>NC_066618.1:133673135-143673135 GCF_025201925.1 Gopherus flavomarginatus
TGTTGCAAATTCATTGCTGACTGTGCAACCCACCCCCAGTGGGTGGCTGAATCTCAAGTGTTGGGTGAGCGTCCTTGGCTACATCACCCCTAACGTGTCTCTCTCCCCTCTTGCATGTGTCAAGTGACCCTGCAGCACTTGGCAAACATCCGCAAGATCGTGGGGGGGTGGTTTGAGCATTGGCAGGCAGGGGCCAGGTGCCCCCAGCCCACCTCCCCCACAAGATATGCGGGACCAGCACCCCTACTTTTTACAGGGATTAACAGGGGCAAAGGGGAGCAAAATCAGAGACGTGGCTGGCAGTGTGTGAGCAGGGTCTGAGCAGGGGGTGGAAATGGTTGGTCGGGGGGGTTTAAGCAGCTGGAGGCAGAGTTAGAAGAGGGGCTGAAAGGGCAAATCAGGGACTGGAGGGAAGGAGGCCGGAGTTAAGAAAGCCCAGGGAGAGATGCTGCCAGAGGGTCAAAACCCCGGCACAGGCAGGGGCAGAGAGGTAACAGTTACCCCGGGGGGCTGAGACTCCAGTGTTTGCAAAACATGGGGCAGGGAGCAGAGGGACTTTTTTATTTCCCCTCCCACAGCCAGCACCTCTCAGCATGGGCTTCCCAGGGCTGGGCTCTTAAAGGCACAGGCATCCCACTGCCTAGACCCTGCAGCTCCTCTCTGATGTAACCTACTGAGGTGCTGCAGTAGGAGACTCAATTCAGTGAAACTGGGCATTCCCTATACGCCCCACAGCCAGGGAGCTGTGCACCCCCCTCCCTCGAATTTCCCCAACACCCCGCCCCCCCAGTTGTCAACTAGTACATGCAGCTCTGCCAATGTTGTCATTGGTTGTGATAAAGAAAACTAACCCCAGGCCCAAAGCCAGGTCTTGATGCTGCCAAAATTTAAATCAAGACAAATAGGCCCTCAATCATACTAACATAGGAAAAGTAGGAAAAATAATCAATCACTAACTCGCCTGAGGCTTAATACACTACATAACACTATTAATGCTGCTAAACAATAAAATGCTGCCTTTAAGGGGTTAAACTAACATAAAGTCCCTTGAATAACCCATCCATTACTACCGGAATAGACTGGCAACTGCTAGGTCACTGTAGTTTATTAAGTAGCTTGTGCACGCATAAAAATAACCCCAAATAACTTGGCCAAGAAACAAACATGTATTTTTGGACCCAAGTTCCTCAAAATTTTGCTTTGGAACACAGCTGCTGAAACCGCAAGTAGGTGGACACCAGGTGTCAAAGTCCTGACAAACACAAAAACCCGTAAAAAGGGGAAGTTACAAAGAGCAAGCTTGCAAATTAGCTCATTCTCGATATATATATTTTTAGCAGATGGTTAAAAGATGTCATTGTATTAACCAAATATGGTATCTTCGGATGCATGAGTTCATATGGTAATGTGCGGTTTTTGGCTATATAAACCCAGGTATCACTGCTGTAAGGTAGAGCGACTTCCCCTGCTAGGGGACTTTGTCATCTCTCCCTGCATATATGCTTGTATTCTTTGATTAATCAATAAAGGAGCCTCAGGCTGTCTGATCAACTCACCTGGTTGGTGGTCCTTTTCCACGACAATTGGTGCATTGGCTGGGAACCCACAAGAGGGCGTCTCCTGGATCAGAGGACCGCAGGCAGTCTCCTTCCAACCCCCGGGCCCAATTAAAAGGTAAGAGACCTTTTGAAATCTCTATGGGGTTTGGCAGAGGACTGGTCTGTAGGCTCCGGTTTGGGTAAGTCACAAGCTGGGTTCGAACTTTTAGCCATCAGACAGACCAGATGCCCTTTCTCTAAGGTTTCCGAGATTCTGAGGTTTCAGAGCCTTTCCAGAGGCTCCCGAGGTTTCAAAGATACCGCTGAAAAAGGCCTTTCCAGAGGCTCCCGTGGTTTCAAAGGTACCGCCGACAACCCACGGACCACGCTCCTTTTGGTCCGGAGAGTCCTGATCCGGCGTGGATCAGGGGTCCCCTTCCTACCAGGTCTGATGGGGATCCGGGTTTAACGTTCCAACGTTTCATGGTTTCGCCTTGACGGCTGTGTCAAGAAAGTGCCTATGTCTGTGTGTGTGAGGGCCGAGCGGCCAGCGTGAATGCAGCTGTGGGAAGACGCCCCGAGCCTCCTGCGAAGCGAAAGCTCGTGACTGGGAGTGTCTCGAAAGCAAGCCCCACAGCTGAGTTTCTGTGTGTGGGAGAGATATAAAGCTTCCCAGCTGGCAGGCCTTGGTAAGTGGCTAGCCTGTTGGGTGCTTGTGTGTTTCCCCGTCCCTTTTCCCTCCCTTCCACGACCTATGACCCTGTGACCGCTCCTCGAGCACTGTCCTTTCAGGACCGCAGAGTCCCTTTTCTGCCCACTGGAGCCATAAGCTCCCTTCCCTTCTCAGAGAGGAGGGAAGCCCCCAGGGAAAACCGTACCGCTAAGTCTGTAGCTTCAGAAGCATCGTTGGCTTAAGGCTGGTGCTCTGGGCTGACGACAGGCGTGCGAGGACCGCGGGTTTTCCGGAAGGAAGCCCGTCCCATCCTCTACCTCCTTCCTTGTAGGTACCTGCTGTTTCAAGGCAGGTCAGCGAAAGCCTACTCCACCCGGTATTCCCTGCCCAGGGCAGGTAAAGACGCCATCGGTGTTAGAACCGTGGTAATCCAGATTAGCGTTCCCCTGGTGTGAGTGGCTTGAGAGAAGTGTTTGTCTGCAGCAAGAATGGAGTCTGGTCCAAAAGGCACTCCTGCTGCTTATATGTATGTGCACCGTGGCCCGTCGACATGTAAAAATATTGCAAAAGTGGAGCTGGTATACCAGAGATGACCCAAAACTGCAATTTCCTGTAGAGGGCAGTTTTGATCTTGACAGGATCGTGCACCTCCGGGGTGCCCTTCTTGCCAATTCTGTGGGACGAGGACAGTTTAATGCTTATTTTGAATGGTGTGATGAATCCCAAGCGAGGGATCTAAAAAGTACCCAAGAAAAGTTAAAAACTCAGCTTAAAGCACGGGAAAAATTCAAAAAGGAACCCCATCCTCTTTGGTAGACGAGACTTCCCTCAGCCCATCCAAAACGTGCCTGAAACCGACTGCCCCGGAAAAGATCCACCCTTCACCGTCTTCTAATGAACCAATCGAACTGTTCACAGAAGATCGCAATGGCCAGATACTCCTAATCCTACTCCTATCCCCTCCTCCCTATAGTCTAAGTAATCAGGATGGCTTCCCTTGGGAAAAGTCTCCAACCACGAACTCCACAACCAGTCTTGAAAATGAAGGAAACCTTCAGGGTCCTGCCTCCTTATCTTCCCCGGGTTCTAACAGACCGACCCCTTCCCTGACCCCTTCCAGTGAAGCCTCACCACAATCGACTTTGTCACTAAAGTCGGTGGATGCCCTTGGGGCTATAACAACAACAGGGGAACTGTTAATAACCAAGTGGCAACTTGAGGCAAGCAAAGAAGGCGTAGAATGGGAGGAAGGGGATATAAATTGGAAAAGGTGTCTCCAGACTCCCCGCTGTGGTGGTTGTCAAGTACCATCGCCGAAATAATGCAGTTTATGACATCATCAGAATATAAATCCATTCTAGAAAATCCCACTCCCGGCTGTAATCTTGCAGCCCTTCACACTCGCGGTAGTGCTTTACTGCGTAAGGCAGCATATAAAAACCCCTGCCAGGGACCGTTAATAATTTTTTTTCCCTTCGCCAATTGCCAGGCCAAGGAGGGTTAGTAACAGTACAGGCCCCTGGTCACCTGGTGATCTTTACAACCTTGTTAAAGGGTTTCCAAAAATCAGGGAAGATCCCGTTAAATTCAAGAGCAATTAAAATTGATAATTAACTGTTACAACCCCTCATATGCTGCTATACACCAACTGTTATCAGCTATTGTACCCGAAGGGACCCTCACCCGCCTCTATGCGAGGGCAAATTGGCCGGTTGACCTCGGTCAGATGTCTGAGGCCGATTTTGCCCAAAGAAGAAATAACCTAATTACTGAAGTTCTCAATGTATGCCCAAGAAAAATGGACTGGGCCAAAATAAATGCCTGTAAGCAAAGTGAGGAGAAAATCCGGCTAGCTATATGGAACGTATAAAGCAAGTGTTTGAAAGGCATTCGGGGATTGAAAATGCAGAGCAGAAAGCCACGCAAGCGGTAGTGGCGGCCTTTGTGCAGGGACTTTTGCCAAAGGTGAAAGAGCGGTTGAGAAGTAATGTAGTGAATTGAAAGATAAGGATCTAAAAGGAATTCTGGCAGCTGCACAGCATTTTTTACTGTCAGTTAGAAAGAAAAAGGATGAAACAGAGTCTAAGCTTACGGCCTTAGGTTCCAAACGATTCAAAATTCCCCTGGGAAAGAACCCAGGCAAAGACCAAAACAAGTAGTAATTGGACCTTATAACCCCCTGACTAATCCTAGCCCATGGCCTGCTTCTGGTGTGGGCAGAAAGGACATTGGAAAGCCAATTGCCCAAAGGTCCAGTGCAAATATTGTAAAAAGGAGGGACACCCTATTAAGGACTGCCCTATTCGACCTTCCAGGCAAATCTGCGGCGGGAGAGAATACCTCCTTTTATCCCACTGCCCCCTAATAGATGGCTTCCCTACCCCCAGCCGGGTGGCCACGAAAACTTCTAGCTCTAAAGACACGATTTCCCCATTTCTTTTTTAAAGTTGTAACTGCAGTAGAAGTGAAAGACGCTCCCATTCCCCGTTAACCCATTAGAAAAATTTAGTGTACATTAACCCAACTGGTGTGTATCTGGGTGTGTCTGGTCCTGCTCACAATAAGGCCCTGGCAGTTTCTCTAAAGAACAACTCTGGAAAAGACTAACCCAGCCCTCGTTGCAACAGGAACGGTTGGTGAGGTCTCTCCCTCCCTGTGGGCATTGTAAGCCAATTATGCTGACACAATGGGCACCTTGGATCTGCACAGTTGGCTGTAATTATCTGAACCTAGTAAGACCGCTTCCCAAAAATATAGTTAAATCTGCTATGCTGTTGTTCTCTATTGTTAAGGGAGTGTAATTCTTCCATTCCGTCTATGCAATTTGTGCAAAATTAGTGTGTCGTTACTGTTATCGTCCTCCCAACTTTTAGGTAGTTCCCAACCCTGCTGCTAATCTTTCTAATATACCTTCGATTGGCCAGTATTTTTCTGTGATTAGTTTGTGTTAGGCTTTCTTTTCTATCCCCATTTATCCAGATAGCCAGCTTCTTTTGCTTTTATTTATCAGGGTATCCCCTACTATCTTTCTTTAAATTTTAGTAAAAGGAGTCTATACGGTATCCTATTTCTCAAAAGGGCCCTCGTTTAAGAGATGATATAAGAAACAATGTCTGCAGACAGCGCATCAAGCCGAACCCTACAGGTCACATACGAGCCGGTGTGGAGCAAGCCCCACCTGTCAGATGAACAGTTGGTGGAACTGTCACTACCGGATCGGATTACATGGCCACCTGTGGGGCCTCCCCTAGGAGAAGCAGCAGAGCAATTAAAGCAGCGCCGGCGCAGATTAAAAAACCGAAGGAATGCAGCCGCTTGGCGAGAAAGGCACATGTACAAATGGAAAGAGCTAAAAGAACAAAACACAAAACTGGAACGGGAGCTGGAAAAGATGGCCCAAGAAAATGCAACCCTACGTTTGGAACTGAAGGTCCTGCGAGACCGGTACAAGCCACTGCAGGACTCCGCCGCCAACATAGCCCCCACTAGAGATGGCGATTCCCCATGCTGTTCCTGCTCTTCTAACTAACTCAGCACCTTTCAAATACTAGGCTTACTAAATAAAAAGGTTTCTTTTAAATGCGGCAAATGTCACCTTAACTGAATGTCCAGTGCTTAATCCGGCTTCTTCTCCCCACGGCAACCGATGGGGAACCCCATGATTGCTTATCTATAACTGCTGAATTATCTGCTCCCAGATCTGATCTGCAGGATATTCCCCTGCAAAATCCAGAGTTGATTTATTATGTGGATGACTCCTGTTTAAGAAATGCGGAAGAAGGACAGCTGGTAGCAGACTATGCTGGGTACAACCAACAAAGTATTATAAAACATTTCTCTCTCCCTTTTAGCTTTTAGCTTAGCTTAAGTTGCTAAAACTGTTTGCTCTTATTCGAGCCTGTTGCTTGGCGTATGCTTTGAAAGTAGTACATAATTATGGACGGCTGTGAAAATATAAAAAAAAATTTCTTACTTCTACCGGAGCACCTATTAGCCACGGCCCATATGTCAATGCTCCTTACAATTTCCCCTGCTATTGCTGTGGTTAAATATGCAGCCCATCAAAAGCCCTCACCTTGCCCGGCTAGCACAAGGGCCAGCCCATGTAGGCAAGGAGGGGATGATTGCTTCTGTATTTAAGTATTGGTGTGCTCCAAAGTTTACGAGCATTGCCCAGCAATACTGCCAAACATGCCCTATCTGTCTGGCATATAACAGTGGGCGACCAGTTCGGACCACCCAGGCAGCACCCGCCGCCCTGGGGACCATTTGTTAACATCCAAATAGACTTCATAAGTATGCCTAAGTGTTGTTCATATGAATACGTACTTGTGTGTGTGTGCATGTATTCTGGGTGGGTGGAAGCTTACCCATGTACTAAGACAGACGCAATCACTGTAGCAAAAAGTTACTCAAGGAATTTATTCCCCGCTTTGGTATCCCTGTCTCAATCAACAGTGACAGAGGAACCCATTTTACAGGTCAAATCACTCAACAAATCTGTAAGGCCCTCCATGTGGACCAACGTTTACACTGTGCTCACCACCCTCAGAGTGCGGGAGCAGTGGAATGGGAAAAAACGGGACCTGAAAAACAAGCTGGCAAAACTGCGTGCGGAAACAGGCCTCAAGTGGCCAGATGCACTCCCTCTGGCATTAATGCAAATGAGAAAATGCCAGTGTCCCCGCCCTTGCCCCAAACTCCCAGCATTTGCAACTCTGTATAAAAATGTACTACAATATTGCAAAACGCTAATGAGACATGTTAGATTTATTCATTCACAGGTCCAGAGTGCCCTACCAGATCCAGCTGCAACCGCATGCCATCCCTTGGAGCCTGGTGACTGGGTTTGCTGAAAGGTGTTCCAACGGAAGTCCGCCTTGGAGCCCAGGTGGAAAGTGCCCCGGTTGTTCCACAGCCTCAGCTGACAACGTCAGCAGGTGAACCTGAACAAGAACCCAGGTATCACCTTCGAAGTCGGCAGGTTATATAAGACATCATGACCGATCCACAGATCAAGATAAAACAGACTGCACAAGTGCGGAAATGGCTGTTGCCCTCTATCTGGTTTATCACCGTCCTGATGTTTTTTATGTTTCTCCTGAACATTTATGATTCCTACTTACTCTCAGTTGCTGCCCGAAAGACTACTTCACTGCGCTTCCTGTCAACAGTCAAGCCAAAGGTTAAAACAACCACTCCACACTACCCGATGTGTGGGATCCCAGCTAAGGGAAAAGAAAAAATCACTCCTCGTTCCGCTTTGTGTGACGAACAAAACCTTGCTGCCGAACCAAGGGGAAGAGTAAGAAGGTCTCGGGAAACCTCCACCGCTAAACCAAAGACTCTTACTATAGAGGACGTTAAAAATTGGCCATGGTATAAAAGACGTTATGTGATGTGGTATCAGGGAGGCACTTGTGGCCGACAGGCATGGGAATGTGGGGTACACTGGTATTTGGGATTTCTCCCCGGTACAGCTGATTGCAACCCACCACAGGCCCCCTGGCCATGTTACGTCATTCCAGAATTACTAGACCACACTTCCACTGTTCCCCCCACGGTCCCTCCTCTGAGTAATCCTCCCATAGTAACCCCACCCATTAATATCTCGGACAGTCGTACCCGTACCCGCCCTGAGCCCCAGACAGATCCATACTTACCCAAGACCTCAACCGTTAGGCAGTGGCCTAGGCCCTCTTCCACTGGTAATTTGTTTTCCTACTGTCTAACCAAGTTAATTTTCTCCTTGCAGGGTCAAGTATACCAACAGTATGTCAAATGAAATGCGTTTGGTATGGTATATCTTAGTTACCGTAATATAACCTCATATGTGACATACACAGGAGAATCTGACCAAGCCGAAATTATTATAGATACGTGGGACACTGACCATGATATAGACCTTGTGCTCGTCCCAGGTACATGTTGGCCCCTTACTGACAAGGGTCCCGAATGTTTTGTAGCCACTCATGCCACCAGAACTAATGTTACTGTTAACAGAATATGTTTAGCCACTGTAGGATTCGTTGTGTGTTCAGGACGTTCCCATCACTGAAAATTTGACTTGCACATTGCTTCAATACACCCCTTCACACTCAATTAACATCACACTGGCCAAAGAAGGCATTCAGGTGCAAAGCCAACAATTGTGGTATGAGCCCACTGAAAACCCCCATTTATCAGGGTTCAGATGGACAATTCTAAATGCCACCTTGGGAACTGTCCATTTCTCTATACCTCTCACTCACTTCCAGATTACTAGTACTTATTCTAATTGCTCTAAGGGTGCGGCTATACGTTTACTAGAGCAGCAAGCTAGACTTGCAGAACGTAAAAAAAGAAGGGATATTGTTGACACTCTGCTGCATGGTGCTAACACTGCAGCGTCAGCCTGGACTCTATATAAAACGCAGGAACATGAAAGTCATCCTGGGACAATTAGACCAGGCTCAAGGGTTTATTTCCGGGGCTCAAATTACTGAGGAGAAGGCCGGTATAGGCGCACTCCACACTATTTCGGCACTAAGCGTGTTACCCAGAATCTACTTACACAAATGGTTCACCAGGTTTGCTACATCAGGTAAGGCATTGCAGTGGGACCAAGCGTGTTCAGAAGTACAGGACTATCTCAATACTATCCTTCTCTCCTTATGCAAGGACCTTGAACAGCAGCGCTGGCCCACTGCCCTTACTAATACATCTGGTATCCCCCTCGATTTGTGGCCATGGAGGCTTACGTGGAAGTTCTCTAAATGGAGGTGTTGGCGCTCACAGTGTTCCTTCTGGGCTTATGGACCCGTGAAGGATTTTGGGCCCCCACTTACCGTATCCTTCCAGGCCCTTGGGGCGGTTGTTTGTGGGACTGGGTAATTCATCGAGACGTTTGGGAAATTAAACCCCCTGGCGGTCCTAACCGCTTCTTAATTGGTGCCCCGGCTATAGCCCCTGACCTTTGGATAGGTCTAGGTGATCTCTGGACCTATTGGCCTTTGCAGCCCCCACAACTGCAATGCTTTAGAAAACTACACCCAGGAGAGGTAGTAACTGTTCACCACCGAGTATGTTTGGGAGGGCCCTGGTACTTTACAAGACCTAGCCTCCCATGACCTACTATCTGCTGACAGCAGTTGCGTTCATGTTAATTCCTCAATCATACACGATGTGGCTTTTAATCTCCACACCAGCTCAGGCACTCACAACATTTACTGGCCAGCAGAAAAAGACTATCAGGTTTATTTAGAATTCCAGGTTCCCTTCGACTGGACCTCTGTCGTCCCTGACCGATTTCACTCATTGTTATCCCCTCCTACCAGACATTCGATCCATTTCACATTTACAAACCCAAATTCACTATTTAGAAACTGTTTACCAGGAAGCTTTGAACGCTCTTCAAACGGTTCATTTAGTCTCTACCCTCTGTGTTAAAGGTGATGTTCTGTGTCAGTTTACAAAAAGTTTTCAGTCACCCCAAAAACACCCTTGGTATGTATGGCTTCTTTTCACCATTGGTACAATTGCCTTTGTATGTATTTGCTGTTGGTGTTGCTGTAATTGCTTGTCACATTGTACTTACCTGAGTACAACTTCCCGTTCCTATCCCCCACCACAATTGGTCTCTATTAACCCTGTCAGACCCGAACCATATTTACACACCCGCCAATACAGTGATGATATTTGTGTTACTTCAGAGCCAATCTCCCTGCTAACGTTCAGACCCCTTCCAACACTCCCCCAGGAAGGTAATCCAGGCCAAGAAACAGTGGATCAGCAAATAATTGAACAGATTGCACAGGAACTCATGAATATTTCAAATTTTGATGAAGTGTTTGCTGCTGGGTTAAATCCAGCAGCAAACAAAGGAGGGAATTGATAAAGAAAACTAACCCTAGGCCCCAAAAGCCAGGTCTTGATGCTGCCAAAAATTAAATCAAGACAATAAGCCTCAATCATACTAACATAGGAAAAAGTAGGAAAATAATCAATCACTAACTCGCCTGAGGCTTAATACACTACATAACACTATTAAATGCTGCTAAACAATTAAAATGCTGCCTTTAAGGGGTTAAACTAACATAAAGTCCCTTGAATAACCCATCCATTACTACCGGAATAGACTGGCAACTGCTAGGTCACTGTAGTTTATTAAGTAGCTTGTGCACGCATAAAAATAACCCCAAATAACTTGGCCAAAGAAACAAACATGTATTTTTTGGACCCAAGTTCCTCAAAATTTTGCTTTGGAACACAGCTGCTGAAACCGCAAGTAGGTGGACACCAGGTGTCAAAGTCCTGACAAACACAAAAACCCGTAAAAAGGGGAAGTTACAAAGAGCAAGCTTGCAAATTAGCTCATTCTCGATATATATATATATTAGCAGATGGTTAAAAGATGTCATTGTATTAACCAAATATGGTATCTTCGGATGCATGAGGTTCATATGGTAATGTGCGGTTTTTGACTATATAAACCCAGGTATCACTGCTGTAAAGTAGAGCGACTTCCCCTTGCTAGGGGACTTTGTCGTCTCTCCCTGCATATATGCTTGTATTCTTTGATTAATCAATAAAGGAGCCTCAGGCTGTCTGATCAACTCAACTGGTTGGTGGTCCTTTTCCACGACAGTTGCAAATTTGAATGGAAATTGAAACGTTAACACACACTTTAAAAGCACGTACAACGTATGAAAAATACTTGTACTTGAGAAAGTTAAATAGGTTTGGAAAGTCTGGAAAAAGCCAGGTTTCCTCACGCAGCTGTTGTGGTTTGCTGACAATGTCGGGGCATTGGCTTCAGCAATGTTGACCAACCTAAGGGTGTTTGTACACTACGGGGGAAAATCAATCTCAGATACGCAACTTCAGCTACGTGAATAACGTAGCTGAAGTTGAAGTATCTAAGATCGAATTACTCACCATCGTCACGGCGCAGGATCGATGTCCATGGCTCACCCTGTCGATTTCGCAACTCCATTCGGGTTGGTGGAGTTACGGAATCGATATAAAGAGTTTTTGGGGATCGATATATCGCGTCTAGATGAGACGCGATATATCGATCCCCGAGCAATCGATTGCTACCCGCCGATACGGCGGGTAGTGAGATGTACCCTTAGAATTTCAAATGATGATTTGTAAGCGAGGTGTGAATGAGCTCTCCCCTGACAGCTAGTGATGAGCAGGGTTGGAGGAGGCTTTGGGACAGACTGTATTTCCATGAACTCACCTACTCTGCCGAGGTATCCAGTAGACAGAGCTGGGCTGCCTCTGCTCTACGTGCCCGGAGGAGGGAAGGTGTGTGGGGCTCCAGCCTGGGGGCTCTTCCTCCGTCCTGCCAAGCCCTGACTATTAATCCCAGCCCTGGCACTCCTTTCTTCAAGCGTCATGTGGGCCAGAGGAAAAGTGTGGCAGGAAGCACAGGGGCCAAACTTGTGGGCACCAGGCTGAAGCAGCGAGAATCCCAACCACCAGGTCAAACTGCAGGAAATCAGCAACTAGGGTGGCAAGTTTTAGAGCCCCAACCCAGTGTGGCCATCACGACCAAAGACCTGGCTCCCGTGGGTGAGTCACCCAGCAGGAGGGAAAAGACTCACTCTTGTACAACTAGAGACAGGGAAGTTGAGGACTGTGAGCTCCAGGGCTTTACCACAAGCCAACACCAGGTCCCACTGAGAGTTGAACTCAGATTGCAGGATTCAGTGTCCCAAGTGTTGCCCATTACACCATGGAAACAGCTTTGTGCTGCCTTCTCTGGCCATCAGTGACCCTCATGGGGCTGGCTTGTGTAAGGGACTGTTGGCCCTTTACTAAAAACTTAGTGTGTGTGGTGGTGGGGGGTGGGGGGTTCGGTTGGCTAGTTCCTAGCACCAATAGAGGTGGAAAGGGTCAGTGGGAAATCAGGCCCCTGAGACTGACTGTCCCCAGGGGCAATGGGGAGAGGCCAAAGCTCCAAGTTAGCTGGACTGACAGGCCAGGCAGTGTAATGAGGGAGTCACCAGGCCAGGGGGTCCCATCCAGTGCCAGCTTTAGGTCAATTCCCCCGATTCCCCCAAACTGGACCCCGCACCTGAGAGGGCCCCATGCCTGCACCTATAAGGGCCCCACGCCTTAAAGAAGAGAGCCTTACTTTTTAATTTTTACTCATCTGGCGGCAGCTTGAGTCTTCAGTGGCACTTCAGCTGTGGGTCCTTCACTCACTCCAGGTCTTCAGTGGCATTTCGGTGGCGGGTCCTTCAGTGCCATGGAAGACTTGGAGCTAGTGAAGGACCCACTGCCGAAGTGCCGCTGAAGACCTGGACCACTGCCAGGTATTCGAATTGGATCCTGCAGTTCCTATAGCTGGCTGTGGTCCCATCCTCCATGGGAGCGGGAACTGCCTGGGCCAGAGCAGAGTTGAGCTAAGCAGAGAGCAGGAGCCCGAGAAGAGCGGGGAGCAGAGTTGTGCAGGTGTAGTGCCAGAAACTGCTCCCTGTGGGATTTTGTTACTGATACCTGAGGTTGTTCTTATTTGCTGATTTTTCCTAATTTGCTAAAACTTGACCGTGGTTTCTCTAGCAAAGGCCAGTCCCTGGCCCCTTGGTCCAGACATCCTCATTCACATCAGGCTTCAAATTCAGAATCATTTCCCATTCCCGCTCTGTGGGAGGAGAGACTTTTAAACGCGCTCTCTGTGCGACTGCACATGGCTAAGCAAGGAGAACAAACCCCCAATCCCCCCTGTGCTTTGGGGGCCAGGTTTGCTGTGGTCTGTAGTTCAGATGCCTTCACGTCTGGGCACTGGGATTATTTACCAGTTTCTGTGACATTGGGGCATAACTGTGCTCACAGCCAAATTAATTTACTTAGTGTGGCCGTGTGCCCTCAACTTTACACAATCTGTTTCCAAAAATTGGTTTCTGTAAAATCGGAATAATCCCCTAGTGTAGACATACTGTATGTGCCTGAGCATCCACAGTGCAAACTGGAGCCAGATCTAGTTTCACTCTGTCTACACTTCAAACACTGCTGTGGCACTGCTATAGCACTCTGGAGTAGACAGTGACTGGAGGGGTTTTCCCATCCCTGTAATAGCTACATGGACAGAACAATTCTTCCTTTTATTTAGCACTATCTAATCAGGGCTTAGGTCACCTTAACTCTATGGGTTTGGGGGGTGGGGTTCACACCCTGAGAAATGTCGCTCTTCCAGTTCAGTGCCCAGCGTACAGCAGCCCTTAGATTCCTCTTGCTATTTCAATGCAGGCACTGACCTGTGAGAGGAAAACATCAGCTCACAAAGACTGAGACTGAATTCCCCACATTTAATCTCTCTGCACTTTCCAGAAAGTCACAAAATTCAATTCATTCTTGCTAGGACAGAGAAAAAAATAAGTGACACTAAGTTTTTGGCTTGATTATGTAACCCTTCTGCCTCTCTGAGTTGGCAGCAACAAGGGCCGGGTTCAGTATCCAGGGGTTCCGTTTCATAACACAATGCATAACTGGCTCGAGCCCCCACCCAGTGACCTGGGACACTCACATACCACACCCCCTGGGCGCCTCTAGGAGGCAATACTTCCCCTCTCGCAAGCACGGAGTCTGAGTGTAGTAAAATCTTTTTAATAAAGGAAGGAATCAATGCGGCATCCCATTGGAGAAACACCACAAACAGGGTTATAACACAAACCATAAACAAAAACCCACCTCCAAGTACGTTTGGCACTGTCCTTTTTCGCCTTAGGGGTTTAAGTCCAATCACCCCAAAGTCCAACAACCCAAAAGTCTCTGGTCAATGCCACCCCAGAGTTCGAGAGTTTATCTGTAGAGGTCCCTCCTCCCAGCCTGGGTAGAAAGGGGCACCTGACGTGGTCCGGGGCCAACTGCCCTGCCTCTCCGTGGGTTCTGCTTCCGCCTTCTCCACGAACTGCTCCGCTTTACCAGCCGCTCCACGCTGCTCCTCCAGCCGTCCTCAGAAACTGCTCCGCTCCACCAACTGCTCTGCTCCATGAGCTGCTCTAGTTCTCCCTGCAAACTGCTCGGCTCCGCTAGCTCTCTGGGCCGCTCCATCCATCCCACAGCTACTCCGCTCTGCCAGCCGCTCTGCTGCCACCAGCTGTCCCATGATCTGCTCCAGCCATCCCCACAACTGCTCCACTCCACCAGCTGCTCAGTTTCCAAAGTATAGCTTCAGGCTCCCCTACTAGCTAGCACAGTACTCAGTGCTCTCAGCTCAGTAATTGCAGCTCTTTAGTGATTTCAACTCTCAGTGATCTCAGCTCTTAGTAGGGGAACCTCAGTGCTAGTGCACCATTAGCCAAAAGTGAGTTCAGCTCCATAATCGGTATTTAGATTCTTGAGGGAATAAAAAAATCAATTCTGACATTCCACAGTGAAAATCGTACTGCTGGCTTCACAAGAAAACCACACACACACACACACACACACACACACACACACACACACACACACACACACACACACACACACACACACACACACACACACAACACACACACACACACACACACACACACACACACACACACACACACACACACACACACACACACACACACACACACACACACACAGAGTTTCTCTCAATTCACTGGGTTTTGGAACCCATGTCCCTTGTCTAGCAAGTACCACCCAACTGAGGGTGAGTCATTTGTCACCAAGCAGTCCCACAGCTCGGTAGTCTGGGATAGGGTAGGCGTGCCTATGCAAATACACTCTCTGAAATTCTTTCCACCAGATGTCAGGGTAGAGCTTATCCTGACTCTGCTTACAATTAAATAAAATTAAGTGTTTAATTAATATAGTAAAAATATATCCTGACTCCTCTAAATAACACCACAACGTGAAATAAGAACAGAGAAAAATCTTGTCAGTGAAGACAAGTGAAGTTTTGCAAATGATCTTCCCATTATTAATTTCCATGCTGCCCCCATTGGAGGTCTGGACACCTCCACTGTCACTGCTCTGCATTCACCTTCCCCTAGAATTGTTCTTGGACATTCCCAAATATGAAAAATTGTGCACTTCAGAATGTGAATAGTGACCCCGTCTCCTTCCTGCACCTGCTCTACATTGCTCCACAGCAGCTTCTTCCCCTGCAGAGTCACCCCAGCACGGCAGTGCAGCCGCCCAGGGGTCAGCAGGGGCCCCTGGCAAGGACAGTGGGTGCAGCTAACAGCCCAGTCTGCCTGGCAGTGAGTCAGCTGTAAAAAAGCAAAACCCCCTCCCAGAAGTACAGAGACTGAATTCCCCAACTTTAACATCATGACCCCCTCTAGAAAGCCACACGTGTCAGTTGTATTTTCACAGGGAGATACAAAAATCAGGTGACACAAATTTTTAAGTTGAGTAAATAAAGTTGAGGAGATAGTTATTAACCTCACAGAAATATACTAAAGATCCCTCAACATAACACCTGAAGGGGAAATATGAACAGAGACAAACCTTGTCAGCAAAGGCTCATTTCCCAAACAAGCCTCAAAATGTTACGAATTCCCACTCCTCCTCCACAGGAGCTCTGTGCAGTGTCACTGTTCTGTAGGCAGCTTCCCATTCAATGCTGTTGTGGGCCTTTCCCAGGCCTGGAAATGTATCAACGACAGAATTTGAAGAGCAAACCTGGCTCCCCGCACCAGGTGGGATTTGAGTGTTTGGTCCCTGTCACTTAGTCTTTGTCAATAGTACAGACGCCAGGGGAGGGATCTTGGCACAGGGGCTGGTAGGGGAGAAATGATTGTAGATTCTGACCTGTGCTCTGGAGAGAAGGTAATAGTTGAGGGGGCATTTTTGTCTCCTCCCCTGCCTCAGTGTCCCCTGGGCCGGATTCTACATTCCACAGGACAAATGAGGGGATGACATCACTTGGTGAATAAAAGCTAGTGCTCCATGGGAGGTTTGAATTCACAACCTCAGTATAGCTCCTCTCAGCACTGCCCTATAAGTACTGTGCACTAGCCAGTTGTGGCACTGGAGCACCTGTTAGCTGTTATTCTCCAAGACCCCTAGGTTGATAAGGGCGAGGAGTGACCCCAAAACATTCTCAGTGGAGCTGAGAGCCGGTAGCGACAAGTGTTGTACTCGGTGAGGTGGATTCTTCTTAAGGGTTCCAGGCCCCATTTGACCCTTTTGTTCGTCCCTGTGTAATAACAGAGCTGGTTAAGACTCACTGCAGAGTCTTGCTGCAGACCAACAGATCTGAAATCACTGATCACCAGGTCTAAGCATTAGTCCTGCTTTGGGACAGCGTCTCTCATCCAACAAACTGCCCAGTCTGCACTAGCAGTGAGGCTCCCTCACTAACAGCTGAAATCAGGGAGAGCTGTGTGAAGTGCAGGGCCCCAGGGGTGCTTGAACAGGGGGGAACAACACCCCAGGACTTTTCAAAATGGGAGGGCTCTGCCTTGCCCCTTTGTAATGACCGTAAGGGCGAGTGAGCGTGGGGAGGGAGCGGAGAACAGTGAGCGGGAGGCGGGGCCTTAGGGGGAAGAGGCAGCATAGCAGCGGGACCTTGGGGAGAAGGGGGGGTAGGGGCGTGGCCTCGAGTGGCAGGGAGGGGGCTACTGTTTGGGCTCTGGTGACTGCTACTTTTAGGCAGGGCTGCCCAAAGGGGGACAAGTGGGGCAATTTGCCCCAGGCCCTGGGCCCTGCAGGCGCCCCACAAGCCCTGGCCGAGAATCCCTTCCCTGGCTAGAGGCTCCTTTTTACATTTTACTGGCCCAGCAGCAGTCTGGGTCTTCGGCGGCACTTTGGCAGCGGGCCCTTCACTCACTCTGGGTCTTCGGATGCACTTCGGCGGCGGGTCCTTCAGCGCTGCCCAAGACGCAGTGTGAGTGAAGGACCCGCTGCCACTGAAGACTCAAAGCACCTCCCAGTAAGTACAAGCGCCGCAGTCGGTGGCGCCTTTTTTATGTCTGCTCCTCCACTTTGCCCCAGCAGGCCCCCGAATCCTCTGGGCGGCCCTGCTTTTAGGGAGCCTGTTCCACTCCTGGTGGGACCACAAGACATCCCAGAGCAGAGAGGGGCTAGCAGAGCGGTGCCAGGGTGGAATGGCAAGTGGCCGGCAATGTGGCCAGACAGCGGAGGGAGAAAGGGGCTTTCCCCCCGGGAGGTGAGAGGTGAACTCTGGGTTTTCACTGACCCAGGACAGCAGCTGTGGGTGAGGTGCAGTGAAGGGAGGGACACATCCAAAGAGCTTTTGGTGTCTGGATTTAAGAGCCCGAGGCAAAAGACCACTGCCCAGCGCACTGTGGGTGGGTGTTTTGCTCATAGTGTTGTGTTATGAATCCTGATTGTGGTGTTTTCCCAAGTTAATACAAGGTGATTTTCCTCCTTTTTCTTAGTTTTTTTTCTATACTCAGTGGTTGTGAGTGGGGAGAGTATCACCTCTTCGAGGCACCCAGTGGCCAGGGTTAGTTCCCCCCGATTGCTGGGTGGGGGCTTAAGCAGATTGTGCACCCAAACAGGGAATTGTAACTTCAACCTTCATAGTAAGAGCCAGAGGTGCAACCTGACTCTGCTTGGGGCGGAAAAATACATAATGCCGCCCCTGGTCAGGGAATTGCCCACATTGAGCACAAGGTGAGAGCTGTGTGATCTGAACTGTCCATTGGCACCACCGTGCACTGGGCTGTCGACATGCTCTCCTTCACATAAATCCAGTCAATGCGACTCCTGGCCTGTCCCTGCAGAAAGATGTACCCCCTCTGCGGCTCTAAGCTGACCTCACTACAGACCTGTGCCATGTAATGCTCATTGTAAAAATGTTTCCTCTGACAGTTGGGAAAACACCAACAACAAACAGTCCAGAGGAAGGGAACCAGTTCCTTCCATTTCTTAATTGGGGACCATACACACTAATATAGCCCTAACCAGTGCCACAGAGCACAAAGCCCACCAGTAACGTCCTCCCTGGTCAGAGCTCCAGCACCTTCTGTACTTGCACTGCGAATGTGAAGAAGAAGACTCCAACCCCATCATTCTTCCCTGGCCTGGAAGACCAAAGAGACAGGCCCTTCTTCCAATCACTCTCTGCCTATCAATCTACCCTAAACTCATGAATGTGTATTTCCTGAACACCCACCATGCCCAAGTCCAACTGCTCCAAGGCACTGAACATAAAACACCTCTTCCTGGGCCCCCAAACCCCTGCCATCTTCCACATGGTCACTTTTACAGATGCCCCTTCCCTGGTACTACCCTTGCTCAGCAGCCCAGTGGCACCATTCCTGAGGGTCACCCTACCTCACTGGCTTCCTGCCATGTTGGGAAAGACAGCTCTCATCCTAAAAGTTCAGGTGGGCCAACCAGATGCAGAAGCCCACATTATCTTTTCCTACTGCAGAGCTCAAGGTCAGAGATTCACCCTGGGTGCAGAAACTATTGTGCACCCAGAGAGCAAACCATCACTGCGCAAAGAGGGATGAAAGGGCCTACCAAAGCCTGAGATTGAACGAGGAACCTTTAGATTTTCAATCTAATGCTTTCCCAACTAAGCTACTTTACAAGCTGTTTAGCAGTGTTTTGGCCTGCTGATTCTCTGTCTGGATGGTTTTGCAGCAGTTGCATGCAAAAAGAACATCATTGGGAGTGGCCCATGAAGACACTTTTGCCTGCCTTGCTCAGCTTGACTTACTTTCTCATTCCATTCCTGCCTGAGTTCCCGGGTTGACCTGGTGGCAGAAGGCGACTGGGAGCCAGTGGCGCGGGGAGAAAATGAGCTGGACCCTGAGCTAGACTAGACCCTGGCAGTGAGAGTCTGGTCACCATTTGCCGCCCCACCCTGTTGTCCTGGATTCCCCTACTGGGTGTCATTTAAGGAGGGAAGTGGGGCTTCTGCTTCCCCTCCCTGATTTTCACATGGCAAAGGAGTGCAAACAGGAAAACGAACGGCTGCTCCACACCCCCACTGGAGGAACCCGACGCCCTTAGCTGTGGTGAGTAAGAAGTGACTGTTGGCTGACAGAGCCTGTCCCCGAGGAGCTGGAACAGCAGCTGCCGCCTCCCCCTCAGCTCCAGGCTGTGGGAAATGCTCATTGCCTGGCTGCATGGGCGGATGCTGCTCCGTGCTCTGGAGAGCGTCTGTATTGATCTGTCAACCCCCGGTCTTCACTGAGCCAGTCTGGTAAGGTCCCAAGTGCCCCCTTCGGCCTTCGGCTTTAATTTGCACCTGGATGCATTTAACCATAAGTTGCCATGGTGGTATTCCAACGATGTTTTTTTTTCCAGTCATGTCTCCACATGTGGACTGCAGAGGGCGGGTAGTGTAGAACCATTGTGGCAGCTCTGCACTGCATGGGAAATTCCGCAGTAGACAAATACATTATCTGAGCTGCAGAAGAGGATGGCAACAAAGGAAAATCGGACCCAGAATTGTTACACTGGTGTAAAAGAAGAGTAAGTGAGAAGAAGAACAGTTTTCCTCAAACAGTTCAGAATGGAATGACTGTGTCTTTTGGCTAAATTATCTACAGGATGCTAATGAGTATCAGCTTGTGTGGGGTGTAGAGGAGCCTGGTAGCCATTACAAACGTATTTAAAGTGACAAAGAGTCCTGCAGCACCTTATAGACTAACAGAAGTATTGGAGCATAAGCTTTCGTGGGTGAATATCCACTTCGTCAGATGCATGGGAGTCTAATGTAATATAATCGCTACTGTAATATAGAAAGTTTTCCTCCATTTAAAGTGTATATATTCCCAATAAGCATATGATGATGGTTATAAAAATCCCCTTCTATCTCTGGCCTTTAATCTTTTTTCTCCAGATGTGGTAAAGTTTAAGGGTGAGACTTTCAAAAGCATTTGATATTGGCCTAACTGCTCCCACAAAATTGTATGGGAGTTGTACCAATAACGTCAGTGGGAGCAGCGTTCAGCCAATACTGAGCAGTTTTGAAAATCCCACCCTAAACTATTAACACTAAAATTTGGATTAAACTATTAATAAATAAAACAAAACCCTAGACTCCAGTTGATGAGAGTTAGTTTCTGACTAAAGCCTTTCAAGTAGTAGTTTTATTTGGAAAAGGTAAATGACCACTTAAAACCATATTTAGGGCCTGCATGCCCTTCCAATAAGCAGTGGAGTTTAAAACTTCAATGATTACATTCTTTGAAGGAATGTGTGGTATAATTTTTGCCATTTGTATCAACCTGTCTTGTAAAACATTAGGGACAGTAAAAAAGGGGTAGTATCTGAATCCAGTTTAGTTTTAAGGCTGCTGTTTGATTTGACTTCTAGTTAGGCCCATGGTTGAAAGTCACTGGCACTGAAATCTTGCAAGCTGTTTTCACAAGTTTTTAGGACAAAATGATGCAAGGATGGAGTCACTGATTTTCTGAGACTTCTACCATCTTTAACTATTGTGATCAGCTGTTCTTGAGAGAGAGGGTCCTTACTGTTTGAGATCCAAATCCGTACCTAAACTGTAGGGGTGGGGCTTCAAGGAATTGGATTTGAGGTTCTGGTTATGGCCTGCCTCTCTAAAATATTTAACTTCTAAGCAATATCTTACTTTGTCACCAATACTAGGCACCAATATGATATAATCTCTACTGTAATATTGAAAGTTTCCCTCCATTTAAAATGTGTTGCTACTTACAGTGATAAAAGATGATCCTTAGTTTTACTATATATAGAAACTATATATACTATATATATAGAAAGAAAAATCAAACTGAAGTGCTCATACAACATTAGTTTATTCCAGTTTGTTAAATATGCAAATATAATAATTGTTATAGCTGTAATAATTATGCTTTTCCAGTTAGCTGAGGCCTTTATTGCTTTACTTGGGATGAATTTGGGAGCTGTGAATGTTACCCTGATTTGGTCCATATATAGCCAGCCTCAGGGATATTTCTGTTTTAACCTTATTCTAACACCTAACACTTAATTTGGATTAGATGGGAAGTGTGTTGTGTAGTTTTAGGAAGCAAGACACGGTAACTTATGACAAGAGTTCCAGAGCTGTTTGTTGGAACCAGCTCTTCAGTATCACATACTGAGGACCTGATTCTTTGCTATCTTATATCAGTATTGGCTCCATTTGCTTCAGTTCAGCAAGAGGAGAACTGGGTCCTGGAACTTTAAGCATTCTCTTATACTTGGCGGCTGTGGTCACAGAAATATACTTTATAACAGTTTTTACTTGAGAATATGTTACTGAGAGATGAAAACCCAGATCCTCTGCTATGGAATGGTGCAGCTCTTGTGGAGCAGGGGCAAGTGAGGATGTGCAAAGATCTGCTCCCCCAATGCTGGTCTGGCTGTATGGTGGTCTGGCCCCTTGGTGTAGCTTAAGTCAGCCTCGAAGGATCAGCTAGGTGTAGAGACGTCTCAGCCAAACCTGTATCCCAACAGCAGGGAGGGGAAGGAGAGTGAAGGAGCCACTCCCTTGGCTCTACACCAGCAGAGAGTTCCCATATACAAGGCTGTACCTCTCTTGGTCAGCTCTGCTAGACTTAGGGCCAAAATCTGCCTGCGGTGAAGTGAATATTGCACACTGGAGGATCTGATACAAATAGTCCTGTAGAAAAACATAGACCATTTCAGCCCAAATGCTGCTGAGTTCTTTACTTCAGAAATACAAAGGGAGGAAGCATCCCCAAAGTCTGAAGAAAGTGATATGTCACACTAGATTGATCAGCCTTTCCCATTTCAAGAGCCACTGTCTACGTGCCAGAATAAACACATTCCTCTCTTGGAACATGGTTCTAGAGGAAAGACAAATGTAACATGCTGTGAACCAAATCGTACTCTGCCCCAATGAACACATTAGTTTAACTGGAAAAATCATTAGTGACTAAGGGGATGAGAAGACGTGGCCTGATTCTCAACTGCCCTGCACCTTGTGTCATGTCCACCAGTGCAAAGTGCTACCAAAGCACTAGTGTCAATGCAAAGTGCTGCCACAAAACTATTATCAATGACCACATGAGATACAGGGCAGTTGAGAATCAGGTCCCCTCACCCCCATCCTAAAGCCATAAACTCTTTCCCAATCAATGACTCTCAATCTTCTTAAATTACAGTGGGTTTTTTTTTCTCTCTCCTTGCAATATATATCATTTAGGCTGAGGGGGGAAAAAACTCTTTTAAGCAGGCTCTGCAGCCACCTTTTTTTTCACTTTAATGGTCCAATCCTGTTCCCATTAAAATCCAGGGCAGAACACTAATTGGTTTGCAGGAGCAGGGTGTTATTTCCCTATATTTCAGAAGTATAACAAATGCCATACACAGAGGCCCATATTTTCAACAGGATCCTTTGATTTTTTTTTTGGGGGGGTGCCCAATTTGAGGCACATAGGGCTTGATTTTCAGAGGTGTTGGGTGTCTAGAGCACTAAATGAAATCAGAGGGAGCTGCAGAACATCTGACAAATCACATGCTAGGGGTGAGATTTTGTGTGGCCCCTCTAAGAAGTGTAGCAGATAACTCTGAATCTAAGGGGAGGGTGATTAAGGCGGCCTTAACCATCTTTGCACTGTCCTGATCTTTGGCTGCTCCAGGGACTGAAACGGCCCCCAGAATAACTTAGACCCCCCAGGGCTACGGAAATTATGTTAGACTCCCAGCACTGCCCTATGGGTACGGCCTTACCAAATTCACGGTCCATTTTGGTCAATTTCATGGTCATAGGATTTTAAAAATAGTAAATGTCATTATTTTAGCTATATAAATCTGAAATTTCATGGTGGTGTAATTGTAGGGATCCTGACCCAAAAAGGACCTGTGGGCAGGGACACAAGGTTATTGTAGGGAGGATTGTGATACTGTTACCCTTACTTCTGTGCTGCTGCAGGTGGCGATGCTGCCTTCAGAGCTGGGCAGCTGGAGAGTGGTGGCTGCTGGCCGGGAGCCCAGCTCTGAAGGCAGAGCTGCCAACAGGAGGGATTGCATGGTATGGTGTTGCCACCCGTACTGCTGCAGAGCTGGGCCCTCAGTCAGAAGCTCCCACTCTCCAGCCGCCCAGCTTTGAAGACAACAGTGCAGAAGTAAAGGTGGCATGGTATGGTATTGCCACCCTTCTGCTCTGCTGCTGGTGGGGTGCTGCCTCCAGAGCTGGGTACCCGGCCAACAGCCACCACTCTCCAGCCACCCAGCTCTGAAGGCAGCACAAAAGTAAGGGTGGCAATGCCATGACCCCCCCTAAAATAACCTTGTGACTGCCCTGCAACTCCCTTTTGGGTCAGGACCCCCAATTTGAGAAATGCTGGTCTCCTGTGTGAAATCTGTATGGTATAGGGTAAAAGCACACAAAAGACCAGATTTCATGGGGCGAGACCAGATTTCACAGTCCGTGATGCATTTTTTCACTGCCATGAATTTGGTAGGGCCCTACCAATGTGTCACAGCACTACCTGGAATCTCGACAGTACTGCATGTCATGGCCCTGTCCTCCAATTCACCCCACCCACTCCTGGACCCACCCTCAGTACACACCCTATGTCAGGGTTTGTGAGAGGATCCTCACAGGGCAGTCTTATGGCTGTCTTGTGCAGAGCCTGCACCGGAGGAAACCTTGCTTAGCTGGAACTGGGGCTTTCAAGCTTCTTTATGCCTGTCCAGTCCATTTTACTCAGTGTAAAGGGGCCAGAGTGGAGGTGAGGATTTCACCTGCAGGTGTGTCAGTTTGGGCACCCCAGAACTAGGGTTCACATTTTGCCAATAATGTGTAATAAAAACAAATACAAATCTGCTGTGGAACAAGAAGAAGTAAAATTAGTGATTTAGCAATATAAAGCGAAGATGCTGTCTCATATCAGCAAGCTTCATGCTAGCCTTTAGTTGATAACATAAACCACATTTGTTAACATTGATTGGCGTTAAGATACAGAGTATTTGTTAGTACTCAAAATAACCATGAAAATGCAAATAATTGTGAGCACATCAGAATTATATGTAAAATGGATAGTACATTCCCATAAACTTAAAAATAGGTGTTAAGCATTTGGCTTTTCTGAAACGTATTAAAGCCTGAATAGATAGAAATGAGCATAGAGACCACCCTCATCCTTAAATTAAATTCTGAATTCAGTGATTAGTGTTTTCTACCAATATGATTTTTTTCCCTCAACATTCTAGGCCAGATCCTCAGTACTTCTTTGAGCAGCTTCAGCACGTGAAAAAGGACCGTGAAGCCAACTTAACTAGTTACTCAGGGAATCCCTGGGTGATATAGAGCCAGTGACAGCTGCATGCTTCTCATCTTTGCACCCCATCCCTAGGGAAAAGAGCATGGGGCCAGTCACTGCACTCTGACTCTACCCAGCTACTGGAATGGCCCCTTACGGCTGTGAACAGCTGGGTACAATTTAGAGCAGCACTGAACATCTGGGCTGTTCTAAGCTGTGCTGCGGGTGGGTGTCTGAATAGCACCAGGGAGGCACTAGGATCAGGAAGACTCAAGACTTGTGAATTCTTGAAGACTTGTGCCCCTCTCACATCCCACCAGTCCTACACTAAGGTCAGCTCTGCCAGACAGGAGGATCAGGCCCTCTGTGTTAAGGTAGCCGGCAGCACATTTCTGCAACTGTGACCAAAGAATGGCACTGGACTTCAGTTTGTAAGCAGAATAGTTTAATTAGAGGCTTGACTCTTCCTGTTAACTAGGGGCTCATTCCTCTTCAGATTATGTGCAATAACCCCTTTTTTTTTGTAAAGACAAGTTATATTTCCTATCTGTGTACTAGCATAAGCGCCCCCCCCACATACACTTTGCAAATAAGTCTTACTGCTGGACAGAATTTGCCCAGAGACAAAAACAGGTGCACCAGCAGGTACTGGCTTTAGGCAACAATGTTTTCAATCTTACAGCTATTTGGTGGATTAATAGATTTAAAGTATTTTGACTTCATCTTCTTTGTATAACGTTTCTATCTGAATTCATGCTCAGAGATAACAAGGGGCCAAATTCTGCAGTCCTTAAGTGAGTCAGACTCCCACTGAAATTACTTGGGAGTTCTGTACCCACGCTTAAAGGAAACCTATAGATTACAGGCATGGGCTGTCTTTCTCGGGAGTTTAAAGCAGGTAAGCAGCTTGCTACCTTTCTGAAAATTTTGGATCTTCTAGAATCTAAGAATCAGATCCTACCTGTGATCACCCCCATTTTCTTCAGTGGAGCTATGTTGATTTATACCAGCTGAGGATCTGGCCCTTCTATCTTTTGGTGTCTGTGAGAAACAAACAATTTTTAAATTAAATCTTTTGTACACAACCTGTCTGTTAGAGTTTATATAATAATGTTTGTTACTCTCTACTATACAATTGCTGTATCCTTTCCCTCCCTCAATACAGTTAGTGAACACTCAGTTGGTGATATTTCTCAGGTATTAAAATAGTTTTACTACCAGCTCTTCATCAGAATGGTGTTTACTTGCTGGAACCTATCATTTTTATATTGCCTGATAAATCCCCAGTTCAGATAGGGTCTTTTTAATACTGTGTACTAAACTGTTGTGTGTATTGTAAGTCATTTTCAGCATTGTTCGTGAGACTCATGATTGCTGAGGTTCTCTCTGCTAGAAATGATGAGAATAAATTCTACTTTATGCTTTTGATTCAATAAAATAACAATTTTCAGCATTTGAAGGGCAGGCTGTGAAATCCTGAGCACTAATCTGACAGTTCACTGGGAAGCAGTTTATGGAAATGAGTGGCAATTGAGCGTCTAGTTATCTCAGAAATGAATGAATGCATGTACATGTCCTCTGGATGTTTTGTTAAACTAACCTCTGGCTTCTGTACTTGTAATATATGTTTATGCAAACAAAAAACATTCCATTGCTGTACAGAAGTCTATTGCAGAACTTGCTGTGTCAGGATGTATTTCACTCGGAATAAGTGCTCTGTCAGCCTTGTTTGATTACTGACTTTTCAAAATGTAACTGTTGCACTTTAAACTCCTTATAAAATATTAAAATAATTTAATCTCTTCTATCAAGGCCACATGGTTCTTTGCTTTGTTTTAATTGTGAATTGTGGCCTTATGAGCCATAATGAAAACAGAGCTCTCTGAACTTCCAATTAAAACTTTTACCTTTTTTCTGAACTAAGGCCCTGAATCAGGAAAGCACTGCTATCCAGGAAAGCACTAAAGCTTTAAACATGTGCTTAGGTGCTTTCTTGAACTGAGGCCTAAGGTCCTGATCCTGCAGACACTTAAGCACGTGCGTGAATAATCTCTGGTATGTAAAGTGACTTGAGTGCATGGGATTGGAGCCAAAGAGCCCACTCCAATTCCCATGGGAGGTGAACTGAGCCTTGTGTTTTTAGATTCAGCTAATGTATTGTAAGACTATTATAGTTGACTCTTGTTTTTAAGATTGTTGGTCAGAACCTTGATCACTTTTGTAGGGGTGTGTTCTTTATAAACAAAAATATTATTTTAGGGTATAACTATTTTAATATAAAGACTATGTGTGTATGTATAAATAAATACAACTTCCTTCGTCTAAAATTGTTAAGCCTTATGGACTTCAAAGGGTCTGATTTTCAACCCCATGCTAGAGTAATTAACCACTGGAATAATTTACCAAGTGTCGTATTTGATTCTCCATCACTGACAGTTTTTAAATTAAGATTGGATATTTGCTAAAAGTTCTGCTTTAGGAATTATTTTGGGGAAGTTCTATGACCTGTGTTATACAGGAGGTCAGAGTAGATTATCATCATGGTCCCTTCTGGCCTGGGAATCTATGTGCATTTACACAGAGGCAAATGCTTGTCTACTTTTCACAGATATATCCTGGAGGTACACAGGCATGTCCTAGAGGTAAACAGCCTTCATGCATACATGTTCTTTTAAATGCATATTTAACTTATGCACATATCTGAATGTGTGCAGAAATGTACACCTACTGGGGACTGAAAATCAGACCTAGTGTCTCTAAAAGGGGCAATAAACATAATACCTGTATTTTCTGTTTTACTTGAAGACTATGTATTGAAAGTTTACAGAAAGTGTGTCATTATTCTGCAATATTAAATTACCTTTAGAACAAATACTGTTTGTATCTTTAAATTTCAAATACTTATAATAATGTAAAGGATGGCATATTACAGTCAGTATAGCTTGTACCATCCTGTATTAATATAGCTATAGGGATAAGTTAATGCTGGGTAAAGGGCAATGAAGAAGACTTTTACAGGTGTTTCAGGGGAGAGAGAAACACTAGATTGGCGGTAAGACTGTTAATAAATGAGGCTGGAGATTCCATTACTGATTGATTAGCCTATTGGACTGATTTTGTTTTTTTATTCTTCTTTAAGAAAGTAAAGAAACATTATGGATAATTAGTGCTTTTGAGTTAAAATAGTAATAATAAAAATAAGTAGGCAAACAAATACTTAGAAAAATGAGTAGTGCACAAATCAGCAAGTCCAGCTGACAAACTCTTTGAGGCCAAAGAGAACTGGGGAAGTAGAATTTGGGGATTTGGGGGAAGATTGTGGTACTGATCTTCAAAATAGAAAACAAGCAATTGTCAGACAGTGTTTCCTTACATAGTGAAATAATGGATGTTCATTGGTTTTCTATATCAACCTCCTCTCTGACCTTTTGTTTTACAGACAGACTCTCCTGTGGCTGCTCACAGAGTGACTGGACTGGGATGTTGGGACAGGGAGGGTCCCTGGTTGCTAGCACAAAGATGATCTGAGAGAGAAAGAAAGAGAGAGAGAGAGAGTGTGTGCGTGTGTGTGTGTGTGGCAGGGGGGAGAGGTCAGTGTGTAGCTTCACAGGAGCTCCATGCCGTATGGTTGTTTGTTCAGGGCCAACCTGTGTGAGGAAGGGCTTAAAAAGATCCAACAAGAACATTTTGTCATAAGTGTTGGCGAGGCATCAAAATCTCAAGAGTTTCTTAAATAGATCTGACCACTTCCTCTTCACTGTTCTATTTTTTTTAAAGGTGCTGATGCTGTATGCAAAGAACATGAGTAAGTCCCTCTTCCCTTGCATATGGCCTGTAGCATTCCATCCCAAGTGGGTCCACCCAACTTACAGATGTCTTGCTGCCTATGGAGCCTAGATTTCCCCATCCCACAAGACGTGACTTTTAGATACAAGCAGGGGATCCCTTATAATTCACCCTTGTTTATTGTGTTTGCACTCACGTGCTGACTATTTGCAAAAATGTGAATAATTCAAAGAACGTTATGAATTTTTGCATGAAAGGTTATTCATCCAAGAATTGGTAACATTTACATTATTATTTTGAGAGTTTCAAACATCCAATCAGGATGTGAAAACATCTGATTTTAGGTGAACAATTCCATACCATGGACAAGAAAGAGTCAATATTGTTCTGTGAATAGGTAGGAATAAATTTGTTTGTCAGAAATGGAATCTGTTCACAAACAGGAAAAAAGGGCGCTTTGCTGGATAGCTTATTCACATTGTATAATTTCTACACTTCTGTGTAGCTCTATGTATTTCCGTCTGTCTTAAAAAATACACAGAAACCTCTAGTGCCATAAGAGTTCACAGAGCATCCTCTTCATAACAACTGTAGGTCTCTGCAAGCAAACCTATGGTAAAACCCATGTGAAAACCACAAGCCTAGATGTTTCTACATATGTAGCTCACTCAGAGGCGCAATTGCTGCAGTTGTGGTTAGCCAGGTGTCACAGACCGAGTTGCTGGGTTGATTATAAACTACTCTGTCATACAGGGTTGCAGTCATATCTACAGATGTTTTTTCCACATCCCTTTGGCCAGGCAGCAGAATCTTCATCCAACATTAATGGAGCACCTCAGAAGTGGACAATGGGAGAAAGTGAGCGTCAGGTTATAAAACATGTTACCTCTAACAAGAGAAAAATAATAACACTTTATCCCCCAGTTACCTTTGGTTTTATGAACAACTAACTACTCTGAGCGAAATGGTGTTAAACTATTTCCCTCCCATTTTGAGGCTCAGACACACAGTACAAGTATGGATAGTGTGCCACATTGTACAGGTGTATACAACGGTGCACCTCTGACTTATTGTTTTTATTTATATTTCCCTGCTTGGCCAAACAGCATTCACAGGGATGAGGTCTCTGAACTTGAGAAATTATTTGAATAATCAAAGCTGGTGTTGATAACTTATTTACTATTTATCTTACTTACAGTAGCAGCTAGAATCCCAGTCATGGACCAGCTCCCCAGTGGGCTAGGTGCAGCACAGAGAACAAAAAGCCCATCCCTGGGCTTACAACCTAAGTAAATCTAGGTAAGGGAATTTGTTTAAAATGTGATTTTAAATTTGATAATTTGTCTCTCTCAAAAAACCTAATCAGAGATTTGCACCACAAGATGGCAATGTTGCACTAAATGCAAGCTGTGCCTGAATACAGTTATTCACATCCCATAAGAGTTTTCAAACTGATGTTAAAACATGCAGGACAAAGCTGAGAAACTTAACATCTTTAATGAAATTAACTAAGGAACCTCTTTACCTTAAAACCAAAAAAAAACAAAAAACAAAAAAAACCACCTATCCCCAAACCAAAACAGATTATGCAGGGTCATTTTCTACTTCAGTACTGACTATAAATGTACCGTATGTATAGAAGGATTCCCAGTAGGGGATGACATGGTTTACAGAAGGTATCCAGCATTGGAACATAGTGCTAAATGGGAAAACGCTGGATTGATGTATTTGTTCTTTCTCCCTACGCCTGACGTTGGGAATGTTACCTGCTTTTTAACTACTGTAGAGCCAGCAGATGGCGCTCAAGAGTAACAAAGGATCATTCCTGCATACATTTCTATAGGACTGACTTAAAAAGCAAACAGATACCCCCACTTTCCACAACCCTCCCCTGCTGCGTCATCTTGACTTCCTTCTACCAGCACCTATAATTCAGTGAGGCACATAAAATCTCTTCCTAGGATGTTGTATTTTGACCTATAGAATCAGTTCTTGTGCTGTACTTGCTGTCATTGTCTTTACTAATCTCTCTTCTTCTCTAATCCTGTGGGTCTCCAGCTGTGTACGTTGACTCTGATTTAACAAAAGATATCTATTTTTACATCTGTCTTAACAGCCCCTCCACCCATTCCCTGTTTTCTCTCCTCTTTTTACTGGTAGGGAATGGCTTACTCTAAATATCAGGTTTAGAACATCTAGACTTTCAAAACTACAGGCAGATATCCTGCCAAGGTCAAGTCAGACTCTGCCGGACAGATTATCCGCTGGCAGACATCTGCAAAGCTCCACTGACTCCACAATGGAATGATGGCAATTTATATCAGCTGAGGATTTGGCCTTTAGTATTTATCCTTGGGAAGCAGATACATTCAGTCCCATGCATTTTCAGAGGTGACCTTAAAGCAGTTCTGTGATTTATTGGGATCCTTATTCTGTTGTTAAAGAATTGCAAATTCTGCTTCCTACTGTGACTGATATCAGACAGGGAAAGGAGACTCAGGAGGAAGTGGCTGGGTCTGTCGACATCAATGCATTCATAATACTTTGGCAGCATGGCAATTCTTGTGCAAACCTGTACACTTTCATTTATTTACTGTCCCAAAGCTTTAACAACACAAGAGCAGCAGGATTAATATACCAGCTAATTTGCTGGCTCAGCAAGTTGTAATAAAAGTATAACTCACAGGATCCAGGTGGGAGCTGTTTTTCAGCAGCATAGGAGTGGATCTGATCCATGGTGCTAAGGAGGCTGAGAAGAAAAGATAGAATGCATTTCACTCCAGAGCCAGCAAATTAGCTGAAATGTTAATGAAACCACTGATGCAGTAACACATAACTTAACTTGACCAGGCGTCCCTGTTTCCAGGTCAGTTTTACAAAATATGGTGCCTATGCACAGCCCTGACCCTTCCTTTGCACCACAACATGCATTCTATTTGTTTCTACTTTTGAAACTCTTGCCTCCTTAAACACAACAGAGCTCAGTCAGATCTGTGACTCCACTGTCTCATTTCAAGTGCTGTCTGTAACAGGATGGCCTGCCTTTTTAAGGGTCAGTCAACCCTGTGTAATTAGCCCTACCACACCTGTGCTGTGTGCTGGATTTAGGAAGAGTAAAACCCATCTGTTGAGGGCTGACTGAGGAGAAAAACTGCTGCTGGTGGCCAGAAGCCTCACTGAGGTCCAGGAGCTGACTGTGACCAACTAGAGCCCTTTGTAAGAGTGTGGGCCTGGGCTGGACGGCTTGCTGAGTGTATTAGAGCTCAGGCAGAGTCAGACAGGCTGTTGCAGCTGGGAGCTGTATGCTGAGCCTAGCTGGGTTGAAGATTCCTCTGTGCCTTGCTTTTGTTGGGGTTTATGGAGAGGATTCCATTACTCTGGAAGGGGGGTGGGGGCACTCTTGGAAGTGGTGTGGCTGGAGGGCCAAGCCACTCCTATGGCTGGAGTAGGGCAAAGACTGCTGGGGGCAAACTAAGGCAGAGCTCAGCAGTGCTTGGCCTTGCTGTAAGGGGGTGCTCTAAGGCTATGGTTCTTGTAACACTGCCAAAACTCATGGGTTTGTTGAAATGATTTCAGTCTCCATTTTGAAATAAATTCTGCCCCAACTGTGCAGGCCAGCCTGGGTTGGCAAAGTGTCACTGGAAGTGGTTTTTAAGGTTGGTTCTAGAGGAGCATTTCACTACACTGCCGATTCAATAGCAGAGGCAGGGCATTAGATGAGTGCTGTCATGGAGTTCAGTCCCCAGATTTAGGACTTCGTTAACAAAGATTTACAAAACCTAACTTAGAAAAAATGCTGTTTTTTTTAGAAGCAGCCTATTTTCATGTAACGAGTCCCCTGCCGTCTTCACAGGCCAAGCAGAGCAGCAGCATGCTGCTGCATGAATGCTCCAGATGGTGAAAGTGACTCATCAGCTTTCAAGTCTGAGTCTGTGAAAAACAGAGCAGGGACAAAAATACCTGAGGCCTAATCCTGAAGACACTTCTATTCATGCATGACTTTACTTACCTGACTAAGCCCATTGACTTACTTGGGAATTATTCACATGAGTAATGTTACTCTAACGCTTGTTTGCAGGAGTGGGATCCTTAATGGTTATTAGTAAGTAAGGCCCCAGTTCCACCAAGGCTTATGAATATGTTCAACTTTACACACTGTGTCAATGGGATCACTTGCAGTGAGTACTCCTCTGCATGGGTGAAAGTCCTTGCAGGATTGGGGCCTTAAGTAAAAAATAGACCTATATTTCAATCATGGCAACCTAAACCCATATTTAAGCAGTTGAAGTGGCCTGATTTTCAGAAGTACAATGTATCCACCAGCCCCATTGAAGTCTAAGGGAGCTGCGGGTTCTTGGTAGCGACCCCTGCTCTATCATGTGAAATATTTAGAATCCACAATATCCCTTTTTCTTCTCTCTTTACTAAGAAAAATGTCTAATTACCTGGGGCTGGGTTATGACTAGCACTAATGCAGCTGTGCAGGAGAGTCAGATGGGGCAAGGATCCCTCCTTTACTTACAGGGACACATTATAGGTACGGGTATGGAAGTGAAGGGGCTGCACAGCAGATATAATTCCCACCCCTAGCAGCAAGTGGTCAGGGAGGGGTTCTGTTCTCCTGACATGCTAGCCAAAAGAACTGTGGGGAAACTCTGTAAACCCACCAATGTGGAGCACCTCCTCATGATGTGACCCACCATTTCAGCAATTCTGCCTAACTCCCTTCTTCAGTGGTCTAGTGTGGTGAGGACTTGACCCTCCAGTCAGACCAGGCTGTATTTCTATGGGGTAGAGACATTCAAAACAAGAGATGTCCAATGGAATAATGGCAACTAACATCTTTCACCCCACCTGGGCTCCTCTTCACTCTCACTCCTTTTCCAGAAAAGCTGCTCCTACCAGGGCTGCTTCCCTGAAGTCCTTGCTCCTTTTTCAACCCCCACAGCAGCAGCTCCAGGCACCAGCACTCCAAGCACAGGCCTGGGACATCAAGCTGCGGGGGGCACCCTGCTGGTCCCTGTGAGGGCAGCAGTCAGGCAGCCTTCAGCGGCTTGCCTGCGGGAGGTCCGCCTGTCCCGCGGATTCAGTGTACCCACCGCCGAATCCGTGGGACCGGCAGACCTCCTGCAGGCAAGCCGCTGAAGGCAGCCTGACTGCCATACTTGGGGCGGCAAAAAAGCTAGAGCCACCCCTGAATGCCCAACACATGAGTCAACACCACTCTTGTAGTTTTTCCACAGTTTTCCCTCTAACTGTCTCCTGACAAGCCCTTCCCACAAAGAAGGAACTGCAACCCACCTTTCTCCTGGGTCTCCTTCCTTTTAACTCCGCCCTGGGCCTGATCAGTGTGTCAAAGGAAAACTAGTAGAGCTCTCTGGCTCTAGTTAACTCCTTCTCTGTCAGTGGGGGTGGAAATATACCACACTCTGAACACTCTAACTGAAGCACAGTGCCTCCTGGGACTCCCTCTGGGTCACATAGCATAGTAAGGCCTTGATTCACTGCACATGGGCACAGTGCCCTGCTGAGTTCAGTGAGACTCTATGTGGACACATAAATGGCAGGATTGGGCCCTAAACTCCTCAGCATGAGTAAGGGTGGCAGAATCAGGCCCATGCTATTGTGATTCTCTAATTATATCAGTTCATGCAAGATTTTTTAAAAAAATATGTTGAAAGTGTCACAAATACTTAGTTTGAAAATGAAACCGTAGAAAAGCTGGAAATCCTTCAGGAGAGAGAGAGTGTGTGTGTCTGTGTGTGTGTGCAACGTCATTTCATTCTGGTCCCAGGTCCTAAATTTTTCCAATCCTTTTTAAATGACATTCCCTATTTGACCCATAGTCCAACAGTCCATGTTTCCTGCTAGGATACAGAGACTGTAGCAGATATACAAAACGAAACCAGCTGATCGAAGAGTTTGAACAACCTTTTCTTGATGTGCGTGGGAATCTGATCCATCTGATGTCACTAAGTTCCTCTCTGCTTCTTGTCTCTCTGTTCCTAAGGTGCAGCCTGGCATTAATTCCCAGAGAGTGCATGCCTCTCTTTGCAGTGTGCGAAGATGTCCTTGCCAAAGAAGGTGCACTTATAAGAGATTTAAGGATAAAGAAAGAAACTTGCACCAGGTTTCTGCCACAGGGCGTCTGTTTTCATTGCACTTCAAGAGCAGCAGACTGAGGAAGTGGTGTCTGTGTGAGTGAGAGAGTGACAGACACTTCTAGACATTTAATGAAACAGAGCAATGCCTCATAAAACACAATATGATGCCCCCAGGAAAGAGGCATCTGCAATCTGTCTAACAAGCGCTCATTCAGTACACTACACTACACGGTGTTCATTTTGTGTCATTTCCCAAATTGTGATGGACAAGGATATATATTTCCTCTGAGGGAAAGGAATAATTCAATTTACAGACGTTTAGTGTAAAGCACTCCAGAAACCAGAGTAGAACAGCTGTCTGTTCTATCTGTACCAATTTAATTTAATTTAATTGAAAAGAAGGGGGGACACTACAGAGAGAAATGTGTAGAAAAGAGGAAGGGCCATAATCCCATACAGTGCTGGGGAGTACATGCGATACTATAGGTGCTTTAGGGCAGGGATGTAGCAAGCTGGTGTGTAATGGTTGGGCTGAGTGATAGTTTAGTTGGCTCTGATTACAGACCGTCTTGCTCTCTGGCCTTCCTACTGTGCCCCTTCCTTCCAATTTGTCCAAAATACGGAGTCTCATACCTTGCGTGCCACTGATAATATCCACTCCCTCTTTGAATCTGCCCACTAGTTTTCTCTTACTTTCTGCATCAAATTAAAGCTCGTTGTTCCAGTTTTCAAGGCTGTACCTATTCCAGCTACTTTTCTATCTGTGCACCTCTGCTAGTGTTAGCAACAGTGGAAGCTGAATGTAGGCAGGGCAGAGGAAACTGTGATATAGACTAGATGGAATGGTCATAAAAACACATTACAGCTCCCACCTTTGCTAGCATTGGTGGTAAATTACAGTTATGAAGTTTGCTTGTGTGAAAAGATCCTACATCATAAACTGCACAAACTGGATCAGATACACTAAGAACCACTTGAAACCTTTGCTCATTTTGAGAATCAAATTTTGGCTGGAATCAATAGTGTAAGGGGGTTGGTGTTCAATGATGGAAGATGTCTTCGTATTGTTTTGAAAGCAGAATTGGAAGTAGCTGTGTTGGAAGTCTTGTGAATTTTATTAATGAAATATCCAGCCTAATTGTGCAGACTCCAAATGAGACTGGGTCTGACATTACAATACATTTTGAAAATGGCATCTCCTTGGTTAGGCATTGAGAAAGAATATGCAATGCCAATGAAGAAAGGAATTGCCATAGCAGATCAGAACAGTGGTCCCTACAATATTGTATCTTGTTTCCAGCAGTGGTCAGCGCTGGGCACTTTAGGTGCAGGAAACTCTGCAATAGGCAGCTATGGAATAACCTGTCCATTAGGAAGGTGTGATGGCATCCCCGGGTGCAGCCTGGGACTGTGGGACCGCTGTGCCCTCTTAACTCTCCAGCCTGGGCTGTCTCTCACAATGCTTTGCTGGTGACGAGCAGCAAACTCCTCCATGTGCTGTTATCACTCAGCACAATCACTTGTGGAGCCCTACACCCAGCAAGATTGCATGAATGGTCCCAGAGCCACTCATGAATCACACAGAGAAAGGCACTAGCTGAATCCCCGCAGCTCCTAGCCTTGTACCTCAGGAATATACCGTCTTGCACTGTACAAGTGTAAGCTCAGTGTAAGCTTATTAATTGGTTCACCACTTTATCAATGGAAAGTGGATATACACCAGCCTTTATAAACCTGAACAGATTTACCAAATATTTCAAGCAAACTCACGGGTGAAGGTAAACACTAAAACAAATTGGACTGTAAAAGATAGATTTTAAGTAACTCTGATGGGCAAAAAGTCAGTTAGTTACCAAAGAAAACAAAATAAGTGCACAATCTAAATCTTAAACCTTTAAGACACTAGTCAGTATTTTATTTATAAGTAATAAATACCTATGATGTCATAAATAAGAATAAATAAATAGTAAACTGACACAAATATAGTGTTACAAAACCAGTAAAATGATCTGAATATATTTCCATAATGCACAAATAGAATAAACAGTAGCAACAGCTTATAAAATTCCACTGCATCTCATTTTACATCATGTATAAAATATTAATTTATTTCAGTTAGTATTTTTTAAAAGGTTGGTATTTTAATATCTAAACTTTGTGAGTTTGTCCTATAGTTGAAAACTTTCTAATTCCACTTGGATTCTCTTGCCAGCACTGAGGCTGAACTGCTTCTCTGCTAGGAAATAATTGATATCTCTTCACTTTCATCCTGGTGAGCTGAAAGTCCTTTCTTCCTTCCTTGTTAGAGAGTCCATCATTCTATCATTACAACGAAACATGTCTCCAGATGCCCAGCTGGCTGATGAGTCTATGTTGGACTCTCTGAATGGAACTCCCGTCTCAGGTAGCTTGGGAGAGATTTTTGCAAAAGCAGCAGGAAATATGTTGGAAGATTTCTTGGATTGTCAGGGACACTCAGAACTTGAGAACCTCTTGATGCCACCTGAAATCTCTCTTTGTTCTGACATTACAGGAAAATTATCCACACCTCTTTGTTTGGAAGCTGTTCCAGTTCACGTGTTATGCTGTTTAACTGTGGTTATACTTCATCTTACAGTTCAGAGGTGAGATTTGATCAGAGAAGAGTTGAACCATAGAAATATATAGCAAACACATAATGTCAACAATGTTTAAGGTCCAACGCTTTCTTTTAAAATTCTTAATTGTCTTGTAACTATTTTGCATCAATATCCTTCATTTTTCATTTTAAACACTGAGTAAATGAACAGAATATTATCACATGAAATGTACTTTGTGCAGTTGAAATTCCATAATAGAGTGAATGTATTGCATAATATGTCAAACGTTATGGAGTGTTAGAAATGACTGTGGGAAGAATCAGCAGAGACAAGGGATTCCATTGCATTCTCCTGTTTTAACCTCAGTAGTTGCAGCATCCAGAGCTGAAATGAAATAGGAAATAGTTGAAACACAAAGGGAAAAAATATAATTTTCATTGAATTGATCTCAAAACCTTAAATGAAAATAACTTTTCCACACATAAGCTAGCAAGTAATTTAGTATGTCAATATTTTTTAAAAGTCTCTAGGAAGCTTCTCAAACCTTGGAATACTAGAAATAGTTCTCATGGGGACAGATTAATTAATAGCAATGATGATAATCATAGAAACACACTACATATGTCGAAGTTAGAGTACTTTGTGGTGTGGGAGGGAGGAAAGTATCATTATCTGATGACCAGAATGCTGGTGAGGTGCCTGAGGATTCCACATATGTGTACTTTGTTGCTTTTTACAGATCCAGACTAACACGGCTACCCTTCTGATATAAAATATCCACTATCTCTGTTCAGCTGTAAAAATTATACTAATGTTAGGTCATTAACTACAGGGAAAAGCTTGGTACTGTACCTTAGTTACTAAGGCTTCTGTTGAGTTTGTCAGTCAGTACAAAACATCTGGGTATTTCCACGCGAATGATCTCCCAGGCACACAGGCTGTATTGCTTTTCTTTCAGGAAAGCATCTATCCCCTGAAAGTATTGTTTCACTCTCCAACTGGTGTGCTGGAGGTCCTCACTTTCTGGGTTGGTTAAGTCCTTCTCTATCTGTGCTTTCAAACACGCCTCCAGCTGCTGAATTTGCTGGTAAAGTCTATTTTGGAACCTGACTATAGAAATCCCATCCCAGGTACTTTGGGTGAGGTTTTTGCTAAAGATGTTGAAGATCTCTTGGAGGATCTCTTGCATTTCCATCTTGGCATTGTCCTTCTGGAACAGTGGGAGTTGGGAAACTTCCTGGGTGGGTTTGAAAGCTGTCCTTTCACGCATGCATTGTGAGGGGAAAATTCCGCTCATTTTCTTCAGAAGCTCCAAGCTCTCTTTGTTCACTTTGTTCTGCTGGAAGTGAAGCATGGTACAGAGCTGAGATGAGATTTCAATGGAGAAGAGCAGTGTGAGGCAAACATGCAGCAAACACCTGGAGGTCATGATGATGTCTATACAGTCCTTTTCTTTGTGTGGAACCTTGAGCCTGGAGTTTGTTGAGGCTCCTATGTAGATTGTTGTGTCTTTCCTTCATGTCTCTGAATTTAAGTATTTGGTTGGAGAATGTTTCTTTGATCATTTTCTGTTTACAACATTTTCCTTCTTGGAGGTTTCAGAGTTTTTCTTTCTGTTTTTCTTGCTGTTTTCTAGTTTTTACTACGTTTCCTCCTCCTTTTTTGTGAAAGTGACCACCCATGACAGTACACAACCCTGCTAACTCATGCTGGATCCACACACACATAGCCTTTTTATCATACATTAATTTTTATAATATAAGAAGATCATCCACAATTCCAAAATGGTACGGAAAAGACCTCAAAGTCATCAGCCAGTACACTTCCTATTCATAAACTCCTTCATTTAAGAGACAGAAATAGTTTAGGAATATTTAAAGATTGCTAGACATGGAGGAAGTAAATATGGGAGGAAAGAGTTAGTCCTGCCAGAAATATTGGCAAATCTCAACTTTAACCATTTCTTCCAATTTAGAAGGCACATTTAAAATGTAGACAGCACAAACCATCGGTATTTTCCTTCTGTGAAACCACAGGAGCTAGAATGCTCTGAGAAAATGAAACCTTAACTCATTGTTTATTTCCAGGTCTTTATATACATACTGTAGCTGATGAATAGTTGCAGTTGGAAAGTGTGAATATCATGTCCTGTTGATCACTCCAATAGTGACAATAGTGAAAAATGGAGACTAATTTATAAAACAGGATGAGCAATTAGTATAGTAACATGCTAGAGAGGTACTCACATGGATGACTATGATTTATAATGTGGTCAGAAGGAGCTTATGCAGAGAAGTCCCATTATGTATTTTTTAACAATTGTGTCCCTGGGATGAAAGAATTCAAATAATTAAAAAATAAAATAAAATTCAGTATTCACCATTTTTGCTGGTTCCTTCTCTTTTAACATTTGCCTTCTCCTCAGTTTGGGTAGGAACATTCTTCTAGTTTATTTGATTCTCTTCACTTCCTGTGGTCACCTTTCATTGTCTGGTTCTCAAGCCCTAGCACAGACTTTTGTGCTGGAGTTTCCATCATGGCAGGGAAATGTGTTTTAATTCTAGAAGAAAACACTGAAATTAAATAAGAAAAATCATATGAAAAATCCATGAAAACTTTTTTGTGCATACTAATTTGGTTAGAGTCTCCCAAGTCTTCCTGCACTTTTATAAGAAACTTGAGATTTTAGCTTCAAATTTTTGAAAGACACTCTGCAAAGCAGAGAAAATAGACTTACCAGAGCCACCAGATTGTCCTGGGTTATGCCCCCCATTCTCCCATGACTTTCCAGGGGTGTTGGGCATCTGTATTCCACAACAGAGTGAAATACCAGGGGAAGATGTTGCGGGGTACTGAAAGCAAATGCAGTATATGAATGAGACCATTCTTTTTGTCACTCTTATTACTTGAAGCTTTCCACCCCCGGCACCTGTTGTTCAAGCCTGGGGCAGCCCTGGCAAGGTGGCTGTAATGGAACCACACTGACAGGGACTGAAAGGCAGCTCTGACTAGGCCCTAGAAGTGATGCAGCCACTTGGGTGCTCTGTATGGAAAGATTTTGTGTTCTGTGCAGAAGCCATCACATCATCTATTTCTATGATGAAAGTGGGGCAAACTGTTTCCTCCTGCCTGCTAGTGAGATGATAAGGGTGAGCTTAAGTGGGCATGTATTAGTTGTGTTTTCCTCCCTTTTTATCTACCTGTGGTTGGCTTTCCCACAGGAAGACCTAAAGTCATAGATGATGGATAACATCACATAGCTCTTAAGAACATTAAAAGGTTCTTCTACGTAGCACAGCTTAAAAACAATGTGATGGAATGATTGTCAGGAGGTTCTCCTCTGCACTGTAGGGGTAATGAAGAAGTTAGACGTTGAAGAAGAGTTTGTATGGCTCTCAGGTGCAATATGACCAGATCAAGGCCCCACTCTACCCACTCCCCGTAATTGAGCTTCCATTTCAGCATGTAGCCGTGGATATTCTGGTCCTTTCCATAAGAAGACACCCAGAGGAAAGCTCTATGTACTGGCTTGCTTGACCACAAGGCCAGGGCCACTGCTGCCTCTGACCGACAGTTTCATAAAGATGTGTTCAGCTATTGAGGGTCTAATCCTCCCAGAAGAAATGGAATATTGTCATGGCGTGACGTTCTGTACCTCCACCACTCAGGCAGTGCAGCTCCCCTCCCACTCTTAGAGCCATAACTGAGTCCCATATGCATATATTTGTTATAACATTGCATTGGCCATGAAGCATCACTTTATATTGCACATGTTACATTGTACATGTACATTATACTTAAGATCATATTTCCTTTTGTAAAGATGTAACCACCTTAGGTAAAATTGAGCAAAATGCTTAAAACAGTTCAGGCACATTATGTGAGGAAAATATACACACTGAAAATGTGGTTACAGAAGTCTTTTCCAGGCCTATGTCCTTCAGTCCTGCATCTCAGGATATAAGATACTCTAGATATGCTATAAGCTGTACAAAGGGAGACTATCTCTACTATGTAAATAGGTGAAGTGGTCTAAGACATACTTGCTTTTCTTGGGCAAGACCCCATAAGTTCAGAAGATATGTTTTTCAATTTTGCTCAGTTTTGCTGTGTAAAAGAATGAAATCTGGCACCTCCAAGAGTAGAAAACCTCCCAAACATTTTAGAAACTAATTAACCACTACATTAAGTCACACATGCTGCCCTACCCTCTGTTTATAAATGAAAGCAGAATATAAGCAGAATAGCTGTACTGTGCTGAAAGCAGGGTGTGTGCTGGGAAGTCTCTATGCCTCTTGGACTCTGTCGTGCCTTTCTCTGCAACAGAATGGAGGGCTGCGGGTGTAGCCACTAGACAGGTCTGTGCTGCAGTAGGTGACAACCAACGTATGAGGTGTATAGGAACCCTGTTTGTCTGTACCACAAGAGCACCAGTGCAGCTATTCCATGCCAACCCAGCAGGCTAAGGGGTTAAATATTCCACCCAACGCAAGTTGTTTTAGATTTGTTGAGAGGTGGCACCATTTGGCCCCATGTGTTCTGTATTTCTTGCCTCATTTTCTTGCTAAGGGTATTTGCATACCATAATCTTCCCCTTTCTCTGACCTAATAACTTCCATAGCAAGTTGTTTCTAATGTCATAAGCAGTGATGACATGTGGTAGATAAGCAGCAGTAGATGAACTTAAGATGTACAATGTATAGCATGTTCTCAAGCTTAAGAAAAAAAGCTCAAGTGTTGATTTGTTTTTAATCCTTATTTACAACCTTTTACCAAATTTTTCAAATGTATTTGAACACATGGGATTAGAATGAACAATCCTGGATCCGTGGATAATTAGGGTAGTTTAATGACTAATAGCAATGGAAACCAAGTGCTCCACCTAACAAAGCAATAACTTGGGAGTTCTCAGGACTAGGCAGATACAGGGCCAGAATAAGGTGTGGTGATCTTTTCCCCAAGTACAGGGTATCTATCTAGTGCTCAAGATAATGTTAAACAGTGCAGTCCAGATGCCCCACACTACTACATTGCCCAAGGAAATGTTGTTCACAAACAAGGGGGCAAAGCTATGCACCAGCTAATGCATTCCAAGTTGCTAATACATAGTTGTCATCTTCTGCACAGGGCATAATGTATGTGCGTGGCCATGAACTAAAAATGCTGCATGTTTGACTAATGGCTAAATAGTCAATTCCATATCCATGCCATCTTATTTTATCCTTTTGTCTGACCACTTTTCCTTGCCTAATTCTAAAGCAAAGATCAAGCAGAGTGCACGCTAACTGTTCTGAAGCACCAAGGCAAATCAGTTTGATGTCAAAACTGCAAAACCAATATGGAGTGAGGCTAACCCAGATAGGATCCCATACTTTATTGCATTAGATAATGTGCCACACAAGATTGAAAATGGTGGTATATTACACTATAATACAAACAAGTAGCATTATGGTTTTTCTTTATTTCCCAAACTTGGATGACCTGCTGAGGGGGGAAAATTGCTCTAATGAAAACACTAGAGGTTAGCATATAAAATGTAGACACTTTACTTCGACAGAATAGGCAGGAAAAACATCGGCCCAGCCAAAGCATAGAAGCAACTTGATGTAACCTCTCTTCAAGCAGGCCATTTTAACTCTTCACTTTTACATACTGTCTTCAGAGGCTTTATGTAAACTGCCCATCAGTAATGACTAAACTGGGAAAAAGCATAGGATAGAAAAAGCAGATCTAGATCATCCAAATAGACTGTTGTTGCCTAGTCTGTTGGCATCTACAGGAAACCAAGAAAGTCAGCAAGGCCGGAGGTGGCACCAACTCTTTTCATTAAAAAAAAAAATCCCATTTTTAGACCTGCTCATGAGATTTTGGCTACTTTATAACTGGACCTGGAAGAAGCACACCTACTGATTTTTGGATCTGTTTTTGATTCTTAACCGTGGAGGAAATTCATATCCCACCTGTCAAAAAGCACAGAAAGTGAAATACATATTTTTCTTGTGGTGTTTTTTTTTCACAATTTTTAGTGTCTTTTTTCTTCACGTTTATCGCTATATATTTACACAAGGCACCCAGTTTACTGTTCCACCGTTTTGGTTTTGGGAAGGATGTTTTCGCCATTCCACTTGACACTGTAATGTTTTTTGTCCTGCTGTACGGGGAGATTTCAGATTTCAGAATCAGGAAAGTGCCTTAAACCACTATTGCTTATTGCTAAGAGCAGCCAAGTCAGCAGGCCATAAAGTAGCCGTGGAACAGCCTTAGCTTGACCAAGGCAGGAGGGAAGGGGGATTTGGGTGCCACAGAAAGGGCAGCTTGACCCTGTGTCCTTCTTGATAAGAATTGGGTTGAAGTTGCTGATACATGCATTTTAGAAGAGTAAGATGTTCCCTCAGGAATATCTATTAGGACCCCAGGAATCGAGATAGTGGGGAAATTTCATTGAAACCATTTCAGTCAGAAAATCCCCTTCAGACTAAACCAGTTTGTTTCTCAAAATCAAAACAAGTGAGATGAAAGTTCTTTGCAAAAATATTTTGTTGCAAAACAAAAGCATCTCCTGTTTGTCAGAGTGTGTTAAATTGTCTCATCGCAAACAAAGAGGAGACACTTAGATCTCAAAAATTAGAAAAGATGCTTCAATCTGAGCTAATTAGTTGCTGCTCTTAATTTCAAAATAAAAAAATACAAATGAAAAAGACTATTTCAGCTATTCTATTATGTCATAATCTGCTCTGAGTAAACGTGATAGGGCACCTCATATTACGCACTACTCCTAGTGACACTCTTCAATGGATCCCCATCCTCCACCCACCGTGAGATAGGTAGGAGCAGATCATTAGTATCCCTACTTGAAAGAGGGAGAAGCTAAGGCTGAGAAAGGAGAATTGACTTGTCTTAGGTCACACAGACAGCCAGTGGCAGAGTTGGGAACAGGACCCAAGAGCCCTGATTTTCAAACTAAGCATCAGATCCTGAATTTCAAACATTGAATGACTTGAGTAAAGTGTTCTCAAATGAGCTGCAGACCAACAACAGTGCACAGTAATTATTCAGCATGTATTTGAGAACTGCAATGTTAGAGAGAACGATGAACTGCTCAGAGACAGTTAATGCAGAAAGCAGCAAAATTTGTCAAACGTATGACTGGTTATGACTTATTTACTTGGTTTTAAAAGAGAAGAACAAGGACCTGAGTCTCCTCCGTGTCAATAACCCCCTGCTCAGCCAATCAGGTAGAGACTGAGGATGGGAGGCCGAGGATTCTCACCAGAGAGCCCAAAGGATGGCCCAGGTCAAGGGTGGGGTCACTGCCAGAGCACTATTTCAGCCTCACATTTTTGGGTGGACCTCCCACAGTGGGAGCTGCCAAGTACTCCCCTGCAACACACACACACACAGACACACACACCTCCTGGTGTTGGGAGGGGAAGAGGAGAAAGGACAAAAGAAGCAAGAGACAAAGGGAAAGGAGGGAGAGAGGGATGGAGGAAAAGGTGTAACAAAAAGGACAAACCCTATTGTCCCCAGTGTTTCTAAGGGACAAAATCCCAGGTGCAGAATAAAATTCGGCCTCCTTAAGCTCGTGATTTCCATGCCTAGAATTCAACTGTCACCAGATGGATCAGACTGAACAGGTTTCAAACCTCGAGAAGGCTCTTACCTTCTAAACAGAGACAGTTGTTTTCTAGTAAAATCAGGAAAAGGGAAGGGGAAAACTCGAAAGATATTCCTCCTGGCGCTCACGTACGTGAACCCGAATCCTCTCTCAGTCCTCAAAGACAGACCTGGAGAAGGAGACTTGCTGAAGTAAAGCCACAGGGGTCTCTGAGGTTTCCCTGGCTCCTCACCCCTTTCGTGCCTGGCTGATGTCAGCATCTCTCTGTGAGGTCACCACCTCCCCACCACCTTTGACCAATAGTCTGAGGTCCTGCAAAAGGCCTTTGTGATGTCACGGCCACATCCCTCCCTTGCTGTGCTAATGTCCTGCCCCTGGCCAGGCACTTTGGAGGTTTCAGCTACTCTCTGTGGATCACCTCACTCAAGGAGCGTTCGTTCTAGGCAGCAAGCCGGCTAGACAGGAAAACATCAGACGCTGCTCCCAATGCTACACTCAGTTTTTCAGAAATTAGTCGACTTTATGGCCGGAAGAGACAATTAGAGCATCTAATCTGACCCCCTGCATATCACAGGCCTCCTGTGTGACACAATAGCTACTTTTGGGGCAAACACATTCCGGAAAGGCATCTAGTCTTCATTAAATGACATCAGGAGATGGAGAATCCATCACTTTCCTTGGTACATTGTTCCTGTGGTGAATCATCCTGGCTGTCGAATATTTGTGTCTTATTTGTAATATGAATTTGTCTCTTTTCACCTTCCAGCCATTGGGTCTTGTTATGCCTTTCTCTGCTCGATTAAAGAGCCTTTCATACCCAATCTTTTCCCTCCATTAAAACCATTCAACACTTCAGTGAAGTCACCTTTCAGTCTTCTTTTGATAAGCTAAACAGGTTGAGCTCGTTCAATAGCTCACTAGAAGGTATTTTTCTCCAACCTTCAGAATATTTGTTGGCTCTTTGGTCATCAGACTCCTGAACTGCAGCTGGATGTGGCTCTTGTTCTTCTGCACAGCACAGCTCCTGGAGAAGAGGGATCTGCAAATGTACATTCTTATGATACCTTTGTTTAATTGATGAAAACATAAACTAGACATTTAGAGGACTGGAACTGATTTCAGCTGATGGACAGCTTTGCTAGGTTTTTATGCATATGGACAGCAAAATGTTGAGTGTTTACATTCATATCAAGCATCCCTGTATAGTGGAACTCCTGAACATAATGAAGAATGGAAATGAAAATGTTTTCCTTTTTTTTAAAAAAAGAAAGAAGGTTAAAAGAGAACACAGAGGTTTGAAACAAAGACCAATTGAACTGTAGTTAAGTACTCTACTACCAAGCTATACACCTATGACAACAGGAGTATAGAATTGTGATCTCCAGGACTTTGATGGACAGACCTTGCTTCATCAAGCTCCTTTGCCATTCGCAGACAACAGGTGGTTTTAAAAATGGGGTTTCATTAAACTTCTTAACTTCTTCCTGAGTCAGAGTCAGTAGTCCTGGAATGCTGCTCTGGAGAACTGAATTCTATTCTTGCCTCTGCCACTGAGTTTTTCTGTGATGCCGGGCAAGTTACTTAAACTAAACTTTCTAGAAGCAGTCCCTAATATTGTGTTCTTCTAATTTGCAGAAGAGGTGAACACTCACAGCTGCAATTTTAGTCATCAAGAGCTGTTATTTGAACATATTAAGTGCCATATAACGCTAAGTAATCAAAAAAAATCAGACCTTGGAGATCTTAAATTAGGCACTCAAAATTAGTAGAAATACTTGACCTAAATTTCTCTGTGCCTCAGTTCCACACCTGTAAAATGGGGATAATTTCACTGGTGTATTTGTGAAGATGAATATTCGTAGATCCATCACATACCATAGTGGTGATCCTCATAGAAAAAACCATGAGGAACTTCATAATCCTGTCTTCAGAGAAGTGTTTGAATGGGACCATATATTGAATAATGAAGATAAAACAAAATATCAAATAACTTCTCACTAAGTGAGCACAATCATACTGTGCAGTGAGTGAGGCAGGGGTCCTGTGTGGAAAAGTACGATCATATAATGAAAACAGAAGAGGACTGAATTAAGGTAGTATAGGCTCTTGTCATCCTTACTGTGGACCAGCACTAGTGGTGGACGAGAGACATGCAAATAATAGGGGCTATACACAGCCAGACTGCTGTGCTGCAGTGTATGACACACTCACGGCGACCGCCAAGCAGATCACATCACAGTTGGGCAGACATCTTGCCTCTTCCTTTTCTTGTTCTTTCTGGAATTGAGTGATGAGGTTCCAAGTTATTAGCAGCTGGGCTCTCAATTGTGACTGTTCTAATTGTCATGAGCTTGGGGCAGTGCAGGAATGGCTACTGGGAGCATGGCTGCAGTGGGAAGGACTTGCTTGTTTTCCAAGTACCCTGACCCAGGGTCATAAAACAGGGCTGGGTCCTGATTTACAACACTGCATCACCTGCTGCCCTGATAGCAGCATACACTGCAGCACAGCAGTCTGGCTGTGTATAGCCCCTATTATTTGCTGCTTCATCTCCTTGCCTTTTTCAGCATGGTGAAAAGGCAAGGTCGCTGGCCACTGCAATGTCTTTGGCTACTCCAATCAGCCCTCAGGGGAGCTCTATTTCTCCCCAGCCGACCCCCAACTCCATCCTGACGTACAGCCTCAAATTTTCCACTATTTTCCACTGGGACTCTGCAGTGAGGTCTGTGAACTTTTTATCGTGAGTTTTCCATTTCCACCTACCACCCTTTCAAATACCAGTTTCATGAGTCGTCAGGCTACGGTGTGAAAGTTCTGTTTGTTTCTCCTTGATGAAAACCCACCCCTTTGATTCACTCTACTTCCCTCTAAGCCAACCACCCTCCCCTCCCATCTCTGAGCTCTGCTTACAAGAGCAATAAAGTCATTTTTGTTTCAAATTCATGCATTCTTTATTAATTTGTCACACAAATGGGGGATAACTGCCAGAGTAGCCTGGGAGGGGTGGGGGAAGACAGAAGCACCGGGCAGGGTGCAGGAGGAGGAGAGGAGGGAAAGACAAAGCCTCAGTGCACTTCACAACTTATTGAATGCCAGCCTTCTGTTGCTTGGGCAGTCCTCTAGGGTGGAGTGGTTGGGTGCCTGGAGCCCCCCCCCCTCGTGTTCTTGGGCATCTGGATAAGGAGGCTATGGAACTTGGGGAGGAGGGTGATCAGTTACACAAGGGCTGAAGTAGAAGTCTGTGCTCCTGCTGCCTTCCCTGAAGCTCAGCAATACAAATGAGCATATAAGTTTGATCCTGCAGTAGCCTCAGCATTGCCTCCTGCCTCCTCTCATCATGCTGCCATGCTCATGCTGATGAAAGCACAAAATGAACGCGAGTACAGAAGGGATGCACAAGAGGCTAGATGGCTGGAGAAAGAGGCGAATCACCTCGCCTCTTTCTCCAGCCATCTAGCCTCTCGAGCATCCCTTCTGTACTCGTGTTCATTTTGTGCTTTCCTAGACTCTGACATTGTCTGCCTCTAGGCATTTTGTTGGCCTATTTCAGTGCAGGAGGACTGCATGAGCTCAGAGAACATTTCATCGTTACTACGTTTTTTTCGCCGTCTTATCTGTGCTAGCCTCTGCGACAGAGATGATAGGGGGAGTGTTGAAACATTTGAAGTTGTGGTAGGAAAAAAAAGGAGCATGTATTTAAAAAGACATATTTTAGAGTACAAGGTCGCATTTAGCCTCTTATAGGTGAGGGCCTGCCGTTTTGGTGTGAGAAATCAGACATGCAGGCCTGGGCAACAGAATTTGGCTTGCAGGCACCCACGGTAAGTCACAGTCTTTTGGCTTCTTTAAGTCTTCCGGACAAATTAATCATTAAATATGCTTGTTTTTAAACCATGTATTATATTTACAAAGGTACACTCAGCAGATGTCCCTTGTCCGCTTTCAAGGTCTGGGAGCCTGCCTTGGGAGGGTTGAGAGGGTATTGGCTCCAGGGTGATTAACAGTTCCCGGCTGTTGGGGAGAATGGTTTCTCTCTTGCTTCAACCTCCTCTTCCTGGCCCCAAATCCTCATCTCTGTTGCCTGAGACTCTCCCCTTGCAGCCATCTATGAACAGGTCCAGGATAGTGGTGGGAGCAACCACGAGAATTGCATGCAGGTCATCATACGAGTGGCATGTCAGGGGTTTGACCCGGGACAGTCACTTTCCTCTTTGTTTTTTGATAGGCTTGCCTCAGCTCCTTTAGTTTCACGTGGCACTGCTGCAGGTCCCTGTTGTAGCCTCTGTCCATCATGCCCTTTGAGATTTTCTCAAATATTTTGGCATTTCGACATTTGGAATGGAGTTCAGATAGCATGGATTCCTCTCCCCATACAGTGATCAGATGCAGTACCTCCCTTTCAGTCCATGCAGAGCTCTTTGCCAATTCTGGAACTCCATGGTCACCTCTGCTGATGAGACCTGGATGGTCACTTTTGCTGATCAGCTTGTCACGCTGGCCAAACTATAAATGATTTTCAAAAGTTCCCCGGGGCTTTTCCTGTGTACCTGGCCAGTGCATCTGAGTTGAAAGTGTTGTCCAGCGCGGTCACAATGGAGCACTCTGGGCTAGCTCTCCGAGGGCAGTACTGTTAAATTGCATCCACACTACCCCAATTTCAACCTGGTGATGTCAATTTCAGTGCTATTCCCCTCATCGGGGGAGTAGAGAAATTGATTTTAAGAGTCTTTAAGTAGACAAAAATGGATTCATCGTGTGGACGGGTGCACGGTTAAATCGATCTAAGACCGGTAAATTCAACCTAATCTCGTAGAGTAGACTAGAGCTAAATAAAGAGATATAAAGAAAACAAAAACTATTTTATGTAGCCCATTAATAAAGAACAAAGTAACACATCTACAAACTTTGTTGAAAGAATTATTTTTCCCAAAAAGTTTTGAATTGACTTTTGTCAGAAGATTTACAAAAATAAAAAGTCTTTCCACTTGCTTTGTAGTGCAATAGTCTCCTTGTGCAAAGGTATATGAATCTTTACATGTTCTGATTACCAGGAAGAAAAGCTGTCATTTCCATTTGGACATTTGACACTTTTAAAAAGTTGTCAGAAATTTTCCAAACTATTTTTATAAGAAACAGATTTTTTTTTAAACTGGTTTCCCCTAAATGACTATATTTTTCAAAAAATAATCATTTTAAAATGATTTAAAATCGGTTTCTCTCCCCAACCCACGCCTTCGAGATAATGACTCACTCTTCACTGAAAGAAAACAAAGGTGATGAACGTAGAGAAGAAGGAAGCCCAAGAAAACACCTTGCAGCTAGATTATCAATAACATGGAAAGGAGGGATTTTTGCCTCCTAAACCTATCTTTCAGTAACTCAAACACTGTCCCTTCTCTGATCCTTAAAAAAGCTTCCAATATAGCATTGTAGAAGTGACAAAAGAACTAACAGGGATTTGTAGTGGATCTTAACGCATGACAGTCTCTAAAAGCAAGCATTAGGCTAGTTGTAACCCTACTAACGCAAAATTTGTAAAAGCAAAGATTGTGTAAAGTAAGAAAAAAGAACTATGTAAAAAGTTGTTGTGACCTTGTATCATTAATAAAACCATAGAGTGGCCTGTAAAAAAAAATATCCTGAGTGTCTTACAGTGAGCCTGCTGATGTGGGTAAGGTGAGCAGGATTTGTCCCCTTGTTTAGAATAAAAGGCATGGGTACAGTAAGGAAATATAGGTTATCATCACAGCAGTAGAATTTGAAGAGGATCAGAGATAAATGAACATCTGTGAATGAGAGCCCTAGAAATCTGCTTATTTTTTAAACAAACCGAGTGCAGTTTATATAAGCCTAATATACTTTGGCTGCTTCATCAACGTGATAAACCTTTTCTATCAGAACTGAACCATTAATTCAGAGCAAAAAAGATATAATTTGTACTGAGGCTGAATCAATTCTTCAAGGGTTTAATCAACAACGTATCTAGAGCTAACATGTTTCAGTATGAAACATTCTTGGAAGGGATTTCAAGTTTCTAAGAGAGATTGACATACTGGGTTTGGTGGCGACTTCAAAGTTTCTGACTTCCTTGCTTATGATGCATGACTCTAACTTTATTCAAAAGCTTTTTATATTTAGAAATATTCTTTTATTGGAAAGAGGACTCTTGAGAAAGATTAGATTAGCCTAAGGATTTTAGATTCATTTTATTACATCAACTATGTAGGCTTCAGGCCCCATATCCTAGGTAGTCACTTTTTACCACAGGGCCAGTGAAAAGCAATGCTAATACCATTATAGTAATGGTCTCAAGTTGCAGTGGAGGAGATTTAGGTTGCATAGTAGGAAAAACTTTTTCACTAGAAGGGTCGTGAAGCACTTGAATGGATTACTTAGTGGGGTGGCGCAATCTCCATCCTTAGAGGTTTTTACGGTCAGGCTAGAGAAAGCCCTGGGTGGGATGATTTAGTTGGGGATTGGTCCTGGTTTGAGCAGGAAGTTGGATTAGATGACCCCCTGAGGTCCCTTCCAGCCCTGATATTCTATGATTCTATTACCGAGCAAGGCTTTGGGCCATTCCTTCCAGAGATGTAATCCTCATTCTAACATAATATTTCATACACTTTCCTCCTCTTCCTTCTCTCCTCAAATGCACACCTGCCATCAAAAAACAAATGAAAAGCATCAGGCTTACATGAATGGAAAATAATACAGAAAATCTTCTGGTAACATTGTATAAATCACTGATATGGCCACACCTGGAATAATGGATTCAGTTTTGGTGTCCGCATCTCGAATAAGTTATAACTGAAATGGAAGGGAAGGGATCCAGAATTGGGTGACAAAAATAATTAGCGGTATTGGAAAGACTTCTACATGAAGATATTGAAAAGATGAGAACTCTTTGGCTGAGAGAGGCAATGAAGAAGAGAGAAAAGATAGAAGTACACAAAATAATGAAGGGAAGAGAGATGGATAATCATGGGTTCCTATTTATTTTCCCTGTTAATACAAGAACAAGATTAAATTAAACTGAAAAACAACAAATTTAAAAACAGATAAAGGAAGTGCTTTTTTTCACACGAGCATTACACATTCAGAATGGCTGAATATTTGGAACAGCCATATTTTCATTAGAAAGGATTTAAAATATAGGACTATAAACCTTCATGCTTAAGGGCATGAGCCAATCTGTAACTGATAGCATTCTCCGTAGGTAAAAATTTCCATAACTCGTCACTTTTCCCTCCTTTTGAACCATCTGCTATTGGTCACTGTCAGACTAGATGGACCTCTGATCTGCTACACCAATCCCTAGGTTTCTGTGTACATGGAGTCCAAAAGGGATTCTGATGTCACACCTCATTGCTGTGTATAACAGCATACACCTCGGGTATCCACCAAGAAACCTTGCAGACCAGGCACATTTTAAACTTTGCACACTTTGAAATTTACATAAAGGCTTTAAGAAGGCTGAAGTCTTCACATGGAAACATCTGAAACTATGTCCACCACTCACCACACCCACCATTTCCATTGCTCAGTCCAGCGGAGATACGTGATGAAATATAGCCTCTCCCAAGTGCAGTCTGGCCAGTGTGAATAATACAGTGTTTAAATATGTCTACAGTTTACCAGTTTAAGGGAGCAGTAGTTGAAATCTGTGACATTGTTTAGATAAAAATCCATGAAGTGTTTTAGACATAAGGTTTGCAAAACAAAAGCTATCTTTGTCCTATCACTTAGTTCATTAATGTAAGCCACGAACGCTGGAAAGGTAATTAGACAATATTCGGAGATGCTTTTGAGTAAAAGATGAATCAATCGATAGTGAAGATAGGTATTTAAAAATGAAAGTGTTGTATGTGTTAGCCCACTATGAAAACGAATTCTTTCCATTTTTTTCACATCCTTCTGGTAGTGTGAAGCCCAAAACTGGACACAGTACTCCATATTACTCCTCATCAATGCTGAATAGAGAGGAATGGTCACGTCCTTCGATCTGCTGGCAATGCCCCTACTTACACTGTTTACCTCTCTCCATTCTTAAAATTGAACATTCATACCTACCCTTTGTTTCTTTACTGAACCCTCAATAAGGCTTCTTTAAAATATCTCCAGCTCTCCTGGACAACTTTCCCTCTCATTCCCTGCGAGGGAATTCTGCTCATTAGTTCCCTGAGAGAGTCAAAGTCTGCTTTTCTAAAGTCCAAAATCTATATTCTGCTGCTCTCCTTTCTTCCTTTTGTGTGTAGCAAAATCGTTTTAATAAAAGAAGGAAACAATGCGGCATCCCATTGGAGAAGCACCACAAACAGGATTATAACACAAACCATAAGCAAAAACCCACCTCCAAGTACATTTAGCAATGTCCTTTCCCCCTTAGGGTCTCAAGACCAATCACCCCAAAGTTCAACAACCCGAAAGTCTCTGGTCAGTGCCACCTCAGAATTTGAAATCTTATCTGCAGAATTTTATCCGCTCAGTCTGAGTGGAAATGGGGGGAGTCCATACAAGTTGTTAAGGGGCACCTTACATGGGCCAGGGCCAACTGCTCCTCGTCTCCGTGGAATTCTGCTGCAGCCTTCACCACAACCCACTCCACCACATCAGCTATGCCACTCCTCCAGTTGTCCCTGCACACCACGTCACGACGCTCAATGTTTTATCGATTGCTCCAACATGCTGCAAACTGCTCCGCTGTGCCAAGCACTTAATCATAGGTCTTCAGGTTCCCCCACTACTTAACACAGCACAGTGATTTCAGCTTAGTAGGGGAACCCGGGTGCTGACGCATCCTTGGCCCAACATGAACTCAGCTCCACCGTCTCTAGATGGACTCCTAATAGAATCAAAGAAGACTGTGCAATTGGTGCTCCACGCCTTGCCTTCAAAAGGAGCCCACATTATCAGGTACACATACCAGTCCCCAACCTCTCTCAATTCACTGGGTATTGGAAGCCATGTCCCTTGTTTAGCACGTGTCACTTAAGTTGTATTTAGATATCTCTGTCATAAAGCAGTCTCGTATTTCCTCATTCGTATAAACAGGTGGCAACACTTTATTTATCCTGCCCCAGTAACAAAGAAATTGGGGATCCCAGAGCTGTCAAAATAATCATCCCAGGCTGCACTGGCCTGTGCTGGGCGTGTCCATGCAAATTTCTGAGAATTCACAATTCCTGAAATGTTTTCCATACTTCCCATAATTCACCACCAGATGTCAGCGTAGAGCGCATCCTGACTGCTTACATAATGATCACAAACCCCTCTGCTATCTACTGCCCACCAAGCTTGACGTTTCTGCCCCAATCCTGTCTCGTCCCTGCCCCGGCACCTCATCCCAGTCCCAGTCTAATCACTCAGCCAAACATAATTTTCCTCTCCCATCTCCTCAGCCAATTTGTGTCTTTCCAGACATACTCCGCTATGCTCCAAAATCCCTACCATCCCCGGCTCACAGTCTCATTCTCCTTCTTGTCTACCAATCTCAGTCTTCCCCCAGCTCCAGCCTCTCCCACCCCCACCTCCCTGCCCAGTCAGTCCCAGGCTGCTCATCTGATCGCAGTGTCCCAAGCCAAAAGCTATCCAGTACACTTCTTTTTCTCTCCCTTGATCCCACTCGTCTTTCTGCTCTGACTTCCAGTCGGAATTTCTCTCCCTCCCTCCCTCCCGTCCTCGTCTCCAAGCGGCCCATGGCTCCTTGTCTCAATCTACTTTTTCTAGCTGTTATTCCTTCTACGTTTGAGTCAGACACCTTCCTCTTACACATTGTAAGAGGTAACTGACAGCACAGGGGTGATGGTGATGGTCTGTCTGCTTTCAGTCTTGGTGCCTGACCCCAATTCTTGGCAGCACCAGGGAGGTAAATGTGGCGAAGTCCTACTGACCTCCTATATTCCTGGCCTGGAACATGCCCACTTGGTTTGTGGTGATGGCACATGCACAGAAAGGTCTCAGTTTTTTCAATCTTCCCTCATAGATTATGTTTTCTAGACCTTTAATCATTTTTGTTGCTCTTCTCTGGACTCTCTCCAATTTGTCCACATCCTTCCTGAAACGTGATGCCCAGAACTGGACACAATACTCCAGATGAAGCCTAATCAGCATGGAGTAAAGCATAAGAATTCCTTTTCGTGTCTTGCTTACAACTCCTACTAATTCATCCTAGAATTATCTTTGGTTTTTTTTGCAATAGCATTGCACTTTTGACTCATATTTAGCTTCTGGTCGGCTATTACCCCCCGCCCCCGATCCTTTTCCGCAGTACTCTTTCCTAAGCAATCATTTCCCTTTTTGTATGAGCTCAACTGATTGCTCCTTCCTATGTGGAGTACTTTGCATTTGTCCTTACTGAATTTCATCTTATGTACTTCAGACCATTTCTCCAGTTTGTCCAGATCATTTTGAATCTTCATCCTATTCTGCAAAGCACTTGCAACCCCTCGCATCTTGGTATCATCCACAAACTTTATGTGTGTATGCTCTACGCCATTATCTAAATCATTGATGAAGACATTGAACAGAACTGGATCCAGACCTGATCCGTGCAGGACCCCAGTCATTATTCCCTTCTAGCATGACTGAAGCACTGATAACAACTCTCTTGGAATGATTTTCCAACCAACTTTGCACCCACCTTATAGTAGCTCCATCTAGGTTTCTTTTGCCCAGTTTGTTCATGAGAAGGTCATGCAAGACAATATTAAAAGCTTTACTAAAATCAAGATATACTATGCGTACTGCTTCCCCACTGACCACATGGTTTGTTACCCTGTCAAGGAAAGCTATCAGTTGATTTCACACAATTTGTTTTTGACAAATCCATGCTGATTCTTATCACTTTATTATCTTCTAAGACACTTCATTGACCTCCTGCCTGAGAAGATGCTTAAAATGTTTAATAAGTCACTCACAGAGGGCACCCTTCCCCCATGCTGAAGGAAGCCCTAGTATCAGTTATTGCTGAGACAGGAAGTTATGACACAATATGTTCCAATTATAGGCTAATTTCACTTACTGATAGCGGTGTCACAATATTCTCCAACGTTCTGGTGGTCACCCTGGAGAAATTTTGTGGTTTTGTCATATACCCAAATCAAGTTGTGTCTGTCAGATGCCATCATGGCTCTGATAACTTTGAACAACTTATTGATATTATAGCAGTGAAATACGACCGTATAGGGCATCCCAGATTAAAGGACAGGCGTCACACAGCCCTCCACTAGCCTGCATTGTACCCTGGTATGTCACAGTGAGGTAAAGAATTTCTCTGTTTCATTGATTAATTTATTGTGGCTCTTAAAAAGAAAACAGTTGTGATTTTCAGATCATAAACCAATCATTATCACCTTCATTAAAACAGACCATTTTTGCTAGAAAGAGTCTATGTCCTCTCTCTGATAGATGTCTGCCATCTCTGAGAAAAGGCTTTCTTCGGAAGCCCCAGTTCTTATAAGGGACTTCGATCACCATACTATCTGCTGGAGAGCAATACAGCAGTACACGGACAATCCAGGAATTTTTTGAGAGTGTTGGGGACTACTTCTTGGTGTAAGTGCTGAAGAAACCAACTAGGGGCTGTGCTCCTTTTCATCTGCTGCTCACAAACAGGGAAGAATTGGTAGGGGAAGTAGAAGTGGGTCCCAACCAGGGGAGCAGTGACCATGACATGGTTGAGTTCAGGTTTCTGACAAAAGAAAGAAAGGAGAGCAGCAGAATATGGATTTTGGACTTTAGAAAAGCAGACTTTGACTCCCTCAGGGAACTAATGAGCAGAATTCCCTCGGAGGGAATGAGAGGGAAAGTTGTCCAGGAGAGCTGGAGGTATTTTAAAGAAGCCTTATTGAGGGTTCAGTAAAGAAACAAAGGCATTGCCAGCAGATCGAAGGACATGACCATTCCTCTCTATTCGGCATGGATGAGGAGTAATATGGAGTACTGTGTCCAGTTTTGGGCTTCACACTACCAGAAGGATGTGAAAAAAATGGAACGAATCCTGTGGAGGGCAACAAAAATGATTAGGGGGTAGAGAACGTGACTTATGAGGAGAGGCTGAGATAACTGGGATTGTTTCGTCTGCAGAAGAGAAGAATGACTTGGGATTTGATAGCTCCTTTCAACTACCTGAAAGGCAGTTCCAAACAGGATGGATCTAGACTGTTCTCAGTGGTATCAGATGAGAGAATGGGGAGCAATGGTCTCAACTTGCACTAGTGAAAGTTAAGCTTGAATATTAGGAAAAATGTTTTCACTATAAAGGTGGTAGAGCACTGGAAGGGGTTACCTAGGGAGGCGGTGGAGTCTCCTTCCTTAGAGGTTTTTAAAGGCAGGATTGACAAAAATCCTGGCTGGGATGATTTAGTTGGGATTGGTCCTGCTTTGAGCAGGGGGTTGGACTACATGACTTCCTGAGGTCCATTCTAACCCTAATAGTCTGTGATTCTATGATTCGATCCTTCTTGTAGTGTGGGGCCCCAAACTGCACCCAGTACTCCAGATGCGGCCTCACCAACGCTTAATTGAGGGGAATGATTACGTCCCTCGATCTGCTGGCAATGCCTCTACTTATACTGCCAAAAATGCCATTAGCCTTCTTGGCAACAAGGGCACACTGCTGACTCAATTCCTGCTTCTCATCCACTGTAACCCCTAGGTCTTTTTCTGCAAAACTGCTGCCTAGTCACTCGGTCCCTAGTCTGTAGCAGTGCATGGGATTCTTCCTTCCTAAGTGCAGGACTCTGAACTTGTCCTTGTTGAACCTCATCATATTTCTTCTGGCCTAAACCTCTAATTTGTCTAGGTCCCTCTATATAGTATCCCTACCACTCCTCCCAGTTTCGTGTCATTTGCAAACTTGCTGAGGGTGCAATCCATGTCATCCTCTAGATTATTAATGGAGCTATTGAACAAAACTGCCCCCGGGACCAACACTTGGGACACGCCTTTGGATAATGGCTGCCAACTAGACATAGAGCCATTGATCACTACCCGTTGAGCCCGACGATCTAGTCAGATTTCTGTCCACCTTATAGTCCATTCATCCAGCCCATACTTCTTTAACTTGCTGGCAAGAATCTGTGGGAGATGGTATCAAATGCTTTGCTAAGGTCGAGGAGTTCCACGTCCACTGCTTTCCCCTCACCCAAGGACCCAGTTAGCTCCATATTGAAGGCTATTAGGTTAGTCAGGCAAGACTTGCCCTTGGTGAACCACTTCTTTCTCCACAGAGGGCTGGTCACCTCCTCTACATGCTGTGCTGCCCAGTCCTGCTTTGAGCATGGGGTTGGACTAGACTGCCTGAGGTCTCTTCCAAAGCTGATAATCTCTATGTATATGATTCTAATCACTGCTGTAAGAATTCTGAATTCTAAAGCTATGGCTTTAATCACCACACTACTTTAAGGTAAACTTTTTCATTTTCCTTTTTATTCCCACCTGATACATGTTTTTTGCTTATTTTCTACTTTATTCGTTGTCTGAGTCCAGATATCTAGTTAGGTATCTATCTTTGGAGCAGCATGGGAAATACAGGAGAGATCAACATTTGTTTTCATAGTGGGCTAACACATACAACACTTTCATTTTTAAATACCTATCTTCACTATTGATTGATTCATCTTTTACTCAAAGCATCTCCGAATACTGTCTAATTACCTTTCCAGGGTCCGTGGCTTACATTAATGAACTAAGTGATAGGACAAAGATAGCTTTTGTTTTGCAAACCTTATGTCTAAAACACTTCATGGATTTTTATCTAAACAATGTCACAGATTTCAACTACTGCTCCCTTAAACTGGTAAACTGTAGACATATTTAAACACTGTATTATTCACACTGGCCAGACTGCACTTGGGAGAGGCTATATTTCATCACGTATCTCCGCTGGACTGAGCAATGGAAATGGTGGGTGTGGTGAGTGGTGGACATAGTTTCAGATGTTTCCATGTGAAGACTTCAGCCTTCTTAAAGCCTTTATGTAAATTTCAAAGTGTGCAAAGTTTAAAATGTGCCTGGTCTGCAAGGTTTCTTGGTGGATACCCGAGGTGTATGCTGTTATACACAGCAATGAGGTGTGACATCAGAATCCCTTTTGGACTCCATGTACACAGAAACCTAGGGATTGGTGTAGCAGATCAGAGGTCCATCTAGTCTGACAGTGACCAATAGCAGATGGTTCAAAAGGAGGGAAAAGTGACGAGTTATGGAAATTTTTACCTACGGAGAATGCTATCAGTTACAGGTTGGCTCATGCCCTTAAGCATGAAGGTTTATAGTCCTATATTTTAAATCCTTTCTAATGAAAATATGGCTGTTCCAAATATTCAGCCATTCTGAATGTGTAATGCTCGTGTGAAAAAAAGCACTTCCTTTATCTGTTTTAAATTTGTTGTTTTTCAGTTTAATTTAATCTTGTTCTTGTATTAACAGGGAAAATAAATAGGAACCCATGATTATCCATCTCTCTTCCCTTCATTATTTTGTGTACTTCTATCTTTTCTCTCTTCTTCATTGCCTCTCTCAGCCAAAGAGTTCTCATCTTTTCAATATCTTCATGTAGAAGTCTTTCCAATACCGCTAATTATTTTTGTCACCCAATTCTGGATCCCTTCCCTTCCATTTCAGTTATAACTTATTCGAGATGCGGACACCAAAACTGAATCCATTATTCCAGGTGTGGCCATATCAGTGATTTATACAATGTTACCAGAAGATTTTCTGTATTATTTTCCATTCATGTAAGCCTGATGCTTTTCATTTGTTTTTTGATGGCAGGTGTGCATTTGAGGAGAGAAGGAAGAGGAGGAAAGTGTATGAAATATTATGTTAGAATGAGGATTACATCTCTGGAAGGAATGGCCCAAAGCCTTGCTCGGTAATAGAATCATAGAATATCAGGGCTGGAAGGGACCTCAGGGGGTCATCTAATCCAACTTCCTGCTCAAACCAGGACCAATCCCCAACTAAATCATCCCACCCAGGGCTTTCTCTAGCCTGACCGTAAAAACCTCTAAGGATGGAGATTGCGCCACCCCACTAAGTAATCCATTCAAGTGTTTCACGACCCTTCTAGTGAAAAAGTTTTTCCTACTATGCAACCTAAATCTCCTCCACTGCAACTTGAGACCATTACTATAATGGTATTAGCATTGCTTTTCACTGGCCCTGTGGTAAAAAGTGACTACCTAGGATATGGGGCCTGAAGCCTACATAGTTGATGTAATAAAATGAATCTAAAGTCCTTAGGCTAATCTTATCTTTCTCAAGAGTCCTCTTTCCAATAAAAGAATATTTCTAAATATAAAAAGCTTTTGAATAAAGTTAGAGTCATGCATCATAAGCAAGGAAGTCAGAAACTTTGAAGTCGCCACCAAACCCAGTATGTCAATCTCTCTTAGAAACTTGAAATCCCTTCCAAGAATGTTTCATACTGAAACATGTTAGCTCTAGATACGTTGTTGATTAAACCCTTGAAGAATTGATTCAGCCTCAGTACAAATTACATCATTTTTGCTCTGAGTTAATGGTTCAGAGGCAGGAGGCAATGCTGAGGCTACTGCAGGATCAAACTTATATGTTCATTTTAATTGCTGAGCTTCAGGGAAGGCAGCAGGAGCACAGACTTCCACTTCAGCCCTTGTGTAACTGATCACCCTCCTCCCCAAGTTCCATAGCCTCCTTATCCAGATGCCCAAGAACACGAGGGGGGGGGCTCCAGGCACCCAGCCACTCCACCCAGGAGGACTGCCCAAGCAACAGAAGGCTGGCATTCAATAAGTTGTGAAGTGCACTGAGGCTTTGTCTTTCCCTCCTCCTGTACCCTGCCCGGTGCTTCTGTCTTCCCTCACCCCTCCCGGGCTACTTTGGCAGCTATCCCCCATTTGTGTGACAAATTAATAAAGAATATATGAATTTCAAACAAAAATGACTTTATTGCTCTTGTAAGCAGAGCTCAGAGATGGGAGGGGAGGGTGGTTGGCTTAGAGGGAAGTAGAGTGAATCAAAGAGGTGGGTTTTCATCAAGGAGAAACAAACAGAACTTTCACACCGTAGCCTGACGACTCATGAAACTGGTATTTGAAAGGGTGGTAGGTGGAAATGGAAAACTCACGATAAAAAGTTCACAGACCTCACTGCAGAGTCCCAGTGGAAAATAGTGGAAAATTTGAGGCTGTACCTCAGGATGGAGTTGGGGGTCGGCTGGGGAGTAATAGAGCTCTCCTGAGGGCTGATTGGAGTAGCCAAAGACATTGCAGTGGCCAGCGACCTTGCCTTTTCGCCATGCTGAAAAAGGCAAGGAGATGAAGCAGCAAATAATAGGGGCTATACACAGCCAGACTGCTGTGCTGCAGTGTATGCTGCTATCAGGGCAGCAGGTGATGCAGTGTTGTAAATCAGGACCCAGCCCTGTTTTATGACCCTGGGTCAGGGTACTTGGAAAACAAGCAAGTCCTTCCCACTGCAGCCATGCTCCCAGTAGCCATTCCTGCACTGCCCCAAGCTCATGACAATTAGAACAGTCACAATTGAGAGCCCAGCTGCTAATAACTTGGAACCTCATCACTCAATTCCAGAAAGAACAAGAAAAGGAAGAGGCAAGATGTCTGCCCAACTGTGATGTGATCTGCTTGGTGGTCGCCGTGAGTGTGGCAGGCATGTTGCCTTCAGCAGCATGCCTGTGGAGGGTCCTCTGGTCCCACAGCTTTGGCTGATCTCTCGCAGGCATGCCTCTGAATCCGCGGGACCGGGGACCTCCCGCAGGCAAGCCACCGAAGGCAGCCTGTTTGCTATGCCTGGGGCGCAAAATACCTAGAGCTTCCCCTGATCAATAAGCATCCCTTATGTCATAGCACTGGCTGTTTCCATTTTCTAGTGGACATGTGGCTGCCTCCTTGAACTGCTGAGCAAATCTCTGTGTTGAGTCTCCCATCCCTGGTTAAGGCTTCTCGCTCATTCTCACAAATACAGTGCAAAATACAGCAGGCCACTATAAACTGAGACTAATTTTCTTGTGCAGCTTCTAAACTGGCCTGTAAACAGCACCACATTCCTTTCAAGCAGCCAAATGCACACTATGCCATTGTGCAGCTGCTGAGGCAATAGTTAAATAGTTCCTTCCTTTCTTCTGTCCAAGTGGCCTATGAAGGACTTGATTAGAGAGGGAAGCAGAAAATATACTGGGTCTCTCAACATAACTGGAACAATGTCCACCCCATTCCTGTCTATGGTGATCCTGGGGGCAAACTATCCTTTATCCATTAAGGTAAGTGATCCTGGCATCAGTCACCCTTCCAGAAAAACCTGCGTTTATATTTGTAAACCTAGTGGTCAACCAGCACTTGGAACACCATGATTATGAGGGTACATCAATTGCCTATGCAGAGTTTGGGAACCCAATGCTTACAATGACATTAATAATCACCTGAGCATGACCAAGTTTCATAACACAGTACAACAGTATCTTTTCGTTGACATTCCACACCCACATGACATTGGCCCCAATAGTTTATCTCCCCACTCCAAATTGGCTGGCTATGGACTGGTAGCATTCAAGGCATGGTCGAATTCCAGATGGCAAAGATCAGCTGCTTCTCCACAGGTAGGGGGCACCGCCTGATGGTATGCTGCTGCTGTAGCTCCAGGATTAGTTCAACATATATCTCAAAGAAGTCACCTTTGCAGAACAATCCTTTCTCATCAATGTTTCCTGAGCCCAAAAACAGCCCTGCTTGGTGTAAAGTTCCTCCTAGAATTGCTTCTCTACTCTCAGTTTCTCAGTGTTCTCTTTATCTTCATCCTCTTCCTCATCCCACTACCTTCACCACCACTGGAGCTGCAAGTGCTGCTGGAGGATCTGCTATTACTGCAACAATATGTGCTAGGTGGAGCAGTGGGTGAAGTCCCAAATTGAATTCATGCAGCACTGAAATACAGCCTAAACTGCCTTTATATGTTTGAGGTTGTTGGCATAGTGGTAGGGAGCACTTGAGCCCATGCTGACCGACAGCAATTTGAAGTTGGTGCTAGTCCATCCAGGAAGAGAGGAGGCATGAAGTGAAGATAGTGGAATCATGGGATTTTTTTTAAATGAACCCACCTTGCTTCCACTTTGCATCACACAATGCAGAGTGAGACAAAATTCCGAATGCCAGCCGCTCAGCAGCAGAGCAAAAGACCAAATTTGGCATACTCCAAGCCACCACCTTGTGTACACAGTGCTGTGAACTGAAAGAGGCACAACCATCCCATCTACACATTACCAGTGCGACTTGATTATTGAGAGTTAAATAACGCACAGCAAATTGATCTGGTTTAACACCGCTTGAGAGGAAGACAAGCCTCTAGACTAACTACAGATTCATTGCAGAGACACTGTCATCTAGTGGTGAAAAGAGAGAGATACTCCCACAGGTTCTACATCTGTACAGGTATAGATGGGTAAATAATGGACAGTCAAGCCCTGTACTCATTCTATTAGTCTTCACTTCTCCAGGTAAACCATAAACATTTAACTGATATGCATATGATTCAAATTAAGATCTACCTGCTTTTCCATTTTCAAAGAGATTTCCTGTTTGGAAAAAAAATAGGACCTAGATATTTCTTATGTTAAAGGCTAAGCATTCCTTTTGAGTAGAAGTTAGTAAGTCATTTAAAATCCAGGGCACTGGAGGCTAGATGTTTGGGTTCAGGAACATGCATGGATGTTTCAGTGACAGAATAGACTGGTGAGTTTGTGACATCGTCATAAGTCACTAACATTTCATTCCATAAGCAAATAGGTACTGCACTCCAATACCATCTTACCTCTCCTCATCGTGTCAACATTTTCACTCTTGTTAATTAACTAGGTTAATTGAGATACAAGAAAAGCATATTTTAATCCTTTCCTATACAAAATAATGAGCTAAGAATAAGATTTCATCTATGGACGCACACCATCAAATTAATGTGCTTAGTGTGGCCTCGTGCACTTGACTTTATACAATCTGTTTTATAAAACCGGTTTATGTAAAATCAGAATAATCCCATAGTGTAGACGTACCCTCAGTTAGAAAAAACTAAGGCCTTGACTACACTGGCGCTTTACAGCACTGCAACTTTCTCGCTCAGGGGTGTGAAAAAACACACCCCTGAGTGCAGCAAGTTACAGCGCTGCAAAGCACCAGTGTAAACAGTGCCCCAGCGCTGGTAGCATGGCTCCCAGCACTGCAAGCTAATCCCCACTGGGAGGTGGAGTACGTGCAGCACTGGGAGATCTGTCTCCCAGCGCTGGCGCTGTGACCACACTCGCATTTCAAAGTGCTGCAGCGGGAGCGCTCCAGCGGCAGCGCTTTGGAATTTCAAGTGTAGCCAAGCTCTAAGACTCCTAGAACGATCACACCAAAACATGACAGGGTGTAGTTCCCCTGATTATGTATACATAGTTATGGTAGCGCAGTGACTGCTAGTGCAAGTTAAAATAGTCATGGTAATTTAGGGAGTGGAGATACCACTGAGCCTAACTGAGTACAAAGTCACCTGAATTGCTGGGTATGTACTTGTAGTGTCCCAGCTGCTGCTGCCTTTGCAGCCATGGGTACATTGCTATTTCTATGCATGGTGGTGCTCACTGAGCTGTCATGAGCATGTACACACATGCAGAGGGATCACAACTCTGGCTCACAATGTAGACATCTCCCCAGGAGAAAAACTGAAAGCAATTTATACCAGTTATTGTTTGTTCAACATTAGAACCAAATTGTTCAGTATTAGGGCATATCCACAATGAAAGTATGACAGAATCGTTCTCTCCTCAGCCCTTCCAACAATCAGGATCATTCCATTAATATTATTAGTTGAGTTTCCTGTGTTATAAAAAAATCTTGGACAGGTAAATATAAGCTTCCAAATCTTGCTGCAGTCAGAATCAGTTAAATTAACCTGGAAGTATATTTCTCTTGGTTTTATATATTTCAGTCTTCAGGCCTCTGAGTAGCTGTTGGCTGATTTATACATTCCGGGCAAATCTCTTCAAGGACTGGGATTTCAAGATATGGGATGTGAGCACTTTTAATGCTCTGGAGAACTATTCTAACTGAGATTTACTGATGCAGTAATATTTAACTATAACTCGAGATTCTTTTTATGAAAAGATGTCCAACACTGCTTCTTTCAACAGGGTTCTTCCATCAGTTGCATCGCCAGAAGCATTATTAATTTTTATTATGTATTATTTTTCATAGCACTATTGAAATGTGTAGTAATGCTTAACAGCAATACATAAAAACAATCAAATGATAACAAAAAATTGAAAACATAGTACTTGAATGAACCATGCTCAAGTGAAAGTCATCAGAGAGAGATTTTCATCAAAAAAAAGGTTCCGTCCTGCAAACTGGTCCATATTGACATACCCCTTTTAAGACAGTGGAGCTCCATGTAGACACAGAGCTTTGCCTGCATGAAGCATTTTGCAGGATTGAGGCCCAGATGGGCAATGCCTGATGAGCAAAAATCATTGTCGCGGGTGGTTCGTGAAAGCAGCAGACTAACATTTCGAGCCTTTTTTTCCTGGGTGAACTGTGCAAATGCTATAGCACATGGACCCTGCTCAGGTCAATACTGCAGTAGTGGACGTTGTAAACACCTTGCGCATTCTCATGCAGTCTAGGCTGAACCAGGACCTGCAAAGCCAGGCGAGGAGGAGGCGGCGGCTACAGCACCGCGGTGACGAGAGTGATGAGGACATGGACACAGAATTATCTCAAACTGCGGACCCCTGCACTTTGGAGATCCTGCTGGTAATGGGGCAGGTTCTAGCCATTGAACGCCGATTTTGGCCCCGGGAAACAAGCACAGACTGGTGGGACCGCATAGTTTTGCAGGTGTGGGACAATTCGCAGTGGCTGCAAAACTTTCACATGTGTAAGAGCACTTCCTCTGAACTTTGTGACTTGCTTTCCCCTGCCCTGAAGCGCCATAATACCAAAATGAGAGCAGCCCTCACAGTGGAGAAGCGAGTGGCAATAGCCCTCTGGAAGCTTGCAGCGCCAGACAGCTACCGGTCAGTCGGGAATCAATTGGAAATTTTTTCAAATATTTTTTCATTTCGTCTTTTGGAACGGAGTTCTGTTAGCACTGAATCCTCTCCCTATATAGCGATAAGATCCAGTACCTTCCGTGTGGTGCATGCTGGAGCTCTTTTTCTATTCTCAGGAGACTGCATTGCTACCTGGGCTGATCACAGCTCCACGCTGGCCAAACAGGAAATGAAATTCAAAGGTTCGCGGGGCTTTTCCTGTATACCTGGCCCGTGCATCCGAGTTCAGACTGTTGTCTGAGCGGTCACAGTGGTGCACTGTGGGATACCGCCCGGAGGCGAATACCGTTGATTTGCGGCCGCACTAATCCTAATCCGATATAGTAATATTGATTTTAGTGCTACTCCTCTCGTCGGGGAGGAGAACAGAAACTGATGTAAAGAGCCCTTTATATCGAGATAAATGGCCTTGTAGTGTTGATGGTGTGACGTTATTGATATAAACTGGGACCATACAGAACATGGTTTGCAACCAACGTCCTGTAGTGGCACCAAATCCTATGTAAAGGGGATCATATAAGGTGGGTTACTGGTTATGATTATGCTGTCTGTAGCATTATGTAGTTGAAGTTATAAGTATTGGCTGTATACTGTCTGTATTTCAAATTGGTGCTGCAGTTCTGGGAAACACCCCAGAGAAGTTGGTGTTAGCTCTGCTTAGCCTGCTTGATGGCCCATTAAGGACCATCAGCTACACAACTGATCCATTGAGAGGAGGCAGATACGCCTTGTGACTCAGCAGGATGTGCAGAAACTAGCCCATGTGACTACAAACTCAATTTTGCTGTAATTTTCCACAGCAGAACAAAGAAGTGTTGTTACACCTGCAAGTGCCTATGTAAGGCTGATGCCTCATCTCCATCTTGTCTTCAATCCTGCTTCTTACCTCTGGAGGGACTTTGCTACAAACTGAAGCTCTACACAAAGGACTGATGACCCATCCACGCGGGGGATGTTCTCCAGAGACTTGATTTGAACCACAAGCCTGAACTAAGAACTTTGCCATTACTGTATGTAATTGATTCCATTTAACCAATTCTAGTTCTCATCTCTATCTTTTTCCTTTATGAATAAACCTTTAGATTTTAGATTCTAAAGAATTGGCAACAGCATGATTTGTCAGTGTTTGATTTTGCAAAGGGACACATTTCTGTTTAGCCAAAGTGAGCAGAGATGCCTCGTACTTGTGTGAACAGTGCAGATAACTTCTGCTATGTTTGTGGTGAAGTGACTTTTGCATCACAAAAGCGCAGTATAACCAGTATGGTTAAGAAAGCTTATCACCTTTATTTTGGCTGCAAAATTGGAGATCAGGACAAGACGTGGGCCCCACACATATGCTGCAACAGTTGTGCAACAAATCTTCACCAGTGGTTGAACAGGAAAAGGAAATCTATGCCTTTTGCAGCGCCAATGATTTGGAGAGAGCCAACAGATCATACCAGCAATTGTTACTTCTGTATGGTGCCTCCAGCTGGGAAAGGGGTGTCAAAGAAGAAAAAGCGGACTGTGCATTATCCAAACATTCCATCAACTATACACCCAGTACCCCACTGAGGACTGCCGGTTCCTGATGCACCAGAATCATTCTCACTTGAGTCAGACAAGGAAGAGGAAGAGGATGAAACTTCTAGTCCTGAACTATCAATGTCACAGGACCCACATTTTCTCCCATCCTCCTCCTCTGAACCACACCTCATAACACAAGGTGAACTGAATGACCTTGTCAGAGATTTGGAACTACCGAAAAGTAAGGCAGAGCTGTTGGGCTCCAGACTACAGCAGTGGAGTCTCCTGGCAGGCTATCAGGGCAAATGGAGCCCATCAATGCTTGCAAACTATTGCTGGACAGTGACAAGAGATGCTCCATTTAATGAATACAAGAGTCAAGCCAAGAAGTGCCGAGTAGACACTGAATAGGACTAAACTATCTACATAATAGTTTTTGCCTTTTGTTTCATAATAAATTTTATTTATATAACCATTTTGCTGATTTTTAAACAGGACAGGTGAAATATTATCACGTAAAGCTACCATAACCTAGGTTTACAATTTATGATTAAAACTCTACTATCTGCACAATACACATAGACATAAAATGTAAAAACTTAAATATCTTTGAAACAGTAGCCAGTTTTGTCATAATTGAATTCAGCACATCAAAATACTTCATAAATATCACATTTTATCTCTGAAGCAGACGACTTCTCAAAAATTGTAGACCAGTGTAATTATTAAGTTCAAAACACAGAGAATCACAACTCCTATTTCAAAAATTGCAAATATTGGGTTTGTTTTTGTTACATTTGATTCTCATCCAAAGGTTTTCAAAAGCTTCAGAGCAAGTAGGCCCATTTTACCTCTTATTTCCTTTATTTCCCTTTCCGTGTATAACTCCTACATTTCTCCTTTTTCCTCCTCTCCCTTCAATGATGGCTTTAGATCTACATTACCTGTGCTTCCAGCAATCTCATACTTTTCCAGGTATCCAAAACCAGGCTCAACTCATTAGGCACATTACCACTGGCCCAATCACAGCTGAACCAGGAGCTCAAAGGGCTTGAATATGTTATTAAATATGTTGACCAAGGATACTTTCAAATTAAGGCTTATTGTAACACGACAAGTTGAAAGGGAGATAACTTTTCTGTCCAGGGTAAAAAAAGGAAAAGTATGTACTATTTCTTTGTTTTACAGGCCTCCCTGCACAAGTGCATCGCAGAAACCCAGTCAGAAGGCCACTCACTGTCAGCACCAAAGAAGCAGAAGGAAACGGACACCGGAGGATCTGCTGATGGAGATGCTCTAGGACTTTGCAAGAAGATCAGCCTGACTCTTCAAGATCCAAAGGGAGATGCTGGAGCAGGAACAGCAAGCCCAAGCAGCAGCTGAGAGAATGTTGGAGAAGGAGGATTACATAGTGACCAATTTCATTGTCCAAGACACTGCCATGTGAGAGTAAGAACCAGCAGCAGTGTAATGAGAGCTGGCAACTAACAGCCATGTTTGAATGGCTTCTGGGCATTATGGCTAGCAGGAGTCAGTGTAACCCGCCTCTGGCACTACCTCAGGTTCAGATCCAGCTTCACCCTGTAGCCATGAATTCTCCTCCATGATACTATGAACTGGATGGGCGCAATCAGCCAGTACCTGGAAGGTACCCATGGTCAGGTCTACCCATCACTCCAATCTACAGGCAGCGATGGCCAAGAGAGGATGAGTACCTGACCATGTGCTCTTCCTGTACATATGACCTTAAGCACATCATATTGGTATAAGGCAGATGGACTGCTAACATTGCACTATGCAAAAGTGAACAGTACAATTGCTGCTTCTGTAAGCACTAAGTGCAACAGTGAAAAGTACTAGCAGTTCTGCTGCTGTAAACAATTAATGGTGGCACAATGAACAAAGACTAAAGCAGCTGCACACCGTTAAATGTGTAATGCAGCAGGACTGATAATGTTATGTACTTTACTGCTGGGGGTTGCCACTTTGCAAGCTTCAAAGGACAGGAGGAGACAATAGCAGCTAGCTTATCTGTCTCATTGGTCTGTGTCAGAATGACCACAGACAAGTGTTGCAATGTCGAAGAAGTCACATCTGCACATATATCAATACTCCTTTATGGAGCAACAGGCCATATATAAAACCCTCCAGGTTTGTGTTGCTGAGTGAAACACCAATAGCTGTGGTAGATCAAGAGGCTCCTTGTAGATGTCATCTTTTAAGTAAACTACTTAATGGACAGTTACCAATTTATCAAATAGTGCAATGTCAGGATTCAGTATCAGTAAAGATATAAAGGAAATATACATAGAACCTGACACTGAGAAAGATTGCTTGGAATAAAATGTGCCTTGATTATGATGTGGTGTCATCAAATTGAAATTTCAAATAGTACTAAAGGGACTTTGTTTACATGCTTGGACACATTGTCAATTCCCAGAAGTTCCCTTTGTACACTTAGGACAATGCCATTTAACTAAGTGTTCATCCTCAGAAGGGTTTGGTACCTTTTTAGCTTCAACATCCCTTAATGTATTGGTTACCCTATTTGACACATATCCATAAATAACTTCCTTCCACACATTACATATTTGCTTCCTTATTAAATAAATTCAATCAATTCATTGATTTTTGCCTGTCTGTTTAAACAAATTAGCAACGTCATGCATATTAAACACAGCTTTTAGTTGCTAGACCATCAGTTCCCTCAGTCTTAGAGTGAAACACTCTCTCAGTACCTGGTATTCACAGTAGCTAACGTATCTTTTTATGTTTTCTAAAACTGTTCAATTCCTTATTGACATTCCCAAACCAAATAAACCTGAAATGCAGACACCAATCCCATCTAAACTTTGAAGTTGTGTGGTAAGAATGATACCGGCTACTGAGATGGTTTTTTGTTTAGCTATGTGTCCCGAGAATGGTTTTGATATGATGTTATTTTATCTACCAACAAATAGACATAAAGGAATGAAATATTGGTATATACTCACTGTCCAGATTCAACCATACTCCAGTAAGAAAAATTTAAAACTACTGGTATATGCTACAGTTGCCAACTTTCACGCGGTAAATAAGCACCCTGACATTCACAAAAATCAAGCTAATCCCATTTCAAAACAAGCCCGAAACAAGCCAATCTCTAAGAACCCCAACACACTGTGACTAGATCCCCCTGGCATGCAGTCTGGGACTGTGGTGGGCCTGCTGTGCACCCATGACTCTCTCTCCTCCTTGCCCCTGCTTGCACCTTGCCCCTGCTTGCCCCCTCTTACCCAGAGCAGATCAAAAAGGACAGAAGCAACAAGCCAAAAAACTATTCAACAAGCAACTCACAAGCCAATTAATCCACAAACAAGCCCAATTTCTGCATTTTTTTCCCTCACGTTTGGCATGTTTAGTATATGCATAAATTACACGTTATTAAGCAAAATCCCAAGTATTGAAGCAGCAGTTAAACCACTTGGTGGGCCAGGTTCTATTGTTAGGGGAAACATTGTCAGTTCAGCAGAATGCCTAGGCCACTGCCAGTACTGGAATTATTGTCAAGAGCAGCAACTGTAAGGCCTTTGTAGCAGGTGTATCATAAGCAAAACAAATCCAGGAGGGAGGGTGCAGATATTATTAGGAGTGAGCCTGCCTCTATGTCCTCCCTGATATGCTGGGGTAACCCTCTGTGAAAAACAGGAAGTCTATATATATTTGACTTCTGGTGTGTGTGTTGAGGCTCATGAGACTGCAGACTCTGTAATAACATATCTGAATAACTAACAGCTCAAAAAATGCTTTCTTAATGGTTATTCTTTGAGTGACATGCAGTTGATATAATTGTAGTACTTGCCAATATAAAAATGGGTAGACAGGTCTGAGAAATTTGGATTTGACTTTCTGGAAAGCTCTTAGAATCCCTAGTGACAGGTGGATAGCTGGCCACTTGAACCTTGTCATTTGACCATGTGAGACACCTCCAGACTATGGGTAACTATTTGTTTGGGGGTGCTCTATTACTTATTGTGTTTGTATGTTATTCAGTTATTTCAGTTACTGGATCAGCCGAGATTGTGTGTCTGGGGACTGTTTGAGCCTTTGTTCCCAGGATCATCCTTGAACATCTTTGATCAGCCTTATTAACACCCTATTCCTGTGTCGTTAGCGAGAGGGTAGGGCTGACCTAGGAGAGAAGGCCTTAAAAACCAGAGGCTAAGCCACCAAGAAGACCACAAACAGGGGAGTTTGTGGGATGGAGTTGTAATATAATCCATATGGTTCGGAAGGGCTGCATTGCCTGTGCCAACGTTGCTCTTGTCTCCTCCATTTGTGCCTGTATCCAGACAGATAACCTAACCATGGCCTCCTCTACTCAGATCCTGGTGTGGATTTGCAGAGACTGTAGCCTGCATTTACCACTCACAGGAAGCCAGGCTGCAGCGAGACCATCCAGTGTGAAAGGTGCCTGCTGGTGGAAACTCTCAGGAAGAAGGTGGGAGAGCTACAGGAGGAGGTGACTAGGTTGAAGAACATCCGTGCCCACGAGGAATTCCTTGAGAGTATTCATCCAAGGCTGAGGAAGCTATCTAGCTACAGAGAACTGCTGTCATACCACTCAGGAAGGAGGATATGGCTCTGTCATAGGAAGGACACTGGCTGCTGGTTACTTCTGGCAGCAGGCAGTGCTCCACACCTACGCCCAATCCATCCACCATGGTGTTAGAAAACCAGTATGCTGCCCTAGCATCAAGTGGTGAGGAATAATCCCTAAAGGTGGAGCAGGAGGAATCATGTACCTCCCAAGGCTGGGAAGATCACAACCACCAATCCCAGGAGGAAACGTAGGGTAGTGGTGGTTGGTGATTCTCTTCTGAGGGGGAAAGAGGCACCCATTTGTTGCCCTGACATGGAATCCCGGGAGGTATGCTGCCTGTCAGGGCCCCATATCTGAGACGTTATAGAGGAATTGTTGAGGATCATCAGGCCGTTTGACTACTACCCCATGCTACTCATTCATGCGGGCACTATTGATACTGTGAGGTATGACTCTCAGCAGATCAGAAGTGACTACAGGGCTCTGCGAGTATGGGTGAGGGAGTTGGGAGCACGGATGGTGTTCTCTTTGATCCTTCTGGTCAATGGTAGGGGCCCAGGCAGAGACAGATGCATCCTGGAGGTTAATGCCTGGCTGCAAGGATGGTGCTACCAGAAGGACTTCGCCTTTTCTGACCATGGGATGCTGTTCCAGAAAGAAGGACTACTAAGCAGAGATGAAGTCCACCTATTAAGGAAGGGGAAGAGCATATTTGGATACAGACTGGCTAATCTAGTGAGGAGGGCTTTCAACTAGGTTTGAAGGGGGCAGGTGACCAAAGCTCACAGGTAAATAAAGCACATGGAGACCTGGGAGAAGGTTTGGAATTTGGATGGGGCATGGGCTGTTATAGCACAGATAAGGAAGAGACAAGTCAGAACTGGGTGGGGCAGGAACATCAGATCAGTATCTTAGATGTCTGTATACTAATGTGAGAAGTATGGGGAATAAGCAGGAAGAACTCAAAATACTAGTAAATAACAACTGACATAGTTGGCATCACAGAGACTCGGTGGGATAATACGCATGACTGGAACATTGGTATAGAAGGATACAGCTTGCTCAGGAAGGACAGACAGGTATAAACAGGAGGAGGTGTTGCCTTATATATTAAAAATGTATACACTTGGACTGAGTTTGAGATGGAAATAGGAGACAGACTTGTTGAAAGTCTCTGGGTAAGAATAAAAGAGGTAAAAAAACCAAGGATGATGTCATTGTAAGGGTCTACTACCGACCACCTAACCAGGAAGAAGCACAGGACCCCACCCCCTCACGGCCCATCCCCACATGAGGTTCCACACTCATGCCACCCCTCCCCCCGAGCTCCCATCCTCTCATCACCCCTTCCCATGCCACCTCTTCCCCCCAAAACCCCGCTTGCTCCTCTCTCCCCATCACTCGCCGTTATGGCTGGTAAAAATTGGGAGGCAGCATGGCACCTTGGCCTTCCTTGTTCCAGCCTCTCTCTCCTGATGCCAGTATGGTGTGCAGAGGACAACCTTTTGTGATATTTCAGAGTGTGTTCCCCAGTTGACTGCATAATGTTATCTACTAGAGTTAGTCCTGTTAGTCCTGGATCTAATAGATTTTGTAGTTGCTGTACAGTTGCATCAGAGGATCCCTTCCTAGCTCTATTCTCGTTTGCAAGATCATTCCAAGCAACACTGTCCACGGTCATCTGTAACAGCTTAATGAGATTATCCTGACTAAGGCCTGGTCCACACTACAGCATTAAATCGATTTAAACAGCGTTAAATCGATTTAACCCTGTAACCGTCCACACTACAAGGCACTTTAAATCGATTTTAAGGGCTCTTAAAATCGATTTCTGTACTCCTCCCCAACGAGAGGAGTAACCCTAAAATCGATATTACTATATCGATTTAGGGTTAGTGTGGATGGAAATCGAAGTTATTGGTCTCATTCTTTTACTGAGCTACCCAGAGTGCAACGCTCCGGAAATCGATGGTAGCCTAGGACCATGGACGCACACCACCGAATTAATGTGCCCTAGTGTGGACGCGTAAAATCGATTTTATAAAACCAGTTTTATAAAACCGGTTTCAATAATTTCGATTTTATGCTGTAGTGTAGACGTGGCCTAAGGTGAAAGATCTGAACACAGTTTCATCCTGCTAGTATGTAAGGTGATAGAATCCCATTTTTACATGGAACCTGCATGCTGACTTAAGGGTTTTAATATTAGTGAGAACACCTAATTTATCAGTTTTAATGTTACTGAAAGTCCCTAGTAGAAGCCATGACATGCTGCTTGGCCCTGACTTACCATTGTCTTCCTCCTCTGTCTCTTTTTCCTCAGTTTCCTCCCCTAAATCAAACTAATGGTTCCTTGGACTTCCCTTTTAGACTATCTTGTCTGCTCTACTGCTGTCTGTGTAATTTTTGGAGCTCGTATTATCCTTGAAATCCTTAGTCCAGGGCTGGTCATATTCATAACCAAATTCCTGATAATACCACTGATCATCCTCCCCTTAGCCTGGATCCTGGGATGCTGAGGACAGGACTGTGGTTCTAATGCTGCCATGTGCCCTCTAAAAACTCTGATTTGTTCCTTCAATTTCTTCTGCTTTAGTCTGCGCTCAATGTGATCCACAAAAGTGCCCTGTCTTGCTGCTGCAACTGCCCCATACTGCTTGAGAAGAAATTCCTAAATCTTCAGCTTTCCTCTGCAATTTAATTCTTGTTTGAAGTGTTATTGTAGCCATGCTGGTCCCAGGATATTAGAGAGACAATAAATGTGGGTGAGGTAGCATCTTTTATTGGACCAACTTCTGTTGGTGAGAGAAACGAGCTTTCACAAAGATCTTCTTCACACTGGAAGAAGAACTCTGTGTAAGCTCAACAGCTTGTCTCTTTCACCAACAGAAGTGGGACTAATCAAAGATATTACCTCACTAACCTTGTCTGAACTTAATCTTTCACTGTTCTCTTGAGCATACTGTGCTTACCATTTCACAGACTTAACTCTTGCATTGTGCAGATTGCAAGACAAGGAGGTGTTGGGATTATTCACACTGGGCAGCTGTTGTTTTAGCTCCTTATTTTGCTCCCTTTTTGCTTCCAAATATCCTTCATTTCCCTTGTTTGTTCATTCATTTGGCTAGCTTTATTATTCAAAACCATGGAGTCCACATAAAGACACTGTATTGCAATACTTTTTTACTTGTCTCCAAATTAAACAGATTATAAACACGATCGCAAGAGCTGCTTTCATTAATTGTGTCCAACACACATGAAGCACCTCCATGATCCGTAACATATCTTTTTACGAAATGCTTGAGCATTTCTCTATTGTTGGCTGACATTTATTTACTCTGTCCTTTTGCTGTTTTAGCATCTCACTATTATAATACTTTATTTCCTATTTTAATTGCCCTCCCTCCATTTAAGGCACCTTGCTGCAGAAATGCTGGGGTATGCTATACACCTAGACATTTGTGACAGTCCAAATCAAAACCTCAGAACTGCTGGTGTTTAAACTTACAACCAGGTCACAATCCCTCTTGTTCAGTGGTACAAACTGATACTGATTATTGACTTCCTGCCTACCTCTGTTTTGTTTCCTAAAGGTCTGATTCTGTTATTAATATGAGATCAGATAATTAGGCTTAATCACTTTTCCTTAAGCAACAATTATTAATCAAAGATTTAAACAGCACAGTATAGAAAGGAAGATCCATACATTACCAAACTGATCTGGGGAAGTGGTCCTGCAGCTTGATTCACTCTCAGCTACCTTTCAGCAATTCACTTGCTTATATACCATGCATGTTTATGCATGTAGGGAAAATGACCTATTGATCTATGGAGCTTTCTTCATAGTATCTTCATTTACATATCTGATAAGGTAAAGATATCAGTTCAAGTTATTATGGCAGAAAATATTTGTAAAACACCAATAGGTCATTAAACATCTGCACCTCATCAAATAAAAGTAGTCTCTGGCCCTCTGGACATATTTTCTAGGGGTCAACAGATGACAGTAAGGGGACACCTAATTCATCACTGATAACACCCTAGGTTCAGCTAAAGTTCAGTTTAAGCACAAAGATTCACAAGAGTTTGGTTAATCTACAAAGACCCATGGGAGAATGGTTCATCTGCTAATAGCAAGCGTCTTCACTTGACTCTGTCCCGTGACAGCATATGCACAGTAACTCAATGATGACTTGAGTTAGTCTTCGCGGTGGGGCTAAGCTAGCTACAGTGGAATACTTCAAATATACTAACTTCAGCCAACAATGCAGTAAACGCAAGCCCGGAAAGAGTTATAATTATAGAAATATATTAACTGAAAAAATTTCAATGTGAAATGATCATAATTCAATAAACATAGCATGAATAAAGCAAAATGAACAGAGTTTGTTACAGTCTCTTGTCACATAATATATTCTCTGATCCATTCAGTTATGATTCATGTTATAAAGCTACACTACCATCGCACATTTTATTCTCTGGGGAATAGCTGTAGGCTCTAAAAAAGCCTGATTTTCAGGTGTTCTGAGAAGCTGCATCTCCAGCTGAAGCTAACAGGAATTACAGTTGCTTGCTACATTTAAAATTCAGTCTCTAAGCAAACAGAGAATCAGATGCATTGATTCTCTGCTTCGATGAATAGGTGCAAGGTGTATAATAATGATTCTCACACTGAGGTCTATAGAAGATCAATGACCTTTGGAGCCCTCTCTGATGGCCCGCAGAATGAAATATTTTGAGACCCAAGCAATTGGGCATTTGGGGGGAAGAGAGGAATTCATGAAAGGAACTGATGGTTCGCAGAATGAAAAGTCTGAAGAACCATTGGCATAGAGCATTATATGACTTCCATACAGAAGGATCTTTCCGTTCTACAACCAGAGGTCGGTCACTACAATCTCTCTTTCTCTCTCAAAAATTCTTACGAAAGAACCAAAACCTAACAGCAATTCTGATTACTCCACATCATAGTTCTTATCTGTGTACTCCATTTTTTGCTGTTTTTTGTAGTTTCTGAACCAGAGCCTACTATTTCACAAGGGCCATGTCCCTGCTGAATTTTCCTTCATGCATGAATGAAATTACACAACTAAACACATCATATCAGTTTCAGCATGTCATAGTGTAGAGAGGGTTTAAACAAGCAGGGTCATTCTTTACAAGTGAGGAAGAAACATCCATTAGAATCAGGTAGTTTTTAAGCAGTGAAAAGGTTTACTCCAAAAAGCGAGGTGACCATTTTCACAAAAGAAAATTCACTTTGTACAAAATGAGTGAAATTAATCACCAGTGTATTAAGGCAATGAAAAATAGAGGTTAATTTCTTCAAGTTAATCACCTAAAGTAACATAGATTGTGTAAACTGTATGCTCTGGAAATATTGCAGGTGATAATTTAGTCAGAGAGAATGAACACACACACAAAAAAGTATCCAGCATAATTTCAGTGAAGTGTGGTTGTCCTTCAGGGCAAGGAAACAAATGTTCATTTAGCAAAACAGTTTATGAGCAGAGGGAGGTTCACTATAATTATTTATACTAAAGACAATAATCTCAGCGACAGGGTCTACAGGCACCTGATTTGACAGAGAACTATAGCTTCCTTAGCAAAATGTCCTAGCTTTCCAAACTGATGATGCTGAGCATCTTTTGCAGGACATCCTATGTATTTGGCTGCATGTGCTAGCTTTGCTGAACAGGATGGGTATGACTTGGGGACATAGGGCTTTCTAGGTGCCTGCTGGCAGAGGGACAGGGGTTGCACAGTGTGACTGGAATCACTGGTGGCAGATGACAGAACAAAAAGCAATGGTCTCAAGTTGCAGTGAGGGAGGTCTAGGTTGGATATTAGGAAAAACTATTTCACTAGGAGGGTGGTGAAGCACTAGAATGGGTTACCTAGGGAGGTGGCGGAATCTCCCTCCTTAAAGGTTTTTAAGGCCTAGCTTGACAAAGCCCTGGCTGGGATGATTTAGTTGGTGTTGGTCCTGCTTTGAGCAGGGGATTGGACTAGATGACCTCGTGAGGTCTCTTCCGCCCCTAATCTTCTATGATTCTGTCTTCTACGATAATCTCAAAGGAGTGGACACATTACCTCCCAGGTTAATGAATATTTGACCTTTCCCAAATACATGGAATCATAGGTTATTAGGGTTGGAAGGAACCTCAGGAGATCATCTAGTCCAACTTCCTGCTCAAAGCAGGACCAATCACCAAATCCCTAAATGGCCCCCCCCAAGGATTGAACTCACAACTCTGGGTTTAACAGGCCAATGCTCAAACCACTGAGCTACATGCTTAAGACAAATCTTATTAACCAAATTAAAATTTATTAAAAAAGAAAAAAGAGTGAGTATAGATTAAAACATCAGTATACATACAGACATGAGTCAGTCTTGAGATTCAGATTCATAGCAGAGATGGTGAGCTTTATAGATGTAAAGAGTTCTTTCAGAAATAGTCCATAGGTTATAGTCCAACGTTTATATTCAGGGTGTTCTAGTCAGTACTGAGACCTCAGTTCTTATGGGTTAGGCTTCCCCTGCATGAAGCCTCAAGCAGATCTGAGATAAAAAAAGACTGGGACCCAAAGGTTGTTTATACAGTATTCTAGCAGCCACTTGACCATACAGTCTTGGATGAACAATAGGCTTTTGATGTAACCTTCTGTTTCCTAAACCTCACAGGTAATTAACTATGTGGATTAACATAAGATAATTTATCCATTAAGCAGTTTATCACAAACTTTAAAGAGTTGCAGACAATGACATTATTGTACCCAAGATTCATCTAAATGTTAATATTCCCTTTGATCGCTGAATCACTAGCTATAGTGACAGACAGGAACTGTCTGTTTACATGGCTAGCATCTGTAAGTAAACACACACATACAGTTAGTATCACTTCTATCTTCTAACAACATAGGTTTGCATTTTAAAGTTCTAGACTATCTAGCTCTAATTACAATTTGCATAGTTTCTAACATGTCTTTAAAGGTTGGCTTTGGGTTTTTTAGCCTGCAAGCTGTTTAACTCTTTCTGGCCATGTGTTATTCTTTGTACAAGATTTGTTGCAATTATATAACAGTGGTAGCAATAATGATTTGCATGATTATATTTTAATTAGATAATGTCACACAGAGAGTTTTATAGGGATATCCTCTGGTTCCAATATATACACAATAGTTTGCAGTGTACTTATAGCCATGTTAGTTCCAGGATATTAGCAGATGAGATAACACCTTTTAATGGGCCATCTCTTGTTGGTGAAAAACAAAAGTTTTCAAGTGACGTAGACCTGAAGAAGATTCACCTTATCTACATAATATTTGACCAAAGGGTGGCATGTGAAGTTTGCTAGAAAAAACAGTAACCCACTACTCAGCATAATTATTGCATGACATTTGTATGGGAAATCTTTTAAGAGAGCTGTAAAATGTAAAATATTAGATTCCAAAACTGTTGAAGCAAAGCTTGTTTTCACTATTGATGTACTGTGTCAGTCCTAGGATATGAGAATGACAAGATGGATGAGGTTACATCTTTTATTGGACCAACTTCTGTTGGCAGAAGAGATAATCTAGACCTGAAAAAGACCTCTGTGAAGCTCAAAAGCTTCTCTTTCACCAACAGAAGTTGGTCCAATAGAAGTAAGGCATGTCACTCGAGTCAACGTGAGCCTCAGGGCTAACTCAATCACCATGTAGAACAATGTACCTCTATGGGTACAGGCTACATTTACTGTCTGGGCCAGGTGCGGGAGTGAAGATTTAAAAGACCAAGGAACCCCAAGATAAGTCTCTGAAGAGGGCCAACTTGGGGAAAAGACAATAGTCTGTAACTGCATTAAAAAAAAGGGAGAGAGGACAAGAGAAGACAAGCTAACAGCATGTTTCTCTTATCAAAAGAAGGGTCACAGTCAGCCTGTCTGTAAAATGCTGAAGGGACTTTGTGTGAGCGTTGCTCTGCAGGACGTGAGAGTATCTTGTAAATTAAGTCTAGGCCCTAGAATGCGTGGTATGATTTTATTTTATATGTAACCATTTGTTTCCAATACTTCTACTTTGTGTTAGGGGGCTTATTCCTTCACCTTCCCACTTGCTTGGTCCTTCTTGCGTGAACAGAGAGCAACAATATCCGAAGTCTGAAGGTGCAAACAATTAAATGTTTATTGGGGTGAACTTCTAGCAAGCTGAAATCCAAGTTCCTTTTTCCTTATTTTTGAATCTCAACTTACTTCCTGTTTGCCCCTAATTTATATAGCAATATTCTTAGCTACACCTTAACCAATCATTCTACTGAAATTTACCTAACCAATCCTAACATATTCAAATGACACCATCATAAGACCTAATCACATCAGTCATGCCATCAGGGGCTCATTCACCTGCACATCTACCAACGTGATATATGCCATCATGTGCCAGCAATGCCCTTCTGCCATACACGTTTGCCAAACCAGACAGTCTCTACGCAAAAGAATAAATAGACATAAATCTGACATCAGGAATCATAACATTCAAAAACCAGTGGGAGAACACTTCAACCTCTCTAATCACTCAATGACGGATTTGAAGGTGGCAATTTTACAACAAAAAAACATCAAAAACAGACTCCAAAGAGAGACTGCTGAACTTAAATTAATTAGATGCAAATTAGATACAATTAACTTACATTTGAACAGAGACTGGGAATGGCTGGGCCATTACACTAATTGAATCTATTTCCCCATGTTAAGTATCCTCGCACCATCTATGGGTCATCTCGATTATCACTTTAAAAGTTTTTTTCTCTTGCTGATGATAGCTCATCTCAATTGATTGGCCTCTTACAGTTGGTATGGCTACTTCCACCTTTTCATGTTCTCTGTATGTATAAATATCCTCTTGCTGTATGTTCCAGTCTATTCATCTGATGAAGTGGGCTGTAGCCCATGAAAGCTTATGCTCAAATAAATTTGTTAGTCTCTAAGGTGCCACAAGTACTCCTGTTCATATTGTAACATGATTAGCTAACCAATTATATCCCACTACCTTAATTAGTTTACACCCAGAAAGAATAATTATTCAGCAGACAGAAACCAGCACAGAACGAGACAGAGATCATTCAAATAAACAATAGCAAAGTGGGAACTATAATGACAAAGAAAACAAAAGTAAGGGTTTCACAACTACCTCTATAAAGACATAAGGGTTTCCCAGCTGTGTCTATTGATAAGTGAGTTCTTACCAAACAGAAAACTATCAAACTAAATTTCCTTTTACATTTTTTAGGCTCTTCCCTTTATCTCGAGGTGATAGATCGGATCACCTCTCTAACAGCCTCAGATTGCTTTATTTCAATATGACTAGTCTGGAATGTGAGGATGTGACAATACGCTTCCCAGCTTATGGCTGCTCCCACTGCTTAGCCAAAGGCCTTAGCTTAAAAACAGGGCCTCAGACTGTCACAATGAGAGAAGGCCCTTACACAGATTCTTTCTTTTATACCTCTATAACTAGCTAAATGATATACCTAAATTCTTAAAGTATAGGCAATGGCAGATTAATGATTTTGCTGCCCCAAGATCCAAAGTCTCAAAGTAAAAAAACAAAAAAAAAAAACAAAAAAAAACTCTGAGAAGGGACAAAGTGCCAAAGGAAAAAAATAAACTTCAGAGAGTGCAAGTGCTGCCCCCGCAAATTTGCGGGCCTAGGTGATAATACACTGCTGAGCAGAGGCCTTTACAGACATGCCTGAATATCTTTTAAGAACCTAACACCTGCTATTACCTGGATCTCTATGCTTTGTTAAATAAGGGTATATTTTATTTCACCATAAACATATCAAAGTGCTGAGGGTTAAGCGGAGTAGTGATCCGAACTGAAGCTGGTAGAGCTGGAGTGTATTGCTCCTTTGGAAGCAGCATATCTGTGAATACTATGAGTGTCCAGTGTACTGAGGCTGGACACTCCAGGGATGCACTTTGGGGGTTGGCATGTGCTTGGTGCTAACCTGGAGAAAGACAGCAGGGTCTGCTTAGGCCTAGAGAAGAGTGCTTGTGTTGTCCATGGCCAGTGGAGTCAGGGAGTGACCCCTGGCAGGCAGAGACAAAGCTTCCTCAGGCTAAGGGCTGTTCTTTGTGAGGTGCCTCACAGCCCTGGGTATCCCCAGGAAGAATCAGAATTGAATAGGTTGAGGGTGAGATCATAACCTTGTCCCCTCTGTTCCAGCAATCTGCTGTCATTGCTCACAGGCAGTGTGCATTTTCACAGGAGCCTCCTCATCGGGCTTCTGCAACAATGTAGTCTCATCTGGATGTTTTAAGAGAGCATTGGTATGGCCAAAATCCTTGATTGTCTTTAGGGATGGACATAATGGCCTTCCCTTTCCCTATCTTCCTCTTTCTCTCCACTATAATACCCTCAACCCACCCAGCAATATCGCCAATCTATCCACTACACACTCAGCCCAGAAGAAAAGTCTGTCCTATCTCAGGGTCTCTTTCTGCCCTGCCACCCCCACCAACATGATACATTTCTGCGGCAATCTGGAAGCCTACTTTCATCGTCTCTGACTCAAAGAATACTTTCAGGAAACTCTGAACAGCGCATTGATATACAGGTACCCTCCCACCAACAGCACAAGAAGAAGAACTCCACATGGACTCCTCCTGAGGGTTGAAATGACAGTCTGGACCTATACATTAAATGCTTCTGCCGACGTGCACAGGCAGAAATTGTGGAAAAACAACATCGCTTGCCTCATAACCTAATGCCATCCACATCCTCAGAAACCACCCTGACATTATCATCAAAGAGGCTGATAAAAGGGGTGCTGTTGTCATCATGAACAGGTTTGACTACCAAAATGAGGCTGCCAGACAACTCTCCAACACCAAATTCTACAGACCACTTCCCTCAGATCCCACTGAGGAATACACTAAGAAACTGCACCATCTACTCAGGACACTCCCTACACTAACACCGGAGCAAATCAACATATCTTTAGAGCCCCGACCAGGGTTATTCTATCTACTACCCAAGATCCACAAACCCGGAAATCCTGGATGCCCCATCATCTCGGGCATTGGCACTCTCACTGAAGGACTGGATATGGATATGTGGACTCTCTACTCAGACCCTATGCCACCAGCACTCCTAGCTATTTCCGTGACACCACTGATTTCCTGAGGAAACTACAATGCATTGGTGACCTTCCAGAAAACACCATCCTAGCCACCATGGATGTAGAGGCTTTATACACGAACATCCCACACACAGATGGAATACAAGCTGTCAGGAACAGTATCCCTGATGATGCCACAGCACAACTGGCTGCTGAGCTCTCTGCCTTTATCCTCACACACAACTATTTCAAATTTGGTGACAATACATATCTCCAGATGAGTGGCACTGCTATGGGCAAATGCATGGCCCCACAATATGCTAATATTTTTATGGCCGACCTCAGCTCCCATCCACTCAAGCCCCTTCTCTACCTACGCTACATTGATGACATCTTCATCATTTCGACCGCTGGGAAGGACACTCTGGAAAAATTCCACCACGATTTCAACAGCTTCCACCCCACCATCAACCTCAGCCTGGACCAATCTACATGGGAGGTCCACTTCCTGGACACCACGGTGCAAATAAGGGATGGTCACATTAACATCACCCTATACCGAAAACCTACTGGCCACTATGCCTACCTTCATGCCTCCAGCTTCCATCCCGGGCACATCACACGATCCATTGTCTACAGCCAAGCACTGAGGTACAACCGCATCTGCTCTAACCCCTCAGGCAGAGACCAACACCTACAAAATCTCCACCAAGCATTCTCAAAACTACAATACCCGCACGAGGAAATAAGCAAACAGATCAACAGAGCCAGACGTGTACCCAGAAGCCTCCTACTGCAAGACAAACCCAAGAAATCGGCCAAACTGGACAGTCCCTATTATAAAAGGATAAATGGACACAAATCAGATATTAGGAATGGCAATATACAAAAACCTGTAGGAGAACACTTCAACATCCCTGGCCACACTATAGCAGACTTTAAGGTGGCCATCCTGCAGCAAAAAAACTTCAGGACCAGACTTCAAATAGAAACTGCTGTGCTTCAGTTTATCTGCAAATTTGAAACCATCAGCTCAGGATTAAACAAAGACTGTGAATGGCTTGCCAGCTCCCTTGGTTTTCACGCTTCAACTGCTAGAACAGAGCCTCATCCTCCCTGATTGAACTAACCTCATTATCTCTAGCATGCTTGTATATAAATACCTGCCCCTGGAAATTTCCACTACATGCATCTGACGAAGTGGGTATTCACCCACGAAAGCTCATGCTCCAAAACGTCTGTTAGTCTATAAGGTGCCACAGGATTCTTTGCTGCTTTTAGGTTGACAGGGTTACTCCTGAGGAGTCCAGTGACACAGTTACAATTAAACTGTCTCTGCATCATGGGCTTTCCACTACTGTGGCAGCCTGGAAAGTCAAGAGCCTGTCCCTCTCCAGTCCCTGCCCCTCCTATTTCCTGCCCCAACTGCCTCTGGTATGCTACTATGATGGAGAAGAGAAAGTAATTAGAACCTGTATCTCTTCCCACCCTAATCAAGGGCCCAGTCTTGTAAGATGCTAAATACATCATAGAAGGTTCTGAGTACACTCAAATCCCATTAAGGCCAATGAGAGCTGAAGAAGTTGAGCACCTTGCAGGATTGGGTATAGAGAAAGCTGTTGCCTGGTCTACTGATTATCTATTGATTATATTGTCTGTATTGATTACTTAAGAATCCCCAATTAACAAATTAAACCTCTGAGTTTTGACAGATACTAGTCCCTAAATCAAGCACAGTAGCATTAGAAATACCAATGTGCACAGCTGCCACACTCACAAATTTGTAATAGTTTTATTAACAAAGTTAGTAAAAACAAATATTTCAATTGAAACAAGAATGTAACAGTAGTGCAATATTAATTTGTCGTCCAGAGTCCTATCATATGCATACTCACACAATTCTTGTGGAGACCTAGAGATGGGAAGGCAGATGGTGGTCCACAGGGGTCCTATCCTGTCTCTGGCATGTTAAGTGAGTCCAGTGGTCAAGGTCTGTCAGCTTAGATTATAGTTGGGTCTTTTAGAAGGTCGGAGGGATGTTGTGAATATTCATAAGAACGTATGGCCTTCTTTGCCCCTGACTAAGTTCTGTCACCCTAATAATGTTGGGGTGTCCTTATTCTATAGATTAGTGCATTAATTATCCCACTCTTATTAACATATACATCAATTAGTTACTATGGCAATTTTGCTATTAGACATCTGATAATGTTCCTATCCCACAATATCCACACTGGCATCAATTGACGTCTTGCTGTTGCGTGTCTCCAGTCTTTGGGCAGAGGAAGAAGCGTTCTCCCCTGGGTGACTACAGACACTCTAAGGGGAAAAGGGGTGTGGTGAAGGAGCACCTGTGGCCCCATCCAGTCTTCTTTGTGTTGCTGTTTTCTCCTTCTGTCTAGGTACCTATATGGCCTTCATCACCACAATAATCTGAACACTTCACAATCATTAATGTACTTATTTTCACAATACTCCTTTAAAGTGGGGAAGAACATCAACCCCAACAGACACTCAGATCCTCAAAGATATTGAGGCTTCTCACTCCAGTTGAAGGAATTAAATGCCTCAACATCTTTGAGTATTGGGCCCAAGTGACTTCCCCAAGTTCACACAGGAAGTCTGTGGAAGAGAAGGGAATTGCTCCAAAAGAAGAAAGTCAAGGAAAGCGTGGGCACCTTAGTGAATGAGGGATGCAATCCAGTGACAGAGGATTTGGAAAAAGCTCATGTACTCAATGCTTTTTTTGCCTCTGTCTTTATGAAAAAGGTCAGCTCTCAAACTACTGTACTGGGCAGCACAGTATGGGAAGGAAGTGACCGGCCCTCTGTGGATAAAGAAGTGGTTCAGGACTATTTAGGAAAGCAGGATGAGCACAAGTCCTTGGGGCTGGATGCACTGCATCTGAGGGTGCTAAAGGAGTTGGTGGATGTGATTGCAGAGCCATTGGCCATTATTTTTGAAAACTCATGGCGATTAGGGGAGGACCTGGAAGACTGGAAAAAGGAAAGGAGGAGGATCCGGTGAATTACAGGCCAGTCAGTGTCATCTCAATCCCTGGAAAAAATCATGGAGCAGGTCCTCAAGGAATCAATTCTGAAGCACTAAGAGAAGAGGAAAGTGATCAGGAACAGCCAGCATGGATTCACCAAGGGCAAGTCTGCCTGACTAACCTAATTGCCTTCTATGAGGAGATAACTCGCTCTGTGGATGAGGGGAAAGCAGTGGATGTGTTTTTCCTTGACTTTAGCAAAGCTTTTGATATTGTCTAACACAGTATTCTTGCCAGCAAGTTAAAGAAGTATGGGCTGGATGAATGGACTATAAGAAGGATAGAAATCTGGCTAGATCGTCGGGCTCAATGGGTAGTGATCAATGGATCCATGTCTAGTTGGCAGCCAGTATCAAGTGGAGTGCCCCAAGGGTCAGTCCTGGAGCCGGTTTTGATCAATATCTTCATTAATTAGCTGGAGGATGGTGTGGATTGCACCCTCAGCAAGTTTGCAGATGACACTAAACTGGGAAGAGGGTAGATAGGCTGGAGAGTAGGGATAGGATACAGGGGGACCTAGACAAATTAGAGGATTGGGCCAAAAGCAAACTGATGAGGTTCAACAAGGACAAGTGCAGAGTCCTGCACTTAGGAAGGAAGAATCCTATGCACTGCTACAGACTAGGGACCAAATGGCTAGGCAGCAGTTCTGCAGAAAAGGACCTAGGGGTTACAGTGGAAAAGAAGCTGGATATGAGTTAGCAGTGTGCCCTCGTTCCAGAGAAGGCTAAAGGTATTTTGGGCTGTAAAAGTAGGAGCATTGCCAGCAGATCAAGGGATGTGATCATTCCCCTCTATTGGGCATTGGTGATGCCTTATCCAGAGTACTGTGTCCAGTTTTGGGCACCATGGTACAAGAAGAATGTGGAAAAATTGGAAAGATTCCAGCAGAGGGCTACAGAAATGATTATAGGGGGCTGTAGCATATGATTTATTAGGAGAGACTGAGGGAAGTGGGATTATTTAGTGTGCAGAGAAGAATGAGGGTGGATTTGATAGCTGCTTTCAACTACCTGAAAGGGGGTTCCAAAGAGAATGAATCTAGACTGTTCTCAGTGGTAGCAGATGACAGAACAAGGAGTAATGGTCTCAAGTTGCAGCGGGGGAGATTTAGGTTGGACATTAGGAAAAAAAATTTCACTAGGAGTGTGGTGAAGCACTGGAATGGGTTGTCAAGAGAGGTGGTGGAATCTCCTTCCTTAGAGGTTTTTAAGGTCAGACTTGACAAAGCCCTGGTTGGGATGATTTAGTTGGGGTCCTGAGGTCCCTTCCAACTTGATATTCTGTGATTCTATGAACACAGATCTCCTCAGTCCTAAGGCAATAACCTTAACCAGTAGACAACCCTTCAGTAGTCTAAAGCTTTTGTTTTTAGGTAGCCATTGCTGCCCCAGATCCTACAGCTGTGGCTCTCCTTGGTCCTATTGTATAAACCTACACTACCATTTATCTCTGAAAAGACAGAGAAAGGAGACGGTCAGTCACGGACCCCTAAACATCTAGGTTTAGTATTGGACATTTGTTTACAAAAGTCCTCAAAAACATTCCAGATAAGGCTCACCTAAACTAACATGCTGATAAATAACAGCAAAACTCCTTGCTGTGTTAGCATATAACATTAACAATATGAACAAGTACAAATGCAGTCAATGAAAGAGAACTATTCATATTCAGGAAGCAACAAATCAGGTATAACTTATTCATCAGAACCATTTAACTTATCATATATCATGACCCCATTTCTTTTTATTAAAGTTCTCGGTAAGAAGTATTTTGACAATATGCTGTTCAAAAATATACATGTATACAGTGCTTCTAGCTTCAATACTTACACATAATTTGTCAGGGGAAAGCACAGATGCATTAATACCTAGCGAAGTAAATTCAGATCCAAGAATCAGAGATATTTGTTGTCTTGCTTGTCTCAAATTAGGATATGAATTAATTTCTTTACCTTATGCGCCAGAATCCCTTTCTATCTCCAGATTGACTGCACAATTCTTTCCTTATCAGTAACAGTCAGAATTAGAGTTAAGCAAGAACTAAGTAAGGTTGTTGGAGACATGATCTTAATATTTAGGGCCAGTTCCTGATACTCTCATTTATATTGGACCAGAACTTCTTAATCCTTTTAGTGAGCAGTTAATCAAACAAGCAATCATATTGACTTCAGTGGGCCTACTCATGCCATTAACTGCTCACTAACAGGAATAAGGAGTTCACAATCTGGTCCAAAGAGCAGAACTTTAAGAGTAGAACTTTAAGTAAGTATTGCCACTGGTTGCTGAGCTCTGTGCCTTTATCCTTACACACAACTATTTCAAATTTGATGACAATATATACCTCCAGATCAGTGGCACTGCTATGGGCAAATGCATGGCCCCACAATATGCCAACATTTTTATGGCTCACCTGGAACAACGCTTCCTCAGCTCTCGTCCACTCACGCCCCTTCTCTTCCTACGCTAAATTGATGACATCTTCATCATTTGGACCCCTGGGAAGGAGTTTCTGGAAATATTCCACCACGATTTCAACAGCTTCCACCCCACCATCAACCTCAGCCTGGACCAATCTACACAGGATGCCCACTTCCTAGACACCACGGTGCAAATAAGTGATGGTCACATTAACACCAGCCCATACCGAAAACCTACCGACCGCTATGCCTACCTTCATGCCTCCAGCTTCCATCCCGGGCACATCACATGATCCACTGTCTACCACCAAGCACTGAGACCAACACCTACAAAATCTCCACCAAGCATTCTCAAAACTACAATACCCACACAAGGAATTAAGCAAACAGATCAACACAGCCAGACGTGTACCCAGCAGCCTCCTACTGCAAGACAAGACCAGGAAAGAAACCAACAGAACTTCACTGGCCATCACATATAGTCTCCAGCTAAAAACCTTCCAACGCATCATCAGGGATCTACAACCCATCCTGGACAATGATCCCTCACTTTCACAGACCTTGGGTGGCAGGCCAGTCTTCGCTCACAGACAACCCACCAACCTGAAGCATATTCTCACCAGTAACTACACATCGGACCATAGTAACTCTAACTCAGGAACCAATCCATGCAACAAATCACGATCCCAACTTTGCCCACATATCTACACCAGCGACACCATCACTGGTTCATTCATCTGCACATCCACCAATATAATATACGCCATCATATGCCAGCAATGCCCCTGTGCTATGTACATCGGCCAAACTGGACAGTCCCTATTATAAAAGGATAAATGGACACAAATCAGATAGTAGGAACGGCAATATACAAAAACCTGTAGGAGAACACTTCAATCTCCCTGGACACACAATAGCACATTTAAAGGTAGCAATCCTGCAGCAAAAAACCTTCAGGACTAGACTTCAAAGAGAAACTGCTGAGCTTCAGTTCATCTGCAAATTTGAAACCATCAGCTCAGGATTAAACAAAGACTGTGAATGGCTTGCCAACTCCAAAACCAGTTTCTCCTCCCTTGGTTTTCACACCTCAACTGCCAGAAGAGGGCCTCATCCTCCCTGATCGAACTAACCTCGTTATTTCCAGCCTGATTCTTGCTTGCATACATATACCTGCCTCTGGAAATTTCCAGTACATGCATCCGATGAAGTGGGTATTCACCCACGAAAGCTCATGCTCCAATATGTCTGTTAGTCTATAACGTGCCACAGGACTCTGTGCTGCTTTCACAGATCTAGACTAACATGGCTACCCCTCTGATACTGAAACCAAGGTGACTACAGAGTAAGATACCAATAGAGGTGAATAAGAGTAAGGGTGACGAAGGACCTAGGTCCTATGAATATGCACTCCTATTTAGGATAGTATTTAAGCATATGCTTAAACTCTAGCTCTGCATACTAATTGATCCATATAAATAAAACATTAAAAACAAAATTTTGAAAACACAGATTAATTATACACCTTGATCTTTGGTCTTTATTTTATTGATACTCACTTTTTAAAAGTCCTCAAAAATGAATCCTGTCATACTTGAGACCTTGTTTGCCCTAGACTTTTTTCTTACAGTTGCCCTTAGTTACTACTGCTAGTGATAGATAGATACCATCCACACATCCATGCATACATCCATGATCTGTTTCAACTTGTATTTAGCTGTGACACTCTGAGTACCTGAAGAACTCAGTATAGCTCAAAATCTTGTCTCTTTCACCAATAGAAATTGGTCCAATAAAAGATATTACTTCATCAAGCTTTGTCTTTCTACCATCCATACAGGAGAGAAACAAAAGGGAAAAATGATGTGCAATGTTTTTGACATCATATAATGTCTTTGTGTTGCTTATATAGCCCTAGCCTGCAGGCATCAGCTCTGCACCTAAGAAATTATTTCAGTAACAGAAACTGAGGAAGTGAACAAGCTTCAGATGAATAATCTCAGTTTGTAAAAAGTCACTTTATGCTGATGTGTGCTGCTTTACAGCTAACAGCATTTGTCCCAACTGCCTATATATTCACATAAACACAATTTGTGAGACTGTCTGAAATGGCACCATCTGGTGACTTTCATTTATATTAAGGCAGAGGAGTTGCTTTTGATGTCAAAATATTTATGCCAATAAACTACAATTTGACCATGAAGAATTATTTGTTGTTGAATCATTTTGATAATGATACAAGTAATGAAAGGAATAGATAAATGATACTGAGCATTTGCATACATATACCTGCCTCTGGAAATTTCCAGTACATGCATCTGACGAAGTGGGTATTCACCCACGAAAGCTCATGCTCCAATATGTCTGTTAGTCTATAACGTGCCATAGGACTCTTTGCTGCTTTCACAGATCTAGACTAACATGGCTACCCCTCTGATACTGAAACCAAGGTGACTACAGAGTAAGATACTAATAAAGGTGAATAAGGGTAAGGATGACGAAGGACCTAGGTCCTATGAATATGCACTCCTATTTAGGATAGTATTTAAGCATGTGCTTAAACTCTAGCTCTGCATACTAATTGATCCATATAAATAAAACATTAAAAACAAAATTTTGAAAACACAAGGAAGACAAGAAAGAAAAATTTCTGCAGCAACTCTGTTGGTCTTGAAGCCACAGGATACAGTACTGCAGGGTGATTTTAACTGGTGACTAATACAGTCAGAGTTCTAAAGTAATGGTGACAGCAGATTTATGATCTAGAAAAGGAGGAGTCCAAAGCTTCCTGGAACTACTTCTTACCAGTTTTATTATTATTTGCATGTTGTCCATCTCCTCTCCCTTCCCACAGATTGATATGCCCACCACTGAGTCCTGCCTTAAATTAAGTGTGAGCTCTTTAGGGCAGTGAATGCCTTTTTATGCAGAGGTGCTGGGGGTGTTGCAGCACCCCGGCTTCAAGTGGTTTCCATCATATACAGGGTTTACAATTTTGTTCAATGGCTCTCAGCGCTCCCACTGTACAAATTGTTCCAGCACTCCTACTTTTAAGAGCAATGGGAACATATATTAACATAAATAATTTATGTGCATAGTTTGATTGGTATGAGTCTTAAATATATATGTGTGGGTCTGTGCATATAAATGATGAATAATATCAGAATTTTTTATCGGCCAGCTCCTGAGCCATTACCTATTGGATATTTTCCATAGGCACTGTAGCAAGATATGGGTCTTGAGGAGGAATTTAATGGAGTACAGAGTACTGGTTTTACAAATCAGTTAAGCAGGCATTCTACACATAAGGGACAATGTGAAAGCAAAGTGTGAACAACTGGCAACAGAGGCTTGCCTCAATGATGGAGTGAAGGAGAAAAAGTGAGACAAAAATGGAAAAGTAAAAGAAAAGGTGGAAGCTTGTGTCTGTATGGGTGATTGATGGAGAGGCAGAGAACAATTATAGAATAAAGAACTGAGGGGGAAAATTTGTTTAATTTTTTCTGTGGGTTTTTTCTAGATTTTTTTGTAATCTCCTAATTCCTAGACCCCTTCTCTAGCTAGTTAGTGTAGGACACCAGAATGTCTCTAGCTGCTGCAATTTTTGATTCCCTGTTACTGCAACTCCCCAAAATTCTTATTTCTACATTTAATGAATCTCTCATGAGGGAAAGAGCTTATACATTGTTTGACAGAAACATTGTTGTTGTCTCCTGAAGCAGCATTCAGTTTTACGGTAGCTTATAGCAGAATCAAGATTAATTTATTTCTCCCATAATTTAAGTCTCACAGTGAATTCTAAAAGGGAACATTTCTATCTACTCTGTTACACATACTACACAAATTGTTAAACTATATTTTTTCTATACATTCCATTTCATAACATGTCAGTTAGATCTACTTCATTTTAATAAATACTTCTAAAAGAATAGTACCTTGCATGTAACTCTGCAGGTTCTTTTTTTTTTAACTTGGTTTGTAATGCCAGACAGATTTAGCAATTTTGGCCAAGTTTTCATTCATCCTACCTAATATTTTGCAAATAAACTGCCTGCAAAAACTTTTGTAAGGTATTAAACTGTCCTAGACGGGCACAATTGCATATTTTAAGTGGATCATACATTATTCTGACTGTTATTACCCTGAAGTTAAATTGTATGTATTTATTATTTTAGGTTCATCATGTTTAAGAAGCTTCTGACTTATCAAGGACCCAGTCTGTTCCCACTGAACCTGTCACAAACAGATAGCTAAGGGTTAATGTCTCTTTCACCTGGAAAGGGGTAACAAACAACACCTGACCAGAGGACCAAACAGGAAACAAGACTTTTTCAAATCTGGGTGGAGGGAAGTTTTGGGTGTGAGTCTTTTGTTCTTGGTCTGTTCTTTTTCTCGGCTCTGAGAGTGACCACAGGAATCTCCAGGCTTTCTAATCTTCTGTTTCCAAGTTGTAAGTACAAGGATAGTAAGACAATAGGTTTATTTTGTTTTTTTTTGTATTTACATGTGTGTAGTTGCTGGAGTGTATTCTTTTTGGATAAGGCTGTTTATTCATTTTTCTTTTAAGCGATTGACCTTGTATATTGTCACCTGGATACAGAAACCCTTTTATGTCCTTTTTCATTCTTTTTATATAAAGTTTTCTTTTTAAGACCTGTTTGAGTGTTTTTCACTGGTTAAGGCTAAGAAACGAAGGGAGGGGGGAAATCTCTTTGTTTTAGATTTACTAAGCCTGACTTTGCATACCCTCTGGGTGAGGGGGGGAGAGAGATTAGATCTCTCGGTACTTGTGTTTCAAGGACTTGAAGCAGGGAGTATCCTAGGGTCCCCAGGGCGGGGAAATCTGGGAGGAGGTAAAGAGGGTGGAATCCCTTTGTTTAGACTCACGGAGGTTGAATCTGTATATCTCTCCAGGAACCCAGGGAGGGAACACCTGGAGGGGAGGAGGGGGAAGGGAAATGGTTTATTCTCCTTTGTTGTGAGACTCAAGGAATCTGAGTCTTGGGGTCCCTCAGGGAAGGTTTTGGGGAGACCAGAGTGAGCCAGACACTGGAATCTTCTGGCTGGTGGCAGCAATATCAGATCTAAGCTGGTAATTAAGCTTTGGAGGTCTCATGCTAGCTTCTCATGTTCTGAACTCTAAGGTTCAGATCTGAGTAGAAGAGTTATGACAGAACCCTAGAGCGAAGTTTCTATTTATTTCAATGGGAACAGGATAGAGCCCCAAAATGTGTTTTTAAAACTGAACATCTGTTGTATAGATAACATCTACTACATCACTCCCATTCAGAGAAAAACATCATTTTGGCAGAGTTTAGAAACCATTATAGAAACTGATACCCTTCCATAACATATAAGTTTTGATATATAATATAGGCTTTGGGGAAAAACCTCTTCTTTTTGATGTGCTATTTGGTATGAAGACCAAATTGAGTAAGCAAGGCTAAGATGTTAGAGTACTTTAGAAATGAATAAATCAAGATAAAGAAACAAGTGTATTTTAAATAAAAACACATGCTCTGGTAGCACTAAGTATCATATCCTGGTTAAATGTAATTTATACGTTTGTTCCTTCTCAGATGTTACTACATGTCTAATTCTCATCAGGGAAGTTGGAACACCTGAAGGAAATGCCTGTTTTTTGTGTTGTACACAAACACGTTCTTAATGCAGTCATACACAGGCATTCCTGAACGTAGAGAACAGAACCATCAGAGCATAGATATCAGAAAAAGAAGAGACTTACTAATTAATCTAGTCTTTCCCCAGTCAGCTAGGGATTCTTTGATGGAATTCCCAGTACTTTTCCTTAATCACTTTTACTTTTTTCCCTGCTACCCAGCATAAATTTTCCTTTGCTCAGCTTCTCATTACTACCCTAGTTGGACCATAACCGCCCTAAATAATCCCTCTCTATTCTTAGTGTTTTTACATACTTCTAGTAACAGACTTATTATAATATCTTTAGCAACGTTTAGCCAACCCAGATCTTCTGCTGCAGGCAAAAAGCACACAACATAAGGGAGGAGCCACCTTTGTGCTCCCTCCATTCTGGGCATGCTGTGCCAGTGTTGTCACCAGGCATAAGTCAGGGCAGCCCTCAATGCTGTTATGGCAGCCAATGATCCCCTGGGCATAAGAAAATCCAGCCACGTTGTGATAGGTACTGCTAAGCCATATCTGCAACACTGTCCAACTGCCTATGCAGGAACGATTCTCGAGCAGTTGGCTATTCTGATTTGAGAGTTACTTTGTGTTGGTGTTGTGATGCAAAGCAACCTTAAAGCTGGGGAGAATCAGAGCCTCTCTATTTATATAACTGGATAGCAAAATGCAAAGTTATACATCTAGGAACAAAGAATGCATGACAGATCTATAGAATGAGGAAAGCACTGACTGAAAAGGTCAAGCAACCTATCATGTGCTCCTAGAGTGATGCTGTGGGAAAAAAGGTTAATACAATCTTTAGCTGTATAAGCAAGGGGAGTTGTGAGAAGTAAGGACATGATTTTACCTCTGTATATGACTTCAGTGAGACTGGTATAGGAATACTGTGTCCACATATCAAAAAGATGTTGAGAAATTGGAGAGATTACAGAAAAGTGCCACAAAAAAATTATTCAAGGGCTGGAGGAAATTCCTTCCAGTGACAAGTATCAGAGGGGTAGCCGTATTAGTCTGGATCTGTAAAAGCAGCAAAGAATCCTGTGGCACCTTATAGACTAACAGACATTTTGGAGCATGAGCTTTCGTGGGTGAATACCCACTTCGTCAGATGCATGTAGTGGAAATTTCCAGGGGCAGGTATATAGATGCAAGCAAGCTAAAGATAACAAGGTTAGTTCAATCAGGGAGGATGAGGCCCTGTTCTAGCAGTTGAGGTGTGTAAACCCAGGGAGGAGAAACTGGTTTTGTAGTTGGCAAGCCATTCAGTCTTTGTTTAATCCTGAGCTGATGGTGTCAAATTTGCAGATGAACTGAAGCTCAGCAGTTTCTCTTTCAAGTCTGGTCCTGAAGTGACAGCATCACAGGACCTAACCAGATCAGCCACACCATCACCGGTTCATTCACCTGCACATCCACCAATGTAATATACGCCATCATATGCCAGCAATGCCCCTTTGTTATGTATATCGGCCAAACTGGACAATCTCTACTGAAAAGGATAAATGGACACAAATCAGATATTAGGAATGGCAATATACAAAAACCTGTAGGAGAACACTTCAACCTCCCTGGCCACAGTATAGCAGATCTTAAGGTAGCCATCCTGCAGCAAAAAAAGTTCAGGACCAGACTTCAAAGAGAAACTGCTGAGCTTCACTTCATCTGAAAATTTGACACCATCAGCTCAGGATTAAACAAAGACTGTGAATGGCTTGTTGTCATAAACGGATAGTTAAGAGTTAATAGAACAGAAGTACTTCATCTCTCTTTTGCCTGTAAAGGGTTAACAAGATCAGTGACCCAGGCTGTCACCTGACCAGAGGACCAATCAGGGGACAGGATACTTTCAAATCTTGAGGGAGGGAAGTTTGTGTGTGTGCTGTTAGTTTTCAGTTGTTGTTCACTCTGGGGGCTCAAAGGGACCAGACGTGCAACCAGGTTTCTCTCCAATCTCTTTGATACAGTCTCTTATATGTCCACAATAGTGAGTACTAGGTAGATAAGGCGAGTTAAGCTTATGTTTGTTTTCTTTATTTGCAAATATGTATTTGGCTGGAAGGAGTTCAAATGTGTATTTGGCTGGAAGGAGTTCAATTTGTTCTTGTATACTTAGGCTGAGAGGGTATTCCCAGTGTCTATAGCTGAAAGACCCTGTAACATATTCTATCTTAAATTTACAATGATAATTTTTTCTGTTTTTCCCTCTTTAATTAAAAGCTTTTCTTGTTTAAGAACCTGATTGGTTTTTATTCTGGTGAGACCCAAGGGACTGGGTCTGGATTCACCAGGGAATTGGTGGGGATAAAGGAGGGAAGGAGGAGAGAGAGGCTAATTTCTCTGTGTTAGGATTACTGTGTCTCTCAGGGAGAATCTGGGAGGGGAAGAGAGAAGGTGCATTTTCCTCTCTGTTTAAAAATTCAAGGAGTGTGAATCACAGTGATCTTCCAGGGTAACCCAGGAAGGGGAAGCCTGGGAGAGGCAACGGTGAGGGAAAGGGTTTACTTTCCTTGTGTTAAGACCCAGAGGGACTGGGTCTTGGGGGTCCCCAGGCAAGGTTTTGGGGGGACCAGAGTGTACCAGGCACTGGAATTCCTGGTTGGTGGCAGCTCTACAAGTACTAAGCTGGTAATTGAGCTGAGAGGAATTCATGCTGGTACCCCATCTTTTGGACGCTAAGGTTCAGAGTGGGGAATTATACCATGACACTTGCCAACTACAAAAGCAGTTTCTCCTCCCTGGCTTTTCACACCTCAGCTGCTAGAACAGGGCCTCATCCTCCCTGATTGAACTAACTTCATCTCTAGCTTGCTTGCATCTATATACCTGCCCCTGGAAATTTCCACTACATGCATCTGACGAAGTGGGTATTCACCCACGAAAGCTCATGCTCCAAAACGTCTGTTAGTCTATAAGGTGCCAGAGGACTCTTTGCTGCTCTTCCAGTGACAGACCTACAGAGCTCAATCTGTTTAGTTTAGCAAAAAAGATTGAGAGGTGATCTGATTACAGTGTACATGCATCCTCACAGAGAGAAAATATGGGGTACTAAAGAGCTTTTTAATCTGTCACACAAATGCATTACAAGAACCTATGACTGGAAACTGAAGCCAGTCAAATTCGAATTAAAAATGCAACATAATTTTTTAACAGTGAGGATGATTAACCATTGGAAAAACTGCCAAGGGAAGTGGTGGATTCTCCATCTCTTGATGTATTCAAATCAAGACTAGATTCTGAAAGATATGTTTTAGCCAAACACAAGATATGCTTTAGTCAAATACAAGTTATGGGGCACAGAAAGGGATAACTGAGTGAAATTAAATGACCTGTGATTTACAGAAGGTCAGACTAAATAATCTTATGTCCCATCAGTCCTCAAATTTCATGAACCTATAAATCTGTTAATATTTACTCTGTCCTTATATGTCAGATTGATATTCATATACACATTATGTAAAATTTATCATTGGCACAGATATGAAATATTTTCCATCTCCATTCTCCCCTCTATTTCTCCCTTCCTCCTATTATTGTTCTGCTTCATTCCTCTTCAATTCCATTTTCAATCTTCAGTCCCTTCCTATTCCACCACCACATACCTTCATTCTCTCTACCTGTTACAGTAATTCAATCGCTGTCTTCTATTTGTCCTCTTTGTTCTCCTCCTCCTCTACCATTCTTCCCCAAGAAACAGGGGGAAACTTCTACGTCCCCTCCACAAACAGAAAAGGTAGGAGAGCTTCACTGCCACGTTCCTACACCACCACCAATACCAGTGTTATCCCTGACTGCTACTTAGTGACCTTGGGCAGTAGTTACAGACCAGGGAGCGAGACAGAGTAGGATGTGGAGTGATAAGGGAGTACTCACAGGCTGAAAACCAGAAGACAGATTCTGTTCTTCATAGAATATTAGGATTGGAAGAGCCTGCAGGGGGTCATCTAGTCCAAACCCCTGCTCAAAGAAGGACCAACCCCAAATAAATCATCCCAGCCAGGGCTTTTTCAAGCTAGGCCTTAAAAACCTCTAAGGAGGGAGATTCCGCCACCTCCCTAGGTAACCCATTCCAGTGCTTCACCATCCTCCTAGTGAAATAGTTTTTCCTAATATCCAACCTAGACCTCCCCCACTGCAACCTGAGGCCATTGCTGCTTGTTTGGTCATCTGCCACCACCAAGAACAGCCTAGCTCCATCCTCTTTGCAACTCCCCTTCAGGTAGCTGAAGGCTGCTATCAAATACCCCCTCACTCTTCTCTTCTGCAGACTAAATAACCCCAGTTCCTTCAACTTCTCCTCAGAAGCCATGTGCCCTAGCCTCCTAATCATTTTTGTTGCCCTCCACTGGACTCACTCCAATTTGTCAACATCCTTTCTGTAATGTGTGTGGGGCAAAACTGGATGCAATACTCCAGATGTGGCCTCACCAGTGCCAAATAGAGAGAATTAATCATTTCCCTCTATCTGCTGGCAATGTTCCTACTAATGCAGCCCAATATGCCATTAGCCTTCATGGCAACCGGGGTACACTGCTGACTCATATCCAACTTCTTGTCCACTGTAATCCTCAGGTCCTTTCCTGCAGAACTGCTGCTTAGCCAGTCGGTCCCCAGCCTGTAGCAGTGCATGGAATTCTTCCTTTTTACGTGCAGGTCTCTGCACTTGTCCTTGTTGTGGATATCAGTTTGCTTGTAGAGAGTGGCCTCTGCCTTCCTGACCCTTCTGCTCTTTTGTTAGCTTGATCACCAGCAGTGACATCTAAACAGCAGCATCCTACTGTAGGAGACATGTATCTGTCTTTTTTACACGCAAAGGGAAGGATATGTACCAAATCCAACAGACCACCAAAGATTAAGCTGTTTCTTTTAAGTGGATCCAGACACCTCTTCCTGCTCAAGACAAGCCTTCTCTTTAATGGGATACAACCTACAGATTCCAAGCTCCTTGAGATCTAGCCCCAGGTCCTCAACGGTGCTATGCTGATTTACACCAGCTGGGGTCTGTCCCCTAAATGCTTTTTGGGAGAGCAGCTGAATACTATTTCTGAGTACTAGTCACCTACGTGACTAACAGGTCTATGTGATCCATCTAAATCATAGTAAGTACAGGAAAATCCAAAATGCAGACATGACAGGAAAACTAAACAGAATCCTATAGGAATTAATATTGGTTTTCCCTGAGAAAACTAGTACTTTAAATTCTGCTACATTAGCATTTTGTCATTCAGTCTCATCATACAGGGTTTGGGAAATTTATTTTTAACTCTACATGACATGTAACAAGACTTAGAACTAATGATGTGATGTGACTTGACAACATTTTCAGCATTAGTTATTATCTCTCTGCTGCCAGTGTATCAGCCTGACTATTTCCCTGTAGAAGAAAATGTTTGCAGTACAAAAAGGTGACCTTCTCTTTGCCTCTAGTAACTGATACTCATTGCACTACATACAATGGCCCATAGAATTCCCACATTTTATCAAAGACTACTTAGCCTTTCTAGATTTCTAAACTGATTTATTTATCAATTCATATAGTGCTCTTCGCCAGCTGTCTCCTAGAGAGCAAAGTTGAAACATTAGAACTGGGTCTAGTGGCTCAGGGGAAAAGCCAACTGTTCTGCTAAAAATAATGGGCAAAAAAAAAGAAAAGAAAAGTAATCCAGAAAGCAAGAAAAAGGGGAAAAGAGCCCTAGATGGCAACGGTAAATTGACCTGAATAGAATGGCTTTACTTATACTAAGCCTTAAAGACAGCTACAGAGAGCTCTGGAAGATCTAGAGAGAGAGAGAGAGAGAGAGAGAGAGAGAGATTGGAGATCGAGAGAAAGATCGATCCACAATTGTGCTCTCTGGGTTCTTATGCATTTCATAAATAAAAAGTTTCTTTTCCCTTTAGAACTAATTAGTTCTTATGTTTTGCAACTTTTATAGAGCAGAATTGCCAAAAAAGATTTCATATCACTCACCTACAAAACCTGGGCTCTTTGAGGAAAGCAAATGCTGTCATCTAATCATCTTATTCACTAGTTTTAAGCAAAATTCTGCAGTGTTGATTAGAATAGTGCCAACCTGTAGATCATGGAATAAATGGATAGGCAAGAAAATGTCTAAGAAAAATATATATATATATATATATATATATATATATATATTAGTGTGTGTGTGTGTGTGTCACCTATGGCCCAAGATGGTTTCATTATTGATTGTTATTGTTTATTATTTGTATTATGATAGTGCCCACAGAGCCTGAGTCTTGCCATCACTTTCAATGAGTATTGGATCACATCCACAACCCCTAGTCAGGTTCAGTCCCCCATTGTATGGAGCACGCTATAAACATATAGGTAACAAAGTATTTAACCTAAGAAATTTGCAGTCAAAGGCCCTGATCCTACACTGCAGGATATGAGTATAGGTTGAAACATGATGCCACACGCGTGTAACAAACAAAAGGAGGAAAGCTGAGAAGGGAGCATGAGAATAGTAAAATTCAGATTACATGGTTACACAGGTAACTCTTGCATGACTTGATGCTTTCTGATGGTTCCTAATAATCTAAAAATATGGAAATAAATAAAACTTATTCCTGACTGCTATACAACCTAGCTACTGCTTATTCATTTCATTTGTGAATATCTGAGACATATGTTCCTTGTATTTATTACTCATTATTATTCCCTTCTTTTGATCCTTTTCTGTTTGTTTTCTTAATTGGAATCCATTTCATAAAGATTACAGTTTCAACTCTGAACACTGAAACTCTCACCTACCCTACAGGTGATTGCCTGCCCTGCAGAGTGAATTTCACCAAATTGCACTGTGTTTCTACAAAGAAGACACCCCTTCCTGCAAGCCATTTAAAACTGGCTGGCTGGATTTTTCAACTAATTAGGCGTTTTTGGTTTTTTAAACTTTCTTATGTAAATATTTTTTCATAATGTCAGTCAACATTCTATGAACAGTTGGCTTTCATTTTTTCTACTTGTGTAACCCTTCTGCCCCTCTGAGTTGGTAGCAACAAGGGCTGGGTTCAGTATCCAGGGGTTCCGTTTCAGTAACGCAATGCATAACCGGCTCGAGCCCTCACCCAGTGACCTGGGACACTCACATACCACACCCCCCTGGGCGCCTCTAGGAGGCAATACTTCCCCTCTCGCAAGCACGGAGTCTGAGTGTAGCAAAATCTTTTTAATAAAGGAAGGAATCAATGCGGCATCCCATTGGAGAAACACCACAAACAGGGTTATAACACAAACCATAAACAAAAACCCACCTCCAAGTATGTTTGGCAATGTCCTTTTTCCCCTTAGGGTTTTAAGTCCAATCACCCCAAAGTCCAACAACCCAAAAGTCTCTGGTCAATGCCACCCCACAGTTTGAGAGTTTATCTGTAGAGGTCCCTCCCCCCAGCCTGGGTAGAAAGGGGCACCTTACGTGGTCCAGGGCCAACTGCCCTGCCTCTCTGTGGGTTCTGCTTCTGCCTTCTCCACAAACTGCTCCGCTTTAACAGCCGCTCCACTCTGCTTCTCCAGCCATCTTCACAAACTGCTCCGCTCCACCAGCTGCTCTGATCCATGAGCTGTTCCAGTTCTCCCTGCAAACTGCTCGGCTCTGCTCACTCTGTGGGCCACTACACCTGTTCCACAGCTACTCTGCTCTGCCAGTTGCTCCACTCCAGCAGCTGTCCCGTTATCCGCTCCAGCCATCCCCACAAACTGCTCCACTCCGCCAGTTGCTCTGTTCCACAGTATAGCTTCAGGCTCCCCCACTAGTTAGCACAGTACTCAGTGCTCTCAGCTCAGTAATTTCAGCTCTTTAGTGATTTCAGCTCTTAGTAGGGGAGCCCCAGTGCTAGTGCACCATTAGCCCAAAGTGAGTTCAGCTCAGTCACCTGTATCTAGATTCTTAAGGGAATTAAAAAAAATCAACTCTGACATTCCACAGTGGAGAGAGGAGGGGGTGGAACTGGTGCTTCTGGCTCCACAAGGAGACTGCACCACTAGGCACAGATACCTGTCCCCAGTCTCTCTCCATTCATTGCATTTTGGAACCCATGTCCCTTGTCTAGCAAGTACCACCCAACTGAGGTTGAGTCATTTCTGTCACAAAGCAGTCCCACAGCTCGGCAGCCTGGGATGGGGTAGGCGTGCCTATGCAAATACACTCTCTGAAATTCTTTCCACCAGATGTCAGGGTAGAGCTCATCCTGACTCTGCTTACACTTGTATATTTCAACTCTTCTCATCTGCTGCTTTTCATGTCCAGACATTGTTTGACCATTATGACTCTGAATACAATTGCTTTGCAATCCCTAAAGCAGGATGTCATGGTATAATTCCCCACTCTGAACCTTAGCGTCCAAAAGATGGGGTACCAGCATGAATTCCTCTAAGCTCAATTATCAGCTTAGAACCTGTAGCGCTGCCACCAACCAGGAATTCCAGTGCCTGTTACACACTGGTCCCCACAAAACCTTGCCCGGGGACCCCCAAGACCAGGACCCTCTGGATCTTAACACAAGGAAAGTAAACCCTTTCCCTCACCGTTGCCTCTCCCAGGCTTCCCCTCTCTGGGTTACCCTGGAAGATCACTGTGATTCAAACTCCTTGAATCTTGAAACAGAGAGGAAAATTCACCTTCCTGCCTCCTTCTCTCTCCCCCTCCCAGAGTCTCTCTGAGAGAGAAAGTAATCCTAACACAGAGAGAAAATTAACCTCTCTCTCCCCCTTCCCTCCTTTCTCCCCAACAATTCCCTGGTGGATCCAGACCCAGTCCCCTGGGGTCTCACCAGAATAAAAACAACAATCAGGTTCTTAAACAAGAAAAGCTTTTAATTAAAGAAAGAAAAACAGAAAAAATTATCTTTGTAAATTGAAAATGGAATAAGTACAGGGTCTTTCAGCTATAGACACTAGGAATACCCTCCCAGCCTAAGTATACAAGTACAAATTAAAATCCTTTCAGCCAAATACACATTTGAACTCCTTCTAACCAAATACACATTTGCAAATAAAGAAAACAAACATAAGCGTAACTTGCTTTCTCTACCTAGTACTCACTATTTTGAATCTAAGAACCTGTATCTGAGAGATTGGAGAGAAACCTGGTTGCACATCTGGTCCCTCTGAGCCCCCACAGTGAACAACAACCAAATTCTAACAGCTCACACACAAACTTCCCTCCCTCAAGATTTGAAAGTATCCTGTCCCCTGATTGGTCCTCTGGTCAGGTGACAGCCAGGCTCACTGTTCTTGTTAACCCTTTCCAGGCAAAAGAGATATGAAGCACTTTTGTTCTATTAACGCTTACTTATCTGTTTATGACAAGGAGCTAACAAGCTTACTTCTCCCTGTAAAATATTCTACAGAGAGTTGCATGAGAAAATCCATACTGTTTCTCCTGGGGCCTTTTTTTTTAATCAAAAGGCAGATTTTGAAAATTAAAAATTATTTAACAATAAAATTTGCTTAAGCTGGGAATGTTAAAAATGAATAGATGAAAACAGTAAATTTCTGAGTGACAAATGAATAAAATTTCATGGTTTTGCACTTGGGGTGGAGATTCAATATGGAAGGGGCAAGGAAGGAGGAGAATGGAATTTTACCCCATTTTTGTAAAAATGAGGGGTGAGACTCTGCTCTCAATTACACAGTTGAAATATAGAATAACTAAATAGTGGATTCATCCTTTCCCTAATTTAAATAATAGTTTCTACAACACATTCTCTTTGTATGGTTTTATAGCAGGTTTTTTTTATACTGGAAGTACAGAAAATTTCTACAAGTTTTCCTAGGAGCTTAAGCACATCACTGCCAATGTGCCACTGGTTCTCCGAGGAAGGGAGTGTTTCAAAGCCATTCCCCATTATGTGTGTCTATTTTATTCTATTTAGAGTCTTATACCAATCCTATTACAATGGATACGAGTCCCAGAGAATTGTACTGAAATGTTTCCAAGTCATTGAGTTATTAGGCTTTTATTTGTAACTTTATGTAAAAAAGTCCGAAAGCGATGGCAACAGATTATATTGCAATTGTCCAAGATCTGTTACAATTCCTATTGTCAGTTTTGTAAGGATATGTTTTCCAGTATTAGAATCTGTAAGCTTTTCTGCCTGGCTGAAATCTAATTTTCTGTTTCGATTCTGTGCTGAAGAAAGTGGCTTTTTCCAGTTTAGCTATATGGACTAACTGCATCTGAAGAAGTGGGTATTCAGCCACGAAAGCTCATGCTCCAAAACGTCTGTTAGTCTATAAGGTGCCACAGTATTCTTTGCTGCTTTTACAGATCCAGACTAACACGGCTACCCCTCTGATACTTAACTGTAAAGTAATTATTTTCAGATTCACTTAATTTATCTTTTAATTCCACTGGCTTAGATCAATGCCTTAATGAAAGCTTCAGTGATTTCAAAGATTCCTGTTGTAGCTAGATGATATGAAAGAAAGTTGAAGGCTAATAATTCAGATGTATTGGCAGTTAGTACAGACTACCTATGCTCCCCTATCATCCACGTGCGCACCTATTGCTGGTACTGAGAAGCTGTTTCTGTATTATTAACTTTCAATGGGTTATTAAGGTGACTGTTAGATGGATTCAGCACTCAGTAATGTGCATTACAGGCATTGTTCTGTAAACCTGTTTGAGCAGTCTGGCTTGGAAAGGGAAGAAAAAGAAATTGTCAGTTGTTCTCTATGATTTATCACCTTCCCTTTCTGCACACAGGATCCAAACTGACTAATGGGGTCCCAGTGGGGTTTTTGGCTCTATGCAATTTAACATTTCTATCAATGACCTTTAAGAAAACAAAATCATTGCTGATAGTGATCAAATTTGCAGATGACACAAATATTGAGGTAGTGGTAAACAATGAAGAGGACAGGTCACTGGTACAGAGCCATCTGGGTTGCTTGGATGGGCACAAGCAAATAATATGCATTTAAATACAGCTAAACAAATCTATACATGGGTTAATTGGAGTTGAATAGAGGGAGACCAAGGCTGGTACCTCAAGAGCAGTGACTATGCTAAATAGTAAAAATAATGACGACTTTCACAGAACTGAGGGACTATTCACAAAACATTAAGACTGAAGAAAGGGTTAAGCTTGTTGGATGATTTATTCACAAATAATTTGGTGAGCTATAAAGATCATCATAGAGGGAACAATAAGAGAATCACACTGCTTATTGAGGAAAGAGCACCAAACATGAGAAGAGAAAAAAAATATCCAGAAATATTCTCTCTGCAAGTAGACATTTTTGGCACTGGTTGTACTGAAAACAGTGAAGCATACTTTAACTGATACACATATTTAATCAACTTATGTTTTAATGCAGCACAGGCAGTAAATGAAGCTCAGATTCAGTAAACATTAGTATGTAAAATGTCTTACCTTAGAAAATTATATAGAGTCTTTTGAAATATAAGGCCACATACCAGATGTCTGAGCTTGATCCTGCAGAGAGCCAGCCACAGCCCCTGACTGCGCCAGGAATCAGAGCCTCCCCAGGCCTGCTCGAACCCCAGCGACTGGAGAAGCCACAGGAGGCAACCGGCACAACTGGAGAATCCGAAGCCTCACGGGAGACCCCAAAGCAGATACTGGTAGGAAGTGACCCAGGGAGGGTGACAGAGTGGTACCTCCCACCCGGGAAACCTCAGTGTGTTTTGGAAGAACACTTCCGCTGAGTCAGTAGCAAATTGCTCTGTCCCTGGATCTGGCCCTGGTGGTCAGGTGGGCCCAGCCCCCACCGCCCTTTGTGGGTGCCCTACCAGACATTGAACTTTGACTGCTAGGCCATACTGCCCTGCACCCAAGGGCTGCTCTATTGAACTCTAGCCACTAGGTCACACCACTCTGCACACAAGGGCTGTTCTATTGACTCTGGCTGTTAGGCCACACTGCCTTGCATCTCAAGGGTGGCTTCATTGTACTCTGGCCACTAGACCATGCTGCCTTGACCCTAGGACAGCTTGGGAGAGGAGTCATAGGCAGTGCTCTTCCACCCTCAACCCCCTATTTTTGTGATGAGGGGTAGGGGGTGCGTAGACCATCACAGGCATGTAATGACATAACTATATGCACTCAGTACCCCCTTCTCATTAATCTGGGAACTTTTAAATCAAATACAGTTGGCTTGGGTGTTCACTAAGCAGGACTTTAGAGAAGCACATAATCTAGTTTGAGTCAGGGCAGGGGTGAATAGAAAACATTCTTTAGAACTAGGTGTGGACACTTTGAATATTTGGTAGTGCCCTTTATACTTGCCAATGCACCTGCCATTTTCCAGCATCTGATCAAGGACATATTTTGAGATATCTTGGACAAATTTGTGGTGGCATAATCAGACAATATATTAATATAGTCCACTAATCAAGCAAGGCACAACCACCATGTTAGTGAAGTTCTCACATGATTCTGCCAGCACAGGTTATCTGGAAAAGTGCAGATTTGGCCAATCCTCTGTCAATTTTTTAGGGTTCATCCCATCAACAGATGGACTATGAATAGACCCTCAGAAGGTATCTGTAATTCAGGAGTAGACAGAACCCCACACAATCCAAGATATTCAAAGATTCATGGGCTTTGCCAATTTTTACAGGTTTATCAGATTTCTCAAAGGTCAGAGCACCTATAACTGCCATCATCCCCAAAATGGCAAGGTTTCACTGGTCCCCATAGAAGCCTGCCAAGCCTTCAAATGTCTGAGGGTAGTTTTCATCTCTGCCTCAGTATTGATCCATTTGTTTTCCCTATCACTGGTAACATCATCCAATAGTACCAGCCAGTACCATCCTATACCACTAAGCCTGGGTCAACAACTTCCTTCATATCAACACCTGCCTATACATTTGCAATGGTTCCCCAAGACTGGAGGTGCTGCGCATACATCATGACACAACCTGGGCAGGTCAATTTGGACAGTCTAAAACTTTGCATGCTGTAGACCTCTCTTTCTGGTGGCCACAAATGAGGGATGATGTCTGGTCCTGTGTCAAGTCTAGTGCAGCCTATTTGGCCTTCTAATGCCATTTGAGACTTCTGCCTGGCCCTGGTCTTGCATAACACTCAATTTTATAGCGGAACTACCTGAATCAGTGGGCCACAACACCATATCGACTCTCATGGACCAGCTTACCAAAATGGCACATTTTGAACTGTGCACATGTCTCCTAACTGCAGAAACTACTGCATGCCTTCTAATTATATGTCTTCTGCTTCCATGTCATCCCTGACAATCTTACAATGGATGCTGGCTCTCAGTTAATATCCAGGTTCTGGAAGGAAGTATTTCATCTCCTGGATGTTTGGCCCCATGCATCCACCACATATCAAGCTCAGATGGATGGCCAGTCATAATGAGTCAAGCAAGTGCTCAAACAATGGCTGCACTGCTTCTTGAACCGCTATCAATATAACTGGGTTGCATTACTCCTATTATCTGAATTTGCTTAAAACAAAGTGGAAGCACACCTTTACCCAATCCAGTTCCTTCTGCTCCAGCTATGGTTTTTGTTCATGTTTCCACCACTCTGTTCCCTTGTCCAGTGGTTCCCACTGCCTCTCATCTGGTACAGACCATTCTTGAAACTCAAACCTGTCATGGCTAGGTTATGGGCAGCCAGACCTATTAGTTGGAGCCAGAGTCCACAGTCATGCGACAGAAGTCAAGAGTCCACTGGGTCAGGATACTCAGAGGTCAGAAGCAGGAGACAAACTGGAGATCAGAACCAAGAGTTGGGAGGTAGCGTCAGTCTGGTTCAAGATACCAGGGGGTCAGAGGCAACACACAAACTAGAGGTCGGGATACATAAATCTGATGCCAGGAGTCAAGCCATGTTGGGATGCCAGGAAATCAAGTCACAGGAGCAGGAAGCACAAGACAATTCAGAGCAGGGTAGAGCCCAGATGTTCGGACAGTTTCCTGTTCCTGCTGCTGGCTTAAGTAGGGCCAATCAGCTTCTCTAGGACTCCACCAATTGGACCTCAGGGGCGGAGTCTCACATTGGGGCTGGACATCACGGGTTCCAGATAACTGATTATCAGTAGGCTGGCAGGTGGAGTGTTGGAGTGTGGCTTCTCCCACAAACCCTGCTGGTTTGAGACACATGGGTCATGACAAAGCCAAACTAAAAGAGCACTTGAAAATAGCCAACAAACACCATGCTGACAATGTCTGCCAAGAAGCCCTGCATCTAAAAGCAGACCAAAAGGTGTGGCTTTCCACTAAAAGCTTACAGACTGGCTGACCTGTACACAAATCAGATCAGTATGCAGGCCTTTCATCATTACTTGGCTGATCAATCTGGTGGCATTTGAATTACGGCTCCCTCGATAATGGAAGAAGCATCCCGTATTCCACATCTTCTTCCTGAAAGCTTTCCTTGACAATCCATTCCTCAGCTAGCTTGCACTATCTCCATCCCCAGTTCAGCAACAAGGCCATGAGGAGTACATCATCCACAACATGCTGGACTCACAAATGTTGAGACAGACTCTGTACTATCTGATCAATTGGGAGGGGGTTTATGGGCCTGAAGAATGCGCTTGGGAGCCAGCTCAACACATGCTCCACCCTTAAAAAATACAGGCCTTCCACAAGAATCATCCTGCAAAGAGTCTGGGCCCATATATCACCTTGGGAAGGTGAGTGGTGGCAGGTATTTCAAATCCAGTCCTGTGTTGGTTGCAGAGCAAAAGCCTTATCCCTTGTGCCACCGCACCACAAAGTCAGCCAATGGGACTTCAGTTAACACCCCAATGCTAGTTAGGTCAGGTGACTAACAGCTAAGGTTGCCAAAGTTCTAATTTCTGAAAACTGTACCCCCTGCCCTGTTTCTTCCCCCAAGGCACTTCCCTCTGCCCTGCCCCTTCCCCCTCTGCCCCATCCCTGCCCTGCCTGTTCCCTTGAGGCCCTGCCCCTGCTCCTCCTCTTCCCTCTAGGCCCCATCTCCTGCTCCACCTCTTCCCTTGAGGCCATGCCCCTGCTCCTCCTCTTCCCTCTAGGCCCCATCTCCTGCTCCACCTCTTCCCTTGAGGCCATGCCCCTGCTTGCTCCTCTCCCCCTACCCCCAACACTCACTTCTCTCTCCATCCCCCTTCCTCATCACTCAATCCTCTCCACCTCCCTCCCATGCCCTGCCAGCTGGGCTCTTTCTGCTCTGTGGCTGGAATGGGAGCTGCAGCCTGATATGAAGCCTGCTGCCTGCCTTCCCCATCATGGTAACCAGACTTTTGCTGTCCAGTCAGTACCTCTGACCAGACACTTGCAGGTCCCATTTTTGACTGGACTTTCTAGTCGAAAACTAGATGGCTGGCAACCCTATTAGCTAACTGAACACCACTGGGAATAAACCTTCCTGTTCCTGACCCACCACTTGCCTGAGCAACACTTCATTAGGCCTGCTGCTGATCAGCTCCTTGAGACCAAGGTCCTACCTCCTTGCCTAGTGACTCTGACTCTGGTTTGGACCTTTAGCATGACTTCTTACTGTGACCCCCAGCTCTGCCCTGGCTCTGCCCACCAGGTCAGACTTCCCCATGATTTGCCCTGACACACTGGAAGGAATAATTTGACTACTCAGACATATTGCTGGGTTCTAAATTAACTGTAACCACTCAGGAAAAAGATCTAGCTGTCATATTGTGTGTAGTACAAAGAGGATCTCTGTTCAGTACAAAGTGATATTAAAAAATTAAAACAAAATATTAGGATGAATAAAGAATAGAATATAAAGTAAAAGTGAAAACATTATAGCCACATTAAATAAAATCAATGGAACTATTTATAATGACATTCCATGTTCTAATGTGACCACACTATATCCAAAAGATAGAGCAGAAAAAGAATGGGTCCCAATAGAGAGACTTTCATATGAAGAAATATTGAAAAATCTGGGACTGTTAGAAGAGATAAGTAGGTTGAGTGACATGATAAAACAGTGTGCTGCTCACCAGGGTACTCAGGCCTGGAATGGTGGAAGCTTCCTAAAAGTTGGGAGGCCACTGGTGCCTGAACCGTGGCCTCACCCTCTGTACCACCTTTTCCCCCAAGGCCCTGCCCTCACACTGCCCCTTCCCCACGTGGCCCGGCCCTCATGCTGCCTCTTCCTTCCAAGACCCAGACCCCACTCACTCTTCTCCATCCCCTCCCATTTGTTGCTTGCCCTTACGGTCAGTAAAAAGTGATGGGACCATGGCCCCTGTGTCCTCCCCACCCCCGTTTCAGCACTCCTGACTCAGGGTTGTGAGACACCTCACCTTCATCTGCCCTTAGTGTGAGGAAGTCCTATCTGTGCCTGCTGTGGATCAGCTCACTGAAACCACCAGCCTCTAGTAACACCAGTACTGCTTTCCAAGTCACCTCAGGCCTTGCAGTCTCTGTACAGGCTAGCGATAGGCACACCCCACGCCACAAGTCCCGAGTGCCTTTCCTGCAGTGTCCAGCCACTTATAAACTGAACACTCTAGAATTTCCAGGCCTGCTGTTCCCAAAGGAACAGCTTTGTAGTTATATATTAGAACACAGCTCTGCTGAGCACACAACATTTATATATATTTGCAGTGAAAATAAGAATAAGGTCATTTCCAAAGAACAGAGATTTAAGTGATTGTTTCCAATATTCTTGTTCGCTAACAGTTATAAAATAAAACCATAACGTACTTTCTAGAGACTACACTTAACAAAACAAGTTATCCTCTTATGTAAAGAAAGATATTTCACCCAAAGTTCTCTCCAGTGTTTTCAAGTAAGCCTGCTTGAGATGCCTTTTTTATAAAGCAAATTCACTGTCTGTTTACTTCCTAGGGGAAGGAGTCTCTCTTTGTAGCCCTGGCCTAAATACACCCACATAGACATTTGATGTGCACCTCAAGATGCAAGGTTCCCCTAGTTCCTGTCCCTGCCGTTTACCTCATCCGGTTACTTTTCTTTCTTTGAAGATTTCACAATCCTTCATTAGCATTTGGTTCAGACTGATGAATGGTAGTCCATTGTTAGCCAGACAATACTTTACATGTAAACAGACAGATAAATAATTAATTAAACATTTCTTGTCTGAAATAAAACCCGTTTTTTCACATTTGCTGGTGACTAGTCCCTAGACAGACTTTAAGTACATAATTTACAGTATAAATATATCACCCCTTATACAACATCTGTACATGTGTTTCACAATGATATTGATGGCCAGTGTGGCATGAACTTTTATCAGAGACCGCACATGACACTCTTTGGTGAACCAGGACATAAATACTAGACCCAGGGGATTGCTACAATTCTTATGCTCCCCTTATGCCAGCTGACATTTGGCATCAAGAGGTCCCTGTGTCACAAGCAGTCACTGGTATAGAGAAGTGGAAAACAGTCAGGTGACTTAATTTGATCTTCTCCATAAATCAAGAACAAGGTGACATTCAATGCAATGTAAAGGCAACAAATGTAAAACCAATAAAATAAACACTATACCATGTGATCCACAGTTAACCTGTGGAACTGTGCGCCACCTGATGCCACTGAGGCCAAGAGCTTAACACAATTTGAAAAAAAGGATCGTCATTTATACATATGTTAAAAATATTCACAGTTAAACATATAGGATTAAATTAAATTTTAAATTGTTAGGATTATAAACCTTCATGTTTCAGGGCACAAACATTAACAGATGGGGTTAAGGAGGGCATTTCCCCACTAGTCAGGTTATTCCATAACAGTCCATTATGCATAAATGTATCCTGCTTTTGACTGTAAGGAACAAAGACATGAGACTAAAAGAGGGTTGAAACTGAGCTTCAAAATGTTGTCCTGACAAAAAAATGTTTACATGAAAAAAGAGTTTGTATATACTGTTACACTAATAAAATAATACCAACAGGATCTCATAAGAGGGACAAGGCAAATCTCCACATTTATTGCAAATACAACAAAATACTTTTGTCAGCTGTTATATTACATTCATTTGCTCTCAGTCATTTACACAGATTCTGCAAAGATAGTTATAGTTACCAGCCTGAGTATTCCTCATGCCAAGTCACTGGCCAGGTGGCCTGAACATGAGAGTGGAACTGAATCAAGTCAGATGCACATCCGATGCTCCTGGAGGGTGGTCGCAGAACCAGACTAAAAAAGCTCAGTCCCCTGGCTCTGTTTGTATAGTTTTTTGCCTCAATGTATGTCTATGGAAGTTGCTTCATCATGCTGAATCTGTGATTAGCTTAACCATTAATCAGCTTGATCAGCAGATGGTACATCCATGAGTCTCTCTCTCCATGATGCGCTTGGGTGGGTTCCGGCATGCCCTCCGGGGGATCATCCAGTTGTCTCCTCCCTGCATTATCTTCAGCCCATTGATAGTTGTGAGTCTTTGGTAGATAATTGATCAGAAACTAGTACCAGCCAAAATCTGTCACAAACATTCACTCTCATGCATTCAGCATTCTTAAATCAAACCTGTTAAGTCTGGATGTAATTCCTTTCCCCCCCTCTTTCCATTGCTTAAAGATTTACATAGACTTAATCAGGTTCCCAGGGGGATGAGAGAATCAGTGGGTATTGCTTAAGAAAACATTGTTTTCCCAGAGTTCTTAGCATCACTTGGTACAGACTTTCTGTCCTGTAACAGCATTCTCATCATTTACATAAGCATAATCAGTTTCTGTACAGACCTTGGATAATTGGTGTACTGGCCTTGGGCTTGTTACAGAGATTCATTCAACAGAATTCAGCAGGCAGAAGCTCACTTAACACAGATTCATAGACTCATAGACTCTAGGACTGGAAGGGATCTCGAGAGGTCATCGAGTCCAGTCCCCTGCCCTCATGGCAGGACCAAATACTGTCTAGACCATCCCTAATAGACATTTATCTAACCTACTCTTAAATATCTCCAGAGATGGAGATTCCACAACTTCCCTAGGCAATCTATTCCAGTGTTTAACTATTCTGACAGTTAGGAACTTTTTCCTAATGTCCAACCTAAATCTCCCTTGCTGCAGTTTAAGCCCATTGCTTCTTGTTCTATCATTAGAGGCTAAGGTGAACAAGTTTTCTCCCTCCTCCTGATGACACCCTTTTAGATACCTGAAAACTGCTATCATGTCCCCTCTCAGTCTTCTCTTTTCCAAACTAAACAAACCCAATTCCTTCAGCCTTCCTTCATAGGTCATGTTCTCAAGACCTTTAATCATTCTTGTTGCTCTTCTCTGGACCCTCTCCAATTTCTCCACATCTTTCTTGAAATGCGGTGCCCAGAAATGGACACAATACTCCAGTTGAGGCCTAACCAGCGCAGAGTAAAGCGGAAGAATGACTTCTCGTGTCTTGTTTACAACACACCTGTTAATGCATCCCAGAATCACGTTTGCTTTTTTTGCAACAGTATCACACTGTTGACTAATATTAAGCTTGTGGTCTACTATGACCCCTAGATCTCTTTCTGCCATACTCCTTCCTAGACAGTCTCTTCCCATTCTGTATGTGTGAAACTGATTGTTCCTTCCTAAGTGGAGCACTTTGCATTTATCTTTATTGAACTTCATCCTGTTTACCTCAGACCATTTCTCCAATTTGTCCAGATCATTTTGAATTTTGACCCTGTCCTCCAAAGCAGTTGCAATCCCTCCCAGTTTGGTATCGTCCACACACTTAATAAGCGTACTTTCTATGCCAACATCTAAATCGTTGATGAAGATATTGAACAGAACCGGTCCCAAAACAGACCCCTGCGGAACCCCACTTGTTATACCTTTCCAGCAGGATTGGGAACCATTAACAACTACTCTCTGAGTACGGTTATCCAGCCAGTTATGCACCCACCTTATAGTAGCCCCATCTAAATTGTACTTTCCTAGTTTATCTATAAGAATATCATGCGAGACTGTATCAAATGCCTTACTAAAGTCTAGGTATATCACATCCACCACTTCTGCCTTATCCACAAGGCTCGTTATCCTATCAAAGAACGCTATCAGATTAGTTTGACATGATTTGTTCTTTACAATTCCATGCTGGCTATTCCCTATCACCTTACCACCTTCCAAGTGTTTGCAGATGATTTCTTTGATTACCTGCTCCATTATCTTCCCTGGCACAGAAGTTAAACTAACTGGTCTGTAGTTTCCTGGGTTGTTTTTATTTCCCTTTTTATAGATGGGCATTATATTTGCCCCCTTCCAGTCTTCTGGAATCTCCCCCGTCTCCCATGATTTCCCAAAGATAATAGCTAGAGGCTCAGATACCTCTTCTATTAACTCTTTGAGTATTCTAGGATGCGTTTCATCAGGCCCTGGTGACTTGCAGGCATCTAACTTTTCTAAGTGATTTTTTACTTGCTCTTTCCTTATTTTCTCTTCTAAACCTACCCTCTTCCCGTAAGCATTCACTATACTAGACATTCCTTCAGACTTCTCAGTGAAGGCTGAAACAAAGAAGTCATTAAGCATCTCTGCCATTTCCAAGTCTCCCGTTACTGTTTTCCCCTCCTCATTGAGCAGTGGGCCTACCCTGTCCTTAGTCTTCCTCTTGCTTCTAATGTATTGATAAAAAGTCTTCTTGTTTCCCTTTATTCCCATAGCTAGTTTGAGTTCATTTTGTGCCTTTGCTTTTCTAATCTTGCCTCTGCATTCCTGTGTTATTTGCCTATATTCATCCTTCGTGATCTGTCCTAGTTTCCATTTTTTATATGACGCTTTTTTATTTTGTAGGTCATGCAAGATCTCAAGGGTAAGCCAAGGTGGTCTTTTGCCACATTTTCTATCTTTCCTAACCATCGGAATAGCTTGCTTTTGGGCCCTTAATAGCGTCCCTTTGAAAAACTGCCAACTTTCCTCAGCTGTTTTTCCCCTCAGTCTTAATTCCCATGGGACCTTGCCTATCAGCTCTGAGCTTACCAAAATCCGCCTTCCTGAAATCCATGGTCTCTATTCTGCTGTACTCCCTTCTACCCTTCCTTAGAATCACAAATTCTATGATTTCATGATCACTTTCACCCAAGCTTCCTTCTACTTTCAAATTCTCAACAAGTTCCTCCCTGTGTGTTAAAATCAAGTCTAGAACAGCTTCCCCCCTAGTAACTTTTTCAACTTTCTGAAATAAAAAGTTGTCTGCAATGCAGTCCAGGAACTTATTGGATAGTCTGTGCCCCGCGGTGTTATTTTCCCAGCATATATCTGGATAGTTGAAGTCCCCCATCACCACCAAATCTTGGGCTTTGGATGATTTTGTTAGTTGTTTGAAAAAAGCCTCATCCACCTCTTCCGCCTGATTAGGTGGCCTGTAGTAGACTCCCAGCACGACATCACCTGTGTTTTTTACCCCTTTTAGCCTAACCCAGAGACTCTCCACACTTCCGTCTCCTATGTCCATCTCCACCTCAGTCCAAGTGTGTACATTTTTAATATATAAGGCAACACCTCCTCCCTTTTTCCCCTGTCTATCCTTCCTGAGCAAACTATACCCATCCACACCAACATTCCAGTCATGTGTATTATCCCACCAAGTTTCAGTAATGCCAACAATGTCATAGCTGTATTTATTTATTAGCACTTCCAGTTCTTCCTGCTTATTACCCACACTTCTTGCATTTGTATATAGGCATCTAAGATACTGGTTTGATCTTGCCTCCCAGCTTTGCCCTGACCCTCCTTCCTCTCTGCCATTATAGCCCGTGCTCCCTCCTGTTTCCAACCCATCTCCCAGGTCTTGTTCCCCACTTACCTGTGGGCTTTGCTCACCTGTCCCCGTCGAACCTAGTTTAAAGCCCTCCTTACTAGGTTAGCCAGTCTGTGCGCAAATAAGGCCTTTCCACTCCTCGAAAGGTGAACGTCATCTCCGCCTAGCAGTCCTTCCTCAAATAGCATCCCGTGGTCGAGGAAGCCAAAGCCCTCCTGGCGACACCATCTTCGCAGCCAGGCATTCATCTCCACGATGCATCTGTCTCTGCCCGGGCCCCTACCTTCGACAGGAAGAATCGAAGAGAATACCACCTGCGCTCCAAACTCCTTAACCAGTACTCCCAGAGCCCTGTAGTCACTCTTGATCTGCTCAGTGTCACACCTCGCAGTATCATTTGTGCCCACATGGATGAGTAGCATGGGATAGTAGTCAGAAGGCCGGATAATCCTCGACAATGCCTCTGTAACATCTCGGATATGGGCTCCTGGCAGGCAGCATACCTCCCGGGATGAACGGTCAGGGCGACAGATGGGTGTCTCCGTCCCCCTCAGCAGAGAGTCTCCAACCACCACTACCCTACGTTTCTTATCAGTGGTGGCAGCAGACCTCCCAGCCTTAGGGGTACGAGGCTTCACCTCCTTAACTGTTGGGGGTGATTTCTTCTCTCCTGTATCAAGAAGAGCATAATGGTTATCTTTTACCACAGCAGGAGGGATCGCAGCAGCGGTGGAGCACTGCCTGCTGCTAGAAGTAACCAGCTGGCTGTGTCCACCCTGAGCCTCCTCCTCCACTGGTGTGTCAGATACACCCTGAGGCATCTCCTCCTCCACTGGAGTGTCGGTAGTCCTGTCAACTGGGACAGCAGCGTCAGCTGTCTCCACATGGATACTGTCCAGGAATTGCTCATGGATATGGATGTTCCTCAGCCTAGCCACCTCCTCCTGTAGCTCTCCCACCTGCTGCCTGAGAGATTCCACCAGTAGGCACCTTTCACATTGGATGCCACCCCCAGCCTGGATATCAGTAAGTGGAAATTGCAAATTACAGTCTTTGCAAGCCCACACCAGAATCTGGGTAAAAGCATCCATGCTTTGGTACTCTGTCTGGCTACAGGCACAGGTGGAGGAGACAGAAGCAGTGCTGGCACAGGTGTTGCGGGTCCTCCTCACCATTGTAAGCCTCCCTCTGTCAAACTCTCTCAAATTCCCATCTACAGCTCCCTGTCTGCTCTGCTCTGCTGTAAACAGAAAGGTTTTGGATGTGGCTTGGTTTATAGGTTCAGGAGACCAATGGGTCACAGATGGGACCAACAAGTGACCCCCCACTCCCTTCCTACTCCCCTTCCAAACTCCCTTGCAAGACTCCCTGTTAGCAGCTCCTGTTCGCTAAGCATAAAACAGGAATTTCCTTTAACAATTACATTACTTTTCCTTATATCTACTCTTATTCTTACTATTATACTTCAATATATGAATTTACTAATATCGGGGTATGATCCAACATGTACAAGATACTATACTCTGGGCCATTACCTTATTGATGACTTTATGCACAGAATTACTGGAGAATTTTCACTGCTGTAAAGGAAAATGCTGAAAAAGCTGTAGTAATGTAGGTCTTATCTCATACTAAAATCATGCACTCCATCAATATTCAGGTGCTCTTTTAGCATATTTATGGAGATAGAGGGCAAGATGCTGATTTCTGGCTGAACTGAATACAGTGCAGGTCAAACCAGGGGCGGCTCCAGGCCCCAGCACACCAACCATGTGCTTGGGATGGCATGCCACGGGGGGTGCCAAGTGCGTGCTTGGGGCAGCATGCCACGGGGGGTGCTCTGCTGGTCACTGGAAAGCCCGCAGGCAGGCAACCTTTGGCGGCACTCCTGTGGAGGGTCCGCTGGTCCCGCGGCTTCGGTGCAGCCGTGGGACCAGCGAACCATCCACAGGCACGGCTGCAGGAGTCCACCAAAGCCGCGGGACTGGTGACCGGCAGAGCGCCCCCGCCCCCCCCCGTGGCATGCCACCGTGCTTGGGGCGGCGAAATGTCTAGAGCCGCCCCTGGGTCAAACAGTGGGAAGGCTGTGTGCAAAGATGGCATAACTTTCACCTTTGAACTCCTCTGACCCTGGGGCCACTCTGGGCAAAGCATGGGGATGTTAATCTGAAGACCACTCTAGAATGTATTCCAGCTGCTAATGACTCCAGGGGACTGAAACTATAGCCCAGGATCAGTGCAAGGTGGAGGTTGATTCACCGCACCCCATATTCTTCATGGTGATATTATGATATGATTATAGCATAATTATGATGTAATTTATGCAAGATAAGTCATGTGAGGTGTCATTGGAAAAATTTGCTGAATATGATTAACCTGTCTGTATGCATGTATAATTTTTGTATCTGAAGTTATGAATATTGACTATGTATCTGTATTTCAAATGTAGTTACACCTGTGTGATGCCCACTAGGCAAGGTGCTTTCAGTCTAGATAGCTGGTTGGGAAGGGCCTGTTCAGGGCAATGAGCCATTAGGGAAAACAAAGAGAAGCTTATCTCCCACCTGGTGAGTCTTCCTGAGAATGCTACAAACAGCCTGTAAATAATGGCTGCTGTGACTCTACAAGGACACGTGACTAGGCCACATGATGCTGGACTCCATCTTGGAATATCAGTATTTTTTCATAGACTGGTCTGGGAATCAAGCTTTGGAACAAAGGGTTCCTGCCATATGCAAAAGCTATATAAGGCAGGGAGTGCCATCTGTCGTTCTTCACTCCACACACAAGAAGACTCCTGAAAACACCTGAGGAACAAAGAACTGGGGGAAGTGCTGGACCCAAGCTAAAGGAATTTCTAGCCTGTGAATGAAACACCAGGGGATTCCAAGCTGTAAAGCAAATGCAGGTTTTCCCTTAAGAATCTGCATCCTTCTTGTATCATCTCTTAGGGTGAGAATCTACTAATTCATATCCAGTCTATTTAGTGTATTAAGCTTAGTTTGCTTTTTTTGGTTAGGTAATCTGGTTTGATCTGTTTGCTATCACTTAAAATCTATCTTTAGAGTTTTAGTGAAGTGTATGGGAGTTATAGCTCAAGGGGCAAAGGCTGTTGAATATTCCTTTCCACACTGAGGGAGGAGACAAACTTTATGAACTTACACTGTACAGTTCCCTGTGCACCATAAGACAGTATAATTTTGGGTTTTATACTCCAGAGGAAGTGTATCTGAGGAGCTGGGAGTTGCCTTGACTGTAGCCTTCTTATGCAGAGGCTGGTCAGAGAGCCTGCATGTAACTGCAGCTGGGTGCGTCCCTACCCATATGAATGCTGGTGAAAGTGCAGGCTGGAGGGCTTTGCAGCTTGTCACAGCAGGCCAATGTGAGAGGGAGTCCAAGCTGGTCGATCAAGGGGCTCAGTGGCACCCCAGTTCCAGGTAACACCCGGGGGGATCCTATCACAGAGGTGTCCCCTACATGCTCCCTTTTCTCCAGCCCCATGCCCTCTCTACTCTGGTGGTAGAGAGGAAGTATCATGTAGGAGTCACTGCAGTAGAGAAAAGTAAAGAAAAGCTGAACTTATTTCTGATTCCTCCAAACTCTTAACCACAGTATGATCAATGTTCACACAAACACATGCTCCTTACAGCACATCTGTCACTCCTTGAAACACCCATATTGCTTTGCTGCCTACGTCTGTAGCCGAAATAAATCTCCTAGAATAATTATTGTCCCATTAGCACACAGGAAACCCAATCCTGTTCATATTTAATTCAATGGAAGATTCCCCCACTGACTTTACTGGGAGCAGGCTCAGGCTCATGATGCTGAGGCTGATGCTAATATGAGTTTGATGATGCTTAGCGAACAGGAGCTGCTAACAGGGAGTTTTGCAAGGGAGTGGGGAGTCCCTTGTCAGTCCCATCTGTGACCCATTGGTTCCCCTATAAACCAAGCCACATCCAAAACCTTTCTGTTCAAAGCAGAGCAGAGCGGACAGGGAGCTGCAGACAGGAATTTGAGAGAGTTTGACAGAGGGAGGCTTATGATCGTTAGGAGAACCCGCAACACCTGTGGCAGCACTGCTTCTGTCTCCTCCACCTGCGCCTGTAGCCAGACAGAGCACCAAAGCATGGATGCTTTTACCCAGATTCTGGTGTGGGTTTGCAAAGACTGTAACTTGCAATTTCCACTTACTGATATCCAGGCTGGGGGTGGCATCCAATGTGAAAGGTGCCTACTGGTGGAATCTCTCAGGCAGCAGGTGGGAGAGCTACAGGAGGAGGTGGCTAGGCTGAGGAACATCCATATCCATGAGCAATTCCTGGACAGTATCCATGTGGATACAGCTGATGTAGCTGTCCCAGTTCACAGGACTACTGACACACCAGTGGAGGAGGAGATGGCTCAGGGTGGACACTGGCAGCTGGTTACTTCTGGCAGCAGGCAGTGCTCCACCCCTGCTGTGAACCCTCCTGCTGTGGTAATAGATAACTGTTATGCTCTTCTTGATACAGGAGAGAAGGAATCACCCCCAATAGTTAAGGAGGGGAAGCCTCGTACCCCTAAGGCTGGGATTTTGCTGCCACCACTGATAATAAGAAACGTAGGGTAGTGGTGGTTGGAGACTCTCTGCTGAGGGGGATGGAGACACCCATCTGTTGCCCTGACCGTTCAACCCGGGAGGTATGCTGCCTGCCAGGGGCCCATATCCGAGATGTTATTTATTTCAGAAAGTTGAAAAAGCTACTAGAGGGGAAGCTGTTCTAGACTTGATTTTAACAAATAGGGAGGAACTCATTGAGAATTTGAAAGTAGAAGGAAGCTTGGGTGAAAGTGATCATGAAATCATACAGTTTGCAATTCTAAGGAAGGGTAGAAGGGAGTACAGCAAAATAGAGACAATGGATTTCAGGAAGGCGGATTTTGGTAAGCTCAGGGAGCTGATAGGTAAGGTCCCATGGGAATCAAGACTGAGGGGAAAAACAACTGAGGAGAGTTGGCAGTTTTTCAAAGGGACGCTATTAAGGGCCCAAAAGCAAGCTATTCCGATGGTTAGGAAAGATAGAAAATGTGGCAAAAGACCACCATGGCTTAACCATGAGATCTTGTGTGACCTACAAAATAAAAAGGCATCATATAAAAAATGGAAACTAGGTCAGATTACAAAGGACGAATATAGGCAAATAACATAGGAATGCAGAGGCAAGATTAGAAAGGCAAAGGCACAAAATGAGCTCAAACTAGCTATGGGAATAAAGGGAAACAAGAAGACTTTTTATCAATACGTTAGAAGCAAGAGGAAGACCAAGGACAGGGTAGGCCCACTGCTCAGTGAGGAGGGGGAAACAGTAATGGGAGACTTGGAAATGGCAGAGATGCTTAATGACTTTTGTTTCGCTCTTCACTGAGAAGTCTGAAGGAATGTCTAATATAGTGAATGCTTACGGGAAGAGGGTAGGTTTAGAAGATAAAATAAAAAAAGAGCAAGTAAAAAATCATTTAGAAAAGTTAGATGCCTGCAAGTCACCAGGGCCTGATGAAATGCATCCTAGAATAATCAAGGAGTTAATAGAGGAAGTATCTGAGCCTCTAGCTATTATCTTTGGGAAATCATGGGAGACGGGGGAGATTCCAGAAGACTGGAAAAGGGCAAATATAGTGCCCATCTATAAAAAGGGAAATAAAAACAACCCAGGAAACTACAGACCAGTTAGTTTAACTTCTGTGCCAGGGAAGATAATGGAGCAAGTAATTAAAGAAATCATCTGCAAACACTTGGAAGGTGGTAAGGTGATAGGGAATAGCCAGCATGCACTTGGAAAGAACAAATCATGTCAAACTAATCTGATAGCATTCTTTGATAGGGTAACGAGCCTTGTGGATAAGGGAGAAGTGGTGGATGTGATATACCTAGACTTTAGTAAGGTATTTCATAACGTCTCGCATGATATTCTTATAGATAAACTAGGAAAGTACAATTTAGATGGGGCTACTATAAGGTGGGTGCATAACTGGCTGGATAACCGTACTCAGAGAGTAGTTATTAATGGCTCCCAATCCTGCTGGAAAGGTATAACAAGTGGGGTTCCGAAGGGGTCTGTTTTGGGACTGGCTCTGTTCGATATCTTCATCAACGATTTAGATGTTGGCATAGAAAGTATGCTTATTAAGTTTGCGGACAATACCAAACTGGGAGGGATTGCAACTGCTTTGGAGGACAGGGTCAAAATTCAAAATGATCTGGACAAATTGGAGAAATGGTCTGAGGTAAACAGGATGAAGTTCAATAAAGATAAATGCAAAGTGCTCCACTTAGGAAGGAACAATCAGTTTCACACATACAGAATGGGAAGAGACTGTCTAGGAAGGAGTATGGCAGAAAGAGATCTAGGGGTCATAGTGGACCACAAGCTTAATATGAGTCAACAGTGTGATACTGTTGCAAAAAAAGCAAACGTGATTCTGGGATGCATTAACACGTGTGTTGTAAACAAGACACGAGAAGTCATTCTTTCACTTTACTCTGCGCTGGTTAGGCCTCAATTGGAGTATTGTATCCAGTTCTGGGCACCGCATTTCAAGAAAGATGTGGAGAAATTGGAGAGGGTCCAGAGAAGAGCAACAAGAATGATTAAAGGTTTTGAGAACATGACCTATGAAGGAAGGCTGAAGAAATTGGGTTTGTTCAGTTTGGAAAAGAGAAGACTGAGAGGGGACATGATAGCAGTTTTCAGGTATCTAAAAGGGTGTCATCAGGAGGAGGGAGAAAACTTGTTCACCTTAGCCTCCAATGATAGAACAAGAAGCAATGGGCTTAAACTGCAGCAAGGGAGATTTAGGTTGGACATTAGGAAAAAGTTCCTAACTGTCAGGGTAGTTAAACACTGGAATAGATTGCCTAGGGAAGTTGTGGAATCTCCATCTCTGGAGATATTTAAGAGTAGGTTAGATAAATGTCTTTTAGGGATGGTCTAGACAGTATTTGGTCCTGCCATGAGGGCAGGGGACTGGACTCGATGACCTCTCGAGGTCCCTTCCAGTCCTAGAGTCTATGAGTTGTGTGGGTTTCTAAAAGGATTTTTGGCTGCAGAAATAAATGGGTGTTCTGCAAGAGAAAAAGGGGCAAGGTAAGATAGTTGAAAATTCTAGCCACAGTGGTTTGAAAAGTAACAAAGTTTGAGGGATAAGAACTGGCCAGCTCAGCCACCAGAGACCAGTAACAAAGCAACCCACACACCCAGTATTTATATGAAGCAGCAACAAAGTCTAGAGAAAGCAAGGTTGAAAAAGGTGGTACTATAGACCATGACAGATCCCAAAGAGCAGGAAGAAACACTTTTATAGATATCAGAAACATATTCAAAATATGTGATCAGCATTGAATCCAAAGAGCCTGTGGATAGTCAAAAGAGGAGATATACCAAAATACATTAAGGGAAACGTCCTGTTAAGTGCTGCAGTGTGCAAGCTGCAGAAGAATTATGGTAAGGAAGTCTTAATCCCAAATACTGAAAGCTTCCTCACAGATGTAAGCCCTGATCTGGCAAACACATACACACATCCTTGATTTTATCCATGTAAGTCCCATTAACATAATTGGAACTAATTATTAATGTTACTCATGTGTAAATGAAGCGTGTGGATATGTCCTAATAAGAACAGGGCCTAAACTTGTATTCACCCATGCTACACAACACCAACATTGCCACCAACATACTAGTTCTATTGGATTAAATTCTGCTTTGAGTTGCCTGCATGCAACCACATTAACTTCAGTGACTTTAGAAGGGCTTATACAGGGCAGATTTTGGTCTAGTAAACTTAAATATATGTGGTATATATTGAACATGTACAATTCATGTTTACACTATACAAGGCATTTTGCAAAAGGTTATAATATAAAAATATATTACACAAATGCTTCATATCTATATTTCCTTTGTATTTATTTTATTAATTCTCATTAATATACTTCAATTGGCAATTATCTACATTGGTGCATTTGAACCCCATGTTTATAAATGCACAATGTGTGTCTGATATATTTTGCAAAACATGTCATGTTGCATATATTATATATATATATAATGCATGTGTTTCATGTTGTGTATTTTACATAATATAAAAAGTTTAATTTTATCATATTTTAAATATATTTTCAATGATGACACTGCAATATATTTTCTAATATATACTTGAAATATACATTTCTCCTATTTGAAAGCGTGCACCTTGAGGCTTGTATAAACAAGGAAATTTACTGATTTATTTACACTAGTATAACTCCCTATATGGACACTTAATCCAGAATAAGAGCGCCTTTTCCAGAACAGTTTGTCTCTCTTTGGAATTGGTATGCCAGTAAACTGTCCCAGGTAGACAAAACCTTAGAGAGGATGCTAGTGTACTGGTGTGGTGGGGGTGTTTTGATGTTGAGGATCTAATGTTTGGAGAATGGTAGTGTGTTAGCTTTGACTGTTTTCATAGGGAAACTTTCTAAGGCACAAATGGCAATTCAGCTTCCACTGAGAGATAACCCACAGACTATGTGCTCACCATGTACATCGCACTTTAGCCCTCAAAATGAGTCTTGATGTGATGCATAGTCTGGTGCAGAGTTGAACTTCACCCAAGATGAGTTAGTTGATGAAATTTGGAACTTGTGAATTATTTTCTTTTTAAATTAGAGGTCTGCAAATACATAAATATATAAATTAAAAAAATAAATAAGTAAAATATAATCCTTCTGAAAAGGTTTCAAATTTCATAAAAGGTTCATTTTCAAAGGTTTCCACTACAAAAAACTCTTTTATAATTAATTATAACAAAAATTATATACATAATGTTCTATACTCTTGGGGATTTTCTGTGCCAAAATTTGGAGACTGAACAAATTCACTCGGTGATATATAAAACAGATTTTAGTCTTTCTTTCAGTAAAAATCATAATGCAGCCATAACTATGCAGTCAGTTCTAATGCCTCCATGAGATATATTTAAATAAATAATCAAAAGAAGTGAATGTTATTTTAGCCATTGTGGCAAATTGCCAGTACTGTTATGCTGGGTCTCACGCTTTCTCTTCTTTGGGGAAGGTTCAGGGCACCATTGCTTGCCTCTGAAACGGTATTTTAATTACCTCACTAGTGTTCTTGAGGAGGGGAGTGGAGAGGGAGGGACCTGGGCCCACCCTCTTCTCCAGGTCCCAACCCAGGGGCCCTGAGGTTTGTGGTGAACCACTTGAACTAGCAGTTCCTTCCCCTGGGCTACTTCCCTCTCCTGCCCTTCACCTTTGAAGGGGCTTCTTGCCCTCCTTCTACATAAACCAGTTGCCCCTTACCTAGAGTTTTTTTGGATTTCTCAGCTCTCCGCAGCACTCCTCCAAACTTTCCTTTTGGTCTCTCTTCAAAACTGTTCTCTGTTCCAACTCCTTCAAAATGCTCTCTGCTCTAACTCCCACATTGTCTGATTGAGCGGGGGGGGGGGGGGGGGGGGGTTATCACATGACTGACTGCTGATGCTCTAATTGGCTTCAGGTGGTTTAATTGACTTCAGGTGCTCTGATTAATCTATAGCATACCTTCCTCCCCTTGCAGGGAATAAGGCTCCCTGCTAACACTCTCCTGCTGCCTTCTGGCCATGCTGTATTACACCAATTAGAAGAGAGCAGATTAGTGCCAGAGAACAAATGATGTATGAAAGTATGTTCCTCAGCATTTATACAGCACTTGCAATTGCAGTCTAATCTGTTCCTAGTTAACATAGCTACTGTGCACTTCCATTTTTCTGTTGAAGACAGAAAATGAACAAATGCAAAATTTCCTTTGCTGGTGCACTAGATCTAAGCAGTTATGTCAAATTACTTTGCATACTGCCAAAAACTGAAAAGTAACCTTCAAAAAACCCACTCTCCTTGATGCTTTGTCACTGTTGATATAACCTAGCTGAGGAAAATGATTATTGCCAAAAGAGCGTGGCCTTTTTTTTCTTGTCAATGTAATTCAGAAGAAATGAGCAATCATCAGTTCATGGAAATCTTAATTGTCACTTTCCCAGGCTATTTCAAACTACCAATGGCACTGAAAAATCTTAGAGTAAACAAGTGAATACAAACAGTAACTCCTCCATGTCAAACTCCAAGCATTATTTATGGCATCAAGTGAAAACAGAAAGAGAGAAAGATATTCTTTCTGATATATTGCAAGCTCCTAAAAGTTAAAGAAGTGTTGGGGCTTCTCATCAGAACATTATATTTTCTATATGTGAAAATTGAAAATGTTTCCAAGGTGCATTAAAAAAACTCAAAAAAATAGCATATTAGTTTGGCAACAACCAAACAGAACAGGGCTCCAATGTGTTGCTGTGTGGGTGTCTCTATTTCAGTTATGTTTAATGGTATCAAATTGCAAAGGTTTTCTGAAAAGGCTAGATTTCCTTATTGCGAGCAGCTGTGACTTTGACAGTGAAGTGGGCCCCTTCTATCTGATCATCTGAACACAGAAAGTCAGATTGACATAAATGGAATAGAAACAAAGTGTTGTTAAATAGCAATTTCCTTGCTACAACTACATGTGCACAGGAATAATATCAGCAAATGAGGGGAAAGTAGGCTTGCCATTGTGCATTGTTGATCTGAAATCAACAGCAACACTGCTATTCTTTTCATTTCAATGATGCAAGATTAGGCCCTGTAACAGCAGCACAGTTTATACTATATAGTGCTGTGTTTAATGAACAAGATCTCTGTGTAGATGTGGCTGGGGTTCCAATATACATACTCTGGTAAATTTTAGTCAGTGTTTCACCCACACTTATCCTGAGAAATAGATTTGTGCTTGTCATAAACAGATAGCTAAGGGTTAACGTCTCTTTCACCTGGAAAGAAGTAATCTGAACCACCTGACCAGAGGACCAGAGGACCAATCAGGAAACAAGACTTTTTCAAATCTGGATGGAGGGAACTTTGTGTGGGAGTCCTTTTGTTCTTGGGTCTTCTGCCTGTATGCTCTCTCAGCTATGAGAGGATTTCTATTTCCTGCTTTCTAATCTTCTGTTTCCAAGTTGTGAGTACAGAGTTCATAAAAACAATAAGGGTTATTATTTTTTTCTTTTGTATTTACATGTCTATAGTTGCTGGAGTGCTTTGAATTGTATTCTTTTTGAATAAGGCTGTTTATTCAATATTCTTTTAAGCAAATGACCCTGTATTTGTCACCTTAATACAGAGAGACCATTTTTATATATTTTTCTTTCTTTTTATATAAAGCTTTCTTTTAAGACCTGTTGGAGTTTTTCTTTAGTGGGGAACTCCAGGGAATTGAGTCTGCAGCTCACCAGGGAATTGGTGGGAGGAAGAAGTCAGGGGGAAATCTGTGTGTGTTAGATTTACTAGCCTGACTTTGCATTCCCTCTGGGTGAAGAGGGAAGTGCTTGTGTTTCCAGGACTGGAAATAGAGAGGGTGGACTCCCTCTGTTTAGATTCACGGAGTTTGCTTCTGTGTATCTCTCCAGGAACACCTGGAGGGGGGAAGGGAAAAGGTTTATTTCCCTTTGTTGTGAGACTCAAGGGATTTGGGTCTTGGGGTCCCCAGGGAAGGTTTTTCGGGAGACCAGAGTGCCCCAAAACACTCTAATTTTTTGGGTGGTGGCAGCTTTACCAGGTCCAAGCTGGTAACTAAGCTTGGAGGTTTTCATGCTAACCCCCATATTTTGGACGCTAAGGTCCAAATCTGGGACTAGGTTTATGATAGTGCTACACTATGTGGCAGACAGTGCCTGGCTGTCTGATAGGAACAGCAGCTGCTATATAGACATCATGATTTTAGTACTTGAATGTTCTATAGTGATGCTATGTAACAATTAAAATGTCTGCAAAAAAGGACCAACTACATTTGCATGGAGATGAAGCAGTTTCCCAAAGGGGTTGAAGGCAAATAACACAGAAAATGATGCTTTATGCAGACCACATGCTGGCCACATCTCTTAGATCAAGTGTATTTGTTAGAAATGTGTAAAAACCTTTTACAGAATCCAAATCCAGTAACCATGTAAATAAGAGAACAGAAAAAAGAAATTAGACTCAGCCATAAACCGCTATGCTGGGGGAAATTAGTTTTATAAATAGCCATGAGAGTTAACCTAATAAAATAGACTATAAAAGGAAGAAATGTGTCGTATTCTTTGTGTGATATCCTCTCAATGCAAGGGTGCAGAGGGACATGTAAACCTCACAAGATCCCTGCCTCATTCAAGACTTGATCCAAAGCCCGTTGATGTCAATGTGAGACTTTTTGTTGAAATCAATGGCTTTGTATCAAGTCATCAGTTCACAGGATAGGTTGTGCTCAAGGAATAAGGCAGCTGTTTCATATTTCTTTCTTTTTATCATCATCATTCAATGTGTGGCCTTAAGCTCTATTTACAGCACACTCTCCAAACCCCTCATTGAATGTGGGATATCAAATCTTAGTTGTCAGGTAATTTGAACCATCTCCAAGATCTTATACTAACAAAATCATCCAAAGCACAGGACTTGGTAGTGATGGGGAACTTCACCTACTCTGACATCTGTTGGGAAAATAACACAGCAGGGCACAGATTATCCAGCAAGTTCTTGTAATGCATCTAAGACAATTTTTTATTTCAGAAGGTGGAGAGAGCTACTAAGGGAAAGGCTGTTCTAGATTTGATTTTGACAAATAGGGAGGAACTGGCTGAGAATTTGAGAGTGGAAGGCAGCTTGGGTGAAAGTGATCGTGAAATGGCAGAGTTCATGATTCTAAGAAATTGTAGGAGGGAGAACAGCAAAATAAAGACAATGGATTTCAAGAGGCAGTCTTTAGCAAAGTCAGGGAGTTGATAAGTAAGATCCCATGGGAAGGACTCTTTTTTGATTTTTAGATCATTGAAGATCTCCTGGTAAAGCCAGGATGGTCTTTTGCCATACTTCCTATCTTTCCTATACAGTGGGAGATTTTGCTCCGGTGCCCCTCATAATGTCTCTTTGTCAAACTGCCAGCTGTCTTCAATTGTTTTTCCCCTTGGACTTGCTTCTGAAGTTTCGAAACAATTGAAGCTTCAAAACAAATTGAAGACAGCTGGCAGTTTGACAGAGACATTATGAAGGGCACCAGAGCAAAATCTCCCACTGTGTAGGAAAGATAGGAAGTATGGCAAGAGACCATCCTGGCTTTACCAAGAGATCTTCAATGATCTAATAATCAAAAAAGAGTCCTACAAAAAGTGGAAACTAGGTCAAATGACAAAGGATGAATATAAACAAACAACATAAATATGTAGGGACAAAATTAGACAGGCCAATGAACAAAATGAGATCAAACTAGGTAGAAACATAGAGGATAACAAGAAAACATTCTACAAATACATTAGAAGCAAGAGGAAGACCAAGGACAGGGTAGGCCCGTTACTCAATTGGTGAGGGAGAGGGGACAATAACAGAAAATGTGGAAATGGCAGAGGTGCTGAATGACTGCTTTGTTTCGGTTTTCACCAAGAAGGTTGGTGGTGACTGGATGTCTAACATAGTGAATGCCACTGAAAATCAAGATCAGAGGCTAAAATAGAGAAAGAACAAGTTAAAAATTACTTAAACAAGTAAGATGTCTTCAAGTCACCAGGGCCTGATGAAATACATCCTAGAATACATAAGGAGCTGACTGAGGAGCTATCTGAGTGATTAGTGATTATATTTAAAAAGTCATAGAAGACAGGAGACATTCCAGAAGTCTGGAAAAGGGCAAATATAGTACCCATCTGTTAAAAGGGAAATAAGGACAACCCAGGGAATTACAGACCAGTTAGCTTAACTTCTGTATCCAGAAAGATGTTTGCAAATTGATTGCTTAATTACTTGCTCCATCTATAAGATAATAAGGTGATAAGTAACAGTCAACATGGATTTGTTAAGAACAAATCATGTCAAACCAACCTGATAGCTTTCTATGACAGGGTAACAAGCCTTGCAGATGGGGGAAGTGGTAGACGTGGTATATCTTGACTTTAGTAAAGATTTTGATACTGTCTTGCATGACCTTCTCATATCATAATACAGCATCCAGGAAGCAACAATAAATACCCAGCCTCCCTTCATTGAAAGTCACTTCACTAGTCATGGAGGTGGGGACACAGGCTGGGGCTGCTCTCAGGCACCCTGCCGAGGGCAGGTGGAAGGTCCAGGGCTCCATACAGTGGACCAGGCTCCCTAAATGGCTCTTACCACAGCCTGACTCTGGCTTTCAGCCTGGCCAGGGGACAGGGCCTTGGGGCAAAGAGGAGAAACAGGAGGTAGGGCCACGTTTCAAGCGCCAGTGCCCCTCCACATTTTTACACAGGTTATGGAGCTCCTGAGTGGTGACAGAGGCTTCTGAGGCAATCAGTCATGTGTTTTACTCAAAGGAGCTGGGCATAGAAGACAGGGCTGGCTTTAGGCCAATTCGCCAGATTCCTGGGAATCGGGCCCCTCGCTTTAGGCCCTTTTAAACCTTTTAAATTTTTTTACTTACCCAGGCTGCAATCTGCTCCCGGGTCTTCCATGGCCCCACTCCCCTGACCAAAGCGCCGGCAGGAGCGCCGCTGCCCCACAGCCCCACTCTCTCAGCTGGAGCTATGACCAGAGCACCGCAAGCCCTGCGGCCCCACTCTCCCGGCTGGAGCTCTGGCCGGAGCGCGACAAGCCCCGTGCCCCTGGCTGGCGCGCCGGGCCCTTTAAATAGCCCCCAGAGCCCTGGGATAGCAGGGGGTTTTGGGGGCTTTTTAAAGGGCCGGGGCTCCAGCTGCCTCTGCTGCACCCCCTGCCCTGCCCGCACCAGCCCTGCCCCCCCACTGCCTGCAGCCAGCTCTGCACTACCTGCTCACAGCCAGCCCCTACCAAACCCCTTGCCCTGTTTCCAGCCAACCCCTGCCACACACCCCTGCCCGCACCAGCCCTGCACTGCCCGCCCTGTCCTGTCTCCAACCAACCCCTGCTGCACCCCCTGCATGAAGCCAGCCAGTCCCATACTCCTGTCTCCAGCCCTGCCAACCCCTGCTGCACTCCCCTGTGGCCCTGCCTGAAGCCAGCCTGCCCCACACTCCCCTGTCTCCAGCCAGCCCCGTACCCCTTGCCCTGCCTGCAGCCAGACCCTACCTCCAATCAGCCCCTGCCCTGCCTCGAACCAGTCCCATGTCCACTGCTGCCCTGCAGTTCCCAGGCCAGTAACCTGCACACCTGCTTCAATGGGGGGGCAGGAAGCAGTGGAGACCCACACATGTGCACACCCCCAGGGAGTGGCGGGGACCCACACATGTGAAACGGCAGTCATTAATAACCAATCAACAGCATATACGATGCAATGTACATAATATACAATTTTATTATTTATATAGTTATGGAAAGTAAATAATACATGGAAGAAATGGAAGGCTTTTTTTTACACTTTTTTCTTTTTAAGTCATCCCTGCCAGGGCCCTGCCGAAAGTGTTCGAATTGGGCCCTGCATTTCCTAAAGCCAGCCTTGACAGAAGATATTCCTGAGGTAAGTGCTGGCTTTGAAAGAATGGGGTTTCCAAACTGCACTGAGGTCATTGACAGGACTCATGTGGCCATAGTTTGCCCTCCTCAAGTCGCAGACAAGTACACAAACCAGAAAGGGTACTACTCCATTGTTATGCAGGCCCCCATGTGTCAGAATTCATGAGGGAATCAACAGGATGCTGCACTAGCTTCCACATGGCTTATCCTGTTATGGCTGCATTCAAAGATGCAGAAGTCCACAGCCTTCCTCCTCCCTACTCAACCCTGGCACATTTCTGGACAAAAATTCAATCCCCAGTCGTACTTGGGAAAAATAATTTTGTCACCGATGGGCTGCATGGACTAGCTCTAACTGAAATGGACTAATTTTGGAAATGGATCACATTTCTCCAAACACCTACAGAGAGTTCACTGTTTCCATGCAACTCCATAGATTGTTGAGTAATTACAGAGCAGAAAACTTAAATGCATAGCAATGTAATGTTATTACTTTTAAGAAACAGGACTTGCCCTAGCAAAAATCTGTGCCTTTCCGCTAAAAATAATCTTTAAAGGTGTTCTTTAATGTTGGTATTTCCTGGCTGCCATTTTGAACTCCATGTGGTAGGGAAAGGGGGTGGAGGCAGACTCAAGGCCCTGGGATACAATCCACTATTAGCAGATACATGCTGCTAGCCTGAGCTTGTCATAATTTGCACTGATTCTTAGAATGGAAATGCCTCCCATTACTGTAGCACTGAACATTAAACTGCAGTCAGAAACTTATTGGTCTCAGAGGTGGCTGGTGTCCCTTCCATGTTTGGTGAAGGCTTGACAGCAGGCTGTTCCTCTGGGGGTAGAGGGAGATCAAAAAGCTCCTCTGAGTATGCATCCAGAATTTGCTGCTGATCCTGCTCCAAAGTCATCTCTGTGACTGGTTTCAGCAATAGAGTGACCTCATATTCCTCACTCAGTGCCTGCTGCTGGCTGTCATGAATCCGTATGCTGGATTCTGGGGCCAGCAGGGCACCAGTCCATCTGACCAGGTCATTTTGCACCAGAGCTCTGTATTGGGCACAATGCCCAGCACCCAATCAAATGCCTCATAAAATGGGCACAATGTTGGCAAGTTGCCCAATGTGCAGTTCTGGTACCTGGTCTTCTGATATTCACACTTGAGCGGCTTAATCCGCTCTCTGCACTGGTCACCAGTCCAGCAAATTTGCAAAGTTGCCAGCTTCTTTGCTATACGCTGGTTTGCATGGGCATTCCTTATATTTCTACTAAAGTCCACAGTTTTGTTGGCCTCGCATCAGAGATTCACCAAAATGTGACTGTGTTCCCATGATCATGAAACAGCGTGCTTTTGAAAAGGCTTTTTTGGGTCAGTTTCCATTACAAATATAGAAGGCTCTATGATGTAGTGTTTGCAGTTCAGGGTGAGAAGACAATGGAAGATTTAACACTGACTCGCTGAGCTACTGCAGAACACCAAGAGAGGAGTTCCATTTTCAATGGAGTCAACTGGAGATTCTTTGTCCTCTCTATCCCAACAAAGTTGGGCCATGGGATTGCCATATACCACTGGTGGACTCCCAGGACCCAAGTCAAATGGGGCTGTGTCTACACTGCAAAGCAATTGGGTTTGAACCCTGCAGGATCCTAAGGTCTTATGTCTGAGCCCAAGTCTGAAAGATTTGTGTGTAGATGGAAGAGAGAGTTGAGCTCAGTCCTGAGCCCAGGCTTACATTGCAGTGTAGACATAACTAAGGTTATGCCTTCACTGCAATAAAACATCTGCAGCAGGCTCATGTCAGCTGACTCAGGCTCATAGGGCTCAGGTTGCAGGGCAAAAAAGTTGCTGTGTAAACTTTTAGGCATGGGCTGTATCCTGGGCTCTGCAAAGTGGTGAGGGTCCCAAACCCTGGGCTCCAGCCTGAGCCCAGATGTCTACACTGTAATTATATAGCTCCACAGCCAGAGCCCCATGACCTAAGTCAGCTGACATGGGCCAGTGTTGACATACCCTGACAGTCAAGCTGGGTTCTTTATGTCTAATGCATCATAGAATCATAGAATATCAGTGTTGGAAGGGACCTTAGGAGGTCATCTAGTCCAACCCCCTGCTCAAAGCAGGACCAATCCCCAACTAAATCATCCCAGCCAGAGCTTTGTCAAGCCTGACCTTAAAAACCTCTAAGGAAGGAGATTCCACCATCTCCCTAGGTAACCCATTCCAGTGCTTCACCACTCTCTGAGTGAAAAAGTTTTTCCTAATATCCAATCTAAATCTCCTCCACTGCAACTTGAGACCATTACTCCTTGTTCTGTCATCTGCTACCACTGAGAACAGTCTAGATCCATCCTCTTTGGAACCTCCTTTCAGGTAGTTGAAAGTAGCTATCAAATCCACCCTGATTCTTCTCTTCTGCAGACTAAATAATCCCACTTCCCTCAGCCTCTCCTCATAAGTCATGTGCTACAGCCCTCTAATAATTTTTGTTGCCCTCCACTGGACTCTTTCCAATTTTTCCACATCCTTCTTGTAGTGTGGGGCCCAAAACTGGACACAGTACTCCAGATGAGGACCCACTAATGCCGAATAGAAGGAGATGATCACGTCCCTCAATCTGCTGGCAATGCTCTTAATTATACAGCCCAAAATACTGTTAGCCTTCTTGGCAACAAGGGCACACTGCTGACTGATATCCAGCTTCTTGTCCACCTTAACCCCTAGGTCCTTTTCTGCAAAACTGCTGCCTAGCCACTCGGTCCCTAGTCTGTAGCAGTGCATGGGATCTTCCTTCCTAAGTGCAGGACTCTGCACTTGTCCTTGTTTAACCTCATCAGATATCTTTTGGCCCAATCCTTTAATTTTTCCATGTCCCTCTGTATCCTATCCCTACCTTCCACTGTATCTACCACTCCTCCTCGTTTATTGTCATCTGCAAACTTGCTGAAGATGCAGTCCATGCCATCCTCCAGATAATTAATGAAGATATTAAACAAAACCGGCTCCAGGACTCACCCTTGGGGCACTCCGCTTGGTACTGGCTGCCAACTAGACATAGATCCATGGATCACTACCCATTGAGCCCGATGATCGAGCCTGGTTTCTATCACCTTATAGTCCATTCATCTAGCCTATATTTCTTTAACCTGCTGACAAGAATACTGTGGAAGACCATGTCAAAAGCTTTGCTTTCCCCTCATCCACAGAACCAGTTATCTCATCATAGACGGCAATAATCACTAATAATAGAAAGTTAGCAGGCCAAATTATGTCCTCAGCTGCAACTGTACAGCCCCATTGTCTTCAGATCATGCCCTCAATGACACCTGTGGAAACCCACTAGCTCTAGCTACAAAGGAGGTGGGGAGAAGTAATTTGAGGACTGGGGATGAAGAGTCATGGGGTTTTCTGAGGGAATCTCAGATTTGTACAAGCTTTGAAATGAACATGTGGAGTTTTGGATGCCTATCTAAATGTAAATTGGAGTTCTTTGAAGTTCATCCATCACAAAGGTTGTTTTATTTACAGATTCATAATCCCCCTTTTCACTAAGGCAAACATATATTAATATTTTACATTAAATGCATTTGTGTTTGTAAATAAAATTATTCTCTGTTTTATAAAAGTGAAGGGCATTTGCTTAACAGAACTTGAAACTGAAACCTCCCTGCAGAACAGTTACTATACATGTGGTTAGTTCGGTCTTCATTACCTTACTTTCCTTGGCTTATCTGTTCAGGCTATTAGCAAGAGTACTAATTAATGCAAAATATACTGAGATGTGAATATACCTGTCCTTTAGGAACTGAACTGATGCTACAAACCCATGACACAAAGACCACCTACTTCTCAAGTGATGATAGTGATTCCTGGTTGCCAGCAACCTGGCTTAACTGTCGGGCAATACAAAAGAGAATTTTCCATCTCTAGATCACTGATTTAAAGTTAAGGCATCCAGTCTGCCTCTCCAAAATGAATACTAATATTTGATATCAGTAGTATCACTATGCAGATTTCTATAAAGAAGCTTAATGATATAATTAGCATTCTCTAGCCTGAAATACATTACTCCCATTACTAACTGCAGCATTAAAAATGCATGGCATGTTTCAACTAATTGAGTTAATTTGCTGTTTCTGAAATAAAACTGAAAAGTAGCAAGACCTGAGATTTCTAGCCATTGCCCGTTTTGTTAGGTCAGGATTTCAGTGGCCAACGTGCTGCTAATCATTCTGACCAGATATGGTGGGAACATTTTTGACTACATTTTTTTTAATTGAATTGCTGTCTCATTGAAACTGAAACATTCTATGGAGATGTCTATGTTTTAACAAAAAGATTTCTGAGGTTCTTGGTGCATTCTCTGGTCATTCCAGGGGCTGGAAGGGGTGGGGGGGGACACAAATCACAAACCTGAACTTTTGTTTGGAAAACAGATGTTTTGACACAATTTTCTTTCATGAAAATGTTTGAAAGTTTTTGTTTTCCTTCCAATGTGGTTATAAATAACCAGAGGGAAGTTAGATGACATTCCCAGTCTACAATAGCTCTAAATCGTCTGTGGTTCTTTATAATTAATCATCTTCATTAGCTTCATGTATTCACAGACTATACTTGAAAAACCCACCTTGCTGTTTGTGTGGTACTGCTGATTTTATTTATCAAGATGTGCTGAGCAAAATCCGTGTATCACAAAGTCACAAGGTGCTTAGTGTTCCTAGTTAATTTGTTAGGGTGACCTTCAAAATCACAATGATGTCCTTACAGTTAAACTGTCAGGGGCAGGCAGAGGTCCTTGGGGAACTCTTAATGCAAACCTTTAAGTAAACTTCCTGGAGAATAGAGAAGCCAGATAAATAAAGAAATACATAAAAACAACCCCCACACTCAGTAACTGGCATTTAAAAGGAGATTGGGTTTTAATGCTGTTTGTCCTGTGCACAGGTGCTGACTTTCCAAGGTGCCGGGGGGGGGGGATGTGCTTGACCTCCAGCTCTGCTCCAGGCCCCACTCCCACTCCACCCCTTCTCCTAAGGCCCTACCCGCCCCATTCCAACCCCTCCTCGAGCATGCCACGCCCTCAATCCTCCCCTCCAGAACCTCCTGCGTGCCTCAAAACAGCTGACCGCCATGGGTGGGAGGTGCGGGGAGGGAGGGGTCTGATAGAGGGGCTGCCAGTGGGTGCTCAGCACCCACTATTTTTTCCCATTAGGGCTGGAGCGCCCATGGAGTCAGCATCTATGATCCTGTGTCTCAGTACAGAGACGATCACATGTCTTTTCTTCTCCCCTCTGGGCTTGGCTACACTTAAAACACTGCAGCTGCACCACTGTAGCACGTTAGTGAAAATACTACCTATGCCGATGGGAGGGGTTCCTCCCCAAGTGCTGGTAACTATGTTGATGGAAGAATTCTTCTCCCATCAACCTAGTGCTATCAGTTTAACTTCTGACCTAATTCAGAAATTCTGGGTCTACCATAACAAAAAATAGTTTTAGGGATACTGAGGCCTGGTCTACATGAGGAAATTGAGGCCTGGTCTACATGAGGAAATTAGGTTGATATAATTATATCACTGAGAAGTGTGAAAAATCTCCTAAGCAATGCAGTTAATTATCCAACTAACCTATCTGACCCATTACTAAAAAGAAATTGTATATACAGAAGAATCAATATTAAATTGTAAAGTACAAATCTTTTGAAATTAGCCTTTTAATTATCCAAGTAACACAAATCATTGTTTAATTCCTTTGCAGATATTGATTTTAGACCATTGAGCATCATTTGCTTTTCCTGTCAATCTCACTGAGACAAGCTTCCCTTGTGGACAGGTCAGATAAATATTTGAGTCACATTTGAAAGATCAACATTGCACTGCACTGAAGGAACTACTTATGGCTATTATTGTGCTTTCTGGATTATAAAGTACAAAATCCTGCAGTGGACCGAGTGATTTCCAATAGAAAAAGGAGACAATTAATGTTCAATTTATTTGCCTTTATGTTTTAAAGATATAGTCCTTCCTATTTATTCTTCTATAAATCTTCCTCAGCAGAGACAGAAAGCCAATTTATTACAAGTATCAGAGGGGTAGCTGTGTTAGTCTGGATCTGTAAAAAGCAACAAAGAGTCCTGTGACACCTTATAGACTAACAGACGTTTTGGAGCATGAGTTTTCGTGGGTGAATGCATTTATTACAGTATGTCTGCTTCTTCCTTTTCAGCATCTTACCTGACAGCACTAGTGAAAATGCCAGCCTCTTTTAGCCTCCAGCCACTTAATGGCAGGTCCTTCAGGGAAGTTCCATCTCAAGAGGAAGCACTGCTGAGAATTATGAGAGACTTGATGCACCACACCTTGGATCCAGAATGGCAAACTCACAGTTCATATAGCGCAGGAATCTCAAACTCAAATGACCACAAGGGCCACATGAGGACTAGTACATTAGCCCGAGGGCCGCATCACTGACTGGTGGCTCAGTAGTCTGTGGCTCTGTGGCAGATCCAGCTTTAAGGCTCACCCCACTCAGGTAGGGGTACGTCTACACTACAGGATAAATTCGAATTAGCTTAAACTCGATTTTATAAAACAGATATTATAAAGTCGATTGTGCGCGTCCACACTAGGCACATTAATTTGGTGGTGTGCGTCCGTGGTCCGAGGCTAGCGTCGATTTCTGGAGCGGTGCACTGTGGGTAGCTACTGTAAAATAATGAGGCCTATAACGTCGATTTGGGTCCACACTAATCCTAAATCGATATAGTAATATCGAATTTAGCGTTACTCCTCTCGTTTTGTAGGAGTACAGAAATCGATTTAAAGAGCCCTTTAAATCGATATAAAGAGCAGTGTAGTGTGGACGGGTGCAGCATTAAATTGATTTAAAGCTGTTAAAATGGGTTTAACAGTGTAGTGTGGACCAGGCCTAGGTGTCGTAAGGAACACAGGAATTCCATTTTCAGCCTCTGGAAGCAAATGCCTGCTTCACTGTCATCTGTCTTATTTACCTAAGACATTTCTAATTATATCATCACTATAGTATGTAGGTACCATGCCAGTATCCCCTATCTACATGACTATGTTTAGGATTACATTGTAGTCATGGATGTAGCTACTAGCCCTCTCAGCCTCACATCCACTGGGCTGTGATGCAGTTCCTACTTGTTCAGAGAGGATATTTAAACTGGGAATTGTGGTGCTAATTATACAAAAGTCTTATGCCTCTGCTGGGAATTGCTCTTCAACCATAAATTCCTGGACTCCTTTGCTTATCTGCCCTGGCTGGGATATAGAATCAGAGAAACGTAGGGCTGGAAGTGGGGTCAAACGGATCAAATTCACAAATAAGCTAAAAACGAGAAGGAAGATAGTCTTTTGGTAGAAGCACAGATCTTAGAGTTAGAAGAATTTATTCTTATTTGTGGCATACCACAGACTTCCTTGTGTGACCTTGGCCAAGACACTTAGGTCCTGTCTTGATGGGAAAAAAGGGTGTTTTTGAAAAAATTGTGTTAGCGCAGTTGAGTTATTTTAACATGACTGAAAAGCCCCATCAAGACACAGGCTATGCATTTGATCATGTTGGTCTGCCTGAGTTTTAGCCTGAGGAGAAATCAAGAAAGCTAATGAAAATAGGTGCCTATGTTCCATTTCAATAAATTTAAGCTTTTTTGAAAATCCTAGTTTTAACTGCTCCATGCCTCAATTTCCCCATTTGTAAAGGGGACGTATTTATTTACCTCGCAATGGTGATTTGAGACTTCATTCACCTGTGCTTGTAAAGTGCTTCAAGACCCTCACCTGGAATACAACCTTACTGAAATGAGGAGCAGAGTATATTTTTTTACAGTCCTGTCCAACCCTCACTGTTGTTTTGCAAAAAGGAGTCACATCATGTGTTTCCAGATAGTGAAAGCATCACACCCTCAGCTTTCTTTTCTTTCCCTTTTAAAAAAAAAGAGGTTCTAGCCTCATGGCTGTGAAAAAAAGCATGAAAACATTGCCTTGTTGTCGCTCACCTTAGCCTGTAAGCCCTTTGGGTCAGTTTTTTTTTTTTTATTATGTATATGCACAATGGAGTCTGATCCTTGATTACAGTACAACTAAATGAAGTCAGTAAAGTTCTATCAGTGTAAAGTGAGCATGAAAGATGGGGAAATCATATCTACAGTAGCCAGATTATTTTTATTCTGTTTTTTTAATGTGAAACACAAGATTGTTTTCGCATTTGTGAACTCCACAATTGTAATTATTCCCATGAGATGTAGTTCATTTCAGTTGATAGTAGAGTTCATTCATGTCACTGTAATACTGTGACTATAAAAGTGCTGTTAATTACAAACCAGTGGCAATGCAATTATGTCTCCATGATATATTAACTGCTGTGTTACTGGTTCTATTAATGAAGAGTTGGAGGGAAACTCTTTCCCTTTTCCCTATAAATTCTTGTTAGGAAGAAGGGGTTTTCCTACCTGCTCACTATAGGTACTGCTATAGAATAAAGCCTCATTTGGGCCCTGGAGAACACATTAAACCCCCCGCCTGCAAAGGGCTGCCACTGGCAACCTCTTTCCATGAGCATTCAAGAGATAAGGGGTGACATGATAGCTTCCTTTGGGGTCAGTGGCAACAGTCCCATTGACTTAAACAGAGCTAGGATTTCACCTCATGTTTACACTGATATAAATGTTTCCAGAAAGCAAATTTCACAGTTGCATATGAATGTATTTTTGGACTCTGAATTTTAAATTCAATATGGAGGGTATTCACACTAGAAACACTTGTATGACCATAAGAATAGCTATACAGGGTCAGACCAATGGTCCATCTAACTCAGCGTCTGTCTTCTGACAGTAGTCAGTGTCAGATACTTCAGAGGGAATGAACAGAACAGTGGTCTTATCCCATACTTGTTAGCTTGGTGGCTTTGCTTGCCTTATATGTAAATGTACTTGCATTGTCCTCTGCTGGTGATCAAGGTAGTCAGACAAGAAAAAACACATTCCTTTGTTTAGGGCAGACTAAGCTTATGCACTGCCTGCCAAACACATTTTAAAGAACATATTTTCAGCACACATCTATAACTCTTTGTATATGCCCCATACACGCACCACACAATGATTTTTGGGGCAGCATGGTACTGATTTGCATGTGATACCTTACATGACAGCTTTTTTGACAGTGTGTTGGGGCGATGAGTGTGTCAGGTCTGGGGTAAGTTACAGTATGGTTCAACCTCTGCCAGTTGGTATTGAGGGGCTTCCCAGATCACAGAGGGTTTATCATGTTTGAAAACTAAATCAATGATTTGGGGACTATTTCTAGGGGGTGCAGATGAACCTTTAGTTATGTCTTCAGTCTGTAAGAACAATCTGCTAGCAGCTTGATCTTATGAGAAGGGACATCAACCAAACTGTTTGAAAATACTGGGGAAAGAACTTGGGGGAAGCAATGTTGTAAGAGATGGGGCAGTGCCTTGTTAGTTCGGCTTAGTGTCTAAAAAGTGTGTTCCGATTTTGGTTTATATGTAATATTCTCTCTCTCTTCTACATGTATCTTTGTTCTTTCATAATCAACTTATTCTTGTTTTCACTATTTATACATAAGTGCTGTGTTAAGTAAAATGATGATTCTGAATTGAATCTTCCAAGTTGGTGTGTACTATTCCTTTGGGAATAATGGATCTCAGAGTTCTATGAGTGTTCAGTGGAAGTGGGGCTGGGCACTTCAGAGGGACACTTAGAGAACTCAGGGTACCTATCATTAATCTGTACCGAGAGCACGAGGCCTGTGGCAGCTTTGAAAGCAGTACTTGTGTAGCCAGAGACTGTTAATTTTGAGGAGCTAATCCACAACAGGCACATGCAAGACTTTCTTATGCTAAGGACAGGTAGTGATGAGGTGCTTCACAACCATGGGTACTCCTGGGGAGAGTCACAGAGATATTTTTAAGTATCATTCATTGCATCCCCATTGTTGATCAAAAAGTAATTTCCAGTCTAAAGCCTTGTATTAGTCACTTGTATTTCTCTCAAAAATACTTTTTGGGTTGAAATTTCTTATGCTAAGTTATAGCCCAGAAGTGAAATAAATGTATAAAAATCTGTCTGCTCACTTTTGAGTTCCCAACCATGAAAAAAGATATAGGAGCATTTTCTGTTGTTCATACCTTACCTATTCCAGCTGATTGCCTTGTATTTGCATAACTCAAGCCTGACTGAGACTTTCCATACCTAAGAGTCAGGAGATTCAGTTATATTTCCACATACTATGAGCCTGACAGATACGTTTGTTTATTTAATATTTATAAGGACTTGAAAATAAGGGCATATAATGAAAGTGGGTCCTCAACCACTGATATATCATCACTGCCAGAATATTACAAGCAGTGACAGCTGATGCCCAAGTGGTAGAGCTGGAGTCGGCAGTGCCCTCAGCCAAAAAAAGATTCCTGAGATGGTGCTTGTGCAAATCAATTCTGTCAAGACAATGAGCTCTCTCACTTCCCTGTCATGTGTTGCTACCTCCCCTCATCATGATATCCCAAGATATCAGATTGCCTTGTTGAACTCCCTATCCTCTTCAAGAGAGAGACCATGATGCACCATAGAAGATGTGGTCTGAACAGGGAACCTGGACTTTAGAGGAGAATGGGTACTTGAGACACCTGAATTACATCTCCCATAAGGTACTGTGGCAGCTTTTCCAAATCAAAATATTTTGTTTTTTGAACAAAATATTTTGGGTTTTAAATTTCTGCCCACAGTCATAATTTTTCACATATTTATTTATTTTACAAGCCCTAATCTGGGGCAATGGTGTTCTGATAGGAAATGATTAATACTCTTCACTTATTGGCCCCCATCTACATGGGGAAAATGTCCACGGCCATGTTCTACCTGAACAAGCAAGGCAGAGCCCACTCATCGCCGCTCTGTAAAGAAGCCCTCCTTCTGTGGGACTTCCGCTTAGCCCACTCCATCAGCCTTCAGGCCTCATACCTGCTGGGTGTTCAGAACGTTCTGGCGGACAGCTTGAGCAGGCATTTTCTCACTCACAAGTGGTCAATACATCCAGATATCATTCATTCCATTTTCCACACTTGGGGGTTTCCCCAAATCGACTTGTTCACTTAGCAGACCAACAGGAAGTGCCCTGCCTTCTGTTCCTTCTGGGCCACAGTCGGCCTCAATAGCAGATCACATGGTCAGGTCAGCTGCTTTATACTTCCCTCGTTCCGGTTAGTGCACAAGGTGCTCATCAAGGTCTGCCGGGACAAGGCAGATGTCATTTTGGTAACCCCTGCCTGGCCGCGTCAGTGTTGGTACCCGACCCTGCTGGATCTGTCAATCCAGGCTCCTCTGCGTCTCCCTATCAGCACCAACCTCATCTCTCAGAACCATGGTTGTCTCCTGCATCCAGTACAGTCACTCCACCTCACAGCCTGGAGCATCTGGTGCTAAACAAGGCTGAATGCGTGTGTTCTGACTTGGTAAGGTGGGTGCTACTCAAAAGTCGCAAGCTGTCAACTAGGCTTACCTATGAAGCCAAGTGGAAAAGGTTTTCCAGCTGGTGCACTCAGCGGCAGGTGCCCCTGCTTCAGGCTCCAATTCCATGCATCTTGGACTACCTGATATTCCTAAAGGACCAGCACCTAGCCTTTGGACCCCTTAAGGTTCAGCTCACAGCCATCTCTGCATTTTACCCAGGTGCGGTTGGGCGCTCCGTGTTTGCACATGCGGTCGTGCGGCATTTCCTCAAAGGCTTAGAGAAAATCCATCCTCCAACAAAGCCACCCGTGCTTGCATGGGACCTTAACTTGGTCCTCTCTTGCCTTATGGGCCCTCCTTTTGAGCCGCTGGCCTCCTGCTCACTTCTCTATCTCTCCTGGAAGGTCACCTTCCTAGTGGCCATCACTTCCGCACATCAAGTGTCCAGACTACGGGCTCTCACATGTGAGCCGCCCTATACAGCCTTCCATAAAGATAAAATTCAACTGAGACCTCACCTGGCCTTCCTACCAGCTTCCATGTGAGTCACTTGCCTTCAATATAGACCAAACAAAGCCCTTTAGAAAAACAACCCAGTTGTTTGTCACCATTGCGGAGTGGATGAAAGGCGCCCTGATTTCCTCTCACCTAATATCTTCGTGAATCACCGAGTTTATTCATGTTTGCTATAACCTGGCAAAAGTCCCTCCGCCAGCTGTTACAGTTCACTCCATGAGAGCTCAGGCATCATCAGCTGCCGTCCTGGCACACATTCCTCTCCTGGAAATCTGCCGGGCTGCTATGTGGGCCTCGGGTCACCCCTTTACGTACCACTACGTCATCGTTCAGCACTCTCGGGATGATGCGGTTTTTGGAAGAGCAATCCTCCAATCTGCGGTCCCTTGACTCTGACCCCACTTCCAAGGTAAGATTGGGAGTCACCTAACTGTAACTGATATTAGCAATCACTCAAAGAAGAAAAAATGGTTACTTACCTTTCTATAACTGTTGTTCTTCGAGATGTGTTGCTTATATCTATTCCATTCCCACCCACCTTCCCCTCTGTCAGAGTAGTGGCAATAAGTGGAGGTCGGGCCAGCAGGGTCTTATATAGAACACCATATCAGCACCACTCCAGGGGGCCCCCCAGTCAGCCCGACGGATAGCTGCTAGGGAAAAAGTTTCTGGCAGCCATGCACGTGGCATGTGCACACCTAACTGGAATAGATATGAGCAACACATCTCAAAGAACAACAGTTACAGAAAAGTAAGTAACCGTATTTTCAGTCAACAATAGGTAGAATGAAATATATCAGAAGGGTAACTTACTAAGATGACTTCCAAGAGAGCTTTTATAATAGTTTGACCATTTCAATTTCCCTCTGCCCCCAGTTGGAGTGGATTAGCTCATTGTTATCAAATTATCAAGTGACAAGTACAGTCCTAAAGTATAAGTACTGTATGCATTTGATTTATTTTGCATTAGAATAAGATCTTGGGGTGTGCGTGTATATTATTATCATGTGAAAACAGCAGGTTATAATAAATATCGTCACATAACTTTAAATATATTGGCCCTTTCCAGGCAATTGCTGTAATGTGAACTTTAACAAATATTTATCTATGCTCTATTCAGTTGAAAAGTACTGGAGTTTTCTTTGGATACCACAAGGACTTTACATCAGGACTATATGAATAGAATGGATCTATTCAGAACTCTGACAAAGTCCATTCAAGACAATGGCTAGGCTTCATTAGGCCATATATCTGACCTCTTTAGATCTTTATGGTTTAATAAATGTACAGTAGTCTAGGAAGAGACCTATTATATAAGAAGGATGAAATGCGTATGCTTAGTTGGTGCAAGGGGATGCACCCCGTGTTCAGACCCTGCACATTATTGTAATAATCTTTATACAAAATATGCCTTGTGAGGTGTCGTTTGAAAACTTGTAACTCACTGGTTAATAATATCATGATGAAATATGAGTAGCAACGTTACATATAAAGTTATAAACATAAGCTGAAATTAGGTATGAAATGTGTTTGCAAGACAAGTCTGTGTAAACCAGTGTCTCAAAGACAAAGGACAAGCTGGCAAAGTTAATGGGCAATCACCTGTCAAGTGATAATTCTTTGGCAAGGAACAGGGGATAAGAATAAACTGATCTGTATTTTAGCAAACAGCATGAAACCTCTTTCATCACTTGACTCCTTTTCGCCATCTTCACAGCAGAAATGAACTTTGTCTAGGAGTAATCCTCAGGAAAATGCTTTTCAAAGGGTGACCAAACTATAATAGTGCGGGGCAAACACATTCCACAGTATCTCTCCCTGTCCATCTCTCTTCCTTTTTCACTAAGAAGACAAAAGAACCAGGCTTTGGACTTCGTGGGGAATCCTGACCTGAAATTTGATCAGATCTGTTGCTGGGAGCATGTGGTAAGAATTTTATTTTGAATCAAGTCTAGTTTAAGTTTTAGCTCTAGAAAGTATTATATTTTTGCTTTTCTTTTAACTATTTCTGCCTTTAATGCCTTGTACTTGCAGTGAAATAAACTTCTTTGCAGTGAAATAAACTTGTTTTTTTCTTTAATTAAACTAAACCAGTGTTGCATTCAAACTCAATTGTTTGGGTAATGCCATTTAAAGTAGAAAACTGTTGAATTTTGTTTCCTTACAGGATCAAAGGATCTATATGTGAACTGCCCAGGAGAGGGCTGGACAGTGCAGAACTTATATTTTGCAGGGAAATTCAGGACTGGAAGTGTGTTGGGGTCACCCTGAAAATGGTCACCAAAGTTGGTGGAAGCTAGAGCGTGCTGGCTAACGGCAGGCATACACAGATACTCAGGGTGTGACCTGCATGTTGTTTGGCTGTTTGTGAGGAGCCCAGGTTGGGAGCTACAGCTGCAAAACATTGTGAGGCATCCCAGGTTGCAGGTCAAGTGGTGACACAACCTCTCATTGGTCAGGATTGCACCCCAGAATGTCATACTTGGATTGTGCCTCATAAGAGTACAGGGTAGGATTATTGGTCCAAATATGGGTTTGTTTGACTAGGGGTTTTCTGAGTGAAGGCTCCCTAAAAGCAGAATTTTACAAAACAACCTGTATATAACTTTTTTTGCATACCTCAGGGGCTCAGACTGGCTCAGTTGCTGAGCACTTAGCTAGTACACAGCCCGCAATGCCCCTTTGGGAGAGCAACAAAGAAAAAATTCCGGACTTTACAGATTGGATCTGGAGCGCAGTTTGTGCCAACTTGAGGAGACAAATAGAGTGATGTGCACAGGTGCAGCAAGACTAGGGCTCTGTTATCAGCCAGAGAGTTTCCTGGCAGCTTATTATCATAGTATAAGCACAGTTAATAGGAGCTGTCATTCCAGAACAAACAAGTGGTCTGTTTTAATTCAACATCCTAAAGCTGTCAAAAAGTTGTCCTTAGTTGTAAAGTCCACCTTAGGAAATAAGTACCAGTGTATACAAGGAGTATTGTATTTCAGGAGGCAAATTCTTTGGGCACTTCTATAGAGTTACATCTGAAATACTCAACTATGCTCAACTGTCAATATTTTACCCAGGTCCCGTGGGCGCTTGGGCAGGTACAGCGGGTCTGGCGCCTGGGCGCTCTACGGCCTGGGGAGCAGGGCCTTGGGGTTTCGGGGCTCCGGCAGGGAGAGCGGGATCACTGGCTTGCGGCGTTCAGGTCCGGGGGAGCGGAGCCGCGGGGTTGAGGGGCTCTGGCAGGGGGAGCGGGGCCTCGGGGTTGTGGGGCTACGGCCGGGGGCGCAGGGCTGAGGGGTTGCAGCGCTCTGGCCGGGAGAGCGGGGCTGTGGGATTGTGGGGCTCTGGCCGGGCAAGCGGGATCGCGGGCTTGCGCCGCTCCGGCCAGGAGAGTGGGGCCGTGATGTTGCGGGGTTCCCTCCTGGGTAGCGGGGCAGAGGGGTTTTTGCGCTCTGGCCGGGAGAGCGGGGCCGCGGGGTGCCGGCCTGGGAAGCAGGATCGCGGGTAGCGGGGCTCCGGCTGGGCTCTGGCAGGGAAGTGGGACTGCGGGGTTGCAGGACTCCGGCGGGAGTAGCGGGACCGTGAGGCTGCGGGGCTCTGACCGGGGGCGGCCACAGAGCTCCAGCTGGGAGAGCGGGACCCTGGGGTTGCGGGGCTCTGGCAGGGGAAGTGGGACCCTGGTTCCTGGCTAGGGTGATCAGACAGCAAGTGTGAAAAATCGGAGGGGGGCGGTAATAGGAGCCTGTATAAGAAAAAGTCCCAAATATCGGGACTGTCCCTATAAAATCGGGACATTTGGGCACCCTATTCGTGGCACTCTGGCTGGGAGAGCTGAGCCCCCACCCACCGCTCCCAAGGGGAGAGCGAGTGGAGATTGCCACCAGGGCCGGCTCCAGGCACCAGCATCCCAAGCAGGTGCTTGGGGCGGCAATCTGCAAGAGGCGGTAGTCCGTGTGTTTTTGCCCCCAAGCAGTACACCGAATTGCCGCCGCCTACGGTGGGGGCAGTCTAGGTACCGATAGGGCAGCACATGCTTTTGTGTGGCGGCGGCAATTCGGCTGCAGCTTCTATCTTCAGCTGTCAGCACGGGCGCAGCTTCTGTCTTCCGGCTGAAGACAGAAGCTGCCTCCGAATTGCCGCCGCCAGGGAAATGCACATGCTGCCCTAAGGGTACACGGGCTGCCCTCGCTGTCTGCAGCGGCAATTCGGCGCGCTGCTTGGGGCAGCAAAAACAGTAGAGCCGGCCCTGATTGTCACCTTCCAGCGAGGGGACCAGAGCTGAGGATCTTGGCGCTCTGGATAAAGTACCCACTCTTCCACCAGGTTCCATCCAAACTTGAGGATCCATTTGCTTCATGTTTGCGAAAAGTTCAGTTTTACTTACCATATAGTAAATCTAAATATGGCCTAGAGTCTCCAACAGCTCCAGAACACAGGAACTGGACTTTATTTCCTCCCACAGTTACATTGTTTGACTCAGGGTGGGAACTGTAAATTCCCCTTCACATAGTAGGGATCGATATTCATGGACTCCAGTGGCTACTATTACAGAGAGAAAAATTGCAGAATGCTATTTAGTTAGTGGTATTGTCATCAACTTTTCTTTGCTTTTCCTTTTAATAGGTTACTGAGATCTGATAACTAGAGCAGTAAAGGACCAATTATCACTGATGTGAGCATTGGTCTCATAATAATTATTACTAATGCAATCACTGTATATGGTGATTTTCCTCAAAGGAGTGAAGTGATTTTCTTGATCCAGCAGGGCCAGTCCAAGTATATTTGGAGTCCTCTTTGAACAATGAGACAACAGCCCTTCAACACACACTACTGTGAAAACTACATTATACACAAAACTTATTAAAGGACCCCAGGTAATTAACTAGTGGATCCTGGTGGTTTCAAGGTCCCTAGATGTCTTGGGTTGACCCAGGACAAGATTTCAATATTCCTGCAAGTGAGTGCAAGTGTATGCTACCAGAGTACTAGACATTAGTACTAGACAGAGTACTAGACTAGTAGCATCCATGTACTAACAATGCAGATACAGATGAGCAATCATTTTCATGTTCTCTCCACAGGAACTAGTGCAAGGAGTGGACTAGATGATACAGCTGAGGGAAGAGAGCAGAAGGAGACTCCACCGATTGGAAGGGATGAGATGCACTGTCCTAGGGATGGTGGTTCCACAACCACCGCTCCCAAGAGAAGGAGGCAGGCGGTGGTGGTCAGGGACTCCCTCCTTAGGGGGAATGAGTCATCTATCTGCCATCTCGAACGGGAAAACTGAGAAGTCTGTTGCTTGCCAGGAACTAGGATTCACGATATGACAGGGAAACGGCCGAGACTCATCAAGCCCTTGGATCACTACCCTTTCCTGCTTCTCCTCATGGGCACCTAGTGAGCAGGGCTTTAAACTAGGTTCACGGGGAAAGGAGACCAAAGACCTGAGGTAAGTGGGGAAATGGGGTACTGGGAGGAAGCACAAGCAGGAGAGCACAAGAGGGGAGGACTCCTGTCTCAGACTGAGAAAGCAGGACGATCAGCGAGTTATCTTAAATGCACAATGCATACACAAATGCAAGGAGCCTGGGCAACAAGCAGAACTGGAATTCCTGGTACAGTCAAGGAATTATGATGTGATTGGAATAACAGAGACTTGGTGGGATAACTCACATGACTGGAGTACTGTCATGGATAGATATAAACTGTTTAGGAAGGACAGGCAGGGCAAAAAACATGGGGGAGTTGCATTGTGTGTAAGAGAGCAGTATGGCTGCTCTGAGCTCCGGTATGAAACTGCAGAAAAACTGGAAAGTCCCTGGATTAAATTTAGAAGTGTGAGCAAAAAGGGTGATGTCATGGTGGGAGTCTGCTACACAGGACCGGCTTTAGCAAGTGCAGGGCCTGATTTGTACTCACCTGGTGGTGCTCCGGGTCTTTGGCGGCACTTCGGCAGTGGGTCCTTGTCATGGTACAATTCCCCACTCTGAACCTTAGCGTCCAAAAGATGGGGTACCAACATGAATTCCTCTAAACTCAATCCCAGCTTAGAACCTGTAGCGCTGCCACCAAGCAGGAATTCCAGTGCCTGGTACACTCTGGTCCCCCCAAAACCTTGCCCGGGGACCCCCAAGACCCAGACCCTCTGGATCTCAACACAAGGAAAGTAAACCCTTTCCCTCACCGTTGCCTCTCCCAGGCTTCCCCTCCCTGGGTTACCCTGGAAGATGACTGTGATTCAAAACTCCTTGAATCTTTAACAGAGAGGACAATTCACCTTCCTCCCTCCTTCTCTTTCCCCCTCCCAGACTCTTCCTGAGAGAAAGTAATCCTGGCACAGAGAGAAATCAGCCTCTCTCTCCCTCTTCCCTCCTTTCTCCCCACCAATTCCCTGGTGAATCCAGACCCAGTCCCCTGGGGTCTCACCAGAATAAAAAAACAATCAGGTTCTTTAACAAGAAACTTTTAATTAAAGAGGAAAAAAACAGTAAAAATTATCTTTGTAAATTTAAAATGGAATAGGTACAGGGTCTTTCAGCTGTAGACACTGGGAATACCCTCCCAGCCTAAGTATACAAATACAAATTAAAATCTTTTCAGCAAAATACCAATTTGAACTCCTTTCAGCCAAATACACATTTGCAAATAAAGAAAAACAACATAAGCCTAACTCGCTTTATCTACCTAGTACTCACTATTTTGAATCTATAAGAACCTGTATCAGGGAGATTGGAGAGAAACCTGGTGGCACGTCTGGTCCCTCTGAGCCCCCAGAGTGAACAACAACCAAAAACTAACAGCACAGCACAAAAACTTCCCTCCCTCAAGATTTGAAAGTATCCTGTCTTCTGATTGGTCCTCTGGTCAGGTGACAGCCAGGCTTACTGAATTTGTTAACCCTTTATAGTCAAAGAGATATAAAGTACTTCTGTGCTATTAACTTTTCTTATCTGTTTAAGACAGTCCTGCACTCACTCTGGGTCTTCAGCGGCACTAAAGGACCCGCTGCCGAAATGCCGCCGAAGGCCTGGAGTGAGTGAAGGGCCCACCGCTGAAATATCGCCAAAGACCTGGAATGCTGCCGGGCAAGTAAAAATTAAAAAGGAGCTGTCGTGGGGCCCTCTTAGGCGCAGGACCCGAATCGGGGGAATTGGGCAAATCGGTCTAAAGACGGCCCTACTGCTATAGACCACCAGACCAGAGAGATGAGGTGGACGAGGCTTTCTTCCAGCAACTAACAGAAGTTACTAGATCGCAGGTTGTGGTTCTCGTGGGAGACTTCAATCACCCTGATATCTGCTGGGAGAGCAATAAAGCAGTGCACAGACAATCCAAGAAGTTTTTGGAAAGTGTAGGGGACAATTTCCTGGTGCAAGTGCTAGAGGAAACAACTAGGGACAGAGCTCTTCTTGACCTGCTGCTCCCAAACAGGGAAGAATTAGTAGGGCAAGCAAAAGTGTATGGGAACCTGGGAGGCAGTGACCATGAGATGGTCGAGTTCAGGATCCTAACACAATGAAGAAAGGAGAGCAGTAGAATATGGACCCTGGACTTCAGAAAAGCAGACTTTGACTCCCTCAGGGAACTGATGGGCAGGATCCCCTGAGAGAATAACATGAGGGGGAAAGGAGTCCAGGAGAGCTGGCTGTATTTTAAAAAATCCTTATTGAGTTTGCAGGAACAAACCATCCTGATGTGCAGAAAGAATAGTAAAAGTGGCAGGTGACTAGCTTGGCTTAACAGTGAAATCCTTGCTGATCTTAAACACAAAAAGGAAGCTTACAAGAAGTAGAAGATTGGACAAATGATCAGGGAGGAGTATAAAAATATTGCTCAGATATGCAGGAGTGAAATCAGGAAGGCCAAATCACACTTGGAGTTGCAGCTAGCAAGAGATGTTAAGAGTAACAAGAGGGTTTTTTTCAGATATGTTAGCAACAAGAAGAAAGTCAAGGAAAGTGTGGGCCCCTTACTGGATGAGAGAGGCAACCTAGTGACAGATGATGTGGAAAAAGCTGAAATACTCAATGCTTTTTTTGCCTCTGTCTTCACAAATTAGCTCCTAGACTACTGCACTGGGCAGCACAGTATAGGGAGGAGGTGACCAGCCCTCTGTGGAGAAAGAAGTGATTCAGGACTATTTAAAAAAGCTAGACAAGCACAAGGCCATAGGGCCAGATGCGCTGCACCCGAGGACGTTAAAGAAGTTGGTGGATGCAATTGCAGAGCCATTGGCCATTATCTTTGAAAACTCCTGGCAATTGCGTGAGGTCCTGGATGACTGGAAAAAGTCTAATGTAGTGCCCATGTTTAAAAAAGGGAAGAAGGAGGATCTGAGGAACTACAGGGCAGTCAGCCTCACCTCAGTCCCTGGAAAAATTGTGGAGCAGGTCCTTAAGGAATTAATTTTGAAGCACTAAGACCACGTCCGCACTACCAAGTAAAATCGAAATTAATAAAATCGATTTTATAAAACAGGTTTTATAAAATCGATTTTACGCGTCCACACTAGGGCACATTACTTTGGTGGTGTGCGTCCATGGTCCCAGGCTACCATCGATTTCCGGAGCGGTGCACTCTGGGTAGCTCAGTAAAAGAATGGGACCAGTAACTTCGATTTCCGTCCACACTAACCCTAAATCAATATAGTAATATCGATTTTAGGGTTACTCCTCTCGTTGAGCAGGAGTACAGAAATCAATTTTAAGACCCCTTAAAATTGATTTTAAGTGCCTTGTAGTGTGGACGGGTACAAATTAAATCAATTTAATGCTGTTTAAATCGATTTAACGCTGTAGTGTGGACCAGGCCTATGAGGAAAGGAAAGTGATCAGGAACAGCCAGCATGGATTCACCAAGGACAAGTCTGCCTGACTAACCTAACTGCCTTCTATGATGAGATAACTGGCTCTGTGGATGAGGGAAAAGCAGTGGACATGTTATTCCTTGACTTTAGCAAAGCATTTGATACCATCTCCCACAGTATTCTTGCCAGCAATTTAAAGAAGTATGGGCTGGATGAATGGACTATAAGGGGGATAGAAATCTGGATAGATCGTCAGGAACAATGGGTAGTGATCAATGGATCCATGTCTAGTAGGCAGCCAGTATCAAGAGGAGTGCCCCAAGGGTCGGTCTTGGGTCTAGTTTTGTTCAACATTTTCATTAATGATCTGAAGGATGGTGTGGACTGCACCCTCAGCAAGTTTGCAGATGGTACTACACTGGGAGGAGTGGTAGATACACTGGAGGGTAGGAATAGGATACAGAGGGGCCTATACAAATTAAAGGACTGGTTCAAAAGAAATCTGATGAGTTTCAAACAAGGACAAGTGCAGAGTTCTGCACTTAGGAAGGAAGAATCCCACGCATTGCTATAGACTAGGGACTGAGTGGCTAGGCAGCAGTTCTGCAGAAAAGGACCTAGGGCTTATGGTGGACGAGAAGCTGGATTTGAGTCAGGAGTGTGCTCTTGTTGCCAAGAAGGCTAATGGCATTTTGGGCTGTATAAGTAGGGGCATTGCCAGCAGATCGAGGGACATGATCATTCCCCTCTATTTGACATTAGTGAGGCCTCATCTGGAGTACTGTTTCCAGCACTACAAGAAGGTTGTGGAAAAATTGGAAAGAGTCCAATGGAGGGCAACAAAAATGATTAGGCGTCTGGAGCATATGACTTTTGAGGAGAGTTTGAGGGAACTGGGATTGTTTAGTCTGCAGAAGAGAAGAACGAGGGGGGATTTGATAGCTGCTTTCAGCTACCTGAAAGGAGGTTCCAAAGAGGATGGATCTACACTGTTCTCAGTGGTATCAGGTGACAGAACAAGGGGTAATGGTCTCAAGTTGCAGTGGGGGCGGGTTAGGTTGGATATTAGGAAACACTATTTCACTAGGAGGGGGATGAAGCACTGAAATGGGTTATCTAGGGAGGTGGGGGAATCTCCTTCCTTAGACATTTTTAAAGTCAGGCTCTGCTTTGAGGAGGGGGTTGGACTAGATGACTTCCTGAGGTCCCTTCCAACCCTGATATTCTGTAATTTTATGATTTTCCCCTTAGTGTAGATACTATTTGGTATCAGCTGTTTGTGGCAGGGTCCGGTGAGGCTGCTGTCAAGTGGCTATGTACATTCCTTGACAAGGAGGCCCAGAGGCAATTGCTTCTCTTTGTCTTGGGAACTCCAACCTCTGGTTTTGAGGTAAAGTTCCATTCTTTCTTCTTCACTGTTCATTCTGTAGATGAGGATGCAGGGAAGAGCATTCAGATATATGGCTTATGGGAGTGTCAGTAATCTCACAATACACAGTTCTGTGCCTCTTTTTCCAGTCAAGCCATTTTGGACTGTCTATCATAATAGATAATGATACCAGAATAATGGTAGTGCCCTCCTTTGCTTTTAGATGTACTGTTGAAAAACACTATATAAGAGCTAGGTTACTGTTGTTATTATTATTAGTAGTAGTAATAGCCAAGCATGATTAAAAATAATAGTATGTTGGCACATTAGAAGGACAGGGATGTGAAAAAAACAGTTGTATGTGGAAATGCTTCCATTTCCCCATGTTGAGAAAGCTTCTGGTGTAGGATAAAGTGAAGACTAGATTGTTCTTTCTGCATTTACAATAGATCTAGGAAACCAGCAAAAACATTTAAATGATGACCTTTGGTTTACTGGATTCTCACAATTGCTATTTTTCTAAAGGTTAGAGCATAAAAACACCTTCAAGATTTAGGAGCCGTTCCTCTCTTTTATTAAGTCATCATCTGTCTTCTTATATTACTTCCTATAGTCTTTAAACCAAGAAACATCTCTGCACTTCCCTACCTTTATACAGTAAATTATATTTATAGGAAAGTAAACACTAAAGCTTTGGCTACATAAAGTAATGCATGGGCTCACAGACCTTTGGCCAAACCCGCCAACTGTATCAAACTTTTTTACTCTCATAACTTATGAGCTTCAGGCACACTTTTCAGTCTACCAGGGTCCAAATGCAGGAAGTTGTATGTGGCAAAGGCCCAGAATGAGAAACACAAAATTATTATACATGCAGGAAATGTAAAATAATGTGAAACTTCTTCTTTTAGTCAAAATAGCGTTTTCTGTAACCTCCGTTCCAGGTTTCTATATTTCTGATTTGAGAACAAACCACATTTGTGTGGATAACTGTGGGTCTAAAATTAGTGTTTTCCTTCCAAATGAGGAACATTTTAGAATCTCAGAATATCAAGATTAGAAGGGACCTCAAGAGGTCATCTAGTCCAACCCCCTGACATGTTGGAGGTATAGTGTTAGTTACACTCCCCACTTCTTCTGCAGAGGTGAACAAATAAATCTCCAGCAGTGTGACAGATTCAGCACTTGCCCCTGTTGAATGGTGATGTTCAAGGAGACATGTAGCTTTGTCTTATTATTTGTATCAGTAGTGCTGACTTCTGTGATTTTTTTATATTTTAGAATCAGGGCATCATAGAAATGTAGGTCTGGAAGAGACTTAGGGATGGTCTAGGTTTGCTTCGTCCTGCCACTGCACAGGGAGCTGGACTTGATGACTTATCTGACATGCGTTTGTCCAAACTGTAAAAATTTCCAGTGATGGTGATTCCACAACTTCCCTTGGAAGCCTATTCTAGAGCTTAGCTACCGTTATGGTCAGCTCCTCATCTGACGAAAATCAGTATAGCTCAATTGACTCCAGCTCAGCTGAAGTGATTTACATGGGTCATTGCTCAACTCTGTTTAACTTTCTGTAGTGTCTGTCTCTAGGATCCAGAGATGGGAATAGTCTTGGCCAAGGCTCAGAGAGAGGCCATCCCTTCAGTCTGCCCAGGTGGTTCCCTTGTTCCTCCCTCCTTCACCTCATGCAATGGGGCTGATAAAAAAATGTATGGAACCTCAAGGTCTATAGGTGGCAGCCCATGGGTCTTGGAGCACCACTGGGTGGTAAATAGAAGAGCAGAGATGTACTTGGGGGATATTATTTCAGTTATGTCCTGGGAAGACATAAGACACAAATACTGTTTGGGTAAGTTATTTATTATTGAGAGCAAATATGATGTAACTTTTTAAACAGCATACAGCAGAATGAGTAGATAGAAGAGAATCTTTACTGAAAATAAATTAATCTTTTAATGTGTCATGTCCATCTTGGATCATAGACCAGTGGAATGAAGAGTGAGATCTGGAGCTCAGTTTTCGAAGCCACTACAGGCCTCGTGCTCTCTGGACAGATTAATGATAGGTACCCTGCAAAGTGTACCCTTGCAATGTGACTTTTTTCGAAAGGTCTTTGAATTGCTGAGATTTCTTTCTTTTCTTCTATCATCTCTATGATGGATTAGTGACCTTCTATAACAGGGGAAACTTTTTGTTGGTTTCAGCTTTGTGTACTTAAGAATTCATAACATGTACATTTTGCTTTGTTACAATTGCATGATTTTAATTTTCTTAAAGGACGAATAAAAACAAACTTGAAAATAAACATTTCATCTCAATTGTAGACTGGCAGGATGGAAGAGGTAAGCAGTGTTAAATATTCATGCTCATTACTGTTGTATTTATGTTGTCCAAAGTAAAATAGTGTAATATTCTAGCATGCCATGATCATAGTCTTCTTAATCCCTACAAGCACACTCTGAGTTTGGCTTCAGCATAAAAATGCCAGTCCTGATACCAACAGTACCATATTCCACATACACCTTTAATGACTGATTGATGCTGGCTAGAATGCATCATACATCACTATATTGCAGAGCTGAAGCTCAATTTTAGCAGTGCCAGGTCTGCAATTGTTTAGTTTGGTCATTGCTTTCTTTTCAAAGATGAACGCTCAAGCAGACATATGGCCCCTGACACTCAAATCCTGTTATACATGTGCATGGTGAGTTCCAGTCCTAGCTTGGGCAGCTGATAGAGAACATGTGAAGCATTGTGGAAGGGCACAAGGCACTATTGGATAACCTTAACTCTGCCTTAATGAAGTTTTAGGGTATTTAATTACTGATCCACAGCTCCTTCATAAACTATTCTGAACAATATACTCCTACCTGTCCAGTACAATGTTTACATCTTCAGACACCCCAGTGACATTTCGCATCCAGCCACAAGTGGATCAATGAACTCATAGTAGGACATCCTCACATTCCACAAAAGCCTCCTTTCATGCATAGGCCAGATGTGCTGCTGCTCTGATAGTTAATTTAAATTTGCTTTCAAAGCTGTCAGTTTGATTTTGCGACATTATTCAATATTCTCAGGCTAATAGAGTGTCATTTCATCAACTGCTATCTCAATAGTTTGAATTATTTCTTGAATTCAAGTAATTTAATTCCACAATTTTCATGTTTCTTCCCTATGGAAGCCCTTGTGGCCTCCAGTAGATTAGATCACATTTCTTTTTAATAGGTTTGGAGGGTTATACCCTGGATTCTTAGGATACATTTACACTTCTGAACAACCTAGGTAGTTGCAGGCAGACATAAATCCCAGGGCAGAAGCATGACTAGACACTCAGCTCCCTGTGTGGACCTAGTGGATCAAGGGAATTTTAAAAAGTCTTTTCTATAGATAATTGCCAAGTAAAGGAAAGTCTCATTATCTCACCTCTCAATTACTGGAGCATCCTTTTCTCCAGCACTGACAAATGCACAGTCATATCTTCAGAATGCTGCTGCAAAGATCATTTTCCTAGCCCTTCTCCAAGCTTCCCCTTTTCTGTTGCATCAAATATAAGCTACTTATGTTCACTTTCAAGGCCTTTCATGGCTAAACTCCACCCTACCAATCATCACTGATTCACTACCAAAATGTTGACTCTTGCCTTCAGTCGGCCCATGAAGTCAGCTTCTATTGTCCATTTGTTACATTTTCAACCAAGCTTCTCTGTTCTTTCTCCTATTCTGCCTCTCACATTTGGGAGGAGCGCCCCATAAATATTCACAAACCTACCTGCTTATTCACCTTCCAATCCCTCCTTGAAACTCTCCTTGGCTGTGATGCCTACAAATCCTTGACAGTGGTTAGATTGCTGGCATGTTGAAACCACTGTCTACCATGGTGACCATTGCTTTCTAATTGTTTCTTTGTACTCCCCTCTCATACCCATCTGTTGTCTCTTGACCTACGCTCTAGATCAGGCCTACACAACGCGTAAAGCGGCGAGGGACATATTACTCCAAAGAAAACAGCTGAGGGCTGACCCGACTCCTTGCCCCGCCGACCCCCCCCAGCACTGCCAAGCCCCCGTGAAACACAACAACCCCCCAGCACTGCCCAGCCCCCCAAAATACTCCCCTCCAGCACCGCCTGCCCTGTGGAAACAAACCCTCCTTCCCCAGCACTGCCCCACTGAAACAGTAGGATTGAACCTTGGTAATATGTTATAGTGGGCCCCTAAGGTCATGTAATTAAGGTAAAAGAAAAATGTCTTTTTGCTAGAGGTAGAATAAGATCTTACCTGCATTTTGTAATTAATTGCCCTGTTGAATGAATGAGGTGTGACTGAGGAAGGCGTGGAAAGCAGCACCTCCAGACAGCTGTAGCCCTGGGAGAAGGGATGAGAGCCAGACCAGGTCAGTAGAACAGGTCAGCCACTGACTCCTCGCTTGCCTCCTCAGCCCCCACCCCGCCAGCTTGTCTACTCAGCCCCTACCCACTTGCCGCCACTGCCCACCCACTTGCTGCCTCAGCCCCCCAAACCCTCCGGCTCGTCTCCTCACCCCCCGCCACTGCCCACCCGCCTCTTCAGCCCCCCCTCCCTCACCTACTGCTTGCCTACTCACCTCCCCCGGGCCTCACAGTGAGCCCATGTGGGCAGCATGCTGCCCCCGGGCAGCAAGTTGTGAAGACCTGCTCTAGATGTAAGCTCTTTGGGGCAAGGACCATCTTTTTGTTCTATGTTTATACAGCATCTAGCACAATGGTGCTGTACAAACATGAACTGGGGCTTCTAAGTGGTATGATAATACTATGACTAAAAGAAAACTTAATAGAGCTAGGATGACGTGCAACTAAAAGGCATTCCACATCCTAATTCACCTGTGTAGCCCTATTCTTTATCTCCTCTTGTGTATGCGCACACCACACACTTTTTGAGAGGGATATTGACATAAAGCATGACACGGGGATGGAGTGAAAGGTAACAGATTAAATATATTTTAAAATGACTCAAATCAAATGCATTTATGGTAAGACATTATAGTGCAGGTCTCTGCAGAATGCTTTGAAGTATCAAACAAATCCTAGGACATAGCAGGGAATAATTCAAAGAAAGACACAATCATAGATCAGGAATTTACACATGAAGTGCCTTAATATTGTAGATAATGGAACGGGGAAGAAAAAAAGCCGTGTTTAGGCATCCCATTGCCTCTCAGGTACTGAAATGTTGAGTTTTCCCTAACCTTTTATCTACAATATTGAACTACTTAATATCACTAGCTGAATTACCCTGTATTTTCCTTCTATTCTGTTTGCTGATGTGCTCTAGGATTTGTTGGATGTGTCAGTGATTTGCTGCAGAATGAGGATCCATTCTCTCATTCCCTATTTAACTCCTGAAAGCAGAAGATAATGAGAATATAATTCTGAGCCTTTTAAATTTTATCTTAATGTTGTGCCTCAGGAGTGGCCACTTGAAACTTCTACGTAGGGAACAGTCAGATATATTCAAATTCTTTTGTATCATGCCTGAAAATATCACTGTTCCATAACTATTTCCTGCTGCAGATGATTTTCATGCTCATTTAAACATCAGATGGTTCTGTAGACAATATAACAAAGAGAAGCAGCTTTTAATAGCTGGGAAGTCACTTAGGTCTGGTCTACACTTCACAGTTAGGTCCACGCAAGGCAACTTGCATTGACCTAATTATGTCAATGTCTACACTACAGCCTTCCTCCCGCAGCCATAAGTGCTCTGCTAGACTGACATCATAACTCCACTTCCATGAGAGGCTTGGCACTTATGATGGTGCTGTTAGGGGGAGGCAGTGTTTGTGTAGACACTTAATTACTGACATGGGCTGTTGGCTGTCTTGTCAATTTCATGGTTCCCTGAGCCGTGAAATTGACAACTAAGCTGGATAGCAAGAGCCTGGCTGTCCCTGGAGAGCAGGGAGCTGAGGGCCAAGGGACCAGCAGGGAGTACCCTGGCTCTCAGCAGTCCCACCCCCAATACCCGCTTCAGTTGGCGGAAGCGTTCCTGGTGAGGACATTCACCAGTGACAGAAGGAGAGTAGTGTGGATATCAGCCACTGCAGTAATTACAGGAGTGACTGCAAGTTGGCCTAACATAGGTGGACTTAGCACTGTGATGACTAAGGGCATGTCTACACTAGAGCCACAGAAAGCCACAAAAGAATTAAGCAAATTGGTATGAAGAGGTGCATGTAAAACTTTGGCAGAGTGTTGTGGGGAAGCTTTTGGGAGTGCTTCTTCTGTGTTGCCTCCGATCTGTGGAGAGAAGCCATCATCTTTTCAGATCACGCCTTTCACATGAAACATATTAGAAAAATACTATATTACTTTATTTATCAAATAATTCTAGCTATTAGTGTTATCAAAACAGTGCAACAAGATTTGAGCTATACCATCAAAACAGAAGATTTCATTACATCTATATGGTTATGGCTATCTGTTAATATAACTCATCTGACTGTGTATGTGTGCCCATGTGCTGGGAAATTACTTTGTATTTTCCAGGGCAAATGTAACTGCAGTGTGTTGCACAAAAACATACTTAACAATGAAAAAGAGGGGCTAGGAATGGCCTCTCCAGAGAACGTTATCCCTTAACTGTCTGCTGCAAGGTTTCTTGCACTTTTCTCTGAACTAGATGGGCCACGGCTCTGATCCAGCATGAACAGCAGATTGGCTGGCTCTGGAGGAGTGCTCCCGACCTTCTCCCTTTCTATTTTCCCCCATCACGCTTATTTGTGGGAACATAATCTAATGACAGGACTCTCCAGCCACCCACACTGTCAGTGGTTGTTGGAATCCTACAGGAATCTAAAAGCCAATCTCTGGTGTTTCATGGGGTGAGTATGTCTCCTTAAGCTCCAACCTGAACAAAAGGGAGATAGCAGGAACCCCAAAGCACAGTGAGCTAGGGTCAGAGACAGACTGCTAGGTCCCAAGGAACAACCAAGCTTGGGGTGAAGGTAACTTAGGCTGAGGTTTCATGTAGCAGTCTTTTGGGATGATCTTTGTGTTAATAAATCAGACCTGAAGAAGGGTGAGATGACTGAGAGTGCAGCTTTTCTCTGCAGCAGAGCAAAGACTCCAAGAATCTGCACAGGTAAATAAAAATGTTCCCTGACTGATTTTGCATTTGTTTTATGTTCCATGGCTTTTCCTCCTTGATCCTTATCAGATGAACAGGAATAAAATGAATCTAAAACAAACCTGAAGAAAAAGGTAAAGCAAGAAAATGGCTTTCTCAGTTACTCAGAAGCTTTGGAGAATAAGAAAAGCAATTTTAAATGCTGTTTGGGAAATTTGAAACTCTGTGGTTTGTTTGGATTCCCTTGAATTCTTGACACAAAATGAAACTCATTGTGTAGGAACCCACATGATTTGAAAGGGAATAAAATGTGCATAGGAATCACTGAAGTGAAATCACCAAATGTTGTATAAAACAATTCTATCTACACGGGTCCATGTATTGATGCCTCAACATACTTTGTTCTCCATGTCCCCATGGCAAGTGAGCCTTTCTGGTCAACAGGTCAAAGGTCATACTCCTGCATTAGTTCCCACTAGCACACACTCCTGCCTCTATGCAAACTGTCCTAATTGCCACTCTACATAGCATTAACAGTACCTTATAAAAATGCCTCCACTACTATCCTCAAGACTTCTTCCCACTAGACAATGGGCTCCTTTGTCTACATAAAACCTATACACCTGGAGTGCCTGGCCTACATAGACCTGGGAAGGCCATCCTCTCTGCTGCTATGCAGGTGGCAGAGCTGAGTATCTCCTTCCCGAGGGATACTGAGACATCCTGAAAGTCTCACTAACCTTGGAAAAATTTGTGGTGGGCTCCAGCCAATATAGTTATTCTGGGAGGAGAGGGGGCTTGTGATGCCATATTTCCCCCAAATCATAGTTCTGTGGGAGAGCAGAGGGGTTCAGCTAAGCCACCTTATGCTACTGCTGTTACTGAGGCCTAGTCTACACTACAAACTTAGGTCGACATAAGCCTTGTTGATCTAATAATGTGTATGTCTACACTACTGAGTCCCTTCTGCCGACCTAAGTGGCCTGAAAAGTCGACTTCTGTACTCCACCTCCATGAGAGGTGTAGCACTTGGTTAAACATCCATGGCTTGACATGATGATGGAGTAGACACTGTGTTGCATAATTTGAATGAATTGGCCTCCAGGAGGTGTCCCATAGTGCTCCACTGTGACTGCTCTGGAGAGCACTTTCAACTACACTGCACATCAGCCAGGTACACAAGAAACAGCTACTCCCCTGCTAAAGCCCAGGAACTTTTGAATGTTCATTTCCTGTTTGATCAACATGGAGAGCTCGCTATTACAGCTGATCATAGAGAGTCAAGGTTGCAAATGTGCTTCAGCATGGAGTACACAGGAGGTGGTGGATCTTACTGCTGTGAGGGGAGAAGAGTCTGTGCAGGGAGAGCTCCGATCCAGCTGAAGAAACACTGAAATCTATGCCAAGATCGCAGAAGCATGGGGGAGAAAGGCTACACCAGGGACATGCAGCAGTGCCATCTGAGAATAAAGGAGCTTTGGGAAGTGTACCAGAAAACAAGAGACATGAAAACTTTTTTCTAGTTTTGACCCACAGACATACAGCTTCTATGAGAAGCTGCATGCGATTCTAGCCGGCCACCCCACCACTACCCCAAAACACTCTGTGGATACCTCGCAGGAACCCTAGGTGACCTCGAGCAACAAGGAGGACATTGTTGACGAGGAAGAGGAGGAAGAGAATGTGAGGCAAGCAAGCAGAGGATTCATTCTCCCTGACAGCCAAGAATTGGTTTTAACCCTAGAGCCCATCCCTTCACAAGGCCAGTTCATGGCGGAGCATGATGCCAGGGAAGGCACGTCTGGTAAGTACACATTTCCAGTCAAACTGTAGGGTTACAAAAAAGTAGGTGTAGTGGGTATCGTCAGCCACTCCAGCTATGCAGAGGGTGCTCTCTGAAAAAGACTCTTTATGTGAATGGGGATGGCCCAGGAATCCTCCACTGAGATCTCTAGGAAGCTTTCATGGAGGTACTCTGCAATCCTTTGCAGAAGGTTTCTGGGAAGGGCTGCCTTATTTCATCCACCACGGTAGAACACTTTCCTGTGCCACTTCAGTGTTAACTCTGCTGGCATCATTGCAGCACACAGCATTGCAGAGTAAGGACCAGGTCTGTACCCAGACGCTTGAACCATCTTCTCCCTTGCCGCCTCGCTTACCTTCAGGAGAGTGATATCACCTAGGGTAAACTGGGGACGTTTTCAATCCTAGCCCTTAAACTGCAAACAATTCAACAAGTAATTCACCCCTCACCTGCCCCCCATTTGGTGAAATTTGGGTCACACAACCATGCTTTCCCAAATGTGCCATGGTTGTGGTTGGAAGGGATCACCATGTATTGCAAGCAGCATTGAAAAAATGGTGTGTGTGTGGGGGGGTGGCTTTCTGTTTATCTCCCTTTCCGTCCCCACCCCCAACCTTTTATAACAAACAAACTATTTGGGGCATGGGGTGCTTTATCCTGGTGCCTGTCCTCAAGCACCATCCAGGTTGCTAAGGGAAAGGGTCTTTTCCCTCAAGTTCCAACTGTGATCACAAGAATGTCTTCACAAAAGCAGCAACACAAGACCTCTCGCCCATGCCTTACTCACCATGACTGGAGCAGCAAACCAACTCTTGCAATAGTCAGTGGCTGTGAAGTTATTATTTTTTTGGAGAGTAGATCATCCTTCTTATATAATAGGTCTCTTCCTAGACTACTGGCGATTTATTAAAGCACAAAGATCTAAAAGGGTCGGATATATGGCCTATTGAAGCCTAGCCATTGTCTTGAATGGACTTTGTCATTGGACTTTCTGAATATTCAGATCCATTCTATTCATGTAATCCTGATGTAAAGTCCTTGTGGTATCCAAAGAAAACTCCAGTACTTTTCAACTGAATAGAGCATAGATAAATATTTGTTAAAGTTCACATTACAGCAATTGCCTGGAAAGGGCCAATATATTTAAAGTTATGTGACGATTTTCATTATAACCTGCTGTTTTCACATGATAATACACACACACACACCATTATTCTAATGCAAAATAAATCAAATGCATACAGTACTTGTACTTTAGAACTGTATTTGTCACTTGATAATTTGATAACAATGAGCTAATCCACTCTAACTGGGGGCAGAGGGAAATTGAATTTGGCAAACTATTATAAAAGCTCTCTTGGAAGTCTTCTTAGTAAGATACCCTTCTGATATATTTCATTCTACCTATTGTTGACTGAAAATACGGTTACTTACCTTTTTGTAACTGTTGTTCTTTGAGATGTGTTGCTCATATCTATTCCAGTTAGGTGTGCACATGCCACGTGCATGGCTGCCAGAAACTTTTTCTCTAGCAGCTACCCATCAGGCTGACTGGGGAGCCCTCTGGAGTGGCACTGACATGGTGTTCTATATAAGATTCTGCTGGCCTAACCACCCCTTCTTGTCAGCTACTCCGACAGAGGAGAAGGTGGGTGGAAATGGAATAGATATGAGCAACACATCTCGAAGAACAACAGTTACAGAAGGCAAGTAACCATTTTTTCTTCTTTGAGTGATTGCTAATATCAGTTACAGTTAGGTGACTCCCAAGTCTTACCTCGGAAGTGGGGTCAGAGTCGAGGGACCGCAGATTGGTGGATCACTCTTCCAGAAACCGCATCATCCCGAGAGTGCTGAACGATGACATAGTGGTATGTAAAGGTGTGAACCGAGGCCCACATAGCAGCCCGGCAGATTTCCTGGAGAAGAATGTGTGCCAGGAAGGCAGCTGATGAAGCCTGAGCTCTCATAGAGTGAGCCGTAACAGCAGGCGGAGGGACGTTTTGCAAGGTTATAGCAAGCACAAATAAACCCGGTGATTCACGAAGATATTAGGTGAGAGGAAATCAGGGCGCCTTTCATCCACTGCACAATGGTGACAAACAACTGGGTTGTTTTATGTAAGGGCTTTGTTCGGTCTATATTGAAGGCAAGTGCCCTTCTAATGTCAAGAGAGTGGAGACATTGTTCACAAAGGTCAGCTTGTGGTTTTGGGTAGAAAACTGGTAGAAAGATATCCTTGCTCACATGGAAGCGAGACACCACTTTTGGTAGGAAGGCTGAGTGAGGTCTTAGCTGAATTTTATCTTTATGAAAGAGGGTATTGGGCAGCTCACACGTGAGAGCCCATAGTTTGGACACCTGACGTGCAGAAGTGACAGCCACTAGGAAAGGGACCTTCCAGAAGAGGTAGAGAAGTAAGCAGGAGGCCAGCAGCTCAAAAGGAAGGTCCATAGGGCAAAAGAGGACCAAGTTAAGGTCCCATGCAAGCATGGGTGGCTTCGTTGGAGGATGGATTTTCTTCAGGTCTTTGAGGAAACGCCGCACAACCGGGTGTGCAAACACGGAGTGCCTGGCCGTGCCTGGGTGAAACACAGAGATGGCCATGAGGCAGACCTTAAGGAATCCAAAGGTTAGATGCTGATCCTTTAGGAACATCAGGTAGTCCAAGATGCACGAAATTGAAGCCTAAAGCAGGGGCACCTACTGCTGAGCACACCAGCTGGAAAACCTTTTCCACTTGGCTTCATAGGGAAACCTAGTTGACTGCTTGCGACTTTCAAGAAGCACCCACCTTACCAAGTCTGAACATGTGCATTCAGCCTTCTTTAGCCACGGATCCTCCAGGCTTTGAGAAAAGTCCTGCCTCAGTCTAGGAAACATTTAATAACAATTAATGACAATCAAGATAAGAGAAGCTAGTGATAATTGGAACATTTGATAAGACAAGAGACCACTGTTCCAACAACTGTCATGGACAATAAGAAGAAACTGAAGAGGGGTCGGGCCATCAGGGTCTTATATAGAACATCATATCGGTGCCATTCCAGGGGGCTCCCCAACCAGCCCAAGGGATAGCTGCTGGGGAAAAAGTTTCTGACATCCATGCACATGGCGTGCACACACCAACTGGAACTGATATGAGCAATCACTCAAAGAACAGTATATATTCTCATAATACTCTTTATTAAAACATTTTTTCTCTATCCAATGTTTCTGCTTGAAACTTTCATCATTCATCTTGTACAATGTTTAACTTTTCATTCTGTTTTACTCAGGAGAGCAGTAACAACATCTGATGTCTGGCCAAAAAGACCAGTTCTGGAGTATCCTCAAATAATTTTTGTAATAACTCTTGACATTTATGAAATTGAAATCTACATGATGGGTATATCTGAAGGCTGTCCCATGTCATATGCCATAACATACCTTTTACCCATAGAAGTTTCCAAAACTATTAGGTTCTTCCTCAGAAACTTTATGCAGTAGTTTGGAAGTATACGATCAGTATAGCATTTAAAAATTAGTACATTGTAGTTACATTGCTCTTGTGATTACCAGCTTGCTTTTTCATACAGAGTCTATCTCGTTAACACTGATTACCAGCACTGCCCTTACTAGGGAGTGTTCATAATGTGTTGTTGATAAACTGAGTTCCAGATCTTACTCATCATTCCACTGGTCTATGATCCAAGATGGACGTGACATATCCAAAGATGAATTTCTTTTCAGTAATGAGTCTCTTCTATCTACTCATTCTGCTGTATGCTGTTTAAAAAGCTACATCATATTTGCTCTCAATAATAAATAACTTACCCAAACGGTATTTGTGTCTTATGTCTTCCCAGGACATAATTGAAATAATATCCCCCAAGAACATCTCTGCTCTTCTATTTACCACCCAGTAGTGCTCCAAGACCCATGGGCTGCCACTTATAGACTTGAGGTTCCATATATCTTTTATCAGCCCCACTGCATGAGGTGAAGGAGGGAGGAACAAGGGAACCAGCTGGGCAGACTGAAGGGATGGCCTCTCTCTGAGCCTTGGCCAAGACTATTCCCATCTCTGGATCCTAGAGACAGACTCTACAGAAAGTTAAACAGAGTTGAGCAATGACTCATGTAAAACACTTCAGCTGAGCTGGAGTCAATTGAGCTATACTGATTTTCGTCAGATGAGGAGCTGACACATAACGATAGCTAAGCTCTAGAATAGGCTTCCAAGGGAAGTTATGGAATCCCCATCACTGGAAATTTTTAAAGACAGTTTGGACAAACACCTGTCAGATAAGTCATCAAGTCCAGCTCCCTGTGCAGTGGCAGGACCAAGCAAACCTAGACCATCCCTAAGGCTACGTCCAGATTACCCGCTGTATCGGCGGGTTAAAATCGATTGCTCGGGGATCGATATATTGCGTCTCATCTAGACGCGATATATCGATCCCCGAGCGCGCTTATATCGATTCTGGAACTCCATCAACCCCAACGGAGTTCCGGAATCGACAGGGAGAGCTGCGAACATCGATCCCACACGGTGAGGACGGGTGAGTAATCCGATCTTAGATATTCAACTTCAGCTACGTTATTCACGTAGCTGAAGTTGCGTATCTAAGATCGATTCCCCCCCCCGTAGTGTGGACCAGCCCTCAGTCTCTTCCAGACCTACATTTCTATGATGCCCTGATTCTAAAATATAAAAAAATCGCAGAAGTCAGCACTACTGATACAAATAATAAAACAAAGTTGCTTATCTCCTTGAACATCACCGTTTAACAGGGGCAAGTGCTGAATCTGTCACACTGCTGGAGATTCATTTGTTCACCTCTGCAGAAGAAGTGGGGAGTGTAACTAACACCATACTGCAACATGTCAGGGGGTTGGACAAGATGACCTCCTGAGGTCCCTTCTAACCTTGATATTCTAAGATTCTAAAATGTTCCTCATTTGGAAGGAAAACATTAATTTTAGACCCACAGGTATCCACACAAATGTGGTGTGTTTTCAGATCAGAAATATAGAAACATGGAACGGAGATTACAGAAAACGCTATTTTGACTAAAAGAAGAGGTTTCACATTATTTTACATTTCCTGCATGTATAATAATTTTGTGTTTCTCATTCTGGGCCTTTGCCACATACAACTTCCTGCATTCGGACCTTGGCAGACTGAAAAGTGTGCCTGAAGCTCATAAGTTATGAGAGTAAAACAAGTTTGATGCAGTTGGTGGGTTTGGCCAAAGGTCTGTGAGCCCATGCATTACTTTATGTAGCCAAAGCTTTAGTGTTTACTTTTCTATAAATATAATTTACTGTATAAAGGTAGGGAAGTGCAGAGATGTTTCTTGGTTTAAAGACTATAGGAAGTAATATAAGAAGACAGATGATGACTTAATAAAAGAGAGAAACGGCTCCTAAATCTTGAAGGTGTTTTTATGCTCTAACCTTTAGAAAAATAGCAATTGTGGGAATCCAGTAAACCAAAGGTCATCATTTAAATGTTTTTGCTGGTTTCCTAGATCAATTGTAAATGTAGAAAGAACAATCTAGTCTTCACTTTATCCTACACTAGAAGGTTTCTCAACATGGGGAAATGGAAGCATTTCCACATACAACTGTTTTTTTTCACATCCCTGTCCTTCTAATGTCCCAACATATTATTATTTATAATCATGCTTGGCTATTACTACTACTAATAATAATAACAACAGGAACCTAGCTCTTATATAGTGTTTTTCAACAGTACATCTAAAAGCAAAGGAGGGCACTACCATTATTCTGGTATCATTATCTATTATGATAGACAGTCCAAAATGGCTTGACTGGAAAAAGAGGCACAGAACTGTGTATTGTGAGATTACTGACACTCCCATAAGCCATATATCTGAATGCTCTTCCCTGCATCCTCATCTACAGAATGAACAGTGAAGAAGAAAGAATGGAACTTTACCTCAAAACCAGAGGTTGGAGTTCCCAAGACAAAGATAAGCAATTGCCTCTGGGCCTCCTTGTCAAGGAATGAACATAGCCACTTGACAGCAGCCTCACCAAACCCTGCCAGGAATCACAGCTTTGCCCCAAACAGCTGATACCAAATAGTATCTACACTTAGAGGAAAATCATAAAATCATAGAATATCAGGGTTGGAAGGGACCTCAGGAGGTCATCTAGTCCAACCCCCTCCTCAAAGCAGGACCAATCTCCAACTAAATAATCCCAGCCAGGGCTTTGGCAAGCCTGACCTTAAAAACCTCTAAGGAAGGAGATTCCGCCACCTCCCTGGATAACCCATTCCAGTGCTTCATCCCCCTCCTAGTGAAATAGTGCATCCTAATATCCAACCTAACCCACCCCCACTGCAACTTGAGACCATTACCCCTTGTTCTGTCATCTGATACCACTGAGAACAATGTAGATCCATCCTCTTTGGAACCTCCTTTCAGATAGTTGAAAACAGCTATCAAATCCCCCCTCGTTCTTCTCTTCTGCAGACTAAACAATTCCAGTTCCCTCAACCTCTCCTCAAAAGTCATATGCTCCAGATCCCTAATCATTTTTGTTGACCTCCGCTGGACTCTTTCCAATTTTTCCACAACCTTCTTGTAGTGCTGGAAACAGTACTCCAGACGAGGCCTCACCAATGTCTAGTAGAGGGCAATGAACATGTCCTAGATCTGCTGGCAATGCCCCTACTTATACAGCCCAAAATGCTGTTAGCCTTCTTGGCAAGAAGAGCACACTGTCGACTCAAATCCAGCTTCTTTTCCACTGTAAGCCCTAGGTCCTTTTCTGCAGAACTGCTGCCTAGCCACTTGGTCCCTAGTCTGTAGCAGTGCACGGGATTCTTCCTTCCTAAGTGCAGAACTCTGCAGTTGTCTGTATTTGAAACTCATCAGGTTTCTTTTGGCCCAATCCTCTAATTTGTCTAGGTCCCTCTGTATCCTATCCCTACCTTTCAGTGTATCTACCACTCCTCCCAGTGTAGTGCCATCTGCAAACTTGCTGAGGGTGCAGTCCATGCCATCCTCCAGACCATTAATGAAATGTTGAACAAAAGCAGCCCTAGGACCGACCCTTGGGGTACTCTGCTTGATAGTGGCTGTCAACTAGACATGGATCCATTGATCACTACCCATTGAGCCTGACGATCTAGCCAGATTTCTATCTCCCTTATAGTCCATTCATCCAGCCCATACTTCTTTAAATTGCTGGCAAGAATACTGTGGGAGATGGTATCAAATGCTTTGCTAAAGTCAAGGAATAACACGTCCACTGCTTTCCCCTCATCCACAGAGCCAGTTATCTCATCATAGAAGGCAATTAGGTTTCGTCAGGCAGACTTAGACTCATAGACTCATAGACTCATAGGTCAGAAGGGACCAATCTGATCATCTAGTCTGACCTCCTGCACAAGGCAGGCCACAGAACCCCACCCATCCAATTTTATACAACCCCTATCCCAGGACCGAGTTATTGAAATCCTCAAAAATGGTTTGAAGACCTCAAGCTGCAGAGACACCACCAGCAAGCGACCCGTGCCCCACGCTGCAGGGGAAGGCGAAAAACCTCCAGGGCACCTGCCAATCCGCCCTGGAGGAAAATTCCTTCCCGACCCCAAATATGGCGATCAGCTAAACCCTGAGCATGTGGGCAAGCCTTGCCCTTGGTGAATCCATGCTGGCTGTTCCTGATCACTTTCCTCTCCTCTTAGTACTTCAACTTTGATTCCTTGAGGATCTGCTCCACAATTTTTCCAGGGACTGAGGTGAGGCTGACTGGCCTGTAGTTCCTCAGATCCTCCTTCTGCCCTTTTTTAAACATGGGCACTACATTAGACTTTTTCCAGTCATCCAGGGCCTCCTGCAATTGCCAAGGGTTTTCTAAGATAATGGCCAATGGCTCTGCAGTCGCATCCACCAACTTCTTTAGACTGTCGGATGCAGCGCATCCGGCCTCATGGCCTTGTGCTTGTCTAGCTTTTCTAAATAGTCCTGAATCACTTCTTTCTCCACAGAGGGCTGGTCACCTCCTCCCCATGCTGTGCTGCCCAGTGCAGTAGTCTAGGAGCTGACCTCATTTGTGAAGACAGAGGCAAAAAAAAGCATTGAGTATTTCAGCTTTTTCCACATCATCCGTCACTAGGTTGCCTCTCTCATTCAGTAAGTGCCCTTACTTTCTTCTTGTTGCTAACATATCTGAAAAAAACCCTCTTGTTAATCTTAACATCTCTTGCTAGCTGCAACTCCAGGTGTGATTTGGCCTTCCTGAACAGTTTATATCTATCCATGACAGTACTCCAGTCATGTGAGTTATCCCACCAAGTCTCTGTTATTCCAATCACATCATAATTCCTTGACTGTACCAGGAATTCCAGTTCTCCCTGCTTGTTGCCCAGGCTCCTTGCATTTGTGTATGGGCATTTAAGATAACTCGCTGATCGTCCTGCTTTCTTAGTCCTCCCCTCTGGCGCTCTCCTGCTTGTGCTTCCTCCCAGTGAACCTAGTTTAAAGCCCTCCTCACTAGGTTAGCCAGCCTGCTTGCCAAGATGCTCTTCCCTTTCTTTGTTAGGTGGAGCCCATCTCTGCTTAGCACTCGTCCTTCTTGGAAATCCTCCTTCATCATCAAAGAATCCAAAGCCTTCTCTCCAACACCAGCTGCATAGCCATTCGTTGACTTCCACAATTCGACGGTCTGTACCTGGGCCTTTTCCTTTCACGGGAGGATGGACGAGAACACGACTTGCACCTCAAACTTCTTTACCGTTCTTCCCAGAGCCATGTAGTCTGCAGTGATCCACTCAAGGTCATTCTTGGCAGTATCACTGGTGCCCATGAGGAGAAGCAGGAAGGGGTAGTGATCCAAGGGCTTGATGAGTCTCGGCCGTGTCCCTGTCATATCATGAATCCTAGTTCCTGACAAGCAGCAGAATTCTCAGTTTTCCCATTCGAGATGGCAGATAGATGACTCATTCCCCCTAAGGAGGGAGTCCCTGACCACCACCACCTGCCTCCTTCTCTTGGGAGCGGTGGTTGTAGAACCACCATCCCTAGGACAGTGCATCTCATCCCTTCCAATCGGTGGAGTCTCCTTCTGCTCTCTTCCCTCAGCTGTATCATCTAGTCCACTCCCTGCATTAGTTCCTGTGGAGAGAATATGAAAATGGTTGCTCATCTGTATCTGCATTGTTAGTACATGGATGCTACTAGTCTAGTACTCTGTCTAGTACTAATGTCTAGTACTCTGGTTGCATACACTTGCACTCACTTGCAGGAATATTGAAATCTTGTCCTGGGTCAACCCAAGACATCTAGGGACCTTGAAACCACCAGGATCCACTAGTTAATTACCTGGGGTCCTTTAATAAGTTTTGTGTATAATGTAGTTTTCACAGTAGTGTGTGTTGAAGGGCTGTTGTCTCATTGTTCAAAGAGGACTCCAAATATACTTGGACTGGCCCTGCTGGATCAAGAAAATCACTTCACTCCCTTGATGAAAATCACCATATACAGTGATTGCATTACTAATAATTATTATGAGACCAATGCTCACATCAGTGATAATTGGTCCTTTACTGCTAGATCTCAGTAACCTATTAAAAGGAAAAACAAAGAAAAGTTGATGACAATAACACTAACTAAATAGCATTCTGCAATTTTTCTCTCTGTAATAGTAGCCACTGGAGTCCATGAATATTGGTCCCTACAATGTGAAGGGGAATTTACAGTTCCCACCCTGAGCCAAACAATGTAACTGTGGGAGGAAATAAAGTCCAGTTCCTGTGTTCTGGAGCTGTTGGAGCCTCTAGGCCATATTTAGATTTACTATATGGTATCAAAAGTAAAACTGAACTTTTCGCAAACATGAAGCAAATGGATCCTCAAGTTTGGATGGAACGTGGTAGCCTGCAGCAAACAGGAGGAGGTGGTTCCAGTGCTTTCAAATTTCTCTGAAAGCCACTGCTATTGCAGAGAAATCCTCCAAACTGATCCCGGGGAATATCTAGAGGCACTGGAGAGCTATAGTCCATTCCACTAGGAGCATAAGGGACTTTGCATACTGTTAGATGAAAACATTCAGAAATTTTAAGAATACTTAGGTGAACACAAGATGAAAAGTATATTTTCTTTACAAGAAACGTGATGTCAGGTTAGGCCATTGAACATTGTGTTACGGAGCTACATAATAAAGCTATAAACATCATTATTTTGAATGTGAAGAGTTAATAGGTGGACTACTTAGAGAACAAATAATTTGTGCTATATCCGATAACCAGGTCAAATTGGTGTTATTGATAGCTTTGCAAAGAACAATGGGTATTTGCAGGTCTAGTGCAAACTGCTTCCCAAATGAAAGTGTTATTAAACTGTGAAAGAAATCAAGTGCAGCAGATTAAAAATGAGGCATGGAATCTTCACCCAGGCTCAATGAGAATCACAGATGTTTACACAGGGACTCTCAGGAAAGTGAAGCTGAATTAAAGGTACTTACATCAATTCACCTTCATTTTCATGAGTGTCCTGTGTAGACAAGTCCTAAATTGGTACATTACAGCTAGTCCATGTGTGTGCCATACACACAGATAAATGGAATACCCAGTGACAAGTGACAGGGTGCTACATTTAATCTCATTGATCCTAGGTTGAGGAAGGAACTACCAATTACTCAGCAGTTCTTTTCTCTTTATGTAAGAACATAAGAATGGCCATATTTGGTCATACTAATATTCCATCCAGCCTAGTATCCTGTCTTCCAAAAGTAGCACTTGCCAGATGCTTCAGATGGAATGAACAGAACAGGGCGACTATTGCATGATCCATCCCGGTCATGAAGTCCTAGTTTCTGGCAGTTAGAGGTTTAAGGACACCCAAGAGCATCCCTGACCATCTTGACTCATTAACCATTGATGGACCTATGAGGACAAATGAGGTTTGAAGCTCCTCAGAAACCACACAGTGACAATTCCAGTGACTATTCCAGCTGAGGGCTTTGCATATTTCATTTATACAATCAGTATGTAATTAATCTTCAAGAGTCTACATTCTTGTTTCAATCATTACATTTATGATGTACCACATTCACTTCTACTTAAAACTTTTGCCATAAGAAAGATTTTTAAAAATCCATCATCGATTTTGTGACACACAATAGTATTAATCTTGTGAGGTTTTGTAATTGTATTGGAAGCCCATTTGTATTTTCCCTGAATGCAGCACCCTGGGTTAACAACCCCTCAAAATATGGAATAGTCTCAAGATTTAGGAGCTGGAAATAGAAGATGAGAGCTCAGTGGATAAAAAGTCCTTCACTCTCAATGCATGGGGAACCTCACAGGGTGACCCCTCTTGGCTGATATTATTGGCCCATACCACTCTTTGACTCTTCTTAGGCTAGAAAGGATGAATCAGACCTTCAAAGAGGAGACCTTCATGTAGGGGGTGAGTATTTGCAGGTGGTGGAAACCCAGATAGTGCTATTAATCTACCTACCTCTTGGATTTTATGTCTCATCCAATTCATCATCCGTACGACGACTCAGTCTAAGGTGTTTCCTGGGAGTAAAGCCAGACAACAGTCAGGGGGAAGGAACTGACAGTGTTAAAATATGAAAATTAATGGGGAGGAGAGATGGCCAAAATTAGTACATTGTGTATGTGTGTGGGGTGGAGGGGAAGGATAGTGAGAAACTGGGAATATATCAGATTTGCTAACACTTGAGAGGAGAGAGAGGAAACTCCTTTTTTTCTAATATCAGTTTCTTGGGTTATATATTGTATGGCACAGCCTCAGCTGTTGTAAACTGTCAAAACTCCATTGTCTTCATTGAAGCTATGACCGTTTACACTACTTGAGTGTGTGCTGCGGTATGCAGTAGTCATAGCCCATCAATTATTAAGCGAATTAAGTGGATTAAGTGAATGAAACAGCAGCAAGCTGCATAAATAACTTTAAAGATGCTTGCTTACTTAAAAAATGGAGTCTGACATTTTTTCTACTCTGGTGCTTTAATTGAAACTGCTTGCAAAATCAATTAAAACCTCCTACAAAGAAGCTATATTTCAAAAAGCAATTAACTGAGTTTCCAAAGCAGTGATGTAACTATTTGAATAGCTCTTTATACCTTGTAGGCTAACATCTTCATGTATTAGTTTTACTGAGATAATGGTTTTATTGCACTGATGTTGTAATTATGATTTATACAACCAGGGAATGCCTTAAGTGATCATCTAGCCTGGCCACCTCTAGAGCACAGGCCGCTGAACTTCCTCAAAATAATTTCTAGACCACAGCTTTAAGAAAAACCTCCAATTTTGATTTTAAAATGGTCTATGATGGAGAATCAACCACAACTCTGAGTAAATTGTTCCAAGGGTTAATTACTCTCACCTTTAAAAATTTACATCTGATCTCCAGTCTGTATTTATCTGCCTTTAGCTTCTAGCCGCTGGATCACGTTATGCATTTCTCTGTACTGTTGACCTTCTTTATTGCCACCAAAGCAGATAACGCCTCATACGTCTTAAGAATTATTTTTGATTAAATATTTTAAATAATGGATAAGGAATTATTTTGACTATATATTTTAAATAATGAATAAATCTTACTAGTACCTCATTAACCTCCATTCTCATTAAATAAGACAAAAACCCACTTTACTTACATTATCCAAAGAGGAGCAACATGTACAGGAGTGTTGTCTAGTAAATGTATAGAATTAACTTACACAAGATTTCTTACCATTTTTCTTCATAAAATCTGTTTGTTTCCACTGGGGCCTTATTTGTTATCTTTTACTGGAGCTCGTGTAAAATAGTGTTGTGAACCTTAGTAACAGTAATTGCACATCATGTAAACTTAATAGCACATCATTCCTTCTGGTAGATAAATGCTAGTCATTTTTTTTGTCTCTGATTAGAAATGATACATCACAGATGATAAACATTGCCTGTAGGTGAATGAATTATGTAATTTTGTCTTAACTGTACTGTACATGTTTTTTTATATGTCTTTTTTCTGCACTACATTTACTTCAGTTACTGATTGAAGACTGTTTAAAAGATATTCAGAAGGAGCAGGAGTTTGCCACTGAATAATCCAACTTTGTAGGTGTCTTTCCCCAGCAAACCATAATTTTGTTCATATCCTCAACATCATACTACACTATAACCAAAATGAGGGTTTGTTACAGTTGTCCCTTGTTAAATTAATGGCTTGTGAAGAATGTATTAAAAGGTGCCAAATTTACAACCATGGAGACTGAAATCCACGTTTATTCATGGAACAGATAATGCTAGGGCAGGACCAGAGCAGGCTGACTCATGCTACCCTAATCACGTGGATCAGCTCTGTTATGTCAGGGCTGGATAACACAGTTTAATCTCCATTCCAACTTAATCCTTGGCTTCTCTGCTCAGTCTTCCAGTGACTTGTGATATGGATGCTTCAATAAACTGGTCTGAGACACCAAAAAGATAACTTAAAATATATAAGATAAAATAGATACCTTTGAAAGGTTGTTAGGCCTAAAACTGGCCAGATGTCCTCACCGGCAGGATTCCAGGTGTGTATTTTTTCACAGAGAAATACAAAAACATTGCATTTGTTTACTCAGTAGCTAGTCTAGCATCCTATAAAATTCCATATTATTACTTAAGTCTTTTGAAATAAACTATTCTTATATCATCTATATGATAAGATTCCAGGACTGTCACCCTGAAGCCTAGAATATTTGTTGTGTCAGTGTGAAGCAATGGAAACAGCTACAACCACAGCTGAGGACTTTTTTTGTTCAGGTTATCATCAGGATGAATCATCACTGGTTTTCACAGTCTCCTACAGCCAATTTTCAAATTCTCAGCCATTTTGACTTTAAGAATTATACTGTGCGATAGCAAAACATGTATATTGCCATGCCAAGAATCCTAGATCATTATGATATCAGAGGTAATTCAATCAACCACCACACTCACCATACAGTTAATTTGCATGCAACAATTTCATTGGTTGTAGGAGGGAGGCTGCACAAATGCTGGATTACTTGGCCCAACTGCCGAAGTTCTTTAAAGTCACTCACCCAATAACATAGCCAGCACAGACATCAGTCCCAAACATACGTAATCACTCATTGCAGCCCATATCCCTCATTCACCACCCACACAAATTCATACAACTTTTCCACCACCACACAACCCACACATAAATCAACACAACCACGCACACAAGAACACAACCAACATATACAAGAATCCCAAACATCCCTCTGAAACCTAGAATGTCTGTAGAGTCTGTGTGAAAAAATGAGTGGCTAAGAGCTGTTTTTATTCAGAAAATCACCAGGTTGAATCATCATTGGGATTTGTGGTCTACTACCATCTAGATTTTTAAGTTCTGAGCCATTTTTTACTTTTTCACACACTTGACTTTATGAGTTACACTTATGTAACAACGTGGTCTTTCAGCACAAATGTAATGGTAAATAGACAACTACTGAGTTTGAAGCAAAACATTTCATTGTGAAGTTAAAATATTATGGGTACCTGGTCAATAACTCTTTACCTGAAAAATGTTCCTACTGAAAACATGACCAAGGAATGACAGATGTTGAGATCTGTAGAAATCCTAGTACTTTATCAACACTTAATATTTAATGAGTAGTGATGGCACATTCAATAGCTTTCCTCCCATTTGTTTCACACTTCATATTGTTTTATGTTTTACATTAAAAATTTACATTAAAAGAATGGAGTGGGTACAGATGCTTCTGAAATGGGTGGAGATGGTATATAGAGATTGGAGCACTTAATGAGTGGCTATATATTACACAAAATTACATTAACAGAATTATGTAGGCAATGCAATGCAGTCTTTAACTACAGGATTACATGTATTTTCCTCCTTCCCCACAGGACTCTTGGCTCATTCAGTGCACAGGATGAATGGCGCTCACTAAATCATCAGCTATTCAATACTTAGTGTTATTTTCATTGTTGAATGTGTGGCCACAGAACTAATTTGCTTCACACATTTCAAACTCTGCTGTGAAGACAGAATTATTAATTTCCTCACTGACTTTTCTATAGTGCTCACCACTGTAGTATCTGAAGGCTTCATAAGCACTAATCAATTTACTTTCACAAAAACCCTGTGAGGTGAGGGGGTATTAGTCCTGTTTTACAGATGAGGAACCAAGGCACAGAAAGATATAGGTCCCAAGTGTCTACTAGTTTGGGTGCCTAATTTTATTGTGATCATTTGGGTGTTTTAGCACAGGGACAAAAAAGGCACATCCCTGACACAAAGGCTACCTCCTGCCAAATTTCAAGCCCTTACTCCAAAGCATGGAGACACTAGAGCTCCTCAAGGGCAACATTGTAAAAATATTTTTAACATGAACAAATCAACATATTTTTCCCTATTCTAGTTATTCAAAAAGACTGAACAATTTTTGCTGAAACTATGCCCCCTCCAAAAAAAAATAATCATCATTATGAGGGAGACACATGACATAGAAAAATTCATCCCAAATGGTGAAAGTTTGACAAAATTACAAGTAACTGTTCTTCTGCGCTAATATATAGACAATCATGTGACAAAACATTTTACTCCATTGCATGTAGATAACCCAGGCAATGCTTTGTAATTACTAAATAAATTAGCAAGAAATAACTGAACCTTCTCAGTTTAATAAGCTTATCTACATGAAGTCTGTTCAGCTTTACTGAGAAAATCTATAATCTATCCAGGGGGAGAACTTGAAATGCCCCAGTCAGCATACTGTGTCTTTGAAAACTAGTTAAAGTAACAAACCAGGTGACTTATCCAGGGCTATAACTTTTTATCACTGCTAATTGTAGCAGTATTTTTTATTATGTTACTGAGAACAATAAAATGTTCTGTATGTGTTTTTCTTTCTCTCTCTTGCATATTTGAAACAAAAAGAGGGTTAGAAAATATAGGTCTGAGCCTTGGAGTTGCTCATAAATTTGAATCCCAATTTGAATTAGTGGAGCAGATTCTCTGATCTTTCCAGCTTCAACCTGGGTAAAACAAAAAGATGTTGTCAGTAAGCTGGGTAGAGATCCCTGACACTAGGCCCCACCCCCTGACTCTATGCAGGATAGAGCAGCCTGTGAATGATCTAATTTGCACTAGCTGCCTGTGATCCTAATGGAGACCATAGATAGCTATGGCCCTTATATTAGAAGTTATCAGAAGAGAGAGGTGGGTGATGGATCCGTAGGTTCTACTGCTTCCAGAGACTCTGACATGTTGATGGAATCTTCAGCAGGGAACATGTGAGCAATTTCTGTTTCCTTTGTGCAATATGACTAGTACAAATGGGATTTGAGAGTATTTTGAATCTTGTAGTGGATGATCAGTAACTCTGCCTCAAGCATGAGCATAAAAATGGCCATACTGGATCAGACCAATGGCCAGTATCCTGTCTCCCAACAGTGGCCAATACTAGGTGCTTTGGAGGGAAGGAACACAACAGACAATCCTCAAGTGATCCATCCCCTGTCTTCCAGTCCCAGCTTCTGGCAATCAGAGGCTAGGAACACCCAAAGCATAGGATTGCATCTCTGACCATCTTGGCTAATAGCCATTGTGGCAAACTCAGGACAATTAGCTACCAGGAGAGGGATAGTAATTAGTCCCAGAGGGGTTAAAAGGCCTCTCCCTATCCATTGAGGGGAGATAGCCATGGACAAACAAGGCTCAGCTGGAACAGAGGTTACCAGGGAACTAATTAGCTTCAGCTGGCCCCAATTGCTGGGAACCTTTTCAAACCCTCCCTGGCAGGGAAGCAGGGGGGAGGAGAGAAGTAGAGTAGCTGCCAGCGAGTAGGTGCAGCAGGACTCTGAAACTCTTCCTGCAAGGCAGATTGCACTCTCCCCAGAAGGAGAGAAAAACTGAGCAAGGGACTAGCTGAGAAGGGATCGGCCAGACCCTGTGCGACCGGGAAGGCTTTTGCTTTGCCCAAGTCTGTGGCTCCAAGGTGGCAAGGGGCTGAGCCAGCAGAGGAGAAGCAGGTACTTCGCCACACCATTGATAGACCTATCTTCAGGAACTTATCTAATGTTTTTTTGAACCCAGCTATAGTTTTGGCCATCACGATATCCACTGACAATGAGTTCCACAGGTTGACTCTGAGTTGTGTGAAGAAGTACTTCCTTTTGTTTGTTTTAAACCTGCTACCTATGAATTTTTTTAGGTGGTCTCTGGTGTTATGTGAAGGAGTAAATAACACTTCCTTATTCACTTTCTCTACACCATTTATGATTTTATAGCCCTCTATCATATCCCCTCTTAGTCCTCTCATTTACAAGTTGAAAAGTCCCAGTGTTTTTAATCTCTCCTCATACAGGAGGTGTTCCATATCCTAATCCTATTCATTGCCCTTCTCTAGATCTTTTCTAATTCTAATATATCTTTTTTGAGATGGGGTGACCAGAGCTGCATGCAGTATTCAAGGTGTAGGCATATCACAGATTGATATAGCTGCATTATGATCTTTTCTCTCTTATTATTTATACTTTTCCTAACAATTCCCAACATTCTGTTAGTTTTATTAACTGCTGTTGCACATCAGGCAGATGTTTTCAGATGACTATTCAAGATCTCTTTCTTGAATGGTAACAGCTAATTTAGAACCCATCATTTTCTATGTATATTTGGGATTATGTTTTTCCAATGTGCATTACTTTGCATTTATCAACATTGAATTTCAGCTGCCATTTTGTTACCCAATCTCTTTGTAATTCTTTGCAGTCTGCTTTGGACATAACTATCTTGAGTAATTTTGTATCATCTGCAAATTTTGCCACCTCACTGTTTACCTCTTTTTTCAGATTATTTATTAATACGTTGAACAGCACTGGTCCTATTACAGTTCCCTGGAAGACCCCACTCTCTCAATTCTGAAAACTGACCATTTATTCTTACCCTTTGTTTCCTGTCTTTTAACCAGTTATTGACCCATGAGAGGACCTTCCCTCCTATCCCGTGACTATGTAACTTGTTTGAGATCCTTTGATGAGGAACCTTGTCAAGAAGTTTCTGAAATTCAAAGTACACTACACCTCTACTCTGATATAATGCAGTCCTCTGGAGCTAAAAAATCTTATTGTGCTACAGGTGAGACTGTTATATTGAACTTGCTTTGGCCCTCCTGCTCCTTGTCCCCTCACTGCCCCCTTCAGAGACCCCCATCCTTAATCATCCCCAGGATCCCACCCCCTACCCAATCCCCCTGCTCCCTGTCCCCTGAATGCCCTGATCCCTATCCACTCCCCGCACCCTCTGACAGGCACTCACCAGCAGCATCGGGAAGCGGAGCAGCCCAGCCCCAGCCAGCTCCACTCTGCCAGCTCCCAACTGTGGTGTTCCGCTTTTCCCCACCAGTGAGTGTGGGCAGGTTGGGGAAAGGATGTCTACATACTCACCTGCTGCGGGAAGCGGAGCACTGCAACCCCAGCCCGCTCCACTTTCCTTGTCCCAGTCCCAGCTGTGTTGCTGGGTGTGGGAGGTGGGGAAAGGTTCCACACTCACCGGTAGAGGTGGAAGCGGAGCAGCTAGGCCCCAGCCCACTCCCCTCCACCAGCTCCCAGCCGCGACGCTTCACTTCCCTCCACAAGTGAGTATGGGGGACCTCCTTTCCTCAACCTCTCTGCACTCACCAGCGGTGGGAAGTGGAGCGCCGTATCTGGGAGCTGATGCACTGATCCGCCGGAGCACTGCTTTACCACGTTGTATGTGAACACGTGTTATAGCGGGTTGTGTTATATCGGGTAGAAGTGTATCCACTGGATCACCCTTATCCACATTCTTGTTGACCCCCTCAAAGAATTCTAATAGATTGGTGAGGCATGATTTCCCTTTACAAAATGTGTGTTGACTCTTCCCCAACAAATCATGGTCATCTGATAATTCTGTTCTTTGCTACAGTTTCAACCAATTTGCCTGGTACTGAAGTTAGCCTTACTGGCCAGTAATAGCCAGGACTGCCTTTGGAGCTGTGTTCCCTGTAAGCTGCGCACTTGGGTGGCAACACAGGAGAGATTCAAATGTCACTCAGCTGATTAGAGAGTGCGCACAGACAGCAGCATGTGTTCAGGTGCACCATCTTGCTCCATCCTGCAGGTGCTCCCAAGACCTTCCTGCTAGCAGTGCAGAGCAGGGGCAGGATGGGGGATGGGGGATGGGGAAGGAGGGTACTGATGTCAGAATATCCCCCTCCCCCTGCCCCTGCACCCCATCTCTGCAGATCAGGGCAGAGGGGACAGCCTGGCTCAGGAGGACTGCTGTGGTCTGCTGTGGTCTGAGGTCTGAATGGTGAGTGGCTGAGTGCCTTTCTTAAAGATACAGTGCACTGTTTCTGAGACTTTCCCAGCAGCCAGCTCACACAGTTTCTGTCTCTCTGTCTCTGTTTCTCTCACACACACTCTGGCTACGTCCAGACTACCCGCCGTATCGGAGGGTTAAAATCGATTGCTCGGGGATCGATATATCGCGTCTCATCTAGACGCGATATATCGATCCCCAAGCACGCTTATATCGATTCCGGAACTCCATCAACCCCAACGGAGTTGCTGATTTGACAGGGGGAGCCGCGGACATCGATCCCACGCGGTGAGGACGGGTGAGTAATCCGATCTTAGATATTCGACTTCAACTACGTTATTCACGTAGCTGAAGTTGCGTATCTAAGATCGATTTCCCCCCATAGTGTCGACCAGATCTCTCTCTCTCTTTCTCTCCCCCTCCCTCTGCACCCTATCTCTGCAAAGCAGGGAAGAGGAGACAACAGGGCTCAGGACAGGGCAGGAGAGCTTTCAGTGAATATCTTAAAAAGACTTTGCACAGCTTTTCCCAGCAGCCAGCACACACACTGTCTCTGTGTCACACACTGTGACACTCTGTACCTCAGAAGAACACCCTACACCCCATGTTCATCCTTATAATATGATTGTCTGGTATCCAATGCAAAGTTTGTCATGTCAGCTGTCTTTGAAAGGCTCATGATGCACTGAGCATTCTTGTTATAGGGATGTTATTGTAATTGTTGTTACAGTAAGGTCATAATAATGTTATAGGTTGTAATTTCATGTATATAGTTATGAGGCTGAAAATGTGTCCTCATGGCTTAAAACAAACTCAGGCAAAAACTCTCCAAGAGCAGAGGGGCAGTTCATACCTCATCAAGGCATATATGGGACAAATCCAGCCCAGCCTCATGGGAACAAAGGACACTGGCCTAGGCAGCAACAAAGGATCTGTTGGACACTCGAATGAGTCACCCCTCGTCCTTTGGTCAGTTTGGGACTGTGATGAGGTAATGCTCTCCTGACTCTGAAGCAAGGTGGGGGTAGGCAAAACCAAGAGGGAAGAAAGAACATGATAAATGGGAGAGACGTTTGCCATGTTCTTCCTCTCTCTTCCACCTCCATCTACAGACAACACCACTAAGCAACTGACGCGCTGATCAAAGGGGAGAGCCTGACTGAAGGGCAACCAGACAGCCTATGGTGAGAAGCATCTAAGTTTGTAAGGGAACTGAAAGTGTTAAGATCAGCTTAGAATGTGTTTTGCTTTTATTTCATTTGACCAAATCTGACTTGTACTTTGACTTATAATCACTTAAAATCTATCTTTTGGAGTTTGTTTATTCTACCTGAATCAATGTGTTTGGTTTGAAGCATGTCAGAGACTCCCCTTGGGATAACAAGCCTGGTACATATACATTTCTTTGTTAAATTGACAAACTCATATACGCTTACAGCATCCAGCGGGCATAACTGAGCACTGCAAGATGGGAGTTCCGAGGGTTGTGTCTGGGACCAGAGATATTGGCTAGTATCATTTGGTTGCACAATCCAAGAAGCAGCTTACATGCCAGAGGCTGTGCATGAACAGCCCAGGAGTGAGGGTTCTCACAGCAGAGCAGGGTAAGGCTGGCTCCCTGAGTCAAGAATAAGAGTGACCTAGCAGATCACCGGTCCAGAAAACACCAGGGGAATGTCACATACACGCACACACACCCCCTCTGTCACATATAGCTTCTGTGTCTCACACACACACACAGAGACTGTGTCACACGCACACTCCCTGTGTCACAGAGAGTAACCATGTCACACACACAGAGAGTCTGTGTCACACACACACACACACTCTATCTCTTTCACACACCTCCCAACACATACTTGTATTGTTGATGTTGTTACTTCTTGGTACTTCCTGCAATGCACATATACTCTCTGTAATTTTATTCTTTTATAGTGCTGTTATTTTTGTTTTTTGACTGGTCTATGCATTTCATAATTTTATTTCTATCTTACACTTAAATTTATTTCTCTGAGTACTGAGTTCTACAATTCCTAACATGTCCTGGCTGGAGTAATTATCCTTGCTGGTAAATTTTAATATATATATATTATCATTAGTTTTTTTGTTTCAACTTGTGGCGCACATCCCCACATAACGTTCGTGCACATAACAAAATTTATTCCGCACATGGATGGAAAAAATTAGAGGGAAGATTGTTCTGGAGCCTTTTTTAAAAATTGATGTCACATTAGCTATCCTCCAGTCATCCAGTACAGAAGCTGATTTAAATGATAGGTTACATACCACAGTAGTTCTGCATACCAGTAATTCTGCAAGCCCTAAATATTATCATCAGAAGATGAATACTAGTAGTATATTGTCCCTAGCTTTTGTCAACATGAGATTGCTGGATGAGAAAGGTAGATGGTTGAGAGATAAGGATGTGATATTGTGATCTAAATTCTTTTCTTCTGGGCCTAACCCCCTGATCCCCAACTAGAAGGTCCCCCCTACCCAGGAAGGGGGAAAAATGGATTTAGTGTCAGGCCCAGCATCCCTAAACCAGTGACTGATAAGTTGTACTGCTCCTAGCAATGATAAAGAAACAGAGCTAAAAGCATGAAAGCTAAAATGCAAAAAGGGAGAAACTAAAGGGTTTTAAAATATGTGCACAGAGACCTGTTAACAAATAATAAATATTTGTCAAAAGAAGGCCTGTTTGAATTTAAGTGTTAGCTGAATCTCCCCATATGTAGTAACTGGAGGGGAAACTGATCAAGTCTTTGCCAGTTCCCCAAGATTCTCTTTACTTAGAAATGGGAGAGGGAGAGGGAGAGGGAGAGGGAGAGGGAGAGGGAGAGGGAGAGGGAGAGGGAGAGAGAGAGAGAGAGATTTTTTTTTTTAAAATAATGGCAAAGAGACCTATTAAAGTCAAAGGAAAGTTTATGAGCCTGAATATTGGCAAAAACATCCCAGTTTGTTTTTCCCACATGAATAATTTGAGAGAAAATTGTAAGAGACCTAGGTATTTGTAATTACCTTAAAGTAATCTGTGATATGTTATCTGTTTCTTCATACATTTTTTGTTTAAAAGCAATTACTTTCTATTTAAAGAGAAGGATATCAACAATTCTGTTTATGGAGATGGGAAAAAGAAAGGGAGTAGATACAAAAGGTAAGGAAATGAAGAAGAAATGAAACATGATGGATTATGCATTCCAGTAGTTATTCATCTTGATTTTTATACAGGTTCTGTCAATGAATTTTTAAAAATGATTGATCCTATTTGTCCCATCTTTCCTCAAATGAACCTATTTCAGAGTCCATATGCTCAAGTTCCCATTGCCATGGTCCTAGGAATATATCCTGATATGTCTGAAGCTAAATGAAGACAGACGTATGTTTAGGATTTTTATGGTGCACTCAGTGAATGTGTTTTACCACTTTAGTTGTAAAAAAAAAAATTTCTCTACAGAATCAAAATAAAAGAATTTGAGAACAAGGAAGTGACTTACTGCCTGCATTAGATTAACAACTGACCATAGAGAAGGGCCTAGAAGCATGCCAGGATAGAAAGCATTCTGGGGAAGCAGCAAGGAGTCTTGGGAAGAGGGTGACCAGACAGCAAGTGTGAAAAATCGGGATGGGGTGGGGGGTAATAGGAGCCTATATAAGAAAAAGTCCCAAAAATCGGGACCGTCCCTACAAACTTGCGACATCTGGTTACCCTACTTGGGAAACAGACCTTAGCTGCTTGCAGCAGGGTCTCTGGAATGGAACCCAGAGTAGGGGCTGGGTTCCCCTACCAACTACCGAGGAAGGTGGTGTGAAACCCCTCCTGGTATATAGGAGTAAAGACTATTGGAAGCACTGAGAAAGGGTTGTGAGAATGACTGGGCTCAGAAATGGGACCAAAGATCCGGTGTAAAGTCATTGGACAATTGTTTGTGGGACTTTCAGTTGCACTTGAGGTTTGGGACTGAATGTGACCTTACTGGAGGGCTGAGTTACAAGAAGAAGCAGAACACTGCAGGGCCAAGACAACTGTTGGCAGAGAAGAGAGCCATGCCCTGCCATGACGGAAACAACCAATGGAAGATACTTCTCAAGATTCTGCATATCCAAGGAAATGAAGAGATGTACAGGACACACCTGTGGATGGTGCCTCAGCCCAATCTGTAAGAAAATCAGGCTTGCCCACAAAGAGTTTTCCAATGATCCAAGGAAGTCAGACAATCCTTTTTGGGGATTCAGTGCTCAGAAAAATTGAAAGAACATTTTGCATGGGACAGGTGGACAAGAGGACAGTGTGCCGCCATCCCTGAGCCAAGATGCAAGATGTCTCTCCAAGACTGGATAGGTTTCTGAAGTCAATGCAAAAGGGTCTACTGGTGATGGTTTATATTGCCACTAATAACACTGCATCATGGGATGTCTCAGAGATAATAGATTACTTCAGGGAACCTGGAAGTGTGCTGAAGAAGAATCTCCAAATGATCTTCTCTGAGCTCCTTTCTGTCCTATGAGTGAAGAAAAACAAAAAGCAGCAGATTCTGGATGTGAACCACTGGCGAAGGTGGAGGGCTTTAAGTTTGTGGAACATTGGTTCACCTCCTAAGGAGAAGGGGGCTGTATAGTTGGGATGAAATTCACCTTCATACAAGGGAAACCAATCTCCTCAGGGACAAGCTGGCTAGAATAGATAGCAAGGAGTTAAATTAATAGAAAAAGGGAAGGGTAAACAGAGGGAAGATATATGCCCTCAGCACTAAATTGACATCTTGAGAACAAAATTAACCAAGGAACCAAAGGACACGAAGAGAAGATATTCTTTAATTGTTTCTACATCAATGTAAGCAGCCTGCATAACAAACAAGAGGAATTCTAATCAATCATTTACAAGCATAATTTTGATCTAGTTGATATTATTATAACATTTCAGCTGTGCAAATCATCCTACCAGGTTTCAATCAATAGTTATAATCTATTTCAGAAGGATCGAGTGGACAAAAGGGAAGGGAGTGTGGCACACTATGTCAAAAATGACATTACCTGTTTCTGAGTCAAAGATAATTCAGAAGAACATTACCGTGAATGCTGACTGCTCAATGTTGTAACAAATATAGAATAAAATGGAGCGTTAGTTATGTCTGCTACCACTAAATCACACTAGAGAAAAGGATGACTAACTGTTTACACACCTACCTATAGGAAAAAAACTGTGTAATCATGGGGGACTTCAATCTGAGCAACATATGCTGGAGGTTTCATGTTGTCAGTACTTAAATATCCTATGATTTTCTAAACATTATAGATGACAATTTCCTAGCTCAAATAGTGTTGCAGCCAACATGGGGGAATTCTTTATTAGATCTTGTATTAACAGATAAAGAGGAACTGATCACAGAACTGAAAATTAAAGGTAGCTTAGGTTCAAGTGATCATGACTTGATCACATTTATAATGTGCCAAAAAAATAAAGTCCAGAACTGCAATATGTATACTTGGTGCCATAATATGTCCAATTTTACAAAATTGAAAACAATTATGAGCCAAATGAGGTGGGAGGACAAATTTAATCAGAAAGACATGAATGATAATTGGGAATCATTTAAAAACACCTTAGTAGATGCCCCAAAAGCCACAATCCCACAGTTGAGGAAGGTCATGCTGGTTAAATAAATGACCTGGTTTAGAGGTATAATGAAGGCAGCTATAAAAAGTAAATATATACATTTAGCAAATGGAAGAAAGTGGAAGTTAATAGTAATGAATATAAATCAAAATTTAGGAATTGTAGAAAATTGATAAAGGAAGCCAAAGGACACAAGGCGACATCTACTGGCAGCAGAGTTCAGAACACTAGGGGTACGTCCACACTACCCGCCGGATCAACTGTTAGTGATGGATCTATCAGGGATCGGTATATTGCGTCTCATCTAGACATGATAAATCGATTCCCGAACATGCTCCCTTCAACTCCGGAACTCCACCAGGGCGAAAGGGGGAAATGGAGTCGACAGGGGAGACGTAGCCATCGATCCCACACCGTGAGGATGAGAGGTAAGTCAAAATAAGATACGTCAACTTCAGCTACGCTATTCCCATAGCTGAAGTTGCGTATCTTACATCGACCCTCCCCCAACCTCCCCCCCACTGTAGACGAGGCCTAGGAAGGAATATTTTAAATATATCAGGAACATAAAGAAGCCTGACAATGGTGTCAGTTCATTACTGATGGAAATGGTATAATTATCAATAATATGCAGAAAAGGTGGAAGTATTCAATAAATATTTTTGCTTTATATGGGAGGAGATGATATTGTCTTATCATATAGTAATGATAACACTCTTTCCATTCCACTAGTATCTTAGGATGATGTTAAATAGATGCTACTAAAGTTAGATTTTTTTAAAATCAGTTGATCCAGATAACTTGCATCCAAAAGTTTTAACAGAGCTGGCTCATGAGCGCACCGAACCATTGTTGTTGGTTTTTCAAAAAGCATTGGATAACCTCCAGAATTCTGGAAAAAAGCTAATGTTGTGCCAGTTTTTTAAAAGGGTCATGGGATGACCCAATTTATTATAAGCCCTTCAGCTGGTATCGATCCTGGGCAAGATAATGGAGTAGTTGATACAGGACATTAATAATAAATAATTAAAAGATAATAATGTAATTAATGCAAATCAATGTGGATTTATGGAAAATATAATCTCTCAAACTAACTTGATGTCTTTTTTTCGCAAGTTTGGTTGATAAAGGTAATAGTGTTGACATAATATACTTAGACCTTGGTAAGGCATTTGACTTACTTCTGCATGACATTTTGGTAAAAAATTAAAACAATATAAAATGAACATGGCACACATTAAATGGGTCAAACACTGATAGGTCTCAAAATAAAATTGTAAAAGAGGAATCATCATCAAAATTAGTGTGTTTCCAGTGTACTCTTGCAAGGACTGGATCTTGGCCCTATGCTATTTCACATTTTTATTAATGACCTGGAAGAAAACACAAAATCATCACTGGGAAAGCAGGCTGGCTCTCTGGCTGCAGGAGTGGCCTGGGGTCTCAGAGCTCCAGAGGACGCTGTGCCCAGGGTAGCGGCGCTCCCCCCGGGGCTCTGGCCGGGAGAGCGGGGTCGGGGGTCTTGGCCTCTGGACAATGCTCCTGCCAGGGGTTTGCCACGCTCCACCCAGGGCTCCTGCCTGGACAGCGGGGCCTGGCGATCATCGCACTCTGCCTGGGGGAGCGGGGTCGGAGGTCACAGCGGTCCGGCAGGCAGGGCTGGCTTTAGGAAGTGCGGGGCCCAGTTTGAACATTTTCAGTGCGGCCCCGTCAGGGATGACTAAAAAAAAAAACATGTAAAAAAAAAAGCCTTTCATTTCTTAGCAAATGGTTCCCTATAAAAAGTTCTGATTTAAGGGATGTGCCTCAGTATGTATTTTTTGTACCAATAGAGTTACCATACATCCGTATTTTCCCAGGAGGAATTTTTAAAATTTAGCTTGAGATGTCCGGGAAAATACGGATGTATGTTAACCCTACCTAAAGTTCTTTTTTAAAAAGATGGGCCTGAACTAGAAATGAGCTCCATTTCACATGTGTGGGTCCCCGCCACTCCCTGGGGGTGTGCTAGGGTGACCAGATGTCACGATTTTATTGGGAAAGTCCCAATTTTGGGGTCATTTTCTTATATAGGATCCTATTACCCCCCACCCCCATCCCGATTTTTCACACTTGCTGTCTGGTCACCCTAGAGTGTGCACATGTGTGGGTCCCAGCTGCTCCCTGCCCCCCTCATTGAAGCAGGTGTACAGGGTTACTGCCCTGGGAACTGCAGGGCACCAGTAGACATGGGGCTGGCTGGAGGCAGGGTGGGAGCTGACTGGAGGTAGGATCTGGCTGCAGGCAGGGCAAGGGGTGCAATGCTGGCTGGAGACAGGGGGCTGTGGGGTGGGCTGGCTGGCTTCAGGCAGGGCCGCAGGGGGGTGCAGCAGGTGTTGGCAGGACTGGAGACAGAGGAGCGTGGGACTGGCTGGCTTCAGGCAGGAGTGTGTGGCAGGGGCTGGCTGGCTGTGGGCAGGGCAGGGGGTGCGGCAGGGGCTGGCTGGCTGCGGGCAGGGCAGGGGGTGTGGCAGGGGCTGGCTGGCTGCGGGCAGGGCAGGGGGTGTGGCAGGGGCTGGCTGGCTGCGGGCAGGGCAGGGCAGGGGGTGTGGTAGGGGTTGGCTGGCTGTGGGCAGGGCAGAGCAGGGGGTGCGGCAGGGGCTGGCTGGCTGCAGGCAGGGCAGGGGGTGTGGCATGGAGTGCGGGCAGTGGCTGGTGCAGGCAGGACAGGTGGTGCGGGGCTGGTGCGGGCAGGGGGTGCAGCCCACCCTGTATGGTGAGTGCTCCCTCTTCCTCCCTCCCCCACCAGAGTAGCAGCTGCAGCCTGGGGCTCCCCTGCTTCGACTGCCCCGGTCCTGTAAATAGTTGAGGGAACCCTGGGGGAAGTGCGGGGCTCCCGTGGCTATTTAAAGGACAGGGGCGGCAGAGGCAGCTGGAGACCCCCCGCTACCCCAGGGCTCCAGCAGTGGCTCCAGCCCCTTCTAGGAGCCACAGGCTCTTTAAATTGCCCCCTGGGGAAGCTGGGCCACCCCAGTACAGCACACTGGCTCTTGCCCATACCCCGGGAGGCGGGGCCCGATTCAGGGGAATTGGTTGAATTAGCCTAAAGCCAGCCCTGCAGGGAGGAAGAGTGGGATCGGAGGCTTGTCGGGGCCAGGTGATCGCTGCAGTCTGGCTGGAGGAGCAGAGCCCGGGGTTGTGGTGCCCCGGACAGCGCTCCTGCCGGTGGAGCGGGGCAGGCAGGCTCCCAGAACTCTGCCCTGGGTTCCAGCCCGGAGAGCCGGCCGGAGGCTTGCGGCGATCCTGCTGGGGAAGCAGTACTCTACAGCGATCCGACAGAGGGTATGTCTACACTACGGGATTATTCCGATTTTACAGAAACTGGTTTTGTAAAGCAGATTGTATAAAGTTGAGTGCACGCGGCCACACTAAGCACATTAATTTGGCAGTGTGCGTCCATGTACTGAGGCTAGCATTGATTTCCGGAGCATTGCACTGTGGGTAGCTATCCCATAGTTCCCGCAGTCTCCCCCGCCCACTGGAATTCTGGGTTGAGATCCCAATGCATGATGAGGCAAAAACCGTGTCGCGGGTGATTCTGGGTAAATGTTGTCACTCAATCCTTCCTCCATGAAAGCAAAGGTAGACAATTATTTCGTGCCCTTTTTCCCTGGATTGCCCTGGCAGATGTCATAGCATGGCAACCATGGAGCCCGTTTGGCATTTTTTCACTGTCACTGTATGTGTACTGCATGCTGCTGACAGATGAGGTACTGTAGTGCTACACAGCAGCATTCATTTGCCTTTGTAACGTAGCAGAGATGGTTACCAGCCCTATTGCACCATCTGCTGCTTTGGAAATTGGTGATGATGGTTACCAGTCCTATTGTACCATCTGCTGCTGTCATGGGTGCTCCTGGCTGGCCTCACTGAGGTCGGCCGGGGGCGCATGGACAAAAATGGGAATGATTCCCCAGGTCATTCCCTTCTTTATGTTTTGTCTAAAAATAGTCAGTCCTGCCTAGAATATGGGGCAAGTCTACTAGAGAACCAGAGAACACAGCTGCTCCGGGTCAGAGCCCCAGATATCCCGCAGAAATGATGAGCTGCGTGCCATTCTAGGGGGTTCCCTGCAACAACCTCACCCATTGCTTCCCTCCTCTCACACCCCTCTGTGGCAGTTATCCCCTCATTTGTGTGATGAAGTAATAAAGAATGCAGGAACAAGAAACAATGACTTTTTAGTGAGATAAAATGAGGGGGAGGCAGCCTCCAGCTGCTATGATATTCCAGGCAGGACCTTAAAGGTTTAGGTGGAGAGGAGCACAGCCTCCCTCTGCTATGATAAGTCCAGAATCTCCATTAGACATGAAAGGGTGGGGGAAGAGGAGCTCAGCCTCCAGCTGCTATGATGAGGATGGTTACCAGCCCTATTGTGCCATCTGCCAGGACTGATTCTCCAGCAGACAAAGCTTAAAGAAGGGAATGACTGGGAGTCATTCCCATTTTTCTCCATGTGCCCCCGGCCAACCTCACTGAGACCAGCCAGGAGCACTCACAGGATAATGATGAGGATGGCTATCAGTCATATTGCACCATCTGCCATCACAGAGGGGAGGGGTTGCTGCTGTTTAGCGCTGCAGCACCCCGTCTACCAGCAGCATCCAGTAGACATACGGTGACAATGAAAAGAGGCGAGAAACTATTTTTTCCCTTTTCTTTGACGGGGTGTGTTTTGTGTGTAAATTGATGACATATTCCCTGAACCACTTTGATCCTTCAGGCATTGGGAGCTCAGCCAAGAATGCAAATGATTTTCGGAGACTGCAGGAACTGTGGGATAGCTCGAGTCCTCAGTCCCACCTCCCTCCCTCCATGAGCGTCCATTTGATTCTTTGGCTTTCCGTTACGCTTGTCAACGCAGCACTGTGTTGAGTCCCTGCTGTGGCCTCTGTCTATCATAGCCTGGAGATTTTTTCAAATGCTTTGGCATTTTGTCTTCTGGAAAGGAGCTCTGATAGAACAGATTTGTCTCCCCATACAGCGATCAGATCCAGTATCTCCCGTACAGTCCATGCTGGAGCTCTTTTCAGATTTGGGACTGCACGGCCACCCGGGCTGATCAGTGCTCCATGCTGGGCAAACAGGAAATGAAATTCAAAAGTTCGCGGGGCTTTTCCCCTTTTTCCCTGTCTATCTGGCCAGTGCATGTGAGTCCAGATTGCTGTCCAGAGTGGTCACAATGTTGCACTGTGGGATAGCTCCCGGAGGCCAATACATCGAATTGTGGCCACACTAACTCTAATTTGAAATGGCAATACCGATTTGAGCACTACTCCCCTCGTCAGGGAGGAGTACAGATATCGATATCGATATTATGAGCCCTTTATATCGAAATAAAGAGCTTCGTTGTGTGGACGGGTGCACGGTTAATTCGGTTTAATGCTGCTAAATTCGGTATAAACCCCTAGTGTAGATCAGGCCAGAGAGAGTGGGACCTAGGGCTCTCTGCGCTGCCGCAGGGACACCTGGCCAGACTCAGATCGCTCCAGCAGGGGGAGTGCACTGGAGCTCTGGCTGGGGGAGCGGGTCCGGGGGAAGCGGCTCTCCGCCTGGGTTAGCGGAGCTCTGGCCGATGGAGCAGGGCCGGAGTAGTGACTCTCTGCGCGGGGAAGCGGGGTCTGCGGTACCCGCGCTCTGCCTTGGGCTCCGGCCGGGGCAGCCGGGCTGGCGGATCACCGCATCCCGCCCAGGGTAGCGGGGCCGGGATAGCGACCCTCCACCCGGGCTCGCGGCTAGTTTCTTGCTGAGAAACACGACAGGATGGAAGTTGTGATCCGTTGCTTCCTGCATGAGAACTGCTCCTATACCACGCTCAGATGCATCCGTGGTTACTAGGAATGGCTTGTCAAAGTCCGGGGCCCTGAGCACAGGGTCAGACATGAGCATTGCCTTAAGTTGGGTAAAGGCCTTTTGACACTCATCAGTCCACTTAACTGCATTTGGCTGGGTCTTTTTGGTCAGGTCGGTCAGTGGGGCAGCGATTTGGCTGTAGTGTGGTACAAATCGCCTGTAGTTTCCGGCCAAGCCTAAGAAGGATTGGACCTGCTTCTTGGACCTTGGGACAGGCCACTTTTGGATAGCATCCACCTTGGCCTGTAGGGGGTTTATGGTTCCTCGACCCACCTGGTGCCCCAGGTAAGTCACTCTGTTTTGGCCTATTTGACACTTTTTGGCCTTAACAGTTAGTCCGGCCTGCCTGATGCGCTCAAAGACCTTTCCCAGGTGTAATAGGTGTTCGGGCCAGGAGTCTGAAAAAATGGCCACATCATTGAGGTAGGCAACTGCATATTCTCCCAGTCCTGCTAGTAGACCATCTACCAGCCTCTGGAAGGTGGTGGGTGCATTTCGAAGGCCGAAAGGAAGTACATTAAATTCATACACCCCCGCATGGGTGACGAATGCTGACCTTTCCTTGGCAGGTTCATCTAGCGGTATTTGCCAGTACCCCTTGGTTAAGTCTACTGTAGAGATGAACTGGGCACGTCCCAAATTCTCCAATAGCTCATCGGTGCGTGGCATTGGATAGTTGTCCGGACGAGTTACCGCATTTAGCTTATGGTAGTCCACGCAAAAGCGTATTTCCCCATCTGGTTTGGGTACCAGAACCACTGGAGATGCCCATGCACTGGTAGATGAGCGGATTATACCCATCTGTAGCATGTTCTGGATCTCCCGTTCTATAGCAGCTTGGGCATGAGGAGACACCCGGTAGGGTGGGGTTCTAATTGGGTGAGCATTACCTGTGTCAATGGAGTGGTATGCCCGGTCAGTCCGTCCTGGGGTGGCTGAGAACAATGGGGCGAAGCTAGTGCACAGCTCCTTGATTTGTCGCCGCTGCAGATGTTCCAGGGTGGTTGAGAGGTTCACCTCTTCCACGCCACCGTCTTTTTTCCCTTCGTAGTAGACGCCGTAGAGTAGAGGCCACTCAGCATCATCTCCCTGGATTGTAAATTGACAAACCTGTAAGTCTCTGGAATAGAAAGGCTTGAGAGAATTAACATGGTACACTCTGGGCTTTAGTGAGGAATTGGGAAATGCTATGAGGTAGTTCACAGTTCCCAGGCGCTCTTGGACTGTGAATGGCCCTTCCCATGATGCTTCCATCTTATGGGCCTGTTGCGCCTTCAAGACCATAACCTGGTCTCCTACCTTGAAGGAACGTTCTCTGGTATGTTTGTCATACCAGGCCTTTTGCTCTTCCTGAGCATCCTTTAGGTTCTCTTTAGCAAGGGCTAAGGAGTGTCGGAGGGTGCTTTGTAGGTTGCTTACAAAGTCCAGAATGTTAGTTCCTGGAGAAGGCATAAACCCTTCCCATTGCTGCTTCACCAACTGTAATGGCCCCTTAACCTCGTGACCATACACAAGTTCAAACGGTGAAAACCCTAAACTGGGATGTGGTACAGCCCTGTAGGCAAACAGCAACTGCTGCAACACTAGGTCCCAATTATTGGAGTGTTCATTGATGAATTTACGTATCATGGCCCCCAAAGTTCCATTAAACCTTTCCACCAGGCCATTGGTTTGATGGTGGTACGGGGTGGCAACAAAGTGGTTCACCCCATGAGTTTCCCACAGTTTTTTCATGGTCCCTGCCAGGAAGTTAGATCCTGAATCTGTAAGGATGTCGGAGGGCCAACGTACCCTGGCAAAAATGTCTGTTAGAGCCAGGCACACAGTGTTAGCCCTGGTGTTGCCTAGAGCTACTGCTTCCGGCCATCGGGTAGCAAAGTCCACGAAAGTCAGTACATACTGCTTTCCTCTGGGCGTCTTTTTTGGGAAAGGACCCAGAATATCCACAGCTACTCGCTGAAATGGGACCTCAATTATGGGGAGTGGCTGGAGAGGGGCCTTGACCTGGTCTTGGGGCTTTCCCACTCTTTGGCATACCTCACAAGACCGGATATACTTGGCAACGTCCTTGCCCATCCCCTCCCAGTGGAAGGACTTCCCCAACCGGTCCTTGGTTCTGTTCACCCCAGCATGGCCACTGGGATGATCATGGGCTAAGCTTAAGAGCTTCGCCCGGTACTTAGTTGGAACCACCAACTGTTTTTGCGGCTGCCATTCTTCCCGGTGTCCACCAGAAAGAATCTCCTTGTATAAAAGTCCTTGGTCTATAACGAACTGGGATCGATTAGAAGAGCTGAGAGGCGGTGGGGTGCTCCGTGCCACCACCCAAGCTTTCTGAAGGCTGTCATCTGCTTCCTGCTCAGTCTGGAACTGTTCCCTTGAGGCTGGGGTCACCAGTTCTTCTTCAGACTGTGGACTTGGGCTTGGTCCCTCTGGAAGCGATGTAGGTGATGGGGTTGTTTCCACTGCTGGTGAACCGCTCTCCGCTGGTGCACCTGAGGGTATTTCAGGCTCTGGCTGAGCCTCTTGGGTATGGCTGTCTGTTGCTTCTGCCAGTTTTGGCTCTCTGGCGCCCTCTGGCATTGAGTTTGAAGATGTGGTTGCAATTGCTGGTGCTGGTTGCTGTTCCAGTTCCGGGCCTGGGACTGGAGATGCTGTGGCTGTTCCATTGGTTGGCATGGAATCTGGGTCCACTACCTCTGTCTGGGTCTCTGATAACACAGACGGGGTGTCTGTGGACGGCTCAGGAACAGGAATGGGTCTGGAAGCTTGCCTGGTTTGGCTAAGTGTAACCATTCCCACTCGCTTGGCCCGCTTCACCTGGTTGGCCAAGTCTTCCCCCAGTAGCATGGGGATGGGATAGTTGTCATAAACTGCAAAAGTCCACATTCCTGACCAGCCTTTGTACTGGACAGGCAGTTCAGCTGTAGGTAAGTCTACAGCTTGTGACATGAAGGGGTAAATTGTCACTTGGGCCTTTGGGTTGATGAATTTGGGGTCAACGAAGGATTGGTGGATAGCTGACACTTGTGCCCCCGTCTCTCTCCACGCAGTAACCTTCTTTCCGCCCACTCTCAAATTTTCCCTTCGCTCCAAGGGTATTTGAGAGGCATCTGGGCCTGGGGATCTTTGGTGTGATGGTGGTGTAATGAACTGCACTCGGTTGGTGGTCTTTGGGCAGTTGGCCTTGATATGTCCCAGTTCATTACACTTAAAGCATCTTCCATCTGACTGGTCACTGGGTCGAGGTGAGTTACTGGAGACTGGTGAGGTGGAAGAATAGGGCGTCTGTGGCTTTACTTGGGTTGTATGTGGGGTCTTTGGCTGTCCTCGGTTGTAGGGTTTATGGTCGGTGTGCCCTCTGGGGTATTCGTTCCCCTTGACAGTAGCTTTCTTGCTTTCTGCCACTTCCATCCATCTGGTTCCAATCTCCCCCGCCTCGGTGAGATTTTTGGGTTTTCCATCTTGTATGTACTGTGTTATGTCCTCAGGAACAACATCCAAGAACTGCTCCATTTGTATGAGGAGGTGCAGTTCTTCCAGGGATTTAACATTGTGTCCTGATATCCAGGCCTCATAATTTTTCCCAACGTAGTAGGCGTGTTTGGGAAATGACACATCTGGTTTCCGCTTTTGGGTTCTGAAACGCCGACGGGCATGATCCGGGGTTATCCCCATTCTGTATCTGGCCTTGGTTTGAAAAAGTTTATAGTCGTTGATTTGCTCCTTAGGCATTTCAGCTGCCACCTCTGCTAAAGGTCCACTGAGCTGTGGCCTCAATTCTACCATGTACTGGTCTTCTGGGATGCTGTACCCAAGACAGGATCTTTCAAAATTTTCCAAGAAGGCCTCAGTGTCATCACCTACCTTGTAGGTGGGAAATTTCTTGGGATGTGGAAGCATAATTGGCGAAGGGTTGTTAGGATTGGCTGGAGCATGCTTAGCCTTTTCTAATTCCATGGCCTGTTGGTGGGTCTCCCTCTGGAGTTCTATCTGTCTTCTGTGGGCTGCATCTTCTTCTTCTTGTTTCCTTCTGTGAGCCAACTCTCTCTGGTTCCTTTTAAAACCAAACCCTCTCTGTTTAAAAGCCCCTAGCAGAGAAAAGAAAAATATAATATTCCTACTGGCTTCTGGATTCTATCTTTCCCACAACGCTGCACACCATGTCATAACCTATTCCTAGATTTGGACTTTAGCGTCCAAAATATGGGGGTTAGCATGAAAACCTCCAAGCTTAGTTACCAGCTTGGACCTGGTAAAGCTGCCACCACCCAAAAATTTAAAGTGTTTTGGGGCACTCTGGTCCCCCCAAAAACCTTCCCTGGGGACCCCAAGACCCAAATTCCTTGAGTCTCACAACAAAGGGGAGTAAACCATTTCCCTTCCCTTCTCCCTTCCAGGTGTTCCCTCCCTGGGTTCCTGGAGAGATACACAGAAGCAAGCTCCGTGAATCTAAACAGAGGGATTCTACCCTCTCTATTTCCAGTCCTGGAAAACACAAGCACTGAGAGAGAGCCAAGCTCCCCCCCAACCCCCCTCCTTCACCCAGAGGGAATGCAAAGTCAGGCTAGTAAATCTAACACACACAGATTTCCCCCTGACTTCTTCCTCCCACCAAATCCCGGGTGAGCACAGACTCAATTCCCTGGAGTTCCCCACTAAAGAAAAACTCCAACAGGTCTTAAAAAGAATGCTTTATGTAAAAAAAAAAGAAAAAATACATAAAAATGGTCTCTCTGTATTAAGGTGACAAATACAGGGTCAATTGCTTAAAAGAATATTGAATAAACAGCCTTATTCAAAAAGAATACAATTCAAAGCACTCCAGCAACTACACACATGTAAATACAAAAAAACCCCACAAACCTATCTTTGTACTTACAACTTTGAAACAGAAGATTAGAAAGCAGGAGATAGAAAAATCCTTCCCATAGCCTAGGGGGACAGACACAAAACAAGGAACTCAGACACAAATTTCCCTCCGCCCAGATTTGAAAAAGTCTTGTTTCCTGATTGGTCCTCTGGTCAGGTGTTTCAGGTTACTCCTTTCCAGGTGAAAGAGACATTAACCCTTAGCTATCTGTTTATGACAGGGCTCGGGTATTGGGGTCCGGGGTTGTGGCGCTGCGCCCGGGGGCTCCAGCTGGGAGAGCGGGGCCGTGTGTCAGGGCGCTCCAGCAGGGAGAGCTGCACCTGGGGCTCCTCGTGCTCCAACCGGGGCTGGGTGTCACAGCGTTCTGGCCGGCGCTGCGAGGGGAAGAGTGGAACCAGGGGCTCGCTACGCTGCACCCAGGGGAGAGCGCCGGAGCTCTGGTTGGAGGAGACGGCCGGGGATCGCGACACTCTGCCTGGGGCTCCAGCCGGGGGAGCGGGGTCCAGAGTAGCGGCCTTCTGCCCAGTGGTCCAGCCAGTGGAGCGGGGCTGGGAGCTCGCAGCACTCGAGCCGGGGTAGCGGGGTCTGCGTAGGGACCCTCCGCCCGGGATAGCGGGGCCAGGGGTAGCGGCTGTCTGCTCGGGGCTTAGGGCGGGGAAGCAGGACTGCGGCTCGCGGCGCTCCGCCCAGGGTAGCGGTGTCCGGAATATCTGTCCTTCTCCCGGGGTAGCGGCGCTTCGCCTGGGGCTCTGGCCGGGGGAGCTGGTCTGGGCGATCGACGAGCTCCGCCCGGGGGAGCGGGGCCGAGGGTCGCGGCGCTCCGCCCGGGAGATCGGGGCCGGGACTCAGGGAGCTCCAGCCGGGGGAGCGGGGCTGGGGGTCGCGGCGCTCCTGCAGCTCTCTGCCTGGGGAAGCGGGGCTGGCGCTCCGGACGGCGGAGCGGGTCTGCGGAACCGGGACTCAGGGCGCTCCGCTCTGAGCGGAGTAGCGGGGTTGGGGTAGCGACCCTCACCCCAGTGTAGGAGCCAGGGGTTGCGGGACCGGGACTCGCGGCGCTCCTGTCGGGGATCCGTCCAGGAGAGAAAGGTTGGGCGATCGCGGCGCTCGTGAGAGGGTAGCCGGGCCAGGGGTAGCGGCGCTCCGCCCGGGGCTCCGGCCTGGAAAGCGGGCCGGCGCTTCGACGGGGAGACCAGGCCAGGGACTGAGATCGCTCCGGCAGGGAAAGTGGGGCGAGGGCTCGCCGCGGCTCCGGCCGGGGGAGCGCGCCGGAGCTCGGGCTGGGGGAGCAGGGCTGGGGGTCGCGGGATTCCGCCCGGGGCAGGGGGCTGTGGGTCGCGGCGCTCCGGCAGGAAGAGTGAAACCCAGGGCTCGTCCCGCTCCGGCCGGGGGAGCGGGGCTGGGGTAGAGGCGCTCCGGCCTGGAGAGCAAGGCTGGCGCGCCGCCGGGGGGACTGGGACGGGGGCTCGCGCGCTCCGGCCTGGGGAGCGGGGCCTGGGGTCGCGGGCTCCGCCCGGAAGAGTGGAGCCGGGACTCAAGGCGCTCCGCCCGGGGAGAGGTTTTGGGGTCGCGGCGCTCCGGCCGGGAGAGCCAGGCCGGGTCTCAGGGCACTGCGGCCGGGGCTCTGGCCGGGGGAGTGGGGCTGGGCGATCGACGAACTCAGGCCGGGGTAGCGGGGTCGGAAGTAGCGGCGCTCCGCCCGAGGCTCTGGCTGCAAGAGCGGGGCCGGGGCTGGCGGCGCTCGGGTGGGGAAGCAGGGCACGGGAAGCAGAGACTGTTAAAAACATTTGGTGATTGTGGAGGATAACAAGTTGAATATGAAGTCCCAGTGTGATGCTCTGGCCAAAAGCGCTAATGCAATCCTGGGATGCTGTCATGAACTCACAGGGTCTGGCCTATGCGCAGCCTGTAACCAGTTTTCTGATAGTGATCCCTTTAGTCTGCCAGGCCCAAAGGAGCCACACAGTTCCATAGGACCAGTCCAGTGGCTTCCAGGGCTGGCCCTTCAGCACCAGTGTCTCCTATCTGTTTCCATGGCTTTTTGCACTGACTCCAGGCCAAGCCAAACTCCTGTGGGAGGCTTGTACTCTACCTCTTCAGGGTGTATTTCTCACTGTGAGTATTTACAGTGAGCCTTTTCCAAACAAGGTAACCATTTATTAGTAACCTGGCTATAGAATCTCAGAGTCCTTAGGTTAGCACAGAGATACCACCCTGAACAAACCAGTACCCTGATGGGCCAGCCAAGCTGTAATGGACTCCATCCCTAACACTCTCTCTCTCCATGTTTCCCCTTTGTCCACCAAGATCTGGCCTCCTGAGTCACTCTAAAAAGCCGCCCTTCTTCCTGACACCCTGTTCTCCAGCTCAATTCCTAAATCCTGCCTGCTGGGGTTTCCTGCTGTTAGGTGTTGATTGTTCAGCCATTGGGGTATCTCTTTGTTTTGCTGGGGTTTGTTTGAGCTAGTTCTATAATGAATGTACTCATTCCATCAGACACACGCACCTCCGTCTCTTGCACTGTTCCAGAAGCAGTGTTAACACTTTTGCAGCCACTTCACAGCAACACAACACACAGGGGGAAACTAAGGCACCCATAGGATTCATACAAATATTTATAAACAATTCCAGTTTTGTCACAGAGACAAACTGAGAAATCTTAAGTAAGAATAGAGGCATTATTTTATCCCTATATTTGGCCCTGCTGTGGCTGCTGCTGGAATATCGTGTCCAGTTCTGGTGCCCACAATTCCAGAAGGATGTTGATAAATTGGAGAGGTTTCATAGAAGAGCAATGAGAAAAATTAAAGGATTAGAAATCATAGAATATTAGGGTTGGGAATAGACCTCAGGAGGTCATCTTATCCAATCCCCTGCTCAAAGCAGGACCAACACCAACTAAATCATCCCAGCCAGGGCTTTGTCAAGCTGGGCCTTAAAAACCTCTAAGGATGGAGATTCCGCCACCTTCCTAGGTAACCCATTCCAGTGCTTCACCACCCTCCTAGTGAAATAGTGTTTCCTAATATCCAACCAAGACATCCCCCACTGCAACTTGAGACCATTGCTTCTTGTTCTGTCATCTGCCACCACTGAGAACAGCCTAGCTCCATCCTCTTTGGAACACCCCATTCAAGTAGTTGAAGGCTGCTGTTAATCCCTCCTCATTCTTCTCTTCTGCAGATTAAATAACCCCAGTTCCCTCATCCTCTGCTTGTAAGTCATGTCCCCCAGCCCCCTAATCATTTTTGTTGCCATCTGCTGGACTGTCTCCAATTTGTCCACATCCTGTCTGTAGTGAGGGGACCAAAACTGGATGCAGTATTCCAGGTGTGGCCTCACCAGTGCCGAATAGAGGGGAATAATCACTTCCCTCAATCTGCTGGCAATGCTCCTACTAATACAGCCTAATATACTGTTGGCCTTCTTGGCAACAAGGGCACACTGCTGACTCATATCCAGCTTCTCATCCACTGTAATCCCCAGGTCCTTTTCTGCAGAACTGCTGCTTAGCCAGTCGGTCCTCAGCCTCTCACGGTGCATGGGATTCTTCCTTCCTAAGTGCAGGACTCTGCACTTGTCCTTGTTGAACCTCATCAGATTTCTTTTGGCCCAATCCTCCAATTTGTCTATGTCACTCTCGACCCTCTCCCCCGAGTTTAGTGTCATCTGCGAACTTGCTGAGGGTGCAATTAATCCCATAATCCAGATTATTAATAAAGATGTTGAACAAAATCGGCCCCAGGGCCAATCCCTGAGGCACTCTGCTTGATACCAGCTGCCAACCAGACACTGAGCCGTTGATCACTAACCATTGAGCTGGACAATCTAACCAGCTTTCTATCCACCTTATAGGCCGTTCTTCCCACCAATACTCCTTTAACTTGTTCGCAAGAATACTGTATCAAAAGCTTTGCTAAAGTCAAGATATATCACAACCACTGCTTCCCCTATATCCATAGAGTCCAGTTATCCCATCATAGAAGGCAATCGGTTTGGTCAGGCATGGCTTGCCCTTGGTGAATTCATGTTGACTGTTCCTGATCACCTTCCTCTCCTCCAAGTGCTTCAAAATGGATTCCTTGAGCACCTGCTCCATGATTTTTCTGGCGACAGAGATGAGGCTGACTGGTCTGTAGTTCCACAGGCTCTTTTTCTTCCCTTTTTTTAAATATGGGAACTATATTTGCCTTTTTCCAATCATCCAGGACCTCTCCCAATCACCACGAATTTTCAAAGATAATGGCCAATGGCTCTGCAATCACATCAGCCAACTCCCTCACCACCCTCAGGTGCATTGCATCCAGCCCCTTGTACTTGTGCATGTCCAGCTTTTTAAAATAGTCCTCAACCCGTTCTTTCACCACTGCGGGCTGTGCACCTCATCATCATACTGTGTTGCCCCGTGCAGCAGTCTGGGAGCTGACTTTGTCTGTGAAGACTAAGGCAAAAAAAGCATTGAGTGCCTTATAGTGATAGATGTATTTTACATGTTGACAATTTTTCAAATCAAAGTTGCATGTTTTTCTAAAAAAATGCTCCAAGAATTATTTTGGGAAAGTTCTATGACCTGTGCTATATAGGAGATCAGATTATATGAGTGCAATGGTCCCTTATGGCCTCAGAATCTAGGAAACTTTGTCTGGTGAGTCACTCTTTCACAGTCCTTATTGAGTGTTCCTCTTCCTCTCTGCTAGTGCAGCCTTTCTATGACTGGTATGATCTTTCATGTTGTACAGGTTATAAAGAGGGATTTTTAAAAAATATGTTAAATGTATCATTTGTGAATAGCATTTTAACCTAAAACATTATATTTGATTAATAAAGCATTTTGTAATAGATTATGCAATAATAATGCATGTTCATAATTGAGATTATTTTATCATGGATATTTTTAAAGAAAAGTTATAGTAAAAATGACAAATGTCTTGATAATATTTTTGAACATGCCTGTTGTCAAGAGACTTTGTTTGTAAGAACATAAGAGTGGCTATACTGGGTCAGACCAAAGGTCCATCTAGGCCTGTATGCTGTCTTCAGACAGTGGCCAATGCCAGGTGCCCCAGAGGAAATGAATAGAACAGGTAAATCATCAAGCGATCCATCCTGTCACCCATTCTCAGCTTCTGGCAAACAGAGGCTAGGGACACCGTTCCTGCCCATCCTGGCTAAGAGCCATTGATGGACTTATTCTCCTTGAACTTATCTAGTTCTTTTTTGAACCTTATTATAGTCTTGACCTTCGCAACATCCTCTGGCAAGGAGTTCCACAGGTTGAGTGTGTCCTGTGTGAAAAAATACTTCCTTTTATTTGTTTTAAACCTGCTGCCTATTAATTTAATTTGGTGACCCCTAATTCTTGTTTTATGAGAAGGAGTAAATATCACTTCCTTATTTACTTTCTCCATACCAGTCATGATTTTGTAGACCTCAATCATATTTCCCATTAGTCGTCTTTTTTCCAAGCTGAGAAGTCTCAATCTTATTAACCTCTCCTCATATGGAAGCTGTTCCATACCCATAGTCATTTTTGTTGCCCTTTCCTGAACCGTTTCCAATTCCAATATATCTCTTTCGAGATGGGTTGACCACATCTGCACACAGTATTCAAGATGTGGGCATACCACGGATTTATATAGAGGCAATATTATATTTTCTGTCTTATTATCTATCCCTTTCTTAATGATTCCCAACATTCAGTTCCCTTTTTTGACTGCCGCTGCACATTGAATGGATATTTTCAAAGAACTGTCCTCCAAGATCTCTTTCTTGAGTGGTATAAGCTAATTTAGAGTCCATTATTTTATATCTACCCTCTTATGCTCACAGTACACAAACAGAGAAGTAAGATACAAACATAAAGCATGCTTTCGGGAAGGTTGCAATGTAACACTACTTTATTTTTTAGAATCCAGAACCCTAACAGAAAACAACCAAAAACAGAGAGAGAAAACAGGCGGCTCTCTAAGGTAGAAAGGCACATCTCAACCAATCCTGCTGTAGGCTGGCTCTGCAGAGACTGACTGCTCAAGGCCCATAAAGATTGCACTCTTCCTTACAACCCCCTAGTTTGCAAGCAGAGCCTGTAAATAAGGTGACCATATTTCCCTATGCTGAGTATGGAACACCTGGTAAAATTACTCATGTTCAAGTGAGTTCAACAGCAACAGCAATCAATTGTACAAATGTTCAAATTAGCATCAAGTTGACTGAGCCTCTGTTAAAAAGAAATACTGCATAGTTGGATTCTTTTTATTTACTGTTTTATCTTTAAGGTTTTAGGGTTCACACAGGGAGGAGTGACACACACCCCGACCCCCCCCACAGGGTGGGGTGACACACACAGTCATGTATGACTCTCCCACACAGCGGGGGTGACTGACCAACCCAACCCTCCCTATCTGGCGCTCTCCACCCTCCATGCCTGGCTGGGTCCCCGGGATGGACTTGCCTCTCCTGGTACCTGGCACCACATCTTCCTGAAGCAACACATGTAGGGGAGGGCTCGCAGGATCACATGCCCCCCTCCCAAGATTTCTGCAAGAGTTCACACCAGAATGTGGCCAGCAGCACCCTTTCTGCACTGTGCAGGAGGAAAGAGACTGGAGCTGCTTCCAGCCACAGAGGAGGAGGCATAGGGGAAGAGATGACCTGGCCTGTATCTTTGCAGAGCTCATCTCTTGCCCACTGCCCTCCCCTGTGGCTGGAAGCAGGGCCGGCTCAAGGCCCCAGCGTGCCAAGCGCGTGCTTGGGGCGGCATACCATGGGGGGGTGCTCTGCCGGTTGCCAGAAGGGCATCAGGCGGCTCCACTGGACCTCCCGCAGGCGTGCCTGCGGAGGGTCTCCTGGTCCTGCCACTCCGGTGGAGCATCCGCAGGCATCCCTGTGGGAGGTCCACCGGAGCAGCGGGACCGGCGAGCAGCAGAGTGCCACCCATGGCGTGCCGCCGTGCTTGGGGCGGCGAAATGGCTAGAGCCGGCCCTGGCTGGAAGCAGCTTTTCCCTTCCCACCCATGCAGTGTCAGCAGGCAGCGAACACCTCCAGGTTGCTGCTGGCGACCAACATAACCCAGACGCCTCCTGACTGCTACAGGGTGGGCAAGAAGGTGTTAAGCCCTAAGGATGCATTGTGCACCAGGGCCAAAGGAACCTGACTGCAGAGGCTTCAGTAAACCCAGCCAGAGAGGTGGCTCAGCAGAGGACAGTGCGTGGGGGATGGAGCAGGCCCGTGTTCCCTGGGGGCAGGACCTGGGGAGGAGGGTGGCCGAAGAGGGGCTGCTGCCCTGGGGGCTTCTATGGAGCCTGCAGATTCAGGGCATGAACAGGCTGAAAATCACTTCCACCCTGTCCACTCCAGAGTTTAGTTGAGGGGCAGGGATGTTTCCCTATTCCAGCACTGTATGGGGCTTTGGCACAGGCAGGCTCGGCTCCTCCTGGCCAGCACCCTGGGCCAGAGAGTCTTGGGCTTTCCCAGGCTGACGGCCCATCCAGAGGCAGTGGAGGAAAGAAGGAGCCTGATGGCCAGGCTGTTGGTGAGCTGAGCACTCCGACGAGGGGCTGGGAGTGGGACATGTCCCGCTGGGGGTGGGGGAATGTGGAGGAGCAGCAGGGATGGGGAACGGTGAAGGGCTAAATCAGGGAGAGGACAGCAAGAGGGTAAGCGTGGAAAGGGTTGATGGGTGGGCAGCAAAGGCAACACGTAACAGGCCACTGCCTGGCACCTACCCACACTCATCAGCCACCACAGCTCACAGTACGCAGCCAGTGCCAGCTGGAAACAGGATGGGGGCAGGGCCCTGCTGGCTGAGAGCCAGCATGCAGCAGGGCCTGCATTGAAGGACCAATAAGGGGACCAGCCCCATGCACTGCATCTTCACCCCGCCACCAGCTCTGCACACCCACTCCCATCATTGGCCACTGAACCCCCACACTCGCCACTGGTGGGCGAGTGGCTGGCGAGCAGGGATCCAAACGGCTAGCAGCAGGACCTGACAGTATTGATGAGAGTGGTAGGGGAAAGACAGAAAATACGGGACGATTTGCCTGTTTTAAAGAAAATGTCAGGACACCTACAGGAGGGCTTAAATATGGGACTGTCCCTTTAAAAACAGCATGTCTGGTCACCCTACCAGCAAATCTCGTGTAAATTTAAAATGATAGCCTGTAATTTTGACACCATTTTCAAAACACCACATGCCCCCTCTGACACAGCAGGGTGCAAACTAGACCACTGCTGTCACCCCTGTCCTGCACCCTTGGGTGCCTTGTTACTCTAGCTCCCACTTGGGCCTCTCACAAACAGCCTTCCAGTATGTAAGTCATACCCTGAGTGCCTCCATGGAACTGCCACCTGCCAGCCACAGTGGGGTTACATTCTGGCTTTTACCAGTATTGGCTTTACTGAAGGGTGACTCCAACATACTCCCATGTCTCGTACCACTAAGCCCTCTCCTGGACAGTCCAAATATATTAAGTCTTTTATTCCTTTAAGGGAATAACATTCACACAACTTCATTTTAAACACCCTAGATTAGATAAAACAATAAAAGAAGTTAACTACAAAAAGAGACACTCTAGATTTCAGTAAGTACAACTACCTGATCACAGGGCTGTGCAGAGGATTCAGGGGCCTGGGGCAAAGCAATTTCAGGGGCCCCTTCCATAAAAAAAATTGCAATACTATAATAACATGTATTTGGAAGTGTAAAAAATAACCAGTGAAATACATTCAAAAATTAATTTTTAATATTTGAAAATGCACAAAATACATTATTTAAAAACATTAAATACTTTAATGGTATGTATACCTCTGCAATTACATAATGCGTCTTACGAAATCATTTTTTTACAAATTGTTCTGAACATTAATTATATAGCTGCAATTTTTTTCCTTGCTTTCATTTTGATGAACTCATTAATAATGTCATCAAAACTTATGTCTTTGGCCATTTTATATTCTATGCTTAAAGTGCGCAAATGGTTCAGCCTTTCTTCCCCGGTGGCTGAATGCAAACGATTTTTAATCAATGTTAGCTTACTAAATGCGCGCTGTCCCAATGCTACAGACACTGGCAACATTGTTAGTAGGCATAAACAAATACAAATTTGTGGAAACACATTTTCCAACCCTTTTTTGAAGAGAGCATTAAGAAGTGTAAGTGCAGAGATTATATGTCCATCAACTCTTAAATTGTAATCTTTTATTTTGTAAAAGATTCTAGGTTCCTCTTTAAGATTTCTTTCTGGAGGTCTTTTGGATATGCTGTGGCCAAAGTGTCAACAAAATTTTCTCTAGAAGATTCATCCACTTTATCTGGCGGACACAAAATGGATGAAAATAAATTTGAGACTTCAGACATTCTTTCGTCAAGACCTCCTAGCTCTGATAGAAGCAAATCCATTGTCGGGAAGAACACCTGAACTTTGAACTGAATATCGGGAGAGTCATACGTATAGTCTGCATCCCCTGTGTAGTCAAAGAATCGCTTGTTCTTCCGGATCCTTGAGTAACTTTTCATTTTGGGGTCAATGCTGAGGCTTGAAGTGACTTGTTTGGCTTCTTCAAAAAAAATTGGCCAAGAATCTTTCACGGTTTGAATTTCCTTGACTAAGTTGCTCACGTGTTTAGCTCCTTCTGCCATTGTTAATTTGGCGCTTTGTAGGACCTTGTTCTTATCATCAATACACTGAAGCACTTTAAACCACTTTAAGAAGTACAAATTCAAATGACTTAAGCCACTTAATAAAACAGTCCACATCTGCCTGGATTTTGGGAGGTAAATGAAGCTCCTCTTCAATTTTCATTAAACTTTCCAGCATGCCTGTGTGATTTTTGATTAGGAGGCAAACAGCATCAACTCTTGCTCTCCACTTCGTTTTAGATACAGAGTGAAGAGATATATTCACAGTCGTCTGCAAAATTTTCCATCTCGCAGGGCTAAGGGCAAATACTTTATAGAGTTTCTGAACATTTCTAAAATATGTTTTTACCTCTACACTGGTTTCCATAGCGTGGATGCCACAGAGGTTCAGTGTGTGATCGCTGCATGGAGAAAAATAGGCTTGGGCATTTTCTTCCAAAATTCTTGTCTTTACTCCCTGAAATTTTCCTGACATGTTAGAGGCATTGTCATATCCCTCTGCACCAAGATAGTTCTAAGTCACATTCTTTTAAAAACCTCTTTATCTGTTCTGCTATATCTGCGCCAGTCTTCTTTTCAAAATCTAGTAGTTTAACAAATCTTTCATGCACATCCCAATTTCCATTTTTTTATCACATGTCTGAGAATAAAAACTAACTGCTCTGTGTGTGAAACATCAAATGTACCATCAACAACAATGCTGAAATATCAGGCTTTTCTTATCTCTTCAAGAATAGAGTTTGAAACTTTCTCCCCACACAGTTTCAAGAACTCATTCTGACTACGCAATGACAGGTAGTGAGCCTGCATTCTTCAAACACACTCTCTGCATTGAGCTACCATCTCTAGATGTTGTTTCACCTCAGTATTTTACCTGCCCACAAGTTTCAATGTTGACAAGAAAATCCCACAGTCGTCATAATCAACAGTAGAATGGCTACCACGAAATGACAGATTATTCTTTGCTAGGAAAAGAATTACGTCAACAACGGCAGTTAATATTTCACGCCATTTTTCCTCTTCCTGTTTAATACTATGCTGTAATGCTGCATCAATGCCTCTTTTATCACTGAGTGTCTGAAATAATTCCTTCCACTTAATGTAATTGCTCAAATGTAAAGCATTTTCCTCATGACTATTGATTTGCTTGTAAATCTTTTTCCAATTATCGTCAATTCCACCTTTGACAAATTTTGAATGATGTAATTGCTTAGTTTGAGTTTCACTTCTGTAGAGACTGCAAGGAAAACAAAATATTTCTGCAGCATCTTTACTCCACACCATCCAGTCTCTTTCCATACATTCACCATTACTCAGATGTTCAGAAAAAACTTATCGGCAATTTCCTGCCAAAAGAATCAAAAGGAAAGTTTTGGGGCTTCTGTGGTGGACCGTTCAATATGATAAGATCTCTTTTCTTTATATCTAGGTACTTCCAAGAGGCTGGGTCATTACTGCACAACTCTTCTTCATCATTCCCATCTACAGCAGCAGGACTAGTTGACTGTACCAGTTTCTCAGTTATAGCAGTGTTACTGCTGTGTTCTCCATTGTCTATCCAAAGAGGCTGGATTTCCTTCTCTTTCTCTGCAAGAACTGTAACATTGTTTTCTAAATGTGGTAATATTTTGGATTCCTCACACACTGCCTTTTCTTTTTCTCTTACAACACCACTTTCACTTCCCACCTCTGAAGAGCCTTGAATGTCAGCATCACTCAACTCAGCCAACCGACTTGACTTGGATTGTGCTTGAAGAAATTTGTGAAGAGTTATTTTTCCCTTTTCTTCTTGCGTCTGTCTAGCTTTCTTCTGCTTTCTCTTCCCAAATCCTGAAAGATGTGTACCTTTCATTTTTCTAACCCCTACGATCATTGACTATGTGATTATACCTGCAAACAAATTAATTCCCTTGGTATCTTTCATTTTGTTAGGTAGTGTGACGCTGTAACCCATAATGCTTTATGGGTCAAAGAATTTTCTAGAATAGTAGTCAGAGGGGAGGGGATGACCAATGGTAAAGCAGTGCTGCAGCAGCGGGAACACATGCTGCATGCTGCGAGCAAATGTGGGCTTCTATATAGAGCGTATCATACGATTAAATTAAAATGCAAAGCTACTTTTTTTTGAGACATTAGGGCAGGCATGGGCAAACTTTTTGGTCCATGGGCCACATCGAGGTTCCAAAATTGTATGACGAGCCAGGTAAGGAAGGCTGTGCCTCCCCAAACAGCTTGGTCCTGCCCCTTATCTGACCCCCAGCCACTTCTTGCCCCCTGATTGCCCCTCTCAGAATACTTGACCCATCCTGCTCCTTGTCCCCTGACTGACCCCCAAGACCTGCCCAACCACCACCCCGGGACCCCACCCCCCACCAACCCCACCTGCTCTGTGTCCCCTGACTGCCCCGACCCCTATCCACCCCCTACCACCCCCCCCCCCCGCTGAGTTAAATCCTAGTGAGGAAAATAGAAAGGAGCATAAACACTGGCAAATGACATATAAAAATACAATTAGGAAGGCCAAAAATGAATTTGAGGAATGATTAGCCAAAGACTCAAAAAGTAATAGCAATTTTTTTTAAAGTACATCAGAAGCAGGAAGCCTGTTAAACAACCAGTGGGGCCATTGGACGATTGAGGTGCTAAAGAAGCACTCAAGGACAATAAGGTCATAGCGGAGAAACTAAATGAATTCTTTGCACCGGTCTTAACGGCTGAGGATGTGAGGGAGATTCCCAAACCTGAGCCATTCTTTTTAGGTGACAGATCTGAGGAACTGTCACAGACTGAGGTATCATTAGAGGAGGTTTTTGAACAAATTGATAAATTAAACAGCAGTAATCACCAGGACCATATGGTGCTCACCCAAGAGTTCTGAAGGAACTCAAATGTGAAATTGCAAAACTACTAAGTGTAGTCTGTAACCTATCATTTAAATCAGCTTCTGTGCCAGATGAGTGGAGGATAGCCAATGTGATGCCAATTTTTAAAAAGGTCTCCAGAGGTGATCCCAGCAATAACAGACCTGTAAGCCTTACTTCAATACTGGGCAAGCTGGTTGAAACTATAATAAAGAACAATATTGTCAGACTGTGGCGGGCCTGGCACCACACTGCCCCCATGTGACGGGTGGGATGGGGTGTCAGAACGTCACCACTCCCAAGTTCACGTCCCCGTCTCTCTTTGGGCAGCCAGTTGCGGCTTAATGGCTTCCTTCCCCACAATCACCCCTTGGTCGGGGTAGTGGACCAAGTGGCCAGAGTCTGGGTAACTCACCCTAAAATCTGGGTGGTGCTGCCCAATGGTCAGGGTCTATATAAATCACTCCCCATGTTGGAGCAGTGTGGCCTAATGGGCAGAGTCCATACAATCCCCCTCACAAGCAGGGTAGTGTGGCCTAGCAGTCAGAGTCCATAGGATTCCCATGATGTGGGGAGGTTGGTAGGGGGACCCAGGCCTTCCCTCTCCACTGGGTCCCAATCCAGCGCCCTGAGAACTTGCCACTAGTTTGACAGGGATCCGCCCACGACACACTGAGGTCTATGCGGTTCTAACACTGTTTGCCTCTAAAGTTCCCCTGAGTCACTTCCTATCATAAATGCTGGGTTCTCTGCTTCAGGGGGTCCTCCTGTCTTTTCCCCTCCTGTGACATACTCCATCTGGGCATCAGGGTGCATCTAGGCTAGGCTGGCCTCCGGATCCTGCTGCGCATGCTGTCCCTCCTTGGGAGCTGGCAGCATGCCTCCTTCCCATCTGGCAGTCAGCCCAGACTGAGCAGCTCTGAAAGCTTTTATACTTGTTCTCCAGTTGGAGCATGCCCAGCAGAGCTTCCGGGGCATGGCTTCCTCTGCAAGGAAGGAAGGGTTAACCCCTGCGGTACCAGTGAGGGGCCACTCTGCCCCATCGCATAGACATATAGATGAACATAATTTGTTGAGGAAGAGTCAACATGGGTTTAGTAAAGGGAAATCATGACTCACCAATCTACTAGAATTTTTTGAGGGGATCAACAAGCATGTGGACCAAGGGGATCCAGTGGATATAGTGTACTTAGATTTTCAGAAAGCCTTTGACAAGGTCACTTATCAAAGGCTCCTATGCAAAGTAAGCTACCATGGGATAAGAGGGAAGATGCTGTCATGGATTGGTAACTGGTGAAAAGATAGGAAACAATGAGTAAGTATAAATGGTCAGTTTTCAGAATGAAGAGAGGTAAATAGTGGTGTCCCCCAGGGGTCTGTTCTGGGACCAGTCTTATTCAACATATTCATAAATGATCTGGGAAAAGGGGTAAACAGTGAAGTGGCAAAATTTGCAGCTTATACAAAATTACTCAAGATATTTAAAACCTAGCAGGACTGCAAAGAGCTACAAAATGATCTCTCAAAACTGGGTGACTGGGCAACAAAATGGCATATAAAATTCAGTGTTGATAAATGCAAAGTAATGCACATTGGAAAGCATAATCCCAACTATACATAAAAAATGATGGGGTCTAAATTATTTATTACCAGTAAAGAAAGAGATCTTGGAGTAACTGTGAATAGTTCTCTGAAAACATCCACTCAATGTGCAGCGGCAGTCAAAAAAGTGAACAGAATGCTGGGAATAATTAAGAAAGGCATAAATAATGGGACAGAAAATATCATGTTGCCTCTATATAAATCCATGGTATGCCCACATCTTGAATACTGTGTGCAGATGTGGTCACTCCATGTCAAAAAAGATATATTGGAGTTGGAAAAGGTTCAGAAAAGGGCAACAAAAATGATGAGGGGTATGGAACAGCTTCCGTATGAGGAGAGATTAATAAGACTGGGAATTTTTAGCTTGGAAAAGAGATGGCTAAGGGGAGATATGATTGAGGTCTATAAAATCATGACTGGTGTAGAGAAAATAGATAAGGAAATGTTTACTACTTCTCATAACACAAGAACTAGGGGTCATCAAATGAAATTAATAGGCAGCAGGTTTAAAACAAATAAAAGAAAGTATTTCTTCATACAACGCAGTCAACCTATGGAACTTCTTGCCGGAGGAAGTTGTGAAGGCCAAGACCATAACAGCATTCAAAAAGAACTAGATAAGTTCATGGAGGATAGGTCCATCAATGGCTATTAGCCAGCATGGGTAGGAATGGTGTCCCTAGCATCTGATTGCCAGAAGCTGGGAAATAGCAACAGGGGATGGATTATTTGATGATTACCTGTTCTATTCATTCCCTCTGGGGCACCTGGCACTGGCCACTGTTGGAAGACAGGATACTAGGCCAGATGGACCTTTGGTCTGACCCAGTAGGGCCATTCTTATGTTCTTATGTTATTAAATAAAGACCAAAGTCATGGCAGTGGTGGGAGGCAGCCAGGGGCAGGGGATGAGAGAGACATTCTGGATTTTTTGTGTGTGTGTGCACAGGAAAAAAGAGAAGGAAAAGGGGAGCAATGTTGGGAACACTGAACCTTGGTGTGGCTCTGAGTGATTGGACTGCCACTTTGGTGTGGGTGCATGAGAACTCTGTGGGAATGGGGGGAGGCAGTTAGCAGGGCTGTCCTTAGGCATAGGCAGAATAGGCAGCGGCGTAGGGCCTCACACTGCCTGGGGGCACCACTCTCCAGGCAGCCCAGACAGTGTAGAAGCAGGGCTGCTGGGTCCTAGAGAGAGCCGAATGCAGCACAGTCTGAGGAATGGGATTGGCTGCTGGGGTCTCTGGGAAGGGGAGGGGGTGGGGGTTGGGAAAGGAGCTCACCTGTGAGTGTGACTCTTTCCCCCCGGCTGAGGTGAGGTGAGGCAGGCTCTGTGGCTCTGGAACCAGTATCCTTTGTTGTCCCCCATAACATCCATTCTTCTCCCCCCTGCCCCACGGAGCACCCCCTCCTTTCTCCCTCCTCCCCAGGAGCACCCCTCTCTCTCTCCTCCCTCCCCTCCGACAGGGCTAGGTTGGGTGAAGTGCTAGGGGGGAGGGGAGGCTGGCTGGCTGCTTGCTGAGGAATGAAAGTGAAAGTAACTCACTTCCTCGGCAGGCAGCCAGAATTGGAATGTCACACAGGGTTTGGCTGGGGTTAGCCAGATGTGTGAAAAATCAGGATAGGGGATTGGGGTAGGGTGAGCAGATATCCCTATTTTATAGGGACAGTCCCAATTTTGGGGTCTTTTTCTTATATAGGATCCTTTTACCCCCCCACCCCCACCCATCCCTGTCCTGATTTTACACACTTTCTGTCTGGTCACTCTAGGTGGGAGTAATTGGTGCCTATATAAGACAAAGCCCCAAATATCGGGACTGGCCCTATAAAATCAGGACATCTGGATCTGGCCACCCTAGCTGGGGAGCGCCTCTCCCCCAGGCTGGCAGCTGCCAGCGATCCATCTCAGGGCAGGATGAGCTGCTGTGGCTCCATGGGTGCCCTGTCCCTGAGATCAGATGCTGTGCTAACTTCACCATGGTCCATAAGGCTGGTGGTGGTGCCCATTGGCGTGTGATTGGACCTGAGGGTTTGCTGCTGCTGTTGCCACTCTGCACCCCAAGAGGTGGATTTTGGGGTCCTGCAGTTTTCTACCTATCTCCTCCTCTACTGCAGCTGTTGGACCAGCGGGCTGGGCGGTGAGCCAAGCATGAAAGCAGTACTGTGTTGCCATTTAGATTGTCATTTAACAACTTTGTTTGCCAAAAATTCTTGCTAACAATCCTGAATCCAATTTCAATATTTTTTTAAAAAAAAAATCAATATCTTAGCCAAAAACAGACAATTAAGTTGACAATTATTAGTGACAGGTTTGGTCTGAGGCAGGGAGTGGGCCAGTTTTCATCAGAGAAACAAAAAATGTTGACTGACTTTCCTATAGCCTGTTACTCCTGATAAGAGCCCTCCAACAACTGTAATATGCTCATCTCCTTACTAGTGTATAAAGCAGGGGTCAGCAACCTACGGCACACGTGTCAAAGGTGGCAGGTGAGCTGATTTTTGATGGTATGCAGCAGCAGGCTGAGTGGCTCAGCCCATCACTGCTCTGGGGTTCCGGCTGCTGCCCTATTGCCAGCTGGGATACCAGCCATCGGCCCCACTCAGCACCTGCTGCTGGCCTGGGGACCCCCAAGGAACCCCAGGCTGGCAGTGGGCTGAGCAGGCCAGCTGAACCACTCAACCTGCTGTCAGCCTGGGCTTCCATTCACTCAGCCGGCAGCGGGCTGAGTGGGCTGGTGGCGGGCTGAGCAGGGCCGATGGGGGGTTGAGTGGCTCAGTCTGCTGCCAGTCTGAGGTGCCAGCAGCACTCAGCCTACTGCTACTCCAGGGTTCCGGCTGCCGGCCCCTTGCCAGTCAGGAGCTCAGCCGCCAGCCCCACTCTGACTCCTGCCAGCCTGGGTGAGCAGAATCCCAGGCTGGTAGCGGGCTGAGGGGGGGTTGGCGGCTGGGATCCTGGCTGGCAGGAGTTGGTGGTCAGAACCCCAGACCAGCAGCGTGCTGAGCATGGCCTGGGATCCTTGTCTAGGGTTCCAGCCACCAGCCCACTGCCGGTTTGGGGTTTCATTTACTCAGCTGGCAGTGGCCTGAGCAGGACCGGTGGCCAAGACCTCAGATAATAACAATAGTTTATTTATATAATATAGACATAGAGAGAAACCTTCTGCAAACATTAAAATGTATTACTGGCACGAGAAACCTTAAATTACAGTGAACTTGGCACACCACTTCTGAAAGGTTGCCGACCCGACCCCTGGTATAGAGTGACCATATGTTGTACTAAGATTCTCCTGCTTTTTTTTTCCCTGTGAGTCAGTATAACTTTTGCCAGCCCAGAAGTTGGGCAGCCAATGTTTTACGTTTTCACAAAGTTTTCTCCAACTTTCATAAAGTAAATACATAGTTAATATGAGTTAAAAAGGCCAGGGACACTTCTTTATGAAGAATCTGTACAGCAGATCATTCCCATAGACAATCCAGAAAAAAAATTGAGGTTGAATTTTTTAATGTTGTGATGGATAAAGCAGTATCTGCTGTTGATGAAAGGTTTAATACCTTGCAAGTACACCATGAACAGTTTGGATTTTTGTATGACATAACTAAATTCAACGAAATAGGAAAACAAGAGCAACTAATGACAAAGTGCAAGAACCTAGAGAGCCTCCTGAAGCACTGTGATAGTTTTGATTTAAATGGACTTGAACTGTACGAAGAATTGAGTACACTGTCATCAATGTTGCCACATGCAAAATCGGTGATGGATATTGTACAGTTTATTCATACCCGCAAACTTGTTGACATATATCCTAATGTGTACATTGCCACTCGTATTCTACTGACAATTCCTTTAACAGTAGCATCAGGAGAACGGAGTTTCTCAAAACTAAAGCTCATTAAAAACGATCTCCGCTCTACAATGAGTCAGAAATGCTTAACTGGTCTTGCTATTCTTGCAATCAAACAAGACACGACTTTGTCTTTGTCATATGATGACATTATTACTGATTTTGCAGCCAAAAAAGCCAGAAAGATTGCTTTTAATTAAAAACAAATCTTTGTTTCAATACCTCTTCATATAAATTTCCAATAAAATTTTGATAAATTAAAAAAAAATTTGCATCATTCTGTCATCAGAATTTTTTCTATAGTGCTGCTTCTTTAGTGCTAGTCCATCAGCATTACAGTGTGCTTAATTAAGTTAAACAGGTTTTAATAACGTGAATGTGGCAAGTTTTCCAATACTGTAAGCTTATGTTTGTGTTGCTAAGAGCAGATCAGGCACAGGGGCACCAGTTTAATAATCTCACCTAGGGCACCATAAATCCTAAGGCCGGCCCTGCAGTTAGACCTTGTGTGAAAGTTAATGTGGCTAATATAATGTTGTAGAGTTGAACTGTGGAGTGGGGTCTGCATTTTCCCAGAACGTGTGCAGTGTATATTGTAAAAGGGGTAAAAGAATAGTAACCAAAACATGCTGCTTAATTCAAATCATATTAGGGCTCCAAGAGGAACCACAATAGGTTGTGTTTTCTTTTTCAAATTGCTGTGTGTTTTAGAAGCAGAAGTTAAAAGAGAAAAGTAATCAGAACTCTGGTGGAAGTTAATTGTGTCCCTTTTTAGACAGAGTCTCTGAGCTGCCAATAGCTTTGGATCCAAAAGCAAGCTAGAAAGTGTCAGTGTGGATGCAAATTACCTAGCTGATAGGGGAAAGAGCAAACTGCCAAGAAATGGGAGCACAAAGGAGTTTTGTGCGTGGGGCGGGGAGAGCTGCACAGTGCTAAAATGTGAGGACAGATACAAAAAGAGTCTGCTTACATGCACAACCCCCTGCCATGTAATTCACCAAAACCCCAAGGATATAATTAAATTAAAGCCTATGCAAAGATTTCCTGACTATAGAACAAAACAAGGATGGTGTGGAGGTAATTCTTCTCTTTTTCCTGCTATTAGCACGGAGATTTGTAAAACCTATCCCCACTAGGGGGCTGGGAAATGTTTCTTTTGTTTTTCAGACACTTTACAAGCAAGCTGGCGCTAGTGGAAAAATCTACTGTTGCAATGAAGATTGTGTTGTGTGTTTGTCTTGTTTGTCTTGTTATTACCATTATTTTGGTGGATAGAGTATAAAGAGGGTTAAGACATATAGCAGCAAAGGTGAACACATGGTATGACCTGCCTGGGAAGCTGGGAAATCAAGCGCAAATAAAAAGGCACAAAATGTTGGTTAAGAAGGAGGACGTATAAATTGTCACATACATATTACAGGTGGGCCTACAAAGGGGAACCCAAGGATTCCCTGGCCTGGAATGAAACAATCATTGCTGCTAATCACAATTGTCATTATTATAAACCCTGCCCAAATCCCGCAATGTGAAGTGGCAAAAGGCGGGAACACATGGACTGCTACACCCTCAAGTTGTGGTAATAAGGCAGATAAGGACCTTAAGAATCTACCCGTAGAAAATTGTACTGCTGATCCCCCCATGGGAATTTGTCAGTGTTGGTATGTGATATACTGATTGGAAGGGGGAGGGGTCCGAACCCAACGGAGAATATCAAGTTTAGCAGGAAATATTGCATAGTATTCCTTAGGATATGTCTGGATCAATGACAGTGGGAAACATAGTCATCTGGACATGTGGTTTGTCATGAAGGGCCCAAAAAACAACAACATATAACCCTCTGGTCTCCTGGGGTGTCTGGGTTATGGGGTCCCACAATTAGAGCGTGATGTTACCATGTGTACTCATAATGGTACCTGCACAGAGGAAAATCCCTGGATGTGCAGTTGTTATGTACACATCACACTGAGCACGCAGTCTCCCCTGGGATGCTGGGTATGACAATTTAACCACTTTGCAGAATGTAACCCTACAGGTAATATGGATGCCAAGCTGGAAGAATCTTGATCTAAGCTGGCCACAGCCTGGAGCCAGAAATATGGGAAAATGTGTGGGAACTACTGTGGGAATGGGTGAAAGCAGCGATTTTCAACATGTCTTTCCAGTTCATAACATGGCTGGTACACCCTCAAAAATGGTGGGTGGACTGGATACACCCCAATTGCAAATACATAGAAGGGTTGAAGCAACAATTGACTTGGTACATGGAATCGTTGCTGGAAAAGGGATTTGTGGGCAGCAGGAAACACAGGGCTGGGTGTATACCCCCTTTGCATCGGGTTGCTTTTCTACCACTGTTAATTACACAGAGCCAGAGTGTTACCAGTAGTTTGTATATGTAATAGGAAAATAAAACAACTTTTATATATATAATGTATTTAACAAAATATGTAATCAACTGCTTTGTATGCCTGAATCCACAATAGGTATTGTATCTGGCAGTGCTATGTATCATCTGAAATAAATCTGTTTAGATGACTTAATACATATTTTTGTTCTACTTTATTTAGAATTTTTGCAGTGTATCACTGTATGATTTTGGAAATGTAGGACATCAAATTGCACAGCATTCTTCATCAAAATTGTATTAACGTGTGCATATTATAGAGAGAAATATTTTTGCACCAGCTGTTCTGTAGAGAATCTGGGCTAAAGTCTCTAATAATGTAGAGTAGCTAGTAAGGAGTAACATCATAAGATGAACATAAGACTGGCCATACCAGTGCAGACATTAGATCTATCTAGTATGGTATCCTGTCTATGGAAGTGAGTAGAAACTGATGATTTGGAGGAAAGTGAACTCTTGCATAATACAGCAACCTATTTGGAGATGATGGACTACAGTGAAGGGAATTTCCTTCCTGACCTCTCTAGTCAATTAGCTTTCTCCCTAAAGCATGGAGTTTAATAACCCATGTCATTACATTTCCTTGCATAGGTAGAGTGTAACAGTATTAATATTAAATTCAATCACAGTGTTGAATTGAAGAACTGCGCCAAAGAGTCATGACATATTCAGCTCTAACAATGACTTCATCCACATTCTTGTGATGGGCTAACAGATAACACCCTCTGTCTGTTCCTGCTTGGAAGAGAAACATGAAAGTAACTTCACAAGAGAAGGAATTATCTGCAGTGGGCCAAGGATCACTGGATTAAAACACTGTGATAGCCTAATCAGAGACATGGTAATATGTAAAGTTTCAGAGCAGCATGTGAAGATTTATCAATGTGATTCCTACTATGTTGATTGAAAAGTGTTGGGAAAGAATTTATATTTCTTTAATGGCAAGTTATATCAAGAAGCAATAATGCAATGAAATTCTTAATTAATCTTCTGACTGACTCCAGAATGTATTCCTGGTCTTAGACTAAAAGTAGCATTTTTCCATATAATGTCAGTTCAAATGAATAAAATTGGTCTGGATACGTCTTGATGCATTGGCTAATGTTTTTGGTGCTCTGTTAAATAAATAGTAACAACTAGATCTGTGAGAGACATTGATAATTAAATCTGAAATCAAGCCAAACTCACTCTCCCCTACCTCACCCCCCACAGTCAGGTTTCATTACAAGCATGAAGCTTAGGCCAGGTTCACTAAATGACTGTTTGAGGTTTACAAAACCCAGGGTGAGGTTCTGGCAGACATGGCTGAATAATTGTTTCCCACAAAAAACAGAGAGACTGGAGGTATGGCTTATTTGGCTTTGAGATTTGTGGTGCTGTCAAGGTATGTTTCCCACTTTGAACTTTAGCGTCCAGAAAGTGGGGACCTGCATGTACCCTTCTAAGCTTAATTCTTAGCTCAGATCTGATAGCGCTGCCACCAACCAGAAATTCCAGTGTCTGGTACACTCTCTGTCCCCAAAACCTTCCCTGGGGGACCCAAGACCCAAACCCCTGGGGTCTTAAAACAGAGAGAAATAAACCATTCCCCCTCCTTCCCCCTCCCAGACTTTCCCCTCCCTGGGTTACCCTGAGAGATACACTGATCCAAACTTCTTGGACCTTAAAACAGAGAGAAATTAACCTTTCCCCCCACTCCTTTCCCCCCGCCAATCCCTGGTGAGTTCAGACCCAATCCCCTTGGGTCTTACACAAGGAAAAAAATCAATCAGGTTCTTAAAAAGAAAGCTTTTAATTAAAGAAAGAAAAAAGTAAAAATTATCTCTGTAAAATCAAGATGGAAAATGTTTGCAGAGTCTTCAGCTTATATAGACTAGAGGGACTCCCTCCTCCCTACCCTAAGATACAAGTTACAACAAACAGAGGTAAAAATATCCTTCAGGCAAAATACACATTCACAAGTTAAGAAAACAAACATAAGCCTAATCCACCTTTTCTAGCTAGAACTTACTATTTTGAATGTGAGAGACTGTTTTAGAAAGATTAGAGAAAAATCTGGTTGCACGTCTGGTCCCTCTTAGCCCTGAGAGTGAACAATGAACAACACAAACAGCACAAACAAAGACTTCCCTCCACCAAGATTTGAAAGTATCTTGTCCCCCGATTGGTCCTCTGGTCAGGTGTCAGCCAGGTTCACTGCGCTTCTTAACCCTTTACAGGTAAAAGAGACATTAACCCTTAACCCTCTGTTTATGACAGGTGCAAAGCATACTCATGTGATCTGAAAACTAAATATGTTTCATGGCTTGCTGTTAACCAACACCAAAATGGTTTCTTCAATCGGTATTAATGACACAATACTTTGTCCCTTTTGGCATGTGATCGATGAAATTCAGGGCCCTGTAAGGTGGCTTCCATTTCGATAAGCAATCAATTGCATGGATTTGGGATATTTTCTCGGCGTAGGGGAAGGTTGCAGAAGATTGGCGAGGAGCTAAGTGGCAGACCAAGTATGTGACTGAATGTGAGCAGAAGATGCAGGCCATTCAGCGAACTTTGCCTGATAGACCCTGCCAAGATGTGGTTTAGTATAGTTCAGCATATTTTTGTTTGTAAACAAGTCAGTTTATGTTCAGTTTACGAATGTAATGAATGTAGCCAGCTGTTGACCTCATATAACCCTGAGATAAGCGCGGCGGATATAACATCACAGAGAACTCCTCTTGGTGAAGCCCTGTCTGGCCAGCTGTCCTGAATGGCCAGAGTCCCCTGCAGCCCCTCCGCGTGCCTCAGGGACTCCCCGTGCAGCTTGGAGTGTAAGTTCTTCCCTCAGTAAAAGCCTTGCTAATTATCCTCAGGCTGAGTGTCATTCTTTCGCTGGTAACTCTGCCCCCCTTGCAGGCACATTCAGTATAATGTGTTTACTTACAAAAATCATATACTAATGCTATTTCAAGGACCGAAGCAGGAACAAACTAATCAGAGACAGCCTTCTTTTGTAGGAACCCCAGATGAAAAATTTCAGCCCCTGTCCCAAGAAGCAGGTAGCTTTTTGCCTCTACTTATCTCCAGGGACCCACACAGACTTCTGCCATCTTCCTCCAATTGCTTAACATACAGCCTTGGTCCATCCCAGCACCTTCATTTGGAGTATAGAAAACCCCATTAGCCACATGGCCTCCAAAAGTCAGCCTGGGCTACTATTCTCCCAATATTTCTTAAAGATTCTCTGGCTGGTTATCTACATTGTATCAACTCATTCAAGAGAGACTTTCTTATCTCAATGCCCCTCAATGGGAAAGGCATTATTTTACTCTTTCACAATATATGGCATTATATACATTTTGATACAAAAGCAGAGCATGTACCAAAGCATGCCCATCTTATATCTCTTCCATCTAGTAAGCTGATTAATACATGAGAGATGCCTCCCTGCTGGTTCTGGTGACTCCTTCAGATCATCTGGCTCCCCTTATCCCTGGGCCTTCTTCACTCAAACACTGCTGGAAAATGAGAGCATTTTCCACAGGTTGAGCATTGCATTTTCAAATCAGGTTAAAATGGATTATTTTGGCTATAATTTCCAAAAACCTCAGATCAAAACAGGCATACTAGGTTGACTCTGGGTGATAATGACTCAGTGCATTGTCGTGGAAGGATCCAAGTTTGACTTTCATATTGGTTCCTGTCACAGGGTGGGTGGCTCCTTTAAGGAGAAATAGGCCCAGCCTGACCTGTGACACAATTAGCTTGCCTCTCCAAGTGTGGAAAAGGCAGAAAGTCATGTGACATGTAGACCACATGACTCAATCAGGCCTTCTGTGAAAGAGCTAGAGGAGGGAAGTGGTGGCTGGATAGAAAGCAGGAAAATAGACCCTCAGAGAGGAGAGCTGAACCCAGTCAGAAACTGGAGTGACAATTCTCTATTTTGGACTAGCAGGGGAGAAACACCATTGATTCTCGTTGAAAGAGGATGACTGAAAATAGAGGCAAAATGCATAGATGATAACCCCAGAATACAGGCAGGACTGAGTTTCAAATCTGTTAATGTAATTTATCAAAATTCAGGTTATGTGAGGAATAATTCATAATTTAAAAAAGTGCCTAGAAATATTGCTTAGTTTTTAAGGTGCCAATTCATGTAAAACATATCTGTTAAGTGCTTTAGTTATAATCAATACTAACTGCATTAAGCTTTCCTATGAGGCTAAATTTACAGTGCAAAGAAGTTATAAATATGAAAAACAAATCTTATTGAGAATAACAAATCATTTTTCCATTTAAAATAATGGACAAATTACAACTGAAAATGATGTGGCCTCAGTTTCTCCCTAATATTTGTTTTCTTATACTAAATCCTAAATCTTCCACAAATAATGCCTTTGGGCACAGCTTGGAGGAAAACAATGCCAGGTTTGCAAAATATGGAATTCTGATGTATTTTACCTCCAATACTCAGTAGGATTTGCTATGCATATGATAGATTCAATGAGATATCCCCCAGTTCTGTCTCTTCTCAACATTATTGCTAGTTACAGAAGTCTCAGGGTTATTTATGCTCTTTCCTCAATAGTACCACACACATGCAATCTCAGAGTGGGCTTTCTTTGGCAGGGGCTGGATGATAGCCTGTTTCCTTAATTTTCAGCAGGAGGGCCAGATGCATGTGCATAGTAACCAGTGACAGAGAGGAGACTGACAATCATAGATTTTGGGATCCACTATCCAAGCAATTTAGAATAGATCAAGAGAACCTAAATTTGCATGCAAACTAGCTTGGGTCTTTGTCATAGTCCTGTAGGAAATATACTTAATTACTGGTATTAATTTAGCTGGTCTCTCAAAACAAACTTTTTTCTCTCCTGATATATTGTTTTGTTCTTGTGCTTGTTTGTTTTCACCAACACGCTTACCGCCCAATGAAACAAACTTTAAAAAAAAAAGATTGTAAAGAAAAATATGATCCCATAGTATGGGAACATTGCAAACACTTCTTTGACATTGTGGTGTTATGGAAGAGAAGATGGAAGATGTGACCTTTATAGAGTGAGTCATTTTTTAAACTTAATTGGAAAAATCTCAGAATAGCTCTAGAGGAGAACTCTTACAGAGCATTTTATGACTAGATTTTTACTATTAGTCTAGGAAACTGATGTATCTCAAAGAGGGCACAAGCGAAGGAGAAATTTGCAGATCCATACTGCTGTAGGCACTATAGTCATATTATGCGCTCACATTAATCTTTTCAAGTGACATGAAATTGTATTAAAACTGTTTGGTAATCATAGTTCTATAGTTCAATGATCAGTAAATATGCTGGGAAATGTTCCTTGCACTATTGAAGTGCTGAATGTGCTTTTGAGAGAATTTCAAGCACTTTCAAAATAACTATAAAGGGCAACACAAACAAACAGAAATGAATCCAATGCCACTGTAAGGCACCAAAGGTCTAAAACTGAGAACTCCAGGCACAGGCCTGCTCTCACTGATGTCAGTGGCAAAACTCACATTGACTTTCCCTGGAGCTGGAGGGAATCATGTTAATTGCAGTGATGTAACTTTCAAACTGGTACAGACATACTCTCAGTTACAGTGTATTGCCTGGTGTTCTCCTAAGGCAGCACAAGAACATGCTGCTTCTTGGATGGGGTTTGTGGCAAAACCATGATTTAACCTTCCATAATTATCATTTAGAAAACGTTGTTTATTTCCTTACATCCTTACATTTTCGTAATAGAATCATAGAATCAAATGTTCAAAACTTTTGCCATTGAGATTACAGGTAGGGTTAACCTTGACAATCACTTTTTCCAGTTAAAGTGTCATTTAGACGAAAAAAAAAAGGATAGGAGCAGAGATTTCCTAAAAATATATTGAATTTACTGCAGGGCTCTAGATCAGAGAAGGAGAGCTTCCTGCAATAATACAGATTTTTTTTTTAATATTATGAAGTGCAACAGTCTTCAGATTTTGGATTTAAAAGTTTGGGGAATTTAAAAGGGACTAAACTCAAGGGAAAGGGAAGAAGGAGTGTTATAATTAGGATACATGGTGTTCATAAGATCTGCATTCTATTCCTGACTTTATCACAAACTGGGCCGCTAAAAGTCTGGTTGGCCCCAGCAGGGCAGGCAGGCTCCATGCCTGGCTCTGGGGATTTACATCTCCATTTATAAGTGGAAAGATACACCCATGTCCCTCCAACTACTAGGTGGAGGGGTGGCCATGGGGGCTCCCATTGACTATGGTTCCCAGCCTGTGGCGCCTACAGGAGGGAGCAGCATGTGGAGCCCCCTGGCCACCCCACTGCCTAGGAGACGGGGAGATGTGCTGCTGCTTCCCGGGAACCACACAGACTTCCTCCATCCCCAGGAAATGCCAGGGCCACCAGAAGCCTGCACCCCAAACCACCTCCCATGCCCCAACCCCCTCCCCCAGCTTGGAATCCCTTCCTGCATACAAACTCCCACCTGGAGATTGCACCCTTTACCACAGCACCCTGCCCCAGACCTGAGCTTCCTCCAACACTCCAAACCCCTCAACCCCAACCCATCGATAACGATGGATGAACATCATATATATATAATATGTATGTGTGTGTGTGTATTTATTGCTTAAGAAAGTGAGGTCTTGAACTAAGCTAGTCAGAGAAAAGGCAGGAATTGTGCAAGCTTTCTACACACAGCTTTGTCAATGCATTATTACAGTCAGCAATGGATTAAGACATCCGTCTTCAGGTGCGGAAGAAGGTTTTGTCACACTGTTTGCAGAAGCAGCAAAGGCATCCTGAGCTTGGGGAGTTCAAAGGGGCTTGTGTCCCTTGAGACAACAGCCTCAGGGAACACTCCTCTTTTCAGTTGACATTCAGTGCCTATTCACAGGGGACAGCAGAATAAGGATCAATGAAGATTACACACTTGATTTGCACCTGGAACGACAGACATGAAAAGCAATGGCCATATATTATACATATGTAATGGCTGGCAAATTGTATGCTAGACAGACTCCTTGCCTAAATTGCATTGTGTGCCCATGAATATCCAGTTAGAAGAAGAGTAGATTATGAAGAGTAGAGCATATAAATACTCTAGAATAGCCACAGAGACTAAAAGGACATGCATACTGTCAAAGGTTAAACTGTTCTTCTTTCTTGGTCTGTGCCCCTTTTGATGTCCCATCTACATCTAAACTAGGCCAGGGCCATTTCCATGGAGTTTCTCCTCTTTGACCCACCTGTGAAACCAGCAGTCCTCTGGCAAACTGCTGCCTGGATTGCAGCTGGTAGTGTTTACCTGCTTAACTGATACTCATTGAATAAATATTTTTAGCTAGCCTGTGTAGTGGCTCCACAAACTCTGACATGTTTGATAAAATAGATTTCTCTTAGATATTTCATAGCACTGGGGGAAGGTATTGCCAGATAGTATGCGATAATGGTAGCCCGAGTAGGCCAGATTCACAAAAGTACTTAGGAATTACAACGCTGAACCCCTAGGCCAATGGCATTCTCAGCTCTGAGCTGGATACCAAGACTTCCCATACAATGCATGTGGAGGATTAGACCTTAGGGGCAAGGCTGGCATGCCAATCATAGGCACCTCCTTCTGCCTAGAATTCTCAGACATGAACCTTCTTCTGGAGATAGGTAACCTAGGTCAGTCCTTTCTCTCAAAAGGCATAGAGAGACCCCAGAAGAGCCAATGGAATAGTAATCGGGGACTCACCAGGGCTGAGGGATACCCAGATACAAATCCCTGCTCTGCCTGATTTGGAGGAGGAACTTGAAGCCAGCTCTTCACCAGCTTAGCTGAATGCCCTGACCACCAGCTACAGGCTATTCCAGGGTTTTCGCAAGCTTTCCTGTTGGAGCTGTTTTACTTTGTATTAAATATTCATTGGTCCGAGAGAGAGGTAGTGTGAGAATGACTCTATAGCTCAGTGGTCAGGATGCTCACCTGGGATTTGGAGGACTTATGTTCAAGTCCCTGCCCCAAATCTGTCAGAGCAGCAATGTAAACCTGTGTGTCCCACCTCCAAAGTGAGTCCACTAAGTAGTTGGCTACTCTGGTGACATGGACTGATAGGCCTTAGGGGGTCTTGTGAGTGAGGCCTGATCCTGTAGGTGATCCCAGAGCATGACTACAGGATTGGGCCCTGTTTGCAAGAAAGGCATTCCCCTGACTAGCTTGAGAATCCCCCTGAGGCTTAAGTGTGCCCAAGGGCTCTGAGCAGCTTGCTAGCTGTGGGTGGCATTAGGATTTAGATACCTTTGCGTATGCTGGCCTTAGGTGATAGTCTGAGAATATCAGTGATGCATAAATGGTGGATTTAAGTGCTCTTGTAAATCTGACCTTAAAGTGTTTGATTCAACAATCAATCTAATGTTTGTAATGTTTTCCATTCTCCTGAGGAAAGCTCCTGATTAAATAACATTCAGAAACGCGTGTGGCTACCTGCAACTGAGTGTTAATGCTCCACTTAAAGAAAACCATATTAACTATAATAGTGCAGCTACTAAATTCAATACCATATGTACAGGCTGTTACATTGTCTGGAAAGGCTCACAACTATGAGTGCCTTCCTCAGGGCAGACTGTCAGAAAACAGGGCAGACATCCCAAACTGGTGGTGTGTTCTACAATTAGATTTCACCAACCCAGTGACAAATGTGAACTCCTGGATCACTGTAGCTGTCTTACCATGGAGTCACAGACAGTCCCCTCAGACTCTCCAGTCTATCTTGCTGCCTAGACAAACTGGACTTTGTGATAAAGGATCACTTAAACCGAAAATAACACCACTTCAGGTTGCTCCCAGTCCCAAGAAACTAGTCACTTGCCCCAGATCAACTGTTGCTTTAGATTTTACACCAAAGAACACTGGGAGCTAATTCTGTAGTAAACTAACTTAAGGTTTATTATCTAAGAGAAGGAAGTGAGAGGTTAAAGCGGGTAAAATATATGTACAGGTGAGTCACAGTTTGTATTTCCAAATGGAGGCAGTGATGTAATAAACTACCAGTTTCCCAAAAGTCTTTTTAGAGTAACCAGATTGTGTCTGGGGATCTCCACTTTGTATCTGGTACGCTTCCCTGTAAGAGTCCCCCAAACAGTCCAGAGATCATAGATCTTTCCTTGAATACATGCTTATAGCTTCTTCTCACAGAAAACAAGCTGACAGTGTCACTACCAAAGGGGGGTTTTCCTTTGATGATGGAGAATGAAGAATGCATTTAGAGTCTTTGACCTCCAATCATCACACACAATAACCACTTGTTAAGGTAATATAATATAGTCTATTGGGGTTTCTTCGAAGGCATTTGACTTACAACCACATGACATTTTGATTTAAAAATTTGAATTACATGGAACTAATGGCACACATTTGATGGATTACAAACTTGCTCATTGACAGACCTCAAAATGTAGTTGTTAGTGGGAGGATCAATGACTGGGACCGTTTCTAGCAGGTCCCTCAAGTACTGGTTCTTGGTCCAACTCTATTCAATATTTTCATCAGTGAGCTAGTTGATTATATAAAATTTTTGCTGGTGAAGTTTTCAAACAACATGAAGATAGGTGAGGTAGTCAATAATGAGGAGGACATGTTGTTGTTGCAGAGTGATTTGAATGACCTGGTTAAATGCTCACAATCCAATCAAATCCATTTGAACCACATGCAAGCTAGCACCCCTGGAACCAAAAACGCAGGTTATACCTACAGGATGGGAGACTGTCTTGAAACGCAGTGACTCAGAGAAGGAATTAGGGGTCATTGTAGATAATCACCTCAATATGAACTCTTAGGGCAGCAAAAGGGTTAATGCAATTGTTGGAAGTATAAAAAGGGAATATTAAGTAGAAATAGGGAAACGATCTTGCTTCTGCACACAGCATTGATAAAATCAATACTAGAACCCTGTGTCCATTTCTGGTGTCCTCACATCAAGTAGGTTGGAGAGAGTTCAAAGGAGGGCCAGAAAAATGATGCAGGGGCCAGAAAACAAGCCTTATGATGTGAGACTTAAGGAGCTCAATGTATTCCGCTTATTGACAAGAAGGTTAAGAGGTGATGATCACCGTGTACAAGTACTTACACCTGGAAAAGGTATTTGATATCGGGCAGAGTGGAGGTCACCTTTAATCTATCAGTAAAAGGCATAGCAAGCCCCAGTGGCTGGAAGTTGAAGTTAGAAATTCAACCTTGAAATGAGAGGAAATTTCCTAACAGTTTGGGAAATTAAGCACTGGAACAGCTTGCGGGGGAGTTGTGGACTCATCAGCCCATGGAATGTTTAAAATGTGATTAGATAGCTTTCTAGAGAAATATGCCTTAATCCAGCTTCTGGGATAAATTATTTGGCCTTTTATGTGGGGGGTTGGGTGGTCATGGTGGGTCATCCTGGCTTTAGAGTCTATGAATCGCCCTGTTCATTCTCTTTCTTCATGGGCCGAAAAGAGAACAGGATGCTGTGTGTTGTCTTCAAAACATTCAGAACTCTTAGAGCTATGCAATAAGACAATGACTATAATCACATCTCATGTTTAGGGCTTCACTAGCTCACCTGCAGGGGTCAGGAAGAAGCTTTTCCTCTGATACACAATTGACCATTCTGTGTTCTCCCCACCAACACATCTTCCTTTGCAGTATGGAGTGCTCACTGCTGGAGGCAAGATGCTGGATGGGGTGGGCCAGTGTTCTGAGGTGCTACAGAAAATCCTTTTTCTGGATGCTCAGGGTAAAACTGATTACCAGATTTGAGGTTGTGCAGGAATTCTCCCCATCTCAGTGGCAGGGTCCTTTGGATTTTTTTCACCTTCATCTTCACCCTGAGGTGTGATTCAGCTCCTGGGATCATCTGGGGATCTCTCACCATTCAATTCCCTGTTTGTGAGAGGCCTCAGGACCTGGTGGCACCTGGGTCTCTCTTGTTCTCTGCCTGTGGCACACAACAGCTTAGTTTCCTGAGGACTGAATGCCTTAATCTAAGTAAAGTGAATAGACTCAATACAGGGGCAATGGGGTAAAATGTAATGGCTGAGATATTACAAGAGGTCAAATCAGATGAACTAATGGTCACTTCTGGCCTTAAACTCTATGAGAATTAGGGCCATACTACCTGATCAGGACCTAATTTTTTTTTAAGCTATTCCTGGAAGTTACTTCTCCACACAGAAGGGAGAAGAGCAACAGGCCTCTACCCAGCATGGTGCGAGGCCTGTGAGAGCTACAATAATGTTCTAATGTACTAGAGTGCCAAGAAGAAATGGAAACTATTTCCTGGCCCCAGTCATGTGAACTGGGTTCACAGTCATGTGAACTGGAAGGTTAATATGTCACATAGTAGGGTACTAATGTTAGAATAACACTACAGAATACTCTTTGGTTCACAAACTTGGGAATAAATCAGACGTGGAAGGTTTGCTAGATTAAAGTCAATGAAGGGAGCTTCTCTCCACGCACCCGTGCTTTTTCTTCTCAAGAAGCCCTGGGGCCTCTCTTCCCTTCTTCTCTGTGATGTTTTCAGAGAGTCTTCTACTGTTTGTTGGGGATGGGTGTTAAGGGTTTTTTCCCCACTTTGAACTTTAGCATCCAAACAGTGGGGATCTGCATGATTACTTTTAAGCTTAATTACTAGCTTAAATTTGGTACGCTGCCACCAGCCAAAAATATAGTGTTTGGCACACTTCCTGTTCCCCCAAAACCTTCCCTGGGGAACCCAAGACCCAAACCCCTTGGGTCTTAAAACAAGGAGAAATAAACCATCCCCCCACCTTTCCCCCCCAGACTTTCCCCTCCCTGGGTTGCCCTGGGAAGCTACACAGATCCAAACTCCTCGGGTCTTAAAACAAAGAGGAATTAACCATTCCCTTCCTTTTCCCCCTACCAGTCCCTGGTGAGTTTAGACTCAATCCCTTGGATTCCAAAACAGGGAAAAATCAGTCAGGTTCTTAAAAAGAAAGATTTTATTTAAAGAAAGAAAAGGTAAAAATTGTCTCTGTAAAATCAGGATGGAAAATGCTTACAGGGTACTCAGATTCATATAGCCTAGAGGGACTCCCGCCTCCCAGCCTGAGATTCAAAGTTACAGCAAACAGAGGTAAAAATCCTTCCAGCAAGAGACACATTTACAAGTTAAGAAAACAAAGATAAGACTAATCCACCTAGCCTGGCTATAGTTACAATTTGAAACATGAAAGACTGATTCAGAAGAATTGGGAAAATCTGGGTGTACGTCTGGTCCCTCTTAGCCCCAAGAGTGAACAACGAACAAAAACAAACAGCACAAATAAAGACTTCCCTCCACCAAGATTTGAAAGTATCTTGTCCCCACATTGGTCCTCCGGTCAGGTGTCAGCCAGGTTCACTGAGCTTCTTAACCCTTTACTGGTAAAAGAGACATTAACTCTTAACCATCTGTTTATGACAATGGGGGAGCAGGAACAAGAAAGGCAGGCAGCTTTCCGGCTGTGCAAAACACCTCAAGCTAAAGCTACATCTGTCAAACTTTCACAAGCATGTGCAGATGGTCACACAGCCATTTTGTTTTAAGGGCTCCATGTGAACAGCTGCACCAGTTGAACCTAAAAACAAGGCTCGATTTTAGGGGGCTTGAGGTTCAGGGGAAATGCAGAATTTTGCTCTGTTGTAATGAGTATTAGGGAGATATTATGAATCCAGACTCATGCAAAAACACAATAGAAAAAAAATCATTAACTGTGTTCTACTTTGCAAGTTGATCTTGCAGTGTCAAGAGCCACCAGCACAAACTTATTTACATTGCTTTGGTTTACTGGAGAGTGAAGCAGTGGATCCTTCAAGACACATTTATAGCACAGGGAGGTTTTAGAAAAGTATCTAAAATCTTACAATCAGGTGCAGGCAATATTGGAAAACACATTACCAGGCTTAAATATAGTAATTGTTTCCAGTTAGTAAAATGACAAATAGTCTCTTCTTTGTGTGAGTTATGTGAAAAAGTTCCTCCTCTACCTTAGTGGGTCCTGCACTTATTGGTGGATTTGTTCACCTCAGTGATCTTCCCCTCTTGTGGAACCCACAGTCTGGATTAGCCCCTCCTGTGTCTGATCAGGAGTTGGGAGGTTTGGGGACCCAGGCCCACTCTCTACTCCGGGTTCCAGCCCAGGGCCCTGTGGATCACAGCTGTCTATAGTGCCTCCTGTACCAGCTGCATGACAGCTACAACTCCCTGGGCTACTTCCCCATGGCCTCCTCCAAACACCTTCTTTATCCTCACCACAGGACCTTCCTCCTGGTGTCTGATAACGCTTGTCCTCCTCAATCCTCCAGCAGTACACTCTCACTCTAGCTCTTTGCCTTCTTGCTCCCAGTTCCTCACCCACACTACTACTACTACTACTACTACTACTACTACTACTACTACTACTACTACTACTACTACGACTCCTCTCTGCCTGACTGGAGTGAGCTCCTTTTTTAAACCCAGATGCCCTGATTAGCCTGCCTTGATTGGCTGCAGGTGTTCTAATTAAAGTAGCTATCTCTACTGCCTTCTAGAAAGATCTTAATTGGCCCCAGGTGCCTTGATTAACCTGAAGCAACTGCCATTTGGTTACCAGGGTACTAGGGATTTGTTTAGCCTGGGGCTAACATACCTGTTTCTCAGTACTTTACTGTAGCCATCTGGCCTTGCCCCATCATAGTCAATAATGATGTTTTTTCATGTTAAGGGATAAATTTCTATAAAATGAGGCATTTGCTGTGGCTTGATACTGCTATAAATAAATCCATGTTAATGTGATGGTATCAGCAAGACTTCCGTGATCTAGCTAAAAAGGTCACATTAAATCTACCCTTTGAAAACAGCAATGTGGACAGTCTCACTCCATTACTTTCACTACGACTCCTTTATGCAACTCAATATGCTGAGGATAGGAAATTATTTCCACATTTAGCTTCTTCTCATAATTAATAAGATCTGAATTGGAATTCATGGTAGATGAGTACCCTGAAGGTATTAAAAATGTCACAATATTACTGTACTAGGTTTCTCAGACTTACTGCATTACATCTCTTGTACAAAATGGATAAAAAACAGTAATTCAATAGGAGTGTTATTTAACTGTTAAATTACAGCTCAAAAATACAGCACAGAGAGATCATTTTCAATTAAATTCAAAGCAAATCAGCTTCACTCCTGCCTGTCTTTTGATTGCTTAATTCTTCTAGTAGCTTAAATTTCATCTTAAGCTTTTATTACAAACATTCATACTTAAATATGCTAATGACTTTCAAGAAAACAGAAATATAACTTTAAAATCAAAGATGTGTCAAATGAAAGTAGTTCATATCATTTGTGATGCACAGCAAAAAGACTGAGCTTGATGCTTAGCTTCAAGCATCAGTACTGTAATATTTCATGCCACTTCTGCAAAACACAACCAAGGCAAATTGACTTTTTACAGTAGTGGATTCTAATCACTTCTGTAACCTGCAATGTCCAACGAACTTCAAATACTCGTGATATAAAAAGACATAGTAAAGCAAAGGAGCTTATGTGAAAATTGTTGCTGGAGAAAAAGATACTTATTAGAATGTAAATAATACAAGTTAATAGTATTTGTAGTCTAAAGACTGCCTTGGGACTCTCATACTCTTTCCTTCCTGGAACTCAAGCAAGGTGAATGAGACTCATTAGAACATACAGGAAAAGTGATCCTTCTTTTCCAAATAAATGAAAAAGATATAGAGGTGTCTTGTCATGTTTTCTGAGCTGTGCTGTAGGCAATGTCTGACAGTGTGTGCATTCAGATTCAGATTCAGAATAAAAGCTGAATAACTGGAGGGATGCTGCCACATTTTTTTGCTTCAGCAATACTTAAAAAAAAATTGATGTTCCTTGCCATGTTGCATCAGCCTACAGTCACCAGAAGTTAATACATATTTACAGAGATATTTGTTTTATCTATACTTGCCTGCCAAGCTACACAGCCAGGACCAGTTCTGTCAGACGTTCTTTGCCATAGCAGTGGAAGAGACCAGACATACATTACTGTGTCTGAGAGTTCCCTGAGGGACTCCTGAGTTCTTGGTTAGACTGTGTTGCCATTTACCCATGCTCCAGCCTCTTGCCCAAACTCTTTACAGCTCATCAGTAAATCACTGCATTTTGTGAGCATCATGCAATGGCAGGAGATGGGTAGGTGCAATTTGTCGATGGTGGTGGAGAGCACCTGTTTTCCCCCACCAGCTTATCACAAGAATGACACTATATAGAGTGTGCAAAAATTTCTGCAAACTTCCATTGAAACTGTTCTCTGACCAGTCTTTGGGGCAGTGCATCAGAACAGATCTGACCCTCCAGTATTTTGTGGCTCACTGCCCACTCATACAAGATGATGGTCCAAGCATAGCAAAAGTGATCATCCTGTCTTGATCATCTAGAAATCCAATCGTAGTCCCAAAAATGAGTGCTACCATCCAGAAGTTCCAGTATCTGGATCACTCCCTCCTCTATTTAGCATGGATCAGTAACATACTCTTGAATGATGGATCTGATGAGGCCTTTAAAAGCTGTTGTTTATAAGTTCCATTACAAGTCATTTCTTGTATTCTGCTAGCGGCATCCCTTCCAAAAGCACTGCTTGTCAGCTACTAAATAAATTTGGGAAGTAAAGCATCTGATCTGAATTTGTTTTTTAGCTTGTTCAGACGTGAGCAAGCACAAGAACAAGATAATTGTGATTATCTGAGAATACGTTGATACAACGGATTCCATAGTACTATTATTCACACATCACTCCTGCTTTGATAACTTATTGTGTAGTAAAAAGCTTTAGCATAGTGAACAAAGCCTTGACCTTTCAGTTTATAACTATGAGAAGGCAAAGCGGATGGAAAGGGAGAAAAGGAATATGATTTTATTATTATTATAGTGTTAACTTTAATCTTGCAGTGGTTTGCACTTAACAGAACCTTTTTGTTCTCTTTTATTTATCTGAAATAGAAAAAGCATTTGTCTGAAGGGCTATTTCTCTGCACACTTCCCTCTGCCCCTCTCCCACACACCATCAAGAAGAAAACAGTTGATGACTGCTTTTATATTAGCCGATAAATCAGACGACATGCCAGCAATGTCACTTTAGGGTCCTCCTGCCATAGAAAACAATAACAATAGAAAGTGATATTTGCCTCAAGATACGGAGAGTTATAGTAGCATGAGAAGCTTGACAGAAAATTCTTCCAATTCTCAACTGAAACTCTTTTCTGCCCAGAAAAATGGTAGGAATGAAGGGAAAGTAGATTCTCTATAACCAGTGCTTTTACTACAAGTACAAATGTCTACATTTTCTCACATGAATTGAGACATGTTTAACGACTCACATTTCCTTTAAGAGCTGAATATCTAGCTAAGTTCTATTTGGCCTTTAGACAAACCAAACAGCTGAGAGAAGTGGTGAAGTCTTGTTTGATTACTACAAGCCTGCTGAAGAAGGGACTTAATATCTTTTATTGCTAGATATGTTATATGCATGGCCAGTAAAGGGCTTGACATTTCAGAAATGAAATATTTGGGTAGACAGTGGATTTAATAAGTAATAATGCCTCTGTCTCTTGAGAGTGGGAAATCTATACTGGTTCTAATTACTAATATCCTTTCACTTTTTTCTGAATTGAAAAGATTTCTAGCAGATTGGATGAGAACTGGAAATCCAGATGCAACTAAAGTCAACTCTGTGAACAGAAATTCATCCTTTCCTTGTGTTTTGAACTGATATCAGCTTACCATGTATTTCTTAAACTGTTCTAGTGTTCAGCCAATTGCATTTAATAGTAAAAAAATCTGATAAACAAATGATGGCTGAATGTACTTGATCTATAGCTATGAGGGGAAACTGATAAGAACAGGCCTTTTTGGTAGACTAAAAATATTTCTGGTCCAGTTAGCAACATTAAAAATGTAGTAGGCTAGGTTCACAGTGAGTGTAAATTTCCATAGCTCCAACTGAGCTATGCTGATTTGCACAAGCTGAGAATGTGCCCTGCCCTTTTCTCATAGAAAAGCTCAATTGGCATCCCTTGCCAAGGAAAGGGCACAGAAATCAAACGAAAGAAAAAGTTTACCAAACCTGTTCAAACCTCAAGAAAAAATCATGTAATAAACTAAGGTTTGGCCAAATTTTTATTTTAACCAAACCAAATCGCTTTGCTCATCCCTATGGTAAATTAAAACTATTAAAATAAACTGAAATGCAAGTAATCTGTTTGGCTGATTCTACCTACTCCAGTAAATAGCATTTCTACACTGCATTGGTATGTCCGATAATTCATCAAACACCTAATTAAAGAGTCCTAGCTTCCTAATTATAAATGCTTCTGATACGACAGTTTCCTGTTACATTGCTTTTTCTAAGCAGTTAGGCTAGACCTCTCTTTTCATGAAAGAAACCATTGTGAATACCTGGGAATTTACAGTGGGAGGATGAAATACTCAGTAAATCCTAATCTAAAGCAAGGAACAAATTGTTTCAAATGTTTTCTTGACAAATTATTCATGAATACAAATACTTTGTTGAAACATAAAAGGAACCTGCAGCATTTATCTGTTGATCTTAGTCTGCTAATAGACGTTATAGAAGATGAACAAATTAATTTATTCTAACTAAGTAAAAGCAAAAAATTAAAGCCCACATTGCCCAATCTAGGGCCCTAAATTAAGGCATCTAAATCCATGTTTAGATCATGGCTCATCCTATTTACCTGTGCAGGGGAATAAGGGAGCACAAGACAGCCACTTACTCTCTGTGTAGGCTATCCACATCACGAGTAACAACATGGGAGGGAGAACAGCCTGTGTGGGGCTGCCACTGCTCTTCCTGCACAGGGGGACAAGAAGTGAATGTGCAGGAGCTGGGAAGACTTGGAACCTAGAGTCCGTGCCACACAGTATCCCACTCAGTGCATCTGAGCTAGTGGGGCAAAAGGAGTAATCTAGTGCTCTGTCCAGGATCAGGATATAGTGCTCTATACAGGATCAGACTGTTTCCCTCATGAGCAAATAAGGGTCACTCTCTGGTCTTCTCCTGGAGCAATGCTGCCCCTTGCTATGAGGTAAGAGTAAACTCTCAATCTATCCATCACTCAGAGTATGTCTACACTACAGGATTATTCTGATTTTACAGAAACCGATTTTTGGAAACAGATTCTATAAAGTCGAGTGCACACGGCCACACTAAGCACATTAATTTGGCCATGTGAGTCCATGTTCCGAGGCTAGCATCGACTTCCAGAGTGTTGCACTGTGGGTAGCTATCCCATAGCTATCCCATAGTTCCCGCAGTCTCCTCCACCCATTGGAATTCTATGTTGAGATCCCAATGCCTGATGGGGCAAAAAACATTGTTGCAGGTGGTTCTGGGTACAGCCTCACCCCTCCCTCCATGAAAGAAATGGCAGGCAACAGTTTCGCGCCATTTTTTCCTGGCTGAACTGTGTAGATGCCATACCACAGCAAGCATGGGGCCCACTCAGCTCAAGACAGCAGGTCATGAACATTGTAAACACCTCGTGCATTCTCGTGCAGTTTATGCTGAACCAGGACTTGAAAAACCAGGCGAGGAGGAGGTGGTTACGGCAGCGCGATGACGAGAGCGATGAGGACATGGACACAGAATTCTCTTGAACTGCGGGCTGCAGCGCTTTGGAGATCATGCTGTTAATGGGGCAGGTTCTAGCCACTGAAAGCCGATTTGGGGCCCCAGAAACAAGCACAGACTGGTGGGACCGCATAGTGTTGCAGGTGTGGGACAATTCCCAGTGGCTGCGAAACTTTCGCATGCATAAGGGTACTTTCATGGAACTTTGTGACTTGCTTTCCCCTGCCGTGAAGCGCCAGAATGCCAAGATGAGAGCAGTTAAGAAGCAAGTGGCGATAGCCCTGTGGAAGCTTGCAATGCCAGGCAGCTACCGATCAGTCGGGAATCAATTTGGAGTGGGCAAATCTACAGTGGGGGCTGCTGTGATGCAAGTAACCAAAGCAATCACTGAGCTGCTACTACCAAAGGTAATGACTCTGGGAAATGTGCACGCCATAGTGGATGGCTTTGCTGCAATGGGATTCCCTGACTGTGATGAGGTGATAGACAGAACGCATATCCCTATCTTGGGACTGGAGCACCAAGGCAGCCAGTACATAAACCACAAGGGGTACTTTTAATGCTGCTGCAAGAACTAGTGGATCACAAGGGACATTTCACCAACATCAATGTGGGATAGCTGGAAAAGGTACATGACACTTGCATCTTCAAGAACTCTGGTCTGTCTGAACGGCTGCAGCAAGAGACTTACTTTCCAGACCAGAAAATGACTGTTGGGGATGTTGACATGCCTATAGTTATCCTTGGGGACCCAGCCTACCCCTTAATGCCATGGCTTATGAAGCCATACTAGCGCACATTACTGACTTGCTCAGACCTCAGCCAAACCAATATTCCTATTGTTATTGCTGCTTGCTGTGTGCTCCACAATCTCTGTGGGAATAAGGGGGAGAAGTTTATGGCGGAGTGGGAGGCTGAGGCAAATCACCCGGCCGCTGATTACGCACAGCCAGACACCAGGGCGATTAGAAGAGCACACCAGGAAGCACTGCGCATCAGAGAAGCTTTGAAAACCAGTTTCATGACTGGCCAGGCTATGGTGTGAAAATTCTGTTTGTTTCTCCTTGATGAAAACCCACCCCCTTGATTGACTCATTCCCTGTAAGCAACCCACCTCCTCCTTCGATTACAGCTTGCTTTCTAAGGAAATAAAGTCACTATCATTTAAAAATCATGTATTCTTTATTAACTGATTATAAAAAGAGGGAGAAGACTGACAAGGTAGCCCGGCTGGGGTTTGGGAGGAGGATAAGAGGAAAGGAAAAGGCCACTTCAGAAGTTCAAAATAATGACAGCTTTTTGCTTGGGCAGTCCACTGGTGTGGAGTGGGTGGGGGCATGAAGCCTCCCCCCCCCCCGTGTTCTTACACGTCTGGGTGAGGAGGATATGGAACTTGGGGAGGTGAGAGGGGGTTGTGCCGTATGACTGGAGGATTGCTAATGTAGTTCCTATTTTTAAGAAAGGGAATAAAAGTGATCCGGGTAATTATAGGCCTGTTAGCTTGACGTCTGTAGTATGTAAGGTCTTGGAAAAAATTTTAAGGGAGAAAGTAGTTAAGGACATAGAGGTCAATGGGAATTGGGACGAATTGCAACACGGATTTACTAAAGGTAGATCGTGCCAAACCAATCTGATCTCCTTCTTTGAGAAGGTGACGGATTACTTAGATAAAGGAAATGCGGTAGATATAATTTACCTAGATTTCAGTAAGGCGTTCGACACGGTTCCGCACGGGGAGCTGTTAGTTAAATTGGAAAAGCTGGGAGTGAATATGAAAGTTGTAAGGTGGATAAGGAACTGGTTAAAGGGGAGACTCCAGAGGGTCGTATTGAAAGGTGAACTGTCAGGCTGGAAGGAAGTCACTAGTGGAGTCCCTCAAGGATCGGTTTTGGGACCGATCTTATTTAACCTTTTTATTATTGACCTTGGCACAAAGAGCGGGAATGTGCTAATAAAGTTTGTGGATGACACGAAGCTGGGGGGTATTGCTAACACGGAGAAGGACAGGGATACTATTCAGGAAGATCTGAACCACGTTGTAAACTGGAGTAATAGAAATAGGATGAAATACAATAGTGAAAAGTGCAAGGTCATGCATTTAGGAATTAATAATAAGAATTTTGGATATACGTTGGGGGCGCATCAGTTGGAAGCGACGGAGGAGGAGAAGCACCTTGGGGTACTGGTTGATAGCAGGATGACTATGAGTCGCCAATGTGATACGGCTGTTAAAAAAGCAAATGCGATTTTGGGATGCATCAGGCGGGGTATTTCCTGCAAGGATAAGGAGGTGTTAGTACCGTTATATAAGGCGTTGGTGAGACCCCATCTGGAATACTGTGTGCAGTTCTGGTGTCCCATGTTCAAGAAGGATGAATTCAAACTGGAACAGGTTCAGAGACGGGTTACAAGGATGATCCGAGGAATGGAAAAACTGCCTTATGAAAGGAGACTCAAAGAGCTTGGCTTGTTTAGCCTGGCCAAAAGAAGGCTGCGGGGGGATATGCTTGCTCTATATAAATATATCAGGGGGGTTAACGTTAGGGAGGGAGAGGAATTATTTAAGTTTAGTACTAATGTAGGCACGAGGACGAATGGGTATAAACTGGATATTAGGAAGTTTAGACTTGAAATTAGACGAAGGTTTCTAACCATTAGGGGAGTGAAGTTCTGGAACAGCCTTCCGAGGGAAGTAGTAGGGGCAAAAGACTTTCCTGGCTTTAAGACAAAGCTTGATAAGTATATGGAGGGGATGTTATGATAGGATCGTTAATTTGGGCAATTGATCTTGGATTACCACCAGATGGGTCTGCTCAATGGTCTGCGGGGAGATGTTGGATGGGATGGGAACTGAGTTACTGCAGAGAGTTCCTTCTTGGGTGCTGGCTGGTGAGTCTTGCCCACATGCTCAGGGTTTAGCTGATCGCCATATTTGGGGTCGGGAAGGAATTTTCCTCCAGGGCGGATTGGCAGGGGCCCTGGAGGTTTTTCGCCTTCCCCTGCAGCGTGGGGCATGGGTCGCTTGCTAGTGGTTTCTCTGCAGCTTGAGGTCTTCAAACCAATTTTGAGGATTTCAATAACTCGGTCCTGGGATAGGGGTTGTTATAAAATTGGATGGGTGGGTTTCTGTGGCCTGCCTTGTGCAGGAGGTCGGACTAGATGATCATATTGGTCTCTTCTGACCTACGAGTCTATGAGTCTATGAGTTATATAGGGGCTGCAGCGGCACTCTGTGATCCTGCTGCTGTTCCTGAAGCTCCACTAGACGCCAGAGCACGTCAGTTTGATCACGCAGCAGCCCCAGTGTTGCATCCCGCCACCTCTGATATTCCTGCCAACACCTCTGATCTTCCTGCTGCCATCTCTCATCTCAAGCATCCCTCCTCTCTTTACGTTCATCCCTCCTGTCCTCATGTTGGTCCCTCCTGTCCACACGTTCACTGGCATCTTTCCTGTACATTGATACCGCATCCTTCCACTCATTCAGATGAGCTCTTTCATTGCTGGTCACTTCCATGATTTCCAAGAACATTTCGTCTCTCATCCTTTTTTTCCACCTCCTTATCTGAGATAGCCTTCGGGACAGAGGAGGGAGACTTGAAAAATTTGCAGCTGCGGGAGTGAGGGAAAAAAGGGAGAGAAGTATTTAAAAAGATACATTTTACAGAACAATGCTTCTACTCTTTCACAGTGAACAACACTCTTCACATTACATAGCACATGTGATTTGAGTACAAGGTCGCATTTTGTATCTTAATATTGAGTGCCTGCGGCTTTGGTGTTAGAGATCACAGACACAGGTCCAGGCAACAGAATTCGGCTTGCATGCGGCCATGGTAAGCCATTGTCTTTCGGTTTCTGCAGCCTTCATAAAACCAGCACCCTCCTTTCCCACATATCAAGCAAAGCTCGTTGAGTGCTGCTTCTTTCCTGTTAACGTGCAGCACCAGAACTGCCCCCATCCAATTCTCTGGGATGATCGCTTTACCCCTCCCCCCACCACGTGCCTCGTACCAGGGAAGATCCTTGCTAGCCAAACGCGAAAAAGCTCAGCACCAATTCCTCCCCCCTCACTTGGCTAACTGCAGGGAAGGATTTCTTTTCAGCCACATGCAAACAGCCCAGAAGGAACGGCCACCTCTGTCCCCTTAATTAAATTCCAGTATTTCAATCAGGTTACCATGAACGATATCACTCTCCTGAGGATAACACAGCGAGATAAAGAACGGATGTTGCTTGAATGCCAGCAAACACTGGGACCATACGCTGCCAGGCTTTGTCATGCAGTGATACCAGATTACTTGCTACTAGCATGGCGTGGTCAAGTGTCCTACCATGGAGGATGGAATACGGCTGCAGTGCCCAGAAACGTTCTGCAAAGGCTTTTGGAGTACCTCCAGGAGAGCTTCATGGAGATGTCCCTGGAGGATTTCCACTCCATCCCCAGACATGTTAACAGACTTTTCCAGCAGCTGTACTGGCCGCGAATGCATCCCAAGTCTTCAGGGCAAATTAATCATTTAAAAAAGCTTGCTTTTAAACCATGTTTTATATTTGTCCGTTACAGCTATTCCCCTATTCCATTTTGTTTCCCCAGACTCCATTTTGTTTTCTGTTCTCCTGTGGCCGCCCTTCCCTGGCTGTTAAGTTGTTTACCAGGGCCACTGCCCTTCTCAAAGGGAGGGCCCCTTAAGTTGTTTAACAAGAGCCATTGCCCTTCTCAAAGGGATGGCCACTTGTGCTGCATGCTAAGTGGGACCACTGCCCTTTTCAAAGGGTTAGTCCTGTTATCACCTCGTTGAACCTGGGCTTGGTGTAGGGTAGGCAATGTCCAGAGCTGCAAGGCCTATTGTGGTTTTAAGATCCTGGGCATGAGTCATAGTCTCATGTGCTCTTGAGTCACCTATTGCACAGGACTATGTCCAGGCATGTCTCTGGGCTTACCTTCAGTTTTTCCCCTGTGCCCCCTCCCCTGTGACAGAGGGAGCCTATCAGGATTACTGGTGGGAAACTGCCCAAGTTTGCCTTTAAAACCAGACATTTTTGAAACACACCTCAGAAAGGTTCCTGCATTGCTGCCTGGTCTGATCAGCCAGGGGTTCTGGGGGGTCCTTTCTCCGCTCTCGTTTTATTTTTGAGCGTACCCCCGTTTTTGAAACCCCTCCCATGAAGAACGAATTGCTACCTGAGAGATCTCCTGATTATTGAGACTGTACCGAACCCTCCTTGCCTCTTCTGATGTTGCTGCTGCTTCTGCCTTTGCTGCTGCCTTGGGGACTGGTAAGAATCCCTCTGTAAAACTTTCTATACTTTTATTTTATTATTTTAGCTGCTGGCTCTGTTTCCCCAGCACACAGACTCAAGCTAAACCTTGGTCTGTGTCTTAAAACCTCTCTTAAACTACAGGGCTCTTTGCCACTGCTAAGCTCTGCTCCTGTGGGCTTTGCCTTGGGGCTCTCTGCTTTCAGCTGTATCCACCACTGTAGCCACCATCCCTTGGCTTCCTTGGGAGCTGGGTCCTGGATACATACCACTCTGCCCTCTGTAACCTCCCCATAGCATAAGGTGCACCATAGGTCTTGTTTTTTTTTTTAATTTAATAAGTCATAGTTTGTTAAGATTGTAGAGCTTGTAAGTTTCTGTGATATTTGTTGTGTTGCCTAATTGTTGGTTAAGATAAGTTTAGAAAATCATTGCCTGGTTGTATTCTGTAGCTGCTTGTCATTTTATATAAGTTTGATTAAGTTAGGGGATAGATAAGGTTTTTACTATTTGAATTTGTCTTCCCACTGCCCCAATCCCCCCCCCCCAAGCTCCCCAGTCACTCATTGCAGTCTCTCTGCTGTTTAAACTTGCAGCTGGTCTGCTCTCTGTGTCTCCCTGAGTTTAAATCTCCCTCTGTAGCGCCTCTATCTTTGGTTTCTGCTCCACCACGTGCTCCTCTTCCCCCATCCCCTAACCTCATTCCTCTACCACTGCCTTTCTCTCTCTCTCTCTCTCTTTTAATCCCTTCCCCCACGTGTTCACCCCGCTCCTACGGCTGCCAAACCTCAATTGTATTACTGAAGTCTAGCATAAAACCCCATTGGTTACCCTTTTTCTCTCTCACACACCTCACATTTTATATTTACACCACTGTGACACATTTTTACCTAGAGTTGTTGGTTATTTAACACATTTTACCCATAACTGTTAGTTGGTTATATGCTGCTGTGACACACCCTTTACCTAGAAATTGTTAGCTACCTGTTACATTTATACTTCAGTGTTAGTTGGTTACCAACTGTATTGTACCCCACTGTACTGTACCCCACTATTGAAACCCCCTATACTATACTAAAAGAACTCCCTCCCCAATTGCCTACCTTAACAAACCCCATACCCCTCACTATTAAATTTTTCCCTGTTTTTGCATTTTCTTAATAAAGTTTATTTTGCACCCCACCTGTGTGGTAATTGCTCCCCAAGATCCCATATACCTGCAGGCAGGGACATGGCGTCACGAACAGGATCTTGGGGTAACAATTACTGCCCTCCCTGTCCCTGGAAAGAGGCCAAGACCTCTGGGACAGAGGAAGATCAGACCAACCACCTACAATACCACTTGCTGCAAAGTAAACAGCAGCCTAAGGCCCTAGAATGGGTCTGTACTATTGGCAAAGGCCAGAGCTCCAGGGTGTATACCACCCACCTGGGGCTCACTGATGTGGGGTGCCTCTTAACCTGCCACCCCACATTCAGGGCCAGCCCTGCTGATTCCAGCCTCCGGCCAGTCTGCACTAAGGCAGGAGAGCCAGCCGCAGATTCAGATCCCACCCGCCTCTGGAGAGAGGTGGGAAGGGTTGTGAAAGCCTGCGGGGGGGCTCCATCTAAGCTCGCCCCTGAACCTCGAATTTTGCAGGGGTCCCCCACCCACCAGATATTAACAGAACTGGTGCAGAAGCTGGATGAAATTCGAAAGCCCAAGAAACTGTGGCATGACATATATAAGCCCCAAAAAGTAGCCACAGTTACCTATGAGATCCTGGCTCAGGCCCTTGATAAACTAACTGTTTTCCATGGGGCCCTAATGACCTCAGCCAAGGAGGCCACTAGCCAGGCTAGCCAGGAGGGACCACCGCTGACCTCTAGCCTGCCCAGTCCCAATAAATCCCCTGAAAAACCACCCCCATATACCCACCCAGAGGCCTCATCTCCCCTCAAGAAAACCCCACTATACCCAGCCCTACCTTCAGCCCCTCTAGAGGCCCAAGCCCATGAACCTGCACCCACTGTCACCTCTGGTGAAGCCCTGCCGGTATCCATCAGTCGTATAAAGATTGATAACCAGGGCAATACCACACAGATGACAGAACTCCGACCTCGCTCCAAAGCAGAGATGAAGGAGTTCATCTCGGACACCGCTAGGGGGGCCAATGAGCCACCACTACTGTGGCTAGGCCGCCTGGCTCTGGAAAACGGACAAGAGTTAGTGGATAGAGAAGAGGGCATAGTATTAGCCAGGACCAGTAGCTGGTCCAGGGGTCTCTCAGGGAGCCTGGTAATATCTAACACTGCATGGCCCCTGACCGCCCCAGCACTGGCCTTCCTCCATTTACAGCACTCCCTTCAAGGGATCCAAGTCCCCAGAGGAAGCGTCAAGGACATCTCTTCCCTCAGATGTGCCATCGCAGGGGGGTCCATCATGCTGTGGTCCCCTACCCAACACCCTCTGGGGCTTACTCAGGCTCAGATTAACCAGGTCAATGCCTTCAGACACGTTATTGACCCCACCGAGATACCCATAGACGAAGCTGCCATTGACTTAGCCATGGATAGCAGTAATACCCCTGACACTGGGGCAGTTCTGTGGCTAAGGGGGTATGCTAGGCGCCCCATTGGGCGACTCTATGAAGCCCTCGAGAAAATAAGATGGCCCTCAGCCCAAGCTCTACCCATCAGTCCACCCCCACCACACATCAGTCCACCCCCACCACACGACAGTCCACACCCCCCACATGCCAGTTCACAACCCAGGTCCCAGTACTCACAGCATTCATTTACAGAACGCAAAATTTTTGGGTTCTTATTGTACAAGGGCCTCACTAAGGAGGTTGTACGTAAGCTCAATAGTGAGCAGCAAAGAGCCTTGGCCATAGCTCTGGGATGGGAAGAGCGCTCAGAACCTTCCCAGCCAAAAAACGGGTAATGGCCGGGTGCTTGGCGGCGGCCAGCACCCGGCAAGGGGACCCCCGCCCCTATTATCCACTAGTTTTTGACAAGGGTCTCGTCATCCCCTTTTTGCTGGACACGGGGGCACAGGTGTCCATTGTTCCTCCTCACATCCCTCACACCCCCACAGGACACACCATTTATGTGCAAGGCCTCAACAGCACAGAACCCCGTGCAGAAGTAAAGGTACACGCATCCATAGGCCACACACCAGTAACATTTCGGGCCCTAGTGGGACCCATGCCACTCCTTGGGGTTCGGGAGCTACGGCGTTTTAAACTGGCCGAAGCCGTGCTTGATGCACTACCAGTCACCCTATCGGGTGCCAGTGCCCCCCATGAACCTGAACTTCTCAACCCCACACCCTGGAAATACAGACCCATACCCACAGCCCCAGAAGGTCAACCACACATTGCCCAGCTCATTGAAACACTGCTTAATGATAACAAGATTCGGCGTGTGTCAGCGAGCAAATACTTGTCCAGTGCATGGGGAATCCCAAAACCACACAAAACCAATGAGTACAGGATGGTTATAGATTATCGCGCCGCTAACAAACACATACGATCAGTAGCATTCGCCGCCAAATGGGATATCCCCACTATAGAACGCATCCTACTGGACGACACTAACCAATGGGCCTGTACAATAGACCTAAAAGATATGTTTTATCAGATCCCCCTCTATGACCCCAAGGGATTGTTAAACTTCGCTTACCAGGGAGCCCAGTACCAATGGCAAGCGTGTCCCCAAGGGTACAAAAACTCACCTGCCTGTGCCAGTGAGGCCCTAACCCGCACATTAGAGAAGGTACCATCCCTCCCCAACATTCATGTTGTCTATTACGTGGACGACATTCTTATAACTGGCACCATACCAACTGAAGTACAAAAGGTCACTGAACAGGTTCAGGCCGCTTTATCCACCGATGGGTGGAACCTCAGTTTGCCTAAAAGTGTCCTCACTGCTACTTCTACCTTTCAGTTTTTAGGTTTTACTGTAGAAAAGGGACAGCTACGCCACTTAACTTACCACCCACTCACGAATTCTTTCCCCTTGGGGGTAGCTCCCCCCAGACGTGAAGTGCAGCATGTGTTAGGTGTAATTAACTATCACAGACAGTTTCTCCCTGCTGCTTTGTTGCCACAACTATCTGTTTTGCAGCAATATGCCAGGAACATTAAAACCCCTTGGACACCAGAGGCCGAGCAGGCGGTGTCTTCCCTGGCTGCCTGGTTGGGCTCTGGGCCCACCTTGGCTCGATGGAATCCCACCAACCCTATTGAGATTACCCTCACTGTGTCCTCAGACCATGTGGCCGTAACTGTGTCCCAAGAGGACCTCCCTGTCCACAATCAGGCCCGGAAGTTGTCAGGACCCGAATATCGTTATGGGCCTGTGGGCATTGCCATGCTTGCTGTCCAGTGTGCTCTCCCATGGGGTAAATCTGCCACAGGCACCCTAAAGGGGCCTCATGTGGAGCTTCTCCCATACCTCACCTTCACCCCGGCCCCCCAGTTCCAGGGAGCCCCTGCTACCTGGGAGCGACTCGTTTACCAGGCCCAGGAGGTATTTGGACATTGGGCCCTCAAGTCCTCCTCCACTGCAGCTCCCACTGAGCCGGGGGCTATTGCCCAACTGAGTGCCTATACCCCTTGGATTGTATCTGATGGGGGCACATCGCCTTCTCCCCGAGCAGGAATGCTGTGTGCTACCTGTAACACCCTCAAAGTTAAACCCTTAGATTTTTCCAGCTCAGCTCAGAAGGCCGAAGCAGAAGGCGTCCTACTGGCAGCCTCTCACATTGTGGCAGCCCACCCGAAAACACGCATGGTCCTGGGAGTGGACTCAAGCTACTGCGTGTCCATCCTGATGGGAGAAGGACGGCCCACCGCTCATGAAGAAATATGGGCACAGATTACTCAACTGGCAGCACAGTCCAAGCTGCCATGGTTTGTTACTCATTGTCCTTCACACAGGTCTGACAGTAACCCTCTTCATTCCAGCCTGGATCTACAACTCCGAGAATATAAGTGTAACATATCCCAGGTTAACATTATCTCTTGCAGTGATCCCTTCATCACCTGGCTTCATAAAGAGTGGGGGCACCTGCCTGCCCGTGCCCTACATCAGCTGTTGACTGACCGAGGGAGACGAACATCGAGCGTGTCTAGGCAGCAGTGCACCCAAGCTGTTCAAGGGTGTCTGAGCTGCCAACAGGCACGAGTCACTAACAAGCCTGTCTATGCTCATGGTGCTTATAGCCCTGAGCACTTTAGCCCAGGTAAAACCTGGCAGATGGACCTCATTGGCCCCCTCCCGGGGGCCAAACAGTATCCAAAGGGGCTTGTAATAGTTGACCTAGGGTCTCGTCAGTTAATGTGTTCTCCCCTCAGGCGATCTACTGCACCAGCTGTTTCTGTAGCCCTTCTCCAGGTAATTGCTGCCTGGGGGGCACCCGAAGAGATCCAGACCGATGGAGGGCCATCGTTCACCAGTAAAGCTATAGACCAGACGGTGTCCCAGTGGGGGGTGCGTCTTCACACCCACCTGCCATATCACCCCCAAAGCAACGGAGTCGTGGAGAGACGGATCGGAATGCTGAAGACCCAGATTCGGGCCATACTTAGCACCCCTGATTACAAGGGGTGGGACCAGGTCCTGCCTCAAGCCCTCATTTCCCTTAATACAGCATACAGCCGATGGCCAGAAATTGCTCCTAAACCACGGGAACCTTGGAAACCTGCCTATAGTATTTCTCAGCCAGTGTGGGTCTCTATTCCCAATGCCCAGGGAACCTGCACTCCACTAGCAGCCACCATCATCACACCTGGCCGGTTCTCTAACACCTATCATATTCAAATAGATGGACGGGGCAAGCCTGACCTGGTCCACCACAACTGGCTTAGTGTTCGGTCATAACAGGCCCTAAGAGGGGCCACCTTTCTTTTATGTCTCTGTAGGAATCAGTCGCCATGATTGCCACCCCGCCTCGAGAAAACCCTCTGGTTGCCTGGTTGAAAGCCTACGCCCTACAGGAGGTCCTCATCGGGAACCTGTCAGATGTCCCCCCATCACACGATTGCGTTGCCTGTACAAGACCAAAGGCCTCAGAGGGAGGGTCCCCCTTCCTCTGGGAGTTCCTCCCCCTCACGAACCTGACTCCACAGCATCCAGCTTCAGCCTGCAGCAACACAAACTGGGTTCGTCGGCCTCTGTTCACGTGCAACACCACCAGCGACGACCGAAGACCCAACTCATTCGCCCCTGTTGCGGTGACAGGACCACTCCCAGCAGCCCCCTGCATCGTGTTCTTTGGCTTCTCCAATCCCACTCCGTTGGGGCAGTATCCCAATTGCACCCAATGGTTCATAGGACCTCGGCCTAACTCAAACCCCAAGAAAGGAAGCTCAAGATACCGCACTGAGTTCACCAGGTTTATTAATCATCTTTCAACAAGTACAGTGTTTAACCCCACCCAATACTTATCCACAGCTCAGACCCATGTAGAACTGAGACAGGTCAGAGCCGCCCACCTACTATGGATGGAGGTCGATATACCACCTGGCCAGAAATCCCCCCAGCGAAGCTCCATCCATGACCAGTTTTTACCCTCTTCCCCAGGACAAGTGTGGCTCTGTGGGAACAACATTGCCCGGACTGCTCTACCCGCATTCCCAAAGGGGGTATGTGCCATCGGGCAACTCGTCATAAAGGGAGGAGGGCTCTTTCACCACCGTCGCCCCTTCTTCTCCTCACCACGCAAACGACGAACAGCCACTGCATGGGAGCGACTCAAGTCAGCCACCGAGATGGTCATAGGAGGGTACATACAGTTTAAGCCCCTCTCATACAGTTTAACTTTACAGCAAATCCGTGGACTGTCGCTTGGTCTGGAGGCCCTCACCAACATCACAGCAGAAGGAGTTCGTCGAACCAGCGACGCCCTCACTATCCTAGCCAACTACGCCGAGCAGAACCGTCTTCTGATCCAGACCATCCTACAGAAGGACTTTTGTGTCGCCTTGGAGGACCTCGATCCTCGCTTTAAAGGACAATGTTGCCTGCGCCTTCAGCCTGGGTGGAACAATGTCTCAGCCGTGGCTGACCAACTATCCTCCCTCGCCGTCCAGATTCGTGAAGAGCGTAAGCAGTGGGATTGGTGGCAAGCTCAGTGGTCCAGCTGGGGGTTGGGGACCTGGGCTCAGTCCATCAAGCAGTGGCTTATTACTGTGGCTATTGTTCTTGTGGCCTTTCTGTTGGGGATAGCAGTGGTCAAGCAGCTAATTCATAAGGTTGTGTCAGCCCTGCCTTTGCAGGTGAGGTATTCCTCCATCCCCTTGGACAGCAGCAAACCACCACCTCCATACTACGAAGACGATGACTTGTAAAACCTTTTTTTTCTTTTTTTTCTTTTTTTGGTCTTTGCATGGGACATCCCCCTCACAGCCCGTTCAGGTCGGCCAGGGGGGCATGTCCGTTACAGCTATTCCCCTATTCCATTTTGTTTCCCCAGACTCCATTTTGTTTTCTGTTCTCCTGTGGCCGCCCTTCCCTGGCTGTTAAGTTGTTTACCAGGGCCACTGCCCTTCTTAAAGGGAGGGCCCCTTAAGTTGTTTAACAAGAGCCATTGCCCTTCTCAAAGGGATGGCCACTTGTGCTGCATGCTAAGTGGGACCACTGCCCTTTTCAAAGGGTTAGTCCTGTTATCACCTCGTTGAACCTGGGCTTGGTGTAGGGTAGGCAATGTCCAGAGCTGCAAGGCCTATTGTGGTTTTAAGATCCTGGGCATGAGTCATAGTCTCATGTGCTCTTGAGTCACCTATTGCACAGGACTATGTCCAGGCATGTCTCTGGGCTTACCTTCAGTTTTTCCCCTGTGCCCCCTCCCCTGTGACAGAGGGAGCCTATCAGGATTACTGGTGGGAAACTGCCCAAGTTTGCCTTTAAAACCAGACATTTTTGAAACACACCTCAGAAAGGTTCCTGCATTGCTGCCTGGTCTGATCAGCCAGGGGTTCTGGGGGGTCCTTTCTCCGCTCTCGTTTTATTTTTGAGCGTACCCCCGTTTTTGAAACCCCCCCCACGAAGAACGAATTGCTACCTGAGACATCTCCTGATTATTGAGACTGTACCGAATCCTCCTTGCCTCTTCTGATGTTGCTGCTGCTTCTGCCTTTGCTGCTGCCTTGGGGACTGGTAAGAATCCCTCTGTAAAACTTTCTATACTTTTATTTTATTATTTTAGCTGCTGGCTCTGTTTCCCCAGCACACAGACTCAAGCTAAACCTTGGTCTGTGTCTTAAAACCTCTCTTAAACTACAGGGCTCTTTGCCACTGCTAAGCTCTGCTCCTGTGGGCTTTGCCTTGGGGCTCTCTGCTTTCAGCTGTATCCACCGCTGTAGCCACCATCCCTTGGCTTCCTTGGGAGCTGGGTCCTGGATACATACCACTCTGCCCTCTGTAACCTCCCCATAGCATAAGGTGCACCATAGGTCTTGTTTTTTTTTTTTAATTTAATAAGTCATAGTTTGTTAAGATTGTAGAGCTTGTAAGTTTCTGTGATATTTGTTGTGTTGCCTAATTGTTGGTTAAGATAAGTTTAGAAAATCATTGCCTGGTTGTATTCTGTAGCTGCTTGTCATTTTATATAAGTTTGATTAAGTTAGGGGATAGATAAGGTTTTTACTATTTGAATTTGTCTTCCCACTGCCCCAATCCCCCCCCCGAGCTCCCCAGTCACTCATTTCAGTCTCTCTGCTGTTTAAACTTGCAGCCTGTCTGCTCTCTGTGTCTCCCTGAGTTTAAATCTCCCTCTGTAGCGCCTCTATCTTTGGTTTCTGCTCCACCACGTGCTCCTCTTCCCCCATCCCCTAACCTCATTCCTCTACCACTGCCTCTCTCTCTCTCTCTCTCTCTTTTAATCCCTTCCCCCACGTGTTCACCCCGCTCCTACTGCTGCCAAACCTCAATTGTATTACTGAAGTCTAGCAAAAAACCCCATTGGTTACCCTTTTTCTCTCTCACACACCTCACATTTTATATTTACACCACTGTGACACATTTTTACCTAGAGTTGTTGGTTATTTAACACATTTTACCCATAACTGTTAGTTGGTTATATGCTGCTGTGACACACCCTTTACCTAGAAATTGTTAGCTACCTGTTACATTTATACTTCAGTGTTAGTTGGTTACCAACTGTATTGTACCCCACTGTACTGTACCCCACTATTGAAACCCCCTATACTATACTAAAAGAACTCCCTCCCCAACTGCCTACCTTAACAAACCCCATACCCCTCACTATTAAATTTTTCCCTGTTTTTGCATTTTCTTAATAAAGTTTATTTTGCACCCCACCTGTGTGGTAATTGCTCCCCAAGATCCCATATACCTGCAGGCAGGGACAATATTTACAAAGGTACATTCACCAGATGTCCCTTCCCTGTCTTCCTGGTCTGGGATAGTGCCTTGGGAGGGTTTGGACGGTACTTCAATCAGGCTGAGAAAAAGATCCTGGCAGCTGGGGAGAATGGAGTGCTGTGTGCTCTTCGCAAGCTCATCGTCCTCCTCCTCATCATCATCTTCCCCTTCTGCATAATCCTCAGTCATGGCTGAGATTACCCCCTTCTCGGAATTCACGTTTAGGGGTGGGGTAGTGGTGGCAGCCCCCCCTAGAATTGCATACAGCTCATCATAGAAGCGGCATGTCTGCGGCTCTGCCCTGGACCTTCCGTTTGCTTCTTTGGTTTTCTGGTAGGCTTGTCTGAGTTCCTTAACTTTCACATGGGACTGTACTGAGTCCCTAGTGTGGCCTCTCTCCATCATGCCCTTTGAAATTTTTTCAAATGTTTTGGCATTTTGTCTTTTGGAACGGAGTTCTGCGTGCACGGAATCCTCTCCCCATACAGCAATCAGATCCAGTACCTCCCATACGGTCCATGCTGGAGCTCCTTTTCAAGTCTCAGACTGCATGGTTACCTGTGTTGATGAGCTCTGCATGGTCACCTGTGCTGATCAACTCTCCATGCTGGGCAAACAGGAAATTAAATTCAAAAGTTCGCAGGGCTTTTCCTGTCTACCTGGCCGTTGCATCCGAGTTCAGATTGCCGACCAGAGCGGTCACAATGGTGCACTGAGGGATAGTTCCTGGAGGCCAATACTGTCAAATTGCGGCCACACTAACCCTAATTCAAAATGGCAATACCAATTTCAGCACTACTCCCCTCGTCGGGGAGGAGTACAGATATCGATATTAAGAGCCCTTTATATCGAAGTAAAGAGCTTCGTTGTGTGGATGGGTGCAGGGTTAATTCGATTTAACACTGCTAAATTCAAGATAAACTCGTAGTGTAGACCAGGCCATACTTGAATAAAAGCAATGTGAGTAACAAGGTTTTGAGTGCACCCAGCTCCAAATGAAGTCACGTGGTAGGGGGTAGGGCAGGTACTTCTACACTGCATTAAACCACTTGTGGCTGGCCCATGTCAGCTGTCTCAGGCTCATGGGGCTTGGGCTGCAGGGTTATAAAATTGAAGCATAGACTGGGACCCTGACCCTTCAAGATTGTCTCTCTCCCCAACAGAAATCGATCCAATAAAAGGTAGTCCCTCAGTCACCTTGTCTCTCTAATATTTCAGTACAGAAGTTGGCATTTATTTAATAATCATAAAATCAATTACATACATTCTTCATGTTTTAATTTGAAGACGCCATAAAATGTATATATCTCCTAACATGTACATTCTGAATATTCACACTTTGTATGCTGAATAAACATTAATCCAGTGATTACATTTCCTTTGTAATTTTCAATAAAGGAAATAATTCTTCTTTGGATAACTGTCTGCTATATTGTAATGAACATATAAAAACCATAATGAAATTAAATGAACCATGTATGCAGTGTGTATTTTAGCACCACTTTAGCTTACATTTCTCAGGCATTAATTCTTTCAATTCTGTTAAAAAAAACCTAAATGCCTTTTCTGCCTATGAAAGGTGCTGAATTAACAACATAGAAAAATATATATTTTTTTTATCCAGAGGCCTTGAAACATAATTACATTTGTACGGTAATTCCAGCCACAGTCCCGATTCAGGAACGTATCCCTATTAAGGAAAGAAATTAACCATGTGTTTATGTATTTTCCTGAATTTAACCCTTAGTCACTTCTTAATAGGGTGAGAGTTTTGTTTAACAATGTGTATGCCTACTCAGGCTGTTAACCAGCAAAGTACATAGGTAGTGCAGATGATTTCAATGAGAGGTGCCAAGCATGTGCTTAATGGCTTCGTTGGATCAGTCTTTGTGTGATAATGACTTTTAGGCCCCAATCTTTCAAATAGTTATGCATGTGCTTAATTTTACTACCATAAGTAGTCCCATTATGGAATACATGTATTATAAGGGTTTGCCCAAGTGGAGCCTTAGTTATCTGAACTTGGCTGGATTTGAACTCGGGAGAAATACAGGGAAACGTTCTATATTCCATTAGTAATCTCCTATTGAGCCACCCAGACCAAACATTTTAAGGAAAAATCTTCTATAAATGTATTAAAACATTTTACAATTTTATTGGACCTATTTCAAATGTATTTGTTGGACTTCTGTCCAAATCTACTGTATTAGCATGCTTCCAAATGTCTAGTTCCCGAGGAAAGGAAAATCAGACAAACACATTTAATTCACTTCTAAAACTTACCTAAATTGTTTTTCTGTCCATAAGAATGTCACAGCTTTAAAATCTGATATTATGCGATTCACAACAGCTAGAAGCTAGTACTCTCTGCCCCCTTTAGAAGCAGGAGATCTTCACTTTCCAGTGGCAAAAAGCTCCCATTTCTAGCTCTGCAGAGCCATGAGATAGCAGATCTATTGTTGTTGCAAGACTGAATACTGCCTGTCCTGGGCTTAAAGGAAATATAATTCTCAGAGGGACATGGCGCATTTGGAGAAATGAAGGACAATTTTCATGGTTGGTTTATTTTTTTTTTAAGATATTCAAAACATTTGAGTAATAGAATAAGCTTCATGGTAAAATGGATTTGCAAGCAGAATGCAGGTGAAGTGGTCAAATGGCATTATAAATGAAACTTATCACATGAATCTATTATCACTGTGTATATATATGTCTGTATACAAGTAAATCATTACACCATTACATGAGTGTGAGAGAAACACACACATACTTCATATCTTTCTATATATCATATCTGTATAGTACCCATAATATAAATTATGGTCAGATATTTTTATTATTTAGAATATGTGCATTTTTTATCAAGACGATGCCACTTCAGGAAAATTTCCCACTGAATACTGTATTCATCCTATTTATAGATTAGAAGTTGATTGTCAGTTTCTAGCTGTCTAGAATTGTCTTCACATTAGTCATTATCCTCAGCATGCATGAATTCTGAGTACCATTAACTACAAATCCTATCACAGCTGCTAGGTAGCGATTATATTTACAACTAAAAGATTTTACATATCATATATTGTTGCATATTTTGTTCTTCATAATAAGCTTAGGCATTCAATGCTCACCTCCTACACTCTATTCATATTACATTTAGACAAAGTGTGTTTAAAGTACATAAAAACCACCAGTTAATAAGACAGTAGAGCATTTTCATAGTAAATATTTATGATTTACAGTAGTATTATAATTTAATATCAGCAAACCTACTTTTCAATAAGCTTTTCAATCATGCAGTTTTTAAATGTAGTTCATGATGGTAAATATAAGGTTTATATTTATAGCCTCTGGCAATAGCTGGGCCAAATAGAATTGCTGATTACAAGACAGGATTATTTCAAGTATAATGGGAGTAGAAATGTCAGCTTGCCAACCTAATAATTATTTAGCTATGTATGGGAGTAGAAAGCAATACGAGTTCAGCAGGGGCAACATGTAAAGGAGTGGAGATGAACACATTTACTCAGTGAATTTGGCCTCATCGTCTATTCACTAGATGTCTGGAAGTAGATCATAATTTCTTTGTATTCTTTTGTCATTCAGATTCAGTCAATGAACTTTTTTTTTTAACGCCGTGACTTGATTGCAAACATTCCAGCATTATATGTCCAGTTTGCTCAGGTGTAAATGACAACACAAGGTTCAAGGCAGAGTAAAACCAAGCTCAAAGTCTGTGGGTAATTTTCAGACAGAAGAAAGAAGTAATTTCATTAGATGAATTGTGCACTATGACTAGCGTTCCCAGCTCTACTAATGAGGCAAGAAATTACATTCTATAAATATCCAAGCTAGCAATCTACCATTAAAATGAACTGATCTTATGAAAAATAGACACTTCATTTTCTTCTCCCAAAGTAGTATGAATATTTATTGACTCAACAATTTTGTGTGTCTTGAGAGGAATAGTTCTAATCTTTTGTGACCAAATTCAGAACTGCTAAACAGTGAGCAAAATTGTACAGCTTTTTCATAAAACAGTACTATTCCATGAGCCAGCCACTGTATAGACATCAAAAGCAGACTCCTCTTCCTCTTGATAACTAGAACTTTTTTCTGTCTTCTTTCCAGTTACTCCAACAATCGCAGAAGACACAACTTCCTTTTTCAAAGGAATCCTTTTACCACTTCCGTGACTGGGTTATCTAAGTCCTTCCTATGAAACCTGTTTTGGATTGTTTCCTCCAAATGACTAGTACTGAAGATAGTGAGGTTGTTTTCATTACAAAATTAATTAAAGTTGAATTCAATTTAGAATCTCTTCCTTTAAAAATTTCATTCTTAGCATGATATATGCTATATATAATAATGCTAGAAGAATCATTACTTTTCCTTGCTATAGATGAATACCTGGAATGAAGAATATTTTTGTTCTTTTCACCAGATGTTTTTTTCTGTAACCATGGATATAGAAATACTTTATGTCCCATTTGTTCCCTTAATGATGGAGATACAAAAGAAGTCCTGCAACAATACTTTTATTGTTTGGGCTGTCCAGCATTAATAGGAAATCTATATATCCTAAATAGTCATGGTAATGGTAGAATTGGGCTTTATAAATAATTAGAAGATTAGCTATCAGTTCTTAAAACAGTTGATGCATTTAAAACTCTTCTCTAACTGGAATCAGTGAGGACAGATCTCTGCAAGGTGTTGGGGTATAACATTTGTGACCTTGGCTCTTGTCATGACAGGGGCCAGGAAATAAAGAGCAGTCTCTTCCCAACACTCCTGTGTGCTGCAGTACTCAGGAGAAAAATTAAATCTGCTATGCTTGCAGTGTTCCCACACTTTCCTTGAAGCAACACCTATTGTAGAGAAATCAGAGAGAGAGTGAAATCCCACACACTGCTCCATGTGACAGACTCAGAAGATTTGGAGATCTGCAATACATTCCATTCAGAGCATGAATGGGACTTCTAGACAAAGTCATTCCAAAATTTCAAAAGTACTGTCCCCTCTTCTTCTGACACCAGTGTCCCATTATGAGACTAGCATTGCCCCTCTGCCAAGACAAATGTGAAGCCTTACAGGTCAGCTTTTCAATGGAGGAGAAAGCAGTGCTAAGCAATCTGGATATATTACGGGTATATTATATATAACCAGTCATGAAATGTGGTGATCAAAAACAGCATTGGGGCTAATCTCTTTGTGATGGGGTGAACTCACCCCACACTGGATGGGGAAGGGTTAACTCCTCCCCATGGGCGGAAGAAGCCACACCCTCACATCCTTACTGGGCATGCTCCAGGTGTAGCACCAGTCTAAGAGTGAGCATGCAGCTCAGTCTGGGCTGACTGCCGAAGAGGAAGGATGCTTCCTGCTGGCTCCTATCGGGAACAGTTGGAATCCCGGATTGAGGAAGCCAAAGGCACCGAGACCCAAGCAGATGTTCAGCTACCTGTGGATGCCCCAGGGAGCTACAGGGAGTTGAACCAGCTGAGGAACCCAGAGACCCCGAAGTTACACAGACCACCACTATGAGTACCACAGTAGGAAGCAGCTGGAGGGGTGGACTAGCCATTGTCCTGATGACAGTCAGTGTGTTGCATATGGCTCCCCAATGACTCATAGGGTTCTGGGGTGAGACCTAATGAAGCAGGGAGGGCCCATGTCCCCCTACCCTGGCCACCAACTCCCAGTCCCGGGGTAGCAGCCCACACACACCAACTGGCTGGTAGGCTATACAACACCTCCTGGAGGGAAACTCTACTGACTTTGGCAGATAGGCCTTGCTGCTCTGCAAACCCAGGATATTCCTATCAACTCTAGTCACCAGGACTTACTGCCCTGCAAACCTGGAGAATCTCTATTCACTCTGGATGCTAAGCTCTTGCTGCCCTGAAAACCTATGGTATATGTCTATGGACTCTGGCCAGTAGGCACCACTGCCCTGCAGAGAAGGGCTACCCCATTGATATAGGTCATGACACTTTACCGGCCCATGGATCAGGATGATTACATAAATTCTGGCCTTTGGGCCTTACAGCCCTGCAGATCAGAGCAACTCTATTGACTTTAGCCCTTAGATCTCACTGCCTAGAAACAGAGGGCAGCTTGAAGGACGGGTGAACTCACCCTGCACTGGACAGGGTCTCCTCACCCCATCACACCCTTCTTCAAGGAATCTCAGCCCCACACAAATACCAGGCTCAAGACCAACTGTCTCAGAAATAGGCTCTAATCAGAGATCCAGGCAAAGAACAAACTCCTACTGCTTCCTCAGCTCCCTCTGTCCCAAAGCAGTCTCTACACCCACCCTTGCATTATAACATAAACACAGAATATATTCCCAAGGGTCAAAACTTGCTCACTAGCTAAGAAAAATAAAGTGGAAGATAGTGTGCAACAGCACCACCTAGAGATGTCTGCCATAAAAATACACTGCTCTAAACAAGAATGTCCTTCATAAAGATACTTTTTCTTTACAAGAAACTAGCAGCCAGGTGAGACAATTGAGTATTACATTACATAGCTACATAATAAAGCTTAAACATGTGTCTTGGAAGAGCTAACACAGCAATTCTCAACCTAGGGGTCACAATCCCCTATCCTGAGGGATCATTACCAGGTTTCAGAGGCTATTTTTTAAATCCTAATTGGGAGGGAGAAGCTGACATTTATTTTTGTTATGATATGGGGTCAACCTATTGGGAAATTGAGACTCACTGATAACAGATGGACTAATTAGAACCCAAATTATTTGTTGTATAGCTGATAAGCTGTTCAAAGCAAGGTTATTGTGAGCAATTGACATTGGAAAGGAAAGTAGATATTTTCAGAGTTAGTGAAAACTGTGACCCCAAAAGTGTCCCTGCCTGCAGGTATATGGGATCTTGGGGAGCAATTACCACACAGGTAGGGTGCCAATTAATTTCTTTATTAAAGGAAAAAGGAAATGTTGGGAATTTAACAATGAAATATGATGGGATGGGGTGTATAGGGTGTTTACAATAGACAATGATGGGGGGGTTCTTCTTATTGAACAATGTAGGGAGTTCTAACAGTGGGGTACAGTAAGTGGGGTTCAGCACAATAGGATACAGTACAGTCAATAAGTGTATCAAAAGAAATGCAAAATAAAATGATAGCTTCTATATAAAATGGTCAACAATCTTAGATAGAATGTATTAAGTGGTTAGTGGCCTTATACACAATGTAACACAATGGTATCAATGCAAATACAAAGTATATCAGAAAAGTGGAAGCAACCAATGGGGTGTCATAATTACAAGTAAAATGTGAATATAAGTGAACTTATGCAATGTAACGGTATAAAAGAAAGTTAATGACTTAATTTGTGCTGGGTCAAGGAACGGGGGCGGGGGCGGGGGCGGGGAAGTGAATGATTAGTGGCAACTGATGAGAGGAGAGTGGGGCTGGAAGCAGAGAGAGACTCTGAAACCCTGCAGGGTAAGGACAACGGAGCAGTGTGATGGTGATCTTCGGTAGGGGAGGGGCAGCGGAGAAGTGTAAAGAAGGGCTAGAGAGAGGTTTAAGCAACAAGCGGACACCAAAAACAAGGGGGGAAAAAAGCGGCAAAGGATTTGGGAAGTTTCACAGGCTGAGAAGCAGCAAGGGGTTTGGGAGGTTCGGAGGGTGATGCAGATGCGACGGGGGGAACAGCAAGGAGCTGGGAAGTTCGGAGAGAGTGCAGATGCGGGGAAAAAACAGCAAAGGGTTATAACAGGGAGACACGGAGAAGCACACAGAGGGGGAGATTGGAGCGGGGGGAAAACAGACATGAATTCAAGGGCAAAAACCTTGTCTATAGACACAGAGAAGTACACAGAGGGGGAGATTGGAGCGGGGGAAAAACAGACACGGGAAAATTCAGGGAGAGATCGGGACAGCGGGAAGACGAATTTAAGCAGCAAAAACCTTATCTATCTTAACCAACGACTAGGCAAAACAACAAATATCATAATTCTAAGCAAAACTATAACAAGCAACTATAAGGAGCAACAAAACAGCAAACTATAACAAGGCAGGTGAACTTACAAGCTCTACAATCTTAGCAAACTATGACTTATTAAACTAATAAACCAAAACCTATGGTGCACCTTATGCTATGGGGAAGTCACAGAGGGCAGAGTGGTATGTGCCCAGGATACAGCTCCCAAGGAAGCCAAGGGATGGTGGCTGAAGCCAAGGGATACAGCTGAAAGCAGGGAGCCCCGAGGTAAAGCCCACAGGAGCAGAGCTTAGCAGCGGCACAAACTTATTTTTAGCAGCAAAGCGCCACGAAGTTTAAGAGAGGTTTTAAGACACAGACCAAGGTTTAGCTTGAGTCTGTGTGCTGGGGAAACAGAGCCAGCAGCTAAAATAATAAAATAAAAGTACGGAAAGTTTCACAGAGGGATGCTTACCAGTCCCCAAGGCAGCAGCAAAGGCAGAAGCAGCAGCAACATCAGAAGAAGCAAGGAGGGCTCGGTACAGTCTCAATAATCAGGAGATCTCTCAGGTAGCAATTCGTTCTTCGTGGGGGGGGTCTTAAAAACCAGGGGTACACTCAAAAATAAAACGAGAGCGGAGAAAGAACCCCCCAAAACCCCTGGCTGATCAGACCAGGCAGCAATGCAGGAACCTTTCTGATGTTTGTTTCAAAAATGTCTGTTTTTAAAGGCAAACTCAGGCAGTTTCCCACCAGTAATCCTGATAGGATCCCTCTGTCACAGGGGAGGAGGCACAGGGAAAAAGACTGCAAGTGAGCACAGAAACATGTCTGGGCAGAGTCCTGTGCAATAGGTGACTCAAAAGCACATGAGGCCTATGACTCATACCCAGGATCTTAAAAACACAATAGGTCTTGCAGCTCTGGACATTGCCTGCCCTACACCGAGCCCAGGTTCAACGAGGTGATAACAGAACTAACCCTTTGAACAGGGCAGTGGTCCCATTTAGCATGCAGCACAAGTGGCCATCCCTTTGAGAAGGGCATTGGCTCTTGTTAAACAACTCTAGGGGCCCTCCCGTTGAGAAGGGCAGTGGCCCTGGTAAATGACTTAACAGCCAGGGAAGGGCAGCCACAGGAGAACAAAAACAAAATGGAGTATAGGGACAGCTGTAAGAAACAAAATGGAATAGGGGGATAGCTGTAAAAGACAAAAAGGAGTGAAAGATCTAACATTCATATCAAGGCATAAAAACAGAGTACTAGATTAAACAAACAGCTGAGAGCAGAGATTTTCCCCAATAAATTTGGAGACAAGCCCAGCACAGTGCAAAGGTATACAAAGGGTACAGTGAAATACATGCAATTAAAGCAAGGATGTGTCATGTCACTCTCAGCACAAATTTAAAAGGAAACAACACACAACAGGAAGAATAGCTACTGTTACTACTCTGCTAATGACAATGAAAAACAGCAGGAGCAATAAGAGGGAGCAGAGATAACGAAGAGACCACAGTATGACCAGTGGACCTTCATTTATTATTAGTTGAGTAAAGTAGTTTTGATCAGCTAAAATTTGCCCCAACCTCAAACTTTGTGCATGTTTGATACATTTAACTTTTAATAAATACATTTTTCATTTGTTTATTTCTACACTTCCTGATCAGGAGCAAAGGTGTCATAACACATGTCCACAAGAAAAGGTTATGCTATTTCCATCAGGGCTGCCCAAATTGGGAAGTGGGACAATTTGCCCCAGGCCCCGGGCCCTGCAGGGGCCCCCACGAGAATATAGTATTCTCTAGTATTGCAACTTTTTTTATGGAAAGGGCCCCTGAATTCATTTGCCCCAGGCCCCCGAATCCTCTGGGCAGCTCTGATTTCCATCCCCATTTGGCAGACTTGCAAACTTCAGATAAGAGTCAAATGAGTAGGTGTTTATCCATACAGAACCTCTGAAAATCTTGAAGTTCACCCCTCACTAATTCTTACATTGAGGAAGATCTTTGCTTTAGTTTGTGGGCCTCTGTCATTTAGGAATACATTCCATTTAGTATCCAGGCTTCGATATAAAAATGTTATCATGTTCTGAAATGTTCTTAAAATATAGTTTTGTCTTAGTTGATAATGTCCTAGCGGATGAATTACCACCAATCCTCAGGATTCTGGCAGATTATATCTCCTGCACTAATACAGCAAATAACTGGCTAATATTTGAAAAGCTGCCCTAACTGAGGTATACAACCTCAGTTATCTGAATATAACATTCATTGGGATATTTGAAAGTTTGTATAAATGAGGCTCACTGACTTTAAAGGCTCTATAGGCAAGCATTTTGGATTTAGCTATATTATTAACAAGTTGTGAGCCATGAGTGAATTATGCAGTTCATCCCAAACAAGAATGGAAGTTATATATCAGATCTAGCAAATAATAGAGGTATCCATATGTAATCTTGACAATACAAATAAGAATACAGGGAACATAGTGCAACTTAGGTCTTTTTCCACAGGTAAGCCATAAGCTTGATTTGTTTCAAGGTCCTTGTGAATTGATACTTCATAGATCATAGACACTTGCGCGACATGAATTATTCAAATTTGTGGAAAGAAATGACAGATTTTCTTGACTAGTTTCAATCTACATATTAACCATGGATCTTCTTGATGCATCCCCTCACTTGCATATATTAAAAAAAAAAGACTCATGACTTAGTTTGTAAGCTCTTCAAGGCAGGGACTGCTGTTTTGTTGTGTTCTTACAGTGCATAGTATACTGGGATTCTGATCTGTGATTATGGACCCTAAATGCTACCACAATACAAATATTATTTTTAATAATAATAATAAAAAATACATAAAAATGTGATGTTTATATCAAGATAGGAGTAAAAATTACCATCTAACATATCTCCAACAACGATAATATCCTGTGTGCACCAAGTCTGTCAAAAGAATAATTTTTTTGGAGAGATTGAAATTTTGATTATACCCAATGGAGGGCACAAAGCTGGTTTGTATATAGAATTTTGTTTTCATTTCTAGGTATCTCACAGCAGTTGTTGTGACTTACAATAGGTGATAAATTGGAAGAAACACAGTGGGTAAATACTAAGGGCCAGATTGTGTGCCTATGCCTATGTAGACTGAGCAGCCTGGCTAGCTCAACTGGTAGAGCTTGAGACTCTTACTCTTAGGGTCATGGGTTCAAGCCTTATGTTCAGTAGTGTGTTTTTTTGGGAGGGAATAGCTCAGTGGTTTGAGCATTGGCCTGCTAAACCCAGGGTTGTGAATTCAATCCTTGAAGGGGCTATTTAGGGAACTGGGGCAAAATCACTACTTAGTCCTGCTAGTGAAGGCAGGGGTCTGGACTCAATAACCTTTCAAGGTCCCTTCCAGTTCTATGAGACAGGTATGTCTCCATATATTATTGTTAAGGGGGAGGGATAGCTCAGTGTTTTGGAGCATTGGCCTTCCTGCCAAACCTAGAGTTGTGACCTCAATCCTTAAGGGGGCCATTTAGGGAACTGGTGTGTGTAAAAAAAAAAAAAAAAAAGGTCTGGGGATTTGTTCTGCTTTGAGCAAGCAGTTGGACTAGATGGGGTCCCTTCCAACCCTGATATTCTATACACGTGGTGGGGACCCAAACAAGGATGAATTAAGTCATAAATAAACATATGCCTAGGGCCCTGGCTTCTGGAGTCATCTGATAATATTAGAATGAACATTTTAATTACAAAAAATATTTCTGGTCCAAGGCACTGAGGTCAATAAAGAAAATCTCATTGACTTCAGTGGCCTTTTGTTCAGGCTCCTTGTCATCCTGGTTTCAACAAATTATAATTGGGGGTCTACCTCAGATCTGACGATTCAAAATATTTGAAATCTTATGAAATCAGTTGTTCCTGAAAGACTCATGCTTCCAGAAGGGAAGGATGCCAGTCTACCTCAGTATCCTTGGGAGCTGGGAAGGTTGGTTGGCCATACATTCTGTCCATTTCATGTCTATTAACAACCCTCCCAGATAAGGGCCAATATTTTAGAAAAACTGTTAAGCTAAATACATGAAGTTTTCTGCCCCTCTCTTGCAGATATTTCTCTGCGAGGTTCTGATCTACCATCGCCATGATAGCAGACTTGCTGAAAACAATCAGTAGATTCAGAAATGCTGATAAATGTTTAAACCTCTTTATCACAAATATATTTCACGTTTCAAAAAAAAAGGGAAGTTTTTGTTCCCATTAATTCAAGCCTTTCAAACTGGAGAGCTGAGCGAAGTGTGGTGTGTACAGTTTAAAGATTTTCAGTAAGTAAATCAAAGCTGTCTCTTTTCGATAAAAGAAAAGTCTGCTTTTCTTACAGGAAGGGTAATTTAAGTTGATAGTCACTGTCTAGAGTCTGTTTCTTACATTATTTTTATGAATGATTCAATGAGCTTTAATGAGTTAATAATGCATTTGTGCTTACAAACCTGCATAGAAAAATGCCCTAATAACTTACAAGTAGTTCTCTGTGTTATTACAGAACACAACTACAGCAAATGCATGCATTTGAAATTTTGCATATTTGACTCTATTATCAATAGTCAAGTAACTGCTTTATACCATAAGCCATTTAGATTGAAATAGCCAACCCTGAACATTAAGCTAATTCATTTGTAGAGACTGCTGACAAGCTATAGTGATCTGATAAGTAGATTGTAATATTCATGGCTTCTATTGTGCCTTTAAGCCACAGTGGGAAGAGAGGCCGCACAGGGAGGCTCCATGTTGATATCCAGAAAGTTGCAAACACATACCCAAAAGGGTCTGAGTAAATTTGATCTAGTACTTTTGGCAGCTTCTTGTCATAAGATGATGGAAGATGTCAGGTTACAGGCTTAGTTACACCTCTGTCCCTTTTCAGGTCCCTTAGGCTACGTCCAGACTACCCGCCGTATCGGCTGGTTAAAATCGATTGCTCGGGGATCGATATATCGCGTCTCATCTAGACGCGATATATCGATCCCCAAGCGCGCTTATGTCGATTCCGGAACTCCATCAACCCCAACGGAGTTGCGGAATCGACAGGGAGAGCCACGAACATTGATCCCGCGTGGTGAGGACGGGTGAGTAATCCGATCTTAGATATTCGACTTCAGCTACGTTATTCACGTAGCTGAAGTTGCATATCTAAGATCGATTTCCCCCCCGTAGTGTGGACCAGCCCTCAGGGTATATTTACACTAAGATAAAAAACCCACAGCACTGAGCATTAGAACCCAGGCCAGCTCACTTGGTCTCTAAGACTCAGTGCCATGTGTCTTTTATCACAGAGAAGACATAACCTCTTCGTTCATCCCCTCAGGGGTGAGGTCCGGAGCCTTCTTCTAGTCTGGGGTAGAATTCTGTAAGTCTCTCACTCCCAGAGTGGGCCCTGGCCTTCAGCACCTTGTGTATCATTTGTTCTTATCCTGCAGATCTAACTGAGTTCAGGCACCTGAAGTTCTTCCCACTGGGAGTCGACGACCAGAGGCATACAATGATCAGACAGCCTTTTAAAACCAAAGTATTTGATATTTTGCAGCATGATCAAAAATATTTTAAAGAAAACGGCTTTTAAAAGAACAAAGTTTACATGCTTGTCTGTTTTACCATCCCCTTATGGTAATGTAGGCAGGCCTACCTTCTCCACAAACTTCCAGGAGATCCCTGTATGTCGCTCTGGTTCCCCTGAATAACTATCCCCTTTTCTTGAGAGAGTCTTCCTTTTTAACCTGCCTGGGTCTTTTTGTTCTCATATGTTCCCAGGCCTTTTACTATCCTGATTCAAACCAGTTTTGTAGGTTAACTGGAGAAGAGGCAAAATGTTCAGAGTTACCAGTTCTGACCTTGTCCCTTTACAAGCCTCAGGAGTTTGCAGAGGAGTGGTTTATCTTGCACTATTCTTTCCCTTCCTGCTTGTTTTTCCTGACAGCCTCCTATTAAATTAAATCAATTTACCCTGTAACCATTTCAATAACCAGGTCAACATATAACATTCATAAATTATTTCAGAGCAGCTCCAAATCCACCTCAGAGAGATGTACAAATAATTTTATTTTCAGCATGTGATGTATTTGTGGGTGGACGGAGGCATGAGAGTAATACAGCCATCTACTGGATGGATGAGAAACCTGCTTATGTGCACAGTATATCAATTCCTGCTCTTAGATGCTCTTTTAGTCCATGTTGCATGGCTTTGAAAGTTGAGTTCTGTTCCTCATATTGTCTGTATTACTCTGATGATGTCTATGGGATTGAATGGTGTGTACATCAATACAGAATTTGGCCCTCAGCGACTGTGTATCCAGTTATAGACAATTACAAGCAATAAAGCTCTCAGTGTTTCATCTCTTAGTGCCCAGTCCCACTCAGCATCCTGTTAAGTCAATTGACATATGGGTTCCACCAGTGCAGCCAGCTATGGACAGAACTCGGACAGAAAATATATAATTCCTAGGAAATGCTATACTCCTTTCACATCCATTGCAGCTGGCATGTCTCTGACTGCCTTGAACTTGTTGGGATCTGCTTTCAGTCCCTCTGCTGTGAGCAGATGTCCAGTGTATGTCATCTCACACTGTTTGAATCACAATTTTCTGGGTTGAGTTTTATGTTCTTATCCCTGAATTGCTGTAGAAAAGCTTGTAGTTTTCTGTCATGGTCTTGTCCAGCTTCTGTATCATTGTTCCCTTCAGCTACAATGAGAATATTATCTGCAATTATTTTCACCCTGGAGCAGCCTTTCCCATACTTAGGTGAGCCTTCTCTGGAACACCTTTGGTGTTGGATTTATGGCCATCAGCACCCATAGCATTATGCATGTTAGGCACTGTGCATGCCATTGGCAGTGGCGAGGATTAGCAGCACTGGACACCCAGCTGCCAATGCAGGTTTGGGCCTGTAGCCCCACTCTTATGACAGAGGGGCTGTGGGGCCAAAACTGAGTGGTGCTGTGACCTATCCCTCCCGTCCCTTACACCAGGTCATAATGCCACTAGCTCATTTTTAGTCCCACTGCTACCCCCATCACAGTGTAAGAGCCATGGAGCCAAACCTGAATGGGCATGCTGGGCAGTGGGGCAGCCAGTTCTCCTCCTTGCCACTGCTCTGGGGCCAGCTCCTGTACCAGGGCTTGGGCTTGCCTGGTCTCTCTGTGTGCAGCCATCTGTAGCGAACAAATAGTGTTGCAAAGATTGTATATATAACTATAACAAAGAACAAAATTATCAGACACATAGATGAACATAATTTGTTGGGGAAGAGTCAACATAGTTTTTGTAAAGGGAAATCATGCCTCACCAATCTACTAGAATTCTTTGTGGGAGTCAACAAGCATGTGGACAAGGGGCATCCAGTGGATATAGTGTACTTAGAATTTCAGAAAGCCTTTGACAAGATCCCTCACCAAAGGCTCTTAAGCAAAGTAAGCTGTCATGGGATAAGAGTGAAGGTCTTCTCATAAACCAGTAACTGGTTAAAAGACAGGAAGCAAAGGGTAGGAATAAATGGTCAGTTTTCAGAATGAAGAGAGGTAAATAGTGGTGTCCACCAGGAGTCTGTCCTGGGACCAGTCCTATTCAACATATTCATAAATAATCTGGAAAAGAGGGTAAAAAGTGAGGTGGCAAAATTTGCAGATGATACAAAATTACTCAAGATAGTTAAGTCCCAGTCAGACTGTGAAGAGCTATAAAAGGATCTCTCTAAACTGGGTGACTGGACAACAAAATGGCAGATGAAATTCAGTGTTGATAAATGCAAAGTAATGCACACTGGAAAACATAATCCCAGCTATACATATAAAATGATGGGGTGTAAATTAATTGTTACCACTCAAGAAAGAGATCTTGGAGTCATGGTGGATAGTTCTCTGAAAAGATCCACTCAATGTGCAGTGGCTGTGACAAAAACAAAGAGAATGTTGGGAATCATTAACAAAGGGATAGATAATAAGGCAATTGGAATTGGAAAAGATTCAGAAAAGGGCAACAAAAATGATTAGGGGTATGGAACGGCTGCCATATGAGGAGAGATTAATAAGACTGGGACTTTTGAGCTCAATAAAATCATGACTGATGTGAAGAAAGTAAATAAGGAAGTGTTATTTACTCCTTCTCATAACACAAGAACTAGAGGTCAGCAAATGAAATTAATAGGCAGCTGGTTTAAAACAAACAAAAGGAAGTATTTTTACTAGGTCTGTCAAGCAATTAAAAACATTAATTGTGATTAATTGTGTGATTAATTGCACTCTTAATAATAAAATAGCATTTATTTAAATATTTTGGATGTTTTCTACATTTTCAAATATATTAATTTCAATTACAACACAGAATACAAAGTGGACAGTGCTCACTTTATATTTATTTTGGATTACAAATATTTGCACTATAAAAAAATAGTATATTTCAATTAACCTAATACAAGTACTGTAGTGCAATCTCTTTTTAATGAAAGTTGAATGTACAAATGTAGAATTATGTATAAAAAATAACTGTGTTCAAAAATAAAACAAAGTAAAGCTTTAGTCTCTACACGTTCACTCAGTCCTGCTTCAGCCAATCGCTCAGATAAACAATTTTGGTTACAATTTGCAGGAGATAATGCTGCCCACGTCTTGTTTCAAATGTCACCTGAAAATGAGAACAGGCGTTCACATGGCACTGTTGTAGCTGGCATCGCAAGATATTTACGTGTCAGATGCGCTAAAGATTCATATGTCCCTTCATGCTTCAACCACTATTCCAGAAGACATGCATCCATGCTGATGACGGGTTCTGCTTGATAACTATCCAAAGCAGAGTGAACCGAGGCATGTTCATTTTGACCATCTGAGTCAGATGCCACCAGCAGAAGGTTGATTTTCTTTTTTGCAGTTCGGGTTCTGTAGTTTCTGCATCAGAATTTTGCTCTTTTAAGGTATCTGAAAGCATTCTCCACAATTCATCCCTCTCAGATTTTGGAAGTCACTTCAGATTCTTAAACCTTGGGTTGAGTGCTGTATCTATCCTTAGAAATCTCACATTGGTATCTTCTTTGCATTTTGTCAAATCTGCTGTGAAAGTGTTCTTAAAATGAACATATGCTGTGTCATCATCTGAGACAGCTATAACATGAAATACATGGGAGAATGTGGGTAAAACAGAACAGGAGACATACAAATCTATCCCAAGGAGTTCAGTCACAAATTTAATTAACACTTTATTTTTTTAATGAACATCATCACCATGGAAGCATATCCTCTGGAGTGGTGGCCGAAGCATGAAGGGACATATGAATGTTTAGCATATCTGGAATGTAAAAACTTTGCAACGCTGTCTATGCACATAAATACCTTGCAACACCAGCTACAAAAGTCCCATGTGAATGCCTGTTCTCACTTTCAGGTGACATTGTAAATAAGAATCAGACAGCAGTATCTCTTGCAAATGTAAACAAACTTGTTTGTCTTAGAAATTGGCTGAACAAGAAGTAGTACTGAGTGGACTGGTAGGCTCTAAAGTTTTACATTGTTTTGTTTTTGAGTGCAGTTATGTAACAAAAAAAGTCTACATTTATGTTACACTTTCACGATAAAGAGATTAGCACTACAGTGCTTGTATGAGGTGAACTGAAAAATACCATTTCTTTTGTTCATCATTTTTACAGCGCAAATATTTGTAATAAAAAATAATAATATAAAGTGAGCACTGTACACTTTGTATTCTGTGTTGTAATAGAAATCAATATATTTGGAAATGTAGAAAAACATCCAAAAATATTTAATACATTTCAATTGGTATTTTATTGTTTAACAGTGCAATTTATTTTTTGAATCACAGTTAATTTTTTGAGTTAATCGAGTAAGTTAACTGCAATTAATTGACAGCTCTATTTTTTACACAATGCACAGTCAACCTGTAGAACTTCTTGCCAGAGAATGTAGTGAAGGCCAAGACTATAACAGGGTTCAAAAAAGAACTATATAAGTTCATGGAGGATAGATCCATCAATGGCCAATAACCAGGATAGATGGAGATGGTGTCTCTAGCCTCTGTTCACCAGAAGCTGGGAATGGGCAACAGGATGGGCCGCTTGATGATTACCGTCTGGGGCACCTGGCATTGGCCATTGTAGGAAAACAGGATATTGGGCTAGGTGGACCTTTGGTCTGACCCAGTATGGTTGTTCTTATGTTCTTATGTCAGCATGCTGAATTCTGTACCCAGGTTTAGATGCAAAAACTCACTCCTCACGTCACAGACAATAAAGATTCTGTCTTTGGAGAGTTCTGACAAGATTTCTTCAATTATGGGCAGTGGATGGTTGTATCTTTTCAGTGCCTAGTTCAGTGGCTTTCGGTCTACGCAGATATGTAATTTGCCTGATGGCTCCTTTGCCATTACCATGTGGCGTATCCAGGCTGCATTGGTCTCTAAGGTTGCTATGTTCTGTTCTGTTCTGTTCTGTTCTGTCCTGCAGATTTTCAAGCTCCTGGTATACTGGACTACAAAATTCCACTGGAATTTTCTTTTGAGGTAAGCACATAGAGTCCACTGTGGGGTCTACTTCCAGTTGCAACTTTCCTTAGAGATACCTGCACCTTTGAAAACATCCCCATGAGCTTTTAAAATGTTAATAAGGCTCTCCCTTTTGCTTCTTGTAGTTCTGGTGATGCACTCTGTTCATATCCACAGCTTGTGTGGCTGTATTCCTCAAGAGGGTTCTGTGGTGCTTGCCATCCAGTGCTGTAAACTTCAGTTGGTTCCATCTGTTATATTTCAAGTAATTTTCTATGAGGTCACATTTCCCTACAGAGTGCATTATGCTGTAGTGGTACATTATTCTAGTGTGTCTGCACAGTAGTGGGTATGTGTGAGTCCAATTCATCCAAAGGAATCACATTGCAGGAGGCCCCACTATCCAGCTCAATTTGCACAGGAAGTTTCCTGTCTAATGGCTTGAACCTGATATGCTCTTAGACTCAAGGAGAGAGTTATGCAGTTCTCACTAATGTCTGATACACCCTCCCCCTCAAGTCTGAATTAATCTTTCTGAGACCTTCCCCCGCTCTCATTCACACTGTTAAAATGGTTGAACTTGCCACCTTCCTTGCAATGCTTTTCTAGGGTAGGGCCCTTCTACTTTACCTGTTCATGCTGCACCTCACAGTAAATGCATCTTTACCTGGGTATGAAACTCTGGCCACTGCTCTTCTTTGCTATCATCTCACTGCATATATTTCTGGGGGTGTTATGTCCTCTAGAGCTTTGATCCTGTCTCTTGAGGCTTCGGCCTATGTCTAAGCATCAGTCTCATGTGAGATCATCTTCCCGTTCTCCCAAGTGCCACAGACTATCCTGTCCCAAGTCAGGAATCCAGTCAAGTCCCTAAAATTGCATGTAGCAGCCAAAATGTACATAAGGCAGTAACATAGGGATATTCTCTCCCCTTCAACTTGGTCTCTAGTGAAAAACCTGTGTCGCTCCACACTTTTGTTCTGCTGTGACTGCTGTGAGGCTTGAGGCAGTGGTGAGCTTCGGACCGGTGCAGACCTTGAGGTAAAATAACAGTTTTACTTTCCTGCTGTTGTCATATTCCTGCAAGGCCAGGTCTGTGTGAAGCTCCAACTCCCCTTCCACCAGGTCTGTCACTGGCTAAGTTTGTGTCTGCAAAATCCAGGGATCCAGGAGCTTCAGATTGAGTTGCATGGCTCATGCTGCCAGCTGTTGCACTACAGACAATTCACAGCTCAGACACTGCCATCATGTTTCATTAGCAAAGGGTGAAGCTGAATGAAAGTTATGTTGAGCAAGTGGAACTTTATTACAGCCTATGGAGTATTCTGTTCATATGGCTTTGTTGCCCCCATCCCAACTCCCTATGTTCTCTGTTTTTCTGGTGATCCATCAGTAATAGCCTTTCCAGGGAATATGGACCCCCTGACTCTAGTTCCACTGATCATGATACATTTAGGATTCAGTTCTGCTCTTATTTACACCGTGCAGAATTGAGCTATTGAGCTTTTCATCCCACAAAGACTTTATCCTTCAAATAGTGTATGATATTGCTACTGGGTGCAAATGCATTCCACACATAATGTCAATGGAAGTTAATACAATATGTAGGGTGGAGTATGTCAGTATTTTTCAAAGTGAAGGAATAACCTGCTACATATAGCATGAATATGAGCTTTATCACACAGACATGTCAATATATCTTTGCCTCAGTTTTGATTTTCCATCTCTCCTATTCCAGGTCTAGTCTGATCATCATTATTAGAATTGCAGCCTTCAAGAGGGAAGATAGAATGGACAGCTCAAGTGAAGTATCTTGGTAGGAAATAGAGTTTGTCATCTCTCTGACACTCTCAAATTCAGCTGACTACCAAGTGACCAAAAGTCATTATTCACTGAAAGCTCTTTGGCGCCCCTCTGAAATGAGTTGGTGGTCTTGAATGACTTGTTAGAAGATAGGTATCCAGCTCATGAAAATTTGGCTGTGACTGACTCCCCTTTGGGAAGACATAACAGAGGCCGGGGGCTAACTAAGCAGAGAGCATGAATAGATTGCAACTCATTCCTAGAGTTGCTCCATCCATACCAGGTCCATAGAAGGGTTGGACTCCTTGGTGGAACAGTACTGGGAAGTTTACACCACTGCTATGCAAACTGTATCTGTTCTGTGGATAAACTACGAATTTCAGTCTTCAGGTCTGTCAATTTTTATTGACCTTTTATTCAAATAATACATTAAATTACGATATGTGAGCATTTATTATAGCCATGACTGATAGTACCACCTGTTATTAAGATTGCATGACACTTGGTCTCTTTACAATTGCTCAAATATTTCCCAGACTTTGGGCTGAAATTTTCCGACCTGGTGTCTGCCTTTGGCTGAAGTATATTGGAAAGTTTCAGACAAAACAGTTAAGCTGTTTCTGAGAATGATATTGGGGACAATATGTTGTTTTGAAATGTTAAAACAGGGGTTGGCAACCTCTGCCACGCAGCTCACCAGGATAAGCACCCTGGAGGGCTGGGCAAGTTTGTTTACCTTCAGTGTCATCAGATTCGGCTGACTGCAACTCCCGCTGGCCACGGTTCACCATCCCAGGCCAAACGGGGGCTGCGGGAAGTGGTGCGGGCTGAGGGATGTGCTGGCCGTGGCTTCCCACCACCCCCATTGGCCTGGGATGGCAAACCCAAGCCAGTGGGAGCCTTGGTCAGCCAAACCTGCCAACGCGGCAGGTAAACAAACTTGCCCGGCCCGACAGGGTGCTTACCCTGGCGAGCCGCGTGCCAGAGGTTGCCGACCCCTGTGTTAAAATATTCTGGTGAGCTTCTTCAAGAAGCTCTAGCACCTCCATGCTTTATGGCAGGGACTTAAAATTTGGCAGGGAGGCAGCTTTTGTGTCAGAGATGTCTGGTTTGTCATCCCCATGAAAAGCCATCCAACTTCAGCCTACTTATAACCTTTGAAAAATCTCAATTCGCACATGCTCAGTAGACACTTCTCTGAGTTGAGCAGCTAAAATTGTTGAAGATTCATCCTTACTGAGCATATTTCATCCCCTCACAGTTCTTACTGCTGAACAGACTGCATGTGTGCTATCCCCACAGAACGACTGAGCATGCTCCAGCCCGGAGCTGAAGGGAAACAGCTAAAATTTCTTTGTCATTGCTGCTCCTGGGCCTGGCTTCTGTGGGCAACAGAACTGAGAATAGGGAGCCTACCTCTCCTGTGTTCTTACTGACTTATCTCCCTGCTGGAGCAAAAGCAGAATGGAGGAGGAAGCCATCTTATTCAAATACAGACTGAACAAAAGCTTCACAAGGATAGGCAGAAGGAAAAGGAGTAGATTGCAACAAGAAACCTAGTAAGACTGGAACTTGAATGGGATTGTGGGGAGAGAAACTATGACTGAGACTTGTTGGGGTCTGGGCCATGATAAACAAGGAGACTAGTACTAAGTCAGGGGTGGAATTTGGAACTAGGTAGACAAGGAGACTAGGACTAGGAGCAAGAGGGGCTGTAGGGGAGGTTGGTACTGACTGGGCAATGAGTTTGGGATTGAGAGCTGGGGGGAGAGTAGGACTTGGAGCTGATGGGGGAGACGCTGAGACAAGGAGCCTGGGATTGGGAGCCAGTAAGTGAAATGAATGGGACTGGGAACCAGCTGGGGAAAGGAAATTGCAAACAGTTGGGAGCTGCAAGGAGGGGCCTCTGCTTTAACTCCATGGGGAGAGGCAGCATCAAAAGCAGTTGCAACTCCCAGCAGTTTGCCACTGCCTCTCCCCACAGCTGCAGCTCCCAGCTTGCCGGCTTCAGCAGCTGCCATGCAGGGAGGGGGCTTGGTGGTACCATGTGACCCAAAGGGGACAGCAAATCCTGGCAAAAATCTGAGAGGGGCACGTGACTCCCACATTCCCCCCAACATGTCACATCTGGTTTCTGGCCAGCAGGGATGGGGGTCTCGGGTCTTCAGCCTTATGGGGCTCAGGTCTTCAACCTGTGGCATACCTGCTGGGGAGCAAAGCTTCAGTGGGATCAGGGCTGAAGCCCTGAGCCCCAGCAGGTGCCTCCCATAGGGTGAAGCCTCGAGAACCCCCTCCCTTCAGCGCTGAAGCCCTGAGCCCTGGCAGGCGCACAGGTAGGTTGACCAGACAGCAAATGTGAAAAATCAGGACAGGGGTGGGGAGTAATAAGAGGCTATATAAGAAAAAGACCCAAAAATCAGGACTGTCTCTATAAAATTGGGACATCTGGTCACCCTACACACAGGGCTGAAGCTGTGAGCTCTGTTAGGCGCTCCCTGGCTCTTGAATTTCTTAAGGTTGTCATATGCAACTTGGAAGGTCAGTAAGTTTGGCCACCTCTGATCTAGATAATACTTCGTCCTGCCAGGAGTTCAGGCGACTGGACTAGATGACCTATCAAAGTCCCTTTGGGACTGAGGGATAGCTCAGTGGTTTGAGCATTGGCCTGCTTAAACTCAGGGTTGTGAGCTCAATCCTTGAGGGAGCCATCTAGGGCAAAAATCAGTACTTGGTCCTGCTAGTGAAGGCAGGGGGCTGGACTCGATGACCTTTCAAGGTCCCTTCCAGTTCTAGGAGACAGGTATAGCGCCAATTATAAAAATAAAATACAATTCTATGAAATACTGCCTCTGGCAGCTCATCCAGGATGACAACAGGTGGATTTCCCCAGGAAATAAAAGAGACAGTCCAGACTGCCTGATTAAAACCTCTCCAAGGGGCAACATCTACATGGCAGGCTCAACAGAACTAATGGACCCATCTCCCTGGGGGCTTGGTGCTGTGGACCAGTGCCACTTCAACAGGTCTAGGTGCCTGCCAACCCAGTGCTGGTAATCCCCTCCCCAGTGAACTTATGATATCCAAGCCTTGAATCATAAATGGACTCAGAGCTGAACCACTCCTCTTCAGTGGAGGATTCCCCAGAAGGCCAGCAGCCGACCACTTGCTGCCAGTCAATGTTGCTGCCAAAATGGACTTGAGAGGTGACTGAGAAACAAAATGGCAGATGAAATTCAGTGTTGATAAATACAAAGTAATGAGCATTGCAAAACATAATCTCAACTCTACATACAAAATGGTAGGTTCTAAATTAGTTGTTACCACTCCAGAAAGAAATCTGGGAATCTCTGTGGCTAGATCTCCGAAAACATCTTCTCAGTGTGCAGCAGCAGTCCAAAAAGCTAACAGACTGTTAGGAACCATTAGGAAAGGGATAGAAAATAAGATAGAATCTATTATAATGCCACTATGTAAATCCACAGTATGCCCACATCTGGAATAGTGAGCGCAGTTTTGGTCACCCTATCTGAAAAAAAGATTTGTTAGAACTTGAAAATGTATAGACAAGGACAACAAAAATTACTAGGGGTATGGGACAGTTTCCAAACAAGGAGAAATTAAAAGGACCATTCATCTTCAAAAAAAGACAAATAAGAAGGGATATGAAAGAGCATGGACGGCGGTTAAAATAGGCCCCTCCACTGGCGGTGCTGTGGACACCTGATCCCCAGGTGTGGGGTTTTGGGGGGAACTTTTTGATTTATTATGCCCCATGCAGGTTCCAGGGCAGTTGATGAGGCACATACCACCTCCTCAGTCAGCCTGGAATGTGCACAGAGCATATCAAAAGCTTCTTCCGGACTTGAGAGACACTTTTCCCTGGGCTGCTTGTGGTCTGATGAGGGGAGGCATGGTGCTACTGCAGCTGGCCTAGGGCTCCTCCAGGGTGAGGGAGGGTTTGGGGGTCCAGCCATGGCGGGGTGCATGGCTCCTTCAGGTGAGAAGGATCTTGGGGCTCTGGCCATGGGGGAAAAGGGCCACGGGTGGAAGGGGCAGAGCTGAGGCTAAACTCCCCAAAGGCGGCTCCACCCACTGATCATGTGAAAGACGTCTATAAAATCATGAGTGGTGTGGAGAAAGTAAATAAGAAAGTGTTATTTATTCCTCATAACACAAGAACCGTTGGTCCTCAATGAAATTAATAGGCAGCAGGTTTAAAACAAACATAAGGAAGTACTTCTTCACAGAATTCACGGTCAACCTGTGGAATTAGTTGCCTGGGAATTTTGTGAAGGCCAAAACTATAACTGGGTTCAAAAAAGAATTGATAAGTTCATGGAGGACAAGTTCATGGAGGACAGGTCCATCAATGGTTGGGACACAACCCCATGTTCTGGGTGTCCCTAAATCTCTGACTACCAGAAGCTGGGACTGGACGATCTGGGATGGATCACTTGAAAAATTGCCTGTTCTGTTCATTCCCTCTGAATCATCTCGCACTGGCCACTGTTGGAAGATAAGACCAGCTGTCTGACCCATTATGGCCATTCTTATGTTCTTATAATACAGGATTTCAAAATTACTACTTTGGAGACTGACCATAATAACAAGGTTTTCCCAAGTCGTCTGAGTTGAATATGTTACACTGATTTTTTTTCTCCTTGGGGAGAAACATATAAAGAATATTCTTTCCTTCTGCATCCATTCATATATGTCTCTTTCTCTCTGTTCAGTTTCCTCCTGTTCGCATTCCCTTTTGCTTTGCTTAGATTTTGTCACTTTCTCAACACTGCCTTCTTCTTTTCTGTCTCCATCTCTCTATTTTTCCCTCTCACTTCAGATTATCCAATACTGGTTTTATTCTGTTTTTGTCTTCTTTTTTTCCCTTCTCCATGGATAGCACTCCTGAGGTCTGTTATCAGGTGCTAAAGGAAGGCAGACTTTATGAAGCATCAATTTAAAACATGTCAACTCATGAGCTAGAAAATTGTGGGGCACCTTTTAAAACTACAAAATCCACAGTTTTGGGTCTATTGCAATATTACAAGGTGCCTGCTCATGTCCCATATATTTCTCTACCATTGCATAAGAAAGTTGCTGAATACTTTATAAAAGAAGCTTTCTAACTTGACAGAAAAACTAACAATGTGATCATAGAGGCTTCAGGGAAAACATTAGCACATTTGAGACTTCAGTCTGAGGACCAGTAGGAATTGCTAGAAGTTCTGGGTGACAATGTGAAATAAGCATGCAGTGCTTTGTCAGGATCTGCAACAAGGAACACTGCATGAAGTATTTCTATCATATTATTAATATATATAATATATTAAAACTCCTTCTTACAGGCTGAGAAATTGTACCTTTTTTCCTTGGCTTTTCATTGTCTGGTTTTTTTAAATGTGTTCTCTTACATTATTACCAACCTACAATTTCCACTGCTTTTCCCTGGTATTTTTTTAGAAATAGAACAAAAATACTGAACTGTGTTTAAATAATTTAGTTGGGTATCACAGTCACCACACACATTTCAGATTTCAGATCACATTCACTTCCAGCAATAAATTTGGATATGTTATGTTTTATCCAAATGTATAGCCTCTAGTTTACAAAGAACTTGCTTTCCTTTAGTTTTTAGAGGTCACACTGCATTACAGTTCTCTGGCCATTATGTGGCTTCAGATTGATATTAGTTTCTCTTGCAGTACATAGAGCAGTCGGATAGGCTGATCTATTTTACAATAATATTTTTTCCAGAATTACACACGTGAATCCTGTGGGTAAATAGATAACTCCTTTGGTGCAACTTTTTAATGCATCCTCAAGTCTACTTTAGCAGTAATATGGCACTTGCATTAATCTGCACCTGCTTACTTTCAGTGTTCATTGTGTTGTGCCCTGTGTTGGTCATCTGGAGGAAAAAGTACCTTCATTTCAGCATAGCTATTTATATTGGAATAAACAATAAATATCATAATGTATTTTCATAACGGTTTATAGAATACATGTATTCCTTCCAGAACGGCTGGCAATGATCTGCTTTCTATATTTTGAGATGGCTTTTGGTAATCATAGTTGAGAACACATACTGTACAGAGCTATTCATTATGTAGGGGTGCAAACATTATCTAAGTCTTATTTTAGCACAGGTCTCTGTGCTTGGATTCGGTGTCATTAATGCGAGGCAGTGGTTATGCCCTAGTTACCATCTTGACGGACAGCAGAGCATCTTTAGAGCAAAAAAGCAGAAGTCTTTACAATTTGAGCTATACTCTGTGGCTAGGACTTGTAACAAACTCACATCCTCAGTGGAGTAAGCACAGTGTGGGACACATAATACACCCACCAGTGGATGTAAGTTACAATAGGCATTCTCCTAAGCCATGTTATCTAGTCCAGCCAAAGAGTGCTAGGTACAGGATCAGAAGGGAAGGGGGACAAAAGTGGCTTAAAGACACTTTTGTATTTCCCCAATTTTGGGGCCATTCAATCCCCAATGTAAGTTACAGAACTCCCTTATATTTTCCACATGCCCCTATGACAGAGGCAGGAATGGCAGGGGTCAGTGTGGAGTTGTGCCAGCTAAGAATTCCCTATGCAAGGTGAGTCTCAACCTGTCCTGTTGAGGCAAGATTTTGTCCCCTTTGTGCTCTGAGAGTGGCTGAAGCGCCAGTTCCCTGTACCACACCAAGCAAGGTAAAAAGTAAAGCACTATAATGTAGACACTTACTAACATAGTCCTCAGGCATTTAGAAACAGTCTATGTTACAAAACACAGCTGCACCTCAGACCCACTGAAATGAAACCTCACTTCAAGATTTGGTGTTTGTACTTTAGTTCATGCTCACAGAAGTTCAGTGCACATGGGCTGAGGGGGTTTACATGGTTGGGAAGCCAGTGAACCATGCCTCTTTTTGACAACTGCTCTTACTGTTCCCTTCCCCCAACAAGCCCTAGATCCACTTCCTAACATGCATCTGAGGAAGTGGGTATTCACCCACGAAAGCTCATACTCCAAAACGTTTGTTAGTCTATAAGGTGCCACAGGATTCTTTGCTGCTTTTACAGATCCAGACTAACACGGCTACCCCTCTGATTCCTAACATTAGATATGTCCAGGGGAACGCTGCAATCTTTTCTCCCTCTCTCCCACACCTTTTTTATGTGACCAGACAGCTAATCCACCATGTCCCTGGTGTTCAGTGTGTATCATGTTCTGCTCTCCCCCAGCAGATTCTTCATTTAGCTGCTCCCCACTGCCCCAATCCTAAAAGATTTTCTTGCAAAGCATAGTGCCCTATGAAAGGCAACAGGAGCAGGGAAAACCCATCCAATAACACTGCTACCAACTCTCTGAGGTCTTCAGAGGAGTATCTTATTCAATGAAGTCCCATAATCATTAGTTCTAGGTAAACACTGCTAAGAGAAGATATTCTACCCCAGCAGTGGAAGTGGGTACAGGAAACACAAATTATGGGAGGGTCATTAATGGGATTGCAGAGTTGTTGGGGGAACTGATGTATCTGAGGGAAACTGATGGATATTAGGAAGGGAAAACTGATGGCTTTATGGGAGTAAGCGGTGCAGTGGGGATGTTCTTCTGTATTATTTAAGATGCAGGTATTCAAATTATATGTAATGTTTCGTGCAAATTTTATCAAGCATTTTAATTAGCCAATGTGAGCAGAAGGAATCATATTACTTATTTACACTTGTAGTGCTAATTTATCACAAAGATGTTACAAAAAATAATTAGTTACTATACTATTTGTAAAATACCATCGAAATGGAACTGTAGGTGTTACATAGAGTGTGTGTTTTGCACAGCACTGTATTTTAGTACAGTTCCTAAAGAGTCTGTAGCCTCACAGTGTATGCACATGGGCTAAGCTGGAGTCCAAGTGTGCTGTTTTGATTCTGTTGAAAGGGCCTAGACACAGCAAGAAGTAATATTGTTTTACCTCATTCTAAACTGCAATTGTGCCTAAGTAGTCTAGGGAGAAAGTTGGGTAAAAGAGCAGCTCGAAATCTTCTCGTGAGAAGCATTCAGGACTGCCATTAAATTGCATTCTCTGGAATTTCTTTTCAGTTGAATAACTGTTACATATTAGTTTAGTCTGATCTTGGTCCATCATCAGCCAGTGACACCAATGGAGCCTCCATATTATAGCTAGGCTGAAAGCCCAGCTGAAAGGAGCCAAGAAACTTCGAAATAGGATGATGCCAAAGTTACTGCTTTACCAGGTTTAGAATCACAGAATCATAGAATCATAAATATTAGGGTTGGAAGAGACCTCAGGAGTCATCTAGTCCAACCCCCTGCTCAAAGCAGGACAAACACCAACCAAATCATCCAGCCAGGGCTTTGTCAAGCTGGGCCTTAAAAACCTCTAAGGATGGAGATTCTACCACCTCCCTAAGTAATCCATTCCAGTGCTTCACCACTCTCCTAGTGAAATAGCGTTTCCTAATATCCAACCAAGACCTCCCCCGCTGCAACTTGAGACCATTGCTTCTTGTTCTGTCATCTGCCACCACTGAGAACAGCCTAGCTCCATCCTCTTTGGAATCCCCTTTCAGGTAGTTGAAGGCTGCTATCAAATCCCCCCTCACTCTTCTCTTCTGCAGACTAAATAACCCCAGTTCCCGGGGCCATCCTTAGCCATAGGCAGCCACCTAGGGCACCAAAAGGTCTGGGGGCACCACTATGCCGGGAGCCCGGACAGACAGGAAGCAGTGGAGAATGTAAGAACAGGGCTGCTGGGTCCTAGAGAGAGCCGAATGCAGCACAGTCTGAGGGAGGGGATTGGCTGCTGGGAAGTCTCTGGGAGGGGTGGGGGAAGGAACTCACCTTTGAGTGTGACTCTCTTTCCCCCGGCGTGAGGGCTGTCAGGGCTGTGTTGGGTGAGGTGCTGGGGGGAGGTGAGGCTGGCTGCCTACCTGCTGAGGAACGACAGTGAAAGTAACTCACTTCCTCGCAGGCAGCCAGGATTGGAATGGTCACACATGGCTGGGCTGGGGATAACAAAAAATCAGGACAGGGGGTTGGGGTAGGGTGAGCAGATGTCCCACTTTTATAGGGACAGTCCCAATTTTTGGGTCTTTTTCTTATATAGGCTCCTATTGCCCCCCACCTCCCGTCCTGATTTTTCGCACTTGCTGTCTGGTCACCCTAGATGGGGGTAATTGGTGCCTATATAAGACAAAGCCCCAAATATCGAGACTGGCCCTATAAAATCACGACATCTGGATCTGGTCACCCTAGCTGAGGAGCGCATCTCTCCCCCGGACTGGCAGTGATCCATCTCATCCGGGGGGAACTGCACAGGACAGGATGAGCTGCTGTGGCTCCATGGGTGCCCCGTCCCTTATATCAGCTGCTGTGCTAACTTCATCATGATCCGTTGAGCTGGCGGTGGTGCCCATTGGTGTGTGATCGCACCTGAGGGTTTGCTGCTGCTGTTGTCACTCTGCACCTCAAGATGTGGATTTTGGGGTCCTGCAGTTTTCCACCTATCTACTCTTCTACTGCAGCTGTTGAACCAGCAGGCTGGGGGGGGTGAGCCAAGCATGAAAGCAGTACTGTATTGCCATTTTGATTGTCATTGAGCAAATTTGTTTGCCAAAAATGCTTGCTAAGAATCCTGAATTCAATTTCAATATATATATATTTTTAAAAATCAATATCTTAGCCAAAAATAGAAAATTAAGTTGTTGACAATTACTTGTGACAAGTTTGGTATGGGGAAGGGAGTGGGCCAGTTTTCATCAGAGAAACAAAAAATGTTGACTGACTTTCCTATAGCCCTGTTACTGCTAAATAGACCCCTCCAACAGCTGTAATATGCTCATCTCCTTACTAGTGTATAGAGCAGGGGTCAGCAACCTACGGCACATGTGCCAAAGGTGGCACGCGAGCTGATTTTTGATGGCAACCAGTGGTGGGCTGAATGGCTCAGCCCACCGCTGCTCTGGGATTCCGGCTGCTGCCCTGCTGCCACTCGGGGTCCCAGCTGCCAGCCCCACTCAGCACCCGCTGCTGACCTGGAGACCCCCAAGGAACCCCAGGCTGGCAGCAGGCTGAGCAGGCTGGCAGCTGAGACCCCAGCTGAGCCACTCAACCCGCTGTCGGCCTGGGGTTCCATTCACTCAGCTGGCAACTGGCTGAGCAGGACCAAATTCAACGAAATAGGAAAACAAGAGCAACTAATGACAAAGTGCAAGAACCTAGAGCAGTGGTCCCCAATCTCTTCTGTCTGGTGGGCACCAGACGAAGGACCGTGGTGGTGGACGAGCATCTGCCGAAATGCTGCCGAAATTTGATGGCAAGCAGTGTCATCCAGAGGCGTTGGAGCCAAAATGCCACCAAATTTCGGCTACATTTCGGCAGATGCTCATCCTCGGGCCAGTATGCGGGTGCATTGAGAAGCCCCTGTGGGCGCCATGGCGCCCGCGGGCACCACGTTGTGGACCCCTGACCTAGAGAACCTCCTGAAGCATGGTGATCATTTTGATTTAAATGCATTTGAACTGTACGAAGAATTGAGTTGTTGCCACATGCAAAATCAATGATGGACGTTGTACAGTTTTTTCATACCAGCAAACTTGCCACTCATATTCTGCTGACAATTCCTGTAACAGTAGCATCAGGAGAACGGAGTTTCTCAAAACTAAAGCTCATTAAAAACTATCTCTGCTCTACAATGAGTAAGGAACACTTGACTGGTCTTGCTATTCTTACAGTCGAACAAGACATCACTTTGTCTTTGTCATATGATGACATTGTTACTGATTTTGCAGCCAAAAAAGCCAGAAAGATTGCTTTTAATTAAAAACTAATCCTTGTTTCAATACCTCTTCATATAAATTTCCAATAAAATGTTGACAAATTAAAAAAATTATATTATTTACATCATTCTGTCAAATCAGAATTTTTTCTATAGTGCTATTTTTTAGTGCTAGTTCATCAGCATTACAGTGTGCTTAATTAAGTTAAACTGGTTTTAGTAACATGCCTGTGGCAAATTTTCCAATACTGTAAGCTTATGTTTATGTTGCTAAGAGCAAGATAGGCACAGGGGCACCAGTTTAATAATCCCGCCTAGGGCACCATAAATCCTAAGGACGGCCCTGCCAGTTCCCTCAGCTTCTCCTCGTAAGTCATGTGCCCCAGCCCCCTAATCATTTTTGTTGCCCTCTGATGGACTCTCTGCAATTTGTCCACATCCTGTCTGTAGTGGGGGGACCAAAACTGGATGCAATACTGCAGGTGTGGCCTCACTAGTGCCAAATAGAGGGGACTAATCACTTCCCTCGATCTCCTGGCAATGCTCCTACTAATACAGCCCAATATGCCGATGGCCTTCTTGGCAACAAGAGCACACTGCTGACTCATGTCCAGCTTCTTGCCCACTGTAATCCTCTGATCCTTTTCTGCAGAACTGCCACTTAGCCATTTGGTTCCCAGCCTGTATGTAGCAGTGCATGGAATTCTTCCTTCCTAAGCGCAGGATTCTGCACTTGTCCTTGTTGAACCTCATCAGACTTCTTTTGGCCCAATCCTCCAATTTGTCTATGTCACTGTGGACCCTATCCCTACCCTCCAACAAATCTACCTCTCCCCCTAGCTTAGTGTCATCTGCAAACTTGCTGAGGGTACAACTAATCCCATCTTCCACATCATTAATAATTTTTTGATAACCTTCTCCAAAAAATGGCACTGTTTTGCAAGAAAGTCAACATCAAGAATTGGCTTCCACAGCAATATACAAAGATTACTAATTTGCAGGAAGCTGGCACCTTGCACCTTTCGTCATTAGTGATCATTAACAGAACCAATGCCTCCTTAATTTATTTTATTGACTCAGAGATGCAGAGTAGTAGCCCAAAGCTTTCTCAACACAGAGAGAACAGTAAGGGGTGAAACTGATGAAAATTTACCTGGATGAGACAAGGGTCATGTCATGTCTAAGTACCAGTTGGCATCTATGTAAAGGGCCTTGCCAGACCAAATCCAGTCAATATTGTCTTCAAAGAATGATAGAAAATCAATGAGAAAATTTAACTCTCTTTCCAGATGATGGTAGCCCAGATTCTCCAAGCTGACAATCACCTGGTACAGTAATGCTGTATGAGATTTTACAGAAGGGAATTTTCTTCCATAACAATGACTGCACAGAATTTAAGAAAATGTTCTATGAATCAACTCACAGCCTAGGAATACAATGAATGTCGCCTTCTGAAACCCCTGTTCTGCGCACTTTATCTGTCACTTGTCATCTCCCATGGTTAACTGTGACATGAAAGAGAAAGTAATCAACAAAGACAGATAAAAAGGCAATGACTGGGAGGAAAATTGAGGGACAGGGCTCCAGATACATCTGGCAGCACAACTGAAAGAGCAACTCCTAAATGTGGAGGATCAGGAAGAAGGAACAGAGGAAGAGAGGCAGAGATTGCAAAATAAGAGTAACTTGGTGAGAGACTAGATGGATGTAAAACCAAATTTAGGATGGCTCAAGCTCATGGAGAATTTTCAAATGCAAAAGGAAATTATGACTTGGACTCAAGACAGATAGGAATTTAGAGGAGATGATACAGGATGGAGCAGTATACATCATGCTCTTTATTGTATGTGGCTTGTTAGAAACAGAATAACACAACTAAGAAGCACTTTCTATATGGCTGCTATAATTTTAACCATTGTACTGGATGCTAAGAAGACACAGGTGCTGGAATTATACAGTAAAGTCTTAAAATGATTGTTTTGTGGGCAGTTCCTTCAAAACAAAACAAAAATTCTGTGAGAGAATGCCAACCAGTGTAGTTTTTTCCTGGTCATTTCTTTATTCATTGATAAGTCAGTGCATACTCTTTGGGACACAATGTTAATTGATGGCTAGACCACAACCTCCATTGAAGAAACTTGCAGAAGGTGACATAGAGGTAGGAAAAGTCCAGAGGGTTGAACTTTTAGAGTTTTTTATGAAGCGTCTCCTGAAGGAAGAAACATGGAGAGGGCTGCAGAGTTTGGATAAGGAGAAACCTCCCAACTCTGTGGATCTTGGTGTTCTGTAGGAAAGAGCTCTCCAGATTGATGGAGGGAAAAGTGTTCGACATGGATGGGTCCTCCTCCTCATGGCTCTGCTGGGTCCAGGCAGTGTTTCTCCTGCAGAAGTCATGCCATTGATACTGGTGAAATTCTCCAGACTCCATTTTGTAGTCTTAACATCCATTTTGTGTCCCTGGCTTCTTCCTTGAATAAGCAGAAGTCACTTCACCAACTGAAAGCTGCCAGTCACTTACCTATTTATGTTGTAGGTCACATGACCAGAGCTATAGTTAAAATGCTGTATCTGAGCTGAGCATGCCCACTGGTGAGAGTTACATAAAATGAAGAATGGCCATGAAGTAGGCTAGAACTGGAGCCTGGGCTGCAAAGTCAGATGAAGAAATCATTGCTGTGAGGCAAAAACAATGCAAGTGAGCATATGGAGCAGGAGGTTAAGGAAAGGTCAAGCAGCTCCAGTCTGGGCTTGTTTGAGGCTTCTTCTCCGGGTAGCTAAGGATGAGGTAATGGTTAATAGAGAGCATGTTCAGTGTTAGAGGGCTTTCCCTCAACCCTCCCACTTCCCTGGTTTTGTCATGCAGACAGCAAGCAGCAAAAGAGCAGAAGTCCAAAGTCCAGACAATGCAATGTTTATTGGGGTTAGTTTCCAAGCAAACATATTCCAAAGGCCTTCACACCAGTTGAGCTTATCTCTATACACTGATAGCTCCCCAATGTTCTGTTCCCAGCTCTAATGCCACAGAGCATTTACCCCGTGTCCCCCTTCCCAGCTCTGATGCCACAGAGCCTTGCCTGTGCCCTATTCCCTGGTCCCCATTCCCTATTCCCATTCCCCCACCTTAGCAAGCATGATTCCAATTTCCCCTTCCACTGCCTGTTTGACCCCAGTTTATATAGTAATATTCTCAGCTATACTTTAACCAGTCATTTTATTGAAATTTGACTAACCAATCCTAACATATTGTAACATAATTCTCTAACCAATTACATCCCACTAACTTAATTAACTTACACCCAGCAAAATTAATTATACCGCAGACAGAAGCAATTAGAGAACCAGACAGATTAACAATAGAAAAGTGGGGGCCATAAAGATAAAACAATATAGAAATGAGGGTTTCACAACCACAACTAATAAGTGATTTCTTGCCAGACAGGATGCTATCTTAAAATGTGTTTCTTTATCTGGCGGTGATTGTCATTATCAGGACAGGATCATCCCAACAACACCTTATTTCAATGTGACTGGTTTGGAATGTGAGGATATGACCAGATGCTTCCCAGCTTATGGCTTCCCCTGCTGCTAAGCCAAAGGCCTTAGCCCAGGGGTGGGCAAACTCTTTGGCCCGAGGGCCACATCTGGATAGGGAAATTGCATGCAGGGCCATGAACGTAGGGCTGAGGCAGGGGGCTAGAATACGGGCAGGAGTGCGGGGTGTGGGAGCGGGTGCGGTGTGCAGGAAGGGGCTCAGGGCAAGGGATTGGGGCTAGGGTGACCAGACAGCAAATGTGAAAAATCGGATGGGGGGGGGCAATAGGAGCCTATATAAGAAAAAGACCCAAAAATCAGGACTGTCCCTATAAAATCAGGACATCTGATCACCCTAATTGGGGCAGAGGATGGGTGCAGGGTGTGTGAGGGGCTCAGGGCAGGGGGTTGGGATGCAGGAGGGGTGCAAGGTGCAGTCAGGGGTCTTAGGGCAGGAAGTTAGGGGGCGGAGTGCAGGCAGGGTTCAGGATCCAGCCCGGTGCTGCTTACGTAAAGTAGCTCTGGGGTGGCAGCAGCATGCACTAAGGCCAGGGCACGCTCCCTGCGTGTCTGCCCTGGCCCCATGCCATGACACTCCAGGAAGCGCTGCAGCCCCTGGTGGAGGAGGGGGGTGGAGGACTCCACGTGCACTGCCCTTGCTGCACATCCAGGTACCTCCCCCAAACTCCTATTGGCTGCGGTTTCCTATTCCTGGCCAATGGGAGCTGCAGGGGGCAGTGCCTGGAGGCAAGAGTAATGCACAGAGCCCTCTGCCCCCCTGCCTAAGGGCCACAGGGAAGTGGTGCCTGCCGCTTCTAAGAGCGGCATGGGGCCCACGGCAATACGGGGGGCAATCCCGTGGGCTGGATCCAAAGCCCTGAGGGGCCATATCTGGCCCGCTGGGCCGTAGTTTGTGCACCCCTGCCTTAGGCTAAGAACAAGACCTCAGACTGTCCTAATGAGAGAAGGCCTATACACAGGCGGACTTGCGATTTTGATTATTTGTTTTATACCTCTATAACTAAATAAGTGATAAAAATACACCTAAATTCTTAAAGTATAGGCCTTTACAGGCAGGCCTGAATATCTATATCCTAACATTCAGTAATATAAAATAAAATTCAGATACAGCGTATAAAAGGCAGTGTGCTGGCAGTCAGGAGCCAGCGAGAAGAGCTTCTGGAAAGGAGCAAGAAGAGCTGCTGGAAGGAGAGAGGTAGAAGGAGCGAGAATTTCGAAGGAACGTTCCAAACTGACTGGAGCTGACCGCAGCAGCAGCAACAGAGTGCGTCATTTAGAATAATTTAGACTGTCTATTACTGCAGTTTCAATGCTCTTTAACTTGCAGTAAGAGACCTGTGTATGATTTTTATTCTTAGAATACATTGTAGTCAGGATTATTAGTCACATTAATAAAAGATACTTTGTTTTTGGAAAAATAACACTGCCTGTGTCAATCATTTTGTCAGACGGTTACTACCATTTCCTTTAGTGTTTTCTTACCTGTTCTGGAAACCCATACTTCGGGAGGGACAGAATAAGGGAGCGATAGGCAGGTTATTGTAGGGGTACCCATATCCAGTTTTCAGGATAACACTGTCATTTCCTCAATCATCCTGTGGATTCAGTACTCAGTACCAGCTGCAGAGGAGACCCAGGGCAAATTAAGACAGCTTCAAGTTGTATTAAGGGAATCCAGCTGATCATCATAGAAAAGGGATCCCTGTAGGTACTCAATCCAGTAATCCTAACAGATGGAATCCTGTGGGATCCTGTGGCAAGGAAGAACAGGGCCCCAAAAGGTTGTACTCTCCTCCCTCCATGCTCATGGAATCACAGGGAAATCAGACTATGGGGTACCTGTTTACTCATGGGTATTTCAGAGGTACTGGTAGGTATGCAGGTTACTTGGACTCTTCAATCCTTGTTCATTTCTTATGTGAATAGGATATTTCATAGAATATCAGAGGTGGAAGGGACCTCAGAAGGTCATCTAGTCCAACCCCCTGCTCAAAGTAGGACCAATCCCCAGACAGATCTTTACCCCAGTTCCCTAAATGGCCCCCCTCAAGGACTGAACTCACAACCCTCTGTTTAGCAGGTCAATGCTCAAATCACCGAGCTATCCATCCCCAAAACAGGAACTACCAGGAGTGGGGTTTGAACCCACGTAGACATGTGTCCATTGGACCTTAAGTCCAACACCTTAACCACTCAGCCATCCTGCTACAAGTTACAGTGTATTAAGTCTCTGACAAACTGTGGACTACTCCTGCTAGCCACAATGTGCTAGAAACTGTGCTTGAATTCCTAGGCTATGCCATTTCTACCCAAAAGTATGCATTTCTCCTAATTCTCCACCAGCAGTTTTCCTGTTAAAAATAAACTCCAAATTGTGTCTATAATCACTTTACTTAATAATGAGTTGTTAGCCACTAGGTGTTGCTGCTGTTCGCTAATAGTCACACATTCACTCGCTTCACTGCCTGGCTTCCTCATCCTTGGAATTATTCATTCATACTTCTTTATAGTTCTGTACTTTCACAAAATCCTGGCTTCCTGCGTATAAAGAAATATCAGCAAAAGAAAAATAGAAACAACTCTTAAAAAAAAACCCTGCAAGAACAAGTTGTCAAAAACCTTTTTACACATTTTGAGGAGCTGTTTTATACAGAACCCTAGGTATAAATGGTATAAATTGGTGTAAAACTTATGTCTCATGGGTGCAATAACAGTTAATTTATATCATGCCAATTTTCATATAATAGAAAATAAAATCCCGTTATAATCCCCAAATGTGTTTATCTTTGACTTTTTAAATAGCTTAACAATAACCGAGGAAACCACTTAGGTGAACATTTTGACTCTTGAAAGTGGATAATTAGAAGAGACATGTCCTAAGTATTAAAAACAGTATCAGGGTTGTTTTTTCCTGGTCAGCTATCTGGTCTTTCCACATTTCTTCCCCCACCCCCCGCCCCTTAATTTCCACCGCCAGTGTTACACATCATAGCAATCAGCCTCTCCATTAGTGTAGGACTGGAAACAGTTTCAGTACCAGCCAGAGATCCACATCAGAAAGGATTTAATAGGAGGAATTTTCTTTTTGGAAAATTATAGTTACCTAATAATTCTACACTCACCTTTTCCTTCCATCCCTTCTACATACAATGTTGAAATATTTTCAAAAAGTTATCACATATAAGAATATAGTGTACATAGGGTCTCCAATTTATATAATTATGATATTGTTATTTCTCAGTATTCATAATACACTGGCTAGTGATGTCTGTTAGCCAATCAGAGTGAAGGTATTTCAATAACTGTATGGTTATTTCTCGAGTGTATGCTAAATATGCATATCTTTTCTTATTACTTTTGCTGTTTTCCAGTTTGAAAATTCTGAGGTACATGATCAATTGGTCATTTTGGGGTCGTTGCTGGTTCAACATGCACAATCTTTTATTATTATTAACTATCCCTGTTAAATAGGGCTTCTCCTTCTTTCTGTCTTATCAGTTATCTTTCAGGTCCAGCTTTTCCAGTTAAGCTGTATAATTTCAAGGCCTTCCCACAACTGCTAACAAAACCTGCACTTTATACACAAACTATAAAGCAGGGTTGTTGTTTTTTTATTCATTAAATTAAGCTAACTAAACCCTTTTCTATCCTACAACCTGTTTACATTAAATCTGTTAATTTGAACGAACTGCATACTATTGTGCTGTAGGGAGACAGTATTGCCTCATGGACAGAACACTAGCCTGGGACTAAGTTTCTTTATCTGCAAAATGGGGATAATGAGACTGATCTTCTTTGTAAAGCTCTTTGACATCTACTGATGGAAAACAACTATATAAGATCTACATATTATTATAGTTCTGACATCATTACCTTTAACTTAATTAATAACATGGGGCTTATTCTGAATTTTGACTTCTCTTCTTCAGGTTCCCTTTAGGAATCCTTTTCAATGTCATGATGTACAAGGACAGAGATATGAAGTTCCAGTGGTTCATCACAGAGACTGAACACTATGTTTCACAAGTGGCGGCAATGAAGAGCACTCCTCCAAACATTCAGGGAACTGGTTCATGAAAACACTCCACCCGAAAAGAGATGGCATGTGTGTCCAAATCTTGACAGCATCTATTCAAATCTATTTGGCGGGGGAGGGGGGTAAATTTTGTTGGAAATCTCTTGAATAAACGTTTTTTAAAAGATTGACAGTGCATCAGGGTTTTAACTGGATCAGAAATATTACAATAATAGTTTAGTGTCTCTGCTTTTGAAATGAGATTAAGCCTGAAACCGCAGTAGTGAGCAAAAATTATCACACGAACACAGATATTAAGATTTTTGCAACCTCAGTAAAGCTGTGGGTTTGGCTCCAGGCATAAATAAAGGCCCAGAGTCATCATTCTGGAGGTACTCCTTGCAAAAAACAACGTATACTGAAATCAATGGGAGTTGCACAACAACAGAATCTTGCCGATATTAATTCTTATTTTACACAGATAAATTCACCCATCCCTATAAATATTGAAATTATATACAGAATTGTTTATTTCATTTTATTTGCTTCTTTCTTCATATAGACAATGAGGAGTCCGGTGGCACCTTAAAGACTAATAGATTTATTTGGGCATAAGCTTTCGTGGGTAAAAACCCCCTTCTTCAGATGCATGGAGTGAAAATTACAGATACAGGCATAAATATACTGGTACATGAAGAGAAGGGAGTTACCTTACAAGTGGAGAACCAGTGTTGACAAGGCCAATTAAGTGAGGGTGAATGTGGTCCACTCCCAATAATTGATGAGGAGGTGTCAATACCAAGAGAGGGGAAATTGCTTTTGCAGTGAGCCAACCAGTCCCAGTCCCTATTCAAGCCCAAATTAATGGTGTTAAGTTTGCAAATAAACTGTAGCTCTGCAGTTTCTCTTTGAAGTCTTTTTTTGAATTTTTTTGTTGAAGGATGGCTACTTTTAAATCTTTTATTGAATGTCCAGGGAGACTGAAGTGTTCTCCTACTGGCTTCTGTATGTTACCATTCCTGATGTCTAATTTGTGTCCATTTATTCTTTTATATAAAGACTGTCCAGTCTGGCCAATGTACATGGCAGAGGGTCATTGGTGGCACATGATGGCATATATCACTTTAGTAGATGTGCAGATGAATGAGCTGCGGATGGTGTGGCTGATGTGGTTGGGTCCTCTGATGGTGTTGCTAGTGTAGATATGGGGACAGAGTAGGGAACAGGATTTGTTACAGGGATTGATTCCTGGGTTACTGTTTCTGTGGTGTGGTGTGTAGTTGCTGGTGAGTATTTGCTTCAGGTTGGGGGGCTGTCTGTAAGTGAGGACTGGCCTGTCTCCCAAGGTCTGTGAGAGTGAGGGATCGTTTTCCCAGGATAGGTTGTATATCATTAATGATGTGCTGAGAGGTTTTAGCTGGGGGCTGTACATAATGGCCAGTGGTGTCCTATTATTTTCCTTGTTGGGCCTGTCCTGTAGTAGGTGACTTCTGGGTACCCATCTCACTCTGTCAATCTGTTTCTTCACTTCCCCAGGTGGATATTGTAGTTTTAAGAATGCTTGATAAAGAACTTGTAGGTGTTTGTCTCTGTCTGAGGGATTGAAGCAAATGTGGTTGTATATTAGGGCTTGACTATAGACAATGGATTGTGTGATGTGTCCTGGACTGAAGCTGGAGGCATGTAGGTAAGCATAGTGGTCAGTAGGTTTCCGGTATAGGGCGGTGTTTATGTGACCATCACTTATTTGCACTTTAGTGTTGAGGAAGTGGATCTCTTGTGTGGACAGGTCCAGATTGAGGTTGATGGTGGGGTGGAAATTGTTGAAATCCAAGTGGAATTCTTCAAGAGCCTCCTTCCTGTGGGTCCATATGATGATGTCATATCATAGCGCAAGCACAAGTAGAGGAGGGGTGCTATGGAACGAGAGCTGAGGAAGCATTGTTCTAAGTCAGCCATAAAAATGTTGGCATACTCTGGGGCCATGTGGGTACCCATAGCAGTGCCACTGACTTGAAGGTATACTTTGTTCCCAAATCTGAAATGGTTGTGGGTGAGGACAAAATCACAAAGCTCTGCCATCAGGTGTGCCATGGCCTCATCAGGGATACTGTTCCTGACTCATAGACTTTAAGGTCAGAAGGGACCATTATGATCATCTAGTCTGACCTCCTGCACAATACAGGCCACAGAATCTCACCCATCCACTTCAATAACAAACCACTAACCTATGTCTGAGTTACTGAGGTCCTCAAATTGTGGTTTGAAGACCTCAAGCTGCAGAGAATTCTCCAGCAAGTGACCCGTGCCCCATGCTGCAGAGGAAGATGAGAAACCTCCAGGGCCTCTGCCAATCTGTCTTGCAGGAAAATTCCTTCCCGACCCCAAATATGGCGATTAGTTAAACCCTGAGCATGTGGGCAAGACTCACCAGCCAGCACCCAGGAAAGAATTCTCTGTAGTAACTCAGATCCCATCCCATCTAACATCCCACAACAGACCACTGGGCATATTTACCAGCTGACAATCAAAGATCAATCACCATAATAATTGCCAAAATTAGGCTATTCCATCATACATATATGACAGTTTTCTTCATATAGGTTGAGTATAACATATGAAGCAGATGCATATTGTTTACCCTCATTTGCCAGAGGGAGGAATAAGACAGACCAAAAAAAATAAGGTGCATAATTCAGTTAAAGCAGATCGGTTTTCCTATAGTAGGCTTTACAGCTCACTAAGGCAATATAATAAGGTGTATCATTCAGGTTAAATAGAGTTATAAAATAAGGTTTAATGTGGTTGACTGCACTAAGTGAATCATAATTACAAAAGCAAATACATCCAAATAATTACTATCCATTATCTCTCACAGATTACCAGGAAAAAAGCATTTGGTATCAATATGAATTATGTAAACATGAGATGATAAATAGGTAGATAACTCAGAACAGTGAGTATTCCAATGTATCATTGCAAAAGGAGATCACCATGCATGAGGATGTATTAGAAGGCAAATGGATTTTCAACTGGGAAAATCTTTCTATAAGGAGATATGGTACTTCTCAATCTAATCAGTATAACCTTTAAACTAATGCAGTATGTTGGTAAATACAGCAAGATATATATTAGGGTGAATTGAGAGAAAGACGCCTTCATTTGAGATTTGCTGATGCATCTCCAATTCTCTATATTAAATTTCTTGTATTAACTAAAGAAGACCTGGAGTCACTGAAGTAGCTGATCACAAAGTATGAGAGAATAGTATTAAACTAAGATCAAAGATGCATTCTGTAGAGCAGAAGCCATATGAAAATGTTATGAATCAAGAAAGAACTACAGTTTTTGGAAGTGATATTGAGAAGGATGACAAATGAGTTTATTTGGAAAGCTAACTTCAGTGCTACTAAGCATATTTTTATAGCAAAAAGTGAAGAGAAAATATAGATTAGGATATAATGGGAAGCTACCCAGGATGATGAAGAGTAGGACACCATCTATTTTAAAGAGAAAAATATTTGATCAATGAGTGTTTCAGGTATTGCTGTATAAAATTGAGTCAAAGGTCTTAATAGTAAAATAGTGAAAAGGAAGGTAAGCAGAATAACAAACAGCAGAATAACAATGGCAATAGATGGTTATAGAAATATTTATTTTAGTGCTCTGTAAAAGAGAGACAAAAAAGGGTCTGGGTTAGCCTACAGTGTAACTCTGCTATCACGAGAACAGACAGTCAGCTGTGACCAGACATTGCCATCACTAATGAGGAACAGAAGAAGATTGTCATGGTGAAGTCACAGTTCCCTTGGAGAACAGGATCCCGGCCTTCCACGATGCCCAAGCTCAAAAGGTGGAGAAATACAGCTGTCTGGCTGATGCCTTGAGAGCTAGGGGTTATGAGGTGCAAACATATTTGCTGATTGTTGGAGCCCTGGCCACATGGGATCCCAGTAATGCGTGAGTGTTGCCAGAATGCTGAATCAGTCAGTGCTACGTTGAACTGACATGGCAACTCATAGTATCAGACACCATCAGGTGGTCAAGGGCCATTTATTAAAACACATCACCTGACATCGGCAATACTAGGAGAGATGAGCTGGAGTGCCACTGAGAAGAGAAGTCTGGAAAGCAACTGAAATATTTCTCTGATGGATTATATTTTCTGAGGGACAATCTACACCAGGAGTCGGCAACCTATGGCATGCATGCCAAAGATGGCATGCAAGCCAATTTTTAATGGCACTCTGCTGCCTGTCAGAGTCCCAGTAGGCAGCAGTGTGCCATTGAAAATCCTGCCCAGCCCATCCTCGCCCGCTCTTCTCCACCCTCCGCCCCCTGCTCCCTCCTGTGGGGGCAGGGGGCAAGGGGCAGAAGCTTGGTCCTGCCAGCTCCCCTGCCTCTTCCTTCAGTGTGCTGAGTTCCTGCCCCTCCTCTTTCTCTCCGTCCGTCCGTCCCTGTCGGCCTATCAGCTGATGGCCCTTGCGAGGGAGGGGGTTGGGGGAGGAGAAGAGTCAGTGTGCTCACTGCTCCCGGTGGAGGCAGAGAAGAAGCAGGGGCAAGGCCTTGGGGAAGGGGGAGGAGGGTGAAATAGGGGCATATCCCTCCAGCCCCCTGCAGTGTGCACACCACGACCCCAGCCCACACCCCCAGCCCTCTGCCCTGACCCCCCTCACAGCCCCCTAGCCCTCTGCCCTGACCCCCCCTCACACACACCCCAGCCCTGACCCCCCCTCACACATACACAGCCCTCTGCCCTGAAGCCCTGCACCCCCTCCAAGGCCCCGACATCTGCCCTGACACCCCCTCACACCATACACAGCCCTCTATCCTGCAGCCCCCCACACACCCCAGGCCTATGCCCTGAGCCCTGTGCCCCGCACGCTCCCCAGGTCCCTACCCTGAGCCCTATACCCCCCTCACACACACCCAGTCCTCTGCTTGACTCCTTCCCCCCTACAACCCATGCCCTAACACCTGGACCCCTCTCACATGCCCCTAGCCCTCTACCCTGACTCTTGCAACCCCCACATATCCAGCTCCTCCACACCTCATGCACCCCCCACATCCCCACCCCCACCCTGAGCACCAAAAGAGAGCTCCTGCACCTTCCCCCCACACACATTCCCACCTGCATCTCTTGCATCAAATGGGAGCTGCCCAGGTAAGTGCTCCACACCCAAACCTCCTGCCCCAAACCTGAGCCCCTTCCCTCATTCTAGCTCCTGGCCAGACCCTACACCACAATCCCCAGCCTGCTCCTTCACCCCCAGCCCTGTGCTCAGTGCAGAGAGAGAGGAAGAGAATGGGCCAGAACCAGGGAGAAAGTAGGTGCCCACTGTGTGTGAACAGAACCAGGATCCCAGACCAGCAGCAGGCTGAGTGGGTCTGGCAGCCGGATCCTGGCTGGCAGAAGCCGGCAGGTGGAACCCCAGACCAGCAGCGAGCTGAGCTGGCCAGCAGCGTAAGATCAACATTTTAATTTAATTTTAAATGAAGCTTATTAAGCATTTTGAAAACCTTGTTTATTTTACAATACAACAATAGTTTATATAATATATTGACTTAGAGAGAGAGACCTTCTAAAAAGCATTAAAATGTATTACTTTAGGGTAAAGATGTGGGGACCTGCATGAGAACCTCTAAGTTTAATTACCAGCTTAGATCTTGTTGCTGCCACCACCCAAATCGTTTAAAACAGCTGTTTATGAGTTATTTGGGAAACTCTGTCTTCTCCGCCCAAAAATCTCTCCCTCCCAAGTACTTTAACCCTTCCCTGGGTAACCTTGAGAGACCCCCTCCACCAATTTTCTAGTGAACTCTGATCCAAACCCCTTGAATCTTCAAACAAGTTAAAAATCAATCAGGTTCTTAAAAAGAAGACTTTCAATTCAGGAAAAGGGGTGAAAGGAATACCTTTGAGATTAGCATGTAAGCTACTTTCACAGACAACAGATTTAAAACATAGAGGATGGTCCCTGGGCAAAAACCTTAGTTACACAAAAGAAAACCCAATTTGATTATCCCTCTAATTCAAAAAGACAAAGTTATAAAAGGAAATAAACATAAGCTAATTTATTCCTTTTCTAATACTCACTACCCTAGTTGATTTCTGGATCTTTTTACTCCGGTGCAGAACTTAATGAAAATAACAAAGGAAGAACTTTTTTTTTCTTTTGAAACATCTTTGTCATAAACAGACAGTTAAGGGTTAAGAATTTCACCCAGGCTGGCTGACACCTAACCAGAGGAACCAATGGGGGGACAAGATGTTTCAAAAGTGAATAAATGAATACTCGACACGCCGCTTCTGAAAGTTTGCCAACCCCTGCTCTACACTCATTGCTATATTTGCTTTCCACAAGCTACTCTTAGTATAATCTTTTATAAGTGATGTACCTGAATATTTGGATGCTAATATCTAAACTGTATTGTTAAATTTTTTAACCTAAATTTGAGATATTGCAGACTAAGTACTATATGTATTTTATGACTTTTAAACCAAATTTTGCACTTTTGGATAATTTAAGCATTATGCCCAGATGTATAGACATGCTTTCCTTAACCTGTGTATTAGATAATTTTAATATTAGCTTTACTAAATAAATTTTTAATTAAGAAAATAACCTGAAATGGTCAGAGATTGCCTAAGGAAGGTGACCTTCTTAGACCATTAAAAAAATCACCCATTGACACATGGAGAAAAATGGTGGCTCAGGGGCAGGTTGGAAACCTTGGATGTAGGCATTGGATTAAACACATGAATAAAATACAAAATTTAACTGGAGCATGCAGTGTGAGGAAAAGGAATGAGGCACAAAAATTGCGTAAGAGTGGCCTTTGTCCTTAAGTGGCTGATAGAACAACTGCTGGAAATGTACATTTTGCTTTCATTATTCACAAATCTACAATGCTGATGATGCTGGGACCATGTGGCAAGCACCAGTATGCCGCTTGTAATGCCTTTGGAAAGGAGGTCAGCTGTGAGGCTTTTTACAGTATGTATCAGGACTGAAGTTGTCTCAACCTACTTAAAAAGACCCCAGTTAAATGGCATGTATTGTCTCTGGCCACACACCAGACTGTGGATTGTGCTCTCCAGAGGGAGGAGAGCAGCTAGATCCAACTTGTGGTACAAGGGCAACAATACTGGAGTATCCCTGTGGAGTGAGGTAAAGTGCTTCAGCTGCCTGAGCACTCCTATCAGTAGCTATGGAGGACAGGAAGAGGAGCTGAGCAAGTGATGTTTGTGTCAGAAAAATAGGATTCATGGCCGACTGGAAAGGGGCATTTAGGAGGTGAATGAGAAAGAGAGAGGCAGTCGCAAAAGGTGAGACAGGTCCTAGTGGTGGCTTCTTACCTTCTGCTATCCCTCCATGCCTTCTATACAATTGAGGGCCTTCAATTCAAAAAGAAGAGAAGCCACAAACTTTAACCTTCTTTGTGTGCCTTTTAAGTAAGTCCAAAGAGCTGCAACATGACCATGAAGCTCTCTAGATGACATCCTTTCTCTGTTCCCACTGAGGAATTCTCTCACAATTAAATTGAGACAACGTGAACAGAAGGGCGATGCAGGGCAGATATGCTCTGTCTTCTTCAAATGTTAACCATTGTTCGACACTGTAAACCCAGGTGAGAAAGAGGAGCTTTTTCTGGTAGGCTCTATCTTATCCAAGATTAATAAAGCAGATGGAAGAAGCTGAGCCAGCAGCTACCTATCCCACTCTCACACTAAGAAATCAACCTATTTTCCTGCTCTTGGTCATTATTTTCGAAATGGCACTTCTCATCAGCACAGCCCTCTTGCTCCTTCATCTCTCTAGCTGTTATAGGCTTTGTGGCAGCATTTACAACAGCAACAACATGACATCCTCAGATAAACCCTTTTTTCCAGAAGCTGTAATATCCTCCTTCTCCTTTGTGTGGACAAACGTATCCCCACATCTGACTCCAAGTGTCACCCTAGCCCTGACTGTCCGCACCAGCAAGTTAAATTTGGCAAATAGAGCATAAAATTCTCTCCAGCAGCTCTATGACATCTGCAAGCAGAGCTGCTGGGTTGGAAGATACACCATGATGAGGTAGCTATACTGCAGCTCCTATGTCTAGGTTTTACCCTTCACTTGTGGCCCCTTGTCATGATGCCTCTTTTAGCTGCATGTCTCTTTCTATTCCACATACACAAGGACCAATGCTGCTCTGCTGGTGGTGGTGGTAGGACCTTTTCTTTATGTGCAGAAACACTCTGATGCTTCAGCTGAACAGGGGCGACATCTGATCTTTCTCTTTTGCTGTGTTGCAATTATAAAACTTTAAACTAAATGTGAGGCTTAATTGTAATGTCAAACAGATTAAAATCCAATCAGTCCCCCTGGATATATAGTTAGGGAGGATTTAATAGGGCAGTGACCTAAATTTAAGAGTGCAAATCTCAGTGGAACAGATTGAAAACCAGGCCGTTCACTGGCTGTATAGTTAAGGGAGGATTAAAAAGCAGTGGCCTAAACTTATTTATGAGTCAGATTTCAATCACAGTACAGGCACCTGGGAATAAATTCATCCCCTGGTGTAACTCTGGCAAAGCAAATGGAATTGCTGGATTTGGCCTTAGCCCTGTAATAAGGCACAGCTACAACAGAATAGATTTCTCATTGGGCTGTTGCCTTTTAGACACAACAGCTTACTACTGTAATGTGAAGAAATATAAAATAGTTTCAAATAGAGTATATTGTAATCAAATCTCGAGCTGTATAAATCATGAGATTAATTGAAGTTTGGCTGCATCCATTTTATTTTTCTTCATGCAGTCACTTCTCATAAGTGAGAGTCAGATTGGGTAAAGGGCCAAATGTGCCCTTATATACACAAGCATGTACATGCACATGCACTATGTTAAAAGAATATTATTTAGATTGTAAAGCGAAGCCCTCAAAAGAAATGCCAGAATTAAAGGAACTAGAGGCACCAGATCAAAGTGCTAAATTGTACTAAGTGCTGTATAGATATTCAGCAAAAACACATTATGATTCAGTCTATAATTACTTGCTAATTTGAGTGATGTTTTTATATCCTGTTCCCAGGTCTGCCCAGTTTTCTATGGTGGATGCAAAGGTGCTGGCATTCATTCCCTCCTCAAGCCCCTCAGTTTGAAAATGTGGCTTTCTGAAAGCTGAATAGCTTGAAGACAATTAATAAAAATCCAAACATTTAATGTTGGTTTTGGATAGGCTTGCCAACTTTCTGCTTGCACAAAACTAAACACTTTTGCCCCACCTCTCTGTCTCACCACTTCTCTGAGGCCCTGCCCCAACCCCTACCCTTCTCTGAGTCCATGCCTCCACTCACTCCATCCCCCTCCCTCTGTTGCTAGCTCTCACCACCCTCACTCACTCACTCATTCGTTTTCACCAGGCTTGATCAAGTTTTGGGGGTGTGGGAGGGGGTGAGGGCTTTGACTTGGGGTGCAAGCTCCCAGGGTGAGGCCAGAAATTAGGAGTTCAGTGTGTGGAAGGGGGTTCAGGGCTGAGGCAGTGGGCTGGGATGTGGTAGGGAGTGAGGGCTCCAGCTGGGGGTGTGGGCTCTGGTGTGGGGCCAGGGATTTAGGGTGCAGGAAGGGGCTCCAGACTGAGGCTGAGGGGTTTGGAGTGTGGGAGAGGGATCCAGCCTGGGGCAGGTGGTTGGGGTGCTGGGCAGGGGAATCAGGGCTCCAGCTGGGGGTGTAAATTCTAAGGTAGGGCTGGGGAAGATGGGTTTGTGGTGTAGGAGGGTACTCCAGGCTGGGACCAAGGGGTTCAGAGGGTGGGAGGAGGATCAGGGCTGGGGCAGGGGGGATGGGGCACAGGAGGGGGTCAGGGATGTAGGCTCACAGGAGAGGGTCGGGGTGTAGGCGGCGCTTACCTCAAGCAGCTCTGGGAAGCAGAGGCATGTCCTCCCTCCGACTCCTACGTGGAGGCACGGTCAGGATGCTCTTCATGCTGTCCATGGTTCCTGGCCAATGGGAGCTGCAGAACTGGTGGTTGGGGCGGGGGCAGCGTGCAGCGCCCCTGGCTGCCCCTACACATAGGAGCCGGAAGGGGGACATGCCATGGCTTCTGGGAGCCACGTGGAGCCATGGCAGGCAGGAAGCCTGCCTTAGCCCTGCTGCACTGCTGACTGGACTTTTAACAGCCTGGTCAGTGGTGCTGATCAGAGCCACCAGGGTCCCTTTTTGACCAGGCATTCAGGTCGAAAACTGGACACCTGGCAACCCTATTTTTTGAATCTCATTTTTTGAGCCACTCATAAATTTAGGGGGCCAGCCTCAAGATTTCTGAACATTTGGGATTAGCAATATTGACACAGTGACATGGCTGTTCCTGGCCAGCAGTCTTTCTGTCCCCCCTTTTGTTGAGGGTGTGCTCCTACACTAACCAGTTACATAAATTAAATGTGTCTTTCTCCTCTCCTGTTTTTATGGCTGATCTCTTTGAATCAGCTATCCCAGCTAGCCATGCCCCCTACAAAATACATAGGCAGACCTTCTATCTACAAACAGTAAGACAAGGGAGAGAGCAGTTGTGATTCCCTAAACATTGTTTTAAATTCTTTATTGTAGACCAAATTTCACCATTTTAGCACCCTGTCCTGGAGTTTCATGGGAAGTAAAGGCAATGATGAGAAATGCATCTTAAGGCAAAACAGCTCAAAGGATGTCAGGTTTCTGATTCTTTTAGAACCTGGCTGCCTGTTTGTAAGTAATCACACTCAGCAGGAGATTTGACTAATTGTTTCTAGATCATCTTCTCCTCCACCTTGTACTAATACTAATAATCAGATCTCCAGCTGCTTATTATATTGATTGTAAATTTATGGATAAAAGCACTTACACAGTATTTTTCTCATTATCTTGCAGACAGAAGCTTAACTATAGCTCCTCCCTCATTGTATGTCTACACTGCAATCAGAGGTGTGATTGCAGCACATGCAGACATATCCAAGCTAGCTTTAAATATGCAGCGTATGAATCACGTTCATGGGATTGCAGATAGTGGAAATAAATTCTTAACTTAACTTTGAATGTTTGCTTTCATTGAAAAATCCATACACTACTTAATTTTCACAAACACAATATGAAATTGAAAAGTGCAAAATGTGAGTGTTTTCACTTTTGCAAAGTATACACAGAGCCCTGTTTTCCCTTTCAGAATAGGGTTCTGAGCAGGAAGTGAGGGTGTTTGTTGTTTTAACACAGCAATGGAGTACTACCAGAGATATTCAGACTCCTTGATTCATGTGGGAATTTTTTGTGTGTGCCACATTTGAAGAAAATCAATTTAGAATTTGCTATAAAAGGGGAAACCAATAACCGATTTTATGTTTTTTAGATACACAAAGTACATTTTCTGGGGAATAGCCTTTAAATGAGGCCTAATCATTGGAGGTGAGTATTTTTTTTTTCAAGCCAAACTCGTAATTTGCTTCAAAAACTGTGTTCCTCAATATTAATGACATTTTTAGCAAGTAAAGAATTAAATGTGAATTTTCTAGCTTTCATTATCTTGTGCTCTAACTTTCATTTTAATTCCATCCCTCCGATTACAAATTTTGGCTGCATATACTATACTGGCAAGCCTTTTATACACTGTTTGCATTGACACATTGTTACTGTCTTTTGCAGAATAAATCCATGGTTTTTTGCTTACCCATAAAAACAGAGTCCTGAGTTTTTGTTTGGAGGGCACCAAAAGGTAAGTCACCTCAAACAGAATGGGTTCAAATTGCATTTGGAAGTGCAATTACCTGATTTGTGTAAACAAATGACTGTTTTGAAAATAAAAGTGCATGTACTGGAGAAGTACATTGGTTACATTTGCATTTTGTGGGTGTAAATATTGCACTCACTGTTGAAAATTTGCCACAAAACATTCAAAAACTAATTTGCAGCACTCAAAAAAGAATAAATGATAAAGCTCAGTGTTGCACTACAGTGAAAATTGAAAAAAATTCTGTAAGTGGTTTAACTGTCTAGCAATGACAATGGCACCAACAACAGGCATCTCTTTAACAGCACTGAGCTCTGGAACATCCTCAATAATCTCACTGATATACTCATCACACCACTGGACTCTTCACAAGGTACATTGAAGCAGAAAGGAATGTACTAAATCAGGAAGCATTACTGCTTTAAACTACCATCTCAGTAGTCTGATAGAAAATAGATTGGGCTAACTATTCAGGAAAGAAATCAGGGAGGTCTTTTCACAACCGTGGATACTTGTCCAGTAAAAAGACTGCCATAGACTTTTCCGGCTTCAGAAAACTGCTTATAAAAGCTCTAAGAAGACAAGAATACCAGCAGCAAGGTGTAAGGGGAAGGGCTGCTTTCAAATCCATAATGATCATGCAACCCGGTATATATAGATAATACTAATATATTATATTTAAACACTCTATTTTCTTTACAGGTTTTCTTTCGTCCAACAAAGATGGCTGTTTGGACAATGCCAAAGGTACACAAGGATTTTCCAGGGGAAAAACTTCAGTTTTGAATTTTGCATTTAAAAATACACTAAATGAATATGTATATTGTTTAATTGTAGCTTTCATTTTGGTCTCTAAAACAAAAAAAAATGCTTCACATGTTTGAAAACTGTGATCTTTTAGCCTATTAATCCATAATGTTGTGTACAGACTTCTTTGGGTAGGGTTTATGTAAAACTGTGGAGTTAAAATTGGAAAATCAGCCAGTTCACATGTGAAATAGTGCTTTTGCCTGGATGGAGTGGAGAGAGGAGGGGATTGATAATGCGATGTGAAACATTTAACTTCTAGGCAAGAAACCTGAATCCAAACCAGGTTCATATTACTAACTATTTGTATCTCTATAGCACCTAGAGGTCTCAGCCCCTGTGTGCTAGATGTTGTACAAACATGACAAAAAGATCGTTCTTGGCCTAAATCATTGCAACCAAACATTGTTTTGTTCGTGTTGTGCTACAAGTAGAAGAAGGGAACAGAGAGGGTCATATGTGTTTGCAAGAGCTTTGTTAATACTGACCTAGAAGTAACACAGAAGTGTCAGCACTACTTCCAGATGTGGGGAGAGCTATATCATTAACACTTGAAGAACCTTCCAGCACACTCTTCTAGTTACAGAAATGCCATTCCTGAATCATGACCATTTATTCTATTTTGGACTTTTTGTCCTTTCAAAAAGAAACTTAGGAAATTCCATTTAAAATAGATAAACGTATTTAAAATAAGAGCAAATATTAATGGACCAGTCACAATCTAGTGCAAAGCACTGACAGGAAGTACTTCAGTATATTTTAACTTGTCCCTATCTGGGGTGGGGGTGGGGAATAGCAGGTGGAGAGAGAGGCAAGAGTGTACGCATATGTGTATTTGTTATTTCTGAGGGAAACCTCTATGCGAGGGTATATGAAACCTGACAAAACATCACATACAAAGTACCCCCCTACACACACACATATACACACACACTACTGGAAAAGGACCACCAACCCACAGTTAAGGTTTTGAACTCTCTCTCTTTAAAAGTGATTTTACTGCAAGAAAACAGCTGACTTATTTGAGTATCAGTGAAGTGTGGGACTCTCCCACATAGACAACAGTGACTGACCGTCATTAAAGAGGACAATTTTAGAGAGTGAAGTAAAGTGTTTATCTGGCGAAAAGGTACATCACAGGCAGCACTAGCAACAGTAGCAGCAGCACACATGAACCCAGGAGTTTATAGATAGGGATCACTCAGTCGATGCCATTCTATCTTTGGCTAAGAATGCCATCAAGAATGTCAACTGATGCCAACGCTAGTGATGTCTGTGCAATAGACACCTATCAATGAGTGAGGCAAAAAGTAAATAAAGGTTCCATACATACACTCCTAACTACTCTGTGAAAGGCTGGGGGCACTATGTTCAGGTTCAAGAACAATAACTCTGCATATTAAAAATCAGTTGTGGATACACCAAGAATTTCAGAGCCTCATTAACATCCAAAGAGTGATCCATACTCTAGGCTCAAACTAGGGGTTAGATTTGGATATATGTTATAATAATGTAAATACAGAAATCAGTGGATTTAATCTGGATTTACACCAGTATAAATATTAGAATCTGGTACCTAGCATTTAAAATGCTTTGCTCAGCCAAGATTGGTGTCTGATGTCTGCACTGATATTCAGTACAGTATTTAATTTCATTTTAAGTCTTTTTAATTGTCAGTCCATTAATCTACTCGATATTTCATCTAACCAATATATACAATTAAAAACGGCTTCTGGTGTCTCATCAAATGTTCTGTATCTTCCGTAAAGCATCTTTAGATGTCTTAGCATGAGAAGGTAATATATCAATTAAACTTGCTGTACAAATATATTTGCAATATTTGTTCATCCGTATCATTAATTAATTTTCATTATTTCCAAAATGCTTAACATTAATAATTACATTTTTATTTAATGTATTATTATTATTATTCAGCTAGTAATACTTAATTATTTAGTATTTAAATATTTTCTGAATTTCCTTTTTAAAATTTTTAATAAGTATTTATTATAGAAAGAAAACTATTTCAATCCTTGTTTAAACTACACTTTGTTCTGTAGTGGCTTATCACCCTATAAATAGATACAAAGCAATGTATAATGTCTGAGATTAAACAATGGAGAACACCAGGCAATTACTGGGAGAAAATATGAGATCAAGAGTTACTGTGTATGTGTTATAAATCACATTTTCTGTATTATTAATAACCTTTGTGGTATCAAGTATGTGGGGGAGACCTTAAGATCATTGAAGTAATGCATTATTAACCTTAAAAGTGCTATTAGGCAGAATATAAGAATTCCAAATTGCTAAGCATTACATAGAATATTCCCATCCTATATCAAGCCTCAGATTTATGAGAACTGAGTGTTTTAAGGACTCAATGCAGGGAGGTGACAAAAAGACTTTATGAGGAAGATGTAAAAATTTTCAAAATATTTATATCAGAGTCATTGGCCTCTGAAAGACTGAATGGAAAACTATGCATATATCCATCTTAATAATCACCCTTTTCTCCTAAGTGGCTTTCTTATAGTCCAAAACTATGCAAATTCCTTAATTTTTTTGCCAATATCAGTACTATAGCCAGGTTTTTATGCATTTTGCAGCACAATAGACCTACATTCTGTAGCTAGGCCCCCTGATTTCTGCAGCATAATAAGAAGCATACTGCTGCAGCTGGATGAAATTTTTCTTTCATGTAGGCAGGGAGACCAAAGTACATCTATGGGATTCTCTGTCTCCCATGGGATCTCCTTTTTCACAGCTCACATCTCTGCTGAGGTCAGCATTCCCCTCCCACAGTCCGGGCCCTAGCTGTTCAGTCACCAGTTGATTTAGGACCTGGCTTTAAGAATCTAGTTTTGAACACATTGGCTGTAGACTTTGTATGTAGAGTATTTGCATGCTATCTTTTCCCCTAAGCAAAATATCTTCTTTTATAATAAGATGCATAGTAATTGTTTATTGTGAACCCAGGGGTGGCAGGTATAAGATGCCAGGGAAAGCTTAGCCTTTCTGAACAGGATGTGGTGCACCTCCCTCTGGAGGCATGCCTTTGGAGTGCGCTACCGAAAGGTCATCCAGGCCATGCTCCACCCCAAAGCACCACTTCTCTATCCTGCTCTTCCCCCATGGCCCTGCCCATGCTGCTCCTATTCCTCTGAGGAGCCCCCACCTGCCACTTGAGCTTTTCTGCTCCTTTCCCCCATGCTTCCCCCACCTGCCTGCCTCTTGTACCCCTTCACTCCCTTCCCTGAGGCTCCCCCCACCCACAGCTCATGCTTCTTTGCCACTTCCCCCATGGCCCTGCTGCTTGCACCTCTTTTTCCCCTAAGGTGCACCTCAGGGAAGGGGATGGAGAGAGGCACAAGCAGCAGGGGGCCCTTTGGGGAAAGGGACAGAGAGGTGCAGTGGGGGAGCCCCTCAGGGGTGAGGGTGAAGAGGCGCGTGCGGAAAGTTGGGGTTTTAGGGGAGGGGGCTGAATGACAGCAGGGCCTGGGGCAGAGCAGAGATGGAGTGTAGGCAGAGCCTCGGGAGAGTAGGCCAAGAGGTTGCAGGCCTCGGGGCAGAGCACTGGGTGGGGCCACAGTCCAGGCACCAGTGCCCTCTGCTCTTCTAGGGAGCTTCCAGCGTGCAGACACAGCTCCCCAAATGTGGGAGTCACGTGCTGCTCATGTGTGAACCTTTCAAGAATTAGAGCATTGAGGAACTAAAGTTTGGAGCACTTACACCACTTGCCTAGAAAATCATGATATAGAGCACACTATCAAGTATCAAAAAGAATTTGGCTATCACAACACTCATAAACAATCTGAAGGAGAGGTCAGTTACAAAAAAGAAACATTTCCATGTTTCCATAAAGTCTTTAAGTCACCTCTTAGCTTAGGCCTTAAACACTCTCAGTTCCCATAAAAATGAGCCTTGATGTGGGCCGGAGTCTGACTCTTCAATAAACTTACCTGTTTGGGAATTGTTAACTTCTGCCTAACAATACTTATGTTTAATGATCTTGAGGTATCGTCTCACACGCACAATTGATATCCCAGGAGCAATTAAGAATGCAGATCTCATGTTCTATATTACATGTGTATCTATTTTATTCCTGAACTCATATTTTCTCCCAATATTTGTTTCACATTCTCTATTGTTTAAAGTCAGACATTGTACATTACCTTGGATCTATTCTTAACCTGATAGAGTCTTATCATGTAGGCAGAGGTTCCACTAAATCAAGTGGTTTTTTTTCTACCAGAAAACTTTTTATTTTAAATGACAATTCAGAATATATTTTTAATTGTTAAAACTATTTAGCTATCACCATCTACCTAACACAATCATTAAAATCTGATTATTTGCATTTTGAGAGTTATGAAAATGAATTAATTATACTGGTGAACAAATATTGCCAACATATTTATAGAGAAATTATAATTTATACAGTACTAAATACACCATACAATACTACACTAAGACACCTGAAGATACTTTACAGAAGGTGTAGAAGCAGCAAAGAATCCTGTGGCACCTTATAGACTAACAGACGTTTTGGAGCATGAGCTTTCGTGGGTGAATACCCACTTCCTCAGATGCATGTAATGGAAATATCCAGAGGCAGGTATATATATGTGTGCTAGCAAGCAAGCTAGAGATAACGAGGTCAGTTCAATCAGGGAGGATGAGGCCCTGTTCTAGCAGTTGAGGTGTGAAAACCAAGAGAGGAGAAACTGGTTCTGTAATTGGCAAACCATTCACAGTCTTTGTTCAATCCTGAGCTGATGGTGTCAAATTTGCAGATGAACTGAAGCTCAGCAGTTTCTCTTTGAAGTCTGGTCCTGAAGTTTTTTTGCTGCAGGATGGTCACCTTAAGGTCTGCTATAATGTGGCCAGGGAGGTTGAAGTGCTCTCCTACAGGTTTTTGTATATTGCCATTCCTAATGTCTGATTTGTGTCCATTTATCCTTTTCCGTAGAGACTGTCCAGTTTGGCCGATGTACATAGCAGAGGGGCATTGCTGGCATATGATGGCGTATATTACATTGGAGGATGTGCAGGTGAATGAACCAGTGATGGTGTGGCTGATCTGGTTAGGTCCTGTGATGGTGTCGCTGGTGTAGATATGTGGGCAGAGTTGGCATCGAGGTTTGTTGCATGGATTGGTTCCTGAGCAAGAGTTATTATGGTGTGGTGTGCAGTTACTGGTGAGAATATGTTTCAGGTTGGCAGGTTGTCTGTGGGCAAGGATTGGCCTGCCACCCAAGGCCTGTGAAAGTGTGGGATCATTGTCCAGGATGGGTTGTAGATCCTTGATGATGCGTTGGAGGGGTTTTAGCTGGGGGCTGTATGTGATGGCCAGTGGAGTCCTGTTGGTTTCTCTCTTGGGTTTGTCTTGCAGTAGGAGGCTTCTGGGTACATGTCTGGCTCTGTTGATCTGTTTCCTTATTTCCTCGTGCGGGTATTGTAGTTTTGAGAATGCTTGGTGGAGATTTTGTAGGTGTTGGTCTCTGTCTGAGGGGTTAGAGCAGATGCGGTTGTACCTCAGTGCTTGGCTGTAGACAATGGATCGTGTGATGTGCCCGGGATGGAAGCTGGAGGCATGAAGGTAGGCATAGCGGTCAGTGGGTTTTCGATATAGGGTGGTATTAATGTGACCATCACTTATTTGCACCGTGGTGTCAAGAAAGTGGACCTCCCATGTAGATTGGTCCAGGCTGAGGTTGATGGTGGGGTGGAAGCTGTTGAAATCATGGTGGAATTTTTCCAGAGTCTCCTTCCCATGGGTCCAGATGATGAAGATGTCATCAATGTAGCGTAGATAGAGAAGGGGTGTGAGTGGACGAGAGCTGAGGAAGCGTTGTTCCAGGTCGGCCATGAAGATATTGGCATTTTGTGGGGCCATGCGGGTGCCCATAGCAGTGCCACTGATCTGGAGATATATATTGTCATCAAATTTGAAATAGTTGTGTGTAAGTATAAAGGCACAGAGCTCAGCAGCCAGTTGTAGAATCCTCTTAATTGGGGACACCTTGGTGAACAGCTTATCTGAAGAAATGAAATGAGAGAGTGTGCTAAATCAAAATAAATACATAGGAATGACTTTCATTGCATGTATTCCATTCTTCTTTCTTTTCATTTTTAATTAGCAGTTTCTGTAATAAAAGATCAGACCTTAGAATTTCATCCCTACTTAACACCTGACTAAATATTCTCAACCCTTTAGTACTGGCTGAAAATGTCCCTCACTGAAAGGAATTCTTGCTAAAACAATCTGAGTTAAATTAGTTCTCTGAGAGATATCTCAATAAAGTGACTATTATAATGAAATAGGTTTTGATTAAATGAGTGTTCTTAGCATTATATACTCCAGAATGTCAACTGATCAAACGAAAGTAGACTTTATCATAATCGGTATAAATAAAATAACTGAAATATATTTATATTCTCTGTAGCTATTATGAATTAAAAATAGACATAAATCCATGGTCAAATATCCCCTTTCTGGAGCACAGTTAGGCAGAATAAGAAAGAGGGCCATTGAGTCCAAACATTTTTTTCCTCTTTAACCAAATTTAAATGACCAGGAGTGTGGGGAAGAGAAGAGGTAATCCCCAGTAATAGAAATTGCATGATAAAGGGTCTGGCAGTCATGAGTGGTTAGAAGGAGAGAAGAGTACAACAACAAGACAAGACCAACTATTCAGTACCAGGGTTTTTATTTTTAATTTGACTGGTTGGGGATAGGAGAACCCATTAGATGACCACACTCAGCCAGACAGGAATTAGTCCAACCCTAGCTCTGAAATAACTCACATGTGTGGTGCAGCTGCAGGTGGTGTTCTTGAATGCTCATGACTTAGAGTACTGGGAGTTATGGAGAAGCACACAAGGCAGAGAATTCTTCTTCCATCACAGGCCTCTTTCTGGTCCTTGGCAGGGACCCAGAGTTGCTTGAGGAAAGTCTTCTTCCCCTCCCCTGCCAGCTGCTCCCTGTCCCAGACCTTTTCCTCACACACACCAGTACTACTAACACTTGTGATATTGGGTCAATTTGGGGAATTCTGGTGATCTCACAAGAAAACCCAGGCAGTTCGCTAAAGTTTTCTGAGCTGTCTGCAATTTCCTCTGTCATCTGCCAGAGGAGTTGAAGCCCTGGAGCAGGCACAGCACTGTGGAGACATGCCTCAAAGTGGGAAGGGCTGTGCACAGGGGGAAGGAGTCAGAGAGCAGGAGAGACAGAGGGGAGCTGGGGCTAGGGTGACCAGATGTCCTGATTTTATAGGGACAGTCCTGATATTCAGGTTTTGTTCTTATATAGGTGGCTATTACCCTTCCTACCCCCATTCCGATTTTTCACACTTACTGTCTGGTCACCTAGCTAGGGCCTGCAATTTACACATATTTAAGCTTGAATTCTCAACTTGTAATTGGCCCACACATATTGGGGGGAGGAGGTAGTTCAGAAACCAGAAGACAAAAAAAGGAGGAATATTTTTTAACAACAGGAATATTTTTTAACTCATGATTTTGGGTGTTTTGATTTTGGATTATTGAATGCTTGGGGTCGGTCAGATTGAGATGTTCTGTGTAATGTAGTGCACTTGAGAGCTCTAATGTAATGTCTAACCAGAAGCCAGAAGCTTGGAATGGGCGATGGGGGCTGGATCACTTGATGATTACCTGTTCTGTTCCTTCCCTCTGTGGCACCTGGCATTGGCCACTGTCTTAAGACAGGATATCGTGATAGATGGACCTTTGGTTTGACCCAGTATGGCCGTTATTATGTTCTTATGTAACCATAGACTGTAAGCATTTAAGGACAGAAATTATGTCTTTTACTTGTCTATAAAGCACTTAGTCCACTTTATGTGCTATATAAATAATAATGGTACAAAACAGTCGTTAATGTTTCTGTAACCATTTCAAGCCTTCTTAATCATTCATGTTTTAGGCTAAAATTTTCTATGCATGGTCTCTGCATTACAGTATTTTTTCTTTTCTTTTTTAAAATTTGAACAAAATTCCTTTTACTGTTTTGCAGACATGACAAACCTGTAGAAAAAAAAACTCAGAAATTGGCTTGTTTTTGGCTTAATTGGCTTGTGAGTTGCTGGTTCTCTAGTTTTTGGTTTGTTGCTTGCTGTAGCTCATTGCTTCTTTTTTTTTTTTTTGATTGGCTCCTAGCAAGGGGGCCGGCAAGCCGGGGCAAAGAGGAGAGAGAGTCAGGGGTAAACTGCAGCCCATCACAGTCCCAGACTGCACGCCACGGGGATCTAGTCACATAGATCATTGGGATTCTTAGGATTGGCTTGTTCTGGTCTTGCTTTGAAATGGGATTAGCTTGATTTTTGGCTTATTGTGAAAGTCGGGGTGCTTATTTACCATGTGAAAGTTGGCAACTGTGCTGTTTTGGCTTCATCTGAGGGTTAACAAAATACAGTGATTTTTTTCTCATTATAAAAAGGTTGCATAAATTTTTTTTCTTGCAGGAACAACTCAAAACATCAAAGCCGATATATAAATAGGCCCTGATGAATATGCTTCACTAAGTTTGGGAATTCTTGATTTTAAAATGATAAAGTTATGAATGCTTAAAAAGGCCAGACTAAGCATGACTAGTGCAAAATAACAATTACACACTGTACATAATACACAATCATTTTGTTATAGGATTGCATAAGCTCAGTTGACAAAGCACAAGGAGAGTATAAGAATGAGAGGATTAACAGAGTCAGAACAAGGAATTCTGGAGCTTTTAAGTATGGCAAACTTGTTAGCTGCAGACAAGGACATTTACAGCAACTACATAACTGCAGGCCTATTCACTCCAGAGCTAGAAGCTGACTGTGACAGATATTGCAACAACAAGCAGCATTTTTGGGGACCATATAGTATGCTTGCGATGCTGTAGGATTGAATATGGCCATCTAAATTATTGATATTACCACTGCAAGAAATCTTGTACACATTATGTCATGTAAGGTGTCAATGGAAAAATTATGGTTACAAAGTATGATTATCCTATTTATATGCATGTATCACCTTTTTATCTATAGTTATGAATATTGGCCATAAACTTGTATTTTATACGTGTTGTATTCCTGGGTAACACACAGCACATAAGATTTACATCAACACTAGATAGCTCTGTGTTGAAGGCCCATTAAGAACACTTCATTCTAACAATAGAACATACAAAAAACTCATCCCGCGCAGTAAGCCTTCCTGTGGATGCCAGGGCAAGAATATGGCAATGGCTGCCCCTGTGAGTCATCAAAGCATGTAAGGACATGTGATATACTCATGTGACCCTGGAATCCATCTTGGACCAGTAACTTTCCACAAACAGAGACTGTGAGCTTTGTTTGGGACAGTAAAATCCAGGCATGTGGCACACGTGACATAAAAGGACCCCTGAGATATCTCCATTTTGTCTTCATTTCCTGCTTCAATTTTCTGGACTGGATTTCTAACAAGGAAGCTTTGAACAAGGACTGATGACCCCCCTTCCCCAATATGCTTGGGTAATTTCCAGAGAGATTTTTTGCAAGCTTGCAGTTTATTCCATCACTGCTATTGTCCTGAGCTATGAACACTGAAAAATCACTTGTATGTATATTTATAACTCTTCTTCTTTCTTTTATTATCAAACCATTATTTTTTAGTTACTAAAGGATTGGCATCAGCATGATTATTGGGTAAGATGTGAGCGATATTGATCTGGCTAAGTGGTTGATTTCTTGAGATTGGAAAGACCCTATGTCTGATGAAATTGGTTTTCAGTAACCACTCATCATATAGTCCAGTGTTCGGTTGGTGAGCCAAGGGCAGGAATGCCTCCGGAGGCTGTGGTTTTGAGTTCTTGTTAACCAGTGTGCAGATACAGAAGTTCACTTTTGTTACTAGCTTGGTACTGTTGCAGGGGGCAACAGTTGGGGTTCGTTTGCCCGGTGTGTGTATCTCCAATGACCACATCGGAGTGGAGAAGCAAGTCTTTTTATTTGAGTTCAAATAAGGTGCCGGGAGATATACAATCTCAAATCCTGCACAAATAACTATCCTCTTCCCTACCCTATATACCCTACTTGTTTACAAAGATGTTCACAGGTGCTACAATCGATCATTTACAATTCATTAACTACCGGATTCTTTAATTAACTACATCCTCTTCCCACAATACAGAACCCCCTTTGATTAATCAAATCTTATACCATAAACAAAGGAACAAAAGAAAAATAATAAATGATTACATGTACTCATGCTAACCTTAAAGGAACATATAGTTTAGCTCAAAAGGCAATCGTAGGCCTGAGAATGTAAACTTTTAACTCCACGCCATATTGCCAGTTACTTGGGGCCTGCCCCCCCCAACAATCCCCGCTTTGAGAATACTCAAAGGCCTTCCATTGAGTTTTCTCATATTCATTACTTAGAACAAGGTTGAAAGGTAGGCCACCTTATGTTGGCAGCGAGACTGCCCTAAGGGGGTACATTTCTGTTGGCTGACGGAGGGCAGAAAGACAACTTTTACAGCAAGGCACTCCTATCTTCAGACCACAGCAGAAGAGCAAACCAATTGCTATCACCACTAGCAGGGAGGTAAACATGCTTTTAAGCCACCCAAACCAATTACCAAAACCCCAAGAACCCCACCAATCATTGTCACTATTTTGCGTTATGTGAGTGACAATGTCACGCAACTTAGCCAGTATATTTTCAATACTTTGGCTGTGATCAGAAAGGTTAAAGCAACAGAGACCCTTAAATTCCTCACAGCCATGATTATGCCTTAAGAGGAGGTAGTCTATTGCAGCGCGATTTTGGAGTACCCCTTCTCGGACCCCTGTGAGTTCCGAGGCCAAGTCAGAGATTAAAGTGGAAGTTAGGTTAATGGACTTGGTGAGGGCACAGGCCACTTTAGCAAGCTGGAGCTCTGCATCTAAGGCCAGGCCTGGGACTCCGACCAATGAAGTAGCAAGGGCTATGGCCTGAGATTTAGACACCAGATTTACCTTAGAATCACATGTTTCGTCCAGAGGCAGGCCACGCCAAGCCCTCTGGGCTCGGGTAGGTCCAGGTGTCCCGAAAACTAGAGCATGGCCAGGGACAACCCCCATGGTTAATCATCCAAGAGAACAAGGGCCCCCCAAACTGTTAGCTGGGACATAGGTAAATATAGTTAGTCCGCAAAGCAAAAAACACCCACAGGGAAGGTATAAATGTGCATAAAAATAAGAAGTCGGGGTTGGGGAAACAGAACAATTCATCTCATGGTTGGTTAAATTCCGTGCCCCTACAATAGTAAAACAGGAAGTAACCTTCCGTGCCCCTACAATAGTAAAACAGGAAGTAACATTTGAGGACATGGCCATTAGCCTAATCTGAAGACGATGCTGGTTTGTATAGGGCTTAGGACTTGAGATAGAACCAAGCTGAGACAGATGCCCAGCTATCAATTTAATATTGAAACCAGCAAGTTCAGTATATTTGTGAATTTCTTGCAATGGCATAGCCACCCCCACAAAACAAGTAGTAAATACAGACCCTAAAGTGTAACCACTCCCTACACAAAAGTGGGAAGAATTAGAGGCTGTGACAGCTAAAAGGGCCCACCAGTTATTTTCCAGGGAGCGGAAGGATAAAGGGGCCAACTGTCCAGAAACAGTAAACACCCATACAAGTATTAAAAACATGACCAAATTAAAGTTATTTGCATTTCAATAACTTGAATCCCAAATCTTCCGATGCTCCGGTCCCGGTAGGCTGAACCATCCACTGCTCGGGGTCTGGATTCTGCGGTGGAGGTACAGCTTTTAGTCGGGAGTAGTGAATCCAGCTTTTGTGTCCCTCTACTTTAGCCGCCGTGTGGGACACCAGTAAGATGAGATAGGGTCCTTTCCACTTTTCCTGGAGGGGTTCGTCCTTCCAGGTACGGACGAGGACGAAGTCACCAGGCTGTAGGGAATGGACAGGTGCATCCAAAGGGAGTGGCTGAGAGTCCCTCACGTACCTGTGAAGGGAACATAAAACAGCAGACAGAGAACACATATACTGAGACAAATATTCACACTCAACCTCCCATTGCCCTAGCAGGATCGGGGTACCATTCATAGGCCATGCCCTTCCAAACATAATCTCGAAGGGGCTTAAACCAGTTCTACCCTTAGGAAGAGCTCGAATGCGGAGTAAAACCAAAGGTAGGGCATTGGGCCACTTTAAAGACGCTTCCTGACATATTTTGGCTAGGTGCCTCTTGAGTGTCTGATTAGTGCGCTCTACCACTCCGCTGGCCTGTGGCCTCCAAGGGGTGTGAAGTTTCCAGTTGAGCTGGAGGATATCCAAGACATTCTGGACAATCTTTGAGGTTAAGTGTGTTCCCTGGTCAGATTTCATTCATCGAGGCAGGCCAAATCTAGGAAAAATTTCTTTAACAAGTTTACTGTGATCCTCCTTTTGATGAGCCTTGCAGTGCATTACTGCTACCTCTAAGGGGAGTTGTATGGCTTCCAAAAGCCAAAGAATCTGTAACCCGTGCTTGATCGGAGAGCCCTGAGCCGTCAGTAATCCCCTTTGTTTCCACAGACCTGCGTGGACATGCAGCACACCAAAAGCATATTTAGAGTCCGTGAAGATATTAACTCTTTTTCCTGTTGATAATTCAAGCGCACTAGTTAAAGCCACTATTTCGGCTAGCTGGGCTGAGGTCCCAGGGGGCAAGCTTTTTGCCTCCACAGTTTCATGGAGATACACCACAGCATAGCCTGCCCTTCTAAGTCCATTTACAACAGTGCTACTGCCATCCATGTACCACTTATAGTCTGTGTTAGGGAGAGGTTGATCTTTTAAATCCTGACGGCTGGAATACTGGGCATCTATAACTTCCAAGCAGTCATGTTCTTGGCCCTCTGTTTCTGGCAGCAGGGTGGCCGGGTTAAGGGAGGGGCAAGCCTGCAGGGTAACTTTGGGGTTCTCTAAGAGCTTAGCCTGATACCGGGCTACCCGAGCTTGGGTGAGCCAGAGACCCCCCTTTGTGTCCAGTAAGGTTTGAACCATATGAGGAGTATAGACTTGCACAGCCCCCCCAAAGTCAGTTTTTCTTCTTCCTCTAACACCAGAGCTGTAGCTGCAACTGCCCGTAAGCATGCCGGCCACCCCTTAGCAACATGATCCAATTGTTTGCAGAAATAAGCCACTGGACGTTTCCAAGAGCCCAATAACTGTGTAAGGAGTCCGAGGGCCACCCCTTTTCTTTCATATACATACAATTGAAAGGGCTTAGAAAGATCGGGCAGACCCAGGGCTGGGGCTTCCATCAATTTTCTTTTTATTAAGGTAAAGTCATTATTTGCCTCTGTTGTCCAGTAAAATGGTTCCTGATTGGTCCCTTTAACACATTCATACAGTGGCTTAGCTAGTAGTCCAAAATCTGAAATCCATATGCGGCAAAATCCTTCCATTCCAAGGAATGCTCTAAGCTGCTTGCGAATCCGGGGAGTAGAGACTTGACAGATAGCCTCAAGCCTCTCCCTTAAGAGCTGGCGTTCCCCTTGTCTGATCTGGAAGCCTTGGTAACGTACTTCAGGGAGGGCAATTTGGGCTTTATTTCTTGACACGCGATACCCCCGCAGCCCGAGAAAGTTTAAAAGACTTACGGTTGCCTGGAGACATACTTCTAGTCCCACTGCTGCTATTAATAAATCATCAACATACTGCAGGACAAGGACTTTGTTCTCATTTTCCCATTCTTCCAAGTCCCGAGATAAAGCTTGGCCGAAGAGAGTGGGGGAGTTCTTAAATCCTTGTGCCAGCACCGTCCAACACAGCTGCCTTTTATTCTGGTTTGTGTCTTCCCATTCGAAGAAGAAAATTTCCTGGGACTGGGGGTCCACCGGAATCGTGAAGAAGGCATCCTTTAAATCAAGAACTGAGAAACATGAATACTGCCCCCCCACAGAGGCTAGCAGCAGGTGGGGAACGGACAGAGAAAAGTGATTGCAGCAGTAGTGAGGTCTCAGCCTGTGCTTTAGCTAAAACTTGGTCCCGCTCCACCTCAGAAAGGAGAGTTCATAAAAGTACCTGGCAGTCATCTCAGTCAGGTTTATGACTAACCAGACAGCCTTCAAAAACTGAGATAAATCAGGAGGAGTTGGTTGAGAATTTCTCTGCCTGCGCTTTAAAAGCCGCTAGATCCACAGGATTAAAAGGAACATGGGTGTACACCTGCATAGTGGTTGCCTCCTGAGTACCCATAGTATTGTGAGTAATTCGGGTTTCAGTAATCAAAGGGTACAAACCTGTGGAGGGCTCAATTGGCGGGGCTGAGGGGACTTTGTCACCATACGGTGGGGGTGCTGTGGCCGAATGTGACCCCGCTCCTGCTATTACAGTGGATAATGAGTTTAGAACATTTTCACAACTCTTTCCTAAGCCTGCTGGAACCAAATTACACTGTTTCAAGATATATGTTCTGTTCCATAATGACATAAATATCTGACCATACATATGCTCATTCCATTTACCAGTTCGCTGACAAAATAAGAGAAGTTGGAGGATCATATTATAATTAATCAAACCCTCCGGTGGCCTCCGTTCCTGGTCCTCCAGCTGGTATTGAGGCCAGTTTATTGTACAATATCTTTTTAGTTTACCTTTAGTTAGTGGATCCATTCCAAAGATTTTCCAATTAACCAGAATGCAACCAGAATGCATTCTAAAGGCGTGCATGCTACCTTATCCTTTGACTGTCCCTGTCCCATTCCTTACGGGGAGACCCTGGGCATCCCCAGGTCCTAACAGGTGACAGATTAAACCCTTTAACTTATATCCTACCTTATTCCTGAGACCGGTTCCTCACCGTCGCTCGGGACCAAAGCTTCTCCACCTTCTGGGGCGTTGCACCGTTGTGCCTTCCAGGGTTGACCGTACCAGACTTCGCCGAGGCCCCTGGTGAAAACACCGGTGCGCGCTGGGCATCAGCGATTGTCTCAATCCGTCGGCCTCAGACCTCCTGGCTGGCTCGCCAAAGCTGTTGCAGGGGGCAACAGTTGCGGTTCGTTTGCCCGGTGTGCGTATCCCCAATGACTACACCGGAGTGGAGAAGCAAGTCTTTTTATTTGAGTTCAAATAAGGTGCCGGGAGATATACAATCTCAAATCCTGCACAAATAACTATCCTCTTCCCTACCCTATATACCCTACTTGTTTACAAAGATGTTCACAGGTGCTACAATCGATCATTTACAATTCATTAACTACCGGATTCTTTAATTAACTACATCCTCTTCCCACAATACAGAACCCCCTTTGATTAATCACATCTTATACCATAAACAAAGGAACAAAAGAAAAATAATAAATGATTACATGTACTCATGCTAACCTTAAAGGAACATATTGTTTAGCTCGAAAGGCAATCGTAGGCCTGAGAATGTAAACTTTTAACTCCATGCCATATTGCCAGTTACTTGGGGCCTGCCCCCCCTCCCAACAGTACAATCTAATTTTAGAATAACCACCAGTTTGGGGATGAGTTTTCCTGTTACTCAGCAGTTTGTCCTGAATTTGGCATTCGTAAGCTATGACCCACTGAGGCACAGTGACAATGCTTAAAGCATGAAAACCTCAAAAAAACAGAAACTGAGATAGTTCAAACAGTATGAGCTGTTCAGTATTCATAGCCGTTTGTATCAATGCAGGTGATGTGTATTTGTATGTTCCTAGCTCACTGCAAAACAAATCAAAAACAAAAAACACAGCCCTTTGAGGCTTCACCTTGAGGAGAATGTCATTCTTTGGTGATTACCTGTTATAGGAGATCAGAAAAGAAAGGACCAAACTGAATAAAGAAATAAGTAAACTGTCTGAACTGAAATCTGACATGAACTAATAACTATGTTGCAGTTGGGGGTGAGCTCTGCTAAGGTTTTAGAATGTATGCGGTTGTTTTAATGTTTTTTCTGTAATGCTTTTGCTCTGAGAATAAATGTATTTTGCTTTGTGATGGCTGGTTAGTATCTGGTACACACTATTGTAGTCCCTGGAGAACGGTTAACCAGAGATTCTGGACCCCAATCAGACTTGCTGGGGAAGGCACAGTAAGGTGCAGAGGGACTGCAAGCCTAAATCCCCAGTCTGGGGGAGCAAGATGCAGGTGAGGTGACAGCTAGAAAGCCTGAAACCTTAAGTGGGTGCCCTCAAAGAAGACCAGGAGGGGGTTCAAAGATGCAGTAAACCCTGAAACTGCCATATTGACAATGCAACATATTAGCTGCAGAAGCCATACAGCTGCAGTTCAAGGAGCATACATGCTTTACTGGTGATTTTTTTTAAACAAGTAGAAAACTAAATTAAAAAAAACTATCGTTAATGTAATATTAAGATTCGAAGAAGCACTCAAAAATCCAGAAATTGAAAATTTAATTATTTCAGAACATAAACCCATATAGACTACATATGTGGAATTTTAGATTCCAATTTTTATGTATTATATTTGATTAATTGTAATTTGATCTTTCTCTCTTCAGATGTATAGTACTCATCATAATAGTAGTGGAATTATTGTTATTCTTAATATATTGCATGCAGAGGTGACACATGCAGGGGTGGGCATGCAGGGTCAAGTGCCTCCTCAGATTTCTGCCAGGGTGGAAGTCAGGCTGAGCACGGCTGAAAAGGACATGCCTGAGAAAGTCATCAGCACCTCGCACTCCATCTGAGCTCCCGGTCCCCTCCTCACCCAGAGTTACCTAGGCTTGGCAGTACGGTGTCTGGAGCCCAGTCTGATCCACATTGCACCTGCAGCGGGAAGTTGTTGGAAGAAGTGGGGAAGGAGCTGTGATGGGAGTGGGGGCAAGGTGATGCTGGCTTGGAGCAGGTGTGGGAGGTGCATAGGGAGTGGGAAGTAGCACTCCCTTGTCTCACGAGTACCTGCCCTGAACCCCACTGCTTAGCACCAGAACCTTTACATTGCACCCACCCACACACTATCAACAGTTAGGCATTGCCTTGGGTTGTGTGTATGTAGTAACTATTATTTATTAGTTTTATGTATTATGGTTGGTGCATACCAAAAAATATATAGGATTTGGAACATGACTGTACTTAATGCAAGGTTTCACTTTCAGAATTAACTATGAATTACATGAACACAACATATATTAGATAGTAACATTCTTAAGCAGTATCACAATCATCTTCTTATAGAAGGGCATCACCAGAATCCTTTCAACTTTTTACCTAGGAAATTAAGATTCTGTTTCTACAGAGGAATAAATACCACTACTGTTGTACTGGAGTGATGTATCTCAGCACTTCATTATTTTGTAGGAAGTAGGGGAATTACATGTTTTACAAATGCAAAGCTAGGTAAGATTACTCCAGAAACTGCATTATAGCGGAATATAATATACACTGGAAGCCCAGTTTGTTCAGTATGTGAAACCATTTAGCTACCTCCATGTTGAGGATTGCATAAATGGATTTATTATGTTCATATTTTTATGAAATCTCACATTAGTACAGTTTTAAAACCTGTTTTTAGTGCAAACGGCATATAGTTCAAGTTAGTGGTACTAGCTTAATAACAAAAGTCAACGCTTTCTTATCAGTGGAATTTGTCTCTGAGGATAGTAGATTAAATTACCATGTAGTACGCAATGTTTACAGTGAAGAATAAACATCTAACATTTAGAGTTAGTTCTCCACTCATTAGCTATGTTAACCAAATTACTCTTGTGCATGCAATCTGATGGACAAGAGATGAAACTCTGCCAGCTACAAATATCACAGCCAACTAGTTTTTGGCCAAATATACTGTACAGAAAAACTGAGTCAGAGTCCTCTGCTTTTGAGCATAACATGATCTTATCCCTTATTAAATTCTTTCAGCATTTTGTTTAACACCACTAGTATTAAATATGAGTGCAAAAATAGGTTAACAGGCTCATGAAAGTGCCTCAGTTTATTTTGTAATATTATGGCTAATATTCTTTTTCAAATTCAGTCATACTGCACTTTTCAGTTCTGAATATATTAGATAATTTTAATAATTCATGATAGTCATTCAGATACTCATTGTAGACATGAAATCCATAGCTGCTAGCAAGGGACACTACATAAAATTATTATTGTTGTCAAGGTTCATTTATTCTGATGACTGGTTAAAAAGATATTTGTTTTTCTGATATATCTTGAATGTTTATAAGATCCTGGTCTACCTCCTGCTGATCAAAGCAGTCACCATTCACGTGAATGCTTGCCTACACTTACAGCAGCAGCACAGCTGCACCAGCACAACTGGTGAAGATACTACCTATGCCGAGGAAGAGCTTCTTTCATCGATATAGGTACTCCTCCTCCCTGAAAGATGTTGCTATGTTGATGGAAGAATCCATCCTGTTGATAGAGCACTGTGTATAGTGGGAGTTCGGTCGGTATAACTGCGTTGGTCAGGGGTGAGGATTTTCCACATCCCTGAGTGATGTAGTTATACAACATACATTTGTAGTGTAGATCAGGGCTAGGAAAGTGTCATGTTAATATATTTCCTCTCTGAAATGCAGACACAGGTAAATAAACGGTGGTGTTTGTTTAATCAGATGGACAGTTTATAAGAAGAGATACTCTCGTGCTATGCATTGTTTTCTTAGCCTCTGCAATGTGATGTGTGATTTTTTGTGTTTTTAAGCAGCAGAGCAGGTTACATGGGTCTAGAAAGCAGCTCAATAATTCATTTTTTCCTAGTTTGGTTTCTGATTGTTTATACCATGTCTTATCTATATTTTACTTCTATTATCCTTGTATCTGTGACCAACAGAGGGTTTGTTTTTTTACTTTATGTTCTTCCCACTCTAATTAACTTGCTCTGTAATGACGACAACTCCACTTGCAGCAGAGAGGAACATTTTCATAAAATAATGAGACTTGCTCTCTCGCTACTATCAACCAGTCACTGAAGAGGCTGACTGTCCAACAGGGAGTGACTTCGTCTGTGAAACACAAAAGTTTGAAATAGGATGACTTTGGAAAGAACAATATGGACAAATATTCAGGCATGGACATAGTCCACAGACATGCACAAAGTGCCAGAAAAAACCCACATTTGTGTGTGCAACTATGTATTTGAATAAGCAAAACAGATATTTCAATATATAAATCTGTTTTTCAATGCTCATCTGCCCACTTTTGTGCACAGTTATGTGATTTGTTATTCTAAACTCTTTTCAGAACCTGCATCTACATTTATACTGGCCAGTTCCTGAGTTAGAGTGTTCCTGTGTGTGTAGAGAGCACCTAGCACATTGGGGGTACTACCATAATAATAATGATTTATTTAAAGTCATAGATTAATGCAAATATTTTTATAATCATTAAAGGAATACTGTACTGAGAATTATTAGTAATGACCACTGTGACAGTACAGGGAATTCTTCTTGTGATCCTGCAAGGGCATATGCTCTTAGATTTCCAGTTCCCTATAAATCATCTCTCTTTGGCAGAGACACATGTCTCTTTCCCTCCTAACTAGGGTATTTCCAAGCTGCGCAGCTCTCTGCCTATGCCTCAGCAAGTCAGATTGCCTAAGGAGGCCTGCTGTGTTTTTCTCCTCTGAAGCTGTAAACAGGGTAACTGCTTACAGTTATTAGGTATCACACAGCTTTTCTAAGCAAGCACATTGATTTTGAAGATAAAAGCATTACAGAGAACATTAAAACAACAAAAAGAACTTACACACATGCTAATAAGCTCACTAGAGAGCATACTAACACCAACAAGGGTTCCGGCTGGTAAACAGTCCTTTGCCGCACCAACTGTCAGAGACTAGGGCATAGGCAGTCATGCCTAGTGGTTAGAGCACGAGTCACTAGCCAGAAATCAAAGCCTAAGGTCATAGTCAGAGGCCAGATCCTAGAGTTAAGGGTCAGAACCATAGTCAGGAATCAGGGCCAACGGTCAGGACCTGGTTACCTGGCATAGAGCAAAGCAAGGCAAAAGCAGGGCTAGGACTAAGGCAGGAGCTATCACAGCTATAGGTAAATGCTTTGAGTAGACATTGGGCTGCTGCTGCTGCTGGGTTTAAGAACTTCTGACTCTTCCAACCACTCTGGCAGTGTAGCTAGTCAGGCAGCCTACTACAAACTCATTAGGTTGCCTGGAGGCTGGCTTTGTTGCAGGCCCTACTTCCAGACTAGTTCTGCTGCAGGTCCTGACACCAAGGGATTTTCCTTTGGTCACAAGCTCATAACTGTCTTGGTTCAGAACAAGCACTCCCATGGATCTGAGTCATTTTTTTATACACAAATAGCCCTTTGAAGCTCATATCATTTCCCAGATATCACATTAGTCAGATCTCCTCCCTAAAGATGTTATATACCAGGGATCGGCAACCTTCAGCACATGGCCCACCAGGGTAAGCCCCCTGGCAGACAAGGCTGGTTTGTTTATCTGCTGCATCTGCAGGTTTAGTGAATCGCAGCTTCCACTTGCTGTGGTTCACTGTTCCAGGCTAATGGTGGCTGTGAGAAGCTGCGGCCAGCACATCCCTTGCAGCTGTGTGCCGAAAGTTGCCAATCACTGTCATATACAGAGCCACAATAATACATAAACATTTGTACCATTTTTCTATATTACTATGTGGAATGTTCTGAGTTTTTAGGACATGATAAGTTAATACTGCTGTAACATTAATGATAATTTTAGTTTAGGATTATGTTGGCAAGGTCTTGATTTTGCTGGTGTGCAAATCCCAAGAACAAAAATGCCTTTGCATATGAATAAAAAATAATATAAAGGAAGCAAAATAAAAATATTAAAATCTTTTAAAAATGTGGTAAACATTGATTGTTGCTGGGATAGTGCCTGGTTTAGACCTTGCTGGTGCCCTAGGCATACGTAACAGTGGGAACCAAAGGCTGTGGACCAGAATGGGCCTGGCCTTGGCAAAATAGCAACACACCAGGTATTAGCTAACACCAAGTAAGCACATTCCTGACCTGAGAGGATGGGACAGGAGCACCCAGAGTTCTCAAATAACAATGTAAACACATTCCTAGGAGATGATGCAGGAAGACACCGACCCCTTGTAAAATAAGGATGGGATGACAGGACAATGGATAAAGATGTTTTGTTCAAATTAGCAGGTACAAGGATAAGGGTGGTAACTAAGGGTAGTCTGGAGTGTATCGTAGCCAATGAGGTTAATCTGAGGCGCGATTATTGCTAATTGTAACTTCTTTGTATCAATGTGTCATAGGAGAGGCAATTTTGTATTCTCCGGGAGATGGTATCCTGGTGTGCTGATTGAGCGGGTACCTTGTAGCAGGCATACATATATTAGCGCACATGTAACTACAGAGCCAGGGTACTAGAACTATGCTTCATTGACAACAAACCTGGCCAAGCACCTTTGCCAAAGACCTGTGGTCTTTCTTTGTGGGTAACATCAAAGTTTGCTTAATCAGCAAGCTGCACTGTCTGCTCATGCAGATGACATCAGAGTGCCAAAAAACAGTGGCACTGGCAGCAGTAACAAAGCTGCAGCCTTAACAACTCTCCCCAACACTAACAATACCTGGAGGCCTCAAGTCAGATTGGCATCTCAGATATTTCAAAGAGAAAAAAACCCTTGTTTGTCAGTCTCTTGGATGGTATCAGATGTCCTTGTTGGAATAATGACAGAGTCAGCATTAAGTGATAGCTGTCAGATTTTCTTATTTAAAGATTTTAATCCTGTTGAATCTTAAAACACACACATGGACAGGGGAGGGAAAGAGAAAACAGCAAAAGACAAGAAAATGCAGCTTCAGTAGCAACCTGCATGTGACTTGGGACAGGAGAGGCATCAGGAATGCAGTCTGTATGCACATGGATAGAATGCTAGCTGCTATTGCGGCACCTCTGTAAAGAGTTCTTGTAATTACCAGTCAGTTTAGTTTAGAAACATGAACTCCTTTCCTATTATTACCAAGCATGTTGTACATGAAGCATGGGAAATTGCTAGTGAGACCCACTGCAGGGAAAAGTGTGATTAAAAGTAAAACAAAGCAACATCTAGAAACAGAGTAAACGGGCAGCAAGGAGGGACTCAGATCACTAGGAATGCTGGATTTCTAGCCAAAAAACTTTGCATAAGCATTCAGGCAAGAACTGAGTCTGTACACTGAGCTGACCATGGCGGTGGGGGAAGCTTTTTTACTATCTCATTGGGAAAAAAGGATGACAAGTGAGTGGGATGCTGATGCTAGGAATAATGCCCAAAATATCGGAACAGCTGATAAAAGTGTTTGATGAGTTTTGTGACCCCAGACACATTGAGACTGTAAAGAGAAATTGTTTTATTTTTTTCTAGAAACCAAGCAATAGAGGAGGGAAAAGATACTTACATTACAGAGCTGGGAACTCTGGCATCTACATTATAACTTTGGAGACCCGAAATATTTCCTATTTATAGACAATTTTTTTGTGGTACATGTTATTCCAATTTATAGGAGAAATTGTTGAGAGAAACAGATCTAACTCTAGGGAAATGCCTCTAAATAGCAAGAGCTGCTTACAACAACAATGCAGAATAAGTACACAGTCTCAAGCTGAAAGAACCCAGGAAGCAGGACAGAGACAGACTCACCAAGAATGCAGGCATCATGATCCTGTGTATATATTGTGGAAATCAGCATCAAAGGCAGAAGGAAAAATGTTCAGCCTATCTAGTGCAGGGGATATAGGAAACAAAACTTTGATGTCCCAATGCCACAGCTAGCCCAGAAAGAAAAGTTCAACAGTATATGCAGTGTCTGAGGGCGTAGACTTCCAGCAAAGAGGTGATCCAAAGACTCTCAGTGTACATGCACTGCAGAAGGTTACCAGCCATTCAACTGCCACATTTGTAACTATGCTATTAGATCAACAATAATTTGAATACAGAAGGATTATGGCACCAGCTGCAATGTAATTCAAGCTACACAGATAAGCAGCAAGATTAGACTGGAGAAATGTGACCAAGCGTTGAGTATGTACAATAAAATCATTCTGATGCCAGTAGGCAAATTTAGGCTCTGGATAAAATACCCATGAAATAAGAGACACTATTGTTTGGAGTTTAGAGTAGTTGGCAACATCCTGGTACCACTCACTGCAGGGCAGCAGGACAGTGCAAACCATAGATTTGATCATAGTACAACACTGAAATGTCCTCAACATGAGAGAGGAGGGAGAACAGTTACCACTGACCCTGTCCAGCATTCCAACAGACAATAAGGAGGTATTTCAAGGAGATGGACAGCTGAAGGGCAAGCTGTGGTTAGAAAAGTGTTTGCTATTGAGATGTCAAGAAGGGGTTGTGGCTTATCGAGCTAGATGATTGATCCAGCCACTTGACAACCTTTTCCACACCTTTAGAAGGGCACCACTGAATGTGAATGGGCATCAGCTCAGCCCTAGAGGTGATCCTGTGTAAATTAAACCAGATGTTAGAAGGATTCCCAGGCGTCAAGAGTGTAGCTGATGACATTCTTATTGTAGAAGAAGGAGAGGCCAAGGAAGGGGCTGTGACAACCCTAAAAGAGGTGTCAGGAGCAGAATGTTAGGCTAAATGCTGAGTAGCTAATGCTGAGAGGAACTGAGGTCCCCTATATTGGACATCTGTTGACTTCTGAGGGACTTTAGCTGTACCCTGGGAAACTGACAGCCGTGAAGGAAATGCCGAGACTCAGGAAGGGAGTCTATCAATTTACTGGGGTGGCCAACTATCTTTCCAGATTCTTCACACACCTATCAGAAGCCTGTGAGCCCTTGTACCCCAGTATTTGACATTCAATGATGCAGCATAGGAAAGGTCAGAGACCCAAGAACAAGCATTGAAAAGAGTAAAGAAAATCATAAGCAATGCACCAGTCCTAAAATGTGACAACCCTACAGCACAGTAAGAGCTACAGTGTGATGCTCAAAAGGAAGCCTAGAAGAAGCACTGATGCAAAGCCACCAGCCCATAGCATTTGCTAGCAGAGCTCTGACAGACACAGAAAGGGACTATACTCAGGTGGAAAAGGAGTTACAAGCGGTGGTCTTTGGAATGGTACAATTCCAGTTCACTGTTGATCACAACATGAATGTGCAGTGTGATTACATGCCATTAGAAAGCATCATGAAAAATCCACTGCTGAGTACACCCAAGTGACTACAACACGTGTTACTGAGAATCCAGTGCTATGATGTTAGGGTAAGTTCCTGCCCAGAAGAGTCACTACTGGTGGCAGATAGAGTAAGCAGGGCGTAGCTTCCAGACTAGAACACAGATGGTTCTGTGGAACAGGAGACAGAATCTACCAACATGCTACAATCCCTTTGCATCTCTGATGGGAGGCTCCAGACAATCTAACAAAAAAAGGTGGGGCATGTCTACACTACAGACTTAAGTCAACCTATGTTAGTTATGTAACAAGTTAATTAGGTTAAGTAAGTCAAATTACAACCACTGCAGTAATTAGTGCAGTGGTTCATGTACACACTGCCTCACTGCTTTGTCTCTACCTCCTTTGTCACATGCTTACTGAAAAACATCTTACTCATTGTTTCCTGTGCTCATTTTTTCACAGGGCTAATTAGTAAAAGCAATGAAGGGATGGAAAATTGGTTGCCCACTAATTTACTGAAGCCAGCTACATGTATAGATTATATAGGCAGAAGGAACCACTGTGATCATCTAGTTTGACCTCCTGCATAACACAGGTCATAGACTTCCCCTAAATCCTCTATTTGAACTAGAGTATATCTTATAAAAAAAATCCAATTTTGATTTAAAAATTTCCAGTGAAGGCCAATCACCACAGTGTTTGGTAACTTGTCATAATGACTCATTGTTAAAAAATGTATGTTTTCTTTCTAGTCTGAATTTGTCTAGCTTCAACTTCCAGCCACTGGATTGTGTTATGCCTTTGTCTGCTACACTGAATAGCCCTGTTCTGCACATGGGTATTTATGAACTGATCAAGTTACCCCTTAACATTCACTCTGATAAGCTTACTGTATTGAGCTCTTTGAGTCTATCACAGTAAGGCATGTTTTCCAATACTTTAATCATTCTCAGGGCTCTTCTCTGAACTCTCTCCAATTCATTATCATCCTTCTTAAATTATGGATATCAGAACTGGACATAGTATTGCAGTAGCAGTCTCACCAATGACAAATAGAGGTAAAACAGCAACAGCATTACTCTGACTCAATATTTCCCTGTTTATACACTGGAGGATCATATTTTTAGGCCTTGCTGGAGCCCTAGGCATAACTAACAGTGTGAACCAAAGTAGGCCTGGCCTTGGCAGAATAGTAACACACTAGGTGTCAGCTAGCCAAGAAAGCACTTTCCTGACTGGAGAGAATGGTACAAAAACACACAGATCTCTCAAGTATCTAAGTAAATGCATTCCTAAGAGATGGTACAAGACCATACTGACCCCTTGTAAAGATAAGGAGGAGATGAATGGATAAGGCTGTTTTGTTTGAACTATCAGGTAGGAGGATTAGAGTGGTAACGAAGAACATCTGTAGTGTAATACCTATCTTGCTTGTATCATTGTATAAAAGAAGAAATCATAGGAGGGGCATATTTGTGCTGCTCTAGGGGACTGAGTCATGTTATGCTGATTGAACCAGTACCATTGCAGTGGGCATACCTGTGTTAGTGTACCTGTAGCCCCTACAGGGACCTAGTACCATGTTATGTTGACAGTAAAGCTGGCACCAGCCAATTCCTCTGAGCCATACACCCCTGAGCTGTACCATCTTGCCCTAGTCAGAAGCCTGACCAGTATAAGTTTATTACCCAGCCTGCCCTTTCCTCAATGTGGAGAGGACATGCACTAGCTTTTGTAACCTGAGCTGGGGTTTCCCAAGCACTTCAAGCAAAACACACTGTTTTATGTAAAATATCGAACAGATTTATTAACTAGAGAAAGATAGATTTTAAGTGATTATAAGTGGTAGGCATAAAAGGTCAGAGATAGTTACCAAAGAAAATAAAAGATAAGCACACAATCTAAATCTTAAACCTTATTACACTAGGTAGTATTTAGATCAAGCAATTTTCTCACCCCACAGGATGTTATGGTTCTTAATACACAGGTTTCTCTCTGTTTATTGTCAACATAAGCCTAGATCAGTCTCCTCTGTTGAAGTCTTCTGTCTTTCCAGCATTCTTGTTGCTTCCAGGATAGGTGGGGGAGGAGAAAGGCAAAAGCAAGATGCCCCTGCCCCCTATTTTATGTCCTTAGTCCATGTGCCTAGAAGACACTGGTCCAGACATGTCTGGTGGGCTTTATTGAGTCACAGGGTTGAGCAATTCCTCTGGCGTGGTCTTGTGCAACTTAGTCATAAAGTTGAGCAATCCCCATTGTATTGTGCTTGTGCAATTGTCATCGATTTGTAAATCCCTTGATTACAACTCTCCTGCTGATTAACGGTCAATTAACACCTTCCTGGGAGTGGTTCATCACCTAGCAGTAGAGACTTTCAAACTTATATTTCAGTACCAACCATACAGAAAAATCTCATAACTTTGTACACATTAATGATATACATATTTGGACAGAATAATAGGTTTCAATAGATCATGACCTTTCATGTGATATCTTACATGGCATGCTTTGTATGAATATCACAACCATTATATGAATAGTGATATGGGGGTTACAAGGTGCTATTTTGAGGTACTGTGTGTCACAGTATCACTTTTCATTTAGTACTTTGGTATAGTTGGACTTTGCATAGCTAGATGTATCCTTACAGCTTGTTGGAAGAAAATTGAAACTCCTGATATTTCAATATGGTTTAATCAAGTGTGGATTACATAAGTCACGGAAAAAATGATAGTGATCAGAAAACCTCCAAGGTGTAATTACTGTGAGACATGGTATCCTTATTAATAGATACAGAGAAAACAGACACTCAGCTAAACCAAGTTCTTTTCTTCATGGTATATTAAATAATCAAATACTAATACTGTATGCAATTGCTTGATATTTATTTCATTTAAGTCTATTAGAATGTATTTAAAAACAATTAGGAGTACAAGACAGTTACAGTGCTGAAAGAAATGAATAATTGTACAATAATTGTACAATACATGTAAGTTTGCAGAATAAACAAAATATCCATTTAAAAATATTTTTTTCTACACATTACCAAAGATTTGATTTTTCCACTCTTACTCATATGGAGCGGTAATCCGCGCCATAACCAGTTTCATTGTTTGGGTTTTTAAAAGCTGTTTTTCAAGTTTTGTACTTCTTAGAATCATATTTATGTGGTCTTGTGATCATGTGAATGAACTGCCTAACCAAAACTGGCAATTTGATAACAGAAAATCAGAAATCAAAACCTGACAATCAAAGAACCTAAGTAAAAACAAATAAAAGGTTAATTTTCCCCCTCAAATGTTACTGTACAAAACCCAAAAAATTCAATATAGTTTCATAAAAAATCTTTTTTGAAAAAAGACAATATTTGCTGATATTTTTCATTTGAAAAATTGTGACCTGCTCTCACTAGACCACAGTATTTCTCAGAAGAATTGCTTCCACTTCATGCTTAGCTATGCTGTCTGTAAAATGAGGTTATTTATTGTTAATAACTTTGGCAAGCACATTGAGAATTATGGATCAAAAAGTACAATGACTGTACTAAATATTATTATTAAACCCATTCTCCTAGGAAACCTGAGATGCAGAAGATTGACTGACATGTCTGCATAGGATAGCAAGTACTGAGATGGGCCTTGATCTGTAAGCCAAGGTCTTTTGTTCACACCCTGGATCAAGCACCTATTTGATATTTTAATGACCCCAAGTCACTTAAGCACCATGTTTCCCCATTGTGAAATGTTAAGACTTATATACCTGCTTCATTGGAGCCTCTGAGTTTTAGATACAGCTCTAGATGAGTAAAAACAAATGGTCTTCTCAATGCAGCTTGAAGAAACAGAGAGCTCTGCCCAGAAAAGAAGAAATGTTTCTTCCCTATCCTAGGTCTACTCTCTTCCACACAGCTCAGAGAGGGATGATGTATTCTCAGGCGGTAATATTTTCAAATTGAGGGTCTAAAGTCAGGCTCCCAAGTGCACATTTTGCCTCCCAAATAAATAAGACCCTGATTTTCAAAAAGTGATAAGCTCCTCGCCACTGGATTAGGGTAATTATGAGGAAGATTCCACTACTGTAGTCTCACAAAGATAACTTCTCTGAATCACCTAGTATCATGCTAGGGCATGGGTTTAGTACTGACACAAAAGGAACGGAAAATGTCACCTACTGAATTTTCAGCACATGGGTGTTAGTTGGAGATCTGCTGTCCAAGTATTGCCTTATATAGGGCCTGCCCAAAGACCATTGAAATCAATATGTCTTTCCATTGATTTAAATTGGCTTTGGATCAGGTTCTAATGCAACTTGATGGGATCACAACACTAGGTAGCATAGCTGATGACACAGCAAGCTAATAACTTGGCAAAATGAACTCATAAACCAAGTTTGCCTGTGTATGAGCCCAGCAGCCTAGCACATCTCTTTTGTAAAGTGAACATATGTGCTCCCTATAGATAAATCCCTATAGGTAAGTGTTGAGTTTGCTGTTAAAGCAGAAGCACATTGAAGAAAAAAAAAACATGCAGTGACTCTGCCTGACTTTTTTCTTTTCCAAAGATAAATTGAGATATTTTGTTCTAAATGTTGCCATTTAAACAGTGCAAGCATAAATATTCACCGTAACATAAAAGACCAGAAAGTAAATATAGGCCATTTACACATTCTTAAAGGCTAGCTCTTATGTTAACAGAATATTTATGTCTGGGAATTAACATGTTGGAGAATTTAAAGACATTTGAGGATTTTATGGCTTCCTGAAAAGGTTTTATTTCCTTGAAAACTTTTCAGATCTTTTTCCCCCAACACATTTTTTAAACCTTCAAATAGTTTTTGTTTTAAGTATGGGATGAAACACAAAGACAGTCCAGGGGAAAGAATCAGTTGACACCAAATCATATGATTTTATGGAGAAATTAACTGGATTGTAAAATCAGGGGATTGGACTACATGACTTCCTGAAGTCTCTTCCAACCCTGATATTCTATGACTCTATGATTCTTGACGGAAAAATTCCTTCTTGAAAGATTTTTACTCAGTTCCTTTAAACTGAGCCGTGTATATATTTTCCTATAAGGGTGGATTTAAGGGTGGGGTTTTTGGGTCTACAGAGCTAATCTGTAATGTTCCAAGTCAGATCAGAAATTGTCCTCCACAAAGGGATCAATTATGAAATAGAATAATAGAAGAATCATAGAAGATTAGGATTGAAAGAAACCTCGGGAGATCATCTAGTCCAACCTCTGGTTCAAAGCAGGACTGACCCCAACTAAATCATCCCAGCCAGGGCTTTGTCAAGTTGGGCCTTAAAAACCTCTAAGGATGGAGATTTCACAACCTCCCTAGGTTACCCATTCCAGTGTTTCACCACCCTCCTAGTGAAACAGTGTTTCCTAATATCCAACCTAGACTTTCCCCACTGCAACTTGAGAACATTGCTTCTTGTTCTGTCATCTGCCACCACTGAGAACAGCATAGTTCCATCCTCTTTGGAATCCCCCTTTAGATAGTTGAAGGCTGCTATCAAATCCCCCCTCATTCTTCTCTTCTGCAGACTAAATAAGCCCAGTTCCCTCAGCCTCTCCTCATAAGTCAGCCCCAGGCCACTAATCATTTTTGTTGCCCTCCACTGGACCCTCTCCAGTTTATCCACATCCCTTCTGTAGTGAGGGGACCAAAACTGGATGCAGAACTCCAGATGTGGCCTCACCAGTGCCAAATAGAGGGGAACAATCACTTCCCTTGATCTCCTGGCAATGATCCTACTAATGCACCCAAATATGCCCTTAGCCTTCTTGGCAACAAGGGCACATTGTTAACTCATATCCAGTTTCTCGTCCACTGTAATCCCCAGGTTCTTTTCTGCAGAACTGCTGCTTAGTCAGTTGATCACCAGCCTGTAGCAGTGTATGGGAATCTTCCTTCCCAAGTGCAGGACTCTGCACTTGTCCTTGTTGAAATTTATCAGATTTCTTTTGGGACAATCCTCCAATTTGTCTAGATCACTCTGGACTCTATCCCTACCCTCCAGAATAAACTTGCAAACTTGCTGAGGGTGCAATCCATCTCATCATCCAGATCGTTAATGAAGATGTTGAAAAAAACCAGCCCCAGGACTGGACTCCAGGGCACTCCGCTTGATACCAGCTGCCAACTAGACATTGAGCTGTTGATCACTACCCATTGAGGCTAACGATCTATCCAGCTTTCTATCCATCTTACAGTCCATTCATCTAATTCATACTTCTTTAACGTGCTGTCAAAGATACTGTGGGAGACCATATCAAGAGCTTTGCTAAAGTCAAGGTATATCACGTCCACCACTTTCCCCATATCCACAGAGCCAGTTATCTCATCATAGAAGGCTATCAGGTTGGTCAGGCACGACTTGCCCTTGGTGAATCCATGTAGACTGTTTCTGATCACCTTCCTCTCCTCCAAGTGTTTCAAAATGGATTCCTTGAGGACCTGCTCCATGATTTTTCTAGGGACTGAGGTGAGACTAACTGCTCTGTAGTTCCCTGGATTCTCCTTCTTCCCTTTTTTAAAGATGGGCAGTATATTTGCCTTTTTCCAGTCTTCTGGGACCTCCCCCAGTCGCCACGAGTTTTCAAAGATAATTGCCAATGTCTCTGCAATCACATCAGCCAACTCCCTCAGCACCCTCGGATGCATTGCATCTGGCCCCATGGCCTTGTGCATGTCCAGCTTTTCTAAATAGTATTAAACCTGTTCTTTCACCACAGAGGGCTTCTCACCTACACCCCATAATGTGCTGCCGAGTGCAACAGTCTGGGAGCTGACCTTGTCTGTGAAGATCACGGCAAAAAAATCATTGAGTACTTCAGCTTTTTTCACATCCTCTGTCACTAGGTTGCCTCCCCCATTCACTAAGGGTCCCACACTTTCCCTGAGCTTCTTCATGTTGCTAACATACTTATGGAAACCTTTCTTGTTACCCTTCACATCCCTTGCTAGCTGCAACTCCAGTTGTGCTTTGGCCTTCCTGATTACACCCCTGCATGCTTGAGCAATGTTTTTATACTCATCCCTAGTCACCTGTTCAAGTTTCCATTTCTTGTATGCTTCCTTTTTGTGTTTTAGCTCCCCGAAGATTTATCTGTTAAGCCAAGCTGGTCACCTGCCATATTTGCTATTATTTCTGCACACTGGGATGGTTTGTTTCTGCATCCTCAATAAGGCTTATTTCAAATACAACTAGCTTTCCTTTGCTCCTTTACTCCTCATATTATCCTCCATGGGCATCCTGCCCATCAGTTTCCTGAGGGAGTCAAAGTCTGCTTCTCTGAAGTCCAGGGTCCATATTCTGTGCCTCTCCTTTCTTCCTTTTGTCAGGATCCTGAACTTGACCATCTCATGGTCGCTGCTGCCAAGGTTGCCACCCACTTCTACTTCCCCTACCTATTCTTCCCTGTTTGTGAGCAGCAGGTCAAGAGGAGCACAGCCCCAAGTAGGTTCCTCCAGCACTTGCACCAGTAAGTTGTCCCCAACACTCTTGAAAAACTTCCTGGATTGTCTGTGCACTGCTGTATTGCTCTCCCAGTAGATGTCAGGGTGACTGAAGTCCCCCATGAGAACCAGGCCTGTGATCTGGAAACTTCTGTTAGTTGTCCAAAGAAAGCCTCATCTACCTCATCCTCCTGGTCTGGTATTCTATAGAAGATGCCCACCACAACATCACCCTTGTTGCTCTTGCCTCTAAACTTAACCCAAAGACTCTCAACGGTCTTTTCTTCAGTTTCATAATGGAGCTCTTAGCAATCATACCACTCTCTTACATACAGTGCAACTCCTCTACCTTTCCTCCCCTGCCTGTCCTTTCTGAACAGTTCATACCCATCCATGACAGTGCTCCAGTCATGTGAGTTATCCCACCAAGTCTCTGTTATTCTAATCAAATCATAGTTCCTTGACTGTGCCAGGAATTCCAGTTCTTCCTGCTTGTTTCTCAGGCTTCTTGCATTCATGTACAAGCACTTAAGATAACTAACTAATTGCCCTACTTTCCCCATATGAATCAAGAGGCCTCCCCAGTTGTACTCAGGGCCAGTGCAACCATTTAGGTGACCTAGGCGGTCGCCTAGGGTGCTAGGATTTGGGGGGCGCACCATTTTCTTCAGCAGCGACCGCGGCAGCCACATCTTCAGCTGCCCTGGTCGCCGCCGGCATTTAAGCAGAGAGAGCTGGGGCAGGGGAGCGCGGGGAGGGCCGCCTGCAGCAAGTAAGGGTGGGGGGGGACGGCATGCAGGTGAACTTCCCGCCCTAGCTCACCCCTGCCCTGCCTCCTCCCTGAGCACGCCGTGGCTGCTTCACTTCTCCTGCCTCCCAGGCTTGCGGCACATAAGCTGATTGGCACTGCAAGCCTGGGAGGCGGGAGAAGTGAAGCAGCCACGGCATGCTCGGGGAGGAGGCAGGGCAGGGGTGAGCTGCCGCATGGGGGGACACCTCAGGGCGGGGACTCGGGGATGGGGGAGGGCGCAAGGTGGGAGTTTTGCCTAGGGCGCAAAACGTCCTTGCACCGGCCCTGGTTGCACCCTCCTCCTTGTGTTTCTTCCCGGTATGCCATTTCCCTACGTACCTCAGGCCTTAGGTCTCCATCTCCTGGCGAACCTCGTTTAAAGCCTCCTCACTAGGTTAGCCAGCCTGCTTGCGAATTTGCTCTTCCTTCTCTTTGTTACGTGTATCCCATCTGTGCCTAGCACTCCTTCTTCCTGGAACAACATCCCATGGTTAAAGAATCCAAAGCCCTCTCTCCAATACCACCTGCAGAGCCACGCATTTTCCTCCTTATCTGGGCCTTTTCCTTCAACAGGGAAGATGGAGAAGAACACGACTTGAATATTCCTTGCTAGGAATAGTGTCTATACTAGATGCTTAGTGGTATTTAAAAGCATTAAAGTGTGCTAGCTCACGTTTCAAACATTTTTATATTACCTATTCTAAGCAGCACCATTGGTGAGCACTTTCTCCCTTGAGTAGCCCCATCATGTGAATGACTCACCACAGAGAACAAGGACATTGCAATTAGGCCCTTGACAAACTGCAGTGTCAGCTCTTGCAAAACTAGCTGGTGCCTACTTTAATTCCCACTCACCTATTCAAAACAAAGCCCCTCTGCATGTGATACACACAGAAAAGAACATGCTTGTTTCCCTTCCCCAAATGCCTCACCTTTTAAAGGACATATTAGGATTATTTCTTATATTGCCTCCCTCTGATTTGCAGCTCTCTCTCTTTAGGTCCCTCTAACTTACAGGTTTTGGAGCACAATAAAGGCAGTGAACTATGTACAATGAGTGAAGTACTTTTCCCTCACTTTTTGTAAAACAGCTGTGCAGGATTCCCTTCACGTCCCCAAAAGAAAATAATCTTGTTTCTGACTGAATAGCAAGCAGATATGTGCTGGAACAGCTGTTTGCCAAATCAACACAGCTGTAGTTATGCCACTCCTGATCTATATGCCAGTTGCCTGACTCCAATGAGCTGGCAGGAGGATTTTGGAGAGAAAAAGAGAGTCCATATAGGATTAAGAAACATTTTCCCTCTTCTGCTTTCTTTGTATTGCCTCATTTTTTCATATATAATGGATTTTTTTCCCCTCATGGTGTGTTAGTGGAATAAAATGGAGATTACTCTTGATCTAACCGAACCAAGTACTTTTGGGGTGAATATTTTGGATAATGAGCACCTGCAAAACATAATTTACAATATACCAGTATACAATGGCTGATTATAATTTGAGCATGTCAGTCCTGTTCCTTCTGGCACCTGAACCCTGGCTGTGTCATTACCATGTGCAGAGAGCATACTTCAATCTGTCATCACATACTATGTTTAGTTTGTTTTTCCACTTGCAGGAGCTAACCTAATTTTTACCTAAAAATCTGATCTACATGTAGAAGATTCAGTATAGCTTTTTGTGTATCTGTCAGAGCAACACAGGAGGAACTAACAAAAAACAGTTTTTTAAGCTATACCTTCCCATTGACACAAAAGCATAGGCATGTCTACTGATATCTGTCATTAATGCTGTTGAAAAGGAGAGGGAGGAAAGGAGACGACACGTGCTGAGAAGGAGACAGAAGCAAAAACATGGAGAGAGAAGAGATGAAACAAGGAGCAAAAAGGGGATGGTGAATATTTTCTAAAAAGGACAAACATTGACAATTGTTTTGATTTTAATACGTGTGAACACAACTATACTTGTGAAAATTGCTGAGATAAAACTTGCTGGGGATTGCATTCAATTTAATCATACACTTGCAAAGCAAAATGCTTTAGGAAAAATAAAATGTTCAAAATAGCATTCTGGAGCTGCTGATTACTTTTACTTAAGCCCTTAAATGGGAGGGAGAAGCAGCTCCAATTGTAATTACTTCTCTTTTGGGACTCCACATGCTGCAGTTGCAACTTATTCGTGATTCTACAAGTCTGGTAACCTGAACCAAAATGCTAAAGACAATAAACCAAGTGAGCCACCAGCCATTACTGATGGTGCTGAAATGTGCCTTCATCTGTGGAAGAAAAAAAGAGGGACAAAGAGATGGAGGATTCTTAGTATGACAACTACACGGAACATCAAATGGACTGACTTCCTTCTTGAGCCTCATCTTTTACACATCATCTGTTATGCATGAGGTGTGTGCCAATGGATGTCTCAAAGCAACAAATCTGCAGTGACAGTTGGAGACCAAACACTTTGACATAAAAGTGAAGCCTGTCAATTTTAACTGAGCTATGTGGCAAAAAAAGGAAAATGCAGTTACTGTCCGCTCCAAACTCATCTTATCTTGTGAGTCTTCACATTGCAAAGGCAGGAAAACCTCATCATATTAGGAAAGTGTTTTTCCTTACAGCAGCAAAGTAGAAAGACATCATGATGGTTAGTTTGAAGATAAGCAGCTGGATGCAATGCCACTGTTAGACAATACAGCGTCAAGAAGAATCTCTGATGTGACTGAAAATGTGAAAGAACAACTCCTTTCTGGAATTCAGAGTAACGATTTATTTGCAATTCAGCTTACAGAAGCAACTGATGTGGCTTCCATTGCAAATCTTCTCACGTATGGTAAAAGATGACATGTATGTAAAAGGATCAAGTTATGGTCATGTAGAATCATAACTTTAAGTTTAGTAAATTTTATACTATGTAAAATCTCACCCATTAAACTGTATTAATATAGCTTTTTGCATTTTAATAGAGAACTGTATATAGTGTTTCCCTAAAATCAACAAACCCAACTACTCTGTTATTTTTATGAGCTGCTTTAGAGGGAAAAAACTGAACATAGCAAAAGAAGAAGAAAATTTTCCTCAGGATGGAACATGCTTATTGGACTTTTCTGTATTTTCTCTTTAACGTTCTTTAGATGGAATGAAAGCTTTACTGAGTAAGAGACAGACAACTAGTTGAAATATCCAAGATTACACTGAACTTCAGAATGTGTTTTGCTCTGCTGTTAACAGAAATGACTTGTTTTCTCATTGTAAGTAATTGCCATAGTAGATAGTATCCTTCAGCATGTAGAAAACAATTTCTGGTTGGGTACCCATCGTTCCAATGGGTTTTTTAATTTGCTTTGTTTTTTAGTTCCAAAGTAAGTTTATTTTTATTTTAACTCTGAGCTGAAGAGACATTTCTAGCAGTTACTGTAATTCATTTTTCACTATTCAATCTGATTTTTCTAATGTACAGACAATTAGAAATTTATGAAGTGGGACTTGGAGACACTAAAGAGCAGCGCTGATCTCCAGTTTACTAATTTATGAGGCTTTAAACATTTAGCCGACTGGCCTTCTTATTGATAAACATCATGCTGTTTACTAATAATACTAAACAAACCACAGATCACAAATGGTTCATTACCAAATGCTGCTGAGCACTAAAACTGGAAAAAAAATATTGAGAATATACCCTTGCTGACACAAATAATCCTATTGCTTTGGAAACAATAGAACATTAAGCCCTGATTCTGATGGTTTATTCTGGGGAGGGAGAAATGATGGAATGATAAACAATTACATTATTGTTAATTATTATGCTAGCACGTACAGGCTTCCACCAGGTTGGACTCCATTGTGCTAGGTACTGCAAAAACATGTAATCAATGACAGTCCTTGCCCCCAAAAGACAATCTAAAAGACAAGATGGAAGAGGTGGATGAGACAAACATGAAGGTTGGGGGTGGGGCTGAGGGAGATGGGGTAACAATATAATAGGATATTCACAATTCTTAGCAACTCTATAAGGCTGTGTCCAGACTACCCGCCATATCGGCTGGTTAAAATCGATTGCTCGGGGATCGATATATCGCGTCTTATCTAGATGCGATATATCGATCCCCGAGCACGCTTATATCAATTCCGGAACTCCATCAACCCCAACGGAGTTGCGGAATTGACAGGGAGAGCCACGAACATCGATCCCGCGCGGTGAGGACGGGTGAGTAATCCGATCTTAGATATTCGACTTCAGCTACCTTATTCACGTAGCTGAAGTTGCGTATCTAAGATCGATTTCCCCCCATAGTGTGGACCAGCTCTGAAGGTGATTGCAACTCACCTCCTGCCCAGTTGTTATCAGATTGTCGATAGTTCATTTGCAGTGGTAGTGTATTACACTGCAGTAGAATGCAGAGACCACAACTGGGTTTGGGGGCCCATTCTTCTGGGTACTGTACACGTATAAAATAAGAGAAAGTATCTACCCTAACGAGTGTTTCTTCTTTTAAATCATTAATTCCTACTTTTTTTATCTGGTGGATCTAATCTTTCAGTCCCTACATGGCAAAATTCCCTTGAGGATTATCATTGACTTCAATGGAAGTTTTGCCTGTGTATGAGCCGCTGGATCAGAAATTTTATATGGCTTGCAGGAGATACTGTACAACTTACTAATAGGCCTCCAGGTCTTTGCATCTAGGAAAGAAAGATATAATAAACAAACTTGTCTGTTAAAATGATTGGAGAATAATTTTAGGCACCAACACAGGCCACTTTTTTCACAGATTGGACAGCTACCACCACCACCATCAAAACTGAAGCGTATATTGTGCAGCAGTGCAATACCATTTTGTTGCTGACCTACTGTTCATAGAAGATGATAAAGCCATTGAAGAATATATCCTTGTACCAGCTTGCTTGGGGCCTAGTGGTTGGTATGCCTGACCTCTGGCCCCTTGCTTCCCTGGTTGAGATGCCTCAGTCTTTTTGGCAGTGGGGTAAAGAAACCCAGGCCCTCCCTCTTCACCATGTCCCAGACCAGAACCCTGTGTGAGTCAAACCCTAAACAGCAGGAGCCCTCCCATCCGGGAGTCTAAATCCGCTGTGCTGGGCTACCTTCTATCACTGTCCCTTCAGTTTGGGGTATGGCCCCTCCAGTCCAATTCACTGTGGTGGCTTGCCTCCTGAAGGGCATTTTCATAGATCTCGGGTGGCATCCTGCCATGGTTCCAAGCTTCCTCTGGCAGGGCAGCCGTAAGTTTGATGAAGTTGAACCCTACAATCTCTCTGGACTTCAGTCACCCAGTTACCTCAGTAGCTGGAGGCTCCTAGGCCTCTTCTGCAGTCCCGCTTGGCCAAAAGTCTTTCTTTAACCTCTGCCATGCTGGTGGAAAGTTTATCCATTGTATCACACATCCCCCCTCACAACCTCTTTGGAATTCAACCTCCTCTCTCCCCTATCCATCTGGTCTCCTTCATCTCATGAAAAGAAGTCAGCATCCAGATGAGCTCTTCCAGATGGGTGGTGGATGCAAAAAGAAAAGGGCTGGAGGGAGAAATACCACCTCATAATTCAGGGGCTAATTTCTTTCATAGCATGTAGCCATCATAGGGGGGCATGGTCTGTGACTAATGTGAAGTGAGTGCCCAGAAGGTAGTAGTGGAGTGAGTTCATAGCCCATTTTACTGCCAATGCAGTTGGGACCATCAGGGGTTTTGTATGCTTCCCCAGTGTTAGAGTCACTTGAATGCAGGGATACGACGTCAAGTCCCCATGCACACACTGTAACAAGATGCTTCCCTGTGTTGACCCCAGGCTGGAAATCACAGAGCTTTGCCAAAGGATCTGGGCACACCCTGGGCAAGCCCCAGCACTTCTATCCTGTTCACTGTTACACAGGTGGTTAACTTTGCCAGGTTTCCATGTGGACCTTGTGCCCCTGGGGCCCAGATCTTCCCAAAGGTGCACTCCATGTAGGGGCAATCTCTGGACCAGTGCCCAGGATGGCCACTTGTGAAACACCCATCTTGGCCTTGGCTGGTATGACTGACCCATCCTCTGGGTATTCAGGTGGCCTATTTCCCATGAGATCCCCCGAGTTCATGCTCCAGTGATGTTTCCTTCTTAAATACTGGGGCCCCACTGGTTTATCAGACTGCGGTGTGGGTCAATGACTCCAGACTTCTGTGCTGGAGGATCATTGCGCCTCACGATTATCAGGCCCTCTGGAATCCAGATGAGGGGGTATGGGTTTAAGTCCCTCAGGATGCTGGCTTCTGCAGAGTGCTACCTCCTATGGGGTTCTAAATCTGCTGCCCTTGGCTACTTCTTACCAGAGTTATTTCAGTCTGGGGCATGGCCCCAAGAGTCCAGTTCATTGCATGGCTTGCCTCCTGAAAGGTCCTCTGTTGCCTTCGCTGGCAGGCTAGCAACTGTTCTTCTCAGGTAGAGAGGCAGCTGACTTCTGCCTCTTCACCAGTCAGCCCCAAACTGAGCCAGGCTCTCTCCTTTTCTCCTCCACCTTCCAGGCCTGGCATTGGCTGCAGGTACAATGAGACAGGGCTAGGTGGGCCCAAAGTCTCTTTTTAGTCCCTGCCATACTGGTGGGCAGTTTCTCTGCTTCAGCACAATCTAAAATTCCTATTGTGACATTTTCATCCCTGCTTCTGTTTCTTTATGCACATACCAGGTTAAAGGACAGCAGTGACATAAAAATCTTTGCCCCTGGAATTCTCCTGCCTTAAGGCTGCCCAACCCTCTCAAGCCCTGCCATAGGGGGCAAACCAGGTGCTAGACTGGGACAGGAGGGGCATGTCAGAGACAAAGTCATACACGCAGCACTGCATAAAATCTGGGCACTGCTGCAGCTCATAGTGCAGCTCAGGGTAAACTCCATATTGCAGATGTGTCCCCGTGCTTCAGACTCCAGAGCAGCCCAGGACTGGAAGAGTACAAAGGTGGTTTATCGTCGCCATAGTCCCGTTCCCAATGGTCTGTGAGAATCTTGTGCCCAGTTCACCATTGCATTCATTACTTTTTCTATAAAGGGCTTCAGATGCCATTTCATCTTTCAATTAATTTATTTTCTCTGTACCCTGAACAAATAGTTAATATTTTTTCTGATTATCAACCATGACTTAAATAGCTTTATCTTTACTAAGAAGCTGTCTCTCTTGCCAGTCCCCTGAATGGCACTCACTTTATAAATCAATAAAAGTCTCATTTCCTCTACTTGATGAATGTTTTGGATGACTGATCACAACACAGTTGTGGGGACTCACCTAAACATTCTACATTTCAAGATTGCTGTGGCTAAATTTCATCCCAATAAAGCTCTCTCATTTTAAGATCCAATCTACACTTATCCAAAAGTTGCAACTTAAAAAAAAATCATTTTGCAAGAATATATCTTAAAGAATTTCCCCCATATTGGTTATAATAAGGAACCAGCCTTTATATTTGCTCACAACTTGAACTGGCACATTCTGCATGTACATATGAGAACATACCATAGCTTTGCATAGTGTATCCTATACATTATTCATTATAGCTTGGCATAACTTGCTCTTTGTATTCAAAGGAGATCCAGTTTGTAGTAACAGGTCCTTTGCATACAATTTTCCACAGAATATTGTATTCTAGTCAGTGCTCTCAGCCCTCACTTTCATAATCACTGAAAGTTATGACCATTAATTAACAATGAACTTAATTTTTCCAAATGCACTCTGATGGATAATCCAGAAGGGGCAGGAAGGTATTTTCAACCTCTTGCTTTATTTAATAAGAAAAAAGATCATATCCAGTGGAAGGATCAACTGTTACCTGTGAGGTATACCAATGACTGAAAAAATACGACTGAAAATATGAGTCAATCAACTACCAAGCAGAGATCTTGAAAGGTAACAGCTCTCTGGTATAAACTTACACAAATGAACTCTTTAGCAAAGAAATAGAATCTACTCTAGCCAACTGCAGAGGTTATATTGTTCTCCACTTGAAAAAAGAAAACACTTGTTCCTTCTAAATGTATTATCCTTTACAATCTACAGAATGTAAATCTTTTCTAGAAAAAATACCATATAGTATTATCCCACTGAAGCACCTGAAAATGTCCTGACTCTCATATATCAATGTGTAGTAATAGCAAGCATACTATAAACCTATCTCTCTTTTCCACCTTCTGCTACCTCTGTTTTGTTACCATGACAGTTCAGCAACTTAGGGTATGTCTACACTTAAACACTACAGTGGTGCAGCTGTAGCACTTCAGTGTAGATACTACCTATGCCAATGTGAGGGGTTTCCTAACAGCATAGATAATCCACCTCCCCGAGAAGGCTAGCTAGGCTGATGAAAGAATTCTTCCATCGACCTAGCTCTGTCTACACTGGAGGTTAGGTCGGTATAGCTACGTCTCTCAGGGGGTATGGATTTTTCACCCTACTATGAATCTCCTAGCATAGATCAGGCCTTAAAATCACTACCAAAATCCACCACAAGAAATAAATTCACTGCAAAACTAGTTATAAAAGAAAATCCCATAATTTAAAAACATATTAGAAGGTCATAGATTATGCATAAATGATCCAAAAGCCTAATGAATCACAGTTATATTTTGAATTGATGAAAAAAAATGAATAGAAATTCTCTAGATATATTCATATAATTCTGTGGACATATAGCCATGAATGCCGAAAAATGACAACACCCAACTATATACTTCAATGAAAAAATATGAGATAATCAGTCCATGCAAATAGTAGGTTTTTTATTTCTCAAATAGTAGATTACTTGACTCTCTTCACTTAGCTTTTGTTTCCCAACAATCTTAGCCAGCCAAGTTTAAGCTAGACTCTTTTTGAAGGGCATGGGGAAAGAAGCAGCTACATTAGGAGGTGGTAACAGAGCTAGTTTTAAACTAGATAAAAATGGTAAGACTAAGAAATAGCTTTATATATTCCCATGATGCAGCCAATACGATAGAGGCAATTTGTAATGACAATTTTACACCCATTGCTTGCATTACTGATTGCCTGATGATTTGTGTCTAGATTTCTGATTCTAAATGTGTCTGCACAAAACTTGCTGGCTTCTGCAAAGAAAAAAAAACTCACTTCAGCCTCCACTGGGTACACAACCAATCAGACATATCAATAGCTAATTCAAGACCATCCAAGCAGATGAAATAGTTCTAATTTTTCTAGGCTACATTGCCTCTTGAACTACTGCATTCTGATACAGTACCTGGCTAATGCTGTCAGAAGCATGTACTGGACAAGAAGGGATTAATTCTAGCCTGGTCTTTTCTTTTTTCTTTCTTTCTTTTTTTAGTCTTCTGAGAAGCTATTTGCACAATGCCCAACTCTTCTTAAGAAACCATTAGAAATATTTCTTCAGATCCGGCACCTTAGTGTCTGGCCATTGCCCCATTAAGCTGGCACCACTTAGATTTGATAAAGCGTCAGAATGAGAAATGAACAACATTTAGTCTACATTTCCAGACTGAAAAAAGGAATAACAGTCTATCATTTCAGTCAAGGGGCTTCATAATTACAAACATATTGGCCAGGAGTTTTCTACATTTTGGAGGCTATAGAGAGTTTGGGGTTTATTTTCCAGAGTGCCAGGGAGTATCTTCTAATGTGCTCCATGACAAAGTCTCACAAGTAGACTGGAGGTTGCAAAAAGAGAAGGTCTGGTAAGCTGCAGTAATGTGAAAATTCTAACTCAGTCTAAAACAAAACAGTAAATGCCAAAGCTAGAAAATATAAAAATGGCCTTTTAATTTATAGGCCTCTTAGTGTCTTAATCCCCCACTCATTTCAGTGTCAGACACTCAATTCATATTGTGATGCTACAAGTTTGTATTCTGTAGCTTCTACCCATAATGAATCACATGCAGATAAGTTGTATTTAGATGCATTGGGGCAGATTCCCTATCAGGGAGGGTGGTCAGAGGGGCTGAGGGAGAGTGGAAAGAGAACTGAGCTATTGTAGAGGTAGATGACAAAGTTGAGCAGGGCAGTAGAATGAGATGCCAACAAGAGAGAAGCATATGCCTAGTTGATGTCAGCTAGAGAGCATAATGATGAGCCTGAGTTTGACTATGTTGTTTTTTAGTGCTCTGATCAGCGTTGTGTTGTGACTGAGGAGGAGAATGAATGGGTCTGGGATTTTCAGTTACCATCAGGTAGTTCAAATTTTCCAACCAAGCCAGAATAGGCTGTGTAGCAACTTTTGAAGACTTCCCAACTTAGCAGAAACAGGTACTGCTGCTACCGTATGCAGGGAAGAATTTAAGTGAACTACTTCCCTGTGTGAGTTCACAGAGCAAACCAAAATCTCACCCTAACTCAACATGCTGCTGTAAGTTTAACAAGAGATAGCTGCTGCAAAAGGACAAAGTTTTGGAGTCAAGGTCAAAGAATAAAAGATTTTTCTCATGATACACAATCCTGGGACAGGTATTTAATTGCAGCCCACAGGATATTCAGTCAGGTCAGAATTGAAAACCTGCTAGTTCTATGATCATAAATGGTACAACCTGTATTGGTCAAATCCGAGTGCTGAGTGGCAGTTCATTAACCCAGAAACCTTGGGAAGCGCCAAAGGCTTCAGGCTGATGAATGCCTGAGAAGGGTAGTGGAACCCTTGATGGAGGAAATGCCATCAAAAGGCAGATAAGCAAATTCACTCAGTGTTTTTGGCAATGACATCCACACAGGACAGATTGAGCCCTTCAGCTGTGGCTGATAACCAGTCTAGAAGCGGAGCCCCGAAAGGCAGGCAGATGGAAGATCTCCTCTGCATTTGCAACTCCTGCAGTGTAGCTGGTTCCAAATGTATTGACTCCCATCCTTCCTTTGTCCAAACCAGTGAAGTAGAGAGAGGGACACTGACACATGGGCAAAGCAGTGCATCCATATCAATCACTCAGGCTATTGCAGCCATATCACATGCAGAGGACACTCCATCCTTGCTGGCTGCATGGACGCAACATGGAAGGTGGCAGTTACAGATTATAAGATCTCACTTGATTGGCATAGAGGAGGGTACCATGGGTCACCTTCAATGTAGAAGGAATCACTGCATTCCATTGGTCAGCCACCGCCCACCAAAAAGCCAGGCAGCCCCCACACAGTTAGGTGCTGACCTGCCATGGTCTTTCTGCCTCATGGGGTGCATGGGGCTAGACCAGTGGTTCCCAAATTTCAACAACCTGTGAACCCCTTTCACTAAAATGTCAAGTCTTGCTAGCCCCCTTCTAAAAATGGGATTTTCTCCTTTACCTGAGTATAAATTATAAAAGCAGTGATCTTGGAAATACAAAATTTGTTTTTATGACATGACTATTACAAATTATTTATTATGAATTATTATTTATCATTACAGTGTTTTTATTACATTATGAAAACAGCAACAGTCTTCCAAGATATCACTTTCGTAGCTTGTATTACTTTGAATAAGCCTGTTATAAAACAAGGCTCCTATGTTTCATCAAGGAGTTTCAGATGTGAAACAGCATGAAGGTATTTAAGAAGCCAACTCAGAGAGTTCCTCCTACACAAGCATTCAGGTCTTGAGCAGTCCAGGCAAACAACGCATGTTACAACAAAGCTTAAACTAGTTCTTCATAATAATTTAAAAAACAATACTAGTTGCCTATTTAATTTTAAAAACAGCAAAAAATATCCACTTCCCTTTCCATTTCTTATAAGAAGTCTTGAAGTTTAAATCTCCTCGGTGTGATAGATATGCTTGCTTTGATCTGCTTAGCTCTTGGAAGTCCAGGGGCTCCTGGCTGCTGGCCCCATGCTGCCCAGGGTCCCTAGGGACAGCTCTGTCCGCCATAAGGAATTTTTTCCTGAGAACCCCCTGTAACATTTTGCGAACCCCCAGGGTTTCATGAACCCCAGTTTGGGAACCACTGGGTTAGACCAAAAATTGAAAGGCAGATGGAAACCTTGCTCCTGGCAAAAAAATAAGGAACCAAGAACCTTCCAGCTTGGAAGCTGGAATGTCAAGACCATGTGTCCGAGATTAACAGCCTATGATGACCTACAATACACAAGCAGCATGAAGAAGCCAGCTTTGATAGACTGTGAGCTGTACAGACTCAGTGTTGACATTGCAGTACTCCAGGAAACAAGACTTGCAGATGCTGGTTCTGTCCAAGAGGCCAATTACACCTTCTTTTGGCAAGGCAAAATCAGCAACAAAAATCGTCCATACGGTGCCGGTTTTGCTATGAGAAACAAGTGGGTAAAGCTCCTAGAAACACCCATTGGGAAGTCAGAGCATATCATCTCACTTAATCTTCAGATGACCATCAGCTCTGGGAACATCATTTGTGCTTATGCACAAACACTCAAATCTAGCCCCAAGGAGGATACATTTTACAACTCTTTACATCAAGTCGACAAAAGAATACCATCAACTGAGAAACTTTTCTCCTCAGTAACTTTAATGCAAGAGTTGCTGCAAATGACAACTCATGGTCCGATTGCCTAGGATATTTTGGGATTGGCAAAATGAATGAGAATGGCCATCGACTTCTTGAACTCTGTGCCCAAAACCAAATGTGAGTTACCGATTCATATTATATAGGAAAAGATCACCACAAAATGTCATCGTGACATCCACGATCAGGCCACTGGCACCAATTAGACCTTGTTATCATCAGGAGGAAAGACCCACCCTTAGTGCAGAACACTTGCATGTGCCACAGTGCTGATTGTGACAGAGACCACTCTTTGATTATTAGCAAAGTGAAGATTACATCCAAGAAACTACATAGAGCAAAATCTAGGAGCAAGCCCCAAATCAATGATATTAACACACATGAGAAAAAAGAGAAAGCCAAGAGTTTGTGAAGGCTTTTGAACTTAGCATGCATGGGAAGTCATTACCAGAGAAGGCAGAGGAATTTTGGGAATTTAAGAATAACAATCCATGAAAGAGCTTTAGCTACATTCAGGATAAAGAGACCATCAAAAAAGGACTCATTTGAAAAGAATGAAGCAGAACTATTACCTCTCATCAACATTAAGAACACAGCCTATGTGGAACACAACAAGAAGCCAATGGAAAGCACCAAAGTGAGACTTTGAAATGCAAAACCCAAGGCACAGCGAGCAAGCAGAGGCTGTGCAAATCATTACTGGACCAAGCTCTGTGAAGAGATACAGACAGCCTCAGACACAGGAAACCTTAAAGTCATGTATGACAGCCTGAAGAAAACTCTAGGCCCCACTGTCAACAGGTTGCCCCTCTCAAATCACACCGTGATGAAATCATTACAGATAAAAGCAAGCAGCTGTCTCGTTGGGTTGAACATTATTAAGAGCTATACGCACAAGAAAGAAACATCACCAATGAATCACAGGACCAAATAGCAACTCTACAGGTCATGCCAGAGCTAGATGTGGAGCCCACTGTAGAAGAGTTAAGCAGGGCCATGGGTTTGCTATCAAGTGGTAAGGCTTCTGGAAAAGATGGCACCCCAGCGGAAATCCTCAAATGCAGGAAAGACAGCCTATTACCATATGTTCATCAGCTGCTATTTAAATGCTGGAAAGAGGGTCGGGTACCACAAAAGATATGTGACACAAATGTCAACACTCTGTATAAAAATAAAGGTGATAAGGTCAACTGCAACAAGTACAGGGGCATCTCACTACTAAGTGTAGCAGGAAAACCTTTCACAAAAGTCATCTTAGTGCTCCTACAACAGGTGGTGAATTGTGTTTACCCTGAATCACAGTGTGAATTCAGGGCTGGAAGATCAACTATAGACATGATATTTTCTCTGTGTCAACGCCAGAAAAAGTGCAGAGAGCAATCATTATATGCCACCTTTGTGGACCTAACCAAATCATTCAACACCATCAGCAGAGCAAGTCTGTTTTCAGTGCTAGAAAAGACAGGATGCCCACCAACCTTGTTACGTCTTATACGTTCATTCCACAACAGGAGAGCAACTGTCCAGTTTGACAGGTCCACTTTGGACAGCTTTGAGATGAAAAGCAGAATGAAGCAAGGATGTATTCTTGCCCCTACAGTCTTTATTATCTTCTTCTTGGTACTCTTGAACTGTGCATTTAAGTGCAAGAAAGTTGGAGTGTATCAGATGGGAAATTCTTCAACCTGCCATGACTTAAGTCGAAGACCAAAGTCAAAAAGGTGCTAATTAAGGAACTTCTATTTGCTGCTGCTGCCCACAATGAAGATCTTCATTGTGATGCTGCTGCCCACAATGAAGATCTATTACAAGTGTAACCGCTTTGGGGTTTAGAGAGCATGGCCCCTTTAAATCTTTTTCCCAGGGAGGAGGGGGAGAGTAAGAAAAAAAGAGAGAAACTCCAGGGGGCGAGTCTGGAGCTCCAGGGAGGGAGAGAGGCAGCCGGCAGGCCCTGGAGAAGTGAAGCAGGGAGAACCTGCCTGAGGCCTGAGGAGGACAGGCCTGATTGGGGACAGCCCAGGACAGGAGCCAGGAGGAGCCCTGTTCCAGGGAGGAATCACCCAAGAAGGACAGGCCGGAGCTGATCCAGTATCTCAGCTGCCCAGAGCTGCATGGGACTGTGAGTACTACGGCTTGTGACTCTGCATTGGGAACAAGGAGAGAGGCTGTAGCTAGTTAAGTGGGGAGGTGGTTGCTCTGTGTGACTTTGGAGAGCGGCAGAAAAGGGCATTGGAGGGGTTGTTGGGGAAAGTTCACTGGTGCCGAAGATGACCAGGAGCACCCTGGACTCACCACCAGACTGGAACTTTGCTCAGACCTCCTGAACTCTGTGCAGACACATTGCTCAGTGTCTGCCCTGTCGGACTATGCTACCACTGGGCCTATGGGGTCTTGGTTTGGATGCAGCCCTGTTATACTGCTCCTCTTATATTTCCCCTTGTTGTATTTCTCCTCTCATCCCTCTGTAAATAAATACTTCCCTTTGTTATATCCATTGTACTTTTCCTGTGGGGATGGGGGTGTTCACTCTGGGGGGGTTGGAACAGGTGCCCCTGGGGTAGAAGGGATTTCTCCTGCTGCATTCCTGCACGTGCCTTCTCTTGGCCAGAGCTGCCTGCAAAGCAGACTCCATCTTGGCCACGAGGGCACTAAAGTTACACAAGAACTCATGGACTGCCTCTCAAGTGCTTGTCAGGCATTTGCTCTCACCATCAGCAATAAGAAAATGGTTGTATTAGGACAGGAGGTTCCACAAGATCCTTCAATCACCTTAAATGCAAACCAGCTAGAAGCAGCCCCAAAAGTTCATCTATTTAGATTCTACAGTGACTACCAATCTCTCACTGGATGAAGAACTAAATGTTCTCATTGGAAAGGCTGTGTAGAAGGGCTCGGCCGAGGCTCGCCCCTCTGCGGGGCTGTGGGGAATCCCACCACCATGTAATAGCTCACTATGGGTCCCGGCCCTGGGTCAGGGCGGGGCAGTAAACAGTTTGCTGGTCAGGCCCTTATGCAGGGGCTGAGCCAAGAGTTCAATAGAAGCCCAGGCCCTGGGTCAGGGCGAGGCAGCAAATAAACAGTCTGGTGCTCAGGCTTCTGAGCGTCTGGTGTGAGGGGGAGGTTGCCACCTGTGAGTGGGGTAGCAGGGGGGACTCAAGCCCACCCACTCCACTGTGTCCCAGCCCGGGGCCCTAGCAGCGGCAGGAGACTCACTGCTGTGTCAGTGGTGATCCTGACCGCAACACACTGACATGGGCTTTGACTGAGCTGTGGCCAGACCAAGGTTGACTGCCCCTGGACTACTTCCAGACTCCCTCTTATAGGGTTCCTGGGTTAGGGCGGTGTCCTCGGAGGTTTCCAGCTCCATTGGTTCCTCCGGGTAATGGGTGAGGGGTAAGCTCGGCTGCTCCTCGGGGTAGCTGGCCAGGGGTAGGCTTGGCTGGCCCGGCCAGTCCTCGTGTCAGCCACAGCCTGCCGGTGTGTCCCAACCTGGAGCTAGGACACAAGCATCTGGCCCCTCCAGCGGCTGGCTTTCAAGTGAGCCCTGCAGTTGGGCTTTTCTACTTCCTGTTCTGCACCATGCCCTCTGGGGGTCAGGCACAGGCCCCGCTGGCTCCACCCATGTTGGTGCTAGGGGAGGCTCATCCCTCTGCAGGGCTATGGGAGATCCCACCACCTTTAGTAGACTAACTAAAAGAGCATGGAACAACTTAAAGCTCACCATCAAGACCAAAATGTTAATGTACCAAGCTTGTGTCCTCAGCACTCTCATATATGGTGGGGAAACATGGACAACTTATGCCTATCAGGAGAAAAGATTAAACAGTTTCCATCTATGCTATTTATGCTGCATACTCAACACCGAATGGCAAGATAAAGTCACCAACGCAGAGGTTCTTCAAAGGGCAAATTTACCAAGTGTGACAGCCCTGCTCAAGCAAAGACGACTGTGCTGGCTGGGCCATCTGAGTAGGTTGGAGGATGGATGCATACCCAATGACATGCTATATGGAGAGCTATCAGAGGAACAAGAACAACAGGACATCCCAAGCTTCATTATAAAGACACATGCAAGAGAGATATAAAGGAATTTGGAATTGATTCTGACCAATAGGAAATCTTGGCAAGTGATCATAACAAGTGGCACCATCATCTCCATCAGGGTATCAAAGTCCATGACAGAAGCTGGCTTCTACTGATTGAAGGAAAAAGAGACCGTAGGAAGCAAGCAGCTCCTAACCAAGACACATAAATTTGCAATAACTGCCAAAGACCATGGAAATCTTGGATTGGAGTCACATGAGACATTGCAAACCATTTACATCATAGGCTGCAATTCCCACCATGTCTCGTAGACAACTAAGACATTTACCTTGGAAAGTTCTTATCTAACTTACCCACAAACTACTGTCATATATTTGAACAGTCAGATTTGAAATCAGTGCTGAAGAGAGGGAATTATTCTAGCCATAAAGTCTGCATTGGTGTGACAGAGTGCTGGGCAACAGCACCTACTGAATTTCCAGGAATGGGTGGGCTTCTGAAGGACCCTCCCCCAGCCCTAGGGGAAGAGCTACTGAACCCAGGGCTCAAGTAAAGTTGGGGAGACAACAAATGATAATATAGGGCTGGGAGTGAGGGCTACAGGGTTAAAAGCAGGGAAACAGAGGGGGACACCAAGCAGAGAACCCCAGACAGAGCCCACTGCTCCTCGAAAGTGTCTAGGGAGCCAGTGGATACGACCCAGAGGAACTCTGCCCAGATACGTGACCTAAAGGAAGAGCGGAAATAGCCCCACAGTTGCACAGAACCTCCCCATCCAGCTTCCTCCTGGTATGGTGGACAGACACCTTCACCAGTGCCAGGAGCAGGTTGACAAGGAGGTCTTGTGACTTTGTGGGACCACAGATGGGGTGAGTGTAGATCTGGAGGTGCGGGGGAAAGTACAGCCAGACACTGAGGAGGAGGCTCTGGAGGAGCTGGAATAGGGGCTACAACTGGGCACACACAATATAAATGTGCTCCAGGGTCTCCCTCATGCCGCAAAAGCGGCATGTGTTGGGGAGGGGTGTGAACCGCTACAAGTACACACCTGTGTTCATGGATCCATGAAAGAGTGACCAACTAATATATCTGCCAGAATGGGGAACAAAGGTGGAATACAAACTGGCCCACCGGGGTTCCTCACCCTCCATAGGTGGTAGAAGGTCCCACCACTTAGTGCTGGTGTAGGACATGAGGGTGAGGAAGTGAAGGGTATGGAGCACGAACATGTACAACTGTTTCCCAGGCACGGCTCTGAAATGGAACCAGATTAGGTGGTGCAGAGGGGGCAGCCGGGGCGGGGCTTGCAGGGCAGCAGGCTGATGATGTTGTCCGTAGGGCCAGGGGTAAGGGTCAGGCAGGGAACACCCTACCACAGGACCCACCTGAGGAAAGCCCAAGAGGTGGGCAGTGATATCTCACCTCCTGGAGTATGCGTTTATGGACACCAGGGGTGGAGAGCCCCATGTGCTGGCCGAGCAGCCGGGGTCCATCCAGTCACCCCCAGTCATAGTCCAGGAGAGCTCCAATTCTGGGGATATCTGCCAGGACCAAGCTCAGGTGCACCAAGAAGACTCTACAACCTGCACATCATGTTGGAGGTCATGTATCAGGGGCTCTGCAAAGAAGACCTCCCCCTTGGCAACCATCAAGGACCTCGTCACCGATAGTAGTTTTCAGGTCTGGAGGAGGTCCCGCCTCAGACCCACCTCTGCAGGGAAGGCACCGTAGAAGTCCCATCCACATCCGCAGTTGCTCAATCACCTTTCCCTCCAAATCATGCCAGTTCTCCAGCAGAACAGTGTCTTATGCATAATACAGTCCTTAAAGTGTGCCACATGGTCAAAGTTTTGAGTGAATATTAAGTAAAATAACTGAAATAATAATCAATTATATTCTATTTCAATTACTCTCGTCACCCTATGCTATAAAATAAGGACACAGTTGATTACAGTGGAGTGGATGGGATGCAAGACTGGGCCAAATTTGTTTCAGTGGACTTTATAAGACAAGGAATGACCATGAATAAGTAATGAGCATATTTATTTCCTCCCCCCTTGTCCCCAGTATAATTTCCCCTTTACACTTGGACTTCATGAGCGTTTATGAGGATCCATTGAGGGCTACAGCCTGTAGATTCTAGTGCATGGAGTGCCTATCGCACATGCCTCTGTGCTCAGGATCACAGAGCATGTTACCAGAGATCTGGAGGGCACTGTGTACCATGGCATTTGCAGAGATGCCCTGCACTGGGATTGCTTACAATATCCTGTGGCAATCAGATCCACAGGCTAATTATGTTTTGTGTTTAAAGATATTTCCTTTTATCGGTTTTTAATTAGTTGCCTTTCAGTTCTAATCAAATCACCTTTGTTCCTTTATTATGAGTGAGGGCAAATAGGAACATCCCTTCTCTATGCTAGTCATTATTTTGTATGCTCTACCTGAGCAATTAGACTGCAACAAACTGAGGTGTGACTCTACTCTGCACTAGCCTTATATGCACTGACGTGTGGAGCCTACTGATGCGCATTAACAGTTTGTTAACAGTGCTTTGAGTTTATCCACTTTAAAGGGTTTGTCCACACTACCAAATTAAGTCAACTTAAGTCAGCCTACAGCCCGTGAAGTAATTAAAGCAGTAATTCATGTCCGCACTTGCTCCTTGTGTTGGTGATGTGCATCCTCACCAGGAGCACTTCCACCGACTGAAGTGGGGCATTATGGGACACTGGATCCCAACAGCCCTGGGGCTGACAGCCTCATCTGTAGGCATGAAGCTCATAGCTGTTTCCCCACAGTGGTCAGGCAGGCTCTGGGGCTCACACTTGTGAGCCCCCCCCCAGAGCTATTATTTCACTTTTCAGCTGGGGCTCCAGTTGTCAGCCCACAGGGTGCTCACAGCTACAGTCCCAGCCCTCCAGGGCTGACAGCCAGAGTTTGAGAGGAAATGTAAAATAATAGCAGCCATGAAACTGTCAAGAATGTCAATTTCACTGCTGCTAGGCTGTGACGCTCTGTACCTCAAGAGAACACCCAGCACCCCCATGCTCATCCTTGTAAAATGATTGTGTGGTATCCAATACAAAGATTGTCATGTCAGGTGTCTTCGGAAGGCTCGTGGTGCACGGAGCATTGTTGTTACAGTAATGTTATAGTAATGAAAAAGTTACTCACCTTGTAGTAACGGAGGTTCTTCGAGATGTGTGTCCCTGTGGGTGCTCCACTCTAGGTGACGGTGCGTCCCGGGGCCGTTGATCAGAGATTTTTGATAGCAGTGCCTGGTTGGGATGCACACACTCAGTTGGTATCTCCCGTCTCACTGGAATCTTCCTGTGTGCGTGCGGCCCACACCCTCCTCAGTTCCTTCTCTACTATGGAGAATCATACCAGTACTCCAAAGTAGAGGGGAGAAGGGCAAGGTGTGGAGCACACACAGGGAAACACATCTCGAAGAACCTCAGTTACTGCAAGGTGAGTAACTTTCTCTTCTTCTTCTAGTGCTGTCCCTGTGAGTGCTCCACTCTAGGTGAATGTATAGCAGTACCCACTACGGTTGATGGGACTTTGGAGATGAAGCAGTGAGTACTGTAGATAGTATTGTATGGCCTACTATAGTGTCTGTCGTGGTGTCTTGCATGAGAGCATAGTGTTTTGCAAACGTGTTCAGATGATCATGTAGCGTCTTTGCAGATGTCAGGAATGGGAACGTTGTGTAGGAAGGCAACGGATGTCAACGTGGCTCGAGTGGAATGAGTTCTAATGCCTTCGGGCAGTTGAAGATTTTTCACACTGTAACAGGATCTGAAGCAGTCAGAGATCCACTTGGATAGACGTTGTTTAGAGATAGCCGTACCTTTCTATCTTTCGGAAATGGAAACAAAGAGTCGTGGAGACTTGCAAAATGGTTTAGTCCTGTTTAAATAAAAGGCGATTGCTCGCCTGACGTCAAGAGTATGCAGGGTTGCGTCTTGCGGAGTCTTGTGAGGTTTGGGATAGAAAGTAGGTAAATATATAGGTTGGTTGAGGTGGAAGGTCGATACCACCTTAGGAAGAAATGTAGGAGTCTCAAAGTGACTTTGTCTTTGGAGAAGATTGTGTAGGGAGAATGGGCCATCAGGGCTCTCATTTCACCAACTCTCCTTGCTGATGTTATGGCAACTAAGAAAGCCACCTTCATGGCCATATGGAGATGAGAGGAGGGTAGCCAAGGGCTCAGATGGAGGTTTCATAAGAGCATGAAGAACGAGGTTAAGATTCCATGCAGCTGCTGTTGGGTAAATTTCAGGGTAGAGATTTTGAAGGCTCGCGAGAAAGCGTTTTATGGTGGGGTGGGTAAAGAGTGAATAACCATCTAATAGGTCATGGAAAGTGGTAAGCGCCGCCAGATGCACTTTGATGGAGCTGAGCAAAATTCCGTCCTGTTTTCATTTCAGGAGGTAGTTTAGAATATTAGGGAGGGTCACGTTATTGGGTGCTAAGTGATTACGTGAGCACCAGAGAGCGAAATGCTTCCACTTCTGCAGGTAGGTTTTACGAGTGGAGTCTTTCCTACTGTGCAGGAGGACATATTGGACTGAACAGACTAGTTCATTGGGTTTGGAACCATGAAGGAACCAGACTGTGAGGTGGAGCTTTTGGAGCTGGGGGTGAAGAACCCATCTGTTGTCCTGGGAAAGGAGGTCTGGCCTGTTGGGGAGAGCCCATGGGTGATGGGAGGACATGCGGAGTAGGTAGGGATACCACGTCTGTCTTGGCCAAGCCGGGGCCATAAGGGTGACCCAGGCCTTGTCATCCGCAATCTTCCGAAGAACTCTATGTAACAGAGGGATTGATGGGAAGGCGTACAGGAGGTAGTTGTTCCATGGGATGAGGAATACATCTAGGGATGCAGTCCTGAGTCCTGCTCTGGAGCAAGACAGGGGGCATTTTTGGTTTTGGGTTGTGGCAAAGAGATCTATTGACAGGGTGCCCCAGAGGGAGAAGAGCTGTTGGAGTATAGTGGGATGCAGTTCCCATTCGTGTTCTGTCAAGAAGTGCCTGCTGAGTGCATCGGCAGTAGTGTTGTGGCAGCCTGGTAGGTAGGAAACGATGATTTGTATTCAATGTCATATGCACCAATTCCATAGTCGAATGGCTTCCATGTAAAGGGAATGTGATCGGGCTCCCACTTGTCTGTTTATGTAGTACATACATGTTATGTTGTCTGTTAAGACCCGAAGATATTTGTTCTTTATGAGGGGAAGAAAGTGAAGGTATGCTTGTCTCACTGCTCTGAGCTCTAAGAGGTTTATGCGTAGGTGCGTCTTTGATGCGGCCCACCGGCCCTGTGCCCTGTGTTCCCCTAGATGAGCTCCCCAACCGATTAGGGAAGCGTCCACGTTGAGTATGAGCATTGGGGATCGTTGCTGGAAGAAAACTCGCGTGCAGAGGTTTTCTGGACTTGTCCAGCACTGTAGGGAAGCTATAACATTGGGAGGAGGAGTTAGCAGCATCCCTAAGGTGTGTCTGTTGGGTTTGAAACTGGAGTTGGGCCAGCCTTGGAGATATCTCCTGTGTAGCCTGGCATGCTGAACCACGAAGGTGGTGGCTGCCATGTGACCGAGGAGACAGTTTCTTGCTTGTGTCCTGGGACGAATAGAGAGTGTGTATATGAGCTGCATGGTAGCAAGGAATCTGTGATATGGGAGCGAGGCCCTGCTCTGGATTGAGTTGAGATGAGCTCTGATGAACTTGATCTGTTGTGTAGGTGTCAGGGTGGATTTTTGGATGTTTATTTGGAGGCCTAGGCTGTGAAAGAGGGAGATGGCGAAACGGGTAGCTTGAAGTGTCTCGCCATAGGAGTTGCCCTTGATGAAGCAATTGTCCTGGTAGGGGAACAGTGTGACCCCGTGTTTGTGGAGGTGAGCCACAACCACGGCTAGAGTCTTGGAAAAAACTCTTGGTGTTGTGGAGAGTCCGAAAGGAAGAACTCTGTACTGAAAATGGTCATGACCGATTGTGAATCATAGGAAGCGTCTGTAAGCTGGATGAATTGATATATGAAAGTAAGCATCCTGTAGGTCGAGGGCTGTGAACCAGTCCCCTTGATCCAGTGCAGGTATTATTGTGCCCAGTGTGACCATCTTGAATCTTTGTATCCTCACAAATTTGTTCAGTTGGCATAGGTCTAGTATAGGCCTCCATCCTCCAGTCTTTTTCTGAGTTAGAAAGTAATGGGATTAGAAACCTGTCCCTTGATGTTGCCTCGGCACAGGTTCCACTGTGCCTAGTTGCACAAGATGTGCCACTTCTGTGCAAAGTAATTGATCATGAGAAGGGTCCCTGAAGAGGGACTGGTAAGGGGGAAGGGTAGGAGTGTAGGATATAAAAGGGATGGAGTAACCGGACTGAACTATTTCGAGGACCCAGCAGTCCTGTGTAATCTGCTGCCAGGCATGCTGGAAATTCTGGAGGCGTTGGCCAAATGGGCAAGTAGGCGATGGAATCAAGGGGCGGTCATGCAGACCCTTGACCAATGTTTCAAAACTCTTGTTTATTGCCCGATGGATGGAAGGTAGTGGCTTGATTTTGATTTTGTCTGCGCTTGGGGGGTCTAGTACGATTCCTAGTTGTGTCGTATGGTCTGGGTTGAGGATGATAATACTGTTGTGTGTGTGGTCTCTGATATGGTTGGTATCGCTGTCTCCTGGGGTGCACCGTGTCGCTCTAGAATCTTTCATAGTGTGGAGGATTTCATAGGTTTTTTTGGAGAAAAGTTTGTCCTTATCAAAGGGGAGATCCTCCACTTTGGTCTGAAGTTCTTTAGAGATGCCGGATGCGGAGAGCCAAGAGGATCTGCACATAACCACAGCAGTTGCAGTGATACGGGCTGCTGTGTCCACCGTGCCTAAAGATGCATGTAGGGCTGTTCTGGAAATCAGTTGGCCCTCAGTCAGAATTGGTTTGAAGTCTGTTCTTCTATCCTCTGGAATATAGGAGGCAAATTTAAAAAGCTTATTGTAATTATCAAAGTCATAACTGGCGAGGAGAGCAGAATAGTTTGCAATTCTGAATTGTAGTGTAGAGGACATATACACCTTGCGGCCCAAGACGTCAAGGAATCTAAGGTCCTTGTCTTGCGGGGTGGGTCAATATTGTGACTGTTTTGTCCTCTGTGCAACTGCATCCATGACAAGAGAGTTCGGTGGTGGAGGAGAAAATAGGAAATCTGCGTCCTTTGCAGGGACATAGTATTTACATTCAGCCTTCTTGCAAGTTGGTACTAAAGAAGCTGGTGTTTGCCAGAGAGTGTCAGCTGGCTCCATGAGTGCTTCGTTTATAGGGAGCGTGATTTTTGAGGGTGCAGACGGTTGAAGGATTCTGAGGAGTCTGTGTTGCATCTCCTGAATCTCTTCTAAGGGGATATCTTGACTGGGTGCCACCCTCCTAAAAAGTTCTTGAAATTGTTTGCAGTCGTCCATGGCCTGTGGAGGTGAAGAGAGGAGGGCTTCATCAGAGGCTAGTGGAGAGTTAGGGGTCGATGAGTCAGGATATGGTGCGTAGCTCCCAGTCTCAGGAGGGGGCTCAGGCACCCTCGAAGTAGACGGAGCAGGAGATTGAGGCACAGAAGGAGGATGTTTGGTAGGAGGATGTTGCCAAGGGTACCACTGAGGCCAAGGCATAGGATAGGAGAGCCCAGGTGCCGCCCACAGGGGGGCAAAGTAGGGAAACTGAGGTTGGTTACCTTGAGCCATGACCTGAGGTGGAAGAGGCACCTGTGGAGGAGAAGCAGGTGGAGAGAACTCTGCTTGCTGCTGTAAATCAAGTTTACCGTTAGTGAAAGCCAGTTCAAGTGGAGAGAGTGACAGTTCAAAAAGTGAGTCCTGTGTATCTAGGAGCGGAGAGTGAGGCTCAGGTGGCACTGAGAGGTCACACTGAGTGAGAAACTGTTGCTCCTCCTCCCTGCGCTGAGCTGAGCCTGCTCTCTGCTCTAGCTTATTAGTAGGAGAAAGTGAGAGTGACAGTAGTGCTGCAGACTGCTTAGAGGTGCCCTGCAGGGGGTCTGCTGCTGATGCCTGGGTAGAAGACAGGCTCGGTGCTGACGTTCTTCTCAGTGCCTATGATGAGCACGCTGTTGGCACAGCGGTCTTTTTCGCTGCTGAGGCTGAGCGCACTGTCGGTGCTGTGGCCGTTTGCGGTGCAGAGGAAGAGTGCAGTGTCAGCGCTGTGGCCGTTTGCGGTGCTGAGGAGGAGCACAGTGTTGGCGTTGTGGCCATTTGCGGTGCCGAGGAGGAGCAAGGTGTCGGTGCCACGGCCGTTTGTGGTGCTGAGAAGACCAGATCCACAAGGACCTTCCCTGCTCGGAAGGTCAGGTCCCTGCCTCTGTACTCTGTCAGAGCCATGGCTGAGGCATTAGAACAAGCTGAGGCACCTGCCTTTGTGCTGTCAAAACAGAGTGCAGGGATCTCGTGGGAGACCCCCTACCCTTGTTAAAGTCTCGCCTGTGAGACTGTTCTGCTTCTTGCCCCCGCTCCAGGGAGGGTGAAGCAATGCTCCCCATTGGTTCCGATCTGGCTGGGGAGAGTGTGGGAGTGGGTTTAACTTTTCCCGTCTCCGAAAGTGGCTGTAAGGATTTTTCCATCATCAGAATTTTGAGCCGCAGATCCCTGTCATGACGAGCTCTTGACTTGAGGCTCACGCAATGGAGGCACTTCGCAGGGATGTGCGTGTCCCTGAGGCACTTCACACAACATGAGTGCCCATCTGACAGTGGCATGGAGTCCTGACAGGAGATGCATCTTTTGAATCCTGAAGCTCCTGGCATTATGAATTAGAGTTGGCTGAGGAGAGTGTCTCAACGGGAGACAAGCCTGAGGGGCTTCTTTTTTCTTTTTTAACTAAGTAACTAACTATGTAACTATACTAAAGGAAGGGAAACAACTGGGATGTAACTAATAATTATTTCTATGTTCTTTGTTATTGTTTCATATAGAGACCAGGGAAGAAAAGGCAGCACTGCCCCGAGTCCCGTCTTCAGCTGAGAACGGTTGAGAAGGAATTGAGGAGGGTGTGGGGTGCACTCACTCAGGAAGATTCCAAAGAGACGGGAGATACCAACTGAGTGCGTGCGTCCCAACCAGGCATTACTACCGAAAATCTCCGATCAACGGAGCCAGGATGCACCGTCACCTCTAGTGGAGCACCCACAGGCACAGCACTTGAAGAAGTTGTTATAGGTTATAATTTCATGTATATAATTATGAGGCTGAAAATGTATCCTCATGGCTTAAAATAAACCCAGGCAAAAGCTCTCCAAGAGCAGAAAGGCAGTTCACACCTCATCAGGGCAGGTATGAGATAAACCCAGCCCAGCCTCACAGGAACAAAGGTCCCTGACCTAGGCCACAACAAAAGAAACTTTTAGACTCTTGAGGGAATCACTCCCCTTCCTTTGGTCAGTTTGGAACTGCAATGAGGTAGGCATGACTCTGAAGGGGGGCGGGCAAAGCCAAGAGGGAAGAAAGGACATGATAAAAGGGAGAGAAGTTTGCCATGCTCTTCCTCTCTCTTCCACCTCCATCTACAGACACCACACCAAGTGACTGAAGCAGTAATCAAAGGAGAGAGCCTGGCTGAAGAGTAACCAGCCAGCCTGTGTGAGAAGCATCTAAATTTCTAAGCATCAGAGGGGTATTCGTGTTAGTTTGGATCTGTAAAAGCAGCAAAGAGTCCCGTGGCACCTTATCAGCTAACAGACATATTGGAGCATGAGCTTTCATGGGTGAATACCCACTTTGTCGGATGCATGTAATGGAAATTTCCAGAGGCAGATATAAATATGCAAGCAAGAATCAGACTAGAGATAATGAGGTTAGTTCAATAAGGGAAGATGAGGCCCTCTTCTAGCGGTAGAGGTGTGAACACCATGGGAGGAGAAACTGCTTTTGTAGTTGGCTAGCCATTCACAGTCTTTGTTTAATCCTCAGCTGATGGTGTCAAATTTGCTGATGAACTAATTTTGTAAGGGCATTGAAACTGTTCTGATCAGCTTAGAATGTGTTTTGCTTTTATTTCATTTGACCAAATCCGACTTATGTTTTGACTTATAATCACTTAAAATCTATCTTTATAGTTAATCGATCTGTTTGTTTATTCTACCTGAAGCAGTGTTTTTGGTTTGAAGCATGTCAGAGACTCCCCTTGGGATAACAAGCCTGGTACATATCAATTTCTTTGTTAAATTTATGAACTCATGTAAGCTTGCAGTGTCCAGTGGCATAACTGAACACTGCAAGACGGAGGTTCCTAGGGTTGTGTCTGGGACTGGCGGTACTGGCTAGTGTCATTCAGTCGCACAATCCAAGGAGCAGCTTACATGCCAGAGGCTGTGTGTGAACAGCCCAGGAGTGGGGTTTCTCACAGCAGAGCAGGGTAAGGCTGGATTCCTAGAGTCAAGGATTGGAGTGATCTAGATCACCAGTCCTGATAATACCAGAGAGGAACGTCACCTAGGCTTCCTGCTGTGAAAGCTTGCTGCAGTCCAGTTATTCATGTGGACAAGCCCCATGCCTCTATTCATTTTCATCATCCATCTCTGGACCCCTTGAAAAAGGGCAACCAGAATTAAGCACAGTAGGCTAGATACTCAGCTGGTGTAAATTGGCATAGTTCCATTGAAGTTTATGAAGCTGCACCAATTTACACCCGCTGAGGGTTTGGTCCAATATTCCAGGTGAGGGCATATCATCAGTTTATATAATAGTGCAACATTTCTGGAATATTTCATATTTAACTTTTGCTTGCTCTTTTGATTACTACTATGTGTTGAGCAGAGGTTTTCACTGAGGTACCCAGAATAATCCCTTAGATTTTTTCGTGTTAACATTTAATTTAAAACCCAGAAATGTTGTTCGGCTACAATATGTGTGGTATATCAAAGAGCAAGACAGCAATAAGATATCAATCTCTTACCCGCCTGTAAGCTCATGGAACTCATTGCTAGAAAAGCAAACTAGAACAGTTGTATTGCACAAGGAAAGGCAGGATTTTGGAGCATACCTCTCAACCTTTAACCTGCCACCACTGTGTGACACCTGCAATCAAAATTTGTGATGAATTATGGAGCATGTTGCACTATAACTTGCAGAATATAATACCTGTTCTCAGGAAAGTTGTCTCACTACACAAACTAAATGCATTTTATTAAGTGAGAACTGGAAAAACAAGTTCTATTTCCCTACTCCACTCATCAGCCAAGTTTGAGCACGGGCCCTTCAGATCCTGAGAGCCTGTCAGTACCATCTGTGCTACAGGAGTATTTACTGTTTTTGCTGTGACCCAACTACTAAAGAGTGACTCACCACATGTTGCCAGTGAGTTACACATAGTGAGTTAATATTGGAGATTAGGAATTGTGGCTTCAATCTCTGGCTTTCAGAGGAGATTGCAGTGTTCTGGTAGAGCTAGAATGACCAAAGTACCTGTCTATGGCACTCAGCCTGAAAGGCAATATGACTAAAAGCTTGTGTATGACGTATTAATGATGTGGGTTTGATTCACAGCTCTGACTGAAATGATCTTGTATGCTCTCTGTCTTAATGTATTTGTAAAATGACTGCCCTTTTGTACATGGGGGCTTGGCCAGTAATGAGGGCTGTGAAGTTCATGGATGTATAAGGAGAAGTTAATAGATGTGATATATGGACTCAGTTGCTTGATTCCTAGCTCAGTGAACATTCTCCTAGGCTATAGTGCAGTGGTCCCCAAACTATGGGACATGGTAGTACCCAGGCCAGGCCCCATGGCGGCAGGGAGAGAGCACAACTCGACCCTGTTCTGCTGCAAGCCCCACCCCCAGCCTTGGCCTCAGCTTCAGGCCTCAGCCCTAGTCCCACTCCCAGCCTCGGCCTCCTACTGCATTTCCACTAACAGCTCTAGACCCCCCACCCAGTCTCAGCCCCCTTACCAGCCCCTCCCCCCTGGAGCTAGAGCCCCGGTCCCACTCCCTGCCACTGCTCCTGGGTGGGTGGGCGCAGACAGGGGTAAGGGGACCACTGCTATAGGTCATGTAGTTGTGTGTGCTTATGAGTCAACAGTGTGCCCTTGTTGCCTAGAAGGCTAATGGCATTTTGGGCTGTATAAGTAGGACCATTGCCAGAAGTTTGAGGGACGTGATCATTCCCCTCTATTCAGCATTGGTGAGGCCTCGTCTGGAGCACTATGTCCGATTTTGGGCCCCACTACAAGAAGGATGTGGAAAAATTAGAAAGAGTCCAGTAGAGGGCAACAAAAATTATTAGGGGGCTGGAGCACTTCTGAGGAGATGCTGAGGGAACGGGGATTATTTGGTCTGCAGAAGAAAAGAATGAGGGGGAATTTGATAGCTGCTTTCAACTACCTGAAAAGGGGTTCCAAAAAGGATGGATCTAGACTGTTCTCAGTGGTAGCAGATGACAGAACAAGGAGTAATGATCTCAAGTTGCAGTGGGGGAGATTTAGGTTGGATATTAGGAAAACGTTTTTTACTAGGAGGCTAGTGAAGCACTGGAATGGGTTACCTAGGGAGGGGATGGAATATCCTTCCTTAGAGGTTTTTAAGGTCAGGCTTGACAAAGCCCTGGCTGGGATGATTTAGCTGGGAATTGGTCCTGCTTTGTGCAGGAGGTTGGACTAGATAACCTCCTGAGGTCCTTTCCAACCCTAATATTCTATGATTCTATGCTTGTGCCTACAGAATATTGCCTGCCTTTGCAGTGCAACAAGCCAGGTAGCCTCATTCAGCTGAATTGCAAAACATCTGGTATGCTTGAGAGTTCTATTCTAGAGAGGCCATGCAGGGAGTGCTGATGCTGAGACATACTGAGTTTAGCTACCTGGGGACAAGTGAGATGGGGGCCAAAGGGCAAAACAGGTCACCCTGATGTTTCTTCCTCCACCAGCAGATGTAGCACTTTAATGTAGCACAAAGGTGGGAACAGAACCACATTGCTTGAGTCCTATTCATATTCCTATGCCTAAGCCACAAGACCCTCCTTATCTTTATGTCAGGCCTCATAGGTTCCAAACCCAGGTGTGTGAAAGTTGTCACACTGCAATACTCCACCTGGAAGCTCACAGACAGCAGCTGGGACGAAGGTCCATAAAGCCCAGTTGGGGCACAAGTCCTCACTCCCCCTAACACTCTGACTGGGAGAGCTTCAAAGCCCCTATTTAAATCAGAGGAGGAAACATGAGTTGTTTACAAGTAGGATTCTTCCTGCTGGCCTGGTGTTTACCTGATCCTGCCTTCTGATAGCTTGACTTTTCTGACTCTTGATAAATGGATTCCTGCCCTCTTGTTTGTCTCTTGATACTGATCTCTTGGTATTCCAAACTGACCTGATTCCTGGTAACTGACTCCTAGCCCAGGCTGCTCATGCCCTGGCCCTGACAGTTTGAAAAGTACACTTAACTACACTGCCTAGCACTCTATGAATTGGAATTAATTGCAGCAAACATGGGTTTCTGCTATGTTACATAATTTAAATTTTGCTTGAGTTTTTTTCAGACAATTGTAGCATTTTCATCAAGCTGGCTTGATAAGCTCAATAAACACATGCAGTCTGCAAACAGCTGTCTATGAGAAGACTCAGCTAAGAAGTTGCCCAGCACTCAAGAGCAGTTTTCCTCTGGAAAGTACACCCAAAATAATATTGTCTTGCGCTGTAGAGAAATCTATACAATGTAAGCTCATAAATTCGCTCCCTCCCTCAATGTGGAAGAAGATATGCAAAACTTCTTGTCCCCTCCATTAGAAATTGCACAATCTGGGTTTAATAATAAACAAAAACAAGTTTATTAACTATAAGAGGCAGATTTTAAGTGATAATAAGGGATAGCAAACAGAACAAAGCAGATTACCAAGCAAATAAAACAAAACACTCATACTAAGCTTAAGATTTTAAAGAGACTGGCTTCAAAAAGTAATTTCCCACCCTAAATGTTCTTTCAGCCAAGAGCAGAGTTTCTGCAGCTTAGAGTTCCAGTTATTCCTCTTTACAGACTAGACTCCTGTCTTAGTCTGGACTCAGCCCTTGCCTTTCCCTCAGTTCAGTTCCTTTTTCTTTGCAGGTATTTCCAGCAGTCTTTCTTCTTGGGCAGGAAGGCAATGGAGAAAGGTCACGTTTGCCTTACTCCCTAACCTTAAATAAGATTTACATAAGGCAGGAATCTTTTGTTTCCCAAACTTGACCTCCCCCTCCTGTTAGTGAAAAATTACTTGAAGTCTAAAATAGTGTTTGGTACTAGGTGACAGGACCACCCAATCTAGTAGTGTCACAGCTATACCCCAGAACACCTCTCAGGGCTTAGCTACACTTACAAGTTAGAGTGCACTAAAGCAGCCCAGTGCGCTGTAACGCATGAAGCATCCACATTTGCAAGGCAGGTAGAGCGCTCTGACTCCATGGCTTGAGTGCTTCTGGTACTCCACCTCAGCTGGTGGAATAACATTTGATGCGCTCCCACTGGATCACCACGGCACCACTATGGATGCCCTGATCTGTTAATGCGCTCTGATCGGCCTCCAGAAGTATCCCACAATGCCTGTTCTAGCCACACTGGTCATCACTTTGAACTCTACTGCCCTGCCCTCAGGTGACCAACCACCAGACCCGCCCTTTAAATTGTCTGGGAATTTTGAAAATTCCCTTCCTGTTTTCTCAGCCAGGCATGGAGTGCTCTCAGTGAATCTTTCCAGGTGACCATGCCACCCATGCACCAGGTGATCCCCAGTATGGAGCAATAGCGAGGTGCCAGACCTCATCAGTGTTTGTGAGGAGGAAGCTGTCCAGTCCCAGCTGCGCTCCAGCCATAGGAATTATGATACCTTCGGGCAGATATCAAGGGACATGATGAAAAGGAGCCATGACCAGTGCAGGGTTAAAGTGAAGGAGCTGTGGAATGCCTACCACAAAGCCTGCAAGGCAAACTGCCGCTCTGGTGCTGCCCCTGTGACCTCCTGTTTCTACAAAGAGCTTCACACAATACTTGGCGATGACCCCAATCCAAGTACCACCATGGACACTTCAGAGCCCAGTTCAACAAGGCAGGAGGAGGAGGAGCAAAGTGGGAGCAAGAGTGCTGAGGAGGAGGAAGACACCTCAGCATCCCTAGATGCATGCAGCCAGGAGCTGTTTTCAAGCCAAGAGGAAGGTAGCCAGTTGTGGTGGCCAGTGCTTGAGGAAGGACAAACACCAAAGGAGGTTCCCAAGAAGCAGCTTTTATTTTGGGAAGGAAATTGTTCAGTGTGGGCTCTTGGGGCAAGGAGGGTTAGGGCTGTATGCATGCCTAGATGCAGAATAGGGAATTGATGTGCTCTCTCACATCGCGGTAATCGGCCTCAGTGATCTCTTCAAAGGTCTCATCTAGAACTTGGGCAATGCGCCTGCACAGGTCTCTTGGGAGAGTCACTGTGGTCCTTGTCCCAGTCAGGCTAACATGTCCGTGCCACTGTGCTGTGGGGAGGACCATTGCTGCACACAGACAAGCTGCATATGGGCCATGGCAGAAGCCACATTGCAGTAGAAGACCCTCCCTTGCTTCCCAGGTCACCATCAGCAGCGCGATATCTTCCAGGACAAACTCCTGTGGAAAATATGGGGACAGTGTTCAGTATAGGGTCTCCCTGCAGCTGTTGGCTCTCCCCAAGGCACAGAAACCTAGAGGACAGTACAGCCATGAAACAATCATTCCCCCTGGACCCTGTGCTTACTCATCATTTTGGGGCTCCCGTGGATTATGTGCGCTCGCTTTGGGACAGGCAAATTATGCTATTGTGTAAACTGTGCTTGCCCTCCTTAAGTATGGGGGAATCATTGCTCTGTCTGGTGTGAACAATGCTGCCTCTGTTAAGTGTTGCATTTTGCCTTTACAGATGCAACCTTGAGATCTCAGCCATCCATCTTATCACCTGCCGAGAGGCTGCAAAGAATCAGGAAAAGACCACGTAGAAGTAAAGAAGACATGTTGCATGAAGTAATGCTGCAGTCACTTAATGAGCATCTAAAAGCACAGCAATAGAGGGAGCATGAAAGGAGAATTTGCCAGCAGAATGAGGAGCACCGGCACAAAAGCACGGTGCTCCATGAGCAAAGCACAAAGCGGCTGATAAGCATCATGGAGCACCAAGTGGACTCGATCCAGGCACTTGTAGCCATGCGGGCGGAGTACTACTATGCCCACTCCCCCCTGCAGCCCTTGTCCCAAAACTCTTTCCCTTGTGCCCTCATGTCACCTCCAACCCACTTTCCCCAACGTCTGGGTTCTTATTGCCACCAGCTGCCTCCAACACCTGTAGCTTCACCACCCAGCCTTGAAAACTATGACCTTTACCCAGTGCACTCAACCCCCATCATCATGCAGTATAGCCATCCTGAAGTGCAGCACTCATTGCGCAGCACTCCAGACAGGAAGGCTATGATAACAGGACATATGCAAATCTGTGATTGTATCGTTCCCCACCCTACCCCCTTGCCCTTTCTGTTTCCCAAGCAGTTGTGTTTCTTTTCAATGAATGAATTTTCTTTTCAATAAATGGATTTTTTGGCTTTGCAAACATTCTTTATTACTGCATAAAGTAAAAGATACCTTAGCCCAGGAAAGCAACAGGCACTTCAAGTCAGCGTAGCAAACACAGATTCCTACTAACATTGGAACAATTGCACTTCACTCCCATGCAGGGCATCAGATATTACTGCTGGTTTTCAGCCTCAAATTGTTCCCTCAAGGCAGAATTGGTGCCAGAATTGGAATATGCGTCCCATCTATCGCCCCTCCATAGTTAGAGAAACCCATTTGTGCAAAGCCAGCCACAATGTCATGCACATTACCCAGAGTCACGGTTTTTCTGAGTAGGATGTGATTAATGGCCCTGCAAACTTGCATCAACATGATTCCAACAATCGACTTTCCCATGCCAAACTGGTTAGCAACCGATCAGTAGCTGTCTGGAGTTGCCAGCTTCCAGACTGCAATAACCACCCAATTCTCCACTGTCAGGGCCGCTCTCAATCTCATGTCCTTGCACCGCAGAGTGGGGGCCAGCTCCTCACACAGTCCCATGAAAGTGTCTTTTCTCATCCGCAAGTTCTGCTGCCACTGCTCGTCATCCCAGACTTGCAGGATGATGTGATCTCACTACTCAGTGCTTGTCTTCCGAGTCCAAAAGCGCCATTCCATGCTGGTGAGCATGTCCGTGAATGCCACAAGCAATCTTGTGTCATATGCGTTACTCAAGTCGATATCAGCGTCGGAGTCCTCACTGTCAGTTTGGATGTTAAGGGGTAACTCAGCTGCCAAACGTGATGTGCTGGCAAGACTTCTCAGCATATTCCTCAGCAGTTAGGGCTCCATTACCGCAGACAGAAAAGGGAAGACAAAGCGCACAGCACAAAAAATGTTGAAAGATGGTGCCAAATGTGGACAGAAGCAGAGGGATTGCTGGGATGCAAAGCAATGCATCATGGGGCATTGGGACAGGACCCAGAATGCCCTGCACCCCCCGCCTCCTTCTCACAAGTCAGAGCTCCAGAATGGGAAGAGGTGCTCTGTGGGATAGCTGCTGATAATACACTGCTCCTAATGCCACTGAAAGTGCTGCAAATGTGGCCATGCCAGTGCACTTGCAGCTGTCAGTATGAACAGACTGCAGCACTTTCCCTACTGCGCTCTCTGAAGGCTGATTTAACCCAAAGCGCTCTACATCTGCAAGTGTAGCCATGCCCTCAGAAAGGAGAGAGATTAGTATCTTTGAAGTCTTGTTATTTCTTCCTAATGGCCCATCAAAGCTGGTGGCCTGTTGTCTGGTGGGTGTCTCCCAAATACATACACAGTTGTAATTGTTACATAGTCAGTATTCCTAACTTTAGATACAGAAATGATACATGCATACAAATTGGATAACCATAAACCTTTTCCAATGATATCTTACAAGACTTATCTTGCATAAAGTACATCTCAGTTATGCCCTATCCATATCATAAGCATATTTCCATAAGGAATATGGGGTGTAACGTCACGCTGTGACTCAGTCATATCTCCCTCCCTATTTTCCTCTTACTATGGCCTGAGGATAAAATCACTCAATATAAATAAAAAACCCTGAAGAAACCAGAAGCTTAAAACCACTGAAGCTTAAAAACAATAGAATTGACTCTCTATCATGACAGTAGGACTGCCTCAGTTATATCATTGATTGCTGTTGTTTTTTTCTTTTAAACAAAATGGATTTTAATGAGTCTCCTAATGTACATGGCTTTAGACTGGGAAGAGATGTAGTTGAGGGGAAAGTCGCACTGGAGAAGAGAGGGCAGAAAGACAAATGGGTGTGCCAAATGGGGAAACTGGACGGGACTGTGCTGAATGAATGGGTTCATTAAGCAGAAGTTATGTCTTAGAGAAGCTGACCATGATTTATAGGGTGATCCTGAATTGCTTGTGTGGCAGAGAATAATTTTTTCCACTATAAAGAGTTCAGCCTAGTTCACTGCTCCTTTCTGACAAGGAGAGAAGGATTTTTGAACACCTCTGTAGAATCCTGTTAGAGCTGCAGGCTTGCACTTTTTTTTTCTTTCTTTTTTTTTTTGAGCTATGATGAGAATGGGTTAGCTCCATCCAGATTGTAGACAGACTTCAGCTGAAGTATTAATGGGAATCCTGATATTTCATAAATGTCCATCTAGCATCAAAGATATCTTTTTGCTCGGCAATGAAAAGGGCTGAAATAAGTCAGGATTATGTTCGTATCTCCAGCAGGCAATAGAATCTGCTGATTTGGCTGAATGTATCCAGGCAGAGTCCAAGAGAATTGGTTTAGAATTTTATTGTGAGTTAAGTGTAAGGAAGTGGAGGAGGAGAGTTAATAAATAAATACCTACCTACAAAAAGGGAATAAGGACAACCCAGGGAATACTAGACCAGTTAGCTTAACTTTGGTACTCAAAAAGATAATGGAGCAAATAGTCAAGAATCTAGGAGATAATGTGATATGTAACAGTCAACATGGATTTTAAGAACAAATCATGTCAAACCAACCTGATATCCTTCTTTGACAGAGTAACTAACCTTAGGGGGGAAGCAATAGGTGTGATGTATTTCATAAGCAAACTAAGGAAATATAACCTAGAAAAATATAACCTGGTTGGAAAACTGTACTCAGAGTAGTTATCAATGGTTCACAATCAAACTGGAAGGGCATATCAAGGGGGGTCCCGCAGGTATCTGTCCTGGTCCTGCTCAAATCAATTTCTTCATAAATGATTTGGATAATGCCATAGAGAGTACACTTGTAAAGTTTGTGTATGATACCAAGCCTAGGAGAGGTTACTAGCACTTTGGAGGACAGGATTAGAATTCAAAGTGATCTTGATAAACAGGAGAAATGCTCTGAAACAAATAGGATGAAATTCAATAAGAACAGATGCAATGTACTACATATAGGAAGGAATAATCAATTGCACAAATGGGAAATGACTACCTACGAAGAAGTATTACAGAAAAGGATTTAGGGTTATAGTGGATCACAAACTAAGTATGAGTCAATAATGTAATACTGTTGCCAAAAAACAAAAGTCATTCTGGGATGTATTAGCAGGAGCTTTGTAAACAAGACATGTGAAGTAATTCTTCCACTCTACCCAGCACTGATAAGGCCTCAACTCAAGTACTGTGTCTAGTTCTGGGCACCACGCTTCAGGAAAGATGTGGACAAATTGGAGGAAGTCCAGAGAAGAGCAACAAAAACGATTAAAGGTTTAGAAAACATGACCTTCTGGAAAAGAGAAGACTGGAAGGAGGGGAAGACAAGATAAGTCTTAAAGTAATGTGAAAGGTTGTTATAAAGAGAATGGTGCTAAATTGTTTTCCTCGATGACTGAGGATAGGACAAGAAGTAATGGTCTTAAAATGGAGCAAGGGAGATTTAGGTTAGACATTAGGAGAAACTTCCTAACCAATAATTAAGGACTGGAACAAATTACCTCAGAATGTAGTGGGATCTCTGTCACTGTAGGTTTTTAAGAACAGGTTTGACAAAGGATGGTCTGGATAATATTTACTCCTATCTCAGTGGAGGGGACTGGGCTACATGATCTATTGAGGTCCCTTCCAGTCATACATTTCTATGATTCTATGGAATGAGTATTACTCTTACTCCTTTTCAGTTTTCATTCAGGAAGTTATCCTTAATTTTTTGTTTTTTAACCAGCAATTTTTGTACAGCAGTTAGAAACAAAAATCTAGGAATATGCCAGCAGGAAGCTTTCAATTTCAATCTTGTGGGGAATGATGAGGGGCAAAGGTGGACGAGATTAGTATTTCATTTTTATCAGTCTGAAAGTTCAGCTTCCCATTAAGAAGCCTATCTGATTGCAGGACAGATGAATTCAGAGAGTAGAAAGAAACAACCTTCTTTTTTTGTAACAAGAAATCAGTGGGGATACTCAAATACATAGAGCTGGCTAAACAATGCATACTAATTTGCACAAATATTCATCTGAATTGCTAAACGAATTTATTTTGACCATACTTCCCTTTTCTGTTTGCTTTCTGTGAGTACTTGAATGAAACAGGTGACTGATAGTAATGTTCATAGAAATTGCCAATTTTAAGCAAATATTGCAAAATATTTGTAGAAATTGAATTTTGCAGTAATTGCAAGGCCTCTCACAAGAAAACAAATTCTAAGGCTCTATCTCAACCAGAGAACTGAACTGGTTGCTGCTTGTACGTGCTGGGGCAGGAACAGATCAGCACATCCACACTAGCCATTCTGAATTACGCTAAGAACACTTGTGGTTCTGCCCTGCTCCACACTAATGCTCTGCTACTCTGATTCAGCTTAAGTGTTCTCTGGGTACCAACCTCACAAGTTCCAGAAGCAGTGCATGAAAGGGGAATTCTCAAAAGGCATTTTGAATTCTTTTGGGAGCCCAGGAGAATTATGGGCGAAGAGTTCAAAATTGTACTATCCGCTGGAGAACTCAGATAACTCCAAAGGGGTATCCCATAGTTCCCTGGAGCTAAGGCCAGTTCAAAGCTGTCTTGCAGCATGGAGGTTGTGACATATTATACCTTGGGGGAGCATCTTGTAATCTCCATATTCCTCATTTATATATATTTGTTATCTTGCATATAAAACAGGCCATGTAAGGTATCAGGGGAAAGGTGATGATCTGCTGAAAGTCATTTTTCTATCCATATATGTATATCATTAATGCATATGAAGTTATGAGGATTGCGTTGTATGGTTGTCACTAAAACATGCTGTAAGTTGGGGAATCAGCCAGTTATTAGCTCCCCAGGGACAACAGCAACGAAAGCAACCAACGCCTGGCTGGAGTGTCAAACAGCCCATTAAGAGCCATTGCCCAGCAAGGGAGCTACAATTCAATGACTCATCTGCATAAGGCCACACCCAGGGAATTACTCAACCATGCCTGGGACTCAGCAATGCCAACCAGACATGCCTGGACTTGTGTTTTTCAAGCACATGGACTAAGGGTATAAAACAGACAGAGTGGCCACATGCTTGGCCTTTCTCCTGTCCCCACCTATGCTGCAAGCAACAAAGACGCTGAGAAGACTTCAGACTCCAACAGAGGAGACTGGCCCAGGTTTCAAGGGTGAAATCTGCGTACTATGAACTTAAATATCCAGTGAGGTGAGAAAAACTGTTGTCCAGTCTAATAACGTTGAGAGTTTAGACTGCGTACTTTTATTTTATTTTATTTTGGTAACTAACTCTGACTTTTTGCCTATCACTTATAATCACTTAAAATCTATCTTTTGTAGTCAATACATTTGTTTAACTGTTTATCTTTACCAGTGAGTTTGTCTGAAATGCTTTGTAATCTGCTCAGTTTGAAAGGCTGGTGTATGTCCACTTTCCATTGATGAAGTGGTGAACCAATTAATAAATCTGCACTGCTTGGCTATTTTTTCAACAGGCAAGTGAGTAGGATAATTTGGCCAAACTTGTTTGGATACAACGTTAGTACTTACCTGAGAAAAAAGCATACATGATTTCAATTCTGGTAAGGAAATTTTCAAAATCTTACAAGCATAGTTGTTCTTGTAAGATTTTGACTCTCAATGGTGGAAATCTCTGATCTTGATTCATTCACTAGTGTAAATTGGTGTAGTTCCACAAACTTTGGCAGCATACACTTCAGCATCCTCTGTGGAACTATGTTGATTACACCAGTCAGTGAGGTAGCCCAATATATTCATCTGATACATTCAGTCAGATAGCAGGGTGAATTTCATCTGGTTTGTCCATTTTAAATGAGCTGCTCAGATGAAAGAACTTGGATTCAGAAAAGAGATGAGCTATCATCACATGATTAAAATGGATAAAATGTAAACCTTGTATATCATCCTGAACATCATCACTTGGAGAGTCGCTCCTAAACGAAGGCAATGGATGAAGCTATGGTTTGGAATGAGGCCACAATCCTTGAGTATTTTTGTTACATTGCTACCTTTGTCCTTAATGAAGTAGGCATACATGGTGCTATGAGGTGACCAAAACATTAGTTAGATATCATGGGGTCTGTCTATATTGCAATTAAACACCCATGGATGGCCCCTGTCAGCTGACAGGGGCTCAGGCTTCAGATCTGTTTAATTGCAGTGTAGATGCTCAGGCTGGAGCCCAGGCTCTAGGACCCTGCAAAGGGGGAGGGTCCCAGAGCCCAGACTCCAACCCAAAACCAAACATCTACACCACAATTAAACAACACATGAGCTCAAGTCAGCCGGTACGTGCCAGCTGCAGGTGTTTAATTGCAATGTAGATATACCCCCCAGCTGCTTTTGAATGTTCTCAGATATTGCATTGGAGGGAAGTGTGCAACTTGTATGCTCCTGGTACCTCTGCTTACGCCTCATAATGGTTATGTTGTTGGGAGTAGTAGGGATGACAATGCTAATGTCAGACTCAGAAACAGATGAATGCTGATTCAATTAGCTTTACTGCATGAATAAAATTACATTGATATAAGGTATTATTCAATAAGAGTGTCCTCACAAGCATGTTGCATCAGTTTGGAAAAACTCAGTTCTAAACTGTTTTAATTAGTACAATTTTCACATGTAGAGAAACTTTGAGTTATTCTGTAATGATACCAGTTTAACTGAAATTAGTATTTGACCCAAGCTCCAAGTGAAGATTGTATTGAGTTTAGATTTTACCCTAAGTTATCACACACATATATTTAAGAACTGTGGGACAGAAGACTATAAATACTACCAAGGTATCAAACCGTTTCTGCAATTTGTACAATCTTTTAGATTTTCTCATTGTGGCACAAAGTAAATGTAGTGACTACTAATTTCTTTAAGATGTTTCTTAAAGAAGCTTGGCATCATTTAAAGACTCTGTCTGGGGCTCTAGTCTTTAACTGGCATCATTTCCAATTATGATGTGGTGCTATGAGATAGTCATGATATTTACAGACCTAACAACCCTGCACTTCTTGCTCAAATCCTGATTACCTCTTGGTGCATACCCTACATGAAGGTATGGAGCAATGCACAGAGTTTGTGACATAAGAACTCCAGGTTTGTGATATGCAAAGCTCTGAGGAACTTCCAGAACACCACAGATGTGCAGGTCAGATATCATGGATGAGGAGGACTAAGGCATATTAAGGGTTATAGCTTGTGAAGTTGCTGCAAGGGCCCCTGCCTCAGACCCTCTCTGCCCCACAGTTATATGGGAAATTATATGAAAAATATCATGTTTGTCACCAGAAATGTTACTCCACTTTTCTCTTGATAGGATGATGTGTAGATAGTGAGGCCACAAGTCAGACTTACATGTGACTGTACTTGGGCCTAGGCCCTTATTTACCCAGTACTCTCCTTCTTCCATGCTTTGCAACCCTTCCATATCTGGTTACACAAACCAATCTGCCAGCTTTGCAGCCTCTTGGCTGGATCCAGGCATAGTTGTACGTTACACACACTCAGGGAGAGCTCTCAGGCCTGGTCTGCACTATGCTGTTAAACCGATTTTAACAGCGTTAAATCGATTTAACGCTGCACCAGTCCACACTACACTGCTCTTTATATCGATTTAAAGGGCTCTTTAAATCGATTTCTGTACTCCTACAAAACGAGAGGAGTAATGCTAAAATCAATATTACTATATCGGATTAGGGTTAGTGTGGACGCAAATTGACGTTATTGGCCTCATTATTTTACAGTAGCTACCCACAGTGCACTGCTCCAGAAATCGACGCTAACCTCGGACCATGGATGCACACCACCGAATTAATGTGCCTAATGTGGACACGCACAATCGACTTTATAATATCTGTTTTATAAAATCGGTTTAGGCTAATTTGAATTTATCCTGTAGTGTAGACGTAGCCTCAGACTCATAAATGTCTTGATTTCCCTATGATCCCCTTCCCCTCCAATTTGCCCAATCAGTCACCAGTGGTTTCTGTAGCTCAAAGGAGCTCTCACTAGCCCTGTTCGTGAAAGGCCTAATAATGACGTGAACTCTGACTGCAAACTCCATGAAAATATGTTTGTGTCATAGAGAACCAGCAAATACAGATAAAACACAACACACTTGATAATCTTTCCAAATGAATTTCGTCCAACCAGACTCCTCATGATAAAATCCAAATCAGCCAATTATCCTGTAAAATGTAGAATCTGTAGGAAACTAAACTGTTTTAGGCACAGATAGAAACAGAAAGGAGGGAGGTGATCCCAATGCCTGAAGGCCCTGCAATCTCAGCAAATGGCTACTTCAGTTTGTCCTAGATGATCCCAGCAGATGAATTCTGCTCAGTGCTTCCCTGGCAGGTGAAAAACTTGGAGATATGGGGGTTTGGGGACTCCCAATGCCTGAGGAGTCTAGTCTAGGCCAATCTAAACCACAGGGAAATTCATTCCTGACCCCAAATCCGGCCATCAGTAACCCTGAGCATATGAATGAGACTGATAAGGCTAAGCACTTAGGACCATACAGTTTGCTTTGCTACATCAGGTCATTGGTCCTTCTAGTCTGCAGTGCTCCCTCCAGATGTGGCCAATATGCTTCAAAGGAAGGTTGGAAAATCCCATAAGCCATCTGGCCAGTTATGAACAGAGGAGGGAAAGTCCTTCCTGACCCCTGTGCAGGAGACCAGCTGAAACCCTGAAGCTCATGCATTTTGTCTGATCTCTCCCCCCAGTACATTATTTGGGTTCATTTGACTACCCAAGTTCCACTCAAATCACATCCTTGACTTTCCTCTCATACCTAGGTGATTTTGGTTTCCTTTAGGGGCATTGATTTATTAGAATCAGACCTCCTAGGCCTGTATTTGATTATTTACAGAATGAGTATAAAAAAGTTTTAAATAAATAATTTTTCAAGTGCTAAAAGGGCAAAAATGGATCATGAAGAACCATGAAGCAAAACTAGACATGAGAGAAACAGGAAGGAAGGAGGCAGATTGGAGAAAGAGTGTGTGAAAATGAGATAAAAACAATAAATACCAGTTGGGAAAGAAGACTAAATGAGTTATGACAAAGATTCCTGGGGAAACAAGGATTTTTTATGCTATAGAGTTATCTGCTTCTTTATAAATTGGACTCACCTATGAGGTGATCGTGTATTTTGCTGATGGTCCCCTTTCCTCTGTGCATTTGTTTTCATTATATTATCAATTAGAGATGGATGCAAACCAAAATTCTGGATCCCAGCATCTATGATAACACTAGATACGGGGCAAAATCCAGGCCTCAATCTGAATTCTCTTGTTCAGCTACCGTTTTAATATAGATAGATCCTGGATGGCAAAGCTTTTGCAGAGTTAGGGAAGCAGGCTATTTGTTCCGCATTTCCTTGATTCACTCTCACACTTCGGACACAGAGATTGGTTCAGAAAGAACACGCTGGAGAGATGAGATCACTGGCACTGAGACATCCCATTGACAACTCCACCATCCCTGAAATGTTGCTGGCCAATGAAATCACTTTAATTCAACTGGCATCACAAACGCAATGTCAACCCCATTCCGTGCATCGTTTCTCATTTTCATGCCAATGGAGCTTGATCATCCCTTTTAGCGCCAGTTCTCCTGATTTCTTTACAGGGAATTTAGTTGCTTTCTCTGGAATAGCAGGCTGTTAAATTTAGGGTTTGCTTCCTCACAGCTCCATCGGCTCAGAATAAATCCGATTCACTGCTGTCTGGGCCATTATCTGACAATCAGTAAGGAAGATGCTGGCGCTAAAGGATTTATATCCATCAAAATGGCATTTCTGCTCATTTTGGACAGCACTTTGTGCATGTGATACTCCACTGGCAAACATACTTCCCGCCTCTGATTTGGGGATATGGGGCTCCCAGGGCTTCCAGTGCGTGCGGATGTGCCTTGGCTGTCACATTTTGAGGATGACTTTTTTTTCTTTTCTCCCTGCTCCCTCTGTGTTGATAAGTGAGAAGACCTAAGTAACTCCATGGGCATAGTATCAGAGGGGTAGCCGTGTTAGTCTGGATCTGTAAAAGCAGCAAAGAATCCTGTGGCACTTTATAGACTAACAGACGTTTTGGAACATGAGCTTTCATGGGTGAATACCCACTTCATCAGATGCATGTAGTGGAAATTTCCAGGGGCAGGTATATATATGCAGGCAAGCTAGAGATAATGAGGCAGTTCAATCAGGGAGGATGAGGCCCTGTTCTAGCAGTTGAGGTGTGAAAACCAAGGGAGGAGAAACTGGTTTTGTAGTCGGCAAGCCATTCACAGTCTTTGTTTAATCCTGAGCTGATGGTGTCAAATTTGCAGATGAACTGAAGCTCAGCAGTTTCTCTTTGAAGTCTGGTCCTACAGTTTTTTTGCTGCAGGATGGCCATCTTAAGGTCTGCTATAGTGTGGCCAGGGAAGTTGAAGTGTTCTCCTACAGGTTTTTGTATATTGCCATTCCTAATATCTGATTTGTGTCCGTTTATCCTTTTCTGGAGCGACTGTCCAGTTTGGCCGATGTACATAGCAGAGGGGCATTGCTGGCATATGATGGCGTATATTACATTGGTGGACGTGCAGGTAAATGAACCAGTGATGGGGTGGCTGATCTGGTTAGGTCCTGTGGTGGTGTCGCTGGTGTAGATATGTGGGCAGAGTTGGCATCGAGGTTTGTTGCATGGATTGGTTCCTGAGCTAGAGATACTATGGTGCGGTGTGCAGTTACTGGTGAGAATATGTTTCAGGCTGGCAAGTAGTCTGTGGATGAGGACTGGTCTGCCACCCAAGGCCTGTGAAAGTGTGGGATCATTGTCCAGGATAGGTTGTAGATTCCTGATGATGCATTGGAGAGGTTTCAGCTGGGGACTGTATGTGATGGCCAGTGGAGTCCTGTTGGTTTCTTTCTTGGGTTTGTCTTGCAGTAGGAGGCTTCTGGGTACACGTCTGGCTCTGTTGATCTGTTTCTTATTTCCTCGTGTGGGTATTGTAGTTTTGAGAATGCTTGGTGGAGATTTTGTAGGTGTTGGTCTCTGTCTGAGGGGTTAGAGCAGATGCAGTTGTACCTCAGTGCTTGGCTGTAGACAATGGATCATGTGATGTGCCCGGGATGGAAGCTGGAGGCATGAAGGTAGACATAGCAGTCGGTAGGTTTTCCGTATAGGGTGGTGGTAATGTGACCATCACTTATTTGCACCGTGGTGTCTAGGAAGTGGACCTCCAGTGTAGATTGGTCCAGGCTGAGGTTGGTGGTGGGGTGGAAGCTGTTGAAATTGTGGTGGAATTTTTCCAGAGTGTCCTTCCCATGGGTCCAGATGATGAAGATGTCATCAATGTAGCGTAGGTAGAGAAGGGGCGTGAGTGGACAAGAGCTGAGGAAGCGTGCCCATATCCATGGGCATATCAGCTCCCATACATGGTCACAGCTAGATGAGGTCTTCATCCAGAAGCACTGATGTGAATGATTCAATAGGAGCTTCTCACATGAGTGAGGGTTGTAGGACCTGGACTTAAATTAATAATAACTTTATCCCTGTTACCAGCCCCCAGCAGTGGTCTAGAGATGGGCTGGGCTGTGACTGCACTGACACATGATTTTGCCTATGTCCAGACCTGCCCCTGTGACCCTTGTGGAGCCCCTGCCCCCTTTTGGTTGTTTCAAACTCTCATAACCTTTGGGGAGGCAAGAATTTAATCAGAAATCGCTCCAATATGCACTTCTAGTCCATTGACTTTGTTAGGCTGGACAGAGCTCCAATGCCAGTGATAGGGACAGTCAGTCAGTAGGAGTGTGACATAAACAGGGGAGTTTCAGGGGGAGTTCTCCTGGAGGAGCAGGTTTTTGTATTTTGTGTATTGTATTGTGTAGTTTGTATGTGTGGAGGCTGCTAGGGGCAGTGTGCTGGGAGAGAAGCTGAGCCGTGTTTAGGAGGCGGGGCTTACCTGCTTAGGGGTCCTATAAAGGTAGCCAGCCAGTCAGTCAGCGGCATAGACAGCAGCCAGCGGCACAGAGCTTTAAACAGGAAAGTTTCAGGGGGAGGTTGCGGGGGAGACTAAAGCCTAGGCAGAGGAATTGACAGGCTAGTAAAGGGAGTGGGTGGTGGTCTGCCAGTGTTCTGGTGCCAGTTGGGGGTTTGTTTTGTTTTGTGTTTCTTGGACTACCAGGTTTTAGGTGGGAAGGCTATGACTGATACAGAGGCAGCAGTGAAAGACACAATGAGGATGATTGGATGCGCAAGCTGCGGCATGTACATGATCCTGGAGGGGGTACCTGAAAAGAGTTTTGTCTGCATGAAGTGCCACCTGATAGAGCTGATGGAAGAAAAGATCCGAGGACTGGAGATGCAGGTGGAAACTCTGGTCGAGTTTAGAAGGGGGTTCGAGCAGATGATGGAGCAAAGACATGAAGAGGCTGAAGGGATAAGCTCAGACTTGCAGATGGAAGCAAGACCAAAGAATTCTGAGGAGAGACTGCTGGGTGAGGAAAGTGGATGGTGGAAGCATGTGACTAAGAGAACCAGGCAGAGGAAAAGACGGGACAGTGAAGGAGAAATAGAACTCAGGAACAGGTTTGCAGAGTTGGAAAATGAAAAAGGGGCACAGCAGGTGGTCGCTGAAGGAAAGAGGGCAAGGAAAAAGAGAAGAGCTGCTAGTCCTACAGGAAGAAGGGAGGAGTCAATGGAGGCAACACCAAATATGAGCCCCAGGAGGATTGCAAGGGTGAATAGGAATCAAGAGGACTTGCAGCCAGTGGGTCCAGGGGATAGACCGGAGAATCACACTGTCACCAGGAAAAGGCAGGTCTACATGATTGGGGACTCCTTACTGAGAAGAATAGACAGGTCTGTAACTAGAGATGATCCAGAGAACAGAAGGGTATGCTGTCTGCCGAGTGCTAAGATACGGGATGTGGACCTGAGGCTGAAAAGGATCCTAATGGGAGTGGGAAAGAATCTGTTGATTGTCCTTCATGTGGGAACGAATGATATGGCTAGATTCTCGCTGGAACGTATCAAGGGAGACTATGCCAAACTGGGGAAGATGCTTAAGGAAATCGAGGCTCAGGTGATCTTCGGTGGGATTCTGCCTGTTTCTAGAGAAGGGCAACAAAGGTGTGACAAGATTATGGCGATCAACAGATGGCTCAGGCAGTGGTGCTATGAGGAGGGCTTTGGGATGTACGGCCATTGGGAAGCATTTATGGACAGAAGACTGTTCTCTTGGGATGGACTTCACCTGAGTAAGGAGGGAAATAGACTTCTAGGATGGAGGCTCGCCCAACTGATTAAGAGAGCTTTAAACTAGGAATTTGGGGGAGATGGTTGGGAGATGTCCAGGTGATCTCCACGCCGAAATTTAACCTTGAGAGGGAAGAAAACAAAGTTAGAGGGGATACAGCCGTGGACAGAAGAATTGACATAAGGAGGAAGGGTAGTGTAGATACCAGTCTAATAGGTGATGCTGGTGGTAGAATATCTGTGCCTAACCGAGTAAAGAATGTCAGTGAAACCAAACAGCAAAAACTAAGATGTCTGTACACTAATGCTAGGAGCCTAGGTAACAACATGGAAGAACTAGAGCTACTGGTGCAGGAAGTGAAACCAGATATTATAGGGATAACAGAAACATGGTGGAATAGTAGTCATGACTGGAGTACAGGTATTGAAGGCTATGTGCTGTTTAGGAAAGACAGAAATAAAGGCAAAGGTGGTGGAGTAGCATTGTATATCAATGATGAGGTTAACTGTAAAGAAATAAGAGGTGATGGAATGGATAAGACAGAGTCTGTCTGGGCAAAAATCACACTGGGAAAGAACTACTAGAGCCTCCCCTGAGATAGTGCTTGGGGTGTGCTACAGACCGCCGGGATCTGATTTGGATATGGATAGAGACCTCTTTAATGTTTTTAATGAAGTAAACACTAATGGGAATTGTGTGATCATGGGAGTCTTTAACTTCCCAAATATAGACTGGAGGACAAGTGCTAGTAAGAATAATAGGGCTCAGATTTTTCTGGATGTGATAGCTGATGGATTTCTTCACCAAGTAGTTGATGAACCAACAAGAGGGGAAGCCATTTTAGATTTGGTTTTGGTGAGTAGTGAGGACCTCATAGAAGAAATGGTTGTAGGACACAACCTTGGTTCGAGTGATCATGAGCTAATTCAGTTCAAACTAAATGGAAGGATAAACAAAAATAGATCTGGGACTAGGGTTTTTTACTTCAAAAGGGCTAACTTTAAAGAATTAAGGAAATTAGTTAGGGAAGTGGATTGAACTGAAGAACTTGTGGATCTAAATGCGGAGGAGGCCTGGAATTACTTTAAGTCAAAGCTGCAGAAACTATCAGAAGCCTGCATCCCAAGAAAGGGGGAAAAAACCATAGGCAGGAGTTGTAGACCAAGCTGGATGAGCAAGCATCTCAGAGAGGTGATTAAGAAAAAGCAGAAAGCCTTCAAGGAGTGGAAGATGGGTGGGATTAGCAAGGAAAGCTACTTTAGTGAGGTCAGAACATGTAGGGATAAAGTGAGAAAGGGTAAAAGCCATGTAGAGTTGGACCTTGCAAAGGGAATTAAAACCAATAGTAAAAGGTTCTATAGCCATATAAATAAGAAGAAAACAAAGAAAGAAGAAGCGGGACCACTAAACACTGAGGATGGAATGGAGGTTAAGGATAACCTAGGCATGGCCCATTATCTAAATAAATACTTTGCCTCAGTCTTTAATAAGGCTAATGAGGAGCTTAGGGATAATGGAAGGATGACAAATGGGAATGAGGATATGGAGGTAGATATTACCACATCTGAGGTAGAAGCCAAACTTGAACAGATTAATGGGACAAAATTGGAAGGCCCAGACAATCTTCATCCAAGAATATTAAAGGAACTGGCACTTGAAATTGCAAGCCCATTAGCAAGAATTTTTAATGAATCGGTAAACTCAGGGGTTGTACTGTACGACTGGAGAATTGCTAACATAGTTCCTGTCTTTAAGAAAGGGAAAAAAGTGATCCGAGTAACTATAGGCCTGTTAGTTTGACATCTGTAGTATGTAAGGTCTTGGAAAAAATTTTGAAGGAGAAAGTAGTTAAGGACATTGAGGTCAATGATAATTGGGACAAATTACAACATGGTTTTACAAAAGGTAGATCATGCCAAACCAACCTGATCTCCTTCTTTGAGAAGGTGACAGATTATTTAGACAAAGGAAATGCAATAGATCTAATTTACCTCAATTTCAGTAAGGCATTTGACACGGTTCCACATGGGGAATTATTAGTTAAATTGGAAAAGATGGGGATCAATATGAAAATTGAAAGGTGGATAAGGAACTGGTTAAAGGGGAGACTACAACAGGTCATACTGAAGGGTGAACTGTCAGGATGGAAGGAGGTTACTAGTGGAGTTCCTCAAGGATCAGTTTTGGGACCAATCTTATTTAACCTTTTTATTACCGACCTTGGCACAAAAAGCGGGAATGTGCTAATAAGGTTTGCGGATGACACAAAGCTGGGAGGTATTGCTAACACAGAGAAGGACCGGGATATCATACAGGAAGATCTGGATGACCTTGTAAACTGGAGTAATAGTAATAGGATGAAATTTAATAATGAAAAGTGCAAGGTCATGCATTTAGGGATTAATAATAAGAATTTTAGTTATAAATTGGGGACACATCAGTTGGAAGCAACAGAGGAGGAGAAGGACCTTGGAGTATTGGTTGATCACAGGATGACTATGAGCTGCCAATGTGATATGGCCATTAAAAAAACTAATGCAGTTTTAGGATGCATCAGGAGAGGTATTTCCAGCAAAGATAAGGAGGTGTTAGTACCATTATAGAAGGCACTGGTGAGACCTCATCTGGAATACTGTGTGCAGTTCTGATCTCCCATGTTTAAGAAGGATGAATTCAAACTGGAACAGGTTTAGAAACGGGCTACTAGGATGATCCGAGGAATGGAAAACCTGTCTTATGAAAGGAGACTCAAAGAGCTTGGCTTGTTTAGCCTAACCAAAAGAAGGCTGAGGGGGGATATGCTTGCTCTTTATAAATATGTCAGAGGGATTAATATTAGGGAGGGAGAGGAATTATTTAAGCTTAGTACCAATGTGGACACAAGAACGAATGGGTATAAACTGGACACTAGGAAGTTTAGACTTGAAATTAGACGAAGGTTTCTAACCATTAGAGGAGCCAAGTTCTGGGACAGCCTTCCAGGGGGAGTAGTGGGGGCAAAAGACATATCTGGCTTCAAGACTAAGCTTGATAAGTTTATGGAAGGGATGGTATGATGGGATGGCTTAATTTTGGCGATTGATCTTTGATTATCAGCAGGTAAGTATGCCCAGTGGTCTGTGATGGGATGTTAGATGGGATGGGATCTGAGTTACTATAGAGAATTCTTTCCTGAGTTCTGGCTGGTGAGTCTTGCTCACATGCTCAGGGTTTAGCTGATCGCCATATTTGGGACTGGGAAGGAATTTTCCTCTGGGGCAGATTGGCAGGGGCCCTGGAGATTTTTTGCCTTCCTCTGCAGCATGGGGCATGGGTCACTTGCTGGTGGATTCTCTGCAGCTTGAGGTTTTCAAACCACAATTTGAAGACTTCAATAACTCAGACATAGGTTAGGGTTTTGTTATAGAAGTGGATGCGTAGGATTCTGTGGCCTGCTTTGTGCAGGAGGTCAGACTGGATGATCATATTGGTCCCTTCTGACCCTAAAGTCTATGAGTCTATGAGTCTAAATCCATAATGCCTCAGAAGAACTCAGCCTCCATCAGTCACAACCAGACTTGACCATTCCTCCAGCTGTGGCCTCTTAGTCCTGAATGAAGGCATCTCCTTCCCATTGGGAAGTGACTGATGCTTCAGTGCAGTGAAGGCACATAGGGACCATGCTGCTCAGGCCAGGCCTGGGCCTGTCCCCGAGCCCTGAGCTCAGATCCATTAGGGCTGGCTGTGCCCCTGTGGCACCAGCATATGCCCTTTCCTGCAGCCCAAACAGTCCTCTCTCAAATGGCATCTCCATCCTCTAGTGAGAGGAGAGCTGCAGGCAGGAAGTCAGAGTGGGACTTCCTGCCAGTTCTCTAGCAAACCAAGGCTTTTCAGTGAAGTGTGAGGAGATTAGGAGGGGAGAGGCCAGTTTCTGCTCTCTGCCTATCCCCAGCCAATCTGGGCTCTGGGCACAGGGCCAGTCACCAAACACTGCTCTGATATCTGGAGTGGGGGTTTCACATTTCTTCTGTTCCCTTCAACTCCTCAGTGTTTCATAGACACAAATCAGTCAGCCAGCTTGGCTATCGCTTGGTTGGATTCAGACTCAGTTCTCTATGACACATGCTTTTGAAGTGCTTTAAGGCTCATAAATGTGTTGATTTCCCTGTGATTTCAGGGTGCACCAGACCCTTCAATGTGCCCAGCTGCCGTGATTGTGAACAATGACTGAAAGAACAAAGGACATTTAAACTCTGACTGCAAACTCTTTTTGTATCACAGAGAGATGGTGACTCCAGGTAAACACAACTGACATTATAATCTTTCCAGATGAATTTTATTGAGCAAGCCTCATCATTATAAAATCCAGATGAGACCAATTATATTGTAAAATGTGGAGTTTCCAGAAGACTAAACTGTCTATTGCAACAGACAGAAACAGGAAGGACCAAGGTGTCCCTGGTGCCTGAGACTCCTGAAATGGTAAGAAAAGGCAGTGTGAGAGGGGTCCTGGTGAGCCCAGCAGATGAACCCTACTTGACAATGCTGAGAAAGGGGAGAAAAAAAAACAAAACCCCATGATCTTGGTCCAATCTGTAGAAAAATTCATTCCTGACCCCTAATCTGGCAATCAGTTTAATCCTGAGCGTATTAGCAAGAATCATACAATGAAGAACCTAAAACCATTGGATTTGCTGCACCACATAAGGCCATTACTCCACTTTGTCTGCTGTCCTGCCTTCAATTGTGGCCAATGTCTAATGTTTCAAAGGAAGGAAGGAAAACTCTATAATCCAGCTGGCCAGTTATGAATGCAGGAGGAATTAGTCCTTCCTGGCTCAGGGGCAGGTGACTAGTTGAAACCCGAAGCAGGAGATTTCTTGTTATCTCATATACACGATACAGATGCTAAGTTGTGGCAGCAAAGCATGGATATGTTTTCTTTGTAAGGGCTAGAAGTGAAGGATGAGGGACGTTGAGGGGATGTATTAGAAATAGGGTCACATTTTGCCTCACCTTGAGTAGTACCTTATGCTACAAGCCTAATCATTCCAATGGCCCCTCTCACAGAATAAGGGACTCCTCAGACTGAGTGAGGACAACAAAATTTGGCCCTGATGTGGCACCATAAATATCTGCAGCACTTTACAGAGCACATGGACAATAACATATCCCTGCTCCAAATAACTGATGGAGGACCAGGTGGTGGAGCCCTTATTCCCCTAGCTGATCACTCACTGAGTTAGTATCACTAGAGTCAATAGGACGATTCATGAGTAACCACTCCCCTAAATGTGGCAGACAAACATAAAATCTCTGCTGCTCTAGGAGATGTGGGTTGAGACAGAGACTAAACTGCCTCTGGGGATTCCTGGGCTTCGCTGATGGTCCCCGAACTCTGGCTGTCACACTTATTCTCTCTCTCTCTGGGTTTTGGTGCTTCTGCACTGTTGGACTTGGGGGGTGAGGGGGGAATGCCTTTTTATAGTAAAAATGCCCCTGGGTGTGCCTGTTACTATGCCTCTCCCTGTTCCTGCCTGAGCCCCAGAGACAGGGGCAGTAGAGACTGTAACAGAAAGATGGGATGGACGATCCTTATTTTGACACCCCACTTGGAGTCTAGTTTGCCCACCCCTGCTCCATAGTAATAATCTCAAATTGGTCACTTTGGCCTCATGTCACCATATTAGTGGGGACTGATCCATTAGAACCTTAAATTTTCTGTCATACAGATAAGACTTAAGTTACTTAACAGCCCAAACTATGGCATAACATTCCCTCTTGATGACATCATAATTCTGTTCAGTGGGGTTCAGTTTTTTTTTCCTCCCCACCCCAGTCTGCATTAGCACTAGTCTGTGCCTAACTCAACATTAGAAGCATCAGTGCCCAGCACAAAGGGTTTAGTGACATCAAGGCTGACTAAAATGGCTCTTTAATCAAAGCCTCTTTTAGTCCTTGAAGGCTTTTTCACAGGTTTTAATCCATATCACCAGGTCTGGCTTCCCCTTTCTTGTAAGGTCTGTTATGGGGGGCACAATATCACTAAATCCTTTAGAAACCTCCGGTAACAATTGGCCATATGGATAAAAAATTGAGCCCGCTTCTTGGTTTGTGGGGCAGGCCAACTCTGAATGGCTTCTACTTTTAAAAGGGTAGAGCGAACAAATCCACTGCCCTCCAAGTGTCTTAAATAAGATACCTCTACAGCCCCCAAATTTGTGTGGCAAAATGGATAAGCAATTTTGTGCAGTTGTGTGTTGCATCATGATGTCTGCTCTATAATGGAGATGAGTACCAGGCAAATGTCCTCATGTGTACCATTGCCAATAAGGAAGATGACATTCTGATCTCAGGCCCAATACCAGATCTTAAGAATGTGTATCATTCAGAAAAATATATATGTTTTACTGGTGACATTAAAAAAGTAGGCCAAAATTTGGGCCTCTCATCCTTGACAGTGTTCTTATATGTTAGGTTGAAAAGAAAAGAAAAATAGAGCAAAAACAGCACAACCTCTTTCAAAGAGACCACTCCCGCACCGAGCACAAGTGGCGCCTTTTAAATTTTACTCATCTGGGAGCAGGAGGAAAAAAGGCACCACCCATTGCTGAGCTTTTACTGTTGGGGTGGAGCTCTGGGTCTTCGGCAGCACTTTGGCAGCGGGTCCTTCACTTGCTCCAGGTATCTTTGACGGCACTGAAGCTTCATCGCCGAAATGCCGCCGAAGACCAGCAGAGTGAGTGAAGGTGCCGTCGCCAAGGTACTGCCAAAGACTGAGAGCACTGCCCCGTCAGTAAAAGTGCCGCAGCGAGTGGCGCCTTATTTTTTCCCCTTCTCCCTCTCTTCCCTCCACCTGGCTACGCCACTGCCTCTTTGCTGCTCAATGAATAATAAATTAGAATAAGGATAAACAAAGAAAGATTTATTTTTAGCTCTATTTAAGTTGATGTAAGAACTTATTTTTTTTGTTTCTGGTGGCTCCCTGTGTTTCTACTGACACCATATTCATGCAGAGTACTCATTTTTAATCTCTCCATGTCCTGACTCAGTTGGCTGGATTTTAAGGCTATAACACATTACTGTATCTCTCCCTAGCCTCAGCAAAATAGCTGCTTTTAAAGAAGTTTTTTCTGGCCTCACACAAGAATATCTCTTCTATCTGGATCTGTATTGCATGAGCTACTTTTATGGAGACAGTTCCAATGCTGAAACTAGGGTGGTTATATCATGCCCACATTTCTCATCCTGCTGATTGAAAGAAGGTACACAGGGGGGTACAGACCATTACTTCTCCACACTATACCCTCACTCCTGCCAATTCAGGCACTGAATAATTCATCCACAGGAATGTAAGACACTATCCCCTGAAATCATATACTATATATGATTAAACATATGCTAATTACTGAAGAATCCTACATTATGCAATGAAATATTGCATGCACAATGCATAACATATACACCATCGCCCCAGTCATGCTTCCATTGAAATTAAGCTGCTACTGAAATAAGGCTGATGCCAACATTGTGAAATATGTATGTTATATAAAACCGGAAACAGTAAAACATAAAGGGCTAGATCCAAAGCCTACTGAAATCAATCTGAGTCCCTCCACTGACTTCAAAGGGTTTTGGATTAGGCCCATAAAGTACTTGATTGAGCAAAATAAAATCCTCACATTCACATTACCAATGTTTTATGGTGAAACCAGAGATTTTTGCAACAATGCGTGATTTATTTGCACAAGATTAAATGTCACCAATGAAAGTGATATCATCATCTGTGGCAGGGGAAATACAGAAGGCTAAACTTGTGGAGAAGATTATTTTCAACTATTTTCTTTTATTTTAAATGGTTTTTACTTTTGATTTTTAAGTACTCACGTTTTGGGCCAAATGGTCTTTTGGGGTAAACAGTGCAAACTCTGTCGTAGCCAGTTGATGTCTATCACTGTACATGTGCAGAAAATTTGGTACCTGTTCTGTGAATTTGGGATCTTAAGATACCACTCCTTCAAACCTCCTCAAAACTCACTTCTTTCTGCCAGTTTTACATTGCTGACCTCCACAGTAGAAATTTGATTTTTTTTTACTCCAAAGTTGAACAGGATGTGTATGAAACAGTAAGCAGCTTTCATAATCTTTCTCTGTTATAAACTAATGCCAATCAGATACCTAGATTGTAACCCTTGTTTCTCCATAACTGCTGTCCATCATAGCCACACTTGCTCTTTTATGGCATGGTAGACCAAAAGTGTTGTTGTAATCAGCTACTGTAGAAAGACTGGCTGGTTCAAGAACTGCTAAAGACTTTTGTAATGTTTGTTCTTCATGTATGTATTTCTAGGTTACTGTATTTAAAAGATGCTTATTTTAAAAGGGACAAAATACATTTTTTAAATCAAGCTACTGTTGAATCTAGGAGACTGCAGGATCACAGTTATTTGTTACCTGAAATACTTAATCAGGTAAGCAACTTTAAAAAAATGAGGTGAAAGCATTGTCCGCGTAAAAGAAAAAGTTGCAAACTCGACAACTCACAGCTAAGTGGACAGGTCCAACTGTTAAATCTCAGGTTTATGTCTAACTCTCTTCCTGTCTTCCTTACTGGTAGATGGCAGCTTGTGGTATAATTTCTTACTGGTAGATGGCAACTTATATTCACATCAGGAAACCCTTGAGTCCAAAAATTCCAGTTTAAACACTGTGTTGGATTCATTGCTCTGAGACACAGGCAATCAAAGCAACAAGTCAACAATAAACAAAAAGGAAAGGAAAAGGGTGGGATTACTTTTGCTATATACAACTCTTGGAGCATAGAATCTAAGGATATGTCTTCACTGCAGCGTATATCAAGGGTTTGAACTCAGGCTCAAGACTAATCCCACTCCCATCTACAAACAAATTGTGCTAACCCAGGGCTGGGCCAGGCTCCCAGGACCCCATGGGGGTAGAGGGTCCAAGCCTGAGTCAAGCCAGAAGCCAGGGTTCAAGCCCTATTGCTTTTCAGTGTGAATGCAGCCCCCCTAAACTCGTATTCTAGAAGTCCACCAAAAGATTCCCACAGTCCCATGGGTCAACTTTCTTTGTCCTCTGGACAGTTAAATTTGGTGGGCAGTTAAGTTTTCCCACACTGCACCATGAAGAAAGAGCTAGAGCAACTTTGGGTGTGTGCTAGGAAGTGTGAGATATGAGTGGTAAGATTCAGGCTGATATAATGCAGAGTAGATGCTGGCACCCCAGGCTGTGACTCAGGGTTCAACAATTCCTAACGTGGGGTTACAAATGAATGTAGAGACTCAAGCCCTAGACTGAGAAACCAAGGTCTGCTAACTTGAGTTCTACCAACTCTGGGCTTACATTGCAGTGTGGACATGCCCTTATAGCCACACAATCATTGTTGCTGCTTTTCACTGTGAATCATGGTTGATACAATGCAGTGGAAAACATTTTCATTTTCTCTATATTGGAGTGTCCAGTAAGAGATAATGAAACTCAGTCTAAGGATATTTCTCATAATATTGTATGTGATGTGCTGTTTTTTTTTTCTTCAAGGAACTGGAAGAGCAAAATATGTTTATGGTAATCTACAGTGTTCATGTCAAATTGATTCTTTTTAATGGCAAATTTGTTACAGAATACACTTCATAGAGACTGAAATGCAGAGAAGCAAAGTAATGAAGTTATGTATTTTCTGTAGCTAATACAAAATGAGGGTGTAAATTCAGCTTCACCATAGAAAAAACTACAATGAATAGTTATCATCTCTTTGGAATACACACAGCCAATTTTTATATTGGAGAGAACCAAAAAAAGAGGGGACAGAAAAGATAAAAAAAAAATCCCACTCTGACCCGGATTCATGTTGTTACATTTTTGTAAAAAATATATTATGTATTAAAATATTAATTTAAATGTGTAAAGCAAACAGTAACATAGCAAGAGTGAGGGTGAGGAGGCAGTTTGTTACTGTTGTTTGCATTCATATTTATGCTGAAGAACACAGTCCAGATGCAGCATCTAGGCAGTGGGATTCTACTTTTGGGTTTATTCCATTTTCAGCTGGGTGGTCTAAGTAATTAAGAGTTCTTTGTGATTTGAGGTCTGATTCAAAACCCACTGAAGCCTGTGGAAAGAGTCCCGTTATATTCCATAGGCTTTGGATCAGACCATTACATAGGTTCTCTCAAGGTCAAATTCTGAACCTCTTACTCCTATTGCTGAGCAGTTCCTCACATGAGTAGTCACACTGGTGCCAGCTCACATGAATAAATACATACTAGTGAGAGTAAGGGGTTCACAGACTGACTTAGGAGAACATTCAGGGCTATGGATGTTTATTGATTGCAAACTCATCAGGGCAAGGCACCTTACCTATCTGTACAATTGCCTACCACATTACTCACTTCATAAAAATGGCTACCATTATTAATATTAAAGGCAATCTACCAAAACCATAGAATTAGAAAACTAAACAAATTATGCTACATGGGTGTAATGATGCTGGATCTGGCGGGACCCAACTGAGAGTGCCAATTCAGGACAAAATGATTAAAACAGGGCAATTACAGCCCAAGGCTGGGGTTTTTCCACCTCTAAGGCAAACCAAACCAGCCAGACAAAGAGAACTTTGGTCTCACCCCACTTGCTAACCACAAGTCACACAAGCAATTCTCTTAGACACTCCAGTTTCCCAGTATCACCACTAGTGCCACTCATTATGGGGGCAAATGATTATGAAAACCAATACCCCAGTAAAAGAATAAAGGTTCTCTCAATCCCAAAGGACCAAGCCCCAGACTCAGGTCAATATACAAATCAGATCTTACCCACAAATTACGCCATTGCCAATCCTTTAGAATCTAAAATCTATAGGTTTATTCATAAAAGGAAAAAGATATAGATGAGAGCAAGGATTGGTTTAATGGAATCAATTACATACTGTAATAGACAAGTTCTTGATTCAAGCTTGTAGCAGTGATAGAATAAACTGCAGGTTCAAATCAAGTCTCTGGAGTACATCCCCCCCGGGATGGGTCATTCAGTCCTTTGTTCAGAGCTTCCCTTTGTAGCAAAGTCCCTCCAGAGGTATGAAGCAGGATTGAAGACAAGATGGAGATGAGGCATCAGCCTTTTATAGTCTTTTCCAGGTGTAAGAACACCTCTTTGTTCTTACTGTGGAAAATTACAGCAAAATGGAGTTTGACGTCACATGGGCAAGTCCCTGCATACTTTGCTGAGTCACAAGGCATATTTGCCTTCTCTCAATGGGTCAGTTGTATAGCTGATGATCCTTAATGGGCCATCAAGCAGGCTAGCTGGAGCTGACACCAACTTGTCTGGGATGTCACCCAGAAGCAGACCATAAGTTTGAAATGCAGACAGTATACAGCCAACATTCATAACTTCAACTATAAAAATGATACTCACATATAGACAGCATAATCATAACCAGAAAATCATAATCTAGACACCTTATTTGACTCCCTTTATACAAGATTTGGTGCCACTACAGGACTTTGGTTGCAACCATGTTCTATATGGCCCTAGTTCAAGTCAATAATGTGACAGTGGGGCATTTTTTTTTCACATAAAGTCACTGAGTGTATTGGTCTGTGAGCTGGCTGTCGTTATTTATTACGGTCAGTTAAGAATTGCACAGTTGCAGGAAAGTTTTTTTCCTGAACTGACTAGGCAATGAATTAACTATCACTAGCTAAATGTCTTCACCTCAAGATAATATTCACTTTTAGCTAATAATTACTTGATTGATCTCCCTAATTTCTGCTATTTTATGTCACCTGTACATGTGGGTATTAGTGATGAAAATATGGAAGAGATCAACACTTGTTGAAATGGAAAGCAGCATAGATTGACATAAAAGAATAATTACATTTAGAAGGACCAAAATAGAATATTTATTTCTGTTATTTGTTTAGCACAGATAGTGTGCACTGTGATGCATAGTACACAAAAATACTGACTTTGCCCTGAAGGACAAACAGCTTAAACAGCTGTCCAAGATGTTATTTCCCCATCCTGGATGGGATTGTGTTTTTCTCTCCTTTTTCCTGTCTATTTTATTTTGCAACATCAAGTTCTCCCTTGATGTTTTTAATGTCACAGCTCTCAGGAGAGTGCTGTGGAATGAGCTCCCCTCAGCTTGTCAAATATGGTTAATATTAAATTTATAAGCAGTGTTAATTACACCAGAGCTGAGCAATTAATTTTTTATGGTACAATTATAATGTTAGTAGACATGTGCAATGACTCAGAATACTGGGCTCAGACACTTACCAAATGACATTTCCTCTGTAAATGCACAGCAGCCTATTTGTGCTGCTAATGCTACAAAGACAGTTCATGGGCCAATTCCTGGCAGTACGTTGATCAATGACACCCACTAGAAACCCAGTGAACAGCAAAGGGGAGTGCAGGGTGGAAGTCCTATTGAAGTACTTTTTAGTGTGATCATCACTATGGCACCTGAGCACTCAAGTTTTCCAGACCAAATCTGGCATGCCCCAAAACCACACAGAAATTCTACAGGATTTCCGTGGCAAAGGCCATGGTCCTCTAGAGTGGGATCTGTGGGTCAAGGAGTATTGTGTGAATGTTTATGGATATACTTTGAGCTCCATGATCCAGTAGTGTCCATTATTCTGTGAATCTGCACGAACGACTTTTATTGGGGTTGCTGCTAATGAACAGAATATGAGAGGGAGTACATTAATGCTGCTCTTACAGCAAGATATGGGCCTGATCCAAACTCTACTGAAGTCAGTAAAGTGTCTTTCCATTCACTTCCATGGGCTTTGGATCAGGTCCTATATGTCTATATGGGGGGGTGCGTGCACACTATTAATGAATTTGACCTATGGTGATAATATATATTCAATGTTTGGATTCAGATAATTAGTAAGGGCCTGATTGCAGTGCAATTTACTGTTCAACATACCAGTGGCACTGTTGGGCTAAATGTTAATTTCCTATATGAATTCACAACATTTGTTCTATACTGCTAATATATAATACTGCAAAGCTGATACCTTAAAGTCCCTTATTTGCAATGGATGCTGTAATACATGAGAGGTGGGGGGGTGGGTGGGAAGTAACTCCCCTTTGATGAACACTCAACCAGCCAGTTAGCTGTAAAATACCTCTTGGTGTCTGTTCTCTGCTTGCTTTACCTGTAAAGAGTTAACAAACCCACAGGAGGAAAAAAAAAGGGAGTGGGCACCTGACCAAAATTGCCAATGGGAAGGTAGAACTTTTCGAAATTGGGAAAGAAACTTTCCCTTTGTCTGTTGTTCTCTGAGTTGCAGGGACTCAGAGCAGTAATGCTGTAAGCAGCTTTAAGCCAGGTACGATTATAGATTATCAATTCATACCTCGAACCTACTTATCTGGAGCCTCAGATATGTAAGTAAAATTAGGGAATGTCTAAAAAGACACGATTAGGATTATTTCTTTTATTTCTTATTGGCTTGTGGACTCCTCTGTGCTAACCCCAGATGCTCTTGTTTGCATGTAACATTTAAACTGAACCCCCAAGAAAGCTTATTTTGGGTGCTTGATTTTTGGAATTGCTCTTTTAAAATCTAGCTAAAGCCTAAGTTACAGATATATTTTCTTTCTTTTTGTTTTTTAAAGAACAGAATCAGATTTTTGGTGTTCTAAGAGGTCTGTGCATATGCTCTTTAATCAGCTGGTGGCAACAGCTAATTTTGTTTGTTTTCTTTCTCGGCTCTTTCCCGGAGCAGGGGGTGGGTTGGGGTGAAAGGGCTTGAGGATACCCCACTTGGAGGAATTCCTAAGTGCTCCTTCCTGGGTCCAAGGTTGTTGGTTTTTTTTCCTGCATTTGGGTGATGGCACCTTTTACCAAGACAAAGTCAGGTAAAAGCTGGGACCTTGAGAGTTTAATACAAGCATGGAGTGGCCAGTATTAATTTTTAAATATTTGCAGGTCCCCACTTTCTGCACTCAGAGTGAAAGAGTGGGGAAACAGCCTTTACAGATGCCACTGACTTCTACCTGTAATGATGCACAGATCTCAATATATTTTTGATTACTCCAGAGACAGAATAGCAATTGTTTTTCCCCTCACCATAACAATACATGCTGAGGAAGGCATAAAGCAATCAATGAATCAATTAATTCAGATAGTAAGCCGCCTTTCCATAAAATTGCATGGATTTCTTTTCTGTATTTATAATCTATATGTTTGTTGGTTTTGTTTGTTTCACTAGCCTGCTGTTCACTTTACAGACATTTTCTTTTAGGGATTCTTAATCCAGCTTTATACTGTGTCTGAATCATTCAACTTGTGTTTTCCCATAGGTGCTAAGGAAAAGAGTTCCACTCTATTTACAGTTATTATACAGGGTACACTCACAGCTGTATCATAGGGATCCCTATAGTAAAAGAAGCTTTAAAAGAGATAGCAATATTTTCCCAATCTTCTATATATTTCTCACAGTAGCTATAATATGTTCAAATTACATGGAAGTTTCTAACACTATCACATACAATGTTTCATTTCATATTTAAATATTGGCTTAAATGTGTGCTGGAAAAGCATGCTTTTTATGATATACTAAAATGCAGTGTTAAGAATTCTAAATTGTTAATAACTGTGTGTGCATCACCCTAGCAACAGCTGTGACTCTAAGGAATCTATAATCTTCTGTTTCGAGTTAGAGAGCTGAAGAAGCAATAATTAATAAGGGATAAACATGAAAAAAATCCATTTTCATTACACTGTATCTATCTTTCTCTGTCTCTCCCACTCCAGAACTTTTCAAACATGAACTGAAGTACCTTATTGTCTGTGTAATCTAAGTTAGCTGTAAAATCATGCTGCACCACCTAATTACTCACTGTGAAGAATATGGTACAGCTCAGGAAGAGATTTACCTGGGTTTATAAAAGGAAATATTTATTAATAGAACTGCAACAAACTGTGGTGAGTTTTGGCAAAGGAGCCTTCCAGCTCATGAGCTTTTGCTACAATATGTCCCTTGGCTCTTTAACAAGAGCCTACAAGCACCTGTCAGGATTGGGACAGATCATAAACCAACAACAAATACACAGAGGCCTGGTCTACACTATGCTGTTAAACTGATTTTAACAGCGTTAAATCGATTTAACGCTGCACCCGTCCACACTACACTGCTCTTTATATCGATTTAAAGGGCTCTTTAAATTGATTTCTGTACTCCTACAAAACGAGAGGGGTAATGCTAAAATCGATATTACTATATCGGATTAGCGTTAGTGTGGACGCAAATCGACGTTATTGGCCTCATTATTTTACAGTAGCTACCCACAGTGCACTGCTCCAGAAATCGACGCTAGCCTCGGACCATGGACGCACACCACCGAATTAAGGTGCCTAGTGTGGACATGCACAATCGACTTTATAATATCTGTTTTATAAAATCGGTTTAAGCTAATTCGAATTTATCCTGCAGTGTAGACGTAGCCTATGTTGTGCCACCTTGTCAGCAGAAACGTCAAATGGCTCTTATTGTGAATGCCAAGCAAGCTGCTGAATGCAATGCAAAATCCACATTATGACCACTGTGTTGTATTTTCTTGAAGTGCATGTGGCCGAAGTGGCTGAATAAGACATACTTTAAGATAGGGCCCTTCCAAATTCTCAGTTCATTTTGGTCAATTTCACAGTGATAGGATTTTAAAAATTGTAAATTTCATGGTTTCAGATGGTTGCCTCTGAAATATCACAGTGTTGTAACTATGGGGCTCCCCGCAGCCCCTAGGCAGAAGGGCGATCAAGGAAGTTCCACGCGCTGCCCCCGCCCCAAGCACCAGCTCCGCAGCTGCCAGTGGCCAAGAACCACAGACTTATCTCTAGCCTGCTTCTTGCTTGCATATATATACCTGCCCCTGGAAACTTCCTCTTCATACATCTTACGAAGTGGGTATTCACCCACAAAAGCTCATGCTCCAATATGTCTGTTAGTCAATAAGGTACCACAAGACTCCTTGCTGCTTTTACAGATCCAGACTAACACTGCTACCCCTCTGATACTTGACACCATGCAAGGCACTGCATTTAGCCGTATGGAGTGGAAATCCATCAACCTCATGAAGAAACTTGCACAAGTACAAACAGATATCATCTTCCTTTCCAAATGCAAATGGATGGACATCATACCAAATGGACTAAAGGTAAAAAATCCACTGCTATCTACATACTACACAGATCATAGTGAGAGTTTATACCATACTCTATCAAAGAAATTGAGGAATTACCTGACCAGCATCCTATACAGCAAACAGGAAAACATCAAAAAAGAGCTCTCCAACCTGGAGACTCTCATAAATAACCAAACTTCAATACAAACGGACTTCACTAAAATAAGACAGGAGATCTACATTACTCACTTCACCTCTCTACAAAAGAAAAAGGACTGTAAGCTGTCTAAACTGCTACCTGCCACATGGGGCCACAACAGTGGTACCCCTAACCCACCCAGCAATATCGTCAATCTATCCAACTACACACTCAGTCCAGCAGAAAAGTCTGTCCTATCTCAAGGACTCTCTTTCTGCCCTGCCACCCCCACAACATGATACAATTCTGCAGCAATCTGGAAGCCTACTTTCGCTGTCTCCGACTCAAAGAATACTTTCAGGATAACACTAAACAGCCCACTGATACACAGTTACCCTCCCACCAACAGCACAAGAAGAAGAACTCCACATGGACTCCTCCTGAGGGTCGAAATGACAGTTTGGACCTATACATAGAATGCTTCCGCTGATGTGCACAGGCAGAAATTGTGGAAAAACAACATCGCTTGCCTCATAACCTAAGTCGTGCAGAACACAATGCCATCCACAGCCTCAGAAAACACCCTGACATTATCATCAAAGAGGCTGATAAAAGGGGTGCTGTTGTCATCATGAACAGGTTTGACTACCAAAATGAGGCTGCCAGACAACTCTCCAACACCAAATTCTACAGACCACTTCCCTCAGATCCCACTGAGGAATACACTAAGAAATTGCACCATCTACTCAGGACACTCCCTACACTAACACCGGAACAAATCAACATATCCTTAAAGCCCCTACCAGTGTTATTCTATCTACTACCCAAAATCCATAAACCCGGAAATCCTGGACGCCCCATCATCTCGGGCATTGGCACTCTCACTGAAGGACTGTCTGGATATGTGGACTCTCTCCTTAGATCCTATGCCACCAGCACTCCCAGCTATCTCCGTGACACCACTGATTTCCTGAGAAAACTACAACGCATTGGTGACCTTCCAGAAAACACCATCCTAGCCACCATGGATGTAAAGGCTCTCTACACAAACATCCCACACATGGATGGAATACAAGCTGTTAGGAACAGTATCCCTGCTGATGCCATAGCACAACTGGTTGCTGAACTCTGTGCCTTTATCCTCACACGCAACTATTTCAAATTCAATGACAATATATACCTCCAGATGAGTGGCACCGCTATGGGCACGTGCATGGCCCCACAATATGCCAACATTTTTATGGCTGACCTGGAACAACGCTTCCTCAGCTCTCGTCCACTCATGCCCCTTCTCTACCTACACTACATTGATGACATCTTCATCATCTGGACCCATGGGAAGGACACTCTGAAAAAACTCTACCACGATTTCAACAGCTTCCACCCCACCATCAACCTCAGCCTGGACCAATCTACACTGGAGGTCCACTTCCTAGACACCACGGTGCAAATAAGTGATGGTCTCTTTAACACCACCCTATACTGAAAACCTACTGACCACTATGCCTACCTTCATGCCTCCAGCTTCCATCCTGGGCACATCACATGATCCATTGTCTACAGATAAGCACTGAGGTACAACCGCATCTGCTCCAACTCCTCAGACAGAGACCAACACCTACAAAATCTCCACCAAGCATTTTCAAAACTACAATACCCACACAAGGAAATAAGGAAACAGATCAACAGAGCCAGACGTGTACCCAGAAGCCTCCTGCTGCAAGACAAACCCAAGAAAGAAAGCAACAGGACTCCACTGGCCATCACATACAGTCCCCAGCTAAAACCCCTCCAACGCATCATCAGGGATCTACAACCCATCCTGGACAATGATCCCTCATTTTCACAGAGCTTCGGTGGCAGGCCAGTCCTCATCCACAGACAACTTGCAAACCTGAAGCATATTCACACGAGTAACACACCACACCGTAGTAACTCTAACTCAGGAACCAGTCCATGCAACAAACCTCGATGCCAACTCTGCCCACATATCTACACCAGCGACACCATCACAGGACCTAACCAGGTCAGCCACACCATCACCAGTTCATTCACCTGCACATCCACCAATGTAATATATGCCATCAGATGGCAGAATGCTCCTCTGCTCTATACATCGGCCAAACTAGACAGTCCCTACGGAAAAGGATAAATGGACACAATCAGATATTAGAAATGGCAATATACAAACACCTGTAGGAGAACACTTCAACCTCCCTGGCCACACTATAGCAGATTTAAAGGTAGCCATCCCGCAGCAAAAAAACTTCAGAACCAGACTTCAAAGAGAAACTGCTGAGCTTCACTTCATCTGCAAATTTGACACCATCAGCTCAGGATTAAACAGAGACTGTGAATGGGTTGACAACTACAAAACCAGTTTCTCCTCCCTTGGTTTTCACACCTCAACTGCTAGAAGAGGCCCTCATCCTCCTTGATTGAACTAACTTCGTTATCTCTAGCCTGCTTCTTGCTTGCATATATATACCTGCCCCTGGAAATTTCCACTACATGCATCCGACAAAGTGGGTATTCACCCACGAAAGCTCATGCTCCAATACGTCTGTTAGTCTATAAGGTGCCACAGGACTCTTTGCTGCTTTTACAGATCCAGACTAACATGGCTACCCTTCTGATACTAGACTTTTAATTGCCCAGTCAGCAGTGCTGACTGGAGCCACCAGGAACCCTTTTCAACCGGGCATTCCGGTTGAAAATCAGACACCTGGCAACCTTAGGAACAACTCTCCATACCATGCCACCTTCACTTCTGCACTCCTGCTGGTGGCAGCACTGCCTTCAAGGCTGGGCCTCAGCCAGCAGCTGCCACTCTCTGGCCACCCAGATCCGTGAAATCTGGTATCCCCTAAAATAGCAGGATTTCATGGGGGAGATCAAATTTCACAGGGCAGACCGGATTTCACAGTCCAGGACACATTTTTCTCGGCTGTGAATTTGATAAGGCCCTACTTAAAGAAAACCAGAATAAAAAGAGGAGGCATGAACTAAGCCCTAAATAAAACTTTATGCATTTGTGTTAGGAATCTAATAGACTTTGGAGTTTGCAAGAAGAGTGAGGGAGGGTTGAGAGCTCTTGAACTTTGGCCTCCTGGCTTTGACACTCATTTCCTCTGTTGCTTTGAGCAAGTCACTTAGAGTTTGCTTGTGGCTTTTAGAATTATGTTAGTGAGAGAGTAAGTGCTCTGCATGAGAGGTGGTGGCTGAGGCCATGTCTACATCTAAAATTTTGCAGCGCTGGTTGTTACAGCTGTATTAGTACAGCTGTATAGGGCCAGCGCTGCAGAGTGGCCACACTTACAGCAACCAGCGCTGCAAGTGGTGTTAGATGTGGCCACACTGCAGCGCTGTTGGGCGGCTTCAAGGGAGGGTCGGGGAACGCGAGAGCAAACCGCGGCGAAGCTGGTCTCCTTTCCCGGTTTGCTCTCTCGTTCCCCGAACAAGCAGGTCTCCTTCCCTGCGGTTTGCTGGGTGGTTCGGGGAACGCGAGAGCAAACCCAGGAAAGGAGACCAGCTTCGCCGCGGTTTGCTCTCGCGTTCCCCGAACAAGCAGGTCTCCTTCCCTGCGGTTTGCAGGGTGGTTCCGGGAAACGCGAGAGCAAACCGCGGCGAAGCTGGTCTCCTTTCCCGGTTTGCTCTCGCGTTCCCGGAACCACCCAGCAAACCTCAGGGAAGGAGACCTGCTTGCTCGGGGTTCGGGGAACGAGAGAGCAAACCGGGAAAGGAGACCAGCTTGATTACCAGAGGCTTCCTCAGGTATGCTGGCATACCTGCTTATTCCACGGAGGTGAAGAAAAGCGCTGGTAAGTGTCTATATTTGATTACCAGCGCTGGATCACCAGCGCTGGATCCTCTACACCCGAGACAAAACGGGAGTACGGCCAGCGCTGCAAACAGGGAGTTGCAGCGCTGGTGGTGCCCTGCAGATGTGTACACCTCCTAAGTTGCAGCGCTGTAACTCCCTCACCAGCGCTGCAACTTTCTGATGTAGACAAGCCCTGAGGCTCTCATGGCTGAGTGAGACGATCTGTACCTCGGGGGAACATCCTACAGCCCCATGTTCATCTTTATAAAATGATTGTGTGGTATCCAATACAAAGTTTGTCATCTTGGGTGTCTTGATGCACTGAGCATGGTTGTTATAGTGATGTTACAGTAAGCTTATAGATTATAATTTTATGTATATAGTTGTGAGGTTGAAAATATAACCTCATGGCTTAAAATAAGCCCACGTAAAAACTCTCCAAGAGCAGAAAGGCAGTTCACACCTCATCTGGGCGTGTATGGGACAAACCCAGCCCAGCCTCACAGAAACAAAGGACGCTGCACTAGGCAGCAACAAAAGAATCTGACTGTCGAGGGAGTCACCTCCCTTCCTTTGGTCAGTTTGGAACTGCGATAAGGTAATGCTCACCCAACCCTGAAGGGGGGAGGGGAGCAAAGCCAAGAGGGAAGAAAGGACATGATAAAAGGGAGAGACATTTGCCATGCTCTTCCTCTCTCTTACATCTACATCTGCAGACACCACACCAAGCGACTGAAGCGCTGATCAAAGGGGAGAGCCTGGCTGAAGGGCAACCAGCCAACCTGTGGTGAGAAGCATCTAAGGGTACGTCTATACTACCTGATGGATCAGCGAGTAGTGTTGGATGTATCTGGGATCTATCTGGATGCGTTAAATTGATCCCCAAATCGATGCCTGTACTCCACCTTGGCAGGAGGAGTAAGCATAATCAACGGGGGAGCCTCAGCAGTCAGCTCGCTGCTTTGAGGACAGCCAGGTAAGTCAAACTAAGATACTTCAATTTCAGCTACACGAATAGCGTAGCTGAAGTTGTGTATTTTAGTTCGAACCCCACCCCCAGTGTAGCCCAGGCGTCAGTTTGTAAGGACACTGCAAGTGTTAAGATCAGCTTAGAATGCGTTTTGCTTTTATTTCATTTGACCAAATCTGACATATTTTGACTTATAATCACTTAAAATCTTTATAGTTAATAAATGTGTTTGTTTATTCTACCTGAAGCAGTGGGTTGGTTTGAAGTATGTCAGAGACTCCACTTGGGATAACAAGCCTGGTACATATACATTTCTTTGTTAAATTAACAAACTCATATACGCTTACAGCATCCAGAGGGCATTACTGAACTCTGCAAGAGGAGGTTCCTAAGGTTGTGTCTGGAACTGGAGGTATTAGCTAGTGTCATTTGGTTGCACAATCCAAGGAGCAGCTTACATGCCAGAGCCTGAGTGTGAACAGCCCAGGAGTGGGGCTTCTCACAGCAGAGCAGGGTAAGGATGACTCCCAGATTCAAGGATTGGTGTGACCTAGCAGATCACCGGTCCAGATAACACCAAAGGGGAACATCACACTGAGATTTTCCCATTAGTTGGACTTGGGCATCCAAATCCCTTAGTGGATTTGAAAAGTCTCCACCTATACCTGCATAGGGCAGGAGCAACCAGACAGCCACTAGAGGCCCTGGAACCAGGGGCGGCTCCAGGCCCCAGCATGCCAAGCGCGTGCTTGGGGCGGCAAGCTGTGGGGGGCACCCTGCTGGCGCTGCAAGGGCGGCAGGCAGGCTGCCTCTGGCGGCTTGCCTGTGGAGGGTCCGCTGGTCCCGCGGTTTGGCGGACTCCCCGCAGGCATGCTTGCGGGAGGTCCGCAGAAGCCGCGGGACCAGTGGACCCTCCGCAGGCAAACCGCCTGCAACAGCCTGCTTGCCGTGCTTGGGGCAGCAAAATCCCTAGAGCCGCCCCTGCCTGGAACTAATTTGCTCACTGAACTATGTAGCATGAACTCTACTCAGCTCAGCCCTACAGCCGCTTGCCAATGCGAAAGAATGGAGCAGTGCCATCTACTTGTCCAGACACTGTGGCTATTACTAATCTATCCCTCCTTGCACTCAAGGAGTGCTGCCTTCTTCATGGAGTGTTGGGAGTGGCCTGGGTCTTCTTCCAAACAATGCACCCAATCTGGCCAACCATATTGTGGCCCTTGACTTTTATGCCTCAGCTTCCCCATCTGTGATATGGGAACAATAATACATACTTACCTGTAGTGAGGATTCATTAGTTGATGCCTTGCTTTGAAAATGAGACGCAGTAGGTGTTGTTTATACTAGAACACCATGTTATGAAACTTGGAAAAAAAGTAAAATAGAATGAAAAATATAAATTGAGCTTCAAAACCGTGCTTAGTTCCTAAAGGGTTGGCACTTGCTATCAAAGACCATATGTCCATTTATGTTTATGTTTTAGGGACAAATTCTGATATCCTTACTGACACTAATACTTTACTTCTTGAATAATCTCATTGATTTCAACAGGACTATCTATATAATAAAATTCCAGGTTTCTCATTCTGTATGTCAGTTTGAAGCTTAAAATGTCTGTTGACTCAGTGTGAAGCAATGGAAGCAGCTATAGGTATGGTTGAGAGTTCTTTTTATTCAGAATATCACTAGGTTGAATCACCACTGGGATTTATGGTCTGCTACCATCCAATTTTTCAGTCTTCCACCATTTTGACTTTCGAAGGTACACCCTTGCAGTGTACAGCTACAGTATGGCATGTAAATATGCCATGCCCAGAGTTCTAGACCATTGTGATAAGAGGAAACCCAAACAGCTAATTTGCTTGCAACAATTTCGTTGGTTGTGTGAAAGCTGGCTGACCCCCCCTTAACAGATTACGAGCGGCCAGTAAGTGGGGTGGGGGAGTGAGTACTGCTCATGGACTGCTCATGCTGGGAAGCTAAGGAGGTCCCTCTTTTTGATATCCTTGGGATTGGGTATAACCTGCCCCTTTGTTTGGAAAATACTAAATGGATTGGGAAAGAGGTAGGCTACCTTCCCCTTGAGGCCTGTGACCAAACCCTTCAGTTTGATATTGAGACTGGGACATTTCCCCCTGTGAATACTTCTGAGAACGCCCAGAAACTCCCTTGCCTCCTAGACGGGGCCTTTACTGTAAGGGCAACAGGCATTCTTTATCAAGGGAAATGGATCCCCTCGTTTCTCCCGCTGGGCCCCATGAATAGGACTCATACATTTTATATGGATGTTTACTCTGGCATTGTGTTGCCTCACCCATCCCTTCAAAAAATGTCTGGATGCTCACAGCCCATGGGATCGCTTGCAAGTTTTACAGCTAATTTGTTTGCTGTTATGTATTGTGGGGGCATCCTGAATGCTACTCATGCCCTAGGACGCTTAAATATATCCCATTGGAGGTGTCAAGACCACATGGTAGGTACCCCCCAGCAGTGGGATGTATTAGTGACCCGACGCCACCGAGTCGCGGGTAATACCGTTACCCTCTATTTAGAGACCCCTGGCTTGTATTTTATCTATGGCCATAGCGCCTACAAAGCTCTCCCTCCCGGCTGGTGGGGTCAGTGTGGTGTGGCCCGGGTATTGCCTGATGTTCAAATTAACACCATGTTAGATTCTAGTCAGATCCTCAACCTGGGAAGCTATTCTCACAAGCTTTTTACCCCCTCCATAAGGACTAGAACCAAGCGTGCCGAGAATCCCTTAGTTGCTAGGCAGACAGGATTTCATTCCTTTGTCTGTGCGTTCATTCCTGGGTTGGGGGTAGCTGAACTAGACAGAGCAGTTGTAAATATTTCTGCAGAGCTTGAAAAAGCAGCTAATGCATCAATAGACACTTTCCAAAAGTTGCAACAAGAGATTGATGAAATAGCAGAAGTAGCTATGCAAAATAGACGTGTGCTAGATGCCATGAATGCTGAATTAGGGGGGGCTTGTGCTCGCATCGGGGAAAAATGTTGCTTTTATGTTAATCACTCTGGCTTAATTGAACAGGATTTACAGGCTATTAAGAACGCTGCTGTTGTTTTTCATGCTGTATCTCTTGATCACACCTTTAATTTTGAGGACCTTCTCCCAGACCTTGGGTCATGGTTTACTGGCCTTTTTCGTACAATTGTTAAATGGATTATTTTCTGTCTGTTCTTCCTATGTATTGTTTGGATAGTAATACAATGCGCAAAATGTCTATATAATGCTGTAATCAAAGGTTCTGCTGTCCATAAGACAACTCAGTACCTGTTTCTTCAGCTTGATCGTAAATTACGTAACAGGCCTGGCAATCTGGGCTTGCCAGGCCCGAAGGGGGGATTGTGAAAGCTGGCTGACCCCCCTTAATAGATTACAACAGGCCAGTAGGTGCGGGGGGGAGTGAGTACTGCTCATGGACACAGTAGCCTGAATTTTTGCACTATCTCTTTTCCTCTGCCTCAAAGCAGGAAGATCCTGCTCCAAACCAGTTAGTTGTACTTAGATAACGGGAGCATGAGATTTTACACTTACCAGTCAAGTATTAACACGCAAGGGTCTTTGTCTGAATGTGTATAAAAGGTTTGTGAAATTTGTGTAAGACAGAGTCTTTTGTACCAAGGTACAGGCTCTCCTTTTTCTGCAGAATAAAGCATTTTTCCTTATCCCTATCAGGCTGTTAATTGGCTCTCAGGTAGGCAGACCTGATATTTCGGTAACAGTTGTATGAGGGAGACTTCCCAGATGCCACACTCATTCATCCAACTGCCACCCATACAAATTAACACAGATTTCCCAAAATAACCAACCTGAACACAAATCAACACAACCACTCCCACAACAACACGACCGGTATACACAATATCCCCAAATGTCACTCTGAAACCTAGAATATCTGTTGAGTCACTACAAAGTAGTGAAAATCACTACAAACCTGGCTGATAGCTGCTTTTATTCAAAATATCACCAGGATCAGTCACCACTGGGATTTGAAGCCTGCTGCCATCCAGTGTTTAAGTTCTCAGCCACTCTGACTTTGTGGATTACACCTGTGAGATAACCAGGCCTTCTCTATGCCATTCCAAGAGTCCAAGACCATCATGATATCAGAGATAACTCAATCAATCATCACTCTTTCTCTACAGCTAATTTGACTACAACAATTTCATTGGTTGTATGAGGGAGACTGCGCATATAGTGGATTGCTTGTTCCAACTGCAAAATGCATGTGACTGAATGGACTTTCAGCTACCAGTGGGACAATAAATTACTACTCCAGTCAATAATGGTATCAGAGTCTGTCCCTTAGACTATATGATGCCCAGCACATTTTCCAGAATCCTCTCCCTGTTAAGGGGTTCTTTCATCTCCCATACTCAACAAAATATGATCACTCACCAAGATACCTAGTACAAGTATCAAAGCCATAAGACTTTGAATGATAGTGTGGGAATAAGTAAGCCAAATGTACTTAGCACTGGAAAAATTTGAAATGAGTTGAGAAAATTAGGCCAACCCTGACATTTCAGAACTACTTTTCATCACTCTACTCAATAAAAGTAAAGTTACCTACAAAAATACCTCAAGTTTCCACTCTTCTGCTTGGTGTCAACCACCAATTTAGTATAGGCATTGCACTATCATCAAGCCAGTAAATGTTCATTCATCTTCCTTTCAAACCTTTGCTCTTGTCCTGTGCCCAATGTATCTCAATTTTGCTCATAAGAGTATCAATCATCAGCTTATATTAGAGAATATATCTTCCTGGACTTATATTTTTCAAAGGAACCTTATTAATCAAAGATCCACTTTCAAATTTCTTATCCTAAATGGTATTTTTATAGTCTATTGAATATTACAAGCAGAGGTATCTTAGCAGCTCTCAAAGAAATATTACTCAGGGGCATTAAGTCTACCTCTTCCTAGCTTGACTGCATCAAAATGTTTTCTGTCAATGTTACCATCACAACTGAAGGAAGGTATGAAATGTAGTTTAATTTCTTCTTTAGCAGTTTTGCTATCATTCACTGATGATATCTAAATAAATGTATCAAGCAGCTGTAGTTAAAATTACATTTGAGCATCCTTCATCTTGTGTTTGCTTTGCAGCAAGTAATTTGAAAGCATATAGAGTATCTACTCTTCTTAAACTAACTGGTATAATAAAGTAAGCCTTTTGTCACACTATGTTCTTCCCATAGTTCTGTCTGTCATATTCAGTTTCATTTCCCAAGATACAGTCTGTTATCTTACATTATTATTTCCTTAACAAAATCTATATCTTATTCCCAGACCTCAATGACCTAGGGACAAACTGCATTGTGAGCAAGCATGCTTTAAAAGGCAAAAAAACCTTCTATGTCTGTGAGCCAACGGGGAAACCTGAATCCAAGTCAACAGAGAACAAACAATGCACTTACATAGATACTGACTACTAGATTTAGGTCTACATTTTATATTTTGTATAAAATCCTTTAAAAGGAATGTATTTATGAATGCAGGAAAAATGCATACTTGTGTGTGTATGTAATCATATATGAGGAGACATTAGCCATATGATAAAGTGCATAGTCTTGTGATAAGTGGATTAGTCATGCACTTTTGACAACCTTGCTAACTATGTATCCAATGGTCCACAGCACCATTTGCAATTATTCAAAAATTATTCAGTTGTCTTTTTTAATAATAATTTACCTCCCTTCCTTTCCCTGTGCATATTTTCCAGGGAGAATGTGATTAGGCTGGGGACTGGTCGCATCCCTTATTAAGTGGGGTGTTCCTCCATGCATAATGCTAATTTTCTGGTTGGCAATATTGCTCTTTCTTTGACATGTAGGAGTCACCAGTGTTAGCCTCTCAACCCTATCACAGTAATACATGTATTAGCTTTGTTGTTTTGGGGGTTCTTTTAGTAGTACCCCCTTTTTAAAATATTTTACTGGCCCTCACAAAATCAGATTAACTTCAAAAAGGAAATGTATTTGTTATAATTTTTTAGTTTCTTTTGTGGAAACTGTTATGCTGTCTGAAGTGACTCATGAACATGAGTGTCTACCTCACAGAAGACAGTAAAAAGCGGGGCAGACACACCAAACTGGTGGTAAATTCTATAATTAGATTTCACCAACCCAACACCAAATGTGAACTCCCAACATACTACAATGGTGTTGTAATTGAGGGACAGGCAGTCCCCTTAGACACTCCAGTCTATCTTGCCACCCAGGCAAGCAAGACCTTGTGATAAATGGTCACTTATATCAAAAATCACAAATATTCCAGGTAGGGTTGTCAATTAATTGCAGTCAATTAACTCAAAAAAATTAATCACGGTTAAAAAAATGAATTGCAATTAATCGCACTGTTAAACAATAGAATATCAATTGAAATTTATTAAATATTTTTGGATGTTTTTCTATATTTTCAAATATATTGATTTCATTTACAACACAGAATACAAAGTGTGCGCTTTCTATTACTATTAATACTTGCACTGTAAAAAGAAATAGCATTTTTCAATAACCTCATGTAAGTACTGTAGTGTAATCTCTTTATCCTGAAAGTGTAACTTACAAATACAGGGGGGTTTTTTGTTACATAACTGCTCTCAAAAGCAAAACAATGTAAAATTTTAGAGCCTATGAGTCCACTTAATCCTACTTCTTGTTCAGCCAAGCACTAAGACAAACAAATTTGTTTACATGTACAGGAGATGCTTTTACAATGTCCCCTGAAAGTGAGAACAGGCATTCACATGGAACTTTTGTAGTCAGGGGCAGCTCCAGTCATCAGCATGCCAAGCGTGTGCTTGGGGTGGCAAGCTGCTGGAGGCGCTCTGCCGGTCGCCTCGAGGGCGGCAGGCAGGCTGCCTTCAGTGGCTTACCTGCCGAGGGTCCGCTGGTCCCACCAGCTTCGGCGCCTGCGGGAGATCCGCCAAAGCCGCGGGACCAGCGGACCCTCCGCAGGCAAGCCGCCGAAGGCAGCCTGCCTGCCGTGCTTGGAGCGGCAAAATGTCTAGAGCCACCCCTGTTTGTAGCGAGCATTGGAAGGCATTTATGTGCCAGATATGCTAAACATTCATATGCCCCTTCATGCTTGGACTACCATTCAAGAGGATATGCTTCCATGCTCATTAAAATATAGTATGTTAATTAAATTTGTGACTGAATTTCTTGGGGGAGAACTGTATGTCTCCTGTTCCGTTTTACCCACATTCTGCCATATATTTCATATTATAGCCATCTCAGATGATGACACAGCACATTGTTCATTTTAAGAACACTTTCACAGCATATCTGACAAAACACAAAGAAGATACCAAAGTGAGATTTCTAAAAAATAGCTACAGTACTCATCCCAAGGTTTAAGAATCTGAAGTGCCTTCCAAAATCTGAGAGGGATGAAGTGTGGAGCATGCTTTCAGAAGTCTTAAAAGAGCTACACTCAGATGTGGAAACTATAGAACCTGAACCACCAAAAAAGAAAATCAACCTTCTGCTGGTGGCATCTGACTCAGATGATGAAAATGAACATGCCTCGGTCCACTTTGCTTTGGATTGTTATCGAGCAGAACCCATCATCAGTATGGACATATGTCCTATGGAATGGTAGTTGAAGAGAAGGGACATATGAATCTTTAGTGCATCTGGCATGTAAATATCTTGTGACACTGTCTACAACAGTGTCATGTGAATGCCTGTTCTCACTTTCAGGTGATATTGTAAACAAGAAGCGGGCAGCATTGTCTCCTGTAAATTGTAACCAAATTTGGTTATCTGAGTTGTCTGGTTGGCTGAAGTAGGACCGAGTGGACTCATAGGCACAAAAGTTTTACATTGTTCTATTTTTCAATGCAATTATTTTTTGTACATAATTCTACATTTGTAAGTTCAACTTTCAGGATAAAGAGATTGCACTACAATACTTGTATGAGGTGGATTGAAAAATGCTATTTTTTGTTTTTTACAGTGCAAATAATTTGTAATAAAAATAAATATAAAGTGAGCACTGTACACTTTGTATTCTGTGTTGTAATTGAAATCAATATATTTGAAAATGTAGAAAATGTCCCAAAATATTTAAATAAATGATATTCCATGATTAACAATGCAATTAATCATGATTAATTTTTTTAATTGCTTGACAGTCCTAATTCCAGATTATGTAAACTAACTAAAGGTTTGTTAGCTAAGAAAAAGGAATGATAGTTATTGAGAGGTTAAAGCAGGTAAAATATATATACAGGGTGAGTCACAGTCTATAATTCTGAATAGTAGCAGAGACGTAGCAATCTGCCAGTTTTCCAAAAGTCTCTCAGGGCTACCCAGAGTAAATCTGCGAATGTCTGGGTATGGCTACACTTACAGCTGTACAGTTCTGGGAGTTACAGCTGTCTTCATACAGCTGTGTAAGGAAAGCGCTGCAGTGTGGCCACACTGACAGCTACCAGCGCTGCAGTGTGGCCACATTTGCAGCATTTGCAATGCTGTTGGGAGTGGTGCATTATGGGCAGCTATCCCAGCATTCAAGTGGCTGCAACGTGCTTTTCAAAAGAGGGGAGTGGAGTGGAGCGTGACAGGGAGCATGGGGGAGACAGAGAGAGTGGATTTTTGGAGCTGACACTGTGTCAGCTCCCTGCCTTGCAAGTTCTAAGGACTGGAAGATACACAGCACCTACCTTCACTCATTTTAAAAGTTTCGACCCCTTCCCCCACCCCTCTTTTATTCACTAAATGCAAATAGCCTTCAGACCAGATGAGCAGCTGCTCCAAAATGGACTTCCCTCTCCCCTTCCGCCATGTTGCTTCTCTCCTCAAGCAAACACTAACATTCCAAAGGAATCCCGCTGCCTGCCTCTGCTTGAGCAAACAAGCTATGTTTGTTTTTTAGATAAGCAGCTCCGGGAGCCCAGAGTTCACAACAAAACAGCAGAGTGGCTGAACAGGCATTCTGGGATACCTCCGAATACCTCAGAGGCCAATTACAGCGCTTTTGGTGGCCACACTTGCGGAGCAGCGCTGCATCACCAGCGCTGCAATCCTTATACCCCAGGCAGAGCCGGAGTACAGCCAGCGCTGCAGCGCTGTATGTGCCGTGCAAGTGTGGACGGTGAGTAAGTTGCAGCTCTGTAAACCCACCACCAGCGCTGCAACTCTCCAGTGTAGCCAAGCCCTCTGTCTTCTCATTCAGTTATTCAGCCCTGTTAGAGTCCAAACAGTCCGCACATTTTTCCTTGTGTCGATACTTATAGCCTCTTCTCACAGAAAAGAAGCTGACAGTGTCAGTACTCACATGAGCTCTTTCTTTAATGATGGAGAGTGAGCCTTCATTCATCACACACAATGATCACTGCTTTGAAATTAGCTCTTTCCTGTTAAGGCTCTTCATTTGCATTACAAAAGGCTTTTTTCCCTCATTTAATGGATTATTTAGCTACATGAGTATTTGCATGTAGCTGTTTGCTATTACATTGTAACAGGGTACAGATAAGTGAAAACAATGCATGTAGCATCCCATTAATTTTCATGAGGTTTAAACACCTAATAAACTCCTAAACATTTAACAATCACTTTGATCTATATTAATATACAGGTGAATTAGCCTGGCTTCCAGCTATGCATTTGTAAGTGTTCAGTGAGGCCTTGGACTTTGGCATGAATTGGCACCTGGTCTGCCAGCATCACAGAAACATTATTGCTTAATTAATGCTTTATTTCTTTCAGGACTCTGTCCTACCCTGAGATATGAGACAAGGATTGCTATTGTAGGACCCTGACAGAATGAGATCATAACCTGCTACGGTTCAGAAATTTGGAGCTATAGTCGTATTGATCTACTTAGCATATTGAGTTATAATGAATGTCCTGTTTAGAGATAAAGTTAAAATTTCTGGAAAAAAACTGCACTACTCAGGACAGAAGGGCTTTAAACCATTGTTGCAATCAGCAGCAAGCTACAGCAGCCCCGAGGCTGCTCTGAATTGTGCTGGGAGCTATCTTTGCAATTAGCCATCCCAAGGATCAGTGAGTTGTAAACTTATCCTAAAACCACTTTTGCCCAAGTAGATCTTGGCTAGCCTATGGACTCAGACCCTGACACGCACTCTGTGCAGTTTGGTCTTAGCCGGGAAGCTGAATCATTCAATGAAAGTTTTTTCTATCTACTTAGATACATATGTAATTTTTTTTTATGCTTATGCTAATGTAACTGAAAGAATGGTCCACTATATCTTTAACACAGACTTTTCAAATAATTTCCTTTTGTTGTAAGGTCCATATAGTAGTAATTTTGACAGCAGCCAATGAGTTTATGGGGTGGGGGGCGTTGAAACAATCATTAGGGATTGCATTCCATGCGTAGAAGAAACATGTAAGAAAAATATTTTGGATCAGATATCCATTCATCCTATTATTTTTTTCAATTCATCATCTTGGTTTGGAATGGCATATATATTAGATCATTCAAGTACTATAGATGTACTCCATAACTACTTTGAATTATTTCCAATTTAAGAATAAATTATTACTTCAGTATAATTCTATGAAGAACAAGGATATGCACAAGTGCCCTGTAAAATTCGATACATATACTCTGAGGACCAAATGGTTCCATCAGATATGTGTACCCAGTTCCCATCGAAGATGATGGAAATGGCAGGTGTGCGTAGAATACAGCGCTTACAGACCTTTGAGCCTAATTCTCAATAGCCTTTCACCTTGTGAAGTCACTGCACCTGTGTAGTTATGTGCAAAGTGGGTGTAAAATGGAGACCCAAGCAGAATAATAGCATTTTATACTCAGTTTGCACCTCTTTGTAGGCGTTCCTAATATTTATCTAACCACTTACATCTTTGGAAAGGGTAACTTGTTTTAACAGTTAAAGTAAAGGAAACCATGTGAAATACCACAGTATCTATACAAATATGCCTGAACACAGTGGAAACATTATAGTAAGCTACAGTGAAGTCTGTTTGGACCACCACTGTAGGTCACAGAATTTATTTTAAAAGGTGAACACTATATTTATTCATACTCTTCACAGCTACTGTACTAAAGCCACAAGACAAAATTCCATCCTCATTTATACCTGTGCAACTGCACTGAAGGCAATGGGGTTACATGAGTATAAGTGAGTAGAATTTGGCCCAGCGATTATAAATGTAGCAATGTCTAATGAAGTATAGTCTCATTAAACTGGCAGTCACCACTCAATACGCTTGAGTAACATTCTACTTGCATACTCTGGCCTCCTTTCATTCCATTCCAAACTTTTATTACTGAAGTGCTCTGACCAATTATTAAATTCAATGTTAAACAAAAACCCAGCAGTTCAAATAGCTTCAATTTTCAAAAGATTCAATATAGGAATTCTAAAGGAAAAATGTAAATAATCAAGGCAAAACTCCATTGTCCATGAGATCTACCACTGTAAGAGTTAGAGCTGGGACACCAACTACCCACCATCATGTCCAGCTTCTCCACTTTCCAAGTCATCATCTGCAGCCCCAAACTCTGCTTCCTCTCTCTCCCAGAAGCACAGTCGTAGTCACACTAATGATTGGTCCACCCAAGAGTATAATTCACACAAGACCAAAAACCATAGGATTGGATTTACCATCTTTCCTCACTTCTCTCTAGTAATTTAAATTCTGCACTAATCCCTAATCATTTGCCTTGTGTGACCTTTTTACCTGTCCTGCTGTGCACCTCTCACTTTATGTCACATTAATGACTCCTGTTCTCTGCAACTGTGCTTATCATCTCAACATTATCACCATTTACCATCTGTTCTCCTTTGCCACCAAAGGCCATAATCACTGTTACCAACTGCCATTAAGCAACTGCTATCTCTTTGCAATTAATTGCCTTTTCAATGCAATTGATTGGCATTATTTGCTTGTCTGCAATTAGTTGCTATTTTGTTGCTAATGACTGCTACTACTGCCATTATCTGATTGCCATCTTATTGTTGCTAACCACTAACAGTGAATAGGTTACCATGAATCACTAATAACTACCCTCATTCCTGAATATTTGCCGCCTTCTGCTCAGCCTCCCAATTTTTCCTGCTTGCACGAGCACCAATTTTTTTTCCTGTTGTACCCCTCTGCTACCCAACCACACTTTTACTTTCTCTATCCTTAAACTCCATTTCTCTCCCCACTTCCCTTCTACTTCACCACTTTATCATCTCCTCTTGCCTCATCTGCCCCATTATTTCATCTCTTCACCCTCACCCAATTTTCATAAATATTCATCTCACTGTTGCCTCTTTCTCTGCTGTCTCCGCCAGTCCACCTGCTCAGTGCTAACAATTTTTTCCAGATCCTGGCCCTCACTACAGTACCCCCCTTCTCTCTCTCACATCCAGGGCTGGCTCTAGGTATTTTGCTGCCCCCAAGCAAAAATAATTTTGGTCACCACCACTTTTTTCTTTTTTTTGCTTTTACACGTTTGCACTTTGAAATGTTGTATCCGGAGTGGTGGCAGCGGCGCCGGTGGGAGCAGCGCACAAAGGAGCAAGCGGCCGGTGGGGGAGCACAGCCGCTGTCCAGAGTGCAGGGATGCTCCGGGGTAGCCGGGAGGCACGCGGAGGAGGGCTGGCAGCACCAGGTCTCTCTGGTGATCCCGCAGGGTTGGCTCTGGCCCAGCAGAGACGGTACGGTTCCTGCAGGGCAGCGCTGCCACCAGCTCCAACAGATGCTCTGGGCCTGCTGCTCCCAGCCACCACCACCATCCCGCTGCCGCTCTGCGTCTGCCCCCCAGCCATGGTGCTGGAGAGCCCAGCCTCCATCCAGCCATATCCATTGCCTCCCTCTTAAACGCCTCTCCTCATTTGTTCTGGAACTTCTGCTCTTATGCCATCTAGTTTACCTTTGTCCAAGAACTTTGAATCTTTTCCAAGCTCCATTCGTTGCCCTCACTGACCACTGGCTATCTCGGTAGCCCTCCTTTGTAATGCCCTGATCCCTAAAGGTGGTGAAATCTCTGGTTCTTCCCTACTTGGGTACTCTTTAATTCCCCTTTGGGGCCAATGAGGCTTTGGATTCCTGAGGATTAGTGCATCCACCTACTGGCTGGTGTACAGAGGGAAAACACCCCTATCATAACTATAAAGGGAAGGGTAACAACCCTCCTGTGTACAATACTATAAAATCCCTCCTGGCCAGAGGCACCAATATCCTTTTACCTGTAAAGGGTTAGGAAGCTCAGGTAACCTGGCTAACACCTGACCCAAAGGACCAATAAGCAGACAAGATATTTTCAAAATCCTCTCCGCCAGCCCCCAAGATTTGAAAGTATCTTGTCTGCTTATTGGTCCTTTGGGTCAAGGGTCAGCCAGGTTACCTAAGCTTCTTAACCCTTTACAGGTAAAAGGATTTTGGTGTCTCTGGGCCAGGAGGGATTTTATAGTACTGTACACAGGAGGGTTGTTACCCTTCCCTTTATAGTTATAACAACCCCTATAACTTCTAGGAATAAGTCAACTAATATAGTAAATCAAACCCACATATGAATAACAATTGTTTATTTCCTGGACCACAAACAGGAAGCAGAGGGAAACAGGAGAAAGACCAGGATGGCAATTACAGGGCTCCCTGGCCTGCATTATAGCAACAAATTAAACCCCACAACAACAGAGATAGAATAAGGGAAAATCACAGCCATTCCCAAAGTGCCCACAGGCTGGTTTGAGCAGTGTGCTGGAGCACAAGGACAGGCTGGTGTTGCTGTCTGTGCTGTGTGCAGGCAGCTTCCCAGATAGTGGTTAGTGTACCAAATTTAATCAAGCTGTGGCCTAGCCCTGGCCTCCAGTGCAAGGGGGATTACAAGCTCTGCTCTCTTCCAGCCAGAAGCTCATCCACTTTTCACCATGGCAGACCCTTCCCCTTCCCCTCCTCTTCCCCCCACATGTTCCCACCCTCCAGGCTCACCACCCAGAGCAGATGGAGGTGGAGGGTCAGCTCAGGTAGCTGTGGGAAGCCTGGGTTCCTCCACCTGCCCTGGGCATGGGGCCACGGGGGCAGGGACATGGGTGGACTTACCAGCCCTGCTCTGGCTTCCAGGGAAAGAGAAGGCATGGAGGTGGAACCTTGGGGGGAAGAGAAGGGGTATTGGGGGGAATGGGCAGGGGCAGGCTATGGGAGGAAGACGAGGGGTGAGGGCAGGGCCTCGGGGGGGCAGTGGGCCCCCCACCCCACCCCTACTTTTAAGAAGGCTCTGCTGCCCCTGCTTCCAGCTCTTGGACTTTGCCCCAGCTTCTGGGTGATCAGACTCCCTGAAGCAGAGACACAGCCAGATCATCTCCTGGCCTCTGACCTGGAGAGTAAGAGAATGAACAACTTCCTTTCCATGCAGCTAAGAGAATACCAGCCTCCCCTTTCCCTTTCTCACAGGTTCATGCTTTCTCCAGTCACATTGCTATGGAGCTTCACAGAGGCCAGCCCAGCATGTCAATCAAGCTTCTAGGTGTGATCTCCAGCAGGCAATGTCAGTCTCTGTGCTGTTCCCTGTGGGAACTGTTAGGAACCTTGTCTCTGCAGCCCCAGGCTGACAGGAGCTACATCTCCTTTTGACTCTACACCTGTGCTCATCCCCTCTTTTGTTGACTCACCTTCTTGCCTTGGCTCAGAAGGTGAAAGGAGTTGGGACCTCTCATACCTTTTCCAGCCCCTCCCTTTTCCTTCCCTACCTGCCTGCTCTACTTTCAAATTAAAAACCCTGGAGCTGGCCATCATCTCCTGCCTCTGCCTTCTTCTCTGATCTTGACACCTAGCTACCCTCTTTTCAATGCCAGGCCCTTGTCCTGAGCCAATTCAGACTCTACATCAGTGACCAGTCTGACAGTTACCAATCACTTCCTTTCTTTTGCCACCTCTTGTCTGTAGATCTCTGCAATCAGCTCCAACATTTTTTGACCTAGTCCTAAACCATCATTTTCTATCTGTATTCTTCATGTGAGTTCTCTTTCCAGCAACTATCATACCCTCTGTTACATCGCTCACTGCTGTTGAAACTAATCAGTATAGCACCTCTCAAGATTCTTTTCCGGCCTGGAGCAGGTGGAGGGTCTGTGACTCTACATCGGCTCCCCTCAGCTGCCTGTGTGGTTCTCCCCGACCCAACTCTTCTGGGGAGGGGCGTCGGAGCTGCATCCTGACCATGGTAAGAGCCATGCCACAGGAAGCTGTGAGGAGCAGCAGACCCTCCACCTGCCCTGGGAAGGGGGCTCAGGGGTGGGAACATGGGCCAGGGGCTGTTCTTGGAGAGCCCCCACTCACTCAGGGCAGGAGGAGGGCCCACTGCAGCTCCTCACAGCAGCCTGTGTGGCTCTTATCATGGCCAGGCTGTAGCTCCGCACTCCCCCTGTCCCTGCCAGAGCCGGGTCAGGGAGAGCAGTGCGGGCACCTGTGGGGAGCTGGATCCCTCCAAATGCCATGATTGGGGAGCCCAGGAGGTGGGAACATGGCAGGGGGCTGCTTTCAGCCCGCCACACCCCACTCTGGCTTCTGGTTTGGCCGGGGGCGGGATGTCCGGGGGAGTGAAGGGTCGGGGCCATGGGAGGCAAATAGCATAGGCTGGGGAAGGCTGTGCCTCCCCAAATAGCCTGGTGTGGCCTCACCCACACTCCTCCTCCAGGCCTCCTCCTGCCTACTTCCAGTTTCCTTCTCTCTCTTCTGAGGCCCAGAGGCTGGGGCAGGCAGGCTGGAGCTGATGCACACAAGATGCTGGACAGTGGTCATTTTGGGGTTAGGGGCATGCAGGATGGGGCTGCTGCCACAGGGTGGGGGGTGGTCCAGGCTCTGGTGGGGGGCGGGGCAGAAGGGGAGGGGTGGGGCCTCGGGAAGAGTGAGGGGCCAGAGGCTAGCCTCCCCGAAGGGTGCATTCATGCACTGCTCATGGGTGAGATGGGGGATCCCTCACTTCTGGGAAGACTCCAGCGCCGCTGCTTGATGGCATTTAATTGCAACAAAGGTTGAGTTTAAAAGCTAGACTTGACATTAAGTATGTCTTCAGAAGCTTTTTTTCTGATACTTAATTCCCCATTGACCCTGGACAGAGCGTACGGCAGATATGGTCATGGTATTTCTCTCTGACTTGGGTTTCTGTGATGAAAAAGAAGAATGAACTGAACCTGTAAAGAGGGCTCCTATAGGCACTGCCTTTGGCCAATTTTCTCACTTGTGATGTAAACTCATTATGTTTGACATTGTCAGACTGAGCTTTGTCACTTGATAACAGCTTATGGCAGTGAGCTGGAGCAATGAGGCTTGCCTGAGATACTGAACACAGTGAGAGAAAATGTGGTAAAAATTGAAATGACAGGATAGAATTGGTAATAGTCACTGTTGTAATGAAACTGAAATGCAACACAGAAAAATCATTGTATCTGCTTGAAGTGTACAAAATATCAATAGAATGTTAAATAAGAAAGTAATTCCACTGATCTTTTTACACATACACGGGGAGCCTCAACAGATCACTGACAGATCTTTAATAAAACAAAATTATTCTTGTATGGTAAGATTCCATGTGTAATGCTGGCAGACCAGGTGCCAGCTCATACCACGGCCTCTAGGTCTCAACTGAACACTGATGAATACGTAGCTGGAACCAATCTGGTCCATCTGTGTATTAGTATTGTTAAAATAGGTATTCAAGTTATAAGCATGTGTTTAGACTTCATTAAATGCTTGTAAGTTGCTGCATGCATTAAATCTCACTTATAATATCTATATCCCATGTTACATAGTAAAATGTATTTGCTCTGTAACTGTAAATCACTAGACAGGAGAGAATCATTAACAAGTGTGAAATACTAGTTGCCAACAGGAGGTGTTACCTCCTGCCCAAAAGACCTATCACCAGTGTTCTCTCTAATTTTTCCCATGCGTGTGTGGAATGAATTTTATCATGTGCACCAATATGGAGGTGATGTGTTACACATCACCTCCATATTGGTGCACATGGCAAAATTCATGTGGTGAGGGTGGGGTGGATGGGTTCAGAGTCTGGGAAGGGGCTCAGGCTCGGGCTGGGGCAGAGGGTTGGGATGGGGGGGAGAGGTGATGGCTCCGGCTGGGGGTGCGGGCTCTGAGGTGGGGCCCGGGATGAGGAGTTTGGGGTGCAGGCTGCCCCTGGGACCTCTCCCCCCCCAGCCCTCTCTCCCCGCAGCAGCACCTGGACTGTGGGCAAAAGGCACCTCTCCCCTGGCCATGGCAGGTCTGGGCCAGGGCTGGGCTGGGGCCAGCAGGGAGAGGCATATCCCCCCACCACAACAGGTCTGCAGCTGAGGAAGCTGCATCTTTCCCTGCCACAGCCCTGAGTGCCTGCGGAGCACTTAATAGGCTGCTGTGCAGTCGCGCACCAAACAATCTATTGTGAAACATCAGAGGATAATAGACTTTGATGATTGTTCCCCCGCCACCCTTCGTAAAGAGGAGACATGCAAGTGAATTCCTTCCGACAGCTGGAGTTTCAACTCAAAGCTGAAGGGGGAAGGAATAAAAAGCCCTAACAAGGAGGAACTGTCTTTTAAGCTACTTGGACTCTGAGGAGCAAAGATTACTTAACATAAGCAAAGGATCCCCAGTGCTTGGCCTGGGCTAACCATAAAGGTCATATAGAGCTTGCCTATTATAGAAGCTTCCATTACTGTTTGAAACTTAAGATTAGAACTCATTTGTGTGTAGATATGTTTACCTGCCTCGACCTTATAAATGACTCATTTCTTTTCCTAGTTAATAAATCTTTAGATAGTTTATTATAGGATTGGCTACAAGTGTAGTATTTGGTGTGAGATCTAAGTTGCAATTGACCTGGGGTAAGTGATTGGTCCTTTGGGACTAAAAGTAACCTGAATATTGCTGTGATCTTTGGTGTAAGGGACAATCTATCACTACAGTACGCTTATGTGGGTGGTAAGATATATAGGAGTACCCAAGGGGACTGTCTGTGTCCATTTTAAGGCTGCTCTATATCTTGAGAATTTTATACTAGATAATTGGGTAGTGAAATCTAAGTACAGAACTCATTGTCAAGTTGGGATTGTGCTAGAGCTCCTAACCATCTGCCCTGAGTTTGGTACTCACACTCTTGAGCCACTGCAGGACAGTTTGATACCATAGTCGTAATTAAGTGTGTTTTTAAACCCTTGTGACTCAGCCTAATTAAATCCAATTTCCCAGACTATAGGCAGATTATCTCCTTGTTCAGTTTTAAATTTCTACACCCAAATTGCTGAAGCACAAAAGCTATTCAATAAATTATTGGAAAAAAGGTATGTCTCCTCTATTCTTTTCATACTCAAAACATTTGAAGTATTTCCAAAAAACTGTTTTTTCTTGGACAGACATCAAATATGGGAAATGTCCTAAAAAGTGAAACATTGACAAAGTTATAAGCAAACTGAAAAAGTCCTTTTAGGATAGAAATTCTTATACAGCCTTAACTATAAGTGTTGCTACACACACACACACACACACACACACACACACACACACACACACACACACACACACACACACACACACACACACACCTATACAATGGTGAGATCTATGTAAAATTTCAGAATCATGTGATAAAACTGCATATATAAATCACTTTTTAACTGTTTTATGAGCACTCTGCCTGCTAATCCATTTTTGCCAGGATTATTTCTAATATTTCTAAACTCTCAGCAGCTTCAAAAGGTTGTAAGATTTTTTTAAGACCACCTCCCACAAATATTTTCCTCCCGCTTACCCCCCTCAAAATAAAAAAATAAATCACAGAAGTCTGAGAGGGAGGACTGCAGTGTTCAATCCTGGTCCAGTGACATCTTTAATGGTCAGTGTTTTCCAAATCAATCAGGTATAGACCATATAGTGAATGGAGGATTTTTACCCAGTGAAGATTAGAAATGCATTTCTGTCCATCCTTTGCAATCCATACAGCCCTTGCTTTCAACCCTGAACTATCACATGATATTGGAACTTGACATTTCAACATTTCTTATTTATAATAAAGTTATTTTACATTATGTTTAGAGGTTGCTATGAACATTATTTCCTCCTTCCTCTAATGAGTATATAGTTGAAGTCTTGGTACAAAGACAGCCTTGGATTGACGGCAGAAGTGGAGAAATAATGGAAAACATTTTCTGATCATGAGTTTGAGGCTTTAAAATGAATTAGCTGTAGCCCTTCTCCCAGGTGGAAAGTGAATAAGGTGGACTGGTTTCAAGAAGAGGTCTAGAGTTACTGCAAAACATTTAGGTTAAGCGCCCACATAGCACTCCTATCAGAAGTGATCTAAGAAAATAAAGCAACTGCCCCCACTCACCTTTAATTATATTTTAAACCAAAAACTCTAGTTATTTTAATATGTGCCTACCCCCATCCCTTGTTTCTCTCTCTCTCCTTCCCTCTTCTGCCAGCCAAAAAGAAGCAAGAATCTTTGTAACTGATTTTCTTCCCCCAAAAAACCACAAAAATAAACCTACATGACTTTCCAACAACTTTTAAAAAATCAGACAAATAATGGTTTTACCAAATGTTTAATACATTGATTTATTCTATTTTCATTTACTGCCAGAGATGATACTGCCTGTCTCAAAGATGAGAAAAAGTAAAAGCCTGATCTCAAATACAACAGTTCTGACATTAGTATTCAAGAATAAAAAGAGAGGATCACAATACCACAGCTCCCACTTGACAGGTGTTCATTTCCTAGCTGAGCTGCATATTTAGGCATGCACATGTCTGATTGACATTAGCTATTTGCAAAAGCAGGGGGAAAGTGGAAACCTTTCACATGCAATTTAGAAAGGCCACGTATATGTCAAGCTTCTTATGTTTTCAATCCTATTCAATGTCTGAGATATTCTGGGTCCAATCATGCAAGTCTTCTGTATGTTGGAGCTCATACTTAAATGGCAGCTGCAGGTTCAAAAGATTTGCAAGCCCCTCTATCCACTGCTAAACAGGAACTTTTGAAAGAAAGAAATCTTATGAAAGAGGGGTACTGGCAAGTACCACTAGATGAACCTGCCAAGCAGAGGTCGGCATTCGTCACCCATGCGGGGGTGTATGAATTCAATGTCCTTCCTTTCGGCCTTCGAAATGCACCCGCCACCTTCCAGAGGCTGGTAGATGGTCTACTAGCTGGACTGGGAGAATTTGCAGTTGCCTACCTCGATGATGTGGCCATTTTTTCAGACTCCTGGCCGGAACACCTACTACACCTGGAAAAGGTCTTTGAGCGCATCGGGCAGGCAGGACTAACTGTTAAGGCCAAAAAGTGTCAAATAGGCCAAAACAGAGTGACTTACCTGGGGCACCAGGTGGGTCGAGGAACCATAAACCCCCTACAGGCCAAGGTGGATGCTATCCAAAAGTGGCCTGTCCCACGGTCCAAGAAGCAGGTCCAATCCTTCTTAGGCTTGGCCGGATACTACAGGCGATTTGTACCACACTACAGCCAAATCGCTGCCCCACTGACCGACCTGACCAAAAAGACCCAGCCAAATGCAGTTAAGTGGACTGATGAGTGTCAAAAGGCCTTTACCCAACTTAAGGCAACGCTCATGTCTGACCCTGTGCTCAGGGCCCCGGATTTTGACAAGCCATTCCTAGTAACCACAGATGCATCTGAGCATGGTATAGGAGCGGTGCTCATGCAGGAAGCAACAGATCACAACTTCCATCCTGTCGTGTTTCTCAGCAAGAAACTGTCTGAGAGGGAAAGTCACTGGTCAGTCAGTGAAAAGGAATGCTATGCCATTGTGTACGCCCTGGAAAAGCTACGCCCATATGTTTGGGGACGGCGGTTCCAACTACAAACTGACCATGCTGCACTAAAGTGGCTTCATACTGCCAAGGGGAACAACAAGAAACTTCTTCGTTGGAGTTTAGCTCTCCAAGATTTTGATTTTGAAATTCAACACATCACAGGAGCTTCTAACAAAGTAGCTGATGCACTCTCCCGTGAGAGTTTCCCAGAATTCAGTAGTTAAAAAGTGTTCTTAAAATGTAGAAGTCTGTTAGTTATATACTTAGGAGTATATGTAAAGGTGTATGTGTTGTATTAATCTGTTTATTTTCAAGTTCTAGAAGGAAATCACCGCCAGTGAGCTTCCCCACTGTCTGCAATTTGGGGGGCGTGTCATAAACAGATAGCTAAGGGTTAATGTCTCTTTCACCTGAAGCACCTGACCAGAGGACCAATCAGGAAACCGGATTTTTTCAACTTTGGGTGGAGGGAATTGAGTGTCTAAGTCTTTTGTCTGCCTGCCTGCTTTCTCTGAGCTTTGGAGAAGTACTTTCTACTTTCTAGTCTTCTGTTTCTAAGTGTAAGGACAAAGAGATCAGATAGTAAGTTCTATGGTTTTCTTTTCTTTGGTATTTGCATGAATATAAGTGCTGGAGTGCTTTGATTTGTATTCTTTTTGAATAAGGCTGTTTATTCAATATTCTTTTAAGCAATTGACCCTGTGTTGTATCATCTTAATACAGAGAGAACATTTGTATGTATTTTTCTTTCTTTTTATATAAAGCTTTCTTTTAAGACCTGTTGGAGTTTTTCTTTACTTCAGGAAAATTGAGTCTGTACTCACCAGGGAATTGGTGGGAGGAACAAATCGGGAAGATCTGTGTGTTGGATTTGCTAGCCTGATTTTGCATTCCCTCTGGGGGAATAGGAAAGTGCTTTTGGTTTCCAGGACTGGGAACAGAGAGGGGGGGTCACTCTGTGTAGTTTCACAGAGCTTGTGTCTGTGTATCTCTCCAGGAGCACCTGGAGGGGGGAAGGGAAAAAGGATTATTTCCCTTTGTTGTGAGACTCAAGGGATTTGGGTCTTGGGGTCCCCAGGGAAGGTTGTTCAGGGGGACCAGAGTGCCCCAAAACACTCTAATTTTTTGGGTGGTGGCAGCAGGTACCAGGTCCAAGCTAGTAACTAAGCTTGGAGGTTTTCATGCTAACCCCCATATTTTGGACGCTAAGGTCCAAATCTGGGACTAAGGTTATGATAAGGACACACAAAGACTTCAAGGGGTGGAGGGCTTGATCCTCTAGTTGCTCCATGCTCCAAACGCCCAATGAAGTGAAAGAAATTCTGTTAAAGTCTAGGAGAGTTCTGAATGTGGATGCATAACCTCAGCTTGACCTGAGTTCCATTTGTGGCACAAGACCTGCAGAGCAGGGAGGAAGGTGGCTCTATGACACTTTTCTGTTGCCCTGTTGCTACAATTGGTCTGGGGCCAGTTTGAACTCCAAGTGAAATTTAGAGCAACCCAAGGGCTCTGGTATTAGAATGGTGCTCTAAGGCCATCAAGCAGGAAAAGACCTTATGCAGTGCTTCACTGGCCATCGATTGGGGTTCAGGGGTGTGTTGTGCAGTGTTGCCAACTATTGTGATTTTTTTTTTTGAGCAATGGGATTGCAGCTGGGGTTGGAGCACAGTCTGCAGATGATGTGAGAGTTTCAGCCCTGCCTGGGGGAAAACACTCTCTGATTGGCTGTTTTTCCCACAGCAGGAGGGGAGGTGGAAGCAGAAAGAAAAAGACCCAAGCAGCTAAGCTTCCCTGGGGAGCAGGGGGACAGCTCATAGAATATCAGGGTTGGAAGGGACATCAGGAGGTCATCTAGTCCAACCCCCTGCTCAAAGCAGGACCAATCCCTAGATAGATTTTTGCCCCAGATCCCTAAATGGCCCCCTCAAGGATTGAACTCACAATCTTAGGTTTAATAGGCCAATGCTCAAACCACTGAGCTATCTCTCCCCCCAAAAAAATTTGTTTGAGAGGAAGTCTCTCAAAGTCAAATGGTGTCTAGGGCTGGCCCACACAACCAAGTACAAGTCCCCACCCTCTCTCTTCTACTGCTCTCCTTCAGGGGCTCCATTTTAGATTTTGGTGGGGGTCAGACAACTTCAGCTGTGATTCCAAGGGCTACTTAAGCACCTGAAAACTCTAGGGTTTGTTTTTGTTTTTTGTTTTGTTTTTTTCCAGATAATTTACAAATTAGCTCACAGGGCACTGTATCTAATTCCTATATAAAAAAGAGGCTATAATAAATATTAGACCCACTCAGCTCTAATACTAACATGTTCTCACATCTTGTGTCAAGTCACTTAAGGAACACTGGTTGGGTTTAAAATTTTAATGTATATTCTTTTTTACTAACTCTTGAATACAACAACTGAAACAACTGTAGAAAAATCTAGAGTTACTTTCTATCACTTTTTTGCAGTTCATCAAACTTGGAATAGATCATTTAACTCTGGAAACATCCTATAAGGGCAAGGCCCCATGAATTTATAGTGCACCGGTCTGGGGCCCTAGAGGTGTTACCTAATTACAAATAATAGACTAGAAACTAACCTTAAACAAGAGTGAAACTGACACTTTCAAGTCACTTTCCCAGTATTGCCAATCCCAAATGTTCAAAACTCATGAATCAGGCTCACCAAAAATCATGAGATTGGCCTTAAGATCATGACATTATGTAAAAATAATAGATTTGATGTTCTTTTTATTTCCCTTCTGATTTTTGAACCTTTAGGGTGCACTGGGGTCACATTTTGAAGCTTTCTCCACAGCCATGATGACTAGAAACTTCATTTTTCTTTAGAATGAAGGCTGATATCATCACATATCCACTTGACTCCAGGAGCTTGGGCTTTAAGGAAAACAATTATCATGAAACTCATGACAAAATCATGAGAGTTGGAAACACTGCTTTTACTTCTTTTTAAAGGCTATTTGCTTTCCAGAAGGCTTTTAAACATAACACTATAGCAATTGAATTGAAGTTCTCACAGGAGAATATTTAAAACGAAACACCAAGAAAATTCTATGTTTTACATTTAAGAAAAAAACTGAGACTTCTGAGGTATATCTGGGCCATTCCAGCAAGAAAGGAAAATGAACAGGCACAGGAGTTCTGGGGAGCTATTCCTCTTGAAAGAAAGTTGGAGGATCAAATCTTCTAGTCCTTAGTCAACTAAGACTTCTATTGCTATCAGTGCCTCCACTCATAGATGTTATGTAAAGCCTCCGCTCAAATGCAATTATAAGATCTGTAACTTGTATCATTAAGTTCTGCAACCTTTTTGCAGACTTTGTAACTTCAGTTATTGTTAGCACAGCCTTTTAAGTTTTGTAACCTTTGCAAGCTCTGTGGCTTTTTCAGGTTGCCACTTGTATGAACTTCCAAGTTGGTAACATCCCATCCCTAAGAGAGAGTGTGAACGAGGGAGTGTGAACAAGAGAGTGTATGTGGGATTGGGCGGAGAGGAACTGCAAGGAAAAAGGAGCCAGGTGTGTCTGATATAATCTGCCCTGAGAAGGCAGTCATGAAGTGCTGAAAAGAAAAGAAGAACCTGCTATGCATGAAAGGAACTGGTCTGAGAATGCTTCTCAGTGATGGACAGGAGCTGCCCAGTTCCAAAATAAGAGGAAGAAGGCATGCACACAAGCCCCTGCTTCTTGATCCTCTCAGCAGCCTGGATTCGTGACCGCAGACAGACACACCAGATCTACCATGCTTCGGCTTCTCAGCCTCCATGCTGTCTCCCGTAACTCTCTGCCTGTGTAAGTGTATGGGTGCATGAGGGTATGAATGCAGTGAATGTGTGCGTGTATGAATAAGCTCCATCTCTTTTCTGTCTGACCCAACAGCGGCATTGTAATAAAACTAATACAAGTGTGATCCTGGGTTGGTTTTTAGGGGAACCTAGGTAACAATAGATAATAAACATTACACTGAACATGTGATACATGTATGGTCAATAACTATACACTTCAGTCTTAAATATCTGAGCCATCTTATCCAGAGTTACACATCTTACATGCACTGGCTTAGGGACTAGATTTTCTGGCATATTATGAACAGTGCTGAGCACACATACGGTGCCCAGTGAATAATGCAAATCAGGACAACAATCATTGACTTTATGGACTCTGTGGATTCAGTTTCTGTTCTTTGTTCTTAATTGGCCTGAATACAGCTGAAACCCTAAGAAGTTGATGTATAAACACATCTGATACTTATATGACACGTTCTCATTCCTTCCTTTTCTCAAACTCAGAACAAAAAATGACTGAACAAAATGGTTTTCAGTTAAAACGCAAAATTGCACAGCAGGCCTTGCTGTTCAGCCCAGCATGGGGCAGAACCTGCCATCCCTTGGGGATTAAGTGATCTCCTTTCATTCTCCAGCCTTCCTAACCTCTGTGCTGCTTGTCATGCTAGCAACCATGATATCCATCCTGGGACCAATTGCTGGAGTCTCAGAAAACTGGCCGCCTTGGGTTTTGCTCCCATCTCTCAAAGTCCTCTTTTTCTTCCAACATGCAGCTGAGAGAGAGACTAATCTGCTGGATAGGGAGCTAGCCCTGAAAGACCTGGGTTCTACTCTCCCTATAGGCTTCCTGTCTGACCCCAGGCCAGTGCTTTAGGAACAGAATTTTAAAGGTTTTTAGGCACCCAAAGATGCAACTAGTTATCTAGTGGGCTTTACGAAGCACCAGACCTTTCGAGTGCATTTGAAAATCTCATTAGGTGCCTAAATATCTTGGAAAATCTGGCCTTTAGTCTGTGTGTGCCTCAGTGCCCCGTCTGTATAATGGGGATAACAGCACTGCTTTACCTCACCGAGGGACTGGGAGGAGAAATAGGTTAGACATTGTGAAGCACTCAAATACTATGGTGATGGAGTCCCATAAGTACCACAGGTAGACTGGGAAATTCTCTGTACACTGCTAGCCCTTCCCTGGGTTTGACCTCTTCTTTTCACCTACACCTCCAAATCTCCCTCTATTCTGAATGTCAACTAAGCTCAGTGCTTTGCTGTATTTTTTCTGTGCCCCCGTGTTCTTTTTTTAAAACAATCCCTCCTCTCTCTCCCCCATCCACAAAGGGATTCCTCTTTTACAAGCTAAATTTCCATATCCTTAAATTAATCACCAGCCGTTTCTTATCTTAATCACCCTGCCTCTGTTTGTAAACAAAATACTAACTCCCTGCCCCAGGAGCACCTCTCTTCTGCAGAACATACAGTTCACACTAAGCCTTATCTACACTGGCAAGCTTGTGTGCAGTAAAGTAGCTTTCCACGCTATAACTCCCAAGGTGTACACATTGCCAAGCCACTTAATGCACAGAATCTGCACAGATGCAGAGCTCTAAAAAATCCTATTCCCACAAGAGGCGTAGAGCTTTCTGCACTGGGGCTACAGAGCTGCAGTGCCAGTGTAGACACTGTGGTGATTACAGTGCTGCAATTGGCCTCCGGGAGGTGTCCCATTGCCTGTTCTTGCCTCTGGTCATCCGTTTGAACTCTACTGCCTTGCCCTCAAGTGACCAACCATCAGCTCCACCACATACATTCCTTTCCAAATTTGAAAGTCCTGTTTGCTCTGTGATACATGCAGTTGTCTCAGCACATCTTTCCAGATGGCCATGCGTGCTCCAAGCACCAGACGATCCCCACCTTAGAGCAACGCTTAGCTGCTGGACCTCATCAGCATGTGGGGAGAGGAGGCTGTCCAGTCCCAGCTGCACTCCAGCCATAGGAATTATGATGCATTTGGACAGATTTCACGATGCATGATAGAAAGGGGCCATGAGCAGGACACACTGCCGTGCAGGGTCAAAATGAAGGAGCTGCAGAACACCTATCACAAGGTATGGGAGGCAAACCGCCACTCCGGTGCTGCACCCACGAGCTGTCGGTTCTACAAAGAGCTGGACACAATACTCGGTGGTGACTCGCACCTCCACTGCGAAAGACCCTGTGGATACTTCGTTGGCTCATGTGCCAGTTGAGAGTGGACTGAACCAGGAAGAGGCAATCTTGGACAAGGATGTGGAGGGGGACCCAGAGGCAGAGGATGACTCTAAAGCCAGAGATGCATGCAGCCAGTAGCTTTTTTCTACCCTGGAGGAGCCTAGGCGGTCACAGGAGAGCGCAAACAGGAGAGGAGGCCCCTGGTAAGTGGATTTGATTTGGGGAATTGCCGAAGCGATTTGTTGGGGGCAGGAGGGTTGCAGAAAGCAGGCTTGTCTCCCACGTCATGCCTAGCCTGAGCAGCAGAACAAGCTATTGATACACTTCCTCACTTCACAGGAATCTCCCTCAGAGTTCCCAGGAAACTCTTGTGGAGATACTGGGTAATCTGCTGCTGCAGCTTCCTCGGCAGAGCTGCTTTGTTTCTTGCCCCATTAACGGTAATTTTCCCACGCTATTTTGCTGTGATGGGTCAGGGAACCATAGCCGCACATAGACGAGCTGCACAGGCACCAGGGTGGAAGCTGCAGGCTTGGAGAAGACCCTCCCTTGATTCCCAGCTCACTCTCAGCACTGAGATATCTTCCATAATGATCAGATCCTGTGGAAAGTGTGGGGACAGGAATGACTATCAGGCCCACCCTACAGTGCTGGCTCTCCCCAAGTGCCCAAGAGCCACGTGCCCAGTGTACAGCAGGGTCCAGGAAGAGTGATTTACCCCGCTGCTGTGGCTACTCACCATTTTGGGGGTCTTGTGGTTCCTGTGTGCTTGCCTGGTGTCAGCCAATTAGTGACAGGTTTGTGAGTACTGGCTGTGTTTTAAAGCACTGAATCAGTGTTCTCTGTGTTACAAACAATACTGCTTCTGTAAAATGTTGCATTTAAACTTCACAGAGATGACCTTGGTAGCACAGCCTCCCCCTTTGTTATTGGGGGCAGAACAGCTGCACAGAATTAGAAAGTGTCCAACAAGAACTAAGGAGGACTTTATGCGTGACATGATGATGAACTCCACCACTGAGAAAAAGAATTGAAGGAGTGGTGGGACAGCGAGAAAAGGGACCAAAAGGAGAATGCAGCCCACCAGAAAGAAGCCACAGAGCAGCTCTTAACAGTTATGGAGCACCAAGGGGACACGCTCCAGGCAATACTAGCTCTTCAAACTGAGCAGCTCCGCACCTGCCCTCTCCTGCAGCCACTGTCGAAAACTCTTTCCCATGCGTCCCCCCACACACACCACCAACACAATCTTATCAACCTCCTGGCTCCACTCTCTACCCGCAGCATTCCACTCCTCCCCCTTCACAGTCCAGCACTGTGGACTCCCATTACCCGCTGCATTTAACACCCATCCCTATGCAGTTTGGCCCTGCTAAGCAGGGGCGGCTCCAGGCACCAGTGCACCAAGGGCCTGTCTGGGGCAGCAAGCCGCAGGGGGCGCCCTGCCAGTCGCCGTGAGGTTGGCAATCAGGCTCCCTTCAGCGGTGCGCCTGCAAGAGGTCTGCCAGTCCTGCGGGTTTGGCGGCAATTCAGCGGTGGGTATGCCAAAGGCATGGGACTGGCGGACCTCCTGCAGGCACACTGCCGAAAGCCGCCTGACTGCCGTACTTGGAGCAGCAAAATACATAGAGCTGTCCCTGCTGCTAAGTACAGCACTCACTGCATCGTACTCCAAAGGAGAAGGTTGGGTATGATCCCTGGACATACACAAATCTGTAGGCATCCTGGGACCCCTCCTCCTCTTGAGATCTTCCCTTCCCCCATCCCTCATCTCCCTCCCTGCTGCTGATTTTTTTTTGACTCTCTCCTCTGGCTGTTGTCTTTCAATAAAAGAATTGTGTTGGTTTGAAAGCCATCTTTATTCTATTAAGTGAAAGCAAAAAGAGCACTGCAAAGCAACATACAATTATGTTAAGGCCCCTTCTTGCATCATGTGCACCAATCACCTCCTAGCATTACAAGCACTGCACTCCCGAGCATAGCAACAAATATTAGTGGCTTTCAGCTTTAAATTGCTGCTTCAAAACATCCCTTATCCTTACGGCCCTGCACTGTGCCCCTCTAATAGCCCTGATCTCTGTCTGTTCAAACTCAGCCTCCAGGCGCTGAGCCTCTGCAGTCCAGCCCTGAGTGAGTGTACAGCACGTGGCTATAAGCATAGGAATATTGTCATCAGACATGTCCAGCTTCCCATACAGGCATTGCCAGCAGGCTTTTAAACGGTGAAATGCACCCTCCACAGTCATTCTGCATTTGCTCAGCCTGTTATTGAACCACTCCTTGCTGCTGTCAAGTTGCCTCATGTATGGCTTCATGAGCCATGATATTAAGAGGTATGCAGGGTCTCCCAGGATCACAATGGGCATTTCGACTTCCCCTACAGTGATCTTCTGGTCCGGGAAGAAAGTCTCTGCTTGCAGCTTCTTGAACAAGCCCTGTTAGGGTGACCAGACAGCAAGTGTGAAAAATCGGGACAAGGGTGGGGGGTAGTAGGAGCCTATATAAGAAAAAGACTCAAAAAATCAAGACTGTCCCTATAAAATCGGGACATCTGGCCACCCTAAATCCTGTCTTGTGTGCCATCTCCAGTTGCAGCCCTCTCTGATGCTTCAGAGGAAAGAGACCTGCTGCTGACCCTGACTGGGAAATTAAGGAACAAGAGATTGACACCAAAAATGTGCTTGGAGCCACCCTGACCAAGACTCAGGGCCGGTGCAAGGATGTTTCATGCCCTAGGCGAAACTTCCACCTTGCACCCTCCCCCGTCCCCAAGCCCCTGCTCTGAGGTGCCCCCCCACAGCAGCTCCCCCGCTCCACCCTGAGGTGCCCCCCTGCAGCAGCTCTCCATCTCCCACCCTCCGCCCTGAGGCACCCCCTCGCCCCAACTCACCCCTGCTCCGTGCACGAGCATGAGCACCCCGAGCATGCTGTCACTGCTTCACTTCTCCCGCCTCCCAGGCTTGCTGCGCCTAAGCTGATTGGTGCCACAAGCCTGGGAGGCAGGAGAAGTGAAGCAGCTCACTCCTGCCCCACCTTCTCCCCGAGCACGCCGTGGCTGCTTCACTTCTCCCGCCTCCCAGACTTGCGGCACCAATCAGCTTAGGCGCCACAAGCCTGGGAGGCGGGAAAAGTGAAGCGGCCACAGCATGCTCAGGGAGGAGGCGGGGCAGGGGTGAGCTGGGGCAGGGAGCCTGGCCTGGAGAAAAGAGAGAGACAGAGAGAAAGGGAGGGAGGGAAAAGGACTCCTATCTTCTTCACAGAGTGTATCTATGGTGAAAAGGACTCTGTTAAGGTCCTGTGTATCACTGATCTCTCAGTTGGCTTAGCACAGAGGTAGCAGATTGATCTGAGCAGAGGCAGCTTTGAGGTGGTGCTGAGGGGGCTTGGGTTGAAGCTGCAGAAAAGAGCACCTACTTAAGGAACTCCTGCGTGGGCCCCCCTACCCAACAATCAAAGCTGAAATCATGTAAGGTGGGTCAGATGGTAGAGCCCTCAGATTAGCCCAGGCAGCATTTTCTTGGGGGCTGGAGATGAACCTGCCTGAATTCTTAGACTCTGCCAACCCAGGACAACAAACTGAGCAGGGGGCTGTAGAGGAGAGAAGGGGCTAGAACACATCAGCCACTCACCATTGCCAGGAGGAATGAGATTGGGATGATTGTTAAGGCACCTGTGGGCAGGTGGGGAAGGAGTCTTACCTAGTAGATACTTATTAACTGATGAATTGCTGACTTTCCCAAGTTTATTTTGTTGTCCTCCCTTACTGACACCAATAAAGTTCTTTGTTTTAATCCCCTGGGTTAATGCTTGTGAGTGGGGAAGTTTTGCCCATCTAGGGCACCCATGGAGGTATATGTAGTTCCCATGTTTTCGGAGGTGGGGGAATCTTGACTAGTGTTGTTTAAGTTTTCAGAAACAACCCCTAAAAAATTGATCCCGGTCCTTTGGGCTGCCAACAAAATCTGCCAAAAGAGCTGTGGATTTCCCAGGTTCATCTGTTCCCCTCCTGCCAAGTTCACAGTGCTAGGATACAACATGGCCAATACTATTCAAAATTCCCACCCACAGAGCACATTAAAATAATAAAAGCAGCAAAGAATCCTGTGGCACCTTATAGACTAACAGACGTTTTGGAGCATGAGCTTTCGTGGGTGAATAACCCACTTCGTCAGATGCATGTAGTGGATATTTCCAGGGGCAGGTATATATATGCAGGCAAGCTAGCGATAATGAGGTTAGCTCAATCAGGGAGGATGAGGCCCTGTTCTAACAGTTGAGGTATGAAAACCAAGGGAGGAGAAACTGGTTTTGTAGTCGGCAAGCCATTCACAGTCTTTGTTTAATCCTGAGCTGATGGTGTCAAATTTGCAGATGAAGTGAAGCTCAGCAGTTTCTCTTTGAAGTCTGGTCCTGAAGTTTTTTTGCTGCAGGATGGCCACCTTAAGGTCTGCTATAGTGTGGCCACGGAGGTTGAAGTGTTCTCCTACAGGTTTTTGTATATTGCCATTCTTAATATCTGATTTGTGTCCATTTATCCTTTTCTGTAGCGACTGTCCAGTTTGGTCGATGTACATAGCAGAGGGGCATTGCTGGCATATGATGGCGTATATTACATTGGTGGACGTGAAGGTGAATGAACCAGTGATGGTGTGGCTGAGCTGGTTAGATCCTGTGATGGTGTCGCTGGTGCAGATATGTGGGCAGAGTTGGCATCGAGGTTTGTTGCATGGATTGGTTCCTGAGCTAGAGTTACTATGGTGCGGTGTGCAGTTACTAGTGAGAATATGTTTCAGGTTGGCAGGTTGCCTGTGGGCGAGGACTGGCCTGCCACCCAAGGCCTGTGAAAGTGTGGGATCATTGTGCAGGATTGGTTGTAGATCCCTGATGATGCGTTGGAGAGGTTTTAGCTGGGGACTGTATGTGATGGCCAGTGGAATCCTGTTGGTTTCTTTCTTGGGTTTGTCTTGCAGTAGGAGGCTTCTGGGTACACGTCTGGCTCTGTTGATCTGTTTCCTTATTTCCTCGTGCGGGTATTGTAGTTTTGAAAATGCTTGGTGGAGATTTTGTAGGTGTTGGTTTCTGTCTGAGGGGTTAGAGCAGATGCAGTTGTACCTCAGTGCTTGGCTGTAGACAAGGGATCGTGTGATGTGGCTGGGATGGAAGCTGGAGGCATGAAGGTAGGCATAGCGCTCGGACATGCACAGGCAGAAATTGTGGAAAAACAACATTGCTTGCCTCATAAACTAAGTCGTGCAGAACGCAATGCCATCCACAGCCTCAAAAACCACCCAGACATTATCATCAAACAGGCTGATAAAGGAGGTGCTGTTGTCATCATGAACAGGTCTGACTACCAAAAGGAGGCCGCCAGACAACTCTCCAACACCAAATTCTACAGACCACTTCCCTCAGATCCCACTGAGGAATACGCTAAGAAACTGCAACATCTACTCAGGACATTCCCTACACTAACACCGGAACAAATCAACATACCCTTAGAGCCCCGACCAGGGTTATTCTATCTACTACCCAAGATCCACAAACCCAGAAATCCTGGATGCCCCATCATCTCGGGCATTGGCACTCTCACTGAAGGACTGTCTGGATATGTGAACTCTCTACTCAGACCCTATGCCACCAGCACTCCCAGCTATCTCCGTGACACCACTGATTTCCTGAGGAAACTACAACGCATTGGTGACTTTCCAGAAAACACCATCCTAGCCACCATGGATGTAGAGGCTCTCTACACGAACATCCCACACACAGATGGAATATAAGCTGTCAGGAACAGTATCCCTGATGATGCCACAGCACAACTGGCTGCTGAACTCTGTGCCTTTATCCTCACACACAACTATTTCAAATTTGATGACAGTATATATCTCCAGATCAGTGGCACTGCTATGGGCACCCGCATGGCCCCACAATATGCCAATATTTTAATGGCCGACCTGGAACAACGGTTCCTCGGCTCTCGTCCACTCACGCCCCTTCTCTACCTACGCTACATTGATGACATCTTCATCATCTGGACCCATGGGAAGGAGACTCTGGAAAAATTCCACCACGATTTCAACAGCTTCCACTCCACCACCAACCTCAGCCTGGACCAATCTACATGGGATGTCCACTTCCTAGACACCACGGTGCAAATAAGCGATGGTCACATTACCTCCACCCTATACAAATATACAAAAACCTGTAGGAGAACACTTCAACCTCCCTGGCCACACTATAGCAGACCTTAAGGTGGCCATCCTGCAGCAAAAAAACTTCAGGACCAGACTTCAAAGAGAAACTGCTGAGCTTCACTTCATCTGCAAATTTGACATCATCAGCTCAGGATTAAACAAAGACTGTGAATGGCTTGCCAACTACAAAACCAGTTTCTCCTCCCTTGGTTTTCACACCTCAACTGTTAGAACAGGGCCTCATCCTCCCTGATTGAACTAACCTCATTATCGCTAGCTTGCCTGCATATATACACCTGCCCCTGGAAATCTCCACTACATGCATCTGATGAAGTGGGTGTTCACCCATGAAAGCTCATGCTCCAAAACGTCTGTTAGTTTACAAGGTGCCACAGGATTCTTTGCTGCTTTTACAGATCCAGACTAACACGGATTCCCCTCTGATATTAAAATAATAGGTTCTCTCCATATTCATCACTCATGTAAGATGTATGTGGCGCAGCACTGCTGAAACCAGGACATCCCCTGAGGTTCAGAATTGCACACATTCTTGCACAGCCAGCTAACTTCTTTGGTCATATGAAAAAAACAAAGTGAACCCTGGAAAGGTTTGCTATAGTCAGTGATTAGGTTTTGCTGCATTCAGTGATTATGCACCTAAGCCAAGGAATGCGACTAAAAGTAAGAAAGCACTGGAGATGAGAGAGTGAATTGTAGGTCCCTGCAATCCATGTACTTGGCCGGATCCTGCAGGGGGCTAAGCATCCCACGGAAGCCAATGGGAGTTGAAAGTATTCAGTCCCTTGCTGGAAGCACTCAGCATGTCAGAAAATGGAGCCCATCTAGGGTATAGTTTAGGAAAATGTATGTGTTGCATGTGTGCCAGGGATTCCTTTGTTTTTCTGATGGTTTAATAAAATAAATTGCCATAATGTTCTTTCCGCTTCTTCAATGCAAAACTGGCTCAGATATTGTATCACCCAAAAAAGAAATGAATCAATAATACTATATCTGGCCAAGTGTAGCTTTGAGGATAAAGGCCCCATTGGCAAAGGTATTGCCTGGTATGGAGACTGGGAGGACCGACCTTCAGAAAATGTAGACCACTAGAATTCCCTCTACATCCTTCACCAGGTGATGTGCCTGGAAGGGCCAGTGCAGAGGAGGCTGGCCAATCTTGCTAACCACCAGAGCAGCATTTGTGGCTCTTTTATCAAGTTCTTCAGATGTTCATTTTAACACTCAGTAGGTTTAATGAAAGCTATGTAGAAATGTGTTGTTTTCTGATTCATTTTGGCCTAACTATATTTTATTGCACAAACCAGCATTTTGATTACATTTTGTGTTAAAAAAAAAAAGGAATAACTGTATCTTGGCCATACAATCACTTTTTTTTTCACGGCAAATTTCTCATTTTATTCAAATAGTGTAATGCTACCAGTAAGTGGGCTAAGAAAATCTTGAAAACACTTAATCTACCTATTGTGGGACCAGAGCTGTATTAACTTTTTATGGGCCCTGGCATCCTAACCCTGGCCCCGCCCCCATGAGGCCACACCCACTGCTTGCATGGAGGGGCAGGGGTGGAAAGAAGTGAGCCGGGGATGAGATAGGGAGGGGGTGAAGAGGAATGAGGGGCAGGGACTCGGGGCAGAGCACAGGCAGAGGAGAGGGCACAGCCATAGTCTAGCTGTTGAGGCCCCTTCTGAGTGTGAACCCAGTGCCACAGTGCCACTAGCATCATTGTAAACCCAGTGCTGCATGGTACCAAGGTTAAGTAAACTAGACCTGCCATTACAGTCATAATATACCTCTACCTCGATATAATGCTGTCCTCGGGAGCCAACAAATCTTATCGCATTATAGGTGAAACCACGTTATATCGAACTTGGCTTGATCCACCGGAATGCACAGCCCTGCCCTCCGGAGCTCTGCTTTACCACGTTATATCCGAATTCGCGTTATATCAGGTCTTGTTATATCGAGGTAGAGGTGTATTTTCACTGATTATAATATTCAGTAAATGGCTGTTCTTCCTCCACTAAGAAAACAAAGACTATTAATTTGCTTTATGCAGTTTTTTAATAACACTAAGAGCATGTGGAGTGAGATGAATTCCTATAGCTGGCCAAGAGTACAGCAAGTCAGGAAGACATTGGAAATTCATTTAGCCTTTCAATAGTTCTGTTTGCTGCATCAGTCTACTTGATGCTAAAGCTTTGATCTGTGCATCCAGGTAAATAAAAGTTATAAAAGTCTGTAATGATGTTTCAAGCCTATAATATAAAACAGCATGAGGAGACCCTTTCTTGCATTATTTCCAGCTGTGAGTACTAAACAAATTCCCACAAACATCCATCAGTGTTAAGTCTCTCGAAACTATCCACAATCCACAGGGAGTGCACTTCCTCTCCTCCCCGCCACCCGCAAACCTTTTAAACAGAAATCTCAGTGCCAATTTCTTGCGGGAAAATCATCATATCAAACTGCTTCTTCCCTCACAAAGAGCCAAAAGATTTAATTGCTAATTGCAAGAATAAAAAATGTGAACCTCTTTTTTTCTTCTGCATGAGACAACGAATGGCTCCCATTTGCTGGAAAAAATGACAAGGCTCTGGGCCAAATGCACTACATAACAATATTGATTAGCACTATTATAGTTCATCAAGGGATAAATGTGACTGCACTTGCAAAAATATTTTAGTATTTTACACGGTGGAAAGAAAAGGACAATTTCCATGAAATGGAAGTACCAGAGATAATAAACAGATGCAGAAGACAAAAATTACAACCAGGAAAAAGGAAAGAAATGATGAAGAAAACTATGAAAAAGGCATTTACATAGTATTAAATAGTATCAGTTAATTCTGATGTAAGTAAATAGATCCATGCAATTAAAAACTCTTTTGATGAACTTTAAACAGATGTTTGATTTTGAACATTTAGTGTTTCTGCCTATCTGGCTGGAATATCCCCAATTCCACTGGAAGATAGAGCTGTGCAAAATTTTAATGATAACCCTTTAAATAATGCAAAACTTTCCTGTATTGTACCTTGTCCTTATGTATCTGCAACACCACAAGGGGAACATAATGCTCCTCAGAGACATGTTTCCTGGTTTCTTGAGCATGCATAAGGGCTAAGAATATACATGCTGAAAGACCTGTCTGTGTTCTGGTAGCAGTCTGGGTTCTAGCTTGCGTTGCTGAGCTCCTGACATAACAGCCAGCTAGGTCCCTCTTTCTCTAGACCCACTCATCAGACTACAGAGCAGGGGCTGGGTAATTTGCTACATATATTTTAAATAAGTGAAATACTCCACTCTCCTTGCTCAGCCAGCTAACCCTTCTGCTTGGTGCACAGAGGGGGCAGATTCATGGCTCTGCTTGCTCCCCGCCCCCAGTTGCCCCAATAAAAAAGTATCTGCAGCACATCAACATCATTCCCCTAAGTATTAGGGCTTCAAAAGTACCTTTCCCTTAAGCAGGCTTCACAAGGAGAGGGACAAGGCAAGGAACAGTCCTATGCATTATGCTCCCTCAGTGGCAATGGACCTACATATCATCACTTTTTCTATGTCCTATGCTCTGTGTCAACATGCTCTATATGAAAACTATCATCTAGCTCTTCAAATTAACAGCTAAACATGTACTTAAGTGTCTAACAAAAATTACTGCTTGAGAACTTTGAGTGAGGCATACATTAACTTTCAATACTTTTCAGGATAAATTTAATTTTTCTTAATTAAAAAAAAAGATATGCTGGACATATGTTTGCTGTAAGTTATCACTGACTCAATGTGTTTTGGAAATAAACAGGAGGTTTATGTATCAGTTTTAATACTTAGATGGACAATACAAAGTATTAGAGAGACAAAGTAGGTGAGGTAATATCTTATATTGGACCAGCTTCTGTTGGTGAAAGAGACAAGCTTTTGAACTATTCAGAGCTATTCTTCAGCTTGTCTCTCTCACCAACAGAAGTTGGTCTAATAAAGATATTACCTCACCCACCTTGTCTCTTTAATACTTTGTATTGTCCGTCTAAGTCTCCCTTGTCCATTTAAGTCTACCTTGTCTCTAAGATCCTGGAGCCAACATGGCTACAAGAACCTTGCAATACAAAGTATGATAGATATTGTCACCCCATGCCGTATCTTTGGGTACCATTGCATTGCATTTATGAAAGGTTTAGCTCCTCCAGGAACTAAAAGCAGTAGGAGATGATTATGGTAATTTGCTAACTGTAAACAACTCCAGATAGGTACCTCCCCTGGGGTGGTTTGCATATACTGGTTCAAAATGGGTTTTCCAGAGACCAAAGAAAAAAGAAGTAACTTGGGATATAAAGACTAAATTTAAACAGACTGAGGCCATGGCTACACTGGCACTTTACAGCGCTGCAAGTTTCGCGCTCAGGGGTGTGAAAAAAACACCCCCCTGAGCGCTGCCAGATACAGCGCTGTAAAGCCTCAGTGTAATCAGTGCCGCAGCGCTGGGAGCGCGGCTCCCAGCGCTGCAGGCTACACCCGTAAGGGATGTGGTTTACGTGCAGCGCTGGGAGAGCTCTCTCCCAGCACTAGTGCTCCGACCAAACTCACACTTCAAAGCACTGCCGCGGCAGCGCTTTGAAATGTCAAGTGTAGCCATCAGGGTCTTCTTTTGATTCAGCAGATGACAGGACCCTTGGGTCCTAAGGAGACCCCCAACCCTTGCTTAAGGGTTGGCCTATCAAACACTTCATGTGGAAGATGGACTATTTCTGCTATATTTAGTAAGTGTGTAGGAAGAACATCTATTGTTTTTATTTTCTCTCTGGGATGTTTATATCCTTAGGATAAATGTATTTTGCCAAGAAAGCCCTATATGGCACTGCTGACACTCACTGGTCATAGCCTTCAGAGGGGAGCACTGCACAGGGGCTGGCTGCTGGAATTATTATTATCTATGCAGGATATTACCCCCACATGAATATAATCAGACAGTCCTTTATTCACCCACAGCTCAAATGATATTTATACAATTGTTTTAAACATGCCTAGAAAGCCTAAATAATAAGCAATTCACTGTATCCAAACAGTAAAAAAACAGTTATAAATATTTGACCAAAATACTTACAAACGGGCAAAATCCAGAGTGCTTAACCTCCCATTGGTTGACTCCAACTTAGTCAAGCAGGTATAAGCAACGAGCTCTTTAAGAATTCACTTTTTTATATCCTTAATCTCATTGTCAATTATTAAACCTTAGCTAAAGCCAGATAAAGCAGTTCTTTTTTATAATACATGAAACAAACTTATATAGACAATTATTTATTGCACCCGGTAACCAGTTAACTGGGTTTTATTTCTACTTATTCAACCCAAACTCTAAATAAATAGAGTTTGGGTTGAATAAGTAGAAATAAACACTGGCATTTCAAGGGCTCACTATAAATTACATACACTGACTCTTCTTTCTTATTATCTCATTTTTTTTGGTCACATGCTTTGGACCTATTGCTCATGCCAATATGCCAACCCACCCAAACACCATAGTTCACCCAAATCTAATACACCTCTAACCCAATATAATGCGACCTGATATAACACAAATTCGGATATAAGGCAGTAAAGCAGTGGTCTGGGGGGTGGGGCTGCGCACTCTGGCGGATCAAGGCAAATTCGATATAATGCAGTTTCACCTATAACAAGGCAAGATTTTTTTGGCTCCTGAGGACAGAGTTATATCAAGGTAGAGGTGTACATGCCTATATTCCTACTATGGTCATCAGGCAGTCTGGCTTGCTGGGAACATCACAGTGTATGGAGGGGGCTATGCAGCCTTAAAACTCCTGGCCAGAAGGGAGTGGGATGTGGGTGCCTGCCCAGAGACAGAAAACAGCGGAAGCCTGACACTGGCCACTCCTGGAGTGGATCATGAAACATTTCAAGTTACCCTGAAACCGTGACACAAAGTATTTGGCAATTTTTTATTCTTTGGTGCTTCCAGCTATATTCTGGGCTAATGCATCTGAGATATATATCATGAACTATACGAGATAATGTCACATAACATATCTGATCCTGCCAAATGCTTTAAAACTCTCATAGACGTGATTTTCCTATATTACAAAGATAGAGGGAAAGGTGAACTTGAAGCAGACAGAATATTTCCTCCTCCTTGTCCTTCTGCCATAAGCACACTATGGTTCTGTACAAAAAACTTAAATCAGATTTCCAAAACAATTGTTAAGAAAATGCAAGCAAACAAATTACCTCTGCTGAGGAGAGCATGGCAATCACAATATGATTTTAGCAGTTAAAAATGCATTGTGCTTTTTAGAAAAGAGCTGGGAAAGCCCCTGGAATCTTGGTTAATTTTCTCTTCTTTCAGTAAAATAAATGATGAAGTCTAAGGCTCTGATCCTACAGTGTGATGTGTTCAGGCTGACTGCAATATCTGCATTGAACTCATTGGGGTTCCATGTAGACACTGCATGTGGATAATGCCACAGAATTGGGGCCCAAGGCTCTATTAGCTAAGACCTGTGTCCATTGTCTTAGGTAATATCCAGTCTTTGTTCTATACAAAGAACTTCCTCCTACCAAAGTCAGCAAACGTTTTTCATCAAAATTGATGGCAGAATATGGCACAGTACAATGATCTGCAGGATACTTCAAGTATAAAGAGAGCTATGTAACAAATTCTAGTTTATGCTTAGTGATCCTTTTATCTGGTAGGATGCACACAGCTCTTATTTACATTAGCCTTTGGAGGGATTTCTGTCTTTAGATAAGTTTCTAGGTTAGTTATTACAGTTGCACACAGGCATTTTGTAATGGACACATTTTATAAATTAGCCCAAAGATCCGGATCTGCACTGCTCTGGATCCCTGTGGAAAACCCATTTTGTGCTCTTCATTTCTTACCCTCTTCCACAGAATCCTTGCAGGCTCCTACCAGATAAGTACCAAGAGGCACTGCTTCACCTCGCCGCAGAATCAACAACTGTGCTTATTATTTTGGAAAGAAAAATAAAATAAATATTTGTCTTCTTGCATCATTAAATAATAAGATTTTCATGGTATCTGAACAGTTCTGGCTCACTCCAAACCTTTGGTGCTCCTCACTCTCATTTCTATCTCTCTCCTCATCAGCGTACTGGAAATGCCCTTTCGTGGCCTGAAAATGTCTGTTATTCTGTTCATTATAGTTTTAGTAGTTTCACAAACCTGTTTTTGTCCATTAAGAGTTTAGTGTGTCTGAGTAACCATTGACCCCTGCCCCCTTCATTAAGAAAAGTCTAACTGTAAATTCAGTGCAAGATAATACTGTTCATTATTTCAACAGAGCTCAGCTTGGCTCAGTGTTTCCACTGAGCATCACTGCTAAAATGAGTAAATCATTCTGTTAATTTGCAGACCCATGATCAGGGCTGGCCTTACCATGAGGTGAACTGAGGCAGCCACGTCAGGTGCTAGACTGTGGGGAGGCGCCACTAGGATCCAGAGTGTAGAAAATTGTGTCTGCTGCTGGTGCATATGTATTCTCTCTGCTCTAGATGCACAGAGATGGTGGAGTGCTGTGCTAGAGGAAAGAGGGCACAAGAGACATAACAGGCAGGCAGGAGAAAAGGTGAGAGGGAATAACAGAAAGCAGCAGGAGCTGCAGGGAGAGAGTAGAGGAGGAGCCTCTTATGTACCTCTCTAGCACCCCCAGGAGCCTGGACAGATTAACACCAACTTCTCAGGGAACTTCCTGTTTCCTGCTGCTTCCCTGAACCCACCTGAGGAGAACAGGCAGTCAGCTGAAGTAGTAGGAGCCAGTTAGTCCCTTAAGACGCTGATATCTTCCCTCACTCAGGCCCTGCTACCAGCCTGCTTATTTCTCCCCCTTCAATTGAGTGTTGAGAGGCACTATAGCTGGCACAGAACAGCAGTCATGAATGAAAAAAGAAAACACACCTCTGGGTCAGCATTCAGAAAAAGAAAGCAAAGGAAGCTTTTATATCTAAGCAAGAAGGAGCTCTCCTGAGATACGTAGACACAAATGTTCACGGTGAGCCATCCAGCCCAAGTGAGGATGTGAGTGGTGAGGAGATGCCTGATTTTCCAGATAGTCAGAGTGCAGGTGACCTGGCAGCTACTGCAGGATCCATATCTCCATCTCAAATGGAGGAAACCATGCACATTCCTGAAGAAAAGTGTAGATCAGAGAAGAGTGTGGTGGAGGCACAAGAAGCAGCTGCTGCTGAGTTTAGTTCCTTAAGTCTAGATGATCCAGGACTGTGGACCCACTTGAGCAGTAGCCTGAGGGACTTCCTTGTATTGCATGGGCCACTGCAAGTGAAAAACTTCATGTTATCCAAAGGCAATGAAAATAGACCTTTCCATCCAACACATTACTGGCATGAAATCCCCAATGGTAAAGTGGAGAGGCCATAGCTTATGTACTCAAAAACCCAGAATGCTGACATGAGAAGTCAGGGCTACGATAATGGTGCCAACATGAGAGGAAAGAACAGAGGAGTGCAGACACCAATCCGAGAATTAAACCTTCGAGCTTTTTTTGTTCCATGCAGTTCTCATTCATTGAAATTGGTGGTCAGTGATGCAGCATCAGCTTCTACTGAGGCTGCTGAATTTTTTAATGTAAGTCAAATCATCTATGTATTTTTCTCTGCATCAACTCATCAATGGCAAATTTTGAAGCAACATTCTGGGAACATCTTCTTTGACACTGAAACCTCTTAGTGCCACACGTTTGGAAAGTCAAGAGGAGGCGATAAAGCCTATCAAACAATACATTGGGAAGATAGATGATGCCATAGTTGCCATTATGTAGGATAATGCTATGACAGGAACTGTTCATGGGAGAACAGTGGCAGAGGGAAATGGAATCACCATATATGTACATAAGTTCAAATTTCTGTGTGGCTTAGTGTTGTGGCATGATATGCTGTTTAAAATAAATGTTGTAAGCAAGAGACTCCAAGGTGTTGACCTTGATATATCTGGAACAATGGAACAACTGGACAAAGCAAAGTCATACCTATAGTCTTACCGGTCAGATGAGGGATTTCAAAATGTTCTGAATAGCGCACAGAAGTTGGCAGAGGAACTTCATACTGAAGCTGTTTTCCCACCCATTCAAGAATGCAAGAGTCACCAAAGAAGACGACATTTTGATTACAAGGCACGGGATAATGCCATAAGAGACCCCAAATGACAATTCAAAATTGAATTCTTTAACCAGGTGCTAAATATGTGCAATACCGTCAGTTGAAGAACGTTTCATGCAGCTCAAGAAACACAGCAGTGTATTTGGGATGTTGCATGATATTCCAAAACTCCTCACTATACCTGAAGAAGACCTACACCAGCAATGCAGGGCACTAGAGACAGTGCTGACACATGATGACATGCTTGATATTGATGCAAGTGTTTTAGGTGATGAACCGAAAGCCCTTTCAAGATGCATTTCAGGACGATCAACTCCAAAGGCTGTTCTGGAATATATGTGCACAAATAAGATGACCACCCTCTTTCCAAATGCTTTTGTTGCTCTGCACATACTTCTAACACTTCCTGTAACAGTTGCCAGTGGAGAACGCAGCTTTGCCAAGCTGAAGTTAATAAAAACACATCTACGCTCCACAATGATATCGGCCTTGCAACCATCCCAACAGAGCATGCGCTGGCCCAGACTGTGGTCCTCAGGAAGCTGTTCAAATCTTTGCAACCAAGAAGGCACAGAAAGCACCACTTTGATTATTCAAACAGATACAAATGCCAGTGTTTACTATGCAAACAAGAAAAGTTACATTTGCTGTTCAGGCATTTGAAAGTTATGTGTTACTTAAAATTTTTGAATAAGGCATTTTAAGTTGGTAGTTCTCCTTTATTGGGGTAAGTAGCAGAGCAGTACCATGAGAAGAGTAGAACAGGAAGAAGGCATAATTGTGACCTTTCAAAGTTTTGGCCCAAACGAGGAGGAATGGGGGCATCATTTAAGCTCCCCACCTCAGGTTCCAAAATGTTGTGGGCTGGCCCTGCCCATGATTTGTTTTCTTCTTTAAGAGAGTAAAAGTTCAAGGTAAGTATTTCTTCTGATCTAAAAACAAGGGCCCCTGTTAGCTTTATTTCCTCTAAATCAATAGGAGCCATACCATATAATCAGGTAAGAGTTAGGCAACAAACCAAGAGGTAGTGGTCTTCATTTGTTTTTAGATTATGGGTACAAATCAATAGAGTTTGCAAGCACAGAAGCAACTAAGTTTTAAGAAAAGCACATACTACAAAGAACAAAAAGGGATGTTACATAAGGCCAATTATAAAGATGTTTCACATATCCTTATGTAATTGGATAGTTAGCCAATCAGTTAAGTTGTACTGCTGATAACTAATCAATAAGCCTACCAAAGTGTTTATCAAGTAAAAACGCTATAGTCATAAAAAAGTTAATAGTAATGCTGCTGACACACTCAGTAGTTTGTATGGCAAATACTTGGAAACATTTTCTTTTAAGCTAACCAGTTTCTAGTAGTCCTATCTGAGACCTGTAAGTAAAGGTTTGGCTAAATCCAAGCCTGGAGTAATTTATATGGAAGCATGAAGACTTAGCAGAGCTACCCACAGGGCATATAAATAAACAGAGCACAGAGGGATCAGAGAGCAGTGCAATCAAAACTACGGGAAAAGGTTTAACAACAGATAAAAGGGCGACTTCAGTCTGACACAGAAAATCCACTCTTGTTCCAGTGATACCTTCTTACCACACAAAAGTGAGGCAGCAGAAGATCCATTAGGTGGGCTGTGCTCATTGCTAAGGAGTTCCAGGTAAAATCATTGATGAGCTGAGTTAATGAGGCTACCTCACCAAAATTTCACATCCTGGGTGAACATGTGGATGTCTGAAGAAACTGTATGTGGATGGGGCATAAGGACAAGTAAATGGACCGCCTGGAACAGAGCCAGTATCTTAGTTTTCTCTGTGTGGGGCAGAGCATTTTGAGAGGAAGTCTGAAAACCTGGTTGGAGGGGGTGGCTAGGGAGTTCAGGTAGTTTGGGTTTTATGCAGAGCACTATATAATTAGGGGAAAATGGCAACCAGGGGTTTCCAGTTCACAACACCCATTAATCCAATTGTACATAAACATCCTGTAGGATGGTGAGTTACTTGGGACATGATACAGAATCTTAGATTGTTTTCAGCACGGGATTTCTTCTCTGATGGTCATTTCAAACCCCCAGTGTATAGGAAAGAAACAGTAATAAGTCAGTATTACTGAACTATGATCAAGTGCAGTGGCTCTAGCTGGTCCCAGGCACACCAGGGGTTAACTGCAGCTGCGTGTTATATCCTTGGGGGCAGCTGGTTTAGGAAGAAATCACTTGAGGTCAGACAGCAGACAGCTAACAAAACTACCATTTATTTACAGACACAGAGCTCGCCTAACTGGCCGAATCTGGCTGGGCTATCCCCTAATAATCTAACTCAGTTGCCATAGGAACAAAAACCATGACAACCAAATACACAACATATTCCTCCCTCCCAATAAGAACATCCCCTAAATATAACACACAGTAGACTAGAGAAGGAGGGTAGACTGCCTCCATTCCCAGCTAAACCCTGGGGATTATTTTGCCCCATAACCGTGGGTTCGCCCTAGCTAAAGATCCAGCCGATGAGGAGGCATTCTGTCTCTAGGTGGATTACGGCGAACTTCTGGTGTTATTGCACCCGAAAGTACCATGGGCTCAGGGTCCGCAGCATGAATAGGTGAGGAGGTGGTATCAGCTCGTGCTGGGCAAAGGGGTATCTCAGCCGCCGGCAGTAATGGAGGAGAACAGTCAGGAACAGGTGATTTGTGATTCGGTGTCTCACTAGAAGAGATGAAGTCAGACTACTCAACTGCAGATGTGTCCTGAGGACTGCCATGACCTGGCAACAGCTGATCTACATGTCGCCGCCAGGTAAGATTCTCTGCAGTCTGGACTGTGTAGGAAACAGGTCCTGTTTGAGTTAGCTCTGGAAGTATAATTCCGAGCCAAAACTGGCTGTCCCAGGCTAAAGGTTCGGTCTTTTGCTCTGGGTGCCCATCTGATGACTTGATATTGCTGCTGATGTTGCACAATTTGTCGGGATTCAGAAGGTTTCAGCAGATCAAAGCAAGGGCGCAGCTGTCGTCCCATCATTAGACAGGCCAGGGATGCCTGGATCGTAGCATGAGGTGTGTTTCTGTAGGAAAGTAAGAAGGTATCCAGATGCTTTTGAATGGAGTGTTGTCCCTTTGCTGATTTCAAAGCGTGTTTCATTGTCTGCACAAATCTTTCAGCTAATCCGTTGGTGGATGGATGATATGGTGCTGACGTGATATGGTATATCCCATTTGCCTTCATAAAATTTTGAAACTCCTGAGAGACAAACTGTGGTCCGTTGTCGCTCACAAGTTGTTCTGGAAGACCGAAACGACTAAAGAGTCCTCTTAGTTTTTGGCTAGTATTCTCTGCAGTAGTGGACTGCATTATACAGACTTCTGGACATTTAGAATGGGCATCTACTGCCACCAAGAACACGCTTCCTTCAAGGGGGCCAGCCAAGTCAATGTGAATACGTTGCCACGGGTTTTCAGGCCAGTCCCATGGGTGTAGGGGTGCCCACTGGGGTGCATTCCTCACACCCTGACATGACATACAAGCTTTTGCCTTCTCTTCAATAGCACTGTCCAATCCAGGCCACCAAAAATAGCTTCGTGCAATTTCCTTCATGCGCACTATTCCACAGTGACCGGAATATAGCTGTTCTAACATTTGTGATCTCAGTGGTGGTGGAATAATGACATGTCTCCCCCACAACAAACAACCAGATTGGACCGATAACTCTGTCCTCCTGGACATGTAGGTAACAAGGTCGGGTGAGACCAGAGAGGTTTGTCGAGATTTTCCATGCATCACCAGGTCCATAACTTGGGACAATACTGGGTCAACGCAAGTTGCCTTCTTTATTTGAGTAGCAGTGATGGATGTATTCTCTACCTGTTCAAAGTAGAAGATTTCCTTTTGGCCACTATCTTGATATTTGACTGGCAAAGGCAACCTTGAGAGGGCATCTGCATTACCGTGCAGAGTGGATTTCCGATATTTGATTTCATATGTGTGTGCTGAAAGTAACAATGCCCAGCGTTGCATATGACTAGCAGCTAATGGGGGAATGCCTGTGTAGAGTCCAAAAATTGATGTCAGAGGTCGATGGTCTATGAGAAGAGTAAACTTTTGCCCAAACAGGTACTGATGAAACTTCCGAATTCCAAAAACAATTCCTAATGCCTCACATTCGATTTGGGCATAGTTAGTTTCTGCTTTGCTTAGAGTGCGTGAAGCAAAAGCAATAGGTCTCTCTTCTCCCGAAGGCATAATGTGTGACACGATTGCTCCCACTCCATAAGGGGAGGCATCGCAGGCCAATTGTAGGGGTAAGGATGGATCAAAGTGCGTTAGAACTTCAGATTTTAGCAATGCATCCTTAGCTTTGTTAAATGCAACATCACAGGCTTCAGTCCACTTCCAGGTCTTGTTCTGCCCCAGGAGCTCATGATGTGGTTTTAGCAGTGTGGCTAACTGTGAGATGAACTTTCCATAATAGTTCAGTAGTTCTAGAAACGAGCACAGCTGGCTTACATTTTGAGGTGGGGGAGCCTCCACAATAGCTTTAACTTTTGCAGGGGCCTTATGAAGACCTGCAGAATCAATGATGTGTCCCAAATATTCAACAGAGGGTTTGAAGAATTCACACTTGTCTTTGGGAACTCGTAGGCCATACTCTTCCAGTCTTTGTAGGGTAGCCTCTAAATTCTTTAAGTGATCCTCTTCATTCCTTCCAGTGACCAGGATATCATCCAGATAGCACTGAACTCCTGACAAGCCACACAAGATCTGGTCCATAGCCCTCTGGAACAGGGCGGGAGCAAACGTTATTCCGAAGGGTAGGCAACAGTATCGATAAAGCCCCTTATGAGTCACAATAGTCAACAGCTCTTGGGACTTTTCATCGACTTGCATTTGTAAATATGCTTGACTCAGATCAATCTTACTGAACTTTTGTCCCCCAGCCAGGCCTGCGAAGAGGTCATTGATGCGGGGAAGCGGGTATTGCTCTGCACACAACACTGGGTTGACAGTGACTTTAAAATCACCACAAATCCAGAGAGAGCCATCTTTCTTCACTATTGGAATGTTAGGAGTGGCCCATGAGCTACGGGTAACTGGTTTTAGGACTCCATTGGTGACCAGGTGCTCCAGGTCTGCTTCAACTTTTGGCCTAATGGCATACAGCACAGTTCGGGCTTTCAGATATTTTGGTGGACTGTCAGGTTTAATGTTCAATGTCACAGTGATTCCCTTCATACTTCCCAAATCATCTCCAAAAACAGCAGCATGTTTCCTTAGTATAGGGGTTAGACTGGTTTCTTCTTTAGTCATCCAGTGCACTTCTGCCCAGTTCAGCTGAATCTTCTCAAGCGAAGACCTACTCATTAAGGCTGGGTAGTTACCTCTCACCACAAATAGTGGCAATTTAGCAGCCTGTCCATTGAACTCCACCTTAACATCAATAGTGCCCAACATGAGCACAGCTTCTCCCGTATACGTCTTCAGAATAGTTTTTGTTGCCTTAAACGGAAGATGCTGTAACTTTTCTTTATACACAGTCTCGGAGACCAGCGAGACGGCTGCACCGGTGTCCAGTTCCATGCGTATAGGTTTGCCATCCAACAACGGGGTTACCCAGTATTCATGTGAGCCCACCGCCAAAGACAAAACATGCAGTGGCACTTCCTCTTGTGATGAGGTGTCACCTTGATCATCCTGGGTCTGCTCTAGGGTATGCAGGGTTTCTCTTTTTGTCAGCCAGACCACAGACCTCTTTTTTTTTTGTTTACAGGCACACTCAATGTGTCCCTTTTTGCCACAGTGTCGACACACCAGGTCCTTACACCAGCATTCTGATGCCTGGTGACCTGGCTTACCACAGCGGTAACACTCTTGACTCTGCACAGTTTTGTGGGTAGGTTCTTGTGACACCTTTGGCACCCTAGGGGATGCACCGATGTATTGCGCCTCCTTTGTAGCCAGTTCCATGGAGACAGCAATATCAACAGCCTTCTGTAATGTAAGCTGAGCCTCTGTCAGTAGGCGCTTCCGTATAGCTTCACTGTAGAGGCCACACACTAACCTGTCACGCAGGGCATCATTTAACATCTCTTTAAATTCACAGTGTTCTGCTAGCTTTTTTAAAATTGCTACAAATTGTACAACTGTTTCATCTTCTTTTTGGTCTCTTATGTGGAACCGATATCTTTCAGCAACTACCAGTGGTTTGGGGGAAAAAATGGGACCCCAGGATTTCCACGATGTCACTTTAAGATTTAGTCTCAGGCTTAACAGGGTGTAGTAAGCTGCGTAGCAGGGAGTAGGTTTTAGCCCCTACAACACTTAAGAATATTGGCACCTTCTTCTCTTCTGTAATGTCATTTGCAATAACAAAAAGCTCAAAACGCTCAGTATACATGTGCCACTGCACTATATTCTCATCAAAAGGTTCCAATGGCCTGGTTAGAGTAGCCATGATTTTTAGTTTCACTTTCACAGTCAGTGTAAACAAGCAGTTTTTTTGTTTGTTTGTTCTTTACCTTGACTTCTACTTCCTTCTGTTACTGGAGCAGCACCGGAATCCCATCTATCGTCACCAATTGTTATATCCTTGGGGGCAGCTGGTTTAGGAAGAAATCACTTGAGAGCAGACAGCAGACAGCTAACAAAAGTACCATTTATTTACAGACACAGAGCTCGCCTAACTGGCTGAAGCTGTCTGGGCTATCCCCTAATAATCTAACTCAGTTGCCATAGGAACAAAAACCATGACAACCAAATACACAATACTGGGCACCCCTCCCCTTGCACAGGTGCCCTGGGAATAATGATAAGACACAGTGTTGCACTTTCTGATGTCCACTATAACTTTTCTCTCTTGAAAGTGTTCTGCAGTATTTTCCCCCTGCCATCAGTGCTGAAATGCCAGAGGATTAAAACAACTAAATTCCAAATAGTATTTTTGAAAAGCTATTTGGCTTTCATAGACACTAATGATCTGGACAGTAGTTACTGTGGTAGAATGTGGTTTATGGTACTATATATCTCCTCAGCCTGTGGTAGCATCTTGTTCTCAGGTGACTGTCCATTTTAATGTGGTAGAGCCAAAGTCCATGCTCTGTTACAGGTATGCAGCTTCCACTGAGATAAAATGGAGTCAGTGTTCAAACTGGAGGTGCAGGAAGTGACTATAGGCTCCCCATTATAGCCACTATTTTATTCCCTCTTCTAGCCATTGGTAGTAAGAATCATATACAGCATCTGACCACCTATGCCCCATTTTCAGTTTGAGCACTGATCAGGGATTTGTACATGGAATTATTTGATGGATTTTCTTCTTGGTCGTTATTCTCTGCTAGCCCCCGGGATGCACTGTGGTAGTGTGGCATAAATTGCAACTTCCTCTGATTTTCCTGTTTAAATAAATGGGTTTGTCCTTGTAGATAATGCTGGCAGCAGACACTGAATGGAATACTTAATGAATCATCGAATTGTTCCACTCTCCATGTGAACCAATCTTTATTTGTCTGTGTTGAATCTCATTTTATTTACTTTACTCATTTTTATCTTCCAAAGTATGTGATCTCTCCCAGCTTTGTATTCTCTCCAGATAGTTTTAGTGTATTCTACCCTTAAAGTGACTATAAAATGCAAATCTTGAATAGCATTGGACTCATAATAGGCTTTTGTCAAATTCCCCTCCTCCGCATCAGTACTTTCTTCCAATTTTAAACTGAATCATTAGTAATTCTCTCTGTGTTTGATTGTCTTAGCCAATTGGATATACATCTAACTCTTATACCTATAGTTTCAATATGAGGGTGTTTTGTGGAACTCTATCAAGTTACTAATCTTACTAAAGTTAAAATTCACCCTTCACTACTCTATTTTCTTAAATGTGTTAATCTATCAAGGAAAGAAATTAAGTCCATCTACAAACAGATTCTTTCATGTTAAAGACTATGTATTGACTAAGCAATAATTTATTCCAGTTAAACCTCACTTTCCTTATGGAACACCCTTGAACACAGTCGGGTTACCTCACTTTTTAAAAAAAGTATTTGAATTTACACAGTAAATTTACACTGTTTTCCTCTGTGCAGTGATTGCAGAATCTCTGCTTTGTTGCTAAGTATGACTGGCAGATAAGCCACATGGTGTTGTTTTGTTCACTAGTTGATGAACCCCTAAGCATTTCTACCATGGACATTTGTATGTGCGAATTTAAAATTTGATTTCTGCAAATACTCTCTCACAACAAATGCAACCCAAACCTCTCAACAACTCTTCTGTACTCTCCACAACATATTATTTCTTTCCTTCTCTCTATTTTCCCCCTCTCTATTTTTCCTTAGTTGCTCTCCTGTATATTTCCTTCCCCATCCCCTTACTTTTCTCTCTCTGATACCTCATCATGTCTTTTTGCTTTTATCCTGTAATGTCACTGCACCTCTCTTTCACTGTGGGTCCATGGTAGTAGAAGGTCTTCAGATCAGCACTGGGATGAGCTACCTCAATCAGGTAGTCATCTTACTACAGCACTTTGGGGTGGGCTACTTGGGTAAAAAGTCTTGTTAAGGACCCTGGAAACCCCACTCTCCATTTTCTATAGATCATAGCTTTCTATTGTTTATTTTTACTGTTATTCTTGCTACTTTTGGGGCCCTCACTTCACTTTGGCTAACTGAAAACTATGTTGAAAACAGGGGAGGCCCAGATACCTGCATGGAACAAAAAATGTGCTAGGTCTGGCATGTTGGCAGGAGAGTGCCAGCATGTCCCCACAGCACATACTGCCTCATTTCAAACCTGCTTACTACTAGAACAAAATTAACAGAAACAAAAATCACACAAAGTATAGCACATTAATGGTGCTTGTTCTTTAGAGCCCTTTCAATATGGATTCCATCTGTTTTTCTCTTTAGTATCACATAGTTTTGCCTACATTCTCTTATTCATGTCTTCATTTTTATGTTCTTTGCCAATAGGAAGAGTTTATTTGGACAAATTTACAAAATAAATGCAGTTAGATGAACATGAAGTTTTTCTGTTCCCATGGGAAAGACCAAAACTTTCTCAGTGTTTTCTCACAAACTGACCTCTCCTTTGAGACTTGACTCTGGACAATAATGTACAGATTTGCAATCTAGCACCACAGGAAGTTACAAGTAGCTTTTCCAAAATATTACTTGGAAGAAAATAGGCTATTTTTGGAAGAAAGTAACTTTATCCCAGTATTATTTTACTGATGATGGGAGGAAGTACTGGTGGAATGGTGAACATACAGGCTACCCCCACCATCCATGCACTGGTAATGATTAACTGGGAATGGGAGAAGACTGGCCCAAATAGTACTCTGATAGATAGATAGATAGATAGATAGATAGATAGATAGATAGATAGATAGATAGATAGATAGATAGATAGATAGATAGATAGATATTGATTTATTATAAAATAAGGAGATGATGGGTTAAAATTACACCTAGTCTCCAGTACTTATTATGTGGCTCAGAAACTGCTGTCAAGAGCAGCCTGTGCTAAGACAGCAGCAATGGTGACGGAATAAATTCAGCATGTGTGTTTGTCTTTATCAGGCCTGCATAACTCATTAAGTGGCGAAGGCCATATTACTCCAAAGAAAACAGCTGAGGGCCAAACCCTCTCGGCCCTGCTGAAACACACACTCACCCAGCACTGCCCCTTCAAAACACATCCCCCACCCTAGCACCGTCCGGCCCCATGGAAACAACCTCCCCCAGCACTACCCCCACGCTATAGAGGGGGAGCTGAGGCACAGAGAAAGTAAGTGCTTTCTTCAAGGTTATATAGTAAGCCTGTAGCAAAGCAGGGACCCATCCTGACAGTCAAGAATTTTTTCCTAATGTCTAACTTTAAATCTCTCTTGCTGTAATTTAAGCCCATTGCTTTTTGTACTGTCCTCAATGGATAAGGAGAACAATTTATCACCCTCCTCTTTATAACAAACTTTTACATACTTGAAAACTGTTATTGTGTCCCCACCCTCAGTCTTCTCTTTCCTTGTAGTTCATGTTTTCTAGACCATTAATCATTTTTGTTGCTCTCCTTTGTACTTTCTCCAGTTTGTCCCCATCTTTTCTGAAGTGCTGTGCCTAGAACTGGACACATTATTCCAGTTGAGGTCTTATCAGTGCTGAGTAGAGTGCAAGAATTATTTCTCGTGTCTTCCTTACAACATTCCTGCTAATGCATCCCAGAATGATTGATTTTTTTTTGCAAGTGTTATATTGTTGACTCATTTCGTTTGTGATCCACTAACCCCCTCTATTCTCACACTCTGGTCTGGGAGGAAGGGTAGGCCTTTCCAAAAATAGGTATCACTTCCCGTATAGCTCACTCATTTGCTGTTTTATGGTATGCCCCAAGGCTTTTTGAAATAATAGTAATATGTTAGCTGTTAACTACTTTCCAGTCCATGGTAGTTTCTCATGGACTAAGTGAACTTCTGAATATCTGCAAAGCCTTCTCTAATTTCTCTCTCCGCTTCCCAGAATACTTCTGGGATGCACCATATGGTCTCTGGACAAAGTTGCTCATCAGTTTAAACAATTTTAGAGACAGTTGAAGACAACGGTCAGTTACAAAGGAGAATGACTATTTCTGAGAATTGCTTGAAATATAACAAGTGTTCATGTTCCTAAATCAATAAATAAGATTTTCTGATTTTGTTTTTAAAAAGTATCTACAGGAATTACTGGGATTCACAGAGTACTTCAACAGTAAAAGCTGATATTTTAAAATAGCTGTAGGAAAACAGTTCTTGAATACTCCCTTTCTACAAAAACAAAACAAAAATCCCCACCACAACACCTCAGTTCTTCAAGAACTTTCAGTCCTGATATATTTTTTGGAGAACATACCTAAAGGAATTTGTTAAATAGCTTTATATTTGCTTTTGACAGAGGCAGGGTTGTGGTTATTTTGGCAACTTCACATTGTATTATGATGAAAATGATATCAGGGCAAGATAAACCTGTAGACATTAGATTTAGTTATAAAATCAAAATATCCAGGTGCAGGATTGACAGTCATATGCCCGTGTACTATGTGTTCTGTAATAACATATTAAAGCAACATCTAAGGCATTTATTATTCAGAGTAATTGGTATCATTTATTGCCAGTAAACAACAAATGCAATTTGCAAAATCATCTTTACCCACTGGAGAGGAAACTGATTCAGTCAATCAAAAATCCTGTATGACCAAATGGATAATTAATGTTGTGAGAGCTGCAAGATTACATGCCTTCGTTTTATAACTAATCTGGTGGGATCATTTATTCTTATACAGTATTTGGAAGTTGTTAGAGGGATTTTGCATTGTCTATGCTGAGTTCTTACATTCTCCCACTGTTGTTGTGACCTGGTACTAGATTACACCAGTGGAGAGACTACACTAAAGTTCCCCATTGTGCCAGTACTACAGCAGCTCAGAAGCTTTTAAAAAGACATTCAGTGCAGACACAGCTTTCATCTGCTTTTCCTCACCTTTTAATAACATCATGTTGGTTACCTTTTATGTTATTTCCTTTGTATCACCAGCCTTTGAGAGTTTGCACTGAAAATGGATTTTGTAATTTGTGTGAAAAAGGTGGAAAAGAGTTTTTCTTGGTTTTCATTTTTATAACAGTTCCTGAACCAATGACTCATCCCTTGTGTGCAAGATAAAAATTTCAGTAGAAATGAACAAGTAGTTAATGTTGCATCATAAAGGAATGTTCCAAAGTCAAGCATTTAAAATAAACTATTTTTAATAGGGAAACAGGATGAAACTAAACAAGAATACACACCTAGGCAGTTAAGGCCTGCAGGGAAAAGGTAATTACAACAATAAAGCAGCTCCCTCCCCGCCATGCCTCTGAGTCTAAACATGCAAGAGTATAGATGCATACACACATACCTTGGAGAAGATGGGTGGTGAATGAGTGGATAATTCACTCCACATCCTTCCCCAATACATCAGGGGTGTACACAGATGGTGTAGGCCAGCTTTACTAACAAGTAACTCTTCCAAGCAATGCAAGGGGGGAAATAGCAGAGCAGTGTTGTGGCCAACAGAATGTCTCTGAATCACAAACCCATCAGGCAGTATTTCTGAGATGATGCAACAACATATGCTCAGAGCAACCTAGCACAACGATAGCTTAAGACACTTCAGACTACCAAAAAAAAAAGCGCTCATTGAAAATTCATTTAAATACCTTATTAAATCTTTAGAGGGGAATGGAAAATACCTAACAATTAAAATTCCTCTATGTAGGAAGTGTTAATTAATATAGAATCTTCTTCACTCTCAAAACTGATTATCTTGGTCATGTAGAACTGGTAATTTAGAGGTCAAAGATTTTTGAATCATGAAAGTATCTCTTACCTCATAAATTAACAGGCAGTTTAGGCAGAAAGCAAAATACTACTTCAGTACCTAATTTTGTGAAGTTATTTTTCAAGGGGTTAAATCTCTTCTCCCTAACAACACTAGGGAACATGAATATATCTTTCCCTTGACATAATACTTTATTCTTTTAAATATTTGCTAAAATTTGATTTCTGACACCAATTTGACCAAAAATAATTAATAATAATCCTGTAATCACTAAAACTTGAGAAGATAGAAAACTGAATGCCTTCTCAAGATATTTAGTATCAAATTTAATGGATCAGATTTAATATCCAATCTCTCTTCCAAAAGGTTCAGCAAATAAACAGCATTAGTACTCTCTAATACCTCTTTCAGTCTTCACACTCACCAGTTGGCTACTATAAATTTCTACAATTTCTGATTTGTGATGAATAAACAATGTTTGGTTGAATTAAAATGCTTGACAATTTCTTAAAATTACTTCATTCAGTTTCAACTTATTTTTTATAAAGTTGTGATGTTAATTTGCATATAATAATCTGATTCCTTGTGATTTGTAACTTTAGGGATAACATCAAATTTCTCACCTATCTTTCTGATCAGATTGTATAAAGTTATTAGAGTAATTTCCCCATTTGCTTCATAAAAATATCACATCACAGCATAAATAGCAAGCTTTCATCTCAGTTAATTGCCTATTCCTTAACTTTCCTCAGCTCTGGCCATCTTAATCTTAGAAATTGGTCAAATGGGTTTTTCAAGAATGGCTTCTCTGGTGAATTCCATTTTCTGGGAGCTGTGGCTATAAAGCAAAGTTAGCATTACGGAAGCTGGGTCAGAAACACTGAAAATAGCCAAGGAATTACTCTACAAACAAAAAGTAAAGCCCACTGTTTTTCTTTAAGTGAACATATCAAATAATCATGTTATACATTCTAACTCATAATAAGCTCCACTTTTAATCAAACACTGAACACACACACACACACACAGAGCTTTTGATTAAAAAAACATTAAACTAAGGTGGTTGAAAGACAATAAGTGAAGGGCCATGATAAACAGTGAAGTCTAGAGCCGTGGGGACATATTTAATGGACTACTGCAAAGATTAGTGTCAGGTCTGATCTTATTTAATATCACCATTAATGATTGCGAAGATGGAGTAAATGATACACATATGAAGTTCAGAGTTGCTATTACCTATAGGATAATATCTCAGAAAAATAATACAAAGGTAACTATGGGAAATAAAAAAATAACAAAAGGAGATTAAACAGGAAAAACACAAATTAATTCAATGGAAAAGTGTCAGATACACTGATATTCCATCAACAGGATCGAAACCTGGAAACAAGAATGTCATGAAACTTAGGCCTGGTCTACTCTACGGGGTTAGGTTGAATTTAGCCACGTTAGGTCAATTTAAAAATGAATGGTCTATGGCTACATCTACACTACAGGATAAATTCGAATTAGCTTAAACCGATTTTATAAAACAGATATTATAAAGTCGATTGTGCGCGTCCACACTAGGCACATTAATTCGGTGGTGTGCGTCCATGGTCCGAGGCTAGCGTCGATTTCTGGAGCAGTGCACTGTGGGTAGCTACTGTAAAATAATGAGGCCAATAACATCAATTTAACAATCGGTTTAACAGTGTAGTGTAGTGTAGACCAGGCCTAAACAACCAACGCTATTCTGTTGACCTAAAGGGCTCTTAAAATCGACACTATAGTCCTCCCTAATGAGAGGAGTAGTGTTAAAATCAACTTTTCTGGATTGAATTTGGGGTAGCCCGGGCTCAAGTCGACGATATTGGCCTCTGGGATCTATCTCAGAGTGCTCCATTGTGACCACTTTGGACAGCACTTTGAACGCTGATGCACTAGGCAGGTACACAGGAAAAGCCCCGTGAACTTTTGAATTTCATTTTCTGCGTGGTCAGCGTGGCGAACTCAGAAGCACAGGTGACCGTGCAGTCCCCCCAGAATCGTAGAGTGTAGAGTGTTTTTACGCTTCTCCTATCATCTCCATCCCTGAAGTTATCACAGATTAGAAGGTGAAAAAAACACACTCGCAATGACATGTTTTCCGAGCTCATGCATTCCTCCTGCACTGATAGGGAACAGCTTAATGCATGGAGGCATTCAGTGGCAGAGTCCAGGAAAGAATTAACTGAGCGCTAAGAGCGGAGGTAGGACGCGAAGCTGAGGCTAATGTGGGAGCAAACGGACATAATGAGATATCTGTTGGGGGAGCAAAAGGACATGATGAAGTGTCTGTTGGAGCTGCAGGAAAGCCAACAAGAGCGCAGATCTCTGCTGCATCCACTGTATAACCGCAACCCTTCTCTCCATGTTCCATAGCTTCCTCACCCAAAAGCCCAAGAACGCGGGGGGGGGGAGACACCGGTCACCCAGCCCCTCCACTCCAGAGGATGACCCAAGCAACAGGAGGCTGTCATTCAAAAAGTTTGGTTTTCAATGTGGCTACAAAAAGCAATGTGGCCTTGTCTTCCATCCTCCACCACGCCACCTGGACTACCTTGTCCATTATCTCATTTTTTTTAATTAATAAAGAAAGAATGCATGATTTCAAAACAATAGTTACTTTATTTCTAAGGGGGGAGAGTGGTTGGCTTACAGGGAATTAAAATCAATAAAGGGGGCAGGTTTGCATCAAGGAGAAACATACACAACTGTCACACTGAAGCCTGCCAGTCATGACACTGGTTTTCAAAGCCTCTCTGATGTGCAGCACACCTTGCTGTGCTCCTCTAATCACCTTGCTGTCTGGCTGCTCAAAATCAGATGCCAGGAGATTTTCCTCAACCTCCCACCCCACCATAAATGTCTCCCCCTTATGCTCACAGATATTACAGATCACACAGCAAGCAGCAATAACAATGGGAATGTTGGTTGCACTGAGGTCTGACCAACAGCACCAGTGAGCTTTTAAATGTCTAAAGGTACATTCTACCGCCATTCTGCAGTTGCTCAGCCTATACTTGAACTGCTCTTTACTACTGCCCAGGCTTCATGAACAAAAGTAGGGCATTAATTATTTAAGATAAAAGGTGAATTGATAAAATCAGGTAGAATACACTAGTATGGGTATAACGGAAAGCAATTCTGCAAAATCATGGAGATGGACTAAACGTGTGCGTGTGTCTTTTGGTATCTCCATATTCAAGAATTATATGAACTAAATGTCAACAATCTAAGTTTTCCAGAGTAAATTTTTATGGTTAACTTATGATACTTAGCTACTGTCCAAAGCTACATTTCTTTTTCTATTATTTAGAACAAAATCCCTCTCTACTTCCTTGACTTCTCTGATTTTATGTAGATTAAATTTCTCCACTTTAACTGTCAAGGATGCACTCTTTTACTCAACAACATGCAATGCAGAAGACATCAGAGGGTACATTTTTAGTACAGTGCTAAAATAATTATTCCTAGGGGTTTTGTTAAGGTCATTTTTAAACTGTATCATAATTTTCAGAAAACAGTGAAACAGAAATCAGCTAGAACAAAACACCTAGGGGTACATTATTCCAGGGCGATATGCAGGAGTGACAGACACACAGCTGCCATTATTGTTAGTGGGACTTGAGCACTTAATTCCTCATTCAATGTAATTAAATTCTATACTAATATCCACTACCAATGATCCTACTTTGACTAATTTCGTTGTTAGCATCAGTTTTAAAAGAAATATATATCATTCTTCTTAGGAATCTCATTAATGCTTTCTGAGGATATGTCAGAATAATTAAATTCCTCAGTGATCATTATTCTGACTTTTTGTCAGGTCTTTTGTGTACCTATAGCTTTGATATGCATTACTATTCTCTTATGGAATTCTAAAGCAAGGTCAATTCCTAAGACCAAAGTTTAGTTGGAATGAATGTTTGCGTCATGGTGATTTTTGTCATCCCCCAAAGTAGAGTAGATGAATTGATTCAGTAGATGAAACATTTTTTGTAACTAAAGAAAAGTCAGTTTGCAGCAAGTATTTGATAGCAATTAGATCATCCAGGCAGTGAACAGAAACAGTACCAGTGAACAATCAACCAATGAATTCTGAAAGTTAAATGAATAGCTGACTAATAGCTATTGATAATGTGCAAACAATGCATTATTGAAATAAGCGTGGGAAAGTTTTTATTAAACAATTTCAAGTGATATATTATGGAAAAGTCACAGATTAAAAGGTAAATTTCTCAAAATGTCAAGACAGACTTTTATCACTCTGATCCCTTCGGCAGATATTTGGATAATCTTCCTAATGGTGAGTAGCACCTTAATCCACATGTTTTTCCATTTGTGGTACTTCAGTGGAGCTACTCATGGGATAAAATACTACTCAGTATGTGTAAGGACGCCAAAATCTGGCCCTTCAATGGATTTCATCGAGTTATATTGACCAAGTCCTGACTGCTTCTGGATACATAAAGTAGGTAGGTACCTATCCTATGGCTTGACAGTAACACTTCATTCTGCAGCAGCTTTGGAGTCCTTTGCTCCAGGGGCCAGAACAAGAGCTCAGGTGTGATATAGAATGCACTTGGGCTCCAGGAGGAAGGCAATAACAGATCCACCCTGTTATTCTCCATCTGAGGTGCAGAACAGCATTGGCAACTGCTTTAGAAGAGAACAGTTACCCTAAGGATTGCCTAAACTTTCACAGCCACATCCAGCTGAGAAAACATAGAGATGCCCGGAACACAGGGTTCAAAATTCAAAAGACTTCATCTGCAAACGCCTTCTGCCACACAATGATAAAAGTCACATGCTTTGTGGGGAGAATCTTAGGCTACATCTGCACTACAGGATAAATTCGAATGAGCTTAAACCGAATTTATAAAACAGATATTATAAAGTCAATTGCGTGCGTCCACACTAGGCACATTAATTCGGTGGTGTGCGTCCATGGTCCGAGGCTAGCGTCGATTTCTGGAGTGGTGCACTGTGGGTAGCTACTGTAAAATAATGAGGCCAATAACGTCGATTTGCGTCCATACTAACCCTAATCCATTTTAGCGTTACTCCTCTTGTTTTGTAGGAGTACAGAAATCGATGTAAGGAGCCCTTTAAATCGATATAAAGAGCAGTGTAGTGTGGACGGGTGCAGCATTAAATCGATTTAACGCTGTTAAAATCGGTTTAACAGCGTAGTGTAGACCAGGCCTTAGAATCATAGATTAGGGTTGGAAGAGACCTCAGGAGGTCATCTAGTCCAACCCCCTGCTCAAAGCAGGACCAACTCCAACTAAATCATTCCAGCCAGGGCTTTGTCAAGCCAGGTGTCATAAACAGATAAGTAAGAGTTAATAGAACAGAAGTACTTCATATCTTTTTTGCCTGTTAAAGGCTTAACAAGATCTGTGAGCCTGGCTGTCACCTGACCAGAGGACCAATCAGGGGACAGGATACTTTCAAAACTTGAGGGAGGGAAGTTTGTGTGTGTGCTGTTAGAATTTGGTTGTTGTTCACTCTGGGGGCTCAGAGGGACCAGACGTGCAACCAGGTTTCTCTCCAATCTCTCCGATACAGGCTCTTATAAGTTCAGAATAGTGAGTACTAGGTAGATAAGGCGAGCTAGGCTTATGTTTGTTTTCTTTATTTGCATATGTGTATTTGGCTGGAAGGAGTGCAAATGTGTATTTGGCTGGAAAGGTTTTAATTTGTACTTGTATACTTAGGCTGGGAGGGTATTCCCAGTGTCTATAGCTGAAAGACCCTGTACCATATTCCATCTTAAATTTACAAAGATAATTTTTACTGTTTTTCTTTCTTTAATTAAAAGCTTTTCTTGTTTAAGAACCTGATTGTTTTTTTATTCTGTTGAGACCCCAGGGGACTGGGTCTGGCTCAACCAGGGAATTGGTGGGGAGAAAGGAGGGAAGGGAAAGAGAAAGGTTAATTTTCTCTCTGTGTTAGGATTACTTTCTCTCTCAGGGAGAGTCTGGGAGGGGGAGAGAGAAGGAGGGGGGAAGATGAATTTTCCTCTCTGTTTTAAGATTCAAGGAGTTTGAATCACAGTAATATTCCAGGGTAACCCAGGGAGGAGAAGCCTGGGAGAGGCAATGGTGATGGAAAGTGTTTACTTTCCTTGTGTTAAGATCCTGAGGGTCTGGGTCTTGGAGGTCCCCGGGCAAGGTTTTAGGGGGACCAGAGTGTACCAGGCACTGGAATTCCTGTCTGGTGGCAGTGCTACAGGTTCTAAGCTGGTAATTAAGCTTAGAGGAATTCATGCTGGTACCCCATCTTTTGGACTCTAAGGTCCAGAGTGGGGAATTATACCATGACACCAGGCCTTAAAAACCTCTAAAGATTGAGATTCCACCACTTCCCTAGGTAACCCATTCCAGTGCTTCACCACCCTCCTGGTGAAATAGTTTTTTCCTAATATCCAACCTAGACCTCCCCCACTGCAACTTGAGGTCATTGCTTCTTGTTCTGTCATCTGCCACCACTGAGAACAGCCTAGCTCCATCCTCTTTAGAACCCCCCTTCAGGTAGTTGAAGGCTGATATCATAACCCCTCTCACTCTTCTCTTCTGCAGATTAAATAAGCCCAATTCCTTCAGCCTCTCATCGTAAATCATGTGTCCCAGCCACCTAATCATTTTAGTTGCCCTCTGCTGGACTCTCATTAGTGCCAAATAGAGGGGAATAATTATTTTCCTTAATCTGCTGGCAACGTTCCTACTAATACAACCCAATATGCCATTGGCCTTCTTGGCAACAAGGGCACACTGTTGACTCATATCCAGCTTCTCATCCACTGTAATCCCCAGGTCCTTTTCTGCAGAACTGCTGCTTAGCAAATTGGTGCCCTGCCTATAGCTGTGCACGGGATTCTTCCATCCTAAGTGCAGGATTCTGCACTTGTCCTTGTTGAACCTCATTAGATTTTTTTGGCCCAATCCTCCAATTTGTGTAGGTCACTCTGGATCCTATCCCTGCCCTCGAGTTTAGTGTCATCCACAGTATCTACGTCTCCCTCCAGCTTACAGTCATCCGCAAACTTGCTGAAGATTTTGAACATAGCCGACCCCAGGACTGACCCCAGGGCACTCTGTTTAATACCGGCTGCCAACTAGACATTGAGCTATTGATCACTACCCGTGAGCCCAACAATCTATCCAGCTTTCTATCCATCTTATAGTCCATTCACCCAATCCACACTTCTTTAATTTGCAGGCAAGAATACTGTGGGAGACCGTATCAAAAGCTTTGCTAAAGTCAAGTTATATCACATCCACTGCTTTCCCCATATCCACAGGCCCAGTTATCTCATCATAGAAGGGACCCCAAATACATCAGACATGCTATGGAATTTATGTGCAATGTCTCTTTATTTTAAACACTCTTGGTTCTCTGTATTATTCCACACTGACATCCACACACTGAAGCAGAGCTAATGAAACTAAGCCAGAGAGCAGAAGACAGATGCACTGATATCACTAGTTAATTCAGCCAAAAGATTTAGCCTGACTGCAGGGTACAGGTGTGAGAATGAAGACACTGCATATCAGCCAGTCAGCTGGCTGCCTGTGATTAATGGCTCCTGCACTTTCTGCAGCTTTTCAAAACTCCTAGCATAATTCCTTGTAGTTCATCAGAGACCTAAGGGAAAGCAAGTGGAGGCCTGATCTGGGACTCCCTCCCTCACAATACAAATTTCCTGGCTTACTATTCTGATATTAATAACAAGTTAAAATAAGCATACACATCTACACTTACAGTTCAGTACAGATATATTGCATGGCAATAAAACACCCAGTATGGTCTTGTAAATAAATAAAAATGTACAGAAAAATTTCCAGCGAGAAAGGCAGAATTAGCTCCCTGCGGGCCTCAGCTTTTTGTGATTAAGGAGCATCGAGATGGTAGTTAAAGATCATATTACTGTGGGGGAACTCAAAGCAGAACATGTCAACAATATTTCTATTTTTCTCAAAGGTTTAATAGGGACCAAAGTCTGAAGATCTAACTCTGAAAAAAAATCCCTGGCAAAGCAAACAAAATTCTACGAGGGTTCATTTTTAACAGATACTTTGCAGACTATGATTTTTTATCAAAAATTTCAGTGGGGAGTGAGAAAGGAGGCTTTCTGTTCTAATCAATAGTATTGCTCTGAACAGTGAAGAAAAATCACTGTGTAATGGAAACCAAGAAGTAACAGACAAGACTGATTTCTCAGGTGAAACTCACAGGAACTTTTACTGTGCCACATAAATATATTTTGTTTGTGAAAGATGAAAAGTGAGAAGTTTATCCGTTTTAAAATTCATCTACCTAAAATATTTGCTCTTAGCTGTCTGTTAATACAGACTATTTCCTCCAGGTTGGACTCTAGTGTTCTATGGCTAATGCTGATGCTTCCCTCAGTATTATCCAGTATCAACTTCCCACTATGTGTCACCAGCAGGAGAAGTACCAGGTCTGATTCTCCACCGCTTTGCTTCCTGTGTGGGCATTTATTTCTGTTGAAAGTGAGTTTGAAACACTACTATTCTGTCCTGGCAGCATTTTATACACACATTGTCCAGGTATGAATGAACACACAAAGTTCAAGGCAGCCAAGAATCAAGCCCACCCTCTTTATCCAAAATCTGAGGTCAGGGAGTTGAAATCTGTGTCGCATACTAAGACTTTTTATTGCTTAATGTGTTTGGAGAGTTTCAAGCAAAAGACTAAAGATTATTTACTTTCCTAATATGAATAATGTCTGCAGTTTCCTCATGGAAGCACCTAGAGGAAAAGACATTCACTCCAGTCAGGAGGACTTGTCAGGAGTCTGTGATCTCTAGTCAGACACAATGTATGTGAGGGACACAGACTGACTGATGCAAGTTTAGAAGCTTCAAGGATTACCTTTATTTTAACAGAGTGGTTTTACCTGAATTGAAAAGACTGGAGCTGATTCTGAGGAAATTATTCCCTATTATTTACAGTCAGTTTGAGCTTTATCTTCAGTGCGGTTTAGTAATAGGGTTTTGTGGTTGTGGTGGGCCAACTTTATGATAAATACTGTTGGGCTGGTTAAATGGCTTTCTAAATGAACAGATTTTACAGTGAGATTGCATGCATTTAAGAAATTGATCAATAGCTTTGTGCTTCACAGTTTGTGTACAGTGCTTTTAGTGGTTGTTTGTTTTCGTTCTTTATTGCATGTTTAGGCCGAGGCATGGAAAACAAGTACACTAGCCTGCACAACAAAATACCTGTATTATTAATTGATCACTATCATTGTTCAGTTATTTAGACAGCTCCAAGATGAACAATTAGGCCATTTACAAACTTATTAATAACTTTTGGCAGTTTGGGATTTAGATAGTTTCATGAGTTACGTACAATGATCAAATTAGATCACAGAGACACATCTTGCAATGACTTTGAGGTAGGGGCAGTGATACTACTAATAAAAATAATATTTTTTTCTGATGGAATCATGACTTCAGATTACGATAAACAAGCACATCTTGCTTTCCAGTGCAAACCATCTTACACTGAGAATTCCAAACCTACACCATTGTGTATGAAAAGGAGGCGGGGGCAAGGGAAGGAAGTTTAACTTGACTTCTTTTTATTATTATTTTAGTCATTATGATTTCCTTCTAACTATTTTGAGGAGATATTTATATAACTTCCCACTGTTTAAACAGGAGGTAGCAATATGGAGGAGCTATGCAAGCATGTACAAAACTCCTCTGATTATGGAATGATAGCAATTACTCCATAGTAACCATATTTCCAGTAGACGGTCTAAGTCAAAGCCCATTGAAATCAACGCTAGAAGCTCCCATTGACTTCAGTGAGCTTTGAAACAGGCCCACAAGCCCTATACTTTCACCCCCTCTAAATCTTTACATCATTACTGGAATTCTTTTGACATTTCTCCTACACAATAGTTTATGTAAAGGATGAAACCCAGCTTCCCCTTGCCTCCTCCCCCCCCCAAAATAAATTAAAAAAAAACAAATAAAGAAAACCACTAGTGCATGCCAATTACCACTTTCCTTCAGCACTTCTTTTACCAGGCAGATCTTAGTATCTGGTAAAGGAAATAATATAAACCACCACAAAAATGTAACTAGATATAAGTGCAAGCTAAGTTTGAGAGAGCTCAGGTCTTTGGATTCTGTCAGGCCACTCTGCAGAATCTGGATCCTAATTTTTATACCCCAAAACTTCAGGAGCTTTAAACCGCAGGGTTTGGGTTCAGGCCCATCTCCAATGTTGCGTACACACTACACTTTTTCTTTAACATTTCTACTGTTGCTACCACCAATGTTATCAATGGTGACATCCATAGATAGAGAAAGTCACCATCATTTTAACCATTGTGTTCTAACCTTGCTTGTAGCAGGTTAAAATGCTGGCAGCTGCCAGCGACCTGCCTGCACTAATATTCCATCATTGCTACCACCATTAGAGCTGAAACATTCATTGCAATGGTGAGAAACTTTTGACAAAACAGCCTAGTACAGACGAAATCTAAAAGTGACTGGGGAAAAAAAAAGCCAAATCCATTAAATTCCATTGATATTATAAGGGTTATGTAGGCATAACAGAATTGCATTTCAGCCATTAAGTACAAGAAGCTATCACCTCCCACGGGGAAAAGGTAATCTTGCAGAGTAGACATTTCTCAATATATGGGCTGTGTGTAATTATTGAGGTCTATCAATGAAACCAGAGGAGCAAACATATTTGTTGTTATGGAGTGTAATAATAATGATTTTACAATAATGATTTTGCTAATAATGCATCTATATTTTCTGCATAAGATTTTGTACTCAAGGGAGTATTTTCAAATCAAATCAAATCCCAGTATTTCAGTGTTAATTACTAAAAACACAGGAGAAATGCACTTTTGCTTTCTTGGGCCATCTGGCAGATTTCTGAACTTTCTACCTTTTGGGTCTTTAAGGTTTGTTGGCAAATTAGATAAAAACATTTCCCCCTTTTCTCTCAGTTTTTGATATTGACATTATTAATTAACTGTCTTTGAAAAAAATGGAGTAGAATTGTAGAGGTTCTACTAACAAAGGTTGAGGTTTCACTTTGAAAACACAATAACTGTGAACTGGGAGCACCTGTGAGAGATTACAGGTCTCTAATCTGGACCTGTAGGTCTCCAAGCAGTGCCCAGACTGCAACCATCGACCAATAGCTCTCTGAAGCAGTGAAGGGGGCTAGCAGAACTCTGGCCCGCCAGAAGCTCCACCCATAAAGCTCTTGATTGGAGCAGATGTCTGGACACATTGATTGGCTCAGATGTATTACCTAAGACCGAAGGAGGTACAGGAAGTTGCCCTAGCAACTGAGTGCCCCCTGCCCCCGATCTGCTGCTGTACTGGACCCTGATTCAAGCTTGACCCTGCCATTGTTCCCTAACTCCTGACCGCATCTCAGCACAGGGCATGACTATCTGACTCTGACTCCATTCCTGACCCTCAGCATGACTCCTGATCCTGATTTTGGCTCAATCTTTGGTGTGAGGTCTGACCCTGGCTCCAGCCCCAACCCTTGGCATGGAGTTATGACGGCCCATGCATAGTCCTGACTTGCCCATGACCCAGTCCCTATACTGTCTGAAGAAAAAGAAAGGTATATCTAATAGAAAAGATACAGTCTTTTTTCATAGATTTATAGATTCCAAGGCCAGAAAGGACCACTGTGATTATCTAGTCTGACCTCCTGTATAGCACAATCCATAGAGCTTCCTCAAAATAATTCCTAGAGCACGGCTTTTAGAAATCCAATCTTGAATTAAAAATTGTCTGTGATGGAGAATCTACCAAGACCCTTGGTAAGTTGTTCCAATGGTTAATTACTTTCACTGTAAAAAATGTACACCTTATTTCCAGTCTCAATTTGTCTAGCTTCATCTTCCAGCCATTGGATCACATTCTACCTTTCTCTGATAGACTGAAAAGCCCATTTTTAAATATTTGCTACCCATGTAGGTACTTATAGGATAGGTCAACACTTGCGTGCATATTCATGCAATTGACTACATACATGTAAATGCATGTTCTCCACATCGATACCAAGTGTCTACATGTGCTATGCTAGAGTTGAGTATAATGCTGTGAACATGGATATACCTGGATCCATATTGCCACTTTTGTTATGCAATGTTAGTGCTACCATTTCAGGAGTGGTATCCCAGACACTCTAGGAGGCACCTTGCTTTATGTTCTCAGTGCTGTCCGCCACTTCACAAACTTGCTGATGGCACTTCCTTCTCATGTTGCTCTCCTGCCAAATGTGGTGAAAGACACAGAGCAAGTGAATGATGATGTGGCTCTACTCCTTATAGAGGGACAAATATTTATGCATTGCAATTGGCGAATCAGTGCAGAACTTTCTGAACATGCAAAAGATGGCTGATCACAAGGGTGAATGACAAACCACACCGGTCCCATGGAGCAGATATAGTGACTCGTCTTGTCACAGTATGCCCGTGGGTGGACTGTCACTTCTGGTGCATGAGATCCAGCACAGTGTAGTGGGATCACATCTTTTTGGAAACTTGGGATGACCATCAGTGGCTTCAGAACTTCTGAATGAGGAAACAGACCTTCAGGGAGCTGTGTCAGGAGCTTGAACCACATTTCCAGCACATAACACTCGATTCAGGAAAGCCATGCTGGTGCAGAAGGGTGTGGTTATTGCCTTGTGGCAACATCAAACAGCTATCGGTCAGTTGCAAACCACTTCAGCGTTGGAAGGTCTAATGCTGGGGTTGTGTTTATACAAGTTTGTGAGTCAGTTAACACTGGATCTACCCACAGGTGGTTGCCATATGCAAAGTACCAGAAATTATAGCTGGGTAAACGCTGTTGATGGCACCCACATCCTAGTACTTTGCCCACCAAAAGGGGCAATGAGTATGTGAACCAAAAAGGTTACTAGTTATTTGTTCACCAAGGCTTAGTGGGCCACAGAGGCATGTTCATGAAGACCAGCATTGAAAACAAGGGAAAGTGTCATGACATTGGAGTGCTTAGATCAGGATTGTGCTTGAGGGTGGTTTGGAAGAAGAAGAAACTTTATTCCCCAGAAACAATGTGGTTCTTTAATGTGCATCTGTGCCAACAGTTATTTTGGCATTCCCACTCCTAACTAAGCTCATGAAATCATACCTCCTATTCCCTGTCGGAATGCTCCTATTCAGGAACCAGTTCATCAGTGCCTCTTCCTACTGAAAAGCCTGATCCTCCCATGCCTTGGAAACTCAAACTGCTCTTGATTCCTCTTGTCCATGCCAATGAGCATGTCCTCCAACATCATTCTCCTTCAGTCTCTGCTGTTTCTGGAGTGATATATTCCTTGACAAGAAGCTAAGAAATCCCCCAACAAAACACAACTTTGTTGTAGAATGCCACAATAATGATACTTTAAAACATTTTGGAAAGCAATTATTAGATGATCCTTGGTTCTTGGACAAGGATTCCAAGATCTCTTTCTTGAGTGATAACAAATAATTTAGATCCCATCGTTTTATATGTATCATTGGGATTATGTTTTCTATTATGCATTACTTTGCATTTTTCAACATTGAATTTTATCTGCCATTTTGTTGCCCAGTCACCTAGTTTTGTGAGATCCTTTTGTAGCTATTTGCAGTCTGCTTTGGACTTAACTCTCTTGAGTAGTTTGTTTCATTTTGCCCCTTTTTCCAGATCATTTATGAATATGTTGAATAGGACTAGTTCCAGCACAGACCCCTATTTACCTGTCTCCAGTCTGAAAACTGACCATTTATTCCTACCTTTTGTTTCCGATCTTTTAACTAGTTACTGATCTATGAGAAGACCTTCCCTCTTATCCCATGACAGTTTACTTTGCTCAAGAGCCTTTGGTGAGGGACCTTGTCAAATGCTTTCTGAAAATCTAATACACTATATCCAGAGGGATCACCCTTGTCCACATGCTTGTTGACCCTCTCAAAGAATTCTAATAGATTGGTGTGGCATGATTTCCCTATACAAAAACCATGTTGACTCTTCCCCAACAAATTATGTTCAGCTATGTGTCTCATAATTCTGTTCTTTAATATATTTCAACCAATTTGCCTGGAACTGAAGTCAGGCTTACTGGTCTGTGATTGCCAGGATCCCCTCTGGAACCTTTTAAAAAAATTGGTGTCACATTAGCTACCTTCCAGTCGTCTGCTACAGAAGCTGATTTAAATGACAGGTTACATACCACAGTTAGTAGTTCTATAATTTCACATTTGAGATTCTTCAGAACTCTTGGGTGAATACCATCTGGTCCTGGTGACTTATTTCTGTTTAATGTATCAATTTGTTCCAAAACTTCTTATGACAACTCAACCTGGGACAGTTCCTCAGCTTTATCACCTAAAAAGAATGGCTCAGGTTTGGGAATCTCCCTCACATCCTCAGCCATGAAGATCAATGCAAAGAATTCACTTAGTTTCTCCTTAGTAGCCTTATCTTCATTGAATGCTTCTTTCGCATCTCAATCATCCAGTGACTCAGCTGGTTGTTTAACAGGCTTCTTGCTTCTGATGTATTTAAAAAATTTTTGCTGTTACTTTTCGAGTGTTTGGCTAGCTGCTCTTCAAATTCTTTTTTGGCCTTCCTAATTATATTTTTATACCTCAGTTGCCAGAATTTATGCTCCTTTTAATCGACAGGCTTTAATTTCCACTTTTTAAAGGATGCCTTTTTGCCTCTAACTGCTTCTTTTACTCTGTTTTTTAGCTACAATGTCACTTTTTTGGTTCTCTATGTTTTTTAGTTTGGAGTATACATTTAGATTGAGGCTCTATTATAGTGTCTTTAAAAAGTTTCCACGCAGCTTGCAGAGATTTCACTTTTGGCATTGTACCTTTTAATTCCTGTTTTACTAACTGTGACACCCTGACACCCCAATATTCACCACTATCATGTAATTAGGATATGTTTTGTACAAAGTATGTCTTGTGAGGTATCATTCTAAAAGTCTTGATCTGCTAGACATTAATATCTCATTAGTTTGTGTATGTTATCGTCATATGGGAAATTATGAAGTTTGGCTAATATGTGTTAATGAAATATGTTGTGAAGTTGAAAACACCCACAAACAGGCTTTCAGGTACAAAGTAAAAAGGCCAAACAATGTTAATGGCTTATTGATAAAATGCACGCACCCACAAGGATTACCCCAGGAACTGTGTACAATAGAAACCTCTCAGAGACTGCACTACACAATGGGAACTGTTTGACCCAGGTCACAGCAAAAGAGCTTTCCAGCAAGTGGGAAGAAGATATAAAAGTGGGACAATGACATCATAGGAGGTCATCCCTCTCCCTGCAACAACACACCTGGAAACACCTGAGGGGCAAGGACTGAACTGTGGGAAGTGATGGTCCCAGGCTAGAAGAATTTTTAGTCTATGTATGAAAACCTGGGAAATCCAAGGCAACTTGTGCCTTAAGAATCTCCCAGCCTGCTTATCAGTCAGGAACAGAATTTGCTGATTTATATCCTACCAATCTAGTGTGTTAAACTCAGTTTGTGTTTTTTGTTTATTTACTAAAATAATCTGCTTTGATCTGTTGGCTGTCCCTTATAATAATCACTTAAGATCTACCTCTTCTACTTAATAAACTTGTTTTTGTTTTAAACCCAGTTTGTGTAATTCATAACTGGGGGACGAGGGAGGCAAAAAGCTGTGCATATCTCTCTCCACATTGAGGGAGAGGTTGAATTTCAATTAGCTTACACTGTGCAGTTCTCTGTGCAGCGCAAGACAATACAACTTTGGACTTACTGTCAGACGGGGAGTGCTGGGCAATTCCTTGGCTGACAGCCTTCCCATGCAGGACTTTCAGTACTGAGTCTTTCTGCAGCTGGGTGTGTCCCTCCCTGTGTGTGTGCTGGAGGAGGCTTGAGGGCCTGGCACAGCAGGACAGAGTGAGGGAGCCCAGGCTGGTGGAACAGGTGGGCTCTGTGGTATCCCAGTACATCAGGTGGCACCCTGGAAGGGGGAGCAACCCATCACACTAACTTCCTCATTTTTGTGTGGTTCCCCTTTCTGACAATAAATGCTACCGTGGTGGGATGCTTTGGTGTTTTCTCCCCCTTAGGGATGTTACATTTTAATATGCTGTGATCATTATTACAAAGCGGTTCACCTATATTTACCTCTTGGACCAGATCCTGTGCTCCACTTAGGACTAAATCAAGAATTGCCTCTCCTCTGTTGAGTTCCAGGACTAGTTGCTCCAAGAAGTAGTCATTTAAGGTGTCAAGAAACTTTATCTCTGCGTCCCGTCCTGAGGTGACATGTACCCAGTCAATATGGAGATAGTTGAAATCCCCCATTATTACTGAGATTTTTAAAAAAATGTATAACCACTCTAATATCCCTGAGCATTCCACTGTCACTATCACCATCCTGGTCAGGTGGTCAGGTAGTAGATCCCTACTGCTTTATTCTTATTATTCGAGCATGGAATTACTATCCATATAGATTCTATGGTACAGTTTGGTTCATTTAAGATTTTTACTTCATTTGACTCTATGCTTTCATTCACATATAGTGCCACTCCCTCACCAGTACAACCTATTCTGTCCTTCTGATATATTTTGTACACTGGTATTACCGTGTCCCATTGATTATCCTCATTCCACCAAGTTTCTGTGATTCCTATCATATCAATAGCCTTATTTAATATAAGGCACTCAAGTTTACCCATCTTAATACTTAGACTTCTAGCATTTGTATATAAATACTTAAAAATGTCACTTTTTAGCTGTCTCTTATTATGTGATGGAATTGAATGAGACTCTCTTTTTTATTTGATTGTTTCTCATCAGATCCTACCCATGTTTTATCATCTTCCATCCTCTCTTCCTTACTAGGTTATAAAGAATCTCCATTAATAGATCCTCCCCTAAGATATGTCTCTGTCCGAACCATGTGCTCCACCACACCTGTCGACTTTCCCCCAGCCCTTAGTTTAAAAACTGCTCAATAACCTTTTCCAGCATCCTGGTTCCAGTTTGGTTGAGGTGGAACCTATCCCTCCTGTGTAGGTTCCCCCTTTCACAAAAGGTTCTCTAGTTCCTAATAAATCTAATCCCATCCTCCCTATACCATTGTCTCCGCCACGCATTGAGACCCTCTCTAACTGGCCCTGCGCATGGAACTGGAAGCATTTCAGAGAATCTACCATGGAGGTCCTGCACTTCAATCTCTTACCTAACAGCGTACATTTGGCCTCCAGAACCTCTCTCCTATCCTTCCCTACATCATTGATATCTACCTATACCATGACCACTGGCTCCTCCCCAGCACTATACATAAGTCTGTTCAGATGTCTTGAGTAATCCGCAACCTTCGCACCCGGCAGGCAAATCACCATGACGTTCACTCAGTCATCACAAACCCAGCTATCTGTGTTTCTAATGATTGAATCTCCCACTACTATTATCTGTCTCTTCTTAATAACTGAAGTTCATCCCCCCCCCTCCAGAGAGGTATCCTCAGTGTGAGAGCATACTATGGGCTTGTCTACACTACCCACTGGATCGGCGGGCAGCGATTGACCACTGAGCGCTCTCCTATCAACTCTGATACTCCTACGATTGCGCTTCTCATTCTGGTGTTGATGGGAGAGCGCCAGCTGTTGACTTACCGCAGTAAACACACTGCCATAAGTAGATCTAAGTATGTCAACTTCAGCTACGCTATTCATGTAGCTGAAGTTGCATATCTTAGATCAACCCCAAGCGGTACTGTAGACAAACCCTATGTCATCATCTGGAAGGAGGTCTCAACTGTGGGATTATTTCCCTCTGCTCCAGTTTGATGTTCTCCTTCCCTGAAACTTTCATCTTCCTGAACAGCACAGAGGCTGTCAGACCAGGGGGGTGTCTGTTCTACTGTGTCCTGGAAAGTCTCATCTATGTACCTCTCTGTCTTCCTTTGCTCTTCCAGCTCAGCCACTCTGGTGTCCAAAGCCCATATGTGGCTTCTGAGGGCCAGGAGCTCCTTGCAACTAATGTGCACTTATGCCACCTGCCCATAGGGCAGCTAATCATACATGCTACATTGAGTGCAATAAACTGGATAGCCCCCACTCTGTTGCTGGACTTCTGCCTGCATTCTTTTTATTCCTGCAGTTGGTTCCTTTGTTGTTGTTTTGTTTTTATCAGGAGGTGTTTTTTGCCTTAAGTTTAAAGAAAGTTAATGAAGTGTCTCTAGTCATGCATGTTCCACCTGGCTTTCACCTCAGCCTCCCTCACTGATTACTCTAAATATTCACTCTTCTGGGCAGCTTGTAGGATTGGCTGGCCAGGCCTGGCAGTTGTTCAGGAGCCAGAGAAAGACTGGGTGGTCCTTAAGGAAGTCATAGGCTACGTCTACACTACAGGATAAATTCGAATTAGCTTAAACCGATTTTATAAAACAGATATTATAAAGTCGATTGTGCGCGTCCACACTAGGCACATTAATTCGGTGGTGTGCGTCCATGGTCCGAGGCTAGCGTCAATTTCTGGAGCGGTGCACTGTGGGTAGCTACTGTAAAATAATGAGGCCAATAATGTCGATTTGCGTCCACATTAACCCTAATCCGATATAGTAATATCAATTTTAGCGTTACTCCTCTCGTTTTGTAGGAGTACAGAAATCGATTTAAAGAGCCCTTTAAATCGATATAAAGAGCAGTGTAGTGTGGATGGGTGCAGCGTTAAATCAATTTCACGCTGTTAAAATCAGTTTAACAGCATAGTGTAGACCAGGCCTTAGTTACCCTGCAGAGAGATACAAGGAGAAACAGTCTGGCAGCACTGAAACCCCTTCTGCTGGCTTCACTGTTCCCTCCAGTCACATGGGAGGAAAGAGGGTATCAAGTGAGCTGGGAGAGAGATGTCAGGTCTCGTTTGCTCTCCAGGGTCCTATCATGCATGCAGCGAGGCATCTGAGTCCAGGGGTGAGCTCAGTCAGAGATTGCAGCCAGCCATCCCCTACTTCCAGGGGCACTTGAGCTGGGACCCACTTCCCTGTTAATGATCCTTCAGGGTCCTCTACGGAAACATTGTTATGACTTTTATGTCCTTCTGGGGGCCTTAGGCCAGGGGACTTTCTCAGACAACTGCAGTCTTTGTTTTCCCTGAATGCTGGCAAATGGGGGAGAGCAGATGATCAGGTACCTCCATCTACCTGGCCAGCCAGACCCCAGGCCAATGAGGTTGATGTGGAACTTCAAATCATCCACTGGGACTTTGAAATTGATTAAGGGCCCCAGGTACCCAGAAGGACCCTGCCTCTTATGTGTCATCTGTCACTGGCCCTGGAGTGCCCAGGAGATGTAATGGTCCCTGGATGCTTGCATTGGTCTTGGATTTCATACAGCATCCACACAGGGCCCAGAGGAGACTGGTCCTGAACTGCATGAACCCCAGTTGCCTACAAATGATTTCTTTCTTCTCTGGGCCTGTTCTACCAAACCAGGTTAAGACAGGAGACCAGGAGGTCAGCAAGGAATGTCAAATTCCCCTCATGGGAATTTGGGAGCTTTTCATACCACAGGCACCTGGCATCTCAGTCAGCACAGAACCTTCTCAGGAACTTGCCATACCTGCCCATTTGAGGAAGACGAACGCAGAAAAACACCATCTCCTGACTGATCCCCTGAAAAGTTAGAAGGTAAATGAAAAACAAGGGATTATTTTTTTTAAAATCTCATAATTTTTAAACGAATTTCCTGATTTTGGGGAACTGACTGAAGGCTTGAGGCTGGCCATACAGCATGTAGCGCATTTTCTATTCCGTGCACAAAACTAGTTTTACTGCAAAGTGAAGGTCGGAAACCTCAGTCAGTCCAAAGTTTAGGAATTCAGACTAAGCCTGAAAGCTCAACTTCAATTCTGTCCTTGTGATATGTCTTTTAAAAAGGTCTTGTTTTAGCTCCCTTTTAATTTGTCTGTAAAATGATACAGTTTATGACAGCATGCAAACTGGACTTGGTTATAGAACCTCACACACAGTAACTCTCAATTTCACACACGCCCTCAGCACTGAAACAAATCTCAAGAGCCTCAAACTGACACTCTAAAGAGGCTCCCTCTGCGTTTCCCATCCTGGCCTCCCCCAAAGAGTGACATAAAGCAGGATGTTCTGCAAGCTCGAGAACCTCTGTGTCCCTCCCCCACAATGGTGCCGGGATGAAAATTCCAGGCGGAGGATTGAGTGCAGGAACATTTATGGAATTGCCCATTGATTTCCATTTCAAAGCTGGAATTTCTCTGGAATTGCTCCCCTAACTCCAGGGCCATAGCAACAAAGAACGTGGCCCCCTCCGAACATATGTCCGGGGCCCCTTACAAAGCAGAAACGAAAAAAACTAAACAACTAAATTAATAACATTTATCTGCCGACCGCCATTATGAACACAAATACACATTCTTTGAATGGGTCCAACTAAAATTCGAAACTGACCGACAGACAACTGATGTAGCCAATAGCATTATGATGTATCATAATGACTTCACGGTTTTGTTAGTAAAACAGACATGGATTGTGCAATAGCGTCAATAAACGTCACTTACCTAGTTATACAGTACATTTTTTTTTGTCACTTTTAGGGGCCCCCTTCCTTGCGGGGCCCCCTCCGGTCGGAGGGTACGGAGGACGCTCGCTACGGCTCTGCCTAACTCACTACTCCACCCCCTTCAACTCAGTGCACTGAACTGAGGTGTCCTTAGAGACACAGAACTAGTTTTAGCTGCCCCTTCCCTTCCCCCCATGTCCTGGGCATCAGACTCCTAGATCCTAGGCTGCTCCCCATCTCCTTTCTCTGAGTGACTGGGCACTGCAGTCTATCCCCCACAAGAGGTTGTGTCCTGTTTCCGTCTTTCAGTCAATCTGTTGGTACAGATTGGACAGTCGCCAGAGGGTGATCCCTGCTGTCTAGATTTAACACAACCAATCTCATTTAAGATGCCTTTTCCTCTTACACTCACGGGGATGTGAGGGAGTTTTACCTCACTAAACTCAGCCCTTACCTACTGGTCTTATTTGTGGTGTTTTATAGATGAAAATATATGGAGTGTGAGGGAATTCAATACAGTTTATAGTGACTGACTCCAATAAGAATTTTGTTGATTTTTTCCCCAGCTCTTGCTAATTTGTTGGAATTTCCATAGAATTGTTCTACCCAATATCTCCCCCTTTCACTCAGGTTAGGCCTCCATTGACAACTTAGCGGGGGTAGAATACCAGTCTCTTCAGATTGAAACATGCCCTAATTTAATTGCAATTTCAAATGGAAAAGGAGAATTGTCCAGTGTGACTGTGAGCTGCAGAGCCTCAGCGCCACACTAGCAGATTCAGGTGTGTGTGCGTGTGTGTGTGTGTGTGAGAGAGAGAGAGAGAGAGATCCATGTGATAACTTATAGAACCATGTGATAAATTGCATTTATCTTGCAACTTTGACTATCTTAGTAATACCTCTGTCCTTGGACTATTTTTAAATTTTATAAACTGAAACTGGGATTCTAAACTTCAGAAAGGAGAATGATTTTTTTTAAATGGCAAAAGACTCTTAAATTGAAGGAATATAAATTTAAATTCTTAGACTTGGCATTGAGGTTAGTTAAAACATCTCATAACAAAGTCATAAAAGGCATGCGTCCCTATACACGAAGGGAAGTGGGAAAGCAAGAAAATAAGGTTCAAAAGTGAGATTCAAAGATTGTTCAAGAGTAGAGATGGCTTCAAAACAAGCCAAACAGGTATCTTTCAGAAAATGGAAATCCAACAAAAGAAGCCAATAAAATGAAGCATAAACTATGGTAGATCTGGTGCAGGTCCACTGGGGTATCAGGGAGCAACTAAGAAGGATAAAAACATTGCAGATAGCCTCATGGCCAGATTCTGTCACTCTTAGTAAGGACTTATCTGTGAGTGAGCTCAGTTCAGGGGATTTATTTTGTGAGTAAGTGCTCATCAACACATAGGATGCCCACTTAGGCCCAGGGAAGTCTAGGGAGAAACTCATCGTCTCCTTTGAGCTAATAACAATGAGGTTCTCTCACCAAAGCAAATGTCAAAAGAGGCGATGATGGAACAAACTGCTAAATTAAAGAGTGGCAAGAAATGCACCAGACCCAAATGGTATTTGTCCAAGTCTTCTGAGAGTGAAGTGGCGCAGCTGCTAGCAAATATATGCAACGTCTCATTAAAATCAGCAACTGTACTGGAAGAATGGAGAGTAGTGAATGCTGTACCTGTATTGTAAAAAATGCGAGGGCATGATCCTGGGAATTACAGACCAGGAAATTTGATTTACCAGGCAAATTGGTTGAAACAATAATAAAACCAGAATAACAACACTTCTAAAAGAATGTGATCTTTTAGCAACAAGCCTTTACTGTTTGTGTAAAGGAAAATTGTGTCTTTCTGGCCTATTAGGATTCTTTAAGCATGTCAGCAAAACAGGGCTATAGAAGAACCAGCTGCCATAATTCATTAAGACTAACAAAGAGATTTTAACAGAGTTCCTCACAAGAGGCTACTAAGGACACTAGGAAGTAATCGAATGAGAAGTAAAGAATTGTCATGGATCAGAAACTGGCTAAGAAGGAGAAAACAAAGCATAGGTATAAATGATCAGTTATCAATACGGCAAAAATGGCTACACCATGGTTTTGCATTAGGGCCACTGCTTAATATTTATTAATAGGGTGACCAGATGTCCTGTTTTTAAAGGGACAGTCCCGTATTTCAGCCCTCCTGCAGGTATCCCAACTTTTTCTTAAAAACAGGCAAATTTTCTGTCTCCCCCACATCAGTATTGGTAGGTCCTGCTGCTAGCCAGATCCCTGCTTGCCAGCTGCCTGCCCACTAGCAGTGAGTGGCAGATTCCAAGGACTGATGATGGGGGTGGATGTGCAAGGCTGGTTGCGGTGCAAAGCTGCAGCCCGCGGGGCTGGCCACTCCCCCTGCTTGTCCATCAGCATAGCCCCTGCTGCATGCCAGCTCTTTCCTTGCATCCTGTTTCCAGCTGGCACTGGCAGCATGCTGTGAGCTGTGGTGGCTGGTGAGTGCAGGTAGGTGCCAGGCGGCAGACAGTTACGTAGTGCCTTTGCTGCTCACCCATCAGCTCTTTATGTGCTCCTCCTCTCCCTGTCTTCTCCCTGCTTTGCCCTTCACCTGCCTCAGCCCTGCTGCTCCTCCATATCCCCCCGACAGGGCACGTCCTGCTCCCAGTGCTGTGCAGAGAACCAGCCCCTGATTGAAGCGCTCAGCTCACGAACAGTCTGGCCGACAGGCTCCTTCCTTCCCCCATTGCCTCTGGCTGGGCTGGCATCCAAGGAAAGCCCAAGATCCTCTGGCCCAGGGAGCTGGCCAGGAGAAGCTGAGCCCAGCATGTGCCAAAGCCCCACACAGTGTGTCCTTAGAGCTTAACCCCTTCCTGCCTGCACTGTAGTCGGGAGACAGGTGGTGGAGGTGTTTGCTGCCTTTCGACACTGTATGAGCAGGAAGGGACAAGCTGCTTCTAGCCACAGGGAAACAAGAGGGTGAGGAAGAGATGAATTCTGCAAAGACATGGGCCAGGTCACCCCTCTACCACCCTGTGGCTGGAAGCAGCTCCTGTCCCTTCCTTCCCGCACAGTGCTGAAAGGCTGTTGCTGTCCACATTCTGATGTGAACTCTGGCAGAAATCTTCATGCCTGCCCCCCACCCCCCACATGTTGCCTCGGGAATATATGGTGCCAGGTACATGTCCAGCTGGAAAAGAAGAAACTTCTTTGAATTGCTCAGCTGCAGTTCTTAGTAGTCCTATTGGGTTCTGGGAAGTGGGCGGGCGCAAACTCGCCCAGTACTAAAGGACCCTCTCCCAGCTTTAGAGGAGGAGCTACAAGGTCCAGGAACTCAAATAATTACAGGGGACAACCAAAAACTTATCAGGGGCAGGTCAAAGAGGCAAACAAAGGGAAATATCTCAGCTGAAATTAGGTAAATCCATACAAGATATGATACATCCAGCTATACAACAGGATAATTAGGACCCAGTTAGTGAAAATAACATTTAATGCCTATAAATAAAGTTACTCAAGCTGAAGAGTTTGAAACCCCTAAGATTTAATGGAGATTTGAGGCGCATTCAGCAAGAATCCCAGCCATGTGAAATATTAAAGTGGTTGCATGGGGGCACAGTTACCTTGTTGTGCCAAAAGAAAAACTCATTTTTACTCTGATCAAGAAACATTTTCAATGTCATACCGCTTAGTGCTGCTTCACACTCCATTCTGTCCATTGATTTCCTCATCATTTATCTTCCCAGAGAAGTTGAGAACTGTTGCAATTAGGTAGAAAGCCCTGTTGGCCTCCCTTCAGTCTTAAAGCAGCTTATTATTTCCTTATTCAGTCTCAGTTTATAACCTCAAGAAACCAACGCTTATAAAATCTAAAAGACTGAATGAGGCTTTAAGGACTAAAAGTATTTTCCCTTAAACTTTTCTTTTTTTCTTTTCTTCACTTCAATTCCTCCCTCCTCCCCTCTACACCTCCAACTAGCCATCAACAACTTTTTTCTGTCCAGGAGAGTAGAATAAAGAATAAATCTTCATAGTCAGAGCAAATGCCATGTCCATCGGCCTTGAACAGGCAAAAATGTACAGCATACATTCTGCCACATTTCTTTATAAGTACTGAACTGTATCACATGTGCTGCATTGACATATTCCCATTAGACCTTCCAAAGTTCTCATAAGCCATAGAACTTCTCCATGTTCCTTAGGGAATGTAGAACTATTTATTAACTGTTAATTATTATTATTTATTATTATTTGAAAACTGAAGCTTTGCTTTTGTGCTCACTTTAGTTCTCACAGTAACCAAATCCCTTGTAGTGTACAGTATATCAAGGTGAGTAGCTCAGTTACACATGCGCCATTCAGATAAGAGCTACAAAGGAGCAGGACTGGAAATTGCTTTCAAGTGACTTCTGAGAGGAAATGTTGCCATGTTAGGAAGACGTCTCTATTACTTGTAAATGTAAAGGTTATTGATTCTCCACTTGTGTATGCATTTACTACTAATTCTTCTGTTGAAATAAAAGAGTTGGGTTTTGCTCACAAAAGGTGGTGATCCTTTTTTATTTTTTTAAAGAGGTTTTTTTTATTATAATTTTAAAACTGCTAAGGCAAGAGACTCCATAATTATTTTCACTTTGAAATGGAAATTCAGAGGGACAGGGTTTAACTGTGAACTTGCAATTCTTGAAAATGCAGGATTAATAGCTCTGACTATTTTGAAAGATGCCCATCGGCAGAGGTGAAGCAATTGTTGTTTTAATTCCTTTTTAACTGATTTTCTATATTTAACATCAGCGTCATATGTAAGAACAAGCTAAATTCATTCCACCCCTCCTCTTCCTGCCACTGTGGCCAGTCTCTCTCTCTCTCTCTCTCTCACACACACACACACACACACACACATGCACACACACACACACGCACACGCAGAGCCGCGGCTCCAGGCACCAGCGCTCCAAGTGTGTGCCTGGGGTGGCAAGCTGTGGTGGGCACCCTGCCGGTCCCTGTGAGGGTAGCAGTCAGGCAACCTTCAGCAGTGCGCCTGCGGGAGGTCCCCCCATCCTACGGATTTGACGGCAATTTGGTGCTGGGTACGCTGAAACTGCGGGACCGGTAGACCTCCCGCAGGCAAGCCACGGAAGACAGCCTGCCTACCTTGCTTGAGGCTGCAAAAAAAGCTAGATCTGCCCCTGCACACACATGCTAGGAATGAAATGAACCAAACTAATCATCCCAGGTCCTGATTTTCAAATCAAGTTCCCTATAGAGAATGCTGCCTCCCATGCCACGACTTGAGCACAGGGTTTTCTTTCCTCCCTTATAAACACCTGTTTTCAAGAGCTTACCATATGGTCATGAAAGTTTGTCCAAGCTGCAGCCCACAAGTAAAGTTCCAGATCTAGGCAGTCTTTATTATTATTTATTATATTTTAAAACATAGTTTTCAAAATTGCCTTTGTTCCTATTTAAGCTATCTGGGTGACACCCCAGAATTTTTATAATTGTGCTAAAGCCTTTAAACAAAGAGCCAAGATTTTAAAAGATGGGAGCCTAAAGTCAGGCTTCTTAGTCCAAATTTAAGTAGCTAAATCGATAGTCTAATATTCAAAAATGGTGACCATGCAGCAGCTCCAATTGACTTCTGTGGGAGTTGCTGTGTGCTCAGCATTTTTGAAAAATTAGACCATTTCTTTAGGAGTCTAAATATAGACTTAGCGGCATATCTTTAGATGTCTAATTTTTAATTAAATGTTGGCCCCAGTAAATAATGGAACCCATTTGCAATGCATTTGGGTTTTTGGTTTTTTTTTAATAAGAAAATACATTTTAAATGAACAACAAAAACAAATAACTGAATGGAAAAGTAGCCAGTACAATTTCTATTTTTATAACAAGACTTTCCCAAAAATTCCTAGCACACAGAATGAGTGAAATTTAGCCCTGTGCATTGGGCCAGCATAAGGCACCCTCTAAGCCGTCTATGCAGGGGTGAATTTTATCTTCAGTTCTATGTTGTATAGATTCTAAAACTGTACTCACCACTGGAACATCTGAGCATCTTCCAATGGTGCATCAAGTACCATGACTAACATCAGTCACTTGTTGTTGGTTCTCTCATCCTCTCCACAGGGGAAATGTGTGCAGCAGAGTGTCTTGTTTTGGTAGTGATTTTTTTGTTAGTTTGTTGTTTTCAGGAGATGTTTCACATGTACATGGTGCTGTGTATTTATGGTAAGGAAGGCAAAGCAATGAGCCTTTTACTTGGAGCAGAAAGTGGTGAGGTTTGTGATTGTCCTTACTTCCTGGGGAATTCATTCCATAGTCTCAGACCAGCCCCCCAAAAAGTTCTGATTCCTGCACAGATAAGCTTTATCCTTATTGTTGCAAGTTCCATTGCACTAGAGGAGTGGAATTTTTTTACCACAATCTTGATCCTCGAGCTTTAAATGGTCTTTTAGGTATCCTGGGCCTAAACTATGGAGTCTTTTGAAAATAAGGACCAAGTTTTCTTACATTTACTTTAATTCAGAGTTCTGAGGAAAGCCATTGTAGAGGGCAGAGGGCAAGCCTGATGTGTTTGCAGTAGCCTCTGTTGCCTAATTTTCTAGTGGAAGCCTTGCTGGTGACTCAAACCGCTGATCAAGTCTCTGAGGCCTACACTACAGGGTTACGTCAAATTTAGCCACGTTAGGTCAATTTTATAATGAATGCGTCTACACAACCAACCCCATTCCGTCGACCTAAAGGGCTCTTAAAATTGACTTCTGTACTCCTCTCTGGAGAGGAGAGTAGCACTAAAATCGACCTTGCTGGGCCTAATTTGGGGTAGTGCAGAAGCAAATTGCTATTATTGGCCTCCTGGAGCTATCCCGGAATGCTCCAACGTGATCACTCTGGACAGCACTTTCAACTCCGATACACTAACCAGGTACATAGGAAAAGTCCCTGGAACTTTTGAATTTCATTTCCTGTTTGGTCAGCATGGCGAGCTCAGTAGCACAGGTGACCATGCAGTCCCCCCAGAATCACAAATGAGCTCCAGCATGGAGCGAACAGTAGACACTGGATATGATTGTTGCATGGGGAGAAGAATCTGTGCAGGCAGAACTCTGATCAAAAAGAAGAAATGCTAATATATATGCCAAAATCTCCAAGGGCATGATGGACAGAGGCTACAACAGGGACACACAGCAGTGTCGCATGAAAGTCAAACTGCTCAGGCAAGCCTACCAAAAGAAAAATGAGTCAAATGGTTGCGCTGGGTCAGAGCCCCATACATGCCACTTCTATGATCAGCTGCATGGCATTCTAGGTGAGGACCCTACCGCTACCCCACCGTTGTCCATTGACACCTGCAAGGGGGGAGTCTTACACAACATGAAGGAGAATTTTGTGGATGAAGAAGAGGAGGAGGAGGAGGAGGAGAATGTGCAGCAGGCAAGTGGTGAATCCTTTCTCCCCGGCAGCGAGGACCTTTTCATCACCCTGTTGCCAATACCCTCCCAAGGCAGGATCCCTGACTCTGAAGGCAGAGAAGGCACCTCTCGTGAGTGCACATTTGTAACTACAGTACAGGGTTTAAAAGCAATAATGTTTAATGTTTGATTTGCCCTGAAGACTTGGGATGCATTTGCGGTCAGTACAGCTACTGGAAAAGTCTGCTAATGTGTCTGGGGATGGAGCAGGAATCCACCAGGGATGTCTCCATGAAGTTCTCCTGGAAGTACTCTGAAAGCCTTTGCAGAAGGTTTCTGGGGAGGGCTGCCTTACTTCATCATCCATGGTAGGACACTTTGCCATGCCAGGCCAGTAGCAAGTAGTCTGGAATCATTGCAGCACAAAGCATGGCAGCGAATGGTCTTGGGTTTTGGTCACATTCAAGCAACATTCGGTCTTTATCTTTCTGTGTCTGCCTCAGGAGAGTGATATCATTCATGGTTACTTGATTGAAATATTTGTAAGAGAACAGTAAAAGGATCCTGTTCATGCTGGGCTGTTTGCATTTGACTAAAAGGGATCATCCCTGAGAATAGCCACGCGGTGGGGGGAGGGGTGAAGGGATCATCCCAAATAGCATGGAGGGGTGGGGGGACATGTGTGCTGCACATCCACCCGAAGACCGCAGCCCCTCCTTTTAAATGGCAAACCCAACTGGCATTGCTTGCTATGGGAAAGGAGGGTGCTGCAGTTTGAAAACATTCCCACATGTTATGAGGGCGTTAGAAGTTAAACCTGTGTACCCTTTGGCTTAGCAGGCTGCCTGGAAACCAAATTCTGTTGTCCAGCTGTGTATGATTTGTCACCATACCGGCAGGTGCTCAATATAAAAGGCAAAATGTGATCTTGTACCTAAAGCACATGTGCTGTCTGCTGTGAATTGCTTGATTCACTGTGAAAGAGTCTCCCTTTTGTTCTCAGAAATGTATCATCTTAAATTTTACTCTCCCTTTTTATCCCTCCGCAGGCGCAAATGTTTCTATTCTTCCCCCATCATCTCCGTCCCTGAGGTTATCACAGATTAGAAGGTGAAAAAAATGCACTCGTGATGACATATTTTCTGAGCTCATGCAGTCCTCCCGCACTGATTGGGCACAGCTGAACGCATGGAGGCATTCAGTGACAGAGTCCAGAAAAGCATTAAGTGAGCGCAATGAGAAGAGGCAGGACGCAATACTGAGGCTAATAGGGGAGCAACTGGACATGCTCAGGTGTCTGGTGGTGCTGCAGGAAAGCCAACAAGAGCACAGACTGCCCCTGCATCCACGGTACAACTGCCTGCCCTCCTCCCCAAGTTCCATATCCTCCTCACCCAGATGCCCAAGAACACGGGGGGAGGCTCTGAGCACCCAGCCACTGAACTCCAGAGGATGGCCCAAGCAACAGAAGGCTGCCATTCAAACAGTTTGATTTTAAGTGTGACTACAATAAGCAATGTGGCCTTGTCCTTCCCTCCTCTCCTCCTACCCTACCCCACTCTACCCCACCCAGGATACCTTATCAGTTATCTCCCTTTTTTTTAATTAATAAAGAAAGAATGCATGGTTTCAAAACAATAGTGCCTTTATTTCCTTTGCTAGCTGTGATTGAAGGGGGGAGGGTGGTTGGCTTACAGGGAATTAAAATCAACAAAGGGGGTGGGTTCGCCAGGCTCTGAGTGGCATGCTTAAGTAGCTGCTGAAAAGCACCCATTTGTCCTCTACTGTTGGTGCCGCTGAAGTTCCCTCAACCTCCTCATCCGGTGAGGAAGAGGAGGAGATCACCTGCAAAAGACCTTCCTCTGTACCCTCAGCCTCTGCAGAGTTCTGCAGCACATGGTACTCTGGTTGTCTGACTGGTGCGGATGTAGGATGCAGCACCATGGCCAGTACCAGGGTTCATGCCGAACAACGAAGTGTGCTGGGTGGCACCTGCAGCATTGGAAACATGGTTCCCGTCGGTGCCAGTGTCTGACTAGGCAGTGCCGGGTTCTGTTGTGGCATACTTCAGTCAGATAGCGGTGCCGGTGGTGGAGGCATTTGTGCTGGAGCCACCGACATCGAGGAGACCGATGCAGACCTGGAGTGCAGGCCATGCGCCTGTCCCAGGGACTGATGGTAGGCCCAGGAACTCCAGAACGGCCACTGGGAGGACGGTTGCCATTGTTGCTGCCATTGCACTGGGTAAGGTCATTGGCTTGCCTGAGAAGCCAACCTCCTGCTCCTCGACCTACTGGAGTGGTAGGATTCTGCCTCTGAGTCCGAAGTCTCTGAATAAGAGGACCAAGGGGAAGCAATACCCACTGTCACCGGGGAGCAGTGCCGTGAGGCTGGGGAGTGCTCCCTCTGCGCCGGTGACACCGGAGCGGCCCAGGGCGAGGACTGGGGCAACATCATGACTGGTTTGCCCCTTGATTGGATTGGGAGTCAGGCCATTTCTGGCAGCTCTTTCCACTGGCGCGGGGAGGCCGGCACCGGGAGGCTTAATAAGTCAGAGGCCACCTCGAATGCCTCCAGCATCGATGGGAGATGCACATCCTCGCTGAGGTCCAGGGATCTAGACCGGTTCGGACTCGACCGCACCTCCAGAGGAGCAGGAGTCAGCAGGACCTTGGGAGAGTGCAGTTGTGGCTCGGCTTGTCCCATCGCAGTTGTGGACTCCGCCGGCCTTTTAAGGTCCTGGTAGGGTGATCGGTCCCTCACTGGCCTCTTCTTTTTCAAAGGCACCGCAGATGGTGATTGGTGCCACACAGAGACCGATTTTCTATGTCCCAATTCTCTCCAGTGCTGGGACTTAGAGGTCTTAGACTGGGCCTTCTGTCTTGTTAGCAGTGCCGGAGCACTGCACATCGAGGATGAGGTGCTGAGAGCCAGATCGGCAGGCTTAGGATCCATGTGTGGCCGTAAGGCCACCTCCATCAGGAGCACTCTGAGTCTCTGCTCTCTGTCCTTAAGAGTTCTGGGATGGAATCCCCTGCAGATACTGCACCAGTCTCTTTGGTGGCTTTCCCCAAGGCACCTCAAGCAGGATGAATGTGGGTCACTCGGCATAAACTTTCCACAGTCTATGCAGAGTTTAAACTCTAGGGACCCAGCCATGCCCCAGTGGAGCAACGAGTATGTTGGTGGGGGGGAAGCCTCCCAACAAGAATTAACTCTCTACAACTAACACTAACTCTAAACTATGAGAGAGGAAGCAACTATATACAGTTAGGCGAGACACTGCTAGGCTTGCTGCAAGAGCGATCAAAGTTCCAGCTAGCCATCACCAGCGCTAAGAAAGAACTGAGGGGGTGGAGGGTTGGCAGGCCCTTATATAGGGTACCATGGAGGAGTCACTCCAGGGGGCACCAGGGCCGACCCTACAGATGCTGCTAAGGGAAAATCTTCCAGCTGGCGTGCACGCGGCGCGCATACACACGCCTGCTTGGAATGCACATGAACAATCATTCAAAGAAGAATTCGTTGCTATGGCCTGGTAACATTTGGGGAGGCCAGCTTCCAGATGGCAATGGTGACCTTCTTCTGGACAGCATGCTGTCACTGCCGCTCTGGGACTAGTTCAAAACAGATCTCCAAAAAGATTCCCTTCACCATCCTGATATTCTGTCACCATTGCTGGTCACTCAGGCCAATAGACAATCCTTTCCCACCAATTCCCACTGGCTTCCCAAGCCCAGAAATGGTATTGCATTCTGCAAAGCTGCTCCAGAAAGAGCTGGCCTAGTTGCAGTTGCTCGATGTCAGCTTCCTCTTCCTCTTCCTCATCTTCCTTTCCCCACTGCTGCTGAATTTGCTGGTGCTGCTAGTGGAGTTGCTGTGGCAGCCACAAAATCTGCTTGGTGGTGCAGCAGGTGAAGTCCAAACTGTATTTGCAGTTACCAGCACAGTAGCACAGAGCATTGTTGGGACCATGCAATTCAAAATGGTACTAGCCATTGATAAATTAAACAATAATAGTCACCAGGACCAGGTGTTATTCACCCAAGAGTTCTGAAAGAACTCAAATATGAAATTGCTGAACTACTAACTGGTGTGTAACCTATCATCTAAATCAGGCCCTGTACCAGATGACTGGAGGGTAGCTAATGTAACACTGATTTTTAAAAAGGCTCCAGAGGTGAGCTAGGCCATTACAGACTGATAAGCCTAACTTCAGTGCCAGGCCTATTGGTTGAAACTATAGTAAAGAACAGAATTACCAGACGCATAAACACAATATGTTGGGGAAGAGTCAACATGGCTTCTGTAAAGGGAAATCATGCCGCACCAGTCTATTAGAATTTTTGAGGGGATCATCAAACATGTGGCCAAGGGGGATCCAGTGGATATAGTGTACTTGGACTTTCAGAAAGCTCTTGACAAGGTCCCATACCAAAAGCTCTTAAGCCAAGTAAGCTGTAATGGGATAAGAGGGAAGGTCCTCTCATGGATCAGCAACTGGTTAAAAATTAGGAAAGGTAGACATAAATGGTCAGTTTTTAAAGTGGAGAGAGGTAAATAATGAGGTCCCCAAAGGATGTGTATTAGGACCAGTACTGCTCAACATATACATAAATGATCTATGCTGCATCTGTAACCTACAGTCCTCATCCGGCTGTTTTGCTTGGTTGGAAAGTGCCACTTTTCTCTCTCATAGGCTACGTCTACACTACAGGATAAATTCGAATTAGCTTAAACCGATTTTATAAAACAGATATTATAAAGTCGATTGTGCACGTCCACACTAGGTACATTAATTCCATGGTGTGCGTCCATGGTCCGAGGCTAGCATCGATTTCTGGAGCGGTGTACTGTGGGTAGCTACTGTAAAATAATGAGGCCAATAATGTCGATTTGCGTCCACACTAACCCTAATCCGATATAGTAATATCGATTTTAGCATTACTCCTCTCGTTTTGTAGGAGTACAGAAATCGATTTAAAGAGCCCTTTAAATCGATATAAAGAGCAGTGTAGTGTGGACGGGTGCAGCGTTAAATCGATTTAACGCTGTTAAAATCGGTTTAACAGTGTAGTGTAGACCAGGCCTCAATCTGCTGGGTTCTTCCTCCTCAAGTTTGTGGTATTATCAGTCAGTTCGTGCCCCATAAGCCATACGGTGGTACCCAGCTCAATTCAATGAGGAAATGGATAGCAAAGAAAAGATGGCACATCTGGGCCTATGTCATGGTATAATTCCCCACTCTGAACCTTAGCGTCCAAAAGATGGGGTACCAGCATGAATTCCTCTAAGCTCAATTACCAGCTTAGAACCTGTAGCGCTGCCACCAACCAGGAATTCCAGTACCTGTTACACTCTGGTCCCCACAAAACCTTGCCTGGGGACCCCCAAGACCCAGACCCTCTGGATCTTAACACAAGGAAAGTAAACCCTTTCCCTCACCGTTGCCTCTCCCAGGCTTCTCCTCCCTGGGTTACCCTGGAAGATCACTGTGATTCAAACTCCTTGAATCCTGAAACAGAAAGGAAAATGCACCTTCCCCCCTCCTTCTCTCTTCCCCTCCCAGATTCTCCCTGAGAGTGACAGTAATCCTAACACAGAGAGAATTTAGCCTCTCTCTCCCCCTTCCCTCCTTTCTCCACACCAATTCCCTGGTGAATCCAGACCCAGTTCCCTGAGGTCTCACCAGAATAAAAAAACAATTAGGTTCTTAAACAAGAAAAGCTTTTAATTAAAGAAAGAAAAAACAGTAAAAATTATCTTTGTAAATTTAAAATGGAACAGGTACAGGGTCTTTCAGCTATAGACACTGGGAATACCCTCCCAGTCTCAGTATACAAGTACAAATTAGAAACTTTTCAGCAAAATACACATTTGAACTTCTTCCAGCCAAATGCACAATTAAAACTCCTTCCAGCCAAATGCATATTTGTAAATAAAGAAAACAAACATAAGCTTAACTCGCTTTATCTATCTAGTACTCACTATTTGGAATCTATAAGAACCTGTATCAAGGAGATTGGAGAGAAACCTGGTTGCCCATCTGGTCCCTCTGAGCCTCCAGAGTGAACAACCACCAAAACTAACAGCATAGCACAAAAACTTCCCTCCCTCAAGATTTGAAAGTATCCTGTCCTCTGATTGGTCCTCTGGTCAGGTGACAGCCAGGCTTACTGAACTTCTTAACCCTTTACAGTCAAAGAGATATAAAGTACTTCTGTGCTATTAACTTTTCTTATCTGTTTATGACAGCCTAATAAAGGCACATCTGTGCCAGGTGTCAGTGGGAAGTGAGTGAACTTCAGGGCTGGTTCTTTGCCAGGCCTGTTCTAGCGATGCTGAGTTTCTGTTAGTTTGTGCTCCAAGAATCTTGCAAAGTCCAGCCCAGGCTCCTGTGATTTCAAAAAGGGCTTTACTCACAGAAAACAGTCTGGCTGGTGATTTGGGGGGGCACGTTTTTAGATTTTGTAATCTCTTATTTAACTTGCTTTTGCTCATTGTAAAATACCTTTCCCCTCCATGCACATTTCATATAAAGAGGCTATTTTTATCTACTTCTTTTCTGACCCAGTTTTAGAGGTGGGCCTGGTGCTGTAGGCCTCACACAGATACTCTGTTCTGAGAACAGAGATATGTGGCAACAATAATTGGCTGGAAATGAGACCTTATCTCAGTTATTCAGACTGATAAAAAGTAATCAATGCTGGTGGATGAGCAATTTCACCAAGTTGGTCAATAGCCACGATACCTTGATCACAAATATTGTGGCATTCAGCTTTAAATTCCTTTTACATAGAGTGACCAGAGAGCAACTGTGAAAAAACGAGACTGGGGTGGGGAAGGTAATAAGCGCCTATATAAGAAAAAGTCCCCAAAAATGGGACTGTCCTTTAAAAATGGGACATCAGGTCACCCTACTTTTACGTGTTTGATAAAATTGCATCTTATTAAAATTGTACAAAGGTAGGTACCTCTGCCTGTAACTAGGAGCACAGGAACTGTTGTAACCATAACAAACCAATGGTCCATCTGTAATGTCATATGTATATTACAGTACTGCCTGGGGGGGGGCCAGTCGGGAGCAAATCACCACTGCGTACAAACCAAAGTCTAGCCAAGTATATTTTCCCTGCTAGGGGCACATACCAGATTCTTCAGAGGGAGAAAGGGGAAAAAAGCCATAATAGGCCTCTCTAGCTGAGCAGTGTCATAACATGGGATGGCAGGACGGATGCTTCTTTCTGCCCTGACCACATTGAGCAATCAGCTTATCCCTGATGGCAAAGTTTTTAGCCTATGACTACCATCTTTGTCGTTTTTAGCCTATGACTGTTACAGATGACTTGTCACAAAACAGGAAATATGGAATTGAGGCTGAAAAATGCAATCATAATAATCTGTCCCGGGCACATACACCTCAAAACCAGAATTGTGAATTCAGTAGGAGACCAAAGGTATTCTCCACCAATGCCAACAACATTACACCGGGAATGAAGTTGGCCCAGTCTTTGGTGGGCTTGATTTTTGAGTTACAGTGAAAGAGATTCACAATCAGCCTAGTGTGAAGACGATTGAGTCAACCATTTTACCATTAGGTGCTGCTCACGTACACAAACTTTACTCCAATGAAAGGCTGCTGACAGCAGTAGCATTACTCCCGATTCACACTGGTGTAAGTGAGAGGAGAATCAGGCCCAGTTTCTTCATTTGCTTTTTTGAATAGTCCTAAATCAGTTTCCTTGCAGCGGCCACCATAAAGCAGCTTGGCATACATGAGGTGGTGTTGGAGGGTGCCTAGGGCTGATGGCTGCCAGGGTGGATATATGCTGGGCAGCTCTCTAGAAGGGCTATGGGCTCAGTATCCAACCTCCTTACAGTCTGTCCCTTCCTGCTATTTCCTGTTACTGCTGCCATTGCCGCCACTTGCCCTGCCCAGGCTTGGATCCAGCAGGAGAGAGGGGGCAAGGAGAGGAGACAGAGAGGGGCCTTGTGGCTGCCTGTAGAGAAGACAAGCTAGCAACCCCTTGCTGCCAAGAACAACTACTCCAGCACTCCACTACAACCCAGCTAAATGCCTCCAGCTGGGGTGCAGGAACGCATGACAGAGCTGTCAGATATGTGAGCGTCACAGCAGACATGACATCCAGCAGCTCTGTAACTGGATTGTACAAGCCAGTTCATGTCAGCCAGTCAGGAAGGGATTTTGTAGATTGTCTACTGTTATAACATACATCCCAAGCTCTTTAGCTCTAGAGACAGCATCAGTTTTTATCGTATGTCTGAGAGAGCTAAATAGCAAGCTGCGTGGAACTCAGTGCATCAACGTTGAAACTCAAAGCCTGGGACAGCCCTCCCCACATTTGAACCTGTAGCTCTAGGGACACTAAACCTTTATAGCCAGATGTTAGGAGCATAATGCCACTGCTTCCAGCTGAGCATGAAACTACCATTGCTACACTGGGTACTTTCTCTCATTTTCTTTTTAAATCTTTCTGCCTGGAGAAAATAATGCATCCAGTCATCTCCCCTGACCTCACCCCCTCCCACTGCCTCACACCGGGTGATTTCCTTTATAGCTGTACAGAGTGAGTATAAAACACTGACACCTCAAAATGGCAATATTATACACTCAACTGATAGTCACTTTGAATAGGTGTAAATGACAGCACAAGGGGCAAGCCAGAGGGGACTCTGGCCCACCAGCAGTAAGTAGGCATTCTGGAGTTGGTGGCTTGGAGATGGATATGCCTGCTGTGTGAGTGCACGTTGCCTAGATTTGCAGAATGTTGGGATTCTCATACTGTAGCTCAGGGGGAGCAGTTTTGAGGTTTGCTATGAAGAGCTTACATGGATCTATATAATTTACTGTCAGAAACTATTTTGCTTGGGGGTATGTTTCTTCTACTGTAATCCCTTCAGAACTCTTGGATGAATATGATTCTCTCAGGTATATACAGACTATCACTTTTGGACCATTCCATTTTGTTTCCACTCCATTTCAACATTTCCAGTTTATATACAGTATAAAATTCTCAGTTCACACCTTTGAATATCCTTCACACTCTTTCTAACACTGTTGTTAAGGTTCTAATGTAGAACTTTACAGCCCATTCATAAAAGAACACCTGTATTCCAAACTGACACCATGTCACTCTAGGCATCCAGAAAAACAGTGTATTTTACAGCCTTGCTCTTAAGGTTGATTGTATCTGCACTAAAGAAGAATGCTACTGGGAAAGAATTAAAGCACCTCTCTCTCAATTTCTGATTCAAGGATATCAGCTTTACATTGCATAGAGGCATATTAAGGATATGTGCTATATCATTAGAAAATATCCATTAAAAACACTTACATTTGAAGCTAAAATTATATTCTGTCTGTGGCTGCTTTTCATGCAATGCCATCCAGCTCTCACTGAGCTCTCAAATAGAGCTATTCATTATAATTTTAAATTACATCAGAATGTAATTCTTAAACCCCTATTTTTATCTTCCTAACAAACCATGCTAGGCTCTCTAATTTATGTTATAGTTATTATAAAAGAGAAGGCTCAAAGGGGACATTATTTTAGTTTATAAATAGCCCCAATAGTATAATAGTCTTTATTCACATGCAGAAAATGGGTGGACAAGGATAATACAGAAGGAATGGCTAAGCTAAGGCATCAGGGAACCAATGCCATGTGGGGTCCCATGCTCTGTGCTTTTCTGACCAAGTATGTTCAGTCTATGAGTAAAAATGATGTGTTTTCTAATGGGCAGCCCCCAAAACTCATCCTGGTGTCTGAGTTAAAGCTGGGCCCCAAGTGTCATCATCATAATAAAGCCTCTACTACTAGCCAAATAATATTAACCACACTAGGTCCTGAGTTACACTGTCTAACTCAATTGTCTTAACATTATAAATTCATAGTTTAATAGATTATAAAGTTAGAAGGGACCACTGTGATAATCCCATATGACAGACACAGGTCATAGCACTGCCCTGAATTCAACTCTTTTGAACTAGGGCATATCTTTTTTAAAAGAAAACATCCAATCTTGATTTTAAATTTTTCAGCCATGGAGATTCCACCAAAACCCTCAGTACATTGTCTTCTTTGTTTTCCTTCTTTTTCCTTTATGCTACTTTTCCTGATGAGGGAATGGAGAGAAGGGAGGACCAGACCTCCCTTTCCTCTGCAACAGGTTCCAGTTCCTCCTGGGGTATTCCCCAGCATTCCCAGGCCGGCTGGGAGATACAATCCCTCCAGTGTGTCCTGGGTCAGCCTCGGGGCCTCCACCCAGAGGGACATGCTCAGTAGAATTCCAACAGAAACCTCCCAGGGGGCAGCCTTGTCAGGTGCCTGAACCACCTCAGATGGTTCTTACCATCATTTGTGATCAAGACCCCATATACTTGAACACTTCCACTAATAGCAGCTGCTCCCCCATCACCTGGAGAGAGCAGTTTGGTTTCTTCTGGGAGAGCACCAGGACCTCTGAATTGGAGGTGCTGATTCTCATCCCAGCCACTTCACACTCAGCAGCGAAACATTCGAGTGCATGTCAGAGATCGCCATTTGTAGAAGCAAGAAGTACATCATCTGCAAACAGCAGAGATGTCACCTCCAAGTCCCCATACTTCATAGCTCTGTTGTGCCTTGATAGCCTGTCCATGAAATTCACAAACAGGAGAGGGGCCAAGACACACCCTTGGTGGGGTCCAACGCCCACCCTGAACAAACTCGACTTAATGCCAAGAATACGAATGTAACTCTTATTCCGAGAACAGAGGGACTAGATGGCATTCAAAAGCAGCACCGGCACCTCATACTTCCACAACATTTCCCACAAGACATCTTGGGAAATGTGGTCATATACCTTCTTCAGGTCTACAAAACAAAAGTAGTCTGGATTAGCAAGATCCCATGACCCCTCGAGTATCTGAGACAGAACAAAGACTCATTGTTCCATGGCCAGGACAGAATCTCCATTGTTCATCCTGAATCCGAGGTCCAACTAACAGGCATAACCTCCTCTCCAGTGCCCTGGCATAGGCTTTGCCAGGGAGGGTGAGGAGTGTGATCCCCCTATAGTTGTAACACACTCTCTGGTCTCCTTTCTTAAAGATTGGGACCACCGCCCTGGTTTGCCAGTCCAGAGGTATTGCCTTGTGTTCCATGCAACACTGAAGAGGTGTGTTAACCCTGACACCCCCAACATTGTCCAGTGCTTTCAACATCTCCGGGCAAATCCCTGTTGCCTAACTACTACAAAGGCACTTTACTACCATATCAACCTCAGCATCAGAAATAGATCCAATCTTACTTGGAGGCTTCCAGCACTGCCTCCTGAAAGGGGGGCATGTCCATCAGGTTGAGGAGTTCCTCAAAGTGCTCCTTCCACCTCTCGGCAATCTCAGTCGAAGTCAGCATTTCACCACCCATGCTGAATACAGCCTGGGCAACATCCTGCCAACCCCTCCTAAGGCGACAAATGGTTTGCCAGGACACCTTTGAGGTCATCCAGTAGTCATTCTCGGTACATTGTTCCAATCATTAATTACTCTCACTGTTAAAAATTTGCACCTTATTTCCCCTCTGGATTTGTCTAGTTTCAATTCCCAGCCATTGGCTCTTGTTATACCTTTGTCTGCTAGATCAAAGAGCCTTTGATTTTCAAATTTATGTTTCCCATGTAGATACTTATAAACTATGATCAAGTCACTCCTTAGCCTTCTCATTGTTAAGCTAAACTGAATCATTTCCTATGAGGCATGTTTTCTAATCTATAATCATTCTCCTATGTCTATTTGGACTGTTTCTTACACCTGTATAGTGCAGAGCACCACTTTTTGCTGGGGCCTCTAGGTAATAAAAAAACTGTAATAAAAAAACTGAGCACATCCATTTTCATCTCAATGTGTGTAACTTACTTCCTACACATAGAAAAGTCAGATTAAAGAAAGATCTTGTGTTTAAGGACCAGATTCCTCACTGCTCCTTACCACTCTTGCAACGCAAAGTAGTTTTAATGCAGCAATTTCAGATGGCTTTGTGGCTGCTTTGCAGTGCTGGAAAGGCACATAGCCGCCAGTGTGTAGTGAGGAATATGGCCTCCAATACTGTCCATATTAGCGTTTTATAACATAAAATTATGGTGCTATCTTGCATCAGGTATAGTGAAGGAAATGCGGTTCCAGCTCTGACAAACCCTATGGCCTTCTTGGGCAAAGACTGCTTCTCCTGAATATTTAATGGATAGATTTATGAGTGGGATGTGACTCAACCCAAGAATTAATTTTAGGCTCCCAGCAATGAAAGGGAGGAGACTATTACTGACCTCTCCACCTACAGTCCCTGTGAGGTACACACAGGTTTCCCAGTATATCACCTTGCATTAATTGCCTGATAAGTGAGTGTTTAGCAAACAGTCTGTTGTGTTCTCATTTCTCAATCATATCTGATACACTGTCACATCTGCTGTCCATGTACTGCATCATAGAGCACATAGCTTCAGCATAAATGCTGCTTCTGGAGGCTACATGTACATTACACACAGCTCCCTGCAGTGGGGAAAGGCCCCAGCCTCAGAACACTCCACTGCTAAAAATAGTGATGTAGACGTAGGATGCACTGCTTGGGCATGTAGAGGTGTGTGGAGGACACACACTCTAGGGATTCAGGTGTGTCTTTACTCCATTCATGTCAATGTTTACATTGCTCTTCATACCCAGGCTAGGCAGCGGGGGTGTGCAGTGTATGTACTCTACATGCTGCCATAATGTCTGCAGATTTACCCCTAGACTAACTTTCAGATCCATTTTATTCCCAGTTGAGACTATTTGTAGTTGTGGATTATTTATATTTAAACAATCAATAGTCATTTGAGTAAACAGTTTAAATGGAAAGAAATTATGTTTCAAGCATGTTTTCTTAAGATAAACTTAATACAAAAAGGATACAAACAAAAAAGCAAATGGAACAGCAGTAATACCAAACAAAACTTTTAGGTTTCTCACCACCACTTTAAATGTGTTAAAATAACATTTTAAAAGTTACTCTAAACCTCGGAGGTACCTGAACAAGAAAGAAGTTTGATAATGAAATGACAAAATGTTTTCCAGGTTATGTGTTTATTTGTTCAAGTTTTGATGGGGAAAAGACAAATATTAAAGGAGCAACATAAATTATCTACAGAGTTTATTTTGACATTAAATTGAGCCCGCAGCTGGTGGAATAGATCATCTTAATCCACTAATTCTCCTAGATATTTTATTCAGTCCAATATTCGAACAAAAATATATGTTATTAGTGGGTTGATAAACTACCCCAAGTGGGTACATCATTTTCAAACATAAAGAAACTTTGCAGAGCCATTTAGTCTGGTGTCTGACCAGTTGAAACCAGGCATTGAGATTATAATTTATTTTGTTGGTGGTGATATTGCACATTGTATTTAGCTCTCTTGAGCACATTCGCTCTCACACCCTTGGTTGTTGTCCATTTCTTAATAACAGATTTGAGATCATGACATGAAAGGTTTATTGTATTATGCATACACTTGTGAGATTTGTGTACATAGTTTAGCTCAGGGATTCTATGCTACTAATGGTTCATGTTTTCCCCAGGTTAAACACCAGGGCAACTCTGCTTCAGCATGAAGCATAAGGAAATCCTGAGTCCCAATGACAATCAGTTTATTTGAAAAGAAAAACTGTTTTTCACTTTCCCCTATGCAAAACGAATGGAAAAACAAGCCTGGAGAACGGATGACACCCAGGCCCTCGAAAGAACCGAGTGCAGAAAAAACACCACTACTAGGATCTCCTAAAGGTTAAGGATTTATTTTCAATGCTCACATACAACTGAATGATAAATTATTTACACAAAGCATAAGTACAAAAAATATAATACAATTTTATACTGTACATGACATAAAGATTTGGCAGATATGATATGGGGAAAACACTGCACCCAACTGCCAGTCTAGTGGGAGCTCCATGTGTAAAGAGGTTCATTAGAAGGTAGGCAGTTTATTGATTTTCAGTGTGTTTAGTTGCTGAATGAAGATTTGTGAAGCATGTCTTGGGGTAGAAAATTGGTAAGTGGACCAGCAGAGAACCTGACTTCTCTCTCTGAATGATCACAGATTGCTCCTTTCAGAAATGTTGCTACTTTCTTTACTGAGGATGCCAGAAGGATATTAAAATCAATTTTTATTGACTAGTTGAGTAGCATATTGACAGTTTCTCTTAAGTGATAATAAGAGGCTTCTGTAGCCCAAAGATGGTTAGCACCATTACTGGCCAACCAATAAATTCCTGGGGAACTCATTTACAACCGATACTACAAAGCTGGGTTTTTTTATTATTATGTGTCAGGTCTCAGTCACGATACACATTGTCATTGCCAGTATTGAGCGCTACAGGGAACACAAATGTCAAAGTAATTACAAAGAAGGGCTAAAAGAAGTCAAATTGAGACCTTTCCTGTGAAGGTTTCTGCATCTGTGCACGCCCATGCATATTCGTGTGTGTGCACAAGCACTCTTGCACAGAAGTGCATGCAGGGTTTCTCATAAACATGCGGCAAACAAGGATTAAAAGACACAGAGAGATTATGGTGTATTTTTGCCCTATAAACTTGGTTCTGCTTCCATTGACATCAATGATGATTTATTTTAATGGGGACAGGATTCGGCCCAACAGTTATGAACACTGACCAACAGGGACCAACCCCTCAGCTGGTATAAATCGGCAGGGTTACATTGACTCCCATGGTGATACATAGATTTATACCAGCTGCAGATCTGATCCTAGATCTTCTCTAATGAATGATGTATAAAAGAAACATATTTCAGGGCAATCTCACACAATTTTTCAGGAAGTACCATGGGCATTTTTATTTTATTTCTACACCAATGGTCTGAGCTAGTTCTTCTCAGAAGTGTGTTACAATATGCAGGAGACAAGAAGTGATGAGTTGGGTTTTGTAAAGAGGAATACAGGGCAATTAGTCCCAATTACTTCCCCCCACCTAAACAAGTGCATGATACAGAGATGAATAGTTGAATACAAGCAACTTGATTAACACAGTTTTTATATGGATCCTAAAAAACTATCAACAGTTGCTATATTGCTAATAATAATGTAGTAGATTGTTGCAAAATACTGAAGAGACACTGTATTAGCACATATGTGATGGTGGAGGTGGAGGCTGCGGTCACCTTTGGGCATTTATGTGGACATTTGAGTACAGTACAAAATCTCTGCAATCCATCTATGTAACACAATGTGCAGGGAGTTGTTTCTTTAGCAGGCCAACTCTCAAATACAGAGGAAGTAGGGGGAATTCTTTCAATGAAAAAAGCAAGCCTTCTTTAGTGCCTGATCCAAAGTCTATTGAAGTCAGTGGAAGTGTTTCCACTGATTTCAACAGACATTGGGTCAGACTTTTGTACATGTTCTTCAAGTGCTTTGAAATGAACATTTTGAACTTATTTGTTTAATTTACGAGAGTTTACCATTAAAACCACTCCCCAATACCCTACACACACACACACACACACACATTAGCAATCTCTTTTGTGTTCATTTTCTATGTAAGTGCTAACATGAGAACAATAAAAAAATGGCCAACTTCTGTAAACCATTAGAATTATCTTTCTAGCACAGTGCAGGCAGCTCACTGATCTTTGGAACCAATTAAAGAGAAATATGAAGAGCACTGTGGCTTCATTTTCTGTCCTGAGAAGAGGGAGATCACATGAAAACAATTATTTAAAAGAAAACTTCCATTCATATCTGCTTCTTATTGTGAAAAACACTGTGCGGGTGAAACACATGAAATACTGACCTTTAAAAAGGCACAAGTCATTTTTTAAAAGAAAGTTAAGGCCCCCAGTTTTCAAACATTATTTAAAACCGGTACCTAAAACTGTACTTAGGCCCCTAGCTCTGGGGATGTGATTTTCAGAGTTGCTGAGCACTTGCCCTTCCCACCAATGTCAGTGAGCGTTGTAGGCACTCAGCAGGTCTGAAAATCAGGCCACTTTTATTTAAATATTTGAAGCTGGATTTAGGAACCTGACTTTTGGTGACCAGGTTTGAATATGTTGACTTTTCTTTCTATTAATGGGAAGATGACCTGTAGCCTTATTACATTTGGCAAAGTTGAAGGATGCCACGCTTTGGACTGTGGGTAGTATTTCTCTGTCATTTTTGAGTCTTTAGCTCACCTTCATGTGAATTTCACTCTCAAGTCTCATATATGTTTCAGATACTTACAGAGGATATTACTGATAGTGGAATGGTCACCCCCAGTTGCTGACAGGAGACAGAAAAGTGAAACTAAATCTTTTGTGTCACGTTCATTTTTTTGGCTTTGTAAGTGTGTCTTTCCTACTCTCTAAGATTTGTGAATACTCTAATATTTTCCTCTCTTCAGACTGAAAACTATACACATGGAGCAGAACAGTTTATTTACAAACAGGATAGGAAATAACAAACCAAACTACTGTTGTGTCACTCAAGGTCTAACTTTAGAAGTCAAGCCTGCTCCCTTAAAAGCCTTAAAATTACTGGGGAATTATCTTTCCTCAGATGCAGTCCACCCAAACCCAGTCTGATTTGACAAGAGGCTACCTCAAATACCAGGTTTTTTAAAAAACAACACTCCTGTAACTAAGTAGAAGAGACAGAGGTACTGATATGTGGAAAGTAAAACTTTGAGGGAAAAGTTAAGGGCAACAAGACAGAAAAATGGGTTAATGCTACCAAAGGGTTGGAGGCGAATAAGAAAGGTTTTACTGAAACAGCAGGGGAAAAGGTACTGCTAAGTAGAATGACGGTCCATTAACAAATAAGGTCTGGGATGTAATTCATAATGACTTAAAATGCCTGAGATGAGAAACTCCTTTTCATAATCTTTAATAAGAAAAAAAAGAAAGTTTGAACAATTAGCAAGGAGGCATGTCCTGTAAATATAACAAGAGGTACAGAGGAGTAAAGGGGGAGTTTGAACATAAACATAGAAAACAGACCAGATTAATTATTTTGGGGGATGTTAAGGGAATTAGCTAACAAACACACCACCGATAAAGATCTTAAAAAATCATACATAACTGGGGGCATATCAAATAACTGTTGAAAAGCAAATGTGGTTCCAAGTTTTCAAAAAAGGAAAGAGCAATCTTTACTAATACCATCCTATAAAATTAATCTATAGTCCTAGTAAAATATTGGAACACACATGAGAAGAAAAATATAATCACGTTTGGGGTCAAATCTTGAGAGATGCTGGGCACCTGGAGTTCCTAGTCACCTCAACGGGGGTTGCTGCTGATCAGCTCTGTAGGCGCTCAACAACTTTTCAGATTTGTCACTTTGGGCTGGATTCAGGAAAGCACATAAGCACATGTATGATTTAAACCATGTCCTTATCTGAAGATGACGACTTTATTGAACTGTGGCCAGAAACTTACTGAACTATGAGCAATACATTGCATCAGTTTATAGAAAATGAATCCAGCCAAATGTGAATGACTTTTTCCTTGTATACAGAATTACACAATTAATAACAAAGGACTTGTCATTTAGGTGTGTTTTAGTAAAGTATTTGATCCTGTTTTTTAAGAAAAAATTATCTGAAAAAATTGGCTTGGGTAGGAAGCCTATTCTTTTGATAATTGCTATACAAAGCAAGGGCAATTATAAAAGTTCTGGTTTAGAGGAAGTGTGTAGTGGGGTACTGCAAAGTTGTGTTAGAATCAATCTTATTTAACATTGTCATTAAAGACTTGGAAGAGGGAGTAAAAAGCATGTTAATGAAACTGGCAAATGATACTAAATGTGGAGGAATTCTGAACACTATTCAGGCAAAAAAGTAATAAAAATAAGAGAGATTAGAAAGATGGGCAGAAAACAAATAAACATCACCTTGGAAAAATGGAAACTAATGCACTTGGGGGACCCCCCCCTCACAAAGAAAAACAATAAATAAGCCTTTGGAGTTATAGTGGGTATCAAGTTATATCTACATTTGCAAAGCAATATTTCTGTAAAAAGGGACAATGCAGTTTGGGTTCCAAAACCAAACACCATGACGTAGATCCTCAAAGTTTAGATTCCCAATTCCCATGGGAGTCTCAAAGGTAACAGTCTTTTTCTATATACCTCTTGGTCATATATACCTGGAATACAGTGTTCATTTTGGGACACTACATTTCCAGGGGAAAAAATCAAATTGGAATTAAAACAAAAATGATTTGTAAACTGAAAAGATCAACTTAAAGAAAAAAATAAAGAAATATACATCTATATGGCTAAGCTATTTGTTTGAATGGTTTAACATTTGTCTGTGGTACCAGAGTTAAGTCTGTTTACAAGATGACTGAGTATATGATACCATTCTACGAATATCTGAAGAGTGTGAACACCAGGGACAGAGAGGAGTACATGGTGTATGACTATAAGTAATGAGTTAACATTTAAAAGAAAAAAATTTAAGCTGAATATCAGGAAAAACTCACTGGGAACGAAATGTATTCTGGCGGAGGAATAGTTTCCCAAAGGATATGGTAGAAGTTCCATCACTTGGGACTTTTATAACTAGGCTGGACAAAATAGCAGAAAATGTATTCTAGGGATCAGTCCTGCATTGGCTGGGGTCAGAACTGGACCTAAGAAGCCTTTTCATCTCCAATTTTTATAATTCCAGACTATAAAAGAACCCATTCATCTCCTCCTCTTTTTCCTGTCTCCCAGAGTCCACCTGCTGTGGTTTAATATTCCACTCTGAAGGTGGAGAACCTTGCTCACTTTCTCCTGTGGCAATCATGTTGAACAATTGATTCTTGCTAGTAGAGCATGTAATTAATTTCTTAATAACATTTTGCAGCTCTCTCATGACTTCTTTCCAAGGAGTTCAAAAAAGTTTGCAAGCAATCACAAATTAAGGCTCAGACAACCCCTATGCGGATGAGAAGTAGTATCCGCAATCATCTCCTAACACTTGTTTAGAGCTGAGGTAGCTGAGGCAGAAGGAGATGAAGTGACTTGCCAAAAGTCATAAAGCAAGTCAGTGGCAGAGCCAGGAATAGAACTCAGGATCCAGATTATGCCCTTAGTTCCAATAATTGTAAATCCAAAATAACTGTAAAGTCTTTAAAGGAATTATTCTGGATTTACGCAGGGTGGAACTGAGAGCAGAATTTGTCTGACATCCATGCACTCTCAGTCATCTGCTTTAACCATTGTATCATGCTTCTTTTGAGAATGGAAAATATCTTGCACTGCAATCCTGGCAGCTTTTGCAAGGGCATCTGCCTCTTTAGCATTCAGTGTGATCTTCAGTCCTATAAAGTTCTGGGCAAGGTTCATTTACCCCATTTTTACATGAAACAGTGGCATTTATTTCCAGCAATCTTTATTTGTGAAAATCTCACAGCTATATTTCTATAACTTGCCTCCTAGGTATGTTACATTCCAAAATAACCTTTAAGAGATACCAGACTACTTAATGGGTTCCCAAAAAAGAAAATGCTTTTCAGGACATAGGTGTAAAAGCAATTATGCTTCCAGCTTCAAATTTTTACTTAAAAGATGACACTTTAAGCCCAGTGAACTGATTTGCTTGGAATTTTTATTATTTCACTTTTAATCTATGCCCATTCCTGTAGCTAAGAAAGGGGAGAATTATTTGAAATCCGTATGCTTAGGAATCAGCAAACATGGCTGGCAAATATTGGAGCAACTATGATCTGGCTGCTAATTCTGTACTTTCCAAGCTATTCCATTTTTATAAAACTGAGAATTCCACTGGTTCAGATTTTCAGATGAAGTTTTCCAGAGAGAAACAGAAAACAAAAGTAACAGCCACCAGCTGCATTCTTAGCCCCTGGATTGGGTGTCCACCCACTAAGCTGGTTTAAAAAACAGGTTTAGTTAAATCTATGCAAATTTCTCATGTAGGCAAACCTTCGGTGATGGAGAGCTGTGTTCAATTCTCTACTGAGCCAGACAGGAGAATTCAGAGAACAATGCCAGTCCGGGAAGATATAAGGTGAAAAAGTGGCAAAATTAGGGGATTGTAAAGAAAATAAACAAAATGATATCTGTCTCAAAGGAATATATTGTACTCCGCTCACCACTTCTGACAGAGTCGAATTCCCTTCCATTTAACTCGCCATTGAGAATGACTCTTTCTATTCAGTTGCCTACTGCTGCTGAGTCATGAACACATCTTTTGCCTACACTTTCAGCAGAACATCCATTGAAATAAAAGGACTGTTAGGACAGAGAGGTATGTCTGATGGGCAATCTGGTATGTCTGACTATTCAAGAGATAAGGGTTGAATATGTCTGCTTTTGCCAATTTGGAAAAGCTTATTCAAGCAAAAGATTAAAGTCTGTGTGAAATTTAAATAAAGAATGTGCCAAACCCATCAATTGACATTTCCACATAATTCTAATCCAACTTCCTTTGACTATTAATTGGTGTTGAAATACCTGCCAAATCTTCCACCTGAAAAATCTTTAACTTTAAATTGAGAGTTTAATGAATTCCCTTTTCATATCACCTCAGTCACAGAATCATCAACTTCCCCTTCCCCCAAAACAAACAAACACACCCCACAACCCCACAAACTGACAAAAATTTATTTGATCATTCAATCTATTTCTCTACCAGTGCTGGATTATTCCATGCAGTATATTTTCTAGTATTCTGTCCATTGTAATTTCAGAAGTCTGAAGACATGGGACTTTCACCACTTCCCCTAGGAGACTATCATACAGAGTGTCAGATTTTACCTGCCAAGAGCATTTCTGCAAAAACAAAGAGGCAAAAAAGGGAATTTTATCTATAACTAAGAAGACCAAAGGCCATGCGAGACAAATTAAAATACTGGTGTATTGCTGGAGGCAATGTGATCAGTAAGAATTTCTAGGTGCTAAACAGAGCAGTCCATTTACCAATCAAGCTGATATTCTTGTGTGACTTGAATGCTAGTACCTTTTAAAAAAATGAAAACAAACAAACAAAACATGATGGATCCCAGATCATTACTTAGTTTGGGAGATTATGTCTTTTAAATCGAGAGAAGCAAAATATCCTGTTTATAATTAATTTTATTTAGGAAAGAAAAAAATGAATTCAAATATTCCACTCAATGAATGCATATCAATTCCCTGATAATCAAGATCCAGACTTGAAATTAACTTTTAGTAAATTCATTTCTGATTTTCATTAGCACCACAGTTTTCCTCCTACTGTTTCTGGACTCTTGGAGAAAGAAATAGGACACTTTGGGCTGTAAACAATTTAGCATGTGATCAACTTTTCTCACAAGTAGTATGATTCACTTAAATAGCGTTACTTAAATGGTAATAAAGTTATACATGTGCTCAAAGTGTTTGAAGGATTTGAGTCTTAGGCCCTGATCCAGCAAAACAGTAAATTTTAAGCATGTATTTAAATTCCATTTATTTCAATGGGGCTACTCATGTGCTTAAAGATAAAAAACATATATATGCTTTACTGAAGTGGGGCCTTAATTATTCTATAATTATAAAACAAATTAAATTATTTCTTTTCATTAACATTTCTTACATCTTAAATCTCACTCTTTTTTCTGTTTTGTATGGCCATGTGGTCCAATATGCTGAGCACTTTTTTCTTTAATGAATCGCCTTGTAACTATTTTATATTGATTTGAAACTTCCCTCAGGTTTCTGTGTGATTCTGATACTGTTAACTGTTAACAACTACTTCCCTGTACTTTACAGAATTTCCCATACCTTTCCAGGATTTTAATTAGTATTATTTCATATCACAGAAAATCAAAGCCAATTCAATGCCCCTCTATCTCCTGCTCTGTTATGAAAATTCAAACCCCAACCAAAACTCCCTTATTTTTATCTGAACCACACTGCTTCTAGAAAAAAAGCTTCTACTAAAAGTAATCTTAGATGAAAGTAAAGGACTTCAGATTCAAACTGAAGAACAAGACACAATCTGCAAGCATCGTAGTGGATTTTCCAGGCAACTGAGCAATATGTTCCCATGTATCTCATATTGAATCAAGCCCCAAATGTCTACACACACACACACACACACACACACACACACACACACACACACACACACACACACACACACACACACACACACACACACACACACAGCTCTAATTTGAACGGTTGAATGAAAACATATACTTTACAGCACCAGTCACTGCAATCTTCCTTTTTTCTTTTTGTACTGGGGCTACACAGAAAAAAAATTGCAGATTTAAGATGACATATTTTGGCCAGTTCTGGAGAAATTTTTATTTTAAACTTCAGTCTAGGTTTCATTTAAACGTAAGTACAAAATGAAAGAAAGTTTTAAAATGAATGTATTGAGCGAGCACCGGTATTTTAGAGATGGCCAATCCTGGCATTAGAAGTAATATAATATTTTATCCGGAATAGAGAACTATATCAGAGCCAAAAATCTCTGAGAGAACTGGAGGGAATTAAAGGGGTCAGGGACTTGAATTCCTCTCTCAAGAAAAGAACAAGAGTCTAGGGCCAAATTTTCCCCTCATACAAATGCCCACTGGCTTACATGAGAATTGTATGCAAGTGTTCACAGGATTTCAAAAATTCAAACTTTAATGGTCTGAAAAAAAACAAACCATCTTCATGTGCATTTAGATGTCAGAAATCCACTTCACATCAAAATGTGTGTCCTACCAATTTTAGAGCAAAAACTTTTAAAGAAACTTTAAAAAAATTAAAAAGAAAATCTGACTGGGGGACTACTTTTGTATCTGTCCACCTTCAAGGCCAGGCTCCATTAATGCCATATGTGCAACTTGTGCAGCTCTCAGAGGCAGAACAAATAGACACAATTAATACATTTTAAATACCTCTAAATGAACCAAAATACTTTTCAACACACAAAAATGTCACAGCTTTAAAGGCTGATTTGTCTCAGGATCTTCCAAGACTAGTCCCACTGGGAAACTTGGGATCTCTCCTTTCCAGTGATATGAATATGCAATTTCTTACCCTGAAGGAACACGAGATACAGACATAAAACCTTTTTGTGCTATAGGACTAATTATTGCCCCAGCTTGGGCCACAGGGTAATTTGGGGAAATACATTTCATATTTGAAAGAAACGAAGGAAACATTTCTCTGGCAGGTTGATTTTTTTAAAAAAATGACATCACTTTGAAGCTGCTCAGAGATTTGGAATGTTTGAAATAGTCCTGTGGGAGATGGATTAATGGGCAGAGTGCAGGAAGGCTAAATGCAGTTAATCATATGGCTTTGCAATTTATCCCATGGGTATTGCCATCACAGATCTAACACAGTGACTGTATATGGAATGGCCAATAGATCTGTATAGTTAGATATATACCCCTCAAAAACATTGTAGAGTAAAACATGGACTCATTTCAGATAATTTTGATAAAACATTAAAATTCAAAAGATAGATACTTTAAATATTTTAAAAACTATGGGTCTAACAGCTAATACGCTAAATTTAAAATACAGAAGCCAGACTAACACTGCTGTTAGTAGAGAAGGAAGGAAGAAAAGTGGGGTTTCTAGTTTTGTTTTTTGTTTGGTTCTGTTTGGTTTGTTTTTCAGGCAGTGGCAGCAATTCAGATTTTATTTTCTTTATGCTATTTAAATGAAGTGTTTTATTTCACAGCAGCAGCAGAGTGATGCTAATACCAAGCTGGTTATGATTTGGAAAGTTCCTCCTCCCCATTCCATTGAATTTTTTTGAAAAGGTAATTTCATCTTTCCTAAGGGAAATAAATGTGTGAGGCAGTTTCTTAGGAAACACATCAAAAGTACAGTATTACAATGATAGACAAAAGAGAATTAGTGCCACCACATTTTTTGGTGTGGACCTGTCTGAGGGTGGAGGATTTATTTTTAATTGACAGTTAAAATGAACACTGAAAATACTCCCATGGAAACACTTAGGAAACCAATCTTAATTATTTTCTTGGAACCTAAGTAAAATATGGTATTTGAACCTATTCCGATTCAAAAGTATTGCTCACTACAACATGTTATGAAGAATTAGTCCCATAACTAGTCTAGAAGCTTGCCATGTACGAAGGGAGATAGCTCAGTCATTAAAGCATTAGCCTCTTAAACCCAGGGGTATAAGTTCAATCCTTGAAGGGGTTGTTTCAGGATCAATGGCAAAAATGTGTCTGAGGATTGGGCCTGCTGCCTCAGATCCCTAAATGGCCTGCCTCAAGGATTGAGCTTACAACCCTGGGTTTAGCAGATCAATGCTCAAACCACTGAGCTATCCCTGCCCCAACCATGATACTCTATGATTCTAAATTCATATAGACCCTCACACAAAATTCTATGCTCCTTGGCATCTTTTAATAGATTTGCCTTGCAGAATTTTGAACCATTACATTCTAACATTTGCCTTTGCAAACCTTTTCCCTTTGTGTCTAGCTATACTTTAACCTAAAGACCACAGGCTCTCCCATGTTGAAACATCTCCACTTTGTATTTTCTCCCTCCAACTCGCCCCCCTTTTAACATTTCTGATGTGATAATCTTGGTATGGTATATAGTTTAAAATAGGCAATGATTCAAATCTTCTTATTAACTTCTTAGTTTTGTTTAGGAAGTCTTTGAGAATAGCATTTAAAAACCTTTGAATTGTCCTTTTATGATATATGCGGTTCAACACTCAGATGAACAAATTTCCCACACCCCTGCCATTTTCACGTCAATGGTACACCAGGAATTTCTCTTCCAAATATACAAATATTACAGATGTGGTGGGAGAAGAGGAGACCAAGAGAAGTTGGGCCATCATTTGAGGACTGCTACTGTTTCCTCATCTGCCCTTGCACAAGAATTTAAAAGTGACAGCTTAAAAAGCAGCTAGTATGTTAAATATTCACATCAATGGAGCCTCAAAGGAAGCTCACTTTAAACAACATTATTAATGGTTCTGGCACAGGTTGATTAGCATGGATCAGACACATCAAGAAGATGAAAAGAATGCTTTTCATAACACATCTGGCACTTTTTTCTTCCTTTTGTTGTTGTTTTCAAACAGGCATGTATAAACAAGGACTTGTGAGAAGAAAAGCAATTCTATTATTAGGCATATGTTCCCAAGAGTGTCAAGGAAAGGGTGTGGTGGATAAATCATGGTAGGGTTGTTTCTGCCACTCACTGGCATATCTTTGGATGCTACAGCAGACTAGTCAAGTGAGTTCCATATGCACACTCTGAGGAGAAGAGGTCTTTGGAATGCCATGAATCATGCAAGTCCGTACAGTACAGTAACATTAGGTACTAACGACATGCAGAAAATGTTCAAATGTAACCTCCCAAAAATAAAATAAACAAGATGAAGGCTTAAATTATCTCACAACTTTGAACCATCTACTCTTCAGATTTCCCTTTTTATCACAAGAAGCATATCTCTTGGTATATTCTGTTTGCTTCAAGATCTAAACAGCTGGAAAACTTCCAAGAGTTCCAGCTGAAACACTTCACAATCTAGGAAGATTAACTCTGGACTGTTGGAGTTACTACAAAATAACACTGTGCGGCCAAATTTCTCCTCATTATTTACTCAATGTTCTATGAGCTTTTTTGGCAATATAATGTCAGGAAGACTCCTCAGAGGGCCCCACTGCTAGATGCAGAGTTTTCTCCTCAAACCCAATGGAAACAAGCAGACAATGTCCAAAAGGAAATAGAAGTCATATTCCTGGCACCCTCTTCCAAGTGGTTACAGTCTTTTAAAAAGCGCAAGAAATTAGTTTGCAACATGTTAGAGAAATCTGACTGAACATTTATAAACACAAACAAAGTGATCTACTCCTCAGGACTCATTCCACTATGCCCAGCTACTAAATCTGCATTCCGTACTGCAGGCCAACCTTTCACTCTTGCAAAAGAGAACATCATGTCACAAACAGGTGTTTGTTTTTTTGGCAGCAATGGGATACTGATGGCTTGGACTGTGCTTGAAATGTCTCCGAACTTCATCTCTGAAGCCTCAAACACATGAGTGGTCATGTAGCACAGGCTTTGGGGGATTGGGGAGTTACCAGAGACCAGAAAATACACAAATCCATTAGTACTCATCATAATTATTGAGATCTGTAAAATAGGCATTAGAATAGGTCTTTGCAGTAAGATGTGGATTGAAGTATTTGTTTCTCTCCTCCAAGATCAGGTTGTTTTTGTTAAATGCCTAGAAAAAGAATAGTAAAATGTATCATTTTACTAAGATAATTTTAGTGGACAAACCTCCAGGGTCACAGATTCAAACAACAATGCAACCAGAGTGCCCCTGAAATACATATGTTTACTACAAAACTCTGCATTTGTATGCACATATGTGTTACAATGAAGCCCTTAACTACATGATCCCATACAATATTGTTCCAATACAACAATATAACCTTATAGGTTTCTTTTTTCCAATCTAAGATAATCACATGTAAGTTTTTATACTATATATTCTTCTTTCTTATAGTATTTTCATTGTCAAAACGGTTCTGTACAGCTTCGTCGACTTAGACTTTTTATATAATTTCCCTCTAGATTACGCATTCCTTGATTTCGAGTGAAAATTTTTAAAGAACATCTAAGTGATTTAGGCATATAAATTCCATTTTCAAAAGAGATTTAGGCATTTTAGAGTCAGATTTTCAAAGGTATTTAGGCACTTAAACATGCAGATAGGTGCCTAGTGCATTTTCAAAAATACCTAAATAGGATACCCCATTGATTGCAAAGCATAATCTCTTTTTCCTAATTTCCTAGATTTTTTATTTAAGAAACAAATGGAAAAAGCAAAAAAGAGAAAAAAATTAACTATCCAGGACTTCACAAATGCTTCAGAAAATTTTGCTATAGCACATAAATTCAATAATCTGAATGTATTTGGCTAGATAGCATACAAATGCCCAATCTTGCATGCTCAATCTTGCATACTTTAGGAATTTTGCAATAGGAAGCTGTTCTAAATCGTTATAAGTAGACTTGTCATGATTAGATTTGTTATAGGTAGATACTGGTAAATGTCAATTTCATCATACACATAGAGACAAACAATACTTCCACTGATGATCATCAAATTTCAGGGTACGTCTATACTACTCGCTGCATGGGCGGGTAGTAATCGATCTACGGGGATTGATTTATTGCATGTAGTGTAGATGACATACATTGATCCCCGATCACGCTCCCGTTGACTGCTGAACTCTAGCTTGGTGAGAGGCGGAAGCAAAGTTGACGGGGGAGCGGCAGCCGTTGATCTTGTGCCGCGAGGATGCAAAGTAAGTGATTCTATGTTGATCTAAGATACACTGACTTCAGCTACGCTATTCTCGTAGCTGAAGTTGCGTATCTGAGATTGATTCCCCCCCACACACATGTAGACCAGGCCTTAGACAGGCAAAGTAAGAAAAAATGTTGCTTCAGAATTTATTAGCTCACGTCCAGACTAATCCGCTGTATCGGCGGGTTAAAATCGATTGCTCGGGGATCGATATATCGCGTCTAGTCTGGACGCGATGTATCGATCCCCGAGCGCGCTTACATCGATTCCGGAACTCCATCAACCCGAACGGAGTTCTGGAATCGACACGGAGAGCTGCGGATATCGATCCCGTGCCGTCTGGACGGGTGAGTAACTCGATCTTAGAAATTCGACTTCAGCTACGTTATTCACGTAGCTGAAGTTGCGTATCTAAGATCGATTTTCCTCCCCTAGTCTGGACGTGGTGAATGAGACGGATATTTACTTTATGTGTTTTAACATGTGATGTTGACACTTGATATTTTAACAGTTATAAAGCTTCAACTTTTAGAATCTTGAAGTCTAATGTCATTGTCTGTCCCTCCCCCATTCCCAGATCTCCCCCTATAATTTCCCCAAACTGTGAAAATTTAAATTGCTAAAACCAAAAAATACTTAAAACTCACAATTTTGCACATCTGTGAAAATTTAAATAGATAAAACTCTAAAAAATGCTTAAAAATAAACATTGACATTATCTATTGAAACTATATAAAATAAAAATTGAATTCTGCAAAGTCTAGATATAAGAGGTGAAATATTACAGAGGAATTTATAATCTATGGCAATGTAGTGTAGATATCATGCCAGATTCTCAGCTGGTATAAATTTATGCAGCCTGAGTCACACTGTGCTATGCAGATCAACACCAGTTGAAGATCTGACCCATCACACATTTGGTTCAAAGATTATAAGGCAGAAGGGACCACTGTGATCGTTTAGTCTGACCTCTTGCATAACACAGACCACAGAACTTCCCTGAATTAATTCCTGTTTACACTACAGCATATCTTATCGAAAAACATCGAATCTTCATTTAAAAAACTGCCAGTGATGGAGAATCCACCACAAGCCTTGGGTAAATTGTTCCAAAGATTAATTACCTTCCCTGTTAAAAATATGCAATTTATTTCCATCTGAATTTATCTAGCTCCAACTTCAAGCCATTGGATCTTATTAAAGCTTTGTCTGTTGAACTGACAAGTCCATTATCAATTTTTTGTTCCCTATGTAGGTACTTATAGACTGTGATCAAGTCACTCCTTAACCTTCTCTTCGTGGCTCTTCTCTGAAACTTTCAAATTTAGCCACACCCTATCTGAACTGTGGACTTCAGTGCCAAATACAGAGGTAATATAGCCTCTCTACTCCAACACTATATTCTCTATTTTATATATCCAATGGTCATATTAGCCCTTTTGGCCACAGCGTCGCCCTGGAAGCTCATGTTCAGGTGATTACCCAGCATGAATGCCAAGTCCCTTTTAGAGTCACTGCTTCCCAGGATTCAGTCCCTCATTCTGTAAGAGCTACACTCTTTGTATTAAGATGTATAAATTCACATTTGGCCTTATTAAAGCACATATTTGTTTGCTTGAGCCTAACTTACAAAGCAATCCGGATCATTTTGTATCTCTGTCCTCTTCATTATTTATATTTCCCTTAATCTTTGTCATCTGCAAACTTTGTCTGTGATAATTTTATGTTTTCTTGAAAGTCACTGTTCTCCAGCTAAATCACACACATATAATGGGAAGGAGGACAGAAGCTTTTGCTGCCAGCTATTTGAACTAAAGGAAAGTCTCCATTAGACACCACTATGATTTTTGAGGTCCGAATCTACTTTTTAAACCAGATACTGGAGGACGATACTTTCAAAGAAAACACTTGAGCAATAGTCTGATTTCTTTCAACAAAGGTCAGTGGTGCACAAATTGTACATCCCAGCCAATGCATGATCATATCTTCAGTGTAATATAGGCTGGTGTGATAAGAAATCTACAATTATTACACTACAAATATGAATTTAACTTAGTTATTCAAACATCTGGTATTTGTATATTTAATATTTGTATGATCTTGAGTCCACCTTTCACTGTAAAAATGTATCATTAGAATTCCTTTGGTACACTGTAATTACTGTATACAGTTATACATAGCCTCACATTACAGACAACTCTATCCATTGCTTACCTTGATGGCTTCTACAGAATCATACTTGTCCAGTTTGTTGATATGGTTAGTGATACTGGTATTAAGAGGAGCTGGCGACACTGGATGGATAACAGTTGCATCATGGGATTGCTGCTGATATCGTTGGCAGTAAGTGTAAACAAGCAGTGTAAGGAGGCAGCCAAGTATAGAACTGCTCAAGCCCACTGCAATCATGTGGAACATGTTAAACTCTGAAGAATGGATAGCAAAAGACAGCATTACCTTTAAGGCAGTCACAATCAGAGTTTTGAAACATTTGAAAAAAACTCAAACAGGTGCTTTGATCCAGAAGGGAATAAAGTATCTCATGGAGTTATGCATTTCTTGGAAATGTCAATCGCCAAGATTTTTACTGGTAATTGAAAATACACTGCATATCCCTAGAGATCACTATCAGCATCTTATATCACCACATCTGTAGTACTGTAATAATATTGATTATGGCTGGGTTTTCAAAAGGAGTTAGGTGCCCAACTTCGACTGAAATTAATTGCATTTCTTTAAGTATTTTGAAAATCTCTGCCTAAATTCAGTTCTGTAAATTGTACTGCAAAGTATCTAACATCATCATTTTCATTTTCATGTAGTATTTTTAAAAGATATATTATCTACACTAATTCATTTTGATTGAATCAAATCATCTCCTTGAATGTTGGTCTTCTAATTATTTCTGTTATACTCAGTGACTAGTAGGGACAATTTAGAACAAAAGAACTAAGGTGAAATCCAAGTAAGTTTAATCAAAACCAATAAAAGACACCTAATCCTGCTCTCCTAAAAGGCTCTGAAAGTCTCCTTTACCTGGTGCTTTCTTCCAGGGACAATAGCCTGGTGCTTTTCAAACACCCCATTCACCTCCTGGTGGGCCCTCTCACTCTTCCTATATCTTGAATGTGTGGCCAAGTTGCTCACTTCCCCATCCTGCATAATTATTTTTGTAAGTGGGGGTGGGAGGGGGAGTATTAGCACTGTAGGGAGAACAGGGGAACAAGGATTTCCCAATGTCCAATACACGCTGGAGCATCTCCGCCTGAGAGTTCAAGAGAAGTGTAATGTACAGCAGTATAAGCAGGAATCTTTCCACTTGCTCTGCCCCTAGACAATATTGTGGGATCTGTAGAATAGTGGCCCCCCTAAAGAAGTAAAATTGGGAAGCAAGCCCAAGGCTTGAAAATCTGGGAAGGAGCCAGATGCTTATTCCCTGATGCCACTGAGGGGTGAGAGATAGCAGGGTACACACAGACACAGATGGACAGACACACACACACACCCCCCCCAGAAGTTGGCACCAGCTACTGATGAATCAGAGGTAAGTGAATTACATTGCCTTGCACCACTTTTTCAAAGATAGAGCTGTGTTTGTTTGGTGTGGTGAATGAAGGGATAACAACAAGTAGTTCAAATTTTTATCCTAATTACCCAGCTTAGTTTTATACAAACTGACATTTGATTAACTAAAAGTGCCCAAATGATGGATTATAGGCCTAGATCCTCAAAAGTATTTAGGTGCCTAACTCTCATTGATTATAATTAAGGCTAAGATTTTGGCATGGGTATTTTTAGTAAAACTCATGACAGGTCACAGGAAATAAATAAAAATTCACAGAAGCCTGTGACCTGTCCCTGACTTTTACTAAAAATATCCCTGACAAATTGGGAAGGGAGGAGGATCCAGCAACCACAGCTGCTGGGGCTCTGGGGTTCCCCCCACCGCCCTTGGTGGCTTAGAAGCTGTGGGGTTCCCATGCCGCCCATAGTGGCTCGGCAGCTGCAAGGGAGGGCTCTGCCGCTTGTGGTGGCTTGCCAGCTGCGAGGGGGCCCCAAGCCATGCCCAGGGAACCCCCATCCTCTGCGATGGTTGGGAGGTCCGGGGGCCCCTGGGTGGCTGGGAGCTGCAGCAAGGCTTCCAACTGCCAGCTCCAGCCCTGCTGCCCCAGGGCTGAAGTGGAAAATGTCACAGAGGACTCTGGAAGTCACGGATTCCGTGACTTCTGTACATAATTGTAGCCTTAATCATAATGGGAGGTACGTGTCTCAAAATCTGGGCCATAGTGTCTCTGCTGAAAATTGGGTAGTAGCACTGGAATATAGAAAGGAATATTCATAGGGGCCCTATTTTCAGCAGGCACATAAATCTGTACTTATATGCCTCAAATAGGTTTTAGGTGCCTAAATGTGGATTTAAGTGGCTAACTTGGGTACTAATATATGTAAGTGGCCCATGAATCACTTTCTATTTTTTGGCAAAAATTTTCCCCGGACACAGAACTTGGTAAAAAAGTGAGGAAGCCAGAAAACAATCAATTCAGAGTGAATCTCAGAGTAGAACTCATTGTGCACACTCATGACTTCACTTCTCCCCACTGAACTCACTCCCCTTTCCTTTAATGAAAAATTGCTTCCATTGTACATAAGAATGCTAGAATCAGCCAGAACTTTGACTGTGGCTAAATACTTAGTAGGTGCAATTGTTATAAACTAAAATAAAGTATTATTTTATTTTTACGTTTTTCAACAATAATTTCTCTTCCTGCTCAGGACCTGTTTTGCTAACGTTGTGGTTGTTTTGCAGGGGGTTTTTTATTTTGTTTGTTTTGTTTTTGGCAGCTTGCTGATAAAGAGCTATAGATACAGTCTAAGACATTAAATGGGTGACTAAGATGGCTCAAGGTTGTTCATTTGACTCCCAAGTGTGATAGTGAAATTATTATCCTGGATTGGGGCAGTGACTTTCCAGATTTTTGATCTGCAAGTAACTTGCTTATAATAGGGCTTTCTACTGCAGAGAGAAGGGTGATTGCCTTGGCGGAGGCAAGAAGGAGAGAGTAAGAACTTCAGGTAACATGCTGTTGACTCAAAGGTAGCCAGTGGCAGTCAGATATTTAATGAGGAAGCTTCTGGTAACTACAGTCTGTTTTTCTCAGAAAATGTAAGTAATGAGAATATGGAATTTGAAGGTAGAGTAAATGAGAAGGGAGCAAGAGGTGAAACAAATGGAGAAAAATAGGAATCAATTATACTATTTAAAAAAAAACAGGTAAAGATTCTGCTACAGAGAAATGAAAAACTTACCACCACATAGTTTTTCTTCTATGATGCTAGATCTTGCTACTGATATTTCTAGAAAAACAAATAATGTAATTACAATGTGTAGATAAAACATAGCAAAGACATACTAAGCTGATGAATAGAGAATAAGATTTTTTTTAAATTTATTTCACCATATTCATTCCAGGTTAGAGCTGTGAGAGAAGATTACCCTCCCCCCGCCCCTCGGTCAAAACTGGCCAACTCCCCTAAACAAATCTTCATTCTTAGTTCCATGAAAAAAAACATTAAACATTACTCATTTTTGTCTCAAAATTCTCAAGAGTTAAACAAATAGCAGATACTAAGGTGGGAAACTTCTTTAACTGGCAAGCCACTTCTCTCCCACAAAATGGTGAGTTTCTGAAATGGGAAAATGGAAAAAAGATCACAGGCTAGCTCAAGGATGCAATAATGTTATTTTAGCATGAAGACCCATGTCTACTGGTGAAAATATCAAAGTTTCACCTGACATCAGTGTGACCTATGAGACCTTCATTGCCCACTGACAAAAGAGTTTGCTGTCATGTAACAGCAACTGCAATCAAGCCCGACAAACTCACTATACCTAACACATCGCTGCCATGTTATTTATCTATAAAGAATGTCATGTAAGGTATCAAATGAAAACTTATATCATACTGGTCATCATAATCATTGTGTGATGTAACAATTAAAAAGTTATAGATATGTACTAAAAATATGCTCAAACAATGAAACCAGGCAGGGTTTGGTAAGCAAGTTTTTCCCAGACAAAGGAATGTTGACTTGCCTGTCTGCCTATGTCTCAAATGTAAATGGATCAGGGTAGGCCAAAGACAATGAGAATCAAATTTGCATCTGAAGTCAATCAGAAAATCAAATTATCAAGAGGACAACCTCTTCCAAAGGCATCGTCCATGAAGAATATTGGCTGTCAGATGAAGCGCCTGCAGGCTGTGACTGAGAAGGAAGATATGATCCTGAGAGATCACATCTCCCTCCAGCAGGAGTAGTAGTCTGACCGATAGTGCTAGAACCAGCCGAGAACCAGTGTTGTTGGGACCATGCTGGGGCGATAAGTATAAGCCATGAATTCTGTTAACATGACGGGCCAAAGGGTAGCACTGAAAATGGAAGCGGGATCTGTTTACCATGAACTTGAGGAAAATTTGATGGTTCTGATGAATTGTAATGTGAAAATATGCATCCTTTAAGTCAAGGGCAGCATATCGGTCCCCCAGGTCCAGGGAAGGAATAATGGAGGCCAGAGTGACCATCCAGAAGTTTGTTTTCTTTAAAAGCTACATGAGCTTTCTTAGATCTAAAATAGGCCTGAGACCCTCTTCTGCTTTCTGGCTTAGGAAGTAGCAAGAAACAGGGGAACTTCCTCTATATTCCCCACAAGTCGGAGGAATTGCACCTCGTGCAGTAGAATGACCTCAGGAGAGTGGTCCGTGATAACAGACAGGGAAGGGCGGTGGGAGTGAGAACAGAAACAAACTGAAAGGTATATCCCACTTCCACTGTGCTTAAGACCCAATGATCTATGGTGATGCAGGACCAAGCATTTAGGAAATGGGATAGATGACAGGCAAATATAGGGGTGGGAAAAGATGGCACTGTTGGGACTGGTAGTATGACCTCAACCAATGTGTCAAAATGCTTGTTTGGAGGACCCATCTTGTCTAGATGAACTGCCAGTTGCAGAGGAGGAGAGAGGTACCTGACACCTCTTGTAACCTCTGCCCTTCTTTCTGGATAGGTCCTGGGTACAAAGCATGAAAACTGGATACATGGAGGACTGCTGTGGGCAAAACAGCTTAATTTTTGCTATCAGTGTATAAATACCCAGTGGCTTAAAGGTCGCTCTTGAATCCTTGGGACTATGCAGCCTCTCATCAACTTTCTCAGAAAAGAGTGAAGGATCCTCAGATAGGAGGTATTGAAAGGTCTGTTGAACTTCTGGGGGAAACCAGACAACTGCAGCCATGAACACTGCTGTATAGTAATGGCCAAAGCCATGGCTGAGCTGCAGTCAGATGCATCTAAGATGATCACTAATTTGCCTTCTTCTATCACTATGTAGAATTCTTGTCTTTAAAATATTATCCCAGAGGCTAACATTGTAATGATCCAATTATGTCCTTTGGTTTGAAATTCTGAATTGGAGACCTCAGGTAGAACAAAGCTTCGTACCAAACTGGTTTAGCTTTTTGGCGTCTTTTCTCTTTGGCATTGAAATCTACCTATCTAGTCTGTTACGCTCATTTTGCAATTTTTGTTTATTTACTAAGTTAATCTGCTTTGATATGTTGGCTGTCCTGAGAGCCGGCAAAAAGCTGTCATCTCTCTCCACAGTGAGGGAGTGGGCAAATTTCATTTAGCTTACATTGGACAGTTCTTGGTGCAGCGCAAGACAATACAATTTTGGGTTTACTCTCCAGAGGGGGAGTACACTTGAATGCTGGGCAATTCCTTGGCTGAAAGCCTTCCCATGCAATAGTGATTTCAGTGTCTGTGTCCTTCTGCAGCTGGGTGTGTCCCTCCCTGTGTGTGTGCTGGAGGAGGCTTGAGAGCCTGGCACAGCAGGACAGATTGAGGGAGCCCAGCCTGGTGGAACAGGCAGTCTCAGTGGTACCCCAGTACATCAGGTGGCACCCTGTCACAGTCCACAAGTCTAGCTGAATATCCAGTGCTTCCTTCAGCTGGATATCCAGAGCTACATCCATCCTCCTTAATAAGTATTGATGGGCTTTGTAATAATCAGGTGGGGGAGAAGTGGTCTCCAATACAACTGTCTCATCTGGTGATGAGAAAGAGGAATCCAAACTGTGATGAGGTATAGCTTCCTCTAATTCCTCTATAGGCAGATCTGCTGAAGGGACTTCCTCTTGCTTGATACCAGACTCAGTACTAAGAGAGGACACTTGCTGTTTCTAATGTGGCTACTCCTCATTCATATCCAAAGCAGTAGAATGAGGGGGATGGGGAGATCTGGAGGCCAGCTGGAAACCCCAAGGGTTCCAGAATAGCCATGGATATGGGCCTGGGACCCAATTATGTCTGGGCCGTTAGTCTTTGTGAGGCTCCAGTAGGTACCAGGTTTGGCAGGTACCCAAAGATGCATGCTGTATGCAATTAGGTAGTGACAAAAACCAACCTCAGAATCTGATGACAAATCTGCTTCCTCTGACCAAGGGGGAGTCGAATCTGTTGGCACTGGAGTGGCGCCTGCCTGGCATGGTATAAGGGGAGCTGCGTGCTCCCCCCACCCTCAGTTCCTTCTTGCCAGACAACTCCAGCAGTGGGGAAGGAGGGCGGAATGTGGAATAGACATAAGCAACACATCTCGAAGAACACTAGTTATGGAAAAGGTAACTGTTTTTTCTTCTTCGAGTGATTGCTCATGCGTATTCCACAGTAGGTGATTCCAACCTGTATCTGCTGGAGGTGGGTAAGAGTTCACAAGTTCTCAGAATGGAGTACTGACCTGCTGAACCCGGCGTCATCCCTGGTTTGGGGACTATTGCATAATGCGAGGTGAATGTGTGAACTGAAGACTACGTGGTAGCCCTACAAATGTCCTGAATAGGGATGTGGGCCACAAAGGCAGATGACGAGGCCTGCGCCCGCGTCGAATGTGCCCTAACTGTAGGCGGTGGGAAAACACTCACCAGCTCATAACAGGAGCAGATGCACAAAGTGATCCAGTTGGACAGCCGCTGAGTGGAAATCAGCTGGCCTCTCACATGCTCAGCTGAGGTGACAAACAGCTGTGAGGACTTTCTGAATGGCTGATTCACTTGAAGTAGAATGACAGAGCCTGCCTCACATCGAGCGTGTGGAGGCAAAGTTCCTCATTAGTTGTGTGAGGTTTGGGGCAAAGGACTGGTAGAAAAATGTCTTGACCCATGTGGTAGGCAGAGACCACCTTTGGGAGGAACGCGGGGTGTGAGCGGAGCTGGACCTTGTCCTTATGAAACATCCCATCAAAAATGCTTTTTACCCGCCTACTTGCCCTTAGAGGACCCAGGCTGGGGGGCAGACCAGTTTTGTCTTTGCAGGCGTTTCTTATAGTCCCGTTGCTTCTTATGGGCAGCCTTGTATTTCAGGAGGGCGGCCTGGGCGGGATCCTGCCATGGCTTGATCTTGGGTTTTGCCAGAGGAGAGACATAGATGCAAAGGCCTGGAGGGTCGTGCGGGAGTCTTTCATGCCGTGCAGCCTTGAGTCCATTTCCTCCGCAAACAACGCCTTCCCGTTAAAAGGGAGATCCTGCATCGGCAACGGCGCTTCGCTGGATAGCCCAGACAGCAGAAGCCAGGATGTCTGTCTCACTGACATCGCTGAAGCCATGGACCATGCGGCTGTGTCCACTGCATCCAAAGTGGCCTGCAGGGACGCCCTTGCAGCAGCTGCCCCTTCCTCCACGAGCGCCTCGAACTCCTTTCTATTGTGCTCCCAGAGGGAGTCTTAGAACTTGGGGAGGGATCCCCAGAGATTAAACTTGTAGCAACCCAGGAGAGCCTGATGATTTGCTACTCTCAACTGGAAGCTTGACGACAAATAAATTTTTCTCCCGAAAGCATCCAGCCTCTGAGAGTCTTTGTTCTTTGGGATTGGGACTGCCTGCCCTGTCGCTCCGTGTGGTTGACTGACTTGACCATCAAGGAGTTGGGCGCCAGGTGAGTATACAAATACTTGTCCACCTTTGTGGGTTCAAAGTACTTGTGCTCCGCCTTCTTAGAGATGGGAGCCAATGAAGCTGGTGTTTGCCACAGGGCACGTGAAATTTTCACTACCCTTTCATGGAGTGGCAATGCCACCCTTCCCGGTGCTGAGGGGGACAGAACATTGAACAGGAAGTCTGAGGGCTCCTCCATTTCCTCTGCCTGGAGATAGAGGCTCACTGCCACCCTTTTTAGTAATTCTTGACGGGCCCAGTAGTCCTCCTGCGGGAAGGAGGGGGGCAGGGCCGCAATGAGCTCCTCCAGACAGGGCGAGGAAGCTGGTGCAATGCTTTGGGTGTCAGCTGGCACCAGAGGATCCATCCCCCGGTCAGACTTTGGGCAGGGCACCGAGGAAGCGGGTAAACTGGACTCTTTCCTCGGTGGCCTAGGGATGGAGGCCGATGGTGCTTCCGACGTTCTGGCCACCGAGCGAGCTCCCACTGGGGGCTGTGCCAGAGTACACGGTGCCCACTGGTACCACTGGCCGGCCACGATGCACAGTGCCACTGCACTTTCTCAGACGCTGGTGGGACCGGCTGATCAGGCTGGCCTGTCTGGTCTGTAGACATGCGGCTGTGAGCGGAGGTCAGGTCGGCATACGACACGCTGCTGCCTCCAGACTGGGGGTGCTGGGATCTATGTCAACCATGGGACCGCAACCTTGAGGCGGAAGAATGGCACTGATGGTAGTGTCTGCTCCATGAGCAGTCTCATGATGGTGAGGAGCAAGCAATTGATGCCCGGAGCTACAGTGCCTTGGCAGAGACTTTGAGCAGGATTCAGAGCAGGAACGGCATCGACGGTCATGCTGTGACCGACCGTGGTACCGCCAAGACGAGGACCATTGGCGACATCCGCTACGGTCCTGTCTGTGCTTGCTCCATGAAGATGAGTGGGTGCCAGGAGTCCCGATCAGATGGCACCTATCCAGACAGTCTAGTTGGCGTTGAGGGCGATCCACATGGACTGAGCCCTGAATGGTCACTGAGCGGTGAGTGGTGTCAGGAACGTTCCCTCGAATGAGACTGGTACCAGGCCCGTGGCAACTGTGGCGATCCCAGCGGTGGTTTGCCTCTGCAGCGTGGGGCCGACATCAGTGGCACTCCTGGCACCGCCATGGACATGACGTCCTTAGCAGCCTAGAGGGCTTCGGGTGTAGATGGCATCTGGACTTCCGGAGAGGTCTGCTCCGAAGGGGCCAGGCTACTCCGCTCTGTGTGAGTCGGAGGCCTAGGGCCCGATGGGGACAGAGGACTACCCAACATGGGCCTAGTCTCTGTCCCAGACTTTTCTCAGTGCCATTGTGAAGAGGGAGTCTTTCCAGTTCTCTTGATATGCCCCGTGGAAGGGGAGCAGTGCCGACTAGTCGAAGGTATTGGAGGGTCTCCACGTACCGACACCGCAGTGATGGGTACCGGATTGGAACGGTGTGCTGGGGTCGGGGCCAGCGCCGACTCCATTAGGATGTTTGGAGTCTAATGTCCCTTTCTTTTTTGGTCTGGGTCTTAAACGACTTGCAGATCTTGCACCTTTCACTGATATGGGTTTCTCCCAAGCAGCACAGACAGTCTGTGTGCGGATCACTCCTTGGCACGGAACGCCTACAGGAGCCGCATGACTTAAATCCAAGTGCACAGGGCATGCCCCGGCCTGGGCTCACTAACTAACTAAGCTTTACTAAAAACTAAACTGACTAAAGGTACTACTGAATGAACAGTTCTGGGCAAAAGCTACAGCAAGGCTGGGGCTAAGAAGTTCCGACACACCTTCACTGGCAACAAGAAGGAACTGAGGGTGGGGGGAGCGCGCAGCTCCCCTTATACCGCACCAGGCAGGCACCACTCCAGGGTTCGTGAGGGGCGCTCCCCCCTACGGGTACTGCCAAGGGAAAAACTTCAGGCACTGGTGCACATGGTGAGCACTACTGTGGAAAACACATAAGCAATCACTCGAAGAAGAAGGTGCATGCGCCAACCTGATAGGTATCGCTGATGGAAAAATTCCCAACAACTGTGCACTGATAGCGCACCTACAATGGAATCGACATGTGCAAACTCTTGAAGAATTTCTACAAGAACAGAAACAAAATATATACTTTTGTGTTTTTAGAGAGCCAATTAAGCAGACCCCAGACCCCAATATTGTTTTGGTAGGTATTTAGGGTGATTTGATGTGTGTGGGCGGGTTATACTAACAAGATTTCTGGACATGGAGAAAAGAATAATGGGCAACACTCCTAGAACTGGCTTTAAAACTGATTCTGTGTCCAGTCCCATTTTATGCTGAAGTACATACTTTACTAGTAGATGTGGAACAGAGATCTTGGACTTTGCACATTTTACATGCCTCAGACCCTTTCTGCATTATCTTCATTCAGCTGTGAAATGAAACTTGGCACATTTCAAAGACGAAATTACCAGTCCAGACAAAATATTATTTTTGTTGGTTATGTGCTGACAGTGCAATTTGTCTGGATAAGGCACAGATAACCCCTGCCCCCAAGCAGTTTACAAATCAAAAGACAGGAAGATAAAAAACATGCTGGGAAATACAAAGGATGGCAATAGTGTAATGCTGATATAGATTAGCATTTGTGGGCACCACAGAAGCAACTTTTCAGGAGGAAGCTGATGATAAGAGGGAGGGAACCCAACATACTGGAAGAGGGAGCTCAATCCAGGCATGTGGGATGGTGTGGAAGAAGGTCTAAACTGAGGCATGAGAGGAGGGAAAAAAGGAACTGGGGGAGACTGGCATAACTAACTGAGTAAAGAGGAGAGGTGGTTTGAATAGAGAGGATATGCAGGTGCTGGGGGTAGATCTTTCAAAGCAAGGACAGGAATCAAACTTGATTTGATGGGTAAGGAGGAGGGAACTGAAGCATTCAAAAAGAGAGAATTATGAGGTCTAAGGCAGTGGTTCTCAACCAGGGGTCCGGGGCCCCCTGGGGGGCCACGGGTAGGTTTCAGGGGGTCAGCCAAGCATGGTTGCATTAGACTCATTAAGGCCCTGGGCAGAAAGCCAAAGTCCCACCACAGAGGACTGCAAGAAATATTGCAATGCCCTGAGCCCTACCACCTGAGACTGAAGTTGAAGCCTCAGCAACTTAGCTTTGTGGGGACCCGGGCAATTGCCCTGCTTTTACCCCTTAACTTCGGCCCTGGCTTCATATGCAGAAAAATAGTTGTGGTGGCACAGGTGGGCAGTACAGTTTTGATAGCACGTTGTGCGGGGGCCTCAGAAAGAAAAAGGTTGAGAACTCCCGGTCTAAGGTATGGGGAAAGAAGATGAGATTAGCAGCTGCATTCTGGATGGACTGAAGGGGTGGAGGTGGGAATTGGGAAGGCCAGAGAGCAGGTGGTTTCAATAATGTAATAAAATAGTTTATTATTAATAAAACATTCCTCATTCCATATTTTTTTAAAAAATGAGTGCTGTCCAAAATACCATGTGCATTTTAAATTCTAGTAACTGGGATACTAATAGTATTTCAACCTTACTAAATCTTGTTTTAAAGCCACGAGGAAGATGAAGAAATATGATGTGGGAGTTCCCAGAATCCTCCTTTTTTCACATTGATATTTTTTCATTTGATTTGGATGAGAAATAAAAATGTGACTGGTTTCAAATTTATTCCTATTTACTGTGCAATAGTTATACAAACAAACATCATTTAAACTTACTGATCTCATACTTCTGTATTGTATACATTTTAAGTTACAGGAAAAAAGGTTGCTGTTCTGAGCAAACATAATTACATTTCAAATTACAGAGGAAGATGTCATTATTTTGTCTGTGGCTAGACTACTGGCTTTTTATGTGCATAGAGGGAAAGATGATTTTTAATAGCAATACAGTATTGCCGCCCATACTGTTTTGGGGACTTAAGAGACAGCAGTGATAAAAAAACATAATACAGTTGTAAATCTGAGGAAATGTTGAAGAATGACACATGATATAATTGTCTTATCAAGGTATTTAGCAGTCATATAGGAGTTAAAGACCTAAGGTACAGCTAAATGTATTTAATGTTGCAACCAGTTATTAACCTAATAGTAATGCATGGCATGAAATGATTTCCATACCAACTGATATAGTATATGGTTATTTGTTTTACACACAAAGGTTGTGCAAATTAGATGAATATCTCCAAAGTCCTGAAAAGCAAAAACCAAATCCTATCTCTTAGACAATGAATACAGAAAGCAATGCAGACTAAGTAGAATGAAAAGAATATGTAGAATGTGTCCAGATATAACAACTGGGAAGCCTCCAGTCCCTGTGAGGTACAAGACTATTTGGTTAAAAAGCCTGGCAAAATTCTACTTGATCCTTCTCCTGAGGTGAGTTATTTTCTGATTAATAAAGTATCATTAATTTATCATCATCATCATCATCATCATCAATCACCACAGTAAAGGACAGGTGAGTAAATTTTATGCTGAAACTCCTAAATTTTAATGACAATTTTTCAAGACTGGGTTAATGGGGTACTGTCATATTAAACCACATAATATCCACAGAGCTGTCAAAAACAAGAGGGATGGGCAGGAAAGAGACTTGGGGAAATCTGATACCAGTGTGAAATGTCTCATTTTCTTACAACATTCTCAACTGCGTAGTTATTAGCTGATGAGGAGTAAGGTGAATAGGTGAGTAGACCCCTCACTCCTAATTCTGGAGGAGGAAAATGTTAATGTTTAGGAAGTTAAGGAATAAGATTTTTTTTTTTTATTTAAAGCAATTTCCCTTATAACATAGGACTTGTCTATACTTGGGGCTTGTTTACATTGGCAAGTTTTGTCATCAAAACCTGCCTTTTGGCGACAAAACAGCAATGGCATACACACTGCAATGTGACTTTTTAGAAAATAAAACGCCTAGTTTTGGCAACAGAAAACTTCCACCCCTGCAAGAGACTTCTGTCTTTTCTCCTCACTTTATTGTGAGGGGACACATATGGGCAAATTTCTTGAGGTTTGTGCAAAAAGAACTATGATCAGGACATGCAGCAGTGCAGAGCGAAGATAAAGGAGCTGATGCGGGCAAACCACAAGGCACGTGAGAAGAACCATTGCTCTGGTGGTGCACCTAAGATCTGCCACTTCTGTAAGGAGCTGAATGCTATCCTCAGTGGTGACCCCACCTCCATCGCTGATAGCCCTGTGGATACTTCAGAGGCAGCAGAAAGAGGGGGTAACCCAGAGGCTGAAATTCTGAATGAAGAAGTGGAGCTAGGACAGGATGTGGAGCTCCCACCAGGGCCACCCGGTGGGGCAGGCAGCCAGGAACTTTTCTCCACTCTAGAAGTGCTCAATGGAGAGCAGGAAGCAGATGAGAAGTGGGGTAAATTGCCACAGCTTGTGTAGGGAATCAAAAAGTGGGAGGCAGGTACTCTTTTCTGTGATCTGGACATTTCCCTGTGTAACTAATCTGCATGGCCAAGCAGGGTATCGATGGACACCGAGACCTCCAGAGAGAGACTCTGGAAAGTTTCCAAGAGGTACTTGTTAATCCTCTGAAGCAGATTCCAAGGGATTGCAGCCCTGTTAGTTCCATTGTAGGAAACTGTACCATGCCATTTAGCAATCACTGTGAAAAAGTGTGTGATAATTTAAGAATGAGTTCCCTGCAAAGCTGTCCTGCAAGCTGTGACTGTTTTGTCCATATGCACAACCGTCTCCCCCCAACTCCTGACACTCACCATGATTGGGGTGCTTGCAGAGCTGTGTGCCTGCCTAGAGTCTCAGAGAGAAAGTGATTTCTACTACCAAAAGACCTTTGTTCCTAAAATGTTTCAGTCGTTTGCTGGAATGTAATAATCCCTCTTCTGTTCAGCAGACACCTTGAGGAACACACCATGCACGCCTGCCAACTGGCTTCGGCAGATAAGGAAGAATCCTAGGCCAGTGATACTCAAACTTTTGTACTGGTGACCCCTTTCAAATAGAAACCCTCTGAGTGTGACCTCCCCTTATAAATCAAAAATACTTTTTTACATATTTAACACCATTAAATGCTGGATGCAAAGCAGGGTTTGGGGTGGATGCTGACAGCTCACAACCCCCCCCATGTAATAACCTCCCGACCCCCTGATGGCTCCCGACCCCCAGTTTCAGAACCCCTGCCTTAAGCGCAGCAAAGTGTTTTGGGAGGTGCTGCAGCGTGATGAAAGACAGACCAGGGAATGGAAAGAGTGCTAGGAAGCCGAAAGGCAGGACAGAAAAGAGAATGCTGCATTTGCTGGGCAAGTGACAGAGCGGATGATAAAAGTTATGGAGGATCAGATAGAGATGCTCAAGTCTTTCATACAGCTGCAGACTGAGCAGATCCACTGCAGCACATGCACATGCACAATTCTTTGCCAACCCCTCCATCCCATGCCCAGATATTCCTTTTCACTTCACAGTACTTCACTCCCCTCGCAGCTTGCACAATGATAGCTGGAGCTTCACAATTGTGAGGTTTTACCCTTTTTAACAATAAATAAAGGCTAAAGTATTTAATGGTACAGCATTTTTATTCTGTGTTCTACAAAAGCGTATAGCAATCAGTACACTCTTGGGAACAGGCTTGTTACATGGAGCTTGGGCCCGAAAATTGTACATGGATGCACCAGGGAAGCAACTCCACAACAGACATGTGTTAGTGCCCCCCATTGTCAAAGTGGTTCCTCAAAGCCTCTCTGATGTTAATAGCAGCCCTCTAGGCTCCTCTGACAGCCCTAGCATCTGGCTGTTCAAACTGTGCAGCCAGGCGCTCTGCCTCAGTGCACCACACTTGAGCAAACAATTCACCCAAAGGCCTGGTCTACACTATGCGTTTAAACCGATTTTAGCAGCGTTAAACCAATTTAACGCTGTACCCATCCACACTACGAGGCCCTTTATATCGATATAAAGGGCTCTTTAAATCGGTTTCTGTACTCCTCCCCAACGAGAGGAGTAGCGCTAAAATCGATATTACCATATCGGATTAGGGTTAGTGTGGCAGCAAATTGACGGTATTGGCCTCCGGGCAGTATCCCACAGTGCACCACTGTGACCACTCTGGACAGCAATTTCAGCTCGGATGCAGTAGCCAGGTAAACAGGAAAAGCCCCGCGAAATTTTGATTTTCATTTCCTGTTTGCCCAGCATGGAGCTCTGATCAGCACGGGTGGCAATGCAGTCCCAAATCCAAAAAGAGCTCCAGCATAGACTGTACGGGAGATACTGGATCTGACCGCTGTATGGGGAGACAAATCTGTTCTATCAGAGCTCCGTTACTGAAAACGAAATGCCAAAGCGTTTGAAAAAAAAATCTACAGGCTACGCAGTGCTGCATGACAAGCGTAACGGGAAGCCAGAGACTCAAACGGACGCTCATGGAGGGAGGGAGGGGGTACTGAGGACTCCAGCTATCCCACAGTCCACAGCGGTCTCCGAAAAGTATTTGCATTCTTGGCTGAGCTCCCAATGCCTGTATGTTCAAACACATTGTCCGGCGTGGTTCAGGGAATAGCTCATCAATTTACTCCCTCTCCCCCATATGTGAAAGAAAAGGGAAAGAAATCGTTTCTTGACTTCTTTCAATGTCACCCTATGTCTACTGAATGCTGCTGGTAGATGCGATGCTGCAGCAGTGAAGAGCAGTATCTGCTCCTCTCCCTTCTGTGGTGGCAGATGGTGCAGTAGGACTGGTAACTGTCTTTCTTAGGAACCTGTGAGTGCTCCTGGTTGGCTTCAGGTGAGGCTGGCCAGGGGGGCCTGGGTGAAAACAGGAATGACTCACAGTCATTCCCAGTAGATGGTACAGAACTGCTGGTAACCGTCTTCATCATAGCAACTGGGGGCTGAGCTTCAATCAGCCCCCTCCCTTTCATGTGAAAAGAAAAGATTCTGTACTGCCTGGACTATCATAGCAGTGGGATGCTGGGCTCCTCTCCCCCACACTGCTTAATGTCCTGCCTGGACTATCATAGCACCGGGAGGCTGCCTCCTCCTCATTTTATGTCACTAAAAACTCAGCGTTTCTTATTCCTGCATTCTTTATTACTTCATGACACAAATTGAGGGGACGCTGCCACAGTAGCCCAGGAAGGTTGGGGGAGGAGGGAAGCAATGGGTGGGATTGTTGCAGGGGAACCCCCCTTAATGGCATGTAGCTCATCATTTCTGTGGGATCTGACACAGAGCAGCTGTGCTCTCTGATACACTGCTTCTCTAGTACATTTGCCCCATATTCTAGAGAGGACTGACTCTATTTTTAGAAACCATAAAGGAGGGATTGACTCGGAGAGTCATTCCCAGTTTTGCTTTTGCGCCCCTGGCCGATCTCAGCCAGGGGCACCCATGATAGCAGCAGACAGCACAGAAGGACAGATAACCGTCATCTCATTGCCAAATTACACTGGCAGCAGATGGTAGAGAATGACTGGTAACCATCTCTGCTACCATGCAAAAGCAAATGAATGCTGCTGTGTAGCGCTGGAGTATCGTCTCTGTCCGCGGCACCCAGTACACATACGGTGACTGTAAAAAAAAAAAGCTGAATGGGCTCCATGGTTGCTGTGCTATGGCGTCTGCCAGGGCAATCCAGGGAAAAAGGGCACGAAATGATTGTCTGCCGTTGCTTTCCCGGAGAAAGGAATGACTGACGATATTTACCCAGAACCACCCGCGACAATGATTTTTGCCCCATCAGCCACTGGGCTCTCAACCCAGAATTCTAAGGGGCAGGGGAGACTGCGGGAACTATGGGATAGCTATGGAATAGCTACCCACAGTGCAAAGCTCCGGAAATGGACGCTAGCCTTGGACCATGGACGCACACTGCCGAATTAATGTGCTTAGTGTGGCCGCGTGCACTCGACTTTATACAATGTTTTATAAAACCGGTTTATGTAAAATTGGAATAATCCCGTAATGTAGACGTACCCTTAGATTCACACAGACTCTGCAAATTGCAGCACATGGCTATGACCACAGGAATATTATCTTCAGTAAGGTCTAGCCTGCCATTGAGACACCTCCAGCAACCTTTCAAATGGACAAAGGCACATTCGACTACCATGCAGCACCTCTCAGCCTCTTGTTAAAACGCTCCTTGCTGCTGTCCAGGTGCCTTGTGTAAGGTTTCATGAGCCAGGGCTGTAAGGGGTAAGCTGGGTCTCCCAGATACTCTGGGCATTTCCACATCCCCCTCTATGATCTTGTGGTCTGGAAAGGAAGTCCCCGCCTGCAGCTTTCTGTATAGGTCACTGTTACTGAAGATGCGTGCGCCATACACCTTTCAAGACCAGCCTGCACTGATGTCCATGAAATGCTTCCAGTGATCCACAAGCTCCTGCAACACCATGGAGAAGTGTCTTTTCCTATTGATGTATTCAGAGGCAAGGTGGGCTGGCACTATTTCATGAACATTTCTCAGAGTCATGGTCCTCCGCAGCAGGATGCGATTTACTGCCCTGCACACTTGGAGTAATATAGCTCCAACAGTGGACTTCAAATTGATTTGCAACTGACTGGTAGCAGTCTAGATTCGCCAGCTTCCACACTGCGATTGCAACATACTTCTCTACCGAAAGGGCAGCTCTCAGTCTGGTGTCCTCGCACTGCAGGTCAGGGGCCAGCTCAGCACATAGGTCCATGAAGGTTGCTTTACGCATCCTAAAGTTCTGTACCCACTGGTCATCACCCCACACCTGCATGACAATGTGATCTCACCAATCAGTGCTTGTTTCCCTAGCCCAAAAGTGACAATCTACTGTACGCAGCTGCTCTGCGAGTGCACAAAGCTCTGATAAGTAGCTGCTGTCCATATCACACTTGGGTGCTTGTGATTCATCCTCTGTCAGTAACTTTACTAGTAACACTGCAAGTAACTGTGCTGCCATGCACGATATTCTCATGACAGCTAACAGCACATAGGAGAGAAATGTGAGATCCATCCTCTCTAACTGCAGATGCTGGCATGCACTACAAAAGACTGACAGTTGGAAAAATGGCACGAAAGGAAACCAGAAACCATTGGAGACTGGGACACAAAGCGGTGCATGACTGTACATTTTGCATGTTCCAGGATGCGCCACGCTCCGTTTTCGCATTCCTACAACACCTAGCAACGGATGGTGTTGCCAGGCACTGTGTGATTCATACCCACAGTCCATTGCTCTCGCTGGCAACAATGGTGCCCCGAATGTGAACATAATCTGTTGACAGAAGGAGCAAATGTAGACATGCTTTGGCGACTTTGCTTTTGTTGATTTTTCCTTGTTGACATTAGTTTCATTGACAAAACTTGCCAGTGTAGACAAGCCCTTAGTGAGCCACTGTAGCACGTAGTGAAGGTGCTACCTACACCAATGGGAGAGATTATCCTGTCAGCATAGGTATTCCATCTCCCAGAGAGTTGGTAGCTATGTCAACGGGAGAAGCTCTCCCGTCGACACAGCACTATCCTCATTGGGGGTTATGTTGGTATAACTATGTCAGTCTGGGGTGTAGAAAATCCATACCCCTGAGTGACGCAGTTATACAGACATAAATTGGTAATGTAGACCAAGCCCTAGGGCTAATAGAATTTACTAGCGAACAATAACATTCTGAAACTTAAAGCAGTCTTAGGGCTCAGAATTTGGAAGGGGTAAAGATGGCTTTAAAACAATCTTGTCACCCATTCTTTCCTCCACCTGAGGCCTGCTCTTGCTCCATTATAGTCAACTGGAGTTTTCTCATTAACTTAAATGGGAGCGGGAGCAGGAGCAAGTCTCTAGTGAATCTCACCCTAAAGTTTACTTTAAGAATTTTAGGATGTAGCTTCCTATTAAATTCTCTTGGGTTTGCAGAATAATATGTATAGAATGATATTTAATTTCCACAGAACCCCATTGGCTTCACCCTTATTAAATACCATAGGAATTTTACATACGAGTTTATGAAGGCCAGGATGTCCATTAAGACAACATTCACCCTCCTCGAATATGCTCCTTTATCATATTAGTGTGGTAGTAGCAATACCAGGGAGGTGTGAACACATGGTGAACAAACCTGTGTAAAATTTGGTGTCATTGTTCACTGAGTATACAAGAAAGCTTTATCATCTGGTGAAGGTTGTCAGGGTTGTTGACCAGTATGGTTCTAAAGGTTTTCTTCAGTTTGTGACGTTGTTACTTACAATGTTAATCATGCGCAGGGACATGGTACATTTCTGCTATTTGGGGGGTTTCAATAATAGATTCATAGATTTTAAGGCCAGAAGGGATCACTGTGATCGTCTAAGATGACCTCCTGCATAACATATAGAAATTCCCTGAATGAATTCCTGTTTGAACTAGAGCAGCAATTTTAGAAAAACATCCAACCTTGATTTTAAAATTCCCGTCAAATGGAGAATCCACCACAACGCACAGTGAATTGTTCTAATGGCTAATTACCTTCCCTGTTAAAAAAATATTTCGATCTGAATTTATCTGGTTTTAATTTCCAGCCATTGGCTCTCATTATACCTTTTTCTGCTAGATTGAAAAGCTCTCTATTACCATTTTTTTGTTCCACTTGTAGGTATGTATAGATTGGATCAAGTCACCCTTATCCTTCTCCACATTAAGCTATACACACTGAGCTCCTTGAAGCATATATTCCTATCTTTAATCATTCTTGTGGTTCTTCTCTGAACCCTCTCCAGTTCATCAACAACCCTCTTGAATTGTGGACACCAGAACTGGACACAGTATTCCAGCAATGGTTTGCACCCATGCCAAATACAGAGGTAATATAATGTTCCTACTCCTACCTGAGATTCCCCTGTTTAGGCATTTTATGGCCACAACATCGTACTGGGAGCTCATATTCAGCTGATTATTCACCACAGCCCCCAAATCTTTTTCAGAGTCACTGCTTCCCAGGATACTATTCCCAATCTACATGTATAACTTTACATTTGGCTATACTAAAATGTATGATGTTTGTTTTTGCCCAGCTTACCAAGCAATCCAGATCACTTTGTATCAGTGACCTGTCCTCTTCGTTATTTACCACTCCCTTAATCTTTTTGTCATCTGCAAACTTTATCAGTGATGATTTTATGTTTTCTTCCAGATCACTGATAAATTTAATTTATGCAATATTGATTTTGGATCATTCTAGTTTTTTATCAAAATGTTGTGCAGTACTAAGTCAAATATACAGAAGTCTAAGTATATTACAATCAACACTATTACCTTTATTAATCAAATTTGTAATTTCATTAAAAATTTCAATTTAGTTTGACGGGATCTATTTTCCATAAACCTATGTTGTTTGGCATTAATGACATTACCCTCCTTTAATTCTTGATCATCAAGTTCTGTATCAGTTGCTCCATTATCCTGCCTGGGATTGATGTGAGGCTGTTAGCCCTATAATTTGGTCCATCATAATCCATCTTTCAAGTTAGAAGGTGTCAGGTGTGCATTCTGGGAAACAACTGACAAAAAAAAGAGCAGTATAAAACCAAGAGGCTTTGTCTGGTGGGACACTCTGCATATGCCTGGGGCTGGCCATGCCTATTGTGCTCCAAGAACTGCAGTATTCTTGTAAATCTGAAACCACTTTGAAAGGGACTTGTTCAGGTCAGTAATGCATGAATGGGGACAAAGTGTAGTGAAATTTACTGAAATGAGTTTAGTCTCAAATATAGCGAAGAAGTGGTGGAATGAGAAGCATACTGCACAGCTGTCTTTTGCATCGGGACACCTCCTCCAAGGCAGTTTCCATAGCTTCTGTGATTTGGCTCCCTTCTGCACTGTGCAGCAGAGTTGTTGTGAATGATTTCACTTATTCTTTAAAAGTAAATGATCTTACCTGGTAAGAAGTTAGAATCGAAAATACAAGTTCGACTCTCAGTGGTGTTCCCAGAACACTGGTTGCCCACAGGAAATAAAATGATACACTGACGAACGCGGAACTGGACTCCGGATGAATCACAATCAGACCACTCAGACCAGTCGGACCAGTTGTCTGTATTAGTTATAAAGAGAGGGAAATAATGGAAATAAGTCTTACAAGTGAACCACATCAGAGTGAAAAAGTAAATGTCTTGCTATAAATAAGGACAGGACACATGCCAGATCTTCATCTGGTGTAAACTGGCATAGTTCCATTAACTTCAGTGAAGCTATGTCAATTCACATCAGCCGAGCATCTGTCCCATATATGGCAAAGACCACAAAAAATGCAACTTTCCCTCTGAAATTGAAAGTTCAGCATTGTAAATGTTCTACAGGATGTTACATTTATCACAGCAATATTACATTTTTCCCCACTGTACTTGTGTGCATGAGTGTGCAATAAAAAGTGTAACTATGTTTTCAGACTGCATTTTGTAAAGTTTAGTTCAGGGTGCTACGTATAACATAACATTCTTGAATATCTGCTCCCTAACTATATAAATAAATGGGGTGGGGGAGATTGAAATAATTTTAGGGTATTAAATAAAATTCAAAAGAACTGTATGGTTGTGCTCACACTGCTGCAAGTTTAAAGTGATCCTGTCAGGTTAAAAATTTTAGCCCAGATCCTCGACCCTAGCTGAGAAGCATATAGCTCTCTTAAACAGAAGCCTATGCACTTACCCAGTCCTGAGCTGGCTATTTTATATAAAATATTATGGGTCAATCTGGTGGAAGCAATACTATTTTTGATTACACTCTCCAGAATAAAACCTACCAAATTCTCTAAAAGCTCTATATTGGAGGCCAGGCTAATGATCAACAAAATGTATTCACCTGTGGTTATCTGACTGTGAAATTATTCATATATATTCAAGTATGTGTATATGGATGAGGACACTCTCACCTGTGCTGAATGACAGCTTTTTCAGCTACAGGCACACACAATTATTTGACATGAATGCTTGGACATCTATTTGAAAGAAGCACCAGTGCAAATAATTTGCAATATTGTTCAACAAATAAATATGTGTATTACTTTGAGCATACAACATCAAACTTTTACTTTTACTTCCTGTTTTGTATGTAGGCACTCTGCACAGAGTTACCTCACTGCTGTACATCACAAGTAAACTTAAAACCTGGCTATCTGGGGTTGAGTCCAGACCTGCCTATCTGAGTCATTGAAAAGGATAAGAAGTAGGTCTTATGGCCAAATAATAGAGATATTTTTGATCCTTATTGTATGGAGTGGCTTTAATATGGTGTTTCTTGTCACATTCATTCACTGCCTCCAAAATCAGGGAGCTGGATGCAGTATGGGTGGGAAAAAAATTCAGAGTCCTTAGCTGGGACATATTTTTATTGGTCCTTTTATATGTTGGTGGTATCATTGCTGGGCTCTGCCACAGGGCCTTGTCAGGATCCAGTAGTGCTTCATTGATGGGCAGGGTAACATGGTCAGAAGGAGTTCGTTGAAGGATATCCAGGAGTTTATGCTGCGATTCTTTGATTTTCTTCAAGGGGATCTGTAAAGAGTCTACATAAGGTTTAATTAACCCTTGGAAATTAATCATCAGCTACAGAAGGGGGGGGGGGGGGAGGCATAACCATCTCATCTGGGGAAGAAAAAGAAATATTTGTCTGTGGAGTAGCCTCCTTATCTGCTCTGGCCTCCTGCTCTTCAAAGGATTCTTGAACCTGAGGAAGGTGAGGAGAGATAGATAGGGTAGAAGGATTTCTTCTTCTGTAGTCCCCTAAACAAGACATTATAGGTGCCCCCCAAAACTGTTGGTGATATGGCCACTGAAGGAGTCCATATGACATGGGGTGTGGCATCACTGTGCTTGAACCAGGTTGTAGGGGCATGTGCTCATCGTTGATGTAACTCTTCCTTTTCCTCAAAGGTAGGAGAAAGGAACTTAGACGAGAGTACACATTTATGAAGCGGGGGAGCTCCACCACTCTCCAAAGATGTGAGAGAGTCAAATGGTATTGGGGAGAATGAGCTATCTTTTCATGGGACTTTTCCAAGGATTTACCTTGGGCAGATCCAGGTGAATGTGCTGAAGTTGAAGAGGCCCTGTGCTTACTCCGATGCTAATGTCCAGCGGGGATCCTGGCTTGGATCTGAGGTTGGACAGAGAGAGCCTTCCATCATCAAGAGGCTGAATCCTGTCTCTCAATTCTTCCTAGCCCTGCCTTTAAAAGCAGAGCAAATGGAGAACTTTGGGGGAGCAATGAAACTCCCTCAAGCAGCAGATGCAAGGGGAGTGCTTGTCAGTAACTGGGATGGCTTCCCGGAAAGAGAGGCACCGTTTGAAACCCAGTGAGCCACAGAATCACAATGGTGATCTGAGGAGAAAGTTCCAAACCCCAAAGGAGGAAGGAATTTAGACTGATACGTCTAAAACAAGAAAGAAAGAAAGAAAGAAAGAAAGACTAATTGGAGTAGCTCATGATTTTGAGTAGAAAGGCATAATAATGCTCCATCTCAGGCCAAGGTGATTGAGAAGGAACTGAGGGCGATTCAACCTTATAGCCCTATATAGCCTCAGTGCAGGCCATGAGAATATACAGGGCACATGAGTGGGTCCAACAGGCACTACTACCAAAAATCTGTGATCAAAGACATATAGTGTAAGTGCACCTGAAGTTGAGCACCTATCCTTACATTAAGTGAAGAAAAATCAATGTTTGTCCACGTTCTTCTCCAACAGAACTGTGAACTTCTTTCTAAAAATTCAATTCTTTTATCTATTATTTGTGTGTGTGAGTGACTGGTCCAAGGACAGCATGTTATTTCTCTCTTGATGCCGCCACAAATACATTATTCTAAGTACCCAATATTGTTGTATGCAATACTACATATTATAGACACCACTGCTACAGATAACATTCAGTGACATGCTGTACATAAAGAATTACTGATCAATGGTATAGATATTCCATTCACTTAAGTAAGATTTTGTTTAGTTAAAATTAAAAAATAGGAATATAAAATTGAAAAGATTGTGTGAGAAATAGTTATTGTGCATAAACCATTCTGTAGCTGTTTTTCGAGTGTTAATATCTTGGTCACTTCCAGTTGTAACTGACATTAAAAAAAAACAAAGCCCCTCAATACCTACTGAGGATCAGCAGCATGTAAAATTTAATTTTCCATTAAATTCTGGCAAAATAAACTGTTTAAAATTGCAAGAGCCTTTTTTTTTTCTTGTTCACCACTTAAACAATTATCATCATTATTTTTTTGTATTAAAAATTCCACCTCGGTTTGTAATTTCCAGATGCCAAGTTTCAACCAAATATCTGTTTGAAATGACTACATTCCTTTCCCTCCTTAAATCTTTGATTTGTACACTTGTTTTAAAAATACAGGCTCTCTGGCCTGCAAATTGATCAGTATGGGCATACCCCTGTGCCTGTGGGTGGTTCAATCAAAGTCAATATGGCCCTGCACTGGTGCAGCAGTCTGTGCACATGGAGCATTTTACAGCACTGGGGTCACAGTTTTGGGCCCATAATGTGTAATAAGAACAGTAAAAGAGAGCTGTGAAAAAGCAGCTAGTGTATATGGCTATGGCTACTTTTCAAACTAAAGCACAGCTAGTTAGAAGACATATTTATTTTTGAGGGGGAGACAGAGGAAAATAAACTGCAAATTTTCATCTAAAAAGTAAGCTTGGTTTTTAGTTAGATTTGAATATTAAACAAAGCAAAGAGGTATGTGAGACATCTGTGTCACTCTGATGATTAAAAAGGCTTTAATGTAGATGATAAATGATTTTTGTTGGAAAAAATAGATGTAATTATCAAGTCATAATAAGCTAAAGAGCACAAATTATAAATGCCTGAAAACTGGGGTTGCTAATGGAAATGCTAACAGACCATTAACAATAGCAGCACTACAAGAGCAACCACTATAATATTACTGGAAACAGCACAAGAAACATGACAGTGCTGACCTTTTAAAAATGCCTTAAGGATCTGAGGCTGCTGTGATAATTTTAAGTACATATTACTCCATCTCTCTTGAGGAATCAAATCAACAACAGAATTCTATTTTCACTTTTTAAAACCCAAGGTGGAGAGTTAAGTTTGCTGTAATTTTGACAGAGTAGGTGCTATTTTATTCCACTGCAAGTCATGAAGTACTTAGAAAAGGAAATTAACTCTAATTGTAGTTTGGGTAATAGCATCTATAAATTCACACTCTTGGGTCTTGTATGCTCATGTCCACGGCCTCATCACATGAGAAGTAAGTTTATGCCATAAAGTTTAGAAACCCCTCAATCAAGCAGGTAATGTAACAAGGCATCATTGCAGCTAGCAGACATTACTTTTTAACAATGATCAAGAACAGAAGGTGTTAACTATAACCTATAAACCAGCAAGACCAGTGGTGCCTCTGCCTTGACTTATCTCTTTATGTTACTTTTTACTTTCTACTTCTGATTCTTTTATTAGTCTTTTTATTTTCCTTGTTTTACAAAGATTTAACATTTCACAAGACCACTTGGCAAGGGTCAAAAAAGCCAATCAAAATGACAGAAAATATCATGGTCCACTTCCATTATGATTACATATAGATATTACAGTAGTATCCAGAGGCCCCAAAGTGCTCTACAAATATGAACAAACATGCAGTTCCTGCCCCAAAGGTCTTACAATCTAGGAGAGCATTTTAAAGGATTAACATTTTTGTAAATGTGAAAACAGATTGCACTAAACTTTGTTCCCATTTCTTATTTTAGAAGAGCTCAGATGTAATTTTTAAATCAAAATGTCTTTTTTCAGATCAGGAGTTAGATAGGTCCTCAGGTGGTGTGAACTGATACAACTCTATTGAAGTCTTCAGTATTACATTGATTTACATCAGCTGAGGATCTAGAGCCTCTGAACTTTTGCTTGCCCTACAACACCCAGTACTACAACTGAATTGTTTTTTGCACTATTATAACTAAAAATCTCTCAAGGCATCAATCTTTTGTGTGCAGAACTGCACCATTTTAAATTACATTGACCTTAAACCTGGTAACTAAACTGATAGCCTCTAAAAATTGTTTTAACATGACATTAGAGCTATCTCCTGTGGGCCAAATTCTGCCCTTAGATGTACATTCACAGCAAATTCATTGTAAGTTGATGTGTATGTACCAGAGGACAGAAAGAATTTGCTCCTAAATGTTTAATAGGTTGATAAAGGTATAATGTACTTTACTGAACAAGTTGAGCAACAGCCACTCTATTCTATGGTATACTCAAAGTAAAGCAGCACTGTATGGATTTGTTGTACCTGGACAGGGTTGTGTGTTGCAAAGTGCCTCTTCAGTGTGAAGTCCAAGGCAGATGTCCCCTCCATAGGCTGGGGCTGGGTTTGTGCATGAGCGGGTCCTCATGTAATGTCCACCTCCACAAGTTGCTGAGCACTTTGACCATGATGACCAACAGGACCAACCTCCATCAACTAGAAAGAAATAACAACTCATTTTTCTAAGTCTGTGCATGGATGAACCACTTAAATCAACCTATCCAGTTTGTGTTCTATGGGCACGAGTCAAAGTTTACTGCAGTCAATGGAAGATTTTAAGCCCCACCTGGCAATGGGATCAGGCTATGAAGCTTACTTTACATTCTGAGATTTATAAAAGTATTGTCTAATGGAAGGAAGAATAAGGAACTAGAGCCCAGTGTGGATACAAAATTTATGTCCGCGGATGCAGATATCCGCAGATATAAGTAAGTATCTGTGGAGCTGCAGGGCTCTACCACAAAATTAGCAGCATGTCGGGCCTCCACTCCCAGGAGCCAGTGCCCTGCACTGGTAGCTCTGCCGGCATGGCTGTTCCACCCACAGCCCCACCCCTAGCCCTACCCACTGGGGCAGGCACTAGATTCACTGGCAGCTGTCCCTGGTCGTGCTCGTGTGTGCAAGCGGTTAGCACACTCTGGGACACGAGTCCTTTCCACACAGCAGTCTGTGTCTCCTGTCTGGGTGCATGCGAGCTGCTTGCACACATTAGCACGACCAGTGACAGCTGCTGGTGAGCCTGGTGCTGCCCCAGTGGGCAGGGCTGGGTCGGGAGTTTGTTTAAAACAGAGGCAAGGTGATTACAATAACAAAAGGCTTGTCATTAAATTAAATTAAGGATCATTAGATGATCCTGAAAGCATTGCCAGGCATTCCAGTTAAAAGACAGGAAACAAAAGGTAGGTTTCACCATCTCAAAAAAGGCACTAAAATGGGGGTGGGGGAGGAAGCAGGGCCGACGAGAGAGGGGGGAAGCTGGTACAAATTACCGGGACCCAGTGGTCCGGAAGGGGGCCCGGCTTCCCCTGCCCTGTTTAGCTGGTCCACCCTTGCTGGGGGGCCCGAAAAATTTTTTTTCATTGGGGCTAATATCTAAATAAGTACTTTGCCTCAGTCTTTAATAAGGCTAATGAGGAGCTTAAGGATAATGGAAGGATGACAAAAAGGAATGAGGATATGGAGGTGGATATTACCACATCTGAGGTAGAAGCCAAACTTGAACAGCTTAATGGGACAAAATTGGAGGGCCCAGACAATCTTCATCCAAGAATATTAAAGGAACTGGCGCATGAAATTGCAAGCCCATTAGCGAGAATTTTTAATGAATCGGTAAACTCAGGGGTTGTACCATACGACTGGAGAATTGCTAACATAGTTCCTATATTTAAGAAAGCGAAAAAATGTGATCCGAGTAACTATAGGCCTGTTAGTTTGACATCTGTAGTACGTAAGGTCTTGGAAAAAATTTTGAAGGAGAAAGTAGTTAAGGACACTGAGGTCAATGGTAATTGGGACAAAGTACAACATGGTTTTACTAAAGGTAGATCGTGCCAAACCAACCTGATCTCCTTCTTTGAGAAGGTGACAGATTATTTAGACATAGGAAATGCAGTAGACCTAATTTACCTCGATTTCAGTAAGGCATTTGACATGGTTCCACATGCGGAATTATTAGTTAAATTGGAAAAGATGGGGATCAATATGAAAATTGAAAGGTGGATAAGGAACTGGTTAAAAGGAGACTCCAACGGGTCGTACTGAAGGGTGAACTGTCAGGCTGGAAGGAGGTTACTAGTGGAGTTCCTCAAGGATCGGTTTTGGGACCAATCTTATTTAACCTTTTTATTACTGACCTTGGCACAAAAAGCAGGAATGTGCTAATAAAGTTTGCGGATGACACAAAGCTGGGGGGTATTGCTAACACAGAGAAGGACCGGGATATCATACAGGAAGATCTGGATGACCTTGTAAACTGGAGTAATAGTAATAGGATGAAATTTAATAGTGAAAAGTGCAAGGTCATGCACTTAGGGATTAATAATAAGAATTTTAGATATACACTGGGGACACATCAGTTGGAAGCAACAGAGGAGGAGAGGGACCTTGGAGTATTGGTTGATCACAGGATGACTATGAGCTGCCAATGTGATATGGCCGTTAAAAAAGCTAATGCGGTTTTAGGATGCATCAGGCGAGGTATTTCCAGCAAAGATAAGGAGGTGTTAGTACCATTATAGAAGGCACTGGTGAGACCTCACCTGGAATACTGTGTGCAGTTCTGGTCTCCCATGTTTAAGAAGGATGAATTCAAACTGGAACAGGTTCAGAGACGGGCTACTAGGATGATTCAAGGAATGGAAAACTTGTCATATGAAAGGAGACTCAAAGAGCTTGGCTTGTTTAGTCTAGCCAAAAGAAGGCTGAGGGGGCATATGCTTGTTCTTTATAAATATATCAGAGGGATTAATATTAGGGAGGGAGAGGAATTATTTAAGCTTAGTACCAATGTAGACACAAGAACGAATGGGTATAAACTGGACACTAGGAAGTTTAGACTTGAAATTAGATGAAGGTTTCTAACCATTAGAGGAGTGAAGTTCTGGAACAGTCTTCCAAGGGGAGTAGTGGGGGCAAAAGACATATCTGGCTTTAAGACTAAGCTTGATAAATTTATGGAAGGGATGGTATGATGGGATAGCTTAATTTTGGCAATTGACCTTTGATTACCAGCAGATAAGTATGCTCAGTGGTCCGTGATGGGATGTTGGATGGGATGGGATCTGAGTCACTGCAGAGAATTGTTTCCTGAGTGCTGGCTGGTGAGTCTTGCTCACATGCTCAGGGTTTAGCTGATCGCCATATTTGGGGTCGGGAAGGAATTTTCCTCCAGGGCAGATTGGCAGAGGCCCTGGAAGTTTTTCACCTTCCTCTGCAGCGTGGGGCATGGGTCACTTGCTGGTGGATTCTCTGCAGCTTAAGGTGTTCAAATCACAATTTGAAGACTTCAATAGCTTGGACATAGGTTAGGGGTTTGTTACAGAAGTGGATGGGTAGGATTCTGTGGCCTGCTTTGTGCAGGAGGTCCTACTAAATGATCAGATTGGTCCCTTCTGACCCTAAAGTCTATGAGTCTATGAATCTATGAAAAGAGGCAACTAAGGGGGGATATGATAGAGGTCTATAAAATTATGAATGATGTGGAGAAAGCGAATAAGGACACAGTTTGGCTGCCCTGCTAATTTTTTCCCATGGGTCTTCCAGCCCTGGAGCACCCAGGTAGTCAGCGCCTAACGAGGAAGTGTTATTTACCCATTCACATTACACAAGAACCAAGGGTCACTCAAGGCAATTAATAGGTAGCAGCTTTAATACAAATATAAGGAAGTACTTCTTCATGCAACACACAATCAACCAGTGAAACTTGGGTTTTAAAAAAGAACTGGATAAGTTCATAGAGGATAGGTCCATCAATGGCTATTAGCCAGGATTGTCAGGGATGCAACCCCATGCTCTGTGTGTTCCTTAATGTATGATTGCCAGAAGCTGGGACTGGATGACAAGGAATGGATCACTCAATAAATTGCCCTGTTCTGATCATTCCCTCTGAAGCACCAACTTCCAGTCACTGTCGGAAGACAGGGTACTGGGTTACATGGAACATTGGTCTGCCCAAGTATGGCCTTTATGTTCTTTATAGCACAACTGCAAAAGAATGACTGAAGTTCATGTTTCACAGAGGTGGGCTGAGAGTATGGGTTTTTGGTTTCAAAACCAAGCAGGTTTGTTTTGGATCTGGATTCCATTATATCCAAACTCTGGAAGTAGGAGGTGGCAAGGATATTTAGCCCATCTCTGTTTTAAGCAGAAATATGCATATAGATACATTTAGGTTTCTGGTTTTAAGTTTAAAATGATATCACTCTCTCTTTTAATACTTACATAGGAAAATAATACGTGTTGTCAACACATCTGCTTATCTTTATAAAAATGCATAATGAAATACACACCACTAATAGGTTAAGCCTATAATAAACAGTTAATGATTTTACTGGGTTATTACCTTTCCTGCTCCGAAAATTGTTTACACAGTTTTAGTCTTCCCTGCCTACCAGTCTCATGCAGTCCCCAGACAGTTTACAGCAGGGATTCTGGTTGGGCTGACAGATTGTACATGCATAACAAGAGCATGGTTCAAAAGATGTATAAAAGAGATTTACAGATACTTCTTGAAATATGTTCCCATTTTTCTAAAAAATAAGCATTACATAGCTGTAGCTTTAAATACATTTTTGGAAGATAAGAACTGCTACATTGAAATACACTAATGATACACACCTAGTAAATACATATTGAATGTATACGTGCACATCAGATATTTATGCCTGCACATAACTTGACACTTTGTGTAAATATATGACTTATGTGCATAAACTAGGCATGTACAAATGTGTATGTAACCCACACATCTCCTGGGTGTGGTGCTCTGTCCCATCTAGTGGCACCAAGACCACTTAAAGAGAGATCAATGAGTCTGCTCTACAGCCTTAGCTAAGGGGCATGTGGCTTTTAGCTCATGCCGTAGAGGCTCATGCATTTAGCTCCTGAGATCCCAGGTTCAATCATACCTGCCGGGGTTTGTCAGTGTTACGTGTACAACTGCACACACTTAACTTTGAAAATCAGGCATCAACTGAAATTCCTTTTACAGCCACCTTTAAAAAGTGGATGTTTACCATCCACAGTAGTTAAATTTACCATAGTATTTGCAATATTTCCCACTCTAAGCATAGGGAATATCACACTTTATTAGAGGTAAATACTCCCATTGCCTTATATGATTTATTTTAATGGTTCATTCATTTTAATACACTCTTTGGGAAACCTTAATTTATGGTTCATTGACATGACTGAATATAAAATTTATGTACCTCTCAAACAATACTCCTTAATGAGTCCTTTTGAACCTTTCTGTTCTAAGAAGTCAAAGAGTATTTAAAGGTGTAAAATCCTTTTCTTCAATTTGTTGATATGGCTCCGCAATAGAAAAAAATTACCCATGTACTGTAGTGCATTATCCAAAAAATATTCAGATTTAAATCTTCCAGCTAGTGACATTGAAGAATACTTTAAATATATTGAGGACAGGTCATTTTGCTTAGAAAACAAGTTACATCACATACACATTTGCCAAGTCAAATAGAACTCATTCATATGGAAAGATTGTAATAGCAGGAAAATGAGTTTCGAGGATCATTTTTATTTAGGTATCAATATCTTACACATAATGAATATTCAGGATCTCATGCTGTTCAAGCAGGCAGTTTAGTAGTCTATACCTGCAGCTACTAGTCAAATGGGCCTTTAATAGAAGTCATTAGCATATATAAAATTTCCTTTCTATAATGTTTTACAGCGTGCACTTATTGTACTGAGTTACCTTGAAAAGCAACAAACCATACAGTCAACAAAGCACTATATAAAAACAGTAAATGAGATATTTATGGTACCACGTAAACCATTTCTGCAATATGTTACTAGCTTGTCTGCTTTCCAATAGCTCCTAAAAAAGAGACTATTTTGACTGATCAATCAGTCATCATTACCTCACCCACCTTGTCGCTCTAATATCCTGAGACCAACATGGCTACGACAACAGGACATACAGATTTCTGTTTTATAACTACAGTTATTATAGCTATGTTATAAGCCGGGGGAGGAGGGGGGAGATTGGACATAATATAATAGAATATATGACAGAGGCTTGATTGTAGTTGTGCTAAAGGGCATGATTATAATATGTGCTGTCCTTTCTACCTATTTAGGCTGCCATCATAAATTTCTAGTTCTCAAAAAAGCTGAATACTCCCCCTTTTATCTGTCCAGCTAAACTTTTTCTTCTTAACAATAGGGGATGATAAAGGCATCATCATGGTTAAATAAGATCAAAGGAGTGGGTGTTTACTGCATGAGGTTTTACAGGACCTAAATAGAACTCTGTGGTTGCTTTCATCTTTTTATAATGTTGCTTAGCAACCCAGGACCATCTGTTTTCTCTTCCTTTGTTGTCCATGATGTATAGTCCTTAATGCTGATTCAGCCTTATTGATAAAAAATAAAGAATTATGAAGAAAGCTCCAGACATTATACAATTTCTTTACATAACAGTATAGCAGAACTATTGGATAAAAAATAATTAATTACCCAATAATGGAAAATTGCTTTAAAATACTTCACAAGTATTCAGATTGATATGTTATGTACCAAGGCTTTTTCAACAAGCAAGGGTGCTCTCAAAATAATGTTTTCTTCTATAGGGGTTGTTTTTTGTCTTCCCGAATAATCAGGCAACTCTCTGCCTAATAGCTGTTGCCCTGGTTAATAAATATTGCTCCACAAAGACGAGAAAAAAAATCCCGAGGAAGAGGATGTTCCAGGGAAAAGTAGTCTATAGAAATAGGACCTCCTGTGGCTCCAATAAAACAGTCACACCACTGGACAATTTCCAAAAGACTATTAGGTAAATTGGTCATCCTTCCACGCACTTTGAGTTTTACAAAAGAGAGGAAGGAACAATGAGCAGAGAGGGTGATTCTCTTCATTCACAAAAATTTTCATGGAATTGCGAAAGTAGGAGTTTTGCACAGAATGGGCAGTATCCTTCAGAATTGAAGCTTTCATTTAAGTTATTTCTAGCCCTTCTGGGTATGAAGATAAATAAAAAATTACTCATCTAAAGGTTATCTTGTTGAGAACATAGCAAAAGAGAATGAATAACAGCAAGGAAGATTGGAGTCTTCTCTGTTCAGATGAAAGAGAGTGAACTGATAGAGATTCACAGAAATGTAAATGGCATCACATGGCTAAGTGGAATTAGAATTTTGTACTAGCACAAATGTGGAATTTTGAGGTGTCTGGGAAAGTGGTGGATTGGAGACCTGACCCTCTGTTTTATCCTTCTGGATTCCCAGATGCAATCTGATTCCCAGTCCATCCCACTTGCTTCTTTCTAAGTCCCTATGGATATCACTGCATTTCCCCTGACCTGTGGGAAAGAGTAAAAACAAAAAATAAAGCTTTTCACTCCCAGTTCAGTGCTGCTTCAGTCAACATTCATAAAGGAAGTGTTGCATGTAGCAGACAGCTGACTCAGAGCAATGCAGCAGCAACAAAGGCAGACTAATGCCTATAGGGGCAGTACAACAGTAAGAACTAAAGCCAAAGCCTTTAGGAAGGACTCTGATTGACTTAATGGCCTCTGGATCAGATGAGAATAGCCCTAAGCCATTTTTTTTCCTGATGTATGAAGTCACTCAAGGATGAATTTGGTCCATTACTTTTAAATATCCTCCTCTTTTCTACAGGCCACAGTATTTCTGCAGAGAAAAAGGTGGCAGGTTTTTCAAAGTCGCATACAGTCTCTATAATATCCATACAAGAATTTTTGTAAAACCAGGAAAGAGTTCTGTGGCACCTTATAGACTAACAAACAAAAGTGCCACAGAACTCTTTGCCGCCTTTACAAATTCAGACTAACACGGCTACCCCTCTGACACAGGAATTTTTGTAGTATCTGAACTTATCTGTATTTTTAGCTTCGTGTTTATTGGTATATGACTATTTCTGCTGAATATATCAGAGTTTTCATAGTCTACATTTAAAAAAAAAGTGGTAATAAAAATAGTGTGACACCGATGAAATTCCAAATATTAAAATAAGATAGCAAAATTTCAAATCTTGAAAATAGAATTAATCCATTTCCTTCCATACATATTAGTATATCTATGTATTTCCTATATTTCAATATTCCATATTTCAACCACATATCAATATCTTAAACAAAACAAAGAAATGAATGGGGATGGATGGATGGACAGGCAGACAGAGGGGTATGAATGGAGATGGATGGATGGAGATGGATGTCAACACACATTTACAAATACTTTTCTTCATAATAAGGATATTTTGTACTTTTAAATCCAGTATGATTCAGTATATCTCTGTACCAGCAGAAAAAGCACATTACGCAGAGATCTAACATTATTTTCCATATTGTTGGACAATAATCTCAGTATATCTGAACCAACAGAAAAAGTACATTATGCAGAGTTCTAACATGTTATTTTCCATGTCGCTGGACAATAATCTGAGTACAATTAACTCCTTTTTACATGAATTATTTCAGATGACCATTCTTTCCAATGACAACAGTGATTATATCCTATTAATGTGAACTGGAGTGTCACATGATATGCACAATTCTAAGTCACATTTGACCAGCAGAGAAAATAAATCATGGTATGCTATTCCAGTAAAGGCCAGAATATGAACATGTCAGAGAAAATACTCACCAAAGATTCCCTGTCTGAAGATTTCTTACCCATATTTTAGAAATCATGTGAAAGACATTTCATGACTTTCCTTCTGCATGCCCTAGATTGTCTAGTTATGATTATCAAAGCTTCCAGACAAAGCAGGCATGCAATTATTATATACCAGGGATCGGCAACCTTTGGCTGGTTTGTTTACCTGCTGCATCCGCAGGTTTGGCTGATAGCAGGTCCCACTGGCTGCGGTTTGCCACTCCAGGCCAATGGGGGAGTCAGGAAGCGGCAGCCAGCGCCGCTTCCCGCAGCCCACATTGGCCTGGAGCAGCCAGTGGGAGCTGCAATCAGCCAAACCTGCGGATGTGGCAGGTAAACAAACCAGGGGGCTTACCGTGGTGGGCCACTTGCCAAAGGTTGCCAATCCCTGTTATATACATTAATATGTTAACCCTTAATGTTAAGGGCAGCTGTGATTTGGATTGAGCATGGAACTGAGAATCAGGAAATCAGGGTTTTATTTTCAACTCTGCCACTGATTGTGCATGACCTTAGTATATCAGTTAATTTCACTGTGCCTCAATTTTTCCACCTGTAAAAAGGGGGATAACAGTATGTACCCAACTTTGTAGAGAACTTTGAGTTTTGTGGATAAAAAACACTACATAGCAGACTCTCACTAATCCACACTTGGCTTAGCCACACACTTCATCTTAATCTTCAAAAAGAATTACGGTAATTATCTCTCCATCTCACAATAAATATTTAATAGCACACGCTAAATTCCAGACTCAGATGTATTCGTTATTTCAGGGAAGTGGCACTGGCTGAGGAATGTGCTGTGGCCGTTTCCCGCAGCCCCCATTGGCCTGGAATGACGAACCATGGCCTGTGGGAGTTGCAATTAGACGAACCTGCGGACACTGCAGGTAAGCAAACTGTCCCAACCTGCCAGTGGATTTCCCTGACAGGCTGCATGCTAAAGGTTGCCGATTCCTGTTGTAGAATATTAATATGAATAATTAAAACTGATCTAGGATTGACAAAATAAATGAACCAAGTACACATTGTGATTTGTTATCCATGCTTTTTCATTGTGTTTGTTCTTTTGGGCCTCAATCCTGCAAAGCACTCAGTAGCTCCTGAGATGTCGGTGGACAATGGCTCAGCGGCAGTGGCCAGTATTTTGGGGGACTTGGGAAGAACCAAAACATCACTCATTTCTTGCTCTTTCCAGTTCACTCCCTGCCCGCTTGTGTGAGGGACTGGTGCCCGTCACACTGTCCCTGATTTCCCCTCTATACCTGAAGTGGAGATGAAGGGAAGTGTGCATATGAGGGTGTAGCATGTTATACTCTGCTTAGTGCATACAGAGCTATGTGGACACCAATGGGTATGCCTACACAATGTTTTAGAGTGAGCCTCCCAGTCTGGGTGACAGTCTCAGGCTAGTGAGATTCACACTAATGCTCTAAAAATATCTGTATAGACAGCATTTTGAAGTTGCAGCTCGGGCTGGAGCTCAGGCTCTGAAGCCCATCATTCTCCCTAGGCAGTTGATCCCCCATGTCCTGCCTATGCATCGCTTCTGCTTCCAACCCTAAGTGAGGAAGGTGCACCTAAGCATCCCATTAGCATGACGAAAACTGCACTTAGACCGACTTCTCCTCATTAATGATTATTTTTCACCCAGAACCTGTCCCCTTGGAAGGAAATAAGTGCGGGTGCAGGCAGCTTGAAATTTACTACAATTGATATGGAGAACTGTGTTTAGCATTTAACCTTATTTGCCCCTGTCCATTGTGTCCACTCACTGTACAGTGTGCAAAAACTTGCAAGGTCAAGACCCGAGAGTGAAATTTTAGACACCCACATACTGCTGGAGTAATCAGACTTTATGGAGCTGTCCTGAGAGGAGGGTTAAGGGGAATGAAATTCACTCACCTACCACAATGATACAAAACATGGCTGCACAACAACCCCTCCATAGCCACTATTATAACTGACCCTGTGGAATAGTGGGTGCTGCTGATGGTTCTTTTAGCACCCATCAGCTCTTAACCAGGGGAGGAAGCTCTTAATCAGGAAGACCAGGACTTTAAAAGCCAGCTCCTAAGCGACCAGAGGAACTAGAAACAGGAGTGGCTAACAAGGGACTTTTGCAAGGGAGTTCTCCAGAGGGGCAGAGTGATGGGGAGGCTACACCACTTGAAATTCCTTAAACTTCTTTAAACTTAAGCCAAAAAACACCCCATGAAAAAACACAACAACAACAAAGAAAGCAGCTGCAGGAGTAAAAAGAGAATGTAGGCAGAAGTCCAGAAACAGAGTAGGGGCTACTCAGTTTATTGCATCCAATGCAGCATGTATGATTATCTACCCGCCCCACCATAAAATAATTTCTGACGGGCCTGCAAAATCTCTACCTTGAAATTTACCAATGGTAGCTACATAGAATCTTAACCTTGTCCTTCACGCTCTCATGAAATTTCCATTCAAGGCCTTGGCTATCGCCTCTCTTCTCCATATGTCCATGAAGGTAGCTTTTTTAGTTGCAATAACCCTTCTAACAGGTCGTGGAAGGTGGTGAGTGTTGCCAGGTGTACCTTGATGGAGCTTAGCGAAAGTCCGTCCTGTTTTAGTTTCAGGAGGTAGTCTAGAATGTTATGGAGGGTCACCATATTGGGCGCTAAGTGATTACGTGAGCACCAGAGGGCGAAACGCTTCCTCTTCTGCAAGTAGGTTTTATGAGTGAAGCTTTTTCTACCGTGCAGGAGGACATGTCGGACTTGCTCGGAACAGGCTAGTTCATGGGTTTGGAACCATCAAGGAACCACGCTGTGAGATGGAGCTTTTGGAGCTGGGGGTGAAGAACCCATCCGTTGTCCTGGGAAAGGAGATCTGGCCTGTTGAGGTGATTTGATGTTGATGTTGTATACACCAATTCCGCAGTCGGATGGCTTCCATGCAAGGGGAATGTGATCGGGCTCCTCCTTGTCTGTTGATGTAGTACGTACATGCTATGTTGTCTGTTAAGACCCGAATAGATTTGTTCCTTATGAGGGGAAGAAAGTGAAGGCATGCTCGCCTCACTGCTCTGAGCGCTAAGAGATTTATGTGTAGGTGCATCTCTGATGCAGACCACTGGCCTTGTGCCCTGTGTCCCCTTAGATGTGCTCCCCAACCGATTAGGGAAGCGTCCCTGGTGAGCATGAGCATTGGAGATCGTTGCTGGAAGGAAACCCCCATGCAGAGGTTCTCTGGTCTTATCCACCAATGTAGGGAAGCTAGAACATTGAGAGGAGGAGTTAACAGGAGTCCCTAAGGTGTGTCTGTTCGGTCTGAAATTGGAATTGAGCCAGCCCTGAAGACATCTCGTGTGTAGCCTGGCATACTGAACCACGAAGGTGGTGGCTGCCATATGACCAAGGAGCTGTAGACAGTTTCTTGCCTGTGTCCTGGGACGAATAGAGAGCGTGCCTATGAGCTGTGTGATGGCAAGGAATCTGTGATATGGGAGCAAGGCCCTGCTCTGGGTTGAGTTGAGATGAGCTCCGATGAACTCGATCTGTTGTGTAGGTGTCAGGATGGATTTTTGGATGTTTATTTGGAGGCCTAGGCTGTGAAAGAGGGAGATGGTGAAACAGGTAGCTTGAAGTGCCTTGCCATAGGAGTCGCCCTTGATGAGGCAATCGTCCAGGTAGGGGCACAGCGTGATCTCATGTTTGCAGAGGTGAGCCATGACCACGGCTAGAGTCTTGGAAAAAACTCTCGGCGCTGTGTAGAGTCCGAAAGGAAGAACTCTATATTGAAAATGGTCGTGACTGATTGTGAATTGTAGGAAGCGTCTGTGAGCTGGATGAACTGATATATGAAAATAAGTGTCCTGTAGTTGAATGCTGTGAACCCGTCCCCTTGATCCAGTGCAGGAAGTATTGTGCTCAGTGAATTTATTGTGCTCATCTTGAATTTTTGTATCCTCACAAATTTGTTCACTCGGCGTAGATCTAGTATAGGCCTCCATCCCCTGGTCCTTTTCTGAGTCAGAAAACAATGAGAATAGAAACCTTTCCCTTGATGTTGCGTTGGCATAGGTGCCACTGCACCTAGTTGTACAAGATGAGCCACTTCTGTGTGAAGTAAGCGCTTGTGAGAAGGGTCCCTGAAGAGGGACGGGGAAGGGGGAACGGTAGGAGGGTAGGATATAAATGGGATAGAGTACATGGACTGAACTATTTCAAGGACCCAGCAGTTCTGTGTAATCTGCTGTCAGGCATGTTGGAAACTGTGGCGGCGGTGGCCAAAGGGGCATGTAGCCGGTGGAATCAAGGGTGGTCAGGCAGACCCTCTACCAATGTTTCAAAATAGTTTATTCCACGATGGACGGAAAGTGGTTGCCTGAGTTTGATTTTGTCTGCACTTAGGGGGTCTAGCACGATTCCTAGTTGTGTCGTGTGGTCTGGGTTGAGGACGATAATACTGTTATGTGCATGGACTTTGATACGGTTGGTATCGCTATCTCCTGGGGTGTACAATGTCGCTCTAGAATCTTTCATGGTGTGAAGTTCATCAGTTTTTTTGGAGAAAAGCTTGTCCTTATCAAAGGGGAGATCCTCCACTTTGGTCTGCAGTTTTTTAGGGATGCCGGATGCAGAGAGCCATGAAGATCTGAGCATAACCCAGCAGTTGCAGTGGTACGGGGTGCTGTGTTCGCCGTGTTTAGAGATGCCTTTAGGGCCATTCTGGAAATCAGCTGGCCCTCAGTCAGGACTGATTTGAAGTCTGCTCTCCTATCCTCTGGAATGTAGGAGGCAAATTCAAAAAGTTTATTGTAATTATCAAAGTCGTAGCTGATGAGAAGGGCAGAATAGTTCGCTATTCTGAATTGTAGAGTGGATGATGAATAAACCTTGCAACCCAAGATGTCAAGGCATAAGGTCCCGGTCTTGTAGGGTGGGTCGATATTGTGACTGTTTTGTCCTCTGTGCGACTGCATCTGTGACAAGAGAGTTCGGTGGTGGATGAGAAAATAGGAAGTTAGCGTCCTTAGCAGGGACACAGTATTTATGTTCGGCCTTTTTGCAAGTTGGTACTAAAGAAGCTGGGGTTTACCAGAGTGTCAGCTGGTTCCAGGAGCACTTCGTTTATAGGGAGCATGATCTCTGAGGGCGCAGACGGTTGAAGGATTGTGAGGAGTCTTTGTTGTGTCTCCTGAACCTCTCTTAAGAGGATATCTTGATTGAGTGCCACCCTCCTGAAAAGTTCTTGAAATTGTTTACAGTCATCCACATTCTGTGGAGGCGGAGGGAAGAGGGCTCTGTTCGGGGCTGAGGAAGAGTTAGAGGTCAGTGAGTCAGGATATGGTGCATAGCTCGCAGTCTCAGGAGGGGGCTCAGGCACCCTAGAAGTGGACAGAGCCGGAGATCAAAGCACAGAAGGAGGAAGGTTGGTAGGAGGATGTGGCCAAGGGTATCACTGAGGCCACGGCATAGGGTAGGAGAACCCAGGTGCCGCCCACGGGGGGTTAGGGAGCAAAGTTGGGAAACTGAGGCTGGTGGCCTTGAGCCATGACCTGATGTGAGAGAGGTTCTGGTGGAGAAGGAGAAGCAGGAGGGGAGAACTCCGCCTGCTGCTGTAAATCGAGTTCGCTGTCAGTAAAGGTAGTCAGTTCAGGTGGAGAGAGCGACTGTTCAAAAAAGTGAGGCCTGTGTATCTAGGAGCGGAGAGTTAAGCTCAGGTGGCACTGAGAGGTCACATTGGTGAGAAACTGTTGCTTCTGCTCCCTGGGCTGTGCTGAGCTTGCTCTGTGCTCTAGTGCATTATCTAGGGAAAGTGAAAGTGACAGCAGTACCACGGACCGCTTGGAGGTGCCCTGCAGAGGGTCCGCAGCTGGGGTCCAGGTGGAAGGCAGGCTCGGTGCCAATGTTTTTCTCAGGGCCGAGGAGGAGTGCACTGTTGGCACTACGTCTGTTTTTGGTGCCGAGGAGGAGCTCACCATTGGTACCGCCACCATTTTAGGTGCTGAGGAGGAGCATGCTGTCGGCAACGCGTCTGTTTTCGGTGCTGAGGAGGAGCGCGCTGTCAGCACCACATCCGTTTTCGGTGCTGAGGAGTGTGCTGTTGGCACCATGTCCATTTTCGGTGCCGAGGGGATCGGTGCCACGAGAACCTTCCCGGCACTGGAGGTCGGGTCCCTGCCTCTGCGCTCTGTCAGAGCAGCGGCTGAGGCAGTAGAAGAGGCTGAGGCACCTGCCTTTGGCGCTGTCAGCACAGAGGACAGGGATCTTGCGAGAGATCCACTACCTTTGTTAAAGTCTCTCCTCTGAGACTGTTGTGCTTCTTGCCACCGCTCCAGGAAGGGTGAAGCAATGCTCCCAACTGGTTCAGATCTGGCCGGGGAGCGTGTGGGAGTGGGTTTAACTTTCCCCGTCTCCGAAAGTGGCTGAAGGGATTTTTCCATTAGAAGCATTTTAAGTGGCAGGTCCCTGTCACGCCGAGTCCTAGGCTTAAGGGTGGCGCAATGGAGGCACTTTGCGGGTACATGAGTTTCTCCGAGGCACTTCACACAATGTGAGTGCCCATCTGACCACTGCATGGAGTCCTGACAGGAAATGCACTTTTGAATCCTGAAGCGCCTGGCATTATGCATTAGAAATGGCAGGGAAGAGTGTCTCAATAGGAGACAAGCCTGAGGCGAATTTTTTTTTTAACTAAGTAACTAACTATGTAACTATACTAAAGGAAGGGAAACAACTGGGATGTAACTAATAACTATTTCTATGTTTTTTGTTACTGTTTCCTATAGAGACCAGGGAAGAAAGGCAGCACTGTCCGGAGTCCTGTCTTCAGCCAAGGACGGTTGAGAAGGAACTGAGGAGGGTGTGGGACGCATGCACTCAGGAAGATTCCGACGTGGGAGATACCAACTGAGTGCATGCGTCCCGATCAGGCACTGCTCCCGAAAATCTCCGATTAAAGGCACTGAGACACACCGTCACCTAGAGTGGAGCACCCACAGGGACAGCACTCGAAGAAGAACAGGTTGTGCTGGTGGGGGAGTGGCACTATAGGTAAAAGAAAGCATAGAATCAAATGAAGTATAAATCTTAAATGAACCAAACTGTATCATAGAATCTCTATGGATAGTAATTCCATGCTCAGATAAAAAGAATATAGCAGTAAAGATATACTACCGACCCACTGAGCAGGATGGTGATAGTGACTGTAAAATATTCAGGGAGATTAGAGAGGATATAAAAATAAAAAACTTAATAATAATGAGGGATTTCAAGAATTCCCATATTGACTGGGTACATATCACCTCGGGACAGGATGCAGAGATAAAGTTTCTTGACATCTTAAATGACTGCTTCTTGGAGCAGCTAGTCCTGCAACCCACAGAGGAGAGGCAATTACTGATTTAGTCCTAAGTGGAGCTCAGGATCAGGTCCAAGAGGTGAATATAGCTGGACCGCTTGGTAATAGTGACCATGTCACAACCCAATTGCCCTCTCCCTCAGGTCCCCTGGGGAGGCAGATCAGCATTTTATGTTGCTATTGCAAGGCATTTTGGGAAGGGCTAAAGGTGTGAGTGTGGAGTGGAAGATTCCTTTGCAGGTTGCAGGAGGCCAAAGGGGGAGGGAGGAAGAGAGCAGAGAACGGGTTAACTTGACACTTTAGCTAGCTTAGTCTGAAGATAAGACGCTGGTCTCGGTCCAAGGTCACGACGAGAAATCTGCAGTTGCATTCACATCTTATCAAATCCTGGCCATGAAAAAAAGAGAACTAAACTGAGCAGGATTGCAAAGAGTGCAAAAACAAGTGAGACAGCAAAGGCTAATGGGTGTGTGTGTGGGGGGGGGAACAAGGTTTCGTGTCCCTGAAGCCGGTACGTTTTGGGAAAGCTGACAAGGCCACAGAAAGCTGGTTTGGACTGGTACAAAGAGCACCAGGAGCAAAGGTCCCTGAATGAAACACCCTCAAAAGACTTAAAAATCCTCCCGAGAGCCAAAGCAAGTTGGAGATTACAGTGGACCCCAGATGACCTGTGCACAGGACAAGAACTCCTGTCCACCTTCCCCCTCTTCTTCTTACATTACACCCAGGCTTGGCCATTCTCAGGTAGTGCGGGTGTGAGGATGAAAGTGGGTTAGGGCTTAGGCACTAATGCTTTCTTCCTTCCTCTGAGTGACATCGGGGAACCCTCGCCCCAGCACTCTGCACTGTTATTTTATTATTTTATTAATAAAGCTTTAAAATTTAGTCACTTGGTGTGCTCCTCCATCTCCTCCCCTAAAGATCCTGCAGCCTCAGCCTGATCAACTGACTCCTTGGGCAGATTGGTAAGATAAATGTGTCACAACCATAATATAATTAAATTTAATATCTCTGTGGTGTGGAAAACACCACAGTGGTCCAACATTGTAGAATTTAATTTCAGAAAGGGGGAGATATACAATAATGAGGAGGTTAGTTAAACAGAAATGAAAAGATACAGTGCCAGAAGTAAAATCTCTGCAAGCTAGAAAAGACACCATAATACAGGCTCAACTTAAATGTATACCACAATCTAAATAACATAGTAAGAGAACCAAAAAAAGAGCCAAAACAACAAAATAAGAAAAGAAAAGCAGTGAGAGGTAAAAAAGGCATCCTTTAAAAAGTGGAAGTTAAATCCTAGTGAGGAAAATAGAAAGGAGCATAAACTCTGGCAAATGAAGTGTAAAAATATAATTAGGAAGACCAAAAATGAATTTGAAGAACAGCTAGCCCAAGACTCAAAAAGTAATAACTATTTTTTTTAAGTACATCAGAAGCAGGAAGTCTGCTAAACAACCAGTGGGACTACTGGACAGTCGAGATGCTAAAGGAGCACTCAAGAACAGTAATGCCACTGCAAAGAAACTAAGTGAATTCTTTGCAGTGGTCTTCATGGTTGAGGATGCGAGGGAGATTCCCAAACCTGAGCCATTCTTTTTAGCTGACAAATGAGAGAAACTGTCCCAGATTGAGGTGTCATTAGAGGAGGTTTTGAAACAAACTGATAAACTAAACAACAATAAGTCACCAGGACCAGATGGTATTCACTGAAGGAACTCAATTGTGAAACTGCAGAACTACTAACTGTAGTCTGTAACCTATCATTTAAAGCAGCTTCTGTACCAAATGACCAGAGGTTAGCTAATGTGACACCAATTTTTAAAAAGGACTCCAGAGGTGACCCCAGCAATTACAGGCCAGTAAGTACTGGGCAAACTGGTTAAAACTATAGTAAATAACAAAATTGTCAGACACATAGATGAATATAATTTGATGGGGAAGAGTCAACATGGTTTTTGTAAAGGGAAATCCTAATGGTGTCCCTAGTCTTTGTTTGCCAGAAGGGGAAGGATCACTTGATGATTACCTGTTCTGTTCATTCCCTCTAGGGCACCTGGCAATGGTCACTGTCAGAAGACAGGATACTGGGCTAGATGGACTGACCCAGTATGGCCGTTCTTATGTTCTTGGACAATACTAAATGCAGAGCTCCCTCTTCTGGCCTGCACCAGCCATACTGGTCACTTCTTCACCTACTTATCCTGGGGACAGCATGAAACTTACCTCCTCCCACTGACGGCTATCATCTCAGACACTCTGCAAAATAGTGACTTTCACTCTGACACATGCATTTGTTGTCTACAAACTAGCTTTCTGTGACTTTCATTAAAAAGCCTCAATAACTTTTTTATAGTTCTCCTATTAAACACTCCCCCTCCCCTTCTGAATGTACAGTCAGGCCCAACTTCTGGATGAACCATGTCTTATTATCATTACCCACCCTCCCACGTGTTCAAAGAAAAGAGCAACTATATGTACCCGTTTCTCTTTTCTCCCCTTCAGACTGATCAGATTTGGACCCTTAAATTTATTTTCATTATTGATAAACACCACCTGCTGTGAATCAGCTGTGACGGAGAACCAGAAGGATTTCTCTGAGTCCCATTACATCATTCTCTATCTGCTCCCAAATCACCACACACTTGGATGTTTTATTCAAGCTGTGAAGACTTATTCAAATTTAATTTGTGGCCAAGAAGGAAACAAATCACTGAGAAAAGATTAGACATATCAGGACATCAGATTCATCCTTTAGCAGGGCCCCCACAACCCCTTTTCTTCTGTTAGTTCTTGAAAATCATTTTCAAAAGCAGAACTAATGGGGATGCAACAATGGGGATCGTTTGTAACCAGAATGCCAGTTTCAAGTTGTTCCTTATCACTTCATCACTTTTTGTTTTCTGATTTGCTTAGCTGTGTATGCTGGCTCAATCTTAGATATTAGCACCACTATCATGCTCTGCATATTAATATTATGGAAAACTTGCATTTTCTGCTAACTGTACCAATTTCTACTGAAAATAATTGCAAAATGAATAAGTTAAGAAAGTCCCATTTCTGGAAACCTTATAAAATATTTCGCTTTAAAAAAATCTGACCCCAAGTTCTGTTTTAAGGACTAGTAGTGAAGGGGAAACAACAAATCTGGTCCAATTTTACAGGAATATTTTCTCCTGTTATTACTAGATAGTAATGAAACTATGAATCTAGATTGATTTTTGAAGTGTCTGTTTAGCTTTTGCTTATTTAAATTTAAAACTATAAATAAGCCTGGGACAAGTCTCTACACCCGCTGAGGGCAGGCCCTCAGTTAGTATAAATTCCCATAGCTCTATTGACTTCAGTTGAGCCTGACCATTTACATGAGCTAAGGCTCTGCCTTGTGGTGTCCAACCTTTTCAAATCTTATTTCAAGAAGATTAAGGGTCCACAACCAATATTCTGCCCTGTTTGCTACCTTTACACTGTTCATATAGTGCAAAGGGAGCAGAAACCAGCACCACCAGAAAACAGGTCCCCTGCTGGGGATTCCCTTGGCCTGGGGGAGTCCTCAGTAGAAGCAGCTTAGAGGGGGTGTACACTTCCCTCCTGACAACCTGTGGGGAGGAGAAGTGAATGGGATGCTCCATGTTCTGGCTATCACCACCTAGTGTACTGATCCCTAGAGAACTGTTGCCAGTTGGCACATAGTAAACATGCCCAAGACTGCCAAAATCTGCACTGGACCTGGGCCACTGAAAATGTCAGCTGTAACCATTTGTTGGCTCTCAGCTCTTGGGCTTCCCTGTGTAGAGATTCCGATTCACCCTCCCTCCAATCTCCTTCAGCCTCAATTCTTCCCCCAACCTGAGGCTAGTGGTTGGAGAGCCTGAGAGACTATTTACTGGGTCTACATTATTCACACATGGAATTCCTTTAGGGTTAAAAGGGGAATAATGCCACAGCCATATCAGGTGTGAATGGAGAAGGAAGGCATGCTGAGCAGCCAGCACTCCCCCTCTTCTCTTCTACATATCCTCCTGATGTGGGGCCCCTTTGCTTGAGAAAGAGAGAGAGAGAAAGAGAGAAGATCAGGACACAAATAATCTTGCCAAATATAGAAGATACAACAATGATGCACATCTCTATTCACTGTCTGAAAAAATATACATTTAGGTTTTAATATCTTTTTAGTAAACCATTACATAATTTTGAATGAAAAATCTGCTTAAGATTCTTCTAATGAACTCTTTCAAGCATTGCACTATTTACAGAGCACCTGAGACACCATCTCATTCTGCTTTCTATCCAGGATCTCACAAGACCTCCCAGGGCCTTGCATTCAAAATCTGTCACAAATTTACTCAAAAGATTAATAAACCTTACTTTGATAAACCTAAGCTTTGAGTTTGAAAGACAATTCTGAATCAGGGCAGTTTCATGTGATTATCCTTTTCTTTCTCGTGAACATTTATCACATCTTTAGGGCCAAAGTCTAAGCCAGAGTAAATTAAGAATAGCTATACTACACTGAAATCAGTAAAGATACACTGATTTGCACTAGGTGAGGATCTGTCTCTAGTCTATAACCATTATAAATCTAATTGGCTGCTTGGCTAAATAAATTCTCCCTTTCTGACAGAAAAACAATTTGGTCTGTTGAAACACCTCAGAAATCACATTTCCATATGGTCCTTATATGTTAAAGCGCTCATATCTGACACTGGTGCTGACTGAATGTTAAATGGTCTTTTTGTTATATAAATTACAGTTTTAGGTGCTATGGGCAGTTACCATGGATGCATGTCTTCTGTACCCTTTATATAGCACTGGTTTCAAAAAATTGCTGAAGTTTACAGAGCAAAAGTTATTTTGTTAAATTCACTTTGGTAGGGCTAATTTGTTTGTCTGGAAAGGAGCTGAGAAGGAAATTGTTTGAACTATTTTATAATTTTTACTACTGTAAAGTATGGACTTGAAAGTGAACTAAATCATTTCCATAACCCTTACTGATATCTCTCAACTCTTACCTGGACAAGGCAAGATATTGCATTCCTGGTACTCCAGAGATGGGCCCAGACATGGAAGACCCCCATATTTGGGCTCAGGATTGTTGCAGACACGCTTGCGGTTGCGTATACCTCTGCTGCAGTCTCGACTGCACTGAGACCATGGAGTCCATGGTGACCAGGCTCCATTAATTGTATGAGCAGAGTATCGTCCAGAACGCAAGAAATCCCCTGACAGTCCTAAAGAATTAAGATTGAAAGCAGAACATGGGATTAAAGGCTATCACCTTGAAACATACATTTTGTCTTCATATTTAATCTTAATCTTTTAATAAACATTTTTGGTACTGTTACAGATTTTGTTTTTCATTTGGCTACATAACCCCGTAATTCTATTTCACTACCTTACCTGACAGAAATCCCATAAACCCTCCTATAGTGTCTGCTGCTGCCATTAAATCACAGTAGAAATGAACCAATAGTGATAACCCTGCTCAAATATTAGAATCAAATAATAATGTAATGAATTTCCATGAAAAAGTCGTATTGTGAGGAAAAGTATTTTCCCCATTTAAAATTACACTTTTCAGACTCTTCTTCACTCAGCTGAAGTGCTAAGATACACCTGAGCATGACAAGTGAACCATTCTCATACAATGAGAATAGTGTGCTTCTTGTTTAAATCAGCTAGCAGGAAAATAATATGTTTCAAACCTTTTCTAAACTTTTTTCCTTGTCTGTTATCTTTCAAAGTGAATTTAGTGCTAAGAAAAGGCGCCAGATTAAACACTGCTGGAGTCTGAAGTCCATGATTTATTCACAGAAAAGGTACAGTGTAGGCAATGGGTGTGGAAGCTTGTTAACAGCAACACTACAAAATATGCCTCAGTCCCCACCTGGAAGAACCACTTCTAAAGGTCATTTTAATGCCATTTTAGGGCTAGATCCTACCTGGGAAGGAACTCCCCCAAAAGTACTCAGCATAGCACTTAACTTCTGATCCTATGAGCTGTAGCAGAACTGCTCAGTGACTGTGTACATCTGCAATGTATGGCGGTGATATCAGCCTCTGACTACATTAGGGGAATTCTTCTGATGTTTCCCAACATTACTAACATGGATCATCTTTATTAATATTAGCATCAGTGGGAGCCCTACTGTAAATGGATCTTTGACTGCTGCCACCATTTTAAGTACTGGATTGATTAGAACTGCTCTGAGCAGGCTAGACGACACGGTGCTTAAAACAGCTGTAGGAGCTAGAAGCTTGTCTACACTAGGGCTCCCAATATTCCTAACGTAAGTGAAGGTGAAGCATATCATCAATACCGGGAAATTTTTGAAAAACGTTCCTAGAGTAGAATGGGCTCTAGATTCGCATTCAGGCTGTAAGCTCACTCTCTTTGGGAGAGTTAAATAGTGTTAAAGTAGTAACAAGTATGTTGAATCAACTAATAAAAATATATTATAAGAGTCACAACTGATATTGAGGAGATGTTGCCCTCTAGTAATCTTAAACTCAAACCATACTAATACAAGTACCCTTAGCAAATGGAATGTAACAAGAACTACATTCACTGTGTCCATCTGGCTTCACTCCAATCCAGGGCACGAGATCTTTGGCTGCAGTATGAAACGCTGTCCACAGTGGATCATTTGTTAACTGAAACAGTTGTTTTGTACAGTGGAAGCACAAACAGTTTAGTACATCCACAGTGGTCATGCTGAATTATGTTAAAAACACCTGCAATTTTGATGTGTGTCTACACAAATTGCTCTGATATACCAGTTCTGCTGCAATGAACTCCTGGACATGATTAGCTAAAATAGTATTAAAAATACCTATATCCTGTCTCCACCACAGCTTCAAACATTAGTAACACTGTTACACCTGCACTCTACTCAATATAATTACAATAGATGGGATGTTGGATGGGATGGGATCTGAGTTACGGCAGAGAATTCTTTCCTGAGTGCTGGTTGGTGAGTCTTGCCCACATGCTCAGGGTTTAGCTGATCGCCATATTTGGGGTCAGGAAGGAATTTTCCTCCGGGGCAGATTGGCAGAAGCCCTGGAGGTTTTTCGCCTTCCTCTGCAGCGTGGGGCATGGGTCACTTGCTGGTGGATTCTCTGCAGCTTGAGGTCTTCAAACCACAATTTGAAGACTTCAATAACTCGGACATAGGTTAGGGGTTTGTTATAGAAGTGGATGGGTAGGGGTCTGTGGCCTGCTTTGTGCAGGAGGTCAGACTAGATGATCACATTGGTCCCTTCTGACCCTAAAGTCTATGAGTCTAATAGCTGAGAACTATTATTTCTCCCCCTGAACCAGCTTCTATTGTGCAAAGATATTATCAACAGATTTTATGAAACCTGACGCAGATTTGAATCTAGAATGGTAGAGAGCATAGAGAAACAGTGTAGAAGTTAAGAATGTTGCTTCAACTCCTAGCTCCATCAGTGACTTTCTTTATGAGGTTGCCCAGCTGAGAAATGCCAGATTTATACACATGATGAATGGGGCTTAGAAGAGGGTACCACAGCACCTCCCCACACAACACATACTTCAGCCCCTGAATTCCAAATGGTAGCACTTCAACCTAACGGCTTACAGAGGCATAAATCATGGCAGAGCTATTCTGATTTAGATTGTATTGGTCGGTATTTCTCTAGATAAAATGTTGTAGCACTGTATCATTTTACAATAGCATTAGAATGAACTGGAGATCACTCTGAGGGGGGGGGGGGGAATTTTCAGCCTTAAGGGAAATGAGTGACCTTATTTCACATTTTTTCATTAACAGATCAGATTTCTTGGAGTAATGCCAGAAAAATTCTTTCAGTGAAACCTCAGAGGGACCTTAGCACCAAAACATAATAATGTACAAAAGAACTGTTTTAGTGGGAAGTTTTTGAAACAGCCAACACTGCCATGTGTCTCATTCTTTCCAAGGTGTTAAAAGAATATGTTACAGTTAGCACTCCGTCTACAGGTTAACAACAACTTATATGGGGATGGGATTCAGAAAGGTATTTAAGTGCCCAACTCATTGATTTCAATGGGAGTCAGGTGCCTAAATCCCTTTGTGAATCTGTCTCATCCATAGCATTCAGTCTTGTGGAGCTTTCTCTTTAGACAAAGGCTACAAATGACAACAACTGACCATGTTACTTTGAATTCTAGACATATAGTATAATATAGAAATATAAGAAAATGAAATTAACTGCAGTGTAAATATTGGCCACTGCTCTATATTTCAATTCAGTTTCCTGCAAACAGTAGGCATTATCTGTCTCCTTGTAAATGTGAAGATACAATTTCACAATGACATTATTAACGGAGTGAAATTTTTCCTCAATTCCAGCATATTCCTACTTTTTAGACTCTGCATCTATGTGAGATGCATTACATTCTGGGCACCCATGTGTGACGTTATTGATGTGAACTCTGACAGGATAGATCATTGTTGCAACCAAGATCCTATAGTTGTACCAAACCTTGTACAAGAAGGTCAGGTAAGGTGTCTATAGAAAGGTTGAAATTTCCTGGTTATAATTATGCTGTCTGTATGAGTGTATGTATGTGTGTATCATTTTTGTATTTGAAGTTACAAATATTGACTATGTACTTATCTGAATGTGTTTGATTCTAAGTAGCCTCAGTAAAGCATTTGGTCAGCTTCTTGAGAAAGGACTATTTTCAGTAAGTGCCCAATTAAGAAACACTTAACTGACAATGGACTGTGGGAGATGCCAATCCACATCTGAGCTTTCCTGGGAACCTTCAAACTAACATGTAAACAATGGTGTCGGCTGGCAAAAAGCTGAATCATTCATGGACGTGTGATTTGCACAGGTGGCTACAAACTCCTTCTTGTTGCTGCAGCAAAGAATCCTGTGGCACCTTATAGACTAACAGATGTTTTAGAGCATGAGCTTTCGTGGGTGAATACCCACTTTGTCAGATGCATGTAGTGGAAATTTCCAGGGGCAGGTATATATAGGCAGGCAAGCTAGAGATAATGAGGTTAGTTCAATCAGGGAGGATGAGGCCCTGTTCTAGCTGTTGAAGTGTGAAAACCAAGGGAGGAGAAACTGATTTTGTAGTTGGCAAGCCATTCACAGTCTTTGTTTAATCCTGAGCTGATGGTGTCAAATTTGCAGATAAATTGAAGCTCAGCAGTTTCTCTTTGAAGTCTGGTCCTGAAGTTTTTTTTGCTGCAGGATGGCCACCTTAAAGTCTGCTATAGTGTGGCCAGGGAGGTTGAAGTGTTCTCCTACAGGTTTTTGTATATTGCCATTCCTAATATCTGATTTGCGTCCGTTTATCCTTTTCCATAGCGACTGTCCAGTTTGGCCGATGTACATAGCAGAGGGGCATTGCTGGCATATGATGGCGTATATTACATTGGTGGAGGTGCAGGTGAATGAACCAGTGATGGTGTGGCTGATCTGGTTAGGTCCTGTGATGGTGTCGCTGGTGTAGATATGTGGGCAGAGTTGGCATCGAGGTTTGTTGCATGGATTGGTTCCTGAGCTAGAGTTACTATGGTGCGCTGTGCAGTTACTGGTGAGAATGTTTCAGGTTGGCAGGTTGTCTGTGGGCGAGGACTGACATGCCACCCAAGGCCTGTGAAAGTGTGGGATCATGGTCCAGGATGGGTTGTAGATCCCTGATGATGCGATGGAGGTTTTTTAGCTGGGGACTGTATGTGATGGCCAGTGGAGTCCTGTTGGTTTCTTTCTTGGGTTTGTCTTGCAGTAGGAGGCTTCTGGGTACATGTCTGGCTCTGCTGATCTGTTTCCTTATTTCCTTGTGCGGGTATTGTAGTTTTGAGAATGCTTGGTGAAGATTTTGTAGGTGCTGGTCTCTGTCTGAGGGGTTAGAGCAGATGCAGTTGTACCTCAGTGCTTGGCTGTAGACAATGGATCATGTGATGTGCCCGGGATGGAAGCTGGAGGCATGAAGGTAGGCATAGCGGTAGGTAGGTTTTCAGTATAGGGTGGTGCTAATGTGAACATCACTTATTTGCACAGTGCTGTCTAGGAAGTAGACCTCCTGTGTAGATTGGTCCAGGCTGAGGTTGATGGTGGAATGGAAGCTGTTGAAATCGTGGTGGAATTTTTCCAGAGTCTCCTTCCCATGGGTCCAGATGATGAAGATGTCATCAATGTAGCGTAGGTAGAGAAGGGGAGGGAGTGGACGAGAGCTGAGGAAGCGTTGTTCCAGGTTGGCCATAAAAATATTGGCATATTGTGGGGCCACGCGGGTGCCCATAGCGGTGCCACTCATCTGGAGATATATATTGTCATCAAATTTGAAATAGTTGTGTGTGAGGATAAAGGCACAGAGCTCAGCAGCCAGTTGTGCTGTGGCATCATCAGGGATACTGTTCCTGACAGCTTGTATTCCATCTGTGTGTGGGATGTTCTGTTGCTGTAACTTTGCATAGAAGAACAAAGGGGTTTCCACCCACAAGAGTGAAAATATAAAAGGCCCTGGAAGCCTCTCCATTTTCTCTTCAGCTGGCTCAAGAGATGGCCTCTCCACCCTAAAGAGATGCCTGAAAGAACTTGGAACAAAGGACAGTAACTACGGGGGTTTGAGTGATTGCTGGACCCAGGCCATAAACTACAACATTGGTCTGAAAAGGATTGGGCCCAGACTAGGAAGGAGTCTAGTCTGTGAAAGAAGCTTATTAGGACATCTCTGAGGGTGAGATTTATCTGTATTCAGTTTCCCACTGTATTAGGCTTAGACTTGCATGTTTTGTTTTATTTTGCTTGGTAACTTACTTTGTTCTGATTGTTATTACTTGAAACCACTTAAATCCTACTTTTTTATACTTAATACAATCACGTTTTGCTTATTAACTAACCCAGAGTAAGTAATTAATACCTGTGGGAGCAAACAGCTGTGCATATCTCTCTATCAGTGTTATAGAGAGTGGACAATTTATGAGTTTACCCTGTATAAACTATACAGAGTAAAATGGATTTATTTGGGGTATGGATCCCATTGGGAGCTATGTGTCTGGGTGCTAGAGACAGGAGCACTTGCTAAGCTGTTTTCAGTTAAGTCTACAGCTTTGGGGGCATGTGTCAGATCCTGGGTCTGTGTTGTAGCAGATTAGCGTATCTGGCTCAACAAGACAGTGTTCTGGAGGTCCAAACTCACAGAGAAAATGGGCTCATAGGTAGTCTCAAGACAGCAGGTGACAGTCCCAAGGGGGTCGCTGTGACTGAACCCGTCACACTATGGCTCATATTTTTTATAGATTTTAAGGCCAGAAGGGATCATTGTGGTCAGCTAGTCTGACCTCATATATAACACAGACCACAGAATGTCCCTGAATGAATTTGTGTTTGGACTAAAGCATATCTTTTAGAAAAACATCTCATCTTGATTTTAAAATTTCCAGTGATGGAGAATCCACCACTATGCTTGGTAAACTGTTCCAATGGTTAATGACCTTCACTATTCAAATTTATACCTTATTTCTGGTTTGAATTTGTCTAGATTCAGCTTACAGCCACTGGATCTTGTTATATCTCTGTCCGCTAGCCTGAAGAGTCTATTATCAAATATTTGTTACCTATGTAGGTAATTATAGACACCTTAACCTTCTCTTTGTTAAGATAAATAGACTGAGTTTCTTACTAAAAGGGATGTTTTCTAATCCTTTAATCATGCTCATGGCTCTTTTCTGAACCTTCTCCTATTTATCAACACCCTTTTAGAATTGTGGACATCAGAACCAGACACAGCATTCCAGCAGCGGTTGAACAACTGCCAAATACAGAAGTAACATAACCTCTCTACTCCTACTCAAGATTCCCATTTATGCATCCAAGAATCACATTAACTTTTTACACCACACCATTGAACTGGGAACTCATGATCAACTGATTATCCATCACAATCCCCAAATCTTTTTCAGAGTCACTGCTCCTCAGGATAGAATCATTGTTCCTTAATGTATACATTTACATTTAGCCATATTAAAATATATATCGTTTGCTTGTGCCCAGTTTACCAAATGATCCAGATCACTCTGAATCAGTGACCTGTCCTCTGAATTATTTACCACTACCCCAGTCTTTGTGTCATCTACAAACTTGATCAGTGATGATGTTATGCTCTCTTCCACATCATTACTAAAAATGTTAAAACAGCAGAGGGCCAAGAACTGATCCCTGCAGGCCTAACTAGAAACACACCTATTCTATGATCCCTCTCCACTGACAATTACATTTTGAGACCTGTCAGTGAGACTGCTTTTAATCCATTTAAATGTGTGCCATGTTAATTTTATATCACTCTAGTTTTTAAATAAAAATGTCGTGCAGTACCAAGACAAATGCATTACAGAAGTCTAAATCTGTTGCATCAGCACTATTACCTTTATTAATCAAACTTTTAATCTCATAAAAAAAGATATCAAGTTAGTTTGACTGGATCTATTTTCCAAAAGCCATGTTGATTGGCTTTAATTATATTACCCTCCTTTAATTCTTCACCAATGGTATCTGTATCAACTGCTCCATTATCTTGCCCAGGATCTATGTCAGGCAGAGAGGCCTATAATTACCCAGGTCATTCCACTGACCTTTTTAAAAAGTGGCACATCATTAACTTTTTTCCAGTCTTCTGGAACTTCCCCAGTGTCCCAAGTTTTATTGAAAATAAACATTAATAGTTTGCCCAATTCCTGGATGCAAGTTATCTGGACCTGCTGATTAAAAAGGTCTAACTGTAGCTACTGTTTAACATCATCATGAGTAACTATGGGAATGGAAAGAGTGTCTCATCATAATATGATATGACTACATCATGTTTTTTTCCCCAAATATAGACAGAATTATTTATTAAACACTTCTGCCTTTTTTTGCATTATTACTGATAATTCTACCATTTCCGTCTAGTAAGGGACCAATATTGTTGTTAGGATTCTTTTTGTTCTTAACACACTTTAAAAAAATGATTTTGTCCTTAACTCTGCTGATTGTACATTTCTTCTTGTATACTTACACTTCCCTTATCAATTTTCTACAATTCCTAAGGTATTATGTGGGCAGTGGCAGAGCTGGGAATAGAAGGGTTCCAGTCCTACTGCATAGGTTACTTTAAAGACCTTTCCTGGTATATGAGATACTTGCTTACTTCCTCATGATGAAGAATGGACAAGTGCACACCCAGCCATCTCAGGAGAGAAGAGTGAGCTGGCTGACAAACTCCTGAAGATGAAACAGGATAGGATGGAGACCATAGCTTCTCTGAAAAGACAACTGTATGTAAAGAGGGACGTGGGCATTCTGAGATGGTGGTGATGTTATTAACTTTGGGGAACTATTAGCTTTCAATGCATTCTTTGAAATTATACAAGAAATGTAAATCGCTACCTTCTGAACATTACAAGAAATGTAATCTAGAGCAAATGATTGGATGAGAAATATAACTCCTAGCAGAAGCTCAAAAATAGTACTAATTTTCACTCTTACAGCATCTTCCATTTTAGGATCTGCTTGTGCATTACATGCAATAATTTAGCCTTACAACACCTCTGTGAAATAGGCAAGTATTATCTCCATTTCACTGTCAGAAAAACTGAGGCAAAGAGAGTGACTCACCCAGGTCACCCAAGATGTCTACAACAAAATCAGCAACAGAATCTAGAAACCCTGTCACCCTATCCTGTACCTATCAAGACCTTCCTTCTTCCTGTATGTATTGGTTACTGTTTCCACGACACAACTATGCAAATACGTAAGAACAAACTCAATAACATAGATCAATGCACAATTCTTAGCAGTATAAATCTACAGTAGGTATAAAAGTACAGTCTCAGCCCACCCACCCCAGTATTGGGAATTTAAACTGTTATTTCTTTGATCTTTTTTGTCCCTAGAAGGGAATGATTTGATGATGATGAAAGGAGGATACTAGTTCTTCTAGTAGGAGATATGACAGAAGTAACTGCTTCTACTAATACTTTTAGAAATTTTTATGGTTTCGGATAAACAAACTTGAAAGGTCTTTGCAAATGAGTGCAATGAGAAGTCACTGGAAATGGATGCAATAAATGCATTGAATCAAAAACTTTTATTCATTGCAATGAGAAACGATGAACTGGAGCTCAAACTCCAGTATTCTGCACCATTTCTAAATTACAGTATGCGATGATTTTAAAGCACAGTAGGAAACAACAACAAAATAGGCAAAACCTATGTTTCAGTTCTACCATTCTCTGCAGATATCTCCAAAGTGAAAGACTGAAAGTAGACATACTTTATTAACCACACAATCATTATTTTCTAACCTACTGTCAAGAAAATCCTTCAAAGTGCAACAGCGTATGTCTTTTTTCTATGGTTAATTTCTGCTTGGATGTAAGTAATTAAAATGCATTAAGAACATCATCAAACTCACCCTTTCCCACCTATAGTCATCTGAGCAAGTTGAAAATGCTACTCCCCAGGACCATGTTAATCAGTTAGGTGTGAACTTCACAGCCCAAGTAGGCTTATTTAAACAATAATATGCAAGGCAAATATTAAAGCAATTTTAAGATTACATATGTAATGACAAATTAGGTAAAGTGCAATAAGGAAATGTTAACATTATTATGAATACCTTATTTTTATTTCTCTTTTTTCTGTTTAAAAAAATAACCATAAAGTTCCACTAATATTTTGGGCAGAGGGTATTTATTATATTAAAGTCAAACAATCACAGCTTTAAAAAGTCATTTTCTTCTTATCATGATGCAACATAGCTTAGCCTTGATGAGACAGCCAAAGAGATAACATTTCATCTTTTATTCCTCTTGGCAGTAGGACATTCTCACATTCAGACTTCAGTTAAAAATAAAAAAAGTGTTGATATCCTCTGGCACTCTTCTATGGCTAATACTATTATTTAATCAGTCTCTCCTCGTGAGAGACAAGGTCTAAATTAGTATTAAGGCTGAATTATATCTTTCCTTTAGAATTAATGATTTTTTTGAGGTTAGGGTTAAAGCAAGCAGTAGTAGGCTTCCAGGGATGTTTGTTCATGTATCTTTAGAAATATTAACACATTTGAGGGATATAAAAAATTAAAAGTTTCCCAGAGACTCTGTTACTGAAATAACTGACTTCTTTGTTTCCAGTAATTTTCACCCTCATTTTATGCAATGATTCTACATAACGAGTGTTGCTAAGAAGCATTATATAGATAATCACAAGAGAGCAATATCAACAATTCTCCCTTCATTAGTACACACAAATTGAAGGAACAGACAAAGGTGATGTAATTTCCAGGCACTGACACAGTGAATGACTGTACTGCCAGAAGTTGCATGAAAGAACTGTATATCTATCTACAGATCTCTCTTCGTTTCCTTATAGTGCATAGCACCGTGGAAAATTAAAGAGCCCAAAGGTGGAGAATAAAGAGTTGTTTTTGTCTCAGACTCATCAGTACAGAAAAGCTTGTAGGTTGTGTGTGGGATTTTTGTTTGGCTGGTTAACAACATTGATACTGGAGGAAGGGTTTACGGAAAAGGTGTGTTTTACCTTGGTTCCTGAATATTAAGATTGGGTTTAGTTTGGTCTCTTCTGGCAAGATGTTCCTTAGCTGGGGTTGTGTTGCCAAAAATGTTCTGCTTGCAGCACACTAGGGATTACAGGAAATGGTGATTACCGGTGGTGGTAAGAGAGTCTCTGATGTAACTATGTATCCATTAGGTATCTTTTAAGTTATAGCCAGGACTTTGAAATCTCCTCTGAAGTGAATGAAAAATTAGACAAGCTAGTAAAAGCAGGTGAAATGTGTGTTGTAGCAGCCATTGTTGCTAATGAGGTGTGACTGGCATGCTGTACCAGCATCTATCTTTTTGTAGTGGTTATGTCCACCCTCAGGTAGAGTGAGTTGCCACAGTTCAATCTGGAAGTGATGAAAAGCATGGATCACAGTGGCTAGGGTCCCATCAACATCTCCTGGTTAGGTGAAGGTGAAATATGGTGTTTCTTGCCATTAGTCTAGATGCTGTGAGGAGACTAGCGAAACCTCAAGGTTCCTCACCACCCTGACAGCTGTTTGATGCTCTTCATAGGTCCAAGCACATTGATAAATTCCTCAGAGTGCTCCTCCCCATCTTAACTAACACTTCCATCTTCCCTGGACTGTGCTTGAAACAAACATTTTTCATTCACCTGTGGATTTCTCCCAAGTGTTGGGAAATACTGGAGATGGCTTTAAAAGGAGATGTACAGCTAAGTGCCCACCTCATATCAGTCCCCTTAGTCTGTGGTATACCATAGTCTGTCAGGATGGTCTCATGCAGATGGTGAAGAAGAACAGAGAGTATTGGGCTTGGAGGACAATGCAGGATAGGACTTGGATGATAAGGACTAAGTTATGCTATCTGTGTTATGTCTGGTATGAATAAGCAGATCCAACATAGTACTATTCAATTTAATCTCATGAGATCTCACATGTGGCATCAACAATGGATGATTAACATCATTGAAGGCTGCAGAGTTATCTAGCAGTTTCAGCACAAAGACTTGTGTATTTGTCTTGGGCCTGGAAAAGGTGATGGCTGTATCAGCGTCAGCAGAGCCATTTCTCTGCTGTATGCTGGTCTAAAACCTGTGATGAAAACTGCATGCTGGCATAGGACAGATGCTGCGAGAGCTAGGATGCAAGAGAGAGCTGGAGACCAGGTGATAACTGATGGTGGCATTAAGGACATTATTCAGGGTCAATTGGACTTCTTTGGTCTATAGGTTTTTTTTTAGGTAATCTGACATCTTGCCTTCTTTCAAGGACGCAAAAATGATTTCAGTTATCAAAGAAGCCAGGTGCTCTTAGTTAGGCTTCCCCAGAGGTTTCAAAGGTCTACCATTGGTTTAGCTGTCTGAACAATGGATTGGGAACTAGAAACTCCAGACCCAAGTGCTCATCTCAGCACAGACACTTACTCTTTTGTGACCTTGCATGAGTCATCAAACTTCATGATGCCTAAACTGTTCAAAAGTGACAAGGTAGGTGAGGTAAAATCTTTTATTGGACCAGCTTCTGTTGGTGGAATGGACAAGCTTTTGAGTTTCAGAGAGCACTTCCTCGGGCCTGGAGAAGATACACAGAGTGTCCAATCTAAATAAAAGGTGGGACAGATTGTTAAGCATAAGGGGTTTATGCGTGCTGTAGAAGATCTTTTAAAATGAAGTGGGCAATTAAGGGTTAGAGGACAGTAGGGTGTGTTACAAATTGTATAAATATCTTCTGTCTGTGTGTTCCATTCTATGCATCTGAAGAAGTGAGCTGTAGCTCATGAAAGCATATGCTGAAATAAATTTGTTAGTCTCTAAGGTGCCACAAGTACTCCCGTTCTTTTTGCGGATACAGACTGACACGGCTGCTACTCTGAAACCTTACAAATTGTTGTAATGAGCTCTGAGGACCCCAAACTTTCCACCAACAGAAGTTGATTAAAAAAAAATATATTACCTCACCTACACTATCTGTCTCATATCCTGTGACCAACAGTTGTAACAACACTGCAATAAATTATTTAATGCAGATAATACTTTTTTACCTACTGTAGTTATTAATGTTTATTTATCTTACAAGGGTATTGTAATAATCGAATTGTTATACCATTTTGAAGATGTAAAAGGCTATGTAAGTGGAAAGTATTCTTATAAGTACTAATAAATAATAATGAAATTAAGAATCTCATAACTAATCATTTAAAATTAGGGTTGACGTCACCTGAATATCAGTGAACAATAAATATATTTTTGTATATTGTTTATTCATAACTAAGCGCAACTGGTAAGCAGAAAAATAATTTAGTATGAATTAATTCTGTATGTAAAATGCATCTATAGCTAAAATAACATTGGAAGAGGTCATTTTTCCTTTGTAGTAGGAAACAGAACTTTAAATCCTGGTGATACCTCAATACTATAAAACATTAATAACAGAAGTAATCCACTTCATAAATTATCTGTTTAGTTAATTGTCATAATCATGCAGCCAGCTATTGCTCTTTAATTATTCAGTAAAAAGCTCTATTCATCGTCAGTGTTATAGTCTAACCAAATATTTATAAAATAAAAGCAGAATTTGTCAGACTTTCTCCCAAAAAAGGACAGCAGAAGGAAAGAGATGACAGAGCAATCTCAAAAATTATTCTACAATTTAATGGCTATCTCTCTGATGAGTTAATTATTAGAAAGAATATCTGACAAACACCACCAAGTCCTACAGCCAGAGGTAAAAAATACTGGGTTATCATGAAATATTAAGCCAGTCCTGAAGAAATAGAAACTAATTTACCTGCTGTGATCAATTGCTTTCTTTTCGTTAACATTTCTGAAATGAGCTGGACAAATTTATGAGTGAGATTGTACGATGGTGTTGTTTGTGACAGTAAGTGGAAGGGCCAACAGACGTGGAGCCCACTTCTGGTTTATGTCCTATGTTCCTAAAACCTCATGCTTCAGGGCTTCAGCTTGCAGGTGCCAGGAAGGGATCACCTGCAAAATGTATTCTGAACTTTTTTCTTTTAAAATCTCCTTCCTCTGAAGCATGAGTACGGTCACAGCTGGAGATGGGACATTGGGCGGGGTGGGCTGGAACTCATAGACTCATAGGTCAGAAGGGACCAATCTGATCATCTAGTCTGACCTCCTGCACAAGGCAGGCCACAGAACCCCACCCATCCAATTTTATAACAACTCCCATCCCAGGACCGAGTTATTGAAATCCTCAAAAATGGTTTGAAGACCTCAAGCTGCAGAGAAACCACTAGCAAGCGACCCGTGCCCCACGCTGCAGGGGAAGGCGAAAAACCTCCAGGGCACCTGCCAATCCGCCCTGGAGGAAAATTCCTTCCCGACCCCAAATACGGCGATCAGCTAAACCCTGAGCATGTGGGCAAGAGTCACCAGCTAGCACCCAAGAAGGAATTCTCTGCAGCAACTCAGTACCCATCGCATCCAACATCTCCCCGCAGACCATTGAGCAGACCTGTCTGGTGGTAATTCAAGATCAATTGCCCAAATTAACGATCCTATCATAACATCCCCTCCATATACTTATCAAGCTTTGTCTTAAAGCCAAGAAAGTCTTTTGCCCCTACTACTTCCCTCGGAAGGCTATTCCAGAACTTCACTCCCCTAATGGTCAGAAACCTTCGTCTAATTTCAAGTCTAAACTTCCTAATATCCAGTTTATACCCATTCGTCCTCGTGCCTACATTAGTACTAAACTTAAATAATTCCTCTCCCTCCCTAACGTTAACCCCCTTGATACATTTATACAGAGCGAGCATATCCCCCCTCAGCCTTCTTTTGGCCAGGCTAAACAAGCCAAGCTCTTTGAGTCTCCTTTCATAAGGCAGTTTTTCCATTCCTCGGATCATCCTTGTAGCCCGTCTCTGAACCTGTTCCAGTTTGAATTCATCCTTCTTGAACATGGGACACCAGAACTGCACACAGTATTCCAGATGGGGTCTCACCAACGCCTTATATAACGGTACTAACACATCCTTATCCTTGCAGGAAATACCCCGCCTGATGCATCCCAAAATCGCATTTGCTTTTTTAACAGCCGTATCACATTGGCGACTCATAGTCATCCTGCTATCAACCAGTACCCCAAGGTCCTTCTCCTCCTCCGTCGCTTCCAACTGATGCGCCCTCAACGTATATCCAAAATTCTTATTATTAATTCCTAAATGCATGACCTTGCACTTTTCACTATTGTATTTCATCCTATTTCTATTACTCCAGTTTACAAGGTGGTTCAGATCTTCCTGAATAGTATCCCTGTCCTTCTCCGTGTTAGCAATACCCCCCAGCTTCGTGTCATCCGCAAACTTTATTAGCACATTCCCGCTCTTTGTGCCAAGGTCAGTAATAAAAAGGTTAAATAAGATCAGTCCCAAAACCAATCCTTGAGGGACTCCACTGGTGACCTCCTTCCAGCCCGACAGTTCACCTTTCAATACGACCCTCTGGAGTCTCCCCTTTAACCAGTTCCTTATCCACCTTACAACTTTCATATTCACTCCCATCTTTTCCAATTTAACTAACAGCTCCCTGTGCGGAACCGTGTCGAACGCCTTACTGAAATCTAGGTAAATTATATCTACCGCATTTCCTTTATCTAAGTAATCCGTCACCTTCTCAAAGAAGGAGATCAGATTGGTTTGGCACGATCTACCTTTAGTAAATCCGTGTTGCAATTCGTCACAATTACCATTGACCTCTATGTCCTTAACTACTTTCTCCCTTAAAATTTTTTCCAAGACCTTACATACTACAGATGTCAAGCTAACAGGCCTATAATTACCCGGATCACTCTTATTCCCTTTCTTAAAAATAGGAACTACATTAGCAATCCTCCAGTCATATGGCACAACCCCCGAGTTTATCGATTGCTTAAAAATTCTTGCTAACGGGCTCGCAATTTCACGCGCCAGTTCCTTTAATATCCTCGGATGGAGATTGTCTAGGCCCTCCGACTTCATCCCATCGAGCTGTTCAAGTACGGCCTCTACCTCAGTTGCGGTAATATCCACTTCCGTATCCACATTCCCGTTTATCATCCCTCCATCATCGCAAGGTTCCTCACTAGTCTTATTAAAAACTGAGGCAAAGTACTTGTTTAGATGTTGGGCCATGCCTAGGTTATCCTTAACCTCCATTCCATCCTCAGTGTATAGCGGCCCCACTTCTTCTTTCTTTGTTTTCTTCTTATTTATGTGGCTGTAGAACCTTTTACTATTGGTTTTGATTCCCTTTGCAAGTTCCAGTTCAATGTGGCTTTTAGCCTTCCTCACTTTATCCCTACATGTTCTGACCTCAGCAAGGTAGCTTTCCTTACTGATCCTGCCTTCCTTCCACTCCCTGTAAGCTTTCTGCTTTTGTCTAAACCCCTCTCTGAGTTGCTTGCTCATCCAGTTTGGCCTACAACTCCTGCCCATGGTTTTTTTCCCCTTTCTCGGGATGCAGGCTTCCGACAGTCTCCGCAGCTGTGACTTAAAGTAATTCCAGGCCTCCTCCACATTTAAATCCACTAATTCCTCCGTCCAATCCACTTCCCTAACTAATTTCCTTAACTCTTTAAAATTAGCCCTCGAGAAGTCAAAAACCCTAATCCCAGATCTACATTTGTTTATCCTTCCATCTAGTTTGAACTGAATCAGCTCATGATCACTCGAACCAAGGTTGTCCCCTACCACCATTTCTTCTATGAGGTCCTCACTGCTCACCAGCACCAAATCTAAAATGGCATCCCCTCTTGTAGGTGCTTCAACTACTTGATGAAGAAATCCATCCGCTATCACATCCAGAAAAATCTGACCCCTGAGGTGACACTGAGCATTCTCGCTCACAAGTGTTTGGCTGTCTGATTTTTGGCCAGGTGATCAGGGTCTATCTTATTGTCCTACCTGGGGTTAGCAAGGAATTTTCCCCCAGGTAAGATCTGCAGTGACATTAGGGGGAGGGGAGAGAAGGGGAGGAGGATGCATTGAACTTCTGAGTATATCTCACTTAATCATATCCCTGCCTTTGTGGGGCTCTGTGCACAAGGGCATCTTGGTTTCTCCTATTCTCTCCCTGTGGCACATAATTGTCTAGTCTCCAGCAGGCTGTAATACTTTGGTCTAATTTCAGTTGTTGGGTTTACTGTATAGATACTGGGTAGCGCAGAGATGGTGACCTCTGACATACAAGAGGTCAGACTAGATGATCCAGTGGTCCCTTCTGGCCGTAAACTCTGTAACATTATGAAAAACACCAGCAAGATAAAAAGCTTCACTCTGTTATGAAAATGAAACTACAGCCATCTCTCTAGCATGTTCATAGATTCCAAGACCAGAAGTGAACAGTGTGATCATCTTGTGTGACCTCCTATAAAACACAAGCCATAGGATTACTCTGAATTAATTCCTATTTGAACTAAAGCATATCTCTAAAAAATCCTATGTAATCTTGATTGAAAAATTACCAATGATGGAGAATTCACCACAACACTGTTCCAATTCCTAATTAATCTCACTGTTAAAAACACACAGCTTAATTCCACTCTGAATTTGTTTAGCTTCAACTTCCAGCCACTTGATTGTGTGATACCATTGTCTGCTAGGTGCTATTATTCACTTGCACTATCTCTACTTACCATCTGTTGAGCATCCGCTGGTACCATCACTGGAACAGTAACGCATTTCAATCCTTTGTCTTCCAACCTCTAGCAAATTTGGGTCAGGCAAGCGTGCCTTACAAGTGTATCGGAATCGTTGTTCATAGTGGCCACCACTGTCTGAGATATTGACCGGAGTCCAGGGAGTCCAGGGGGTAGTCTTTTTGAGCTCTGGACAGGAATTGGTGTTACAAGGTTGATATTCCTAGAAGAAAATTATCAATTGTTTGTATTTACAGTATGGTACAGAGTAAACAACCATCTCCTTCTCCTCCAATCTTCATCCCTGCCAATGGATTTTTTCATAGATTCATAGATTCATAGATTCTAGGGTCAGAAGGGACCAATGTGATCATCTAGTCCAACCCCCTCAAAGCAGGCCACAGAACCCTATCCATCCACTTCTATAACAAACCCTAACCTATGCCTGAGTTATTGAAGTCTTCAAATTGTGGTTTGAAGACCTCAAGCTGCAGAGAATCCACCAGCAAGTGACCCATGCCCCACGCTGCAGGGGACGGCGAAAAACCTCCAGGGCCTCTGCCAATCTGCCCTGGAGGAAAATTCCCTCCCGACCCCATATATGGCAATCGGCTAAACCCTGAGCATGTGGTCAAGATTCATCAGCCACCGCTCAGAAAAGAATTCTCTGCAGTAACTCAGATCCCATCCCATAAAACATCCCATCACCAACCACTGGGCATACTTATCTGGTGATAATCAAAGATCAATTGCCAAAATTAGGCTTTCCCATCATACCATCCCTTCCATAAACTTATCAAGCTTAATCTTAAAGCCAGATATGCCTTTTGCCCCCACTACTCCCCTTGGAAGGCTGTTCTAGAACTTCACTTCTCTAATGGTTAGAAATCTTCATCTAATTTCAAGTCTAAACTTCCTAGTGTCCAGTTTATACCCACTCGTTCTTGTATCTACGTTGGTACTAAGCTTAAATAATTCCTCTCCCTCCCTAATATTAATCCCTCTGATACATTTATAAAGAGCAAGCATATCCCCCCTCAGCCTTCTTTTGGCTAGACTAAACAAGCCAAGCTCTTTGAGTCTCCTTTCATATGACAGGTTTTCCATTCCTCGGATCATCCTAGTAGCCCGTCTCTGAACCTGTTCCAGTTTGAATTCATCCTTCTTAAACATGGGAGACCAGAACTGCACACAGTATTCCAGGTGAGGTCTCACCAGCGCCTTATATAACGGTACTAACATCTCCTTATCTTTGCTGGAAATACCTCGCCTGATGCATCCTAAAACTGCATTAGCTTTTTTCATGGCCATATCACATTGGCTGCTCATAGTCATCCTGCGATCTACCAATACCCCAAGGTCCTTCTCCTCCTCTGTTGCTTCCAACTGATGCATCCCCAATGTATATCTAAAGTTCTTATTATTAATCCCTAAGTGCATGACCTTGCACTTTTCACTATTAAATTTCATCCTATTACTATTACTCCAGTTTACAAGGTCGTCCAGAGCTTCCTGTATGATATCCCAGTCCTTCTCCGTGTTAGCAATACTCCCCAGCTTTGTGTCATCCGCAAACTTTATTAGCACATTCCCGCTCTTTGTGCCAAGGTCGGTAATAAAAAGGTTAAATAAGATTGGTCCCAGAACCGATCCTTGAGGAACTCCACTAGTAACCTCCTTCCAGCCTGACAGTTCACCCTTCAGTACGACCCGTTGGAGTCTCCCCTTTAACCAGTTCCTTATCCACCTTTAAATTCTCATATCGATCCCCATCTTTTCCAATTTGACTAATAATTCCGCATGTGGAACTGTGTCAAATGCCTTACTGAAATCGAGGTAAATTAGGTCTACCGCATTTCCTTTGTCTAAAAAGTCTGTCACCTTTTCAAAGAAGGAGATGAGGTTGGTATGGCACGATCTACCTTTAGTAAAACCATGTTGTACTTTGTCCCAATTACCATTGACCTCAATGTCCTTAACTATTTTCTCCTTCAAAATTTTTTCCAAGACCTTACATACCATAGATGTCAAACTAAGAGGCCTATAGTTACTCAGATCACTCTTTCTCCCTTTCTTAAAGATAGGAACTACGTTAGCAATTCTCCAGTCGTATGGTACAACCCCTGAGTTTACTGATTCATTAAAAATTCTCGCAAACGGGCTTGCAATTTCATGCGCCAGTTCCTTTAATATTGTCGGATGAAGATTGTCTGGGCCCTCCGATTTTGTCCCATTAAGCTGTTCACGTTTGGCTTCTACCTCAAATGTGGTAATATCCACCTCCATATCTTCATTCCCGTTTGTCATCCTTCCATTACCCCTAAGCTCCCCACTAGCCTTATTAAAGACTGAGGCAAAGTACTTATTTAGATATTGGGCCATGCCTAGGTTATCCTTAACCTCCTTTCCATCCTCAGTGTGTAGTGGTCCTACTTCTTCTTTCTTTGTTTTCTTCTTATTTATATGGCTATAGAACCTTTTACTATTGGTTTTAATTCCCTTTGCAAGGTTCAACTCTACTTGGCTTTTAGCCTTTCTCACTTTATCCGTACATGTTCTGACCTCACTAAGATAGCTTTCCTTGCTAATCCCACCCTTCTTCCACTCCTTGTAGGCTTTCTGCTTTTTCTCCTCTCTGAGATGCTTGCTCATCCAACTTGGTCTACAACTTCTGCCTATGTTTTTTTTCCCCTTTCTTGGGATGCAGGCTTCCGATAGTTTCTGCAGCTGCGACTTAAAATAATTCCAGGGCTCTTCCACATTTAGATCCACAAGTTATTCAGTCCAATCCACTTCCCGAACTAATTCCCTTAATTCTTTAAAGTTAGCCCTTTTGAAATAAAAAACCCTAGTCCCAGATCTATTTTTGTTTATCCTTCCATCTAATTTGAACTGAATTAGCTCATGATCACTCGAACCAAGGTTGTCCCCTACAATCATTTCTTCTATGAGGTCCTCACTGCTCACCAAAACCAAATCTAAAACGGCATCCCCTCTTGTTGGTTCTTCAACTACTTGATGAAGGAATCCATCAGCTATCACATCCAGAAAAATCTGATCCCTACTATTCTTGCTAGCACTTGTACTCCAGTCTATATCTGGGAAGTTAAAGTCTCCCATGATCACACATTTCCCATTAGTGTTTACTTCCTTAAAAACATTAAAGAGGTCTCTATCCATATCCAAATCAGATCCTGGTGGTCTGTAGCACACCTCAAGCACTATCTCAGGGGAGGCTCTAGTAGCTTTCTTTCCCAGTGTGATTTTTGCCCAGACAGACTCTGTCTTGTCCATTCCATCACTTCTTATTTCTTTACAGTTAACCTCCTCATTGACATACAATGCTACTCCACCACCTTTGCCTTTATTTCTATCTTTCCTAAACAGCACATAGCATTCAATGCCTGTACTCCAGTCATGACTACTATTCCACCACGTTTCTGTTATCCCTATAATATCTGGTTTCACTTCCTGTACCATTAGCTCTAGTTCCTCCATTTTGTTCCCTAGGTTCCTCGCATTAGTGTACAGACATCTTAATTTTTGCCATTTGGCTTCACTCACATTCTGTACCCTGTTAGGCACAAACATTCTACCACCAATATCACATGTTAGTCTGTTATCTACACTACCCTTCCTCCTTATGCCAATTCTTCTGTCCACGGCTATATCCCCTCTTACTTTGTTTACTTCCCTCTCAAGGTTAAATTCCGACGTGGAGATCTCGCAAACATCTCCCAACCATCTCCCCCAAATTTCTAGTTTAAAGCTCTCTTTGAATTCTAATACCTCAAAGGTTTTTTTTACTTGGAGGAATATACATAGAATGGGCTAGATTCACAAAGGAATTTAAGAGTGGTGACCCTGAGTGTTGCCACGCCTAACATTTAGCTACCTAGAAAAGTTACTGGGATTCACAAAGCCTGAATTTGGAACCTTGACTTTCTATACAATGAGTGGGGAGAAATAGGAGCCTTTCAATGGAATTTACAAAAGCCAGCATAATAGACAGGTCTTAACCTAAGATAGTCAATGAGAAGTGCGAAGCCAAAGAGTGTATCGAAAGTCTCATTCCTCTCTTGGAGACAGACAGATAAGTGTGAGCTTCAGGAAGACATCACCCTCTGCTTGGAAGTTTCTCTCTTTGTGGGGGGAGGGGAGGATAGGGAGAGGAGGAACTCCAGATAACTTTCAGCCCAGTGGTTAGGGCACTCACGTGGGATGTAGGAGACTCCCACAGTTCAAGTCTCTCCTCCACATGATGGAGTAAAGGGATTTGAACTGGGATCTACTATGTTTCAGGTGAGTCCTCTATTTACTTGGTTAGAATATTTTAACACAGGGCTCCATCAGGCCTGGCCTACATCTAAAACTTAGGTCAACCTAGCTATTTCACCATAGGCGCCGACTCCATGGGTACTCTGGGGCTGGAGTACCCATGGGAAAAAAATTGTGGGTGCAGCGGCCTCAATGATCAGCTCCTCCCCCTTCCTCCCTTTGCCTCCTGCCTGCCACGGATCAGTTGTTCATCAGCCTGCAGGAGGCCCTGGGGGGAGGGGACTGGAGTGAAGGTGGGACATGCTTGGGGGAGGGGGCAGAATGGGGTGGGAAGATGCGGGAAAAGGTGGGATGAGGCTTTGGGGGAAGGAGAGGAGTGGGGGTGGAGCCTGGGGCGGAGCGAGGGTCAACCACCCACAGAGAAATTAGAAAAACGTGGCGTTTTCACACTCCTGAGAGATGTAGTTAAGCCGACTTACACCTCAGTATAGACACCCCTAGGTCGATGGAAGAATTCTTCCATCAACATAATTATCACCTCTCGAGGGGTGTATTTACTACAGCAACAGAAAAACTTCTGCTGCTGTAGCAAGTGTCTAAACTACAGCGGCATAGCTGCAACATGGCAACTGTGCTGCTACAGCACTTGTAATATAGACATACCCTAGGTCTCTCCTGTTAAAGCTGTTCCACTGTGGATAATACATCAAATAAATGGAGCAGGAGAACTGATTCCTGCGCCGCTCAGCTGAGTGCTCTAACCAACAGGCTACATAGTCATACTCTCTTTCACTGATTCTTTCATTATCTATTCACAGTGAAACAGCTTTAACAGGAGATAGACTGAAGCAGCCCCACACCAGAATATCTCATAGCTCAAGTGGTTAGGGCACTCACCTTAGGGGCAGCAGACACAGTTCAAATCCTTTCTCCCCCTCAGATGGAGAGAGAACTTGAACTGGGGGTTTCCAACTTCCCAAGTGGGTACCCTAACCACTGGAGTAAAGTTTATGAGAGAGGTCCTCCAGCTGTTTTGTGTAAGCTCACCTGTAGGGGGCCAGTCAGGTGACACTTCAGGATAGTTAGGCAGAAGAACATCTTTCTTGCCCCATTTTGTGCATTGCTCTGGAGCTTAGGCATCCATAAGCCTGATATGGGGCTAGAACTGCTCCACTCATCTCAATAGATTGTCATACTCACATGCAGAAGCAGAAACACAGGCACCTACGGAACTTTTACCAGAAAAATGTAGTTGTTGAGTGAGTTTAGGCCCCTATAGGGGCAGCTGAGCAGGGGCTTTGTGAATATCTGTGGGGCTGGATTCTGGGTGTTAGGAGCCTAAAGTGGCACTTAATGTGTCTAAATCCTTTTGTGAATCTAGCCACATGTTATTAGCTGCACTAACAACAATTCAATTAACTAGGATAAAATTAGATCTACAGTATCTGTGGTAATAAAGCTCAACTTTAAGGCATTAGCTAGGTCTATAATTAAGCAGTAGCTAAGACATTTATACATTTTCAGATTATAAAGCACTTGAAAAAAATGTAAATAAAACATACAAACCAACTATTAATTCCCTTAATTACATTTGCCAGCATGCAGAAAAACAACTTACTACTCCATATGGATTAATCTATGTATATGGGACAAGGATCTCACACATACATCTTTGAAGTCTTCAGTAGTGTTACATGGGTGTAACTGAGAGCAGACTTTATCTCAGAGAGTCATATCCATATCTGGCTGTTTAAAAAATGATAATTTGATGACATTCTCCCAGCTCTGAGATACAGTATTTAACTTATTATTTACTTATTTACATTGAGAGAGTGTAAATATCATTTATCAAAATGTCATAGGAGGAAGTACAATAAATGTAGATGTCCCCTGCTGCATAACTGGCCTGTGTCTTTTCAGTCAACATTTTCATTTCTCTTTCCTTCAAAAATATATTGTAGTTCATGTTTAGTAACCAGATGCTGTAGTAGAATGCGTCTATCTCCCAGTTTTAGCATCAGTGAAATAGAAAGATAACTTAAATACAATGTATTGAATTCTACTCTCTGTTACATATATCCAACCTCATTAAAGTAAAAACCTGGATGAGTTTCTAGAAAGCTGTATCGACATACAGGATGGGCCTTTTTCTTTACTGTCTTGTATATGTGTAGTCATTACACCCGTGCTAAATCAGAATAGTAAGTAGAATTTTACACCCACTTTGCACAGCTGTCAATGACTACACATATTACAAGGCAGTGGAGAATCAGGTCCCACATGCTAGCCATCAGTGCTCTATGGCAAGGTGGAATTTAATTCTGTGGCAAGGTCTCTGGATTTTGTGGCAGTTTCCGATAAACTAAAAAATATATATTTTTGCTGAATTAAATACGAAAATGAATATCACAAGCAGTTTAGTAACCTCTTTGTTCTTTACTTTGATAAGAAAAAAGTTTATTTTACACTGTCTTCACACTTTCAGTCTTCAATATACTGCAGATTTTTGTATTGATATTGCCCAGCTGCATCATAGAAGATGTCAGGGTGAAATGGCAGGTTTTGGCGGACAGGTATGGGACAGGTATGAGAAGAGGTAACATTGTAAAATTTAACATTATTCACAACCAGATATGAGTGGGATAGTTCACACCTTTTAGAACTATTGTTTCAGGCTGTCGGCATATTCAGAAAAACATGATTGCAAAAGTGTATCCTCAGGTGTAGTCTACACTTAGGGCTTGTCTATACTTGAAACGCTACAGAGACACAGCTGTAGCTGCACCATTGTAGCACATCAGTACCTTAGATATTACCTATGTCAACAAGATGGGTTCTCCTCTGTTGGCACAGACAATCTACCTCCCTGAGAGGCGGTAGCTAGGTCTTTGGAAGAATTCTTTTGTTGACCTAGAGCTACTCTACACCAGGGGTTAGATCAATGTAACCATGTTGCTCAGGGGTGTGGATTTTTCACACCCTGAATGATGTTGCAGAGTTGATCTAACTTTTGAGTATAGACCAGGCTTTGCAAGTTATATCAGCATAGACCAGGTGTGTGAAAAAAATGTAACCCTGACCAACATGGCTACATCAGCAAAAACCCCAGAGTAGACTTAGCTGTGTTGACACAAGAGTGCTTCTATTGATGTAGCATGTTGCTCGGAAAGGTTGTGTTCCTATACCAACACAAAAATGCCTTCTGTTGATATAATCTCCGTCTACCCTAGAGGCACTATTAGCACTAGCTATGCCAGCATAAGCTATGTAGTGCAGACACATTTTCAAGGCTTTCTTTGCAATCCAGAAGGCTAAAAACATATGACCGGTTCACCACTGTGTTACTCCAGCTTTACTTCACTGAAAGCTGTGGAGTTAAACCAACGTTAAAACTGAAGTAATGCAGTGGTGCGACAAGACCACCATTTTTTGTTTAAATGAAAGGTTAGGCCTCATCTACATTTAAAATTTAGTTTGACATAGGTATGATGCTCAGGAGTATGAAAAATCTACACCACTGAGCACTGTAGCTATGCTGGTCTAACCCCTGGTGTAGACGCAGCTCCAAAATCCTTCCATCCACCTAGCTACCATTGCTGGGTAGGTGGTGTTCCTACAGTGACAGAAAAATCCCTTCTATTGCTATAGGCTGCGTCTACGCTATGAGGTTATGCCAGCACAGCTAAGCCATAGATTTTGGAGCACAGTTCTGCAGCAAATTGCATAGCAAATTCTTGGGTTGCAGAATCACAAGGGCCATGACCATATGTTTGCGAAGGAGGTTAAAAAACCATAGAATATGAGTTTTTCACTCTTTACATTGACTGCCACCTAAAATAAAACAACATGAATTAAAAACAGTGACAGTTGTTGCATCTGTAAAAAAAAAAATATTATATGTGATATTAGCAATATATTTTGGTCCTGTCTATACATAAAAACATAACAAAAATATTATTTAATGGAACACGATATGCATCTATTGTTGTAATACCAAGATCATCCACACTTTTTATGTTGTGTAATTTCAGTAATATATCAAAGGTAAGTATCCATCAGCAAAAATGGATAGCAACAATATTATGTGCAAAAGATATTCTACTTTAATTGCAGATGGCAACATCTGTTGCATCCAACATGGAAACATTGGCTTTCAAAGTCTGAGGGAATATTGTCTCTGTCAGAAGAAGATGGTGCATAGAATAAATGATAGAATATATAGCAGATTGAGTACATCTCATTTTTCTGATTCAACTATAGATTCAAGACTAAAGATGATTAAAAGTACCCTGTAGCATATTTAAAAAAAACATACTTAACTCTATTTGTTAGCTGCTACAGTTACAAGTAACAGAACCAGTTTTCTATAGAATATTCTGTTTCCTATTTATCTTTTTTCTGTTTTCAGTTTATTTTTTTAATGCAAACAGTATCGTCTTGTTACGTGCACTTCTTTTGTTCTCTTTTCTGTTCTTTTTCTTTGTGATCTACTGAGGTAATCCCTCAACATACACAAGACAGCTAAATCAGCATTAATAACCCATTAAAATTCACTCATCACATTGGTTGTCTTTTAGGATTTACTTTTAATGTACTGCATTGGTGGGGAGATTATTACTAGAATATTCTCTCAGACCTTTAGAATTGTATATTGATTACAACTGCTTCTGTGTTTCAAGTTACTCTTGCTGTTTGTTTCATTGTGCACCAATTATGTCATTTTCCAAAATTCAATAGCTGTAGTTTTGAGGTGGTAGCTGAAACATTCTCATATAAAAGACCAGAGTCTCACCTGGTATAAATGGGAAAAGCTCCATTGGGTTCTGGCCCCCAATATTTGTTTCATGTGGAACAAAGTAAAGAATCCAACAGAAAAAATCATTAAGCAGATGCAAACTGAATGAACCAGCAAGCTGCCTAAGGGTATGTCTACACTGCAATTAAAAACCCATGGCTGGCCCATGCCAGCTGGCTCGAGCTCATGATGTTCATTTGGGTCCCTCCTACCTTACAGGACCCTAGAGCCTGGGCTTCAGTCCAAGTATCTACACAGCAATTAAACAGCCCCTTAGCTGAGCCCTGTGAGCCAGAGCCAGCTGCCACAGGCTGGCCACAGGTTTTTAATCGCAGTGTAAACACATCCTGGGAAGAGACAGGGCTGGAAAATTCAGCAGCCACAAAGCCTGTCAGACATCTCCTGTGCTTTATCCCAGCATAAACCTCATGTGTTCCCTGCATTTGTCAAGATAAATCCACTATAAAGTGAAGCTCTTCTTCTCTTGGGTATTATGATGCCATTATAGTCATTATTTTACCTTTGTTTGCCCATCAAATAGAAAATTCTTGAGTAGACTGAAATAGCCTTTTTCTTCAAGAACCAAAAGTCTTGGATGGTTTAGAAACACATTCAACTGAACTTAAAATGAATGTGTCATTTACAGTTTTAAAAAATCTAAATTGCTCTATATGAACACAATTTTAGACAGGCAGAAAATCTCAACTTCTTTTAAAAGAAAAATTGATTACAGTACTATATATTCCTACAGCTAAAAACAAATCACAAGTACTGTATAACAGGACACCAGCAAAATATCATTTTATAAATCTAACTTAGACTATTGCTATTTTCTTCAAATTTTGCGCACTATAATACAGCTTCAAAAACTTGATCTCAATGAACAGCTGGGACCCACTATGCACAGACCCTGAGAGGAAGACTTTTTTGGACTGTAAATTTCACAGCTATCCTGTGTTTGTGGTGTGCATGCTGCTTGACTGAAATATACTGTCTGGTCTTTCTGTTTGGGGGATCGTGTGCTGAGCCTAGCAGCCTGCTAGGGAAGGCTGAGAGCTTCTTAACAAGGCTTTGATCTCTAAGCCCTTTAGCAACTATCAACCCTTACCCAGGGGGCGGGGCTACTCAAGACCAGGGCTTTAACTAGTGACCAGGAGCAGCTAACAAGGGAGTTTTGCGAGGGTGTTTAGAGGGGGAATGGGGGCTAGATACACTTAACATTCTTTAAACTTAAGATCAAAAACACCTCCTGATAAAAACCAAAACAACAACAACAAAGGAACAAACTGCAAGAGTAAAAAGAGAATGCAGGAAGAAGTCCAGCAATAGAGTGGAGGCTATACAGTTTATTGCACTCATTGCAGCATGTATGATTACCTGCATCTATGGGCAGGTGGCATATGTGTGCATTTGATGCAAGGAGCTCCTGGACCTCAGAGGCTTTGTAGACCAGAATGGCTGAGCTGGAGGAGCTAACAGAGACAGAGAGGTACATAGATGAAACTTTCTGGGACACAGCAAAACGCCGGTCTGACAGCCTCTGTGATGCTGAAGAGGAAAAAAGTATCAGGGAAGGAGAACATCCAACTGGAGCTGAGGAAAACAATCCCATAGTTGGGACTGTCCTTCCAGATGATGTTGTGGTATCCTCTTGCAGTGCGGATACCTCTCTGGGGGAGGGAACTCCAGTTATTAGGAAGAGACAGGTATTAGTAATGGGTGAGTCGATCACTAGAAACATAGATAGCTTGGGTTGAGATGACTGAGAGAACCACATGGTGACTTGTCTGCCTGGTGTGAAGGCTGTGGATCACTTAAGACATTTAGATAGAATTTTGTGTAGTGCTGGGGAGAAGCCAGTGGTCATGGTACATGTAGGTACCAATGACATAGGGAAGAACAGGAGATGTAGGCTGCAAGACACAATATCGAAGTCCAGGACTTTCATGGTAGCTGTGATGGGTTCCCCCCAAGGTGCCACTTGGAACTGGGGTACCATTGAGCCTCCCTGACACACCAGCCTGGGCTCCGTTTATACTATACTGCTCTGACCAGCCCGTCAGGCCCTCTCTCAGGCTTCAGTTTGCACCTTCACCAGCACATATCCAGGTAGGGACACACCCAGTTGCAGAAACATGCAGACGCTGTGATCAGCTCTGCATGGGAAAGCTTCAGCTGAGGAACTTCCCAGCCACTTAGGCACACACCCCACTCTGGAATGTAAACCCGAAATTATACCACCAAGCACTGAACAGGGAACTGTACAGTGTAAGCTCATGAAATGTGCTCCTCCCTCAATGTGGAGAGGAATATACACAGCTTTCTGCCTCCAAGTTATAGCTTCCACACACTGGTTTGTGATTAAGCAACACCAAATGTATTAACTACAAAAGATAGATTTTAAGTGATTATAAGGGACAGCAAACAGATCAAAGCAGATTACCTAGCAAATAAACAAAAAAATCAATCTAAGCGTAATATACTAAAGAGGTTGGATATGAGCAGCAACTTCTCACCCTAAATGATGATTTAAGCCAGCTGCAGAGATTCTTAAGTGGCCAACTGCCCTTGCTTGCAGTTTAAAAATCCCAGGTATTCCTCTAGCAGGCTAGAAATCCCTCTCTTCCATGGCTAACTTTTGGGCCTCCATCTCTTTGTCTTGCAGTTCCAGGGCCGTTTGGTATGCAGCTTCTTGCCTGGCATTTTCTGCTGCCAATTTTTTTTTTATAATTGTTTTAATTCCATCTGTCTCTTGTGTTCCTTCTCCCGCTCTTCTGCTTGCAATCTGCCAAACTCCAGTTTCTTGCTAGTTTCGTTTTCACTCGTTTTCCTGCTTTACTATCCCTACTTCCCTTGCCCAAAATAAGTAAACAGAAAATAACAAACTGGTAACCACTTTGACTGATCTCTAGCCACCACACTTAAAACTCACTTAAAATTACTACCAATGTCTCAGAGCAACAAGCTGTGCATATAATCCTGCTTCTATGCCACTGTGACAGGTTAACCCTGGGGTGCCACCTGGAACTGGGGTACTACTGAGCCCTCTGACCCAGCAGCCTGGACTCCCTCTCACACTCTACTGCTATGGCAAGCTGCAAAGCCTTCCGGCCTGCATTGTCACCAGCATTCATATAGGTCGGGACACACCTAGCTGCAGTAATATGCAGGCTCTCTGAAAACCAGCTTCCCAGCCTGAGACCCCAGAGCAGTACCATCCTGCCATGGTCAAATCTGGCCAGTATATGGGTTTAATACCCAGTCCGCCTCTCCCTCAATGTGAAGAGAACAATGCACACTTGTGGTAACCAAGCAAAGATTTTCCCCGACCACTCCAGTCAAAGGTCACTGGTTTAGATTAAAACATAAAATAAGTTTATTAATTACAAAAGGCTAGATTTTAAATGGTTATACGTGATAAACAGATCAAAGTAGATTATCTAGTAAATAAATAAAACCGGAAACTGAGATTAACACACTAGATAGGTAGGATATGAATTAGGAAATTCTCACCCTGAGAGATAAACAAGCTGACAGATTCTTAAAGCACAAGCTGCCTTGGTTCTGCTGGGGTTTTCCAGGTTTCATATACAGGCTAGAAATCCCTCTAGCCTGGGACCATCACTTCCCACAGTTCAGTCCATGTTCCTCAAGTGTGTTGTTGTAGGGAGAGTGAGGTCCCTTTTTCCCACCTTTTATATCTTCTTCCCACTTGCTAGAAAGCTCTTTTGCTGTGACCTGAGTCAAATAGTTCCCACTGTGTAGTGCTATTTCTGAGAGGTTTCTATTGAACACACTTCCTGGGGTAATCCTTGTGCTTGTGTGCATTTCTCAATAGGACATTAACATTGTTTGTCATTTTTACTATTGTACCTGAAAGGCTGCTTGTTGGTATTTTCAACCTCACAATACGTTTCAGTAACACATACACAGCCAAACTTCCTAACTTCACATACAATGATATCACATACAATCCAATGAGATATTAATATCTAGCAGACGAAGACTCTTAGAATGATACCTCACAAGGCATACTTTGTACAAAACATGACACTGGTGAATATTGGGGTGCAGTAGCATTCTCTGAAATGCTTCCAGTTCCATGTGCAGAGCCAGTTAGACAGGCAGACCTGCAGGGTCACAATGTGTGGATGAGACGGTGGCGTAGGAAGGAGGGGTTTAGATTTATTAGGAATCGGGGAAAGTTTTGGGAAAGGGGGAGCCTATACAGGAAGGATGTGCTCCACCTAAACCAAAATGGAATCAGATTGCTGGCACTTAAAATTAAAAAGGTTGTAGAGTTGTTTTTAAATTAAGAGCTGTGGGAAAATCAACAGATGTGAAGGAGTATGTGGTTCGGACAGAGACATCCCTTGGGGGAGGATATATTAACAGAGATTCTCTATGTCCAAGTAAGGAGGAGAGGATACAAGATGATAAAATATAGGTAGGAACTAATGAGAAACAATCAAATGAAAAAGAGTCCCATTCACTTACATCATGTAATGGCAGTTAAAATTGACAAGTTCTTCAAGTGCTTATATACAAATGTTAGAAATCTAAATAATAAGATGGGTGAACTAGAGTGCCTCATATTAAGAGAGGATATTGATATAATAGGCATCACAGAAACTTGGTGGAAAGAGGATAATCAGTGGGACACAGTACTACCAGGGTAAAAAAATATCAGAAGGACAGAAGAGGTCGTGCTGGTGATGGAGTGGCACTATATGAGAAAAAAAAACCCACGTAAAATCAAATGAAGTAAAAATCTTAGACAAACCAAACTGTACCACAGAATCCCATTGAATAGTGATTCCATGCTCGAATAATAAAAATACAGCAGTAGAGATATACTACCAACCACCTGACCAGGACGGTGATAGTGACTGTGAAATTCTCAGGGAGATTAGAGAGGCTATAAAAATAATAAAAAAAACCCTCAACTATCTCCATATTGACTCGGTACATATCAACTCAGTAAGGGATGCAGAGACAAAATTTATTGACTCCTTAAATGACTGCTTCTTGGAGCAGCTAGTCCTGGAACCCACAAGAGGAGAGGCAATTCTTAATTTAGTCCTAAGTGAAGCACAGTTCCAACAGGTGAATCTAGTCCAACAGGTGAATATAGCTGGACTGCTTGGTAATAGTGACCATAACATAATTAAATTAAACATTCCCATGGCAGGGAAAAACACCACAGCACGATAGCATTTAATTTCATAAAGGGGAATTACACAAAAATAAGGAAGTTAGTAAAACAGAAATTAAAAAGTACAGTGCCAAAAGTGAAATCACTACAAGCTGCATGGAAACTTTTTAAAGACACCATAATAGAGGCTCAATTTCAATGTATACCCCAAACTGAAAAACAAAGTAAGAGAACCAAAAAAATGCTGACTGTGCCTAAACAACAAAGTACAAGAAGCAGTAAGAGGCAAAAAGGCATCCTTTAAAAAGTGGAAGTTAAATCTTAGTGAGGAAAATAGAAAGAAGCATAAACGCTGGCAAGGAAAGTGTAAAAATATAATCTGGGAGGCCATAAAAGAATTTGAAGAACAGCTAGCGAAAGACTCAAAAAGTAATATCTAAATTTTTTTAAAGTACATCAGAAGCAGGAAGCCCTGCTCAACTGCCAGTGGGGCCACTGGATGATCAAGGTGCTAAAGGAGCACTCAAGGACAATAAGGCTATTGCAGAGAAACTAAATGAATGCCTTGAATAGGTCGTCATGGCTGAGGATGTGAGGGAGATTCCCAAACCTGAGCCTTTCTTTTTAGCTGACAAATGTGAGGAACAGTCCCAGACTGAGGTGTCATTAGAGGAGGTTTTTTGAACAAACTGTTAAATTAAACAGCAATAAGGCACCAAGACCAGGTGGTACTCATCCAAGAGTTCTCAAGGAACTCAAATGTGAAATTGCAGAACTACTAACTGTAGTCTGTAACCTATCATTTAAATCAGCTTCTGTACCAGATGACTGGAGGACAGCTAATCTGATGCCAACTTTTTAAAAGGGCTCTAGAAGTGATCCTGGCAATTACAGGCCAATAAGCCTGACTTCAGTACCAGGCAAATTGGTTGAAACTACAGTATAGTAAAGAACAGAATTGTCAGACAAATAGATGAACATAATTTGTTGGAGGAAGAATCAACATGTTTTTTGTAAAGGGAAATCGTGCCTCACCAATCTACTAGAATTCTTTGAGGGGGTCAACAAGCATGTGGACAAGGGGGATCCACTGGATATAGTGTATTTAGATTTTCAGAAACCCTTTGACAATGCCCCTCATCAAAGGCTCTTAAGCAAAGTAAGCTGTCATGGGATAAGAGGGAAGATCCTTTCATGGCTTGGCAACTAATTAAAAGATAGGAAACAAAGGTTAGAAATAAATGGTCAGTTTTCAGAATGGAGAGAGGTAAACAGTGGTGTCCCCCAGTGGTCTGTACTGGGACCATTCCTATTTAACATATTCATAAATGATCTGGAAAAGGGATAAACAGTGAGATGGCAAAATTTGCAGATGATATAAAACTACTCAAGATAATTAAGTCCAAAGCAGACTGCAAAGAGCTACAAAGGGATGATACAAAACTGTGTGACTTGGCAACAAAATGGCAGATGAAAATTGAAATGTTGGTAAATGTAAAGTAATGCACATTGGAAAACATATTCCCAACTATACATATAAAATAATGGGGTGTAAATTAGCTATTACCACTCAAGAAAGAGATCTTGGAGTCATTGTGGATAATTCTCTGAAAACATCCACACAATGTGCAGCAGCAGTCAAAAAAGCGAACAGAATGTTGGGAATCATTAAGAAAGGGATATATTGTAAGACAGAAAATATCATATTGTCTCTATCTAAATCCATGGTACGCCCACATCTTGAATATTGTGTGCAGATGTGGTTGCACCATCTCGAAAAAGATATATTGGAATTGGAAAAGGTTCAGAAAAGGAGTACAAAAATTATTAGCGGTACGGAACAGTTTCCATATGAGGAGGGTTTAATAGGATTGGGACTTCTGAACTTGGAAAAGAGACGACTAAGAGGGAATATGATAGAGTTCTATAAAATGATGACTGGTGTGGGAAAAGTAAAGAAGGAAGTGTTATTTATTCCTCAGAACACAAAAACTAATAGGCAGCAGGTTTAAAACAAACAAAAGGAAGTAGGAATGGGTGACAGGGGATGGAAGGCTTGATGATTTACCTGTTCTATTCATTCCCTCTGGGGCATTTGGCATTCACCACTGTCGGAAGACAGGATACTGGGCTACATGAACCTTTGGTCTGACCCAGTATGGCCACTCTTATGTTCCTATATTCTTATGATAGAAACACAGCTGTCTGTGGTGATGGTAGCTTTATTGTTCTGGCAGCCAAACTGGAACCAACATGAAAGTAAGGCTTTGCAGTGGGGAAAGGGGAGGGCTCAAACATTTAAAGGAACAGGATATCACATAGAGAACTTCCATACTTGCAGTTGGCAGGGCTGTTACCATAGAATGACCATGAAAATAGAGACAGCCTTGACAATTTTAAATGTAAAAAATCTATTCAAAATCCAGTATATTTCTTCACTCTGTTTCTTAGTCACTGCCTATATAATAACAGAATAACCTTTAATCTCACTTTTCCAGAAACAAAAATTGAACAAAAGAGCTCTCTCTCTCTCTCTTTCACCTTAAATAGAGATCATCTAATGTACATGGAATGTAGCTCATGTCTAGGACCTACATACACAAAGACTGTTATTGCAAGATAGAACATGTTATGTGTCTGACTTTTTGGTCATGTCATGTTTGCCAGCATATTGCTACACAGACAGTGGGGATTGTCTGAAAAAACCTCAAAGCATATTTGGTCTGTGTACCTGTGGGGAAAAAGTAAACAATACTGGGGCTTTAAGAAGTTAAGATTTGCTGGCCTATAAATTATTAATATATCAATTACATTCTTTAATAATAACAGTTCTTCTTCCTCACTAGATCAATTAATAGAATTTGCCACCATTGGGTCAACATACATAACTAGTTAGAATGAAGTTTCTTTCAAATGTATGGATATGATTTTTGGCTTCTCTGGTATCTACATACTATTTGCACACCCAGTGGATATTCACTACTAGATGTCCCAAACATGCTTATGTATGTCGATAGACCCTGGTTGTCGGTGGGTGGAATCGAACCTAGGACCTCTGGAGCTAAATACATGAGCCTCTACTGCATGAGCTAAAAGCCAAGTGGCTCTAAGCTAAGGCTGTAGAGCAGGCTCATTAACTCTCTGTCTCTCTCTAAGTGGTCTCAGTGACACTAGATGGGACAGAACACCACACCCGAATCAGTTGATGTTCGTAAGATCCGCAGCCAGTCCCTTGGCATTCATGGAGCGCAGCAGCACTGCTTCAGAGAACTGAGTTGCATAGTCCACTACAATAAGAATGAACCAGTATCCGACAGCACTCTTCTCCAGTGGGGAAACTATGTTGACTTCAATTCACTCAAAGTTGTACACTTACAAGCGGGAGGGGAGATCAACGGGGCTCTCTCAGCTGGCCAAGGTGCAGTGAGCTGGCACTCTGGGCATGAGGCACAGAAATCTGCCACATCTTGGTAGACCCCTGGCCAAAAGAACTGGGCTAAAATCCAGGCCAGCATCTTTTCCCTTTCAAGGTGCCCAGCCACAGGTATGGCATGGGCGAGTCACATAACTTTCCTCCAGTACGGTCAGGGCACCAAGAGCTGATGTCGGACCTCTTCTGTTGGTTGGTCTTTCTCTATGTGGTACAGACAGTCACCTTGAATCTCAAAGCGTGGGAACCGTCCCGCTTGGTGGGGTTGGACAGTCTCCCCTTTCACTGCCACCACCTGCGTGTACGCCCAACTCAAAGTGTTGTCAGCCTGTTGCTCCTCCACAAAGTCAGGATTTCCGATTCGGGTAATGGGGGGAGCTCCCCTCCTGGCTGGGAGGGGGTCTGGTTGGCTTGGGTTGATGCTGAGGACTGGGAAGTCCCTTCACCGAGGTCAGCAAGCTCCTCCACCCCAACAAGTGTCACATCTTCAGGCCAGCCAGGGGCCAGAGGTAGTTCTGCTAACAATTGTCCCAAATAGTTCCATTTGCTGCCTAAAATAACTGGGTAGACCAGGGTCGGGGCCAGACCAACCATCACGGGCCCCTCGCATGTTCTCACTGCTAAAGTCACTTCTCATAGACTCATAGACTCTAGGACTGGAAGGGACCTCGAGAGGTCATCGAGTCCAGTCCCCTGCCCTCATGGCAGGACCAAATACTGTCTAGACCATCCCTGATAGACATTTATCTAACCTACTCTTAAATATCTCCAGAGATGGAGATTCCACAACTTCCCTAGGCAATCTATTCCAGTGTTTAACTACCCTGACAGTTAGGAACTTTTTCCTAATGTCCAACCTAAATCTCCCTTGCTGCAGTTTAAGCCCATTGCTTCTTGTTCTATCATTGGAGGCTAAGGTGAACAAGTTTTCTCCCTCCTCCTGATGACACCCTTTTAGATACCTGAAAACTGCTATCATGTCCCCTCTCAGTCTTCTTTTTTCCAAACTAAACAAACCCAATTCCTTCAGCCTTCCTTCATAGGTCATGTTCTCAAGACCTTTAATCATTCTTGTTGCTCTTCTCTGGACCCTCTCCAATTTCTCCACATCTTTCTTGAAATGCGGTGCCCAGAACTGGACACAATACTCCAGTTGAGGCCTAACCAGCGCAGAGTAAAGCGGAAGAATGACTTCTCGTGTCTTGTTTACAACACACCTGTTAATGCATCCCAGAATCACGTTTGCTTTTTTTGCAACAGTATCACACTGTTGACTCATATTAAGCTTGTGGTCCACTATGACCCCTAGATCTCTTTCTGCCATACTCCTTCCTAGACAGTCTCTTCCCATTCTGTATGTGTGAAACTGATTGTTCCTTCCTAAGTGGAGCACTTTGCATTTATCTTTATTGAACTTCATCCTGTTTACCTCAGACCATTTCTCCAACTTGTCCAGATCATTTTGAATTTTGACCCTGTCCTCCAAAGCAGTTGCAATCCCTCCCAGTTTGGTATCGTCCGCAAACTTAATAAGCGTACTTTCTATGGCAACATCTAAATCGTTGATGAAGATATTGAACAGAACCGGTCCCAAAACAGAACCCTGCGGAACCCCACTTGTTATACCTTTCCAGCAGGATTGGGAGCCATTAACAACTACTCTCTGAGTACGGTTATCCAGCCAGTTATGCACCCAGCTTATAGTAGCCCCATCTAAATTGTACTTTCCTAGCTTATCTATAAGAATATCATGCGAGACTGTATCAAATGCCTTACTGAAGTCTAGATATATCACATCCACCGCTTCTCCCTTATCCACAAGGCTCGTTATCCTATCAAAGAATGTTATCAGATTAGTTTGACACGATTTGTTCTTTACAAATCCATGCTGGCTATTCCCTATCACCTTACCACCTTCCAAGTGTTTGCAGATGATTTCTTTGATTACCTGCTCCATTATCTTCCCTGGCACAGAAGTTAAACTAACTGGTCTGTAGTTTCCTGGGTTGTTTTTATTTCCCTTTTTATAGATGGGCACTATATTTGCCCCCTTCCAGTCTTCTGGAATCTCCCCCGTCTCCCATGATTTCCCAAAGATAATAGCTAGAGGCTCAGATGGGGGTAGGCCCTCACGTCCTCATGCATGCACTGTAACATAATGGTGCCCTGGTTTGGCCCACGATTAGGCACCACTGTCCTTTGTACCAGGATCTCCCCAAGTTCTGGGCCGAGTATGGACCCAGGTGGGCCTCTGGTGGATCTTTGGGTAACGGCTCTGGACCTCTGAGTCATGGGGGCCCTGGCATCCCTGGATCCTTGAGCCCTCCGAAACTCTGGTAGGGAGGGAGGATGCCAATTTTCCTCATGATCCTGGGGTCGTAGGTGGTTCTCCTCTTTAGGGGCAGGGGGCTCTTGGTTCCAGCCAACACCGAAGGGGAACTCATCATGGAGGACTTGCCAGCTAGGTTGTTCTCCATGTGCTGGATGGCATCCGTCATGGTGTCAGGGTGATGTTGCAAAACCCACTCTCTTCCACCACAGGGTAGGATCCGGACAAGCCGCTCTAGCAGGACCAGCTCAGCAACCTGATCGTTGGTTAGGGGGGCTGTAGGGGCCCCTGACCGCTCCTTCTCCCTTAGGACCTGGCCGAGGCTCCTGTGTTGCTCAACCCCTAAACAGGGAAGATGGATCTTCCTCCCAGCTGTGAGCAGGGGTTCAGAGCCTGCTTTCCTGGCCTGTTCCCTATGCAAGTCTTTTTAGTTTGGGGTGTGGCCCTGCTAGTCCAGTTGTCCCACAGTTGGGGTTTCTCTGTAGGAACCCCTTGGCCGGGGAAGACTTACTTACCTCCAGTGGCTGCGCTGGCAGGCAGGTAGCTGGTCTGCGCCTTCAGGCAGGTATACAGAGAGCTCCTGCATCTTTGCCTGTCAGCCCAACTGAGCCAGGCTCCCTTCTTTTCTCCCCCCTGCAGGCCTGGCTAGCTGAACCCACAGGTGTTCTTTAACCCCTGCTGTGCCCAGTTGTAGTCTCTTTGCTCCTTCACAAGGATATTATGGTCACCTTACTTTTTCCTATACACACTCTCCCCTGGAGACTTTGCAGTCTCTTGATTAGCATTTTGCTCACCTGATTAGCATTTTGCTCAGACTGTAAATAGGTGTTCATTGTGAAGTATACAATATTCAATATACTTAAAGCCAGACAGGTAGATAAGAGTCTCCTGCCTCAAAGAAACTTGTATATCACCTTCTGGTGACCAGCCCCAACTCACAGACCTTAACAGCATAATGTTCAGAATATATATAGGTAACTCCTTACACATTATCTGTACATACATGTTATCCATACATACATTTCACAATTATTATCATAATCAGCGTGACATGCACTTTCAATAGAGACCTTACAAGACCTTTGATTAGCAATTATGTAGAGATCAAACCCAGAGGATATCTAGAATCATATGCACCTCTGTGCCCTCTGCCAGTGGTCACAAGGTTGCAAGACTAAGTTTGGCTTTAGAGGACTGTGATGGATGCACAAAGCCCACACGGTTAACAAGCAGCTTTGGGCCCAGAAGGCTTCTCCGAGCTGCATCTGTTGAGCATGCTCACAATGGAGGTGGAGCTTAAAAGGGCACAGCACAGCTCAGTCAGGGTGGTCAGTGCAAGAGAGCAGACCTGCACTGGTAGCTCCTGTAGGGATACAGCTGGAGTCCCATGCTGTGTGGAGCTGACCTCTATACAGAACTGCGGACCACCACTAAAGAGACAGAGGAGCACCTGCCTGGGAGTGAGCGAAAAGAACCTCAGGAACCTTTCAGTTGAGTATGTGTCGCAAATCAGTGGGCCTCTGGAAAGATGGGATGTAGTATGAAGTAACCCAAGGAGCAAGTTTGGTAATGCCTTTGCACCGGCTACACACCTGACGTGCCAGTCCTAGGGCTCTGGGTTGGAGCCCAGTGGAGTGGAAGGGCACCTACCCACAGACTCTAAACCACTGAATGCTATTGCCTACCCACAGGCTCTAAGGCACTACCATCAAACCACTGAGTAGAGTCACAAGGGGATACAGGGAGCAAGTGTTCTGACCACTAGCCCCACTCCCCTCCCCAAACAAAAAATCTATACATCAGCTTCAGGGGCCTGTTCACTGCCTGCTACTACTGGGTTACCAGTCTATGCAATTGTCTTACACCTTTTGAAAGGTGGATTAACTTTATAAAGTACGTTGTTCTTTTCACACTTACGGCACCAAAATCTACTGAACACATTACAACCAGATTATTATATGTGCAATGCCTTCTAAAATATATTGGCTACAAACAAAATTCTCTTACTCTCTCCTTGTTGCCTACTCTACTGCATCACCTGCGAAATGCCTAAGAAAACAGGTGAGCTTTACAATTTGCCTTGAAGGCCATCAGACCAAGCCTCAACTGGACAAAGAAGGGAATGGAGGCAAGGTGTGTGGGGACTCAGCAGTCAGTTCCAGGACCCTTCAGAAAGAATGACCGGCTATCAGCTCTTCTTGTTTAAATGAGAGTGAGGGAGATAACTAGGCCTAGAGAATTTTACATTTTGAATCTTTTCCTGCCTCCTTTAGCATAAAAAGAGCATTATATTAGCATATAAAAATGGATCAAGATTTAAAAATACCTGAGTTACTTCCTAACTGAAAGAGAATTTATTGACAGTTTAATCAAGAGAAAGTTACTCACGTTGCAGTAACCAAGGTTCTTCGAGATGTGTGCCCCTGAGGGTGCTCCACGCCAGGTGACAGTGCATCCTAGCACCAAAGAGTCCTGTGGCACCTTATAGACTAACAGACGTATTGGAGCATGAGCTTTCATGGGTGAATACCCACTTCGACGGATGCATCCGACGAACTGGGTATTCACCCACGAAAGCTCATGCTCCAATACTTCTGTTAGTCTATAAAGCGCCACAGGGCTTTTGCTGCTTTTACAGATCCAGACTAACACGGCTACCCCTCTGATACTTTACATCCTAGCACCATTGATCAGAGATCTGCAGTAGCAGTGCCTGGTCGGTACACATGCGCTCAGATGCTGTCTCGCGTTGTCGTTAGGGTCTGCCTGAGCATGTGCATCCCAAACCCCCCTCAGTTACTTCTCTACCATAGAGTTGTCTGATTAGTACTCCAAAGTAGAGAGGAGGAGGGTGGGTAGTGGAGCACCCGAGGGACACACATCTCAAAGAACCTCAATTACTGCAAGGTGAGTAACTTTTTCTTCTTCTTCTTCTTCGAGTGCTGTCCCTGTGGGTGCTCCACTCCAGGTAATTGTGAAGCAGTACCCACTATGTTTGGTAGGATTTTGGAGTTGCGGCGGTAATGGCGGTAGACAGTACCGTATGGCCTATTATGGCATCTGCCGTGGTATCCTGTGTGATAGCATAATGTTTGGCAAATGTGTGGTCAGTTGTCCACATGGCCGCCTTGCATATGTCTGTAATAGGTAAGTTGTGGAGGAAGGCAAAGGACATTGACATCGATCAAGTAGAATGAGTTCTGACACCCTCTGGTGTTTGAACATTCTCGGTCTGGTAGAAGGATCTGATGCAGTCTGAGATCCACTTGGAGAGTCGTTGCTTAGAGATAGCATCACCCTTTGATCTCTTGGTAGTAGAGACAAATAGCCTAGGGGATTTACGAAATGGCTTAGTTCTGTCAAGATAGAATGCAAGTGCCCATCGGACATCAATGGTATGTAATGCCGCTTCCTGTGGAGTCTTATGAGGCTTGGAATAGAACGCAGGTAAGTGTATTGGCTGGTTAAGGTGGAAGGTAGACACAACCTTGCGAAGGAATTTGGGATAGGGTCGCATAGTAACCTTGTCTTTAGAGAAAATCGTGTAGGGAGGGTAGGACATCAGGGAGCTTATTTCACCAACCCTTCTCACTGACGTTATGGCAACCAAGAAAGCTACTTTCATAGACATGTGGAGCAGGGATGAAGTAGCCAGGCATTTGAAAGGAGGTTTCATGAGACCATGAAGAACTAGGTTGAGATTCCAGGAGGTTGCTGGTGGATGAATCTCAGGGTAGAGATTTTGTAGGCCTGTGAGGATGCATTTTATGGTGGGGTAGGCAAAAAGTGAATATCCGTCCAGTGTGTCATGGGAGGTAGTAAGGGCCGCAAGGTGTACTCTGATAGAACTGAGCGAGAGCCCTTCCTGTTTTAGTTTCAAAAGGTAGTCTAAGATGTCAGGGAGGGTTGCGGTCTGGGACGTCAAGCATCTGTGGAAGCACCAAACGGAGAAGTGTTTCCACTTTTGCAGGTAAGTCTTATGAGTGGAGTCTCTTCTACTATGCAGGAGGACGTAGTGGACCTGCTCCGAACAGGCTAATTTGTGGGTTTGAAACCATGAAGAACCATGCCGTGAGATGGAGTTTCCAGAGCTGCAGGTGGAGAAGCTGACCATTGTTCTGGGAGAGCAGATCTGGTCTGTCAAGGAGAGTCCTTGGAGGATGGGTGGACATGCACAGCAGGTAAAGATACCATGTCTGTCTGGGCCAAGCTGGACAATAAGTATGACCCTGGACTTGTTCTCTCTGACCTTGCATAGAACCCTGTGTATCAGTGGAATCGGCGTAAAAGTGTACATGAGGGATTTGTTCCAGGGAATGAGGAACGCATCCCCGAGGAATACGGCCTCGAGTCCTGCTCTGGAGCAAAATAGATGGCTTTTGCAGTTCTGAGATGTGGTAAACTGGTCTATCAACGGAGTGCCCCAGTAGGAGAAGAGCTGTCAGAGTATCATAGGATGCAATTCCCATTTGTGTTCTTCGGAGAAGTGTCTGCTGAGTGTGTCGGTGGTAGTGGTGTGATGCCCAGCCAGGTAGGAAACAGTGATTCCTATGTGATGTTGTATGCATCAGTTCCATAACCGGATGGCTTCTGTGCATATGGAGTGCAATTGTGCTCCCTCCTGCCTGTTGAAGTAAAACGTACATGCTATATTGTCTGTCAGGACCCGGATGGACTTGTTCTTTATGATGAATAGAAAGTGAAGGCAAGCGTACCTGACAGCTCTGAGCTCTAGAAGATTTATGTGCAGACGTGTCTCTGATAGGAACCAGTGGCCCTGTACCATGTGTTTCCCTAGGTGCACTCCCCAACCTATTAGGGAAGAGTCCGTGGTGAGCATGATCACTGGGAGGGGGGTGTGGATGGAAGAGGACACCTGGTCATAGGTTCTCTGGTTTTGTCCAATGAAGAGAGGCCAGTATGTTTGCTGAAGGAGTTAGCATCATGCAGAGGCTGTGTCTGCTGGGTTTGTAGCCAACCCTGAAGGCATCCCATGTGCAGCCTGGCATATTTGACCACAAAGGTGGTGGCTGCCATGTGACCGAGAGGCTGTAGGCAGGTCTGTGCCTGTATTCTGGGGTGAACAAAGATCATGTGTATGAGATGTGTAACAGTGAGGAATCTGTTGTGGAGAGAGAGGCTCTGGTTCGAATTGAGTCCAGATGAGCTCCGATGAATTCTATCTGCTGCGTTGATATCAGGGTGGATTTTTGGAAGTTTATTTTCAAGCCTAGACTGTGGAAGAGCAAGATGGTAAGACGCGTTGCTTTTAATGTCTTGTCATATGAGCCACCTTTGATGAGGCAGTTGTCTAAGTAAGTAGAGGAAAAGTATAACCCTGTGTTTGCGGAGGTCGGCCACGACTACGGCTAGGGTCTTGGACAATACCTTCGGTGCTGTGGAGAGATCAAATCGGAGTACTCTGAACTGAAAATGGTCATGTCTGAGTGTGAATCGCAGGAAGAGTCTGTGTGCTGGGGGAATGGATATGTGGAAGTAAGCATCTTGTAGGTCGAGGGCTTTGAACCAGTCCCCTTGTTCCAGCATGGGTATTATTGTGCCCAGTGTGACCATCCTTAATTTCTGTACACTACAAATTTGTTCAGTCAGCGTAGATCTAGTATAGATCTCCATCCACCACTTGTCTTTTGGATCAGAAAGTAGTGGGAGTAGAACCCTTTCCCCTGATTTTGCGTTAGTACCTGTTCCACTGCACTAGGTGTAGAAGATGAGCCACTTCTATGCGAAGTAGGTGCTCATGAGAGGGGTCCCTGAAGAGGGACGGGGAGGGGGGAAAGGTGGGCAGGCAAGATATAAAAGGGCTGGAGTAACCTGACTGAACTATTTCCAGGACCCAGTGGTCCTGGGTGATCTGTTGCCAGGCATGGTGGAAAACCTGGAGGTGGTGGCCAAATGGGCAAATAGACGCCAGAGTCAAAGGGTGGTCACGCAGACCCCCGACCAGCAGTTCAAAATTGCTGTTCGTTTCCCGAGGGGTGGGAGGTAGCTGGTTGCATGTGGCTCTGCCTGAGCCTAGGAGGTCCCAATAACATATGGTGAGGACTGGGGCCAATGATATTGTTGTGCACGGGGCCTCTCATAAGGTTGATACCATTGTCTCCTGGGGAGGGATGGGTATATGCCCAGTGTGCGCAGGATGGCCCTAGCGTCTTTCATAGTGTGAAGGACTTCATCAGTTTTCTTGGAAAAATGTTTATCTTTACCAAAGGGAAGATCCTCCACTTTGGTCTGCAGATCTTTGGGGATACCAGGAATACCTGTGCATCACCACCGCAGTGGCAGTGGTGCAGGGTGCTATGTCTGCCATGTCCAGGGATGCTTGTAGCGCCATCCTGGACACCAACTGACCTTCGACCAGGACTGACTTAAAGTCCGCTCTCCTGTCCTCTGGGATATAGGAGGCAAAATCAAAGAGCTTGTTGTAGTTGTCATAGTTATAGCTTGCGAGGAGGGCAGAATAATTTGCAATTCTAAATTGTAGAGTGGAGGAGGTATAAATCTTGTGGCCCAGGAGGACAAGGTGTTTGAGGTCTTTGTCTTGCGGAGTGGGCTGGTATTGTGGCTGCTTTGTTCTTTGTGTTGCTGCATCCACCAAAAGAGAGCTGGGTTGTGGGTGGCAAAATAGGAAATCTACATCCTTCGCGGGAACACAGTATTTATGTTTAGCCTTCTTGCATCTTGGTGGGATGGAGGAAGGGGTCTGCCAGAGAGTATCAGCTGGTTCTATGAGGGCTTCGTTTATGGGGAGCATGATCTCTGAGGGCAGAGAGGGTTGGAGGATTTTGAGGAGTCTATGTTGTGTCTCCTGGACTTCCTCCAAAGGAATGTCCTGGCTGAGTGCCACTCTCTTGAAAAGTTTCTAGAATTGCTTACAGTCATCCACATTTTGCAGAGGTGGAGGCATGAGGGCTTCATCTGTGGCTGAAGGCGAGGCAGGAGCCGGCAAATCCAGGAAGGGTTCATAGCCTGCCTCTTCAAGAAGGGGTTCAGGAGCTCTAGATATCGATGGAGCTGGCAAGAGAGATGCAGAACGAGGTTGCAGTCTGGTGGAAGGAGCGCAAGGAGGAGTGGTGGCAGGAGCTGGCCACAGGTACCACTGAGGCCAGGGCACAGGGTAGGAAAAGTGTGGCTCCGCCCATGGGGGGGCAAAGTAGGGAAACTGAGGCTGATTCTTGTTATGCAATGTACCTTGAGCTACCTAAGGTTCCGGTGGAGGGGGAGAATCAGCTGGGGAGAACTCTGCCTGCTGCTGCATATTGTTTTTGCTGTCAGTGAAAGCAGCCAGGTTGGGTAGTGAGAGCTGTTGTTCAAACAGTGAGTGCTCCGTGTCAAGGAGTGGAGAGTTAGGTTCAGGGGCCACTGAAATATCATGTTGGTGTAGCAATTGTTGCTGCTCCGTGGGCTGCGGTGCTGCGGAGTGTGGAGAGTGAGTAACAGCCTGGAGCAATTTGTGTTTGGCTTTAGCAGGAGCTGCGGGATGCTTGTAGGAGTCCTGCAGAGATTCCATGTCTGCTCCGGGGGTGACGGGCAGGCTCGGTGCTGACAAGAACGTCAGCACCGGGGTGGGTCGTGTTGCCGGTACCGAGTCCACCGTTAGTGTCGGAGGGATCAGTACCGAGGAGAGCTTCCTATTGTGGGAAGTCAGGTCCCTACCTTTGCGCCCTGTGTGAGCTGCTGCTGAGGTGCTGGGGTGGTCGGAGGTGCCTGCTCTTGGCACTCTCAGCACCAAGGGTAAAGACCTTGGAGGAGATCCTTTACCCTTCTGAATGTCCCTGAGCAGAGACACAGGGGCTTCCTGTCTCTTCGCGTAAGAGGGTGAAGCCACATTCCCAGTCGTTTCCGACTTGGCAGGGGAGCGTGAGGGAGAGGATTTATTGCTCTTCTCCATAGGTGGTTGCAGAGCTTTATCTATCAGCATTTTTAGGCGCAAGTCTCTGTCATGCCGAGCTCATGTTTTCAGGTTGGTGCAGTAGAGCTGCTTGGCAGGGACGTGTGTCTCGCCCAATGCATTTCCCTACAGGAGTTGCACTTTTTAAAGCCTGGGGACCCCAGCATCATGGAAGTATGATTGTCCAGGAGGAAAGTCTCAATGGGAGACTAACATGAGGAAATTTTTTTTTAAAACTAACAAACTATTCTAATGGAAAGGGAGAAAACTGGGATATATCTAGTTATCTATTTCTACCTACTTATTTCCTTCAGTGACTAGGGAAGAGGTTAACACTGACCCAAGTCCCGTCTTCAGACAAGGATGGTTGAGAAGGAACTGAGGGGAGTTTGGGATGCCCGCGCTCAGGCAGACCCTAACGATGCCACGAAACAGCAGCTGAGCGTGTGTGTCCCGACCAGGCACTTTTACCGAAGATTTCTGATCAACAGCGCTGGGACACACCGTCACCTGGAGTGGAGCATCCACAGGGTCAGTATCGAAGAAGAACTTTATATTCAATTTTCTCATTGCACATTAAGTATTTAAGTTCATGTATATGTGTGCAGTGCTAGGTGCTAATGGTATCGTGGCCTGTTCTTGTTGCTCTAATTTGATTAATTGCCTGAATGCCAGTACTCTGCCTAGGATGGATTTGGGAGCCATATCCACACTATTGCCAACCCCATATGTTCAAAATTAATAAATCAGGCCCCAAAATCCCTATGCTGGCTTAGAAATCATGACATTTTAAAAATAAATGCTAGATTCTTTTAAACTTTTTTTTCTGAGCCTTTAAGGATTCACATTTTCAAGCTTTTCTCTCTAACCATGAGGGGTTAGAAAGTTTCTTTTAAAAAAATGAAAACTGAAATTCATATCTCATCATATGTCTTCTGGAGCTGAGGCTGAAAGAAAAACACCAAATATTGTAAGACTCACTATACAATTGCAGGAATTGGCAATATTGTCTGCAACACACGGGGCTCAATTCAAAGGTGGTATATGAGGTGGCAATATGTTAGTCTTTCTTACATTCAGATTTTTTTTACACCCATTTCCTGATATGTTAAGTGAGTCTAAGGGTACGTCTGCACAGGAAATGAAGGTGTGATTGTAGTACAGGTCAGTATAATTTATGCATGAAAGAAGTGTAATCTAAGATTGTGATTCTCTTAGGTCTCCTCATGCTCACTTAAACTGAACAAGCTGAATTAAAATATATTACATCACCTCTAAATTTGTCCCAGTAAGTCAGATCCTCCCTCTTCCTTATGATGACATAGACTCACAGGAGCAGGTCTGAGTAGATCTAGGGCAGGGGTTCTCAAACTTCATTGCACTGCGACCCCATTCTGACAACAAAAGTTACTACACGACCCCGGGAGGGTGGACTGAAGCCTGAGCCCTACTGCTCAGTGGGGCAGGGGGAGGGGGCACAAAGCCAAAGCCCAAGGGCATCAGCCATGTCAGGGGCCTATAATCTGAGCCCCATCACCCAGAGCTGACGCCCTCAGGCTTCAGCTTTGGCCCTGGTCAGTAGGGCTTGAGCTTTGGCTTCAGCCCCGGGCCCCAGCAAGTCTAACACCAGCCCTGGCAACTCCAGTTATACAAAGGAGCCTGATTATCTGCTGCCTTTCATGGTGTGTAATCATTTACACCAGTGCAGAATGTGTGCAAAGTGAATGTAAGATACTACCAATCAGATGATTCAAGGCAGTGGAAAATTAGGCCCACGGGTTTTAGGGCTTGTCTACACAACAAAACTGTACTGGTTTATCTACACTGGTTAAAAAACTGATTTGAGTTAAACTGGTGCAATTTATGTGTGTGGACAAGGCTTCAGTTACACCACATTGCAGATCACCTCTGAATTTGGGCCATGGTGTGTAATATATTTGAGGACATATAAATTTACAGTAAGTGTAAGTTACTTGTTAAGCACACATGACTCTAAATGAGTCTAAGGCCAAAATTTGTAAACTAGGGGTTCTAAAGTCAGGTTCCTAAATACGTATTTAGGCACATTTAGACTCTAAATATAGAGTTAAGAACTTAACTTTAGCTTGAAAATATTGGCCAGAATCTAAGGAAATCTAAATTGATGTGTGCATGTTGGTTGAACCCATTAATTTTATGATCATTCATTACCTAACAATCAATCTTTTTTTTTTTAAACCCTGTTTTTTTACTTAGGAAGCCTGTACTGTATTACGTGGGTCCTGTAGTTTCAAAATATCTTTACTGTATGTTCCCTAGCCAAAAATACTGGAGTTAAGACTGGAATACTTATCAATAGCTTAAAAGAGTTTAATACACACACATAAACTAAAGAACAAAAATGAATAAAAAAACAACATAAAACAGTGTATCTATCAAAATCCAAACATTTATCAATTCAGTGAAAAGTTTAAAACATTTAAAGCATACATATGCTCAGAATAAGGCACCTAAATCCTGTTAACTCTTCAACCAGAGCAATGCCTTGGAAATTACAGAATTGGTTTGCATTTCACTCTGTAAATCAAGTTAAACTTCCTCCCTCAGGTTCCCTACCTTGATTCCTGCTCTACCTCGTAGTTTTGTCTCTTTGTAGCCCTCCTTCCAAGGTTCGCAGCATCTGTTGCAGACCTTGGTAGGTCAGCTAAAACCATGTGCCTATTAGAGAATGAGGTCCAGAGCAGCTCCTGACAATTTTTAAAAATCTGAGGGGTAGAAAATATGGGACTTCGAGCAGAATTAAGATTTGGAAATGGTCAGGAGAGAAGAAAGGAGAGCAGGGAGCTTGGGAATAGAAGACAGAGGTTTTGAGGGAGATGACTGTGAATTTGGAGCCAAGAAGATTGCAGGACCTGTCCTGGTCCAGGGAACTTGCATGCTCAGCAAACGCTATGAAATGGGGTAGTTGGGAAGTCCTGGAAATTCACTTTTACTTTTGTAGGTTTGTAGATTTGGCTTTAGCTTTCATAAGCAATGGTGCATTTACTACTTGCTACTTAGTGGCCTGATAGAAAAGAATTAGAGGTTTAACTCCTGAAAGGGACATTTTTATTTCTGGTTCTGATTTTGCCCAAAATACGTTCCCTATAAATCCTGTCATATACTTTATTGGTTGAAAAGTATAAATTAAAATCAACATGCCTTTCACTGAATTTAGTTGTGGGGAAATCTGCAGTTGACTTTTAGTCTTGTTTGCCTGCTGTTGTATATTATTAGCTCTGAGGAATGTTACCACAGGGTATAATTCAGAAAGTAAAAAAAATCACTGCCTGTAATCATAGTGTTCAGGATGAGTAGCTTTAGTGACAATCCTATGGACAGAAATGGCTCAATTTCTTAGCAGGGTAATCTGAAATTAAAGCAAAATGATATAGTAGTTATGATATTTAAGTCATGAGGATGTAAGTTAAAACAATACTATTCTGGTCTGGAAAACATTTTAATGAAAAAAACCCAAACAAAACAACAAATATACACCACAACAACAAAGAACACCCCAAAATAATATAGAAAAGTAAACCCATATTGAATATTTTAGTTCCAAACACTGATTAGCTCAGATTCATATTTGCTTGCCTATGGATTATCATCGAATTAATGGTGCTTTGACTCAAGAGTCTTTCCTTACAGACTAAAAAAGCCTTTGATAAACACAAAGATCCCATATTTACCTTTAGTAATACTCTGCAGCTTCCTTCAGATTTGGCTGGATTTACACCTGTGAATCTGAGGGCAGAACTGGAACCTACCAATCATTTACTTACTAAGAGATGTGAAAGATGTCATCCATACAGACAGTACACTTGTTATGAGCTATTAATGGCTTGTGAAAGGATTTAGACAGCAACCATCTGATTTCAAATAAAAATACCAAGGAGTGCAAACTGTAAACTGCATTTTATACAAAAAGGAAAACAAAATAGAAAATCAGTAAACAGTGAGCAGTAGAAAGATTACAAGCAAAAATTAGAAGTTTAGAGTATTGCTGTTTAACATCTCAAATAAACAGTGTCTTTCATCCCAAAGGATTTTACATATGACATAGGAATTGCTGCACATACTGCAGTAATGCAACATCCTCTGGGGTAAAACTAACCAGTTGCTTAACTTAATATCTAACAAGTGGACCAGAGATGGAAACCAGACTAAAAAAAGCTATGTGTGGTGCTGGGGACTTTGAATCAAACTTGCAAGTCCAGGGCTGAAGACCACAGTTAGGAGTGTATCTGTTTGCCTAAATTTGCCAAAATGTTTAAATCCCTAGACTCATTCATTTTTTATTTAGCCACCTAAATAGGTGGCCAGACTTTCAAAAGTACTGAGCTTCCGTTACCCACACTGAAATAAATGTGAAGCGCTAAACACTCAGCAATTTTGAAAATAAGAACTCTTATTCACTCACTTAAAGATGGACGTAGAAGCCCAAATCTAGGCTATCATTTTGAATAACTTGGCCACCGATTGTCTAGACTTGATGTTGACAGGCAACTCTGACTATTAGAGCAAAATGTTCCAGGTCAAAATAAGGAAGGATAGTCCAGTGATCCACTTAGGAGAAGTGAAGAATAAGAAGCTGCTTCCATATATGGGCCTCCACTTCCTCCTACCTTACAGTCTAAACTGAACCCCTACAAATGAGGGAAAGGAAAAAAGCTACCGCCAAGAAAAGCACGTCTGCTACTGGCCCCCGAAAGAAACTGCGGGACATGTGGGCAGCAACATTTAGCAGGTAAGATACTGTACACTTTTATGCTACAAACTTCCTTTTTAGCTATGATCTCTAACAAACACCAACAACATAAGCAGGTCAAATAACGGAGAACTTAAAGATCTTACAGGTCATATTTTAAAAAACAGAGACCTATGTAGAAATACACAGGTAGTTCTGAGTATAAATAGATAGTTGAACCTACATATCTAATCACATTCACAAGCTACTATTATGTGCATGTAATCACAGCAATTGCATGTACAAATATAGACATCTACTTTTAAAAAACTGAACACTAAATGTTCACAAATGTAGAACAAATAATAAAACACGCACACAAACAGCTACTTTTAATCAATCTGTTCCAGGTAAAATAACAGTTTGAAAAACAGAGATGTTACTGACCTGATACAGCAATATATCTCTGCTGTGCATTATTATATGTCTCTCTGGAAATGTATATAGAATTAGCTCCAAAGTCAGCTATCCTAAAAACTAAACAGTGATGTAATGACTGAAGCAGTGGTTCTCAACCCGTAACCCGTGGGCTGCTTGTGGCGCAATCAGCACACAGCTGCAACCCATGTGACATCCTCAGGGCCATCCAGGGAGAATATATGTTGTGTGGATGCGGCCCACATAACACATAGAGAGCTCCATATGTGGCCCACAATGGTAAATAGATTGAGAATCGCTGGACTAAAGGACAAATAGGTAGGCATTTTTTAGAAACATATCAATATCAAATCAATCTACCAATTCACAAGACTATTCCATATGTCCATTTAATTTGCAGTAATCTACAAAGCTATAAATCAATTCCCACCTTACAAAACCCATCCTGTTTATTTATACAATTTTTAAATACAATTGGTATTTTAATAGCATTTATTTTAATAGCATTTATTTAGTCTTTTTTTTTTTAAATTTGAACTCTGTTTGCAAATAACACATTTTGTGTTCTCAATCCAATTTCCAGTGGACAGATCATAGAATCATAGAAGATTAGGGTTGGAAGAGACCTGACGAGGTCATCTAGTACAACCCCCTGCTCAAACCAGGACCAATCCCAACTAAATCATTGCAGCCGAGGTTTTGTCAATGTGGGCCTTAAAAACCTCTAAGGATGGAGATTCCACCACCTCCCTAGGTAACCCATCCCAGTGAAATAGTTTTTCCTAATATCCAACTTAGACCTCTTCCACTGCAACTTGAGACCATTGCTCCTTGTTCTGTCATCTGCCACCACTGAGAATAGCCTAGCTCCATCCTCTTTGGAACCTCCCTTCAGGCAGTTGAAGAGTGCTATCAAATCCCCCCTCACTCTTCTCTTCTTCAGACTAAATAACCCCAGTTCCCTCAGCCTCTCCTTGTAAGTCATGTGTCTCGGCCCCCTAATCATTTTCATTGCCCTCCGCAGGACTCTCTCAAATTTGTACACATCCTTTCTGTAGTGGGGAGCCCAAAACTGGATGCAATACTCCAGATATGGCCTCATCAATGACCAATAGAGGGGAATAACCACTTCCCTAGATCTGCTGGCAACGCTCCTACTAATGCAGCCCAATATGCCATTTACCTTCTTGGCAACAAGGGCACACTGTTGACTAATATCCAGCTTCTCGTCCAATGTAATCCCCAGGTCCTTTTCTGCAGAACTGCCATTTAGCCAGTGATTCAGCAACACTTAATTCTTCCGTCCTAAGTGCAGGACTCTGCACTTGTCCTTATTGAACCTCATTTGATTTCTTTTGGCCCATTCCTCCAATTTGTCTAGGTTACTCTGGACCCTATCCCCACCCTCCAGCATATCTACCTCTCCCACCATCTTAGTGTTATCCACGAACTTGCTGAGGGTGCAATCCATCCCATCATCCAGGTCATTAATAAAGATGTTTAACAAAACTGGCCCCAGGACAAACTCCTGGGGCACTCCGCTTGATTTGGGCTGCCAACTAGACATTGAGCCGTTGATCACTACTCATTGAGCCTGATGATCTAGCCAGCTTTCTATCCATCTTATAGTCCATTCATCCAGCCCATACTTTTTTAACTTGCTGGCAAGAATACTGTGGGAGACCGTATCAAAAGCTTTGCTAAAGTCAAGGCATATCACATCCACCGCTTTCCCCATATTCATAGAGACAGTTATCTCATCATAGAAGGCAATCAGGTTGGTCTGACATGATTTTCCCATTGGTGAATCCATATTGATTATTTCAGATCACCCTCCTCTCCTCCAAGTGCTTCAAAATGGATTCCTTGAGGACCTGCTCCATGATTTTTCCAGGGACTGAGGTGAGGCTGAACGTTACATACTTCTCCGGATTCTCCTTCTTCCCTTTTTTAAAGATGGGCACTATATTTGCCTTTTCCCAATCATCTGGGACCTCCCCTGATCACCATGAACTTTCAAAGATAATGGCCAATGGCTCTACAATCACATCAGACAACGCCCTCAGCACCCTCGGATGCACCCATGGACTTGTGTATGTCCAGCTTTTCTAAGTAGTCCTTAACCTGTTCTTTCACTTTTGAGGGCTGCTCACATCCTCCCCATATTGTGCTGCCCAGTGCAGTGTCTGTGAAGACCAAGGCAAAAAAAGCCTTGAGTACTTCAGCTTTTCCCATATCATCTGTCACTAGATTGCCTCCCTCATTCAGAAAGGGGCCACACTTTCCCTGACCTTCTTCTTGTGGCTAACATATCTGTAGAAACCCTTCTTGTTACCCTTAACAAGCTGCAACTCCAATTGTGCTTTGGCCTTCCTGATTACACCCATGCAAGCTTGAGCAATATTCTTATACTCCTCCCTAGTCATCTGTCCAAGTTTCCACTTCTTGTAAACTTTCTTTTTGCATTTAAGCTCACTGAAGATTTCTCTGTAAAGCCAAGCTTGTCGCCTGCCACATTTGCTATTCTTTCTGCCCATTGGGATGGTTTGTTCCTGCACCCTCAAAAAGGCTTCTTTAAAATACAGCCAGCTCTCCTGGACTCCTTTCCCCCACATATTAGCTTCCAGGGGGATCCTGCCCATCAGTTCCCTGAAGGAGTCAAAGTCTGCTTTTCTGAAGTTCAGGGTCCATATTCTGCTGCTCTCCTTTCTTCCTTTTGTCAAGATCCTGAACTTGACCATCTCATGGTCACTGCTGCTCAGGTTGCCACCTACTTCTACTTCCCCTACTAATTCTTCCCTGTTTGTGAGCAGCAGGTCAAGAGGAGCACAGCCCTAAGTTGGTTCCTCTAGCACTTGCATCAGGAAGTTGTCCCCAACACTCTCCAAAAACTTCCTGGATGCTCTGTGTTCTGCTGTATTGCTCTCCCAGCATATGTCAGGGTGATTAAAGTCCCTGACATATGCTGGAAACTTCTGTCCAAAGAAAGCCTCGCTGGTGGTCTACAGCAGACTCCCACAATGAAATCACCCTTGTTGTTCTCGTCTCTAAACTTAACTCAAAGACACTCAACAGGCTTTTCTTCAGTTTCATACTGGAGCTCTGAGCAATCATACTGCTCTCTTACATACAGTGTAACTCCTCCACCTTTTCTCCCCTGCCTGTCCTTCCTGATCAGTTTATACCAATCCATGACAATGCCCCAATCACATGAGTTACCTCACCAAGTCTCTGTTATTCCAATCACATCACAATTCCTTGACTGTGCCAGGACTTCCATTTCTTCCTGCTTATTTCCCAGGCTTCTTGCGTTCATGTACAGGCACCTACGATAACAAGCCGATTGCCCTACTTTCTCAGTATGAATCAGGAGGCTTGATGTCTATGAAAGAATTCCATGAACTGGCATTCTTGAGCTTCATTATGTGCTAGACCTCTCACATAGTCCCAGGTGAGGGGGAAAAGAGTAAGGAAGTCCTCATGTCTATTTTGCATCTCCCTAATGGGCTGTCCTGGGAGCTGCCATGGCCTCCAGCACAAGTCAGACCATGATCTAATTTACAGGAGTCTTGAAGGTTGCTTCAGAACTGCTCTCCAGAAGTGCCAGAGCCCTACACTGCTCCTGCCCTGGAGGAATTCCTCAGAAGGGCATTCAACAGCCCTTTTTCTGCTGCCTCTTGTTAGCAGTCTCAGCAAAAGGGTTAAGGACTTAATAGGGGGATGGATTGGCATCATTTAAGATACTCAAGCCAGAAGGTTCATGAAGCGAAGGGAGGGAAAAAGTGATTACAGACCCGCATAAAACTAACAAGGGGAAAAAAATCCTAGTAACAAAAATAAACTGACCAGGAAAGGGAGGCAGGCTCCTCAGTATAATTAAATAAGAGCACATGTCAAATGGTGCATTTTCTGAGTTTCAACAAGTTTAGTGTTGAACAGCAATATCCTTTTTCAAGGAGAATGCAGCTGAAGGAAACTAAAGGGCCTTTGTAACTTTCCTGTCACAGTGTTTGACTGTGCATGGCCATGAAATGAGATTGCTTCATTAGACAATTTTCTCTGTGAGGTGATATAAACACTATAAGGAATAGCTGAGCTGGAAATTTTTATCCACTGGTAACTGAGGGAAAACTCTTTGGTGATATTCTGCTCATTCACCTTTCTTAGCCCCTATCTTCTATAATTCACAAAGAAAAGATTCATAACAGACAAAAATCTTTATGGACTCATCTATTTTATAGCAAGCTTCTTCCCTCAGCATATCCATAAAGCAGAGACACAGGATTCTTCCAAAATGCTCAGAAGAGCTCTAGAAGAGCTTGGCTACTTACTGCATGCATTGGCGTACCACAGCCTCAAGAGCATATGGCGTGCTGGCTAGCAGGTGTGCTATGCTGTGCAGCATGCTCTAGCTGTGTGGTGTCCTTTCTGTAGCCAGGTTTATTCTGAATTATCTTTCCCTAGACCTGCATTGCCCTACTCCTCCTCACTTCAGTTTCCACCTGGCCACATCTGTTAAGGGAATTATTTCACTATTAGTGAGGAACTGCCATGCTCTGCAATGACATTCAACCTCTACCTAACATAAAACAGCAGCGGCACTCTTGATCATTGTCTAAAGAGACTCTGTTATGAAAATGAATTTTTTTAAAGAGACTTTTAATCTGTACCAGAAGCAGTACTATTGACCAAATCCTGCAGCCTATACCCAGGTCTTATGCAGCAGCAACTCCAACTGAAAGATAATAAAAGTTTTCCTTGAGTAAGAGCTATGTGATAGGTCACTTTATATATTAGTGGGTGTCACTTACAGTTACCTAAGTGGAAAAAACACAGGGAAGGGGAAATCAAAAGAGAGAAAAAGGAAGAAAGGGCAGAAAAGCAGATGCAAGTAACATCATCAAAACTGGGAAGCAGACTAGAATTAAGGATGTGACAGTTCATGCATTATGCTGTCTAACATACAATTTTCCTTCCAGTGATCCAGAAAAGGGACCCAGATTATTTCAAAGTATGAGAGATTTTGGTTATGTTCAGAAGGTTGGAGAGTCACATAGGTGAAAGATCCATATCTCCTTGGATGCTGGAGCTATAGACCTCCACTGGATTGTATTGTTTCATTTGTCAAAGAAATATTTATGTAAAATTATCTAAGCCCCTTGGGGCACTGACAATTTTTTAATTCTATTTTTGTAAAGAGCCTAGCACAATGTCTGTGAGATGAGCCCCTGTAAGCTATAATAATAATAATAATAATAATAATAATAATAATAATAATAATAATAATAACAACCATCACCACCACCAGGTGGTACTATGACCACTGAATTTAAAACCCTCTAGAAAATAAAGAGGGTGAGATTTTACAGGATCTAGCAATTGTCAGAGAGCGGACAGTGCAGGATATAGTTGTTGTCAAAAAGAAGACAAACAAGTCCATGTTAATTGATATTGCCATATCATCATCAGCAACAACAACACAAAGAAAGAAGAAGAGAAGATGTTAAGCATGAAGAATTATGCCATGAAGTGGAACAATTATGGAAAACTAGAATAAAGATGATCTCATTGATTATTGGAGCTCCTGGAATGATCCCTAAGGGTATAAACAAGCATGTCAGGAGTGCAAGATATCATGATCGGTGATCTCCAGAAATCAGCGCTATTAGACACTGCATGAATTTTAAGGAAAGTCAAAGGAGAATAAGTACATCTGAGCACCTAAAATGCAGGAATTCTGTGGAGAGTTTAAAAAAACCAAAACTTCTGATCACCTGAACCTACAGAGTCAGTTTATGGTCTAGATTTATTGGTGACTCATAGGCAGTAGCTTTCCCCTTTTTATGCTTAAAGATTTTGAATGTTGTGAAGGCTCTTTGTTTTTGTTTTTTTAATCCCTATGATGTAAAACTGAAGGATAACAATAATATTGCTAAAGTAATGGAAAATGCAAATACTAGTAAAAGTTAGAATGTCTGTTACAGTGATTTCAGACAGAATGGAGAGGACTCATTAACAGTAACTGTGTACTTCTGGGTTGGACCAAAATAGCCAAAGTGCCAGAATCACTCTTAGATTGAGGTCAGGAAGGGAAGAATTGCATATAAAGGTAGCTTTGTAAACAGGTATTGCCAAATGCAAAGTTATTTGTAGCATATTCTCAATTTCAAAAGCTAAATGAATCATGAAGGCAAACTTCCATAGTAACTGGACAAGGAGAGTGTTATTTACAGCTGGTAGGTTAATATTTACAGCCCGCTGGTCAGTTTTCATATGTACAACAAGAATACTTTGCACTTACACAGCACCTTTCAGTGGAAACCTCAATTCACTTTTAAAGAGAGATGGTTAACAAAACCAGACCTGGAGGGCAGTTTGCTGTGCAGCAAAATTCAAGATTTTTTACTTCTTTTGATTTTTCGAGAGTTGAAGATGATGGAGGTTTATATAAGAAATGTTATTGGGTGAAGGAAAACATTGAGTTACCTAGGAAGGTGGTGGAACTTCCATCCTTAGAGGCTTTTAAGGCCCAGCTTGACAAAGCCCTATCTGGGATGATTTAGTTGGTGTTGGTCCTGCTTTGAGCAGCAGCTTGGACTCGATGATCTCCTGAGGTCTCTTCCAACCCTAATCTTCTATGATTCCATGATTAGGGCACATATGGACATGAAAGGTCATTAAACAGGTACATTTTGAAAGCAAATGTTATAGCAAGAGACGTTTTACTACTTCTACTACAAACTCTGCCAGTTATGGATGTGGTAGATCCATATGTCCTTTCAACCATCTGGCTGTGAGAATTTATAAAGTGCTTGTCACCATAGTAGCTAAGCCCTGGAAAAAATTGTTACTTAACTGTATTTTTACTATTGTCCTTTGAGATGTGGGTACAGACATGTATTCCACTCAGTTATGCATGTGCCCAGCATGCTGGAGACAGAGCACTTTTGCACAGCAGTACTGGTCAGGGTAGCGCTCACACCCTCTAGCCCTCAAAGTCCCTCCCTCCCTTGGCTATTCAAGGGCAGCTGCAGTTTATTTCAGTTCTTTTGCACCAAAAATCAAACCTGGAGACTCTGACGCAGAGGGAGGAAGGGTGAGTTGCAGAATATATATCTGCATCTACATCTCCAAGAAGAAGAGTCCCAGAATAGGTAAGTCAGTTTTTATTCTGAGAGTGGTTGGAGATGTATATTCCACTCAGGTGACTCACAAGCAGAAATTGAAGGAGCTGGGGCTCAGAGTTTACTTAAACAGTGACTGCAGAACTGCCCTTCCAAAGTTTGCATCTGACCTAGATGCAGTCATAATAGCATAATATCTGCTAAAAGTATGCCCAGAAGATCAGGTCGTGGCCCTCCAAACATCCAGTGCAGAAACATCATTGAGAAACATGACGGAAACTGCTTGGGTCCTTGTCGAATGACCCACCAGTTTTTGTGGAGACGTCTGAACTACCCTATATGCCACCATATTGCAGGAAGTGATTAATCAGGAAATCATCTGTGTGCAGACCACCTGACTCTTCATCTGATCCGCATAGGAGACAAAAAGTCGAGGCAATGAACAAAATGGTTTTGTCCTTTCTAGACAGAATGCAAAGCATAGTCTCACATCCGATATGTGAAGATTCTGTTTCTCTGCAATTTAGTGAAGTTTAGCAAAGAATACAGGCAAGTATACTGCTGGATTAAGGAAGAACTGTGAAACCACTTTAGACAAAAATTTTGGATGAGATGTTAGAGCCACTTTGTCTTTGAAAAACTGAGGATACAGGGGCTCTGCCATTTGGACCTGCAGTTTACTTATTCATCTTGTGGCTGTTAAAAGCAATAAGGAAGGTTGACTCTTAGGAAAGAAGGGATAGAGAACAAGTTTTCAGAGGCTCAAACAGTGGTCCCCTGAGGGCAGCCAGCACAATGTTATGATCCCACAAAGGAAGCATCCCTTTTACAGATGGAAAGAGATGGACAACTCTTTTACTCCTGGGGGAATTCTGCACCACTGCACAAGTAAAGAATTAATGTCCCCCACAGATTTTACTCTTTCCCTACAGAAAAATTGATTCACTTGCCCCTGATGGCCAGCAGTTGCGGGGACTGGGTGTCAGGAGCAGCAGGGGAAGACATAAATCACTGTCTCCGGGGTGGGGCAGGGCTCTCTCTGTTCCTCTTGCTCGCTACCATCCTGTGCCTGAAGCCAGGGACAGGCAGGGCTGGGGATGCTCCCTGAACTGCCTCCCCACCTCCTAGTGAGTCTCTGTTTCCTTTCTCACTGACTCCTTCTCCATCCCAAATGTGAATCATACCTGCCTCTTTCTCCACTGCCAAAGATATAAGGTCAAATGCAGAGTTTATGTACTCTATATCAGGCCTACACTATATGTAGAAACCAATTCTAAGAACTAAATAATTCTTCTAAAACTAGTGAAGGGCACCTATCAGAGACAAGAGATTAACAAATCTTGTTTAGTTTTTTGTTTGTTTGTTTGTTTTGTTGTTTTATGCGAATCCATTCTGGAATGATGGTAAATCAAAAAAGTTAACAGAATTTTTTAAACCTTGTACTCTCTCACTATTTCAACCTTCCTATCGCCAAAGCATCTTGTCCCATTTGCCTTCAACTTTACACGTAATTCTGCTCTTGCAGAACATCCTGCCTATGAAATTTCAAGAAAAATTTGTTTCGTTTTGTTGAAGTTATGGGTGAGTAAAAATGGGGCCTATAGTGGACAGCTATTTTCAGTTTTGCAAATAAAAAGACTAGCATCTCTTCATAATGAAGCACCTCACATCAAAACGCTTTGCATTAGTTGCTGATAAAACTCTGTAAACTGAATGGTAAAACAGTAAACTGCAAAGACTCTTTGTTATACAACAAAAATTGCCTGTAAAAACACTAAGCCAACTTTCCTACCCAAATACTCCAAAAAGGTTACAGACTCCATTTTCTACAAGAATTACATTTATATGACCTACAGCCAGTCTTTTGATGGATTAATCCCTGTAATCCATCACTTGCTTTTTTTTTCTTGTGTGTTATGCATCATTTTTATACTTCATACCAAAACTGCTGATGTTAAATTTCAGTATATGCCTAATATTACTTTTAGCCTTGCATTGCGCAAGCAGATTATGTGCACAGATATTAATCCTTTTTCTAAGTACTCTAAAGCCTCTTTAACAAATACCCATGCTGCCAAGCTACCACACACAAGCTCTTCACATACCAACATTCAGTATGTGAATGTGTCTATTATATTTCTATTCTTGTAAAGACCAAACAGTTTAAAAGAGAAAAGCATGAAACTTTCCCATATCCTTATTTCTAAGTAGAGCTCTTTATTTGTTAAAAAAGTAGGTTTGGTTCAGTTGAAACCATCAGCAAAATTAACACAAATTTGCTGAATAGTTTTGGACAAAAAAAAATGTAGGGGGCTAGATCCAGAAGCCCAGTGGCTCAGGCACTCACCTGGGATGTGGGAGACAAAGTGGAACAGCTGTGATGCAGTCACAATTCGGTCCTCTCTTCCACCAGCTCCATGGGGAAAATAAATAGGACAAGCCCTTTCACTGACACATCTTACCTTCTTCCTGGCTGGCTCAGCTGTTCTGGACAGCACACTGTGGGTGGGGAAGCCTTGAGCTAGGGCTCTGCCTGCTCCTCACCTCTGCCTGTCTTCTCCCCACACCTCAGGAGTAGTAGCTGCAGCTCTGCTCTCTCCCATGGGCAAAGTTGGGTAATGAGGTTAGCATGAGGAGGGGAATATGAAGGTTTTTATGCTCCCTCACTCCGCTGTGTAGCTGTGCAACAAGGTTCACGAATAAGCCATAGGTGATTAAAGATAATAAACTGTAATGAATCTATTTCTGTTTGTAAGATTCTAATATGCTTATTAGGCTAGGTCCTCAGAAAACATCACTAGAGCTACATCAGTTTATTTATTTTGGATCCCATAAACTGCTAAAAGAACAAATGTGTAAGCTATAATTTGTCATCTTCATTCGTCTAGGCAGGGCCGCCCAGAGGATTCAGGGGGTCTGGGGTCTTTGGTGGTGGGGGGCCCCGCCGCCAAATTGCCGCCGAAGACCTGGCACTTCAGCGGTGGGTCCTGGGGCGGATGGACCCCCCCGCCGTGGTTCTTCAGGGTACTTTGGCAGCGGGTCCCAGAGCGGAAGGAATTGCCACCGAAGACCCAGAGTGGAAGAAGCTCTGGGGGCCCAGGCCCCGCAAGAGTTTTCCAGGGCCCCCGGAGCGAGTGAAGGATCCTGCTCCAGGGGCCCCAAAAAACTCTCATGGGGCCCCTGCGGGGCCCGAGGCCAATTGCCCCTCTTCCCCCCCCCCCCCGGCGGCCCTGCTTCTAGGAAGTGGGGCCTGATTCAAAGCCCATTAAGTCAATAGCAATCTTTCCCTTGTGTGGACTTTCGATTAGGCATTTGAAGAGGTGTAATCCACAGCTACTTTTTTTTTCCCCAGTGACAGCCGAGAATCTCTCTGGACAGATCAAGGTAAGAAGCATATTGTGGATGTGACTCACTAGTGAATTACTCCAGTTTTACACCAGTGACTCCACTGATTTACAATGGCAAGGTGAATGAAAGACTTTGTCTGCAAATTCTGGTTTGTAACCTAATGCTTTTCTTCTTTCTCATGTTAAAAATATTTCAGTAGCTGAGTCACAAGCCCTGATAATGCAAACATCAAAGTCTGAAATTAGATATTTGAATATATTAATATATCTGTGATATTTTGGATGTAATGATAGGTGATGCTGAATAGGTCAAATTCGGCAATACTGGTATCTGCAGTGCTAATGTTGTTATGCTGTAATTACTTAGTACTTCTGAGGGCATCATTTACCTTTAACCCAGCAGGATCTAAAATATCTTATATTACCATATCAGAGGGGTAGCCGTGTTAGTCTGGATCTGTAAAAGCAGCAAAGAATCCTGTGGCACCTTATAGACTAACAGATGTTCTGGAGCATGAGCTTTCGTGGGTGAATAACCACTTCGTCAGATACATGTAGTGGAAATTTCCAGGGGCTGGTATATATATGCAAGCAAGCTAGAGATAATGAGGTTAGTTCAATCAGGGAGGATCAGGTCCTATTCTAGCAGTTGAGGTGTGAAAACCAAGGGAGGAGAAACTGGTTTTGTAGTTGGCAAGCCATTCACAGTCTTTGTTTAATCCTGAGCTGATGGTGTCAAATTTGCAGATGAACTGAAGCTCAGCAGTTTCTCTCTGAAGTCTGTAGAATTTGGTATTGGAGAGTTGTCTGGTGGCCTCCTTTTGGTAGTGAGACCTGTTCATGATGACAACAGCACCTCCTTTATCAGCCTCTTTGATGATAATTTCAAAGTGGTTTCTGAGGCTGTGGATGGCATTGCGTTCTCCAATACCAAATTCTACAGGCCACTTCCCTCAGATCCGACTGAGGAATACACTAAGAAACGGCACCATCTACTCAGGACACTCCCTACACTAACACCGGAACAAATCTACATCCTTTAGAGCCCTGACCAGGGTTATTCTATCTACTACCCAAGATTCACAAACCCGGAAATCCTGGACGCCTCATCATCTCAGGCACTGGCACTCTCACTGAAGGACTGTCTGGATATGTGGACTCTCTACTCAGACCCTATGCCACCAGTACTCCCAGCTATCTCCGTGACTCCACTGAGGAAACTACAATGCATTGGTGACCTTCCAGAAAACACCATCCTAGCCACCATGGATGTAGAGGCTCTCTACACAAACATCTCACACACAGATGGAATACAAGCTGTCAGGAACAGTATCCCTGATGATGCCACAGCACAACTGGCTGCTGAGCTCTGTGTCTTTATCCTCACACACAACTATTTCAAATTTGATGACAATATATATCTCCAGATGAGTGGCACCGCTATGGGCACCCGCATGGTCCCACAATATGCCAATATTTTTATGGCCAACCTGGAACAACGCATCCTCAGCTCTCGTCCACTCACGTCCCTTCTCTACCTACGCTACATTGATGACATCTTCATCATCTGGACCCATGGGAAGGAGTCTCTGGAAAAATTCCACCACGATTTCAACAGCTTCCACCCCACCATCAACCTCAGCCTGGACCAATCTACACAGGAGGTCCACTTCCTAGACACCACAGTGCAAATAAGCGATGGTCACATTACCACCACCCTATACCGAAAACCTACTGACCGCTATGCCTATCTTCATGCCTCCAGCTTCCATCCCGGGTACATCACACGATCCATTGTCTACAGCCAAGCACTGAAGTACAACCGCATCTGCTCTAAACCCTCAGACAGAGACCAACACCTACAAAATCTCCACCAAGCATTCTCAAAACTACAATACCCGCACAAGGAAATAAGGAAACAGATCAACAGAGCCAGACGTGTACCCAGAAGCCTCCTACTGCAAGACAAACCCAAGAAAGAAACCAACAGGACTCCACTGGCCATCACATACAGTCCCCAGCTAAAAAACCTCCAACGCATCATCAGGGATCTACAACCCATCCTGGACCATGATCCCACACTTTCACAGGCCTTGGGTGGCAGGTCAGTCCTCGCCCACAGACAACCTGCCAACCTGAAACATATTCTCACCAGTAACTGCACAGCGCACCATAGTAACTCTAGCTCAGGAACCAATCCATGCAACAAACCTCGATGCCAACTCTGCCCACATATCTACACCAGCGACACCATCACAGGACCTAACCAGATCAGCCACACCATCACTGGTTCATTCACCTGCACATCCACCAATGTAATATACGCCATCATATGCCAGCAATGCCCCTCTGCTATGTACATCGGCCAAACTGGACAGTCGCTACGGAAAAGGATAAATGGACACAAATCAGATATTAAGAATGGCAATATACAAAAACCTGTAGGAGAGCACTTCAACCTCCCCGGCCACACTATAGCAGACTTTAAGGTGGCCATCCTGAAGCAAAAAAACTTCAGAACCAGACTTCAGAGAGAAACTGCTGAGCTTCAGTTCATCTGCAAATTTGACACCATCAGCTCAGGATTAAACAAAGACTGTGAATGGCTTGCCAACTACAAAACCAGGTTCTCCTCCCTTGGTTTTCACACCTCAACTGCTAGAACAGGACCTGATCCTCCCTGATTGAACTAACCTCATTATCTCTAGCTTGCTTGCATATATATACCAGCCCCTGGAAATTTCCACTACATGCATCTGATGAAGGGGGTATTCACTCACGGAAGTTCATGCTCCAGAACGTCTGTTAGTCTATAAGGTGCCACAGGATTCTTTGCTGCTTATATTACTGTATGTTTACACATATTTGGTTTCTGCAGTTTTATTATCTGAAAATACCTAATGTCACAAGGAAACAAAAATTAATGAATTTCTGGACAGCGGCTAGCTAATCAAAGGAAGGTCCCTTACAGTTGACATTTATATTCCATAATCTTTTACTGTTGATATAGCAAACTGTTAATAGCTTAACATTTAGAAAGCTGCATTTCCCAGACTTCCAAAAAAGTACATGTATGCTGTTTTCTATATTATAATGTTTCTCTAATTGGAAGTATAGAATCTGACTTGCCCTCTAAAATATGGATGTACTTCCACTTTTTCATGCTCTCTGTACATATATATATCTTCTTACTATATGTTCCATTCTATGCATCTGATGAAGTGGGCTGTAGCCCACAAAAGCTTATGCTCAAATAAATTTGTTAGTCTCTAAGGCGCCACAAGTACTCCTGTTCTTTTTGTGGATACAGACTAACATGGCCGCTACTCTGAAAACTGTGGACACTGAAAAACAAGTGCCAGTGCATGTGTGCCCAATGATATTTCAAGACATATGAACATATATTCCCACATATCAGAGAGTTAGTGTTAGAGCCCTTACTATTCTTCCATCTGATGTGCCTAGTGAACATGCACAGAGCGCAGAGGGCACTATATACCAAATACACATAAGAAGCTGGCCCCACTCAAAGGACTTAATATTTAACACAGTCCAAGTGCACATTTGCCCTTTCTAAAGACTTGTGATCAGAGCTTCCCTACATGAATGTTGCAGGCCTTGAACAACCAACTTCCTTTGGTACAGAGGACATGATATTACTGCAGAACTGTTTAATACTGCATGTTGACAGAGGAAGAGATGATATTTCATCAATCCAGGAGGAAGGAAAATAGGCCCTGTAATAACTACATAAATAAATGACCCCCAAACTACTTAAAATGTGCTCTGAACCTGCCACAGTGAAGGGAAGGAAATGGCTGAGTGATATTATTTTCAATGAAGAGAAAAATCCTATCACAGCCCAATAAATTAAAAATCACTATGATGCTCCGAGAATAAATGAAAGCAAGAGACAGGCCAGAAGATAAATGTCATAAATTTGGAAACAGTTCTGTGTAATTGCACTCTGATGGCTAAGGACTGCTGCCAATTAGCCTGGCTAACAAATCAATCTTGCACACTTGGACAGCTCCTGCAATAGTGCAGTTACAACTGTAACAGCACGCATTACTGATGCAAGCCTAACCCATCACTCAACCTAGTAATGTCCTACTGAAGGACACAGGGCCTTTTAAATATCCAAAATGTGAAACAAAACCATTGCTTTGTGTTACTTTTCATGTCAATATATGCGATTTGGAGTACTTTTCTGGTAGGAAAATTTGTTTACACCCTCCCTGGCCACACTATAGCAGACCTTAAGGTGGCCATCCTGCAGCAAAAAAACTTCAGGACCAGACTTCAAAGAGAAACTGCTGAGCTTCATTTCATCTGCAAATTTGACACCATCAGCTCAGGATTGAACAAAGACTGTGAATGGCTTGCCAACTACAAAACCAGTTTCTCCTCTCTTGGTTTTCACACCTCAACTGCTAGAACAGGGCCTCATCCTCCCTGATTGAACTGACCTCATCTCTAGCTTGCTTGCTAGCATATATATACCTGCCCCTGGATATTTCCACCACATGCATCTGACGAAGTGGGTATTCACCCACGAAAGCTCATGCTCCAAAACGTCTGTTAGTCTATAAGGTGCCACAGGATTCTTTGCTGCTTTTACAGATCCAGACTAACACGGCTACCCCTCTGATACTTAACCTTTTTGTCTCTCTTCAGATGTAAGTTTTTTCCAAGCTGTTGATCATTTTTGCTGCTGTTCTCTGAACCTCCTCCAGTGCAGCAATATCCTTTTTGAGATGGGGTGTGCAATACCGTGCATAGTATTCCAGGTGAGCATACCTGACTGATTTATAGAATGGGCATTATACTGTTGTTGGTATAATTTATCATTTCATTCACTGAGATAGGGACATTTCTGAGAGGTAACCAAATGATTTGGGTTAATAGCAATCAAATTCTCCAGTGGGTCATCCATGAATCCCCAGGAAATGGCATGCAGCTTTATAATTACTGATTATATACCCTCTGCAGCACTAGAGCCTCAATAACAGTGCAGTCCTCATCCCAAGGATGAGGACCATCACCCATAATGCCTGGGAACACTAGCAGTGGCAGCGGATCTTCTCAGAGCCACCCAAAAATTACAGAAGTCAAGTAACAGGGTTTCATCCTTTATAGAAGGCCACCCCACTGCTGTCCTTTTTTGTGGCAAAAATGTTGCAGCATGGACAGCAGCTTGGGCTAGCTGTCTAAGTTCAGAGGTGTAGGATAAGGATAAAATTAAGTAATGAAAGTTAGCTTAAACTTGGTTAAGGAAATATATATATGTTGTAAAGAAAGGTCCTGACTAACAAGTAGAAGTAAGGCCTTCAAAGTAATAAGTTATAAGGCCAGAAGAAATAAAGTAGGGAAGATGTTTAGTTCAAGGATAACTAATGAGACATGGGGAAGTTTCTAGAAAGAAGGCCTCTGACCAATAGGGATAACTGCAGATGGTTTTAAATCAAAGAGAGTCTGAAAATGAGCCAACATGGCCCTTCTCCAACCCACACACCAGTGTTAAAGGCTATGTGAACCAGGTGCAATGGGAAAACCCTTGGACAGCAAGAAGGAAGGGAGGAAAGGTCTGGGAAGAAAGGAGGTTGTAAACCTTGTCTGGATTAAGACTACAAACAAGGGTGAACTGTTTCAAGCTGGTTTTTAGCTGAAGTCAATAACTGGCAATGACATCACTTGTATGCTAACAGGTTATAAAAAATTAATTGCTAATAACTGCCTGACCACGCTGCAGCCGACCAATATGGATTTAAGCACCACTGGGTTTAGGCCATTTGTAAGTATCTTGATCAAATGTTTATAAATGTTTTGTTACTGTGTGGAAGTAGCAAATTGCTTATTAGTTAGGCTTTTTAGGCATGTTTAGAGCAATTGATTAAGTACTATTTGACCTTTGGATTCAATAAAGGAATTTATGTTTAAATTAGTGTTTGGTTGTTTCCCAGATTAATATTAATAATTTCAAATATTATTAATAATGCCAACCAGGGTGGATAAAAATCAATTATTTAAAAAAAACCAGATTTTATTCAAATAGACCTTTTTGATAAAATGCTTTTTGAGTTGAAAAAAACTATCTAAAGATAGTTTTAATTAAGATACATTATAGCTAAAAGATATCTCATCATGGAATAGGGATTATAAATTCTAATTCTATAGTATGAGACAATATATTCATGTAATGTTTAAGAAAAATTTTGTACATGAGTTCCAATAGTTCATGGATTAGGTACCCAATCTTATGGGGTTCCATAGGCTTCTGTACAGATTTAGATTAATCTTTCTATCTACTCAATGGGACTCAGTGCTGAGTCTAGAAGATACCATCAGAGATGCTTAATTTTGCAGTTCTCAAATTGTGGATTTGTGTCTCCAGAGGTAACATGCTTGTTAACAGCAAAAATGTATTAAATAAATAAATAAATAAATAAATAATATATAGAGGTGAGAAATAACAGAACTCAACTCTATTTTCCCTCTGCAAATTTGTGTACAGAGTCAATCCCTTACCTCTCTCTAAAAGTGCAAAGTTTCAAAAAGTTCAATGAATAGAAGAGTGTTGGGGGCGGAATAGATCTGACAAGGAGAAGAAGTCTGGAGATAAATGTGAGAAGGGAGGGGACAGGCAGTAGAAAGAAAAGTGAAACTGTTTGAACAGCATATTCCAGAAGTCTTGAGGTCTTTCTGAGTGTAGCCTTCATTGAATTGAGATCTACCATACCATTCGCTCACTAGAAGGGAAAACTTATAATGACAGCAGGCCATAAAAGAGATCCAGTTTGGAAATATTTTAATCAAGTTCTTCTACCTGTGGGTACAACAGGCACGCATGCAAAATGCAAACAGTGTTACAAAGAAATGCAAGGCCTGGTTGCCTGCATAAAACATCATCATGAGAAGTGTTCCTTTTTAGGAGGAAGCTGCATTGAAGATGATGAAAGGAACATGTCTGAACAGGCTGGATCTTCAGGTTGGTAAACTTTATTATTTCATACTTTTTTCTTAAGTATGGACTATTCTTGAATTCTCATGTTTGAGCAAAAAATATAGTTGTTACTCTATAGTACTACCATTTTAGATGCAGCTGTGATAAAAAAATAGCTGAAGTAGGCAGATCTTCATTTTACAATTTCACCTTTAAAGTAGTATTGAGTGTCAGTGGTGCAATGAGTAATACTAAATGAGCAGCATGGTAATAATAACTAAAAAACTGCATTGACTTATCTTGTTTAGGAGAATCCATCCTCAACATACAGGATTCTGAAGACTATCCACCTTCAAGATCACCATCATTTTCTATAGTTTCAGAGTTTTCTGTCAATGATAGTGTTTCAGTCACATCGTGTATGTCATATAGCTACAGTATATCACCTGTAGCAAAAAGAAAAAAAAATCTCCACCATCCAGAAACAACTATAGATAAGTTTATGGTAACTGATGACAAAATTGCCCGGTTTGTTTATGCAACAAACTCTCCTTTCCATATGATTGAGAACCCACACTTCATTAACATGGTTTAGTCATTAAAACCAGGATACAGTCCATCCAACAGAGCAGATGTCACAGCCAAATTGCTAGATAAAGTGCGTGAAAGAGAAATTGAGCAGTGTGCAAAAGGCCTAGAGGGTGAAATTGTTAACCTGAGTCGTGATGGGCGGAGCAATGTCCACAATGATCCTGTTGTATGCGCTTGTTTGTGACAACAGAAGAAGGGACTGTCTTCCTTACAGAAACAATTGATACATCAGGAAATGCACACACAGTAGAATATTTACAAGAAGTAGCAGTAAAAGCTATAACAAACTGTGAAAAAAATTCAAATGTTTAGTATGCAGCTTGGTCACAGACAATGCTGCAGATGTATCCAAGATGAAAAAAAAAATATTTAGAAGAGAGTCCTAAGCGGATAACATACTGTTGCAGTGCTCATTTGATGCACCTCCTAGCCAAAGACTTCAGTGTTCCAGAAATAAAGGCTAATGTTGTTGAAATCACAAAATACTTCCGTAACAACCACTTTCAGCTGCTGCTCTGAAAAAAATAGAAGGAACCAAGCTAACTCCTCCACAAGACATGGGATGGAACTCAGTAGTGGACTGTTTTCAGCACTGTATCAAGAACTAGCCTAATCTGATGATAGTTCATGAACTAAATTGTGAAAAAACAGATGGCACTTTCACAGCTGAAGTTCTCAACATTGAGCTTAAGAGAAATGTTCAACACATGCTGAGTACGCTGGAGCCTGTTTCTGTAGCCTTGAACAAAATGTAGGGAAATAGCTGTTTTATTGCTGATGTTGTTGAAATTTGGAAGAAACTGAGTGAGATTTTAAAGAGAGAAATATGTAATGGCAGAGTTAAATTACAAGCATTAAAAGAACGAATGGGACAAGCGCTATCTTCAGCTCATTTTCTTGCAAATATTCTCAATACTCGTTACCAAGGTCAAATCTTAACTGCTGAAGAAGAGTAGTTGGCTATGACATGAACATCCAGCAATCATCCCTCCATAATGCCAACTATAATAAACTTTAGAGCTAAGGGTGACTCATTCAAAAATATATGTTTGCTGATGATGTTTTAAACAAAGTCACACCAGTGAACTGGTCACTTAAGCACTTGGATTCAGAGGCTGCTGAAGCGATAATCTCACTTTTAACAGCAGTAGTTTCTTCTGCTGGTGTAGAAAGAATATTTTCTTTTTTTGGGCTAATTCATTCCAAATTGAGAAATCATTTGGGACCTGAAAAAGCAGGAAAGCTTGTTTTTTTTTTTTTCCAGATTATGAACAAAAAGGAAAATGAAGGTGAAGAGTTAGCTGCAGAAGCCAATATTTTAAGTTTCTCATATTGACCTGGCTGACATAGTCAATTTATTTTCTTTTAAATATTTCATTTAACTATTTTAGTTAAAAACAATTTTAACAAAAGCAAACCTGATTTTAAAAAAAACTTGAATGTTTAAATAAATTCAAAAATTCATATGCTTGTTTTGTTAAAATATTATATGTTTGCTGTTGAAGAAAAAAATCCAGAATACATAATTTTTTTGTTTTAGTTAAATAAAACAATTTAAATATCTGTCTGGTGATATTCTCCTCCTAGTACAGCATGGCAAGAAAATTCTCCAAATATTAATGATTAACCTGTTGAATGAATGATTACCCTGTTCATCTCCCAATGACTTCATAAATATCTGCTTCAATTATCTTCGGTAAACAAAATAACCAAACAATCATTCATTTTCTGATATAGCTGTAAAACTCATCTGAAAAGTTTTCAAAATAAATCACTTTAAAAAATGTATAGTGTGTACCTTCTAAAAATGAAGCTTACAACTTTATCTGAGTGGTGAAGAATATGTATTAAGGTTATAACAACCAACAATGCACTTTAATGTAGAAATCCATGATTAAATTGAGTCTTCCTGACTAGTGATTTAAATCAATTTGATTTAAATCAAATCCACCCAGATGCCAACAACAGGGGTGTACAGGCTCGGACTCTCATGGCTAGCATGAACCACCTCTCATGCGATGATGTTCACATTGCTACTTTTAGAGCTGTAGCTCAATTTGAGCTAGCACAAGTCTGTCTACTCATGCTGGGAATCACACCTCTCAGCTACACAGTAGGCATATGCTATACGTTTTCCCTGCTCTTGTGGAGATTGGTCTAACAGGAGCAGCACAAGTTTGAGGGTGAGCAACCCCAGAAGTTGCTCCTCCAAGGATATAGGGTGACCAGATGTCCCGATGTTATCAAGACCGTCCCAATATTAGGGGTTTTGTCTTATATCGGCAACATATTAACCCACCCACCTCCACCGCCATACCGATTTTTCACACTTGCTATCTGGTCACCCTACAAGAACACCATTTATACTCCTCTCTCCTGGGTCAATAGTCTAGCTGTGAAGCACCTGGAATTCTTCAGGAGCTGCACCAAACCTCTCCCCTCCATCTGGAAAAGTAAAATAATAAAAAGAACAAGGCCTTACACACAAGTTTTTTTCCTCACAGTCCAGTACGTATAATGATTCTTAATCCACTGAAATCAATAGCAAAACTCCCTACATTCCCAACTTGGAGCAGGATTCGACCCTACTTGCCCTTTGGTTTCACCTCCAGTATAGAGATTTCTTACTGGCTTCTTTTGTACTGGTACAGAGGGCTTAATGCTACTTTTTACAATAGTATACATGGAAAGTGTTAGAGTTGTCAGTTATATTTCTCACTATTAAAGATATGCTTCAATCACTTGACTTACCTTGAAGTTCTTCCTTTTTGACAAATTAACTGTTTTACTTCAATTTAAGCTTTAAACAAATTAATCTCCTCATGTTTCTTTTACGAACTGTTAAATTACACCAATAAAAAGCAGTAATGAGATCTACAATTTATCTGGTATAAAATTAAGGACCTCTGGGGATGCAGCTCACAAGCAAGCCTTATGTTTACTAATTTCCACACTGCCACATTGTCTCTGTTGAACCACTGGATCAAATGCAGACAGATGTAACACATATAGGACTCACACAGATCTTCAGCATTTTTGTGACTTTCCTTTTGCCACTATGATAAAATTATTTCAAGAAATAATAATGGATGGCATTCTCTTAGATCACAGACCAATCACTACACAATATCATACCCAAACGAGGTACAAACAGCATCTAATAGAGTAATTCTTTTTTTCTTGGAATTTATGCTTCCATTTGTACATAAGTGTCACTAACCTACATATTTCAGATGGGGAGATGATTTAGGAACTACATACCTAATATTACATCTCAGTTGAATGATCTGGAAATTACACACACACACAAAATCCAAAGCAGAAAACCTAGTCCTCTTAATTATTAAGAAAAATTGGTTGGAAACTCTCCAAAAGGTTTAATTAACATATATCTAAAATCTGGTCATTCTTCCAAACAACTTTACGCTGTGCAATGATTTGGACAAGCCACACCACAGCTGTTTAAATTAAGGCCAGCGCATACCTATCCCTACCCTCCAGCATATCTACCTCTCCCCGCAGCTTAGTGTCATCCGCGAACTTGCTGAGGGTGCAATCTATCCCATCATCCAGATCATTAATAAAGACGTTTAACAAAACTGGCCCTGGGACCGACCCCTGGGGCACTCCGCTTGATACCGGCTACAACTAAACATCGAGATGTTGATCACTACCTGTTGAGCCCAACAATCTAGCCAGCTTTCTACCCACCTTATGGTCCATCCATCCAATCCATACTATTTTAACTTGCTGGCAAGAATACTATGGGAGACTGTATCAAAAGCTTTGCTAAAGTCAAAATATATCACATCCACTGCTTTCTCCATAGCCACAGAGCCAGTTATCTCATCATAGAAGGCAATAAGGTCGGTCAGGCATGACTTGTCCTTGGTGAATCCATGTTGACTGTTCCTGATCACCTTCCTCTCCTCCAAGTGCTTCAGAATGGTTTCCTTGAGGACCTGTTCCATGATTTTTCCAGGACTGTGGTGACGCTGACTGGTCTGTAATTCCCGGGTTCTCCTTCTTCCCTTTTTTAAAGATGGGCACTATATTTAACCTTTTTCCAATCGTCCAGGACGTCCCCTGATCACCACGAGTTTTCATAGATAATGGCCAATGGCTCCGAAATCACATCAGCCAATTCCCCCAGCACGCTTGGATGTATTAGATCTGGACCCATGGATTAGTGCTTGTCCAGTTTTTCCTTAACCTATTCTTTCACCACTGAGGGCTGCTCATCTCCTCCCCATACTGTGTTGCCCAGGACAGTAGTGTGGGAGCTGACCTTGTCTGTGAAGACCGAGGCAAAAAAAGGCATTGAGTACTTCAGCTTTTTCCACATCATCTGTCACTAGATTGCCTTTTCCATTCAGTAAGGGTCCCCCACACTTTCCCTGACCTTCTTCTTGTTGCTAACATACCTATAGAAACCCTTCTTGTTACCCTTCACATCCCTTTCTTGCTGCAACTCCAGCTGTGTTTTGTCCTTCCTGATTACACCTCTTCAGGGGACCTATGACAATTTACACCACCTGAGGATCTATTCCCCTTATTTTTAACATTTTTTTTAATGACTTGACTTCTAAAGATGATGTCTGGCACAACTTTTGCTTCAAAAATGAAGCAAACATTTGAAAAAATATTTCAAAAAAATCAAATAAATCACTCAGTAATTTGATTGCTAGGAACTGAAAAACCAAGCACTATGAACAGGGCCTCATTTTCAGACACATGCATACACCGGTGTGCTTAGTTTAAAGAAGGGGTGTGTGTTCATTCCCCTTCCCCTTAGCTTAAATTTAAAAAATACATCAGATTAAAAAAAATAGCAATTTTCATTTCTGTTCTCATCTTGCCAGACCAAACATCAGGAACTGATTTTTGAAACTAAGCACATATTGTGAGGCAGGTTGTATCTCCTCTAATGGACAATGTCCTTTTCAGAGACCCAATCTCTAAATTCCTTTTTAAAGTCACAATAAAAGAATGAAAGAGAACGTTTCTGACATTAGTCTTCTCAAGTATGATTATTTTCCACCTTGATTCATAACAGAAACTTTGGGATGTAAATATTTTTTACTATCAAAATTTCTTGAAGATAAAACTAGATACAAATGCTATAGTCATGATTATTTTTAGACAAGCAAATATAATTCCTTTGCTTTATTCAGGAGCAGAATGCTGACTAACTTGGTTTTGGCACCAAAAGCGCATTCATTTTTCCAGATTCCCTCCCATATATATAAAAAGGATTTATACTATTAGTATGATGTGAAATGAGACTATGGACAAGTGTATAATAATACGTCAGCCTAGTTGAGACTCAATCTAGTGTTCTGATTCTAGAAACGAGTGTCTAAAAATTAGTTATTTGTTGCATTATTAGGCAGAAGCAAATTCAACAGAGATTATGTTTCTCGGGGGAAAGAAGGAAATTCTGAAGCAAATATACAATGTATATAAGTATGATATACCCGTTCTATCCACAGACTTTCACAATGTCCTCTGTTTCTCATGTATTTCCTGTCTACCTTATAGTAACATGTGATTTGTGATCTACTTAAGATTTCTATTGCCAGACTTTGAACTGCTGCTGAATTTGACCGCAATAGCCCTATCAGGCATTAGACAACTTCAAGCATACTATATTAACTTTGATTAACCTTCAGAGGGTCCCTTTGGCTCAGCATATTGATTTCAAAGTTTTTCTTGTTGACCTTTAAGATTCTCTATGGTATAGTTCTTTTACATCATGAAGATTTATAGTTATCTTATACTCCATGTTCATGTCTTTGTTATTGGTCTTTGGTCATCTATTTTCACGCCTTGTGTGAAATTTCAGTAAGTAATACAGCTTTAAAATATCATAGTGTATTTCTAGTTTTTGGCATATTTTTACCGTATTTCCCTTTATATTTTTAAAAAAGATACTAGCATGTAATGGACAACTTTAAAAATACTGTCTTCAGAAACAATTCTGGGCACATATATTGTAACATTACTATGAGTTTCTGTGGAGAAAACTATGGTATCAGATGCAAAGGAGAATAACGTGAGGTGAGGAATAAGCAGCCAGAAGAGTTGAATTATTAAGGAACAACCATTCTGTTTTTATGTAAATAAAACTTTTATATTAACGGTGGGCAAGAAAATGACATTTTTTACCACAAGTAAGAAAAATGGTTTTAAATAACAAGTTTTCAAAAGACTGCCCTCAGACATCGGTTGCACTTATGGGCCTACTTTATTTCTCATCTTTAAATTTCTGAGAGGAAGTTCACTTTACTGAAATGTAAATTATAGTCTGTCTCCCAGGCAAGTCAATCCAATAATTATCTCATTTTATAAGCAAATTATAAAAACACACCAAGTATTTGTTGTACATATGAAACCCTTTCCTTGTTCTAATGATGTTTTATTCTTCTTTTTTTTTAGCATAAGGCTTCGTTTACACTACAAGCACTATGATGTCACAGCTGCATCTTAAGTAATTTAGCTGTAGATACTTGCTACAGCGATGGAAGGTGGTTTTCCATTGCTAATCAATGCCCTCGAGAGGCAGTAGCTAGTTCAATGGAAGAATTCTTCCATCAACCAGGCAGTGTTCACACTGGGGTTTAGATCAGCTTAATTATGTCTCTCACGAGTGTGAATTTTTCACTTCCCTGAGTGACATAGTGAGGTCAACTTAGGTTATAGATGTAGACCAGGAGTGATAATTATCCCAACTCCAGCAAGGCTGATTTAAAGATTGTCACTCTGATCACTTCTTAGACTAGCAGGCTGGAAATTTATTTAAACAAAATTCTGTGTACAATATTCTCCTCTTCCTCAACATGCAAATAAAACAAAAATTCCTCTGGCTCTCAGCTATATCTACCAGAAATCAGGATGCAAAGAAAACTCAGTTTTCAGCCTTGTATAAAGACTGCTTTCCCCTACTTTCAACAGTCTAGACATTTCCCCCAGCAGAAGGAGTGGGAAGTAAGAAGGAGAAGAGGAAAAGCCTGCCAACAAAACCAGATTACCAGTTTCCTTTCGTTGTGAAATGGTCTCTCCTCTTCCTCATCCTACTAAAAGCACAGTTACATCATGCTGAGAGAGCCCCCGCTCCCTCAGGTAACCTAGGAAGGGGAGAGGATGGGGAGAGCATGGGGGCCCCGGGCTGAGGGGTGGGGTGGGGCTGAGTCACATCCCTAAGCGGGAGGGATAGCTCAGTGGTTTGAGCATTGGCCTGCTATACACAGGGTTGTAAATTCAATCCTTGAGGGGGCCACTTAGGGATATGGGGCAAAAATCTGTCTGGGGATTGGTCCTGCTTTGAGCAGGGGGCTGGACTAGGTGACCTCCTGAGGTCCCTTCCAACCCTGATATTCTATGATTCTATGACATAGCATCAAGAGTGTACAAAAGAGGGGGCTTACATTAGTCAGATGCTGAAGCCACACTCCTGCTTAAAGATAAAGAGGGATCAAGTTAGGGAGAAAAAGTAGCAATGCTCTTCTAAATTCCACCCATAAAATGAGACACCATTCACAAGAGAGTGTGCAGATTGTTCAAAATATGGTCATACACGCTCTCTCATCTCAGCTTGGCCTCAGTGGAGTCTGAATACACTCACTGTCTCTGCTGAGCTCCTTGTGATTCGTTTCCTCTCAGTGAAGTTGGCATGCTCTGATGATGCATCCCCACTAGCGGGGCTCAAATACCTAATGGGGCTCATCTAGGCTCCTTGGGCATGGCTGTTTCTGGCCTCTGAGTTAATACCCATTGAGATGAATTGGGCAGTTCATATCTCAGAGCTGTTGTTTCTGGTTCTAAAATGCAGGCAGATGTCACTGCATCAGTAAGCCACACAAATGTGAACCAAGTGTATGTACCACAACATCCCGAACAGTTAGAGATTTTATTTTAAAAAAGTAAATCTTATATTCTGAAGTGATCTAACAAAGGTGCTGATTCTCCTTGCTGTTGTGTACTGACCCAATATGAGCCCTGAAGATGTTTGCGCAAATAGATTCCACTTGCACGCTTGTGAGGGACAACCAGGTAGCAACTCTTCCCACCATATGTCAAGCACTGAGCAGAGCTCTTTTTGCTTAAGACACTGTACTCAGTGGGGACAAGCCTGGCCTAAAATGTCCTCTGGCAATGGTTTACCTACTTTCAAACTTGTTTCTTTTCACAGCTTCATAACCATTCTGATAACAAACTTGCCAGTCTTCTTGCTGTGCTCTGGGCCACTAGGCAAAACAAAATGATCTTCAGCTGAAGGTCTCTGCATAAGCTACATAAGGTTGATTAGTATGAAATGAAGAATTAAGCAAGGTCAGGAAGTCTGAAAGTAACTGAAAATTGAGCCATAAAAGAGAGAATTGAAGGGGTCTGTATATTATCTTTAACTCATAAACCTTCCTTGAGTATGACTCATCTCTGAGGCTGACCTCAAGTTATGGAGTTAAATCAAAACTGAAAATCTTTTAGTTCATGCCAGCAGGGTCTATCAGGCCAGTTAGTATATGACAAGCTGGTATGCAGTAGAATTTACAGGCAGCTGGTACACACTAATGCACTATATAGACAAGTCGTCAGTGGGATACATTGCATTCTGTTCTGGATAGAATTACCCTTTTTCATCAGAATATTTTATTAACATAAATGTTAGATCCAATCAATAATGAAAACAAGTCATAAAAATACTTTAAATTGGTCTTTTCCGATTAAGGCAATGATCTCTTAGCAACAAATATACAAATAAAGTAGTTCTAGTGTGTGTCTGCGTATCCCTTAGAGCTCTGTTATGGTAAGGAAACTTTTGATTCAAGACTACTAAATTTTAGCTCCAAACTCATTGAGGCTTAGTAAACAACACTTAGTCATTACACTTAAATTCTTTGTCTTCCAAGAAAATGGAAATGTATAGAGAGTACATTGTAATTTTTTTGGTAGCAGTGGTGTAAGTAGAATTTATTTCTTATCGGTACTCTGCACATAAGCAACTCATGGGAGGAACGCAAGGGGGGGCACCAGCTAAAGAAGGAGTGTGTGACCCTCCCACGTGACTCAGCCCCACCTCGCCCCCCCAGCCGGGGGCCCCCACACTCTCCCCATCCCCTCCTCATCCTAGGTTACCTGGGGGAGTGGGGGCTCTGTTCTCCAGCTGCGCCAGATACAGACTTCTGAACTGCAGGGCTCTCCGGAACTGCAGCAGCAAAAGGAGGAGAACATGAGGCAGCCAGGCGTCCCCACACCAGCAGCTCCTCCAGCATGGCTATACCACCCCCAGCCCCTGAGTATATGGAATTGTATATGGAATTTCCTGCTCTATACAATTTTATCTGCCACGTACTTTCAGATATGTAAGAATAAAATTGCAGCCTAATTAAAATTACCTCCAGTGTCTCCTGTCCTTCTGGCATAGCAGGACAAATGAAATCAACAAGACAAATTACAATAAAGATAAGTGCAAAACACTATACTTAGGAAGGAAAAAATCAAATACACAAATATGAAATGGGGAATAAATAACTGGTTAGGCAGTAGTACTGCTGAAAAGGATCAGGGGTTTACAGTGGATCACAAATTGAATAGGAGTCAACAATGTGATGCAGCTGCAAAAAAGGCTAATATCATTCTGGGGTGTATTAACAGGAGTGTTGCATGTAAGGCATAGGAAGTTAACTGTCCCCCTCTACTCAGCACTGGTGAGGCCTCAGTTGCAGAACACTGTCCAATTCTAGGTGTCACACTTTAAGAAATATATGGATAAATTGGAAGGAGTCTAGAGGAGAGCAACAAAAATTATTTTAAAAGGTTTAGGAAACATGACTTACGAGGAAGGTTAAAAAAACTGGACATGTTTAATCCTGAGAAAAGAGAACTGAGTGGGACCCTGATCATAGTCTTCAGATATGTTAAGGGCTGTTATAAAGAGAACAGTGATCAATTGTTCTCCATGTCCACTGCAGGTAGGAAAAGAAGAAATGGGCTTAATCTGCAGCAAGAGAGATTTAGGTTTGATATTAGGAAAAACTTTCTAATTATAAAGATAGTAAAGTCTGGAACGAGCTTTCAAGGGAGGCTGTGGAATCCCCATCATTGGTGGGGTTTTTTTAAGAACAGGTTAGACAAACATCTGTTAGGGATGGCCTACGTATACTTTGTCCTGCCTCAGTGCAGAGGACTGGACTAAATGACCCCTTGGGGTCTCTTGCAGCCCTACATGTCTATGAAGGCAAAAGACACCCTTTAAAAAGTGGAAGTTAAGTGAGGAAAATAGAAAGGAGCATAAATACTGGCAAATGAAATAGACTCATAGACTTTAAGGTCAGAAGGGACCATTATGACCATCTAGTCTGACCTCCTGCACAATGCAGGCCACAGAATCTCACCAATCCACTTCTATAACAAACCGCTAACCTATGTCTGAGTTATTGAAGTCCTTAAATCGTGGTTTGATGACCTCAAGCTGCAGAGAATCCTCCAGCAAGTGACCCATGCCCCATGCTGCAGAGGAAGGCGAAAAACCTCCAGGGCCTCTGCCAATCTGCCCTGGAGGAAAATTTCTTCCAGACCCCAAATATGGCGATCAGTTAAACCCTGCGCATGTGGGCAAGACTCACCAGCCAGCATCCAAGAAAGAATTCTCTATAGTAACTCAGATCCCAACCCATCTAACATCCCATCACAGACTACTGGGCATACTTACCTGCTGATAATCAAAGATCAATTGCCAAAATTAATTGCCAAAATTAGGCTATCCCATCATACCATCCCCTCCACAAACTTATCAAGCTTAGTCTTGAAGCCAGATATGTCTTTTGCCCCCACTACTCCCCTTGGAAGGCTGTTCCAGAACTTCACTCCTCTAATGGTTAGAAACCTTTGTCCAATTTCAAGTCTAAACTTCCTAGTGTCCAGCTTATATCTGTTTGTTCTTGTGTCCACATTGGTACTAAGCTTAAATAATTCCTCTCCCTCCCTAATATTAATCCCTCTGATATATTTATAAAGAACAATCATACCCCCCCAACCTTCTTTTGGTTAGGCTAAACAAGCCAAGCTCTTTGAGTCTCCTTTCATAAGACAGGTTTTCCATTCCTCGGATCATCCTAGTAGCCCGTCTCTGAACCTGTTCCAGTTTGAATTCATCCGTCTTAAACATGGGAGACCAGACCTGCACACAGTATTCCAGATGAGGTCTCACCAGTGCCTTCTATAATGGTACTAACACCTCCTTATCTTTGCTAGAAATACCTTGCCTGATGCATCCTAAAACCACATTTTTAACGGCCATATCACATTGGCAGCTCATAGTCATCCTGTGATCAACCAATACTCCAAGGTCCTTTTCCTCCTCCATTACTTCCAACTTATGCATCCCCAATTTATAACTAAAATTCTTGTTATTAATCCCTAAATGCATGACCTTGCACTTTTCACTATTAAATTTCATCCTGTTACTATTTCTCCAGTTTACAAGGTCATCCAGATCTTCCTGTAGGATATCCCAGTCCTTCCCTGTGTTAGCAATACCTCCTAGCTTTGTGTCATCCGCAAACTTTACTAGCACATTCCCACTTTTTGTGCCAAGGTCAGTAATAAAAAGGTCAAATAAGATTGGTCCCAAAACTGATCCCTGAGGAACTCCACTAGTAACCTCCTTCCAGCCTGACAGTTCACCTTTCAGTACGACCTGTTGTAGTCTCCCCTTTAACCAGTTCCTTATCCACCTTTCAATTTTCATATTGATCCCCATCTTTTCCAATTTAACTAATAATTCCCCACGTGGAACCGTGTCAAATGCCTTACTGAAATTGAGGTAAATTAGATCCACTGCATTTCCTTTGTCTAAAAAATCTGTTACCTTCTCAAAGAAGGAGATCAGGCTGGTTTGGCACGATCTCCCTTTTGTGAAAATATGCTGTATTTTGTCCCAATTACCATTGACTTCAATATCCTTAACTACTTTCTCCTTCAAAATTTTTTCCAAGATCTACATACTACAGATGTCAGACTAACAGGCCTATAGTTACTTGGATCACTTTTTTCCCCTTTCTTAAAAATAGGAACTATGTTAGCAATTCTCCAGTCATAAGGTACAACCCCTGAGTTTACCGATTCTTACTAATGGGCTTGCAATTTCATGTGCCAGTTCCTTTAATATTCTTGGGTGAAGATTATCTGGGCCCTCTGATTTTGTCCCATTAAGTTGTAAGTTTTACCTCGGATGTGGTAATATCTACCTGCATATCCTCATTCCCATTTGTCATCCTTCCATTACCCCTAAGCTCCTCATTAGTCTTATTAAAGACTGAGGCAAAGTATTTATTTAGATATTGGGCCATGCCTAGATTATCTTTAATCTCCATTCCATCCTCAGTGTTTAGCGGTCCCACTTCTATCTTTGTTTTCTTCTTATTTATATGGCTATAGAACCTTTTACTATTGGTTTTAATTCCCTTTGCAAGGTCCAATTCTACATGGCTTTTAACCTTTCTCATTTCATCCCTACATGTTCTGACCTCAATAAGGTAGCTTTCCTTTCTAATCCCTCCTATCTTCCACTCTTTGTAGGCTTTCTGCTTTTTCTTAATCACCTCTCTGAGATGCTTGCTCATCCAGCTTGATCTACAACTCCTGCCTATGATTTTTTTCCCCTTTCTTGGGATGCAGGCTTCTGATAGTTTCTGCAGCTGCGACTTAAAGTATTTCCAGGCCTCCTCCGCATTTAGATCCACAAGTTCTTCAGTCCAATCCACTTCCCTAACTAATTTCCTTAATTCTTTAAAGTTAGCCCTTTTGAAATAAAAAACTCTAGTCTCAGATCTATTTCTGTTTATCCTTCCATCTAGTTTGAATTGAATTAGTTCATGATCACTCGAACCAAGGTTGTCCCCTACAGCCATTTCTTCTATGAGGTCCTCACTACTCACCAAAACCAAATCTAAAATGGCTTCCCCTCTTGTTGGTTCTTCAACTACTTGGTGAAGAAATCCATCAGCTATTACATCCAGAAAAATCTGGGCCCTATTATTATTACTAGCACCTGTCCTCCAGTCTACATCTGGGAAGTTAAAGTCTCCCATGATCACACAATTCCCATTAGTGTTTACTTCATTAAAAACATTAAAGAGGTCTCTATCCATATCCAAATCAGATCCCAGCGGTCTGTAGCACACCCCAAGCACTATCTCAGGGGAGGCTCTAGTAGCTTTCTTTCCCAATGTGATTTTTGCCCATTTTTGCTCTGTCTTATCCATTCCATCACTTCTTATTTCTTTACAGTTAACCTCATCATTGATATACAATGCTACTCCACCACCTTTGCCTTTATTTCTGTCTTTCCTAAACAGTACATAGCCTTCAATACCTGTTCTCCAGTCATGACTACTATTCTACCATGTTTCTATTATCCCTATAATATCCGATTTCACTTCCTGCACCAGTTGCTCTAGTTCCTCCATTTTGCTACCTAGGCTCCTCGCATTAGTGTACAGATATCTTAATTTTTGCCCTTTGGCATCACTGACATTCTTTATCTGGTGAGGCACAGACATTCTACCACCAGTATCACCTATTAGACTGGTATCTACACTACCCTTCCTCCTTATGTCCATTCTTCTGCCCACGGCTGTATCCTCTCTTACTTTGTTTTCTTCCCTCTCAATGTTAAATTCCAGCGTGGAGATTACCTGGACATCTCCCAACCATCTCCCCCAAATTCCTAGTTTAAAGCTCTCTTAATCAGTTGGGCGAGCCTCCATCCTAGAAGTCTATTTCCCTCCTTACTCAGGTGAAGTCCATCCCGAGAGAACAGTCCTCTGTCCATGAATGTTTCCCAGTGGCCATACATCCCAAAGCCCTCTTTATAGCACCACTGCCTGAGCCATCTGTTGATCGCCATAATCTTGTCACACCTTTGTTGCCCTTCTCTAGGAACAGGCAGAATCCCACTGAAGATCACTTGAGCCTCCATTTCCTTAAGCGTCTTCCCCAGCCTGGCATAGTCTCCCTTGATACATTCCAGCGAGAATCTAGCTGTACCATTCGTTCCCACATGAAGGACAATCAACGGATTCTTTCCCATTCCCGTTAGGATCCTTTTCAGCCTCAGGTCCACATCCTGTATCTTAGCACCTGGCAGACAGCACACCCTTCTGTTCTCCAGATCATCTCTAGTTACAGACCTGTCTATTCTTCTCAGTAAGGAGTCCCCAATCACATAGACCTGCCTTTTCCTGATGACAGTGTGATTCTCCGGTCTATCCCCTGCTCCCACCGGCTGCAAGTCCTCTTGTTTCCTATTCACCATTGCAATTCTCCGCGACCCATCCTGTATCCTCCTTGGGCTCATATTTGGTGTTGTCTCCATTGACTCTTCCCCTCTTCCTGTAGGGCTAGCTGCTCTTCTCTTTTTCCTTGCCCTCTCACCTTCAGCGACCACCTGCTGTGCCCCTTCTTCATTTTCCAATGCCGCAAACCTGTTCCTGAGCTCTATTCCTCCTTCACTGGACTGTCTTTCCTTCTGCCTAGTTCTCTTAGTCACATGCTTCCACTGTCCACTTTCCTCACCCAGCAGTCTCCCCTCAGAATTCTTTGGTCCTGCTTTCATCTGCAAGTCTGAGATTATCCCTTCAGCCTCCTCAAGTCTTTGCTCCATCATGTGCTCGAACCCCCTTCTAAACTCAACCAGAGTTTCCACCTGCATCTCCAATTCTCGGATCTTTTCTTCCATCAGCTCTATCAGGCGGCACTTCATGCAGACAAAACTCTTGTCAGGTACCCCCTCCAGGATCATGTACATGCCGCAACTTCCACATCCAGTCATCCTCATTGTGTCTTTCACTGCTTCCTCTGTATTGGTCATAGCCTTCCCACCTAAAACCTGTTAGTCAAAGAAACACAAACCAAAACAAACCCCCAACAGGCACCAGAACACTGGCAGACCACCACCCACTCCCTTCACTAGCCTGTCAGTTCCTTTGCCTAGGTCTGTAAGTCTCCCCCGCAAACTCCCCCTGTAAACTCCCACTAGGAGCACTGTAAGCTCCCCTGTTTACAGCTCTGTTTGCTGGCTGCTGTGCTGTTGCAGCTGTCTATGCTGCTGTCTGACTGGCTGGCTACCTTTACAGGACCCCTAAGCAGGTAAGCCCCATCCCCTAAGCAGGGCTAAGCTTCCTTCCCAGCACACTGCCCCTACCAGCCTCCACACATACAAACTACAAAATACAATACACAAAATACAAAAAGCTGCTCCTCCAACAGAACTCCCAGTGAAATGTAAAACTACAATTAGGAAGGACAAGAAATAATTTGACGATGGGGCTGGCTCCAGCATTTTGCCGCCCCAAGCGGCGGAAAAAAAAGAAAAGAAAAGAATAAAAGCCGCTATCAGTGGCACTTCGGCGGCAGCTCTACAGCCGCCACTTCATTCTTCGGTGGCAATTCGGCGGCAGGTCCTTCCCTCCGAGAGGGACTGAGGGACTTGTCGCTGAATTGCTGCTGAAGAGCCGAATGTGCCTCCTCTTTACGTTGGCCACCCCAAGCACCTGCTTGCTGCGCTGGTGCCTGGAGCCGGCCTTGTTTGAGGAACAGTTAGACAAAGACTCAACACGTAATAGCAATTTTTTTTAAGTATATGGGAAGCAGAAAGCCTGCTAAACAATCAGTGGAGCCACTGGATGATTGAGGTGCTAAAGGATGATAGCCATTGCAGAAAAACTAAATGAATTCTTTGCAGTGGTCTTCACGGATGAGTATATGAGGAAGATTCCCAAACCTGAGTCATTTTTGTTAGGTGACAGATCTGAGGACCTGCCCCAAATTGAGGTATCATTAGAGGAGGTTTTGGAACAAATTGATAAATTAAACAGCAATAAGTCACCAGGACCAGATGGTACTCACCCAAGAGTTCTGAAGTAAATCAAACGTGAAATTGCAGAGCTACTAACTGTAGTCTCTAACCTATCATTTAAATCAGCTTCTGTACCAGATGACTGGAGGATAGCTAATGTGCTGCCAATTTTTAAAAAGAGCTCCAGAGGTGAGGCAAACTGGCTGAAACTATAATAAAGAACAATATTGTCAGACATATAGATGAACATAATTTGTTCAGGAAGAGTGAACATGGTTTTAAAGTAAAGGGAAATCATGCCTTACCAATCTACTAGAATTCTTTGAGGGGGTCAACAAGCATGTGGACCCAGGGGATCCAGTGGATATAGTGTACTTAGATTTTCAGAAAGCCTTTGACAAGATCCCTCACCAAAGGCACTTACGCAAAGTAAGCTGCCACGGGGTAAGATGCTCTCATGGATTGGTAACTGGTTAAAAGATAGGAAACAAAGGGTAAGTATAATTGGTCAGTTCTCAGAATGGAGAGATGTAAATAGTGGTGTCCCCCAGGGGTCTGTTCTGAGACCAGTCCTAGTCAACATATTCATAAATGATCTGGAAAAAAGGGTAAATAGTGAGGTGGCAAAATTTGCCGATGATACAAAACTACTCAAGATAGTTAAGTCCAAAGCAGACTGCAAAGAGTTACAAGAGGATCTCACAAAACTGGGTGACTGGGTAACAAAATGGCAGATGAAATTTAATGTTGATAAATGCACAGTAATGCACATTGGAAAGCATAATCCCAAGTCTACATATAAAATGATGGGGTGTAGTTAGCTGTTACCTCTCAAGAAAGAGATATTGGAGTCTCTGAAAACATCCACTCAATGTGCAGCGACAGTCAAAAAAGCAAACAGAATGCTGGGAATAATTAAGAAGAGGATAGAAAATAGGACAGAAAACATCATGTTGCCTCTATATAAATCCATGGTATATCCACATCTTGAATACTGTGTACAGATGTGGTTGACCTATCTCAAAAAAGATATATAGGAATTGGAAAAGTTTCAGAAAAGGGCAATAAAAATTATTAGGGGTATGGAACTCTTGCATATGAGGAGAGATTAATAAGACTGGCACTTTTCAGGTTGGAAAAGAGATGGCCAAGGGGAGATATGATTGAGGTCTATAAAATAATGATTGGTGAAGAGAAAGTAGATAAGGAAGTGTTGTTTACTACTTCTCATAACACAAGAACCAAATGAAATTAATAGGCAGCAGGTTTAAAGCAAACAAAAGGAAGTATTCACACACTGTGGAACTTCTTGCCAGAGGATGTTGTGAAGGCCAAGACCATAACAGGGTTCAAAAAAGAACCAGATAAATTCATGGAGGATAGGTCCATCAATGGCTATTAGCCAAGATGGGCAGAAATGGTGTCCCTAGCCTCAGTTTGCCAGAAACTGGGAATGAGTGACAGGGGATGGATCACTTGATGATTACTCGTTCTGGTCATTCCTTCTGGGGCACCTGGCACTGGCCACTGTTGGTAGACAGGATACTGGGCTAGATGGACCTTTGGTCTGAGCCAGTGGGGTCATTTCTTATGTTCTTATGAATCTATATTTGATTGGTTGTGAGTCTCTTAGAAATAAAACTACTAGTTTTACTGAAACAGTTAAACCAAAGAGCTGTCTAAATGTAAGCATGCAGTAATGGAAGGAACTGTTTGAATATACCAGACTATGTTATCGTTGTACAACATTTTAAGAATGATGCTGGTGAGGGGAATCAGATTGCAAATCCCAATAATAATAAGCTTACTGGATCAATTCTAAAATCTGACAAAGCACCTCATAACATTCTTCCTAACTCATGGAATTTCCCAAGGCTATCTGGGGCATGAAATTTTCACTTGAAACCATGAGCAGATTATTTTAAATCCAAAATACTGCTCAACCTTATGAATCATATAATGTTAGTACACGATTATCAAGAAAGATCTGTGTGGAAAAATTACAGATTACATTCTAACTTCTCTACATCAGTCACAGAAATTTAAACGCCAAACTGTGTCATATATTTTCCTTTGTGCCTGTCACCACTGGAAGAAAAATATTTTGAAAAACTTTGCAGAATTTAAGACTGCTTGGTTAATTCGTAAAGTTGAATCAAGAAAAGAGAAGAAACCTTTGAAAGTGTTCAATCTGCTTGCAAAAGTGAAATTTCATTTGTGGTATAAATTTCAAAAGTAACAGAGTAAGGACATATTAAAAAAACCAAAAAACAAAAAAGATTATAAATTACCCCTTATTTTGTTTTGAACAGGCCTGCTGGTGGTCTAACAAAAAGTCCACAATCAATGAATGACAAACTTCACAATTATCAAGTTTATCCTCTGAACTTAGGAAACTTAAAAATTAGTCCAATATGTGAGGACCCATATTCCTCTTCTACTTTTATAGAATTCTGACTATAACAAAGTGAGCATATTTTTCTTCTAGTTTGGAACAAACAAAATAAATATGCCTATGACAAATCCCCATCTGTAACAACTTTCCTTTTGGAGGTCTCTCATCTAGCTAATGTCGTATAACAGCATCCTCTAACTCGCAAACATGAATTTCTCTCAGTAAAATAAAAACAAAACAGCTATAAATACACACTCATGAATCAAAATATTTGCAAAGCATGCAAGTATTCATTGATGGGAAGGCATAGAAGCTACTCACCACATTACAGCCAGGGCAATCAGGACCATTCTCACACATCCTGCGACGAGCCTGAATCCCACCCCCACATTGGGTAGTGCAATGTTCCCACGGACCCCAGCCTGTCCAAAACATATGTGGAGGGCACAACAAGTGCTCATTGCAGTATCTGTGACAAGGGAAAGCAAAAGGGAAAAGGAACTATTTAGTACAACAAAAGGTGTCCAACTTCTACATTTTCCATTATTTAGAAAGATGTTTGCATATGGAAATGTTTTACCCTGATTGCCTTATATTTATTTGTTGAACGCCTTTTTTTAAAACATCACAAGCAACAGTTGTCAAACTATATATAGTGTATAACCATTAATGGAATTGTATTTTGTAATACTGTGGGTGTAGCATTTTCTTCATTGTCTAATCTCTTTCTACAATCTATTTAATTGTACTGGTAGCATATTATTCACTATAGTAATTAGGTCAATCGCTGCTTTCGTAGAAGTAACACACAGAGATACCTGAGGGCAGAATTCAGTTCATGGACAAGATAAGTAGACATCTATGTTGACATTGCTTTATTAGAAGAACCAAGCTTTCTTTTTCCAGTTCAAATATAGCTGAGTTTGCTTTTCAACTGTTCCAGAGTATTTCATTTTATAGGTAAAATAAGAGATAAAACATGATTCCAAGCATAGGAATACTATAGTGTTTTGATTATGTTATTGCTTTTACCTCTAAAGTGTGTTTCTAATCATTGTAACCTAGTTAGGTTTTCTCAGTGAGCTGCAAACAACCTGAATCAGAAGAGCAGATAGCTATCCAAAGGGAGAAGCCAAATTCTACTTCATGGATTTTGTCTGGCCTGAACAAAATCATACAGGACACAATTTCCTTCCTTCCTCCCTTCCTTCCTGCTGCTGGTGTACTGGTTACCTAATATCTATTTTCCCTTTACCCACTCAGCAAGTTTCTATCCATTTGTAATGTCCTGCCATGAAAACTGGCATTAATATTTCAATCTCAATTTTTTATACTTGAATACAAATAATGATGTTACATATCTACTGTTGCCTTCAATAGAATCAGTGGCAGGGACCTTTCTTTCATAAATCCCTAAAAATCTCAACCTGTAATTCTTTATTTCTAAAGTATTGGGGCTTGTCAAGGTGAATAGTTAGTGCATGGCAAGCTGGGATGTAAATATACAGTGCACTGCTTTGGCCACACAGACTAGGTGTCTGTGTGGACCCTGCTACTGTGCACTAATGGCTCCCTAGTTTGCAATGGCCTACTCCCATTTCAATGTGGAACAGATCAAAGAGCACTAGGTACCTTTTAATGCACAGTAGCAGGATCCACACAGGCAGTTAGCAAGCGGCAAGCGAGCGTACTGTAGGTTTACACCCCAGCTTGCTGCACACTAATTATTTACTAGACAAGCCCTCTGAATGTTTAGAATCAATTGCTCTGTGTGTATGTGTTTGTACTGCACATGTAGATGTATGTTTACCTTACATGTCGGATTCTACTTCATAGAGTAAATTTTGCTTTCTGGCCAGTACAACTCCACTGAAATTAACAAGGTTGCATGGGAAAAATGAGTCCAAAATCTGGTCTGATGTGTATGTAGAGCAGGGCAAACTATTCACAGCACATAATGTATTTGATTGAGACCCTTTCCCCCCCTTTTGTGAGAATTATCTGAGAAAAACTCCAATTTTTATGTATTTGCTAAATCAAATTATCCAGATATAGGTTGTCCAAACATATTCCAGCCCGTGTATTATTTATAAACTAGTCACCTATTTATTTGAATATTCACTATTAGTAATTTGCTGTTCACACTGTAATTGGTCACTTAAGTCACATCGTGGTGTTCTGCTCTGATAGCTTCCAAACCCTCAGAATGTTCACAATTGCTTTGCAAACATTCACTGTGCAAAAACAGTCACATGCACACATTTGCATGCATATTTGTGACACTCTTCTCTGTGATCAATTGGTGAATAGAGGAAAAGGGATCCTCACACATGCTGAAGAAATTTCATGCTTTTATTAGTCAAAGCAACACGCACACATCTTTTGCAGTATTCCACCTGCTCTTAGAAAAGCAGTTGCAATGAACTTTGGGACACACACACATGCAATAAAATGAATCTCTGTCATTAAGCCAAGAAGCTATAGGTTCATGTCACATAAAATGTGCTATAAATGAAGTGTCTTTTTTTAATACCAAGTCCCATTTTCAAATGTTAACATGTCATGTTTCTTGCTCTCTCTCAAGTAAGCATAGGTGAGAAACAAGACTTTACCAAATTAACTTTGTAGCTGATACTCGAAGTGTTTGAAAGGTTAGGAGTGCCGGAATTCTGCTAGTCAAGTCCTGTTAAAGATACATCTGAAGCTACAAAAATCACAAAGTACTTATACAATCTGCTTAACTTTTAATAAAGCAAAATCAGCCACAGAGCTGGGTTTGCATTTTTCTCCCGTTTTGAAAATATCACCGCACACAAGTGTAGTCTTAGATTCACCTCAGCCAGCCAAACTCCAAAATCATGAGGTATGTTTTTATAGTTTAAAGATCAATTGCAGGGGTGAATCTGGGAACTGTGTTGTAACATGGGGTTTTGAGCCATGTTTTATTAAGCCTCTTTCCGGCTGCATTTCAAGTTAGCCAGTAACTTCTTATTCCGTTTTACACATATTCTCTCTTCCTTTTAATTTTTTCCCCATGACCCAGAGGGCTTACATTCTACAGTAATTCAGCAAAACAAGCAATGCCAGAAACTAAGATCTGTGTTTCTGGGCAGGCCTAGTACTAGTCAGAAACTAAGATGGGGGCAGAAGGGAGAATGGCACACACACACACACATACACACACACAAAAAGGCTAGGCTAGTGCAATGATCCCCCCTCTCCTTTTCTGATGAGTTCAAGTTCAATTATTCACACATAGGATTGGGAGAAAAAACAACACAGATGAATCTACTCCAGCATCCCCTTTGCAGAAGCAGCCTATATGTGACGTTTCAAAGGAAGGTAAAAAAAACAAAAACCTCCAACAATCCACTTATATAGTCAATTCTATTTCACAAAGGGAAATTTCTTGCTGACCACAGCAGAAGGTAAATGTATGCCCTGGAGCATAAAGATTGACAGCCCTTTAAATATTTACCTAAATTAGTTTAACTGCAACTGCTATTCTTATTCCTAGAAAGCTATAATGCTTAAAAAAATTACAGTTTTTTTCCTCAATAATACTGTGCAGCAATGAGTACCACAGGTTAATTATATAGCAGTTGTTAAAAATGGATTCTTAATTCATTTAAAATGTGTTGTAATGTTAATTGTGTGTCCTCTTTGTTTTTGTACTCTATTACAACAGAGTGTGAATAATAACCACCAATTAGACTCCTCTATATTGTTATGCTGGAAAGTGTTGGTGGCTATCAACTAGGGTTGCCAGCTTTCTACTTGCACTAAACTGAACACCCTTGTCCCACCCCTCCTCCGAGGCCCTGCTCCTACTCACTCCATTTCCCCTCCCTCTGTCACTTGCTCTCCCCACCCTCTCTCATTCGCTCATTTTCACCAGGCTGGTTCAGGGGCTTGTGGTGCAGGAAGGGGGTGAAGGCTCCACGGTAGCGCCAGAAATTAGGACTTCAGGCTGCAGGAGGGTGCTCCGGGCTAGGGTGACCAGAAAGTAAGCGTGAAAGATCAGGACGGGGATGGTGGGTAATAGATGCCTATATAAGAAAAAGCTCCAAATATCAGGACTGTCCCTATAAAATCGGGACATTGGTCACCCTACTTGGGTCGGGGGTAGTGCTCAGAGCCCTCTGGCTGCCTCTACGCATAAGAGCCAGAGGGGGTATGCCGCTGCTTCTGGGAGCTGGGCGGAGCCACAGCAGGTGGGAAGTCTGCCTTAGCCCCGCTGCATCGCCAACTTGACTTTTAACGGCCCAGTCAGTGGTGCTGACTGGAGTTACCAGGGTCCCTTTCCGATCAGGCATTCTGGTCGAAAACCAGAAACCTGGCAATCCTACTATCAGCAGGCATTTCTTTCATCTTCACTCAAGCACAAACCTCACTGAGGCTCATGTGTGTGATAGCCACCCTGCATTAAGGTTAAATTCAATAGGTTCTTAAACTCCTTTAGGAAATAAGATAGTTGAAACAACAGAAAACACTACCTCAAGAGACTAGGCCACATGCATGACTAATCAGAAGCTGAGCTACGGTAGGCAAAGGTTTTTCTTCCTGGAGCTGACCGCAAACTCAGGAGTCTTGTGTGTGTATATGTGTCAGCAGTACACAGGACCAGAAAAGCCAACACAGAGCCAGAGAAGCACTGATAGGATAGCCCTGAGAGAACACCACATGAAAGAATTTTCTGGACAGAGTAATGTCTGGAAGGGCAGGCCTAGCACTGTGAGAATGGAAACAGCCTCCTGTTTGATCCTATTGTGTTCAGAGAAAAAGGATTTTGTACATCCTTTGTAAATAAACAGGATTGACCTACAGAAATATATTATTTATATCACAAACTTCTACAGGAAACAACGCTCAAGGCCCCAAACCCTGGCTAACTGCTTGGGCCGAAAGAGGCAACAATATCACAGTTCTCCTTCAATGCTCCTTCCCAGACTTTTTCAAACCTCTTCTCCTATATAAGCAACTCCTGCACTTCCAGTTATTTTCATTGCTCTTATCTTGACTTGTTCTATACCTACTATGTCATTTTTGAAAGGAAGTCATTGACACTAAATGCATTTAGTAAAAATATCATTGACAACAACTTCCACATTATTCTCTCTTTTCTTAATGGAACCAAACACCTTTTTCACCATTCATTTATTCCTTCATTTTTGACCAAGATTGAGCAGATGTTTCTGTTGACATGTCCATGCCAATGCTTAGGTATTTGTCCTGACAGTTTAATAATCCAGAATCCAGTATATACCAGTGAGTTAAATGATTCCTTTCTAATGTTTATTACCTTGCACTTGTGTACAGGCTGTTTGATTATCAAGTTTTTAACCCCAGGCTCATCACTGTTTTCCCTGAGCAGAGGGGAGCTGAAACCTATAGATCTAAGCATGATGTGGGGTGAGCTGATTCTGCAGCATACTCATCCCTATCTCTCCAAACCCCTCCATAGTGATTCCGATCCATAGGTGTGGGCAGGGAGGGGAAGATGGCCAAAGCTTTGTCAGATTCTCTTCCTCAAACTTTCATAGAAAAAAGAAGCAAGTTACTGAAGTAACCTGACTGGACTCCTCACCCATGGTGAAGCCTCCTCTCCACTATCCCTAATTTTCTGTGGAGAGTAGTGGTCAGAGATACCTTGCCAACTTGGCTCCTGTAAGAGCTGGGCTGTCAAGGGGGTGGTGGGAACAAGGAGAGATAGTGGAAATGCAGAGAGAGAGATCTGTAGGTTTAATGAGTTGATCCTCCATCTTCTAACACAGGATGGGAGGAGAGAAACCCTTACACACAATGGAGGAAGGAAGAGGAATAATCATACACTGAAACTTGAACAGTTTCCACGGTCTTCGAAGAAATAGCCCACACAGAGAAAAATGAAGCCATTTCTGAGATCCTTCAGGAATTCATCAGGATTCTTCACTCTTGAGTTTTGATGAGAAACAATCTATTGTCAGCAAATGTTGCCACTCCACTACTCTCACTCCTTCTCCATATTGTTTCTAAATACACTGAACAGAAGCTGTACTATTAACTTCTCTATATGCTGAGATTGGCCAGGTAATCCTATTCTTAGGGCTCGTCTTCATGTACTACTGTAATGCTGAACATGAAGATGCTCCTATGGTGACGGGAGAGCTTCTCCCATCGGTGTAGTTAATCTACCTGCCCAAGAGGTGATAGCTATATTGAGGGGAGAAGATCTCCTGTCAACATAGAATCATTTACACAGGGGCAGGGGGTTAGATCAGTATAACTACATCACTCAGGGGTGTGCATTTTTCACATCCCTGTGTGATGTAGTTATACTGATAGAGGTATGTTGTGTAGACCTGGCCTGAGTTCCTAACTTTTAACCATTTTTTCATTCTTTTGCTTGAGCTCTGGGTCACAAAAGACCCCTGTGCTTAACTTTAAACTGGTAAATAGTCCCATTGATTTGAAGGGATTACTCCCATGCATAAAGTTATGCATGACGTGTGTAAATCTCTGCAGATCAGGGAGTTTGTAAGGTTTCATGGAAGTAACTGAGGGGGAAATCTGGCCATATATACTTGAGCAGGATAAATTTTTGTTAAATGAATATTCACTCAGATTTGTAAGTAATTTAGCATCAGCCATGCTCATGCCCCTTGTGTTTACTTTCTATAGAATTTTCCAGACAATGGAATTTTATGAGCACAAAAGTTCATAGAAAACCTGCTTCAAAGTTGTTTGCAAATACTTGTGGAAACTGAGTTTTTTATTTACATGCATAACTATTTGAAGCTGAAGTGAGTGCATGTTTGTACAGTCAGGATACAGAAACAATACTCTGTGAAATATCTGATGAACTACCACTAGCTAACACTCTTGGATATTGAATTCAGATGTGCAATTGGTCATAATGAAGCAATGTAGTTAAAAATGCTTCGAAAATTTGTTACATAATTTCAGTGAATAAACCTGAGGAAATCACAATCTCCTTGCTGTTGTTCTGGAAGCAGGAAAAGAAGTTACACTTTCTTAGTAAATTATTAGTTGTGAATTATTGGCTCAGCACTACTAAATATATGGGCCTGATTTAACAATGCATTACTCCAGTTTTATACAGGTATATTTCATTGGTACTGGAGTTAAGCAGTGGTAAATCCAGCCCATTATACCCACTGGTTCTCCTGTATTCACTGTTTTGCCAGCTCAAAAAATTCTAAGATACAAGAGAAGAAGTTTTACTTTTACAAAACCTAACACTGATTTGCCCTTAGTATACTTTGCTCTTTAAGATGCAATCTAAAATGATTTCCTCAATTACTTTTCTGGTACCAAGGTGGTCCTGGGGAATGAAGTGAGGTTGTACTTCAGTTGTCTGGAAAAGCAGCTTTATAAATGATGTTACACTTTTTTTTAAGTAACTCAACTACGTCAATCTTTTGAACCTTCACAGCTCTTCAATACCATCATCTGGTCCTTGCAATTTATTATTATTTATTTTCTGAAGTTATTCCATATATCATTGTCCTTTTTTACAACTTGCTTTTCTAGGGTATCCACTGTCTCAATAGTGAGCATTTGATTTCTGATTCACTGAAATGATTTCTCATTTTCTATACTGTGATGGGGTTTATGGACTGCACACTGGGCCACTGGGGCTGACCAATCATTGTAGGCTCAGGAGACCACGCCCCCTCTCTCCTGCTGTGTATGCTCCAGGTGGAAAGGACAGATAAAAGGAGACAACTCAGCTCAGTAGGGACTGGCTGAGGAGGAGGAAGGACATGTGCTGCAGGCTCCTGCAGAGGAACCATCGACTCTCCAGACTACTGAGGCTATGGACCTGCACAACGCTGTGGAGGAACAACCAGCTGTGGAAACTGATGGGAACGCCAAGACACTGCTAGCCAAGGAGATGCCCAAGATGGGCTTTATGGTAGGAAGAGGTGATGTGTTGGGGGTGCATGCAGGGCCAAGTGCCCACCCCAGCAAACTTCCCAGGTGGGGAGTGGAAGGGGCAGGGCCAGAACCTCTTCCAGCCATGCTGAGATGCTGCCTGGTACAGCACAGCAGCTGCCTGAGAGAGCACCTGGCTGCAGCAGCAGCGAGCTAACCTCCGTCCTGGGATTAGCTTCCAGGAAGAGCGGCCAAACGAGCTGGAGCCTCCTCCCCACAGCATGTTCGGCCCCTGTCCCCAGAAGCCGAGCCTAGGCAGGGAGTGGGCTGCCACTGTTGCCTCTCCCAAGCCAGGCTCTCTTCCAGGAAGCTGGCTACAGCAGCAACCGGGAGCAGCTCCATCCCACTCCCCACCCGGGCCTGGTTTCCAGGGAGAGCAGCTGAACATGCAGGGGTACGGGGAGCTGGTGGCAGTGGGAGGATAGAGCCCGTCTCCCCCACGCAGGTAATGTAGGGTGGGGAGGGGGCAGAGAGAGAAAGGCGGGAGGAGACACATGGGTAGGTGACATGTCGTCCCCTTAAGGGAGGCACCAGTTGTCTAATAGGGAACATGTTATGAGCTGATCCCTCTATCCTTAATAGGAAGTTTACCGGCTTCATGGGGCCTTGGGTCAGAACCCGGTAGAGTAGGGTGGGTCCGGGTTCCCCTTCCACTGCCCTACACTTGCCACTAGATGTGACTACCAGGGACTCTTGATATACACTGTCTGTTTGCTCTGCCTCGCCCAGAGGATTAGGGCCCCCATATTGCTATTGATTGTCCCAGCCAGAAGGCCCAGGGACCATAGACTGACTGCTTTCTCTGCCCTATCCGTGGGTCCTGAGTTCCTGATTGTGATAGCCTGACTGAGCATGGATTTTCGATGATTTTGTGATGAGGTGTATCAACCATGCACTGCGTAAATGAGGGCAGCCCATGCTGGACATGCCAAGCCCCTGTGATATATACCTGTCAATATTTGTTCTTTTAAGTGTCTATTTATCCTTTAATCCATTTTACAATTATAATACAAAAAATGACACAATACTTAACCAAAATTCACCCTATGAATTTTAGTCAAATCTCAACTCCTTTTTAATATAAACTCACTCAGATTCTCTTTTGCACTGTACTGACCAGTCATCTCAACAAAACTGATAACTGGTGTTAAGGCTGGGAGAGAGCTATGAGATTTTAGTTAAAGTTCCATATTTCCTGGGGGCAGCTTTTTACTTGGATAACCTATCTTCTGAGAGTATATTACAGCATATCAAAATCTTGGTCTTTTGACCAGAGAATGATATATATGCATTGCTCTGAAACAGTCAGAAGTGTGCACATTTTCTATGACACTCGCCCTTTACATTTTGTGTCACATGGACAGAGTCCTAGAATTTCTATGAAAACAGCAGTGTGGCGTGCAACATTGGCCCATTGGAATGACTTGTTAACATGAAATGGTAAAGTTGTTAATCTAATTTTTCTCATTATTTTCATCACTGGAAAGATGCAGGTTTAGTGAAAAAAATTCAGTGATCTGTTTTCCCCTGGTTCCGTGAAGGTACCTTACAGGAATACTAATGCAAATTTTAAATGTACATCCAAAAAAATATAGATCCTTATACATTTTTTGGAACTGATGGCTCATATACTCAGAATTTTAAACACTATTACATGATTGTATCACAGCTTGCTATTTCTTCTGAAGCTGACAGGATGCCCCTGGCAACAAGATAATACATCTCAATGCAGTTGTCTGTCTAAATATTTATATATAATGAATGTTTAATTTCTTTGTTGGGATTCATGGAAGGTAATAATAAATTGGAGTCTCTTAGATGTGTGAGTGATGGAATCAGATACCGAACTGTACATTTTGAGGTAGTATGACAAAACATCTAGTACTGGGAGAAGCAACAAACTGTGAAATAAAAGACCAAGTTAAAAGCTGACTTGAACTGTTGAGATATACACACAAACAATTTCAGCTGTACTTACTAAAGAACATATTTTATTCCAGTATGGTGTATATTTATTAGATACAAACAAAACCCTTAAAACTTTCCCACTTGCTGTATTGATGCTTAATTTTATTAAGATATAAAAATTGAACTTAGTCCACCAGTAATGCAGTGCTGTGATCTAACAACACTTTACTGCAGACTTTGAGTCTGGTCAAGTTGCAATTCAAACACAGTACAATCAATTTCCAGAGTCTGAAGGGATAGTAGAGAGGAGTGCCTCAACACAATCAGCTGACTGGCATTGCTGGGAGCTCAGCTTGTTCGGGAAGAACTCAGCTAAGTGAAAACTGAATGCACTGCTGAAGTCCATATCCTTGTTAATAGTAATTGTAGTAAGATATTGTAATGGAAATTTAAAAAAAAAGAAAGAGAAAGCAGGTAAAAGAGAAAAATGTAACGTGAAAATGAACCTGAATGGAAAAAAATTAAAACAGGCAATGGAGAAAAGATAACTCACCTCTCCTCACGGTTCTGTCCCACACACACACGGCCCCCGTGCCGAGGAGTTGGATTGCTGCACGAACGCTGGCGGACTTGAAAACCAATTCCACAGGTGGTACTGCAGGGTGACCAGGAAGTCCATAGAGTCCAGCCCCCATTTCTAGGAGAATAAGAAGCCTTGGCTCTGTCATCTGGTATAATATACAGTGAACAGCTACATGGGCGTAACTGAGAACAGAATTTGGCCCATTAATATCTGCAGAGATAATTAATTCTGCACAGAGTTAAACTTCCAGAAGAACACTTGGTGGAAAAAAAGATACTTGTTTTTGCCATTGTTTCAATCTGGTCTATATGATATATTACTGCTAAAATGGGCCCGATGACCAAACAAATATAAAACCCATACAAGTCCTTGTAATCTGACTATGTAAGAAGGTATGAAACATAGAATTTAAGGCCAGAAGGGACCACCAGATCATCTAGTCTGACCTCCTGTATCTGACACGTCTCCAACACCATCAGCAGCTGACACAACTGAAAACAGACCAAAATATTATAGGTTACAAGAAGCTAGACTATTATGTGCCATAGGCCAAAAATGGGAGGGACCAAGGTCCACCAGTGCCCGAGACCCCATAATAGCAGGGAAATGATTAAGTGAGATATACCCTGATAATCTTGGCAAATGATTCACCCACTGCAGAGGAAGGCAAAAACCTCTCAAAGATGCTGCCAATCTGTAAGCAAGAGCTAGCCAGCCAAGCACCTAAGACAGAAAATGCCCAGTGATACCTCAGAGCCTTTGCCCACCCCAACTGAGGGCTTCCTTGATGGTTCAAAGTAAGGAGATTAAAAAAACAAAACAAAATACATGGGGGAGGGACAAATCCTTCTTGATGTCTGCAGGTGACTGGCTGAAAACCTGAAGCATGAGCTTTTAGGAACATAAGACATAAACCAGAAATGAGACCCTGGGCTTCCACCGACCATCACAAGCAACCCCATCGACCCGTCAGAAAACTATAAATGCTTTTATTGTGCCTTGGACAACTCTGATAATTGACCATAGGATATTGGAATTTCACTGCAAATACTTCTAGAGATGAATCTCCCCTAAACTGGGCCTATGTAATATTACTATTCCCATTGGGTTTAAAATATATATTTTGTTTAACCTCTCCGAGTTGTATTATATATTTTAAAAACAACAGTGATGCATCCTTTTTCTGATAACATTCTTATTAACAGTCCACATCAGAACAAATCCATGTATTCATTGATAATTATTTAGGCTAATGACATGTATTACTCCGTTCAAAGCTCAATTAAGTATTTTTTAAAAAAAAACTCACACTTCTAGTTTTTAACCAAATTCATTGCCACAATCGCAAATGTTTACTTTAGTTTTTATAAAATTAAATGACATATGTTATGCTAATACACATTATAGGGCAGGAAGACAATCTGACATTCTCCTATATTATTTCAGAACCCAACACACTAATAACAGAAAATAGAATTTAATTCTCCTCAGTTAATTTATTCTGGATACATTTAATATTTAAATTCCCACATCAACCTTTTGGAGAGAATTTTGAATTATATATTGCTCAAGTAAGTTAAAGCAGCAGTTCTCAAGCTGTGGATCAGGACCCCAAAGTGGGTCGCAACCCTATTTTAATGGGGTTGCCAGGGTTAACTTTAGACTTGCTGGGGCCTGGGGCTGAAACCAAGCCCGAGCCCCATCACCTGGGGCCAAAGCCCAAGCTCAAGCTCCACTGCCCAGGACCAGAGCCGAAGGGCTCCAGCCCCGGGCAACAGGGCTCAGGTTACAGGCTTTCTGTCTGGGGCTGAAGTCCTGGAGATTTGGCTTTGCCCCTGTTCCCCACCCACCCACGGCAATGGGGCTCAGGCTTTGTATCCCTTCCCCCTCCCCCTGCATCACGGGTGGTGTGGCTGCGGCAGGCTCAGGGTATGTCTACATCTACAATTTTGCAGCGCTGGTTGTTACAGCTATTAGTACAGCTGTATAGGGCCAGCGCTGCAGAGTGGTCACACTTACAGCAACCAGCGCTGCAAGTGGTGTTAGATGTGGCCACACTGCAGCGCTGTTGGGCGGCTTCAAGGGGGGTTAGGGGAACGCGAGAGCAAACCGCGGGGAAGCAGGTCTCCTTCCCCGCAGTTTGCTCCAGTGTTCCCCGAACACCCCCCCCCACAAGCAGGTCTCCTTCCCTGCGGTTTGTTCTCGCGTTCCCCGAACCCCCGTGCAAGCAGGTCTCCTTCCCAGCGGTTTGCTCCGGTGTTCCCCGAACCCCCCTGCAAGCAGGTCTCCTTCCCAGCGGTTTGCTCCGGTGTTCCCCGAACCCCCGTGCAAGCAGGTCTCCTTCCCAGTGGTTTGCTCCGGTGTTTTTTGAACCCCCCTGCAAGCAGGTCTCCTTCCCAGCGGTTTGCTCCGGTGTTTTTTGAACCCCCGTGCAAGCAGATCTCCTTCCCCGCGGTGTGCTGTCGCGTTCCCCGAACCCCCGTGCAAGCAGGTCTCCTTCCCAGCGGTTTGCTCCGGTGTTCCCCGAACCCCCCTGCAAGCAGGTCTCCTTCCCAGCGGTTTGCTCCGGTGTTTTTTGAACTCCCGTGCAAGCAGATCTCCTTCCCCGCGGTGTGCTGTCGCGTTCCCCGAACTCCCCTGCAAACCGCGGGGAAGGAGATCTGCTTGCACGGGGGTTAGGGGCACGCGAGAGCAAACCGCGGGGAAGGAGACCTGCTTCCCCGCGGTTTGCTCTCGCGTTCCCCGAACCCCCCTGCAAACCGCGGGGAAGGAGACCTGCTTGATTACCAGAGAGGCTTCCTCTGGTATGCTGGGATACCTGTTTATTCCACGGAGGTCAAGAAAAATGCTGGTGAGTGTTTACACCTGATGACCAGCGCTGGATCACCAGCGCTGGATCCTCTACACCTGAGTTTCAACGGGTGTACGGCCAGCGCTGCAAACAGGGAGTTGCAGCGCTGGTGATGCCCTGCAGATGTGTACACCTCCTAAGTTGCAGCGCTATAATTCCCTCACCAGCGCTGCAACTTTGTGGTGTAGACAAGGCCTCAGGTTTCGGTCCCCTCTCCTGAGGTCATGTAGTAATTTTTGCTGTCAGAAGGGGGCTGCAGTGCAATGAAGTTTGAGAGCTGCTGGGTTAGAGAGTCTGTATTATTTATAGCATGTCTTTTAAGGAAGATTAAAAACTTCAAGTTCATGCCCTCCTTTTCTGCAAAAAAAAAAATTAAAACAAGAAAAAGAAAAAAAAATCAAGTTACAAGAAAAGTAAGATTTCAAGAGGAGACAATTACATGAGCTCACAATTCCACAAAATCCTCAAATACGATAACAATACCTTACGGGTAAGAGTACCAAAAGGTGCTGATAGAGCTAACAGAATCAATGTGAATTTCTTATACTTGTAAATCCCTAGAAGGCACAGTCATGTTCCCATTAAAGTCAGTGGCTAACTCCTGTTGACTTTAATATGAACAGTATCATGCCAAATGTCTGGAAAGAAATTTTAAACCCTAAAGAAATCAATGAATTATAGCAGTTCCCACCGGGTTTCTTCACACCTGAAAATTGCTAGTAAAGATAAGAAATTCAACAAAAATCAAATTCAGCAATGTTATGCTCTTGAGATTTCATTATAAACATTTTAAAAGAATACTAAGGTAAATATAATACAAAATGTCTTACTCTATTGCGAAGTGATTCAAAAATTAAAAAGCTCAACTGGTTCAATAATACAAGAGGATAAAAATGTTTAACTTGTCAGATCATTTCAATAGTTGGCCAAAAAGTGCAGTTTTAACTTTTACTAATGGTTTATTGCTATTTGACCATTGCATGAATCTACCCTTGTTTTAATGGACCCATAATTTGACACTACAGAAAATGGCTGCCTGAAAAATATGATAGTTCACAGCTACTGACTTTGGACAGAAAAACAGGGTAGATTACCGTAAGGATTAAGATCAATGGCATGATTTTCAGATGTATTAAAATCAATGGGAGCTTTGGGTGCCCAGTACAGTAACTCTGAAAATCAATTATTAGTATGAGTGGTTATACAAATGAGATGATGTAATATTAGCAGGGGAGTGACTATGATAATATCTGTGGTGAGCCTCTGAGCATTTCTTTAAATCCATCTAAGACTTCAGGCCCAGGTTTTAAAGGCATTTAGGCATTGCTGCATTCAGTGCTGCAATGCCCATTTGATATAGGAGCCTGTCTCATTTTAAAAGGGGATTTAGGCACTGAGAAGCCAAAATCCCATTGACTAAGTGCCTAAATCTCTTTTTAAAATGAAATTTTGGCTCCTCAATCAGTGAGACACTGCAGGAGTGAGTGCAGCAATGCCTAAACACCTCTAAACACCTCTAAATACCTTTCAAAATGTGGGCATCGAAGTCTATACTTCAGGAACAACAGATACCTACTAACTCTTGTTCAAATATTTAGCTTCATATAGTATCCTTACATTCTCCTCTGCTCACAATTCTGTACTCTACAGTCAACTGTAAGCACCATATTGATTTTTCTTATCTATTTACACCCATTCATTATTGTATCTTATATCAGCTGGAATGATTTTTTTTACCATTACATGCAGGATAATAACTGTTCTGATTCATGCAAAAATATCATGAGGTGATTTGGAAGTTAAACTATTTGCTACTGGTGTAGCATAAGTAATGGACTAGAGGAAGTGATAAAAGAAGGAACTTCAGGAAATGAACAGAACAGATCATTTAACAAGCTTCATCTTGAGAGTTAGGTGCAAAAAATGTTTGAAACATGAGTGCCATGTCAAATTAGCCCCACTTCCTTCACTATCACCAGTTGTCAGCACAAGGCTGCTAATCCTACACCCTCTAACTTGGCCATGACTGTTCAAAACAAACACTTTGTTTCTAAGCTTAGATTGAAAAATGATCTGCTCCAGTATTCTATGAGGTCAGGTGAGTGCTCTGGGATGGAAAAGTGGCTGTTAAGACCAAACTTGGTGGGCCACAGACTAGGATATTATGCTATCAGCACAGGCTACAGTGGACCTGCCTTCTCTCCAGTGCAGAGAGACAAGCACCCTCCTTTTGCTCCCCATCCCTAGTGCAGTATTCACAAATCCTGAGAGCTGGTCCAATGGAGGTGGTGCTAAAGGGTAGTGACTCCTGGGACTTGGCCCTCAAAATGTGTTCTTTCTGATAACTGGGCCAGAACTAACGTTTAAAAAAAGCTTACTGGTCCTGCAAAAGTCTCTGCCGCACAGCCCAATAAATTACTAAACTCTGGGTCTTTAAATTGTGGGCAGGGCCGGCTCCAGGCCACAGCACGCCAAGCGTGTGCTTGGGGCGGCACGCTGCAGGGGGCGCTCTGCCGGTTGCTGGGAAGGCGGCAGACAGCTCCAGTGGAGCTGCCGCAGGTGTGGCTGCGGACGGTCCGCTGGTCCCGCGGCTCCGGTGGACCTCCCGCAGACGCCTGCGGCAGCTCCACCAGAGCCACGGGACCATCAGACCCTCTGCAGAAACGCCTGCAGCAGGTCCACTGGAGCCGTAGGACCAGCTGACAGTCCACAGAAACGCCTGCGGGAGGTCCACCGGAGCCATGGGACCGGCGAGCGGCAGAGCGCCCCCCGCGGCGTGCCACCGTGCTTGGAGCGGCGAAATTGCTAGAGCCGGCCCTGATTGTGGGTGTCATCGAATGCATTGATTTTTCCCCCCTATATTTCTGTTGTTAATGTTAATTGTGGTCAACTTAAATAGTTTCACAAAACTTGAAGTTAATTTTCCCCACTTGGCCAGTTCTCTCTCCCAGAGAAGTCTGAGAGGCTTATGTCCCATGCTGCTGTGACTATCATCATAAGCAGTTTCATATTCAAGAAGGAATAGGAAGGCTGTGGATAAGGTTTAAAAGAAGTATTACTGAAAATGTGTTTCATTTTTAATACTTTAAAAAAAGATACCCTATAAGATCTGTCTGGGTCTTGCGATTACCTGGAGCAGTTGGCAATCTCCATACTTGGTCCTTCACACTGCCAGCCTCCACATTGAGGCGCTGGACTGTCACACAAACGAGTTCTGCAGAGGCAGGAGCCAACACTGGTACCATCAGTGTGGGTGCAGGGTTTCCACTGAGACCACACTCCAAAATTCCCATCCACAGTCAAATTCCTGGTCTAGAAGATAAAAAAGCAGAAAGTCGAGGCTTATGGTAAAACAGCAGAAAACTAATCAGAAGTCCCTTTTGATGTAACTTATTAATTGCGCAACATAGTGAAGTCTGAACTTCAACTATTCAAAATTTAGAGCCACCATAAGAGTCATTCTCAAAAGGATCACACCCTTGTAGACTGTAAATCCTTTAGAGTAGGAATTCTCTTTTTTGTGTTTGTACAGAATGGAGCCTCAATCTGACTGGAGCCTTTGGACACTATAAATAATAAATAATAAAAATCAATCATCATCACCCCAATATCACTGGCTCCTTTGGAAACAATTCCTACAGAAATTCAACAGGAATTAGAGCCTCGTTCTTCAATCATCTTCTGACTGAAATTATTTCCCATTTCTCCCAAACTCTGCTGTCACTGATTGCAAAATAGAATATGCAAGAATGTTTGCAGAAACATGACTTTAGATTGAAAGGAGAAAGTAGTAGAGGATAATGGTCAAGGGATAGATTCTAGGTCAAGCCTATGCTAAACCTTAATGATTAGTAGTTTTCTTTGATATTTATAAAAAACACATTTTAATAAAAGAACCATCACTAAAATTCCACTTCCTAGGGAAGCAGAATGTGATTTTAAATATATACATTATATATGGGAAAAAAACACAACTGTAAAAAACAATACAAATGAAAAAGCATAAAACTTACTTTTAGGACCCTTGCCTTTTCCCTTAAAGTCTACTACCACTGCCTTCAGCTGGAGGAGAATCAGGCTCTTTTATGATGTTGAATAATTCTTTCAAAATGCAGTTTAAAAGCTATGTGAATAAGATATCTATAATTATATATTTAACCAGGAATTAGAGGGGAGGGATAGCTCAGTGGTTTGAGCATTGACCTATTAAACCCAGAGTTGTGAGTTTAATTCTTGAGGGGGCCCTTAGGGATCTGGGGTAAAAATCAGGACTTGGTCCTGCTAGTGAAGACAGAGGGCTGGACTCAATGACCTTTCAAGGTCTCTTCCAGTTCTAAGAGATAGGTATATCTCCAATTATTATTTAGGAATTGTCTAATTAAAAGAAACAGTGCTAACTCTAGATTTCATCAGACTTCATTGCTACTGGAACCTTTCATGAAATTGGTGATGGATATCAGGAATTTAGCTCTCTAGATGAACGCACTCTTTAGTCGAGAATGATTAAAAGATTAGAAAACTTGCATTATAGACTCAAGAAACCAACTTTTTTGTTGTGTGTTCGTACAACACCTGGTATACTGGGATCTTGGTCTATGGATAGGGCCCCATAGTGCTACAGTAATACAAATAAATAATAACGATATAGCTAAATAGTACATAGGTCCTCCCTGTACCTTTTGGGTTTCTGGGAACTGGGCAGGCAGAAGCCTGCCCATTGCTAACAGATCCCGCCCCCAACCTAAGGGGAGGATCTACAGGACCTCAGAAAGCCACTGAGTTCGGGGGACAACTAATAAAAGAACAGGGACAGGCGTGCGGTTAAAGGTCCTCCCTGTATCTATTGGGTACCCGAGAGGTGGGCAGGCGGAAGCCTGCCCACTGCTAAAGGATCCCCCCCCAGCCTAAGGGGAGGATCCATAGGACCTCAGAAACCCACTGATTCCGGGGAGACAATTAATAAAAGAACAGGGACAAGTGTACGGTCAAAGGTCCTCCCTGTAGTTGGGCAATTACCCCGCTGCTGGGGAAAAGGCTGACTGGGGAGGCAGCCACAGCTGTGGACACACCCAATCAGGCCAGAGCTGGCCCTGATATAAGGGCTAAGGGAGGAGCTCACTCAGTCCCACTCCTGGAGTGGGAAGGACCTGGCTGCCTGGGAGCACAGAGTACCTGAAGCAGAGCAATGCTGGGGAAGGGCAAGAGGAGCTGGGGTGTTCCAGCCTGGCAACTCCCCAGGCTGAGACCTGGTTAAGGCCTAAGGAGGTACTAGGGCTGCAGAGGTGCAGCCCGGGGATATTCAGAGGCAGTTGGTCCAACCCCCTTGCCAGTGATGAATGGCCATTACAGATTGAAGTCTGCCCTAGGAAAAGGGGGCTAGATGATGAGTGGCAGGAGTTACTGGGGCAAGGTGGGCATAGGGGAGTGGGAGTTCCTCTGGGAGGGGAGACCCAGATTGTGGGAATATTACTATGGGCAGAACTCGAAGGTAAAGGGCATTGGGGTCAAGGAGGCACATGGGGGGGCCTGAGGAAAGAGAGACACTGGCCAGCAGGAGGTGCTCTGAATGCTGAAATTGAGCTACTTCTTGGATAACCAGCAGGAGGCGCCATGGTGGTGAGTCAGTGATCTGCTATACTCTCCCACCCAAGAAACAGGAGAGGGGAAAAAAAAAAGCCTGAAGTAGTTAGGCATGTTTTAAGTGGGGAAGCAGGGAGGAAAAGTACTAGTACTTAATGCCCTAACATCTGTTTCTACCCTGAACTATAAACAAAACTGGCAGAACTGCTATGAATGACATGGAAAGGTGACTCACTTGGCTACCTGGCATGAACAATAAATATCACTTTAATTCTAAATGAGGTGGGGAAGGGAGATAAAGGATGTATAAATTTCACAGATAATTAGAAGATACAAGAGACTTAATTACAGCAGGCAACATGTTTTCACTGCATCTCTGGCTGATCTCCAGCCACTCTGCTAAAAGGGTTCCATAATTTAACAATTAATAACACTTCCAAGATCAATCATTCACGTACAGTACTACCCCATAGAACAGACAAGTTTATTTTCTGGCAGCTGAGACTGATATAGCTACAATCTATCAAATCAGCATACTGCTGACACGTGTTTATTGAAAATAACACTATAATACAGTGTGTATGCTGTTATTTTTCACAAACAGGACATAATTATTTCTTGTGAAATGTCAGTTGTGCTCATTCTCTTACTCCGAGAGCTGGAAGAGTCTGTATTCTATAAACACTGATAACATGTCCCCAGTCCAATTAGTGTCAAAGCTGTGAAACCATCTCTACTGCTTACTTTTCCACAATGTATCAGAACACCTTCACTGCTGTCTCACCTACAGTTTTCACAAGACAACACTCATATGATCAGCTAGATCCCCAGTTGTCTATACAGAAATAAAGTCAAATGTGGAACTATGAGTACTTTAAATGAAATTTTACTAACCTGAGTGCCAAATTCAGCTCTCACCAGCACCACTGCAATGCCCTTTACCCATAAAATTGTGTTGTACTCAACCTTCTCACCTACCTCAGTGTGCAGGCCAGCACAAAACAAGCAGATCTCTACATTTTCTCTGATTTGGTTATATTTCCTCTTCTACCGTTCTTTCCTCTGGTGCCTTACTTTCCTTATCTCTCATTCCTACCCAAAGTTGTTTCTTATCCCTGCCTTCCCTCTACTTGTTTCTCTTTGTCCTTGCTCATTCAAAAGGCTCTTCTTTTCTCTAGCTATATGTCTCTTGATGCTCTCTGCAACCTTCCTAATAGCTCTTTTGCCTATTTTGTGTTGGCCTGCCCTCTGAGGAACTCTAGATCTTCAGTCAGCCAGCAACTTCTTGTGTTGCCTATTCTCTGGGGCGGAATCACCGAGTTTCAGTTTGGATGCACCATCTATGCCAACATTTCAAACTGAAACTACCGGTTTATACAAAAATTCAGAGACTACACCCTTAGTGGACTGCCCATATAAAGAACAATAAAACCACCCTTCCCAGTAATAATAAATAACCCGCCAGCAAGTCCCTCATCACAATCTGCATATTAACTATTTATTCAGAAGGACTGTTGCAAAATGATATGATGCACTTCATACACTAGGATATTGTACTCCTAGTTCCGGCTGATCAAGAAGCAAGGAGCTGGGTTTAGGAACTGAAAACAGCTATCCTGTGTGACAGCAATGGGCTCTTCCTCTAGGTCAGTGGTTTTCAAACTTTTTTTCTGGCGACCCAGTTGAAGAAAATTGTTGATGCCCACAACGCAGTGGAACTGAGGATGAGGGGTTTGGGGTGTGGGAGGGAACTCAAGGCTGGGGCAGAGAGTTGGCTTGGGGGGTGGGCTCAGGGATGTGGGGCAGGGCTGGGAATGAGGGGTTTGGGGTGTGGATTAGGGCTCTGGGATGGGGGTGCGGGCTCTGGTGTGGGATGGAGATGAGGAGTTTGGGTTGTAGAAAGGGGCTCTATTTTGGGGGCGCTCAGTGCTGGATCAAGGGTATGGGAGGGGGACAGGGCTCTGGGCTGGGGGTGCAGGCCCTGGGATGATGGGGTTGAGGTTCAGGAAGGGGCTCTCGGGGGGGGCTCAGGGCTGGGGCAGGGGTTGGGGCATGGGCTTACCTCCAGTGGCTCCCAGTCAGCAGCGCAGCCAGGATGCAGAGGCAGGCTTCCTGCCTGTCCTGGCACCACAGACTGCACTGCGCCCTAGAAGTGGCCAGCAAGTCCAGCTCCTAGGCAGAGGTGCACAAGCGGCTCCATGCGGCTCTCATCAGTAGGCATGCTCACACTCAGCTCCCATTGGATGGGAACCCCGGCGCTCGGGGCGGGGGCAGCACGTGGAGCCCTGTAGGGGCCCCTCTCACCTACGAGCCAGACCTGCTGCTGGCTGCCTCTGGGTAGGGACTACTAGTTTTTTCTGGCCAGCTGCCAGGGTCCCTGGGTACCTTGCATTGTGTGACCCAGTACTGGGTCACAACCCTAACTTTCAAAAGCACTGCTCTAGGATATCAGGTCAGACTGTGGTTGTAAAGCTTCATGAAAAATGTTGTGATCTTTTTTAGAAATTATTATTTAATAATGCAGAAGAAGTCAGAACACACAAGGGTTTATTCTCCAATGCCTTGCATTTTGTATAGTGATTTATTCTGGTACTAAGTTCAGAATGGTGTAAATGACCATCAATGTGAACTGGCCATTTTGCACAAGTATAAATTTCAAAACAAGGTGCAGGGCAGTGGAGAATAAAGCTAAGGCTCTGTGACCAAATGCACCCTGTATTCACACCCTACACACTGTTGTAATAATCTTTGTACAAAGTATTCCCTGTGAGGTATCATTTGAAAACTAATAACTCACTGGTCAACAATATCACCATGAAATGTACATGGCAACATTATAGGTAAGGTATGAATTCTCCCTGTACAATGTTCAATCCCACATAGACCCGTTTAATCACTCATGCCTAATCAAGACTATCTTAAACAAAGGATTGTGTGAGTGCCTCAATTTATATATAGTAGTAAACCAGGTCCTTGAGACAGCAAGAGTGTAACGAGGCAAATCTGTATTTCAGCATACATAGGACAGAAGAAAGAGCACAGGCACCTTCACCCCGACTACACTTTGCTTTCTTCACTGCTGGAATAAACTTTGCTTTGAGGAGTAATTCTCTGAAGAATCCATTTCAAAGAGTGACTAGACTATAAAAGTGAGGGGCAAGAACACCCCAAGTTATTAATTGAGAGAGACATTTCTCTTTTTCACCTAAGAAAGCAAAGGAAACTGCTTAACTTTGGGAGGGATCCTGACCTGAAATTTGGTCAGCCCTGGTGTTGGGAACATGTGGGAAGGATTTTACCTTGAACCAAGTCTAGCTTGTTACATTTTAGCACTGGAAAGAATTTCATCTTTATTCATCTTGTGACCATTTCTAACGTTAATGCCTTGTACTTATGCTCATTTAAAATCTCTCTTTTTAGGTAAATATACTTGTTCTATTTTTTAATCAAAACTAATCTAGTGTTGTGGTTAAACTGGGATCTGTGGTAGCTCAATTTAAACTAGCAAACTGTTCGATATTGTTCCATTACAGAGGCAATGGACACAAAATATCTGAACTGTCCAGGAGAGGGCTGGACAATGAAGAACACATTTTTTTGGGAGGAAAATTCAGGACTGGGAGTGTGTAGTGGTCACCCTGCAAGTAGTTACCACAGCTAATGGAAGGTAGAGTGTGACTTATGTTTGCTGACAGGCTGCTGTGGTCAGAGTTGCAGGACAGGGCAGCAGCTATACACAGACGCAGCGTGTGAGCTGCATGCTGTTTGTGAGAGGCCCAGGTGGAAGGTACAGCAGCAAAGCATTGTGAGGTACCCTAGGTTGCAGGGCAGGTGGTGACACAGCCCTCACGGGTGCGGACTGTATTCCAGAACATGAGAGGATCCTGCTAGGATGAGCTTATAGCACACACAAATGTCACATGGGCATGAATACTCCTCCTGCTCTCGCCTCAAAAGCTCCCCAGCACTCAGGGACTCAGAAGTTATGGTGCCTTCCAGGAGCCCTTGCTGTTAAAAGGTCGAGGAACTGCGCTGTAAGGGCTGCCTCTTCTCTCCATCTCAACTGGCTTGAAGAGGGGAAGGGGCAGAGGAAAAGAATCAGGGGCTTCAGAGGAATAACAGACGTTCAGCAGAGGTGAGGAAATCATTTTTGCTCCTGCATCAGGGAAGTGCCACTCCCGCTAGGAAGCAGGAAAAGAATCTGAAATTTCCATTGCCACCATTCCCCCACTCATTCATCAGCCTAATGCCACCAACTTCCATAATGATCCTTGAAGCAGCCTCTTTTGTGTAAGTGTGAAGAGACATTGTGGGAGAGGGGCACTAAGGAAAGGAGTAGAGTAATCTTGGCCAGAGCCATACAACTCAGATACTTTTCAAGAAAACAATGAGGAGTCCGGTGGCACCTTAAAGACTAACAGATTTATTTGGGCATAAGTTTTTTTGGGAAAAACCCACTTCAGATGCATGGACTGAAAATTACAGATACAGGCATAAATATACTGGCACATGAAGAGAAGGGAGTTACCTTACAAGTGGAGAACCATTTTTAACAAGGCAAATTCCATCAGAGTGGATGTGATCCACTTCCAATAATTGATGAGGAGGTGTCAACACCCAGAGAGAGAAAATTGCTTCTGTAGTGAGTGAGCCAGCCATTCCCAGTCCCTATTCAAGCGCAAATTAATAGTGTTAAATTTGCAAATGAATTTTAGTTCTGCAGTTTCTCTCTGAAGTCTGTTTTTGAAGTTTTTTTGCTGAACAATGGCTATTTTAAAATCTTTTATTGAATGTCCAGGGAGATTGAAGTGTTCTACTACTGGCTTTTGTACATTATCATTCCTGATATCTGACAGAGACAAACACCTACAAGATCTTTATCAAACATTCTTAAAACTACAATACCCACCTGGGGAAGTGAGAAAACAGATTGACAGAGCAAGACGGGGTACCCAAAAGTCACCTACCACAGGACAGGCCCAACAAGGAAAATAACAGAACACCACTGGAAAACAATCCCTCACTCTCACAGACCTTGGGAGGCAAGCCAGTCCTTGCTTACAGACAGCCCCTCAACCTGAAGCAAATACACACTAGCAACTACACACGACACCACAGAAACACTAACCCAGGAACCAATCTCTAACAAACCTTGTTGCCTACTGTCCCCGTGTCTACTCTAGCGACACCATCAGAGGACCCAACCACATCAGCCCCACCATCTGGGGCTGCACCTCTACTAATGTGATATATGCCAGAAATGCCCCTCTGCAATGTACATTGGCCAAACCAGACAGTTTCTATGTAAAAGCATAAATGGACACAAATCAGGCACCAAAAATTGTAACTAATTAAGAAAGCATCAGCCTGCCTGCTAAGCAAGTCTGGGTCGCCTAGCGGTTATATCTGTGATCTGTGACTTACACTGGCTGCAGGTCTATTTCAGAATTAAGTTTTTAGGTGTTAGTTTTGACCTTGATTTGAGGCCTGACTATCTGACAGACTGCTTTTCTCCTAATTAGTACTGTGGAAGTTGAGGACATCTGAGGCACTCAAGCTAGCAGCCCACTTGCATTATAATCAGAATGGCACTGTTGGCAGGGCATTTTTAGTGAAGAAAACTTGAGTCTGGAATTTGCATTTCTCTTTCACTATACTGAACTCTGGATGCTGTAACTTTCTGGAAACACTGCAGGGAAAATCTTTCCTGAGTCCACCTTTAAGGTATTCTCCTGAAGATCCACTTCTTCATGATGCCTGTGAAGAAACTACCTGATTTATACACCTCTACCTCACTCTAATGCGGTAGTGGGGAGCCAAAAATCCCTATCATGTTATAGCTGAAACCCCGTTATATCAGGGTAGGGCCGGCCAGCAGGGCTCCAGCCGCTACGGGGAGCCCCAGACCCTTTAAATCGTCGGTGGAGCCCTGCTGCCGCAGCCCTGGGGTAGGGGTGGCAGGGCTCCAGCGGTGATTTAAAGGGCCTGGGGCTCCCCACAGAAGCCAGAGCCCCAGGCCCTTTAAATCGCCGGCAAGCCCCGCTGCCGCTGCCCTGGCGTAGCAGCGGCAGGACTCCAGCGGGGATTTAAAGAGCTCTGTGCTCTAGCCGCTGCGGGGGAGCCCGGGCCCTTTAAATAGCTGCCAGAGGCCCGCTGCTACCACACTATATGCAAATCCGTATTATATCAGGTGGCATAATAGCAGGGTAAAGGTGTACTAACAAACCTTTGGAGTAACTTTGGAATAATCTTAGGAAATGGGGGAAAACTGTGTTAACATAACCATGTATTAACAAGATGTGACCAAAACACCACTTTATTCACTCTTCTGTACTCTTTGTCTTTAACCAATATCAGTCTGTCAGTCATTAGACTCAGAGTTCTTTGCTGGTTTGAAAATGTTTATTAAAAATGTGAAACTGGCCAGAACAAACAACAACAACAACAACACGATGAGGAAAAGCCTAAAAGCCTTGAGAGGTGGATTTAGCTTCAAAATGAATTTGAGAGTACTGTTTAGAATACACATTTCTATTTGTACACCGCAGATGATCTCAAATATTCCCAAAGGCAAAAAACAAACAACCCCTCCCCGCCTCTTTCCTCTAGTATGTATTTAGTATGAGAGGGATTTGTGAACTTGATGCTAAAGCACTAACTGTTGGTTACTAGAAAAGTGTTAGCATACAAGCAGTTTTTCATTAAAAAAGAGCAAGTCTCCAAGTGGGTTTTACCCCCGATTAGTGGTCACTGTCAGTTTTGGAAGGTAGACAGTGGTATGCTTAATACTAGCTTAACTTTTTCTGCTGAAGTTAGCCATTGACTTCAGCGGGAGCAGTGTCAGGTCAAAACTGAGTGCTTTAGAGAAGCTCCTTCACAGAGCACTCAGACATGTCTGGACAGCCCTGGGAGACAGTCAGGTTGGGGGAGACAGTTCAGACAGTCAAAAGGTATTTTTTTATCTAAGTGCAAGGGTGACATTTTATTCCTATATTCATCACTTATCCTTCAAGTCACTCTCCTCTCCCCAACCTTTTCAGTGATAACTGCATTATATTCCCTGCCACCCAGGCTTGTGCCCTGTTTGAATCTCACAGCATCCAGGATCTTGAAAAAATCCTGCCGTTCTTCCCTTGTAACATGCCTAAAATCTGACTTCTCATGTGTATCCTGACTGCTAACCCCCTGCCTCATGCACCAGTTATTTTTAATCTTGACTATCATAACCTCCCTTTCTTTCTGGCTTCCTTTCTTCTCCCCATTCTAGTCTATCCAAAACACTGCAGCTAAAAATCATCTCTCACTGCCCCTCCCTCCACTGGCTCCTTGACTACGCATCAAGTTCTGTCTCATCTTTCTCACGTTCAGGCATCCATATTGCTCTTTCCTTGCTTATATCTTAGTTCTCATTTCCTTCTATTCCTTCTCTTGTTCCATATGGTCTGTATAATTATCTTGCTTCACTGCTCCTTTTGTTTTCTTCTCCCTACTCAAGAATCAGTACCAGTTGTAGCCACTTTTCTGCCTTAACAACCTCCCTCTTCTTCAGTGCAAGGTGTCTCCACTTTCTTCTAATCTGTCTCTTGGTTGGTTTCCTTTACTATTCTCACCTCCGTGTTGTCTACTCTTGCTCTTGAGTGTATCTAAAACAGCACTATCTGAATTCTTTGTAAATCGTATTCTGCAAAGAGCAGCATTCCCTTTTCCTGAGGTTTCTGTTGACTACCCTCTTTCTCTTCCACATTGGTTGGGTGTCTATTCCAATTATGCTACCAATCTAATTTATAGATACATTCTACCACCCTGATGCTGAGTAGTACCTTACTTCTAGAAAAGGGTCGGCAACCTTTCAGAAGTGATTTGCCGAGTCTTCACTTATTCACTCTAATTTAAGGTTTCATGTGCCGGTAATACATTTTAACATTATTAGAAGGTCTCTTTCTATAAGTCTATATTATATAACTAAACTACTGTATGTAAAGTAAACAAGGTTTTCAAAATGTTTAAGGAGTGTAATTTAAAATTAAATTAAAATGCTGATCTTATGCCGCCAGCCTGCTCAGCTCGCTGCCAGTCTGGGGTTCTGTTCACCTAGGCCGGCAGCGGGCTGAGCAGGGCCTGCGGCCGGGACCCCAGACCTGGGGGGTGGGGTTCAGGGGTCAGGGCAGAGGGCTGGGGGAGGGAGTTCATGGCAGAAGGCTGGGGTGTGGGGAGGGGTTCAGGGATCAGGGCAGAGGGATTGGGCTGTGGAGGTGCAGGGCAGAAGGCTGGTTGTGTGGGGTGTGTTCAGGGTCAGGGCAGAGGGCAGTGGGAGTGTGGGGGGTTCAGGGCAGAAGGCTGGGTGCAGGGAGGGGTTCAGGGGTCAGGATCGAGGGATGGAGCTGTGGGGGTGCAAGGCAGAAGGCTGGGCGTGTGTGAGGGTGTTCAGGGGTCAGGGCAGAGGGCAGTGGGGAGTTCAGGGCAGTGGAGGTGTGGGGGTACAGGGCAGAAGGCTGGGTGTGGTGGGGGTTCAGGGGTCAAGGCAGAGGGCTGGGTGCGTGTGGAGGGTGCAGGGCAGAAGGCTGTGGGTGTGGGGGGGTTCAGGGGTCAGGGCAGAGGGGTGTGGGAGGTGCAGGGCAGAAGGCTGGGTGTGGGGTGGGTTCAAGGGTCAGGGCAGAGGGATGGGTGTGTGGGGGGTGTAGGGCAGAAGCTGGGTGTGTGAGGGGGGTTCAGGACATAGGGCTTGGGTGCTCAGCTGGTGGGGGTGCTCCCAGCCCCCTGCCCTGAGTGGCTCATGGCAGGGGGCTGGAAGGGGTATGCCCTGTTCCGCCCCCTTCCCCAAGGCCCTGTCCCTACCTCTCTTTGCATCCTCTACGGAGTTGTGTGCATGCTGCCACTCTTCCCCCTCCCTCTCAGAAGGGCCATCAGCTGATTGGCGCAGGGAAGGAGAGGGGGAGGGGCAGGAAAGCACCACGCTGGGGGAAGAAGTGGCGAGGGGGGAAGCTTGGCTGTCGCAGAACCAAGCTTCTGCCTCCTGCCCTCTCAGGAGAGAGCGGTGGGCAGGAGGGCTGAGTGGGGCTGGGGGCCGGAACCGCAGCAGGCAGCTGTGTGCCGCTCATAATCGGCTTGTGTGCCGTGTTTGGCACACATGCCGTAGGTTGCCGACCCCTGTTCTAGAATAATCCCTCTGAATGAAATGAAACTATTTCAGGACCAAGGTACTAGTCAACATGAATAGGTGAAGCAGAATCTGGCCATTAGTTTGCAAACTCCTTGGGGAAGGGAATTTTCTTCTTTGTTTGTAAAAGACCATCTGCACTGGTACATTAAATAATAAAATATTTATTATTTTATTGTTTATTTCATTACATATTTTGAGTATGATATTAAAATGTTGAGGCCAGACTAAACAGGAGAGAGAGCCTATCAACTCCATCCCACATTAAATTTAAAACAAACAAACAAACAAACCCATGAGTAGTCATAAATATTATACTTGCTATAATCAGTGTTCATGTGTCATTATATGTGTGGGTTTTATGCATCCAAACAATCCACTTTGTGTCTCTGGAAGGATAGCACCTTTTCAATTAGTGAACTTGGTGAATCATTATGTGACTTTTTAAATTAGCAATAACAACCTCAGGGGGCAAGATTCCATCTCTAGCAATTAAAATCTGGTTTTACAGTACAAAGTGTGTGTGTGTGGGGGGAATTCTGGAAGGAAAAACATTTTGCTGTAATTTGTCTCTGAATATTCATCTTCAAAGTGGGAATGTGTATGGTGGTGGAAGAAAGCTGACTGCTCCATATAAAATTGCAAACAATGTCTTGTACATACTTTACTGCAAATTAGTTGGCTACGAACTGAAACACAAATAAGTTTACAGTCCACATGTGAGCAGAAAGGCCTGAAGCAATGTGCTTTGCGTATAATTATGTTCTCAGCCTGAGAAATCTTACAGTGACTAGTTTACAAGAGATCCACATGAACTCAAGAACTTTAAGAGGTCAATGAATTTTCTTGGACTTACTGGACACACAGTGATGCTTTGCTCCCACTGACTCATGCTTAGACTTTCTTCCAGGGTTGTGCATTTCTTCATCACCATGTCCCAGCCACAGTAAGGATCCTGGGATCTAATACATGCACTGCAAATATAAACCCAAAAGATTAGCTAATATGAACACTTATATTTGCCTATAATGCCAAGGCTCCCTGAGATGCTACTTAGCATTTCCTCATATTATATAGATCAATAAAGTAAAAACAAACACATAATTATTATAATGGAGTTCAGGTGGAGCATCAAGATGACTAAACTGTGGAAAACTAATGGGAATTAATAAACATCTGGGAAAGACCTAGAATCTGTTATAGGTAGTCCGGTAAATTTCTAGTTGCGTGCATAGTATGTAGTCAAGTTGTAATAATACTTAATCATTGCAGTATAGCAGAAGTGATTACAAAATTTAATTGTCTGCTCCCAGATGATTTCAGAAGGCATGATGTTGACTATTTTGAAACTACATTTATCGCCTTTTAAGAGGAAGGAGATAATAGCTGATCCTTTGAAACAGAACTCAACAAAACTTCATTAACAGCAGCTATTTCTTTTACAGTGTGGTACAGAACTCTTTGAAATAAGTACCAAAAAAGTGGCTTATTCTGCCCTTGTTATATGGTATGAAATATGAGAGTCCGTGCAAGTTAAGTAAATAATATCTCTGCTTAAAGGAATAATCCCACATTTTCATCATGTATTTGTTGTTACCAGTCTCTTTAAATCCATCATCGGGGGCTGACCATTAGATCCTCGCACCAAAATATTCATACTTTCCCAGTACATGTACATATGTATTAAGGGGAAGTTTGTAGTAACCCCTATATTCAGGCTGCGTAACATTTTCAGTTGTAAAAGATTCTTGCAACCTCTTTTTTAAGAAGTTCCTACACCTCCATAGTTTGCAGGAAGCCTCTGAAATTTGGCAAGGGAGAGAGCCCTCAGCCTACAGAAGTGTTTATTCTTTATCCCATAAAATGTGTTCAGGTTTAGCTGAGTTCTAAACTGCTAAAAATTCCCATTTCCCTTATCTGACTTGCACTGATCAGCAATGTCTTGGAGCATACAAAAATAATTGCTAAATGAAGCATTCTAAAGAGCTGGGCCCATGCTGCTGCCAAAGCTGCAGCAGAACAGTAGCAGCAGCAGACACCACACTGGGAAAGCATGGGAACTGTCAGAGCACACTGTAGCAGTGTAGGAGCAGGGACAGAACTAAGGTATGGCAGGAGGAGCTAACCCTTCCACTCCACCCCCCACAATACCCCTCAGAACCAGCACATGGTCCTAGGAATCCCGTTCACCTTCTTGGGGAACCACATGAGACAGGAAAAGGGAAAGAGAGAAAGCACCAGGTCAACCACTCTGAGTCCCAGCACATAAAGCTAGCAGTTCATCCCCTTTCCCAGATAACAGCTTTCTTTTGCTGATAGCTATTACTGTAGATGAAGTGGTAGAGTATGTTCTGTCATGATAAAAGTTCATCAGTCAAATACCATTAATGATACATGACCGAGTGGGGATGTTCTTACCACATGGAGCATAACACAAGGGCATCTCTCTTGTTCTGCTCTTCTCCACAGAGCTCAGGGAGGCACTGTGTATAAGACACAGTATGGCTTTTTTCATCTTATTCTTTCCACCATTGATTTGCAAGTTTCTGGGTAATTTATAATTTTTTATACTTGCTCTCAAATTGGGAATGGAAGAGGGTATCTTCTATCTACATTTATATTTATTCTTGTGTGCCTATTTTTGATTAACTGTCCCAAGTTCTAAAGCCCCTTTTCTTCTCTTGTTGGGGATAATAAAGTTCCATTTATGTTCTCCAGGTATCTCATTAGTTTGTGTTGCTACTCCCAACTGAAAATCAGTTAGCCACACAAGATAAATACTTTATACAGAGTGAAAGGGAAGCAAACTTTTAGGCTAGAAGATTACAGAGCTTTTGTCTGATGCTAAAATTAAAGATGCAAGTGATAACACACAATAATGTGTCAGCATTTTCATCAATGAAACAGAAATACCTGTTCTTAAATTCAGAGTATTGTGTATTTCTTTTTCACTTCACATGAATAGCATAATATTTAAGAGGGAATTTAATGCATATAAATGGATAAACAGACACAAAAGAGCTGTTAAATTCTCCCTATGGCCATGTCTGAAGTGTTTTTTTGTGAAAATCTGCCATCGTTGTTGTAACACCATTATAGCTCCACCAGTGCTAGTCTATACTAGCACTGCCCATTGTTGCTATCTGCTAATGGTGTAAACAGGCCTATATGATACTGTGGTACAAATGCCAACAATCAGATGACACTGACAGCACTGGTGGAGCTACACTGCTGCTAAAGAAAAGGTGAGAAGATTTTTCAAAAGAAACTCAGTATAGTTCCAGCCTGATTGCATGTAATTCCCATCGATTGGGTACGAATGGAGGGGGAGATTTTCAAAAGTGCCTATAAAATTTAGGAGCACAAGTCTTAGTGAAAGCCAATGGGAGCCAGATCTCCTCCAAAATTGGTATCATAGTGATCAGTGACAGCTGTTCACAAAGGGAGAGGTCAAACTCTATCTTCTGTTGTGAGTATATAACTTCCATTGACATTAATGGGACAGGCAGACACTGAAGGGCAGAATTTGGCTCTATTGGAGGAAGTAGGGAGAACTGTGGCTGAAATAATGCAAATATATGAGAAATTTGCCAAAAGGCTGAAAAAAGAGTTACTTACCTTTCTGTAACTGTTGTTCTTTGAGATGTGTTGCTCATATCTATTCCAGTTAGGTGTGTGCTCATGCCGCATGGACAGATGTCGGAAACTTTTCCCCTAGCAGCTACCCATCGGGCCGGCTGGGGAGCCCCGGAGTGGCGCCGATGTGGTGTTCTATATAAGACCTTGCCAGCCCGACCCCCCTTCAGTTTCTTCTTGCCGGCTACTGCGACAGAGGGGAAGGTGGGTGGGAATGGAATAGACATGAGCAACACATCTTGAAGAACAACAGTTACAGAAAGGTAAGTAACCGTTTTTTCTTCTTCGAGTGATTGCTCATGTCAGTTCCAGTTAGGTGACTCCCAAGCCTTACCTCGGAGGTGGGGTCAGAGTCATTCCCCTCAAGCCACCTTGACCCTGGTTACAGACATATCCTCGATAGGTAGCTGCTAGGGAAAAAGTTTCCAACATCCGTGCATGCGCACACCTAACTGGAATTGATATGAGCAATTACTCGAAGAAGAACTACTTTTATTCTTCCTACTGATTGGCCAGTTATATTTTTCATCCTCTGCCCTCCAAATATACGTTAAACTTTACAAGGTAATCTTTAACTTGCACTTGAGCCTTCGGCTCCCTTTCAAGCTTGCTTTTTCCTTTCATTCTTCAGTCACTATTATACCACTTCTGAGGCCAAATATTAAGTTATTTTGTGTGATACTGCTATCAGCTGATTGAACTGGCTAGTATCCACTGAAGATGGAATAATGTTCAAAGGGGCATGGTCAATTTGAGAACTGGTTCTTTTCAAATGTGTTAAAAGTAGTTTCAGATATTATACCAGCATCTAAGTCTTCTTACCCATTTTTGTTTTCCTTTCTCCTCTACCTTTTAATGCTTCTTACTCTCATGTCACTGTGTCTCACACACCCACAACCAATGGAGAAACTGACACAGTACAGAGGAAACAATAAAACTAACTAGATGTGAAGGGCTGTCAAATGCATATGGTGTGAGCAAACTGGAAGCTAATATAGATTTTCTGCCTCTAATCTCTTTCAGTTAAATTTATCTTGGGTACTACTGTAGGAATATTTCTTTCTGGAAAAAAAATTACCATGATTTTTAAGTTGACAGCACCCTTTTAAACAGAACAGACTAATTGGCAAAATTGGATAATACATTAGCCCCCTTCTACCTTTGGAAACTTGGGTTACATTTTAATTTTATCAGAGGTGAAAATGAGTTACTCTAGTGGGTATCTGTCCACATCTCAAACACATTACACAATCTGGCCCAGGAATAAAAGTGAAAGTGTCAGGACCATGGGTCAAAATTGAGATGCACTAGAAGAAATGAACAAGGAAACATATATAGCACCTGTTCACATTATACCTGACCAAAATAAGTACCTTCCTTACAGAAGCAGTAAAAATGACCTATGTCAGCCAACTAATATGAGAACAAATATAAACTATGTTTCAATTAATATGTAAAAAACAAATGGCTCACTTGAATTACTAAAAAAGGAAAGGAAAGCCCAGGAGGCAGATTCTTCTCTCAGGTACACTGGAGGGAATCTAATAGAACACAGTGTATTTCAGTGGAGTTACGCTGCATTTACACTGGAGTAGCCAACATCAGACTTTGGACCTAGGCTTCCAGTATCAGCCCTGACAGTGTTATAGTTCTCATACTTACTCTGCTGGCTTCCCTTGCTGTTTCTTTTCTTTGAATCCTCAGAGAGACAAAAATCACAAAGGACGTTCAAAACCAACAGAACTGATCATGAATCAGTTCATTACAAAGCACTACTCCTAGTCCACTGAGGTGACAAAACTATGGTTCTAGCATCTCTGCAAAATGTACTGTAATGCTGGACTTCTAGTGCTTGTTTCAAATTTCCATACCTGCTTCCTTGCTTTTCCATTTAATTAGCAAAAGTAAATGATGGCTGATTGAGTATCCTTTTTGTAAGTCATTCACTAGCTGTGCTGCCCACCCAAAGTTTAAACACTGATTTATTACTTATCAGTTAAAAAAAAACAAAAAAAACCAACAACAAAAAACTAATCAATTTTAAAGTGGTTTACTTTCCCTGGCTATTTTATAATTAGCTCCAAACGGCCTAACAAAACTGCTCTACTTCAACAATACCTGAGGTCTGTGACGTATTCAGAAAGAAAGGCAGAAATGAACAGTGCTGCAGAGCAAAATGCATATGGAAGCATTCAATTTTAGCCTTAAAAAAGAATACATTACATACATATACATATACATTACACATATACAAGCAGAGCTATAGAGTGGGTGCTTCTTGTTTTTATCTTAACATTAAAGACCAAATACTGTCCCATTGACTTAAGAGACTTTTACAATTCACTTCAATGGGGCCAGGATTTGGTCCTGAATGAATTTACTGTTTGTGGTACATCCCAAACATATATGCTTGTGGACTGTAGTCCTTCATTCAAAGAACAGATATAGCCGTGCACATTTCCCCATATTGATCTGTTAATATGCCTCAGCCCTTATCCATAAGGAGCATCTGGGCAGCACAGATTTTGTAATGTAACACAAAGTCTTTTATCTCTGGCAAACCGGTTCAGTTTTGCCCCAACTTGGCAGTAAGGAGTATTTGGTCTCTGAAATAAATTGATGATCTCAGTCCTGTTCCTAATGGAAAAATTAACATCATAATGGTCACACATATGTATGGCTAAGTCAGCAGAAAGAGCTAAATGGTCAAGATCAGCAGTGGACAAGAAGATCTTGTCTTTCAGTTTTCTTGAACATTCCATTTTTGTGTGGAAATGTATCATATTGATTCAATTTTCCTCAGCTTCAGGATGAAATTTCTAGTCACACTGAAAAAGACCCAAAGCAGGATAGCCAATAGCCCAGTGGTTAGAGCATTCACTTGGGATATCAAAGACCTAAGTTCAAGCCTATGCTCCAAATCAAGCAGAGCAGGCATGTGAACCTGGGTCTCCCACATAAGAGAATACCCTAATCACCAGACACTTACTTTGTGAAACATTTTGGAAGTCCTGGTTTCATTCTGATGCAGAATGAAAACAAAATGTAAACCCTTTAAATTTTGTCACAAAATTGAATTCTTGCTTTTTGGCTAGCCCTCCTTGAGACATTGCTGGTCTGATTTTCAAAGACCAGCACCCAAAAGCTAACCTATCTAAAGTTAGGGGATACTTTTAAATGTTCATCTCTACATGTCTTTAGGAGAAAACATCACCCCAGAATGGCCACCACTTTGCTCAGGTCACGTTTCTGAGTTGAGAAAAGGAGCAAGGCATAGAACTGACCATATCTAAACCATACAGTATAATCATCTTACTTTTTATTTTACAACTACATATTAATCTCTCCTGCAAAGTTAACTTTTAAATGTGGTATCATGAGGGACAGAATAACTGCCTGCCAAATTTTCCTTGGCTCTCTCCTTGATTCTCACTGGTGAAAACGATCACAAATTCATCTTCATTAGATCCCATGATGATGGGAATTCATTAATGAACTGATTGAATCAATTCATTGTACCTGACTGCTACTACTAACAAAATTGCCAAATAAAATCTACATCCAAATTATACATGTTAAGCATTAAACCAGAGAACCCACGTTAGACACATCGTACAAGTGGTTGTGACACTAGGCCAGGAGTTGTCAACCTGAGCCTGAAGAAAGAGCCAGAACTTACCAATGTACATTGCCAAAGAGTCACGGTACTACATTAACAGCCCTCTGTCAGCTCCCCCACCCCCAGCACCTCCCAATCAGCTGTTCCCTGGTGTGGAGGCTCGGGGGGGTGGGAGGAGGAGGAGTGAGGGCACTGCAGGCTCAAGGGAGGGGGTGGAGCGGGAGCAGGGCCTGTGGCAAAGCCAGGGCTTGAGCAGTGAGCACCCCCCAGCACATTGGAAAGTTGGCGCCTGTAGCTCCATCCCCAGAGTCAGTGCCTACAGAAGGCCACATATTAACTTCTGAAGAGCTGCATGTGGCTCCAGAGCCACAGGTTGGCCACCCCTGCACTAGGCATTAGGAAAAAATGACTTAGAATGAACTGTGTGTTGCTCAGTGAGAACATCGGAACCCGTCAGATGCCACAGGCCTGATAATGAAACAAAATATGCTAGTTTTATAATCTCTTCTTTTCTAGGAATAAACACTGGCACCCAGATACCACACTGGGTGTGTATAATGTGCTTGTCAAATATGTAGATTTTGACTGACAGTTCTCCTGTATAGATCTACAAATAAGCAGATAAGGAGAGATCCACAAAGAGAAATATGGATAGCAAGTGTGTACTGGAGGCTTGATGTTTTCTTGTTGAGAGAGCCAGACTACATAAAACTGAAATTTGACAGAGACACAGGACTAGTGTGATAAATAGAAAGGAATATAAACATTGCCTAATTAAGTGTAAAAATGTAATAAGAAAAGCCAAAGAGGAGTTTGAAGAATGGCTAGCCAAAAACTCAAAAGGTAATAACAAAATGTTTTTAAGTACATCAGAAGCAGGAAGTCTGCTAAACAACCAGTGGGGCCCCGGATGATCGAGATACTAAAGGAGCACTTAAAGATGATAAAGTCATTGAGGAGAAACTAAATGGATTCTTCGCTTTAGTCTTCATGGCTGAGGATGTTAGGGAGATTTCCAAATCTGAGCTGGCTTTTGTAGGTGCAAATTGGAGAAATTGTCACAGATTGAGGCATCATTAGAGGAGATTTTGGAATTAATTGATAAACTTAACAGTAACAAGTCACCGGGACCAGATGACATTCATCCAACAGTTCTGAAAGAACTCAAATGTGAAGTTGTGGAACAATTAACTATGGTTTGTAACCTGTCCTTTAAATTGGCTTCTGTACCCAGTGACTGGAAGATAGCTAATGTAACGCCAATATTTAAAAAAGGCTCTAGAGGTGATCCCAGCAAATACAGACTGGTAAGTCTAATGTCAGTACTGGGAAAATTAGCTGAAACAACAGTAAAGAATAAAATTGTCAGACACATAGAAGAATATAAATTGTTGGGCAAAAGTCAACATGGTTTCTGTAAAGGGAAATCGTGTCCTACTAGTCTATTAGAGTTCTTTGAAGGGGTCAACAAACATGTGGACAAGGGGGATCCAGTGGACATAGTGTACTTAGATTTTCAGAAAGCATTTGACAAGGTCCCTCACCAAAGGCTTTTAAGTAAATTAAGTTGTCATGGGATAAGAGGAAAGGTCCCTTCATGGATTGAGAACTGGTTAAAAGACAGGGAACAAAGGTAGGAATAAATGGTAAATTCTCACAATGGAGAGGGGTAACTAGTGGTGTTCCCCAATGGTCAGTCCTAGGACCAATCCTATTCAACTTATTCATAAATGATCTGGAGAAAGGGGTAAAAAGTAAGGTGGCAAAGTTTGCAGATGATACTAAACTGCTCCAGATAGTTAAGACCAAAGCAGACTGTGAAGAACTTCAAAAAGATCTCACAAAACTAAGTGATTGGGCAACAAAATGGCAAATGAAATTTAATGTGGATAAATGTAAAGTAACGCACATTGGACAAAATAACCCCAACTATACATACAATATGATGGGGGCTAATTTAGCTACAATGAATCAGGAAAAAGATCTTGGAGTCATCGTGGATAGTTCTCTGAAGACGTCCATGCAGTGTGCAGTGGCGGTCAAAAAAGCAAACAGGATGTTAGGAATCATTAAAAAGGTGATAGAAAATGAGACGGAGAGTATCTTATTGTCCTTGTATAATTCCGTGGTACGCACAGACCTTGAATACTGTGTACAGATGTAGTCTCCTCACCTCAAAAAAGATATATTGGCATTAGAAAAGGTTCAGAGAAGGGCAACTAAAATGATCATGGGTTTGGAACGGGTCCCATATGAGGAGAGATTAAAGAGGCTAGGACTTTTCAGCTTGGAAAAGAGGAGACTAAAGGGAGATATGATAGAGGTATATAAAATCATCAGTGATGTAGAGAAAGTAAACAGGGAAAAGTTATTTACTTGTTCCCATAATACAAGAACTAGGGACCACCAAATTAAGTTAATAGGCAGCAGGTTTAATACAAATAAAAGGAAGTTCTTCTTCACACAGCGCACAGTTAACTTGTGGAACTCCTTGCCTGAGGAGGTTGTGAAGGCTAGGACTATAACAGTGTTTGAAAGAGAACTGGATAAATTCATGGAGGTTAAGTCTGTTAATGGATATTAGCCAGGATGGGTAAGGAAGGGTGTCCCTAGCCTCCGTTTGTCAGCGGGTGGAGATGGATGGCAGGCAAGAGATCACTTGGTCATTGCTTGTGGGGTTCACACCCTCTGGGGCACCTGACATTGGCCACTGTCAGTAGACAGGATGCTGGGCTAAATGGACCTTTGGTTTGACTCAGTACGGCCATTCTTATGTTCTTATGTTCTCATGGCTTAATTACATTTGTTTTAAACAATTCTGTGACACTGGATAAATGAATACTGCAATTAATCTGAACTAGTTCTATTTTGTAAATAAAAATTAAATTACTTCAGGAAATGCTTCATTCTCTTATGCAACAACTTTGTCATGGTTTCATTTCATAGACATAAAGCAGGCTACATGTGACCAGTGGACATGCACATCTTTAGCTAAAACATTCATCATCATTCAGCAAGCTGCAATTTTAATATTTGTTGCAACAATATTTTCAAGTTAATTTAGAATCACTATTTATTGTGAATGCAAGACATTTAGTTAGAAAGATCACAGGCCAACATTTTCAAAACTGAGAAGTGATTTTGGGTGACACTGGAAACCCTTCGAGCTGTTAGGATGTTTCAAGTTGGGCACCCAAAATTAGAGCATCTACAACCACTTTTGAGAATCTTAGCCATAGTTAGAACCAAGACTACCATAACTCTCATACATTTAGATCTACTGTAGATTTTAGACCATGACATGCTTTGCCAGCTGTATGCTCAAAACTATTTTGCTGCAGAAAAGAAGTTTTCCCAAAAGAAGTCCACAGAAGCTCAAACCTTTTGTAAATAATGTTGATGATAATACAACTGGCATTTTCTGCAAAGCAAGGGAAACTGAGAAGCATTCATTCTACACCTTCTGGGCTGCTTAAATCAGCATTAGTGTATGGAATGTAAAATACTTTAAAACTTTGGGGACAAGGTTAAAAAGAGGCAGAGTCCTGTGGCACCTTATAGACTAACAGACATCACGACACGCATCTGACGGAGTGGGTATTTACCCATGAAAGTTCATGCTCCAATACGTCTGTTAGTCTATAAGGTGCCACAGGACACGGCTGCTTTTACAGATCCAGACTAACATGGCTACCCCTCTGATACTTGAGGTTAAAAAGAGTATCCTTCCAGAATTTTCCCCTCCATACCTCTGATTTCAGGTGATTCTCATAACTTTATTTTAGAAAATACAATTGCCAAACTTCAAATGATTGGTGAAAGGATCTAATGGAAAATGGGCTGATCTAGAGCTGTTTTAGCTGTATTTCAAGCTCTACAATTTAGGGGTACTTTAAAAAAATCCCATTTCCTTGTACAACTTAAAGTAAATAAGCCAACCACATCATTGATCTGGATTTACGAAAACCACATGGCTGTTTTATTTTCTTCTTTTTCAAATCACTTTTTGTTTACCATAGTACTCTGAACCAAACATATGTAGTTGAGATCATCTGTTTCACATAACATTTTGCCATGCTAAGAGGAAAAAACATATTTCTGTCCCCAAGAGGCTATTGCAATAAATATCTTCTGAGCAGCCCTTAAAATTCTATCAGTTTATCAGAATTCTTCTTTGTTTACCACAGCCATTTGTTTAGAGCAGAATACATACATGTCTATTTCATACATAAACAGTCTAGATATATGGAAGAGGTATGACAGAATACACCTCTACCTCGATACAACGCTGTCCTCGGGAGCCAAAAAATCTTACTGTTATAGGTGAAACCACGTTATATCGAACTTGCTTTGATCCACTGGAGTGCATAGCCCCACCCTCCGGGAGCACTGCTTTACCACATTATATCCGAATTTCATGTTATATCGGGTCATGTTATAATCAGGGTATAGGTGTATTTTGGGCTGAGCAGGAGATAATTGCAGTTTGCCTCTGCCTGACAGTTTGGTCATGGTAGGAAGGGAATCTGAGGAGAAGACTGGCAGCTAGGCAGAGGAGCAGAAGAGTACATGACTGAAACTGCTGGGATCAGGTAGGACAACAAATCTTTCGGGAAGGATCTTGAAACTTTGGGACGGGATCCAAAATATAGGTGAATTCAGACCCCTCCCCCCATAGTTTTAGTTCATTTCATTCTCTGTAAAATCAACCTAACACTAATAACTTTCTTCCCTTTAATAGAGCAGATCTTCAGCTAGTATAAATTGTCATAGCTCCACTGAAGTCAATACTGTCCTCAGTATATCTAGCAGTTATCTTACAACGGTACAGTATAACACTGGAAAACAGTGCTCAACATCCGATCTTCCTACCAGTCTTCCTACCAGTCTTAGAGCTTGCCCATAGTTGGAAATGTATCAAAATAAGCATTTAGTTATTTTAGTATAAGCCCCTGGACACTCTTGTTCTAGAATAAGAATGTCCGCATGAGATTTTATACCAAGATAACTATTTTGGAATAATTATTCCAGAATAGCAATTTTGGTGAATTTCCAAGTGAAGATAAGCTCTTATAAATATACAAGAATAGTGTCTAGTAATATCTTAGCGCATATTACTGATTATATTATATAATGGTAAGTAGTAACTATTCTAAACTGTAACGTTTTGGACATCCACTCAATGTGCAGCAGAAGTCAATAAAGCTAACAGAATGTTGGGAATCATTAAGACAGGGATAAATAATAAGATAGAAAATATCATATTGCCTCTACAAAAATCCATGGTACACCCATATCTGGAATACTGCATGCAGATGTGGTCGCCCCAACACAAAAAAAGATACACTGGAATTGGAAAAGGTTCAGAAAAGGGCAACAAGAATTATTAGGGGTATGGAATGACTTCCATATGAGGAGAGATTAATAGGACTGGGACTTTTCAGCTTGGGAAAGAAACTACTAAGGGCGAATATGATTGAGGTCTATAAAATCATGACTGGTGTGGAGAAAGTAAATACAGAAGTGTTATTTACTCCTTCTCATAACACAAAAACTAGGGGTCACCAAATGAAATTAATAGGCAGCAGATTTAAAATAAACAGAAGGAAATACATCTTCACACAATGTACAGTCAACCTGTGGAACTTGTTGCTAGAGGATGTTATGAAGGCCAAGACTATAACAGAGTTCAAAAAAGAACTAGATACATTCATGGACGATAGGTCCATCAATAGCTATAAGCCAGGGTGGGCCGGGATGGTGTCCCTAGCCTCTGTTTGCCAGAAACTGGGAATGGGTGACAGGGGATGGATCACTTGATGATTACCTATTCTGTTCTTTCCTTCTGAGGCACCTTGCATTGGCCACTGTCAGTAGACAGGATACTGGGCTAGATAAACCTTTGGTCTGACCCAGTATGGCCATTCTTATGTTCTAATGCTTAAACATAACAGTTAAAGAGGGTGTGGGTGGGTATGATGGAGAATAAAAGCAGGGGATACACATGGCCTCTGACACAAGTCAGGGTACCAGTGACTCCATAACAACATTTCTCTCTCTGTCTGAAATAAACAGGGATCTTGAAAAATATATTTTCAAATCTCTTTAAGAGAGGGAGAATGCTGTGATGATGGTTCAGCAGTCAAGTGAACAGAACAAGCATAAGGCTATACTAATGGACATTTTTCTTTTCCAGATGGGTGGATCCTTCATTCAAGCAACAGCAGAATACAAAATAAAAACAACTACAATAACAATAAGATTCTAGCTTCAACTGGCTAAATCAAAAAGTTGTTTCTCCAGCCTCAGCTGATGTAAATCAGCATAGCTCTATTGAAGTAAATGGCTCTATGTTGACTTACATCAGCTGAAGATCTGGCCCACTGCATCCAGCTATGGTCTAGTTCCCATGCCAAAGCATTTCTGTCAACAGGACGTGTGCCAGAAGAGAGAAGTACCATGAGGTGAAACATGGAAAGAGTTGAACATTGAAATATCAATTTCTTTGTTACAAGATTTTGCCTGAATTTAGGTGACAATTTTTATATATTTAATTTCCTTTTTTGTAACAAGAGAAGTACTCAGCTATTGAGTCACTGTCACAGTTGTAGTTAGCTATTACATTTTTCCAACACAGCAAAGTACCTAAACAACAATTTCCCCAGCTAAGTTTTCCTTAACTCTTTGTTCTTCTCAAACTTTCTTTCTGAATCTCAGGAGACATTCAATTTGATGCATTACAGTGGAGTTTAAAAGGAAGAAAAAGACCTACCATTATCTTAAAGTTGTCCCTGAATTTTATGAATTAAAAACACAAAATCAAATGTTAACCAAACCACCATGTGACCATGAAGCATATTTACTAAACTACATTTTGGCAACATAATTTTATAATATATTTTAGGAGGGAAAGGAGAGACGTCATTCCTTTTCAGACAGTGAAGAAACATAGGTGATGAATTACTGTATTCAGATACATTTGGCTTCCATCCCAGGGTGGCTACCTCTGCTCGATCTTCAAATACCATTTTCTATGCCACATAATATTGGAGACTTATTTGTAATATAAGTAATTACTTTTGATTAAGTCATACAGTTCAAATTGTATATCTTAACATTAAAACACCTCTCTTGGGAGTTTCTTCTAATCATAACAAATTACTTAATATCAAAAAGTACTCCCACAGTACTATTTTAAGCAATGTAAACAAGAAGTTTAGATCCATAGTTATAAACATATATTAATTTTGATTCCCACAAAGCTCCCTTTTCCTTCCATGAAACCCTTTAATTACGTGCTTCTCTTCAAGCAGATAAAGCCAGCTGATGTTTCGTACCTGTGGGTTTTGTAAAACAGACACCTCTTCAGGGGAATCTTTACTACATGTTCCTGAAGACCCACAAACAGAACACTCTGGCTATGCAGAATCTGCAGGCTCCTGATAGGTTCTTTCTGCCTCCTTGGAAAGAGCTCAATTTCCTCGAGTAAGCAGCTGCTTGAAGTCTGATTCATTGGAGCGAGTACTTTCTTAATAGTGCCATAGTCTGTAAAGGCAAAGGGGAAAATTACAAACTGGAAATCATATAGGGAACACTACCTACTCAATGCCACTCATTGCCACTCCACACATTGGGAGGCTTTGTAAAAGGCCATTTAATTTGGAGGATTCAGCTGGTTTTTCTATTAGTGTAAACTGCCCACTATACAAGTGAAAGGAAACTGAATATAAAATATTTTATAAAACAAACAATGGCAAAGCAGTTTAGGAGCATCAGACAAACACCTTAACACAGTGGATGCTGGAAGATCAACATTCAAAGTTCAGCTATTATGGGCACACATCTGCAGAATCCATTTATAGCAAGAACTATGATCAGAGAGTGTATAGACATTCCTATCATTTCTAATTTACAAGACTATAGTATACCTGACTATTTTAAAAAGACTCAGCAAAAAATAATAAAGTACATTGTTGCCTGACTTGATCTGCTTTTGTAAATGAATGAATTTAACTACAGATTACGAACAAATAGGATAGCTTTTATTAAACAAAGTAACCTCTTTAAGGAAGTGCACAAAGTATGAAGAGCCATATGCTTGTTTATTCGGTAAGGGTTTATGACACTACAAAGTACAAGTGCTTCACGCAGATTGTCTAATCATTTTGATCCTTATTAGAGAAAGTAATCACCTTTCCTCTGACTGAGAAATACAGTGATTCACTCTGCATGCTACCTGACGTTTGGTCACTTCTGAGCAAAAACTGTTAATCACACCAACTCGATACCAGACCATTTATGAGATTTCTGAATTTAATTAAGTATTCTCAACATTTAAAAATATTTAACATGAAAACAAAGGACCAAATTCTCATCCAGTGTAGACACCAGATGGGGTCTGGCTGAAAGAGAGCACTATGTGATTCTCTGTGTGCTGCAAATGGTGAACATTAAGGGTCCAGTCATGAAAACCGTCACTTACATAAATAATCCTTATATATACAAGTTGCCCTTTTCAGGCATATGGGGCAACCTATGTGAATGAGGAATGCTCATGGGAGTAAAAGCTTGTGTAACCTTTGAGTGGGCTAGAGTTCACTTCATTTCCCGTCTCCAGTGCCTTAAAAAAAAGGCAAACAAAAAAACCTCCTCCCATAGAAACAGGATTCAGAGTAGAAGCCGTGTTAGTCTGTATCCGCAAAATAGAACAGGAGTACTTGTGGCAGCTTAGAGACTAACACGTCTGAGCATAAGTTTTCGTGGGCTACAGACCCATTTCATCGGATGCATGCAGTGGAAAATACAATAGGAAGATCTATATATACACAGAGAACATGAAACAATGGGTGTTACCATACACACTGTAATGACAGTGATCAGTTAAGGTGAGCTATTACCAGCAGAAGAGAAAAAAACTTCTTGTAGTGGTAAAAATGGTCAATTTCCAGCAGTTGACAAGAAATTGTGTGGAACAGTAGGGGGTGGAAATAAACATGGGGAAATAGGTTTACGTTGTGTAATGACCCATTCACTCCCAGTCTTTACTTAAGCCTAATTTAATGGTGTCCATTTTGCAAATTAATTCCAATTCAGCAGTCTCTCATTGGAGTCTGTTTTTGAAGGTTTTTTGTTGTAATATTGTGACTTTTAGGTTATTGAATGTTATAATTCTTGAAACAAATCAGACGTCAAGAATTATAACATTCAAAAACCACTTGGAGAACACTTCAACCTCCCTGGTCACTCGATTACAGACCTAAAAGTCACAATATTGCAACAAAAAAACTTCAAACCCAGACTCCAATGAGAGACTGATGAATTGGAATTAATTTGCAAAATGGACACCATTCGGCCCACAGGAGTGTCCTGCCCAGCCCTTGAACTCCTGGCCTGGGAGGCTAGCCCCTGTCCACATCCCTGCTTTCTTCCCCACCCCGCCCCCAGCAGCCTCAGCTTGCTCGCTCTGCTGCAGGCACAATGCTCTGGGCGGCAGGGCTGTGAGCTCCTGGGGAAGCGCAGCTGCAGCGCTGGGCCTGACTCAGTGATCTGAGCTGCGTTGTGGCAGCGTGGCCCAGCTACAGCCGGGCAGCACGGCTGTAGTGCCACCAAGCACCAGTGCTCCAGGCAGCACGGTAAGGGGGCATGAGCGAGGGGGTTGGATAGAGAGCAGGGGAATTTGGGGTGGTGGTCAGGGGGTGTGGATAGGGGTAGGGCAGTCGGGGGAGGAACAGGGGGTTGAATGGGGGCAGGGATCTTGGGGGAGCAGTCAGGAAGGAGAGGGGGTTGGATGGGGCGGCAGGGGGCAGTCAGGGGCAGGGGTTCCAGGGACAGTCAGGGGACAGGGAGCAGGAGCGGCTCTAGCTATTTTGCTGCTCCAAGCACGGCAGGCAGGCTGCTTTTGGCGGCTTGTCTGCGGCAGCTTGTCCCCGGTCCCACAGATTTGGCGTACTCACTGCCAAATTGCGGCTGAATCCGCAGGACTGGAGGACCTCCCACAGGCACGCTGCCAAAGGTTACCTAACTGCCACCCTAGCAGGGACTGGCAGAGCGCCCCCTGCGGCTTGCCGCCCAGGCATGTGCTTGGAGTGCTGGTGCCTGGAGCCACTGCTGACAGGGAGAAGGGTGGTTGGATGGGGCAAGAGTCTGGGGTGGGGGCATCAGGAATGAGAAGAGGAGTTGGATGGGGTGGCAGGAGTCCGCGGGTGGTCAGGGGACAGGGAGCTGGGTGTGTGGATGGGACTGGGGTCCTGTGGGGGCCGTCAGGGAATGGGGGGGTTGGATGGGGCACGAGTCCTGGGGGGGAGCAGACAGGAGGTGGGGGCCAGGCCACGACCCTCTTCCCTAACCGGCCCTCCATACAATTTATGAAACCCGATATGGCCCTCAGGCCAAAAAGTTTGCCCTCCCCTGCTCCATTTTCTTGTAGATATTTTCAGTTGGAATTCATGCAGACTCTTCCTATGCTGAAATCACTGCTAGCCAGTCAGGTAACTGATCAACCAACCGCTCAGTTAAGTGTATAGATTTAAAGATAGCCCTGTTATAAGAAAATACAAAACTGAGAATAGCAAAATAGAAATGACTCTTTCCCCATTACTGCATTTAAAGAAAAGCTGGTGAATCAGACTACTGAGACAATTTAACTCGAACAATTTGGCTAAAATCAGAACAACATTCAAAGCATACAATTAAAATAGAAGTTATTTTTCCCTCTCAATTTCCCCTTGTTATAATCAGCATTGCCCATGTTTCCCTGTTAGAGGCTTAACAATGTCAGTAACCTGCTGCAAAACGCTTCAGAGTTAGGGACAAGCGAGTTAGGGCTCAGCTTCTCCCAACTCACACAGGGCACCTGGCCTTCGGCAAAGCAGCTGCCTTGCCTGCTTCCCCTCATGGAGTCTGACCCCAGCAACAGGGAACCTATTGGAGCAGACCCAAAACTACCACACCCAATTCCAGAAGCTTCTGGATGTGGAGTGCTTAATCTGCCTAGCAACAATGACCCAGACACAACTCACTCGTACCCAGGGCCGTCCTTAGGCATAGGCAGAATAGGCAGCCGCGTAGGGCCTCACTCTGCCTGGGGGCACCACTCTCCAGGCAGCCCAGACAGTGTAGAAGCAGGGCTGCTGGGTCCTAGAGAGAGCCGAATGCAGCACAGTCTGAGGAATGGGATTGGCTGCTGGGGTCTCTGGGAAGGGGTGGGGGTAGGGTTGGGAAAGGAGCTCACCTGTGAGTGTGACTCTTTCCCCCGGCTGAGGTGAGGTGAGGCAGGCTCTGTGGCTCTGGAACCAGTATCCTTTGTTGTCCCCCATAACATCCATTCTTCTCCCCCCTGCCCCACGGAGCACCCCCTCCTTTCTCCCTCCTCCCCAGGAGCACCCCTCTCTCTCTCCTCCCTCCCCTCCGTCAGGGCTAGGTTGGGTGAAGTGCTGGGGGGGGGGGAGGCTGGCTGGCTGCCTGCTGAGGAATGAAAGTGAAAGCAACTCACTTCCTCAGCAGGCAGCCAGAATTGGAATGTCACACAGGGCTTAGCTGGGGTTAGCCAGAGGTGTGAAAAATCAGGATAAGGGATTGGAGTAGGGTGAGCAGATATCCCTATTTTATAGGGACAGTCCCAATTTTGGGGTCTTTTTCTTATATAGGCTCCTTTTACCCCCCCACCCCCACCCATCCCTGTCCTGATTTTACACACTTTCTCTCTGGTCACTCTAGGTGGGGGTAATTGGTGCCTATATAAGACAAAGCCCCAAATAACAATCCTGAATCCAATTTCAATGTTTTTTTTAAATCAATATCTTAGCCAAAAACAGAAAATTAAGTTGTTGACAATTATTAGTGACAGGTTTGGTTTGAGGCAGGGAGTGGGTCAGTTTTCATCAGAGAAACAAAAAATGTTGACTGACTTTCCTATAGCCTGTTACTCCTGATAAGAGCCCTCCAACAACTGCAATATGCTCATCTCCTTACTAGTGTATAAAGCAGGGTTCGGCAACCTACGGCAACCTGTCAAAGGTGGCAGGTGAGCTGATTTTTGATGGTATGCAGCAGCAGGCTGAGCGGCTCAACCCATCACTGCTCGGGGGTTCCGGCTGCTGCCCTATTGCCAGCTGGGATACCAGCCATCGGCCCCACTCAGCACCTGCTGCTGGCCTGGGGACCCCCAAGGAATCCCAGGCTGGCAGTGGGCTGAGCAGGCCAGTTGAACCACTCAACCTGCTGTCAGCCTGGGGCTCCATTCACTCAGCCGGCAGCGGGCTGAGTGGGCTGGTGGCGGGCTGAGCGGGCTGGTGGCGGGCTGAGCAGGGCCGGTGGGGGGTTGAGTGGCTCAGTCTGCTGCCAGTCTGGGGTGCCAGCAGCACTCAGCCTACTGCTACTCCGGGGTTCTGGCTGCTGGCCCCTTGCCAGTCAGGAGCTCAGCCGCCAGCCCCACTCTGCCTCCTGCCAGCCTGGGTGAGCAGAATCCCAGGCTGGTAGCGGGCTGAGGGGGGTTTGGCATTACAGTGTGCTTAATTAAGTTAAACTGGTTTTAATAATGTGAATGTGGCAGGTTTTCCAATACTATAAGCTTATGTTTGTGTTGCTAAGAGCAGATCAGGCACAGGGGCACCAGTTTAATAATCTCGCCTAGGGCACCATAAATCCTAAGGCCGGCCCTGCTCGTACCTCCCCACAATGGGTCTCTTAAAGAGATATCTCCCTATAAGCACATGGGTTACACTTGCATGGTCAGAGTCGTGACCTCTGAATACATCTTGCTTAGGCCTTCAGATTACACTTGCATTTCACAGAAAATAAAATCATTTAACACCATTCTCTATATCTCTCTCCTTTCTTGGAATAAACATCTTTGGAAGGATTTATGTAGAAAAGATTATTTGTTCAAAACTACCTTCTGAATTACATTTTTTATTTTTATTATAATTTTACCTCCTTCCCTCCCAAATATGACTAATCAAATTGCAATTGACTGTCCCTTTCTCTCAATCCACCTAAAGTATAATTATATCTAAAATTAACTAAACCCTTAGCAGACTGTGATTCTGCATTACAGGTGGGTGCGAAGCAGCACAGTAGGCAGACAGCATGACAGTAAAAGGGCTTGTCTACATCACAAAGTTGCAGCGCTGGTGAGGGGGTTACAGCGCTGCAACTTAGGAGGTGTACACATCTGCAGGGCATCACCAGCGCTGCAACTCCCTGTTTGCAGCGCTGGCCGTACTCCCGTTTTGTCTCGGGTGTAGAGGATCCAGCGCTGGTGATCCAGCGCTGGTAATCAAGTGTAGACACTTGCCAGCGCTTTTCTTGACCTCCGTGGAATAAGCAGGTATCCCAGCATACCTGAGGAAGCCTCTCTGGTAATCAAGCAGGTCTCCTTCCCCGGTTTGCTCTCGCGTTCCCCGAACCCCCGTGCAAGCAGGTCTCCTTCCCTGCGGTTTGCTCTCGCGTTCCCCGAACCCCCGAGCAAGCAGGTCTCCTTCCCTGCGGTTTGCAGGGGGGTTCGGGGAACGCGAGAGCAAACCGCGGGGAAGCTGGTCTCCTTCCCCGGTTGGCTCTCGCGTTCCCCGAACCCCTGTGCAAGCAGGTCTCCTTCCCTGCGGTTTGCAGGGGGGTTCGGGGAACGCGAGAGCAAACCGCGGGGAAGCTGGTCTCCTTCCCCGGTTTGCTCTCGCATTCCCCGAACCCCCGTGCAAGCAGGTCTCCTTCCCTGCGGTTTGCAGGGGGGTTCGGGGAACGCGAGAGCAAACCGCGGGGAAGCTGGTCTCCTTCCCCGGTTTGCTCTCGCGTTCCCCGAACCCCCCTTGAAGCCGCCAAACAGCGCTGCAGTGTGGCCACATCTAACACCACTTGCAGCGCTGGTTGCTGTAAGTGTGGCCACTCTGCAGCGCTGGCCCTATACAGCTGTACTAATACAGCTGTAACAACCAGCGCTGCAAAATTGTAGATGTAGACATACCTAAAGACTGTTCCTAGTACTGGTGACTGGTTCCAGAATCGTAACTGCAGTCGCAGCAAGTTTCAAGGTCAGCGCATGATGTTTGAACTACCACAAAAAAGGGTACGTCTTCACTACCTGCCGTATCGGCGGGTAGTAATCGATTGCTCAGGGATCGATATATCGCGTCTCATCTAGATGCAATATATCGATCCCTGAACGCGCTTATATCGATTCTGTAACTCCACCAACCCGAATGGAGTTGCGGAATCGACAGGGGGAGCCGTGGACATCGATCCCGTGCCATGAGGACGGTGAGTAATTCGATCTTAGATACTTCGACTTCAGCTACATTATTCACGTAGCTGAAGTTGCGTATCTAAGATCGATTTTCCCCCGTAGTGTAGACCAGCCCAAAAAGTCATTAGCTGAGTTGCTCTGTGGATAAGCTTGAAATTATACTGTGGTCCATCATCCCTGCTGGAAATGGGATGTGAAGCCAACATCAGAAGAATAAACTGGGAGAAAGAAAAGAATTGGGGGAATATTTATACCTACTATGAAAACTGTATTTCTTCAACTAAGGAAATAGCAGATTGTCTACACACGTGTTTTGGTATAATGTATATAATTAACTTGTACACACATACATAATGTACCTCTCTGTCTCTACACACCCGCCAACCCAAAGATTAAAGTAGATTCCAGATTAGACAAAGTACGAGTGCTTTGGAAGTGAAGTGCTGTTTGGACAGCCGAAGAAAAAGGAATGTTTTGTTTGTTTAGGATTTGTTTCTTTTTTCTGTACAAAAAGAGCAGTAGAATGTTATGGTAACAACAGAGTAAGAATGATAAGGTTGGACTGTGTCATAAATAAAGATTGTTGAGCTACTTTCTAGATACCACTATTAATTTCAGTGTGTGATATGAATTACATGAAACTAAAAGAGAAAATAAAAGCTACTGCATGTGTCTATATAAATCAAGGATATCAAACTCATTTGGTGAAAAGGCCAGAATTCCATTTTTAATTATGCTCCATGGCCTGGGCTATAATTTTAGGACTGCATATTACCCCAATCCATGGAAAATATGCTCACCTTAGACTACTGCTACTAGTGCCTTCCCCACCCCATTCTGCTTTCTCTGTTTTTTGCCCCTTTTTCTTGTCTTTGTGTATATTCTTTGTTCTTCCCTCTGCCTTTCTTTTCCTGCAGTATCTTCCAATTCCCATGTCTCCATGGTCTTCATTCTCAACCCTTCCCCATTATATCTGTTAAAATGATCCGCTATTATACAGCTAATATTGACACTGACATGGGATCATGAACGAGACTGAAAAAGGACAGAGCACTTCCCACATCTCACAGCCATTTTTTCAGGGATTTTGCAGATTCAGGTAGACAACACTGCATCAGTTTATGTTTGATTCACATCTGGAAAGTTTTCTTCACATTCATAAGGGCTACAAACTTACTTTTCTTTTAGATGAAATCTTAGATTCTGAAAAATTTGAACTTGTTCTGTGGGTCACACATAGCCCACAGACCATGTATCTATGTATATATATGACACCACTGATCTATACACATGTAGATGCATATCTATCTGTGCAAACTCATAGACTCAATTAATCTCCTTTAGGTTAATGTAATCCAGAAATAACTCCACTAAAATTATTGGTCAGTATGTAAATTGGCAATTAAAGTCATCTAAACAAACTTAACTCTGCCCCTGTATAATCAGCGGCAGAACAACCACAAACCAAGATCTAGTCCTATCCTTAAAAAACACATATCACTGTATGAGCTACTTTGAAAATGAATGATACCTACCTGAGCTATCTCACTGCAGTTGATGGGATGATTGCCTAACAAAACAAACAGTTCCTGGTGCATTTAACCCAAATAAGAGAAATAGAAACTTAAAATGTATAAGTTATAGAATGGAGAAGACAGATATCAGGTATTTGGACAGCATCAACCATGCATCTTTGTCCACTCTAAAATGAAAAGAAAAGCAATGGGTGAGCATGGGGGCAGGAGAGAAGAAAAAAACTAGAATATTGCTCAAAGTTCTCTGGGGAAAGAAACATTTCAGGCCACTCTATCCCAATTCCTCATGTAAATATTTACTTCAGAACCATAGTGGCTCTTCCTATGCCAGGAAATAGCCATAATGAAGGTACCATGATGAATGCAGACTTTTCTAACGGATATAACTTTCCCTTCCATGGATACAATAAAATTTATAGCATCATCACAAATATTGACAACAGCTCCCACAGTTATTTCAGAATATGGATGAATAGCATGTTCACATTCTGGGATTATGCAAGACAAGCAGGAATAGATCCAGACAACTGATAGTTTTGTTTTCCAGTGAGAATGACTGGATATGTGGAGGAAGAGAAAAAGATAGCAATATTGGCAAGATAGAACCAACTCACTGAAGTGCTATGTAAGTAGTACAACAATGTTTGCATAAAGAGACTTGCTAATTTAGTAACTGTATAGTGGATATCTAATGTACTGTGAATGAGGATGATGAAAAATCAAAGAAGGTTCTGGCTGAAACAACATATGGTGGGTCCAGTAAGTCTATAATGACACACAACATTTCATTAATAATTGAATTTGAGGCAAGGTTATGGAGAGCAAATTTGGAGACACCCTAGTCCACAGTGAACAAAAAATGAATGATGAAGTAGGAAAAGGACAATCACTAAAAATGAGAAGCAAAGTTTGAGATGAAAGTGGTCTGATGGAGTCAAAACACATCAAAAGCAATAGAAAATGCCACACAAATTAAAATGTGATGGCTTGCAGAGGAAGAAATATGTAAATAACTACCAAGCATGGGCTGAATCTTGTAAAAGATAAGAAGAAATAAGCCTGCAAGCAAACTAACAGAATGCTTACTTCTGGAAAGATTTCAACCAGGAACAGGGGCACACAATGAAGCATTTACAAATTCTTGAAGAGAAAAAGAAGGCAAACATTTATATTTCAGCTCATGTTTGTGAAAGCTTACTGAATCCTTGGATAAAAATTGTTTTTCACAAGCCATAAAAAAGCAATTGTATGGCTGTATGTAGTAAGGCGGTGGGATACCCTGCAGCCGAGCCTCCCTTAAAACCAACATGGGCGGAGCCCGTGGGGTCCTGTGCCCACCCTTCAGAGGTCACGGTGCAGGACAGGAAGTAGAAAAGTCCCGCTGCAAAGCTCTGTTGAAAGCCAGCCGCCGGAGAGGCCAGATGCCCATGGCCCAGCTCCGGATTGGGGAATGCAGGCAGGCCGCAGCCAACCTGAGGACTTGCTGGGCCAGCTGAGCCTACCCCTCGCCAGCTACCCTGAGGAGGAGCGCGCCTATCCCTCGCCAGCTACCCTGAGGAGGAGCGCGCCTATCCCTCGCCAGCTGCCCTGAGGAGGAGCGCGCCTATCCCTTGCCAGCTACCCTGAGGAGGAGCGCACCTATCCCTTGCCAGCTACCCTGAGGAGGAGCGCACCTATCCCTCGCCAGCTGCCCTGAGGAGCTGCCAAGTTTATCCTTCGCTAGTTACCCGGAGGAACTGATGGTGCTGGAAACTGCCAAGGATGTCAGCCAAACCCACACACTCTACGAGGGGGAGTCCGGAAGTAGCCCAGGGGCAGCCGACCCTGGCCTGGCCGCAGCAGGGCCAGAACCAATGTCAGTGTGTTGCGGTCAGGATCCCCACTGACACAGCAGCGAGTCTCCTCCCGCTGCTAGGGCCCTGGGCTGGGACACAGTGGAGCAGGTGAGCCTGAATCCCCCCTGCCACCCCACTCATAGGTGGCAGTCTCCCCCTCACAGCAGATACTCAGAAGCCTGAGCTCCTGACTATGTGTTTGCTGCTCCGCCCTGACCTAAGGTCAGGGCTTATATTGAATTATTGGCTTAGCCCCTGTCTAAGGGCCCGAGCTCCTGACTGTTTGTTTACTGGCCAGCCCTGACCCAGGGCTTGGACCCAGAGCGAACTAGTGCGGGGCGGTGGGGTCCCCCACAGCCCTGCGGAGGGACGAGCCTCGGCCGAGCCCTTCTATACTGTATTTCTTCATTTATTTATTTAAAATAATTCTACCTATCTGTTTGGGGAAAAACACTTAAAATCTCAGATGAGTCTTGAGTTCTGCCACATTTTATCAAACAAACATTTAATGTCCATTTTTTAAAATGACGTTTTGCCCAGGACCCTGGAGAGTGGCCTCATTTTGTGAAATCAACATATTTTATTCAAACTGGCAAATAAGTAAGTCAGCTTTTTCCAAATACATGTGCCTAAAGGTAGACTTCTAAGTACATAATCAGGCATCTAAATAAGTGGCCCAATTTTCTAAAGTACTGAGGATCTAGGAGCTCCTGTTTACTTCATACTTCTGGTATTATATTTTAGTAACATTTGAGTGAAAAACATAGTTGCAGTTAAAACTATATGAAGGGTCAGCAACAGACATCTGGGGACTGATTTCCAAATGTGTCCTTAGGCTACTCGCCACTTGCATGTCTGCATTTGTGGGTTTACAATTGTGCCTATACTATTTGCACATTGACCCCACTTGTGCAGATGATAGCTTCCTCTACTTGCACACATTGAGATAAAATTAACATCAGCAAAACCCACTAAGCTTTATAAACTTAATATCTGAGGAGAATTGACAGTGTTGGAGAGAACTTTAAAATAATTACTAGGAGATTCACACAACATCCCTACAAAATATTTATTAAAGAAAGATGACTTCTTCTTATCTAGACTTGCACTTCATTCACTGAATAGGTGGGTGAATGGTTGATGTGTGACCAAAGGAAATAACAAGAAGAGAAGCAGACCATACAAGACAGAGAGAATGGCTTGAAGTTATCAATGCAGCACCTAGAGCAATAGATGGAATTAAGTTTGCATATACGTACAAGAAGTAAATTGTCAAGTATATCTTAAACCATAGGAGTACAGTTTATGTTTAAACATCTTACAACATTCATCAGCATAAAGATCAGATATGTTATTATAAACAAAATTTTTAAATTAGCAAATGTCTATTTAGGTTCAAAATGTAGAAGTAATAGCCACAGATTATTCCCCCACCCCCACAGGTATAATCTGAACGCTTCCAAAATGCAATATTTCCTAATACATTATTTGATCTTGCAGTTCATTATAATCTATTTTTCATAGTGCACTAGTACCAATATTCCAGATGTACTTGTAATAGGTGTAAAATGACAAAGGAGCGATTGATTCAACATGAAAAATGCTCCCTCAAAAGGAAAAACTGCATAAATGTCAAATTTGTTTAAAAGCATCTATACTTTTTCCCAAAAAAAATCAGTGTTTGCATGTGTCAAAAGTAATATTTACATTATTTTTACAATATAACCATATTACAATTAAAGCAAAATATGCTAGTATTATGGTCTTCAGGGTTATAAGGTAGAGTGTTTCCTTTTATATATCTGGTGATGTACAGATCTTGTCCAAAGTGGTTGATTAACATCCTGTTCCTGAGCAAGAATATAAACAAAGATGTCTTCCCTCACTACAGGGATTGATAGCCATTGGGGAGAACATGACTTTGGTTAGCGAGATAAAATTATTCTGTTAGGAGAGAATATTAGGAATAAATTATCTAGAGCAGTTGTGGAATTTCCATCATTGGAGATTTTTAAGAGCATGCTAGACAAACACCTGTCAGGAATGGTCTAGATAAAACTTAGCCCTGCCATGAATGCAGGGGACTGGCCTAGAAAACCTCTCGAGGTCCGTTCCAGTACTACAATTCTATGATTCTATTATTAGACTTTGGGAAGCTCACATATGTTTGTAAAGAACTTTGGTCAACTTCTGGCCCCACTGAAATCAATGGCAAACTCCTATTATGTTCACATGGGCCATGATTATATTCCTGGAGATTAAACATACCCTATAAAGAGAAAAAGATCAGTTGTAAGAAGGCCCAGTACTCATTTATCAAATTTTGGATTTATGATTGGAATATTGCTTTAAGAAAAATATTTGCTTTTGAATTTGATCTAGCCCTCTGAACAAATTATGAAAAAAAATAGTATTGTGGTAGTACTTAAGATCCCTTGTCATTGACCAGAATCTCACTGCAGCAGACACTGTAAAAACACAGAACAAGATGGTCTCTCCCCCAAAGATTTTATAATCTGCTTTTGGCATTCTCTAATCTGATATGTCAAAATACCCCAAAAACATAGGGCAGTTAGTAAACTGTCTTGTCTAGGTGCATAAGGGGAGTGTGGATAAGAACCCTTCTTGTAAGGTATAAGCATAAGGAGACTCAGACTCCACGAAGTCTTGACCTTTGCACTCACTGTGTATAAAACTAAGGGGAATATTAGCAATATCAGTGGTACAACATATTTAAAAGAGAAGAGTGGGAAAAAGATTATGGCCATGCTCTTCTGCATCAGCTGACAGACTGAAATCAGCATAAAAGGTGTGGGAAAAGAGAACATATCTCACTGTATACCCCCAAATTTAGGTGCATGAGCCATATCTAAGTGCGCTCCCTCATCCTGCTCAATGATCTGTGTGATCCATAGGCAGAATGGATTGAGGAATAGCTATTGTGGCAAAGGTCCTCTAATAACCTCTCCATTCCCTCAGTTGGCTGTGACTTTCAGAGAATGAGAGCCCATTCACTGCAACATTTGAAAGAATGTACGTGTTGAATGTAAGACATCATTTTAAAATTTCTTTTTTAAAACTAAAATGTTTACCTTTCCTAATTTTAAAAAAAGTTTAAAAGTAACTTAAGCCACACTTGGAGTGTGAATAATTAAAGCCAGCATTCATTCTCTTCTATTTTACCACTTTTTTCTTCTGCTTTGGGAACTTAGTTTGAAGTGTTGGCTGTAGTCGGAAATATAGGTGTGTAAAAAATGGTTCTGTCATACTCAACATATCCCATGTGAGTTATACGTGCTTACTTCATTTACAAGAGTAGTTTTTACTACAGTATGACCTGAACAGCCCATGAAACAGTAAGCCTCAGGCCTTCGCTAGACTTTCTGAATTCTACTTACAGTAACTTTATAAGCAACCAGGATGTTGGAGATAGAAATGATAGAATTTGATTTTAAAATTCCAGTTTAAATTTTCAAAGTTGGAATTTCAAAAATTCATCTTTTTAATTCTAAACTGACCATGTTTTATATTTTCATTGAAAGATGATATGAAACCGAAAATTGTTTGGACTATTGGTGTAGCTGTGTTGGTCCCAGTGTATGAGAGAGACCGAATAGGTGAGCAATCTTTATTGAACCAACTTCTGTCAGTGGAAGGGACATGCTTTCAAGCTTCACAGAGCTCTTCTTTATGTCTGGAGAAAGTAACCAGAATGCCTGAGCTGAATATGGGGGAGAGGAGAAGCAAGTTCTTAAGCATAAAGATTTCTCACATGCTGTGGGAGACCACTTTAAATTACATGGACGATTAAAGGTTGGCAGGCAATGGGGTGTGTTACAAATTATTGTTATGAGCCATAAAACCAGTGTCCCTGTTAACTCCATGGTTTAGTATCTAGCAAAGTTATGAATTTCAGTTCCTAGGCTCAACTTTTGAAGGTGTTGTGCAGGTTTCTTTTGAGGACAAGGACTGAGAGGTCAGATATTGAGTGAGCACTTTGTGAAAAGTATTCGCTTACATGTGATAAGATGTTTTTGTCTTTCATCATTTTTCTGTGTGAGTTCATTCAAGAGAGTAGTGAGCGTCTAGTTTTACCCACATACTTGTTGTTGGGGCATCTGATGCCCTGGGTGAGGTATACCACATTTTATGATAAGTGTGCTGTGGGGGTATTGTCATTGTAGCAGTGGAGATCAGTTCTTTGAGATGGTGTGTCCTGGTTTGTGGAGAGCTTGCTTCTGATGATCACAGAATCATAGAACTGGAAAGAACCTCAAGAGGTCTTCTAATCCAGTCCTCTGCACTTAAGTCAGGACTAAGTAAGTATGATGAGCTTGAGAAGGTTGACTGAAGGCCAGAAAAGGGGGTTTAGTGTGCGGTAGTAAGTGACAAAATGGAGATATGCAGTTAGAGTAATTTAAGTGGTCTCCTACAGCATGTGTGAAACACTTACGCAAAACAATCTGTCACACCTTATATGTAGCTCACACACTCTAGTTACTTTCTCCAGACCTGAGGAAGAGCTCTGTGAAACTCAGAAGTTGTCTCTTCCACCAACAGGAGCTGATCCAATAAAATATATTACCTCACTCACCCTGTCTAATATCCTGGGAATAATATGCCTACAACAGCAAGACAAACGTTGAAATTGTCATTCTTAGTTATTTTAGGAATTACATCTAAATCTTAATATTGGAGTGTGATGCTTTATTGAAGCATGAATTCCAAATCTGAATATTTCTTTAGTTTCAGAAATATTTCTACAAGCTAATATCTCCCTTTGAATGTAATTCAACACAAACTCCATTTTGGAATAAGACAATGAGAGTATTAGGGTATTTTGTTCTTTTTTCTTATTTTTAAAACAACCCTTGGCATAAGATAATAAACAGTGAGTTTTATTTTCTTTATAATCTTCAGTTTATCATAAATGCAGATTGAAAATCTGAATTTGTTCTAGTTTGCAGACTTAGTAAAGAATAAAAAATGTGATAAACACAGGAAGCATTTCAGCCATTCAGATGCCTTGCTACTACAACTCATTACCATGATAAAGACAGAAACAAGACCAGCCAATGGCAAAATTAAGAATAGTACAGACATAAAACAAATAGTTTGTTATTAAGGCAAGCAACCATAAAACAAAGGTCCCTGCCAAATGGAGTATCTGGAAAAACAGCAGGTAGCAGACTTTTGCCATGATTTTCTTAAAAGAGTTGCAAGCTGTGGATTCTACTTTACTAATATAAAAGACTAACTTTTAAACACTAGATAGTCTAAATAAAATGGCTTTGCTAAAAAAAAATCTTTGCAAAATCATATTACTCAAGGGAAATAGCTATAAAAACGTAAGATCTGGCTTTTTCAAGATTCTAACATTAGTTTTCTAACAGTTTTCTGTAACACACCGCAGAAGAATATCTTCTACCAAAGAAAAATTACAAGTAGTTTGTCATAGTTGTTTAATTAGATTTTGAAAAATATCAGTGTAATCCAGAGTGACAGAGTTGGTGCTCTCAACATGAATACAGACACTGCCAAAAATCTCTTGGTTTAAAAATAAACAGTAAGCATCTTTTCTAGTATACAGAAAGCACTTGCAAGCAGCAACAAGTCATCTTTACCTAACTGTCATTAGTGGGTGAGTCACTGGTACATTCTAGCTGCTTTGCATTGTTTTAGCAATGATAAGCAGTCATACAACTACACAACCTACCAGTTAAATTGTGTTTTTGGCTGCTATGTGTCACTGAAGCACCATAAAAAGCCAGAGCATAGCAAAGAACAGGGTTCAGTATGTTTTGATATAGATGAGACATGCAGGTGATACTCAGGTTCGATGCAAATAAAGTTTAAGTGGAATTTGGAGAGTCTTGAAAACTTGAGTTGTTCACACGAACCTTTAAGCCGGCCGGAATGTTAGAAGTCTGGCAAGAACTGCTTTTGGCCACACTGACAAATGGAAATAGGCTTTCTGCTTCAGGATCTGCTCCAGAAACCAAAATATTAGTGATATTTCAAGCACTTGGGTTTAAATCCAACTCTGCTCTCACATTCAGAGGGATTTGGATGTGAGAGGCTGGTTTATGAATCTCTAATATTTGTAGAGAGGACTGGAACCCAAATTTCCATAGCTTAAAGACTTTTGGGAAAAGTCCAGGCAAAAATAAAGTCACCCCCATTGTAAGAGAAAGAGAAATGTTACCAGAAAGAAAAAGAGTAAAGATGACTCACTTCTCCAGTTATTCCATCAGGTGAACTGTCAGTGTCTTCTGCTCACCACTAACTCATCTACTCTCACAATGCTGCATTTCATAGCATCTTTACGATTAAAGAACGTTTGATGGCAATTGGAAAAATAAAGTACAGTCTGTTCTTGGTTTTGATAATAGTGGCTATGATTTTTAGTAACAGTTTAGTAAGAGGCCTGAGATAAGTTATATCTACATAGTTCTATAGTGCCCTGCTAAGTGTACAATGGTCTAAATACCAAAGAGTATTTAGCTTCAACATTATCAACATTACCAGAAACATGTAAAGATCAGCTGTTTCTTTTGCAGAGAATGTTGAAAGAAGCCCATAAGGAATGAAGAAAATTTGTTTTTAAATATTATTTACTTGGTTTAAAAATGTCAGTATTTCTGTGATCCAATTTTTTTAACACCCTCTGGATTATAGTGAAAGTAGTTTTGAAATATAAACCCTAAAAAGCCAGAATACTATTGTAAAATATTAGAGTCATCTTTATTATTTTTGGCTCCAGACCTTTTTTACTGTCTCCTTGCCTTTTATATTTCAAGTAAATGTTAGTGCTCTACTTGAGTGAATGATGTACTGAAAATTAAACTTTTGAAAGGAATGTGCTACATTGTTGATAATGGTTATCAACAAGAAGGCATGATGGTCCATTATAGGCACCTGGGCTTCTAAATTGGTGAGATAATTGAATTCATTTGCAAACTGTTCAGAATCTGAAAGGGCACACTTTTAGTGATAAACTATTTGAATATCCTCTGCAATGATTACAGAGAGTAGAATTTTAACACCCTTTCAGCAATCTCAAGAGAAATTTACTTGTACCTTCTATAACTGGATGATATTTAACAATTGTATGTCATATCTTCTGCTCGGAAGTACTTCCCCAGTGGGATAATTATGCTTATTTTTCCCCCTACACTTCATCCTGCAGTGCTTCTTTTCATTATTGCTTTTAATAAGCTCATCAGTTTAGTTGGTAGCTATCCTCAATCAGAAGCATGGGTTGTTATGAGTACAAGAATAAGTGAATGAATGAAGTCAACATAACTGATCTAGACACTTTTAGCTCAGCAATGAAATAATATAGAGACAAGAGAGTCTAGATCTGTCACATTGTCCTGGAAATACTCAGATGTTATTTATTACTTAATATTTTAAAGTTTCAAAAATTTTGAAATACATTTTAGAATTTCCAAACACAACAAATAGCACATTTTTATTGAATGTATATGGGGCAACCCCAATTTCAAGCTTCTGTTTACTTACTGTTCCTTTTTAAGCAGAGCATATTTTAAATCAATTATGCCATCAATTTCACCTCTACCTCGATATAACATGACCCGATATAACATGAATTCGGAAAAAACATGGTAAAGCAGGGCTCCAGGGGTGGGGGTGAGGGAGAGGGCTGGTCACTCCAGTTCATCAAAGCAAGTTTGATATAATGTGGTTTCACCTATAACGCGCTAAGATTTTTTTGGCTCCTAAGGACAGTGTTATATTGAGGTAGAGGTGTATTTTAGTAATTAGAGATCAAGCTCATCTCCAACTTACAATGAAATTGCTAAAAGCAACTGCTCTGTTTAGTATTTGACATGCAAGGAGCAAGAAATGAAACACTTGCACCTGCTTTAGTACACAGAATGACTACCACTTAAAGTACAATAAATCATAAGTTTGTAGCTGGTAAGAATTTTACCACTAGTGTTTCCTGTGAATAAAAACAGTATTATATTAAAAACAATAGTGCAATTAGATTATTCCTTTGGGTGTCCTTTCCTGGGCTTTTCTCTAGGACCAGGACTTAAATCTAACTCCAACCAGTCTGACTGAATTTCATTCCATTAAGGAATCAATTCAAGGTCATAAAGGGAAATTACTTGTCTTAAATTTATTGTAGACTAAAATACAAAACAACTGCACATTTGGCAAAACTAGTAGCCTTTTTCTGACAGACTGTGCATATGAGCATGAAGTCGAAATGAGCTAGACCAGAAATAGACCCAGTAGCTCAACTGCTAGGGCACTCACCTTGAATGTGGAAATCCTTGCTCCAATAAGTATTTGATGATTTATACAAAGAAACAGAACAGTTTCAACAGGACAGATGAGAGTCCCCACTTCAGAACACCTCACATCCCCATGGTTAGGGTACGCACCTGGGTTCAAGTCCCTGCTCCATTTCAGACAGACTGGAGATTTCAGCTATGGTCTCCCAGCTACTGGTGATCTAACCACTGGGCTACTAGGTATGAAGGGGACACCTCCTCTGCCTGGGGCAGCTCGGTTTTGTGTGGCATGCAAGCTGGTAGATGTCTAAGCATGTCATAGAATCATAGAATATCAAGGGTGGAAGGGACATCAGGAGGTCATCTAGTCCAACCCCCTGCTCAAAGCAGGACCAATTCCCAACTAAATCATCTCAGCCAAGGCTTTTGTCAAGCCTGACCTTAAAAACCTCTAAGGAAGGAGATTCCACCACCTCCCTAGGTAACCCATTCCAGTGCTTTACCACCCTCCTAGTGAAAACGTTTTTCCTAATATGCAACCTAAACCTCCCCCACTGCAACTTGAGACCATTACTCCTTGTTCTGTCATCTGCTACCACTGAGAACAATCTAGATCCATCCTCTTTGGAACCCCCTTTCAGGTAGTTGAAAGCAGCTATCAAATCCCCCCTCATTCTTCTCTTCTGCAGACTAAACAATCCCAGTTCCCTCAGCCTCCCTTCATAAGTCATGTGCTCCAGTCTCCTAATCATTTTTGTTGCCCTCTGTTGGACTCTTTCCAGTTTTTCCACATCCTTCTTGTAGTGTGGAGCCCAAAACTGGACACAGTATTCCAGATGAGGCCTCACCAATGTCAAATAGAGGGGAATGATCATGTCCCTCAATCTGCTGGCAGATCATCTACTAGTTTGTGCCTCAGAGGTGAGATAGGTGGAGATTAGGTGCTGAGCTGCTTGCCCGTGTCAGGACTGAGGTGGCTGTCTGCATGTCCACCAGCAGAAATTTAGGGACTAGGAGATTTTAGCTGCTGACAGAGACAGGTAGCAGCTGAGCAGGGCTTTTATCAATGCCAGTAGTACTTAAGGGCACGTAGGTGCCTAAGTCTCCTTGTGAGTCTCACCCTTAATTCCTAAACAGTACAAGATCTTAGACTAGATAGTTCAATCCCACAGAAAAATCAGAGACTGTTAAATCCAGGTGAAAACACTACAGCCTTTCCAACAGGGTGATGATAACAAATACAAATAATTTTTTAAAAAATTTAAATTGGATTTTTAAAATGTTATTTAAATTATAAATAAATTTCCCTTTTTAAAAATAAACTTGTTTAAAACAAAATCTGATTGAATACAAAATGTGTTAAGACCTACACTGATTGGCTCTTAAAATATTTAAAAGTCTATATATGCTGAGCCTGTATAAAAAGTTAGAGTAAAACACTGCTTTTCTCTCCTGCTCCCAACCCCCGACCATAGTGAGGAAGAACCATTATGGTTCCCTGGCAATGATGGATGCGGAATTGCTCCCAAAGGTGGAGGAGACACTCTGTACCCCCATGGCTCTTGACCACCACTCCCAAGAGGAAATGTAGAATAGTGGTGGTTGGAGATTCCCTTCTGATGGGGACATAGGCGGACATCTGTCAGCCCGACATAGCATCCTGGGTGCCTGCCATGGGCCCATATCAAAGACGTTACTGAGGGACTGATGATTAACCTGCCCTCTCACTACTACCCCATGCTACTCATCCATCTATACTGCAAGGTATGACTCTGAGCAGATCAGAAGTGACCACCGGGATCTGGGAACAAGGGTAAAGGAGATGGGAGCGCAGGTGGTGTTCTCTTCAATCATTCCAGTCCAGCGTAGGGGTCGAGGCAGAGACAGATGCATCCCGGAAGTGACTGCACATCTGCATGGACAGTGTTGCCAGGAGGGCTTCGGCTTCCTTGACCACAGGATTAAATTAATTAAAGGACAATCAACTGCACATATACAAAATGTGCATGGACCACCTAGGAAGGAGATCTGGGGGTCATAGTGTATCACAAGCTAAATATGAGTGAACAGTGTAACACTCTTGCAAAAAGAGCAGACATCATTCTGGGATGTATCAGGAGTGTTGTAAGCAAGACACAAGAAGTAATTCTTCTACTCCACTCCACGCTGATAAGGCCCTAACCAGAGCATTGTGTACAGTTCTGAGTGCCACATTTCAGGAAAGACATGAACAAACTAGAAAAAGTCCAGAGAAGAGCAACAAAAATTATTAAAGGTCTTAAAAACACAACAGAACATGACTTCAGAGGAAAGATTGAAAAAATTGGTTTGTTTTGTCTGGAGAAGAGAAGACTGAGTACATAAAAGGACGTGAAAAATTGTTCTCCTTAACAATCAAAGATAGGAAAAGATGCAATTGGGCTTAAATTGCAGCAAGGGAGCTTTAGGTTGGACATTAGGAAAAACTTCCTAACTGTTGGAGTGGTTAAGCATTGGAACAAATTGTATAGGCAGGTTGTGGAATCTCTGTCAGTGGAGGTTTTTAAAAACAGGTTAGACAAACACCTGTCAGGAACGGTCAACTTATTACTTAGTCCTGCCTTGAATGCAGGGACTGGACTAGATGACATATTGAGTTCCCTTCCACTCCTACACGTCTATGATTCTATTAAAAAAAAATCTGGGAAAATCATCTAACGTCTGAGGTCAAGCTTTATAAATATGATGCAGTAGATCATGTACTATATTAAAGCCATTTTGTTTAATAAAAAGTAATTTTATATGCTGTTTTGTATGTTTAATTAGATTACACATACCAACCTAATATAGCTTGACACACATCATGAGCAAATAGTTACTATATCATTCACCATTTTAAGATATAAATATGTACAACTTATTAATAAGAATCTGAAAATATTGAAGCTATACAACTGCATAAATAAATGTATGTAGTTATAATGTATACTCCCTAGGGAGCAAAAGAGATGTACCAAATCTAGTGTAAGGGCTCTATTTAGCTGTAAATCAACATGTTGTAATGGGTATAACAATCAATGAGAATGCACCTCTCTTTAGAAAATAACTGATGTACAAATAGTAAAGTTGATTAAAATTAAAGCTTTCTATATATGTAGATATACTTATATCATAGAACTGGAAGGGACCCTGAAAGATCATTGAGTCCAGCCCACTGCTTTCACTAGCAGGACCAAGTACTGATTTTGCCCTGGATCCCTAAGAGGCCCCTTCAAGAACTGAAACCACAACCCTGGGTTTAGCAAGTCAATGCTCAAACCACTGAGCTATCCCTCCCCCCTACTTGATTCAAATCAATGCACTCTGCTTTCTCATGCATCACATGGTAGATTAGAGGCCAGGTCTGATAACTGAAGAGTGGACCAGGATCATGTTTTTTGGCAGGGGTTTTGGCTCTTCCAATCTGCACATTGTAGGTCTGGCATATCTTGTGGAACTCTAGAGCCATCATGATGTTTACCAAGATCCCAACCAATTGTGGCAGACTGTTTCCATCTACAGCCACGTTGGGAAGGATTTGAAAAACGTGACTGTGCAGAGGGGCAGTCCATGGGATAATATCATTGATAGTGTCTTTTCCTGAGGGTTTATTGGGATGATATTTGAAGAGTAGTTCTTCTCTGGCTCCAATTCCTCTTTATCCAGCTGCAACACAAATCCATGGAGCCTCAAATACTGCACATTCATATACAAAAGCTTTCTTGGGGTTGGATGAAGTGAGCATGGTCCACTTCAGATTCAATTCCTCTCCCTCCAATGAATACTAGGCTATTTTACTGGATTTACATACTTATCTCACTTGCTACACACACACACACACAAAATCCATATGATTAAAACCACTACACGAATCATGAATTACAGGTCTGTAAGAAGCCTAAGTTTATGAGTCTTCATAACATTCACTAGATTGAGGAAGCAGTCAGAGTGACAGACAAGGATTCTATATCATGTAATTAAGAAACGAAAGCAACCACAGTTATGATAAGAACAGCAGCTCTAAACAGATGATCATGCAAAGGAAAAAACAGAAAGATGCATTATCCCTCACTGTCCATTCTTTAGACTGCATTTTTATATTTTTGTTCTTGAAAAAGTAATTAAACAATATGATAAGACAAAGCCTCAACATGAATCTGTGTCTTCACTGCATCAAGGCTAAAAAAGAGCTCTTCCAGTGAACTTAAAAAAAGAAAGGAAGGAAAGAAAGAAAAAAAAACAAACCTGGGCATTTACACATGACTAGCTGCAAATATTATTTAGTTGCATCACATCTGTTTAAGACCAAATGAGTACTTATACACATTTTACATATAAAATACAATATTAAAATATTATAAAATAAATTGCCACTTCTGCTGGATAAAAGCTGTGTGTATATATAAACACCTCACATTCAGTTGGAACAGCAACTGATTCTGTAGTTTATTTTTTAGAGACTAATCCAGTCTTCCCACTGACTTCAACAGATACCAGATTAGTCAGAACAATGGGAACAAAGAAGTCAGGTCTTTAACTGTTTGGCCCAAGAAGCTCTTGGTAATATGCTACTTGTAAGAACAAGTAACTATCGATTCAGGCTGCACCTGTGAAGGACAATGGTCTTGTGATTAAGGTACCGGATTGAGGCTCTTTTTCTGCTCTCAATAGCGCTTGCCTTTGGTGCTGCTCCACACACTACAAATAACAGGGGGTCTTGCATGCTCATGTATGGCACTCCGTTGATACCCATGAATATGCCTCCTGCTATCCCCACATGGCTGTATACACAAACAGAAGCAACATAAGGTGAGTTGGAAACATGAGCAGGGAACTCGATCATCTACCCAAAGTAGCAGTAGCTATTTGACAGAGTAGTATAATTAAGGGTCAGATAGTAGCAAGAACAAGAAAATGACATTTATTACAATTTTGATTTGGAGAGCTAAACTTAAGTTGACCCTGTCTCTTTAGTTTCTCCTGCCAAATTGTACCATCCAAACAGTTATTCCATCAGTGGTAGTAATTACGTTTTGCTCAATGGGATATGTTTCTGAAGCTTTATGGGTGTATGTTGTAGGAAAAGAATTTGGGGTGAGGGAAAGCATAGAGAGAGAACATAAAGCAGAAAAGGGGGGGAAAAGCAGTAAAAGAAGTCGTAGTTTAAGGCCAGAAGAGAGCACTAGCTAGATCATCTAGTCTGACCTTTTGTTTATCACATGTCACCAACAGCACCTACACACAAAACCCAAAAGGTAACACACATAGAGTTTGTCTACACTTACAGCGCTGCAGCACACTACCTATGTGGACAGGAGGGCTGCTCCCATCTGCGTAGATACACCAAAGAGGCAGTAGTTATATCGACGTGAGAAGCTCCCCCATCAACACAGTGCCACCTACCTAGGAGTTTGGTCAGTTTAACTGCATCACTTAAGGGTGTGGATGTTCTACAGCCCTGAGCTATGTAGTTATACTAATGTTAGTTTGCGGTATAGACAAGGGCATTTTGTTTCAGGCCTTTTAAGAACTCACTCAGTTCAAAGATAGTCTAAACAATCCCTTTCTGGGGTCCATTTTATTTAATCTTCAGGTGCATACTGACCCTCTAGGCCTCAACCCCAGTCCAGCTACTTTCTCCTGATAATCCACAATAGCACAGTCTTTCAAAAACGGAACATGAACCTCACAGAAATTTCATCACAATTTCAGCAGGGCACAGCCTCACTTCCCTGAAGGACTGTCTCTCTGCTTCCCAGCACCTTCTGCCTGGCATTTATCCTTTTGCACAGGGACTGTCCATTACACATTTTTTGGTGATTTTCAAGATCCAGCCATTTTCTTGTAACACTGAAACAAATGCCCCAAATTAAAGATTCTCCCCTCCCTTCCCCCCAGTCCGTTATGTAATTTATGAACAGCCCCACAGGTCTTTGTAGCCTCTTTTCTGCTTGGACAGGGTTTCTCCCAAGTTTCTCTACCTAGAGGGCTTTCCTCAGTCTCTTCTACTACTTAAGCTTTTCCTTTTGTGATTCAGGACTCTTCTTGCTCCCTGCAGCACTCTAACAACAGAACTACAGTTTCCTGAGCTTCCCCCCCTTTACTACATTTTCCTGCTCCTTTTGTACTGAAGTATCAGAGGGGTAGCCGTGTTACTCTGGATCTGTAAAAGCAGCAAAGAATCCTGTGGCACCTTATAGACTAACAGACGTTTTGGAGCATGAGCTTTCGTGGGTGAATACCCACTTCATCAGATGCATGTAGTGGAAATGTCCAGGGGCAGGGATATATATGCAGGCAAGCTAGAGATAATGAGGTTAGTTCAATCAGGGAGGCCCTGTTCTAGCTAGGGAAGACACTGAGTGCACTAGGGGAAAAAAAAAGATGTAGCAGCATACTTATGTACCTGTTCGTTTGCACAATTACCCATCTTGCACCTGCATGGGCAAATAAGCCCACTCTTTGTGCCATCATTTGAAAATTAGGCTCTGAGATTCAGAATCGGAGTTTCACTCCAGTGCCTGAGAACAGGAGAGCCAGAAACACTGTTTTCAGTTAGCTTCCCATCCAAACGTGAAAAGTTTTATTCCCTAAAGCTAGTCAGATGATGACTAAGCAGATTCAGTATCAGGATCTGTGTGAGAATCACATATACTCCAGTGAATGCCTGTTTGACATTTTACTGTAATTACATGTAGACTTGTCAACATCCAACCTTTATTGTAGTTTAAAAAAATCCCCAGGGTAAAGAAGACAGAAGTTTTATGAATTTTAATGGAGCTGAACAGGAAGTCTTGCAGCTGACAAGAGATGTGGAGTTTTGATTTCCAGGGTCTTGAAAGGAAAAAAATGGAACCATAAAGATTGCTACCAATATAGCATCAGTGTGAAATTTACAGAGACCACAGCCTCTAGTAAAACAACTAGAAACTTGGAGAATCAGCTTACTATAGACTCAAATATCAAAGTCTTAAGCAGCCCTGAGAACAGCACAAATAAAACAACTTCCTTTCAGCAGACTCACTAAAAAGTTTGTTCAGTAAACCTGGCCTGAATTTCAGAGAGGGAAAATGAGCAAACCCACAGAAATGTTCAACTTAAGTCTAAAAGACAACATTAAGTAATAAATGATAGATTATTGAATTGCAGGATATATAGAGCCTTTGTGATTTAGGAATTAGGATGGGACAAAGACCAGTAATGAACAATACACAACATAAAAGCAGCTTTGGAAATGATAAAATTATTATGATGTGCAGACCCTGGATCATTGCCAGTCTCCCATAGGTGAGTATATTAACCCATAGGTGAGATATATTAACCCATAAGTGAGATATGCCTGGACAGGGAGTGCTTACATTTGCTATAACTGTTTTTTCAACTCCTGCCACTACAGTGACAGCTATATTGTCCTACCCACAGTGAGTCACGTTATGGTGATGCTCTTTCAGTGGCTAAGCTATTTAAGGTAACTCTCATGCACAATATTTTGAAGTAATACAGCTTTAAAATGTGATAACTCTTACAACTCATGTTTTGGCACAGCAGGTTAAACAGAGCATACATTTTATTGAAGTGTTCTGCCACAACAAGGTCTTTATTTCCTTTAAAGAACTATTGTATACTATCACTAAAGATGGGCAAATACAGCAAAAAATTATTCACAAATATTGTGGTGAATAAACCCCGCTGACTCATTTGTCTGCCATTCACAGGTTTTATTTACTTATTCCTGAACATTTGGGTAGAGCCAGATTAGGAAGAACATTTGGAGAAAGCAAAAGCATCATGATACTAGCACAAATAAATATTCACAGGAGTAATCTGTCTGTATTCTATAGCTCTGCCCAACATTATAATATTTGAGCACTTCCAGATAAAATCAAGAGAAACAGTGACATTCCTTTTGGACTTCATGAAGTGTCTAACACTTTCCCCTTTTGGTGGTCAAAACTCTGCTTGGGCTAGGTGTTTTGGTTTTTCCAATTTTATTAATTACTTTTTTTTTATGGTAGGAGTTATTGGATAGAAGGGAGTGTCAGTGTGTTGGGTACCATTCTTATGGTGGAAAGGTTTTTTTCAAACTGGAAGGTTTTGCAGCCTTTCCTAATGGCAAGAAGTCAGGTTCTGGATTCACCTGATCTGTTCTGAAAGTTTTCTCCATAAACAGATCTCTGCAACACAGAATGCTTTCCCCCCAGCTCTCTCATGCTTTGTCCTGGGCTGTGTGATCTGCATTGTCCTAGAAAAGCACACAGCTGTTGCAATGATTCTTACTATAATATGGGCTTTGATATAGCAGGGGCTTGATTCTTGTATTACTTTGAAAGTCAGGGGTGTAACAGGGTTTTTGCTTCCAGAGCACACCCTCATCACATTAGGTGACCCTTCAGCATCCCTCTCTGAGTTTCCTCTCAGTGACTTAGCCCAGTGGCTAAGACATTAACAGAAAGTCTAGCCCTTCTGGGACGTAAAAGTCCAAAAACCAAACACAAGAGTCCTCTTGCCAGTTTCAAACTGGGCCCAGCTCTTCCTTTCTCAGGAGCTGGTCTCTCTCAAAACTCTTCTGCCTGCTCTCTGGGCTCAGGTTTCAGTCTTCCCAGGCTCCTTTCTATCTCTTCCTTCAGCCCCACCTGGGCTCCTTTGGTTTGCTTCCTTCTCCATCTGGAGCAGACACTCCCAAGCCTTCTTGCCTTCCATCTTTCTCTGCTTTGGCAGGCCATTCCCAGCCCTACCTAGCTGGAACATTTTCTCCCCTAGTCAGTGGTGTATTAGTCACTGTGCCCAGGGGCCCTGGCCAATTGGGGGGGTTCAGAAAAATGGGCACCCCTGCACTCTGACCCCTCCCCGACAGGAGCACTGAGTGGGTGGGCAGGGTGAAGTAGGAGAAGCCCTTGTGCCCCAACCCCTCCCCAGCAGGGTGAAAGGGGAAGCCCCAGTGCCTGGACTCCAGCTGCAGCCCTGGGACTGCAGGGGCTCTAGCTCCATGCTGCAGCCTTGGGGCTGGGGGAGCTATCACAGAGCTTCTCCCGTCTTGTGGCCACAGTGTGTGGGGGGTGGAATGGGGCGGGACTGCAGGCAGAAGGGGTGGGAGGGACCTCCCCCACTTTCTCTTGCCCAGAGACCCATGAAACCTTAATCCACCTCTGCCCCTAGTATCTCAGAGTCTCCTCCAGGCCTTTGCTGAAGTCTCTCCTCTCTTCTTGCCCAGGCCAATCCCTAATCTATCCCAGAGGCCTGAAAGTCATGTAACTCAATCTTCCCCTCCTGGGAAGTTGAACTGGTTGTCATAGGTAAGGCTGAGTGCATATTCCTTTAAAGGGACCCTGTGACAAGGGCCAAGACCTTAAACTGGCATTGGAGAATGAGTGGGAGCCAGGAGGACTTGAACTCAGTCTGATATGCTCTTGGTGGCCTAAGCTGTTAAGAAGACAGACAATTGTTCTGCTCCATCTCCATCATCTTTGGATTCAATTTCAGGTATAAGTATAGTCAATTCTAGTAATCCAGCCAGGAGATGACAAATGCAAGGATCAGTATGGCCAAGTCCTCATCCCTGAGAAAGGGACAATGTTTCCTAGCAAGTTGGAGGTGGAAAGGTTTTGGAATCTGATGCTGGTCATCCAAGCTTAGTGAGGGATCAAAAACCCTGAGGCTTTGTACTACGTTAAAGAATGGGGGCTGGGCTGGAGACATTTTGGCTAGTTCTTCAAATCATTTCGCCTGTCCAATTTACATCACTTGGTCTTGCCTGAGTTCAGGCTGAGCCAGCTGCTCTTCATCCACAAGTTGATCCCTTTGAGGTATTTTAATGCTGGCATTAGTTGCATCAGTATTGACTAGGGTTGCTTCCTCTGAGTACCAAAACTGGGACACATCTGGGATGAGCCTGAGACCATAGAACAGTACACACTGCCAGCTATTGAGAGCACCCTTACAGATTTTCCAGGACAGCTACCTCAAAAAAGGGATGACCGGGTCGGTAGCAACCCTACTATTCACACTGTAAATGCTCCGATGCCTATTTGTAAAGTTCTTTTTATTAATTATTTACCCAATATATTTGTACAATTATGAAGATTTATGGATAATTGCTGAAAGGAACAAATTACTTCTCTTGTTTACAAAATATAGGTTAATTCAATCTGAGTACAGAAATAACTGCATGTGACATGAAATGGCAAATACTCGAAGTGACCATGACCAGTTCATTAACAACAGGCTAAAATTTGGCTGCACAAACTACCTCAACCACCATCAATAACAAATTGGCAAAAATCATGAACCCCTTATGGATAATTCTCAGAAAGAAAAATGACTCCAGGTTGTCATAACCTATTCCCAGATTTGGACCTTAGCGTCCAAAATACGGGGGTTAGCATGAAAACCTCCAAGCTTAGTTACCAGCTTGGACCTGGTAAAGCTGCCACCACCCAAAAAATTAGAGTGTTTTGGGGCACTCTGGTCCCCCCAAAAACCTTCCCTGGGGACCCCAAGACCCAAATCCCTTGAGTCTCACAACAAAGGGAAATAAACCTTTTCCCTTCCCTCTCCAGGTGTTCCTGGAGAGATACACAGAAGAAAGCTCCGTGAATCTAAACAGAGGGATTCCATCCTCTCTATTTCCAGTCCTGGAAACAGAAGTACTTCCCTCTTCACCCAGAGGGTATACAAAGTCAGGCTAGTAAATCTAACACACACTTCTTCCTCCCACCAATTCCCTGGTGAGCACAGACTCAATTCCCTGGAGTTCCCCACTAAAGAAAAACTCCAACAGGTCTTGAAAAGAAAGCTTTATAGACTCATAGACTCATAGGTCAGAAGGGACCAACATGATCATCCAGTCTGACCTCCTGCACAAGGCAGGCCACAGAACCCCACCCATCCAATTTTATAACAACCCCTAACCCAGGACCGAGTTATTGAAATCCTCAAAATTGGTTTGAAGACCTCAAGCTGCAGAGAATCCACCAGCAAGCAACCCGTGCCCCACGCTGCAGGGGAAGGCGAAAAACCTCCAGGGCCCCTGCCAATCCGCCCTGGAGGAAAATTCCTTCCCGACCCCAAATATGGCGATCAGCTAAACCCTGAGCATGTGGGCAAGACTCACCATCCAGCACCCAAGAAGGAATTCTCTGCAGTAACTCAGTTCCCATCCCATCCAACATCCCATCACAGACCACTGGGCATACTTATCTGCTGATAATCAAAGATCAGTTGCTTTATGTAAAAAGAAAGAAAAATACATAAAAATGGTCTCTCTGTATTAAGGTGACAAATACAGGGTCAATTGCTTAAAAGAAATATGAATAAACAGCCTTATTCAAAAAGAATACAATTCAAAACACTCCAGCAACTACGCACATGTAAATACAAAAAAAAACATATAAATCCCTATCTGATCTTTTGTACTTACAGCTGGGAAACAGGAGATTAGAAAGGCAGGAAACAGATCCTCTCATAGCCGAGAGAGAGACAGGCACAAGACAAGAACAAAGGACTCACACACAAACTTCCCTCCACCCAGATTTGAAAAAGTCTTGTTTCCTGATTGGTCCTCTGGTCAGGTGTTTCAGGTTACTTCTTTCCAGGTGAAAGAGACATTAACCCTTAGCTATCTGTTTATGACACAGGTAAATTGCAGATAATTCTTGCACAGAATAAAGGGCTACACTTATCAGTTAAAATTATTGCAGGTGCATAATTTGACCAGTTCTAGCTATCACTGACATTTACCATGTTTATAAGTACCATGTTTAGCAGTATCTGCTTGTAGTTAACAGATTGGCAGATCTCCACATAAGTGATTAAAGACAAGAAATCACTATTATTGGAGCTTTTTGATTCTAGGTCTTATTCTTCAGTGACTTATGGAGTCATTTATGACTGTGCAAAGCGAACTTTAAATATTACTATTCTCATTTGGTATCAGTTTATACCCCTTTGCACAGGTCGAAATGATGACATGAGATAAAAGGCAGTGAAGAATCAAGCCTTTGTGTTCAAATTACCCAGTTTAACAGCCTTCGGTTTACATTATTCCCCCTTGTTTTTAAAGGTATTCCAAATAGAAGATCATTTGGATGTTCTGACACGGATATGTGACAAGACCTAGAGATGCAATTAGACCTGAGGCACTTGAAATATTTGGCAGAACATTTAAAGATATTCTGTAGAATAAACAAAACTGGTGAGAAAAATAGCACATAGCTTACATTGGGCACAGAGGTTTATAATAGCAGCAGGTAAGGAGCAGCGTTTAGTTTCTGGAGGTCAGAAAAATCAGATGTATTACACTTCTGAAAGGCTTGGTACCTCCTAGTTCCTAGGCCTGAGGTGAGTGTGGGGGGTACCCCTTTCTATACCAGGGATAGTCATTGCTCTGTCCAGTGTAGCAACCTCAGTTTGTGAGGGGAGCATATCCAGGCCTCCCATCCAGAAATACTCCAACTCGGCATGCTATGTGAACACTGCCTGCAATGCTGGCCAGGCATCCTGCCCCTACATTTGTGTTCTCCAGAGCTGGGAACCAGATTATGTCTGGATCATGTATGGTTGTACCAAGGCATAAAGAGTTTCCTGTATCCTAGCCCACTTCTATCACACCTGCACAATGAGTGGTATAAATCAACCCTATATGTTTAAAGTTAATATTTTAACCAATGCATGTCTTTACAATGCATTGAACATGAAAAGTGCTATGCATATATCCTTTGAAATACTATCTTAATGGTAATTGGGAGAAAATATTAGCTGTCCAAATATCAAATATATTATCATTCAAATATTTACCCTTTTGATTTCTGTATTTTAAAGGAAAATAATCCCAATAAAGCCTAAATTTAAGAGAGGGGCATCATTAATATAATTAGTAGGAGTATTAGTACAGTCACAGAGTAAATGCTATCCACTTTTAGCCAAAATAATGGAATATTTATTTAAACCCTGCAAAAGAATGTATTATGGCAAGTTTAATAACACAATATATTCAGATTCCCTGAAGCTACTTTTCCCTACAACAGTGGAAATAGTCACTGGGAAAGGAGCAGAGATTAAGGACACTAACTTCTGATAGTTTCAATCTTGATTTCTGGAAAAAATGCAAACTCTTGGAATTACTTTCATTATGAGATTATGTCAATATGCACTGTATCTGAGAGACTAAGACAAAGTCATAAAGATGGCAGAATATTCAATGAACATACTTCTTACACGCCTGTTTAAAAAGACACTCTCAAGGCTGGAGAGCCAAGAAGGTACAGAGGGCAGCTTTAAATTTTTTCCATTTGGTGCTGCATCTGGATAATAGTCCCATAATATACTTTGTAGTTCCCTATACTTAGTACAGGAAATACACAGGGAATACTGCAGTAACATTATATAGTTATAAAGCAGACAGGATGGTTACTTACCTGTATCATAATTGCTGTTTTTTGAGATGTGGGTACAGACATGTATTCCACTCAGGTGTGCACGTGCCAGAGAACTTTGCCTAGCAGTATCTGTAGGGGCAGTGCTTGCACCCTGTGGTTCGTGCCCTCTCTTGGCTAGTTAAGGATAGTGTCACCCTAGCCCTCCTCTGTTCCTTTGCACTGAACATCAAGAGTAGAGATGCTGATGCAGAAGGGATGGAGAGTGGACCATGGAATATATGTTGCAGGCCTTGCTGGAGCCCTAGGCATGGCTAAAAATATGAATCAAAGTAGGCCGTGTGAGACCATGCTTTGCTGACAATAAACCTGGCCAAGCCTTCACCACCAAGCCAAGCCTGTGGTCTTCCTTTATGATTAACATTGAGGTCTGCTGAATCACCAGTCTACAATCTACCCTGGTGCAGAAATACCAGAGCTCCAGAAACAACATGGGAGCAACACGTGTTTTTCCAGATGTGGGTGCAAACAGCAGTTACAATACAGGTAAGTGACCATATTTACTTCTTTAAGCAGTTTCAGATGTGAGTCATTTGAGTGGAATACGCAAGCAGTACTTGTAGGAAGTGGGGCTTGTAGTCTACTTAAACGATGATTGCAGGACCACATGTAGGGAAGACCAGGTAGCACCCCTGCAAATATCCAATACAGAAACACCACTGAGGAATGCTATCGACCTCGCCTGGGCCCTAATTAAATGAAGGTATTGTCTAGCTACTTCCTATGCAAATGTAATGCAGAAAGTTATCCATCTGGAAATCATTTGCACCAAGACTTCCTGACCCTTCATTTCGTATGTATAAGAGACAAAATGTGATGCTCCAAAAGGCTTAGTTCTGTCCAGGTAGAATGCCAAGCATTACCTCCCCCGTCCCCACAGCTCCAGCAACATGTAAAGTTGTTGTTCATCCATGTTGGAGTGCAGTTTAGGAAAGAAAACCAGTAAATAAATCATTTGGTTAATGTGAAACCACTTTCAACAAAAATTTGGTTGCTGCTGTAGGGTTTCTTTGTCCTTGAAAAACTGTGTACACAGGGGCTGAGCGCTAGATGCAAAATTCAACCATGGTGCCAAATCAGTAGGTAGGGATAAAGAGGAAGAAATACAGGAGTCTTAACTGATACTGAGAAAGTCAGAGAACCAAAATTGCCTCAGACAAGCTGAAGCAGTAAGAATCAGTTTGGTATGATCCAACTTCAGTTTGGGAATGACCTGTATGATGAGGCAGGATTGGAGGGAAGGCATATATAAGAATCAATCTCCAATTGATTTTGAAAGCATCCACTGAGCACAGACAAAAATGCCAAATCATCTGGAATCATTCAAGTCGGAAAAAAGGCTCTTGAAATTGTATAGTAGGGACCCAAAGAACTCAATTTTTTAAATTGGATTCAAAGTGCCTGCTGATTTGCAGTGCGCATTTTCAAGAATGAGGTCTAATAATTTTTTCTCCCCATGACATTCAGCCTTTTAGCCTTTGTCTTTAAGAATGGATTTGAATCTTCCTTTTTGCAACCTCTTATTGCTGCTGTTACAACTGTAGAGTTAGAGGCAGGATGAGAATAAAAACAATCAAACCCTTGTATAGGAACACAACAGTATGCGCCAATATATTTTGATGTAGGCAGCAGGAAGATGGAGTATTCCAAAGTCTTGGCCAGTTCTTATAATGCTTCATTTACAGGGAGAGAGGTACTTTCCCTAGAGCCAAGGATTGAAGAACGTCTATCAACTTGTGTATATTTTTTTTGCACAAACTCAGCCTGAACACCCAAGGCTGAAGCCATCTGCTGTCTGAGAAGCTCCTGATGTGCCTTGAAATTTTAAGAAACTGGAGAACACTCCAGTATGGTGTAATCATCTGGTGATGAAGATGATGATGATGATGATGATGAAAGAGGAGCCATTGAAATCTCCTACTGCAGTACAGGTTCCTATAGGAGTCAATAACTCTGAACCTGCTCCGAGAAAGCAGACTCCATCCAAGTCTACAACATAAGCAGCTGAGAAGGTGGTACGACAGGTAGGTTGGCTTACCTTGCCCTGGAGTGGGTCACATACCAGGACACAGAACATCCCACAGATTCCATGGAGGCCACTCAAGATAACGATATGGCACTGATGGCCAGTAGTCACTGGGTCAAACGCTTTTGTCTCTACTATGAGATGGTGTCAATTATGGTTCATAGAAAGTCTGGAATACCTCCTAGAACAGAATCGCAAGGATGAGGCAGATGGGGAAGATCTCTTGATGAGAAAGAAGGGGAAGCTTGATCTTGATAAAGCTTCAAAGTTATTGGATGGCAATGGGGGAGCCACACCAGGTAGGGCAAATGAAAGCCCAGCTTCATCTGAAACCCATTCCACTGGCTGCACTGGCACCAAGGCAGGTAGTTAGGTCTGCACCCTGAGGACTGGCAGGTTCATCACACTCCTGCTTGGTATTCATACTGGAGTTGGTACCAGTCCTAAAGATGTGGTCTGAGCCACAGTCATCGTTGGTACTGCAGATAGCAACTGTGCCAATGGACCCTTCAGTACTGATAAGACAGCAGACCTCCATTGTGCTTTCCAAGTGTTAGGCAGTGCCAGTGACAATGTCAATGATTGGGACAGATCTGCCCAATGATGCCAGGTAGCACCGCCCATCTTGACAAGGTTCCACAAGCTGAATGTTCCCAAATAATTGGGGAATCAGGAACAGAAAAGCAAAGCAAGTCCAGCACTGGCTGGTACGTCTCTGGTGTGGAAATGGTGCCAATGTCATCAGTACAGGACTCAATGGGTGTTTCACAGTCAGTACTGGAGTCGATAGTGCAGTGTCAAACTGATGCTGCCTTGGTACTGGAGAGCACGTAGACAGCCTAGCTCCTTACTGAGGACCTGAAGTATCATAGTGCCTATGTACACTTCTCTAGGAAGAGGAAGATGACTCTTTCTGAGCTCTAGAGTGGCTGTGGTCCATTTTGTCAGATATTTTGTGTGGAAAACACAAGGAAGGAGAATGATGCCTCACCCAGGAGGAAGAGAGATCAGAGTCTGGAAGAGGAATATCAGCTTGCTCAGGCTCTGAAGTTGTCTGGAGGGGTGAGATGTTCTATGTAGGTCCCTAGAGCTGATGCAGGCCTCATGGCCTGTTGCATACATTGCTGCTTGAGCCTTACATTCCTTGCCACCTACAAGATGGAGCAACTTTATGTAATATGACCTTTCCCTAGGCACAATAAACACTCTGGGGGGACCAGTACTGGGAATGTCCATCCAACACAATGGACAGTGTCCAAGACCTTATAGACTCATAGACTTAAGGTCATAAGGGACCATTATGATCATCTAGTCTGACCTCCTGCACAATGCAGGCCATAGAATATCAGTCACCCAGTCCTGTAACAAACCTCTAACCTATGTCTGAGTTACTGAAGTCCTCAAATAGTGATTTAAAGACCTCAAGGTGAAGAGAATCCTCCAGCAAGTGACCCGTGCCCCACGCTGCAGAGGAAGGCGAAAAACCTCCAGGGCCCCTGCCAATCTGCCCTGGAGGAATATTCCTTCCTGGCCCCAAATATGGCGATTAGTTAAACCCTGAGCATGTGGGCAAGACTCACCAGCCAGCACCCAGGAAAGAATTCTCTGTAGTAACTCAGATCCCATCCCATCTAACATTCCATCACAGACCATTGGGCATATTTACCTGCTAATAATCAAAGGTGAATTAATTGCCAAAATTAGGCTATCCCATCATAACATCCCCTCCATAAACTTATCAAGCTTAGTCTTGAAGCCAGATATGTCTTTTGCCCCCATTACTCCCCTTGTGAAGGCATCCACCAGGATCGCTAGGGGATGGATCACTTGATGGTTACCTGTTCTGTTCATTCTTTCTGGGGCACCTGGCATTGGTCACTGTCAGAAGACATGAAACTAGGCTAGACTGACCTTTGCTCTGACCCAGCATGGTCATTCTTATGCTCTTAACTATTCCCAAATTGTATTAAGAATACTATTAATTAACTACTAGCTAATTGTTATTTACAACAAAATCTCAGAAGAATTAAATAATAAACCATGTGATCAATACCACACAACATCCTCTGACTCTAGCTGCAGGCTCTGAGAAGGAACTGAAGGCGGTTGGGGCAGTGCTGCCATTAAAGTAGTCTAGGGAGGGATTAGAGCCACAGGTCATGAGCGCCACCCATATGGACACTGCTAGGCAAATGGCAAAGTTCTCCAGCTTCGGTGCACTGGGCACATGCACACCTAAATGGAATACATGTCCGCAACCACTTCAAAAAAACAAACAATTTTTAAAGATGCTCACTGACTGCTGGAATGTGTATCTCCCACCATCCTTCTTGACTGTGCTCTAAGCAAGAAGGTATTAAAATTTACACGTAGCCTACCTAGCACTCATCCAAGCTGTAACAAAAAAGTCACCATGTTGTGATGTCAAAATGCATGTGTTATTATTTATTTATATTAAGGAACCATTCAAAATATGAGAGTTGCTTTCCAAACTCAGATGAAGAGAGTCAGTTGCTTTTCTGTCCCAAAGAGATTTGCAAGCTACTTTGAAAGTCCCTCAAGTTCTTGAAAGAGAATAAAAAATGAGATTATTCCACGTGAATTGAGATGAGTCCAACTTTAACTGCTGTCTAGGACAGGCATGAGATGGTGATAAGTAATAGAAAATCAGGTTACTAATGCCTCACTGTCCAGTTTCTCCAACTTACACAACACCTTGACCTCTGACATTGAGTATCTTATTTGCATAATCATTGTACAGTTAGTTTTAAATAAACCTACTGTGAGCATGCACATTTCTCAATTCTGATTATCTGTTAAACGCTCCTGCCCTCCTTGGCACCTAAACTCAGAATTTTCAGGCTGTTTTTCAGTGAAAAAGATGTTTCATCTCAGCTTCTCACCTCCTTTACCAGAAGTAAAACAATTCCAAAACACACAGGAAAGAAAAGGAAAAACACTCAAAAAAATATGGATGCAAAACTTTAGAAAGAGAATATTGAAAAAATAAATAAACCCACTTTGACTTGTTTTCCACCTTCTTCCCATCTTGTCCTACAGCATGTCTCTGTTTCATTCCTAACTATAGGTCAATTTTGTCTCCAGAATATAACTATAATACATTTGTTTTTTTCAGTATGTTACACTGAGAGAACCCTCCCCAAGCCATCCCCTCCAAATTAGTTTTTGACGCATGAAGTAAGTATAAAGGACATCATGCCATAGTATGGGGTAAAAGAGTCACAGAACACCAGTTTGATACAGCCTCATACGCCATGAATTCTGAAGGCATGAGTGAGTGAATAATAGAATAATAGGATTAGAAAAGACTGAAAGGGTCATATAGTCTAACCTCCTGCCCAGATACAGGATTTGTTGTGTCTAAACCATCCAAGACTGGTGGCAATCCAGCCTCCTTTTGAAAACCTCCAGTGAAGAAGCTTTCACAACCTTCCTAGGCAATCTGTTCCATTGTCCTACTTTTCTCAGAATTAGGATTTTTTCCTGAAATTAATCTAAATCAATTATGCTGTAGTTTGAACCCATTGTCTCTTGTCCTGCCCTCTATGGCAAAAGAGAACAACTTTTCTCCACCTTTTTATGGCAGGCTTTCAAGTATCTCAAGACCACTATCATATCCCCGCTTAATCTCCTCTTTTCCAAACTAAACATACCCAGTTCCCTCAGCCTTTGATCATATGGCCTGCATTCCATCCCTTTGATCATCTTTGTTGCTCACCTCTGGATCCTTTCCAGAGTCAAGGTTAGCCCAGGCAAGCGTATAAAACTGTAACTACCCCACCGCACCATCATGCGTATACAAGAGAAATGTTTTAGAGTTTTTAAAACTGTCTGTGGTATTTCTATCCACCCCGTTAAGTCAGGCTCTCTCATGACTCAAACTGTATCGGATTTGGAGGACTGATTTCTGGTATTTTTGTAATGTATATATAAAACTGTTTGCATAGCCGTAAATGAAGGTGGTAAAAGATTCCATGGTCCTTCTCATAAGTGCGATTGTTTTCCTTTCTTGATACATAGAAACAGGACAGTCCAAAACTTAGAATGGAAAAACCTTAGAATTATTTTTACAAGTACAGGCAAAATGTCAAGACAAGGAATCCCTAGTCTATCCAGTATTTGAGTGGATACAACAACCTAAAATGCTCTTGTCATTTCAAATGCATATTTTACAATCTGCAGAAATGCTTGTGCCATCAGAGCTAAAGTTGATATCAGGCTCAATATGGGGAAAAGGCTGCTGTGAACTACAATTTGGAATGTAGTCTTGAAGTACGAGTGTCTCCTGATAGAAAAAATCCCTAACTGTAAAATGTGGCAATCCCTTACTATAGTACATAGCATGCTTTTTTCATGATATTCTGAAAGAAAGAAAGAAAGAAAGAAAGAAAGAAAGAAAGAAAGAAAGAAAGAAAGAAAGAAAGAAAGAAAGAAAGAAAGAAAGAAGAATAGTTATAAAAAAAATCCCAAAGAAATTAAATGTAACTATTAGGTTTAAAACAAGATTTGGCTCAAAGTTCATATTGACAAACTTAGCAATATTAAAATTAAAGCTGAACCTCCATCTTTATTTCTAGTTATGTGCATGCTCTCCCACTCTCTCTCTCTCTCAATGTATAATTATCAGGACTACAAGGTGCCAAGTGGCTCCTCTGAGAGGCTAAGTGCCCTCAATAGCTTCTGAATTCAAGAAATGGTTTTGCCTGAATAAGGACTGGAGGATCCAGACCTAAATTATCAGCATGAAAGGTGCATAAAAAGAGCACATACCTTTTAATGAATAGGGCTGTTTGTTAGCCAGCCTCAAAGCCTTAAAACTTGGGGCCCTACATTTACCAAATCAGTTATAACAGAAAGAACAGTGAAGAAATTAAAAACCTGGAGACAATCAGGAACTGTGAGAAGTTACATAATTCTAGATAGTGTCGTTATGATGGGATCAAATCTGTCTCAATGCATCAATGGCAACCCAGTACAAAAACAATTCAAAACGCATTTCAATGATCCAATATCTATCATGGGGGTTGCACAGGATAAACAATATTTTGTATGGCTATGATTTCACTAAAGAAACTATAATTTATCAAATTATTTTGACTATACTTGTCCAAATCCTTGTGCTGCTATAGCCTATTAAAGGTGTTTGCAGTACATTTGCAGTATAACAATGTGTAAGGTGGCTATTCCATGATAGCACACAAGGAAGCACTGTCTCTGCTGAAAACATCAAATGATAATATAATGTCATAGTAATAGTCAAAAAGAAGCAGGGTCCTAATAAGAGATTGATTTATTGATTGGATTCAGAATAAACTAGAGAAAGTCACATTGTAGATTGAACCACAATGCTCCAAAGAACAAGATGTTTTTCATTAAGTGGTTTCATTAAGAAGCTGTAATTTTGGAGATTTATAACAAGAAATATGGATCCTTCTCTCTCTGGAATCAATGGGAGTTTTGCCATGGACTTCAATGAGAGCAAATTCAAGTGAATAGCTGTTCTTGTTTTAATAAAGAGCTCTTTCCCTAAAATCTCCACACTTGTTACTATACTAGCTACAAGACCAGTCCTGAAAATCATTGTTGACCTGAGTAGTCTCCCACTGATGTCTATAGAACTAGTTCTGTGAGGACTAATTATGTGAAGAAGGATTTACAGGAACAGACTATATACTTGCTGTTACTCAATTCAATTGTTTTGCATCTGAATTTCAATCAGTGGAATAATGTAGTCAGTGACCCACTCTGTAAAGCACTGTGCATTAGAAACACTTCTTACATTCTCAACTACCTTATAAAAGGTTCAGACAAAAAAATCATTCTCTACTAAAGTCCTTATAGACAGGAAGACAGTGACATTCTCAGCGGAAGAATATTTTTCTTTCATTTCTGAACTTCAAGGCAAAAGGCTAAGTAGGAAAGCAGGATGTAAAGTTTTCTAAGGATAAATTATTTAGGGATGACCTGAAAAGAAATCTATCATCCAATTCTTGCTGGCTGAAGCAATAGGGGAATGAGGGAAAAAAAGAAATATAAAAAACACTAATAGTAATAATATGTGGCATTGATGTAACATCTTCCATACAAAAATATCCCAAAACACTTTACAAACTATGGGCAAGATCATAGTCTATGCTGCAAAAACCAAGAAAGATGCAAAGAAACTCAGCAGGACACGACCAGGGCTGGCTCCAGGCCACAGCGTGCCAAGCACGTGCTTGGGGCGGCACGCCGTGGGGGGCACTCTGCCGGTTGCTGGGAGGGCAGCAGGCGGCTCCAGTGGAGCTGCCTCAGACACGCCTGCGGTAGCTCCACCGGAGCTGTGGGACCATCGGACCCTCCGTAGAAACGCCTGCGGCAGGTCAACCGGAGCCGTGGGACCAGCTGACCATCTGCAGAAACGCCTGCGGGAGGTCCACAGGAGCCGCGGGATGGGCGAGTGGCAGAGTGCCCCCCGCGGTGTGCTGCTCTGCTTGGGGCGGCGAAATTGCTAGAGCCGGCCCTGGACACGACTCCTGGAATCTCTAGCATATTGTCCCATCAAGGGAAGTGGGGTTTTCCCCTTCAGCTTTGTGGAACAGGCATGGGGGGGGGGGAACCTCCATTCATGCAGAGGAGACAGAGCCTTGATTTTTCACATTTTGTACAAAAGAACCACACACCCACCCACCACAAAATGCATATTCGGATAGGTGAAGGGCACAGTTAATGCTGTCAAATTAGAAACCCATCTCTCCAGATGGTTTAGGCATTTCAGACCTGATATACGGACCATCGAAAAGGATCTCTGACTTTCTAAAGTTTTCTCAGCACCGTTAAGTCATACCTGTGGCCAGATAGATGATATGAAAAAGCATGTCCTTGCCCTGCACCACATCCACTGCTACATGGGAAAATCGGCTGTTGTCCTCCATGAAGTAAGGAATTGGAATAACTGGCTGAACCACCTCATGCATTAGAATAAATTTTTGGGCATCCTGAAGATTTCTCTCAGTCAGATTCATGTACAGACCCTGGTCCATTGTACCGCACTGTAAATAAATAAAAGTATACATACATATAGTAAAGTAGATCTTAACACCCATATGAAATCTTAGAACCAGGTTGTGGAATTCCAAAATCAAGCCTTAGTTATGTGTTTTAGGGGGGACAGCATCATTCCACTGTAAGTGAGGATCCATTTACAGGAGTAAGTCCAAAATGGATGATTCTGCAGATCAGTATGTCATCTTTATTTGTATTGTGAGGGGTAAGTCTACTCAAAAGAGAATGAGGTTACAACAATATCACGTTACGTTGTATCATAACTTCAGAAAAAGGTAAGTTATGAAGAATAATTCTTTCCATCCTCTGTCATCCAGTCCCAGCATCCTGCAGTCAGAAGACTAGGGACACCCAGAGCATGGGGTTGCATCCTTGAAAATCTTGGCCAATAGTCTTTGATTGACCTATCCTCCAGGAACTTATCTAATTTTTTTTGAACCCCGTTATACTTTTGGCATTCACAACATCCCCTGGCTATGAGTTCCACAGGTTGACTGTGTGTTGTGTGAAGAAGTATTTTCTTCTGTTTGTTGTAAACCGCCTGCTATTAATTTAGTATCTGAAATGTTACAAAGGCATTGTCGAGGATTATCCGGCCTTCTGACTACTACCCCATGCTACTCATCCATGTGGGCACAAATGATACTGCGAGGTGTGATGCTGAGTGGATCAAGAGTGACTACAGGGCTCTGGAAGTACGGGTGAAGGAGTTTGGAGCGCAGGTGGTATTCTCTTCGATTCTTCCTGTCAAAGGTAGGAGCCCAGGCAGAGACAGATGCATCATGGAGGTGAATGCCTGGCTGCAAAGATAGTGTCGCCAGGAGGGCTTTGGCTTCCTCGACCACGGGATGCTATTTGAGGAAGAACTGCTAGGCAGAGATGGCTTTCACCTTTCGAGGAGGGGAAAGACCCTATTTGCACACAGACTGGCTAATCTAGTGAGGAGGGCTTTAAACTAGGTTCGACGAGGACAGGTGAGCAAAGCCCACAGGTAAGTGGGGAACATGAAGACCTGGGAGATGGGTCGGAAACAAGAGGAAGCGTGGGCTATAATGGCAGAGAGAAAGGAGGGTCAGGGCAAAACTTGGAGGCAAGATCAAGCCAGTATCTTAGATGCCTATATACAAATGCGAGAAGTATGGGTAATAAGCAGGAAGAACTGGAAGTGCTAATAAATAAATACAGCTATGACACTGTTGGCATCACTGAAACTTGGTGGGATAATACACATGATTGGAATGTTGGTGTAGATGGGTACAGTTTGCTCAGGAAGGAAAGACAAGGGAAAAAGGGAGGAGGTGTTGCCTTATATATTAAAAATGTACATACTTGGACTGAGGTGGAGATGGACATAGGAGACGGAAGTGTTGAGAGTCTCTGCGTTAGGATAAAAGGGGTAAAAACAAGGGTGATGTTATGCTAGGAGTCTACTACAGGCCACCTAACCAGGTGGAACAGGTGGATGAGGCTTTTTTTGAACAACTAACAAAATCATCCAAAGCCCAAGATTTGGTGGTGATGGGGGACTTCAACTATCCAGATATAAGTTGTGAAAATAACACCGCGGGGCACAGACTATCCAATAAGTTCCTGGACTACATTGCACACAACTTTTTATTTCAGAAGGTTGAAAAAGCTACTGGGGGGAAGCTGTTCTAGACTTGATTTTAACAAATAGGGAGGAACTTGTTGAGAATTTGAAAGTAGAAGGAAGCTTGGGTGAAAGTGATCATGAAATCATAGAGTTTGCAATTCTAAGGAAGGGTAGAAGGGAGTACAGCAAAATAGAGACAATGGATTTCAGGAAGGCAGATTTTGGTAAGCTCAGACAGCTGATAGGTAAGGTCCCATGGGAATCAAGACTGAGGGGAAAAACAGCTGAGGAGAGTTGGCAGTTTTTCAAAGGGCCACTTTTAAGGGCCCAAAAGCAAGCTATTCCGATGGTAGGAAAGATAGAAAATGTGGCAAAAGACCACCTTGGCTTAACCACGAGATCTTGCATGACCTACAAAATAAAAAGGAGTCATATAAAAAATGGAAACTAGGTCAGATTACAAAGGACGAATATAGTCAAACAACACAGGAATGCAGGGGCAAGATTAAAAAGGCAAAGGCACAAAATGAGCTCAAACTAGCTATGGGAATAAGGGGAAACAAGAAGACTTTTTATCAATACATTAGAAGCAAGAAGCAAAACCAAGGACAGGGTAGGCCCACTGCTCAGTGAGGAGGGAGAAACAGTAAAAGGAAACTTGGAAATGGCAGAGATGCTTAATGACTTCTTTGTTTCGGTCTTCACTGAGAAGTCTGAAGGAATGTCTAACATAGTGAATGCTTATGGGAAGGGGGTAGGTTTAGAAGATAAAATAAAAAAAGAGCAAGTTAAAAATCACTTAGAAAAGTTAGATGCCTGCAAGTCACCAGGGCCTGATGAAATGCATCCTAGAATACTCAAGGAGTTAATAGAGGAGGTATCTGAGCCTCTAGCTATTATCTTTGGAAAGTCATGGGAGACGGGAGAGATTCCAGAAGACTGAAAAAGGGCAAATATAGTGCCCATCTATAAAAAGGGAAATAAAAACAACCCAGGAAACTACAGACCAGTTAGTTTAACTTCTGTGCCAGGGAAGATAATGGAGCAAGTAATTAAAGAAATCATCTGCAAACACTTGGAAGGTGGTAAGGTGATAGGGAATAGCCAGCATGGATTTGTAAAGAAGAAATCATGTCAAACCAATCTGATAGCTTTCTTTGATAGGATAACGAGACTTGTGGATAAGGGAGAAGTGGTGGATGTGGTATACCTAGACTTTAGTAAGGCATTTGATACGGTCTTGCATGATTCCTTATCGATAAACTAGGCAAATACAATTTAGATGGGGCTACTATAAGCTGGGTGCATAACTGGCTGGATAACCGTACTCAGAGAGTAGTTATTAATGACTCCCAATCCTGCTGGAAAAGTATAGCAAGTGCAGTTCCGCAGGGGTCTGTTTTGGGACCGGCTCTGTTCTATATCTTCATCAACGACTTAGATGTTGGCATAGAAAGTACGCTTAATAAGTTTGCAGACGATACCAAACTGGGAGGGACTGCAACTGCTTTGGAGGACAGGGTCAAAATTCAAAATGATCTGGACAAATTGGAGAAATGGTCTGAGGTAAATCGGATGAAGTTCAATAAAGACAAATGCAAAGTGCTCCACTTAGCAAGGAACAATCAGTTTCACACATACAGAATGGGAAGAGACTGTCTAGGAAGGAGTATGGCAGAAAGAGATCTAGGGGTCATAGTGGACCACAAGCTAACTATGAGTCAACAGTGTGATACTGTTGCAAAAAAAGCAAACGTGATTCTGGGATGCATTAACAGGTGTGTTGTAAACAAGACACAAGAATTCATTCTTCTACTCTACTCTGCGCTGGTTAGGCCTCAACTGGAGTATTGTGTCCAGTTCTGGGCACCGCTTTTCAAGAAAGATGTGGAGAAATTGGAGAGGGTCCAGAGAAGACCAACGAGAATGATTAAAGGTCTTGAGAACATGACCTATGAAGGAAAGCTGAAAGAACTGGGTTTATTTAGTTTGGAAAAGAGAAGACTGAGAGGGGACAAGATAGCAGTTTTCAGGTATCTAAAAGGGTGTCATCAGGAGGAGGGAGAAAACTTGTTCACCTTAGCCTCTAATGATAGAACAAGAAGCAATGGGCTTAAACTGCAGCAAGGGACATTTAGGTTGGACATTTAGGAAAAAGTTCCTAACTGTCAGGGTACTTAAACACTGGAATAAATTACTTAGGGAGGTTGTGGAATCTCCATCTCTGGAGATATTTAAGAGTAGGTTAGATACATGTCTATCAGGGATGGTCTAGATAGTATTTGGTCCTGCCATGAGAGCAGGGGACTGGACTCGATGACCTATCGAGGTCCCTTCCAGTCCTAAAGTCTATGAATCTATAATTGGGTGAGTCCTGATTTTTGTGTTATGTGAAGGGGTAAATAACACTTCCTTATTCGTTTTATCCACACCAGTCATGATTTTATAGACATTTATCATATCTTCCCAGTCTTTTTAATCTCTCCTCATATAGAAGCTGTTCCATACCTTTCTTGGTATCTTTTCCAGCTTACGATATCTTACCTAATATATCTGATTTAAGCAATAGGTTACATGCCACAATTAGTAGTTCTGCAATTTCATATTTGAGTTCCTTCAGGTGTCTTTGGTGAACATCATCTGGTCCTGGTGACTTAGTGCTTTTTAATTTATCAATTTGATCCAAAACCTTCTTTACTGACTCCTCCATTTGGGACTGCTCCTCAGATTTCTGACCTAAAAAGAATGGCTCATGTGTGGGAAACTCCCTCACATTTTTTGCAGTGAAGACTGATGCAAAGAATTCATTCAGCAACTCTGCAATGACCTTATGTTCCTTGAGTGCACCTTTAACACCTCAATTGTCCAGTGGCCCCACTGACTGTTTGGCAGGCTTCCTGATGTACTTACAAAAAAAATTGCTATTAGTTTTTGTGTCTTTTTCTAGTTGCTCTTCAAATTCCTTTTCGGCCTCCCTATTTATACTTATACTTATTCTGCTCCATGTGAAATCTTCACACTCAAAATACCAAGAACTCAAAAGCTTTCCATATATAGACTGATTCTGCAGTTCAGCTAACCCAACTGGCCTTTTCAGCCTTAGAGTCAACCATATTACTACAAAAAGGGCCTGGGGCTCTAATCAATAATTTGAGGCAGATTCTCTGCCCTGTTCTGCTTCATTTGCATCACTGCGGCAGCACAAAGGAAGTGGAAACCACCCTCAGGTCCCCTGCTGGAGACTGTACTTCATGGATGTAAAGATCTTTTGACTCCTAAAAGGTGGCCATGTGGTCTTCTTTCAACACCTTCATTAAATTCTACAAGTCAGACATGCAAACATCAACATTAGGTGAAAGGTGCTGCATACAGTAGTATCTCAATAGAAACAAGTTACCTTTGTAAACTACTGATATTATATAGTTTCCCTTTCTATTTCTCCCATTGGAGCCACACTACTGATAAAATCCTAATATTAGGATCTGTGGAACTTTCTGGGCAAAAAAATAGGAAAATTTATCTGTACTTATCTAAATTTTTCTTTTCTTGTTTAAGAAGGTTTCACAGATTGACCCACCTTTGGACTAATTAGTTTTACAATATGGAATCAGATTTGTCAGCCATTTTCAGGAGATGTACAGTGTTTTAGCTACACTACAGCTAACAAGTTTAAATGCTTCACAAACTATTTTGAGTCCTTGTTACACTGAAGCACCTGTAGCCTTTGCTACAGTAAAAGAGTAAGCACTTTAGGGGGGCACTCCTAATACCTTTCAATGGCAAGCCTGGTTGTGCCTAGGGTTGCCAACTTTGTAATTGCACAAAACCGAATACCCCAGTCCCGGGGCCATACCCCCTTCCCCAAGGCCCTGCCCCCTGCTCACTACATTCCCCCTCCCTCGGTGGCTCACTCTCCCCCACCCTCACTCACTTTAGCTGGGCTAGGGCAGGGGCGAGGGGTGCAGGAGAGGGTGAGTGCTCTAACTTGGGGTGCAGGCTCTGGAATGGGGCCAGAAATGAGGGGTTCAGTGTGCATGAGGGGGCTCTGGGCTGAGGCAGGGGTCTGGGGTGCAGGAAAAGGTGAAGGCTCCGGCTGGGGGTGTGGGCTCTGGAGTGGGGCCAGAGATGAGGGGTTTGGAGTGCAGGAGGGGGCTCCAGGCTGGGGGTGGGGCAGAGGGGTTCAGGGTGTGGGAAGTGGCTCTGGGCTAGGGTAGGAGGTTGGGGCAGAGAGGGTGAGGGCTCCATCTAGGGGTGCAGGCTCTGGGGCGGGGTGGGGGATGAGGGCTTTGGGGTGCAGAAGGGGGCTCTGGGTATGGGGGGAGGCTCTGGGCTGGGGCAACATTTGGAGCCCCATGGCTCGCCCTGCCTAGGAACTGTCTGTTTCCAGGACACAATGCAGAGCCAGGACAGGTAGGGAATAGCCTGCCTTAGACCTGCAGCACTGCTGACTGGACTTCGCTGACCGGGGCAGCCAGGGTTGCTTTTTGACCGGGTGTCTTAGTCGAAAATTGGACACCTGGTCACCCTAGTTGTGCCTCAAAGCTGTAAATGGGCTGAAGTCTTCGTTAATATCTGTGGATCTTCTTGCACAGAAAGATACACTATTTTCTGACCAGGGATTAGGAAAAACATTCCTGCCCTTTTCTGTAAAACAATGCTCCCTCTTCACAGTGTTCTGGCACAGGTGAAGTGGACAAGAGTATCCTAGCACGGTTACACTTGGGCTAGATGCTAATTTTAGCCTCAAACTTGAATCATTGTTCCTCTCTCGTAGACTTGTGAATATCTAGGGATTTTATACTGCTACCCTTCAAGACACATCAGCTTTTCAAACCACATCATACTTTGGGGTGAGCATAAACATATTGTATGTAGTGTTAGCTATGATCATTTAGAGTGACCAGTAGGGGACATAGAGCAAGGTGGTAAGAGTCTATGTGAACAGGAAACAAAGTCAATTTTGCATTCATCCCAACCAGAGTGTGCTGGGTCTCTGTAATCTCTACATGGTATCAGAGTGAGATTGAATAAAGACCCAACAGATCAGAGAATATCCCTGAAAAAAGGAGAAAGGGGGACAGGAAGGTAGACAAGCAGGCCCTCCAGCCCAGCCAGAACAGTGCGCAGAGCAAGCAGTGGAACAAGCAGAGAAAAGGCCTGAAAACACAGATAATTCAGAGAGAACTGCTTTGATGAGTCCAGGGTGCAATAGGGAGTGAAGGTAGGAAAGCAAGGGACACTGAAACTACGGCTAGGTGGTCCACAGCAACACCAGCTTGCTTCCTTAAAGGCCACACCACCTCACTCCACAGAGGCAAATAGACACACAAACAAAAAAAGGCAGGGCTGGGGAGGGGGAAATCTGGTAAAACAGCAGAGATGGCTACATTTGACCCACCTTTTCCCACCTCCCCACCCCAACATAATTTGATGCCCAGCACCCTGAGGCATGGCCACTCTGGGTAAGCAGATTCCAGAGGTTCCGTCTGGCTTCTGGCTTATACTAACAACCAGAGAAGAGAACACCCTGTTCTGTACAGTGGGACTTGCAGCAGACAACATTAGCCTCAGAGCTGCTCAGATGAAACAGCTCGGTATAGTTAAAGTAGTACTGGAGAAGCAGTTCATGTCACAGCACATTATCATTTTTGAGCAAGCACAATTTCACTTACGCAAGCAAGAGAAGGGTGAGTTAGTGAATGATTTCATAGCAGCCCTGCACACCCTAATCCAGCACCGTGACTACAGGGAGATGAGCAAAGACTTAATCAAAGACAGGCTTGTTTTAGGGCTCAGGGACAGACCAACTATCAGAAAGACTCCAAAATTATTCTAACCTAACACTAGAGACAGCCAAGAACATAGTCCTCCAAAGTCAGTTGATAAAGAAGCAACAGACTTTTCTCAGGAATAACTTTGAGGAGGAACGCACTGTAGCAGCCACGGACATTGGGAGGAAAATATCTAAGGAGTACCAGGAACAATACCCACTCAGTTCAATACGAGCACAAAGGAATACAGAGGGGGTTATGCTACCATGTGGTAAAGACAGGGAATACAAGAAGAGCAGGAAAGAATGTTCGTAGTGTGGCAAACCACCTCCCAGCAAACGGCTTTGTCCAGCAGGTGATACCACATGCATGAAATGTCTAAAAGGCAAACATTATACAGCAGTCTGCTGGTCTTAATGCATGGTAACAGTTGTCTTTCAAGACAATGACCTAAAAGACACCAAGATATACCACTTCGAGCAATAGGAGATGACCATAAAACCCCACCATCGAGTACAGCAATCACTTTGGGAAACCTATAAACTTCAAAATAGACAAATGTGCTGATGTAACACTGATTCTAGAATTACTTCATAGGAGGATGAAAACATCAGCTCTCCAAGAGAAAAAAAAAGACTATTGAAAGACACAGTACAGTCCCCATTAAATGTGAAAAGGAATTGTTTGGCCCTCTAAAACTTGGAGAGAAGACCACATCCCACAAAGTTTATGTTGCAGATGGTCACACACGGCTCTGTTTGGCCTCCCAGCAACCACAGCCCCCAGACATGGTTATATGTTGCCATTGGCCTCAAAGCTTAGATGAAGAAGAGATTCCCAATATTATTCCAAGTACTAGAAATATTAGTGGAACAATACCACATTAAACTTACAACAAAAGCAAAGCCATTTACTCTTTGACACCTAGAAGAGCCTTCCTCCCTGTACTGCCTCAGCTGCATGGAGCTAGGGTGACCAGATGTCCCGATTTTATAGGGACAATCCCGATTTTTGGGTCTTTTTCTTATACAGGCTCTTATTACCCCCCATCAGCATCCTGATTTTTCACATTTGCTGTCTGGTCACCCTACATGGAGCAGATGGATGTCACTTCCAGAATAGACACCCCAGGTGAATGGAGTGCAGGCAGGATAGTAGTCTCAGAACCAAATGACAAAGTTCTGATCTGTGTAGACTTTACCAAGCTCAATGAGAATGTCTGCAGACAGTGACATGTACACCCATGTATTGAACATCTCCCTGGACATCTTAGTGAAACAAAAGTCTTCTCAAAATTGGATTTCCAGTAGGGGTTTTGGCATGTACCACTTGCAGTGCAGGCATGTGTCAGGACACCTCAATCCTACTTTGTTAGGGTGCTAGTGGGAATCATCAGAACCGGTGTCATCTTGTTGCATCACCAAGAGAACATACAGTACAGCCTGATCACCACCTGTGTCTTCCAGATCTTCTTCCTGCGAGGAGATATCCAGCTAGGGAAAATGACCTCCTGTCTTCCTGATGATTACATAAGATCTTGAGAAATCAAGAAAGTCAGAGGACTAGTAGCCAAATATCTTAAAAGGGCAGAATAAATCTCTGCCAAAAGGCTGAAAGTTCAAAAGGCAGTCTACCCTGTCCTTCAGAGGGATGTCAATTCTTGTTTAGTTTTGATACTTTATTCCTATTAAAAGTTGATTAATATAAAGGTTTTATCATTCTTCTGTTTTCAGAATGGGGGATGTGGTATTAGCTGTGAATATGCAAAGTGCCCACAAGAGAGCAGTAAGCAAGGAGATGAGAATCTGTGTCAATGGAATATAAAATTAGCCTTGCGTTCATCCCAGCAAGTGTGCTAGATCTCTAATCTCTCTCTACTGTGTACAATCAGTTTGATGAGACAGATGGAACTTTAGTTTTTCATGTATCAAGAAGCACAGCTATAATACAATGCAAGCTTGGGCCCGGCGCATCCAATCTGGTCTGAGTGGGTGGACCCCTCTGTCCACACAGAGCCTAACTGAAGATAATGTGACTTCATGGAGATGCATTGGATGCATTGGATTTTTATTGTACTAGTAATATCACATTCCTGTCTCCCAGACTTGGTATTAAAACTCTGTGTGTGCGTGTGCATGTGTGTGTGCACGGGTGCACGCCTGGGCAGGTAGGTGGGTGTACTTATACTTGTTACATGTTTGGGGGGGGTCAAAATATGCATATTTTCATGAAACTCTTATGAAATAGAATAAACTTTAAAAACGCCAAAATTTTTGATGGAATTTCATGTGATGTTCTGGATGTTGTGAAAAAGTGAAAAGACACTTTTTGTGAATCTGGGAAGTGGAGGATTTGTCCCTCAAAGGCCAGGGGGAGCAGGGGAGGAGCTCATCCTTCTCTTTCAAACTTAGGGGTGAAAATGTTAATACAAAAGTGCCTTATTCTCTTTTTTGCCTACTCCTGTGAATAACTTTCAGTCTCCCAACATTTCACAAAAATCAAAGTTCAGGAGATGTAAAATTATCCAACATACATTGACAAAAAGTGTCCCAATAAATCCTGTTTTTAAAGGTTCACCAGTTTTACACAATATTGTCCTTAAGTTGTCTTTTCTTTCTTTGGCTAATTTGGGCAAAAGGTAAGAGAAGGATATATTGTGTCAATGACACTGTTTTGTAATGTGAACTGATCTCTGTACAGTGCCGCTCTTTTCACTGATATCCATCTAAAATAGATTTGTTTACCCGGTAACTAGACTGGCTCCAGATACAGAACTCCAATACTTGTCTCACAGTCTGTACTTTGATACCTTTAAACTGTGCTACATTTTAAAGAAGACTGTTGAGGATTAGTGCCCTCCCCTTCTGTGTAAGTACCTGGAAATTAGGGTTGGGATTGGGGTAAGGCAACCAAGCAGAGCGGGAGTTCTCCTGATATTTGAATGGTCCGTTGAAGGCCTGAGTTATGGCACTCAAGTTGAAAACACAAACTGCTGAGGCAGCTATGCTGTTCCTGCAAAACAAAATGAAAACATAAGATAAATAAAGACATCAAGGAATCAATTAACTGATCGCAAAAAGTAACGTTTCCCCTCATTAACTGTGCAACTCTATTAGTACTTCACAACATGGGTGGAGCAAGCCAGAAAGTGGTCAGGGCCAGGATTCAACTGCTCACAGCTGCACACCTCGGGCATCCTGGTTGGACTTAAAAGCTATCCTGGCCTAGCAGCTGAGGGTGGGAGAGTAAATCCTACTGCAATCAAGCTCTTCATCTTCAAAGCACTTTATAAACACTAACTAGCCATTCTTACTACACCTCTGGGTGACACACACAAAGTATCATCATCCCCACTTTTTAGATGGGAAAACTAAAAATGAATAAAGTGGCTTGTCCAGAATATTGAGAGAGCTTGGATTGAAACTAAGGAATTCCTGCCTCTCAATCCTGTTCTTTTACATACTTAATTTCATGCATCAAAGCCACCACTCTTCCAAATAAGAAGGGCATCTCACTATCTGTCAATATTTCTCCTTTTCTAATCAGCCAGTTGTATTGTGACAGGGGCTAAGTCTGTTCCCTTTGAAATAGTCCCAAATTCTTGCAGGATCAGAAACCAAGAGATCTGCACTCAAGCCCACATCCTCCACACAGCACTATCACTATGCCCAACAAGTGCCCACTGGCTGGCAAAATAAGTCCATAAGGAGGTAACTTGAACTGAACACTCTCTAAACTCACTGACTCAAAGACTTAAACCCTGGCCAAGCCAGTTATACCATTCCCCTATTTTCATGTTGAAAATGAGACATAAAGTGCAACAGTGTGCTAATTATGCATAGCGTAAACAATATAGATCTGTATACAGTAACTGTGAGAATGCCTAAAATGGGACTTAGTTGCAAATTACAACTTTGTGTTGGCATAAAAACATAAATAAAACTAACTCCAAAAAGAACTGCAGTATTTGGGGGTTTTAAAATATTTATAAAAATCCTTTTAGCAGAAGCAAAATAAACTGAATGCCCAACAGCTAACAGTGAATTAAGATTCAGAATTACTCTTTTAACAATACAAATAACACATGGAATTAAACTCCTGATTTGTTCTTTTTTCCACAATGTTAGATAAATGGATAGATAATGAAGCAGGCAGACAGTTACACAAACTTCCACAGTGGGCAAAAGTGCTGACAAGTGGTCCACTTGGCATTTATTTCTTCTAACTTACTCTGTTGTTTAAACAAGGCTTTAGAAAGCAAATCTACTGTTTAAGCTTCAAATTGTTATTGTAAATGTATGGGGAAGAGAAAATAATCCCTGGGGATCAGACCTGCCAACAACTGAACAAACAGTGTAGCAGTTCGGATTTACAACCATGACCAAAAAGCACTTTGACTCCTTATGCTTGTCAGGCTTATTGCAAAAAAATAAAATAAAAACCCACTAGTAGATACAGTAAGTTTCATATTATCCATTTGTATGCAGTCAATTAGCATCAAGGATGCTAAAACCTCATCTGATTTACTGTAACAGGCAACCTACTCATCATTTCTGGATCTCCTGGAGCCCACTAAGGACCTAACTTGTAGATTCTGATTGTCTGAAAGACAGTCTGCTCATGAAGCAGCCATGGCATTGGATTTAGTGGTCACATTACATGAACTGTGGGGAGGGCATGGTGCTGTCATTCTTAATCTTTACAAAGAGAAACATTTTCATTCACCAGCTGGCAATTTTACAGGCAATACAAACCAAAATCACTGTAATTGAAATGCCCAGATTGTGGAGTACTAAGTGCAGCCCAGTAATGGTCCCCTCTATTTACACTGATGAAGAGGGGCATGTTTCTTGTCCTTAGGAGACCACATAGCTTCTCCACGATCGCACTGTAGGGATGGAGCTCTATGGAGGAAAGCTGGTAGGGATTCAAGCATGGGGAATTTCTACAAATCTAGAGCTGGTAGAAAAAAAATCCACAAAAATGTCTGTGAAAAATTTCCTGACCAGCTCCAGTTAACTCCTCTCTGCAGCATCCATCCTCCTTGGACACAATATAATGGGCAGCCACTGCAGAAACTAGCTAGTGGCAGTAAGTCTTCAAATAAAGCCTGCTTTCATGGGGAAAGAGTAGCCTCAGAGAACAGGGCAATCCTTAGGAATGACCGAGGACCAGCAGGTCCACTCTCTGCTTCCCTCAGAGCTTCTCAAAACCTGCAGACCATGCAAATTTACCACTTTATGAAAGTGCAGGCCCCTCCACTTGGAGGGAAGAATGGGGTTCCAACTCCATGAGATCAACTTCCTATGGTTTCTGGAGTAGTTTTCCCCTCCCGTGGGTTCTTATATGACAATTATAATTAAAAGGTTTTTCCCCTCAAATACATTTCACATTTTACTGTACTAAGAAGGGCTTCTTGCCTTTTGACTTTTCCGCTTGCACAAAGTGGATAAAGTTTACATTTAAGGGAGAAAGATGACAAAAGAGGTCATAAAGACAAAGATTGCACTGTTGGGAGGAAAGAGTAAGCATACTTCCTTCTTCTGCACTTTCTACAGCAACCTATAAGTGAAGCATTTGGTGTTAACCATTAGTTGTTGGAGACCGTTCACTGGACTAGGTGGACCATTGGTCTGAACTAATAGAGCAGACAGTCAAAATATTTCAGTAAAAGATGATCTGTTTATATAATATCCCTTCCACATGTAGAACCAGATGAGAGCTTGAACGCCTTAGACTTCACTCTGAATAGAACAGAAAAAGTAACAAATTTTATGTAAATTACATACACATTAGTTGTAAAGATCCCATAGATTAAGTCCAATTCTGGTAGGAAGAAAGTGCTTTGTAATTCATTGTAGTAAAATGGAATTTCTCCAGGGCGAGAGCAGTTCAGACGAGCCTTCATAAAGGTTGTCCAGGTGTCCTCTAGCAAAAATCTGCCCCCAATATCATTTTTGCAGACCCGAGCAGCCCGGGAAAAGACTGTTTTTCCACAGTCATGCTCTACTGCATTCTCTCGGAAGAAGAAGTAGGTGAAGTTTCCAATGTCATAGGATGACACAAAATTTGGTTCTGAAAAGAATCGGAGAAAAAAAATACATCATGTATAGTTGATACGTATTCCAATATTTACTGGAAATTGCTAGATTTCCCTCTATACATCAGCCAGAGAATGTTTCAAAATTCAAAATTATTGTTATTTTTCAATGTTAAAATAAGGAATATTATATTGATATTCATGCAGGCATGAATTAGAATTCTGCACTTCTGTGCATCATGAGGAGACTGTAGAGACAGCAGTTACTGAACACACAATCTGAGTTATGGTTATAAAAAACAGCAATTTCTAATCTGAGTATGATATAGTAAATTAGGCCCTGACAAGCACATACATCAGTCTATCCCTATTCAGCAAGGGCTTGATCTTGTGGCCACTGAAATCAATGGTAAAGCTCCCATTGGCTTAAAAGCATAGGATCAGATACCAAAGTAGTTAAGTATATGCTTAATTGCTTTAATGAAAAGAAAGGGACTGTTGAAGGGGGGCCTTTGAGAACAAGATAACTTGGTTTTAACAACACATCAAATAAAACGTTTAATACACTTTAAAATATTTTGGTTCCCTCTTTACAAAATATAAAACTAAATAAAAAAAGATACACCAAATTTATTCTGGCAAAGAAGTAAAACATTCAGGAGAAATTAGAGAATAAAAAATTACTGATCTAAGAAATAAGGAACAAATTTAAAAAAATAAAAAATTCTGGAGACCAGCGAAAATAAAAATATGGTACTTTTCCTGTAAGGATTACAGGAGCTAATGAGAATCCATGAGCTTGACAGTGATTGAGAACCTGATGATTTCTTAAAGGCAAAGCACATTAGATATATTGATCTGTGGAGCAGGAGAAAAGTAATTGTAAAAAACAGTTGCCCCTTAAAGAGAGGTGTAAGATTTTTCATATACATTTCCAGAATTCATTCTAAAAATATTTTAAATAAATAAATAAAAACACACCACCCTGGATGAAAAACACTATTTCTGATACACATAACTACTGTAGATAACTTTAGCAATAGAGCTGGTCAAAACATTTCCAACTGAACAGTTTTCCATCAGACAATGCTGATTTGATTGACTTGAAATATTTTGCAGGACCATGTCATTTCCCTTGAAACTTTTGATGGAAACTAGGCACACAGGCAGGCTGGCTTCCTACTATCTCACCCAGCTCCCGAGGCTCACTGGCAGTCCCACTGGCAGGCTGGCTTCCCACGGATCCCTGGCATACCAGGCACCCAGCTCTACTGGGAAAGGCTGGCTGACTTTCCATGCTGCCTGGCTTCCCAACTAACTAGTTCTCTGGGCTACCCACCCTGTGGGTGGGCTTCCTGGCTCCCCAGTCACACAGCTCCCCAGCTGGCTGGCTCCTCAGCTTCCCACACAGCAGGCAGGTAGGAGGGCTGCCCATTTCCCTCGGTGGTTGGTTTACTGGGCTGGCTGGCTTTCCAGATAGCCAACTCCCTAACTGGCCATCTGCCTGACTGGCCAGCTGAGTCTGTGGAGCATAGGAAACTTGGCATTCCACCAGCCTGCCAGGCAGGCTGCTGTGGAACATGGGATTCTGAGGAACATATTTTATTTTGGTGTTTATGAAACAAAATATTTCAGAATTTCAGTCCCATGAAAAAATTTTGACATTTTCATCTGATTCATCTTTTTTTTTATGAAATACTGAAATTTTTCATAGATCAAAAATTTTGTTTCCCAGCCAGTTTTATTTATTAGTAGTTATATGTGGAAAGTGCTAATAATCTAACGAATGTAGGATCAGGCCTTTATGTTTGCAGAGCACCTAGTACACTGTGGGGGCTACCAGTAAAAAAGTCATACATAATAGTAATTATCTGTTTCCAATAGTACCCACAATATGCTAGTGCTATGCAAACACAAAAGTCGTTGCCTCAAAAAGTTTTAAACTATACTATTAGTTCATATAATTGCGGAAGTTACTAATAGTTCTTTATTAACTCTAATTGTAGATATATATATATAGAGAGAGAGAGAGAGAGAGAGAGAGAGAGAGAGAGAGAGAGAGAGAGAGAGAGAGAGAGAGAGTGATGAGCTGCCAAAATCTTAACAACCGGTTCCCTACCAGGTCTTCAGCGGCACTTCGATGGTGGGTCCTTTAGTCCTACATGTTTTTTTATGTGTTTGTTTTTAGTCATCCCTGCTGAGACTCTGTCGAAACTGTTCGAATTGGGCCCCGCACTTCCTAAAACCGGCCCTGCACATCGGGGTTGCAAAATTGTATCAGGGGCCTGGTAGGGAAGGTTGGGCCTTCCAAAACAGCCTACTCCCCCATCTGAACCCCACCCACATCCTGCCCCCAAATGCCTGCCTCAGAACCCGCAACCTATCAACCCCCCCCCGCTCCTTGTCCCCTGACCAACTGCTCCCGAGACCCCCCCACCTTAACTGCCCCCCAGACCCCACCCCCTATCCAACTCGCCCCTCTCCCTGTCCCCTGACTGCCCCAACCCCATCCACCACCACTCTGACAGACCCCTGAGACTCCCACGCCTACCCAACCTCCCTTGTTCCCAGTCCCCTGATCGCCCCCCCCAGAACCTACACCCCCTCCAACCACTCCCTGCCCCTTATCCAAATCCTCCTCCCAGTCCCAGCCCAGCCCCTTTACCATGCTGCTCAGGGCAGTGTGTATGGATGCCGCGTGGCCCGCTGGAGCTCGCAGCCCCACCCCCTTACCATGCCGCTGAAAGCAGCAGGAGCTGCAGAGCTGCCCAGGAGCAGTCCAGAGCGCTGGTGCCGGCGGTGCGGCATGCTGAGGCTCTGTGAGAGGGGGGAAGCCAGGGGACTGTTCCCAGCCAAAAGCTCAGGCGGGCCAGACCGGACGGTCCTGTGGGCCGAATGTGGCCCGTGGGCCAGAGTTTGCCCACCCCTTTAACAACCGGTTCTAAACCGGCTTCTAAATTTAACAACCAGTTCACATGAACTGATTCGAACTAGCTCCAGCTCACCACTGTATATATACATAGAGAGAGAGAGAGAGAGAGAGGTTGTCAAACTATTAAAAATAATTGCAAGATACAAAAAATTGCTGTGATTAATTGCAGTTTTAATCACACTGTTAAACAATAACAATATCAATTTAAATGTATTATAAGTATTTTGGATGTTTTTCTTCATTTTCAAGTATATTGATTTCAATTACAACACAGAATACATAATGTCTAGTGCTCACTCTATATTATTTTTATTATACATATTTGTACTGTAAAAAAGATAAACAAAAGCAATAGTATTTTTCAATTCACCTCATACAATCTCTCAGAGCAATCTCTTTATTGTGAAAATGCAATTTATTCAAGTAGAATTTTTTTTTACATAACTGCACTAAAAAACAAAACAATGTAAAACTTTAAAGCCTAAAAGTTGAAGCATGAAGGACATGCAAATATTTAGCATATCTGGCATGTAAATAACTTGTAATACTGGCTACAACAGTGCCATGCGAATGCCTGTTCTCACTTTTAGGTGAAATTGTAAATAAGAAGCATACAGCATTATCTCCTGTAAATGTAAACAAACTTGTTTGTCTTAGCAATTGGCTGAACAAGAAGTAGGACTGAGTGGACTTGTATAAAGTGAATTGAAAAATACTATTTTCTTTGTTTATCTTTTTTACAGTGCAAATATTTGTAATAAATATAAAATGAGCACTGTACACTTTTTATTCAGTATTGTAACTGAAATCAATATATTTGAGAATGTAGAAAGCATCCATATTTAAATGCTATTTTATTATTGTTCAACAGTGCAATTAAAACTGTGATTAATCACAACTATTTTTTAATCTAGTGAATTTGTTTTGTGATAATTGTATCCATGAACTGTGATTAATTGACAGCCCTAATATACATATACATCAACACCCACATCTGGCATTACAGATGGAGCAAGATGAATAAAAGTACCAATAATTTAAAAAACTCAAATATTTCTACATTTGTTTTTCTGTAAAATATATGAGCATATACTGAATAGTTAATGATCTAGTGATGTAAATGTTTTACTGGCACTCATTTGGGATGATCTGTGTAGGCCATTTGTAATGCAGAAATCACTAACTTATGTTGGTGAAACCTTTACAACATACCATACCATCATATATGAAACCGTTCATGCAGACACAAAAGACAGATACATATACACAAGTATCAGGGTGGGTTTTTTTTATGATAAACGCAACTTATATTTCTTCTATTCCTAAAAGACACCACAATGTTCAGTTCTATGGAAAAAATGTTGTATTGTTCCTTTAGCTAAATTAACACTTTTTTAGGTGCATTGAGGTATGTCAGGCCAACAGGAGTGAAAACATTGCTCCTCATTGACAGTCTTCAATTTCTATCTGCAGCATATCTGTTCAATGTTTCTATTTATCTGTAATGGATGTAAAAGATAACCTTGGACCTCCATTACCATATAATGGATGAGGTTAATCTCTCTTCTCCCTCCCCGCCCATTATCTCTACAAAATGTTCTAATACTAAGGAGAAAAACTACTTGCTGGAGGAAGGGAAAGATTCAGCATTCTGGATGTAACTTGAGCTATTTGTGTAGCGTAGAAGGTTTAGTCCTATTTAAGTCAATATCCACTAATGGTGTGCAGAAAGGAACCCAACAGACTTTCAGCATGAAAAAGAAGTAATTTCGAACTACCTGTTGGACTTCTACAGTCTAATAGCCCTCTTGTTCTTTTAACCCTTCTCAGCAGTACAATGTCTGATCTAAAACAGTTTCTACTTGCACAAACATTCGACACCTACAGTCCCTCATTTTTCCTAAAAATATACTGTAGAAAAAATAACTACTAAAGCTGGGTCCTGGCAATCGGATCTGCTGACACTTCCATCTCTGTTGAAGCCCACTGTCTTCAACAGGACTCCACAGGAGCATACGGTTCACACACAAAAATCTGATTGGAGGGTCAGTGCCAAAATCAGTATTAACATTGCTGACAGTATGCTTAGATGTTCAAATGCATTAGGAATAAAAAATGTTATGAAATCCAGTCTGAATGGTTTTATTGACCTTTGATAAATGCATGTAAATCTCTTACTGGACAATATTTTTAAAATGTATATATAATACATATAACACATAGACTTGCACATATAGTTCACTGACTCAAACCTGAAAAATAATATATCTATCCACAAACACCTGTACAGATACTTCACTGATTATGATTTGATAAAAAGGAGGCCAGCTGGTGAAAGCTGTGAAAGCTGTTCCCATTTGCATGAAATATATTAATACTAGCATCACCTCAGGGGATTCTGTGGATTTTCTCAGATTATCCTGTCAGACTTTATTTCATTTTTTCATTTGGAGAAAATTTATTGAGTTATTTTGGAGTTTCAGAAAAAGGGTGACTCTTGTCTAAGAAAAATTAGTTTATATATGCTCAGATATTGGATGGAGACCTGAAATTTATCAGTATGGAGAGCTCTTTCCAACAGAACTTTGTAATATAGGAGATGAAATTGCCCAACTGTTGCTCTAGGATAAGGCAGTGGGAGTTGCTCATGAACATTTGAGGACAGAATTTAACTCTATTGTAGGACTTTTTCTGTACTGAGTACCTTTAAAATAGCGTAGTGTCAATAGCTACAGTATATCCATCCCTCAAAACTTTGTACCTTTCATATTATTATATTCATTATTTTCTTTTTCACACTGAACTGAGGACTTTAGAGGTATAGGAGAGAAGGTATATGCTTTCCCTACCAGTGGATGTCTTCTGGAAGAGAGGCCCTCTCAAGATTGTTCATATGAGAGGATGGCAGGCCTAGTCTAATAATGAGATCTTAATGGGACAATGGCATGTCTCTTTCTTCTTCTCCAATACTACATTTCTTGGGCAGGGGAAGACTGAAAGTCTTTTCTTCTCCCCAGGGGCCTTCCCCTGAGAACACCTGGGGCTTTTCTCCTTTTTTTGCCCCCCTCCCTCGGAAAGTGCATGGGGATGGTCCTACTGAAAGCATAATTTTCTCTCTTCCCAATGAGATCTTCTATTTTTCTCTCCTGCTGTTAAGATCCTATTCTCCCTCCAATATTTAGGTCTTTCTTCCGTGACTGTTATTTTTCTGCCTGTGATCTTCACAACACTGGGCCTTTTTCGACCCAACTCAGTTTTGATCCCTTTTACTGAAGTATTAAAGAGGCTCGTGCTCCCACTGTGCTGGCTGGAGGTATTCTAATGGAGAGCTGGCATTGGGCAGAGCATGCAGACAGGTGACAGGAATCAGGGCCTGTGGCAGAGCCAGTCTCTGGCCAACCTGACTAGCACAGATATCTTGTAGTAGGCTGCCTGACTGGTTATACTGTCTAATTAGTGGGAAAAATCAGCAGTCCAGCTCTGAAACCCAGCAGCAGCTTGGTGCCTGCTCAAAGCATTAATCCATGGCTGCGACAACTCCTGTGCCTGCTTGTTCCCAGCCTTGCCACAACTTGTTCCAGTCCTGCTCCTGCCTTGGTTCATGCCAGGTAACCCAACTCTGACCTTTGGTTCTGATTCCTGACTTCTGATTTCAGCTCTGTCCCTAGGCTCTGGCATCTGGCCTCTGACTTTAGCTCTGTCTCTGGGCTCCTATTCCTAGCTACAGGCTCCTGCAAAAACCACTAGGCAACACCACCCAAGGCCCAGACTCTGACAGTTTGAGCAGCCCAAAAGACACCAACAATAAGGAAACTACAGCTGATATAGGGAGCATGGATCCTGCAAAGGTCAATATCTCTGATGGAGATAGTGGAAGCCATACAGATCTTCTTGGCCCAGGTTGCCATCCTGGACGTGCAAAATGCAATCCTGCAAGCTCCAGGCATGCTGCCTTCAGCTCCAATCTGTGCTCTGCTCAACCTCCCTCTGCCTGAAAAATTCAATAGCAATCATCACAGATTTTGTAGATTCCTAAATCAGCGTCAGACTCTATTTCTCCTACAGCCATAGTCATACTCCACTGAGCAAGCCCAGGTAGGAATGATATCAGCATGCTTATGGGGGAGGCCCTGACGTCTCTGCTCCTGGAAAAATCAAGTCCACTACTAGTACAATTTGAGATTTTGTTAGAGCTATGGGAGTGATCTTTGATGACCTGAGTCATGAGCATAGTTGAAGATGCACTTCAGGTTTTTACAGGAGGGATGTGTTTGACACAAAGAAATCAGACACCCTCCTGCTCTATTGCAGCTGTGACTGCACCATTGACCTCTAGCTAGGAGCAGAGGTTCCATCTGGGCACATCTTCTCCTTCTCCAGACTGGAACTACAAGCCCACTGGAGCTAACTTGCAGAAAACCTGCTGAGACCCTCCTTGTCCCCAGTGGGGCCCCTATCTTCTTTATGGTGAAGAAAGGCCTCTTCCTCCAGCCTTGCGTGGACTACCAAACTCTGAAGATTACAGTCCAAAACCAGTACTTCTTACCACTTATTTATGAGCTGTTCAAAAGACTGATATCCTAGTTCATCTTTCAACTCTGGTGGGAATTTCTCAGACTCCTTGGCACCTCACCTCACCTGCCTGTTACCCACAGACTAATGTGTAAACAGAGAGTGTCAATCTGCTGTCTAAGTAACCACCAGAATGACTGGCTACCCAGCCTGTGTTACACAGAATTTGCATATCACAAATGCAATCCATGTCTCAACCCAACATAGCCCATTCTTTGGGAATGATGGCTTTCACCACTACTTCCACCCTAGCTTAGCCTTAAGTTACCCCCTCATGGCCACCGCAGATTTAGCCTCCCACCTGCACCAGGTGCACCAGGAGCTCAGATAAAACTTGCAGTCTACCAAAGAAGCCTGTAAACACCATGCAGTACTAGACTGTCAGGCTGCCCCCAATATGGCCATGGGGAGAAGGTGTGACTCTCTGCCCAGTACCTAAAATCAAGCCACCTATCCGCCAAACCAGACTACAACAAACTGCACCCCTTCAAGATTACAGAACTGGTAAACCCAGTGGCCTTCAGATTACAGCTGTTCATATCCAGGAAGCAAGAGCACTGGCAGCCTTTTTGGTGCCCTAGGCAGCAGAAGGTCCTGCCCCCAAAATGGCGCCCCCGACAGAGGCGGCGGAAGGTCCTGCCCCCAAAATACTGATAATGACCGCGGCGGCCAAAAATCCGGCCGCTGCGGTTGCCGCCCCCCAAATGTTAGCATTATAGGCGACCGCCTAGGTCGCCTAATGAGTTGCACTGGTCCTGCCTGGAAGATCCACCCCATCATTCACATCTCACTTTTAAAGCTCTTCATCAAGAACTCATACCCAGACCACTCCAACCTGCCACCGATAATAGTCAGCGGACAGGAGGAATACTTGGTCCAGTGAATCCTGGACTCTCAGTGAGTTAGGGGAAGGTTCTAATACCTGGTAGACTGGGAAGGCAATGGTACAGGAGCAGCATTGGGAACTAGTAGAGACAACCTACTGTGAGCGATTCATCAGAAGTACTATGAGAAACTGGGCCCTAAGTCCCCTAGGAGGTGCCCTCAAGGGATAGGTACTGTCAGGAATCAGGGTCTGCAGCAGAGTCAGTCTCTGGGCAACGTAACGAACACAACTGGTCTGTATATGCCTTTACCATTACTGTCATGAGGAGGGATGCCTGTCTTTCTCACTCCAGGGGGAGTGCTAGGCCATAAGGGTGCAACCAGAAGAGGGTCCTGCATTAACTTAATTTGGTCCTGGACGCAGGAAGCCACAGGAAGCTGCACTCAGCTTGCTGCTTTCCTACTCTGTACATGGCTGTCTAGTGGCAAGTACATAACTTTAAAAAAAATGACACTCCTCAACAGCTGATTTGGGCAGCACTTAGAGTCCCTGGGACTGAGTTCAAAACCACAGAGCAGTCCCAGCCAAACTTGGGCAGTTGGACAGTATGTTAATGGTACACAAGAAGAAACAGAATCTAGTGCAATCTTTATTAGCTGTGGAGCTGTGCAGGGCTATAATATGAGTATAAAAGAGTTAAAATGTATGTCACTCAAGTCAGTAGGTATGACTCTAAATGCACAGAAGAAACAGACCTGTTCAGCCAGAATTTGTCACTTATACAGTCACTTTTCAGAATAAAACCACACTTTAAGCTTTCAAACAATTATTTCAAGCAGGATGAAGGGTCACTCTTAACACATTATTATTCTGTCATTTTCAGGATAAGTGACCATCTTCCTGAACCATATTGTAGTTTACATTTTCAAGCATCATTATCTACCCAGCAACTGATAGTCTCTAAAGGAAACTATATAATATCCTATCTCTTATAGTAAATGTAATTTCTTTTTCCTATGGGTTTAAATCAAAGGCAGATACAAAAAGAAAGTGGGATCTATTGAATAGAATTATTTCCCCCAGAAGCTTGAGAGGTAAATGTGCATGGTAAAGGTGCAACTATTCAACAAGGGTTATATTAAAAACTGCATGGTTACAAAACAAGGGAGGGGGTTGCTAATCAAAAGAGCCTTCTATAGGAAGATAAATGGTATTGTAAAGAAAATCTTAATATATGTACATTTAACATACTGGAACATGAATCAAAAAATATATACTAGCACATTCTTAAGAGTGATCATACTAACTTGTTTGGTTGGTCTGGTTTTGTGATTTTATTTTTATTTTATTGCCAAGATCTAAGATAAAAGCTACATGTAATACCGCTGATCATAACTGAGATAAATCCTGATTGAGCTAATTAGTGCAAACCCTGACTTCCTCCATATTTATCCTTAGGGGTCAGCTAGTCAGCGCCCACCAAAGGCTAAATCGTGGCTATGCCTGAGTTGGGACAAGGCTTTAGTCTCCCACCTTCTCTTCTCCTCACAAAGGAAAAATTTCTAAGATTCTGGGTATCCAATAACGCCTGAAATTCCACCTTTGCTCAAAAATCAAAAAGGAACACAATTTGAGCCATCCTGGCTGTCAGTGCTTCCGTATTATTCGGTGCAACAAAAAGAGACATTGTCCTGAATTATGCAGAAAAGAGACATTTCAGGAGGTGTGGAATTATCAGATGTTGAATGGAGGTGTTTTGAGCACAAACTGAAATAGAAAATCTGTCCTTTATTTTGCACAACTCTAATTACAATTTACCCCCAAAGGTTTCACATTTGCTCTAGCTGTAAAATCTGTCATACGTCAGTCAGGAAATAATATTTTAAAACAAAGAATATGTGCCTGTATGTTGTTGTGTCATAATAAAAAAACAAAAACAGTATCATTTTAAAAACACTTTTCATTCTTACAGGCTAGTAAAAAAAAAAGAGGGGAGAATAGGAAAAAAAAGCACATTTGGGTTTGATACAGAAGTCAATAGATGCCTTGTGCAAAGGATCAGGTCTTTACAGACTAGTAAACTAAGAGACAAGAAGACAAACTGTTTTTCTGTTGTGCTATTCAGACTTGTTTGCACTAGCTATATTTTTAGCCAATAAACTACATTTCAGTCCACCAATGGCAAAATAGCTATTGAATTAAATTGTATTTAGAAATATACCATATGTCTTCCAGCACTTAGGCATTCAGGAATTAAGAGCAGATTTCTAAACATATGACTTGCTGCAAACTGTAAAGCTCTGTTTCTTAGAAAGCATGATCTTGTTGGAAATATGCCAATATCCCTCCTTCTAGCCCAAGAAAGGAAGAATCCTGTACATGATCTTTAATCTTGCCACTGTCCTTTAGGGGAAAAAAATATGTAATCCATTCTCTATACAGAGCTGTACATAGGAAAACTATTTTTCTAAAACTTAGCATAAGGCTAAATGTCCCACAAATTCCATCTCTAGATTAAGAGGAAATACTCCACAGTCACATCTGTGTCTTCTGGGAATTTTAAAGCCAAAGTAATAATAGCTGATAGCCTTTTCTCATTCCAGTGAATGATGCTGATAGTTACTGTGTATTCTGTAATCATGGTTATTACCTGAACCTGCCATGGCCTTTCACATGAAAAGCAGTGTCTCTTTAAGACAGTATGCAGATTCTACTGAGAGGGAAGGTGTCTGTGAGCATGCAACTTGACCTGGTCAGCAGAGGCTAGGGCAGCTTCCTCTGGGCTGGTAAGGCACTGAAAGCAGCTAAGACCACACTGCTGGAGACAAAAATATCTGATCAAAGGGTAGACACTCCTAACCCAAAGATCACAAATCATAACATTCTAGGAAAGGGATGTGGGGAAGGATGCAGTCCTAGGAGTAAGGCATACAATTTAACTCCATGTGGGGAAATGGGCTTTTTGCATGTGCATAACCCTGGGGTTGGGAGACATCTCCACAAAGAGCTAGCCAATAGGCAGGATTCCCCTGAACCTTTATCTCACCAGACCATGATGTACCAAAATCCCAGAAACATGATTAGATTAAAAACCCCAAGCAGAAGGGAACCCTGAAGGGAAAGAAAAGCCAGTAACTTATTACAGGCAAAGGCTCAGGAAGGAGGTAAATGACACAATGGGTATTGAATCAACCAACCTCAGAACGAGACTGTCTAGAGAGAAGGTGTGGTATGACAAAGATACTTATAAACACCCATCTGTGATAAGGAATTTGACACCAATGTCAGAGAGAGAGGCTTTCTAGCAACCCAGAGGAAACACATTTGCTAACTTTTGAGGTCATTAGACTGGTCCATAAAGTATTAAAAGATGCACAGAACTTTGCAAAAGCCTATGTGGGTAACACTACAATGTTTAGCAACACTTGGAAGTTATGTTGTTAAAACTCAAGAGGACCCTAACACACACTGCCTTCAAGTTAGTCAGTGATTAACACTCTTGCAGTAAAGTAAGGGGGGGAGCTGTGACATATTGTACCTCAGAATAGCACCTTGTAACTCCCACTGATTGTTCTGTCAAAATATGTTTATCATCATTGTATGTGGAGTTATGAGATTTTGCTACATGTTGTTACTGAAATATATTGTGAGTCTGGGAGATGCCTACAGCTAGCTCTCCAGTGGCAACAAAGATGGTGACCCACACCTAGCCATTGACCAGCAAGGGAATTTTACACAGTAGATTTACAATTCAGTAAGAGACAGGTGCTCAAGCTCTAATAATGGGAATTGCTTAACTCCATGACTCAGCAACGTATCAGGACATGTCATGTTTGACTCCATATTGGAGCCAGTATTTTTCCAGGCACATGACCCGAGAGTATAAAATATGGGGCCGTGGCATCATGAATCCATCTATCTCCTCCCCCACCTATTCTTAAGGCAACAAGACCATTTGGAAGAAAAACTTTTAACTGGGGAGATTGGTCCCAGGCTAAGCAGGGAATTCAGCCTGTGTATTAAGAACTGTGACCCACTTACAATGTCTAGTGGGGTGAGAAAAACTGCTTGATTCAAATCTTGCTTAGTTTGATAAAGTTTAGGATTTAGACTGTGATCTTACCTTTTATTTCTTAGATAATCAACACTATGCCTAACACTTATAATCACTTAAAATCTACCTTTCTGTAGTTAAACTTATTTTAATGTTTTATCTTTACCAATGAGTATGTCCTAAGTCCTTAGGGAATTTTCTCAGATTACAAAGGTTGGTGCATGTCCACTATCCTTTGACAAAGTGGGAAACAAATTCATGAGCTTGCATTGTTCAACAGAAGGTCTTGAGCAGTATAAGATGGTACATTTCTGGGGTTCAAGGCTGGGGCTAGGGGGATTTGCTGGAGTCTCTCTATAGTTCATGAAAGTCTGTGAGAGCCTTCATGAAACTTTTGGAGTGCCTTCACAAACTAATGGCTGTCTGAGAGTGAAGCCTGAAGGGGCTGCTTGTCACTACCAGATCAATATGAGAGGTACTATGATCCAGACAGTTAAAGGGGACACAGTGGTCCCACAGTCCAGGTTGTGCCCCAGGGGAGCAGGGTGTCACATCTCCCCGCATTTAACTTGCTGGTACTCCACAAGGAAGAACCTGCAATGAGAAGAAAATGGTGTTTTGCCTCCATCACTGCTAGCTCTTCCTCTGCCCATTCCTGTGTGGGCCTTGGCCGGACAGATATCTTGACCTGGTCTTGACTTGTTGGGAATGCAGCCTGAATGTCCCTGGCCAAAGGAAATCCTACAGGGGGGAACCACTCAGTGTGAGAAGTGTCTGTGGGGTGGAGGATGCCGGCCGACTACAGGTGAGTACAGCAGCACTGGGTCTGTGGGGAGGAGACTCACTGCTGGCCACCACAGGCGGTAGATGGTGCTCCACTCTCCACCCAGGTTCCCTGCCTGAGGTCAAGAACCGGCATGCTGTACTGGAAACACCAGGTGAGGAGCAGGCACCACTTGCCCCCACCCAACAAGGTTAGGAGGCTCACAGCCACCATGCCCATTAGAAGAGTGATAGTGGTCAGGAAATCCCTTTTGAGGGGGACGGAGGCATGCCAACCTGATGTGATGGCCTGGGAGGCATGCTGCCTGCCTTGAACCCACATGCAATATGTTACAGGAAGTTAGCTGAGGCTCATCATCCCTCTGACCACTACCACATGCTGCTCATCCAGATGGGCACTAATGATACTGCCAAGTATGGCCCTTGAAAGATTAGCCGTGACTATGGGGCTCTGGGAGGAAGGTGCAGGGTGCAGGAGGTGTTCTCCTCCATCCTCTCAGTGGAGGGTAAGCAGGGCCGGATTAACTTTTTGTGGGCCTGGTGCCAAACATATTTGTGGGTCCCCCGGGGAAGAAAGGGGCCGGGGCAAGAGCACAGTGGGCAGGGTGGATTTGATTTAAATTATTATTTCAATCACTAGTCAAGAAGACTCGATTTAATCATGGTTTTTTACATAAAAGTCCATTCTTGTTGGTTGTTATAACCTTAATACATATTCTTCACAACTCAGAGATAGATGTAGGTTTCATTTTTAGAAGCTACACACTATACATTTTTAAACAGTGATTTATTTTGAAAACATTTCAGATGGGTTTTACAGCTATATCAGAAAATGAATGATCGTTTGGTTATTTCATTTACCAAAGATAATTGAAGCAGATATTTATGAAGTCATTGGGAAGTGAACTATCTCCAATTCAACAGGTTAATCATTAATATTTGGAGGATTTTCTTGCCATGCTGTATTCAGAGGAGAACATCACCAGACAGACATTTAAATTGTTTTATTTAACTAAAACAACAACGTTAAGTATTCTAGATTTTTTCTTCAACAGCAAACATACTATTTAACAAAAAAGCATATGTCCCTCGCTTCTCACATTTATCTCCAGACATCTTCTCCTTGTCCAGATCTATTCTGCCCCCAACAATCTTCTATTCATTGAACTTTTGAAAACTTTGCACTTTTAGAGAGAGGTAGGGGATTGATTCTGTGTACACACATTTTCAGAGGGACAATAGAGTTGAGGTCTGTTATTTCTCACCTCTATATATTATTTATTAATTTAAAAACATTTTTGCTGTTAACAAGCATGTTACCTCTGGAGACACAAATCCACAGTTTGAGCACTGCAAAATTAAGCATCTCTGATGGCATCTTCTAGACTGAGCACTGAGAAATATTAACCTAAATAATCTATATAGAAGCCTGTGGGATCCCATAAGATTGGGTCCCTAATCCATGAACTATTGGAACTCATTTACAAAACTTTTCTTAAACATTACATGACTGTATTGTCTCATACTATAGAATTAGAATTTATAATTCCTATTCCACGATGAGCTATAATGTATCTATCTTTAGATAGGGTTTTTCCTCAAAAATCCAATTTATATTAAAAAAAATCAGATTTGATAAAAATCAATGATTTTTATCCACCCTGACAGTGGAGCATGGTGGGGCGGGGTGAAGGATTGGTCCCCAGCTGGAGAAAGGCGAGGCCAGGGGCAAAAGCACAGTGGGGCGGGACCTAGGGTTGTTCCTGGAGCAAGAGAAGGGCTGGGGGTAAACTGCAAGCACAGCAGGGCTGGGGAGAGGGTAAACAGGATCTCCCCCAGCCCCTGCCCACATAGAGTGGGTACCTACCTTCTCCCTGGTTCTAGCTCATTCTCTTCAATTCTCTCTGCACTGAACTGAGGGTGGAGTGCACTGAGCTGGGTGTGCAGGGTCTGGGAGGGAGTTAGGATGAGGGAGGGGGCTCAGGATTGGGGTGTGGAGAGCTTACCTGGGGCAGATCCCATTTGGTGCGAGGAGTGCAGGTGGGAATGTGGGGGTGGTGGTGCAGGATTCAGGGCATTGGGTGTGGAGGGACTGGGTATGTTGGGTGCAGGAGTCATGGCAGGAGGCTGGGGTGTGTGGGGGGTGCAGGAGTCTGGGTAGGGGGCTAGGGGTGTGGGCTGGGGTTGTGGGGGTGCTCCCAACCCCCTGCCTTGATCGGCTCACATCAAGGGGCTGGAGGCAGTATGCCCCGATTCCACCTCCTTCCCCAAGGCCCCACCCCCTCTTCTTCTCCGTCTCCTCCCTGAGCGGCGAGCATGCTTCGGCTCTGCTCCTCCCTCTCCCTTGTGCCCACGAACAGCAGGGAGAGGAGGGGGAGGGGTGGGAACGCAGCACGCTGGGAGAAGAGGCAGGGGAGGGGGAGCTTTGCTGCGGGCGGAGCCTGCCCTGCTGCAGCAGGAGCCCCAGCGCCGGCAGCACCAAGCTTCTGCCCCTGCAGGAGAGAGCAGGGGGTGGAGAAGAGCAGCCGGGCCAGGACCCCTTTGGACCGTGGGCCCGATGCCATTGTGGTGCCATGGTAAATCCGGTACTGAGGGTAAGAGCCCAGCTAGGGACACACACATCCTGCAGATGAATGTGTGGCTGTACAGATAGTGTCCACAGGAGGGCTTTGGCTTCCTGGAGCAGGGAGTGCTGTTCTGGGAAGGAGGACTGCTGCGAAGAGATGAGATCCACCTAACCAAGAGCATCTTATCATAATGTGACCCAAAAACCCTTAATGTCAACTGACAAGGTGGCTACAGGAATGTCCTGATTCTGGTACATTCCCTCTGGTTCCCAAGATAATGTTATGTGAGGTCTTATATGAAAGCAAGGTACCACTGGACAGCAATATCATAGTGAAATGTACATACGGATACTATGTAAGGAGTTATGAGTATATATATACTGAAAATGTTTTAAAGTCAATGCAGAATTGACAAACTTTCTGTCAAGATGTAAATTAAGCATTGCATGCAAATAGATATTCATTGTGTTAGTTTACAAGGCTGTGAACTCAGTGGGGAAGCAGCATACAGGAAAATAAGCCAGAGGTGGTTATCTTGACTGAGTACAGACAATGAATTTTGGATATAAGCGAAAGGCAAAGAAGGTACCCCATATACTGCACTTAGGAAGTAAAGAGATAGTGCATTTATATTTAGGAAAACAAGATCTCAGGTGACCTTAGTTGAAGATGCTGTAAAAGGCTTTGGGTAAGAAACTTCATTAGACAGGAGGTTAACCAGATAGTTATGTTTAGTCTCTAGCAAGTGTGTGATGATTTTCTTTTATATTAATGTTTTGATTCCAATATCCTTACTCACTCACTTGAACCTTGCATCTTTGGTAATAAACTTATCTTTTTTTCACTAGAAATATATTTAAATACTGTGATATTAAGTTGCTGATCCTGTGCCGCATACACTGTTCTGCTGGGGATAGCAGACCTGGTATTTGTGAGTGCACACTGCATGAGGGGCTGGACATTACAGAACAACACTTCAGAGGGCCTTGGGATCTACCTAGTGTTAACCTGCAAAGCAAAGTAAGGTCTGGCAGAACCCAGAAGAGAGTGTCTGTGTAGCTAAAAGGCTGGTGGCGTCAAAGAGCTGACACTCAGTTAAGCACAAGAAACTCTTCCTCATGCTGGAGGCAGGGGGGGTAATAAGGTGACTCACAGTTCTAGGTATGCTGAGAACCATCTCTCTCTCAGCATAACAATGAAGGCTTTAAACTGGGTTCAAATGGTGCAGGTCACAAAAGCCAAAGCTTGGTGACCTTAAGAGATAGCTAAATGTTGAGGAGGGTGAAGGGAATGGAAAATTAGAATAGAGTCACAGGAGCAACAAGAGGGATAATGGTGGGGGAATCTGCTCAATATCATAGAGGTCTAAGCATAAATGCAAGGAGTATAGGGAATAAACAGGAAGAATTGGTCCTGTTTAGTCTGTAAACTACATTATAACTTCATTGGCACTACAGAAATGTGGTGGGATAAATCTCATGACTGGAATATTGCATAAAGCTTATATATTATATATAAATATATATATATAGCTTCTTCAGGAAGGAGGGAGGGGGAAGGAAGATGTTGTATAACAGCAGGAATATATATACTTGTTATGAGATCCAGACACATGTGAGAGTCAGACCACTATAAAAAGGGGTGAAGGAGTGATTGACCTCATGGTATGGGGTCTACTATAGACCACCAAAACAGGAAGAGGAAGTAGACGAGGCATTTCTAAGACAAATTATAGAAATATCCAAAACATAAGACCTGGTAGCACTGGGGGACTTCAACTTAGTTATCTATTGGAAAAGTAAAATGGCAAAACACAAAATTTCCAATAAGTTCTTGGAATGTATTGGGGACAACTTTTTGTTTCAGAAAGTGGAGGAAGTAACTAGAGGGACAGACATTTTAGATTTCAGAGTAGAAGCCGTGTTAGTCTGTATCCGCAAAAAGACATGTTAGACTTGATTCTGACCAACAGGGAGGAATTGGTTACTAATCTGAAGACCAATGGCAATTTGGATAAAAGTGATCATGAAATTATAGATTTCATGATTCTAAGGAGAGGAAGGAGTGAAAGCAGCAGAAAAAAAGGACAGCAGACTTATAAAAAAGCAGACATTAACAAACTCACAGAACTGATAGGTAAAGTTCCACGGGAAGAAAAACTAAGGGAAAAAGGAGTTTAAGAGAGCTGGTGGTTTCTTAAGAAGATAGTATTAGAGGCATAACTGCAAACTAGCCTGATGTGAAGGAAAGATAGGAAGAATAGTAAGAGGCCAACATGGCCCCATCAGGAGCTATTTAATAACCTGAAAATAAAAAAGGAATCCTATAAAAAGTTGAAACAGGGACATATTGCTAAGGAGGAAGATAAAAGAATTGCACAAATGTGTAAGGACAAAATCAGAAAGGCTAAGACACAAAATGAGTTACATCTAGCCAAGGACATAAAAGACAATAAGAAGTTCTTTAAATACATTGGGAGCTAGCAAAAGACGAAGGAAAATGTAGATCCTCTACTTACCAGGGAAGGAGAGCTAAGAACTGATGACATCAACAAGGCTGAGGTGTTTAATGCCTATTTTGCTTCAGTCTTCACTAAAACGATTGTGACTTAATGCAATATTAACAAGGGGAAAGAAACATAAGCCAAAATAGGGGGGGAAGAACAGTTAAAGAATATTTAGATAAATTACATGTATTAAAGTCAGCAGGGCCTGAAAAATAAGGAACTAGCTGAAGCAATCTTGGACTCATTAGCAATTATCTTCAATAACACATGGAGGATAGGCGAGGCCCAAGAGGATTGGAGAAGGTCAAACTTAGGACCTATATTTAAAAGAGGAAGAAGAGGACCCGAAAAATTATAGACCAGTCAGCTTAACTTTGATTTCTCTAAAGATACTGAAACAAATTATTAAGCAATACATTTGTAAACACCTAATGGATAATAGGGTTATACATAATAGCCAAAATGGATTTGTAAGGAACAAATCATTCCAAACCAACCTAATTTCCTTCTTTGTCAGGGTTACAGGCCTAGTGGATGGGTGGGAAGAGTAGACATGATATATCTAGGTTTTAGTAAGGCTCTTGACAGAGTCCCACAAGACATTCTCATAAGCAAACTAGGGAAGTGTGATCAAGATGAATTTACAATAAGGCGAGCGCACAGCTGGTTGAAAGACTACTCAAACAATAGTTATCAATGGTTTGCTGTCAAACTGGGAGGACATATTAAGTACAGTTATGCAGGGATCAGTCCTGGCTCTGTACTAGTCAATATTTCCAATAATGACTTGGATAATGGAGTGGAAAGTGCTTATAAAATCTGTGGATGACACCAGGTTAGCAGTTTGGGGACATGATTAGATTTACAATGACTGGCAAATTGGAGAATTGATCTGAAATCAACAAGATGAAACTTAATAAAGACAAGTAAAAAATACTATACTTAGGAGGATAAAATGAAATGCATGAATACATACAAAAAGCAGAATACTTGGCTAGGTGGTAGTACTGCTGAAAAGGATCCGGGGGACATAATGGATCACAAATTGAATATGAGCCAACAATGTGATGCAGTTGGTAAAAAGACTAATATCATTCTGGGTTGTAAAACATGAGAGGCAATTGTCTCCCTTTGCACTGCACTGGTGAGGCCTCAGCTGCAGTAGTATGTAGGGTGACCAGATGTCCTGATTTTATAGGGATAACTCCAATTTTTTGGGTCTTTTTCTTATATAGGCTCCTATTACCCCCCAACCCCTGTCCTGATTTTTCACATTTGCTGTCTGGTCACCCTAGAATATGTCTAATTCCAGGCACTACACTTTAGGAAGAATCTGAATACAGTGGAGAGAGTCCAAAGGACAGCAACAAAAATGATAAAAGGTTTAGAAAACCTGACCTATAAGGAAAGGTAAAAAAATAATAGGGCATGGTTAGTCTTGAGAAAAGAAGACTGAGGAGGAGGGGGGACCTGACAGTCTTCAAACATGTTAGGGGTTGTTCTAAAAAGGACAGAGATCAATTGTTCTCCATGTCCACTGAAGGTAGGACAAGAAGCAGTGGGCTTAATCTGCAGCAGGGAAGATTTAGATTAGATAATAGGAAAAACTTCATAACTACTAGGATGGTTAGCACTGGAATAGGCTTCCAAGGGAGGCTGTGGGATCCCCATCATTGGAGGTTAGACAAATACCTGTGAGAGATGGTGTATGCTCACTTGGTCCTGCATCAGCACAAGAGGGCTGGACTAGATAACGTCTTGAGGTCCCATCCAGCCCTATATATTCTACAATTTTGATGATTAAAATCTAATCTCAAAGTTAACTTCTGAAGTTTAAACATTGCTAATCATCTGCTATGGTGAGCTAAGTGTACAGAGCTGAGTGCATTCATAGGCTGATTTTCTGTAGTGCTGAGCAACCCCAGCTCATATTTAAGCTAGTGGGTGATGAAAGTAAGGTGACCAGAGATCAAGTGTGAAAAATCAGGACAGGGGGTGGGAGATAATAGGAGACCATATAAAAAAAAGCATCAAATATTGGGACTGTCCCAAAAAAATCAGGACATCTGGTCACCCTAGATGAACCTGTACTGCACCTTTGAAAAAAATCAGACCACAAATAACTGCCAGAGAACTAGAACAAAATTGTAAAATATGGAGCGTCTAAAGCTATGCTCTGAAATCCATACGTCGGTACCTTAATAAGTGACCTGACTTTCAAAAGTGCTTAGTACCTAGCAGCTCCCATTGAAGTCAATGGGAACTGCTGGATGCTCAGCACCTGTGTGCAAATAAATAAATAAATTGGTCCACTTATTTAGATTCATGACAGCCCCCAGGTTGTTGATGCAATTACTCAGATGGAACCCTACTCCAGTGCGCCTAATAAGCACAAGAGAAAAGTGGTTTCTTTTCCAAGAATCTTACAGCACATAGGAGTAATGAAGTTCCCATTCTGCAGAGCTCTAGCAGTAGGGTTGGATGTATGCCCTATTGAACGGAATACACGTCTGGGAGCTAGGATACTTGGGTTTACTGACCTTCTGTATGACCTTGGGCAAATCACTTGACCTCTCTATGCCACTGTTTCCCTCTCGCTCTTTGTCCGCCTTGTATAGTTAGATTGAAAGGTCCTCAGGAAAAGCACTGTCTCTCACTATGAGTTTGTACAGTGCCTAGCACACTGGGGCTCTCACCTGAAGCCTCTAGGTGCTATTGTCATGCAAATACTAAAAATGAAATTAACACTGCATGTATTGTAAATTAATCCCATAAGTGATAAAGTGTGGAGTAATGGACAGGATATATTCACAAATGTGTGATCTTTTGTCTTCATGTGGTGAATTTTGGTGCTCCTGAAAATAAACAAATAGAAAAACCCCATTGGGTGTATCAGGGATCACAAAGCCAAGCTTCCCCAACCATGCACAAAGACCTTTGAAAACGGTGAGCCTGATCCCAGTCAGACTCAGGTCATAGGAGGTTTGCCACTGACATAATGACATCAAGATTTGGAGCCATTAGCTCATCTCTGCTATTTGTGTTTTCCCAAAGGGCAGCACTGAAAGTGCACTAGTGATGGACCATACAGGAAGTAGGATTACAAGTTTCTATTTTTAAAATATATTTTATTTCAACTTTTGAAAACAGAATATTGTAATATACTGAGTATTGTGTTTACCCTAAACTGCATGGAATCAACAATGCTTAACTCTGTATAACAGAGAAGAAGGAGAAGTTAGCCTTGGAAATTTACAATATTGTAATATACTGAGTAGTGTGTTTACCCTAAACTGCATGGAATCAACAATGCTTAACTCTGTATAATAAGCTCTGTACTGCTCAAGTGATTATACTTTTATCTCTTTTGTAGCTGAGATCTTACAAGTGATAAGGTGTGCACAAAGAAATAACTGAAGATTTTTTGATAGCTCTGCACGTTTTACAATACGGGTAGAATGCCATTTGCATCTTCTTTTACAGTTTTCTGCCAAATTCTAAAAGAAAAAATGCACATTGCCAGTAGTAAAAACTACATTTTACTTACAGAAAAAAAGATGATATATCCATACTGAAATAATTAGTCTTTTTGCAAAACCAGCAACAACTGGCAGTTATGCAGGATGTTTTGTATATTTGTCATCAGATCTCAGATTTGTAAACAAGAGTAAAAATTGCAATAACCCCAAGAACACTGTGTTCCAGAATTATATATACTATTTCTTGGTAAGAAAAGATTTGTTTAGGTAATATAGTCCTTTTTATTAAAAACTGAAGGATGATCTTGAATTTTTATAACCATATGCATTAATCTTTATCAGAATGAATGAAAGGATTAATCTTTACTCTTAGCTCATATTTTCTCCTCACGTCCAAATTGCAATACAAGTTATTTCCAGAATGTAGAAAATACTGCCAAACAATAATTATAGCAGGTTGAGACCTGTACTATATATTGTACACCTCTCCCCAGTGCACCACTGGGGAATTTTACCAACAATAACTTAGAAACATTGAAGGTATTTATTCAAGTTAGAGAAGCTTCTCATGTTAGATATGCCAAAAAGGACCTCAAAAGAACTATTTAAAGAGTCGTGCACAAGTCTCCCAAACCAAATACGTATATATGTTTAATGTAGCAAATGTGCACAGTGATATGGAAATGCCACAATATTTTGGCTGCCAACAGAACAGAACAAGCCAAACACTCCTGTATTTTTCACAGCTGGAAGTTTCCCCAATGTGCTTTATTGGTTTGTCCCTTTTTGGAGCTGCACAGTATATCAGATCACTTATTAATTGTCATTTGTCTGTCTACTGACAATATAGCTGGACACTTGGAATAGATTTGTTTACTTATTTAAAACATTGAAACGGCACCTATCATGTCTCAGTGTCATAAAAACAAGTACAATGGATTTCAAACTAGTCAAAGATAACCAAGCAACCCAAATACATAATCACAAAAGGCAAAGGAATCTGGCATAGGAGAAACCAATTGTTTGCAAGATAAACCAGTTAACCAAAAGAAGGGCTCAGTTCCCAATGTTACACAAAAGGATAGCATGGAAAGGGAGAGTTAGCAAGTATTTAAAACATTACTTGTCTTTGACCTTTTTGCCCTTCTCTTTGCCAAATGTACAGGCAGATGTTGCAGCATGAACGAAAGTCTGACAATGAGATATATGTGCAGAACTTGTCTGGGAGGAAAACTGACAGAGAAATGTCCCTACTGACTGTAGATGCTGGGCAGGAGAGGAATTCCATAGGTACTGTGACAAAGTTCCTCCTCTACCTTGGTGGGTCCTGCACTTATTGGTGGATTTGCTCATCTCACAGATTCACCCTGTGGGTCAGGAAACAGCCCAGAAACCTTCCCTTTGGTAGAAGCCACAGTCCAGGTTAATTCCTCCTGTGTTTGATCAGGAGTTGGGAGGTTTGGGGGGAACTCGGACCTGCCCTCTACTCCGAGTTCCAGCCCAGGGCCCTGTGGACTGCAGCCATCTAGAGTGCCTCCTGGTACAGTTGTGCAACAGCTACAACTCCCTGGGCTACTTCCCCATGGCCTCCTCCCAAAACCTTCTTTGTCCTCATCACTGGACCTTCCTCCTAATGTCTAATAACGCTTGTACTCCTCAGTCCTCTAGCAGTATACCTACTCACTCTCAGCTTCTTGGACACCTTTTGCTCCCAGTTCCTCACACGCACTTCTTCTCCTCTGGCTCCCTCGCTTCCTTTGGCCTGACTGGAGTGAGCTCTTTTATAGCATCAGAGGGGCCTTAATTAGAGTCAGGTGCTTAACAGCCTCACCTGACTCTTAACAGGTTAACTGGAGTCAGGTGTTCTCATTAGCCTGGAGCAGCCCCTGCTCTGGTCACCCAGGGAACAGAAAACTGCTTATCCAGTGGCCAGTATATCTCCCTTCGACTACTCTGCTGTTCCCAGCTGGCCTGGGTCTATCACAGTACGTAAGGCCTAGATAATGGAGTTTATATATTAATATGAAAATTCTGCCTGAAATCCTTTGTCATATTGGAACCCAGTGCAGTCTGCGGAGGGTAACTATAATCAGCTCCTTTGCATAAGTTCTACATCTATTGCACCTTGTGGGATGGTCTACAGTACCGCGGTAAATCGATCTAACTTATGCAACTTGAGTTACGTGAATAATATAACTGTAGTCGACATAGTTAGATCCACTTACCGTGGTGGCTTCACTGCACTGTGTCTACAAGAGAGCATCTCCCATCGACTTCCCTTATGGTTCTTAGGGAGCTGGAGTACACATATTGATGGGAGAGTGCTCTCCCAATGATTTAGCATGTCTTCACCAGATCCACTAAATCAACACTCGCTGTATCAATTGCAGCAGTGCCGATCTACCAGTAAGTGTAGACATTCCCTGTGGATCAGTTTCAAGGCAAGCCTTGAATGTGATGAGGCTTTGTGTTATATTTAACAAGCACACCAGATGCAGATTAGCAACACACTCTTTATTACATTGCTTTTTTCTAAAGGAAAGACTGGTAGTATTGTCTTCACTTTGAGCTGGGAGTGTAATTTCCACTGCTGCTGAGACAATGATTGAAGAGATACTATGAACAACTGACCTGGGTCTGGAAACCACAAGGTTTACAAGTTATTATATTATACTATTTGCTGAATTTCTTAAAGTGTTTTCACAAAGCAGTAAAGAAATATAAAGGACACTTATTAGTCATTATGTGTTTTTGTAAAGTTCTCTACCATCTACAAGCTCCCTAAAAGGCATGAGTACCAAGGTTATTACCAACATTATGTTTTGAAGAGGAAGCCTACTAAATGAAGAACTGAATGACTGGATATTTTAAAAAACATTTTGTGGGTGTTATATTTGTCATAAACATACAGCTATAGGTAGCATAAAATTCTTATTTACCTTGTAAAGGGCTAATTCCTCTTTTACATGTAAAGGATTAAGAAGGTCAGATAACCTGGGTGACACCTGACCAAAAGGACTAATAAATGGAGAAGATACTTTCAAATCTCTGGGGGGAAGGTTTTGGTCTGTGTCTCTCTGAGCCAGCCAAGAAACCAGGCAGGGAAATTCCATCTTCTTAAGTATATCTGAACTAAGCATCTAGTCTTGCAGAAATAGTAAGTAATAGCAGAAAAGAAATGCGTTAGATTACCTTTTGTTTTAGCTTGTGAATTTTCCCTGTGCTAAGAGGGAGGTTTATCCCTGTTTTTGTAACTTTAAGGTTTTGGCTAGAGACGAAATCCTCTGTGTTCTTGAGTCTTTTGTTATTCTGTAAAGTACTTACCATCCTGATTTTACAGAGGCAATTCTTTTACCCTTTCTTTAATTAAAATTCTTCTTTTAAGAACCCGATTGATTTTCCATTGTTCTTAAGATCCAAGGGTTTGGGTCTGTATTCACCTGTACCAATTGGTGAGGATATTATTCTCAAGCCTCCCCAGGAAAGGGGGTGTAGGGACTTGGGGGGATATTTGGGAAAGGTAGGGCTCCAAGTGACCCTCCTTAAATGTTTGTTTAAATCACTTGATGGTGGCAGCGATACTAAGGCAAGGAAGGAATTTGTGCCGTAGGGAATTTTTTAACCTAAGCTGGTAAAAATAAAGTTAGGTGGTTTTTCATGAGGGTCCCCACAATTCAGAGTGGGGAAGGAACCCTGACAATTTTAAATTAAACAAAGTGTCTATAACTTAGGTTAGATGTGTGATAAAGAAAATATCCATGTTTCTATTATTTTATTTCATAACAGTATCAAAAAAAAGTTATTGTGCCACACATTCATCTGCTGATGTCACCTAGTCTCAACACAGCCATGTCATTAAACCAAGTGTAGCTTTAAATTAAATCAAAAGATTTCTTTTCCTTCCACCCACTCAGAAGGACTGTGAATAATGATGTTATGTGACACATGATAGAAAATTTCACAGAATCATAGAATCTCATGGTTGGAAGGGACCTCAGGAGGTCATCTAGTCCAACCCTCTGCTCAAAGCACGACCAATCCCCAACTAAATCATCCCAACCAGGGCTTTGTCAAGCCTGACCATGGTGGGTTTTGTACCTTGTCAACTCTTTCGATTCAAAGGCTTGGCTGCACCCCAAGTCCACCAGTGCTAAAGTTGGTGTTCCCTTCGCCGGCCTGTCCTTCTGGGCTCATCGGTCTGCCATCAAGACCCGTCCATAATTACAGTCCATGTAGGGGCACTCTCTCCTGAAGTGCCCCCTTTGTCCGCACTGGTAGCATCAGTCCCGGTTCCCCTCTGTGGGTAGGGTGCCTTGCGGTAGGCTTAATTTCCCAGACAGGTCCTCTTGGTCCCGGGACAGGTGAGCCCCCAAGGTGCCCCAGGCCTTGGGGTTTGTTGGCGAACCCGACTGTCAGGAGGGCAAACGGGGACCTCCCCCACCAGTCTTATGCACCATCCCTTCTGGGGGACAGTCTCCCCCTCCTGAAGTCCTTGTCTTAAGACCCACTCGCTCTTCCAGCTCCGCTGCCATGTAGTCTTCAGTGAGGGACGTAGCCTCTGCGAGGATCTTCGGCTGGTGTCGCTGCACCCACTCCTTCCCCCGGTAGGCAGGATCCGGAGGAACTGCTCCAATGCCACAGCTTTGGCCACCTGGCAACTAGTATGGCAATCCGGCTCTAGCCACCTCCAACAGAGATCGTGGATCTTCTGGGCTACTGCCCAGGGCCTGGCTCCTGGTGGATATTTCTCTCGACACAGCCTTAACCTTCTAATATTGTAGTGCCTCCTGTGGGTCAAGATTGCGATAAGCGGCCTGCGCGGGGCCCATTAAATATGGGGCGAGAATAGTGGTCCAATGTTTGAGAGCCCACTGAGCAGCCATAGCTACCCACTCAAAAGTTACTAAGAAGGCCTCGGGGTCATCCCCAGGCCCCATCTTCGTCAGCCGCACCAGTAGTCCTCCTGGCCCTCCCCTGGCCCTCCTCCAGCTTGGTTGCGGGGAGGACTGGCTGCCGTCTTCAACAAGGTCACCACCTATTGAAAGAGTCAATCTTGACTTACTTGCTGCTGGGTGGCTAACTCCCGAAACAGCTGTTGCTGGGATTCCTGTTGCTTTGCCGCCTGCTGTTGCTGCTGTGCAGCCAGTTGCTGTAACAGCTGCCTCTGCTGTTGTTACTGTTGTACACCTCTTGCTGCTTGTCTTCCAGTAGCCATTTGAGGAGCTTGTCAATCTCCATCTTGTACATGTGGGTCCTTCTAGCAGGCCTTGGTCATTGCCCACATTCTCCACCACTTGTGGCAGGCTTTGTACCTCATCAACCCCTTCGATTCAAGGGGGGGTGAGGTTATCCCCGCCTCCCTGCGTCTACGTAGATTCTACTACCTCCCCGGTACTCTGGGCTGTATAGCCCAATGGCCAGCGTCCCTCTAAATCTCTTCCCCTGGTGGGATAGCGGAGCCGAGAAGCAAGAGTCCCTATAGCGTGCTCCTAAAGCAGCGTGGACCAATGGCCAGAGTCTCTCTAAACTCTGTTCCCCTGGTGGGATAGCATGGCCTAGCAAACAGGGTCCCTATAGTGCTCTCCTAAAGCAGCGTGGCCCAATGGCCGGAGTCTCTCTAAACTATCTTCTCCTCGTAGGATAGTGCGGCCCAGCGGCTGGAGTTCATCTATCTTCTTGAGGTAAAAGAGGGGTCGGTGAACTATGTTGTCACCAAAAAGAGGGTGGGGGATTGAAGATGCTCGCTAGGGGAGCTCGGGTAGACCTACCTTTATCGGGCTCCAACCCAGGGCCCTGACAGTGATCTGCTACGGGTCAGCGGGGAATCCTACCATAACGTGCTGCCCTCAGAGTGCTGGGAGATACTACTCCCTTCCCTTCTCTGGGTCACTTCCTACCAGTTCTCCAAACATAGCAGTCCCTGTGGCATCAGAGTCTCCAGGTTCTTCAGCACCCGGTGCTTCCTGAGGTTCCAACAGCTGCCGGCCTCCAGTCTCGGTCCCTGGCTCCTCATCTCTCTCCAGTAAGAGTCGCAACTGCTCCTGGGCTGGAGCCTCTGCTGGGCGTCCTCCTTCCTCAGCCACCAGCCCTGACTGAGCAGCTCTGCAGGCTTTTATACTTGACTCCCTGTTGGAGCATGCCCAGCAGAGCCTCAGAGGCGTAGCTTCTTCTACCAGCAGGGAAGGGTTAACCCTCTCAGTCCCAATGCGGGGCCAGTCCACCCCATCACACTGACCTTAAAATCCTCTAAGGAAGGAGATTCCACCACCTCCCTAGGTAACCCATTCCAGTGCTTCACCACCCTCCTAGTGAAATAGTGTTTCCTAATATCCAACCTAAACCTTCCCCACTGCAACTTGAGACCATTACTCCTTGTTCTGTCATCAGGTACCACTGAGAACAGTCTGGATCCAACCTCTTTAGAACCCCCTTTCACGTAGTTGAAAGCAGCTATCAAATCTCCCTTCATTCTTCTCTTTTGCAGACTAAACAATCCCAGTTCCCTCAGCCTCTCCTCATAGGTCATGTGCTCCAGCCCCCTCATCATTTCTGTTGCCCTCCGCTGCACTCTCTCCAATTTTTCCACATCCTTCTTGTAATGCTGGAAACAGTACTCCAGATGAGGCCCCACCAATGTCAAATAGAGGGGAACGATCACATACCTCGATCTGCTGGCAATGCCCCTTCTTATACATCCCCCGATGTCATTAGCCTTCTTGGCAACAAGGGCACACTGTTGACTCATCGCCAGCTTCTCGTCCACTGTAACCCCTAGGTCCTTTTCTGCAGAACTTCTGCCTAGCCACTTGGTCCCCAGTCTGTAGCAGTGTATGGGATTCTTCCGTCCTAAGTGCAGGACTCTGCATTTGTCCTTGTTGAACCTCATCACATTTCTTTTGGCACAATCCTCTAATTTGTCTAGGTCCCTATCCTCCAGCGTATCTACCACTCTTCCCAATTTAGCATCATCTGCAAACTTGATGAGGGTGCAATCCACACCATCCTCCAGATCATTAATGAAGACATTGAACAAAACCGGCCCCAGGACTGACTCTTGGGGCACTCTGCTTGATATCAGCTGCCAACTAGACATGGAGCCATTGATGATTACCCATTGATCTAGCCAGCTTCCTATCCACCCTATAGTCCATTCATCCAGCCCACACTTCTTTAACTTTCTGGCAAGAATGCTGTGGGACACTGTATCAAAAGCTTTGTTAAAGTCAAGCAATAACATGTACATTGCTTTCCCCTCATCCACAGAGCCAGTTATCTCCTCATAGAAGGCAATTAAGTTAGTCAGGCATGACTTGCCCTTGGTGAATACATGCTGACTGTTCCTGATCACTTTCCTCTCCTTTAAGTGCTTCAGAATTGATTCCTTCAGGACCTGCTCCATGATTTTTCCAGGGACTGAGGTCAGGTTGACTGGCCTGTAGTTCCCTGGATCCTCCTTCTTCCCTTTTTTAAAGATGGGCACTACATTAGCCTTTTTCCAGTCATCTGAGACCTTTCCCATGAGTTTTCAAAGATAATTGGCAATGGCTCTGCAATCACATCCGCCAACTCCTTTAGCACCCTTGGATGCAGTGCATCTGGCCCCATGGACTTGTGCTCATCCAGCTTTTCTAAATAGTCCTGAACCATTTCTTTCTCCACAGAGGGCTGGTCACCTCCTCCCCATGCTCTGCTGTCCAGTGCAGCAGTCTGGGAGCTGACCTTGTTCATGAAGACAGAGGCAAAAAAAGCATTAAGTACATTAGCTTTTTCCACATCCTCGGTCACTAGGTTGCCTCCCTCATTCAGTAAGGGGCCCATACTTTCCTTGACCTTCTTCTTGTTGCTAACATACTTGAAGAAACCCTTCTTATTACTTCCTCATTTCACTCCTCCATGCCTGAGCAATATGTTTATACTCCTCCCTGGTCATTTGTCCAATCTTCCACTTCTTGTAAGCTTCTTTTTTGCATTTAAGATCAGCAAGGATATCACTGTTAAGCCAAGCTGGTCGACTGCCATATTTACTATTCTTTCAACACATTAGGATAGTTTGTTCCTGCAACCTCAATAAAGATTCTTTAAAATACAGTCAGCTCTCCTGAACTCCTTTCCCCTTCATGTTATTCTCCCAGGGGATCCTGCCCATCAGTTCCCTGAGAGAGTCAAAGTCTGCTTTTCTGAAGTCCAGGGTCCGTATTATGCTGCTTTCCTTTCTTCCTTGTGTCAGGATCCTGAACTCGACCATCTCATGGTCACTGCCTCCCAGGTTCCCATCCACTTTTGCTTCCGCTACTAATTCTTCCCTGTTTGTGACCAGCAGGTCAAGAAGAGCCCTGCCCCTAGTTGGTTCCTCCAGCACTTGCACCAGGAAATTGTCTCCTACACTTTTGCATACCTGGGTGTTCCCTCTAGCTGGGTTATTTTGAAACGCATTAAATCTCCTGTGCAAGGAGACTGGTAACAAATATACACATCTGTAGCAATACTCTAATGAATGGGACTACAGATGTAGAGATGGACATTCTCCTTATACTTTTTCCCTTTCTTGGTATTTGGAATTCCAATAGATGTAACTTCATCATAGAATATAAGATCCAGTCTGCCACATCCTCAACATAGGAAAAGCTATATTTTGCCTTCCCACTCTACTTTCAGCAGCCCCATTGACAGTGGGCCCTTTGAAATTGAAAATTAGGATAAGGATTTATTCCATGGTGTAACTACAGATCTTCCAATGTCAAGAACCTCCACAGTAAGTAAGAGGGAGTGGTAAAGGTATGCTGCTCAAATATGTGACATGCCAATGCAGGTAGCTCTCTTCAGTCTGACTGGAGGCTTTCCAAACTCCTGAATTTGTTCAGAAAGAAGCCCACTAACCACTAAAAGGAATGAGGTCCACCCCTTTACAGTTATCTTGCAATAAACAAACAGCACAGCCAATTGAATTTTAGGATATTGGCAAGATCTCACAGCAAACGGCCATCATGATCTGCTGAGCAGCAAATCCACCATGTTAGATAAAAGAATGTCTTCCATGACTGAACTGTCAGGCACCAAAGAAATCTTTTTCTACTGCAATGCTGCTAGTTCACACACATGTGAACATGCATGCACACACCATAAAAGTGCAGTAACTATATACAAGTGTTGCATTTATTTGATAGGAAGCCTCCATTCCAATTAGTCAAACTGCCATAGTTTTCTTGCCGTCTATACATTACACTCTCTCATTATAGGAACTGAAAGTCTCCACTGTGTTCCAGTGCTGCAAAGCTAGTGTGACTTACTGGCCGAGTTACGTGTGGGCAGGCAGAGAGACATAACAACAGATTAATTTTCCAGTACCTTGCAACTTGATGCTCCCTAAGGTGCTCCCACCTCCCTCCCTGCTTCAGCTAGGTAAAACTTTGCTTCCAACTTTTTATTAGATTTGCTTTCAACAAACTCTAATTACAATTCTTACATTTTTTCTTACAGCTAAAATCTGTGTTCTGATGATAAGACTTAAATCCAAACAGATAAAAGCTTTGATGTTGAAGTGTGGGCCTCAATAGAGAGTTAATAGGTAAAGTTGAAGCTAGTTAGTACAGAAAATGTTAATAAAGTCAATCTGATTAACTGGTATAATTTTAGGGAACAGATTTTATTTTGTCCTTTGGATACAATACAGAATGTATATGGTTAACATAAAAACCTGGTAATAAGGATATTTTTTTTGCCACAGGGGAGTCCTAGTTAAGTGACTAGTTTTAACACCTTAGGTATGTAGATAAATATTGAGTAAATAAGAGTATCTCACACACAGAGGGCCTGTCTCTCCTCTCATGCCAATTTTGCACTGCTATAGTTATGAATGTGAATGCAGTTGTCTTTATTTCTACTGCTGTAAAATGAGATCAGAATCAGACCATGCATATCTTTCATACTTTATATTCTGAAACCTGCTGACATTTAGAGCCTATTGCAAAGCTCATTAATTTTCCCAGGCCCTCTCTAAAGGCTTGTCTTCATTGAGCTATATGTGCTAACACACATGGTAATACACAATGTTCAACACAACTTAGCACTCATTTTATACAAGCACTGTCATATTTAAAATCATGTCAGCTGGTCATGGTTAACCTTAGGTTCCTGAACCTGTAAAACTTATGCATGTGCTTAACTTTACACTTGAGAATAGTCCCATGGGAAAACACACATTCCAAGAATTAAACAAGTGCACCTGATTGCAGTATTGTGGTCAGTGTTGTGTTACTTGACACAGTTATAACAAGATGCATCTTCCTAGCATAGACAAGCCCCAAGGAGGGTTTCATAGATATGTGCAAATATACTACATTACAGGGGATATTTTTAGAAACACCTGCAACTTTTGTTTAAAATAAATGAATAGATTGTGTTGTGCCTCAGTGAAAGCTACCATTTAACTGCTTCTCCCAGCAGGAAGTTCTTATCAGCTGATTATCATTTGTGACAAAGAAAAACTTCCTAGGAAAGTGAATTTATTAGCTGTAGTATTTGGCCATATTGTAATCTAGTCTTCCTCCTTAAGCTATGGACAGCTTCATATAAGGGTATGGCTACACTTGCAGCTGTTCAGCGCTCGTAGTTAAAGCTGTCTTCATACAGCTGAGTAGGGAAAGTGCTGCAGTCTGTCCACACTGACAGCTGACAGCGCACTGTCGTGGCCACATTTGCAGCATATGCAGTGGCATTGAGAGCGGTGCATTATGGGCAGCTATCCCAGCATTCAAGTGGCTGCAATGTGTTTTTCAAAAGGGGGGGTGGGGTAGCGTGTGACAGGGAGTGTGAGGGAGAGAGAAAGAGTGGATTTTTGGAGCCGACACTCTGTCAGCAGCTGCCTTGCAAGTTCCGATCCCCTCCTTTCCCCCTCTCTCACTCACTGAAAGCAAACAGTGGCTGTTTTTTAGCCTCACAGACCAGATAAGCAGCTGCCCGCTGCGCTGCTTCTCTCCTCAAGCCCCGTCCAGCTCCCGCTTCAAGCAAACACTAGCTGTGGGTATTCCAAAGGGAGCCCCCCTGCCTCTGCTTGTTCACAGCAAACAGTAGCTCTGTTTGTTTTTTTGATAACCAGCTCTGGAGTTCACAACAAAACAAAGAGAGGCATTACAACAAAACAAAGACAGTTATCTTCACTTAAAAGGATTATGGGAAGCTTCCAGAGGTCAGTCATAGCGTACTAAGATTATTACACTGGCACCACAGCACTGCAGCAGCAGCGCTATAGTCTTTATTCCTCTCTTGGAGGTGGAGTACAAGCAGCGCTGTAGCCACGGAGATACAGTGCTGTATGTGCCTTGCCAGTGTGGATGGGGAGTGAGTTACAGCGCTGTAAAGCCACCAACAACGCTGTAACTCTCAAGTGTAGCCAAGCCTTAGTTAGTCTGCAGCTTAATGGGATTTTCCATCAATCCTGTTACGCTAACTCAGTTAAGCAAACATAATTGAAAAAATACACCCTTTTTGCCTGTCAAGACAAAGCTCTACCAAGAGAGCCAGAAGAATTCAATTTATTTCAATTGTTTACTTTTTGCTTCTGCTTTTCCAATTATTTAACAGAAGAACATCAAGACAGGCTACTACAGTTGGGAGACTCAGCTTTCCTATGTAAGCACACCTGAGAAACGCTACACAGTTTATCTCTGTGTCTCCCAGTACAGACAAACATATATTGTTTATGATCAAGTTTCTACATTTCTGCAAACTGCTGCTATATTTATGTTTCATCTCACAATAATTTAAATATTAAACACATACACAGAAATATAGTGCTGTCAGAAAGTGCCTAGACTTAACAGTCCTGCTCTACATCTATTTTCATGTATTTGTAACTGCTGTAAACATTCACTCTGCAGTCAAATTTGGCATTCAGATTATGGGACTGCTCACACTCCTATTGAAGTCAATGGGAAGTTTGCCAGGTCTATGCATGAGAAATGTTTAATGGTTCAAATAAAGTCTGCTTGGCTGTTTCACATCTGAATAAGCACAGAAAAATAGTTCTTAGGCATTTTCACCCTTCCCTGATTCTATCTGTGTAATACTTGCTATAAGAGTAAAATTGTATGAGTCTTTGGTCAGTTCATTATAGATGTTTATATGATAATTTAACAGATACATTTTTAAGAATCACACAGAGCAATGGAAAAACATTTAAGCATTTAATAACCAAAACAAATATTTATTGAAATATATTTTTTCAGGCAAATATGCTCAATGGCAGACCAAAGCTTCAGTTATTTTCAGAACTAATCTTTGTAAAAAGCATCAATATAGAGATTTTAAAAGTGGCTAACAGAGGCTCAGCAGTAGTAACAATACTTTTCATAAATATTTTCATCAAGTAAGTTTCATATAAATTTATTACAGAAAACATGCATACTTTGCTACTGCCTCATTTACCTGGTATACTGAGAGTATCATACATCCAGTGCTCATACATCATGACCATACATCAAGATTTCCAGACCAAAGTGGTTTGGATAAGCACCCAGAACTCATACATCATGACTTAAAGCATGCAAAGTATGAAAAGTGAATCAAAAGTGAATAGTTAAACAAAGCATTCTCCCATTTATATCATTTGTTCAGTTTTACAAGGATCAGTTAATTAAAAGAACTCTTTCAAGTAAGCATTATTTCTACTCTGATGCACAATGTCCCTTTGGGGCTGAAATTTCAAAATACAGCATTTATATTTTCTCTTATACATCTTGCACATAAAGGCCTTGAAGCTAATGAAACTCACATGCTTAAAGTTAATCATGTGCCTAAGTAGGCAGGCCATTTGTCTGGTTTTAAGCTGCACAGTTCTGCTTTTCTAAGGTTTGTCTCCTATGAAGTACTGAGACAAAATCGGACATGATTTTGTCCAGCTCCAGAAGAGGAGGTGCCATTTTGAAGAGCGCATTGCCCTGCCCCTGCCGGTGCATTCATCGAAAGGGTAGCTCCCATTTGGAGTGACCTCACACTGGTGGGGATGGAGTCACACAGGTGAGGGCAGGCCATGCCATTCCCAGAAGTACTGGAATGTCTGATATTCTGGGGATGTGTGAGTGGCCATTCTCTGCCTAAGTGTTTTGCTGGAACGAAAGAATAATCATTTGTGTTTGTTTGTGCATGTATTTTCTATTGATTGCATATGCAGGTAAGTAACAATATTGTACACACTGTTGTATGTGCATAAATGGGAGGCAGGTTGACTTTTAAAATTACGACCCACAAAGTCCTGCATCAAGGTACAATTAGCTGCATTATGTGTGGACTTTGCTTTGTGTCACATTCCAAAGACTGGAAAGCTTTGAAACAATGTTTAAAGTAAAAAGCATTTCAAAACCATGCATACTCAAGGGATAGGCTTTGAAGAATGTAGCTAAGGGGAAAATGGGGTATAACAAAATCAAAAGTACTGAGGTGTGTCAATACTTACCATTGAGCCACTTAGAGTTGTACTGTGCAGTGCGGAGAGGAGGAAGAGCCCCCAGACTGCGGTAAATGGCAGGATCCCTTCCTGGGAAATCCATGGCTGTAGCAGCATATAACTCCCCACTGGAAGTAAGAAGAGCTGTGGAATTGTGTTGAGGACTGTACGGACACCGAGCCATGCCACTGATCTGATCATGTATCTCTGTCAAGTTGCTTAACTGGAAAAGACAACAAAAATCACATAAGCATGACAAAATGAGTCAAACCACACCATCAGTGAAGAAAAATACCATATGTTTGTTTGTTCCCAAAACCAGAAGATGAATTTGGAAAAGTTCAGTACACATTACAGTCATGTTTGTGAACGTGCTCTGGAATACAAAAAAACGACATTTGCTCAGTATTTTCTTGCTGAAAAAAAATTACTAAGTCCTTTTGATCTTCTGAAAAACACGGCAGTTACGACACCTTTTAAAAATTAATTTTATTTTTAAAGACATGATGCATGTATTTGAAATTGTTCTGACAAGTTTTAAAAGTATATGAAAAAAGCTAATAAAAGGTATTTAGATTTTAGGCCAAGGCCCTCAAGTCTAGTTTTTTAATTGGCCAATCTTTGTTTGATTTGCAGTTACAGCTGTCTCATTCCTTATAATTTTGAATGTCTGCGCATTTATTGCTTATATTGAAAGTTTTTAGATTGACAACCCTATAGAGTGAAATACTCTGATTATTCACAGCACAGGCAGCAGCAGTGCAAACTTCCCTACACCAACATGCCTCATCCCTAGCTTGAAAGGTTTCTCTATAAGAAACCTCTGTAAGAGGCTGGTTTAGCCTTGAAAGCTGATTCAATCTCTTTCTCCCAACAAGAGAAGTAAATAAAGTCAAATAAGGTGGTTATTTTTGTGATGTGGAAGCTTGTTCACCGTGGAGATCTCAACATCTCAGACAGGCAATTGATCACATAGATGATTATTTTCATTTACTATCTAGGGCTGTATTTGAGCTAACAGTCTAGAAGTGAAATATCCCATTACCAATCTGCATAGCCCCATAGTTGCTGTTTTGTTTCACAGTGGCAATTGTCATCATTTCTGTGAACATGTGGGATCAATTTGTTTATTCATACCGTCCGATTGGTGCAAATAGGAGTGAAAGCATTGGTTCCACAGGTGAAGAGCCGGTCACTGCCAACGAGAAGCACACGGATATAGTTCTGGCATTCTTCCTGCGATGCAGAAAAGAAATAATGTATTCAGCAATGCTGCAAAGGAGAAGGAGCCCATTTAAAACTTGAATTATTCATCAGGGCTATGTGACCGTACGTGAAAACTCTGATAAGCAATGCTTGAACTTACCTGATGAGTGAGAAATCAATAAGTACTTAGATTGAATTCCTAACTATAGTATAAGAATCCATTCTATCCTTAAGAAGAGCCTCTAATAGACTCTTGCCCAGTACTGAATGCATCTGCCAAATTGATATTTTAAAGGTTCAGTTAAACTTTTTCCATGATATACACCATGTAGCAGGTTGCTGGTGCAAAAACAGCTACTTGCCCCTGCTCAGCCAGCTCCAATGAAGGGAAATAGATTGGGGCTGTTGAAAAAGACCTGATGCCTGGCCTGGAGATTGGCTCCACCTGCGGGCCTGACAAGCCAGCAGTTATAAGGGCTAGGAGCCAGAAGGAAAGGGCAGCCAGGGAAAGGTCAGACTCCTAGCTATGGACTGATTGCAGGAAAAGAGGGAACTAACCCTGTAAGCCTTACATATAGCTCAACACTGGTGGTGGGAGAACTGAGTGTGTAAATAAAGCCAAGGTTGCTGCATAACTGAAAGCCTCTCTGCACTTTATTGGGACAGCCAGCGGGCTCTGGAAGAGGGGCGTGACAGAGAACCTGTCACACACCACCTTGAATAAAAATGTCAGTCCCAAAAGATAAAATGCTATATCTCATGACAGGCCAGGCACAGGGTGAAGGTGGTCAATAGGTCACTAGCTTGGATTTGTTGAAGCTACCATAGATCTCCAGGTGAGGATTTGGCCCTATTACTTTAATGCATGATATTAGAAGCATATTAAATTACCCACAGGAGAGACATTTCTCCAAGCACTAAGGTTCCTCAAGATGGCCTCCAAAATTTCATCTCTTCAAATAACATGTAAGCACACCCTGGAGGAATTATGATACTTTTTTTTTTTTTTTACTCCACTACAGTGTGTGATAGTTTTATTATGTTTAGACTCTGAAATTGGAAAAATTAAGACGCCACCAAAAATTTTCATGGTTGGTTCAGGTATGCATCCCCTGGCAGAAGGCTTTTTCTTGCAATACTAAAAATCTATTAGAATTGTAAATTAAGAAGATACAAACACTCCTGCAGCAGCTTGAATTCACTAAAACTCAAGCAAAAAAAAATGCTTGTAAGAAAATGGCTTACAGACACCTCAGGCTAAGCAGCTTTCCATTTTGCTTCTAATTCTCAAGAAGGTCTTGGAGTAAAGTTTTAAAGCACATTGGAATTTAGCGATGTGACTCCTGATGTTAACTGAGGTCATGTAGCTAAATCCACACTCTTTGAAAAGGTACCTTGTTATCCTGCAGAAAGCACAATTTTCTGGGCTTTAGCTACAAACAGTGACATCAAATGCACTTGTGCATATGTTTTCCAAACAAGTAACCATCTGGACCCACTGGAGTATATTATAGCATTTGTGGTACTGCCTTGCATTGTGTACATGGTTGCACATCTAGCAGTCATGGTTTTAAATTAAAAAAGGAACAAATTTAAGACTCATAATGTCTGAGCTACACTGAGAGGTAAGGAAGGATTTGTACCCCATGAGTGGCGATGGTTGGAGGCAATGGGCTAAATTCAGGCCTGATATAAGACCTTGCAATTGCAGTGACTTTACCAGGGCAATGTTTCATTTATTATGCAGGCAAAAGCCAGGAAGCCATATTACCTTGACGTGAGCTGCAGGGAGCATGCTCAACATTGATCTTTAATACATCTATAAAAGTGTAACACATTTACTTCAGTGCAGCCCCACCCTACTCCCAATACTTGCACACAGGACGGAAAGTGTCCCATTGATTTCAATGAGAGCAGGAGCAGGCCATTAGAGCTCAGTGGCAAAGTGCATTCCAGAGGTCATCGTAACAGCCCAGAACTGTGGAATCTTGCCCTGCCCTTGCAGGATTACAAGAGAAGAGGCACTGGCCAGTGTTCCATCTCCCCTCACTGCGTTGGTGAGAGCACTGTTTATTTGACCCGAATCATGAAAAGGAGCCTTTGTAAACTTAACAGGCACTAAACAGATTAAAAAACAAAAGGAACAGAACTATTAAGACCCATGACACAAAGAGTTTTAAGTGTATTCCTTTATAGAATCATAGAAGATTAGGATTGGAAGAGATCTCAGGAGGTCATCTAGTCCAATCCCCTGCTCAAAGCAGGACCAACATCAACTAAATCATCCCAGCCAGGGCTTTGTCAAGCTGGGCTTTAAAAACCTCTAAGGATGGTGATTCCACCACCTTCCTAGGTAACCCATTCCAGTGCTTTACCACTCTCCTAGTGAAATAGTGTTTCCTAATATCCAAGCTAAACCTCCCCTACTGCAGCTTGAGACCATTATCATCTGCCACCACTGAAAACAGCTGAGCTCCATCCTCTTTGGAATCCCCCCCCCCCGCTTCAGGTAGTTGAAGGCTGCTATCAAATCCACCCTCACTTTTCTCTTCTGCAGACTAAATAACCCCATTTCCCTCAGCCTCTCCTTGTAAGTCATGTCCCCCAGCCCCCTAATCATTTTTGTTGCCCTCCGCTGGACTCTCTCCAGTTTGTCCACATCTTTTCTGTAGTGGGGGGCCCAAAACTGGATGCAATACTCCAGATGTGGCCTCATCAGTACCGAATACAGAGGAATAATCACTTTCCTTGATCTGCTGGCAATGCTCCTACTAATGCAGCCCAATATGCCGTTAGCCTTCTTGGCAACAAGGGCTTGCTGCTGACTCATATCCAGCCTCTCCTCCACTGTAATCCCCAGGTCCTTTTCTGCAGAACTGCTGTTTAGCCAGTCGGTCCGCAGCCTATAGCGGTGCATAGGATTCTTCCTTCCTAAGTGCAGAACTCTGCATTTGTCCTTGTTGAACCTCATCAGATTTCTTTTGGCCCAATCCTCCAATTTGTCTAGGTTACTCTGGACCCTATCCCTACCCTCCAGCATATTTACTTCTCCTCCCATCTTAGTGTCATCTGTGAACTTGCTGAGGGTGCAACCCATCCCATCATCCAGATCATTAATAATCATTAGGACTCTTTTCTTCAACGCCACATACAAAAAACACCAAAACCCAGTGCATGAGTCTCTTAGGTAACCTACTGTTCAATTAAAATTTAATGTTTAAAATCCTCTAATTCTTAAATTTAAGATTTTCTAACATTTTCAAATTCAGACAAGGTACTCATGAGGAAGATGGTTGTCTAATCCTAGACCACCTCACTCACCACATATCAATTCTTCTCTAATAGTTACTTTCCTAGCAAATTGGCAATAAATTTCTGCCATAAAATTTACATTAATCCACTGGATTAACTTCAAACTGTTGAATATGGATTCCAATGAAAAAATGAGGGGCAATAAAAGACCTAAGACTGAATCACCTAAGCAGCTGAAGGGGGAGATCTCAAGGCCACAACAGAACCTAGCCCAGGATATTGTGGCACTGGAAGATTTCCTCACAGACTCACTGGATTTCAATCTCAAAAGATATTCATGGCCTCTCTAAAGATGCACGTGATGTAAATTCCCCAATGGCTCACTTGGAAAATGAACTACAAAAAATTGCCATTGGAACCAATGAAATTAAAAAAGAAACTACCCCCTTAAAGCTTAGACTACTCAAACTGGAAGAAAAACAGGATGACTAAGAAAACAGATCTCAGAGAAATAATCTTCACCTCTTGGGCACTGCTGAGGGTCTCGAGGGGATGGATATTATCAGCTTTCTTCAGAAACTTCTCCATGACATACTTAAATTGGACCCTCAGCCACCCCCACTCAATACTGAAAGGGCTCATCAAATGCCTTGTAGTAGAAGGCAGGAGTCTGATAAGCTCAAGACCCATCATCTTCAAGCTGCTGATGTTCAATGATAAAGTAAGGTTAATGAATGCTGCCAGAAAAGAGGAAACCCAGAAGTCACAATTTCCCCCCCAGACTTTTCAGCTGAGTTTATCAAAAAGAGGACTGCATTCAATGGCATAAGTAAATCCTGAGGGAGACCAACATCAGATATAGCATCAAGTACCCATCCACCTTCACTATAGTTTTAAAAGGCTCCTCAAGATTTTGTAAAACGCCTTCTGAAGCTTGGCAGACACTTCAAAGATTGAGACCAGATTTGCCCAAAAATAGCAGAATGTTTTTATCATCATAAAAAACATACTTGTTTTCCTATGTATCCTTGTAGATATGGTATTCACTTACACCATCTTCCCACTTCTAGCAGATAACAAGCTAGGCTGAACTCTTCTGTTGATTTTGGAACTGAGCAATCACAACTGTATAGCACAGCAATGTATAGAGTAATAATTTAACCCTAAACTGGGGCTTATATCACCATCTACTGACTGAACTATTAACTGCACTAATCATCCCAGCTTGCACTGCTAGATAGAATCTCTTCACTAGCTCTGATGGATTGTGTTAGGGTAACCACAAGTCCCTTAGAACAGTTCATACTCCTGACATGTAAAGTAGAGTATAACCTAAACCTTGAATAGCCCTAGTTACTCAGCTTGTGCTGAGCATTTGACATACTAAGAATATGATTTCTTTATATTGTTATATTTTTCATATTTACATTTTGTACTAATTTATATTTGATTTATCAAATCAATTGTAAATTTACATGTGATGAGTCTGTATATATAGATAGATATAGATATAGATAGATAAAAACTTCTGTAGGTAGAAATATATTACATATGTTCTAGAATACCCAATAGTATTTACAGAGTAATATCTAATTTAAAATATATTTGCACGTAGAGATGTTTAGACTATTATTAGATAATATAGGGAGGGGAGGAGCAGTTGGAGTTAAACCTTCGGGAATCTGAACATGCCCACATTATCTTGTTTTAAATCTGTTAATTGTTTTGTTTGTTTTCTGTGACAAATATATTTTGGAAGATATATGATATTTAACTATAGATCTTTTTCTATACCTGACCCTTAGAGGCTCAATTGAAGGCCTACATTAATTCATAACTAACTAGTATCTAATATGTATAAATACAGACCATATCCTAGAGATGCGGTTTTACAATATCAAAGGGAAATATGTCTCTTTAGAATAAGGTTATACGTCTTAATATATAGTGGGGGAGGTCTAGGTTGGATATTAAGAAACACTATTTCACTAGGAGAATGGTGAAGCACTGGAATGGATTACTTAGGGAGGTGGTGGAATTTTCATCCTTAGAAGTTTTTAAGCATGGGCTGACAAAGCCTTGGCTGGGATGATTTAATTGGTGTTGGTCCTGCTTTGAGCAGAGGATTGGACTAGATGACCTCCTGAGGCCTCTTCCAACCCTAATATTCTATTATTCTATATCATTTAAATCTTTGCCATGAATTTTCTTAGAGTGTGGTCCCGGAATGTGAGGAGACTTAATAAACCTTCCAAAAGAATTAAAATCCTGACACACCTCAGATCAAAAAAGTCCAAGTAGCTTTACTGCAGGAAACTCATCTAGCAGAAATAAATGTCGATCAAATGAAGAAGATGTTGGTAGGTGCTGAGTATCATTAATCATTGAATTCTAAGAACAGAGGCACCTTCATTCATAAAAAGGATAACTTTTCAATATATACAGTCCTGGTTTGATCCCAAAGGAAGATACATTCTTTTTGAAGGCTGTTTCAACTCAAAACAGTTAATTCTTGCAATCATTTACAGTGTAAGTGGAGGTAATTCTGAATTTTTCAAAGATATTGCAGACATCTTTTCTAATAAAAAAGACATTTCTGTAATACTGGGAAGCCATTGTAATACTACACTAGAAAGATATCTGGACAACTATCAAAGTTCAATAAGCTAATCTTTATTGTTAATGTATGAACTTGATACAAAATATATATGGAGAGTGACACATCCCAAGGAACATGGCTATACATAGTTCTCTTCGGTACATTCACCTTACTCTAGAATTGACTCTTTTCTTGTGTCTTCAGAACTGATTCCCACATAGCTAGAAGTAGCTATTGATAATATATTAATTTCAGATCATGCTCCAATTATACTTACCATAGACACTAGTTACACATAATTAAAATCTTCTAAGTATAAGCTGAACACTCTGCTAATAAAAGATGCAAAGTTTTGCTCCACAGTTGATTCAGTGATCTCTAACTTCATACAAGAAAATAAGCACTCAGTTAACCTCAGATACCATCTTTTGGGACCCTCTGAAAGCTATGTGAGAGGAGAATGCATAAAGCATGATTCCCAAAAGAAGAGTGAAAAAATCAAGGCTCTCTGGACAAAGAAATAGATGAATTGCAGACAATGCACAAGAATGACCAAAATAATGAAAACCTCTTATGTTATCTAATCAATGCAAAATAAATAAAACAAATGCTTATCCAGCCAAGTCAAATTTGAATTCCACAGGATCAAACAAAGATATGAATGGGGAGAAAAAGCAGGTAAACTGCTTTACAGAAGACTTAAGATGGAACTAGGCAACAGTAACATTTCTTCCTTATTCCTCATCCTTGACCCAAAAGATATAGGGAATTTAAACAATTCTATCAAGCTTTATATAAACCAACTAATTTGATTCTGATAAGTTTTATCATTTCATTGAAGCTCTGCCTTTTAATACCTCAACTTCAGAACAAGTGTTGTTTATGGACAAAGCTATCACAACACAACAGATCAAACAGGCTATACAAATATGAATTCCGGCAAGGCCCCTGGGACAGATGGCTTTCTGGCAGATTTTTTTTTTTGTTTTAAATTATAATCGGCTATCTTCTATTCTTTCAAAGATCTTCACTGAAACATTCCAAAATGGAACCATATCTCGTGGTATGAGAACTGATTTAATTACTTTAATATTAAAGAAGAATAAAGGTGGTTGCAACTGTGGTGACTTTCGCCCCATAGCTGTATTGCAAAAATTTTGTGACACGACTGAATGCCGTCGTCCCATTAATAATACACAAAGATCAGGCTAGTTTCATTAAAGGAAAATTGGCTGCTGATAATACAAAAAAAAATCACTCACTTGATCCAGCAAGCTCAGATGTCAGATGTTCCCTCTACAGATTTACTTCTAACACAGAGAAAGCTTTTGATAAATTGAATGGATTTATCTAATGGCTCTCCTAAAAAACCCTTTGGATTTGGACAAATATTCCTGAATTGGGTCAGCGTATTATACAACTCTTCCCTTGCTTCACTATCAACTAATGAAATTATTTCGCCCACATTTCAATTAAAAAGAGGGACATTATAGGGCTGTCCCTTCTTTGTCCCTCCTTTTTAATGTCTCTCTTGAACCACTGGAATTGTACATACATCAGCACGCAGGCATTGAAGGTGTGACTATAAACAGGAAAGAATACAAACTCAGTTTGTATGCTGATAACTTTTTTGTGCTATTGAAGAATCCACACTCATCAATCCTATCATTGTTGAATATAGTTAAGGCTATGTTTTAGTCATGGGTATTTTTAGTAAAAGTCATAGACAGGTCACAGACAGTAAACAAAAATTCATGGCCTGTGACCTGTGCATGACTTGTACTATATACCCCTGACTAAATCTTGGGTGCTAGGGGAGACGGTGTGCAGCCCAGGGGTGCTGAGGGTGCTAGAGGTGATGGCTTACGGCCCAGATGCACCAAGGGTTCTTGGGGCGGTTGGTCGTACATGGCTCAGGACCCCCAAAGGTGCTGTGGGGGGAGTGTGGCGGCGCGCGGCCTGCACGGGTGCTGGGGAGGCTGGATGGCAGTGCACAGGCCAGAACCCCTGCCAGTGCTGGGGAGGCAGGGCCAGGTGGCAGTGCGCAGCCTGGGACCTCTGCCAGTGCTGCTTGGGTGTGGGGGAGGTGGTGGCCCGGGACCCACGCTTCTGCTGCTGGGCGGGATGGGGGTGCTGCGTCCCAAGACTGGCCCAACAGCAGCCGGTGCGGCTGGCCCAGGGGCTGGAGCCGGCTGCACCAGCTGCTGTAGAAGTCATGGAGGTTCCAGAAAGTCACAGAATCCATGACAGACTTGCAGCCTTAAATATAGTTGATATCTTGGAAAAATCTCTTGTTTTTGCATTGACTGGAATAAATCACAGGCAATGGATATACACAAAAAGGCCAGATTATTCTCAGTTTAAGCATTTTCCATTTCAAATATGCAAGGAAATAACTTATGTACATATTAACATTTGTCCTAATCTTCCCAATTTTGTATCTATAAACATGGGCTATATATTTAAAGAAATTTCCATGGATATAGGGAGCTGGCATCTCCTCCCTCTATCCTTACTAGGGAGAAGAGAAATAGCCTAGCCAAAATTAATATCTGCTCAAGATTGACGTATATTATTAGCCTACTGCCTTTCCACGCCTTTCTCTTGCTTTTTGCTTGAATAAATAGGACTATCATGCAATTTCTATGGGATATAAAACATCCTTGTTTGTCACATGAGACCCTTAAAAAATCCTGGGCAACTGGAAGTATGGGGTTGCCAGAATTGTATCTATATTATCTAGTATTCCAAATGTGTCCTTTTGTAAGATGGTTCCCCTCCAGCTGCTCTGTATATGTACTGGCCTGGTTTGATATTGGGGGGAGAAAAACAAACAAAAAAAACCTTAGCTATGCCATTCTTTTATATATCTTAAGAGGCTACCCACACCCTTAAGGAAAAATCCAGTCTTTGCATCTACATGGGGCATCCTACAACGCATTAAGACGATTACAGCATCCAATCTTACCAACTCTCTTTCTGTACCACTATGAGATACCCCATGTGTCACGATCAAGGCCAACTCCATGCTTAAGATAGTTTGGATAGAAAAAGGATTAACAAAAATTAGAGATATAATACAAGATGATAGACTAGCCTTCATTTACAAGTCTAAAATATCAGCTACCGGTGTCTCACAGTTCCTTCTTTCAGCGGAAATGTTCAAGGATTCGTGCAAGGATAAAGGACAACTGATCTGTTGCAACTCTCTCTAGAAAAACATGTAAATAAATATGGAATCAAAAGTCTCCTTGTAAAAATTACTTATAGGTTGCTTAATGGTTCATAGTGCCATCTCAACCTCGGTCTCAAAGACAAATGAGGAAAAGAACTTAGCCTTACTACCACAACAGAAACCTGGGAGGATATCTGGCTTAATGTGAAAGATACTTCAAGTTTTATCCTTGTGATTTTTCCAGAACAAGGTATTAAACAGATACCTTTGGATTCCAGAATGTTTGCTTAAGGCAAGACTGCATCTCCAGTGTTCACTGTGTGTTGCCAAAGAGCTTCAGGTCAACCTTTCACACGTCCCCTATTCTTGTCAAATGATGCATGTGTTCTGGAACATCATATTCAGAAACTTCAGGTGTTGCTGTCTTTCCTTCTCCAAGCGTGTGTATTTTAAGGGTTCTAGATGAGTTGGTATTACCAGTTAACATTAAGAAATTGATTGCAGTGATTATTTTAGTGGCCAAAAGAGTTATTTTGAGGAAATGGAAATCTGCAATTCTTCCTTGATACACTAACTGGTTTAGTGAGCTCTGTACTTCTGCATTTATGGAAAATATGACTCTGTCTAATAGAAAAGCTTAGAAAAATATGAGGATCTCTTCTCACACATGAAACTATTGCATACGTTTGCAGTTTAGTATATATTAGTCCCCAATACTCAGGTTATGACTCATAGGTTATATTCCCACTTATTTATCTATTTAGTCACTTCAATGACTGATGACCTATACAGGTTCAGGGTTTTGTTTAGTTTGTTTTTGTTTGGTTGTTTTCCAGCTTTTACAAATAATGAACATTGAATTTTGTTATTTATTTCCATCTGGTGCATGTATTTATATGTTTTGTTTTGTTATGTGTCTGTTTTTTATATAAAAACAATAAAAATAAAGTTTTAAAAAATTCAGACTGAGTTCCAAAACCTCACACAATGCCTTTAACTTAAATTCACCAAAACTATTTTTTTTTAAATATTCTTTGAACCAAACAGAAGTCAGGAATATCAATAAACTACAGAGCAGTTTGACAGAACTATTGGTCCTTTTCAGCAATTAAAAGTGATGGTTAAAGCTTTGGACACTTCCCTTACTGCAGATTTTGTTTTTTAATCAGAGTAAATGGAATGCCATCTTTGTTTCTTTTGATGGGGTATGTTAGAAAAAGTGGTATGTACAGAAACAATAGGAGATTTTTCATCTTTTGCTATCCCAGCAAGCCTTGGAATGTAAGTGTAGGAAAAACAAGTGGGCTATGATATTACAACCCATCAGACCTGTTCACCTCTCCTCTTCATCCTCCGTAGCCTGCTGAAATAGCTCTCAGATAAAATTAGTTGTACACTGAGCACCTACTCAGTGTTCAAGAAGAATAATGTTCATTTTCAACACTGATATTCTTAACATTTGCAAGATTCTTTCCTTTTCTGCTCTCAATCCCTGTGCCAACTTTTCAATGATTCATATAATACAATATGGTAAGCAAAAGATATTGGGTCAAATTCATGCCTTGTGTAAGCCCACTCTGCAGTCAAAGTAGATTTGACGCTGGCTCAAATTCATCCGGGTGCAATTTTTATAAGGAATCACATTTAAATTAACCAATATTTAAAAGAAAAACACACTTTGGGAGAGAATAAAAAAACACATTCTCTTTTGATGAACCAAGGCACACTTTCTTTACAATTAGCTATTTTACCCATATTTTTTAAAATAGCAACATCTAAAAAAAATTGGAAAAACTATTATGTTATAGAGTCATGTGAACCTTCCAGAGTCAGTTTGGAGGATTCAGAGACAAACTTAACTATACGGGGTCACTTGGATGTTCAAATTCAGGAGTCTGGGGACTACAATGGCTTGCTGTATGAAATGGCATCAGATTTCAAGAACAGTTTTGTTTGAGTGGGTTTATTTCACATAGATCTATTCTGCAACTGAGTTTTTACCCACTATTTTGCTTTCCTGCTTCCTTATAAAAAAATCTTCGGGAAAAAAAAGCAATTTATTTACACAGCATTCTCTGATTTTACAAAAATATAAAGCAGACTAACAAAATTTATGCCAAGGTTTTAACTATTATCTGGCCAGGTTTTTTACTTCATTTTCATACCAACTTGACAATATGAGGGCAATCTGGTTGCAGATATTTATTTCTTTGTAGCAAATCCATTGTTTTAGATTACTATTTCAGCTATGTCTATATTTGATTTTTATGTTTTTAAATACTTTTGTGAAGAGCCCAGACACTCATGCACTGAGCCCTTAGAGCCTTAAATAATTAAATGAAAAATGAATCCATTGCAGGTTATTTTTAATCTTTTGCTCTATTTCTCCTTAATCTCTCATATTTATTTCCTTGCTTTACAACAATCCCTGCTGCAGGTGCCGACCTGAATAGCCAGATTTAGTACCTTTTAACCATGTAGACTTCTATGGAGCTTATAAAATGCTAACACATGCGGGCCATAATGACGTTTTATTTGGCTCACTCCTTGATCCATTAGTTCTTTTAAGCAGTTTAAGGTGGGTAACTCTATGAAGTTTAAGTAACTACTCTCAGCTTTCTGAAGCCAAGTGTGCATTAAACTGCCATATATGATAATGCCCTTGTATATTTTACTCTCCAACTCTTTTCCCTCCTTGGCTTCTAACAAAGCTCAGTGTGACAATTATCAATAAAGTCTGGAGGCAAAATTCTATGCAGGTTCTTTTTCTGCAAATAAGGTAGCATCTCAGTAGCCATAATCCAATAACCAACGGAGTTCCTCAACAGAGTGTAAATCCATTCTTCAGTGGCATGCCTGAGGATGGCCTGTTCTCTGGGCAAAATATTTTTGAGCCTCACTCTCCCTTACACTACATTCTTCCATTGTGGCAGGAGGAAAAATATGGTTTTCCCTGGGCCCACTCTTAACCTGCACATTGTGTTTTACTAACTGGACTCACTGGCTCCCTGCTGCCACCTGGACTGCAGAGCTCCAGTGGAAACTCAAATGAGTCCTTCTGCCCAGTTGTCCCTGGTAATCCTTATATTCCCTACTCCAGTAAAACAGGTTCCACGGCAATGAAGAGGGAAGCAGTCTCAGGTAAAAGTAATTAATTTGTTTTCTCCACTGGATTTCAGGGTGTGGGAGGAGAAGAGAAGTTATAGGAGTGAAGCCAGTTCCCTGGCCTCATTCTCTGTTGTCCAACTACATAGAGGTGGAAACTCAAAGCTGTCCCACAGAAGGGCTTCTGTGGTGTGAGTGGAAAGAAAGAGCATGTCACAGGCACACAGACAGAGCTCCCTGTTCCACCAGCAAAGCCTCCTTTTGTACATAAAGCCTGGCCCCTGTAAGTAAAGACCAAAATCTCCCTCTGTAACCAGACCCTGTGGATGATCAAACAAAATTAAAAAGTGCTCCCCACTTTATGGGCTTAGTCCAGGGAGTCGCCAATCTGTGGCTCCGGAGCCACATGCGGCTCTTCAAATGTTAATATGCAGCTCCTTGAATAGGCACCGACTCCAGGGCTGGAGCTACAGGTGCCAACTTTCCAGTGTGCCAGGGGGTGCTCACTGCTCAACCCCCAGCTCTGCCACAGGCCCTGCCCCCACTCCACCACTTCCCACCTCCTCCCCTAAGCCTATTGTGCCCTCACACACACCCCCAGCCTCCTGCATGCCAGGGAACAGCTGATCAGGAGGTGCTGGGGGTGGGGGAGCTGATAAGGAGCTGCTGATATTACTGTGGCTCTTTGGCAATGTACATTGGTAAATTCTGGCTCCTTCTCAGGCTCAGGTTGGCCACTCCTGGCTTAGTCTGTTAGAAGAATACACCAATAAAAGAACCCCCCTCAAACCCCTTCTTCTCAGGTCCCAGACTCATTGTTTTGTTTTTATTTTCAACACAATAGCAATTATAACAAAAGAAATGAACAGTTTTAAGAACAGTCGACTTTCTCAGCCATCTGTGCTCAAGTATTTACCTATTGATTTCTTAGCTAATCTGAACTCCCCAACCACACCCAGGCAAGGCTAGCAGGTTCTACAGTTCCTAATAAGGCCTACCTGCCAGACAAAACTGTGTGTTTAACTCCTGATCGTCTCGGAGAAGCCTCTGTAGCAGAGACAAGGGAAAGGGGTGTTTCTTCCTGGGAACCATTTTGGGATTGGGTGCTGTCAGCCCTGAATCCTAAAGGGTCATACTGTGTTTCCTTTTCCCGTCCAGACTGTGAATGGTGAATATGACTGCGGTTTGAAATCAAAAGCACTGCTATCTTCTGACTTTATTAATACATTAAACAACAGAAAAAATGGTTAATGACTTTTCATAATTGTTTTTCTTCAAAATGTGTTGCACATGTCCATTCCACTCTTGGTGTGTGTGCACCCTGCACACAGTTATCAGAATGTTTTCCCTCAGTGATACCCATCAGAGTGGCTCGAGCACCCTCTGCTGCTCCGCGCCACTTGCCACTGGTATAAAGAGCCAGGTGACACTAGGGTTGACAGGCGACCTGTTTTTAACTGGAATGTCCAGTCGAAAAGGGACCCTGGTGGCTCCGGTCAGCACTGCCGATTGGGCCATTAAAAGTCTGGTTGGCAATGCAGTGAGGGCCCAGGGCTAAGGCAGGCTCCCTGCCTACCCCAGCTCCGCATGGCTCCCAGAAGCGGCTTTCAGGTCCCTGCAGCCCCTAGATGCATGGGTGGCCAGGGAGGCTCTGCACGCTGCCACCATCCTGAGGGCCAGCTCCACAGCTCCTACTGGTACCCCAAACCCTCTCCCGCACCCCAACCCCCTGCCCTAGCCCAGAGTCCCCTCTCACATCCAAATGCCCTCCTGGAGCCTGCACTCCCTCCAACATCCCAACCCCCTGCCCCAGCCCTGAACCCCCTCCTACACTCCAACCTCTTGCCCTAGTCCAGAGTCCCCTCCCACACCCAGACTTCCTCCTGGACTCCACACTCCTCCAACACCCTGCCCCAGCTTCTCCTGAACCCCAAACCCCTCATCCCCTGCCACACCCCAGAGTCCACACCCCAGCTGGAGCTCGCACACCCTCCCGCACCCCAACTCCCTGCCCTAGCCCGGTAAAAGTGAATGAGGGTGGGGGATTGCAATCGATAGAGGGAGGGGGATGGAGTGAGCCAGGGTGGAGCCTAAGTCAAGGCGCAGGAAAGGGGTGTTCGGTTTTGTGTGATTAGAAAGTTGGCAACCCTAGGTGACACTGAGTCCCCTCAGTTCCTTTTTGCCAGATAACTGTGATGCAGAGGGGAGGAGGAATATGGATATGTGCAACACATCTCTTGGGAACTGACATGCAGTGATATAGGAGGAGGAATTGGAGTTCACATATATGTGGACCAGAGAGCAACTCATCTAAACTTGGCATCAACTCTTGAGTAATGGCATAATGGGATGTGAACAGAGGACCAAGTTGCTGCTCTACAAATGGCCTGGATAGGTAGTCGCCCAAGGAATGCTGAGAAGGCTGGTTGTGATCTTGTGGGGTGTGCTGTCAATTTATCTGGTGGGGAGAGACCTATCAGGTCCTAACAAATATGAATACAGGAAGTTATCCAAGACAAAATTATTTCATTCTCTCAGCTATGGCTACAAATAGATGGGTTGACTACTGAAAGTGTTTACTTCTATCTACATAGGACAGCAATGCCGTTTTGACATCCAATGTGTGTAGCTCTTGCTCCTCTCTGTTGGTGTGCAGTTTTGGGTAAAATACAGGAAGTAAATCAACTGGTTCACATGAAAATTTGATAGTAGTTTAGAGAGAAAATTCGGATGAGAATGTAAGTACACTTTATCTTTAAAAAAACCTGTATCAGACAGTTCAGATGTCAGAGCATATCATTCAGTCACCCTTCTGGCGGAAGTGATGGCTAACAGGAATACCAGCTTCAGAGAAAGGTGTAATAAGAAGCACGTTGCTAGACGCTCAAACAGTGGTCCCATAAGTTTTGATAAGACTAAGTTCAAGTCCCGGGGGGAACAGGTTCCCTTATTTGACAGCACAACTTCAAAAATCTGATCACCATATCATTAGATAATATAAAACAGTTATCCACGTAAGGATGGAAAGCTGATATTGCTGTCAGGTAGATGTTGATAGAAGAAATTGCTAACCCTTCCTGTTTTACGTGCATGGGCTTTCTGCAGCAGACACAGGCTTGAAGCCCAGTGACCAATGCAGCCCTCAGTACTGGGTATTGAATGAAACCACCAGCCAAGGTAAAACAATTTAACAATACTAATGACTAACTAACAACTTTAATAACACCATAGAAACTACTTACTCTTTCTTTCAGAAGGGTATGATGGGAGTGAATGAAAATCTGTGTTGTGTACCATGCTCCTGAGGTCCATTCCTAAGTCTTTTTAAAAAAACGTACTTAGTACTACTCCAAGCAAAAGTATTTAATATCAGCATATAGTTTTGTATTGTGGAGTTGAATTTGGATACTACATTTCTAGTTTGGGACAGGGGAAATGTTTAGTGTTGTCAAGATAAAATTCAAAGTATGCTAGTGTAGGCTGAAAGTTACCTTTCCTTTCATCCATCATGTTAGATCACAAGCATTGTGCTGCGACTCTCAGACATGGGCTGGCTGTTATTCTCCTAGTTTTAAACCTCAAAAGCAACTTCTACTAAAACAGAGGCCTATGCTTTTATTTACAGGACACATTCCAACCATATTTTCTATTATATGTCCCTTTGATCAATACAATTTGTCATATTTCATTGCCATTTAGGCTTTCTTCTTTTTTAACTCCAAAGTGCTGATGTCTGTGAGCTGGCTTGCTGATAAAGCTGGATGAATGTTTGAGGGCTATATTACATTAAGAATCATAAATCTTTTAGGAACAAAACAATTTAGAAAGTGAAACCCCTTAAGTATTATGCATAATTTAATACAAGCCTACTTAAGAGGTCCCTGAGGGTCTTTGTTACTTTTTTAGATAAAGACTAGTATTTGTTTTATTCCCTTGTAATCTATTATATCACTAAATTCCTTACATATACAATGAAGCATCTCAGAAGGTTTCCTTGGGTTAAAAACTTTAAATAAAATATTATTAACTTTTACCTCTTTTAGTGCCATATATTTCCACAGCAAAGGCTGCATTTTAATGATTATTGAAGAATATTTCCTAAACTGGAATGTGGCTCCATTGGGACAAAGGAGAGGGGCAGCGAGAGGAAACAACCCCAAATCTACCTCCTCCTCCCCTCCTTCCCCCACAGCAAGTATGCTTTTGCAGCCAAAAATGGCCCTTTGAAAGCCACTCATCCTCCCTCCTTCCTTCCCTCCTCCAGTTTAATATATTTAACACAGAAGGGGGTGACAGAGAGGTGGAAAGCAGAAGGGATTTTTGAGGGGAGATAAAAGTGAGACTTGGAGAGTAAAGAGGCTATCAGTCATGTGAAGGCAGATTACCAACTTGCTTTTGCAGAGGGGCACTATATCAGTTTTCTGGTTCAGAAAAGCCCCTTGCACCTAACAGCACCAATTCCCCTATATCCCCCTGAGCTTTCTTGATGCATGACCTACAAAACAATAATAAAAAAAAAAACCTGTAAGAATAGCCATACTAAGTCAGACTAATGGTCCATCTAGCCCAATATCCTGCCTGAGTCAGATACTTCCAGGGAAATTAACAAAACAGGGCAATTTTCAGTGATCCGTATCCTGTCATCCAGTCCCAGCTTCTGGCAGTCAGAGGTTTAGTAACCCGGAGCACGGGGTTGCATCCCTAACCATCATGGCTAATAGCTATTGATGGACCTTTCCTCCATGAACTCATCTAATTCTTTTTTGAACCTAGTTATACTTCTGGTCTTCACAACATCCCTTGGGAACAAGTTCCACAGGGTGACTGTGCATTGTGTGATACAAATTCCAGTCTTTTTCAACTGCAAAGGATTGTGGGACATGGTAGGTTGTGTGTCAGATCAGAAAGAAAGAATCACTGAGATGGAGGAAAAGGGAAGAAAGGAAGAAGAAAAAACAAAGAAAATGAAAAAAGAAAAAAAGAAGAGGCAAGACAGACAGAAAGGACAGTAAAAAGGAGCAATTCACCAAACCACTACAAGAGGAACTACTGTTTGAAGCAATAAACCCATAGAAAATTGAAATTTGTAACATTAGCTCACAAGTACAGATTTGTATTATAATTTACTTTTCACTTCCAGCACAGCCCTTAGGAGAAATCCCACACTAATTAAAGTCAATGGGAAATTTGCCACTGACTTCAATGGATATAGGATTTTACCGTTTATTTCTTTCAAGTAATTTTTTCAAGGCTCAATTCTACCTTGCTTACACATCTAAATCTCCCAATTTAAGACCTGATCTTTCTGCCCTTGAAGACAGTGACAGATTTGGCATTGATTTCAAAGGAAGCAGACTAGACCTTTAAAGAATACTTAAGAATATTGTATTTCAGTTTCCAGAATCAGCTATATTTAAGATTCCACCTATTTTGTTAAGCGTTGACAGACATATTTTCTAACCAAGAAACAAAACTGTATTAGCATAAATCTATTTTTCCAGACTTTATAAATTAGCAGGAAGATTAGGTTGCTCAGTGGCAGTGGTTTTAGGGGTTTTTAAAATGGTTTTGTATTATTTCTTTCCAGAATGAGGGGGAAATAAATAAAAACAGTTAATACAGTTTAGGGATTTCCCAGACAGAACCAAGGTTATCTTCCGCAATCTGAGACAATGTTAAGTAAAATAGCTGTAGAAGGAGCAGCATAATTCACAAAAGAAACTTTCAAAATCATATCCTCTATTCAGCACTATCCAATGAATTATTTGAACTGCTATTGTACAGCAATTAACTGTTTAACAAATTTAGGAGCAGAGTTTGAAAGAGACTGAGATGATTCAACAGATTTCTACTGAAGTCAAAGAAGTCTACTTCTGTGCATCCCAAATTTTTACAACACACAATGTGGAAAATGGAGTATAGTTCATTAGAGGATTATGTATCTATGCTTATGACATAAACTGTATGTTATTTTTTTTAAAATCACAGATACTGACCATGCTTTCATAGGTATGAGAAGGATAGAGGTGATTTACAGAAACAACATGGAAACTTATTACAAGGAAGTGGGTTTTTTTTAACATTTCATTTGGCACATTTTCTTTCTTTATCTTTCACTCTCTTCTCAAGTGAGATGTCTGCCAGTAGCATTTATGAAAGCATTTATGGTAGCTGGGTTTGCAAAAGTTACTAAAGCATCCGTGCCTCTTTGGGAAACTCATTTAAAACTCAACATACTATGTATGCCTATGAAAATATGTTATAATTGCATGGGTGGCAATGGCCTATTAAAACCTAAACTAGTGGTTAAATCTATTTCCCTCCCATCCCTAATTATTTTGGTGTTTTCTAAATAAATTGTTCATTAGTTTTCCACAAATATAACACTTATAAACACAAATTATTAACGTCAAACTAAATAACAAAAAAATCAACCCCACAATCTTGTTTTGTACATCAGAGACATGTAATTCTCCAGAATCACAAACACAAGTTCAAAATCTTTAAAGAGACATTTCAAAGTCTATTAAAATATAGTAAGTTGGAAAGTCCTCAGCTATTATTTTACTAATGGTTTATCTGTTGGGTTTGTACAGAAGATCCAGGACTGAAGTTGTCTGCTGGGCCCAAAGTCTAACCAGTCAACGTATGGCATCTGGTAGCTCTCATACTTCATTTCTCCTTCGCATTACTCAGCTTGTTCTACAGTAACTCCTCACTTAACGTTGTCCTGGTTAATGCTGTTTCATTGTTATGTTGCTGATCTATTAGGGAACAAGCTCGTTTAAAGTTGCGCAATGCTCCCTTATAATGTTATCGTTTGGCAGCTGCCTGCTTTGTCCACTACTTGCAGGATTCTCTGGAAGAGCAGCCCCTCCTGGAGGAGATGGGGAGAGAGGTGCCGATATCAGGATGTCCCCCTGCTCCTGTCCCCTGCTGTGTACCCCCTCTCCCCAAAGCAGAAGAGAGGGACAGAAAGAAGGGAGCTTGTTGGAAGCTGTTGCTTCCTGCCTGAACTGGCTGATCTGCTTAAAAGGGCAACTTACTTTAAGTGGAGTCAGTGTATTTAAAGGGGCAATGCACGTTTCTCTCTTTCACTCATGCAGGCACTCCCCAGCACCCTGGAAAGTCAGCACCGATGCAGCCATGCATGTGCTGTCCAGAGGAGGGAGTGATGCACTCCAGCTGGGTAGTGTGGGCTCATCATCATGTTCAGTTTTTAGAGTTTTGCAGCTAGTGCCCTGCATCCATTGTGTTTCCTCCCTCCTGCCTCAGTCCATGCTGCCTTGTAGAGTGTGAGGTTACATTAATAACAGTGTATTAACCCTTGAGGGCTCAGCCGAGTGCTAGTTCATCATTTTAGCAGCAAGGCATTCACTGGGAAATATTCTACCCTCTTACTCCACCACCTCAAACAAACTTCACAATCATTCATTGCTGTGTACAATATTAAACTGTTTGTTTAAAATTGTTTAAAACTTATACTAGATATGTATATAATGTCTATTGTCTGGCGAAAAAAAAATTCCCTGGGACCTAACCGTCCCCCTTTATATTAATTCTTATGGAGAAATTGGATTAGTTTAACATCGTTTCACATAAAGTCACATTTTTCAAGAACATAACTATAACATTAAGTGAGGAGTTACTGTATTTTACACGTATGATTCTTAATAGATTATATATTCAGTAAAGTTTTTTCCAAATAAATTATAATTCTGCCTCTTTACCATCCACAATATTACACCTCCTTGCCATGGGTGTGAGTTTATACATTTTTTAATCAATCCCAAATAGAATAGGGTAGGCCAGTCCTACAAAGCAACATTATTTTCATGAATTTAGCAAGGAAAACAGTTCTGTGAATGAACTTTCTTTCTATTTAAATCATTGACAAGTGGAAGTGGTGAATATGTTTCAGATGATGTTTAAGGCAGTGAGTATTTGTAAGGGATCCCTGGATCCAGATGTTTTGGCATCTGGATTTAAGTAATTGCATTGACTTGAGTCCTGCTGAATTAAGCTCCTGAAGCCTACTGAGTAACTACTGCTTTTGATTTATTTCATATGTTTTTTCTTTATCTTTTTAATTCAATTCATATAAATTCATGAAACAGCAAAGCTCATTGTAGTAAATTGCATGTACAGCCTAACTGATATACTTTTGCACTGTATAATCCTACAGAGCATACTACAGCAACTTTAAAAAAATATATGTAAAGTCTCATTTTAATTTGAATGCTTAAATAGCCTAGAACTTCTAGGTTACTAGAGTTAAAGGTCATGCTGTGTCACAAAATAGGTAATCTTCTCTAGCACTGAAATAAGGTCCTTGGATATATCCATGATCTTGACTTCACAAGAATTTAATCATATTTAATGACTCAAACAGATAAAATGTATATTTTTGTAGATTTGCTTTTTAAAAAAAATTAATTTATAAGAACAGACTGTGTGAGAGAAAAGAGTATGTAGGAACAGAGATCTTCTACACATTTTAATTTTTTTTATTTTAATGGGTTTTATCTTGAGAAGTTTTTAAGGTATCTCTTCTTTATCAAGATGCAACCTTACAAAGATAAACTGTCTGATTTTTGGCCTAGTTTCTAAATATGAGGATTACTGTAAATTGTCTTGTTTATAAGAAGAATGGTGACATCTGGCCCTTCTTCTCATCTTTCTTCTTTTCCCTTTATGCTGCTTTTCCTGGTGAGGGTCACAGCGGCAGCATGGAGAGTAGGGAGGACCAGACCTCCCTTTCCTCTGCAGTAGGTTCCAGCTCCTCCTGGGGGATTCCCTAGTGTTCCCAGGCCAGTCAGGAGATACAATCCCTCCAGTGTTTTCCTGGGTCAGCCTCAGGGCCTCTGCTCAGTGGGATGTGCCCGGTAGAGTTCCAACAGAAACCTCCTAGGGGGCAGCCTTATCAGGTGCCTGAACCACTTCAGCTGGTTCCTCTCAATCCAGAGGAGTACCAGCTCTACTCCGAGGGTCTCCTAAATAGCTGAGCCCTCACCCTGTCTCAGAGAGCAAGCCCAGCCACCTTCCAAATAAACCTCATTTCTGCCACTTGTACCTGCAATCTCATTCTTTTGGTCATTATCCAAAGTTCAGGACCATAAGTGAGGATGGGGACGCAGGGCAACCTGTAAACAGAGAGCTTCGACTGAGAACTCAGCTCTCGCTTCACCACCAAGTATAGGTACAGCATCTGTATCACTGTCATCGGTGCACTAATCCTCCAGTCAATCTCACGCTCCCGCTTACTATCACTCGTGAACAAGACCCCTAGATACTTGAACTTTTCCATGAAGGGCAGCTGTTCCCCATTTACCTGGAGATGGCAGGAAACCAGGACCAGGATGTCCAATCTGGAGGTGCTGTTTGTCATCCCAGCCATTTCAAACTTGGCAGTGAAATATTGAGTGTGTGTCGGAGATCACATCTGGTCCTAAACTGTTCAAATTTATTTTTATCTTGCTGATGGATGAATGCTAAGAGGCTGGTAGTTGCTAGGATCTTCTCAATCCATTATCTTTAAAGGATTTGGGGTCAACTTTCCATAAACTGGTTATATAATGTCATATCAAGACTTTTCCACATGGACATGGCCTTTCAAGTTCAAAAAGTGTGGCCTCTGTTATATATTTTCTATTTTATTTATTTATTTATTGGAGGGTGGGTGTCATGGACCTAGTCTCTGTGGTATACAAAGCAATGATTTTTTTTTAAATGGTGGCTTAAGCAGGACTTTCCCAAAATCAAAGCTCGCTAACAATGATCTAATTTAAACAATAACTAACCAATTTGTGTGGCTGCACACTTGATTTGCCCAGAGGCTTTCAAGGGTGGCACTGCAAAGTGGAGTAAAAATGATAAGAAATTAATAGAAGGCAAGAAGCCTTGGTTTTTTGGGTCAGCAAACTACCTGAGGGATGACTCACATTCCTGAAATCCTAAAGTCAACCAGAGACTTAGAGAAAAGGAAGCCAATTCATCTACACAAGGCTACACCAGCTGTTGACCTATCTCCCTGCACATGAAGGATGCCACTAACTGTTGTTCCATCTAGCTGAAGGACTGCAATTACAGCTCCTGTTCTGTGACAATCCAGAAGGCCATGAAAACTGAAGTATTTGCAATCCCCTTGTTATTTTACATATCTTATTCTTCCTTTTTCTAATATTGTCGTTTGCTTCTTTTAGCTGGGAGGTAGTCCACACTTTTTATTCTCTCATTTTAGAGTGTGGAAGTGTGGCTGTGTGAATGCATGTGTGTATGAGCACCCATCAAGTTCATAAAGGGAGGGCACCAAAAAAAGTTCCCCAGTTTAAATAGCCCTAACCGAAGTCTCAAAGATATTCATTAAAGTGTGTTTCATATTCTGTGTTTAAAAGTCCTAAGGAACTTTATAATAAGGCAGAGTGGCCTCCCACTGATCTGGAGAGGGAGGAGTCACTCTGTAATCCCTGGTGGATGGAGCCAGATCAGACTCGCCCTTCCCGTTGGAAGCCAAGAGGCAGGACAGGAAGAATAAAAGGCAGAGCCACCAACCCAGTTGAGTCTGTGTCAGGGAAGGGAAGGGAGCAGACTTCTCCAGGCCACTACAGGGCCCTGGAGTTGAACCCTAAGATTGACCCAGGTGAAGAGCTGCCATGTCTGGTGCTTGCCGCATATCCTGAGAAAACAGAGGACTCCTGTGGAATGCAGGTACCCAATATATAGGAATCTCAGTGGAACTGGTTGAGTCTGAAATATTTGTAGAGATGTTTGTGGACACTCAAAGTGGCCATTTCTATATAAATTTGTTTTGGAGGAGGAAAGAGGATTCCCCCCAAAGTCCTATAATCTAGTGTATTAATCACAGGGCTAAGAATAATGCAGGTACCCAACAAGGGGATCGTAAGAAGTGGCCCAGGGAAACCAGACTTCAGCTCAGTTGGGTTGTTGCTTGATTCTACGTCAGCATGTTTTGGTTGGATCCTCGCTGACCCAGTGGCGGAACACTCCGCCACTGTTAGGTCCCTGGGCTAAGACCTGGTGAAGTAGGGTGGGCCCAGGTTCCCCTACCCCCTGCTACCAACCCTACTCCTGGGGTGGCAGCCTCCCCACCTTAGGCCAAGAGGCTTGTGTCTGCCTGCCATCTGCCAGAGCTGGGTGGTCAGACTGTTAGTTTGCCCTGTCGAAGGGCCTGAGCTATAAAACTGTTCCTTTGCTCTGCTCTGCTCTGAGCCTTAAGACTGCTTGGTTGCTCTGCCCTGCCTAGGGCCCAAGCTCCTAGACTGTTTGCTGGCCCTGCCCTGCCTGAAAGCCGAAGCTCTGATCCTTGCTTGGGGTGGTGCCCCAGAGATGTAGTGAGGCAGAGTGGCCTTCCCCTGAGCTGAAGTGGGAGGGACAGCTGCTAAGCCTCCGCAACTTAAACAGTCATACATAAAATTTGGTACACAAGATTTCTCAAACTTCTGCTTATCAAAGAGTTTTGTTAGAGTCTTTTTCTATGCAATTCGGGGAGAGGAGATTGGGGAAGGGTTAACCACCACACTGAAACTGAAATCTAAAGAAGAAGCTTTATAATTGGCTCTGAGGTTGTGGTTTTAGTATTAGATAATAATTTGTCTTCAGTATAAAAATATTTAACCAGATCCAAGTTAGACTTGACTAACTAGGGTGACTTTTTTTTAGTTGGGGTGTCTAATCAAAGAGAGAGCCTCCTTCTGAGATCCCTCTTATAAGGATTGATTATTTGCTATATTCAGCTGATGATTTGACTAATTTGATTATTTGATTCCATTCGAGACTTGACCTGATGTGATAGCTGTATTGTTTTATACTTAGTTTAGTTTAGTATTACTAACAGTAGCTTAGCTTTAGTGATAGGTTTTCTTGATTTTGTTTTTGTTTGTTTAAAACATTTAATAGAAGTTATAAAACAGATATGGATTCATTTCTTTCAATAAGCAATGTAGGTTCATAATGTTAGCATTTCCAAAATGTAAATTATTTACAGTAAATATATAGGATTGTGATACAAGTGCCTGCACAACTGGCAAACATAAGCAGCAACAGATAAAAAAAAATGCTCAAGTTGTGAAGTAGATTCTGCACAATGTCACACAAATAAATTTGGTTAGTAAGTGCACCTCTAAAAACTCACAAAAATTATTCTTTTTATATGCCCACAGGACCTGTTCTTTCTTCGCACTGCATTTAAGTACGCTGTATACATAAAAAAAATGTAGCTGGTCAAACTAGAATCTGGCTTTGGACAGCAGAAACGTAGCAGGTCTTATGTCGACAGAGGTAGTGAATTTCATACTATTATTCTCAAAAGGTCAATAAATCTTTGGGGCAAGTCATGTGGCACAGAAATAGAAAAGTTTATAAAATTGTGCCTGATACCCAAAGAGATAAATGGTGTATTATGGAAGGACTTCTGAGGAGTTAATCTAGATTTACACCAGTAAGATCAGAATCTAGTCCACTGAATTTCACATACTGTAGGACTAAGAAAGTAAAGTGACACAAACTAAGTAAATTGAGTATTGTCACTCTAGGGCCTTTGATGGGTTCTGGAAGGAAGCAGCTGAAATATTGTTTCCTGAAATATTATTGTTTATATTCTTTGCCTGCACTCCAAGAAATGCTGTATTGCCACCCTAAAGAATCTTGCATTACTTTTAGAAGAACAAGAACTTTATAGAGAAGAAGTTAGTACACTGACTAGTCCTGTACATGGCTCTACTGGATATCTTGTCAACCAAATATAAGTTTTGATTAAGCAGCACAGCTATCACGTACTTACCTTTGATTTGCCCTTACTGTAACAGGCTCTTTTAGTAGCTTCATCACACTGCCACTCCACTGCCTGAAATACATATCAATAAAAATATTTATAGACAAAGATAAGTAAAGTACAAACCACATAGTAGTGTCAGATAGAGACAGCTAACATAGTCATGTTTATGGTACATAGTTCTGTCACATTAACAGCTGATTTTGGGGAGAATCCATTTACAATATTGTTATGCTGTTTTTTTTTTCCTCAGAAACATATATCATTCTTATTAATGGCTGCTTAATGACATAGCTAAAGTGAGGTTGGTATTTTCAATCCAGACCTAGCACACACTTACCTACATCAGAAAAATCACTATCAGCACTAATTAGCACTATTCCTGGCAGTCCTAGCAAAGCAAAGTGATTGAATAAGTACGGAGAGGAAAAGATGCTCTATCTCCAGATCTGTCAGTCTAGATAGTTAAATGGCCTGCATCACCATAGCATTTGAGGTCAACTTTGTTGAGAGACATAGTCATCATGCTGTGGGAAAGCGTGCATTGTTGCTGTCCGTTCTGTCAGTATAAATTCAAGAGGCTACCAATCCAGCACTAATCACAAGCACTAAAACTTACATTTTGGTCTGAGAAAAAAAAGAAATATACAAAACAACAGTACTAAAATTGTCTACTATGGAACTGAGTTGATTTAGCCTAATTTCTGTGTTGTCTCTTTGCTTCAACAGATCTATGCCACAGCTGTAATACCATTTTTCCATGCTGTAGTTTCAGTGTATGAATTAAACCTTATTGCTTTATCTAATGTTCAAACGCTATGACTTAGGAAGTATATTCTTTTACAGAGTGTATATTTCAGGGTGTACATACTGATACATGTGCATAGTTGCATATATATACATATACTGTATAATCAAGAGTGCCTTTGATATCGATAACATATATAAATACACACCCTAGATGTGAAAGGTACCATCGATATCAAATATCAGAGGGGTAGCTGTGTTAGTCTGGATCTGTAAAAGCAGCAAAGAGTCCTGTGGCACCTTATAGACTAACAGACGTATTGGAACATGAGCTTTCATGGGTTAATACCCATGCATCCGCCACCCGCAAAAGCTCATGCTCCAATATGTCTGTTAGTCTATAAGGTGCCACAGGACTCTTTGCTGCTTTTACAGATCCAGACTAACACAGCTACCCCTCTGATATTTGATATCGATGGTACCTTTCACATCTAGGGTGTGTATTTATATATGTTATTTAGGTTAAAAGCGTAATTGATTGCATTTGCTTTTTTACCAGAAAGAACTGTGATTTCTTTACTAACTGTTGCAGCTTAACAATTTAAACCACAGTTTGCCCCATTTTCATTTTAAGTAACCAAAGCCAACTCATGCTGATTTAATGTAGCTAATTTTTTTGTAGCTGAACTTTCATGGAGATTGTATTAATAGTAAGAAGACTCTGTAATTAGTAAAAATAATAGTCTGAAAGCCTATTTAAATGAGAGGAAGAAAACATCTTCTGACAATACTACACATTACTCTTTGATTTGCCTTTTCAACTAGCCCAAAAATGAGGTTTTTTTATTTCCAGAAAAAATAACCTTATAATCAGTCCTCCCCTTCCCCGGCCCTGTTCCCCAAACTCCTTTCCATTTAAAACAATTTCTATTGCAGATGAATTTCTACGTCAGTGAGGATTTATTGAAAACTTTTTAAACAGTCTGGAAGAATCCTTCAGTGAATGACTCTAACAATTGTTACAAATTGTATCGAACAGAATGAAACACCCTCATAAGGAGCTGTATGAAAAGGGAACAATACCTTAACTCTTTTGTACAAAAAAGCAGTTTTATCCCACAAATGGTAAGTATTCTATAAAAGACTGTTCTTGGCATACCAATGTATCCTAAGTTTCTAGAGTATTATAAAGATTGCTTTAGAATAGAGAACTAAAGCAAATGCCACCAGAACACAGTAAGTCTATATGTTGTATAGCAGTATGTGCCAGTGTCTGATTTTGGAAATTTTAATCCATAAAAGCATTGAAGCTTAAACTCTACTATGGTTCCAATGTAGAAGGAGTTACTGGAAGGTCATCAGTGTAGGAAGATTTCATGAGAAATGTAGATTTAAATTAAGGCTTTAAAGAGAGTGTTTGCCATATGTGAACTTAGTAGGCTGTACCAAGCCTGGGGAGTGGAGAGAAAGAAGACATGTTAAGCATGTAGCATATCCTACAGCATGAACAAACCCCTTATGCTTAACAATCTGTCCCATCTTGTATTTTGCTCACTCTGGTTGCCTTCTCTGTGCCTGAGGAAGATCTCTTTGTAGCTTGAAAGCTTGTCCCTTCCACCAACAGAAGTTGGTCCAATAAAAGGTATTACCTCGCCTACAGTGTCTCTCCCATATCCTGGGACCATATCCTAGGAGCATGCATAATCCATTATACTGCAGTGCCCCCAAAACACAATGCTTATGGCAAAATTTTCAGAAGAAGCTTCATTTTTGCTGCCCTTGTTTAACATCCAACGCATGGTTTGGCAGAGGTACTCTGCTTCTCACAGATTAGCTTACCACTGCCACAAATCCAGTGCCTATAATAGAGAGCCAAAGGTGTTTACCACAGGTGAAAATGTACTGCACAAGATTTAAAATACCTACTGCCACAGGCTCTGGGAGTCAAGATCACTGAATTCTATTTTGTCCCATTCTAACACTGACTTGCTGTGGGACCTTAGTTCATTTCACTCAGTCTTTATTTTAAAATCTTCAAAATGGGGGCAATCATATTTACCTACTTTGCAAAGTTGTGCAGCATAATTAAACAATGCATGGAAAGTGCTACAAAAATGCAAAGAATGATTACCATTTGTCAGCAGTAGAGTTAGAAACAAGTTTCAGGAGGCAGCCATGTTAGTCTGTATCCACAAAAACAATAAAGAGTCCAGTAGCACCTTAAAGACTAACAGATTTATTTAGGCATAAGCGTTCATGAGTAAAAAACCTCACTTCTTCAGATGCATGAGATGGGAACAAAATTCAGAAACTAATTATTCTTAGCCCTGTGATTAATACACTAGATTATAGGACTTTGGGAGGAATCCTCTTTCCTCCTCCAAAACAAATTTATATAGAAATGGCCACTTTGAGTGTCCACAAACATCTCTACAAATATTTCAGACTCAACCAGTTCCACTGAGATTCCTATATATTGACTAAACATCCCAAACTATAATTTATTGCTAACTGAGAACTGCCCAGATATCTAGATTTTTTTCAGAAGAGAAAAGTCAAAAGCCTGAGAGAGTAGAAACTCAAACCTCAATGGCACAGTTTTTGCAGTCTTTCACCCGAGTATGTAATGGAACTCAGTGCAGGTAAGTCTGGAAGCCAATTAACCGCATCTGTGGTGTAACTGAAAAGAAACTTCCTTTTCCCTCCCCTTTTGCTAATATACTTTGAATGAATGAATTGAAACATAGGTTTAATATTAAGACACTATGTGATATTGTCAGATACTGTATTGGGGTAAATATAAGGAACTAAACTGAATAAACTATTTTTTATGAATTAAGCTTTATGCAAGACATTGTACAATTAATGGCAGGGTTTACTTTAGGGGCATCCTGCTAAAAAAAGAAGGGGGCTGTGTTCAGACTGATATATTTTAAATTAGTTATTAAGTTAGCAAAGTAAGGATAATATTTCCAACCAGGTATGCTTATGTTACTACAAGTCAGTGAAATATACCTATGCTAGAAATGGATAAATAAAGAGATAGAACCAAATAATGTGTTCTAAGGACGGTTGAACACAGAGTTGAATAATACGAAATGCAACTGTTTTGATCATCGGCATAGTTTTAGGGGGGAGGGGAAGATGGAGTATTGCCCCCTCCCCCAACTGCAAACCTTGGTTAGGCACGGAATTTGCCCGCCCACCCATGTGCAGCCCCACTGGCCTGATTGGAGCTGCCCCGCGCAAAAAAAATATACAAGTCAATCTACAACTATGTGTTTGACCACTAATGCACAGACACAGGTCAGCCACATATACAGAGTTCCTAAAATTATTGTTAAAATAAGGAGAGAAGAAATGAAAAACGTATACAGCTGTTCTGGCCTGATAAAGAACAGCAATTTTTTAAATGACATTGTGTTACTGCGTGTTGGACATTTAAAACAAATTAAAGATCATAAAAGCAGTGGAGAGGCTTTTTTTCAAACTGTGAACTTTAAGCTAGACATTTCAGCAGTCAGCAAAGTGCCGAGGAGAAAATACTACTTGAGCAAGCACACTGTGTGAAGTTGGCCAGAGGATGCACTTCAAGAGGGAGCCATGGAAAGCAACTTGCGAAAGTAGGTTGCTAATTGGGGATGAGCCAGCAGGTGTTCAATGTATGTATCACTATCGCCATACAAATGGCTATGACCTAACTAGTCTTACATAAAAGGGTATGGCATAAGATGTTTTGCACAAATATACTGGAATGTAAGAAAAGTGATGCCTCGTCTTCTGATTGGATGGTGAAAGGGGACACGACTTTAATGTTGGCTGGATATTTTAAGTCTTTGTCAGAAGCACCAGTTGCCATTTGATTAACCCACACCAGTTTCTCAAAGAAGAGTAACCTAGCTGTACCACCCAGGAAAAAATGGGATAAATTGGAATGTCTCTGTAAGCACATTGCTTCCTGAAAGCTAAATACACCTGGAAGGAAGACAATTGTGGTCCTGTGCCATCCACTTAGGAACCCTCCTGGTAATCCCAAGTACTCATATCGGATAGGCACCTTTTTTTGTCTCTTTCTCTTTTTCACCAGTTTGGGTTGTTAACTGTTGGAGTGGGAAAAGACTATAATGCTGTACTTATATCTGCTCCACCTGGCTTTACAGTGTCAACTTTGCTATTGAGCTGAGAGCTGAAGGCTGAGCAGAGATCTGGTGATAACTAACAGACTTTGAGCACCCTTTCAACATGAATGAACTATAAGGGATAATTACATACATTGCAGCAATAAAATATTTCAATAATTTGTCTAAAGATTGAGTGGGCAGTAGAATCTTATTCAAAAGTTAAACAGTGATATATTTATTAAGCAAACTAGATATATGAAGCTGGGTTGGCTTCAAGGGAAATTGAAAGGAATGTCAAATTTGTTCAGATACCTTTGCAGAAGGCAAACAGTAAAAATCTGAAAACCGTGAAGAATGCTTAGCTGCCCCTTTCCTTTATTGGATAAACAATAGTCAAGAAGGACAAAAATCCTTGTTGCCTTCACTGGAAAGAGCTTGTGTGTGTGTGTGTGTGTGTGTGTGTGTGTGTGTGTGTGTGTGTGTGTGTGTGTGTGTGTGTGTGTGTGTGTGTGTGTGTGTCCACGCATTCATACACACAATCCAATGCAGCAGGATATTAAGTCCTGACATGAATTTTCCAGAGATGCTACAAAATGCAAACAAGGGAAAAAATAAATCTATATACAGTATATTTCAATATAACCATAATGTGCAATCATAACCTTAATCAATATGAAAGTGTCAGTCACATGTTCAGGATCTGAAAAGGCCATGAAAAGACTTATTGGTTGGGGTATCTATTATTAGATGTGATACAGGAGAATAAAAACACATGGCTTCCATTAACATCAATGGGAGCTGCAGTCACGTAACTGAGAGCATAATTGTGCCCTGCGTAATATCTGTAGTACTGTAAGTAGACAGACAGGCACTCATAATGGATGTATTAATACAAGTACACATATTTAATGTACACACTTCTCTGAAGTGTAAAAACAAAATGTACTATTATATTTCATAGTGAAATAAGTTAATTAGTCAGGAACCAGAAAAATGAACTGAACAACATTCCAGACAGATGGTTGAGCACTCCTTAGGCAGATGGCTCTGCTAATTAGATACTGGCAAAAAATAACATTAAAAAGGTGGTTTAATTACATGATGCCAAAAATTAACAACTGCACAAGTTTTTCTTTTTTTTATTATCTGGTTGCTTTCACATCTTATGTTATGTATTTCATCAGTACCTTGGGATTTTTAGATATAATGGCAATGAGCATTATAACTAAGTGACAGTAAACATGGTCATCCCACCCTACTGTTCACAGCACTCCAAAAATGAAATGGCTTGGCCAAAACTATGTTTGGCTAAAGAGGCTTTCAGCCCATGTAATTATCTCTCAGTAAACACATATGCTGGAATCCAAGAGCTGGGTCTAAAGAGGCCACTGAGAAGGGTGTGAGAATAGCCAGTGCGGGGAGATAATGAAGGAACAGATGAGGATTTCAGAAGAAGCAGAGTTTAGCAGAGTGGTTGTGTTATTGGTTATTGCCAGGATTTTCATGGAACTGTGTTGGTATTATGAGGTCACTACCTCCAATTTACATATAAATTCAATTTAGAAAGATTTACAACTCTCCTTTCACTGAGAAAAAAAGTTCTTCTTATTTCAAACATAGTAATTTTTCCTCTTGCCTTCCACATATCTGCCGTTTTGTCTCCTGGAGCTACTTTGTTATGTAATGTAATGTACATTGTACATTAGCTTTCCAACAGACTTTGAGAAGTAGCTGAGGACTGTGGAACATCTGTTCTTCATTGAAAAGCTAGAAGATGATACATGAAGAATGACTTTCAGATGAGATTGAGAACTGGCTAAAAGACAGGGAACAAAGGGTAGGAATTAATGGTAAATTCTCAGAATGGAGAGGGGTAACTAGTGGTATTCCCCAAGGGTCAGTCCTAGGACCAATCCTATTCAATTTATTCATAAATGATCTGGAGAAAGGGGTAAACAGTGAGGTGGCAAAGTTTGCAGATGATACTAAACTACTCAAGATAGTTAAGACCAAAGCAGATTGTGAAGAACTTCAAAAAGATTTCACAAAACTAAGTGATTGGGCAACAAAATGGCAAATGACATTTAATGTGGATAAATGTAAAGTGATGCACATTGGAAAAAATAACCTCAACTATACATACACTATGATGAGGGCTAATTTAGCTACAATGAGTCAGGAAAAAGATCTTGGCGTCATCGTGGATAGTTCTCTGAAGATGTCCACGCAGTGTGCTGAGGCAGTCAAAAAAGCAAACAAGATGTTAGGAATCATTAAAAGGGGGATAGAGAATAAGACTGAGAATATATTATTGCCCTTATATAAATCCATGGTATGCCCACATCTCGAATACTGTGTACAGATGTGGTCTCCTCACCTCAAAAAAGATATTCTAGCACTAGAAAAGGTTCAGAAAAGGACAACTAAAATGATTAGGGGTTTGGAGAGGGTCCCATATGAGGAAAGATTAAAGAGGCTAGGCCTCTTCAGCTTGGAAAAGAGGAGATTAAGGGGGGATATGATAGAGGTATATAAAATTATGAGTGATGTGGAGAAAGTGGATAAGGAAAAGTTATTTACTTATTCCCATAATACAAGAACTAGGGGTCACCAAATGAAATTAATAGGTAGCAGGTTTAAAACAAATAAAAGGAAGTTCTTCTTCACACAGCGCATAGTCAACTTGTGGAACTCCTTACCTGAGGAGGTTGTGAAGGTTGGGACTATAACAATGTTTAAAAGGGAACTGGATAAATTCATGGTGGCTAAGTCCATAAATGGCTATTAGCCAGGAAGGGTAAAGAATAGTGTCCCTAGCCTCTGTTCATCAGAGCATGGAGATGGATGGCAGGAGAGAGATCACTTGATCATTGCCTGTTAGGTTCACTCCCACTGGGGCACCTGGCATTGGCCACTGTCGGTAGACAGATACTGGGCTAGATGGACCTTTGGTCTGACCCGGTATGGCCGTTCTTATGTTCTTATGAGATGAGCTTTTTTCAGAGATGAGAAGGGTTCCCTTTTGGCTCATCCAGCAAAGGATGCTGGTTTGAGTTTCAGCTGTAGTAATATGCCAGAAACCTCTACAGGGAATCCAACCACCAGATGGGGAACTCTGGTAATTGCTTAAGTCTATTCTCATATCTGGCCACTAGTTGGCAGACATAACAGCCAGTTTTTCTAAGGGAAAACACTATATATGTTTTCATCTATTTAGAGTCAGTTTTAAATATCTGACTCCAATGTGGAAATGTTTTCATATCAATTACAACTTTTATTCAAGTTTATACTGTGTTTTATACAGTGAGCTGTGTGAAATATTTTAAATTAAACCTCAAATCATGCTTATGCTCATCTGGTTTTGATGTTGACTACAAAGTGAGTGAGCCTGACATGATTTAATGTTGTTAACTACGTAAAATTTGAAGTTTCATGTGGTTTTGACGGGAAGCCACGTTTCAACTGAGTTTCAATTTAAACATTTTGGTTTAAAGCATAGCAAAAGTCACAAGGTGGCAACCCATATCTGTCAAAATCTAGAGAAAATCTTCACACAAAGCCATGTGGAATGAAAAGTCCAAGATTTACACCCTTCTGATTATATTTAACATGCAAAGATACAATTCAGCTTTTGAAACATCTCAAGTGGTCAGAATCTAGCACTACATCAGTAGACATAATTGGAAGAGGGTTCTTATCTTAGACATATCAAGATAATTTTCAAAAGTGCTCAACAATGAGCTACTTTATTGACTTTGGTGGGAACAAATTTAGCCCAATGCTGAGCAATTTTGAAAATTCTACCCACAGTCTTTCATTTCTCCTCTTTTACACTCGTGGAATTCCACTGAATTAAGGGAAGTGAAGAAAGGGGCTCATATATGGCTTATATGTTTTAAACAATACAAAATACTTGGTTTATATTTAATAGAGACAGGTTCACTAGGAAATTAATGCAAGCAGAGTCTGAATGAGCTCTCCCCTGACATTTAGTGGTGAGCCGTGAAAAGGACTTCAGGAGCTAATCTCGTTTGCATGGGCATACCAACCCTGCCTAGGTGCTCAGCATGATGGGATTGCCTGCCCAAATGGTCACTTTTGGCTGATGTGGGATCCCTAGTCTCCTTGTTATTGGGGCAGGAGTAATAAAGGGTTGTTATCCTTGATGTGTGAATTAAGGGCAGCAGAACTGCACTTGGCATTTCCCGTTTGAGGGACTCACCCTCACCTAAATAGCACTAGCTAGGCAGGGGACACAGGTTCCAAAGCCTAGTGAATTGAGAAAGGGTGGGAGTAGGCACTTGTGCCTGGTGGTGTGGGCCCTGTCTGACCCTTTCTCCACTGTGTAATAACACAGCAAATTTACACTCAATTGAGAGTCTTGTTACATGCAGAGCTGAACTCATTGACATCTTGGTCTAAGTATTAGACCTGCTTTGGGACAGTATCTCTGAAGCAAGAGACTGCCTAGTATGCATCAGCAGTGAGGCTCCCCCATTAACAACTGAAATCACTAAGAGCTATGTTTAAGTGTGGGGCCCTGAAAACATCTTCATGTGGCTGGTGAAGAGGCACAGCCAGCAGGGCAGCTGTCAGAGAGTGCCAGAGCAGAGCCCTGCAGATAGTGGTGGCAAATGAGTGCCTGAGCAGCAGATGAAGTAAGGTGCCTCGTTTACAAACCCCCCTCCACCCCGGTGGGAGGTGAACTCTGGAGGTCTGCACTGTCCAAGGACAGCAATTATGAGTGGGGTGCAGAGAAGAGATAGGCATATTAAAGGGACTTTTGGGTTGCTGGACTTAAGAACCTGACGGGAAAAAGACACTGCCCAACTTACTTGGTAGTGGGTCTTTTGCTCATGGTTTATGTTTATAAACCCTGTTTACGGTATTCCCCAAATTAATACCGCATTATTTCCCTCCTTTTATTAAAAGTTTTGTGCTACACTGAGACTCTGTTCTTGCAAGAGGGAAAGGCGCCCTCTTAGAGGTGCCCAGGGGCAATCGTCTTTGGTCACTGGATGGGGGCTTGAGCTAGTTTTTGTTGTATTGTTGAAAAGGAACCCTTAGATATTGAACCCAGCTGTTGTTCATGCCAACTCTGACTGGCAGAAGTGTTATATTGATATCCAAATCTGGAATTCAAACCCGCCAAAGTTTGAGTGTATTTGGATCCAGGGTCTTAGTTCTGCCCAGTACAGGTTTTTATTTGCAAAATTCAAATAAGACTTCTGAGTTGGGCATGTTCACTTCTGGCTCCAAAAGTTTTGGGTGTTAGAATCTCTTGTTTTGGATTGGGTTCCCCCCCCCTTTTTTTTAAGATCTGATTTTGATATTGGAAAAAAAAAACACAACGCAACATCGTATTGAAGCAGTATAATAATGTCCTTGCAATCCAAAAAGTCTCAGACAGTCAGTAGACAGGAGTAAGGAATAAATGCTTTCATCGCCAAATTTGATCATATGGTTGGCTCATTAGCTGCCCTGGGCCCCGGTACTGATAGAGAGCGTAACATGAACATTGATATATGCCCCCCAAAGAAACTGTAACATTATGAAAATCATAATACAAAAGTGATATATGTCATCATGTGCCAGCAATGCCCCTCTGTCATGTACATTGGCCAAACTGGACAGTCTCCACACAAAAGAATAAATGGACACAAATCAGATGTCAAGAATTATAACATCCAAAATCCAGTCAGAAAACACTTCAACCTCCCTGGACACTCAATAACAGACTTAAAAGTGGCAATTCTTCAAGAAAAAAATTTCAGAAACAGACTCCAATGAGAGACTGCAGAAATGGAATTAATTTGCAAACTAGACACCATCAAATTAGGCCTGAATAAAGACTGGGAGTGGATGGATCACTACAGGAACTAAAAAAGCCCTAATTTCCTCATGCTAATTTGTCACTACTGTTATTTACACCTTGTTAACTGTTTGAAATAAGTCACCCTAATTACCAAAAGTGATTTTTTTATCCTGTTGACAATAGTCCACTTTAATTGAATTGTCTCGACCCCCCACTTGGTAAGGCAACTCCCCTCTTTTCATGTACTGTTATATATATATATATATATTTTCCTACTGTATTTTCCACTTCATGCATCTGATGAAGTGTATTTTAGCCCACGAAAGCTTATGCCCAAATACATTTGTTAGTCTATAAGGTGCCACAAGTACTCCTTGATATTACAAACGAGTGATTAGAACTCAGCATACACTTGGGGCTAAATTGTGATTTGAACAATGCATTTCCTCAACAGAATAAGAGGACTCCTATGTGGTCTACTTACTCTGTGAGTCCAGGCAACCAGGAGTAAGCTGTGCTATATGGCTGCTTGTTCCCTCCATGGAGAAAGGGTACAGAGGGTGAGCAGGGAGGGTCAGGGAAAGGGCAGAGCCTTGGCTTTCTCACACACTTGCTGTCTCAAGTACTTGAAATAGCATAGGGAGCAGGGAAGTAGGGATTAGGCAGTCACTCCATGCCAGCCCATCACTGAATCAAGAGGAAAGCAATGCCTAAGAAGGATGTTGATGAGTCACAATCCCCCCTGGAATTTCTTCTGGAGAGCTGCAGCCTATGCACTAAACCTTGGCCCATGAGTGTGTTTAATGTCAGCAAATACTCTTTTACAGATTAAGATAAAAAAACCCAATGAGTTAGAGGCTTTAGTTTAAGGGGAGAAAAATTGGTTACCACGCATACAGAAGGATGAGGTAGACAAAGCTTTCTTCGGACAACCAACAGATGTTTTGAGATCATAGGCCCTGGTTCTTATGGGAGACTTCAATCACCCTGGTGTCTGCTGGGAGAGCAATACAGCAGTGCACAGACAATCCAGGAAGTTTTTGGAGAATGTTGAGGAAAACGTCCTGGTGCAAGTGCTGGAAGAACCAACTAGGGGCCGTGCTCCCCTTAACACTCTGTTCACAAAAAGGGAAGAATTGGTAGGGGAAGTAGAAGTGGATGGCAACTTGGGCAGCAGTGACCATGAGATGGTAAAGTTCAGGATCCTGAAAAAAGGAAGAAAGGAGAGCAGCAGAATATGGACCCTAGACTTCAGAAAAGCAGACTTTGACTCCTTCAGGGAACTGATGGGCAGGATCCTCTGGGAGGCTAATATGAAGGGAAAAGGAGTCCAAGAGAGCTGGCTGTATTTTAAAGAAGCCTTATTGAGGGTGCAGGAACAAACCATCCCAATATGCAGAAATAATAGTGAATATGGCAGGCGACCAGCTTGGCTTAACAGAGAAATCTTCGCGGAGCTTAAATACAAAAAGAAAGCCTAAAAGAAGTGGAAACTTGGACAGATGATTAAAGAGTAGTATAAAAATATTGCTCGAGCATGAAGCGGTGTAATCAGGAAGGCCAGAGCACAATTGGAGTTGCAGCTAGCAAGGGATGTGAAGGGTAACAAGGAGAAGGTCAGGGAAAGTGTGGGACCTTTACTGAATGGGGGAAGCAACCTAGTGACAGATGACTTGGAAAAAGCTGAAGTACTCAATGCTTTTTTTGCCTCGGTCTTCACAGACAAGGTCAGCTCACAGACTGCTGCACTGGGCATCACAATATGGGGAGGAGGTGAGCAGCCCTCCGTCATGAAAGAACAAGGTAAGGATGATTTAGAAAAACTGGACATGCACAAGTCCATCTGTCTGGATCTAATGCATCCAAGGGTGCTGAGGGAGTTGGCTGATGTGATTGCAGAGCCATTGGCCATTATCTTTGAAAACTGGTGGCAATCTGGGGAGATTCTGGATGACTGGAAAAAGGCAAACATAGTGCCCGTCTTTAAAAAAAGAGAAAAAGGAGAATCCAAGGAATGACAGACCAGTCAGCCTCACTTCAGTCCCTGGAAAAGTCATGGAGCAGTTCCTAAAGGAATCCATTTTGAAGCAGTTGGAGGAGAGGAAGATGATCAGGAACAGTCAACATGGATTCACCAAGGGAAAGTCATGCCTGACCAACCTGATTGCTTTCTATGATGACATAACTGGCTCTGTGGACATGGGGACAGCAGTGGATATGATATACCTAGACCAGGGGTCGGCAACCTTTCAGAAGTGGTGTGCCGAGTCTTCATTTATTCACGCTAATTTAAGGTTTCGTGTGCCATTACATTTTAATGTTTTTAGAAGGTATCTTTCTATAAGTCTATAATATATAACTAAACTATTTTTGTACGTAAAGTAAATAAGGATTTTAAAATGTTTAAGAAGCATCATTTAAAACTAAATTAAAATGCAGAGCCCCCCAGACTGCTGGCCAGGACCCGGGCAGTGTGAGTGCCACTGAAAATCACCTCACGTGCCGCCTTTGGCACCTGTGCCATAGGTTGCCTACCCCTGACCTAGACTTTAGCAAAGCTTTTGATACAGTCTCCCACCGTATTCTTGCCAGCAAATTAAGGAAGTATGGATTGGATGAATGGACTATAAGGTGGATAGAAAGCTGGTTAGATCGTTGGGCTCAAATGGTAGTGATCAACGACTTGATGTCTAATTGGCAGTTGGTGTCAAGCGGAGTGCCCCAGGGGTCTGTCCTGGGGCCCATTCTGTTCAACATCTTCATTAACGATCCAAAGGATGGGATGGATTGTGCCCTCAGGAAGTTTATCGATGACACTTAGCTGGAGGTGGGAGGTAGATATGCTGGAGGGCAGGGATAGGGTCCAGAGTGACCTAGACAAATTGGAGGATTGGGACAAAAGAAATCTGATGAGGTTCAACAAGGACAAGTGCAGAGTCCTGCACTTAGGACGGAAGAATCCCATGCACCGCTACAGGCTGGGGACCGACTGGCTAAGCAGCAGTTCTGGAGAAAAGGGCCAGGGGATTACAGTGGATGAGAAGCTGGATATGAGTCAGCAGTGTGCCCTTGTTGCTAAGAAGGCTAACAGCATATTGGGCTGCATTAGTAGGGGCACTGCCAGCAGATCGAGGGAAGTGATTAGTGCCCTCTATTGAGCACTGGGGAGGCCACATCTGGAGTATTGTGCAGGGCCAGCTCCAGGGGTTTTGCTGCCCCAACCAGCACACACACACACACACACACAAAAAGGCCGCGATCGTGATCTGCGGCAATTCAGTGGGAGGTCCTTAACTCCGACCGGGAGTGAGGGACCCTCCGCCGAATTGCCGCCGAATACCTGGACCTGCTGTCCCTCTCCGGAGTGGCCGCCCCAAGCACCTGCTTGCTAACCTGGTGCCTGGAGCCGGCCCTGGTATTGCGTCCAGTTTTGCAGCCCCCACTACAGAAGGGATGTGGACAAATTGGAGAGAGTTCAGCACAGGGTAACAAAAATGATTAGGGGGCTGGGACACATGACTTATGAGGAGAGGCTTATTTAGTCTGTAGAGGAGAACAGGGAGGAGGGATTTGATAACACCCTTCAACTACCTGAAGGGGGGTTCCAAAGAAGATGGAGTTCGGCTATTATCAGTGGTGGCAGATGGCAGAACAAGGAGCAATAGTCTCAAGTTGCAGTGGGGGAAGTCTAGGTTGGATATTAGGAAACACTATTGCACTAGAAGGGTGGTTAAGCACTGGAATGGGTTACCTAGGGAGGTGGTGGAATCTCCATCCTTAGGGGTTTTTAAGGCCCGGCTTGCCAAAGCCCTGGTTGGAATGATTTAGTTGAAGTTGGTCCTGCTTTAAACAGGGGGTTGGACTAGATGAACTCTTCCAGCCCTCATCTTCTCTGATTCTATGTTGTAAGAGACCTTTTTTAAATTTTTAAATTAGTGAGAATTATACATTGTATTGCAGAATCAAGCATAGCAGATTTTTTTCTGGCTTTATTTTATTTCTTTAGCCAGTAACACAATCAATTTCACCACTACTCTTACTTACTCCTTTTTTCACTAATATCTGCTTAGAGTATATTCACATTACATTTATTAAGCGAAGTTCTCCATTGGAGCTGAGGGCATTTTGGATTCCTTTATATAGTAGCTCTCATTCAAACTTCTGGGGAAAAAGATAACTGTAGGGCACAGCAATAATAAAAAAAACCCTAACTAATAATAATAAATAATAGTCAACAATAATAACCAGTCAACAACTGGAGGCTTATGAAACAATGAAGAGAGAAAAAATAGTTCAAAGAAAATTTTAAAAAAATGAACAGAAAAATGAGGAAGGAGAGGATGAAAATGACCATTAATATTGTCAATAGACAAATGAATCCTGTTAAGAAGAAAGAAAGCAGGATGCCAGAGAATAATAAAAGAAATATAGGAAGGACTAATTTGTGCAATGAAAAGCCAGTGAAGAAATAAGCATGTCAATAGCAAAGGGAAGCAAAAATGAGACATACAGTTTCCTTTTCAGTGTGAGGATTTAAGTCCAATATACATTTCACTGCTGAAGTTAAGTTGCAAAAACAAGTACCTGGACCATGATTCTGCTGTTTAAAATAACTTGCTGATATGAGAGATGTTTAGAAGGTGAACTAGGCAAGACTGAACAACATAAGAAATATGGATGGCCAAACTAATCTGCTGATTAAAGATAAAGTTTCCAGTGGTAACAACCATAATGATGAGAATGATATTGACAGTAGGAGAAGGGGAAAGAGAAAGAAAAAAAATAATTTCTTCCTTGGTTATATTTAATTTAAGATCGCTTGCTTGAAAATGAGAAAAATTAAGACAGTCTGATAGAAACAAATTTATAAGTCTGAGGGGAAAAGGATGGAAAAGAGGAATACAACTGAATGTAATCAGCATTGCAGGCTCTGAGAAAAGGCAATGTTGCCAAGAAAGAAAATATAAAGCAAAAAGAATAGGGGATAGAGGAAAGAGCCCTGGGGGACACCCAGCATAATAGGATGAGAGAAAGCTACTTATTATAACAGGATACTTTGAAAGATCAATCATAAAAGTACGAAGAAAATCATTGCAGTGCAACTTTAATTTGTGGTGTACCTGCTCTGTGAATAAACTGTACAGATACAAAAGGAACCACGGAGAGGAAAAGAAAAAGTAAGGAAGACAGATAAATAGAAGATTGAGGAGGATTAGGATTAATATTCCCTGAGAAAATGAGAAAAAGAGCTCAAACCGGAGTGTAACATTAACTACCTATTCAATAGAAGTAATGGAAGGGGAAAAGCCAATAATGCAACTTGAAATCCCCAATTACAATTTTCTGAGGGAGATTTGGGATTATCATGATGTTCTTATAAAGACTGAAAGTAATTCCTTTTCATTTATTATGATTCAGGGGGACAGAAAGGTTCAGAACAGTGGCAAAAGATATGGTACCTTTCACTTTTAAATCACATGTTCAAAATTGCTCCAGACTGGTAATTACTGGAAGTCAGTACGTCTAATAGCCTTTTAGACAGTTACTTATGTGAAGTGAGTTGGCCATCTCTGTCCAATTTCTAACTGGCATTTTTATCAGCATCAAGAGAGTCCTACAGGAGTTTCCTTCAACTCTCGATTGACCTACACTGACCGATAATTCTAGGACAGCAGGGTTTGCTACTGTCTATGCTGTATCTGTTCTGTGGTTAAAGAGGATTTCAATCCTTTGCACTTTCAGCCTGTGACCTTTTATCAACATTTTAGTTCATTAAAAAAATATTTTACATACTGTGATGGGGCAAGGCCAGATGGCTACAGTAAAGTACTGACGAACAGGTATGTTAGCCCCAGGCTAAACAAATCCCTAGTACCATGGTAACCAAATGGCAGTTGCTCCAGGTTAATCAAGGCACCTGGGGCCAATTAAGTTCTTTCTAGAAGGCAGTGGAGATAGCTACATTGATTAGAACACCTGCAGCCAATCAAGGCAGGCTAATCAGGGCACCTGGGTTTAAAAAGGAGCTCACTCCAGTCAGGCAGGGAGGAGCCAGAGGACAGGAAGCGCGTGTGAGGAGCTGGGAGCAAGAGGCGCAAGAAGCTGAGACTGAGAGGGTGTGCTACTGGAGGATTGAGGAATTATCAGACAATCAAGCATTATCAGACACCAGGAGGAAGGTCCCGTGGTGAGGATAAAGAAGGTGTTTGGAGGAGGCCATGGGGAAGTAGCCCAGGGGGTTGTAGCTGTCATGCAGCTGTTACAGGAGGCACTATACACAGCTGCAATCCACAGGCCTGGGCTGGAACCTGGAGTAGAGGGTGGGCCCGGGTTCCCCCCAAACCTCGCAACTTCTGATCAGACACAGGAGGAGTTGACCCAGACTGTGGGTTCCACCAGAGGGGAAGATCACTGAGGTGAGCAAATCGGCCAATAAGCACAGGACCCACTAAGGTAAAGGAAGAACTTTGTCACAGTACATATCAGAATAATGATGGAAACAATGACAATTAAGTTGGAAGTTTTTTCTTCCTGAAAAAGCCTTACAATAGCCAGATACACATTCATAAAACATAAGTGTCACAATTACAGAGAATGGGTGCCATTTTCTACAGTGCCTACATGACTTAGAAGCCCAAGTCACTTTTTCAAAAGTGACTTAAAACCAGATTTTCAAAGGTATTTAGACACCTACACTGTGACTAGAGAGATGCCTAATGAGATTTTCAAAAGTGCTTAGGTGTCTAACTCTGATTGGCATCTAGATACTTTTGAAAATCCCACTAGGTATCTATCTGCATCTTTAAATGCCTAAATACCTTTGAAAATCTGGTTCCAGGTACCCAATTCCCATAAGAGCAATTGGGCTTCCAGCCACTTCTTAAAATTCCACTACATGCTTCTTTAGCACCTTAGAAGACCTTTAAAAATCAGGCCCTTAGGCACCTACATCTCATTGAAAGTTGGAATCTTGGTTTTGAATTTTCTCTCTTTAAAATGATCACTTTTTGTTCTAACTACAATGTTTTAGCAGTTTTGAGTCAAATACATAACTATGTACAACCTAAACTTTGAGATAGTTTGTTTTTCTTTGGAGAGGTAGAGCAGATAAAAAGACAAAGATTGATAGCATTCCAGTTTTCTGCAGCATCTATTTTTTGAGGAGTGTCAGTAAATAACATACTACTGACAATTAAAGAGTCATTCCTCATAAACTCAAATGGGAATTTTTCAATCTTTACATGGATGAAAAAGCTACCACATTTTTCACTTCCACCTACATGGCTTTATGATATTCAATACTCTAATTACGCAAACTTCATGTTGGTCTCAGTTCTGCAAAACATTTGAGCACATGCTTAATCTTAAACAAATTGGTAATCCTATCCTTTTGAAACAAGGTACATAGGCATGTTCTTAAAGTTAACTACCGATTCAGTTTCCAAGGTACTTTCTATCATGTAACTAATCTGTGGTTCTTTAAAAAGTTTGCTAGAGTTAATTCAGTCTCAACAGCAAATAATTTATTTTGCCAGATTTCCAAAATATCTTAACAGTTGAAGACAACCAATTTCATATAGAATAAACTCTGAAAATTAGACTATTTTCTTATAACCATTACAGTGCTGGAATCCAGAATGACTTCCCACAGTCATTTTACTATAATTTGCACAATGGATAATTGCTCTTTAATTTAGCAGTGATTTCTCTTCATAAAAAACAAACAAGAGTAATTAAGGGGCAATCAGATTGTCAACCATGTTATAACCATTCTGCTTTTCATCTACTTCATAATAGCAAGCACTCAAAGCCAGACTAATTCCTTTCATAAACTGTGTCCTTTGCCATAAATAGGGAGATTATGAACCCCTGTCATCTTGTGACATGGTGATGCCTGCATAAAAAGAATTATATCTGATTTTTTGTATTCTATATTTGGTTTTAACTATATTGACTACTAATTACTAATAATGTTGCATTAAAGCAGCATGCATTTGACTGATGTATACTGCAGTAACACAAAGGGCAACTCTTTATCAAATCCTAGGGCTATATTTACCCAAGTTGTGTAGCTGTGATATTTCAGTGATCCTGACTCAAATCTGTGGTATTATGTTATAACATGATAAAATTCATTGACTACTCCCATATCAAAAAATTTATTCATTTTAATCCGTCTGGGGTTTCTCTATCTTACTTTGTTACTTTATGACTTTATCCTCACGCTCAATTATTTCAAATTTGGTGACAATATATACCTCAGACTAGTGGCACCACTATGGGCATCCACATGGCCCCACAATATGCCAGCATTTTTATGGCTGACCTGGAACAACGCTTCCTCAGCTCTCGTCCACTCACGTCCCTTCTCTACCTGCGCTACATTGATGACATCTTCATCATCTGGACACATGGGAAGTAGACTCTGGAAAAATTACATCACGATTTCAACAGCTTCCACCCCACCATCAACCTCAGCCTGGACCAATCTACATGGGAGATCCACTTCCTAGACACCATGGTAGAAAAAAGTGATGGTTACATTAACACCACCCTATACCGAAAACCCACCAACTGTTATGCCTACCTTCATGCCTCCAGCTTCCATCCATTCCATTACTTCCCAGACCAGAAAATTACTATTGGGAATGTTGAATTTCCAATAGTTATCCTTGGAGCCCAGCCTACCCCTTGATCTCATAGCTCATGAAGCCCCACACAGCCTGGACAGTAGAATGGAGCAATTCGACTATAGGCTGAGCAAGTGCAGAATGGTGGTAGAATGTAACTTTGGATGTTTAAAAGCTCACTGGCGCTGTTTGATGACTAGGTTAGACCTCAGCACTACCAATATTCTCATTGTTATTACTGCCTGCTGTGTGCTCCATAATATCTGTGAGAGTAAGGGGGAGACATTTATGGTGGGGTGGGAGGTTGAGGCAAATCACCTGGCTGCCAATTTTGAACAGCTAGACACCAGAGCGATTAGAAGAGCACAGGTGCGCATCAGAAAGGCTTTGAAAACCAGTTTCATGACTAGCCAGGCTACAGTGTGACAGTTGTGTATGTTTCTCCTTGATGCAAACCTGCCCCCTTTGTTGATTTTAACTCCCTGTAAGCCAACCACCCTCCCTCTTCGATCACAGCTGGCAAAGGAAATAAAGTCACTATTGTTTTGAAACCATGCATTCTTTCTTTATTAATTAAAAAAAAGGAGATAACTGATAAGGTATCCTGGGTGGGGTAGGATGGTGTGGAAGAGGAGGGGAGGAAGGAAGGACAAGGCCACATTGCTTATTGTAGCCACACTACAAATCAAAACTGTTTGAATGGCAGCCTTCTGTTGCTTGGGCCATCCTCTGGAGTTGAGTGGCAGGGTGCCTGGAGCCTCCCCACCCCCCCATGTTCTTGGGCATCTGGATGAGGAGGATATGGAATTTGGGGAGGAGGGCAGGCGGTTGTACAGTGAATGCAGCGGCAGTCTGTGCTCTTATTGGCTTTTCTGCAGCTCCACTAGACGCCTGAGCATGTCTGTTTGCTCCCCCATTAGCCTCAGCATAGCCTCCTGCCTCTTCTCATCACGCTCACTTAATGCTTTCCTGGACTTTGCCACTCCATGCATTCAGCTGTGCCCTATCAGTGCAGGAGGATGGCATGAACTTGGAAAATATGTCATCACAAGTGCGTTTTTTTCGTCTTCTAATCTGCGATAACCTCAGGGACGGAGATGATAGGGGGAGCATAGAAGCATTTGCACCTGTGGGGGGATGAAAAGGGAGAGTAAAATTTAAGGTGATACATTTCTGAGAACAAAAGGGAAACTCTTTCACAGTAAATCAAGCAATTCACAGCTGACAGTACATGTGCTTTTGGTATGAGGTCGCATTTTCCCTTTCACTTTGAGCGCCTCACATCACATCACACACGGCTGTGCAACAGCATTCGGTTTCCAGGCAGCCGTGGTAACCCAAAGAGTACACGGGTCTGGCTTCTAATGCCTTCATAATATGTGGGAATGTTTTCAAACTGCAGCACCCTCCTTTCCCATAGCAAGCAATGCCAGTTGGGTTTGCCATTTAAAAGGAGGGGCTGCAGTTTTCAGGTGGATGTGCAGCAAACACTTCCCCTCACCTCTCCCCTCACCACATGGCTATTCTCAGGGATCCCTTTTAGCCAAGCACAAACAGCCCAGCATGAGTGGGGTACTTTTATTGTTCCCTTACAAAAATTCCCCTATTTCAACCAGGTGACCATGAATAATATCACTCTCCTGAGGCTAACCCAGAGAGATATAGACCGAATGTCGGTTGAATGCGACCAAAACCCAGGACCATTCGCCGTCATGCTTTGTGCTGCAATGATTCCAGACTACTTGCTACTGGCATGGCATGGTAACGTGTCCTACGGCGTAGGATGAAATAAGGCAGCCCTCCCCAGAAACCTTCTGCAAAGGCTTTCAGAGTACCTCCAGGAGGGCTTCATAGAGATGTCCTTGGAGGATTCCCACTCCATCTCCAGACATGTTAACAGACTTTTCCAGTAGCTGTACTGGCCACAAATGCATCCCAAGTCTTCACGGCAAATCAAACATTAAATATTATTGCTCTTAAACCCTGTACTGTAGTTACAAATGTGCATTCACCAGAGGTGTTTTCTCCGCCTTCAGTGTTGGGGATCCTGCCTTGGGAGGGTACTGGGTCCAGGGTGATTAAAAGTTCCTGGCTGTCGAGGAGAACGGATTCACCGCTTGCCTACTGCACATTCTCCTCCTCTTCATCATCAACAAAATACTCCTCCATGTTGCAGATTTCCACGGACAGTGGTGGGGTACTGGTAGGGTCCTCCCTAGAATGCCAGAAGCGGCATGTATGGGACTCTGACCCAGAGCGACCGTTTGCCTCCTTTGTCCTTTGGTAGGCTTGCCTGAGCAACTTGACTTTCACGCGGCACTGCTGTGTGTGTCCCTGTTGTAGACTCTTTCCATCATGCACTGTGCGATTTTGCCATATTTATTAGCATTTCTTCTTTTCAATCGGAGTTCTGTCTGCACAGATTCCTCTCCCCATACTGCAATCAGATCCAGTGTCTCCCATTCGCTCCATGCTGGTGCTCGTTTGCAATTCTGGGGGGACTGCATGGTCACCTGTGCTGCTGAGCTCACTACACTGACCAAACAGGAAAGGAAATACAAAAGTTCTTAGGGCTTTCCCTGTGTATCTGGCTAGTGCATTGGAGTTGAAAGTGCTGTCCAGAGTGGTCACAATGGAGCACTCTGGGATAGCTCCCAGAGGCCAATACAGTCGACTTGAGTCTGGGCTACCTCAAATTCGACCCAGCAAGATTGATTTTAGCGCTACTCCCCTCACCGGGGAGGATTACAGAAGTAAATTTTAAGAGCCCTTTAGGTCGATGGAACGGAATTGCTTGTTGTAGATGCATTCATTGTAAAATCGACCTAGTGCAGCTAAATTTGTCCTAACCCTGTAGTGTAGACCAGAGTTATGAAAGGGCAAGACATGCCGGACCTGTGGGGCTTTATAGCCCAAAGGAATCCTTCTAAGAGGGCTAGTGATCTTACTGCAACTCACCAATTCTCTAGCCAGCTGCTCATTTCCTAAGGAAAGAGGAACATGAGACACGGTGACTTTAACAGCAAGTGTTGAAAGGGGCATAACAGGGACAAAGACCACTTCTTACAACAATTCTCTCCACAACCACCTGCTCAATAAGGCTAAGTGTGGCAATAAACACAACAGCCTGGCTCATGCAAGATGCATGTTACATTTTTAAACCAATCATCTACCCCACAGCTAGAACACATACTCCACAGAGGCAGCATCTGGAGGCAAAATCCGTAACCCACAGGCCACAGGTTAATCTCTCAGAATCTACAACAAACTGAGGTCTCTGTAAAAGTCTGCTAAAATGGAACAAATTCTGAAATTAAATGCACAAAAACTACAAAACTAAAACACACACATAAAACCATTATTTCAACAGAAAAAGAACAGCAAACCACACCCAGTCTCAGCCTCATTCCCAAACACTCCCACAATCCTCAAAGAGAGTGTGAGAGGTACTTTCATCTTTAAAAAGGCACCTACAATGTGTGAGAGACTATTGCCTTCCAAAAGAGATACTTGAGTCTTAAAATCAGACATGACCTCCACAAAACCTTCTTGATATATTTCCTATTAAGACATATTTAGGCCTTAATCCTGCAACTTTCTCCAAGCAGGTATACACACCTATGCATGCCTGAAGCCCCAGTGAAGTCAATGGGACTCTGTGCAGAGCCAGTTGCATGACTGAGACGTTAGTGCTCATGAAAGATGACTTACCACCAACACCACTACCATGCTCAAAAAACATTTAAGTTGCCCTATAAGGAAGGGACTAATAGACACCACTGAATTCATGCTTACTGCCTAGGGCAGTCAGGGAAATAGAATAGCAACTGAAGCTGCACTTCATTGTATATCCTCAGGATGAACTATGTGATAGAGAACAAGGTGCATCCTCATTCACATTGGGCACTGCTAACTATACAGCTCCATGTTTTCACAGCCACAATAATTGATATACATGCAATCCTCAAAGTAGAATAGAAGTCCTCTATCAACAGAATGAGACAGCATGGGTTGGCTTTCCCCACACTGTCTCACCTGTTAGTCTCAACTCTGAATTAAAAGACCCAATTCTACAGGTAGGACAATGAATCAATCTCCAAATCCACTAAAGGTAAGCCTTTCTGCTGATGCTGCCAACAAGGAATGATGGTGATGCCAACACTCATGCACTAGGAACTGGAATGATATCACCCACTCATTTCACAAAGTCATACAACAGCCATCCGATAAATGTTAACTACCAACCTGGGTTGGATTTAAACTGATGAACTAGAGGTGCAAAAGATACAGTTATTCAGATTTTTAGAAAGCTAAAAAGATTCCACACAATCTAGATGCCCTTGACATAAATGAAAAGTATGTCTTAAGGGTACATTTAAAGATAATTCACCATCAGTATATCATCATAGAATCATAGAATATCAGGGTTGGAAGGGACCTCAGGAGGTCATCTAGTCCAACCCCCTGCTCAAAGCTGGACCAATCCCCAATTAAATCATCCCCAGCCAGGGCTTTGTCAAGCCTGACCTTAAAAACCTCTAAGGATGGAGATTCCACCACCTCCCTAGGTAACCCACTCCAGTGCTTCGCCAGCCTTCTAGTGAAAAAGTTTTTCCTAATATCCAACCTAAATCTCCCCTGGCAACATAACTCAAATCCTCATTCTCCCCAAAGAATTCCCCACCCTTTCTATTTCCACCTCTGTTTTCAAATGCCTGGAAAAAATACGAGCTTTGCGTTGCCCTTTATGAACATCCATAGCCATCCAGTCCAGCACAACCTACCTGAGGCCATGGCTACACTGGCGCTTTACAGCGCTGCAACCTTCACGCTCAGGGGTGTGGAAAAAACACACCCCTGAGCGCTGCAAGATACAGCGCTGTAAAGCCTCAGTGTAAACAGTGCCGCAGCGCTGGGAGCGCGGCTCCCAGCGCTGCAAACTACACCCGTAGAGGATGTGGAGTACGTGCAGCGCTGGGAGAGCTCTATCCCAGCGCTGGCGCTGCGACCAGACTCGCACTTCATAGTGCTGCCGTGGCAGCGCTTTGAAGTGCAAGTGTAGCCATACCCTGACTTTTTAACCCACTCTAAACAGACTCACTATCCTTCTAAAACAAAAGGACCAAAGCCTTTTCTACGTGGACAAAAATCGGGAGTTGTGTTCTGTTACTTAATTTGTCTGTATTTATGAATACTATTTTTGAGTTAAATTTCTACTAAACCTTTAACCAAGAAAACAACAACAAACACCCTTTGCATTATACCTATGGTTAAAACTAGCAGAGTCACAAATCAGAAAAATGTCTCATTTATTAGTAAATGGAAGACAGACAGATAAGCCTATAGAAAAACAAATACCGTGTGAGGTACACGCTGATGTGGTATACTGATTTAATTGTAACTTGAGCCACAGATATTCAGGAGCTAATGAAATGGTGATATGGGCTCTAACTGAATATTACACAGTCTTCTTGTCTGTAGTAGGACCCTGGTGAGAGCAACCACTTGGTTACTGGTTACAGATAAACAATTAGACTAACCCAAAGGACCAGACAAGTGGCCTGAAAACAACAGACTTTGTCATATGTACAAAAATGCCAATTTATTTTGATAAGTTCATTTGTACAAGTGAAGTTTCTCGTGTGTGTGTGTATATGTGTAACTTTTCCAAGCATGAAAAATGAATAGACTTTCAATGGATGTAGTAGAAGGATTAGAAAACATGTCTTATAGTGACAGATTCAAGGAGTTTAAGCTATTTAGCTTAATAAAAAGAAGATTAAGGGGTGCCTTGATCATGGTCTATAAGCTTCTATATGGGGAACAAATATTTGATAATGGGCTTTTAAGTCTAGCAGGCAAAAGCATAACAAGATCCAGTGGCTAGAAATTGAAGAAAAACAAATTCAGACTGCAAATAAGGTGTACATTTTTAATAGTAAGGGTAATTAATCACTGGAACAGTTTATCAAGGGTTGCGGTGGAGTCTCCATCACTGGCAATTTATAAATCAAGATAGAAAGTTTGTTTTTGTTTTTAAAGATATGCTTTAGTTCAAAAGGAATATTTTGGGGAAGTCCTATGGCTTTGCTATATGGGAGGTCAGACTAGATAATCACAATGGTCCCTTCTGGCCTTGGAATTCTATGAGCCTATAAAATTTTGTAGGTACAACTAATAATTTCCAAAGTTTTTGGGTTTTGTTTGTTAAGTTTTACCACAACTTACAATTTCCTAGGTTTCCATAATTTGTTTTTCTAAACCCTGAACATTCTTCAAGGTTTGTTTGTTGTTGTTTTGTTTTATTTTCTTTGTTTCCCACCCACCCTGCCCTTAAGCTATTGCTGTATATTTGCAATCCAATTTAAAGCTTTTTGTTTGGGAACTACTTTAACAAAATAGAGAAAAATACTGATTCACCTGACACACAGAACTAATTTTCACAATGTATGTTAATTATATTACATCCCAGATAACTATGTTATTTAGCATATCTTGGTTTCCAACTGACTAAAAATAAAATCCTGCTCTTTGTGTACTTCTTAAAGACCTTCATAACAGATAGTTTGGCTTTGAACATTATTAATAAATAAAAAGTCAGCAGCGTTAGTATAGGGAGGTAGAGTTTGTAGTCTCATTATAGTTCTATAACCCAATCAGTCAGTATTGCTATGCACCTGAAGGAAGCCACAGGCTCTGCAGGGAAGTAATTCCATATAAAATGTAAATTATTTAGGGCACAGACCACATGTTCATAAGCACCTGTACCACATCTAGCATAATGAGTATCCAAACATGAGTGGAACACCTGGACACTACTGCAGTATAAAGATTAAGTTATACACAGACACATCTATGTTAAAAGAACATTGAAATCATACAGTCAAGCACTTAAGTGAGGAAATGCCAGAATTAAGGTTGCCTGTTCAACCTAATTCAGCCCCCTTGCATGTATGCATTATGACACAGTCTGTAACTATATGATCACATACACTTTTACTATTTTTTCCCCGTGACCTCTACCTCATTCAGTGCACAGGATGAATGGTGCAGTATTTCATTTTACACTCATTGTTCACTATGAGGCCAAAGTCCTGATTTTACTCACACTATTCAAACCCTGCTGCAAACAGGCTTTTCTATGGCACTGTGAAGGTGACCCTCACCAGCAGTGCTGCCTGGGATTCAGGCAGAGGTGGGGCAGGTGGTCCCTCTTTCTGATATCTGCTTTTTCCTCTACAACTCTGTCCACTGGGATCAGACCCTTTTGTGGCTCAGCTCTCCTGCCAGGTCCTGTGTTCCAGTCCACCCCTTTTGGGTTATACAAAAAGAAAAGTCCAATAACAGAAAAGTCTTTCGGTACCCACAAGGGCTTCAGGACTTTCTCCTTAGCTTTGGGGCTTAAGGTCTGGACCCTTGTGGATTCAGGGCTTTCCCCAGCTAGATTCCCCACTGAGGGATAGACTCTTTTTGTTATCTCACCTTTAAGGGCTGGTAGGGGAGCCTGTGTCCACTGTCTTCACCAGGCTCCGACCCAGGGCCATGTATGTATTTTTGTTACGTCTGTACTCCCATTAAAAGCAATGGCTGCATTCACAAGCATCCAGTTAAGCTGGATTGGGGTGAAAGTGATCAAAATGATAATAGACACACAATTTGTTAGCTTCTGATAATCTCTCTATGTACTTGTTTGTTTCTTTTTTAATTTACATCTGTCTGTTCTCAAATTTACATTTTTTAAAACTATATTTACTTCTCAATTTTTAATTTTTTAAAAGTTTGTTAATATTTTAAACATTCTGAATAAAAGAGTGTGACACAGCATGTATTTATGCCTATAATACCCGCATAGTGGGTAAATGGAGTGATTTGTATTTTGAAGGAGGAAGTTAAGTGTGCACTCTTTGAAGGAACCAAGAGCTACCCAAGAAGTTTTCAGCATGAAAAACTCAGAAAGCAGCACTGTTGCCAGCAGCTTTTCAATGCTAAATATATAACATTTTCAGTGTGATGGTACAATACAAAATGTCAGTGTCATCTAGGGAAATTGAACAAAAACGCCATATTAACATAACCATTAAGCCCATATTTCGCAACTGGTTCCATGAAGGCTGCTGAAACAAATGTAAAGCTAAGTAAAACAATCATACAAAGGAAGAATCAAAAGTAAGATACAAAATGTAACATAGGCTTTGGCCTTTGCATTTGGTCTTTCTAAATCTTTTCCTTTCTCCTTCTCTTACTAAGTCATCATTAACTGTACTGCTCTAATGTTGGCTTAAAAATCAGCTAACGCTGCTGCACTGGGTGGACTATTCCTGCACTCACCAGTTTAACCCCTTACTTCCAGACAGGTCTCTGTACTCGAAAAGAGCATTCTGTTAGAAAACATGCTAACTAACAATTTCACTAACACAACTAAGCCACCTAGTGCAAACATGGACTAATTGTTTTGAACACAATTTGTCCCTATCTAAACTAGGTGCTAAATAATGTTTAATATTGTGTTAATTAAACCATGTTACTTAACACATTTTCAAACCCAATACTGTTTTGCAGTGTGGACATGGCTTGTCAAGAGTTACAGCAGAAAGAATGCCAACTTTCCAAGTGTCAAGAACTAAACAGGAATCTCAATCATTTGACTTTTGCCTCTTGTTTTCACATGGAGGGATTGGCATTTAGACAATCCTAGGAGGAGAATGCAGATCTGATGCAAGGGGAGTCAGGACAAGCATTCCTAGTTGGCAATAGTCTAAATACTTTTAAATGTGTGCTTCCAAATTCCTCCCACCAGCACCACAAAAACATTTTACTTTGCAAAACTTGAGAAGTTGTAGGATTTGGAGCCTTTTGGATTTGATTCTAAACCTGAGATCTCCAGCTGCATAATAACCCTAGAAAGTAGAACAGCTCATGAATGTATTAAGAGGTTAACATGCAGTGTGCTCATAAGGAGGAAACTGTGCATGGATACACAGTCTCCTTTATATCCTTGCAGTAGCCAGCACAATTTCAGCCCAGGTTACCTGTGTCATCAGGATACTTGGTGAGCAAAACACCACAAAGGGGAGCAGGAAAATATGGGATGTGGCTATGAACACCCCTCAAGCACTAGCCAGTGCTGGCTGAGTATACAGACTGGGAACTAGGCTGTATCCACTGCAAGGTTATAGCAGCAAGTAAACTCTTGATGCAGGGCTGTGACAAATTACAAATAATCCCAAAGGTAGCTGCTGTAGGACATTTCTCTACATTTAAAGAAATACTAGGACTGCTGTATGTCTCATGCATTTGTGCTAGAATGGTGGAATTCCCAAAACATGGGCAATTTCAGCCCCATACACCAATTAGTCACATACTCCCATCAAAACAGGTATAGCTGTTTCACATTTCATCAGCACAAGGCACTTCACATACTTGCTAGAATAAGCAACACACAGGTGCCTTTTCAGACATATAGTCAATAGGGAGTCTCTGTCTATTTGTAATTTTATACATATCCAGCTAACTCACAGATCTGTGACATTGAGTGCTCAGGGACATTTACAGTATTTCTGACCTCTCCCACACATGCATTCTTTTCATTTACAACAGATATAAATTTCATATTAATCTTCATTTAATAACTCATCCAAATACAATGCAAGCTACTGATATTTTAGAAATATTCTTTATTTTATTTAACCATGTCCTAAGTAGGGCCCTACCAAATTCATGGTCCATTTTGGTCAATTTCACGGTCATAGCATTTTAAAAATTGTAAATTTCATGAGTTCAGGTATTTAAATCTGAAATTTCACAGTGCTGTAATTGTAGGGATCTAGACCCAAAAAGGAGTTGTGGGAGGGTCACAACGTTAGGGTAGGGGGGGTTGTGGTACTGCTACCATTACTTCTGCACTGCTGCTGGTGGCGGTGCTGCCTGCAGAGCTGGGTAGCTGGACAGCAGCGTCTGCTGGCTGGGAGCCCAGCTCTGAAGGCAGAGCTGCTGTCAGCAGCAGCACTGTAGAAGTAAGGGTGGCATGGTATGGGGTTGCTACCCTTACTTCTGTGCTGTTGGTGGGGTGCTGCCTTCAGAGCTGGGTGCCTGGCCAACAGTCACCACTCTCCCGTTGCCCAGCTGTGAAGGCAGTGCACAAGTAAGGGTGGCAATATCATGAGCCCCCCTAAAACAACCTAGTGACATCCCTGCAACTCCCTTTTGGGTCAGCACCCAATTTGAGAAACGCTGGTCTACTCCGTGAAATCTGTATATTATAGGGTGAAAGAACACAAAAGACCAGTTTTCATGGGGGGAGACCAGATTTCACAGTCTGTGATGTGCTTTTCATGGCCATGAATTTGGTAGGGCCATATTCATAAAAGCAAATATGAGAGAACACATAGAAGAGTAATTACTTATTATGGAGGCACAGGGCACAATTCCACAATCAAGGTTCTTTTTGAAAATGCAACTAACAGGGGAATTTATTTCAGTGAGGGGGGGGGAAGTGTGCATTTTGATAACAAAAAAATAATAAATGTTACATATGAACTTCTCATAAGCATGGTCAAAAATAAAGTTGTGTTTATGTTAGTTTTATTAAACTAAACTTCAGTGAACTTGTTATTTTATGAAAGATTAAATAATTTTTAAATATTGAGAAAAACATTTTTGGAATTTCTGTATTTTTAGTGATTGTTGTTTTTGTAAATGAAGTTCAGAAGCCATATTTCCATGTCAACACAGTATGGTTTTGAATAAAAATATACAAGGAGTCTACAGCAAGCAACAAGCCCACCAGTAAAGTGAAATCATACAATTGTTTGACCACAGTGTAGATGGTACTGGATAACTGAAGTCAGCCTGTGATATTATTTATTATTATTATTATTATTTGAATTCTGGTAATTCTCAAAACCTTCAACTATGGTCAAGGCCCCATTGTGCTAGCACTTTCACAAACTTAGAATAAAAAATTGCCCATGACCTGAAGAGCTCATGATTTAAAGACAACAGCAAGCCTAGGGGAAGGGGCACAAATTCTTCCCAGTTTCCTCTTCAAATAATAACCACCTTCACAAATGCACACCAGTGAGGTATGAATTCTAAATCGCACCAGCGTATCACACACTAAATGGTCCAGGTGGTGCCAGCTGGCCTGAAATACACAAAATGTTATCTAGCATGCACTAATGTACTCCAGCTTCAAACAGCACTATGTTAACATGCATTAGAGAACTTTTAGTGCAAGGAAGCAGGGTCTGCATGGGCCAGATCGTGTATAACATATTGGTAAGCTTTAGAAGTCACACCCCACTGGTTTGCATTATTATACTGTGTAGACAAGCCTTCAGTTTCATTCTGGGAGACTGTGATGGGGTATAAAACCCCCACAGTGGGCAACAAAGTGTTAAGCAGCTGCTGTGGGCTCAGCCAGCCCTAGCCCACCAACACCCACAAGAGGTGCACAGACTGGGGAGGAGTTAAGAGGGGTCAGAACAGCTCACTAAGGGGCAGACCGGGGAAGAGAAAGGACCGTTACTTTGCAGCTCCTGAGGAAAGGGCTGAGGGAAGGCAGGATCTTTCCCATCCACAACTGCCTAAAGGTCTCTTCCTGAGGGAAGGCAGGACCTGCTTCTCTTCTACCTGGAGAGAGAGGCATTTCCCCCTCTCACCTACTAACCCAGTTTATTTGTGTTGATTCCCTGTGCTTTGTTTATGGACTTCCCCAAAGGGGAGAGACTTGGAACTGACCTGCCTGGAGGCCCAAGGCATGAGAGGAGGCAGCTGCCACCCCTAGAGAGAGAGAGAGCTGTCAAGCCGGAAGGAGAAGAGGTGCCAAGTGATGAGCTGACCTCCTTCACACCTTCCTGTTACAGACTGCAAACTTTGGGCAATACAGGGTGATAAGCAATGGCCCAGGGAGGGCAGCCTTAAGGCACTCTTTGGTGTCAGATCTTTGATAGCCCACAAAGAAGACTGGGTTTGAGTGGGAGGGCCCAGGCTTCCCTACAAAACCCCTCTCTGCATTTTGAAAGGCCTAAGCCCTGACCACTAGGCAATGCTCCCCATGAGCAAAGACCATCACAGAGACACAAATAAAATAAAAAACAAATCGCAAAAATTGTCTGAAGACAGCTCTCTGCCACTGGTATAACTGAATTTATGCGAGAGGTTGTACAAGTATAATTATTTCAGTTAAAAAAAATCACACCACTAACCAAAATAGTCATATTGGTACAAAAATGTGTAGATAGACCAAACCTTACATTCCTACATAAATGGACTAATTTTCAGAAGCACTAAATGCCCAACAGCAACTATTGACTTTACAATTATTTACCTTTAACATTTTAATAGATGGCTGCTAGGCATAATTTTAAAATATATATATATCAAATTGTAAATAAGTAATTAACACTGCCTCTTTGATTCGTAAAGCAATTGCTTAGCAATATATGATCAAGCTCTCCCTGTTCAAGGGGTAAATTCTGCAGTTTTTTCTTGAGCAAAACTCCTAGAAAAGACAATGGGAGTTTTGCTCAGATAACACCTGCAGAATATTGCCTCCATTTTTCTTGTTATTTTTATAGATGCATAGGTTTTAGGACTGAAAGGACCATTATGATCATCTAATACAACTTCCTGAATAACATAAGCCATATGAAAGCGGACTGTTGGCCCCTTATTGAAACTTTTTGGTTGGCCCTCTCCTAACACTAGGAGAAGGGGGTGGCCCAAAGAGCAGTCAGCTTCCTGCGACTGAAGGTCCTGAGAGCCAATGGAGAGAGGCCAACACTCCAAGTCAGACAGATTGAAAGGATGGAGAGGTAAATGAGAGAATTGAAAGCCCATAGCCTGTCTTCTGTGTGAGCTGTGGCTGCATGGGCAAAGTAAGGCACAAGAGGCTGATTGGAGCAGCCAGAGCAGAGCTGGGGAGAGTGGAGCAGCCCAAGGAGCAGCACAGAGTGAGGGAGCTGGAGCAGCAGAGACCAGTCACACCAATGACAAACCAGGACCGCCCAGAGATGGAATAGTGAAAGGCCTGCTGTGCCAGAAGTAAACTAGAGCCAAGAGCAGGGAGTGGCTGGGGAAAACAAGGTGGAGACGGCTCTGTGTAGAGAAATGTCGCCAGATCAGAGGGCCTTGAAGCCCAGACTTTGATGGGGGATGTGAACCTGACTGGAGGGTGAATACTGGAGAGAAGGGTCCTGCCACCTAGAGCCTGAGGCGTGTAGCCACCACCACAGAAGGTGTCTTACTTGTTGTATCACCGCACCACAGCCAGGTCCTGGGAAGGAGACCTGGGATGTGTAAGGAATAGGCTGAATTTTCTGGAGTTCCAGAGCCTATTGTATACAGGGTTCCTTTTACAGCCTCAATTTTTTTTTCCTTATTTGTTTGCAGTTGATGTTTAATAGATTGGATGTGGTTTAAGTTCTGTGTGCTGATTACTAGGTCAGGGAAGGGGCCAATGAGGAGAGAGACTGGGGATTAAGCTCCCCAAGGATCCTGGGCTCAGCCCTATCAGGGTTATGAGGACTCCTCTTTCTCTCTCCCATGTGGCGGAGTTCTCAAGTTCGGGCAGACTTCCAGGTAAAGGCACTTGACACAGGGACTCAGATCCTTTCACCATCCAATTCTAGTGGGGTGGCATAGAAGCCAGGGAAATTCCCCACAATAGCAGGAACATTTCTCCATCTACACATAGAACCTCCCCCAGTAATTTCTACAGCAAGCCCATTTTAAATATACTGGTCATGAAAGAACATGATTAATTTAAAAATACAGATCCCATAAAAGAAAATAATGTAGACATCCCATAGTTGTAAATGCAGAATAAACAAAATAATCATAATACACTGTTCTTGTATAGTGCTTTCATCAATAAATGTCTATGTAGTTAATGAAGGAGGACAAGCATCACGATCCCTATTTTACACATGGGAAAACTGTGACAGAAATGTAAAGCAACTGGTTGCAAGTCATACAGCATGGCAGAGCTGAGAATAGTGCAGCAGTCTCCTTACATCCAACCCACTATTCTATCCGCTGGACCATACCAAGTAGCACTGTAGGCTACAATTTTCAAAGGGGCCAAAAAGAGTTGGATGTCTAACTCCCATTGATTTTTTCTACAGGCTTGGTCCCTCAGTTCCTTTAGGTTTCTTTGAAAATCCCAGCTATAATGTACATCTTGATTAATGTTCATCTAAAGATGATTTTAGTAATGGGCATCCTATATATATCTTATAGTTGTTCACTGGTAATTTTCCTGTTTTGTTTTTTGTATGCATGTTTGTATTTTGCGACAAATAAATGGTCAGTGGGAATGAATCTGTAAATATCCTGTACTGTTTCATATGCTAAAAGATCTAGGAAAAACAACAACATTAGAAAGATGTCACTTAATGATTCATGAGGCTCTTAAAGTCTGATATTTTATGAAGCACAAACTATTTTTGAATTCACAAAATTAGTTTGTGTTCATTTCGTATAATGTAGGCACTTTTAAAAAATGTATAAACTGGAGCAATTGAGCACAAAAATGCAAATAAATTAGAGAAAACTTTATATTTTACTTATAAAAAAGCAATTAACCAAAATATCAAAGTTCCAAGAATAGTGTTTTTCATTAAACCTCTATCCCTCCTGCTTCTGCAGTAGACACTTTCCTGGCTCTTTCATGGAGCACATAGCAAGACAAGTTCACCCATTCCTTAGAGTTCATAAAGTTTTCCAATATGTCATCATATAATAACAGTGATGCCAGCTCACATTAATGGTGATACTGATTTGACACACTATCTAATTAAAATGAGACAAAACTGCATGATTACTTTCACATGTTTTAAAATAAATATTTAAAAAAAAACATAGCTTGAGCTATCATTATAACATCACCATTGGAGACCCTGTAATTGATGAGCTCTGCCCAAATGAGTAGATATAACTATAGAAAAAGCCTATCTACGGTGTACTACTCAGATAGTACTACACATCTGACATGGTGATGTATTATTCAAGTGCTCCTGCTGGAATCTTCCATGAGCACTCTGACTCCAAATGCAAGAGTTGCAGAATTCCAACAGGAGTACCGAGATGGCAGAAACCATGAGGAACAGACAAATTATTAGATTTAACTTAGAAACAAAATGTGCATGGCCTATGGCATCAGAATATATGTTCTTTTCACAATGACATTTGGCATCAAATGCTCTTTTGAACTAATATATCATTTGCTTTCCATTTGCTTTCCATCAGACTGAAAGCCAAGATGAAGATGTAAAAAGATAAAAACCATGTTCTGTGCTATCCAATCCGTCTCACAGGATTTTTACTGGACTGGATTCATCAGTAGATAAAATCCTGCCAGCTTGTTGGAATAAAAGTAGGTTGAAACTGAACTGAGTCCAAGAGGCCAGTGGGAGTCAGAACACCATTCAGCTGCTTAGCTGCAGGACAAAGACACAGCCAACTCCAAGAGATGCCAACATAAATGACTGAGGAGTTTGCCAAGGACCAGCTGCAACTGTTTTTATCACAAAAATATCTTCCCAGGTGGCTACTCAGACTCTGTGAGAGTCAGCTAAAGTAAAGGATGAGATGTGGTGCAATCTCAAACACAAAATGGTGTTTGAACTTGTAGTTAATGTATGACAATAGAAGTTTATATTTTGAGAAACAAGTTTAAAACATAGTTTAGACAATTTTTTGTAGACAGCAGAGAAAAAAGTTTTATTTCTTCTCTCTTAAAACATAAGGAAGTACGTGTATGTGTGCTTTGTTTGTTTCCTATGTTATCTATATACATTGGCTCGAAAACACTCTATTCATTTCCCTGTTGAAACTTTCATGAGCTATAATCTAGCTATATAAAATGTCAGACACAAATTGGGGGCTTTTCTCTCACTTGTGTGTATTATTCCCATTAGTATCAATGAGTGTTATGTTCACACAGAGAGGGGAACAGAATCGTTGTACCATTCTGCTTTTGGCATACTGTGCTTTGAGAATTTTGGTTCCCATGGGACTCCCATAATTGTATGATTATTCTATTCAAAATGCAGCTCACATGATGAAAAGTGGCATGCCACAGCAGACATTATATAGTTGATATTTATGGACAAACAGGCTCATATTAGAATGTAGGATATTGATATGTAGGGGTTCCAACATTCAGACTCCAAATAGAATCTGATTATCAGCCCTTTCCTAAATCTTCCTACTGGCTTTGCAGGATTTCCACCTCCCACCAACAAACATAGTTCCATCCTTACCAGCAGATGCTCCTGCCTTCTGATAATTTGTATTCCCTTTCCCATTTCCTACATCCTTTGGACAGTCCCAGAAGAATCTGTCTCCTGGACCTTCAATGGGTAGCTGGCCTATTCATTCCATCCTAATTCTTTGGGAAGTCAGCAAAATAGGCCCACTCTCCAGACAGGGGAGGAAGAGATTAGAGGCTTGCCTGACAAGTCTATCACTTTTAAACAGAAAGACTAGGAAAGCACCTAGGCCCTAGCAGAATCAACTGTGCTAATGCCTTTCAAGCTCCTGTCTAGACTCTGGGAAGCCATTACCCTGTACTTCATAGTCAAGCTACCTGTATCTAACAAGCAGACTGTAGTACTCACTATGTCAACCAGCTGACAAAAATGTCCCATTTCATCCCCCGTGTGCACCTGCCCTCTACAGCAGAAACAGCCAAGCTCTTAATGATTCATGTCATCTATCTCCATGGACTCCAAGAGCAAGTCACAACTGATCAGTGTCCGCTGTTCATTTAGCAGTTTTTTGGGGAAACCTATGATTGCTTGGGGGCCACACTTATATATCCACCGCCTGTCACCCACAAACTGACAGTCAGTCCACACGAGCAAATCAAGTGATGGAACAATACTTGCACTGCTGCACGAATTTCCACTAGGACAACTAGTCAAGCCTCCTACCCCATGCAGATTTGCTCCTACCCCATACAATGCCACCAGGCTGAATTCATTCTATGCAAATGGTGGCTTCCACCCCTGTCTCCACTTAGACATATCTGTTAACTCCACAAATCCTGTGGCCATTCTTTGGGTGCAGCAGATCCATGAACTCCAAGAAGAACTCAAGGCCCATCCGGACAAGGAAGACTACAAGCAGTATGCTGAATGCTTATGCCAGAAAGGTTTGGCATTCACTCTCGGACAAAAAATGTGGCTCTCAGCCCAAAACCTCCACATCAACCAGCTGTGTCATAAACTGGAGCAGGAATACTTAGCTGATGGTATATGACCTGAAATAATCAACCCAGTGACCAGGAAGCTTCAATTACCCATATACCTAAAAATATACTCAGTGTTCATAGAGACCTCAGAAAGGGATCTAGTCCAAACCCCTGCTCAAAGCGGAACCAATCCCCAAATGGCCCCCTTAAGGACTGAGCTCACAATCCTGGGTTTAGTAGGCCAATGCTCAAACCACTGAGCTATCCCTCCCCCTATGTAGCCTTGCTAAAACCTACACTGACAACCCTTTCACTCACCAGAGTCAACCACCACCTGCTCCAGTATGGATCCAAGGACACAATAAGCATGAGGTCTACGAGATACTGGACTCAAAAATCAGATGCAGCTTGCTCTAGTACCTTGTAGACTCAGACTGTCTGGCCCAGAAGAGCCATCCTGGGAGTCCACATCCCAAGTCTATGTCCCAATCATGTGGCAGTCTTCCATGCTGCCTATCTTGGGCTGGTGGAGGGACCCTGGGGGGAAGGGTACTGTAAGGCCCTGTGGGTTTAGTACCCAGGCCTGCAGATCTGCCAGGCAGCTGACCTCTCCAGTAGGCAGGACTTCCCATAGTCTTTGTCCATAGTGGGCAATGGCATGCAAGCTGGTTAGAGCTGCTGTCAGGTCGCCTCTGAGAGAAGTCCTGATTGGCTTCCTACACTATATAAACACAAGGGACGTTTCAAGAAGTGTCCAGTCAACAGTGAGAATTTCCTGTGGCTGCTATGGCTATTCTTACTCTTGAACTCCGGGCTTCAACCTTGGCTTGACTTGGACTTTGACTCCTGACCCTGAAACCTGCCTTGGACTCTGCCCCTTGGTATCTATCCTACCCTAGAACTTGACTATGAACTTCTCTGATTCTCCCAGGCTCAGGTTTGACCCTGCTCTGACCCTTGATTCTGACTGTCCTTGTCAGGATCCTGACACAAAGTTTTTCATTCTTGTTACTTCCAGGGATGTGGAGTTTTGGGTGGCAGGGAGGGAAGGCCTTCAAGGACGTAAAGATTGAGTGAGACATAGAGGTGTGTCTCCTTCATCTTCTTCTCCTCCTTCATCTCAAGCTCTGCCTTGTCTGGATCACTAACCATCTCAGACTCTGCTGCTGTGTACTGATAGCAGCTTGGACTTGGAATGGGCAGGTAAATATTCTTCAACAGAATATTGCCCAAACAACATTCAGAAAATGTTCAGCTGCTGAATAGCACTGTGTCATATAGTAATTTCCTTATGAGTAGCTGTTCATACACTAAGCTTTACTCTACACATTTTTAATTTCAAGAAATATTAAGTCTGCAGTAAGACCCTTTAACAGAATTATTCCAGCTAAGAATTTTTATGCATAATTATTTACCATCAATAAACATGTTTCATGCCCAATAAACTCCTAAACTCACCACAAAAAAAGTAAAAATGCAGCTATCACAAACCAAAAACCCAAAAGAGACAAAAACAAACTGTGCTTTTGCTTTTTTTTTATTATTATTATTTTGTTAAGAGGATGGAGTGTTGTTAATTAGTGAGTGGGTGATTTGCAACCAGGGCTCCAAGGTTCTATTCCCAGCTCTGCCCTGGAATCACTGTATGACTAGGTCATCTACACTCTCCGGGTCTGTAAAATGGGTATCATAATAATATGTATCGCCCTACAGGGGTTATATGAGTTTAATTATTATTTGTAAATCATTTAGAAATCTTTTAATGACATGTGATAGCCACAACTAAACCATTAGGTCAAGATTTTCAAAATTAGGAGCCTAAGGCTCCTACATCCATATTTAAGCACCTAAAGACTAATTTTTAAAGGTCTTGAGCACCCACCAGCACCCACTGCAGGCAATGGTGAAGTACTGGGTGCTTAGCACTTCTGAAAATTAGACCACTTAGTTAAGGGCCTGATTTTTGGTTCCTGCTTTTGAAAAACTTGACTTCATCAGTTAACAGGTTGTTGTTGCTGTTAATTTACCTCTGTTGTGGCAGGCCACTAGCCAAAGACCTTTATGGAATGGATCCTACACCCCCATTGACATAAATATGTTTAGCCCAAGTAAGAATTGCATATTCAAACACTTAAATATATTATTAATGTTGTGGGATTTCTGTAAATTAACAAAAGTATCTGTCCTTTATAAGCCCATAGGCTAAGATGTTCACATGTTACAAATTATTTTAATGAGGTAGGGAAAAGAGCAACAGGAGATAAACTACAAGATTCTGCAGCTGTCAGGTAGAAAAGTGAAACATTCACGGCTGTCATCGGCCTTGGCTACACTACAGAGTTGCAGCGCTGGTGAGGGGGTTACAGCGCTGCAACTTACGATGTGTACACACTTGCACAGCACGGCCAGCGCTGCAACTCCCTGGTTGCAGCGCTGGCTGTACACCCGGTCGGGCCTCGGGTGTAGAGGATCCAGCGCTGGTGATCCAGCGCTGGTCAGCAAGTGTAGACACCCATCAGCGTTTTTATTGACCTCCGTGGCATAAGCAGGTATCCCAGTATACCTTAGAAGCCTCTCTGGTAATCATGCAAACTCCACTGCCCTGGGCTCACCTGACCCCTCCTTTAAATGCCCCGGGAATTTTAAAAATCCCCTTCCTGTTTGCTCAGCCAGGTGTGGAGTGCAATTAATCAATCAATCACTCAGCGACCATGCCTCCACACACCAAACGAGCCCCAGCATGGACCAATGCAGAGCTGCAGGACCTCATAAGTGTTTGGGGAGAGGAGGCTGTGCAAGCACAGCTGCGCTCCAGAAGGAGAAATTATGATACCTATGGGCAGATATCGCAGTCCTTGATGAGAAGGGGCCATGAACGGGACGCGTTGCAGTGCAGGGTCAAAATTAAAGAGCTGAGGAGTGCTTACTGCAAAGCTCGTGAGGGAAATCGCCGCTCAGGAGCTGCCCCCACGACCTGCCATTTTTACCAGGAGCTGGATGCCATACTTGGGTGTGACCCCACTGCCAATCCTAGGAGCACGATGGAGAGTTCAGGGCAGGGAGAAGTGGGGGAGGTTGTAGAGGACGGCGACAGTGAGGCTACTGGCGTGGAGGGAGACACCCCGGAGTCCCAGTACACATGCATCCAGGAGCTCTTCTCAAGCCAGGAGGAGGCTAGCCAGTCGCAGCAGCAGGAAGTTGATGGTGAGGAAGAAACTGAGGATCGTGCTCGGGGTAAGTAGATTTTTATGTTTTGGGAGAGGAGGGTTTTGGTTATGGCTGCCTGCATGCATGCCTAAATGTGGAACAGCCCATTGATTTGCTCTATCACGTCTCTGTAATCTGCCTCGGTAATCTCTTGAAAAGTTCCAGCAAGAGTGTTTGCAATTTGCTTTCTCAAGTTGATTGGGAGAGCCACTGTGGTCCCTGTCCTGGTCAGGCTAACTCGTCCTATCCACTGTGCAGCGAGGGGTAGGAGGACCATGGCTGCACACAGGCAAGCTGCACAGGGGCCAGGGCGGTATCCACATTCCTGTAGAAGATCCTCCCTCTCTTCCCAGGTAACATGCAGCAGTGATATGTCTGGCAGTAGGAAACCCTGTTGAGAATTTAGGGATACTTGAGTGCAGGGCGCCAGGTTTACGTTTCCCCAGCCCATTGCGCTCTGTTGTTAACCCCCCCCTCCCAGCACGTAGGCATCCACGCGGTGTGGTCCGGTGTTATGCACCCCCCTCCAAGCAGGCATCCAGCACCGCGGTGCGCTCCGTTGTTCCGCAACCCCCCTCCAAGCAGGCATCCAGCACCGCGGTGCGCTCCGGTGTTCACCCCCCCCCCTCCCAGCACGCAGGCATCCACGCGGTGCGCTCCGGTGTTATGCACCCCCCTCCCAGCACGTATCCAGCCACGCGGTGTGCTCCGGTGTTATGCACCCCCCTCCCAGCACGTATCCAGCCACGCGGTGTGCTCCGGTGTTATGCACCCCCCTCCCAGCACGTATCCAGCCACGCGGTGTGCTCCGGTGTTATGCACCCCCCTCCCAGCACGTATCCAGCCACGCGGTGTGCTCCGGTGTTATGCACCCCCCTCCAAGCAGGCATCCACCACTGCGGTGCGCTCCGGTGTTCCCCACCCCTGCTCCAAGCAGGCATCCAGCACCGCGGTGCTTCCCCCCCCCCCTCACCAGCAGGATGGCATGAACGCGGACCAAAGCCCAACCCCCCCACACCAAGCAGCTCACCACCTTCGTGTTCACTACTGTCCCCTCTTCAGGACACCAGCTACCTCCTGTACCCATTGCAGATAAACCCCAGTGACCCACTGGTCAATTCCCACTCCCAAGGGGAAATCGGGGGAAAACCACTCACCCCATTGCTCGCCATGACTTTGCTTCCCTGCCCTCTCTGTGTTATGTGAGGTATGTGAGAAGGATGCTACCAATAGTCTAAAAAGTCCTTCACTGTGTGATAATAAACAATGTAGCCTCTGTGTATTACATGGTTCTATCTCTCTTTTTTCTAGTGACCTTGACTACTGCAGCCGGATCACCGGCCTCACGTAGGTTGCAGAACTTGAGACGGAATCCCAGAAAATCAAAAGAGGAATTGATCAAATCTGTTATGAGTCACTACAACAGAGAAAGTAGGAAGACACAGGAATGGAGAGAGAAAATGTATGAATGGAGACAGAGTGTACATGAATGGAGGCAAACAGAAAGCAGGAGAAAGGAATTGTCTGCCAAAAAAACCACAAAGCAGATGATAAGCCTCCTGGCTCGCCAAACTGAGTCTTTCAAGTCTCGTAGCCATGCAGACAAATATGTACCGTTGTAACCCACAGCCCTCCCAAAGCCCTCTTTCTTGTTCCCCAGTATTTCCACAAAACAACTTTCTCCAGCAGCCAGTTCCTTATTAGCCCCAGCTGCCTCCAACACCTGTACGATCACCTACCAGCCCTGATAACTATAATTCTTACCCTGTTCACTCCACCCCCATTATCCTGCAGCATAGTAATCCTGAAGTGCAGCAGACATTGAATAGTGATCAAAATAGGACATATTCAAACCTGTGAATGTACAGTCCACCACTCCAACCCCCTTGCCTTTTATGTACTGTATGTTGAATAAAGGATTTTTTTTCTTTTTCACTACGTTATATTATTGCTGGAAGTGGTAAATATTGTACAGCAAGGTAAAGCAAAGCACATCAAATGCATCAAACATTACTGTTTGCTCTCAGCATCAAATTGCTCCCTTAAAGCATCCCTAATCCTTGAAGCCCTTTCCTGGGCCTCCCTATTAGCCCTGCTCTCTGGCTGAGCAAACTCATCCTCTAGGCGTTGAACCTCGGAGGTCCATTCCTCACTGAATCTTTCACCCTTCCCTTCACAAATATTATGGAGGGTACAGCACGCGGATATAACAGCGGTGATGCTGCTTTCCCCCAAATCTAGCTTCCCATAAAGACAGCGCCAGCGGGCTTTCAAACGGCCAAAAGCACACTCCACAGTCATTCTGCACCGGCTCAGCCTGTAGTTGAACCGGTCCTTGCTCCTGTCAAGCTTCCCTGTATATGGTTTCATGAGCCAGGGCATTAAGGGGTAAGCGGGGTCTCCAACGATCACAGTGGGCATTTCGACGTCCTCTACTGTGATCTTGCGGTCTGGGAAAAAAGTCCTGGCCCTCAGCCTCCTGAACAGGGAACTGTTCCTAAAGATGCGTGCATCGTGCACCTTTCCAGGCCATCCTGAGTAAATGTCAGTGAAACGCCTACGGTGATCCACAAGCGCTTGCAGAACCACGGAGAAATACCCCTTGTGATTAACGTACTCTGATGCCAGGTGGGGTGGTGACAGAATAGGAATATGCGTCCCATCTATTGCCCCTCCACAGTTAGGGAAACCCATTTCTGCAAAGCCATCCACAATGTCCTGCACGTTCCCAAGAGTCACGGTTCTTCTTAGCAGGGTGCGATTAATGGCTGTGCAAACTTGCATCAGCACCATTCCAACGGTAGACTTTCCCATTCCAAACTGGTTCGCCACCGATCTGAAGCAGTCTGGAGTTGCCAGCTTTCAGATTGCAATAGCCACCCGCTTCTCCACTGGCAGGGCAGCTCTCAATCTCGTGTCCCTGCGCCACAGGGTAGGGGGGAGCTCAGCACACAGTGCCATGAAAGTGGCTTTTCTCATCCGAAAGTTCTGCAGCCACTGCTCGTCGTCCCAGGATTGCAGGACGATGTGATCCCACCACTGAGTGCTGGTTTCCCGAGCCCAAATGCGCCGTTCCATGGAGCTGAGCACGTCTGTTACTGCCACAAGCAATTTACTGTCTTCACCGTGAGGCGATTCAATATCATCGTCTGACTCCTCACTGTCACTGTTACTCTCACTTTGCAGCTGAAGGAATAGCTCCACTGCCATGCGTGATGTGCTGGCAACATTCATCAGCAAGGTCGTCAGCAGCTCAGGCTCCATTTATAACAAAAACCGCAGAAATCGTGCTGCAGAATCACAATGCCGCCGAACTGCTCGAAATGTGTAGCAAAGCACCACGGGGCGTTGGAACAGGAAGCGGAAAGACCCTCACACTTCCTTCCCCTTCCCACAAGCCACAGCGCCGAAATGGGACGAGGTGATCTGTGGGATAGCTGCCCACAATGCACCACTCCCAACAGCGCTGCAAGTGCTGTAAATGTGGCCACACTGCAGCGCTGGTTGCTGTAAGTGTGGCCACTCTGCAGCGCTGGCCCTACACAGCTGTACTAACACAGCTGTAACTACCAGCGCTGCAAAACTGTAAGTGTAGCCATACCCATCATCATCCCTCTACTCTCTACTCTCTCTAGTGTCAAAGTATCATAGGTTTCAAATAGGAGAACTGAGAATTTGCCTTTGGCCTTTATGAAGGAAAGGCCCTAAATTCCCCTATTTATCAAGCTTAAAAGGGTGTATGGGTCGTAACATTTTGTGATTAGAGCCTTAAGGGTTTAAACTTGAAAGCTACACAGTCTGAACGCTACACAGTAAGGAGCTTGTTATCAAGGTAAAGTTGATAATGGAACTCAATGTATTTGTGAGCCACGATTTTATAAAATAAATGACCTAGAACTTGAGCAGGAGGAATTCATAAGCAACCTTGAAATAATGATTAATTCTCCTCTACAAATGTCTAGATGATGTGGAAAGTAGTTGAATAAGTGCAAAGGACAGGCACATAGTTTGGTTAAAATGATGATATATACACCTATGGAAGGTTTGCTGATATTATACACTGCAGTACTCTCACTGAACTAATCTGATAAATCTTGTTAAACCTTGAACTTGGTGTTCTGCTTCTGAATTCTCCACTTCATACATAGTTTTGAGTCCCCATGTCAAAAAATGGTAGTTGGACTGTAAAATGTGAAATCTTCAGGTAGACTTGTAAAGGCACAGGATAAGCTTACACCACAAAGAGGACTTCCCTGAAGAGAAACCTAATTTTTTAAGATTTGATTATTTATGTAATATTTCAACCTTGAACTTTGGCAGGTATAATATAAAAATAGAGGAGGACAAGTACTAGATAATTGTATTTGTCTTACTGATGATGAACATATGCAATTGCTCTTAAAATGGCCTGTGAGATCACCTATTTCCTTGTATGGGCCCTCATCTGAACAGGCTTTAAAGTTTCATATAGTTTAATATGTTATTTTAACATTGAATATTTATTAACCTTTACTAATATAAAATACAAACTCTAAAGCCCAACCCCACTGTACTAGGTATTTTTCCTATGAAAATCTGGTTGCCTTTCAGATGGAAAGTAGGTGACCTTTGGGAAGAGATTGGGTCAGGGTAACCAGCCAACACTGACCTCTATCTTAAAGTAGTTCTAGATAAGAAGTAAATCATATATTATATGCTTAAATGCTCAAAATGATGCTTATTGAAGTGTAACAGGAAGAAGATTAAATAACAAGAATGTTAGGTTTTGCTATAAGAGAGAGACCTACTGTTTTAATGTGAGACTTAGTGTGACAGGCATGACACGCTTGGGATTCAGTTAGCAAAGGATATAACCTTAGATCATATAATTGTCTTCTCATGCTGGGACACAAACAAGTGACCACAAAAGACCAGATACACCACATAACTGTGTAAGTAATCTTGTGATCTGACGGATTTCAGGGGGCTTTTGCAATATAGCACCTATGCAGACAATTGCATTAATGCACATAATTTATTAACACTAATGGCTTGTGTCAGTGATTAAAAGTTTAACCAGGATTAGCCAGAATACCACACACGGACAGGGTCTGAAACCTCGCCAGATATGGTCCTTGAAATGTGTGTGTGTGTGTGGAGGGGAAGAGAATAGAAAAAAGGTAGATGTAAGCAGAGTCAGGATAAGCTCTACACTGACATCTGGTGGAAAGAATTTCAGAGAGTGTATTTGCATAGGCACGCCTACCCTATCCCAGACTGCCAAGCTGTGGTACTGCTTGGTGACAAATTGCTCACCCTCAGTTAGGTGGTACTGGCTAGACATGGGACATGGGTTCCAAAACCAAGAGAATTGAGAGAGGTTGGGGGCAGGTATTTGTCCCTGGTGGTGCAGTCTCCTTGTGAAGCCAGAAGCACCAGTTGCACCCCCTCCTCTCTCCACTGTGGAATGTCAGAGTTGATATTTTTTATTCCCTTAAGAATTTAAATACAGGTTACTGAGCTGAAATCACTTTGGGCTAATGGTGCATTAGCACTGGGGCTCCCCTACTATGAGCTGGAATCACTAAGAGCTGAAAATCACTAAAGAGCTAAAATCACTGAGCTGAGAGCACTGAGTACGGTGCTAACTAGTGGGGAGCCCAAAGCTATACTGTGGAACAGAGCTGCTGGCGGAGTGGAGCAGTTTGTGGGGATGGCTGGAGCGGATCACGGGACAGCTGGTGGCAGCAGAGCGGCTGACAGAGCGGAGTAGCTGTGGGACGGGTGGAGCGGCCCACAGAGCGAGCGGAGCCGAGCAGTTTGCAGAGAGAACTGGAGCAGCTCATGGAGCAGAGCAGCTGATGGAGCGGAGCAGTTTCTGAGGACGGCTGGAGGAGCAGTGTGGAGCGGCTGGTAAAGCGGAGCAGTTCGTGGAGAAGGCGGAAGCAGAACCCATGGAGAGGCAGGGCAGTTGGCCCCGGACCACGTAAGGTGCCCCTTTCTATCCAGGCTGGGGGGAGGGACCTCTACAGATAAACTCTCGAACTCTGGGGTGGCATTGACCAGAGACTTTTGGGTTGATGGACTTTGGGGTGATTGGACTTAAAACCCTAAGGGGAAAAAGGACAGTGCCAAACGTACTTGGAGGTGGGTTTTTTGTTTATGGTTTGTGTTATAACCCTGTTTGTGGTGTTTCTCCAATGGGATGCCGCATTAATTCCTTCCTTTATTAAAAAGATTTTGCTACACTCAGACTCCGTGCTTGCGAGAGGGGAAGTATTGCCTCCTAGAGGCGCCCAGGGGGGTGTGGTATGTGAGTGTCCCAGGTCACTGGGTGGGGGCTCGAGCCGGTTATGCATTGTGTTACTGAAAAGGAAACCCTGGATACTGAACCCGGCCCTTGTTGCTGCCAACTCAGAGGGGCAGAAGGGTTACATTTTTGGGGGCTCGTCCAGGATCCCTGGGTCAGTACCCCTCACAAGCACCTGTTGAGTGTTCCACTGTAATGGGAAATAATTGTGTTTATATTTTGAGGAAACTACTGTTTGTATAATGGCTAATATGTCGGGTTTGTTTGGCTCCAGTCCTGCAGCCTCTAGCTCAGGGGCGGCAGATTCAGCCTATGATTGGGCAAACGCACTGGGGCATATATTGGAAAAGATTGTGTTGGCCTATGCTACGTCGAACTCTTGTCGTAAGTTAAGGTTATTTGATGGGGAAGAGGAGTTTGAACTCTGGTCGGAGCATACTACTGAAATGCTGCGGGAGTGGGCCGTACCCGATGTAGAAAAGCGACGATGTCTAATAGAGAGCCTTAGTGGCCCAGCATTAGATGTAATTCGCACCCTGAAGCTCATTGACCCTGAGGTCAGTGTGAAGGACTGCCTAGAGGCCCTTGATAATACCTTTGGGAGCGTAGAGGGCCCTGAGGACAGTTACTGTAAATTCATTAATTCCCAACAGCAAAGGGGTGAGAAAATTTCAGCCTATATACAGAGGCTGGAGAGACTACTTCAGAGAGCTGTTATGAGGGGAGCAGTGACTGCTGAGCAGATGGATCAGACCAGACTGGCTCAAGTTGTAAGAGGGACTCAGTATCAGAACCCGATCCTACTTCACCTCCGACTAAGAGAACGGCAGGAACATCCCCCAAGTTACTCCCAGCTGATAAAGGAGGTCAGGGAAGAAGAAGAAAGGCAGGCGGCCAACGAGTGTTGGGAAGCCCAAACATTGGAACCAGCCAGCACGACGCCACCACCAATGGCCAGTGTACTGATGGTGAGCACCACAGAGGAACTTGCCACACAAATGCAAGTCCTGACAGAACGGATAGCTGAGCTGCAAAGCATCATTGACCAAGCTAAGATTTCCAGGAATAAGGAGCCTCAGACTGTGACGATAGAGAAGTCAGTATCTAGAGTCACCGTCCCACCTCGCCGAATGGGGAAAGGACAATTTTTTTGCTACCGGTGTGGTCAGGATGGGCACAGTGCTGCTAACTGCCATAAGGAAGAGAACCCCTCTTTAGTGTATGAAAAGCTGAGGATCAGTTGGAAGAGATCCAGTAGCTGTCAGAAGGTCCGGGGACAGAGACCACCTAGGCATAGAGGATTTGAAGATTCCCTCAGAAGAGACCATCCAGCTGGAATCCCTGCAGGACTGATAGGGCCTCGAGCAGAGGTCATGGTGAGGATTGAAGGGGCGGAGTGTAAAGCCGTGCTTGACACTGGATCTCAAGTGACTATTATATTTCAGTCATTCTACCAACAGATGCTTAGGCACCTGCCCATACAGCCACTGACTGGCATTGGTCTGTGTGGCCTCAGCATGGATGAATACCCCTATCAAGGGTATGTCATAGTGCACCTGGAATTCCCAGAGGAGGTTGCTGGGGTAAGACAAGAGGTAGACACCGCTGCCTTAATATGCCCTGACCCGAAAGGGACCTCTGATGTGTCTGTGCTGATAGGGACCAACTCCAGCCTCTTTAGGATACTGGCCGATTACTGCAGACAGCAAGCAGGAGACCAATATTTGAACACCTTGGTGATACACACACACTGTGCCACGGCTTACAGAAAAATTGAGGACACAAGAAAAGTGATGCCTGATTTGCCAGTAGGAGCACTGAGGTATGCGGGCCCGGTCCCTTTAGTGGTGCCTGCCATGTCAGAAAAGGAGGTGATTGTCAGGAGTACCTGCCTAAAAGGCAGTAAGGGAACATTAGCTGTGGTAGAGCAGCCAACCAAGGGAGGGCTCCCAGAAGGAGTGCTGGTTCTCAGTGGAGTCGTAACCCTACCTGCTGAAGCCCAGGAGGAGGTGACGATACTGGTTGCTAATGAAACACGCCGTGATGTGTTTGTAAAACCAGGGCAGAAGATTGCAGACATCTTTGAGCCTGAAAGCATTGTGAGACCCCAGTGTGAAGCTGAAGTTCCAATGATAGATCCTGCGAAGTTTGACTTCGGGGACTCACCGCTGTCTGAGGAGTGGAAGGATCGCCTGAGGAAGAAGCTTTGCGAGAGATCCAAGGTGTTCTCACTACATGAGTGGGACGTGGGATGTGCAAAGGGAGTGGAACACCATATCAGGCTACAAGATCCCCGACCCTTCAGGGAGAGGTCTAGGAGGATTGCCCTCTCTGAGATGGAAGACGTGCGCCATCATCTTCAAGAGCTGATCGCGAATGGTATCATCACAGAGTCACGAAGCCCCTATGCCTCACCCATTGTGGTCGTTCGTAAGAAGAGTGGAAAAATCCGGATGTGTATTGACTACCGCACCCTAAACAGGCGCACTACAGTTGATCAATACACCATGCCTCGAGTACAAGATGCCTTGGACTGTTTGCTGGGTAATCAGTGGTTCTCTGTGTTGGATCTTCGGAGTGGATACTACCAGATCCCTCTGGGAGAAGAGGATAAGGAGAAGACAGCCTTCATCTGCCCGTTAGGGTTCTACCAGTTCGAACGCATGCCACAAGGGATTTCTGGGGCCCCTGCCACATTTCAACGACTTATGGAAAAAGTCGTGGGAGACATGAATTTACTGCAGGTGTTAGTTTACTTGGATGACCTGATTGTGTTTGGAAGAACCCTGGAGGAACATGAAGAAAGACTTCTTAAAGTGCTCGATAGGTTGGAGGCATACGGTTTGAAGCTTTCAATCGATAAATGCCAGTTCTGCCAAACCTCAGTGAAGTATGTAGGTCACATCGTGTCCCAAGAGGGTGTGAGTACTGACCCCGATAAAATAGAAGCACTCACTACCTGGCCACGTCCCAGTAACTACAGAGAACTCAAGACGTTTCTTGGATTAAGTGGCTACTACCGCAGATTTGTGAAGAACTATGCTACGATTGTAAAACTTCTGAATGATCTTACCAGGGGATACCAGTCCAACAAGAACAAATCTAAGACCCAGAATAAGCGGAGGCCTCCAAAGCCTCCTTTGCAGAGACACTATGGCCCCTTCAAATCATTTGGGCCGCGGTGGGATGAAAGATGTGAGAGGGCTTTTTGGGAAATCATTACTTGCCTAACTCATGCTCCCATCCTAGTCTTTGCTGACCCAAGCAAACCGTTTATCCTGCATACTGATGCCAGTTTGGAGGGTCTGGGAGCAGTACTGTATCAGGAAGTGGAAGGCAAACGCAAACCGGTAGCCTTTGCCAGCCGAGGACTGTCTGACAGTGAAACTCGCTACCCCATCCACAAGCTGGAGTTCTTGGCCTTGAAATGGGCCATCACTGAGAAATTTCGAGACTACTTGTACGGTGCTCAGTTCCAGGTGTGGACAGACAACAACCCACTGACCTATGTGTTAACAAGTGCTAAATTGGATGCTACAGGCCAGAGATGGGTGGCCGCCTTGGCTAGCTATGAGTTCAGCATTCAATACCGATCAGGGAGGAGCAATGTAGATGCAGATGCCTTGTCCAGACGTCCGCAGGCACCTGATGTTGCTGTGATACCCACGGATGGCGTGAGAGCTATCTGCAGTGTGAGTCGCCGAGAGCCGGAGGCCCCTGAGAGCCTTCATGGATGTGTTGCTGAAGCTTTGGGCCTGCCCCCTGAATGCGTGCCTTCTGCTTCAGTGAACTATATTGCTCTGGACCAATCTCTCTTGCCCATGCTCAATGCAGCTGACTGGCAGGAAGCCCAGCTGCAAGATGTTGACATTTGTGATACACTACTTGCCAAAAGAGAGGGGCGAGGCCCAGCTGCGGTTGTCCCACCTACCCCGGAGGGTAAACTACTATTGAGAGAATGGACCAAACTGAAACTGATTCAGGGAGTGCTACACCGCGTGACCACAGACCCTCTACAAAAGCAACGGAATCAACTAGTGCTGCCAAAAGAGTACAGAGCCTTGGCCATGAGGGCCCTGCATGATGACTTTGGACATTTAGGGATGGAGAGGACCCTGGAACTTATCCGCAGTAGGTTCTATTGGCCTCGGATGGCCGAAGATGTTCGCAGAAAATGTGACACCTGCGCTCGATGTGTTCAAAGGAAAACTCTGCCCACAAGGGCCGCATATCTGAAGAACATCACCAGCAACAAACCTCTGGAGCTGGTTTGCATTGATTTCTTGTCCTTAGAAGTAGACGAGGAATACTGGGAACATTCTAGTAGTGACCGACCATTATACGCGATATGCACAGGCATACTCCACACGTGATCAGAAGGCCACTACCGTCGCTCGAGTACTGTGGGAAAAATATTTCTCAGTTTATGGGTTCCCAGCCCGGATACACTCAGATCAGGGACGAGATTTTGAGAGTCACCTTCTGAAGGAGGTGCTGAGGATAGCAGGTATTAAAAAGTCGAGGACAACGCCTTACCACCCACAAGGTGACCCTCAGCCAGAGAGGTTCAACCGAACCCTATTGGATATGTTAGGGACTTTGCGGCCAGAGCAGAAGGCAACCTGGAGCCAACATGTTGCATTTCTGGTGCACGCCTACAATGCCACAAAGAACGATGCTACGGGGGTCACCCCATATCTCTTGATGTTTGGGCGAGAACCAAGACTACCCATAGATTTGTGCTTTGGTGTATCAGAGGATGGCGATAGCTATGAAACCCATCAGCAATATGTATCCCGACTACGAGAAAAGCTACGGGATGCTTATCACTTAGCTACGTCTGCAGCTCGGAAGAACGCAGACCGCAACAAACAGCGATATGATGCTAGGGTGCGTCTGCAAGAGCTCCAGCCAGGGGACAGAGTCCTGCTGCGAAATTTGGGTATTGCTGGCAAGCACAAGATAGCTGACAGATGGAAGGCAATACCTTACTTAGTGATGGAAAAGCTAGGAGACCTGCCGGTCTACAAGATCAAACCTGAAGAGGGTCCAGGGCAGACCAAAACCATGCATAGAAACCTTTTGCTTCCTGTGGGAGAATTGGTAGGCAGCCCTTATGAGATGGGCCACAACAGGGCAACTGGGCAGAACGAAGGTGCTGTACCAAAGCCGCCTTCCAACGTGGACAGCCGGCCTCCTGCAGCTAACCTACCCCTACTCAGCACATCTGACAGTGAGTCTGAGGAGGAAGACACAACCATGGTGTATCCTGGGATGAAGACAAGATTTCAGTCTCGATCCGCTGAATCAGAAGAGAGCACATCCTCTTCCGCCCTAAACCCTATGGCAGAAGTATTTAGGCCCATTCCTGACATCCCTGAGCCACTGGTGGGACCCCCGTGTAATGACTTACACAGACTATTGGACAGTGGTGACATACAGATGGAGGATGTCCAGAGCACCTGCGACCCTCCACTGTTAGAACTAGAAATGCAGGGGCCTATGCCAGTACCCGAGGGGAACTCACAGGAAACCTCCCCATCCGTCACTCAAGAGGATGTCCCCTCTACCATAGCAACAGAGATTCTCAATAGGCGAGACAGGGTAATAAGACCAGTGAAACGGTTAACTTACGATGCACCTGGGGTGATTAGTGAGGAGCCTATACATTTAGCACACAGGTTTGTGAAAGCTAAAGTGGGCTATCTAATGCCTTTTGGAGGGGACAAATAAGTTGGTATAGTAGGGAATGTGATTTGTCGGGACGACAAATTCTTGGCTGGGGGGAGGATGTAAGCAGAGTCAGGATAAGCTCTACACTGACATCTGGTGGAAAGAATTTCAGAGAGTGTATTTGCATAGGCACGCCTACCCTATCCCAGACTGCCAAGCTGTGGTACTGCTTGGTGACAAATTGCTCACCCTCAGTTGGGTGGTACTGGCTAGACATGGGACATGGGTTCCAAAACCCAGAGAATTGAGAGAGGTTGGGGACAGGTATTTGTCCCTGGTGGTGCAGTCTCCTTGTGGAGCCAGAAGCACCAGTTGCACCTCCTCCTCTCTCCTCTGTGGAATGTCAGAGTTGATTTTTTTTATTCCCTTAAGAATTTAAATACAGGTTACTGAGCTGAAATCACTTTGGGCTAATGGTGCATTAGCACTGGGGCTTCCCTTACTATGAGCTGGAATCACTAAGAGCTGAAAATCACTGAGCTGAGAGCACTGAGTACGGTGCTAACTAGTGGGGAGCCCAAAGCTATACTGTGGAACAGAGCTGCTGGCGGAGTGGAGCAGTTTGTGGGGACAGCTGGAGCGGATCACGGGACAGCTGGTGGCAGCAGAGCGGCTGACAGAGCGGAGTAGCTGTGGGACGGGTGGAGCGGCCCACAGAGCGAGCGGAGCCGAGCAGTTTGCAGAGAGAACTGGAGCAGCTCATGGAGCAGAGCAGCTGATGGAGCGGAGCAGTTTCTGAGGACGGCTGGAGGAGCAGCGTGGAGCGGCTGGTAAAGCGGAGCAGTTTGTGGAGAAGGCGGAAGCAGAACCCACGGAGAGGCAGGGCAGTTGGCCCCGGACCACGTAAGGTGCCTCTTTCTATCCAGGCTGGGGGGAGGGACCTCTACAGATAAACTCTCGAACTCTGGGGTGGCATTGACCAGAGACTTTTGGGTTGTTGGACTTTGGGGTGATTGGACTTAAAACCCTAAGGGGAAAAAGGACAGTGCCAAACGTACTTGGAGGTGGGTTTTTTGTTTATGGTTTGTGTTATAACCCTGTTTGTGGTGTTTCTCCAATGGGATGCCGCATTAATTCCTTCCTTTATTAAAAAGATTTTGCTACACTCAGACTCCGTGCTTGCGAGAGGGGAAGTATTGCCTCCTAGAGGCGCCCAGGGGGGGTGTGGTATGTGAGTGTCCCAGGTCACTGAGTGGGGGCTCGAGCCGGTTATGCATTGTGTTACTGAAAAGGAACCCCTGGATACTGAACCCGGCCCTTGTTGCTGCCAACTCAGAGGGGCAGAAGGGTTACATATATAAATAAGTGGTTACCCTGTTGTTGGGACATAGGACAACAATCTGGGATAACTGTGCAGGAAGCCTGGCCCAACACCTTCCTATTTGGGTGATCTCCACTTACTGTTCCTTCCATCTTTGTTATTAATGGTTTCCCTAAGGTTGTAGGGATGCACAATGTAAGACTGTGTGCATGACCAGTGCAGGAAACCACTTTACTGTACTTACTTTATTCTTATACTTATGTACATTTTTCCTATGATTTCAACTATATTTGTCTGTATTAATTAAAGCTCAAAGTTTGTGTGCTTTACCAATTTATCATCTTCAACTCTAAGTAGCTGCCTAAATAAAGAATCTGTTATTGTGACAGCTGCACTTTGCACCTGAGATTAACCCTAGCCATAGGTTGGAGGGTCTCTAGCACCTACAGCTCCACCTCTTATTTTAGGCACCTTGGCATGGTTGTTTTTCCAGAGATACAATGGGACAATAAGAGTTTACATATCATACCAATCACTTTTTCTTTAATTGTTTGCATAGCAAGAGCAACATCTCCTCAGCACAATGACTTGCTAGTTAACTTTCACTTCCCATCATTGCCTTAGTTGCATTTTGTAGTTAGAGAACCTCACTCTGTCACTAACACAACAACTGTTTTTCAGTGTAAAACACCAAAAAACCACTGCCTAGTTTAAACAGTATTTTACAGAAAGTTCAGTGAACCTATTTCTACAAGTCTCATTTTGATATAATTAGAAAATCTTTTATATTAATTATGATTCTCTTCAGCCCATTTCTTCAAGTGGGAAGATCAGTGTCTGTTTAGATACATTGTATTTAAATATTTATCTTGTGTCATGATTTTTTTAAAAAAACTTTTTTTATTCAGATCTGCAAGCTAAAAACAAGAATGAAAAAATGCTCTTCATCTCTGTATTACATTTTCCCCAAAATACATAGGAACTCAAACACCAACACTGCTGCTTGTCCTGTAGACGTACACAATAAATATACTACACTATCATTCTAACTATTAACTAATGGTGCTGGGCTTACATGAGTGGAGCTGGACCAGTGACTCACTGGTTAGCCAAATACAAGGACACATAGGAGACCTAAGGTTCAGAGAGGCTTTCAAAAATAAAGTAAAAGAACACTACAGAATCTTTTCACTTTTTAGTTATGCCTGGCTATAGACCTATATTGCTTTGTTGAACTACCATGCCTTTCATCCCAGTGACTCTATATCAAAGAGTGATGGTACATGACATAGGATTAAACTGACTGGAATGAGAGGCATGCCAGAAAAAAAGACATAGGTGACAGCCTCACATATTCCACCTGGATCAGCTAACCAATCTGCTCTTAAGGTGGTAAGTACCTATAGAATTTTCAGCTTTTGTGTAGAAAGTAAGTAAGCCATTTGGGATTGTGATCAACTTATTTCTCTGGAGCACAACAATGAGAACTCATCCTAAATTGTCTTCTTTTGGGGAGACAATGGCTCATTATATGAAGAGCTGAAAAGCTTCGTAAGAATGGCCATACTGGGTCAGAGCAATGGTCCATCTAGCCCAGTATCCTGTCTTCTGACAGTAGACAATGCCAGATGTTTCAAAGGGAATGAACAGAACAGGGCAATTATCAAGTGATGAATCCCCCGTCATCTAGTCCCAGCATCTGGCAATCAGAGGCTTACAAACACACAAGAGCATGGGGTTCCATCTCTGACCATCTTGACGAATAGCCATTGATGAATCTATCCTCCATGAAATTATCTAATTCTTTTTTTACACCAGTTATACTTTTGGCCTTCACAACATCCCTTGGCAATAAGTTCCACAGGTTGACTGTGTGTTATGTGAAGAAGGACTTCCTTTTGCTTGTTTTAAACCTGCTGCCTCTTAATTTCATAGCGTGACCTCTGGTTCTTGTGTTGTGTAAAGGGGTAAAGAACACTTCCTTATTCACTTTCTCCATGCCAGTCACATTTTTTTTAGATCTTGAACATATCTACCCCGCAGTTGTCTCTTTTCCAATCTGAAAATTTCTAGTCTTTTTAATATCTTCTCATATGGCAGCTGTTCCATAACCTTAATCATTTTTATTGCTCTTCTCTGTACCTTCTCCAATCCTAGTATATCTTTTTTTGAGATGGGGGCAACCAGAACAGCAGCATTCAAGCTATGGGCATTCATGGATTTATATGGATGCATTTTGATATATTCTGCCATATTATCTATCCCTTTCCTAATGGTTCCTAAAATTCTGTTAGTTTTTTTTTTGACTGTCACTGCACAATGAGCAGATGTTTTCAGAGAACTATCCACAATGGCTCCAAGATTTTTCTTGAACGTAAACAGCTAATTTCGACCCTATCATTTAGTATGTATAGTTGGGATTATGTTTTCCAGTATGCATTACTTTGAATTTATCAACATTGAATTTCATGTGTCATTCCTATCTTTAACTGGTTACTGATTCATGAAAGGACCTTCATTCTCATCTCATGACTGTTTCCTTTAAGAGTCTTTGGTGAGAGACCTTTGAAAGGCTTTCTGTAAATTCATGTACACTAGATCCACTGGCTCACCCTCATCCACTTATTTGTGCTTGACACCCTCAAAGAATTCTAATAGATTGAGCTATGATTTCTCTTTCATAAAAGCTGTGTTGACTCTTCCCCAACAAATTGTGTTCATTCATTTGTCTGATAATTCTGTTCTTTACTATAGTTTTAACTAATTTGCATGGTACTGAATTTAGGATTGCCAGTCTGTAATTGCCAGGACTGACTCTGGAGACTTTTAAAAATTTATGTCACATTAGCTATCCTACAGTCATCTGGTACAGAGGCTGATTTAAGTGTTAGGTTACATATCACAGTTAGTAGTTGTGCAATTTCATAACTGAGTTCCTTGAGAACTCTTGGGTGAGTAACACCTGGTCTTGGTGACTATTACTGTTTAACTGATCAGTCAGTTTCAAAATCACCTCTATTGACACTTCATTCTGGGACAGTTTCTCAGATTGTCACCTAAAAATGGCTCAAGTGTGGGAAACATCCTTTCATTCTCTGCAATGAAGACCAATGCAAGTATTTATTCAGCTTCTCTGTAATGGCCTTGTTTTCCTCAAGTTCTCCTTTGGCACACGTTGATCTTTTGGATGCTTATCTGAAATTATCCAAACACCTCAAATCAGCAAAATTGGTCAGAAAACCTCACACAGGCATTCTGGTGAAAATCCTTAAACATCTTGCTATGTACTGGGATGGCCCCAAGAAGAGTGTCAAGGCCTAAATAGTTAATCTTGAAAGGAACCTGCTCTAGTGTGATATGAGACTGTGCAAAAGTGGCAGCTACTGTCCCCAATGTGGCTGGCTAGATCAACCACCAAATAAATAAATAAACAAATAAAATCAAACATATTTCCTGCCCAGGCATTTATTTGAATTTATTCAGAATAGTGACACTTTTCTCTACAGTTTGATAGGCAGAGACCTCTGGCAAGAGTCTATCACTTAAAACACAACTGCACAAAATACAAAAGTGATTTACTTCCTGTAGCGGAGTGGTCACCCACTCCGAGCCTGAAAGGGTTCCAGCCAGCCCTGGGAGAGGGCTGGGGATGTGGGCTAAAGGCTGGGCTGATTGGGGAAACAGCCTCAGCTGGATCCACAACCCATTCAGGCCACAGCTGGCCTTATAAAAGGCTGTGAGCCAGGAGCTCAAGGAGTCTCCTTCTAGCTGTGGAGAGAGATGGGCCTGGCTGCCTGAGGACTGAGCAGTGTACCTAGAGTGGAGCAGGGCTAGGGGAAGGCTAGAGGAGCTGGGGAGCTTCAGCCTAGAAAACCCGCAGGCTGCAGGCCTTGCTAAAGGCCAGGAAGGGTACTGGGGTTGCAGAGGTGGAGCCCAGGGCAGGCAAAGGCAGCAGGTCCAAACTCCCTTTGCTGATGATGAGTGGTTTATACACTGCAGTCCGCCTCAGGGAGCAGGGGCTAGATGATGACTGGCAGTAGCCACAGTGGCAAGGTGGGGATAGGGGGTTGGGGGTACCCCTGGGGGGGGAGACCCAGAGTGTGGGTTACTGCCAGGGCAGAACCCTGACATAGGGGGGCACCAGGATCCAAGAGGGACACAGGGGCCAGTGGCAGGCGAGACATCAGTGATCAGAGGGCGCTCTGGAGCTGGAGAGCTAATTCCCAGGACTACCAGCAGGAGGTGCCGCACCAGTGAGTCATCACTTGCTACACTTCCTCATAAATTTCTTTAGGGACCCCTTAACACAATCTGCTTCTTTCCAGGTGTCTCTCCATAGAGGGAAAAGCAGGATTTACATATTCTCAAAATGATTTATTCCAGCCTGAAGCTACAATCTGGCTATCCTGAAGACTACAGAATCCAGCCTGCCCAGCTCTCCTTTTTTTGAGAAACTGGCTGGAGTCACCCAGGAAACAGATGGGTTCCTGAACACTGTGGGAAAAGGAAAGTTCCAGTCCATCCTGCTTATGGAACACAGTGTTATCGCCAAAGTCAGCAGCATGAGTAGATTTATAAACCTTGGATAAACATCCTTCCTGCTCCTCTTTGTAGCAGAAGAGGAGCAATGAACCATTTCCAACAGAAGATTTCTTCCACTGTGAAAATCATTAAAGTAATTTCAAATCTCTCCCTATGCCTTTTTTGAGTTCTGTATTTGTGCATATATGGAAGACTGGGGGGTGGGTGCGTGGGTGGAGGGGAAGAATGTGGTAAAATTAAAACTAATCTCTAAACATCTTCCCCTCCTCATAGATTTTGCTCTTCAGTAAGAGTTTGTAGATTATTTTGTTCCTGTTTGATTGATTAGACTATAGAGACAAAGACAAGGGCAAGAAGGACCAAAACAGAATTACTGGAATCCAGGAAGTAAACAACTTTCACAAATAGAAACCATTGCATAGGTGTGATAGCTAAAGAAAAAAAGCCAAGGAATGTTATACTCTTGTATGTACATATTGTATGTGTCATACAAAACTTTACATGTGTATACAAAATGACCTGAAAAAACTAGACATTGGACAGGAAAAAAATTCAAGATAATAAACAGTTAGTAAAATGACTGGGAAAAAAATTATGCTCACCAATGCATAAGTTAGGCATTAAACCTATTTTCTCCAAAGAAGGGCTACATTAAATATGATTCCAAACCAATGGATTTTAAAAAAAAGTACAGAATACCAAATATTAGAGTACAGAACATAAAAAACTAGATTTTTCAACAGCTTTGAAAGTCTTTAAGCTAGTTGAGAGTATGTGTCATTCAAAAGCACATTCCCTCTGCTGGAAGATCTTTTACGTTTGATCGTTTTCAACAGACATCACTCTCACAATGAAAGACTAGGGTCAGCTAATGTGGCAGGTAACACTAACAGTATGTCTACACTACAAAATTAGGGGGATTTAATAGAAGTTGATTTTTTAGAAATCGATTTGATACAGTCGATTGTATGTGTCTCCACTAAGCGCATTAAGTTGGCGGTGTGCGTCCACAGTACTGAGGCTAGTGTCAACTTTCAGAGCATTGCACTGTGGTAGCTATCGCACAGTTCCCACAGTTTCCGCCACCCATTGGCATTCTGGGTTGAGCTCCCAATGCCCGATAGGGCAAAAACATTGTCATGGGTGGTTCTGGGTACATGTTGTCAGTCTCTCCCTCCCCCCCCAGTGAAAGCAATGGCAAAAAATCGTTTCCCGCCTTTTTTCCTGGGTTACCCGTGAAGACGACATACCACGGCAAGCATGGAACCCGCTCAGCTCACCGTCACCATATGTCTCCTGGGTGCTGCTAGCAGATGCAGTACTGCAGTGCTACACAGCAGCATCCCCTTGCCTTGCCTTGTGGATGGCAGACAGTGCAATATGACTGCTAACCGTTGTCGTCATCCCATGGGTGCTTCTGGCCGACCTTGGTTAGGTTGGTCGGGGGCACCTGGGCAGACATAGGTGCTCCTAGCAGGCCTTGGTGAGGTCGGTCAGGGGCTCCTGGGCAAAAATGGGAATGACTCCAAGTCATTCTCTTCTTCAAGTTGCTGATTACACGCAGCCAGACACCAGGGCGGTTAGAAGAGCACAGCAGGGAGCGCTGTACATCAGCAAAGCTTTGAAAACTAGTTTCATGACTGGCCAGGCTACAGTGTGAAAGTTCTGTTTGTTTCTCCTTAATAAAAACCCACCCCTTTGGTTCACTCTCCTTCCCTGTAAACCAGCCGCCCTCCCCTCCCACCTTTGATCTCTGTTTGCAGAGGCAATAAAGTCATTGTTGTTTCAAATTCATGCATTCTTTATTCGTCACACAAATGGGGGGTGTCAAGGTTCCTTCCTCACTCTAAACTTTAGGGTACAGATGTGGGGACCTGCATGGACACTTCTAAGCTTAATTACTAGCTTAAATCTGGTATTACTGCCACCATCCAGAATTTTCAGTGTCTGGATCACTCCCTTTCCCCCCAAAACCTTCCCCTCCCTGGATAGCCTTGAGAGACTCCTTCACCAATTCCCTAGTGAGTCCAGATCCAATCCCTTGGATCTTAAAACAAGGAGAAATTAACCATTCCCCCCTCCTTTCTCCCACCAATCCCTGGTGAGTCCAGATCCAATCCCCTTGGATCTAAAAATAAGGAAAAATCAATCAGGTATTAAGAAAAAGGCTTTTAATTAAGGAAAAGAAAGGTAAAAGGAAACCCTCTGGGAGAGATTAGCATACCAGCTACTCTTACAGACAACTGATTCAAAACACACAGGATGTTCCCCTGGGCACAAATTTAGTTACACAAAAAAAATACCCAAATCCCCAATTTTGATAATTCCCTAATGGTACCAAGACAAGTTACAAAGAAAATAAACATAAACCTATTTATCCCTTTCTAAAACTTACTACTCTAATAAGAGGCTAGTTCCTTGATCTTTTTCACTCTGGCTGAAACTGAAACTCTAAACAAAGGAAAAACTTCCCTCCTTCCTTTTGAAGCATTTTTGTTCCCCCATTGGTTCCTCTGGTCAGGTGTTAGCTAGGCTAGGTGATTTTTTTAACCCTTTACAGGTAAAAGAGGCATTAACCCTTAACCATCTGTTTATGACAGGGGGATAACTGCCAAAGTAGCCCGGGAGGGGTAGGGAAGAAGGGAAGCACAGGGGTGGGGCAGTTGTAGGGGCACCTCCTAGAATGGCATGCAGCTCATCACAGAAATGGTATGGCTGGGGCTCTGACCCGGAGAGGCCATTTGCCTCTCTGGGTCTTTAGTAGGCTTCACGTGGCACTGCTGCGGGTCACTGTTATAACCTCTGTCCTTCATGCCCTTGGAAATTTTTTCAAATATTCCGCCTTTTCTTCTTTTGGAACAGATAGCACGGATTCATCTCCCCACACAGCAATCAGATGCAGTACCTGCCATTCGGTCCATGCTGGACCTCTTTTGTGATTCTGGGACTCTATGCTCACCTGTGCTGATCAGCTCGCTATGCTGGCCAAACAGGAAATGAGATTCAAAAGTTTGCAGGGCTTTTCCTGTCTACCTGGCCAGTGCATCTGGATTGAGAATGCTGTCCAGAGCGGTCACAATGGACCACTCTGGGATAGCTCCTGGAATACAGTATGGTCGAATTGCATCCACACTATCCCAAATTCGACCCAGCAGGGTCGATTCCAGCGCTAATCCCCTCGTTGGGGAGGAGTACAGAAATCGATTTTAAGAGCCCTTTAAGTTGACAAAAATGGCTTTGTCATGTGGATGGGTGCAGGGTTAAATCGATCTAACACTCCTAATTTTGACCTAAACGCATAGTGTAGATCAGGGCTAAGTAATTTCGAACATTTCTCCCGAACAAAGCCCTTTGTTTCAAAGGACTTCCTCATGGATGGGTCGTGGGGGGTGGGGGAAGCTTGTCCCCTTAAATGGTTTGCTAAATTGTAATTTATGGGCCCTATTCTGTCTTTGCATATATAGATCCAACTCTCACTGAAGTCCATAGTGGGAGACAGCTGTGAAGAACACAGCGACATTCTGGCTTCGGATATGTGCTTATATCTCCCCACCTCCCTCCACAGAGTGTGTTAAATTACCAGACTGAATTTCATCAGGCCTCTCTTTTTGTGGGTACAAATAATTGGGAGTGTATAAGCACACCCTTTAATATTTAGTGTCAATGTAGCCCAAGGTCCAGTGTGCTTCAACAGCAGCCCTAGGAACTACAGGTTGTGGACTACAAACTGGCATGTTGGGAGAACGTCTTGGTTCCTGACAGGATGTACCCTCTGCCCCCCGCCCCACCGGGAGGTCTCAGCACTGACAGCTGGGAGCACGTAGCAGGCAAGCAGAGAGGAGGCTGCTGGACTGTAATCCTGTGCTATGTTCTTTACAGGTAGGACCAAAAAGGGCTTAAAGAGCCCCCGTAGAGGAGTTTAGCTGAGACAGAAGAAGAACATGGGCTTATTTGGTTTGGGGTCTAGTTATTGTGGGAGTTAGAACATGTTTGTAAGGGGGGTTGTGTTGTACAATGTACCCTCTGCTCAGGGCCGGCTCTAGCAATTTCGCCGCCCCAAGCAGAGTGGCACGCTGTGGGGGGCGCTCTGCCACTTGCCGGTCCCGCGGCTCCAGTGGACCTCCTGCAGGCGTTTCTGCGGAGGGTCCAATGGTCCTGTGGCTCCGGTGGAGCTGCCGCAGGCGTGTCTGCAGGAGGTCCACCGGAGCTGCAGGAGCAGTGGACCGTCCGCAGAAACGCCTGCGGCAGGTCCACCAGAGCCGCCTGCCGCCCTCCCAGCAACTGGCAGAGCGCCCCCCACGGCGTGCCACCCCAAGCACACGCTTGGCGTGCTGTGGCCTGGAGCCGGCCCTGCCTCTGCTCTCCCAGGAGGAGGACTCAGCACTGACTGAGCTGGGAGCACGTAGCTGGCAAGCAGAGAGGAGGATGCTGGATTGTAATCCTGTTCTATGTTCCTTACAGAATAAAGCCTGGTTCCTGGTGGTTTGCCTGAGTGGGTCTGATCCGAGGTGAACACACACTGACACACAACGCAGCACAAACAAAGGCGCCTCAGGTCCAGTTTCCCAAAGTTGTGTAAAAAGTCCCAAGGCAGGCTTCCTCTATCTTGAACAACCTCATACTGGGCCAGGGAACAGGAGAGGGGGGTTACATATGTGCTGGTAATATCCAGGGGCTAGATTGCACAGCCATGCAACAAATTAATTATCTTTGGCCACTTCAATTGCTTTCTGCCCTGGGATTTATTCTAACATTTCAAACTTCCGTACTGCTTCAAGCAGCTGCCAGAGTTAAAAAACAAAACCCAACCAATTCTCCCAAAGAAAAGTTTCCTCATTTTCCACATAAATGAAGAACTTCTTTGGGTGCGGAGGGGGAGATACCCCTGTCTGAGGTTCAGTTCAGACAAAATTCTGCTTCTCCACACACACATGTGTAACAAAATTAGGTCCATTATAGCATGGTTCTGCATGGCCAGAAAAGGATGATCCATATACTATTGGGAAAGGGAACTTCTCAGCTTCCCAGTGGGACATACAATACTGACATATAGCCATGGCAGGGCCCATGTTAATAAATATCATCATATTGTTATGCTCGAATTAGGTCTCATTGAAGTCACTGGGGCGGCCTTCCACTCAAGTTAAATGACAGAACAATTAAATGCACCTTTGTTTAGTAATAATTGAAACAATGAAAAACCAATGCCCAAGAAACAAATTACATGCAAACTTGAACAGTGGTTCTGCCACTTGGTCCAAGAGATTTTCTAGAGATCTGACAACACACACAGGGGAAGCAGTTTAATTTAATTGCTGTAATGTGCCTATATAGGTGGGAGAGAAGCAGCAGAAACATGAGAGAAGGAGAAAACACAAAGGAAGCCAGCCAGAGACTCACTTGTAGCGTGAACTGAGAAAAGCTGAGACAGAACTTTCATATGAGATGGAATGAGGCTTGGAACTGTAACCAAAGAAACTACCACCTGTTTGATTCCTGCTGTGTTCAGGGAAACAGGACTGTGTACATTCTTTGTAAATAAACAAGACTGCATTGAAAAAAACAAAAAACAATTGACTCCATCAGCAATTTCTCTTCCTAATAGAAATAACCCTCAACCACCCCTACCCCGAACTGGCTAACCACTGAGGTCAAAAGGGGTAACAATATTTTATGTATCAAAAAGCTATTTTAGGCTATTGTTTGAGGTTTTGGTGGCTCCCTCTGCACCTCTTATAGCTTGGACATGTGGAGACCAATTGTGTTCCCAATGAAGTTAATGGCAGTACAGCCATTGCCTCTCTATTGTCACTCTATTTTACCATAGTTTTTTCTTTTATGTTTAAACATATATATATATATTCAGGAGAAGAGAATATATGTAGGAGGATAGAAAGAGCTATGTGACCAGGGAATCTCTTGACATTTTCCACAGCATAGAAAAGGGGTAAACATTGACATGTATGCTGCCATATATGTGAATTCTGCTGTATCTGAAAGAACTGCAAGCAAACAAGAGAATCCAGTCATTGTACTGATCTGGTAGTATTTTCAACTGTTGTTACAGTGGTACAGGGTTGTAAATTATATTGTATTTATATCAATCTTTTTAGAACTAAATAACTTCCTTTTACAAAGCTATGTTGCTCTTCTGGTTCTCTGCAGATCAATCTGTTCTTTACACCAAAAGCTGATAAGAGTTTTGTTAAATCTGCTGGGTCACAGTGTCATTCTTGCTCATAGAAATAGTCAAACAGAATACAATTTACTAGAATTTAATCTTTTACTCCTGGGCATGCTCCAATAATATGAGATAATTTTTTCTTTAAATTAAGTAATCAAATAAGCCATTGGTCTCTTAGGGAAAGTAGGTTCATATGGAAATGTTAGCTGCATCCAATATTATGGAAAACAATCCATTTACCACATTTGACTGTGTCAGATTAATACTATTTAAATACAGGCTATTCTGGAGTAGAAGTAGCAAGGCAGTAATGATTTCGGCTCCTCCTCTAAAATCCACAAAGAGGAAGTCTGCACGGAGTGATATGAGGAACGAGAAGGGAATGAGTGTTCGAGGGAGAGGCTGGGGAGAGCAGGTAGCTTGGGGGAGTCAGTAGAGAAGGGGAGCATGAAGGGAGCCAAGAGACTGGAAGAAGAGGGACAGAAGAGCAAGGGGAAGTGAAGAAGTGGGGAAATCGGGGAAATCACAAAGATGGCAGTTAAGGTTGTTTGGATATCTTGCATATGACTTTCCATACTTTTCAAATATACATTTTTTGTAATATATTTGCTTGTGAAAAACCTAGAATTGTAAATATAATTCATTTGTGTTTCCTTTTTCAGTGGTGATATGGCTTGCGTGGATTTTTTTTTTCATTTTATTTCCAAAGTAACCTGGTTTCCATAGACTTATTTGTGTTGCTTTATCATTATAATTTCATCTGTGGTGCATAGAGTAACTTCCAACTGAGGAAATCTTACTACAGTTGCAATAGGCTTGGTCAGATAGACATTATTCCTCATCACCCCACCTGGTATCTAGAGAATGGTTTATAACCCTCCTGAAATTGACCAACTCTGCTGGGAATATATGACCACCTAGTTAGCAAGAGGTTAACAAAAAAATCACTACCCCATAGCTATATATATATATATATATATGATGGCCATGTCATAATGGAAACTGCCTAAATACATGTTAACATGTGAAATTCTCCACCCAGATTCAATTTTAGGAATGCATGTGTAACAATCTGGAGGTACAGCTTACTCCACCACCTCATTCACATTGAGTAAAGCCATATTCTGCCAGTCGTGCTATTGAAATTAATGTAAATAAGTGCTGTTGAATCAGGCCTAACGTATTCTCCATAAATACATAATGAGACAGTTTTTTTGCTGTTCTAGTAACATACAGCAATGTTGTTTCTATAGATTTGCACAGATATCTTAGTAAAGTGATAAAGCTGCAGTGATAAAGCTAGGCCCAATTCGAGTGAATGGGTAAAAAATTACATTACAGAAGACTTTATGATATGTACTCAGCAGTGCCAGGAGTATTCAGACTTAGTATTGTTGTGGAAAAATTCACCCATGCATCACTTTTCATCAGAGACTCAGCTTGAGGCCCGTTTATTATAATACACCAACGTTTTGGGGGCAGCAGCTATTGGAACTGCTCCCCCGACGCAAAGCAAACAGGACCTTTTAAAGCTTAAAACCACAAGAAAATTACACATACTTGAGTAATAATTACCTTATTTGGAATGCATTGCACAATTAATACAGGTCAAGAGTTAGGGTCTTTTCGGTACTTTCCAGCACCTTTTGCAACTTTGCCTTGCATGGATGTAATCGAGTTAGGGTCTCCTTGGTACTTTCCAGTATTCTGTCACCACCTTGCCTTTTAAGAGGTGCAATTACACAATTGTCTTCTATGGGGTACAGTTACACAATGGGGGTAGTTACACAAGTGGTATTTTTAAAAAATATATATTATTACTAAAACCCTACTTAATTTGTGATATTGCAGCTCCCACAATATTAGGCTTCCACCACAATTTTGTCAGCCACCCAGGGCTCCTGCTGTCGGCTCTAGGCAGCTAACACTCCTGCTATCAGTCCACAAATGGCAGGGTTCCCGCTGTCAGCACCCCGCTGACATAACTGCAGTGGAAGCCTAATATTGTGAGAGCCACAATTTCTGCAATACTGTGAAGTAAGTAGGGGCTTAAGTAGAAGTAAACATTTTGCAACTGATTTAATCAGATGTACTAGTGTGGCTGATACAAGGCTGCTGACGCAGTACATGAGTGTGGTTCAGTGCATTCAATTATAAACCAATGATCATTTCTATAGCAACAACTATCTTTCCCGCCTTCCAGTTTAGTTTATCCTGTCGTTACAACAAGCAGTTGTGCAGTGTTTATTCTGCTGATGGACAAAACGAGTAGGGTCCTGCAGAGCTCAGTTCTGGGTCAGGTTCTGTTCCATATCTTCATCAGTGATTTAGATAATGGCATAGAGAGTACACTTACAAAGTTTGCGGATGATACGAAGCTGGGAGGGGTGGCAAGTGCTTTGGAGGATAGGATTAAAATTCAAATGATCTGGAAAAATTGGCGAAATGGTCTGAAGTAAATAGGATGAAATTCAATAAGGACAAATGCAAAGTACTGCACTTAGGAAGGAACAATCAGTTGCACACATACAAAATGGGAAATGACTGCCTGGGAAAGAGTACTGTAGAAAGGGATCCGGGGGTCCTAGTGGACCACAAGCTAAATATGAGTCAAGACAACATGGTCAGTCACCAAATGTCTGAAGGCATGGGTGATCTCTCAATTGCCATCTAGTTTATTTGCAATCCAGTTGGATGAAATAAATGATCTGGAGAAAGGGGTGAACAGTGAGGGGTGAACAGTGGCAAAGTTTGCAGATGATACTAAACTGCTCAAGATAGTTAACACCAAAGCAGATTGTGAAGAACTTCAAAAAGATCTCACAAAACTAAGTGATTGAGCAACAAAACGGCAAATGAAATTTAATGTGGATAAATGTAAAGTAATGCACATTGGAAAAAATAACCCCAACTATACATACAATTTGATGGGGGCAAATTTAGCTACAACAAGTCAGGAAAAAGATCTTGGAGTCATCGTGGACAGTTCTCTGAAGATGTCCACGCAGTGTGCAGAGGCGGTCAAAAAAGCAAACAGAATGTTAGGAATCATGAAAAAGGGGATAGAGAATAAGACTGAGAATATATTATTGGCCAATTATAAATCGATAGTACGCCCACATCTCGAATACTGCGTACAGATGTGGTCTCCTCATCTCAAAAAAGTTATTCTAGCACTAGAAAAGGTTCAGAAAAGGGCAACTAAAATGATTAGGGGTTTGGAACGGGTCCCATATGAGGAGAGATTAAAGAGGCTAGGACTCTTCAGCTTGGAAAAGAGGAGACTAAGGGGGGATATGATAGAGGTACATAAAATCATGAGTGATGTGGAGAAAGTGGATAAGGAAAAGTTATTTACTTGTTCTCATAATAAAAGAACTAGGTGTCACCAAATGAAATTAATAGGCAGCAGGTTTAAAAGAAATACAAGGAAGTTCTTCTTCAAGCAGCGCACAGTCAACTTGTGGAACTCCTTACCTGAGGAGGTTGTGAAGGCTAGGACTATAACAGTGTTTAACAGAGAACTGGATAAATTCATGGCGGGTAAGTCCATTGATGGCTATTAGCCAGGCTGGGTAAGGAATGGTGTCCCTAGCCTCTGTTTGTCAGAGGGTGGAGATGGATGGCAGGAGAGAGATCACTTGATCATTGCCTGTTACCTCCACTCCCTCTGGGGCACCTGGCATTGGCCACTGTCGGTAGACAGGATACTGGGCTAGATGGACCTTTGGTCTGACTCGGTACGGTCGTTGTTATGCTCTTATGAAGCAATGGATATGTCAAAAGAAGCTGATTTAATTGCTTATGTTCAGTACTCTCCCAAAAAAAAATTGGAAGTTTTTTTGTTCTGCAAGCCAATTAAGATGCCTGTAATTAGCTCTGAACTGTTTAACATTTTAAATGACTTCCTAACTTCTCACACATTGAAGTGGGAAGATTGCATCAGAAAGCCAAATAGCTCCATGTATATCGTGGACTCATTGTATGATATACCGTGCAATGTTCCCTGTAATTTTTTTCCATCCATGCGCAGAATAAATTTTGTTATGTGCACTGAGGTATGTGTGGATATGCGCCACCAGTAGAAACAAAAAAAACAGATAAAATATATATTTTTAAAAAGTTACCAGAGGGATAATTACTCCAGCCAGGACAGGTTATTAAATTTAAGTGTAAGAGAACAAAAATTATGAAATGCATAGACCAATCAAAACATTAAAATAACACACTTGGAAAGAATAAAATTACAGAGAATATATGTGCATTGCAGGAAATACCAAGAAGTAACAACATCAATAACAATACAAGTATGTGTTGGGAGATCAGTGTGAAAGAGACAGAGTGTGTGGTGTTGTGAAAGAGAGAGAGAGAGAGAGAGAGAAAGTCTGTGTGTGACACACAGAAACAGTGTGTGTGTGCAGAGCCGGCTTTAGGAAGTGCAGGGCCCAAATCCAACAGTTTCGATGGGGCCCCAGCAGGGATGACTACAAAAAAAAAAAAAAACATGTAAAAGAACATGTGGGGCTTGTACTCACCGGGCAGTGCTCCGAGTCTTCAGCGGCACTTCAGTGGTGGGTCCTTCACTCGCTCCAGGTCTTCGGTGGCACTGAAGGACCCACCACCAAAGTGCTGCCGAAGACCCGGAGCGAGCAAAGGACCTGCCGCCGTAGTGCCGCTGAAGACCTGGAGCGCCGCCAGGTGAGTAAAAATTGAAAAGGCACCTCTAGCCAGGGAAGAGATTCTTACTGGGTGCGAGGTCCTCTTAGGCACGGGGCCCAATTCAGGGGAATTGGTGGAATAGGCCTAAAGCCAGCCCTGTGTGTATACCACGGTATGTGTGTGAAACAGAGACTCTGTGTGTGTATGTGTGTGTGTGTGTGTGCGCGCGCGCTGGCTGCTGGGGAAGTTTCTGAGAGATGCCATGCACTGTCTCTTTAAGACGCTCACTGAAAACTCTCCTGCTCTGTCCTGAGCCCTGTTGTCTCCTCTCCCCCACTCTGCGGAGATGGGGTACATGGGCAGGGGGAGAGCGAGAGTCTGTGTGTGTGTGTATGTGTGTGTGTCTGTGTGAGAGAGAGAGAGAGAGAGACTGCGTGAGCTGGCTGCTGGGCAAATCTCAGAAACAGTGCGCTTCTCTTTAAGAAAGGCACTCACTCTCTGTTTCAGCAGCTCCAAGCCCCAAGTCCTCAGCCAGGCGGTGTCCCCTCTGCCCTGCTCTGAGGAGATGGGCTACAGGGGCTGGGGGACACCCTGACATCAGCACGCACACACATACATGCCCCTGCTCTGCATAGCCAGCAGGAGGGTCCCAGGAGCAGTTGCAGGATGGAGCAATGGGTGGGGAGAGGCACCTGATCACATGCCGCTCTGCTAATCAGCTGGATGGCATTTGAATCTCTCCTGGATGATCGCCCAAGCAGGCAGCTTACAGGGAACACAGACACTGGGAAGCCCCTGTAACTCGAAACATGGTCTGGGAACTTATGCATGTTTTTGGAAATGAAGTGTGTGAATGCCATTTCACATAAACACAAGCAGTAGCTGCAGTCCTCCAGCTGGTGCAGAACTGGGCATTCCTTGCATTCCCTGTCCTTACATACATAGAACACAAAGGTAACAATAGTGGCTGCTCCCTGTGGAGGTATAAGCTCTTTTCACACTAATCCTCCTTTTTATATCTGGATAAGACCTGACAAATTGGCATATACAGTATAGTGGACTCCAAGTGTGGAAAAATCATGAGTAACCTCATTCCCTACAACAAAACAAAAGAGATTAGCTTAAAAATCATAAATTGTTTAAGAAAAGTAGCACATTTTGTGTAGAGCTGTTGATTAATCGCAGTTATCTCACGCAATTAACTAAAAAAAAATCATTATTAAAAAATTAATTGCGATTAATCGCAGTTTTAATCACACTGTTAAACAATAGAATACGAATTGAAATTTATTAAATATTTTGGATGTTTTTGACATTTTCACATATATTGTATTCTGTGTTATAATTTAAATAAAAGTTTATATTATTTTTATTACAAATATTTGCATTGTACAAATGATAAACAAAAGAAATCGTATTTTTCAATTCAAGTCATACAAGTACTGTAGCGCAATCTCTTTGTCATGAAAGTGCAACTTACAAATGTAGATTTGTTTTGTTATGGGAACTGGACTCAAAAACAAAACAGTGTAGGCTCTGAAGTTTTACAAGTTCACTCAGTGCTACTTCTTGTTCAGCCAATCCCTCAGACAAACAAGTTTGTTTACATTTACAGTAGATAATGCTGCCCTCTTCTTATTTAAAATGCAACCAGAAAGTGAGAACAGGTATTTCAATGGCACTTTTGTAGCTGGCATCGCAAGGTATTTATGTGCCAGATATGCTAAACATTCATATGCCCCTTCATGCTTCAGCTACCATTCCACAAGACATGCTTCCATGCTGATGACGCTCATTAAAAAAATAACATACTAAATGTGTGACTGAACTCCCCTGCTCTGTTTTACCCACATTCTGCCATATATTTCATATTATAGCAGTCTCGGATGATGACCCAGCACATGTTGTTCATGTTAAGAACACTTTCACTGCAGATTTGACAAAATGCAAAGGAGGTACCAATGTGAGATTTCTAATTATAGCTACAGCACTCGACCCAAGGTTTAAGAACCTGGAGTGCCTTCCAAAATCTGAGAGGAACGAGGTGTGGAGCATGCTTTCAGAAGTCTTAAAAGAGCAACACTCTGATACGGAAACTACAGAACCCAAACCACCAAAAATGAAAATCAGCCTTCTGCTGGTGGCACCTAACTCAGGTAATGCAAATGAATATGCATCAGACTACACTGCTTTGGATTGTTATCAAGCAGAACTCATCATCAGCATAGATGCATGTCCCCTGGAATGGTAGTTGAAGCATGAAGGGCCATATGAATCCTTAACGTATCTGGCACATAAATATCTTCCAACGCCGTCTACAACAGTGCCATGCAAATACCTGTTCTCACTTTCAGGTGACATTGTAAACAAGAAGTGGGCAGCATTATCTCCTGCAAATTTAAAGAAACTTGTTTATTTGAGCAATTAGTCGAACAAAGAAGTAGGACTGAGTGGAGTTGCAGGCTCTAAAATTTTAAATTATTTTATTTTTGAATGCAGGGTTTTTTGTACACAATTCTATGTTTGTAAGTTCAACTTTCATGATAAAGAGATTGTACTACAGTACATGTATTAGGTGAGTTTAAAAATACTATTTCTTTTGTTTTTTTACAGTGCAAATACTTTTAATCAAAAATAAATATAAAGCAATCACTGTATACTTTGTATTCTGTGTTGTAATTGAAATCAATATATTTGAAAATGTAGAAAACATCCAAAATATTTAAATAAATGGTATTCTATTATTGTTTAATAATGTGATTAATCATGATTAATTTGTTTAATTGCTTGACAGCCCTAATTTTGGGTTCTTTTTATTTTCTTTCTGTACCTTTAGGGCTACAACTGGGGCATCTCTTCTTGATTTTCTCTGCAACCATGAAGGCTAGACTTTTAAATAATAAAAAATGAAAGCACGGCTTCTCAGGTTATCCCATGACACCAGGACTAAATGGGGTTGAAGCTGGACTAGATGACCTGCTGAGGTCTCTTCCAATTCTAATCTTCTATGATTCTAGGAGCTGGGGCTTTAAGAAAAAAACAGGAGAGTTTACAATACTGAATCATAGAATATCAGGGTTGGAAGGCTGAAAATATATACACACACATATATACATATATATATATATATATATATATATATATACACACACACATATATACATATATATATATATATACACACACATATATACATATGAGAGAGAGAGAGAGAACGAGAGTGTGGCCATTTTTTGCTGCTTTGATTGCAAACATTCCAGAGCATAGGCTGCATTCATTTTATACTACACTGAGCACATTTTTGGTCTTTACGAACAATAAAAATCATAGAACACTAGTAGTATGCTCAGTACTGTCTGAACAAAGGAAGGTACCATCACTGCTGCAGACACGAGTATATCCTATTGAGTACAATGGAGAAGATGGCACAAGGGAAAAGTGTCTCTTGAGGTTTTTGCCCTCTTGATCTCTTTCACAACATGGATGCAGGACTAGTGCATTCTCACATAGTCCTCCTCTTATTTTATTTTTTTTTCTTTTTAAATGTGGATTTACCACTGATCTTAATAAATCTCAAGCAATAAAATTCAGTCACAAAAGAGAGACAGGCTGAAGTTGCAGTTTCAAAGTGGTGCAGTTAGCTTTAACAGAATCATTATTCAAAGGCATTACAGAGGAATTGAACACAGTGAATGTATAATTACATTCAATTAAGCAGAATCTGTTTGGAAAATAAAGTTTGCACTTTTCTCAGTGAAAAACATTTATTAACAAATCAACATCTCTTTAACAGGATTTGAAATCCTGAAAAAAAAATATCTTGGGTCTCCAATTTAATTTCTAATGATAAATATGAAAAAATTAATATATACAGTATGAAAATACTCATTGCAACAGCTACATTATTTTCATTAGTAATTAACTGATTTCTTTTCACTCTGCCCCACTTACACAGCATTACTGGAATTAATTCACCTAATGCTGCTTGTCCTGGGGTATATTATATAAGTACTGAATCCTTAAATTTTGCCAATTCAGTTGATAAAAAGCCTCTTTCATATGCAGATCCTTTATATGTCCTTGAATATAGAGACCTCAGTATCTAAATCACTCTGTTTTAAAGAAGTGCTGAACTGATGGTGCTTCTACTTGATGGTACCGGGCAAATTAGTCAAAACAAAAGTTAAGAATAAAATTGTCAGACACAGAGAAAAACATAAACTGTTGAGCAATAGTCAACATGGTTTCTGTAAAGGGAAATCGTGTCTTACTAATCTATTAGAGTTCTTTGAAGGGGTCAACAAACATGTGGACAAGGAGGATCCAGTGGACATAGTATACTTAGATTTTCAGAAAGCCTTTGACAAGGTCCCTCACCAAAGGCTGTTACGTACATTAAGCTGTCATGGGATAAAAGGGAAGGTCCTTTCATGGATTGAGAACTGGTTAAAAGAAGGGAACAAAGGGTAGGAATTAATGGTAAATTCTCAGAATGGAGAGGGGTAACTAGTGGTGTTCCCCAAGGACCAATCCTTTCATGGATTGAGAACTGGTTAAAAGAAGGGAACAAAGGGTAGGAATTAACAGTAAATTCTCAGAATGGAGAGGGGTAACTAGTAGTGTTCCCCTCGGACCAATCCTATTCAATTTAATTATAAATGATCTGGAGAAAGGGGTAAACAGTGAGGTGGCAAAGTTTGCAGATGATACTAAACTGCTCAAGATAGTTAACACCAAAGCAGACTGTGAAGAACTTCAAAAAGATCTCTCAAAACTAAGTGATTGGGCAACAAAATGGCAAATGAAATTTAATGTGGATAAATGTAAAGTAATGCACATTGGAAAAAATAACTCCAACTATACATACAGTATGATGGGGGCAAATTTAGCTACAAGTCAGTAAAAAGATCTTGGAGTCATCGTGGACAGTTCTCTGAAGATGTCCACGCAGTGTGCAGAGGCGGTCAAAAAAGCAAACAGGATGTTAGGAATCATGAAAAAGGGGATAGAGAATAAGACTGAGAATATATTATTGCCCTTATATAAATCCATGGTATGCCCATATCTCGAATACTGTGTACAGATGTGGTCTCCTCACCTCAAAAAAGATATACTGGCACTAGAAAAGGTTCAGAAAAGGGCAACTAAAATGATTAGGGGTTTGGAGAAGGTCTCATATGAAGAAAGATTAAAGAGGCTAGAACTCATCAGCTTGGAAAAGAGGAGACTAAGGGGGGATATGATAGAGGTATATAAAATCATGAGTGATGTGGAAAAGTTATTTATTTATTGCCAGAATACAAGAACAAGAGGTCATCAGATGAAATTAATAGGCAGCAGGTTTAAAACAAATAAAAGGAAGTTCTTCTTCACGCAGCGCACAGTCAACTTGTGGAACTCCTTACCTGAGGAGGTTGTGAAGGCTAGGACTATAACAGTGTTTAAAAGAGAACTGGATAAATTCATGGTGGTTAAGTCCATAAATGGTTATTAGCCAGGATGGTTAAGGAATGGTGTCCCTAGCCTCTGTTTGTCAGAGGATGGAGATGGATGGCAAGAGAGAGATCACTTGATCATTGCCTGTTAGGTTCACTCCCTCTGGGGCACCTGGCATAGGCCCTGTCAGTAGATAGATACTGGGCTAGATGGACCTTTGGTCTGACCCGGTACGGCCATGCTTATGTTCTTATTTACTTATTTGAAAGGTAATTGTGATCTCCAAGAAAGAAATTTCAATTACAAGACCAAGAGGTGGTTTCATCACTTTTTTTCCTGATAGTAATAATAAAATTACACATAAATTCAGGTGTAAATATCCACATTTTAACAATCCTAAATAAAATTGTGAAACCTTCCCTCTCCAAAGAGGGAATGCCTCTTTGTATGAAAAGATTACTTCCACAGTTAATTTCAAGCTGAATTACCCTATATATCATTGTTATCAAAGATGAGAACAGATCAAGTTATAGACACTGTACATTTGAGATTTCCAGTGTCTTCATAATGACCTATGATTTCTAATTTTTGTTCCTTATTTTAACTCATAGAACAACATAGCTGACAAGCAATAAAGTATTAGAATGATTCTTTAGCTTTACAGCACACAATAAATCATTTCCCAGGACCATAAGGATGCATCTCGTGATGATCCATAATTGTGGAATCAGGAAGCTTGTGTTGAAACCAGCAAATCTGATGTGCAACAAATAAATGTAGTTCTAGAATTAATCCTGTGATGGACCACAATCAACATATAGTGAGTCAACTGGGAAGCCCTGTATTAGAATGCATACTAGTGGCTATATAGCATTCAGTCTCTTAATGTTATTAGTATGGTGGCTCTTCTATAAACAACTAAATACAAATGTCAAACTCATTCTTGTCACTATAAAAGTCTGCAGCATGTTATGATTTATGTTGCTCAAATATTAGCAAAATACAATGGCAAAAATTAATATAGTTTAACATTTTTTTAAATCCCATATATTTCCAGTTTCTTAAATTTGAGACATGAAAAGTGCATGCATTACTCCTGGGGGAATTCTGCATCACTGCACAATGCAGAATTTGTGCAGCAGTAATGTTCTGTACAGAATTTCATTTCCCCTGCAGAATTGGTGCTACAGAGTTTCTGGCCACCACTAGTGGCAGCTGTACCCAGCAGAGCCGAGCTTCCAAGCTCACAAATACAGGACACTGCCAGGGGGAGAGGGAGGGTGAACTGGAGGGTTCTTGGCAGCTGTGGTTCCCAGCAAGTCCTGAAGGAAGGAGGTGGCATGCAGGAAACTTCATAATGCTCAGGACACAACATCAGGCTGTTTCTCTCTCTAGATCCCTGGGCTCTGGGGAATAGGAGATGAAGGTTTCTAGGCTGCGGGGGAGGGTGCCCCACAGTTGGGCTCTGGTGGGTAGGAGGTGTCTCAGATGGGACAGGCAGAGTTTTACCCCAAGATCTGTCCAGCTGGCACATGTGACACACACAGACTGAGGCACTGAAGAAAAGCATAGGAGAGAAACAGGAACTGGGTTTTCCTACAGTACTCTCTACTTCTGGGGAATTTTTTTGTTGTTGTCTGTATTGTTACAGACATATTTGCTGATAGTATTTTGAAATTACCCAAATAATTGAAACTGGTGTGATTATGTTGTGTTATTTTGAAGAATAAAAAATGCAGAATTTTGCAGAATTTAACATTTTTGGCACGGAATTCCTCCAGCAGTAACATACAAATCAGTGGATTTTCAACTCTGAGGGGAGTGCATACCCCCTATGCCCTAAATAAATGCAATGTTAGAAGACTATAATAGTTGTAAAATGAGTATGGAAGATATAAATATATGTACATGCATATTTTCACCCGTACAGTATTTCTTGTGTTTTTCAAACATTATTAGCTTTAACTTTTAGCCATGCATTCTCAGGTATTAATCATGTCTATTCTTCAGTAGAAATTATTAGTATATTTATACATTTATAAAATGGCTGTACTCTAGTATCTGGGTTCTATGCAATACTTAAAGAAAAAAAAACTGATAATTTTTGGAATCCACCTAACTCAAAAATAATCCACACCCTGATCTTATGTGGGACATTCTTGCTCTGATAATGACTGGTGACATTTCTAAACTAGTTAAAAGCCTGCAGGGCCAGCGAGGTGGGGGGAAGCCAGTACAAACTACCGGGGCCCGGTGGTCCGGAAGGGGGCCTGGGGCCTGGCTTCTCCGGCCCTTGCTTGGGGGGCCCAAAAACTTTTTTTCACTGGGGCCCAAACCCACTCTTGACGGACCTTAAGCCTCATTAAATAAAAATGTGTTCCACTATGTCCTGGATATTACCAAAATCCAGCTTAGGCAGACTGTCACTTGAGCCAGGTTTAAAAGTAAGGGCACACAACTAAGAACACTTGGCTAAAGGTACTATAAAGCAGGAACTCTGGCATGGGCAACAAGAGCAACCCAGCAGATCTCAGCAACGACACATACAAGGAGGACCCTACAGTGTTATGAAGATCATAATTAATACTCTGATTGGACCCAGAAACAAACAGGTGTGCTGAGCACTGGTGTTATCTGTTCATAGTAAGCCATCCCATCTGAGAGGAATGCAACATTTTACACTAGCTGCTTTTCAAGAGCAGATATTTCTCTAATATTATGCAGTATTTATTTGCTATATTGAATCTCTGTGTAATGTAAATAATCTCAAATATGAAGCAAATATCAACAAGAAATAATGTAGATGCTTTTGATACATTGTGACCTCTCTGTGCATTATTTAAATAAAATATGTTTTCACCTTGTCTGCCTTCAAATAATTCCTAAAAAACAGTTGCTGTTGAATGATTATAGGAATCGCATTCATACATTCAATATATAACATTTTAAATCACAGATAGATTTTCAATTTTAAGAAACAAAATGAGTTTCATATTTTGACATGATTTAGAGCATCTGACAGTATCTCATCATATTGTATTACCATTACGGATGGGTGAAGTGATTTGCTCCCAAAGCTGATGGCAACACTGGAGGAAGCCTCCTCAAAACAAGGAGTGGTGGGGGAAAAGTGGAGGGAGAATGTCCTCAAAAGATCTGGATGAGGATATTTTAATTAAACTCTGAAGAACTCAGCATCACTAGTTTAGATCAAGGCCTGGCTTCCTATCTCCAGGGGTGCTGGAACATGTTTATTGTGGGGGTGCTGAGAGCCACTGAACCAAACTGTAAACCCTGTATATAATGGAAACCACTTCAAGTCAAGGGGTGCTGCAACATCCCCTGCACCCCTAGTTCCAGCACCTATGCCCATCTCTGGTCAAAATTACAGTTCTGGATAGGGCTTGTTCAATGCCTGTAGAAGCACCTGTTGCATGAATCTTCTATGATTGGAAGCACCTGAAAGTGTAAATATTAATTTATCTACTAGAGTTGTACAAGATTGGAAAATAAAGGCCCTTTTTTAAAATGATCAGCAGGATGTACAGAATAGGATCAGTGTCCATAAAAAAAAATTGAAGCCAAGCATGTACAATATAGTTCCATGTTAGTATCTCTAAAAGGTTCATTAATAGTCACACCATTGGGGCATAAGGGCAGAGTGACACAAGCGCATAAGCTACTGCTGTAGTAACCACTCCACACTAGCATATTGTGTTAAGGGAGCAGGGGACCTGCTTTCAACCAAGACATGAATATTTTCTGCTCTTTTCTCACTATCTTCACTGACTAGTACACTTTTTTAATAAAGAGCCCACTTCTCAAAGGATGGCCCAAGTGTGAGAACAGGTACCACCTTGTTCACAAACAATGTGGATCTGTTGCAGACGCAATGAAAATAAGCTATTTGTTATTTTTTTAAAAAAATAAGTCTTCTGGGTAATTGGAGAAGAGCAGCGCTGTTGCTAAGATTTTTTTTTTTTAATTAATGCCTGCTTATCATTGCTGCTATACCACAGCCACATCAGTATAACACAACCCAGTGAAGATGTAAGTATTAGTGCTACTTTCTTTAAAAAAACAAACAAAAAAAGATACAGACAGTTTGAAAATTGGCTTCAGACACATTTATTTATATTGAACGCAATAGTATGCGGCTGGATGACCCTCACTTATACAAGTGTAAATTAAACATAAATCCTGTGAAGTCAATTGAGTTACACCTCTGTAAAACCAATCAGGCCCTTTTTGTGTGTATACTGCACTGATTTCTCCTTTTTTTCTAAGTTTTACACCAAACTAAACCTTGTATGTCCAGGTGACCTTGACATCCACTTTATCTTGGACCTTAAGTACAAGTACCTTACATTTAAAAAAAAAAAAAAGAAAAACTAAACTTTACTGTAGGTGAAGTGAAAAATTTCAGTACCGATTTTACCTTCTGCATTACCAAAACAAGCATGGAAAATTTATGTAAACCAAAAGCAAGTACAACTTGACCATGTGAAACAGGAATAAAAAAAGCTAAACTTCTCTTGGATAAATGGATGTGTTCAGACTCATCTGTTTAGAAATGTACTTGTGTATATTTCAGTACTGGCACAAATCTATGACAGATCGAGTGAATAAATGACAAATGATGCCCTGCTTTCTTTTTCTTCCTACTGCCCTCACAAAATGCTGACACCAACGGACAAACCAAGGTAGCAGCAGAGCACTAGAAACACTGTATTCTTAAAGAATGATATTCTCTATAAGAATTTTTCTATTTGTCAACTATTTCAAGCTATACAGGCACGCATTTACTCTACTTGCAAAAACGAAGACTCCAATCCTAAAGACCTTAATTTCAATGGAATTTCTGCCTGGGTTAATACTGTGTAAAAACTTCAGGACTACATCCCCAAAATACTAAAATTCAGTAAACATCACCATTTAATCTAAACTGTAGGTATTAATTACTATTTTATTATCAATCCATTCAAAAATGAACTTTTCCTATGCTCTAAGAGCTTCTGCCAAGCTTTAAAAATACAGTCAGTGAAAACAAAACCCAGCAGCAGTCCACTACAATAACAGTTAGCCTCTAAAGCAGTTCCCCTCCCACACAACATCCCTTCCCACAGACATCGGCCCAGTCTGGCCTCTGCCTCTCGAAATGCCAGTATCATCAATCCCAGCATTCTAAAATCTTGATTCAGTCTTCCAAAATCACAACATTGTTTTTAACCCAATGAGATTTAAAAAAATGAATACTTTTTATTTGCCATGCATCTTTTCAGACTTTAGGATACATTAGGGTCACGTTTCCAAACCATCACGAGGGTAAAAACCTTACTTTTTAAAAAATGAACACTGAGCTATTCAGGACGCATAAGTCTAGGAGGTGTGACCTTAATAAACATATCATGACACTCATGACAAAATAGTGAGAACTGGCAACCCTGAATAGACAGGCCTTCTGGTCAGCAAATCTGGGCTATTCAGATTAGAGGTGGTGGATTCCAAAACTGAGGGTCATTCAAGGATAATGCCCTGCCATAAGGATGAGAGAGGCAGTTTCTCAGGTAGGTAGATCTCAAGTAATTTATGGCTTTATAGGTCATATATATTTAGGTACATCTACATGTCACAAACATCGTAAAATTTTGCAAGCCATTTGCTGTATTCCACTTTCAACAGATCCAACAGAAAATGTTGATAATGGCTACAAATGTTTGTGTCCTCTGTTCAGTCTCACAACCAGTTAAAGGAGAACATCTTTATGACTTTTGCAAATGAACACACAGCAATTTGATGGTGAATACCCACAGATCTGTGAGTTCAACAGAGGCACCCATCTTCATTTATTTTTAAAATGAACTCTCTTGAAAAATATAGTTATATAGTCAAGACATTCCTTACTAACATCCCCTCTTGACTTCTAACATGTATTATTACTTGCACAGTTATGTGCATTTAGAACTTTTCAAAAATATGTGAAAAATACCCAGTAAACTGACTTAGTGCTGCCTAGATGGACAGCTATATATACAGTCAGTATATATACACAGTAGATAGATAGATATGATGTCCAGTAGATTTCTTTGCTAAAAGTTTTTACCTTTAAGGACAAAATTCCACAAGGGTTAAAATTGTTTTTAAAGGGGTACAGTATAGTAACCTTTATAATAATGAGGCCTATAAACTTCATGTCCTATTCTGAGGAGTGAAATACTCATCCTACAACTACACCTCTACCTCGATATAACACTGTCCTTGGGAGCCAAAAAATCTTACTGCGCTATAGGTGAAACCACACTGTATCGAACTTGCTTTGATCCACCGGAGTGTGCAGCCTCGCCCCTCTGGAGCACTGCTTTACTGCATTATATCTGAATTCATGTTATATCGGGTTGTGTTATATCAGGGTAGAAGTATAGTGCCTTGTAGGGCTTTTTTTCCTAATCCATAATCACCATACATTCGTTGTTCCAAGAGTCAGCTTTGAACTTATTTTACTTATATGCTTCCCTGGCAGGAGATTAAAGGGCTTTCAGCCTTTTTAACTTATCTTTATCCCCTTCACAAAGATAACTGCTGAGACATGTCAAATGCTGGTTCACTATAGACATTTTCATAGTAAAGCTGCTAACCCAAACAATAGGACTTTCCTCTAAAGGACAGAGCACAGAACCATGACATTGGATGGCATTTTCAATGTGCCAGCAATGAGTGATGACAACTTACTAGATAACACCCTATCTTATGTTTAGATACACATCTTGTCTCTTGTAATCTAACTCTAACTATCACTTTTACAAGAGGCTAGGGCTCTCTACTCTAATGGAAGTGCTATCTTTTTGATAAACGTTAACCTGCTTTTCATTTCCTCTGTGGAGATCTACATTTCAAATGGAGTTTTTAATAAGGGCCAATAAATAGAATGCACTCTGTATAAAGATTTCCTGAGTAAGTCTCTCTAATCGATACAGAATATTACTTTTTAACCAATAAATGTGAATGTATCCTTTGCAAAGTTATTAGGCAATTGCATGAAGCAGGGTGTAGTTATTTTACTGTATTAATGATTTTGAAAATACCATAATTATTCTTATTATAAAATGGCACTTTGTAATGACAAAATTTCTATTTTAAAAGTTTAAAGACAAATTTAAAACCAAGAATTCCAATTATTATCTTGCTGTTGCTAAATGGCTATTATGCACTACACTACAACGTTACATTGGTATAACTACATTGCTCGGGGGTGTGAAAAATCCACAACCCTGAGCAACACAGTTATACCAACCTAATCCTTGGCATACACAGCACTATGTCAATGGGAGGGCTTCTTCAGTCGATGTAGCTACTGCCTCTCACAGAGGTGGATTAACTAGCCCGACAGCAGAAGCTCTCCCATCAGCACAGTAGCATTTTCACTGAAGTGCCATTGCAGGGTTTTAAGTGTAGACCTGCCCATTGTCTGAAACTCTGGATATTCGGGATAACAATGTGTGATCCTACCTAAGGGTCTAGTCCTGCAAAGCAAAGCACATGCATAGTCCCACTGAAGCTTTTGGGAATACTCAGGCACATACACAGTTATTTATATGCATTAGCCTTAAGGATCAAGATCTAAATCTCAGCACTCTCTACTCTTTACCAGATTCTCAGATAAACACTTCCAACTAGTAGGTCAAAATAAATTGACAAGTTAGTTTAGGCTGAAAAAACAAACAAAAACTTTGAGCCAATTCTCATAAAATAAACAAAGCTATAACAATCTGTTCAGAAACTGGTGAAACATGTGGTGAATTGGAACATTCATCTCTGTGCTGATGCCTGTAGTATCTCTTGTGAGTGAGGAAGATTCAGCTATTTTCCTCTTCCCTCAGAAAAGTGACAACATAAAGATAGATCTTGAGCAATTTTCCAAAATAATGGAACAATAGATCTCTGGGCTGGATTGTCTCCATCCTCTTTGTGTTCTTAGTGTGCTACAGTGCAGGCTTCCTACTGCTAGATATTACTGTATATATCCTCTTCCAGATGTGAAAATGTAGATTATTAGCTGTAAACCAGATGCATATTTTTACAAAGGTTGTTTCTTGTAAAGTAATCAAAGTGATCAAAGCGGGAAGAAAAATTAAATTGAAGTTTTTATGTCATTATTATGACAACAACAATACTGTGAAAGCAAAGATGTAAAATTTACAGGTTAGGAGAAAATTTCTTCTGCCATTATGTAAAGCTTCAAAATGTTCAGTCACTTACAGTTTCATTCTTTGATTTTGATTTTTGTGCCCCCCCCCGCCTGCCACCATAAGAGTATTTTAACCTGTACTCATTTGATTATGTGAAAGTCTTAGGTTTCTTTCTTTCTTTCTTTTTTTAAGATTCTAGCTCTCATGACTGAAGAGAGAAGCTTGAAAACATGAACCATTAAAGCCTGAAATTAAAACAAAAAACAAAACAAAAAAACCCCAAAATATATTATTTTTAAGACAAATAATCTCATGATTTTTTAACTCTTGGGATTTACAATAATGTGATTTTAAAGTGCAAACATAAAGTAGCCCAGATATGCTTGAAACTGGGTCTAAGATCACTTGAAAAACTTAATGAACATCAGGCACACATGATGTCAGTTTTGTGTTCATAACATAAGTTGGCAAGTTTCGTGTTATTCTAAGTTTCAGTGAGAACAGTTTGCATTTCTCTTATTACTAAAGTTTTCTGATAAGACTTCAGGAGACCCCTTCTATCGCTTAACATTTCCAAACGAATACAGTAACTCCTCGCTTAATGTTGTAGTTATGTTCCTGGAAAATGCGACTTTAAGCAAAACGATGTTAAGCGAATCCCATTTCCCCATAAGAATTAATGTAAATAGGGGGGGTTAAGTTCCAGGGAATTTTTTTTCACCAGACAAAAAACTATATATTATATATACACACACAGAGTATATGTTTTAAAGAAACAATGTAATGTTATTCACAGCTATGATGATTGTGAAGCTTGGTTGAGGTGGTGAAGTCAGTTGGTGGAAGAGGGAGGATATTTCCCAGGGAATGCCTTGCTGCTAAATGATAAATTAGCACTCAACTGAGCCCTCAAGGGTTAACACGTTGTTAATGTAGCTTCTCACACAAGGCAGCATGAACACGGGGGAGGGGAGACAGCATAGCAGACAGAGACAGACACACACCTTGTGTGTGGGGGAGAGAGAGAGAGATGCACACTGCCCCTTTAAGTAAGCTGACCCACTCTTAAGTGCATTGTCTTTTTAAGTGGATCAGGAAGTTGATAGAGCAGCTGCTGCCCCAAGCGCTCTCTGTTTCTCTCCATCTGTGTCCCCTCCCTGCTCTATATGGAGAAGGGTAAGCAGGGTGCAGGAGCAGGGGGGAAGGGGACACCTTGATTTTAGCCCCGCCCCCCTCCTCCCCCTGCACAGCCAGCAGGAGTCTCTGCGAGCAGCTCCAAGGCAGAGGGCAGGAGCAGCACATGGCAGTGTGGGGAGGGACAGCTGAACTGCCCAGCAATTGATAGCTTGCTGGGCAGCTGCAGCACAGGGAACTTAGGGGTGCGGGCAGCTGATAGGGGAGCTGCCGGTCCACCTTGGTTACAGGCCTCCACCAGCTAACTGCAATGGGCTGCTCTTCCTGCAAGCAGTGGACAAAGCAGGCGGGTGCCAAACGACGTTAGAAGGGAGCATTTCATAAATTTAAATGAGCATGTTCCCTAACTGATCAGCAACATAACAACAAAACAATGTTAACTGGGACAGCTTTAAGTGAGGAGTTACTGTATATGACATCAGTAGATAACATTGTTTTCATACATAAACATTAAGGTGACCAGATCTCCCAGTTCACTGACATTTTCACAATTTTAAGGGACACTCCTTGTGTTCTGGCTACTTATATGGAAACTAGGACTTCAGCAACCCCATGGCTGATCTTGAACTGCTGCTATAGGGAATGTCTCAATGAACAGGAGCATCTACATGCCTTTAAGAGCAGATCTTTGGGACAGAAACTGTCCTGATTTTTTTTTTATGTCAGTAATGAACCAGGAAGGACAGGGGAGGGGATATTAACAAAGGGAAAGAAGAGAACAAAAAGGGAAAGAAAAGAAGAGAATATGGAGTAAATGCAAGCTATTGTGGTGGATTTTAAGAGTAAAAGAAAAAAGTTGGAAATGGAAAAGGTATGCTGAGAGAGAGAAAGAATTGAAGGAGGTGATGATGGGAGAAAATGGCCATGTGTTCTGTTTCTTTGTTTGGAAATATGGTCACTCTAAAAAGACATGGAAGTGGAGTGGAGGAAGCATTGTCAAAGGCTGCAGAAATGGTAACCTAGAAAGTACTAGGGAAAGTTTTGGACTTTGGATAAAACACCACAACAACACAGAATTTCAAAGGACTCTGGGACTGAAGGGCTTCTGCTCAGCCCTGTAAATCAGGAACTTAATATAATATATACACGGATTTCTGTGCTGGTCTTCTTTGTTCTGTTTCCCCCTTCCCCCCAACAGTAATTAAAAAAAATATTCAGTGGAAATTGAGATACTCCTATAATCTATAGATCTCGGACACATTAGAAACAGCTATATCTTGTTTGGAGCCATGATCTCTGTCAGTGGCAAATTGTGAACTTGAATCTACACACTGACAAAATAAACAAGAGTCTATGAGGTGAGATCAACACAGGGGATATTCTGATAGGTGTCTGCTATAGTCCACCAGAACAGGAGGAGGCGATAGAGGAGGCTTTTTTCGGACAACTAACAGAAGTTTCCAGATCACAGGCCCTGATTCTCATAGGGGACTTCAATCATCCTGACATCTGCTGGGAGAGCAATACAGCAGTGCGCAGACAATTCAGGAAGTTTTTAGAGAGTGTTGGGGAAAACTTCCTCTTGCAAATGCTGGAGGAATGAACTAGGGACCGTGCTCCTCTTGACCTGCTGCTTACAAACAGGGAATAATTGGTAGGGGAAGTAGAAGTGGGTGGCAACCTGGTCAACAGTAATCATAAGGTTGCTGAATTCAGGATCCTGACAAAAGAACATAAGAACGGCCGTACCGGGTCAGACCAAAGGTCCATTTAGTCCAGTATCTGTCTACTGACAGTGGTCAATGCCAGGTGCCCCAGAGGGAATGAACCTAACAGGCAATGATCAAGTGATTACTCTCCTGTCATCCATCTCCATCCTCTGACAAACAGAGGCTAGGGACATCATTCCTTACCCATCCTGGCTAATAGCCATTTATGGACTTAACCACCATGAATTTATCCAGTTCTCTTTTAAAAGCTGTTAATAGTCCTAGCCTTCACAACCTCCTCAGGTAAGTAGTTCCACAAGTTGACTGTGCACAGTATGAAGAAGAACTTCCTTTTATTTGTTTTAAACCTGCTGCCTATTAATTTCATTTGATGACCCCTAGTTCTTATATTATGGGAATAAGTAAATAACTTTTCCTTATCCACTTTCTCCACATCACTCATGATTTTATATACCTCTATCATATCCCCCCTTAGTCTCCTCTTTTCCAAGCTGAAGAGGTCTAGCCTCTTTAATCTTTCCTGATATGGGACCCTCTCCAAACCCCTAATCATTTTAGTTGCCCTTTTCTGAACCTTTTCTAGTGCCAGTATATCTTTTTTGAGGTAAGGAGACCACACCTGTACACAGTATTCGAGATGTGGACGTACCAAGGAAGAAAGGAGAGCAGCAGAATACGGACCCTGGACTTCAGAAAAGCAGACTTTGACTCCCTCAGGGAACTGATGGGCAGGATCCCCTGGGACGCTAATATGAGGGGGGGGAGGAGTCCAGGAGAGCTGACTGTATTTTAAAGAAGCCTTATTGAAGGCGCAGGAATAAACCATCCCAATATGCAGAAAGAATAGCAAATATGGCAAGCAGCCAGCTTGGCTTAACAGAGAAATCTTTGCGGAGCTTAAACACAAAAAGGAAGCTTACAAGAAGTGGAAACTCGGACAGATGACTAGGGAGAAGTATAAAGATATTCCTTCAGCATGCAAGGATGTAATCAGTGAGCCCAAAGCACATTTGGAGTTGCAGCTAGCAGGGGATATGAAGGGTAAGAAGAAGGGTTTCTACAAGTATGTTAGCAACAAGAAGGTCATAGAAAGTGTGGGACCCTTACTGAATAGGGGAGGCAACCTAGTGACAGATGATGTGGAAAAAGTTGAAGTACTAAATGCTTTTTTTGCTTCAATCTTCACAGACAAGGTCAGCTCCCAGACTGCTGCACTGGGCAAGGGTGAGCAGCCCTCAATGGTGGATGAACAGGTTAAGCACTATTTAGAAAAGTCCACGTGGCCGGACGCAATGCATCTGAGGGTTCTGAGGGAGTTGGCTGATGTGATTGCAGAGCCATTGGCCATTATCTTTGAAAACTCGTGGTGATCAGGGGAGGTCTCAGACTACTGAAAAAGGCAAATATAGTGCCCATATTTTAAAAAGGGAAGGAGGAGAATCTGGGGAACTACAGATCGGTCAGCCTCACCTCAGTCCCCAGAAAGATCATGGAGCAGATCCTCAAGGAATCCATTTTGAAGCACTTGGAGGAGAGGAGGGTGATCAGGAAAAATCAACATGAATTCACCAAGGGCAAGTCATGCCTGACCAATCTGATTGCCTTCTATGATGAGGTAACTGGCTCTGTGGATATGGGGAAAGTGGTGGACGTGATATACCTTGATTTTAGCAAAGCATTTGATATGGTGTCCCACAGTATTCTTGCCAGCAAGTTAAAAAGTATGGATTAGAGGAATGGACCATAAGGTGGATAGAAAGCTGGCTAGATCATCGGTCTCAGCGAATAGTGATCAACTACTTGATATCTTATTGGCAGCTGGTATGAAGCAGCATGCCCCAAGGGTCAGTCCTGGGGCTGTTTTTTTTTTTTTCAACATCTTCATTAATGATCTGGATGATGGGATGATTTGCACCCTCAGAAAGTTCGCAGAGGACACTAAGCTAGAGAGAGAGGTAGATACGCTGGAGGTAGGGATAGGGTCCAGAGTTACCTACACAAATTGGAGGATTGGGCCAAAAGAAATCGGATGAGGTTCAACGAGGACAAGTGCAGAGTCCTGGGGGACCTTCTGCAGAAGTTCTGGAGAAAAGGACCTGGGAAGTATAGTGGACAAGAAGCTGGATATGAGGCAACAATGTACCCTTGTTGCCAAGAAGGCTAATGGCATATTGGGCTGCATTAGTAGGAGCACTGCCAGCAGATTGAGGGGAGTGATTATTCCCTTCTATTCAGCATTGGTGAGGTCACATATGGAGTATTGCTTCCAGTTTTGGGCCCCCCACTACAGAAAAGATGTGGACAAATTGGAGAGAGTCCAGTGCAGAGCAACAAAAAATGATTAGGGGGCTGGGGCACATGATTTATGAGGAGAGGCTGAGGGAACTGGGGTTATTTAGTTTGCAGAAGAGAAGAGTGAGGGGGGATTTGATAACAGCCTTCAACTACCTGAAGGGAGGTGGGGGTTCCAAAGAGGATGGAGCTAGGCTATTCTCAGTGGTGGCAGATGACAGAACAAGGAGCAATGGTCTCAAGTTGCAGGGGAGAAGGTCTAGGTTGGATATTAGGAAAAACTTTTTCACTAGGAGAGTGGTGAAGCACTGGAATGGGTTACCTAGGGAGGTGATGGAATCTCCATCCTTAGAGGTTTTTAAGGCCAGGCTTGACAAAGCCCTGGCTGGGATGATTTAGTTGGAGTTGGTCCTGCTTTGAGCAGAGGTTTGGATTAGCGGTCCTGAAGTCTCTTCCAACTCTAATCTTCTAGGATTCTATGAAATGCTAATGGCTGCTTCAGATCCATTTTAGTGCCTTGGGTCAAGAAGAATCTCAATATTGAAAAACTGAACAATATTTTAGGAAGTGAAATATAAATTGAAAATCTTTAGGTGAAAGTAGTTAACCTGGATTCAAAGTAGATAATATTAAAACTCTGATAGTGCAATTGATGTCCAACCTTAAGAACAAGAACACTACTTTGTGGGATGCTGTAATCGTGGCAGCTCACTAGATTGCTTAATCTTTTGCCTCTACTATTGTGGGACCATAGGGCAAGGCATTTCTTGGCCTAATTTGTACACGTACAAAATCTTCGGGCTCCACAAACCACAAGGCCAGACTCACTCTAATTAACTGACATTTTTTCATATTTAGAAATACAAGATTGTATTATGCAATAATAGCCAGGGAATTCAACATAAAACAGTAACAAACAAAAACAACAAAGGTGTCAAAAACTACAAATTCCTATTTTGTATTTCCATACCATAACTCAGAGCCAATTTAAATCAAAGTCAGTAAAACAATTTTTAGAGCCAAGAACTCAAAAAGGATGAGAAATTCTTTTGTTTTTGGCAGTGTGCGCTTGGCAAGAATACTACTGTATTGCTGTAAAAAGAAAAGGGATTCAGAGGCCAGTGTGAATATAAGGCTGAGATACATGACAAATTCTGAATGTGGCAGCCTCCTATGTCCTTACAAAGTTCAGGGGGGAAATTAATTAATCTGAGTTTTTTTCTAATCTTTTCTTGAAGCCTGAAGAATTGGATTTCAAGCTCTAATAACAGGGATAATGTATTCTTAAGAGAGTTTCACGACAAAACCATAGCAGGGTACTCAGTTGCAAGTAAGACCACTTGTACAGTACAACAACCATTTCTCTCCCCATCTTCCATTTTGTAAGCATTAACTCACAAAAAATCACAGTAGATAGTGAGATAACAGCAGGACTGTATGGCCCAGGACAAAGGCTAATCTGGAATTAAAATGAGTAATGTGATTTACATAATGAGGGGCAACAAAGATGACAAAAATAGCCATTCAGTCTGCTGAAGCATCTGAATATCTTGATTAACAGCTTTGAAACATTTATTTCAACACATCAAAACCAGAAACTAATTGAGATAGACAGAAAAATATATTGCACGTACCTGGATTAGAGATAGATCTTCAAGATGTAACCTGAAGAGGTAGTTTCTAGGGTGAAGAAAAAAAGAAAGAAAATTCTTACTAGTCCTTTAAATAGCAGTAAAGCAATAACTTACTACAACGTTATGTGGTTAGAACAGGGCCTGGAATTCAGAGTTCTTGGTTTCTATTCTGAGCTCTGCCACTGACTCAGAGAGAGTCCTTAGGCTTTAAGGGACATTTCAAAACTTACTTCTAATTTTGGGCCCCTATAGCCTGTTTTTCAAAACTGCTGAGTATGCACAAAGCCAGGTGAATTGAAGTGCTATGACAAACAGACATCACATTTTTGAAGTCAGTGGAGTTGTGACCACCTATATAAGGACTGAAATTTTCACTTCAAAAAATATTTTCTCTCTATGCTTTTAACCTACAGTAATGTTTACAATGAAAACATTATAAACTCAGTCAACTTCTTATGAAATTAAACAAGAACAAATATGTGTGCCTATGTGTTTTATTTTATTTGCTGAGTTGCTAAAGCATTTCCCATTTATCTACTGTTTAGTAAAAGCTAAGGGCTTTACGTTGCCATGCGTTACTACCTAAAACTCCTACTGAATTTGATGGGAATTGGAAATGGAACAAGATAAAGACATGATTGTAAGTCACTGTGTATGAAATCACTGGAAAATATGAGATAGAGTTGTCAAGCAGATGAATTTGTATGACTGAATACAGAGTTTGAAAATTTCCAGCATGTGCTTGTACAAAGACTACATTTTCTAGCATAAATGAGATACAGGCATTCTCGGACTCATGGCACAATTGGTTCATGAAAATTGCGTAATAAGTCAAAACGTCGTAACTTGGAACCACAATCCACTCCATTGCAGGACCAAGCATTGTAAAGTCTAAACCAATTGTAAGTCGAATCAGGGAGTAAATTCAGAAACGTTGTAAGTACTGTTTATTGTAAGTCGAACATCATGAAGTCAAGGACTGTCTGTATATCTATGCTGCCATCACTCCCCAGAACAATACTTGTTTAGTTAATATTGTTGTACCTTCACAAGTCAGTTCTATTACCCACACCCTAATATCTTAATTCTAGAACTCCTACTTAGAAGGATGCAGAATTTAATAATTCCACATCCCTGAATGAACCAAATAATGCTACACCCTACATGTATGTTTAACTCAGTAGTTCCCATCCCTTTGGGCGTGTATTCCCCTATTTGTGACAGGTCTGCACCAGGACTCTGCCATTTCCCATTGCTGCGTTTCCCTGGTTGTTGTTGTTGTTGTTTTTGCTAAATCTCTCTCCATTTCCCTCCTTTTTCATCTATTTTTGCTTTACATTTTCACCCACTATCTTCCAATTCTTTCCTCTCTTTCTCTACCTTTATGTGAAGTCCCTAGTTCTCAGTCTCTCTGTTTTCTCCCCCTTCTCCCTCTCTCTGCCATTCCCATCATCTTCAGTTTCCCCCTCTCTCTTCCAGATCCCTCCCTATTTTCTTCACTTTCTTCCATTCCCCACACCACCACCCTCAATATAGCTCCCCTGTTTTGGTCTACTTTTTCTCTGTTCCCTAGTGCAAAAGTTGGTACCAGGTGAAAAGTTTCTCCATGGACTATTCTCCTAATAGAAACAAGTCTGCAGGCCCTTCTCATGGCTGTTAAATGGCTAAAAGGCCAGATTTTCAAAAATGCATTTCGACTCCTAAAGATTCAGATAGACCCTAGTGGGATTTTAAAAAGTACCTAAGCAGGTTAGGTGCCTAACTCCTATTGAAATCAATAGGAATTAGGTGCATAACCTACTTAGGTGCTTTTGAAAATTACCATCATCAGCAGCTATCCCTCAATACGAGGATGATGTCTGACAGGAGAAATGTCACTCATGAGACTAAAAATGGCTGAGGAATTCAATCCAGGCTCTACAGGTTTTTCCACCTATATGAGAAGTGGTAGTTTGGAGAGAGCACAACTGCTGGCTGGGATACTGTACACTTTCCTTACCTCCTCTGCCATTTCTCAGCTTCTTGAGCAAGGCCATTATCTTCAAAACAGGCTGAAGCTTGATGTATGATGCAATGCCATTGCAGTCTATTGCCAGCCAGCTCTTCCCAGTTCATGACCTTGCTTCTTAAGATACTTTCATGGTGTCCTTGTAGCATTTCCTCTGTCCCCCTACAAGTCCTCTTACCACGACTAAGTTGAGAAAAGAGGACTTGCTTCAGAAGCCGAGTATCAGCCATCCAAACACAATGGCCAGCCCCACAAAGTTGATGTTTTATAATCTTTGCCTCAACACTGGTGATATAGCTGAAGAGAGAATACTGGCATTGGTGTGACGGTCTTCCCATCTAATATGGAAAATCTTCCTGCAGCAGCATTGTTGGTACCACTCCAGATGCATAAGATGGCTTCAGTATGTCACTCATGCCTCACACCCATAAAGAAGAGTGGGGATGAGTACTGCGTTATAGACCAGAATCTTACTTTACATCCGCAGATCTCTGTCAATGAAGACATGATGAAGCAACTTTCTGAAGGATGAGTTGGCACAATGGATCCTATGTTTGATCTCCACATCTAGATTGGCTGTCTGGGAGATGGGGCTACCAAAGTTTTCCAGGAATTCACCACTGATGACAATTTGTGAGAGAAGGAAACTTGTGCTGGGGCAGGCTGGTGAAGCACCTTAGTCTTTCCAATGTTGAGGGAAAGCCCCAGGCTATGATAGAGTGAATTTCAAGTCAGCCTTGGTGTGCATGAGTATAGCATAGTCATCAGCATACTGAGGGTCAGTAATAACAGTCCTGGTGATCTTAATTTTAAAATGAAGATGCCGAAGGTTGAAGAACTGGCCATCCATGTGATACTCAATCCCTATTTCAGAAGAAAGCAAGTCATGAATAAGAAACAAGATCATGGCAAGATGGATGGAAAAAAGAGTTGGGGCAACAACACAGCACTACTTAACACCAATACAGATGGTGAACTGGATGGTGGCAGTCATCCCATTATGAAGGAGCCTGAGAATGCAAATGAACTTCAATGAACAACTGAGCCTAGACAACAATTTCCATAAAACTTCATGATTGATGGAATCAAAGGCCTTAGTTAGGTCAATCAATGCCATAAACAATGGCTAGTGTTGTTCTGTACATTTCTCTTGGTTCTGTTGAAAACAAAAATCATGTCAGTGGATGTCCCAAGATGGTCTGAAACCACATTGGGATTCTGGAAGGACATAATCTGCAAGAGAGAGGAGACAGTTCAAAAGAATGCGAGCGAGGATCTTCCCAGCAATGGAGAGGAGGACAATGCCTCAGTAATTCCCAAACATTGACTTGTCCGCTTTCTTTAAAAATATCACATTATCATTCTTAGGTCAGGTGGTCGTCTCCTGGAACCATTACCTTGTTGCGGTGGAGAGACTTGTGTGTTCCACTGACCCTCAGAACTATGTTGTCTTATACTCCTGGGAGGGCCACTCTTGGCAAACAGTTCTGAAGTAAGGTTCCAAATGAAGTGTGGTCCAAACTTCAAGACCTCAACTGGTTGTCTTGGACATCCCTGCCACCAAGTCCAGGACTCCTTCAAGTTTTGAGAGGTTTCTGCCAGCGCACTGCCTCCCCCATGTTAAAAGATTTCACACGTAGGCCTCTGCCAAAGGTGTTAATATCTCCCACTAACAAAGTCCTGCGGTGATGGATGAGTGGTGTTGGGGACAGGAACAGTGATATCTGGGAGTCCCTAGTCACAAATCTGTAAGCAGGCAGCAGCCATGTGTTGGTCGTCTTGCATTTGGAATTTTGAGATAGAAGCGCAGCTGCGGTTGTGACTGAGCAGTCCTTTTCAGGATTACCTCTGCTCACCTAGAAAAGATGCCCTAAACATAGGCTCTCTCACACACACCCCAGCTGGATGGCCATGTCCAGGGGGATCATTCTACCTAAAAGCAAAACATACAAAGCAAAGAAATGAAGTTTGCCAGTTGGAAATGTTTGCACTCTCATGGGTTCCCCAAGCAGTAACTGTCCTGAAAGAAGAATTGCCAAAACTGCTAGAGAATTTGCAAGATATTATATTAATATTGCTTCCCTAAATTAGACCAGTCAGGCAAGTGAAAGAAGATGGAGGTGGCTATACTTTCTTTTGGAAAGGAAAGTCTTCTGAAGAGAAGCATATTTATGGTGTTAGTCTTTCCATCAAGCATAAGATTGCTAGCCAACTTTTAGAACTCCCTATCAGCTATAGACAACACAATGAAATTCAACGAAGACAAAATTCAGGTGCTACACTGAGGGAAGAAAAACCAAATGCACAAATACAGAATGAGGAAAAACTGGCTTGGCAGCAGCACTGCTGAGAAGCATCTAGGAGTTGTGGTGGATCACAACCTCAACATGAATCATCAATGGAATGCAGTTAGAAAAAAAGCAAATGCAATTTTAGGTTGCATTAACAGAGGCGTAGAAGGCAAGTCACAGGAGGTGATAGTACCGCTCTTCTCAGTGCTGGTTAGGCCTCAGCTGGAGTACTGTATCCAATTTTGGCCATAAGGGATAAAAAGGAAGTAGAGAAACTGGAAAAGATCCAGAGGTGAGCGACAAAGATGATCAAAGGGATGGAATGCAAGTGACATGAGCAAAGACTGAAGGAACTAGGTATGTTTACTTTGGAAAAGAGGAGATTAAGGGAGGATATGATGGTGGTCTTCAGATACTTGAAAGGCTATTATTTAAAAAAAAAAAGATAGATAGATAGATAGATAGATAGATAGATAGAAAGAAAAAAAGTTGTCCTGCCCTCTGCAGCAAAAGAGAACAAGAGGCAATGGGTTCAAACTACAGCATAGCAGATTTAGATCAAATCTCAGGAAAAAATTTCTAACTGTAAGAACAGCAGGACAACAGAACACACTGCCTGGAGAAGTCGTGGAAGCTCCTTCCATGGAGGTTTTCAAAAGGAGGCTGGATAGCCACGTGCTTGGATGGTTTAGGTACAACAAATCTTGCATCTTGGCAGGGGATACACTAGATGACCCTTGCAGTTCCTTCTAACCCTATGATTCTACCCTTTTCATTCTGTTTCTATCCCTCTGTCCCACTCCTTAGCTCTTGTTCCTCTCCACACCCTCTGCTCTGATCCACCTCCTACCCTGGTTCTCACCATCATCCAGCTTTGCTTCCTCAGCCCCAACTCTGGTTCCTGGTCTGCTCCCCTAACTGCTTCCCTACCGCTACCCTGCTTCTGCTCTCAGTTCTCGGGCCTGATACCCCAGTGTTCAAGAAAGTCCTGCTCAGCCCCTGCAGCCTTCGGCTGGAGCATGCTCAGTACAGAAGAACTCTTGGAGATTTTAGTTGCCAAACTTCAAACAAGTCTCTACTAAGTACATTCAAAATGAAATTTTTCAGAGGCTTGGCCAAGTATGGGCAGTTTTCAGTTCTCAGGTGAAACTTAAAAAAAAAAAAAAGACAAAAAAAATCAGCCTGGCACAGTCACGTAGCATTAGGGTGACCAGATAGCAAGCGTGACAAATCAGGACAGGGGGAGGAGGATAATAGGTGCCTATATAAGAAAAAGCCCCAAAGATCGGGACTGTCCCTATAAAATTGGCATATCTGATCACCCTACCTGGCATGGAAAAAAATCTCAGCTTAAAAGTCTGGCAAATGAAAACTGGCAACCATAACTGTAGATGATGCTACAAGCTAGTTGGTACTAAAAGCTCTACCCATAATTAAACAGATAGAAGTGTGGCTTTATGAATCACAGAAAAATTTTTTTATTTGTAAACAGTACCTTTGAAAGATTCATAAAGAGACATACATGGAATCCACCAATGCCATTTTTGCAATCAATTTTCAGAGCAAGCGTGGACAGAAGTATTCCAGTTCTTTATCCAGTTAGATTAATTTATCAAGCATGTCATGAAAGTGAGACTGTCTCCACTTTTTACTCTGAGGCATCCAGCACACACATTTATTTTACTGTCAAAATAAATTTTGTAGTGGGGTATCTGTAACAGCTTAAGGATTTCAGCATATTATGGTTCGAGAAACACAGTACTGTGTTTTGCATCTGTCTACTACTCACTTTTTCTTCATTTGGAAACTAATGTATAGACTTGTCTCAGACTGATCAAGAGATGACTTCTGGGTACAACCAGGTCCCCACTGTCCATTTCGCTCATACAACCCACAACCAGTTCACAAAGAATAAACAACATTTGGCTTACATCTCACAAGTTATATCCAGTGGAAACCCAGCAAAAGTTAAGAGATCCTGGACTAGAACTTCTGATTTAATCATCTGTGCAACTTAAATTAAAGCTAAACAAAAATACAAAATTCATCTAGCACTAATTTCCACCCAAGTCTGAAATAGCCCAAATCCACTGACCTTCGGAATATGCTGCAAGACACATGTATTTACATGGGCTAATGTGAAAAACAAGCCTTTGAGAGAAATCAGATGTGTGGGTGAAGGGGAGATTGATGTTCTGTGGGCAATCTAATTTTGTTCTCATAACTTTGGCAAGGGCGCCTAGAGCCTTGGACTTTTTTATTTTTGGTATAAATCTAACAGTAATTTTCCTGACAGAAACAACATAATCATACATTTATATGTGAACTCAGGGTTCCTACTGGAGTCAAATAGGAGACTTGTTACACACATACAGACACACAGACTGAACATCTATTTAACAGCACACAGCACAGATGCATAGCACAAAGAATATCACATCCAGTTGAAACTGGGTGCACATATGCATTGGTTAAATTTAAGCACATGAGTAAGTCCTATTGGCTTCAGTGCAACTACTCACATTCTTTAAGATTAAGCAGATACTGAGAACTGGTCTACACTACACAGTTAGGCATCTTACATCAACCTAATTGCATCAATGTACACACTACAGCCTTGCCCCGCTGATATAAGTGCCCTACTACACTGACATAACTCCACCTCCATGAGAGGTATACGGCCTATGTCAGTGTACTTAGGGTGATGCAGTACTTACTTACATTGGCTGTCTTGTCAATTCCAGGGCTGCATGCTGGAGAAGAAGTCAAGAAACCTTGGCTCCCTGATCCCAGCCAGGCTGCACCCGTGGACAGCTGCCCCCTGGTGGGAAGGTGAGAAGCCTGGGTGGCTGGGGAGCCAAGAGCCTGGGGAGCAACTGGGCTTCCTGAGGTGAGCTGCACAGGGCTGAGAGCCCTGGCTTTCAGCTCCCCACACTGCCCCTCTTCAGTTGGTGGAAGCGTTCCTGGTGAGGACACGCACCACTGACAGAAGGAGGTTAATGTGCACATCAGCTACCACAGTAATTACTGCGGTGGCTGTAAATTGACCTAACGTAGGTCAATTTAAGTCTGTCATGCAGACATGCCCCAAGCATTTGCAATATGGGACCCTACAACAGAAAGAAGGTATAATCCATATTTAAACTTGGCCAGGATATTGGCGCTAGCACCCTAATTCTTTCAAATATGTCATGGATCTTTAATGACCACATGTGGTCAGGGCCTCAATTTTACATCTCAGTTAAAAGCTCAAATACATATACTGCACAGGATTGGACTGTGTCTGAACAATGAAAGCATTTCTGTCCTTCTGGCTGAATAAAATATTCCAGGAGAGAACCACCACTATGCCCAGCTTTCTTTATAAAACGTGCCTTTCGTACATACATAATTTTTTAATGTGCATAATCATAGGAAAGATTCATGACCTATCTAATAAGAGGTGAAGTGCTAAGGTGAGTTTGTTTTTGACATGTTCAAACTTCATGCAGAAAGCAGACTTTCAAAGGCAAGAGCTCATGAGAAGGCAAAAGGAAGAAACAGCATTTGTGACTCGCACATGGGAGCTAATGCAAGGAAATCATTGGAGTACCTATCTGCAGTTCACAGAGAGATCCAGCAAAGACAGATAAAAATTTGACACTGCTGCATGACAGTGTTTAAACAAAGTCTCGGCAACATATGAAGTGCAAACTAAACTGAAAGAGGCACAAAACATTGCATGAAGTCTTTTCAATCTACTATATCTATGTTGTCTTTTTAAAGACTGAAAATACATGTGTAAGTGGGGGAATGGGCCTGCTATTGTGAGGAACTTTCCTGACTTATACGCTACCCCGGTGAAATGAGCTAGCGAAAGGATCTGAGTCCTCGCTCCCACTTCCTTTACCCAGGGGTCTGCCTGACCTCAAGGGTTCCCCTGCCGTGTGTCGCAGAGCCCTTGTAATCCCAACAAGGCTGGGGCCAGGATTCCTGGGGTGCTCAATCCCCAAGCTTGTCGTGGTCACTTAGGGCAGGGGTTAGGGGGTCCCCACTCTGCGGTGCTCTCTGTGCACTGGATGCTCCCCTGACCCACTGATCATTACATACAGTTCAAAGCAAATACAATTGATTAAACAACAATCAATTAAAAAAATAAGGAAAAAATGGGAAAGGTTAAAGGAAAACACATAACCCCGCTCTGTGGCACAGGGACATCACAACCAGCATCTCTGGAATGTAAGGCAAGTTCAGTCTGTTCCTCACAAGTCCCAAGACTCCTTCTCAGGCCCCGGCTGTGCTGCAGGGATGCTGTGGATCAGACACTTACTCTGGCAGTGGCCACAAACCCTCAGGCTCTAGGTAGCAGGACCCTTCTTCACAGCATTGCCCCTGCCCTGCTGGGGTCACGATCCCTCTCCAAGTGTGGCCTGCAAGGCGTCTTGGTTGGGGGTGTCTCCCTGCACGGGGCTCACTGCCCAGGGTCTCCCCTCGCTCTCTCCAGCTGCTCACCGCACCCAGAACCAGACTGCTCCAGCCTCAGCTCCAGCTCCACCACTTTGCATCAGTACAACTGCTGCTGCTACACTGCCTGCAGCTCCCTGGGCTGCTTCTCTGGCCCCTCTGGCTCTGGTTGCTACAGCTCTGTTCCCAGCACAGGTCTGCTCTCTGTGGGCTGCTTCTGTAACTCTGCTCCCAGCTCAGCGTGGGCCCCAGCCAGGTGCGTCTCCAGGCCCCAGCACGCCAAGCGCATGCTTGGGGCAGCAAGTAGCGGGGGGCGCTCTGCCGGCACCACGAAGGCGGCAGGCAGGCTGCCCTCGGCGGCTTGCCTGCGGAGGGTCCGCTGAAGCCGCGGGACCAGAGGACCGTCCATAGGCAAGCCGCGGAAGGCAGCCTACCTGCCGTGCTTGAGGTGGCAGAATTCCTAGAGCCGCCCCTGTCCCCAGCTTTCTCCTTAGCTCATCCCCAGTCTGTCTGACCCAGGCAATTCCAGCTCACACAAAGAACAGGACCCACCCTGGCCTCCTGACTCCCTGATTAGCCTGCCTGCCCTGTCAACCAGGCTGACGTGGAGCATTGGCCTCTCCCCGTTGTTCCTGGGGACTGTCAGTCTCAGGGTCCTGATTTTCCATTGACCCTTCCCCTTACTTTTAGTACAGGGAGCCAGCCAATCAAAACATCCCCACTGAGTTTTAGTAAGGGGACAACAATCCCCTTACACATGCATATTAGCTTAAAATATATCTTTCTCTGGTGAACCGTTTTGAGCATTTACAGATACTAACACTTCATTTTCATCAGATTTATTTCTCCTTTCATTGTACATACTGTCCACCTACCAGTATCACTTGTTCTTCCTTCAAACAAGACATGAAGATACTAAGCTAAGTGGCAAATTCACTGTCCATGCTGGATGACTGCTTTGTTCCCCTCCCACCCCGCCCCAGATATCCTGAGCCACAATTCACAGCATATGTAAGCAGGTGCAACAGCACTGAACTTGGAGGGTTTTACATAGGGCACCCTATCCCCCTTTACATGAATCAAGTTTGTATGGCTGAATTGCTTAGCAGACAGCCATCTGAGCTCACATTGGTAATTTTCAGGTCTGTGGTTTGCAGCATGTCATGTTATTTCCTTGAAGATATTTCATCTTGCACAATTTGTTGTGAATGTTGTGGTGGAATTTCAACACAGGATATCTCATTATTGATAATATGTTTTATAAATCATCATGACATCATTTCAATCTTCATTATTAGACACACAACTCAATTTTAAGTTTCTGGGTCCAAACTACACATGAATTCATAATTATGCAGCAGGACTATCTCCAAGAAAAGCAAAACATAGACATTTTTGTGCTATGAAGTTACATGGTCACATCCTACACAGTAAAACACAGATTTCTTCTCCATTAATATGTGCAGCATGTAATTAGAAATATTGAGTTTACAAGTGTTAATGAGACTAACATGTCCATGACTATATAAATATGATTACTGCAGGTTTTGTAGCATACAAATTTATTAATGTTAGAATTCACCAGAAAGAAGATACTTGGGAAAGACCTAAGAAGAGCATTAGAGTGATAGCAAGAGCAAACTGAATGTATTAGCAATTAATATGGTACTCAAAAGAAACCATCAGCGCAATTTTGAGCTGCATAGGCAGTCATTGTGCCACAAACTAGATAGTGTATTGAAAGAAGGATTGTCACCTATTGAGATTATACCTAAGGTTGCCACTTTTTGCAGTTTGTGCTGCAGGACAAACTTGTTGTTTCATGTCACATCACCAAGAGGTGTGAAAAAATACTCCCAGGGCATTTTTTAAAGTAGTTTCTTCAGACCTAAAGTGACATCTCTTACCAAGTATATATGCCTCTTGTCTAAATACAGTGATGATAAAAGCAGTGATGTTAGTTATATATTAGGACATAAGACCTAGGACTGGAAGGGACCTACTGGGACATCAGGTCCAGTCTCCTGTTATTGCATGCAACTCTGTCATATAATCAGATCTTTAACAGAGAGCGGTAAATCTCTTTCCCACATATCGTGGGCAATGTTGAGATAAGTAAGTTGATTAAAAAGTGTCTGAAATTGGTAAAGCAGGATAACCTGCATTCAGTCGATGAGCAAATCAAATGTGACACACGCAAACCTACAAGTAGAATATTTGTTCTGCATTTGGAAAGAAGCAGGGTGACGTACTCATCATAGGAAGATGATGAATTACTTTTCCATCTATTAGTAACTGAGAAGGATGTTGAATAGCATCCACTAGGGATAAACATTTTTAAATAAGGAGGCCCGGATACTCTTGCACCCAAGAGTCATAAAAGTGTAGGTTCAAGAGATCACAAATGGGTCACTGAAGGCCAGTTAGACTGATGTCAGTCCTGGGCAAAATAATGGAAAACTTGATACAGGATTCAATTAATAAAGAATTAAATGATGGTAATATAACTAATTCCAGTTTTAGGGAAAACAGACTGTGTCAAAAAAAATTCATTTTTTGAGGTAATTATGTATTTGGTTTAGAAAGGTAACTGAGTAGATGTAATGAACGTAGACGTCTGTAAAGTGTTTGACTTAGTACTGCTGACAGTCTCATTAAAAAATTAACACTCTACCATATAAATAAAGCACACATTCAATGGAGTAAGGACTGGTTAATTAACAGATTAAAAAATAGTTGTCAATGGGAAATCATCATTTAATGGAGTTGTTTCTAGTAAAGTTCCACAGGGATCAGTTCATGGCTTGATGCTATTTAACATTTTATCAATGATCTGGAAGTAAATAAAAAAGTCACTGCTGATAAAATTTGTGGATGACAAAAAGATGGGTGGAGTGATAAATGATTATTAGGATAGAACACTCATACAGAGCAATCTGAATTGCTTCTTACTCGACCCATTCAAACAAATACATTTGGATGTATTAAAATGCATATGTTATACATCTAGGACCAAAGAATGTAGGTCAGTGGTGGGCAACCTGCAGCCCATCAGGGTAAGCTGATTGCAGGCTGCAAGACATTTTGTAGACATTGACCACAGCCACTGGGAGCTGTGGGGGCCATGCCTGAGGACGGTCAACGTAAACAAAACGTCTTGCGGCCCGCCAGTGGATTACCCTGATGGGCTGCATGCTGAATGTTGCCAACCCTTAACCTAGATGTAGATAGTTAAAGGTCAACACTTCACCTACCACCTGGAGTTGACTTTGATTTTATTAGGATTTTACATCATGACAGCTAACTCAAGTTAGCTACCTCAAATTAAGAAACACATTTTTTGCAGCAAAGAATCCTGTGGCACCTTATAGACTAACAGACATTTTGGAGCATGAGCTTTCGTGGCTGAATACCCACTTCATCAGATGCATGTAGTGGAAATTTCCAGGGGCAGGTATATATATGCAAGCAAGCTAGAGATAACGAGGTTAGTTCAATCAGGGAGGATGAGGTCCTGTTCTAGCAGTTGAGGTGTGAAAACCAAGGGAGGAGAAACTGGTTTTGTAGTTGGCAAACCATTCACAGTCTTTGTTTAATCCTGAGCTGATGGTGTCAAATTTACAGATGAACTGAAGCTCAGCAGTTTCTCTTTGAAGTCTGGTCCTGAAGTTTTTTTGCTGCAGGATGGCCACCTTAAGGTCTGCTATAGTGTGGCCAGGGAGGTTGAAGTGTTCTCTTACAGGTTTTTGTATATTGCCATTCTTAATATCTGATTTGTGTCCATTTATCCTTTTCCGTAGAGATTGTCCAGTTTGGTCGATGTACATAGCAGAGGGGCATTGCTGGCATATGATGGCATATATTACATTGGTGGACGTGCAGGTGAATGAACCGGTGATTGACAGTTCAGTCCATTTGTGGCTTCTTTTAAAGCGATCATCATTAGCTTACATTGTTTAAAAAAGTAGTTGATGTGTTTTCAAGAAGGTAATGACAAAACGCAGCAACATTTGTGTGCAAACATATAACGTTTGTATGCATTTGTGATAATACTTAAATGGTAAGACTTGTTGGGTGAAATTTTCAAAGATGACCTTGAATTTTGCTCTTGTAATCATTGCCAAATATGCTAGTTAGATACGTAAATTCTGTCTCAACTATAACTATTTTACAATCCTACCATTTGACTGTCAAATTAAAAAAAATACATCTGTAATTGATTATATGGTACCAGATTGAAGCCCTTTGTCCTATCTCCTGATATTTTCTTGCTCATCTCCAAACCGAGCCAGAATATCATTACAGAAATAAAATTTTACAATCAATCCTCTGAAAAATTATAGGCTCAGTACAACACCTTCATTTAAGTGGGAATTTTGCCTATGCAGCAACTACAGGAGCAAGCCCTCTATTAGGAAGAGAATTCAACACTATCAGATACACTATATATTGTAGATTTGCACCCCATTAAATCTACAGAGATGGAGAATGTGTATTTTGGGCTTGTCTACATGGCTACCTAAGTTCAGAATGTATAGTGCACTGGCCTGCCGCTTAGCAACTGGCTGCATGGACCCTGCTGGCATGCATTAATGGTTCACTCATGTGATGGGTTTGGTCACAGAGACCACATGCTAGCACATGCTTATCTCAAACATATTGAACAAAACGAACTTACCCAAAATGAACCTCACTCTTCACACATGAATTTGATTGTTTCTCTTTGCTGTGAGTACAATGGTTGCAGATTCCAAAAATATGCCAAACCAGCTCAGATTCAGATGCAAAGTACAGATACCCTTCTACTCTCACACAGAAGATATTAACTGCTATTCAGTTCACATCTCTCAACTGTCCCTCTTTAGGAGACAAGCACCTATTTTAGATGCAAATTGATCACATTCCACGTGTTCCAATTATCACCCTTTATTATTTTAAATCATTTATATCAAAATGATGAGTCATGAAACAGGTTACTGAAAATTCATCTCAAATAACTTAATTTACTGCACTAATATATATTTTGATATCAGTCATTTTGGGTCATTTTTGTCCATGAATGGAAAAAAAAAGCTCATTGGGGATCCAACATTGTTTAGACCAAATGTCAAACCATTATTGTATGTTACATGGCAATTTATTTGGGAAGGAGGTGAAAGCAATCTTTTACATGCTATCTAATCTTTAAAACATTTGTTCTTCAAACTAGAAATGTTTCACTGCAGAGTGGATGACTAAGTAACTAAGAAGAGTTCAAATTGTTATGACTCATATATTCCTATCCACTGCATGTCTCTGAGGGAAGCCAGAAGGCATGACTTATATGCAAAAATGGGGTAGAAAAATGCTGTGTATATGAAATAGCTACTTAACAGTGAAAATGTAAAACTGCCACAATGGGCGTGATTTAAATGACTGTTGCAGAAGGATGAACCAGATGTGTGGTCAGCGAATGATGGAATGAAAACTGGAGATCAAGGATCATAAATTAATGCTCCTCTGAAAATCATCAGCTTGTACTAAACATCTTTATTGCCCCATCAAAGGGACATTAGTGGAGAACAGTGACGGATAATCAACAAAACCAAGCTGTGCTGCCAATACTGAAGGTGGTGGTTCTCAAGGAGTGCTGCAGAAGCATGGTGGAGATGTACCTTTATGGCCTTAACCCTTCAGTGAATCACAAGGACTCTGCATGGATTTAAAGCCATATCTACCTCCCATTTCTTTCAGCCTTCAAACCTGCAACTGTGTGATGCAAGCCATCCAAATGTGTGGCATGGGCAAAATGTGGAACATCTGAGTTTTGTTGAGTGTTGTGCACTAATTTTCAGATTAGGATTTTTAATTATGAAATTTTTTATGATTATTTCCTCACTCAGTGAATATAAGAAACCAGTTCTGGACTCAATTACTGCAGGGAATGGGAGACAGGTCCTAATGCAACTAACTTATACCTCCAAATTAATATGCAGTTCAGACAGTACTGACTTTTCTCTGGCACCAATACAATTAATTCAACCACCTCTGCTCCCCACTCCATAGGGCTCCATTGCTGTTGCCCTCAAGGAGGTCCCTACTTCTCTCCTGTTCCTTTCTTCTAAGGAGCAGAGAGCAACAGCTCAGCTGCCCAGGAGCAGACATTGTTTTCCATGAGGGGAGCTAGAGGGAGCAGGCTGGGCCAGTGCACTTTTCAGAAAAGGGAGTGGAGAGTGCAGGTTCTCGGTCTGTGAAGTGCACAGCAGCTCAGGGCACTGTTGCCAACTCCATAGAGCAGAAAGACACCAGACAAACTGAAAAATCGCTATATGTAGCTGTTTAAGCACTCAAAAAGAGTTAAAAATGTCACCAAACAAAATGTCCAGAGAAATCAACAGAGAATTTTATATAAATATACACACACACACAGGTGAGTATAGTCACACAATCATTCACAAACAGCTCAATAGTGTTAGTAAAATCCATTCCATGCTCTTCTTACTACATTCTGTTGCACACCAGAAACAACTACAACAGTACACTGTCATCATCAGGAGGGCGCCCTCTGCTCATTGGGAGGAAACTGCAGCCCTCTGCTCATTGGGAAGCGTGTTCTGTACACTGCAGCCCAGGTTGGCTGGGGTTGGTTAATTCCAGCTGAGCCTCCCTTTTTTGCCAGCCTGGATTTGAGCTGACAGGTTAGTGAAAGAGAGCCCAGAACCAGGGGGAAGATGGCATTCACCTGACCTGAGCTCGGTGCTGCAGGGAACCAAGAAAGTGGACTTAAAAACAAAAATCCGCTAACCTGACCCCTTCCCCCACCTCCCTGCTTCCAGGGTTTCAGTTCTGAAAATTGCTGGGCAGCTGATCCCAGGCCAAGTCAGGGGAAGGAGTAAGAGGGAGCTCAAATCAAGCCAGCTCCACCTTTGATCCTATAGTAAGAGCTTCATCCCTGGAGGCACAGTGCCCCCCACTCCATTGGGGCACATGGCCCCGTCTCATCCCACCCCACCTTCCATCCATGGGGCTCTCCTCGCTGGCTAACCTGCCTCCCCTGCCCTGCCCACTTCATTACCCATCTTTCCCTACATCACACGGTGCGCTACCTACTTCGGTACAGCGAGAAAGAACACAATTGAGTAAAAATAAGACCTGGCTAATATGCTGCTCTCTCCAAAGTGCAACTGGCTTTAGCAAAGTATTTAATTACCCTCCACAAACTTCTTTTCCTCACCTGCAGATTATAGTGATCTCAGCCCAAAAAGCCCTGGAATGTGCTTCCTTTCGAGGACATGCTCAATTGAGACCTAATGACATTGACTTGGTTTGCAACAGAATGAAGTAAGAAGAGCATAGAATGGATTTTATTAACATTACTGAGCAGCTTGTGAATGATTTTGTGACTATACATATTGGTGACTTCTTTCTCTGAATGCTAGATTTGTCACTAATCACTTTGACACTTATTTTCTCACTAGGAAATCAAAAAAGTCACAAAATGTAGTGACAAAGTCGTTAAGTTGGCAACACTAGCTCAGGGTCTGCTCCTCTTTCTGCTCTTGCTCCCACTTCCCTCTGTGAACAACGTAACTGCCCAACCTTTTTGTACTCTCCTCCCTCTTCCTCTACCCAAAAAACTAACTGGTTCCTATACTCCCTTTCTGGAGGACTCTCTACTCCTTGGAAGTGGAGGGGGTTCCCGAGCTGCTCAAGGAAGGTCACCTACACCCCAACCAGCTGTGTCTGCCGCTGCCTGTCCCCATCCTGGAGACATTGCCTTAGTTTGCGTGCAGTTGGACAGGGAAGAAGAATCAACTGCAATGCAGGCTATACTACAAAACTGTGAACTTGAGAGTTCTTTTCCCTCCACCGGGCCATCTGCTACTCCTAATGCAAGAAGGCAGGCAGTACAAGTCATCTCCCTCTGATGCCTCTTAATATTAGAAGTAACTTCTTTTTTTCCTCCTGCCTTTCTGTAGGAAGGGTTTTGGATGACAGGAGAACACATTTCTCATATCTGCAAGGTAGCATTTGATGTTAAAAGTAATGGTTAAGGTGTTTTTCATTGTAGAGGTTGTTTCTGAATGTTTTCCAGACTACTCAGTTTGCTGTCGTTCATGGATGGCAACTGCTTTGGAACTTGTGAGTCAAAAAAGAGTTGATCTCTTTGTACATATTAACAACCATTTTACTTATTCATAGAGTCTAAGGGCAGAAGGGACAATTGTAATAATTTACTGCCCTGGGATCGGGTTGCAGCTGCAGTCTCTTAAGGTGGTCTGTAAATTCTGCTACCATCCACAGTTTCTGCCGTTCCCTTCTCAAGGAGGCATATGACCCTTTGGGAAAGGCATGGGGGTAAGGGGTATGACCATCCGGGATCTGTCCCCTCGGGATCAGTCCATATACCCTTCCCTAGTTAAGTATCATCTCAGGGGTTTGAAGTACCCCTGGTATCTGCACCTACTCCTCTCCTTACTGCTACCACAATGCCCCTCTGGGCTCTCAGTTTATATTTCAAGTCTTAATCTGTTGCACGCAGGCAGAATGATCGTCGCGTGCCTGGGCCCAATCTTGTTTTTCCTGCAGGATGGTTCTGACAACTGCCTGAACATCCCTCAATTTCAAATGTAATATCTCTATTTCCCTACTTACAGAGGCTTTATGCTGATTTAAGGTATCCTTTACCATATCCAATTTCAATTCAAAGTCTAAGTGGTTTTCCTGAGATATTACTAATCTTGACAGATTACAAGACACTTTCCATAGTGCCCACCCAGCCGCAGTCTTTACAGTCCATTTATTCAATGTAAACTTCATATTATTGCGGTATGCTTCAAATCCTTCACACACATGTTCCAATGCATTTTTCCCCTTGAAAAGAATCATCTTCCCATGGGCACAGACCTCGGTCCACTATCCACTTTGCAAAGAGGTTTGGTTCCTCAACCAATTTCCTGGATTTTCAACGTAAGTTTCCCACTTTCCCTATTCCCTGGAGTGTTCATTCTGTCAACAGGCTGCAGTCCTGTTGACAGAAGAGCACAAATATTCTGTCCAACTGCTGTATAAGGCTCAATCCAAATGACCTAGGTTGTCCGCATTCTCCACCAGTATGTTACCTGCGGAAAACTAGGGCACCCCTCCTATGCCCTACCGAGGGCTTAAGGCATACCGGGTCAATTTAGGACACCCCACCTATACCTTATCAAGGATGTAAAGCATGACCCAATCAATTTAGGCCTTCCCACCCTTGCTCTCAAGGCTCAAGGTGTAAGGCACCTATTCTTACCCATGGGACTTAGGAAGAAACCTGGTCAATTTAAGTACTCGCCCTTTTCCTTGGAGCTTAGGGCTCTATGAGTCTGTGGAACCTTCTCCCAGTGAAAGAGCCTTACACGGTTGCTAATAAATAGATGTTTAAAGCACAACACACAGAGAATACATGTACCAAGCAAATCTCTTATGCTCACCTCTTCCAATAAACAGACAAATTTCACCCCATGGCCAGTTAGGATTTATATGGGGGTTCCCGGCGATTCCTCTGCACATCACAGTTGTGCCGTGTAATAATCTGTTCTGATCTCCCACATAGCACAGACCATAAAACTTCCCCAAAATAATTCATAAAGCATATATTTAGAAAAATATCCAATCTTAATTAAAAACTGTCAGTGATGGAGAATCCAGCACAAACCTTGGTAAATTATTCCAGTGGTTAATTACTGTGGAAAAATTATGCCTTATTTTCAGTCTGGATTTGTTTAGCTTTAACTTCCATTCATTGGATCATGTTTCTCTACTAGACTGAAGAGCCCATTATTAAATATTTATTCCCTGTGAAGGTACTCCTAGACTATAATTAAGTCAACCCTCAACATTCTCTTTGTCAAGCTAAAGAGATTGAGCTCCTTGAGCCTATCAGTATAAAAACCTGTTTCTAACCTTTTATAACTGTTGTTCTTCAAGATGTTTTGCTTCATGTCCATTCCATGCTAGATGTGTGTGTGCCCCGTGCACCGTTGCCAGAGATTTTTCCCTCAGTGGTATTCATTGCCCTCTGGAGAGCCATGCATATGTGTCAATAGAATGGGTGCCACCAGCCCCGCATCCTCTCAGTTCCTTCTTGCTGGTAATTCCCACAGAGGCGTAAGAAGGTGGGCCATTGAACAGACGTGAGCAACACATCTTGAAGAACAACAGTTATGAAAGGTTAGTAATCATTTTTTTCTTCTTTGAGTGCTTGCTCATGTCCACTCCATGCTTGGTAACTCACAGTCAGTACTCCCAGAGGTGGGCTTGGAGTTCATGGACATGCTCACTGCAACACTGCTCGCCCAAAACTGGCATCCTCATAGGCCTACTGGGTGATGCCATAGTGGGATGCAAAGGTATGAACAGATGACCAGGTTACGGCTTTGCAGATGTCCTGGATTGGTACCAGCATGAGAAACGCTCCTGATGAACCCTGGGCTCTTGTGCAATGAGTAGTCACAATGGCCAGAGGCAGAACATTCACCAGCTCGTAGCAAGCTCAGATGCAAACAGTTATCCAGGATGAAATCCTTTGGGTTGACATAGACAGGCCTCTCATCCTTTCAGCTATTGCTACAACGAGTTTCATGGATTTATGGAAGGGTTTGGTAGTCCTTTCAATATAAAAGGCGAGGGCCCACTAACATCCAACAAATGGAATTGACATTTCTGAGAGTTTTTGTAAGGGTTTGGAAAGAAGACAGGTAGAATTGTGACACCACTTTTGGTAGGAAGGCCAGTTGGGGACGCATTTGGACCTTGTCCTAGAAGAACATCGTGTAAGGTGGTTCTGATGTAAGGGCCTTGATCTCAGAGATCCTTCTGGCTAAGGTGATTGCCACCAGAAAAGCAACTTTCCAGTAGAGAAGCAGTAGGAAGCACAAACCTAACAGCTTGAAGGGGGGCCTTGTGAGCCTTGATGGGGCCAGGTTTAAGTCCCATGCGGGGGGTCGGTTCGAAAACCTAAGGATAGTCTTTCCAACCCTTTGAGAAACTGGACGGTCATCTCATGGGAGACTATTTATCTGCCACTCACTGGAGGATGGAAGGCTGAATTGGCTGCCAAATTACCCTTAACAGATGAAAGTACCAAACCCTGCTTCTTAGGTGGAGCAGATAGTCCAAGATAAATTGAAAAGAATGAGATGGAGAAAGATGCAGTTCGGAGGCTCAGGAAGAGAAACACTTCCATTCAGCCAAGTAGGTTACCCTGGTGAATGGCTTCCTACTGCCTAGCAAGACCTGTTGAACCTGTTTTGAGCAGGCCTGTTCTTCAGGATTCAGCCATGCAACATCCATGTAGTTAGGTGCAGGGAAGCATGGTCTAGGTGGAACAGCCGGCCGTGGTCTTGAAAAAATCAAGTCCAGGCAGAATGGGAGCAAAAGCAGGGTTGCCACCGAGGAGGCTGAACCAATGTTGGCACAGCCACGCTGCGGCTCTCAAAATAATCCTCACCTTGTCCCATTTGATTTTTAGGAGGACCTTGTGAACCAAGAGAAGTGGGGGAAAGGCATAGAGGAACCAGTCTGTCCATGAGAACAGGAAAGCATCAGAGAGTGAGCCTGGGTTGTGTACATGCAGTGAACAAAACTGATGGCACTTCCTTTTCTGCTTCGTAGTGAACAGGTCCACTTGAAGAGATCCCCACCTCTGGAAGACTGATCAGGTGACCTCAGAGTGAAGAGACCACTCATAGTGAGAGGAAAAGGATCTGCTGAGGTGATCTGCTAGTATGTTTTGGGGAGATGTGTCACCTCGAGATTAATAGGGTGTATCACACAGAAGTCCCACAAGGGGGCCTCCTGGCACAAGCCCAAAGATCGATTCCCTCCCTGTTTGTTGATATAAAATACAGTCACGGTGTTGTCTGTCAGGATCTGCATCACTTCACCTGAGATCTGGATAAGGAACACTAGGTAAGCTAAACATACAGCCCTGAATTCCATGATGTTTATATGCAGGGAAAGTTCTTCTTAGGATCAAAGGCCCTGGGTCCTGAGGTTGTTGAGGTGGGCTCCCTACCCTAGGTCTGATGTGTGCAAGACCAAGGCTACCAACAGTTACCAGTCTTGGGTGTCTCCGCCATACCAGGGATGCAAGGACTGGAGGTGGGACTGTGAGTAGAGAGTCTAAGTGGGGTCTGCTCAGGGAGTAGACTGGGATGCTTGACACATCTGGAGAGGCCTGGTGCGCAGCCTTGCGTCCTGTACCATGTAAGTACATGCTGCCACGTGTCCCAAAGGCTTGACATAAGAACATAAGAACGGCCGTACCGGGTCAGACCAAAAGTCCATCTAGCCCAGTATCTGTCTACCAACAGTGGCCAATGCCAGGTGCCCCAGAGGGAGAGAAGCTAACAGGCAATGATCAAGTGATCTCTCTCTTGCCATCCATCTCCATCCTCTGATGAACAGAGGCTAGGGACACCATTCTTTACCCTTCCTGGCTAATAGCCATTTATGGACTTAGCCACCATGAATTTATCCAGTTCCCTTTTAAACATTGTTATAGTCCCAGCCTTCACAACCTCCTAAGGTAAGGAGTTCCACAAGTTGACTGTGCGCTGTGTGAAGAAGAACTTCTTTTTATTTGTTTTAAACCTGCTACCTATTAATTTCATTTGGTGACCCCTAGTTCTTGTATTATGGGAATAAGTAAATAACTTTTCCTTATCCACTTTCTCCACATCACTCATGATTTTATATACCTCTATCATATCCCCCCTTAGTCTCCTCTTTTCCAAGCTGAAGAGGCCTAGCCTCTTTAATCTTTCCTCATATGCGACCCTCTCCAAACCCCTAATCATTTTAGTTGCCCTTTTCTGAACCTTTTCTAGTGCCAGTATATCTTTTTTGAGGTGAGGAGACCACATCTGAACACAGTATTCGAGATGTGGGCATACCATGGATTTATATAAGGGCAATAATATATTCTCAGTCTTATTCTCTATCCTCTTTTTAGTGATTCCTAACATCCTGTTTGCTTTTTTGACCGCCTCTGCACACTGCGTGGACATCTTCAGAGAACTATCCATGATGACTCCAAGATCTTTTTCCTGACTTGTTGTAGCTAAATTAGCCCCATCATATTGTATGTATTGTTGGGGTTATTTTTTCAAATGTGCATTACTTTACATTTATCCACATTAAATGTCATTTGCCATTTTGTTGCCCAATCACTTTGTTTTGTGAGATCTTTTTGAAGTTCTTCACAATCTGCTTTGGTCTTAACTATCTTGAGTAGTTTAGTATCATCTGCAAACTTTGCCACCTCACTGTTTACCCCTTTCTTCAGATCATTTATGAATAAATTGAACAGAATTGGTCCTAGGACTGACCCTTGGGGAACACCACTAGTTACCCCTCTCCATTCTGAGAATTTACCATTAATTCCTACCCTTTGTTCCCTGTCTTTTAACCAGTTCTCAATCCATGAAAGGACCTTCACTTTTATTCCATGATAGCTTAATTTACATAAGAGCCTTTGGTGAGGGACCCTGTCAAAGGCTTTCTGGAAATCTAAGTACATTATGTCCACTGGATCCCCCTTGTCCACATGTTTGCTGACCCCTTCAAAGAACTCTAATAGATTAGTAAGACACGATTTCCGTTTACCGAAACCATGTTGACTATTGCTCAACAGTTTATGTTTTCTATGTGTCTGACAATTTTATTCTTACTTATTGTTTCGACTAATTTGCCTGGTACCGACATTAGACTTACCTGTCTGTAATTGCCAGGATCACCTCTAGAGCCCTTTTTAAATATTGGCGTTACATTAGCTAACTTCCAGTCATTGGGTACCAAAGCTGATTTAAAGGACAGGTTAGAAACCTTAGTTAATAGTTCCGCAACTTCACATTTGAGTTCTTTCAGAACTCTTGGGTGAATGCCATCTGGTCCCGGTGACTTGTTAATGTTGAGTTTATCAATTAATTCCAAAACTTCCTCTAGTGACACTTCAATCTGCAACAGTTCCTCAGATTTGTCACCTACAAAAGCCGGCTCAGGTTTGGGAATCTCCCTAACATCCTCAGCCGTGAAGACTGAAGCAAGGAATCCATTTAGTTTCTCCGCAATGACTTTATCGTCTTTAAGCGGTCCTTTTGTATCTCGATTGTCAAGGGGCCCCACTGGTTGTTTAGCAGGCTTCCTGCTTCTGATGTACTTAAAAAACGTTTTGTTATTACCTTTGGAGTTTTTGGCTAGCCGTTCTTCAAACTCCTCTTTGGCTTTTCTTATTACACTCTTGCACTTAAGCTGGCAGTGTTTGTGCTCCTTTCTATTTGCCTCACTAGGATTTGACTTCCACTTTTTAAAGAAAGTCTTTTTATCTCTCACTGCTTCTTTTACATGGTTGTTAAGCCACGGTGGCTCTTTTTTAGTTCTTTTACTGTGTTTCTTAATTTGGGGTATATATTGAAGTTGGGCCTCTATTATGGTGTCTTTAAAAAGGGCCCATGCAACTTGCAGGGATTTCACTTTAGTCACTGTACCTTTTAACTTTTGTTTAACCCCTCATTTTTGTATAGTTCCCCCTTTTGAAATTAAATGCCACAGTGTTGGGTTGTTGAGGTGTTCTTAGGGATGTTGAATGCTATTGTATTATGGTCACTATTTCCAAGTGGTCCAACCTCTTGGACCAGATCCTGCGCTCCACTCAGGATTAAAACTAGAGTTGCCTCTCCCCTTGTGGGTTCCCGTACCAGCTGCTGCATGAAGCAGTCATTTAAAGTATAGAGAAATTTTATCTCTGCATTTTGCCCTGAAGTGAAATATTCCCAGTCAATATAGGGATAATTGAAATCCCCTACTATTATTGAGTTCTTAATTTTGATAGCCTCTCTAATTTCCCTTAGGATTTCATCATCACTATTACTGTCCTGGTCAGGTGGTCGATAATAGATCCCTAATGTTATATTTTTATTAGAGCATGAAATTTCTATCCATAGCAATTCTATGGAACATGCGGATTCGCTTAAGATTTTTACTTCATTTGAATCTACATTTTCTTTCACATATAGTGCCACTCCTCCCCCTGCACGACCTGTTCTGTCCTTCAGATATATTTTGTACCCCGGAATGATTGTGTCCCATTGATTACTCTCAGACCACCATGTTTCTGTGATGCCTATTATATCAATATCCTCCTTTATCACAAGGCACTCTAGTTCACCCATCTTATTATTTAGACTTCTAGCATTTGTGTACGAGTACTTTAAAAACTTGTCCTTGTTTATTTGTCTGCCCTTTTCTGATGTGCCAGATTCTTTTTTATGTGACTGTTTATCATCTGATCCGGCCCTTACATTATCCTCGTCCGTCCTCTGTTCCCGACTATACCCTGGAGATTCCCTGTCATCAGACTCTCCCCTAAGAGAAGTGTGTGTCCGATCCACATGTTCTTCTGCAGCAGTTGGCTTTCCCCCATCTCCTAGTTTAAAAACTGCTCTACAACCTTTTTAATGTTTAGTGCCAGCAGTCTGGTTCCACTTTGGTTTAGGTGGAGCCCATCTCTCCTGTATAGGCTCCCTCCATCCCAAAAGTTTCCCCAGTTCCTAATGAACATAAACTCCTCCTCTCTACACCATTGTATCATCCACGCATTGAGACTCTGAAGCTCTGCCTGCCTACCTGGTCCTGCGCGTGGAACTGGGAGCATTTCTGAGAATGCCACCATAGAGGTCCTGGATTTCAGTCTCTTCCCTAGCAGCCTAAATTTGGCTTCCAGGACATCTCTCCTACCCTCCCTATGTCATTGGCACCTACATGTACCACGACCACCGGCTCCTCCCCAGCACTACACATAAGTCTGTCTACATGCCTCGAGAGATCCGCAACCTTCGCACCAGGCAGGCAAGTCACCATATGGTTCTCCCAGTCATCACAAACCCAGCTATCTATGTTTCTAAAGATCGAATCTCCCATTACTAAAACCTGCCTTTTCCTAGCAACTGGAGTTCCCTCCCCCGGAGAGGTAATCTCAGTGCAAGAGGCAACCCCAGCACCATCTGGAAGGAGGGTCCCAACTATGGGAAGGTTTCCCTCTGCTCCCATTGACTGCTCTGCTTCCATGAGCCTTTCTTCTTCCTCTACAGCATAGAGGCTGTCTGAGTGGAGGTGGGACAATTCTACAGTGTCCCGGAAAGCCTCATCAACACACCTCTCTGCCTCTCTTAGCTCCTCTAGTTCCACCACCCTGGCCTCCAAAGTCCGTACGTGGTCTCTGAGGGCCAGGAGCTCCTTGCACCGACTGCACACATATGCCACCCGCCCATAAGGCAGGTAGTCATAAATGCTACACTCAGTGCAATAAACTGGATAGCCCCCACTCTGCTGCTGGGCTTCTGCCTGCATTGTCTCCTAGTTAATGAAAGGGTGGTTTAAAGAAAGGGGTTTTGGAATATGGTTTGGATTATAGGTTTCAAGGGGACTACAGGGGAACAAGTAGGACCGACAAGGGACCGCCCCCTCCTTTCCCACTCCCCTTCCAAACTCTCTGGCAAAACTCCCTGTTCGCAAGCTCCCTGGTCGCTTGTGCGCGGCTTTATAAAGCCCTGGCCTGAGTTAATGCCTCGCCTACTGATTAAGGCTCAGCCAATTACCAGAGGCTTTGAGCTTTCAAATCTTCCTTTGAAGCTCACGGCCTCCAACTGCCAGCCACAGCACACGGTCCTTCAAACCACCAAACAAACAGACTGACAAACACAAGCTCAGCACACAGCATACAGCAAGTAACCCCCAAACACAAACACACTACAGACAGTCACTTACCCCACCTGGAGAACTCCCTTGCAAAACTCCCTGTTAGCAGCCCCTGTTTGCAAGCGAGCAGTCATGATTGGGTGAACCATGATTTTGGATATCAGGCCCAACATGGTTTGGAATCAGGTCTCTGGCAGAAAGGCTCTGACTTGGGTTGAGTCGAGCACGGTCCCGATGAATTTGAGTTTCTGAACCGGGACCAGAGCTGACTGGCTCGTTTATCAGGATGCTGTTCTGTACTTGAGTTTGTGATCAGCCTTTGATCAGCCAGTCATCGAGGTCTGGGTAGACTCACACACTCCATCACCTGAGGAAGGCTGCTACAACTATACACTCAGAGACTACACAGGGGACTACTAAAAGGCCAAAGAGAAGAGTGGTGAATTGGTAATGGCATTGACTCACTACAAATCTGAGAAATTTGTGGCCACAGAAGATAGAAATGTGAAAATGATCATCCTTTAGGCCAAGGGCAGTGTACCAGTCTCCTGGATCCAGGGAGAGAATGACAGAGGTCAGGGAGACCATGCAGAATCTCAGTTTCTTGAGATATCTGTTGAGGTGATGCAGGACCAAGATGGGTCGGAGGCCCCCTTTGACCTTAGGAAATATCAGGAATAAAACCGCTTCCCCCTCAGTTCTTGGAAACTTCTTCCATGGCCGCTGCACATAGAAGGGATTGCACCTCCTGGACAATGAGCTGCTTGTGAGAAGGGTCCCTGAACAGGGACAGGAGGGGGGAGTTAGAGGGAGGGGTTGATAAAAGATGAAGGATATATCTGACTCTCTCTGACTCAAGACCCAGCGGTCTGATGTTATGAATAACCATGCCGGGCTGAATGACGACAGACGGGCCAAAAATAAAGGGGGAGATGGATTTCAGACATCAACTGGTACAGCGCCTTCGGGCGCACCTTTAAAAAGCCTGCTTGGGCCTGCTGGAGTATCTCTGAGACCCAGACTGGGAGGCTGAGGTGGATGGGAAGAGTTGGTGCCATTGGTAATTGCTTCTCTTTCTCATGTAGGGCTCCTGTCTAGAAAGTGCAGAGAACTGAGGAGGCTGCTGGAACTTGAAGTGCTTCCTGGGAACCAAGGGGGTTAAAGACCGAAGGAACAAAGGATGGCCCTTGGGTCTGTTTGCTCCGAATAAAGAGAGGAGCCTTCAAAGGGGAGACCCTGGTCATCATGGGGGAGGCCAGAGAACTGGAGCCAAGAACAACACCTCAAGGTAACTGCTGAGGCCATTGTCCTGGCTGCCGAGTCAGCCATATCCAGAGCCACCTGGAGAGAGGTCCTGGCCACGTTCTTACTCTCTTCTAGGAGGGCCACAAACTCCTGTCTCACCTTTTGTGGTAGAGTCTTTAAATTTAGACAAGGAGTCACAAAGATTAAAATCATATCTTCCAAGCAATGCTGTTTGGTTAGAGATACATGACTGAAGGCTACCTGTTAAATAAGCTTTCCTCCTGAAATGATCTAGTTTCTTTGCATCCTTATTCTTCAGGGTAGCAGTCAACTGGCCCTGTCTATCTTGCTCATTTGCTGCAGCAACCACCAGGAACTCCAGGAGGGAATGCGAGTAGAGGTATTCAAACCTGCTCGTGGGTACATAGTACTTTGTCTCTGCCCTCTTCGAAGTGGGGGGCAGAGAAGAAGGCTTTTGCCACAGGGCTTTGACTGGTCCCATCACAGCCTCATTGATGGGCAAGAGAGGGAGTTGCTGCAGCCAGGATGTCAATCCCGCTGTGTGCAGGCTCTGAGCTTCTCTATTTTTAGATCCAGGTTTGCTGCAACCTACTTCAAAAAGGTCCTGATGGGTCCTAAAGTCGTCCTGCGGAAGCAGGTTACTGTTTCCCACAATGGCCTCATCTGGAGATGAGGAGGAGGCTTGTGCCAGAAGAGGAGCTCCTTCCTCTTCTACTTCTGCAATGTCCACCTGAGTCATCTCCAGAGCTGGACTCAAGATCCAGTGCCAAGTAGGAAGCCTGTCTCTCTGAAGCCACTGAATAAGAGCAGTTGGAGGGGTTCCGATATGGCCACTGCATCAGCCAGTGGCTCACTGGCCAGGTGCCGGCACAGGGATCGGTGCCAAAGTCTAGTGCAGCGTAGGCTGGGTAGCAGTGATGTGCTCTGGGTGGAGCAACTGATTCTCCTTCAGACTCCAAAGAGGAGTCTTCCCTCAGGGACCATGGTGGAGCCGTACATTGTTCTGCCTCTATGTGGTGCTGGAGTTCCAGGGGCCGGCGACGAATCAGTGAGCACAATGCCAGGACCACGGTAGGTTTGCCTCTAGAGGGAGCCAAGTGTGCTGGTGCCAGGAAGAGGCTCTCATTTTCTGGGCTGACATCTGCCCCCTTGGAGTCAGCAGAACTGGGAGGGAAAAGAGGTCCTTCGCAGCTTGGAAGGCCTCCACGGTCAAAGGGACTTTCAGACTACTGGCACGGTGGAAACTTCCAGGAATCAGTGGAGGGTGCCACTTTGGACTCAACACCCTAGGCAGACTCGATGGTGCCATCACTGGCTTGGGGGAGGAAGACTGGCTTGGCACGGGTTTCACTTGTACTAGCCTCTCCCCGCTTGTCCTTCTGCACCGGTGAGTGCCCTCTTTCTGTGCACTGTTTCTTATGCTTCTTCCTCAGCACCGGAGATGGTGAGTGGTGCTGGAAAGAGCAAGGTGCTGGAGGTACGAACAGATATTGAGGTGCCTGGCACTGATTCAGAGCGGTTCGGCTTCGAGACTGGTCTGAGGGCAGTCTTCATGAAAATGGCCTTCAGCAGAAAGTCTCTGTCCTTCTCAGGGCAAGGTCTGAAGTCCCTGCAGATCTGGCACTTATCTTTTACATGAGTTTCCCTCAGACAATTTACACAGCTAGAGTGTGGGTTACTCACTGGCATAGGTTTGATGTAAGAGGCACACGGCTTGAAGCCTGAGGACTGGGGCATGCCCAGTCTCTGGGGCAAAGAGTCCCAGGAAAGAAGCCTTGCCGCACCAAGAAGGATCATTCCAGCAACAATCACGGACAGCACGAAGGAACTGAGAGGGTGTGGGGCTGGCAGCACCCCTTACACAGGCACATATGCGTACAAATCCAGAGGGCGTTAGAGTTGAGCCAACAGTTACCACTGAGGGAAAAATCTCTGGCAACAGTGTATGTGGCGCACACACAGCTAGCATAGAATAGACATGAACAAGCACTCAAAGAGGAAGGCCTGTTTTCTAATCCTGGAAATCATTCTTGTAGCTCTTCCTTGAACCCTCTCCAATTTATAAACATCGTTCTTGAACTATGGACACCAAAACTGGACACAATATTCCAGCTGTGCCAAACACTGAGATAAAATAACCTCTCTGCTACTACTCAAGATTCCTGTTTATGCATCCAACGATCACATTAGATCTTTTGGCCACAGCGTCACACTGTGAGCTCATGTTCAGCTTATTATCCGTCACAACCCCCAAATCTTTTGCAGAGTCACTGCTGTTCTGAAGTTTCTCTAGAGTGTTCCCATATCATTCTTCTGTTTAAATCAATACATAAAATAAAACAGAAGAGTCTCACAGAGAAAGCAAAGTTTAATACTCATTATTGACATTTTCTGTGAGTCAGTTTTTATTTGAAAGTCTTACTTGAGTTCAATCTAGAAACAACTGAGATAATAATACAGCCTCTGCTATTTCTTACCTGAGCAAATTTCAAAACTTAAGAGCCATAAAGAACTGACCTTCCCTTTCTGATTCAGTTTCAGAAATTGTATTGAAACCTTCACTTTTCTTTGACTATGCTCTTTGGAACATTTTATCAAAACTGAGAATGATAAAGTTCCCCCATATTTTTCTGAATGAATTTTGCTATGCAGGAAATTTGTGGAGAATTGTCCTAGGCAGGTAGTCAATTGCATTTTGTCACTAAGAACCAAGCTAAGGCATCAGTCGTTCTAGGAGCTGCTCTCTTGTTTCAGAAGTCCCTTTCCAATAACACACGTATATATCTTATTTTGCACAATAGGCTGACAGAAGGCAAAATGTTACTTTTTTTAAAAAAGTGTCCCTACAGCTGTGGTTCAGTTTCAATGCGGACTATAAAACAATCTGTTGTCATACTGGAAGTTGTGAATGGCTGCCATCAAGTGAATTTTTGATCCAAAGAAAATCACAGAGCTAATTAAAGCTGATAAGGCAATTGACCATATAGCAAGGCCAGATCAGAAGCTGTGGGGTTCTCTGATGCCAAATGCAGGACCTAAGGGGTTCTTTGGCAAGGTGTGTGTGTAAGAAGCAGAAAGACAGAAGAAAGACACTTGAAAGCAAGACAAGCAGTTGCAAGCTTGACTCTCAGAAGGAACAGAGAGACAGAGCTCCTACGGACACAGAACTGATTGGAACTTCTGAGCAAGGAAACTGCCTGCTGTTTGTTCCTACTGTATTCAGGGAAATAGAACTGTGTGTACATTCTTTGTAAATAAAGAAGACTGCACTAAACAAATACCTGATCTGAATAACCAATTTCTTCTCTGAACAGAAACAAGCCTGCAGGGCCACAAATATTAGCTAGTGGCTCAGGCTAAAAGGGACAACATTGGGATAGAGTTTCCAATGAGAGAAATTGTGAGCTATTATTCCTGTTAAAAGAAGATAGAACAGATAATGGAAGAGCTCACAGAACTCAAAGATGGCCAAAAGGAATTAAAAAAGATCTAAAAAAAAGAGCAAGAGACTTCACAGAAAATAATAAAGCAATACCTGGAGAAGGACGGAGAGATGACCTGTTTAGAGATACAATCTATGTTGGGGTAGCAGCTATCAAGTGTCAAGGCAGATTTGAAAGTCCAAAACAAAAATGTCCAGTCTGGTCTAGCAAGACAGAGAGAGGTGACCAGCAACCTGACTGCAATGGACCAAAATATTTTCCAGATTATAGGGAAGACCAGGAAAACTTTGGCACACTTGCAACTTGCTAGTACAAGTACACTAGAGCAAGGATTTAAGGAGCTATAATTTCAGCTCCAGACAGAAGGAATCCAAAGGGTCCTAGATCACAGTGCAAGTCAGCCACCTGAATAAGGACTTAGGCCATCGAGGTGACTTGAGGAAGATAGAGAGACAAGATGGACCAATAAAAGATACTACCTCACCCACTTCGTCCCTCTAATATCCTGGGACCAAGACGGCTACAACTACACTGCATACAGCAACTGGGGAAGACAAGACATTTCCAAAACTTTTCTAACTGGTTTCTAACCTTAAGGAGGGATAGGTCAGATTGTTCTAGCTCAAGTAACACAAAATCCCATTATCTTACAGGAATAAAACTCCCTGGGAGGTTTATTTGGCTCAGTTTAACATCATAGCCCAAATAAACAGGTGGGAGAAAGAACAGAGAAGGAGGTTTCTAACAGCCAACTTGAATGGTCTGACTCTGATGGTCCTGCAGAACTTACCCCAGAAAAAAGAGTCAGTTATCCAGACCTGCTACAAGCTCTTGATTGGCAGCTTGGAGCCAGCCACTACTCTTTGTGGGCCAGGACACACCTGAGAAACGGTAGGAGAGGAAAAAGGAAATCTTAACTGAACAAGCAGAGGACCTCAGGAGATTTGTGTTCCTGGTGAATCCAGATTACCAGCAAGGACTTCCAGGATGAACTAGCAATTGACCAATTTATAGATGTTCAACTGGATTTGGGCTTGCAGATCAAGATCAGCAAAAGGAGGCAAAGGACACTACAGGAAGCTCTGAAATTTGCCACAGAACTTAAATCTTTCCTTGAAGCGGCCAATCAAATAAAGAAGCAGCTGCTAGAGATGAAGGTGGAAGCTGATTACCATGAGCCCTGTAATACAGCTCCGTGTCTAATATGATCATGAGATGGTCGAGTTCAGGATCCTGACAAAAGGAAGAAAGGAGAGCAGCAGAATATGGACCCCGCACTTCAGAAAAGCAGACTTTAACTCCCTCAGGGAACTGATGGGCAGGATCCCCTTGGAGGCTAATATGAGGGGGAAAGGAATCCAAGAGAGCTGGCTGTATTTTAAAGAAGCCTTATTGAGGGCACAGGAACAAACCATCCCTATGCGCAGAAAGAATAGCAAATATGGCAGGCAATCAGCTTGGCTTAACAGAGGAATCTTTGGGCAGCTTAAACACAAAAAGGAAGCTTACAAGAAGTGGAAACTTGGACAGATGACTAGGAAGGAGTATAAAGATATTGTTCAGGCATGCAGCGGTGTAATCAGTGAGGTCAATGCACAACTGGAGTTGCAGCTAGCAAGGGATGTGAAGGGTAACAAGAAGAATTTCTACAGGTATGTTAGCAACAAGAAGAAGATCAGGAAAGTTGTGGGACCCTTACTGAATGGGAGAGGCAATCTAGTGACAACTGATGTGGAAAAAGCTGAAGTACTCAAGACTTTTTTTGCCTTGGTCTTCACAGACAAAGTCAGCTCCCAGATTACTGCTCTGGGCAGCACACTATGCAGAGGAGGTGAGCAGCCCTCAATCGTGAAAGAACAAGTGAAGAACTACTTTGAAAAGCTGGACATACACAAGTTCATGGGGCCGGATGCAATGCACTCGAGGGTGCTGAGGGAGTTGGCTGATGTGATTGCAGAGCCATTGGCCATTATCTTTGAAAACTCGGTCCTGGGGCCTGTTTTGTTCAACATCTTCATTAATGATCTGGATGATTGGATAGATTGCACCCTCAGCAAGTTCGTGGATGAAATTAAACTGGGGACAGAGGTAGATATGCTGGAGGGTAGGCATAGGGTCCAGAGTCACCTAGACAAATAGGAGGATTGGGCCAAGGAAATCTGATGAGCTTCAACAAGTACAAGTGCAGAGTCCTGAACTTAGGACAGAAGAATCCCATTCACTGCTACAGGCTGGGGCAGTTCTGCAGAAAAGGACATGGGGATTACAGTGGATGAGAAGCTGAATATGAGTCAACTGTGTGCCCTTGTTGCCAAGAAGGCTAACGGCATATTGGGCTGCATTAGTAGGAGCACTGCGAGCAGATCGAGGGAAGTGATTGTTCCCCTCTATTCAGCACTGGTGAGTATTGCGCCTAGTTTTGGGCCCCCTACTACAGAAAGGATGTGGACAAATTGGAGACAGTCCAGTGGAGGGCAATGAAAATGATTAGGGGGTTGGGACACATGACTTATGAGGAGAGGCTGAGGGAACTGGGCTTATTTAGTCTGCAGAAAAGAAGAGTGAGGGGGGATTTTGATAGCAGCTTTCAACTACCTGAAGGGGATTCCAAAGAGGATGGAGCTAGGCTGTTTTCAGTGGTGGCAGATAACAGAACAAGAAGCAATGGTCTCAAGTTGCAGTGGGGGAGGTCTAGGTTGGATATTAAGAAAAACTATTTCACTAGGAGGGTAGTGAAGCACTGGAATGGGTTACCTAGGGTGGTAGTGGAATCTCCATCCTTAGAGGTCTTTAAGGCCCAGCTTGACAAAGCCCTGGCTGGGATGATTTAGTTGGTATTGGTCCTGCTTTGAGCAGGCAGTTGGACTAGATGACCTCCTGAGGTCTCTTCCAACTCTAATCTATAATTTTATGAAATGCATGGTGGAATTGGGATTCTAATCTGGTTTATGGAATTTCTGAATGATTGGGGAAACAGTTACATTTGGTTTGTAAAACAATAGAAATGAAGAATAATGCAAAAATTCAGGGAATAAATTCATTTAAATGCTGGACTTAAAATAATTGGCTACAATAAGAAGGAGTATTATAAATTAAGGCATGAGTGAGTTTCATAGTGTCTAGTGAAAATCCCTCTCCCAGTTTGGGAAACGAGGGGACACCAATGTGAAGGGGCAAATCTTAAAGGTACAAGGATCAGCCCTACAATTTCAGTGGTCAGCAAAGTGTGATTTAGCATTTTCAAACTTGAAAAGAGTTCTTGTAACTCCTCCTATCTTAGTCCACCTGTGTCTCAAACCCCTTTTCATATTGGACACAAATGCTGGTACTTACAGATCATGGGCAGTATTGACAAAGGACACTAAGGATTTGAGAGGGTGCTGGCTTATTACAGCAAAAATCTATTTTCACCAGAGAGAAATTATTGTACTACCCGAAAGGATCTCCTGGTAGTGATATAATTTGTAGAACAGATTAATGATTATATATACAGAAGAATGTAAGGAAAGTTTGGAATTTAAAGATGAAATATTGAGTAGAAAATGTGAAAACCAGCAGGTGATGTGTACAGGTGGCAGCTGATTGTGCCAGATACGTTGAAAAAAGGAGTTCTGTAGTTATCATAATTTTAAAACCTCTGGACATTCTGGGAGTTACAAACCCTTAGCCAAGCTAAGAGAGAATTTATACTGGGAAAAAGCAGGCAGAATGTAGAAAATAGGTGCAGAAAATGTGATGCTTGTGTTGCAAAGATGGGTCCCCATAACTCAGGAGAACCCCAATGCAGAATATTTCATGGGGACACTAATGGAGCACATTGATGTTGATGAACTTGGGCCTTTGAGACAGAGGTTGGCAATCAATAATTACTGGTAGCTATGGACTATACAAAATGGCCTGAAGTTTACCTGGTAATGACCATGCTAAGGATTTTCTCTTGAAAAAACTTTTTTTCATCAGGCTTCTCATGATTTTGAAAGCTGCCATAAAACTATTTAACAGTCAGTTTGAGCTCCAGGGCCAAATTTTGCCAGAAACAAACTACACACACCATTCCACTGACACCAATGGAAATTGTTCAGGTATGATGGCAGAATTTGAGCCATAATGCAGTTCTCAAGCTTCTTTATTTTGTGGACTACTTCTTGAACTTCCAAAGAAAAATGTGAAGTAGCAACATGCTGCTGGTGTTAGATGGAACCTAGATATTATGTTCATTGGTGCTTTGTAAATTAAAAGGATAGATGTAGTCAAAAATATTTTGTTAAAATTTAAATTTAATTGGTTAAAGTCTTGGGAAACCTAAGAATTCGACTGGGCTACAATTACTAGGACAAATCAGTGTCTGCAGACCGACAAATGTTTTGCCACTATGACAGAAGAAGCTCTACAGAGCATGCGAGAGTAATTCACTATGGACCACAGTTTGAAAACTACTGCCTTTATATATATCCCATTCAAGAACAAGGCAGCAAGATTGGACCATGAATAGGATCATTGAAGAGGGAAAAGAAGTGCTGTAAAACCATATTTGGGGTTGCTATAAAATGTGTCCTGAATTAAACTCTTCCCACGTGGGCTTAAAGCAACTTTACCTCTTACTACTGCAGGGTCAAGTCCTGTGTTGATCCCTCACTGACATTAATAATAGTTCTGAGTTTGCAATGACTACAGGACAAGGCTCCTAAAAATGAGAATATAGAGCACTTTACATTTTCTGTCAGTTATAATAGATGAAACTCTAGTTACCTCCAGTTCAGTATGTCTTCATGACTTGATGTAAATGGAGTAGCATAGGTACAACTGAAGGCAGAATTAGGCTCACTAGCACTTAACTACACACAAGAATAATCAACAGAAGCATATAAATTTCTCACCTTGCTCCAGCAATAAGTTCTTTTTGTCCTGGGTCAAATGTTAATTGTGAGAAGTCCACAGCATTCTCTGCTCTGAACACATGTAACCAGGGGGCAATCTCTAAAGGAGTAAAAGGAGAATATACTTGTTACAGCAGGAAACATAGTTACAGTGAATCAGATAGCAAATATTACATCTCAGAGGTACTGTGGGGGTGTGGAGGCTTCCCAGTGTGATTCTTTAAGGGGCCATATGGGATTTTTACCACAGTACAGATAATCTGCACTATAGACCTATATAACATAGAGGGCAGTCACCCAATAAACAGCTGAATGAGGTATCGATGTTTAGTTCTGATGTAGAAGCCAGATGTGCTTTTCTTCCCCAGGCACAGAACAAGGCAGACAACACCACAGCGCAGCTACCACGTTTCATTAGAGGATAACCAAATGCAAACAAAATTATTTCCTGTACAACTAAACCACAAATAGCTGAAGACTTTAAAAACCACAATAAAGTCCTGTTGAGCTAAGCATATTAAGCAAAAATAATTTATTTTTTACATTTTCACACAAAAAAATGGGGGAGAATAGAAACACCACATTCAGCCATTGCATTTTTATCATAAACTTTTCTTACAGAAAAGAATTATGTAGAACAGTGCAATACAAAGGCAGAAGGCCAAAGGGAAAACTTCACAACTTGAGAAACATCAACACACCATTCACACTCACATTACAGGCAGTCCTCAGACTTGTGACACAATTGGTTCTTGAAAATTGCGTCGTAAGTTGAAACGTCTTAAGTCGGAACCACAATCCACTCCATTGCGGGACTGAGCATCGTAAAGTCGAAACCAATTGTCGTAAGTCGAATGAGGGTGTCAATTCAGAAGTGTCATAAGTGCTGTTCGTTTAAGTCGAACATCATAAAGTCGAGGACTGCCTGTACACATATAGATCCAGATTTTTTAAATGAAGCACATATAAGCAATTGTACAGGCCTAACTAGTGGGTGCTGTACAGGTTTAAATCAACTATTTCTGCACATATATGATTAGTTGGGTGCCACATTAAATATATGCATGTGGACATGGATGATTTGAGCACACAACATGAGTATTCACACACATTAGGCACACACAATTGTTATTTATAAACATTTAATGTTGTAAAACTGACCCTTTCTTAAATAGCAACAGTACAAAATACCTGATTTTCTCCAATCCAGAGCTCAGTGAAGCATTTTTTTAAAAAATACTTCATATGTAGCCACCAGGCAATGCTAGCTGAATATACATGAAGGATCTTGGTTTGTAGGTTTGCATGGTCTGTTCCACTGCCTGTTATAAGGAGGTGGATCTGAGGTAATCAATCAGTGGTGTCAAAGTGGTGCTTCCAGCTGCTGTGAGAATATGTACACAATGGGAACAGTTACAGTATTGTAGGTGGAACTGGTAGTTACTATATTATGGCATGGCCTATTGTTAAAGCTCCCAACACGTCCTATTATAAGCCTTTGTTTTCACTTGCTGACAACATTGCCCAACTTTTAACAGTTTGGGCTGAGATTGTCCATGCAGGGTGTCTGCCTCAGGCTGAGTATTTTTTGGAAAATTTCAGCAAAACCAGTCCAGCCATTTCCACAAATGAGATTAGGGGAGGCGGAATGTTGTTAAAAACCATCATACAACCTTTTGTTTGAGAAGTTCTAGCATCCCCATGCTTTGGAGCAACAGCTTAATATCTGGCTGAAAGGGGGCTCCCTAGTGTCAGGGTGACCCCATGGAAATCTGTTTAAATCTGGCCATTTACAAGCCTCTGAAAAAATGTCAAGTTGCACATGATCAGCAGAGACTTGTAAGATTTCCACTGCTGATTTCATCATAAATTACATCTGAACTGAGCATGCTCCAACCTAAGGCTGTAGGGGCTGAGCAGGACTTTCCCTCCAATGTTGCTCCTGGTTGTTACGAGCAGCTTGGTGCCAGACTTGGGAACTGAGGGCCAGGAGATGGTTTCTTCCATGCTCTCAGTGTTCCTCCTGCTGCTGCTGCTGCCCAGGCTGTGTGGAAGAGAAAGCCACCTGACTGCAATGCAGAGGAGATAATAGCTGGACTGGGACAAGGAGCTGCAGCATGGGAAGACTCAGAGTCTGGTAGGAAAGACTGGAACTGTCTGGGCAATGAAGGGAAGACTGAGACTCATACTGGCAGCTCAAAGGGGGAGACTGTGACCGACTATGAAAGGACACTGGAAGTGGAACAAAGGATAGAGACTGGGACTGGGATGAGGAGCCAATAGGGAGGGGAAGAAGACTGGACTGACACAGGGACAAGCTGTAGGGGACAGAGCCAGAATGGATCATGTGGGGGCAGAGAGGGAGAAAGGTCTGTGCTCACTAGAGCATAATGCCCCTCCAGAGTTTAGAAAGGAAACCAAGATCCTGAGACTCAACATTCATTGCACTGGATGGATGGTCCAGAGGGAATTAATCAGGGTTGTGTAGTGAATGAGCTCTTTTTTGCAGGACCCCTGTCTCATATGTTGCAGAAGTTGGAAGGTCTGTAGTGAATAAGGCTAGAGATTGCAGGAAAAGAAAGGGTCTCATGGTTAAACTAATTGAAAACCATACAGGTGTACTGGAGTCTGTCCTTGCCTCTGCCGTAGAGTTTTTGCATGATGCTAGATAAGTCACTTAAACCAAATTTTTCCCAGGCAGTCATTAAGGGTGTTACTTATTTTCTGGGTATCCAACCTAAGACACTGGGATCCTGATTTTCATAAGTGCTGAGCACTCACAGCTGCAACTGAAGTCACTGGGAGCTGAGATGTGAACATATAAACTGCTATATGATATGAATTGCTCTGAAAAATCAGGTCCTAAGTGTCTCAAATTGGGCACCCAAAGTAAATGGAAACTTTTGACAATCTCTCTGTGCCTCGCTTCCACATCTGTAAAATGCAAATAATATCACCTCCTCATCACACAAAGGTGTTGTGAAAATAAATTTATTAATGTTTATGACTCAGTCAAATACGAGTGTGATCAGCATCATAGAAAACGTATGGAGAAATGAGTAACTCTGTCTTCAGAGCAAGATTTGAATAGTGTACAGTAAATAAGACCTGGAGCCACACATTTTACAACAAGAACACTTGAAATATTGAGTAGCAGCTCATTCAGTGACCACCATCCTTCCTGTGCACTGAATCAGGCACGAGTCCTGTGAAAAATAGTGTGTGATCATGTAATTAAACACTGTATCATAATATATATGCACAGGGGGACAAATTAAGGTTGTACAGGCAACCTTAAATCTTTCACTTCCTAACTTTTGAGTTCTTGACTTTGAAATGTTAATAAAGTTCTTTTAATGTCATAAAAACAATATAGAAACACAGTGTTCTAAGAAGTCAAGGAAGCAGCCAGAATACAAACATTGAGAACTTCTGGTTGAAAGGCATTAAGAGTGATATATTTTGCGGGGGAAGGAATAATGGGAAAAAAAGTTAAAAAAATCAAACAGCAAATACCTCAGTTTATCAATCAACACCTTTAACTCCCCAGCTAGCCAGTCCCCAAGGTCTTGATAGCCTAAGGATATGACCCTACCAGTCTTAATAGAACATGTAAGCATATCTCACAGTTCTGAGCACTCTCCTTGTCTTTGGGCCCAGTGCTGGCTAATGGTGGTCGCTGGAAGATGCATCAGATGAAATGAAACAATTTTAAACAATCACAGGAATCCAGACAAAATAGAAACACAACAAGCTGAGTAATTATGATAAACATATAATGTAACACAATAATTCTCTGGTGAAGATCAGGGTCTTTGCATCCTGTGCAAAGCTAAGTCCAGCACTCAGACTACTTTCCCTGAGGTTTCTCTGAATCTAACTAACCAAATAGATTATGGCTGCAGTGACTTCCCCTGTGGTACTCAAAAGAAGGCATCATATAGAGGCAGGTCAACAGGGCATCTTGGCAACAGAAACACACTGGTCAGAGAGGAAGGTTAGTCTGATGGTTATGCCACTAGCCTGGGACTTAGGAGCCCTGAGTTCGGCTCCCTGCTCAGCCACAGACTTTCTGCGTGACCCTGGGCGAGATTCTTAGGGTATGTCTTCACTACAAGTGATGGTGTGATTGCAGTACAGGCATGTACACAACAGTAGTGTAGATATGGCTCCACGGGTTTCAGCACAGGTTACTCAACCAAGTACAAGCCCTGATACATGCTTGGGTTGTTATCATATCTGTACTATTGTTACCCCTGCTAGCTGGATGAGTTGCTACTTGTGCCACGAACTCACCATCACTTGCAGAGTGGACATATAGTATCTCTGTGCCCTGGTTTCCAGTTGTAAAATTAGGCTAATAATAAGTACTTTATTACCTCGTATGGGTGTTATGAAGATAAATAAATAAGGCACAGCAGACAGTTGGGATCATTCAGAGGATTTGCCTTCTCTTTTTTACCATAGCAGGGCAGGGAAGAGAAAGCATGGACTGGAAGGTCAAAGCAAGATCAGCATGAGGGCTGTTGAGAGCTCCCTTTGAATCCTTCTTTTCTATGCTCCCCCCCAAACAAACTTATTCTGCTTCTATACCATTCAACATTACTTCATCTGGGGGAAAAAGGGAAGAGGAACAGGCTGCAACAACAAATGTTTTAACTTCTAGGGAACAATTTCAAATACTGATCATGCAATGTCTCTCACGGGAGTAGTTACACCCCCATGGGGGCTAGTTATAACTTTTACAACACTTCTGTAAAGGAGAACTAATAACAGATAATCAAACAAAAACCCCACTGAAATATGCCAATAAAAATCTTTAAACTATGGGTGAAATTCTGCTCTTAGTTACACAGTAGAAATCCTAAATAAATCCATCATCTGAGTAACTATGTCAATGGAGTTACTCCAGAATTGCACCTTATTAGCATCTAAATAGTAAGAATTCACAAGGGTTTGGTACTATGCAATGTAGATTACTACAATGCATGGTAATTTCTTAAAATGATACAAGATGTTTGAATTCTATGAGGGATAAAAGATTTGAGCGTCTAGTTCCTTAGAGTCAGAGGTGCATAAGGTACTGTCAGTGTCTACCAATACATTTATTTCGGATAAGAACCCCATGTAAAAGTAATACATTTAATTAATAATTAATTCACTTTATTAATGATTGTCATGCAAATGTTACATAACACACTTTACAAAATAATAGTTACAGAATTATATATTGTAACAGTTACATATTTAAATATGTAATTCAATTATGTTGTCTGCAGCTCTGTAAATGAAGTATACTGCCTGCTGATCACAGTGAGACAGTTGACAAACTATGACTGTCCCCTCCTTTTCCTACTCACTTACTTTTACTAATTCCTGGATTCCTGCCATTTCCGCTGCCCTATCTCTACTCCAACTTAAAGCAATAAAGCAAAACCCAGCAAAATATGAAACTAGCAAACCTGTACCATTATCTTGTTCATACCCAGTCTCTCATTTTGTTTGTGTTTTTAGGCCCTGCTCTTGAAAACATTTGTGCACAATTGACTTCAGTAGTACTACCTGCATGTTTAAAGTTAAGCAGACGGATAAGTGTCTGTAAGACTGGGACCTTATACTTTCCAGAGCAGGGGCTTTTTGTGTGTCCGGGCAGCATTCAGCATAATAGAGCCCAATCCCCCTTGGGAAAGACAAAGAGCAGACAAGTGCTAGTCAAGTGGCACTAGCAGAGGCCATTTTTTTGGCATGAACTGAAGAGTTCCTGACTTGTAATTTATGTGACTTATATTTCTTTCCTAATACAGAACATACATTTTCCCTTCACCATATTAATAAATGTACACACTTTAAATGAGGTTCAGATTTTTAACACAAAAGCTACACAAGAACTGTAGTTTCTTGTCTGTAGTGAACCAAAATATGATTTTTGTTTTAAATTGGAAAACAAGAAGTTTGCTAGGGCTAAAAAGCCTGTAGCAAAATAAATATGCTTAAGTCCTCTTTCAACTTGTTCTTAACTTTACTAATGCTGCTACATACATTTCACCATGATATTATTGACCAGTGAGTTATTAGTTTTCAGATGATACTGCACAAGGCACATTTTGTACAAAGACTATTACAGTAGTGGGTAGGGTGTGCATGCTGGGGGTGCATTCAGTCGCAGGATGATAAAATTTTAAAACTACCATGCGCCATCCCATGGCTTCTCATGTTATGTTGTCCTATCTGTCACTGTATAGGGATAACTGCAAAGTGACCATATTACTAAAGTTAAATAAAGATACATTTACAACACAGTTTTCTTCAGCAAACAATGCTTTAGAAAAATAGCAGTTATTTTTCTTGATCACTGTATAAAACTACTGAATTTTCATATTAACAGAAATCACTGAGTGGCACCGGTAGCACAAATTCACTAATCTCATCAAATGCAAATTAAAATACACTTTAGAATATAAAAGTTATTTTCTAATAACATTAAATGATTTTAGACCTAAAATGGTAACATACCACTTTCAAAATACTAGATAAAGGCCTAAAGATAACTTCTACAGTTAATTCCTGTGGTAGTTGTGATAAGTTAGTATCTTCTTCAAAGGCAACAAGACGAGGTAGAATTATTGGCTATGATCTTGCACTTTTCATTCACTATATTACCCTTGCTGCCAAGGCGCCAGATTCATTAACCCCAAAAGACTATATTAAGAGAACACATTTCGGGCAATCTTTGCAGCACCTCTTTCTTTATGGTCCTAATTAGGTGCTCCTACAGACTTTCTATTCTGACATTTTAGGATTTCATATTCCTAAACTATGATCCAGAAAGATTAGGTGTCGGAGTGATTTTTCTAAAACTAAGGTATCCATTTCAGTGGGATTTTTGACTTTAAGCTTCACTTCGTTAAACAAACATTTCCATAAATAACAACTATACCAAGAACAGTTTTATGAACACAAATACTAACCTGTGTGAAAAAGAGATAAGAAGAAATAAAAATTACATCTGCAAGTCTGTTTTATTTTACTTTATTGTCTTTGGACTACGCATTTTTTCTCCTTATGTCTGACTTCCCTCTTCCCCTCCTCCTCCCAGCTCCTGCTAAGTTCTTTCTTTCCCATTTCTACTCACCAGTGACTTAAACACACTCCTATTCATAGGTCACTGATTCTCACTGGGAAAAAAGCACCTTCTCTGGAGTGAGTAGATACTCTTCAATATCTTTCAACAAAGAAAAGGTGATGATTGTATCTCAAAACCCTGCTATACTTTATCTGACAACTTAAGCACATTTCTCTTCTGTCCGTCTCAGTGAGGCTGAGGCAAGTTGTGTCAATAGGCATGCCAGCTATTTTATGCTTTATTTTGGATAATATGTGTTGTTTGTTGGCAGTAGGCATAATTAGCCCATTTTATGGTATGATTTTATCTCTGTGGGGAAAAATTTAAAATAACTAGGAAAATCAGATATATCTTTGTGTATCATGTACAAAACATAACCTACAGGTAAGGGGAGGAATGGTCCCGCTATTGTGGGAAACTTTCCTGGCTCGTACACTTCCCTGGTGAAATGGGCTAGTGAAAGGATCTGAGTCCTCGCTCTCACTTCTTTTTTACCCAGAGGCCTGCCTGACTTCAAGCACATCATTACATTCAGTTCAAAGCAAATACAATTGATCAAACAGCAACCGGCTTTAAAAAATAAGGGGAAAATGGGAGAGTTTAAAGGAAAACACGTCACTCTGCTCTGCGGCATGGGGACATCATAACCAGCGTCTCTGGAACGTAAGGGAAGTTCAGTCTGTTCCTCACAAGTCCCAGGCCTCCTTCTCAGGCCCTGGCTGTGCTCCAGGGATGCTGTGGTTTGGACACTTGCTCTGGTGGTGGCCACACACCCTTAGGCTCTAGGCATCAGGACCCTTCTTCCCAGCATGACCCCTGGCCCGTTGGGATTACAATCCTCCTCCAAGTCTGACCGGCCGGGCATCTTGGCTGGAAGCATCTCCTTGCACTGGGCCCCCTGCCCAGGGTCCCCCTAGCTCTCCCCAGCTGCTCACCGCACCCAGAACCAGACTGCTCCAGCCCCAGCTCCAGCCCCAGCTCCAGCTCCATTCTGCCTCAGCACAGCTGCTGCTCTGCTTCCAGGGGTGGCTCCAGGCACCAGTGCAGCAAGAGCATGCCTGGGGTGGCAAGCCGGGGTGCGGGTAGGAGGGGTGCCAGTCGTCGTGAGGGCGACAGTCAGGGAGGCTTCAGTGGCGTTTCTGCAGGAGGTCCGCCAGTCCCGCAGCTTCGGTGGCAATTCAGCAGTGGGTACGCCGAAGGCACGGGACCCCCAGATCACCTGCAGAACTGCTGCCAAATCTGCGTGACCAGTGGACCTCCCGCAGAAACGCCGCTGAAGGCTGCCTGACTGCCATGATTGGGGCGGCAAAAAACATAGAACCGCCCCTGTCTGCCTCCAGCTCCCCGGGCTGCTTCTCTGGCCCCTCTGGCTCTGATTGCTGCAGCTCTGCTCCCAGCACAGGTCTGCTCTGTGGGCTGCTTCTGTAACTCTGCTCCCAGCTCAGCTTGGGCCCCTGCTTTCTCCTTAGCTCGGCCCCAATCTGTCTGACCCTGGTAGGGTGACCAGACAGCAAGTGTGAAAAATCAGCACAGGGGGTGGGTGGTAATAGGCGCCTATATAAGAAAAAGACCCAAAAATCGGGACTGTCCCTATAAAATCAGGACATCTGGTCACCCTTGACCCAGGCAATTCCAGCTCACATGGAGGACAGGACCCACCCTGGCCTCCTGACTCCCTGATTAGCCTGCCCGCCCTGTCAATCAGGCTGACTTGGAGCATTGGTCTCTCCCCATTGCCCCAGGGGACTGTCAGTCTCAGGGTCCTGATTTCCCATTGACCCTTCCCCTTTCTTTTAATACTGGGAGCCAGCCAACCAAAACACCCCCACTGAGTTTTAGTAAGGGGACAACAATCCCATTACATAAGCTATATAGTGATGCAAGGTGGGTGACGTATTATATTTTATTGGACCAACTTCTGTTGGTGAGAGAGACAAGCTTTTGGGCTTAAACAGAACTCTTACACAAGCTTTAACTTGTTGTTTCCTAGACCTGATGAAGAGTTCTGTGTAAGCTCAAAAGTTTGTCTCTCTCACCAACAGAAGTTGGTCCAATAAAAGATTTTACCTCACCCACCTAATATCCTGGGACCAACACAGTTACAACAACACTGCATAGAACAGTGGAAGCTATATAGAGGTGTTTGTTTTGGTAGCTCCAACTTTGAATATATATTGGTGCACAGAATTCTAGGTCAATGGTTCTGCCATAGTCACTATTTAACTCTATTATAATGGAAGTCTCCATGTATTTTTTTATCTACTAGGGGCCAAATTCTTCCCATATTTATACTAACCCAATACCTCTGAAATACATGATGGAATGAACTTCCTTGCTGAGTATTAACTGTTATGAACATAATGACAAAACTCCCATTGCCTTCAATGGAAGTATAATCAGGCAAATTTTTAAAATGAACATTAGAAGGAAAAAAGCCATCCAACATATAAATAAAACATAAGAAATAAAATATAGTATATATAGAACATGTCTCATACACTGCTGCTCATCCCTTCAGTCACAAATAACTCAGCAAAAATAATGTGCTAACTCTGAATGTTTGAACAGTTGAACATGAACCCCACCTAGACTATTAACAGTTGAAGGTGCTACCTTATATCATTAGGTAGGTAATTTCCCTTAGATCCCTAGTGGTCTGCAGACTATGTCTAAGATTTCCAAAGGGGTCCATACCTCCTTTCGAATTTTTTTAGGGGTCTGCAAATGAAAAAAAGGTTGAAAACCATTGCCTTAGATCAATGAACTTCAGTATTAAGACCGCAACTTCTAGATTGGTAGTACAAAATGTGTAATCTCTGGAGTCTAATATGGCAGACTGAGGCCCAATTACAATTCACTAAACTTTTGATAGGGAGATGCGGGACACAGACTAATGATTCAAAGAGGCAAGAACCCAAATGTTCTCACTTCCCTAATGGGTTGGTGAATCACCTATGTTTGCTTGATTGATTAACTGTTTGTTTTTAATAACAAATTCAGGGCACAATATTTTCCTATTCTATAAAGTATATATATGTTCTCAGCTTTCCTTATAATTACTCAGGGAGGGCAAAACCAATTAAGTATATGTTTTCATATATACTGAAAACAGCCAACAAGAAATTTCTGCTCATCTTTTAAGGAAGACTGACTTTTGATTTTAAAAAAATAGGTAAATTTATATGCAAATTACATGCACCCCTTCTGGAAAATTTTAAATGCAGTTCTCCACATAACGATTAAACATCCTGTTAGATTACTAGAAATTGAAAGTCATGCCATATATCATTGGAAATATATATTTTTAGTGGATGAGAAATAAGGGTTTTTATTTGACCCACAAAGCTTCAGATTTGACTTAAGACCTCAAACAATCACATTCAACATCTTAGATTCTCAGGAGTTTGAAAGTCATACTGCATCATGGTAAAGATAATTTTCCCCAAGTCTACTCTATAAATATTGTCAATGTCAAGCTCTTCAAAAGTACATGTTCAATTGATACTGTCCTGGGTTTCACAGTATTATCAGGCAAATAAGTAAATGTTCTGGTTTCCCAGTACCCTCTATCAACATTCTATAGCTCCTCTTGAGAGGACTCATGTACTAGAGATATTAAAGTTTAACTGGTTAACCAATAAGTGTGACGTTTATCGGCTTCTGTTAATGATTAAACTCCACTCAGGGTCCCAGCTGCCCGCCCTGCACCCAGGGCTCTGCTGCCGCCCACAACCAGCATCCCGGTGCACCCAGGCCCCAGTGTGCCCGGGCCTCTCTGAGGAAGTCCAGGAATTGATTTTAGCTATGTCATGTTTTTTCTTTTTCTTTCCCAGGCAATGAGGAGGAGGAACCAACCCCACCACATTCAGCTTCTTTCCTTTATCTTTAAGTGCTGACAATGCATGAGAATGAGTCCAAATGAGGGTGATCCAGGGGCTCAACACAATGAACCTGACCAACAATGGTATCCGTATTAATAGGAACCAATACTCCAAGGAAGCAGTGGTGCCTCATCAAACTTATTTTGAGCATGGAGCAGATGGTCTTGGAACCGGGGTAGATGTGGATCCATAATATGGCCTTGGCCCTCCTCAATACCACCCATTGCTGTGACTCTGATTTCTGAGCCTGGCGCACTGAGGGAACACTTTTGCCTTTCAGTGTGTTGAGCCAGAAGTATATCCATGAACATGGGCTCCTTCAGCAGAGGCCAACACGTGTGAGGTTAAACATTTGTGCTCAGTAGGAGTTACAGATTTATAGTGATAGGCACCATAGGTTTGGCTCTAATCAAGAAAGCCAGCACCAGCCAGGCTTTTCAATCCCAGGGGGGATTCAGGGTTGAGGGTAGTCTCACAGCACTGTTCCCCACATTTCAAAGTCATAAAATTCAGCTGCTAATGTTCCCTACAATAGTATAGCTCGGAGGCAATTCTGACATTCCTTTCCAGCACTGGGCATGAAGGTGATATATATGGAGCAATGAGAAGGAGAATGACCTTCCCTCTAGCAGGCCAAACAATGCATATGTGCATCTAAGCCAGGAAAAATGGTAGAGCAAGAGGCACACCTCTAGAACCCTGGTTTCTCTGTCTTCAGTTCTGGCATACTGGAACCAAGGACAGCAGTTGAGTAAGATCCTTAGTCAAAGAATGAGAAAATAAAAATAAAGAAAAACTAACTAACTAAAGCCTAATTAAAGCAAGAAGGTGGCAGCACTGGGAATGATCTGTTCTGACAAATCCAGGTCTGAGGACCCAGTCAGATTCTTGATCCATCAGTAATGATGGTTGGAAGAAACCGAGGTGGTCTGAACACTATGCCCCCTTTTTATAGCCTCATCCTCTGAGACACAAGGGGTCGTGTGGGAGGTGCAAGAGTGCACCAATGGGCACTATTACTAGAAGGTTACAGTTGTCCAATTTGCACTGTCAGCACATCCCAGGACTGAAAATGTGTAGATGCCACTTGAAGAAGAACACAACCTTTTGCTGTTAATATTACAGCAATTTATGATGTGGCATTCTTCTCATTAAAGTGACAGGAGCACCCCAGACTGGATTTTTGCTTTGGGTATGCCACACACTACGCAGAACTTCTTATTGGAAAAAAAAATAGCATATATCTGTCACTAGATTGACAGGCATATGCCTGATACAAAATACTGTAGCCCTCTCACTTTTTGTGTTAACAATTTCATTCAGCTCACACATGGTACTCTAAAACAGTTTAATAAAGTGAAGAGTTTTAAATGTATTGTATACTGCTTTATACTTGTGTCAAGGCTGAATCCCCAATCTTTCACTCCGAGTGCAGAAGGTGGGGCCCTGCAAGGATTCTAAAAATAAATACTTGCCACTCCAGGTTTGTATTAAACTCTCAAGGTTGCAGCTTTTCCCTGATCTTGGCTTGGTAAATGCTGCCACCACCCAAATGCAAAAAAACCCAAAACCCTTGGACTCAGGAAGGCGCACTCTGGAATTCCTCCCTGAAGGGTACCCTCAAGCCCTTTCACAGATCCCCTCCAGTGAAGAGCTGAGAAAGAAAACAAAGGAAATAAGCTGTTCCCAGGAGCTAATCAAACAGTATATGCACAAACCTCTTTGGACACCGAAAATCCAATCCTGTTCTTAAAAAGGTAAATTTTATTAAAAACAAAAAGGAAGAAAATACATCCGCAACTTAGACTTTTGCTAGATTTTAACAGAGCAATTCCAAAAATTAAGAACCCAAATAGCTTTCTTGGTGGTTAGCTTAAAGGTTCTAAGCAAACAAAAGCATCTGGGGTTAGCACAGAGGAGTCCACAAGCCTTAAAAAATAAACAGAAATAAACCTAATCGCGTCTTCCTGACCATTCTTAATTTACTTACATATATGGGTTGTTAAAAGTATTTCTAGATATGATCTGAGGGTTTTCATATCTGGTTCAAACTTTACAGGGCATTCCTGCTTACAGCATTGCTGTTCCGTGTCTTCTTCTCCGGAGGATAGACAAAGGGAAAGTTTCTTTCCCGATTTTAAAAAATTCTACCTTCCCATTGACTCTTTTAGTCAGGTGCCCACTTCCTTTTCTTCACATGTGGCCTTTTTAACCCTTTACAGGTAAAGCAAGTAGTGAACAGCTACCGAGAGGGATTTTACAGCTAACTGGCTGGCTGGGTGTCCATTAAAGGGTGCTACCCCTGCTACACACACTTCATTTATCACAACTTGGATTATCTATTAAGAAAAAAATATGGTGCACGTCTATTGATTACAGATTTCAAATACAACACAGAATACAAAGTGTACAGTGTTCACTTCATATTTATTTTTCTTACAAATATTTGCACTTTAAAAAGGAAGCAAAAGAAATAGTATTTCAATTCACATAATACAATACTGTAGCACAATCTCTTTATCATGAAAGTTGAACGTATACAAACGAGACAAGCCATTTACAACGCACACTTTACTTCTCTACAGAGGAAAAATGACAGTAAACTATCTAAACTCCTACATGCCACAGGGGGCTACACCAATGGTACCCTTAACTCACCCAACAATATTGCTTATCTATCCAACCACATACTTAACCCAGCAGAAGTGTCTGTCCTATCTCGGGGACTCTCTTTCTGAACCCTCTCCCCATCCCCATGATACAGTTCTGCAGTGATCTGGAAGCCTACTTTCACCATCTCCGACTCAAGGAATATTTTCAACACACCACTGAACAGACCTACAGGAACCCTTCTACCAACACTACAAGAAGAAGAATTCTGCATGGACTCCTCCTGATGGTTGAAATGACAGACTGGACTTCTACATAGAGTGCTTCTGCAGACATGCACAGGCTGAAATTGTGAACAAACAGCATCACTTGCCCCATAACCTCAGCAGTACAGAATGCAATGCCATCCACAGCCTCAGAAACAACTCTGACATTATAATCAAAAGGGCTGACAAAGGACGTGCTGTAGTCATCATGAACAGGTCAGATTATGAACAGGAAGCTGCAAGACAACTCTCCAACACCACATTCTACAGGCCACTATCCCCCGATCCCACTGAGGAGTGCTATAGCTATCTTTAAAAATCTCACATTCTTTGCATTTTCTCAAATCTGCAGTGAAAATGTTCTTAAAATGAACATGTGCTGGGCCATCATCCGAGACAGCTATAACTTGAAATATATGGCAGAATGCGGGTAAAACACAGAACAGGAGACATACAGTTCTCCCCCAAGGAGTTCAGTCATAAATTTAATTAACACATTATTTTTTAAATGAGCATCATCAGCAAGAAGCATGTCCTCTGGAATAGTAGTCGAAGCATGAAGGGGCATAGGAATGTTTAGCATATGTGGCACATAAATACCTTGCAACAGAAGTGCCATGAGAACACCTGTAAGGTGACATTGTAAATAAGAAGTGGGCAGCTGTCATAAACATACAGCTAAGGGTAGCATAAAATCCCTCCTTACCTGTAAACAGGGCCGGCTCTAGCCATTTTTCCGTCCCAAGCACGGCGGCATGCCGCGGGGGGGCGCTCTGCCGCTCGCCGGTCCCGCGGCTCCGGTGGACCTCCCGCAGGCGTCCCTGCGGATGCTCCACCGGAGCCGCAGGACCAGCGGACCCTCCGCAGAGAAGCCTGAGGGAGGTCCACCGGAGCCGCCTGACGCCCTCCCGGCAACCGGCAGAGCGCTCCCCGCGGCATGTCGCCCCAAGCACGAGCTTGGCGCACTGAGGCCTGGAGACGGCCCTGCCTGTAAAGGGTTAAGAAGCTCAGATAACCTGGTTGGCACCTGACCAAAAGGATCAATAAGGGAAGAAGATACTTTCAAATCTGTGGGGGAAGGTTTTTGTCCTGTTATAGACTCATAGACTTTAGGGTCAGAAGGGACCAATATGATCATCTAGTCTGACCTCCTGCACAAAGCAGGCCACAGAACCCTACCCATCCACTTCTGTAACAAACTCCTAACCTATGTCCAAGTTATTGAAGTCTTCAAATTGTGGTTTGAAGACCTCAAGCTGCAGAGAATCCACCAGCAAGTGACCTATGCCCCACACTGCAGAGGAAGGCGAAAAACCTCCAGGGCCTCTGCCAATTTGCCCTGGAGGAAAATTCCTTCCCAGCCCCAAATATGGCGATCAGCTAAACCCTGAGCATGTGGGCAAGACTCACCAGCCAGCATTCAAGAAAGAATTCTCTATAGTAACTCAGATCCCATCCTATCCAACATCCCCTCACAGACCACTGGGCATACTTATCTTCTGATAATCAAAGATCAATTGCCAAAATTAAGCTATCCCATCATACCATCCCTTCCATAAACTTATCAAGCTTAGTCTTCAAGCCAGATATGTCATTTGCCCCCACTACTCCCCTTGGAAGGCTGTTCCAAAACTTCACTCCTCTAATGGTTAGAAATCTTTGTCTAATTTCAAGTCTAAACTTCCTAGTGTCCAGTTTATACCCATTTGTTCTTGTGTCTGCACTGGTACTAAGCTTAAATAATTCCTCTCCCTCCCTAATATTAATCCCTCTGATATATTTATAAAGAGCAAGCATATCCCCCCTTAGCCTTCTTTTGGCTAGGCTAAACAAGTCAAGCTCTTTGAGTCTCCTTTCATAAGGCAAGTTTTCCATTCCTCGGATCATCCTAGTAGCCCGTCTCTGAACCTGTTCCAGTTTGAATTCATCCTTCTTAAACATGGGAGACCAGACCTGCACACAGTATTCCAGGTGAGGTCTCACCAGTGCCTTCTATAATGGTACTAACACCTCCTTATCTTTGCTGGAAATACCTCGCCTGATGCATCCTAAAACTGCATTAGCCTTTTTAACGGCCATATCACATTGGCGGCTCATAGTCATCCTGTGATCAACCAATACTCCAAGGTCCTTCTCCTTCTCTGTTGCTTCCAACTGATGTGTCCCCAATGCATATCTAAAATTCTTATTATTAATCCCTAAGTGCATGACCTTGCACTTTTCACTATTAAATTTCATCCTGTTACTATTACTCCAGTTTACAAGGTCATCTAGATCTTCCTGTATGATATCTCGGTCCTTCTCTGTGTTAGCAATACCCCCCAGCTTTGTGTCATCTGCAAACTTTATTAGAACATTCCCGCTTTTTGTGCCAAGGTCAGTAATAAAAAAGTTAAATAAGATTGATCCCAAAACTGATCCTTGAGGAACTCCACTAGTTACCTCCACTAGTAACCAGCCTGACAGTTCACCCTTCAGTACGACCTGTTGGAGTCTCCCCTTTAACCAGTTCCTTATCCATCTTTCAATTTTCATACTGATCCCCATCTTTTCCAATTTGACTAATAATTCCCCATGTGGAACCGTGTCAAATGCCTTACTGAAATTGAGGTAAATTAGATCTGCTGCATTTCCTTTGTCTAAATAATCTGTCACCTTCTCAAAGAAGGAGATCAGGTTGGTTTGGCACGATCTACCTTTAGTAAAACCATTTTGCAACTTGTCCCAACTACCATTGACCTCAATGTCCTTAACTACTTTCTCCTTCAAAAATTTTTCCAAGACCTTACATGCTACAGATGTCAAACTAACAGGCCTATAGTTACTCGGATCACTTTTTTCCCCTTTCTTTAAGATAGGAAATATGTTAGCAATTCTCCAGGAGACAAAGGGAGAGACCAAGCAAGTAAACCAGCTTCTGCTGAAACGATACATCTAATATTACAGAAATAGTAAGTAATAGTAAGGAAAGGTGTTAAAGTATCTTTTGTTTTAGCTTGTGAATTTTTCCTGTGCTAAGAGGGAGGTTTATCCCTGTTTTTGTAACTTTAAAGTTTTGCCTAGAGGGGAAATCCTCTGTGTTTGGAATCTTTTTGTTACCCTGTAAAGTTATCTTCCATCCTGATTTTACAGAGGTGATTCTTTTATCTTTTTTTTTAAAATAAACTTCTTTTAAGAACCTGATTGTTTTTCAGTGTCCTAAAGACCCAGGGGAGTTGATCTGTGCTCACTTTGTAACAAATTGGTTAGGATATTATTCTCAAGCCTCCCCAGGAAAGGGGGTGTAGGGTCTGGGGGGATATTTTGGGGGAGGTAGTGGCCCTCCCTGAATGTTTGTTTAAATCACTTGGTGGTGGCAGCATACTGTTCAAGGCAAGGTGGAATCTGTGCCTTGGGAAAGTTTTTAACCAAAGCTGGTAAAAATAAGCTTAGGGGGTCTTTCATGCAGGTCCCCACATCTGTACCCCAGAGTTCAGAGTAGGGAAGGAACTCTGACAAATGCCTGTTCTCACTTTCAGGTGACATTGTAAATAAAAAGTGGGCAGCATTATATCATGTAAATGTAAACACATTTGTTTGTCTGAGTAATTGGCTAAACAATAAGTAGGACTCAGTGGATTTGTAGGCTCTAAAGTTTTACACTGTTTTGTTTTTGAGTGCAGTTATGTAACAAAAAAAATCTAAATTTGTAAGTTGCTCTTTCATGATAAAGAGATTGCTCTACAGTACCTGTATGAGGTGAATTGAAAAATACTATTTCTTTTGTTTATCATTTTTACAGTGCAAATATTTGTAATAAAAATAAGCATGTAAGGTGAGAACTGTACACTTTGGGTTCTGTGTTGTAACTGAAATTGATATATTTGAAAATGTAGAAGAACATCCAAAAATATTTAATAAATTTCAGTTAGTATTCTATTGATGTTTAACAGTGCAATTACAATTGTGATTAATCATGATTAATTATTTTCAATCACAATTAATTTTTTAGAGTTAATCATATGAGATAACTGTGATTAATTGAGAGCCCTTATTTCTAATGTTTTACCAAGAAAAGAACACCACTTTAGAAATAGATGGTATCTACATTAGTCTCATAGAATAATTGAGCCTGATCCATTAAGTACTTTTAAAATCTTAAGGTCTAAGAACCTGACTATATTTCTGCTCCATTCCCTTTGTCCTGTCCAGCTCCATCAGCCAAAAACTATATTTCTGCATGCTTATATGTGTGCATATGTCTATCAGTGTGATCATTAAAGAAAAATTAGGCTCTGACTGTCTAAGCTGTTAGGGTAGAGACTGTAACAGATGTTACAATTATTTATTTTTGTACTTTAAAGAACTAGGGATTTGGATTATTTAGGTTTCACTGGCCAAACACATACTTCGCATACAGCTACAGGAATGTGTAAGAGAAAAGAGAAAAAAATACCACTTAGATTAAAGGGTCTTCGGTTTTTCAGACAAAATAGTTTTTACAACCTTGGGAACTAGTTCAAAGTGTAGGGAAAGTCTGCAGTAGCATGGTATTATCCATTACAACCAATGAGGGGTTTTGGCAATATTTTCTTTTCTCAATTTGCACCTTAACTTTGTTAAAAATTCACAGTGAGAAGCAGAGATGGAAAAGGGTCAAAACCAACCAAAGTACACAACAGGGAATATTATTTCATGTTTTGGAAAAGGCTCCACCTAACAAATGTATTTAGTAAAAAGTGAAAGTAAATAAAAGTGGCCTGATTGTCAGAGATGTTTAGTTCTCACCAACTTGGGCCACTGTAAGTCTTAACTCATTAATTTTTGTGAAATACATTAATAGCCTCAGATGAAAGGTGTTATATAAGTGTAAAGAATTATTACATTAGATATTCCACACTAGAGTATGAAGAAGTCAACCTTTGACATCCCTAGTATGGAGTACATGCTGTTATCATACTTTACACTTATATAGCATCTTCATTTGAGGATATCAGCATGCTTCACAAGTAATAATGGATCCAGGCTCACAAAGGCCCAAGTGTGTGAGAACTCAACATGTCTGACAATCAAGCCACCTTTATTTATTTTTATTTTTTTACTAAATATGGATTTAAATATCTAACCTGAGGCACCCAGTTCAAAAATTATCGGCCGAAAATTAGTTGCTCAGGGTCACACAGGAAGTCTGTATGCAACCAGAAATTACATACATACTTCCTATTGCATAGAACTCAAAGGGACCCTGAAAAGTCATTGAGTCCAACCCCCTGCCTTTACTAGTAGGACCAAGTACTGATATTGCCCCAGATTGCTGAGTAGCCCCATCAAGGACTGAACTCACAACCCTAGGTTTAGCAGGCCAATACTCAAACCACTGAGCTATCCCTCCCCTAGCTCTTAATCTATACCTTTACCACAAACCTGTCTACCCTCCCCCATGACCCAGACAAGTAGTCACCACAAAATCACACAAGCAGGACACCACTAAGAAACACTTAAAAATAGTAGAGGAGAGGGAGAATAAAACAAGATGTGTGCTTCTTGAAGATTTCTCCCATTATTCACTTATGATCCCCTTTGACTACCATCTGTTTTTCTACTTGTGGGTCATACATGACCGTAATCTCTCCTCCACCAGATCCACTGTACACATCTGTTCTTCACAATCTACAATGAAGTACTGAAGACAAGTATACCAGCCCTCAACAGGTACCATCACCAACTAGCCCAACACAAGCCTAAGCCATTGCTATGAGAGTGCAGGTAGGGGTGCCACTTACCCCTCACTATTCAGATTCTTTCCAAGCTGAGCTGTTAGCAGGAAGGGTTCAAAATCCCAGCATTTCTGTTCTCCTGGCATTTGTGAAGCTGCTTCCCTCTCATGAAGCAGACAGAAGCAGGCCCCTACTGGTTACCTCCTTCTCCTGCTCTCTGTATAAACATTAAGGAAGCACAACAGACTGGGGCACAGAGGGCACTCTTGGTTGGATAAATATCAGAGGAAGAATCTTCCTTGGGAGATCTGGAGGATAGCAAGAAGGGTTTCATAGGAACAGAGGAAGTGTCTGCAGCTGTATGGGGACATAGGGTAATTTCAAGGGAAGAGAGGGTCTGAAGTGTGTGTGAAGGGGCAGAAAGGGCAGTGAAGGTGATATCGTTGGCTTGAGGGGCATGGTATACAATGGTGAAGAAAGTGCAGCAGTGGTGGATGGTGCTGGACATAGAGTTCTTGGGTTTTCTAGAAAAATGTTGTGGTCCAAGAGTACAACAGTGAGAGGCAACAAAGGATGAGAGCACATGTTAGTGTAAGAAGAGGATGGAGAAAGAAGCTCAATAATATGACATGCATATGAGACCTTGGATAAGGGATGCAGAAAGACAGACTAGAGGAATGATCATTAACCTTGGGGGAACAGAATTAAGGGGAAGAGACACCAGGATGGGAAATGGAGACTCCAGAGAAAGAGAGGAATTTCCATACTACATCAGCTCTGTGGTTCTTCTATTCCAGTATCATGTCTGTGACAGTGGCCAGCACTAGAAATGTCAGAGGAAGATGTAGGAACGCTGCAGTAGACATATATGGTATAATCTGCCCCCAACATCAGCTTTCATCCTGATCTCCAAGTCATAGATTCCAAGGCTGGAAGCGTACATTGTGACCATCTAATCCATCTTCCTGTCTAACACAGGCCATAGAACATCCCCAAAATAATTCATAGAGCATATCTTGTAGAAAAAACATCCAATCTTGCTTTAATAATTGTTAGTGATGGACCATGTTCTTTAGTAAACTGTTTCAATGGTTAATTACCCTTCCTGGCAAAAATGTATGCCTTATTTCCAATCTGAACTTGTCTAGCTTGAAATTCCGGACGTTGAATAGTGTTATACCTTTCTCTGCTAGATTGAAAGGCAAATTATTAAATATTTGCTCCCCATGTAGATACTGACAGACTGTAATCAATTCACCACTTAAACTTCACATGTCCCCCCTCCCTCCCCAGATTTCTGCCAGGGTTCACACCAGAATGTAGCCAGTGGAAGCCTTTCAACTCTGTGTGGGAGGGAAGGGACTGGAGCTGCTTCCAGCCGCAGGGTAGGGTTGGGGGAAGGGACAACATGCCTCATGTCTTTGCAGAGTTCATCTCCCCGCTCACTCCCACTCCACTGTGGCTGGAAGCAGCTTGTCCCTTCCTGCCCACAGCGTCAAAAGCCAGCTAACACCTCCAGGCTTCTGCTGGCCACCAACATAACCCAACCACCTCTGGCTACAGCATGGGCAGGAAGGGGTTAAACCAGGGGTGGGAAAACTACAATCCATGGGCTGGATCTGGCTTGCGAGCCATTTTAAGCCAGCCCTTGAGCTCTCGCTGGGGAGTGGGCTCTGAGGCTTGCCCTGCTCCAGCTGGGGAGCAGGGTCAGGGGACGCTCCTCGCAGCTCCTGGAAGCAGCAGCATGGCTCCCACTCTGGCTCCTACACGCTCCAATGGCCCCACTCCAGTGGCCCCCTCTGCACTTCTGCAGACAGGGCTACACGCAGAACTGCCTGGCCGTGCCTCCGCACAGGAGTTAGAGAAGGGATATGTCACTGCTTCTGGGAGCCGCTTGAGGTAAGCGCCACTCAGAGCCTGCACCCCTTAGCATCTCCCCACTCCCCAACCCCATGCACCAGCTCTGATCCCCCTCCTGCACTCCAAACCCCTTGATCCCAGCACGGAGCACTCTCCTGCACCCCAACCCCTCAGGCCCAGCCCCAACCTAGCTGAGTGGTTTGACCATTGGCCTGCTAAATCCAAGGTTGTAAATTCAGTCCTTGAGGGGGGTCATTTAGGCATCTGGGGCAAAAATCTGTCTGGGGATTGGATCTGCTCTGAGCACGGGTTTGGACTAGATGACCTTCTGAGGTCCCTTCCAATTCTACTATTCTATGAACTCACAGCCTGCACCCCAATCCCAATTTTGCAAGCATTCATGGCCCACCATACAATTTTGATTTCCAGATGTGGTCCTTGGGCCAAAAAGTTTTCCCACCCCTGGGTTAAGCCCTAAGGCTGCATTGTGCACCAGGGCCCAGGGAACCTGACTGCAGGAGCTTCAGCAAATGTGGCCAGAGAGGTGGCTCAGAAGAGGAGAGTGCCTAGGGGATGGAGCAGCCCATACTTCTGGTGGGCAGGACCCGGGGTGTGAGGGGGTATGAAAATAGGGACTAAGAGCCTGCCCGGGAAGATTGCTGTGGAACTTGGACGGTCGGGATCCGAACAGGCTGGAAAGCAGTGAGCAGCCAGTGCCGCCTGGTAACGGAATCGGGGGGGGGGGAAGTCCCTGCTGGCTGAGAGCCAGCACACTGCAAAGACTGTGCTAACGGACCAGCAGGGGGAGCCACCAGCTCCACATGCTGCAGCTTTGCCCCACCACGAGCCTTACAAACCCACCCCCATTGTTGGTCACTGGATCCCCCTGCTCACTGCTGGTTGGCAGGCGGCTGCTAAGCAGGGATCCAGCCAGTAGCAGGAGCCACCAGTACTGATGGGGATGGAGACAGAAAATATGGGACAATTCGCTGGTTTTTAAGAAAAAGTCAGGAGTCCTGCAGGAGGGCTTAAATATGGGACTGTTCCTTTAAAAACGGGACGTCTGGTCACCTTAATTAAACTTCTCTCTTTATACTGAATCAGTAACATAAACAGTACTGAATTAAATATATCCAAACTCAGAACTCTAGAAAATATCATTGTAAAGTCTGAATATGGAGAATGGATACACACACAACTGAGTCATGCTGTAACAGAGGACAAAGCCTGCTGCTGGGAAAGGTTTTGGAGAAACAACTTGAGCTGGAGCATACCCAAGATTACAACACGATTTTCCTTTTTACAGGGTTTTTCATACTCAAGAAAACTTTTAAATTCCAGGCGTTTTCTAGTATTGTTAGTTTGTCTTGTGAATGTACTATAATTACAGAGATTGAAAGCCCTCAGAGTGAAGACAGAAAGCCGTTTATTTGTCCACAGAACATATGCTGCAAGGGTATGAAAGCTTATTTGCATTGCTGTAAACTCCAACCTGAACTGACCATCACTAGGGACAAGAGATTAGTTTATGCCGAGTCAATACACAGTCACCACTGAAAATGATAAATAGTCACACCACATAATAAACTTCCAGAATATAGGAAGCCCTCCAAATACAGATTAGCAATATCAGCTGATAGTCAGCATTCTGCACCCACCCATGCCTGATACTGCAGCTAAGAGTAGCTGTGGGAATCAGAAGACCATGTGCAAGAGCAACACAGCTGGAGAAGCACTGATCATGCTTTTCTACTTCTGCCCAGCTTATCCGTTGTTTGCCGTGTTGTTAGGGTGACCAGACAGCAAGAGGTAAAGGGAAATAGGAGCCTATATAAGACAAAGCCTCAAATATCAGGACTGTCCCTACAAAATCAGGACATCTGGTCACCTAATGTGTTGTTGCCATGTTGGCCCCAGGATATGAGACACAATATGGGTAAGGAAATATCTTTTATTAGGCCAACTTCTTTTGGTGGAAGAGACAAGCTTTCGAGGTACATAGGGCTCTTAAGCTTGTCTCTTTTACCATCTGAAGTTGGTCCAATTAAAGATATTACTGCACCCACTTTGTCTTTCTCAGTTTATTAGTGACATTCATACTTATTACTTTGCTTCTTTCTGCACACAAAAAGAAATGAAAAGCTTGATGGTGGTCCCTTAACTCTGGGAGGGGTGAAGAAGTCAAGACACCAAAGCTGATGACAAAGCTGAATGACTCTGACTGTCCTGCAGTTCCTTCACCATTAAAGAATCCTGTAGCAGCAAGACTCCAAATTAGTGAGGAAGGAAGGCAAGTCATGGAATCTGTGTGAATAACACATCTCAAAGAACCACAGCTACTGTAAGGTATGTAAACCTTCTTTCTTCTCTTATTGATTGTCCACAAAGATGCCACTCTTAGGGATTAAAAAGCAATTCCCAATTGCTTGGAGATAGGAGGAGTCCTGTTTGAATAGTGATTGCAGGACAGTGCTACCAAAATTAGCACCCAATCTGGAAACATATACTGAGGAAGAATGAGTGGTAAGTGTATGAAATGAGCTCCATGTTGCTGCTCTACATGTCTTTGACAAGGGAAATTTTGCAATAAAAATAAAGAATGCAGGCTGGGAACTTGCTGCTTAATTTAACTGCATCACAACAGAGTTGGGGGGAACTCTGACTGACTAAAACAGGAAGTAAATGCAGGGTAGAGCATGGCTCCATCCCACATGACTAAAATAGACAATAGATAGGTGAACAAAGGATTATCTTCATTGAAAGGACATGAATCTGAGTTCTGTGATGAACAAACATCTGAAAAAATAGCAGAAAGACTGTAGAAAATGGCTAGCCAAGGAAAATTGCTTTTGGTATGAAAATGCTCTTTGCTCATATTTGCTCTGATGTGGCAGTTCTTTTTACTAAATATATTTAAATTTTCCTTTTACTCACACAGGAAATGGATGGTATATTTTTAAGGCAGAAAATGCAGCAAAGAGTAGCTTTAGAGGGAAAAAATGTAAGCCCAATGCCTTGTTGAGATGTTGTCCCTGTAGACAATGAAGAGTCAAACCTATATGCACCAAAGTGGGGCTCATGGCCAGATAACTTGAACTCCTTGAAAACGGCACTCACATTCTCTACAACTTCTTTCAAAATCATTGATTATGCCTTCAACAATGAGGTGAAAATTAAAGGAAAGGATAATTATCAGTTGGGTTCTGCGCTAGCCACAAGATGGCTATGCATGCAAAGCATCTGCTGAATGCTGAGCATCTTGTGAAAAAAGAGCAGTGCACTTTGGCAATGAAAAAACAGAACAGCAGAGCATCTAAGCATTCCCTCCTGTTTTTAACGAAGTGCAGCTTCTAAAAGATGACATAGGAAGTCCTGAGCTGCTTATGAGATTAATATTAGCAACTGCTATTTTGTTTCTTTAAAAACACTAGTTTGGGGTCTGTCACCCTTGGCAACCTTTCATTAAAAATAACAATTTTTATTTTAAAACGTAAAAAATTATCAGCTTTGAAATTCTAGTTGCCTGATTCACTTGACAGTGAATGCACATGTAATATAACTGTGGCCTTCTCCTCCCTTTGCTGCTTCCGTTTTTGTAAACTCTTAAGGGACTGAAATTGCCAAAAATCCTATTCTCAGAAAAATGTCCATCTAAACAGGGTATCAGCGGATGGAACCAGCAGTGGAAGGGATAATGTGATATGCTTGTGCATCCTGGTATCCCAAAAACACAGGTGTCCACGACATGTTTGTTGATCTTCAGTTACATCAGGGGATGGGATTTTAGATTGTTGCAGCCCTCCTTTGGAGGGCTAAGGGTTTGATGGGGGAGAAGGGTGTTGTGTGTAGGTCCTTTTTGTTTGTTTGTCTTTAAACTATCAAGTGGACGTGTTGTTTTTCAGGGAAGTCAACATTTGGGCCTGTCAACATTGACTTTGTTTCTTTGTGCAAGTCCACTGGAAAGGGACTAGATGAGTTAAGGAGCAGGTAATAAGATACTATCCTTTAATCAAAGTTTTTTGTTTAAATTAATCTAAGTCTGATAACTAAGAAACTGGAAGCTGCTTCCACCTAATGGGTGCTCCATATCCTATATAAAAGGAACTGGTGATCTGAGTCCACATAACAAAAACCAGAACTGTGGTGAAGAATGAATTCCCTTCTCACCCAAAGAGATGGTCCCTCTAGGAGAGGGACAAGAAATACTAGCAGGACAGGGTGAAGAAGCCTACATGCGTTCTGTCTGCTGTTTGGATAAACCAAGGGTTTATGCTGAATTCAGCTTTTTTTTTTAAAGAAGTCCAAAAGGCATTCTTAGATCTTGCTGCTGAAGTTAAGAAAAAGGTATTTAAAGTAATTTTTTGCATATCAAAGAAAAGAGACATATCTATATCCAGGGGAGGTAGGTTTGTAGAAATTTTGGTGGTGTCCAGAACCCGTCCCCCCAAACTCTTCCCCCCACCTTCCTAAGGCTCTGGGCGGGAGTTTGGGTGTAGGGAGGAGGTCTGGGGTGCAAGCCCTGGTCTGTGGCAGGGGATTGGGGTGCAGGAGGGGTTCAGGGTGCAGGCTCTGGGAGGGAATTTGGGTGCAGAAGGTGTGAGAGATTGGACTCTGGGAGGGAGTTTGGGTGCAGAAGGTATGAGAGGTTGGACTCTGGGAGGGAGTTTGGGTGCAGGAGGGGGTGAGGGGTGCAGGCTCTGGGACAGATTTTGGTTGCTGAGTGTAGGCTCTGGGCTGGGGCAGGGGCTGGGTGTGCAGAAGGGGTTGAGCGAAGCAGGCTCTGGGGTGGGACAGGGCTGGGATGAATTTGAGGTGCAGGCAGGCTGCCCCAGGGCTAGGGCCAAAGAGGAGGATTCTCCTGAGCTCTCTCCCCGCCAGCATTAGTGAGTTCTGGTGGAGGGGTCCCCCTCTTCTCCCCCCAGCAGCACACTCACTCACACCACTGTCACTACCCATGCTACTAGGTCCCTTCTCAGGTCCAGAAAGCCCCCCTTGCCTCCTCTGTGGTGGGTGCTGCGGGGGGGGGGCTGCCATCACATGTGCGCTTCCTCCCCTGCTGCTGCCATGCTGGCAGGCATGCGGGGGCAGCAAGTGGGGATCAGGGGACACTCAGGGGAGGTGCGGGGGGCAGCAGACAGGGCCAGGGGAGAGACCTGGCCCCAAACATTGGTGAAGCTGCGCCCCTGGGCCCTGAATATTGCTGGAGCCCAATCACCATGGGCCCATAAAACTTGCTGCCCCTGTCTAGATCTGTATCTATAGATATATAGCCTAATAGGTCTCTCTATAGCTGTGTGAATAACTGATTTTTTCGTTCACTGGATAAACCTAAAAAGTGAAAAAAAAATCAGGTCAAACTGTTTCTTTCATTCTATCTGAAATGAATTCCTCAAGGAGTCAATTCTGAAGCACTTAGAAGAGAGGAAAGTGATCAGGAACAGCCAGCATGGATTCACCAATGGCAAGTCATGCCTGACTAATCTAATTGCCTTCTATGATGAGATAACTGTCTCTGTGGATGAGGGGAAAGCAGTGGACATGTTATTCCTTGATTTTAGCAAATCTTTTGATACAATCTCCCACAGTATTCTTGCCAGAAAGTTAAAGCAGGGGGTGGATGAATGGACTATAAAGTGGATAGAAAGCTGGCTAGATCGTCGGGCTCAATGGGTAGTGATCAATGGTTCCATGTCTAGTTGGCAGCCAGTATCAAGCGGAGTGCCTCAAGGGTCAGTCCTGGGGCCAGTTTTGTTCAACATCTTCATTAATGATCTGGAGGATGGCATGGACTGCACCTTCAGCAAGTTTGCAGATGACACTAAACTGGGAGGAGGTGTAGATAAGCTGGAAGGTAGGAAAAGCATACAGAGGAACCTAGACAAATTGGAGGATTGAGGCAAAAGAAATGTGATGAGGTTCAACAAGGACAAGTGCAGAGTCCTGCACTTCACTCACTCATGCCCGTCACCCCAATCGGGGTATGGGCCGCCAACCACAGACCTCCAGAGTCCTCTATCCTGGGCCATTCGCTCTAGCTGGTTCCAGGTATAGCCCATTTTTTTGCTATCAGCCTGAAGGTCGCGTCGCCAGGTGTTTCTTGGACGGCCTCTTTTCCTAATAGGGTCAGGTTGTTGCTCCTCATCTCTGCTGCAACCTGCGCCGTCTTTCCTGACTCGTACATGGTCCTCTCGTTCAATGTGCCTATGATAATCCTCCTGGTTGCAAGAAAGGTAATCGGCTTAGTGGCTTCCTCACGGCTTTTAAAACCCAGCGTCATGCATCTTCGAGTTGAAGACCGTTCTTTTTCCAGGGTAAAAGTCTCTGTTGTCTCTATCGTTGGCGTTTCTGTAGCAGGTTGATTTTTTATGAGGTGGAGTTGATAGCCCCACGCCCAACCCTCCTCCTTTATCCTGACTTGGGACAGGCAGATGGCCCCAAAGGACCTCTCTGGTGGAGTTAGTCCTGCACTTAAGACAGAAGAATCCCATGCACTGCTACAGACTAGGGACCGAATGGCTAGGCAGCAGTTCTGCAGAAAAAGACCTAGGGATTACAGTGGACGAGAAACTAGATATGAGTCAATAGTGTGCCTTTGTTGCCAATAAGGCTAATGGCATTGGGGGCTGTATAAACAGGGGCATTGCCAGCAGATCGAGGGATGTGATCATTCCCTTCTACTCGACATTGGTGAGGCCTCATCTGGAGGACTGTTTCCAGCACTACAAAAAGGATGTGGAAAAATTGGAGAGAGTCCAGCGGAGGGCAACAAAAATGGCGAGGGGGCTGGAGCACGTGACTTATGAGGAGAGGCTGAGGGAACTGGGATTGTTTAGTCTGCAGAAGAGAAGAATGAAGGGAGATTTGATAGCTGCTTTCAACTACGTGAAAGGGGGTTCTAAAGAGGTTGGATCCAGACTCTTCTCAGTGGTACCTGATGACAGAACAAGGAGTAATAGTCTCAAGTTGCAGTGGGGGAGGTTTAGGTTGGATATTAGGGAAACTTTTTCACTAGGAGGGTGGTGAAGCACTGGAATGGGTTACCTAGGGAGGTGGTAGAATCTCCTTCCTGGGAGGTTTTTAAGGTCAGGCTTTACAAAGTCCTGACTGGGATGATTTATTTGGGGATTGGTCCTGCTTTGAGCAGAGGGTTGGACTAGATGATCTTCTGAGGTCCCTTCCAACCCTGATATTCTATGATTCTATGAAATGATTCATTTGAGTTTTTAACCTTTTCTTTTTAAAAAACTGAAGTAAAATTTGAAGTAAAAAGTCATTTCAAATAAAAAATGAAACGTTAATTTTGAAAATATCGTAATTAAATATTTCAATTTTTCTGATTTTTTCCACAGTTTTTAGTTGAAACAATTCAGTTAATTTGACACAAATTCCTGACTCAAATCTGTATTTTTGGGTGAAAAAATTAACTCAGATGAAAAATTTCACAAAGTTCTAGTTAAATAGTGATTTGCTACAAGAAGAGAGGAAGGGAGAGAGAAAGAGAGAGAGAGAGAGAGAGAGAGAGAGAAAAACTCAAAGGGTGTAAAGTTTATGCAACGTTCATGCTTTCTCATTTAGCCCACAAAAGTCATTTCCTCCATGGTGCACTCTAAACATATGCTGTCTCTCTCTCTCTATATATATATATATAAATAAAACCAGAGGAGTGATTGTACTGACTTCATGCTCCCTAGACAAACACCAAATTAGGAAATGCTATAGTGGTTAGATAATGAGGTCGAGAAAAGACATTTTTTGGGTTTCTAAACCAAATCTAAAATGTACATTCTTCTTTTCTTTTGTGGAAAACCTCAAAGAAGCAATGAAGGCTTTGCTTTTGTTTCTTCTGTGGGTTAGGTTCTCATCTTATTTTTGAGCATTTGTTTATTTACCATAAGATATGACCTTTTTGCAAGACTGTGTATTTTAAAACATTGCTAACCATGTTTTCTATAATTATGTCAGCTGTCTCTCTCACTGAGGCAGTTCTCAATGTCTCTCTAAAAATTGGGTATCGACTCCGCGGGATCTTGAGATAAAATAGTGACAATGAAATTCCCGCCCCCCAATAATGGAGATCTGTGCAAGGATCCATACACCATTTTAAACCCAGTTTAGACCAACATTAAGGGTGCAAAATTGCTTCACCTCTATAAAATAAAGCCTGAGAAGTTAGGCTTCATGCAGGTGAAATGCAGGGGAGATGAAATGAATAACTTCATGCATTAATTGCAGAGTCTAAAGGCATAGTCTACATGTAAAAGTTTTACTACTGTAGCTATACCTGCAAACCCACCTAACGTAGATACACCTTATACCAGGAAAAAAATCCTTTGCCAGTATAACTTTACCAGTTCAGGAAATGAAATAAGCTATACTACAAAAAGAATTTTTATGCTGGTATGATTGCATCTACACTACAACTTTTGACGGCAAAAAAAAAAAAAAAAAAAAAAAAAAAAAAAAAAAATCACACTCCTTAACCAAGACTGCTGCATTGGCAAAAAACTTTCTAGTGCAGACCTACCCTAACCATCTGTTGATGACTGACAAGAACTGTTTCAAGCAGTCAGGGCTCATAGAAGGAGTAATGTGCTGTTTTGATACGCTAAGGTATGTTAGACCAGAAAGCAGCTAATGAGATTTAAATGTTTAAGATCAAAATCTGACTAATCCAGACCATTTAATCTGCAGATCTTAACTAAAATACAGTGAACATATTGTCCAAAAGCCATCTAGAACACAGACTTCCACCCTGAGGAGACTTAGTGCTTTGAAATGCCAGAAGTTTCAGACAGGAGTTAGCCTTCTTAAGCTTTATGCCTTGTTCCTGAATATGAACAGTTCAACTCTGATTTTTTATATTTATATAATGTCTCTTGTTTCCAGGCTTCTCTGTTAGTATATAAATTCCATTTCTGCTCCTCACAATTCCTGATCACAGGACCTTAGAGTTCCATACCTTTTCATAATGAGTTATATTAAAAAAAAAATCAAACACTTCATAACAGGATGCAGTATTAAGTAGATTTGTTTGTTTTTCCAGTAGATCAAGTTAGTCTGAGGGAGCCCTAGAACACTTCATAAAAATTGGTATTAGTATTTCTGTACCTATTTCTATGCAACAATTCCATTTGCACATACAAGCAAAACAGAATAAAGCATAATTAAATAGAAAGTAATGCTATACATTTCGTTCTCTTTACTGAAAGGTTGTTTTCATAGCTCTTTGATGTCCTGGCTCTTTAAGTTAAATTATATTTATTCATATTAGGGCTGTCAAGCGATTAAAAAAATTAATCTCGATTAATCATGCTGTTAAGCAATAACAGAATAACATTTCTTTAAATATTGAGTGTTTTCTACATTTTCAAATATATTGATTTCAATTACAACACAGAATACAAACTGTATAGTGCTCACTTTCTATTTATTCCGATTACAAATATTTGCACTGTAAAAAAAAGAAATAGTATTTTTCAATTCACCTAATACAAGCACGGTAGTGCAAACTTTATTATGAAAGCTGAACTTACAAATATAGAATTATATACAAAAAATAACTGCATTCAAAAAATAAAAATGTAAAACTTTAGAGCATATATGTCCACTCAGTCCTACTTCAGCCAATCGCTCAGACAAAACAGTTTTGGTTACAATCTGCAAGAGATAATGCTTCTCAGTTCTTGTTTACAATGTTACCTGAAAGTGAGAACAGGAATTCACCTGGCACTGTTGTAGCTGGCATCACAAGATATTTACATGCCAGATGTGCTAAAGGTCCATATGTCCCTTTATGCTTCAGCCACCATTGCAGAGGATGTGTCCATGCTGATGATGGATTCTGCTCAATAATTATCCAAAGCAGAGCGGACTGATGCATGTTCATTTTCATCATCTGAGTCAGATGCCACCAGCAGAAGGTTGATTTTGTTTCTTGGTGATTCGAGTTCTGTAGTTTCCACATCTGAGTATTGCTCATTTAAGACTTCTGAAAGCACGCGCCACACCTCGTCCCTCTCAGATTTTGGAGAGCAGTTCAGATTCTTAAACCTTGGGTCAAGTGCTGCAGCTATTTTTAGAAATCTCGCATTGGTAACTTCTTTGCATTTTGTAAAATCTGCTGTGAAAGTGTTCTTAAAATGAACATGTGTGTGGGGTCATCATCTGAGAATGCTATTACATGAAATATATGGCAGAATGCAGGTAAAACACAGAACAGGAGACATACAATTCTCCCCCATCATCAGCACGGAAGCATGTCCACTGGAATAGTGGCTGAAGCATGAAGGGGCATACGAATGCTTAGCATATGTGGCACGTAAATACCTTGCAACACCAGCTACAGAAGTCCTGTGCAAATGCCTGTTCTCACTTTCAAGTGACATTGTAAATAAAAAGGAGGCAGCAGTATCTCCCATAAATGTAAACAAACGTGTTTGTCTTAGGTATTGGCTGAACTAGAAGTAGGACTGAGTGGACCTGTAGGTGACGTTACACCCCATATTCTTTATAGAAATATGCTTAAGATATGAATATGGAATAATTAAGATGTATTTGATGCAAGATTGGTCTTGTGAGATATCATTGGAAAGACTATGATATACTGAATGTGATTATCCAATTTGTATTCATGTTTCATTAATGTATCTGAAGTTATAAATATTGACTATGTAAAAATTACAACTGTGTGTGTACTTGGAGAACACCTACCAGACAGTATGCAATCAGCCTGGATGGGCCATTAGGAAAGACAATAGATCTTTGAAGATGCTGATCTCCAGTCTTCCTGGAGTTCCATCCTCTGGACGTTACAAATAAACCTTGTCTCATGGTTGCTTTGACATCATCCTGACCTGGTACTTTTCCACTGAAGGGGGGCGTGGATCAAACAGGGAAACAAAAGATTCCTGTCATATGTAAATCTTATTTAAGGGTGGAGAGTGAGTTAGTCAAGATGACCAGTTCTTCACTGAATCCCCGCCCAGGATGACTGCTGTAAACATCTATGATTGATATGGGGAGAAAGGACTGGGACTCAGGCTGAGAGAAGGGTCTAGCCTGTGAAGAGAAATACCTAGAACTCTAAGCTGCAGAAACTCTGCAACCTGCCTAAAACAACATTTAGGGTGAGAAATTACTATTTGTAACCAGTTTCTTTAGTGAATTAAGCTTAAGTTGCACGTTTGTTTATTTTGCTCAGTAATCTGCTTTGTTCTGTTTGCTATCCCTTATAATCACTTAAATCATCCTTTGTAGTTAATAAACTTGTTTTGTTTTCTAAAACCCAGTTTCTGCAATTCAAAACTGTGGGGGCAAAGAGCTGTGCATATCTTCCTCCACATTGAGAGAGGGGACGATTTTCATGAGGTTACATTATATCGATCTCTATACAGTACAAGACAATATAATTTTGGGTTTACACACCAGAGGGTGTGTGCATAGGAGTGTTGGGCAATCCCCTATCTGAGTCCTCCCAGACAGAGCTGATCGCAGACTCTGTGTGATTCTACAGTTAGGTGTGTCCCTACTTGTGTGTGTCCTGGGAAGTACCTGTCACAGAAGCACAGAGTAAGGGGAGCCCAGACAGGTGGAACAGGCGAGCTAAATGGCAGCCTGAAATGGGGGTCCAACCCCTCACAGTAGGCTCTAAAGTTTTACATTGTTTTGTTTTTGAGTGCAGTTATGTAACAAAACAAGTCTACATTTCCAAATTACACCTTCATGATAAAGAGATTGCACTACAGGACTTTTATGAGGTGAATTGAAAAATACTATTTTTTTTGTTTATCATTTTTACGGGGCAAATACTTGTAAGCAAAAATAATAATATAAAGTGAGCACTGTACACTTTGCATTCTGTGTTGTAATAGAAATCAATATATTTGAACATGTAGAAAAATATCCAAAATATTTAATACATTTCAAGTGGTATTCTATTGTTTAGTAGTCCAATTAATCATAATTAATTTTTTTAATTGCATGAGTTAACTGATTAATTGACCACCCTAATTCGTACACATACACACACTATACACATGTGCACAGGCTATCACATGCTTTTCCATTTTGTCACTTGAATATCATCTCCACATATGTATGGCCTCATTCTCCTATCATACTGAATTTACACTCACTTAACTCCAGTGACTTCAGTTACTCTTGATTTACACCAGTATATGTAATCAATCCATGGTACACATATGTAATATATAGCTCAAACATTTTTTTTTAAATTGCTGTCTAAAATTAAGCTGTTAAATACATATGTGGGCACCTGAATTTGTAGTCTGGTTTTCAGAATGCTGAGACCCCAACAGCTCCCACTGACTTCAAACGATTGGTAGGGGAGATTTCCAGCTTCTCAGTGGGACATATTGAACTCACTGATGGCTCTGGAAGGGTCTGACACAAAGCATTTTAAAATTGTGGCATTTTCATGAGTAGTATAGGATCTTTCAGATTATTTGTATAGTTCCCAGGAAGATGGAATAGTAGGCAGAGTGCAGATAAGGCAGAAAAAGTGCATGATAAGTTAATTAATCACATGGTTCAGTAATTTATCTCATGGCTATCAGCACTGCATAAAGAAATAAGATACAGAAATAGATATAGAAAGATGTATTTTAAAAATCACACAGATAATCCTTTGAATATATTTTAATGTCTTCCCAGTATCTCTCTCCTTTCTCTTTAACTGCCAGATTAGAAAGTGAGTGAGGATTCTCCACTGAATGTGGAAGCGTGGGCACTTTTGCAGTTGGCACTTAGATGATATGCCACAATCCTCCAGTTAGAAAAATTAAGATGAAACATTTTTGACAAAATAAAATTTCATTGAAATATGCCGTTTCGCTGAAGTTGCAGTGTTTCATGAAGATGTACTGGTTTTGACAAAGTTTTCTTCAGGAAAATCAAGAGAGACTCAAATTGAAAGCCTCAGGTTGTTGAACCAAAGCCAGATATTATGAAACAATTCCATCTAATGAACATGTTCTAGAGGTTTTGATTACTTTCAAATGTGGCATGAAAACAAATTTTGAAACCTCAAATGTTGTGTAATGGAATTATCATCCTCCAGACAGCTCTTAATAGTATGCTATCAGTAGAGCCAGTGGCGGCAGCAGGCTCCCACTTCCCCAAAGACCTTTTGTTTGGAGGAGGACACTGAATTTTACCTATTAACCATCAGAGATCCTACAGGGATGAGAGACCAACCACTCTCAGTGTAGGGAAGCAGGTCACTCATTTGTTAATAAGACAAGTAGACATGGTACATATGGAATAAGGAGGAGCATGGAAGAGAACAAAGGCTAAATCATACAAACAATAGCAGGCCAGGTCCAGGGCATATTCCCAAACCTGGGCTGAAATACATGGATAGCAACAGAGCCCTGACTCTATTCTTAATTATTATGATAATTTTTCACTTTCAGTTATCAGATTTTAGCAAGTGAATATGAAAATGATTCTTAATTATTTTGTATTAAAATGTATGGAACTTGTAAATTTATAAACACTCCCCCCCACAAAAAAAACCCCCACAACCCTCACACTTCAATAGGGTTTTTCTAGCCAGGTCCGGCTCTAGCCATTTCATCGCCCCAAGCACGGCGGCACGCCGCGGGGGGGCGCTCTGCCACTCGCCGGTCCCGCGGCTCCGGTGGAGCATCCGCAGGCACGCCTGCGGGAGGTCCACTGGAGCTGTGGGACCAGCGGACCCTCCGCAGGCAAGCCTGTGGGAGGTCCACCAGAGCCGCCTGCCGCCCTCCCGGCAACCGGCAGAGCGCCCCCCACTGCATGCCGCCCGAAGCACGCGCGTGGCATGCTGGGGCCAGGAGCCAGCCCTGTTTTCTAGCCCAGTATCCTACCAACAGTGGCCAGGTGCCCCAGAGAGAATGAAAGGTTATCATCAAGTGATCCATCCCCTGTCGCTCATTCCCAGCTTCTGGCAAACAGAGACTAGGGACACTATTCTTGCCCATCCTGGTTAATAGCCATTGATGGACCTATTCTCCTTGATGGACACTGTTGTCTGTAGGACCTCTGTTTTATTTGTTGAAGAAGCTGGAAGGTGTATAGTAAATGATGCAGGGAATTTAAGTAAGCTAAAAATCTTGTGGTTAAGGCATTTCACAGCTACAATTAGAACATAAGAACAGCCGTACCGGGTCAGACCAAAGGTCCATCTAGCCCAGTATCTGTCTACCGACAGTGGCCAATGCCAGGTGCCCCAGAGGGAGTGAACCTAACATGCAATGATCAAGTGATCTCTCTTGCCATCCATCTCCATCCTCTGACAAACAGAGGCTAGAGACACTGTTCCTTACCCATCCTGGCTAATAGCCATTTATGGACCTAACCACCATGGATTTATCCAGTTCTCTTTTAAACGCTGTTATAGTCCTAGCCTTCACAACCTCCTCAGGTAAGGCATTGCACAAGTTGACTGTGTGCTGCGTGAAGAACTTATTTTTATTTGTTTTAAACCTGCTGCCTATTAATTTTGTTTGGTGACCCCTAGTTCTTGTATTAAGGGAATAAATCAATAACTTTTCCTTATCCACTTTCTCTACATCACTCAAGATTTTATATACCTCTATCATATCCCCCCTTAGTCTCCTCTTTTCCAAGCTGAAGAGTCCTAGTCTCTTTAATTTTCCTCATACGGGACCCTCTCCAAATCCCTAATCATTTTAGTTGCCCTTTTCTGAACCTTTTCTAGTGCCAGTATAAGGTCAATGGGAGCTGTGCTTTAAACAAGTAATTGTTACAAAATGCTAAATTCTCTGAAAAAAAATCAACCTTGGCATCTGAAATTGGGTACCCAACATTAGTGTACATTGTTGATATTTTCTACCCCCTCACCTCACAGGGGTCCTGTGAACATAAATTAATGTTCCTATGTGCTCTCTCCACCTCCTGATCCTGCTGGCTTATGTCCTGCTCCATTTCCTCCCCTCCCTTCTTCTATTGACCCCACAGGCCCTAGCTATTGACTTTGTCTCCATCTGTATCTTTCCATCCCTCCACCCCTTTACACTCCTCCCCACCCTGTGACTTCTCCAACTCTGTCTCCCCCTTTTCCTAATTCCTCACTGCTCTGCCTTTCAGCCAGGATGCTGCCTCCTTATCCTTCATCATCTCTGGGCTCCAGCAGGTGGAGCACTTGAAAGCCAGTCTCTCTGCTCTCTGTTTCTATGTCTGGTGCCACAGCAGTCCCTGGCAGCCAGGAGAAGCAATTTCAAGGCAAGTCCAGCTCAGCCCCTGCACTCTTAGAATGGATCATGCTACGTGCTGATGGAGTTTTAAGAGAATTTAGCTTTCAAACTCCAACAAGTTTCTACTGAGCCTGTGGAAATCTAGATGGAAAAAGTTCATCCTCAATGGCTAAAGTTTGGCAAAGTTATAAGCAACTGAAAACAAAGTAATATAATGGCAGTATTGCTAACCTAGCCTTCAAAAATCATGAGCTAGACCCCAAAAATAATGAGATTGCTATGCCTTTTGATTTTTGAACTCCCTCTCTCCATCCCCAATTTGTGTATAGCAATTCAACAGTGTTACCAACTCTCCCAAATTTAAACAGTAACGTGATTTTGGCTGCCTTCGGGAGCTGTGGGTGGAGGACCCAAATGGAGTTTAAATTATAAAGATGTATATAAAATGCTGCCTGATAGAAGCTTGCAGCTTATCCTCAAGCACAAAATATCTAAATAATTAATTCTGTTCCTCCCCCACAACTGTTTGTCCCCCAGCCCAGCAATGAATTATGAATCCCCCAACTCCCAATTTTAACTTGCCAGTCTCACATCTGTCCCTTGTCTCATAAAATCATAGAAATGTAAGACTGGAAGGGACCTCAAGAGATATAGTCCAGTCCCCTGCTCTGAGGCAGGATTAAATATTATCTAGACCAGTGTTTCTCAACCTTTTTGATACCAGGGACCTGCTTGCTGCCTTCCTAAACTGTATCCCGGAGATATCAGGCACCAGCACCAGTTCATGAATTGGCTGTTGAGAGACACTGATCAAGACCATCTATGACAGCTGTTTGTCTAACCTGTTCTTAAAAACGTCCAGTGATGGAGATTCCACAACTTTTCTAGGTAATTAGTTCCAGTGCTTTATTACGCTCACAGTTAGGGAGCTTTTCCTAACATCTAACCTAAAGCTTCCTTGCTACAATTTAAGCCCATTGTTTCTTGTCCTGTCCTCAATAGATAAGGAGAACAATTTATCACCTTCCTGTTTGTAAGAACCTTTTACATACTTGAAGACTGTTATGTTCCTTTCTCCTCCCCCCACCCCCAGTCTTCTCTGCTCCAGACTAAACAAACCCAATTTTTTAATCTTTCCTTGTAGGTCATATTTTTTAGACCTTTAATAATTTTTGTTGCTCTCCTCTGGACATTCTTCAGTCTGTTCACATCTTTCCCAAAGTGTGGTGCCCAGAACATGACACAGTACTCTAGCTGAGGCCTTATCAGTGCAGAGTAGAGCAGAAGAATTACTTCCCATGTCTTGTTTACAACACTCTTGTTAATACATCCTAGAATGATGTTTGCTTGTTTTGCAACAGTATTACATTGTGGAGTCATATTTCATTTGTGATCCACTATCACCCCCAGATCCTCTTCTGCAGTACTCATTTCTAGGAAATCATTTCCCACTTTGTATTTGTGGAATTGATTACTACTTCCTACACGTAGTAATTTGCATTTGGCCACATTGAATTCCATCCTATTTATTTCAGATAATTTCTCAAGTTTGTCAAGATGATTTTGGATTCGAACCCTGTCCCAAAAAATACTAAACAACTCTCAACTTAGTATCAACTGCAAACATTACAAGTGTACTCTCTATGCCATTATCCAAACCATTTATGAAGATATTGAATGGAACCAGATCCAGGACAGATCCCTAAGGGACCGCACTCAATATGCCCTTCCGACTTCACTGTGAACCATTGATAACTACTATCTGAGAATGGTTTTCCAACCAGTTATGGACCCACCTCACAATAGGTTCATCTAGGCTATATTTCCCTAATTTGCTAATGAGGTCATGCGAGACAGTATCAAAAGCTTTACTAAAGTTGAGACATATCACATTTACTGCTTCTCCCCTATCCACAAAGCTTGTTACTCCGTAAAAGAAGCATATTAGGTTAGTTTGACATGACAAATCCATCTTGTCTGTTAGGTATCACCTTTTTATCTTCTAGGTGCTCACAAATTGATTGTGTGATTATTTGCTCCATTATCTTTCCAGGTACCAAAGCAAGGCTGACTGGCCTATAATCCCCTGGGTTGTCTTGATTCCCCTTTTTATGGATAGGTATCATATTTGCCCTTTTCCACTCCTCTGGAATATCTCCCATTCTCCAGGAGTTCTCAAAGATAATCACTAGTGGATCAGAGATCTCACCAGCCAGTACCTTAAGTATTCTAGAGGTGTATTTCATCAGGCCCTGCTGACTTGAAGACATTTAACTTGTCTAAATAATTCTTAACTTGTTCTTTCCCCACTTTAGCCTCAGATCCTACCCAATTTACACTGATGTTCACTCTGTCAGTTTTCCAATTACTACTATTCCTTTTGTTGAAAACTGAAACAAAAAAAAGAACTTAACCCTTCAGCCATCTGCATTTTCTGTTACTGTCTTTCCCTCCTCATTGAGTAGAGTAATGAGCCTACCCTGTCCTTGGTATTCCTCTTGCTTCCAATGTATTTGCAAAATGTTTTCTTGTTACCCTTTATATCCCTAGCTAGTTTAAGCATATTTTGTGCTTTGGCTTTTCTAACTTCTTCCCTACGTTTCTGGGGTTTTTTTCATATTCTTCTTTCATAATTTGACCTAGTTCCTACTTTTTGCATGACTTTTTTTGAGTTTGAAGTCACAGAAGATCTCCTTGTTAAGCCAGGATGGTATCATACCATACTTTCCTATTCACTGAGATAGTTTGCTTTTGTGCCCTAAATGATGTCTCTCTAAAAAACTGCCAGCTCTCCTGAACTCTTTTTTCCCTTAGACTTGTGCAGTGCACTTCTGTTCTTCTTGCCTCTCCCAGTATTCTTTATACCCAGCCCACCTGGCCTGGAAGACAGATGCAGGAAGGTCCTTTTCTCCTTCTTCCCAGGCTTGCCATGGTGTCACAGGAATGGAGCTGGGCATGGAAGCAAGCAGAGAGCAGACTGACCCATTATTCACAGGAGAAGAGGGGGGACAAAAGAGTGGATCCCCCAGGCTGTTCAGTGCTTTCTGCTACCCCCTTCCCGCCTGTCAGAATGGAGTAAAGCTGCTCTCTCATCTTCTCTCCTATCCAAAAATTCCTTTCACTTTTGAGATGAGAGCAGAGAGATCTGCTTGCCTCCTGCAGCAGCCAGCCCTGATTGGCTCTTCTTGCCCAAGAGGCAGGAAAGTGGAAAAAACAATCAGTCAGATGGAGTTTGCCCCCTGGAAGGGCTGGAAATCACTTGAAAGCTGGTTCTTCTGGAGATGATGCAAGACTGGGACTAAATTGTGTCACAAACTATGACTTTATAAGAGTTGGCAACTATATAATGGGAAGGCTCAGGTAACCTTATCTACAAGCGGTGCTACCAGCTCCACTTGTAATATAGCTAGATTCTGATGTACTACTCAGTGTGAGTGAGTAGTACTTTATTCCTTGTATAGTCCCATTGAATAAGTTACAATTTGACGTTAAAATTAATTTGAATCACAGTTCATCTTCAAATACTGGATTTCAGAATTATTTCCTCTCTATCTTACCAGAATAAATACATTACATCCGATGTTAACAATAATTTATAATTTATGAAAATTCATCATTTGATTCATTATACTTAGCAACTGTACTAATAAAGCCTGTCAAAAGCCACTTTCTGTTCAACACACAAAGATTAATTGCTCCAAATTTTCCAAAAGCAATGTCTATAACAAATTTTGTTTTTCCAAAACAGTGCCATTGGTCCCAATTTATCAAAGTAAAAATTGTTCTTTTAGTAGATATAGGCCTTTTATAAAAGAGGTGCACATATCTTTTTGGTTGTTGAAGATAATTTGAAGAATATAGTGTGATAGTGCAATCTAGTGTCTCTTAGTAACCTGTTCCCCATATCCATACATGCAAGCCTCTTGGAACGCTCTGTAACTTGCTAACCTAAAGGGCAAATTTTAAAATCAATCAAATAATAAAGATTGTATTGTATTAGCAGCATAATTACTTTAGACAACAAATATTTAAAATTAAATTCAGATGGTGATGAAACTCAAACTAATTGTAAAACTTGTTTTCCTGAAGGGCTGCCATTTTTTCCTGGTGCAATCATTTTGTTAAGAAATACAGTAAAAGCTGACGTACGTCATAAGTCTAATGAGCAGGAGGTTTTAACAGCAATCACCCCATGAATCCAGAAAGTAAGTAATCAAGAAAACTATTTTGCAAACAATGCAGGGGCTCAACCCAGTGGATCATGTTGAGTGCTGACAACTCCGCTAGCTCGGATCCTGTCATGACAAATACTACTCTATACTGAAAAGACAATGCAACCAGGATCCTCCCTATTGCAGGGTGAAAGGGAGAGTAAGACCTGATTAACATGTATTCTGATTTATCCATATGTCACTCTCAGCACTGTAATGATTGCAGTGGTAACCAAAAGGACAGAGTGCAGTATTTACAGAAGGTGCGCTCATCCATTTTGTGTTTTAATTACAAATGAAAATGATATCTAAAGCTGTTAGCACCTTCAATTACACATTCAGAGGATAACTGTGAGCAAAGTTTGTACAATTGTTTTTGTTAGCCTGAGATGTATTTCAGCTCGTTTCTGCTCCCTGCATCTATTTAATTCAGAATTAGAGCTCTCCTATAAGATCTCCCAGATAGCATGGCAGAAACTACCTGCAGATTTTAAGAACAGCAGAGGTATTCTAGAGGCCTGACACTGACTGATGAGAATGCAGCAGTGTTCATCCTGCAGCCGAGGATGGTCACATACATGTTCTGCTGGTTTAATAGTTTGTGGCATCAGTCAGTGCCCATGCTGAGTAGCAGTGGAAAGCTTTTAATTTTATTATATTTTTAAACTGTGTGTGTCAGTTCAGAGCTCACGAAAGAGAGAGAAACTAACTGCACTGAAAAGAGTATAGTATAGTGAGGTCAAACACTGGGCAAGTTTCAACACAGAGCTCCACCAATGCACTTTAATCCTTCTCGACCTTTAATATTGCTGTCGTTCCAGACCTGGGATGCTTCTGAGCTGAAATTGCCAGTTGTATAATCTATCAAACTGTCTGTTGATTTCTGGACAAATATTGATAGGCAACTAGGCAGAGGGCGCTACATTCATTTTCACTTGGTGCCAATGTGTGATATAAACAAAAACTTCCAGAAGTAGAGGGCTTGTGTGGTATTTTTCCTTTTTTGGAAAATTTGTTTAGAAGAGGAGGGAGAAATGCTCCTTACCTTTATACATTATAATAGGGTGCTCAGCTCGATAGCACTGGGAATCTTCTGTAGCTGCAGACACTAAGATTCCTATGACTTCCAAACCTGCAACCAGCAATGCAACCAGACCATTTCCCTTCATGGTGATCATGTCGTCCTCTGCACTGGTCACTTTTCCTTTAACTGGCAACCTTCGTTGTGTTCATGTGCGGAAAGAACCTGAAGAATGCAAAGAAAAGAATTCAATGACACTGAGGACGGCTAATAGAAAACAAAACAATTGGTTAGATTTGCAATGGAAAGTAATCCTTTGTCTTCCTTCCCTGTGGAGTTTGACTTCTCAAAAATGAATGACAACTTTTTGTAATTTTACATCAGAAAATTGTCAATTACATTTTCATGAACTTGGGACTTCATGAAAAAGACATGTTTTTATATACCTTTGGCATGCAGAAAAAAATTGTTTTCTTATATTTTAAATTTATATTTTTCCCACTTTGTGACGTGTGGGAGGAGAGGTTTACATATATAACATTTCCTTTTAGAAGCAAAACAGCAGTATTTTCTTAAGATAGAATATATTTATTAAATCAGCTTTAGAAACTATAACCAAAGCAGTCTTTTAAAACAACTCATGTAACCTAGTCAAATTACTTATGTGCCCTGGGCTAAACCATTCCATGCCAAGGCTATTTTCACATAAGATACTGGAAATCAAGTCTGCACTCACACAAGGCTCAATTCTGCACCACTCAAGTCAATGGGAATCTTGCCAGCAACTTCAATGGAACCAGACCCTCAGTTTCCATCATTCTTTCCATGTGACTTTTAGATTTACTATCCTGCAGAACCTAAAAAAGTGTTCCCCCCCGTTCATCGCCTCCCCCCAAAAAAACCATGATTTTCCTGAGATCTCAAGGGCTGTACTAAAGTACCTCTGTGTTACCTCCTACCCACTGAATTCCATGGCATCCAGCTCCTAAAGAAATCATGCTCCCATGAGTTTAGCACACTGGCCATTGCCCTCCAAAGCTCTCTCTGAAAGCAGGTTTTGACTGTTGCTCAGTGAAGACAGACCTAGTATAAGTTAATGCTGATGAGGTCAGTAGTTACACAAGGTATCCCCATAGGGCTGAGAGGAGGGATGAGATGCTGCATAATAGCCATTTTCTCCTCCACCACTACCCTATCCTAGCAACCTCCCAGCCCCCAAACCTTCTGGTGACTATAACACAGAGCTGCTACTGCCTCACCCTCACTTAGATACACTGCTGCTTGGTCCACTCTTCTCACTAAAGTAAAGAGGAGCATTTGCCCCTGTAGTGTGGCTGTGTGGCTCCCCGCCACCCCAGAGAGTGACGAGCCTATCCAGAGGCCGGAGTGGGCAGAGCTACAGAACTCTGAGCCCGCCCCTCAGAGGGTCAGGTGGCGATCTGGAAGTATAAAGGCTCATCCTCAGAGCCCTCAAAGCTCACTGGAGGGCGAGCCACCAGGGAGGTCAGACAGCTCCAGCCTAGCCCATGAGTGGAAAACCCCCACAGCCCAGGGTGTAGGCCAGGACTGGCCTGATTTGCCCTGCGCTCGCTACCTGGAGGAGTTGCCGGGCCTGCCGCTCGCCCACTACCCCAAGGAACCCATGGTGCTGGACCCCCCAGAGGACAACACCCTGACCCAGGTACTACCTGAGGGGGAGTCTGGAAGTAGCCCGGGGGCAGCCGACCCTAGTCTGGCTGCGGCAGGGCCAGAGCCCATGTCAGCGTGTTGCAGCCAGGATGCCCACTGACACGGCAGTGGGTCTTCTGTCATTGCTAGGGCCCCAGGCTGGGACGCAGTGGAGTGGGAGGGCCTGCGTCCCCACTGCCACCCAACTTGTGGGTGGCCATCTCCCCCTCTCCCAGGCCTTTGGAGGCTTGGGTATACTGCTACTGCTCAGCCCTGCCTGAGCTCCTGACTCATTACTGTTTGCAGTGTTACTGCTCAGCCTTGCCTGAGGGCCTAAGCCCTGGACTCCGTATTGCCCCGCCCTGATATAGGGCATGGGATCCCTATTGCTTGTACTGTCAAGCTCCTGACTCATCATTATTGCCCTGCCCTGCCCCAGGGCCTGGGCTTATTGCTACTGTTTGTACTGCCACTGCTCAGCTCCTGCCGAAGGGCCTGAGCACCTGGCTCACTGGGCGCCTTGACCCAGGGCCTGGGCTTACGGTGCTTATTCCAGTTACCGCAAGTGCTACCGAGGGAGACTCCACGGCCGGACTAATTCCCCCCAAACATCAACTGTATAGTGAGCCAGTGTGGCTCCCCACCGCTTCAGAGAGGGTCAAGTCCCAGATAACCTCTTACAGCCCCATACTAAGCATAGCAAAGAAAAGACATTCTACCTTCATTTTACTCAATATATTGCTTGTGAAATATGCCAGACTGACAACCCTGGCAGGATGTATTTTCTGCCTGTCCACAGAATTCTACATCACAGGCACCAGCAGGGCAAGATGGCTCAGCCTACAGGTATATCTCTAGGCATGTGAGACTTGTTCAGTCTCCATATTTAATCAATCCTTAACTGCTTTGATGAGACTGCCTACAAGATTGCCTATTGTGATGATGTTCTAACAGTGAAAGCACCTTTCTAATAAGATCTGGACAGAGCTCAACAACTTGTTTTACACAGACCACAAAACAGTGATGACTTTCACTCAGTACCCACTTGGGTCAAATTCAGGCTAGTGACCTACAAGTGAGAAGCCCCATATTACAGTAATTAATAATCCCTTGAAACATCCACTAACCATAGATTGTATTTTGTAATTGGCAGAATATTCACAACACTAAATGTATTCAGGATCAAATCTGATTCTATTAGATCTACCATAAGTAAATATTCCAAGCACTAACAACCTTACACAATAACTCAGAAGATCTTGTGCCGCAGGCAGTTTAACTGAGCCATTCACCAAAAGTAATCATTGATGACAATGCTAAGAACTGGCATATAGCATGTGTGATTTCATTGAGCTGCTCTGCATAGTTCAATAAAGATAACACGTAAACTTTTCTGATTTATATGATACAAATCATAACAAACAAATGAACGTTTATGAAAATATTCTTCCTGTGATGTGCACACACATACATAACTCCCGTTATCACTAATAAGAGTTATGCACACATATAAAGAGAAGCATATATCTCTGTGTACAGTAAGCTAACTGTACTGTATTAGGATTTGGCTCTTGCTTTATTTTTATATACGACTAGTGGATGAACAGCAATAGGTAAAATTAGGAAAAGTTTGACCTCAGACTTTGGGGGGCAAAAAGCAAACAATGAGATCAGACTTCAAAGAAGCATTCTTGCTGGTTTTAAAGGAAATTAAAAAGAGGGGGGAAATGTCAATTAGGGAGATACAGTATGGTTAAAAATAAAATTTCCTTAGCTTTGTGGGAAGTTAAAGATCACAAATCATTAACAGAATACCTAGGCATAACTTATTTTATAAAAGTCTACCTATCACATGTCTTAGACATTATTTAATCATGGACTATTGATACAATTAACATTTGTCACCACTGCATTGTAAGCATATTTTGGTGAGCCTATATGAGTACATTTGTTTCTTTTAAAAAAGGAATTAAATTCACTCTATCCCTAATACAAAGGCTTCCTACGATAAAATTATAACAGAGTATCCCACTACATTTGGTCAGCATTTAGCAGAAATTATTTTTAAAAGGACAAACCATATAATTTTAAAACACTTTGCAACCTTTTAGAAACAAATGAAGATCATTTTAAAAGAAGCCTTTAAATTCATGCAAGCAAAATCATTCCAATTAAACTTTTCACTTAGTTAAAATGCTTGAGGTAAGTGGAAGTAAAAACACTGATTATGTTCAAAATCATACTTTGTTAGAAATAAAATTCTAACACAGGCCTGATTCTATGTGGTGCAGAGTGTCTTCAGTTCCTCTGATTTCAGTGGCAGTTTGAAGGCATTCAGGACCTTTCAAGAAGCACTAAGCACCTGCACAGGACAGGACCCTAGTTGTGTTCCTCTCAAAAGACATAAATCACTATCCTGACCTGGGCTGTATTCCCCAAACCTTCGTCTCAACAGGATTTTTTCTGAGGAAAGAACCCATAGCATTTTTTTTAAACCCTAGCATGCAGGTTTCGCTATACCCACCATCGCAATGCGCCTGCTAGTGGATCATGGCTGGTGATACCATACAGCAGGGGGTAGGCAACCTATGGCACGGGTGCCGAAGGTAGCACGTGAGCTGAATTTCAGTGGCACTCACACTGCCCGGGTCCTCGCCACCTGTCTGGGAGGCTCTGCATTTTAATTTAATTTTAAATGAAGCTTCTTAAACATTTTAAAATCCATATTTACTTTACATACAATAGTTTAGTTTTATATTATAGACTTATAGAAAGAGACCTTCTAAAAACATTAAAAGGTATTACTGGCACGCAACATCTTTAATTAGAGTGAATAAATGAAGATTTGGCACACTACTTCTGAAAGGTTGCTGACCCCTGCCATACAGGAACATGGCAACACTCCAGTTTAGGCAAGAAAGTGAAGACTTAAGTGGAAAGCAGACCTAAAACTTCTGCATTTACCAAATGTGCCATGAGATCTTTCATGAACAGAAATGCTCTAATCAAGCCAAAAGTTTTAGAGCCTTATCTGAAAGATGGTTTGACCAGCATACACTGTCCCCTACCAATACACATCTCATTAGATGAGTACACATTCATGGAGAAGAGCATCCTAACTGAATCACCCACACCATTTCCTGCAGGATTCTAATGTTCGTAAGAAGCTTGCTCTCTATGTGCTGACAAAGTCTAACCCTGATTAATTTAGATCACAACTGGAGATAGTATAGCTGCAGACATGGCTGAACTGAACTGGGTTTGAACAGTCAAATTTAGCCTCTTTGTCCAATTGCTAGCTTACCCTGCGGTGCCATGTTTTGATGCAGCTATGTACTCACAGATATGCCTGTTGCCCATGGTCAGCAATATTTAGTTACATTTGTTTCAAAATGCTTTTCCAGAGAGAGCATAATCATAATACACAAATCCAGGGGAATACATAGGATGAACTGGAAGTATTAGTACATAAACTAAATTATGACTTAATTGGTGTCACAGAGACTTGGTGGCATAAATCTCATGGCTGGAGTATTGGCATAGAGGGCTATAGCTTGTTTAGGAAAGGTAGGCAGGGGGAAAAGGAAGGTGTTGCATTATACATCAAGAGTATATAAACTTGTTCTGAGATCCTGAAGAAGGCAAAAGGCAGACGAGTTGAAAGTTTCTGGGCAAAGATAAAAAGGGGGAAAAATAGGAGTAATGTGACAGTGGGAGTCCATCATAGACCACTAAATCAGGAAGAGGGAGTGGATGAGGCATTTCTAGAATAAATTACAAAAATATCCAAAATACAAGACCCGGTAGTAAGGTCTTCAATATCTATTTAAGATAGAGGTGTTAAATATCTATTCTGCTTCAGTCTTCACTAAAAAGGTTAATGGTGATCAGATACTTAACACAATATTAACATCAAGGGAAAAGGAACAATTCAAAATAGGGAAATAACAGGTTAAAGAATATTTAGATAAGTTAAATGTATTAAAGTGACAGGGTTTGATTAAATTCAACCTATGATATTTAAGGATTAGCTGAAGCAATCTTGGAACCGTTAGCAACTATCTTTGAGAACTCAGAGACTGGTGAGGTTCTAGGGACTAAAGAAGGTCACATAATACTTATATTTACAAGAGGGAACAAAGAGGGCCCACGGAGTTATAGACCAGTCAGCCTAACTTTGTATGTGGAAAGATACTGGAAAAAATTAAACAATCTATTTGTAAGCACCTAGAGGATAATAGAGTTATAAGGCCAGTATGGATTTATCAAGAACAAATTATGTCAGACCAACCTAATTTACTTCTTTGAAAGGATTACTGGCCTAATGGAGATGCAGCAGACATGATCTATCTTGATTTTAGTAAGACTTTTGACAAAGTCCCATATGACATCCTGGGGAAGTGTGGTCTAGATGAAATTACTATAAGATTGGTCTACAACTGGTTGAAAGACCATCCTCAAAGAACAGTTAAAATGTTTTGCTGTCAAACTGGGAGGACATATCTAGTGTAATCCTGCAGGCTTAGTCCTGGGTCCAGTACTATTCTCTATTTTCATTAATGAACTGTATAATGGAGTGGAGAGTATGCTTATAAAATTTGCAGATGACACTAAGCTGCAAGGGACTGCAAGCCCTTTAGAGGACAGCATTAGAAGTCAAAATGACCTTGAAAAATTAAAGAATTAGTCTGAAATCAACAAGATGAAATTCAATAAGGACAAATGTAAAGTACTACACTTGGGAAGGAAAAAAAATCAAACAGCCAGCCATGAAATGGGGAATAACTGACTAGGTGGTAGTACTGCTGAAATGGATCTGGGGGATATAGTGGATCACAAACTGATTATGAGTCAACAATGTGATACAGTTGCAAATAAGGCTAATGTTCTACAATGCATTAACAGGAGTGTTGTTTGTAAGATATGGGACATAATTGTCCTGCTCTACTGAGCACTTGTGAGGCCTCAACTGGAGTGCCATGTCCAATCCTGGGTGCCCCACTCTAGGAAAATTGTGGATAAACTGGAGAGAGTCTAGAGGAGAGGAACAAAACTGATAAAGGTTTAGAAAACCTGATCTATGAGGAATGGTGGTAAAAATGGGCATGTTTAGTCTTCAGAATAGAAGACTGAGGGGGGAACCCAATAACACACTTCTAATATGTTAAGAGCTATTCTAAATAAGACTGATCTATTGTTCTCAATGTCCACAGAAGGTAGGACAAGAAGCAATGGGTTTAATCTGCAGCAAGGGAGATCTAGGTTAGTTATTAGAGGGGAAAATTCTAACTATAAGGGTAGTTAAGCACTGGAGTAGACTTCCAAGGGAGGCTGTCAAATCCCCATCAATGAAGGTTTTTAAAAACAGGCTGGACTATGTATAATAGAATCTTATTATACACACGTATACATGTAATGTAATATGATCAAAACTGTATAATAGGATCAATCTTGTGTTTAGGGAGGAGGGATAGCTCAGTGCTTTGAGCATTGGCCTCCTAAACCCACGGCTGTGAGTTCAGTCCTTGAAAGGGTCATTTGGGGATTGGCCTTGCTTTGATCAGGTAGTTGGATTGGATGATCTCCTAAAGTCCCTTCTAATCCTGATATTCTATGACACTAAGATTACTGACTTTTCATGATAGTAACTGTACTGTCCATTCAGACTGCTCACAGAAATGGAAATCTATACAAGATAGGATAAACTAAACAGACTTTTTTAAACAAGGCTTTCAAATACACATTCTGGTCTCAACAGCCCAGCTGAGCACGCACACACACAGAGAAAGCCAGTCTCAGACTCACTTCCTGTACCTCTCTTAAAGGGACAATGCACCAGTTCTCTAACTATGCATGAATATAATACATCTCCCTGTAAACAAAAATAAGATTGGGATGCCATACCTAATGTTCTTGCTTAACAACAGCATTAGGACATTCCACTCTTTGGGTTTAAATATTTTCCAACATCTGGAGTAAGTGTTACTTCTTGAATAAGTCACTGATAACTTGCAAGAAAATGATTTTGAATCCTTATGAATCAATGTCGATAAAGCACAAGATGGGGCATCAGTTGATGTCTGCTGTAGACCACCAAATCACACCAGGGAACAGAATAACCACCTCCTTAAACACCTATCTATAATGTGTAGGGGGGGCGGGAAATCAATGTGATCATGGGAGACTTCAATTTGACTGACATATGCTGGAGGCCTCATGCTGCTAGTACTAAAATACTCTTGGCATTTCAAAATATTATACATGACAATTTTCTACCTCAAGAAGGGTTGCATTCAACACAAGGGAATTCTGTATTAGACCTTCCCATGCGGGATAAAAAGAAGGAGTTTTAAAGAATGAATAGGACTGATCACTGAACTAAAAATTAATAGACACTTAGGTACAAAGGATCATATTTATAACGTGCAAACAGAATTAAAGTCCAGACTATTATGTGTGTGTGTGTGTATATAGATATATATACACACACACACACACACACACACACACACACCGCTTTTAAAGGACCAATTTCACAAAGATGAAAACAATTATAAGCCAAATCAGCTGGGAGGAAGAATTTAATCAGAAAAATGTGAATGATAACTGGGAACTGCATAAGAACACTTTACTAGATGCCCAAAAAAACACAAGCGAGGAAGAAGGCCATATTGGTTAAAAAGCTGACTTGATTTAGAGGGCAAGTGAAGGTGGCTATAAAAATTATATAAACAAATGGGAGAAAGGGGAAGTCGGTAATTATGAATATAAATCAGAAGCTAGGAATTGTACAAAATTGATAAGGGAAGCAAAGGCAAAATCTATGGCTAGCACAGTTAAAGACAATACCAAGGATTTTTTTAGGGTATGTTAGGAATAAAAAGAATCGTAACAATAGGTATTGGTCCATTACTAGATGGAAATGTAGAATTATCAATAATAATGCCTAATATAATTATGTTCTGTTCTGTATTTAGAGAAAAACAAACAACACTTTTTCCATTCCGCTAGTATTTCCAGATGCTGTTAAACAGCAACAACTAAAGGTAGACATTTTTAAATCAGCAGGTCTGGCTAACTTGCAGCTAAGAGTTTTAAAAGATCTGGCTGATGATTTTACTGGATCATGAATGCTGATTTTCAATAAGTCTTGAAACACCTGGGAAGTTCTAGAAAACTGGAAGAAAGCTAATATTTTAAAAGGGTAAATGGAATGACCGAGTAATTAAAGGCCTGTCAGTCTGACATCAATCCCAGGTCACGTAATGGAATGGCTGATACAAGACTCGATTAAGAATTAAGGAGGGTATTGTAATTAATGCCAATCAACATAGGTTTATGGAAAATAGATCCTGTAAAAATAACTTGATATATTTTCTGGAAGAGATTACAAGTTTGATTGCTAACAATAATAGTGTTCATGTAATATACTTAGATTTCTGTCAGGCACATGACATTTTGATTAAAAAACTAGAATATAAAATTAATATGTCCCACTTTAAATTGATTAAAAGCTGATTAACGAATAGGTCTCAAATGCAACTGAAGTGTAATTATACATGGGGAATCATCATAGAATTTTCAGTGGGGTCTCAAGAGGATTGGCTCTTGGGCCTGCACTATTTAAAATGTTCATTATGACCTAGAAGAAAATATAAAATTAGCACTAAGTTTGCAGATGACATACATACAACCAGTTTGGGGTGTCCGCCCTGCTTTTTGACAGTCTGCCCTGAGGTTGGCACCCATGGTCGTGAGCCACTCCAGACAGCATGAAACCCTGTTTGGAAACTTTTTAACAGCAGTGTGATTGACCAGAGCCTAAAGAAAAAAAAAAACAGATAAGCTAATTCTTAATTTGTTCGTGATATTCTGCCCCCATTTGCTGGAGTGGCTTTCAAACTTTCTTAATGGAATTATTCCCAAGGCCACTGTTATGTGTACAGAAACATTACAAAATAAACTAGTGGGACAGGACAACTTGGTTCTTGAAAGAATTAAAAATAAACTGATATCTGTTCTGTTTTCACAACTGCAGGAGTGTGGATACATCAAGTGAGAAGCTACACAGGTGTCACCCATCACTGGACTGACTCTGATAACCTAACAAGACAGTCAGCAGTTTTAGACTTCTGACACGTTGTTAGAACACATTCTTACAACAAGATCGCTTCTCTATTGACTGAGATCCAGTCACAGTTTGATTTGGACTCAACAAAAATAACACATGGTTATAGAGAATAGTAGCAATTTTGTGAAAGCCTTCAAGCTGTTTTCAGGACCTGGATGATTGAAGATGGTAATCAAGTGGAGAATGATGCTGACAAGGAAGCAGATACCCCAGATTCTGATATATGTAGCTATGTTAGTATTGTTAAGCAATATTGCTGTGTGTTCATGTATATTTTACCTGCCATCACATATGACCTGTTTTTCACACACACTGAACTTGGTGGCAACTACTGGGCTCTTGCCAAAAACTCACTACAAGTCTCTTTTCAGAAGTGTGATGGGTAAATGTTCTACATTAAGCCATGCTGCAACCTAAGTTCAGAGTGCTCATATGAATGACACCCAGGGAAAAACAATCCCCAAACTTACCTCTATCCAATGGAATTCAAAGTTACATTGCTTTCACCCCATTGATGACATGTGTGATAGGATTAATATTGTGATGGAGCTGCCAAAATTCTCCAACCCAGAGTTGGAATTTCTAAGTGAGTGGTAGGAGGTGATGTCCCCAGTTGCCAATGCATTTGACAAGCTTTGGGGGAAGAGAATGTAAGTCTTTCTATGGTGCAATTCTGCCTCCTGTACTTCCATTAAAATCCAAATTTGACTCATTCCTCCAAAATATAGTTCTTGCTTGGTAGATAATTTGAAAGATACACTTAGAAAATGGTTCGGGCATATTTTGACCTTTGATGCTGCTGTAACAGTATAAAGCAACAGAGTCTTGTGGCACCTTATAGGCCAGGGGTCGGCAACCTTTCAGAAGTGCTGTGCTGAGTCTTCATTTATTCACTCTAATTTAAGGTTTTGTGTGCCAGTTATAAATTTTAACATTTTTAGAAGGTCTCCTTCTATAAGTCTATAAAATATAACTAAACTATTTTTGTATGTAAAGTAAATAAGGTTTTTAAAATGTTTAAGAAGCTTAATTTAAAATTAAAATGCAGAGCCCCCTGGACTGGTGGCCAGGACCCAGGCAGTGTGAGTGCTACTGAAAATCAGCTCATGTGCCACCTTTGGCATCTATGCCATAGGTTGCCTACCCCTGTTATAGACTAAAAGAAGTGTTGGAGCATAAGCTTTCGTGGGTGAATACCCACTTCGTCAGACCCAGGTGTCTGACGAAGTGGGTATTCACCCACGAAAGCTTATGCTCCAATACTTCTTTTAGTCTATAAGGTGCCCCAGGACTCTGTCATTTTTTTACAGATCCAGACTAACATGACTACCCCTCTGATGCTTAATAATATAAAGACATTCCTTGTTGCTTCTGTGCCATACCCATTTTTAAGCTGTATTAGCTGCACAATCAGGATCACAGAAAAATTGCAGAGGAATATTTTTTTTAATACGATCTGGTTTATTGTAACACCCTTCCAAAGCTATAGTTCAATCTACAACATCCAACGCTGCCACTAATTTCTATGGCTTTGATGACAAATGGGCATCTCACAGACTCATAGATTCTAGGGTCAGAAGGGACCAATGTGATCATCTAGTCTGACCCCCTGCACAAAGCAGGCCACAGAACCTTACCCATCCACTTCTATAACAAACCCCTAACCTATGTCCGAGTTATTGAAGTCTTCAAATTGTGGTTTGAAGACCTCAAGCTGCAGAGAATCCACCAGCAAGTGACCCATGCCCCATGCTGCAGAGGAAGGCGAAAAACCTCCAGGGCCTCTGCCAATCTGCCCCGGAGGAAAATTCCTTCCCGACCCCAAATATGGCGATCAGCTAAACCCGGAGCATGTGGGCAAGACTCACCAGCCAGCCCTCGGAAAAGAATTCTCTGCAGTAACTCAGATCCCATCCCATCCAACATCCCATCACAGACCACTGGGCATACTTATCTGCCGATAATCAAAGATCAATTGCCAAAATTAGGCTATCCCATCATACCATCCCTTCCATAAACTTATCAAGCTTAGTCTTAAAGCCAGGTATGTCTTTTGCCCCCACTACTCCCCTTGGAAGGCTGTTCCAGAACTTCACTCCTCTAATGGTTAGAAACCTTTGTCTAATTTCAAGTCTAAACTTCCTAGTGTCCAGTTTATACCCATTTGTTCTTGTATCTACATTGGTATTAAGCTTAAATAATTCCCCTCCCTCCCTAATATTAATCCCTCTGATATATTTATAAAGAGCAAGCATATCCCCCCTCAGCCTTCTTTTGGCTAGACTAAACAAGCCAAGCTGAATCTGATTCTGACTTAAGAATTGTTGGGATGCAATTCCTCAATGATCCACTGCATGACCTGGATCAATTGAAAAGCAGTTGTTAAGGCTCTTATCAAATTTAATACCACACTGCGAAGCTCTGCTCCTTGTCAGTAGTGCTGGACAAATCCTCTTTCTAAGAAGAAAACATCTTCAGGATGATATGTTCAAGTTCATGCTATTATAGAAAAATGCCCATTTCATTGAATTATATGCTCTCTGTACATAATATCATATATAAATACATGGAAAAATTCTTATAAATATAAATAAATTTATAAAATTTCTCTCATTGTAATTCCATACTTATTTTTGTATATGATTAACATTTCATTATTGCTCTTTCACTATGTGCTTATATTATTTAGGAATTGTCCTTCTATTGACCAGACAATTATAGGGAATACGGGATTTGAAAGTATCTGTACTTATACTTGTATTTTTACTTACAAATACCTATGTGCTATTTGCACAGCATACTTATACTTGTATTTATAAGTACTTTGATAAAGGGTGTACTTGGCTCTTACACTTAAGTCCTTTTAATTAGTATTTATGACAACTCTGCTTTTTGCTCAATGTGTATTAGAGAAAAAAGAGCAGCTTTCTGGGCTGCAGACCACTTTCTGCCTCAATTCCTGCATAAAGCAGCTCCATTAACTCCTTTTACCTAATCCAATCATGCACCATACTTTTGTTTCAAAGTCCAAAGATAGCATATTTCTGGCATTATGCTACATGAATGTCATAGTTAGTTTTTTTGTTGGTTTTTTTTTGTTTTGTTGTTTTACTTCAGACACCACGTATTGTCTTTGTTCAGACTCCTCACAAGAATGGAGGTCCCTACAGGACAGGGTGCCCAAAGCTAGCTTTTATTAACAAGGCTTTCAAACACAGAGCAGCTTTATGTATCTTGCTGCTCCAAGCATGGCAGTCAGGTGGCTTTCAGCGGCATGCCTGCAGGAGGTCTGCTGCTAACACGGATTCGGCAGCATGCCTTCAGGTGGTCCGCCAGTCCTGCGCCTTCGGCGTACCCACTGCCGAATTGCCAGCGAAGCCGTGGAACCATCAGACCTCCCACAGGCATGCCACCGAAGGCAGCCTGACGACTGCTGCCCTCACGGCAACCAGCAGGCCACCCCCCGCGGCTTGCCACCCCAGGCATGTGCTTGGTGCTCTGGTGCCTGGACCTGCCCCTGTTTTGAACACACACTCTTGTCTCAACAGCCTACCTCAGCAGGAGACCAGTCTCAAAGTCACTTTCCATGCCTCTTAAAGAGTCAATGTGCTGGTTATCTAATTGTGCATGCATACAATACAGTAAGCATTTACAGAATTGAACTCTAATCTTATATATTGCATTACAAATGTTTTTCACATACTGTATAGGGGAACTCAAATCCAATACAGAGCCACTCAAGCAGTAAACCTGTTCATAACAATATCTTTTCTCAGTAGTAAACTACAAATACAAGCAGCTTTCCTGGGAATCTCTCTTCATAGAACATTTAGAGGCTAGATTTTTTTTTGGCACATCCCTGAGCAACATGTGCCACCCATGGTACATCCCCCCCAATCCCCCCTGAGGTATTGTGCATTGGGAGATACCCATCTGAGGCACAATCCCCTCTCAGCTTCCCAGTTGCTCCAGGGAAGGCGGGATTAGTAATTTGCAGCTGTTTCATACCAGCTGCAGAATACTACTAAACCCCCTCACCATTTTAGATGTTCTTCCTCAACAACCTACTTTACTTATTCCTGTGTGCTCAGACCCAGGGTAGACCACACACAGGTATCAGGAAAGGCCTCTTACTCCATCTTACTCCCTGCATGGGCACATAGTTTAAACTTCAGTCTAATTCTTAGAACACAGTGGGCATCTAATTTAACAGACACAAAGATGTTCTACTGCAGTTCATAAGACCTTTCTACAGTCATTGAGATAATTATCCACCAATTCACTGATATAGAAGAAACATTTTACTGTTATAATAAAAGAAAAAAAATTAAATAAAAGGGACCTCTGGTGAGTGTACCTTTGTAAATACAAAACATAGTTTAAAAGCAAGCATTTTTTAATGATTGATTTGCCATGAGGGCTGGCATGCATTAGCTGGCATTAAAGTTACTGGAAAAGTCTGTTAACATGTCTGGGGATGGAGCGGAAATCCTCCAGGGACATCTCTATGAAGCACTCCTGGAGGTACCCCAAAAGCCTTTTCAGAAGGTTTCTGGGCAGGGCAGCCTTATTCCATCCACCATGGTACGAAACTTTACCACGCCATGCCTGGAGCACGTAATCGGGTATCATTGCATGACAAAGCCTAGCTGCGTATGGTCCCGGGGATTGCTGGCATTCAAGAAGCATAATTTCTTTCTCTCTGTCTGTAATCCTCAGGAGAGTGATATCGTTCATGGTCACCTGGTAAAAATTAATGTATTTTACTAAGGGGACAGAGATGACCATTCCTATGGTGATGCTTTCCTGCGGCTTAAAAGAAATCCTTCCCTTGCAGTTAGCCATGCGGGGGGAAGGGAAAAAGCTGCCCATTCCTACGAGGAGGTGTCTTTAATGGCACTGAGCTTTCTAGCATTTGGGCAGCAGGAATTTTCCCTGCTAATAGCCACGCGGTGGGGGGGGGGAAAGGTGAGGGGATAGAGTTTCAGTGACCTGCCATTACAGCAGACATGCAGAGTGGGGGGGAACACAATTCACAATTTCCTCTAGTGCTGATCCTTCTGAAGGCATAAGAAAAAAAGCAAAAGATGTGCTTTTTAGCAGTTGGCTGGCCAGCAGGAATTTTACCTGCTAATAGCCATGCAGGGGGGTGTTGCAGGGGGAAGGGACAGAGTGATCTGCCATTAGATGTAGGCCTTACCATGACCGCCTGCAAGCTGAATTGTAATCCCCGGATCTGCGTCTGTGTTGATCTGTTACACCACAGCCGCAGGCACTAAATACTAAAAGAATCCAAAGGCGACCTTGTAGTGAAGTGACATGTGCTATGTACGGTGAATAGTGTAGTTCACTGTGAAAGAGTATAACCATTGTTCTGTGAAATGTATCTCTTATGATCCTTCTATCACTCTTTTCCCCTACTCATGCAGCTGCAAATTTTTCAAGCCTCCCTACTCCAGGCCGAAGGCTAGCTCAGATAAGGAGGAGGAAGAGGAGGACACGGGATGAAATGTTCACAGAAATCATGGCAGTAACCCGCAACAAAAGAGCTCATCTGGGGGAGTGGAAAGACGTGGTAGCAAAGTACAGGAAAGATGCCAGTGAACGTGAGGACAGGAGGGACCAACGTGAGGATAGGAGGGACGCTCGAGATGAGATGTGGCGGCAGGAAGATCAGAGGTGTAGGCAGGAAGATCAGCGGTGGCGGGATGCAATGCTGGAGCTGCCGCGCGATCAAACTGACATCCTCCAAAGTCTGGTGGAAGAGCTGTGGGGTCACAGAGTGCCACTCCAGCCCATGTTTAACCTCCCTCAGTACTCACCATGTTCCATATCTTCCACACCCAGACGTGTAAGAATGCGTGGGGGAAGGCTTTCTGCACCTGCCCACTCCACCCCCGTGGACAGTCCAACCAAAAGGCTGTCATTACATTGAAATGTCCTTAATGGCCTTTTTCTTCCCTCCTATCCTCCTCCCAAACCACTCCCGGGGTACCTTTTTATTTCTCTTACTCTTCTTATAATTACATGCTATTCAAAGCAAGTGGGAGGGTAGGTTGGTTACAGGGAATGACTTTATTTCTATAAGCAAGCTGTAATGGAAGGGGGGAGGGTAGGTTGCTTGCAGCAGGAGTCAATACAGGGGGGAGGTTCATGAAGGGGAAAGAAACACAGCAGTCACACCGTACCCTGGCCCATGATGAAACTCGTTTTCAATGCTTCCTTAATGGCCTTTTTCTTCCCTCCCATCCTCCTCCAAAACCACTCCCGGGGTACCTTGTTATTTCTCTTTAATCTTTTTATAATTACATGCTTTTTAAAGCAAGAGGGAGGGTGGGTTGCTTACAGGGAATGACTTTTAATAAAGAATACAAGGTTTTTAAACGATAGTAACTTTATTTCCATAAGCAAGCTGTAATGGAAGGGGGGGTAGGTTTCTTGCAGCAGGATTCAAAACAGGGGGGAGGTTCATGAAGGGGAAAGAAACACAGCAGTCACACCGTACCCTGGCCCATGATGAAACTCGTTTTCAAGGCTTCTCTGATGCGCACTGCTTCCTGGTGTGATCTTCTAATCGCCCTGGTGTCTGGCTGCGCGTAATCAGCGGCCAGGTGATTTGCCTCAGCCTCCCACCCGGCCATAAAGGTCTCCCCCTTACTCTCACAGAGATTCTGGAGCACACAGCAAGCAGCAATAACAAAGGGGACATTGGTTTGGCTGAGGTCTGAGCGAGCAAGTAAAGTTCTCCAGCGACCTTTTAGACGGCCAAATGCACATTCTACCACCATTCTGCACTTGCTCAGCCTGTAGTTAAACAGCTCCTGACCACTGTCCAGGCTGCCTCTGTATGGCTTCATGAGCCGTGGCATCAAAGGGTAGGCTGGGTCCCCCAGGATAACTACAGGCATTTCAACATCCCCAACTGTTATTTTCTGGTCTGGGAAGTAAGTCCCTTGCTGCAGCCGTTTAAACAGAGTAGTGCTTCTGAAGACACGAGCGTCATGAACCCTTCCTGGCCATCCCACGTGGATGTTGGTGAAACGACCCTTGTGATCCACCAGTGCTTGCACCACCATTGAAAAGTACCCCTTGCGGTTTATGTACTGGGTGCCCTGGTGCTCCGGTGCCAAGATAGGGATATGGGTTCCATCTATGGCCCCTCCACAGTTAGGGAATCCCATTGCAGCAAAGCCATCCACTATGACCTGGACGTTTCCCAGAGTCACAACCTTTCGTAGCAGCAGCTTAATGATTGCTTTGGCTACTTGCAACACAGCAGCCCCCACAGTAGATTTTCCCACTCCAAATTGATTCCCGACTGACCGGTAGCTGTCTGGCATTGCAAGGTTCCAGAGGGCTATTGCCACTCGCTTCTCCACTGTGAGGGCTGCTCTCATCCTGGTATTATGGCGTATCAGGACAGGGGAAAGCAAGTCACAAAGTTCAAAGAAAGTGCTCTTACGCATGCGAAAGTTCCGCAGCCACTGCGAATCGTCCCACACCTGCAAAACTATGTGGTCCCACCAATCTGTGCTTGTTTCCCGGGCCCAAAATCGGCGAGCAATGGGTAGAACCTCCCCCATTACCATCAGGAGCTCCCAAGTGCGGGGGCCTGCGGTTACGGAGAAATCAGTCTCCAGGTCCTCATCACTCTCGTCGCCGCGCTGCCGTAGCTGCCTCCTCCTCTCCTGCGTTTGCAGTTCATGGTTCACCATAGACAGCACGAGAATGCGTGAGCTGTTTACAACGTCCACGATCGCGGTACTGATCAGAGCAGGGTCCATGCTTGCTGTGCTATGGCGTTTGCTCACTTCACCCAGTAAAAAACGCGCGAAATGGCTGTCTGCTGCTTTCAGGAAGGGAGGGGGTGAGGCTGTACCCAGAACCACCCACGACAGTGATTTTTGCCCCATCAGGCACTGGGGTAGTAACCCATAATTCCAAGGGTCAGGGAACACTGCAGGAACTATGGGATAGGTACCCACAGTGCAACGCTCCGGAAATCGATGGTAGCCGGGGACCATGGACGCACACAACTGAAGTAATGTTCCCTAGTGTGGATGCATACAATCGATTTTATAAAACCTGTTTTATAAAATCGATTTTAATATTTTCGATTTTACTCTGTAGTGTGGACGTGGCCCCAGAAATGCTAAGGCTGACTCTTTATTTATTCACAGAACAGGTACAGCACAGGCATTAGCAAGTGAGATGACCCCTTGTCTCACCAACATGCCTCAACTTTGCTTTGAGAGACCAAAGTCCAGATTTTCTTTTTTTAAAAAAGAAGCACCTAAAATAAGGTTCCTACACAAGTGGATTAATTTTCAAAAGATCGGAGCCTCTCAGCAGTCTTGCTGACTTAAGTTGTTTAAACAACTCTAGAGTGGCAAGGGGAATTTAGCTCTTATGATCATTCTGCCTCAGCCTCTCAAAGGAGACTGTCAACAAGGGTGCAAATTAGTTTAAAACGAGGTAGTGTTTTTCTTGATGGTGACACTTGATCATTAGGAGATGACCTGAAACCAGCAATACATTTCACATGATCCATATGTCTTTTCAAAATCACTGGCCATCCAACAGAGAAAAGAGAAATGATCAAACTAGGAAAGACTTAGCACTGACAAGAGTACACATTAGGAATCAAAAGGCATAACTGAAACAGCTTTACTAAATCTTGCATCATCCACTGTTTTTAAAAGTAGATATCAATACAGAACAACAGGGAAAAGGATACATGAGTGTCCTCTCTCTAGAGGAAATCACTCTGTTAGGGTAAAATTTTGCTGTTTTAAAGAGTCATATGTTTAATTTCCATAGTTTATTAAATCTCTCTGCATATGACACCACAGGGCAGATGAACTTTTTTAAAAAATCTGACTTTTGATTTTACCTGTGTATTGATCTGGCTGCATGTAAGTATTAATGGTTAGAAATTAAACATTTTAAAATAATAAATTACAACCTACTCTAAAAAGTGTAAAAAATTGTAGCTTATTTCAGCAGTCTTATCTACTGAATTTATGACAAAAATACGTTTACTTCTTTACATTCCTTTTGTCCTTGCAGAACTGGAACAGTAGAAAGAGAGTGAAATAAAATATAATACTCTTTGTGCATCAGCAACAGAATTGTCTGCTAAGTTCCATTTACATGTGTGCAAACCCACTGAAAGCCAAGACATCACTAAGAGCAACATTTGCCCTGAACAACCTTTATTACTGGTGATAAGAAGAAAAGACCTCTTTTGGATCTCAGAACCCAGACTGAGTATGCAGGGCTGACATTTGTAAACTGCGCACTTGTGATATGGAAATAGCTTAGATACAATAAGCCTGGAACCCCACAATCCCATTTTTTCAGTCACTTTTCAGAGGTGAGCTGCACTTAACTGTGTAAATTTCTCTTCACTGTTGATCCACTATTAGAACAGATAAATACTTTTTAAAACAGTCTTTCTGTATAAGACTCCCACACTGATATCATCATTTGTCTTTATTTAATTAGGATCATTGCCATCTAGGCTTAGAAATGGCAAACATAAATTAAACACATTGCACCAAACTTCCCCCAGTTGCCTTCACTCATTGCCATTGAAGACAATGGGATTGCATTGCTAAAACTGGAGTAAGAATTTGGCCCTTTATTTTAAAATATATTTTATATTTCACTTACAATAAGAAGTGCTTCTTATCTGTTAGGCTGCTCAAATGAGTGAAATGGCTAATGTTTTCCTTCCAGCCACACAAAACAAGTATGGATCTGGTCTCAAATGAAAACACTGCTGTATATTCATTCTAACCCAGTTACTGACTTATGGATTCAAGGTCCTCCAAAGGAACCCACAAATCCACATGATATTCCTCAGTACTAGATTTTGGCTCTCTGATTCAGCTGACAGATGTCACAGAAAACATGTAAGCAGCAGGTTCATTCCACTGTCTTAACATTTATTTATTTCCGATAGTAAGGCACTTGACACGGTTCCACATGGGGAATTATTAGTTAAATTGGAAAAGATGGGGATCAATATGAAAACTGAAAGGTGGATAAGGAACTGGTTAAAGGGGAGACTACAACAGGTCGTACTGAAGGGTGAACTGTCAGGCTGGAAGGAGGTTACTAGTGGAGTTCCTCAAGGATCAGTTTTGGGACCAATCTTATTTAATCTTTTTATTACTGACCTTGGCACAAAAAGCAGGAATGTGCTAATAAAGTTTGCGGATGACACAAAGCTGGGGGGTATTGCTAACACAGGATATCATACAGGAAGATCTGGATGACCTTGTAAACTGGAGTAATAGTAATAGGATGAAATTTAATAGTGAAAAGTGCAAGGTCATGCACTTAGCGATTAATAATAAGAATTTTAGATATACATTGGGGACACATCAGTTGGAAGCAACAGAGAAGGAGAAGGACCTTGGAGTATTGGTTGATCACAGGATGACTATGAGCTGCCAATGTGATATGGTCGTTAAAAAGGCTAATGCAGTTTTAGGATGCATCAGGCGAGGTATTTCCAGCAAAGATAAGGAGGTGTTAGTACCATTATAGAAGGCACTGGTGAGACCTCATCTGGAATACTGTGTGCAGTTCTGGTCTCCTATGTTTAAGAAGAATGAATTCAAACTGGAACAGGTTCAGAGACGGGCTACTAGGATGATCCGAGGAATGGAAAACCTGCCTTATGAAAGGAGATTCAAAGAGCTTGACTTGTTTAGCCTAGCCAAAAGAAGGCTGAGGGGGCATATGCTTGTTCTTTATAAATATATCAGAGGGATTAATATTAGGGAGGGAGAGGAATTATTTAAGCTTAGTACAATGTAGATACAAGAACAAATGGGTATAAACTGGACACTAGGAAGTTTAGACTTGAAATTAGACAAAGGTTTCTAACCATTAGAGGAGTGAAGTTCTGGAACAGCCTTCCAAGGGGAGTAGTGGGGGCAAAAGACATACCTGGCTTTAAGACTAAGCTTGATAAGTTTATGGAAGGGATGGTATGATGGGATAGCTTAATTTTGGCAACTAATCTTTGATTATCAGCAGATAAGTATGCCCAGTGGTCTGTGAGGGGATGTTGGATGGGATGGGATCTGAGTTACTGCAGAGAATTCTTTCCTGAGTGCTGGCTGGTGAGTCTTGCCCACATGCTCAGGGTTTAGCTGATTGCCACATTTGGGGTCGAGAAGGAATTTTCCTCCGGGGCAGATTGGCAGAGGCCCTGGAGGTTTTTCGCCTTCCTCTGCAGCATGGGGCATGGGGCATTTGCTGGTGGATTCTCTGCAGCTTGAGGTCTTCAAACCACAATTTGAAGACTTCAATAACTCGGACATAGGTTAGGGGTTTGTTATAGAAGTGGATGGGTAGGGTTCTGTGGCCTGCTTTGTGCAGGAGGTCAAACTAGATGATCATATTGGTCCCTTCTGACCCTAAAGTCTATGAGTCTATAGTAACACTCAAAGAAATACACCTCTATCTTGATATAATGCTGTCCTCGAGAGCCAAAAAATCTTACTGTGTTATAGGTGAAACTGCGCTACATTGAACTTGCTTTGATCCACTGGAGTGCACAGCCCCGCCCCCCTTTACTGCATTATATCCGAATTTGTCTTATATCAGGTCATGTTATATCGGGGTAGAAGTGTACTTTTTTGTTAGAAACACAATTGTTTGGCAAACTATGCTCCCTTTTGAAGATACACCAACACAAATGGGGAAGAGATTTAGGAGGGGTCAGAATACCAGTACAACAGAGGCTGTGGTATGGGTAAGAAGGGAGAATTAGGCCCTAATAGTGTTGTTTTGAAAGTTCCTGGGCCTTTGTATTGGTTTTTCAGGAAATCGTGTATCAGATAGTGATCTCTCTTCTTTTCTATGATGGATTAAATTTAAAGTCTGCAGATTATTTTCTAAAATAAATTATGTACAAATAAACATAAATTGAAAATCTCAATTTTAAAAAATTATCATCACTTCAAGTTTTTTATGTGTATACCACAGTTAGAAAAATCATTCCGCATTCAGCTAGCTAAAGTTGAGGACAGAATACACAATGAGTACAACGAATTCAGGATCCCTCTGAGATCCTGAGCCTGCTATCCTTTCACATGTAGAGCTCTCATGGATTTCAAGGAGATCCCTGTCCATGGAAAAACTGCAAGTTGGTAAAAGATTCCTATTATAGCTCCAAGTCTGGAATCAAGAATTTTGTAGACTTGTATGATTACCTTCATATTGATTCATAGATTCATTCATGAAATGAACATGACATGACAGAGAAAACATCCCTTGAGAGAAAGAGATGCATTTTTTTTTCCAATCACCAATGTTAAAATCTAAGGACAAAAGTGAAAAAGTTTTTAAAAATAAGAAGACTTGACAAAACAGTATTTATGTACTAACTGGTGGCATGTATCTAATGAAGCTATTAAATTACAAACAATCGGAAAGTCAAACAACCAAAGGCTGAGTGTCTCCTGATATGTTGTTCCAATGCACAGAAACTTCTTTTTTTTTCCTCTTTCCCCTTTCAGAAGCTATATCCTGGTTAATTTTCATCTAATTAGCATTTTCAGTGTTTTCTCTAAATGTCTACAAATGGCTGCCCTTTTATCACTTGCATTCAACACTTTAAGGGGAAAATATCTATTTTATAGTGCTACTTTTCAAAACAAAGATGTAGGGACAAATCCACTTTGTAAGTCATAGCACCTTTCCAGTGAAACAGTCAACTGCTGAGAAGCTGATCAAAGACTAAATTACATAAAATGTCTCTGATGTCTCCATCACATCCAAAATTGCTTTTGAATTCAAGAGCTTTAGACTAGTCATTTGTCATTTAGCATTTTTTGGACTTGTAACAGGGTGGATTGCCCTTACAGGCGGGAGGGCTGAGAGTTAGCCAACCCTGGTTATGAAGGAGCCCCACCTAGACTGGATCATGTGGTTCCTCTGTAAGAGCAGCAGGAAGCTGCAGTGTAGGGGGGTGTGAACTGAAACTGAGTAAAAATAATTCAGTCACATTCACTGTCTCCATGTGAAAGGCTTCCATAGCAACCAAATTACCAGAACTGTGTTAACGCACACAGTACAAAATCAATGTCACATTAAAAAAAAGAAACATACAGAGAAATTGTACCACCAGAGAGACCTCAAAGACCTCAAAAGCAGTGCCCTTTTCTAATAGTTCTTTCAACATTTTCAGAATCAGAAATAAGGGCTCAGGCAGCTAAGAGACACCTGAGACATTTTCAGACTACAGCAGCAGCAGATCTATCTATATTTTTGTTTATTATTAACTTGATTATTATAAATCATACTATTTAAAGTTTCCTTCCAGGGGTTGAAATCCAACTTTTGAATTACATTAATCTTACAGCTTTCACAGCAGGCTTTAAAGGAAAGGAGTTCATTCACTGTAGGCAGGAACAAAGCTCTCTCCATTCATCCATCCTTCTCTGATCCTCAGCTCCTCTACCATATGTGCAGAGTCAAGCACAGCACAATTCCTCACCTTTCTTCATTTGTACAGAGCAGTTCGCAGTTCAATGGTCTGTGGTTATTTTTATACACCAGCCACAAATTTTCTGAGAGAAAACTGCACTTCCTGCATTGTAGCATTCTACCCATGGGTTTGTGACACTGTAATGAAACAATTAAGGTTCTTTCCAGATCCTTTTTCCTGTATAAATACTTTAAACAATAATAATAGGGGCCATTCATTGTCATTTGCTTTACCATTGCAATTCCCAATCTCTTGTTATCTAAGCTCCTTCCACCAGAACAGACACAGAATGCCACAAGGAAGGCAATGGAAGAAGGTTAGGAAGCAGGTGATCCACAAGTGGATCTTTCTGATATTAAAGGGTTCAAAGAATTACAAGTTTGGAGAATCACTGACTTTGCTATTCTTAAAATTGATAATGAAAAGGTCTATATTACTGAACGCCTTCCTTTGCGCTAACTGCTCTCTATCCTGTGACTCCTTTCCACTTACCCACAAGCAGACTCTTATATTCTCCATCATGAAAAATACTTTCTATCAAATGTTCTGAACTCTAAAAGTTCCAACCAATCTCTGTCTTCCCCTTTGTCTCAACAATTCTGGAACTGGCTGCCTAGACTTCCCCTCTTCCAAGTCTCCCTTTCAACTTCTCTAATCTTTTTTCTGCTCTCTACTCCACCAACACTACCCTCACCAAGAGCAATTACTCCTCCTAATGAGGTTAAAAGGCCATCCTGATCTACTTGCTCACATGGTTGGTTACTCTTTCGTTTCTTGCTTCCTCTCTTTTCCAGGTTCTTGTGATTGCACTCTCATAGTTCTCGTCCTCTGTTGCAGACTACTCCCTGAGAGTCCTCTTTACTGTTTCCACTATTTCAACTATCACCTCTGTGCAAAGCCTTAGCCTCTACAATCAGACTCTTTCTTTATCATAATATAACCCCACCATCTTCCCTACCTCTTAAGTTCACAATAACATCCTCAACTCGGCACTCTCTTTTGCCCCTGCTCCAAAGCTCTCACTAGTCTTGTCATTTCTTCTTCTATCCTCCCCCGTGCTGGAAACAGGTGCTGGTATATGTTCTAAAATAATGAGCCTGCACCTATTCCTCTCAGGACTGAGCATTTTCCCTTTTGCTTATGTGGGTCTGGAAACACCTGACACAAAACCCAATCATGCACAAAGAAGTTTTGTAACCATTTATATCAAAGAATGTTATCCAAAGGGATGAGACACATCAATGGGCCAGAATGGGGCTGGGAAACTGAAGGAACTTCAACAGCAACAATGAAACAACAGCACAATCCCTTCCTCCACCTAGTAGGTGCCACAGACCTTCACCCCACACCTGCTGCCTCTAATCCTACCTGTGGTACACACCAGTAAGATGTGCTAGCCTGGGGTGGTAGCTGCTCCTCTGGTGCCTGCTAAGTTTGGGCCTCCAACCTGGCAGGGTATGTTGCTCCTCGGCCTCCTCCTGCCATTGGACACACACAAGTCTGAGTCCAAAGTGCTCTCCACTCACCCTATCTATCCATGTTCATCACAGTTCTTTCCATAGGCTCCTGCACACCCGACCCATGGCAACACAGGCCTTCCTCCTCCCACAGAGCTCCCACACAGACATACAACACACTATAATGAACAAAGTGGTGCCCACCTGTCATAAACAGATAGCTAAGGGTTAATGTCTCTTTCACCTGAAGCACCTGACCAGAGGACCAATCAGGAAAACGGATTTTTTCAACTTTGGGTGGAGGGAATTTTGTGTCTAAGGTCTTTGTTTTCTGTCTGCCTGCTTTCTCTGAGCTTTGGAGAAGTAGTTTCTACTTTCTAGTCTTCTGTTTCTAAGTGTAAGGACAAAGAGATCAGATAGTAAGTTATATGGTTTCTTTTCTTTGGTATTTGCATGAATATAAGTGCTGGAGTGCTTTGATTTGTATTCTTTTTGAATAAAGCTGTTTATTCAATATTCTTTTAAGCAATTGACCCTGTATTTCGTCACCTAAATACAGAGAGACCATTTGTATGTATTTTTCCTTTCTTTTTTATATAAAGCTTTCTTTTAAGACCTGTTGAAGTTTTCTTTACTGGGAAATTTCAGGGAAATTGAGTCTGTACTCACCAGGGAATTGGTGGGAGGAAGAAATCAGGGGGGAGATCTGTGTGTGTTGAATTTGCTAGCCTGATTTTGCATTCCCTCTGGGTGAAGAGGAAAGTACTTTTTGTTTCCAGGACTGGGAACAGAGAGGGGGAGTCACTCTGTGTAGTTTCACAGAGCTTGTGTCTGTGTATCTCTCCAGGAGCACCTGGAGGGGGGAAGGGAAAAAGGATTATTTCCCTTTGTTGTGAGACTCAAGGGATTTGGGTCTTGGGGTCCCCAGGGAAGGTTTTTCAGGGGGACCAGAGTGCCCCAAAACACTCTAATTTTTTGGGTGGTGGCAGCAAGTACCAGGTCCAAGCTGGTAACTAAGCTTGGAGGTTTTCATGCTAACCCCCATATTTTGGACGCTAAGGTCCAAATCTGGGACTAAGGTTATGATATGGTGTGCAGCGGTGGGATAGACAGAATCCAGAAGCCAGTAGGAATATTATATTTTTCTTTTCTCTGCTAAGGGCTTTTTAGCAGAGAGAAACAGTTGGTTTTAAAAGGGAACCAGAGAGAATTTTTTTTTCTGCTCTCTCTGGCAGTTTGTGGCTTGCATGTTAAGCAAGAAGCCATTACCAGACTGTTAAGGGTCCTTTGTCACACAATAGCACTCCCATTGAGAGTCAGTACCAGCACTATATGCATGCAAATAAAGTGGTTTTTCAGGTTTACTTAACATTGAAAATTAGCTAAAGGCACTGTTGCTAGGCAGACATCAGGAGGCAACAGAGAACCTGCAGTTCAGAAGGTAAACACCGGAGGGCACTCCAACCCAAGAAAACAGGAACCATGACTTCTAAGGCAAAAATTGAGGCCGAAGAACAAATCAAAGAAGCTGAACACAGGCGAGAGATGGAAAAACACAAACAGGAACTAGAAATAAAACAAAAAGAGATGGAGATGAAAGAAAAGGAAGAAAGCATCAAACTGGCAGCCTACCAAAGAGAACAGGCAGCCAAAGAGGCAGCACACAAAAGAAAACTAGAAGAAGAAGAGGTGGCCTACCGAAGGAAGCAAGCAGTAGAAGAGTTGGCCCACAGAAGGAAGCAAGAAGAAGAAGAGGCGGCCCACCGCCGAGACATGGAAAAACAACAAAAAGAAATGGAAAAACAACAAAAAGAAAATGAAGAGAAGGAAAAACAGAGAAAACATGAACTGGACTTGGCAAAAGCTGGGCTGCATGTGCCAGCCAACCCTAACAACCCGGCGCCAACTATTGCTCCACAGCACAGGAAATTTCCCACCTACAAGGCAGGTGATGACACCGAGGCCTTCTTGGAAAATTTTGAAAGAGCCTGTCTTGGGTACAGCATCCCCGAAGACCAGTACATGGTAGAATTAAGGTCACAGCTCAGTGGACCTTTAGCAGAGGTGGCAGCTGAAATGCCTAAGCAGCAAATGAATGACTATAAACTTTTTCAAACCAAGGCCAGATACAGAATGGGAATAACCCCAGATCATGCCCGTCGGCGCTTCCGAACCCAAAAGTGGAAACCAGAGGTGTCATTTCCCAAACACGCCTACTACGTTGCAAAAAACTATGAGGCCTGGATAACAGGAAACAACGTTCAAACCTTGGAAGAACTGCACCTCCTCATACAAATGGAGCAGTTCTTGGATGGTGTTCCTGAAGACATCACACGGTACATACAAGATGGAAAACCCAAAGATCTCGCTGAGGCGGGGGAGATTGGAGCCAAATGGATGGAAGTGGCAGAAAGCAAGAAAGCTACTGTCAAGGGGAACGAATACCCCAAGGGGCACACAGACCATAAACCCTACAACCGAGGACAGCCAAAGACCCCACATACCACCCAAGTAAAGCCACAGACACCCTACTCTTCCACCTCACCAGTCTCCAGTAACTCACCTCGGCCCAGTGACCCATCAGATGGAAGATGCTTTAAGTGTAATGAACTGGGACATATCAAGGCCAACTGTCCAAAGAACACCATGCGAGTGCAATTCATTACACCACCATCACACCAAAAATCCCCAGGCCCAGATGCCTCTCAAATACCCTTGGAGCGAAGGGAAAATTTGAGAGTGGGCGGAAAGAAGGTTACTGCGTGGAGAGACACGGGGGCACAAGTGTCAGCTATCCACCAATCCTTCGTTGACCCCAAATTCATCAACCCAAAGGCCAAAGTTACAATTTACCCCTTCATGTCACAAGCTGTAGACTTGCCTACAGCTCAACTGCCTGTCCAGTACAAAGGCTGGTCAGGAATGTGGACTTTTGCAGTCTATGACAATTATCCTATCCCCATGCTACTGGGGGAAGACTTGGCCAACCAGGTGAGGCGGGCCAAGAGAGTGGGAATGGTTACACGTAGCCAAACCAGGCAAGCTTCCAGACTCATTCCTGTTCCTGAACCGTCCACAGACGCCCCGTCTGGGTTACCAGAGACCCAGACAGAGGTAGTGGACCCAGATTCCATGCCAACCACTGAAACAGCCACAGCACCTCCAGTCCCAGGCCCGGAACTGGAACAGCAACCAGCACCAGCAAGTGCAACCACATCTTCAAACTCAACGCCAGAGGGCGCCAGCGAGCCAGAACTGGCAGAAGCCAAAGACAGCCATACCCAAAAGGCTCAGCCAGAGCCTGAAATACCCTCAGGTGCACCAGCGGAGAGCGGTTCACCAGCAACGGAAACAACCCCATCACCTACATCGCTTCCAGAGGGACCAAGCCCAAGTCCACAGTCTGAGGAAGAACTGGTGACCCCAGCCTCAAGGGAACAGTTCCAGGCTGAGCAGGAAGCGGATGACAGCCTTCAGAAAGCTTGGGCGGCGGCACGGAGCACCCCACCGCCTCTCAGCTCTTCTAATCGATCCCGGTTTGTTATAGACCAAGGACTTTTATACAAGGAGATTCTTTCTGGTGGACACCGGGAAGAATGGCAGCCGCAAAAACAGTTGGTGGTTCCAACTAAGTACCGGGGGAAGCTCTTAAGCTTAGCCCATGATCATCCCAGTGGCCATGCTGGGGTGAACAGAACCAAGGACCGGTTGGGGAAGTCCTTCCACTGGGAGGGGATGGGCAAGGACGTTGCCAAGTATGTCCGGTCTTGTGAGGTATGCCAAAGAGTGGGAAAGCCTCAAGACCAGGTCAAGGCCCCTCTCCAGCCACTCCCCATAATTGAGGTCCCATTTCAGCGAGTAGCTGTGGATATTCTGGGCCCTTTCCCAAAAAAGACGCCCAGAGGAAAGCAGTACGTACTGACTTTAGTGGACTTTGCTACCCGATGGCCAGAAGCAGTCGCTCTAGGCAACACCAGGGCTAACACTGTGTGCCTGGCCCTAACAGACATCTTTGCCAGGGTAGGTTGGCCCTCCGACATCCTTACAGATTCAGGGTCTAATTTCCTGGCAGGGACCATGGAAAAACTGTGGGAAACGCATGGGGTGAATCACTTGGTTGCCACCCCGTACCACCATCAAACCAATGGCCTGGTGGAAAGGTTCAATGGAACTTTGGGGGCCATGATACGAAAATTCATCAACGAATTCTCCAATAATTGGGACCTAGGGTTGCAGCAGTTGCTGTTTGCCTACAGGGCTGTACCACATCCCAGTTTAGGGTTTTCACCGTTTGAACTTGTGTATGGTCACGAGGTTAAGGGGCCATTACAGTTGGTGAAGCAGCAATGGGAGGGGTTTACGCCTTCTCCAGGAACTAACATTCTGGACTTTGTAAGCAATCTGCAAAGCACCCTCCGACACTCTTTAGCCCTTGCTAGAGAGAATCTAAAGGATGCTCAGGAAGAGCAAAAGGCCTGGTATGACAGACATGCCAGAGAACGTTCCTTCAAGGTAGGAGACCAGGTTATGGTCTTGAAGGCGCAACAGGCCCATAAGATGGAAGCATCATGGGAAGGGCCATTCACAGTCCAAGAGCGCCTGGGAACTGTAAACTACCTCATAGCATTTCCCAATTCCTCACTAAAGCCTAAAGTGTACCATGTTAATTCTCTCAAGCCTTTCTCTTCCAGAGATTTACAGGTTTGTCAGTTTACAGTCCAGGGAGATGATGCTGAGTGGCCTGACGGTGTCTACTACGACGGGAAAAAAGACGGTGGCGTGGAAGAGGTGAACCTCTCAACCACCCTGGAACGTCTGCAGCGGCGACAAATCAAGGAGCTGTGCACTAGCTTCGCCCCATTGTTCTCAGCCACCCCAGGACGGACTGAACGGGCATACCACTCCATTGATACAGGTAATGCTCACCCAATCAGAACCCCACCCTACCGGGTGTCTCCTCATGCCCAAGCTGCTATAGAACGGGAGATCCAGAACATGCTACAGATGGGTATAATCCGCTCATCTACCAGTGCATGGGCATCTCCAGTGGTTCTGGTACCCAAACCAGATGGGGAAATACGCTTTTGCGTGGACTACCGTAAGCTAAATGCTGTAACTCGTCCGGACAACTATCCAATGCCACGTACCGATGAGCTATTGGAGAAGTTGGGACGTGCCCAGTTCATCTCTACAATAGACTTAACCAAGGGGTACTGGCAAGTACCGCTAGATGAACCTGCCAAGGAGAGGTCAGCATTCGTCACCCATGCGGGGGTGTATGAATTCAATGTCCTTCCTTTCGGCCTTCGAAATGCACCCGCCACCTTCCAGAGGCTGGTAGATGGTCTACTAGCTGGACTGGGAGAATTTGCAGTTGCCTACCTCGATGATGTGGCCATTTTTTCAGACTCCTGGCCCGAACACCTACTACACCTGGAAAAGGTCTTTGAGCGCATCAGGCAGGCAGGACCAACTGTTAAGGCCAAAAAGTGTCAAATAGACCAAAACAGAGTGACTTACCTGGGGCACCAGGTGGGTCGAGGAACCATAAACCCCCTACAGGCCAAGGTGGATGCTATCCAAAAGTGGCCTGTCCCACGGTCCAAGAAGCAGGTCCAATCCTTCTTAGGCTTGGCCGGATACTACAGGCGATTTGTACCACACTACAGCCAAATCGCTGCCCCACTGACCGACCTGACCAAAAAGACCCAGCCAAATGCAGTTAAGTGGACTGATGAGTGTCAAAAGGCCTTTACCCAACTTAAGGCATCGCTCATGTCTGACCCTGTGCTCAGGGCCCCGGATTTTGACAAACCATTCCTAGTAACCACGGATGCATCTGAGCGTGGTATAGGAGCAGTGCTCATGCAGGAAGCAACAGATCACAACTTCCATCCTGTCGTGTTTCTCAGCAAGAAACTGTCTGAGAGGAAAAGTCACTGGTCAGTCAGTGAAAAGGAATGCTATGCCATTGTGTACTCCTTGGAAAAGCTACGCCCATATGTTTGGGGACGGCGGTTCCAACTACAAACTGACCACGCTGCACTAAAGTGGCTTCATACTGCCAAGGGGAACAACAAGAAACTTCTTCGTTGGAGTTTAGCTCTCCAAGATTTTGATTTTGAAATTCAACACATCACAGGAGCTTCTAACAAAGTTGCTGATGCTCTCTCCCATGAGAGTTTCCCAGAATTCAGTAGTTAAAAAGTGTTCTTAAAATGTAGAAGTCTGTTAGTTATATATTTAGTAGTATATGTAAAGGTGCATGTGTTGTAGTAATCTGTTTATTTTAAAGTTCTAGAAGGAAATCGCCGCCAGTGAGCTTCCCCACTGTCTGCAATTTGGGGGGCATGTCATAAACAGATAGCTAAGGGTTAATGTCTCTTTCACCTGAAGCACCTGACCAGAGGACCAATCAGGAAAACGGATTTTTTCAACTTTGGGTGGAGGGAATTTTGTGTCTAAGGTCTTTGTTTTCTGTCTGCCTGCTTTCTCTGAGCTTTGGAGAAGTAGTTTCTACTTTCTAGTCTTCTGTTTCTAAGTGTAAGGACAAAGAGATCAGATAGTAAATTATATGGTTTCTTTTCTTTGGTATTTGCATGAATATAAGTGCTGGAGTGCTTTGATTTGTATTCTTTTTGAATAAGGCTGTTTATTCAATATTCTTTTAAGCAATTGACCCTGTATTTCGTCACCTAAATACAGAGAGACCATTTGTATGTATTTTTCCTTTCTTTTTTATATAAAGCTTTCTTTTAAGACCTGTTGAAGTTTTCTTTACTGGGAAATTTCAGGGAAATTGAGTCTGTACTCACCAGGGAATTGGTGGGAGGAAGAAATCAGGGGGGAGATCTGTGTGTGTTGAATTTGCTAGCCTGATTTTGCATTCCCTCTGGCTGAAGAGGAAAGTACTTTTTGTTTCCAGGACTGGGAACAGAGAGGGGGAGTCACTCTGTGTAGTTTCACAGAGCTTGTGTCTGTGTATCCCTCCAGGAGCACCTGGAGGGGGGAAGGGAAAAAGGATTATTTCCCTTTGTTGTGAGACTCAAGGGATTTGGGTCTTGGGGTCCCCAGGGAAGGTTTTTCAGGGGGACCAGAGTGCCCCAAAACACTCTAATTTTTTGGGTGGTGGCAGCAAGTACCAGGTCCAAGCTGGTAACTAAGCTTGGAGGTTTTCATGCTAACCCCCATATTTTGGACGCTAAGGTCCAAATCTGGGACTAAGGTTATGATAACCCTCCAGCTCCTCCCAATTTTCCTGGAATCCTCCAGATTCTTGATACTCCATCACATGGCTGCTCGCACAAAGGCGCCACCTGCTGGCTTATTACAACAGTTTGCATTAATGTTCTATTAATTGTAATTAATTTGGTGCCAAAATGGGCCAAAATCCATTCATCATGAGAGAAGTATCTTTGAATGCAGCATAGAATCTCAAATTACATTATGGTTGAAGAGATTTCTAAACAACATTCCTGTCAACAGAATGAGCTCCTGCAGCCCTCTTCAGTGAATGCGAATAAGGGTTGCAGAATCAGGCTGCCCAGCTCAAATGGCCACGCATCTAATCAGAGATACTGTTACAAAGTTTACCTATATTATAGTTTTTCAGATGCTGGCATTCAATAATTTATTGGGGAGGGTGAATATCAAAAACAAACAAAAAACCCCATAGCTACGGAGTGTATATACACAAGTATTTTGCCCTAGCTAATATTAACCAAGCAAGCATGAACTTCCCCAAAATGTTGATTTGGTAAACAAAACATGAGGGTGTACTTTGTGTAATGGACCTTTTCAGCCAGTAAAAGACATAAGAAAAGTGTAGTGAGGTGGTGATCACGGGACTTACTGGATTAACTCATAGTATTATGGGCTGGTGCCATGCTCCTCCCCTCTCTTTCTTCATGTTTAGTTAGTATTTGTTTTCCCCACTCTGTATATAGTTGAATAAAGCAGCCCATTCCCAGCCTGTAAGGAAAGAGTGTTTCTTGTGCAGTGAGGATCCCTTTACAAAACAGGTGATGAGGGCATAAGAATGGCAATTTATGGGAAAATTGAGGAATTTAATGCAGAAAATGAGGATTGGCAGCCACATATTGAGAGACTAGGCCACTATTTGCTTATAAAAAAGAGATTATAGTCACAGACAAACAAAGCAATTTTCCTTTGTGTCTGTGGCAGTAAAACCTACTCCCTCTTAAGGAGTTTGTTAAAACTACAGAAACAGGAGATAAACGTTTAGAAGATCTGCAGAAGATCTTAACAGAGCGCTTCACACAAACCCAAACAATATTATTGCGGAATATTTCCAGTTTCATCCTAGAATGAGGAGGCCAAGTGTCACTGTAGCTGTGTATATGACAGAGCTAAACAGACTAACAAAATATTGCTTATTCAGGAATGGCTTAGAGGATAAAATGCAGGACAGATTTGTTTCTGGTATTACTAATGAGAGATTTCAAAGACATTTGCTAGTGGAGGGGAATTTAACTGGGCCTAAAGCAGTAAAATTAGCAACAACAATGCAAACAGCAGTGAAAAACCTACAGGATTTGCACTTAGAATGCTGGACAATCAAACTGACTCAATAAATAAAATGCAAAGATATTTGCAAGAGATTCAGGGCAGGTCTATACTAGAAGCTTACATAACGCTTCTGGTGAGGACGCTGAAGCCAACGGGAGAGCGCTCTCCAGTTACGATGGATTTCTTCACTAAGTAGTTGAAGAACCAACAAAAGGGGATGCCATTTTAGATTTAGTTTTGGTGAGTATGAGGACCTCATAGAAGAAATGGTTGTAGGGGACAACCTTGGTTCAAGTGATCATGAGCTAATTCAGTTCAAACTAGATGGAAGGATAAACAAAAATAGATCTGGGACTATGGTTTTTGATTTCAAAAGGGCTAACTTTAAAGAATTAAGGAAATTAGTTAGGGAAGTTGACTGGACTGAAGAACTTGTGGATCTAAAGGCGGAGGAGGCCTGGAATTACTTCAAGTCAAAGTTGCAGAAACTATCAGAAGCCTGCATCCCAAGAAAGGGGAAAAAAATCATAGGCAGGAGTTGCAGACCAAGCATCTCAGAGAGGTGATTAAGAAAAAGCAGAAAGCCTACAAGGAGTGGAAGATGGGAGGGATTAACAAGGAAAGCTACCTTATTGAGGTCAGAACATGTAGGGATGAAGTGAGAAAGGCTAAAAGCCATGTAGAGTTGGACCTTGCAAAGGGAATTAAAACCAATAGTAAAAGGTTCTATAGCCATATAAATAAGAAGAAAACAAAGAAAGAAGAAGTGGGACCGCTAAACACTGAGGATGGAGTGGAGGTTAGGGATAATCTAGGCATGGCCCAATATCTAAATAAATACTTTGCCTCGCTTTTTAATAAGGCTAATGAGGAGCTTAGGAATAATGGAAGGATGACAAATGGGAATGAGGATATGGAGGTAGCTATTACCACATCCGAAGTAGAAGCCAAACTTGAATAGCTTAATGGGACAAAATCAGAGGGCCCAGATAATCTTCATCCAAGAATATTAAAAGAACTGGCACATCAAATTGCAAGCCCATTAGCAAGAATTTTTAATGAATCAGTAAACTCAGGGGTTGTACTGTATGACTGGAGAATTGCTAACATAGTTCCTATTTTTAAGAAAGGGAAAAAATGTGATCTGAGTAACTATAGGCCTGTTTGACATCTGTAGTATGTAAGGTCTTGGAAAAAAATTTGAAGAAGAAAATAGTTAAGGACATTGAGGTCAATGGTAATTGAGACAAATACAACATGGTTTTACAAAAGGTAGATCATGCCAAACCAACCTGATCTCCTTCTTTGAGAAGGTAACTGATTTTTTAGATAAAGGAAATGCAGTGGATCTAATTTACCTCAATTTCTATAAGGCATTTGACACGGTTCCACATGGGGAATTATTAAACTGGAAAAGATGGGGATCAATATGAAAATTGAAAAGTGGATAAGGAACGGGTTAAAGGGGAACTACAACGGGTCGTACTGAAAGGTGAACTGTCAGGTTGGAAGGTGGTTACTAGTGGAGTTCCTCAGGGATCAGTTTTGGGACCAATCTTATTTAACCTTTTTATTACTAACCTTGGCACAAAAAGCGGGAATGTGCTAATAAAGTTTGCGGATGACACAAAGCTGGGAGGTATTGCTAACACAGAGAAGGACCGGGCTATCCTACAGGAAGATCTGGATGACTTTGTAAACTGGAGTAATGGTAATAGGATGAAATTTAATAGTGAAAAGTGCAAAGTCATGCATTTAGGAATTAATAACAAGAATTTTAGTTATAAATTGGGGACACATCAGTTGGAACTAACAGAGGAGGAGAAGGACCTCAGAGTATTGGTTGATCAGAGGATGACTATGAGCTGCCAATGTGACATGGCCGTTAAAAAAGCTAATGAAGTTTTAAGATGGATCAGGCGAGGTATTTCCAGCAAAGATAAGGAGGTGTTAGTTCCATTATATAAGGCACTGGTGAGACCTCATCTGGAATACTGTGTGCAGTTCTGGTCTCCCATGTTTAAGACGGGTGAATTCAAACTGGAACAGGTTCAGAGACGAGCTACTAGGATGATCGGAGGAATGAAAAACCTGTCTTATGAAAGGAGACTCAAAGAGCTTGGCTTGTTTAGCCTAACCAAAAGAAGGTTGAGGGGGGATATGATTGTTCTTTATAAATATATCAGAGGGATTAATATTAGGGAGGGAGAGGAATTATTTAAGCTTAGTACCCATGTGGACACAAGAACAAACAAACAGATATAAACTGGACACTAGGAAGTTTAGACTTGAAATTAGATGAAGGTTTCTAACCATTAGAGGAGTGAAGTTCTTGAACAGCCTTCCAAGGGGAGTAGTGGGGGCAAAAGACACATCTAGCTTTTAGACTAAGCTTGATAAGTTTATGGAGGGAATAGTATAATGGGATAGCCTAATTTTGACAATTAATTTAGCAATTGAGCTTTGATTATCAGCAGGTAAGTATGCCCAGTGGTCTGTGAGGGGATATTAGATGGGCTGGGATCTGAGTTACCTTAGAGAATTCTTTCCTGGGTGCTGGCTGGTGAGTCTTGCCCACGTGCTCAGGGTTTAACTGATCGCCATATCTGGGGTTGGGAAGGAATTTTCCTCCAGGGCAGATTGGCAGAGGCCCTGGAGGTTTTTCGCCTTCCTCTGCAGCGTGGGGCAGGGGTCACTTGCTGGAGGATTCTCTGCAGCTTGAGGTCTTCAGATCACAATTTGAGGACTTCAGTAACTCAGACGTAAGTTAGGGGTTTGTTACAGGAGTGGGTGGATGAGATTCTGTGGCCTGCATTGTGCAGGAGGTCAGATTAGATGATCATAATGGTCCCTTCTGACCTTAAAGTCTATGAGTCTATGAGAAGACTAGACTGTGACATTAAAATACCAGCTGTGTGACAACCCTAGGTATGTGTTTTGAAATGCCTGGTGAAGAGCAGTGCTGACAGCCCAAAAGTGAATAGCATTTTTTATTTGAATTGTGTCACTGCCCAAAGGTCCCAGTTAGGACTGGGCCCCATTGTGCTGGCACTATACAAACATAGGAAGACACGGTTCCAGCCCTGAGGAGCTTAAAATCAAATACATGCGTACGAATGAGTGATAGAATGTCAGAGCTGAAGCTTTCAGATACAGTGGAATCTGCTTAACATGAACTTGGATATAATTAAACTCCAGTTATACACCTCTACCTCGATATAACACGGTCCTCGGGGGCCAAAAAATCTCACCGCCTTGTAGGTGAGACCGTGTTATATCATCTGCCAGAGCCCCAGCAGGGACTTAAAGGGCCCAGTGCTCCAGCTGCTGTGGGGCGCCTCAGTTCCTTTAAATCACCACCAGAGCTCTATCAGGGGGCTCAGGTGGTGATTTAAAGGGCCCAGGGCTCCACACAAATTCGGATATAACGCAGTAAAGCAGCAGGGCTCGGGTGGAGCTTTAAAGGGGCTCCCCGCTGCTTTACCATGTTATATCCGAATTTGTGTTATATCGGGTCGCACTCTATCGGGGTAGAGGTGTAATTAAACAGACTCAAGTTCCAAATAGTTTCAATGCACTGCAATGTGCAAACCACAATTCAAGTTAGAGTGAATCTCTGTTAAAATAATAATATAGTGATTTTTTTCCAAGAAAAGTGACTTCACAGTATCTCAGTCAGAGCTCAGACTTCTGGAAAACAAGACTGAACAGATTCATGCAGGTATGCAGATTACAAATAATAATGAAGAGATTAATCCTGAAAATTGCAGCTGCTTATAAAGCTCATTGCCTAACAATGCAGAAAGCATCACACCCAATACTGCCTCCAGTATGCACTGCTGGGGGGGAAATAATATGTTGTCTGGCAGAATCATAGAGGATAATTTGAAGGAGAAAAAAAACAGAGTATATATAGCTTGAGGTTATGAAGAAAGCGTCTGGTCATATGCAGCAGACTCCCATAATTGTACAGCTGAAGTAATAATGCACAAACAAAAAGCCATTAAAAATGTTCAGTGTGTAACATCTGAGCCAGTTTTCATGTGAGTCAGTATGTTCCACAAGCTGGCTTATCCACTTTGTTAGTTTAAATGCTGCAAAAATATTTAAACAATGGAGTGCATCCACTTCATTTAAAAGACAGGAGACCAAATTCATCACTGGTGTAACTCCACTGACTTGAGTGGACTTACATCAGAAATGCATTTGGTCCAGGGTCCAATTTTGGAAGGGGGAGGGGATGAATTTTGCTTTCTGAGAATGCATCAGTGAGTCTTTAAATATTTTATAGTAATCTTTCCCTAAACATGCTGGAACTCTCTTTGATGGCAAATTAAAGAACGTGTAACTTTACAACACATAATGCCTTCAAATACAAATTCAGGATGAAAAGTGACTGTGAAATCCTCAACATACATCACATCCAGCACAACCTCTCCACATATGCAATGACAGCGATAAAGTCTCTGAAATCCAACCACCAGATAGTGATCAAACCAGCAGACAAAGGGCCACCATTGTGGTCCTCAATTATGATGACTGTGTCAACGAGGCCATGTAGTGAACTTTTCAACACCACTTACTATAGAGAACTCAAAGAAGGTCCCACACCACAGTTCTCCCAGGAATTAAAGGATATTATCAAATGTTTTCCCAAACAACTCCAAAAGAAACTCTACAACTCATTCTTCACAAACCCGCTTAAGGGACTTCTACGTGCTTCTCAAGATACAGAGACAAGAGAACCCAGACAGACCCATCCTATCTGGCCACAGCACTCTTACTAAAGGACTATCGGGATTTACAGAAACTATTCTCAAACCACTCACCACACAAAGGGCCAGATTCCTCCAGGACAAAAACAACTTCTTCCGAAACTATGCAACATTAACAACCTGCCTCAGAACACCTTCCTTGCCACCATGTATGTCGTCACCCTACACACCAAAATCCCTCAACATGATGACATTGCTGCCTGCCTCAAATATCTACAAGACAAAGGACAACACTCAGATATTGACTCCAAACCCATTGCCAAACTCATCTATTTCATCCTCACCTATAACACTTTTACATTTAACAACAAACACATTTCCCAAACCATGGGAACAGTCATAGGTACCAGGAAGGCTCCCCAACATGCCAACATCTTCATTGGCCACCTTGAGGAGGAATTTCTGGACAAATGCACCATGAAACCAATAATATACCTGAGATACGTCAATGATATTTTCAGCCCCTGGACAGATGACCTAATCTCCCATACATATTTCCATCACAATTTCAGCAATTATCACATCAAACTCTCTCCAGAAGACTCTCACACCAGCATCAACTTCCCGGATACCACAATCAGCTTCAACAATCAGACTCTGCAGACAATTATATACAAGAAACCCACAGATCACCACATTTTCCTTCACAGATCCAATAACCCCCCAAACACACCAAGAAATCTGTTACCTACAGCCAGGCACTCAGATACCACAGAATATGATCTGGGGAAAAGACTGGGATACACAGGTTAACCCACTGTAAACTGCCTTCACCAAACAAAAAGTAGACTGCATCTTGGAATGGGCAACCCATATGCCCCAAGAGAACCTGATTCAATGTGGGGCGAGAAAAAAACAACTGCAACCACATACCCTTAGTTGTCACCTCCGACATCACACTGGAACCCTACAGGGTATCTTTAAACAATTAAAACCCATGCTGTATGGTGACCTCATCCTAATAGAAATCTTTCCTTGCCATCCTCTTCCGGCCTTCCTTGCTAAGCTCACTGTCAGAAGCAAGCTCCCCACAGACTACAATCTATTCAAAACTCAAAGCAGCATCAAACAACAGACACAAAACCTGCAGACATATCTACTGCTATGATGATCAGTCATCTCCCTTCACACACAATATGACTTTCAAGATCCATGATACGACACTAAGCATCCCTGTATAAGAAATTATGGATACTCATTGATATTATGCTTTCTAGTCTGTTACTCGAACAAAAGGAGACAAAGGCTTTCTCTCCAGCAGGAGAGAGGGCAGCTATTTACCTGTCTCTTAACAGGAGTTTTGACATCAAAGTTGGGGAAAGTTTGAGCTTTTGGCAGCCAGGTAGATATGCAGCAATTTATGCAGCCATGTAATCACATTGTAACTGAGGTCCTCTTTATAACGGACATGTTTTCTTGTGTTTCTGTTGGCATTAGTTCTCATTATCCTTGACAATTCATTCAACAAAGCTTATGATATAAATGGCAACTCACAACTGAGTAGTACAATCAATTCTATTTAAACCTAATTGCAGTAAATTGCCCAACTGAAAGCATGTCTTATTGGGAATGGGAATGCCTTTAAGTACATTAGTGACATAAACTGAAACAAACAAACAAAAAAGTACCGAAACTGCAGATTTGGTTTACTAAGGAAGGATGGGAAGAGATGTCTTTTCTCAAGCACTTCTAGAATTCTGGCATTTCTAAAAGCTCACAATAATTATGTAGGAAGGAAAGAAATATCTGTGACTCAGCAGATTTAATCCACGAGGCAATACACTCTCCAAAACCACCAGAAGTATTAAAAATGGCTGAGGGAATCAGGTTGTAGAGGAGAGTAATAGAAATGTCTATCAAAGCTGTATGGAAATCCTAACTAAATATTATGGAGAATATTTCCTTAAGAAAATATAGGTAAACTTCTGAAAAAAAAATCACTCAGCTCTTAGAACTCAGTACTTTAAGAAAGGAAGATGAATTTGATATTACATGATAGAGAGAAAACAAATGTGCTTATCTCAAAGCATAGCATTGTTACAGCTAAATCTGACTGCCTGTCCCATGCAGACACTGTCCCTGACCATCCCCCAGGTTCCAGAAAAGTGCACAAGCTGCAAGAATGCACACAGAACTGGACAATTATCCACCTGCAGTGTATTTCCCATTCCTTTCCTCCTTGCACATTTTAATATGTCCAACTGGACAATGGTTCTCAAGTTCTGTACCCTCACAACCCAGTTCTATCTAAACAAATGAGCTTGTCTCCCACCTTCCATTGTGCTAGAGGCAATATTCATATATACCAACTATTAATGAAATGCTGGAAAAGATACAGGAGCAGATTAAATTATTCTAAGACAAAAACTGTGTTAAAATGGAGATGATGAAATCTGATGATGATGGAATCTCCCATTGCTTTAATGGATGAGTGTTCAGCTAGTACTGATGGCAGTTTGGGGTTTATTGATTTTTATGGCTTCTCACAGTCATCAGCAAACAGGAGCTCTCTTAACAGCCACTCAGTTACCTTAGTGTGGACCCTGAGTTGCTGTAGATTGAATAGATCCCTATGCAATCTCAACCAAAAGTGTACACATCTATCAAAGTCCTGGAATGCGAACAAGTGCATGAATTATAAGCCAACAGCAAAGAAGGCTCATGCCATTACACATCCTCGTTTGGTGCTATTGGTGACAGTGAAGGCCTCTGGTAAGTCACCACTATCATCCTGGCCATCATGCCATTGTGAAATGAGCAGATGACAGCAATCATCTTCTCTGGGCAGCCAAATTTATGAGTTTCCATGGGCATTGGTGATTCACCATGCCAAAAGCCTTGATCAGGTCAACAAAAACCACGTACAGGTCCTTGTTCTGTTCACAAGCCTTGTCTTATATTTGTCAAAAATCAAGTCCAAGGTGCCATGGCCAGAATGAAACCCACACTGTGACTCTGGATACAATCAGTCCACTAGGTGAGAAATGAGCCGGTTGATGACAACCCGTGAAAGGAGCTTCCCTGCTATAGACAGCAGTGATATTCCACAATGGTTGTCCCAGCTAGATTTGCTTCCCTTCCTTTTGTATAGATGAACTATGAAAGCATCCTTATATTCCTGGGGCATGATATCCTGTTCCCATATAGTCTTGGAAAAGCAGGTGAGTTTCCTGGCCAGGTGGGCACTTCCACATTTGTATACTCAGGTGGAATGCCATCAGGCCTGGAGACTTGCCCATAGACAGCTGCTTGATGGCCTTAGTAACCTTATTTAAAGAAAGGTCTACATACAGCTCCTCTAGGATAGGACACTGAAGTAGCAAATTGATGGCTTTGTCAGACATAGTGACAGTTCAGGAAACTACCAAAGTGCCCTGCCCAATGAGAAAGAATATCACCTTTGTTTGTGCGCAGCCAGTTACTATCTGCTATGAGGACAAGATCTGTACCACTGGATTTTGTGCCATAAACAGCATGGAGACCTTCACAGAAGGTCATGTCATGCTTTTCAACTGCTTCCTGCAGTTCTGAAGCCTTCTGCCACCACCAGTGGTACTTCATTAGCCTTAACTGGGTTTGTAGTATATGTTTAGCCCGATGGTACCTGGCCGCCTTCATTGCTGATTTCTTGTCCAGGATCTGGGACTAGGACATGGTCTCCAGTAGCTGGTCTATCTCAGGATCATTCTCATCGAACCAGTTTTGGTGTTTCTGCCTTACAAAGCCAAGAATCGTGGATGCCATATTATTTGTGACATCTCTGAGCTTCTGACAAGTTGCCTCAATGTCTGAGGAGTTCTCTGGCACCTCAGCTAATGCAGTCTCCAGTGTCTGTTCCATCTTTGCTTGTTTGCGGGGGTCTTTTTCCATGACTACCACATTGATCTTCTTTAGCGGTCTGACACCAGCATATGACACCTCTCAAAGAGTGGGTGACATGTACATTCTTACAGACTCTAGACCGTACAATTACATAGTCCAGCATGTGCCACTGTTATGACCTGAGATGCATTCATGTTGTCTTATATTTGTTGTCCTGTTGAAAGACTGTGTTGGTAATAGTGAGACTGAACTCAATACACTTTGCAGAGTAGTAGTTGTCCATTGGTGTTTGACCTTCCAATGCCATGATGGCCTAACATCCTGCTCCAGATGTCAGAGTCAGCTCTAAGGACAATCAGTTTGTCCTGAAGGGGAACACCTCTAATGACCCTCATAAGATCTTCATGCAACACCCCCTTTACCTCATCTGCATGAGTCACTGTTGGCATGTAGACATTGTTAATGGTGGTGTACTCTGGAAAAGTTTATGTGGAGAACCATACATTGGATTGACCATACCTTATCGGATTATTGATTTCTAACCAATTTTCCAATTTAACAAGATCATTTTAAATTGTAACGTCGTCCTCCAAAGTGCTCACAATCCCTCCCAGCTTGGTGTCATCCACAAATTTTATAAGCATACTCTTCACTCCATAATACAAGTTGTTAATGAAAACACTGAATCATACTGGGTCTCTCCTGGGCCCAAGGGACAGTACTTGATATGTCCTCCTCGTCTGACAGTGCACCATTGATAACTACTCTCTAATGAGGGTCTTTCAATCAGTTAAGCATATACCTTATAGTAATTTCATCCAGGCCATATTTCCCTAGTTTGCTTATGAGAATGTAATAACCACAGACCCACATGACAAAGTGAACATAGAACTTGTAATTATTATAATGAAGCACATTTTCCCTCCCATGATTTTGTCCTTTCTCGTTGCCCTTCTCCATACCCTGAAATCCCTCAGGGGAATCTGATTCAGGGTCAGTGATTCTTGGGTGACAGCCTCAGATTTAGAGAGCTGCACACCATCTGCATTTCCAGGTGGTCAACCCCTTACAAGGATTTGTGGGACTAGATGCTGAGTCTGTGGAGCTTGGAACTTCTGATGTTCCCACATCATCACCAGGAGGCCATGCAGAAAGCTACATCCAAGGAGCACTCTGGTGATTAGGCACCACAGGAAATACTGCCTAAAGGGTCCAGAACCCTATGGCCTTCTGATTTAACCCTGGAGGGAGCCCCAGGAAGTCCTCTGGGTAGCTGTACAAACTTCTGGCTTGCTGTGACTCCAGATCTCACCTTGCTCTCTGATCTCCATCTCCGACCCTAGCCTGACTCTGGTGCTGATTCTCTCCTCCTGATTCCAGCCTGGTACTACCTTTGGTCTCTGACCCTGGCTCTTGCCTATTGATCCTGGCTATAGTGATTACTGTGATCCTTGCCTGCTGACTACAGCCTTGTGGCTGTCCTAGATTTGTGGACACCAGCCAAGCTGTGACTGGCTAAGCCAGACTGCCTAAGCCCTGGTCCCTTACATCCCTGAACCTTCATCCCAGATGCAACAATTCTGATGAAATCGTGAGTTAAATCTCTCCCAATGTGGGTTTTCTGCAGAACACTGTTGGACCTTGCCTTTTCATGGAATCATAGAATATCAGGGTTGGAAGGGACCTCAGGAGGTCATCTAGTCCAATCCCCTGCTCAAAGCAGGACCAACACCAACTAAATCATCCCAGCCAGGGCTTTGTCAAGTCTGACCTTAAAAACCTCTAAGGAAGGAGATTCCACTACCTCCTTAGGTAACCCATTTGAGTGCTTCACCACCCTGCTAGTGAAAAAGTTGTCCTTAATATCCAACCTAAACCTCCCCCATTGCAACTTGAGATCACTACTCCTTGTTCTGTCTCCTTGTTTTATTATATTTAATATCTGGGACTTATGGGGAGAGGAGTTGAGGAGGAAGGTAAGAAGTTCAGGCCGCCATGTTGGTTGTGGGCAGTAGGGTGGGCATTTCTGAAAGTAGTAGTCAGTCAGAGCAGAGGAATTTGTATGACTACTCTGTTTTCTGATAAATTGAGCACACAGTGAATGTTCAAATATTTGTTCTCCAAGTGGCTGATACAAACCTTCAAGCTTGGTCCAATCAAAGATATTACCACACCCACCTTGTCTCTCTAATATCCTGGGATCAAAGTGATTACAACACACTGCACACAGCAACCTTCAAGTCAGTCAGAATGCAAGAGTTTTCACAACAAAGAAATACCATAAATTGTGGGTCAGTACCTAACTATCACCACTGCACTCTGAGTAGCTGAATGTTTCACTTCAGTATAATATTCATTCAGTTGAAGGTGGGAGATTAATGATGCACAGGTTCCTTCCCTTTTCCCGTAGTGTAAGCTAGGTTACTTGTCATAGCCTTTGTGTTGTGTGGGTGAAAATCAAACTTCTTTTGGCCAGGAAGCCTTGTGCATCTTACAGACATGAAAGCAATCTCAGTATGCATAGGCAGGAGTTTGCAAAGGCAGTGTATGAGGGAAAAAATCTTGATTCATGGGCAATACCTTGAATACTCCAATAAAGCACAGATATTGGGGAAACTGAAAGAAACAAAAAACAGTATTGAAATGGAAGACACAAGGCAAGAGGGAGAGTGATTGGTTATTATGCTTGGAATACAAGTGCCTTGTTCTTGTTTACTTCTTTCTTCACATGCCTCAAATTGGATGGGAAGGATGCACACCGCTATTCATCACTTACCGACAATTTCCCAGTTCATGCCTCATTTCAAATATTGTAGAGCATCTGTAAATCAGAAAAGTGGCATGAAATTCTGAAGACAGCTGGTTGCTTCAAAGATTCACTGGATAAACCACGATTTTATTTATTATTACTATTTCTTCATAGAGATATAATCTCTGGGATTAAGTTGATTTGATACATTCTTGGGTGCAGGTCTTTAATTTACAAACTGCAAGTTAAAGCATCCAGTCCATCATTCAAGATTTATCAATATTAACAAAAGAGTATGTAAATATTAACATAAGAGTAAGTGAAAGCAAAAGAGGAAAATTGGGCTCAACATGAGTTTGTCTCTATGGATCCAATAGCCTATCAGATGACACCGTGTAAAATTCCTCCCTTTTGCCAGCAGCAGTTGGCTGTAGAGGGCAAAATGACAAGTCTCTTTTGCAGACATGTCACATCTGTCTAGTGAGGTGTAGGTTGCCAGCAAAAGTAATCTCCTGCCTCTCCCCAAAAAAACATTTTCAGGGAAACCTGTATAATCAACCCAGTTTAGCCATCCACCTAATGCAGCTAACTGCACATTATGAACTCAGTAGGGAGATATGGTCTATTTCTTTTGGCACCTTCTCCCATTCTACATTAGTCTTTTGTTCTTTCTGTCAAGCAGATTGTGCCAGCAGCCTTCCTCGTACTGCTTTGCTCAGCTCTGACTCCTGCTGTTGTGACAGAGCTTTAAAGAATAGAGAGAGAGAGAAAGTTAGAATGGCAGCATAAGCTCTGTTCCCCTCAGGAATGTACTGTATGGAAACTGTCACTGCACAAACATGTTCACTTGCACCAAGATCACCAAAGGGAGCCCCTCTGTTCACTTTCAATTTATTTCTACAGGCACAGTGCTTCTGATGTGTGGTCCACTTTCTTACAGCAGAAAATTATATGGATGCCAAAACTGTCCCCTTGGTATGAACAAAGAGAAAGAAAAGTTGCAGCCCTGGTTAGAATTGCATTCAAATCACACCAAGCATTCCCACCAGCCTCCACAAAAACAAACAAGAAAAAAAGAGACTGGAATTCATTCAGTCCCAGCTTCAGTTTCACAATACCTATAATTGCTCCCAATGGACTAATGAGGAAGCCAGTTCTCAGTCTCATAGGAAATGCTAACAGCCACTCGGAAATAAAAGACACTTGGTGTTGTACAGCAGATGAAGCTAGCTCCTAAAAAACACAGGTTTGGGGGGGTGGGGAGGAGCTATTATGAACGTAAAGCTTTCAATTAATCCATCATATGACAGGAAGAAGGTTGATCAACTTTGTCTTTCTTTTGTGGCTTTGACTATTTTAAATTGAACTGGTGCACACAGGATGGCTATATTTATAAGTCTAACAAATATGGTGAGATCACTCAAAACAAAAGGCCAATGTGGGAAAAATCAATTATTGCTTGGAAACAGCTTTAGGTGGGTGTTCCCAAGCTGCTCCATTGAGACAAGTTGCATTATTCTAACTGCTTATTTAATCATCTGGTTTAGATTTCCAGGCTTAGATCAAATGTAATTACTACCTTGTAAACGATAGATTACTGATATTTTCATATAAGAGTATCTGCATTAAAATTCACTATGATGTAAATGACTCATCTTGTTTGCTCTTCCCCCTTGACTACGAATCATATTGCACATTCTTTATACTTAAATTCAAGGATTCATAACGGAAGTGATTAATTCTCATTTCAATGCACTTGACATTCTTGGACCTTTTAGGCTTACAGTACATACCATGGAAATGGTGGAAAACAGCATCTATAAAATCTTGTAAAACACAATTCACAATAACCAGTTCTCCACACAGAGACTAACCTAGTAAAAACTGGGATTCATGCCTCATTGCTAGCAGGGTGCTCAGACTTTTATTGCACTTTTTTAATGTTCTAATTTTATAATATAAACCAGATTTCGATTCTCTATGTTGGATGAGTACTAACCTCCTTGGTATAACAAATGATTAAGACCAGGGACAGCATCCCATTACACTTGTCATAATATTTTTCTGAGCAGTAAAGCTGTTAAGATTAAACTTTCAAATACCATAGCAACTCATTTGTAGCTCCTCTAAACATATTTTTAATTCATCATGTATTGGATAGGAAAGAGTTCTCCTGAACAAATGTTCAAAGTGAAAATTAATGTTAAATACTAATATGTTACTGTGCACACTGCAAGTTTTTGGTTCTCTCACCTGATTTTGGCAACAATATAACATGTTCTTGCAATGCATTTCAAAGAACTACTTTTATGTCTTGGGCTACTAAAATAATTCAAAGAATGAACTTATTTTTAACAGAGACAAAGGGATCAAGTCATAAAATTAACCTACAAAGGCTACAAGTCAAAAAAGATTCTTTGAAATGATTGCAGCACATTTTGCACTGCCCCTCATTAGGGGCCTCGGGAAACACTGTCCTTTCCATCCACAAACACTTCTACAAGCCATATCCACTTTCACAAATTAATGATACACTGAGATTTCTAACACTCTTTCTTCCTCTGACTACCATTTAGTGTGTCACTTTCAGTATTAATAAATGAGTGAGCAGGAATAAAAATACTCCTGAACACAGTATATTATGGATTCGTTTTATTTGGTGATATACACTGAAAAAGATGCATCCCATTTGATTAAACTCTATTTTCATTTAACACCAGATGCATCACTATGACCCTCAAAACTGAAACATCTCAAAACTGACACATTCACTGATCTAAATTGTTCGGATCCCTACATAAAATTTAAGATATTTCATCCTAACAAAAATAATAATTTGGAAGGCTGGCAACGTTCATGAGATAATTGCACTCTAGGAATTAATAACATAAAACTGCTTCATCTCACCTCATAAGCCAAGGATATGATTATTTCAAACTAACCACACCCTTATCAAGCTTTCTTCTTTAATTAACATGCTATCAGCTTTTTATTCAAAACAACTAACACCAGCAGCACTCCAAGAGTACAGAGCAGGAAAATGTTATCAGAGTCAAACAACCCCCAAAGAGAAATTAGAGCCATATGTCAATATGTGAAAACATTCATACTACTGTTATTTTTTAAAACAACAGAAGAGTAACTATACGGTAATGTGCAACTGCTGTAATACTTACTGGTGTGGTGTGATATAATGGTTTGATCACTATGGGTATGTCCACACTACCTGCTGGATCGGCGGGTAGCAATCAATCTATCGAGGATCGATTTATCACGTCTTGTCTAGATGTGATAAATCGATCCCCGAACACACTCCATCAACTCCGGAACTCCACCAGGGTGAGAGGCAGAAGCAGAGTCGAAAGGGGAGTCGCAGCTATCGATCCCGCGCTGTGAGGATGGGAGGTAAGTCGAATGAAGATACGTTGACTTCAGCTATGCTATTGTCGTAGCTGAAGTTGTGTATCTTACATCAACCCCACTCCCTAGTGTAGACCAGGCCTATGAGTTTGGGTTGGTTATATTATTCAGGCAAAACCATGAGTTACAAAAGTCATCTCAAATAAGTGCTCCTAAACATCTATACCACACCAACCCGTTACATATTTTGTATATGTTGTAAAGAAAACTACTTTAAAATTATTTGATAGAATTTTTTAAGCATTATTAATGCTATTTTTCATCTTCCTCTGCCTGTGAAATCAGGTGCCTTAGAACCAGCTGTACAAGTCTCTGTGGGAGAAAAGTGTTGTAATTAATACAATTTCAGAAACCTCTAAAATTATTTTATTTTTTTCATATAGAATAATGCTGTGATATTAAGGTCCAGTATCTCAGAACCTGCCAAGATGTAAGTGCATCTATAGTGGGGCAGTTACTCTGCTCCTAGGGGAAAAGGTTAAAGGCAGCTTAGGTAGGTTGATGGCCATAGCTGGCCCTGATATAAGGGCTAAGGGAGGAGCTAGGTCAGTCTCACTTCAGCCTTGGAGTGCAATGGACCTAGCTGCCTGGGAGCACAGGGTACCGGAAGCAGGACAAGGGCAGCTCCAGCCTGGCAACTCCCCAGGCTGAGGCCTTGTTAAAGGCGTAAGGAGGCACTGGGGCTGCAGAGGTGCAGCCTGGGGATAGGCAGAGGCAGCTGGTCCAACCCCCTTGCCAGTGATGAGTGGCCATTACAGAGTGCAGTTTGTCCCAGAGAAAGAGGCTAGATGATGACTGGCAGTAGCAACTGAGGCAAGGTGGGCATAGAACATAAGAACATCCATTCTGGGTCAGACCAAAGGTCTATCCAGCCCAGTATCCTCTCTGCCAACAGTGGCCAATGCCAGGTGCCCCACAGGGAGTGAACCTAACAGGTAATGATCAAGTGATCCCTCTCCTGCCATCCATCTCTACCCTCTGACAAACAGACAAACATTCCTTACCCATCCTGGCTAATAGCCATTCATGGACTTAACCTCCATGAATTTATCCAGTTCTCTTTTAAACACTGTTATAGTCCTAGCCTTCACAACCTCCTCAGGCAACGAGTTCCATAGGTTGACTGTGCACTGTGTGAAGAACTTCCTTTTATTCGTATTGAACCTGCTACTCATTAATTTCATTTGGTAACCCCTAGTTCTTATATTATGGGAATAAGTAAATAACTTTTCCTTATTCACTTTCTCCACACAACTCATGCTTTTATATACCTCTATCATATCCCCCCTTAGTCTCCTCTTTTCCAAGCTGAAAAGTCCTAGCCTCTTTAATCTCTTCTCATATGGGACCCATTCCAAACCCCTAATCATTTTAGTTGCCCTTCTCTGAACCTTTTCTAGTGCCAATATATCTTTTTTGAGATGAGGAGACCACATCTGTACACAGTATTCAAGATGTGGGCGTACCATGGATTTATATAAGGGCAATAAGATGTTCTCCGTCTTATTCTCTATCCCTTTTTTAATGTTTCCCAACATCTTGTTTGCTTTTTTGACTGTTGCTACACATTGCATAGACTTCTTCAGAAAACTATCCATGATGACTCCAAGATCTCTTTCCTGATTAGTTGTAGTTAAATTAGCCACCATCATATTGTATGTATAGTTGGGGTTATTTTTTCCAATGTGCATTACTTTACATTTATCCACATTAAATTTCATTTGCCATTTTGTTGCCCAATTACTTCGTTTTGTGAGATCTTTTTGAAGTTCTTCACAGTCTGTTTTGGTCTTAACTATCTTGTGCAGTTTAGTATCCTCTGTAATCTTTGCCACCTCACTTTTTATCCCTTTCTCCAGATCATTTATGAATAAGTTGAATAGGATTGGTCCTAGGACTGACCCTTGGGGAACACCACTAGTTATTCCTCCCCATGCTGAAAATTTACCATTTATTCCTACCCTTTGTTCCCTGTCTTTTAACCAGTTCTCAATCCATGAAAGGACCTTCCCTCTTATCCCATGACAGCTTAATTTACGTAAGAGCCTTTGGTGAGGGACCCTGTCAAAGGCTTTCTGGAAATCTAAGTACATTATATCTGCTGGATCCCCCTTGTCCACATTATGTTGACCACTTCGAAGAACTCTAATAGATTAGTAAAACATGATTTGCCTTTACAGAAACCATGTTGACTTTTGCCCAACAATTTATGTTCTTCTATGTGTCTGACAATTTTATTCTTTACTATTGTTTCAACTAATTTGCCCAGTACTGACATTAGACTTACCAGTCTGCAAGTGCCGGGATCACCTCTAGAGCCCTTTTTAAATATTGGTGTTACATTAGCTAACTTCCAGTCATTGGGTACGGAAGCCGATTTAAAGGACAGGTTACAAACCATAGTTAATAGTTCTGCAACTTCACATTTGAGTTCTTTCAGAACTCTTGGGTGAATGCCATCTGGTCCCAGTGACTTGTCACTGTTAAGTTTATCAATTAATTCCAAAACCTCCTCTAATGACACTTCAATCTGTGACAATTCCTCCAATATTTGTCACCTACAAACCCGGCTCAGGTTTGGGAATCTCCCTAACATCCTCAGCCGTGAAGACTGAAGCAAAGAATTCATTTATGTTTTCCGCAATGACTTTATCATCTTTAAGTGCTCCTTTTTTATCTCAATCATCCAGAGGCCCCACTGATTGTTTAGCAGGCTTCCTGTTTCTGATGTACTTATAAAACATTTTATTACCTTTTGAGGTTTTTGGTTAGCTGTTCTTCAAACTCCTTTTCTTGTTACATTTTTACACTTAATTTGGCAGTGTTTATGCTCCTTTCTATTTACCTCACTAGGATTTGACTTCCACTTTTTAAAAAGATGCCTTTTTATATCACTGATTCTTTTACATGGTTGTTAAACTATGGTGGCTCTTTTTAAAGTTTTTTTACTGTGTTTTTTTAATTTGGGGTATACATTTCAGTTGGGCCTCTATTACAGTGTCTTTGAAAAGTATCCATGCAGTTTGCAGGGATTTCACTCTAGTCACTGTACCTTTTAATTTCTGTTTAACTAACCTCCTCATTTTTGCATAGTTACCCTTTCTGAAATTAAATGCCAGTGTTGGGCTGCTGAGGTGTTCTTTCCACCAAAGGAATGTTAAATGTTATTATATTGTGGTCACTATTTCCAAATGGTCCTGTTATAGTTACCTCTTAGACGAGATCCTGCACTCCACTCAAGACTAAATCAAGTATTGCCTGTCCCCTTGTGGGTTCCTGTACTAGCTGCTCCAAGAAGCAGTCATTTAAAGTATCGAGAAATTTTGTCTCTGCATTTCATCCTGAGATGACATGTACCCAGTCAGTATGGGGATAATTGAAATCCCCCACTATTATTGAGTTCTTTATTTTGATAGCCTCTCTAATCTCCCTTAGCATTTCATAGTCACTCTCACTGTCCTGGTCAGGTGGTCAATAAAAGTGTTACTCACCTTTGTAACTGTTGTTCTTTGAGATGTGTTGCTCATATCCATTCCAGTTAGGTGTGCACGCCGCGCGTGCACACTCGTCGGAAGATTTTTACCCTAGCAACTCCAGTGGGTCGGCAGGTCGCCCCCTGGAGTGGTGCTGCCATGGCGCTGGATATATACCCCTGCTGACCCGCCCGCTCCTCAGTTCCTTCTTGCCGGCTACTCCGACAGTGGGGAAGGAGGGCGGGTGTGGAATGGATATGAGCAACACATCTCGAAGAACAACAGTTACAAAGATGAGTAACCGTCTTTTTTTCTTCGAGTGATTGCTCATATCCATTCCAGTTAGGTGAATCCCAAGCCTTACCTAGGCGGTGGGGTCGGAGTGAGATGTCACAGAGTGCAATACGGCGGAGCCGAAGGCTGCGTCATCCCTAGACTGCTGAACCAGGGCATAGCGGGAGGCAAAGGTGTGGACCGAGGACCAGGTTGCTGCACGACAGATTTCATGAATGGGCACGTGAGCAAGGAAAGCAGCTGATGAGGCCTGAGCCCTGGTGGAGTGCGCAGTCACGTGGCCCGATGGGACGTGAGCCAAGTCATAACAGGCGCGGATGGATGACGTTACCCAGGAGGAAATCCGCAGCGAGGAGACAGGAAGCCCCTTGATACACTCAGCCATTGTGACAAAGAGTTGGGAGGTTCTGCAGAATGGCTTAGTTCGCTCTATATAAAAAGCGAGTGCTCTACGAATGTTTAGGGAGTGTAGCTGCTGCTCCCTGCGAGACGAATGCGGTTTTGGGAAGAAGACAGGGATCTCCTGGTTAACGTGGAAGGCCGATACCACTTTGGGGAGAAAGGCCGGATGCGGTCGCAACTGCACCTTGTCCCTGTGGAACACAGAATACAGGGGATCCACTCTGAGGGCCCGAAGTTCTGAGACCCGTCTCACGGATGTGATGGCCACCAGGAAAGCGGTTTTCCAGGAGAGGTAGAGAAGGGAGCAAGTTGCTAACAGTTTGAAAGGAGGGGACATGAGTCTGGCAAGAACCAGGATAAGGTCCCAAGTTGGGGCAGGGCGGCATACTTGAGGGTAGAGGTGCTTTAGGCCCTTAAGGAACCTAGACACCATTGGATGAGAAAACACCGAGCTGCCATCCTCTCCTGGGTGGAATGTAGAGATGGCCGCCAGGTGGACCCTCAGAGATGATACCGCCAAGCCCTGTTGCTTGAGGGACCAGAGGTAATCCCAGATGTTGGATATGGAGACCTCGGAGGGAAGGAAGTTCTGCTCCACGCACCAGCACGCGAAACGCTTCCACTTGGCCAAATATGTAGCTGTAGTGGAAGGCTTCCTGCTACCCAGGAGTACCTGCTGCACTGGAGTGGAGCAATGCAGCTCAGACTGAGTCAGCCACGCAGGAGCCATGCCGTGAGGTGGAGTGACTGAAGGTCCAGGTGACGGAGCTTGCCGTGGTCCTGGGTAATCAGGTCCAGGTGAAGAGGCAGGGGAACAGGGTCGGGTATGAATAGGTCTAGCAACATGGTGTACCAGTGCTGTCGAGGCCACGCTGGAGCTATCATGCTCAAGCGGGCTTTGTCCCTGCGTGTTTTCAGTAGGACCTTGTGGACGAGTGGAAACGGTGGAAAGGCGTAGAGCAGGTGCGTCGTCCACGGCACAAGGAAGGCATCCGCCACTGAACCCAGTGAGAGAGCTTGAAAGGAGCAGAACGTCTGGCATTTCCTGTTCCCGCGGGATGCAAAGAGGTCTATCCGGGGAAACCCCCACTTCCAGAAGAGCGAAAGAGCAACGTCCGGGCGAAGGGACCATTCATGGGAAAGGAAGGATCTGCTGAGGCGATCCGCCAGCGTGTTCTGAACTCCTGGGAGAAAGGACGCAATGAGGTGTATAGAATGGGCTATGCAAAAGTCCCATAGTCGTAAGGTTTCTTGACACAGGGGTGAAGATCTCGTGCCGCCCTGTTTGTTTATATAGTGCATGGCTGTTGTGTTGTCGGTGAACACCGACATACAACGGCCCTGTAAGTGTTGCCGGAACATCTGACAAGCGAGGCAGACCGCTCTCAGTTCCCGGACGTTGACGTGGAGGTCCAGCTCGTGAGATGATCAACGGCCTTGGGTGCGTAGGTGCCCAAGGTGAGCCCCCCAACCGAGGGATGATGCCTCCGTTGTGAGGGACGCCAAGGGCTGGGGCGGGTGGAACGGGAGCCCCGCATACACCATGGAGGGATCCAGCCACCACTGGAAGGAGTCTAGCACGGTCGAGGGAATGGTGACGATCATGTCCATAGGATCCCTGGCTGGATGGTATTGCGAGTTGAGCCAGGATTAGAGGGGCCGTAGGCACAGTCTTGCATAGCTCGTTACGAACATGCAGGCTGCCATGTGGCCCAAGAGAGCGAGGCAAGTGCGTACCAAAGTTAGCGGAGCCGCTTGCAGCCTCCGGATGATGGCCGTCAGAGCCTGGAACCGTGGCAGTGGTAAGCAGGCTTTGGCAAGAGTCGAGTCCACGGTGGCACCAATAAACTCTATCCTCTGAGTGGGGATTAGAGTCGATTCTTCCACATGGATCATTAGATCTAGATGTAGGAAAAGGTTCTTGACAATGCGGACATGACTGAGGACTCATGTCTCGGAGGTCCCGCGGATAAGCCAGTCGTCTAGATACGGAAAGACGCGTATCCGACTGCGGCGAAGGTGGGCAGCAACTACAGCCATACATTTGGTGAATACTCTTGGGGCTGTAGAGAGGCCGAACGGGAGGACCACGAACTGGAAATGCTGCCGGTTGACCATGAACCGGAGGAACCTCCTGTGAGGTGGGAAGATGGCTATGTGGAAGTAGGCATCTTGCATGTCGAGGGCAGCATACCAGTCTCCAGGATCCAGGGATGGGATAATGGTCCCCAGGGATACCATATGGAACTTCAACTTTACCATGTAACTGTTGAGTTCCCGCAGATCGAGGATTGGTCTGAGACCTCCCTTCGCCTTGGGGATCAGGAAGTAGCGGGAATAAAACCCCTTACCCCGCTCGTGCTCCGGTACCTCCTCCATGGCTCCTTTGGCGAGAAGCGTTTGCACCTCCTGTAGAAGGAGTTGCTCGTGAGAGAGGTCCCTGAAGAGGGACAAGGGAGGGAGGTGGAAGGGGAGGTTTGAAATAAATTGTAGGTGGTATCCAAGTTCCAACGTGCATAGGACCCAACGATCTGATGTTAGCTGGGATCACGCAGGGAGGAAAAAGGAAAGCCGATTGGAAAAGGGCGGGGACGGATCCTTTAAAGAAATTGGTACAATGCCCTCGGGTGCACCTTCAAAAGGAAGGTTTTGGCCCTGAGGAAGGCTTGGAGGAGCTTTGGTTCTGGCCCCCTTGGTTGCCTGATTGCCTCCGGCGGCCGTTTCTGCCTCGCCGTCTGGCGAAGTCCTGTCTCTGCCGGGGTTGAGGGTAAGGGTGGTGCTGTTGGGGTCGGAAGGGCCTGCGCTGAGTTACAGGCGTGTGCATCCCTAACGAGCGCATAATGACCCTGTTGTCTTTTAGGCTCTGCAGCCTAGGGTCAGTTTTGTCCGAAAACAGCCCTTGACCCTCAAATGGAAGGTCCTGAATAGTGTGCTGGAGCTCCGGGGGGAGGCCGGAGACCTGCAGCCACGAGATACGGCGCATAGTCACGCCAGAGGCCAGAGTCCTGGCGGCTGAGTCCGCGGCGTCCAGGGAAGCTTGGAGGGAAGTTCTCGCGACCTTTTTCCCCTCATCGAGGATCGCCGAGAACTCCTGCCGTGCGTCCTGCGGAAGCAGCTCCTTAAATTTGTCCGCTGCAGCCAAGGTGTTGTAGCTATAGCGGCTAAGGAGGGCTTGCTGGTTGGACACACGGAGCTGGAGGGCTCCCGCAGAGTAAACTTTTCACCCTAGCAAGTCCATGCGCCTTGCGTCCTTCGATTTAGGGGCTGAGGCCTGCTGGCCATGGCGCTCCCTCTCATTAACCGACTGGACGATGAGGGAGCAAGGAGGAGGATGTACATATAAATATTCATAGCCCTTTGAGGGCACCATGTATTTGCGCTCTACTCCTCACGCAGCGGGCGGAACAGAGGCCGGAGACTGCCAGATTGTAGTGGCATTGGCTTGTATGGTCTTAATAAATGGGAGGGCCACTCTAGTGGGGGTATTGGATGACAATATGTCCACCACTGGGTCTTGGACCTCTGGGACCTCCTCGGCTTGCAAGTTCATGTTCTGTGCAACACGCCTGAGGAGGTCCTGCTGGGCCCTGAGGTCAATTGGAGGAGGGCTGGCCAACGAGGTTCCAGCTACAGCCTCATCAGGGGAGGATGAAGAGGAGAGACCTGGAACAAGCGGGTCTGATGAGGGCTCTGCCTGAAGGATCATGTCCGTGTCCCTGGGGAGCTCGGAGCCCTGAGGCTGGGTCAAGCACAGTGGACCTGGGAGAGGGCCTTGGGCCTGATGGTATGCCCAGGGCGTCCAGAATCCCCACTGCTGAGGACCATGATCTTGAGGCTGGGGCTCGCTGAACAAGGCAGCAGGCACATCGGTGTCCGGGGCGTATGCACTGTCCACCTGAGATGACACGGATGGCTGTCGGGACGGCCATGGAGGAGCCGAACGAGGCTGGTATGAGTCCCTCTCCCGTCGTTGGAGATCTCCTCGGTGCCGGGAATCAGTACCGGGAATCGTTATCGGTGCCGAGACCGAGACCGGGACCTGCAACCAGTGCGGTGCTGGGAGGTTGACCTGGATCTTGAGCGTCTGCGGCGGGACCGGCTGCGAGAGTCTCGGTGCCAGGAGCGGTGCCTAGAGCCGGAGCGGTGTCAAGAGTACTGACCGGGATGAGAAGTGGATCTGTGCCGCGAGTACGACCGGTGCCGCCTGGATGAGCAGTGCCGGGACTGCAAGCAGCGTTGAGATCGGTACCGACCATGAGACCTTGAGCGGTGCCAGGACCTGGATAGAGACCGGTGCCAGCTCGTCGACTCCAGCGAAGGAGGCCTTATAGCAGCAGGCTTGCCTCTGGAATGCAGAACCCGGACCAGCGGTGCCGGGGGTTGAGGCAGGGCAGACTCAGTCATTGCAATAAGGTCCCTGGCCGAGGAGAATGTCTCCGGCGTGGAGGGGACCGTCAGCTCGACCGCGGGTCTCACTGGGGAGCTCTCCTGGACTGGACTCGATGGCCCTCTCAGGACCGGAGTCGACGGTACCACGGTCGGCGGTGCCGCGGCAGGGGTAGGTGCTGGGTGATCCGGACGAGTCTGCACCGAAGGTGTGAAGGAAGTTGAAGGCCTTCGGTCAGGTCCCTGAGCCGGAGAAGGCCGATGCAGAGGTTTCTTGGCGGAGCCGGCGCGGTCCGGTGCCGGAGGAGCGCTGTCAGTGCTCGGTGCCGAGGACGGAGGGTTAAGGGCTGCCTCCATAAGGAGAGTCTTTAATCGAAAGTCCCTCTCCTTTTTAGTCCGCGGCTTAAAGGCCTTGCAAATGCGGCACTTGTCGGAGATGTGCGATTCCCCGAGGCACTTTAGGCAAGAGTCGTGGGGATCACTTGTGGGCATCGGCTTTTTACAGGCCGAGCACAGTTTAAACCCTGGTGAACCGGGCAAGGGCCCGGGCACCGGGCGGGGAAGGGCTAGAGCCCAAAACCCGTTAAACTATGTACAACAACTAACTAACAACTATAAACTATAAAACTAATTATACTATGAATAAGTCAACTATATACAACAAGAGATCAAATAAATGGAGAAGCTAGGGAAGTGGAGGACAGCTAAGCCGCGCTCCACTGTTCCAACGACCGATACGGGCGGTAAGAAGGAACTGAGGAGCGGGCGGGTCGGCAGGGGTATATATCCAGCACCTTGGCGGCGCCACTCCAGGGGGCGACCTGCCGACCCACCGGAGTTGCTAGGGTAAAAATCTTCCAATGAGCGTGCACGCACGGCGCACACACCTAACTGGAATGGATATGAGCAATCACTCGAAGAAGAATAGATCCTTACTGTTATATTCTTAGAGCATGAAATTACTGTCCATATAGATTCTATGGAACATGTGGATTCATTTAAGATTTTTACTTCATTTGATTCTACATTTTTCTTTCACATATAGTGCCACTCATTCCCTCCCCCACAACTTGTTCTGTCCTTCTGATATATTTTGTACCCTGGAATGACTGTGTCCCATTGATTGTCCTCACTCCACCAGGTTTCTGTGATGCCTATTATATCAATAGCCTCCTTTAACATGAGGCACTCTAGTTCACCCATCTTATTATTTAGACTTCTAGCATGTGTACAAGCACTTTAAAAACTTGTCACTGTTTGTCTGCTCTTTTCTGATGTGTCAGATTATGTGAATTTCTTGTCTGATCTGGCCCATACTTTATCTATTTCCATCCTTTCCTTCTGACTAAAACCTAGAGAATCGCTATCAATAGAGTCTCCTCTAAGAGAAGTCTCTGCCCAATCTATGTGCTCCTCTGCAGCAATCGACTTTCCCCCGTCTCTTAGTTTAAAAACTGCTCTGCAACCTTTTTAATGTTAAGTGCCAGCAGCCTGGATCCACTTTGGTTTAGGTGGAGCCCATCCTTCCTGTACAGGATCCCCCTATCCTAAAAATTTCCTCAGTTCCTAATAAATCTAAATCCCTCCTCCCTACACCATCGTCTCATCCACACACTGAGACTCTGAAGCTCTTCCTGCCTACCTGACCCTGTGCATGAAACTGGAAGCATTTCTGAGAATGCCACTATAGAGGTCCTGGATTTCAGTCTCTTTCCTAGGAGCCTTAATTTGGCCTCCAGGACGTCTCTTCTACCCTTCTCTATGTCATTGGTACCTACACGTACCATGACCACCGGCTCCTCCACAGCACTACACAAGTCTATCTAGATAGTTTAAGAGATCTGCAACCTTCGCACCAGGCAGGCAAGTCACTGTATGTTTCTCCTGATCGTCACAAACCCAGCTATGTTTCTAATGATCTAATCTCCCATTACTAACACTTGTCTTTTCCTAATGACTGGAATTCCCTCCCCCGGAGAGGTAACCTCAGTGCGAGAGGATACCCCAACACCATCTGGAAGGAGGGTCCCAACTATGGGAAGGTTTCCCTCTGCTCCCATTGACTGCTTTCCTTCCCTAAGCCTTTCATCCTCCTTAGCAGCGCAGGGGCTGTCTGACCAGAGGTGGGACAAATCTAGTGTCCCGGAAAGCCTCATCAACATACCTGCCTCCCTTAGCCCCCTTCCAAACTCCCTCTTGAAACTCCCTATTCACAAAGCTCCCTGGTCGCTTGCTCACAGCTTTATAAAGCCCTGGCCTTCCTGATAGCCCCGCCCCCTGACTAAGGCTCAGCCAATGAGCAGAGGCTTCTAGATTTCAAACTTTGTTTAGAAGCTCACAGCTTCCAACTTCTGGTCACAGCACATGGTCCTTCAAACAAACAGACAGACAAACAAACACAAGCCCAGCACACAGCAAGTAACCCACAAACACACACTACAGACAGCCATTTACCTCAAGGGTCCCGTATTTGATCCTCCTCCACCTGGAGAACTCCCTTGTGAAACTCCCTGTTAGTAGCCCCTGTTTGCAAAGCTGGGAAGCGGGAGTGGGTTCCCCTGGGAGGAGAGACAGAGTGCAGGGGGCACTGCTGCAGGGCAGCACCCCAAGGAAAGCGGCACTGGGATCCGGGAGGGACATGGGGCCTGCAGCAGGCGAGACACCGGCCAGAAGGGGGTGCTCTGAGGCTGAGGCACTAATTCGCAAGGCAACCAGCAGGAGGGGCTGTGCTGGTGAGTGCTCGACCTGTTACATTATCCCACAGATAAGCTAGGAATCTCCTCTTTTCAGTGATATAAAGCTCTTGTTTCAGACCTTAAATCTGTCACTTGTGCAGGACTGAGTCTTACACTTTCTGTTAAAAGACATGCCATTAATAAACAGCCCACAAAGATATCTTATAGATGTGGAGCAGCTGAATGAAAGCAACTATTAGACAAGTCACCGGGGGGAAAAAGATGAGTGGAGGGGTAATGGGAACACACAAAGGGCAAAGTACTCCAGGGTCTCTGCCCAACACAGATACTGTAATCACTACAGAAGAGAAAGAGTTAGCAATCTCCATGCCACTCCTGCAGTGCCCACAACTCTGGAGTGGGCACATCTGGACCTGAGAAGCTTTCCAATGGACACAGACTATCAGTATCACTCCCTGCCCCCAAAATGTTGGGGTCCAGCCAGGGATGAGTTTCAATGAGGGAATGAGATTAAAAACCTACAGTGCAATGATTCAGACTGCTGAGTAAGGTAGTAACGTACTGGTACTGGTCAATGCAGTAACTTCACCACTACCATCATCACCATCTACACACCCCAAAATCAACAGGGAATTGTGATGTGCCACTGGCTGCACTGAGTGTCTGCAACACACATGCATAAATTACGGAAATGCATACTTTAATGTTCATCAGGCACAGGAAGATGGACGGAGCCCTGTAGCTCTGTGCTACTTAAACACTTAGTGGGAGAATGGCACAATGAATTGGATCCTTTGATTGTACCCCTTTTTAACAAACTTTGCCAAAGGCAAAGCCTCTTTTTTGTCGGTATAACACCTTCAATGTGTAGGTACATAGCAGCAATCACTCTTTTTTACAATGCTTTTCTATTACCTTTAAGGATGGTGCATGAGTTATCCCTTTCCTTGCTGCTATGCAGTGTGCACCAGACAAGTTAAGCAGTGATCAAAACCAGTGAATAGCTAGGTGTGGCAAGGAGGTTTTTCACTTCTGGCTGGCCTAAAGTTACAGTAAATACACACAGTCAAATATTCTAATTAAACCTAGTTGTGTCCTGTTGTATTATTTACCGGTTCCAGCTTTCAGTGTTGCTTTGCTCACTCCTAGACAAGTTGTATAAGGGGCTGTTCTGTTCCAAACGTGGCCAGTGCCTCACCCTTTCAGTTTGGTTTTTAAGAAGTTTAATCTCTTCTTAGCAACTGGGTAGGAATAACTGCTTCTGTGCCATTTTAAAGCCTTCTCCAAACAACAGGCTATTGGTACTGGTGATAATCCAGCACTTGGCTAGGTGAGGCAGGAGCAGCAAAAGAACCAAAACAAAATTTCCTTCCTCCTCCTTGGGAACTGAAGGAAAAAGTGGGGAGAGAAAAATATTGGGGCAAAAAGGAAGTCCTTCTCTCCTTCTAAGTGTACTGAGATCAACTGAATACAGCTGTGACATCTAGCAATAACAGAAAGCACATGTCAAAACACTACTGGCATCCCTGTCCTTTATCCCAGACCTAACATGGGCTGATTGGACTCCAAACCACATACAGGCTTGAGGGAAAGAAGGGGGAGCCAGGAGTCAGAAGCAAAGCTAAATTGACCCAGCTGTAATAACAAAGGCGCAAGGCTCATACCACAAGAGCTTTTAAAAAGAAAACACTGCAATTTAAAAGTTCTTTCATACAGATTAGGAGAAGGGAAATCCAGAGAATGGATAGAAGCAATGGGTAGATAGGAAAATCTTTTTCTGCCCAGCTTCATTTCTGAACTCCCAGAGCCCATCCATTTTCTAGATTGTTTTTATTTCTTCTGGATATATATCTAAAATATTATAACTTTAATATCTTGATTTTTCTGTATCTATCATACCTACATCATCGCATTCCCATTCATCCAGCAATGTATAAGTCTAGAGAGCTCACCGAGTTACATTTTCTCCATCTCTGTGTTTAACAGCTACCAATGCTTTAGAGATCTAATGGCCTTCACTTTGTTCTGATGAAGTGTGACTCTTCAGAGCCATATACCTTTAACCTTCTTCTGCACTTCTCCTCTGTATGTTGTTTTATCTCCAAAATTCAGAGCAGGCTTCAAATGACCCTTTAACTTCCCAGCTAGTGAGGCCATAGCATTTAAACGGCTTTACTTGTGGCTCTAACAGAGATGATACCGTAGAGAAGAAATACTCTTTCAGCCAAGGTCACATACCTTCTGCTCCCTCCTCCTCGAGAGATACAAGAGCTTGGTATATAGCAGGCATGGACAATTCAGTCTGAATTGCTCAAAAATTTACTATGGCATCAGAAACTGCAATGTATTCCTCTAAATGGTTGTTAAATAGGAAAACATAAAAAGCAGAAGACAACACATTGCATAATCATTTTGGCCCATTTACACTTCACTTTCCATGATTCTTCATTAAAGTTTAATTTATCATGATCATCAGAGCTGCCAAGCTAAGCTTTAAAGTATTATTCTTTTTGCAATGAATATTCTACTGCTTTGAAGTCAATGTGTAATTAGCTTAAAATACAAAGGTTACGAGTCTCTCTTATTAAAGTCGGTATCTCTGTTCTCCTTGGCAAGAATAAACAAGCCTCTTCCAAAGAGAACTTTAAAGAAAATATTAAAGGGAGTGGAAAATCCATTATATATCACCGAAGAACAGAAAAGTACAACCCAAAACCATGCTTACACAGCATCAGCCACATGCTGTTGAAGTTGGAAAGTAAAAAGCCAGGACATCTGTGATAACACACACTTACTCTGCCTCATGTTTCCTCAGCTGATTAATCTGGGAAAGTGTCAAATTGTTAAGGATGTACTACCATATACTATGTTTGACGCATCTCATTAAGCCTCTGTATGCTTGACTGAGGTCATTCTCAAAATACTTCACCAATGAAGCAGGCTGCTCTCTTCAGATGAGATAATAAGGTTAAAAACACCACTTTCAAGGCACCATCTGTACTTTTAACAACCTTTTCAGTTTTTAACATTTGTTAACAATTAAATTGTGATTTCTGGAATTTGAAAAATCCAGTTCAGCACTCATCTATTTATTATTTAATATAAATTTCACCTTCTGAAAATATGAATTAATCCTTTTTTAGGATCAGTCATTTGGAAAACATAATACGTACACAAATTTCACATTCATGCAAATGTGATTGAATAAATCCATCTTAGCAGCTTTGATCTCCAGTAAAAAAAATAAGCTGGAAAAGTAACTATGGAGATATATATATATACACACACACACACACACACACACACACACACACACAAACACAGTTTTACAAGTTATCAAATTAAAAGAGGCAGCCTCTTATGTCAATTCACACATATAGACACATACAAACCACAGTTTGTTCTATGTTAGACACATGAACTTGAAACACTGGAGCAACTTGAAGCAATGGAAGAATCTTAGTGCTAAAATATACCATTTGTTAGAAAGGATCATAGTTCAAGTAGGTGCTATATACTGTAAACCAACACAAGAACCTCTGCCAATGCTAATTTTGATCTTAAGTATAATTTCTTTTCCAGTTTTGGCCAGAGTACAAACTGCCAATTATGGAAGATTACAGAATTACAAAGAGAATTCCTAATATGTTTAATATCCACTAAGCAATATGTTAAGGCCACCGAAGTAGAGGCCATCATTTGTAATCTAAAGTTAGATTTTAACTCTAATTTGCAGACATTTGCACCACCTCCAGCTTTCCTTTGATGTGGTATCTTCTTCTGCAGAAGGATCTGCAGTAGCACAGCTTGTACCAGTCTATTGCACAAGTGTTTTACTTTATATTTGCTACTTAGCTAGGTAGAAAATAAGGGAAAGAATTCCTTACAGTTATTTACAGAGAGACATGCAGACAGAGCATTTCTATGGCACTGATGGATTGATGTCCCAGTCAAAGCTTTCAAAAAAAGTTCCTTCTTCTCTTCCCCAAGGCCAAACTATTACCTCAGAATATATGCAGACTGCTTCACAGATATGGAGTCACTAAGGAGATGGATGGAGTAATGTATATCCACACACATAATATATCTGTGAATATAAAGGCCATGACACAACTATAAGCAATACACTCCCTTTAGTGTTAAATAACAGAGGGTGCAAGGCACTTGAGAATCTCTGTGTAACAGTCCAACAGAATGGAGGTGATTTGTCATTAAGTAAGAGGAGGAAGCAGAATTTTATTCTGTTACTATCAGTGAAATGAAAAGAACATCACACACCAGGCTTTTATACTTGGGAAGTGCCTTGCCACAAGCTACATGGGGCAGAAGCTAGTTTTACTTGTTATAGCTGAAAAACTGTTATACCAATACAATAAAAACCAGCAGGATCTTATTAACAGTGATAAGGCAAAGATGCCACATTTATTGTAAATATAATAATAAGGCCAAAGATAAAAACAAACAACATTTAACCACTTATTCCTACTACTACTTATTCCTTATACACGCACACACACACATATATATATATTCATTCACACAACCATTCACTCAGGTTCTGTATAGGTGTTATAGTTACCAGCCTAGAAGTTGCTCATGCCAAGTTACTGGCCAGGTATCTTGGTCATGAGGATGGAGTTGAGTCTGTGTCAGCTACACCTGATGCTCCTGGAGGTTGGCAGCAGAACCAGAGACTCAAAGTCCTCAGTCTTCGGAGTTCATTTTTATAGGAATTAATTCTTGTGTTAGTCTATGGGAACCGTTTCATCCCACTGTTGTTGGCTCAATTAGCAGATGGCACATTCCTGGTGGCTCCACACTGTCTAAAGTGGCATATTCCTTCCAGGTGTTTGGGGTGGATCCCAGTTTACCCTCCGGGGGTTGTCTGGTGGTCCACTTTTGACACATTCTTTGGCCAGTGGATCCTTTCCAGGCTGGCACCTCCCTAACCATTCATGTACATCAAACATTCATCAACATACATTCCATATCTTAACCATATTTTAATTTACTGTCTCCACCACTTTTGGGATGTGTGTTAATTCCTATGAGATTCCCGGCCCTGCAATCACAGAGGGTGGGAGTCTGTTTGTTTACATTGTATCAATTACAGCTTAAGGCTAGCATAGTGTTTACTTCAAGAACAAAGTCAATTAACTTGTTTGTAAGTTTTGCATAGTAATAGAGTATCTTTCACAGGACAGATAGAATCAGTGTTTTCTGCAGACAGGAGCTTGCAAGTTTTAACATAAGACCTTAAAAGATTTTTGTACTTGGTGAACCTAGGGGGTCACTGTCACTTGGGGAAATCACTGTTAGTACCTTCTTTAATATCTCTACAAAACAATTGTGTGATAGACCAGTCACATTAATGGTGAAATCTCTATTTGAGTTTGTAACCTAACTTCTTGCAAAGGAGAGAAAAGGTAGGTGAGGCTCCTGAGACAATTTATTGTATTGGACCAACTTGTGTTGGTGAGAGAGCCAAGCTTTCAAGCCAGACAGAGCTCTTCTTCCAGTCTGGGAAAGGTACTCCAAGGGCCACAGCTAAATGCAACATGGAATTGATTGTTTAGCATAAGTAGGTAGCACATATTCTAAGAGACCATTCAAAGTAGAGTGGCCCATTAACACCTCTGCAGTCATAGGACAAAAAGAGGGAGTAGTGGGTTACTGATTGCTGTAATAAGCCATAACAGAACTTTTTGGAGGGCTTTGATGTGCACATCAACCTGTAAAAGAGTGATTGGAGCAGGGGGCTGGACCCATGGTCTCTCATGGGACTGTTCTAACTATTGGACTACAGAGTCATTCTCTCTCCATCCCTCTGGCCTTATGATTGATGTTGTCATGGAGAGGACAAGGGCAGGGGGGAAGAGAGTGGATAGATCACCCAGTTGGGAGACCCTGGGTCCAATCCTTCTGCTCCAATCACTATTTCATTATTTATCCCTGGTGGAATAGCTTCAACAGGAGAGATTAAGGGAGCCTCACCCCTTCATCGGACAATCCCATAGCTCAGTGGTTAGAGTTTGCTGCTAATAAGGAGGAGACCCCTGTGCCAAGCTTCTGCCCCCTCTGGTAGAAAAGGGGAAATTAAACCCAGGTATCCCACATCCCAGGTGAGTGCATTACTCACTGGGCTAAATGTGGGCATCACCACATCCTCCTCTTTCAGACATTTTGTGTGGTCAAGGCAGGTGTCTAACTCATTTGCTCAAGGAGCTGCCTGACTCCTGGCTGTTGGTTCCTATTGCTTGGTTGGATCTCTAGCAGAGATAGGTGCCTCTCTGCAACCTGGACTTAGGCACCTATCTCTGATGGAGAACAGGGCTTAGCACACCTGTTGTTGGCATCTCCCATTGGCTAGTTTAGGCAAGTTCCTGCTTAGTATGCTGGCTTTTGTAGATCACATTCTTAGGTGCATATCTCTCCCCATTCATTGTATAGAAGCCTAGTTGCCTAACTCAGGCTTTGTGGATCACTGTGTTTTGCCTGTGATTTTCTCGGCACCTAAAAGTTAGGCACTGTGATATTCAGTGTTCCAACTCCTAAGTCACTTTGTGGTTCCCACTCTGAGTCCCATGGGAAGTACTTTCTGAAGCAAATGGAAATATATCATCACTATCAGTTAGAGAATAAAGGAACTGTTTACGTATCAGCCACTCCAGTTAAACCACATGCAGATTGGGTGCAAGTTTAGGATGATGTCTGAGCCACAAAGCTTGTAAACTCTACTGGACACAGACATGGTAAAACAATTAACTAGCATTTAGAAACACTTTGATATAAATAGCGCTTTTCATCTGGGGATCTCAATGCACACCTCGGTCATTAAGTTTCACAATAGCCCTATGAAGTTGAACTAAGTGGGTATACAGAAGGCTATTGTCATAAACAGATAGTTAAGGGTTAAAGCCTCTTTTACCTGTAAAAGGTTAAGAAGTTCACCTAGCCTAGCTGACACCTGACCAGAGGAACCAATGGGGAAACAAGATGTTTCAAATGGAAGGAGGGACGTTTTCCTTTGTTTAAAGTTTTGGATTGGATCTGGACTCACCAGGAATTGGTGGGGGAAAGGAGGGGGGGATGATTAATTTCTCCCTGTTTTAAGATCCAAGAGGTTTGGATCTGTGTTCACCAGAAAATTGGTGATGTCCCTCAAGACTACCCAGGGAAAAAGGGGGTACTTGGGGGTGATGCCAGCAATACCAGATCTAAGCTAGTAATTAAGCTTAGAAGTGTCCATGCAGGTCCCCACATCTGTACCCTAAAGTTTAGAGTGAGGAAGGAATCTTGACAGGTATTGTGAGGCACAAAGAGTGCTAGATAACTTGCCAAGCATTACATAGAAAATCGGTGACAGAAACAGGACTCACATCTAATTGTACAGACTTGTTAATCTGCTTCTCAAACTATTAAGCCACATTTCACTTTATTTCTAGAGACTTGCTTACAAGTCCATTCCAAACTACACTGCATCATTTCTTTGGGCACCCTACATTCAGACATGGGAATTTTACTCATCCCTGTGAAAACATATAGTGTTCCAGTTCCATATAGTGTTTTAAGGAGTGTGGAGAGGGGTAGGGGGGAAATGTATGATGCTTATTTGCATTTTAATCTCAATTGTCCTAAGCAATTCTAGTAACATGATTTTTCCCATTTGAAAAAAATTTCATAACTATTGTTAAATGACCTGAGTTAATGAAAGACCTTCACTAGGAAAAAAATAAAAATAATAAAACCAACAACAAAATTTTAGCTGGAAACTATTTTTCACTACAGATTTATAATCAATGCCATTTTACAAACTGAGCTGACAATATAAGATCTAAGTTAGCAAAATAAGTCATCACTGCAATTTACAACTGATCGGAGAATATTAACAGCCTCAGGCAAATCAGTCATTAACTGCTACTGATTTGGAGGGTGACATGTCATTAATAATTCAATAAAAAAGGGCTTTGAGCAATAAAAGCTTAGGGTTATTTATTTAACCAATTAGATTCTTCTGGCAGCATCCCTGCTTTTGCAAGTATGACTAAACCACACATGTTCTTCAATTAATCATGAGAATTGTATACTACAAATCTGCAGTCCCTGCCTTTCCATTGGAGAGATGCACTGCATGAGAAGCCCTCAAGACTGAGAGGAAAAATACAATTCGTAACAGTTTTGTAGGCATAATTTATAGTCTCTCTCTGTGGATTAGAGAGTTGACACTTAGAGGATGGGCTAATTAGAAAAGCTTGGCCACTAGTGCTTAATGATCCACTCCTTGTGCACCACTTTCCTAATCCTCTGAGAGACGGGTACAAATTGCGCCTATAAAAAGTTATAATCTATTAACATGCATATGAGGAGCACCTTGTTACCACTAATGTTTAACAATCCTCTCTGATCTATTAAAGAGACTGGTACAGACTAATCTCTAATATGTTATACTGAATCATCAGGTATGTCATTTATTAATAGTTTTATTTTGTTTTAAAAGCACAGTGTGATATGTCATTACTATGATATTGGTAGGCTTGGTTACTGCATTTTTAATGTATGGAATGCTTCAGCGCTCTCTCTTTGAGAATTGATCTCTGACTCCAATATGTATAAACCAAGTGGGCTAAATTCTCTTCTCTAAAGAGTAAGTAAAGTTTCCTGCTTCAGGTCTCTTGCTCAGTGAACCAAACTAGCTGAAATCTCCAGAGTGCAGTGGCCTTATGTGTTGGATATTTAATCTTCTCTCTGAGCTCTGCAATGGCAAGCCGTTTTTATTTTATTTTTTTTGGCTCTACTTATTTGGATAAAAGCCAGAATTAGTCATGAGTCTTTCACAGATGTCATGGATTCCGGGACTTCCGCAGCTGCAGCTGCTGCTCCGCTGGACCAGGGACCTGCCACACCGACTGTTGCTCAGGTGGCCCCAGGCAGTTGGTCCCAGGAGCTGCCCCTGAGCAGTGGTTGGGGAGCAGCAGCGACATACCAGGCCACCCCCTGCTTGGAGGAGCGGCGGTGGGGCCATGGGCCACCCCCCGCCCGGAGAAGCACCAGCGGGGCCCTGGGACGCCTGCCTGCCTGCCAGGAGCGGCAACGGGGCCATAGGTTGCCCACCCCCAGGAGCAGTGGTGGGGCCCCAGGCCACCCTCCCCAGGACTAAAAATGACCACCAGAGCACCCCCCAGCCCCAGAGCAACAGCGTCCGCCAGAGTGCTCCCCTCCCCCAGCACCTAAGATTTAGTTAGGGGTATTTTTAGTAAAAGTCAGGTCAGATCACCCCTGACCTGTCCATGACTTTTACTAGAAATACCCCTAACTAAATCGTAGCCTTAGTCATGACATGTCATACAATCTGCTTCTAGCTGATGATAGAACCAGCTTAAACTAATGAAAGAATTGGAAATATATTCTTACTTTCGACACAGAGGTGAGGGGCTTAGGGCTCAATTTGGCCCCCACTTAAACAGGGGAAAACTCCCACCTAAGTCAATTGTATTCAGAACTGGAGCCTTAATGTTTGGGGCCCCCTTGGTATACGTAATTATTCCCAGGGAGACAATCACGGGAATCAAGTGAGTATTGACACCGCATGTTTGCTTTTATAATTGATTGATATTAAAAATAATGATAAGCAATGGAAAACAACCTTCCTAATGAAATAAATAATAAACTAAATGTCAACTTCCTCACACAGACTAGGATTTCTCAAGCTCACCCTTGGGAGAAGCAATGAATGTAACAACAACCACAGGGTTTATATGTGTTTGAAATTAAACCAATATCTCGCTAGAAAATTTATGAGATGCTGGTTTTCAGTGTAAAGTCAGCCACAAAACATCATATTTTAATTGACTTTCTTTCATTCTCCAGTTGTTGTTTTTTAAACACAAATGGGACACCACTGACCAAGCCAGTATTTTCAGGAAAGGATCCCAAAAATTGGGCACTCAAGTCTATATTTGGCACCTAAACAAAAGGCCTGGGTTTCAGAAGGAATATGCACTTGGCAGGAACCATTGAAATCAAGGGGCACTATGAGTCCCAGTACCTCTAAAAATCATGACATCTATTCAGATATGTAATATGGACTTCAGGCTAGATCCACAAAGGGTCTTGGGTGCTACAATGCTCAGTTTTGCATCACCTAACTTTTAGATGCTTTGCTACCCAGTGGAATCCACAGCCATGGGCAGATTGTGAACCTCCCGTTTTGGGAGGATAGCCCCTCCTCTGCCCCTTCCACCCAAGGCCCCACCCCCTTCTTCCCAAGGCCCTAGCCCCCACTACACCCCCCTACTCTTGCCTGCCAAGGCCAGAGGAGCCTTAAGCCCCCCACAGCAGCCAGAAGAGCCCTGGCCCACCCACCCACCTGAGCCACCCCAAACCCTGGCTGGCTGCAGGAGCCTCAAGCCCCAAGCCCACAACCTTAAATCACATGCCTAGACTCCTGGTACAGTACACAGGGAGAATTACTTGCCTAAATATGGAATCCATAAAAGTCAGCATGCTGAGCAACCTAAGCTACCAATGCTGAGAAGAGGGGTGTTGCCGAAGTCCAGCTCTTCTCAGAGAGCTAGGTGCCTAAGTCTGGCCTGGAGGAAGGCTCCTCTCTCTCCTTGGAATTCACAGCTGCGAACCCTTTCCTGGAAACAAGCACCTAAGCATTTTTTTTTTTTTGCAAGAAATATGGGGGGAGGGGTGGAGATGCTGAGCTGCCTTTAGTCCCATGGTTCATGCTCTTACTAGGGATGTGGGGGGAGACCTGAGTTCAATCCTCCACCACCCTTGGTCTGATGTAGAAAAGGGAGTTGTAGTTCAGTTTCTCATCTTTCAAGATGCTTAACTTTAGGCAACCACGTTTGGAATTTTTTGTCCAATTAATGAATTAATTATCTAAATTAATGAATACTGATATCTATTTTATACTAACCCTTTCCTACCTACTCTGCATTTATTAACTTCATTAGCTGCTCAGCATTCATAGAATAAGAACTGTGTCTTAATCCAAACTATTCCAGCTCTCTCTCCTTAACTTTGCCTCTCCTCTTTTCTTGTGAATTCACCGTGCTACTGAAGTGAGGAAATGGTTCAAACACCAAATGTATGAAAAGGACTAGCAACCCTGTGAAAGCATACAGCAATTTCTAACCATCTTTAAGAACATAATTCACATGTGTTAGAGCTGGAGGCAGTGAAGTAACTGAACCCATTAGAACCTGTTAGTACAAGAAAGGCACATACACTGTAGACTTTAAAATAGCTGTACTCTCATAGAGGAAGTAGAATATAGTTTATACCAATGTGAACTCTGTGTTAAATGATTATATTCTTTTAAATAGTATAATCCATCTCAATTGATCCCAAAGGGATTTTACAAATTTATCAGAGAGCTATAGAATTTCTGCCAATGCTGATATGTCATCTCAAGGGTGAAATCCAGCAGATATTTAACAGAGCACAGCAACACTTTTATTTCTATTATTAAATATTGTTCAAACACATAAAAAAGTGCTAGGTGACTCACCGAAACAAATACAGACACACTCCCTGCTCAGAAGAGCATACAAAAAATATTTGATATGACAAGAAATTGGGAACATAAACAGACAACAAAGAGGGGCCATGGGTGAGGAGGGATGCAGGTGACAATAATAAGATCACACAGATACTCTGGTTAGTAAAGCACGCACACTGTTCATGGCTGTATTTGTTAATTGTGTAGGGTTTTAAAACCGTCCTTCACCTCACTTCTAATAGACAAGACAGTGAAAAATGTAACATGGGATCTTTAATGCCATCTCATTCAAAACAGAACACCTCCAACAATACAGCCCAATGCACTGATTCACTAATGACTCAAACAGAATATAACTTACCAGCACCACTTCCTGCAGCAGGATGGTGTTTCTGGATGGTCTCCTTCCCGAATACTAACCTGGCTCAACCTTTCTTAGGCCATGGCTACACTGGAGAGTTACAGCACTGGTGGTGGGTTTACAGCGCTGCAACTTAGTAACTGTCCACACCTGCAAGGCACATCCAGCGCTGCAACTCCCTGGCTGCAGCGCTGGCTGTACACCTGGTCTGCTTGGGGTATAACGATTGCAGCACTGGTGATGCAGCGCTGCTCGTCAAGTGTGGCCACCAAAAGCACTGTAATTGGCCTCCAGGTATAGGAGGTATCCCAGAATGCCTGTTCACAACAAACCGGAAGAGTGGCTGAACTCCAGGCTCCCTGGAGCTGCTTATCTAAAAAACAAACACAGCTCCTGTTTGCTCGAGCAAGCCTGTGGAGGCAGGCAGGAGAATTGCTTTGGAATGTTCACAGCTGTTTGCTTGAGGAGAGAAGCCACACGGCGGAGGGGGAGGAGGCAGTCCGTGTGTGAGCAGCTGCTTATGTGGTCCGAAGGCTATTTAGGAGTGCATAATTTGCATTTAATGAATAAGAGAGGGGTGGGGGAAGGGGTCGAAACTTTTAAAATGATTGAAGGTAGGTGCTGTGTATCTTCCAGTCCTTAGAACTTGCAAGGCAGGGAGCTGACAACAGTGTCAGCTCCAAAAATTCACTCTCTCTGTCCCCCTCACGCCCCCTGTCACACTACACCCCACACCCCTCTTTTGAAAAGCAATTTGCAGCCACTTGAACGCTGGGATAGCTGCCTACACTGCAAAAGCAGCAAAGAATCCTGTGGCACCTTATAGACTAACAGACGTTTTGGAGCTTGATCTTTCGTGGATGAATACCCACTTCCTCAGATGCAGCGCTGATAGCTGTCAGTGTTGCCACACTGCAGCGCTTTCCCTACACAGCTGTACGAAGACAGCTGTAACTCCCAGCACTGTACAGCTGTAAGTGTAGCCATACCCTAAGTCACTTTATTCCTTGGATCATGTAGCATGTAGGGCAGAATGCAGAAGAAAGGGAATAATCTGCCTAAATGAAACAAATTTGTAAAAACTTCTAGACTTAATTTGCAACTTGAGGATTTTTGAAAACAGGTTGATTTTGTAAATAAACCCAAATGTTGTAGGGTGTGGCTGAAAATCACACCTAAAGAAGGTGGAGAGGGGAAGGAGAGAAAGAATTGAGGAGCATTTGCCTAAATAATTGTCCTAATTTTAATGAAAAAAATTAAATCCATTCAAAATAGCTTTCAGCCAAAAATAAATTTGCACCAAAGGACCTGTATAATTTTAAAAGTTAATGTGATTACTTTCTGTGGAATTGGAATCCTGTACTCACACTGAATAATACCTTACTCCACAAGTATTCCTACTGACATCAATGGGAGTACTCTTGCTAGAAAATGGCCAATTTGTAAAAAGCCCGTGAAAAAGTACATCTCTGGGGCGTGGAAAGGTTTTCATATTAAGTTTCAATTTTTTGGTCATTTTTCCATAGCTCTTCTAAGCAATTTAAAGGAAAAGAGATGATTGTTCATTGATTTTATTTTAGATTTCAGAATCATCTCATCATGTACCCAAAATAATGGCCTGGGGCACTTTTTTATTTTTGTAGTTAACACAAAAATAGCTAAAACATATCTAACACCATTGCAGCTGCTACATTGATATACAGAGAGCAAGGTGGGCTGTTTACCTAACTTGCTGCCCTCTGCCCTGTTCTGGACACACCTCTATTCCATGCAGTTCATAGCTGCAGCCCCTCCATTACCCAATCTGAAATCTCTTCTGCTGCTTAAACTTAAATCCCAGCCAACTTCATGTCTGGATTCTAATAATGTCCATTCACGCTCTTAACTACTCAAGCTTCTGATCATGTGCACACATAACACAACAGCAACAAAACCACATGGGTGAGGGGAGACAGGGCTTGCCGGTCTCGGGCTTAATTATTTTGTGCTTTATTATTTTGTCCATGTATATGGGAGAAAGAAAATTCAAAGGAGCCCAGCCAGTTCCCTCACACAAGGTCCATGGGAAGAGGAAGCATGCTGAAAGAGGAAGAGTCGTGGTTTCCTCTCTGAACAAAGGCATAACAGGGATTATAGGGCCCTAAATTATAACATTCTCTGTCTGAAATCCCACTCACAACTTTATGCTTAATCCTGATCACTATATCATTAACAATAAATACATGAATCAATAAAAATGCTATAACATTTGAAAAAGTGCAGAGCAACAAAGCTTATCCAAGAACTCAAAAGTACAGGACAAGTTAAGGCTGCAGTCTATTTAAATCTGTCCAGCCAGAAAGCAAAACAGCTGAAGGGATTAATAAGAGTAGAGAGATAATGTCAAATTGCATTACTTTTCTCTGTTCCATATTGTGCAACAGGATTGGGCATGAAACATAATATATTTAAAGCTGACATCAGAAAGCAATATCTTTCTGCACAAAGAACCCCATCTGCGAAAAGTGCCTTTCCAAACAACTATGTCACATTAAAAATCTTAGCTCATTCAAGAATCAACATAACATTATGGGAACGAGAAGGGAAGAAGAGGGGAGGGAGTGCTAAGGAAATACATGAGCTTTGATGGGGCAAATATTCTTCATTTCCAATATGTTATTTAAGTGAGGCTTTTTCCAAGTTGTTGTAACTTCTTAAATTTTGACAGTTCACTATTGACTTAGGATAATTTTGGTGTGCTGGTCTGACATGCAAAACTTCTAATAACTTCTGCCGTAGTGTTAGATGAATAAAATGAGCAGGATTTGGACTTTAACGAATACTACCAATAAAGGAAACTATCTTAATAATTGTTAAGTAACTGAACAAATATGTCAACAGCATTGTTTCACACTTCCATAACATTTTCTGGTACCAGTATTCCTTATTCAGGGCAGTGTCAAAAGTTCCCATATAGTATTTTCATTTTAACTTACTCAAGCTAATTTAGAGTGTCATTTTATATAGACTTCAGCCAAATAAAGAACTGGCACACTAAACACCTTTGAAGTTGCTTAATAGAAACACTAAAGGAAACATGAATAAAGATCATATCTAAATCATTGATTCTGCTAGTGTATTTCTTCATCCAACTTACTCTTTCTCAATTTATTGACAGTTATGGTGCAATTAAAAGAAAAACACTGAAGTAATGCTTTTAGTATTTAGCTTCAGTATCTCAGACTGTTATATATGGTTTTGATTCTGTGTTATGTTTTTGTAATGAATAAAGCTATTAAATTTGCTTATCATTGAGCTATCTTCAGGGGATACCAAGTTGCTCTTCCTCCCTTCTAGCTTCATGGTTTCCACCATAGAGCTACTGGCCTCCAATCCAAAGGTCTGTAGGACTCTAGTCGACAGGATTTTCTGGAGAGCACTAATATTCACTGCCAACACTCAAAAAATATTTCAGTAGTGGCAATGAGAATTATCTAGTACCCCACATCCACAATGTGGGAGAGGACTAATGCATAGTTTCCCACAAAAGACTGGGTACTGGGTGATTGGACTCCAGAAGGATAGGTATAGAAATGCAAACATGGGGACGATGAGGGCCTAGGGCAGAGGAGGAGGAAGAGTGCATGGAGAGTGCCTCTCACGTATTTTCCCATTAGTGTATCCAACTGCAGGATTCAGAAGATATATGCCACAAAGCTGGAGAGAATTTAGAGAAGAATTAAATTGAATCATAAAATAAATAACCCTCTCTATGTGCCATTTAAAGGAAAATGCATTTGTTGCACTAGAAAAATGAGGACATAAAAAACACCAGCAATAAAGTTTGTATGTAACTACAACAAACCATCATGGGAACTAGATAAAGTTATTTTTATGAATAAGAGTATAAAAGATGTACAATATGTTCTCAAGGGGCCACCAAATGAAATTAATGGGCAGCAGGTTTAAAACAAATAAAAGGAAGTTCTTCTTCACACAGCGCACAGTCAACCTGTGGAACTCCTTGCCTGAGGAGGTTGTGAAGGCTAGGACTATAACAGCGTTTAAAAGAGAACTAGATAAATTCATGGAGATTAAGTCCATTAATGGCTATTAGCCAGGACGGGTAAGGAATGATGTCCCTAGCCTCTGTTTGTCAGAGGCTGGAGATGGATGGCAGGAGAGAGATCACTTGATCATTGCCTGTTAGATTCACTCGCTCTGGGGCACCTGGCATTGGCCACTGTAGGCAGACAGGATGCTGGGCTGGATGGACCTGTGGTCTGACCCAGTATGGCTGTTCTTATGTTCTTAATGTGAATGTTTGCTTTAAATTCCCCTTGACATACTGTATGACTTTAGAGTAAGAAGTTTTGTTATCTGTGCTTTTCCTTTAATGACTTTTTCTTAGCCCTGCCCCATATCTTCTTTTCAATCCTTTCATTATGCCTACACCATGTACTGCTTTGTACTCACAGGGAAAACATACATTTCAATGAAGTCAGGACCTGGCATCATTGTGACTTTTATCAAAATATCTATTCATCCATATTTTTTTTCATATAGCACATGGAAAACATTGTAATCACTTTAAATTGTTATGGTATACAGCATTAATCATCTGATCAAAAACATATGGCCCACTTGTGACGGGTTCAGTCACAGAGACCCCCTTGGGACTGTTACCTGACATGTGGAATTTATTTTTGAGCCTGTTTTCCCTGCCAGCTTGGGGACTCCAGAACCCTGCCTTCTTGAGCCAGATATGCTAGCCTGCTGCAAACACAGACCGAGGTCTGATCCACGCCCCCAAAGCTGCAGGCTTAACTGAAAACAGCTTTGCAAGGTTCTGGAGTCACAAGCTGACAGGGAAAATGGGCTCAGAGGTAAATTCTGCACATCAGGTGACAGTCTCAAAGGAGTCTCTGTGACCAAATCTGTCACATTGCCATAGTCGAACAGGATCTGTGCACAGCTGATTGCTTTGAGACACTGGTAGTGATTTTAAGTGAGTTTTAAGTGTGGTAGCTCGAGAAGAGACAAAGTGGCAACTGGTTTGTTATTTTCAGTTTGCTTATTTCAGGTAAGGGAAATAGAGACAGAAAATTAGCAAAAGGGATGAGAGTGAAGCTCAGGAGAAGCTAGAACTGCACAGGCTGCAAAATGCTGAGAAGGAAAAGGAACATAAAAGGCAGATTAAATTAAAACAAATGGAGATTGATGGACGATGTGTGAGGGAAAAAGCTGCTCACAAAAGAGCCATGGAAGCCCAGAGGTTAGCCCAACAAGCTGCTCAAGAAGACAGGCAGCAAGCCCTGGAGCTCAGGCAGGTGAAGGCTGACAAAAAAAGGCAGGAGAAGGAAAGACAGAAGCAGCTAGCCCTGGAGTTAAAAGACAAAGAAACTGAGGCCCAAACTGAGACCAAGAAGCATGAACTGGCTCTAATGGAGTGGAAGATACAGAACTCTTCAGCAACTGGCTCCAGTTCCCCCAAAAGCCACAAATGGGAATGATTATGTCCACAATATGAAGAATCCAGTGATATTGCTGAGTATTTCATCACTTTTGAGAGACTGTGCACTCACCATGTGATTCCTGAGGATCAGAAAATGACCACTCTGGTTGCAGAATTGACTGGGAGAGCTCTGGACATACTCAGTAAGATGCCTATTGCTGATGCTTCAAACTATGGTAAATTTAAGGAACTGGTTTTGAAACAGTTTCAGATTACACCTGAAACCCATAGGGTAAAATTCAGGAGTCTTAAGAGGGGATCTGGATTGAGTAATGTGGTTTATGTAAATGAAATGAGGGATTTGTTAGACAACTGGGTGAGGGGGAAAGGCATTACAAGCATGGAAGAAATGTGTGATTTGGTTACTCAGGAACAGTTCCTGAATATGTGCAGTGATGATGTAAAACAGTATTTCTGGGACAAAAAGGTGGATGTAGTGGGTAAATTAGCTGGGTTTGCAGACTCTTATGAGAAATTACAAGCTGCAATTAAACATAAACCACTGACAGAGGGGTACAAGTTTGGGGGAAGGCAAAATCACCGTTTTACCGCTGGGAAAAAGGACGCTGGGTGTTCACCTCCCCATTCCTCTGTTATTTGTCACAAGTCTCCTATACAAGCAGAGGAGCCCAGAAGGTGCTATCATTGCAAGTCCACTGAGCACTAGAGGAATAAATGTTCTTAGCTGAGTGGGAACAGGCACCACGTAACACATGAAGCTGTTACTTCTCAGAGCACAGGGGTATCCCAGGCTTCTGCCTCTTACCACACAGGATTTGTAAAGGTTGCTTCTACACATCCAACCAATGAGCATATGCATGCTGTTAAGCTTAATGACAAAATGCTCCAAGGATGGAGACATGCATCCGACGAAGTGGGTATTCGCCCATGAAAGCTCATGCTCCAATACGTCTGTTAGTCTATAAGGTGCCTGTCATAAACAGATAGCTAAGGGTTGATGTCTCTTTCACCTGAAGCACCTGCCCAGAGGACCAATCAGGAAACCGGATTTTTTCAACTTTGGGTGGAGGGAAGTTTGTGTCTGAGGTCTTTCTCTGTCTGCCTGCTTTCTCTGAGCTTTGGAGAAGTAGTTCTGCTTTCTAATCTTCTGTTTCTAAGTGTAAGGACAAAGAGATCAGATAGTAAGTTATATGGTTTCTTTTCTTTGGTATTTGCATGAATATAAGTGCTGGAGTGCTTTGATTTGTATTCTTTTTGAATAAGGCTGTTTATTCAATATTCTTTTAAGCAATTGACCCTGTATTTCGTCACCTTAATACAGAGAGACCATTTGTATGTATTTTTTCTTTCTTTTTTATATAAAGCTTTCTTTTAAGACCTGTTGGAGTTTTTCTTTACTTCAGGGAAATTGAGTCTGTACTCACCAGGGAATTGGTAGGAGGAAGAAATCAGGGGGAGATCTGTGTGTGTTGAATTTGCTAGCCTGATTTTGCATTTCCTCTGGGTGAAGAGGAAAGTGCTTTTTGTTTCCAGGACTGGGAACGGAGAGGGGGAGTCACTCTGTTTGGATTCACAGAGCTTGTGTCTGTGTATCTCTCCAGGAGCACCTGGAGGGGGGAAGGGAAAAAGGATTATTTCCCTTTGTTGTGAGACTCAAGGGATTTGGGTCTTGGGGTCCCCAGGGAAGGCTTTTCAGGGGGACCACAGTGCCCCAAAACACTCTAATTTTTTGGGTGGTGGCAGCAAGTACCAGGTCCAAGCTGGTAGCTAAGCTTGGAGGTTTTCATGCTAACCCCCATATTTTGGACGCTAAGGTCCAAATCTGGGACTAAGGTTATGACAGTGCCACAGGACTCTTTGCTGCTTTCAAGGATGGAGAGATACTGGCGCAGAGATTTCTGTGGTCCGGAGAGACCTGATCCATGAGAAGGATTTTTTACCAGGAAAAATGGCAGAATTAGAATTGGTGGGAGGTTACAAAGTCCTTGCACCTTTAGCTAAGGTACACATGAAAACTGGTGATGTGCAGGCTGAACTAACTGTGGCAGCAGTAGCAAAAATTTTGCACCGTTTCTACTGAGAAATTACTTTTTTGATGTGGCAGAATCTGTCCCAGGGTTTATAAGCAGCAAGAAGGAATCTTGTGCTGAAAGTCCCAGAGAAGAGGGTGAACTCACATGTGCTGCTGGGGAAATAGGACAGTGTCTCTTCAACTCCTCTGTAGCGGTAAACAGTGGGCTGCTGGGGGCAGGGATGGTCATAACCAGTTCCTGTTAGGGGACCGGATGTCCCAATTTTATAGGGACAGTCTCGATTTTGGGGTCTTTTTCTTATATAGGCTCCTATTACCCCCCACCCTCTGTCCTGATTTTTCAAACTTGCTGTCTGGTCACCCTAGTTTTTGTAGCCCCGAGGCTCAAGGCAGGTCCCTGCGGGAAGGACTGTGATCATCTCCCTGAGGGAGGGGGATGGTCCACCTTGTAACAGGGAGGCCTTCCCAGCTGCTGACTGCCAGGAAGATGTAGTTCAGCAGGTGACAGACCTGACCCTGCGGTGCGAAGAAACATGTATCCCAGAGATGGAAGTTGGGGTCCTGGTGACCGCTGCAGTGGGAACAAACCCCAAGGGCTCTGTAGCTGGAAGCAAGCCCAACCTGTGTGAAAGGGGGGAGATTTTGCTGCCCAGTGAAGGGTCTGTTATAGCTGGTAGCTGTTAGCCCACAGCTGAATCAGAGTCACCTTCCCTTTTGGGGGGCACAGGAGTGTCTGACCCAGAGGGGAGCCCAGAGAGGGAAATCCAGATGGAAGGTGATGGGGGACAGGAGGGTTTCTCCACCTTTTGTAGGAAGGCATTTCCAGAGGAGGCGGGTGAAGGATCAGCATCTGAAATCCCAGACCCCTCACTTATATGTCAGGTTTTAAGGGAAGACTGGGAGCAGGGGTTAAAGTAACTTAAAGGACTTGCTGGTACTCCAGAGTCCTGCGGAGGGAGAGGAGCCTCAACCGGAAGAGGCGTGGCCTCTATCAGAAGAGGTGGGGGCTTTAAATCCCCGGGCTTTTAAATCAGGATTTAAAGGGCTCAGGGATTCAGCTCAAGCTAGGAGCCGGGCCCTTTAAATCACCCTCGGAGCTACCAGCTGCAGAGGTGGCTGGGAGCCTTGGGGTTTGAGCAGGGGTGAAAGTAATTTACATTTCTTACCCATATGGTCCAATCGCAAGCAACTCACCTCTCCTATGTACTTCATGGATTCCTCCCATTGCATGACATAGATAGAGAAAATAAAGCTACTATTACTACTACCAGTACTGTCTATAATAAAACTTTACTTTCGGAATAAGCCTGAAAAAGGGAAAACTCACTGTCACATTTTTCTCCGTGTCTTCCCTCCTCCTCCAGCCAGGCTCCGGACACTAGGCTCCATGCTTTCTCCCTGCCTGGCACTGAGCAGCAGCTGCAGGGGCTTCCCTCTAGCTGGCAGCAGGGAGACTGGATAAGGGAGGGAGAAGTCTACCTGCTGCATAAGAATAGTTTAAACTCAGTTGTTCCCTGCACGGTTCAGTAACATTTCAAAGAGGATCTGCAAGCAGTTTGGACATCACAACCATGATCCTCTGCTGGGGAGGCAATGGGATAGATTTGAACTTGGAAATGGTTTCTGATTTTGATTGCATTTTTTGTGTATAGGAGATCCCCTCATCCCGGGGGCAGGAAAGAACTGCCCCTGCCATGGTCACACACCCCCTCCCCGCCTCCAACAACAACTGGGAGTGAAATTAAAAAGGATGGAAGAAACGGCTCCTAATGCTGCAAGCTAGAGCCTAGAGGAGAACCCCTGCTGGGGGGAGGAATGCAGAGCCTTGTCTGCAGCCTGGCTGGAGGAGGGGGAGGGAGACGAGAAACCAATGTTGTGTCTTGTATTTGTTGTGTATATTAGTATTGGAGAGAGATCCCCTCATCCCCTGGGGCAGACAAGGACTGTCCCTGCCATGGTCAAACACACTCTCCCCACTCCTTCCAGCTATGTGAGTGAAATTAACAAGGATGCCAGAAACCACTCCTAACCCCAGGGGGCTGAACCGCTCAGTGAACAGCTGAGTTTAAACTATTCTTATGCAAGGGGCAGGCTTCTCCCTCCTTCAGCCAGTCTCCTTTTCCTACCAATCTTCCGTACTGGCCCATACCGGCTTACTTTCACCTCTGACTGGAGGTCAAATCTCCTGGAGGGGAAAGTCCACCCAACTGACCTTTTGGGAACAGAGAGTGGGGTGACCGAGGGGACCTTACCAAACCAAGGCACTTAATTGAAAGAGGTTGTTCCTGCTACGCTTGTAGGGTGACCAGACAGCAAACATGAAAAATTGGGACAGAGGGTGGGGGTAATAGGAGCCTATATAAGAAAAAGACCCCAAAATCAGGACTGTCCCTATGAAATCGGGACATCTGGCCACCCTACACTTGTAAAAGAGAAAACTGTCTCTTCAAGGCGGGAAGAAGAAAAACTTTGCATTTGGGAAACTTCACAAGCAGGTGAGGTCCAACACAGAGAAATTCTAGCGAAGGGGCTGAGGACAGGCATGGTCGCAGTACACCCTTTCCTTGCCAAACCCTCAAACACATGCCTGAATTGAAAGCCTTCTCCAAAGAGGCAGGAGAATTTGTGTCTAAGCACCTACCGTGGTACACAAAAGGATTGGGAAATGCAGTGGATACTGGGCAAGCCAGGCTGTGTGAACAGTCTGCTGGGGGGGAGGAATGCAGAGCCTTCTCTGCAGCCTGCTAATAATAAATGCTCTGAGCAGGGAGGGATAGATCAGTGGTTTGAGCATTAGCCTACTAAACCCAGGGTTGTGAGTTCAATCCTTGAGGAGGCCACTTAGGGATCTGGGGCAAAATCAGTACTTGGTCCTGCTAGAGGAGGCTGGACTCAATGACCTTTCAAGGTCCCTTCCAGCTCTAGGAGATGGGTATATCTCTATTATATATATATATATTTTTTTTTTTGATGCGTGACAACATGATTTTTGGAAAACCTTTTGTACATGCTAGGAATGGTGACAAGACAGTCCCACAAACATGTGACTTTTCAGCTTATACCTGTAGACAAGCTGGAAGCTTGGCACAGCAGCAAAAGCACAACAGGCCTACACTGCTGTGTGGAAGGGAAAACTGAGGCACGCTACCTCATGGCATTGGTGGCTAAATGCCAAGACACCTACACTTTTACAGCTACTGTTATCTGCATTCTGTTAGCAATACTGCACCCCAACTTGTTTTCAGGCACCTGAGGACCAGGAACCCCAAACCTTGCTAGGACACTTATGAACAACAACATAGGGTTTAAAGGTATTGAAAGAGGGTGTGTAACCAGAGACAAACAGGGATTTTATATGTACTGCCTCCACTATGGACAGTGTCCAAGACTCCAGCAGTAAGTTCAGAAGGAGGGTGTGACATTGCACTCCATAATATTTTATGGAAATATGCTTATGATTGTAAATATGATATAACTGGAATATGCTTCATGCATAAGATCTCTTGTAAGGTATCATTACAAAACTTATGATCTACTGAGTGTGTTCATCCTATTTGTTTGCATGTATTATTTCTATGTCTGGGAGCCACGAGTGGCCGTACCTGCGGATGCTCAGGTAAACAAAGTGTCTCGCGGCTCACTAGGGGCTTACCCTGAACAAGCAGGGAAGTTTGGAAACTCCTGTATTAAGTGGAAGCTATTAAGGGTGCTTCAGAATCAATTAACTGTGAATGGGTTTGTTTACTTGCAAGCCTTCCTGTGTTGGCCAGCTCCTAGGTAATGAAGAAGGAGGTCTTACAGTGACATGTGATCATGTCACCTGAACTGGAATCCCTCTTAAACCTGTTGCTTTTCCAGTTAGAAGGATGGGTGGGGATCCAGAGAGACAAAAGATTCCCACCTTGTGCCAAAGCTATAAAAGGGGGCGGAACAGAACAAAGGGGGCCCCAGTCATGAGAAAGCCCCTGCTTTTCATCTAGGTTACCACCTGAGCAGGGGTGGCATGTTTGTAGAAATTTTGGTGGTGGCCAGAACCCACCCCTGCCCAAACTCCACCCCCACACCTGCCCAAGGTTCTGGGAGGGAGTTTGGGTGAGGGAGGAGGTCTGGGGTGCAGGCCTTAGACTGGGGGAGGGGATTGGGGTTCAGGCTCTGGGAGGCAGTTTGCGCAAGTTCATTCTTGTCTGGTACATTGTTTAAAAAAGTCCTTTGAGGCTCAGGTAACCTGAAAAAGAGCTCGTATCTCTCTTGCTCACAGAAGCTGGTCCTATAAAAGATATTACCTCACTCATCTTCTTTCTCTAATATCCTGAGACCAACACAGTGACAACAACACTGCATAAACATATATTTAACAGTGATAAAATCTGCTGTTAAGAAATGGTTGAGCTATTAAAAAGTACAACTTGCAGCAGAAATTTTGAACTCAGTATCCCTGAAAAATGAAAAAAAAGAGGGACAGATCCTCAGCTGAAGTCAACAGAGCTGTGCCTGCTTACTCTAGCTGAGCTTCTGGACCAGAGCCTATATCCTCCAGTTTATGGACCTTATGTTGAAACATAAGTGGGAATTTAGATATATTATTTTGGCCAGCACAGGGCTTTCATATCATTCCACTGATGTAACAGAAACATATTGAATGAAAAGATAACATAAAATTCGATATTGAGGCTATGAAGTTCAAACAAAGTGCATTCCTTAGTTCAACAAAGACCCATTCACAATGTCATGATGATAAAAAATTAATTTACTGCTATTCAGCAAAAAAGAGAACATTTTCCCATGCTTTTTTTGATATATTGAACACCTATTCCAATGAATTGTTGTGGGTGATTTCTATGAAAACACTAAAACAACGGTTTGATGCTCCACATTGTCAAAGCAATACCTCAATTCCACATCAAGTTTGATCCTGCATAAATAGTGAGGTTAATGTTATAATTCTAACCTGGCTTTAAGTCACAATTGAGAGCCATACAGAGATATAAGGGCCAAACTCCTCATCAACCTATCTAAGAAGAGGATGGAAAGGGGAGTGTCATTGCTGCTGCATTGGTCTCCGATTTCCATGACCCACAGAAGCTCCTCCATGGAGACTCCATGAGGACTAGGCTTCTCTACTGGGTAGAGGTTAGGCTGTGATTAAAGGCTTTAGTTGGGGGAAGAAAGAGTTTTTCATGGCTTGGCACCCTCTCCTACAAAAAAAGGCCACAGGATGTTGAAGGTAAGCTGACCCCGTAAGGTGTCAATGCAGATGTGCAGGTCCAGTGAAGAAGTTGGTGAAGAGGGTCTTCTAGATTTGGAAGCAACAACACCACACTTACCTCAGAAAACAGGGCCTGGAGCAAAGCTGGTCTCTAGGCAACCTAACAAGCACAGCTGGCCTGTAGCAGGCTGCCTAATTAGCTACAGTGCCTGATGGGTTATAAGAGTCAACAGACTGGCTCAAGCCCACCAGCAGCAGGAGCTCAGTGGCTATTCAAAGCATTAACCCACGGCTGTGATAGCTCCTGTGCCTGCTTGTTCCTTGCCTTGCCCCAGGTAACCAAGTTCTGACTCTCCGCTCTAATTCCTGACTTTGGCTCTGACTCTTTGCTCTGGCATCTGCTCTAACCACTGGGCATGATCACCCACATCCTGATCCTCAATACATCAAAGAATTCCACAGAATCCAGTTATATTTACACTGCAATTAGAAGGTATGATCACCAGCACATCTAGACATACCTGTACTATAGAGCATAGCCATGGAAGTGAAAGCAGTGGAAGGGGTTAGCCATCTGGAGTATGATCCCATCCAAGACCCTAGGTAGGAACTCAGGGTGCTAGTCCCACTCACATCTCTGAGGCTACACTCTATTTTTAGTGCACTAGTTTGATCAGAGCTAGCTTGGGTATGTCTCCTTGAGCTGGGAAGTACAGATAATATCCTGCATCAAAGCTAGCTCAAGCAACAACAGCAGTGAAACTGCAGCAGCAATGTCCCCAGGGTCCTGGGCAGGCAGAGGTACCCTGTGCAGCTGCCTATGCTACTGCAGCTTCACTGCTGTTGTTAATCAAGCTAGCTTTGATCTACGTCTACCTGTGCTGCAATCACACCTCCTGATTGCAATGTTTTCAGTTCCCTATATGTAATGGTACTCCTACTTTACTATATGTTACAAAACCTCATACACTACAAACCAACTATGGTAACTGTAATAACGGTGTGATACACAATATTGCCAACTCCAAATGTTCATAAATCATGAGTCAGTCCCCACTCCAAAATTATGAGACTGACTTAAAAATAATATATATATATATTTTGCCTTGTGCATTTTGATCCCTAAGGTGTCACACTTTCAGGATTTTCTCCACATTCCCATGGGCTAGAAACTTGCTATTTAAAATGAAAGGTGAGAGCCACACATAGCAACATTATTTCAATAGTTGTAGCTTTAAGAAAAAAAAACACAAAATATTATAAAGCTGATGATAAAATCATATTTGGCAACACTGGAAGTGCTGTTAAGAAGCTCTTTTCCTGCCTCCTGTCAAATGACATACTCAGCATTGCGAAATATTATAGCTCTGTCATATGAGTTTTATACATGTTTTCAACGCAAAAAACAGGTGAAATTCATAGTGACTGAATTTTGCTTTGAGATATTGAGGTTTGTCTCCAGAAGGGTGAAGCTCAGACTCCATTTTTATGGACAAAATTTGTACTCACAAAGTTTGACACCAAAAAAATTAAGTGCAAACACAAAACTACACCTGTAACTAACAAATAGCTCCTGTAATAAAACAGATACATTAATCAGATTCATTTCCCTATGTAAACTGCAGGTACAAAATGAACTCACATAAAACCAAGCAACCCTTTAAAAAGATGACTGTTTAGATTACAACCAGAAATTGAAAAAAAAATTCAGGAGTTGCAAACCCACATAGATTTAAATTCAAAAAAGGATTGTGAAGTGTAATGGACATTTTTTGCATCATTTTAGAAATAATTATGTGCTTGTCAATACAGTGTTACAAACAATTAAAATTGGTAATTTTTCAGAAAATCAAAAGTTTGTATGCAGGAAGAGGTTATACATACATACATTTTAATGGTAATGAGTATTATTTTAGAGCCCAATCCTGCACTTTTTTCACAAGAAAAACATAATCAAGTATTTAATTGTGATGGTGGTGTCTAGGTCTTTCAGAATGCATGTTTAGAAGTTCAGAATGTAGGGATATGAAGGGTGAGAGTTTGAAATGCAGCGTGCAGTGTTTAAAATAGCAGCTCTGCACAAACATGCAAGATAATTACCTTCTGAAATAATACTCATCATTAGCAATTCAGATACAACTCTACTTGATGCTATTCTGGGGGTCACCTGGACAAAGGGTCATCAAATTAATGTATTGCTAGCGCACAACTGAGACACCGAAATAAAATCAGTTAAATCAGCTTCTTCTTGCCCAGGATTTACAAATCTAATCCTTTGCTGGACCCAGGACCTTCACTTAGTGTTGTCGAATGCTGCCGTATGTCAGTGAGTTAGTTATGTTTCCTCGTTCATATTTAATGTTAAGCCAGAAATGCTAAAGGAGAGTGCCAAACAGTTAAATAAAATAAAGAAATAAACAAAATAAATTGGAGAAATCTGAAATTCAACCTTTCAGATGTTTGGCACATGGTGCTTATGGCAATAATAATAATAATAATAATAATAATCTTTTAAATGCTGCTTTCTCATAAAAGGAGGCTTCCAACCAAAAACTTAAACTTCTATCTGAATTTGTTTTACCTATTTTTTTTAACAAGTAAATCCTATTACTATAACTGAAAAAGGACACAGGAAAATAGTATTTCTATTTTTTCCAGTTTACTTATTTGTGTATTTTTAACCAATACTTTCTGCATAGTTTAACAGTTTTACATGTAGAGTCATTAATGACTCTATTCTGTAAACATTTATACACATTTAATTTTACACAGGTGAATAGTCCTATTAAATTCAATGGGACTAACACATGATGCGTAAAATTAAGCATGTGTGTTTGCAGGAACAGGGTGTTGGTCATTTCTCCCTGTTTGTGTGGGTCTTTTACACAGCAATGGAAAAGAGAAAAATGTTTAAAAATAGGAAAATATGGATATAAGAACGTAAGAACAACCATACTGGGTCAGACCACTGATCCATCTAGCCCAATATCCTGTCTTCTGACAGTGGCCAGTATCAGATGCTTCAGAGGGAATAAACAGAACTGGGAAGTTATTGATTGATCCATTCCCAGCTTCTGGCAGTCAGAGATTCAGGGATACCAAGAGCATGGGATTGCATCCCTGACCAATTTAGCTAATAGCTATCGGTAGACCTATCATCCACGAAATTATCTAATTAATCTTTGAACTCAACTATACTTTTGGCCTTCACCACAGCCCCTGGCACTGAGTTCCACAGGTTGACTGTGTGTTGTGTAAGAAGGTTTTCCTCATGTTTGTTTTAATCCTGCTGCCTCTTATTTTCCTTGGTGATCCCTACTTCTTATGTTATGTGAAGGGGTAAATAGCATTTCCCTACTTACTTTCTCAACATGTGTCACAATTTTATAGACCTCGATCATATCCTCCATTAGTTGTCTCTTTTCCAAACTAAGTAGTCTCAATCCTTTTAATCTCTCCTCATATGAAGCTGTTACATACTCCTAATCATTTTTTCTGTACATAGTATCCAAGGTGTAGGCATACCATGTATTTATAGTGACATTATGAAGTTGTCTCTCTTATCATCTGTCCCATTCCTAATGATATTCTAACATTGTTAGCTTTTTTGCCTGCTGCTGCACATTAAGCAGATGTTTTCAGAGAACTATCCATGATGACTCCAAGATCTCTTTCTTGATTAGTAACAGTTAATTTAGATCCCATCATTTTATATGTATAGTTGGGATTGTGTTTTCCAATGTGTATTACTTTGCATTTATCAAGATTGAATTTCATCAGCCATTTTATTGCCCAATCATCCGGTTCTGAGAGATTCTTTTGTAGCTTTTTGAAGTCTGCCTGGGACTTAATTATCTTGAGTAATTTTGTATCATCTATACATTTTGCCATCTCACTGGTTTACCTTTTCCAGATTGTTTATGAATATACTGAATAGGACTGGGCCCAGTACAGATCCCTGGGGACACCACTGTTTACCTCTCTCCAGTCTGAAAACTGACCATTAATTCCTACCCTTTGTTTCCTATCTTTGAACCAACTACTGGTCCATGAGAGGACCTCCTCTCTTATCCCATGACTGTTTACTTTGCTTAAGAGGCTTTTGTGAGGAACCTTAACAAAGGCTTTCTGAAAGTACAAGTACACTATATCAATTGGATTACCTTCATTCACATGCTTGTTGACACCCTCAAAGAATCCTAATAGATCGGCGAGGCATGATTTTTCCTTTACAGAAGCCTTGTTGACTCTTCCCCAATGTATTGTGTTCATCTATGTGCCTGATAATTCTGTTCTTTACTATAGTTTCAACAAATGTGCCTGGTTCTGAATTTAGGTTTACCATCTGCAATTGCCTTTAAACAAAATTGGTGTTATATTAGCTCCATTATCTGATACAGAGGCCGATTTAAGTGATAGCTTACATACCACTATTAGTAGCTCTCCATTTTCACATTTGAATTCCTTCAGAACACTTGAGTGAATATCTTTTGTTCCTGGTGACTTAATACTGTTTAATTTATCCATTTCTTCTAAAACCTCCACTATCCACACCTCAGTAAAGGATAGTTCCTCAGACTTGTCACCTAAAAAGAATGGCTTAGGTCTCCCACAAAGAATTCATTTAGGTTCTCCACAACAGCTTTGTTTTCCTTCAATGCTCCTTTAGCACCTTGATCATCCAGAGGCCCCACTGATTGGTAGGCAGCTTCCTGTTTCTGATGTACTTAAATTGCTGTTAGTTGTTGTGTCTTTTGCTAGCTGCTCTTCAAATTCTTTTCTGGCCTGCCTAATCATACTTTTACACTAGACTTGCCAAAATGTATGCTCCTCACTACAATTTGACTCCCAAGTTTTAAAGAATGTCATTTTGCCTCTAACCATCCCCTTTTACTCTATTGTTTTAGGCATGGTGGCATTTTTGGTCCTTTTACTATTATTTTTTATTATTATTATTTGGGGTGTACATATAGTTTGAGCCTCTATTGTGGTGTCTTTAAATAGTTTCCAGGCAGCTTGGAGGCACTTCACTATTGTGACTGTTCCGTTTAATTTCTGTTTAATTAGCTTCCTCATTTTTGTGTAGCTCCCCTTTTTGAAGTTAAATGTTACTGTGATAGATTTCTTTGGTATCTCCCCCCCCCCCCCCCCCCACACACACACACACAAACAAATTTAATTATATTATAGTCACATTACTGAGCAGTTCAGCTATATTGACTTGTTGGACCAGATGCTGTAGTGCCCCTTAGGACAAAATCCAGAACTGCCTCTCCCTTTGTGGGTTCCAGGACCAACTGCTCCAAGAAGCAGTCATTAAATGGTATGTAGAAAGTTTATAAGAGCAGTGAAACTGGCAGGACACACTCAAGGGTAGATGAAGCACCTGAAACTGCTTTTACCTCATTTTATTTTCAACTGATTAGATTTCAAGTCAATATCTCCCTTGTTTCCCTACCTTCTTGTGATCTTGAGCAAATCTGAAAAAAAATCAATTTATAAACAATTTCATTTATTGTTCATATTTTCTCTCTTTCCTAGTTTTTTCTTATTTGTTTTTAAAGAATGGATTTCCTCTGACTGCTTATAATCCAAGTCACTGAAGTTGAAACCAGATACTGGAGATTGGTATAATATAACTGGATATCCTCATCCCAAGAATATCTGCCACTAATGTTCGGAGGGGAAGAGATGTTGAGACCTGCCTACCACCTTCTTCATAAGCAAGCAGAAGGCTCTCCTTGAGCAAAAATTCCCCATGTTTAAAATAAAGGTCATGATTCATTCTGTTTGAAGGTCAGGCCATGGCTCAGGGGAATTCTTATTTTAAACAAACTGGTTCAACTACACCTTATTATAATCCTTTGCGAGATCTTAATTTCTTATGCAACCAACTGTGATGTCATAAACAATACTATAACTTCAGGAATAAGCAATATGCTCTTCTGAAGAATTGGAATACGTCTGTACAGTTTCTACATTCTGTATGAGACAAGTAAACCTATGGGTCTGTGTCAGGCAGCAAATCCCCTGTTGAATGTGCTGCTTTTTGCATTCTCGATGGACTGTTTGAACCCAAAATGGAAGCAGATTCCAGAGGCTGTGGACAAATGAAAAACACTAGAGGTAGATGACTTAAGAACACAATCATCCAAAATCCGTTCACTATAGACAAAAAACTGGTTCCTGCCCAAAAGAACTGATTAGTAGCCCGGGGGATGTCACTTTGGCAACAAAGTCACTTGGCAGAGGTTTGTGTTCATGTGGGGAAGCTGGGAAGAGTGTCACCTAACACAAAAGGGGCTGAATATTTTAAAAGGAAAGAAAGTGGTTTGCTCAGGGGTTCATCTTCTCCAATCCATGAGAGAGAGTGACCACTGACCATGTAAAAGCCTGAATGAGGCAAAAGACATCCTGCCTGACTTCCTAGGCATGGATGGTCCCCAGGGATTCCCATGGGAAAGATGAGATAGAAAGTGAGGGCATTGCAGTTTCAGATGCTTATTGTTTTATATGATCTGCTCTCTCCTGAGCTTTACATGATTAAGTATTAAAGAACATAAACGTGTTAGACTATGCAAAGTGTACAGAACTCCATTAAAGTGCACTTTGGAACTTTTAGTTTGTGCCAACAGGATCTACACAGATCAGTTAGTGTGCCACATGTCAGTTACCTGGTAGAAATCACCCCTCCTCCTTCCCCCTACCCATTGCTGTTCCATATAGATAATCCCTTAGATATTATGGTGCCACAATAAAAACACTTTATATGATATAAATTACATATTTGTGCTTTCCAAATAAGCCTTCACTTGGTTCTACAAAATCAAAAAAGTTCTGCTTGCTCTCATGTGAGCATTTACAGTTAACATATACATCAGCCTCCATTGCTAAAAGGATATAGTCAAGGTATTTTTCATTGGTTTTCATTTTTTAGAATTAAAAGAAAAGTTGGTTTTAAGGTTACCAGTATTTTCCTTGTTCCCATATGCCATATGTTTTTTTTATGGATATGATTGTGCATGAATACTATCTTCCACACTGAATAATTTAAATATATGTATTAATATGTATACATACTTAGTCAACAGATATAGAATATATACTATTTTCATAACAGCCTTAACAATGTCCTGTTAATGTAGGCTTCACAGTTCTATTAGCCTTGTTTTTCCTTCTAAAACTCAAAGGAAATTCAACATCTACCAGCCCTAGTGGAATTTCTTGTAGAATCCTTTGGAATAGTTCATGTGATCACTTTAAAACTGAAATTGGTCAACTGGAATTTCTGTTAGAAAAAGAGATTCTCCTCTTTAAAATGTCTACTGTATCCTTCCAAGACAATATTCTCAGGATGTCATTTTGTAATTTAATGAATATCTACAGACAAAAAACAATATACAAACAAGGTGTTACAATTAAACTCTATTGTCAATGTCCTTCTAAATTCCAGAATGTTTTAACAAATGATTTGATAACCATGTCAGCACCAGCAGATGAGTTTCCTGTATGCAGGGATACAAATTAAAAAGCATGTTGATATGACATTTATATCAAAGGTTTCATATGGTAAGGTAATATGTCCTCACTAACTTCACTGCCTTTCATGTTATAAAAGAAATTATGGATTTTGGAGAAGTCTCAAGCTTTAGTGCCAATTACACTAAAGAGAAATATGACCAATATTATACAGGGATAAGTAGCAGATGGTTTGCTCATTTTGGGCAATGAAGAGTCAATTAGTTCAATAGGCTTCAGATCAGGCACTTACTTTTGTTCTTTCTTCAAGAAGATAAATTGGAGAAGGTTCAGAGAAGCATCACAAAAATGGTTAAAGGATTAGAAAATCTTCCTCGTAGTGACAGACTCAAAAAGCTCTATTTATTTTAAACGAAGAAAAGATTAAATTTGACTTGATTACAATCTTTAAGTATCTACATGGAGAACATATATTAATAATGGGTTCTTCAGTCTACCAGAGAAAACTATAACGTGATCCAATGGCTGGAACTTGACGCTAGACAAATTGAGATGGGAAATAAGGCATACATTTTTAACAGTTCCATAATTAACCACTGGAACAATTTACCAAGGTCAAATTAGATGATCCATTTGGCTTTGGAATCCTTTGGGCTTTAGAATCTGTGAATATTTTAATATCTCACAGGTGACTCCCTATCTCTATAAGAGATTGGACGAACCCCCTGGATTTGAACAGCCCTGGATCTGTGCAAGAGACACACAGAATAAGGAGTCAAATATTCAGTTTGATTGGGGCCAGACAGCCTAATAAAGTTAATTGAAATCACAGAACAAAAATAGACAAGCCCATAACTAAAATATGTCTATTTTATATTGCAGCAGAAATCTCTTTAAATAAAAGATTGTTTAATTTTTTTTTCTTAAAAGAAAAGATCACATATTCCAAAATGGTTGAAAATGAGTCAAATGGGATTATAAATATACTTAATGTGTACAAAAATATTGCTACTAGGTCAGGTACAATAAATCATGAAATCCCATATGTTAAATGATCTTAAAGAAAATTACATGCTATGCACCTATTTGTCCTATTCACATCACCACAATGTCTTGTTCTGCCTATAGGTTTGCATAATTCTCAGACTGGTTCAAACATTTAGCTTTGTGTATCAGTGTAGAATCCACTAGTTGAGTTCTCATGAAGACACATAGGATTAATATTCCATCTTCCTGATTAAGAATATCCTAAGTATACACTGAATATACAACCCACCCCCCCAGATATTAAAACATACATTCAAATAGACTACCAATACAACAATAGCTGTTGGATATTTAAGAACCTCTTTTAAAAAAATGTATTTCTCTTGCTGTCAGTTATACATAGGGAAAATAAATATGTCTGTGCAATTCATGCTATGAGCTTGCAATGCCTGTTGTACAGCTGTTCACATAAGGATGGTTCATTGGTTAAGGTCAGGCATTTTGGCATTGAATTAATATTCCAAGTCAGAAGATGAGAATAACCAGAGCCTGGACTCTCTTAAAGTATAGCAAAACTTGGGAGGGAATGCATCTAGCTCATGAGGTGGTTAGTTTAACCAGCAATGAAGCAAGTGATCTCATATTAGGATGCAGCTGAGTAGCAGTACCTTGGGGCAGTGGTTCTCACTGGGCTACGCAGAGATGTTCCAGGGGGCACATCAACTCATCTAGATATTTGCCTAATTTTAAAACAGATTACACAAAAAAATGCTAGTGAAGTCAGTACAAACTAATAGAGTATATATTGCTCTATATACTGAAATATAAGTACAATATTTATATTTCAATTACATTATTTTATAATCATTGGTAAAAATGAGAAAGTAAGCAATTTTTCAGTAATAGTGGCTGTGATATTTTTGTATGTTATGTCTCATTTTGTAAGCAAGTAGTTTAAGTGAGGTGAACTTGGGGGTACACAAGACAAATCAGACTCCTGCAAGGAGTACAGTAGTCTGGAAAGGTTGAGAGCCACTGCGTTGGGGGAAAACCAAGAACAGATAGCCAGTGATTTAAAAGGGTACTGTATATCACTGCCCTCAACAAGACTTACCAGAAAACAATAAAACTCTTTAATGATTGGTATCAATCATTAAATTGAGTCAAAAAGGGAAAGTAAGTGTTCATGCATATGTATTTATACCACATCCATGATGAAAATAGTCATACAGATGATTGCTTTGTTTCTGCAATCATATGACAAGCTTTATATAATAATTCTGATCTCATGTGAAATTCAATGAGCCCACAGTCCATATAAAAACAACCAACCATAAAGGACATATTTTGGCTCTTTTCAACCAAATATTTGGGAAATTTGGTTCGCAATAGTGGTGGGACATGAAGTTTGGCCAGTACTCATTGCTGGAACAGGTACAGATTCGTGGTCCACCATCCAATCATACTGCCACCAGAAAGAGAGTGGGGAGGGATAGCTCAGTGGTTTGAGCATTGGCCTGCTAAATCCAGGATTGTGAGTTCAATCCTTGAAAAGGCCATTTAGGGATCTGGGGAAGAAAAAAAAAAGTGGGGGATTGGTCCTGCTTTGAGTAGGGCACTGGATTAGATGGCTTCCTGGGAGCCCTTCCCACCCTGATATTTTATGATATGACTGCTTTATTCCATGGAAGAGGCAAAAGGACCTTCCCTCTCCAATGAGGAAGAACACTTTAACCCTGATAAAGCAAAAGTTGGGAACTTAAGATACAAAGCTTTAAAAATGAATGTTTTAATAATTATGGACATTTCCTTTCCTTTGACTCCTGTACAATCAGATTCATGGTAACTGAGGTTCTCAGCCAGCAAAGCCAATGTTAAACTTAATCACATGCTTAAGTGCTTTGCTGAATTCGAGCTAAGGCATTTGGTTTTACAGGTAGAGGGATATGGAAAACAGTACCAATAAATAAGCATAGAACTATGAAATAGAATACATATACAAGATACATGTGGTATATGCTGGATAAGTGATGGTGTGGTAAGGTGCGTCATGAAGATTGCATCGGCACTTGTTTGGCAAGGATAGTTCATGGATAAAGGACAGGCATTTTAATACTGATGAATTAATATTCCAAATCAGCAATTTATAGTAACTAGAGCCTGGAATCTCTGAAGAATAAGGTTTGCAAAGCTCAGTGGGGGGAAAACACATCTAGCTTGTTTAGTACGATCTCCATCACTCATTCATGGTTTCACCATATATGAGGAATAAGGTCCTTCTAAGCTCATGGCAACAAAATCTTTCCTGTCTTCTTACATGTCATATTAAGGAGCAACAGGAGCTTCAGCTGAGTTTGAATTATAAACTGAATTTTGCCATCCCACACTCTAAAATCCACAAACCAACTTGTAATTTAGATCAGGGACTTATATAGAATTTTTCTACCATATTTGAATTCAATTGGACAAAGGGATCCTGTTTTATAACAAAAGGTGCTGACTAGAATCTTCCTAAAGATGAAGCAAGGAGCACTGTCCCTCCCCCTTTCTCCCAGGGGCTCCTCTATCTCTCTAGGTGAAATACCAGCATATTTATACAGTTGTACTTATACCAGCATAACCCACCCCCCTCATGGACACAATTATTTCAGAATAAGTGTGCCTTTACCCAGGTTAGTTTATGTTGCTTGGAAGTGGTAATCAGTGGGAAAAATTCTCATTGTCTTCAGACAGGCAGCATTTCACCCATTGTCCCTTTCAGAGGGCACGGCTACACTGTCCTACAGTTCAGACAGACAATGAGAGCTGTGAATAGCAGTGCATGCCAAAATGCACTGCTGTCACTCCCCCGTGTGGATGCTATGGGAGCAAGCCTAAAGGTCCCTGAGTTCACAAATTTGGTCCTCTTCAGACAGGATTGGATGAGAGCAAACTAGGAACTTTTAAGTTCACAGCCACAGTGTCATGGTATAATCCCCACTCTGAACCTTAGCATCCAAAAGATGGGGTACCAGCATGAATTCCTATAAGCTTAATTACCAGCTTAGAACCTGTAGCACTGCCACCAACCAGGAATCCCAGTGCCTGGTACACTCTGGTCCCCTCAAAACCTTGCCCAGGGACCACCACCCCCTCCAAGACCCAGACCCTCACCCTCTGGATCTTAACACAAGGAAAGTAAACCCTTTCCCCCACCATTGCCTCTCCCAGGCTTCCCCTCCCTGGGTTACTCTGGAAGATCACTGTGATTCAAACTCCTTGAATCTTAAAACAGAGAGGAAAATCCATCTTCCCCCCTTTTTCTCTTTCCCCCTCCCAGACTCTCCCTGAGAGAGAAAGTAATCCTAACACAGAGAGAAATTTAATCTCTCTCTCCGCACCAATTCCCTGGTGGATCCAGACCCAGTCCCCCTGGGGTCTCACCAGAATTTAAAAAAAAAACAAACAAAAACACAAAAAAACAAAAACACAACACACACCACAATCAGGTTCTTAAACAAGAAAAGCTTTTAATTAAAGAAAAAACAGTAAAAATTATCTTTGTAAATTTAAGATGGAATATTTTACAGGGTCTTTCAGCTATAGACACTGGGAATACCCTCCCAGCCTAAGTATACAAGTACAAATTAAAATCCTTTCAGCAAAATACAAATTTGAACTCCTCCCAGCCAAATATACATTTGCAAATAAAGAAAACAAAAACATAAGCCTAACTCGCTTTATCTACCTAGCACTCACTATTCTGAACTTAGAGCCTGTATCGGAGAGAAACCTGGTTGCACATCTGGTCCCTCTGAGCCCCCAGAGTGAACAACCACCACCAAAACACTAACAGCACACACAAAAACTTCCCTCCCTGAAGATTTGAAATTATCCTGTCCCCTGATTGGTCCCCTGGTCAGGTGACAGTCAGGCTCACTGAACTTGTTAACCCTTTACAGGCAAAAGAGACATGAAGTACATCTGTTCTATTAACTATCCGTTTATGACACACAGTGCCCATGCAGGGGAATGACAGCACAGCACTTTGGTGAACACTGCTCTTCACACCTCAGTCTGAAGTGAAGCTGTCATACCCAAAGACAGTTCTTCCAGCACTAGAGTTCCAGCAATGCACTCTCAGCTCAGCATGACTCCACCTTGTAAGATCCATTAGTGAGCCCTCGATGTTGCAATCTCTTTTGATTTTATTAAGCTATGCATATCCATGGGTGATTAGATATTAGGATTATGGCAGCCTTATAAATGAGACAGATAGCCAGAGGCCCACAGTCAGCAGCAACGTAACTGGAACTGAATTTGGTTACTCAGCTCTTTTTTAAAGATTTGCTTTACTTCTCTCCCATGTTTTACCTCCTACAATATTATTCATTCACAACCCCTAAAAATGCATTCTGAAAATGCTAGCTGAAATGGATTATATGAATAACCAGTATGCATGAAGAATACCGTATCGGAAGTATCCTGCCAATGCTCAGTTTTCTATTTTGTCTACCTTACTGAACTCTCATTAAAAGTATCATGATCTCAGATTAAACTATCCCACTTTATTAGTTTGTTTCACACATTCAATCCATATGGTAAATCAGAAGGAATATAGGGCTTATTATATTTCATGATAAATTTAAAATGATCATTCTTCAATTTTGGCATCTAATAAATGCTACATTTTGGGGTTTAAAATATCATTGTTGAACAAATATTGAAAAAAGGAACTGGGATAAGGTATGTATTTACTGGGATAAGGATGTTTCAGATATCCCAGATTCCTGTTTAATCAGCCATCTTTATTCAAATAGTTCTTTATTTTATGCATCCCTAGATGGCAATGTAACAAACATTACTAATACTCTCCAGCACACCTGTGACAGACATTTACACCCTGCCTCCCTCCACACCCCTCCCCCTGTATATTCTAGAAGATATTTTGTTATTACGAGTAAGTTTCTCCATTAAATATTATAGGAGATTAATTTTCTATCAAGGGACTATTTTTGATTGGGCAACAGCATGACAACTGGTTTGAGTGAGAAAATAGTGTGCATCATACAAGGTGAATAAACAGGTTTTAGAGACTTTAAAATTCCCCTTCCTTTCTTTCCCCAAATGAATGGCTCCATTACTTTCAATAGGCATATTTGGTTTAGAAAGTAGTCTGAACTAATGAACCATTAGAAAATGCATACACTTCTCTCCGCAGATACCTGAACCAGTCCCATCTTTGACTAATCACTCATATGCAGTTGTTATGGTCACCTAGCTAGTCTGTGTCTCTGCTTTTTTTGTGCAAGTACATCTGGAAATACTGAAGTTCATTAGGATTACATTCTAGGAGGAAATCAAAGATATTGCATATGCAATATATTCCAATATTAATAATCAAATTAGCTATAGAATTATTCCAGCAACAAGGCATCTCATTTCTAAGAACTTCCCTGCATTAATTTTTAAATTAGCTTAGTTAATTTTATTAATATTTGGTTAAAATTATTAATATGTACTTTAGTGCTCATGCAAATGAGAGCTCAGTCTGGATGAATACTTCAGGAAATTTTATATCTTGTCTGTAAAAATGCAGGAATTTTCAATAATTCAAATTGAACATGAATCACAGAAATGTAGGGCTGGATAAAGACTTTTTTCCCCCATTAGGAAATATATTCAGACAATTAGCAATTTCTGAATATTTTTGAACATATGTATTAGAGAATACAATGTTATTTGCCTGTGGATGCATGTTACAATTATACAATACTTTAAAATAGGTACACAATCCAGTTGTCCAGGGCTAATGTTCCAAAAGTTATGGTGACATACTTACAAAAAAATATAAAAAAAATAGAGACCTGAACGTCTATGTAAGAAAGAAGACACATCCATAGATAGAATCATAGAACTGGAAGGGATCTTGAGAGGTCTTCTAATCTAGTCCCCTGCACTCAAGACAGTACTAAGTATTATTTCTAGACCATACCTGACAGGTGTTTGTTAACCTGCTCTAAAAATCCCCCATTATGGAGATTCCATAACATTCCTAGGCAATTTATTCCAGTGCTTAAGCACCCTGACAGTTAGGAAGTTTTTCCTAATGTCCAACCTAACCTGCCCGTGCAGCAATTTAAGCCCATTGCTTTTTCTCCTATCTTCAGATGTTAAGGAGAATAATTTTTCTTCCTACTCATTCTAACAACCTTTTATGTATTTGAAAACTGTTGTCCCCCCTCAGTCTTCCCTTTTCCAGGCTAAACAAGCCCTTTTTTTTTTTTAAATCTTCCCTCATACGTCATGTTTTCTAGACCTTTAAACATTGTTTTGCTCTTCTCTGGACTCTCTAGTTCATCCACATCTTTCCCAAAATGTAGCATATAGAACTGGACAAAATACTCCAGTTAAGGCCTAGTTATTGCAGAGTATAGTGGACAATTACTTCTGGTGTCTTGCTTACTATATTCCTACTAATACATCCCAGAATGCTGTTTGCTTTTATCATAACAGTGTTACACATTTGACTCATTTATCTTGTAATATGAGCCCCCAGATCCCTTTCTGCAGAACAACTTCCTGGGCAGTCATTTCCCATTTTGTATGTGTGCAACTGATTGTTCCTTCCTAAATGGAGTACTTAGGATGAAATTCAATAAGGACAAATACAATTTACCTCAGACCATTTCTCCAATTTATCTAGATCATTTGAATTTTAATCCTATCCTCCAAAGCACTTGCAAACCCTCCTAGCTTGGTATTGTCTGCAAACTTTAAGTGCATTCTCCATGTTGTTATTTAAATCACTGATGAAGATATTAAACAGAATTTTACTCAAAACTGATCCCTGTGGTACTCCACTCATTATGCCTTTTCAGCTTGACTGTGAACCACTGATAACTACTCTTGGGGACCAGCTTTCCAACCAGTTATGCACTCACCTTATAGTAGCTCCATCTAGATCAGGGATGGGCAAACTATGGCCCGTGGTCCTCATCTGGCCCATGGGACCTTTTGATTTGGCCCTTGAGCTCCTGCCAGTGAGCAGGGTTGGAAGCTTTCCCAACTCTGGTGTTCTAACCAGGGAGCAGGGTTGGGGGCTTGCCTTGCTCCACTCTGCACATGCAATAGCTCCATGTGGCTCCCAGAAGCAGGGGCAGGCAGGGGGCTCTGCATGCTGTCCCCACCCCCAAGCACCAGCTCTGCAGCATGGGAGCCGGAGGGAGGATGGGCTGCTGTTTCCAGAAGCTGTTTCAGGTAAGGGCTGCCTGGATCCTGCACTCCTGTCCCCGCCCCAACTGCCTGCACCAGCCCTGATGACGTCCAAACCCTTTGATGCCAGCCCAGAGCATGCTCCTGCACCTCAAAGCCCTATCTCCAGCTGGAGCCCTCATCCCCCCTGGGTGCCCCAATCCCCACCCCAGCCAGCCCTCTATACAATTTCCATACCGAGATGTGGCTCTTGGGCCAAAAAGTTTGCCCACCCCGATCTAGATTGTATTTTCCTAAATTTGTTTATGAGAAGGCCCTACAAGACAGTATCAAAAACTTCACTAAAAAGTAGATCAAGATATACTACATCTACTGCTTTCCCCCTCCCCAAACACTAGGCTTGTTACCCTGTCCAAAAAAAAAAAACAAAAAACAAAAAAAAAAAAAAAAAAAAAAAAAATGCTATTAGGTTGGTTTGACATGTTTTGTTCTTGACAAATCCATGCTGACTGTTTATTATCTTCTAGGCGTTGCATATTGATTGCTTGATTATTTCCTCCATTATCTTTCTGGATGTTGAAGTTAAACTGACTGGTCTGTAAAGTCCGGGGTTGTCCTTATTTCTTTTTTTATAGATAGGGAAAATATAGTGCCACTTTCCAGTCCCCTAGAATCTCTCGTCTTCCATGGATTTTCAGAGACAATCACTAATGGCTCAGATATTTCTTCCATCAGCTCCTTGAGTATTCTAGGATATATTTCATCAGGCCATGGTGAGTTAAAGACGTCTAAATAATTTTGAACTTGTTCTTTACCTATTTTAGCCTCTGATCCCACCTCATTTTCACTAGCATTCATTAAGTTAAATATCCAATTGCTGCTAAACTTTTTGGTGAAAAGTGGAACAAACAAAATTTAGCACTTCTGTCATTTCCACGTTTTATGTTATTGCCCCCACACCCCCTTAAGTAACAGGCCTACCCTGTCCTTGATCTTCCTCTTGCTTCTAATGAGGTTGCAGAATGTTTTCTTGTTACCCTTTATTTCTCTATCTAGTTAATCTTGTTGTGTCTTGGCCTTTCTAATTTTGTCTCTACATACTTGTATTTGTTTATATTCATCCTTTGTAGTTTGACCTAGATTCAACTTTTTATAGGACTCTTATGAGTTTCAGATAATTGAAGATCTCATTAAGCCAGGATGTTATCTTGCCATACTTCCTGTGCATGTTTTGCAGGGCACAGAAGAAGAGAGATTATTTTAGAAATAAAATGACAAGCAGTTTCAAGGAGAAAACAGTCTTGGAAATGACTGTGGTCATGTTCTTTCCCAGTTGTCTTCCCCTCTACTCCCACACCACAGTATTTTATGAGTCTTACATAAAATGTTGGGGTTTGGCTGGATCCTGGATTAGAATGCAAGGGAAGACAAACAGAAGAAGCATTTTATTGCTCATTTTTTCTGACAGCACTGTAAGTAGTCAAAGGACACTGAAACATGAAACATTCAGGAGTCATCCATACCTCAGAGTACTGTGTAGGAGGCTTATGAGGGGAAGCTTCTATATATAGCACTAGTTAGACCCCTTTAGGAATACTGTGTCCAGTTCTGATGTCCACAATTCAGGAAGGATGTTGATAAACTGGAGGGAGTTCAGAGAAAAAAGCCATGAGAATAGTTAGAAAATATGCCTTACAGTGATTGAACTCCTTGAGCTCCCTCTATTTAGCTTAACAAAGACAAGCTTAAAGGGTAACTTGATTACAGTTTGTGAGTACCTACCATGGGGAGCAAATAGTTAATAATCAGCTCTTCAATCTAGCAGATAGAAGAGCTAACATGATTCAATGCCTGGAAATAGAAGCAGAAAATTTAGACTGGAAATAAAACACACATTTTTAACAGTGAGGATAATTAACAATTGGAATCTTTGCCAAGATTCATGGTGTATTCTCCATCAATGAAAGTTTTTCAGTCAAGACTGGATGCTCTTCTAAAAGATATGCAAGATCTGCTCTAGGAATTATTTTAGCAAAGTTCTATAGCCTGTGCTATACAGGTGGTCAGATTAGATGATCAAAATGATCCCTTCTGACTTTAAATATTATGAATCTATGAAAGCTGGCTGTAGTTTAAAGAAGCTTTATTGAAGGTGCATAACAAACCATCTCGATGTGCAGAAAGAATGGCAGGTGACCAGCTTGGCTTAACAGTAAAATCTTCGGGGAGCTTAAACACAAAAAGGAAGTTTACAAGAGGAGGAAACTTGGTCAGATGACTAGGGAGGAGTATAAAAATATTGTTTGAGCTGCAGGGGTGTAATCAGGAAGGCCAAAACTGCTGTTGCAGCTAGCAAGGGAGGTGAAGGGTAACAAGAAGGGTTTCTACAGGTATGTTAGCAACAAGAAAAAAAGGTCAGGGAAAGTGTGGGACCTTTAATGAATAGGGGAGGCAACCTCATGCTAGATGATGTGGAAAAAACTGAAGTACTCAATGCTTTTTTGCCTCAGAATTCAGACAGGATCAGCTCCCACACTGCTGTCCTGGGCAACACAGTATGGGGAGGAGGTGAGCATTCCTCAGTGGTGAAAGAACAGGTTAGGGACTATTTAGAAAAACTGGACATGTACAAGGACACAGGTCCACATCTAATGCATCCGAGGATGCTGAGGGAATTGGCTGATGTGATTGTAGAGCAACTGGCCAATATCTTTGAAAACTCATGGCAATCGGAGGAGGTCCCAGACAATTGGAAAAAGGCAAATATAGTGCCCAGATTTTAAAAGGAAAGAAGGAGAAAAGAAAAACCACACTTTCCAGTCTGGGAAAGCAGTGCTTGGGCTGGACTGGGGGATAGGAAGTGAATGGGGGGCCACAAGCCATTCCCTGTTTCAGTCAAGGAGGGAGAAGGGGCAGGAGCTGGTAAGCAGTCTCAGCGTGGCTCCAGAGGGACACAAAAAGGGGAAGGAAGGTGTTCACAAAAGGAAAGGCTTAATTCTCATTTTCCTCTGGCACCAGTGGAATGGGGTAGCAATAGGTGAATAGATTCACAAACGGAGGTAGAGTTGATTACAGGGGATATAGGTACAAGAAGGAGAAACAGGGGAGAGTGGGCCCCTCCCATAGCATTTACAGTGTACATGGATGTTTAAGGAATCATGGTGCAGTTTTTTCCTGCTGAAGCCAGAACACAACAGGATGGTGGGGGGGGGGGAATTTGCATCCCCCACAGTTAGTTTTGTTATCCCAGGAACCCAGAAAGCAATCACACCACGCACAGGGCAGACCCAGTGCAGTTGGCTGGCCCAAGGGCAAGCCAGGGGCAGAGTCCGTGCAGCAGGGGCAAGTGGCTGGGGGGAGCCTGGGGTGGTGCACCAGAGTATCAAAGTCAGCCTATTGGTCTTGGGGATGTGGGGGCTCCTGAGCTAGCAGTGTCTGATGGGGGGCCAGTTAGCATGGAGCTAATACAGTTAATTAAATGCATTGCATATGAGGTTGTTCCCACAGCACTACAGGCTGTACAAAGCTGAACAGGTCAGGCAGATCCAGGACATCTCACTCAGGTGATGTCAGGAGCAATGGTAGAGGCGCAGGGCAAGGATCATCATCCACAAACCCAGACAAATGCTGTTCACAGAGCAGGAAGGCCAGCTGGCAATGTGGCCCATTACAGAGGAACAAGTACTGCGGTACATGCTGTCATTGGCAACCCATCAACTGGCATCCTCCACAATTGCAAGTCGCCTTTTGGCCATTACATTTGTCAGTAGCCTGTATGGCTACCCAGATCCTTGCAGGGGTTTCTTAGTTTGAAGGTTTTTGGCGGGATGGTCATTTGTAGTGGACCCAGGGAGGATTCCTATTGTCCCATCCACACTCAGGGAACTCTTTCACATCCTCAGTGTCATATGTAATAGTGCACAGGAGACGTCCCTATTCAGGGCAGCATTCTTGATGGAATTTTTTGGTGCTTTCAGGATCAGTGAGCTAGTGCCTGGGTCCATTTGGTTCCCACTCATTCAGAATAGGGGTGGCTATGGCTGCAGTGCAGATAGGTATGGAAGCAGAGGCTATTGAGGTAATCGGGCACTGGCAGTCTAATGCCTACCAAACATATCTAAAACTGCTGGTGGAAAAGTCAATATTAATAGGTTTGTTCTATTTCAGATACAGGACAACCAGCTACACAGGAGGGTGTGGATCTGTGGGCATAGTATTGTGTTTTGGGTGCATAGGCATGCATCCAGGTTGCCCAAGGGCTCCCAGATGGCATTTGGTGGTGAAGCATTACTCAGTTGGCATGCATGGAGGGGCATGTTATGGGATCAACTGATACTGTTGCTGTATGCTGTGCGGGCACGTCAGTGGTCACTGGATATATTGGTGTTACACCTGGGAGAAAATGATCTGGAAACACTTAGGGGTAGACTTTGCTTCAGGTTCCTCCTTTGAACTAGGAGCAGCCTGAAGCAGATCCTGACAATTTTCTCAGGTGTTAACATTGTCTGGTCAGATATGCTTTAGCGCAGGGAGCCATGACCAGGGTGGGCAAAACCAAGAAGTATGTGAACAGGGAAGTGGCCAAATTCTTGTTGCCCTTGGCAGGGCGGGGGGAGAGAAGATAGTAATTTCACATCTTGGCACATTCTATGGGGCACTGGAGTTATTTTGGAAGGACTGGGTGCATCTATCAGACTCAGGTGCTGCCATACTTTTGGCTGATTTTTTATATAAGAGTCCTTGAAGATGTCTGGGAACCTAGCTGGGGGTGGGGAGGAGGCAGCCAAGCTAATGGCTGGCACCTCCTTGTGGTGATGTTCAGTGCAGTACTCCATAAATTAAGGCACAAAAGAACAGATGAATGGCTTGGAAGAGGAATTAAGGAGAGGTGCTTGGTAATTGAGCAAGCTAGGGGCAGTCAGGGACTCCTCTGCATGGTACAGCAGGGAGTCAACTCCCTCCCCATCATTATAGTCCACCTTAACCCCTCCTACAAGTGGGGGTGTAAGGTTGTGGCAAGGGAATTGCTGGAGGGACCTGGATGAAAAGGGGGGGATCTGGTGGAAGCCCCTGCCCTGGAATTGGAGGTTCCCTGCAGTGGATCTGCTGGAGGGATATGGAGCAGGTCTCTAGGAAACCATTTTGAAGCACTTGGAGAAGAAAGTGATCAGTCAGTATGGATTCACCAAGGACAAGTCATGTCTGACCAATCTGATTGCTTGATACCAGCTGCTAACTAGACATCAAGCTGTTGATCACTACCTGTTGAGCCCAATGATCTAGCCAGCTTTTTATCCTCCTTACAATCCATTCATCCAATCCATATTTTTTAACTTGCTGGCAAGAATACTGTTGGAGACTGTATCAAAAGCTTTGCTAAAGTCAAGATATATTATGTCCATCACTTCCCCATATCCACAGAGCCAGTTATCTCATCATAAAGGCAGAGTCCTCAGGGGTCAGTTTTGTTCAACATCTTTATTAATGATCTGGATGATGGGACAGACTGCACCCTCAGCAAGTTCATGGAGGACACTAAACTGGGGGAGAGGTAGATATGCTGGAGGGTAGGGATAGGGTCCAGAGTGACCTAGACAAATTGGAGGATTGGGCCAAAAGAAATCTGATGAGGCTCAACAAGGACAAGTGCAGAGTCCTGCACTTAGGGCAGAAGAATCCCATGTACCGCTACAGGCTGGGGACCGACTGGCTAAGCAGAAGTTCTGCAGAAAAGAACCTGGGGATTACAGTGGATGAGAAGCTGAATATGAGTCAGTAGTGTGCCCTTGTTGCCAAGAAGGCCAATGACACATTGGGATGCATTAGTAGGAGCATTGCCAGCAGATTGAGAGAAGTGATTATTCTCTTCTATTGGGCACTGATGAGGCCACATCTGGAGTACTGCATCCAGTTTTGGGGCCCCGCCATACAGAAAGGATGTGGACAAATTGGAGAGAGTCCAGCAGAGGGCAATGAAAATGATGAGGAGGTTGTGGTACATGACATGAGGGGAGGCTGAAGGAACTGGGCTTGTTTAGTCTGCAGAAGAGAAGAGGTGGGGATTTGATAGCAGCCTTCAGCTACCTGAAGTGGGGGTTCCAAAGAGAATGGAGCTCAGCTGTTCTCAGTGGTGGCAGATGACAGAACAAGGAGTAATGTTCTCAGTTGCAGTGAGAGGTCTAGGTTGGATATTAGGAAACACTTTCACTAGAGGGTGGTGAAGCACTGGAATGGGTTACCTAGGGAGGTGGTGGAATCTCCTTCCTTAGAGGTTTAAGGCCTGGCTTGACAGAGCTCTGGCTGGGATGATTTACTTGGTGTTGGTCCCGCTTTGAGCAGGGGGTTGGACAAGATGACTTCCTGAGGTCTCTTCCAACCTAGAGTTTAACTACTGCTCATATCTTTATTCTTAAGATTTTTCAGAAGTACCAGATAGAGGAGCCTATGATCATCATTGCTTTTACTAAGATTATTCCAAAGACAAAACTGGTGACTCTTCATTTTAATAATGTTACCTCTATTAACTTACTGAGCCTTATCGTAGTGCTTAGAATGTTATTAAAGAGCAGTCCATTTATAAAATTCTTTGAGTAATTAACTACTTAAACAGCCATTTTCATGCTGTGTTATTTTGGTGCAGAGGTACATATTTCAACAAAAAACCTTAATACTAAACATGAGAATCATTAAAATACAATGTTATCACACATTGGGAAAATATAATTATATATTTACAGGAGCTTCTGGTTTGTGTGATAATGGAATAAGCTTGGTAAGTACATCCCAATGAATACCTGCCAGCAATTCCCTTTTAAGTGCACATTAATTACTTTTGATGGTGGGAAAAATTAAAGCTGTCTCTCACTTCTAAGTATCAGAGGGGTAGGTGTGTTAGTCTGTATCCACAAAAACAATGAGTTCAGTCATACCTTAAAGACTAAGCAGATTTATTTGGGCATAAGCTTTCATGGGTAAAGAAAACCTCACCTCTTCAGATGCATGGAATCAAAGTTACAGATGCAGGCATTATATTACTGACATGAAGAGAAGGCAGTTACTTCACAAATGGAGAACCAGTGTTGACAGGGCCAATTTGATCAAGGTGGATGTAGTCCATTCCCAATAATAGATGAGGTGGTGTCAATTCCAGGTAAGGGAAAATTGCTTTTGTAGTGAGCTAGCCACTCCCAGTCCCTATTCAAGCCCAAATTAATGGCGTTAAGTTTGCAAATGAATTGTAGCTCAGCAGTTTCTCTTTGAAGTTTTTTTTTGTTGAAGAATGGCTACTTTTAAATCTGTTTGAGTGTCCAGGGAGACTGAAGTGTTCTCCTACTGGCTTCTGTATGTTACAATTCCTGAGATCTGATTTGTATCCATTTATCCTCTTATGCAGAGACTGTCTGGTTTGGTCAACGTACGTGGCAGAGGGGCATTGCTAGCACATAACACATTAGTAGATGTGCAGGTGAATGAGTCTCTGATGATGTGGCTGGTGTGGTTGGGTCCTATGATGGTGTTGCTAGAGTAGATATGTGGACAGAGAAGGCAATCAGGTTTGTTACAGGCATTGGTTCCTGGGTTAGTGTTTCTGTGGTGTGTAGTTACTGGTATCTGTAAGAGGCAGGCTAATCCTCAAGATCTGTGAGTGGGGGAATCATTTTCCAGGATAGGTTGTAGATTGTTGATGATGCACTGGAGAAGTTTTAGCTGGGGGCTGTATGCGATGGCCAGTTGTGTTATTTTCCTTGTTAGGCCTGTCCTGTAGTAGGTGACTTCTGGGTACTTGTCTTGCTCTGCCAATCTGTTTCCTCACTTAACCAGGTGGCTATTGTAGTTTTAAGAATGCTTGATAGAGATTTGTAGGAGTTTGTATCTGTCTGAGGAATTGGAGCAAATGCTGTTGTATCTCAGGGCTTGGCTGTAGACAATGGATTGTGTGATGTGTCCTGGATGGAAGTTGAAGGCATGCAGGAAAATATAGCGGTCACTAGGTTTCCAGGATAGGGTGGTGTTTATGTGGCCATCACTTATTTGCACTGTATGTCCAGGAAGTGCCTCTTGTGTGGACTGGTCCAGGCTGAGATTGATGGTGGGGTGGAAATTGTTGAAATCCAAGTGGAATTCAAGGGCCTCTTTCCTGTAGGTCCATATGATGAAGATGTCATCAATGTAGTATAATTAGAGGAGGGGCACTAGGGGACAAGAGCTGAAGCAGCATTGTTCTAAGTCAGCCATAAAAATGTTGGCATACTGTGGGGCAATGTGGGTTCTAATAGCAGTGTCGCTGACTTGAAGGTATAAGTCGTCTCCAAATCTGAAATGGTTGTGGGTGAGGACAGAGTCAAAGCTCAGCCACCAGGTGTGCCATGGCCTCAGGGATACTGTTCCTGACAGCTTGTATTCCATCCTCACGTGGAATATTGGTGTAAAGAGCTTCTACATCCATGGTGGCCAGGATGCTGTTTTCAGGAAGATCACCAATGCATTGTAGTTTCCTCAAGAAATCAGTGGTGTCTTAAAGATAGCTTGAAGTGCTGGTAGCATAGGGTCTGAGGAGAGAGTCCAAACAGCCAGATAATCCTGCTGTAAGAGTGCCAATGCCTAAGATGATGGCGTGTCCAGGGTTTGAAGGCTTATGGATCTTTGGTAGCAGACAGAATACCCTTGGTCAGAACTCTAGGGGTGTGTCTGTGTCGCTTTGTTCCCGTACTGTAGCAGGGAGCTTCTTGAGCAGATGGTGTTGTTTTTGGTACTCCTCAGTGGGATTGGACGATAGGTTGGGAGAGTTGTCTGGCAGCCTCATGTAGTCATTATGACCAGCACCTTCTTTGTCAGCCCCTTTGATTATAATGTCAGTTGTTTGAGGCTATGGATGGCGTTGTGTTCTGTATGGCTGAGGCTATGGGGCAAGTGTTGCTGTTTGTTCAGTTTCAGCCTGTGGATGGCTGCAGAAGCACTCTGTGTAGAAGTCTAGTCATTTCAATCATCAGGAGTCCACACAGAATTCTTCTTCTTGTAGTGTTGGTAGAAGGGTTCCTGTAGGTCAGTGGTGTATTGAAAATATTCCTTGAGTTGGAGATGACAAAAGTAGGTTTCGAGATCACTGGATAACTGTATCATGTGCATGGGCGGGGGAGGCCAGGGAAGAAAGAGTCCCTGAGATAGGACAGACTCTTCTGCCAGGCTGTGTGTGGTTGCATAGATTAACAATATTGTTGGGTTGTTAGAGGTATTATTGTTGTAGCCCCCTGTAGCATGTAGGAGTTTAGATAGTTTAGGGGGGAGGGATAGCTCAGTGGTTTGAGCAGTGGCATGCTAAACCCAGGGTTGTGAGTTCAATCCTTGATGGGGCCATTTAAGGATCTAGGGCAAAAAAATCTGCTGGATGATTTAACGGGGGATTAGCCCTGTTTTAAGCAAGGGGTTGGATTAGTTGCTCTTCTGAGGTTCCTTCCAACCCTGATATTCTGTGATTAGTATTGGCCAGCAGCTCACTTCACTTTGTCCACTAGCAGCACTTTCAGCCATTACCCAAGTGGGATGCAACACTCAATTGAGCTGTGAACCAGTGGCCTAGTGGTGAGAGGTTCAATGTCCACAAAAAAATTTGTGCCATCTTGTTCTGTACTTGCTTCTTAATGTGTTGCACAGATTCTCTTCAGTTTCATGCTGGCATAGTACAAGAGGGAAAAGAGCCTCTGATAATCAAATCTACATAGCTACCTGCTGGAGTTCCTTAAAAACTATTTCAACTATTAGGCAAAAGTTTACACCTTGCTTTGAAGAGAGTATATACAAACACACTTTATACAGTCCAAATCTTCCTTGGATTTGGCTTTAAGAGTATTGAAAAAAAACCATCACAACACTTAGTCAAACAAAGGGAGACATTTTAGGCTATTTCTAGGTTCTCTGTGAGAACTCCTCTTCCCAAGACAAACATTCCAAACCCTCTTAAAACATGGTTCAAGTTACTAGTCTGCACCTGCCACTATGACTGTATAGTTATTCCAGTGCAGTTCTCTTTATGCAGAGTTCAAGCACTTGACATCAAGCACTCAAAATAGGGGCCCTGCATCTCTGAGTAGAGTCTTAGCGTATATCATCCTACCACATGGGCAGTGTGTGAACCACCGGCTGGGGGAGGCTAGCCCCTAGCCCTGCTCCTTCCACTCAGGGCCCCATCCTCCCCTCGCCATGCCGGAGCCCAGACACACCCCCACTGCAGCCACCAGCCCAGTCCCACACTAGGCAAGTTCTCCAGCCCCAAAGAAGCACCGGGAGGGCAGGCAGCCCATGACCTCAGCTCCCCAACCCCAGAGCACAGGAGGGCAAGTGTCCACAGCACCCTCAGCCCCGGACGGCTGGCGACACATGGTCCCAGCCCCAGAGAATGGGAGGGCAGGTGGCATTCAGTCCCAGACAGTGCACTGGGGGCTGGAGAATTGGAGCTGCATGCAAAGAGTGGTGGTAAGCAGGGGGTACAGCCTCCCCCAGCCTATGCAACCCACTACCCATGCCCTACCACACACTATTAAACTACAAATAAACAGCCTTAAACAAATATGCTGTGTATTTGACAGGGACAAATAGCCTGGTGGGTGTGGTGGTGAGGCTGTAGTAGACCCAGGTTTGTTTCCTGGCTCCACTGTGGGCTTTCTATGTGACCTTGGGTAAGTTACTTAGCCTCTCTGTGCCTTAGTTCTCCATCCATAAAATGGAGATAACAATACTCGCCTACATTACAGGGATCCTGGAGAGGACCTGGCCATTGCCCATTGAGATGTCATGACACCAATGAGTCAGCCATGGTGTACATAGAGATAGCTATTATTTCTCATTTGAAAATATGTTTACAGATGGGTACACAAGTAAATTTAATTAGGTACACAAGGCAATGAGCCTGTGCAAACAGAAATACATATATAGTAAATATTGTAAGTGGGTAGATATATTGTTTCTTTTAATACTCAGCTCTTATATAGTGCTTTTCATCCATAGATCTCAAAGCTCTTTATAAAAGAGGTCATCCTCCTTATCCCCCTTTTACATATGGGGAACTGTGGTACACAACTAGGGAAATGACTTGTCTAAAGTCACCCAGAAGACCAGCAACAGAGCTAGGAATAGAATCCAGTTCTCCTAAGGGCCAGTCCAATGCTCTATCCACTAGCCTATGCTGCCTTTTAGCAAAGCATTGTTACATACAGTTTGGTACACAAGCAATTGGTGCAATATAGTTATATCCAGGTAAGAAAGTATTTTACTATAGCTAAGTAGTAACATTATAGCTTTGTCACAAATACACAGACACAAGGTGGGTGAGGAAACATCTTTTATTGGACCAACTTCTGTTGGTGAGAGATGCTTGTCTCTCTCAAGAGCAGAAGATGGTCCAGTAAAAGACGTTACCTCATCCATTTCGTGTTTCTAATATCCTGTGACCGACATGGCTACAGCTACAACTACACTGAATACACAGGTATATAAACAATTCTTCCTGAAATTATGTTTGTTGCTACTAGATGTGTTGATAACTGTTAGCATCCTGTTTGGAGCAGTGTTGTTCAGTTTAACTCATGATGTTGAAAATGGTATTTTATGTACTGTAAAAAGAATAACTAAAGGCCAATAACCTTCAAACTCACTTTGAGGATGTCATATATTTCATGTTTCATATTTTGTATTGTAATCATCCATATCACAAGTGTAGGGTTTTCGTTCCCAAACCATAATCTGGTGTTGCATTCCCCTAGATCATAATAGGTTGCCTTTTTACCAAAGTATATGCTGGAAGTCTCCTATGAACTGTGTGTGTGTGTGTGTGTGTGTGTGTGTGTGTGTGTGTGTGTGTGTGTGTGTGTGTGTGTGTGTGTGTGTAGAATGTTTAGATCTGTGGAGAGACACAGATGTTTGTGAGTGGTGACTGACATGCCCACATCTATCCATCTCAGGGAGCACTGTTTTGAGTATTTTCTTGAATATCAGGATGTACAAATAGCATATGTAAAAGCAGCAAAGAATCCTGTGGCACTTTATAGACTAACAGATGTTTTGGAGCATGAGCTTTTGTGGGTGAACACCCACTTCGTCGGATGCATGTAGTGGAAATTTCCAGGGGCATGTATATAGATGCAAGAGATAACGAGGTTATTCAATCAAGGAGGATGAGGCCCTGTTCTAGCATTTGAGGTGTGAAAACCAAGGGAGGAGAAACTGGTTTTGTAGTTGGCAAGCCATTCACAGTCTTGAATGGTTACTGTATGTAACCATAGCATATAGTTATTTACCATGTGAAGAGTAGTAATGTAGACATTTTGGAAGATAGTTCACATATTTTGTATAGTGCCATTATTCTTCTACATGTTACAATGTTATCTATTACACATTATAGGAAATGAAGCTGCATTATATGATGTCAAAGAAGCCTTATGATTTTGCCAGAAAATTGATGTATTTTGACAATTTAAGTATAAAAAAGTTAAGTGTGGAAGGAAATAAATCAGAAAACCGGAAGTGTATTCAAATATTGATAGAAATAAAAATAGAGTGACTCCAAAACAGAAATCCTATAATCCACAGTGCTTCATTGCAAAGCTAGAAGACCCAGGAGACCCACAACACTATTGAAACACAGAGAAATCAAAATTAGTGTGTTGATCAAAGTGTATCAAAAGTGTGTGTATTGTTATGCCATGTGCAGGGCTAGATTTACACTTTATGCACCCCTAGGCACAGCATGTTCAGTGCCTCTTCCCTGCTACAGCTGAGCTTCATGTTTTCCATAAAAAGAAACTTAACCCACTTTTAACTTTTAGGCACCCCTAGAATGTGCCTACCTGGAAATCCAGGCCTGGCCAGGTGTTCACATATGGGAAGTATAGGGACTATTTTATCAGTTTGTGACAGAACTGAGTGTATTAGCTTCTTGCAGATGGAATAACTCAAAGTAGAGTTATAGATGGGATTATGAGTCATGAAAGACTACATGAGCACAAGTGAAGTGCTTTAAAAGGGTATTATCACATCATGGCAACTATGTTAAAGATAAGATTCAGATGTCTACTAGGAATAGGAGTGTCTTCCATTTTTGCTTCCTTTTAGGCTTTTAGATAAATATTACTTTGGGGTTGATGTTTCTTATGTTTTGTCTGATCAAATAAATAATTTTTATTTTCTGGAAAACTTCACAGAAATGGATGTGTTTTTTCTTGAATTATCCGAGAATAAGACTAGTTTTCAACTAAGAATCTGACCTTTTCTCTCCCTTCTTTCAACTAACTTGGAAAGATTTTTATTTTGAAACTTCAAATCTGACATGTACTTAGTGTTGAAGGAAGAATGTGTGTTTATTCTTGTCAAGAATTTAATTTACCAGTGGCACAGGCAACATTACAACTGTGCATGGAACTTTTCCTCATCACTGGCCTAGGGCAATAATGACAAAGCCATGATAACAGGTGGTCTATGTAAAATACAAGAAATGCAGTGAGCCCAACAGTGTAACAGAGGTATTAGCTCACATATCATCCTACTGATTGGCAGCAGTTGGCACCCCTATTCAGTGACCAAGAACTGAATCAGCGCAACAGCATAACTTCCTGTCTCAAAAAGTGATTCCTGCAGTCCAGGCAGAGCACTATGGGGACACACACGGCTCCTTTGTTTGCTGTACAAACCTGCCCTGGCTCTGGTGTCTGCCGCTGCCACACTGGAGCTGCTCCAGGTAAGCAGCACCAGGCTGGAGCCTGCACCCCTCACCTCTCCTGCACCTCAACCCCTTCCCTGAGCCCCCTTGTACACTGAACCCCTCCTGCACCCCAACCCCTTGCCCCAAGCCCCTTCCTGCACACTGCACCCCCTCCCACACCCAGCCCTCTGCCTCAGCCCTACATGCAATTTCTCCACCCAGATGTGGTCCTCAGGCCAAAAAAAAGTTTGCCCATCTCTGCTCTAGAGGGTTGTACTTCAGGAAGCAGAGTCCCTCCTAGAGCTCTTCCCCCTGGGTTGGGGGCCGCTTCACTCTGCCACAACAGAGGCTGGTGCCTTAATGGCACAATCTAGCCATAAAAGAATTTGATCCAAAGCCTGTTGACGTCAATGCAAAGACTTCCATTAACTTCAGTGAGCTTTGGATAAGTCTCATAATGCAAACAGCATTGCATATCTAAAATGCTAAGGGCCAGATTGTCATAACATTACAATAGCAGCATTATGTTATATAAATTGTACTACACACAGCTACTCTTCAGTCACTAATTCATGAAGCAGAAAAGATCTGTAGAGCCTCCTGGAAAAGAGATATAAGAAAATGTTCACAGAAAGAAGTGGATTCCCCTCCTCTCCCCCCCCCCCCCCATAGGATACAGGCTTCATTTACAACAAGGAAAAACAAACAAACAGTAGGAGAAAATATATTGGATGAGATGCTCCATTAGTAAACATCACATCTGTTACTCATATTTTAATGTCTTCAGTGTCACCCTGCAGCATAACATGGGCAAGAGGAAATTGCAAGGTAATTTTTCTATAAGTTATTGTCAAAGCATATAGCACCAAAACAAATGCAAATCACTAAATCAATTTAGTCCCAATTTTTAAAAAGTTTTGATTAATCCTCAACTCATTCCTATCCTATTAAAATGCATTATTAAAACACAACCCTTAGTTTTTGGCTGTTATTTAGTATATTTACAAACAAAATAGTATTAATTATGAGGGACTGGAGGCAGCTTGAGAATGTGTGACCATGTTCCCTGGAGGCTAGGCTAGTGGCAATATTCTGTTCTTGTGACAAGCACCATCTCTGTGACAGGCTCAGAATGACTATATAAAAATTCACTTCACTAATTTCCTGGTTCCAAATGCACAAATGCATACCTGTGCTGATTTACTCTGATTAGCATAGCAGTTTGACACAGCATACATTTTTCTAAACATATTAATCAATTTCATATTTAGAGTAAGGCACCACCTAGATTCCTGGGCAACAGTCCAACAGCTTCAAAGAAGTTTTAAAAGTAAATACATGTTTCTTTGCGTATCTAAATAGTTCTCTTCACTTCATTCATCTGAGTTCTCACCAGTCCAAGTGAGCTGGTATGTGCAGGGATAGCAGGCCAGCATTTATTATTCTGTAAAACCAGATGGGGGAAGTGGGCCAATGGGCCTAGAACTAATAGAAAGAAATGGGTCACCAAACCATTCTTCCTAGTGCCTGCTCTGGCTGGCAAGGGGAGGCAGGCAAAGTTTGCTCCCCCATCCTCCACATCTTCCTCTCAGAGCTCTTTCCCCCCCAGTCTACTCACCTGCTGGCAAGGGAAAAAAAACAGAGCCTACCCCAAGCATAATCTTGTGGAGAGATGAAGGTAGAGGCCTCCATGCACTCCCTCCCTTGCTGCTAAGGAGATGGCCTCTGAGTTTCTCCACTTCCAAATATATTAGAACCAATCCTTTCATTGCTCTTGCTGGGTCAGGCAGTATACAACATTTTTCCCCTTCCCCCCAAATTTGTTTTCCTGTCACAAGGTAATACTTTCATTTTTCAGATGTGAGCACTGTTTCTTTTATAGACATGTGGACTTCAATTGGGAATTCTCATGAAAATAATCTAAGTTCTAATTAACAGGACTGGGCTAAAAAGTCTTTGAAGCATAATCAGTTTTGTTCTCAAAGTAACTTCTTTAAGTGAATGCAGTACACTACTGGGTTGATGACCAATATGTGAATTTATACAGGCCAATCCAAATATACTAACAAATATACCCAACACATACAGTGAAAAGGTAAACAGAGCTGAATTAATTGATCCCTTTGTAGCACTCTTCATACATGAAAATGTTCATTACAGCTTGATATTTCCACCACAAACAGAACATAGTTGAATCATCCTTTTTTCCTAACATTTCTCAGTTAACTGAATGTGTTTTATTAGAAACCACTAAGCAGCTTACACCTCATACCAATGCATCAGTATAAAAGATGCACAAAAGCTTATTTTTTTAGATGTAGGCACAAGACTGAAATGACTGTGCAATGACAAGCTTTGGCATTCAATCCACAGTAAAGAATTCTGTTTTTTCTAATACTTCTTTGTTATAATCAAATAAAGGATGATGGATCCTTGTGTGCATGTCATTAGACTAGAGTGTATCTCCCACCCTAAAAAAGCCATTAGGCATCTAGAATGCCATGAAATAAAGAGGCTTCTAACAATGGTATTTGCCAAACATTCTAAATGGGGCCTCAAAGATTAGACAATTCAAAACATTAAGAGTAGGAAAATATTGTTAGTGTACTTAATCTGTAACCTGTCATTGTTGCAATCTGCTCTGGCATAAGAAAAATAAATAGTATTTCATAGGAAACATCTACAGCCTGAAGAATAATGTGAAAAGTTACTTATTCGCAAATTATCTTTTTATTGCACCCTAACAACTAAAGATATTCCTACTGAGTTTCTCTTTTTCCCCTCTTTTTGTGCCATTCTGGTTTTGCTCCTTCATATTTGCTAAATTCAGAACCAAAATGCATATACATATATCCGCTACAGCTGACATTAGTTCCCAAAATGTCTATTAAATATTTAAACAGATTTAACATGGCAGCACCATAAATTAGGGCTATTGATTAATTGCAGTTAACTACTTTTTTAATCTAATCATGTGAGTTATTTAAAAAACTGGTTAATTGCACTGTTAAATAGAATGCCAACTGAAATTAAGTATTTTTGGATGTGTTTTTCTACATTTTCAAAAATATTGATCTCTTGCAACACAGAATAACTGCACTCACTTTAGAGTCTACAAGTCCACTCAGTCCTACTTCTTGTTCAGCCAATTGCTAAGACAAACAAGTTTGTTTACATTTATGGGAGATACTGCTGCCTGCTTATTATTTACAATGTCACCTGAAAGTAGGAATGGTTATTTGCATGGCACTTTTGTAGCCAGCATTGCAAGGTATTTACATGCTGGATATGCTAAACATTCATATATGCCCCTTCATGCTTTGGCCTCCATTTCAGAGGACATGCTTTCATGCTGATGATGCCTGTTAAAAATAATGCATTAATTAAACTTGTGACTGAACTCCTTGGGGAAGAATTATGTCTCTTGTTCTGTTTTACTCACATTCTGCCATATATTTCATGTTATAGTAGTCTCTGATGACCCAGCACATGTTCATTTTGAGAATACTTGCACAGCAGATTTGACAAAATGCAAAGAAGATACCAATGTGAGATTTCTAAAAATAGCTACAGTACTCAAAGGTTTAAGAACCTGAAGTGCCAAGGTATGGAGCAGGTTTTCAGAAGTCTTAAAAGAGCAACACTCTGATGCAGTAACTACAGAAGAAAATTTAATACTATTCACAGCTATGATGATTGTGAAGCTTGGTTGAGGTGGTGAAGTTAGAAGAGGGAAGGATATTTCCCAGGGAATGTCTTTCTGCTAAATGATGAACTAGCACTCAACTGAGCACTCAAGGGTTAACATTGTTCTTAATGTAGCCTCTCACACAAGGCAGTATGAACATGAGGAAGGGGAGACAGTTAGCAGACAGACAGAGACACACCTTGTGTGAGAGGAAGGGAGATGCACACTGCCCCTTTAAACAAGCTGACCCACTCAAGTGCATTGTCTTTTTAAGTGGATCCGGAAGTTGAGACAGCAGCTGCTGCCCCAAGCTCTGTCTCTCCCTGCTCTATGGAGAAGGGAGAAGTGGGGTGCATGAACAGGGGGGAAGGGGAGATACTGCCATTAGCCCTGCCCCACTTCCTCACCTGCACAGCAAGCAGGAGTCTCTGGGAGGAGCTCCAAGGCAGAGGGCAGAAGCAGCACATGGCAGTGGGGGAGAGACAGCTGAACTGCAGGCAACTGATAGCCTGCTGGGTGGCTGCAGCACAGGGCACTTAGGGGAGCAGGAAGCTGATAGGGGGCTGCCAGCCCACCCGGGTTACAAGCCCCCACCAGCTAGCTGCAACAGGCTGCTCTTCCTGCAAGCAGTAGACAAAGCAGGCAGCTGCCAAATGAAGTTACAAGGGAGCATTTCACAAATTTAAATGAGCATGTTCCCTAATTGATCAGCAACAAAGTTGTCCTGGTTAACATTTTCATTGTTAAGTGAGTTACAGTACTAGAAATAGCAGAAATTTGAGCTGGTGCCATTTTTAGCTTAACATACATTTTCCAGAGCCCTTATAACATTTCCCAGTGAACTGTGTCACACCTACAGGTCTCACAAGTGTCAGTCTAGGCCTGCATTTGCACAAATAGCAAATACATACACCCAATGTTTGCCAACAAGCTTGTCATCGGAGAGGATGTGTAACACAACAAGGCATTTGGAGGCTTCTCGGCATTCAAGGCCAGATTTTGCATACAAGAAGCACCTGGGATCCATGGAAATCAACTAGTCAATGAGGAATTACAAAGACCATTCTTCAAACCAAAAAAAAACCACACACTCTGATAAGGGCAAGATTTTCCCCAAAACAAGGTTGATAGCACCAGAAAGAGGAAGTGAGAGAAGGTTGAAAGAATGAATTCTATGCCCCCCCCACACCACATATTATTCTAATTACTATATAAAAATACAGTAAACCACCAAGCAGAAGTTGTTACAATATATTGAAAAACATTTAGAGCTAAATTCTAGCTTCACACCTGTGTGTGTGGATCACACTGATTTACATGGAAGAAACTCATATGGCACCAAAACCAGAATTTGTCCCATAAACAACAAGATAATATCTTCTCAGCAGCCCTGCCCAGCCAATGAATATAGCAGTGACAGCAAGAACCAAGTTAAGGATGAGGGCCAGAGACACTCGTGCTGACACAGCTAGTCCAACAGCAGCTACTTCTATTTCTCTTAGACTTCATTACACTAAGGAGGAAGAACCATCCTGTGGCTAGGACAACTCTGACCTTTTGCTTAGAACTTGATAATGTCTGGTTTTGACCCTGTTTCAATACACTAGGCCTGACTCTGGCCCTGACCATTAGGCTTGACTGTCCAGGCCTTGGTGGCTACATACTTTTTCTCCATTCCTCATCTGTAAACAGGGCATAAGTCCCCCTACTTCACAGGATTGTGAGGTACTCAGACACCTGCTGTGATGGGGGCCAAATAAGTACCCAGATTGGAAGGTTTTTGTTTTTTTTCTAAAAAAGGCATAAAATCAGAGATCATCATACTTCAGGGGCCTAAAGATGGACTCAGCCTTGATGTCACTAGCAGATACTGACATTTTCCAAATATTTTCCTATAGGGTACAAGTATCTCTCACTGAAGTCAGTAGCAGTTAGTCATATTCTTGGATAGGAAAGAGATAGCACTCAGGTTCAGCTATTCATTAAAGCCCCTCCCCTCTTTTTATTCTTTTTTTAAAATACTTTTATTTAAAAATGCAAACAATTCTGAATGTCACACACACTATATCAATCCCAGGAACTGTACATATGTTGTGTGGCAGAGCTCTGACCTTGCCCCCGTGAGTCCTGCACTTCTAGGCAGTTTATGCTAGCCTCAGTGTGACCCTCTATGTAGCCCTTCTCTCTCTAGGGCCAGGGTTAGTCTACTGAACCCTTTTCATCATAGGCCTGCATGGAGGTTGGTGAGAGAACTCCCACAGTCTCTGTTCTGAAATAAGCCTCCAGGGACAATTTAGCCTCCTGTCCTGACAGGGGCCTGACTTCCCCTCCCAGGAGATGTTCCTGTAGTGGTAGGTTGGGGGGAAACTCTGGGTTCTGGCCCAGGGACCCTAATAGTAGCAGCTGTTGGCAGCCAACCTTTCACTGCCAGAGTTGCTACATTTCCCTGGGCCACTTCCCCCCAGCTCTCCTGCTTCTCTCTTCTTACCTTAGGGCTCCCTTAGTAATGGTTTGAGGGTATCTTCATTAACCAATCACATTTCCACTTCCTAGCTCTCCTCTGCTTGACTGGAGTAAGCCCTTTTTATAGTATCAGCAAGGATTTAATTAGAGTCAGGTGGTCACATTAGCTTAATGGCCTCTCCTGACTCTTTGCAGGTTAATTAGAGTCAGGTGTTCTCATTAGCCTGGAGCAGCCCCTGCTCTAGTCAGTCAGGGAACAGAAAACTGTTAATCCAATGACTAGTAAATCTGCCTTCTGCTATACCCAACTGGCCTGCGTCTATCACAGTTGTTACTCCTCAAATGTAGACCAGCATAACCATTGTAGGTCCCATAAAGACTGGGGGTGGGATTTATTTCTCAGCATAGATTGGTGGCACTCTAAAAAGAATATAAAGCTATTTAGCATTCCAAAGGATAAACTCCCCCAGCTTACAATTCTTTTAAGGCAGGTCACATTCTGAGCCTCAGAATTACTTTGCTCAGTAAGTGTAACAGTGAACCAATACCTGAGTCTTGTATATGTTTGCAAAAGAAATAAAGTGCCTGCTTAGGCCTAAAGTGCTCCTCTCTTTCACTCCAAACCCTCATCATTATTTTCCAGGCACTTTTCTTACTGTGCTCTGAACAATTCACAAAAAAGAAACTCTTACTTCTGGGATGGTGAGGGGTGTATATTATATAGACCTTAGGAAGGAACAATTCATTCCCTCCCACTCATATTCATGGTTTCTCTGTGTTCACTGCATTTTCCACACAGTTGTCTCAAACTCTAAAATCAGCCAGAGCCAAACTGTGTCTGGGAGAAGAAGGCTACAAGGACATTTCCTCTCCATAATGCCCCTACACAGGGCAGGCACAATAGCAAAGGATTGTGTGGGACTCAGGGAAGTGCTGGGATTGATCCTTCCTAGGGCTAGAGAGAATGCAAATCAACCAAAGTGGGAGGAAAAGTGGCAGATCCACTGCCCTGCCCATCCTTCTCACAATGGCAGGTCACACAGGGAAGCAAGTAGTAACATCTAAATGGTTGGTGCAGAACACATACTCTTCCTTCACACTTTGGAGCAGGAGAAGTGATTATGCACAATCCCTATACTACTCCCAAAATGAGCAGGTGAGGAAATGCACAATCTGCCCCTCAAAATGAGACAAAATAAGAGTGTAAATGACCAAAATGTGTAATACCCTCTTTGATAAATATGCAGTAATAATGTGATCCTTACCTTCCCACAGAACATTCTCAGGTGAGAAGGCTGTCAGCTAGAAACAGAGTTCTAAAAGAATTTGTTGAATCTGTTAATTTCAGTGTTTGGGTGTGGTACTTCACTGACGTGTTAGTTATTGTTCTGCCTTTATAATAAAATTAAATAAAATATAAAAACACGTATGGCTTTCTCCTTCTTACTTTCTCTTTTTCTTTCACTTCCCTCCCCATTTCTCTTCTGTTCTTTCCTTTTGTCCTTTTCTCTTTTTCCCCTCTTTCACCCATTCTTCTCTTCACTCTTTCCATCTACTTTTCCCTATCCCTTGTGTAGTGAATGAAGCTGTTGTCTCTGAGACCACTGCCTCTCTGGTTGCAGAAGCTGGAAGATGCAGGAAGAGAAAGATGGTTTCATGCTCTAACATAACTGAATGCTGCTTTGGAGAACTGGAATCTATTCCTGCCTCTGTCACAGATGCAGGGCAAATTTGGATTGAATTTGGCAAATACTTTCAGCTCACCTTCAAAAAAAAAAAGCTGAAAAAAATATCAGAAATATTGAAACAGGATATTTTGACATTTTTTAAATGAACTGTTTCAACATTTCATTTTGAAATGACATTTTAAAAATAAAAATGTCAAACTGACATTTCATTTCAAAAATATAATTTCAAATCAACATTCCCATTTGAAAATGTTGGTTTGAAATAGCATTCACGATGTTTTGTTTGACTGAACTGAATTTTGGGGGTTTCTTTGTTTTGGTGAGAAAAATTGGGGAAATTCATTTTGAGTTTCAAATTAAATTTATTTTTAATTTTTTTGGCTTGGCCACTGTACTGAAAAATCAATTATTTGCTCAGCTCTATTCCTATATGATACTGGAGAGACAAGGTGGGTGAGATAAAATACTACCAACTGGAATTGGTGAAAGAGAGAAGCTTTCAAGCTTACCCAGAGCTCTTCTTCAGGTCACTTAAAGCGGGCAAGCCACTTAAACGATGCTTTTCACACATGGTCACTATTTGTGTGTTCCCCATTTTCTAGATATCAAACTTCAGACCCTAGATTCTGATTTGCTGAGCACTCACAGCTGCAACTGAAGTCAATGGGAGCTGTGCATTGAACTTGTAAAGTGCTTTATAATCCTAAATAATCTGAAAAATCAGGTCCTATTTATCTCAAACTGGGCACCCAAAATTAGTAGATATGTTTGACCTTAATCTCTCCGGGCCTCATTTCCTCATCTTCAAAATGGGAATAATGCCACCCCATCACTTTACAGGGGTGTTGTGAAGATAAATTCATGAATATTTCTGAAGCACTCAGATGATATAGTGATGAGGACCACAGAAAAGCCCACGAGGAAATTAGTAATTCAGAACAGGGTTTAAATAGTATGCAGTATATGAGGCCTGGGGCCACACACTGAATAATGTGGATAAAACAAAATATTGAAGAGCTGCTAATTAAGTAAGCACAATCATCCTGTGCACTGAAAGAGGCAATGAAAAATATTATTTGATCATGTAATTAAAGATTGTATCAAATTAAGATTGTATAAATAACCTTTATTCTGACTTCCTACATTTTGAATGTTTGATTTTTCAAACTTAATGTTATTTAACCAGTTTTTTGTGTGAAATTATTATTATTTATATGATTACAGCATTTAGGAACCCCAGTAAAGGATCAGGGCCCCACTGCAGTAGGCACTGTACAAACAAGTAACAAAAAAGCCGATCCTGGCCCATGAGAGCTTCCAGTCTAGATGTCAGACAGGGCATGACCAGTGGACAAAATAGACAAATGGGGCATGCGAGGGGGAGGAGGTAACAAAATACGGAGAGTTTAACAGAAAATCATTAGTCTCTCTTCCCCACCTGCTGAACAAAGGTGAACCTGACAATGTGTGGTGCCAAGTTGCACCGCTCAGGGGTCTAGAAAAGAGAAGCAAAACTTGTAAATTTCAGAACCTATGAAATGTATTTTACACTTGGCTTCCAGTTTAGTTAGACTATTCATTATAGCTAGATTAAGAAATACAATGACTTGAAAATGTTATCTACAATAGCTTTATGGGAGCAGGTTAGCAAACCTTAATAGCTTCAAAAATATTACCATGGATTAAAAATTCAAACACTGTTTCACAGAGAGAATGCTAAAGTTACTATTTCATCTTTTTCTAGTACTGTGACTAACTTTGATGGATTCATGAAAGGGCTGACTCATGTTATCATGAGCTGGTGCATTTAGCTACAACTCAACATGCAGGCAAGTCAGATAGTAAAATGGTAGATTTCTCTCTTTTTCTTCCTGACCTTCTCAAGTCCCTGATCATCACCACTTTCTCTCTATCCAGTAATATTTCTTAATTGGTCAGAGACTGTCATTGTTGACCAACTCGAAAAATACCCATTGACAAACCTGAAACACATTGTCCCACAAGCTGAATGCTCTTACTGCCAGATCGGTCCAGGCAGCAAAAGGCAAAGATTGTGAATCAAAGCCAAGTCAACCAGAAAGATTACTTGTGTGAACAAAACAAGGGGTACTCATGTAACTCCCAAAGGTACAGTATAGGAGCTTTATCTTTCAAGAACTTTTTCTCAACTGAATTAAGCATGTATGTATCGAGCTGATTTTTATGTTAGCTACATGAAAACTCAACTCATATGGCAGCATTGTATTTAATACTTTAATATTATATTTAAAATAAAATTAATATCACCTCCAACATGTTCCTTGCTGATAGTAATTTAGAGGTAAATAATACAGTTCACAATTCCAGGACTGACAATGTGCAACTCAGACTGATGCCAACTGGTAAAAGAATAACGAAGCTATGTGATACAGTCCTAGTACTGTAGAAAAGAGCTGTTAAAATTGAAATATTATAATGAAGAAATGCAGACAGCACACAGAACAAAAATACATAAAAATATAAAGGCACCAAAAATGGCCTGTTGTGGGGAGAAATACCAACCTATATTAGCTTTTTTTTTTGTCTAGCAACCAATTATGTTCTATATCCTGTAAACAAATAACTTGCAGACAAAATACAAGATATGTGGGCAAGATTTGTATTTGTATATTTGTTTATACAAGATATGTGTGCAAACCAAGGTTGTTGAGATTTTTTTTGTTCAAGAACTCTCCCTTCATCTTCTAGATTTCCATTTTCTGTTCCCAAAGGTTAGCAAACCCTACTTTACAGACTAGAAGAACTAGGAACTCATCTTTGTAAGAATTTAATAAATGATGAAGAGGAGGAGGCAAAGGATTGACCCCTGGACCTCCACCAAAGAAGGGAGAGGGGAGGAAGAACCACCCAACAAGATGTTGAAAAACTGATAAGAAAGGCAGGCTGAGAACTTCAAGAAGACAGAGTCACAAAAGCCCAGAGATGACAGGGTGGGTTTCAAGAAAATATGATCAATGGAGTCAAAAGCTGCCAGTAGGTCACAGAGGATGAGGATGGAGTATAAGTCCTGAAATATGGGTTGGGAGGAGGTCATTAGAGACCTCAGTGAGAACTATTTTTTCATCGGAGAGTAGTGGGTGGAAGATAAACTGGAAAGAATGTAGAATAGAATCAAAGGAATGGTTAATTAATGCAGTGGTTGTAGTGGACACCAATTAATAGACAGACTCAGGCAGCCATCACTGCATCAGTTTATACTCAGTTCAACTGACGATTTCCCCCTTTCCTATCCATAGGGGCTAGAACATAATTTTTTTGAAAAATGAAAGCTTAGATTCTGAAGGAAAATACTGTAGCAAGACGTAACTTCTGTGGTAAATTCCATGGCTATAGAATTCTGAAATATAGTGGGCCCTGCACAGAATGCTCAGTGCACTGTATTCTGATACCATTATGCTCCTCTATGACCCAGGGCCTTTTTTTCTGACCCAGCAAACAGATAGGACTTTCTGTCTGAGGGAGATTTCAACCCTTACAAAAGGGTTGAAAAAACTTTGGCCTACTAGAGCCCCATAAGACTAGTGGGTGACAATAGGTATGTTCAGTGTATGTTTTCATCTTTTTATTGTTTTTACTATATTTTTTCTCTAATGCTTTTACCATAAGAATAAATGTGCTTGCTTGGAATGGGCTATGTGGTAACTTGTAACTGCTGGCAAAACACAATTCATAGGCCTCAGGGAGAAAGCAAAGCACTGGCCTTTAGGCAGACTGGCTTGCTGGGGATATCACAGTGTAAGGCACAGAGCTGTTCAGCCTTAAAACCATCAGTCAGAAGGGAGTGAGGAAGGATTCCTGTAAAGAGATAGGTGATAGCCGGAGATCTGAGACTTGACTGGCAACTACTGGAGTGAATCATGGAGGGGGAAGATGCAGGTGGAGTTACCCTGAAAGTCTGACAATGAGTACATTTCAAAATAGAAAAGTATTTTTGGTTTTAGATGCAAGCCAAAAGTTATCACAGATCCAGCTCAATACAGAAAGTACAAAACTCAGCAAATCCATTTGACTGTACATAAAAAGCAAGACCATCATATAGAGAGAACTGCCAAAAATGAGCTACTCATAAATTATAATCCATTTTCTTTTATTAATTAATCTAGAATTCTGTGGTTAGCAAATTGATTTGCAATATATTACACTGTTACTTGATGTCTTGCAAAAGTAAATTAAAAAAAATGAGAACTCCACTACTAAGAAGTGGATATTTCCCATTTAATTTGGATAGGTTGTTGCCAACCTTGGCTAAGGAAAATCAGGAATCTAATGTGGGTTTAGTTTTTCATTTGCAGTCTGCTTCCTATATTAATTTCAATTTTCAAATTTGGATGCCTCATCTTTAATAACAGCATTCATGCCTGACTAGAATAGGGCATGTCAGGTTCTGTTATTTCACTTCTCAATATACAGATGAACAGTGTTGAAACAAACTCTTGTGAGGTCGACACAAGCTCCTGTGAGGTTGAATCAGTTTGTGTTTATCAGTTGAACTTGTAATATAACTATACAACTTGTTTTTTTTTCTTTAAAAAAGAAGCTGTGGTCACTTCAAGGGAGCCATACTTAGTACTGTCACAATATTGTAAAACACCTCACTATATTTTATTAGCATCACCAGTTTAGAGACTATGGGAAGACAGAAAACAACTTTAGTGCTAATGTGACCCACACCTCAGCCTGATTCACAGAGAATATGGAATTGTTACAGCTCAGAGCTTGAGAACTTGCTTTGTTGGTTCAAGCTATAGCCATTCATTTTTTTAGCTCTGGAGGCCCCCGGTTCAATGCATGATGCTGGCCAAGAAAGGTGTTATCACACTAAAATCTAGAATGTTTCTTGAACTAAAAACAACCCTGAAATCATTACAAACCAGCTATATGCCAGGAAATGAAAAGAGAAGAAATACTGTGATAAGAATGACAAACAATTGCCTAGTATTGGAGAATGGTAGAACTTGTCTTCATTAGCAAGTTCACAAGAAGTATATCTTTAGAGTTCTCATTAATTCAGCTACTGTTCACACACACACAAAAAAAAAACCCACCACACTTGTATGTCATAGTGTAATAACACAAGTTGGCTGATATGACCAGGAGTAGAGGGTAGATGTCAAGTGAATGTTGCTCGAGAGCTACTAACTCTAGCTATCTCTCATGTGGATGCAGGGTAGTATATACCATTTCCACCCACAATCCTCACAAGGGACAGACGCATTCTCCCACAATATTCTGTGAAAGTATACATAGAATAACACAGTTTACTGTGGTGCTATAAATCATGGTATATGCCCCCAGATGTCTTAGGAGCACAATGATTGAGTAGAGTGCCAGTATGGACACAGAACACTACAGCCACTCCTACGGTATTCAGCTGCAATTTTGCAATGTGACTGTTTTCCCTTATGACAACCTAACACAAGGGAATTAACTCAAGGTGGAATCACTGAAGTTAATTCTGTGGAGTGGATGCACCCATAGATTTCCAACACAAGCATCAGGCAACCTGCCAAGGTAAGAGCTATATCATCTACACCAATGTTGTATCATATCATAACAATACCTGAATGTCAGTTCTATAGAAGGAACTGTAGACACCTAAATAAAACCAAGAAGGACCCTATATCTTTGTTTCCTCTTTGTTGAGTACATCCAGAATGCTACTGACAACTCCTGAGCTGTCAGAACAAACACTTGACCCTCCCCACCTCCCATCATGGACAAGAAAAAAGGTGTCAGAACTAACACAACACCCTTCCCCGTCCCCCAATCACTAACAAGGAAAAACATCAAGAGCAGCAAATATAGGCTTTCGGTAAAAGATTCACTTCAGCAGCTGAACAGGCCACAGCAAAATATATTGTTTTGAGCACAAGAAATGGCCAACTGATGTCTGCTACTGAGGTTCAGAGACAGTTATTGACAAATGGCCAATAACAGGCAAAATAATCATTTCATCTGCCAGTGGGTTCAGGTTTTCTACCCTATTAGCATGTTTTATTAATTGGCTGCATGAGTTTTCAGTTGTTGTTTTAGACTAGTATTTAGTTTTATTTGCATTTAACTTTCAAAACTATAAGATTGAGGAGGGATGGGAGAATTTAACAATAGCTGCTGGACTCAGTGGATACTGACCTTGTTGTGTGTTAATAAGATAGAGGCAAGTGGTTTCTTAATATCAGTCTTGTATATCACACTTTTATTACATACTATGTCCCAACATAGTATATCCTCAAAACATTTACCACTTGAGAACCATTTTAGATGCAGGAATAATCCTTGCAAATTCTTAGTCAATTGAGGAAATACTGCAGCATGATGTTGAAAAGCCTCTGACTGGAAACAAATTAAAGACAATTCATTCTCTCTCCTCTATCCTCTTCTTTAGAACTGAAACAGTTCAAGATATCCTAAATCACTGAAAATCTGTTTCCCGTAGGGATGATATCCCAGCCTTAATTACTCTTGCAAATGTACACAGCCAGTGGAGTATTAATCCAGAAATCTCCAGCTGATAATATGTAAGAGTACTTAGCTTTGATGGTATCAGAGCAAATTTCTACTGTTGTACCTCACTGTGCAATATAATCAGCCATCCCTAATACAAACCAGATGGTGACAACAAAGTGCTATCTCACACAGCAAAGATAAAACAATCAGTTATGCCCTTCAACTATCTATACCACTTTACCAAACAACCAAGGGCCAGAGGCCCATTATTTACAGTCTTAATTTTTTAGTCTGAAATAGCAGTTGTCCAGTTTAGTTTCACCTTCCAGTTATTGCAGATTCCACACATGCTTTATAGTCCTATAAATACTGATGTTTGTTTTGAAAGACATTCTCTGAGTTAGGAAACTGGAGTCTGAATTTAGGATATTGAGGTTTTTGATCCCAAGAATAAACTGTTTTATTCTGTTTCCTGTATTTTTGGATTTTGGCACTGATAGAATGCCACTGAAAACTAGGACTGACCTGTAAACATTGTGTTCCATGAACAAAGCTTTCTAACTCCTGTCAGTAGGGAGTGAAGTGAAGTTTAAAAGTATATTTCTTAAACTGGAATTGATCACATTTTAGTTTCAGGAGCTGTATTAGATTAGATGGTTATCTTATTGTGATAGTTTCCCCAATTTTTAAGTGAAGTTTATTTATTTTATAGTGGCATTAGTCAGAAATTGTGGTACTATTTCCTCTAATGACTGGATGTATTTCATTGTGCAGGTTGTACCTATCAAAAAGTATCTGGTCCTGAACCACAGTTTATTTTGATGCCAAATGAAACAATCAGCTTATTTGACAAGGCATACGAGCTCAAATCTTCTGACTACCGCACAGGGGCTGCTGGATTGAACTACTGTACATATGTCCAAAGACAGTATGCTACATATCTGATAGGTCATAAACATCTATTTTAGCTTATTCTCCTCTTTATTACATATTGAATTAATAGACTTGAGACTCACAGAGTCTTTTATCTGTTTTATCCTAGCACAGATCTCATTAGCTAACACATATCTTTCATCTTAGTTATACTATAAATTTTGACTGCTTCATGAAATAGATTAAGTCAGCCCATATCCCAAGCTAGTGAACAAGAGCAGCAAATGGAAGTTTTGTGAAGGAGTTCTCTTAGTGAAGGAGGAGACAATGCATGATCCTTGGGACGATTTCATCTGTTAATTTTTTTGCTGTGTGCTTTCTTGACTGAAGATTATAGTATGGTCTCTTTTGAGGAGCAGCAAATAGGGGAGTTTACAGAGGGAGTGTGAGAGGCAGATGCACCTATTAAATATACTCTAAACTTAGGTCAATAACTCACCCAACTGCTCTCCCAACAAACCAGCAAGAGTAAAAATAATGCATGCAGAAGTCCAGCAGCAGAATAGGGGCTATCCAATTTATTACACAGAATCAGCAAGTATGATTACCTGCCTTGTGGGCAGACAGCATATGTGTGAATATAGTGCAAGCAGTTTAGGGACCTCAGAGACACAAAGGTACATAGGTGAAACTTTCAGGGACACAATGGGGTGATCCCAGCCCAGTCTGACAGCCTTTGTGCTGTTAAGGAGGATGAAAGTCTCAGGTAAAGAGAACATCAAGCTGGAGCAGAGGGAAACAATCCCGTAGTTGGGACTCTCCTTCCAGATGATGTTGTGGCATCTTCTCACACTGAGGATACCTCTTCTGGGGAACAGGAAGAGCCAGGTAATAATAATGGGGAATTTGATTATTAAAAATATACATCGTTGGGTTTGTGATGACTGGGAAAACTGCATGATAAATTGCCTGTTAGGTGCAAAGCTTCGAAATCTCACAAGACATCTAGAGAGACACGTGTAGTGCTGGGAAGAAGCCAGTAGTCTTGGTACATGTAGGTACCAATGACATAGGAAAAGATATGAGAGAGGTCTTTAGGCTCCTGGGTAAGAACTTAAAGGCTAGGATCTCCATAGTAGTATTCTCTGAAATGTTTCCAGTTCCACACACAGGGACAGAAAGGCAGGCAGAACTGCAGGGTCTAAATGTGTGGATGAACTGATGGTGTGGGGAGAAGGCATTTAGGTTTATTAGGAACTGAGGAACCTTTAGGGAAAGGAAGACCCTATTCTGAAAGGATGGGCTCCACCTAAATCAAAACAGAACTAGATTGCTGGCATGTAAAATTAAAAAGGCAACAGGTGTGAAGGAGCACAGTGCTCGGGCAGAGACATCTCATAGCGATGAATTTATTAAAGGTGGAATTCTATATCCTCATAGAGAGGTGTCATAAACAGATAAGTAAAAGTTAATAGAACAAAAGTACTTCATATCTCTTTTGCCTGTAAAGGGTTAACAAGATCAGTGAGCCTGGCTGTCACCTGACCAGAGGACCAATCCGGGGACAGGATACTTTCAAATCTTGAGGGAGGGAAGTTATGTGTGTGCTGTTAGATTTTGGTTGTTGTTCTCTCTGGGTTCTGAGAGTGACCAGACGTGCAACCAGGTTTCTCTCCAATCTCCCTGATACAGGTTCTTATAGATTCAAAATAGTAAGTACTAGGTGATAAGGCGAGTTAGGTGTATGTTTGTTTTCTTTATTTGCAAATGTGTATATGGCTGGAAGGAGTTCAAATTTGTATTCTGCTGAAAGGATTTTAATTTGTACTTGTATACTTAGGCTGGGAGGGTATTCCCAGTGTCTATAGCTGAAAGACCCTGTAACATATTCCATCTTAAATTTACAAAGATAATTTTTACTGTTTTTTTCTTTCTTTAATTAAAAGCTTTTCTTGTTTAAGAACCTAATTGTTTTTTTAATTCTGGTGACACCCCAGGGGACTGGGTCTGGATCCACCAGGGAATTGGTGGGGAGAAAGGAGGGAAGGGGGAGAGAAAGGTTAATTTTCTCTCTATGTTAGGATTACTTTCTCTCTCAAGGAGAGTCTGAGAGGGGGAGAGAGAAGGAGGGAGGAAGGTGCATTTTCCTCTCTGTTTTAAGATTCAAGGAGTTTGAATCACAGTGATCTTCCACGGTAACCCAGGGAGGGGAAGCCTGGAAGAGGCAACGGTGAGGGAAAGGGTTTACTTTCCTTGTGTTAAGATCCAGAGAGTCTGGGTCTTGGGGGTCCCCGGGCAAGGTTTTGGGGGGACCAGAGTGTACCAGGCACTGAAATTCCTGGTTGGTGGCAGTGCTACAAGTACTAAGCTGGTAATTGAGCTTATAGGAATTCATGCTGGTACCCCATCTTTTGGACGCTAAGGTTTAGAGTAGGGAATTATACCATGACAAGAGGATAGGAAAGAAGCTGAGAAAGAACATGTAGGAGCTAGTGAGGAACACTTAAATGTAAAAGAGTCCCACTGAGATATAACACATGAAGGCAAGCAACTGAAATGGAGAAAATATACACGTGCTTATATACAAACACTAGAAGTACAAATACTAAGATGGGTGAACTAGAATGCCTGGCATTAAATGAGGATCTTGATATAATAGGCATTGTGGAAACTTGGTGGAACGAGGATAATCAGTGAGATAGGGTAATACCAGAGAACAAAATATATAGGAATAACAAAGTAGGTGACATTGGTGGGTGACTGGCACTATATGTGATAGAAAGCTTAGAGTCGAATAAAGTAAAAATCTTAAGTGAACCGAACTGTACCACAGAATCTCTATGGATGGTAATTCCATGCTCGAATAATAAGAATAAAGCAGTAAGGATATACTACTGACCATGTGACCAGGATGGTGATAGTGACTGTGAAATGCTCGGAGATTAGAAAGGCCACAAAAGCAGAAAACATACTAATAATGGGGGATTTCAACTATCTTCATATTGACTAGATAGATGTCACCTCAGGAAGGGATGCAAAGATAAAATTTCTATATGCTGTAAACGATTGCTTCTTGGAGCAGCTTGTCCTGGAACCGACAAGGGGAAAGACAATTCATGCTTTAGTACTAAGTGAAGCACAGGATCTGGTCCAAGATGTGAATTTAACTAAACTGCTCAGTAACAGCAATGGAAATTTAACATTCTTGTAGGGAGAAAAATGCCAAAGAAACCCACCACAGCAGCATTTGACTTCAAAAAGGGGAACTACACAATGAGGAAGCTAGCTAAATGGAATTTAAAAAGAAAGTCACAAGGGTGAAATCCCTGTACACTGCATGGAAGTGATTTTAAAAAGTCATAATAGAGGCTCAAACTAAACGTATACCACCCCCTCAAATGAGTAAAAGGACCAAAAAAAAAAAAATGCCACCATGATTAAACAGAAGAGTAAAAAAGGCAGTTAGAGGCAAAAAGGCATCATTTGAAAAATGAAAGTCAAATCCCAATGAGGAAAATAGAAAGGAGCATAAATTTCAGCAAGTCAAGCATAAAAATATAATTAGCCAAGTCAGAAAATAATTTGAACAACAACTAGCAAAGTATAAAAACTAACAACAACAAATTCCATTACAAGCAAGAAGCCTGCCAAGCAGTCAGTAGGGACACTGAATGATCAAAATTCTAAAGGAGCACTCCAGGAAGATACAGGCATTGTGGAAAAATTAAATGAATTCTGTGCATCTGTCTTCATTGAAGAAGATATGGGGGAGATGCCCACATTTTAGCCATTTTTTTAGGTGACAAATCTGAGAAACTGTCCCAGATTGAGATGTCAGTAGAGGAAGTTTTGGAACAAACTGATAAATTAAACAGTAATAAGTCACCAGGACCAGATGGCAGTCACTCAAGAGTTCTGAAGGAACACAAATACAAAATTGCACAACTACTAACTGTGATTTGTAACCTCTCACTTAAATTAGTCTCTGTACCAGATGACTGGAGGGCAGCTACTGTAACACCAGTTTGTAAAAAAAAGCTCTAGAGGCATTCCTGACTATTACAGACTGGTAAACCTAACTTAAGAACCAAGCAAATTGGTTAAAACTATAATAAAGAATACAATTATCAGACACATAGGCTACATCTACATTACAGCCAGGATCCACGCTCTGAGATCGATCCACCAAATCAACAGCAGATCGTTCTCCTGTTGACCCCATACTCTACCCCCAACAAGAAGAGTAAGGTAAGTTGATGGGAGAATTTCTCCCATCGACCCTCCACGGTGTAGACCCCGCGGTAACTCAGCCTAAGTTATATTGACTCCAGCTACGTTATTCACATAGCTGGAGTTGCGTAGCATAGATCGACTTACTGTGGGAGTATAGACATAGCCATAAATGAACACAATATGTTGAGGGAAAAGTGGACACCGATTTTGTAAAGGAAAATCATGCATCACCAATCTATTAGACTTCTTTGAGGGAGTCAATGATCATGTGACAAGGGTAATCCAGTGGATATAGTGTACTTGGACTTGCAGAAAACCTTTGACAAAGACTCTTAAGCAAAGTAAGCAGTCATGGAATAAGAGGGAAGGTCTTCTCATAGATCAGTAGCTGGTCAAAAGACAGGAAACAAAGGTTAGTTTTCACAGTGGAGAGAAGCAAATAGTGGGGACTCCCCAGGATCAATACTGGGATCTATGCTGTTCAACATATTCATAAATGAAATTGAAAAGGAGGTGAACAGAGAAGTAGCAGAGTTTGCAGATGATACTAAATTACTGAAGATAGTTAAGTCCAAAGCTGACTGCAAAGAGTTATGAAGGGAACTGATAAAACTAAGGGACCAGGGAACAAAATGGCAGATGAAATGCAGTGTTGATAAATGCAAAGTAATGCCCATTAGAAAACATAATCCCAACTGTGCAAACAAAATGATGGTTCTAAATTAGCTGTTACTACTCAAGAAAGAGATCTTGGAGTCATTGTGGATAGTTCTCTGAAAACATCTGATGAATGTGCATCACTTGTCAAAAAAGCTAACAGTATGTTAAAACTATTAGGAAAGGGATAGATAATAAAACAGAAAATATTAGGGATTTCAAGTGATTAAAAAATCATGATTGTGTGATTAATCGTGCAATTAATCACACTGTTAATAACAGAATACCATTTATTTAAATATTTTTGGATGTTTTCTACATTTTCAAATATATTGATTTCAATTGCAACACAGAATACAAAGAGTACAGTGCTCACTTGATATTTATTTTATTTAAAAAATTGCAGTGTAAAAAAAAATAAATTGTATTTTTCAATTCACCTAATACAAGCACAGTTGTGCAATGTCTTTATCATGAAAGTTGAACTTACAAATGTAGAATTATGTACAAAAAAAACTGCATTCAAAAGCAAAACAATGTAAAACTTTAGAGCCTACAAGTCTACTCAGTCCTACTTCTTGTTCAGCCAATCACTCAAACAAGTTTGTTTACATTGGCAGGAGATAATGCTTCCTGCTTCTTGTTTACAATGTCACCTGAAAGTAAGAACAGGCATTGGCATGGCACTGTTGTAGCTAGCATAACAATATATTTAGATGTCAGATGCGCTAAAGATTCATATGTCCCTCCATGCTTCAACCACCATTCCAGAGGACACATGTCCATGCTGATGATGCTCATTAAAAAAATTATGTGTTAATTTAAATTGTGACTGAACTTCATGGGAGGAAAATTGTAAATACCTTGCAATTCCCTGCACATAAATACCTTGTAATGCCAGCTACAAAAGTACCATGTAAATAAGAAGCAGGCAGCATTATCTCCTGTAAATGTAAAGAAACTTGTTTGTCTTAGTGATTGACTGAACAAGAAGTAGGACTGAGTGGACTTGTAGGCTCTAAAGCAGGGCTCGGCAACCTTTCAGAAGTGGTGTGCCGAGTCTTCATTCATTCACTCTAATTTAAGGTTTCACGTGCCAGTAATACATTTTAACATTTTTAGACAGTCTCTTTCTATAGGTCTATAATTTGTTGTATGTAAAGTAAATAAGATTTTTAAAATGTTTAAGAAGCTTCATTTAAAATTAAATTAAAAATGCAGAGCTCCCCGGACCGGTGGCCAGGACCCGGTTAGTGTGAGTGCCACTGAAAATCAGCTCGCGCCATGACACATGCCATAGGTTGCCTACTCCTGCTCTAAAGTTTTAATTATTTTGTTTTTCAGTGCAGTTAGGTAGCCAAAAAATCTACATTTTTGTAAGTTGCACTTTCATAATAAAGAGATTGTACTTATATGAGTACAGTACTTATATATTTAATGATTTTCAATTGGTATTCTATTGTTTAACAGTGTAGTTAAAACTGCGATTAATCATAATTAATTTTTTAATCGTGATTAATTTGTTTTAGTTAATCATGAGTTAACTGTGATTAATCGACAGCCCTTGAAAATATCATAATAAGAACAGCCACACTGGGTCAGACAAAAGGTCCAACTAGCCCAGTATCCTGTCTTCTAACAGTGGCAATTGCCAGGTGCCCCAGAGAGAATAAACAGAACAGATAATGGTCAAGTGATCCATTCCCTGTTGTTCATTCCCAGCTTCTGGCAAACAGAGATGCACCTATCCTCCATGAATTTATCTGATTCTTTTTTTATCCTGTTATAGTCTTGGCCTTCACAACATCCTCTGGCAATGAGTTCCACAGGTTGACTGTGCCTTGTGTGAAGAAATACTTCTTTTTGTTTGTTTTGAACCTGCTGCCTATTAATTTCATTTGGTGCCCCCACACCTCAATCATATCCCCCCTTAGTCATCTTTATTCCAAGCTGAAAAGTCCCAGTCTTATTAATCTCTCTTCATACGGAAGCCATTCCATACCCCTAATCATTATTGTTGCCCTTTTCTGAACCTTTTCCAACTCCAATATATCTTTTTTGATATGGGGAAACCACATCTGCACACAATATGGGTATACCATGGATTTATATAGAGGCAATATGATGTTTTCTTTCTTACAATCTATCCCTTACTTAATGATTCCCAACATTCTGTTAGCTTTTTTTGACTGCCACTGCACATTGAGTGGATGTTTTCAGAGAACTATCCACAATGACTCCAAAACCTCTTTCTTGAGTGGTAACAGCTAATTTAAACCTCATCATTTTATACGTATAGTTGGGATTATGTTTTCCAATGCACATTACTTTGCATTTATTAATATTGAATTTCTCTGCCATTTTGTTACCCAGTTACCTAGTTTTGAGAGATCTTTTCATAGCTCTTCGCAGTCTGCCTGGGACTCAACTCTCTTGAGTAATTTTGTATCATCTGCAAATTTTACCACCTCACTGTTTACCTTTTTTTCCAGATCATTTATGAATCTGTTGAATAGGACTGGTCCCAGTACAGACCCCGGGGGACACAACTATTTACCCCTCTCCATTCTGAAAACTGACCATTTATTCCTACCCTTTGTTTCCTATCTTTTAACCAGTTACTGGTCCATAAGAGGATCTTCCCTCTTATCCCATGACATCTTACTTTGCTTAAGAGCCTTTGGTGAGGGACCTTATTAAAGGCTTTCTGAAAATCTAAGTACACTATATCCTCTGTATCCCCCTTGTCCACATGCTTGTTGACCGCCCCTCAAAGAATTCTAGTAGATTGGAGAGGCATGATTTCCCTTTCCAAAAACCATGTTGACTTGTCCCCAATAAATTAAGTTCATGTATGTGTCTGACAATTTTGTTTGCCCAGTACTGAAGTCAGGCTTGCCAACCTGTAATTGTTGGGATCACCTCTGCAGCCCTTTTTAAAAATTGGTGTCACATTAGCTAACCTCCAGTCATTTGGTACAGAAGCTGATTTAAATGATAGCTAACGTATCACAGTTATTAGTTCTGCAATTTCACATTTGATTCCTTCAGAACTCTTGGGTGAGTACCATCTGGTCCTTGTGACTTACTACTGTTTAGTTTATCAGTTTGTTCCAAAATCTCCTCTAACACTCCAATCTTGGATAGTTCCTCACATCTATCACTTAAAAAGCATGGCTCAGGTTTGGGAATCTACCTCACATCCTCAGCCATGAAGACTGAAGCAAAGAATGCATTTAATTCCTCCGCAATGGCCTTATCATCCTTGACTGAACCTTTAGCATCTCGATCGTCCAGTGGCCCCACTGGTTGTTTAGCGGGCTTCCTGCTTCTGATGTACTTAAAAAAAATTTGCTATTACTTTTTGAGTCTTTGCTAATGTCTCAAATTCTTTCTTGGCCATCCTAATTATATTTTTACACTTCATTTGCCAGAGTTTATGCTTCTTTCTATTTTCCTCACTAGGATTTAACTTCCACTTTTAAAAGGATGCCTTTTTGCCTCTCACTGATTCTTTTATTTTGTTTTTTAGTCACAGTGACACTTTTTTGGTTCTCTATGGTTTTTTTTTTATTTGGGGTATACATTTAAGCTGAGCCTGTATTATGGTGTCTTTTAAAAGTTTCCATGCAGCTTGCAGGAATTTCACTTTTTGCATTTTACCTTTTAATTTCTGTTTCACTAACTTCCTCATTTTTGTGTAGTTCCTCTTTCTGAAATTAAATGCTACAGTGTTGGGCTGCTGTGGTGTTTTCCCCACCGCAGGGATGTTAAATTTAATTATATTATGGTCACTATTACCAAGAGGTCCAGCTATATTCACCTCTTGGACCAGATCCTGTGCTTCACTTAGCACTAGATCAAGAACTGCCTCTCCTATTGTGAGTTGCAGGACTAGCTGCTCCAGGAAGCAGTCATTTAAGCTATCAAATGCCATTAAATAAATCCATGGTATGCCCACACTTTGAATACTGTATATAATTCTGGTCACCCTATTTCAAAAAAGATATATTAGAATTGGAAATGGTGCAGAGAAGGACAAGGAAAATGATTAGGGGTATGGAACAGTTTCCATACGAGGAGCAATTAAAAAGACTGGGACTGTTCAACTTAGAAAAGAGATGACTAGGGGGAAATATAATAGAGGTCTATAAAATCATGAATGATGTGAAGAAAGTGACAATGGAAGTTATTTAGCCCTTCTCAGAATACAAGAACCAGGGGTCACCCAAAGAAATTAATAGGCAGCAGGTTTAAAACAAACTTAAGGAAGTACTTCTTCACACAATGCCTAGTCAACCTGTGGAACTCTTTGCTAGGGGACATTGTGAAGGCCACAAGTATAACTGGTTCAAAAAAGAATTAGATAAGTTCATGGAGGACAGGTCCATTACAGAATCAAGCAGATTCTGGATGAAAGGGATGGATCTGTCTCCAGCATCTGGCACTGGCCACTATCGGAAAACTGGATACTGGGCTAGATGGATCATTGGTCTGACCCAGTATACCCCAGTTCTGATATATAGACAGGAGTATAGCAGTCTTAATCTATGTATGTTCAGGGCAGAATCAATTTTCCTTAACTGATGAGCACAACATTCATTTTTCCTTTTATTCTTGCAGCATCCTGGATTGGAGTTTATTCACTTTAGGGACATATTTGTGGCATAAATATTTCAGTTTTGGGTTCATAAAATATTAGTCTTGGATGAATTCTCGGATACTCTTCAGGTCTAGTATTACAAAGCCCTAGACAGCACAAAACTTCTAAATTCTGATTTACTACAAAAAGGGATAGAGAGAATAGTTTGAAGAAATTAATAAAAACAAAATCAAAAGACACACTAACCAGCTAAAGGATATTGGAGAAAACTGAGAAACAAATGTTACATTGTTACCAATGATTGAACAACAAACTGTTATAAAAGATAGCATCTGATAAAAATTGCCCCTTCAAAAGTTTGAATGGTTGCTGAAGGGTAATTCAGTTGGAACAGGGTGGTCTGGGAAAACAACTTTCCTTCCCACCTATCTGTTTTACGTTCTTTTTAATCTGTTTTCTTTTTAAAGGAGGTGAAACTGTCAACATTAAACAAAGAATGTGCAGTGTCGTTTTTATGCCAAAAGCAGACTGTTTACTTTCTGACTATTTAAACACACTACAGAGCATCACCAGGCTGTTTGGCAAGCAGAATCAGTTGTCGTGCTCTGTTTTGGTTTTAAATGTCAAAAAGATACCAGGTTTAAAAAACAAACAATCAATGGCAACACCAAAAATTTAAAAATCTAAAGATAAATCAAGGAGAAGACATCAATCATATTCAGAATGATACACCACAAGCAAAAAATGGAGTTGTTTATATGTTTATAACTACTCTTTTTTCCAGAAAGAACTGTTTATTATAACTACTCTTTTTCTAAAAAAAAGTAGTCATTTGCTTTTGTTCTGGAATGAATTGCATGAGGGGTTTATTTTGTTTGTTTTACTTTGAGGGTTGTTTGGTTGGGAAATGTAACAATGTTTTATTTAAAAAACCACATATGTTTCTGACTGTGCACTAACATCCTGCTGTAAATTCACAAGTGGTATAAAGAGAGAAGTTATTCAATTATCTTGAAGTCACTTTTCCATTCTGTTGACTTCAATGTAGGAAATGATTAATGGAGTCCAGCAATGACACAGATTACCCCCCACACATGCAGGCTCTTTCATTTTAATGCAATTAAACTATTGTTGAAAAAAATGATTCTGGTGCACAACTAACCCCTTGGCTCATTTTAAAATTGTTTTCCTATGTCATTGTTTAGAGGTTATTTTAAAAAATAAGTATTTTGCATATGTCCTCTCAACTAAATGTGGCTTTCTGTAACCACAGCAACAATTAAATTTGCACAATTTAGATCCCAATAGGCAGTAGAAGATTGGCAAAATACAGGATTTGTGTGCTTGTTGTGTGTGCATGGTATTTTGTATCACCATGGTACAATGAAAAGCTTTCCTATACATTCCAAAGGGGCAAGTAGTAACTATAGCCACCAGGCAAAAATCTCAGGCAGTATTTGCAAATCTGATGTTACAAACAAAACCATAGTTCTATTTTTCCTCTGAGAACTGGGTAAGGTCAATTTCAACAGAACGTTTCCCCAGAATCCTTTCAAATGAACAATAGAGTTTGACTCAAACTTTATCTAGGGGCAAATCCTTCATGCAGTGCTCATGTGACTAAGATGATCATGATTTTACAGTGAGATGAACTTTGACAACCATTGTCATTTATTTCAATACAATTTCAATATTTGATGTCATAATTAGGATTTTTTAATACCAGAACCCAGAATGAATATGTTTTTTAAACATTCTTATGCACTAATCTTCAAATTGCCTTGTGTTGCTGTAATGTTACATGGAATCATGGTTTTTTTTAAACAGGAAGCTTTATTACATAAGACATTTACAATTATAGACACAATTAAGAAAGCTTCCACACATTCCAAGTTTCTGCTCAGTCTGACTTCTATTACTCTGCTTGGATCTCTTGAACAGCACACACAGACAGCTAGTGGCTGAACTATATACTGTAGTAAAGATATCATTACAGTTACGTTGTCCATAATGTAAGAACAGTCAGGTGTACAGACAACAAACACAGTTATTATATAAATCACACACGAGTAGAACCCTGGTCCTTCAATTCCAGGAAAACAGGCTGCTTGTCCCACAACAGCCACCATCTGCCTCTGTCTCCCCCTCACCAGAGCCTCTTTAAGAACTCACTCCATGTCCAGTCACCTTCTCAACACAAAATCTTTTAATTGACTCTCCACCTGGCTCACAACAGAGTTTGTTAAAAACAGAACTCAAAAGTCCCAAAATAAACATAAAGTCTGTCATCATTCCAGCTCCACAGAGTTTCCTCTTTTCTGGGCTTCCCTAGTTTACTGCCAGGCCTCTGGCAGTCTCAGCTATTTCTCTTAACCACACATTTAGGCAGGTCATTCAGCCTGTTGTAGGCCGGACAGTCCTGGTTTTGTATGGTATGTCTCCTGTCAGGTACAGATATAAAACCAGACATAGCTTTGTCTAGTATCATGCAGGGAGAATGTCATTTTGCAGAATATGCCATTCTGCCCCCACTTGCAAAACGTTGCAAGTACTGTGCGTGTGAGGTCACAGAAATGGGGGAGGGGCAGCATACTTTTCAAAATAGCTTTCTTCCATGCAGCATGACCCCACATGCACCATGAGTGCAAGTTCACACCAGTGGTGGCGGGGGGGTGACAAAGGGGGATGGGGTGGGGACAACCAAGTGGATATTGTCTTGTATTCCGGGGATGCATCAGTGGCCACCCTACACACATACCCTGCAGCTACCTGCTGCCTTTATTAGAATGGAATCACCTGTTTCCTCTCAGCCCTGTAATCAGGGCAAGCTTAGCCCCAGGCTCTTCAGCCCATAGGAAAATCACCCTATTACACTTCGACAAAGCTTGTAGCAGTAGTGGGTCCCATAACTGTGTGAGTCAAACACTAGAGGGCAATTTGTAGAACACTTCCTGAAGGATTTACAGAAAAGCACAAATATCAGTCACTCTTCAAAGTCCCGAATGCTACAAAGGGCAAAGTTGGGACTCAGTGCATGCAGATCCCATTGCAGGATCAGTACATCACAACAAAAGGGAAAAATAAAATCACTCTTCTCGTGCCCTAGCGCAGAGGTCGTCAGGGTGGATTGCAGGCCACATACGGACTGCCAGACACTTCTGAGTGGACCACAAAGGTCAAATGGGCTGAAGCTGAGCCAGAGCAGGAGCCATGAGAAGCCAGGCCCCCTCCCCAGTGCAGGGCCCCCCAGCAGGGGGCAGGCAAGTGGGCTGCACTGCAGGGTGCAGTGTGTCCCCAGGGTGGCTGCTTGTGGAGCTGCAACCACACCAGCTCTGTCCTCCGCCAGGTAGCAGCAGCACAGGTATGGGGCAAGTGGGCCATGTATGCGAACCAGCAGGCACTGGCATCTGGATTCAGTGAGTGGGGCAGGGGTAGCCTCTCCTGGCAGGGCAGGTGCGGAGCTGGTGAGTAATAGGGGAAGTGGGGGAAGCTGGGCCACACAGCCCACCAAGTAAGCAGAGCTGCCAAGCACATCTCAGCAGGCCGCCTGTCTATCCACAGAGCCTCACAGCTCAGCTGGGAGGAGTGACAGAGCCAGGCCCCAGCTTCCCACCCTGGGGAGGGCGAGAGACCTGTAGGAGGTGCTGACTGATGAGCTGGCGCTGTGTCTTGGACCTGCACCAGCCACCCTGCCACCATGACAGGGATCGACACTGCCTCCCACCTTGAGAGTGAGGCTCTAGGTACCTCCTCCAGCACCCCCCAAATGCCCTCTCCCAGTACACACACACACATCCCTCCCACACCCCAGATGCCCCCTCCAGCACTCCCCAAATACCCCTCCAGCATGCTCCAATTGAACCCCCCTCCAGTTTTCCCCCCACCAGAAGTAGCCTCCTTTTGGGTACTTGCAATATGGTAACCCTATGCTGAGTGGGGGGCAATCAGGAGGCTAGGGGACCTGGGTGGTGGGTAATCAAGTGATTATATGCTTACAATAATGTTATTTGACAAAACTAAAGTTAATACTCTTTGTAAATGCAAAACTATTTCAAAATTTAAAACAGTTGTCTGAAAGTGTTTTAATGCTAATATTTGCATCTATTTGTGTCATAAACCTAGTCCCAGATTTGGACCTTAGCGTCCAAAATATGGGGGTTAGCATGAAAACCTCCAAGCTTAGTTACCAGCTTGGACCTGGTAAAGCTGCCACCACCCAAAAAATTAGAGTGTTTTGGGGCACGCTGGTCCCCACAAAACCTTCCCTGGGGACCCCAAGACCCAAATCCCTTGAGTCTCACAACAAAGGGAAATAAACCTTTTCCCTTCCCCCCTCCAGGTGTTCCTGGAGAGATACACAGAAGCAAACTCCGTGAATCTAAACAGAGGGAGTCCACCCTCTCTAATTCCAGTCCTGGAAACACAAGCACTTCCCTCTTCACCCAGAGGGAACGCAAAGTCAGGCTAGTAAATCTAACACACACAGATTTCCCCCTGACTTCTTCCTCCCACCAATTTCCTGGTGAGCTGCAGACTCGATTCCCTGGAGTTCCCCACTAAAGAAAAACTCCAACACGTCTTAAAAGAAAGCTTTATATAAAAAAGAAAGAAAAATACATAAAAATGGTCTCTCTGTATTAAGGTGACAAATACAGGGTCATTTGCTTAACAGAATATTGAATAAACAGCCTTATTAAAAAAGAATACAATTCAAAGCACTCTAGCAACTATAGACATGTAAATACCAAAAAAAACATATAAATCCTATCTGATCTTTTATACTTACAACTGGGAAACAGAAGATTAGAAAGCAGGAAACAGAAATCACTTCTCATAGCCGAGAGAGCATACAGGCAGAAAACCCAAGAACAAAGGACTCACACACAAGCTTCCCTCCACCCAGAGTTGAAAAAATCCTGTTTCCTGATTGGTCCTCTGGTCAGGTGCTTCAGATACTTCTTTCCAGGTGAAAGAGACGTTAACCCTTAGCTATCTGTTTATGACAATTTGACATTTTATCTATGTGCTTTCTAAACATCTCAGATGTAATTTATTACATCTTTCTTGGAGGTTATTTTTAGGTTATACAGTGGTGTGATTTTATTTTTCATTTAATGCACTAAAAATATAAGAAATAGGTCCTAAGTATATTACACGGCATTGTATGTGTTTGTTGAACAGGGGCACTTGCAAGTCTGGACCTTGACCAAGATATTTGGATGTTGACAAAAAATAATTGACTACCTCTGCCCGAGAAGAAACAAGTATGTCATCCTCAGCTTTTGAAATTTTCATTGGGTACCTGTCCACTACAAAATCCATTACAAAATCTCCTTTCAGGTCTTCAAGATACTTCCTGGATTGGCCACCTCATTTCCATGCCAATTATCTGAACTCATCTCTCCTTATTCTTTACCTCATTTCCTATGCCAAATTAATATTAGACTTTTAGATAGGATGTAAGACCTAAGACTGGAAGGGGTCTCCTGGATCATAAAGTCCAGTCTTCTGTTATCACAGGCAGCCAGGTCATGTAATCAAATCTTTAACAGGGAGTAGTAAATCCCTTTCCCACGCATCCTGGACAGCCTCCCAGCACCACTGACTGATTCACTTCAAATCCATCTTACAACTCATTTCTACTTCCTGACCACTGACCTTGACCTTCTCTTTATATGCCACTAAGATATATGGTATTTTAACAAGTACTTTGCATGTTTTTCAATACATAAACAATCAGCCTTAAAGCATTTTATAATTTTTTGTATGAAAAATGCTATCACTAAGTAAATTACATTTTACAGCATTGTATTGTGCTACATGTATTGTATCAGATGAAAAACAGAGTGCTGAAAGGGGTACTTTTTTAGCAAGCTATGTGGGCAATTGCATGCTCAACACCTGTTATTAGCATTAAATTGTTGCAGACTGTGATGAACATTTCCTCTCAGGAGAACAAAAAATAGTTTAGGGACCACAAAGTTTTGTCTAGGTCTACCAAACAAACTGAAGATATCATCTGCATAAGATCTGTTTAAATTCAGCAAATCATAATTTACAAACATGTTGGTGATAGGGTGACCAGATACCAAGTGTGAAAAATCGGGACAGGAGGTGGGGACCCTGTATAAGACAAAGCCTCAAATATTGGGACTGTCCCTATAAAATCGGGACATCTGGTCACCCTAGTTGGTGAAAATGTTCTCCCTTTGGATGCCCATTATGCCATAAATGTATGCCAACAATTATGGCTTGTGTAATAATAATGGATAATATTTTAAAACTGTAATTTCTGATTTAAATTTTTCCCCTTCTGACACTTGATGGCATATGGATTCTAGAAAGCTATATGTTTTACAGATTTTTAAATTTAAAGTGAACAAATATCCTGTGAGAGTGAAAGACTCTGGAAATAACAAAATAAACCAGAGTAAGCTAAGCTTATCAAATATAGGTCTGATTATTTAAATAAAAGACTAACTTTTTTAAAATAATGAACTATGGCTTCTTATTTCTCATTTAAAAAACCTAAATGAGGGCTTCCAGGTCACGCTTCCTGAGCATGGATTCCATCAGTAACAAGTCTATTAAAGTGGCTCGGGGTATGTTCCATACCACGCTGTTAAGTGTTATTAAAAGCTGACTTCTGTCAGCACTCCCAGCTTTCACATTGTTCAGCTGTGTGCTGTGAAGTGTGGGAGCACCCATCATCCCCAAACTGCAAAATCAATATGAAATGACTAAAATCATCCAAGTCCCTTTTTTAATTTGCCATTAACTCTCTAATACGCTAATTTATCCATCCCACCTTAATTAATCCTGAAAGCAGCCTTTTCCAGCAGTTTATTGAGCATGCTGTCTTTAAAAAGAAGAAGAAATTAATCACACGTTTCCAACAAGTACCTCTTGCTCTGGAGCCACAGCAACATATTCAAAGACAAAACACACACACACCAGGGCTGCCCAGGGGCGGGGGCAAATGGGGCAATTTGCCCCAGACCCCTACGAGAGTTTTTCGGGGGCCCTGGAACAGGGTGCTTTGGGTCTTCAGCAGCAATTCAGCAGTGGGGGGTCCTTCCACCCTGGGACCTGCCGCCAAAGTGCTGGGTCTTCTGTGGTGGGGGCCCCCGGCCACCGAAAAGCCCAGGCCCCCTGAATCCTCTGGGTGGCCCTGACACACACACACACACACACACACACAGACTCGCAAAAGCACTACAAACAAATCTACATAGACTAGAGTTTTTAAGTTTTATGTCCTACTTCCTGTTCTACTAAAGAAATTCTGGGTTTTTGGAGGGTGGGTGGGTTTGCATTTTAATTACTGTATCTTCTATCTGTTGTTCTCATTTCATTATTTAGGCTGATTGGATTTTTTTTTAAATACCTACTGGGGAATACTCTTTGATCAACAGTAAAGGCCAAATACATTTCTTTATAACTGCATTTTAATTTGTCTTGTTCACCAGTTCTCCCAGAAGCAGTTTGCCATAGAAAAAGCTTTGTTTTTAAGAAGTTTCATACAGAAATCGAATTTCAAGAAACAGTCAATAACAGATTAGTAGCTGCTGTTGTATTAACTAACCCCAACTTTTACTACAGAATGGATTACCAAAGTCTGACATCTAAAGACAACTTTTGAAGTATATTTGGTTTTTGGTTTACTGCCATTACAGTATTCTTATGTGACCTGTACAAAATTCCCATAACCAAATTCACAGGACTTCAACTGAATCAGGCACCCAAGCACTCTGAATAGCTTTCCATGTTAAAGCTGCTGTTATGCTGGCACAGACAGGTACTTGTAACAAGTCTCCTCCAGTCTATTACACATATACAAAAGTTTCAGAGGGATAGCCCTGTTAGTCCGGATCTGTAAAAAGCAACGAAGAGTCCTGTGGCACCTTATAGACTAACAGACGTATTGGAGCATAAACTCCAAAAGTTGGAAGAGTTCATTGTTTTGAAGTACAATTTGAGGGGAAGTGGGAGAGGAAGAGGCAGGGCTTTTAACGATAAGGGTGATTTGACATTGCTATGATAACAGAAGGGTGTTAAAAAGCCAATCAGTGTTGCTAATAATTGCTCTCTCTCTAATAGTTACACTTGGAAATTTAACTTCCTGACTAAGCCAAAGATACATAGGTATGGCATCAGATAAATAAAAAGCATTTTACTGTTGTCCTGAAGTTATAAAACCAAAGAGATGTACCTAGTTTTCTGAAAACAGCCCAGATATTAGACTTACAAGACAACTGTGTTGAAAGCTCTGCTTGCTTTTCCCCTCCCCCTACTTTTTGAAAGCCTTGCCTTTTCCCAGCAGTGTTTACATTTAGCAACAGACTGGGGAGTTCTTAAGCCATCCTGCATTTTCAAATGTCATTCAAGCTGTTTCTTTCAAATCTTTCCTAAAATGTCATACCATACATAACTGGCCAGGTTCTCAATGGGTCATGCAGTGCAGCAGTTGTCAACGGAAGAAAAAACAAATATATAGGGGATTTTTTTTTTAATATGGAGCACAAAAATCCTATATTACACCAGAGTTAAAACTAGTAGGGGAATGGGGAGAATTTCTGTGCCCCCAGAGAAGTTCAAATCCTCTTCTAGACACAAAAGGCATATATTTTTTTAAAAAGCTCACTCACAGTGAACTTGGATATAATGGAATATAATTTAAAATACTCTGCACTAATATAGCACAAGGATCTTAAAGTGTATTACAAACATTTAACAAATAAAACATACTCTGAGTGATTTTCATCCCAGTGCAGAAGGTCAGTACAGCATCTTCAAAATAGGGTTTTAAGCGGGAGTAGAGAATAAAGCTGGGGATAAATGTGCACTAGCCACAAACTCATCCTTCCTCTCTTCCTCCAACGATGAATCAGAATGCAGGATTCTATTTGCTTTCAATGCATTCCATTTTGCAAACTCTGTTTCCACAACAGCTAATTTTAAACATAAACCAAAAACTTACTGAAAAGAATGCATGTGAGAGATCCAAAGTTGCATGTTTCTTTTTAAAGAATAGATGTACTGTTGAGAAGGCAGTAAAAATATTAATTTTCTTCCCCAAAAGGCATTTGTGGAAGACTGACCCATTAAAATGTCTCTATTTTGGTGTCATGATTTATTAATTCACAGGTAGGACCAGGAGTCAGGTCTAGTGGTCAGAACAGCACTCCTAGCGGTTGGAGCAGGAGTCAGAGCTGGAGTCAGAACCCAGGAGTCAGGCTTAAGGTTGAAGCCAGAGTCAGGAGTCTAACCAGGGATCAGCACTAGAGAAAGGGACCAGGAATAAAACCTAGGCAGGGTCAGAGTCAGGAGTCAAGCCAAGAAATGAGAGCTGAGTCTTGTTGTACCAGTAGGGAAGGTTCCTGGACCACCCTGCATGCTTCAATAATGCATCTGGACCAATTAGAGGTCATAAAACATACTACCAATCAGATCTTGTGGTGCTTAGTCCCCTATGGTTTACAGTTAAGGCTACGTTTTAGTCATGGGTATTTTTAGTAAAAGTCATGGGCAGGTCACAGGCAGTAAACAAAAATTCACGGCCCATGACCTGTCCATGACTTGTACAATATAACCCCGACTAAATCTTGGGGAGGGAGAGGAGGCCCAGGGATGTTGTGGTTGCTCATGGGGACGGTCCAGGGGCCACTGCGGGTGCTTGTGAGGGGGCACTACAGATTCTTGGGGGGGGGCAGCCTGGGACCCCGCTAGGGATGGGGGTTAGCAGGGCTGGCAGGCTTCCTACTCAGTTCCTTCCAGCTCCCCAGAAGTGGGGACATGTGTCATAAACAGATAGTTAAGGGTTAATGTCTCTTTTACCTGTAAAGGGTTAACAAACGGGGAACCAAACACCTGACCAGAGGACCAATTGGGAAACAAGATACTTTCAAATCCAGGTGGAGGGAAGCCTTTGTTTGTGGGTTTTGGGTTTGTGCGTTGTTCTCTCTGGGTCCTGGACGGGACTAGAGGTGCAACCAGGTTTCTGCCAATCTCCCTGCTACAGTCTCTTATCTATTCAGAATAGTGAGTAAGTACAAAGGCGGTTATAGTTTTTTAACTTGTTTTTCTTTATTTGCAGATGTGTACTTGCTGGAAGTAGCTTAAATTGTGTTTCTGCTGGAGAAAACTTCTTTCTATTGTCTATAAGCTATAAAAACCCTGTATATTTACCATCTTGATTACAGAGACAGTTTTTATGTTTTTTCCTTCTTTATTAAAATTTTCCTCTTTTTTAGAGCCTAATTGATTTTTTTGGGTTATCTTTTGTAAGACTCCAGGGAAGGGAGTCTGCACTCACCAGGGAATTGGTGGGAGAAAGGAAGGGGAGGAGGGAAGAAAAACCTACTCTCTGCGTTTATCTCTGTATCTCTCTCCGGGAAAGAAGAGGGGGGGAAGGTAACATTCCTCTTGGGGTGGGTCTCCTAGTGTACCCAGGGTGGAAAAGAGCTGGGAGGAACAAAGGAGGGGGAAGGGAAATGGTTTATTCCCCTTTGTGCTGAGACTCAAGGAATCTGGGTCTTGGGGGCCCCCGGGAAGGGTTTGGGGGGACCAGAGGGTATCAGGCCCTGGAATTCCTGATTGGTGGCAGCGCTACAGAATCTAAGCTGGTAATTAAGCTTAGGGGCATTCATGCTAGTACCCATATTTTGGACGCTAAGGTTCAGATTTGGGAATTACACTATGACAACATGTCCCTCCCTCAGCTCCTAGCTTCGCACACAGTCCCCTGTCCCAAGCACCGGCTTCACAGCACCTATTGGCCAGGAACAATAGCCAATGGGAGCTGTGAGGGCAGTGCCTGAGGATGGAGGCAGCGCATGGAGTTAGGAGCTGAGGGAGGGACATGTCACTACTTCCAGGAGACCCACAGACACCCCTGGGCCCCTCCCACACCTAAGCTCCTCCTGCTGCTGCTGCAGGGAGGGGTGGTGGCCTGAAACTGCCCTAGCAGTGGCCTGTATGGCTGGCCTGGGGGCCTCCTGAGCAGCTCGGGCAGCCCCTAGGCCAGCCGCACCAGCCACTGCAGAAGTCACAAAGTTCTCGGAAAATCACGGAATCTGTGACCTCCCATGACAAACTCGCATCCTTATTTATAATGCATGTAGCTCTGCTATATCTGCTGGGGGGCAACATGGAAGCAATGATTATCCAGATCCCTGCAGACCTGACTTCTAGAGCTCCGGATCCTTCCAACCAGAGCTAACTTCTGTTTCAAAACTAGTAGGCTGAATTATTCTCCCTCTAATACTCCATTCACCTCCATGGATGTAGCCCTGATTTACACTGGTGAGAAATCTTTACGGCATTGCTTCATCACAGGATTTCATAGGTGAAGCAAACCCAGGAAAAGCTCTACATTCTTTGAACCCATCTCTTGAGCCACAAGGAGGAGGCGAGGACTGACTGCTTCACCATAGCTTGTTACCACTGTATTGTCATCACTTCTCTTTTCAAAAGGGAAACTCTAAAAAAGTACAGGCAGGTAAAAGGGCATCCCATCAGGAATACACTATGTTCTAAGGACCCACATTCTGAAAATGATACTGTATTCCCAGGGGAAGGATGACTGGTGTTGCAGCAGGGAAATCTGGCAATTCTAGCTTCAAAGTAATTCTATTTTCCTTTTGTGGGTCAGTGTCACATGACATTTTTTTTCTCTCTGTCCCCCACTCTCCACACATTCAAGTACTGTACAATACACCGCTACTAATGCCACACTCATTGGCACCAAAATCTGCTATTGATTCTGTTTGGCAAGACAGCAAGAGAGGCCTATGCAATAGAACAGCTGACTGACCTAACCCTCCACTTCAAATGCTTTTCCTATCACTACTTTGATATTAACATGTTTCTTTTTGCTGTACCGATGAATTGTAAATGTAAAACCCGAGCTCTTTATGCTAGTAATATTTTAGGTTTTATAAGTAAGTGATGCTAATGGAAAGTATTAAACATCACTTCAACTATGACTAGAAATTATACTATTAAAAAATCCCCAGATGCAATAGTTATTAAAATTCTTGCAAGCATTAAATATGAAAAAGAACTTTATGAACCTAGTCTTGCACTACTTAGCTCAGACACTCTTTTTACAACTCTGCAGACAGATCTGAAAACATATGGGACTGAAATGTTCCACCTTATTAAAAACCATAAATTTTTAAACCAGAAGTCTTACCCTGAAGAGTTACTTAGTTTTTATAACTATTCTAACAAAGAAACCTAAAACATAACTGTTAAGATCTTCACTTTTAATGCTAAAAATAATGGTACAAAAACAATGTTACAGTATAACATAAGAGAGTAGTAGATTTCTGTTTGTTACTGGATGATCTTCCTATATGTGTTGTCCATATATGTATATCATATATGCCCAGGTGGTTTTCATATCCCTTTCTGAGACACATGTTTAAAACATCATCTAGAGCCAATTATCAAATTTTAACAGAATCTCTTCTTATTTCCCCAACTGAATGGTCACTCTGATTAATTTTAAAACAACCTCCTACCCTGGAGTCCCAAAGCAGCTGACTCCCCTGTTTCATGAAAACAGGAGAGAGAGAAGGTAAAATAACAGAACTCCCCTGTTTAACCAGTCATGTAATTCAAACCAGTTAAAGCCTGATTTAAGTAATTCATTCAGTTCTTCTTTCCCCAAATTCAGAGAATGGGGGATTTTTCTCCGTCCAGTTTGGAACTCAATATTGGGATGTAAAAAATATGTAAAATACTATAAAGTACAAAAAATTGCCCACACCTTGAACATCATTGTATCACCTGATGAACAGCACCCATATTTTGTGCCTCTACATTAATTATTATTATCATCATCATCAAAATAGGATCCATCCACTCCTATTCCCCCTGAAGCCAGCTGGAATGTTGCCATTGACTTCAAGGGGTGCACGACTGGGCTATACAATTTTAAATGCCTCAGGACAAGGATGTTATTTTATTGTTATGCCAGTAACACACATTTTCATACCTATGATGCAACATAAATAACAAAAAATGGTAATCATTGTAATGTGGTTTTGCATAAATCTATAATGTACTTAAAGTAAACATGTGTTCTGGCTTGCCTCGAACAACAGAGGTCTTGATTCTATTTAGTACTTGTGAACCACTAGCAGTATCATATCCAGGATATGATGCTAATTTTAGATTGTTGGATGTACTCCACTACAGGCTGTGTTAGAACTTGCTAAAAATAGCATATCTGGCCAATGGCACATCTCAACTTTTAAAGTGGTACTGTTAGGTTACCAGATCAGTGTTTCTAATTACTAGCTGACTTAAATATGCAAGCTATTGCAAAGCCCTTCTGCAGGACTTTTTGTGTTACTGTTGTTATCCTTATATAGTAGAAGCCTAATAGTACAGAGAACATATATTCTTTCCAGATGTTTATTTCTTTAGGGGGTATTTATTTTGGAGAGTTCTGTGGCTGTGGTGCATGTTTTTTTTTAAATATTCTAATGGTGCTACACCTCTCAAATTGACATACAAACAATATTCTAAAATATAGTATTGTAACCTAAAATTTAGTACACAAGAAATGTATTTAAATGTTTTCCCGTTTAAATATACTGTTTTCTTTGGTCCATGATGTACTAACTGAAGTAGTTTATATCATACTGGTTTTGGATAAGTCAATGCAAAGAAAACGTATCAATACTTCTTGTTAGAAGTGCTGTATATTGGGCACTACTATCTGAGTTCCAACCTGCACATATAATTTGCTATGTCCAATGGATAATCATTTTTTATTTAGGAGTTCATGCTAAGGAAACACCCAGTAGCCCAAAATCAGTTTGGCTGATCAAACATCTGGGTTTGGGAGTTTTTTAAGAAAGTCTGGAGCCAGCAGCAGAGTCTTGGAACTTGAGTGATAAGTCTTTTAGATGTATACATCTTTGCCCAAGAGCACGTCTTGCCATGCATACTAGAGACTCAGTCAAAGAGTGGGTTAAGACTCTATTGGCGGTGTCTTTTGTTCTGATTTTTTCAAATGTGTTTTGAGTGAGGGGGGGTTAAATTTGAACACATTAATGTCATTCCAGGAACAGACCGAGATTTTCAAAAAGGCACATATCCTGCCAAAAACCACAGTGACAGACAATCCCAATGGTTATGTTTAGAAAAACTTAAGTAGAAACAGGTTTCAGAGTAGCAGCCGTTTTAGTCTGTATCCGCACAAAGAACAGGAGTACTTGTAGCACCGTAGAGACCAACAAATTTATTTGAGCATAAGCTTTCGTAGGCTACAGCCCACTTCATCAGATGCATAGAATGGAACATAGTAAGAAGATATATATACACTCAAAGAACATGAAAAAGTGGAAGTAGCCATACCAACTGTAAGAGGCTAATTAATTAAGATGAGCTATTATCAGCAGGAGAAAAAAACTTTTGTAGTGATAATCAAGATGGCTCATCTTAGACAGTTGACAAGAAGGTGTGAGCATACTTAAGATGGGGGAAAAGATTCAATATGTGTGAGTGAAAAGATAAATCTGATAAGAAGGAAAAAGTACCCATTTCTTGAGACAACAGCTTTAAATTGCTTTTTAGTGTTTTGATCTGTTTTCATATATGCTTAATTAAATCCAGTCACACACCACCTTCATTCAAAAGATTAGCGATTACAGCACAAAGGCATCTTAGCCCTGGAAGGGTCTCTGACATTAGCCTTCACTAGGAATGATTCATTAATTGCTCGCTTTATCCTAAACCTCTTACCAAAATTTTTGACTCACCAACACAAATCACTGTGACTTTTTCTTCACAGCCAGGGACATTTGCTCTAAGTTAAAGTCAAGGAAGCTATGTTTTAAAAGTCTGCAAGTGGATACTTCAGAGAAACATACTTCTATAAAACACTCTTAAATGTGGAATCAACTAAATACAAAATCTACATTAATGTCCCCATGAATGTCACCAATATTAATTGACATATAATTAAGTGAAGACTACTTTGGATTACAGATAATCTAGGTGAATTTGTAACTGTTCTTTACTGGCTATGATGATGGATGCAACTCACACAGGAAGTCCAGTCTGCTGTTCCAGTCTGTTTGAACTGTGTTCCTGTATCAAATTGAATCGTAACACTTCACAGCTCTTCTTCAGATCACAGGTCCTCTGATGACTGGAAGGATTGGCTCTGTGATTGCTTTCACAAAAATGATTGCTTTCTCAGAGATGGGGGGAAAAAAGTCTGGCTCTGGTTTACCTAACCTGAACTGAGAATCTCTCCAGGATTTACATTGGGATCGTTATCATTTGCTCCCAACTTCTCAAAATACAGACAGCCAAAGCTAATCCATAAATGATTACGTGAATTTTCAGGGAGAAAAATAATGCCCCTGAATAATGTCTTTGATCAGTTCATTTTGTAATTGTGAAACATATGAAACACAAACTCATTTTTTATCTCCCTACTTGTATCCCAAACGTCAAGTGGTTTACACATACATCGATGAGTTCTACTGCACAAGACACTACAGGTCAAAGGAGAAACACAAAGTAAGTGATTGATGACTACATGGCAAATTGGTAACTGTAATAACAGCTGAAAGTTTAGTAGATCCACAGACCCTCTAAGTATATCCAAATGAAAAAGTCTTCCCCCCCCAAAAAAAGAATAAATCATATCCCTCTGCTCCAGATTAAAAGTCTAAGATTTAGCTTCTGTAATTCACATTATGAGATCTTTCTTACTGACAGTTATGTACATTAAACATGCCTGCCATGTGTTGTACAGATCCATGTGTATCTAATTAGCTAATTTGTATATTTACAAACAATTTGCATATGATCATAAACATCAGTTTTAAAGATACTATGTGGATTAAAGTTCTGGCAAAAAGCATTGGATTGAGACTAAATTTCCCTTAGAGGGTTCCCCTGAGCAGTGACAGCAGATGTGGCAGAGCAGGAGCTTACTCCTTGCACCTCTCAAAAGCAGAGGTCAGGATTTGTGAGGAGCTAAAAGTGGCTTGAGTTGAGCTGCAGGTAATGAGGGCAGCCTGAAGGGGGTGCCCTGGCTGGGCAGGAGAAAACCACGGGATGGGGTTGCTACTGTTTGGCCCATGTCCCCCCTACCACCTTCTGGCACCTCCATTCTGTTCCCAGATACTAGGCAGGCTCCATTCCCTTCAGAAGCTCTTCTTCCACTAGTATTCCTTATCCTCACCTTCCCTCCCAACAGCTCTTGTCACCCCCAACAGTTCTCCCTGCTTCTCCTCCAATAGTTCCTGTCCCCTGCATCCCACTTTCTTGCTTCCAATAGCTCCTGCTCCTCTTTGCTCGCAAGTACTGCCATACTTCCCCTGTTGGGGCACTGACGCTGACTGGTGGCTGGGAACAGCAGGACTAGACAGCAAGAGAGACCACCTACAGCTGCCCCTGGTAATGAGCAGGCTGAACTACAGCTCTAACTATCTTGCGTGCCCAGACGGAGTCCAGCTGAATGCAGGACATTTAGCCAGGTCTCTGAGAACACATGGGGTGACCTGCATGTGTGAGAGTCAAGTGAAATACATGATACTTGGCAGGTCTTCCAATTGTAAGGCGACTTCTGCACATGAATAATATTTTTTTGATAGTCACCATCTTGGCTGGCATACCGGGGATTGCAAGCTAAAAAGCATGAGTTTCTACAGCTGGAACTAAAGCACCAAGGACTGTAACAGCAACCGACTCATGTCCTCTGTGGCTCAGAAACAGATGGGGGGTTGTAACACATGCTCACCAGTGGGTTACCTTTATACATGTGAGAGGTGCCACACAGATCACTGAGATTATTCGTGTGCCTAAGATTTCCAGAATGCAGGTCAAAAAAGTATGCCTATCACCAAGCTGTAAACTTAGTCTTCCTACTGCCACATGCCAAAATATTGACAGTCTGTCTCCTAATTCAACAAATAATTGTTTTAGACAATGCTTAAGACCATTTAGCATAGTGTAGGACTGTCCTGACCTTCCTTATTTCAGGAATCATGCTGCAGCTTGCACCTTTAAAAGAAATAAGTCTGATCATTATCTAACAAAACAAATAAAATCTGATTTTTTTTCTTCAGCATTTATAACAGTGTATATTTATGTTCAATTGAGTTTCATCTGGTTTTACTGCTACATTACATTGTCACATTAAAATATAGGCAACAAATCCTGTAGAATATTTTCCTTTTCTATATAATTTAACTGACATTTCCTGCAATATTTACTGGTCAATGTTCAAAAATTTAAACTTTTAACTGAATTAATCTTTTTAATTGCAGCCAACCACACAACAACTTGCAAATTAATGATTTCTTTTCACGCACTGGTTACCACATATAAGATTTTCATCAGTGCTGGCAACCCAAGATCAGTTTGGCTCTATTCTTGAATCCAGAGTGAGCTTAGAAAACTCTATGAGCCAGAAATGTGCTACATGTGCTTTTATTGTTCAACATTATGCAGTAATTACATCATTATATAAGGGATAACATTGTAACACCATCAAATCTAACACACAATTTCTTAAAAAAATTGTGCCTATAAAATTAATACAAGACTAAGTCTGCTATTTAAAATAAAATATAGAATGTAGGGAGGCCTCAACCACTTTTTTGGTATTTTTCTTATATTAATTTAATCCAATTAGTTGATCTATGCTCTGATATATTTCCTATATTTCCATAACATACTAGACTCTGCTTTTGCTCTAACTGCAGATTCCTTCTTTGCAGACTTGTACCATACATGTTGCCTTTTAAAGCTACTTATAAGAGCAGTGAAAGGAGTTGATTTAAATTGCATTTCCTTAATTCATTTTCCTCAGCTCCAAGGTACACCTACTCCATCCTTCCCCACAACCAATCTTGCCGGAATAAGGTTAAGAACTTTATAAATTTTAGATACTATACATAATCAATATTTGATGCTAACATTTCTTTGTTCTTCAGAAAGATGAACTTTTTAGAACATAAAATGAAACCATCAAAAACAATGTTATCTCCATTTCAATTCACTTTTCCCTTTTGGGGTTGTTCTGTGCTCAGCTGCTGGACTGAGACTGACTTCTCCTTCCCTTTAGACTGACTTGTCTATCCTTCCCCAACCAATGTCAATTACCAGAAAGAGGTCATGCCAGCAGTATAGCTAAAAACAAAAAGAGTCCACAGATCAGCCAACATTATTACAATTACCATTATTTAGTGAGCTGGGGAAATTGTGGAAAAAATATTTGTGAATATTCATTTGAATTTGAAAGTGAAATTCAATTTGTATTTGTGATTAGCACTGGGTAAATAATGAAAAAAAGTTCATAAATATCTCATTTATGTTATGGAAGTTTTTATAAAAATTACTGACTGTATTTTTCAATGAGTATGTCCAGAATTATTTTATAGATTAATAGATTTTAAGTCCAGATGGGACCATTAGGATCACCTAACACAGGCCAACAAACCTCACTCAGTAATTTCTGCTTCAAGCCTGAATTTCTGTTTGAGCGATAAAACATCTTTGTCCATCTCCACTTCTTATTATTATAATTTTACAAACATTTGTAAAGCATGTATCACCCTAGTAAGTTCCACATCTTAATATTAATTAAGTAATATAATCATCCATCTATCCCCATACCCCAAAACTGAAAGTTTTATCCTTGGGATGCATTCAGTTTCCACTTGCTGGAAACCTTCAAATCTGAGGAAATTATTGGTGTTCCTCACTTTAGATCACAATATATTGCATACAACAAGAGGGGTCTTACTGTTTAAGCCCTGATCCTACACAAACATATGCACATGCTTAACTTTATGCACTGACTAGTCCCATGGGGGAATCACTGTTCTTCATACAGAGACCCATATTCATTTATGAAAATGGACATGTATGTGCAAACAAGAGCATTCACTGTTTATTAATCACTTTTTATAAATTATTCTGAGGTTTGAAAAGTTTTAGCTAGGAAATAAGAGAGCAGAAACAATACAATATGACTTAGATAACCAATCACATAAAATTAACTATTCACAAACATTCCATGAGGCAAGGTTTTCCAAAGCGTGGACGGACAGGAGGGGAAGAACAAAGGATTAGCTGGGAAGTAAAGGGTGATATACACATTTCTCAACTGTTAGGAGGAATATGAGTCTCCAGGCTCATATTTCATTTTCTAAAAAATAAGTGTCCAGCTACTATAGTGTTAACAAAAACCTCCAAATTGTCTGCCTATGTTTGCAGAGAGCCTGAAACAAACACTCTGGGTTTGGCTACACTTGCGGCAGTACAGCACTTGGAGTTAAACCTGTCTTCATACAGCTGAGTAGGGAAAATGCTGCAGTCTGTCCACACTGACAGCTACCAGCGCACTGTCGTGGCCACATTTGCAGCATCTGCAGCAGCATTAGGAGTGATGCATTATGGGCAGCTATCCCAGCATTCAAGTGGCTGCAACGTGCTTTTCAAAAGGGGTGGGGTGGGGTGGGGTGGGTTGGATTGGAGTGTGACAGGGAGCGTGGGGGAGAGAGAAAGAGAGTGGATTTTTGGAGCCGACACTCTGTTAGCAGCTGCCTTGCAAGTTCCGAACCCTTCTTCCACCCCTCTCTCACTCACTGAAAGCAAATAGCCCTCTTTGTTTTTTTCCTCACAGGACAGATTAGCAGCTGCTCCGAAACGAACGCCCCCCCTCCCACCCGCCAGAGGCATCACAACAAAATAAAGAGAGTTATCTTTACTTAAAAGGATTATGGGAAGCTTCCGGAGGTCAGTTACAGCGTACTAAGATTATTCCCTGTTTACACTGGCACCCCAGCACTACAGCAGCAGTGCTATAGTCTTTATTCCTCTTGTAGAGGTGGAGTACAAGCAGCGCTGTAGCCAGGGAGATACAGTGCTGTATGTGCCTTGCCAGTGTGGACAGGGAGTGAGTTACAGCGCTGTAAAGCCACCACCAGTGCTGCAACTCTCAAGTGTAGCCAAGGCCTCGGAGGGGTGAAATGCCCTATTAATTTCAAATGGTGATAACTCAGATGCCAATTATAATACTTCCAACTTCAACATTATTAATTCCTGCACATTTGTAGAAATTAGAATCACAACAATGGGCTAAATTAATCAGATAATTTACTTTCAAAGGATCATTTAATCAGCTCTCTGTGAGGTCATGGGATTCTCATATTTCCAGGTATTGTATAAAATACAATATCCCATGTCTACACAACAAGCTAGATACTTGTTTTAACTATCTGAAGGGACAGTTATGATATATGACCTCTACCACTCGACCTAAAGGAAGAAACTTATCAGCAGTAAGCTATAAAAAGACCCATATGTGTCTACCATGAAAACAGCCTATATAAGAGGCAACATACTCATACCTTCATTTAGTGCACAATCATGCTCCTGCTAAAGTCATTTTAAAAACCTCCCATATCAAGATTGAAAGACAAAGAAACAGTAGACACAAATCAACTGTCAAATCAGAGTAAGTTTTTAATTGCCTGGTGCTCAAGAACAATTAGATTACTTTTCTTCAAACTGTAATGTACAATTTCCTTTACCTTCAGATGAAATTTGGAAATTTTCAAGATGAAGAATTTTCCAAGACAAAGTTATAAACAGAAGAGCAAAAATGGGGCTTTATAATGGAAGCTATAATGCTGCCTCTCCATAATTTTGACCAAAGAAAGTTCATCTGTATCCATCCAGAACGTTTTATAAATTCAGTTAAAAAACAAACAAACCCACACAAAAACCCATTACTCCAAACTTAAAGGCTTGATACCTTTTCTCTTTCAGTTATTGTACCATGTTTATCCTGCAGCTGATAAAAATACAAAACAGGGAAAGCATGAGGCCCAGACTGTACAGGTTGGTGTTCACAGAATTAAAGACACGTCTCAACCTCAGAACAAGAAGTGTGGACCTGTGCCAAGGAAAAAAGCAATGAGATCAATAAACCAGAAAACACGGTGAATTTATTAGGAAATCCAGGCAAAACTGCATGGATTCTGGCCTAATTCTGTGGGGCCGTAACTCCTTTATGCAAGCCTCTGAGTTTACTGCACATTGGCAGTGTGGCTCTGGTCCTGGCATCTACATCATAACCCGTCTTTCAAAAGAGGCTGTAAACTGCACTCTGCAGGTAGGAGCAGTTCATCCAGTGGCTGCTTCCCAGCTCTTTGGTCTTCCCACCTAAGAACATTCCTATAACTTTAAATCCCATGGATCTTGAGTGGAGGGGATTTCCCAGTGTCAGGAGATAGGAAACAGCCTTCTTAATTTACAATCTTCTTCATTCATCCTCATAATTCCTCCAGAACAATTCACATCATGATTTCAGTTACTTGGAACATATAAACTAGACAACTAACGAACTGTCAAAGGAAACCAATAGTTTATTGACTGTGTAGAACAATGCAACTGACATTTCACCCTGTAGAATATTGACTACAACTTTCAACCATTACATTTTTCTTCATCCACTTATTATTAACCTCTCTTCTGGAAATGTACCCCCTAAATCAGGAGCATCCACATTTTGTCAACCCAAAAGGCATATGGACAACTTGCCATGAGCCACCCTTCTTTATCCTATGCGCTTGGGATTTTCAAAAGCACTCATCACTGGCCTATTGAAATCTATGAGTGACTTCAAAAAGAACAAAGTTTGGCCAACACCAAGTGCTTTTGAAAATGACAACATACAGTATACATGATTTTTATTGAAAAATAAATGTATACAACCTTAATATTCGCTTATACTTATGTCATCCTGTGTAGAATTCACCAGCAATAGAAAATATCAAATAATTCAGAGACATTAGTGTGGGCCAGAAGACTAGGTCTCTAATGTATTAGAAAAAATTATTTCCAGACTGTATCTCCTTACCCAAGGCTGTTTACATAGGCCTTACGATAAAGTATAATATGTTTATAAATTATAATGTGTTTGATCGTGGTTGAACCTGGTTCTAATCAGAGACCAAGTTCCAGCTTAGCTCTCACTCCCCATTTAGACAGAATTTGTTTTTAAACACACTTTTTAAACTGTGTTTTTTTAAACACAGGTTACAATATGGCCCTGTCTCTTCTGGTTGATCAAAACATTTTAGAACCCAGTTCACTTACTATCAGGTAAAGCCTCAGAAAGGACCTTAGATATAATGAAATGGAGGGCAGCAATTTTAGGACTCTTTAAATCACAATTTGTGTACCAGATGAAACAAAAGCTGATGAAAAGACAATATGCAATGGTTATCTATTTAACACACAGTAAGGATTTCAAATATTGTAAATTATATTCTGAGGACAGCTGATTCATGAATGCCTTTCAAGTGATTTATTCACTACGCTTATTTTATTACTTTATTTAATAACTATGCAAACCGTGACAGTTCTTCTTCCAACCATTAATGGAATTCTAAATCCTTAGGCTCCTGTATACATTGTTTGTAAATAGTGATTTTAGAAATAGGACTTGTCTCTATTCTGTTTTACAAAAGTTGTGTAAATGATAAACTTGGGCGTGATTGTGAAGCCCTTAAAGATAATTTGAAAATGGGAGTGCATCTCATACTTTACAGCAAAATTGAAACTTTATGAGATAAAAGCATTTTCATATATTTTCCTTCAAAACTATTTAAGTTAATTTACATTGTGATTAGAAAGAGTTTGGATTGTTAACAAGAATTTGTTTTCCAAGAGTTTTCAGTGCTTTTCCAACAGAAGGTTAATTCCATTCCCAACATTTTACCGCTACACGTAACTTCTTCTTTGAAGTTCCTTGGCTTTCTAATACACTGTGGAATGTAAGTGTAGATTTCCTAGCACTAGAACTCTTTAGATAACCAAGATTAATTGTGTAAATACAACTATCTACTATATTAGAGTATTTAATTTCTTTTCCTTATACTGCAATTGACTTGTTGTTTTTTATAATCTAGCATCTAGGGTGGCAATACACATTAGAAAATAAATATTACTATAAATCCAATACTGGAAGAAAAACTGAATTTTTTTTCAGATCTTGAACAACAACAAAAAGAGGTGCTCTATCAAAACTGCAGACTGCTAGGAACAAAGTCCTAGAGATTTCAAACCTGTATTCCAGTTAGGTTTACAGTTGCTATTTCTGCCACATGCAATAGTTAGCCTCTACCTGGCTAATTCCCTCATAAAAACAAAGGGATATGTTTACTTAGCAAGCTGCATTTCTTAAAAGGCTGTGTCTTATTTTCTGCATGAGACCCAACTTTACCTGCATAGTACAGTTCAAGCTGCAAGATTCATAAGATTTCTGAAGGGATTCGAAATAGCAGACTGCCACCTGTCTTTTGCAGGTTATTTATGCAATGCTGCAGGCTAGAAATTAAAACTAGCCTACCATGAACAGCTGACAAAAAGTGTATGTCACAGAGGGCTCAGTCTGAAATATGTTTGGATATGGTTGATAAAACACTCATTCTTTTAAGTCAGTTATAGTTTACAAAGACAAATTAGAAAGATAAAATGTGTATGTTCTGTATTTTACAACTTGGTGTCAAGAAGGAATGTGAAGTATAAACGAGAGAAGGAGAAGAGGTCAGATTAAGCCAAATTAGACAATAATTTGGTGAAACTGAGCACTGACAGATTCAAATTATATATTTCTACATATATTTTATGGAAAAAATATAAGAACTTCCTCAGTGATTCTTATTTTTAATTATCATACCAATTTATCTCAGTAACTATGGCAACAGTTCAGAAAAAAATGGTCAAAATATAACAATCAAGATGATATATCATAATTTTACAGTTCATATGTTATAATCAAGCTTCTTTTTAAAAAATAGCAATAATATTATATTATACTATATTATATCATATTATACTATATAATAAATATGTACATATTTGGTACACTGAAACTCTTATCACAAAGTATTGATTAGCAGATACTGCTTCAGTCTAATTCATTGATCACAGATCACACACATATACTATGGGTGTAAATTAATGATACTCAGACCTCAGTGGTTCAGGAGCCAAATTAGCAATCAGCATTACTGAAAAGAGCCACAGTTGTGTGAATTCATTGTTTCATTTACTATAGTACTATATATTCATATTTAAACAGTATGACGGGAAATGTGTATGTGTGTGTGGAGATATATATATAAATATATATATATATATAAATTCTCACAGCAACATGGCTGACCAAGTATTATTATTTTATCAATTGCAATTGATTAATAACATAGAAAAAAACATCCTAGTTGGTTAATAACTTAGACTGGTTAATAATTAAATCACACAGTGTTTTAATAGAATGTGATACAAAGAGACACACGTTAAAGAGTCACTTGCAGCTCGCGAGTCTCAGGGCTTGTCTACATCAGAAAGTTGCAGCGCTGGTGAGGGAGTTACAGCGCTGCAACTTTGAAGGTGTACACATCTGCAGGGCACCACCAGCGCTGCAACTCCCTGTTTGCAGCGCTGGCCGTACTCCCGTTTTGTCTCGGGTGTAGAGGATCCAGCGCTGGTGATCCAGCGCTGGTAATCCAATGTAGACACTTACCAGCGCTTTTCTTGACCTCCGTGGAAGGAGGAAGCCTCTGGTAATCAAGCTGGTCTCCTTTCCCGGTTTGCTCTCTCGTTCCCGGAGCCCAGAGCAAGCAGGTCTCCTTCCCTGCGGTTTGCTGGGTGGCTCCGGGAACGAGAGAGCAAACCGCGGCGAAGCGGGTCTCCTTTCCCGGTTTGCTCTCTCGTTCCCGGAGCCCCGAGCAAGCAGGTCTCCTTCCCTGCGGTTTGCTGGGTGGCTCCGGGAACGCGAGAGCAAACCGCGGCGAAGCGGGTCTCCTTTCCCGGTTTGCTCTCTCGTTCCCGGAGCCCAGAGCAAGCAGATCTCCTTCCCTGCGGTTTGCTGGGTGGCTCCGGGAACGAGAGAGCAAACCGCGGCGAAGCGGGTCTCCTTTCCCGGTTTGCTCTCTCGTTCCCGGAGCCCAGAGCAAGCAGGTCTCCTTCCCTGCGGTTTGCTGGGTGGCTCCGGGAACGCGAGAGCAAACCGCGGCGAAGCGGGTCTCCTTTCCCGGTTTGCTCTCTCGTTCCCAGAGCCCAGAGCAAGCAGGTCTCCTTCCCTGCGGTTTGCTGGGTGGCTCCGGGAACGAGAGAGCAAACCGCGGCGAAGCGGGTCTCCTTTCCCGGTTTGCTCTCGCGTTCCCGGAACCCCCCTTGAAGCCGCCCAACAGCGCTGCAGTGTGGCCACATCTAACACCACTTGCAGCGCTGGTTGCTGTAAGTGTGGCCACTCTGCAGCGCTGGCCCTATACAGCTGTACTAATACAGCTGTAACAACCAGCGCTGCAAAACTTTAGATGTAGACATGGCCTCAGTCTATTACCGGTTTAATTCATCTAGTGCAAATCAGCATAGTGCCTCTGATGTTAGCTTTAAGCATGGGCATAACCTAATCTCCATCAATGGAACTGTTTTCCTAGGCTTAAAGTTAACCTTGTATGTAGTATGAGGGACAATCTTCACTCATTGAAATATTTTGCTTTCCACAATCAACTGTCTGTACAACTTTTTATGAGTGATGTACACGAATACTTGGATGCTAATATCTAAACTGTATTGTTAAATTTATTCACCTAAATTTGGGTTATTACTGACTGTGTACTATATGTAGCTTATGACTTTTAAAACAAAACTTTGTATTTGTGGATAATCTAAGCACTATACCCAGAAGTACAGACACTCTTTTCTTAACCTGTGTATTATGTAATTTTTTTAACATTAGCTGTAATAATATTTGAAGGATTGGAATCCAGCTGAAGATCTGACCTTGTATATCCAAGTAATTTTCCAATTCCATCTGTTGAATCCCTTACTGTAAATAGTTTCTAACTGATGAAGTGGAGTTGCTAAGATATTTTTGTTGTATTCCTTGCAACTTATATTTTGTATATTTTATTTAATATTCTATTACATTATTACTTAATTCCAACATCCTGATAACACAAAACACAGTAATATAATTCTATATGAGAGTAATAACAATAGATGTAAAACCCTGTTATTACCCCATTTGGTTAAATATCTGATTAAACAAGCTTTAAACTATAGCTGTTATGCAACTACAGTGGTGATGGTACAGATCTATATGACTGCAAATGAGCTCAGTGAATTTGACATAGCCAAGGTTTTTGACTTTACAAGGTACACAGAAAACTGCTACTTGCACATATTTTAGCAAACTGATAATGGGAGAAGATTTAAAACATGGTGTAGACTGTTGATATTAATACATTCAGCTTCTTCAAAACACTATGTGAAAAATTCCTAAAGGAAAAGTATAACTTAATGGCAAGAGTTTACATTTTCTATTTCTGAACCATCTCTTGGACAGAAAAGTAAACTGCCACCCATAAGAGCAAAGTCTCTGCTCTCTGTGGGAGTTTGCACAGCTATTCACCACTAACATGAGAAATGAAGTGATGCCATTAGAAAAAGTAATAAAAATATATTATCACCATCTACCCTAAAGAACATAGAAATTTGTCAAAATCTTTCATTTTACCCATGCAAGGACTGAGGAATACTCCAGCTGCTAGAGTTAAAATTGAAGTCCCATTTCTCTTATAAATCACGTTTTTACAGAGCTTTTAACTGGGCTGAAAATTTTTGCTTCAGGCTGGAGTCTGGCATACAAGAAATAAGTCCAAGAATGTTTAGTGTTTGCTTTGCTTTACAAAATGTTGTTTATTTAAAAAAATCTGTTCAACTATTTTTAACCATATAAGTGTGCTCCTACAGTCCTCAAAATAGCTGCTGCTGCTTTTCTCAGCTGTAACCTTGCAGGCTCCATACTCCATGCTGCCTTTGAATATCTATCTATCCATCCATCCCTGAGCTGTTTACTGAATGAGCGCAAACACTGCTTTTTTTTCAATGAAAAATATCATACGGATTTTTAATATGTGAACTTGGTGTGCATGCTTGGCATCCAGACTGAAATGAGAAACCATAATGACTACCATCTCTCAGGGTAATAATCCATGCAATAAGAAGGATTTACACAACAGACCATGATGTCTGGTTCAGTGTATTATGGACCACTAACTCAAAATGTACTCTTTAAAAGGTGTCAAAATACAAGTTTATACAACAGACCAGAACTACTGTTGTTTATCAAATTAAATAATAGGTGCAGTACAAGTATATTAAAATTCATATACAGCAGCAACTAATATTATTTGTAGATGTCGAAGTACACATTTGTATAATATCCAGACAGTTTCTATGACTGCTTCCCTTGCCCTCCACCCATTTCTTTTTGACTTTCATGAAAAGATATACAATACATTGAAATAACAATAAAGCTGTGACAAAAAAAATCCCTAGGTATTTTCTATATGTATATATATTCCAACCTGAGGCAGATTAAGGTGATTACTTCAGGATCATTTACCTTAATCAATTAAATAACCAAAACGTAAAATACAGCAGAAGGTTGGGGTGGGACGTTCTGAATGTACTTGGAGAGGTTGAGGAGTGGAATACGATTAGTTTCTATCAGTTTTAAAGACATGGAGTTTTGCTGTTAGTTTTCATTGTCTTGGCTAAAGAGTTAACTCCTGTTTTGTAACAGCACCAAATGGACTCTCTGTTTGCCGTCTCTTATTTTTCTCCCTCTTAGGTATCTGTGTTAGATACTTAACAAGGTAGATTCTGCTTAATGGGAACCAGTTGCGAGTTTTGCCCTCTGTCCCCTGCGATGGTGACCCCAGACCGCTCACTGATTTGTCTAAACAGTGGCTGGACCATCCAGCCACCTGGAGCGGAGCCCTCACTTCCAGCGCCCCCTACCGGTAACCGACCGCTATGGCAAAGAGAAAAGTCAGGCTCCCCACTCCAGAAACAAAATCACCAGCACAACCTGGAGCAGGTAAAGCAAAGGGCAACAGCGCACACTCACAGGAAACACATTAGCAGGAGCTGCATCACACCTTAGCAAAGAGCCCTGTTTGCACTGGAATGAAGTATGTGCTCAGAACATGGATCTATGGGGAAGGGGGAAATTCGGAGCGCTACTGGGCATTGATGCAACATCCACCGACAGTTTTTCTGCCACGCTGCCCCTACTAGCCCCCTCTGGAGGCCCTACAGCCCCCCTTTCCTCTGAGCAGCCCACGGTGCTCCCTTCACCCTATATGCTGGATCGAGACTTCCCACGAATAGAAATACAACTGGAAGGAGGGGGGGGAGGGTAGAGGTTCCCTGCGTTTAGGTGCTGAGCAAATTGCAGGTGCACCCTGTGACCCAATCATCCCCCCAAATAAGAAACTCCCATCCCTTCCTACCCCCAGGACAGCTGCAGCCTATACCACACCACAGTGAAAACATCGCACCCCCTTAAAAACAGCCTCTCACTGTGCTTGGTCACTTAGTCAAACCAAGTTTGATACACAGCTGCTGTGCAATCAAGTCTGACCCCAGCAGCTCCTTCCCTGGCTCTTCAAATGGCAGCAGCGGGCGTCCTACAGAGGGAGAACAACTCGAGAGAATTGGGGTGGCTGGGTAAGGGGGCTGGGGAGGTGAGTTTTAGCCTTAATGATGTTTAAGTTGCCAGCCCACCCCAGTGATGTTCAGATCCCGCACGGGGGAGGGAAGCCAAGTCACTGGAATGTTTAGTGTTCATCTCTCCCATCTCCCCCCACCCCAGCACACACACAGCAACAGTATAACTGCGGGCCACCACAACTTGCAACTGGTTGAGCAGCTTTCAGTGTTTACTCACCGCAGCGGAGAATTCATAACCTGAGGCTGCTTCTCGGAATCGGCTCGGATCAGAGCGAGCCGACAAACCCCAAAGTAAAGCACAACAAATCCCAGCACGCAGCAGAGGCAGAGTGAGGAGCGGCTCCCCAGGTGATGCGCCAGCCCGGGGGCCCCCACTCGCCCGGGCTCCGCTAGCGCTTCAGGGCTCGGGGGGCTCCAGGTCCGTCCGGGCGCCCCCGGGAGGGGATGGCAAGAGCCCGATGCACACGGCTGGGTCAGGCGGAGGAGAGGCGGCGCTCCGCCGGGCAGTCCCTGGGAGAAGGGTGGGGAATACGCAGGGGGGAGTTGCCTATGAATCCAGAGCCGGGGGCAGCATGTAAAGCGAGGAGAGGAATCCCGGGGGGGCGCCTGGCGATCCCGCAAGAGGCGAAGGAGACCCGGACACCGACCGCTGCTCTCCCCTCGCTCGGCGGCGGGAGCGGTCGCCCTGCCTGTGTCCCGGGCTTCCCGGCGGTTTCGCAACCCGAGGGCTGGTGGGGAGCTGAGCTAGAGCGCCTCGGCCACGGGGAGTCCGCGCGAGCGAGCGGGCAGCGGGAGCTGTGTGCCTGTGCGAGCGCCTCTCGCCGACTCCCCCTGCAGGCCTGGCTGGGAGCCGCCCTCCCCCGCGTGCACACGCCGCCTCCCGGGGCCAGGCAGGGAGTGAAACCAGAGCCCCGCTTCTCTCCCGCCCCTGAGCCCCCGGCGGCGCACTCCCAGCCCGCCCCGCTCCGCGGCAGGCGGGGGTAGAGCGCGCGCCTCTCCCCCTTCCTGTCCCCAAACCCCGCGTGTGACAAGTCGCGAACCTCCCCGAGCCCGAGCTGGGCCTCTGCCCCTTATGGGCAGCGACCTGCAGCTGAAAGGCTGTTTTTAGGCCTCGGGGTAGTGCACTAGAAACGTCCCAGGTCTAGAGAGTGGGACAGTGAGACGTGGCACTGCCTCTCCTGCGGGGTAGACGCGCAAGCATCCTACTGCTCAGGTACGTGTGCGCTAGCGGAGTCCGCACTCTTGGGACGGGTTCGGTGCATGGCCTTTCTGTTACATGTATAACACTAACACGTAGTGGTGGTTTTCTCTTGCCCCGCACACTTGCTTGTTTTAACGTAAGACCATCGAAGTTCACTCATTGTTTTTCCAGAAGCGTTGGCGTCTTTCTATGAACCACAGTACAGAGTAAACCCCTTCTACCGTTTGCGAGACTGCCGCCGTCTTCTAGTGTAAAATGTTATTAAAGTTTCATATATAAAACAAAAGCATGGAACGGATCCAGCGAACAAGAGCCCTAAAATAATAGACTCTGTTGAAACAACGATAATCAAAAGCTGCTTGCAATCCAAAATGGTAGGAATTCAAATCGCCTGAAACTCCACAAGTTGAAACACCACTTTGGCTTACTTATATAAGAAATTCGCTCACGGGCAAGAGTAATGAATATGAAAGTTCATGTTCCTCAGAAATAATGTAAGTTCCCAAGCTTCAGCATTTTTACTGGCTGCTTATGGATATGAAACCCAATATAAAGAAAAAAAATGTTAAGGGCCAAACTCTGATTTCAGTTACATCTCTATAACAGGGACAGTTTCCTTTAACTACAAGAAGCTATGATTTCAGAGGCATCAGCTAAGGTATTTCATACAGTGTAGCATTTTCCTCAGAATTCCTTAATCTTAGACAATTATATATTTAATATAAAAAATTCATGAAATTTTAAACTTGTCACGGAAACACTCAGCCAATCAATCAGATGTCATTTTTTAAAAATAAAGCTTAATCATTTGGATTTATATTAAATTATAAATATATAAATATCCTGTATTCTGATGCTTTCTGGAGATCTTCACCTCTTACAACAGCTTTAACTTTTAAACTCTGGAATATAGATCGTTTTTTCTGAATCTTTAAAAACAAAATCACAGGTATATTAGTACTTGCAACTGCTTCATCCAATAAAAATACCAATAGGATTGTTAATACCTAGAGTTATATTGAGTTTTCAGAGCAGAGGTTTTCAACCTTTTTCTTTTGGAGCCACCCCCTCCCCAGCAGGGCCAGCGCTACCATTTAGGCGACCTAGGCAATGGCCTAGGGCGCCAGAATTTTGGGGGGGCGCTATTTTGCGGGGGGGGCGGCACGCGGGTCCGGTGGACCTACCGCAGTCATGCCGGCGGACGGTCCGCTGCTGGAAAGGCTCCGGTGGAGCTGCCGCAGTCATTTTGGCAGACGGTGCGCTGGTCTAAAGGTTCCGGCGGACCTACCACAGTCATGCCTGCGGCAGGTCCACTGGAGCCTTTAGACCAGCAGACCGGCCACCAGCATCACTGCGGCAGCTGCACTGGAGCCTTTCCAGCAGCGGACCGTCTGCCGGCATGCAGGGCCGGCTTTAGGAAGTGCGGGGCCCATTTCGAATAGTTTTGACGGGGCCCCGGCAGGGATGACTATAAAAAAAATAATGTAAAAAAACACATGGAGCTTGTACTCACCAGGCGGTGCTCCAAGTCTTTGGCGGTGGGTCCTTCACTTGCTCCAGATCTTCGGTGGCACTGAAGGACCTGCCACTAAAGTGCCGCCGAAGACCCAAAGTGCCGCCAGGTGAGTAAAAATTAAAAAGGCGCCTCTAGCCAGGGAAGAGATTCTCACTGGGTGCTGGGCCCTCTTAGGCACGGGGCCTGATTCGGGGGAATTGGTGGAATTGGCCTAAAGCCAGCCCTGCCGGCATGACTGCGGTAGGTCCACCTGACCCGCGGGGGGCGGCGAAATGGCCGTCCGCCTAGGGCATCAGAAACCCTGGCGCCACTCCTGGGCCCTCCCCCCATGCTATAAAAACTCCAGAGCCCACGAGGGAGGGGGGCAGAGGACAGTGGAGATCGGGCCAGCTCCACATGGCGGGGTCTGGGGTGGGAGTGCAACCCAGCCTGTCTGGGTTGGGGGGAAGGGAGCAACCAAATATTATAACTCAAAAGGTGGGGGGACTGAACTCAAATTGTTTGAAAATCGCTCAGGGTGCAAGCAGGAGGTAGCTAGTGGGGCAGGATAGCTGGGACTTGTGTGCAGACGGGGGGTAGCTCAGGTGCAGGGTGGGGGTAGCTAAGGGCTGTGTGCCAGGAGTGCCCGCCCTTGCTGTCGCTGCTCCATGAGGGCTCTGCTGGCCCCCAAGCCAGGTCCTCCCACTGGCTGTATGAGCAGTCAGAGGGGCTGGGAGCTGATGAGCAGTTGCAACCCCAGGCACCAGCAGGAGATGGGGAAACACTGCAGCCACCTGCTCCATGGCACCAGTCAGAGCAGCACCTGCCTTGCACTACCCGGCTCCAGCTTCCCACCTCAGACCTGGCCAGGGTCGGGATCTCAAGGTCTACAGGAAAGTTCATCAAATGGGGATAAGCGTCTTCCATGGCCCATTGTGTTTACTGATGGGCCATCAACTTGCATACTCCTTTCATAACATGCTGGCTAGACTGGATGTAAATTACCACAGGAGCAAACACATTTGAAATACAGGTACATAGTCAATATTCATAACTTCAGATACAAAAATGATACATGCGTATAAAGAGGATAATCATATTCAGCAAACCGTAACTTTTTCATTCACACCTTACATGACATACTTTGTACATGGTTTGTTGCAATTGTATAACAGTGGTAGCAACATGGTCATATTTTAGGTTGCAGACGAAAATGGATGAACAAGTATCTCAAACAGGCTATTAAGAAAAAGTAGAAAACCTACAAAGAATGGAAGAAGGGGTGGATCAGCAAGGAAGGCTACCTCTTGGGGGTCAGAAAGTGTAGGGCAGTGGTCCCCAACCTTTTCGTCTGGTGGGCGCCAGACGAAGGACCGTGGCGGCGGTGGAGCATGCACTGAAGTGCCGCCAAATTTCTGCGGTGTTTTGGCGGCGACGCCTCTCTATGACGTCACTTGTCAGCAGCAAGTGGCGTCACTGAGAGGCGTCGCCGCCAAATTTCTGCAGCATTTCGGCAGCGACGCCTCTTGATGATGTCACTTGGCGGCAAATGGTGTCATCGAGAGGCGTCGCCACCGAATTTCTGTGGCGTTTCGGCAGCAACACCTCTCAATGACGCCACTTGCCGCCGACAAGTGACGTCATCAAGAGGCATCACTGCCGAAACGCCACAGAAATTCGGCAGCATTTCAGCAGATGCTCGACCACCAGCCAGGATGCAGGCATATTTAGATGCCCCCGCAGGCACCCTGGCACCCCCGGGCACTGCGTTGGGGACCCCTGGTGTAGGGGAAAAGTGAGAACTGCCAAAAGCCAAGAGGAGTTGGGTCTTGCAATGGAAACTAAAACCAATAGTAAAAGGTTCTTTAGCCAGATAAATAAAAAGAAAACAAGGAAAGAAAAAGTGGGACACCTAACTACTGAAGATGGTTGGAGGAAGGTGGAGACTAAAGATAAGGGTAGCTAATGGGAAGGAAGACATGGAAATAGAAAATATCACATCCAAGGTGGAAGGCTGTAACGGGGCGCATTCACCTCTTGCAAGCGCCCCCCCTCTTGACAGAGTGCATTTGCCTTGCACTCACTCTTTCTCTATCCCTGTGGTGTGCATTTGGTGACTCTGGCTGAGTCACACACACTCTGTGTGATGAAAGCAAAGCAAAATCCCTTCCAGGGTACAAGTCCAACAGGAGTCCCTGTAATGTCACCTACAAGTTGTCCCTGCTCTGAGATAGAGCAGTGCCCCAAGGCTCCCTCCCTGGTGACAGTATTCACCTTCTTAGAGCCTTTCTGGCCACAACTCTCCAGCTGGGCCACTGCAGTTCAGTTCCCCCCTTTGGGGGTGCCTCAATGTCCAGGCCACTTCCCCTGTGGTGAATGGAATTGAGGGGGGACCCAGGTCCTCCCACTACTCCAGGTCCTAGCCCAGGGACCCTGAAGATAGCAGCCATCTGCTGTGTCTCTTTAACAATGTCACATGGCTTCTCTAATTCCCTGGGCCACTTTCCCACAGCGTCTTCACGCTTACTTCAGGGCCTTGTGTCATAACATTTCTTCCCAGATCTGGACCTTCGCATCCAAAATATGGGTGTTAGCATGAAAACCTCCAAGCTTAGTTACCAGCTTGGACCTGGTAATTGCTGCCACCAGCCAGGAATTATACAGTGCCTAGCTCACTGTGGTCTCCCCAAAACCTTCCCAGGGGACCCCAAGACTCAGATGCCTTGAGTCTTACAACAAAGGGACATAACCCCCTCCCCTTGTTTCCTTGTTACTTCCTCCCAGGCTCCCCTCCCTGGACGACCCCAGGAGATTCCCTGCTTCCAGTCCTGGAAACACAAGTACCGAGAGATCTAATCTCTCTTCCCCCTCACCCAGGGGGTATGCAAAGTCAGGCTTAGTAAATCTAACACGAAGAGATTTTCCCCCTGACTTCTTCCTCCCACCAATTCCCTGGTGAGCTGCAGACTCAATTCCCTGGAGTTCCCACTAAAGAAAAACTCCAACAGGTCTTAAAAAGAAAGCTTTATATAAAAAGAATGAAAAAAGGACATAAAAGGATCTCTGTATTAAGGTGACAATATACAGGGTCAATTGCTTAAAGGAAAAAAATGAATAAACAGCCTTATCCAAAAAGAATACAATTTAAAACATTCCAGCAACTACACACATGTAAATACAAAAGAAAACAATATAAACCTATTGTCTTACTATCCTTGTACTTACAACTTGGAAAAAGAAGATTAGAAAACCTGAAGATAGAAAAATCACTCTCAGAGCCAAGAGGGCACAGACCCAAGACAAAGAACAAAGAACTCACACCCAAAACTTCCCTCCATCCAGATTTGAAAAAGTCTTGTTTCCTGATTGGTCCTCTGGTCAGGTGTTTGGTTCCCTGTGTTAACCCTTTACAGGTAAAAGAACATTAACCCTTAGCTATCTGTTTATGACACCTTGTCCTAATGGAGTCCCAGCAACCAGGTAGGGATCCTTCTCACTCTCTCTGGCTTTTCACAGCACTGTCCTGTCAGGAGTTCTGCAGCTTCTTCAGCCAGCCACACTCCTTCAGCCCCAGCAAGGAACTGCTGTCAGTCTAGCCCTGCAGCTCTTCTTATACTAGCCTGCAGGGCCCGGATTGGTTGTTTCCCACACAGCTGATCTAGGCAGCTTGGAGGACCTTCCTACTGCCCTTTTCTGGGGCGGAGTGTGGCAAGCTCACAAGGCTTCCCGCAGGGGGCCTCAGGGCCAGGTCCACCCTATCACAAAGCCAACTCAGGAAGCTTAATCGGGGTGGGAGAGCAGATAATTTCCATCCAAGAATATTAGCGAAACTGGCACATGAAATTCCAAAACCAATAGCAGGTACTTTTGATGAATTTGTAAACACAGGAGTCATTACAAACATAGTACCACTGTTTAAGAAAGGGGAAAAAATTATTCAAGAAACTGCAGGTCTGTTAGTTTGACCTCAATTGTATGCAAAATCATTTGGAAGAGAGAATATAAAGAGTGACGGATATAAAGGTTAATGGTAATTCAGATAAAATACAACATGGTTTTACAAATGGTAGATCGTACCTGACCAATCTGATCTCCTTCTTTGAAAAGATAAACAATTTGGCAGATAGAGGAAATGTAGTAGATCTTATCTACCTGGATTTCAGTATAGCATTTGATACAGTTCCACATGGAATATTATTAGGTAAATTGAACAAGATGAGGATTAATACAAGAACTGAAAGGTGAGTAAGGAATGGCCATGCTGAAAGTGAACTGTCAGGCTGGAGAGACCTTACTAGTGGGGTTCCTCGGATTGGTGTAAGACCAATCTTATTTAACATTTTCATTAATGACCTTGGCCCCAAAAGTGGGAGTGTGCTAATAAAATTTGCAGATGACACAAAGTTGCCAATATGGAGGAGGACCAGAAAATCATACAAGATTTGGACTATCTTGAAAATGAGAGTAATAGAAATTGAATGAAATTGAATAGTACCAAGTGCAATAATCTGGGGATGCATCAGTTTGAAGTGACAGTGGAGGAGAGAGACCTGGGTGTATTGGTCAATCATAGTATGACTGTGAGCCACCAATGGTTGTTAAAAAGGCTAATACAATTCTTGGATGCATCAGGTGAGGTATTTCCAGTAGAGATAGGGAAGTGTTTATTATCATTATACAAGGCACTAGTGAGACCTCATCTGGAAAACTGTGTGCAGTTTGGGTCTCCCATGTTTAAGAAAGATGAATTCAAACTGGAACAGGCACAGAGAAGTGCTACTAGGATGATCCAAGGAATGGAAAACCTGCTTTATGAGAGGAGACTTAAGGAGCTTGGCCTGTTTAGCCTACAAAATGAAGGTTGAGGAGAGATACAATTGCTGTCTATAAATACATCAAAGGGATAAATACCAGAGAAGGAGAGGAGTTATTTGAGTTAAGTGGCAACATTGGCACAAGAAGAAATGGATATAAACTGGCAATCAACAAGTTTAGGCTTGAAACTAGATAAGGGTTTCTAACCATCAGGTGAGTGAAGTTCTGGAACAGCCTTCCAAGGGGAGGAGTGGGGGCAAAAAACCTAACTGGCTTCAAGACTGAGCTTGATAAGTTTATGGAGGGTTTGATGTCATGAGATTGCCTACAAGGGCATATGGCCCATCTGTGAATGCTATTAGCAAATATTACCAGCAGTCGGAGGTGGGACACTAGATGGGGAGGGCTCTGAGTTACTACAGAGAATTATTTCCTAGGTGTCTGCCTGGTGGGTCTTGCCCACATGCTTAGGATCTAATTGATCACCATATTTGGGGTCAGGAAAGAATTTTCTCCATGGTCATATTGGCAGAAACCCTGGGGGATTGTCACCTTCCTCTACAAGATGGGGCATGGATCACTTGCTGGTTTGAACTAGAGTAAATGGTGGATTGTCTGTAACTTGAAGTCTTTAAGTCAAGATTTGAGGACTTTGGCAACTCAGCCAGAGGTAATGGCATTATTGCAGGAATTGGTTGGGGGCAGTGAGATTATGTGACGTGATGAGCAGGAGGTCAGACTAGATGATCAAGATGGTCCCTCCTGGCCTTAAAGTCTATGAGTCTAATCCTTCCTAAAGATCACCCATCTTGGACAAACTGTGCCTGAATTACATGGGGACAGATTACATTAAAGAATATTTGATCTCCTTCAAAAGGATAAAGAACAGAGAATTCCTCAAACTAACTGGCGAAGCTTTATACATGGTTAATAATCTGGATATAAATGATGTTATGCTGTATGGGCTGCTTAAGGGCCTGTGTTAAAAAGGTCGCAAATTACTCCAGAGGCATATCACCTAAAGGTTAAAAACCTCAAAAGAGTTGATATGATATGTCACTGGGACTATGTTAATAAAATTCGGGATTTATCTGAGAAAATGATAAAAAGTAAAGGAGCAGAAAATTATGACCTATTAGTCTGCTCTGATGAGATGAGGGCAGCAGTGTGGGAAAAGTCCTCAGCAACTGCAGAAGGGACAGCTGACTTATACATGTAAGTGAGAGCATTCCTAGACTGCAAGTCCCAAAGGGTCGGACACAGATCTGGCATAAAAGGGCGTGCCCAGTGTGTTCATGGGAAAAAGGAGAGAAGGAACAGAACTAAGCACACACCATTCCAGTACTGATCCCCTCCTGATAACTCCAGCCCAAGGGGTGATCCAAGAAAGTGTTTCTTACATGGGTCCCTTGAACATATAAATAAACAATTCCCTAGGTGTGGGGAGTCCAAATACAATGCCCAATCCACCTAGGTTAATGAAGCTATCCTTAATTTGGAGACTTCAGTGGTGGCAAAAGGGGTTTTAGTTAATTTTGTCCTGTCCATCCTCCTGGAGGTGGACATAAAGTTTATTAAAGAGGTCAAGCTAAATGATAATGTGGAGAAACACTGGTGCCCGGATCCATTTAGTCAGGAGGAAGGTAATTAAGGAGATTGTTATGTTCCCAGGGGATGAGGTAAAACTCCTTGTCATGGGACATTTTAGAAGCAGAGTGCCTTTAGTCTGCATTGAATTAGATTGAGAAGGTTTAAGGGCTATTTTGAATGTGGGAGTTCCAGAGAATTTACCAGATGGTGTATTAGTGGGAAACGACATAATAACACTCCTCAAAAATGTTAATATTGTGACTAATAGCAAGAGGGAATGTGTCCCTACGTTCCCAAAGGTAAACCCTGAGGAGGGAGAGGCAGCTAAGAGGGGAGAGGAATCAACTGCACCCTCATCAGCAGAAAGTAGCAATGTATCACCAGGAGAGAGGGATGAGGCATTGCCTTTCCCCTCCCCTTCCTCCCCCCCTTGCCTGAAACACCTCACAGTGCAAGCAAAAGCCAAATGGAATTTGCTAGGGAATGAAGTGCAGACACCTCACTGGAGAGCATAAGGGAGGACATCCTCAGTAATACCCCTAATAGAACAGGGGAGATTTTTATAAAAAGGATTTCCAGGGAAGCCCTGGTTGGGAAAAATAGAGCCCTACAAACAATTGATCATACCAACAAAGCAATGTGCAGAGGTAATGCTACTAGCCCACAATTGCCCTTTTGCTGGTCACTTGGAAACAGAGAGGACATATGAGAGGCTTAAGAAAATCTTCTTTTGGCCCAAATATCAAAATAAAGTAAAGGAATACTGCAAGACTTGCGACATGTCAAAAGCAGAAAAAGCCTATAGGTCTCAGCAAGGCTCCACAAGCATTTTTCATGGTTGCCATGGATATCATAGAGCCCTTATCCAGGCTAACTCAGAGAGGAAAAAGATTTATATTAGTGGAATTGGATTTTGACACCTGGTATCCTGAGGCAAGTATGAGGGACATGGGAATAGTTGAAGAATCAAATAGTCCCTGGGCTTCTCCAGTTATGGCACCCAAAGGGTTGGAACAAGAAGGCTTTTTGTTGATTACATATATCTTAATTCAGTCATGGTTCCGGATATATACCCTATGCCTCAAATTGATGATATACAAAACTAAAGACATTCAAAAACCAAAGTAAAGTTCCTGAGCACCCTGGATCTTACTAAGGAGTATTAGTAAATCTCCCTCAACAATGAAGCACAGAAAAAGTCTGTCTTTATTACTGATTCAGGACTTTTTGAGTTCAAAATGTTGCTATTTGGGTTAAGTAATTCAGGAGGCACATTTCAGAGGCTCATTAACCACATGTTAGCTGGGTCACAGGATTTTGCCAGTGCCTACATGGATGCTATCTTCAGCAATTCCTGATCAGATCACAAAAATCACTTGGGAATTATGCTGAAGAAACTCAAATATGCAGGTCTCACAGTAAAAGTGTTGGAAGTATAAGATATGGGAGGCCAAAGTCCCTTATCTAGGCCATTGTGTGGGAGGGGACTAGATTTTCCCTGATTCCTTAAAAGTTGAATCCATTGTTAATTGTACCCCAAGCCAAAAAACAAATTTAGTCTTATTTAGGCTTGGCAAATTATTACCACAGCTTTGTGGAAAGCTTCAGCAACATTATATCTGCTGTTACCTCTGCAGAAAGACACAGCCTGACAAAATGGTTTGGAAAGCAGTCTGTCAGGAAGGCTTTGATAAAGTGAAAAGAAGAAGTGCTAAAGTGAGAAGAAGAGCTCTGTGCAGCTCGAGAGCTTGTCTCTCTCACCAGCAGAAGTTGGTCCAATAAAAGATATTACCTTTCCCAACTTGTCTCTTTAAAAAGAAATGTCAGAAACAACGGTTCTAGCCCATCCAAATTTTGGGATAAGATATTTGAGCTCTGTACAGATCCATCCTATTAGGCCTGTGGCATGTGCTGATCAAGAGTCTAGAGTGTATGTTATGATTTTATTTTTTATGTAACCATTTTGTTCCAATACTTATATTTGCTACAGCTTGAATCTCTCTACTTGTTAAATACAGTTGTACTTGATCTCACTGTAAATGAAACAAAGTTCTGTGAGTTAAGTGAAGCAGTGATCTGATGTGAAACTGGTAAGTGGGGGTGTAATGTTCCTTTGGTAGCTGTAGATCTCATGTATCCAGTGGACCAGGGATTGGACACTCTAGGGAGATGCTTGAAAGGCTCAAGTGTTGCAGTGTGCCTATCCCTAACCTGCAGAGTGACAACGGGGCTACTGAGGCCTAGAGGGGAGTGTTTGTGTTGCCCGTGGCCAGTGGAGTTGGGGAGCTCATCCACAGCAAGCACAGACAAGGCTTCCTCACAGTTAGCACAGGTGGTAGTAAGGTGCCTTATAGCCCTGGATGCCCCCAAGAAGCATCCCAGTACTCAGAGTGATTTAAAGACAGCCACTAGCCCAGGGGTGGGCAAACTTTTTGGCCTGAGGGCCATCTCGGGGAAAAGAAATTGTATAGCTGGCCATGAATGCTCACAAAATTGGGGTTGGGGTGTGGAAGCGGGTGAGGGCTCTGGTTGAGGGGTGTGGGCTTTGGGGTGGGGCTGAGGATGAGGAGTTTGCGGTGTAGGAGGGTGCTCTGGTCTGGGACAGAGGACTTCGGAGGGCAGGAGAGGGATCAGGGCTGGGGCAGGGGTGTGGGAAGGGGTGCAGGTTCCAGCTCGGGGGGTGGGCTCCGGGGTGGGGCTGGGAATGAGAGGTTTGGGGTGCAGGAGGGTGCTCCGGGCTGGGATAGAGGGGTTTGGAGAGCAGGAGGGGGATCAGGGCTGGGCAGGGGGTTGGGTCGTGGGGAAAGGATCAAGGGTGCAGGCTCTGAGCAGCACTTACCTCAAGTGGCTCCCAGAAGCAGTGGCATGTCTTTCCCTGACTCCTACGCGTGGAGTAACCCCCGACCCTCGAAGCGGGGCCATCTGGCTGCTTATGGGAGCCATGTGATGTGGCCCCTGACCTGGCAACCCCGGCTGGAACACCAGAGTGGGGCAAGCCCAGACCCCACTCCCCAGCAGGAGCTCATGGGCCAGATCTGGCTAGCTGTAGTTTGCCCACCCCTCCACTAGCCCTTGCTGCCTCTCATACTATTGAGCTGCTCTACTATAGGACAAAGGTCAGACTGCTGCACAATAGAGCTGCTTGAACATTTTCAAAAATTTGACCAAAATATTTGGCTAAATGTTTTTGCTGTTTTTCAACCAGTTTATATGATAATCATAATTTTCTGAAAATCTGAAATTTTAACCAAAAATATGGCAAAAGCCACTGACATTTTTATGATAAATTGTCTACATTTTTTTTTAAATCAGCTCTACCGCACATGGTGGGTTCTTCATAAATAAAGTTCTTCATAAATAATTTTGTATTATATCTTTGTGAATCCTGACACATGCCATTAAGCTTGCATTTTCAACTCAACTACATGAAATGGATATTAATATGTTCTTGGTATTCACTTTAATAATTAACTCTTATTTTTCATTTTAAAACATCTATGATAGTTAATACATTTTTATATAACTATTAAAAGAAACTTGGTGAAAATGATGAATCCTGGCGTACTGATTCATGTGACTTGAAAAGACCATCCATTTCCTGATTCATCTTCATATTTTCTAAGGAAAAAGCAATGTTTTGGAATCTGTCTCTTCAATCAAATGATTTTTGTGTGTGTGTATTTCTCTTTCATTTCAGCCACTTTCCTGAACTGACATCTTAGAGGTGAAGAATAAAGTTGGGGTGAGAATAAACAATGCCTTGAAGAAACACAGCTACCGAACTTCTCTTATGAATGGGAATAAGAGAAACTGATTATATCTGTGCTCTCTAAAAAGAAGTGAGAAGATTTTGTTTCAATTATGAAAAGGTAGAGACCTAAGACATGGTCTTACTACATTTATTCATAGATTCTAAGGCCAGAAAGGACTGCTGTGATCATCTAGTCTGACCTGCTGTATAGCGCTGGCCACAGAACTTCCTCAAAATAATTCCTAGAGCATAGCTTTTAGAAAATCTTCCACTCTTGATTGAAAAATTGTCTTTAATGGATTTAAATTAGGGCTGTCAGTTAATCTCAGTTAATGCATGCGATTAACTCAAAACAGATTGGTTTATTTTAACAAACGTTAATCCCACTCCTCTAGAGACAGAACCCAGTGGTTTCACACCCCCATGGAGCTGCCCCAGGCCAAACTGCTCCCCTCCCCAGCCTGATGCCAAGGTGTCCCCCTCTCCAGGGCCGGTGCAAGGATATTTTGCGCCCTAGGCGAAACTTCCACCTTGCGTCCCCCACCCCCACCCCTGCACATCGGTTCATTGAGGGGCAAATCCCAATGAGCCTTTATAGCTCTAACTGCACCTGTTACCTCTTGATTATTAAAAATATATTTCTTAATGATCAGTAATGAATACAATCATACAATACAAGGGCAAAGGGGATATTTTATTATTGGGTTGTAAATCTTTTTCTCTTATAATATAAGTCATACATGCTGCTAAGAAGGAAGGTCTTGTGTGTGAGTCACATGCCTGGGAGTAAGCAGATCCATGTTCTATTCCCAGCTTTTCCTCAGAATTCCTGCAACACACAAATTCTTCTCCCTTGCAAGGCAACTCAGAGGAACATCTAGAAGAGCTAGCTCTTAGATAGACATATCCTTGGGCCAGCATGACACCCAGTGGTTTCCCCAGGAACTGAAATTACAGGGGGGTGTTCGAATTTAGGGGGGGGGGGGGTGTCAGGACCAATGAGATAAATAAAAGAGATATGAATAAAGTAAATGTTTTGTTAGGATTATGTAAATTTAACATAAGAATAATGCAAGTTACACCAAAACACATAACAGGTCTAGATTTCTAAAAAAATATAGATTTAAAAAATATTTAATTTAAATTGACTTTTGAAAAGAAAGCCATCATGGAGTAAGAGGAAAGTCCTCTCATGGATCAGTAACTGGTTAAAAGATGGGAAACAAAGGGTAGGAATAAATTATCAGTTGTCAGAATGGAGAGAGATAAATAGTGGTACCCTTGAGGGGTCAGTACTGGGACTAGTACTGTTCAACATATTCATCTGGAAAAATGGGTAAACAGTGAGGTGGCAAAATTTGCAGATGATACAAAACTATTCAAGATAGTTAAGTCCCAGGCAGACTGCGAAGAGTTACAAAGGGATCTCACAAAACTGGGTGACTGGGCAACAAAATGGCAAATGAAATTCAGTGTTGATAAATGCAAAGTAATGCACATTGGAAAACAATCTCAACTATACATACAAAATGATGGCATCTGAATTAGCTGTTAACACTCAAGAAAGAGATCTTGGAGTCGTTGTGGATAGTTCTCTGAAAACATCCACTCAGTGTGCAGCAGCAGTCACAAAAGCAAACAATGTTGGGAACCATTAAGAAAGGGATAGCTAATAAGACAGAAAATATCATATTGTCTCTATATAAATCCATGGTACGTGCACACCTTGAATAGTGTGTGCAGATCTGGTCACGCATCCTAAAAATATATATATTGGAATTGGAAAAGGTACAGAGATGGGCAACTAAAATGATCCGGGGTATGAAACAGGAGAAGAGATTAAAATGACTGGGAATTTTCATCTTAGAAAAGAGATGACTATGGGGGATATGATAGAGGTCTATAAAATCTTGACTGGTGCGAAGAAAGTGAGTAAGGAAATGTTATTTAATCCTTCACATACCACAAGAACTAGCAGTCACTCAATGAAATTAATAGGCAGCAGGTTTTAAAAAAACAAAAGGAAGTATTTCTTCACACAATATAAAGTCAGCCCAGGGAACTCTTTGCCAGGGGATGCTGTGAAGACCAAAACTATAACAGGATTATAAAAAGAACTAGATAAATTCCTGGAGAACAGGTCCATCTGTGGCTATTAGCCAGGATGGGGAGGAATGCAATACCATGCTCTGAGTGTCCCTAGCCTGTTTGCCAGAAGCTGGGAATGGGCAACAGGGGATGGTCACTTGATGATTACCTGTTCTGTTCATTCCCTCTGAAGCACCACTGTTGTAAGACAGGGTACTGGGCTATATGGACCATTGGTCTGACCCAGTGTGACGAACTGGGAATGTTCTTGATGTTTGCTCTGAATACTGTGTTGGTGCCTCAGTGTCCCCTTTGCAGTTCTTAAGTATCTAGGTGGTGGAATAAGGGTATGTGATTGCTGCAGAGCAAGGGGCCAGTGCACCTAAATGCCTGACACTCTGTCTCCAAGCAACTGATGGCCTGGGCCCCTTCTCTGAAAAGGTGCCAGCTGAAGGTGTTGGAGACAAAGAGATCAGGTGACCTCCTGGCCTGGGAAAGGGGCTGAGCAGAGAGGAGGGGCTGGAGGGGGTTGTTAGGCTGGCGCTGGCTGAGGGCAGACGTGGGGGTCTGGCTCACTGCCCCCAGAATGGACCCGGCCGAGGGGTCCGGTTTGCTGTATCTACAAGCTCTGTTTTAGACCCTCTTCCTGTCATTGAATAAACCTCTGTTTTACTGGCTGGCTGAGAGTCACATCGGACTGCAAAGTGGGGGTGCAGGACCCTGTGGCTTCCCTAGGACCCCACCTGGGGGGCTCGCTGTGGGAAGCGCACGGAGGGGCAGAGGATGCTGAATGCTCCAAGGAGAGACCCAGGAGGTGAAGATGTGAGCTTCTTGCCCTGAACAAGTCAGCTCCAAGGGAGAGGAGGCTCCCCAAAGTCCTGACTGGCTTGGTGGGGAGCAGTTCCAGAGCATCGCCCGGTGACTCCATGACACCCAGTATGACCATTCTTATGTAAAAATTAATTAGAATAATAAAAATGTTTAGTACAGAAACTCCCCAACATAATGACCTCTCAAGATAGCAACAATGTGAGATAACAACCTTGGCAAATAATGCATTTTAAAAATCTTGGCCTACTAGGAAACATATTTATATGTTTCCATTCCCAGTCACAAATCTAGCATTCTGGAGCAAAGTGACTAAAATATAGTCCAACAAACAAATGTTTATTTAACTTTTCCCTCCCCTGCACCTCACTCACTGGTGTTGTCCTTGGTCAGTGGAGAGTACACTCAGAGTTCAGAGGTGCTTTCACTTGAGTACACCTTCCAGGTGGGGGACAAGAGGGCACCTTGCTAATTCCTCCAGCTGCTCACTGTTTGCTCTGGCCACGGCTGTTCATTGTGCCACCTTTCATTCCACCGCTCTGTTGCCAATGGCCCTGCGCAGTCACCTTCTGCTGCCACCTGCCCCTGTGACCTCTGCGAGTTGGTCTCTTGAGGTTCCACCAGCTCTGTCATTTCAGCTGAGCTCTCATTGGGGGAACCTCGCTGCTAGTGCAGTCTGGGCTGTCTTTTCCACAAAAACGCTGTCCCACAGGAACACTGTTCCCACAGCAGGACTAAGCACTTCAGACCTGATTGTCAGTGATTTCAGCTGCAGTGGTCACTTAAAAGAACAAAAGACTCTCTATGGAGCCTAATCAGCTCTATCTTTAAACAGTGGAGAGGGACAGATCTCCACCCTCTCTCTTGATGCCTTCAAATCATCACAGGCTAAGTACAGTTCTACTGCCCTTTACTCATACAATAAGAACAACATTTCATCCCCCCCCCCGCCCCCACATTCAAGTAGTCTGTAACCCAACCCCAGCCAAAATCTATCACTTGGACAACACAGCTCTGTTTGCTGGATACCTAGGTAGATTAGTGTGAATGTAAATATAATCTGGTCCCACAGCCCCAGCTCATCACTAGCTGTCAGGGAGAGCTCATTTAGACTTTGCTTACAAATCATCATTTGATATTATTAGGTTGGCCAACATCATGAATGCACTGACATAAAAAAAAAACAACAGCTGTATAAGGAAGCAAGGAAGCTAGTCTATGTTCATGCTTTTCAAATCTAGTATACTTTTTCAGATACACATATTTTATCATACACTGTATAAGCTTTTAAGTGTGTATTAATGTTTCAGTTTAAATTCAGATTTCCAAACAGTCACTAAGTTGGTATGTAACTAGCTCACAAAACTAGGGGGGGTATTGGGGAAATTCAGGGGTGTATAACCCCCTTTGGGGGGGGTCTAGGGAAATCCCTGATGACACCCATATGCCTCATTTTCAATTGAAAAGGCACATTGCCTCCAAAGAACTCCAGAGAGTAGGGACAGGGAGTGTGCATGGTACACCATCCCTAGAGGACATGCTACCATATTTGCAACCAATGTGGAGAAAGGTGTAAGGGGAACATGACCAAGTCTGCAGCCCAGCACCTTTTGAGAGACTTTGTGCACCAAGGGTACCCAGAGTGAGTCCCTTAAGCAGGACAACTTGCAACCATGTACTCAAGGCTGGATCCAGCATTTTTGCTGCCCCAAACGGTGAAAAATAAAATAAAATGCCACGATCAGCGGCACTTCTGCCGCCTCTTCATTCTTCGGCGGCAATTCGGTGATAGGTCCTTCCCTCTGAGAGGGACTGAGAGACCCGCCACCGAATTGCCACCAAAGAACTGGACATGCCACCCATTTCCATTGGCCACCTCAAGCACCTGGAGCCAGCCCTGTATGTACTATGTGTCCTAGGGTGCAGGACAACACTACTCTGTGAGTTTATGGTTAAAGAGCATTTCAAATGCCACTGCATCTACTAACTGATGATTAGACAATACAGCACTGAAGCACTTGCATAATTTCAACCAAGTGAGTAGTCCTGCTATGTTTAAAGTTACTCACGTGCTTCAGTGTGTGTAGCATGGGGGCTGGAGAAATGCTGCTACTCTGGATGGAGTTATGTATTACAATTTCTATGGCATTGTGTTTTAAAAATATTAATATTAAAGATTTATATTGCCAGTGGTGTCAACCAAGTTGGGGCCCCATTGTCCTAGGAACTAAATTGATACATAGTAAATGATAGTTCCCAAGTGTTTACAGTCTAAAGACATGATATAATAGGTGCATAGACAAACAACTGGGGAGGTTGTCAGTGGTGCGTATGGTGGGATGATTCTTTTAGAATGAAATCGAAATTAATAAATAAAGTCACTTGGCACAGCCTACCAAGAATCAACTTTGCAGTTGACAAATCCCTTTCAGTTAATTGCTCATCTAACTTTCAGCAACTTTCATGAAAATCTGGGCTCTTTATCTTTTAGATAAAAAAATGTATTTCTCTCTCTCCATCCTCTGGAAACCTAACTACTTTGGTGGCTTAGTTGATATGAGTTCATTGTTTTTATTTGACTTTCAAAATATGCCATTCAAATATTTGAGTAACAGTAACTCAAAAGGCAGAAAAGGGCAAAAATAAATGTTTTTTCCATACTCAACTTTCAAAGTCATTTTCTTTCTATGTGAATTTTTAACAATATTAAAGTTAGTAAAGCAAGACTTTTTTTAAGATGTGATGGTCCAAGTATAAATAAACTCACTTTGTGTAAACACTTTAAAATACTTTATATTTACTTCTCAACCATGTAATTGGTTTTTTTTTATCTGAAATCTGAAGAATATTCCCATCTTGCATGATAAGCTATAATCTAGGGCTTCTTCTGAATTCTTTACCACTGTTCTGGAATGTAACCAAGATTTTCAATGGTGAACACAGAATCTGCTTTTCAGACACAAAACACAAAGGGCCAAAAATGCAATGTGATGGGATATCAAGTTTTTGAAGAACCCTAAATATGCATTTAGGCGCCGGCCCCGTGCACCCCCCAGCTCTCGCGTCACTGCACTCAGGCTCTGCGGCTCCCGGGCATGTGAGCCGCCATCACCAGGGCACAGGACTCTAAGTCTGCTCCAGGAGGGGCAGCGGCGGCTCACTCACCGGGGAGCCACAGAACCTGAGCGCAGTGAGGGGGACCTGGGGGTGCACCTGCCCGGGCTGCGACCTGGCATCCACCCTCAGGGGCTCCTGCAGTGAATGCATGCAGGCGGTGCCCCCCGTGTGTCCCCTGGCTCCCCTTTCTCTGTGCTCCCTGGAGTGTGAACTGCCACTGCCCCTCCCGGAGCAGGCTCAGGGCCCCACAACCGCAGCAGCCGCGGCTCACACACCTGGGAGTCACGGAACCCGAGCACAGTGAGGGAGGAGCCGGGGGGTGTACAGGGGCAGCCGCCCACATGCATCTGCTGCAGCCTGCAGGAGCCCCCTGGTGGGGAGGAGGGCCGCAGCCTGGGGTGGGTGGGCGCAGCTGCTCCCCACTAGTGGCGCTGCTGCCTTTGCAGGGCTGCTGCCCCACTGCACCGCACCAGCTCCTCTGTGGCTGGGGCTCGCCACCCCCACAAGCTGACGCTCTGGCTCTCCGGTGCCTCCAGAAGGCAGCTCCTCCCTGCCAAGCCAGGGCACTGCTTTTTGGTACCCCCAACCACTTGGTGTCCTGTGGGACCCAGAAGCTATGGACTGCTGTGGATCCAATGGGAACGGGACAATATGGGAAGGGTGCCCACAGGGGCCAGGGACTGCACTACAGTACTTGTATGAGGTGAATTGAGAAATACTATTTCTTTTGTTTATCTTTTTTTTACAGTGCAAATATTTGTAATAAAAGATAATATAAAGTGAGCACTGTATACTTGGTATTCTGTGTTGTAATTAAAATCAGTATGTTTGAAAATGTAGAAAACACCGAAGTATTTAAATATATGATATTCTATTATTGTTTAACAGTGCAATTAAAATTGTGAGTAATCGTGACTTTTTTAAATCTTGCAGTTAATCATGATTAATTTTTTAATCATTTGACAGCCCTAATTTAAATCTATTATTATTTAGATTTAAATTTAAAATAAATTTTTTATTTAAAAATAAAAGATTTGAGATGCATTTTTTGGGTGCCTCTGCACTATCCCTTTCTATCTTGCAGAGTTGCCCAACTATCTTACTTAAAAAAAAAGAGCCCATCTACATAGGGCTAGATTTTGTGACACATGTCCACATGGGGAAAGTTACACCAGTTTTTAAGTTAACTGGATACTCTTATTTTGATTTCAAAGTGCCTTATTTCAATTTAGTTTAAACATATTCCAAATTGATTTTAAGTAAACAAAAAACAAACGAAACAAAAAAGTAGGGTTGTCAAGTGATTAAAAAAAATTGCACTGTTAAACAATAATAAAATACCATTTAAATATTTTTGCATGTTTTCTACATTTTCAAATATATTGATTTCAATTAGAACACAGAATACAGTATACAGTGCTCATTTTATATTTTTTTTTATTACAACCTAATTCAAGTACTGTAGTGCAATCTCTTTAAAATGAAAGTTGAACTTACAAATGTAGAATTACGTACAAAATATAACTGCATTCAAAAATAAAACCATGTAAAACTTTAGAACCTACAAGTTCACTCAGTCCCTACTTCAGCCAATGGCTCAGACAAACAAGTTTGGTTACAATTTGCAGGAGATATTGCTGCCTATGTCTCTGTCACCTGAATATGAGAGCAGGCTTCCACATGGCACTGTTGTAGCCGGCATCGTGAAATATTTACTTGCCAGATGCTCTAAAGATTCATAGGTCACTTTGTGCTTCAGCCACCATTTCAGCAGACGTGTCCTCATGCTGATGACAGGTTCTGCTCAATAATGATCCAAAGCAGAGGAGACCGATGCATGTTCATTTTCATCATGTGAGTCAGATGCCACCAGCAGAAGGTTGTTTTCTTCTTTGGTGGTTTGGGTTCTGTAGTTTCTGCATCGGAGTGTTGTTCTATTAAGATATCTGAAAGCATTCTCCACACTTCGTCCCGCTCAGATTTTGGAAGGTACTTCAGATTCTTAAACCTTGGGTCGAGTGCGGTATCTGTCCTTAGAAATCTCACATTGGTACTGTAGCAGGGTGCTGCTGCAGAGGCAGCTAATTAGCCCCTGCTCAGCCAGCCCCAATCAGGTGAAATGGATTGGGGCTGGGGAGAAGCCTGGTGCCTGGCCTCTGAACGGGCTGCACCTGTGGGCCTGCAGGCTCAAGGGCCATAAAGGCTGGCTGGCAGCCAAAGGAAAAAGAGAAGAGAACAGCCAGAGGCACAGCAGTCTCCAAGCTGGGGTAGACCCTCTGTAAAGGAGGAGGAGGAGGAGGAGGAGGACGACGACGACGACGACAATGATGATGACTACCTGTAAATAGAATCACTGGTGGTGGTAACTGTATGTAAATAAAAAGCCACAGGTGCTGCATCCAGGAGGCTCAGAGTGCTTTGTGGAGACAGCAGGGTGCTGCAGCAAGGGGGGCAGAGGAAGAGATCTGGTTACAGGTACCTTTTTATGCATTTTGTCAAATCTGCTGTGAAAGTGTTCTTAAAATGAACATGTGCTGGATCATCATGCGAGACAGCTATGACATGAAATATATGGCAGAATGTGAGTAAAACAGAACAGGAGACATATAATTCTCCCCCAAGGATTTCAGTCACAAATTTAAATAATGCATTATTTTTTAAATGAGCATTATCAGCATGGAAGCATGTCCTCTGAAATGGTGGCTGAAGCATGAAGGGGCATATGAATGTTTAGAATATCTGGCACGTAAATACCTTGCAACACCAGCTACAAAAGTGCCATGCGAATGCCAGTTCTCACTTTCAGGTGATCTTGTAAATAAGAAGCAGTCAACAGTATCCCCTGTAAATGTAAACAAATGTGTTTGTCTTTAACAATTGGCTGAACAAGAAGTAGGACTGAGCGGATGTGTAGGCTCTAAAGTTTTACTTTGATTTTGAGTGCAGTTATGTAACAAAATCTATATTTGTAAGTTACACTTTCACAATAAAGAGATTGCACTACAGTACTTGTATGAGATGAATTAAAAATATTATCATTTTTACAGTGCAGATATTTGTAATAAATAATATAAAGTGAGCGCTGTAAACTTTGTATTCTGTGTTGTAATAGAAATCAATAATTGAAAATATAGAAAACATCCAAAAATATTTAATTTCAATTGGTAGTCTATTGTTTAACAGTGCCATTAATTCTAATTAATTTTTTTGTTAATCATGTGAGTGATAAGTGTCAATACAAGAGTTTGTACCAGTTTAATTAAATTGGTGTAAATTCACACCTTAGGTTACAACAGTGCAGTCTTCTCTGGTAGACAAGGCCTTATTTATGTTCAGTAGTACTGTACTTCTATCTATAAATAGTTTCATTGAAGAAAATTAAACTGAAGTACTTCTCAATATAATAATGGCAGAAATCTTTTTTATGTTTATGGGGTATGTCAAATTACTACTTTCTCTGACTAGGTTTTCCTTCTCCATCCAGGTGGCCTAATAATGGCAGTATAAAATTATGGGTCCTGCAATTTCAGTTGGCCTTTTCCTAGGTTCCTGCCACACTTTGTTTAATTTCTTGCTAATATAAAAGCTAGGTATTATATTTTATTTTTAAAAAACTGGTTTTATTAGTTCTGAAATTGTAAACAAAATTATGGCCTACATTTGACCACTTTATTTTTTACTGTGAAATATAAAATAATACATTTTACTTCTATAAAAACCTCCAAGCTATGCATTTCAAAGAGCTTTAAAAACATTTAGGAACATATTTTATTTAGATGCTGAAAATACATCAGTTCCAAGCTTAGGTGTTCTGACAAGCCATTAAAAACACAATTCATAACATACCAAGAAATAGCAGTGGGAGGATATACCTCATTTCTCTCTATCTGTAACAGGAAGCCAGACTGGCAGTCCAGCAAAGTGTTATGCACTTTGTGTGGACACCCATGCATTTAGCAGCCCTGTCCCTGCCTGCTAGAATCTAAGATAAAATGTCAAATACATATGAAAGTGAGACTTTCCCCTACTAAATACCTTCTGGGACATAGAAGATCATAGGTATTGGCCTCACCTCTTCTACTGACTGCTAATAATATTTCTGTGCAGTTCACATCACTTATTACTGTCCAAAGCCTCATACTTTTACTATATAGTAGATAAGTACAATTCTCCATATTTTGCATTACCTAACTTTTGAGTGTTTGACTTTGCATCCTTAATGTTCTTTTAAAATTTGGTAGGTTTTTTGTATTTTTAGTGCTTATAGATATATATCTCCATCTTAGGTTAGTGTGAGGAATCTGGAATAATTGCCATTGCTTTAATGATTTTATTTTGAAAAATTTTATACATTAAATTGATTTTTATTGCTGTATTGTATTTTGATTTAATAAAAACTGTCACTTTAAGAACATGGTGGGGAACTTAGAGCAGCGTGTAGGTTATATGTGAATGTCCAGAGAGTGGGAAAAACATTCCTTTGTAAACTGCTAAAAACCCAGAATTTGATTTAATAAACCATCTTTCCAGAAAACACTAATTCTTAACGGTCTAATATAAGCATACATTGTAGGACAGGATGGCTGATTTTAGCTCACCTGTTTGACTCCAGACCAGTTCAGTTGAGATTAGTAATTGTTTGTTTGTATCTAATCAAATTTCGTCTGCCCATTGTAACTGGATGGAGTCCTGCTTCTGTCTTCTCTATCTATTCAAACTATTCCAAGACTACCGTGTAGCTTATTTTCATTGTCTTTCTACCACCTTTAGTGACCTATACACTATATTGTTTACAGCCTCCATCCCTCCTCAGCCCTCTGCCAGGGAGAGGAAAGGGAAGCAATGTCTCCACTCAGAGATCCTTCTTCATCCTGGCTCTGCTAGCCTGCCTCTCTCCTCCTTTTACCCTATGTGTTAATGGACTAGTTAGCTCTTTAATCCTCCCAAGCCCATTCTAATCTGCTAATTAGGCACAGTCAGCTCCACCCTAGGGGGTTAATTGAAGTTTAAGTGATCAGAGTGTTGGCTTAGCTGCTGATTTCCACTGTTAGAGGGCTTATTCCTTCATCCTCCCACTTCCATGGTCCTTCTCTCGGGAACAGAGAGCAACAATACCCTAAGGTGCAAACAATTCGATGTTTATTGAGGTGAACTTCCAGCAAGCTTAAATCCAAGTTCCTTTTTCCTTATTTTCAAATCCCAATTTACTTCCTGTTTGCCCCTAATTTTATATAGTAATTATTAGCTATACCTTAATCAATCATTTTACTGAAATTTACCTAACCAATCCTAACACACTGTAACATGATTAGCTAACCAATTATATCCCACCACCTTAATTAGCTTACACCCAGCAAAATTAATTATACAGCAGACAGAAACAATTAGAACTAAACAGATTAACAATACAAAAATGGAGGTGATAAAGATAAAATAATATAAAAATGAGGGTTTCACAACCACAGCTATTGAGAAGTGATTTCTTGCCAGATGGGATGCTATCAAACTAAATTTTCTTTAACCATCTTTATCTGATGGTGATAGGTATTATCAGGACAGGATCATCTTCCTAACAGCGCAATAGCACCTTATTTCAATGTGACCAGATGCTTCCCAGCTTATGGGTGCCTCTGCTGCTTAGCCAAAGGCCTTAGCCTAAGAATGAGGCCTCAGACTATCCTAGTGAGAGAAGGCCCATACGCAGGCGGACTGTGATTCTGATTCTTTGTTTTATATCCCTGTAGCTAGCTAACAGGGCTGGCACCTCCATTTAAGCGACGTAGGTGGTCGCCTAGGGTGCCAGGACTTAGGGGAGCGGCATTTTGCTGCCCTCAGCGGCAATTCAGCAGCAGGAGGTCCTTCCGCGCTCCGGGTCTTGGGAGGCAATTTGCAGCAGGTCCTTCACTCGCTCTGGGACCCGCCGCTGAAGTGCCCCAAAGACCGGGCACGCGGAAGGACCCCCCCACTGCAGAATTGCTGCCAACGACCGGGAGCGCGGAAGGACACCCGCCTATGGCGCTAAAAACCCTGGCGCCGTTTCTGCTAGCTAAGTGATAAAAATACACCTAAGTTCTTAAAGTTTAGGGTCTTACAGGCAGGCCTGAATATCTATAGCCTAACATGTCACCCCCCTTTTTTTTCTTTTGGGATCCTCCTGCCCAGGTATCCCTGGAAAAGCATAGGACATATGGTGACACACTTCCTGATAGGGCCAGGCATCAAGGTGGAAGGTGTCAATATTCCATCTATCACACTGTCCCTTGTGTAGTACTATGCCCTGCACCTTCTCTTACAGGCATACCACACCTGTTCCAATTAGTGTTCCAGACTTCCCATTATAGTGGGCCCAACAAGACTGGGTCCAGGTTGTCTAGTACACTGGGGGGGCGGAGGGTTTACAACATTACTTATAATTAGTGGCTGTTCTCTAGGTGGCTGTGCCCCCCTTGATCATTTCCATATGCAATGTAACACAAATACAGTTAACAGTACACCAGCTGATTTGATAATCCACGGCAATACCAAGAGTCCTGACCACTGCAATATGGTCCAACATCCTGGCCACCACCAAAAACACTGCTTCTCCTCCTTTGATAGGGTTAAAATTTTGTCAGCGCCATCCTGAAGTGTGTATTGTAAGTGTGTCCAACTGTTGGCACTTGCAGCAAGTTGATCTTGTAATCTTTGTGTGCTCTTGTCCATATTGTGTGTCCATTGAATATCCACAGTGAAATTTGGTATTGTCCAAACCAATTCAACTACTTGGTACAGCATGGAGTAGTAGTTGCTGGTTCAATTTTTTACAATAATTAAGTCCACTGATCCATTGGTGCACCATAGTCTTGGTGGCAGTGTATAGAAGTTCATAATTTGGTCATATACTGGAAGGATTTTGCCTCCTAATGTTATATTGCATACATTCCCAACAGAATACACCCTACCTCCTATATATTACTCCTAAATGCTCCCACTCCTTTGCTTTGCCATTGATCCTGCTCCTCCATAGTCATAGAAGAGGGGCACATCCATATTCCTCCTTGGGATATACAATTGCTTAATGTGATGACAGTCCAATTTACCCCATTCCAACCCCTGCACCTATTTCCTAATGGCTCCCAAGGTGCTCCCTCTTCCCTAGTTACTCCCATAAGGTTCAAGGGGACTACTTTACTTGCATTTCCTTCCTATGATATCATAGTAACAATTACACGAGAGCTGTCCCCACAGGTCGGGGATGTTATTTTCCAGGCAGATGGGTATGTTTTTGCAGTTGTGGATAAACATGGGCTAGCCTCTTGATTTTAATACTGAAGGCTATTGTCCTGACCAAGCATCTCTCATAATATCCATTAACATTTTGAATATCTACACATACTTCTCACCACATTAAACTTCTGAAGCCACCCTCCACCCATGTCACCAGGTCCCCTGCCCAGTGAGTTAACTGCAAGTTTACCTCTAATTCTGTCCTCCACCCTGTAGCAACTGCTGATAGTTGCTGTGCCATTAATTTGTTGTTGAAATCTCACATTTGGCTTACTAATTGTTTGGTTACCAACCTGTCCCCCAGATTCCATGTACACAGCATAGTGTTCCCCGCTGCCCACAATCCCCTTTTCTGACAACGATTCCAGGTGTGTCCCCTCACCCACCAATTGAATTGTTTCAATCCTTTCATCTACATACTAGAAATAGGATTAATTTGGTCCACCCACCATTCCTTTGGGCATACCACCCATGTAATAGAGTGAAAGGACATGTCAAAAAGTGTTGGCTGCACCTGCTCCCACAATAGCTCCCATACATTTGCTCGTTGGGGAATATTCTCAGCTCCAGGCTGTGGGCACTTTAAATTTGGATTCTTCCAACTTGGCATCCATATCACTTGTACACTTACATTCTGTAAGTGGTTAATTCATCATACACCCAGCGTCCCAAAGGGGATTTTACGCCAAATGTAATATGTACATAACAATCACATCTTCAGGGATTATCTTCCATGGAAGTACCATTGTGGTTACATATGATAACATCACACTCTAAATGTAGGGCTCTGTTTTCCCAGAGGGTTCATTTGCTCCAGGAGACCAGAAGGTTATATTCTTTGAACCCTCTGTAACAAACCACATAGCTGGGTAACTGTGTTTTCCACTATCATTAATCATGGCAGCACCCAGGGAGTACCATGCAATATTTCCTGATAAATTCGATATTCTCCACTAGGTTGGGATTCCCTCATCTAATCCATAAACCATATACTGACACTGCCAAATTCCTGTTGGAGTATTAGTGGTACATCTTTCTATAGGGAGATTCTCATAGTCTTCATTAGCTTTATTACTACAGGTTGCACGTGTAGCCTTCCATGTGTTTCCTTCTTTTGACACTTCGCATCATGGGATTTGAATAGAATTTGTAAATGTGACAACTGTGATTAGCACTAGTAATTGTTCCATCCAGGGCCAGGGAATTTTCATTCTTTTCTCCTTTTTGAATTAACCTGCAATACACACATAACAAAATTTACATGTCCCCTTTCCCAGTCCCCTGTTTGTACCTTTTTATTTGTGTGCAGTGAACCTACTCCCGTCCTCCATTCTCTCTACCCAATAATAGCAGGCTGGGCCCTAATTGGTCAAGGACAAGATAGGGGTCCTTCCATTTAGGAGCTGGGAATGAATGGTGTTGACCCCGCATCTTGTACATCACTAGGTCTCCCACCATGGGTAGATCATGCTCCCCTGGCAGGTCAGACCATGCTTTGACTTTTGCTGCTCCTTGCTCGTCTCGGCAGGCCACTGTCTGCTGTACCTGTTTTACGCTGTCGATTAGAGTTAAAATCCATTCTTGTGCTAAGCTGTGTGTAGTGACTGCCCCAGGTACTGGAGTAAGTAGATTTTCCACAGGCCTTCCATGAGAGCCTCATATGGAGAAAATCCTGTGCTCTTTGATTCTTGGATCCTTATTCTCATTAAGACAGAGTAGTAACTGTGACCAGTTTTTTCTTCCCATTTGTACTCCCTTTCTTAGCTCACTTTTAATGTTGTGGTTCATGTGTTCCACCTGCCCCAGAATTGGAACAGAGAGGATAGATTAGAGTGGTTGCAGCCCCTTGTAATGCTGCTGTGTGGCCAGTGAGAAAGCCAAATGCTACCTGGTGCTTCCCTGTGGATTACAGGGCACTAAATGCTCTAGCCAATTCACCAGCCTCAGTAGTGGCAGCATAACCTTGTAGCTAGTGCCAGCATAACCCTGTAGTATAGACACCACTCACAGCAATGGAAGGGATTTTTCTGTCTCTGTAGGAATGCCATCGCTGAGCGATGGCAAAGGTTGGCGGAAGAATTCTTCCATTGACCTAGCTGCATGTATACTATGGGCTAGGTTGGTATAGCTACAGCTATACCAACCTAGCCCATAGGTTGGATTTGTCACACCCTTGAGCACCATAGCTGTGTCAACCTAAACTTTATGTAAATAGGCCAAAATCACCACTACAATTTGCACTAAATGGCAGACTCTGCAAAGAGGCAAACAACTGCATGGCCCACAGACTGAGCCATCCCCATTATCTCTAAAGAGTTGGGGTAAGACATGCTAGCAAGACAGAGTATATGGGAAACGGCCCTGATGTTACCCTATAGATAAACAGACGACTTTGTTCACCAGGGTTATGAAGTCTGACGCCTTTTATCACTCTAAATCTATACAAATTTTAAAAATGGACATTTATGGGCATATGCAAACTATTTTAAAAATGCATGTTTGCTAATTAAATAATTTGCATAGAATATCACATATGGAGTTATAGAAAATCTGGCAGCTGCTGGGGACAGGCTGGGGGTTGAGAAGAGTCTAGTTAGAAACTCTACATTGTAGCAAAGAGTAACACGCAGGTGTTTCATGGATAATCTTTTTTCTTTATTTTAATAATCTTTATTCAGTTAGAAGAACGTGACTATTTCTCTGACTCTAACTGTCACATAAACAGAAAAATTGGTCACCCCAAAAATCCCTCAACACAAAACAAAGTAAACAAAAACATTCTATAAAAAACCTCAACTCTAGCATAAACCCTCAAATGCCTTCTTTCCTTGTTAAAAGTTGGTGCAAAGAGATAGGCCATGCAGCATCCCCTGAAGGTAAAAACCTAGCACTGTTTTGGACCAAAGGTGATTATGAATTCCAAAGCTGAGGACCCCATGGAGAAAAGCCTTCCAACAATCTCCTTTTAACCTGAGCACCTCCACTTCTTGTAACTGCAGTTATGGCACAAGGAGAGAGAGAGTCTCTCAAGTACACTGAAACCAAGCTATTTAGGGCTTCAAAGTTCAAAACAAATACTTTAAACTCCCCCAGCAGGCCAACAAGCAGCTGGTACAGATCATGGACCAGTGTAGTCATGTGCTGGTTAGTGGTGGGATAAACCACTTAACATGAATTCTGCCACATTTTGCACTGGCTTCAATTTCCAAGTGGATTTTAGGCATTGCCCATGTGGAACACACTCCGCTGCCCCAGTCTCATAGTGATAACATCATGGACTTTGGCAGCGAAATCGGCATCAAATAGAAAAGGTCACAACCACCTGACCAGACACACATGGAAAAAATGAGTCCTGGTCATATGAGGTAGGTAAATATTAATATCCCCATTTTACAGACAGTAAAGAGGAGGTGGGGAAAGAGAAAAAAATGTAATGGCCTTCAGATTAAACCTATTAAATGGATGAACCTAATCTGCAAAAATTCCAACAACTAAGTAAGAAGGCAAAACTGTCAAAGGAAGAGGTTTTCCATAGATCAAGCATATGCTTTTAAGCAATATGAAAAATGCTAGCACCGGAAGTGATTGTTCTTATATAAAGAGCTCACTATTATTTCATCAAAATTTGTTACAATAAAAATCTTATAAATAAAATAGAAGCTGGTATAAAAAATTTTAAACCTAAAACTTTTTTTAATCAGATTTTTTAGACAGTTTTATTGAATTTACTAGTATGAAGCAGTGTAAGCTGGCGTGGCTGTCTCTCCACATCTGCCTCTCAAGTGTGCCACACCTCCTCACAGTCTGATCTGCAGGGTTAATCTCAAAAGAGGAGAAAATTAGTGGTAGTCTACAGGCCCCAGCCCTCAAGCAGGGTGGGCCACAATCAGTCAGGGCTTTGTCCTGAAGTCAAGGCCAAGCTGTAGCAGTTTATAAGCCCAGGTCCTCAAGTAGGGCAGAGTGGCAAATAGTTAGGGTTCTGGCCCATAACCAAAGCAGAGTCATGACAGTCTATAAGCCCCAAAGCAGTCTAGAGGCTCGGGGGAGTGCCCAAAGCAGTCTAGGGCCTCTGGTGGGGGTGAGCAATGAAAGCCAGCTTCTCAGCCTAAGGAGAGGTGGGGTGGGGTGATAGAGGTAGGGGGACATGAGCCCACCGACTCCACCAGGCTCCCAGCCCAGGGCCTTAACAGTGGCAGAATGGGATTCCAGCTGCAACATGCTGACAGTGTTTCAGGCAGCCAGACAGTTGTCTGGCTTCCATGGGCTACTTCCTACTCTCCCTTTGGTGGGTATCTCAGTGTGGTAGTTGTCCGGTGTCTTTCCAGGGTAGATGGCCAGTGCAGCAGCAGATCCAGCAGCTTCTCAGCATCATGGTCAATTAGCAGCTCCAACCACTTGGTTGTGTCCTCAGAATGGCTGAGATCAGATTCAGGCTGACAATAGCACAGAGCAATGATTTGTCAACATTACCAAAATGCAGTAGAAAAGCAGGGGGAATTAAAAAAAAAAATGCTTGTCAACTTATTTTCTCTAAACATGTGAGTATTTGGGTGCTTCTCCCCATTTCACTTTTTTTCAGATTCGTGAAGGGCAGGGCAGTTTTCACACATGAGTGCCTAAAGTTAGATACATACAACCACATCTAGGCACCTAAATACTTGGCCAGGATTCAGAGATACTGAGCACACATAGCTCTGTTCCTCTGAAAGGAAGCTGCTGAGGGATCAGCACCTCTGAAAATCAAGCAGTGCATTTATGCACCTAATTGTGGATTCAGGTACCTAACACTATCGTGATAGATCCAGGCCAGTTGGGTACAGCAGAATAGCCGAAGGCAGATATACTGGCCTCTGGATTAATAGTTTTCTGTTCCCTTACTGACCAGAGCAGGGGCTGCTCCAGGCTAATGAGAGCACCTGACTGTAATTAACCTGCGAAGAATCAGGTGAGGCCATTAAGTTAATGTGACCACCTGACTCTAATTAAGGCCCTGCTGACCCTGTAAAAAGGGCTCACTCCAGTCAGGCAGGGGAGAACCAGGGAGCTAGAGGAGAAGTGTGGCTGAAGGGCTGGTTAATGAAGACACCCTCAAACCATTGTTAAGCAAGCCCTAAGGTAAGGGAGAAGCAGGACAGCTGTGGGGAAGTGGCCCTGGGAAATGTAGCAACTCTGGCAGTGAAAGGTTGGCTGCCAACAGCTGCTACCATTAGGGTCCCTGGGCCAGAACCTGGAGTAGAGGGTGGGCCTGGGTTCCCCCCAACCCATCATTACAGGAACATCTCCTGGAAGAGGAAGTTAGGCCCCTGTCAGGACAGGAGGCTAAACTGTTCTAAAATAAGCTCCCAGGGACAACAGATTGTAGGAGTTCTCTCACCAACCTCCTTGCAGGCCTGTAATGAAAAGGTCTCAGTAGACTGTAACCCTGGTCCTAGAGAGAGAAGTGCTACGTGGAGGGTCACAGTGAGCCACTGAGGCTAGTATAAACTGCCAAGAAGTGCAGGGCCTAGGGGAGCAAGATCAGAGCTCTGCCACACTATGCACTCATGTTTAAAAATTCTAGCACGTGTGTTAGCCATTGTTTTCTAAACTATTCATACTAATAGTTCCTTGGAAAGAAAAACAATTCTGTTGTTTGAGGCAGAAGTAAGTGCAAACTAGAAGAGGAATATTCTGTGTTTTAAATGTTTCCTTCAGTGCATTATTGTGGCTAAATGTTTATCTGCACTGACAAAATGCTGTTGACAGTTCAATTTTTTTTCCTAGCAGTTGAGCAAATGAGAAGACAAATGTAACTTCCAAACATTTTTATTGAAAAGGTAATGACTGACACTTCCAAGGTCAGCAGGCAGATGGAGTTGTAGCAGAGAATAAATACAAGCTGATTACCAGAGATACCTGCACAATTTGCTAATTCCAGAAGATTTTTTTTAAATTGATTGCAAAGCTCCCGTTGACTTTAATGGGTGCAGGAATAGATCATGTGTATTTTGTTTCTAGTTTGAGATTATCAGAGGAATTTAGGGAGTTAGCTGCCTAAATCTCATTGAACTTCAATGAGATTTGGACACCAACACCCTATCTGCTATATATGCAGTGTAGTTCTAGCTGTGGTGGTCCCAGGATATTAGAGACAAGGTGGCTGAGGTAATATCTTTTATTGGGCCAGCTTCCGTTGGTGAGAGAGAGTCTTTCAAGCCACACAGAGCTCCTCTTCGGGTCTGGGAAAGGTATTCAGAGTATCACAGCTAAAGGAAAGGTGGAACAGATTGTTTAGCATAAGTAGGTAGTACATTTTCTAAGGGACCATTCAAGGTAGGGTGGCCTGTTAACAGCTCTGCAGTCACAGGATAAAAAAGGAGGATTAGTGGGTTACAGATTGTTGTAATGAGCCTTAAATATAGTGTTTCTGTTCAGTCCATGATTTTTAGTGTTTAGCAGAGTTATAAATTTAAGTTCCCATCCATGTCTTTTGATAGTGTTGTGTAGGTTTCTTTTGAGAATGAGGACTGATAGGTCAGGTATAGAGTGATCGCTTTGTGGAAAGTGTTCATCCACAGACGATATGGTGTTTTTGTCTCTTTATCATTTTCCTGCATGAGTTCATTCAAAAGCATAGTGATTGTTTTTACCCACATTGTTGTTGTTTGGGGCATTTTGTGTACTAGATGAGGTATACCACATGTTGCAATAGGCATGTGTAGGATTTTGAAAGGTGTGTTGTGGAAAGTATTGATCATTGTAGCAGTGGAGATATGTCTGCAGGTTTTGCATCTATTGTTCTGGAAGGGTCTGATGCCACTTTGAGTTGGAGTGTCCTGGTCTGTGGGGAGTTTTTCTGATGATGAGGTTGGAGAGTTTGGGGGGTTGTTTGAAGGCCAGAAATAGGAATTCAGGAAAGATTTCTTTCAGATTGGGTCCCCATCGAGTATGGGTGGTGATTGTTTGTTTGTTATCCCGGATGGGTTATAGTGTGAGGTGATAGGTAACAACAGTACAGTCAGAGGGGATTTTATTTCTGCTTTGAAGCAGCTTCTTTTGAGGTATTTGGGTGGCCAATTTCATGATGTGATCTACTTCTCCAGTGGAGTGTCCTTGTGTGGTGGAGGCAGTTTTGCGTGTGTGAAGGTGGATACCCTCGACTTTCTCCCTGGCGCATATTCTGTGGTATCTGAGGGCCTGGCTGTAGATCACAGATCTAGTTACCACCTCAAACACACCAAGAAATCTGTTAAGGTAAGTTTGGTGATCCACAGGTTTCTTGTCTGTAAGGATCCATTGTTGAAGCTGATTGTGGGGTCCAGGAAGTTTGTTAGAGTGGGAGTGTTCCAGAGAGAGCTTAATGGACAGGTGGTGGTTACTGAAGTTGTGATGGAAAACTATGAGGAAGTTTAAGCAATCTGTTCAGAGGATGAAAATTTCTTTGATATATCACACTGCATATATGCATTTATTTACATAAAGACAAAGCTTGAAAATCTGGCCCCATTGAAGTCAAGAGCAAAGCTGCCATTAATTTCAGTAGGGCCAGGATTTCACCTCAGATTTTTAACACATAGGTCTAGGCTGTCTGAAAGGCAGTAAGGAATCAACTATCTGCACTATGCCTATGAACTATCTGCATTATACCTGCTTGAAGTTTGTAGCCTTTGCACTCATTTTCATAAACACTAAATTCACTCACAAGCTGTGAGAAAATACACTTGAAAAAGAAATTACCTCCTAGATACAGTTTGCTCATTGCTATATTAGAAACTGTCTTGTAAAAGAGTCAATGATAACTGACCTTCTTTGTAAAGCAGTTTGAGATTGACCTATGAAATGTGCTGTATTAATAATAATATTTAATAACAAAGATCTTATACCTGGAAGAAAATGTATTTGTAAATAACCATAGCACTAACTGATGTTCTGCAGTACACTGTAAGTGTTAAAGAGACATAGTGTGAACATGCACCAATTTACGATTGCGTTAATCATAGGTTAAATAGCCGTTTGGGATCTCTTTAAGAATGAGTTTAAGAAAGTTCAAACATATCTACCAAATAATAAAACATAAATGGATTGGGGAATTCAGTGAAGAAAAGTTTACACAGTGGTCAAATACTGCTTTGGGTTTGTCAGTGAAATGATGAAGACAAAACTTGGAATTATCTATTCTAGTTCTACAATTAAGGTCTTCTCTCAGATCTGCAATGCAGATCACTTATTCAAAAGCACAGGTTACTACTATATACTTTATTTAGAGGTTATATTGTGTTTTTATATGTACACCTCATAGGCAGGAGGTAGAACTCACTTTCAGAAAGGCTAGCCCCCTCTGGCCCCATCCCTTCCACCCAAGACCCACCCCCTGTGGCCACAGCTCTGAGGCACCCCACCCAGAGAAACCTCTCCCCCTTCTGGCCAGAGAGCCCCTGGGCCAACTGGAACCCCAAGCCCCTCGACCCACAGAGGAGCTCCAGTCTGGTTGGAGCCCCCACAGTTGTGCTGCAGCTCCCCTCCTGAGACCCTCAGGACTCTGGCATGTGGGGGGGGGGGAGGAAGCTCAGGTGGAAGGAGAGGAGCCAGAGGGCTAGCCTTTCCAAAGGGGGGCTCCACCTGCCACCTATGAGAACTACAGATAAAAACACAATATAAGCTTTAAAGATTGTTATATTCTTCACTAGACCCTAGGGACTGAATTCCCACTGTTGCAAAGTGATCACGTAAAGAATATACAGTAGTGATCTGTGCTTTTGAATAAGTGGAAGACAGGGAGATTACTGATGAACCCAGAAAGCTGCGCAGCACAGGCCATCTCCTCAGCCACCTGCATGGGGCATAATAATAACACACTTCCCTGCAAACCATGCAACTGGTGGCCGTAGCTGCACCACCCTGGCCTATTATACCTGCTGCCTATGGTAGATCTCATATCTTAGAAGTGATTAACTGTACCTTTGTATGTGTCTGTACAATGGCTAGCACAGCAGGGTTCTACTGCTTCTGTGTGTGATTGCTGCCTTTGGGTGCCATGCGAAGCTAAATAAAATTGCAATAGTATTTATATGCAGTAGGGGTACACACTATGATTTTCTGGGACTGCCATTTAAAAAAAAGACCTCCACAAACATGATGCTGAAAATATTTAAAGGTGCTCAGATACTATGGAGAAAGAACATCCAGGATTTAAGGTTGGAGTGCCTCAGCATATCTAAATAAATGTCATTAAGGGAACATTTACATTCAATTTCCCAGAAATCAATTACCTAACATATGCCATGTTCTTTATTTTCTCCCTTTCTTCTTTCTTTCTCTCTCCCTTCTCTATTTCCTCCCTCCCTTATAACCAAAATTAACGAGTCTTACTGATTTTTTTTCAATATGATTGTTTCCCACAGAATTTGTTTTCATTTATAATCTGTTATGTTACAGCAATCACTCAGCCTCTGTGCAACTGGGTTTGATAACAAGCGATACTTGTTATAAAATTGATACTTCTGGCCTCCAGGAAGGGTGGATGAAGGAAGATTGAAGGGTTGTGAGCTCAGCCAATTTCAGTCATCAGAAGCCAGTTGAAAACATTTTGACTTGCCAGTTGTATTAACATTTTGATGCCAAAACATAGACAGAAGCCAAATGACTGTCCCTCATTTCATTCTAAAAACATCTCTGGTCTTTTGCCTCTAACTTCTAATTATTTAAGTACAGCAGAAAAAGAGCATCTTGCTCTGTATGTTTCATTTAAAATATTTTCTAAAAGAAAAGTAATAGGGACATACCTGTTATTAGACACAATGGGTGGGATTTTCAAATGTGCTCAGCATAGGTCTAACTTTGCTCCAATTGACTTTAACAGAAGCAGAGTTAGGCCAGTGCTGAACACCTTTGAAATCCCCCCACCTGTTATCTATTTTATTCAAGTTAGTCCAATTCAGGATGGTCCCATAGCAAAGCAGCCTCCTTTTGAAAACCTCCAGTAAAAAAGCTTCCACAACCTCCCCAGGAAGTCTTTTCCATCATCCTATTGTTCTTACAGTTAGGAAGCTTTTCCTGAGATTTAATCTAAATCACATATGTTGTAGTTTGAACCCATTCCCTCTTGTCCTGCCCTCTATAGTAAATGAGAAACTTTTCTCCATTTTTTTTATGGCAGCCTTTCAAGTATCTGAAGTCAGGAAGTTTAGTGTGACTGAGGAGACCACACTAGTGTACAATATTCAGCAGCAGAATATACCAAGGAAATTGAGGTCCTAAGGTCTGTGGACTGGAGCCCCATGATGTTCCAGCTAATCTTCTGATAAACGCAACACGAGACCTGACCTTATTGTGGATTTTCTAGAGGTGTTGTCAAAAGATCAAACTCCAGTCCCGTGTGATGCCAAGATACTTTGGATTAGCTTCGTGGCTGATGCTCTCACCACAGAACTGTATATCAAGTTTGGTATTAGCCATTTTATTGTTCAGATGGAAAGCAGTTACCATGGTTTTCTCTGGATTAGGCCTAAATTTCCAGCATTGGAAATAATCCGCCATTGTGCTAAGATCTCAGGTTAGGGTGCAGCTGATGGTATGGAGACTTGTATGCTGAACTGTTACAGCAATATCATCCACAGTCAAGGAAATTCATGTATGTCACTGGTATATCCACAGTGTATAGATTAAAAAGTATTGGGGCCAGGAGAGAGCCCTGGGAATTCTTGTTCTGTTGATCTAGCCATTAAGGTATACCTGAAAGTGGCAGTCCCCAGACATTGCTGCCAACAGGCAGATCCTTTGCCAGCAGTGAATGATGCAGGAAACCTTGAGGAGGAGGCCCTGTCTCCAGACAATATCATATGCTGAGGACAGATCAAATAGGGCAATTCCTGTCTTCAACTGACATTGGAATCCTGCCTCTGTGGCTGGTAAGTGAAGCTACTTGGTCACCGCAGTTCCTCTTCAGGCGAAATCCTGCCTGCTCCACTGGGAGGATGTCTTCAATAATATCAGACAGTGGAGCATCACCCATTCCATGAGCTTGCTGGTAGTTGAGAGGAGAGAGATGGGGTGGTAGCTGGCTGCGTTCTCTGGGGATTTCCCAGGCTTCAGTAGCCAGTTGCCAACTTGTTGGCACTACTTCGGTTCTATGCATGGCAGTAAAAAGTGCTGCCAGCCATTCCCGTCCCCATCTCCCCAGATTCTTGAGAAACTCTGGGGGAATGCCATCAACCCCTGCAGCTTTCCAGCTTCCAGCCCTCACTTAATGCTATGCATCTAGTGTTGGGGTCGGTCAAATATACTCCTGGTGACTGGCTCCCAGTCCTATCTGACGTCCAGCCTCTACAGATTAGAAGAGCTGCTCAGACATCTCACTTTCTTAATCATATCAATGTAAATATGAGGATCCCACTGCACCATGACCTGCAGAACCCTCCTATCATAACCTTAGTCCCAGATTTGGACCTTAGCGTCCAAAATATGGGGGTTAGCATGAAAACCTCCAAGCTTAGTTACCAGCTTGGACCTGGTACTTGCTGCCACCACCCAAAAAAATAGAGTGTTTTGGGGCACTCTGGTCCCCCTGAAAAACCTTCCCTGGGGACCCCAAGACCCAAATCCCTTGAGTCTCACAACAAAGGGAAATAATCCTTTTTTCCCTTCCCCCCTCCAGGTGCTCCTGGAGAGATACACAGACACAAGCTCTGTGAATCCAAACAGAGTGACTCCCCCTCTCCGTTCCCAGTCCTGGAAACAAAAAGCACTTTCCTCTTCACCCAGAGGGAATGCAAAATCAGGCTAACAAATCCAACACACACAGATCTCCCCTGATTTCTTCCTCCCACCAATTCCCTGGTGAGTACAGACTCAATTTCCCTGAAGTAAAGAAAAACTCCAACAGGTCTTAAAAGAAAGCTTTATATAAAAGAAAGAAAAATACATACAAATGGTCTCTCTGTATTAAGGTGGCGAAATACAGGGTCAATTGCTTAAAAGAATATTGAATAAACAGCCTTATTCAAAAAGAATACAAATCAAAGCACTCCAGCACTTATATTCATGCAAATACCAAAGAAAAGAAACCATGTAACTTACTATCTGATCTCTTTGTCCTTACACTTAGAAACAGAAGATTAGAAAGCAGAACTACTTCTCCAAAGCTCAGAGAAAGCAGGCAGACAGACAAAGACTCAGACACAAACTTCCCTCCACCCAGAGTTGAAAAAATCCGGTTTCCTGATTGGTCCTCTGGTCAGGTGCTTCAGGTGAAAGAGACATTAACCCTTAGCTGTCTGTTTATGACACCTCCAAAGATGAGATTAAAATCCTGCAACTCTTTATGGAACCGTATCAAGATCCTTACACCCAACTTTGATGCTGAGGCTCAATGGAGAGTCACATGGAGCACTTTGACTGCTCAAAACAAACAGCTCATCATTGGTCCTTTTGTGGAACCACTGGGTTTTGATTTATGTTGGAAACACTGGTGCAGATTGAATCGCATCAGGACATCTCATGGGAGATGTGGACAAACTCTCTTTATATGGAAAATGAGGCAAACACTTGTATGCAACTGTGGTCACCAGGCACAAACAGAAGAGCACATCATATTTGAAAGTCCTCTTCATTTCTTTGCTGGGGGCCTGAAGAACATTCACCAGCTCACTGCTGGCTATCAATCTTAGATATAAATTTGTAGCTATTGCTACCTACACAAGCCATATGAAAGAAGTAGTATCTGAAGACCACAATCATATCTCCCACTTAATCTCCTCTTTTCAAATTTAAACATACCCAGTTCCTTCAGTCTTTGCTCATACGGCTTGCATTCCATCCCTTTGATCATCTCTGTCACTTGCCTCTGGATCCTTTCCAGTTTCTCCACATCCTTTCTATACATTGGTGACCAAAATTGGACACAGTACTCCAGCTAAGGCTTAACCAGTGCCAAGTAGAGTGGTAGCATCATCTCCTCTGATTTGCATGCCGTGTCTCTTTAATGCAATCTAAAATTATTTTTTTAGCATCACATTGTTGACTCACATTGAGGTTGCGATCCACCACAGCTCCCAGATCCTTCTGAACAGTATTGCTGGCAAGCCACTTCCTCCATTCCGTATTTGTGCATTTGGTTTTTCTTCCCTAAGTGCAGCACCTCACATTTTTCTTTGTTGAATTTCATAGCCTGATTCTCCAGTTTATAGACAATCAAAATCCCTCTGAATTTTAGCACTATCTTCCAAAGTGTTGGCATCCTCCCTAGCTTTGTCATCTGCAAATTTCATCATTTTGGTCTCTATTCCTAATCAAAGTCATTAAAGATGTTAAACAACAGTGGACCCAGAACAGATCCCTTTGCAACCCTACTTGTGATCTTTCTCCAATCCAGCATCATTCCATTAATAGTTACTTTGTTTGAGGTGGTTTAGCCAATTATGTATCCACTTAATTGTAGTTCTGCCAAGCCCACATTTCTTCATTTTACTTATCAGTATGTCATGTGAGACTTTGTCAAAAGCCTTATTGAAGTCCAGGCATATTATGTCCAATGGATTCCACCTATCCACCAAACCAATTACTCTGTCAAAGAAGAAAACCAAGCTGGTTTGGCATAATTGGTTCTTGTTAAATCCATGCTGGCTGCTAGTGATTACCCCTTCATCTTCCAGGTATTTGCAAATTGAATGTTTTATACATTACTCTAGTAACTTCAAAGACAGGATAACTGGTCTATAGTTATCCAGCTCCTCCTTTCAATCTTCTCTTTAAAAAACAAAACAAAACAAAAACATGGGCACTATGTTAGCCCTCCCCAGTCTTCTGGGACCCATTCTGTCATCCATGAATTTAAAAAAAAAAAAAACAACAAAAAACCTAGAGAACAACCTCTTACCCAGAAGTCCCTCATTTTATTAAGTTCCTTCTAAATATATACTGGATCTCTCTGGGAACTGGAGGACCAAGAACTCTATGAATTCAACTCTACTCTACCATATAAAATTGAGAGCAAAGTAGGAATGCTGATGACTTTTTACAACAAAGGACCCTATTTTACATGAAAATGTTTAGATCTCATTGGCCAACAGTTTTTGTCCACATTTCACAGTCTTTACAGTACCTTGAGAACAAGCCAGTGACTGCTGGCCAATGACTCTCATGAGCTGTTTACTGTTCATTGTGATACGACTCTGGTGCTTTGCACTATGAGAGAATGTATATATGTTCACATCTACTCTAGGATTACACTACCTTCATCAATTTGGTAGTTAATGTCTGGTCAATTATTAGAATATGGTAGATATCTGGGAAAGAATAACAAAGGAATGAAAGATCAGCAATGACTAAATGCAGATGAGGGAAAAACATCAAAAGATGTGAGGACAGTTGAAGGGGAGATAGACTCCATCCTATGCACTGAGAGGGGACTCATCTTTAGAATTTCATTGCAGATGCCAGGAGGAGTCTGTCTCCCTTCTCTTGCCCTGATTAACACCAAAAGCATTCCCAGCATCCTCCAAGAAAAGTTGAAATTCATTCCATATTTGTCCTTTAAAATTCCAAGTATGTCATTAACAACATGGGGTTATGATACTTTTAATTAAGCCAACAAAAGATTACATTATAAGCTAAACTTATGTCAATGTATCACTAAGACCCATAACTTCCCACAGCTATTTTAAGGTATATAATACATTATAATAATAATTCTTTATAATGACGATGATGCCAACAGTGACATTTCAAGAACCTCGGAGTAGTAATAACACAATAAAAACATGGTAAATTTATAGTTAAGATTAAAATGTTGTAGATAATCTTCAAATACTATGAATAATGGGGCATCCATTCAGTTACTATCTAGGTCCTAAATCCTGCAAAGACTTACATATGTACTTAGGTTTGCACACTGTGTGTAGACTCCACTGAAGTGAGTTAGACTACTCATAGACCAGTTTGTAAGGCCTTGTCTACACTACACTGTTTTGTTGAAAAAAGGCAGCTTTTATTGACAAAACAGTGGAGGTGTACACAGTACAATGCTACTTTCCTCAACAAAATAAAACCACCTCAGTTAGAGGTACAGAGCTTTTTGCAGCAAATTTATATTGATAAAGCGTCAGTGTGGACACTGTGCTTGGTTATTTTCCTATAATTGGCCTCCAGGAGGGGTTTTACAATTCCCATTCTGACTGTTCTAGTCAGTAGTTCAAACACCACTGCCCTGACCCAGGTACACAGGCATCTGCCCTTCCCCCTTTAATGACTGAGGAATTTTTGAATTCGACTTCCTGTTTGCTTGGCATAGACATCGCATCTTCCCAGCTGACCATAGCAGCCCCACACAGCAAATGCTCCCCCTTCTAAACCAAAGGCAGAGCAGCTTCAGGAAGACTCAGAAAAGCAGGGAAGGAGGTGGGTTGTGGGTTCTATATGGGCATAACATCTTAGAGAACCAGTGTAGGCAAGTAACTGTAAGGCAAGTAACTGTTCTTTCTTTGAGTATTTGTCCATGTGGACCCCAGTGTACGTGACTGACACGCAGTGTGCCATCATCTGGAAAGTGGGATTCAAAGAGAGGGTCCATGAGACAATGTGCAGATCCCATGCAGGAGAGGGCTCACTAATCAGTGGATAAATACATAACAACTCTTTTTTAAAAATCAGGATACTTCAGAGTGCGGAAAACAGAGCATGATTGGATGGGCAGGTGGCCTGATGAAATCACTGCAAGGTAGACTTTAATGGAACTGAATAAGAGTCCAGAGAGCTTTAGCTGCAGGATATAATTAAGGATCTTGGAAATAGGAGCCTCCCATAGATCAAGATTGTGCAGAGCTGCCCAAATTGAAAATCTATTCCACTTTGAGGAGTACGTTTTTTCTTATGGAGGGCCTATTTGCTTTGCAATAGGTCTTCTCGTACCTGTATTGAACAGTCTTTGTCAATGACGTTAATTAGCCAACAACCAGGCTGTCAGATGTAATGATTTTGGGTGAGAACCATAAATTTGACCTTGGTTCTGTTTTGTGTCTGGACAGCCTAGAAGTGCTGTCAAAAACTGAGCTGACATTTGGAGGAGATCAATTAGCCAGAATTGCCTTGGTCAATTAGGAACCATCAGGATCAGTGTATCTGCATCCTGTCTGATTTTTCCATATTACTATGGCTATTACAGAGATAAGAGGACATGCATACAGGAGACTTTGCTTCAACAGTATAAGAAAGGTATTTTGCATGGATCAGTCTCAGGCCCCTTCTGAAGCAAAAAAACTGGGCCCTTTGTACGTTTTCTGATGTGAATACATGCTTGTTTACATGGAAGTTAGTGCACTGTAAACTAGGGGTGTGAATTTAAAGCACACTAACAATTCCACACTAATTCCCCATGTGAACACTCTTACTCTGCATTAAAAGTGCTTCTCCGCATTTTGCCCAGAGACGACTGACTTCTATCAACAGTAAGGCATTCAGAACTGTTAGCGCCTTGACTGCTGGTGTCTCCTCCAGTGTCAGTACCATGAGGAATTGGTACCAGAATAATTCTGAGGCTCTTTTGCATCAAGGTGGAAGCTGAACCAGGAATTTGCTCCTCTAATATGAAAGAGATTTACATTCAGTTCTCAGAAGAGTGAAAGTGAATAACTCTTCTTAGGTTTCAACTTTTCCTTTCTTAGGGGAGGAAGATTGGTGTTGGGAACTGTATTTGCTCCAGTACTTTGATCTACCCTGTCTCAGTGAGAAAAAGTTGGTATTGGTCTTCAGTGCTGGAGCAGCCATTGGTGCTGAGTGGGTGTTCGAAGGCTGTGGCTTTTGACCTGTTGGTTGCCAGGTCAGACTTCTTGCTGTGACTGGCCTTGGGAGTAACATCCTAGCTGACAGGGAGACTGATAGAGTTGGAAGGTCTGATCTTGGCACTCAGCACCCATTCTCATGGCTCTAGAAGATATCACGTTAGAGAGGTGTCTCTAGATTTCCTTGTACTTGAGGAGAATGACCTGCAGACAAAGCAATGGTCAGCCCCAGCATTCTCTCTAAACAATGGCTCTGTCTCTAAGGGCAGTACTGGGTTTACAATGGCATCAATGGTGCCAGACCCACACTGGGAAGGGACCTATTATAGACCCACCTAACCCATCCAAATGGCCGGGTATGGCCTCTTGCCCAGGGCAGTCCAGTGCCCAGGCCTTGCTGCATGAGCAGCTCCCAGCCAGCAGGTACTGCTCACCTGTAGGGAGCTCACCTCAGCAGCTGGGCTCCGCCATACAGACTGGGCAGGGCTGCTGGCTGTGGGACCAGTGCGGGAGGCTGGACCAGGCGGTCTCTCAGGGGTCACATACCAGGGGTCTGCCCTGCTCTCCAGTGCAGCTTTGGCTTTGAGTATTCTCTGCTGCCTGCCACCTGTGGGGCCCTGCCCACCTCCCTGGGGCCAAGCCACCTAGGACCGGTACAGAGAGGGCACTGGGGAGTCTTGAGGGAGTCCAGCCAGGGCAGGTCCCGCTCCTGCTCCAGTCTTGCTGATTGCACTGCTCCTGAGGGGCCAATGTAATCACCCATCCCCTGGGACTGACCTGGGCCATACTGCTGGCTCAATCTAGTGGACATAGTCACCTCCTATCAGAGTGGGTGAGTGCAACTGGGGGCAGGGCAGGGCATGGGGGAGTGAGTTTCCTGGGGTCTGTGGGAGGTGCTGAGCAGTGAAGTTGAGGGCGCTGGGCAGTGGGAGAGGTTTGTGTGTTTTGGGGTACTGGGCAGTGGGGAGTCTGGGTGGGGTGCTATGTAGTTGTGGTGGGGAGTCTGTGGGAGGGTCTCTGGATGGGGGGCATTGGGCATAGGGAGTCAAGGGGGTGATGGTTGGGTGGGCAATATAGTGTGGCACATGGCGCAGGCCCACCCCTGAGAGGAAGCAGCATGCTGGCAGTGCAGGGCTGGGTGGGCCAGTGTGCATCCGGCAGCTCCTGGTGTGTAAACAGTGCCCTCGCGCTGGGCTGGGCAGAGCAGTGCTGCCCCCGCCTTGCCTTTTTCTTGTTTCTTTTGTTATTTACTAGACTTGCACAGATTTTAATTTTTAATCTGGACACATTGTTGCTTGGAACTAAGAAGATTCAGGTACCTGTGACAAAGTGCATCTGAGACTTGAACATGCCTTTCATTTTAACAGAATTATATTAAAGACAGGCTGATTCCTGATGTCTGAGTTGCATGGCATGCCCAATAAAGAGGGAGGAAAAAGTCATTTTAATTAGCTATTAAAACAGATAAATAAATACACACAATTTGGAGCCTCATAGTGATCAGTAGGGGTCTGTGTTTGTCACGGAGGTAGTGGAAGTCTCTGATTCTGTGACTTTCCGCAACCACAGTGACTTCTGTGGTAACCAGTGTGGCTGACCCCAGGGCAGCCCAAGGAGTTGGCCTCTGGGCCCTGCTGCTCGGCCAGTCTCCGGGGCCAGCCACACAGGCTGCTGTTTGGGGTGGTCTCTGGGGCCAGCTGCAGGGAGGTGAAAATAGTGGCCAGTGTGGTTGGCCCCAGAGCCCCTCCATCAGCAGTTCTTGTGGCTGGCAGCTGGGGCCACCCTGCAGCCGGCCACACCAGCTGCTGATGGACAGACCCTGGGGACAACCTCACTAGCCACTGCTCGCAGCCCCTGGCAGCTGGCCACGGGGACCGCCCCAAACATCAACCAGTGAGGCTGGCCAAAGGGCCTGCTCAAAGAGCAGTCCTGGGAGGGGCTGCAGCAGCGGCTGCTTGCTGGTCCCTGGCTGTGGGCCTGAGGTAGCCAAAGCAGTGGCTGTCAGTGGTCCCTGGCAGCGGTCCCTAGGAGCAGCCTCTGCTCAGTGGCCCCTGGCAGCAGTCCTGGGGCAATCTGAGCAGCAGTGACCCCCCCCCCGCAAGATTTAGTCAGGAGTATTGATAGTATAAGTCATGCACAGGTCACAGGCCATGAATTTTTGTTTGTTACCTGTGACTAAGGGCATGTCTACACTATGGCAAGGATTGACACTGTGAGATCAATCCACCGGCGGTCGATTTAGTGGGTCTAGTAAAGACCCACCAAATCGAATGCAGATCGCTCTCCAGTCAACCCCTGTACTCTACCCCAGATGAGAAGAGTAAGAGATTTTCTCCCATAGACCCGCCCCACAGTAACTTGACCTAAGGTACGTTATTCACATAGCTGGAGTTGTGTAGCATAGGTCAACTTACTGCGGTAGTATAGACATAGCCTATCATACTGTATGATCAGCATACAGAAACCACAATTTCACTTTCTGCTTATAGCAATTACATTTATCCTGATTTTTACATATTCAAAAATGTGTATAAACTACTACTAAAAACTGTTACCCTGAATGCTCATTCTAGAGAAAGCTATAAGTAAGGAGAAATGAGTAGGTAGCCAAGGAAAAACCCAAGGAAGGAACTGTGACTCCCTCAGTGCATCAAGGTTAGGGAAATTTGCACTAATGCAGCTATTTCAGTGCAGTTGCATCAGTGCAAAGCTCTAGCATAGATCTATTTTGAAGAAGTGCGGTGTGACTTCCCACAGGGTTATTTATGCTAATAACTTTGGATACATTGTCCTTTGACAAGGTCCTCACAAAAGCTGCTTTAGTAAAGTAAATGGTCAGTTTTTAGAATAGAGACAGGTAAATAGTGGTGTCCACCAGGGGTCTTTACTGGGACCAGTACTATTCAATATATTCATAAATGATCTGGAAAAAGGAGTAAACAGGGAGCTGGCAAAATTTGCAGGTGATAAAAACTACTCAAGATAGTTAAGTACAAAGCAGACTGCAAAGAGTTACAAAGGGATCTCACAAAACTGGGTGACTAGGCAACAAAATGGCAGATGAAATTAAAATGTGATAAATGCAAATTAATGCACATTGGAAAACATAAACTCAACTATACATATAAAAAGATGGGGTCTAAATTAGCTGTTACCGCTCAAGAAAGAGATCTTGGAATCATTGTGGATAGTTCTGTGAAAACATCCACTCCATGTGCAGTGGCAGTCAAAAAAACTAACAATGTTGGGAATCATTAAGAAAGGGATAGATAAATATATTCCTTCTATATAAATCCATGACACACTCACATCTTGAATACTGCATGCAGACGTGATCACCCCATCTCCAAAAAGATACATCAGAATTGGAAAAGGTTCAGAAAAGGGCAATAAAAATGATTAGGGGTATGGAACGGCTGCTATGAGGCGAGATTAAAAAGACTGGGATTTTTCAGCTTGGAAAAGAGATGACTGAGGGAGGAAATGATAGAGGTATATAAAATCCTGAATGGTATAGAGAAAGTAAATAAGGAAATGTTATTTACTCCACCTAATACAAGAACTAGGGGTCACCAAATGAAATAGGCAGCAGGTTTCAAACAAATAAAGAAGTATTTCTTCACACAATGCACAGTTAACCTATGGAACTCCTTGCCAGAGGATGTTTTGAAGGCCAAGACTGTAACAGGGTTCAAAAAAACTAGATAAATTATGGAGGATAGGTCCATCAGTGGCCATTAGGCAGGATGGGCAAGGATCGTGTCCTCAGGCTCTGTTTGCCACAAGCTGGGAATGGATCATTTGATGACCTGTTCTGTTCATTCCCTCTGAAGCACCTGGCATTGGTCACTGTCAGAAGAGAGGATACTAGGTTTGATGGACCTTTGGTCTTATCCAGTATGGCTGTTCTTATGCTCTGTACAAGCCCAGTCTTACACTGGAGCAGTGCATCTACACTGGAGGTTTGCACCAGAGTAGCTACAGTCATTAATGAACAGCAACAATACACATTAGGGCCTTTGTGGGTATGTCTACACTGCAGCTTGGAGTGAGCTTCTGAACCTGACAGACTTGTGCTAGCAGGACTCAAGCTAGTGTGCTAAAAAGGGCAGTGTGATTGTTGCGACTTGGGCTGGAGCTTGGGCTCTCAAGCCCACCTGACCCCTCTGGCTTAAGAACCTGAGCCCCAGTATGAGCCTCAAAGTTCACATAGATATCTTTAGCGTGCTAGCTTGAATCCTACTAGCATGAGTCTATCAACCTGGGCTGAGACGCTTTTTCCCATCCGTAGTGTAGACATACCCAGAGGGTCACAATTCTTTTCCTGTTCCCTTCTCTTCCCTGGAACAGGGATTAGATGACTTAGGCCTCTTCTACAAGGGAAAGTTGTACCAGTTTTATACTTTATAGTTACAATGGTCACATTATTTTGGTGTGAGAATGTTCATACAGGGGCTTTAGCCATACAATTTTATATACGTATAAATTCACAACTTAGCTTATATTGTACTGAGAACTTTCCATGTAGATGTGACCTTACATTAGAAAAGAATACAGCTAACTTACCCACCCTCTGCCTGTCATGCCAGCTTATCTCCATTGGCTGGCATGAACAGAGCCTGAACTCCACCCATTTCCTGACCTTCTCCGCCACCTGACATGCTTGTGGCAGGGGATTCAGTATCTAACATGCAGTCCTTGCTCTCCTGTCCTGTTCCATACCTGAGCCATGATACAGAGATTTAACCAGCCCCGCATGGATGGCTAGACAGGAAAATAAGGCAAGTTGCAACCTTTCTCTATTTAAATCAGGGCTGCCCGGGCGTGAGGGGGCAAGTGGGGCAATTTGCCCCAGGCCCTGGGTTCTGCAGGGGCCCCCAAGAGAATGGCTGAGGTTCCTGCCTCAGCCCAACCCGGCCCCATCTCCACCCCTCTCCTGGAGCCTCAGCGCATCCAGTGCTGTCCCTGAACAGCAACAGCCTGACTCCGGTGGGGCCTGAGCTCCGCCCCGCTCAAACCGTGTGGTAAGGGGGCAGAGCTACCAGCTCCGGGTTGAGTGGAGGAAGCTCACAGCCCTGCCCCCTTACCACGCGGCTCGGAGCGGGGTGGAGCTCAAGCCCCGCCAGAGCCAGGCTGCAGCACTGTTCGGGGACAGCCCTGGATGCAGCACGCTGAGGCTCTGGGTGAGGGGGGAGCCGGGGCTAAGGAGCTGGGGCCGGGGGGTTTGCTAAGGGGCAGGAAGTATCGGGGACAGAGAGGGGGCAGAGGTTGGGGAGGCGGTCAGGGGACAGGGAATGAGGGGGGTTGGATTGTTCTGGAAGGTCTGTCAGGACTCAGCAGGGGAGTGGATAGGGGTTGGGGCAGTCAGGGGATAGGGAGCAGGGGTGGGTCCCGGGGTGGTGGTGGTGATGGTGTTGGTGTCTCTGAGGGGATGGTGAGGGGATAAGGAGCAAGATGGGTTAGGGATTCTGAGGGGGGCAGGAAGTGGATGGGGGTCGGGTAGGGGACAGGGCCAGGCTGTTTGGGAGGCACAGCCTTCCCTACCCTGAAGCTCATTCAGCACTTTGAGGCTTCCAGAAGAGCCAAGCTGTTAGCTTTTCCATTAGGGCTACCATCCCTTTCACTTCTCAAATGCCAAGTTGTAGTCTATATTTAATTTCAGTGCCATAGGGAGATTCATGTCAGGGGAGAGTAGCTTCATTTAAAATTAGCCACTGGGGGAGGGATCACATGAGAAGAGCAATATCCTTCCCAGCCCTACAAAGGGAGACCCTCCCCTACATTCCCTGAGGCTCCAAAGGGGTTAATTCAGTGGTTCTCAAACTTTCATCCTGGTGACCCCTTTCACATAGCAAACCTCTGAGTGCAACCGCCCCTCCCCTTATAAATTGAAAACACTTTTTAATATATTTAACACTATTATAAATGCTGGAGGCAAAGCAAGGTTTGAGGTGGAGGCTGACAGCTCGCGACCTTCACTAATAACCTTGTGACCCCCTCTTTGAGAACCCCTGGGTTAATTTAATTTGAGCACCCTGTTTCCATTCACATGCATGTGCTATTTCGAGCATGTCACTTTTCACAACATAGGCTCATCCCAGATTCTGGACCAAGCTCAAATGCTCAGTTCGTGGAGTATGTACATAGTCTATACTAAAGACAAACCCACAGTAACTGTCTCCAGTTTGTGAAGGACCCCATGGAGCCAGTCTCTAGGACACAGATAAATGCATGGAGGTTAAGTCCATTAATGGCTATTAGCCAGGATCCGTAAGGAATGGTGTCCCTAGCCTCTGTTTGTCAGAGAGTGGAGATGGATGGCAGGAGAGAGATCACTTGACTATTACCTGTTGGGTTCACTCCCTCAGGGGCACTTGGCATTGGCCATTGTCAGTAGGCAGGATACTGGGCTGGATGGACCTTTGGTTTGACCCAGTATGGCTGTTCTTATATTCTAAGCTAAATGAACCCAAAGTTATGGAGACAGATATGAGTCAAGGAAGCCAGCAGAGTATCAGAAACCTGGAAAAATCTCTGACTGGATGGGCTCAGGCATTTGGTCACAAGTTGAGGTGATTCAAAAGTTTTGAGTTTTTTTTAAAGCATAATTTTTTTTATTGTTTCTTTAAACAAACACAGCAAGCAGCAAATATTTGGCCACACACTTCTGAAACCCCAAACCATATTCAGGTTTTGGCAGACTAATTTCAGCTTTTCAAATTAAAAAAACCACAACAAATTTTGAAGGAAAGCAGACATTGTCCGTGATTTTTTTCTGCTTTTTAAAAACCCCTAGATTTCAAACCAAAAAAAGTTTTAATGGAAAATATTTGTCCAACCCTTGTAATGAGCTTTAATGCCTTTTAGCACTAGCTGATGCTGAGAACCAATGATACCTTGTAAAGAAGTTCTCTCAAAACTAGGTTTGTGCTGAGATGTGGAAGGTTTATTTTTCCCAGGGCCGCCCGTGAGGGGGAGCAAGTGGGGCAATTTGCCCTGGGCCCCGCAAGGGTCCCCATGAGAATATAGTATTGCAATTTTTTTTATGGAAGGGGCCCCTGAAATTGCTTTGCCCTAGGCTCCCTGAATCCTCTCGGCAGCCCTGATATAAATAAGCAAACTACATATTTTAGAGCCCCCAACTCTTGAAATCGGAGCTAAGTTTTTTTGAACGATGCTTTAAATGACCCAGAATGTATTTTCAATTACTCTGACAAGAAAAATACCACATAATAGCAAACTATACATACAAGAATATCAAAAATATTAATTCTAGTATTATCAGTTATTAATCATAAGCCTCCATACATATTATTTTAAAATATTTGTGGCTTATGTTGAGTTCTAAGTTTTGTTGCTATAACTTTTGCACAAATGACTTACAGATGTTAGTTTAATTATGAAATTGTTTCATTGACCAAAAACTATAGGACTTTCCTCCACCAAATATTTCATTCTGAACAATATTGTATGTGAGCAGTCTATACAACAAGGTTATGCATATCCTACTCCACATAGGAAAAATACATTTTACTGCAGTTTTCAATGCAAGTATCTGAAACTTTCCACCTGATCTTTATGTACAGTGGAATCTGCTTAAAATTAATTCATACATACTGAATATTCTCTATAACTTTGGTATACACTACAATATATATGCAGGGCTGACCATTGGCATCTGCAAAGGAGGTAGCAGAATCAACACTGGATGTAGTTTAGCTGTAAACACAGACACCTTTTCAGTCCTTCTCTGAAGACAGCTCCAGTTAAACAGTTGTTTAGCACCAGTTCAGCTGCAGGTTGTTGACCTCTATTCTAAGCAACAAGTACTTTTTGTTATGGAGACAAATCCTTAGGAAGTAAAGGTCCCAAATGGCCATTTCAATGGATTCTCACTCCATGGGGGAGTGAGCTCTACTGTGCTAATCCTTTTGTTATGTAGCAGTTCACACAGTCCAGACAGGTGTTAACTGCCAAATTCCAAGGGGATCATCACAGATTCTCCTCCTCTGTTCTGTCTGAACATGATAGGAGAATGGATTTGCCCTCAGCTCAGAGGTCATAAACAATCCATCTCAATCTGGTTGCAGCTGTTCCCAAGGGGATTGGTCTTGCTGCAGCTGCTGGAGGCTCTCAAACTTTTCATAGGATGAACCACATCTTAACAGAGAGCTTGCCTTATCTCTCCTGCCGCATACCCAACTGCAGCAGTTGTTTATTTTGAAGAAAATGATGTAAGAGAATTGTTTAGCATATTGAATTGAATGTGGTGAAAATAAGAGTTCTGCATTTTTTGAAAAAGTTAAATCACATTGTCTGCTTTTGGTTTTTATTTAATCTGTGTCTCTTGGCTAGAAATGGAGAAGAGAGCCTGAAGCACTCCACAGACTATCAACATGGTGTAAGAACCTCTGTATTAGAGAATAAAGTGGAGTTGGTCTCACTGAGTTGTGGGAGTGGAGATATGGCCTAGCAGATGTCCTCTCCCTATTCAGCTGCTAGTGTCCTCTGCAACTGCATATGAGAAGGGGGCACCTGCTTCCATTACTGAGATGTAGAGGAGTGGATATTTCACCAAGGTATCTGGATATTGTGGATATTTCCTGTTCTAGTGAACCTCTTCTTATATAAGTGGGAGTATGTATATGAAAAAAGCCACATCACTAGAATATAAATACTGTACCTCTCAAATACTACAGAGTAATGAGGTATTTTGTAGCCCACAATTGTTATGTAAATGCTCTTTGGTAAACTGTATTGATTTTATTTGATAGCACTTTATAATGGGAATACGATCAGTCCTGCCATTTGATGCATCTGGATGGCTCAAATCAATTTTGACAGGAGCTGCCCTGTGCACACAAGATAAGGTCACATCTTGCATAAGTCAGATGGTGTACATGAGCATTAAACATTCTGCCATTAACAATATAGTGCCCTGGATCCACATGAATAACTCCCCATTGGCCTGAAGTACTATGATCATACCCCACTTCCTACATCTATTTTCCCCCTCTCGGTTCTCCAAAAGATCCAGAGAAAAAAAAAGAAATATGAAGAAATGTCTGCTAGAAAAAGGCAACAGTTCGAACAGAATTTAGAGAAACAAAAGGTAAATGTTCTCTTTCAGACATTGTCATAAAGGGAAAGTAGAGTAATCTGGGTAACTATAGGCTGGTTATAATCCCCAGAAAAATAACAAATAATATGATATGGGATTCAATTGATAAGGAATTAAAGCATAGGTTTTCTTGTTTCTGGAAAATGTCTTGTCAAACAAACCTGATTTCATTTGTTGATGAGATTGCAAGTTAAGTTGATTAAAGTAACTGCATAGATATAATTGACTTTTGTAAGGTCTTTGACTTAGTACTGCATGACATTCTGAGTAAAAAATTTATTACCATACATTATCAATAGAACAATGTTAAATGGATTTGAAACTAACTGCAAGATTTCAAAAAGTAGTTATCAAAGGGAGATCATAATTGAATGGAGGTGTATGATAGAAGGCCTGAAAGGCCAATTAGGCCACCTGGAATCTCCTGGCAGAGGGAGGGCTAAGGTTAATTGAGAGTGAAGCCCAGCTGGGAGAGAGCTTGGTCAGCATTATAAAGCCAAGTGGTTGAAAGCAGAAAGAGGATGGTAGTGCTGGTGCCTTAGCCTGATCCAGGGCCAGCTGCTCACCAAGCTGTCTGTGTAGCCTGGAAGGGGCTGAAAGCAGGGGCTTGAACCTCAGAGTGGCTTGGACTGATAGCTGGAAATAGAGGCTGAGAGGGGAAAGGCTGGAAGTTATGTTGGAAAATGAGGGGGTAAGGGGAGCAAGGAGTGGGGAATGGCTTAGATTAGGAAGAAAAAATAGAAGTATCTGAAGCAGAGGAAGCAGAAAAATGGAAGAAAGTAAGGAAAAGGATTGATTTCTTATAATTGTCAAATCACTAGCTGAAGATAAAATAATGAGGAGTCCTTGTGGCACCTTAGAGACTAACAAATTTATTTGGGCATAAGCTTTTGTGGACTATAACCCACTTCATTGGATGCATGGAGTGAAAAATATGGTAAGCAGTATGTATGTCACAGCACACGAAAAGATGAGAGTTGCCTTACCAAGTGTGGGGTCAGTGCTAATGAGGCCAATGCAATCAAGGTGGACATTGCCCATTTCCAACTGTTGACAAGAAGGTGTGAGTATCAGCAGAGGGAAAATTACTTTTTGTAGTGACCCAGCCACTCCCAGTCTTAATTCAGGCCTAATTTAATGGTGTCCAGTTTGCAAATTAATTCCAGTTCTGCAGTTTCTCATTGAAGTCTGATGCTGAAGATGTAAAGACAGGAGATTTTAATCCCTTGGAAACAGCAGAATGGATTAGGTATTGGATATATATTAGCAAAAAAAGTAGGGTGAAATTTTATTGGTAAAATGTAAAGAGAAGGAACAGGCTAGGAAACAACCTATTTTCCATAAAATTGTAATTTTAAGAAATTTGTCAGCTACTTAAAGCAAATAGGAATATAGGAATCCACTAGCCATGATTTAAGGATGAAATTTAAAGGGGTACAGCCACTGTTTAAGCATTTGATTTTCAGGAAGGGGGTGGGGGGAACACAAATGATCCACATCTGTTCGAGCACCATCTAATGGTGCAACTTTACTCCAATAGGATAGCAGTTCTTCTGGGCTCAACCATGTATTCCCAGCCCCTGTGAGATGTTAGAAATGTTAAAGGTTTGGGCATGTGGCAACTGTCTTAAATAGGAAACAGAGGTGTGGTAAAGGAGGAGAGCACTCTTATGAGAACTTCATGGCAGGAACAGAACAAGAAGGCAGCAGTTGTGAGGATAAGCCCAGTGCCACGCACACAGGGTGTATGGCAGTGGAATGAGCTAGAGCAGTGGTTTTCAAACACTTTTTCTGGTGATCTTGTTGAAGAAAATTGATGCCCACAAACCAACAGAACTGGGCATGAGGGGTTCAGTGTGTGGGAGGAGGCTCTGGGCTAAGGCAAGGGGTTGGGGTGTGGGAAAAGGTCAGGGTTCTGGGCTGGGGTGCAGGCTCTGGTGTGGGGCTGTGGATGAGGAATTTGCGGTGCAGAAAGGGGCTCTGGGTTTGTGGGGGCTCAGGGCTGGGGCAGGAAGTTGGGGTGTGGGGTTGAGGAGAGGGCTTAATTGGCAGCTCCCAGTCAGTGGCACAGTGGGGGTGCTAAGGCAGGCTTCCTGCCTGTCCTAGACCTGCTGCTGGAGCACAGTGCAGTCCTATCTCCTAGGTGGAGGTATGCAAGCAGCTCTGCACAACTCTCACCCGTAGGCACTGCCCCCGCAGCTCCCATTGGCTGAGAACCAGGCAATGTTAGTATGGAGCTGGTGCTGGAGGCCACATGTGGAGCCCCATGGACCCCTAGCCTAGGAGCTGGACCTGCTGCTGGCCTCTTCTGGGGCACAGCACGGTGTCAGAACAGGTAGGCACTAGCCTGCCTTAGGCGGGCAGCACTGCTGATGGGACTTTTAATGGCTCAGTCAGTGGTGCTGACCAGAGCTGCTGCAACCCAGTACCTTTCATTCTGTGACCCATTACTGGATTGCAACCCACAGTTTGAAAACCACTGAACTAGAGAGATACAGAAAATTAAAACTATCCATAAAATATCCTATGCAGAAACTACCAGAAGATATTTACAAAAGAATATGGAAAAGGAAAATATCAGTGAGGAAAAAGAGCTGCTGGTACAACAATAAGCAGTTCAGGGCAGAAAACACAAGGTCAGGAATGTAAAGAAAGCTGTTTTAGACAGACATGTCTGACATCATATGCATACAAGAAACATAATTAGTGAGAACTAATGTTTAGACTACCAGGATATGGAGTAATCGGACATGACAGAGAAACAAACAAGGAAGAGGGGTCTGTATATTCATAAAGGAAGGTCTTGGGTACGTTGACATAGGTGTATAGAACTTACGTTTTGATTACAATATTGTTTTAGATTCCTCTGCAGAATAATAGCACCGTTATCCAAATCTATGATTTTTACAACCCACCTAAAAACACAAACTAGAAAATCTCAAATGGCAATAGTTGGGTAAGGGTATCAAAGACCTGTATATTATTTGTGGGGGGCCATATTAGCCATAATGCATTATGGAGATGCAAGAAAACTGATAATAACAAATGCCTAGAAAAGTTCATTGACAGGCACAACCTGGTATTGCTCTACCCTGTGCACCTACTAGGTTTAATTTTAGTGTATAGAACTTTTTCATGTCTCAATTCCCAGATCTAAACAAGCAATCTAGAAAATATATGCATCTGGGAAATTTTATAAAGAAGATGGAAGAGGAATAATCATTTCCTTATGCTAATTACACATCAAGACCTAGGTAATATTGAAAAGACTGAAAGAAATTCCTACCTGGGGCCTTAGAAAAGCAAACTGGGGACTCTTTAAGGGTAAGGGTGCTGAGAATCTGAGTAAGAACTGTATAAATCAGGGGTCAGCAACCTTTCCGAAGTGGTGTGTTGAGTCTTCATTTATTCACTCTCATTTAAGGTTTTGCATGCCCGTCATACATTTTAACCTTTTTAGAAGGTCTCTTCCTATAAATCTATAATGTATAACTAAACTATTGTTGTATGTAAGGTAAATAAGGTTTTTAAAATGTTTGAGAAGCTTCATTTAAAATTAAATTAAAATGCAGAGTCCCGCGGATTGGTGGCCAGGACCTGGGCAGTGTGAGTGCCGCTGAAAATCAGCTCGTGTGCTGCCTTTGGCACACGTGCCATAGGTTGCCTATGCCTGGTATAAATGATGATCTAGAGGAATTTTGTGATACTATAATGAAATAAGTAGTAGCAGCAACCAACCTAGCTATATGTATTAACTCAAACTCACAAATCCAATTCCCTGGTAGAATGAAGTTTGTAAGACAGCAATTAAATAAGACTTGCAAACAAACAAAAAGTGCAAGGACTTAATGAACTATAAAAGATGTAAAGCAGTGAGACAAAGAATTATTAAGAAGGCAAGGAAATAGAGTTGGAGAAAATATTGTGGGAAAATGAACAAAGAGCACTAAGTTTCAAAAATATATTTAAACAAGTTAAAAGAATGAATGTGGTATGGAGTAAAATAAATTTATACTTGGTTTTATAGTAAATGGTAAAATTGAAAGATCTAACTTAAGAAAAGCAGATATTTTAGCAAAATTGTTCCAAAAAGTTGTTTGTGGGGGGGAAAAAAGAAATGTTTGACGAAAATTGATCTCTTATGCAGATGGGTAGTGTGATGGATTCTCCTTAGGGTGCTACTGGAAGTGGGGTACCACTGAGCCCCCAACCCACCCAGCCTGGACTCCTTCTCTTACTGTATTGCTGTAACAAGCTCTAAAGCCCTCCAGCATGCACTGTCACCAGCATACATACAGGTAGGGGCATATTCAGCTGCAGTTACCAGCAAGCTCTTTAGCCAGCCCAGGCATGGAAAGGCTACTCTCAGCTCCTCGGGCACATACCCCCTCTGGAGTATAAACCCAAAATTATACCATCTTGCACTGCATGGGGAACTGTACAGAGTAAGCTCATAAAATTAGTCCCCTCCCTCAATGTGGAGAGGAATATTCATACCCCTGAGCTATGATTCCCACACACTTCACTCCAACCTACTGGTTTAAATAAAGCAAAAACAAGTTTATTAAAAACTTAAAATCTGTCTTTTGTAGTTATAAGTGATAGGAAGCAGCTGAAAGCAGATTACCTAGCAAATAAACAAAAAACTCAAACTAAGTTAATATACTAAATAGATTAGACATGAATAGTAGATTCTCACCCTAAGAAATTATACAAACAGGCTGCATATTCTTAAGGGGCAAGCTGCACTTGCTTTACAGCTTGGAATCTCCAGAGATTTTCACACAGTAGAAATCCCTTTTAGCCTGGGTCCAGCACTTCTCCCAGTTCAGTCCTTGTCCCTCAGGTGTTTCCAGGAATCTTCTTGGGTGTGGAGTGAAGAACACCAGATGTCACTCTGTCCATTATATGGCTTTGCATATGGTAGGAACCCTCCCCCCAAAGTTTGGGTCCCAGACCAGTCTGGAAAAACACTGACATCCCAAGATGGAGCCTAGAAGGACATGTGATAAGACCACATGTCTCTAGAATCATAGCAGCCATTACTGGGAGGTTGTCTGTAGCCTTCTGAGGAAGATAAGTGTTTAAGGCCTATTGTTTTTTCCTAATATCCCATTGTCCTGGATAGGCCCTTCCTACCCAGCTATCTAGACTGAAAGCATCTAGTCTAGTGGGCGTTAACCCATGTGTAACTACGTTTGAAATAGATACATAGTCAGTAACTTCAGATACAAAAATGATACATGCATACAAATAGGATAATCATTCAGCGAATCATAACGTTTCCAATTACACCTTACATGACTTTTTTGTATAAAACAGATTATAATTATATAATATCACTGCAAAGAATATCGGGTGTGGTGTCACAGGAAGAATATAAAGATGATGTACTGAATGAAAATTTCAGCTTCCAGGAGCTCAAGAACGCTATTGAGAAAAGTAAAATAGAGCCCCAGGTAACAATAGCTTATTTAATGCAATGCTTAAGCACCTACTGGAAGGGAGTTTGAGTTTTATTGAAATTGTATAACAACATATGGTTAAAAGGAATACTACCAGCAGAATGGAAGCGAGTGGTGGTTATATCACCAGGAAAACCTGGCAAATTATTCACAAGACTACTGTGTATAGACCTGTTGCTTTCATATTGTGCATAGGCAAAATTATGGAAAGAATGATAAATGAAAGATAAGTAACATATTTTGGGAGGAGTGAAATAAAATGATAAACTATGTACAAAGTGATTTCAGGAAAAGATGCACAGTGATCTTATTGTAAGATTAGAAACAGAACTACAAAAACATTGCCTGTGACAAGCTTTTGGGGCCTTGAAAAATGTATGACATACTATGGAGGGAAACTAGCGTCATTTGGCACAAGGGGAAGAATCGGAGGGGTAGCTGTGTTAGTCTGTATCAACAAAACCAATGAGGAGTCCGGTGGCACCTTAAGGACTAACAAATTTATTTAGGCATGAGCTTTTGTGGATTAAAAAACTCCATTTTCTCAGATGCATGGAATGAAAATTACAGATACAGGCATAAATATACTGGCACATGAAGAGAAGGAGAGCCAACGTTGACAAGGCCAATTCAGTCAGGATGGATGTGGTCGACTCCCAGTAACTGAAGCGGAGGTGTCAATACCCAGAGAGGGAAAATTGCTTATGTAGTGAGCCAGCCACTCCCAGTCCCTATTCAAGCCCAAATTAATGGTGTTAAATTTGCAAATAAATTGTAGTTCTGAAGTTTCTCTTCAAAGTCTATTTTTGAAGGGAAGAATGTTCTAGTGGATAAGAGACTTCAAGTGATAGAACCATACAAGTCAGTGTGGGGGCAGTTTTGTCATATGATGACTAAGATGTATGAATTTATGCATAGCAAATAGGGTCAACATTGCCAAATCTATACTGACTGCTCTTGAGACAACACAGAGTGGGAATGGCCTTTTGATTCCTGAACGAGATTTGAGACTGATTTTTTGTGCCATTATGACAGCTGAGTTAGTGGGTGTACAGTTGCCATGGACCCCTGGGTAACATCCTTTACCTGTCAGGACAGCAGTCCTGGTTGAGTATCTGACTCTTTATTGGGTACTGGGGTGATTTAGGAAGGGAGCCTCAGAAAGCAGGAATGACTTAATCAATGAAATATTACTATCTCTATAATTATGAAGAGCATGGATTCCAGCACATGTTGGGATAACGGGCAGTGAAATGACAGATAAAGAAGCTTGCCTTTTAAAAATAAGGAGGTTGATATAAAGATCCTTCTGAGTAAACAGGACTTCAAAAGTTTGGTTAAGTGAGAACTTAAGGAATGGCAGAACTATGGAGCAAACTAAAAAAGGACGAAGGTTCTTGAAATAGGTCCTAAACTTGAGGATAATAGTATACTTAATAGCTATGATAGAAGACACAAAGTAACTATATTTAAAGTGCTGACAGGTCACTGTGACATAATTTATATATACTAAACAAGTAGAAAGATGGGTTGTAAATCCAAGAAACATGAGCATCTGCTGTGGCAATGCAGAATTGCACAGAAGATTCTTTAAGAAGAACTGAGATGCCTCAAGGTAGGGTACTGGGAAAGTAGAATTTAAAAAGCATTACTTTGCTTTTTAAGGATCCAGAACTGGGTGAGAGGATTTAGATTCTTGCTTTTGTGAAAACTGCAGTAGGTGGCAGTCGCAGCCTCACAAGCTGAGGCTGCTGTGCTATAAAACAATGGCGGAAGGAAGCAAGGAAAGTGAATGGCTGGCTGCCTGCATTCATGGGAAGGTGCCTGCAACCATGCTCTGGAAGAATAGGTGCCTCCAGAAACAAGGAGGAAGCCCAGGGGAAGAGAGGATTGAGATCCTGCCTGGTGCAAGGAGTCTAGTAAGAGCCTAGGGGCAGGTGAAGTAGCTACAGTGAGTAAAATAGGCTCCAGATGTAAAGCCAGCAGTAGACAAGAGAAGATAGAAAGGCTGGGTAAGAAATAGTTCAGGAAAACAGCAACAGAGACTGGGACTGAACAGACTGGAGCAGGGATTAGGGTCCCTGGGCTGGAAATTGGTGTAATAGGAGGGCCCAGATTCCCCTGCCTGTCACTGGTATAGCAGCAGAGAGCCCAAGGAGAGGCTGGACACCATCTGGCAACAGCTTTTAGACAGTTGTCATCTTTGACTTGGTAAACCCAGAAGGGATAGACTGGCTGGAGAGTCAATTTATCATGAGAGAGATTATTGCAGACTGAGCAATGACTGGCATGGGGGCACCTGACCCAGAGCAACATTCCCTGACCTAGAATCAAGGAAGTGCACTAATAAAAGAATCATAGAGGATTAGGGTTGGAAGAGACCTCAGGAGGTCATCTAGTCCAACCCCCTGCTGAAAGAAGGACCAACCTCAATCATCCCAGCTAGGGCTTTGTCAAGCCGGGCCTTAAAACCTCTAAGGATTGATACCAGTCAACTCTGTGTTCTTGGGGAACCAGGGCGCAGTATCCAGCCTATCTGACTCATGAAAGATACGCCCACCCCAGCCTCTGCTTAAACCAAAACCCATCAGAGAAAAGACTTGCAGTGAGCAATGAAGGGTGGATGGGAGATACACCTAGACCCCTCCTGACAAGGATGACAAGATTAAGACATCTCAATTAGCATACAGAATGAAGAACAGAGACAACTCCCTTAGCCTCATCTAGGGTGACCAGATGTCCTGATTTTATAGGGACAGTCCCGATTTTTGGGTCTTTTTCTTATATGGGTTCCTATTACCCCCCCAAACCCCTGTCCCGATTTTTCACATTTGCTGTCTGGTCACTTAGCCTCATCTGCATGAGAGATGGGACAGGGAGACATCTCAATTTGCATACAGAATGGAGAACAGAGAATTGCTCTGAACTCTGGGAACAGAAAAAGCAGGGAAGCACTGCATCATGGAAATCTCTGCTCCAGATGTTAATGAACATACACCTGCCCACACCCAGTTCAGCAGTTATCAGACCAATTTGAGTAATGAATCCTTGACTGATATCCAAAACACTGAAGCAGCCTACTTGCATTATGAGCTCCCTGGAAGAAAAGACTACCCATAGCCAAGAGTGATCAGCTCCTATTGTCTAGCTTAAAGAAAATCCTTGAGTCTTCAGCTTACCTATAAACAAATCTAGTGTTCTCCCTTGAACCATTGTATTTTCTTTACAAAAATCCCTACTCATCGTCCAGTAAGTGTTCTGATGCTTAGATCCAAACTATGCATCAGTTCCCTTCGGACTCCATCTTCTCCTGACTGACTGTGCTGGGGGCTCTGCCTGTCTCTAGCACTCAGGACCCTGAGCTACCACCATCACCTGGGAACCCCAACCAGTTCAAGCCTCATGGAGTGGGTGAGATCCCCCTTCTCTCTCTCTCTCTCTCTCTGTTTTTCCTTTCTACCTTAGGTATAAACCTTTAATGATGTATGTTATGTTGGTTTAGGCCCTCCTTGTGTAGTTATCACTATTATTCAATAAATAATTGTTATGGTTAAGCTGGTTGATTCTCTCCCTCTTGCTGAACTTTGCTCTTTTGTCTTTAGCTCCCCCCATTCACTCTACAGCAACGCTTCTTTTACCTAAGCTAAAGATCCCTGCAGTGCCCAAAATACTGTGGGGTTTGCTCATCAAGTAGATTTCTGCCAGTACAATTGTGATGTGAGAGTGGGGGATAGGGACGTGCTGAATCTGGGACACATAAGGGTAACAGCTTGAAAATGCTGCTTGACCCAGTCCGTGGAGCCCAGGGGTATATAAGGAGATGCAGCTTGAAAGTGCTGCTTCATCCAGCCCAGTGAGTCTGGCGACATATAAGGGGTCAGCTTGACAGTGCTGATTGACCTGGTCTGCTCAGACTTGCTCTGTTAATGTATGTGTGGGTGTATGGGTGTTCATCTGGTTCTGGGGCTGGAGAAACCCAGCGCTAGGGAACCTAGGTCCTGCAGGATAGCTCTATTGAGAAGGGACTTGCAGAAGGGAGAAATAGAGCTCCATATGAAAACACAAGTGACACAAGCAGTAATGATAGATTTACAGACCCCACCTCTCCCGAAGAGTAACCCGAATAAATAAGCATACCCCAAAGCAATGGGCAAATCTGGTAACAGGATGGTGATTCCACCACCTCCCTAGGTAATTCCAGTGCTTCACCATCTCCTAGTGAAATAGTTTTTCTTAATACCCAACATGGACTTCCCCCACTGCAACTTGAGACCATTGCTCCTTGTTCTGTCATCTGCAACCACTGAGAACAGCTGAGCTCCATCCTCTTTGGATCCCCCCTTTAGGTAGTTGAAAGCTGCTATCAAATCCCCTGGTCACTCTTCTCTTCTGCAGACCAAATAAGCCCAGTTCCCTCAGCCTCTCCTGATAGGTCATGTGCCCTCTGCTAGACCCTCTCCAAATTGTCCACATCCTTTCTGTAGTGGAAGGGCCCAAAACTGGATGCAATACTCCATAATACTGCAAGATGGAATAAATGAGTAAATGATACATGCATACAAATAGGATGAATATACCCAGTAGAACATAACCTTTGCAGAGATATGTTACATGTCATATCTAACATAAAATACATTCCAGTTATGTCATATTTCACTCAGAAGCATATTTCTAAAAAGCATATGGGGTGCAACATCACACCCTCCTCCTGAACTTACTGCCAGAGACTTGGACACTGTCCATGTCAGAGGCAGTACATGTAAAATCCCTGTTTGTTTCTGAGATAGCACCTCTTCAGCTGCCCTGGAACCTGCATGGGGATAACAAATCAAAAACTTCCTCCAAAACTCTGCAACTGGGGGTCTGGCAGCAGCAGAGGCGGCAATACAATAATATATTAAAAAAAACTTTTGGTTTTGCATGGGAAGGTAATTTTTTTCCAAAATGACAGGAATGCGATGTGAAAACATTTCATGTTAGTATACTGCAAAACAACCAAACCAAACCAAACCAAAAAAATCTTTTGCCCTATGATAAACAGCTTTATCAAAGTATCTCACAAATGATTATATTTTTCAGCTTGAAATTTGCTCACCAGATCAGTCACATACTGAAGGTTGTGCACCAGTAGCAGTAGATTGCATGCTCACAGTTTGAACTGCATGGTAGGCAAATGTAAATGTGAGTGAATTCCTAATGTAATTCTTCTCCATTTGTAAGATTTTGTACATACAATGTAGCATCTACATGATAGAAGGTTTTAATTTGTAATGGCCTGCACATGCAATTTTGGCATGCCTTTTGGAATAGTCTACAAACTAGCTTTTAATTCAGTGACACTTATGTATAGTGTTAGATATGACAATACTCATCTTCATATTAGGATTATCACATTGTTTGTTGCACTGCCATCAGCACATAATGGGAGACGGTTGACGTTCCTGAGGTTATTTCATTGGGTCTATTTCATGTTTACTAATGTGAATTACCAGTTTCCTGCCGTGCAGTCTTGCTCACAAAAAGATTAAATAGATAATTGCACATTCCTGTTGGCATTAGTGAAAATTGTAATATCCCTTCTTTTTAAGAAAAGAATAAGCATTTCAACCAAAGCTTTCAAGTAACGCCCAAACATCCAAATTAATTAGAACATTGAAAATTGCAAGAGCCTGTAACCTCACCCACAGTCAGCACCTGATAATACCCCCTGATAGTCAATGGGAGTTTTGTTATTGATTGTAATGGAGCAGGACTGAACCTTTAGCAAGCTAGGAGGAAAATGGTTTCACAGAAATCATTGTTGAAGCAGGGACCCATGAAGGCAGATACAATTCATTTAATAACTGGCTACAACAGGGCAAGGCAAAATGGATGATTCTGCCCAGTAGTGGCCTCAAACCTCCTTTTTCATTTTAGTACTCCTATGCCAATGGCCTAACTGTCCTCCTCAAGCCCTCCTAAACTTAAAGCGCAAGTCAGCCCACCTCAGCAGATCTGCAGTACTGAACTAGCCACTGCATTTGGAAATCCCAAAACCTTGTGTCAAGAGTTAGAACACTCCTATTGATCTAACTCTCATCAGCATGGGATGGTAGGTTGATGACAAGGTCAAAGGAAAAGGCACATCCCATCTTCAAACCAGAATGGTCCACAGCAGACCACTGCTTCCCTCATTGATCATTTCCAACTGCAAGCAGAAGGCTAACTTAACCTCTGATGCCAGGATGCACCACTGAAACTCCATTCTGTTAATCATGAAACCCACCAAACTTATGATCAATACTTCATGCAACTGTCTGAATTATCTAAATGCAGAACACACTGCTGCACAGAAATACATTTTGGAAATTGAAATATTAAACCAAAACAGTCCAGTGTGGAAAAGTCCTATAGAATGTGAGTTGAGGGGACTAAGGGAGTTAGCCAGCTGACTTAGGGGAGGAAGGCAGGGAGGTGGGGTTTTTGTTTCCTTAACTTGCAGATACTCTAAAGAAGAACCCTTAATAGGAGGAAAATGGCATGTCGCCAACAGCACTGCTAGGTCTTCCCTGCCTGCACCTGTGCAGGTCTTGACTGGACAGGCATCCTGACCCTGGAGACTTCCACCTAGGCCCTGGTCCTGATTTGCTGGGAATGCAGCCTACTTGTTCCTGATGATGAAAACCAGCTGGGTGAACCACCCAGTGTGAGAGGTGTCTGTTGGTGAAGTCTCTCTGGAAGCAAGTGAGAGCTGCAGGAGGAGGTGGCTTGTCTGCGGAGCATCCAGGAGCACAAGAACTTCACTTATAGGATGCACGTGCGAAAATCTGGGACAGAATATGCTAGCTGACAACAGATGACTACAGCAGCACCAGAGGAGAAAGGTGAATCTGCTGCTCTATGGAGAAGAACAGGAGTACTTGTGGCACCTTAGAGACTAACAAATTTATTTCAGCATAAGCTTTCGTGGGCTACGGCTCACTTCTTTGGATGCATAGAATGGAACACACAGACAGGAGATATTTATACATACAGAGAACATGAAAAGGTGATCATCTCCTGCTGATGATATCTCATCTCAATTGATTGGACTCTTCCAGTTGGTATGCATACTTCCACCTTTTCATGTTCTTTGAGATTCTACAGAAAGGTTGCTCAGGGTCATCCATCCCTCTGACCAATATCTCATGTTGATCATCCATGTGGGCAATAATGATACCACCAGCTATGACCCTGAACTAATCAACCATGACTACAGGGCTCTAGTAGTGAGATGAAGGAGTTGAGGGTGCAGATTGTGTTCTAGTTCATCCTCCCAGTTGAGGGTAAGTGCCCACTCAGGGACACACATCCTGGAGATGAATGCAGGTTGCACAGATATGTTAATGGGAGACTTCAGCTTCCTCAATAAAGGAATGCTCGTTCCAGGAAGGAGGAAGAACATTTTCGTGCACCAACTTTTCAGCCTAGTGAGGAAGGCTTTAAACTAGGTTCAGAGGGGGCAGGTGACAAAAGCCCACAGGATCCTAGGAGCAACAAGAGAGAAATCAGTGGAGGAATCTGCTCAAAATCTTAGATGTTTAAACACAAATGCAAGGAGTATGGGGAATAAACTGGAAGAACTGGAAGTATTAGTACATAAGGTAAATTATGACGTAATTGGCATCTCTGAAACTTGTGGGATGAATCTCAAAGGACAGGCAGGAGACGAGGGAGAAGATGTTGCATTATACATCAAGAATGTATATGCTTGTTCTGAGGTCTAGAAAAAGGTGAGAGGCAGACCAGTTGAAAGCCTGTGGGTAAAGCAGGGCCGCCCAGAGGGGGGGACAAGTGGGGCAATTTGCCCCAGGCCCCGGCCTCCGCAGGGGCCCCCAAGAGAACGGCTGAAGCTCCTGCCTCTGCCCAAGCCGACCCCATCTCTGCCCCTCACCCGGAGCCTCAGCGCATCCAGGGCTGTCCCTGAACAGCTGCAGCCTGACTCCAGCGGGGCCTGAGCTTCGCTCCGCTCAGAACCACGTGGTAAGGGGGCGGGGCTGCGAGCTCTGGGCTGAGTGGAGGAAGCTCACAGCCCTGCCCCCTTTACCCCAGGGCTCTGAGTGGGAAGGATCTTGCAGTCCCACCCCCTTACCATGCGGCTCTGAGCGGGGCAGAGCTCAAGCCCTGCCAGAGTCAGGCTGCAGCGCTGTTCAGGGATGGCCCTGGATGCAACGCGCTGAGGCTCTGGGTAAGGGGGGAGCCGGGGGTAAGAAGCTGGGGCTGGGGGGGGGGGTTGCAAAGGGGCAGGGAGTATCGGGGACAGTCAGGGCACAGGGAGGGGGCAGAAGTTGAGGGGGGCGGTCAGAGGACAGGGAACGGGGGAGTTGGATTGTGGGTGTTCTGGGGGTCTGTCAGGACGCAGCGGGGTGGATAGGGGTTGGGGCAGTCATGGGACAGGGAGGGGGCAGAGGTTGGGGGGGTGGTCAGAGGACAGGGAATGGGGGGTGGTGGATTATGGGCATTCCAGGGGTCTGTCAGGACTCAGTGGGTGGGGGAGTGGATAGGGGTTGGGGCAGTCAGGGAACAGGGAGCAGGTGTGGAGTCCCGGGGTGGTGGTGGTGTCGTCTCTGGAGGGATGGTGAGGGGACAAGGAGCAGGATGGGTCAGAGATTCTGAGGCGGGCAGGAAGTGGGTGGGGGTCGAATAGGGGGCAGGGCCAGGCTGTTTGGGAGGCACAGCCTTCCCTACCCTAAAGCTCACTCAGCACTTTGAGGCTTCCAGAAAAGCCAGGCTGGTAGCTTTTCCATTAGGGCTACCATCCCTTTCACTTCTCAAATGCCAAGTTATAGTCTATATTTAATTTCAGTGTCATAGGGAAATTCATGTCAGGGGAGGGTAGCTTCATTTAAAATTAGCCACTGGGGGAGGGATCACATGAGAAGAGCAATATCCTTCCCAACCCTACCAGAGGAGACTGCCCCCCTCCCCTACATTCCCTGAAGCTCCAGAGGTGTTAATTCAGTGGTTCTCAAACTTTCGTCCTGGTGACCCCTTTCACATAGCAAACCTCTAAGTGTGACTCCCCACCTTATAAATTGAAAAGACTTTTTTATATATTTAACACTATTATAAATGCTGGAGGCAAAGCAAGGTTTGAGGTGGAGGCTGACAGCTCGCGACCCCCAGTAATAACCTCGTGACCCTCTGAGGGGTCCTGACCCCCAGTTTGGAACCTCTGGATTAATTTAATTTTAACACCCTGTGTCCATTCACATGTGCATGTGCTATTTTGAGCATTTCAATTTCAGAATATAGGCTCATCCCAGATTCTGGACCAAGCTCAAATGCTCAGTTCGTGGAGTATGTACATAAGCTATACTAAAGACAAACCTAGAGTAACCATCTCCAGTTTGTGAAGGACCCCATGGAGCCAGTTTCTAGGACACAGATAAATGCATGGAGGTTAAGTCCATTAATGGCTATTAGTCAGGATGGGTAAGGAATGGTGTCCCTAACCTCTGTTTGTCAGAGAGTGGAGATGGATGGCAGGAGAGAGATCACTTGACCATTACCTGTTGGGTTCACTCCCTCTGGGGCACTTGGCATTGGCCATTGTCAGTAGGCAGGATACTGGGATGAATGGACCTTTGGTTTGACCCAGTATGGCTGTTCTTATGTTCTAAGCTAAATGAACCCAAAATTATGGAAACAGATATGAGTCAAGGAAGCCAGCAGAGTATCAGAAACCTGGAAAAATCTCTGACTGGATGAGCTCAGGCATTTGGTCACAAGCTGAGGTGATTCAAAAGTTTTGGATTTTTTTTAAGCATAATTTTTTTATTGTTTCTTTAAACAGTCAAACACAGCAAGCAGCAAATATTTGGCCACACACTTCTGAAACCCCAAACCATATTCAGGTTTTGGCAGACTAATTTCAGCTTTTCAATTAAAAAAACCACAACAAATTTTGAAGGAAAGGGGACATTGTCCGTGATTTTTTTCTGCTTTTTAAAAACCCCTAGTTTTCAAACCAAAAAAAGTTTTGATGGAAAATATTTGTCCAACCCTTTTAATGAGCTTTAGTGCCTTTTAGCACTAGCTGATGCTGAGAACCAGTGATACCTTGTAAAGAAGTTCTCTCAAAACTAGGTTTGTGCTGAGATTTGGAAGGTTTATTTTTCCCAGGGCCGCCCGTGAGGGGGAGCAAGTGGGGCAATTTGCCCTGGGACCCGCAGGGGTCCCCACGAGAATATAGTATTGCAATTTTTTTTATGGAAGGAGCCCCTGAAATTGCTTTGCCCCACGCCCCCTGAATCCTCTGGGCAGCCCTGTGGTAAAGATAAAAGGGGGAAGGGAAACATGGTAGGTATCTACTATAGACCACCCAAATCAGGAGAGGAGGTAGATGAAATATTTCTAGAACAAATAACAGAAATAAACAAAAGACAAGACCTGGCAGTAGCGGGGGAATTTTAACTACCCAGACATCTGTTGGAAACATAATATAGCAAAAAACAAGATTTCCAGCAAGTTCTTGGAATGTGTTGGGGGACGACATTTATTTCAAAAAGTGGAGGAGGTAACCAGGAAAACAGTCATTTTAGACTTGATTCTAACCAACAGGGAGGAATTGGTTGCGAATCTGAAGGTGGAAGGCAATTTGGGTGAAAGTGATCATGAAGTGATAGATTTCATTATTCTAAGGAAAGAAAGGCGTGAGAGCAGCAGAATCAGAAGAATGGACTTTAAAAGGCCAGACTTTAACAAACACACAGAACTAGTAGGTAAGGTCCCACGGGAAGAAATTCTAAAGGATAAAGCAGTTCAGGAGAGATGACAGTTAAATTTGAACTTTCAGCCTTAATTCTGAGTTTTGGAGACCAGTGCAGGTTTGGTTTCTCAATCCTAGTGCTAGACTATAATGGGGTGGCTGGCCCCTTAAGGGCTGTCGGGTCCCAGCCTACCCATGACAGGTTTCTTTGAGAATGAGCCCATCTCAGCCTTCTGTAAGCAATTAATAGCTTAGGTGGTTGGTAGCTAATTGACTAATGAACATCTAGGTCTGATAAAAGGCTACCAGAGCTCAATTGGAGGGAGGTGCTCCCAGAGAAAGAATTCCCCTGAGGTGAAGAGTCCCCTGAGACAATGATGGTGACTAACCCTGACCTTGACCTGTTAACCTCTCTGAGTTGAAAGACTAAAAAAGTGAGGAAAAAAGGGGAGATGCAGACTGAGGGCTACAGCTGGCTTGAAGCAGAACCCAGTTCCAGGCCAATGGGGGCTGCAGGAAGGGTGGCCAGCACATCCCTTGGCCCGCACCGCTTCCCGCAGCCCCCATTAGCCTGGAGTGGTGAACCACAGCCAGTGGGAGCCATGATCAGCCAAACCTGCAGACGTGGCAGGTAAACAAACCGGCCCGGCCTGCCAAGGGCTTTCCCTAAACAAGTGGCGGACCAACTTTGAGAACCGCTGTGTTAGAAGAGACATGATTTGGGAATATGTGGCTATGGGCCTGGCATACAGCTCTTATAAAAGAAAGCCATTTGTAACAGTGCATATGTCACTTATAAATAATTCTACATGTCAAACAATATATTTCAAAAAGGTAATTTGCACTTTGACTCTAAATAGCAATGTTTGACTGACTTCAAGTTGACATAATTTCTTCTATGTCTACAGTCAGATAAAGGGAAACAGTAAAAAGGGTTAGTTTATTCAACAAAGCATTAATCAACACAGCTTGCACAGCACATTGTATGAGCTGACACAAACCCAGGCATAACAATTAAGATCAACTCTGCTCTTTTCCCCTTGGTGGGAAACAAAGGGAGAAAAAAATATATATAATGACCTTTTCTATTTTACCTATAGACCAGAAATCTACTTGCTGAAGGTCAATCTATGGGGGGCGGGGGGAGGAGAGAGAGAACCTAAAAATGATAAGGATCTCACCAGCCATAGAGAACAGGAATAGGTAATTTAAGCAGTGACATTTGGAAATAGTAATCATGGTATAAAATAGCCATTCCCCAGTAGGTAAAGAGAGAAAGCAACAGCAAAGTATCTCAGGTGAATTGCCTTGAAACTCCTTTCAATTTTTAAGTCCTCTGGTCAAAACATTTTTATTTTCACAACAAAAGTGTTGAGCAAAGAGGTAAGACAGATGGCAAAGGAAGGTAAAAGAGTGCTACAGAAATAGGACATTCATACCCAGGATGGCAATACAGACTTTCAGCAATGACAGAAAAACAACAATAGGCTGATGCATTGGACACTGCAGGTTTAAAAGACATAACTGTGCCCATTCCCATTTATTAACAGGCTGTTTGACATTTATGTTCTAGCATTTATGAAGGGATTTCGGTTTTTCAACTATTCCCTTCCAACATGTTTTACAGATTCTCTGCCCTACAAAGCTATCTGTTATATAGAAATTTTATTTCACTTGCAGTCAATCTTCTTAAATAGAAGTCCCATGGAGAAACAAAATGGACCAAGAGGTGCAAGGTACATTTAAAATTAATGGATTTCCGGCACCATCTCTTTCTGTGCAAATATTCAAGGCTACCACTCACCATGTACCATTCCAAATGGAATGCCAGAGTAGACTACTTTGAGATCTGTACCCACTTTACATCTCATTGAAAGAATGATGAGAGTGATTCATATCAAGACAAGGCAAATACAAATATTTGCAACCAAAATATTTAAGGAAAATAGAAAATGTGGCTCCCAAGAACTATTGTGATAAATGATTTATCTTTAAGGGAGGGAGAAACTTCAAACATTTGATTGTATCTTCATTATGTATGGGACAAAGTCTAAAGAGCCTAGTCTCGCACATTAGTCTCATAGCTCAGATTTCTGAAGCTGTCTGCATGTGTAAATTGTTTGTAGCAGATGGCACATGGCTTGTAAGTGGAAGTTCAAAAGATTATGACAGTAGTTATCACTGTATTATCCTGACTAAATAATATGCTTGTTTCCAGTCATCTGTAACTTGAGCAATCACAGAGGGGAGTGGAGGAAGGAGCAGGACAGATATAGGGAAAAAAAGGAACAATAAATATTCCCAGGACAGCTGCCAGGCCGGAAAGAACCATGTTGGTATTCAGCTCATTTAGTGCACGTGGAAACAGATTACATCTATACTACAAACAAGGGCAAACTTGTTCATCTGGACAAACTGGAGAAATTGTCTGAAGTAAACAGGATGAAATTCAATAAGGACAAATGCAAAGTACTTCATTTAGGAAGGAACAATCAGTTTCACACATACAAAATGGGAAATGACTGCTTAGGAAGGAGTATTGCAGAAAGGGATCTGGGGGTCATAGTGGACCACAAGCTAAATATGAGTCAATAGTGTAACACTGTTGCAAAAAAAGCAAACATCATTCTGGGATGTATTAGCAGGAGTGTTGTAAGTAAGACACAAGAAGTAATTCTTCCACTCAACTCTGCACTGATTAAGCCTCAACTGGAGTATTGTGTTTGGTTCTGGATGCCACATTTCAAGAGAGAGTCCAAAGAAGAGTGAAAAATGGTTAAAGATCTAGAAAACATGACCTATGAGGAAAGATTGAAAAAATTGGGTTTGTTTAGTCTGGAAAAGAGAAGACTGAGAGAGGACATGATAACCATTTTCAAGCAGGTAAAAGGTTGTTACAAGGAGGAGGAAAAACATTCTTCTCCTTAACTTCTGAGGATAGCACAAGAAGCAATGGCCTTAAGTTACAGCAAGGGAGGTTTAGGTTGGACATTAGGAAAAAATTCCTAACTGTCAGGGTGGTTAAGCACTGGAATAAATTGCTTAGGGAGGTTGTGGAATCTCCATCACTGGAGATTTTTAAGAGCAGGTTAGACTAACACCTGTCAGGAATGACCTAGGTAATACTTAGTCCTGCCATGAGTGCAGGGGACTGGACTAGATTAGCTCTCAAGGTCTCTTCCAGTCTTATGATTCTAAGGGGTGTGATTGCCATCTTGTGTTGACATACTCACTCATGCTAGCTCTCATCTGAGGTAGTGTGCAAACAATAGTAGTGTCGCTGGGGTACTCTGGGAAGCAGCCACATGATCTAGTCACCCCAAGTACAAATCCACTTGCACCCTGTGGGTATGTAGTTGGGGTGGCTAACTAATGCTGCTAGTCATGCTACCCTGGCTACACTATTTTTAGTGTGTTAGATAAGATGAGTTCAAGCACAGGAGTATCTACATAATTTGGAAATCACACCCCCTGCTTGTAGTGGAGACATAGTTTCATAGCTATACACAGGTTATAACAGGGTTCAACTCACCATCACCACAGCTTCTGCTGGGCATCCTGGGAATTAGCTTAGGGTTGCCAGTGCACCCTCCTCAGGTGGTGTGTCACCCATCATCACTTCAGTCTCCATATCCAGGACCCACATCGCTCCCTGGACCATATCATCCTCTTCTGGACAAAGCCCTCCAACTGTGCCCTCACTTGGTTCTTCCCCCCTTCCGGGGTACCAACAGTTCTCAGTAGCAATCTGCAGTCCAGGTTCTAGCCACTCATCTCAGTGGCAGACTGCAGTCCATGCACTGGCATCTCCCTTCAGTGGCCAGTAGCAGCAAGGGCGTGGGGGAAGCCCAGGCCCACCCGCTACTCTGGGCCCCATCCTGGGAATCCTATAGCCAGGAGCCACATACGGCTCCTCCACCAACTCCTTCCCTGGGCCACTTCCTCACTGCCCCAGCAACTCCTCTGCCCTTGTGTCAGGTCTCAGTTTGGCAACCATCAGCCTAGAGCTTTCTCATACTCTGCTGATCCTGCTCTGCACTGCTCTGTCCATGGTGCTCTAGCCCTCCTCCCTCAAACTCCAGGAAGGGGCTGACCCTGGTTTGCTCAGCAGCCTCTTCTTATATGGGCCAGCCTGGCCCTTATTGGTTGCCTCTAGTGCAGCCTCCCCAGAGTTGCTTTAACCCCTTACATTCCCCCCGCCCCATCACACAGGTATTATGACAAGATTCATTTTCACTGGGAAGAAAGGTGCACTGATTATCTTTCAGGCTGTCTATTGCAGAGACAAAATCTTGCCGGACTAGAATCAGACTGAAAATAAACTACATTTGATGCTTTTTCCAAAGTGGTTCTTGACACTTGATTGTCATGAGGACAATTTTTGGTTTAAGGAATGTGTCCATCTATTACTGGACATTTTCTAAGATCACTCAAATTAAAGAGACTTTAGGTTAAAATATAGAAAAATATTTATGCCAAGCAATACATAAGGCACATCAATGTACAGTGAAGGATATTGTACTCAGAGGCAAATAACCTCTAGAAAGTCACAACAAAAATCTATCTAAATGTTCTTAACATACTGGGCCTGATTCTTCATTGCACGGTGCCTTCTTTAATAATGTTTATTAGTGCAAAGGGACTGTAAATGTTGACATTCTGATTTGATTAAAATTCAGCCCTGGGGAAAGTATTTCACTGGAGGTTGATGTACTTTTACACCAGGACAGGGCTGCCCAGAGGATTCAGGGGGCCTGGGGCAAAGCAATTTCAGGGGCCTTCCACAAAAAAAAATTGCAATACTATATAATACTGTATTCTCAGGGGGTCCCTGCGGGGCCTGGCGCAAATTGCCCCACTTGCTCCACACCCACAGGCAGCCCTGGGAAAAATAAACCTTCTGCATCTTGGCACAAACCCAGTTTTGAGAAAACTTCTTTACAAGGTATCACTGGTTCTCAGCATTAGCTAGTGCTAAAAGGCACTAAAACTCATTAAAAGGGTTGGACAAATATTTTCCGTCAAAACTTTTTCTGGATCGAAAACTAGAGACTGGCTCCATGGGGTCCTTCACAAACTGGAGACAGTTACTGAATGAGCTTTAGGGTAGGGAAGGCTGTGCCTCCCAAACAGCTTGGCCCTGCCTCCTATCTGACCCCCACTCACCAACCCACTTTCTGCCCCCCTACTGCCTGCCCCCCTCAGAATCCCCGACTCATCCTGCTCCATGTCCCCTCACTGTCTCCCAGAGACCCCACCCCTCCACACCAGCCAGGGACCCCATCTCTGCTCCCTGTCCCCTGACTGCCCCGACCCCTATCCACCCACCGCTGAGTCCTAACAGACCCCCAGAACGCTCACGATCCAACTCCCCCGTTCCCTGTCCCCTGACCACCACCCCCAACCTCTGCCCCCTCCCTGTGCCCTGACGGTTCCCTGGGACTCCCTATCCCTTAGCCAGCCAACGCCCCCGGCCCCAGTCCCTTACCCCTGGCTCCCCACTCACCCAGAGCCTCAGCGTATCCAGGCGCTTTCCTCGATAGCTGCAGCGTGGCTCCGGTGGAGCCACGCTCCGCCCCACTCAGAGCCGCGTGATGAGGAGGCGGGGCTACGAGCTCCAGGCCGAGCGGAGGGAGAGCTATCTAGGGATGCTGCTGGACGCACTGAGGCTCCGGGAGAGGGGCAGAGACGGGGTCGGGTGGGGCCGGGGAGGGAGCCTCAACCATTCTCGTGGGGGCCCCTGCGGAGCTCGGGGCCTGGGGCAAATTGCCCCACTTGCCCCCCCCCGGGCAGCCCTGTGCTTTCCTTCTTGATCTGTCTCCGGCAAGCACACAGAACAGACAGACAAAGAACAGACAAAACAAAGCCTTTTCCTCCTCCCCAAATTTGAAAGTATCTTGTCCCCTTATTGGTCCTTTTGGTCAGGTGTCAAACAGGTTACCTGAGCTTCTTAACACTTTATAGGTAAAAGGATTTTGTGCCTCTGGCCAGGAGGGATTTTATAGTACTGTATACAGAAAGGTGGTCACCCTTCCCTTTATATTTATGATAGTATATTTCCTAGATTCCAAAGCCAGAAGGGACCATTGTGATCATCTAGCCTGCCCTCCTGTATACACAGGCTATAGAGCTTTCCTAAATCATTCCTAGACTATAATTTTTAGACAAACATCCAATCTTGATTTAAAAATTATCAATGATGAAGAAGCCACCACGACCCGTGGTAAATTGTTCCAGGGGTTAATTACTCTGAGAAGCTTCTCAGCCAGCTCTTTAAAAACTATTGGATGCAAGTTATCTGAACCTGCTGATTGAAAACAGTGCAGGTAGCTTTAGTAGTTTCTGTTTAACATCATCCAGTGGAATGGAAAGAGTATTAGCATCACCATACGATGAGACTTTATCATCTATTTTCTCTCAAATACAGAACAGAAATATTTGTTGAAAACCTCTGTCTTTTCTGCAGAAATATTGATAATTCTACCAGTTCCAACTAGTAATTGACAAATACCACTGTCAGATTATTTTTTCCTAATATATTTTTAAAACTTATCATCTTTACCATTGCTGTCCATAAACTTCCCCTTTTGTAATCATGTATTATTTTAATAATAGATATACAAAATGTAAATACAAATTAGGTTATATTTATATGCTGGGGGTTTTAAGGAATATAAAAAAAAAACAAATTTTTCTCCTGATTTTGAAGTTACCCAAATTCTTTTAATAGAGTTACAATCTTATTTGGCTAGATTTGCAACATATTGCATTTTCTCTGCAAGTGCAAAAACCAAGAAGTGTATGTGGTTGTCTCAGATAAGGCATGTCTCTCATTAACATAGGAGCAATTTTTAGCCTGTGTTTAGTTAAGGCCAGGTACTCTTGAGAAACTTCCTTGTATCCCTATGTGGCTATCTGACTCAATCAGTAGTTTAACTTTCAGACGCAGTGCATTGCAGTAATCAAACCTGGTAGTCACAAATGTGTGGGTCAGTATGGCCAAGTCTGATAATGGAGGGTGCAGATTCCTGCCCAGATGCAATGGAAGAGGACTTTTTTTCACAGCTGGAACTATTTGTGTATTGAGTAGCAGTGAAGGAGTCCAGAACTAATAGGCTTTAAGATTTTGACACATCCCAAAGTAAAATTATTGTTTGTCACTCCATTTGCCAAAGGAACCTTCACATAATTGGAAAAAACATAGAGTTTTAAATTAAAAAAATAGTTTAAAAGCAAACTAATGTGTGTCAAAAGCTAGATCAGCATCTTTCATTACAGCTACACCTTCTGGAAGATGAGAGCAGAAGAAGAGAGAACAGCAAGAAGATGGTGAGAGAATTTATTAATTGTTTTGTGGATTTCATCTTTGGTATTCTCTCCATCTGCCCTCTTGCTCCTCACTGTATCTACACAAATAAAAGAGAGAGCATATTCAAAGGAGATCAGCAGTAGCATGCTTGCAGTTGCACATAGCTAGAAGAAAGCTGCTAGATTTATTAGCTAGACAGACTTATTTTGGTGATGGAGGGAGAAGTAAGAAAAAGTAACTCAATTGTTAGTGACAGAAAAACAGGCTGTAATCATCCTCACCTCTCTCAAAAAAAGTATCAGTGTCTGAATCAGATATTCTTACTCTACAGATTCCCCATCAGACTTCTATTTTTTTTTCCAATGAGTAATTGAAAATGTCTTTTCTGAAATTTGACAGGAATGCACCAAGCTCTCATTTATGCAGGAACAGAGGAAGTTCAGACCATTCCTCCATATCACGAGAATCCTGTCTTCGCCAGTACCAATCATCACTGATTGCTTCAAAGAAAGTGTAGGGGACAATTTCATGGTGCAAGTGCTGGAGGAACCAACTAGAGGCAGAGCTCTTCTTGACCTGCTGCTCACAAACCGGGAAGAATTAGTAGGGAAAGCAAAAGTGGATGGGAACCTGGAAGGCAGTGACCATGAGATGGTCAAGTTCAGGATCCTGACATAAGGAAGAAAGGAAAGCAGCAGTATATGGACCATAGACTTCAGAAAAGCTGACTTTGACTCCCTCAGGGAACTGATGGGCAGGATCCCCTGGGAGAATAACATGAAGGGGAAAGGAGTCCAGGAGAGCTGGCTGTATTTTAAAGAATCCTTATTGAGGTTGCAGGAACAAACCATCCCGATACGTGGAAAGAATAGTAAATATGGCAGGTGACCAGCTTGGCTTAACAGTGAAATCCTTGCTGATCTTAAACACAAAAAAAGAAGCTTACAAAAAGTGGAAGATTGGACAAATAACTAGGGAGGAGTATAAAAATATTGCTCAGGCATGCAGGAGTGAAATCAGGAAGGCCAAATCACACTTGGAGTTGCAGCTAGCAAGGGATGTTAAGAGTAACAAGAAGGGTTTCTTCAGGTACCTTAGCAACAAGAAGAAAGTCAAGGAAAGTGTGGGCCGCTTACTGAATGAGGGAGGCAACCTAGTGACAGAGGATGTGGAAAAAGCTAATGTACTCAGTGCTTTTTTTGCCTCTGTCTTCACGAACAAGGTCAGCTCCCAGACTGCTGCACTGGACACCACAGCATGGGGAGGATGTGACCAGCCCTCTGTGGAGAAAGAAGTGGTTCAGGACTATTTAGAAAAGCTGGATGAGCTCAGATCCATGGGGCTGGATGCTCTGCATCCAAGGGTGCTAAAGGAGTTGGCGGATGTGATTGCAGAGCCATTGGCTATTATCTTTGAAAACTCATGGCAATCAGGGGAGGTCCCGGCTAATGTAGTGCCCATCTTTAAAAAAAGGAAAAAGGAGGATCCGGGGAACTACAGGCCAGTCAGCTTTACCTCAGTCCCTGGAAAAATCATGGAGCAGGTCCTCAAGGAATCAATTCTGAAGCACTTAGGGGAGAGGAAAGTGATCAGGAACAGTCAGCATGGGTTCACCAAGGGCAAGTCATGCCCGACTAACCTAATTGCCTTCTATGAGGAGATAACTGGCTCTGTGGATGAGGGGAAAGCAGTGGACGTGTTATTCCTTGACTTTAGCAAAGCTTTTGATACAGTCTCCCACAGTATTCTTGCCAGCAAGTTAAAGACGTATGGGCAGGATGAATGGACTATAAGGTGGATAGAAAGCTGGCTAGATTGTCGGGATAGAAAGCTGGCTAGATTGTAGTGATCAATGGATCCATGTCTAGTTGGAAGCCAATATCAAATGGAGTGCCTCAAGGGTCGGACCTGGGGCCGGTTTTGTTCAATATCTTCATTAATGATCTGGAGGATGGCGTGGACTGCACTCTCAGCAAGTTTGCAGATGACACTAAACTGGGAGGAGTGGTAGATACGCTGGAGGGTAGGGATAGGATACAGATGGACCTAGACAAATTAGAGGATTGGGCCAAAAGAAACCTGATGAGGTTCAACAAGGACAAGTGCAGAGTCCTGAACTTAGGACGGAAGAATCCCATGCACTGCTACAGACTAGGGACCGAATGGCTAGGAAGCAGTTCTGCAGAAAAGGACCCAGTGGTTACAGTGGACAAGAAGCTGGCTATGAGTCAACAGTGTGCCCTTGTTGCCAAGAAGGCTAATGACATTTTGGGCTGTATAAGTAGGGACATTGCCAGCAGATCGAGAGACATGATCGTTCCCCTCTATTCGACATTGGTGAGGCCTCATCTGGAGTACTGTGTCCAGTTTTGGGCCCCACACTACAAGAAGGATGTGGAAAAACTGGAAAGAGTCCAGCGGAGGGCAACAAAAATGATTAGGGGGCTGGAGCACATGACTTATGAGGAGAGGCTGAGGGAATTGGGAATGTTTAGTCTGCAGAAGAGAAGAATGAGGGGGGATTTGATAGCTGCTTTCAACTACCTGAAAGGGGATTCCAAAGAGGGTGGATCTAGACTGTTCTCAGTGGTACCTGATGACAGAACAAGGTGTAATGGTCTCAAGTTGCAGTGGTTTAGGTTGGATATTAGGAAAAACTTTTTCACTTGGAGGATGGTAAAACACTGGAATGGGTTACCTAGGGAGGTGGTGGAATCACCTTTCTTAGAGGTTTTTAAGGTCAGGCTTGATAAAGCCCTGTCTAGGATGATTTAGTTGGGGATTGGTCCTGCTTTGAACAGGGGGCTGGACTAGATGACCTCCTGAGGTCCCTTCCAGCCCTGATATTCTATGATTCTATGAAAGGCATAAAAACTAGAGCTAGTTGAGAGTTTTAAATTAAAACATTTTTGAGATGGAAAATGGGGATTTGATCAGAATTTTCCCACGATTTCATTGAAAAATGGAAACAACTGTTCCCCTGAAACACTGAAAATGAAACTTTTTTACAGAAAACTTTTTGATTTATGTGGGGGAGATGTTTGGTTTGTTTATTTTGACAAAAGAACAAAAATGTTTGTGGAAAATTAAAAAAAAATGAAAATTTCTGGAAATGGCCCATGAAAAATAATTGTCATTTTTTGACCATTTCTAACCAAAACCCATAATACAACTAGCCATTATGCAGTGCTCTCTGTGTATTTCTAATGTACTGATCACAGTAGTGTCTAGTTTCTGTATCTTTAATTAAAATTAAAGATACATTTATGCCCAAGAGGGCTGTACTCTCTATTTCTTCTTTGTCACACAGTTAATTTAATAAATTAACATGCCATAAAGATGAGTCCATTTTAGCGCCCACACTCCAGCTTGGACCATGAAGTTTGTGATTTTATTACCCTTGCTTGCAAACACTGATAGTAGTTATGGAATTTTCGAGGTCTTTCTGAAGTTCAGCTTCAGTATTAAAAGGCTGTGAATTTCCCGTACTGTGACATATTTAGCCTAAATGGTATGTGAATATCCAATTGCCTGTCCTGTGCCAGTCTTGCCCTGACATAACCTTAGTCCCAGATTTGGACCTTAGCGTCCAAAATATGGGGGTTAGCATGAAAACCTCCAAGCTTAGTTACCAGCTTGGACCTGGTACCTGCTGCCACCACCCAAAAAATTAGAGTGTTTTGGGGCACTCTGGTCCCCCTGAAAAACCTTCCCTGGGGACCCCAAGACCCAAATCCCTTGAGTCTTACAACAAAGGGAAATAATCCTTTTTCCCTTTCCCCCTCCAGGTGCTCCTGGAGAGATACACAGACACAAGCTCTGTGAATCCAAACAGAGTGACTCCCCCTCTCTGTTCCCAATCCTGGAAACAAAAGTACTTTCCTATTCCCCCAGAGGGAATGCAAAATCAGGCTAGCAAATCCAACACACAGATCTCCCCGATTTCTTCCTCCCACCAATTCCCTGGTGAGTACAGACTCAATTTCCCTGAAATTTCCCAGTAAAGAAAACTTCAACAGGTCTTAAAAGAAAGCTTTATATAAAAAAGAAAGAAAAATACATACAAATGGTCTCTCTGTATTAAGATGATACAATACAGGGTCAATTGCTTAAAAGAATATTGAATAAACAGCCTTATTCAAAAAGAATACAAATCAAAGCACTCCAGCACTTATATTCATGCAAATACCAAAGAAAAGAAACCATAGAACTTACTATCTGACCTCTTTGTCCTTACACTTAGAAACAGAAGACTAGAAAGTAGAAACTGCTTCTCCAAAGCTCAGAGAAAGCAGGCAGACAGACAAAAGACTCAGACACTCAATTCCCTCCACCCAAAGTTGAAAAAATCCGGTTTCCTGATTGGTCCTCTGGTCAGGTGCTTCAGGTGAAAGAGACATTAACCCTTAGCTATCTGTTTATGACACGCCCCCCAAATTGCAGACAGTGGGGAAGCTCACTGGCGGCAATTTCCTTCTAGAACTTGAAAATAAACAGATTAATACAACACATACACCTTTACATATACTCCTAAGTATATAACTAACAGACTTCTACATTTTAAGAACACTTTTTAACTACTGAATTCTGGGAAACTCTCACGGGAGAGTGCATCAGCTACTTTGTTAGAAGCTCCTGTGATGTGTTGAATTTCAAAATCAAAATCTTGGAGAGCTAAACTCCAACGAAGAAGTTTCTTGTTGTTCCCCTTGGCAGTATGAAGCCACTTTAGTGCAGCATGGTCAGTTTGTAGTTGGAACCGCCGTCCCCAAACATATGGGCGTAGCTTTTCCAGGGCGTACACAATGGCATAGCATTCCTTTTCACTGACTGACCAGTGACTTTTCCTCTCAGACAGTTTCTTGCTGAGAAACACGACAGGATGGAAGTTGTGATCTGTTGCTTCCTACATGAGCACCGCTCCTATACCACGCTCAGATGCATCTGTGGTTACTAGGAATGGCTTGTCAAAATCCGGGGCCCTGAGCACAGGGTCAGACATGAGCGTTGCCTTAAGTTGGGTAAAGGCCTTTGACACTCATCAGTCCACTTAACTGCATTTGGCTGGGTCTTTTTGGTCAGGTCGGTCAGTGGTGCACCGATTTGGCTGTAGTGTGGTACAAATCGCCTGTAGTATCCGGCCAAGCCTAAGAAGGATTGGACCTGCTTCTTGGACCGTGGGACAGGCCACTTTTGGATAGCATCCACCTTGGCCTGTAGGGAGTTTATGGTTCCTCGACCCACCTGGTGCCCCAGGTAAGTCACTCTGTTTTGGCCTATTTGACACTTTTTGGCCTTAACAGTTAGTCCTGCCTGCCTGATGCGCTCAAAGACCTTTTCCAGGTGTAGTAGGTGTTCGGGCCAGGAGTCTGAAAAAATGGCCACATCATCGAGGTAGGCAACTGCAAATTCTCCCAGTCCAGCTAGTAGAGCATCTACCAGCCTCTGGAAGGTGGCGGGTGCATTTCGAAGGCCGAAAGGAAGGACATTGAATTCATACACCCCCGCATGGGTGACGAATGCTGACCTCTCCTTGGCAGGTTCATCTAGCGGTACTTGCCAGTACCCCTTGGTTAAATCTATTGTAGAGATGAACTGGGCACGTCCCAACTTTTCCAATAGCTCATCGGTACGTGGCATTGGATAGTTGTCCGGACGAGTTACAGCATTTAGCTTACGGTAGTCCACGCAAAAGCGTATTTCCCCATCTGGTTTGGGTACCAGAACCACTGGAGATGCCCATGCACTGGTAGATGGGCGGATTATACCCATCTGTAGCATGTTCTGGATCTCCCGTTCTATAGCAGCTTGGGCATGAGGAGACACCCGGTAGGGTGGGGTTCTGATTGGGTGAGCATTACCTGTATCAATGGAGTGGTATGCCCGTTCAGTCCGTCCTGGGGTGGCTGAGAACAATGGGGCGAAGCTAGTGCACAGCTCCTTGATTTGTTGCCGCTGCAGACGTTCCAGGGTGGTTGAGAGGTTCACCTCTTCCACGCCACCGTCTTTTTTCCCGTCGTAGTAGATACCGTCAGGCCACTCAGCATCATCTCCCTGGACTGTAAACTGACAAACCTGTAAGTCTCTGGAATAGAAAGGCTTGAGAGAATTAACATGGTACACTTTAGGCTTTAGTGAGGAATTGGGAAATGCTATGAGGTAGTTTACAGCTCCCAGGCGCTCTTGGACCGTGAATGGCCCTTCCCATGATGCTTCCATCTTATGGGCCTGTTGCGCCTTCAAGACCATAACCTGGTCTCCTACCTTGAAGGAACGTTCTCTGGCATGTCTGTCATACCAGGCCTTTTGCTCTCCTTGAGCATCCTTTAGGTTCTCTCTAGCAAGGGCTAAAGAGTGTCGGAGGGTGCTTTGTAGGTTGCTTACAAAGTCCAGAATGTTAGTTCCTGGAGAAGGCGTAAACCCCTCCCATTGCTGCTTCACCAACTGTAATGGCCCCTTAACCTCGTGACCATACACAAGTTCAAATGGTGAAAACCCTAAACTGGGATGTGGTACAGCCCTGTAGGCAAACAGCAACTGCTGCAACACTAGGTCCCAATTATTGGAGAATTCGTTGATGAATTTTCGTATCATGGCCCCCAAAGTTCCATTGAACCTTTCCACCAGGCCATTGGTTTGATGGTGGTACGGGGTGGCAACCAAGTGATTCACCCCATGAGTTTCCCACAGTTTTTCCATGGTCCCTGCCAGGAAATTAGACCCTGAATCTGTAAGGATGTCGGAGGGCCAACCTACCCTGGCAAAGATGTCTGTTAAGGCCAGGCACACAGTGTTAGCCCTGGTGTTGCCTAGAGCTACTGCTTCCGGCCATCGGGTAGCAAAGTCCACTAAAGTCAGTACGTACTGCTTTCCTCTGGGTGTCTTTTTTGGGAAAGGGCCCAGAATATCCACAGCTACTCGCTGAAATGGGACCTCAATTATGGGGAGTGGCTGGAGAGGGGCCTTGACCTGGTCTTGAGGCTTTCCCACTCTTTGGCATACCTCACAAGACCGGACATACTTGGCAACGTCCTTGCCCATCCCCTCCCAGTGGAAGGACTTCCCCAACCGGTCCTTGGTTCTGTTCACCCCAGCATGGCCACTGGGATGATCATGGGCTAAGCTTAAGAGCTTCCCCCGGTACTTAGTTGGAACCACCAACTGTTTTTGCGGCTGCCATTCTTCCCGGTGTCCACCAGAAAGAATTTCCTTGTATAAAAGTCCTTGGTCTATAACAAACCGGGATCGATTAGAAGAGCTGAGAGGCGGTGGGGTGCTCCGTGCCGCCGCCCAAGCTTTCTGAAGGCTGTCATCCGCTTCCTGCTCAGTCTGGAACTGTTCCCTTGAGGCTGGGGTCACCAGTTCTTCCTCAGACTGTGGACTTGGGCTTGGTCCCTCTGGAAGCGATGTAGGTGATGGGGTTGTTTCCGTTGCTGGTGAACCGCTCTCCGCTGGTGCACCTGAGGGTATTTCAGGCTCTGGCTGAGCCTTTTGGGTATGGCTGTCTTTTGCTTATGCCAGTTTTGGCTCGCTGGCGCCCTCTGGCGTTGAGTTTGAAGATGTGGTTGCACTTGCTGGTGCTGGTTGCTGTTCCAGTTCCGGGCCTGGGACTGGAGATGCTGTGGCTGTTTCAGTGGTAGGCATGGAATCCGGGTCCACTACCATTGTCTGGGTCTCTGGTAACACAGACGGGGCCTCTGTGGACGGCTCAGGAACAGGAATGGGTCTGGAAGCTTGCCTGGTTTGGCTACGTGTAACCATTTCCACTCTCTTGGCCTGCCTCACCTGGTTGGCCAAGGCTTCCCCCAGTAGCATGGGGATAGGATAATTGTCATAGACTGCAAAAGTACACATTCCTGACCAGCCTTTGTACTGGACAGGCAGTTGAGCTGTAGGCAAGTCTACAGCTTGTGACATGAAGGGGTAAATTGTAACTTTGGCCTTTGGGTTGATGAATTTGGGGTCAACGAAGGATTGGTGGATAGCTGACACTTGTGCCCCCGTGTCTCTCCATGCAGTGATTATGTCTATATCCCACCACTGCTACACCATGACATAACCTTAGTCCCAGATTTGGACCTTAGCGTCCAAAATATGGGGGTTAGCATGAAAACCTCCAAGCTTAGTTACCAGTTTGGACCTGGTACCTGCTGCCACCACCCAAAAAATTAGAGTGTTTTGGGGCACTCTGGTCCCCCTGAAAAACCTTCCCTGGGGACCCCAAGACCCAAATCCCTTGAGTCTTACAACAAAGGGAAATAATCCTTTTTCCCTTCCCCCCTCCAGGTGCTCCTGGAGAGATACACAGACACAAGCTCTGTAAATCCAAACAGAGTGACTCCCCCTCTCTGTTCCCAATCCTGGAAACAAAAGTACTTTCCTATTCCCCCAGAGGGAATGCAAAATCAGGCTAGCAAATCCAACACACAGATCTCCCCGATTTCTTCCTCCCACCAATTCCCTGGTGAGTACAGACTCAATTTCCCTGAAATTTCCCAGTAAAGAAAACTTCAACAGGTCTTAAAAGAAAGCTTTATATAAAAAAGAAAGAAAAATACATACAAATGGTCTCTCTGTATTAAGATGATACAATACAGGGTCAATTGCTTAAAAGAATATTAAATAAACAGCCTTATTCAAAAAGAATACAAATCAAAGCACTCCAGCACTTATATTCATGCAAATACCAAAGAAAAGAAACCATAGAACTTACTATCTGACCTCTTTGTCCTTACACTTAGAAACAGAAGACTAGAAAGTAGAAACTGCTTCTCCAAAGCTCAGAGAAAGCAGGCAGACAGACAAAAGACTCAGACACTCAATTCCCTCCACCCAAAGTTGAAAAAATCCGGTTTCCTGATTGGTCCTCTGGTCAGGTGCTTCAGGTGAAAGAGACATTAACCCTTAGCTATCTGTTTATGACATGCCCTTCATAACTGAGGAAAGGAATCAGCTTTAACTTCTACTGGTGGCTCTATAGAAGCTCCACCAGCCAGGGCTGCGTAGGTGGTGTACTGATAGTTGTAACAACTTAAACCAGGGCCACCCACATTTGGAATGTCCCCAGCAGTGAGTTAATTGTAGTGCTTTAATCTGCCACATTCTCAGCCATAGGAGAGTTTCTGTACCAGGAGCTATATCCATCTGTCTGCACTTGCAGAAAAACCTCTTTGGCCTAGTAGCTATATACCACATAAAGTAACATTTCTGCTCATGCATTTTGAACATGTCAAACTTTAATTTAATTGTGTGACCTCTGCATTTTTGTTGGCTCAAAAGCACCTCTTCATTCTGCAGGAGGAGAATTGGTCAAATGGAACAAGAGACCCCAGGAGGCGGTGTTGCCATCAGTTGTGTGGCTGATTTTTCTCCAGAAAATTAGTCCTTAGTGGTGGTCTTTGACTGTGATGGGTTTTTACAGCAGGCCTTTTCAGAAGAAATGTCCAGTGGAAGGAAAGATTCCCATTGACTTCTATAACCTCTGGATCAGGTTCTAAAACAGGATAAAGTAATGAATATTCCTCTACCCTGTGTTTACTTTACGTATGAGAACCAACAAGTTAGTAGGATTTCAACAGGCAGTAGATACCCTTTTTTTATTTACTGGATTTTCTTTTTTCATAATATTTGAATCTATGGGGTAAAGCATGAGCTTCAGTTTGGATTCTGAATGAAAAGTCCTCACCTTCTGTTCTCCTCTTTGCTGTTCAAGGAGATCAGAAAAAAAGTAAGACTCAAAGGAATAAAATCTTTTCAGCTTCTTGGGTGTTTTCAGGAAGGAGAAGCATTCCATTATGCTTTGTTTTCTCATTCTGTTCTTCTCTAATTCTGATACATTTTTATTTAGTAGATCCTCTCATTCTCCGCAACCCTCCATTCCTCTTTGTCTTTCAGACTTTTTTGTAACAATATAATTTAGTTCTATTTATCTCTTAAAATAAGTGCTCCCTGTGGAACAGGTTGAACTATTCATTAACAATTTATCAGACTTGGTTCTTTTTTCCCTTCTTGATAAACTATCTGTAAAGCATTCAAGAGTCTTGCACTTTCCCTCCCTTTTTTTGTAATCAATTAACCATTTTTACACACATATTTGGGTTCATGAGTTTTCATAACTTGCAGAAAGTATCCCAGGTACTCATATTCAGAGTTTAGTATTTAGGCTGTGGTATTGGACACATAAGTCATGATGTATGTTTTCTGAGCCTGATTGGGTGACCAGCAGGAGCTGAGCTGTCACTTGCTCATTTAATTCAAGAGCTGAACAGCTGACAGTGCCATGGAGAAGCAATGGTTCTGCTTCACTCTCTTCTGCCTGAGCAATACCTCAAAATCACACAAGGCACCATTCTGGAGAAATACAGATCCCATCGGAGATTAATGTGGGGCATCCATGGAGTTCCAGGGTTGGGAGGATTGTGTTGCAGAAACAGCATCTCCCTCCCCAGTGTCCCTCCATCTTACCACAGGTCCCCTCCATGGACATTTGTGTACATGACAATCTGAACAAAGGAATCACACTTACGCTTTACAGTAAAATGCGGACCATCTTATTTGCAAGTCCTACTTGCAAAATATACCAGTATTTTATAAATACTATATTCTACAACAGCAGTGCCCAAACTCCATTGCACTGTGACCCCCTTCTGACAACAAAAATTACCTTATGACCCCAGAGGGGAGACCGAAGCCTGAGCACACCTGAGCCCCACTGCCCTAGGTATGGGAGCCAAAGCCCAATCCCTGCCGCCCTGGGTAGGGGAGGCAAAGCAGAAGCTCAAGGGCTTCAGCCCCAGGCAGGGGGCCTGTAACCTGAGCCCCACCACTCAGGGCTGAAGCCCTCAGGCTTTGGCTTTGGCCCTGGGCATTGAGGCTCGGGCTTTAGCCCCAGACCCCAGCAAGTCTAACCCCCGTTTAAAGGGGGTCCTGACCAACAGTTTGAGAACCAATGTTCTACAACATGGGGTAAATGGCAAAGAGGGAACCTGGAGAAAAGCTATCTCAGTATCTAGCACGGATGGAACAACTCCTGAAGAGTATCCAATATTAGAATGGAGTTTCAGGGAGTAACTTGGATCACTTCAGCCTGGAGCAAGTGTTAAAGGGTGTTAGACATGCTGAGTTGATGCTGTGCTAGTTACAATTACAGGGCAGAAAGGGGATCCTCCCATCTTTCACTACGCTGATGAGAGATTTCATGGAGTGTACGACTCTAAAAGTAACACTTCCAGAGAAAGTAAAATGAGCATGTGTACTTTAGAAGCCACTCAGTATGACACCTCTCCTGAAAGTGACCATACGATGAAATATATAGCTGAGTTGCAAGAGAAAATAGCTGTCCTGGCAGTAGCAAAAAATCCTGTGGCACCTTATAGACTAACAAACGTTTTGGAGCATGAGCTTTCGTGGGTGAATACATCTGACGAAGTGGGTATTCACCCACGAAAGCTCATGCTCCAAAACGTCTGTTAGTCTATAAGGTGCCACAGGATTCTTTGCTGCTTTTACAGATCCAGATTAACACAGCTACCCCTCTGATACTTGTCCTGGCAGTGAAACAGCACTCTGTAGTGTATCCCCAACAAACGACAAGGGGTCAAGACTCTTGACCCCCAGAGCAAACATGAGATGGGCAGCTGTACCAGAGAGGCAGGGGTCAAGAAAATGATAGGGTCTTTGTAGAATCCCTGCCTCTTGGGGCCCATGCATTTCTACTGTTGGTGTGGAGGGGATGGGAACGACCTATGAGCATGTCTGCATCCTATAAACCTTGAGAGAGTTAAAAAATGATTTAGGACCCTGTACATGAGTAAGATGGTGGGAAACTTTAAAGGCACCAGGTAAGGGAGCATCCTGGGTCTTGTAATTACATTTGCTTTCCCCAACTCAAAGATGTGAAGACTGAGTATTTGCCTCCAGCTACTCCAGCCTTGTATGTAAGACTGTGTGGATCAAAGTCTGAGACTGGAGTGACTTGAGGAATAGATCATATAGCTGTTCTAGATAGTAGCTCTCAGGTCACTATCCTCTTCAAAACTTTTTACCAGCAATGTCTGACTCACCTGCCCCTGCAACACTTAATTGAGATGGCCACATGAGGTTTAGGAGATGACTGCTACCCATACCTGGGATATGTGTTAGTGAAATTAAAAATCCCAAAGGATGTGGTTGGAACCGAGAAAGAGATAGACACTTTTGTTTTGATCTGTCCATCCACTGTCTAGCCAAACCGCGCGCCTCATATTATGGGAACAAATACAACTATGTTTGGAGCTTTGGCTTAGCTACACAAAGGCCTGGTCTACACTACGCATTTAAACCGATTTAATGCTGTACCCGTCCACACAATGAGGCCCTTTATATTGATATAAAGGGCTCTTTAAATCAGTTTCTGTACTCCTCCCCAACGAGAGGAGTAGCGCTAAAATCGGTATTACCATATCGGATTAGGGTTAGTGTGGCCGCAAATCGACGGTATTGGCCTCCGGGCAGTATCCCACAGAGCACCATTGTGACCACTCTGGGCAGCAATCCGAACTCAGATGCACTGGCCAGGTAAACAGGAAAAGCCCCGCAAACTTTTGAATTGCATTTCCTGTTTGTCCAGCATGGAGTTCTGATCAGCACGGGTAGCCATGCAGTCCCAAATCCAAAAAGAGCTCCAGCATGGACCACACGGGAGATACTGGATCTGATCGCTGTATGGGGAGACAAATCTGTTCTATCAGAGCTCTGTTACAGAAGACGAAATGCCAAAGCATTTGAAAAAAATCTCCAGGCCATGATACAGAGTCCACAGCACAGTGCTGTGTGACTAGCGTACCGGAAAGCCAAAGAATCAAATGGATGCTCATGGAGGAAGGGAGGGGGTACTGAGGACTCCAGCTATCCCACAGTCCCCAGCAGTCTCCGAAAAGTATTTGCATTCTTGGCTGAGCTCCCAATGCCTGTAGGGTTAAACACATTGTCTGGGGTGGCTCAGGGTATAGCTCGTCAAGGTACCCCCTCCCCCCCATGAAAGAAAAGGGAAAAAATAGTTTCTTGACTTTTTTCAATGTCACTCTATGTCTACTGAATGCTGCTGGTAGACGCGATGCTGCGGCAGTGAAGAGCAGTATCTACTCCCCTCTCCTCCCTGGTGGCAGACAGTACAATATGACTGCTATCCGTTGTCATAATCAGCCCGTGAGTGCTCCTGGTTGGCCTCAAGTGAGGCTGGCCGGGGGCGCCTGGGTAAAAATAGGAATGATTCCCGGTCATTCCCAGTAGATGGTACAGAACGGCTGGTAACTGTCCTCATCATAGCAACTAGGGGCTGAGCTCCATCAGCCCCCTCCCTTTCATGTGTAAAGAAAAGATTCTGTACTGCCTGGACTATCATAGCAGCGGGATGCTGGGCTCCTCTTCCCCGCACCGCTTAATGTCCTGCCTGGACTATCATAGCAGCTGGAGGCTGCCTCCCCCCATTTTATCTCAGTAACAAGTTAGTGTTTCTTATTCCTGTATTCTTTATTACTTCATCACACAAATGGGGGGAACACTGCCACGGTAGCCCAGGAAAGTTTGGGGAGGAGGGAAGCAACGGGTGGGTTTGCTGCAGGGACACCTCCTAGAATGCCATGCAGCTCATCATTTCTGCGGGATCTGACACGGAGCAGCTATGCTCTCTGATACACTGGTTCTCGAGTACAGTTGCCTCATATTCTAGGCAAGACTGACTCTATTTTTAGATACCATAAAGGAGGGAATGACCCAGGGGATCATTCCCATTTTTGTCTTTGCACCCCTGGCCGACCTCAGCCAGGGGCACCCATGACAGCAGCAGACGGTACAGAACGACAGATAACTGTCATCTCATTGCCAATTTACAATGGCACAGCAGACGGTACAGAACGACTGATTACCGTCTCTGCTGTCATGCAACAGCAAATGAATGCTGCTGTGTAGCGCTGCATTATTGCCTCTGTCAGTGGCATCCAGTACACATATGGTGACAGTAAAAAAAAGCTGAATGGGCTCCATGGTTGCTGTGCTAGGGCGTCTGCCAGGGCAATCCAGGGAAAAAGGGCGCAAAATGATTGTCTGCCGTTGCTTTCCCGGAGGAAGGAATGACTGACGACATTTACCCAGAACCACCCGTGACAATGATTTTTGCCCCATCAGGCACTGGGATCTCAACCCAGAATTCCAAGGGGCAGGGGAGACTGCGGGAACTATAGGATAGCTATGGAATAGCTACCTACAGTGCAACATTCCAGAAATCGGCACTAGCTTCGGACCATTGACGCACATCGCCGAATTAATGTGCTTAGTGTGACCACGTGCACTCGACTTTATACAATCTGTTTTACAAAACCGGTTTATGTAAAATCGGAATAATCCTGTAGTGTAGACATTCCCAAAGAGTTTACTGGACCTAAGTACATGCAAAGCCCAAAAATCCATGCACTGTGTTCAGAAGCATATCAAGCTAAAGAAGGAGAGAGAGACCAGTGTGGACTTGGAGGACTGGTGGGAATGGTCAAATTAAGATATGGTGCTCCAGTTACTATTACTGCTAGGAAAACCTGTCTAGTGAATGGAATTGCTCAAGTGGATCAGAAGGCTGCAAATCAAGTAATCCTGATTGATAGTGAAGAGATGTGTAGCCAAAACCTCATCTCATACAGAAATCTCAGTAAAGCTACTGGTGGCTAATGAAACTGATTACCCAGTCACTGCCCCTTGGGGAACTCTGTTAGCACTGGTATCTTCAGCTGCAACAGTAGCCCACACTGCCCATAGCAGGAAGGTCATACCCATATTTGAACCCAAGAAGCTGACCTTTGGGAAATTCCCAATTCCTCTGGTATGGAAAGAGAGACTGAAATGGAAACTAGCACAAAGAGCCCAAATGTTCTCACTTGTGAGCGGGACATTGCTTGTGCCAAGGGAGCGAACATCACATTCGGCTGAATGAAGACAGTACCTGCTGATGTCAAAGATGTTTGGATAGATTTCCAGGAGTAGTCCTCAGGAATCGTCAGGATGTCCTTATGGTTCCCCAGTTGTTGTGGTCAGAAAAAAAGAATAGGGATGTGCACACGTGTGTGTGGATTATTGTACTTTGAATAGACATAGAATCCCTGGCCAACATACCACCCCAAGAGTGGATGATGCCTTATACTGCCTAACAGGAAGCTGCTGGTTTTCTGTTTTGGATCTAAGAAGCTGATACTATCAGTTACCCATGGGACCAGCTGATATGGAAAATACAACCTGCATCTGTCCACTTGGATTTTATGAATTTCTGAGAGTGCCCCAGGGAATATCTGGGCCCCTGACCATGTTCCAGAAATCAGTGGAGCAGATGATTGGTGGTATGAACCTTTCAGAAGTCCTGGTGTATCTGGATGACTGGATAGCATTCGGCTACACTTTGGAAGAGCATGAAGAATATGTGTTGAAAGTGTTGGATCAACTGCAGGAACAAGGGTTGAAATGATCTCTTGACAAATGCCAGTTTCTGTCAGGAAAAAGTAAAGTACATAGGGTATATTGTCTCTCAAGATGGAGTTGCTGGAGATTTGGACAAGATGGAAGCACTGAGGACATGCCCAAGACCAAAAACCTCAAAAGAATTGTAGTTTTTTGGGTTCTATAGGCAATTTGTAGAGGAATTTTCTGCCCTTTGTTACCCTTAAGTGAGTTCAGTTAAGTTAAGAATCCTTTGGAGAGTAGTGGACTCCCGATTGTGAGAATGTTTTTCAGATGTGAATAGTTGCACTGATCCATACTCCTGTGCTTGCTTTCTCTGATACTAAAAAAATATGTTTAGTATTTATTAGTTAACCTTAACCCTTTCCTTTCCCAGATTCTATTTTCCTGCTCACAATAAAGTCCTCTTTTGTTATACTGTTATTTTTGGATGTGCCATTTCTTTGCTGGGGTTTGCATTGTTGTACTTTCTTGTTTCTTGTATACTGGGTTTTGTACTGCTTGCCAGCAGTGGTAGCACTGTTCATTTTCACAAGGGACAGCACCCCTGTCTCTCAGGCACACTGAGGAGTCACCTTGGTGGAGGTACCAGGCATCACCAGGAACCCAGGACCGAACCCAGCTGAGGCGAGGGAAGAAGCCATTCCCAGTAGCAAATATCAGGGCAGAGGTGTGAGCCCATCCCAGGGGAGTAACTACACTATTCTGATGCATCTGGCATATTTCAAAACCCTACATTCACTTTTAAAATATGAAGAGAAAAATTCTGAACTTTTATTTACCATGAATACGCTTTGTGAAAATCTCCTATCTCTGACTTGGTCACTTCTTTTACTGCTTTGGCTTTTTTTAGTTTTTTCTTCAACATTGAAGAGTTCCATTCATGGTGACTTTTTCTAAATGACTATGTGATACTGACTTTGGTCTCCAAACTTTTTCTGCTCTATCCTCACAGAAATAATAGAGATGTTCAATAACTGTGTTTCATTTGCCATTTTTGATAAGCTGTTTCTTTGTTTCATTTTGTTCTAAATTATTTGTCTTTTGTAGTGTTTAGTTTTTCTTGCTCTCAAAATGTGTACGATATTTATGAAAGGGTTTCATCTAATATTTTTTTATTCTCAGTCCTATCCCCTCTGCTCATGAGTGTGTCCTTTGATCATAGAATCATAGAAGACTAGGGTTGGGAGAGACCTAAGGAGGTCGTCTAGTCCAACCCCCTGCTTAAAGCAGGACCAATCCCCAACTAAATCATCCCAGCCAGGGCTTTGTAAAGCCTGACCTTAAAAACCTCTAAGGATGGAGATTCCACCACATCCCTAGGTAACCCATTCCAGTGCTTCACCACCCTCCTAGTGAAATAGTTTTTCCTAATATCTAACCTACACTTCCCCCACTATATGTCAGACCTCTTCATTACAGGCTCACTTTTTATTTCTCTTTATAGTCAGCATTATTCGACTAATCAGTGGAGCCCAAACCCACTTTATTAAAATAACTGTACATTTAAGACATAAAAAGCTTAATTTCACATATGAGAGTTTCCCTTTCTTTTAGTGGAAGAGCTGAAATGAATAGATCAGATGCCTACGTAGAATTCTAATGAGTTATACAAGTGCTTTTATACACATGCATCAATAGATTCAATATAAAATGTAGTAAAACCAATTTATAACCAGATGGCTAACAGCTGGAAAGGTTTCCTTGCAAGCATAAGTGCAGGCGCTTATACTATGCATCTCGTGTGGCCCTGCCACTTCTTAACTGCTCCAGAAATCAATAAAAAGTATACACACAGACAGCAGGGTTCTTGTATATTTCAGTTAGCTGCTTTCTGTTCACTAGTATTGTAAGAGCAGGCAGTGCAGCATGAAGACATAACTATAGATTACAACCAGGGAAACCCCAGATGCCCTCTTGTCCCACTACCCTAGTCTCCAACCACCCACCTCACTCCAGCCCACAGTTAGCTGGGCGATGCTTTAAATGTAATGAGCTGGGGCATGTAAAGGCCAACAGCCCCAAGAGCACCAGCCAACTGCAACTCATCACCCCAGGATCCCACTGAGAGCCTTCAGGTCCACATGCCTCGCAAATACCTCCAGGGAGAAGGGAAACTGTGAGTGTGGGCAGGAGGACAATTACTGTGTGGAGAGATACTGGAGCACAGGTGACAGCTATCCACCAATCCCTGGTGGACCCCAAATACATCGACCCAGAGGCCCAAGTGACACTGCAATCCTTTAAGGCCAACTCTTTTAATTTGCCTACAGCCAAGTTGCCTGTCCAGTTACTTAGCCAACCATGTGAGGCTAACTAAAAGGGTGGAGATGGTCACTCGCAGCTAGGCTAAACAGGCCTCCACACCTAACTCCATTCCTGAGCATCTTACAAGGACCCAGTCTGTGTCCCCTGATACCACAGGCCCGGGAACCCAGCCAGAAGTGGTGCGACCAGACCCCAGACCACAGTCTATGGCAGCATTTGTAGATCCAGTTCCTGGGACCCAGAAAGAACCATCCCAAAGATTGGAACTGGAGGAGAAGTCAGCACGAGAGCCCGTGCCTGCAACCTCACCAGAGTCAGGGGAGCCAGCACCAAAGGGTGCCACAGATCCTGCACTTGCAGCAGCAGCTAAACCAGTGCAAGAACCTCAACGGGAGCCTGAAATTCAACCTAGTGCACCAGCAGAGAGCAGTTCACAGTCGACGGAGACACCACCATCACCTTCATTGCGTCCTGTGGGACGAAGCCCAAGTCCACAACCCAGATAGGAACTAATGTCTTCAGCATCAAGGGAGCAGTTCCAGACAGAGCAGGAAGTGGATGAAAGCCTCAAGGGAGCTTGGATGGTGGCACAGAATGACCCAACACCTCTCAGATCTTCTGACAGGTCCAGGTTTGTTGTAGGAGAACTCTTATACAAGAAAACTCTTGTATAAGGGTTGCAGAAGGAGGACTGGCAACCTTAGAGACAGTTGGTAGTTCCAACGAAGTATAGAGAAAAGCTCTTGAGTTTAGCCCATGATCACCCTAGTGGCCACGCTGGGGTGAATAGGACCAAAGATCATTTGGAAAACTCATTCCACTGGGAGGGAATGGGCAAGGATGGTTCTACCTATGTCTGGTCTTTTGAGGTGTGCCAGAGGGTGGGAAAGCCCCAAGACCAGGTCAAGGCCCCTCTCCAGCCACTCCCCATAATTAAAGTTCCATTTCAGCATGTAGCTGTGGATATTCTGGGTTCTTTCCCTAAGAAGACACCCAGACGAAAGCTGTACACACTGACCTTCATGGATTTTGCCACCCAATGGCCAGAAGCACTAGCTCTAAATAACACCAGGGCTAAAAGCATGAGCCAGGCATTGGCAGACATTTTTGCCAGGGTAAGTTGGCCCTCAGACATCCTTATGGATTCGGGAACTAAATTCCTGGCAGGGACCATGAAACATCTTTGGGAAGCTCATGGGGTGAACCACTTGGTGGCCACCCCTTACCACCATCAAATGAATGGCCTAGTGAAGAAGTTAAATGGAACTTTTGGGGCCATGATACATAAGTTCATGAACCAGCACTCCAATGATTAGGACTTAGTGTTGCAGCGGTTGCTGTTTGCCTACAGGACTATACCTCATTCCAGTTTGGGGTTTTCACCGTTTGAACTCGTTTATGGTCATAAAGTTAAGGGACCGTTACAGTTGGTGAAGCAGCAGTGGGAGGAGGTTACATTTTCTCCAGGAACTAACATTTTGGACTTTGTAACCAACCTGCAAAACACCCTCAAAGACTCTCTAGCCCTTGCTCAAGAAAACCTACAGGATGCTGAACAAGAGCTAAAGGCCTGGTATGATAAACATGTCAGAGAGTGTTCCTTCAGAGTAGGTGACTAAGTCATGGTCCTGAAAGCACTCCAGGCCAATAAGATGGAAGTGTCATGGGAGGGGCCATCTATGGTCTGAGAGTTCTTGGGAGCTATTAATTACCTCATAGTGTTCTCAAACCCTACCCTAAAACCTAAAGTATACCAGGTTACTTCTCTAAAGCCCTTTTATACCTGAGAAATCAAGATTCTCCAATTTACAGCTCAGGAGAGAGATGACGCTGAGTGGCCTGAAGGAGTCTACCATGAAGGGAAAAGCAACAGTGGCATAGAAGAACTGAGCCTTTCCATAACCCTTGGGCATAAGCAGTGACAGCAAATCCAGGAGCTGTGCACCAACTTTGCGCTAATGTTTTTGGCCACCCAAGGACGGACCCCAGAATGGGCGTACCACTCCATTGACACAGGTGATGCTTTCCCAATTAGAGCCCAACCCTACTGGATGGCTCCTCAAGCCGAAATGGCAATAGAAAGGGAGATCAAGGACATGTTACAGATAGGTGTAATCCACCCCTCTGAGAGTGCTTGGGCCTCTCCAGCGGTTCTGGTTCCCAAACCAGATGGGGAAATCCACTTTTGTGTGGACTACAGTAAGCTAGATGCTGTAACTCGCCCAGAGAACTATCTAATACCATGCACAGATGAGCTATTGGAGAAACTGGGACGTGCCCAGTTCATCTCCACCTTAGACTTAACTAAGGGGTACTGGCAAGTGCCGCTTGATGACCCAGCCAAGGAAAGGTCAGACTTCATCACCAATGTAGGGCTGTATGAATTTAATGTGCTCCCTTTTGGACTGAGAAATGCACCCGCCACCTTCCAGAGACTGGTCGATAACCTTCTGTCTGGATTTGGGGAATTTGCAGTCACCTACCTTGATGATGTGGCCATATTCTCAGATTTATGGGCAGAACACCTGGAACACCTCCAAGCTGTCTTCCAGTGCATAAGAGAGGCAGGATTAACCATTAAGGCCAAAAAATAGGCCTAAACAGGGTAACGTACCTTGGACACCAGATGGGTCAAGGAACTATCAACCCCCTAAAGGCTAAAGTAAATGCTATCCAAAATTGGCCTGTCTCTAAGTCAAAGAAGCAGGTCCAATCCTTCCTGGGCTTGACTGGGGATTACAGACGATTTGTACCACACTACAGTCAAATTGCCACTCCACTAACCAACCTAACTAGGAAAAAAACAGCCAAATGCAGTTCAGTGGACTGAAAAGTATCAGAAATCCTTTAACCAGCTTAAGGCGGTCCTTAGATCTGACCCTGTACTAAGGGCCCTGGACTTTGACCAACCTTTCCTTGTAACCACAGACTCATCCGAGCGTGGTGTAGGAGCAGTTTTAATGCAGGAAGGACCAAATCAGCAATTCCATCCTGCCATGTTTCTCAGCAAAAAACTTTCTGAGAGGGAAAGCTACTGGTCAGCCTCAGAAAAAGAATGTGATGCCATTGTGTATGCTCTGGAGAAGCTATGCCCATACATTTGGGGACGGCGTTTCCACCTGCAGATTGACCATGCTGACTGAAGTGGCTTCACACAGTCAAAGAGACTAACAAAAAACGTCTTCTGTGGAGTTTAGCTCTTCAAGACTTTGATTTTGAAATACAACACATTTCAGGAGCCTCTAACAAAGTGGCTGATGCCCTCTCCTGGGAAGGTTTATCAGAATCAGCTGGGTAAAAATGTCCCTGTATTCTAAGTCATTGTAGTCCTTAAAATGCGGAAAATACTGTTTAGTTCTTCATGTAGTAAAATTAGAGGTTCATGTATCTTATTAACTCTGTTTTCCTAAACCTCCAGGAAGAAATCCCAGTTGGTGTGGACCCGACCTGAACCAGGCTGGCCAACACCATCTGTGATTTGGGGGCATGTGATAAATGATGGGGAGGTACCTCCCTTTTATAGACACCCAGCCAACCAGTAGCTATAAAATCCCTCTTAGTAGCTGTTCTCTACCTGTAAAGGATTAAAAAGTCTCACTGCTATCCATAGGTAAAAGGAAGTGAGTGGGCATCTGGCCAAAAGAGCCAATGGGAAGGCTAGAATATTTTAAAATTGAAAAAAGACTCCCATTTTGTCTGTCTGTTGTTGTTCTCCCAGGGAGAGGCAGACAGAGCAGCAGCTATGCTGTAGGAAACGGGCCAGGTATGAAAAATCATCAGTATCGTACCTAGAAACTACTCATGTAAAACCTCCGATATATAAGTAGATCAGAAAATGTCTAGGAAGACACAATTAGTTTAACCCTTTTATTTCATTATGGTTTGTGGATTCCTCTGTGCTAAACTCACATGCTTTTGTTTTGCTAGTAACCTTTAAGCTGGACCTCAAGAAAATGATTCTTGGTGCTTAATTCTTGTAGTTGCTCTTTTAAAATCTAGCAATAGCCTGAGTTCTCAGATGTATTTTCTTTTTTTTATTAATAAAATTTACCTTTTTGAAGATCAGAAATGGATTTTTGTGTCTTAAGAGGTTTGTGCACGTGTTGTTTAATTAGCTGGTGGCAACAGCTGATTTACTTTTCTTTTTTTCCCCTTTCTCATCTCTTCCCTGCATGCGGGGTGAAAGGGCTTGAGGGTACCCCACAGGAAGGAATTCCCAAGTGCACCTTCCTCGGCTCTCAAAGTGGTTCTGCACTTGGTTTGTGGCAGCATCTACCCATCCAAGATCAGAGAAAAGCTGTGATCTTGGGAGTTTAATACCTGCCTGGAGTGGCCAGTATTAATTTTTAGAGTCCTTGCGGGCCCCTCACCTTCTGCACTCAAAGTGCCAAAGTGGGGAATTAGCCTTGACACCTACATACAGAAAATCAAATACAAATTTCCATGCAGTAAAGATGCATTTCAACTGTTAGTGAAGTGATTTTTCTATTTTGCATATCTCAATTGCCTTTCATTACAAAGGCTATCCCTAATTTTTAGATTTAAATTTAACTTTGTCACACACAAACTTGATATTATCACATTTATATTGCTCAAAAATTTCATATCAGAAAGCTGCATCATGAGGATTTTAGACAATGTTAGTTATGCCAAGGACATTAACTTCACATAATTTGAAGTCTGTACATTATTTTTATGGTCTCTCTCATTTTAAGTCTGTTTTATATCAGATGTTGAGAGGTTTTTTTGCTCCGTCTACATCTATATCTATATATAGCCATATGTATTGTATCTGATGTATAGAGGATTCAGCGGTTCAGTTCATATGTGTAGCCAAGGGTCCAGAAACGTATTTAAAACTCACTATAAAAAATTCTTATGTCTGCAATGGGGTGCTTTGAATCTCAGAACAAACTCTAAAATATATGGTATTTTCTACCTCTCTTTAGGCGGCACTATGACATGCACTATTGTGCGCAAAAATGGATTTTTGAAATCACTAAGCAGACATTTCGGAACTTCTGTCAAGGTTATTTTGTCCAATTTTTGGGCAGACCGTTGGTTTAGTTCTTATGTAATATGATCTAGTTTGTCAATTCTCAGTGTGGGTGTATATATATAAAGAAAATTACCAGACTACATTGCCTTTCATACACATTGCTTCAAATCTCTGTACTTAGACATGTTTGTGTATATACATCACACACTGTGGAGGTGTAATCCATATGATTAAAAGGCACAGGTATGTGATAAATTGTATTTTTCGTGAACCTTTCTCCGCCTCACCTGCACTCTGTCCACTGATCCATTTTCAGATGTAATACTTATAGCAGTTCAAACTTCAAACATTCAAACTTTTAGTTATTTAATCCAGTTTCCTATATAAATGTTTCCATCTTTACTTTCAAATACGTAATTCCTACATCCAATATTAAATCAATGTGAAGACCAGAACAAGCCATAGTCAATCCTCAAACAGTGGCAGTTTTGGGGTCCAAAATTTCATGAGCCACCAGAACTATAAATAGGAGCTTTGTATATTTGGGAAGAGGAGGCTCCCAACTCTTCAATGGGTCTCACAGCATTTGCTTCTAGCCATGGCAGATCCAGAGATATTGGACCTTGGGGAATTTTTGAGGTTTATAAAGTTAGTTATAATTCTTCTGAGGGCTGGAAAATAGAAATCCTAAAACAATGACACATCATTTGATAAGGATGTTAGCTACAGGTTCCCTGCAGTTCATCTTCGCTTGGGGTTGAAAATGTTCAGTGCCACTACAGACAGCAAGCTAGAGACGTGGTGGAACACATGAAAGTAATGGAGCTTGCTTTTCTGTGTTAGATGGAGAGATGCAACACAAATTTAAATTGCTCTAAAATATTTCTTTAAAAAAACCCAATTAAATACATGGCAAATACAGACTACATTGTATAAAGCCCCTTTCAGCAGGAGCTTGAAAAGACTGCACTACTCACAATTAGCAAAGCCACGAGTGAACTTTGCAGGAATATTGAAATGTCAGGACAATAGTACACATGCCTATATGCAGTAACTGAATGATTGTATTGCTCTTCTTCACCCCATCCCTTCCTGTTCTTTGTTACCCTACAGTAGCTGTATTAATCTCTTCTGGGCAGAGACGATGACATATTTTGTTCTGCAACATACATGGTGCACTTCTGCAAGCTGTAAAAATAATAGAATCTTATTGAGATAATATGCTCTGGATAAAATCAACTTCTACAAAGATGTCCCATTTTCAAAAGTCACCTCGGTCCAGATTTTCAAAGGTATTTCAGTGCTTAAGGATGCAGATAGATGCTTTTGAAAGTTCCACTAGATGCCTAAGCAGGTTAGATGCCTAACTCTCATTGAACAAAATGGGAGTTAAATGCCTAACTTAATTGGAGGAGTTTTTGAAAATTCCATTAGGCACTTTCCTGCATCTTCAGGTGCCTATATATCTTTGAAATGTAGCCCTTAGGAGCCTAAATCCCATTGATCTGCAATGAGACGGGTTCCTAAGAACACAGTCACTTTTGAAAATGGGACCTAAGTTACTTAGATACTCTTGAAAATTTTACCCAGATTCTCCAAATCAAATTACAGCTGAAAAACAGACTGTTTAACAGAATGTCAACAGTTTTATTCCAAGCAAGTTAGTCTTATTCTCAGAAAATGATAAACTTGACCAGTCAGACTCTTTTGCCATCCACTTAAGGTAAATTACATTTAATTATTCTCCCATAAGCATGAAAACATGAATGTCTCTTTACTTTTATCTTTCTCTCTTCTGTGAAAAGTAAAGTAATGCAATGTTACACAGGGACCTTATTATTTTTTCTCTGGTTGCTTCAGCTAATGAACACCAGGCATAAACAAAATAGAATGTTAAACCTAAACATAGTGACAGTTCTTACTAGAGTCACTTCAGAATGCTACAAGCAATGCTCTGGGAATTTAAAAAAAACCAAAACCACATGCATGTGAAATAACTCTTAAGCTCTACATAGACAATCAGCAGAAGGACTTGTGGTAGGAGTGTGGGTATTTTCTGGATCTTTTTGATTAAAATAATATGATATGGGAAAGCAACCAATATCCTAACATCACTTTTACAATCTCAGTACTACAGTTGAATAATCTGGAAGGGAGGAATGAAACAAAAGCTCACACATTACTCTTTTGAGACATGAACAAAAGAGATCTTCAGGGCTGCTGTTCATCCTGCTGACTCTTATCAAACAGAACTCAGGCTTTGAGTAAGGGTCTTCTTGATTTATGAAAAGCTACATGAGAGAAGTCAGGTACATGTTTCCAAATCCCAGATGCCTGTGTTCTGATTTATTGACCTTGCCATCAGACCAGAAAATTCATGTGTAACATGGCCTGTATTCACAAGTCTAGTTGCTCTAAGTTAGGTCTATATCTAGCAATAATGGCTGTCCCAACATTATTATAAATATAAATTTTTAATCAGAACTCTCTATTGATGTGAATGGAGAGTTCTGATTCAAAGTTGATGGCCGGATATGGCTTATTATCATTATTAGATCTCTATATCTGTAAGACAGTGATCATAGTTTACATTGAAATTTTAAGTAGAAAGATATTTTTTCAAATCTTACAAGTCATAATACTGAGCCCATTCGCTTCTCAATAGCTATATCTACTTAACCTCTCTAGAGCCACTTTCCTTGCTGTCATCCTTTGCCTTTTCTCTCCTCAGTTTTTCCTCTGAGCCGCACTGAAATTGAGGCTGCCTCAAAACCTTTTCATACTCTATGCCTGGTGGAATAAAGGCAGACAGAATGTTATGTTACAGTGGGTGCATTCATTCCGTTGTCTCAGCTCAACTGCATAAAAATTAGGCATGTGTGTAAATTGGGGCCTAAACTGGGTTGTCAGTGCCCTAAAAAATAATAGTATACCACCAGCAGCAGTACTGAAGCTCATACTTCCACCAGGATGTTCCTGAGATAAAGTTGTTGCATCCAAATAAATAAAATTGCATTTTTTATCTTTGTTCATTTTATAGACACTTCCCCCAACAGTGTACCTGAAATCCCAAGATAGGTGCATATAATTGGAATGAACTTCAGTGGAATCCAACTTTGACCGTGATGCTCAGATCAAAGGAGTTATATAAGTATAAATATGGTCCCTGAATCTTCAGGAAGGGGATTAAGTTATTTTAATTACAAGATTGAACCCTTAAACCCCTCTCAGACATGGTACTAACTAGCCCCTTTCCCAGAAGACACTAGACTGCAGAAGTGTAGATTGCTTTTGTCCGATGAAAAGTGGACCTTCACCTTTGGGCTGAGCAGTTCAGCAGTTGGCACTCCCAAGAGAGGATTGCAGATATTGTGCACTCATGTGTAAATGTTGTTTGGAAGATCTCAGGGTTCTATTCTAAAACAACTTGTTAGAGAATATTTTGCTGAAATAAAATGACAAAGGAAAACTGCCCTTCATATCTGTAAGTCGGCCTGAGATCACATGGACATTTTCTGCCACATTTGAAATTAATTAGACAAGGCGTTCCTGAACTAAACCAGCCTGAAAATAGAGGTGGTGTTCACCAAAGTTCAAAATTTCTTTTAATGTTCCTAGCCCCTTTTGGCAAAAAGCAGATAGGAGGAAGATTTTGCACACTGAGGTCTGGTGCACAACCCCAAAGATTAGCTGATTCAATATACACTTGTAACCAGGGCCGGCTTTAGACTGATTCACCCGATTCCTGGGAATCGGGCCCCACACCTAACAGGGCCCCACGCTTTAGGGGCCTTTTACATTTTTTTTTACTTACCCCCGCTGCGGTCTGCTCCGGGGTCTTCCATGGGCCCGCCCCCCTGACCAAAGCTGGAGCTCTGGCCAGAGCGCCGCAAGCCCCGTGGCCCCGCTCTCCTGGCTGGAGCTCTGGCCGGAGCTCGACAAGCCCCGCGGCCCCGGCTGGAGCTCTGTCTGGCCCGAGCGCAGTAAGTCCTGTGGCCCCGGCTGGAGCTCTGTCTGGCCCAAGCGCAGTAAGTCCTGTGGCCCCGGCTGGAGCTCTGGCTGGAGCGCCGCAAGCCCTGCGGCCCTGCTCTCCTGGCTGGAGCTCTGGCCGGAGCGCGACAAGCCCCACGGTCCCGGCTGGAGCTTCAGCCGGAGTGCGACAAGCCCTGCGGCCCCGGCTGGAGCTTCGGCCGGAGCGCGACAAGCCCCGCGGCCTCGCTCTCCTGGCTGGAGCTCTGGCCGGAGCGCGACAAGCCCCACGGCCCTGGCTGGAGCTCTGGCTGGAGCGCCGCAAGCCCTGCGGCCCTGATCTCCTGGCTGGAGCTCTGGCCAGAGCGCGACAAGCCCCATGCCCCCGGCTGGAGCTCCGGGCCCTTTAAATAGCCCCCAGAGCCCTGGGGTAGCGGGGGGCTCTGGGGGCTATTTAAAGGGCCAGGGCTCCAGCTGCCTCTGCCACCCTGGTCCTTTACATAGCCGCCGGAGCCCCGCCGCCTCCATGCATTCCCCAGGGCTCCCGCAGCTATTTAAAAGATCCGGGTTGGGGTAGAAGCAGGGGAGCCCCAGGCCCTTTAAATAGCCCCCAGAGTCCTGGAATAGTGGGGGGCTTGGGGGCTATTTAAAGGGCCGTGGCTCCAGCTGCCTCTGCTGCACCCCCTGCCCTGCCCGCACCAGCCCCGCCCCCGCTGCCTGCAGCCAGCTCTGCATCCCCTGCCCACAGCCAGCCCCTACCAAACCCCCTGCCCTGTCTCCAGCCAACCCCTGCGGCACCCCCATGCCTGAAGCCAGCCAGTCCCATACTCCTGTCTCCAGCCCTGCTAACCCCTGCTGCACCCCTGTGTGGCCCTGCCTGAAGCCAGCCCTCCCCACACTCCTCTTGTCACCAGCCAGCCCTGCACCCCTTGCCCTGCCTGCAGCCAGACCCTATCTCCAGTCAGCCCCTGCCCTGCCTCGAACCAGCCCCATGTCCACTGCTGCCCTGCAGTTCCCAGGCCAGTAACCTGCACACCTGCTTCAATGAGGGGGGCAGGAAGCAGCGGGGACCCAAACATGTGAAATGGCAGTCATTAATAACCAATCAACAGCATATATGATGCAATGTACATAATATACAATTTTATTATTTATATAGTTATGGAAAGTAAATAATACATGGAAGAAATGGAAGGCTTTTTTTTACACTTTTTTTCTTTTTAAGTTATCCCTGCCAGGGCCCCACCGAAAGTGGTCGAATTGGGCCCTGCACTTCCTAAAGCCGGCCCTGCTTGTAACAGTTATTTTTTTTTTAAATAGGAGCACCAGCATAGCACATTCATGCTAATTACCTTAAACTAGGGAATCCAAATGAATTCTAGAGCCCTGTGCATGTGCAAAAGGTACCATTACTCAACATGTAAACTGATCACTAGAAAGAAGAGTCAATTGGAAAAGAACAATTTTTCCACCAAAAATGTAGTTAATTGATTAAACTATTTGTAAATTGAGAAACATTTTCAAAAAACTGTTCATCACTCTATTCTGTGTCACAGCTGTTGTAAAACAAGCATTTGAACATATTTTTGAAAACTCAGCTTTGGAGACCAGAGTGGTAATAACAATTGTTGTTATTAATGATATGATGGTAAGTAGGCTCTCCCTTCCTTCTGCACTAACCTTGAAAAATCACTCCTACATCCATTCTCTGGTCAGATACTGGATCTCTGTCTAAGGCACAGATTGCTTACTGTTACTATTGTAATAGTCTTATAGCTTACTGCCCACCAGGGCTTTGGAGCTGTCAAGATTATTTTGTTTATAGGCCCAGGGGCCAGCCAGTAAATGAATGGGGTGGGGTGGAGCAGCTGCCCCCCACACAGGGAGAAAGGATTAAAGCAGGCCAGAGGGAGCCTGCCCCGAACCCTCCAGTTAGAGGAGGGCTCACTAAGCGAGCCAGTCGGGAAGTGGTTTGTTGCAGCAGCCAGTCAGGGCCAGCAGGGGCCCTATATGAAGGACTGCTCCACATAACAGAGGCTAGTCTGTTCCTAGCTTGTGAGGGAGAGGAACTGGCTGCCCAGGAGCACCATGGCTGAAGCAGTGCTGGGCCGAGGAGAAGGTGCTTCTGGCTGACTGCTGCTAGACTGAGGCCCTGGAGGAAGGGTAGATAAGGTGCTAGGGCTGCTCCCACTTGGCCGGAGGGAAGTGGCCACCACAGACTGCAGTTTGCCCTGGAGCAAAGGGACTAGACTGGTGACTGCAGTAGGCCACTGAGGCAAGTGGCTGGACTATAGACTGCCAGTTCCCCTGAAAGTCAGGGAGACAGCAGACTGGGGCGCAGCTGGAGGACTGTACCCAGAAGAGGATGCCGTGGTCTAGGGAGCAACATGGGTCACAGAGTGGTGGAGACAGCCAAGCAGGAGCAATGATGAGTGGGATACCACTGGAGGAGGGTGCACCAGGGAAGGTCTTGAGCTCATTTCAGAATGGCCAGCAGGAGGCACCATGGTGGTGAGTCTTGCCCCGTCACAAGGAGCATTATAAAGAAAACATGTTTGTCATTTAGTTTCCAAGCCTACCAAAAATATACAGTACAAAACATTTATCAATAAACTGAACTGGCTGTTAAATCATTAAAATAAATCTCCCATTGATTTTCTTGGTTAAAAAGTCCAGTATATTACTTAACAACCAATCAAAGATCTATTCCATCAATCTAAGCAAGTAGGAAAAGTATTTGCCCCCTCTATTTTCCACATGCATTAACATAAAAGGCCTTGTGTGGTGTAGTGATAGTGTTCTCCACTGACATCAGTACATCTTGTCCCAACTGCCCTGCCATCTACCCACTTTCCTAGGAGCATAATGTGGGAAGAGCCTTCCATGTAACTTTCTAGTGGGACTGGCCCTTTAAGAAAGGCATAGCAATAGCACCCCAAGAAAGGAAAGACTGGGCAGCAGCAAGTGCTGCTGGTATCCCCAGAGGGTTGGGCAGGGGAGAGAGGAGCTGAACTGACCTTTTGCAGACCCTGGAGTTCAGGGAGCAAATCATCGGGGCAGCACTAGAGGCAAGCTTGCAACAGATGCTGGTTAGTCTGTCAGAAAATGGCAACAAAGGCAAGGCTGGGTCTTTAGACTATTAGCAAGTATCATTATTATTTACCCTTGTAGTCTCCCTTCTTTCTGTGAAGTGACTTACCCAAATTACTATCACAGCTTTGCTTTCTGAATAAGCTAGTAGATTTTGGCCCATTTCTAATACTAAGAGCTTTGCCAGTCTTCATCACTCTTGTAAGGATGAGGGGGCAGGGAGACTTCACCTGCTCTTATCTGGTTGAAGCCTCAACAAATGCAAATTTCTTAAGATCTGGGCCTAAACATTTTAAGAACATTATTTTAATACTTTCCATATAATGCAAGAAAGGAAGCAATTAGCTGGATGGATAGCTTGGGGAGTGTTTATTTTCTGCAGTTTGTTTCCATGTCTTTTAAACAGATTTTATCATTTCCCCACATTATCTGCCTTTAAACTCCATTTAAAGAATCCATATATCAAGCAGCTACCACACAGAAAATAAACTATACCTACTTTTAGCATCCCGCTGTTTGCAAGTTTATTTGGTAACCAGAAATTTTTTATCTTTACTCCACATCATATCTTTAGTTTAATTGGCTTAATTTTGTTTGTTTGCATCTTGTAGAAATCATTCCACCATACCCGGTCTCCTTTTACAGCCCTTTTAAATAATCTGATATAATTTGTTGACTCTGCTATTTTTTCTCTTGTTTTTCCTCCTACACTAGCTTTTTTTAGGGGATGTTTCAATTTATAGCATTTATCATGAGTAAGGCAGGCATTTTCTAATGTTTGTTTAAGAATTTACTCAGCAGTTTACAGGAGGGTATTTAAAATACCCCTATCTTCCAGCAAGCATGTCAGATGTTCTTGCAGCAGCATCTGCTGGTGTAATGTCATAAAATTCTTCCCTGTCAGATTTTGCCATTGGTTGCAAAAGGGAGCATTTCTACCTATATATTTTGCTACTGAAAGAGAACCATATAGATTATGTTTACTGCTGATAGTAAATTCTGTCACTTTGATTTCAAAATGACTATTTTCTTCAACTGTACATCTAGTAACAAATACTACCAGAATTTGCTACCTGCCAGACTGAGGCTGAAGCTAAAAAAGTGTTTTCTTTTCCTCCTCATCCTTCCATGCACTGGAAGTGATCAACAAGGAAATGAATGATGGAATATAGGATGGAGGGAGTGAGGGGACTACTTGGGATTTGAGAAGTTAAGATTTGCAACCAGCACTGCACAGTGACAAACATCAGGTCATTAGAGTCTGAGGACAGCGAGGTGGTATTCTATCACTTTCTTGTGATAGAATTTAAATATTGTGCAGTGCGTCTCATACAGAACAGAGAACTTTTAAGTGGCAATCGTGAAACTCAAACTGTTCAAGTCTGAAGAAAATTGGTCTAGTATTTATGAAGTTAGCAGTATTGAAATATCAATGGCATAGAGTCTGAGAAAATCAAAGTTTGAGAAAGCCAAGAGTTCAAAATGGGCCATCTTTTATAAACCACACTAGCCTTGAATCTACAAAACTGAATGAAAGAAGTTGAAACTTTCTGACTGTAAATGTTATCTTTAAAATAACTGATACACTTTTCTTCAAAGTTAGTTTGTCTTTAACTATGACAACTAAAGTGAAGTAAAGTGCTTGTTGCAGTTTTGCAAATAATCAAACGTAACATTTCTCTCCCCTGCAATCAGTCAACTATGATAATTGTTGGATGTAGCTGATATTCTGAATTTAAAATCCAAGGTATTCAAGTGGTCATGGAAGTCATACTTTTTTTTTTACCTGTTCCCTGATTGGGAGACCCCTATAAATAGAAGGGTTTGAATAAAACACTGGGCCTTTGATTTGCTCAGGGGATCTCTTTGAGAAAAGGTAGAAAAAGAAGGATTAGGAAGTTTAGGATATTCAAAACGTTTTCCCATTTTGCCCACACAGATCATGCCCAAAACAGAATTCATAGAAAGGTTACCTTTAATTCTCTTACATCACATTCACACACAATGGCCCTAGCTGGGAATAAATGGTATAGACAGAATGCAGTGATGGACAGAGCCCTAACTCAAGAATATGAGGGACAAATGGCTTCTACTCTTGCTGGATTTAATATTTAAGCAGTGTCCAACTACTAACTACTTTAGTGAGACAGCATGGTCCAGTAAACAGGGCACTGGTTTGGCATCAAAAGACCTTTGCTCTCTTCTCAGCTCTTACTGATTCAGTGTGTAACCTTGAACAAGTCACTGACACTCATGCTTTAGTTGCCTCACCTATAAAATGGGGATAATAATACTTAACCAACTTTGTAAAGCACCTTGATCTTCAGAAGAAAAAGTACTAGTGTTTGTTTACTGGTCAGCCCATACAATGATCGTGACAGGCCTCATAAAGATGCCTATGTTGACTCATCTCAGGACCCTGGCAGACGTTAATAGAACTATATTAGCATTATTCTAATCTGGTCTTTACAGAGGTCACAGGGGAGGGTGCGGGGCAGTTGCTCATCTGAGATTCCACAGGATTTTTGTCTTCCTCAGTTTCACTCTTTCCCCCTTGCCAATCACCATGTATATGAGGTTGCTCAGGAGACTGTGAGGATGTTTGGGCTTCAATGATCTCGCTGTCTGAATGATACTCAGCTCTATCTCTCATTTGCATATGACTCCCAGTTAGGTGCCCATATTTTCTTAGGGTGTGGGTGAGACAGGAGCTTGGATGTAGGAAACCCAGCTGAGGCTAATTCTAGATAAGACAGAGGTAATATTAGCTGGCAGGGGAAGTAACAAGAAGGTATCAGGGTTGCTGTCTGACCCCTACTGATGGTGTGTGTTTGCCCTTTGTCGTGGAGACTTACAATGTGAGAGAAGCTCTGGATTCCTGCTTACTTGTGGAATTTTGGGTGAGTAACTGGCCAGAAGAGCTTTTTCTCCATCTGTACCTGGCACTACAGTTATGACTGTTGCCCTCTGAGGGCCTTGCCTGTGTCCCATCCAGACTGGATTACTGTAGTGAGCGCTGAGGCTACACTTTTAAGACTACTTGTGCAGAAAGCAGTGGCCTGTTTGCCCAAAAAGTTGCTAGCTATCTGTTCCCTTCTGTGTGTAATTCAGAGTGTTGCTATTGCTCTATATGTTCCTATATAGTTCAAGCCTTAGCTTCCTGAGAGACTCCCTCTCCTCCTGCTCTGCCATGACATGAGAAAAGCTGAGTCGCCCAATCTAAATGTATTGGGGCCTGTTGCAGGGCATTCCCGGTGAAGGTGCTGAATTCAGAAATTTGCCTTCCCCAGTGATTCTACAGAGTTAGAATATTTTTGACCTTCAGGGCATGGTAGGAAGCTCATCTCTTTACAAAGGCCTTTCCCTAATGAAGTAATGGACATACAGTAGAACTGCACAGTTATGAACACCAGAGTTATGAACTGACCAGTCAACCACATACCTCATTTTGGAACTGGAAGCACACAATCAGACAGTAGCAAAGACAGCGTCCCACCCCCCAAAAGAAAGCAAATACAGTATAGTATTAAACATAAACTACTAAAAAAAAAAAAAAGAAAAGCAGCATTTTTCCTTCGCATCATAAAGTTTCAAAGCTGTATTAAGTCAGTTGTAAACTTTTGAAAGGACAACTATAATGTTTTGTTCAGAGTTACAAACAACCTCCATTTCTGTAGCTCTGAGGTTCTACTGTATTTCAAAAGAGAATCATGGAGAAGTGTTTTTATTATTTGCTTTATTTTTATAAATTGAAAAATAAAAATTACAGCATGATATCTAAAATATTTCGTGTATCCTTAGATTTAGTAGAAAATATAATCCATTCAGTCCCCTTGTCAATGGATTTCTCATGCTCATCATTCTTTAGAAGTGGCATGCACTAGTATGGACTACTTATAATTTAAACATAACTAATGAAAGTGCACAAGTCAACCCATCATCAGATTTCATGATTGTAACAAATATATGTGAAAAATGTCACTCTATAATTCTTCATCTGTCTTATTTGGAATGCAATGTAAAATTGTTAACACACTGCATTAAGACTGCTTACTGTTGTGTGCAATCAGTGCTGGTGAATTTTTACGCCTGAAAGGTTAACTTGTTCACTGACTCAGACACATTTCTCTCTCTGTTTTGACAGGTATTCAACTTATGAGACATTCCATCAACTAGATGAGTAGAATAAACATTCCAGATGGCTCGCATAAAGGAGTTCTGGTAAACAAAAAAATTCCAGAAACCTGGGTGCTGAAACTTTGGGGATTTAAATGTATCTAAAGGAAAAGCAATAGGTTTGCCTAAGAATGAATCCTAGGCTGAGCATATGCATTCAAGACCTCAAGCAACGGTAGAGGTGAGTCAAAGAGGGACTCTCCAGAGATGGGTTAAGTTTAGACTAAGAATCAGAGTAATTCAGGTTTGAGACCAAACCATTGCCACTGTTTTTGGTGTAATTTAACTGCATTAAAATCACATGAGCTCTCTGAGATTTCAGAAGGGTGACCAGATGTCCTGATTTTTATAGGGACAGTCCCAATATTTGGGGCTTTTTCTTATATAGGCTCCTATTACCCTCCTACCCCCTGTCCCAATTTTTCACACTTGCTGTCTGGTCACCCTAGATTTCAGCCATAATTGTCAGTGGATCTCTTGAGACTTTTTGGGTTGAATTTTCACAAGATGATAGTGGAACATAGATTTAAAAACCTGAAGGAATGAACTCTAAAGCAAATCTGTAAGCATAAGTACCATTCCATAGATTCAAATCCAAATATTCACACCCAAAATTCAAAGGAGCTGAATTTGAATTTCCGGTTGTGGCCTATCTCTACAGGTGAGAAATGACATTGCAGAGGCTACAGCAGCTATTTGTCTTTAATTATGAAACACAATTATTTTCTGGCATCTCCACTTTATTTTTGAGAATGATAGTATAACACAGAGACATAAACCACTGTGACTTGGCCTGAAATATCTTTATGCTGCTGACCTGAATAGAATGATGTGAGAGGGTAATAACTGGTTTCCCAACCTGCTTTCTCCATCTCTTGTTGTTTTACATAGATATCATTTACCACGTCATATCCCTTCCCCTCAGAGGTGCTATCAAAACTGAAAGATAAATTTTGGTGTGAAAAGAGAAGGAGCAAGAAAGCCATGTATCGTGAAGATACCTTTTAAGAAGCAGAAGTGAAGCGGGCTTTTAGCTAAACCTGGGGTCTGTTTTTTCTATTTTTTTAATTGTAGCGCTGTATCAGTGGATTTTAAAAGTGAACTTTTTTACCCATACACCTCTACCTCGATATAATGCAGTCCTCGGGAGACAAAAAATCACCGCATTTATAGGTGAGACTGCTTTATATCAAACTTGCTTTGCCCCCCCGTTCCTTGTTCCCTGACTGCCCCCTCCAGAGACCCCCATCCCGACTGCTCCGACCCCTGTCCACCCACCACCCTCTAACAGGCACTCACCGGCAGCGGCGGGAAGCGGAGCAGCTCGGCCCCAGTCCGCTCCATCCTGCCAGCTCCCAGCCATGGTGCTCCACTTCCCGCTGTTAGTGAGTGCGGAAAGGTTGGGGAAAGGATGCCCCCCCGCACTCACCTGTGGTGGGAAGCGGAGCAACATGGCCCCAGCCCACTCCACTCTGCCACCTCCCAGCCGCAGTGTTCTGCTTCCCGCCGCAGGTGAGTGCAGGGAGGTTGGGGAAAGGACGCCCCCTCGTATTCCCTTGTGGCGGGAAGCGGAGCACTGCAGTTGGGAGCTGGCGGAATGAAGCAGGCTGGGGCCAGGTGGCTCCGCTTCTGCTGCTGCTAGTGAGTGCAGGGGGGATCCCTTTCCCCTAAGCCCCCTCCCCCAAGCGACATGACTGGGGCCAGGGTGAGGGAAGCAGAGCAGGCTGCTCCTGGCCCTCCACTAATCCCCCAGGCCACTCTGGGACTGTGGGCCCCCCAAAAGTGGCCTTCCACAGACCCTGCCCCCCCCCGACCCTGGGGGGGAAGCCCCTGACCGCCCCCAAGACCCTCTGCCCCTTATCAACCCCCTCAGCCCCAGCCTGGCGCAACACCCTTAACACATTGCTCAGAGCAGCATGCCAGAGCTTTACCATGTTATATGCGAACCTGCGTTTGTTGGGTCACATATCAGGGTAGAGGTATACATTAAGGCTCAATTCTGTTAACCTTCTTCAAGCTGAGAAGCACCTTACTCCAAGGGTATGTCTACACAACAACTAGATACCTGAGGTGGCCTGTGTTAGCCTACTTGGGCTACTGGGGCTCAGGCTCCAGGGCTATTTCATTGCCATGTAGACTTCTGGGCTTGGCTGGAGTCTGGGCTCTAGGATCCTGTGAGATGGGAGGGTCCCAGAGCTCAGGGAAGCCTGGAAGTCTACACAGCAATAAAACAGCCCGATACCGCAAGCCTCATGAGCCTGAGTCAACTGGCATGGGCCAGCCACGGGTTTTTCCTTGCTGAGTAGACATACCCTAAGTAGACTCCTGATTTCAATGGAGTAAGGTACTATGTATTGTGAGCAAGGGTGGCAGAGTCCAGCCCTCCATGAGAAAAGCTTTTTGGATATGAGCAGAAAAAAATCTGAAGGGTGTGCATATGAGCCTTCTCATTGAGATAGGGAAGAGAATGTAGGAGAATAGTAGTGGTGGGGTCTTGGACAGCTGGCCTGGCTTTGGGCTCTTTTAGTGTGAGCTAGTGTCCCTGCAAAAGCATAGCGTAGAATCTAACTCCAGGCATTTCAAGAACTCAGCTCACCTAGACTGAATTTAAAAACAAAATAGAAAACAAAACCCCCTCAGTTTTGGCTGGCTAATGTAGAGTGTTTACCAGAGTTGACAGAAAAATATTGCAGTTACTTGTCTTCGAGTGCCAGTCCAAAGTGCAAATTCTGGAAAAATTTTGTTCAGATTATGCTGCATTGTCAAATCATAAGGGTGAGAGAATAAAAGTAGTGAATTTGCATCAATAAAACATACTGCAGTAGAATGATCTCAACTTAAACAGACAAACTTTTCTACATCAAAAATTCCAGAATGTTTAAAGTGATGTTTTCTGAAATATCCTATGATTCTGAACATGTTATATACAAGTTATCTTTGGCTTCTTGAAATTTTTCAAAATGAAGTTCCAAAAGGGAGTAAAATTTCTTTGTTCAGATACATACTTTAACATTTCCAGCATCTTATCAAGCATTGTTTTGGTTGATAGTGGCCACTGAAATAGGTGTTTAAAAAAGACATGCTTCTCTCTGACATTTTTCATTCCGCTCCATGAAAATGGTGTATTTTCTTGTGAATAAAATACAGCCTTAACTAGGACTGAGGCAGCACCCACCCAGAATCTAGGTGTGAAATGAACCTGATCTTTCAGAAACTGCAGACTTACTAGCAGAAAAGTGGCACTGTGAATTTCCAATAGGAAAAATAACTTCAGTCTTAAAGAACCTCTTAGTTAATGTGTGGAAACGTTTAATACAATCAGTAGATCCCCAAATGCTCAGGTTGCCCAGTCTATTTGTGGAGAGGACTGGATCATTAGAGGAATCAGTGTATACATCTCCAGTGATGAACCTAAGCATAATAGCAACAATAACCAGAAAAAAGTGGACGATTTGGTGGTAATCCAGGACATTTTGGAATCAGGGTGGATGTGGGGTGGTAGCAGATTGGAGAACAACCAGGACAATAATGTGGGGGAGGAATGAACTTTGGAGCATTTATCATTTAGCCCTGCTATCATGGCAGAAGCCCAGGCAACATTGCAGAACAGCTGGGGAATGATGGCCATCCAGAACTAGTTTGGACCATTGGTGCAATGACTAACCTCAAGGCAACACACAAAGGCATCAGAACCAGGGGTTTAATTCAGGAAATAACTCTTATGATCTGTATAAATTGGAGACTTGGTCTGAAACCAGTAAGATGTAATTCAATAAAGATAAGTACAAAGTACTACACCTTGGAAGGAAAAATCAAAAACACAAATATAAAATGGGAAATAACTGGGTACACAGAAACATTGCAGAAAAGGATCTGGGAGTTATACTGTATCACAGACTGAATGAGTCACCAGGGCGATGGTACTACAAAACAAAAAGGGTAAATGTCACTCTGGGCTGTATTAACAGGAGTGTTGTATGTCAGACAGGGAAGTAATTGTTCCTCTCTCCTCAGCACTGGTGAGGCCTCAGCTGGCGTATTGTGTCCAGAGCAAACCAACAAAAATGAAAAGAGAAAATGTAAGTCTCTAGCAGTTACAGTTGCTGAGATACATGACGTTCACATTTCTGAGCCTAACTGGTATAGCTACAGTTACCTGCATTTGTTGAATCATACAAAATATCACTGAGAGCAATAGCTCTGCCTCATTCATCTCTGTGGGTGCTAACTCAAATACCCAGTGCTAAATGTTGACAGTACAGATTCTGGGTGTATTGAGAGACTAGTGAGGCGGTGCCCACCAATGAGTCAGGAGACCACACGTGCAATAGACTGTGCAGATATTAAAAATGTGTTCAAGTGGCATCTCAGTGAGTGAAGTTTGTTGGCAGACCTTAGAGTACCACTGTGATGTTGCCCTGGTGTTATCTGGACTGGTCATCTGCTAGGTCACTCCTATCCTTGACTCTGGGAGCCAGACTTTCCCTGCTTTGCTGTGAGAACCCTCCCTCCTGTGCTGTTAATGCACAGCCTCTGGCATTAAGGTGCTTGGATTGTGTAACCAAATGACACTAGCCAATATCTTCAGTCCCAGACACAACCCTAGGAACCTCCATCTTGCAATGTCCAATTATGCCTGCTGGACCCTGCAAGCTTATATGAGTTTGTTAATTTAACAAAGAAATTGATATATACCAGGGTTGTTATTCCAAGGGGAGTCTCTGACATGCTTCAAAGCAAAAGCACTGCTTCAGGTTGAATAAACAAACAGATTTATTAACTACAAAGATTTTAAGTGATTATAAATCAAAGCACAAGAAGTCAGATTTGGTCAAATGAAATAAAAACAAAATGCATTCTAAGCTGATCTTATCACTTTCAATGCCCTTATACACTTACATGCTTCTCACCACAAGCTGGCTAGTTGCCCTTCAGACAGGCTCTCCCCTTTGATCAGCACTTCATTTGCTTGGTGGTGATGTCTGTAGATGGAGGTGGAAGAGAGAGAGGAAAACATGGCAAACGTGTCTCCCTTGTATCATGTTCTTTCTTCCCTTTCGGCTTTGCCTGACCCTCTTTCAGTGTCAGGTGGGCATTACCTCATTGTAATCCCTAACTGACCAAGGCAAGGAGGGGTGACTCACTTGAGAGTCCAACAGATCCTTTGCTGCTGCCTAGGCCAGTGTTCTTTGTTCCTGTGAGGGTGAGCTGGGTTTGTCCCATACATGCCCTGATGAAGTGTGAACTGCCCCTCTGCTCTATGAGAGTTTTTGCCTGGGCTTGTTTTAAGCCATGAGGACACATTTTCAGCCTCATAACTATATACATGATATTACAACCTATAACATTACTATAACAACAATGCTCAGTGCATCATGAGCCTTCTGAAGACACCTGACATGGCAAATTTTGCATTGGATACCACACAATCATATTATAAGGATGAACATGGTGGTGTAGGGTGTTCCCTTGAGGTACAGAGCATCACAACCACCCCCTTCTGTTTTTCCCAATCTCACCATTGGTAGTGGCAGCTGAGATGAAGTGTGGAATAATAAGGGGATGTAAGAGTGTAATTGGTGATAATTGTCTCCACAGAGAAGAATGACTTCTGGAATTTTATCATCAAAATTAGAAAAAATGATTTTCCATTACTATGCTTCAGTATGTTCTTTCTTATGACTGCCATAACCTCCATGCTGTCCAAATTAGGAACACAACACACAAGTTACCTAAATAACAAGCAACAGCTTTTCTATGGATGACACAGCCTCACCCGTTTGAACAAATAGATGCTGCCTGAAATAGCATTTCCTGTCAATGGAATACAACACCAGTTTTTCTATAGGAAGCTTAATGCTTCATGGACCCAATCCTGCCAATGGAAAAATGTCTCATGATTTTCTCCAGTGGAGCATGATTGGGCCCCGTATCTCAAAAACACTTAGAGACAACGATACACTAAATGGAAGAATTCTGTGGGGGCACCCCCAAAACACTGAAAGTCTAGTATATTTGTGTGTAGCATTATGCAGTGGTAATAAAGTTATTATATTAATAATAGTACTGTAGAGCCTAGAAGCCCTGATCATGGACCAGGACCCCATTGTGCGATGGGCTGTATAAACGCAGAAGAGACAGTCCCTGCCCCACAGAGATGTTGAATTAGTTTAGATGGAATATATGGGCCAAAGGTGTTAACATAATCTAGTCACTGTCCAACATTACACAGTGTTAAACAAGGTTCAGAGATTGTATACAGAGACCTCAGCCTGATTTGCACCATGGCAAAAACACGCCATTCAAAATCCTTTTAACCTGTTATTAAAAATATAAAAAAGAAGGAAAAGCAGTTAAAGCTTTTAAAATGTAAAGTACTAAATAAGTTTTTCCTTTTAACAACATCTCTTATTCCCTTTCCTTTAAGATGGAGAGAGCTTTTTAGAAGGAAAAAAAACGCTTTGTTATGGTCTGTTAGATGATAGTAACTGTCCTTTTGAGAAAAGAGAAGCTAGTTGAAATGGGCTGGAAGTGTTCATTGTTGCTGGTGGTGGTGTTGAAGTCCAATGTCATTTCCTAAGAAGACAAAACAAGACAAACACATACAAGCGGGGAGAGAACAGAAAATGCGGCTTTTATCTCTGGTGTTGATGTTCACTTGCAATCTCACTGCTGAAGAAAGTCAGGCACAACACATGGTCTTATCAGCTACTACAGGGCCTGAGAAAACTCTTAACAACACTGGACTGTTTAAGGCATCACTTTTAGTTTTCTCTTTCTGGTCACAGGCTTACAGCAGTGTTGCAAACTATGCAGTGCTGGCTAGCTAAGCCAGACTCTTACTAAACAGAAGAAAAAGGGAGAGAGATAGGAAAGAGAAGAAATAAGGGTGGGGTGGAGAGAAATAGACACATGAGGGAAGGGGGAGGAGAGAGAGACTTTGACTTTTAAAACACTTTTAATACTATCAGTACAGGAACACAGTAAATACAAGGTAATAAATTACAAATTTATTGCTCATCCCGAAGAGTAAAATGTGCATTTTCAATAGCTCACCATTGAAAAAAAGGGATCCATATTGCTTATAAGAATGTAATATCTAAACTCTAAATGAAGGAGTTAAACCACTAAAAATCTAAAAAACTGAAGAACATCGACAACCCTAGTACCAAATAACTTACATCATCTCAGGGCCGCCCAGAGGATTCAGGAGGTCTGGGGCAAAGCAATTTCAGAAGCCCCTTCCATAAAATAAATAGCAATACTATATTCTTGTGGGAGCCCCTGCGGGGCCCAGGCAAATTGCCCCACATGCTCCCCCCTACGGGCGGCCCTGGGAAAAATAAACCTTCTGCATCTTGGCACAAATCCAGTTTTAAGAAAACTTCTTTACAAGGTATCACTAGTTCTCAGAATCAGCTAGTGCTAAAAGGCACTAAAGCTCATTAAAAGGGTTGGACAAATATTTTCTGTCAAAACTTTTTTTGGATCGAAAACTAAGGGTCTTTAAAAAGCAGAAAAAAATCACGAACAATGTCTGCTTTCGTTCAAAATTTGTTGTGGTTATTTTAATTGAAAAGCTGAAATTAGTCTGCCAAAACCTGAATATGGTTTGGGGTTTCAGAAGTGTGTGGCCAAATATTTGCTGCTTGCTGTGTTTGATTGTTTAAAGAAACAATAAAAAATTATGCTTAAAAAGAATCCAAAACTTTTGAACCACCTCAGCTTGTGACCAAACGCCTGAGCCCATCCAGTCAGAGATTTTTCCAGGTTTCTGATACTCTGCTGGCTTCCTTGACTCATATCTGGCTCCGTAACTTTGGGTTCACTTAGCTTATAACATAAGAACAGCCATACTGGGTCAAACCAAAGGTCCATCCAGCCCAGTATCCTGTCTACCGACAATGGCCAATGCCAAGTGCCCCAGAGGGAGTGAACCTAACAGGTAATGATCAAGTGATCTCTCCCCTGCCATCCATCTCCACCCTCTGACAAACAGAGGCTATGGACACCATTACCCATTCTGGCTAATAGCCATTAATGGACTTAACCTCCATGCATTTATCTGTTTCCTAGAGACTGGCTCCATGGAGTCCCTCACAAACTGGAGACGGTTACTGTGGGTTTATTTTTAATATAGCTTATGTACATACTCCACGAACTGAGCATTTGAGCTTGGTCCAGAATCTGGGATGAGCCTATGTTGTGAAAAGTGACATGCTCAAAATAGCACATGCATGTGAATGGACACAGGGTGCTAAAATTAAATTAATCCAGGGGTTCTCAAACTGGGGGTCAGGACCCTTCAGGGGGTCAGAAGGTTATTACTGGGAGTTGTGAGCTTTCAGCCTCCACCTCAAACCCCGCTTTGCCTCCAGCATTTATAATAGTGTTAAATATATAAAAAAGTGTTTTCAATTTTTAAGGGGGGGGGTCTCACTCAGAGGTTTGCTATATGAAAGGGGTCACCAGGACAAAAGTTTGAGAACCACTGAATTAACCGCTCTGAAGCCCCAGGGAATGCAGGGGGGGGGGTCTCCCTTGGTAGGGTTGGGAAGGAGGTAGGTTGTGTAGGATATGCTCTACTCATATGATCCCTCCCCCAGTGGTTAATTTTAAATGAAGCTGCCCTCCCCTGACATGAATCTCCCTATGACACTGAAATTAAATATAGACTATAATTTGGCATTTGAGAAGTGAAAGGGATGGTAGCCCTAATGGAAAGCTAACAGCTTGGCTCTTATGCAAGCCTTAAACTGCTGAATGAGCTTTAGGGCAGGGAAAGCTGTGCCTCCAAAACAGCCTGGCCCTGCCCCCTATCTGACACCCCCCCAACACTTCCTGCCCCCCAACTGCCCGCCCCCTCTCTGAATCCCCGACCCATCCTGCTCCTTGTCCCCTCACCATCCCCCAGAGACCCCACCACACCCCGGGACCCCCCCCCTGCTCCCTATCCCCTGACTGCCCCGACTCCTATCCACATCCCCCCCCCGCTGAGTCCTGACAAACCGCTGGAACGCCCACAATCCAACCCCCACATTCCCTGTCCATTGACCACCATCCCCAACCTCTGCCCCCTCCCTGTTCCCTGACTGTCCCTGGGACTTCCTGCCCCTTAGCCAACCCCCCGCCCCAGCCTTGGCCCCTTACCCCCGGCTCCCCCCTCACCTGGAGCCTCAGCCCGCCACATCCAACAGCGTCCCTGAACAGTGCTGCAGCGTGGCTCTGGCTGGGCCCCTGAGCTCCGCCCCACTCAGAGCCGCGTGATAAGGGGGCGGGGCTGAGAGCTCCATGCCGAGCAGAGGGATCTCAGGCCCCGCTGGAGCTCGTAGCCCTGCCCCTTTACCATGTGGCTCTGAGCAGGGCGGAGCTCAGGGGCCCCACCGGAGCCATGCTGCGCCGCTGCTCAGAGACGATCCTGGATGGGCTGAGGCTCTGGGAGAGGGGTGGGCCGGAGCGGGGCTGGGAGCCTTATTCATTCTCTTGGGGGCCCCTGCGGAGCCCGGGTCCTGGGGCAAATTACCCCACTTGCCCCCCTCCCTCTGGGCGTCCTTGCATCATCTGCTTTTTAAAATGGCCATCTTTGCTTGACCCAAAATAAAGTTTGCAAGACATACCACAGATCTACTTGTGAACCTGTACTTGACAGGAACAATCAATACATTAGGAGAAAAATCAAGGGACAATCACTGAAAAATACACTGAAATAAAAAAATAATGGCTGTAACCTGGGACAAGTAAGAAACATGAAAAACAGTCTCTTCTTGTGACACAGAAAAGACACAACACTGACACCTGCAGAGTCATACGATGCACAGATTCATGGCAACAGACCTATGAAGAATTCTTTGCTGGTGCTCACCCATCCTCTTTCAGTCAGAGACTTGTATAAAGTTCACCAGGCTAAATGGATGGAGTCCACCATCAGAAGCTGTCTTCTCCACACTGTACTGTGATAATCAACAGGTGTGTGAAAATGATGAATCTTTACCCATAAGCACAGACAGTGACTTATTGCCTAAGCTATTAAAAACCAATTCAGAAGACCCACTGAAGGCAACCAAGGTGATAGGTTTGTCAACATCCCAGTCCACAGCAGGTGCACCAGGTAAGTAAATAGAAATGTGAGTATAATCAGGAATGGCTCACTCAAGGAGGCAACTGTCTAGACTGGCAATACTGACTCTAGGGAGCGCTGATTCCACCTCTGATAAAAACCAAGAAGCCCAGCAAATGGAATAAAAATAAAACTTGCCAGCCCTAGGTATCAGCTGAGATCCATGTAAACTTGGTAAAATCAGTTAAATGAACTAGTGTTGTTACATTGGCTGCAATAAGGGAAGAGACAAGACTCCTCAAAACAAGAATCTTCAAGGCAGCCTTATAATCAAGGGATTTGGCAAGAAGCCCTGACAGCTCCAGCTGCCTATCCAGTGGCTTCAGCTTAAAAAATATGCAAGCCTTAAAAATACTTTGATATAAACTAGATAACACCTCAAAATTGAGGCAGCCACAGTCCAACAAAAAAGTTCCTGATTAAAAACTCAAGACCCCTACCCATCAAAGAAAATCAAAGATCAGTGGCTTCCAAGGAACGACTCATCCCAAAGAACAACTGCTGCAGAGACTGTACCTGAAAATAGTGACCCTGCTCGAAAGATCAATGAGACCTTGACCCTTGTCTGCAGTGGGCGGATACAAAATACTCTGCCTGCAAGTGATGGGAGAGAAAGGCCAGGAAGGGGCTTTTGCAACATGCATAACTGAGGCTTGATGGAAAGAGCTTACGATAACCCACACAGAGAACAACCCTGTCTGATTCCCCTATGGAATGGAAAGAAGGTGCTCAAAACACCTTAAGTATACTATATATACTGTAACTGAATGCAGGAGACAAGACCAAGGCCAAAAGCAGAGTGTGAAACAAATATTCATGATCAACGTGATCATAAACCTTCTCTTGATCAAGGGAAATCAATCCAATGTACAAATCAAACATTTTTGAGCTCAAAATTGCATCCTGCAATAGGCAAAGGTTATCAAAAATGGACCTGTTGGGAATGCAATAGGTTTGATTAGGGCGCATGACTGAACCAATCACAGTTTTCAGTCTATTTGCCAAGACCTTTGAAAAAAGTTAATAGTCATAACAAAGCAGCAACACAGGTTTCCAATTCTTCACCTCCCCAAGCCTCCCTTTGTTAGGCAACAGAGTAAGAACTGCTTGAAGACAACTGAGTGGCAATATCTTCTCTCTGATGCTTTCCTGAAAAAGCTGGATGAAGTCAGGCCCAAGAAGGGTCAAAAAGGTCTTATAAAACTCAGTAGGCAAACCATCAATACCAAGTGCCTAACCCTAATCCTAACGCAAAGCCATTTAGGGCAGAAGTCCACTCTAAGGCATCAGGTCCTGTTCAGGTTTGTCCACATCCAATATTGAGATCCTAGGAAGATCCTCAAGGAACCACCAAATCTCAGATGGATACAAAAGCTCTGTGGTAGGTCTGAGAAAACACTCACAGCAAACTTCCTAACCTTACTCATCCTGTGAGGCAACCCAGGCTGTCCGAAAATAATTCAAAGAGTCTCAAAAGTGGATATCTTGTCAAAAATGAATGTTAAAATGCCAGTATGGAAGACAGTCTTGGATAGAAACAAAATCTCTCATTAAGGGTACAATTAAAATCACCCCCCAAAATTAAAATATCACTTGTCAAACAATTTGTCTGAAGAGCATCCAAGTTCACAAAATCACACCCTGTCTTTTCCTGTAGTAGGATCATAGATGTACATTTTAAAAAAGGTGCTATTGCTCAAAAGTATCTTGAACCATCAATAAATGGCCTGGAACAACTTCCTGCACAGCTACGGAATCAGGCTTCACCCTGTCTGCAAAGAGAATGGCAACTCTTGCGTTTGCAGCGGACCCAGGACTCAGAAAAACCTCCCCTCTCCAATAAGCAAGCCAGTTGGTTAGGTTGTCCGCATCTTTGTGAGTGTCTTGCAAAATTAAATATCCATCCTTTTCTGGGACAGGTACTCAAAGAGCCATATGGTTTTTTTTCCATGTTCTAGCACCCACTCGCATTCAGACAGCCACACACAAAATTATCCATCAGATCAGAACTCATCAGAAAAAAATAAGAAAAAAACAAACAGAGGAACTACCCCCTCTCAAAACCTCACACAAAACCACCACTTCTCCTATATCCATTAATCCCCAACAATGCCATTGATCAAAGAAGCACACACATTGATCATAACTTCTTTTTGACAAACTCAGATACAGAGACATCTCTCATAGTATACTGAGCAGACAACAAAAACAGATTGTCAGGAAACCAATCTGCCACCTCTACTCCACATTTCCTCTTAGTCTCATCCAGAAACTTATCAACAGCATCCAAGATATATGCTCACTCAGGGAATTCCGACCCAGAACATTTGTGATTTCATCATCCCCCACTCTCTGACTGTGCATCACTACCAACCTTGATGCGGGGAACCTCAGAGAGACTAGTGGGGGGGATGGGCTGCTGAGACCGAGGAGGCAAAACTACACCCTGAGAATTCTCCATGCCCTCAGCTAGGTAACCACCATCAGCAGCACCCTCAATAGCATGTTTCTCAACTGCACTGACCAAACTACCCCACTTCACTGCACCCTCTGAAACTATAGCCCCCTTTGCCTTCAACAGCTGCTTTTTGCTTTGAACTTGAACTTGCTTGGACTTTGCCAGCAAACCAGAATCCTCAGCCAGGGCTGCCAATTCCATACCAACAGGCTCAGTCTCCATTTGCAATCAGACTCAGACCAAGAGGTCACTGAGTCAGAAGTCACAGAACCAGTAATATTATCTCCCACAGGCTGTTAAGGGGCACTAGCCCCCCCAGAACCAACATCCCCAGAGACATCTGGAGCCTGCTGGTACCCAGACTCTGCCACAGCCATGCCACCCTGTGCTTTACTCTCAGAAACCCCTACATTCCCAGGACAGGGTCACCATTCCCAGGGGCCAACCTGCCTCTTCTCAGGACACTGATTAACCAGATGTGTCAGACTCTCACAACAAAAGCAGGCCATGTCCTCAGTGGCAACAAACACAATGTAGTCACAGTCCCCAGTCCCATATTTCAGGGAAACTTTTAGAACTTTGGAAGCCTTGTTTAATATCAGATAAACCTGCCTATGAAAGGACAAGGCATGCCAAACCTGTGGCGCTTTAAATGTGGGCTGGTGCTCTTACCAGAACTCACCAGGTCTCTAGCCAGCTGCTCATTTCCTATGCAAGGAGGAACATTAGAGATGGTGACTTTAACAGCAGGTGTTGAGAGGGACACAACTGAGATAGAAACACCCTGCACAACAAACTCCTCCACAACTGGCTGCTTACAAGGCTAAGCCTGGCAACAAACACTACACCAGCCTTGCTCTTGTGGGAGGCAGACCTCACATTTTTTAACCCAATCACTTTCCCCACAGCTAGAACACACACTACAGTGTCTGGAGGCAAAATCTGCAACCCATGTCCCTGGTTTAAACCCTCAGAATCCATAACAAAGTGAGGTCTCTGTCCCCCTGGGCTGGCCATGCCACCCAGAGGTCAAGCCAAAGCCTTCTAAAACAAGTGAAGTCCTGAAATTAAACCCACAATAACCACCAAACTAAAACATACACACACAAAAAAAACCCCAAATCCTATTTCCCCAACAGAAAAAAAACAGAGAATGTCAAAGCATACTAGAGTTGATTGGACCTATTCCTGGAAGTTTCATCACATGACAAACTTTAATTGAAGATTAATCTTTAATTCCTGGAGACTTCAGGACAGTCAGAATCATAGAATATCAGGGCTAGATGGGACCTCAGGAGGTCATCTAGTCTAACCTGCTGCTTGAAGCAGGACCAATCTCCAGATAGATTTTTGTCCCAAATGGCCCTCTCAGAGATTGAATTCACAACCCTAAATTTAGCGGGCCAATGCTCAAACCACTGAGCTATCCATCACCCCAAAGCAGCCCTAAAGCACACTCACTCTTTGACTCATTCCCAAACATTCCCACAATCCTCTGGGGGACATACAAAGAGAGACAGAGAGAGAAATTCTGTCTTTTGAGGTAGTGTTTTTGATTCAGCTAGTGGTGTTGGCAATATAATCTGAGTCCCTCTCTCTGGTCTAGTCAGGACATTTCTCAGGATTAGGATGAAGGTTCAGGATCCCCGGGGACAATTGTGTGTGGCAGCCTTTATGGCACAGCTTGCTCCAGTACCCAAGTTTTTCCCGAAAATTTCTTTATTTAACGATCGCAAATGGAATGAGGTGAAGAATAATCCATCTCCTCATTAGTTTGTTCAACAATTAGGCCTAGTTTCTGACCCACCAATTTTGGTTCACTGATTTCTGGTACCACACTTTTCTTGTTTACCAGGCACAATCTTAACACAGCGCTTGAGTTATATCAGTACACCTTTTTGTTTAGACTAATTCAGTGTTTCTGTCTCCCTTCCATACCTTTTCCCATCAGTATTTGTCATCACACGTTATTGTGGCATCTTATGAACTTTCACATACTTTTACAATTGAGCTCACAATTAGGATAAATTACAACAGATCTTACCATCTAAGCTGAAAACAAGATAATGTATTAATACTGATAGACAGATGGGGAATTATAAGGAGACAATGAGACAATATTTGGCACCATCTCTCCCCAACACACACTCTCTCTCTCTCTACTTTACTTTACCTTCCCATATGCATTTCTCTCAATACCTCTTGCTTCTCCCTTTGCATCTCATGAACAGAAAAAGCCATTCTATTTTCTTTTCTTAAAAGCCATTTCCATTTTCTGGCTTCCCTTGCAAAAGTGCCAGAATACCCCTTTCCCTTCACAAGCTGCTTCTCTGCTGCTGCTGCCTTCCTAGCTCCTCATAGCTGGAAATATTCCTTTCTCTCTTGTGTAGCATCCTGGCTCCTCTGGACTCAAGGAAGCTAGATTACACCTGGGAACTACCTACCTGGAAATTAGGCAATTACTCAAGAGTTAAGGCTGGCTTGTAAAGGAGGAAGTAACTCTACATCTTGGACAGACAGTTGTTTACTACTTAGGTAACTTTATTGTTGAATATGAGATTTATGGATGATACAATAGTGTGTCTTTCTTGTCTGCTGAGAGAGCATTTATAAAGCAGAATAGCAGGTGGGATTGTGTCCCAAAATTAATCTTCCTTACATTATTTTTACCAAGCATTTTGTCACACAGAATAAGACAATTAAAACAGTAGCACAGGATCAATATATATACAAAAGGCAATTGAATCAAATGTATACAATGTAATTCAGTGCTAACTGAGAGATGTTCTATATTATAAAATCCTTATTTGCACTTACGTCACTGTATATGTGTTTTGTACAAGTACATCCTTTTCTATTCACAATTCTATGTGCTTGCCTTTTTTCATTTTGAATTATTTTGTACTAACACTTAAATTGTTCCATTGAGAACAGGAGAACAGGATTTATTTGCTGAAGTATGACAAGGGGAAATAGGGCTAAGAGAAATACAGTTCAGGCAGCTCCAATTGCTAGCACAGCTGTATTTTTTGTAATTTGTTTTAGTTCTTTTGTTCCATTCCTTTAGTAATTTAATAACTGAAAAACAAAACTCATGAAAGCTAGGAATGTATTGGGAGGTCAGAGAGGGAAATTTGTGCCATGTAACTTGGAGCAAGAATGGGGTTAAGATAATATCAGAAGCATAATCAACTGCACTATTCACAGGGCCTGAATAGTGTGTACCTATAGTGTGTACTGCATAAGGTATGGCATTTTGAAAATAGCATATCTATATAGCACAACTTGCCCCCTTCATCATAATATACATTACACAAGGCACTTTGGGGTTATTAATCCAGTTCAGCTAAGCAAAATGAAATCTATTTCAGCCAAGCATAGCAGCTCACCTGTCAATTAGAAATTAATAGAACTATTTGTATTTAGTTTTTCGGGTCACAAGGGAAATTTGACACTAATCACTAACTTGCTGCTCCAGCTATTTCACTAATAATAATAACCCAGTATTACTTTTTATGCCGTGAAACCCTGCTGTAAATAAACTGTCTCCCTCCGTATAATTAAAATATAATTAAGGATGTAATACAGTTTTGGGTACTGTTTATGGTTGAGTAGCATTTTCCTCTTGTTTAGCATGTCACATTTACTCATTGACAAGGAGTGTTTGTCACCAGGATACTGAGTTACTGAGAGAGCACTGTGCATTTTAAATGCCAGTTATTGTTTCAATCATCTGGGGGAGAGAACCATTTTAGCCTTTGACAGCTCCCTAACTGAGATCTGGGAGGTAGGCAGAGATAAGCCTGCCCAGTTCTGAAGGCCCCTCCCCCATCCTAAGGGGAGGAGTGCCAGGGGATCCCCTTAGTACCCCCAGTCATAGTCCAGGAGGTCTCAAATTCTGATGGTTCCTGCCAGGACCAACCTCTGGTGCACTCTGCCACCTGCATACCAAGCTAGGAGATATGACCCCTTGGTGGCTGCCCTAGACCTGGTTGCTGAAACCAGCTTTCAGGTCAGGCCTAAACCCACACCAGGACGCTCAGGTCCTGGACCACGAGAAGCACTTCATCTGCATACACTGACAGGACCACCCGTAACTTTGGCTCATGGAGCAGCAACCCCATCAACCTCATATGGAGGAGATGGAGGAATGGCTCAATGGCCAAAGTACGCATCTAGCCTGATAGCAGACAGCCCTGGAACACTCCTCACCCGAAACTGACAGGTTCTGTCAGGGACCAGTTGAGCTTGACCAAACACTCCACAGAAGTGGATTGCACCTGGAGAAAGGCCACAAACTGGAGCCTGAAGCTGAATGCCCACAGAGTGCCCAGGAGATACCCATGGTCCTCCATGTCAATCACCTTCTCCTGTTCCAGGGGCAGAAGGTTGAATGACAGACCATCCCTACACTTGAGCTTGAGGCAGTCTTGGACCAAATAAAGGTTGTCAAAGATGTTATGGAATGGAATGGTGTAAGTCTGGTTGGGGTGGACCACATCCACCAGCATGGACCCCCGCGGCAACGAGATGGCCTTCACTACCACCTTATAATCCATGCTTGGGAGTGAGACTGGACAGCAATTCCTAAGGTTGCGGAGGTCCCCCTTCTTTGGTAGCAAGGTGAGCACAGCTCACCTGCATGACAAAGGGAGGACCCCACTCCCCAAGAACTCGGCCCAGGCTGAGGACATCCAAGAACATGCAGTAAAACTCCACGGTCAGCCCATCCACGCCCAGAGATTTATTCGTGGACATGAGATGGAGGGCTTCCGAGAACTCTGCCAGAGTGAGAGGTGGCTCCAGCTTGTCCTGGTCACCCATGCTGACCCTTGGGAGTCCGTCCCAGAGCACTCCACAGGCTTCGGGATCAGGGAGAAAAGGCTGGTGTAGAAGACCCTGGCCCTCCCATACATCTCCACTGGATCCGTGAGGGGGGTGCTGTCCTCTGCCAAAATGCTTTTTAGCCCTCCTCTTTTTCTCCAGGGTGTAGAAGAAGTGGGAGCCGTGATCCATCTCCCAAAAGTGACAGGAATTTCAATTTTAAAGGTGATCTGTAAAGGGGCAAGAACTCTCTTAGATGTCAGTGCTGATGGACTGGACCCATATAGCACTTTTCATCTATGACTTTAAAAAAGTGGGTGATGACCAATCTGAATTTTAAATCTGACCTTTAGAGGTACTGAGCAATCAACTGGACTATCAGTGAAAATCCATATGGATTAGCCTCTGAAAATCAGGCTACCTACTGCCTAAACAGTTATTTAGGTGCCTGACTTTAGAAATTCACATTTAAAAGTTTTGGCCCAAGTGACTTGTCCAGGGACAGAGTCCATGATAGAACTTCAAATAGGACCGAGTTCTCCTGACTCCCTGTTCTTGTCACCAGACAGTAAAGCCACGATTGTGCAGAAAATTCAATTCACTGTAGCTGTAGTCAACACATCCCCCCAGCATCATCTTTAACAGTCTCCAAGGCTGCAGAGATTGTTTAACAAGCATTTATTTTAGACGTTCGAGGCTTAGAAAATGGAAAGTATCTCTTTTCACTGATGACCTCAGGAGGACTCAATTGATCATACTCATAGAACACACACAAGCCCAAAACCTCATGACGGGGATGGAGCTCTCACAAGTTCACTGTCCAGCTGTAACCTTAGAAAAAAGACTTCAGGGTCTGGTTTTTGCATCATCTTCTCTACATACCATGTCTGTGAAGTATAGGCTGCCTGCACACCCTAAAACAAGAAGAATCTAACCAATTTATGAATGGGCAAGATGCCCTCCAAACAGATTGGTATAAATATCAACAGCATGGATAGCAGGTTTGTACATAAAATACTTTTATTGAAGACAGTAGTCTCATCTGGGATCACTGCTCAATCTGTTTCTGAGCCTGGTAATCTAACTCTGAGCTGGATTATTTTGTTTTAATTAAAAAAAAAAAAAGATTTCCAGAGCCATATAAAGTCATTGCTTCTGGCCCACAGGAATCAGGAAAACATTGCTTTAGGGCAGAAAGACTCATTATATCAGTATATATGGTAGCCATGTTCTCAGTGATACAAACACAGGCCATTATTTGTATGCATGCATTACTGATCTCCATTAGGAAATACGATCCAAAGCCCTAAAATCTGTGATATGAAGTGATAACACTAGATCAATTGCACCAGCTACAGAGGCTTGCTCCTGCAGCTGCTCTGTATATCTAAATTCCATTTTACCAAGTAGTATTTTCTACTGCAGGACTAGGTGAGAGTTCCAGATCAAAATGTGCAAATGGTAAGGTAAATTTATGCTGCTGTACATAGCATGAATGTCAAGAGATCCAAACACAAATCTAGAGGGTAGGTTTTCTGCTGTATCTCAACTCAAAAAATGTTGAAAGTGCCACTGATAAAGCAACTCCACCCACTTTGAGAGTATGTCAACACTACAAACCTAGGTTGACCTATAGCATGTCTACACTACTCTCCTTTGGTTGGTGATGCACATTCTCACCAGGAGCTTTTCTACCGACTTAAGAGATGTTGTAACAGGAGCTGAAAGCCTTGTCTCTCACCTGTGCCAGCAGCTCCCTGCCAGAAGCGTGGCTGCCCCACAGGCTCCTGGTGAGTTGTCCCCTACTCTTCTCTCCATTCTCACAGGGAGTGGGGGAAGCTGCCTGGGGCTTCTTGCCTCCCCTCCCCCCTTCCCCATCAGGAGTAGGGGGAAGCTGCCCAAATTCTCTCCTTTCCCGCCCCCCAACCATGTAGCTGTAGCAGGCACAAAGTAACTGAACTTCTTATGTAAGACAGCAGCAGTGAATTCTTTGCGAGAGTTTGTGTTATTATGCCATTCCAATTTTAAAAGATCCAGAGTTAATAGCCTAGGACACTATTCTGTAACTTGTTCCAAATATGTCTTCAGCTCCAAATCAATAGGTCCAGCTGAGGTCCATTAATAATGGTGACCATTTCTATTAACATTCAAGTGACAATTTTCCCAGTACTTGAAAAGAGAGAAGAAAAATAAACCAGATATTGCAATATATTGCAAATTAAGTATCATCGTCACAGGCACATCCCAAAGGGGTATAGCCTCCTTGCAGATTTAGTGCCACCTGGATGGATCTTTAGCTAGATCATTAAGATGGTCAGGCTGGATGTTCAGTCTGTGTCCGTCACTGACAATCCTATTGTACCACAGAAGCATCTAGTGACCACATGGTCACTGGCCAAATAGCAGCATTCCTTGGTAAACAAGCTTCATAATATGTTGATCTTCCATCCTTATATGTCTTTATCAAGAAGACCACTGAAACGGAACCAATGCTAATGAAAGCAGTTGCTGGGTTCAGCTACGAATATCCTCATTTCTGATCTTGTCCTGACATTTAATGCGGAGCAGATGATGAAGACGATGAGACTCAGCAACATCAATCCACCATTCTTCAATCTTCCTCAGCACCCATGTTTCATTGCCATGCAACAGAGTTGGTATAACGATGGCTCTATAGGTCTGCAGCTTTGTAACAAGCTTGATGTCAAGACTTCTCCACAGAGTCTGCTGCAGGGCTCAGAACATAGTGGCACATTGTACAAGCATCCTCCAGCATTGTCTATAATGGTTTCTGAGTATTTGACTGTTGTCACTGCTCAATATCCCATCTAGATAGGTTAATACTGATCTGGTTGTAATCTGGAGCTGAAGGATGCTTGATAGTAATGTCCAGGGGCTTAGTTTTATCTGGATTAATATCCAGACCAATGTGTGCTGCTTCTTCAGGGTTGGCCTGGTCTCATCATGAGCATGTTTGTACTGAAGCTGATCACCTGAGATAATCTGGCCAGTTGTCCTTGTAGCCCAAACAGCCAAGAATTTCTCTGCACTGAGGAGAAAATGATGAATAGAACCTGGAAAAGGGGCCATTCCAGTAATCTGCATGTTGGCTGCAAATGTAACATCGGTGCTTGAAATGTTCAAATGTTGTCCAAAATGGCTAAAGCTATCCTCTTTATCAAGCAGTTGAAGAGCCTAAACATTGATATCTACACTTTATCTGAAGTACACCAGACAGGAAGCAGTGAAAAGAAAGTTGCAGATCATACATTGTTGTTCTCAGGCTGTACCCAACTATGGGTATCTTATCATCAGTGTTTACAGTCCCACCAAAACCAAGGGCAATGATACAGCTACCAATATTTTTTACCAGCAACTGCACACAGTCCTTAATGAAACAGAAAATATGTCAATACAACACAAGTATCATCAATAATAGGTCACCTGAATTAAACTAGATAGTGCAGTTAATAGGTCATCAGTTTCTCTCTGTCATTTATGGCAACAATGTTAAGCTAGAGGTAGCAGTGCATGATCAATGCTATGCTAGTGCTCACTGGCTGCCCTGCATCAGAGGGGTAGCCGTGTTTGTCTGGATCTGTAAAAAGCAACAAAGAGTCCTGTGGCACCTTATAGTCTAACAGACGTATTGGAGCATGAGCTTTCGTGGATGAATACCCACTTTGTCAGACGCATGTGGTGGAAATTTCCAGAGGCAGGTATAAACATGTCTGGCCTGCAGATGCCTCACTACTGGCCAGGCACTCCTCCTCTTCCTAAGGAAAGAACAACGAGGCAATCAAGCTTCCTGACTTAATCAAGCTTCCTTTCCCCTGGCCTCTTTGTGGGGGAGGGGATAGTAGAAAAACATCCCTGGACTCCCTGACTCCTGAGAAAGCCATAGGCAAGAAGACAACAGCTGGCTCTGGCCTCCCCAATGAGTGGAAGAGCCAGGGATGTGGGGCAATCAGGACTCTAAATGCATCAACATCGTTTGTTTTTTTTAATCAGCCTGCTCTTTGATCTCTGTACTCTAAGACTGGTCTTTCGGTTGAGTGAAGAGAAAGGAAGGGGGAAGATGGAGATGAAATAGTTCCTATAATAGCTGCTCCCATTGCTGCCTGGGGCCCATGCTGGCTGTTGCTATTATTGCCTTTGCTAGCGCTGCAGCTGAACAATGACTGCTGCTGACCCTGTCTTGACTCTTTTCCTATCTCCTTGAAAATAAACACAGCCATTTGGGAGTTTGACAGCAGGTGGAGTGTGAGTGTCTGTGATGGGCACTGGGTCACGGTTATTACTTGTCTGCCCTATACTCTTGCTATTCAGTTTTTCTCCTAGCTGGTGGTTTCTGCTATAGGAAAATGAATATAAATTCCCAAATCTTCTTACCTTAGATGTTCCCTGCAAACTACAAGAGAAATATATGCTCATTATATTTTAAAACTCAAAGTTCAAAACTAAGGAGGAAAAAATGGCAAAAGTACATAACATTACGACACTCCATACTAATTTTGACACACACATTCCCCCCCTCCCCTTTCACAGCCTCTGACTTCTTTCCACTTTCCACTCGGAGTCCCAAGATGCCTCTGAGGGCAGAGCCAGCAGTTCAGGTACAATAAGTGACTTCAATTTTCACCCAGACCTCCACAAAACTACACATTTGTCAAGGTTTGAAAGAGTCCAGAAAACATATGTGACATTGTCATTTTGATGTGTCCCCTCTGGGTTGTGCTTATAGTTATTTATTTGATAAATGTCAACAGTGTGCTCAGTGCTGTACAAAACACAAGGATAAATATAGTCCATATCCCAATTCTCTTATGAAATATAAAGAAATCATCTTCTTGGGGTATTTACAGGCTGACTGGAACCTCAAAAAGTACAAGATCTCACGAGGGAACTTGTACTTACAATAGTTGTAGCCCACACCTGCATTCTGCCATGATTATTATTTTCCCCTGAAAAATATACCTGCCCGCCTACATCTTATTCTCACATGGAAAAACTCACTGTAACAGGATTGGCACCTGCCTCTCGCAAGCACCCCCTCTGGTTGGGTGTGTATTCAGGCTTTAAACCAGTCCAGCCCTTGTATGGGGCCATATCCCAGAGTTTCCTCCCTGGAGACACTATTTTCCTGCAGCCCTCCCCAGGCTCAGTCCCTACTCAGTCCCCACAGCCAGCCAGGAGCTCCCTCAATGCTTCCCTGGTCCCTGCTAGCAAACTGTCTTAGGCTTAGTCCTTAGCCAGGAGCCTCTCGCTCCCCAGGTCTCTGCCCCAACTTAGCTGTCTTTGATCTGGCTGCTTTTCTAGCCAAGCATGCAGGTCTTCGTTCTCTAAGTCCAAGCAGCTACTAACTGCTGCTCTGCAGGGCTGCCCAGAGGATTTAGGGGGCCTGGGGCAAAGCAATTTCAGGGGTCCCTTCCATGAAAAAAAGTTGCAATACTATAGAATACTATATTCTCATGGGGGCCCCTGCAGGGCCCGGGGCCTGGGGAAAATTGCCCCACTTGCCCCTCCCTCTGGGCAGCCCTGCTGCTCTGCTTTGCAGCTCCTTCCCCACTTTCACTTCTAAGTTCCTTGAGCAGGTTGTTTAAAATTGCTGCATTAATTGCCTCTACTCTATTCTCACTCAGTTCCCAGTCACCTCCGATCTGAATTATGTTCTCTCCACTCCACCAAAACTGCCCTCAACAAGCTTTTCAATGATCTTATCCTGGCTAAGACTCATGACCTCTTCTCAGTCCTCATCCTTTCCACATCTTTTGATACTGTTGCTCATGCTTTCCTCCTTGACACCCTGTCCTCCTTTATGTTCGAGGGCATTGTCTTTTCTTGGCTCCTCATCCACTTTTTTTCAAGGAACCCCATATCTCAGGTACTGTTTGCTGCCCCACCTTACACTCACTAACTCTTCTCTCTCTATGCCTTATTCTTGACTGATCTCATTCACTCTGTTTCCACTCTCACTTCCATGCAAATGATTTACAAATCAGCGTATTTTGACAGACTTCCCCGGGGGCCAACCTGGAACTAGGGTATCGGTGAGCCCTCTGGCATACCAGCCTAGGCTCCCTCTCACTCTGTGAGGCTATGACAAGCTGCAATCTTCTCCAGACCTTACTTTGTCATACACAAGCAGGGACACCCCCAGCTGCAGTTACATGAATGCTTCTCCTAGCCACTCATGAACCAACAATAGAGAGGCTCAGTCCATACCCCTGCTCTCCACTCCACAGACTAGGACCCCAGAACTGTACCATCTTGTCCTGGTCAAAAGCCTGATCAGTGTAAGTTTATTTCCCAGTCCACCCCACCCTCAGTGTGGAGAGGACAATGCACTAGCCCCAGTTCCTGAGCAAATTTCCATTTGCACTTCAAACAACATACTGTTTTAGATAAAAAAATAAATAAAGCAAATGTATTAGCTACTGAAAGATAGATTTTAGGTGATTATAAGTAATAGCATACACATCAAAGTTGATTAACTAAGAAATAAACAATCTAAGTTCTATACAGTAGGCATGATTTGAATTAAGCAGTCTCTCACCCTGATGGTACAAAAAGTCCACCAATCTTCCATATACAGGCAGGGCTTCCTTCTTTCCTGCCTGAGACGCTACCTCCCCACTTCAGTCTTTGTTTCTAAGGTGTTTTCAGTTGTTGTCATGTAGATGGAGTGAGGCCAAGTGATGATGTCATTTGCCCCTTTTATAGCTTCTTTCAGCTTGCTGGAAAGATCTTTTGCTGTGACATGTCACACAGTTCCCACTGTGTAGTGCTATCTCTGAGAGGTTTTCGTTGTCCACAGTTCCTGGGGTAATCCTTGTGCATGTTTGTATTCTCCTCAATGTGCCATCAACGTTGTTTGGTCTTTTCATTGTTGTATCTGAAAGGCTGCTTGTGGGTGTTCCCAACAATTTAACAGGATATTAATATTCAATGGATTAAGACTTTTAAAATGATATCTCACAAGGCATACTTAGTAGAAAACATATCATGATTATATCACGATGGTGAATATGGAGTGCAGAGTGCCACTTTGGGGCGCATAGTGTCACACTTATATCTGTGTTGTTCTCCCCGCCCAGTCCTGACCTATGTCTCTTGGACATATCATCCTGATCCTCACCATCAGCCCTGACTTAACATGACTAAAACGAAGATTTTTCCTCATAAGTCTCCTCCCTCCTTTTCCAGTGCTGCTGACATCATCACCATTCACCCTACCCTTTCTTGGGCAATCTCAGTCATCTTTGATGCCTCTCTTTCCTCTCCAGATTATCATCAACTCTTGCCAATTCTTTCTCCATTACTTTTCAGAGATCCAACCCTTTCTTCACTTCTCAATGGTAAAAAATACTTATCCATTGCCTTGTCATAACTTGCTCATTGTATTGAACCTCTTCTCTGGCTACCTAGATCCCAAACGGCTCCCTTTCACTCTAACATCCAACAGCCAAACTTATCTTTTTCTCCTATCAATCAGACCATGTCTCTCCCCTCTTTGAGTTGTTCCACTGGCTTTCCCTTGACCAGCATGTCAAGTTTAAACTCCTCTTCATCTTCAAGGCCCTATACAACTGTATCAGCCCACAGCTCAGACCTCACCACATATCACATTCTTCCTTGTTCCTACCACTCTGCCAACAATTATTATTATTTTTTGTGTGATGGTATTGCCTACAGACCTATTGTGCTCGGCACTGCACAGAGTAAGAGTCAGATTTCTAACCTGAAGAATTTACAATCTAATGCCATCCTGGACATTATTTCAGTTTAATTAGCCCCATCTCATCTTCGATTTTTTTCCCCTCAGCATCCTGTATGCATAAAACTTCCATCAAGTTTCCACACCTCAGGCCCTCACCCTTTCTTCATTCAATTTCTTTTCACCACTTCTTCAAGAAGGCACACAAATAAGTGAAAAAGTAGCAAATTAAAACAACATTCTGCCAGCCTTATTTACTTTGCATAGTAAACCACTCCAGGAACAGCCCCATTACAATCAATGGAATTACTCACAATGTAAAATGGGGGGGGATCTTTTTTAAAAATGACCCTGCCTCTCAATCTTTCAGTGTGTCCTGCCTCTCTCCGTCTGTCTTCTACACTGAAGCTCTCCAGGGCAGGGACTGTCTTTATATATGTGCTAGTGACATCAGGAAACACTTCTATGGTGCTGTCAAATAATCATCAGTAATCATTAGAGCTGTGTACAGGGCAGAAATTCCCTTTTCTCAATTGTGAGATTTCAAAATTTGGTTTCATTCTGGATTCAAACAACCCACCAAAATGTTTAAATTCTTTCAAGGAAAATTCTGGAAAAAAATATTTTGGTCAATCAAAATGTTTTGTTTCGAAAAAAATGTTTTGGTTTGATTTTGTCCTGTTTATTTAGTAATATTATATAATATAAACATATAAAATTGAAACAAAAACTCATTCCAAAACAAACAAAAAATAGTCAGAGCTTTTTGCTTGGTTTTCTTCCAAAACAAAATTCCTGCAGAATCAACTCAATTTTGCAGAACATTTTTATTTCAAAGAACTGCATATTCTGATGACATATGGCTCAGCCAATGTTTCTCCAACCAGCTGTAGTACTAAAAATAATTAATAATAATGACAGGACTTAATTTTTCATCCTATATTTACCAAGTTTCCTTAATGATCTGTTGTGAAGAACTTTATCATGAGTTTTTTGCTAATCTAAATAAATTATCCACTGTTTTTCCTTGGGTTACATCGCCAAAGGAATAATTAACATTTTGAAAAATCTTTGTCACTTATTGGAATATGGCCAGATTCTGCCACCCTTGCACTCACTGGCTAGTAACTTACTCCACAAACTGACATTAATTTCAATGGGACTACTCGAGCAGTGAGGTGGTATCCAGCATGAGTAAGGGTATCAAAATCCAGTACATATTAAATCATGACAAATTCTAAAAAAGGGCTAAGGATTAATTACATTCAAAGTGCTTCACAAACATTAAACTAACTGACCCAATACCCAGACAGGTAGGTATGGGACTTTGTATGATTCATGAAGCTCTCTTGGGCCATCTTTCTTGTCTGAATTTAGGTAATTTTTTTGATCACCATCAAACTGATGAAAGATTCACTGTAATGTAAAAAGACAGTCTCGCATAAAGCCAGAGAGGTTTAGCCAAAGCCTCTACTAGGCAATACAAAGGAGGTTTGTACCGTAATTATTCTTGTTATGTTTGAAAGAGTGATGGTTTGCTCTGCAGGCAGAGAAAGACATCAACATGGCTGCTATACTATGACATGAAAGCAGCTTCTTAAATTTTTTAGCAGCTGGCATGGAAATGAGCTCATTACAATTTGCTGGCTCCCATTGATTCCTGAAACACAATTGGAAAGATGCTTCATGAATTACTTCAAAAATAACTTCCCTCTCCCAGAATATCAGGCATCTCTATCTTCCTTTGATGAATCTGGTATGTTGTGACCACACACACAGAAAGCACTGTACTAATTTTGGGAAATTGGTTATAAATGTAAGCATTTTCAGGGGTGAGGTTTATTTCTATTTTCAGACAAATCCACAGATTTTTCTTTACATTAATGTTCACAAGTATGTTTGCAGCATTCGCTCAGCTCCACTGCTAATCATGGTGGAGGAAAAGAAAAACACTGCATGTGATATCATGGCTCAGGTACCAAGAAGAATGTCTCCCAGACCAATTCTGTCATGTCAGTATCATCATCAGGCTGAGATAGTCTATATTCTATATTGAAATAAATGGTTGGGAAACATGCTGTCTCCAGAGCTCTTTAATCTGGCCCATCCCTTTCCACCCTTTATCTACCTGTTGTTTGCAATGACATACCACTGCCTTGGGCAGAGACCAGTTAATACTTGTCACCTGACTATTGTTTCCTAAGATATTATTTTAATTCGGTGCTCTATATTCTACCTTGCACGTGGACAAGATTTTCATAAACAAAGATTAGGTTCATATTAAATAGGCTCATAAAGCCCCAGCCTATGGCAGCAAGTTGTGGGAGTGCTTTTGTAAGCCTGGGGCTTTCTAAAACGTCTCTACAAATATAATCCATTTCCTATACAGAGTCCACACCACCCCCTTGCAGAAGTTTAGCTTTGTTTACAAATACATCCACCACAAAAATCCTGCTTAAACTTACTCCCTTTCCTTGGGTTCCTCCCTCAGTGTCAGGGGCAGGCTGTTGGCAGCCAGTGTGCATTGGTCAGCTGCTAAGTTGTTGTCAAGAGATGAGTAGCAGGGTCAGGAGTGCACCGGATCAGAATGCCAGGAAGTCAGGCTCAGAACAATACGCTGCAGATAGCAGGGTTAGGGTAAAGCTGGCTCAGGATACCAGGAAGTCAGGATCAAACACCATGTTGCAGATGGCAGGCAAATAGAATGCGGGTCATGCCAGGTCAGGATGTCAAGGCCATTGCCAGATTATAGATAGCAATCAATAGCAAAATTGAGGATAAACCAGGATCGGAGGCCAGAGTCTAGGGTCAACTGCAAGCAAGGTCTAGAGCACAAGAAAGCAGTCTGCATTGCTGCTCAGACAGCTCCCCATGATGGCCTCCTGGTTTAAATATTAGCACCAGCCATTTAGTGGGCTGTGAGCAGTCTCCATCAGGCCATGCTGGGTGGTGCTTCCTGCTGAGTTTAGCTTCACAGGGTCCTCCAGCAGAAACCCAACCTAAGCTTCCAGTGATGACGCGGAAGCATCAGCTGCCCTGCAGTCCTAGATGCTAGTTCTGCAGGTTTACACTGGACTGCTCATCTTATACCCTCGATCCTCTCTACATCGAGAGCCACTCCCTTTTATTCAGCTGGAGTAATGGATCATCTGTTTCAAGAAGGGCAAACCCAAATAATTGTTTAACAATAGGATCAACACCTGCTAACAGGAAGGGGTGTTTCAAGCAAACACTTTGGCCCTGATCCAGAAAAGTGTTTTTTAGGTTCCTCTGTGATCCACAAAACCCCTGTGTGACTACTGCCTAACTCTGTAGGTCCCTAAACTTACTTGGCACCCAAGTTTTTTCCAGTAAATGTTCCCTAAGTGCCTCTGGGCTGGTGCACGGCTGTCTAGGCATCCAGACATGCATCTCATATTTAAACCCCAGAGCAATCCACAAACTGGAATCAGAGGAAGACAGGCATTTCCCCACCTATGTTGCTTGCAGAGCCCAAGCCAGTCGGCATGCTCAGAGGCTGCCTAACTCCACCCAAAACAGCTAAGTGAGGAAGGAATGGAGAATGAGCTCCTGTAGCCCAGGGGTAGGCAGACTTTTTAGCCCGAGGACCACATCTGGGAATAGAAATTGTATGGCGAGCCATGAATGCTCACAAAATTGGGGTTGGGGATGAGGGCTCCGGGGTGGGACCAGAAATGAGGAGTTCGGAATGTGGGAGGGGGCTCTGGCCTGGGGTAGGGGCGGGGGGTGAGGGCTCTGTCTAGGGGTGCAGGCTCTGTCTAGGGATGCAGGCTCTAGGTGGGACTGGTGATGAGGAGTTTGGGTCCAGGAGGGTGCTCTGGGCTGGGACTAAAGGGTTCAGAGGGTGGGAGGGGGATCAGGGCTGGGGCAGGGGGGTTGAGCGCAGGGAGAGGCTGAGGGGTGCAGGCTTCAGGCTGCACTTACCTCAAGCAGATCCCGGAAGCAGTGGCATGTCCCTTCCCTGACTGGTACACGGAGGCACGGCCTGGTGGCTCTGCATGCTGCCCTGTCTGCAGGCACCGCCCCAGCAGCTCCCATTGGCTGCAGTTCCTAGCCAATAGGAGCTTCAGGGGTGGCACTTAGGGCGAGGGAAGTGTGCAGAGTGGAGCCCCCTGGCAGCCCCTAGATGTAGAAGCCAGACAGGAGCCATGCTGCCATGTCTGGGAGCCATGTGGAGTGGCCCCCAACCCTGCACCCCGGCTGGAGCAGAGCAAGCCACAAACCCTGCTCCCCAGTGTGAGCTCAAGGGCCAGAATAAAATGGCTGGCAGGCCGGATCCAGCCTGTGGGCCATAGTTTGCCCACCCCTGCTGTAGCCCCATGTTTGGGGTACTCACCCAGAATATAGAGTCCCCCCTTTCAAGTCCTACTCTTCCCCTGCCTCATGAAGAGAAGGGATTTGAATAGCGATCGGTTACCTCTCAGATGGGTACCCTAACCACTGGTTCATCAGCTAAGAGAGATGCTGAATGCAGGGTTAAGTGGAGCTTTATTTAACCTGTTGATATGTCCGAGTTGATTCCAGCCTAACTCCATCAGTTCCCTGGTGTTCCCTCAATGGCAGCCTGTCATAAACAGATAAGTAAGAGTTAATAGAACAGAAGTACTTCATGTCTCTTTTACCTGTAAAGGGTTAAGTTCAGTGAGCCTGGCTGTCACCTGACCAGAGTACCAATCAGGGGACAGGATACTTTCAAATCTTGAGAGAGGGAAGTTTTTGTGTGTGCAGTTAGTTTTTGGTTGTTGTTCACTCTGGGGGCTCAGAGGGACCAGACGTGCAACCAAGTTCTTCTTTGAGTGCTTGCTCATATCCATTCCAACTAGGTGTGCGCGCGCCGCGTGCACGTTCGTCGGAGACTTTTTACCCTAGCAACACTCAGTGGGCCAGCAGGTCGCCCCCTGGAGTGGCGCCGGTATGGCGCCTGATATATACCCCTGCTGGCCCGCCCGCTCCTCAGTTCCTTCTTACCGCCCGTGTCTGTCGTTGGAACTGTGGAGCACAGCTAGCCGTTCTCCACCTCCCTAGCGTTTCACTCTTCTGCAGTTTAGTGTATATAGTTCAGTTATTATAACAATAGTTGTAGTTATAACGTTAATTTAGTGTAGTTGTAAATAGTTATACTGAGGATCGGGGGTTCGCCCCTTTTTCCTCCCCGCGGTGCCGGGGCCCATGCCCGGTTCACCCGGCTTCAAGCCTTGTGCGGCCTGTCATCGGCCGATGCCAACAGGAGATCCGCACGACTCCTGCCTGAGGTGCCTAGGCGAGTCCCACCTTGTGGACAAGTGTCGGATCTGCAAGGCGTTCAAGCCCCTAACGAAGAAGGAGTGGGACAGTCGCCTGAAGCAGATCCTGATGGAGGCAGCGCTGACTCCCCCACCGTCGGCACCGACTCCGGCACCGGGACCAAGTGTCGCCTCCGCTCCGGACCGCCCGGCGCCGACGAGGGCTCCAACTTCCCGCTCGGCACCGGCCCGGCACCCTAGCCAGCACCGCTCCCTCTCCCCGAGGAGCAAAAAGCACAGGGCTCCTGCGGTTCCTGCAACTGCACCACAGTCAGAGCGTGCCTCAAAACCTGACCGCCCGGCACCGTCATCCGCCGCGGTACCAAGCGTTGTCGCACCATCGACTCCGGCCCCTCAGAGACCGTTGAGTCCGGTGCCTTTCAGCTCCCCAGTGAGGACAGGGGTCGAGCTTGTCGCGCCCTCCACGCCGGATGCCTTCTCAGCGGCACGCGACCTCATCGCACTGACAGAGCCCGAGCTGCCCCAACCCCCGGCACTGCCGGTGCGGGTTATCCAATCGATGGGCAAGCCCACCATGGTACGGCCGCATTCACCGGGTACTACCGGGCATCGGTCCCGCTCCAAATCGAGGGACCACTCCCAGCGTCGCCGCTCGAGATCTAGACGCCGCTCGCAGTCCCGGGACCGCTACCTGCGGCACCGGTCGTACTCGCGGCACCGTTCAAGATCCCGGTCGCTGTCGTACTACTCTCAGCACTGGTCTAGATCATGGCACCGATGTTCCTACCGCAGCCGGTCCCGGCACGGCAGTGGACGGCACCAGTCGACCTCCTGGCACCGAGCTGGTAGCAGGTCATGGTCTAGATTGCGGTACCGCCATGACTCCCGGTACCGTTCACCGGCACCGCGCAGTGACGTCGGGATGCGCAGGGGCCGGCCACAGTCATCGACGGCTCCTCCATGGCCTTCGAGGCACTCGTCCGCTTCTTCCCATATGGACAGCGCCTCTTACGGGGGTTCGGATGTTCACGCCTGCACGGACCAGGGTCCACCTCAATGGTCCTTTTGGACGCCCTGGGCGTACCACCAAGCCCAGGGCGAACCTTCGGGACAAGCTCGCTCCAATCCATTGGAGCGTCGTATGCCAGAGGCCACAGTCAGTCGGCCCCCCCCCCTCAGGTATGGAGGAAGACCCCACGGATCCCCTGGTGCAGCAGGATGCCCGGGAAACGGAGGCCCCTCTGGACGAGGCTTCCGTGCAAGATCCACTCCTCCCTGGGGTGTCTTCGTCCTCGTCCCTGGATGAGGCGGTAGCGGGCACATCTTCATCAGGGCCCCCGCCGATTGATCTCCGGGCGCATCAGGACCTGCTGAGGCGAGTTGCCCAGAACATAAACCTTCCTGTAGAGGAAGTCCCGGAAGTAGAGGACCCGGTAGTAAGCATCCTCTCGGCGGAGGCACCGACCAGGGTAGCCCTCCCCTTCATTAAGTCGATCCAGGCGAAGGCGGACACCATCTGGCAGTCTCCGGCCTCCATTCCACCCACTGCCCGCGGCGTGGAAAGGAAGTATATGGTACCATCCAAGGGGTATGAGTACCTCTACATACACCCCGCTCCCTGCTCCTTGGTGGTACAATCAGTCAATGAGCGGGAACGCCACGGCCAACAGGCTCCTGCATCAAAATCCAGGGAAGCCAGACACATGGACTTGCTGGGCCGTAAAATTTATTCTGCTGGAGGCCTTCAGCTCCGTGTGGCAAACCAGCAGGCCCTCCTGAGCCGTTACAGCCACAACACCTGGGAGACTGTCGGCAAATTTACAGAGCTGCTCCCCCAGGACTCACGCCAGGAATTTTCATCTCTCCTGGAAGAGGGCAGGAGGGTCACCAGGACCTCGCTACAGGCGTCCTTAGATGCCGCAGATTCAGCAGCGAGGACTCTGGCGTCGGGCGTAGCCATGCGCCGTATATCGTGGCTGCAGTCTTCCGGGCTACCGCCGGAGCTACAATACATGATCCAGGACCTGCCATTCGACGGGCAGGGCCTCTTCTCTGAAAAGACGGATCCCAGGCTACAGAGCCTGAAGGATAACCGGGTCATCATGTGTTCACTAGGAATGCACATGCCCCAGACTCAGAGAAGGCCATTCCGCCCCTACCATCAGCGCACTTACCCCCCGCCTCACCCCAGACAAGATTTCAACCGGAGGCGAGGCCAGCCAAACCGTAGACGGCAGTCAGGTCCTCAAAGGGGTAACACTTCCGGGTCCGAAAAGCCACCGCAGGGACCCAAGGCAAACTTTTGAAGGTGCACCCGAGAGCAGCTTACCAATCCCCCCTCTGGATCCACTTCATTTCCTCAACCGCCTCTGCCACTTCCTACCATCATGGTCCCAGCTGACTTCGGATCGTTGGGTCCTGAGCACGGTGCAGTTTGGTTACCATCTTCAGTTTGTTTCTCCACCCCCCTCCCATCCTCCCTCCTCGTCCCTCTTCAGGGACCCCTCTCACGAGCAACTTATCGTCCAGGAGGTTCGCAAGCTCCTGTCCATTGGGGCGATAGAGGAGGTGCCAAGGGAGCTAAGTGGCAAGGGGTTTTATTCCCGGTACTTCTTAATCCCCAAGTCAAAAGGGGGCCTACGACCCATCCTGGACCTGCGAGGCCTGAACAAATTCATCAAAAAGTTCAAGTTCTGCATGGTAACCTTAGGAACCATCATCCCTTCCCTGGATCCCGGAGATTGGTACGCTGCTCTCGATATGAAGGATGCATACTTCCACATTGCGATCTTCCCCCCGCACAGACGGTATCTCTGCTTTGTGGTGAATCAGGACCACTACCAGTTCACGGTCCTCCCCTTTGGGCTCTCCTCGGCCCCCCGGGTATTCACCAAGTGTATGGCTGTCGTCACGGCTGCCCTGCGACGTCATCGTATCCATGTCTTCCCTTACCTCGACGACTGGCTCGTTCGAGGCATGTCAGAAGCGCAGGTGACCGGGCACATCACCATCATCACGGAGCTGTTTACGAGCCTAGGTCTGACCATCAATCCGGACAAGTCCACTCTGGTGCCTACGCGGAGCATAGAATTCATAGGGGCAGTGTTGGACTCCAACCTCGCGACGGCCAGCCTCCCAGGGCACCGATTCCAAGCCATAGTGTCCATGGTCACAAGCCTGCGGGCCTTCCCGACCACATCTGCTTGAACGTGCCTCGCTCTCCTGGGGCACATGGCCGCATGCACCTTCGTCACCAGACATGCAAGACTCCGCATGCGCCCGTTGCAGACCTGGCTCGCGTCGGTCTATCGACCAGGCAGGGATGCCATAGACACAATCGTAACGATTCCACCGAATGTTCTAGGCTCCCTAGGCTGGTGGACAACGCCCTCCCAAGTGTGGGCGGGCGTACCGTTTCACGCCCCACAGCCCTCAGTGTCCCTGACAACGGATGCATCATCGCTGGGCGGGGGTGCGCACCTGGGGACCCTGCATACACAGGGTCTGTGGTCGCAGAGAGAGTTGACTCTTCACATCAATGTGCGGGAGCTACGGGCCGTTCGCCTAGCATGCCAGACATTCCAACGCCATTTGCACGGCCGTTGTGTTGCGGTATTCACGGACAACACAATGGCCATGTATTACATCAACAAGCAGGGTGGGACCCGGTCCTCCCCGCTGTGTCAGGAAGCAATATGTCTGTGGGACTTTTGCATAGCCCACTCTATTCATCTAGTGGCCTCCTTTCTCCCGGGAGTGCGGAACACCCTTGCGGATCACCTGAGCAGATCCTTTCTGTCCCACGAATGGTCCATCCGTCCAGACGTCCTCTATGTCATTTTCCAGAGGTGAGGGTTTCCCCAGATAGACCTGTTCGCCTCCAAATCGAACAGGAAATGCCAGGTGTTCTGCTCCCTACAAGGTCGCTCCCCGGGCTCCCTGTCGGACGTGTTCCTCATACCATGGACGGGTCGTCTTTGCTACGCCTTTCCACCCTTCCCTCTTGTCCATCGAGTCCTGATCAAGGTCCAGAGAGACAAGGCCCGCCTCATCCTGATCGCTCCGGCGTGGCGCGGCAGCCTTGGTACACCATGCTGCTCGACCTGTCCCTGGCGAATCCGATTGCCCTACCTCTTTGGCCGGACCTGATCACGCAGGACTTCGGCAGGATGCGCCATCCGGATCTACAGTCCCTCCATCTGTCTGCGTGGCTCCTGGCTGGTTAAGCCAGTCCGAGTTGCGCTGTTCCGATGCAGTACAACAAGTGTTGTTGGGCAGCAGGAAGCCTTCCACGCGTTCAACCTACCTAGCGAAGTGGAAACGCTTCTGCTGCTGGTGCAGTCAGCATGGCCATGACCCACTCGCCATGCTAGTCCCCACCATCTTGGACTACGTGTGGTCTCTCAAGCAGCAGGGCTTGGCGATCTCCTCTCTACGCGTCCACCTCGCGGCTATATAAACCTTCCACCCAGGCGAGGCTGGCAAGTCCGTATTTTCTCACCCAATGATGTCAAGATTTATCAAGGGTCTGGAGCGGCTCTACCCTCAGGTCAAACGGCCTGCCCCTACTTGGGACCTGAACCTGGTTCTAACCAGGCTAATGGCGCCCCCCTTCGAACCCTTAGCCACATGCTCGCTGCTGTACCTATCCTGGAAGGTGGCCTTCCTAGTCACTATTATGTCGGCCCGGCGAGTCTCGGAGCTTCGGGCTCTGACCGTGGACCCTCCGTATACGGTGTTCCATAAAGACAAGGTACAGCTGCGACCGCACCCGGCGTTCCTCCCTAAGGTCGTCTCCGCCTTCCATATTAACCAAGACGTCTTCCTGCCAGTCTTTTACCCAAAGCCGCATTCATCCCGAAGAGAGCAACAGTTCCACTCCTTGGATGTCCGAAGGGCTCTCGCCTTCTACATTGAGAGAACTAAACCCTTCCGGCGTTCACCACAATTGTTTGTGGCAGTAGCGGAACGCATGAGAGGCATGGCAATCTCCTCCCAGCGTATCGCATCCTGGGTCACGTCCTGCATCAGGACATGTTACGACTTGGCCAGTGTGCCAACGGGACCCCTTACCGCCCATTCTACCAGGGCTCAGGCTTCCTCGGCCGCATTTTTGGCTCATGTCCCCATACAAGAAATCTGCCGTGCGGCCACATGGTCTTCTGTACACACCTTTGCATCACACTATGCGCTGGTACAGCAAGCTAGAGACGATGCCTCTTTTGGCGCAGCGGTTTTACAGTCCGCAATGTCTCACTCTGACCCCACCGCCTAGGTAAGGCTTGGGAATCACCTAATTGGAATGGATATGAGCAAGCACTCGAAGAAGAAAAGACGATTACTCACCTTTGTAACTGTTGTTCTTCGAGATGTGTTGCTCATATCCATTCCACACCCGCCCTCCTTCCCCACTGTCGGAGTAGCCGGCAAGAAGGAACTGAGGAGCGGGCGGGCCAGCAGGGGTATATATCAGGCGCCATACCGGCGCCACTCCAGGGGGCGACCTGCTGGCCCACCAAGTGTTGCTAGGGTAAAAAGTCTCCAACGAACGTGCACGCGGCGCGCACACACCTAATTGGAATGGATATGAGCAACACATCTCGAAGAACAACAGTTACAAAGGTGAGTAACCATCTTTTTCTCTCCAATCTCCCTGATACAGGCTCTTATAAGTTCAGAATAGTGAGTACTAGGTAAATAAATCGAGTTAGGCTTATGTTTGTTTTCTTTATTTGCAAATGTGTATTTGGTTGGAAGGAGTTCAAATTTATATTTTGCTGAAAGGATTTTAATTTGTACTTGAATACTTAGGCTGGGAGGGTATTCCCAGTGTCTATAGCTGAAAGACCCTGTACATATTCCATCTTAAATTTACAAAGATAATTTTTATTGGTTTTTCTTTCTTTAATTAAAAGCTTTTCTTGTTTAAGAACCTGATTGTTTTTTTATTCTGGTGAGACCCCAGGGGACTGGGTCTGGATACACCAGGGCATTGGTGGGGAGAAAGGAGGGAAGAGGGAGAGAGAGGCTAATTTCTCTCTGTGTTAGGATTACTGTCTCTCTTAGGGAGAGTCTGGGAGGGGAAGAGAGAAGGAGGGGGGGAAGGTGCATTTTCCTCTCCGTTTTAAGATTCAAGGAGTTTGAATCACAGTGATCTTCCAGGGTAACCCAGGGAGGGGAAGCCTGGGAGAGGCAACGGTGAGGGAAAGGGTTTACTTTCCTTGTGTTAAGATCCAGAAGGTCTGGGTCTTGGGGGTCCCCGGGCAAGGTTTTGGGGGGACCAGAGTGTACTAGGCACTGGAATTCCTGGTTGGTGGCAGCGCTACAAGTACTAAGCTGGTAATTGAGCTTAGGGGAATTCATGCTGGTACCCCATCTTTTGGACGCTAAGGTTCAGAGTGGGGAATTATACCATGACACAGCCTCTCCAGGGAACCTGGGGCTCTGTGAGTATAGAAGCTTGGCCACCTCCTCTCCTTTGCTGTTGTCTCACTGCATGTACTTCCAGGGGGATTCAGACTTAGTTTCATGGCTCACGCTGCCACCTGCTGCACTGCAGAGAACTCACAGCTCAAGACACTGTGACCATGTTTATTTAGCAAGCAGTGAAAATGAATGCAGGGTAAATTGAACAAGTGGAACTTTATTAAACCTTCTGGACTGCTCAGTCCATGTGGCTCCCCCATCAATGCACCAGCTACAAAAGCTGATAAGGTGTGGGATGGAAAGTAATCTGTACTTGGTGAAGGACTTGTGAAAATTACATCCTCCAAAGCATGTGGGAGTGCAGGAAATAATTGAGAGTTCCTTTCCAGTGTGCCTCCTGGGACAACACAGCTATGGACTTTATATTCAGTGCCTGAAATCAGCTGTTGGCTGGAACTGTTTGTACTTGAGAGGATAGAAAAGGAAAGTATAGTTAGGGTGAAGCTAGTTGTACAAGCAACAGGATACTTAGTCCTGGTGAATTTTATATAATAAGCAGGACCCTGTCTCCACTGCATTCTATAATTGTGTGGTCACAGGTCTTGTCACAGAAGCCACACCTTGTTGCAGATGAGAATTGTAATCCAGAATCCATATTTTCACTGGAAAATAATTATGTTTCTGGCCCTAGTGGCCAGAGCAAAACTTTCCAAACGTTAACCCAGTTTAAACCAAGACAGTGTCATCCACCTGCATTTTGCAGACAACCTGAAACAATAGCTCCAAGACAAATAGGTACAGCCCCCATTCATTTCAATGGGCTGTTAGCAATATTGCCGGAATTCAGTTTCAGTGAACTCCTTTACTGCTGAGCATTTTAGCAGTAACATTCTACACATGTTTTAGAGCACAATCCCAGCCTAACTCCTCCCACATTTTTCCAGGTGATGAGTCCTAAGTGAATCCTGAACAGCTCCCAAGACCATCATGTTCCTTCCTGACAATTTCCACAGGGCAGTTATATGTTTTAAATACTGTAATCAGCAGCACATTGAAAATGGTAAAATAAAGGGACTGTCACACCAAACACACACGTACAGTGGGAATATTGTACTGCTTATTGTGATATTTAAATCAATCAAAATGAATGTACATGAAGCTGCTGCTGAATTCCCAGTGTGCTGCACCAGGGGGCCAAAGAGCCCAGGTACCTTGCTGTAGACTTTTGGCTCTGCTTGCCATGCAGTACACAGGGCCTTTACAATGAAGAGGAATTAACCAGAATTCCAAACAGCATTGTGTCTAGTGTGGTTCATAAACCCCTAATCATAACTGATGCATAGCAAGACATTGTGAAGCAATGAGGCGATACAAGAAAACATTTGCACTTGGATTTTATAGACATAGTTTGTCTCCCCATCCCCCGACTAAAACTACAAGAAGACTCTACTGTACCTACCAAAAGCTTCAAATTAGGTTTTGTTAGTTAGTAAAATATTGTATCAATTAGCAATAAAGGAAGCAAAGTATTTTTAATTCTGCTCAGGACAACCTTGCTGCTAATGAACCACAGAGTTTTATGTCTCTTATATTCTCAGAGAGCCAATGTTATGTTTTCGTTGGGGAAAAAATACTAATTGTGTGTCTTTACCAATCAAAACAGTATTTAAAGGCACGACTATGCAACCTTTATTCATGTTGGTGAATGCTTATTCACACCAATAATCACAGATTCATAGAAGATTAGGGTTGGAAGAGACCTCAGGAAGTCACCTAGTCCAACTCCCTGCTCAAAGCAGGACTAAACCCAACTAAGTCATCCCTCATTTTCAGTGTTTCAGGGGAACAGTTGTTTCTGTTTTTCAGTGAAATCGTGGGAAAATTCTGGTCAAATCCCCATTTTCCATCTACCCTCCAATGGATCTACCTCTCCCCCCAGCTTAGTGTCATCCATGAACTTGCAGAGGGTGCAATCCATCCCATCATCCAGATCATTAATGAAGATGTTGAACAAAACCGGCCGCAGGACTGACCCCTGGGGCTCTCTGCTTGATGCCAGCTGCCAACTACACATCGAGCCGTTGATCACTGCCTATTGAGCCTGACAATCTAGCCAGATTTTTATCTACCTTATAGTCCATTCATCCAATCCATACTCTTTTAACTTGTTGGCAAGAATATTGTGGGAGACCATATCAAAAGCTTTGCTAAAGTCGAGATATATCATGTCCACCACTTTCCACATATCTACAGAGCCAGTTATCTCATCATAAAAGGCAATCAGGTTTGTCAGGCATGACTTGCCCTTGGTGAATCCCAGTGAAGTCAGTAAGACTGAGCATGGGAGCTCACCAACATGAGAAAGGGTTGTCCAATGAGCACTAAGGGTTCATATCATTGGTGACAATGTAAAGTGGCTGCAAAGCTGTCATTAGATCCATCCTTGGGAAATAGCCCTGGTATTGGGATCCTCCCTGGCAGCTGCAGAGACGGCTCCACCAGTTCTATCATGCACAAGAAAGATCCCAGAATGCAGGGGGCTTACCAGGGACATGTTGAGGGTGGAACAGGTACAGGAAGAAGTGTAGCAAAGGCATTCCTATGCCCCAGCTGTGTAACAGCTGCCACAAGGGGGCTTGGCAGCCTGGATGCAAATTAGTTTGACTCCCAGCAATTGTAGGATAGGAAGAACCCAGGGATCAGGCCAGGGAAGAATTTGGCCCTCTATGTATTACTGTTGGCATAATTATATTATCTGTATCTCTGTTCCAAGAGCTTAATATAATATGAGCAAATTACAGAAATATAAATTAGCATGAATCATACAGCACAGAACTGCATACAAATGAATATTTGTGCCCTGTCTACCATCACACACTACGAATGATGAGGGTATGGCAGTTGTTTCCAAATAGAAAAATTAATGGAATCTTTTCCTTACATATTTAATCTTTCCCTTAATCTACCCCTGGGAAGACTCTTGTGAGGGAGGGAATTTGGATTTTTTTAAAGTAATAAAATATTTGTGAAGTTTGTGATATTTATGTATGTTTTGTATGATATAACTCCTCAAAGCTCTCTGCATTTAAGCCCAGTTTGTATTTGTCTTTTCATTTCCTAATAGATAAGTTGAAATAGGCTTTTTTCTGTGATGAAAGTTCTTTTTAAAAAAAGATAATACTAAAATTCCAAGTGCAGGAAGAAAAACAACTAAAAAGCTTTTACAGAAAGAGCAAAATTGCTAAAACATAGTGGCAGTCTGATAAGAAAACATCTGAGATCATAAAACTACATTCATTATCCAGTTACATCAAACAGCAAGAAATGAGCTGCAGTAGTTTTAAGAGTTACAGTAGCAGCTTTACCAACTTAAGAAAATTTTCCAAAAAGAATATTACCAATTGCTGCATTTTACTATCCATAGTGGACTGGACAGAGCTACAAATGTAAAACATTAGCCATGCTCTGCCATTGCACTTGTGAATTTTCAGATAATCCTTTCAAAGTAGATGTGACCCTGGGAATGCTAACTGGCAGAGAGCCCACCGTACTGAAACTCACATTGATTACCTCCAACACACTGTTGTCATAATATGTATTTAAAAGGTATCACGTGAGGTATCGTATGTAAACTGGGGATACAATGGTCCCAAAAATCATTGTGTAATGTATGCATAGGTTGTGTATGAAGAGTTATATATGTGTGCTGGAAATGTGTTCTCAAAACATGTTTGAGAGGCAGTCCATAAACCCAGCCTGCCCTGGACAAAGGGATGTGTCTGACCAGCTTGATTACTGGCAGAATACAATGGAAGTGCATCTGCATATACAGTAAACAAAGCAAACAAGCCATGGCTTAATAAACACACCAGGGAGATAAAGTCTGCAGTCTGCAGCCCAGGAATCCTTCCTGGCTCTTGAGGCAAAGACAATGGATCTTGGGGTAATGTTAAGGAAGCAAAAAGACATTGTAATTATGCATCACTCACAGAATAAAGGGAACAGCACACTGATTCTGCGATAGCTGGGTCTCTGTGAGTAAAAAAAGTGCTTATGCAAAGATTGTAACTTGCTGAGATTAAAGTTTTAGTCTCTAGAAACTGTGGTTTATTTTGTTTTGTTTGTAACTATACCTGTCTCTTTTTTCTCTTGCTTAGTATAACTTAAACCTCTGTTCTTTGTTAATAAACTTATTCTTGTTTTATACCAAAAGCATTCTCAATGCTGTGTATTAAAGTAAAGTGTGAGTCTTCACCTAACCTAACAGTCTGGAGTGTGCTCTGTCTCTGGAGGCGGTGAATGTAATAATTTCCGAGAGTGCCAAATGAGAGGGACTGGATGCTGCAGGGAGACATCTCTGGGGAATCTGGGCAGTGGGAGTCATTGATTATTGCCTGCAAGGCATGGTTTAGACTGGTAGAGTCTTTTAGAGTTTACTGGCAAGTCAGGCAAGCCGATGTGTCAGGGAGCTGACAGACAGATTAGCAGTAGCAGAGCTCTCCCCCTTGTAAGGCAGATGGGTGTCCTGAGCAGGGTGTCAGTAGGATTCTAGCAAAATCGCTCCAAGTGTTGTTTTTCCCTAGTCGTCAACAAGGCAACTATTTTGCTACTCCTTAGCTTTTTGGATTTGATACAACAACCCAGTGCCTCTATTTTAACTTCCAGCTTAAATGAAGCTCCTCTGCAAAAATGATCGATATTTTCTGAATCAAAAGTCGCTTATCTGCATAGATTCTCAATTAGTAATCCAATTAGCTCTCCCAAAGATTGAGGACATTATGATGTAGCTATACTGAACTCAGAACTAGAATAGCTGACAGCTGCATACTGGCTTTCACTGCAAAGTGCAGAACTGCTTTCCTTGCCAGTCCCTCATGTCCTGCAGAGATCTGCGCACTGTACTGTAATGGAGATATCCAAGAGCAATGTGTAGATGCTGCACAATGAGAGAGGCTTATTGGAAGTAATTCTGCACTTTTCAGTACTAGGCAGACTGTACATTGGTGGGGAAGATCAGGTACTTACAGAAAACCAGATAGGCTTATTGAGAAAGAGGGGCTGAGAGCTGTCCTCTCCCAGCTATGAATGATGCTGGGTCTGTCTCCTAGGCTATGCTGACACTGCACACTTCTTTCAGCGGTGTGTAGAGTACGTACTCAGGTAGCCCCCCTAGCGGTAGTGCTGTAGACAGTGAATCCGGGCTTAGGTAAATAGGGATAGTCAATTACTTTTTGTCAAGGTCCAAATTTCAAGAAAGGTCCAGACTCCAGAGAAAATAATAAAAACCTGATTATGATAGTAAGTAAATAAAAAGATTTCAGGGTCCGTTCAACAGCATGTGGAGGTTCAGAGTTGGCCCATGGTCCGCCTGTTGACTACTCCTGCCCTACACAGCTCTCTATTCACCCAAGCCATGCATGTCCATCTACATTTGCTATTCTTAGTCATGCAGTTGTTAGGTAAATAAAGCAAGTCCTCACTCACCTCTCCAGCACCCGAGTTCGTGTGGAGTTGGTATGGGGCACACAATTCTGTCAGAGACCAGACACCAATGCGTTGATCAACGGGCTCACACTATCCTTAGCTCTAAAAGCTTTAGATTAAGTGTGGCCCCTTTATTAGGGGTGAGCATCAATATTTATACACAGAAGTAAACAAAGTGATTAACAAAAGATAATGGTCATGCATAATCAATCAAGATTTTACAGGAAAAGCAAGTTAACAAGTAAATGCATAGAGATAAAGGCTAATGGCTATTTGAGAAAAGGGGGTGTCATGAGTAGTTTGCAGGTCAGTGCTTTGTTCAAAAGGGTTCAGGAAGGATTATGCAGAGACAGCCAGTCTGGGTGTGTTTTGGCTCCCCAAAGTTCACCAAAAGTTTAGACCCAACATTCCTCCATTTGTAGCTTTGGGATAACTATTAATCAAAAAGCTACACCCTATTTCAAGATCTCAAGGGCCGCTTGGCAATTTCAGCCTGGGCCAATTCGAAGAGAGTAAGGCTTTTAGCTGAAGTGGGAAAAGAATAAACTGACTTACATGAGTTTATGAGGGAGGGGACACACTGAATACAGCAACACAGTATTATAAGGACTACTATGGCCCCAACAACACCCACCAAGAGTTTTTTAACCCACCCAAATCCGGGCAGCCAATTCCATAAGGCTCCCCACCAATCATAAGGTGGCTGGCCAGAGGAGTAGTTTTTAGCCATTTCCCTTAGGTGTTTGGTACGTTGAAAAGTGTCAGAGTAGGTGTCATTTACAAAAACACAGCGTTCTTCATTTATGAGGGCGCAAGTTTCTCCCTGGGCTGCTAACATTATGTCTAAAGCCATTCTGTTTTGCAAAGCTAACTGGCGCAGCTGGGACATTTCCCCGGCCTGATTTTCAAATAGGGTTGCAGTTTCATTGGTTAAAGATTCTAATAGTCCCTGTAGACGGATTATAGCACCCTTCAAGCTAGTGTGACCAGCCCACCGCTGCCAGGACAAACCATCACGGAGATTAATATCTCTGTCAGTTTCACGGATGTTACGAACGTGGGGAAAATGAGGGGGAGTGAGGGAGATGCGAGAAGGCGGTGCTAGCCATGCCAAATAACATGACCCTGCCCAATCAGGGGAGAGAAAATAATAAGCTTTGGGCCCGCACACCCAGTATGTTCCATATAATGCGTTTTGGGTATTCCATTTCTCAAAGTAGGAGGTAACCCACCACCAGTTGTACCACTGTTCCCCTGGTAACGCAGAGGGGTCGTTGTGTGAACTGCAGAGGCACAATTTGGTAGTGTTGTTCTTAAAGGGCAGTGTAGTACTGCTTGAGCAGTTGTAGAAGGCAATTATGTATCCTTTAACAATTAGTTGGACACCCTCGAGATCTGAGCAGGGCTTTTTAAAAACTGACTCTGAAAACCTGCCCCTCCATGAAAAAGTTGAAAAGGTTGGATCGGGGTGAGGGATCCACATATGGGATAAGTGGGATGCGCAAGGCTTGAAGCCAAGATTTTTACTAAAGGCGGTGCCATTAAAATATATGTTGCATTTACTTGTTCCCACAAAAGTTGACCCTTTTCCTTTAACAAAACACAGTGATTCTGTTTGATTGGTTACCCTGAGATATTTGTTAATTGGCACTCCTGTTTTGTCCCATGTAAGATTGGGTTGGACTGGATCTTTTATTCTAGTCGGTGGCATCCAAGTCATATTAGCAGTGGTCAGGGGAATGGGTGTGAAGGGGAGTCCCTGTGCTGCATTTACTGGAAATTGAGTACATACCCAGCAATTACTTCTATTTCCTAAAATACGAGTTTTAACCTCGTGGGAATATCTAATAAAAGCATTATCTTCATAAGCAGAAAATAAACTAAAAAAGCATAAAAAAAAACATACAGTTGTCAGAATAAAGGGTCCTCTCATTTTTTTCGAGTCAATTTAAGTCTAATGTCTGAGAGAGGTAAGCTGGTCCACTGGTCGGAGGCAGTGTCCTCAGTGGTGACAAGAGCTGCTGGTCCGTCACTGTGGTCCACTACGGCTGGCTTGACGTGAGAGTGGTGGATCCAAGATTTGCGTCCTTCCAGGAACACTGCAGTCTGGGTTGTCAAAAGAACCTGGTGGGGTCCAGTAAACCTTGGCTGGAGGGTGTCGTCACGAACGAACTTTTTGGCCCAGACGAAGTCCCCTGGTTGGAACGGGTGGATCTGTTCCTCCAGCGGCACGGTCTGGGAAAACTGCGAGGCTTTCCAAAGGGTACGGAGGCGAGCCTGTAGGGAGAGAAACTGACACGCGGTCATATGATCCCCTCCCAATAGTGAAACATCAGTACGTGGTAGCGCCCCGCCTTTGAAAGGGGGGTGTCCATAGAGCAGTTCAAAGGGGGATAAGCCCAATGCGTGGGTTGGGCGAGTACGAAGGTGAAACAGGACCAAAGGAAGTACCTGAGGCCACTTTAATCCTGTTTCCTGACAGTATTTAGCCAATGTAAACTTAAGTTCCCTATTCATACGCTCAACTTTCCCGCTAGACTGGGGGTGGTAGGGTGTATGAAAGGAGTGTGAAATGCCCAGTCCTTGTTCTAAATGGCCAAGGACATGACCAGTAAAGTGAGGTCCGCGATCTGAGTCGAGCACAAGAGGGATGCCAAAACGGGGTACAATGTCTCTAAGTAGAATCTTCGCCACTGTGGCAGCAGTACAATTAGCAGTAGGAAAAGCTTAGACCCAGGAAGTCAGAGGGCAAACCAAAACAAGGAGGTGCTTTTTCCCAAAAGCCTTTGGCATATCTGCAAAGTCAATTTGAAGATGTTGAAATGGAGCAGCAGGCGGAGGTCTTCCACCCTTAATTTTGTTAAGAGGCGGAGCAGGTCCATTACGCTGACATGTGCTGCATGCTTTCACTATTGATAGGCAATAGGGTTGAATGCCTGGAGCATACCAAAAGCGAGCGATGGTGTCCACGAGGGCGTGCGTGCCGTAGTGACCCCCTTTATCATGGTGCCAGCGAACTGCCACGGGGTATGTGGAGCGAGGGAGGCAGGCTCGGCCATCTGGCATAAGCCAGGTCCCTTTGACCAGAGTGGCCCCGAGGCTCTCCCACGATTGTAGTTCAGCAGCGGGTACTGGTACGGGGTGCGGTGGAGTAAAGGAGGAGGCTGCAATAGCCAAGGTGGGCATGGCTAAAGGTAAGGTGGCAGCCTTCTTGGCGGAGGCGTCAGCCAGGGCATTCCCACGGGTAACGGGGCTACTATCTTTAGTATGGGCCCGGCAGTGAACTACAGCCAGGACAGAGGGTTTTTGGAGGGTGTCCAAAAGCTTGTGGATGAGGGGGAGGTGCTGAATGGGTTTACCGGCAGCTGTCTGGAAACCTCGAAACTTCCAGAGGTGGATATGACAATGCACAACTCCAAAAGCATATTTGCTATCAGTAAAAATGGTAACGGTCTTACCAGCGGCCAACTGGCAAGCTCGGGCCAGGGCATAGAGTTCAGCGGCTTGGGCTCCCCAGTTGCCTGGCAGTGAGGCGGCCTCTTGAATGTCCCATTCAGAGGTGACAGCATAACCAGTGAAACGCTTGCCATCAACATAGAAGGAGCTTCCGTCCGAGAAGAGGATGCAATCGGGATTGTCCAGTGGCACGTCAAACAGGTTGTCTCTTATTTGTAAGATGCTGTAAACTACTTTCACACAGTCGTGCTGATCCTGGAGGACTGGCAGGTCAGGAAGCAAGGTAGCTGGATTAAGGGGTCCACACCTTTCAAAAATTAGGTTAGTGTCTTCTAAGAGTTCGGCCTCTAGCTGTTGCTGACGATGGGCCGAAAAGACTTGGGTTGTGCCCCTACGCAGAAGGGCTGACAAGGCATGAGAGGTCCAAACCGTGGTAAAATGACCCAGGGTTAGGCTCTTTGCCTTTGTGATCAGCAGGGCAGCTGCTGCCAGAGTCCGGGTGCAGGATGGGGTTTTCTGAGCGACAGGGTCGATTTGCTGAGAGTAAAAAGCAAGCGGGAAATGGTGGGGCCCGCTCAGCTGGGTAAGGACACCACTAGCAATTTCGCCCCTCTCGTGGACAAAAAGGTGAAAGGGTTTGCTGTAATTGGGGGGGCGGAGAGACATGGAGGAGGCCACACTGTCCTTGAGTAACTGAAAGGCTTGAATAGTGTCCGGGGACCACTGCAAAGGGTCAGGAGCAAGGTTAGCAGTGAGTCGGTGGAGCGGTTTGCTTAACTCCCCGCAGGACGGCAACCAGGGGTGACAGAAGCCAATTAATCCTAAGAAACCTCGAAGTTGTTTCTTGGTGTTCGGTAGAGGGCAGTTTTGAATAGTCTTTATGCGGGCTGGGTCCATCTGTCTTCCCTCTGGGGTTAACAAGAAGCCCAGATATCGGACCTTCTGTGAGACCCACTGAATCTTTTTAGGGTCTACCTTGTGGCCTCTGGTGTGTAGGTATAATAAAAGTGCCTTACCATCGATGCGGAGGGCAGCTTCTTCGCGATTACCTAATAGGATGTCATCTACGTATAGGACCAATGTGGATCCCTGCGGACTGGTGAAACCTTCCAAGTCGTGGCGGAGGCACTGGCTGAAAATCGTGGGGCTGTCTCTGTAGCCTTGAGGAAGTCGTTGCCAGACATAACTTTGTCCCTCCCAGGTGAAACCAAAGAGATACTGAGAGTCTGGGTGCACAGGAATGCTGAAAAAAGCTGATTTTAAGTCAATAACAGTGAACCACTCAGCATCCCAGGGGATTTGGCTGATGATAGTAGCTGGGTCAGGAACTACTGCATGAAGAGGGACCACATACTGATTAACAACTCGTAGATCCTGTACAAAGCGCCAACGAACAGGGTCTCCGTCCTTTTTAGGAGGCTTTTTGACAGGCAGTATAGGGGTGTTACAGGGAGTGCGCTGAGGGCGGACTAGCTTTTGTGCAATGAATCCCTCGATAATGGGGTGGATGCCCTCCCGGGCTTCCAGCGACAGGGGGTATTGAGGGACTGACGGGGGGGTTAATGAAGGCTTCACCTGAATCCTTACGGGCTCTGCTGAAAGGAGCAGGCCAACATCAGTGTCAGAAATTCCCCAGAGGGTTGAAGGCAAGTCAGTGAGGTCAGGGGAGAGAGAGGGGGGTGTTTCCCAATTACCCTGAGTAGGGGCCGAATCTCTTAACACTGTCATCAATAATCCTACCCCTCCAGGAGTGCAGGTTAAAGTAGCCTCAAGCTTACAGAGTAAATCCCGGCCCATCAAAGGGATCGGACAAGCTGGGGAAAAAAGAAAACGGTGAGGAAAACATTTATCAGCATAAATAACATTCAAAGGCAAAGTGAGTCCCAGAGACTGTGGGTTGCCCTCCACCCCAGTCGCAGTTTTAACCTCAGAGGATAGCCAGGGAGAGGGGGCATGATTTAAAAGAGAGAAAGTAGCCCCAGTATCAATGAGGAAAGAGACAGGCAGTCCCTGGACTGAAAGGGTTAAACGAGGCTCTTTGCTGGGAGGGGAGAAAGTGAGAAAGGAGCAGGCTAAAGACATTAAGGAAATAAGACCATCACATTGTTTGCCTTCGCCCCCGGGTACCGTCATTGAGGAGGCTGAGTTTGCTGCGGCTGCTGCTGTTTCCCGTAGTTGATCCAGGCCTGGGGAATGGGCTGAGCTGGTGGTGCAGGGGTGTATTCCTCACTTGTATAAGCATCTGCGGATGCAGCCAGACCCTCTGGGCGTCCCCAGGGGCATTCACATTTAAAGTGACCGGGCTGTCCGCACTGAAAACAATTTCCTGATGGCTGGGGTCGCCAGGACCCTCTTCCCCGAGCACCCTGGAATCCCCTGCCACGGCCACGGCCTTTGCCTCGAACACCGCCGTGAAAAGCTAAAGCCATCAGCTTATATTCTTCCTTTTTCTCTTTCTTTTTACTACTTTCCCTTTCTTTCTCCCAGGCAAAATCAGCTACGTCCAACACTGAAGTGACTGACTCACCTCCCCAACCAGGGCGAAACTTTAAGAAGTAATCCCTTACAGGGGGCACCGACTGATTCACAAAAAACGAAATAAGGGTAGGGTGGTCTGCTTCTCTCTCGGGATCCATCTGAGTGAACATTCGGGCCCCCTCCAATAGCCTCGACCAGAACTTTCTGGGCGGCTCATCAGATTCCTGCCGAATCTGCATGAACTTAGCCTGATTAGGCGAGCGGCGAGCCATTTCCTTGAGTCTCTCTAACAATCGCTCTCGATCTGTTCGCAGCTGAGTCAGCCTTGGCTGAGTCCAGTCTAGGGGATTCCAGCCAGCGGCCAGATCCCACCTATCCATCCAAGTAAGATTAACTGCATTGCTATCTCCCCATGTCCTTTCTGCCATCCACAATCTACTACGTTCCTCTCCGGTCAAAACTCTACTTAACAACTGATCCACATCCGTATAAGTAGGATTATAACTTAAAAACAATCTTTCTAGAAGTTCTATGATCTTTCGGGGATTTTCCCCAAAAGACCCTGACAACCGTCCCCACTCTTTCAAATCCCATTCTAGCCATCCTTTATATTCCACAATATTAGCATGTTGTAACCGTCCATCATTGCCCATATAAGGTTGATCGTGCACCTGTAAAGGCATTTCTCTAACTATACTTTTATTACTCGCAAGAGATTTGACGGGGACATCCTCTGGGCTATCCTCAGGTGGGGGGCATGCACCCTGCTGTATCTGCTTGGACATTAGCCTAGTAACTACTCCTCCCGAGGTTTGCCCCTTCATTTCCTCCTCATCCTTCTGCAGAAATTCCAATCTGGGATTCTGCAGATTCCCCTCTGCTACATGGAGAGAGTCCCCCTGCGGAGGAATAGGGGCAGGTGCAGAGGGGACCAGCTGACGAGTCAAAACACGCCGTGGTCTACACCCTTCATCGAAATAACCTGGAGGGGGTTCACTCTCGGGAGAGTACCTGACTGCCATAATTTTTAAAGATTTCCACAGCTCTGCTGCTGTGTCCCAACAAAACCAGTAACATAACTGTCCCGGATGGTCTTTTTCGATCTGGCTCTTTACTCCTCTTAAGGCAGCCAGTTCGAAAGAGCCATACGAAGGCCACCTCATCTCCGGGTCGGCCAATACCGCGGTATACCCAGTCCAATTCCTTACACATAGTGTGTACAACTTCTTCCTAGACATTCCTGTCTGTACTGGGAGTTTCCCTTCGTTCCATAACTTATTTACAATCCCCAACGGACTCTCAAGAGGCACGCTAGTCCCTTGACCCATGGTGTCTGACAGGAGCCCTCCAACTGGCGTTTACCCTGCTGTCCAATACACGACCCCTCAATATTGAATTGGCTGGGAGAAATCTCCTGTGGCGCCTTGCCAATTCATATATGAGTGGTCTGACCACTGGACAGAGGTACCGCACCAGAAGGTATCCCGGACGAGCCCCCAAATTGTTAGGTAAATAAAGCAAGTCCTCACTCACCTCTCCAGCACCCGAGTTCGTGCGGAGTTGGTATGGGGCACACAATTCTGTCAGAGACCAGACACCAATGCGTTGATCAACGGGCTCACACTATCCTTAGCTCTAAAAGCTTTAGATTAAGTGTGGCCCCTTTATTAGGGGTGAGCATCAATATTTATACACAGAAGTAAACAAAGTGATTAACAAAAGATAATGGTCATGCATAATCAATCAAGATTTTACAGGAAAAGCAAGTTAACAAGTAAATGCATAGAGATAAAGGCTAATGGCTATTTGAGAAAAGGGGGTGTCATGAGTAGTTTGCAGGTCAGTGCTTTGTTCAAAAGGGTTCAGGAAGGATTATGCAGAGACAGCCAGTCTGGGTGTGTTTTGGCTCCCCAAAGTTCACCAAAAGTTTAGACCCAACACAGTGTCCTGCGCCCACCCAGCTGCTAGAGCCTTACCCCGCTGCAGGAAAAGACTCTGATAGCGAGGAGTGGTCAGCGAGTGCCACACCGTAATGAAAGGCTCTGGCAACAAGGAGCTGCTGAAGCATCTCCCGGCTGCCTCCCCACTGTCAGTTCCATTCACTAACATGCATAGCTAAACGCTGCAGCATGGACACAGCCTGCTTTTACCTGTGGTGAGTAGCTAAACATACACTACATGCCATAAAAAGTGGTGTGTAGTGTAGACATAACCCCAGAGGTGTAGTTTGACTTCAATATTTGGGGGGGGAGGGGTACAGCTCTAGCCAGGTCAATGGGGTGGTGTGCAGGGGACAAATTCCACACCTCCTTGAGGCTTGCAGTTTGGGGGGTAATGCTCCCAGATGATCCCATCAAACTATCCCTAAAAAGAAAGGGATTCAGGGGATTGAGGGTGGAAGAATGGTCCCAAGAGATTTTACCAGAGAAAGAGGACACAGTTAGTGTCTTACAAACAGTGTATGTTACATGGAACCAACCAATCCCTTTGGTAGCTCATAGCAAGGCTGTGCAGTGTCTCTGCCTGGACTGGAGCAGTTTAAACATGGATTAGCCCTAGTCATGCTGGCCAGTCACATCATATTACAGTAAGTTTCAGCAGCCACTGAGTTTAATTTAAACCACATGTAAGCACAGAAACTAAGCTCAACAATAAAGCCAGGACTTTGTGAACTCCAAACTAGAATACAGTGACACATTCTATCTAGCAGCACTCATGTAGACCCTTGGTCACTGTACTCACACAGTACTGTTTCTGTTCCCTGAACAAAGAAAGTGGGGAAGGCACAGTCAAGTCCACAGGGTTCAGTGAAATCTGGGAGCAGTTTGTGAAGGAAGGAGGAGTTAAACCAGCAGAATTAGGCATTTTTAGGACATCTTAAGCCTTTTGTTTTATTGTCTCAGGCAAGGCCTGACTCACCACTCCTAGAAAAAGTAGGCTGTTTTACTATTAGCAACTGATATCAGATCATCTGTAATTCTCACAGGCCCATATAAGGCAGCAAATAATGAATGGCACTTGACTTGGAAAATGAAAAAGCAAAACACTTCTGAACCCTGGCAGAAGCAGCAATAAAATTGCATGTTGGTAAGTGACGGCATTGCAACTTGTAACTGTAGTCATGGAGGAGATGAAAGTGCGGCATTTGGAGCTATGTGTAAGTCAGGCTTCGCGTGATTGTTGCCCTGCCATCTATTGATGAACTGGGGGAAAAGACCTCTGGAGCAGACTGTATTTGCATAGACACTCCTACTTTGTCTAGGCGATCGGCAGACAAACCCACTTAGCTGTTTTGAGCTAAAATTCATTTTCATCTTGAATGCAGGGGTAATGAAATGTAGTTATGCCAAATCCTAGTGAAAGTCAGGGGGTGCGAGGCAGGTGTTCCTAACCAGGACTGGCTCTAAGCACCAGCAAAGCACAATTCCAGGGGTGGCATTCTGGCCATTCTTTTTTGTTGTTGTTGGTTGGGTGGCATTCTGGCCACCCCTTGTATTTTTTTTTTTGCTTGGGCAGTTGCACTCAAATGTTTTTGCTTGGGGTGGCAAAAAAAACCTAGAGCCAGCCCTGTTCCTAACTGATGGTGTGGAGTTTATTTAAAGAGTCCTGGCTATGATTTGACCCGCATCCTCCAGTGTTTAAAGAGAGAGCTGATCAGACTCAATTTAGAGTCCTTGATTTTGGTCAGTGGTCACTACAGCTAAAATCGCTAGTAAGCTGGTCTAGGGAGCTAAACCTTAAACCTGGTGTGAGGACCGTGTTGTAGTGAAAGACAATGCAGTGGGTGCAGCAGCAGTGAGGTTTCCCACTACTCAGTGAATTCACTAAGAGCTGGACTAAGTGATGGAACCTCACAAAGTGACATCACAGCTAGAGGCAGAAGTGTCAGTGAGCGGCAAGCAACAGTAGTGAGCGGCAGCAAAGCCAGCAGCCACAGTGACAAGCAACAGCAGAGATGACTGAGAGTGACAGCGGTGAGCAGCATCAGCAGTGTTACTTGCCTGCCGAATCTTTCAGGAGTGGGAACAGCGGCATATTATCAACTAGGCCAACAAAGCCTAGGCTGGCAAATTTGCAGAGGCGGCAAATTTATAATAGCAGCATTTTTGTAATCGCGGCATCAGTGACGCCACGATTCTACCAATCATAGCGTGTATTGAAACCACCAATGATGGCGTGATGCCATTTAGTAAACATACTCGTGAGAATTCTAAACGTTAATACTATGACTGGAAGGAAGAAATTAAGCATTTCTCAGTTTTAAAAAAATGATATTTAGATTCATTTTAGTTCAAACAAATTTGTAAAAAAAACTAAAACAAGTTCATATAGGGCTGGGGGCGGCAATTATTTCAGGGCCTAGGGGCAGCAAAGTCATTAATCTGCCACTGGGTGGGAAATGAACCCATCTGGATTCATCTCTGAATTCAGGGACTTCACTGACTTTGGACAACCAGCTGTGAGTGTGGTGCACCAGAGGGAAAAGGAGAGTGGCAGGTTTAAGGAGACATTTGTCTGTTGGATTTTCCCACTGCAGGGTGGGAAAGTGAGGCAGAATACACTGCCCAACGTACTGTGGGGCAGATGCTTACTTATTGTTTGCACACTTCTGAATCATTGGTGCTGCATTTTCCCAAATTAACATGGAGTTCCCAATCCCCTTTAATAAAAGTTTTCCTTTCTTATACACAGACTCAGTGCTTGTGAGCGGGGAAGTATTGCCTCTTAGAGGCACGCAGTGGTGGTATTTAGTTTTCCCAGATTTCTCGGCGGGGCTCAATCTCATTCTATTTTGTAGTGTTAAGGGGAACCTCCAAATCCCAACCCTTGTTGCTGCTGACGCCACCTGGCAAAAGGGTTACATACATAAATGGCATGGCTCCCAGCGTTGGTGCACTGTCTACACTGCCACTGTATAGCGCTGAAACTTGCAGCGCTCAGGGGGGTATTTTTTCACACCTCTGAGCAAGAGAGTTGCAGCGCTGTAAAGTGGCCGTGTAGACAAGGCTTGAGAGTACAATACTATAACTCTATCACTTTCAGTTGAGTTATTACTGATTTACAGAGGTGTGTGAAGTAAATAAGTCCTTCAGTGATTAATGCACTGCACAGTTGAGTTGGACACATTCGGCTAGGTTGTCCAATTGCTTAATTAACCATCCTTTCTGTTAATCCCTTTATTCTAAATGGCTAATCTGATTAAATGTATTCTATACAGAATATTAAACACTAGACAGGAAATAGCCCAACACCTTCATTATCTCAGAAAGAACACACAAAACACAAAACTGAGTGTTCAAATAGAAAATCAACAAAACTGATTCAGAATCAAATTTTTCAGAAAGAAACCTGAACAGGAAGAGGCTGTTCTCATTTTAGATCACCTCATCCAGTCTCCTGCCTCTGCAGAATTATCCACTATGGTATAGTCTTAAATAATCTGTCCCATCAAATTTTAAATAATTCTAGAGAATGGTTTTATACCTCTTCCCTAAGAAGATTATTTCAATCTAACACAGCTCACTTTTAGTAAAGGTTTCCCGATTCTCAGTAAATAGCACTTCTAAAACTTGTAATGGCAATCACTGTAAACTAGAGCTGGTTGAAATTTTACAACCATAAAGTTGTCTTGCCCAAAGAGAAATTATGTCAAAATCAGTTTTTGTCATGAGAAAATATTGAATTTTACAACAGGAATTTTAGATACAAAAAAATACCCTGTCAATGGCAAAGCTTCTTTCCAGCCTCCCTCCCACTCCTGTTTGGAACCTGAAAATTTAAAAATGTTATTAAAGCTAATGTTAAAAAAAATATATAGTATGCAGGTTAAGAAAAGAGTGACTGTACATCTGGGCATAGTGCTTAGATTATCCACAAATACAAAGTTTGTTTTAAAAGTCATAAGATACATATAGTGCATAATCAGCAATAACCCACATTTAGGTGAATAAATTTAAGAATACAGTTTAGATATTAGCATCCTAGTATTCGGCTACATCACTCATAAAAAATTATACGGATAGTTGGTTGCAGAAAGCAAATATAGCAATAAGTGAAGATTGTCTCTCAGTAATTGAGCATCCACTTTCGGCCAAAAACTGTTCCTGGTTTAACTTTAGATTTAAACAAAGGCTACCATCAGGAAAGGAGAAATTACCAGGGGAGCTCCAAAATTTCCACTTTCCTTCCATCACCAAGATCATAAGAAAATAATTGCTTCCCTGAAGTTCATGTGAACTCCCCACACTGACTTTCAGGGATACAGCTGGGAATGAGTTACTTGCTAGCAGCTGAGAGGAGTAAACAGACTGTGCCCTATGATGAATGAAAGTGTAGTTAATGCTTAAGATTGAGAATAGAAAATAAAGAACAGGGCTCAAAGCTTGTGTGTGTGTGTGTGTGTGTGTACACATACAGGAGGATATTACGTTACATAGCACTGGTCATCCCTTCTTCTTCCACAAGCAGAGGGGCCTGAGATCTAGCAGATCTGACTTAGAGAAGTGGGGGAAGGTCTGCTCCCCTACAGTATCTTCCACTTCCTTCCATCCCATGGAAGTTTCCTCACTGGAGCTCTGCAAGATCAGGAGACTCTGTGGGTGCAGAAGTGGTGAGAAGGAGTGGAGCAGGAGACCTACTGCTTTCTGCAGCACTGACTCCTGCTCACTCTGTGATTTTTCAGTTGTAAAGCTGATCAGGAGTTACTTACTGCTACTGCAAGAAAAGTGCTATCAAGGGAGAGGGAAAGGGAAGGAAAGCAGAACAGTGCAGAAGAGATAACCTTACCCTAGCATCTCTGGGACTGGAGCATGCTTTGCTCATGAATCACAAGGTTCCATATGCCAAGCCTCCCCCACCTGAAAACTGATTACTTGAAAACTCTTGAGATTAAACTTCCTGTTTCTTGGCCAGTCTGTTCCCCTCCTGCAGGTCTGTTCACAGGAAAGGACACTCTAGCCCACGGTTACTGTTCTGACTGTGTTTATTTTACTCTTAGAATGTAGCTCTACTTGTGTGTATCATTTAATGTCAGGGTTGCCGTGGTAATTGCTACTTTTCTATGGAAAAGCTCAGTAATCACTGTAATAAATCCTTGCATAGACGTCCAGAATACAATTTAGAGATGGCTCCAGGCAACCTCCATTTACATATCTGAATTTATTTTTGTAGAGCTAAAATAAACTGTTTACAAGAAAAGTCAGCCTCTCAAAGCTTCCATGTTCTTTGCCCTTGGTCTACAAGTCTTGCTTCTCATAAAGAGGGTGGAATCTACTGCTTAACTTTGTCAATCTAAGGTGTAATTGTTTTTCTCTGGGGATAAATGTACTATCTCCATAACCCCTTCTGCCCCAACCCTCTTCTCAGTCTATAGAGCAAGAGGCCATTATAAGACTGAACTCAGATCGATTTGGACACTCATGTAAAGGAAGAGGCATGGACTCCCGGTCCAAGAACAGGACTAGAAGCTAAGAACTTCTCGATCTCAGCTCTGCTACCGACTTACTCTCTGGCTTTAGGTAAATCATGTAACTTCAATCTCATTTAACTTGTCTGAAAAAAAGGAAATAATTATACTTGTGCATCAGGGGCATGCACAAGGAGCACGCCCCCCTCCCCCAATAAGTGGGGGCTCAGAACTCCTGCAGGAGAACAAGCTCCTCCAGCCCCGGGCCAGGGCAGGAGACGACAGCTCCACCATCCTTGTGGCTACCTGGGGAGAACCAGATACTCTGGCCATGGAGGAGAAGGGAGGCAGCCAGCTCCTCTGTCTGTGGTGGGAGGGGTGGCAGGGAGAGCTAGCTTCTTTGGCTGTGGGGGGAAAAGAACATGCCCCTCCAAAAGCAGCCAAAGTTTTATTCCCGTGCATAACCCTGACTTACAGTATCTAGCTCACAAGGGTGCAGGGAGAATTAATTAGTTCATGTTTGTAAAGTTTTGTATAAAGGCCAGGCATTATTACTGTTAGACATTTTATCCTTATTTGTAGTTTAATTTTATTACCTTTTCCCATAGATAAAAAAAACCTTTGCTGAGTAGTACTCTACAGCACAAGTAGTCCCATTGAAATCAATGTCATTACTTCTTGAGTGAGGTACTACACATTATGGCCAGATTCTGCCACCCATACTAAGAGAAAGGTGACAAAGAATAATACATCAATTTTCAACTTGGCAAAAGATTGACAAGGAGGTGCCCCAAGGTCTCATCCTAGCAGTGTGCTATCTAATATATCTAGATCAGTGATCTGAAAAATGGTGATGAGCAGTGAGACAGAAAAACTTGTTGAGGTGACATGATTACATGCATTAAGTAAGACTAGGGTGACCAGATGTCCCGTTTTTAAAGGGACGGTCCCATATTTAAGCCCTCCTGCAGGTTTTCCGAATTTTTCTTAAAAACAGGAAAATTGTCCCATATTTTCTGTCTCCCCCTACCGTCAATACTGGTGGGTCCTACTGCTGGCCACATCCCCACCTACCAGCCGCCCGCCCATCAGCAATGAGTGGGGAGGAGGGCCCAGTGGCTGACGATGGGGGTGGGAGTGCAAGACTGGTGTCAGGGCAAAGCTGCAGCCCGCGGGACCGGCCACTCCCCCTGCTTGTCGGTCAGCATAGCCCTCACTGCGTGCTGGCTCTCAGCCAGAAGGACCTGACCGCGTCCTGTTTCCGGCCAGCACTGGCTGCACACTGTGAGCTGCAGTGGCTGGTGAGTGTGGGCAGGCACCAGGTGGCAGCCAGTTGCATGTCACCTGTGCTGCCCACCCATCGGCCCTTGATGTGCTCTCCCTATCGTTGTCCTCCCCCTGCATTTCTCCTTCACCCCCGTAGCCCCACTGCTCCTCCACATCCCCCTCGGTGGGATATGTCCTGCACCCAGCACTGTGCAGGGAATCAGCCCCTGGTTGGAGCGCTCAGCTCATTAACAGCGTGGCTGGCAGGCTCCTTCCTTCCACCACTGCCTATCTGGGCTGGCACCCCAGGAAAGACCAAGATCCTCCGGCCCAGGGTGCTGGCCAGGAGGAGATGAGCCCTGCATGTGTCAAAGGCCCAAACAGCACTGGCACAGGGAAGCCTCCCCACCCCTCAGCTAAACTCTGGAGTGGCGGGGGGCGGGGAGAACAATTTCCAGCCTGTTCACACCATGACCCTGCAGCACGGCCGGTGCAAACATTTAGGCAAACTAGGCAGCCGCCTAGGGCGCCTAGTGGTTGGGGGTGCCTAAACGTCCCCTCAGGCGAGGAGGTGGAGTGGATGTGAGCTGGGTGGGTGGGCGTGTGGGGAGGGCGGCCCGCAGTAATGGGGGGGGGAGGTGCATAGGGAAACAGCTCCCTGCCCCAGCTCACCTCCACTCTGCCTTCTCCACTGAGCACACAGCCCCCGCTCCAAGTCTCCTCCAACCGCTGCCGCAAGCCTGGGCGGGGAGGAGAATTAGAGCAGCACCGGTGTGCTCAGTGGAGGCGGAGCCGAGGTGAGCTGGGGCGGGCTACCCAGGCAGGGTTAGCTTCTGCGGGGGAAGTCTCCCCAGGCAGGGTTAGCTGCTATGTGTGGGGGAGTCTCCCCAAGCAGGGTTAGCTGCCATGGGGGGAGGGGAGAGAGTCTCTCCAGGTAGGGTTAGCTGCCACGGGGGGACGGGGGAGAGTCTCCTCGGGTGGGGTTAGCTGCCGGGGGGGGCAGGGGGAGTCTCCCCGGGCGGGGTTAGTTGCCATGGGGGGACGGGGGGGAGAGGGGCTAGCTGTCGCAGTGGGGAGGGGGTAGCTGCTGCGGGGGGGGGTCCCTGGGTGGGGGGCTGAGTTAGCTGCCGTGGGGGGGGGTTAGCTTGGTGGGGGGATGAGGAGTGCAAGGTAGAAGTTTCGCCTAGGGCACGAAACTTCCTTGCACTGGCCCTGCCCTGCAGGCTCCACAGTAGTGCTCCAGGCAGGGGCTTAGCACCCTTTTCACTCGCTCCATCCCCACGGCACCCTCCCCTGCTGAGCCACCTCTCTGGCTGAGTTCTAGGGTGACCAGATGTCCTGATTTTATAAGGAGAGTCCCGATTTTTGTGTTTTTTTCTTATATAGGCTCCTATTACCCCCCACCCCTGTCCTGATTTTTCACACTTGCTGTCTGGTCACCCTACTGGGTTCGCTGAAGCCCCTGCAGTCCCTGGGCCCTCATGCACAATGCATGTTTAGGGCTTAACCTCTTCCTGCCTGCACTGTAGTCGAGGGACAGGCGGTAGAGGTGTTCGCTGCCTTTCAACACTGTGTGGGCAGGAAGGGACAAGCTGCTTCTAGCCACAGGGGAGCAAGGGGGTGGGAAGAGATGAGTTCTGCAAAGACATGGGCCGTCATCCCTCCCCACCTCACAGGTGGAAGCAGCTCCTGTCCCTTCCTTCCCACACAGTGCTGAAAGGCTGCTGCTGGCCACATTCTGCTGTGAACCCTGGCAGAAATCTGGGGGGAGAGGGCATGTGACCCTTCATGCTCCCCTGTGTGTGTTGCCTTGGGAAGATGCGGCATCAGGTACCAGAAGAAATGGGTCTGTCTCAGGGGCACAGCCAGGTATGGATGTCGGAGAGCACCAGGCAGGGAGGGTCAGGTCAGTCGGTCCCACCCTCCCCATGTAAGAGAGTTGTATGGGAGTGTGTGTCACCTCTCCCCTGTGAACCCGAAAGCCTTAAAGATAAGACAGTAAATAAAAAGAATCAAATTAAGCAGTATTTCTTTTTAACAGGGACTCAGTCAACTCGATGTTAATTTAAATGTTTGTACTGCATAGTTCTGATTGATTGCCATTGAACTCACTTGAATAAGAGTAATTTTACCAGTGTCCCATATCCAACATAGGGAAATTTGGTCACCCTAGTTAACAATAGAAAAGACTGAAGAACTCCAGACAGACCTAACAAAGTTAAGGGCCATATTCTATCACCCTTACTCTTATGGAGTAAAATGTTGCTTCCTAATATCAAGGGGAGGATCAGAATAGGACTCATCAAGAGTAATGCCCATTGGACTGAGTAATATGAACAACTCATACACATTGCTGGGTTTTAAATCAAGTATAACAACTCAAAAAAACCAAAACCCCAAACTAAAAGAAAAAAGTCCCAGATATCACTGTGGACAACTCAAGGTACAGCAGCAGTGATAAAAAAAGAAAATAAAATGTTAGCAGTATAAGACAATACAATAGAAAATAGATCAAATATTATAAAGTAATTACACAAATCGGTTGCATTGCCTGAAAATTGTGTTTTGTTCTGGTTGCCTTACTGCTAAAAAATGGAGAAATAAAAGGTGGTTCAGGGAGGGTAACAAAGATGATAAGAAGCACAGTTTCATATGAGAACTGGTAAAGACTTTTTACTTTAGAGAAGAGCCCAGTAAGAAGGGACATATTAGAGATATACGAAGTAATGAATGGTACAGAGAAAGTAAGCCAGACAATCTTATTTTCCCTTTCCTTATACAAGAACAAGGGGACAATCAATGGACTTGAAATTCAACAAATACAAAATTAATAAAAAGAAGCTGCACAGAGCACACATGTAGTAGCTCTGTGTAGCTCATTGCCCCAAGATATCATGGAAGCCAAGAGCTCAGCAGAACTCAAGAAGTATTAGGCATTTATATGGATGACAAGAAGAATCATAGTTACAAAAAGAAAGCTAAATGAAATAAATTGGGGCTATATACTTCACAGCATTAACAAAACTGTTATCTGATGGACTAGGAAGAAATGTCCCTTAGGGGGAAATGAATCTATGATTGTCCAGTCTGGGATTTCCTTCCTTTGAATCATGTGGTATTAGCCTCTGTCAGAGATAGGAAATTGCGCGAGATAAGCTACTGAGCCAATCCAGGAGAGAAATCCCTACACACAGCACTGCTCTTACAGAGAAACCTGACAGTATTTAATAGGAATGAACCGTCTAGGACTCTGTGGAAATAACTCTAAAAAGTGGTTGGGTGAGATCCTTACACCTGCTCCAGCCCTTTTACCTGGTTTAACAAAAACATTGGTCAAAATATCAATAAAAACAGGACAGACAATCATGTAGGGAAATTATGAAGGTAGCACAAGAGAGGAATCTAAGCAAGCAGGTTTCTAATGCAAACAAAAGCAAAATAATAGAAGTGAATATAAAGAAACAATTTTACTAAACAAAATGAAAGTGTACTGTAAAGATACAAAGAGGAAAAGAAAAGGACAAAACTGAGATACAGGAGTGAGGACACAGGGGAAGCAAAAGAAAACTAAAATAAACTAGACACTATGAAATTAGGAAAATGAGATGAAATTGAGATGAACAATGTAAAGATCATCTGTAGTTTGTTATTGTTTTAATGTAGTGCAGCCAAGAGGAATATTTCCTTAAATAGTTGTGTAATGTATCCTGTGCAAAAACCAAGAAGGAGAAAATTATAAAACTATTCTGTGCAAAAACCGGGAAGGAGAAAATTATTCATAGAAAGCTAAGGAAGAATAGTATAAAAAGGGACTAAATATTAACATGGTAGAGCTGCAAAGTTAAAAGCTCGTAATTAGGTTATTGCCAGGGTTATGTTTAAAATCTTAAGCAATCTTTTATAAATATTAAAAGCAATGCAGTGGCACCAATACCTTAACATGTCTTTCTCATGTTTTTTAATTGAAGAAAAAAGTATTCAGCTCATACAGACAATATTTACAAAATAATACAAATCAACAGGGGTTGCAGATGCAGTCCTCCAGGAGAGGAAAGGTGGTTCACAACAGATAAATGCCTCAGTCATTCATCAGTCCAAGTTACATTGCATACCACTCAACTACACTTAATGGTGTTTTCCATTGCTAAGCTCTTGATGGTGCAGTCCATTCTTTGAATTTCATTGTGTTTTAAGAAATGGTGAAGAGAACTGGATGCACAGGGTACAATATGAAACACAGTGATAAAAGCCCAACTCATGCCCAGAATCCACCATGACCGCAGCCAAGAATAGAAGGACAGTCAGTGGGATGGAGAGAAAAATCAAAAGAGGTCACTAGCTCCTCTGGTCTTCTGCCTCCAGCAAGGCAGACTGAGACAGAAAGAAGTCCTGTCCCTCTATGGAGTGACTAGACTAGTGTGTGACTGGGTGGTCAATGGGAACACATCACACAGTCTAAGGCCACAAGGGTGAGGGCCCCAGAGATCAGGCTGCATGAGGTTAGCTAGGAAAGCATGGTAACTGATCTAGTGGTGTTTGGGTGTCCCAAAATGTTAGTGTTGGAGAGTTTAGTCAATATGGAGGTACTGTAGGTAACCACCCCATTCAGATCACCTGTGTCTTTGGGGATTCTCAGGTATAGCCCTTGGTTGTCATTCTTTCACTAGTTCAGTCACACCCAACCAATTGGCACCAGGAGCAAATGTGCCACTCATTACCATGGCATGTTTTCCTGGGGAGAGACAGAGCATTTTCCTGCTTTTCTGGACCATAGGGACACTCAGAGAGTCATGGGACATGCTCAGGACCTGAACGTGTGGTATCTGTAATCATTTCCATTATTATGTTGCAATGACTTTCACATGATAGGCCCTCAAGGAGGAGCTTTTATTGCCAGGCTGATGTCAACATTATTCTTTTTGTTATAGTGCCATAGATAGAGTGCTGAGTCACTCAACTGCCCTTTTGAGAATTGAGAGAGAAGCTCTGTGTAGTATTTTGTGTCATTCAGAAGTGAAGCACCTGCTCCACCCATTCCTTTTGCTATTAATGGAACAGCCTTCTTTTGAAGAGCAGAACTGCCTCTGCCACGTCAAGTGTCATTCATAACACATCTTAGAAAAAAGAAAGAGGATTTGGAAATGTTGTAGGTTCAAGTCTCGAAACCTGGATTTTTCTAGCATTCAAAAGTTCTGGGATTGAAACCTGAGATTAGAGCTACAATAGACTGCAAGTGTATATATTGGGTGTTGGATTGAGGTGGGTGGATCTCTCAGAAGTCAGTGAAGCCTAACAAAATGTATAGATGCCCCCATGTGCTTTCTTCAAAGGGGAGAATGTAGCATATTGCTTGATATGACAGATCTGACCACTTGGCCACTGTCCTACATATGGAAATAATCATAGATGTTTCAGAGGAATATGAAAAATGCATCTAAGGTAAAAGAAATTGTAAATTGTATTATATTATTTGCCATCTGTTACCATGTCATGTTGCCCATTGTTGTATAATCATACAATGTCAGACTCTATTGTAATGCATATATGCACTAGGACAGGATTAAGCTTACTATTAAAAGGTTGATTTTTTGCATGAGTATAATCATAGTCCTAATACTGCATTAATGTAGTTTTTTAAAATAAATATTAATAACCCTTCTATCTGCCACAGAACTACAATATAAAAATGATCACCTGGTAATCTCATTATATTTGAAACACTCTACAGTGAACCATAATTGCTGGGCAATTTTATGAACAATCTAATGTCATGTCTGATGCCTGGCTACAGAAATCCCCTGCAAGCCCAGCTGTATAACCGATGAACGCTCACATTTACATATTGGACTCAAATAAATACAAAACATCATGTGACGACTGATCGATAATTGCTCATTTTTCATAGCTCACAGCTTCAAGCTATTAAGTTCTTGGAAAGGCCCATGAAGATGATGCCGAGGACATCAAAAATAGATTGTCAAACAGATGCACGTGCCCCCTGAATGAATAAATCCAAGACTGGTCTCTTTCTGCCAATCTCTATACAGTGCTAGTTGGGAGTTTAGTTTAGCCACTTAGGCAGATCTATTTATGGAAAGAGTATAGAAGAGACAAAGAAAGGTAATTGGCTGTCTAAAAAACTGATGATTAGTAAAAATACAAGTTGTAAAGATTCTTTATCACTTCTTAAAAGACAATGTATTATATTAATAGACACCTATGGATACATTAAAACCCCTGAAAATACAGATATCGCAATACAATCACAAAGTAGCAGCCTCAAAAAACTTTGCAGATGCATATCTAGCTTTAAACAATGGAAGCTATCTTTAATAGCTGTAGGTTTGACCTCTGCCTTTCTAATTCAAAACAACCAGAGGGCTTTCATTTATGCCATGAATCAGCATGTTAAATGGAGAACAAAAGTTACTGAGGCTTATGAATAAAATGTATATCAACCATGAGTAAAAAAGTCCTAGATACAATAATCTTCCTGCTTTGGATCTGAACTCTTCATCTAGTCTCACATTATTGGGAAAGAAAGACATTGATGAAAACAAACGATCTTTTCAGAAAACAAGATGTGATCCTTATCTAGATATTGATGAGAGGGCATTAGTAAAGGGGCCATCTCTCTGCTGTCTGGTGTCTACATTGGAGCACAGAAATTAACATAAGAAAAAGGGAAGGTTGACTCTTGAGGGTTGGAGGTTGAAGATGAAGGGATTAAAACATACCTTTTAAACCAAGAGATGTAATTTATTTTAATCCAAAAATTACTGACGTTCCCCATGAATTTCGCATCCCTCCTTGCCTTTATTCTACAAAACTATTTACATTAGAAATAGTAAATCATGAAACCAAAGCTATAGAATAGTTTTTATACTTGTAAGCAGAGTCAGGATGAGCTCTACCCTGACATCTGGTGGTGAATTATGGGGAGTGTGGAAAGAATCTCAGGGAGTGTGGAAAGGAATTCCAAGAATCTACATTGGCACCCCCACCCCATCTAGCATAAGCCAACGGCAGCCTGAGATGGTTATTTTGACAGCTGGGATCCCCAATTTCTTTGTTATAGGGGCAGGAGGAAAAAAAAAGTGCTGTCACCCTAATTATGTGAATGAGGAATTATGAGACTGCTTTATGACAGAAATGACTCAACCTAAATTAAGTGACACTTGCTAGACAAGGGACATTGGTTCCAAAACGCAGTGAATTGAGAGAGGTTGGGGACTGGTGTGTGTACTTGATTGTATGGGCCCTTTTTGAGGGCCTGGAACACCAGTTGCACATCCTCCTCTCTCCACTGTTAAAGAGTAGAACTAATTTTGATTACATTAGGACTCCATCTAGAGACTGCTGAGCTGAATTCATGTTGGGCCAATGGTGCACCAGCACCAGGGCTCCCCTACTAAGAGCTGAAATCACTAAAAGAGCTGAGCTGAGATCACTGAGTGCTGTGTTAGCTAGTGGGGGAGCCTGAAGACCTATCGCTAAGCAACTGGCAGAGCGGAGCAGTTTGCAGCATGTTGGAGCAGCCCATGGAACAGTGAGCGGAGTGGAGCTGTTTGCAGGGATGGCTGGAGTGATTCACGGGTCGGTTGGCGGAGCAGCACAGCTGGTGTAGTGGAGCTGGTCGTGGTGAGGGCTGCAGCAGGACTCCACGGAGAGGCAGAGCAGTTGGCCCTGGCCCACGTAAGGTGCCCTACACCCTGTGTGGGCTTCCCCTCCCCATATTTCCACCCAAGCTGGTGGGGGGGTGTAAAACTTTGCAGATAAACTTTTGAACTCTGGGGTGGCACTAATTAGAGACTTTCAGGTTGTTGGACTTAAGGGTGATTGGACTTCAGACCCTAAGGGAGAAAGGACATTGCAAGACGTACTTGGAGGTGGGTTTTTTTGCTTATGGTTTGTGTTATAATCCTGTTTGTGGTGTTTCTCCAATGGGATGCCACATTGTTTCCTTCCTCTATTAAAAGGATTTTGCTACACTCAGACTCCGTGTTGCGAGTGGGGAAGTATTGCCTCCTAGAGGCGCCCAGGGGGGTGGTATGTAAGTGCCCCAGGTGACTAGGTGGGGGCTCGAGCCGGTTATGCATTGTGTTATTGAAACGGAAACCTTGGATACTGAACCCGGCCCTTGTTGCTGCCAACTCAGAGAGGCAGAAGGGTTACATACTAAAGGAATGAATCCCACAGCATATGATGTTTCCTGACTGAATAATGATTTAGGTCTCTCATTTTGGGTCTTTGTCACACATTTGGCCCCACATTTCGGCCACAACAAATTGAGAGGTATAGATGAAAATATCAAAGATCTTGAACCAGTGGCTTTTGGATGTGATCATGATGGTTATTCAGCATCTCATAAACTTCAGATATGAAATTACATACTTCCCAAAAGCAGCTCCTGTCTTGTTTCTTACTTGGTTATAGTGGAGTGACCATATTGCTTCCACACTCTTTTCTCCTGAGCTTGTGGACACACCATTGACTTTCAAACCTCCCATTGAAATGCTTACACGGTCTCCATTCCATTGCCTAAGAAAGTAGAAAGAGACAAGGTCTAAGACTTAGGGCGCATCTACACTGGCAAAGTTACAGCGCTGGCAGTTACAGAGCCGGTCACAGAGTGCAGAAGGAAAACTGCTGTTGTGTGTTCACACTGATGGCCTCCTGCGCAATAGTGTGTTCACACTTGCAGTGCACTCTGAACAGCTATCCCACAGAGCATGTCTTTCTCTTTTGCCACTAAGACTTGTGGGAAGGCAGAGGGGGTTGTGGGGCATCCTGGGTCCAATCCAGTATCAGCAGGTAAGTATGCCCAGTGGTCTGTGATGAGATGTTAGATGGGGAGGGATCTGAGTTACTACAGAGAATTCTTTCTTGGGTGCTGGCTGGTGAGTCTTGCCCACATGCTCAGGGTTTAACTGATCGCTATATTTGGGGTCGGAAAGGAATTTTCCTCCAGGGCAGATTGGCAGAGGCCCTGGAGGTTTTTCGCCTTCCTCTGCAGCATGGGGCAGGGGTCACTTGCTGGAGGATTCTCTGCAGCTTGAGGTCTTCAAACCACAATTTGAGAACTTCAATAACTCAGACATAGGTTAGGGGTTTGTTATAGAAGTGAATGGGTGAGATTGTGTAGCCTGCATTGTGCAGGAGGTCAGACTAGATGATCATAATGGTCCTTTCTGACCTTAAAGTCTATAAGTCTATGATGCATTGCTTTGCATCCCAGCAATCCCTGTGCTTCCATCCGCATTTGGCGCCATCTTTCAATGGTTTGTGTACTGCGCGCCCTGCCTCTTTTGGGCTGTAAGAATGGATCCCGAACTGCTGACCAGTATGCCACTCGCTCTGACCAACATGTCACGAAAAGCAGTGGTGTTATTCCTTAAACTACAAAGGCAAGAGGAGTGTGACATTGATCTTGCGATGCATAGTAGCTATGACACGAGATTGCTTGTGGCATTCACAGAGGTGCTCACCACAGTGGAACACCGCTTTTGGGCTTGGGAAACAAGCACTGAGTGGTGGGATCACATCGATGCATGTCTGGGAGGATGAGCAGTGGATGCAGAACTTTTGCATGAGGAAAGCCACATTCATGGGACTGTGTGGTGAGCTTGCCCTAGCCCTGCAATGCAAGGACATGAGAATGAGAGCTGCCCTGTCCTGAAGAAGCATGTGGCAATTGCACTGTGGAAGCTGGCTACTCCAGACTTCTACCAATCAATCACTAACCAGTTCAGAGTGGGAAAGTTGACCATTGGAGTCATGTTGATGGAAGTGTGCAGGGCCATTAATCGCATCCTGCTCCAAAAGACACTGACTCTGGGCAACATGGGGATGGCTTTGCACAAATGGGCTTCCCTAACTGCAAAGGGGCAATAGATGGCACGCACATTCCAGTTCTGGCACCAGACCACCTAGCAACTGAGTACATTAATCGCAAGGGGTATTTGTCAATGGTTCTCCAGGCACTTGTGAATCACTGGGGCATTTCACAGACATTAATGCAGGCTGGTCCAGAAAGGTTCATGACGCACGCATCTTTCGGAACACTGGCCTGCTCAGGAAGCTGCAAGCTTTTTTCCCAGACCAGAAGATCACCATAGGGGAAGTCGAAATGTCCATTGTGATCCTGGGAGACCCCACCTACCCCTTAATGCCGTGGCTTATGAAGCCATACACAGGGCAACTTGACAGCAGCAAGGAGCAGTTCAACAACAGACTAAGCAAATGCTGAATGATTGTTGAGTGTTCATTTGGCCATTTAAAAGCCCGCTGGCGATGCCTGTATGGGAAGCTAGACATGGTCAATGACAATATTCCTATGCTTATAGCCACATGCTGTACGCACCATAATATTTGTGAAGGGAAGGATGAAAGCTTCACTCAGTGCTGGACCGCAGAGGCTTAGCATCTGGAGGCTGAGTTTGAACAGCCAGAGACCAGGGCTATTAGAGGGGCATAGCGTGGGGGCATAAGGATCAGGGGTGTCTTGAGGCAGCAATCTGAAGCTGAAAGCCACTAATATTTGTTGCTTTGCTCAGGAATGCAGTGCTTGTAATGCTAGGAGGTGATTGGTGCACATGATGCAAGAAGGAGCCTTAACATAATTGTATGTTGCTTTGCAGTGCTCTTTTTGCTTTCACTTAATAGAATAAAGATGGCTTTCAAACAAACATAATTCTTTTATTAAAAGACAACAACCAGAGGACAGAGTCAAAGGAAAAAAATCATTGGCAAGGAGAGCTATAGGGGATGGGGGAAGGGGAGGTCTCAAGAAGAGGAGAGGTCCCAGGATAGCTACAGATTTGTGTATGTCCAGGGATCATACCCAGCCTTCTTCTTTGGAGCACAATGCAATGGGTACTGTGCTTCAGCAGGGCCAAACTGCAGAGGGATGGGTTTTGAATGCAGTGGGTAATGGGAGTCCACAGTGCTGGACTATGAGGAGGGAGGAGTAGAATGCTTTGGGTAGAGAGCGGAGCCAGGAAGTTGATAAGAGTATGTTGGCAGTGTCTGGAGGGAGCATGGGAAAGAGTTTTGTGACAGCAGCTGCGGGAGAGGGCGGGCACGGAGCTGCTCAGTTTGAAGAGCTAGTATTGCCTGGAGCATATCCACTTGGCACTCCATAACATTTAAGAGCCGCTCTGTGGCTTTTTTCTGGTGTGCCGCATTCTCCTTTAGTTCCTCCTGTTTCTCGGTGGCGGAGTGCATCATAACCTCATGGAGAAAGTCCTCCTTAGTTCTTCTTGAACGCTTTCTAATTCTGCTCTGCCTTTCTGCCACAGATAAGAAAGAGGGAGGCAGGGCTCCCAAGGTCATCTCTGTGAAGTTTAATTGCAACATTTTACAGAAGCAGTATTGTCTGTAACACAGAGAACACTGATTCAGTGCCTTAAAACACAGCCAGTACTCACACACCTGTCACTAACTGGCTGACCCAAGGCAAGCACACATGAGCCACAAAACCCCCAAAATGGTGAGTAGCCGCAGAGGCAGGGAAAATCACTTTTCCCAGACCATGCTCTACACTGGTCATGTGGCTCTTGGGGAGAGTCAGCACTGTAGGGGGGACTGATAATCATTCCTCTTCCCACACTTTCCACAGGATGTGATCATTATGGAAGGTATCTCGCTGCTGAGGGTGAGCAGGGAATCAAGGGTGGGTCTTCTCCAAGCCTGCAGCTTCTGCCCTGGCCCCTATGCTGCTCGCCTGTGTGCAGCAACGGTCTCCCCACCCCTGTGATGGCAAAGTTGTACGGGAAATTTACCGTTAATGGGGCAAAAAACAAAGCAGCTCTGCCAAGGAGCCTGCGGCAGCAGATTGCCCAGTGTCTCCATGAGAGTTTCCTGGAGATCTCTGAGGGAGATTCCTGTGAGGTGAGGGAGTCTATCAACAGCCTGTCCTGCTGCTCAGACTAGGCATGCAGTGAGAGACAAGCCTGATTTCTGCAACCCTCCTTCCCCCAACAATTTGCTTAATTGATTCCCAAAATCAAATCCACTTACCAGGGGCTCCTCTGCTGTTTGTTATTCACCAAGATCCAACTGCTGTGACTAGCTAGGCTCCTCCGGGGTAGAAAAGAGCTCCTGACTGCGTGCATCTTTGACCTCCTAGTCATTCTCTGCCTCTGGGTCCCCCTCCCCCTCTTCCTCCAAGATTTCCTCCTTCTGGCGTGGTCCACTCTTGACTAGCATGTGAGCCAACGAAGTATCCACAGAGACCTTTGCAGTGGAGATGGGGTCGCCATTGAGTATTATGTCCAGCTCTTTGTAGAACCGGTAGCTCGTGGGCGCAGCACTGGAGCAGCTGTTTTCCCATGCCTTGTGGTAGGCATTCCGCAGCTACTTCACTTTTACCTACACTGCAATGTGTCCCAATCATGGCCCCTTTCTGTCATGCATCATGAAATCTGTCCATAGGTATCATAATTCCTATGACTGGAGTGCAGCTGGGACTGGACAGCCTCCTCTCCCCAAATGATGATGAGGTCCAGCAGCTTGACATTGCTCCAAGCGAGGGATTGCCTGGTGCATGGAGCAGGCATGGCCACCTGGAAAGATATGCTGGAACCACTGCATGCATCACCGAGCAAACAGAAAGGGGACTTTCAAATTTGCAAAGGAATGTATGGGGTGGGGATGATGTTTGGTCACCTCAGGACAGGGCAGTAGATTTCAAACCAATGACCAGAGAGGTGAGAACAGGCATTGTGGGACACCTCCCAGAGGCCAATCACAGTGCTGTAATCACCACAGTGTCTACACTGGCATCGCAGCACTGTGGCCCTGGTGCAGAAAGCTCTACGCCTCTCGTCAGGGAGGTATTTTTAGAGCACAACAACTGCACAGTTTCTGCGCACTAAGTGTCTTGGCAGTGTGTACACCTTGGGAGTTACAGTACAGAAAGCTGCTTTACTGCACAGAATCTTGCTAGTGTAGACAGGGCCCAAGTCTTGGGCAAGTCCATGGAGAATTTTAAAAACACTCACAAATGTGAACTGGTTTCTAAAACAAATGACACGTAAGTGGTGTCTGAGGATGGGAGCTGCTTTTTTTTTGTACATGCTTTAGATTGCAAGCTATTCAACTGTGTGTTGATTTGTATATTTTTACTACTGTAAAACTCAATATACATCTACAAATAAAATAACATATTTGAAATTGTAGACTGCTTGCATATAATCAAAGTAGGGAACACAGAGGCAGGGTGCTGCAGCATGAGCTCTGGCCATGAGGGGCGCTTGGGTAGGGGCCGAGCCTGTTACATGGTCATAGAACAGGGTTCCCAAATGTTATCAACCTGTGAACTCCTTTCACTAAAATGTCAAGTCTTGCAAACCGCCTCCTAAAAATGAATATTTCCAGAGATTTTCTCCTTTACCTGAGTATAAATTATAAAAGCAGTGATCTTGGAAATACAAAATTTGTTTTTATGACCTGGTTATTACACACTATTTATTATTAAGTGTCCCTGGCCTCTGTATGCCAGAAGCTGGGGATGAGCGAAAGGGGATGGATCACTTCATAATTACCTGTTCTGTTCATTCCTCTGGGGCACCTGGCACTGGCCAATGTCGGAAGACAGGATACAGGGCTAGATGGACCCTTGGTGTGACCCAGTACGGCCGTTCTCATGTTCTAATTTATCATTACAGTATTTTTATTACATAATGAAAATGGCAACACTCTTCCAAGATCTCACTTTTGTAGCTTGTATCACTTTGAATAAGCCTATTATAAGACAAGGCTCCTATTTTTCATCAAGGAGTATCAGATGTGAAACAGCATGAAGGTATTTAAGAAGCCAACTCAGAGAGTTCCTCCTACACAAGCATTCAGGTCTTGAGCAGTCCAGACAAACAACACACGTTACAACAAAGCTTAAACTTGTTCTTCATAATAATTTTAAAAACAATACTAGCTGCCTATTTAATTTTAAAAACAGCAAAAAATATCCACCTCCCTTTCCATTTCTTATAAGGAGTCTTGAAGTTAAATCTCCTCGGTGTGATAGATATTCTTGCTTTGATCCTCTTAGCTCTTGGAAGTCCAGGGGCTCTGGGCTGCTGGCCCCATGGTGCCCAGGGTCCCTAGGGACAGTTCTGTCCACCATTAGGGAATTTTTTTCCAATAACCCCCTGTAACATTTCACGAACCCTCAGGGGTTCTCGAACCCCAGTTTGGGAACCACTGCCATAGAAGAACTTTGTTCACAGCAAAGAATTTGTTTGATGCTTTTGCTTTTTGTGAAACATTTCAAAGAACAGAGTTTCCATTGGCCCTTTATCCCAGAAACATGGCTGAGATCTCAAATGTCTTGTAAATTGATGTTAGTGGTGACAGGAAAACTGGCACAGAATAATCTGTTCACTTACCACTATCTATTACCATAGCTTTGGGGAATATACAGTCGGATCAAGTTTAAGGGCTGTTGCGAATTATACCTGTAGGCAACGCACTGTTCGTTTCTAGGCTGAGGCACAAAACCCAAAGATTTACAGAGTGTCCAAACAACAAAGTTTTATTGCGCAAGGTTCAAACAACGTTCGAACATGGTGTCCCCCTGTTAGTCAGAGAGAGACCCAGGCTGCAGATTACATAGAAATTATATACCTTTTAGGAGTGCATGCTATCCTCGTGAATTGGAAGCCTTAACCAATAAACAAGCCATTTTCTTATCTTTAGCCTATTACAGTTAATCACTGTCCTCGTGCTGGCTAGTGCACAGTCCAGCTGTTACCTTGCATACTAGAATTTTTCCTTAATTATATTGTTGCAGCTGTGTTCCTATCCTCTTTCCTGTTTCTGACTTTATCTTTCTTTAATGCTGCCCTTGGGAGCCGTGTATGTGATGTGCTCGCTTTTAGTTAATGATGGATACAAAATAGGGGAACTTACAAAATGGAGTTGCTTATGCTAACTACCCTTAACAGGGCACAGAGGGTAAATGGTGCCTATCTATTGGTACTACTGTGACTGGCACTTTAAAAATTATTTATTTCATGCGTTTGTATACTGAATAATACATTAATAGAGAAATGCTGAACTCAGCTTTGCTTCTTCTGCCCCACACCAGACGAGCAAAGCTATTTGTATGATGCTTGTTACAGTCATATCTGAGTGCCTCCAATTCTAAATCTATGGCCTAAAAATATGCCCTTCCTTCTAAAATAGGGATTGAAATTAAATTAGGAACTACATTGTGCAACCCTTACTCACACTGGTGAATATTTGTGTGTGTAATCCTGATTGATTTCAACAGGGCTGCTTGTCTGAATAAGGGTTCACAAATGCGAATAAAGGTCATGCCATCTAACCCTCAAACAGTTGAAGGTGTCCACAGAAACAGCAATTTGGTGTTTCACCATCAGCAAGAAGCATGTGCTAGGTTCTTACCTACTAAGTTTTTACTTTTTTTTGTCTCTTCTGCTATTTGAAATAGATAAACATCAAAGAAGAAATCCTTGCTAGTAATAAAATGGGTTGTTTAATTTTATAGAGTATGAGAATATTCCTTTTTTCTGTTTACCTCAAGTTACAGTCTTTGAAAAATAAGAATGCTGAAACAAAGACACATCCTTTCACAAAAGTGTACCAGTTTTCAAAACACAAGAGACATTTAGAGCAAGAAACCCTCAAGTTGCTTCTTATTACTATCCTTTATTATTTGCATGATCATAGGTCCTAGGAGCCCTGTCATGGGCCAGAACCCCATTGTGCTAGGCACTGTACAACCACAGAACAAAAAGACAGTCTCTGCCACAAAGAGCTTACATGCTAAGTAGATTTGGCCAAACTTTGTTCATTTGATTTTCAGGACTGTTTAAAGTAGCCTGCTAGTGATGGTATGGGCCAGATAGTGCCATTAAGGCACAGGCCCATGCTATTGGTGATGTTGAGGTGCAGCTCCTTGGTATGCATATAGAGGGGAACAGTGGTTGGAACCCCCTTAGGAGGGCATAGCATGTGTTCCCTTCCATAGCTGCCTGTCTGTGTTGGCTGGAGCTTAGAGGAGCAAAGCTGCCTTCTTTTACCCATTTCTGGAGGCTAGCTCCCCAGTGAGTGCAGGCGGCTTGAGAGTGCAAGCACTGCAATTGTGCCTGGCCCCTACAAAAAGTATAAAAGGAGAGGGAAGCTCCTTGACCACGCTCCTCCCTTGCAAACTAGCCAAAGAGCCAGGCACAAATGGTCCCAACATAAATTTGTACTATTCTGTCTCAGAGCAGAACTAAATCACTGAGATTCTTGTTCACATACACACACAAGATTCAAGCAGGTTGCTTGCACAGGCTAATCCATGGCAATAACCTCAAGAGTAAGAGTGTGCTAAGGCTAAAAGTACCGTAGAAATACATGCAAGTGCCTTAAGAAATTGCTAGATAAGATACTATGGATATACAGACCACAGGAGAAGAAGAGTAAAGTGGGACTGACGTGATTCTTCTCCCACCATCACCACCTTTAGCTGTGGCTCTACTCTGAAAGGTGACTGCAAATATGGCATAGTGAGGTCCCATGTAAACAATCTGATATCCAGAGCAAATCTGCTCAGATTACAGATATAAAAAGATAGGCTGGGGCAGCCTCACACATTTTTCCTCTCTTTCCAGCAGCCTCTCGCCCCTTTCTCAGCTCCTGCCCCTTCCACTAGTACTTTTCTATATTTCTCCCAGCTTCACCCCTTTTCTCAGGCTCCTACCTACTGGTTGCTGCAGCTATGGGCACAACCACTGCAGACTGTTCTGGGGCTCAAAAGTTCAGCCAAATGCACACTTGAGATGTGAGCCGGTGTGACAGGGCCAAACACCAGGTGAGATGCTTGGCAGCCTTGCTCCCATGTCGCTTCTCCCTTCTGTGGTCTCTCTCTTTAGCTGATTCCCTCCTAGCAAAACCCCATTTAAATACAAAAAAAAAGAAATTGTGGAACTAAGATGAGGTTTACACACCATCACATTAGTCACTCTGCATATGGGTTCTATCTCTTCCTTCCCACCCTGTGCCTGTCCTGTCTATCTAGATGATAAGCTCTTCCAGCAGAGGCTGTCCCTTATTCTTGCTCTGTGTAGTGCCTCACACAATGGGGTCTTGAATTCATTTGGGAACCCTAGGAGCTACCTTAATACAAATAATAAATTATAATATACAGTGGCCTAGAATTTAGCTGAGCCTAATGTGCACTGCACTCAGGTGAGGGGGAAGACCTGCAAAGGAGCCATTTGTGGCTGCCCTGTCTTGAGGTTAATTTTATGAAGACCTGGTCTCTGGCATAGTCTAGAAAAGCCTCAAGAAAGCTCTGAACTACAACAGCCGGCTATGGCTGTACAGGACAGGGACTCCATCTGGGGGTTACTCCAGTGCAGAAGCACTCCAGTCACATCCATTCCCTCCCCATCCCCCCAATCCCAGTATACATCCTACCCTGGAGGCCAGGAGGGGATAATATAAAAGCCGGCTTGATTGGCCCTGTGCAACTCAAGGATTAATCCACCACATAGGAATCTCTAGGTAGCCATTGCCAGTACAACTGGCTTGCTAGCTATTTTGTGTTGCCAGAGCAGTGTGAAACAGAGCAGGGGCAAAGATATGGCCCATTATTCACAATTTCAACCCAGTATCCTCCTACAAACTGACTTTTGAGCAGAAAAGTTACATTCTCATCAACTGAAGTAGTACAAATAATCATTCATACAGTGTGATTCCTGGAATTCCTCTTCTGACCATGCAGTGTGGTTGTAGCCATGTCATTCCCAGGATATTAGAGAAACAACTCCACCTTGCATTTAGCTGTGACGCTTGGAGCACCTTTCCTAGACCTGAAGAAGAACTCTGTGTGACTTGAAAGCTTGTCCCTCTCACTAATAGAAATTGATCAAATACAAAAATATTACCTCAGACACCTTATCTCTTCTCAGCATAGCATTTCCCCTCATTCTTTTATTTATATAGGTATCAAAAGTGTCGAGTTATTATAGCAGTACATAAACTGAAGTTGATACATTCAGATAGCTATGTTAATCTCAGTTTTGTTCAAATCACAGGGAAAAACAATTGTATAACAAACCCAGCTATGTACGCTGAGTTGCTGCCATGGCAGCCTGGCTCTACAGCCAGTATGGAATAGTGTTCACTGCTAAGAGCTACTATGCTTTGCTGTTTTTCAGATTTTGTTTGATTGCCAAAATGAAGAGGAAGCAGAACTCCAGCGTCACAGGCAGCATTAAAACAATGTGTTTCATCCAGCATCTCAGTATTATACAATCTGAAACATAACTGCTAGGTAGACTCAAGGACTGCAAGACTCCCACACCAGCAGGAGCGACTCTAGGCACCAGCAAAGCAAGCACCTGCTTGGGGCAGCCCATTTGCAGGGGCAGCAGCTGGCAGAGATCCAGCCTGGGAGCTGAGAACCAACAGGGAGCCTTGTGATACCACACACCTCTGTGTTCTTGGGAAACTAGTGAAGCAGCCTAGTTGCATTGTGAGTTCCCAGGAAGAAAACACCACCCATAGCCAAGAGTGATCAGTTCCTTTTGTCTAGTCTAAAGAAAACCCTTGAGTCATCAGCTTACCTATAAACAAATCTATTGTTCTCCCTTGAACAATTGTATTTTCTCTACAAAAATCCCTACTCACCCTCCAGTCAGGGTTCTGATGCTTAGATCCAAACTCTGCATCATAGACTCATAGAATGTCAGAGTTGGAAGGGACCTCAGGAGGTCATCTAGTCCAACTCCCTGCTCAAAGCAGGACCAATCCCCCACTGGGACTCCATATTCTCCTGACTGATCGTGCTGGGGGCTCTGCCTGTCTCCTGGCCTCAGGACCCTCAGCTATCAGCATCATCTGGGAACCCCGACCAGTTCAAGCTTCAGGGAGAGGTGAGATCCCCCTTCTCTCTCTCTTTCTCTCTCTTTCTTCATTCTTCCTTTCTACTTTAGGTATTAACATTTAATGAGGTATGTTATGTTGGTTTAGTCCTTCTTGTGTAGTTATTACTATGATTCAATAAATAACTTTTATGGTTCAGTTGGTTGCTTGTCTCGCTCTTGCTGAACCTTACTCTTTTGTGTTTTTAGCCTCCCCCATTTACTCTGCAGCAACGCTTCTTTTACCTAAGCTAAAGATCCCTGCAGCGCCTAGAATACTGTGGGGTTTGCTCATCAGGTAGGTTACTGCCAGTACAATTGTGATGTGAAAGTGGGGATAGGGACGTGCTGAATCTGGGACACACAAGGGTAACAGCTGGAAAGTGCTGCTTGACCCAGTCCATGGAGCCCTGGGGCATATAAGGAGAGTCAGCTTGAAAGTGCTGCTTCATCCAGCCCAGTGAGTCCAGGGACATATAAGGGATCAGCTTGACAGTGCTGATTGACCCGGTCTACTCAGTCTTGCTCTGTTAATGTATGTGTGGGTGGGTGTATGCTCATCCAGTTTTGAAGCTGGAGAAACCCAGCCCTAGGGAACCTAGGTCCTGCAGGATAGCTCCATTGGGAGGGGACTTGCAGAAGGAAGAAGTAGGGCTCCATATGAACACACAAGTGATGCAAGCAGTACATTGATAGAATTACAGAATCCCCTTCCCCAGAAAAGTAACCCAAATAAATGAGCATATCCCAAAGTAATGGGGAAATCTGGTAACACCTGGGAGCTGTAATTCCTTGGTTAGCTCCCTGCCTATAGAGCCAGCCCTGGAGCAGGGAAAGAACTACATTTCCCAGCATTCCCGTAGACACTACCAACAGGAAAGAGAGGGAAGGAGTGAGGTAGCTGAGACCTCATGCTGCAGCCTGCTGTGAATGGAGAGCTGCATTGTGAAGGGTAGGAATACCGTATTTTAACATTCAAAAAATAGGACACTCCATGGGGAGGGAGGGTAGCCCCACCCTGCCACCATCCACTCCCTCCAACTACCCCACACAGAAACCCCAATCCATCCAACCCCCCCCCGCTCCCTGTCCCCTGATCACCGCCTCCTGGGACCCCTGCCCCCAGGACCCCACTCCTTATCTAAGCCTCCCTTCTCCTTGTCCCCAACTGCCCCCTCCTGAGACTGCCCCCAACTTCCCTCCTAGGACCCCACCCACTACCTGTTCCCTCACAAACCCCTGGGACTCCCATGCCTATCCAACCATTGCCTGTCTCCTGACTGCCCCCCCGAACCCCCGACCCATCTAACCCCCCGCTTCTCCTTGCCCCTGACTGCCCCCCACAAACCACCGCCGTATCCACCCCCCCTGCTCCCTGTCCCTTGACTGCCCCCCCGGAACCCGCTACCCCTTCTCCAACCCCCCAGCCCCTTTACCGTGCCACTCAGACCAGCGTGTCTGGCTCTGCGCAGCGCCAGACGTGCTGCTGCATACATGCTGCCATGCTCCTCCGCAGAGCCACAGCACCCCCCCTCCCACCTGCCTTCCACATTTGAACACCTCAAAATTCAGGAGTGCTCAAGCTCAGTTTGGGCAGCTGTTACTTCATTTCTCCCAAATCAAATATACTGATCCACTGTAACTTGCTGTAGAAAAAGTAGGATAAAATTGAGCAAGAAATGCTTCCTAGTGGTTATTAGGACTGGAATTGCTATTTTCAACAGCCATTGCCTTTTTTTTTGTTTGTTTAAAAGGAAGACAGTGATATTGCATTGGCAAATTCCCCATAGAAATAAAGAATGGAACAAAAGAGTAATAAAGGCACCTCAACTTTTCCTCATTTATGGAGGACAGTCTTATAATGTGCATCCAGATATCCTCCAATCACACAAGCTGAAAATTGTTCCACTTTACTGCAGTTCTGTAACTATATGGGAACCAATCGTGTCTCTGTTCTGTGTACATCCAAAATTCCTGCTGAATGAGCTTCCCAGGGCTGCAGCTGAAGGAGGGTGCAGGGAGGGTGGGGGAGAGCTCAGGGCTGGGGCGGCAGGAGGTGTGTATGAGGGGGCAATGGTGGGGGAAAGGGGAAGCCCAGAGCTGGAGCAGCAGGGGGGCGTGGCGAGGAGCCCAGGGCTGGGACGGGGGGCAGCCAACATTTTTTTACTTGGGGTGGCAAAAAACCTAGAGCTGGCCCTGCACACGAGGGGCTGGGGCATGTAATCAGTCCAAAGACAAGCCTGACAGAGGAGAAAAGTTTGCCAAAGTTTAAGAATGTTTCATGTTTCTCATTTTAAAAACAAAAGCCTTATTCAATTTATAATCACTGTTCTTTTGTAATTGAAGAAATGGAAAATATACAGTGTAAAATCTCTAAAAGCAGCAAAGAGTCCTGTAGACTAACAGATGTATTGGAGCATGAGCTTTCGTGGGTGAATACCCACTCTGTCATGACTGGTTGCTTTACTCTGCCCCACGTCAATTACTGCTGAAGCCCCTTACTTAGAGAGCTCTGGCCCAGGGCAGAGGTGTCAGTGCCAGCCTGATTTTCAGAGATGCTGAGCATCTGCAGTTCCCCCGATGTCTGTGGGAACTCCAGGGTTCTCAGTACTTCTGAAACTCAGGGCAATTTATTTCAAATGCTGGGCCAGGACTGAGCCTACAAAGGCAGATGCATATATACCACTCAATCCACAGCAGTTCTCCTATCAATAACAATACAAGCAATCAGGAGAACGATGAGGGGCAGTTGGCCCAATGCTGGGAGTGGGGAGGATATGGCCCTAATGTTGTCACTAAACTTCTACCTAGTAAAGTTACTATGCATCTGCTGTCATTCAGTGGGAGAACAAAAATCTCTTGGGTGCTGCAGCCTGCCCAGGGTTCAGCTGCACTTAACCTGAGTTGCTCACACACTTGCAGTGGTTGTGCACCAAGCAACTGGTCACCCACGTTACATGAAAATTCGGCTCTGATGGTGTCATAATAAGACTTAACAGTTATTGCTGCATTTCCTAGAGCTGTTGTCCCAGGCTGGCTGCAGACTCAGGCAGACAGAACTGTGTCGGCTAGACGCCCATCACCTTTGGAAGATTTTCCTTGTAGCATGGTGGAGGGAGGCAGCAGTAGGTGCTAACGTGGCTGCGAGTGGCCCATCCCCCCGCCAGGAGCAATAGTGTAAAAAAAGTTTGGGGGCACCGCTTTTTGGTGCCCCCAAATCTTGGTGCCATAGGCGACCGCCTAGTTCGCCTAACAGTTACACCGGCCCTGTGGCAAGGTGTCATTATCTTATATAAAAAGAACAGGAGTACTTGTGGCACCTTAGAGACTACCACAAGTACTCCTGTTCTTTTTGTGGATACAGACTAACATGGCTGCTACTCTTAAAATTATCTCATATGTTCTCCAGAATGTGATACAGTACTAATCTCTATCCGATCCTGCAAATACTTAAGAGCATGAGTAGCTGAATGTTACTGCCTATGAGTAGTCTCGCTGAAGTTAGTGGAACTTGAGTAATATTATTCACATGCCTAAGTGTTTGCGAGATCAGGCCTTTATTATCGGAGCATTAAATTAGGGGAGATTCTGTCCCCTGCCCCCAATGTTTGAATCATTTATAGTCCAAGCAAATATTTGTATGTATTGTAAACTGCTTCACCTCAAAATGAAGTCATCCTGATGCTAATGTAGAGAAAGCAGGAATCGAACATGTAGTCAGACAAGGACTCCATCCTCTGAATGTTGCCTCTAACCTTCATTTGGAATAGAAACATGTTGTTTATCTACACAGTAAAGTAACTCCATGGCAGTCAGCAAAACCTCAAATTTTTCCTTTACTGCCAACGCCCAGATGTGTCTCTTTAGTACTATGTTACTACACGGATCCTTTAAAAAGGCAATTTTTTTGCTGCAGCATTTGCTACTTAATTAGAGGATATAAATAGAGTGTAAATCCCCCTCCCCCAAAGTTAAACATTTCAGTAAATGTATCTTGGGGCAGTTCTTTCTCAACTGAAAACTTGTTCCTTTCAAACAGTAAGTGCTAAACCCTAAGTGCAATCACAACTTCAAACCAACAGATGTTTATTCTCAAGCATGTTTTAATCTAAACTGCCTATAAACTTCCTGACAAAGTACTTCAGCCAAAAAAGTGAGCAGAATATCTCATTACTATGTCCAAATATTATATACAAAGTTTTGGGGATGAAATTTGGTACCAGTTAAGCAAGGGACTAAGAGCTCAATCCACAAAGCGACTTGAGCATTGGAACATTTAGTATTGCAGAATCTAACTTTCAGACACCTTACTACCCACTTGAATCTATAACCTCAAGTTAGGTGCCTGGGTTCCTTATACAGTGCATGGGGAGAGATACTCATTTAAGAATGCGATCCTCAAAAGCCAGCATGCTGCATGGGGCACTTCCTAAATTAACCTATAGGAAATACCAAGGAGAGGGGTGTGGCCTAAGCCTCACCCTCCAAAGGGACTTAGGCCTGGTCTACACTACGCGTTTAAACCGATTTTAGCAGCGTTAAACCAATTTAACGCTGCACCCGTCCACACAACGAGGCCCTTTATATCGATATAAAGGGCTCTTTAAACCAGTTTCTGTACTCCTCCCTGATGAGAGGAGTAGCGCTGAAATCGGTATTACCATATCGGATTAGGGTTAGTTTGGCCGTTGGCCTCCGGGCGGTATCCCACAGTGCACCATTGTGACCGCTTTGGACAGCAATCTGAACTCGGATGCAGTGGCCAGGTAGACAGTAAAAGCCCCGCGAAATTTTGAATTTCATTTCCTGTTTGCCCAGCGTGGAGCTCTGATCAGCATGGGTGGCGATACAGTCCCAAATCCAAAAAGAGCTCCAGCATGGACCATATGGGAGATACTGGATCTGACCGCTGTATGGGGAGGCAAATCTGTTCTATCAGAGCTCCATTACAGAAGACGAAATGCCAAAGCATTTGAAAAAAATCTCCAGGCTATGATACAGAGTCCACAGCACAGTGCTGCATGACAAGCATAACGGAAAGCCAAAGAATCAAATGGACGCTCATGGAAGGAGGGAGGAGGTACTGAGGACTCCAGCTATCCCAGAGTCCCCAGCAGTCTCCGAAAAGTATTTGCGTTCTTGGCTGAGCTCCCAATGTCTGTAGAGTCAAACACATTGTCCGGGATGGTTCAGGGTATAGCTCGTCAATTTACTCCCCCTCTCCCCCGTGAAAGAAAAGGGAAAAAAATCATTTGTTGACTTTTTTTCAATGTCACCGTATGTCTACTGCATGCTGCTGGTAGACACGGTGCTGGGGCAATGAACAACAGCATCGTCTTCCCTCCCTTCCCCAGTGGCAGATGGTACAGTGCAGTGGGACTGGTAACTGTCCTTGTCATCAGCCTATGAGTGCTCCTGGCCAGCCTCAGGTGAGGTTGGCCAGGGGTGCTTGGGTAAAAATAGAAATGACTCCTGGTCATTCCTAGTAGATGATATAGAACAGCTAGTAATCATCATCATAGCAACTGGGGGCTGAGCTGCCTCAGCCCGCTCCCTTTCATGTGTAAAGAAAAGATTCTGTACTGCCTGGACTATCATAGCAGAGGGATGCTGGGCTCCTCTTCCCCCTCACCGTTTAATGTCCTGCCTGGACTATCATAGCAGCTGGAGGCTGCCTCCCCCTCATTTTATCTCACTACAAGTCAGTGTTTCTTATTCCTGCATTCTTTATAACTTCATCACACAAATGGAGGCACACTGCAATGGTAGCCCAGGAGGGTTGGGAGAGCAGGGAAGCAATGGATGGGGTTGTTGCAGGGGCATCCCCTAGAATGGCATGTAGCTCATCATTTCTGCAGGATCTGACATGGAGCAGCTGTGCTCTCTGGTACACTTACCCCATATTCTAGGCAGGACTGACTCTATTTTTAGATACCATAAAGGAGGAATTGACTCAGGGAGTCATTCCCATTTTTGTCTTTGCACCCCCGGCTGATCTCAGCCAGGGGCACCCATAACAGCAGCAGAGGTACAGAACAACTGATAACTGTCCTCTCATTGCTAATTTACAATGGCACAGCAGACAGTACAGAACAACTGATAACCATCTCTGCTGTCTTGCAAAGGCAAATGAATACTGCTGTGTAGCACTGCAGTACCGCATCTGTTAGCAACATCCAGTAAAAAAAATGCTGAACGGGCTCCATGGTTGCTGTGCTATGGCATCTGCCAGGGCAATCCAGGGAAAAAGGGCGCGAAATGATTGTCTGCCGTTGCTTTCACAGAGGAAGGAATGAGTGACGACATTTACCCAGAATCACCCGTGACACTGTTTTTGCACCATCATGCATTGGGGTCTCAACCCAGAATTCCAATGGGCGGGGGAGACTGCGGGAACTATGGGATAGCTATGGGATAGCTACCCACAGTGCAGCACTCCAGAAATCAATGCTAGCCTTGGACTATGGACGCACACCACCGAATTAATGTGCTTAGTGTGGCCGTGTGCACTCGACTTTATACAATCTGTTTTACAAAACCGGTTTATGTAAAATTGGAATAATCCCATAGTGTAGACATACCCTTAGATGCTTAAGTCAAGGCTGGAGGGAAGTGCCTATCTCTGCTTGGGATTCCTAGCCAAGAACCATTTCCTGGGGTCAAGGATTTAAGCTGTTTTTTAGTCCTGTCTCCTCCACCTCCATAAACAAGGTTTGAATGAGCTCTCCCCTGACATCTAGTGATGAACTGGGGGAAAAAATCTCAGGGACAGACTGTATTTGCATAGCCAAGCCTACTCTGCCTGGGTGATCTGCAGACAGACCTGCTTTGCCAAAGTGATCCATTTTGGCTGTTTGGGGTTAAAATTCACTTTAGTCTTGAATGAAATGATGTTATCCTCATTGTATGAGTAAAGGGCAGCCAAACTATTCTTAGCATGCCCTGATTGAAGGAGTTCCCCTATATATGACATCACTCACTAAATCCTCCCTCCCCAGTGTTTAAAGACAGCTGATCTGGCTCAAATTAGCATCCTTGTTTCTGCTTAACAATTAGTAGAGCTGAAATCACTGATAAACTGATATAAGGAGGGCTGAACCTTAGCCCTTGGAGTGGGGGAGGTGGACAGTGTTGCAGTGAAGGACAATTCTGTGGCAGCAGTGAGGTTCCCCACTACCCAATGAAATCACTAAGAACTGGGCAAAGTGGTGGAACCTCAGAACATGGTGTTGCAGAGGTGACAGCAAGCAGCAGCGATAACAGTGGCAGCACTGAGCAGCAGCAGAGAAAACAGCCGCAGTGTTGAAAGTGACAAAGGTGGCAGCGAGTGGCAGAGATAAAAGAAGCAGCAGAGGTGGCAGCAGGTGACAAGTAGTGGCAGAGACAGTAAAAAACATGAGAGGCTCACTATCTTGTAACTTTTAGCCCAGTGGTTAGGGCACTCACCTGGGAGGTAGGAAAATTAGGTTCAATTCCCCTCCATAGCCTGATGTGGAACAGATGTTTGAACTCAGTTCTCCCAGCTCCTAGGAGGGTGCTCTTGTCAGTGGCTTCTGGGGCATTCTAGGACAGGGGTTTCTCCTGTTGATGCTGTTCCACTTTATATAAATAATTAAATAATCTCTGAAATGCTGGGGCTCCCTCTTGATTGCCCTAACCACTGGACTATAGAGTCATTGTTACTCTCTTTGACACTCAGTGAACACCTCCCCTCCAGCCGCTGTGTGTGGGTTTAGGCATGCTCTGAGAATGCCTACTGGCCTGGGCCACACAGGCGGGGAATGCATAGTTTGAGGGTTCCACTGGGGTTTAGGTGTGAGATAAGTGCCCAAGAGTGTAGACCGAGGCAGCTGTGGTCATGCTCACTGTTAGAGAGCTTATTCCTTCACTCTCACCCTTCCCTGCTCCTTCTCGCATGCACAGAGAGCAACAATACCCAAAGTCCAAAGGTGCAAACAATTCAATGTTTATTGGGGTGAACTTCCAGCAAGCTTAAATCCAAGTTCCTTTTTCCTTATTTTCGAATCCCAACTTACTTCCTGTTTGCCTCTAATTTATATAGAAATATTCTTAGCTATACCTTAACCAATCATTCTGGTGAAATTTACCTAACCAATCCTAACATATTGTAACATGATTAGCTAACCAATTATATCCCACCACCATAATTAGTTTATACCCAGCAAAATTAATTATACAGGTGACAGAAACAATCATAGAACCAGACAGAGACCATGCAAATAAACATACAAAACAATACAGAAGTGAGGATTTCACAACTACATCTATACAGACATAAGGGTTCTCTAGCTGTGTCTATTGATAAGTGAGTTCTTACCAGACAGAAAACTATCAAACTTAAATTTCCTTTTACATGTTTTAGGCTCTTCCCTTTCTCTGGAGGTGATAGATTGAATCACCTTCCTTACAGCCCCAGGTTGCCTTATTTCAATAAGACTAGTTTGGAATGTGAGGATGTTACCATACGCTTCCCAGTTTATGGCTGGCTTCTGCTGCTTATCTGAAGAACCAGGCCTCAGACTGTCACAGTAAGAGAAGGCCATTACACAGACAGACAGTGATTTTTGATTCTCTCTTTTATACTTCCATAACTAGCTAAGTGATAAGAATACACCTAAATTCTTAAAGTATAGACCTTTGCAGACAGGCCTGAATATCTATATCCTAACACTCACTGGCAGAAACTTAGGTCTACACTGAAAAGCTAGGTTGACTCAGCAAAGTGTGAAAAATCCACACCGCTGAGTAGCATAGTTAAGCTGACCTAACCCTCAGGGTACACAGTGCTAGGTTGATGGAAGAATCCATCTGTTGACCTAGTTACCACCTCTCAGGGAGGTAGAGCAGCTACAGTGATGGGAGATTCCTTCCTGTCATTGTAGCGAGTGTAGACATTGTAGACATAGCCGCAGGCACTGTGGGGACCTTAATGGCTGAAATGTAGGCACCTACAGAATTAGGCAGAAGCTGAGCAGTAGTTTTGAGAATCTCAGTGGCCCTTATATGTTGTGCCTGTACTTAGGTGCCTAAAGTGGCAGTTGGGTGCATAAGTCTTTCTGTGAATCTAGCCCAAAAAGCATTGGTTAGGATCTATATCCAGTGCAGGTATATATCATGCAAACATTCACACCCAGCTCCTGCTAGTTCACTTTAGACTTAGCTTAAAGCCTGAGTTCTGGATCCCTCCTGAGCCTTGGGGACCAATCAGTATCTACATTATAAATACAGATTATCAAAACTTGTGCCTAATGCACTGATGGGTAGGGTTTAGCTGGTTGATTTAAATGTGATTTCTGATAAAGGCATTAAAAAGTAGAGGTTGCAATTATTTTGACTCTGTCAGAGAAGCAATACCTTTCTAACCATGACTTTTACAGTTTTCAGAGTGTCCATTACAGGGAGAGAATCTCTGTCAAAGTATTCTGCACAGGAAGTCATGCGTAAGGAGTGTGTGCCTGAATGCATACACATCATGTCAACAATCTGCAACTTCTCTTGATACTAGAAATTCCATTGCCCTGAAAGCTTCTACCTCAGCATCCCCTGCTGCTATGCTGATGCCTTGGTGTGTTCCCTCATGTTGATGAAACAAACACACTCAAGAACTGTATGCCAAGAGGACGACAATTTGTTTTTAAGTGCTGAAAGAATAAAGCTACCAACAAACTCTGCCCATTGTTCTACTCCACTGGAGTCTTGCAATGGGGAAGAGGTGAGGGATCTAAAACACAGATCAAGTTTTGGAATACATTTTTGCATCGCTGTCCTAGGATGCTGGACGCTACATATACAGCCAAAGAACCCAAACCTTAAACTGGGTTTACCTTTGAGTCCTCCTTTTCAGTTTGCACCAAACCATGCCACTTCACCTTCCAACATATTTCTAAAAGTCTCTCCCTCCTTCTCTGTTCCTGATAAAACCCTTGGTCATAGACAATAGATTCACTGAGAAGCAGGCAGAACTACGTCAGTGAGAATCTCTTGGTTTTACCATTAATCTCACCCCATTTTTTCTGATCTTGTGCTTGAATTTATTCTTAAATTACAGTAACAAAAATGGAATGAACACAAACCATAGAACCGAACCAAACCAATTACATGATCTTATTTGTTATAACCCTTATTTTTTCCCCACTCTTCCCCTGGTTTTCAGAAGTCTGAGTTTTGCCTGACTCAGCATCCTGCAAGGGGACGAGCTACCATCAAGCAACCTTAACTCTCCTTTAATGTAGTTTTTGCCATTGAATGTCCTAGTTTTTGGAACAGGAAAAGATATATTGTTGGGAGGAGTTAGTAGTCATTTAGGCAGTTTTCCATATCACACCCTCCAATTTTCACACCAAGCCAGCCATGTCCCTGGCCCTTTCACTGCCTTTTCCCCTCCAAACTGGCCTGCTCCCCACTACTGTATCCATTCCTCACCCAGCTACTCACCACAAGCAGGGAACTCATCTTCACTCCCTGGTAGTCTTCACTCCCTGGCATACAAACATTTCTATTGCTAATTCCACCCCACCTCCCACAGCCTGGCTCACTTGCAGTACCTGGAATTAAGACCAACTATGTGACGGTGGAATGGTGTTTCTGGTCACATTGCTGAATGGTTGGAGGGTGGGGTTTTTGGCAGAGCCAGGGAGAGAAATCACAGACAGGGTTTCTGCTCCACAATACTGATAGTTTTATGTTTGAGAGAAAGTTTCTCTGATCTCCTGTTCAATAGATGCACCCTACCGCTGAGCAACAGCGAGGTGTCAGAGTCTGTAATGTTTCTATGCCGTATAGCACACTTTTCCGGTCACCCATGAACCCTCCACTTTCCCAGTTAGTGTTCTTCTATATAGCTGTGAAATAGTAACTGTAGCAATTATTCAGACACTTGGGCAAATCACAGCTCCTGGGCACAGATCTCTGATGTGGGCTAAATCTGCTCTCACACATTGTATGAGGAGTACAACTGGAATAAGGCGCAGATCATTTCCATCCAACTGACTCACCACAATGTTCAGTTGAACACAGCTTCTTGAATCACCAGTTAGACACTGCCAAGTGGGCAAAACATGTTGCCAATGCAGGCTCTGTCTCTCCACCCAGATCAGCTTATAGTCAACAGTCCCCATGTCATGGTATATTCTTTGCTCTCTCACAAAACTTCTACAATCTTGTGTTCCAGGAATCACCAAGAATCCACAGGTTGGCAACCGTTGCAGTGCACATATTTCTTTTCCCTTAGTGGTCAAGGTAGCCATATGATCAGTTCCAAACATCCGCACTATGTGTCTTTGAAAACACCATATTAACCTCTCTTGAGATCAGAAAGTAGACAGTTGCCCCAGGGGCTAGTAAAACAGATTTTCTCAAACAACCAATCCAAGGCTTGTCTACCACCTGTCCTCATCACCCAACTCTTCTGCAGCTGCAATCCTTCTCCCTGAAGCTATCCCCTACCCCACATATATGAAGTCCTCTGTATCTGGCTTCTCCATATAACAGAAACGTTAGTTAGACCAATTGCTGACTAGTCTAGTGTGTTCACAGTACACCTCCCCATCAAATAAAAACACGATATATCATAGTAAGCAACATGAGTTATTAAATCTTTATTGCACAAGTGTTCAAAGATTCAGACTAGAACCATCAGTGGCAGGCTGTTTATTGGAGCAATGGCATTGTCACGTTAACTCAAACTACCCAGGCAAGCAGAAAGTAGCTGCTTAGAAATCCTTTCATGGTTTTTCTCTTTACTGGTGCCTGCATCCTGTTATTCTTCCAGATTACACATCTCTGCAAGCAAAGAAGTGAACATGTTCTTAAAGTCTCAGTCTGGGTCCCTCAAATATAAGTAACACTTGACAGACTGAGACCATTTAGACACACATCACATCAATAATTTGATCTAGAGCACAAAACAAACAAACAACCCCAACAACCCTGAACCTTTTGGGAAAAAATGGTTATTTTTTCAAGGCTTTATCTCCAAACCCCTTAGATCAGAGAAATCCAAATTTGAGTCACTAACCATATTCTGCACCCTCCTGAGGCACACAAAATTTCAAAGGGCTTCAACTAAGCATGTTGACTTTGGAGGACTTAGACATGTTGATCATTAAACAGACATCATGGTGCAACCCAGGAGCATATTTACCATGAAACGAACTATGCAGTGGCACGCCCCCACCCCCCCAGTGACAGGGGAGGCCCCAAAATGCAGGACAAATATCTGACAACCTGTCCCAAGTCCTGGCCAGCAGCACAGCAGGGCTCAGGTAGGCAGGTTGCCTGCATGCTGTGGCCAGTGGTCCCACACAGCTGCCAGAAGTGGCTGCCTGCTGGCATGTCTCTGCATGCCCCTGGCTGCGGGGTGGAGGGGGAGGTGGCTGTGCACAGTGCCCGCACCCCAGGCAGTGCATGGAGACCCACTGTCCCCCACTCCACCAAGGGGTGAACAGAGACATGCTAGCAGCGGGACTCAGGTGGCTCCTTGCCCACTCTGCCTCCTTACCTCCATGCCACTTTGCTCCCAGAAGCGGCCAGCATGTCCCTGAGGCCCTTGAGGGGGTGTGTCTCCACACGGTGCCCCCACCATGAGTGCCACCACCACAGCTCCCATTGGCTGGGAGCTATGGCCAATGGGACCTGCCTAGGTGGTGCCTGCGGGCAGTGGCATGTGGAGACCTCCTGCTCCCCATGCCTAGGAGCAACTGCCGCAGGACTATGTGTGTGCCAGTCGCTTTGGAAGCCACACCACCCGAGGTAAGTGCTGCCCCCCCTGCACCCTTCCCACACTCCGACCCCCTGCCCCAGCCCAGAGCCTGCACCTCACACCCAAACTTCCTCCTAGAGCCCACACCCCTCCCCCCTCCTTCCACACCCCAACCCCCTGCTCCAGCCCACAGCCCACACCCAAACTCCATTCCAGAGCCCACACCTCTCACTCCTCCTTCCACACCCCAACTCCCTGCCCCAGCCCAGAGACCACACCATCTCCTGCACCCCAACCCTTTGCCCCAATCAAGGTACCTGACTTTATTTTCATTTACAATACTTCCTATTACTTATAATATAGGAGGAATGAAAAACTAGGGGGGGAGGAGATAAGAGAGAATGTTCTTTTTCTTGGCTAGGTCCCAAGGGATGCCCCCAAAATATGAAGTTGTGCACAGGGCCCTGCTAACTCTAAATCCACCACTGATGCAACCTTATCTATTGTGGTGCTGCCACCCTACGATAATAAAAGAGACAGTCCTTTCCCCTAAGAGCTCACAGAACAAGGGTACATCTATATTGCAAAGAAAAACCCACAGCACTGCATCTCAGAGCCCCAGTCAATAGAGCCAGGTTCGTAGGGCTAGAAATAGCAGTGTGGACATTTGGGCTCAGGCTGGAGCCTGGGCTCTGAAACCTACTGAGAGGGAAGATCTCAGATCCCAGGGCCAGCCCAAACCTTAATGTCTACACAGCTATTTATAGCCCTGCAGCCCAAGCCCCAGGAGCCTGAGGGTTTGTCCATACTACCCCTTAAGTCGATGTAACTTACATCACTCAGGGGTGTGAGAAAACCACCACCCCTCGAGTGACCTAAGTTACATCAACTTAAAGCAATGTCAGCGGGTGATGGTCTCCCATCGACCTGGCTTCTGCCTGTCGTTGAGGTGGAGTAAGTACGTCAATGGGAGAGCACTCTCCCGTTGACACAGCGTACCTTCATGAGACATGCTGCATCGGTGCAGCTGCATCAACGCAGCTGCACGGATGTAGTGCAATAGTGAAGACAAGCCCCAAGTCAATTGACCCAGGCTCTGAGACTCAGTGTCGTGGGTTTTTCGTTGTAGTGCAGACACAACCTAAGTGAACTGGTAGATGTGTGCTGGGTGTGTGCTTGGGTTGGGGGTGCACAAGTAGAGCTGGTGGGTTTGTAACTGGGCGGGACTCACCCGTGCGGCACTTCTTGTCGGTTGTTTTGGGAATTAGCTGTTCGACCCAGGAGCGCCCTCTGCAGGCTGCTGTCCCGCTTCTGGCTGCGTCCCAAGTCCGTCTTGGACCCCGGTGCTCCTTTCAGACTGGGGTGCTGCCCCCTCCAGTACCCCGTGGTCTCACTGGGTCTCCCCTCCCTAGGGAACCCCCACCCACTATCCCCACCTCGTCTCAGTCGTAGGCTACTGCCCAGTCTCCATCTAGCCCCCGTTCACTGGGGAAGACTGCAGTATAAGCCACTCATCACAGGCAAGGTTGGGCTTGGACCTGCTGCCTCGGCCTAGCCTGGGTCTGTCCCCTGCAACCCCAATACCTATTTGGCCTTATACTAGGCTGCAGCCTGGGGGTTTCCAGGCCGGAGCTCCCCAGCTCCCTGGGCCTTCCCCCAGCCCTGCTCCAGCTCAGGTACCTTATCTAGCTCCCCAGCAGCCAGGCCCATCTCCCTCTACAGCAGGGGTTCTCAGACTTTTGTACCGGTGACCCCTTTCATACAACAAGCCTTTGATTGCAACCCCCCTTATGCATTAAAACCACTTTTTAATATATATTTAATGCCATTATAAATGCTGATGGCAAAGCAGGGTTTGGGGTGGAGGGCAACAGCTCACGATCCCCCATGTAGTAACCTCGCAACCCCCTGAGGAGTCCTGACCCCCAGTTTGAGAACCCCCTGCTCTACAGAGAGAGACTGTCAACTTCTGGCTTCCCTGGCCTTTATTGGGCCAGCTGGACCCTGACTGTGGCGTGGCCACAGCTGAGGCTGCCTCCCCAAGGAGCCCAGCCTAAGGCTCCCAGCCCCAGCCCTCTCCAAGGGCTGGCTTTTAACCCTTTCAGTCCAGGAGCAGGTGACCACCCCTCTGCATGGGTGCAAGGGAGTTGGGGGTGGGGGCACTGGCAGAGGTGTGGGTGCAGGAAGGATGTGGTGCAGCAGGGTTGTGGAGTACTGGCAGAACTGAGGTGCAGGGGGCTGGAGTGCACTGACAGAACTAGGGGGGAAGGGTGGTTGGAGTGCAGTGGAAGAGCTGGAGATTCAGGGTAGTTGGTAATTCGGAAGCACTGGCAGACAGGTGAAGGGTTATTGAGATGCACTGGCAGAACTGAAGTTGTAGGGGGTTGGGGTGCAGGGGGTTGGTTCACACTGCAGGGGCTCAGAGTGTACTGCTAGATTCAGGGAGTTCAGGGATTTGGAGTGCAGGAAGGTTGTTATGTACTGGCAGAACTAGAGTGCAGGAGGATTGAGAGAGCTTGATTGCCAGGCACAGAGTTGCAGCGCTACGATGGAGGCAGAGGCAGCAGGTGCAGACACACTGAGGATGACTGGATGCGGCAGCTGCGGCATGTACATGGTCCTAGAGGAAGCACCTGAAAGGAGTTTCATCTGCATGAAGTGCCGCCTGATAGAGCTGCTGGAGGAAAAGGTAAGGGGACTGGAGATGCAAGTAGAAACTCTGACTGAGTTTAGAAGGGGATTTGAGCAGATGATGGAACACAGACATGATGAGGCACAGGGGACAAGCTCAGACGAGCAGACAGAAGCAGGACCTAAGGACTCTGAGGAGGGACTGCTGGGTGAGGAAAGTGGACGGTGGAAGCATGTCACTAGGAGAACCAGGCAGAGGAAAAGACGGGCCAGCGATGGACAAATAGAACTCAGGAACAGGTTTGCTGAGTTGGGAAATGAAGATGGAACACAGCAGGCTGCTGAAGGAGAAAGGGCGAGGAAGAAGAGGCAAGCAGCTAGTACTGCAGAAGGAGGGGAGCAGTCACTGGAGGCAACATCAAATATGAGCCCTAGGAGGATTGTAAGGGCGAATTCAAATCGAGAGGAATCGCGGCCAGCTGCTGTGGGGAATAGACCGCAGAATCGCACTGTCGCCAGGAAAAGGCAAGTCTACGTGATTGGAGACTCTTTACTGAGAAGAGTAGACAGGCCTGTAACTAGACCTGATCGGGAGAACAGAAGAGTGTGCTGTATGCCAGGGGCTAAGATACAGGATGTGGAATTGAGGCTGAATACGATCTTAGCGGGAGCGGGAAAGAATCCATTGATTATCCTTCATGTGGGAACGAATGACACGGCTAGTTACTCGCTGGACTGTATCAAGGAGGACTATGCCAGACTGGGGAAGAGGCTTAAAGACATCGAGGCTCAGGTGATCTTCAGTGGGATTCTGCCGGTTCCTAGAGCGGGGCGACGAAGGAGTGACAAGATTATGGCGATCAACAGATGGCTCAGGCAGTGGTGCTATAAGGAGGGCTTTGGGATGTACGGTCACTGGGAAGCATTTACGGATAGACGACTGTTCGCTCAGGATGGACTTCATCTCAGCAAGGAGGGAAATAGAATTCTAGGATGGAGGCTCGCCGACCTCATCAAGAGGGCTTTAAACTAGGAAGTTGGGGGAGATGGTTGGGAGATGTTCGGGAGATCTCCACGCCGGAATATAACCTGGAGAGGGAAGTAAACAAAGTGAGCGGGGATACCCTTGCGACCCCAAGATTTGATCCAAGGAGGAATAGTGGAGTAGAAACCAGAGTAACGGGTGATGCTGGTGGTAGAAAGTTTGTGCACGACGGGGGAAAGAATGTCACTGACGCCAAACGCCGAAAATTAAAAGGTCTGTACACTAATGCGAGGAGCCTAGGTAACAAGATGGAGGAACTGGAGTTACTAGTGCAGGAAGTGAAGCCAGATATTATAGGGATTACCGAAACCTGGTGGAATAGTACTCATGACTGGAGCACGGGTATTGAAGGCTATGTGCTGTTTAGAAAAGACAGGAAGAAAGGCAAAGGTGGTGGAGTAGCCTTGTACATCAATGATGAAATTAAATGTAGCGAAATAAGAAGCGATGGAATGGATAAGACAGAGTCTGTCTGGGCAAAAATCACACTGGGTAAAAAAGCAACTAGAGCATCCCCTGAGATAGTGCTTGGGGTGTGCTACAGACTGCCGGGATCGGATTGGGATATGGATAGAGACCTCTTTAATATCTTTAATGAAGTAAACAAAAAGGGGAAATGTGTGATTATGGGGGACTTCAACTTCCCGGATATAGACTGGAGGACGAGTTCTTGCAAGAATAATAGGGGTCAGATTTTTCTGGATGTGATAGCGGATGGATTTCTTCATCAAGTAGTTGAAGCACCTACCAGAGGGGATGCCATTTTAGATTTGGTGTTGGTGAGCAGTGAGGACCTCGTAGAAGAAATGGTGGTAGGGGACAACCTTGGTTCGAGTGATCATGAGCTGATTCAGTTCAAACTAGATGGAAGGGTAAACAAATGTAGATCTGGGATTAGGGTTTTTGACTTCTCGAGGGCTAATTTTAAAGAGTTAAGGAAATTAGTTAGGGAAGTGGATTGGATGGGGGAATTAGTGGATTTAAATGTGGAGGAGGCCTGGAATTACTTTAAGTCACAGCTGCGGAGACTGTCGGAAGCCTGCATCCCGAGAAAGGGGAAAAAAACCATGGGCAGGAGTTGTAGGCCAAAGTGGATGAGCAAACAACTCAGAGAGGGGATTAGACAAAAGCAGAAAGCTTACAGGGAGTGGAAGGAAGGCAGGATCAGTAAGGAAAGCTACCTTGCTGAGGTCAGAACATGTAGGGATAAAGTGAGGAAGGCTAAAAGCCACGTTGAACTGGAACTTGCAAAGGGAATCAAAACCAATAGTAAAAGGTTCTACAGCCACATAAATAAGAAGAAAACAAAGAAAGAAGAAGTGGGGCCGCTATACACTGAGGATGGAATGGAGGTTAAGGATAACCTAGGCATGGCCCAACATCTAAACAAGTACTTTGCCTCAGTTTTTAATAAGACTAGTGAGGAACCTTGCGATGATGGAGGGATGATAAACGGGAATGTGGATATGGAAGTGGATATTACCGCAACTGAGGTAGAGGCCGTACTTGAACAGCTCGATGGGACGAAGTCGGAGGGCCCGGACAATCTCCATCCGAGGATATTAAAGGAACTGGCGCGTGAAATTGCGAGCCCGTTAGCGAGAATTTTTAAGCAATCGATAAACTCGGGGGTTGTGCCGTATGACTGGAGGATTGCTAATGTAGTTCCTATTTTTAAGAAAGGGAATAAGAGTGATCCGGGTAATTATAGGCCTGTTAGCTTGACGTCTGTAGTATGTAAGGTCTTGGAAAAAATTTTAAGGGAGAAAGTAGTTAAGGACATAGAGGTCAATGGTAATTGTGACGAATTGCAACACGGATTTACTAAAGGTAGATCGTGCCAAACCAATCTGATCTCCTTCTTTGAGAAGGTGACGGATTACTTAGATAAAGGAAATGCGGTAGATATAATTTACCTAGATTTCAGTAAGGCGTTCGACACGGTTCCGCACAGGGAGCTGTTAGTTAAATTGGAAAAGATGGGAGTGAATATGAAAGTTGTAAGGTGGATAAGGAACTGGTTAAAGGGGAGACTCCAGAGGGTCGTATTGAAAGGTGAACTGTCGGGCTGGAAGGAGGTCACCAGTGGAGTCCCTCAAGGATCGGTTTTGGGACCGATCTTATTTAACCTTTTTATTACTGACCTTGGCACAAAGAGCGGGAATGTGCTACTAAAGTTTGCGGATGACACGAAGCTGGGGGGTATTGCTAACATGGAGAAGGACAGGGATACTATTCAGGAAGATCTGAACCACCTTGTAAACTGGAGTAATAGAAATAGGATGAAATACAACAGTGAAAAGTGCAAGGTCATGCATTTAGGAATTAATAATAAGAATTTTGGATATACGTTGGGGGCGCATCAGTTGGAAGCGACGGAGGAGGAGAAGGACCTTGGGGTACTGGTTGATAGCAAGATGACTATGAGTCGCCAATGTGATACGGCTGTTAAAAAAGCAAATGCGATTTTGGGATGCATCAGGCGGGGTATTTCCTGCAAGGATAAGGAGGTGTTAGTACCGTTATATAAGGCGATGGTGAGACCCCATGTGGAATACTGTGTGCAGTTCTGGTGTCCCATGTTCAAGAAGGATGAATTCAAACTGGAACAGGTTCAGAGACGGGCTACAAGGATGATCCGAGGAATGGAAAAACTGCCTTATGAAAGGAGACTCAAAGAGCTTGGCTTGTTTAGCCTGGCCAAAAGAAGGCTGAGGGGGGATATGCTCGCTCTATATAAATATATCAAGGGGGTTAACGTTAGGAAGGGAGAGGAATTATTTAAGTTTAGTACTAATGTAGACACAAGGACGAATGGGTATAAACTGGATATTAGGAAGTTTAGACTTGAAATTAGACGAAGGTTTCTGACCATTAGGGGAGTGAAGTTCTGGAATAGCCTTCCGAGGGAAGTAGTAGGGGCAAAAGACTTTCCTGGCTTTAAGACAAAGCTTGATAAGTATATGGAGGGGATGTTATGATAGGATCGTTAATTTGGGCAATTGATCTTGAATTACCACCAGACAGGTCTGCTCAATGGTCTGCGGGGAGAAGTTGGATGCGATGGGTACTGAGTTGCTGCAGAGATTTCCTTCTTGGGTGCTAGCTGGTGACTCTTGCCCACATGCTCAGGGTTTAGCTGATCGCCATATTTGGGGTCGGGAAGGAATTTTCCTCCAGGGCGGATTGGCAGGTGCCCTGGAGGTTTTTCGCCTTCCCCTGCAGCGTGGGGCACGGGTCGCTTGCTGGTGGTTTCCCTGCAGCTTGAGGTCTTCAAACCATTGTTGAGGATTTCAATAACTCGGTCCTGGGATAGGGGTTGTTATAAAATTGGATGGGTGGGGTTCTGTGGCCTGCCTTGTGCAGCAGGTCAGACTAGATGATCAGATTGGTCCCTTCTGACCTATGAGTCTATGAGTCTATGAGTCTATGAGGGAAGGAGGCTGGGGTGCAGTGCAGAGTATGCGGGGGTTCCACACCTTCCTCACCTGAGCCCACAACCTCTCATGTATGACCTATCCCCATTTATTCTCCTCCTCATAACCCCCACCCCACTGCAGTCCCAAACATCTCCCCTTATTCATCAACTCTTTGCCCCCTAATACTCCTCACATCCCTTCCAAGGAAGCATTCACATGTCTAATTTATTTCCTCCAAAGTCTTTGATTACATCACCCCAAATGAAAATTACTCCCCACATAAGACACAAATTATAGCAACCTCCAGGTACTCAGACTAAAACTTCTTTTGGCTTAGGTGCAGGCTTGTGATTAATTTATATTTAGTCATGATAATTGAAGGGTGAGTTCACAGAGTTCAATCTCAATGATGTCTATGATTCATCAAACCATTAGTGCCTCTCTGATTAACAGTACAAGGCAGCAGGAGGAAACCACTTCTTTTGAGAGGGCCTGTAACTCAGGACCTCCTTGGTCAAATGATTCCAAATTTGGATCACCAATGCTACGCCACATTTCAAAGCAATGTGATTACCTCTTCAGATTGTCGGGCATTTAAACCAAATAAAGGAGCAGAAATGGTGCTGCGCCACTATAACACCACAGTGACACAGATGTCTTGTGTTTGTAAGCAGTGAGAACGTTTTTTTATGCATTTGGAAGTCAGACACAATGTATCAGTTGACAGTCTGAAAGACATTTTTTATTTTCACAACAGATGCTAGCACTAGCAAGAAACACAGAGCACCAATTCCCGCACCCTACACTAGATCTGTACAGCTGTGAGGCTTTCTCTGTAAAGGAACATCTTTATTTTGCTTGGAGGCTTTCCTGTAGAAAAATCAAATTGCCATAATTTTCAATCCCCCAGCCATAATATGCTAGGATTTGAACTAAACACCTCTGCAGTAAAAGCCATGCTACTAGGCCATCAAGCTGTTTAAGAGGTGGCTGTCTAATTGAGAAGAAAGCCTTTGCCAGTAAGATATGAAATGTTACACCATCTCTCCACTTTTCTCACAGGCTTTTGCACCCCTAGACTGGCCTGACCTAGACAAAAATAGCATTGAGCATGCCCAGTTGTCTTCTATAAGGAAATGTGTTAATGACATATTGCATAGAGATGGAAGTCAGCTGAGTGCTCCCACCCCACCAGATACCTTGTTGAGGTGCAGTGGTGCAGACAAGCCCTGAATGGTCACCCAAGGATTTCAAAGCACCTTAGGAGTTGGGTGTTGGACATAACAGGGTTGCTTTACCCACCGTTAGCTCAAGACACAGCAGCAGTTCTATAGGGCAGGAAATGATAAAGTCTCTTGTATCACACTGAGAATGCAGGGGGTGTGGAATGGCATCACAGAGCTGCTGGACTTTGGCCAAGACACCAGGGTCAACCCCCAACTCCTGCAACAGAATGACTGTGTTACTTAAAGTGGCTGGGACTAACAGACCAAAAAGTGTAAATGCTTGCAATTGGGGTTCAGGATAGAGATAATGGTGACATACTTCAATTGTTGAGAGGACACCACAGTGATACGGTGTCAGTAAGCATCTCTGACATGCCTCATCAGAGCAGATGAGGAAACAATGCTATGGCATCAGCATCTTATGCCCTTTGGGTATTTTGCAAACCCCCAGCATTGAGGCCTCAGATTACAGCAGGGCCTGGGGAGCCAGTTCAGCTTCATTGAGGAATGGGATGGGAATCTTCAGGGGCAGGGATGGGCAGAGAAAAGGGAGGAAGAGTGAAGAGGGAGAGAAGTGATGAGGGACAAGAATGAGGGAGCAACCTGTTGGAGAGTAGGTGAGAAAGAAAGGCACCTGCCACAAAGGCATTTTATTGTTTAGAAAAAGAAAGGAGATGGCATTTAATTGGGAAGAGGACATAGCACTTATTACCAACCACCACTGCACCTATCTGGGAGGGAGGTAAGTATTATCCCCAATATACAGATGAGGAAACTAAGGCTATGTCTTTACCGCCAAAAGGGGATGTTCTTACACTGAGGTAGCTAACGATAGCTGCCACAATGTAAAATCCTAGTGGAGACACTACACTACAATTTTCACCTCAGTGTAGCTAGTTGAGATTAATCCCAGGTGTGGGTTGACCTACACTTAGATAAAAACTGCCTGTGGTTTGCCTTCAGTAAGATTTTACAGTGTTGAATTAGCCATGTTTTGTTAGCTCTCACTGTGAAAGCACACTTTTGTTGGCAGGGAAGACATGGAAGGGAAAGTCATGCTTGATCAACTTAATTGCCTTCTGTGATGAGATAACTAGCTCTGTGGATATGGTGAAAGCAGTGAATGTAATACATCTTGACGTTAGCAAAGCTTTTGACACGGTCTCCCACAGTATTCTTGCCAGCAAGTTAAAAAACTATGGATTGGATGAATGGACTATAAGGTAGATAGAAAGCTGGCTAGATTGTCAGGCTCAATGGGTAGTGATCAATGGCTTGATGTCTAGCTGGCAGCAGGTATCAAGCAGAATGCACCAGGGGTCAGTTCCGGGGCCAGTTTTGTTCAACATCTTTATTAATGATCTGGATGATGGGATGGATTGCACCCTCAGTAAGTTCGCAGATGACACTAAACTGTGGGGGAGAGGTAGATATGCTGGAGGGTAGGGATAGGGTCCAAAGTGACCTATACAAATTGGAGGATTGGGCCAAAAGAAATCTGATGAAGTTCAGCAAGGACAGTACAGAGTCCTGCACTTAGGAAGGAAGAATCTCATGTTAACGGCACGTTGGGCTGCATTAGTAGGAGCACTACCAGAAGATTAAGGGAAGTGATTATTCCTCTCTATTCGGCACTGGTGAGACCACATCTGGAGTATTGCATCCAGTTTTGGGCCCCCCACTACGGCAGGGATGTGGACAAATTGGAGAAAGTCCAGCAGAGGGCAACGAAAATGATCAGGGGACGGGGGCACATGTCTTATGAGGAGAGGCTGAGGGAACTGGGCGTGTTTAGTCTGCAGAAGAGAAGAGTAAAGGGGGATTTGATAGCAGCTTTCAACTACCTGAAGGGGGGTTCCAAAGAGGATGGAGCTAGGCTGTTCTCAGTGGTAGCAGATGACAGAACAAGAAGCAATGGTTTCAAGTTGCAGTTGGGGAGGTCTAGGTTGTATATTAGGAAACACTATTTCACTAGGAGGGTGGTGAAGCACTGGAATGGGTTACCTAGGCTGGTAGTGGAATCTCCATCCTTAGAGGTTTATAGGGCCTAGTTTGACAAAGCCCTGGCTGGGATGATTTAGTTGGTGTTGATCTTGCTCTGAGCAGGGGGCTGGATTAGATGACCTCCTGAGGTCTCTTCCAACCTGAATCTTCTATGATTCTATGACCTAAGCCTGGTCTACCTACAAACTTCCACTTATTTAATTACACTTGTTAATTCAACCTGTGCAAACCCAGTGTGGATGCTTATTTTGATTTGAGTGTTTTATTGCAGTTTAAACTTGTTCCTATCTGACTTCAATTAAGAGTGGCATATTTTGCTCTAAGAGTGACCACCACACAATGGTTTGAACTTGTGACTAAATCAATATAAAAATCACACCTTAAGTTAAACCTGTGCAACTCTGCATATAGAGAGGCCCTAGGGCCTTGTCTGTACCCAAAAGTTGTAATGATTTAACTACACTGATTTAATAGCTATTGTAGTTGTATTGGTGCAAATCCCTTGTGTGGACACTTTAATCGATTTAAGAACCTATATCAATTTAGCTACAGTCAATTTCTTACCGGTATCAATTAAGTTACTCCTGAGTTACTTTAATGTAAATGAGATTTGAATGGATTCCTAATAGTTGTCAAGTATAAATTTAAATAAGTGCAATAAATGTAAAACACAATTCAGCCCTTGACACACAGCTAAACTTATAATGAGCAAAGCTGTCACGTTCTTTATATGTTTTTTTTCAAAATGATGTGACATTACCATTTAGTGGGGACACTTTTAATTGGAGAGCGAGAGGTAAAATAGCACAATTTTTGGCAACACATTTCATTTACTTCTTCAGTTTGGAGAAAGTAGTACTTCTGAGATAGCTTGAACATTGCAGCATCATTTTTTCTACTACTAAAAAGGCTTTATTAAAAAACACAAACATTAAAACTCAATAAAAATATTCATAAATCGAATGTATTAAACTAGTAATAACTTTTATAACCATTAATGATCTAAATTTTTAAATTAAGACTTTCCAAAATGTAACATATCACATTAGAAAACTGAAAATAAATTTCACAAAGTCTGTTTTAAATATTTTATATGCACTGGCTCATGAATTATTCAATACTTTCATCAATGCACACTGGAAATGTAAATTTTAATTTGATTAATTTCTTTGGGTCCTTTGATGTTTAAGGCCCTGATTCTGCAAGTTGTTCTGCACAAGCACACCCTCTGCCCATTCACAACAGCTTGCAAGATCAGGACCACAGGTGATTCAGCCATGCTATTGTAAACTAATGTCTAGTGCAAACTTAATTTGAACTGGGTCACGTATATTCTGCTCACTTCCTCAGAACTTTGTGTGACCCTCAAAAGGTTCCAAGCAGTCTGGGTGCTCATCTGAAGCATAGCAAAATTATCCAAACCTCTTAGGTTTGCAAAATGAGGACAGAAATTTTTCAAGGACAGGTTTTCCCATGAGAATTCCTATACCTAGTCAGGCTGGAAATAATACAAGAGCAGCATTACTGCAGGAAGAATAGAAACCAATAAATAAAATCAAATCACCGAAAGTGTTCAGATCTCAATATAGATTGGCCTTGAGTTGGGTGTAAAGATTTGAACTAGCTCTTATTTTATCTGATCTGTCTAGCCCATTTCTAATATACAAAGAGACAAAGACAGACAAGCAATGATATATAGCTAACGGTAGCTAAGGCTACTTAACTGAATTGCATGTGCTGAAGTGCAGGCAGCAGAACAACAGCATTGTAATGGAGAGCTCATTCCTCTTCTACACCTCAACAACTCATCTAGGCCCCAGTTCAGCAAGATACTTTAGCACACACCTAACTTTAAGCACCCAAGGAGATTCACTGAAGTCAGTGGGACAGATTTTCAAAGGTGTTTAGCTGTCTAAAGATGCAGATGGGCACCTAGTGAGATTTTCAAAAGCACCTAAGCAGGTTAGTTAATTTCAGTGTATAGACCTTTGAAAATTTGGCGTAATTCTGAATGTTATGCATGTATCTCTTGTTGAATCCAGGCTTTAAGCAGTTATAACCATATACTCATTAAACTTACCAAGCAAAGATGGGTTCAACATCAAATCCTTGTCTAACCACTCCCAAACATTGGGAAAGTTTGGATCAGATATGAATTTCAGACCCTCTCTCTGTTGTGGGCTGAATCAAAACTTTGGTGAATATTAAATCTGGATCTAGATCCAAAATGTATGTCTTGGGTCCATTTCTAATATCAAGGGGTTGTAATAACATCAGAATTCAGACCATATATACTGTCATAACAATAAAACTATTGAAACCAAAATCTTCAAACATGGCTTGTTTTTAGCTCTCATGGACAAACATTAAGGCAGACAGGTAAAAAAAAATCATACAGTGGCTTCAAAATTATGCAAGTTTAAAAGTGACAAGTTTTCACCAATGATGTAACAGCTTATAAACATGGACATTATTTTTACACCCTCTGTATGCAGTAGTACTTTCCCCAAACATCCATGACTTGGTGATTTGGCAAGGCTTTCTGAAATGCACCTATTACATCCACATGAAGTACTTCCTGACTCCCAATTTTCAAGTCGAAAATTTCAGAAGTTTTATACTCTGTTTACTCACACTTAGAAGAAAAATGTTGAAACTTATTTTAAGAATGGGCAAACTGCATTTTTGATCTTCTTATAACTCAGAGATGGTTGGTTTTCCCTCAAACTTCCCCCCAAAAGTTCACAAAATATAAGCCAGAAAAGTGAAAGTTTTGGAAAGCTGACATCCTGTGTACAAACTTAAATATTGTAGTTTCTACCTGCACCTGCAATGATGCTGTTAAGAGTTTCCTCTAACTGACAGAGTTAATAATTGCTAGACACACAGACTAAGATCCCTTCTGCTGCAGCTGCATTTCTGTTTATAAACTAAGGGCCTGATCTTACTCCCATTTAAGTTAATGCAAAATTCCCTCTGACTTTAATAAGAGCCCAAAACAATAAAGCTTTTCCACTTACAAAGAACGGTTAGAAAGAATTATTTTCCAAAGACAAAATAATTAAATACAACTCTTCCTCTTTCCTTCCCAACCCACCTAACCAGGAATTCCTTTGTGAGTAATACATTACCAAAAGAATTAAATGTTTTCATTTGTGTTTTTTTTTGTACCACCATCAGAGAACTCTGCCGAACAGGACCCCTTTCCCCACTCTCTCTACTCTTTCTTGCAACTGAGTGAAAGTAACTTCTGCTGGCCCTCCTCATCACAGGAGGTAAGCTCAGCCTATTAGGGATGTTGAAGATATCATGTGACTTCCCCTACTGCACAAGCAATCATCAAACTATTCACTGATCTCCAGTTACTAAAGGCTGAAATATTGCTATCCAGCTTCAGTGTAAAATATGCAGCTGCCTCCTCTTCTCCCCCTCTGCCTAGCCTCCCCCCACCCAATGAAATGTAACCTTGGAGGTTCACAAATATGGGTCAATCTCAGACTCAGGATGACATCTTATGTGGCTGAGATTTGAATTAAATGTTTTGCACAGCGCTGTCTCAAATTGTCCATAGCCAATGCTTAGCTACAGACGGGGAAAAAGTCCACCTTTATTGTGGTAGCACATCTGTGAATTCCAATCACAAATGAAGCAGAGTGTTTTGTATGGATTTCCCAAAGGATGTATCAAGTACCATTTTCTGTGTGGAAAGATGATATCAAGACTTAATTTGGGGTATTAATAGCTGTCTAGACAGTTTCATCTCTGTAAATGTTATTACTATTTCAAATGAAAACTATACCCATTTTGCTTAGCCCATTAGCTTGAAAGTTCACATGGTGAGAGATGCTTCTTACTATGGATATACATTCACTTGCACAGCATGTGCTTTCTGGAAGAGACAGTACACTGCTTTCCAATCTTCTTTAGTGAGTCATAAAAAGAAGTTCAGATTTTTAAAACCCTGCCTTTCATTTGGCACCCATAACTTTTGAGCACAAATAACTGCAGGTGCCTGCAGTTATGTGGAGGCGCAAGTGATAATGTCACTGAGGTTATGTCTACACAGCAATTAGACGCCTATGGCCCCAGCCCGAGCCTGAATGTCCACACTGCAATTAAACAGTCCCTTAGCCCAAGGCCAAGTCAGCTGGTATGGGGCAGCCACGGATTTTTAATTGCAGCGTAACATACCCTTACATGTCTAACTACCTGATACATGAGCCCAGTCAGGACATTAAATGCCTAAAATGAAAGAAACTGTGCTTGCCCATACGTATAGTGCAAAGTTTCTCCTGCAATTGTCTTGCCCACAGAATTGTGATTACAGAAATGGAGGATGGGCTGGTGACCATAGTTTCCAAAACCCAGGACATTAATGGTAACATTTTAAGGCTCATGAAATCTTTATCTATTACTTTATTATCGTTTTATAGCTATCATGTCCTTAAGAAATCATTTTCTGATTCCATAAGGGGTATGATTGCTCATTGATATTGTTTATTATGGAGTCACATCTATATGAAATCATATGTAATTGCAATATGAAATCATATACTTTCCACATGAAATCCCTCTATTCTGATGGATCATATTCTTACTAGAGGTGGATGGATATTTCATTATTTACTGACAAATGCAATTTTGGGTCAACAAACTATTTCTGAATTAGGGTCAAATATTTTTTGAAAAAGTTGAAACATTTTGTTTCAACATTTAAAAAATGAGTTGTTTTGACTTTTTGTTTCGAAATAATGCTTCATTTTGAAATGTAGACAGAGTTATTTAAAAAAAAAAAACAAGAAAAAGGATAAAACAGACCCAAAATTGAAATGAAAAAAAAATCAGTTCAGGTAGAATAGAGATTTAATTTGATCTGAAACAATTTCCGGCCCGCCCCCAGATTTTTTGGTTCAGCTGACGAAGAAATTGTTTCTGACCCTGAGCAGTAACTGTGGTTCTTTGAGATGTGTGTCCCTGTGGGTGCTCTACTGTAGGTGCACTTGCATCCCCTGCGCCTTTGATTGGAGATTTCTCCATGCAGTGTCCATTTGGCCCATGCATGCAAGTTACCCAGTATCATGCTCACATGAGCTGCCCTCAGTTCTCTACCATAAAACTCCACAGCAGACATCTCTGAAGGAGAAGGGAAGAACAGCGGGTAGTGGACCACCCATTATGATACACATCTCAAAGAACCTCAGTTACTACCCAGGGTGACTATCCATTTGTTCTTCTTCATGTCATGTTCCTACGAGTACTCTACTCTAGTAGACCAAGCAGTTCCTCTTAAGAAGGGGCGATGGGCTTCAGCATTGAATCTAATTGAATCTGAAAGACTTAGTTCTGCCAAGATAGAAGGCCAGGGCTCTCCTGACATCAAGTGTGTATAACAGCACCTTTGGTGAGATTTAGGGTGGAAGATTGGGAGGTGAATAGGTTGGTTAATATGGAACTCTAAAGATATTACTGGTAACAACTTGGGCTCCTATTTCCTCAACTTGCCTAGCTGACATGATGGCTGCCAGAAATGAGGTTTTCAGTGATAAATGGAGGAGTAAGCAGGTAGCCATTTGATCAAATGGTGATCTTGTAAGGCATTTAAGAACCAGACTGAGGTCCCAAACCAGAGTAGGGCATTTGATGGGTGGAAAGAGTTTTCTGAGCCCCTTAAGGAACATCATTGTTGTTGGGTGGGTGAATATGGAATAACCTTCTGCTGGAGAATGGAAAGCCATGATGGATGCCTGGTGGACTCTAATGGAGCTCAGCAACAGCCTTGAGCTTTTTTAGTTTTAGGATGTTTTCCAGTCTATCTTAGAGCAATGAGTTATAAAAGAATCATAGAAGATTAGGGTTGGAAGGGACATCAGGAAGTCATCTGATCCAGCCCCCTGCTCAAAGGAGGACCAACACCAATTAATTATCTCAGCCAGGGCTTTGTCAAGCCAGGCCTTAAAAACCTCTAAGGATGGAGATTCCACCACCTCCCTAGGTAACCCATTCCAGTGTTTCACCACCCTCCTAGTGAAATAATGTTTCCTAATATCCAACCTCAACCTCCCCATCTGCAACTTGAGACCATTGCTCCTTGTTCTGTCATCTGCCACCACTGAGTACAGCCTAGCTCCATCCTTTTTGGAACACTCCTTCAGTAGATGAAGGCTGCTATCAAATCCCCCCCCCACCTTCCCCCCACAGTCTTCTCTTCTGGAGACTAAACAAGTCCTGTTCCCTCAGCCTCTCCTTGTAAATCATGTGCCCCAGCCCCTCAATCATTTTTGTTGCCCTCCGCTGAACTCTCTCCAATTTGTCCACATCCTTTCTGTATTGGGGGGACCAAAACTGGATGCAATACTCCAGATGTGGTCTCACCAGTGCCGAATAGAGGAGAATAATTGCTTCTCTCAATCTGCTGGCAATGCTCCTACTAATGCGGCTCAATATGCCGTTATCCTTCTTGGCAACAAGGGCACATTGCTGACTCATATCGAGCTTCTCATCCACTGTAATCCCCAGGTCATTTTCTGCAGAACTGCTGCTTAGCCAGTCGGTCCCCAGCCTGTAGCGGTGCATGGGATTCTTCCTTCCAAAGTGCAGGACTCTGCACTTGTCCTTGTTGAACCTCATCAGATTTCTTTTGGCCCAATCCTCCAATTTGTCTAGGTCACTTTGGACCCTATCCCCACCCTCCAGTATATCTACCTCTCCCCCACAGTTTCGTGTCATCTGCAAATTTGCTGAGGGTGCAATCCATCCCTTCATCCAGATCATTAATAAAGATGTTGAACAAAACTGGCCCCAGAACTGACCCCTGGCGCATTCCGCTTGATACCTGCTGCCAACTAGACATCGAGGCTGACAATCTAGCCAGCTTTCTATCCACCTTATAATCTTTTCATCTAATCCATACTTTTTTAACTTGCTGGCAAGAATACTGTGGGAGACCATATCAAAAGCTTTGCTAAAGTTAGCAAAATCTGCCACTATTGAATCTAGATGAGCGCCTATGAATTCTAACTTTTGTATGGTGGGTCAACATGGATTTTTGAATGTTTAATTGTCAGCTCAATCAGAGGAAGAGATCAATAGCTTTGGAAGTCGGCAGTGAAGTTACATCTAGGGACTTTTCAGAAGGCAAACATATAGGTAAGGGAACACCAGAATTCCTTTTCTGAGGTGGTGAGCCGCTACTGCTGATGTAACCTTTGAGGCTGATGATAGACCAAAAGGGAGCAACCCTGTACTGAAAATGATCCTGACTGACAGTAAAATGTAGGACTCTTTTGTGAGATGGGTGGATCACTATGTGGAAATGTGCGTCTTGCAGGTTGAGGGTTGAGGACCAATTTCCCTGGTCCAGTGATGGAATTATTGCTGCAAATGTCACCATTTTGATTTTTTGTGTCTTCATAAAGGTGTTGAGTAGCCTTTAATCTAGGATTGGTCTCCAAATACTGTTCTTTTCTGAAAGCAGAAAATACCTTGAATAAAACTGCTTCCCTCTGTGCTGCATGGGAACCAATTCTATAGCACCAAGAGGAGGAGAGAGACTATTTCCTGTTGTAGCAGGTTCTTGTGAGAGGGGTCCCTGAAGAGGGCTGGGAAGGGCAGGCAAGAGAAGTAAAGTGGATAGAGTACCATGTGGTGATGATCTCCAAAACCCACTTGTCCGTAATAATTGACTACCAAGCCCCTGGAAGTGGTAAGGTCACTGAAAGGAGAAAGGCAGGAGAATTGTTGCGGCAGGTAAGAAAGGAGATGGTAACTCAGGGCTTCAATCACCCACATTAAAATTGGTGATTGGAGGTGGAAGGCTGCAAGGTCGAAGGTTGAAAAGTGGATGGTTTTCTTCTCTGGAAACTCTGTTTCTTGTGTTGACATTCATATAATCTCTGAGAGCTCAAGAACTGGGCAGGATGGGATCTCTGTGCTATCTGGGACTTACTAAACTTTCTCTTGTGGTCAGGTGTATAGATCCTGAGAGAACATAAAGTAGCCCCAGAGTCCTTTAACGTGTGCAGAGGTTTGTCTGTGTTGTCAGCAAACAGTTTAGTACCATCAAAAGAGAGTTCTTTGACCATGTTTTGAACTGCAGTTGGAAATCCTGAGAACTGGAGGCAGGAGGCCCTCCACATAACTACCACTGTAGAAACTGAACAGGCAGCAATATCAGCCGTGTCGAGGGAAGCCTGCAAAGATGTTCTGGTGAGCAGATGGCCTTCTACAATAATTGCCTGGAATTGCTCTGTGTTCTTCTGGTAGATGCTCAATAATTGAATTCAGCTTACTATAATTTGCATGATTGTAATTTCCCATTAAAGCCTGATAGTTGGTAATTCTGAATTGTAAAGTAGCTGATGAATTCAATTTTCTACCATATAGCTCAAGTTGCTTATGATCCTCATTGGCGGGTGTGGATTTAACATGGTGTTGCCTCCCATGTTCATTAACCACATCAACTAACAAAAAGTTTGGAGACAGATGAGCAAATAAAAATTCTGAGTCCTTATGTTCCATCTAATATGTCGTATCCACTCTTTTGCTTGTAAGTGGAATTGTGGCCTGGATGTGCTAGGTAACCTTTGTAGGTCCATTAGGTCCTTGTTAACAGTTGAGGCAATATGGGCTGATGAAGTATGTAAAGCAGCTTATGATGTGATTCTTTAACCTATTCAAGAGGGATCTGCAATTCTCTTGACAAGGTCCTGAAATTGCTTGAACTCATCCAGCAGAGATGGAGAAGATGGCACAACTTCTTCATCCAGGGATGAAGAACAGATTTTGCCTGGGGGGGGAGACCTCTTCATCACCCTTCTTCCTGAGGTGCCTTTCTTCTAGAAAGGGAGGGTGATGAAGGAGGTCTATCTCTGTGACTGGTGATGCTTGAGGCCCTAGAGAATTCTGGCAATAGGCCACTCAATAGTTCCAGGGTGTCCAAGGAGGTGGTGCATATGGCTTGGGTGGAGGCATCCATGGGTATTCATACCAGCAAGATGATGGTTATGGCCATCTCTCATAGAACATCAGGGTTAGAAGGGACCTCAGGAGGTCATCTAGTCCAACCCCCAGACAGATTTTTGCCTGTGATCTCTAAATGCCCCCCCTCAAGGATTGAATTCACAACCCTGGGTTTAGCAGGTCAATACTCAAACCACTGAGCTATCTCTCCCCCATGATGAGTGATTCCAATCTCCTGGGAGACCTCTGGAAAAAATCATCTATAGGAATGGAGACTAGAGGCTTGTATAGATATTTGGGAGGCTGAAGCAAGATTTTCATCAGAATCCTCCTCTTCCAAATCACTCTTTAGCAGTGGAGCACTGGAAAAAACATGAGGAAAAACCATTGGTACCAGGCAAATGTCCAGAGATCTGGAAGTCCTGTGTACCAGGAGCATATTGTGGCCAAGCAAAGGAGAGTTGAGTATCTTGAACACAGCAAGATCTTGGGGAAAGCAAAATTCCTGTGGTAACATGAGTGTTGTCTGTACTGTCCCCATGGTCTGTGCCAAAATGATAGTGGCTGAGGGAGTTGATGGTGAATTTCCACTATTCTAAGGGAGTCCAGATGGTGCCTGAGCAGGTTTCTTCAGTAGCAGGTGAGAAGAGGTAGTGCTTTTCTTGCACCTAGCTCTGTTGATGGTACCAATGATCTCTCAGAACCCGGGACTATACGGACTTTAGATTTGACAGCACTATCGGTACCTGAGGAACCAGCAGTTTCATGGATACTGGATCAGAGAGCAGTGGCTGGAGTCATCAAAGACCATGACTTCTCTGAGGTAGATTTCCTACCTGTAGAACTTGAGGAACGGTCTTTGGTAGACATATAGGAGGAACCTTGGGTCTTCTTCTTAGATGCCCTCGAGAAGTGCAGTTTGGAGACAATAGAGGAAGTGGATTTGCTCAAGAGACTGATGCATGGGGTGACGGTTCTTTGGCTAGGGTCAGAGACCATGTGCAGTGAGCTCTCTATCATGAGGTGTCAAAGTCTGATTTCCCTGTTTTATTCTGGCTCTAGATTTTAATACCAGACAGAAATTGAATTTTTGGAAAATATGAGATTTCCCAAGGCAACAGATGCACTGGGAGTGTCTATCACTCAATGGGGTTGCCGCTTGGCAAAACAGGCAATGCTTAAAACCTCCCAGTAAAGTAAAACTCCCAAGGGGGAGAAACAATCTAAAAATTACTAGAAGGCCATACATAGATATATAAATATTTTTAAAGGTTTTTTTTTTAACTACTTCAGCTGTAAATGCTACAATAGCAGGGTGGTCACCCGCTCCAGCCCTGACAGGGCTTAAAGCAGCCCAGGGAGCAAATTCTTAGGCTGATTGGGGAAAGCAGTAATAGCTGGGGCCATGCCCCAATCAGGCCCAGCTGGCCCCTGTAAGAGGCTGTGAGCCAGGAGCTCAGGGTGTCTTTCTCTAGCTGTGGAGGAACATGGGCCTGGCTGCTGGGGAGCTTAGAATAGGGTACCTAGAGTGGAGCAGGGCTGGGGGAAGGCCAAAGGAGCTGGGGAGCTCCAGTCTGGAAACCCCCCAGGCTGCAGGCCTTGTTAAAGACTAGAAGGGTACAGGGATTGCAGAGGTGCAGCCCAGCATAGGCAGAGGCAGCAGGTCCAACCCCCACCCTTGCCGATGATGAGTGGCCTTTACAGACTGCAGTCTGCCCCAGTGAATGGGGGCTAGATGGTGACTAGCAGTAGCCACAGAGGCAAGATGGGAATAGGGGGCTAGGGGTTCCCGAGGGAGGGGAGACCCAGATCTGTGGGGGCACTGCCAAGGGGCAACACGCAACATAAAGGGGCACTGTGGTCCTGGAGGGACACGGGGGCCAGCGGCAAGGCGAGACACTGGCCTGCAGAGGGCACTCTGGAGACTGGCAAGCTAATTCCCTGGACGATCAGCCGGTGGTGCCGGAGTGGTGAGTCATCACTAAAACTAATAAGTGCAAACTACTACTAAGAACAACTATCATAAGCTAACTACTCAAAGAGCTAAGGGGACACAGTTGAGGTAAAATACACCATGGACAACTCCTAAGGCTCCATCTCTGGCCGAGGCAGTTGAGAAGGTATTGAGGGCAGTTTGCCCGTGCAGTGCTATATAACAGCAGCATGGTGCATGAGACTGAGTAACACGCAGGCACGGGCCAAATGGTCACTGCTACGAGAAATCTCTGACCTCAGGCACAGGGAGTGAAAACACAACTAGAGTGGAACACCCATAAGGAAACTACATTAAAAAGAACCAAAAAAATCAATTATTCACTCAGCTCTAATGCTTGCTGTATTATGAGACTGAAATAGGGGTATACTGAATGTTCCATGTCAGTATAAAAATATGGACTGAAGAAATATTTTGTAGATATATGTGACAGGGTCCTATTGGGTTCCAGGGAGGTGGGTGGGCAAAAGCCCACTCACAGTTAAAGGACCCTCCCCCAGCCTGTGGGGAGCATCCACTTAGCCCAGGAACTCAAATTATTACAGAGGACAACAGAAAATATAACAAGGGCAAGTTTGATTGTGAAAGGGTCAAAAGAAGGGAACCTGATGGGCACACCGAGCAGAGAGCCCCTGACAGCGCCACTGCTCCTCAAAGGTGTCAAGGAAGCCAGCAGACATCACCCAGAGGAACTCTGCCCAGAGTGTGAACAGCGGGAGGATTGAAAATATGCCCCACAGTTGCAGGAAACCCCCTCAGCCAACATCCTCTCCCTGGTGTTATAGATGGCCCCTATTGCCATTGCTAGGAGGAGGTTGACGAAGAAGTCCCGTGGCTCTGTGAGGCCACAGAGAGGGTGTGCATAAATGAGAAGGTGGGCAGATAAGTGCAGTCAAAAACATAAAAGGAGATCCAAGATGAGCCGGAAAAGGGGCTGCAACCTGGTGCACTCAAGGTAGACCTGCGCCAGGGTCTCCCTGACACCGCAAAAGGGGCATACATCCAGGGCCGGCGCTACCATTTAGGCCGCCTAGGCAATCGCCTAGGGTGCCAGAATAAATGGTGGGCGCCGTTTTGCCGGAGGGGGCGGCAGGCGGCTCCGGTGGAGCTGCCGCAGTGGTGCCTGCGGAGGATCTGGTGCTCCGCGGCTCCGGTGGAGCTGCCGCAGTGGTGCCTGCGGATGGTCGGCTGCTCGCGCGGCTCTGGTGGATCTTCCACAGGCGTGACTGCGGCAGCTCCACCGGAGCCACGGAGCACCAGACCCTCCGCAGGCACCACTGCGGCAGCTCCACCGGAGCCGCGGGACCAGCGTGCGGGGCGGCGAAATTGCTGTCTGCCTAGGGCGCTCAAACCCCTAGCACCGGTCCTGCATACATCGGGAATGGGGGTGAACCGTGCCAAGTACACACCCATGCTCATGGCTCCATGAAAGAGCTGCCAACCAATAACCCTGGTGGGCTTTGAATCAAGTTGGAATATAGGCTGGCCCATCAGGGTTCCTCACCCTTAATAGGTGGCAATAGGTCCCGCCACTTAGCATTGGGGTGGGACACGAGGGTTGAGGAAATTGAGAGTATGGAGCATGAGCATGTACAGATACGCTCTTGGCGCAGTTTGAAAACGAGCCAGCTATAGGTCATGCGGCCAGCTTGGGGTGTGTGGGTGGGGTGGCTCAGGGGGCTCACTAGGCTGGGGTCCTGTGAAAAGTTCTGCAGAACCTGGGATGTAGAGTGGGCAGGGAGCACCCTCCTGCAGGACCCGCTCGATGTAAACCCAAGCAGCAAGCAATATGGCTGCCCACACCTCCTGAAGTATGTATTGGGGAGTACAAAGGGTGGAGAGCCCCATGCGCTGAGTAAGCAACAGGGGATCCACCCATTCTCCCCAGACACAGTTCAGGAGGTCTCCATTTCTGGTGACTTCTGTCAAGACCAATCTCTGGCACAACGATGGGGATTTCGCCACCTGAACACAGAGTTGGGGATTGTGTACCAGGGGCTGTGTGAGGATATCCACCCCATCAGTGGCTGCTATGTACCTGGTTGCCGAAACCAGCTTCCAGGTCTGGAGGAGGTCCTGGTAGAAAACCAGGAGAGGTCTCACGGAAGACCTCTCAGATGAAGATAAAGGAGCTGCTGGTCATACCAGAGCCCTCAGAAGCAGTGCAGGAAGGCATGCACCAACGTGCTCTGAGCCGGACTACTTGCACCATAAAGGATTTTCTGCAGGGCCTGAAGATGGAAGACATGGACCTAACGGCGGAGGCAGAACAGGCCCTGTCTTCCATCCTCCAGGAGAAGACTCAGAACCCCTTCTGGGACTCAGTGCAGCCCTGGCCAGAGGAACTCCAGAGCCAACCTCTGGAGCTGGGCCAGGACCGCCGGGGCCAAGCTCAGGGTGTTGAGCTGGTGCCAGAGCATGGACAGGACTAATTGGTTAAGCCCCAGCACCTAACCCCTACAGAGAAAGGCACCGGAGCTGTCCCCACTCTTTTTCTCCAGGGCGTAGAAGAAGCGGGAGCTGTGATCCATCTCCCAAAGGAGACGGATGCAGGATCGAACAAATGCTCCCCAGGCCCAATTGTCCTCAAGGAGACAGAGCTCTTCCCATTTCTCCTGGCATGCTCCACAGAGGGATGGATCCCCTGGGCTGGCGGCCAGATGCCTCTCCAGATCCAAGACCTCCCGCTCCAACTGCTGTATTGCCGCAACCCTCCGCCAGCTGGTGCCCTAGGTGTAGTCATGGCAGAAGAGCCGAGAGCGCACTTTCCCCACATCCCACCACTGCTGCACTGAGGGAAAGGCGCACCTCTGCCCTCTCCAGGCCAGCAAGAACTCCTGGAAGGATGCCATAAAACCCACATCCTCCAGCAGGCTATTGTTAAAATGCCAATAGGCCTGCCCCAGCCTTTCCAACGTGAGAGAGGCAATCCTAGCCAGGAAAGAACAGGGCTGGATGAATGCTGAAGGAGTGGAAAAGCAAGAGATGGTGATGTGATAAATAGATGCAATACCACTGGGAGTGGTGCAACCTATCTACCTCCACCTGGACACACAGGTGAAAGTGGACACATCATCTGGGTGGTGGTCGTGCCAGACGTCCACCAGGGAGTGATGATCCACAATCTCTCGGAGCACATCCAGAGGTGGAGGAAACAGAAGTCATGGCAGAAACAGGGTCCGTACCTGTGCTTGCCGCCGGTGCCCCAACAGGGTCGATGGCAGGTGGTCTAGCAGTGACGGTAGAGAGGGTAGCCATAGGGAGGTCAACCCGGGGCGGGGGGAGAGGTCACTCACCGTTTCCTCCACCATGTTCAGAGGGGATGGGGTAAACACCGAAAGGGGGAGGGAGGGGAAAAGCTAACCACTCCTCCCCACTAGGCTGCGGGGGAGGAGTACGGTCACTGACATGAGGCGGGAGCACTGGCTTCTTGGGCTGCACCAGGGAAAAGAAAGGAAAGGACTATAACATCATTGGGGAGTACAGTGAATAACAGGGCTCAATATAAAAGGGAAGGGAGCACAAGGCGCAAAGGGACCAGACAAAGGGGAGGTAGCAGAAAGCAAGGGGAAGTAGACGCAAGCTGAAAGCAGGTTGGGGCCAGGGCACAAAAACCACAGGGGCTGACTCTAAGGGCTAGGGTGGAGCAGGCATGCAAACTGAAATGACTAGGGGACCAGGGAAGAAAGGGGGGGGCAATATGGGTCGCAAGCGGCAGGTGGGGCAGACAGCAAAGGGAAAGGGGAAAAGCTACTGCAGGGGAGAATGGTGGGGAAGCAGACTGTAGGGAGGGCCACCAGCCAGTAGCAGCAGAGGAGGGGAGGGCCAGTCCAAGTGGGAGGGGAAAGGCACCTGTGCCCACATGCGCTTGTGCTCTCAGTCTGCGCTGGCTGCTGCTATAGTTCCAGATTGTAGAGATGGGTGTGGTGAGCATCTGAATGAGGGGTGGAGGCAAATGGTAGGTGGGGGTGGTAGAGGAGGCAATGGTGGTCATGGTGGTGGGGGAGATGGGCAGGGCTTCACCCCACCCCTTGTCCCCCAGCAGCAACAGCAATCACCACCACCACACGAACAAAGATGTAAAACAGTCACTCAGTCCCATGGTGAGCCCCCTCCATACTGTCCTACAGGATCCTGCACACTCCCTCAGCAATGAAGGTCCTCTTCTTCTTCTCCAAGGCAGCAGCAATCTTCCAGGCAGCAGCAGCAACCAGTAGTCCAGCAACCAGGAAGGAGGGACCCCCTAGGTGGGAACAAGCAGAGGTGGGGTCCCTCACTCCCCCTCTGGGGGGTAGGCCAGTAGGGCTCCCCCCAAACAGCAGCAACAGCAAGTGGGGAGTCCAGCAATGTAGCAGGGGGGTGGGGATGGTCTGGTCCAGACACAGGCTGAGAGTGCTCTGGGTCTAGGAGCAGCAGGTCCACACCCACCCAGGTATGGAACAAGGTGCAGGGCAGAAAGACTGCAAAATCAGCCCTCTGCCATGCCAACTCTATTTAGGTGAATAAAGTGGAGCTATCTGGAAAGAACCTTCCCTAATTGAGGAATGAGAGCTAGCTTCCAGCTCAATTAGCTGAGGGCTATATAAGAGTCTAGAAAGAAGGAAGGAGGGATGTGGGATGGAGGAGAGTGAGGGAGTATAGGTAGGGAGAAGCCCCTTCCCTCCTGGATTTGGACACAAGGAGCCCAGAACTGTGTACACTATATGGTGAGATGGTGGTGGAAGTACAAACTTGTAAATAAAAACACCGATGATTCCTGAACCCCAGGATCTCTGAGTGACTTTGTCTGAGCCTAGCAGAGGCAGGAGCCAGGAGGACCAACTGTGCTCTGCTACAATATAGAAAAACATATTTTGACTGATGACAATTATAAATTGGAACTTTCAGATGTCTTGAAAGTAATTTTTTAGGACCCCATATGAAAAACCTGGATTGCCCCAGCAAAACCAAGGTAACCAGTCTCCTTCAGGGTTGATTATTATAGTGCCATTCAAAAGCAAGCCTTTAATGTTTAAATATATAAAACTTTAGTGCTTAAATACAATTTTTTTATGATAGACTAGGAGCTATTTTGCTATTCCTCATACATACTTCCCTACTGCCAGTGTCACAAATTACCACATTTTTTAAAAATCTACATGTCTGCCACTGGTAATCAGCTCAGAAATAGCAATTTAATTAAAATATGTATTTTCATATAAAACTCAAAATAGCCCTATTGATAGCACTAGCAGTAAGACGATTATGTGAAGCAAAAGGCATTTCCCTCTGGCCAAGATAGCAGTAGCATTTTGGAGCTGGCAGTCACTCTTTACATACAGAACATTTATTCTATTAAGACATTATAGAATCTCAAACAAAATTGTCTTTCTAGTTAATCATGTATTTCAGTCCACTAGACATAAGCAGGCTGACAACTCTGTTGTCATTTGGTAGCTACAGGAATTTGCCTTTGGTACCACTGTGCACAGCCAGCAACTGCTAGAGAAAGGAGAAAAAAATATCAACCATTCAATTTATAATAACAGAGCAAGTTTTAAAGAGAAGAAGAAATTAATTTCCTCTTATTTCAGGATATCTGCATTGTATTGACACCATTTAACCAGTTCAGCATTTGGGTCAGCAGAGTGAAATTGTAATGAGAAGACAAGAACATTAGTAAGTGCACTGCAACATTCTTCTGGCATTTCTGTTTCTGGAGAGTTTCTTCATCAGAGACAGGACACTGCTGCAGGATTACAAGTGACTTTTCTGCAGAAAAATTAGTCTCAGTAAGATGATAGGGTTAAGTAAATCCCCAAAGTCATTGAATTGCTTCAAAGGATTGTGAACAGCCAAAGCATCTTGAATTTTGCATGTTACTTCTTGAAGCGTGTGGGTAGAACTGAATTCCTACTATCTCAAGTTTGGGAGCCTGACAAATGTATAAAATTATTTAGTTTACATTTGCTTACCCCAAACGTCACCAGAGTTGCTTGCCAAACACATTTTAATAACCTACTTACAGCACAGATTTATAACTGTTTGTACTCACCCCGTACATACACCACACAATAATTTTGGGACCAGCGTGTTACTAATTTGTTTATGATACCTTACATGACACCTTTTAGATATAGATTATGACAGTAGTGTGTTAAGTGTAATGAATATGTCAGGCCTGACGAGTTGCTGACACAATAGTGAACTACCAATGGGTCTCTGTGTCACAGTGTGATCCTGGAAGCCTCTCAGTGCCAACGAGCAGAGGGTTTCCTGCATGGTAACTCATATCAGACTTCCCCAACAAACAGTTGTCATAATATGTATTTAAAAGGGGTAATGGAAGATATCATATGTTAACTGGTGACATGCTGGTCCCAAAAATCATTGTGTGGTGTATGTACAGATGGTGTACAAAGTGTTATATATGTGTGCTGGAAATGTGTTCTTAAAATTTGCTTGGGAGGCAGTGCATAAATCCAGCCTGTCCTAGACAAAGGAATGTGTATTTACCTGACTGACAGGCTTGGTTACAGGCAGGGGACAGTGAAGGTATATAAGCTAAATGAAGCCATTGGGCTAAACAAGTGGGGGAGACCATTCAACAATTATGCCAAGGGACAGAATCTGCACCCCAGGAAGCCTTCCTGGCTCTTGAAGAAGAGACAATGGACTTTGGATAATATAAGGGGAGAAAAGAGAACTTTTAGGTACCCATCATCGAAGGGACATGCACCCTCTGAGCCTGTGACAGTTGGGATCCCCCAAATCTGGAGGGCTAGAGATGCTGTTAACTTGATGTAAGTGAAAAAATTGCTTAGGTAAACATAGTAATTTGCTAAGATTAAGTTTTAGTAGAATGTGTATTTTGTTTTGTTTGTAACCACATCTGTCTCTTTTGCTCTTGCTTAGTATAACTTAAATCTCTGTTCTTTGTTAATAAACCTATTCTTGTTTTATTACAAAAGTATCTCAGTGCTGTTTATTAAAGTAAAGTGTGAGTCTTCAGCAAACCTAACAGGCTGATGTGTGCTCTAACTCTTCATAGGCGCTGAACTTAATAATTTCTGTGAGTATCCACTAAGATGGACTGGACACAACAGCAAGACATCTCAGGGGAACTCGGGTTCACTGATTGTTACCTGCAAGATATGGTTTGGATTGGCAGAGCCCTGTAGAATTTGCTGGCAAGGCAGACAGGCTAGTGTGTCAGAGAGCTGACACAGCTTAACAGCAGCATGTAGTATCCCAGGTCTTGACCCCAGGCCAGGCCTCCACCCAATGGCTACTGAAACCTGGTAGGCTGAGATGCTATTAGGGCTATAGACTCAGCCAAAGCACTACCCATGGGAGCTCTGATTGGAGGATTGTCTGGCTTCACTGCTATTTAAGCCATGAGGAGGCATAGGAAGTTTGAGAAACAAGGTGGTTTCCTGTTCTGACTGCACTGGACTCTGCTTGTGCCTGTCTCCTGCACCCAACCCAGTTCCTGCTCTGCTCTTGTCTCCTGTCTTACTCCTGCCTTGGCTCCTGTTCCCACCATGCTCCTACTCCATGCTTGATCCTTGCCTCTCCTCCCGCCCTTATGTCTTACCACCAGTCCTGGCTCCAACCATAGCCTCCAACTTCTGACCCTGACTCTGGTTTCATGCTTGGCTCCGGCATTTGACGTCTGCTCTGACCCTCAGTTTGGATTCCTGGTTCCGACTCTGACCCTGGCTCTGGTAACTAGCAGCTGACTCTGGTTCTGATCCTTGGCTTCATTCCTCAACCTGGATACCTGCTCTGCCCACTAGACCTGATTCCTGTTCTCACTCCTAGGCTAGACTGCTTACATCTCGGTCCCTAACACAGCAAAGCTCTCCCTCTTGCTCAGGCAGAGGAGTAACGAAAAGCAACTCACAGCACTGGGTGTCCTGAGCACAATGTCACAAGGGAACCCTTGCAATGAAAATGGCCTCATCTGACAGTGTTTATTTCTACTAGAATCTGAGATCTTAATTTTACTTTCAGTTTGGATTTCAAATTTTTGCAAGGTACAGTCCTGGGAGCAGAACTTGCCCGTGATAGTGATATAAATATTTCATATCATTTTAGCATCATTTAATTGGTTTTAATTGTGTGTGTGGTGTGTGTATATATATACATTATTTGCATATTTAATAAAAATTCTGGTTCCCTGGCACCCTATGTCAAAGATTCTCTGGTAGTCTTTACAATATTAAATACAATTGTATCGTTTTTTTCCCTTGCCACATAAAGTGCAATGTATCGAGCATCTTCCTCAGAGTGGAAGGAGAGAAAGCAAGATACTGGGGAATTCAGTGCTAGGGCTAGCAGAGTGTCAGAGGCTAGGCTGCTTGTATCTCTCATAATTGGATGTTGCTGGAGGCTACAGTGCAGGATAAAGTATCCTTTGTGGGCTGCACCCTCTTTGCCAAAGCCTCTGTAACACAGGAGGGCTCAGGGTGTCCCTGGCCATACCTCCTCTTCCCCAATCTGCCTCCTGCTTCCTGCTGCTGGCCCCGAATATGCAGGGGCGGCTCTAGCTTTTTTGCCGCCCCAAGCACGGCAGTCAGGCAGCCTTCGGCGGCGCGCCTGTGGGAGGTCCGCCGGTCCCACGGCTTCAGCGTACCTACCGCCAAATTGCCGCCAAATCTGCTGGACTGGCGGACCTCCCACAGGCATGCCGCTGAAGTAGCCTGACCTCTGCCCTCGCAGGGACCAGCAGGGCTCCCCCCACGGCTTGCTGCTCCAGGCACGTGCTTGGACCGCTAGTGCCTGGATCCGCTGCTTCCAATATGCCCTTGGCCCACACTGGAAGTCCCCGTGTGCAGGAGGTTTCAGTGTAAGTGCTGCAGAGTCCCAGGATGCACAGACCATAGCCCTTAACACATTAGGAAAGCCGCAGAAACTCTCCATCTCTGGTGGATATTGGAGACATGAATAGACTATGACTAGAGCACAAGGGCTGAGTCAAAAATCTGAGACTCACACTGCAAACTAAGAGCTTGTGCTGTTTGCCCAGATCTTTTTAAAAGGTGCACTGAGAGCAGACAACATTATGCTGGCTGCACAGATAACAGCAGCACCCTCCTTTTGTCCAGTTGCTAATTCCTCAGCAGATTGCAGAGGTGGCACATTGGCTCAGACAGTATTTGAAGAGATAATATTGTCTGTGTAACTCTTCAACCGGAAAATTTCTGGAAAAATAAATCTAGCTGCTGACATGTTGCCTCCTGCATCTTTCCCAGTTGCACTCCCAAGGACTACCTATGTTTATCTTAAAGAAGGACGCTATATTGTGAGCCTATTGTTCCTGGGGGTTTAACTTCCAAGGGGAAGGGAGGCAGAAGGGGACATTGAATCCTGTGATTGCTCAGGGTTAACAAGGTGAAAATACTGTGGGTGAAATCTCAGCTCCATTGAAGTCAATAGCAAAACTCCTAGTAGCTTTAGTGAGTATGTCTGTACTACAATTCAACACCTGCAGCTGGCCCATGTCTGCTGACTCAGGCTCATGGGGCTTGGACTGTGCCACTGTAAATAGCAGTGTAGTTGGGCTCTGGGCTCCTGCGAAGGGAAGGGTCCCACAGCCCAGACTTTAGCCCAAGCCCGAATGTCTTCACAGAAGTTTACCCTGCAGCCTATACCCCCATCAGCTGACACAGGCCAGCTGCAGGTGTTGAATTGCAGTATAGCCCCATACTCAGTGAGGCCAGGCTTTCATCCTCTATCTTGGTCTCACTATGAACTCCATTCTAAGCCCTGAGATAAGACTGAAAAAAGAGCACAGCAGAAAGACATTGAGTGTATTATCTATAGAAGCAGCCCATCTGCAGATCCATTGCAATGAAGCACATGGCCCTAGGCTGGCGTTGTTCTCACACAGAAGGGTCTTCTGGCAGGAGAGATGGCACTGGCTGTGTTCTACAAACCGTTTCTCTGAATACATCTTTGTTGAAAAATGTACCTTATTGAAACTGGCATAACACCTTCTCAGTGAGCATCATGCGAGCCAAGCAGATGGGCATAAGTATAGACATGCTAGACAGTCAGTATATACATCAGGTTTGAGTATTCTAGGCAGGATGTTCATCTGGAAATGATACAACAGCAGGGCAGTCTCCATAACAGTGACAAATGGGCAGTATCAGACCTGAGGAAACTTTGAAGGGCTTAATAGAGGCTTGTGGAATGAGCCTTGAAGCTCATTTTTGAGGTACTGGCAGCAAAATAACCCTTGCAAGTACACTTGGAGGTCCATGTTCAATTAATTCAAGCCTCCCAGATAATGTTTCTCCTCTGTCTCACACTGAACAAGCTCTGGGCCCACCTTACTTTATACTTGTCAAATTTCTGCAGGAGAGTTCAAAATTAGGAATGTATCCTCACTCCACACAAGTCTCACCTTTTCTCTTGCCAGATTCTGCTATCTCATCACCTGTCCTATAGTCTACCTTTTCTAGGGTGACTGACAGGTTGGGAAGATACTGATCCTGAGCAAATTTGTGAATTTCTGGCTGTGCTGTCTTCCTGCCCTGGTTCCCAAGCCATACTGAAATTTCCACCCAGGCTTAGTTCAAGCAGATTAAACATTCAGTGCAAGCTTTTAACACAGAGTTAATACTAATTGTGACCTTAACTTCTTTGGCAGAGGCTTTTAAATATGCTGAGTAAAGCAAACCTGCAGTATATAATGTAACAGATTTTTATTTTGTTCAGCTAATTACAATGAAGAGTGACTAAACCTTTTTTCAAATCCCTGATGTACAATTTTTTAAACAATGCTAAGCCAGGAAGTTATCATCACATTGCCGTGAGGCTGCCTAGGACAGCAGATTCAGGGCCCCATTAAAAACCACTGGAAACCAGAAAGCTTCAAGGTTGCTGTAAGGTAAATTCAATCTTTTTTTAAATAAAGTTGCCTGATGTAACAATTGAATTATTAACTTTTTAAGGAAAAATTAGTAATTCAATTGTTATGTCAGGCAATTTTATTGAAAAAAAATGATTGAATTTAACTGTGTTTCCCTCATTAGGCTTGGATTCTTTCTGGGGAGAACAAAGCTGTATCATTCAAACTGCAGACCTCCTTGTCCCCTGAGAAACAGCAGTCCACATTCTTCAAGGGGGGATGCTGAAAAAACAGGGACAAGTGTTTCTGAAAACGCTTTGGTAAATGCCTACACATATGTAACTCAAATAAAGCTTCTAGAATCAGAGGTGTATCTCCCTCCATCCCCCACCCTCTACTCCCCATGCCAACAGTAATGGTTGGAGGCATTATGCATCAGTAGGGCAGCAACAGGCATAATGCCTCCAGAAACCAGTCTCCCAGGGCAGGGCCGCCCAGAGGATTCAGGGGACCTGGGGCAAAGCAATTTCAGTGGCCCCTTCCATTAAAAAAAGTTGCAAACTATAGAATACTATATTCTTAGGGGGCCTCTGTGAGGCCTGAGGCAAATTGCCCCACTTTCTGCCCCCCCACCCCAGGGCAGCCCTGGGAAAAATAAATATTTTAAAACCTTCTGCATCTTGGCACAAACCCAGTTTTGAGAAAACTTCTTTTCAAGTCACCTTTACAAGTTATCACTGGTTCTCAGCTAGTGCTAAAAGGCATTAAAGCTCATTAAAAGGGTTGGACAAATATTTTCCGTCAAAACTGTTTTTGGATCGAAAACTAGGGCTTTTTAAAAAGGAGAAAAAAATCACGGACAATGTCTGCTTTCCTTAAAAATTTGTTGTGTTTTTTTTTTTTATTGAAAAGCTGAAATTAGTCTGCCAAAACGTGAACATGGTTTGGGGTTTCAGAGGTGTGTGGCCAAATATTTGCTGCTTGCTGTGTTTGTTTAAAGAAACAATAAAAAGTATTCTGCTTAAAAAAAATCCAAAACTTTTGAAACACCTCAGCTTGTGACCAAATGCCTGAGCCCATCCAGTCAGCGATTTTTCCAGGTTTCTGATACTCTGCTGGCTTCCTTGACTCATATCTGTCTCCATAACTTTGGGTTCATTTAGCTTAGAACATAAGAGCATAAGAATGGCCATACTGAGTCAGACTAAAGGTCCATCCAACCCAGTATCCTGTCTACCGACAATGGCCAATGCCAAGTGCCCCAGAGGGAGTGAACCCAACAGGTAATGGTCAAGTGATCTCTCTCCTGCCATCCATCTCCACCCTCTGACAAACAGAGGCTACGGACACCATTCCTTATCCATCCTGGCTAATAGCCATTAATGGACTTAACCTCCATGAATGTATCTGTTTCCTAGAGACTGGCTCCACAGGGTCCCTCACAAACTGGAGACAGTTACTGTGGGTTTGTCTTTAGTGTAGCTTATGTATATATGCCAAGAACTGAGCATTTGAGCTTGTTCCAGAACCCGGGATGAGCCTATGTTGTGAAAATTGAAATGCTCAAAATAGCACATGCATGTAAATGGACACAGGATGCTAAAATTAATTTAACCCAGGGGTTCTCAAACTTGGGGTCGTGACACCTCAGGGAGTCACGAGGTTATTACTGGGGGTTGCAAGCTGTCAGCCTCCACCTCAAACCTGCTTTGCCTCCAGCATTTATAATAGTGTTAAATATATAAAAAAAGTTTTTAATTTATAAGGGGGGGGTCACACTCAGAGGTTTGCTATGTGAAAGGGGTCACCAGTACAAAAGTTTGAGAACCAGTGAATTAACCCCTCTGGAGCCTCAGGGAATGCAGGGGAGGTGGGCCTCCCTTGGTAGTGTTGGGAAGGAGGTAGGTGGTGTAGGATATTGCTTTTCTCACGTAATCCCTTCCCCATGGAAAAGATAACAGTTCGGCTTTTTATGTTAAATAACTGTCTGCAAGCCTCAAACTGCTGAATGAGCTTTAGGGTAGGGAAGGCTGTGCCTCCCCAAACAGCCTGGCCCTGCCCCTTATCCAAGTCCCATCCACTTCCTGCCCCCCGACTGCCCCTCTCAGAATCCCTGACCCATCCTGCTCCTTGTCCCCTTCACCGCCCCCCGAGACTGCCTCCCCAACCACCACCCCAGGACCCCACCCCCCATTACCCCTGCATTCCCTGTCCCCTGACTGCCCCAACTCCTATCCACTCCCCCGCACCGAGTCCTGACAGACCCTCAAAATGCACACCATCCAATCCTCCATTCCTCATCCCCTGACCACCTCCCCCAGAACCTTTGCCCCCTCGCTGTCCCCAGGACTCCTGCCCCTTATCCAACCCCCTCACCCCCTGCCATGCTGCTTACCTGCGCCTCCCCACTATTCCGGACCCTAGTGCGCTACATCCAGGAATGGCCCTGGACAGCGCTGCAGCAGCCTGGCTCCAGCAGGGCCTAAGTTCCCGCCAGTCAGCCCAGAGCTTGCAACCCCATACCCTTACCAGGCGGCTATGAGTAGGGACGAGATCAGGCCCCACCCAAGCCACGCCGCTTTAGCTCTGTCCAGGGCCGCTCCTAGGTTACCCCCGACTCTCCCCTCTCTCAGAGCCTCAGCGCGTCATGTCCAGGAGTTGCTCTGGCCCCTGGACAGTGCTGCAGCAGCCTGGTTCTGGCAGGACTGGAGCTCGCAGCCCTGCCCCCTTACCACGCAGCTCCGAGCGGGGAGGAGCTCAGGCCCCGCCTGAGCCACACCGCTTTAGCTCTGTCCAGGGCCGCTCCTGGATACAGTGCTCTGAAGTGCCAGGGGATGGGGGAAAGCGGAGGCGGGGCAGGGCCAGATAATTCTTGTGGGGGCCCCTGTGGGGCCTGGGGCAAATTGCCCCACTTGCCCACCCCCCGGGCGGCCCTGTTCCAGGGGGCTAAGACCATCCTCCCAAGACAAAGCTGCATTGGAATGATTATGTTCATTGTTAGTGGCCCCGTCCCTTTGCACTTAGGGAATGCTGGCTGCTATTATTGATGCTACTTGTGCAGCAGTGCAAGGGGAGAGAGGGGACCCCTGAGCCCTCTTTACCCTAGTCCCTGTATATCCCTTATAGCAGAGAAGAATAAAAAGCTGGTTGTATTAAGTATAAAGAGGATTGTTTGCTGAGGCTACAGGCACTTAACAGTTTTCCCTGGCTCTCTGTCACCCAGACTATAAAACCCAGCTTGTGGTATCCTGTGTCACCACACATGCTGTTCCCAATCCCTGCCCTACTATAAGCAGTAATGGAAGAGACTGCACTACAAATCCCAGCACACATTCCATATTGCAGCATCCATTACTTAGCCCCTATTTCAGTATTAATTTAGCTGTCTAATGTATTAAAACAAATCACAGCAGTTGTCCTTTAAATATCATTGCTCTATCTTAGGAGGAAAGAAATATTAGAACCCTCGGTGGCTATGTCTACACAAGGATAAAAAATTCATGGCTGGCCCAGGTCAGCAGACATTGGGCTCATGGGGCCTGGGCTGCAAGGCTAAAAAATCACTGTGCAGATGCTCAGGCTCAGGCTGGAGCACAAGCTCTGGGACCCTGCAAAAATGGAGGATCCCAGAGCTCTGGCCCCAGACCGAGCCTGAACACCTACTCAGTGATTTTTAACCCTGCAGCATGAGCCCCACAAGCCCAAGTCAGCTGACCTGGGCCAGCCACACCTGTTCCCTGAGTCTTTTATCCCTGCATAGACATACTCTGTGATAATCAGATTTTGCTCTTTGTAATACATGAGGGTATTACTACTGAATACCTGGGTGTACTTCACAGCCTTGGAGCTCTCATGGCTGCTGCTGAAAAGAGTCTGCAGATTAAAAAATGACGATTTCTTACAGAGTTATGGCAATAGCTAAAACAAAGCACACCCATTTGCAAGAACAGAGGAAACATTAGTGTTAGGTTTTCTGGAGCACACAGCTATAAAGTGTGTTATATCAGTATAAGCCCTGAGATGGGAATAAATGCCCTGGCAGGCCCCTCCATCTGACTCAGCAAATTGCGAATCTAGTCGGCAAGATGTTGACCAAAGGCTGATAACTTATTGACTCAGATGCTGTCTTTGTCTTCCGATGGGACTGTCAGGACTGGGTGTTTTAGTCAGCGATTTCAGTAGCCATGAAATGGCCTTTTGTATACAGAACATTAAGACAGCCTTCAATTGACACAGGGAATAATAAACCCCAAGTCCTTCTGCCTCTTCAATTCTTACCTTGTTCTGGATGGCTCAGTGGAGATAAATGGAAGTTTTATTGGTCTTCTTCCTTGTGTTGATCCAGCATATAATTTATTTTATTCTGAAATATTATAAAAATCAGTAACATGCATGCCTCATTTAGAAATCTGGAATTAAAGGCTGGCTTCCCCTGCTGGCCCTCAGTATGATTCTCAAACAACTCCAAGACAGCAGGTTGGCTGCACAGCATAACAATGATCATAAATGATTGTCTAACTGGCAAGAGACCAAATGCTGCATTGGAGAGTGCCCAGCTACAGTAATGGGTTGCAAAGGCGCAAGCTCTCAATGTTTAGAAGCTGGGTGCTTTATAGATTTCAGTCTTTTTGGCAAGGCAGGAGTATCTGCTGTATCTCTGCGGAAAAACTCCTGCCAGTCATTCTAATGACAATCTGCTTTTTAAAGAATCACTCCTTTTCTTTTCCAGATAGTAGGAAGGGGATGGATGGCAGCCAAAGGCCAAATTCTTGTCAGATTTATTTGCTTATTTCTCTAGAGTTGCTCTGTGGATTTCAGTGGAATTGCTCCATGTTTACACTACTCTGACTCTGATGAGAATGCGGCTGCCAGAGAAGAAAGCATGTGCACGTGGGGAAAGGAGACAGAAAAAGAGGAAAAGACACAGAGGGAAGCACTTTCTTCTTAAAGTAAATGTTAATACTTCTGAAAGAAAGGGGCAGGCTTGACAGCCCTGGAGACGCAAATTTTCTGTATCCAGAGAACAGGGAGAACACAGATAGAACAGTAAAAGCATAGGCCATCTCAGACAGCTCCACCAATGAACCTCAACCCTGACTTGCACTCAGGGACCTATTTTACATACCTGTCTACACAAAGGAAAATTTTCAATAACTTGCCATTGCTGCTAACATCAGTTCATCTCTATGGGGTTTAGCAACAAGTGTTGACAGGTCTCTGGCTGCTTCCTCCACTGGTCAGGGCAGGTCTAATCAACATGCCATCAGCTGGTGGTGCATCTGCACTAGTGCTCTCAATTGTGCTAACATTAGTTGAACTAAGGCAGAATTAGCAAGAGTGATACATTTTTTTAAAGAGTGTAGCTGAGCCTTGGGGTCCGAAGACAGTTTAGTCTATTTAATCCCTGGCTGCTAATACAAACCAAGCAGTCATGGGCACAGCCAACAGCAGAGCTTACATAATGAATCACTGCTCAGCTATGAGCCTGAAAAGGTTTTATTCCACCTGGAGGGACTAACTCACAACAAACTCTAAAAACCTGTGAGTCCAGTCTTAGCATTCAAGATCTTTTACCCTATTACAGTTGCCAATCAGTGCAACTTGTGGTTAATTGTCATTTAGGAACTGGATTGAGACCATTAACTGCCATCAGATGGTAGTAGCTTACAGTCACTGCCAACCTGGCATCTGTATCATAATACCTGTCCCCTGAATCAAACAATCTTCTGGGAAAGGCTTTTTCATTTTAAAAAGAAGGCTAAATAAATAAGTCAGGACAATTCAGTAATCTTTAGAAAAACAGCCTTTCAGAAAAGAAAAACAAAGGATTATCATTAAACATGTTATTTGCTTCTTTCTAGGGGTATGTCTACACTACGAAATTAGGTCGATTTTATAGAAATCAATTTTTAGAAATTGATTTTATACAATCAATTGCATATATCCACACTGAGTGCATTAACTCATCAGAGTGCATCCTCACTACTGTGGCTAGAATCGACTTACAGTGCAGTGCACTCTGGGTAGCTATCCCACAGTTCCTGCAGTCTGTGCCACCAGCTGGAATTCTGGGTTAAGCTCCCAATGCTTGATGGTGCAAAAACATTGTCGCAGGTGGTTTTGGATACATGTTGTCTGTCTCCTCTCCCTCCGCAAAAGCAATGGCAGACAATCGTTTTGCGCCTTTTTTCCTCACAGATGCCATACCACGGCAAGCGTGCAGCCCCTTAGCTCAGCTCACCGACACCACCACTGTTGTGTCATGGGTGCTGTTGGCAGCAGACGGTGCAGTAGGTCTGCAAACCATTGTCATACATCACTTACACTGCAACTCTGTTCTGCTGCTATTGCCTTGATAGCAAATTTCTCCATGTTGTCTGTCATGGGCTCCCGGGTATGTGTGTTCTTCCTCGGGAAATGTGCACACTCCTGCTGTGAGTGTTGTAAACACCTTGCGCATTATCCTGTAGTATGTGCAGAACCTGCAAAAGCAGGAGAGGAGGTGATGACAGCACAATCACGATAGTGATGAGGACATGGACACAGACTTCTCTCAAAGCATGGGCCCTGACAATTTGGACATCATGGTGGTAATGGGGCAGGTTCATGCCTTGGAACGCCGATTCTGGGCCTGGGAGACAAGCACAGACTGGTGGGACCGAATAGTGTTGCAGGTCTGGGATGATTCCCAGTGGTTGTGAAACTTTCACATGCGTAAGAGCATGGAACTTTCATGGAACTTTGTGACTTGTTTTCCCCTGTCCTGAAGTGCCAGAATACCAAGATGAGAGCAACCCTCACAGTTGAGAAGCGAGTGGTGATAACCCTCTGGAAGCTTGCTATGCCAGACAGCTACTGGTCAGTCAGGAATCAATTTGGAGGGGGTAAATCTACCATGGGGGCTGCTGTGATCCAAGTAGCCAAAGCAGTCATAGAGCTGATGCTATCAAGGGTAGTGACTCTGGGAAATGTGCAGGTCATAGTGGATGGCTTTGCTGTAATGGGGTTCCCTAACTGTGGTGGGGCGATAGATGGAATGCATATCCCTATCTTGGGACTGGACCATGTTGGCAGCCAGTACATAAACCGCAAGGGGTACTTTTCAATGGTGCTGCAAGCACTGGTGGATCACAAGGGACGTTTTACCGACATCAGCGTGGGATGGCCAGGAAAGGTGCATGACACTCACATCTTTAGGAACTCTGATCTGTTTGAACAGCTGCAGGAAGGAACTTACTTCCCAGACCAGAAAATTACCATTGGGGATGTTGAAATGCTTATAGTTATCCTTGGGGACCCAGCCTACCCCTTCATGCCATGGCTTATGAAGCAATATACAGGCACCCTGAACAATAGTAAGGAGCAGTTCAAGTACAGGCTGAGCAAGTGCAGAATGGTGGTAGAATGTGCATTTGGGCATGTAAAAGCTCAGTGGAGCAGTTTACTGACTTGGTAAGACCTCAGCAAAACCAATATTCCCATTGCTGTTGCTGCTTGCTGTGTGCTCCACAATATCTGTGAGAGTAAGCAGGAGACATTTATGGCAGAACGGGAGATTAAGGCAAATCGTCTGGTGGCTGATTATGCACAGCCAGACACCAGGGCGGTTAGAAGAGCACAGCTGGGTGTCCTGTGCATCAGAGAAGCTTTGAAAACCAGTTTCATGACTGGCCAGGCTACGATGTGACAGTTCTCTTTGTTTCTCCTTGATGAAAACCCGCCCCCTTGGTTGACTCTACTTCCCTGTAAGCCAACTGCCCTCCCCCCTTTGATCACCACTTTCAGAGGCAATAAAGTCATTATTGTTTCAAAATCATGCATTCTTTATTAATTCATTACACAAATAGGGGGAAAACTCGCAAGGGGTAGATGAGGAGGGAAGCACCAGGTGGGGTGGTGGATGAGAGGAGGAGGGAAGGACAAGGCCACACTACAGTTCAAAACTTATTGAATGCCAGCCTTCTGTTGCTTGGACAATCCTCTGGGGTGGAGTGGCTGGGTGCACGTAGCCTCCCCCAGCATTCTTGGGCATCTGGGTGAGGAAGATATGGAACTTGGGGAGGAGGGCAGGTGGTTAAAAGGGGCTGCAGTGGCGTCTGTGCTCCTGCTGCCTTTCCTGCAGCTCCACCAGATGCCTGAGCATGTCAGTTTTCTCTCCCATTAGCCTTACTTTTGCATCCTGCCTCCTCTCATCATGTTCATTTAACACTTTCCTGGACTCTGCCATTGTTTGCCTCCATGCATTCCGCTGATCTCTTTCAGTGTGGGAGGACTGCATGAGCTCTGAGAACATCTCGTTGCAAGTGCATTTTTTTTGTCTTTTAATCTATGCTAGCCTCTGGGATGGAGATCACAGGGGGAGTGTAGAAACATTTGCAGCTGCAGAAGGAAAAAAGGAAAAGTAATATTTAAAAAGATACATATTAGAGAACAAAGGGAAGACTATTTCACACTGAGTCAAGTGATTCACATTACAAAGCAGATGTGCTTTTGCTTCAAGGTTGCATTTTGCCTCTTATATACTGAGTGCCTGCCGGTTTGGTGTGAGACATCACACACGCTCGGCTGGGCAACAGAATTCGGCTTGCAGGCAGCCATAGTAAGGCAAAGGGTTTTGGCTTCTTCAACCTTCATAACATGTGGGAACAGTTTCAAACAGCAGCGCTCTCCTTTCCCATACACAGCAAAGCCCATTAGGTTGACCATTTAAAGGGAGGAGCTGTGGTTTTAGGGTGAATGTGCAGCACAATCCAATTCTCTGGGGTGACCGCTTCACCCACACCTCCACCCCACCTCAAGGCTAGTATCAGGGAAGATCCCGGTCAGCCATGAACGGGCCTCCCCGCACCATGTGGCTAACAGCGGGGATGATTTATTTTCAGCTAAAGGCAAACAGCCAAAGCCCAGGCCAATTTGCTGCAAGGTTTTGTTCTGCAATGATTCCAGACTACTTGCTACTGGCTTGGTGTGGTAAATTAATCATTAAACACACTTGCTTTTAAACCCTGTATTATATTTACAAAGGTACACTCACCAGAGGTTCCTTCTCTGGCTTCTTGGTCTGTGAGCCTGCATTGGGAGGGTTGTGAGGATATTGGCTACAGGGTGATGAACAGTTCCTGGCTGCCGGGGAGAAGGGATTCTCTGCTTGCCTACTGTGTGCTATCCTCAACCTCCTCCTCCTCTTCCAACTCCTGATCCCTGTTGCATGAGACTCCTCCCTTGCAGATGCCCACAGACCATGGTGGGGTAGTGGTAGAGGCCACCCCCAGACTTGCATGCAGCTTATCATAAAACCGGCATGTATGGGGCTCTGACCTGGAGTGATCATTTGCATCCTTTATTTTTTGGCAGGCTTGCCTCAGCTCCTTAACTTTCATGCAGCGCTGCTGTGTGTCCCTGCTGTAGCCTCTGTCCATTACGCCCTTGGAGATTTTGGCAAATATATTGGCATTTTGCCTTTTGGAATGGAGTTCTGCCTGCACAGATCCTTCTCCTCATACAGGGATTAGACCCAGTACCTCCTGTTTGGTCCATGCTGGAGCTCTTTTGCAATTCTGGGACTCCATGGTCACCTGTGCTGATCAGCTCGCCACACTGGCCAAACAGGAAATGAAATTCAAAAGATCCCGGGGCTTTTCCTGTCTACTTGGACAGTGCATCTGAGTTGAGAGTGCTGTCCAGCGTGGTCACAAAGGAGCACTCTGGGATAGCTCCCGGAGGTCAATACTGTCAAATTGCATCCACACTACCTCAAACTGGACCCAACAAGGCTGATTTTAATGCTAAACCCCTTGCCGGGGAGGAGTACAGAAATTGATTTTAAGAGCCCTTTAAGTCGACAAAACAGGCTTGGTCGTGTGGACAGATGCAGAGTTAAATTGACCTAATGCTGCTAAATTCAACCTAAACTCATAGTGTAGACCAGGGCTAAGAAGACAATGTATAAGGAATTACTTTATAAAAGGATACTTAACCAGTGCATCTTCCTTTACTCTTGTCAAGGTTCCCTCCGCATTCTGAACTCTAGGGTACAGATGTGTGGGGACCCACATAAAAGCTCTCTAAGCTTATTTACCAGCTTAGGCTAACAGTAAGCTGCCACCACCAAGTGTGTTCCAAATCTTAGGGGAGAGCCACTTGGAACTCTGCCTTTCCTCAAAGATTTCCCAAGTCTCTAACCTCCCTTTTCCTAGTCAGATTTGAGACTAATTCCTCCCCTCCCCTCCAAGTCCTTCCCCCTTTTCCTGGGTAGGCTTGAGAGTATACCCTCGCCAATTAGTCCTGGTGAACACAGATCCAAAACCCTTTGATCTAAAAACAATGAAAAATCAATCAGGTTCTTAAAACAAGAATTTTAATTAAAGAAAAAGGTAAAAATCATCTCTGTGAAATCAGGATGGAAAATAACTTTACAGGGTAATCAAATTCAAAGAGCCCCAGAGGAACCCCCTCAAGCCTTAAGTTCAAAGTTACAGCAAACAGAGGTAAACCCTCTAACAAAAGGAACATTTACAAGTTGAGAAAAGGAAGATAAAACTAACATGCCTTGCCTGGCTGTTACTTACAAGTTTGAAATATGAAAGACTTATTCAGAAAGATTTGAAGAGCATGGATTGATGTCCGGTCCCCCCCAAGAGCAAACAACCCCCAAAACAAAGAGCACACAAACAAAAGCCTTCCCCATTCCCAAGATTTGAAAGTATCTTGTTCCCTTATTGGTCTTTTGGGTCAGATGTCAGCCAGGTTACCTGAGCTTCTTAACCCTTTACAGGGAAAAGGATTTTGGTGTTTCTGGCCAGGAGGGATTTTATAGTATTGTATACAGGAGAGTTGTTACCCTTCCCTTTATAGTTTTGCCAACTCTCATGATGAGTCTGTTACTATTACCACAGTACTGAAAACATCAGCACTTGCTACATGTAAATATATTTTTTTAAATGATCGCACCCCAAGTAGCTATATTTTCTTTTTTTGCTGATGATTTTTGTTGTTTGTGCCATGTAAATTGATAGCCATTATAATCTGCCTGAATGCCAGGCATATATTGATCTGCTTTCAGAACAACAGAGATCTGACACACACAGTCTAATGAGGCTAGGCAAAATATAAGTGACCCATTACAAATCACATTGGCACATCTTCTTCTTATGCAGAAATAAATGGGTTGCCTCTAGTTACTGTCACGCAGTACCTATAAACAAAAACTGCACTATGGTTTGCATTACAGTAGCATGTCTTAAAATATGTCCTGCAAAAGTACAGACAGATACTATTTATAATGGGGTCTCCCCCTGGAAGAAGTGTTGGTTGGTAGTTTGGTACCAGAAGGATTTCACCTCAAAATGCCTGCTGGGTTTGGAATAAATATTATGTCATTAGAATTCATAGCCAAGGCGAAAAGAATAAAAACACAAACATACGTAATCTGTTTATCATTTAGAATAGACAACCAGGTTTAAATAAAATTTTAAAAAAATCAACTCAAATCTTCATACAAAACCAGAAAAGAATTTTTGTTTTTCTTTTTCAGAAATGTTTGGTTATCTTTTTCATTGTCTTTTATTTCCATTAACCTCTCTTCTGGGACCACAAATGGAAATGCCAAAATATCAAATGCCAAACGAGCCAAATACTTGTAGAAAGATAGTTCTCATGATCAATAGGATGCCACCAGAAGCAAGACATACCAAAATTTGGTGAGAGCATGTTCTTGTGAGATTTCTAGTCCAATTTAACAAATTGAAGAAGTTTGGATAAGCACCAGAACTTCAGAGGGCTTATTCACGCCATAACTAGGATAATGTTAAATTTGGAGTTGCTAAGGTTTTTTCTAAATTTTTAATTCAGGTACTGTAATATTACATATCAATAACTCAAATAATAAAACAGAAATATTTCAGCACAATAAGTACACTGAAGAAGTGGCTTTTTTACCCATGAAAACCTATGCCCAAATAAATCTGTTAGTCTTTAAGGTGCCACCAGACTCCTCTTTGTTTTTGTGGTTCAGACGGAGCCATCCTTCATGGATGAATTTATTAAAGGAGGAACTTTCTATCCTAGTAAAGAGGATAGGAAAGAAGTTGGTAAACTACAAATAGGAGCTAGTGGAGAACACTCAAATGCAAAAGAGTTGCATTTAAATGTAACACATGAAGGCAAGCTACTGGCTACTAACAAAAAGTACACGTGCTTATATAGAAATGCCAGAAATCTAAATACTGGGGCCATGTCTATACTGCCAACTTTGTGTGTGACACAAGTGAAATCAGCAGAAAGCTGCCACTGTTAGCATATTGCTCATTCACGCACATTCTGGGCTCCTGGCATCAGAGCTGCAAATACTCACCAGGAATTCTTGTCCTGCTGCACAATGTGGTGCACCATGTGTAGGTATCCCTGAGTGCAACTCACCATCACCCAGCACAATGTGTTTTTGGGAAGTTTTGCCAATGCATGCTGGGGCAGAAGAAAACCACCTCGGGTGACTGGAAGCAAGGGGTAAATGTCCCAACATGCAACTTTCTCCATCCCATAATGTCAAGCATCTCATGCAATTTTCTCACCTTTAAAAAAAAACCTACAAAGCTACATGGCCCTCCTTGCTTTCTGCCAGCTCTGATAGAAGCATGGAACCTGCACAGGTCTGCATGATTGTCATGAGCATTTCAAGCACAGGATGCACAATACTCTAATATATGCAGAGCTGCAAGAAGAACTGAATCAGCAGAAAACATGATGATTTCATGGAGGACGGATTGCCAAGAAACAATTCAAGGTTGTTGGTGGAGCTGCAGATGGTGAAGCACTGTTTCTGGGCCTGAGAAATGAGTACTGATTGGTGAGATCGCATTATAATTCAGTGATGGCAAGCAGTGGCTGCAGAACTTTTGGATGTGAAAGGCCACATTCCTGAATCTGTGTGCCAACCTCACCCCAGCCCTCCAGCACAGGGACACCAGAATGAGAGCTACGCTGACAGTGGTGAAGCGAGTGGGGATTGCACTGTAGAAATATGCAGAGCCAGATTGCTACCAGTCAGTAGAAAATCATTTTGGAGATGGAAAATCCACAGATGGCTATTGTCATGCAAGTGTGAAGGACCATTAATTGGTTTCTTCTGTGCAAGACTGTGACTCTCAACTATGTGAAGAACATAGTGAATTAATCTGCAGTAATGGGATTCCAGAACCAAGGTGGGGAGATAGACAGCATGCATCCCTATTTTGGCACCCACCTACCTTGCCTCAGAATACATCAACAGATCTACTATGGTTATGCAAGTGTTGGTGGATCACCAGTGATGTTTCCCTGACATCAGTGTGGACTGGCCAGGGAAGGCACATGATGCTTGCATCAAAGAACATGGCACTGTTCAGAAAGCTGCAAACAGGGACTCTCTTTCCTGACTGGTAGACTACCACTGGCAAAGTTGAAACGCCAGCAAAGATCCTGGGGGTCCCAGCCTACCCCTTGCTTATGAAGCCATACACTGGCCACCTCAACAGAATCAAGACAAAATTTAACTACCAGCTCAGCAGATGCAGAATGACAGTCGAGTGTGCTTTGGTAGATTGAAAGGACACTGTTATTGTTTAGTCACAAACTGGATTGTTGTGAAAAAAAAAGAATTCCAATGGTCATAGCTGCCTGCTGTGTCCTGCATAACATCTGTGGGGGAGAAGGGCGAAAGTTGCTGGCATGGTAGAGATGGAGCTGCTGTCTGCTGCATTTGAACAGCTAGACACAAGAGCTATTAGAAGAGCTCTGCAGCTCTGGAAGGCCTTGACAGAGCACTTTAACAGTGAGCCAGAGTAAGGTCGTGTGATGGGCTATGCTTTACCTGGCCTGGCAATTTTGGCACCTGCTAGGAATTGTGTTAGGCTTCATGTACATCTATGAATATAACACTATCAATGCACCTATTGTTTTTGCAGTTCTTGCTTTACATTTATCATTATTACACTGTTTTTGTCATTGATCCTATGATTTGTGTCATTGATCCTATGATTTGTGTCACACGATACACAACAAGTAAATGGATGTCTTCAGTTCCAATAGGCACTCTGTAGCATATGTTGGGAACTAATAAAGATTATTTTCCAAAAAATAGAATTTTATTGAGTAACAAAACCAGTGCAAAACAAAATCTCTTCAATTTAAAAGCAGATACATTAAAAACTTAAGGGAAAGAATATTCATCTCCTTTGTGGCTACCCATGTAGCAATTGTGGCTTTCACAGATCAGTGTATGTGACGCTGTGGTTGTCCTTACTGTGTCCTAGTGTGGAGCGGCAGGGCTAGGAATGCGGCCCCTGATGCGCCATGGGATGTTGAGGCAGAGTCTAGGGAGATGCTAAAATGAAGCTGTCCATGGACTGCAAAGGGAGGCAAGCCTGGGACTGTAAGTCCAGAAGAGTCTGCAGCATTTGTGTTTGCTGCTGGAGAAGCCACCTTAAGGCCTGGTGCATCTCCATCTCCTTTTCTGTGAGACTCCTAGGGCTTTCTCCTGTCCACTCTTTCCTTCTCCACACAGTCAGCAATATTCACCCTCCGGGCTCTCTGCTCACAGTCTGAAGCCGCACTGGCTTGCAGGATTTTACTGAACATGTCATCCTGAGTCCTCTTCTTTCTCCTCCTTATCTGGCTGAGGTGTTCCATGGGTGTGGAGGGGGGACTCCTCAAGGCCTCAACAGCAGCAGCTATAGATAAAACACATAGAGGTATCACTGTCCATATAGTCACAATGGATAGTGAAAGTTAAGCTTCAGAATTCCCTTCCCTTGTTCCCCTAAATTTTAAAACAAGACATACTCATTGACACTTCTGCTTCAGAGTGCTTGTGCACAGCCCCATTCAGAGCACCAGTTATGGTGAGTATGGCCCAACAAGGGTGAGGGAAATGAAGACGAAATTGCTCGATTGTATGAAACTATGAGTATAGGGCAATGGCATTGAACAATGACACTATTTTCTGCAGACAGTGGTGATTTTAGCTGATATGTCACTGTAGGGTAACAAAGGCAGAAAGAACACAGCTGCTACTGGAGTGCCGAAGCCACCCAGGCCCATATGCTGCTAGCCTGTGTTCTGCAATGGTGTCTGACAAAGTTATCACCGACTAGCATAGGAGAGTGTCCTCCCAAAACACAAAGAAATGAGGCAGTCATCCCTAGAACCTTTGGGAGAGGATTGCAGAGAACCTCCATGGAAGTCTCATCAAGATCTCTCAGGAGGATTCAACTGCTCCACATGGCTCCCTTGCCTAATTCTACCAGAGAATGAAAAGCACATAGCAACTCTACTTCTCTTTGTTACACTGCTACCCCTTCTAGTATGAGTGAATTAATGAAATGTCAAAAAAGGTGTCCTGTTTAGTTGGGGGCAACATTTACATCACTGTAATAGCAAATACATTTAAAGACTTATCCAAGGTTCCTTCTCCTACATCGGGTTCTCCAGTGATCGACTGCTGGGACTGACTATACTGCAGTGGAGTCTTAAATAGGTCCTGGCTTGTAGCACAGCTGGACCCCCCTGGTTGCATGTCTCCCATTCTCCTCCTCCCTGTTCACACCAAGACCTGTGTCTTGGGCTCCTTGGAGATATCCACAGTAGTCTGTGAGGAGGTGAGGTCTCCACCAAGTATGGCATATAGATCTTTGTAAAAGCAGCAGGTCCACAACTTGGCTCCAGAGTGACTGTTGGCCTCCCTGGCCTTCTGGTATGCATGCCACAGTTCCTTCGCTTTCATGCAGCACTGCTGCTGATCCCCATCATATCCCTTCTCCTGAATCCCCCATGAAATCTCAGAGTTGTCCACATTTCTACAGTTGCTCTTTAGCTGTGTCCACAAAGCCTCTTCTCCCCATAGGCCCAGGAGATCCAATACTTCCTGTCTATTTCAGGCAAGACCACATCTGGAGTGTGTAGCCAGCATGGTTGACTGGGCAGTTGCACACAACAATGGAGAGTTCCTAGGTGTGCTCACCAACCTGAACAGCCAGGAAAAGGCATTGCAACAAAGGAGTTTTAAGGGCTGTGGATGAGCTTTTGATCTCTGTTGCTGCTAAGCAGCAGAGCTCACAACTGTTTCCAGAGCAGTCAGTGTCAGGCATTGTGGGACAGCTGCTGGAGGACTGTAAGCATCAACATAGACATTACCTACACTAGTGCTGCATCAACCTTAGTACAGCAGCCATGGCTTAAGGGCCTTCAGGAAGGTAGTGTTACTGCTTCACAGTAACAGGGTGCCTACATCAGTGGGAGACAAATGTAAGCATAGATACATGCACAACTAAGTCTGTAGTGTAGACCAGGCCTAAGATGGTCTAGAATGCCTGGCATTAAATGAGGATATTGATATAATAGGCATCACAGAAACTTGGTGGAATGAGGATAATCAATGGGATATGGTAATATCAGGATACAAAATATGTAGGAATAATAGAGATGAGAAGAGGGACTGGCATATGTGAAAGAAAGCATAGAGTCCAATACAATAAAAATCTTTAATTAAATAAACTATACCACAGAATCTCTATGGACAGAAATTCCATGCTTCAACAATAAGACTATAGCAATAGGAATATACTTCCGGCAACCTGACCAGGATGGAAACAGTGACTGTAAAATGCTCAGGAACATTAGACAGGCTACAAAAACATAAAATCCAATCATATCCTCAAACTATCCTCAAATTGATGAGGCACGTGTCACTTCAGGAAGAGACGTAGAGAAAATGTCTAGACAATGACTGCTTCTTGGAGCAGCTTACCCTGGAAACCACAAGGAGAGAGACAATTCTTGATTTAGTTCTAAACAGAGCATAGGATCTGGTCCAAGAGGTGAATATAGCTGAACCATTCAGTAATAACACTGATAATGTCACTAAATTTAACATCGTAGTGAGAGGGAAAATGTCAAAGAAACCAATCACGGTTGCATTTAATTTCAAAAAGGGGAAATACACAAAAAATGAGGAGACTAGTTAAATTAAAAGGAACAGTCACAAGGGATAAATGCCTGCAAACTGCATGGTGACTATTTAAAAAGACCACAGGAGGCTCAAACTAAATGTATACACCTAATAACTAATAATAAAAAGCAGTAAGAAGACCAAAAATGCCACTATGGCTAAACAGCAGAGTAAAAGAGTCATGTAATGGGGCACTCACCTCCTGTGTACCTCCCAGCCAATGAATGTGGTACTGAAAACTTTTCCACACTCTTGGTGTGTAGGTTGCTGACCTCAGTAGGCAGGCAGGCAGTGGCTCAGGCTTCAACCAAGTCAAATGGTCAAAAGATAAACACCTTGTGAGGTACCAAAGAGTTCAACAAACTGTCTCTCAGCCATCACCAAGGTCTTCATCCATATCTTTGAGCCCTTTAAATTCTGCTCTTCATTTGGGCTAAAAAGGAACCTTGTCCCCTTCTTGGGACTTAAACCTCTTCACCAGTGGCCAGTAGGGGGACCTGAGCCTAACCACTACTCTGGGTTCCAACTCAGGGACCCTATAAACAGCAGCCATGTACTACTTCTTCTAATTAGTTACTGATGCATTCCGTGGGCTTCTTCCCACCTGGTCCCTTTCCCTTCACCCATTAGCTAGGGTTACAGCTCTCAGGCACTCTCTCCCAGGTGCCATTAATGCAGCCAGTTGAGTGCCTTTGACCAGAGACAACCCCTCTGGTCCCAGCCAGGAACTGACCTGCAACTCCTTTTATCTGAGCCTGCTGTGCTCTGATTGGCTACTTCTGGGCAGCCTTTCTAGGCAGGCCTGGAGGATCTACCTTTGCTGCTCCTTCCTAGAGTGGGGTGTAGTAGGACTGCAGGGCCTCCAGCAGGGGGCCAGGAAGGGCCAGGTACATCCCATTACAAGGCAGTGAGAGGCTTTGTAAATTCTTTAAAATTGGAAGTCAAATCCTACTGAGGAAAATAGAAAGGAACATAAATTAGGCAAGTCAAGTGTAAAACTATAATAAGAAAGACCAAGAAAGAATTTGAAGAGTAACTACCTAAAGGCACAAAAACTAACAAGAAAAAAATGTTTAAGCACGTCAGAAGGAGGAAGCCTGCCAAACAATCAGTGAGGCCACTGGATGATCAAAGTGTTAAAGGAGCACTCAAGGAAGACAGGGCCACTGTGGAGAAGCTAAATTAATTCTTTGCATAAGTCTTCTCTGCAGAGGATATGGGGAGATTCCCAAACCTGAGTCATTCTTTTTAGGTGACAAATCTGAGCAACTGTCCCAGATTGAGGTGTCATTAGAGGAGGTTTTGGAACAAATTGATAAACTAAACAGTAATAAGTCACCAGGACCAGATGGTATTCACCCAAGAGTTATGAAGGAACTCAGATATGAAATTGCAGGATCACTAACTGTCATCTGGAACCTATCATTTAAATCAGCCTCTGTGCCAGATGACTGGAGGATAGCTAATGTAACACGGATTTTTTTAAAAGGCTCCAGATGTGATCCTGGCAATTACAGGATCAATTTCAGACAAATTGGTTGAAACTATGTTAAAGAACAAAATCATCAGAGGCATAGAAAAACACAATATTTTGAGGAAGAGTCAACACAGCTTTTGTAAAGGGAAATCATGCCTCACCAATCTATTAGAATTCTTTTCGGGGGTCAACAAACATGTGGACAAGGGTGATCCAGTGGATATAGTGTACTTGGACTTTCAGAAAGCTTTTGACAAGGTCCCTCACTAAAACCTCTAAACAAAGTAAACATGGGAGAAGACGGAAGGTCCTATCATGGATCAGTAACTTGTTAAAAGGACAGGAAACAAATGGTAGGAATAAATGGTCATTTTCCAGATGGAGAGAGGTAAATAACAACATTCTCCAGGGATCTGTACAGGAACCAGTGCTGTTTGACATGTTCATAAATGATCTGGAAAAAGGGGTGAACAGTGAGATGGGAAAGTTTGCAGACGGTACAAAATTACTTCAGATAGTTAAATCCAAAGTAGACTGTGAAGAGTTACAAAGGGATCTCACAAAACTGGGTGATTGTGCAACTAAATGGTAGATAAAATTCAGTGTTGTTACTGCAAAATAATGCATACTGGAAAACATAATGCCAACTATATATATAAAAGCGATCAGTTCTACGTTAGCTGTTACTACTCAAGGAAGATCTTGGTATCATTGTGGATAGTCCGCTGAAAACATCTGCTGAATGAGCAGCAGCAGTCAAATATGGTAACAGAATGTTAGGAGCCATTAGGAAAAGGATAGATAATAAAACAGAAAATGTAATGCCACTACATAACTCCATCATAGGCTCATATCTTGATACTGTGTGTAGTTCTGGTTGCCCCCTCTTAGAAAAGATAGATTAGGAATAGAAAAAGTACACAAAAGGGCAACAAAATTATTCAGGTTATGGAACAATTTCCATATGAGGAGAGATTAAACTTGGACAGTTCATCTTAGAAAAGAGACATCTAATCAGGGACATGATTAAGGTCTATAAAATCATGTATGGTCTGGAGAAAGTGAATAGGGAAGTATCATTTACCTCTTAACATAACACAAGAACTATGGATAACCCAAAAAATTAACAGGCAGCAGGTTTAAAACAAAACATAAGGAAGTACTTCTTTACCCAATGCCCAGTCAACCTCTAGAACTTGTTACTAGGGGATGTTGTGAAGACCAGAAGCATAACTGGGTTCAAAATAAAATTAGATAAATCATGGAGAATACATCCATTAACAGCAGTTAGCTGAGGTGGTCAGGGACTGAACCCCATGCTTTGTGTGTCCCTAAACTTCTGACTGCTAGAAGATGGGATTGGACAACCCAGGATGGATCACTTAAAACTGCCATGTTCTGTTGATTCGCCCTCAAGAATCTGGCAATGTCCACTGTCAGAAAGAGGATATTGGGCTACATGGACCATTAGTCTGACCCAGTATGGCCATTTTTGTGTTCTTACCCATAATGCCATTGTAGAAATCTGCAACTATAGATAGGTAGGTGATTGTTTGCAATTATGGACCAAACTAAGTAAAAGAAGTTTAGTTTATAATTATTGTTTGGACTGGAACTTCTGATCCCTGTTCTTTTCTTCTTTGGAAAGCAACTATAGCAGCAACTTCAGAAAAAAATCCCTTAAGTGACAATGACTGGGGACACCAGAAAGAAAAGTGGAAACAGATTCTGAGAGCTGAAAGACTATACAGCCTCTCTCATTAAATAACTATAATGTCCATTTCAGCAAAAGCAGAAGACGTATGGGGGAGGGAAAGGAAGGAAAGGGAGAAAAGAAACTACCACAGGACTGCAGGGCCGCCCAGAGGATTCAGGGGGCCTGGGGCAAAGCAGTTTCAGAGGTCCCTACCAGAAAAAAAAATTGCAATACTATATTCTTGTGGGGACCCCTGCGGGGCCCAGGGCAAATTGCCCCACTTGCTTCCCCTCACGGGTGGCCCTGGGAAAAATAAACTTTCAGCATCTCAGCACAAACCTAGTTTTGAGAAAACTTCTTTACAAGGTATCACTGGTTCTCAGAATCAGCTAAAAGGCACTAAAGCTCATTAAAAGGGTTGGACAAATATTTTCCATCAAAACTTTTTTTGGTTCGAAAACTAGGGGGTTTTAAAAAGCAGAAAAAAATCATGGACAATGTCTGCTTGCCTTCAAAATTTGTTGTGGTTTTTTTAAATTGAAAAGCTGAAATTAGTCTGCCAAAACCTGAATATGGTTTGGAGTTTCAGAAGTGTGTGGCCAAATATTTGCTGCTTGCTGTGTTTGACTGTTAAAAAAACAATAAAAAAAATTCTGCTTAAAAAAAATCCAAAACTTTTGAACCACCTCAGCTTGTGACCAAACGCCTGAGCCCATCCAGTCAGAGATTTTTCCAGGTTTCTGATACTCTGCTGGCTTCCTTGACTCATATCTGTCTCCATAACTTTGGGTTCATTTATACGAACAGCCATACTGGGTCAAACTAAAGGTCCATCCAGCCCAGTATCCTGTCTACCGACAATGGCCAAAGCCAAGTGCCCCGGAGGGAGTGAACCTAAGAGGTAATGGTCAAGTGATCTCTCTCCTGCCATCCATCTCCACTCTCTGACAAACAGAGGCTAGGGACACCATTCCTTACCCATCCTGGCTAATAGCCATTAATGGACTTAACCTCCATGCATTTATCTGTTTCCTAGAGACTGGCTCCACAGGGTCCCTCACAAACTGGAGACGGTTACTGTGGGTTTGTCTTTAGTATAGCGTATGTACATACTCCACAAACTGAGCATTTGAGCTTGGTCCAGAATCTGGGATGAGCCTATGTTGTGAAAATTGAAATGTTCAAAATAGCACATGCATGTGAATGGACACAGGGTGCTAAAATTAAATTAACCCAGGGGTTCTCAAACTGGGGGGGTCAGGACCCCTCAGGGGGTCACGAGGCTATTACTGGGGGTCACGAGCTGTCAGCCTCCACCTCAAACTTTGCTTTGCCTCCAGCATTTATAATAGTGTTAAATATATAAAAAAGTGTTTTCAATGTATAAGGTGGTGGGAGTCGCACTCAGAGATTTGCTATGTGAAAGGGGTCACCAGGACGAAAGTTTGAGAACCACTGAATTAACCCCTCTGGAGCTTCAGGGAATGTAGGAAAGGGGGGGGGGGTGTCTCCCTTTGTAGGGTTGGGAAGGATATTGCTCTTCTCATGTGATCCCTCCCTCAGTGGCTAATTTTAAATGAAGCTACCCTCCCCTGGCATGAATCTCCCTATGGCACTGAAATTAATTATAGACTACAACTTGGCATTTGAGAAGTGAAAGGGATGGTAGTCCTAATGGAAAAGCTAACAGCTTGGCTCTTCTGGAAGCCTCAAAGTGCTGAATGAGCTTCAGGGTAGGGAAGGCTGTGCCTCCCAAACAGCCTGGCCCTGTCCCCTACCTGACCCCCACCCACTTCCTGCCCCCTGACAGCCCCCCTCAGAATCCCTAACCCATCCTGCTCCTTATCCCCTCACCATCCCCCCAGCAACACCCACACCACCACCCCGGGACCCCACCCCTGCTCCCTGTCCCCTGACTGCCCTAACCCCTATCCATCCCCCCTCCGAGTCCTGACAGACTATCAGAACCCCCCCATTCCCTGTCCTCTGACTGCCCTCCCCAACCTCTGCCCCCTCCCTGTGCCCTGACTGTCCCCGATACTCCCTGCCCCTTAGCAAACCCCCCGGCCCCAGCTTCTTACCCCCGGCTCCTCCTTCACCCGGAGCCTCAGCGCGCTGCATCCAGGGCCGTCCCCGAACAGTGCTGCAGCCTGGCTCTGGTGGGGCTTGAGCTCCGTCCCGCTTCGAGCCAAGTGGTAAGGGGGCAGGGCTGTGAGCTTCCTCCACTCAGCCTGGAGCTCACAGCCCGCCCCCTTACCACACGGTTCTGAGCAGGGCGGAGCTCAGGCCCCACCGGAGTCAGGCTGCATCTGTTCAGGGACAGCGCTGGATGCGCTGAGGCTCCCGGAGAGGGACGGAGACGGGGTCGGGTTGGGCTGAGGCAGGAGCCTCAGCCATTCTCTTGGGGGCCCCTGCAGAGCTTGAGGCCTGGGGCAAATTACCCCACTTGCCCCCCGCCCTCCCCCCCGAGCGGCCCTGCAGGACTGAAAACATAATTCAGAACCTGGAAAGTGATGACTCCTTGATTCATACTCAGAAATCCAGAAATTATCTGAATTTGTCAGTCCATGAACAGATATTAAATAGCCATGAGATCCCTTCTTTGTGCGGTGCACTGTAGCATTTGTCACTTGAATACGTTTTTTAAACAGCGTATATGGCATACTTTTTTAAAATTTGTCACATTTATTTCTGATCACTTTCTCTTTATGAGCTCTGATATGGACTAGAGGCCATAAGTGTCAGATACTCTCATCTCAGGCCTGGATAACTGATCACCATTTTACTCTTTGTATTGCAGAAGTTTCTAATCAGAAGCTTTGTTTCCCCTTGCTCTCTCTGTCTCCTTGTTGCAATGAACAGTGGGTGATGGGTGTTCTCTACTTTCAGTATCATTATTCAGCAAGTTGGGAAGTCATCATTATCCATATGGCCATGTCATTCAAAGCTTAATGCTTTAACCTTTTCTCTTTCCTCTATACTAGTAAGAAAATTCAAGAATGTTTTTGTTTTTATTGCAAACCTTAATGTCATTCTTGTGCATGGTATTCAGTATGTATGCAAAACATTCTTCTTTTCCTCCCATTCAGTGTCAGCTCCTAGAATACCTGCTCAGACCAGTATAAAAAACCACCTTCAGATTGATACATTTAGAAGTGCTTTCAAGAACTAATACTGTCATCAGAGATATCAGCTGTATCTGACATGTTGTTGCAGGGCTATCTGATCTATGTCAGAGAATTAACTGATGTGCTCTGGGGGGATGCTTGGGGTTCCACTGGGTGAGGAGGGGGGAAACGGGAGCAGGAGGAGGCCTTGGGTGGAAGAGGCAGGGCTGGGGGCTAGCCTCCCTAAATGGGTGAAACTGATGCAGCTTTTGAGTGGGCCTCTTCTTGGTGAAGCTTATTGAAATTAAACAGCTGGAGGAACTTTTGAACTGCTGTTTGGGGACAGCCTAATGTATCAGAACTCAGCTTGGACTTCCCACTGAGATTTTCAGAGAAGTGATACAAGGAAATTTAAAATAAAAAAAACCATTTTACATGACAAAGACAAAAAGCAGCAAGAGCAGATCTGACATTTTAAAGTGATATCATAAAAATAAGAGATGAAAAAGATCTGTTAGATCATCTTGCACATACACACACCTGATTGCAGCAAAAATGGTGTACTTAGGTGATAGCTGAAACCTAGCTAAAGTGCAAGTGTCAGAAAAAGGAATGCCCAAAAGTCACTGTGAGAATTATTAGGCAAAAGTAGAAAGCAGATTTAGCCAGTGATGTTGGTATGCAATTGTAGGCTAATGCATATACAACTATAGAGTTCCAACTCAGACATTGTGCTACTGCTCCTGGGACTTGAAACAATGAACTTCACATCCACAAGCATCTATTCTACAGGCAACTAAGTTTATATTTTGTTTGTTAGACTTCAGCCAATACATGGCTAGATGGTCTACTGGACCTTTTGGGCTTCAGCCATTAGCCAATATTCGTGGCTTTGAGGGTTGTTTCCATTAGATGGGGAAATTAATTATGCAGTCAAGTATTTTGTTGAGGCAATTCTGTTTATTTGCAAAGAATGCACACAAAGTTATGTTTCCCAGAACCTAGTAGGAATCAAACAGCAAGAGACAGTGTATTTGCTCATAGTTCCAAGTCCCTTTCCAGGCAGCACTCTGCCCAAAAGCTACATCTCCTTCTTTTTTTTTTTCAATATCAAGCTACAAGTGTTTCTGGTGCTTCCTTGCCGCCTTCTCTGTATCCTTCCATGGTATTTTTGCTGCTTTTCTCACACACATACACAGCATATCCAACAGTATCCAGTCCCCATCATGGGCAGTGGATGTCATAAGCCAGGGAAGGCTAAGCATCCCCTAACCCAAGCCATGTCCCTGCCCATGCTCTGCCCAATGGACCAGGATCCCCCTCTCCACAAAACCAGCGGGGGCTCAGCTTGGGCCAGTGGGTCTGCGCAGTTTGGCTGAGGCTCCTCCAGCTGCAGGTAAGGGGAGCGCTCGGGGTTCTGCTGGGTGAGGAGGGGAGAAAGGGGAGTAAGGGAAGGCCTTGGGCAGAAGGGGCACGCCGGGGGCTAGCCTCCCTGAAGGGGGTGTTCACCCACCACCCACGGTTCCCATTGAAACTATGCCCACATAACTCAGAATCCTGTATGTGGCCTGCACTTTGGGTGGTGCTTCCTATTGTTTCAGCTATCTCTTTATAAAGGGCATTAATTGCTTTTTACATTTATCCTGAATTAAGGGTAGTAGTTATGCCCCCCAATTTCAACGAGTTTTTCACTCAGCCACCAGCATAACATTACAATGTATTCTACATGTTGTATAGTTATGAAATGCCAGGAGATCACATTATCTTTCAAGGGTTAAAGGGGAAAGACTTGTCAGCCAATCAGACATTGCCTGTTTTGTCATGACATTATGAATATTGTGATGAATGTGAACACATTTGCTTAGGTGTTCATTTAAGGCTTCAATCCTTCCTGCTGATGGAATTTTCTCTGAGCATTAGCTGTTTGAACTGGAATGTAGAAAGCAGCTGATAGCAGTTCAGGAATATAGTGCTAACACTGTCTCTGCTGCTCTGAAGCCTCATGATTATTCTGTAAAGCCCTGGGTTGTGTGCTTATGTTTCTTGTATGATTAGAAACTGTGCCAATTAAATTATTGTTATTACTTATTATTTGTATTACAATACTGTCTAGAGGACCCAACTAGGAGTGCAGCCCCATTGTAGTAGGCACTGCATACGTATAATGAAAAGACAGGCTCTGCTCTCAAAAGCTCCACAATTTAAGTAAACTAAATTTTCTTTTTTTGTATAATAGCCTCATCTCAGACTCTCTTCATTACCTAACCTGGGGTGCATGGACCTATGACCATAACAGTATGTAGGGGATATTGTTGCTTGATAAAACTGACTATGTATCTCAAATATCTACAGGTATGCACCTAGGAAAATTCCCAAATTAGCAGCACAATAATTCAGTCAGGGATTTATCATGGACCTTTATAGGGAAAACTGTTTTAAATTGGAGATTATTTTTGCACCAAATAAGGTAATCTGGCCAGAGGATGATCAGATCGCAATTATTTACCTCTCTTCCTGTTTACCTCTATAGTCTAAATGGAATGGAATTAGGACAGTTCTTTTAAAGGCACCAAATTGTGTACATTTTAATGCTAGTCATTTTATTGAGAGAGGGATAATTCAGTGGTTTGAGCATTGGCCTGCTAAAGCTGGGGTTGTGAATTCAATCCTTGAGGGGGCCATATAGGGATCTGGTGCAAAAGTCTGTCTGTGGGTTGGTCTTGCTTTGAGAAGGGAGTTGGACTAGATGAGATCCCTTCCAATCCTGATATTCTATGATTGAACACAAAGAGTATAACAACAAACAAGTTTAATAATCACTTGTCTTGATGGATGAACTAGGGCATCTTATCTCTGCATTCTCAATATCTGATTGTGACTGAAACAATAAGAACCTTTCATATGTAAGATATTAATTTATATGATGATTAAACATTTCTGTAAAGCTATCCAAAATGACTATGTCCAACACCTCTTAAACAAAGTCAGGCTGCTGAGTTTATTCCTTTCAGGGAAAGCAGAAGATGAGAGTGAGAGTGAGAATCAGAGCTGAGGGAAGGGGATTAAAGGGTTTTATTGACAGTTCTTCACCAATATCCAATTAAAATGTAGATTCATCCTTTATTTTGAGAAGAGTGAGTGGAACTGCTGAAAATTAATGCAACATAGATTAATTGGATTAAGACTTTGGGGGGAAATTTGTGTAAAAGTGCATTAGATTTTGGAGGAAACTGGATTTAAGAGTGTAAAGCATAAGAAAACTTCCGACATGGTGCTAGAGATTGCTGGAGGTTGGGAGGCAGTGGTGTAGACATTCTGCCAGATGGCTAATGTGAAGAGGAACTGTTCATAAGCAAATATGTGAAATCACTTTTGGTAAACACAAGAGTAATGCTTGTAAAATGTCAATAGTGCTATTGAACTTTAATCTCTCATATAACGATGGTGATATATGCCTTTGCTAACTTGATTTAAACTAATAGGATTCATTTTTTAAAATGAAAGTGTGAAGAGAAGAAAGCAAAGGGGAAAACCAGTAATCAAAAAGAGATTGGGTTTCTTTAGCATTTACACTTATACCCTGGCTGTTATGTGGGAAACCAAAATTACCAATGGGGAAAATGCACATGTGCAGAAGGATCAAATAAGAAAAGGAAAATGTTGTGTTCATTTTGGATGTGCGATGGGAGGGTTTTCAACACAATCAAGAATGAGTTTCTATGTTCACATGTGTAGTATTTGTAGGGTGACCAGACAGCAAATGTGAAAAATCAGGACAGAGGGTTGGGGGGTAATAGGAGCTTATATAAGAAAAATCGGGACATCTGGTCACTAAGTTTTTGGTTGGTTTGAACTTGATGTAAACTGTACATTAAGTTTCCATTACAGAAAAGCATAAACAAGGAAGGAGATGGGGGAAAAATTCAACCCAGATATAAATGGATGCAAATGCACCAAAGTCAAATGTTTGTTTCTGTTCAGTTGATTGAGTGGGGTTGTAGGCCATGCTCACCAACTGTGAGCATGGCCTGCAATGGCTTTGTGACCAGCTGAGAAGCACTGAAGAAAGAAAAACATGACAGAGGAGATGGAGTTGTAGGAAGTTAGACCAAGCAAATGTTATATTTATACCATATGTTTATATGGGAAGATATTTTGTTAACACAGAAAGAGCATATTTATATATAGGCTGCCAAGACTGTTTTTTTCCCATCTGTGCTTAGTAACAAGGTTTCAATCTTTTCTTTCAGATGTGGACCTTGCTACCATTATTCATGTTTTGGTCACTTTGAGATTAGACTGTTGCGGTGAATTCTACATGGAGCCGCACTTTAAGACTATTCAGAAATGGGCAGCCCACTTATTAAGTGGCACTTCCCCACAAAGCCCATTATGCTGTGCTCCAAGACCGGTACTGCTGCCAACTGGTTTCCAATTTAAGGAGTTGTTTTTTACATACAAAGCCTAAAATGATTTGGACCCTGGGTACCTCAGAGACAGCCGCTTTGCCCATTTGATATAACAGCAGTTGTGATATTTGGAGATGCATGAGCAAATCAGCCATTTGTTGTTGATATTTTGGTAAGGGGCTCCGAGGAAAAGCTTCTCCCTCAGCCTGTGATAAACTCCAGTTCCCAGCAGAGGGGCATGTGCTTGCAGAAAGTTGGGCAGAGAGCCTTGGGAGTCTGTTAAATTTTTGTTCCCATTTAAAAATGGCCTGTAAAAGACAAAAAATGGTTTTGTGCCCTTTTATTTTGTTTTTTTTTCCTGATATATAAAGGAAAAACAGTGACAGTATTTTTATGTTGGTGTGGCTGTGGGTATGGCAGCTGAGAGGTATTTGTTTTCTGCTTGTTTTCCACATCAGAAATATCAGGAATTTCAAATTTGGTCTTTCCTGGTTTTACTGGAGGACTATAAAGGATGGGCACTCTCTCAGCCCTTGGAATTTTCTTGACTAATTGGAGAACTGGCCTGAAATCAACAAGATGAATTGCAATAAAGATAAGTGCAAAGCACTACACTTAGGAAGTTAAAAATCAGATGCACAGATGTAAAATGGGCAATAACCAGCAAGACAGTAGGACTGTAGGCAAGGATCTAGGGGTTATAGTGAATCACAAATTAAATGAGAGTCAAAAATGTAATGCAATAGGCTAATATAATTATAGGATGTATTAACAGGAGTGTCATATCGAAGACATGAGAGTTAATTGTCCCCTTCATGTGTATTCAGCACTGGTGAGGCCTCAGATAGAGTATTGCATCCAGTTTGGGGAACTACATTTTGAGAAAGATGTGGACAAAATGAAGAAAGTCCTGAAGAAAGCAACAAAAATCATACAAATCTAGAAAACCTGGAAAGTTTTTTTTAAAAATGGAAATGTTTACTGCTGAGAAAAGAAGACTGAGGGGGGACCTGATAGCCTTCAAATATATTTAGCACTGTTGTAAAGAGGACAGTGATTAATTGTTCTCCGTGTCCACAGAAGATAAGACAAAAAGTTATAGGCTTAATCTGTGATAAGGGAGATTTAGGTTACATATTAGAAAGAACATTCTAACTATAAGAGTAATTAAAAGCTGGAAGAGGCTTCTAGGGGATGTTGAGGAATCACCATCACTGGTGGTTTTCAAGAACACGTTAGACAACACCTGTCAGGGATAGGCTAGGTGAAGTCCATCCTGCCTCAGCACAGGAGGCTGGTCTACATGGCCTCTCAAGGTCCCTTCCAGTCCTATATGTCTATGATAACCCTATCACAGACAGCTGCAGCGGCACAGGAGCCAGCGAACAGAGCTGCTAACAGGGGAGTTCCAGTGGGAGTTCTGTCGGAGGAGCAGGTTTTTGTAGTTTGTAGTTTGTGGATTGTATTGTGGAGTTTGTGTGAGTGAGTGTGTGAGCAGGCTGCTAGGGGCTGTGTGCTGGGAGCGAGGCTGAGCCCTGAGTTGGGGGCGGGGCTTACCTGATTAGGGGTCCTATATAAGGAGCCAGGCACTCTGGCAGCGGCACAGGAGCCAGCGAACAGAGCTGCTAACAGGGGAGTTCCAGTGGGAATTCTGTCGGAGGAGAGGTTTTTGTAGTTTGTAGTTTGTGGATTGTACTGTGGGGTTTGTGTGTGTGTGAGTGAGTGTGTGTGCAGGCTGCTAGGGGCTGTGTGCTGGGAGCGAGGCTGAGCCCTGAGTTGGGGGCGGGGCTTACCTGATTAGGGGTCCTATATAAGGAGCCAGGCACTCAGGCAGCGGCACAGACAGCTTCAGCGGCACAGGAGCCAGCGAACGGAGCTGCTAACAGGGGAGTTCCAGTGGGAGTTCACAGGGGAGACCAAGGCAGAGAAACCAGGAAGCCAGACAAGGGAAGGGGCAGGGGTCCAGTGCTCGTTGGTGCCCTGTGGTATAGCGCGAGGCGTGGACTGCCAGGCACAGAGGTGGAACGGCATGATGGAGACAGAGGCAGCAGGTAGAGACATGCTGAGAATGACCGGATGCAGTAGCTGTGGCATGTACATGGTCCTGGAGGGGGCACCTGAAAGGAGTTATGTCTGCATGAAGTGCCGCCTGATAGAGCTGCTGGAAGAAAAGATAAGAGGACTGGAGATGCAGGTGGAAACTCTGGCTGAGTTTAGAAGGGGGTTTGAGCAGATGATGGAACACAGACATGATGAGGCGCAGGGGATAAGCTCAGACGAGCGGATAGAAGCAGGACCAAAGAGCTCTGAGGAGGGGCTGCTGGGTGAGGAAAGTGGACGGTGGAAGCATGTGACTAGGAGAACCAGGCAGAGGAAAAGATGGGCCAGCGATGGAGAAATAGAACTCAGGAACAGGTTTGCTGAGTTGGAAAATGAAGATGGAGCACAGCAGGCTGCTGAAAGAGAGAGGGCAAGGAAAAAGAGATGAGCAGCTAGTCCTGCAGAAGGAAGGGAGGAGTCAATGGAGGCGGCATCAAGTATGAGCCCTAGGAGGATTGTAAGGGTGAATACAAATCGAGAGGACTTGCGGCCAGCTGGTGTGAGGGATAGACCAGAGAATCACACTGTTGCCAGGAAAAGGCAAGTCTACGTGATTGGAGACTCTTTACTGAGAAGAATAGACAGGCCTGTAACTAGACCTGATCGGGAGAACAGAAGGGTGTGCTGTCTGCCAGGGGCTAAGATACAGGATGTGGACCTGAGACTGAATAGGATCCTAGCGGGAGCGGGAAAGAATCCGTTCATTGTCCTTCATGTGGGAACGAATGATACGGCTAGTTACTCCCTGGACTGTATCAAGGAGGATTATGCCAGACTGGGGAAGACGCTCAAAGAAATCGAGGCTCAGGTGATCTTCAGTGGGATTCTGCCGGTTCCTAGGGCAGGGCGACGAAGGAGTGACAAGATTATGGCGATCAACAGATGGCTCAGGCATTGGTGTTACAAGAAGGGCTTTGGGATGTACAGTCATTGGGAAGCGTTTACGGACAGACAACTGTTCGCTCAGGATGAACTTCATCTAAGTAAGGAAGGAAATAGAATTCTAGGATGGAGGCTCGCCGACCTCATCAAGAGAGCTTTAAACTAGGAAGTTGGGGGAGATGGTTGGGAGATGTTCAGGAGATCTCCACGCCGGCCGGAATATAACCTGGAGAGGGAAGTAAACAACTCGAGAAGGGATACCCTTGTGGACCAAAGTATTGATCCAAGGAGGAATAGTGGAGTAGAAACCAGATTAACGCGTGATGCTGGTGGTAGAAGGTCTGTGCACGACGGGGGAAAGAATGTCATTGACACTAAACGCCAAAAATTAAAATGTCTGTACACTAATGCGAGGAGCCTAGGTAACAAGATGGAGGAACTGGAGCTACTGGTGCAGGAAGTGAAACCGGATATTATAGGGATAACAGAAACTTGGTGGAATAGTACTCATGACTGGAGTACAGGTATTGAAGGCTATGTGCTGTTTAGAAAAGACAGAAAGAAAGGCAAAGGTGGTGGAGTAGCCTTGTACATCAATGTTGAGATTAACTGTAATGAAATAAGAAGCGATGGAATGGATAAGACAGAGTCTGTCTGGGCAAAAATCACACTGGGTAAAAAAGCAACTAGAGCTTCCCCTGAGATAGTGCTTGGGGTGTGCTATAGACCGCCGGGATCTGATTTGGATATGGATAGAGACCTCTTTAATGTCTTTAATGAAGTAAACACAAAGGGGAAATGTGTGATTATGGGAGACTTCAACTTCCCGGATATAGACTGGAGGACGAGTGCTTGCAAGAATAATAGGGGTCAGATTTTTCTGGATGTGATAGCGGATGGATTTCTTCATCAAGTAGTTGAAGTACCTACGAGAGGGGATGCCATTTTAGATTTGGTTTTCGTGAGCAGTGAGGACCTCGTAGAATAAATGGTGGTAGGGGATAACCTTGGTTCGAGTGATCATGAGCTGATTCAGTTCAAACTAGATGGAAGGATAAACAAATGTAGATCTCGGATTAGGGTTTTCGATTTCTCGAGGGCTAACTTTAGAGAGTTAAGGAAATTAGTTAGGGAAGTGGATTGGACAGAGGAACTTGCGGATTTAAATGCGGAGGAGGCCTGGAATTACTTTAAGTCGCAGCTGCATAAATTGTCGGAAGCCTGCATCCCAAGAAAGGGGAAAAAAACCATGGGCAGGAGTTGTAGGCCAAGCTGGATGAGCAAGCAACTCAGAGAGGGGATTAGGAGAAAGCAGAAAGCTTACAGGGAGTGGAAGAAAGGCGGGATTAGCAAAGGAAGCTACCTTGGTGAGGTCAGAACATGTAGGGATAAAGTGAGGAAGGCTAAAAGCCGCATTGAACTGGACCTTGCAAAGGGAATCAAAACCAACAGTAAAAGGTTCTACAGCCACATAAATAAGAAGAAAACAAAGAAAGAAGAAGTGGGGCCGCTATACACTGAGGATGGAATGGAGGTTAAGGACAACCTAGGCATGGCCCAATATCTAAATAAGTACTTTGCCTCAGTTTTTAATAAGACTAGTGAGGAGTTTAGCGATGATGGAGGGATGATAAGTGGGAATGTGGATATGGAGGTGGATATTACTGCAACTGAGGTAGAGGCCAAACTTGAACAGCTTGATGGGACAAAATCGGAGGGCCCGGACAATCTTCATCCGAGGATACTAAAGGAACTGGCGTGTGAAATTGCGAGCCCGTTAGCGAGAATTTTTAAGCAATCGATAAACTCGGGGGTTGTGCCATACGACTGGAGGATTGCTAATGTAGTCCCTATTTTTAAGAAAGGGAATAAAAGTGATCCGGGTAATTATAGGCCTGTTAGCTTGACGTCTGTAGTATGTAAGGTCTTGGAAAAAATTTTAATGGAGAAATTAGTCAAGGACATAGAGGTCAATGGTAATTGGGATGAATTGCAACATGGATTTACTAAAGGTAGATCGTGCCAAACCAATCTGACCTCCTTCTTTGAGAAGGTGATGGATTACTTAGATAAAGGAAATGCGGTAGATCTAATTTACCTCGATTTCAGTAAGGCGTTTGACACGGTTCCGCATGGGGAACTGTTAGTTAAATTGGAAAAGATGGGGATGAATATTAAATTTGTAAGGTGGATAAGGAACTGGTTAAAGGGGAGACTCCAGAGGGTCGTATTGAAGGGTGAACTGTCAGGCTGGAAGGAGGTGACTAGTGGAGTCCCTCAAGGATCGGTTTTGGGACCGATCTTATTTAACCTTTTTATTACTGACCTTGGCACAAAGAGCGGGAAGGTGCTAATAAAGTTTGCAGATGACACAAAGTTGGGGGGTATTGCTAACACGGAGAAGGACAGGGATACTATTCAGGAAGATCTGGACCACCTTGTAAACTGGAGTAAGAGTAATAGGATGAAATACAATACTGAAAAGTGCAAGGTCATGCACTTAGGGATTAATAATAAGAATTTTAGATATACGTTGGGGACGCATCAGTTGGAAGCGACGGAGGAGGAGAAGGACCTTGGGGTACTGGTCGATAGCAGGATGACTATGAGCCGCCAATGTGATACGGCTGTTAAAAAAGCAAATGCGATTGTAGGATGCATTAGGCGAGGTATTTCCAGCATGGATAAGGAGGTGTTAAAACCGTTATATACGGCACTGGTGAGACCCCACCTGGAATATTGTGTGCAGTTCTGGTGTCCCATGTTCAAGAAGGATGAATTCAAACTGGAACAGGTCCAGAGATGGGCTACTAGGATGATCTGAGGAATGGAAAACCTGCCTTATGAAAGGAGACTCAAGGAGCTTGGCTTGTTTAGCCTGGCCAAAAGAAGGCTGCAGGGGTATATGCTTGCTCTATATAAATATATCAGGGGCGTTAACGTTAGGGAGGGAGAGGAATTATTTAAGTTTAGTTCTAATGTAGGCACGAGGACAAATGGGTACAAACTGGATATTAGGAAGTTTAGACTTGAAATTAGACAAAGGTTTCTAACCATTAGGGGAGTGAAGTTTTGGAACAGCCTTCCGAGGGAAGTAGTGGGGGCAAAAGACTTATCTGGCTTCAAGACTAAGCTTGATAAGTATATGGAGGGGATGTTATGATAGGATAGTTTAATTTGGGGAATTGATCTTGGATTATCACCAGATAAGTCTGCTCAATGGTCTGTGGGAAGATGTTGGATGGGATGAGAACTGAGTTACTGCAGAGATTTCCTTCTTGGGTGCTGGCTGGTGAGTCTTGCCCACATGCTCAGGGTTTAGCTGATCGCCATATTTGGGGTCGGGAAGGAATTTTCCTCCAGGGCGGATTGGCAGGGGCCCTGGAGGTTTTTCGCCTTCCTCTGCAGCGTGGGGCATGGGTCGCTTGCTGGTGGATTCTCTGCAGTTTGAGGTTTTCAAACCAGTTTTGAGGATTTCAATAACTCAGTCCTGGATTAGGGGTTGTATAAAAGTGGATGGGTAGGGTTATGTGGCCTGCCTTGTGCAGGAGGTCAGACTAGATGATCACGTTGGTCCCTTCTGACCTATGAGTCTATGAGTCTATGAGTTCTTTAGCAAGTGAGTTTTTCGAAACTGACAAGACCTGGGTAAAATACAAGCAGACAAAATGTTTTAAACTGTCAGGCTTTTTTAAAAAAACATATAATTAAAAAAGAACTAAAAGGACAAAAAACAGACTTTCCCCCTTTGTAGGTCATCTTTAACCTAAAATGCTTCTCCTAAGCATAACTAAAGGAAGAGGTTGCTCTACTTAGCAAACAAAGTCATAATAAGCTGAATTTTTCTGTAAATATTTATACCATGTTCCTAAATATATACAGATTAGGCTGATCCTAGCAGAGTGTTCATTTGTGTATTTGGAAGTTTCTATGTATAAATATCTAACTAATCAGAGTAGGGTTAGATGGCACAATGGTAAAAATACCCATACCTGAACTACCCTGCAACTTCTGCCATTGCTCCACCAGTGAAGCTGCACTGAAGGGTGTTGAGTTACAACTAAGAAACTTGCTAGCAGGGGTGCTGGAACAGTTTTTATAGTGGGGGTGCTGAAAGCCATTGAACCAAACTGTAAACCCTGTATATAATGGAAGCCACTTCAAGCCAGGGGGTGCTGCAGCATCCCCAGGACCTTTAGTTCCAGCACCTATGTTTTCTGGAGTAGGCAAGGCCTTTATGTGTGGAAGTCTGACCTGAGTGCATAAAGACTTTCACAAATGCATTGTCCTGTGTCCATTTTCAGGGGGCTGAGCTTCCTTTTTCAGGTGCAACTGGAACCTGTGAAAACAATGGCTGTGCTTTTGCTCTTGAAATCCAGTTGAGCTGGAAAGTATGGATATTATTTTTCTGTAGTCTTATTTAATGATGGCTCATTTCTAATCAGGAACATAATAATATATCACAAACAAAAATATCTCCCAGCGCACACCAGTACTGGTAAAGGTAATTTACTCGCAATGATTATAATTGCATTTTTAACCTTTGCTCCAAAAGAGGAAATGGAAGACAAATGATAATGTTTTAACTCAAGCACTCAAAAAATCAGATTATTTTTCCTGAACAATAATACCAGGCTTTCAGACCTACTGCAAACTTCTTTTCTAAGCTGTGGAAAGGGCATGGTATTTTAAAATGAATGGATTTGTTTGATAAAGAAATGTTAATGTCATTTACAATGTAAAGAGAAAAATATCCCATTACTGCAAATCATTTGTGCAAAACATCTCTTCTGATTTAACAGGAAGCCACCACACATTGTTCCCGTCTCTCTAAAAGCACACCAGTTCTAGGCCCGTTATTTATTCTCTCACCACAGTTTCAATGGATAAGAGCTTGAGACAGAAACATGAAGGCCATACACCGAATCTTCAGCTTTACAGAGTTGAGTCCCAATTTATTACTTCACAGGGAGCTCAACCTTAGATTCTGCCTTCACTTACTGTAGTATACATTCAGAGCAACTCCACTGATTCCTACAACTGTTGCCTGCTTTTCATAGATTCATAGACTCTAGGACTGGAAGGGACCTCAAGAGGTCATCGAGCCCAGTCCCCTGCCCTCATGGCAGGACCAAATACTGTCTAGACCATCCCGGATAGACATTTATCTAACCTACTCTTAAATATCTCCAGAGATGGAGATTCCACAACCTCCCTAGGCAATTTATTCCAGTGTTTAACTACCCTGACAGTTAGGAACTTTTTCCTAATGTCCAACCTAAATCTCCCTTGCTGCAGTTTAAGCCCATTGCTTCTTGTTCTATCATTAGAGGCTAAGGTGAACAAGTTTTCTCCCTCCTCCTGATGACACCCTTTTAGATACCTGAAAACTGCTATCATGTCCCCTCTCAGTCTTCTCTTTTCCAAACTAAACAAACCCAATTCTTTCAGCCTTCCTTCATAGGTCATGTTCTCAAGATCTTTCTTCATTCTTGTTGCTCTTCTCTGGACCCTCTCCAGTTTCTCCACATCTTTCTTGAAATGCGGTGCCCAGAACTGGACACAATACTCCAGTTGAGGTCTAACCAGCGCAGAGTAGAGTGGAAGAATGACTTCTCGTGTCTTGTTTACAACACACCTGTTAATGCATCCCAGAATCACGTTTGCTTTTTTTGCAACAGTATCACACTGTTGACTCATATTTAGCTTGTGGTCCACTATGACCCCTAGATCTCTTTCTGCCATACTCCTTCCTAGACAGTCTCTTCCCATTCTGTATGTGTGAAACTGATTGTTCCTTCCTAAGTGGAGCACTTTGCATTTGTCTTTATTGAACTTCATCCGGTTTACATCAGACCATTTCTCCAATTTGTCCAGATCATTTTGAATTTTGCCCCTGTCTTCCAAAGCAGTTGCAATCCCTCCCAGTTTAGTATCATCTGCAAACTTAATAAGCGTACTTTCTATGCCAACATCTAAGTCATTGATGAAGATATTGAACAGAGCCGATCCCAAAACAGACCCCTGTGGAACCCCACTTGTTATACCTTTCCAGCAGGATTGAGAGCCATTAATAACTACTCTCTGAATATGGTTATCCAGCCAGTTATGCACCCACCTTATAGTAGCCCCATCTAAATTGATTACAAAGATTTCAAAGTATTTATTCCAGATTTACATCTGTGAAACAGAGCAAAATTTGTCCCCATAGTAATTCGATATTTTTTATAAAACACATTGATTTCAGAGGAGTTACACCAGCATAGACCTGGAGTAACTTATTGGTTCCTTCCTTCAGGCCTTCAGAACTTGTTTTTTAAACTATTTTTAAATATAGACAGGTGAGTAAAGAAAAAATCTCAGTACTCATGTGGTACAAATTTTAGCTACGAAATTCCAAAGAATAGTACAGTAAAATAATAAGGAACAGAATTATTATTTCCAAATATGCATATGTTATCTTTAAACATTTGGAATTCAAAAAGTATTTATTTTATAGATTTTAACTATGGTTTACAACTTATTGTTTATATTATAAAAATGATTTCTAAACAAATTAGGTGGGGATTTATATGTGCATTTGAACGCCTAATTTGTGGTGTATCTCCAGTTGTACATACTAATGGGTATTTGCATGTGCAATGGTTAATTATTACTTTTTACATGCACAATTTCCTGATTTGCACACACAGCTGAACTATTTTTTTAAGTGTATTCTGTATACACTTTATATTCTGGCATATAGAAGCATTGTATCTGTTTATGTTACTAGTATCTTAATACAGTATAAAGTAGCCTATTATAGCCAAAAGAATAAATAATATACAGAAAAGAGATACTATGGCATGAATGAGCTGCTGTACTGGAAACTTTCACTGTGCGTGTTTCAGACAGCAGTATCACAAGCGTCCACTCAATGACTAAATTTTGTACCGACAGTGTGCATCCCATGGTTTTTAATGTGGTCATTGTTTGTCATTCACTGTCCAAGAAACTCCACAAATCAAATTAAGAGGATGGCCAGGACAGCAGATGTGTGAGAGCTCAAATTTCGCTATTTCTCCTCTTACATTTCTGCCAGCTTTAGTGATGAAAAGGTGACCCAAACGTTAAGCAGACATCTCAGCTGCTTTTGAGGGTTCAGAGCACTGTACTTTGGAGGAAAATGTGGAAATTGAAGCAGAACCATATTCTGTAGTGTGTGCTGTTGTCAGTGTCTCTGCTCAGTGTATAGGTGGCACAAGTACTGATGCTTAGCCTAGACGCTACCCTGGAAACAAGAACCAAAATGTACAGTTTGTAATTTGAGAAAGCCTGCCTATCCAAGTACCTGATGTAACATATATGACATTTTACATCTTTTTCTCCCACATTTCTTACTTTGATCAACAAGTTGTCATAAATAAGAAGCCCAGCAACTGAGAGAAGAATTTTCAGCTTGAGAGGGAATAGGAAAAGCATGTTTCAATTTGCTGTAACAGCCTTCAGAAGCCAATGACCTCTACAGTGGATTATGGCATTGTTCTAACTTCTACCCTCTATCTGCTTCCGTTTGATATTAGTCATGAGTTATGCTGTCATAATGAGCTTGTAACTCAAGAGTTCAAATAAAGTTGCATTTATGTTGATAAACCATCAGATTATCATCTTCTTGGAATGCTAAACCTCTGAAGCCAGATATATGGTAACATCCAACATTCTTTCCAACTTTGCTCTCCATATTGCAGCTTCTGTTAATATTTGTGTTTGAATGTCACTGTCTACTCTCTGTCCACCTTACAGCAACTCATCTAATTCCTTCCACTGGCAGTAGCAGGTTTTCTGTTCTATGCTCTTTTCATCTTCAGGAAGTTTATTATATAGTTTGTGCCATTTTTTCCACAATTAATGAATAACCCTTCCCTTTTTGCCACTGTTCCCCTTCAGAAAATAGCTGTCATGGAAAGCAGTATAGTGCTTGGTTGGTAGCACTCCAGACAAGCCAGTCTCCTGGAATCTTATGTAAAACTCATAAATATCGGGCTCATTTCACCTAACACTAAAATGCAGCTACCTTTGGAGTGGAGTGTGGTAACTGTTTAACTGTACAGAAGCACAACAAAATAGATTGTGCAGGAAATTGGAAAGGAGTAGTGGCACTGGTGAATAGGTCGGGTTATCTCACCTTCCAATTGCCTTCCAGCAGTTTTCAAACTGTGATCTGCAAAGACCATCGTGGGGGTTATTAAACGCAGAATAAAAAACGTTTTTAGAGCCAAGAAGTAGAGCAGTTGTTTTCAGTCTCTCCCACCTGTCTAGCTGGGATCCTCCCCACAACTACAGCATCCCATTTAGCAATCTGGGAAGGATAGGGTGAGCATGAGCCTCTGATCCTATCCACAACCCCTGAGTTAAGGGCACCCGTGGTAGTTGATTGCTGTTTTGGGAAAGAAGATGGTCAGGAAGGAATTTGTCCTTTATAGTCAGGTCTGCAGAATGAAAGTGTTTTTTTCTAATGTATTAACTTTATATTGCTATTTCCCTCTCAGTCTTCACAGGAAGCCTTTCGGCCTATTCAAATTAAAATGAACAACATATTTTAAAAATTCATTAGTGCTGGGTTTCAACCCTTGCTAGTATAAAGCAGTGCTGGACTCCCAGCTCCTCCACGCGCCTGATCACTGTGAGTACAAATTATTACTGATGGATTGACTAATTCTGACCCTGTTCTCTCCACTCTTTAAAGTGCTAAATTATAGCTCATGAACTTGATGAACTTGGCAAAGCTCATCAAACTCAGGTGAAACTCATTTTTGAACTAAATTTGATACTCCAGTGAGAGGCATTAGTTAACAGTGCAATTTAAACCAAGCCATACAAAAATAAATATTACATCTTGCAGTTCACACCATGTTTACAACAGGATGACTAATGACTATGAAGCCAGAGCAATGTGTTTGGGGGTGAAGATAATGGTGAGTTCTGTGGATCATTTATCAGGAATCAAGAATGTATCTAATGAGGAAATTATGAGAGGCACGACTGCTCAGAGGGAAGAGCAAGTGGGGCAATTTTCATCGGGCCCTGGGCCCTGCAGGGGCCCCACGAGCACTGGCCTAGTGGCGGTCCTAATCTTCGGATGGCATTTTGGCAGCAGGGGGCCCTTCAGTGCTGCCAAAGACGCGGAGTGACTGAAGGGCCCCCTGCCGCTGAAATGTCGCCGAAGACCCAGACCGCCACCAGGTGAGTACAAGCGCTGCAGCTCCCCCGCTTTGCCCCAGGCCCCCTGAATCCTCTGGGTGGCCTTGATGAGAGGCATGATGACAATACCACAGAGTTTGTCAATCTGAAAAAATGGAACCCTTCAGCATCTTATCTATCTTCCCTGACATGAACTAGTTTATTTATGCTCAAAACATACCACAAACAGAGATACACGGGGTCTGATCCTCCAATGGCTTCACCCATGTAGTTAGTTAAAGTTATACCAGGGGTGCAAAATGCAACCAGACCAGAATAGTAGTTTTACACTCACTGTGCACACTTGTAATCAGCTGCATGAAGTGAATTATGTCTTTACCTAAACTGGTTTAGTTGTGCATACTCTTAGGCCTGGTCCACACTACGTAGTTAAATCGATTTTAACAGCGTTAAATCGATTTAATGCTGTACCCGTCCACACTACAATGCACTTTATATCGATTTAAAGGGCTCTTTAAATCGATTTCTGTATTCCTCCCCAACGAGAGGAGTAACGCTAAAATTGATATTAGCATATCGATTTAGGGTTAGTGTGGCCGCAAATCGAAGTTATTGGCCTCCGGGCGGTATCCCACAGTGCACCAGTGGCCGCTCTGAACAGGTAACTGAACTCTAATGCACTGGCCAGGTAGACAGGAAAAGCCCTGCCAACTTTTGAATTGCATTTCCTGTTTGGCCAGCGTGGAGCTCTCATCAGCACAGGTGACCGTGCAGAGCTCATCAGCACAGGTAACAATGCAGTCGCCTGAGAATCGAAAAAGAGCACCCGCATGGACCGCATGAGAGGTACTGGATCTTATTGCTATATGGGGAGAGGATTCAGTGCTAACAGAACTGCGTTCCAAAAGACGAAATGAAAAAACTTTTGAAAAAATTTCCAATACCATGAGGGAGAGAGGCCACACCAGGGACTCAGTGCAGTGCAGAGTGAAAGTCAAGGTGCTCAGACAAGCCTACCAGAAAACCAAAGCAGCAAACGGCAGATCCGGATCAGGGCCAAAAACATGCCGCTTCTATGCTGAGCTGCATGCAATTTTAGGGGGCTGCGCCACCACTTCCCCCCCCCTTGTCCATGGATTCTGAGGTGGGGGTTATAATCTCAACCATGGATGAGGATTCAGCGGAGGGGGAAGATGACGAGGAGGAAGAGCTTGCAGAGAGCACACAGCACTCCATTCTCCCCAACAGCCAGGAGCTTTTTGTGACCCAGATGGAATTACCGTCCCTGCCCTCCCAAGCCACTAGCCCAGACAGTGAAGCCATGGAAGCGACCTCTGGTGAGTGTACCTTTGTAAATATAAAACATAGTTTCAAAGCAAGCGTTTTTTTAATGATTGATTTGCCATGAGTGTTTGGCATGTATTAGCAGGCATTAAAGTTACTGGAACAGTTTGTTAACATGTCTGGGGATGGAGCGGAAATCCTCCAGGGACATCTCCATGAAGCGCTCCTGGAGGTACTCCAAAAGCTTTTGCAGAAGGTTTCTGGGCAAGGCAGCCTTGTTCCGTCCACCATGGTAGGACACTTTACCACGCCATGCATGTAGCAAGTAATCGGGTATCATTGCTAGCCTAGCTGCGTATGGTCCCGGTGATTGCAGGCATTCAAGAAACATCCATTCTTTATCTCGCTCTGTTATCCTCAGCAGAGTGATATCGTTCATGGTAACCTGGCTGAAATTAAGGAATTTTATTAAGGGGATAGAACTGGCCATTCCTACTGGGCTGCTTGCCTGTTGCTTAAAAGAAATCCTTCCTTGCAGGTAGCCAAGCGGGGGGAAGGGAGAGGGGTTAATGGTGCTGAGCTTTTCAGCGTTTGGCCAGCAGGAATCTTCCCAGCTACCAGCCACGCGGTGGGGCGAGGGGAGGAGAAAGGGGGGGTGATTAGCAGTGATCTGCCATTATACCAGCCATTGCGGTGGGGGGAGGGGTAAAGCAATTCCAGTGTTAGGGTTAGGGTTTGGCTTCTGCTGCTCCTTGTAAAAGAAGCAGCACAGGAAGAAGCTGTATGCCTATTTGTATGCCTTACCATGACCGCATGCAAGCTGAATTGTGATGCCCGGACCTGCGTCTGTGTTGATCTGTTACACCACAGCCGCAGGCACTAAATACTAAAAGAATCCAAATGCGACCTTGTAGTGAAATCACATGTGCTATGTAAGGTGAATAGTGTTGTTCACTGTGAAAGAGTATAACCATTGTTCTGTGAAATGTATCTTTTATAATCCTTCTATCACTATTTTCCCCCACTCATGCAGCTGCAAATTTTTCAAGCCTCCCTACTCCATCCCGAAGGCTAGCTCAGATAAGGCGGAGGAAGAAGAGAACACGAGATGAAATGTTCACAAAAATCATGGCAGTAACCCGCAATGAAAGAGCTCATCTGGGGGAGTGGAAGGACGTGGTAGCAAAGTCCAGGAAAGATGCCAGTGAACGTGAGGACAGGAGGGACCAACGTGAGGACAGGAGGGACCAACGTGAGGATAGGAGAGACATTCGAGATGAGAGGTGGCGGCAGGAAGATCAGAGGTGTAGGCAGGAAGATCAGCAGTGGCGGGATGCAACGCTGGAGCTGCTGCGTGATCAAACTGATATCCTCCGATGTCTGGTGGATCTTCAGAAAGAGCAGCGGGGTCACAGAGTGCCGCTCCAACCCATGTTTAACCACCCTCAGTACTCACCATGTTCCATATCTTCCACACCCAGAGGTGTAAGAACGCGTGGGGGAAGGCTTTCTGCACCCACCCACTCCACCCCCGTGGACAGTCCAACCAAAAGGCTGTCATTACATTGAAATGTCCTTAATGGCCTTTTTCTTCCCTCCTATCCTCCTCCCAAACCACAGCAGGGATACCTTGTTAATTCTCTGCCTCTTTTTATAATTACATGCTTCTTAAACGATAGTAACTTTATTTCCATAAGCAAGCTGTAATAGAAGGGGGAGGGTGGGTTGCTTACAGGGAATGACTTTTAATAAAGAGTACATGCTTCTTAAACGATAGTAACTTTATTTCCAGAAGCAAGCTGTAATCGAAGGGGGAGGGTGGGTTGCTTACAGGGAATGACTTTTAATAAAGAGTACATGCTTCTTAAACGATAGTAACTTTATTTCCAGAAGCAAGCTGTAATCGAAGGGGGAGGGTGGGTTGCTTACAGGAGGAGTCAATAAAGGGGGGGAGGTTCATGAAGGGGAAACAAACACAACAGTCACACCGTACCCTGGCCCATGATGAAACTCATTTTCAAGGCTTCTCTGATGCGCACCGCTTCCTGGTGAGCTCTTCTAATCGCCCTGGTGTCTGGCTGCACGTAATCAGCGGCCAGGTGATTTGCCTCAGCCTCCTACCCCACCATAAAGGTCTCCCTCTTACTTTCACAGAGATTGTGGAGCACACAGCAAACAGCAATAACAAAGGGGACATTGGTTTGGCTGAGGTCTGAGCGAGTGAGTAACGTTCTCCAGTGGGCTTTTAAACGGCCAAATGCACATTCTACCACCATTCTGCACTTGCTCAGCCTGTAGTTGAACAGTTCCTGACCACAGTCCAGGCTGCCTGTGTATGGCTTCATGAGCCATGGCATCAAGGGGTAGGCTGGGTCCCCCAGGATAACTACAGGCATTTGAACATCCCCAACTGTTATTTTCTGGTCCGGGAAGTAAGTCCCTTGCTGCAACCGTTTAAACAGAGCAGTGCTTCTGAAGATGCGAGCGTCATGAACCCTTCCTGGCCATCCCACGTGGATGTTGGTGAAAAATCCATTGTGATCCACCAGTGTTTGCAGCACCATTGAAAAGTAACCCTTGCGGTTTATGTACTGGGTGCCCTGGTGCTCCGGTGCCAAGATAGGGATATGGGTTCCATCTATCGCCCCCCCACACAGTTAGGGAATCCCATTGCAGCAAAGCCATCCACTATGACCTGCATGTTTCCCAGAGTCACAACCTTTCATAGCAGCAGCTTAATGATTGCTTTGGCTACTTGCAACACAGCAGCCCCCACAGTAGTTTTTCCCACTCCAAATTGATTCCCGACTGACCGGTAGCTGTCTGGCGTTGCAAGCTTCCAGAGGGCTATTGCCACTTGCTTCTCCACTGTGAGGGCTGCTCTCATCCTGGTATTATGGCGTTTCAGGACAGGGGAAAGCAAGTCACAAAGTTCAGAGAAAGTGCTCTTACGCATGCAAAAGTTCCGCAGCCACTGCGAATCGTCCCACACCTGCAAAACTATGCGGTCCCACCAGTCTGTGCTTGTTTCCTGGGCCCAAAATCGGCGATCAATGGGTAGAACCTCCCCCATTACCAGCAGGAGCTCCAAAGCGCAGGGGCCCGTGGTTAGGGAGAAATCAATATCCATGTCCTCATCACTCTCGTCACTGCGCTGCCGTAGCTGCCGTAGCTGCCTCCTCCTCTCCTGCGTTTGCAGTTCATGGTTCACCATAGAAAGCACGAAAATGCGTGAGGTGTTTACAACGTCCACGATCGCGCTACTGAGCTGAGCAGGGTCCATGCTTGCTGTGCTATGGCGTTTGCTCAGTTCACCCAGTAAAAAAGGCGCGAAATGGCTGTCTGCTGCTTTCAGGAAGGGAGGGGTGAGGCTGTACCCAGAACTACCTGCGACAATGATTTTTGCCCCATCAGGCACTGGGGTATTAACCCAGAATTCCAAGGGGCAGGGAAGACTGCGGGAACTATGGGATAGCTACGGGATAGCTACCCACAGTGCAACGCTCCGGAAATCGATGGTAGCCTAGGACCATGGACGCACACCGCCGAATTAATGTGCCTAGTGTGGACGCATAAAATCGACTTTATAATATCTGTTTTATAAAACCGGTTTAAGTTAATTCAAAATTATGCTGTAGTGTAGACATACCCTTACATACAAGTGCTCAGTTCATGTGATGGGGTAAAACTTAACAGGTTTATATAATGCAATACAACATGCACAACCACACAAAACAACCCCTACCTCTGACAGCAAGGGTGGTGTGCTCTTCGGGGGTCACATGTTTCTTTGCATTGGACATTGGTATCTCACCAATTAGCAAACATGAAGCAATGAAGAGTCAGCCAATCCTGCCCACAACATCGGTGATGGTGTGGGAGCAAAGAAAAGTGGACTGTGTCCTGGGCTGGCACTCATTTACGTGAGGTCTTGACGAGAAGGGTGAAGAAGACACCAAAATCTCATTCACTCACTGAGTTGCAGGACTCTGGAAACAGTAAGTCTAGGTGGAGTCAGGGTGTACAGCACAAGTCACCCATAGGTGCCGCTGCCCCAGGAGACCTATGTTGGCACCAGGGGATGCTACTACCCCTGAAATGGATCTTTACTGGCTCCTGGTGGAGCAGATTACTGTCATACCCAGTGAAAAAGTTTCACAGTAAATATCTTCAGTTTATTGAGAAGGAATTACACAAGTGGTAAAGGGTTATATTAAGCACATAACTCCTATGTTATACATTAAGAGCTATATATTCCTCTTAACAATTCTCTCTTTCACAAACCTACGCAAATAGGCCCTGTGCTAACCTCACGCAGTTCCTGCTTGGCAAACAGAGAAGATGGTTACCAATTTTATAGACAGCTTCTTTCCTCCTGGTCTGTTTTCTCAGCCCTCTGGTCTGTCTTGGATTCCCTCGAGGCAAGGCCTTGATTTCCTTGAGACCCCTCTGGTTCACAGTCCTACTTGAGCCCATGGAGCAGAGTTTTGGCTACTCTGTCTAGCCACATTGCTTCTTCAAGCATCAATTAATGAATCACAACCGCAGTAATTTATTTTGCTTGAGTCTTATACTCTTTTCCCTCAAAGGAGTCACATGTCTTAAAGGCATGCCCAGTGGGCATGTGGTTACTAATTTTTACCTGATTAATATTTTAGAAGAGGCTGGGGTGGAGGATGGTACCGAATGAAGATCACCTGATGTTTACTCACTCATCAATCATTCACGCTGTCTCTCTGTATGGCATCCTTCCTGTAAGGTCACTACAACCAGTCAACCTGTGCTCCATGCTGGAACTTTATACATATGATATTTACTTTTGCATGAGCCCATATTTTCCAACCAGTAGGTTCAATATAGATCATACACACAGACTTTGCCAGTTCTTTATCAAATCTGCTTCTGCTTAAAGGAACCCCGCGCCCAGGATCCTCTGCAGCCATTCAGCCATGTTTATGTCATGTCAAGTTATGCTGACACCATTCATTCTGTATGGCCACACCAATATGGCACCATCCCAACAACCTAGAGCTGGTTAGGACAAAAAATGAGCATTTCCTGCCTTTTAGAGAACAGCAACTGGCTGGCCAGGAGTCATTAACCCATCCCCTCTCCTGTGAGAAACCTTCCCCAGCAGGCCTTCTATGGAACTGCTGCTGGAATTTAGATTGACCGTTGAGCCCATAGAGGTTAATGTGGCACAAAGAAAACACAGGGCATCATGACAGGGTGTTTAAATCACACACTAGGGCAGAAGGAATTAAAGAGCAACTGTGGGGCCAGGTGACCCCACCCAGCTACACCTGCAGAGCATGCTCCAGGGGGAGGAGGGACTTAAAAGGAAGCCAGATAGCTCAGAAGGGGGCTGAAAAGGCAGGGAGAAGGATCTGAGGGCAGGGGACTGGACTCTATGACCTCCCGAGGTCCCTTCCAGTCCTAGAATCTGCCCTTGGAGTGCCTTGGAGAAGGGACACTGCAGCAGCCTTTCTGGGAGAGGTGCCTACCTGCTGAGCCCAGACAGACTGAAGGTACCATTAGTACCTTTTCTTTAGCAGCTTTGCTTTTGCTACAGTCTGTAAAGCTTGGACCATGGGGCAGGGTGTGGGTAGGAAGCGGCTCAGAGAGGGCAGCCTTAAGATGCTCTTGGGTCCTGACCCTTTGGTTAACTCTTACAGGGCTGTGGGCTGGAGCCTGGTAAAGTGGGAGTGCCCAGGCTCCCTCTACCAGCTCCCTCCCCTTGCATTAAGAAGAAACTGACCACTAGGCAATGTTTCCAACAAGCACCAACCATCAGAGGCACCAAAGCAAAACAGACAAACCAAACACAAAATCAAAGGGCTAGTGGCAAGGCAATCTGCAGGAATAAAAGCCAATTGAAGCAGTGAAATTACAGACTACTGTTGCAAAATTCCTCCAAGGAGTAAGCAGGTACAATTCCATTGTACCCGGTTTGTGCCAGAAGAGGCCCCATGGCCTTGGTTTTCTTGTTGCTGTGATGGTGAGTTTGTGAACACTTCTCGCAAATTCCACTAGCACACAGTCACTTTGTTTCAATAGGCAAACAAATGGAACATTATTTTCTCTGAAAACATAATGAGTTGTTTTAGTGAAGTAGCTGTGTTAGTCTCTAAGGTGCCACAAGGACTCCTCATTGTTTTTGCTGATACAGACTAACAAATTTATTTGGTCATATTAAGGTCAAATACTTGCAGTTAACCCATTCTAGGGTGACCTGACAGCAAGTGTGAAAAATTGGGACAGGGGATGGGGGTAATAGGTGCCTATATAAGAAAAAGACCCAAAAATCAGGACTGTCCCTATAAAATCGGGACATCTGGTCACCCTAACCCGTTCACATACAAAAAAGTCACACTAACCATTGGTCTTCTTACAGCACTTCTTAGAAGAGTGTTACTGCTGGGTCTGTACTATCTTTTTTTAGCCATATGAAGAGTTCATTCCTTGATTTCAGAAGTGTGGTTCTGGTAATACCACCCTGTACTGTAATTTTCTTTCTCCTCAGTTTTTCTATTCCCTTATCTCAGTTTAGAGTGTTGCAGAGCAGTATTGCTTCCAAGATATATGGGAATCAAACAACATTTTCATTTATTTATTGTTACATCAGTCTTCCATGCAGAATGTAATAGAAATTGCCCCTTTCCCTCTTCAGTATTTGATAAAGTACAATTATTTCAATTTAATAAATTTATTAGCAAGAGGGCTTTTTTTGGAGCAGTAATTATTTTTGAAATGATGCAGGTTTGAAGGGTAATTTAAGGTCAGTTTGATTTACAGCTGACTCCAGTGTAGCATGTCAGTATATTACCTGAAAACATCATCTCATTTACTGAGTGACTTCACTAAGTGTATGGCAGGAAACAAGATCCTTACATTTTTCATCTATAGTTAATACATGATTTCCAGCCACAGAAAGGGAGTAGTTATAATTGAGAAAGATCAGTTTGTTGAGTTGGGTCATGGTAGTAAAGCAGTAACACTTGAGCTGCTATCATACCAGCTTTTCCATTTTAAAACCATGTTTATGAGTTAATCATGAAGAAGCAAGAAAACATTTTAAAAATTGATATGGGGTGAACTCTGGTACACAAGGTCACAGATCAGGAGCATTTGCTATAAAACTGAATAAATGGGAGACTAACCCATTTGGCCTGTTTTATCAGTGTCAGATCACTAAAGTTTTACAGTTTCTGATTTTCCTCTCCTATATTTTGCTATTTATTTTAAATGATATATAAGTGACTTATCCAATCCAACTCACTCTCCCATAACTGGGATGATGGTTCTGCAGGGCCAACAGGAGCACAGCAGTAAAAGGTATATAAGTAGGTAAAGTAAGCAGATATAAATTCCAATTGAAGAACCTTTATTTGACTTTCAGACCCCAGAATAAGTTTGCAGGACTGGTAGATTGTATTTTTTTTCCACAGGGCAAGTTTGCTTTGGAGTCATAAGAGGCAGTAAACTTGGGACTAGAATTGTGTGGAGGATGGAAATCCCATTTCATTAAGAATTTTAAGATTTAAAAAATTGGCTTCATTCCAAATCAGAATGAAACCTGAAATTTTCATAAAATAAAGACATTAAAATTGAAAGGAAAAGTCATTTAAAAATGAAAAATCAAAACAGTTCATTCAAAAAATGTTGAAATGGGACATTTCAACTTTGCCAGTGCTTTTTTCCTGGTTTTTCTCTGAAACAAAATTTTGGTGAAATTGACGTGATTTTGTGAAGCATTTCAATGTCAACAGAACTGCATTCTCTAATGAAAGATGTTACCTGCATATTTTCCAACCATCTCTACTTGTGACCTTACAAAAATATTTTTACAGAGTCACTTTTCAAAGTACCACCACTCATTAAGCTTCCGACAGCGGTACCAGTACATAAAAGCTTATCAAAGAGTGGAAGATGACTGGTAACCTTATGAAGATTATGTGAGACACATGGAAGAGTGTAAATAATGGGGCATGATTTGGTATGGTGCCACAAGGGTATCATGGTGAGCCAATGTATTTAAGTGATGGATTCTTCTCACTCCATACCTGAGACCTGAAGCCAATAATTCTGATCTTAACTAGCATGTCCACTGCACTCACGTTGCTTCAATAAGCATGCACTTAAAATAAGCAGACTAGGGAAAGCGGGCAATAGGGACACACCCAGTTCTACACTCTGACCCATACAGCCCAGCCAATTCCCCGTTTTTTAGATAGGAGCATGGTGTTGGCTGCCTTCCCCACCACTCCCCACTTCAGTTCTTCCCTGTTTAAAATGGACAGGGTCCAGGCGGAAGGCCCAGAATGTGAGCTACTTTCTTCGCAGAGTTGCTTAAAAAATATGTGATTATTTGTGTCTTATTTTTTCATAACAAATGCTTTCATGATTCTTAGTGTTTTTAAAAATAAAACCAGGCTAAGAGCCCAGCCCACATGGACTGCACATTATGGTGCAGTAATGAATTAGTGCACCGGTACACATGCACATTACCTTTTCAGTGAGAAAACGGATTTAACTTCCAAGCTTCCAAAACAATGAGAAAAAGTTAGGAAAAAATATTTTGTTTCTTTTAACTCTTTGCTGATCTTTCAGCATTTGCAACCCAGCACTCTTATAGATAAGTTGGCTATAGACTGGAGCTCCAAGGCCAGTTCCTAAACCCAATCTAAGCCCCTTTGCAGATAAATTACTGGGTAGCAACTAGGACATAAAACTGGTAGAAGTCTAGTAGTTAGAATACAAAAACCTCCTGCTGACAGCTTAGAATAAGAGTGTAAATGAATGCAGGTGAACTGAGGGAAAGAGTGAAGGCCACCTTTCAAGGTGTGTTGCTTTTGTGGGTGTAGAAATCAGTTTGTTGGATTTGAGAGGGAACCACAGATACAAGCTACTCAGCAGCACAAATGACAAAAACAGTTCATTCAAGGTTGCACAGAATGCATTTTTCTAGACCCTGGATGAAAAAGCAGTGCTATGTGTATAGCATGTGCTGTGGCTGCAGAATGAGCCTTTCAGTGAGAGCTTAATGAACTGAATCTGGTAGAATGTGAACTTCACAAAAAAAATAAATCTGAGGAAACAAAGAGATAGGGATTTTAAAAGCTACCTTTTGAGGGGAAGAAAAGAAGTACTGAGCAGTGATTGTGGGCATCTAGGGTTTCACTGGAGCCCACATATAGGGATATCCAGGTACTCTACCTAAGTCAAAATCAAATACCACCCAAGACTCCTTGCATTCAACCCATTTATGAGAGCCATTGTCATAACCTTAGTCCCAGATTTGGACCTTAGCGTCCAAAATATGGGGGTTAGCATGAAAACCTCCAAGCTTAGTTACCAGCTTGGACCTGGTACTTGCTGCCACCACCCAAAAAATTAGAGTGTTTTGGGGCACTCTGGTCCCTCTGAAAAACCTTCCCTGGGGACCCCAAGACCCAAATCCCTTGAGTCTCACAACAAAGGGAAATAATCCTTTTTCCCTTCCCCCCTCCAGGTGCTCCTGGAGAGATACACAGACACAAGCTCTGTGAATCCAAACAGAGTGACTCCCCCTCTCTGTTCCCAATCCTGGAAACAAAAAGTACTTTCCTATTCCCCCAGAGGGAATGCAAAATCAGGCTAGCAAATCCAACACACAGATCTCCCCTGATTTCTTCCTCCCACCAATTCCCTGGTGAGTACAGACTCAATTTCCCTGAAGTAAAGAAAAACTCCAACAGGTCTTAAAAGAAAGCTTTATATAAAAAGAGAGAAAAATACATACAAATGGTCTCTCTGTATTAAGATGATACAATACAGGGTCAATTGCTTAAAAGAATATTGAATAAACAGCCTTATTCAAAAAGAATACAAATCAAAGCACTCCAGCACTTATATTCATGCAAATACCAAAGAAAAGAAACCATATAACTTACTATCTGATCTCTTTGTCCTTACACTTAGAAACAGAAGACTAGAAAGTAGAAACTGCTTCTCCAAAGCTCAGAAAAAGCAGGCAGACAGACAAAAGACTCAGACACAAACTTCCCTCCACCCAGAGTTGAAAAAAATCCGGTTTCCTGATTGGTCCTCTGGTCAGGTGCTTCAGGGGAAAGAGACATTAACCCTTAGCTATCTGTTTATGACAGCCATAAACACTGCATTTCTCTTCAACTGCTCTCTGTGTTCCCTTCTCTTTCTCACCGCTGAATGTAGGGAAAGAGATCACATATTGATTTTTTTTTCTGTGTAATAGCATCATGAACAAAAAGGCAGTCATGCTGAGGATACTTCTAGGACAGTGCAGAGCATCACCAACAATGCATTTTGTCTTGTGTGTCTGCCTTTTCTCTTAATTGACAGACCTATCACCAGGGCAGCTCTAGACATTTTGCCGCCCCAAGCACGGCGGCACGCCACAGGGGGCGCTTTGCTGGTCACCGGTCCTGCAGCTCTGGTGGACCTCCCGCAGGCGTGCCTGTGGAGGGTCTACTGGTCCCGCGGCTCCACCGAAGCTGCGGGACCAGCGGACCCTCCGTAGGCACGCCTGCGGGAGATCCACTGGAGCTGCAGGACCTGCCAGCCGCCCTCTTAGCGACCATGGCATGCCACCCCAAGCATACGCTTGGCATGCTGGGGCCTGGAGCCACTCCTGCCTATCACTCAGCTAGGTGATAGTCTGCTTCCAGGAAATACATTCTGCTGACTCTTCCTCAGATCACATAGTGAAGGAACACCATTTGTATCTCTACAGAAGTGAAAAGGGAGAGTGAATTTACTAATGCCACAACTGAATCAGCAGGCTCTTCTACTTTCTTTCCTCTTTCCCAGGGTTGCTTCTCAGTACACTTTATGAGGGCATATTATTCTAGGTACTGGTGCTCTGTGATGTTACTGTATCTGGTAGCATTAATAACCCTATAAAAACTGTTTCCTAAGCAGAACTGCCCCAAGTTGTGCATCTCTTTGACAATTTCTGAGTGAGGTCAGCAGGCATTTTACTATAACTCAATGTACTGTCAAAGTTAGAATCAGGACTCACAATTTGTCAGACCACTCTGTTTATTAGCGCAGCGCTCCGCCAATAACATTCAGACTATGTGAGTGGCCATGCAAGGCCCAAACAGTCTTATTTATACAGATAAAAGAGCGGGAATTAGACAAAGGGACAAAGAAAGCAAAACAGTAAAATTCACCTGGGGCACAGCATGCATATCCTATTTCCTTATGAACTGTTATCGATCTAAGGCTAATGCTTCACCAATTGCCCTTAAACGGTGCAATTGTTCTATGTTAATTCATGTATTCCTGACACCTGGTTGCAACATTCCAACAATTTTGCTTAAAGGTACAGACAACATTTCTTTAATCCTTTCTATTCTTACAATATAATTCATTCTACTTTCATAGTACCAAGTGCCATTATAACTTCAATAGGCTGCTTCTTTCTTGAATACTTCAGCTTTAAAAAAAGAGTTTGCCCTTTTCAGCTGTCAAACATAACCTCCGGCCTCTCTTCTCTTCAAGCACATTTAGTGATGGTGAGAACAGATTCTTGCGATTTCCAGTACTAGCATATTTAAGTGAGGATAGCATTCCTCTGGATATTTTGTTGTTTCATAAGCTTCTGCCTAGAGTTTTCAGCTAGGCCAGAGTCCCATTAAGATAGGTGTTGTACAAACATAACCAATTTATTTATTATTAGCCTATCTACTTAGGTTTTTGCTATGGTATAACAAAAGAACACCCATCCAAAGCTCTGTGCACCCTTGGCAATCTTTTGAAAACACAGTAATAAATAAACAGACCAATCATTTACCCCAAGATCTAAAAATAAGAGATGGCCATACATGGGTGGTGTATGAACTGCTGGCTGGGGGAGGCTAACCCCCAGCCCTGCCCCTTCCGCCCAAGGGCCTGCCCCTTCCACACTCCCCAGCCAGAGCCCAGAGCCCCTCCCACCCATGGCAGCTACGAGCCCCTACCCCAGGCTGGTGCCCCTAACCCCAGAGCACCCCCCAAGCTCCTCCAACTCAGGAACACCAGGAGGGTGGGCAGCGTGGCCTCAGCCCCCTACCAGCCCCCCCAGACCTGGAGTACAGGGCAGGCGGGTGTTGCAGTCCCAATGCCAGCTGCAGCTTCAGCCCAAGCTGGGGCCATGGCACAATGATAGGGGAAGAGCCAGAGAGCCAGAAGCAGGAGGGGGCTGGGGGTAGAGTGTGGGTTTTCAGTTCTTCTCTCTGTGTGTGTCTCCCTCTCTCTCGCTCCCTGGTGAGAAATTATCAGACATCCCTGGACTTCAAAAAACCATCTCAGTTAAAATATCCTCCATTTCTTGCAGTGTTGTTGTAGCTGTATGGGTCCCAAGATATGAGAAACAAAGTGTATGAGATAATATCTTCTATTGGACCCACTACTGTTGGTAAAACAGCAGCTCTTAATTTGTAATGAAAGGGGTGCCGGGGCTTAAGCAATTTTTTTTACATTCCTAACTGATGCAGGAAGCCAAGAGGGCCCAGCTCTATGAACTGCCAAGCCTAAAGGTTCCGGAGTTCCACCCTGGCAAGCTCTGGCATGTCTGTGAACGAGACAAGCTTTCGAGCTACATAGATCAGAAGACCATACAGGTTGGGGACCAATTGGCTAAGCAGCAGTTCTGCAGAAAAGGACCTAGGAGTTACAGTGGATGAGAAGTTGGATATGAGTCAGCAGTGTGCCCTTGTTGCCAAGAAGACTAATGGCATATTGGGCTGCATTAGTAGGACCATTGCCAGCAGATCGAGGGAAGTGATTATTCCCCTCTATTCGGCACTGGTGAGGCCACATCTGAAGTATTGCGTCCAGTTTTGGGTCCCCCACTACAGAAAGGATGTGGACAAATTGGAGAGAGTTCAGTGGAGGGCAACAAAAATGATTAGGGGGCTGGGGGACATGATTTACGAGGAGAGGCTGAGGGAACTGTGCTTGTTTAGTCTCCAGAAGATGGGTGAGGTATTTGATAGCAGCCTTCAACTACCTGAAGGAGTGTTCCAAAGAGGATGGAGCTAGGCTGTTCTCAGTGGTGGGAGATGGCAGAACAAGGAGCAATGGTCTCAAGTTGCAGTGGGGGAGGTCAAGGTTGGATGTTAGGAAAACTATTTCACTAGGAGGGTGGTGAAGCACTGGAATGGATTATCTAGGGAGGTGGTGGAATCTCCATCCTTAGAGGTTTTTAAGGCCTGGCTTGACGAAGCCCTGGCTGGGATGATTTAATTGGTGTTGGTCCTGCTTTGAGCAGGGGGTTGGACTAGATGACTTCCTGTGGTCTCTTCCAACCCTACTCTTCTATGATTCAAAGTGTTCTGCAAAGCTTGAAAGCTTGTCTCTTTCACCAGAAGAAGTTGGGCCAATAAAAGATATTACCTCATCTACCTTGTCTATTTCAATTAAGACTTCCTAAAAAAGGATATAGCGCCATAAATTGTTTCAACATCAATGAAACAGCATATTTAGATTTCATCAAAAATGTTCCAACCAGCTCTATTAATACCCAGCAACAAGACAGATGGAGCAAAATTCAATCTATTCCCCTGTGGATTCCCACACCACCACTATTGAGTTCTATCCATCATCTTACCTCCTCCTAATGACAGTGACTGCCTCACACAGCTCACTGTCTGTCAGAGAGCAGGATGTGAGCAGTCATCCCTCGTGGTTACAGTAGGCATTGCTGGCCAAGAATGGGAGCTCAGGGTCAGAGGCCAGATGCCAGAACCAAGAAGTCAGGAATCAGAGCCAAGTGTTAGAACTGGCTTATCTGGAGTGAGGCAAGGCAGGGGCAGAGCTGGAAGAAGGAAGAAGTGGGACTCAAGCAAGGCAGGAACAAGCAGGCACAGGAGTTCTCACAGCCATGGGCAAATGCTGTGTGTATGGGGAGGGAACACACTATCTCCTTCAAATTCTTCCTGAAGACCTACTTCTGGGATGGCTACATAGAATTAGCCAACTAAGAGTAGCGAGCGTAAATAGCAAGTGGGGATAGTGGGTACTTATTTAAAAAATTAAGTCATTCAGAACCATCACGTAACCTAGGAAACCTTATAATATTATTGTCTTTCATCCTCCCTTCTTCTCTTCCTCCTTGACTTTATTACATTGATATTTTGCACCTTCTTTCAAATTAGGTGGGAATCTTGTTGGGATTTTCTCTTCCTGTATTTTCACAAAGTCTAGAAGAACAAGGTTGTGATTGGAGCCTCTGGGAATTACTGTAATACAAATAATAACTACCACCAAACTCCACAAGTTAATCTTATTCTATTTCCACCAAGAAAAGACAGATTTAGAAAAATGGTTGCAGCTGGAACAGTAGGCAGGTTCAAAAGCATTTATGGAGACTATATTTCTGAAAGGGGTGAAGAACCCCTTTATCAATGAAAGTAGAGATGAGCCTCATTCTGAGCTGTTCTAAAAATTGGTGGCAGTGTATTGGATACAGAGCTGTGGTTTGGGCCTGCCACTATTTGAAAGAGCTGACAGAATTCCCATTCAGAAGCCACTTCCCTGATCTCTGCCCACCCACACTCTACTTTTCTAAGTGCCTGAATTACCATGACAACTGGTTTTTATATATAACATACTAAAAAGTAGGTTTGAGTTTCACTTATCTGAAATGTATGTGGGCATCTTTTATGTAATGAACTCTCTTTTTGATTAATAGTTGATATGATAGTTAATGTTTTAGCCATGAGGATTATTTTTCTGACTGTAGAAATAAAGAACAAGGCTAAATGGTTATGAATAGCATAAACATAGAAAAAAGGTATGGAGTAGCACCCGGATTGACAACTCCCTGAGCTGCTAAATGTGCTCTCAAGAATGCAGTAAAGCATTTGTTTGCTTATAGTCACTGTTTTTACAGATATTACACTGTTATCTTACCAGTACTGACAATTGAGCTAAAGTCTCCATAAGTCTCTAATTGATCTACTAAAAGTCAAGTTCTGCCACCCACACTCAGGCTGAGAAGTACATGGGACCCAGGGACCCCCTCACTGTCAATTGGCAGAGGGCACACTATAGCACAACTCTGAGGCCTGATACACTCCTTCCCCCAACTCACTATAGTCATAATCTATATCTAAAAGGGCTCAAATAAGGAGTCATTTGGAAACTGGTAACACTCTGGTAATTAATATTATTGCGTAATGTACGTATGGGTGAGGTATAGGTGTATTAGAGGTGCATGCCAGAAATATGTTCCTAAAATGTGCTTGGCAAGCAGGGCCTAAGCACAGCCTGTCCTAGCAAAGGAATGTTGTTTCAGCAATTTGCCTGTGTCTCAGTGTAAATTAAGCAAGGTGAGACCAAACCTAAGTTCCTGCAAAGCTGCGCACCAGGCTATCAAGGACCACGGCCATGGAGAGGTGCCTCTTCCCCTGCCCCAGCAGGGGGAGGTGCTCTCCCCTGGCCCTGGGCTATTGCAGCAAGAGAGGGCTGGTGGGAGTCCTTTCTCCCTGCCACAGCCCCGGGGCAGCCTGCACCCGAAACCCCTCAACCCTGACCCACTGCAGGGCCTTGACCCCAGCTGGAGCCCTCACCTCCACACCCCAACCCTCTGCCCCAGCCCTGAGTCCCCCTCATGCACCCCCCAAACCCCTCCTCACTGGCCCCACCCAAGAATCCGCATACCCAGCCAGAGTCCTCACCCCCACACCTCCCCAACCGTGTGCCACAGCCCTGAGTCCCCTCCCATGCTCCAAACCCCTGGGCCCTACCCTCGCCACACATCACCTCCATATTGGTGCACATAACAAAATTCATTCCGCCCATGGACATAAAAAATTAGAGGGAACAATGGACCAGACACAATGAAAACCACATTTATGTGTAAGGTAAATAAAGCCATCAGGCAAGCAAGTGGGGGGAAATGTCCCCTTAATCTCAAGAGGCGATGGAGACTGCACTCCCAGGAAGCCTTCCAGACTCTTGGAACAGGGGAGATATAAGCCGAGGCAAAAAGCCAAAGGGCAAAGGCGGGGGGGAGGAGCACCCTTTGAGGTCATGCAAAATGGATCCTCTTGGCTTGTGAATCAAGAATAGCTGGAAACTGACAATAAGTGTGAAACCTGCTTAGACAAAGATTGTAACTTGCTGATGTTAAATTACTAGGAAGCAACTTTTATTTTGTCTTACTTGTAACCATACCTGCCTCTTCTATTCTTACTTATCATTTACATATCTGCTCTTTGTTAATAAATTTATTCTTGTTTTATTACAAAACCGTATCAGGGCGGCTGTGTTTCAGACTGAAGGGTAAAATCATCAGCCAAACTACCAGGCTGGCGTATGCTTTGTCTCTTTGGAGGCTGCAAACTTGGTAATTTCTGCAAGAGTGCAGTGAGAGGGACTGGATACTGCAGGGGAGATGGTTTGGGGAGACTTGGGACTGAAGAGCTGATGATGTCATCCTGCAATTAATAACCAGGCCAGTGAAAACCAGGATGAGGCCATTACACTTAGAGCAGGCTGCTAGTGTCACGGCTCTGCACAGCACAGAAGCACTCAGGGCTACTGGGCAGGCTGTGACACAATCCCTTACTGCTCTGGGTGAAACCCCAGAGTGACACAGTACCTTATTCCACAAATAGTCCCACTAAAATCAATGGGAGCACTCACAGAGTAAAATATTACTCAGGGTGAGTAAGAGCATCTGCAACTGGCTCTAAATGAGGTTATCATTGGAGATTATTGAATTATGTAATCTAAGGTTGTTTTATTTATATTTATTAATAATACTTTTTTCACCCATCATGTAGCGCAACTGATGCTTTAGTAACGTACACCCATGGAAATACTGCATGAGAAACACACAGGGCTGAATTTTGTTCACAGTCTTACAAGTGTAACTCTCTTTGGAGTCCATGTGAGTTGCAACTATAAATGTGAGAGCAAAATTTAATATTCAGCTACCTTTCTTTCCAGTCTAGAGATTCCCTGCATCTAGCAGTTATTGGAGAAGAATGAATAGACAACCATAACAATCTAAATTTAAAATGAAGGGGTGGCAGGAGTTATGCTACATCCATCTCTATGTAAAAACATAATGTAAAAGTATTTGCTGACTTGCAGCTCGTATGTTCTCTCATGTGGAAGTTGCACATTTTAAGAGTGGCAACAAGGATGATAGCTCCATGATGACTTTGCCATCTAGGAAAAAAACAGAAGAAGACTGAACAGTTTAGTCAGGGGAAGCCTACCAAATGAAAGCCTAGTTTAATGTTCATTCATGCACAGAATTGTGTCAGTGACTTAGATGCCACTTTTTATTGTATTGTATTTATTGTACTTTTTAAAATACAAAGAAATTAAATGCAGACTCCTACATTAATGCAACATTAAGGGTGAGTATTTAAACACACAGAAGTCAGGAAATCCAAATGTTACAGTTCCCACAGCAACATTAACTCAACCACACTGCACATACTTTACACATAAAGGTATACATTTAATAGCGCCAATGCTAATCTAAGATACTACATATTATTCAGTGTGTCCAAGTTATTGTGGCTGTGGGAATCTTTATGTTTGAATTTTCCTTCCTTTTTTATTTAAATTCTCAGATTTAGTAGTTGCATTAACAGGTTTTGAATATACTAATATGTCTTCATTTACGTCATACGAGGTTGTAATTTCCCTGCAATGTGCGCAGCATGTTATTACAGCAGTGCACATTGTGTCAGAGCAGTCATAACTGCTTAGCAGTCATTGATTATAGAACTGGAAGTGCTGAGGCTCTTTCTAGTTGATAGAAAGTTGAGATGTCAAAAGTCCTTACTTTCAGTTACTGTCCATTGACTGTCGTTGCATTAAACATGAAGATTTGGGACTTTTATCAATCACTCTGAATCTCACTGCATTACAGATGGTGCAGAAAAGAGGCCCATGACTCTGCACAGGGTATCTGGTTTAATATGTTAGGCTGCAGTTCAGACATACAAATATGCGATGGGGTGTCTGCCCCACACTTGCCCTAAATGAGTTAATGGAGTCCAGATGGGCCAATAAACCGATTAGGTTGAAGGCTGAGAGGAAAGCCCTAGTTAAGAGATGCTTTCCTGTGTGGGAACAGCCAGGGAGCAGATAGCAGGAATGAGGCTGCAGAAAACAGTCTGTAGTCACTCCCTGGGAGATGGGAGGTGTATTTGGGGGCTACAGAGACAAGTAGCCCGTGGCTGCTCTCTGGGGTGAGAGAGGCTGGCAAACCCCAGAGAAGGGTGTGTGTCGGGAAAGGAAGCAGCCCAGGGAGTAAGTAGCAAGGTTTAGGGACTGAGCAGACATTGACTGCATGTTATAGGGTCCCTGAGCTGGAACCTGGAGTAGAGGGTGGGCCTGGATTCCCCTACATGCCACTGTGGAAGTGGCATCAGTGGGGCAGTGAACTGGAAGACTGCCTGGGTCACTGTGGGAATGGGCTTTACCCTGGAAGGGGGGAACACTAAATGACCTGGCTGGAGGACCAACTCATGATGAGGATGCTGCAGTTCCTGGAGTGAAAGAGGGATTGCAGCCCACAGAGAGCGATAGAGTGATGGCATGCAACCGCAGGAAGGGGCATCACCCTCACCAACTAATCCCCAGAATGACCAGGAGGAGGTACCAGCTTAGCAGTGAGTGGAGGCCCCTGTCACAGAACAGTCCAAGCTTTAGTGACAAAAACTGAAGCTCAGACTTTGCTTTAGAGATGCCAGGGCCTGATTTCATTTAACCTGCACCTTGAGAGTTCCTTACACCTGTGCAAAGTAGGTGTAAAATGTTACACTCACTTTGCACTGGTGTAAATTATATAACATACGGGAAATGGAGAATCAGTCCCAAATTCTCACATTTTCACAGTGTCTAAAGCCAGGGCTATACTACATGCTTACTTCAGTATAGCTACATTGCCCAGGGGTATGAAAAATCAACACCCCCGAGCGATGTAGTTATGCCAACCTTAATCCCCCATGTAGATGTGCTATGTCAGCAGGAGAGCTTCTCCCACCAACATAGCTACCGCCTCTTGTGGAGGCAGGAGTGATTAAACTGATAGGAAAGCTCAATCCCATTGGTTTAGAGCATCTTCACCAGAAGCGCAACAGCAGCGCAGTTGCATCCATGCAGATGTGAGTTTGTAGTCAGGGTCGGCCCACAGCGTTTTGGCACCTGAGGTGAGGAGCTGAAATGATGCCCCCATTCCCCCTTACTTGGGCCAAAACTTTGAAAGGTCTCAATTCTGGCTTCTTCCTATTCTACTCCTCTCATGGTACTGCTCTGCTACCTACCCCAATAAAGGAGAACTAACGACTTAAAAATGCCTTGTTCAAAAATTTTAAGTAACACTCACCTTTCAAAGCCTGAACAGCAAATGTAACTTTTCTTGTCTGCATAGTAAACACTGGAATTTTTATCTGTTTGCATAATCAAAGTGGTGCTTTCCGTGCCTTCTTGGCTGCAAAGATTTGAACTACTTCCTAAAGGTCCACAGTCTGGGCCAGCTCATACTCTGTTAAGATGCTTGCAAGGCCAACCAGCCTCTTCTGTGTCATTGTGGAGCGTAGATGTATTTTTATTAACTTCAGCTTGGAGAAGCTGCGTTCTCCTCTGGGAACTGTTACAGGAAATGTTAGAAGTATGCGCAGAGCAACAAAAGCATTTGGAAAGAGGGTGGTCATCTTATTTGTGCATATATATTCCAGAACAGCCTTTGGAGTTGATCCTGTTGAAATGCATCTTGAAAAGGCTTTCAGCTCATCACCCGGGGGAGCTCCAGGCACCAGCGTATCAAGCGTGTGCCTGGGGCGACCTGCTGGTCACTGTGAGGGCAGCAGTCAGGCTGCCTTCGGCGGCATGCCTGTGGGAGGTCTGCTGGTCCCGCGGTTTCGGTGGCAATTCGGCAGCGGTTACGCTGAAGGTACAGGACTGGTGGACCTCCCACAGGTATGCCACCAAATCCACGTTACCAGCAGACCTCCCGCAAGTATGCTGCCGAAAGCCACCTGACTGCCATGCTTGGGGTGGCAAAATACATAGAGCCGCCCCGTCATCACCTAAATCACTTGCATCAATATCGCACATGTCACCAAGTATCAACACTGTCTCTAGTGCCCTGCATTGGTGGTGTAGGTCTTCTTCAGGTATAGTGAGGAGTTTTGGAATATCATACAACATCCCAAACATACTGCTGTGTTCCTTAAACTGCATGAAACGTTCTTCAATTGACTGTATTGCACAATCTAGCACCTGGTTAAAGAATTCAACTTTGAATTGTTGTTTGAGGTCTCTTAAGGGATTATCCCATGCCTCCTAATCAAAATGTCTTCTTCTTCAGTAACTCTTGTATTCTTGAATGGGTGGGAAAATAGCTTCATTGTGAAGTTCCTCTGCCAACTTCTGTGCACTCTTCAGAACTTTTTGAAATCCCTAATCTGACTGGTAAGACTGTAGGTATGAATTTGCTTTGTCCAGTTGTTCCATTGTTCTAGATATATTAAGGTCAACACCTTGGAGTCTCTTGCTTACAACATTTATTTCAAACAATGTCATGCCACAACACTAACACAAAAATTTGAAGTTATGTATGTTTCTGGTGATTCCATTTCCCTCTGCCACTGTTCTCCTATGAACAGTTTCTATCATAGCATTATCCTCCATAATGGCAACTATGGCATCATCTATCTTCTCAATTTGGTGTTTGATAGGCTTTATCGCCTGCACTCGACTTTCCCATCGTGTGGCACTCAGTGGTTTCAGTGTTAGAGAAGATGTTCCCAGATGTTGCTTCAAAATTTGCCATCAATGAGTTGATGCAGATTAAAATACATAGATGCTTTGAATTACATTAAAAAATTCAGCAGCCTCAATAGAAGCTGATGCTGCATCACTGACCACCAAGTTCAATTAATGAGAACTGCATGGGACAAAAAAAGCTCGAGGGTTTAACTCTTGGATCTGTGTCTGCACTCCTCTGTTCTTTCCTCTCATGTTGGCACCATTTCTGTAGCCCTGACCTCTCATGTCAGCTATCGCAATTCCCGAATCTTCCAGCTTTTTAAGAAGCACATTTGTCATATGTGCTCCTGTAGTATCAACGTCAATATATTCTAGAAAATGCTCTCTGACAGTCACCATTGCAGGGACATTTTAACCAGGTTCTGTTGTTGTTACGAAACGCACCATTAAAGTAATTTGTTCTGTATGGCTGATGTCAGGTGTGCAATCCAGAAAAACAGAGTAATATCTTGCTGACTTCAGTTCTGCCACAATCTTCTGTTTGACTTTTGTTGCCAGTACTGTATGATCTCATTTTGAATTGTTTTTCCAAGGTAGTGGTATGTGTACATTTCTTGGTGGTGACTCTTCTTAGTTGCTCCTGGAGTACAGCATAAAACTCAGCCATCAGCTCCACAATTTTAAGGAAGTTTCCATAGTTTGGCACAAACAGCTGATCTGAAGTGCCACACAGTGGTAGGTTTTGGGTAGCAAGCATTCTCACAATGGCAATGAGCCTTTTCAGAACATTTTGCCAGAAAGAGACTCTGTGCAATCTTCTCTTGATGCTGATCATCTATGGTGGTCTTTAAACATAGTCTCATCTCAAGCTCTTTCCACCTATGGAATGCTTTCTGGTGATTTGCTGCCTTCTCATGGCATGTCAGATTTTTAGCCAGATTTTTCCAGTCCTTTGTTCCTGTAGAACCCAATGTGGCTTGGAACATTAGACTGGAAGAGTTTGCAACAAAAACAGTATACAGCATTCTGGGTTTTTGAGTACATAAGCCATGGCCTCTCCACTTTGTCACCATTGGGGATTTCATGCCAGTAATGTGTTGGATGGAAACTTCTATTTTCATTGTCTTTGGGAAATTTTTCACTTGCTGTGGCCCATGCAGTACAAGGAAGTCCCTCAGCCTACTGCTCAAGTGTGTCCACAGTCCTAGATCATCTACACCAGGGTTTCTCAAACGGGGGTCACTGCTTGTGTGTTTACCTGCCCCATCGGCAGGTCTGGCCAATCGCGGCTCCCACTGACCGCCGATCACTGCTCTGGGCCAATAGGAGCTGCTGGAAGCAGCAGCCAATAAGTCCCTTGGCCCGCGCCACTTCCCACAGCCCTCATTGGCCCGGAGCAGCGATCCTCTGCCAGTGGGAGCTCCGATCGGCTGGACCTGCGACAGGTCAGGTAAACACACCGTCCTGGCCCTCCAGGGGCTTTCCCTACACAAGTGGTGACCTCTGTTTTAGAAACTCTGATCTACACTTAAGGAACTAAACTCAGCAGCAGCTGTTTCTTATGCCTCCACCACACTCTTCTCTGGTCTACACTTTTCTTCAGGAATGTGCATGGTTATATCCATTTGAGAGGGAGATATGGATGCTGCAGTAGCTGCCAGGTCACCTGCACTCTGACTAACTGGAAGATCAGACATCTCCTCACCACTCACATCTTCACTGGGGCCGGAAGGCTCACCGTGAACATTTGTGTCTATGTATCTCAGAGGAACTCCTTCCTGCTTAGATAGAAAAGCTTCCTTTGCTTTCTTTTTCTGAATGCTGCCCCAGAGGGATGTTTTCTTCTTTCACTCATGACAGCTGTTCTGTGACAGCTATAGTGCCTCTCAACACTCCATTGAAGGGGACAAATGAGCAAGCTGGTAGCAGGGCCTGAGTGAGGTAAGATATCAACACCTTAAGGGCCTAACTGGCTCCTATTACTTCAGCTGACTGCCTGTTCTCCTCAAGTGGGTTCAGGGAAGCAGCAGGAAACAGGAAGCTTCCAGAGAAGCTGGTGTTAATCAGTCCAGGCTCCTGGGGATGCTAGAGAGGTACATAAGAGGCTCCTCCTCCTCTCTCTACCTGCAGCTCCTGCTGCTTTCTGTTATTCCCTCTCACCTTTTCTCCTGCCTGCCTGTTATGTCTTTTGTGCCCTCCTTCCTCCAGTACAGCACTCCATCATCTCTGTGCATCTAGAGCAGAGAGAATACATATGCACCAGCAGGAGACACAATTTTCCAAACTCTGGGTCCTAGTGGTGCCCCCCCACAGTCTGGCACCTGAGGCGGCCACCTCAGTTCACCTCACGGTAAGGCCAGCCCTGTTTGTAGTGCAGATATGCCCTAAATGTCTACATTCCAGAAATGAAGTAATGTAGATACTGGGGGGGGGGAATTATTTTTATTACATATTTGTTTTAAACCAGGAGCAGTGGAATTCATTGGAGTCTGGTGCACCAATTAGAAGTGAACTGATGTGATGAATGATGGCAGAGTTTTCTCTACCCTGGGGATCTGCCTGTGAGGGAAGACTGGCTTCCCAACGAGTGCAATGGAGAAACAATTATATGGTTGAATCTACACTGGTAACCTTGTGAACCATAATTCACCACTGATGTAATTCCATCTGTGGCAGCAGCAATGGAGGCTGTATCTTAGCCAAGAGTCATTGTCACAAGCAAATAAACTTTTCTGTGAATGGGTTACAAAGTTAGGTCCCAACTCTCTCATCAATAGTGGCCAGGCACACTTCCACCCCAGATAAAGCCCACTGGCTTCAGTGGACTTCTGCATGGGCTCAGCATTCTGCCCACACACTATCACTCAAATGAGCACGGCTTTGCTGGTGTGGAATTTTAATGAGAACGGAATTTTGATCCATTCTCATCCCCTCAGCATTTGTGTGGCCAGCAAACACTTGCTATGGGCACATAAAATTCAAACCCAAATAAGTACACAATTAGGTGACTCACATACCGCCTGACAGCCCTTTCTGAGCTATGGAGCATTTCCCGCCTTGCAGTCTTTTTCCTACACAGATGATCTGTGTCTCTCAAGGCCAGATTTTCAAAGGTATTTACATGTCTAAAGATGCAGATAGGCACTTAATGGAATTTTCAACATCCCCCCAAGTTAGGCATGTAAGTCCTATTGATTGCAGTTGGAGTTATGCACCTACCATGCTTAATGAGCATTTGAAAATCCCATTTGTTGCTTATTGGCATCTTCAGATGCCTAAGTACCCATGAAAATCTGTGTCCACTCTTTTTTATGAACTCTTGATTAATTGATAAATCTCGCCTGCTCTGATTAATTCAGCTTCACCAAAAAGTGTGCTGAATTCCTCCTGGTCCACAGAGCTCAGGTACAAATCCTTGCCCACCTAGTTTCCAAAACCTCAATTCACAGGGCCAGACCCAACCAATATCTGATGGAGCCAAGCTGCTCTAGCATTTGAGTAGGTATTCCCTTTAGGCAAAGGAAAAGCATCTCCAGAGGTCCCCCAGAGGCTGTGAAGGAACAGAAATACCAATAATATTATGACCATCCTCCCAAATATTAATTCCCAGTAGAGGTAGCTACAGAGAATTGCAACTAGGAAAGAGAGACTGTTCTGGAATGAGGAAGCAGCAAAGCTGGCAGATGATCCAGCAATGAGGCTGACTGAAGTCAGAGGCATAGCATCCTTGTCTCACTTCTGCTGGTGACTCCAGCAGTTCATTCAGCCCCACTGCCCGTGGTGATGCTGGGGAGCCTTAGCTAGCAGTCATCATTTAGGGGGGGAGGGATAGCTCAGTGGTTTGAGCATTGGCCTACTGAATCCAGCATTGTGAGTTCAATCTTTGAGGGGTCCATTTAAGGATCTGGGGCAAAAATCAGTACTTAGTCCTGCAAATGAAGGCAGGGAGCTAGACTCAATGACCTTTCAAGGTCCCTTCCAGTTCTAGGAGACAGACATATCTCCTATTATTTATCCTTCATCTCTGTAATAAAGCTGAAACTTTGTTGGGTTTCTGTTTATGGTAGCATCCCCCTCGGATCCCTGGATCATTATATTTGCAATGGTTCTAGCACTGTTTCAGACTGGGCAGGAAAGAATGGAGGTTATTTACTGTACCTGGAGGTTCTTTGAGATGTGTGGTCCCTATCTGTATTCCACACATCGGGTATCCATGTGAGCCATGCGCCCGAGTCTGGAGATTCTTCAAAGCAGTATCCATTGACCTGCACATGCACTATAGCTTCCTTCATGCTACTGACAGAGGCTATAAGAGGCAGTAGAGGTTGACACACTCTTCTTACTGGAGTCCAACAGGATCCAAAGCAGGGTGGATAGTGGAATGCAGCTGGAAGAACCTTCAGTTATAGTAAGTAACTTCTATTTCTTCTTTGAGTGATGGTCCCTATGTGTGTTCCACTTGTAGGAGACTGGCAAGCAGTGTTCAGAGTAGAGGAGCGTGCAAGGAAGCTGACAGAAAACCATCCCTATTGCTGCATCCACAGTTGCAGCTTGATTTGGAGTTTAGTGTGTGGTGAAAGTGTGGAGAGAACTCCAAGGTTCTGCTCTACAAATGTCCTGTGCTCATGTGGAGTCAGCTGTAATTATCCCCAAGAGGTGGAAGTTTTGCTATTTTGTAGCATTCTAAGATACAACCCAAAATTCCCTTAGAAAACTTCTGTGAGGATATGGCTTGCCCATGCAGTCTTTCTGCTATGGCAACAAACTCTCAGAGATTTTCTAATGGGATAGGTTCTTTGCAGGTAGAATGCCAGGGCACACTCAAGGAGTGAAGTCTCCTGTCTCTGGAAGCAGCATGGGGTTTCAGGAAGAATATGGATAAGTGTATTCATTGATTGATGTGGAACTCAGAAACAATCTTGGTGGGGAATATGAGGTGTAGCTTAAGGGGAACCTTCTCTTTGTGTAATACTCAGGGATGGCTCTAGCTTTTTTACTGCCCCAAGCACGGCAGGCAGGCTGCCTTCGGTGGCTTGTCTGCAGGAGGTCTCTGGTCCCGCAGATTTGGTGGCTTGCCTGCAGGAGGTTCGCCAGTCCCGCAGATTCGGTGGCATGCCTGCAGGAGGTACGCCGGTCCGTGGCTTCAGCGTACCCATCACCGAATCAGTGGGACCGGCGGACCTCCCGCAGGCATGCTGCCGAAGGCTGCCTTACTGCCGCCTTCACTGGTGCCTGGAGCCAATGCTGGTAATACTGTATAAGAAGAGTCTTCCATCATGGCTCCTAGCTCACAGACCTTTCTGGCTAAAGTGATGGCCACTAAGAATACCACCTTAATGGACAGGCAGGTCATGGCACATATCATCCAGGTATGGAAACATTGTATAGATCTGGTGTCGCATCCGGGCTTCTATTACAACAAAAATACCCTAGGTGCCATTACAAGTCCTAAGGGGAGATACTGGTAGTGCTTTTGGCCAACTGTGAAGCACAGGAATTTCCTGTGGGATGGGTGAATATCTATATGGAAATATGCGGCCTTCCTGTCAAGAGCCACAAACTACATCCCCTCCTGAAGGCAGGGGATTATAGATGACATCATAATCACCCTGAATTTCAGCTTTCGACTAAAGATGTTGAGTTGCCAAAGGCCCAGGATGGGTCTTCACCCTCCATCTTTCTTGGGGATTAGGAAATATAGGGAGTTGGACCCTTTTCCTTGGTACTGAGGTGCGTTGTGTTCTATCGCCCCCTGGTGTAAAAGGGATTCTGCCTCTTGTTGAAGAATACATTGAGGACAGTGGTCACTGGAGGGGGATCAGTGAGGTGGTTTCAAAGTGAAGAGGGAAGGAAAGAAACTCTGTGGAGTATCTCTGATGGATAATCTCCAGGACCCAACTGTCTGTGGTGATCTTGTTCCAGGTGTGGGCAAAGAAAGCAAGATGGCCTCCAAAAGTGGCAGGGGAAGATGGAGGTGGCATCAGTGGTGGTAAGGGGGTCTTGCCTGGCATGTCAAAAATGGCCCATGGCCTGTGGCTGGGAGTAAGTGGAGGTTGTGGCAGTAGGGGGAGCTGTAGGCTGTACTGCCACTCAAGACATGGCTGGGAGAAGAATAGAAGGTTGGTGACACTTTAAAGCTTTCAGTCAATCTGCCCACTGAATGACAGTTGTGGGCTGGAACATGCACAAAGGGACTCCTCAGGTGAGGTGTTGGCAGCAGTGTTGCAGTCATGAAAGGCTACACTGGATAAGGGGTGAAATGCCATATATAGTCATGAGTCATTCATAAAGGCACTTATTAGCCCATCATATCAATGATTATCTCTATGATAGTTCATGTAAAGGTTATCTGAGCTTTGATTGATTAATAGGCTTCTATTGTTAGTGGATATAATCTGTAAGATTCTGGGCATGAGTTGAAGTTATCTATTGGCCAAGTCGCCCCACTGTGACTCTGCCTGACCAACAGAGCTCCAGTGTTTGTTGTTTTACTTTCATAATAAAAGCTATTGTTTAAATACTTACCAAAGACTCCAGAATTGGTTATATTGGACCAGGCAGGTAGCAGGAGGAAAGGAGCACTATTTCTAGAAAAGGGAAAGGCTCAGTAGTGCCCAACAGGAGCCAAGAAGGGGGACCTCTGAATCCTCTGTCATTTAAGCAGAGACTCAAGTGGACGCTGGTAAAATGGGTCTCACAAAAGGGGTGGTCATGGTCAAAAGAGCTGTCTCTGGTGATTCCTTCTGGACACTCAGGTGTAAATCCCCAGGAATCTCAGTGTAAATCAGGAGTCCTTTAGCAACTGTAAGGACTTGTCCATATTGTCATTTTTTAAAGTTTGGACTTGTTGAAGGGGAAGTTTTGGATGCTGTTCTGGACCTCTCTAGGAAAGCCTGACAGCCCGAGTCATGAGTCCCTTCTCATGACCAGTCCTGTGGCCAAAGTTCTGGATATTTTATCTGCAGTATCTACCACACCCTGGAGAGCCCCTTCTAACACTAACCTTCCCTCTTCCATGAGGCACTGGAACTGGGCTCTGTCTTCCACGCGAAGTTTGTCTCTGAAGTCTGCAAGCCTAATGTAGGTGCTAAAATTGTATTTTGCTAATAAAGCCTGGTAATTATTTATATAAAACTGGACACCTGTGGAGGAGAAAACCTTCCTACCCAGAAGGACCAGTCTCTTTCAGCCCTTATCTGTCAGGGTGGATTTTTGGTAGGGTGACTGACCTCTTTCAGTAGCCACCTGTACGACAAAAGAGTTATAGGCAGCGGGGGAAAACAAAAAAATTCAGTTCCTTTAGCAGGAACACAATAATGTCTTTCGGCTCTTTTTTGGTGTACAGGCACACGATGCTGGTGTGCACTAAACTGCTCTGGATGGCTCTAATATGGCGTTTTTAATTGGGAGGACCACCCTGGTTGGTCCATGCAGTTGCAAATTATCCAAGAGCTGGTGTTCAGAGTCCTGATCTCCTCTAATGGCATCTGCAGATTGTTTGCAGCCGTTTGTAACAGCTCCTGGTACTGACAGTAATCTTCTGGTGCAGAAGGCGATGAAGGAGTAATGGCGCCATCCGGAGATGGTGAAGAAGCCCCCATTGGAATAGTCAGTACCAGTGAAACCAGTTCCGGCTCTTCTGCCTCATACACCAAGAGTTTCAGTTGTTGAGACGAGGAGAAGCAGAGCAACTCCTGAGAGGAGTCAGGACTCCTGCCATAGGAATCCCAAGAGCCCCAATAAGGCCTGAAGGAGGGATCCATTGGTTGCGGTGGGTCCCATAGGAATCAGTACTAACAGTCCCTGTGGGGTGGGGGTCATATCTGAAGGGATGGTAAGCATAGCCTCCCAGATGTCTGTTGGGGCTCCTGTGCCTCAGTGGAGACACTGGTGCAGCTACCTCCTCTGACTCCTCCAGTTCAGAGGATAGTCCCATTGGTAGTGGTGGTGCCATCAATATGGGGTCACTCCTGCTGAATGGCTGGAGATGGAACTGCTCCTGAGACACTGGTAATAATTCCTCATCTGCAGTAAGGACATCCCCAAGGAATGCAGGGCCAGAAAGGAGTGGAGACTGTGAGCAGAGGAAGAACATATAATCCAGTGTTACAAAGATTTCCATACGGCCCAAAGTCCAGGGAGTTCCAGCAGAAACTCCTGAGGGACCCAGCTCATCTGTCACAGCTAAATGGTCTCTGGGTAAACAAGGCGATACGAACAATGAGCCTGGACCTGCACTCGTAGATGGGACTGGAGAACATGCATACTTTTGCCTTGGTACTGCAGTCACCAGAGGAACCAGCAGATCCCTCTTTTTGCGTGCCTTGCCCTCCAGTCTGGGGGATTTTGGCAGCCTTGGTTCCTTGGTTCCATACACAACATCTCATCCTACCTGGACCAGCTCAGGAAGGTAATGCATTTTCTCTTGACAGTCCTCTGCGAGGATCTATCCTCATGCCCATGAGTGTCCTTTACTTTCACAGGGAGCCCTGTGGGAAAAGTACTTACACGTCAGTATTAGAGGCTCTGCTCAAAGGTATGTGCTTGGAGTGGCACTGCTGGTCAACTGAGGCTGAGGTAGAGGAGGGGATCCCAGCTCCGGGTCAGAGCAGGGCCCCATAGCTTCTTCCAAAAGAAACTTTTTCAGTCACAGCTCTTGGGTCTCTTGAGTCCTGGGTGAGAAAAATTAGCAGAGACTGCACTTCACAGAGATATGTGCCTCACACAGACAATATAGGCACTGTTGATGCCTACACCTGATGGAGAAGGAGCAAGAGCAGGAGATGCAGTTCTTCAATCACAGGCATAGTTCCAGGACCTGGGGGGATTTCCCCCAGTTGGGTGGGGGGAACTATTCTATACTATATACACTAACTATAACAATAACTATCAAGCTAATATATACAAATTATTTAGCAATATTATACTTTTACAGGTTATGTACGGAGTAAAAGAGGACATGATCCCAGCTCAGGCCATATGGAGGTAAGAAGGAATTGGAGAGGTGGCTGGATTTGAACATAGCTCTCAGACAAGACACCACAGAGCAGAAATACTAGATCACTGGACTGGCTCAGCACTATTGCTTTTTCCAACAAAGTTTTGAAATATAAACCCAACAAAAATAATTTGACCAATAATTACATTTTATGCAAAATCAAATACCTTATAACTTTGAAAAAAAAGTGCTTAAATATGTAGCTAGTTTAATTAAAATTACTGATTGCGGACCAGGCCAAGAGTATCTTAATTAGATCAGCTTACAGATGCTGAGGTTGCCTCAGATTTTAATAAGAGAAAAACAAATATAATAATTGGACTTTACTGAATAGATGTGGTTAGGTAAACAAATGCGAGACAATTCTAGACCCACCCTGACTACACCGGGGAAGAACATGCCTCCGGTGATACAGTCATCTGGGAGGACAGGAGAGCAGGGAGCTTGACCATCTGAAGAGGGGAGAGAGCAAAGAAAAACATAGATTCTCAGTCACTCATTAAATGGTGAATTCAGAGCTCTTATAAACGCCAAAGGAGGAAACTTTGGAACAGCAGCTCTCATAACAAGACACTGTACTGGGGACATTCATATCATTAAGAGAATTAATCAGCAACTTGCAAGAAATTGTTCTAGTGCAGAGGAAGATGGAAACAACATTTAAAACAGAGTGATGTGCTGCCTCACACATCCACATGCTGAGGGGGAAAAGGAGAGAATTCAGAGGAAATAATCTAATAGCAGTGTAAATTATTTAACATTTGCAGAAGAATCATCAATATGAGTCAATAGAAATCCCTTGGAAGGAGAGTCAACATTTTTTGTCAAGACTGGAAAATGCACAGACTCATCAGGAAGCAATATTTTGCTCAGGAGTTATTGCTGAGTCTCTGTGTGGTGTCAATATTCCCTTATCTGATTAAAAAGTATTTACAGACAACAGAGGCCAGAGAACCAGCAGCAGACATTTATTTCCCCACTAATTTAAAGCCAGATTTTTTCTAAGTGTTCACTTTCTGCACCACAAATGGTTTAACAATGTTTGAGAAGAGCTGAGGAGTTGACAGGGGACGTGCATTCGGAAAGCTGGAGATCCTTTTTCATCAGTGCTTAATTTGTAATAAAAGACATGCTGGGGCTGAGCCCCTGTAAGCCCAGGCACCAAATAACCACTGATGCACCCCCTATCTCACACACCCCATATGCACCCTTAGCCCTGCCTATCCCCCTTGTACCTCCACTGTATCACAAACATCCACCCTAAACATACCCCCATGCCCCGCATGATTGTCCTTGGGGGGCTGGTGCTTTGGTTTCCAAATGGGGCTGAGGATGCAGAAAAGCATCGCTCTCCCCTCACCAACCATCCCCATTCCCATCACGTTCTCAGTGTGTGGCAGGGAGGTGTATTAATTTTCTCCCAAGCCTGATCCATCACTCCTGTACAAAGTGTCTACGGGCCCTGCTAACTGAACCCAGATCACTTTGCTTTGAGCCCAAATCAGGGCACCTGCCCAGCTCAAATCTACTAGACGGAAGAGCACCCCACCCCTTGTTCAAGGTGGTCCAGGACTGGGCTCAGCTCTCATCTCCTTTTGGTGCAGGTTCCCTTTGGGGGACAGGCCAGGAAGTACACCACCCTTCTAGGGGCTGAATCAGCTAGGATTGCAGGCACTGTGGGGGTCAGCGCCCCCCAGAGAGTAGAGCCACCTCCCTGCCTGCATCTTGTGAGCCCTGCTCTGACCGCTCTGTGTGCCTGCTCCGCCTCCCCAGTGGGACCCTGCCGGAGGCACCGGGGCCACCTCAGAGACTCACAGACTTTAAGGTCAGAATGGACTATTGTGATCATCTAGTCCGACCTCCTGCACAACACAGGCCATAGAACTTCATCCACCCACTCTTGTAATAAATGCATAACTTCTGGCTGAGTCACTGAAGTCCTCAAATTATGGTTTAAAGATTTCAAGTTACAGAAAAATCACAATTTACACTAGTTTAAACCAGCAAGAGACCTGTGCCCGATGCGGCAGAGGAAGGCAAAACCTCCTAGGGTCTCTGCCAATCCGACTTAGGGGAAAATTCCTGCTCAATCCCAAATAAGGCAGTTAGACCCTGAGCATGTGGGCAAGACCTGCCAGGCAGATACTTGGGAAGGAATTCTCTGTAGTAATTCAGAGCACAGGCACCAACTTTCCAATGTGCCAGGGTCGGGGGGTGCTTGACCCCTGGCTCTGCCCCAGCCCCCCCACTCCACCCCTTACCACAAGTTCCCATCCACCCCTTTTCCACCCTGCCTCTTCCCCACCTTTTCCTGCCCCATTCTGCCCCCCCACCCAAGCACCATGTCCTCCCTCCTCCCCTCTCCCTCTAGAGTCTGGTCCATGCTGTGAAACAGCTGATCACGGCAGGTAGAAGGCACAGGGAGGGAGGGGGAGGCGCTGATTGGCGGTGCTCACCGGCCCCTGGGAGGCGCTAGGGGAAAGAGGGGGCTTCAAGGGGGGGAGCATCCACCATTTTTTCTCCATTTTTCCAAGAATTCCTCGTGCATAAACCATGAAAGCCCGAATTAGATGTGTGTATATTTAATGTGTACTAAGATGCCATCTATTATATATATATAGCTTACCTGGTAACTACGGTAGCTCTCCATGCTGCCAAGCAGACTTTGACTCCAGGGGCCTGATCACCTGTGATCCTAGATCAGGCAGAATTGTCTGCCTCCAAAAATGAAGTTTAAACTTAGTTATCAGTGGGGTTCATTGAGATGGGCTCTGAATAGAAACATTCTTTGTGCTTGTACCTAGGCAGAGTGGTTCCACTAGAGATGTGCTGCCATGAAAGCCTGAATACCCAAATGCTAAGGATCATAATTAAGCAGTTTCCCATATGTGGGGAAGGTCTGTGCAAAAGCCAATGCAGCCTCAAGAGGGCTTTCTGGTGGGGTCCAGGCCAGGCAGGTGACCTCCCACTCTGCACAGGAAAAGGGAGATCACTGTGGATGGTCTCCTTCATGCTGGTAATAGGGGGAAATAATCTGGCCCCTGGACTTCAGCATTTCAACTCCTACACCAGTAGGGGCTGAGCAGTCAAGGTGGCACATCACATGTCAGAGAGAAAAGGAAGGAAGAAACTTGAAACACGTTGCATGTAGGAGAATTCTAGGCAGGTTCCTGTTCAGAACTCAGGCAGAGCTGGCGGCTGTAATGCTGAGCCTAAGAAGTGGGCTGGGTTAGATGACGAAAATCCTCAGAATGTTGCCTGGCTCTGCTCTGCCACACTGGACATAGGTGAAGAAAGACATTTCAAGTGTGTATAATTTTGTGTTAATAATAAAAAATGAAGATTAGCTACCCACAAGCTGTCCACTTGAGTGCCATTCTCAATGAATTATGCTAAATCTAATTGTCCTAAAACAAATTAGAGAGGGATAGCTCAGTGGTTTGAGTATTGGCCTGCTAAACCCAGGGTTGTGAGTTCAATCCTTGAGGGGACTATTTAGGAATCTGGGGCAAAAATCTGTCTGAGGATTGGTCCTGCATATTCAATGCTTTGAGCAGGGGGTTGGACTAGATGACCTCCTGAGGTCCCTTCCAACCCTGATATTTAAAAAAATATATATATGAATCAAGACATGCTCTCGGGCGCTTTGCAGCTACGCCAATAATTATATGCCTGGCCTCGCACATCACTTGCATTTGAAATCAGAACATGAGCTAAAAGGAAAAGGGTTTCTACTTGTCTCATTATGCAGCTGAGCATGACTGAGCCAGTGCCTACAGTCCAAAGCAAGTTCAGAACTGCCGAGCACCCACAAATCCTAGCAAGCAAGTGGAGAAACTGTTTTCACCGACAGCCAGGAACTGTTTCACACACTGGATCTGGAGCCAGTACCCCCCAAACCCACCCAAGGCTGCCTCCCAGACCTGCCAGGTGAAGAAGGGACCTCTGGTGAGTGTACTTTTGTAAATATTATACATGGTTTAAAAGCAAGCGTGTTTAATGATTAATTTGCCCTGGCATTCGCGGCCAGTACAGCTACTGGAAAAGTCTGTTAACGTGTCTGGGGATGGAGCAGAAATCCTCCAGGGACATCTCCATGAAGCTCTCCTCGATGTATTCCCAAAGCCTTTGCAAAAGGTTTCTGGGAGGGCAGCCTTATTCTGTCCTCCATGGCAGGACACTTTACCACACTAGGCCAGTAGAATGTAGTCCGGAACAACACATAACACAGTGTATGGTCCTGGTGTTTGCTGGCATTCAAACATCTGTTCTTTATCTAATAATAATTGGAGATATACCTGTCTCCTAGAACTGGAAGGAACCCTGAAAGGTCATTGAGTCCAGCCCCCCGCCTTCACTAGCAAGATCAAGTACTGATTTTTGCCCCAGATCCTTAAGTGGCCCTCTCAAGCATTGAGTTCACAACCCTAGGTTAGCAGGCCTATGCTCAAACCACTGAGCTATCCCTCCCTCATCAGTCTGTGTTATCCTCAAGAGAGTGATATCATTCATGGTCACCTGGTTGAAATAAGTTGATTTTATTAAGGGGACATTCAGAGGTGCCCATTCCTGCTGGGCTGTTTTGCTGTGGCTGAACAGAAATGTTCCCCACTGTTGGCCATGCGCTGGGGGGTGGGGTGAAGCGATCATCCTACAGAATTGGGTGTGTGTGTGGAATTAGTTGGTTTGTGCTGCACGTTAACCCCAAAATCGCAGCCCTCATTTTAAATTGCCAACCCATTTTAAATGGCCACCCCAACGGCTGCTTGGTATGGGATATGAGGGCACTGCTGTTTGAAACCATTCCCACATGTTATGAAAGTTAAATGTAAGCAGGTGAATGGTCCCACTATTGCGGGGAACTTTCCTGGCTTCTGCACTACCCCAGTGAAGTGGGCTAGCGAAAGGATCTGAGTCCTCGCTCCTACTTCCTTTACCCAGAGGCCTCCTTGCCCTTGAGGACTCCCCTTCCACTCTCCTGTCTGGCAGAATCCTCATAACCCCAACAAGGCTGGGCCCAGGATTCCTGGGGGCTCAACTCCCAACCTTGCTGTGGTCACTCAGGACAGGGGCTAGGGTGTCCCCACTCCAGGGTACTCTCTTTGCACTGGGCACCTTCCTGACCCACTGATCACATCATACAATTTAAAACAAATACAAGTTGTTTAATTAACAATTAATTAAAAAAAAAAGAATGAGGAAAAGTGGGAAAGGTTAAAGGAAAACACATCACCCCGCACTGTGGCAGAGAACATCACAAACAGTGTCTCTGGACATCAGGGCAGTTCACAGTCTGTTCCTTGTAGGTCCCAGGCCTCCTTCTCAGACCCTGGCTGTGCTGCAGGGACACTGTGGGTTGGACACTTGCTCTGGCGGTGACCACATGCTCTCAGGCTCTAGGTGGCAGGACCCTTCTTCCCAGCGTTGCCCCCACCCTGTCAGGGTTACGATCCCCCTCCAAGTCCGGCCTGCAGAGCCTCTTAGCTGAGGCATCTCCTTGTGCTGGGCCAGCTGCCCAGGGTCCCCCTTGCTTTCCCCAGCTGCTCAGGCACCCAGCGCCGAACTGCTCCAGCCCCAGCTCCACACTGCCCCAACATGGCTGCTGCTGCAGTTCCGCCTTCAGCTCCCTGGGCTGCTTCTCTGGCTCTGGTTGCTGCAGCTCTGCCCCCAGGACAGGTCTGCTCTGCAGGCTGCTTCTGTGACTGCTCCCAGCTCTGATCTGCTTCCTGGGCTGCTTGTCTGGTCCCTCTGGTTCTGGTTGCTGTAGCTCTGCTTCCAGCAGCTTAGCTTGGGCCCCTGCTCTCTCCTTAGCTCGGCCCCACTCCCTCTAACTCAGGCAATTCCAGCTCACATGGAGGATGAGACCTTCTGACTCCCTGATTTGCCTGTCCACCATGTCAATCAGGCTCAGAGGCTGAGGCTGACCTGGAGCATTGGCCTCTCCCCATTGTTCCTGGGGACTGTCAGTCTCAGGCTCCTGATTTCCCATTGACCCTTCCCCTTTTAGTGCTGGGAGCTAGCCAACCAAAACACCCCCACTGAATGTTAGTAAGGGGGTAACAGTCCCCTTACATAAAAAAGCCAAAAAGACTGTGTCTTACCATGGCTGTCTGCAAGCTGAATTCTGTTGCCCAGCCCTGCGTGAGTGATCTCTCACACCAAACCATCATATCCTCAATAAGAGGCAAAATGCGATCTTGTACCTGTAAGCAGAGTCAGAATGAGCTCTACCCTGACATCTGGTGGTGAATTATGGCGAGTGTGGAAAAGAATTTCAGGAGTTGATCTTGTTTGCATAGGCACACCCACCCTGCCTAGCATAGCCCATGGCAACCTAAAATGATCACTTTGACAGTTGTGGGGTCCCCAATTTCTCTGTTCTTGGGGCAGGAGAAATAAAGTGTTGTTACCCTGATTATGTGAATGAGGGACTATGAACCTGTTTTGTGACAGAGGATCTCACCATCAACTAAGTAGCACTTGCTAGAAAAGGGACATGGGTGCCAAAACCCAGTGAATTGTGTGTGTGTGGGGTGGGGCCTGCCTGCCTGGGAACACCAGTTGTTCCTCCACCTCTTTCCACTGTTGAAAAGCAGAGCTAATTTTGATTCTATTAGGTGTCCATCTAGAGGCTGCTAAGCTGAACTCACTTTGGGCCAATGGTGTACCAGCACTGGGAGTCCCCTACTACAAGCTGAAATCACTAAGTGCTGTGTTAACTAGTGGGGGATCTTGAAGATCTATTGTTAAGTGGCTGGCAGAGCGGAGCAGTTTGCAGCACTGTTAGAGCAGCCCATGGAACAGGGAGCGGAGTCGAGCTGAGCAGTTTGCAGGATGGTTGAAGCAGCCCGCGGAAGAGCGAGCAGAGCAGAGCGGTTTGCGGGGATGGCTGGAGGAGCGGCACGGCTGGTGGAGTGGAGCCAATCGTGATGAAGGCTGCAGCAGGACCCCGCGGAGAGGCGGGGCAGTCAGCCCCGGCCCACATAAGGTTCCCCTTATGCCACCCCATTTCCCCTTATGCCACCCTGTGCCACCCCATTTCCACCCAGACTCGGGGGGTAAAACTCTGCAGATAAACTTTTGAACTCTGGGGAGGCACTGGCCAGGGACAGAGACTTTTGGTTTGTTGGACTTTGGGGTGATTGGACTTAAGACCCTAAGGGGAAAAGGACATTACCAAACTTACTTGTGGGTCTTTTTCTCATGGTTTATATTATGAATCCTGTTTGTGGTGTTTCCCCAATATGATGCCAAATTGTTTTCCTCTTTTATTGAAAGAATTTTGCTACCCTCAGACTCTGTGCTTGTGAGAGGGGAAGTATTGCCTCCTAGAGGTGCCCGGGGGCTGGTATGTAATTGTCCCAGGTCACTGGGTGGGGGCTTGAGCCAGTTTTGCATTGCGCTATTGAAATGGAACCCCTGGATACTGAACCCGGCCCTTGTTGCTGCCAACTCAAAGGGGCAGAAGGGTTACATGCCAAAAGCACATGTGCTATGTAATGTTAACAGCAAGGTTTACCATGAAAGAGTCTACCCATTGTTCCCTAAAATGTGTCTTTTTAACTACCACTCTCCCTTTTTCTCCCTCCACCAGCTGCAAATATTTCAATGTTCACACTATCTTCTCCTTCCCAGAGGCTAGCAAAGATTAGAAAGCAAAAAAACAAACAAACTTGCGATGAAATATTCTCTGAGTTCATGCAGTCCTCCCACACTGAAAGAGCCCAGCAGAATGTGCGGAGGCAGACAATGTTAGAGTCCAGGAAAGCACAATATGAATGTGAGGACAGGTGGCGGGCTGAAGATAATAAGTGGCAGGCTGAAGATGATAGGAGGCATCAGCATGATGACGGAAGGCAAGAGGCAATTGTGAGGCTCTTGGAGGAGTAAACTGATATGCTCCGGCGTATGGTTGAGGTTCAGGAAAGGAAGCATGAGCACAGACCACTGCTACAGCCTCTGTGTAACCAACTGCCCTCCTCCCCAAGTTCCATTGCATCCTCACCCAGACGCCCAAGAACGCAGTGTGGGGGGCCTCCTGGCACCCAACCACTCCACACCAGAGGACTGCCCAAGCAACAGAAAGCTGGAATTCAATAAGTTTTAATGGGCAGTGTGTCCTTGTCTTTCCCTCCTCCCCCCCCCCCCCCCGAGCTACCTTGGCAGTTATCCCCCTATTTGTGTGATGAATTAATAAAAAATGCATGAATGTGAAGCAGCATAATTGCCTCTGCAAGTGGTGATTGAAGGAGGGATGGGAGGGCGATTGGCTTACAGGGAAGTAGAGTCAACCAAGGGGCGGGGGTCATCAAGGAGAAACAAACAGAACTTTCACACTGTAGCCTGGCCAGTCATGAAACTGGTTTTCAAAGCTTCTCTGATGTGCACCGTGCCCTCCTGTACTCTGCAAACTGCCCTGGTGTCTGGCTATGCGTAATCAGTGGCCAGGCGATTTGCCTCAACCTTCCGCCCCACCATAAAGGCCTCTCCCTTACTCTCACAGATATTGTGGAGCGCACAGCAAGCAGTAATAACAATGGGAATATTGGTTTTGCTGAGGTCTGAGTCAGTAAACTGCACCAGCGCAGTTTTAAACATCCAAAGGCACATTCTACCACCATTCTGCACTTGCTCAGCCTATAGTTGAACAGCTCCTGACTACTGTCCAGGCTGCCTGTGTATGGCTTCATGAGCCATTGCATTAAGGGGTAGCTGGGTTCCCAAGGATAACTATAGGCATTTCAACATCCCCAACAGTAATATTCTGGTTTGGGAAGAAAGTCCCTTCCTGCAGCTTTTGAAACAGACCAGAGTTCCTGAAGATGCGAGCATCATGTACCTTTCCCGGCCATCCCACGTTGATGTTGGGATGGCCAACGTCCCTTGTGATCCACCAGTGCTTGCAGCACCACTGAAAAGTACCCCTTTCAGTTTATGTACTCACTGCCTTGGTACTCCAGTGCCAAGATAGGGATATGGGTTCCGTCTATCGCCCCACCATAGTCAGGGAATCTCATTACAGCAAAGCCATCCACTATAACCTGCACATTTTCCAGAGTCACTATCCTTGATAGCAGCAGCTCTTTGATTGTGTTGGCTACTTGGAACACAGCAGCCCCCACAGTAGATTTGCCCACTCCAAATTGATGCCCGACTGACCAGTAACTGTCTGGCATTGCAAGCTTCCACAGGGCTATTGCCACTTGCTTGTGAACTGTGAGGGCTGCTCTCGTCTTGGTATTCTTGTGCTTCAGGGCAGAGGAAAGCAAGTCACAAAGTTCCATGAAAGTGCCCTTACGCATGTGAAAGTTTTGCAGACACTGGGAATCGTCCCAGACCTGCAATACTATGTGGTCCCACCAGCCTGTGCTTATTTCTCGGGCCCAGAATTGGTGTTCCACGGCATGAACCTGCCCCATTAACACCATGATGTCCACATCGTTGGGCCCCGTACTTTGAGAGAAGTCTGTGTCCATATCCTCATCACTCTCGTCACTGCGCTGCCGTCGCCTCCTCGCCTGGTTTTGCTTTTGCAGGTTCTCGTTCTGCATATACTGCAGGATAATGTGCATGGTGTTTACGGTGCTCATAACTGCGGCAGTGATCTGAGCGGGCTCCACGCTTGCTGTGCTATGGTGTCTGTGCTGAAAAAAGGTGTGAAACAATTTTCTACTGTTGCTTTGATGGCGGGAGGGGCGACTGACGACATGGCTTACAGGGAATTAAAATCAGCCAACGGGGTGGGTTTGCATCAAGGAAAAATAAACACAACTGTCACACAGAATGCCCGCCCCCCTCAAGGATCAAACTCAAAACCCTGTGTTTAGCAAGTCAATGCTCAAACCACTGAGCTAGCCTTCTCCCCATTATTCACTGAGTAGGGGTGGCAGCAAATGAATACAAAACATATCTGGTCTCTTTCTTGTTTTGATCCCCTCCATTGCTCTTATACATCTTAGGCTGGCAGCAGACGATGCATTACAACTGCTAGCCATCGTTGTCTCCTGGGTGTTCACCAGAAGATGGTGCAGTACGACTGCCAGCCATCGTCGTCTCCTGGCTGCTCGCCAGAAGATGGTGCACTGCAGGCAGGACTGAATCTCCATGAGACAAAACTTAAAAAGAGAATGATCTGGAGTCACTCCCATTTATGTCCAGGCACCCCGACCGACGTCACCAAGGTCAGATAAAAGAGCACCCAGGAGACGACGATGACGACTACCAATCGTTTTGCACCATCTGCTGCCAAAAGGCAATGAGCTGCTGCTGTGTAGCAATGCAGTACCACGTCTGCCAGCATCCAGGAGAAGTACAGTGACGTTGAGTTGAGCGGGCTCCATGCTTGCCGTGGTATGGCATCTGCATGGGTAACCCAAGAAAAAAGGCTTGGAACGATTGTCTGCCATTGCTTTCATGGGGCGGGCCTGATGACATGTACCTAGGACCGCCCACGACAATGTTTTTGCCCCATCAGGCATACTTAACCCAGAATTCCAATGGGCAGCGGAGTCTGCGGGAACTGTGGGATAGCTACTTACAGTGCAATACTCTGGAAGTCGATGCTAGCCTCGGTACTGTGGACGCACTCCACCGAGTTAATGGTCTTAATGGTCTTAAGGTGGACACACAATCGACAGTATAAAATCGATTTCTAAAAAATCAACTTCTATAAATTCGACCTAATTTCGTACTGTAGGTATACCCTTCGATTGGGATAAGGACTGTCTTTTTGCTCTGTGTTTGCACAGCATCTAGCACAGTGATTCATGACTGGGACTCCTAGGTGATAGGGTAATAAAAAGAAAATAATAATAATAATAATAATAATCATTAATAATAATATCCATGTTACTTCAGTAACTTTTCATTTCCCTTCTGCTTTAAAGTACTAGCTTGACCAAAAAGCTCCTGTTCCCATGCCCTTCATTCATCTATAAAGTGATGGTCAGTGATGTGTTTATTTCATGACAGAACACATGAATGGGGAGTACAACCGATGCAGATAAATAGGCTCGGCAAAATTCAAATTTTACTTTATGAATTATTTTGATTGATATCTGTGTTTATTTTTAAGCATTTTTATTTGTATTGATTTTGATTTTCACACTTGCACAAAATTATGGGTTGTATGAATTTTTTCAATTTTTATCTATTTAAATGTTCAGTTGTGGAAAATTATTGAAGGGACTCAGACAATGGGAGGGAACAACAATAATTATTTAATAGAGACAAGGTGGGTGAGGTAATATCTTTTATTGGACCAACTTCTATTGGTGAGAGAGACAAGCTTTCAAGCTACACCAAGCTCTTCCTCAAGTCTGAGAAAGACACTGTCTGTATACAATAATTATTTAATGACAGTAGACATTGAGATTCAGGGTATTAAAGCTTTATAACCATTAAAACCCACATTGTCAACATCACGTCAAAATATACAAAGTAAATATCCTTAAATCAAACTCTAATTAAGTTCTTAAGTAGCATTTCTCTTACTTTGCAAATCTGTAAATTTCAATTATGGATTTTGTTGTTGTTGTTGTTGGCGTGTGTGTATGGTGAAATTGAAGTTCACAAATATTTATCAATAAAAATTTAATCCTTACAAGCCTACAGCTAAAACACTAAAGACTTGTGAAAAAAATCAGGTGGCATAGTTCAAACCTTTGCTGATTTCCTGAAAAAGCCATCTCATCAAAACATATGGAGCTCAGATGCCTCCACTTACTTACAAAGGTAATAAAGAACAAATGTTTAACAAAACAATAGGCATCAGTTTCCAGCAGCTTCAAAGGAGGTAACAGCTCGAGATAAAACATGTTTAAAAAGCAGCACCAAACAAACTTTTCAATAACTTGGGCTAAGATATTTTGTGGAGGGGTGAATTGCTGAGTGTTTTACACAGCCTGATATTCTCTTCTTTTGTAAGATAAAAGGAAAAACTATATATCAGTTGCTAAAGGAGAATCAGAATAGCAGATCAACACATACTTTATTTTCCCCATTCTTTGGTTACTGTGTAACTCCCTGTTCAGTTTCCAAATAAGCACACAAAACTATGTTAATGCAACATTAAGACTGCATAGGCACAGCCAGATGCACCACTGAGTCGGGCAGTTGCACCCACAAGATTGAGTACAAGTGCAGCTTTGGACCACTGTGCATTTCCAAAAGAAGGTGCAAATGGGATGGAAGTGGAATGCAGGAACAGCACGGTGGGGGGTATTGCCCAAAAATGTCCCTGCAAAGGATTAATCATAGGGGGCTAGCCATGAAAAAGTTGTCTTTGGGGACAAATATTTTGACCCAGAAAATCTACCTGCAAGCACCTGCAGCAGAGAAGCAGTCCAGCACTTAGTCAGATTCACTGCTTGCCAGCACAAATGTCTTTTAATAACAACATTTTTATGTAAACTAGGTACAAAATCAGCTTAAACATTGAGAAAAAGGCCAATGAGCCCTGAAAGAACTAGGTCACTGCCAGAGCCAGGCCTTCAGTCCAGCAAACCACAGACTTTGAGACTGTCAAGCTTGTAGTGCAAACAACACCCATGGTGAAACTCTGAGCCAGGGAATAAGTTGCTTTTTGAAGCACTCATGTCCCTTCCCAGCTCCATTTCCACACTTCTCAACAATTCACATGTATATTTCACGATACAAAAATTATTCCTACACTGAGCCGTGAACAGAAAGATAGCAGATATTTCACACCCCTTACATAAAAAGCATATTACGCACCTAATGGTAAAGTATAAGGAAATCCAAGACACTGAGTATTCAAATGTACAAAGAATAAGTCCACTGATTATCACTTGAAGTGAAAATTCTAAGTGGTTTTTAATGATAATAGTTAAGACTTATTTAACCTCTTCAAAGTGCCCGACAGCTATTAATTCATCCTCAACACACTACGCCACTGTAAAGTATTATTTGCAACTCCATATACATATGGGAAAACTGAGACAGGGAGATTTAGGGTACACTATGAAATTAGGTCAATTTTATAGAAGTCGATTTTTAGAAATCGATTTTATACAGTCAATCGTGTATGTCCCCACTAAGCACATTAAATCGGTAGAGTGCGTCCTCACTACTGAGGCTAGCATTGACTTACGGAGTGGTGCACTGTGGGTAGCTATCCCACAGTTCCTGCAGTCTCTGCCGCCCATTGGAATTCTGCGTTAAGCTCCCAAAGCCTGATGGGGCAACAGCATTGCCCCAGGTGGTTTTGGGTACGTCATCAGTCGCTCCTCCCTTTGTGAAAGCAACAGCAGATAATTGTTTAGCGTCTTTTTTCCTGGGTTACCCATGCAGATGCCATACCACAGCAAGCATGGAGCCCGCTCAGCTCACTGTCACCGCTGCTGTTGTGGGCAAGTATACTGTGGGAACTGCTGTGATCCAAGACCCAATGCAATCACTGAAGTTCTGTAATCACGGGTAGTAACTTTGGGAAATGTGCAGGCCTTTTTAGATTTTAGGTGCATCATATTCCTGTCCTATGTCACTGGTGAAGAAGTTTTGCAGCCATACATTCCAGTTCGGTCGGCGTCGTAACAACCCACATCTCCAGAGCTCTTGCTCTTTTGCCTTGGCCAATGTACCTTGCCCTACCCAGACCTCCAAGCATTCAACATAGAAGCACCTGCAGCAGTTGGCATTGCTACACAGCAGCAGCTCCTTGCCTTCACAGCAGACGTTGCAGTAGGACTCCTAACCATCGTCATCCACCGCTTCCGCTGCAACTCTGCTCTCCTGCTCCCCAGCAACGAGCTTGGGGGATCTGTACTGGTGCAGTAAGATGGGTAACCATCCTCATCGGACATGTAGCTTGGCCAGGGGTTCTGGGAATGTCTTCCCTGCCCGGCTCCTAGCAACCTCCAGGTCATGGTGTATGGCTCCATCACTTCCTCTGCAACTCCTCTCTCCTGCTCCCCAGAGACGAGCTCAGGGGATCCGTTCATGAAGCCTGGACAGTAGTAAGGAACAGGCTGAGCAAGTGCAGAATAGTGGTAGAATGTGTCTTTGGATGTTTAAAAGCTCGCTGGTGCTGTTGGTCAGACCTCAGTGCAACCAACATTCCCTTTGTTATTGCTGCTTGCTGTGTGCTCCATAATATCTGTGAGAGTAACAGGGAGACCTTTATGGTGGGGTGGGAGGTTTAGGCAAATCTCCTGGCATCTGATTTTGAGCAGCCAGACACCAGGGTGATTAGAGGAGCACAGCAAGGTGCGCTGCGCATCAGAGAGGCTTTGAAAACCAGTGTTATGACTGGTCAGGCTTTGATGTGACAGTTGTGTGTGTTTCTCCTTGATGCAAACCCTCCCCTTTTGTGGATTTTAATTCTCTGTAAGCCAATCACCCTCCCCCCTTCAAAATAAATTAACTATTGTTTTGTAACCAAGCATATTTTCTTTATTAATTTAAAAAAAATGAGAAAACAGAGAAGGTAGCCCAGGTGGAGTGGGGGAGGAGGGAAGGACTAGGCTCCATTGCTTATTGTAGCCACACTAAAAATCAAACTGTTTGAATGACAGCCTTCTGTTGCTTGAGCCACCCTCTGGAGTGGAGTGGCTGGGTGCCCAGATCCTCCCCCGCCTCTGCATTCTTGGGCATCTGGATGAGGAGGAGATGGAACATGGGAGGGAGGGTAGGCGGTTATACAGTGGATGCAGCAGGGGTCTGTGCTCTTGTTGGCTTTCCTGCAGCTCCAACAGAAGCTTCATCATGTACGTTTGTTCCCCCAACAGACGCTTCATTGTGTCCATTTTCTCCTCCATTAGCCTCAGCATCATGTCCTGCCTCAGCTCTTCACGCTCACTTAATTCTTTCCTGGCCTCTGCCACTGAATGCCTCCATGCATTAAGCTGTGCCCTATCAGTGTGGGAGGACTGCATCAGCTTGGAAAACATGTCATCACAAGTGCATTTTTTTCACTTTCTAATCTGCGATAATCTCAGAGATGATAGGGGGAGCATAGAAACATTCTACATGCTACGATTCTGTGGGGACTGCATGGTCACCTGTGCTGCTGAGTTCGCCACGCTGACCAAACAGGAAATGAAGTTCAAAAGTTCCCGGGGCTTTTCCTGTGTACCTGGCTAGTGCACTGGAGTTCAAAGTGCTGTCCAGAGCAGTCACAATGGCGCACTCAGGAATAGCTCCCGTAGACCAATACCCTTGATTTGCATTTGCACTATCCCAAATTCGACCCAGCAAAGTTGATTTTAGCGCTACTCCCCTCGCTGTGGAGGAGTACAGAAGTCAATTTTAAGAGCACTTTAGGTGGATGGAATGGGGTTGGTTGTGTGTATGCATTCATTTTTAAATCGACCTAACACGGCTAAATTCGATCTAACCCCATAGTGTAGACCAGGCCTCAGTGACTTAACAAAAACTGCCCAAGTCAGAAGCAAAGCTGTAATTAGAACCATGTTGCCCCTGCCTCTAGGATTCCTGGACCTCTGTTCAGAATGCTAGAGACAATGGAGAGCAGGATCCTGACCAGCCACCATCAAAAATCTTAATTTAAAACTTTCAAACTGGGAGGGTTGGTCTTGGATTGAGGTTTGTAATTTGTTTGATTGATCAACACTCGATCACAACTCCCGAGTTCATTGATCATTCTGTCTTCACCACTGACTCACGCCACATTTGCCACTACATACAACTTCAAATAAGTTTCTGGATCCTTTTGGATTTTTCAAAATCCTTGCTATCCTCTAGTTTCAGCTCCTGCTGGTTCCTGATCTCAGCACTAGCTCAACTTTACTTTTTACCCATCTAATACTTGCTGATTTACAATTTTAGGTTTATATCCAACCCATCTCAGTAAAACAACTTAAATGGCAGAGAGGTACACTGCATGCACTAAAGAGTGTAATGACCAGAACTGGGTGACATTTTTCAGATAAATAGTTTATTCAACAAAAAAGGCAGTTTTGTTGACCCCAAACTATTCATAAATTTGACACAAATTCACATAATAGTTTCATCCCCTAGCCTTTTTTTTCAGGCTAGATTCATAATGGGAATTAGGTGCCCTTCCCAAAACAGAGGGCTGTGCATGGACTGGGGACATGCACACAAAATTTTTTGGCCAGTTGTTAGGACATTCAGTTGGGATGTGGGAGACCTAGGTTTGAATCCTAGCTCTGGAGCAGGGACTTGAACCAGGTCTCCCACAGTATGTGAGCATCCTAAGCAACAGGATATTGGCTATTCTGAGTGGGAGCTCTCTCAGTCTCTCCTGTTGAAGTAGTTCCACTCTGTATAAATAGCTAGTCACTGGCACAGGGACTCCCTCATGAGTGTCCTAACCTCTAGATTATGGAGTCATTCTCTCACCTAATGTCTATTCAGGAATTTTCTGTAAAGTGAAACAGTTTCAACAGGTGAGACTGAGAAAACTCCACCCCAGAATAGCCGGGTGGTTGGGGTGCTCATTTAGCAGGGGAGACCTAGTTCAAGTCTCTGCTCCAGAGCAGGAATTAAACCCTCAGACTCCCACAACCCAGGTGAATGCCCTACCCACTGGCCTAAAGTTCAGGAGAGGGAGAAAAAGGCCCTTCATTTCCTTTGCCTTTATTTTTTAAAGACGTTAAAAAGCCTAGAAATGGGGTCAATTGAAACAATTTGTTCAACCCCGAACAAAATTTTTGTCAGCTTTTTCAGTTTACTCATTTTTATGTCCAGAATGTTTGGTTTTGGTTCAACCCAAACTGAATTTTTTTAAAAAAAATTCAGAACAGTCAGCAAACCAAAAAAGAAATTAGTTGCCCAACTCTAGCAAAGACATATGCAATCATTTTCAAAGTTTTATTTTCTGTGCTGTGGTTGAACATGTATGATTATTGGATAACCTGTAGGCTATCCATTTTAAGTAGAAAAGTTTCAGGATCTTCTTATTTATTCTAAATCAGAAAACTCTTGATGTGGCAAGTTCAGATCTGATGTTCTGGCTTTTGCAAACCTATCAATATTAGCTGAGAAGCATAGCTCTCTCCAGCCACAGGTCAGAACCATTCACTGGAGCAGTGGTTTTCAACCTGTAGTCTGCGGACACTTGGGAGTCCACAGGTTATGTCGAAAGGGTTCGCGAAAGGTTGCCCTTACCATAGAACAGTAGTTTTCAACCTGTGGTCCATGGACCACTGGGGGGCTGTAGACTATGGCTAAGATTTTCAAAGGGTTCATACCTCCATTTGAAATTTTTCAGGGGTCTTCAAATGAAAAAAGGTTGAAAACCACTGCGCTAAAAAGTGCATTTAAGAACTGTGAATCTTAACTCATATTAGAATTCCCCCTATGTCCTGCTCTTTCTCTCTTCCTTGGGTTCCTGAGAACTCTATTTTGACTTCTCTCACCCATGTGTTCTTGTCATCGTTCATTTAACCCTAGCATTATAGAAGCAAATAAAGATGCCAATATCCAAATGAATATTGCATCACTTTCCAAATTAAAATCCCAGATTGTTAAATCTAGTGGCTCATTACCACTTTTCTGTCACAATGTCCTTGTCATATTGGTCCTTTGTCCCTGATTAACTGTAGTAGTATCCCTTATTTTCCTATAATAGAGTTTATAGCTATGATTAACATGCAGAACAAATGCACTTAGAACTACACACCAGAGGACTGCTAGACAAAACATTAAAGATCCTATATGGAATGCCTGACCAATTGCTTTGTAATACTGCATTCTCAAATTTACCTTCATTGACTGACTGAAGATGCAGAAAGAATTTTACAGAGAGTTGAGTTTCCAATAAAAAAATGGGGTGTCAGAACAGGTCTTAACGTCTGCAGTTCTCTACTGAAAATATGCCCTGTACAATACTGCCGTCAGAACTCTTTGGTGGTGAATTCATGAAAGCATTTTCATTTCAAAGTATCCACATTTTACAGTTTTCTACTAAAATTTTACCTGTTATTTGTAATCCCTCTAACATCCTGGTGTTTATACATTTTCCACTAAAAAGGAGCAGGACTGTTTACAATAGCACCCATAGAAAGTAGTCACCAAACTTATTTGAAGACAGCATAGAGAATAGGAGCTATATTGATTGCAACAGAGGTTTTCAGAGCATCCCCATTTGAATCTCCAAAACTAGCCATGATTTTTTGTCAAAACCTCAATCCCACAATCCTTTCTGTTCACATCCCACAATCCTTGTGACTGTACCTAATGGTGAGAAACTGTGGGTGGTAACAGCAGATAGTGAAGCCTTTCCCCTACCTTCACTGTACTATCAAGGGACAGCACTTTCTCCTCATTAAGACCCTTGAAAAAAACAGGTAATAGATCATTTTAAAGTCCCTGTCTGAAAACAGCATGTATGAGGCAAAAGCTATCTGCCTACCCTCCTACCCCCAAGCCTCAGCTCCAAGAGCAGTGAGCATCGACTGGTCATCCGCTAAGGAATCTAATGTAAAGCACAGGGGTTCCCAGTCCCAGGGCTTCGTTGGTGAGAGAGAGATGATTGGGACAAAGTTATACATTTCTGGAGGAAGTGGGATGGGATCTTCCTTTGGAGGTTTGCTTTTAAGGCTATATCTACACAATACACTATTTTCCGCAGCATGTAGTATATGTGTTGCTAGGCACCGCAGTGAAAAGCACACTGTACCCACACTGCAGTATGTAGCTACACGGATCAGTGAAAGTCTCTGGCAGAATGGGGGCAAGTGAGAAAGGCATCAACTGATCCCCACTGCCAGAGCCTTTCACTGCAGCAAGAAAAAGTTCTGGCAGGAAGGAGACAGTGGCTCAGCCTTTCCCCGCTGCCTCCCTCCCGTGACCTTTTCCCCTCTCTTAGGGTATGTCTACACTACCTGCTAGATTGGCAGCCAGTGATCAATCCAGCGGGGGTCAATTTATCGCGTGTAGACCAGGCCTTAGAGTCTTTCCCTGCAGTGGAGAAGGGGGTCAGCATCAGTGAATTGAGTTTGATAGCCTCCTGTAGAAGAGGTCTGTGAAGCTGGAAAGTTTGTCTCTTTCTCCAACAGAAGTTGGTCCAATAAAAGATATTACCTCACCCAGCTTGTCTCAGTAGTTATACATGCTCTGTTAAACAAAAATGTTCATTTGTTCGTTCACTTTCCTAACTCTGGAGCTATTTGCATATCCAAAATATCAATGGGTTCTTCCAGCTCTGTCAACTAACATAAGCAAGTGCGAATGTTCATTCTTAAGCATTTCTGGGGCTTTGATTCTCTCTTCCAAGGCAATTGATTTCCTTGAAAGGTGTGTTAATCACCTTATTCTTTGAAAATCTCACTCTAGTTCACATAGCCATAACTCCTTTCACAGGAACCATCGATACTTTATATTAGGGTTTCTCAACCTGTGGGTTGGGACCTAAAATTGGGTTGCCAGAATGTTTCAAAGAATCACTTAGCAGTTCCTGTGGCTCCTGTCCCCCAGGGCTGGCTGGGCTCATCTCCCTGCTCCAGGTACTGCAACCTTGGGGTCCCAGTGCCACTCAAGTTTACCCAGCCATCATGATGACAGGCGTCTAGGTAGGCCAAATTTGAGTGAGTGGCACTGCAACACCATGAGCCAGGTCACAGCTCCACTCACAAATTTGGTCCAATCAGATGGGCAGGGGAGTGGTGCAGCAACCCTGGAGGTTGCAACACCAGGAGCCAAGACCAGAGCCCAGTCAGCCTTACAACACAGGAGCTGCAGGAGCTGCCACTGTGGGGTGAGTGCTGAGCAGGACTCAGCCCCCTCAGGGGTCAAGACCCAACTAAAATCACCCCAGGGTCTCCAATCCCAGACTATTTACTGGGTTGTGACAGGCCATGACATTTACAAATGGGTCCTAAGCCCAAAAGAGTTGAGCATCACTGCTTTATATCATGTCCCCCTTAGAACTGAAGTTAGACAGTCCCAATACACCAAAAGCAACCCTAGATGGAGACTAAATGCTCAGGGCTAATGTGATGGGATGTCCATCCAACATGGGATTGGAAGGGGTTAAGGTGGCAGGGCAGGCCAATTAACTGCCCAAGCTGCACCTGGCAGAGGAGCCAGGAAGAAGGGAGTTGATTAAATGAGGCTCGGCTGGACAGGAATAGGTGAGGCTTATAAAGCCAAGGAGCTGACAGCAGAGAGGCTGCAGCTGGGAAAGGGCAGGTACTCCCTGAGAAGCAGAGTGGTAATCTGCAGTCACTCGTTGGAAAGAGGAAGGTTTGGAGCTGGTACTCCCAGAGGGGGAACCAGAAAGAGTAGAAGCAGCCCAGGGAAGGCACTGAGAGGGTGGAGCCCAGAACTTCTGAGCTGAGGGTCCCTTGTCTGTAACCTTGAGTAGAGGGTAGGCCCAGGTTCCCCTACCAGCCACTGGGGAAGTGGCATCATCAGGGCAGCATAGGAGAAGACTGCCTGGGACTGTTTCCATAGAAGAACTTTGGGTAACCCCAAAAAGGAGAGACACAGATGGTGACCCAGCTGGAGGGCCAAGTCACGAAGAGGATACTGTGGTTCCTGGAGTAAGGTGAGTCTTCAGGGTGAGAGGATGATGGAAGAGGCACCACCTGTAGAGGGTAAACCCCAGGCAGAGCTAATCCCCAGGATGGCCAGCAACAAGTGCCACTGTGGTGAGTGGATCCCGTGACAGCTAGACTCTAGCTGTCCTTGTGCTGGTGCACAAGTGGGGAATATTGTGTAGGGAGATCTTGCCTATATCTTTGCATACCCATGCAAAGGGCAGTCATAATGCTAGTGCTTGTGCTCCCTGAAGTATCAAGGACTTAGGTAGTTTACCATAGCCAGAGGGTGCTCCACAGCTCAAAGGATGCTAACAGATGCAGAGCAGTGCTGTGTGAAAGCAAGGGCTCTGTTCTGAGTTTGGAAGCCAAAGCCCCATTGTGAGATAGTGCAGAGGGTGTAACCCCTGAGATGCTGTTAGCAGAGCCGTTCTGTCTGCAGACAACACTGGCAGCATACCCTGAGATTGCATGTTCAGAAGCAGCTACTGCTCTACCTTTTAAAAGTGGGTAGCCTACATGCCCCAGCACTGGCCTCCCAACAATAAAGTATGTAAAAGCGAGGTGAGTCTGTGGCTCATGGAATGCCTCCGGCATGCTAGCCAGCACCCTATTCCAACTGCCTCTTGCATGGATTCATCAACGTGGGTGAAAAGGGCTCTCTTCTACTCCTCCCCTCTTGCACACACATACAGCGGCAAATACCATCCAGCTCAGAGGTTGTCGTTATTGCTGCTTCTGACTGAGGTCTACCATGCCCCAGAATGCATTCTGTCTGCTTCTCTCCTCCACAGACAGAATGCTTGTGCAACTGCTACCTCCACACTACCATGTGCTTTTGACTCAAAGCCACCATAACTCTTATATGGTAAAACTTTGCAGAAATTCACAAATACTGGAGATAAAACCTTTTGTGAGATGGATGAAGACTGTCAGCCACTTTGGTGAGCCACTTTCAAGACTCAGGATAACATCCTACATTTGATAAAGTGCCTCTAGGTATGAAGTACCCCAAAGAGCTTTACAAACTTTCTAAACTGAGTAAGAACATAAGAATAGGGATTATTTCACCACTATTGAAAGGCAGTCACCTATGGGATGAAATGCAGCAACTGTATGAATGCAACGGGGCAGCACTACACAATATTTAGAATATAAATATCAATTTATTAAATTTAACATGGAATGTGATTTAGATAGGGAAGATGTAGCCCAAAGTTGTTGTTTTATTTGGCTAGGAAGCCTGGGTTAAAAACTCATCTCTTTAGAAAAGTTCCTGTGGCACTTTTATGGCGACAATTGATAAGAGCCTTGTTCTTCTGTCTCTGTAAAGATGGCACTGTCAACACAACAGTGCCAGGGCTCAGGCTTAAACTCAGAGTGAAGAGATCGACATGCTGAATCACCAATACTATTTCCTCAGTTTTCCCAGAAGGTCTCCCAGGCATGAAAACAAAAACCAAGAATGATTAGAACTCAAACAATCTAAAGGGTTAGATCAGAGGTAGGCAAATTACAGTCCATGGGCCCATCCTGCTCAGCCCCTGAACTCCTGGCCCAGTAGGCTAGGCTGTGGCCCCTCCCCCACTTTTCCCTCTCCCCCACAGCCTCAGCTCGCTCGCTCTACCACCGGCGCAGCAATGCTCTGGGTGGCAGGGCTGTGAGCCCTGGGGCAGCACAGCTGCAGAACCAGGCCTGACCTGGTACTCTGTACTGCATGGTGGCAGCGGCAGCATGGCCCAGCTCCAGCCAGGTGGCGTGGCTGTAGTGCTGCCAGCCACTGGTGCTCCAGGCAGCGTGGTAAGGGGGCAGGGAGCGGGGGGGGTGGGTTGGATAGAGGGCAGGGGAGTACGGGGTGGTGGTCAGGGGATGGGGGTGTGGATAGGGGTCAAGGCTGTTGGGGGGGAACAGGGGGTTGAATGGGGGCAAGGGTCCCCGGGGGGCAGTCAGAAAGGAGGGGGGGATGGATGGGACAGCAGGGGGCAGTCAGGAGCAGGGGTTCCAGAGGCAGTCAGGAATGAGAGAAGGGGTTGAATGGGGCAGCAGGGATCTGGGGGCAGTGAGGGGACAGGGAGCAGGGGTGTGTGGATGGGGCGGGGGTCCTGGCGGGGCCATCAGGGAAAAGGAGGGGTTGGATGGGGCAGGAGTCCCATGGAGGGCAGATCGGAGGTGGGGGCCGGGTCATGACCCCCTCCCCTAACCAGCCCTCCATACAATGTACAAAACCTGATGCAGGCCCTCAGGCCAAAAAGTTTGCCTGCTTCTGGGTTAGATTCTCACTGCTCTAGTAATTAAGCCAAAAACAACTTGTAAAGATTCTATAAAGCTAGATACAAGATAAACTAAATATACCAATCTAATGCAAAATATATTTTCTATCAATTGAAACAAAAGTATTGGGAATTGGAGGAGAAAGCAAGAAACCCACTAGCAGATAAACAATGTAATAACAAAATAATATCCATATGAAAGTCTGATAACTCTGTAGCAATCTTGCAGTCTCGTGTCATTGTGTCTGTATTTTTCACTCCGGTCTGCTTTCAGAAGGATACAGACCAAGCATAAGAAAACGTATCTTTTTGTAAAAAAAATTCACAGACCACAAATAAATAAAAAACAAAATGATAACCTTGAAGAACCATTTGAAAATAATGAAATATTGTACTGGAAAACATGGACCAAATTCAGGTCTGCTCAGAGTGGGTGCAAGATAGTAGAAGTAATGAACTAACACCAGTGAATTTCTCCTATCTTCCTTAACTATTCAGAAACTCCCTGAACAAGATACATTCCCATCCAAATTGTCTGTTATTCAATAATAATTTGCTTTCTGCTATGCAGAATGTTTAATTGAGCACATGAAGATACTATGCCAGATGAAGAGGTGACAACATAGGTGGTGATGCTGATAAGTTGGCAAGTCAGGGTAAATTGTAGAGCAGTGGCAAGTATTTTTTCACAGGATGTTTATTTTTGCTGGGGTACATCTTATCCTACCCTGAGTGCTGGAACTACGGGTGCAGGGGGTGCTGCGCCCTCCAGCTTGATGTGGATTCAATCATGTATAGAGTTTGGTTCAATGGCTCTCAGCACCCCCACTATAAAAATTGTTCCAGCACTCCTGCCCTAGAACAGAATATACAAAAATATTAATAAATCCTCACTATATTTATGGTTAAATGTTTTCAACAAAGATGATGGGCCACTGCTGCAGTTGCAGCTATTCAATCTTCTTGAATTCAATGGGATTACTCTGGGGCAATTGAGAATAATTTGGCCCTACATTAAGAACACAACCTGAGGTGAATGGGAAAAATAGGTGTAGATGGCGGAATTGTAGAATGCAGTAAAGACTCAGGATTAAATCCTGAGAGATGCTGAACACCCCTTGAAATCAATGGGAATCGCAAGTGTTTCAGCAGGCACTGAGCAGCAATGAGAATTTGGCCCTTACTACATATATAGGAGGAGATAATGAAAAGAAGCAACGTGATCCTGTAGGTGACTATTCCCAATGACCAAAGATATTCATTTTAGGATGATATAAGACTTAACCAACCAGTAATAAATTTCAGTAGATATTTCTTCTAAGGGCATCTTTGCTAGTAAATTTTCCAAAAGTCTTAAAACTTCAAAAGGGTACTTAGCAACTTTGCCTTAATAACTTAGTAACAGGTCATGGTAACCTTTTAGATATCTCAAATGACTAAAAGGATAGGAAGCTTCCAAGAAATATGGTCCTGTTTTCAGTTAGTCTGCGATTAAGGTATATTGTATATCTCTACATAGATAATTAATACAAAAATATGTGATCCTATTTGTCATCTTTCATCCCTAAGGATTTCACAAACTGCATCTATACATCACTAATGAAATGCGGCCACCTCTAGGACAGAGTTCAGCAGCCAAATGCCTATGCATAGCTCTCTAAATAACCGCTGAGCACAGGCAGATTTTGGCAATCCTCTTCTCTCATCAGAAGTGCCAGGGAATCTTTAAGGTCCACACACGGAAAGCAAACAAGATCTTATGTCATAAAGTCTTACTCAAAAGGCTACGCTTAGTATGGCACAGAACTCTAAGTATCCACCTCAAAAGCATAAATAGCTCAGTATTTAAACCTCTGGTCCCAAGCAGTCTCGCTCCTTCAGACCTGATGCTTGGCCCATTAAGCATCCCCTCAGGCTATGGTAATAAACCCTTTATTACTTTGATGTGAATAGATGAAAATAAGTTAATGTATTGTGTTATGGCTTTACAGTAATGATCCCTGTCTTTTTCTTTTACTAATAATAAAACTTGTTGTCATTTGTAGCAAATTACATCATACATTTTGGGCTATATTTGAGTCCACCAACTACATTTCCCTTTTTTGAACTTTAAAAACTGGGTCTGAACAAGGACCTCAACCAACAAAAGACAACTAAAGATTCCAGTTCATTATATTATAAATTATGCATTTACTGAGAGATTTAAACATGCTTCATAAAAACACGTATTCAGCCTAATATGGGACGAGTTTAAGGGTTTAGTGGCTGCCCCTGTATAGTATTACTTCTTCTACTGTATCAGACTAATTTGACTTGAGATAAATGGGAGGAGCAGTTTAAATAATTAGAACTATTGAATACATTCTTTCAGAGTGGTAGCCGTGTTAGTCTGTATCAGCAAAAACAACGAGGAATCCTTGTGGCACCTTAGAGACTAACAAATTTACTTGGGCATAAGCTTCCGTGGGCTAAAACCCACTTCATTAGATGCATGGATTGAAAAATACACAAAGCAGAATATATATTATAGCACATTAAAAGATGGAAGTTTCCTTTTATGCCTAAATAAATTTGTTCACCTCTAAGGTGCCACAAGGATTCCTCGTTGTTTTTGCTGAATACATTCTGTACTTTCATGTTAGCTGAGAGAAGCATCCAGAGCAGCTCATTAAAACAGAACTCAACCTTTGGTCCATAATTACCTCTGGAAGACCTGTCCTTGAGAAATCTTTCTAATTGGACCTGAGGGATTGCACAACATTTGCCTTCAAGACATCCATTAATTTCCTTTTATTTTCAGTTTAGCCTTCCAAAACTAATTATATAGATCTGAAGTAAAAATAAGGGGAAAAAATGAGCGTCAGGAAAAACATTTAAAAAGATCACTTGTAAAATGATACAGCCAAAAAAAAAAATCCCAAACAATCCTGTGAAGGTCTGTGACGTTGTCTAATTAAAATATAACCCTGGAAATCATTAATACTACCACTGTTATATAATTGCAACAAATCTTATACAAAGTATAATACATGGCCAGAAAGGGTTAAACAGCTTGCAGGCAGAATGACCAAAAGCCCATCTTTAAAGTCATGTTAGAAATGTATGTGAATGGTAATGAGGGCTATTCTTGCTAAATAGGCTAGAACTTTGAAATACACACAATTAGTATCACTTCTAACTAAAAATATAGGTTTGCATCTTATATGCTACCTATCTGTCACTATAGCTAATTCAGAGATCAAAAGGGGAACATTAACATTTAGATGAATCCTGGGTGAAGTCATGTCATTGTCTATAAGTCTCTTTGAAATTTGTGATAGACTGCCTAATGGATAAATTGCCCTATGTTGGTGTTTAGAAAGCAATAGGTTACATCAAAAGCTTATTGTTTACCCAGGCCTGCATAGTCAAGTGGATGCTAGAACACTATAAAAAGATCCTTGGGTCCTGATTCTGTCATTTCAGATCTGCTTGAGGCTTCATACAGGGGAACCTTAAGCCATAAGGACTGAGATCTCAGTCCTAAACTGGAATGCCCTGAAATGATATTGGACATTGGACCATAACCTATGAACTAAATTCTAAAGGAACTGTTTGCAACTACAAAGCTCACCATCTCTGCTATGAATCTGAACCTCAAGAATTAAACTCATGTCCATATGTATATTGATCTATTAGCCATACTTGCTCTTCTTTTTTAATAAATTTTAGTTTAGTTAAGAAGTGACTGTGAGCATGTATTTGAGTAAGATCTGGAATATTCAATAACTTGGGAAGTAATGTGTCCAATCCTTTGGGACTGATAGAACCTTTTATTTTATATGATGAAATATGATTTTCAGAAATCTTCATCATATTTGACTTGGGTATCTGGTTGGAGGCCTGAGGCTGGGTCGCTTTAAGGGCCCTGTGTTGTTGGGTTCTAGGCAATCAGTGAGGTAATAAAGAAGCTGTTTTATGCTGGCTTGGCAAATTTAAGTATAGGATTAACCACCAGCTTTGGGGTTTGTCTGCCCTATTCTTTGCAGTTCACCCTATTGGGTGACCTTGGAAGCCTCACTGGGACACCCATCACAAGGTTATACATGTTGTAATCTCTGGAAAATTACAAGAAAGAAAGCTGCTATGCTGAATAAATAAATCCTATATTTTATTAAATAATGCAAACTAGTGCATTTCATTATGGGGTGACCATCTGAGCCCTGATTGCAGGTGCTGGAAGTAAGAAGAGCTTGTGATATTTCAGTACCAATCAAATCCGCACTAATACCTAAAACCAATATTTGATTCAACCCTAAACCCTATATTGATTTGGATACAGATACCAGCACCACATCCTCTGCAAATCCCTAGTTAACACACTCTATCTGAGCAAAGAAAATACCAGAGCAGCTTCTCAGCACGAGGACTGGCCAAGAGCCCAGACATGACAGAAATGTACCTAGTCTCACCTGGATAGATTTTTTTTAATTCAAAAGTGTTATAAAAGAAGTGATCTGCATAGGATCTCTCAGTCTGGCCTGGCTGGTGTTAGGAACCAGGCCCTTCCTTCCTGACCTTGGCTGAAATTTGGCTGAACTTTAACTGCATAAAGTGTATTTGAAAAATGTACTTTAGAACCTTGGGCTATAAGAAAATTTTATTCGCACAATGACATTCACCTCTGTGCAGAGGGCCAGCACAAGGACAATGCACTGTTTGTATCCTACTTAACCCACAAAATAACATTGTTAAACTGGGGGTTGCTAGGTATAGGGATGCACCAGCCAGATCCCCTGACCCTTGGTCACCCCTCTGTTCTGCGGTCAAGGAGAGGAGATAGTATTGGAGCCACTACATCACCTAAATATCCCCCTATATAGGTAAGATCCTCAAGCTAAGTTTAAGGCTTCTTTGTGCCACTGTAATAGTGTAAAGCAGTCATGGCATGGCTGAGGATCTGGTCCCGTGTCTTCAGCAGGAGATGAAGCCACTCAACACCTATCAAAGAAATACTCAACACATCTTACAAGATTGGTCTGTAAATCACCAGAGAGAAGAAATTTATGTTTGCAGTTTATCTAGTGAGTACTCTCAATTCATCCTGCCTAATGAGTAGCTCTCCTTAGTTAATCCAGCAGAGCTCTGGTCTCTCTTCAACCTACTGTGCAGTTCTTTACAATAACATTTATTATTTCTAATCAGCTGTGTCAAAGATGGAATGCCTCTATTAAAAGTATATGAGCACTCTCTAAAAGGCCATTTTCCCCCTGTGTTAGCTTATTTTTGGCCACATCTGTCCCATAAATTTGTCGACAATCAATTCTTGTTTCACTGCACAACTTAGGAAAAAGTATTGGTTTCCTGATAATAGAAAGAAACAAGCTAATACATAACACTGTTCATTACCAGGTGCTGAGGTACTGTGCAAATCTTTCAAAGGTTATTGCTTTTTTAATGAACAACAAAGTGAATCTACATGTGTCTGCACTAGGTTTCAGCCCTGACAAAAGCATTCAATATTTTTAATAGCTACACGAATATTACTGCTTGCAAAAGGGGTCGGCAACCTCTGGCACGTGGCTCACCAGGGTAAGCACCCTGGCGGGGCGAGCCAGTTTGTTTACCTGCCACGTAGGCAGGTTTGGCCGATTGGGGCTCCCACTGGCCGCTGTTCACCATCCCAGGACAATGGGGGCGGCAGGAAGCGGTGCAGGCCGAGGGATGTGCTGGCTGCAGCTTCCCGCCTCCCTCATTGGCCTGGAGCAGCGAACCGCGGCCAGTGGGAGCCACAATCGGCTGAACCTGCGACACGGCAGGTAAAGAAACTGGCCCGGCCCACCAGGGTGCTTACCCTAGTGAGCCGTGTGCCAGAGGTTGCCGACCCCAGCTTACAGTTACCAAATACATTTAATCAACTATATTTATGTAAACATCAATACAGAAGATACTCAAGGGCATCATAGAAATTCCCTTCTGATTTAAAGCTTAGAGAACAGAAACTGTGATATTTAGAGATCATGCACTCTGGAAGGCATGGCATTGCCCCAGCAAGTAGTGATATTGATGAAAGTCAGAACATAAGAATGACCTTACTGGGTCAGACCAATATTCAGTTTTCCAATAGCGTCCAGTGCCAGATGCTTCAGAGGGTAATTATTGAGCTCTCCTCATGACCTCCCCTGTCATGCAGTCCCAGCTTCTAGCAGTCAGAGGTCTTGGGACAGCGGCATGGGGTTACATTACTGACCATCTTGACTAATAGCCACTGATGGACATATCCTCCGTGAATATATCTAATTCCTTCCAATTATATTTTTAGCCTTCACAATACCCCCCGGCAACAAATTCCACAGGCTGACTGTGTGTTGTGTGAAGAAGTATTTCTTTATGTTTGTTTTAAACCTGCTGCCTATTAATTTAATCAGGTGGCCCCCTGGTTCTTGTGTATGTGAAGGGGTAAATAACTCTTCTCCATAGCAATCATGATTTTATAGACTCCTATCATATCCCCCTTAATCATCTCTTTTCTAAGGCCTGGTCTACACTGGCGGGGCAGGGAAGTGTGGGGAGGCGGGAATCGATCTAAGTTATGCAACTTCAGCTATGTGAATAACGTAGCTGAAGTCAACATACTTAGATCTACTTACTGCAGTGTCTTCACTGTGGTAAGTCAACTGCTGATGCTCCCCTGTCGACTCCGCCTACACTTTTTGATCCGGTGGAGTACCAGAGTCGACAGGAAAGTGCTCAGCGGTCTATTTATCGTGTCTTCACTAGATATGATAAGTCGATCCCCGTTGGATCGATTGCTCCAGAGGTAAGTGTAGACATGACCAAAACCAACCCAGGCTCATGGGAGAGGGATAGCTCAGTGGTTTGAGCATTGGCCTACTAAACCCAGGGTTGTGAGCCCAGTCCTTGAGGGGGGCCATTTAGGGATTGGGACAAAAAAATAAAAATTGGGAATTGGTCCTGCTTCAAGCAGGGGGTTGGACTAGATGACTTCCTGAGATCCCTTCCAACCCTGATATTCTATGATTCTAAGTTGAACAGTCCCAGACTTTTTAATCTCTCCTCATACAGAAGCTGTTCCATACCCCTAATCATTTCCGTTGCCCTTCTCTGTACCTTTCCCAATTCTAATGTATTTTTTTGAGATGAATGACCAGAACAGCATGACGTATTCAAGGCATGGGTGTACCATGGATTTACATAGTGGCATTATGACATTTTCTGTTTTATTATCTATCTCTTTCCTAATGGTTCCTAACATTCTGTTAGCTTTTTTGACTGCTGCTGCCCATTGAGCAGGTATTTTCAGAAAACTTTCAATCCTCTAATACCAACCCGCCTCTCCCAGAAATCCTGTTCACAGAGTCTCTATCACAGGAACTCATTGCACTGAGTTCATAGAACCACTGAAATTAAAGCTGTTGTCCACCCCTTCACCAGTGCAAGATTGTTACGGGGTGTTTTCTAGTCCAGGATCTCAAACTTCATTACACAGCATCCCCCTTCTGACCACAAAGTTATTACATGACCCCGGGGGGGGACAGAGCTAGAGCCCTGCTGCCCCAGATGGGGGGTAAGGGAACTGGAGACTGAGCTTCAGCTCCACCACTCTGGGTAGGAGGAGAGGGGGCTGGAGCCTGAGCCCTGCCACCCTGGGTGCAGGTAGAGCTCGGGCTTCAGCTTCAGCCTCAGGTCCCAGCAAGTCTAATGCTGGCCCTGGCGAGCCCATTAAAATGCAGTCGGGGCACACTCTGGGTTCCTGACCCACAGTTTGAGAACTGCTGTTCTATCTCTGCCAAGCAAGCTTTAGCAAAGGGACTTCCACCATACCTCGGACACTATTATACCGTTTAAAACTAGATTTATCTCTTTCATTTCATCCCTGTAATCTTGGTTTCCCTACAGCAAATTCCTTATATAACCCTAAACAATTCCACCTGTAAAATAGGGAGAATGATATTTAACTACTAGTGTAAAGCACATTGAGATCTCTTAATGAAAAGCACTAAATGATCACTATTGTTACTCACTATGCTCTTGACACCTTTTAAATACTTGTAGTTGTTCTGTTCCTCTTAGTTGTTATGGAACCAAAGACCTGGATTTCCCTGATACGTTATACATTGAACAGGAGTCACGGGCCCTGATTCTGCAGTCATTTTTACTAGTTTTACATTGGCGGATCTCCACTGACTTCAGTGGAGTTAATCCTGATTCCTGCCCATGTAACTGACAGCAGAATCAGAACCATAGTCACCTTACTGTTCTCTCCAGTTAAAAATGGAGTTGGAATCCATGCCATTCAGCCCAGATCTACACTGGTGGTCCAAGTTCTTTGAAAATGAGATTGATATTTGGAATTCAGTGACACAAAGGCATAGGAAGATTATTCAGCACTGTGAAAACGCATGAGAGCTGTTGTTAGCAGAAACATGGAGGAAAATGCAATTGTAAAAAATCCTAAATATAAAAATAATGGCAATGTGTTAGGACACAAGGAATTATGCCTAGAATAATGCACTTTTATAATTAAATTATTATAAAGTATCTTAAGATGAGTTTGGAATAAAAATGTGAAGAAATTGGACTAAAATCTAAATCTAAAAAATGATCATGTTTTCTGATATTTTCACTGGAATTATATCTAGCATAAAACAGTTTCACAGCTATAATTCAAACTGAGTTTTACTTTATCAATTTAACTATAGCAGTCATTATGGTAGACCCTAAATAAAAGTCAACATTTTCAGTTCCAAATCATCTGCTGGTGTTTGAAATATTAACAAGTAATATGATTAATGTTTTAAAGGAAGGAATTTATGTAGGATCACTAAAAGGGAATATGTTTCAAAACTTCAAGCCCCTGTTCCATGAGGGGATGGCGCACTGCATCTCAAGAACAGAGGATCCAGAACAAGAGAGCACAGAAGCAGAAAGTTTATTAAAAAGGTGTCACAGAAGAAAAGAAATATTGTCTTGCTGTAAATGTCTGCTTTTTAAAGAAACTGAGATGCAGATAAAAGTCAGGTTTGTCATAAATTAAATCCCCAGATTGACCTAACAGAACAAACAATTATGATATGATTTTCCCCAGTATGTATGGACCCAGAGGATGCATTTGCTTCCGTAAAGTTCAGGCAAAACCTTCAATATGTTTAACCTCTTGATTGGGGGGCAGAGGAGTAAAAATTTAAGAGGAAACAAAATTTTTAGTTTATTTGGTCACCACTTACTGATTATCTCATTAGAATACTTCCACTCCAAACACAAGATTTACAGTATTACTGGGTGAAGCAATACAAACTGTATATTAAGTAATAGAATCCTCACATCATTTTACTTTGCCATATTTTTGCAATCCCACCCACCCTTGACCTTTTTTTCCTTGCACAGTCTTTGTCTATATTGCATTAATGTAGGGCCTCATACAAACTCAATGGGAGTGTTTCTATTGACTTCAGTGGGCTGTAGTTAAGGCCTATAATTTGAACTGCAGAAATGTCAGAGTTTAGGGTGAAGTATGTGATTAAATGCATATCTGATTGCATTTCTCTCACTTGTGCTCTACTTCTTTACATTTTTTAATCTAATCTATTTTCTCTGCCAGTTTAGGGATAGTTACTGCATTAATCTTAAAGGGAAGAAAGGGGTCCATGGTGTCTTTGACAGTCTACCTTGCCCCTCTCCCATACAGTCACATGCACAGAGGAGGAATGCCACCGACCCACATCGTTGGGTGGGGGAAATTGATGGGACAGTGACTGGTGGTGAAAGGTGAACAGTACCAGCAGCCAGAGGTGGCAAGTTATATGGGCTGTGGCCCTTCCCACACCTCTTGCTGGAAAGGGAGGGGGCCAGGGATCGCACAGCACCATTATTGTGGCAGGAAGGGCCCTGGCTTTGTGCACCTAGGCAGCTCTGCTGGAACCCGACCTACGGGACCTGCTCCTATCCCCCATAGCCTTGAGGTGGGGATCTCAGGGTTCATGTGGTGCACTTATAATAGTAGGAAGGGGATCTCATCCCCCTCCCCTCCCACTACTCACCAGGGTGGCTTCACATGGTGCTGCTACTGTGGCTGGGGTGGGAGGCTTGGGTTCCTGATGGTCCTTGTTCCTGCCCCAATGTAGAAGCACACTGCTCCTTGTGTCCTGCATGTCTGGTTTCTGGTGGGGAGAGAGGAAGGGTTTATGTGGCTTCAGCCAAGGGTCAGGCAAGCTGCCTGCAGGTACCTGCTCCAGGAACTGCTCTGAAGGGGCCAGGCAGGATGCACAGTCCCTTCCTCCCCTCCCTTGGGGTGAGGCAGCAAGAGTTGGGGCAGCAGTGATAGGGGTGCCATCCCACAGGCAGAGAGGGACTCAGCCCTGCCTTAATGGAGCACTGAAAGTGATGGCCTCAGAGGTGGGTGAGGGCTCATTTGAGAAGCTTTGTCAGAGAATTGTGGGTTTGGGAGTGCAGCCTTGTGGGGAAGGATGTGCTCAGTCTTTGCATGAATGGGGCTCGGGCAAGCACCAATGGCTTGCAACAGGCGCAGGAGGAAAGTCACAAGTTGAGGGGAACAGCTGGACAGGAGCTGGGACCTTGGCAGGGACAGTTCATTTTGCAGAGGGTGGTGAGTCAGAGGAGTGTGTCTTTCCTGGTTGGGAACCAGAACACCTCATACGGGAGGTTCATGGGATGGATTTGGGGTCTGGGTTTGAGCATAGTAAGGGGGTGAGCCTCATAGAGGTGGATGAAGATGATGAGGAGTGGTTGAGTGGTCCTGGGCTTTCACCTCACTCCATAACTTGCCAGGAGTCCCATAGGCATCCTCAGGATGCAGTGGTGAGGTTCAGCAGCAGCCCTCAAACATTGAAGGAGGGGATTGTGAACCTCAGTGTGCTGGGGCCAGGCTGGCTTTCCAGGTCCCTCCTTTTTCAGACACTCCCTTCAAGGGATATGGGCTGTTTTGGCAAACTCATTGGCATTGATGGGCTAGTAGGTTGGGCAGCCTGCCTGATAAGAGTGGGCACCTCTCAGACAAGAGGGTAGCACTGTCACAGGTTTAGGGTGGGACTGGTATCCCGCAGAGGAATAAGGAGCAATTAGGAAAGGTCCCCCACCGATAGCCAGGTGGCATCATACCTAGCAAAACATAGGCAGGAGACATGACAGCTGATGTCCCTGGAGTTGATGCAGGATCCCATCACCCACTTGGGAATAATCTGTGTAATGGGGTTAAAGAAGGGATTTGGAAGGGGAATTTGTGGATTTATTTACTTTGCTTTTCAGGGAAGAGCAGACAGAATAAAGTGGCAAAAAGCACAAAAACAAGGAGGAAAAACCCTGCAGACCTAAGGTGCCTCAAACTCTTGAGAACTAACCCACAGCCTTTCACACTTCTGCAGGTATGATTTGTGTGTGGAGCTCCGAGAGGCGTATTTTCTTGTTTCAGTATGAGGAAATATTAGTGAGGGCTCATGCTACATATAGTGGGGCAGCGTGGTTAAGCTATGACAGGGAATTTAGGCAGAGGGTGTCAGAAAAGCCTCATTTACCCTGGAGTAAGATAGACCAGGAACTTTGGCTGGAGAGTATGACTCCTTATCACCCCACCCAGCTGGCATTCATGGACAGCAGGTTACCAGTGCCAAAACTTCAGCTTCAAAATGCAACTATAAAAGCCAACGTGTGTTTTGCATTTAACAATGGGAAATGTCTTTGTTTCCAATCTAGGTACAAACACTGCTGTAGGAGGTGCGGGGGTCAGTATAGTGCATTCTCCTGTTGTGGGGGGAAAGGGCAGTTCCAACAGGGCAGTAAGAAAGGACGTGTGCAAGTACCCAGTGCTAAGTGGAGGGAGGCAGTAATAATAGAAAAGGCTTCTTCTCCAATTAAGTTTCAGGTGTTACTGAACTTGTTATTGGACTACCCTAAGAAAAAGGATGCTGCTTACTTATGGAACGGATTTTTGGCTGGTTTTCAAATCCCTTATGAAGACATGAGTTGTCACTCCTGGCAGAGAACTTGAAGTCTGTTAAAGGCTTTGAGTGTATAGTAAGGGCAAAGATCACCACAGAGGTGGCACAAGGTAGTGTAGCAGGCCCCTTTTGACATAATCCAATGCCAGAATTACATATATCTCTCCTATGTGTGGTACTGAAGAAGGCAAAGGGGGAATACACCTGTCCTACCACTGGGACTCATCAGTAATGATCATATTGGCCCCAAGTGGCATTCAGTGAGATATTCATCATTTGATGTTGCAGTAGCCATGGTTAGGGAGCGTGGCCCTGGGACTCTGTTGGCAAAACGCAACAGCAAATCTGCATTCCAGTTGCTTCCAGCGCAGGCCAGGGACTTTAACCTGCCTGGGTTTCAGTTTGAAGGCCATTGCTATTTTGATAAAGCCATGCCCAGGGGGTGCTCAGTATCACGTGCTGCTTTTGAAAAATTCAGCTCCATGCAAGGCCGGATTTAGGACGTGCAGGGCCCTATTCAAAAGGGCTGCCGCTGAAATGCTGCCGAAGACAGCGGCAGCTCAATCAGTTACTGCTATTTATGGCGGCACTTCGGCAGAGAGTCCTTCTTTACGTTGTGGGCCCCCTCTTCTGGACGCCGCAGGGCCCTCGTAGGCATGGGGCCCAATTCAGGGGAATCGAGCGAATCCGCCTAAAGCCAGCCCTGGCTCCATGTTGGAGTGGGCAATTGTTCATGAGACTGCCCTGCCTCACACAGTGCACTATCTCAATGACTTCTTATTTGCAGGTAGGTTAGGGACAAGCAACTGTGATTACATGCTTCAGACAGTTTAGAACCTAGCCAAGAGTCTCTCTGGCTTTCTCTTGCCATGGAAAAGGCAGAAGACCCCATCCAAAGTTTAATGTACCAGGATATCATAACCTAGTCTCAGATTTGGACCTTAGCGTCCAAAATATGGGGGTTAGAATGAAAACCTCCAAGCTTAGTTACCAGCTTGGACCTGGTAAAGCTGCCACCACCCAAAAATTTAGAGTGTTTTGGGGCACTCTGGTCCCCCCAAACCTTCCCTCAGGACCCCAAGACCCAAATCCCTTGAGTCTCACAACAAAGGGAAATAAACCTTTTCTCTTCCCCCCTCCAGGTGTTCCTGGAGAGACACACAGAAGCAAGCTCCGTGAATCTAAACAGAGGGATTCCACCCTCCCCGTTTCCAGCCTTGGAAAACAAAAGTACCGAGAGCTAATCTCTCTTCCCCCTTCACCCAGAGGGAATGCAAAGTCAGGCTAGTAAATCTAACACACACAGATTTCCCTCTGACTTCTTCCTCCCACCAATTCCCTGGTGAGCACAGACTCAATTCCCTTGAGTTCCCCACTAAAGAAAAACTCCAACAGGTCTTAAAAAGAAAGCTTTATGTAAAAAGAAAGAAAAATACATAAAAAATGGTCTCTCTGTATTAAGGTGACAAATACAGGGTCAATTGCTTAAAAGAAATATGAACAAACAGCCTTATTCAAAAAGAATACACTTCAAAGCACTCCAGCAACTATACCCACGTAAATACAAAAGAAAAACAATAGAAACCTTACTGCCTTACTATATTTGTACTTACAACTTGTAAACAGAAGATTAGAAAGCAGGAAATAGAGAAATCCTTCCCATAGCCGAGAGGGAGTACAGGCAGAAGACCTCAGACACAAACTTCCCTCCACCCAGACCTGAAAATGTCTGGTTTCCTGATTGGTCCTCTGGTCAGGTGTTTCAGATTACTTCTTTCCAGGTGCAAGAGACGTAAACCCTTAGCTATCTGTTTATGACACAGGGCATCAAATTGGACACAGCTGGAGTGTTTCTAGGTTACCTACAGAGAAGTTGGAAGTGGTTAGGATACAGGCTCTCAAAGGGGAAAAGAAAATTACTCTGATGGACCTACAGGTGATCATGGGACACCTTAGCCTTGCATGCCAGGTGTTGGCTCCTGATCAGGCATTCTGTGCCTGTCTGGCTTTGGCCTTCTCTGCAGTGTGAAACCCTCACCACTTTGTCAGAATGACACGGGAAATTAAAAGAGACTCAGAAGTGTGGGAGAGATTCCTGGAAAATTTTAATGGGGTTTCAATATGGCATTCAGACTGGTTGCTTAAGAGTGATCTGCAGATACAATTTGATGCCTTGGAAGGTATAGGTTTTGGGATTTACTTTCAAGGACAGTGGTGTGCACAGAGGTGGCCAGAAAGCTGTGTGGCTCAGGGGATTACAGGGGACATCACCTTCCTTGAGTGTTTTCCTATACTGGCGGCAGTCACTATGTGGGGAGCAAACTTTCAGAACTAAAATGTCCATTTCTGGTGTGACAGTCAATGTGTTAGCCATACTGTAAATAGACAGTTAGTTAAGCCTGCTTGGGTACTGAGGCTGGTGAGGGCCTTCATTTTACACTGCTTGTTATTTAACATCTTTTTTCATACAGTGCATGTCCCGGGATGGATAATGGTGCTGCCAATGCTTTATCTTGATTTCAGGATGACAGATTCCAGGAACTTGCCCTGCTGGCCAGCAAGGATCTATGGGCAATGCACCAGCTACTCTGGAACCTTGGCTTAAGACAGCTGTGGGACTATAGAGGATTCTGTTGCCTCATGGATTCTGAGGGCCTGTAAGGCCAGCATGACAGTATTGTGGGTCATATGGTAAGGAGCCCTGTAACCCCAGCACTGGAACCAATTAAATGCCTGCTATAGGAAAGTATGGGTGATGGGTGGGAAGCACCCCTCTCGTGTGTTAAACTTTTATTAAAGTTGCAACCTGCCACTTAATTTCATGCATATGTCTGTCCTCATTTTGCCACTGTGTCCACATCAATGTGTTCCTTGAGATCATTCCACCTGCAGTGCCCCATCAGTATCTACACATTTTTCACAGACAGTATTGCTGTAGAACTTGCTGCTCAAACTTCCTCATGGTTTCTCGTAACAGGCTAGGCCCCAGACCAGCAACTTGGCCTTCTTAGTTGCCTCCTCCATTTAAAGTCAGGCACTTCCAGGTCCCCAAGAAACAAACAAATAATAAAAATACTTTCCATTTGGAAAGTGATTTTCAAACTTTAACTAATTAGTTTCCATACCCTCCTTTGAGGTAAGTCATTAGTATTATTGCCATTCTCTCAAAAAGGAAACAGGTAAAAAGGCATCAAATCACTTGTTCAAGGCAATAGAGAAAATCAGGGTATGTTTTCAATGCAGGGTTAGCCCAGGCTCCTAACTGTGTTGTCCCTAACCCCCCTCCCATTAACACATGAAAACCTCTTATCTGAGTTTAGTAGTGCTTTCAACTGGCTAGAGGTATGGGTTAGATCCCAGGTTCTGCATTCCCTCAGCCTGGTAACAAGTTCCCTTTGCAGTGAGCTCACAGGCTAAACCATGTGATTGCTGATAGTCCTCCAGTGCCTTCCCACAATTCCTCCCCCCATGTGCCCAGAAGGACAGATGAGTTCTGCTACAAATCAGTGGGAAAGAAAGAATCACAGGGTGGCTCAGTTTACTGCAGCACAAAGACCCCAGGGATATGCCCCCAAAATCCTAGTAATATACATAAGTGAGTGTGTTGCACTCAGGGAGGACTCAGTAACTGAAGTGTGGCTTTGCAGTGTGGCTGCTCTCACTGTGGCTGGCTAACCCAGATGTTAATCACCAGAGTTAACACTGCAGTGAAGATATATCCTCAATGTCATAACCAGGATTAGAACTCTCCGTTCTGTGACCTGAGCACAGGTCTCTCAATAGTTGGGCTATAATATGTAAATAGCTGCTATATGTCAGCCAGACGATCTCAGTATGTCAAAGCAATATTTGTTATTACAGATCTGTAGAATCATAAGCCCACAAGGTAGAAACAGTAAAATAAAATAGAACAAACAGCTAACTACATACCTAAATAATCTAGATGGAGGTGATTTGTGCCATCAAAAACTTGATTTCAGAAAATATAAGCATTTAAACTAATTTAGGCTTGCCTAATTTCAAAAATCATTTTTCAGTGTTGAAAAGGAGTCTCTGTTGTTCTCTCTCTTTCTAGTTGTCCTCCTTGGCCCTGCACGACACTCCTTCTTTAAAGAGTATTGCTGCCTAAACACAGAGTAAACATTCTGTTATAGTAAGAGATTCTTTTTATCTCCTCTCCAACAGGCAAGTACCCTCTCTCCCTCCCCCTCCCTCTCTCCCCTGCATAGCTTCCATTGGTAAGTATAAACATAGTTTGTCTCATTGTGGGGATGTCAAGGTTCCTCCCCAACTCTGAACTTTAGAGTACAGATGTGGGGACCTGCATGGACACTTCTAAGCTTAATTACTAGCTTAGATCTGGTAACACTGCCACCATCCAGAAATTTCAGTGTCTGGATCACTTCCTGTCCCCCCTAAACCTTCCCCTCCCTGGGTAGCCTTGAGAGGCTTTCACACCAAGTTCCTGGTGAACACCGATCCAACCCCTTGGATCTTAAAACAAGGAGAAAAATCAATCAGGTTCTTAAAAAGAAAGCAAGGTAAAAATCATCTCTGTAAAATCAGGATGGAAAATACATTACAGGGTAATCAGATTCATATAGCGCAGAGGAACCCCCTCTAGCCTTAGGTTCAAAGTTACAGCAAACAGAGGTAAAATCCTCTCAGCAAAAAGGAACATTTACAAGTTGAGAAAACAAAAATAAGACTAACACGCCTTGCCTGGCTGTTACAAGTTTGAAACATGAGATACTGATTCAGAAAGATCTGGAGAGCCTGGATTGATGTCTGGTCCCTCTTAGTCCCAAGAGCGAACAACCCACAAAACAGAAAGAGCACAAAGACTTCCCTCCACCAAGATTTGAAAGTATCTTGTCCCCGTATTGGTCCTCTGGTCAGGTGTCAGACAGGTTTACTGAGCTTCTTAACCCTTTACAGGTTAAAGGGGCATTAACCCTTAACTATCTGTTTATGACAGGGGAAAATTGACATGCTCTGACATATACCAGTCTATCTGTGGAATGACTATGACTGTAAGCATTAAGCTTAATGTCTGCCTGCTGCACTTCTTTGAAACAGACTCTCAGAACTGTAGTATTTTTTTTCTTGTCTACTGAGGAGTAAAACAGTTTAAAGAAAGAAAACATAATATCCTTGAGATGTTAGTGAGACCATAAAACAAAATAATCTACTGCCACCCTGATTACTACTACAGGATTTCAAAAATGACAAACATACGTCTTACTTTGGTCTGCCTTTCACTGTTGGCAGAATCTACGCAAGCCAGTGCTGTACAGTAACTCCTCACTTAATGCTGTAGTTATGTTCCTGAAAAATGTGACTTTAAATGAAATGATGTTAAGTAAATCCAATTTCCCCATAAGAATTAATGTAAATGGAGGGGTTAGGTTCCAGGGAAATTTTTTTTCACCAGACAAATATATATATATATATATATATATATATATATATATATATATATATATATATATATAAATATAAATAATAATATCTACACACACTATAAGTTTTAAACAAACAATTTAATACTGTACACAGCTGTGATGATTGTGAAGCTTGGTTGAGGTGGTGAAGTCAGAGGGGTAGAAGGGTGCAATATTTCCCAGAGAATGTCTTACTGCTAAATGAGGAACTAGGACAGCTGAGCCCTCAAGAGTTAACACATCATTGTTAATGTAGCATCACACTCTACAAGGCAGCACAAATGGAGGGAGGGGAGACAGCATGGCAGATAGACAGAGACAGAGACTCTCACCTGTGTGTGAGAGATGTGCCTTGCCCCTTTAGTACATTGCCTTTTTAATTAGATCAGCAAGTTGAAACAGCAGCTGCTGCCAGCAAGCTCCCTGAGCCCTGTCGTGTCTCCTTCCTGCTTTATGGAGATGGAGTAAGGGAGCATTGCACAACTTTAAATGAGCACGTTCCTTAATTGATCAGCAATGGTACAATGAAACTGTTAACTGGGAGGACTTTAAGTGAGGAGTTACTGTATTCTGCTAAGATGTGAAAATGTGAAGGCAGTTTGATCACTCACACAAAAAGTAAAGTTAGTACAGTGCCTTTGTTATGGATCAGTTTTCTGTTCAGGTTATATTAAGACAGAAGAATTTTGTAGTAAAAAGAAAGGTACAAACATGTATGGAGGAGACTGAATACATGAAGACGACTAAGAGAAGCACCAGGAAGGCCAGTCCTGACTCTTTTTCACTTCCCAATATAAAAAAAGAACTCCTTCCATTCCGTCATTCAGATTTAGAAAGGATGTGACACTCTGACACAGACGATCAACAAAGGAATTAAGAAATTCAGCTCTTCTTGCCTCAGGGTCTTTGTTTATTTATTGCTCACTGACTATGTCCAAGAGCTAACAATAAAACACCCAAAACATTCCATCATTCTGAAGCTGAAAAATCTGCTGCTAAACAGCAGCATAATGGTTGCTAGGTAACATCATGCATTACAAGTTCCTAGTCTTATTTAAAATTCACATTAAGGGTCCTTAAAGTGAGATTAGTTTGTGGGCAGAATACAATTTTTGATGTCAGTATATTTACTCTAGAAAAACACTAGTCAGTCATAATATAAGCTCTCTCCACATTGCCCCGCCAAGTTGTCCTGTACTGAAGGAACCACCCATTGAGGTGAAAGTGTAGTCCATGGCCTCCACATTCATTCAATCCTTAATGTTTTGATTAAGAACAATAATGAGAAATAACCAGGTGATAATGACAATTGAGAAAAAGGTTTATGAGTCAGAGGGCAGCGAAGCTTTGCATTGCTGCAGAATGCTGCTCTAGGAATGTACCTTCAACTGCACTACCCTAGAGTTGTACCCCTGAAAGTCCTGTTAATATATATAGAAATCATTAAAAGAAGGCTAAAAGTACATGAAGGGAAATATGAGATGTAAAAAGCATAAGCCATGGCTAAACTGAAGACATAAGAAATAAAACCAAGTGAAGCAAACAGATGTGAGGAGAAGAAAAATCTCATTTAGGTGTCATTCTCCTTTAGTGAAGGGAGTGAGGAAGGAATAATGTACAAGAGCTAATTTGATGCCTCACATTTTTATATGGGAAACCAATGGAGAGATCACTTCTCACCTGGACCAGAATCAGTTCAGAGACTTAGAAGTAAAAGTCTCTATACTCTATCACCAGTCACTTGAATCATCCATTCTCTCTCACTTTAAAGCAGTAAAATTGGTGAGACAAGGTGAATGAGGTAATATCTTTTACTGAACCAAATTCTGTTCATGAGAGAAACAAGTTTTCAAGCTTACAGAGCTGGTCTTCATATCTGGAAGAAGAGCTCTGTGTAAGCTCTAAGTACATCGAAAGCTTGTCTCTCTCACCAACAGAAGTTGGCCCATGAAAGATATTACCTGACCAACCTTGTCTCACTAATGTCCTGGGACCAACATAGCTACAACAACACTGTAGAAAGCAATAATATCAACACTACTGTTACCTTACTACCTTGACTTCTAAAGTTCTCTACATACTGATGTAAAAACTATGCCTTGGGGTGGCAGTGAGGAGGGTTTTGACCTTTTCTTCCTTTGGATATTTTTGCCTGTGTGTGTGTGTGTGTGTGTGTGTGTGTGTAGGGGATCCACAGAGGAGACATATCAGAAAAACCAAGAAAAGTCCAAGAGGACCAGCTTGGGGGAGGGGGGATATAGGGCAGTGGGGTGGTAGCTAGAAAGAAGGGTCCAACCTCTAAGGAAGGGAAGGATCACAGGAGGTAGAGTCAAATTGTGTGCACCTAAGAGCCTCATTGAAGTACATAAGAACTTCAGGCACTTGGGAAAAAAATAGAAGTGAGAGAGTATTAAAGTGTCCAAGGGCTACACTGGGCCAGTAGCAGGGGACACCAAAGGGGGAGGCAGGGAGTGGTCCAGGTCCAGAGAAGAAAGACCAGCAGAACAGCAAGCACAGAGGGAGGCCAAAAATAGAGGAGCTCAGCAGGTGGATTAGAGATTATCTGACATTATCTAAATCAGACAAATGGTTCAATTGGACCATCCCATCTGGTGAAGAACAGACCACTGACAGTGAAGGAGACAGAAGCATAGCAGGTTACACATGCAGTGAGGGAATGGCTTGGACAAAGCTGCTATCACCCTATTGGCCAACAAGGTCAGTTAGAGAAGAAGTCTGCTAGCAGGCTGCGGCAAAGAGTTGAGAGAGCTGCTCTGGGCATAGGTGGCGGGTATAATAGGTCAGGGCAGGCTAAGCCTCCTCTGGTGGAGATGTGGTCACCTGACACCAGTTGTGGGGTTTGGCGGTTTGCACAGGAAGTTTTTGCTTGTTATTATGCCCCATGCAGGTACCAGGGTGGCTGAGGTGGTGGTATTTGCTACTCAGCTTCCTCAGTTCATCAGTAATCTCCCTGGAATCCAGAGAGATTACTGGTGACCCAGGAAGCTAAGTAACATGTACCGCCTCCTCAGCTGCCCCAGAATATGCCTGGCACATATAAAAAGCTCAATGTTCTTCCGCAAGAGATGAGCTTTTCCTGGGTGGTGGGGGGTGCAGCTTAGGGTCTCAGGAAGGAAGGTGCTGCCTGGTTGCTGGGGGCTTTGGCTGGTCCGTGGCTTCTGTGGCCACAGAAGGGCAGGGAGTAGCTTGCTGACCCGGCTGTGGAGGGGTGGGGCACTCAGGGCTTTGGCCATGGGAGGGCCTCAGGCAGAAAGGGTGGAGTTGAGGGGGCTAACCTCCCCAAAGATGGGCTCCACCCATTGCCCATGGCTCCAGGGAAGCTACAGGGGCACTGTACTGAGAGCTAATTGAGACAGGCCCTACCTCTGTAGGCTGGAAATTGGGCACCAAGAATCTTCTAGCAAGCTGTGTGATGACAACCATGGACAAGATTTACCAGCAGTTCCAGGATTAGTGGATTGGGTACAGTATGAAAGTGTGTCTTGTTCATAACATTAAAGGTTCACATTCCTGGGGAATGTTACTGCATACATTAACTTCTGTGACAGGGTCAGGCCAGAGGGCTACAGAAGAGTGGGATCCAGGAAGTGGACAGGCATGAGCCAGTACTCTCCATGCATCATAAAGGAACTTTTACAGGGCCTGGAGGCACAGGCACTTCAGGCCCTGTCCTTCCTCCTCCAGGGACAGGTGGAGGACCCAGTGCAGTCCTTGCCAGAACTCTAGAATCGCTGCCTGGAGTTTGGCCAGGAAGCCCAGGGCCGGGACCAGGGTGTTGAGCCAGTACCAGAGCATGGACAAGACTAGTTGATTAAGCACCACTGCCGGCCCTCAAAGGGAGAGGTACCAGAGTAGTGCTGTCCATTTCTGGAGCTGCTCTGTCACCCTGCCCTCTAAACCATGCCAGTTCTGCTGCAGAGACGGATGTGTGGCATAAAGGTAAACGCCAAGATAGAGCAGCAGACCCACACTCCACTGGATGGCCTGAAGTGCGGGTGGGAGGGAGCTCACCTGCCACCCATCCCCGACCACCAGGCCAGAGCTCTTGACCCAGTTGACCCAGGCAGAGGAGGCTGCTGAGTAGATGGCCTGGCAAGCCTCCACTCGTGCCAAGTCGCCCGGGTCCTGGATCATGAGGAGCACGTTGTCGGCTTATGCCGACAGGACTAGCTGCAGCTCTGGCTCTTGAAGCACCAACCCCGTCAGCCTCTGACGGAGGAGACAGAGGAAGGGCTCGATCGTCAGAGCGTACAGCTGACCCAAGAGGGGACACCCCTGCAGCACTCCTCGCCCGAAGCTGACCGGCTAGGTCAGGGTCCAGTTGAGCCTGACCAGACACTCCGCAGAAGCGTACAGCACCTGGAGAAAACCCACAAACCAGGGTCCAAAGCCAAACACTCGCAGAGTGCTCAGGAGATACCCGTGGTCCACCCTGTTGAACACCTTCTCCTGATCCAGCGACAGGAGAGCAAATGACAGACCATCCCTACACCCAAGTTCCAAGAGATCCCAGACCAGATACAGGTTATCAAAGATGGTATAGGCTGGGACAGTAGGTCTGGTCTGGGTGGACCACGTCCACCAGCACAGACCCCAGCCGCAGCGAGATGGCCTTTGCTACTACTTTGTAGTCTGTGCTGAGCAAGATGGGGCGACAATTCCATAAGACGCAGAGGTCCCCCTTCTTCAGCAATAAGGAGGGCACGGCTCATATGCACGAGAGAGGAGGACCCCCCTTTGCAAGGACTTGGCCCAGATGGTGACTAGGTCGAGGCCAAGGACGTCCCAGAACACGTGGTGGAACTCCACAGTCAGCCCGTCCATGCCCGGAGATTTATTGGTGGGCATGCGGCAGAGGGTTTCCAAGAACTCAGCTAGATTGAGAGGCAGTTCTAACCAGTCTCGGTCGCCAGTGCTGACCATCAGAAGCCCATCCCAGAGCACTCTGAAAGCATCAGGATCGGTTGGACCTGGGGAGAAAAGGCTCTGGGGAGCAGCAAGAGCCCCAGGCCCAGCAGCAGTACCAGAAGCTGGAGCAGCAGCCCCCTCCAGGCCAGAGGGCAGCAGGAGAGTGATCAAGGGGAGAGATTAGTCCTAGGTTAAGCAGGTCTTGTTTCCCTGGGTAAGGTAATGGGCTGTTCCAGAACAATCAGGAAGTTGCCGGAACCAACTATGGCAGGCAGGCTAATTAGGACACCAATTAAGAAGCTACTAGAATCAATTAGGACAGGCAGGCTAATCAGGGCACCTGGTTTTAAAAGGACTTCACTTCAGTTAGTGAGGTGCATGCGAGGAGCTGGGAGCAAGAGGCACACAAAGAGCTGAGAGTGAGTAGGTGTACTGCTGGAGGACTGAGAAGAACAAGTGTTATCAGAAGAAAGGTCCTGCATTGAGGACAAAGAAGGTATTGGGAGGAGGCCATGGGGAAGTAGCCCAGGGAGTTATAGCTGTCACGTAGCTGTTACAGGAAACACCATAGACAGCTGCAATCCACAGGGCCCTGGGTTGCAACTCAGAGTAGAGGGCAGGCCTGGGTTCCCCCCATCCCTCCAACTCCCTATTTGATACAAGAGGACTTGACCTGGACTGTGGGTCCCACCAGAGGGGAAGGTCCCTGAACTGTCCCCCAACCCACTAGGTGGGTCAGCAGAGACTCTGGGGTTTGTTCTCCCTTGTAGAATTTAAATATAGAATTTCAGAACTACTAACTGTAGTATGTAACCTATCACTTAAATCAGTTTCTATAACAGGATAATGTGACAAAACTCTGTCCTTGTCTTCATGGGTCCCACATTTCCTGGTGGATTTAGCTAGCCTCAGAGGCTCACTGTGATCCTCCACGTATCCCTTCTCTCTCTAAAAGCAGGGGTCACAGCCTACCGAGCCATTTTCATCATAAGCCAGCAAGGGAGGTGAGGAGAACTATCCTCCTTTGCACAGTCTCTGTTGTCTCCCAGTCTCAGTGATTAATCAGGGGGGAAAAAGCAGGAAGCCTGGGGCCACCCTCTACTCTGGGCTCCAGCCCAGGGACCCTAATAGTATCAGCTATGGTAGCTGATCTTTTAGAAACAGGACACATACAATTCCCTGGGCTACTTCCCCACAGCAGCCCCCACCCAATTCCTCAAGCTCCACTTCACCCTTACCTCAGGGCCTCCTTCCTTGGGCCTGATATGGTGCGTCCTGCTCAGTTTCTCCAGCAGTGGAACTTCCTCTCACAGCTCCTGATATGTGCACCTCCCTGACTAACTGGGAGGTTTTTAACTAGTTTCAAGCCACCCTTGATTGGCTTCAGGTGTCCCAATCAACCTAGCTGTCTCCACTGCTTTCTGGAAGGATCTTAATTGGCCCCAAGTGTCTTGATTAACCTGGAGCAACTGCCATTTGGTTACCACGGTAACAGGGATTTGTTTAGCCTGGGGCTAACATACCTGTTTCTCACTCCTTTCCTATAGCCATCTGTCCTTGCCCCATCACAATAGTTAATATGATGCCAATTTTTATAAAAGGCTCCAGAATGTTAGGAACCATTAGGAAAGGGATAGATAATAAGACAGTAAATATCATAATGCCACTATAGAAGTCCATGGTATGCCCACATCTTGAATACTGCATGCAGTTCTGGTCACCGCATCTCAAAAAAGTTATGTTAGAGTTGGAAAAAGTACAGAAAAGGGCAACAAAAATGATTAAGAGTCTTGAACATCTTCCATATGAGGCGAGATTAAAAAAACTGGGGGATTTTTCAGCTTGGGAAAGAGATAACTAAGAGGGGATATGATTGATAGAGGTCTATAAAACTATGAATGATGTAGAGAATGTGAATAAGGAAGTGTTATTTACTCCTTCAGGTAACACAAGAACCAGGGGTCATCCCATAAAATTAATAGGTAGTAGGTTTAAAACAAACAAGAGGAAATACTTCCTCACACAATACACAGTCAACCTGTGGAACTCATTGTCAGGATATGTTGTAAAGGCCAAAGGTATAATGGGGTTCAAAAAAGAATTCACTAAATTCATGGAGGATCTGTCCATAAAAGGCTATCAGCTAAAATGGTCAGGGATGCAATCCCATGCTCTGGGTGTCCATAGCCTCTGATTGCCAGAAGCTGGGATTGGATGACAAGGGATGGATCACTCAGTGATTGCCTGTTCTGTTCATTCCTACTGAAGCACCTGGCATTGGCTACCATCTTAAGACAGGATACTGGGCTAGATGGACCATTGGTCTTACCCAGTATGGCCGTTCTTATGTCAGAGTTTGGAATTAGACAGGGATATTAGAATTTATTCTGAAGTTATTTATTTCTTTGTACACTATACTCCACAAAATAAACCATTAAATTATGTACCACTACATCACTAGCAGCCAGTAAGACTGCAAATCAGGTGTCATTTTTCAGCCACAGACCCTAGGTAACAGTTTATTAAGCTTCTACAAATCTGATTGACTGATGACACCTGGAATGCCCCAATCCAAGACAGAGTTCTCAGTTCTGTTGCAATAGAATGTTTCTTGATAATGAGCAACTTTAAATATGGTGCCTTTCATTTCAGAAAAAACACAAGATAAATTAGATTTCCTACTACAGCAAAAATTACTAAATTGATTGAATTCCTGTTTGGATGGTTTTACTGACTTTAAAGACATAGCACTGAGAGTGTATTGTATAACAATATAATTGTTTTGAGACTAGTAAAATTAAAGAAAGATATTGCAGCATCCAAATACTCTTTGACAAATAAGATTTGGGCAAACTCACAATTTAAAATAGTAAAAGTATCCCAAATTTGCATCCGATGAAGTGGGTATTCACCCATGAAAGCTCATGTTCCAATACATTTGTTAGTCTATAAGGTGCCACAGAACTCTTTGCTGCTTCTACAGATCCAGACTTTCACTGCTACCCCTCTGATACCCAAATTTCAGATAATTGCTGTGATGTGTTGTTTGAAATCAAAAGTAGTAAGTAAAATGTGGTGTCTTGCTGAAGACCACAATAGAAAAAATGTTCCATTTCCTGATTGAGTGGTTTTATTATAGTTCATTACTAGCACAGGAAGACTTCCTGGTACAAAAGGAAGTTGTTCAGGAGGGGAAAAACCAATATGTAAATACACCAATGAGATCAGTGAAAATAGCAATAGAACATTCTGTTATGGGATGCACCTTTTCAGCTTTTTAATCTCGGCAACCCCAACTATACAATAGTGAAAGCTTTTAGGTTTGATGCAAGTACATCCAATGATCAGCTGGGCCCAAAAATGTTCTAAAGTATGTGCAGTGAGTCTTTAGAAACCATTTTAGAAACTATACAGACATGTTAGAAATAGATACTGACCATGAACCATACAACTCAATTTATCAGTGTTGCCCAAAGAACCAGCACTGCAGTCTCTGTTACATTCAGTGATTTTTCTGGATTATTTTAAAGGCACACAATTAATGTAATAAAAGAAACAATGCATCCCCATCCAGCGCCAGTATACTGACAAAGTCTATATGACTGTCCTGAGTAGAACTGAATGATACTAATCGTTTAGTGATTTCTGCATGATCCTTGCTTAACATGAGAGTATCTTACTTGACCATGTGTGAAAGTGAAATCAGAACTGTTACCAGGAGTATTTGTTTAGTCTGTAAACTGGCATGTGCAAAGTTCTGTGACTGTAAAATGTCCCATTAGGTTTTGAAACAGTGATTCTATTATTGCTTCCAAAACACAGATTAAATGCAAGAGTTAATGGAGCTATTCTGATTAAGTTACATTTTTACCCATACATGATGACTCTGTGATGTAAGACTTGAGAAACATTTGTAGAGCAGAAGAGAGAAGTGGGACTGGTTCTATTTTAATTACACTAGGCAGTTTCTCCTGTGTACTCTCAATCTTTCTTTTTTTTCATAAAAGCCAAATAAAAATTATATTAGCAGGAAGAGAAGGGAAATCATTCAGCTAAAACAGAGTGGATACATGCAGAGGAAGAAGAAACAGATATAAGTGGAAGAAAGAAATCAGTACGAAAAAGCAAGTTATCCAAAAGTGCAAACATTAAGCTGGTCCAGAATCCATGTGCATTGTGTTCCATTCATATGTGCAAGGGATCCACGTTTGAACCTCCCAGGTCAAGTCTCTCACACCTTGGCCGGTGGGGATGGGAGTGCTCCAGAAACACTCTGACCAGCTTCTTGGGGTGGAAGCAGCCATACATCATCCTGTCATGACAACTCTGGCCAAAGTAGGAGTGAAGTTGACTATCTTCCAAAAGACCCATCTAGCTCTCTGGTAGGTCTCTATAGTGTGAGGCCTTAAAAGTAATGAGGAGCTAAAAAGAGACCCTCAAAAGAACTAAAAATGTACCCCTTCCTGAAAAGTCCAGTAAGATTGACAAGGTGGCAGGTTCTTAGTCCCTACATAGGGAAAAAGTGCTCTTCTACACAGTCAGCCTGCTGTTAGGTGCTTGAATCCAAAAGAGGGATGCAGAGATATTTTTATTGTGTCACTATGAGGTTAGACCAGGTGTGTCCATCTAGTTCCTATCTAGGAGGCCGAGATGGTTTGGAAGGTCTCCCTCAGACAGAGAGAGGTCCTGTACTGCAAATCTTAGGAAGACCTAAGCTTGGGGAGACAGCTTAGACTGATATTTCTGTTTGGTTGGTGTTATCTCAGTTATTAGCAAAGGTACAGCCCAGGAAAGGGGTACATTTTCAATCATCTTTGGATATCTGTTCAGAACAGCTCTGTTTGTCACTGGCTTACATGTAAATGAGATTGAAAATCTCTCGGTGTAAAAGAGGAAACAGAAGAGGTCCTGAAATGGATGGTCGAACAGCAGAGCCAACAGCCTCAAACCTTGCTGCAGTTTATGAGGGAGCAGTAGCAGCAATAGCAAGCCCAGGTTGTAGCCCAACAGCAACAACTGCTCTGGGAACAGCAGAAACCTCAGGCTGCAGCCCAACAGGAACTATTAGAAACCCAGATTGCAACAGTTCCAGAAACACCTGCTTCAAAGAGTTGTAAAGCCTAGGCTTCCAATAAAAGATGTCCCTTCACTAGCCAGGGTGGGACTGGAAGATGACAAGCCTGGGACAAGGATGCATGAATGGAGAAATAATTAGAAAGAATCCAAGACTGGTGAAGATTTGTCTTTTACATGTCATGCTGGTGCATCCTAGCAAAGACTACGCAGCTACTAGAGGATTACATGGAGGCCAAGCTACCAGAAAGACCATAAAGGCACAGCTGAGATTTTGAACTGAGGGACAGTCTGTTGGACAAGTACATCATGGAGAAGTACTACAGTAAGAGACCTGGGGACAAGTCAAAATGAATGGTCCTCAGAGGAACTGACAGGCACCAGACTCCCCATTCTCTATTTTGCTTGTGGTCAATGGCAACATATCCAAGGACTCATTCCTTCATGGAATGTGACTGGGGAGATAGGTGGTCTTGCTGAGATCATGAGTGTCAGGCTTACAGACAGCAGCATCCTTTATCTGTGCAGCTAGAAGAGGGGATGATAGTCAATATAGTGGACTTGGATTGTATCCAAATATTAGTTCAAGTGGGTTTAGTCAAAACTCATCTACTATTGGCATCAGAATCTGTTCAAACCACCTGTGTCATTGGAACTTCTGGATATTTCATTCATCTATAATAACTCTGAGAGCAGGGAATCAGATGAGCGGACTTTAGCTGACTTGCTCAGCTCATTATTCTCACTTTACCCAGCCAATCAGGGTCCCATTGACTTCAGCTGGGCAGGATCAGGTACTAAATAAAGCAAGTGCTTCTGTATTAGTTACATGTGGGATAAAGTTAAGCACAGTGAAAATGCAAAATGAAACAGGAGTTTTGTTTAAGCGGATACATTGCAAATTCACAGCACACCATGACTTGCCTTTAGGTTCAGTAGGCTGACAGGAAATTTTCCTGACGTGCACATGAATGAATTCATGTACACATCACAAATGATTTAAGGTGTTTTCTTTAGAGGAACATTTTACTAAAATGTACTTTAACTGGAAATACAATACACAGTTACCTTGGAGACCCTTGCTAAAACATTTTAGCATTAATTTTGAAAGCCCTGTTGATAAGAAGAGACAATGAATGGACTCATACAGATTTATAACATTTGAATTACACTATAGAATTTCTCAGTTATCAGACCGTTACTGTATAATTTTATAAAGTTAGACATAACAAAGACCAGAAACTACAATGCACTATTGTCTTTGCATCAGCTCTGTTAATACATTTCCAAGTTAAATGTCGATAAAATGACAGCATTAATCAAGCAAGTGACAGTGTTAATCTCTTTCTCCCTCACAGATTAAAACATGATATGACACAAGTGACCCCTTTTCTTTCTTTCCAAGTCATTAGTTTAACATTACGTTTCCTTCTCACTTGAGTTCAGGCTCTGTCACAAGAAGTTTCTTGTACAGAAAGAACATATTAGATAGATACATATTAATTGTGATCTAGAATTGTTCATGTATATCAAAAAGTTATCTGTTGTCTATCTTGCTTTTAATTAGCTAAGAGAGAAAGCCGATTGGGTTCTGTAGTGAAAAAATTAACCCAGGCCCCTCCTTCCACCTCACCCCAGCAAGTGCCCAGGCAGCATGGAGGAGATGGAGCAAGCAAGTGACATGCAAAGGGGTGACAAAATGGGAAAGAAAGGTCAGGGGTAGGCTGAGAGCAATAGGAGCAGAGCGGGAAGGGACAAGAGCTGGGTAACAGGGAATAGAAGCTGAGGGGTACAGAGACAGGAGGAAATGGGGGATAGGAGCTGAAAGGGGACAGGGACAACAGGGACCAGGTAGGAAAAAAAACCTGAGGGGCAGAGACAAGGGAAAGGAACAAAATGGCCTGTAACCACCATGGCACACTCCTTTCCAGAAGCTGGAATTGAATCCAGGATTCCTGAGTTTCACCATTCCTCTGCTGTCTAGCAAATATGTGTGAAACTCATTGGCAAAGTGTGTATCTCTCCCCATGCTGGTACTGTTCCACGTAGAAGATAACAGCCTACTACTGCTACCAGGTAGGTCAACTGATAGATGTCTGTGCTGTGGATCTCAAGGTCTCAAGCCTGTTGATGGACCATGTGGAGATTAATGTGATTTCAATATTTGTTTTTTCAATTTGATTTTTTAAAAATTTAGGAAATTACATACAGAAAAAATACATTCATATAATATTAAGTTTGGAAAGGCAAGCACTCAAAAGTTAGGAAATTCCAGAATTAAGATTTTCCGTGCAACTTTAATTCAGTTCACCTGTGTGTATGCATTTGATAAAGTCTCTAATTACATGATCATGTACAGTTTTTCCACAGAACCCTTGCCCATTCAGTGCACAGACCTATTTGGTCCCCAGCTACACGATGGATCCCCGAAGGGGAAGGATCAAAACGAAGGCATCAACTGTTTCGAAGGACAACAAATGAAAAAACAGGAATGAGAGTGAGGGTCAGAGATTTACAACAAGGGTTCCAAAAGGGGACACTGAGCAGAGAACCCTAAACAGCATCCACTGCTCCTCGAAGGAGTCCAGGGAGCTAGAGGAACTCTGCCCAAAGACATGAACAGAGAAAAGTACAAAATTGAACTCCATAGTCAGGGTCCCAGGGCCCCCATCCAACCCACACCCCTTGACTGATACACTGCCAACTCAGCAATTCCAGAGACAGGTTTATGAGGAGGTCCCATGACTTCATAGAGCCATGAATGGCAAGAGCATAAAAAAAAAGGTGCAGGGAAAAGTGCATCCAGAACCTCAGCAAGAGGTTATGAAGAAGGTGGAAAAGGGGCTGCAACCTGGTGCACAGTAAACATGTATGCGCCAGGGTCTCCCTCTTACTGCAAGAAAAACAAGTGTCAGGGGAGTCTGAGAACCATGGTAGCAACATGCCTCTGCTCACAGCTCCATGGAGGAGTCACCAACTTATAACCCAGGCAGGTTGAGGAACCAAGGTGAAACACAAGCTGGCACACGGGGGCTCCTCACCCACAGTGGAGGGGGGGCAGACACGGGGCAGAGGCCTGACATCAAACTCCGGAGGGACAGGGGAAATGAGTGACCAGGAAACACCATGCTGCAGGCCTAACTTAAGAAAAGCTACAGAGGCAGGGGCAGGGCAGCGTTTACCTCACAGAACACACAATTGGGACAACCCCATACACTGGGAAAGCATATGAAGGTCCACCCAGTCTTGCCAATCACAGTCCAGGAGGTGTCCGACTTTGGTGATACTAGCCAGAACCTGCCTCTGGCACACTGATGGCACCTCCACAAGATGTAAATTGTTGAACAGGGTTTCAGCACGGAGGCCTGTGCCCTCAGTGGCTGCAACAGACCTGGCTGCAGAGACAAACTGCCAGGTCCTGAGGAAAAGTCTTGGGAGAGATTGCTTGGATGGAAATAAAAGATTTATCGGTCATATCAGAGGAAAGCATGCCCTAACTGGCTCCATGCGAGACTACATGCACTATAAAGGAGCATTTGCAGGATCTGAAACCAGAAAGTAAAGACCAAGCTCTGAGTGCATAACAGGCCTTTCCCTCACTCGTCCAGTGTGAGGCTCAGGACACATGCAGAGACCCAGCATTTCCCTGGCCAAAAGAACTCCAGGACCTGCCTCTGAAGGATGACCAGGGTATCCAGTGGTGGGCTCAAATTGTTGAACTGGTGCCAGCACAGCGACAGGAATAGCTCGTTAATAACCAGTGCCCTCCCCTGAAGTGAAATGCACCATAGAAGTCCCATCCATTCCTGCAACCGGTCAGACACCCTGCCCACCAATCTGGCCCAATTTTCAAGCAGGGAGAGATCAGTGGCTGAGAGATAAATTTCAGATAGAGCAGCAACCCCACACCCTGTTATATGTGTGGGATGCATGTGAGAGGGAGCTCACCAGCCACCCATTCCCGACCGTCAGGCCAAAGCATTTGACCTAGTTGGCCTGGGCAGAGGAGGCCTTCACCTGCACCATGTCTTCTGGGTCCTGGGCAACAAGAAGCACATTATTGACATACACCAACAGGACCATGTCACGGACTCACAGATCGTGCCCACTCATGGCCCCCTGCGGTCCGTGGGGGGTGCCCCTTTCAGTGAGACAGCCCTTATCGAGAGTCCACTCTCTCTTGGGGTCAGGCCTCTCCACCTCCTGAGCTTTAGTACGTCTGTCTCTCGCCTTGTGCCCCCTCAGGGAGTCCACGCGCTCTGGACTCCCCCGGACCTCCTCACCCCCCGAAGGCCTTCATCCTCCAGGCCATCAGCCGGGGTCCCGAGTTCCCTCTCTGGTCCTCTGTAACAACAAACTCCCTCTCCCCTCACCTTGTTAAACCAGTAACATCTGGGGACACTGAGTCCTCCTCCCTCTGCATACAACCCACTGGAAAACACAGAAAAACCAAGAAAACCCCCCACTTCGTCACAGACCACCCTCAACGCCAGGTCGCTGAGAACCAACTGTCAGTCATTTACATAAGAGACAAAGGAAGGGCTTAATGACAATAGCACATAACTGACCAGGCAGAAGGTAATCCTGACAATCTCCCTGATCGAAGATGACAGGTTTGATCAAGGTCCAGTTGAGCTTAATTATACACTCTGCAGAGGTGTACAGCACCTGGAGGAATCCCACAAATGGGGACCAAAGCTGAATGACCACAGGGGTCCCATGAGAGACCCATGATGCACCCTATCAAATGCTTTTTCCTGGCTAGGGAACAGGAAGGTGAGAGATAGTGCATCCCAACGTACCAGACAGAGAAGGTCCTGGACCAGATACAGATTATCGGCTTCAATGGCCTAGTCCAGCTCCCATTCACTTCCATGAGAGTCTTTGGATAAAAATCGATCGGGTCCTGAAGCAGCTGCAGAGCATATTGTAAGGAACATAAAAACTTTGGCAAATGATCACAAACTATAATGACTTGAACATTTAAGGAAAAGAGAAGTAAATATAGAATTGCATCTAACTGCTCCAGCTGAATAGCAACAAGGTAAATGAATCCCTAGAGGATTAAGAGTATTCATGGAATCTCTTATGGAAAAGTGCTCTGAGACATTTGTGAACAAATGACCTAAATTTATGAATAAATGGTTCTTTGATTTTGTCATCTTCACTCAGTAGAAGCTAGCAGAAAATGGGATACATCAACCTATGCATGTGCAAATCGAGGTGGATGTTAGTAAGCTTTGATTTCATTACCCAAGTCACAAAATCTGACTTGGGCCATAAGCTGCTATTCAGACTTAGCAAAACTGCCAATTACTTCAGTGGGTGTTTTGCCTGAGTAAGGAGTTCAGAATTAGGATTCTAACATACCTTCTGGAAACAATATCTAAGATGTGATCACAGTCTTAGAGAACACTTCTTTTTCTTTTTTCACTACTAGTAAAATATATTAGAAAAACAATGATCATATATAATTTGTATAATTAATTGTGTGATATGAGGCCTGTAGCAGAGAACCCAAATGAAAACCTCAGAGCCGAATGCCTTCTCCTACCCTAACCTTCAAGGAAGCTTGGATCCAGATCAGAACTTTGTGTTTTGGTTTTATCTCTATAACGGGCCGTTCTTAAACGCTGTATCCAAACATCCCCTGAACTTAACTTACATTATTACTTAAACCTGTCATTGTGTATAAAATCAAACTCCCAGTTTTTCCTTTTGCCCTCTCTCTTCCCTACCTTCCCATCTCCACTGAAAACATCGCAATCTTTCCTTCCATACAGAATCTGAATTTTAGGTTCAGGCCTGACTCTTATAGTTTACAGAATGTGTGACATCTAGAGCAATAAAAACATGATGGCTGAGCACAGCCACACTATAAAATATGTAGATTTTTTTGACCATTAAGGAGGCATTTCAGAGAATGCAACTATCCAGGCTCCAGTTCCAACTATGTGGGAATGGCACAGATCCCAATCTCTAGGTTAGGAAGTGGTAAGGAAGCCCATCTCTGTAGAAGTGAAACATTCTGGAGATTTTACAGTGACTTCTATAAACTCCAAAGAATGTAATGAGGACATTGATTTTCCCTTTTCCACTAGCAAAGGATGGTTCTGAAAAGAGAAGAACATGTTATTATTGTAGCAACAGTAATGATACTTGGCTCTTGTATAGCTCCATCTTGCAGAGGCTGTCAAAGTGCCGTATAAACACACAGCATTAAGGGATATAAGGATCACTTTTCCCAGCATTCTAATGCATCTACACCTGGAGTACATCATAGCCCCTCATTAACACCATAAAGCAATATCGCAGAAAAGCCTCTGGCAGGAAATGAAAAAAACATATATTCAGGTGAGATTACAGGGAATTTAGGTGAGTAGAATGGAGTTACCCAAACTGGAATTTGTACAGGACATTGGGGTTACATCCTTATTCCTATAGTACGTAATATGGTGGCAGACACACAGTATTTCACTATGTTTTGATCAATGAGCTTTTTTCTCTACATAGATCTGTCCCAGTTGAGTCATGTAATAGCTTGCCAAGAATGTCACTTTACTTTTTGTTTCTCAGTCTTTAAAAGTGATTGAGCTGTGGAGAGGCAGGTGACAGTTTCAGCAGCTAATGAATAGGCAGCAAAAGTGAGGACAGTGACTGATTGTCCATGGTGACACCTCTCTCGGTTTCCCAAGAGAAATAATAATCTTTACCCTATATCTCTGCATTCAGACACTCATTAAGGATATTTATAATACTAAAAAGGAAACCTTGCTATCTCCTACTACGGTTAACTATATTAATTAAATTATGATATATCTGTTCAGATTACATTTTCCCTCCAATCTACCTTTGGTCTGGAAGCTCTTTCTATTATTTACTGATATCTTGTAGTTTTATCCAAATATAGGAGGCTAGTGAATATATTAGAGGACAATTAGGTATGACTTAAATGTTGAAGGTTGGATTGAACTCAGTTTCCTACCCCAGAAACCTTTAGCAACCAGTCACCCCATTGGCCTCCATCCTAATATCCACCACAAAGGATAAATATATTAGCTAGATATTTCTGCTGAATGCTCAGCAGTGAAACAATAAACAAAAGGTTGATATTGCAATGTCAGCATTAGAATTCAGCGTTCACATTTCGTTGAGATGAATGGGGAAGTTCATACTTTACAAAAGCTAGTGTTTAATGGTGGGTGTCTGGGCTCAGAAAGATAGCACTGCATCACTTTACATTTGATTCACTGTTGGAAGTTTATCTTTGTAATCATTAGGCTAAAAAAAAATTTTTAATTGAAGCATTAATTATGGGCCCAATTCTGTAATGGAGAACTGAGTCCATGGCAACTTCTGCAGCTGCAAAATATCTGGACGGATTAATGCCACCTGTTGTGGTGATGATTTTGTGTGTGTTCACTGGAAGCCTTCAGAAGACCACCAACTCAGTTAATAGAGGCCACTGAACATCGATCAGCTAATTATTACTTTTGGTTATTCCTGATCTGAATTGGACTTAAACAAGCAACCCAGAGATGACTGATCCCATAGCCCACTTACAATCCTCAGAGCCAAGCAGTCCTCCTCCCTAGCTAACTCTCCTAACAACATCTTGGAAAAAATAGTATACTGTGTAATGAGAGAGTAGGAAACCTGGCATGCCAGGTGTGAAACTGAAATGTCAGTATTCTGATGATTACTGGCAAATAAAGAGCTCTTGGACATTGACATATTCATCAAAACTCTTATTCCATCACTTCTGGGACAATTTAAGTTGAGAGAACAACCACAGTGAAGGATGGTCAAGGACATCAGGGGATTTGGGACATTATTTTCATGCTATCATCAGAGGCACAGGGCCCCTAGAGAATCATGAAGACAGAAGAGGTCAAGATGTATGGTTGGATCAGCTTTTCCTACATGGTCCAGCAGAAATGAGTTTTTTCCCAGGAAGATAGGTCTTTGCAGGTAAGCAAGTAATTGTTTCTAACAAAATGGAGACTTGAGCATTGCAATGAGATTTTCATCTTCTGAAATGTTAAATCTGCCAGGCATCTATTGGAGAAAATTAGTTAGAAACTGAAATTATTTTGGAGGATCCAGACAGAAGAAGAAGAAGAAGACACCTGAATTAGGGGTCTTTGATTTATGGTTGACCTGCCAAAGAGTGCTGCACTGTTTGATGCAGAAAATTTTCAGTAGATTGGTGCTGTCTATCTTACTGTGTATTTTGAAAAGCCTCATCTCATACATGAGCATATATCAAACATTAAAGTGATGATCTTGCTTACAAGTTAAAGGCTATATTATGCCTTTAAGGCACAAGCCTAAATGGGAGGTAGAGTGCTCTCCTACCCCTAGCAGCTTCAGCAGGATGCACTGAGCCTGATTCTCAGTAACTAAGTTCCTGATCTTGGGGCAGGGATGGGTTGTAGGGGCCCAAGATAGTCTCAAGCCACCTTTGAACCTGCCATATTGTGAGGCCATGCAGGGGATTGCATGGCCCCCAGTGCAAGTAAGGGTTGCCACAGGTTGGCTCTAGCTTATGTTTGGCTTCCCATGAAACTCTCTGGGCTCTGAGAATCAGAGAATCACTGATGTGCCATGCAATCCAGCCAAACTCCTGATACATTTTATCTGTTGAGACAGTGAGCAAGGGCCATGTAGAGCTCATATGCCTGCTGCACACATCAGTATATCAGCCCACTCTAAGCTATACCCTTTTGCTGCCACAGCAGTGTAAAAGGACTTTATTGCACCTGAGAATCAGGCTTATTATCCCTTAAGCACTCACAATTCTTCAGGGTGTGGCCACGGCTACACCCTTCTAACAAGTGCAGCCTGAGCTCCCTCCATCCTGTGCAGCGTCAGTTCATAGAGTCCAAGGCCAGAAGGGACCACTGTGTTCCTCTAGTGTGACCTCCTGTATAACCTCCCCACATAGTTCCTAGAGCTTATGCTGATTTTAAATGTGTCAGTTTTTCTGGCTGATGAGGAAGCATTCAGGATCATTGCTCCTCTCCTAACCCCTGCTTTTTGTAGAGATAGTACTGATCTGGTTTCACATAGTCTTTGAGGTCCAGGCATACAAGATTGTGATTGTGCCTCAAGGTGAGGAGGCTTTTTCTGCCCTTTCCCACCACTGCATACCCACGAAGGGCCAGGCACAATGTTGCTCTGATGGTTTTAAGCTAATAATCAATTTAATGTGAAAAGGGAGTTGCGCTCTGGAAATACTACTCTGAAGTCAACTGAGATGCATGTCTATGTATTCAGGACCTACAGCCTATTTTAGTTTGATCATTAGTTTATTGTATAATGAGAAATGCAGTTTTTCTTTATGCTTTTTTCCCCATTGAATCTTTTTTCCTCTACAATTGCAGGAACAACTGGTGCAGAAAAAAAGTTTCAGGTCAAGATTTTCAAAGTGAGTGGATTGGTAATAGCCTTTTTCTGTGCTGTGGGAACAGAACAGATTTTAATGTAAAGTTTACACTTTTTGTTTATTTATTCTTTCCATGTTAAATTTGGGCAAAAACACTGGTGTGAACTAATTCTTTGTAGTTGCTTTGGTGTGCCATTTTGGATATGCTATCCTTGCCGTGGCAATAGAGGGGGCATAATCCCACTGAGATGAAAGGCTTGCTGATGACTTCTTGTTTTTATTTGCACTGATGTTCCTCCTCATCCCTTTAGCAGACATGTATCTGACTATTAAAACAAAGCAATGAAAAGGAATTATTTTTACGATTCCAAAACATAGACATAGAACCAATGAGGAAAGCTTTCCCCAGACTTCTGTTTTGCATCTGTTTGATTAATTTAGAAGGTGTGTACTGGAGTATCATATTCCCTTTGTCTTTTTTGCATAAGAGTGCACTTTCATTTCATCATTTGGATCACATGTTGAAGAAAAACAATTAATGTTTCTTCCTTATTCCTTGAAACTTGAGAGAGAGAGAGAGAGAGAGAGAGAGAGAGAGAGAGAGGACTCTTTGAGTGATGTATAAACTTAATGTCCTTAAATGGGTCAGAACACAAATTTACATTTGGTATGAGAAGGAAAAAGTTTGACCTTTCTGAGACAGGATTTTTGTACTTAAGTAATGAAAGCTATTTATTTCGGTGATCAGTGTTTTATCAACATATATTGAACAACATATTGATATTTTAAAGAATATTAGATCTCCAGAAAGGAGTGATAGGGGCCTCAGAGGGTCAGGTGTCCTAGTGGTTAGTGCACCTGACCTCCAACCCCTTATCTTGCTGTCAGAGGGCAAAGCCCTGCCTGGTCCTGGCCCCCACCCCAGTGGAAAGATGAAGGGAAGAGGGACCAAGGGACTGGTTCAGTGCTTTAAGTACTGGCTTTTCATTTTGGGAGATCAAAGTTCAAATTTTGGCTTGGGTTCCAAGTACTAACTGCTCTTGTATTCCCATCCTACTTTCCATTTATTCCAAACATGTACAATTCAGTGCAACTGGGAGTCACTGCTCAGATGGAGGTTTAATTTGAGACACGTTGGCAAAGCTGCATGGGGTATCTTGCAAAGTGCCTTTTCCTGGGCTCACATACTCTGGTTTAAAACTGGTGAAACTTCACTGACTTTGCTGTAATTACTGCTGACTTACATTTAGAGAAGGGAGACCAGACTCAGGACCACTGAGTTTGAGCAGGTGGACAGCCAGCCAGAAGAGATGTCAGAAACACAGCTGGAGATCATAGACTTGGCTGAGGAAGAGAGGCCTGGTGTGGTGTGGAGACAGAGATTAGGAGGCCAGTACATAAAGCTAATAGCTAACGCTGTTATGGATTGTGTTACCAGGGGAAGAGTACAGATGGAAAAGGGGAAGGGAAGGGTCCAGAACAGATCCCTGTAATTCTCCCATATAAACCACTGTATACATTTAACTAATTTAAAATCATCTCCTGCTAACAAACATTAATTTGCAAAAAAACTTCATAGCAAATAGCCATTTTGATTTTTCATAATTGATGTTATAAAGCTAGAAATGCATAATAACCAACATGTTGCGTAATCAACATATTATGGCAATAGCAAGAAGAGGGATTATTTAATTTTGCACTTGCATAATAACTTCCATTACAGAATCTAAAAGTGCTTTATTAACATGAATGAATTAACCCCCACCGCAAAACTGTGAGGCAGGTAAAAAATTAATCCCAGCTTCAATATTGCCAACCCAAAGGTACCATAATCATGAGTCAAGCCCCAGAAAATAATGAGTTTGGCTTAAAAAGCATAGATTTTTTTAAAGAATAAATGTTAGGTTCTTTTTATTTCCCTTTTGATTTCTGAGCCCTTAGAGAGAAAATTTTCAAGTTTTTCTCCATAACCATGAAAGCTAGATACTTGCTTTTTTTAAAAAATGAAAGCTAAGATTCTCATATAATTAATTTAATCTAGCAGCTGGGACACCAAGTGTCATGAGATTCACAATAAAAGCACAATAACTGGCAACACTGCAATTTTACAGGTTAGGGAACTGTAGACACCCAAATACCTTTGAGGATCTGAGCCTAAAGGATTTGCCCAAAGGGGCAGGGGAAAATGCATCAAACCTGCCCAAAACCTCAACTAGTTCCTGGGTATCAAAAACCCAAACTACCTCCTATATCTTTTTGGGTAGTAAATGCTCTTATGGTACTAATAGCTCCAGCTTCTCCCAGTGATAACTTCTACAATGTAGCTATGTGCTCTGAATATAAAAATCTGTGGCATATTAAAAACTGAACTTTGTGGAGCAGCAAAAAGAAACCAAAAAAAATAAACCCCTGAATTTAATATCAAAATATATAGCACCAGAAATGTTGTACTGACTGGATTGTTCATTTTCAGATTTAATTAAATAAAAACCTAGAATTTTAATTCATCTGCAGCTGCCACAGATTTCAGGCTGGAGTTATACTGGTAAACAGAGTAAGGAAACTTGGACTGCTTCTGTTTTTCTGTACCTGTGCTGTGCCTTCAGTTTCCAGAGCAGTTAATCCATCATTTTTCATGAGTTTGTAAGAGAAAAGAAAGATTACATAGCTCACAGATACATTTTCCTAACCCTCATGGCTAAGCTACAGTAATATCACCACAGTTCCCAAACTGGTTTCTAAGGCTTGGACTATATGACAGACTTATGTCAGTATAACTGTGTCGCTCAGGGGTGTGAAAAATCACGTGCAACGTAATTATACTGACCTAACCCCCAACATAGACAGCGCTTTGTCGACGAGAGGGTTTCTTCTGTCAATATAGCTATCGGCCCTCAGAGAGGTGGAGTGCCTACACTGATGGGAGAAACTCCTGTCGGCATAGTAATGTCTTCATTAAGCACTACAGCTGTGCCATTGCAGTGCTGCATGTGTAGACAAGGCTTAAGGTACCTGACTGAGCTGCCATGACTGCTAAAGAGAACAGAGTGATTTACCCCTGATTTGGAATTTTTAACAGACCCTTTCGACTGTAGGGTCAATGGCAGAGAAGATGTTTGAAAGCCCCATGATGGTGGTTTAACCAAGTAGCTTTAAAGACATCTATTTTCTCAGACATTCCTTTTACTTTCAGTCTCTGGTTTATAAGAAGAACTACCTCAAATCTTTTAACAAATCAAATATTGATGCGAAATACCAAGTACAAACTAATTAAATCTACTGTAAACAAAGCTGAAAAATCAGTAGCTGATAGTTCACACATCTGTCACAGTTGGTGCTTTGTATTCCAACATCTGCATGCCACTTATTTGTTCTCCTGATCCATTGATATAACTGCATGCATAGTTTAAGAAATAGCATCCACATTAGGTTTGTTGTGATACACCAGATAAATCAACCTTCTTGACAATATTATTAATTAAATGTCCTTCACAAATCTATTTACCTGGTTTGACTGACTGAGCTTTTAGCTGAGGAAATACAACAGAGACATTGAAATGAAGTCAAGGGAGCATCATATTCTGGAGAGGAGAGGGTGCTTATTCATCAGATAATCAATGTCAGCTTTTCTTATATGAACTAGATTAGGGTTGTCTCTTGGGAACAGAAAAATTATGAGTCATGCTGGGAAATCTGAAAAATAGCAGAGGTGCCCAGAAGAATCCATTTTCAAAATAAGGCAAAGATATATTAGAATAAGGCAACTGTTTATTACCCTAAATGGGCGATTATGCATGCTGCCTTCTCTATTATGACAAGAATCCCTTGTTGTATAAGAGCCACTCGGGATTTCGAAGAGGCATTGTTTTTATATTGGGTGATGAGATGAAATAACGATCCCATCTTTCTTTGGCTCTGAGCATAAAGCTGTTACTATCTTTTCAAACAAAGCTATTTGTAACTTTTCTGAGCATAAAAACTTCTGAAAAAATTCCTTAGTTGAATTACACTTTTTTCCACATGCAGATAACTTCAGAACAAAACAAAGGTGGAATGGATAATTTTATTAAACTTTCCTAATGTTAATAGGTTGAGAGCATATACAAGGAACATCAGACCAGAAGGTAATTTTCTGAGAAAGTTAGCAATGGTTTCAAACTTGAGCAAGCACATTTTGTTGGAACTGCCTTACCGCAATGTCTATATGCTACATTCCTCAGTGCCTAGACCTGATGCTTCTTACCCCAAGCTCTCCATGGCAATGACTGTTCCTGACCTGGCCTGCTGATAACCACAATTCCTGCAAGCTGGTGAGCATGGCTGGGTGAGACTCTTGCAGCTAATTAGACCCTCTTTAAATATTGGGGAGATTTTCAAAGCCATAAATGGGATTCAGGAGCCCAGCTCCTATTAGCTTTCCTATTTCAGAGAGGGCCTGAGAAGTCTGAGCTCCAAGAGTCCACACAGCAGCCATCAGAAGGCCCCACCGGTATACAGTTCATGGGGAAGGGCAACAGAAGACAAGAAGAATGGAGCGGGGTTTGTGGAGAAGGTATAGATAGTTTTAGGGAAACATATAAAGGCATTTTGGATAGGAGGGTAGACAGATTCAGGGAAAACACAGGAAGACAGAATGACTTCAGGGGAGAGACTAAAAGGAGGCAAGGAGGAAGACAGGATGATTTGAAAGTGGGGTCAGGTTGAAGGACAAAGGGATTTAAGGAAGGTGAAGGATGAAAGGAGGCATACTTTTGGGTGGGGGGGGGATGGACAGCCAGAGAGGGTTAGGGATGAGGGTAGACTATGGGAGGTGCAAAGATGGCAGAAGATTGTAGAAAGGGTTCAAAAGAGACCAAGGAAAGGAAGAGATAGGAATAGAAGAGGGAGAAGTGCTGTGCAAAAACAGAGACCTAATGAAAGAGAAAGAGAAACAATGGTTTGAAAAGATGCCAAACAGATTGTTATGGAGAAAAATGGGGAAATAAATTTAGAGATAGAAGGAGAGAGAAAAAGAGAAGAGAATAAAATGGAAGGCAAACAAGAAAAGGAAATAAAAGACTTTTTTAGTTAGAATATTTTATTTGCTATATTAATATTCCTAAATGTTACTGTATTTCCCAGGATGGAGGTGGAGCAGTCCTGAATGGAGGAGGAGTCCACTTTAAACCCTGGGGCTGTGGATTACTGTTTGGGCTGAGTGTGACCTGAGACCGTGGGATGGTTTTGGCTGAAGTACAGGTTATGAGCAGTTGAAAATATGGGCTACAATTAACAAAGACAAAAGGGATTGATTGCTCCCCAAGGATGCAAATTCACCCCTTCCCACAATGTGGTGTATTCAGCAGCCTCTGTAGCACAGTCTTCCCCTGCCCCAGAGCTTGCAGTGCTTAGGAGAGGAAGAGCAGAAGAGAAAATTGGGGGGCTGAGGTGCAACATCACCCTGACAATCAGCAGTAAGTCTATTGAACGACTAATGAAGTCTGAGGCAGTGAAGCTGCATTAAGAGGAAACTGGAGGGAAAGCAGTGGGGCTCTCCACCCCATTGGGTCTATGCTTCTAGCAGATCCTGAGATATTTGCAGGGCTTGGGGCTAACCATTGACCATTCTATATGACGAGAGTGGGGAAGGGGAGCCCAGATGGTAGTGCTGGCTGTACCAGCAGCAGTGAAGTAACCATTCTGTGATAAGCTACCAACATGGCAGGACATTAAGTTTCTTTTTCTCTCAACCTCTCTTAGCCCTGGTCTACACTAAGAGTTTAGATCAAATTTAGCAGCGTTAAATCGATTTAACCCTGCACCCATCCGCACGACGAAGCCATTTTTGTCGACTTAAAGGGCTCTTAAAATCGATTTCTGTACTCTTCCCCAATGAGGGGGATTAGCGCTGAAATCGACCCTGCTGGGTCGAATATAGGGTAATATGGACGGAATTCCAAGGTATTCACTTCCGGGAGCTATCCCCGAGTGCTCCATTGTGACCATTCTGGACAGCACTCTCAGCTCAGATGCACTGGCCAGGTAGACAGGAAAAGCACCGTGAACTTTTGAATTTCATTTCCTGTTTGGCCAGTGTGGCGAGCTGATCAGCACAGGTGACCATGCAGAGCTCATCAGCACAGGTGACCATGGAGTCCCAGAATCACAAAACAGCTCCAGCATGGACCCAACGGGAGGTACTGGATCTGATCGCTGTATGGGGAGACAAATCCATGCTATCAGAACTCCATTCTAAAAGACTAAATGATTAAGAGCAGCCAGACACCAGGGCGGTTAGAAGACCGCAGCAGGAAGCGCTGCGCATCAGAGAAGCTTTGAAAACCAGTTTCATGACTGGCCAGGCTACGGTGTGAAAGTTCTGTTTGTTTCTCCTTGATGAAAACCTACTCCCTTGGTTCACTCTACTTCTCTGTAAGCCAACTGCCCTCCCCTCCCCCCTTTGATCTCTGCTTGCAGATGCAATAAAGTCATTGTTTCAAATTTATGCTTTCTTTATTAATTCATCACACAAACTGCCAAGGTAGCCCGAGAGGGGTGCGGGAGGAGGGAAGCCTGGGAGTGGGGTAGTTGTCGGGGCACCCCCGAGAATGGTATGCAGCTCATCATAGAAGCGAGATGTCTGTTGCTCTGACCCAGAGCAGCCGTTTGCCTCTCTGGTTCTTTGGTACACTTGCCTGATATTCCAGGCAGGACTGAATCTCCATTAGACGAAACTTAAAGATAGGAATGACCTGGAGTCACTCTCATTTATGCCCAGGCGCCCCTGACTGACCTCACCAAGGCTGGCCAGGAGCACCATGTCTGCCCAGGAGCCCCCAACTGACCTCACTGAGGCTGGCCAGGAGGAACCAGGAGACAGCAGCAGACAATACAATATGGCTGCTAACCATCTTTGCTAACTTGCGAAGGCAAGGAGCTGCTGCTGTGGAGCACTGCAGTACTGTGTCTGCCAGCAGCACCCAGGAGACGTATGGTGACAGTGAGCTGAGCGGGTTCCATGCTTGCCGTGGTATGTCCTCTGCATGGGTAACTCAGGAAAAAAGGCAAGAAATGATTTTTTGCAGTTTCTTTCTTGGGGGGGAGTGGGGGCTGAGGACGTGTACCCAGAACCACCCGCGACAATGTTTTTGTCCCATCAGGCATTGGGAGCTCAACCCAGAATTCCAATGGGTGGCAGAGACTGGGGGAATGTGGGATAGCTACCCTCATTGCAATGCTCCGAAAGTCAATGCTAGCCTCGGTACTGTGGATGCACTCTGTTGACTTAATGGTCTGAATGGTCTATAGTGGACATATACACAATCAACTGTATTTCTAAAAAATCAACATATTAAATTGACCTAATTTCGTAGTGTAGACGTACCCTAAGATTTACTATTCTAAGCATAGGCTTTATGGAGGGGGAAGGGCAGAATTCGGTCCTAAGATAAGTGTGAATGACTTCATGCATCTCAATAGGATTGTTAACTGTGAAGCCCAATAATACCAGTTCAAATCTTAACACAGTAGATCACATTTAGACAAACATCCAGCTATTCTGCATATGTGTGTTCTCCCTGTGTGCTGTCCCAGCTCTGGGAAGACAGTTGGAACAGCAGACCTTGAGCGAACCGCCCAATGACCACAAGACTTGTTAAGGTATGAAGGCACCAGGCCAGATTTATTGTTGACGAAGCACAGTGCTAGTATCCCGCAGACTCTACAAGGATAAGTAACTCACTTCCTCGGCAGCCAGCCAAGCAACAGGGGCTGGCTGGCTGGAATTATCACACACAGCTGGCTGTGCTGGGGATAGGATGACCAGATAGCATGTGTGAAAAATCAGGACAGGAGGTTGGGATAGAGTGACCAGATGTACCACTTTTATAGGGACAGTCCCAATTTTTGGATTTTTTTTTATATAGGCTCCTATTACCCCCCACCTTCTGTCCTGATTTTTCACACTTGTTCTCTGATCATCCTAAATGGGGAGCAACTGGTGCCTATATAAGACTAAGCCTCAAATATCAGGACTGACCCTATAAAATCAGGACATCTAGTCACCCTAGCTGGGGATAGCATCTCTCCCCCGGGCTGGCAGCGATCCACCTCATCCAGTGGGAGCTGTGCAGGGCAGGATGAGCTGCTGGGTTCCATGGGTGCCTCATACCTGAGATCTGATGCTGTGCTAACTTCATCATAGTCTGTGGCGCTGGCGGTGGTGCCCAGTGGCGTGTGATGAGACCTGAGGATTTGCTGCTGCTGCTGCTGACACTCTGCACTCCAAGAGGTGGATTTTGGAGTCCTGCAGCTTTCCAGCTATCTCCTCCTCTACTGCAACTGTTGGACCAGCAGGCTGGGGGGGAGCCAAGCATGGAAGCAGTACTTTGTTGTCATTTAAATTGTCATTTAACAACTTTGTTTGCCAAAAATGCTTGCTAACAATCCTGAATCCAATTTCAATATTTTTTTTTTAAAAAAAAATCTTGGCCAGAAACAGAAAATTAAGTTGTTGACAATTATTTATGACAAGTTTGGTTTGGGACAGGGAGTGGGCCAGTTTTCATCAGAGAAACAAAAAATATTGACTGGCTTTCCTATAGTCCTGTTACAGCTAAATAGAGCCCCCTAAAAACTGTAATATGCTCATCTCCTTACTAATGTATAGAGTGGCCATATGTTGTACTAAGATTCTCTTGCTTTTTTTCCCAGTGAGTCAGTATAGCTTTTGCCAGTTCAGAGGTTGGACAGCCAACGTCTTACGTTTTCACAATGTTTTGTCCAACTTTCATAAAGTAAATACATGGTTAATATGAATTAAAAAGGCCAAGGACACTTCTTTGTGAAGAATCTGTGCAGCAGATCATGCTAGAGCTGTGAAAATGTCAGTTTTTGATGGAATTTTAGAGGCAGTGATTTATCATGTGTATCTGGCAGTGCCCAAAATGTGCTGCTCTTGCTAAAGTCTTTCTAAACAAAAATAAGGCACAATAGGACTTCTGCAACATTTCTGTGCTTCTTTAATCTAGATGAGATAATTCTGTGCTGATTTCATTTTGGTCACTTTGTGCTTTACCTAGGAATAAAACTAGGGTTATATTTTCCTGCTACTTGGAAACCCAACTTATTAAACTGAATAATGCCATTAATCTATTTACAGTATAATGTTGATATAGAGTTGTAACTAACATTAAGACTGATGCCCACTATACATTTATAACTAAGAAGTGGCTTTGTAAAAATGACATGGGTTTCCAACTCTACTGTGTCTCAGTCAGGGTGGAGCACCTTGTGAAGTGTCTTCACACTATCTCAAGGTCACAGAGTCATGGCTATCCTGTATTAGTTATTTTAAATAATATTTCTGATAATCTGACAATAATTTAAACAGTCATTTCTTTAAAAAACACCCTTATAAGTTGTGTCATATCTAAAACAACTTTCCGGGTCACAAAAAAGAAAACGGAAAGATGAAATAGGATTTGCTGTACAAGCACAGAAGGTTCTAGACTTAAGTTTGTACAACATGAAAACAACGAAGTTGATCAAGATTATCAAGTAACTGCCGAAGAAAATTTTTATGCAGATAAAGCTCAAGAAACGCAACAACACACAACAATCATTTGAAACAGATGCAAACACAAAACAAGAAATTACAACAGTTGAAACTGTACTAGCATGGGATATAGATGACATTGGCACATAGTGCAATCTTTAAACAACGAATTCCGTGCCATTATACTTGAGAAAGGCCCTGTGAGAATAAATGGTCTTGAATATCCTAATGACATTAGAGGTAGGAAATTCACAGAAAAAATTTACTACAAAAGACTTTCTAATGGTGAAATTGTCAACAGATGGTAGCTTGTGCACTCTAAATGCAAGGATGCTGTATTTTGTTTCCCATGCAAGATTTTCAATAGTTGAAATTTTAAGATAGCAACCATGGGTATTAATGATTGGAAAAATCTTAGTCACATATTACTGCAACATGAAAAGGCACAACACCACATTGAAAGTATGCACAAATGGTGTGAGCTGAGTGTAAGGTTAAAAAATAAAACAACTCTTGATGCCCAAAATCAAAGTTTGCTGGAGTCAGAGAAACAGCATTGGCATCGTGTTCTTGAATGTCTATTATCTATTGTTGAATATCTATCAACAAACAATCTTGCTTTTAGAGGAAGCATTAAGAAATTATTCCAGCCCAAAAATGGCAGTTTTGGGGCCTTGTACAACTACTGAGAAAATGTGACGCAGTGATGAGTGAACATCTCTGAAGAGTAACTGAAAATGAAATACATGATCACTATTTGGAAGCAAGAATTCAAAATGAACTGATCATGCTAATGAGTGATAAAGTGAGAGGCAAAATTGTTTCATTGGTTACTTTGGCAAAATATTTTGCCATAATTCTAGATTGCACTCCAGACATAAGTAATCAAGAGCAGATGTCATTAGTAGTGAGATTTGTCGATATTAGTGAGTCAGTACAGATTACAGTTAAGGAATCGTTTATCTCATTTTTAGAAGTACAGGACACTACAGATTTTGGACTTCTTCAAGCTCTCCTTGATGAACTAAAATGAATGAGATTGTCCACAATGAACATTAGAGGACAAGGCTATGATAATGGTGCCAATATGAGAGGATGCATTTCTGGCAGGCAAGCTATATTGCTGGCAGAAAATCCACAAGCCTTTTTTGTTCCGTGTGCATGCCACAGCCTTAATTTGATTTTGTGTGATATGGCCAAATCTTCTGTAGAAGCTATATCTTTTTTTGGTTTGCTGCAACACATTTGCATGCTCTTTTCAGCTTCCACTCAACGATGGCAAATATTCAAAGCACATGTCAGTGGTATTACCATTAAGCCTCTATCTGAGACATGCTGGGAAAGCAGAGTAGAAAGTGCAAAAACATTGAGATATCAATCTGAGGAAGTTTACGAAGCACTGGTTGCTATTTTGGAAGAAGCCAGAGATCCAAAAGCTAAAAGTGAAGCACAGTCATTGGTCTCTGAAATATCCAGCTTCAAGTTTCTAACATCTGTCGTAATCTAGTATGACATTCTTCTTAAAATCTCAAGTGTAAGCAAAATAATGCAGAGTCCAACGATGCCGCTTGATTCAACACTTACCTTACTAAACAACACACGAGACTTTTTAGTGAAATACAGAGAAAATGGATTCAAAGAAGCACAGATTACAGCAAGAGAGCTTGCATGGGCACTTGGTGTAGAACCAAAATTTCCATGTCCAAATGTGACACGAGTTTCAAAGAAAAAATGGCAAGGGGAATATGAAGGAGCAGATGAGCTCATAGACGATCCAGAAAAGAAATTTGAGGTTGAATTTTTTAATGTTGTGATGGATAAAGCAATATCTGCCTTTGAGGAAAGGTTTAATACCTTACTAGTACACCATGAACAGTCTGGATTTTTGTATGACATAACTAAATTCAACGAAATAGGAAAACAAGAGCAGTTAATGACAAAGTGCAAGAACCTAGAGAGCCTCCTGAATCATGGTAATAGTTTTCATTTAAATGGACTTGAGCTGTACAAAGAATTGAGTATATTGTCATCAATGTTGCCACATGCAAAATCGGTGATGGACATTGTACAGTTTATTCATACCAGCAAACTTGTTGACATATATCCTAATGTGTACATTGCCACTCGTATTCTACTGACAATTCCTGTAACAGTAGCATCAGGAGAATGGAGTTTCTCAAAACTAAAGCTCATTAAAAACTATCTCCATTCTACAATGAGTCAGGAATGCTTGAATGGTCTTGTTATTCTTGCAATCGAACAAGACATCACTTTGTCTTTGTCATACGATGACATTATTACTGATTTTGCTGCCAAAAAAGCCAGAAAGATTGCTTTTAATTAAAAACAAATCCTTGTTTCAATACCTCTTCATAGAAATTTCCAATAAAATGTTGACAAATTAAAAAAGTATATTTGCATCATTCTGTCAATAAATCAGAATTTTTTCTATAGAGCTACTTCTTTAGTACTAGTCCACCAGCATTATAGTGTGCTTAATTAAGTTAAACTGTTTTTCATAAAGTGCATGTGGCAAGTTTTCCAATACTGTAAGCTTATGTTTGTGTTGCTAAGAGCAAGTCAGGCACAGGGGCACCAGTTTAATAATCTCACCTAGGGCACCATAAATCCTAAGGACGGCCCTGATTTACTAAGACATGTATGCCAGTGACAATGGACGCAGCTTAGTCAGTGGCGGGACTTTCCACTGCCTCATAGGCTAGCCAGAGACATGCCTTCTGAGATTCCATTTTAGATATTAGTATAAACAGGTTTCATATTGCCCTTCTGATGTGGTTAGTTGACACCCTCTCTGAAGTAGCTGGTTACCACCAACCATCTTATACATTTCTATTCATCACACTGTCATCCTGACCTTATTTTTAGGAGGTGTCAATGTGTTCCTGTTATTTTAGGGGAATGTTTTTGTACTATCCTAGATATTGGGATGTTCTGGTACCATTCTTCCGGAGTGTGTTTGCGTGAGTACTTTGTGCCTAGCGCCTCTTAGGAATGTGTGTTTTTGCAATATCAGCCCTGTTTTGGCCAGATTCTGTGAACTTGCAAGCAGGCGGAGCCTGATATTTTCTCACAGCCTGACTTTTGCTAACTTTGTTTTATATCAGCAAAGCCTGTCCACTACTTTAGCTCAGGTCTCATACTAGGCCTCTAATACAAGAGCTTATATTTTAGGCTTTCTTTCTACTACACTGCCAACAATAATTAAAAGGCTGGGTCTCACTTTGAGGAGTTCTGAGCACCTCCATTTCAATTGAAGGCAATGGGAACTGTGGGTGCTCAGCACCTTTGACTATCAGGCATTTTATTTTGTACATAGAGTTCACAATATATTTGTCTGAATTTATGTATTTTCCGATTACCAAGCAAAGCAAAATGGGCAGAGTTTTCTTTTAAAATATGGGACATATTGGCACATCAGATTAGGTGAGGGATTGTTATTTACTTCACATTTTGTATTTACCTAAATGAATGTGGAGAGAGACTCTGTTGATCTGAGCCCAGACTTGAGACCTTACAGTATTACTAAGACCATTGTCCCTATGTGTTTTCCCCACCACCACATACATACAAAGTTACAAGTGTCCCAGGCTCAAGGCTTTTTGAAGTACACATTCAAGCTGTCTGTGTATAATGGGGTTAGGATGTCTGCAGCTGAAAGCTCCAAGAAGCTTTAATAATGACCAGAGGAATTTCTATGGAGGTCACTGAAAGGACTCATGCAACCGTTATAAGCACATTGCACACACATTGTTGGCACTAGAGAAATAGTTAATAAACATAGCTAGTGCAGAGTATGTTGCAGAGGTTATAACTGTCACAGAAAGACTTGTAGGACTTGCAAGTAGTCCATTATAAGGTCTCCTTTGGTGTTTGTGACTACTGCAGAAACTCCTGTGGAGCTTTCAAATTCCTCAGGCGTGTGGAAGATTCCCATTACTGCAGGTATTACTAGAGCTTGCAGCTCCCATAGAGACTTGCACATCCCCTCATATAGATACTACTACAGAGCTCATGACTGTATAAGGGATTCCTGTGGAGCTTAAAATGTTTATATATTCTGGAGACTACTTTACAGCCACCATACCAGACTTTTTATTATATTTCCAACATCCACATGCTCCCGTTATAACTTCCATACTCAACATACTACCTACATACTACTCAACATAGCTGTTATTAGAACCCTCCAAAGATGAGCATTCCACAACCTCCCTAGGTAACCTGTTCCAGAGCTTCTCTAGCCTTATAGTTAGAAAGATTTTCCTAATATCTAATCTAAATGTCCGTTGTTGCAAGCTAAAATTATTACTGTGCAGCAAGAGAGGTTTAGGTTGGGTATTAGGAAAAACATCCTAACTGTAAGAACAGTTAAGCATTGGAACAGGTTACCTAGAGGGGCTGTGGAATCCCCATCACTGAAGGTTTTTAAGAACAGGTTAGACAAACAGCTGTCAGGGATGGTCTAGGGGTATATTTAATCCTTTCTTAGCACAGTGAGATGGACTAGATTACCTCATGAAGTCCCTTCCAGCCCTATCTAGCTATGATTCTATGACAGTAAAGTATAAATAACATTCTCCCTTCGTAGAAGCTATCTGCTTGGTCACAGAACTTTTTCTACTATACCATCGCTTTTATGAATCACCAAACTGACATCTCATCTTCTGTGTTCTATAAACAGATCAAACACCTCTCCCTCCCCTATCCCACAGTAGTAAAGAGGTTACAATATTTTCTCATCTCAGCATCAACATACTAGTGCCAAACATCTGCCAGTGCCTAGTATTTCACTGTCATAAGCTACACAATCAAATCACAAAGTCAAGATATCAGAAACAAAACAAAGTCAACTGTACTAGACAACCATCTCTAGGCAGAACACAAATACTGCAATACTTGTTTGTTATATCAATTCTCTGTTGTGTTTATGGAGAGGAATCGAGCAAGAATATGAAAATATTTAAGTTCATTAATTAACTCAGTTAAATATTAAATATTGTTTTCTCCCTTCTGATGTGCATGTGAGGCTCAGACATTTACACAAAACCAAATAGGCAATCTGGTCCCATCTAGTGACCAACTAATGCCCACAGAGCACACAGGACCTCATTTACTAAAACACATTAGATAAGTTCTATCTTAATAAAGATTGGGAATCTGTTTATATCTGTGAAGCTCTTTGAAGATAACTTTATTTAGATAAACCCTACATATTGTTAATTCCATTTGATATGCAAATCAAATCTATGAAGAAGAAGAAATTGATGCAATTTATTGTTCAGTGTCTCTTAAAGGAGACTACTTCATAATGTGTATGCTACACTATTTTGTGTCAGTGATGCTCTACCACCTTTATTGTTCTCAAGGGGTTGTGATACTGTCGATAATCACAAGATTTGAAAGATTAAAAACATTTAAAAATAATTATAAGCTAATCAGGGTAGGGATTGTGTCATGTGACGTGTCTGAAAGAACCCAGCACAATGGCACCCTGATCCTACTGGGGGCTTTTACTGCTACCTTAATATAAATAAATAAATAAAGAAAGAATAAAACCAAACACAAGCACATTGTTAGCTCTCTTGCACAAAACTGTTATCCAAAACCCATTAATAGCAGAGGAAAGACTCCCATTGACTTCAACAGACTTAGGATCAAGGCCTCAAGAGAGCAAGAGGAACTCAGATGAATGGTATTTTACTAAAGGCTTGAGCTAAAGCCAAAAAAGTCAACAGGACCCCTTGCCGTTGACTTCAGTGGGCTTTGGATCAGGCCTTAATGGTATAACAATCACCATTAAAAAGTCAACATTTGCCAATAATTAGCACACAATCTAAGATATCTTATTCAGTTAAGGGAAATAGTTTTCATTTGCAACCACTTTCGTGACTATAGGTGAATGGAAGCCAAAAACTAGATCAAATTACACTAATGCATATTTTATGCTTATTTCTAAATATAGTCTTTAAATGGCCATGCCTTTATTTTCCTGTTTTTAAAATTATAATAGACCATTTTTATGATATATTATTTTGTATTTTTCATAATGCTGCATTGCAAAATGCTTTATAGAATTAAATAATACAAGAGAATGGAAAGTAAAATGTTTTTAAAGGAACACACATTAAGACACTTTTAGTTAATTACAGTCATATCAAAATGTTTAAGAGGAGTTGAGCTGAATGGTTTATACATGTCAAATGGGAGGAAGCCCTGCTAGCTTTCAGTTTAAACTTAATAAAGGCATGAGTCAGAGCTTGGAATTTAGGGCCCGATCCAATTAGGGATTTCAATGAGCATTCAAACCAGTCCTTAAGATCCAGGTCTTCAGAAAACATACAGGAGATTACACAAGCAACCAAGTGATAGTTAGAAAGGACTTCAAGAAGGCAGTTGTTTCAGGACTAGCTGTAACCCAAACAGGGAGTTTTCTGTTCATTCCCTAGACCAGGGGTCCCCAATGTGGTGCCCGTGGGCGCCTCCTGGCCAGCGGTTGAGCATCTGTCGAAATGCTGCCGAAATTCAGCGGCATTTCGGCGGCAATGCCTCTCGATGATGCCACTTGGTGCTGACAAGCGGCATCATCAAGAGGCGTTGCCACCGAAATTAGGTGGCATTTTCGGAGCTATGCCTCTCAATGACATTTGCTGACTGAAGGACTGTTCTTTTGTTGCTGAACTAGGTGCTTATAACGCATTATTTTTCTGGAGGCCTTTATATCAAGGCTGATTCTTGTTTATGTAATTTAGCCAGGGGTGGCTTTAGGTATTTTGCCGCCCCCAAGCACGGTAGACAGGCTGCCTTCGGCAGCTTGCCTGTGGGAGGTCCCCGATCCTGCGGATTTGGCGGCACACCTGGAGGAGGTCCGCCAAAGCCGCAGGACCAGCGGACCCTCCACAGGCATGCCACCAAAGGCAACCTGCCTGCCACCCTCCAGGCGACCAGCAGAGCGCCCCCCGTGGCTTGCCGCCCCAAGTACGCATTTGGCGTGCTCGTGCCTGGAGCCGTCCCTGAATATAGCCATGTAAATTCTAGGGTTCAAAAGGAAATTATAGCAACTAGTTTATAGTGAGGAAAATATTGTTTAAAGTACTGTAATGTTTTAGAAGAAAGTCTATGAACATTGAATGCTGAGAAAAAGACATCTTCTTAAAGATGTTAACAGGGAGATCTTTTCAATAAAAGTCCTGCCTCAACTTTTCTCTGTGAACAAACACCCACTTAAACCTAGTCCTTCAGTCATAGGGAGTTTTGTGTTTGTAGGAACTGCAGTATTGGACCCTTCTTCAGTTCACTTGTTTATTAGAAACCTGGGAAACAATGCAATGTAGTAAAAGAAAGACATAGTAGGAACATGAGCTAGAGATTTTTATTCCAATCTTTCACCCTTACTCACATCAAGTAGTACTCACTCTCATAAGTACCACTCAACATGAATAAGAGTGGTTGTAGTGGATACAAACTGGGTAGTATAACCATTACATAGTTTGTGAGCCCAAGTGGCACTCACTGTCTCACTGCATGTCAGACACCACCAAAACCCAGAGGAAGCAGCAGCGCTTATTTATTATAGCTATGCCTGGCAAGCTGAGTACAGTTCATCGGGGTGAAAGTAATTTGCAGGACTTACCGGTACTGCCGGAGTCCTGCGGGGGGCATGGCCCCATCCGGAAGAGGCATGGCCTCATCTGGAAGAGGCGTGGCCTCTCAAGATTTAAAAGCCCTGGAGCACCAGCTGTGGCTGGGAGACCCAGGGCCTTTAAATCAACCAGGGACTCCCAGCTGAAGAGGTGGCTGAGAGCCCTCAGGGGCAAATTAAAGAGCCCAGAGCTCCAGCCGCAGGTGGGAACTCCGAGCTTTACGGGGCTAGGGCAGGGATTTAAAGGGCCCAGAGCTCCTGCCGCTGAGGGGAGCCTCGAGCCCTTTAAATCCTGGCCCCAGCCCGGCCGCCAGAGCAAAGGCCGGGATTCAAAGGGCTCTGGGCTGCCCGCAACCGCGGGGAGCTTTAAGCCCTTTAAATCCCAGCCCCAGCCTGGCTGCCGGAGCCGCGGCCAGGATTTAAAGGGCTCTGGGCTGCCCGCAGCCGCAGGGAGCTCTGACCCCTTTAAACCCTCCTCCGAGGCCAGGATTCAAAGGGCTCTGGGCTGCCCGCAGCTGTGGGGAGCTCTGAGCCCTTTAAATCCCAGCCGGGGCTGGGATTCAAAGGGTTCTGGACTGCCCGCAGCCGCGGGGAGCTTTGAGACCATTAAATCCCAGCCTCTGCCCAGCTTCTGGAGCCGCGGCAGGGATTGAAAGGGCTCTGGGCTGCCCACAGCCGCGGGCAGCCCAGAGACCTTTCAATCCCCACCATGGATGCCGGTGCGGTCCAGCACGGCGTACTGGCTCTTGCCGGTATGCTGGACCAGACTGGACCAGCTTACTTTCACTTCTGCAGTTTGTGAACATGTTTATTTGGACAGCTTTTATGCCTTTGTGGGTCCCTACCTAGTCTCTATGTTATGTAGAAAGCAAAAGACACAACAGTGGCAGTACTGGGCCCACCTGAATTTCCTTACAAAGTCATAGAACTATTTCTAACAATTGCAGTAACTGAAACAATTATTATTCATTGCATCCAAGCCCACTGAAGTCAATGAGAATATTCAGACCCTAAATATTGAAGTTAAAATTATGCTGGTATATACTGTATCCTGTAATAAATAGCTAGAAACCCTCTCCTAGATTGAAGAAACAGAACAAAGTACATTTTTCAACAACAAACAATAAATACTAACCATATACCAGTACAGACTGAACACTTCATATGTGGCAGAAGCAAAGCTGTATACCATGTATATTGTACTCCTCATATGGGTTATGGGATTCACCAGTTTTGACAAAGTTCACAGCTGAGCTGTTAAACAGATCTTCAACAACAGCAACTGCTGAAATGTCTCTGCAAACATACAGTGATACTGAGACCATGGCAGTTTTGCATGGAGCCAAAGCACTGAAGGCATCAAAGTGAATTCAGTCAACAATAAGCAGGGGGACAGGATCTTACATTATTTCCAATAGTAATTACAGTACAAAGGTTTTGCTCATAAATGACCCAAACAAACAAAAAGCTGAATCTTCAGTGCTTTTTCCAGCTGAAGTTCCCTCAAAATTTCGTGTGTGTGCGTTGGTCCCATAGAGAATGACAAGGGAATATAGCTTTCTTCAGTGAATTATCTATCTGGATGGATAATTGATCAATGGTTTCCAAGACTCTTTATTACACAAACAAATGTTTGTGTTCCAAATTTCTTGCCCTAGAAACCCGGTTTTCATAAATGGAAATTATTGAATCAGCTTCTTGTCTGCTTCATTACATTCTGATGATTCTGCATTGCTAGAATTTTCAATTTGAAGGAAAACATTTTGATAGAGCAGTGCCCAGGGGATATTTATGCTACATTTGCAGCATTTAGAGTATTTATAGAACTCTCAGAATGGGCAGTAATTCAAAATACTGTACAAACATTCCATTTACAACGTTCCATCTGACAGAGCTATATTTTCACTTTCCCACTCTTTTCTGGCACTCTTAGTGTTAAGTTTGTCATAAAATAACGGTTGCAGACTTGTCAGATGTCCTCCTAATAGGAGACTATACTGCTTGATTGGATGACCACGAGTTTCACATGTACCACTGTGGAACTCTGTACCTTGAAGCAGCATCCTCCTGAAACCCCCATATTCACCCCATTATGTAATTATGATATATTTCATACAAAGCGTTCCATGTGAGATATCATATAAAAGGTCATGATCTGCTGAAACCTACTGTTCTGTCCAAATATGTATACCATTAGTGTGCATTAAGTTATGAGATTTTGTTGTATGATTGTTACTGAAATATGTTGTAAGTTTGGAAGTCATAGAATCATAGAAGATTAGGGTTGGAAGAGACCTCAGGAAGTCATCTAGTCCTGCCCCCTGCTCAAAGCAGGACCAACACCAACTAAATCATCCTAGCCAGGGCTTTGTCAAGCTGGGCCACAAAAACCTCTAAGGATGGAGATTCCACCACCTCTCTAGGTAACCCATTCCAGGGCTTCACCACCCTCATAGTGAAATAGTTTTTCCTAATATCCAACCTAGACCTCCCCTACTGCAGCTTGAGAACATTACTTCTTGTTCTGCCATCTGCCACCCATAGGCGCCCACTTCTTCTCTGCCCGGTGGGTGCTCGATACGGCCCCCAACCCCTGGCCCTGCTCCCGCCCCACCCTCACCCCGCCCCCATTCCACCCCCTTCTCCCAAGTCCCCGCTCCTGCCCCGCCTCCTCCCCTGCGTGTGCCGCAGCCCCACTCCTCCCCTTCCCTCCCTGAAAGTCCTAGGCGACGCCAAACAGATGTTAGGAGGTGGGGCTCCAGGAAGCACTGGGAGGGAGAGGGAGGAATGGGAATGCAGTATGCTGGGGGGGAAGGAGGCAAGGAGGAGGGAGCTTGGCTGCCAGTGGGTGCGGAGCACCCGCTAATTTTTTCCCGTGGGTGCTCCAACTTCCCCCCCGGAAGGAAGATTATCTAGGAAAAATCTTATTTAACATTTTCATTAATGACCTTTCCAAAAGTGGGAAAGTGCTAATAAAATTTGCAGATGACACAAAGTTGGAAGGTACTGCCAATATGGAGGAGGACCAGAACATGATGCTAAGAAAGATCTAGACAACTTTGAAAACTGGAGTAATAGAAATTAGATGACATTTAATAGTGCAAAATGCAGGGTCATACATTTGGGGACTAACAACAAGAATTTTTGCTATAAGCTGGGGATTTATCAGTTGAAAGCAACGCAGGAGGAGAAAGACCTGTGTGTTTTGGTTGATCACAGGATGACTGTGAGCTGCCAATGTGATGTGGCCATGAAAAAGGCTAATATAATCCTAAGATGCATCAGGCAAGGTATTTCTAGTAGAGATAGGGAAATGTTAGTACCATTATACTAGGCATTGGTGAGACCTCATCTTGAATACTGTGTGCAATTCTGGTCCCTCATGTTTAAGAAAAGATTAATTAAAAATGGAACAGGTGCATAGAAGGATTACTAGGATGATCAGAGGAAGGGAAAATCACCTTACGAGAGGAGACTCAAGAAGCTTGGCTTGTTTAGTCTAATAAAATGAAGGCAGAGGGAGATACGGTTGCTCTCTATAAATCCATCAGAGGGACAAATACCAGAGAGAGAGAGGAGTTATTCAAGTTAAGCATCAATGCTAGCACATGAACAAATGGATACAAACTGGCCATCAACAAAGTTGTGCTTGAAATTAAACAAAGATTTCTAACCATCAGAGGAGTGAAGTTTTGGAACAGCCTTCCAAGGGAAGCAATGGGGGCAAAAAGCTAACTGGTTTCAAGACTAATCTTGGTAAGTTTATGGAGGGGATGGTATGATGAAATTGCCTATAATGGCATGTGGTTCATCTGCAACTGCTAATAGCAAATATCTTCAACAGCCTGAGATGGAACACTAGATGGGGAAGGCTCTGAGTTACTACAGAGAATCCTTTCCCAGGTATCTGGCTGGCAGGTCTTGCCGACATGTTCAAGGTCCAACTGATCGCCTTACTGGGGTCAGAAAGGACTTTTCCCTTGGGTCAGACTGGCAGAGACCCTGAGGGTTTTTCTCCTTCCTCTGCAGCATGGGTCATGGGTCACTTGCAGATTTAGAGTAAATGGTGGAGTCTCTGTAACTTAAAGTCTTTAAATCATGATTTGAGGACTTCAGTAACTCAGCCAGAGGTTGTGGGTCTGTTACAGGGTGGGTGAGGTTCTGTGGCTGCAATGTGCAGAAGGCCAGATCAGATTATGATGATGATTCCTTCTGGCCTTAAAGTCTATGAGTACTGTGTCTGATGCCCACCCAAATACCAGGCCTTGAGTTGTTGGAGTGTCTGATTGTACCATTGTGTTGCTTCAGCAGATCAAGAAATGGTCAGAAGTTGATAGGCAGATATGTTATAATCTTCAGGAGGTCTGAGAGCCAGAACTGTCTTGGCCAGTGGGGTGAGCTGAGGATGTTTCACAGGAGTTGTGGTATTAGTGAGATGAAGGGAAGGCATATCTGAGATGGTCCGTCCATAGTAGCATCAGGGCATCACCCTTTCAGCTGCCACCCAGAGCTGTTCTGGAGCAGTAGAGGAGGAGTTTCTTGTTTGCCTTTGAGGAAAAGAGATACCCAGATGGTGTGACCCACTGGGTGAAGATCTCATTCAAAATGGAATTGTGAATCTCGCATTTATGTCCTGTGAAAAAATGTCTACTGAGACCATGTGCTAGGGAGTTCTGTTGTGCCAGGTAGATAAACTGCTGAGCGAGTAGTGTGGCTTCTGATACATGAGTTCCAGAGATTGAGTGTCTCTACACACAAGGGGAAGAATCTTCCCACCCACTCCCGATTTGCTTACATAGAAGACAATTTTTATATTGTCTGAAAAAACCTGCATATGTTCAGAGTAGCTGAGTGGAAAGAATGTGTTGCAGGTTCAAAGAACCGCCCTTAATTCCAGTAAGCTGATGTGCCTCTTGGCCTCCCAAGAGATCCTGGTACTTTCTACAGTGTAATTGTCCATATGTCATCTCCAATGAGTCACTTCAGGCATGGGTATGAGGAAAGAAACTCCTATCTGAACTTTCTTTGGGTTCGTCCACCAGGCAAGAGAGGCCATAACTTTGGCTGGAATTGTTACTCTGGCACTGATGTTGTCTTTGTCTGGTAAGTAGATGGACTGAAGCCAGGTCTGTAGGCAGATGAGATGAAGCCTGTCAAATGATGTAGTGGGTGCATGAAACCACATGGCCTAAGAAGGAAAGACATATCTTGATTCTAGTCTGAGGGTGGCCTGTTTTATCAAATCACCCATTGCATAGAATCTCTCCCTCAGGAGATAGGCTCAAGTCCAGGGTTGCTCCGATGAAATCCATGGACCTCAAAGTGGACTTTTCATGGTTGAAACAGATTCCCAGGAAATATAGTAGATGGAGTAGGAATAGGGTCGCCAATTGGACTTCCCTGCTGGATCTGCCTGTTGGGGGCCAGTTGTCAATATATGGAAAGACAGTAAAGCCATTTCTTCTCATCCAAGCCACCATCACTGAAAGGACTTTTGTAAAGAGTCTGAGGGCTGAAGCAAGTCCAAGTGAGGAGGACCCTGAATGGGTAGTGGTCTTGCCCAGTGTGGGACCTGAGGAACCTTCTGTGGGATGGGTGAATGTCTATTCAAAATTAAGCATCTTTCATGTTGAGAGCCACAAACCATGTGCCCTCTTCTAGGTAGTGGATTATTAATGCTGATGTGACCAAGCAAAAATTTTTTTTAGATGAATGCATTTAGTTGTCATAGATCAAGAATCGGTATCCCTACCCCAGCCTTCTTGGGGACCATGAATTATTGGGAGTAGAATGCCTTCCCTTGATGTTGGGATGGTACCAGTTCTATGTCCCCTTTCTGAAGGAGAGGATTCACCTCTTGGTGAGAAGTCTCCTCATGAGAGTCGTCCCTGAGAAGGGCCCAGAAAGGAGATTTGTGGTGTGGAGGTGAGATAAACTAGACTGGCTAGCCAGAGTGGATAATCTCTTCTGGTACATGTTTGTCTGCTGTTGACCTCCAGTTGTGAGCAAAGTGGGTAAGGCCGCTACCCAAGGTTCAGAGGGCAATAAGGCATGGCACCAATATTGGTACATGCTCCTTGAGCATGCCATCAAAAAGCCCCTTGGATGGTAGATGGGGTTGGACAGCAGTTGTAGAACTGGTGGAACAAAAGTCTTTGAACCCTTTGTCATTCATGGGGGGTTCATAAGGGCACTGATAGTAAAATATCGAGGGGGAGGTCCAGACCTATAGGTTTGCTTATGATGTTTCTTCTTCAGGGCTAGGGTGTAAAATGTCCATGGACCGGGGATTGTCCTAGAATTTTTTAAAGAGAATGTAGAAACTCGTCAGTCTATTCATCAAAGGGAAGATCTTCAATGGTATTCTGGACCTCCCTGGAGAACCTTGAAGTTTGCAGCCATAATTCATGTCTCATGACTACAGCTGTGGTAATGGCTCTAGATGCACTATCAGCTGTGTCTAATTCTGTTTAAAGTGATGTCTTAATCACCTGTCTGCCTTCTTTAATGAAGGCTTGCAACTAGGCCTTGTCTTCCTGAGGAAGTTTGTCTTTGAAGTCTACAAATTTTGAATAATTCAGGAAATCATATTTTGTTAACAGCTCCTGGTAGATAGCAACTCTGAATTGGAGACTTGCTGATGAAAATATTTTCCTCCCAAGAGGCCAGGGCATTTAGTGCCCTTATCAGCTGCGGTAATCTTGTAGCCACTTGCACCACAAAGGAGTTGCTGGATGAGTAAATAAAAACTCTGCCCCTTTAGCAGGCTTGAAATATCATTTTTCAACCCTTCTTAGGGTAGAGGCACAGGAGGCAGGGGTGTGCCACACAGATCGGGTAGGTTCCAGAATGGCTTGGTTGGCTGGAGGGGCCACCCTGAAAAGACTAGAAGGTTGAAAGATGTCCAATAGACCATGATATGTCCTTGACATCCTGAAGAGGTATCTGGAACCCAGTTCCTACCCTCTATAACAGCTCCTGGGACTGCCTGTGGTAGTCGGGTGGGGAGAGAGATTGTGGAGCAATTACCTCAACAGATGAAGAGAATGACACATATGGCAGAACCAGTGGCTCTGTCTCAGCTTCTTCCTTCTCAAACTCCAGTGGAGCCGGTTGTAATCGGCTGAGAGAGGAGAGTCAGTGTGATTCTTGCATGGATCCAGGATATCTGTTATACGGATCCCATGGGGCCCAATAAGGCCAAGAAGAAAGAGCACAGTGGGGAGTGGCCCCAAGGCATAGTGTACCAGCAGTACCCTGGGTAGCCATATCCCAAATGGTTCTGTCTGGATAATAATAGCCTTCTGCTCTACCAGAAGTGCCATCAATGTTAGTGGGAGGATGCTCCAAGTTGTGGATGAATTGGAGACGATCCTCTTCTCCTTGAGGTGGTTTCTTCAGCAGTACAGATGTCTCTAAGGAGGACTTGGCCCAATAGAAGAGCAGATTGTAGATATAACTACAAAAATATCCTCTGGTGAGCTAAAGCTTTCAGTCCTTCCTGGCATTTGGGGAATCTCTGAGGAAGGGACTGGCAGATCCAGGGAGTCCGATGATTCGGATTTGAAGGATCCCACATGGAGTATGTTGAAACTGTGGAATGGGGTCCCAATGTGGAGATCCCAAATGGAACCAGTGGGTACCAATGTTTTGATTTGTGGACAGAGACAAAATCAGTGCCACTGGATTCTTCTTCTTCTTTGCTTTACCTTCTTGAATGAAAGCTTTATGTAGACCTAACTCCTTAGGACCTGTGTGTGAGGACTCACTTGACTTAGACTGAGATGGGGAGAGATCCTTTTTCTTAGAGGCTGATCCTGATGGGGGTCTGTCTTGTTGCCTATAGCAGTCATGTCCCCTATTCTCAGGCTTTCTTAGGGTTTCTTAGGCTAAAGTGTTTTAAAATGTTTTAAAGTGTTTTGGCTTCTATTCCATATATTGTGCTTGGAAGAGTGCTGCTCGCAGTCTATGACCACTGTACAGGGGGGTCTCCTTGGCCTAGATCCAAATGGGCTTCATGGCCTACTTCATGAGGTGCTTCCACAGATGGAGCCATCATCCCTCAGGAGTTCTGGGAGGGAAGGAGTGGCAGATGCTGCAGATGGTCATGATGTGAGTCTCCCCAATACAATAAAGGCAATGCTGGTGTTCATTGCCAATGAACAAGGAACGGGGCAGGAGACACAGTTCTTAAGCCCCAAGACTCTTGGCAAAGTCCCTCTCCACAGAGAGAAGCTCCCAGAGATGGAGAGAACTAAGCTAACTATACCATCCCTAAAAACACTCAGTCTAAACACTAAAAACTATTTACAACTTGTTTTACAAGTATTAAAGTAAAGGAAAATGGAAGCAGCCATAGAGATTCTGACTCAGGCCACAAGGAGGTAAGGAGGAACTGGGATGCATTGGTCTGCACTGCCCTTTATACCTTCAGTTTGGAGCACAAGGAGAACAACTGCACATGTGGAGACCAACAGATAACTGCTTATTGAAAAAAAATCTCTGTACTCAGGTGCATGGACCACATGCATACCCACATGGGGAATACATTCAAAGAAGAACTTACTAATTATTGAAAAACATGAATCACACTGATCACTGAAATTGATCTGCTAACTATGTTCTGGGCAGGTAGAGCAGGGGAGAAAGGTCAGGAAATGTGGGTTCTATTCCTAACAATATCACAGATTCTGTTTGACTTGCCCAAGTATAAATGTGTTTCCATTTGTCTATGTCTCCCCATGTGGTACCATTGCATGTGTGTTGGAGTTAGTGCTTAGGATAACAGCTCACCTTAATTAAATGAAAGAGGGTGGTAATAAGGTATTTTCTGACAGACCCAGAGTCCACTGACCCTTCGGACATACTGCAAGGTCTATGTATTTTCCCAGCCTTTTTCAGAGGAGGATACGTTGATGGGTATATGAATGCATGCAGAATGGAAAAGTAGAGATCTGGATATGTCAGCTGAGTAGGCATGGGTATGTAGACTGTAAGCTTTTTGTGCAGGCACTGTCTCTCACTATGTGTTTGTACAGTGCCTAGGACATAGGGCCTTGTAGTTTATGTGTATTGGATTGTAGTCCTTTAAATAAATATGTGTCTTCTAATGGTGCTTACTATGTTCTATTTCAGAAATGACCCAGACCTGAAGTATGTCATATGTAGGTAACTAGGCCTTACATGTCAGTGTATAGTTAGTAAACAAAACATGGCTATGTGGAACTCAACTATGCCCTTGTGGTTTCTTCATATTATTGCTATTGTGTATAGATAAAAAGATACAACAAGCCCCAATCTTGGTTGGGGCATCTAGATGCGACTGTTACTCAAATAATAATAAAGTTGTTGATTAATAAGCTGGTTTAGATATGTTTTTGTATCTAGAGGAATGGGTAGCTGCATTTAATATAATGAAATAGGTAAAAATACCTGCTTCTATCTTTTATTCAACTTTTGACTATTTTTTTATCAGTGATAAAAAGATAGATTTCCTTAAAAAACTTATTTCATTATGGAGAAACTAAATGAATTCTTTGCATCAGTCTTCAACAGCTGAGGATGTGTGGAAGATTCTAAACTTTAGCCATTCTTTTTAGGTGACAAATCTGAGGAACTGTCCCAGATTGAGGTGTCATGGGAGGAGGTTTTGAAACAAATCAATAAATTAAACAATAAGTCATCACCAGGACCACATGGTATTCACCCAAGAGTTCTGAAGGAACTCACATGTGCAATTGCAGCACTACTAACTGTGGTATGTAACCTATCATTCAAATCAGCTTCTGCACCATATAATTGGAGGATAACTAATGTGATGCCAATTTTTTTTTAAAAGGCTCTAGAGGCAATCCTGGCAATTACAGGGCAGTATTCCTAACTTCAGTACCAGGCAAATTGGTTGAAACTATAGTAAAGAACATAATTATCAGACACATAGATGAACATGATTTGGGGGGAAGAGTCAACATGTTTTTTAAAGGGAAATCATGCCTCTTCAGTCTACTAGAATTCTTTGAGGGGAGTCAACAAGTATGTGGAGAAGGGTGATATAGTATACTTAGATTTTCAGAAAGCCTTTCACAAGGTCCCTCACCAAAGGCACTCATGCAAAGTAAGCTGTCATGGGATAAGTAACTTTCATAGATCAGTAACTTGTCAAAAGATAGGAAACAAAGGATAGGAATAAACTGTCAGTTTTCAGAATGGAGAAAGTAAATAGTGGTGTCCCCTAGGAGTCTGCACTGGGACCATAACTCTTTAAGATATTCATGAATGATCCCAAAAAAGGGGTAAACAGAGAGGTGGGAAAATTAGCAGATGATACAAAACTACTCAAGATAGTTAAGTCCAAAGCAGACTGTGAAGAGTTACAAGGGGATCTCACAAAACTGGGTAACTGGGCAACAAAATGGCAGATGAAATTCAATGTTGATAAATGCAAAATAATGCACGTTGGAAAATATAATCCCAACTATACATATAAAATGGTGGGGTCTAAATTAGCTGTTACCACTCAAGAAAGAGATCTTGAAGTCATTGTGAATAGTTCTCTGAATATACCCACTCAATGTGCAGCGGCAGTCAAAAAAGCTAACAGAATGTTGGGAATCATTAGGAAAAGGATAGATAATAAGACAAAAAATATCTTACTGCCCCTATATAAATCCACGGTATGCCCACATCTTGAATACTGCATGCAAATCTGGTTGCCCCATCTCAAAAAAGATATATTGGAATTGGAAAAGGTACAGAAACGGGCAATAAACATGATTAGGGATATGGAACAGCTTCCATTTGAGGAGGAATTAAGAAGACTGGGACTTTTCAGCTTGGAAAAGAGACGATTAAGGGAGATATGATAAAGGTCTATAAAATCATGACTGGTGTGGAGAAAGTAAATAAGGAGACAGGATACTGGGCTACATAGACTTTTGGTCTAAGCCACTATGGCCGTTTTTATGGTCTTATGTTTTCTGGCACTAATGCATATTCCAATTAATTTGGTACCCTCGGGGTGGTGATTGGTTTGTCTCTTTAAGGCAAAACCACCACACACAGAGCAATCCTAGAGATCGTAAAACAAATCCATAAAACTTTCATTTTTGTGCAAAAGATAGTTCTTTGTATGCTATCAAGAAACAATATTATAAATGCTCTTTCTTTTCAACATTCAGGACTTCAGGATTACATTTATTACAAATGGATGTTTATTTTTAGCCATTTTCCCTGCATCTATCCCTTTATGCTAAAGTTGTTAGTTTCTGAGGGTCAGACAGAGTTCAGTACTATCAGGAAACTAACTGCTGAACAGCTCTGTCAGACTCCTGTATTTAAGGAGACAGAATTGCATATTAAAAGAAAATGATTGTTCAGCTACCTTTTCATTAACGATTTGTCTAAAAAGAGACAGACTCAACTGCATCTATTGAAGCTTGGAAGGAACAAATTGAATGTTCTCCATAAGGATTATACCATACTTCAAGCACACGGTACACTACAAATATTGTGGAAAATCAGTACTGAAGCAGTAAAGGGCTCTGTATTGTTTTGTCACCATTTAATTAAATGTCAATAAATATTTTAGATACAAGATTTGCCAATGATCTGAAGTCTCCTTCTGAATTATTATAACAATTTTATTTTATCTTTCCAGCAAGGTAAACTGTTGTTATTTCTAAAGGACCTCTGCTAACGGTTCTTAAGAAAGTACAGGCTGTAAACTAGAGAACGGGATATTCATTCTCATTAACAGCACAGAATGAATACCAACATTGGGAGAATACCTGAATAACGCCATCCTGAGAGGGGCAGATGGATAGGATGACCAGAATGGTTTAAATTGCCTAGATTCACATCAAGCAAATAACAGAACCACTGCAATTGTGCAGTATTGATTCAGGGCCTGTGTCTGCTGCTAGTTTCATTACAGTCTGCTGTACATAGGTGACAGTTCAATAACTGCGTATACCTTTCCACATCTTCAAACGCCATTCCTGTTGACCTCAGAACTGATAGTGTCCAGATTTCCCACAGATCCAAACCCAAGGAACTTTTTCAGACTTTCAATGCACTTACAGACAAGGCTGTTCCTTGGAGGGTGCCGGGCCCAGGACATAGGAGCTGAGTTTCTAATCTGCTCCTCCCTGGCTCCAACCAGACCCCTCTCCCACTGCACCCCTTTCCCCAAGGCCCCACCCCGCCTGATTCTTCCCACCCCCACCTCTTCCTGCCCCTACTTTGCCTCTTTCTTGCCCAGTGCCGCCCTCCCAAGCTCACTGTGCCCTTGCTCCTCTCCCCTCTCCACCAGCACCTCCTGAGGCCATGAAACATCTGATCCATGGCAGGCGGTAGGTGCTGAGAGGGAGGGGAAGGCACTGATTGGCAGGGCCTGCCAGCTGGCAGGAAGGGGAGTGTAGCAGGGTGGACCCCTTCTCCTGCCCTGAAGGGGTTAAAAACAGCCCTGGGAAGGGGGCTGTGGCTGGAGAAAGCAGCCTTTAGGCTGGGCTGATTGAGGAAGTGGCTGCAGCTGGGGCCATGCCCCGAACTGAGCAACGGGTCCTCATAAGAAGGCCCGGGGGAGCTAGAAGCAAGTCAGTCTCTCTCTAGCTATAGAGGGAGATGGGCTGGGCTGCCAGGAGCTAGAGGCAAAGTACCTGAGGGGAGCAGGGCTGAGGACAGGCTGAGGAGAGGGGGAGCTCTAGCCTAGAAAGCCCCAGGCTGTGGCCTAGCATTAGGCTAAAAGGTACTACTGGGGGTTGCAGAGGGCAACAGGTCCAAACCCCGTTGCCTATGATGAGTGGCTGATACTGCAGTCTGCCCCAGCGAATGGGGGTTAGATGGAGACTGGGCAGTAGCCATATACTGAGGCAAGGTGAGGATAGCGGGTGGGGGTCCCCCAGGAAGGGGAAACCCCCAGAGAAAGGGGTGACTGCTTGGGGAGCAGCACTCCATGTAAAAGGGCACTGGGTCCAGGGAGGGACACGAGGCCAGAGGACAGGTGGATCACTGGCCTGCAGAGGGCGCTCCGGAGCTGGAACCAAGCTAATTCACAGAAGTAACCAGCAGGAGGCGCCGCAGGGGTGAGTCCACCCGTCTACATGGAGGTTTTGGTAGGGGGCTCCTCCTTGCCCTCCCACCCACCTGCCACTCACCTCCCTGTTCGCCTCCTCATCCCGCTGATCCACCTGCCTCCCGCCTCACCTCCCAGCCTGCGAGGGCCCCCAAAGTGTAGGGTCCAGGACAGTCGCCCCAACTTGCTGTATCCAAGGGACAGCTCTGCTTACAGAGCTAAATGCACTCCCAGTCTATGTTGGGAGGTGCAATATGGTACAAGATGTACTATGCTTAGACCAGAGTTGTACAAATAATTGATTTTTTGGTTCATTGGCACGTCCAAAAAATTGGGAGAGGAGGAAATTCATTTTTGGTCAAACTGAAAAAAACACTTTGATTAATTTAAAAGTTGAGAAAATGTTTTGTTTTGGGACAAAATATTTCGTTCAACCTTAAGTGAAACTTTCATTTCAATTTATAGGTTTTTTTTTTAAATAAATTCGAAGGAAATTTCAGAACAAAGAGTCATTTTGAACCAAAACATTAAAATGTTTTACTTAAAAACATGGCAAAACAAACACTTTGACTTTTTTGGAGTTTTGCTTTGTTTCAGCACAAACAACTTGGAGTAATGCACATGAATTCATGAAACATTTTGGTGTTGCCAAATCTGCATTTTTCACCTAAAAAAAGTCTCCTGGTATACTGGAGACCACAGATTCTCAACTGGTATCCTCCTAGCTATTCTTTTTTTAAATACAGGTTTTGTTTCATGCTTCAGGGAGTAGAGCTCTTCTTGTTTCGCAAGTACCACAGGATCTCTGCCTCTAGAGGGTCAAACAAATCAAGAAGTCTCAGAACATAGCTGAGAATAGTGGTTGAGGTAGCAACAGTCAAGAGACAGTCAACGGGCCTAGGTTGTTGCTAGCCTAGGCTACTAGTAAGGGCTGGGCTGCATGTCTGGGCTGTCCTAACCTGTTCAGCATGTAATGAGCTGTCTGCTTTAGGCTGCTGATGAGACTGACAGATGGGACAGTGTTAATGTTTTGATATATGGGCAGGACCTTGGACTTCGGCTGGATGACAGAATAATAGTGTGTGATCCAGGAACAGGAAATTCATTAGGGAGAGAGGCAGGAATGGTCTGAAGGCAACGAAACAGCTCCAAGAAACTTTGTGGAACAATATGGGTTTTGACAGGATTCCAGGAACTTTGTGAGATATTGTGGGATTCTGCAAATTATACCTAGTAACTTTGAATACTTTTTAAGATGTTCCCCACAGTATTATCATCTCTAGGCCATTCGCAGAGTATTCTGAAACCTCTTAAAACGACAGATTTTTATTCTTTTATTTCTTTCTTTCTTTTTAAAAAAATGGATTAATTAATTGTTCCCATTGTGAAAGACCCAAACCAGTGGGTACAGGACCTTGGTCCTGTTGGTATCCAGGAGGTGGGCAAGCAAAGCCCACCCACTTCTAAAGGACCTCCTCCCAGCCTAAGGGGAAGATCCACAGGTCTGTGACACCAAATAATTCTGTGGGACAACTAATGAAAAAACAGGATCGGGAGTGAGGTCATAGGGCTAAAAGAAGGGAACCTGATGGGGACACCAAGCAGAGAACCCCAGAAAATGCCTACTGCTCCTCGAAAGCATCAAGGGAGCCAGTGGACGCCGCCCAGAGGAACTCTGCCCAGATGCATGAACGGACAGAGGAGCAGAAATAGGCCCCACAGTCGCAGGAAATCCCATCGGCCAACCTCCTCTCCCTGGTTTTGTAGATGGCTAGTTTGACCAGGGCCAAGAGGAGGCTGATAAGGAGATCCTGTGACTTTGTGGGGCCACGGATGGGGAGTGCATAGATAAACAGGTGAGGGAAAAGTGCAACCAAAAATGCAATAAGAGATCCAAGAGGAGCCGAAACAGGGGCTGCAATCTGGCGCACTCTAAATAAATGTGTGCCAGGGTCTCTTTCATGCCACAAAAAAGGCAGATGTTGGGGACAGGGGTGAACCATGCCAAGTACACGCCCATGCTCACGGCCCCATGAAGGAGCCGCCAACTGACATCCCCAGCAGGCCTCGGGACCAGAGCAGAGTATAAGCTGGCCCACCGGGGCTTCTCACCCTCGAGAGGTGGCAGGAGGTCCCGCCATTTGGTATTGGGGCGAGACGCAAGGGTGAGGTAGTGAAGAGTGTGCAGCACGAGTGTGTACAGATGTTTCCTTGACGCGGTCTGGAACAGAACCGGCTGCAAATCGTGCAGCCGGCTTGCAGTGAAAGGGAGGGGGGGCCGATTGGGTCCATGGGGCAGGGGCCCGATAAAAATGTCCATGGGGCCTGGGGTGGAGGGTGGGCGGGGCGTGCCCCCTCACAGGACCCGGTTGAGGTAGGCCTGATCAGTGGGCTGTAAAGCGGTCTTTACCTCCTGAAGTACGTGCCGGGGAGTACGAGGGCTGGAGAGCCTCATGCGCTGAGCGAGCATCAGGGGATCCAGCCAGTCTCCCCGATCATAGTATAGGAGGTCTCCAACCCTGGTTACTCCCGCCAAGACCAGCCACTGGTGCACCGCGGGGGACTCCGCCACCTGCACACAAAGCTGGGGGTTGTGTAGCAGGGGCTACGAGAGGAGATCAGCCTCCACGGTGGCCGCCACAGACCTGGTCGTTGAAAAGAGCTTCCAGGTCCGGAGGAGGTCTTGGTAGAAGACCAGCAGCCTGGAGAGGTCTTGTGGAAGACCTCTTGGATCAAGGTAAAAGAGCTGCCGGTCGTATCGGAGCCCTCGGAAGCAGCGGAGGAAGGCGTGTGCCAATATGCTCCACGCCAGACTACTGCACCATACAGGAGCCTCTGCAGGGCCTGGAGGAGGAAGACACAGACCTGAGTGTGAAGGCACTTAAGGCCCTGCCCCCGCTCCTGCAGGGGCAGGTGGAGGACCCCTGCAGAGACCCAGTGCATCCCTGGCCAAAAGAACTCCAGAATCGCCGTCCGGAGGTTGGCCAGGAAAACTGGGGCCGGGACCAGGATGTTGAGCTGGTACCAGAGCATGGACAGGACTAGTTGATTGAGCACCAGTGCCCTCCCTCGAAGAGAGAGGCACTGGAGTAGTCCCGTCCATTTCCAGAGTCGCTCCATCACCCTGCCCTCTAAACTGTGCCAGTTCTCTGGCGGAGACGGATGTGTGGCAGAAAGGTAAATGCTGAGATAGAGCAGCGGACCTGCTCTCCACCGGATGGCCTGAAGCGCGAGTGGGAGGGAGCTCGCCTGACACCCATCCCCGACCACCAGGCCAGAGCTCTTGACCCAGTTCCACAGAGTAGATTGCCTGGCAAGCCTCCACCCGCACCAAGTCACCCGGGTCCTGGACCACGAGGAGCACATTGTCGGCATACGCCGAGAGGACCAGCCACAGCTCCAGCTCTCAAAGCACCAACCCCGTCAGCCTCTGACGGAGGAGACAGAGGAAGGGCTCGATCTCCAGAGCGTACAGCTGACCCGAGAGGGGACACCCCTGCTGCACTCCTCACCCGAAGCTGACCGGCTTGGTCAGGGTCCAGTTGAGCCTGACCAGACACTCCGCAGAAGCGTACAGCACCTGGAGAAAACCCACAAACCGGGGTCCGAAGCCGAACGCTCGCAGAGTGCTCAAGAGATACTCATGGTCCACCCTGTCGAAAGCCTTCTCCTGATCCAGGGACAAGAGAGCAAACGACAGACCATCCCTACATCCTAATTCCAGAAGGTCCTGGACCAGATACAGGTTATCAAAAATCGTGCGACCCGGGACAGCGTAGGTGTGGTCTGGGTGGATCACTTTCACCAGCACGGACCCTAGCCGCATTGAGATGGCCTTCGCAAAGATTTTGTAGTCCGTGCTGAGGAGCGAGACAGGACGCCAAATCCGTAAGTCGCGGAGGTCCCCCCTCTTCAGCAATAAGGCGAGCATGGCTCGCCTGCATGAGAGAGGGAGGACCCCACTCTGCAAAGACTCAGCCCAGACGGTGACCAGGTCTGGGCCGAGGAAGTCCCAGAACACGCGGTAGAACTCCACGGTCAGCCCGTCCATGGCCGGAGATTTATTGGTGGGCATGCGACGGAGGGCTTCCGAGAACTCGGCCAGAGGGAGAGACAGCTGTAGCCGGTCCCGGTCACTAGCGCTGACTGCCAGGAGTCCGTCCCAGAGTACTCTGCAGGCGTTAGGATCAGTTGGATCCGGGGAGAAAAGAGTCGCGTAGAAGGCCCTGGCCTCCCGCACATCTCCGTCAGATCCGTGAGGGGTGTGCCGTCCTCCACCAGGAGGCAGGTGATGTGCTTCTTGGCCCCCTTCCTTTTTTCCAGGGCGTAGAAGAAGCGGGAGCCGCGATCCATCTCCTGAAGGAGGCGAATGCGGTATCGAACAAGGGCACCCCGGGCCCGATGGTCTTTGAGGGCCCAGAGCTCCTCCCGCTTCCCCTGGCACGCTCCGCAAAGGGATGGATCCTCGGGGCTGGCAGCCAGATGCCTCTCCAGCTCCAAGACCTCCCGTTCCAACTGCCCTATCACCGCATCCCTCCGTCAGCTGGCGCCCCGGGTGTAGTCGCGGCAGAAGAGCTGGACGCGCACCTTCCCCAGGTCCCACAACCGCCGTGCCGAGGGAAAGGTGCACCTCTGCCCTTGCCAGGCCAGCCTGAACTCCTGAAAGGACACCACGAAGCCCGCATCCTCCAGCAAACTATTATTAAAGTGCCAATAGGCCAGCCCCGGCCTCTCCACGCAGAGAGAGGCCGTCATGGTGGCAAGGCGGTGATCCGAAAAGGGGGCCGGCCGAATGCTGGAGGAGTGAGCTCATGAAAGGTGGAGACGTGATAGGTAAATGTGGTCCAGCTGGGAGTGGCACGACTGATGGGCCTCCACCCGGACGAAGGTGAACGTCGAGACGTTGTCCGGGTGGTGATCGTACCAGATGTCCACCAGGGAGTGGCGTTCAACGATCTCCCGGAGGACGTACGCGGCGGCCGGGCACTGCTTGGTTCCCGAGCAGTCCCATTCCTCAAGGGTGGTGTTAAAGTCCCCGCCCAAGACCAGGCACTCACGAGGATCCAGGGAGCCGAGGAAGGTGGATGCCTGCTGATAAAAACGCAACCTCTCTGGGCCCGATGTCGTGATGTAAATGTTGATGAGATAAACCACAAGCCCCACCATACGGACCCGGAGGAGCAACAGGCGGCCTGGCACAGCCTCGGCAACCTCCAGAACCTCGGGCAGTAGGTCAGAGGAGAACAGGGTCACCACTCCAGCCGTGCGAACTGAGAGGTGGCTAAAGTAGACCCCGTCCCCCCACTCCAGCTGCCAGCTAGCTTCAGCGGCCAGATCTGCATGGGTCTCCTGCAGGAAAACCATAGAGTACCCTCCCTCCCGAAGGAAGGAGAGCACCTGGCTCCTGCAGAGACCCATCCTACAGCCCCGGATGTTTAAGGTGGCAAAGATGATCGGTACCATGAGGAGGGCTGGGGGGGATCCTAGCCGGCAGACACGTCCACGGCCTCCGTCAGGCTGCGCAGCAATCCATGACCTACCCCATAGGTGAGTAAGGAGTCGCGAAAGAGGGGAACCCGCTGGTAGGCCGCTGCAGCCTGCTTCCCGGTCCTCTTACCCTCCCCCATGAGGGCCCTCGCTGCCCGGAGGATCTGATGGAAATCCCCTCACCGCTGCAGCACAAGTTGGACTTTCTTATGGGAGCCATGGACATCCTCAAGGAACTCCCGCAGCTCCTCCCTCAGGACATGGGGGTGGCGGGGTCACTGATCTATGACTGTCCCCCAGTAAGGCCCCCGTCACAGCCCCGTGGCACACCGAGGTGGGCAGGCAGGGGGCAGACCCCCGATGTGGTGTCCGATGGGCTAACACCACGCGACCTGCCCCACTCCTTGGTTCAATATGGGCAGCAGAAGGAAAATAGCAGCCCTTGATGTGTCGGGACAGGGAAAAACTAGTGAAGTTGCTCCCTGGGGGGTATCCCCAGGGGCAGCAATGGCATCACGGGAAGTGGAGGGGACAAGGAAGGAGCTGGCATCAGGGATAAGGCAGGGGACAGGAGTAGGGTGGGATCAGGAAGAGAATCGGGGAGGGGAGCAGAAGTAGGATCCTAAGCCGCAATAGTCGGGCCACTGGAAGGTGGCCCCTCCTGGTTAGGCTCAGGGATCTGGGGAGTGGGAAGGAGACCCCCAGCAATGCCGGGCTCAGCCACTATGGTTCGTGCGGCAGCCCCGACATCGGGAGATGGATGGTCGTCAACGGGGTCCCTGCATGGGAAGGAGGTCGGGTGCTCCACACCCAAGAGGGACACCCGTTAGGAACCGGGTCCCGGCAGCGGGGCACCGGCCATCACCCCAATGGGCCTGGTGGCCGTCAGCAGGGTGCCACTTGCAGCCAGGCTGATGGAAGATTCCAGGGGACCCTCAGAGGCAGGAGCAGAAGCAGCGGTCAGGAGAAGGGAACACGGGGACAGGGGTGAGGTCGCTCAGATCGAGGCCTGCCGGCAGAGGGTTGTCCTCTCCCTGCGTAACCGAGGTCAGACCCAGGGCCTCGATCTCCTTGTAGATGGAAGGGAGATCACCGTCCGCCACCCCAGGGCCCTCCCCGCCAGCACCCGAGTCGACGCCCACCTCGGCGCTTGCCAGGGGCTTCGGATGGTAAGGGGGACGAGAGGGGCTCCCTTGGGGGCTTCCACAGGAAGGGACCCTGGAGGAGGGGCAGTGTCACCTTCTGGTGCTGCCACGCTCTCCCCAGCCGGCACCATAGAACAGGAGCCATCAGAGGGCAAGGCGGAAGGCTTGTCATCGGTGCCCCCTTTCCTGCTCTTCCAGGGGATCTCCGAATCCAAAGGATGTAACGAGGCTCAAGCCTTCTGCTTGCCCTGCTTCTCCTGCACTAAAGACCAGACCTCCATGGCATCATCCGGGGGCTGGCTAACAGGGGTTGGGTCGGGGGGCAAGGGCAATGGCTCAGGGACTCGGGGAGGCAGTGGTGGGGTAGCAGGAATGAGGGAGGATTCCCCCTAGGGACAGCCCTCTCCCACACCCGGTGGTATCTCCGCCGCACCCTCCTCCACAGCAGTGGACCGAGAAGGAGGAGGGGCAGCTTCAGGTGCCGGGCAGCCAGGGGTATCGGTGATGACAGGGCCGGTACCTTGCTGGAGCTTGGGGGTCCCGGATGCTCCTCCATGCTGGGCCAAGGGGCAGTCCCTCCGGACTTGCCCCATCACCTGGCAGAGGTAGCACCGGGCCTCCCCCGTCAAATAATGCACCAAGTAGCGGGCTCCCTCGTAGGGAACCAGAAAGGACCCCTCGAGCGCCTCTCTGCCACGTGCCGCCGGCGGCAGTTGAAGCTGCACTCGCCGGCAGAACGAGAGGACGTGGCGGAGGGTGGGGTCCTTGTAGCCCAAGGGGAGAGGGCTGATGACAGGAATAGAGTGCCCCAGGGTAGAGAGGGCATGCAACAGGGAGGCATTGGGCAGGAAGGGAGGGATGGAGGTCAGGATCAAGTGGGCCCCCAGGTCTTCCAACGGCTCCAGGGGGATGAACACGCCCCCCACCGCCAGGCCCGTCTCTACCGCCTCCTGGGTGGCGGCCTCCGATGCTAGAAAGAAGACCACCCTCCTGTACATTTTGGAGGCCTCCACGATGGCCGTGGGCCCCACCACCCTCGCCAATGCTCACGCATAGGTCTCCACGTGGGGCAAGGTGGGCACCAGGAGGCAACGGAGGCCGTGCTTTCTGCTCAAGGTGGGGAAGGGGCCCTGGCAGCTATAGATGGTAGCGGAAGCAGTGGTCAGAGGAGCAGTGGCAGGCGGGGGGGCACTGCCACCTGGGCGTATGCCCTGGGGACCGGGGGAGGGACACCTGCGGAGCTGGTGGAGGGAGCAGTGGGGAGGGATGCCGCGGCCGGTAGTGGGGCTGTGGCAGCAGGGGTAGCCCCTGCCATGGAGGCCCTGGCCTTTTTAAAGGGGCCCTTACCCTTTTTCCCACCCTGACCTTTCCCACTGGCTGGGGGTGCTCCCCCCAAATCGGAAGGGGCAAGGGACATGGCAGCAGCAGAGGTCTCCCTGTTACTCACCACCACCGGTGCCTTAGCGGGGGCGGTGGCAGGTGGATCGGCAGCGGTGGTCGAGGTAGAGACTTGGGAAATGGACATGGGGGCAGGTGGAGGAGAGGCAGTGGGAGCATCTCGAGGGGTCTCCCCCGCCACGTCCCCTGCCATAATGAGAGCGGGGAGGGGGACAAACAGCTAGGAGAGGGGGAGGGGAGGAAGAGGAGGCGACCACCCCTCCCTGCTAGGCTGCAGGCAGGGTAGGAGGGTGCCAGAAGGGGAAGGGAGGGCCAAACGGATGTGGGGAGCAATCAAGGACTTAGAGAGGGAGGGCGGCAGGTCACCGACTAGGGGATCAGGGGGGATAACGGCATAGGGGGGTGCAGTGAACAAGGGCAAACTCAAATAGGGGAAGGGCACAAGCGCGTGGGAGGGGGCATGGGAACACAAGGGGAGGGGCCAATCAGGGCTCGGGGATCACAGGGGGGGAGGGGGGAAAGGGCGAGCTGGGAATGGGGTAGAGGGACCACGGGGTTAGCTGCGGGGCTGGGACAGGACAATCAGGGCCGCAGAGGGAAACGGGTGGGGCAGACGAATAAGGCAAAGGAAAGGGGCCAGTCCAGGGGGCGGGTGGGGAGTGCGCCCATGGGCACTTGTGCAAAAAGTCAATGGTTGGCTGCTGCTGCTGCAGGCTCAAATGGTGGAAGTGGGTGTGGTGAGCCAGGCGAGCAGCTCAGTCCCAGAGGCAGGAGGTCGAAGCAGAAGGAAAACAGCCAGCGGGGGTAGTGGAGGGGGTAACAATGGTGATGGGGACGAAGGGGAACATGGATGGACAGAGGGCAAGCTCCACGCCACACCCCCGGTGTCCCAACAGACACAGTCCAAACCCCCACCACAAGAGCACAGTTCGAAAAAGACTCAGTCCAGAAATGCCCCATCCACAGTGGTCTTCACGCAGTCTCCCAGCAGCTGACGGTCCTCTACTCCTTCTTCTCCTCCTTCTACTTGGGGCACCAACAGCTCCCCAGCAACAGCCACAGTAGCCCCAGCAGCTCCTGGTGGTGGTGATCTGGTGTCCAGGCAGGAGGGACCCTGCTCAGATGGTGTCCTCAGCAACAAGAGCTGGGGTCCCTCACTCCCCTCCTCTCCGGAAAGCAGGCCAGCAGCCGCCCTCCCTCAAGGGACTGTAGGTGGAGTAACAGCAGCAACCGAGGGGGGAGGAGGATCTACCACCCAGCCATCAAGCAGACAGCAGAGAAAGGAGGTGGGTGGTGGTGTCTAGCCCAGCCAGGGGAGCAGCTGGAGCAGTAACAGCAGCAGCAGCAGCAGCAGCAGCGAGGTCCCAGCGCCCAGCAGAAACACCAGCAGCAGCCCTCTCCCTCCGTCCTCCACATCAGAGTGGTCCTATTGGTATCCAGGAGGTGGGTGGGTGAAGCCTGCCCACTTCTACAGGACCTCCCCTCAGCCTAAGGGGAAGATCCACAGGTCTGTGACACCAAATAATTCTGTGGGACAACTAATGAAAAAACAGGATCGGGAGTGAGGTCATAGGGCTAAATGAAGGGAACCTAATGGGGACACCAAGCAGAGAACCCCGGACAATGCCCACTTCTCCTCGAAGGCGTCAAGGGAGCCAGTGGACACCACCCAGAGGAACTCTGCCCAGATGCGTGAAAGGCAGAGGAGCAGAAATAGGCCCCACAGTCGCAGGAAATCCCATCGGCCAACCTCCTCTCCCTGGTTTTGTAGATGGCTAGTTTGACCAGGGCCAAGAGGAGGTTGATAAGGAGATCCCGCTACTTTGTGGGGCCACGGATGGGGAGTGCATAGATAAACAGGTGAGGGAAAAGTGCAACCAAAAATGCAATAAGACATTGAAGAGGAGCCGGAACAGGGGCTGCAATCTGGGGCACTCTAAATAAATGTGCACCAGGGTCTCTTTCATGCCACAAAAAAGGCAGGTGTTGGGGACAGGGGTGAACCATGCCAAGTACACACCCGTGCTCACAGCCCCATGAAGGAGCCGCCAACTGACATCCCCAGCAGGCCTCGGGACCAGAGCAGAGTATAAGCTGGCCCATCGGGGCTTCTCACCCTCGAGAGGTGGCAGGAGGTCCCGCCATTTGGTATCGGGGCGAGACGCGAGGGTGAGGTAGTGAAGAGTGTGGAGCACGAGCGTGTACAGATGTTTCCTTGGCGCGGTGTGGAACAGAACCGGCTGCAGATCGTGCAGCCGGCTCGCAGTGAAAGAGTGGGGGGACCAGTTGGGTCCATGGGGCAGGGGCCCGATAAAAATGTCCATGGGGCCTGGGGTGGAGGGTGGGACCCGGTCGAGGTAGGCCTGAGCAGCGAGCTGTAAAGCGGCCTTCACCTCCTGAAGTACGCACTGGGGAGTACGAGGGCTGGAGAGCCCCATGCGCTGAGTGAGCGTCAGGGGATCCAGCCAGTCTCCCCGATCGTAGTCCAGGAGGTCTCCGACCCTGGTGACTCCCACCAAGACCAGCCTCTGGCACACCGCAGGGGACTCCACCACCTGCACACAAAGCTGGGGGTTGTGTAGCAGGGGCTCCGCAAGGAGATCAACCCTCACGGTGGCTGCCACGGACCTGGTCATTGAAAAGAGTTTCCAGGTCTGGAAGAGGTCTTGGTAGAAGACCGGCAGCCCGGAGAGGTCTCGCGGAAGACCTCTCGGATGGAGGTAAAAGAGCTGCCGGTCGTATCGGAGCTCTCGGAAGTGGCGGAGAAAGGTCTGCGCCAATACGCCCCATGCAGGACTACCTGCACCATACAGGAGCCTCTGCAGGGCTTGGAGATGGAAGACATGAACCTGAGTGCGTAGGCACTTCGGGCCCTGACCCCCCTCCTCCAGGGGCAGATGGAGGACCCCGGCAGAGACCCAGTGCATTCCTGGCCAAAAGAACTCCAGAATCGCTGTCCGGAGGTTGGCCAGGAAACCCAAGGCTGGGACCAGAGTGTTGATCCAGTACCAGAGCATGGACAGGACCAGTTGATTAAGCACTAGTGCCCTCCCTCGAAGGGAGAGGCACTGGAGTAGTCCTGTCCATTTCCAGAGCCGCTCCGTCACCCTGGCCTCCAAACCATGCCAGTTCTCCGGCGGAGACGGATGCGTGGCAGAAAGGTAAATGCCGAGATAGAGCAGTGCACCCATGCTCCACCGGATGGCCTACACAGCAGAGTGGTAGAGGGCAAATATACTGGTCATTGGATGAGTAGTTTTCTGTTCCCTGGGGCTGCACTAGAGTAATCAGGAAAGTGCTAGAACCAGTTAAGGCAGACAGGCTGATTAGAACACCTGCAGCCAATCAAGGCAGGTTAATCAGGGCACCTGGGTTTAAAAAGGAGCTCACTCCAGTCAGGCTGGGGGGAGCCAGAGGAGAGGAATTGTGTGTGAGAAGCTGGGAGCAAGAGGCACAAGGAGCTGAGAGTGAGAAGGTGTGCTGCTGGAGGACTAAGGAGTACAAGTGTTATCAGACACCAGGAGGAAGGTCCTGTGCTGAGGATAAAGAAGGTGTTTGGAGGAGGCCATGGGAAAGTAGCCCAGGGAGTTGTAGCTGTCATGCAGCTGGTACAGGAGGCACTATAGACAGCTGCAATCCACAGGGCCCTGGGCTGGAACCTGGAGTAGAGGATGGGCCTGGGTTCCCCCCAAACTTCCCAACTCCTGATCAGACACAGGAGGAGTTGACCCAGACTGTGGGGTAGATCACTGAGGTGAGCAAATCTGCCAATAAGCGCAGGACGCACCAAGGTGGAGGAGGAACTTTGTCACATCTGGTGTCAGGAGTGGGATTTGGTGTGCACAGTGCAGCAGACGAAGGAGGGTGATTTAAAAAAGAAAAAGTAGAGGGTTTTTTTTTCTCCACCACAATGGATGACTTAGTACGGGCATTGATACAAGCTACGGCGGCCCAGCAGGAGGCTACTCATATCCAGGCAGCTGCCCAACAGGAGGCAGTGCGGCTGCAGCAAGAGACTAATTGCCTGCTAATGGACCAGGCTTCTCAAGACCGAGCTATGTTGCGGGAACTGGTAAATCAGGTAAAGACCCTTACAGAGCTGAACTGCGGCCATGATGGGACGCAGATCATACGGGCCAGCTATTGGCTGCAGAAAATGACACGGGAGGATGATGTAGAGGCAATCCTTCTAGCCTTTGAGAGGATAGCCCTACAGGAGGCCTGGCCTCGAGATCAGTGGTCTGGCATCCTTGCCCCATTGCTGTGTGGGGAGGCCCAGAAGGCCTACTGTGATCTGCCTGAAGAGACTCCAGCAGACTACCCCCAGCTGAAAGCAGAGATCCTAGTCAGATCTGGGGTAACGACTGCAGTGCGGGCCCAGCGGGATCACTAGTGGAGGTACTATGAAAACAAAACCCTGCGGTCCCAATTGTATGACCTCATCCATCTCGCCCGAAAGTGATTGTGAACGGAGTCCCGGAGTCCGGAAGAGATACTAGAGGTTCTGGTCATGGACCGATACATGAGGGGACTACCGCCAGACCTTCGTGCCTGGGTAAGCCAGAACGAACCCTCCACCTATGATGAAATTGTTGCACTGGTAGAGAAGTGAAGGACGGTGAGGGAGCTGACCCGACCAGTTAAGGAAGAGGCACCCCGGGTTAAACTAGCAGCACCAAGCCCTAGAACTCAGGTGACTGGGCCACCAGGAGGGCCCAGGTGGAAAAAGAGAGGGGATGAAGGCTCACCAGAAGCCACAAAGAGTCGGAGCACTGAAGGAGAAGAGGATCATGATGTTAGATTGCCCAAACCAAGAGACCGGGGAATGCCTAGGGCTCCATACAGATGTTCTGCCTGCGGGGAGTGGGGACATATAGCTGCACAGTGTCCCAGTGCTGAGTAGCTGATGCAGTGTAACCTGGGGAACTGGGCAGACCCATGCTCCCTAATCCACCTTGTGGGGGTCTCACTAACCCCACATATGTACACCAGACCAGTAAAGCTAAATGGGGTAGAGACCACAGCACTGGTTGATTCGGGGAGTGCTATCATGCTTGTCTCGGGGAAGCTCGTCAAGTGTAGTCAGCTGCTGCGGGCAAAGCGTACAGGGATAACATGCGTCCATGGGACAGTTGGTTATTACCTCACCATCCCAGTAAAACTCGAGATTCAGGGGAACACTACTGAGGTAGCAGCAGGTGTAGTCCCTAAACTCCCATACCTGGTGCTCAGAGGGAGGGACTTCCCAGGGTTTGGAAACTTACTCCCAGTAGGAGGATTGGAGGAAAAGGGGAACCCTCAAGTTAGTGAGGCATCCACAGTAGACTGTGAACCCCCAGTCTTCTCTGAAATATCCCCCGATTTATTTTCCATTCCCAGACAGGGTAGAAAGTCGAAAAGGGAAAGGAGGGCAGCTAAAGCCTTGGGAACTCGAATACTGAGTTAAAGCCAGAGGATCGCTCTCGTAGGTAGGCGGACCTGAGCAGCTGAAAAGGAGGCCACCCAGGAGGGAGAATCACCTGAGTCTGACCCCATCCTAACGCTTCTGAACCAGTAGAGGTGACAGAGACAGGGCCCCTAGATCTTGGGTAGATTAGCCCCAGGAGAGGAAATTTTGGACAGGACCAGGCCGAAGACCCAAGGTACGACAACATTAGGAAGGAGGTGACTGAAATAGATGGGGTCCCCGTGGAACGGAAAACCCAGGGACCAGGACCCTACTTCATAATGAAGAAGAATCTCTTATACCGGGTTGCACCAGTACAGGGGCAGAAGGTACAGCAGATCCTAGTACCTCAACAACACCAGAATGCTGAATTAAGTCTTGCTCATAGTCATCTTTTTGGGGGGCATTTGGGGGTAGAGAAGACCCTGGCACGAGTCCTACAATGGTTCTTCTGGCCCGGAGTACATGAAGAAGTGCGGAGGTACTGTACATCCTGCCCAGAGTGTCAGCTGCACAGTCCCCGTCCCCACCTGAGGGCACCTTTAGTGCCCGTTCCCATCATAGAGGTCCCTTTTGAGTGAATAGCCATGGACCTAGTGGGACCCCTGGAGAAGACGATATATACTTGTTGTTTTGGACTATGCTACTCGCTACCCAGAGGCCATCCCCCTGCAGATCACAGCCTCTAAAACGATAGCCAAAGAGCTGGTGCGGATCTTTGCCCGAGTGGAGCTATCAAAGGAGATATTAACTGACCAAGGAACCCCATTTATGTCAAAGCTAATGAAGGACTTCTGTACGCTGCTCCATATACATACCCTGAGAACTTCAGTCTACCATCCGCAGACTGATGGATTGGTAGAAAGGTTTAACCGAACCCTCAAGGCTATGATACGGAAGGTGGTAAGTCAGGATGGGAAGGATTGGGACACTTTACTACCCTACTTTATGTTCGCTATCTGGGAGGTACCTCAGGCCTCAACTGGGTTTTCCCCCTGCGAGTTATTATACGGGCATCACCCCCGTGGCATGCTAGACATCGCCAAAGAGATATGGGAAGAGGAACCCAATGAGGGGAGAAATATAATAGAATATGTAATACAGATGCGCGACCAGATAGCCCATGTCACCCCTATTGTACGGGAACATTTGGAAAAGGCACAGGAGGCCCAGAGAACCTATTACAATCGCCAGGCAAAAGTCCGACAGTTCCAACCAGGGGATCGAGTGATGGTGTTGGTACTCAAGGCAGAAGGCAAGCTTCTGGCCCAATGGCAGGGGCCCTATGAGGTGGTTGAACCCGTGGGGGAAGTAACCTACAAGATGCGGCAGCCAGGACGCCGAAAACAAGAACAGATTTATCACATCAACCTTCTGAAACCCTGGCATGCACAAGAGGCGTGCATAACTATCCAAAAAGACCTAACCCAGGAAAACAAACCTTCCAAACAGGTGAAAGAGTCTCCCGATTTAACACCAGACTAGAAGAATGAGGTGCCTGAGATGATCTTCCAGAACCAAGATGTGTTCTCGACAAAACCAGGTCGAACAACCGAGACATATCACCACATTGTCACGAACCCTTGGGCCAGAATAACAATGAGGCCCTATCGGGTGCCAGCGGCCAAAAGAGAAAATAAAAGCAGAAGTAAAAAAATTGCTGGAGTTGGGGATCATCAAAGAATCCCACAGTCAGTAGTCCAGCCCAATCGTGCTGGTGCCCAAACCTGATGGCACCACAAGGTTTTGCAATGACTTCCAGCAACTAAACGAAGTATCCCAGTTCGACGCCTACCCCATACCTTGCATCGATGAGCTAGTGGACCGTCTGGGAAATGCCTGGTACTTGACTACTCTAGACTTGATAAAAGGGTACTGGCAGATTCCCCTTGTGGAAGACGCAAAGGAAAAGACTGCATTCTCTACACCAGAGGGTCTTTTTCAATATACTGTCCTCCCTTTTGGACTACATGGGGCCCCGGCTAATTTCCAGTGCCTCATGGACAAGCTATTATGCCCGCATAACAGTTATGCTGCTGCCTACTTGGACGATGTGGTCATTCATACCCCAGACTGGGAAACTCACCTAGAGAAGGTGGAAGCAGTCCTTGATACCTTCAGGCGAGCTGGCCTTACAGCAAACCCTGCCAAGTGTGCTGTAGGGTTTACAGAGGCCAAATATCTTGGCAACATTGTGGGAAAAGGTCTGGTAAAACCCCAAGTGAACAAGTTGGAGGCCATCCAAAATTGTCCCTGACCACGTCGCAAGAAACAAGTCCGGGCATTCCTAGGTATAGTGGGTTATTACTGACGATTTATCCCTCACTTTGCTACAAGGACAAGCCCCCTGACAGACCTAGTAAAAGCCCATGGACCTGATCTGGTGAGATGGTCTGACGCAGCAGAGGAAGCATTCACAGACCTAAGGACTGCCCTCTGCAGTAACCCTGTACTGATAGCCCCTGATTTCACCAAGGAATTTATCCTGCAGACAGATGCATCGGAAGTAAGGTTGGGGGCTGTTCTATCACAGATGGTCGGGGAGGAGGAACACCCAATTCTCTACCTCAGTAGGAAACTCCTTCAGAGGGAACAAAAATATGCAGTGGTGGAGAGAGAGTGCCTTGCCGTAAAATGGGCCGTGGAAGCATTGTGCTACTACTTGCTTGGGCGCAGATTTGTCCTCGTGACCGACCATGCCCCTCTTCAATGGATGCAGCGGAACAAGGAGAAGAACACAAGGGTGACCAGGTGGTTCTTATCCCTCCAACCTTTCCAGTTCCATGTGCAGCACAGAGCAGGGAGCCGTCACGGCAATGCTGATGGCTTGTCACATGTGCACTGTCTGGCATCCCAAGCTGCCCAACCCCTTGGTGTTGAGCAGGCGGCAGGGATATGTGACAGACCCAAACCAGTGGGGTACAGGAGTCTGGTAGAGGGCAAATATACTGGTCACTGGATGAGTGGTTTTCTGTTCCCTGAGTGACCAGAGCAAGGGCTGCACTAGAGTAATCAGGAACCTGCTAGAACCAGTTAAGGCAGACAGGCTGATTAGATCACCTGCAGCCAATCAAGGCAGGTTAATCAGGGCACCTGGGTTTAAAAAGGAGCTCACTCCAGTCAGGCATGGGGGAGCCAGAGGAGAGGATTTGCGTGTGAGCAGCTGGGAGCAAGAGACACAAGGAGCTGAGTGAGAGGGTGTGCTGCTGGAGGACTAAGGAGTACAAGTGTTATCAGACACCAGGAGGAAGGTCCTGTGCTGAGGATAAAGAAGGTGTTTGGAGGAGGCCATGGGAAAGTAGCCCAGGGAGTTGTAGCTGTCATGCAGCTGGTACAGGAGGCACTATAGACAGCTGCAATCCACAGGGCCCTGGGCTGGAACCTGGAGTAGAGGATGGGCCTGGGTTCCCCCCAAACTTCCCAACTCCTGATCAGACACAGGAGGAGTTGACCCAGACTGTGGGGTAGATCGCTGAGGTGAGCAAATCTGCTAGTAAGCGCAGGACCCACCAAGGTAGAGGAGGAACTTTGTCACACCATGAAAAAGGGATGCTCTTAAAGCCATATTTTGTCAAATGTTAGATGACTCTTCTTTTGCACTGGAAACGCCAATCTTCTAGGTATGATCTGTTTTTGAGGAGACACAGTATCTCCAATGATTCCCTGACTAGCTGGTGGCACTGACTCAAAACGCAGCATGAGTAAACCCATCAAATTTGGAAAAGATTGGTTAACCTATAGAAATAAATTATAACCTAAGTAGAGACTGATGTTCAGAACAATCTGAACTAAAAATCGCTGTTTTTGGTATTGGAGCCCTGCCAATTAAAGCTCACTTATTCAACTAATTATTTGTGGATCAAGAAATTAACTTTCTGAGTATTTGTGAAACTTAGCTATACAAGGGTGATTTAACAGTCCTTACAGTCCCTGCTCACCAGCTTCTTTGTTGGTTTTTTAATCCTATTCCTTGGGAAGTGAACATATGGCGTGGGGATTGCATTACTTCTGAAATCAGTTTTTCTACTCTCTCAGAAACATTTATGGGCATTTATACATGATTGTTTTGTGCCTCTCTCTTTCCCAGTTCTGAGTATTTACCACCACCAAGGCTCTCTGCTAGATTTTCATCCAGTGTCTCTGAGCTTTGGATAGATGACGTATTTCCATATTTTCAATGGCTCTAGTGGTAGGATATTTTATAATGCTTGTAGATGATACTTCAGATTACTTTCCTAATTTCAGAGCTGTTTGATTATTTTAATTTAATTCAGAACATATTGAGAGCCACATGCTGGATTTGGAAATTCTCTTTTTCTGCTTTTCAGGGGCTTGTGTATCTTTTTTCGGTGAAGCTGCCCCCTTTTACATTGTTTATTCTGTTTCTATAATGTATCGTCTCAGGCAGCTCTTGGATCCTAGCTGACTGATTTTATTGATTTCTGATGCTGATCTTGCACATCCTATTGCACTGCCAATGCTACACCACACAAGCTTATGCTGAGCAGCTACATGCTAGTATAGATGAGAGAGATCCCTGTTAGGACTGTGATCCAGCATCACCCATGCTGCTCTCCTTAGCACACTTCTGCTTCGAGGGCATTAAAAACAGATGGGAGACACCTTGAAGTAAAACAGCATTCTGCACAACAGAAGACCACTGAGATATAGAAACAGCACATTTTAAAATATCATGATGCTCCTGCTGCAATAAGATGTCTCAATTCTTCAGTCTTATCACTAGAGGAGGAAACTGCCCTGCAACCCTTTTTTAGAACTATAATCTATTAAACTTGGTTTGCAATAATATCTTCAATTATTTCTTCAATACACTTCAGACACGGAGAGCAAACTGTATATTTGAGACAGTTTCCTAATTACTCTCCTCTGTCTTTGAGTTTCTAAACTTGCCATCCAGGGAATCTGAGTCATTTTAATAAGGTTTCTGCATGCGATACTGTAGATGGGATACATGGCTTGAGGGTGACAACGTGCTCTGGTTTCAATTCTTATTTTGCTGCTGAGGGAGCATTTAACTCTCACAACATCAATTATTTAAGGGATAGTGAATCTCTCATTGGATTATGATATTGGCCCATCTAATCTTCTTCAAGATTTAATAACTTCTTTGCTGAAGAAACTTCCTCAACAGCGAAGGATACAGTGGGCCTGATTCGTCCCACCTTGCTCCTTGCATAGCAATTTACACCATTGTAAAATGAGCGCTAAGAGGATGCAACATGTTAGCAGTAAATGGCAACACAAGGGTATGTGGCAATGGAGAATCTGACCCAGGATGTCTAATTTGTGTCTTGTTTCTCATTTGAGTTTTTTATGTGAAGAACTGGGAAAGATAACATTTTTTGCTTCCACAGAAATTTGATTTTTCATGCACGGGTGTAGTAGCGTGATTACCTGCTCTGACCCTGACAAGGTTAACGCCAGCCCTGGGAGCGGGCTGGGGCTGTAAGGAAAAGCCCAGGCTGGTTAGGAAAGCAGGCACAGCTGAGGCCATGCCCCAAACAGAGCACAGCAGGTCCTTATAAAAGGGCTGCTAGCTTGGCGCTAGTAGTCTTTCTCTAGTCTTGGAGGGAGCAGGGCCTGGCTGTCTAGAGAAAGGGTACCTGGGAGTGAAGCAGGGCTGGGGAAAGGCCAGAGGAGCAGGGGAGCACCAGGCTGGCGACTCCCCAGGATGCAGGGCCTGGTCCTAGGCCCATCCCTGAGGTACTGGGTGGTAGAGGAAGACAGCAGGTCCTAACCCCTTGCCTCTGATGACTGGCTCTTATACTGCTGTCTGCCCCAGGGAGTAGGGGCTCATTACTGACTGGCAGTAGCCACCAGCTGAGGCAAGATGGGATTAGTGAGTTGGGGTCCCCAGGAAGGGGAGACCCTGAGAGGGAGGGGTTACTGCCAGGGGGCAGCACCCCAGATAACAGGGCAGTGGGGTCTGGGGGGGGACATGGAGGGAACGAGCAGCAGCAAGATGTCGGCCTGCAGAGGGCGCTCCAAGGCTGGGAAAAGGGCTAATTCCCAGGACACCAGCAGGAGGCGCCACAGGGGAGAGTCTCGCCCCATTACAATGGGCCATACGAGAAAAGAAGTGGGGAGAGAGACATGCTGGGAAAGCGTAATATAAGAGAAAGAAGAAAAGTGGCAAAAATAGACTATTTTGAATTACATAATGTCAGTGTAAAATGTGGTCTCATAACAAAATCATCAACAGTCTACATTTTCATTCTTGTGAAAAGGTCATGCTACTTATATCCCTTTTTGGTCTACACTATAGAGTTAGGTTGACATAAGGAAGCTTATGTTGATCTAACTATGTCAGTGTCTACACTACAGCTTTGCTTCCACTGATTTAAGTGCCTCACTATACTAACATAATAACTCCACCTCCACGAGAAGCACAGGGCTTATGTCAGTGTAGATAAGGCGACGTGGGGCTGTCTTGTCAATTTTACAGCTTCCCAGGGAAGCTGGGATCCCATTGAAGCTGGGATCCCAGGGGGGAGCAAGGCTCCCTAGCCAGGGTGGCTACTGGGTCTCTACTCCAATCCAGGCAGTGACCCAGGTTCCCAGTTAGGACTGCTCCCTGCTCCCCACTGGGACCCTTGCTGCCCCTGGGGTCCCAGCTCCACATTCCCCACTGGGAGCATGACAGCCCACTGGACTCTGGGTACAGATCTCCTTGATGGAGGCAAGAAGCCCCAAGCAGCTTCCCCACTCCCCGCTCCATCCCCAGCAAGTGGGAAGATGAGAAGTCCCAGGCGATGAGACCAAGAGATGGGGGCATCTGGGCTCCAGGTGGGGAGCTGAGAGCTCTGGATCTCAGCTCCCCCTACTGCTCCTCTTCAGTCTGTGAAAGTCTTCCTAGTGAGGATCTAACATAGGTTGATTTAAGATTGTAATGTACAGGACCAGCTCTAGGCCCCAGAAAGCAAGCACATGCTTGGGAGCAGCACATTTCCAGGGTGGCATTCCAGGCCGAAGTCACAAGAGGATTAGCCCAGCCTGACCTTACTATAATGCCCCTGGGCTGAGGGAGACTGGTGGAAGCTGGTGCTGCATCAGCGCCACAGGACTCAGCGAGGAACTGGTCGGTGGGAGAGCGTGGAGGGGGATAATCTCCTTCTGCCAAGCATCCCGGGCCCTGCCCTGCTCCACCCTGCCCCAGCACTAGCATGGCATGCGCCACCTGCAGGGCCAGGCCCCTCCATGGGCAGATACCGCAATCCACTGCCAGGTGGGCTGTGCTGGGCAGTGAAAAAGCGAGGTTGTTGCTCTCTCGCCCGATTGGTCAAAGAACCCTCCAATCAAAGACAGCCTGCTCGCCTCTCCCTGAGCGCCCTGTCCCTGAAAGTTGCAAATTCCCGTCCCGCCATCCCCCACCCCCCCGTCCCCCGCACCTCTGTGCCAGGCAGGAGGATGGGGCACAGCTGTGCCTCTGTGCTCCCATCATGGCAGCAGCTGCTGCTGGGAGAGGCTTTGTCACTGCAGCTTCTCCTCCTGCTGCTCTTGCAACTGGCAGAGGCTCCTCCAGCCCCTGTCAGTGCAGAGAGGAGCCTGGTTTGAGGACCCGATCTGGAAGCAGAGCTCACAATGCCCCTCAGGTATTTCTACATCCAGGCAGTCAGTGCAGCTGGACAGAACTTCACTTGCTCCCCCCTAGGGTGACCAGATAGCAAGTGTGAAAAATCAGGACAGGGGGTGGGGGGTAATTGGTGCCTACATAAGAAAAAGCTCTGAATATCGGGACTATCCCTACAAAATCGGGACATCTGGTCACCCTACTCTCCCCCCCCACACACACACATACACAGAGGTACTGTGCATGCATCTGCACTTTGCCCCTGCCCCTGGTTGTGGCTAGGGTGACCAGAAGTCCCGATTTTATAGGGAGAGTCCCGAGTTTTGGGTCTTTTTCTTATATAGGCTCCTGTTACCCTCCACCCCCATCCCGATTGTTCAGACTTGCTTCTGGTCACCCTGGTTATGACTTTTGTTCTCCAGGCTGTGATCTGAGCTGCAAGCCTGGCTCAGGGGGGTCTGGGGCTGAGAAAACTGTCACTTGAAGGAGTTGACTCAGGATGAGACGCAGATCCAAAGAGCCTTAAGTTTTTCTCCCTGCTCTTTCCCCTTTTCTAGCGCCCAAGGCACTTTGGTGTACTCCAGTAACCCAGGATCAATCACTACTGCTTTTTCATCTCGCAATGTCAGACGCATTTCACAATAATACACGTACTGTGACAAAGTTCCTCCTCTACCTTGGTTGGTCCTGCGCTTATTGGCAGATTTGCTCACCTCAGTCGGGATCAACTCCTCCTGTGTCTGATCAGGACTTGGGAGGTTTGGGGGGAACCCGGGCTCACCCTCTACTCTGGGTTCCAGCCTAGGGCCCTATGGATTTGCAGCTGTCTATAGTGCCTCCTGTAACAGCTGCATGACAGCTACACCTCCCTGAGCTACTTCCCCAAGGCCTCCTCCAAACACCTTCTTTAGCCTCACCACAGGACCTGCCTCCTGGTGTCTGATAACGCTCATACTCCTCAGTCCTCTAGCAGCACACCCTCTCACTCTCAGCTCCTTGTGCCTCTTGCTCCAAGCTCCTCACACACACTTCCTCTCCTCTGGCTCCTCCCCATCTGACTGGAGAGAGCTCCTTTTAAAACCCAGGTGCCCTGATTAGCCTGCCTTGATTGGCTGCAGGTGTTCTTATCAGCCTGTCTGCCTTAATTGGTTCTAGCAAGTTCCTGACTACTCCAGTGCAGCCCCTGCTCTGGTCACTCAGGGAGCAGAAGCCTGCTTCTCCTGTGGCCAGTAGTGGAAGGAGGGAGAGGGCTGCTGCTGCTGTTCCTGCTGGGCCCTAGGCCCTCACTGCTGCTGCTGTTTCTGCTCCTGCTGCTCCCCTGGCTGGGCTAGACACCACCACCCTCCCCTTTCTCTGCTATCTGCCTACTGGCTGGCTGGTAGATTCTCCCCGTCGGTTGCTGCTGTTACTCCACCTACAGCCCTTGCGGGGGGAGGGGGGGCTGCTGGCCTGCTTCCCAGAGTGGGGGGGAGTGAGGGACCCCAGCTCTTGTTGCTGAGGACACCATCTGAGCGGGGTCCCTCCTGCCTGGACACCAGACCATCACCACCTGGAGCTGCTGGGACTACTGTGGCTGTTGCTGGGGAGCTGTGGGTGCCCGGAGGAGGAGGAGGAGGGGTAGGAGAGGACCGCCTGCTGCTGGGAGACCACGTGAAGACCACTGTGGAGGGGGCTTTTCTGGACTGAGTCTTTTTCGAACTGTGCTCTCGTGGTGGGGTTTTGGACTGTGTCTGCTGGGGCGCCGGGGGTGTGGCATGGAGCCTGCCCCTGGTCCATCCATGTCCCCTTTCGCCCCCACCACCATCGTTGCCCCCTCCACCACCCCTGCTTGCTGTTTTCCTTCTGCTTTGGACTCCTGCATCTGGGACTGAGCTGCTCGCCTAGCTCGCCATGCCCGCTTCCATCGTTTGGGCCTGCAGCAGCAGCAGCCTAGCATTGACTTTTGCACAAGTGCCTGTGGGCGCACCACCTCCCCCTCCTCCTGGACTGACCCCCTTCCCTTTGCCACATTTGTCCGCCCTACCTATTTCCCTCTGCGACCCTGATAGTTCTGCCCCAGCCCTGCAGCTGTCCCCGTGGTCCCTCTACCCCATTCCCAGCTCGCCCTTTTCCCCCCACCCTGTGCTCCCCCAGCCCTGATTGGTCCCTCCTCTTGTGCGCCCACGCCCCCTCCCATGCGCTTATGCCCTTCCCCATTTGGTTTCCCCTTGTTCACTGCACCCCCCCTCTGCCGTTGTCCCCCCTGATCCCCTAGTGCAACTAGAGGAACCGGAGCTCCCCTCTGCGTCGGTGCCCTCAAACCCTCCCACTCCTAGGTCCTTGGTTGCTCCCCACGCCCCTTTAGCCTTCACTTTCTGGTGCCCTCCTCCCCTGCCTGCAGCCTAGTGGGGAGGGATGGTTGCCTCCTCTCCTTCCCCTCCCCTCGCTGTTTGTTCCCCTTCCCGCTCTCGTTATGGCTGGAGGCGCGACGGGGGAGACTCCTCATGATGCTCCCACCGCCCCTCCTCCACCTGCTCCCGAGTCCACTGCCCAAGCCTCTACCTCGGCTGCCGCTGCCGATCCACCTACCACCGCCCCTGCTGGGGCACTGGCAGTGGCGAGTACTGCGGAGACCTCCGCTGCTGCCATGTCCCTCGCCCCTTCCGATCTATCTCTGGATGCCGAGGCTGCCGCACGTGCCACAGTGACTGAGCCCGGCATCGTTAGGGGTCCCCTTCCTACTTCCCAGATCCCTGAGCCTGGCCAGGAGGAGCCAGCGGCTCAACTATAGAGGCTCAGGATCCTGCCTCTACCCCCTTCCCAGATTCTCTCCCTGATCCCCGCCCTACTCCTGTTAGCCCTGCCCTTGTCCCCCCCACCTCCTGTGATGCCAGTGCCGCCCCTGGGAATATCCCCCAGGGAGCAGCTTCACTAGTTTTTCCTTGTCCCGACCCACCAGGGTCCCGACCCACCAGGGGGCTGCTGTTCTCCTTCCACCGCCCCTTGTTGAACCGGGGAATGGGGCAGGTCACGTGGCGTCGGCCCATCGGACACCATGTCGGGGGTCTGCCCCCTGCCTGCCAGCCTCGGTGGGCCACGGGGCTGTGACAGGGGCCCCCCTGGGGGACAGTCATCGATCAGTGACCCCGCTACCCCTATGTGCTGAGGGAGGAGCTGCGGGAGTTCCTTGAGGACGTCCGTGGCTCCCGTAACAAAGTCCAGCTTGCGCTCGGCAGTGGGGGGATTTCCATCACGTCCTCCGGGCCGCGAGGGCCCTCACGGGGGAGGGTAAGAGGACCGGGAAGCAGGCTGCTGCGGCCTATCGGCGGGACCGCATCTTCCGTGACTCTTTACTCACCTACGGGATAGGTCACGGATTGCTGCGCAGCCTGCCGGAGGCCGTGGGCAGGTCTGCCGGCGAGGATCCCCCGCAGCCCTCCTCATGGCGCCGATCATCTTTGCCACTTTAAACACCCGGGGCTGTAGGATGGGTCTCCGCAGGAGCCAGGTGCTCTCCTTCCTCCGGGAGGGGGGGTACTCTGTGGTTTTCCTGCAGGAGACCCATACGGATCCGGCCGCTGAAGCTAGCTGGCAGCTGGAGTGGGGAGACGGGACCTACTTTAGCCACTTCTCGTTCTGTGCGGCTGGAGTGGCGACCCTGTTCTCCCCCGACCTACGGCCCGAGGTGCTGGGGGTCGCCGAGGCTGTGCCAGGTTGCCTGCTGCACCTCCGGGTCTGCATGGAGGGGCTTGTGGTTAAACTCATCAATGTTTACGCCCCGACATCGAGCCCCGAGAGGTTGCATTTTTATCAGCAGGCGCCCGCCTTCCTCGGCTCCCTGAATCCTCATGAGTGCCTGGTCCTGGGAGGGGACTTTAACACCACCCTCGAGGAACGGGACCGCTCGGGGATCGAGCAGTGCCCAGCCACCACGGATGTCCTCCGGGAGATCGTCGAACGCCACTCCCTGGTGGACGTCTGGCACGACCACCACCCGGACGACGATTCAACGTTCACCTTCGTCTGGGTGGAAGCCCATCAGTCGCGCCACTCCCGGCTGGACCGTATTTACCTGTCACGTTTCCACCTTTCACGGGCCCACTCCTCCAGCGTTGGCTGGCCCCCTTTTTGGATCACCACCTTGCCACCGTGACGGCCTCTCTCTGCGTGGAGAGGCCGGGGCTGGCCTATTGGCACTTTAATAATAGTTTGCTGGAGGATGCGGGCTTCGTGGCGTCCTTCCGGGAGTTCTGGCTGGCCTGGAGAGGGCAGAGGTGCGCCTTTTCCTTGGCGTGGCAGCAGTGGGATCTGGGGAAGGTGCACGCCCGGTTCTTCTGCCGCACTACACCAAGGGCGCCAGCCGAAGGAGGGATGCGGCGATAGGGCAGTTGAAGCGGGAGGTCTTGGAGCTGGAGAGGCGTCTGGCCGCCAGCCCCGAGGATCCATCCCTCTGCAGAGCGTGCCGGGAGAAGTGGGAGGAGCTCCAGGTCCTCGAAGACCATCAGGCCCGGGGTGCTTTTGTTCGATCCCGCATCCACCTCCTTCAGGAGATGGATCACGGCTCCCGCTTCTTCTACGCCCTGGAGAAAAGGAGGAGGGCCAAGAAGCACGTCACCTGCCTCCTGGTGGAGGACGGCACCCCCCTCACGGATCCGGTGGAGATGTGCCAGAGGGCCAGGGCCTTCTACGCCACTCTTTTCTCCCTGGATCTGACCGATCCTAACGCTTGCAGAGTGCTCTGGGACGGGCTCTCGACGGTCAGCACGGGCGACCAGGACCGGCTAGAGCTGCCTCTCACTCTGGCCGAGTTCTCGGAAGCCCTCCGTCGCTTGCCCACCAATAAATCTCCGGCCATGGACGGGCTGACCGTGGAGTTCTACCGCGTGTTCTGGGACATCCTCGGCCCAGACCTGGTCACTGTCTGGGCCGAGTCTTTGCAGGGTGGGGTCCTCCCTCTCTCGTGCAGGTGAGCTGTGCTGGCCTTATTGCCGAAGACGGAGGACCTCCGTGACTTACGGAATTGGCGTCCCGTCTCGCTCCTCAGCACACACTACAAAATCATTGCGAAGGCCATCTCGATGCAGCTAGGGTCCGTGCTGGCGGACATGGTCCATCCAGACCAGACCTACACCGTCCTGGGCCGCACCTTCTTTGATAACTTGTATCTGGTCCGGGACCTTCGGGAATTCGGGTGTAGGGATGGTCTGTCATTCGCCCTCTTGTCCCTGGATCAGGAGAAGGCGTTCGACAGGGTGGATCACGGGTATCTCCTGGGCACTCTGCGAGCGTTCGGCTTCGGACCCCAGTTTGTGGGTTTTCTCCGGGTGCTGTACGCTTCTGCGGAGTGTCTGGTCAGGCTCAACTGGACCCTGACCGAGCCGGTCAGCTTCGGGCGGGAAGTGCGGCAGGGTGTCCCCTCTCGGGCCAGCTGTACGCTCTGGTGATCGAGCCCTTCCTCTGTCTCCTCCGCAAGACGTTGATGGGGTTGGTGCTTCAGGAGCTGGAGCTGCGGCTGGTCCTGTCGGCGTACGCTGACGATGTACTCCTCGTGGTCCAGGACCCGGGCGACTTGGTGCGGGCGGAGGCTTGCCAGGCTGTGTACTCGGCGGCCTCCTCCGCCCGGGTCAACTGGGTCAAGAGCTCTGGCCTGGTGATCGGGGACGGGTGGCAGGTGGGCTCCCTCCCACCCAAGCTTCAGGCCATCCGGTGGAGCGCGGGTCCGCTGCTCTATCTCGGCGTTTACCTTTCTGCCACGCATCCATCTCCGCCAGAGAACTGGCAAGATTTGCAGGGCAGGGTGACGGAGTGGCTCCGGAAATGGACAGGACTACTCCGGTGCCTCTCTCTTCGGGGGAGGGCACTGGTGCTTAATCAACTGGTCCTGTCCATGCTCTGGTACCGGCTCAACACCCTGGTCCCGGCCCCGTTTTTCCTGGCCAACCTCCGGACGGCGATTCTGGAGTTCTTTTGGCCAGGGACGCACTGGGTCTCTGCAGGGGTCCTCCACCTGCCCCTGGAGGAGGGGGGGCAGGGCCTGAAGTGCTTACGCACTCAGGTCCATGTCTTCCGCCTCCAGGCCCTGCAGAGGCTCCTGTTTGGTGCGGGTAGTCCGGCGTGGAGCGTATTGGCGCAAGCCTTCCTCCGCCGCTTCCGAGGGCTCCGATACGACCGGCAGCTCTTTTACCTCCATCCGAGAGGTCTTCCGCGAGACCTCTCCGGGCTGCCAGTCTTCTACCAAGACCTCCTCTGGACCTGGAAGCTCTTTTCAACGACCAGGTCCGTGGCGGCCACCGTGGGGGTTGACCTCCTCGCGGAGCCCCTGCTACACAATCCCCAGCTTCATGTGCAGGCGGTGGAGTCCCCCACGGTGCACCAGAGGCTGGGTCTCGGCGGGCGTCACCGGGGTCGGAGACCTCCTGGACTATGACCGGGGAGACTGGCTGGATCCTCTGACGCTCGCTCAGTGCCTGGGGCTCTCCAGACCTCGTACTCCCCAGCACGTACTTCAGGAGGTGAAGGCCGCTTTACTGCCTGCTGCTCGGGCTTACCTCGACCGGGTCCTGCAAGAGGGCACGCCCCGCCCACCCTCCACCCCAGGCCCCGTGGACATTATTATCGGGCCCCTACCCCGTGGACCCAATCGGCCCCCTCACCCTTTCACTGCCAGCCGGCTGCATGATCTGCAGCCGGTTCTGTTCCAGGCCGCGCCACGGAAACATCTGTACACGCTCGTGCTCCATACCCTTCACTACCTCACCCTAGCATCCCTCCCCGATACCAAATGGTGGGACCTCCTGCCACCTCTCGAGGGTGAGAAGCCCCGGTGGGCCAGCTTGTACTCTACCCTGGTCCCGAGGCCCGCCGGTGATATCAGTTGGCGGCTCCTTCATGGGGCCGTGAGCACGGGAGTGTACTTGGCGCGGTTCACGTCTGTCCCTAGCACCAGCCCTTTCTGTGGTGAGAAGGAGACCTTGGCGCACATTTATTTGGAGTGTGCCAGGTTGCAGCCCCTGTTCCGGCTCCTCTTGAATATTTTCTTGCGTTTTTGGTTGCACTGTTCCCCTCACCTTTTTATCTACACGCTCCCCATCCGTGGCCTCACAAAGTCACGGGATTTCCTTGTCAACCTCCTTTTGGCTCTGGCCAAACTGGCCATCTACAACACCAGGGAGAGGAGGTTGGCTGCCGGGATTTCCTGTGACTGTAGGGCCTATTTCCTTTCCTCCGTCTGTTCACGCTTCCAGGCAGAGTTACTCTGGGCGGCGTCCACTGTCTCCATTGACGCCTTCGAGGAGCGGTGGGCGTTGTCCGGGGTTCTCTGCTCGGTGTCCCCATCAGGTTCCCTTAGTTTAGCCCTATGACCTCACTCCCGATCCTGTTTTTTCATTAGTTGTCTCCCGTAATTACTTGGTGTCCCAGACCTGTGGGTCCTCCCCTTAGGCTGAGGGGAGGCCCTTTAGAAGTGGGCAGGCTTCACCCACCCACCCCCGCTGGATGCCAATAGGACCCACGCTTCAGGCCATCCGGTGGAGCGCGGGTCCGCTGCTCTATCTCAGTGTTTACTTTTCTGCCATGCATCCGTCTCCGCTGGAGAACTGGCATGGTTTGGAGGGCAGGGTGACGGAGCGGCTCCAGAAATGGACAGGACTACTCCGGTGCCTCTCCCTTCGGGGGAGGGCACTGGTGCTTAATCAGCTGGTCCTGTCCATGCCCTGGTATCGGCTCAACACCCTAGTCCCGGCCCCAGATTTCCTGGCCAACCTCCGGACGGCGATTCTGGAGTTCTTTTGGCCAGGGATGCGCTGGGTCCCTGCAGGGGTCCTCCACCTGCCCCTGGAGGAGGGGGGTCGGGGCCTGAAGTGCCTAAGCACTCAGGTCCATGTCTTCTGCCTCCAGGCCCTGCAGAGGCTCCTATATGGTGCAGGTAGTCTGGCGTGGAGCGTATTGGCACACGCCTTCCTCCGCCTCTTACGAGGGCTCCAATACAACTGGCAACTCTTTAACCTCCATCCGAGAGGTCTTCCGCGAGACCTCTCCGGGCTGCCGGTCTTCTACCAAGACCTCCTCTGGACCTGGAAGCTCTTTTCAACGACCAGGTCCGTGGCGGCCACCATGGCGGCCGACATCCTCGCAGAGCCCCTGCTACACAATCCCCAGCTTCATGTGCAGGTGGCGGAGTCCCCCGCGGTGCACCAGAGGCTGGTCTTGGCGGGAGTCACCAGGCTCGGAGACCTCCTGGACTACAACCGGGGAGACTGGCTGGATCCCCTGACGCTCACTCAGAGCATGGGGCTCTCCAGACCTCGTACTCCCCAGCACGTACTTCAGGAGGTGAAGGCCGCTTTACTGCCTGCTGCTCGGGCTTACCTCGACCGGGTCCTGCAAGAGGACACACCTCGCCCGCCCTCCACCCCAGGCCCCGTGGACATTATTATCGGGCCCCTGCCCCGTGGACCTAATCGGCCCCCTCACCCTTTCACTGCCAGCCAGCTGCACAATCTGCAACCGGTTCTGTTCCAGGCCGCGCCATGGAAACATCTGTACACGCTCGTGCTCCACACCCTTCACTACCTCACCCTTGCATCCCGCCCCGATACCAAATGGCGGGACCTCCTGCCACCTCTCAAGGGTGAGAAGCCCCGGTGGGCCAGCTTGTATTCTGCCCTGGTCCCGAGGCCCGCCGGGGATGTCAGTTGGTGGCTCCTTCACGGGGCCGTGAGCACGGGAGTGTACTTTGCGCGGTTCACCCCTGTCCCTAACACCTGCCAAGGTCTCCTTCTCCCCACAGATTTATTTGGAGTGCTCCAGGTTGCAGCCCCTGTTCCGGCTCCTCTTAAATGTCTTATTGCGTTTTTGGTTGCACTTTTCCTCTCACCTTTTTATCTACACACTCCCCACCCATGGCCCCACGAAGTCGTAGGATCTCCTTATCAACCTCCTCTTGGCCCTGGCCAAACTGGCCATCTACAACACCAGGGAGAGGAGGTTGGCCGACGGGATTTCTTGCAACTGTAGGGCCTATTTCCATTCCTCCGTCTGTTCAAGCATCCGGGCAGAGTTCCTCTGGTTGGCGTCCACTGGCTCCCTTGACGCCTTTGAGGAGAAGTGGGCGTTGTCTGGGGTTCTCTGCTCGGTGTCCCCATCAGGTTCCCTTAGTTTAGCCCTATTACCTCACTCCCGATCCTGTTTTTTCATTAGTTGTCCCACGTAATTACTTGGTGTCCCAGACCTGTGGGTCCTCCCCTTAGGCTAGGGGGAGGTCCTTTAGAAGTGGATGGGCTTCGCCCACCCACGCCCCGGATACCAATAGGACGAGACTCCTGCACCCCACTGGCCTGGGTCTGTCACAGTACATTTAAACAAATAAAGTCTCACTCTGTGATAAGCTCACCGAAAACATTAAAATCCTACATTACTCTTCTACGGGCCAGTGTGTCTTTCCATGCAACCCTGCATCTTATCTCCAGTTTCCTAAATAAGAGGAACAAAACAAAACAAAAAACATTGCAAAGTGCAAACATGTAAAAGCCAAAAAAGGGGGAGGGAGACAGCCAAAAATGTTACTTGGGGCAGCAAAAAACCTAGAGCCAGCCCTGCTGATGTAGACATGGCTAAGTAAACCCAGAGTCCTAAATAGACTTTACTAGCAGTCTCTTATCAACTCTAGAATGTGGTTTTTTTTCCGGAGGAACTTGAAATCCACATGATTAAATACAGATGACAGGAGATTTTTGTCAGGTGTGATGAAATTGCATCTCCTCACCACGGTGTCTGAATTCACACATCCATCAGCATCTGAAGATTCAATGCAAAGAACTCTGAAATTGCTGTTGCATTTTAACTGAGATAAATTAAGACAAAAGAACTGATTGCAGATATGCCTTGCTGCATAGAAATAATTTGTATGTGAATTGCATTTTGCACAGAAAATTTGCTAGCAATTGAGGATTATTTTTCCTTAGATATTTTTTATTACATTTTTTCCATCAAACCAGGATAATCATCCCCTCAATGTTGAGCAAACTTTTCTATTATCACAATCAAATACTTAGGGTGTGAGCTAGCCATTCTGTTTCGACTCAGCAAAGGCCTCCTATTGTATTTTCATAATAAACTTTTTTGTTGAACACATTTCTCTCCTTTCAGCAAGTTATATCTTTATTCAGTATATTAAAAATGTAAGTTTAGTCCAAGTGGATTATACATCAATTTCACAGGCTGAATTTCCTGTGTGGCTTTGGAAGCTCATTTTGCAAATTTACATTTCAGACTATTAAAAATAAGGTGGTATGCTTTTTTTAAAAAAAAAATCTTTTGATTGCAGTATATTATTTCACTTTGTACAAACATCAAGGAAAGTTAATTAACTGGCATGTTGTACTGGAAGATAGTTAAAGGGAAATCAAGAGAGTAAACAAGCATCTGCAAAGAAAAGTAAACTTGGAATAAAGCCTTTTGTATTTTAGATGAGGTATCAATCTTGAATACAATTACAATGTAGTTGTTAGTGTGTCATTCAGCAATATAGTAGATATTTTAATGTTCTACTTTTCAAACTATGATGGGAAACTTTGGTAATAAAGGACAGTTTGAAGAAATGGAAGACCATAAAATGAAAAATGTAATACCTCATATCTGCAGAAGGGAGACAGACAGGCACATGAAGCATTAAATGGGACTGGTGTCATTGTAATATTTTAGAAAAAGGCAAAATATCTGGTTCAAAGTCTCAAGATAATTGGGTAATACAGTGATTTTGGCTATACCAAGAAAAAAAGGACTTCATAGAATCATAGAAATGTAGGGCTGGAAGGGACCTTAAGAAACTGTGAAGTCCAGCCCCTTGCACCAAGGCAAGACCAAGTACAACTTAGCCATCTCTGACAAGTGTTTGTCCATTTTGTTCTTGTAAACATCCAATGATGGGGATTCCACAAACTGTCCTGAAAACCTATTCCAGAGTGTAATTACCCTTACAGTTAGAAATTTTTTTCTTAATATCTAACCTAAATCACCCTTGCCGCAGAGTAAGATGATTATTTCTTGTTCTTGGGGAAAGATATTAAGAAAGGATAAAATGTGTAATACAATACAAAATAGGGTCAGACAATAGGACCATCTCAGCAATTATGCTATGACAAACCCATGTAGCATCAAGATTAAATTATCCAAAAAGCCAATAAAGTTTTCTAGGCATTTTTCTAGAAGTGATATTTTTATATCACTCAGCAACTTCATAGTTGTCAGGTGACACACATATCTCTCTCTGGTGGTAACAGTACACTTTTGTTTATGAAAGATGTTTATTTGATTAACCTAACAAAAAACTGCAATGAACAGTACTGCGCAGCCGCCTACCTAGTAAATAATCCACTAAATTGATGTATATGGAATCTTCTGAGATTATCAGATGTAACTAATTCACCTAGAGAGAAAAGATAATACCACAACCTGACATTTATTTCTCTCAATATGAACATTCCAAAAATTAAACTATGATTTTTCTTATTGAGTGTAGTACGGATCAGGAAGCAATGCTTAACAAAAGGGGGTGAGAGAGAATTTATTAGCTTCAGTGTGGAAGCTAAATCACTTCTCTGCCTGTCACATGACCTTCAGTTATAAGTGTATCCATTCACCAAGGTAATAGCTAGCCACACTCATGCTCTGTGTATCTTCACAATCAGAACTAGAAAACATTGGGCCAGTCTGGTGGCACGATGACCAGTGATGGATTAGCCATTGGGCCAATGGGGTCCATGCCCAGGGGCCGCAGCCAATTGGGGGCCCCCCAGAAAAATAGGCACCTCCATGCCCCGACTTGTTCCTCCCACCCAGCACTTCTAACAGGGAGCGGGGTCAGGGCGCAGGGGCTTCTCCTGCTCCACCAGCCCATCTGGCACTCCTGCTGGGGAGTGGGTCGGGGTGTGGACACTTCCCCTACTCCTCAGGTAGAAGCACCAGTTGGGTGGGCAGAGCTGGGCAAGCCCCCACACTCCATCAGAAGCACTGGGCAGGGGAGCAAGCCACCATGTCCCGACCTCACTCCCCAGCAGAAGTGACAGGCAAGGTGGGGGTGGGGAAAGCCCCCACACCCCGACCCTGCTCCCTGGCAAGAGTAATGGGAGGTTCAAGGGGGCCCCCCCTTGCTCTGGCCCAGGGCCCCACAACACAGTAATTCCCCTCGGAGAATGGCAAAGCAGATTGCTGCCAAATCTGGGTACTGAGTTTCCTGGGTTGACAGAAGCTAGGAGTGTTGCACAGACACCACATCAGCCTCTGGTGGAGGGGGGAAGAAACCCTGCTGAGTACCAGACAAACACACCTTCTGCCTGTGTCACTGGGGGAGAAGATTGCCTGAACATGGTGCATCTGAGGGACACAGGACAATAAAAGAGAGAAAAATAAGGAGACACTAAAAGCTCTTTAGAAGCAGTGAGAGGACACTGTGCCAAAGAGAGAGAAGTGTGGTTTAGTGGCATGAGCCTGTACACTGGGAGCCTGGAACTTCCAAGTTTTTATCCTGGCTTTGCCACTGGTTCCCTTTGGTGGTCTTGGACAAGTGACTTAACCTCTCTGCTCCAGTTTTCCTGTTTGTAAACAGGAAGGTAACACCTATTTACCACACAGGCATGTTTGAAAAGTGCTTCGAAAATGAATAGTGCTATATAAGTGTTAACTATTATCATTATGGAGCTGAAAGCTAACTCGTTAGTAGCTAGCACTCAGGCTGTCTTGTTCTACACCTATATCCATTTAATGGTTCTATTTTCCTTCAATGCATACCTGCAAATTCCTTCAGCATTAAAAGGAATGACGTGTGCTCATCTAGGGGAGAACAGACCTACATAGTTTCTCTCTCATTGCAAACCAGAAATCCTAACTCAGTAACACTGGCTTATTCTCTGCCCAGTGTGCTTGCATTGGATTACTTTTACATTTTCATCCATCATATGAATGTGTTGTAATAATAATCCCTTTCATATGGCAGTATCAAGGCATTGCTACAAGCCGCAGGGAGCAAAGCCTGCTATAAGGAAACAAGAGCAACTGTCTATAGTCTTCTAAATTCCTTTACTTCCCTCCTGTCTCCCCCTTTATCAGACCAATTGTGTGGAGATCAGTAGCATCAAGCATGTTGACTTCAGCAGTCTGATCAGTATAATTTCTAAGCTGTTTTAAAAACTGAACTATTATGAATTACAAGCAATTTATGCTTAGCAGAATAATGCATGGTTTCTAAAAGATGACGTGTGAGAACATTTTACGAAACATGACCAAGCAATGTTTTTAGTGCTCTTATAATTGTTCATGCAATCTATGCCTTGTATAGATGTGTGGAATAATGTCAATGTCAAAAAGCAAATATATTTCTAGCTGTTCCCACATGTTACTGTCCACGTGATTCAAGGGAAGTACTGTAGAATTTATTGATCAGATATTGTTACATTTTATATGGTCTGTGTCACTGAATACTAAAATGGTAAAATATAGTGCAGAGTAAGCTACATGCTTAGAAAAAGTTCCACTTGAAAGATTCTACCAGTGCTAAAGGATTTTCCCATTTTAAAAGTAGGGAATATGGCTCCAGTCCAACATAGAATCGTAGAATCATATGCTGGAAGGGACCTCAAGAGGTCATCTAGTCCAGTCCCTTGCATTCATGGCAGGACTAAGGCCTACTCTACACCAGCAAGTTTCTGTGCAGTAAAGCAACTTTCTGTGTTGTCACTCTCGAGGTGTACACACTGCCAAGCCACATAGTGTGCAGAAACTGCACAGTTGCAGCACTGTAAAAAAAACCCACCCCGAGAGGTGTACAGCTTTCTGCGCTGTGGCTACTGTCATAGTATCTTTCCCCAATCTGAACCTTAGAGTCCAGAAGTTGGGGTACTAGCATGAATTCCCCTAAGCTTAATTACCTGCTTAGATCTGATAAGCTGCCACCAATCAGGAATTCGAGTGCCTGATACACTCTGGTCCCCCCAAAACTTTCCCTGGGGACCCCCAAGACCCAGACCCCCTGGATCTTAACACAAGGAAAGTAAACGCCTTTCCTCACCGTTGCCTTTGTCAGCCTTCCCCTCCCTGGGTTACCCTGGAAGATTACTGTGATTCAAACCCCTTGAATCACAACACAGAGAAATTAGGTCTCCTGGAGAGAGAGACAGATTCACGCTCTGTGAAGCTAAAACAAAAGGATTCCACCCTTCCCCTCCCTTCTCCTTCCCTGTTAAGTACAGACTCAATTCCCTTGAGCCTCAACAAGTGGGGAAAAAATCAGACAGGTCTTAAGCAAAACTTTTAATAAAAAGAAAGAAAAAAGTAAAAGGTCTATCTCTGCAATTTAGATGGTAAAAAGTTACAGAGTCTGTCAGCTTATAGAAACTAGAAAGAAGCCTCCCCCCACAGCAAAATACAATTTAAAATATTTTTAGCCAAATACACATTAGACCCCTACCAGCCAGATACACATTTGCAAATAAAGCAAAAACAATCAAAGAGACTAAACCGCCTTTCTACCTTTTGTACTTACTAAATTTGAATAGAAGATTAGAGAGCCTGTAGGTACGTGTGGTCACTCTCAGAGCCCAGAGAGAACAAAGCAAAACCCAAAAACACAAACAAAGGCTTCCCTCCACCGAGATTTGAAAGTATCTTGTCTCCTGATTGGTCCCCTGGTCATGTGTTTGGTTCCCTGTTTGTTAACCCTTTACAGGTAAAAGAGACATTAACGCTTAACTATCTGTTTATGACAGCTACAGCACTGCAGTGCCAGTGTAGACACCCTGGTTGATTACAGCACTGCAAATGGTCTCTGGGAGGTGTCCCACAATGCCTGTTCTCACCTCAATTTGAACTCTATGCTCCTGCCCTCAGCTGACCAACCACCATCCCCACCCATTAAATTCCTTGGGAATTTTGAAAGTCCCCTTCCTGTTTGCTCAGTGGTGCACGCAGTGGTCTCAGGGAATCTTTCCAGGTGGCCATGCCTGCTCTGTGCACCAGGCAATCCCCCGCTTGGAGCAATGCCGAGCTGCTGGACCTCATCAGCATTTGGGGAGAGGAGGTTGTCCAGTCCCAGTTGCGCTCCAGCTGAAGGAATTATGATACCTACAGACAGATTTCATGATGCATGACAGAAAGGGGTCATCACCGGGACACATTGCAGTGCAGGGTCAAAATGAAGGAGCTGCGGAACGCCTACCACCAGGCATGGGAGGCAAACCGCCGCTCCGGCGCTGTGCCTATGAACTGCCGGTTCTACGAAGAGCTGGACACAATACTCATCGGTGCCAATATCATGAACAGATATCACACAGGAACACACAAGCTCCCACTGAAAACTTGGCATGATGCTTGGCACTTTTTCAATCAGTTTTTCATGTCTGTCTTCCTCATAGTGTTTATAACATTTATTGATGGTTGTTCTCCATTCAGATCTGTCCATGGCTATGTCTTCAAAGTGATCAATACTTATGCTGCATGAGATGAGATTCTGCTTCAGGGTCTCTTTGAAGAGTGTTCATTGACCACCACTCCTGTGCTTTCAGAGTTTCAGAGTGCCACTTTTTGTGGGAATCTATCATTGCCCATTCCAATAACATGACTTGTCTATCTAAGATGAGCTATGATAATCAATGCCTCAATGCTGTTTGGTTTTGTTCTTTTAAAGATGTTCGAGACTTTGTCTGCCAATGGAACTTCAGAATACAATGAAGACAGCACATGTGAAATTTTTCAAGTTGCTTAATGTGTCTGCAATAAACTGTCCATGTTTCACACCCATGTAAAAGGGATACAATCACTGCTGCGTTGTATATCATCAGCTTTGTTGACTGTTTGATGGTTGCATATCCTATGGTGAAGTCTTCAGAAGGCCTGGCTTGCCTTTAATGTTCTATTTGGATATTTCTTGATCCAGGGAACCATCAGTTGAGAGGGTACTGCCAAGGTAAGTAAAGTGATTGATGTTCTTTAGTTCTATACTATCAATGGTGATGTTTGGCAGAGGACTTCAGTTATTTTCCAGGCTGATGGTGAGTTCAAATTGTTTAGTTGCTTCTGAGAACCTGTCATAGATAAGCTGTAGGTCACTCTCATTATGACTAAGTAGTGCACAATCATTAGAAAAAGGGCTTCACATATGAATTCCTCAAGCACTTTTGTCTTTGCAGTAAGACTTTGGAGGCTGAAGCGTTTTCCATCAGTTCTGTACCTAGACTCATAGACTCACAGGTCAGAAGGGACCAATATGATCATCTAGTCTGACCTCCTGCACAAGGCAGGCCACAGAACCCCACCCATCCACTTTTATAACAACCCCTAACCCAGGACCGAGTTATTGAAATCCTCAAAATTGGTTTGAAGACCTCAAGCTGCAGAGAATCCACCAGCAAGTGACCCGTGCCCCACGCTGCAGGGGAAGGCGAAAAACCTCCAGGGCCCCTGCCAATCCGCCCTGGAGGAAAATTCCTTCCCGACCCCAAATATGGCAATCAGCTAAACCCTGAGCATGTGGGCAAGACTCACCAGCCAGCACCCAAGAAGGAATTCTCTGCAGTAACTCAGTTCCCATCCCATCCAACATCTCCCCGCAGACCATTGAGCAGACCTATCTGGTGATAATCCAAGATCAATTGCCCAGATTAACGATCCTATCATAACATCCCCTCCATATACTTATCAAGCTTTGTCTTAAAGCCAGAAAAGTCTTTTGCCCCCACTACTTCCCTCGGAAGGCTGTTCCAGAACTTCACTCCCCTAATGGTTAGAAACCTTCGTCTAATTTCAAGTCTAAACTTCCTAATATCCAGTTTATACCCATTCGTCCTCGTGCCTACATTAGTACTAAACTTAAATAATTCCTCGCCCTCCCTAACGTTAACCCCCCTGATATATTTATATAGAGCAAGCATATCCCCCCGCAGCCTTCTTTTGGCCAGGCTAAACAAGCCAAGCTCTTTGAGTTTCCTTTCATAAGGCAGGTTTCCATTCCTCGGATCATCCTAGTAGCCCGTCTCTGAACCTGTTCCAGTTTGAATTCATCCTTCTTGAACATGGGACACCAGAACTGCACACAGTATTCCAGATGAGGTCTCACCAGCGCCTTATATAACGGTACTAACACCTCCTTATCCTTGCTGGAAATACCTCGCCTGACGCATCCTAAAATCGCATTTGCTTTTTTAACAGCTGTATCACATTGGCGACTCATAGTCATCCTGCTATCAACCAATACCCCAAGGTCCTTCTCCTCCTCTGTCGCTTCCAACTGATGCGTCCCCAACGTATATCTAAAATTCTTATTATTCATCCCTAAGTGCATGACCTTGCACTTTTCACTATTGTATTTCATCCTATTACTATTACTCCAGTTTACAAGGTGGTCCAGATCTTCCTGAATAGTATCCCTGTCCTTCTCCGTGTTAGCAATACCCCCCAGCTTTGTGTCACCCACAAACTTTATTAGCACATTCCCGCTCTTTGTGCCAAGGTCAGTAATAAAAAGGTTAAATAAGATCGGTCCCAAAACCGATCCTTAAGGGACTCCACTAGTGACCTCCTTCCAGCCTGACAGTTCACCCTTCAGTATGACCCGCTGGAGTCTCCCCTTTAACCAGTTCCTTATCCACCTTACAACTTTCATATTCATCCCCATCTTTTCCAATTTAACTAACAGTTCCCCATGCGGAACCATGTCAAACGCCTTACTGAAATCGAGGTAAATTAGATCTACCGCATTTCCTTTATCTAAGTAATCCGTCACCTTCTCAAAGAAGGAGATCAGATTGGTTTGGCACGATCTACCTTTAGTAAATCCATGTTGCAATTCGTCCCAATTACCATTGACCTCTAGGTCCTTAACTACTTTCTCCCTTAAAATTTTTTCCAAGACCTTACATACTACAGACGTCAAGCTAACAGGCCTATAATTACCCAGATCACTTTTATTCCCTTTCTTAAAAGTAGGAACTACATTAGCAATCCTCCAGTCGTATGGCACAACCCCTGAGTTTATCGATTGCTTAAAAATTCTCGCTAACGGGCTCGCAATTTCATGCGCCAGTTCCCTTAATATCCTCGGATGGAGATTGTCCGGGCCCTCCGATTTTGTCCCATTAAGCTGTTCAAGTATGGCCTCTACCTCATTTGCGGTAATATCCACTTCCATATCCACATTCCCGTTTATCATCCCTCCATCATCGCTAAACTCCTCACTAGTCTTATTAAAAACTGAGGCAAAGTACTTATTTAGATATTGGGCCATGCCTAGGTTATCCTTAACCTCCATTCCATCATCAGTGTATAGCGGCCCCACTTCTTCTTTCTTTGTTTTCTTCTTATTTATGTGGCTGTAGAACCTTTTACTATTGGTTTTGATTCCCTTTGCAAGGTCCAGTTCAATGCGGCTTTTAGCCTTCCTCACTTTATCCCTACATGTTCTGACCTCACCAAGGTAGCTTCCCTTACTAATCCTGCCTTTCTTCCACTCCCTGTAAGCTTTCTGCTTTTTTCTAATCCCCTCTCTGAGTTGCTTGCTCATCCAGCTTGGCCTACAACTCCTGCCCATGGTTTTTTTCCCCTTTCTTGGGATGCAGGCTTCCGACAGTTTCCGCAACTGCGACTTAAAGTAATTCCAGGCCTCCTCCGCATTTAAATCCGCAAGTTCCTCCGTCCAATCCACTTCCCTAACTAATTTCCTTAACTCTTTAAAATTAGCCCTCGAGAAGTCGAAAACCCTAATCCCAGATCTACATTTGTTTATCCTTCCATCTAGTTTGAACTGAATCAGCTCATGATCACTCGAACCAAGGTTGTCCCCTACCACCATTTCTTCTACGAGGTCCTCACTGCTCACCAACACCAAATCTAAAATGGCATCCCCTCTCGTAGGTACTTCAACTACTTGATGAAGAAATCCATCCGCTATCACATCCAGAAAAATCTGACCCCTATTATTCTTGCAAGCACTCGTCCTCCAGTCTATATCCGGGAAGTTGAAGTCTCTCATAATCACACATTTCCCCTTTGTGTTTACTTCATTAAAGACATTAAAGAGGTCTCTATCCATATCCAAATCAGATCCCGGCGGTCTATAGCACACCCCAAGCACTATCTCAGGGGAAGCTCTAGTTGCTTTTTTACCCAGTGTGATTTTTGCCCAGACAGACTCTGTCTTATCCATTCCATCGCTTCTTATTTCACTACAGTTAATCTCATCATTGATGTACAAGGCTACTCTACCACCTTTGCCTTTCTTCCTGTCTTTTCTAAACAGCACATAGCCTTCAATACCTGTGCTCCAGTCATGAGTACTATTCCACCAGGTTTCGGTTATCCCTATAATATCTGGTTTCACTTCCTGCACCAGTAGCTCCAGTTCCTCCATCTTGTTACCTAGGCTCCTCGCATTAGTGTACAGACATTTTAATTTTTGGTGTTTGGCGTCAGTGACATTCTTTCCCCCGTCGTGCACAGACCTTCTTCCACCAGCATCACCCGTTACTCTGGTTTCTACTCCACTATTCCTCCTTGGATCAATTCTTTGGTCCGCAAGGATATCCCCTCTCACTTTGTTTACTTCCCTCTCCAGGTTATATTCCGGCATGGAGATCTCCTGAACATCTCCCAACCATCTCTCCCAACTTCCTAGTTAAAAGCTCTCTTGATGAGGTCGGCGAGCCTCCATCCTAGAATTCTATTTCCCTCCTTACTTAGATGAAGTCCATCCTGAGTGAACAGTTGTCTATCCGTAAACGCTTCCCAATGACCGTACATCCCAAAGCCCTCCTTATAACACCAATGCCTGAGCCATCTGTTGATCGCCATAATCTTGTCACTCCTTCGTCGCCCTGCTCTAGGAACTGGCAGAATCCCACTGAAGATCACCTGAGCCTCGATTTCTTTGAGCGTCTTCCCCAGTCTGGCATAGTCCTCTTTGATACAGTCCAGCGAGTAACTAGCCGTATCATTCTTTCCCACATGAAGGATAATCAACGGATTCTTTCCTGCTCCTCCTAGGATCGTATTCAGCCTCAGGTCCACATCCTGTATCTTAGCCCCTGGCAGACAGCACACCCTTCTGTTCTCCCGATCAGGTCTAGTTACAGGCCTGTCTACTCTTCTCAGTAAAGAGTCTCCAATCACGTAGACTTGCCTTTTCCTGGCGACAGTGTGATTCTCTGGTCTATCCCTCACACCAGCTGGCCGCAATTCCTCTCGATTTGTATTCACCCTTACAATCCTCCTAGGGCTCGTACTTGGTGTCGCCTCCATTGACTCCTCCCCTCCTTCTGCAGGACTAGTTGCTCGTCTCTTTTTCCTTGCCCTCTCTCCTTCAGCAGCCTGCTGTGCTCCATCTTCATTTTCCAACTCAGCAAACCTGTTCCTGAGTTCTATTTCTCCATCGCTGGCCCGTCTTTTCCTCTGCCTGGTTCTCCTAGTCACATGCTTCCACCGTCCACTTTCCTCACTCAGCAGCCCCTCCTCAGAGTTCTTTGGTCCTGCTTCTATCCACTCGTCTGAGCTTATCCCCTGTGCCTCATCATGTCTGTGTTCCATCATCTGCTCAAACCCCCTTCTAAACTCAGCCAGAGTTTCCACCTGCATCTCCAGTCCTCTTATCTTTTCCTCCAGCAGCTCTATCAGGCAGCACTTCATGCAGACAAAACTCCTTTCAGGTGCCCCCTCCAGGACCATGTACATGCCACAGCTACCGCATCCGGTCATCCTCAGTGTGTCTGTACCTGCTGCCTCCGCCTCCATCATACCCTTCCAACTCTGTGCCTGGCAATCCACGCCTCACACCGCACCGCAGGCCACCAACATGCGCTGGGCTGCTGGCAGACCCCTGCCTCTTCCCTTGTTTGACTTCCTGGTTTCTCTGCCTTGGTCTCCCCTGTGACCTCCCCCTGGAAACTCCCACATAGATGCCCTTCTGAATGTTCTGTTTTGTATAGAAAGGTTCCAAAGAAGAGACCAAAAAGGGCTAGTGCCAGCGTACAGCCTTGTTTCACCCAATTAAATATGGGAAATGATTTAGAAAGGCCACCATCTGAGAGTACTTGACCAATCAGGTCTTCATGGAATTGACGTGTGATGTTAATGAAACTGGTGGGGCAGCCAGACTCTTCTAGAATTTTTGGGAGGCCTTTTCTGCTCAGTGTCAAACACTTTTTTTTTTTTAGATCAATGAAGACAGCATATAGTTCCATGTTTTGTTCTGAATCTGATTTTTCCTGAATCTGTGGTGCTCTAACCTGATCTGAATCCACATTGGTTCTCCGGCAGAAACTTCTTTATATTGTTCTGACAAGCCAATTGAGCAAAATATGAGTGAGGATTTTATCACCTACATATAGCAAGGAGAAATCCCAGTAGTTCCCACAGTCACATTTTGTCACGTTCATAGTTGTGGCCTTTATTTTTGTGTAGTGTAATTATGATTATAGCTTTGAAGTCCTGAGGAATTTCCTCTGCTTTCAAGATATCTTTAATGATTTCACATAGATAGGTGACAGTTTGGGGTCTGCAAGTTTAAACATTTCAGCTGGCGTGCTGTCTTTGCCAAGTGATTATCTACCCCATTCCAATCTGGCCAGTTTACTGCAGTTGGTATATCATCCACACATGCAGTCATTCTGTAAGAAAAGCAAGAGCTCTCAGTGTGTTGACATGGAACATACATAAGAATGTAAGAATGGCCATACTGGGTCAGACCAATGGGCCACCTAGGCCAGTATCCTGTCTTCTGACCATGACCAGTACCAGATGCTTCAGAGGGAATGAACAAAACAGGGAAATTTTGAGTGATCCATCCCCTGTCATCCAATCTCAGCTACTGACAGTCACAGGTTTCGGGATAACCAGAGCACAGGGTTACATCCCTGCCCATCTTGGCTAATAGTCACTGATGGACTTCCCTCCGTGAACTTTTCTAATTCCCTTTTTTTAACCCAGTTATACTTTTCACCTTTACAACATCCCCTGGCAACAAGTTCCACAGGTTGACTGTGTATTGTGTGAAGTACTTCCTTTGGTTTGTTTTAACCCAGTGCTTATTAATTTCATTGAGTAACCATTGGATTTTGTGTTATGTGAGAAGTGGTAAATAGCACTTCCCTATTCACTTTCTTCACACAATTCATGATTATATAGACCTCTAGCATATCCCCCCTTAGTCATTTCTTTTGTAAACTGAACAGTCCCAGTCTTTTTAATCTCTTCTCATATGGAAGTTGTTCCACCTCCTAATAATTTCTTTGCCCTTCTCTGTACCTTTTCCAATTCTAATATATCTTTTCTGAGATGGGGTGACCAGAACTGCATGCAGTATTCAAAGTATGGGTGTACCAGGGATTTATATAGAGGCATTATGATATTTTCAGTTTTATTATCTATCCTTTTCCTAACAGTTCCTAACATTCTGTTAGCTTTTTTGACTGCTGCTGCACATTAAGTGGAAGTTTTCAGGATCCACAATGTCTCCAAGATCTCTTTCTTGAGTAGTAACAGTTAATTTAGACCCCATCACTTTGCCTATATAGATGGGAATATTTTTTCCAACATGCAATTTTGCACTTATTAACAACAAATGTCATCTGCCATTTTGCCACCCAGCTTAATGAGATTCCTTTGTAACTCCAAAACTGACAGTAAAGAGTTAACTATCTTGAGTAATTTTGTATTGTCTGCAAACTTTGCCATCTCACTGTTCACCCCCATTTCTCGATCATGTATGAACATGTTGAACAGCACTGGTCCCAGTACAGATCCTTGGGGATCCTATTACTTACCTCTCTCCATTCTGAAAACTGACCATTTATTCCTACCTTTTGCTTCCTGTCTTTTAACCAGTTGCTGATCCATAAGAGGACCTTCCCTCTCATCCCATGACTTCTTAGTTTGTTTAAGTGCCTTTAGTGAGAGACCTCATCAAAGGCTTTCTGAAAGTCCAAGCACACTATATTCACTGGATTACCCTTGTCCACATGTTTGTTGACTCCCTCAAATAATTCTACTAGATTCGTGAGGCATGATTTCCCTTTACAAAAGCACCATTATCATTCAGTGGCCTCATGGCTTGTTTCCTGCTTCTGATGTACTTAAAAAAAAGTCAGTTAGTTTTTGTGTCTTTTGCAAGTTGCTCTTCAAATTATTTCTTGGTTGGCCTTATTATATATGCTTGACTTTCTAGAGTTTATGCTCCTTTCTATTTTCTTCATTAGGATTGGACCTCCAATTTGTAAAGGATGACTTTTTGCATCTTACCCACTCTTTTACTCTACTGTTCAGACAAGGTAACATTTTTTCGTGCTCTTACTGGTTTTTAATTTTTTTTAATACATTTAGTTTGAGCCTCTGTTACAGGGTTGGCAAACTTTTCGGTCTGAGGGCCACATTGGGGTATGGAAATTGTATGGCGAGCCATGAATGCTCACAAGATTGGGGTTGGGGTACGGGAGGGGGTAAGGGCTCTGACTGAGGGGGGCTCTGGGGGAGGCCAGAAATGAGTTCAGGGTGTGGAAGGGGGCTCCAGGCTGGGGAAGGGAGGTTAGGGTGTGGGGGGAGGAGGTCGGGGGCTCCAGCTGGGGGTGCGGGCTCTGAGGTGGGGCTGATGAGGAGGGGTTTGGGGTGTAAGAGGATGCTCCAGGCTGGGACCAAGGGGTTCCGAGTGCAGGAGAGGGATTAGGGCTGGGGCAGAGGGTTGAGGCATGTGAGAGTGGCTCAGGGGTGCAGGCTCCAGGCAGCGCTTACCTCAAGTGGCTCCTGGAAGCAGCGTCATGTCTCCCTCTCTGGCTCCTATGTGGAGGCATGGCCAAGTGGCTCTGCTGTGTGCTGCCTGTCTGCAGGCACTGCCCTCGCAGCTCCCATTGGCTGGAACTGCGGGGGTGGCACTTGGGACTGGGACAGCATGCAGAGTGGAGCTCCCCAGCTGCCCCTAGGTGTAGGAGCCAGAGGAGGGACAAGCCACTGCTTCAAGGAGCTGCGCCGAGCAGCTCCTGACCCTGCTCCCTGTCTGGAGCAGGGCAAGTCTCAGGCCCCCTTCCCAGCAGGAGCTCAAGGGCTGGATTAAAATGACTGGCAGGCTGGATGCGGCCCATCGGCCATAGTTTGCCCACCCCTGCTCTATTATGTGTTTTAAATAGTTTCTGTGCATCTTGCAGGCATTTCACTCTTCTGACTGTTCCTTTTCATTTCCATTTAACTAGCCTCCTCTTTTTTGTGTAGTTTCCTTTTCTGAAGTTAAATGCTATTGTGTGGGGTTTCTTTAGTATTTCCCTCCTACACACATGTTAAATTTAATTATATTATGGTTGCTGTTACCATGCGGTTCAGCAATATTCACCTCTTGCACCAGATCCTGAGCTTCACTTAGAACTAAATCAAGAATTGCCTCTCCACTTGTGAGTTCCAGGCCTAGCTGCTCTGAGAAACACTCATTAGTTGTGTCTAGAACTTTTACTTCTGCATCACATCCTGAGGTGACGTGTACCCAATCAATATGGGGATAGTTGAAATACTCCTTTATTATTGGGTTTTCTGTTTTTGTAGTCCCTCTAATCTCACTTAAAATTTCACAATGTCAATCACCATCCTGGTCAGATGATCAATAGTATGACCAATAGTATATTACTACTGCTATGCTCTTTATTATTCAAGCATAGAATTTCTATCTATAGAGATTCTATGATACAGTTTGCTTTATTTAAGATTTTTACTATATTTGACTATGCTTTCTTTCACATATAGTGCCATTCCCCCACCAGCATGACCTACAATGTCATTCATATATATTTTGTACCATGGTATTCTCATGTCCTATTGATTACCATTGTTCCACCAAGTTTCTGTGATAGCTATTGTATGAATATTCTCATTTAATACCAGGCACTCAAATTTCTTCATCTTATATTTAGACTCCTAGCATTTATATACAAGCACTTATAAAATTTGTCTATATTTAGTTGTTTCCCCTCATGTGATGTAATTGAATTGAACCCTTTTTTGTTTGACTGTGTCTCCTTGGTTCCTACCTATATATTATCAACTTCTATCCTCTCCTGTTTATTAGGCTATAGCTCACCTAAAGGTTGTATTTGCCCAAATAGTGTGCTCCTCCACATCTGTTGGGTTTCTCCCAGCCCTTGGTTTGAAAACTCTTCTATGATCTTTTTAATTTTACTTGCTAGCAATCCAGTTCCGTTTTTATTTAGGTAGAGCCCATCCTTCCTGTATAGATTCCTCCTTCCAAAAAGGTTCCTGGTTCCTAATAAATCTAAATCCTTCCTCTCAACACCATCTTCTCATCCACACATTGAGACTCTGCAGTTCTGCCTGTCTAACTGACCCTGTGTGTGGAACCAGAAGCATTTCAGAGAATGCTACCATAGAGGTCCAGGATTTTAGTCTCCTACCTAGGAGCCTAAATTTTGCTTCCAGGACTTTTCTCCTACCTTTCTCTATATCTTTGGTACCTACATATACTATGACCACTGGCTCCTCCCAAAAATGGCACACATATCTATCTAGATGTCTTAAGAGGTCTGAAACTTTTGCACCAGGCAGACAATTAACCATGCAGTTCTCCCAGTCATCACAAACCCAGCTATCTATCAAATTTATTTGGGCATAAACTTTCGTGGGGTAAAACCCTCTTCACCAGATGAAGAGGGTTCTAGCCCACGAAAGCTTATGCCCAAATAAATTTGGTAGTCTCTAAGGTGCCACAAGGACTCCTCATTGTTTTTGCTGATACAGACTAACACAGCTACCACTCTGAAACCAGCTATCTATATTTCTAATAATTGAATCCTACGTTACTACTATCTGTCTCTTCCTAACAACTGGTGTCCCCCCTCCTGGAGGGGTTCCTCAGTGTGAGGGGATACCATGACATCTTCTGGAAGGAGGATTCCAACTAGGGAATCATTTCCCTCCATTCCAGCTTGATGTCCTCCTTCCCCATGACTTTCATCCTCCTCAATAGCACAGAGACTGTCAGACTAGGGATGAAACCCCTCTACTGTGTTCCGTAAAGTCTCCTCTATGTACCTCTCTGTCTCCCTGAGCTCTTTCAGTTCAGCCACTGTAGTCTCAAAAGCCTATATGTGGTCTCTGAGGGCCATGAGCTGCTTGCAACATATGCACACATACTCCATGTGCCCACAAGCCAGGCAATTGTACATGATACATGCAGTGCAACAAACGATAGATCTCACTATGCTGCTGGGCTTCTTACTGCATTATTTTTACTCTTGCAAGACTTTGTTTGCTCTGGGGAGGAGGGGTTATTGGCCTAAGAATAGATTGTGTTTATTAGGTGTATCTGCCTCTCACATTCCCACTCTAAAGTCCCCTGCAAAACTCTCCTGTTTGCTAGCTTCTCTGGTCTCATATAACCTGGCCTTTTAAACCCATGTTCTCCATCCATTATCTCCACCCCTTGTCAAGGGATTCTAAAAAGAGGTTAGGGATTAAAGGATCTAGGGACTCACTAGTAAGCTCTCGACCTAGCATAGCAAGCCTCTTTGCTCAGTACACAGCCCCCAAAAGAGATCACACTATAATCTGCACACAAGCACACAACAAACAAACTAACAGACAAATTTACCCCAGGGATCACGTAGTCTCTCCTCTTTCACCTGAAGAACTCCCTCACAAAACTTTCCTGTTTGCTGCTCCTTAGCTCCTCAAGTCACTTTGAATCCCTGTGCAGACCATAATGGATAGAGATAACATGTCAAAACCCAAAAGGCATACAGCAGTAATGGCAAGGGAACTTGCTAGTTACAGCTACTCTGAGCTAAACCAGCTTTGCAGACAAAGTCTCCATAAAGGAACTAAGAGGTGACTATACCTTCTTTTGGAAAGGGAAACAAGCAGAGGAAGACAAACTTTTTGGTAGTGGTCTTGCCATTAAAAACAACCTCCTGAAATCACTGAAACAATTACCTGTGGACAAAAATGAATGCCTAATGACTCTAAAAGTTCCCATGGGAAATATCAGGCTTTGAGAATCTGATCAGTGCTTATGCTCCAACCATGTCTTAAGAGGTCTGAAACTTTTGCACCAGGCAGACAATTAACCATGCAGTTCTCCCAGTTATCACAAACCCAGAAGAAACAAAAATACAGAAGAAACAAAAGAGCAGTTCTATCATGATTGGGATAACATAATTAAACCTATACTCAGTGAAGACATGCTCATACCTCTCAGAGACTTTAATGCCAGAGTTGGAAAAGAGTGAGGCTTGGAGTGGTGTAATAAAAACCCCTGGCATCTGAGAAACAGCAATGGTTTCCTCCTCTCAGTAAGTGTGCTGAGCATGAGCTTGTTATTTCCAACACAATCTTCAGGCAAGCCAACAAATATAAACCTCTTGCATGCAACCAAGATTAAAGCACTGGTACCTAATTAACTATGTAATTATATGGCAAAGGGACATTGAGATCACCAGAGCAACGCAAGAGGCAAAGTGTTGGACTGACCACAGGATGGTCAGAGCCATTATTAATTTACATGCTGTTGCTCATCAGTGAAAACAATGCTGAACAGATTAAACTGAAACTGAACAGAGCAAAGCTAAAATATCCATTTCTTCAAGAAAAACTGAAGGAAAACTTAGAAGAAGAAATTGATAGCATTACATCATCAGCCAATAACACATTCAAAAGGTGGAATATATTCAAATCAACCATTCTTCAAGCCTGGGAAGAATCTCTAGGCAAAAATCAAAGACGGCATCAACACTGGTTTGATGAAAATGATGATGAAATAGAAAAGATCCTCAAGGAAAATAATGTGTTTATGTCTTTGCAAAATGACAAAGAATCGACATCAAATAAAGATAAATTTAAGCACCTGGAAGCCAAAGTTCAAAGACAGCTTTGTGTCCTAGAGGGAAAAGAAAACAGAAAAAACACAGTGTTATGTTAATACTAGCAACACAAAGATGTTTTATGATTCCCTGAAGACCATTTATGCCCCGTCAAAACTGGGACCAGCTCCATTAAAGAGTTCAGATGGATCTACCTTAATTAAGGACAAGAAAGGCATTCCTAAAAAATGGATGCAGCACTTTACTGAGCTACTCAATCATCCCTCTACTGTCAACTCACAGATGCTGGAGGAACTTGATCTAACATCCCATATATGCAGAAATTGCCCAGCCAAGGATGTTTGGGATATAGGAGAGGAAGTACCTCTGTAAGTCAGAGCAGTCACACTCTCAATTTGGTTTTCTTTCACTGGTCCTCACTTTTCATTCTTTCTTTCACTGGTCCTCACTTCACACACAGCTCTCACTTGTTACACTACTATTGGTACAAGGTTTCCTGTTGAAGAACTGGTCTTCACAACCATGCTGAATTATTTAAGATGTAGCAATATGCAGAATGTGGTTTACTTTAAAAGTTTGATCAGTCCAAACACAATCCACTGGATTGTATTACAGTGACTGGATGGTGTTACACAGGCTGCACAGCACATCACTATGCTAAACCTGAACCATCAACACTGCACTTCAACAGGAAGTCTCTAAATAGACAGCTCCAAATTATATTTAAAAGGAAAATCAGCAAAAATCCACCTGAACAAATAACAAACCCACAAAACTACTAAATGGATAAAAATCCTGGATGAATTTGCCAACTGGTAAATAAAATAACAATAATAATAATAATGTAAATTCATTAAAGTACTTAAATTTCCAAAACACTCAGAATTGCTGTAGTCTGAAACTATTTTTTAGTCTAAATACTATGTGGGTGGATGTGTTTTTCTTTCATTTTCTGGAAACAAAGTGGTGCTGCGTCAGCATATCAAATGCTAAATAAAACAGAGAGGTAAGTTAAATACATGCTAAAATATAAAAAGAAGGGTCATTTCTAAAAATATATTTTATCCTTTAAAAATTGCAAAGAAGTTAGTTGGCAGAAGGAGGCAGTTGCTTTACAGGAAAAAATAAAAGGGAATGAAAATGAGGGAGAGGAGGACCTGAGATGAATCTATGAAGGAAAAGAATCAGTTCACAGACAAAGAAGTCAGTTAGAGAATCCAGACAAGATCCAAGTGAGAAACCAAGTGCTGAAATAGGAGTGAGAGATAATTCAGACAAAAAAGAATGGCATTTAAGAAAAGAAAGGTTGAAGTGGTAACTGTAGTTGTAAAAGAATGGAATGTAATATAGATGAAGAGAATGAAAGAATGGACACAAAACTAATTTCTAGTGAGAAAAAAGCTGTTTAATCTAAATATTAATTCTACAGTTTTCACAACCCAGGAATAAAATCTCTCTAGAAAATTACTCATGTACCAGTATTATTATTCTCCTGCACTTCACTCTAAAACACAAGAATCCTCTGTGCACTAAAATTGACCATTTTACTCAAAAAAAAACATATAATAGATGCAACATTAAACCACAGGCACAAAGCTTTCACAGGGTTGGAAACCTCACACAGGGGAAACCAGGGAGCAGAATTGGTTCACTCAAATGAAAGATGGCAACACTAAATATTTTCAGTGGGAACTCCCAATATAGCAGAATTACTCAGGAAGGAAATTCAGAATCCTGAATTTCCATGTTTGGAGAGAGTAGAGGAAGGGCAGCCTGACTGAAAACATGACGCTATACATCCAACTGATCTACTCAGAATCAGGAACACACTGGAATTTAAGCAGATAGTCTGGAAATAAGAACTATTTTGAGTGGTTGTCCACACAGATTCCACTCTGTGCATGCAAGAGCTGATTTTTTTCAATAGCAGTGTCCGTTGGGGCCCCACCTACAACTCTGGGTGCCTTGTGTTGCTCTGTGTAAGTGACCAAGCCATAGGCAGTCTGGCCTAGCAGCCATAGCAAGCCTGGGGTTCCCACATCAAGGATGGCAATCAGTGAACAAGGGTCGGAGGAATCACTAGAGCCGAGTTCAGTAAGCCGGGGTCAGAGTCAGGCTGGGGTTGGAGATCAGAGGTAGTACCAGGCTGGAGTCAGGAGGCAAGAGTCAGGGTCAGAGACCAGACATCAGGAGACAAAGTGAGGTCTGGAGTCACAACAGGCCAGAAGTCTGTATGGTTTCCCAGACAATTGCCTTGCCCACCCTCTAGGATTAAATAGGGCACTTAGCCAATCAGAGAGCCATAAGGTACTGTCACTCTGGGTTCCTTGGGCGGTACTTCCTGCAGCACCTATTCTTCACAGTGCTCCATGGCTGTGCCTCTACATGGCCGCCTGGGGGCACTGTACCAGGAATGTCAGCTGCCCCAGGCTCTGCAGACCCATGTTCTAATGTCTGCATCCTTACACCCTGTAGCTTAGGGCATAAAGGGTGAAGCAGGCTGAAGCACCCGTCAGTGCCATCTCACCACCAAAGCTGTAAGACACAGAAGCATCTGTATCCCTTGTACTGTGTGAGTAGTTTGTAGTTAGGATAGTTACAATATCAGTGTAGTTAGTTATTAACAAGCTTTCCTTTTTCCTGTTGGCTGACAAAAGATTCAAAGTAGGTAGTTAGGTAAATTTCCTACCTCCCTCCCCAACAAGGATTCTACAAGATGGCAGATACCAAGTCACTGGGATTTACAACATGCCCCTAGTGTGACACAGCTATGCCTATTAATGATGTGCACTCTTGGTGCCCCATTTACCTTGGGGAGGGGCACATCCTGGAACATTGTTCTGTGTGCTGTTCCTTCTTGAATCATACACTGAAGATGAAGGAGATAAGACTCAGGTTTTCCTTGCTGAAGATCTATGCAGACCTCCTCTGAGTCCAGGAGATGTTCAGAGAAGCCTCCTCAGATGGATCAATCTCACAGTGTTGGCGCATCAGTGATCTGCAACACCACTCCAGGCTCTTGGGCTGCTTCTCTCAAACTCCATTCATCTGCCACATCAGCATCAGCATCTGAGAGGGGCAGGAAGAAGCACCACTCCTGGGAAGAGGGTAGGCACAGACCACCTTCTCCAAAGCCCAGCAAGGAGCATAAGACCCACAACACTCTTCACAGCCTCAAGTCTTTCCACCAAAAGACTTAAGTCTGGGACCCATACAGTACCTCCATTCTGAAGGCTAAGTCAGGACCAATGGTTTCTTTAGATAGCAAAGATTATGCTGCCCTTGGTATTAAGTGCCTCATCTACAACACCAACTGCTGTGTTGGTACCAACTGACCTTACAGCACCACATACCTTGGTACTCACAATCTCGGCACCAAAGCAGTTCATGGAACCAAGTGACCTCTCACTGGCCCTGGTTCCAATCTCACTAGCAAGAACAATTAAGGGAGGTTGTAGCTAAACCCCCAGTTGTTCAGTCACCACTGACATTGACATCTGGATATCCTAGACAGAGCACTCCAAATAGGACTGCCTTCCCCTTCAGGAGGTTTACTCCTTTCTCTCCTTCTTTGGAAGAGCTTAGCAAAGCTTCTTCCCTTGCTCATGATCATCCTCCCTTGCATGGCACTGTGACAGTCTGGGGGGGATTCCAGAGATTACTCTGTTAGGGGTGCCAGAAAGATATCAAAATAACGTCGGGAACACCCTTGTTGGTACCCATCCAGTGTATCCTCCTTGTTACTTGTACCACCCATAGTCATACTGATCCCCCTAGGGTATGAAACCCTACACCAGAAAACAATTATCCTCAACCATCTCAACAGGCAAATCTCCTCCCCACAGGAAGAAGATTCAACCTCCCCAACCACCCAGCTGATTTAACCTCAGCTACTGAAGGGCAGTGAGGAGCACAGTGAAGACAACAATCATTCCCCAGAACAGGAGCACCCAGCACCACCTACCGTATCCTCTTCTTCCCCAGACAAGGCTGTCAGCTCTCAATCTACAGCCTCAGATAAGTTCAAGCTCTTTCAGGACCTAATAAAAGATAATAGAAACACTGGACTTTCCTCTAGAGGTCATCCAGGAGAACTAGCATAAGCTCCTGGATTTCTTCCATATGACAACACTAGGAAGGCTGGTGATGTCTGTAAATGAGGGCTTACTCAAATATGCCAGGTAATGTGGCACATGCCCGCATCCATCCCAGCTACCTTCAAGACAGCTGTGAGGTAAGTATCAGGTACTGGTCAAAGGGGTTGGCTACTTTTGCCAGCATCCTGCACTTGTGTCCCTGGTAGTACAAGCAGTCCAGGCAAGATCAAAGTAGCAGGGTTATCCAAAGTCCTTGCAAGAAGGACCCAAAGAAGCTGAAAGATCTATTCATCAATGAGTCTAAGGATGAGAGTGTGACATTTCCCCAAGGTACAATCTGAACTGCTGAACAACTGTCCCTCCTGAATTCTCCAACCTGAGGTGTCTTTTCTATTGCTTTTCTGTAAGAACATCCACTCCTGGCTTGCTTACACACAGTCTCAAGCATGCAAAATCACTCCCAGCTATGTTTCATGAATGCTCTGCCAGCCACTCATGAATTGTATTGCAGACACTAGCAAATTCTAAATCCCAGCCCTGTCCCCCAGAAATGTGCCGAGCACTCTAATGGACAATATAAGCTCATAGAATGTTCATCATTTCATCAAAGGAAAATGAAATGCACCAGACTTTTTATGCCAAATGGAGTTTCCTATACACTTAAATCCAAACAAACGGGTTAAGATAAAACAATAAGATATGTTTATTAACTACAGAAAGAAAAGAAAAATGTTAAATGACTACAGGTAATGAGTCATAAAAAGTCTGGATTGGTTACAAAAGAAATAAAAGATAAAATGCAACTGACATCTAACTTAAACTAAAATGGATTCAGAGCAAATGTCTCTCTCTCAGCCATATGCTATAATAGGCTGGATTTACTTCCAGCCAGGAGGCCCCCAAGAAATTCAGTGTGTTCCTTCTTTGTTTTTCAGATGTTGATGATGTTGTGAGCAGAGATAAAGGGAGGAGTAGGGTAAATGTTTTACCCCTCTTTTATAACTAAGTCCCACAGTCTGGGACTTCAAATAGGCAATACTTTTGATGCCAATGTCAAGAGCCTGATTGGACCACATGTAGTGTTCAGCCTCTCCATTGGCAACCATCTATTTTCTTTTTAAGAAGCCCGAGCTAGGAAAACCTTGGGATAGTAGGTCCTGGAGATTGTAAACAAGGAGTATCCCATCCAGTTTGTCTATTTCAACTCCTATCCCATGCTCTCTATCCTGCTTCAGGGACCTCTCTTACAAATTACTGTTGAAGCAGGTGGTAGAGACTCTCTTTAGCACCTGGGAGCAGTGGAGGAAGTGCCCTTAGAGTCAGGGGCAAGGTCTTTTATTCCCACTATTTGCTAATCCCAAAGGAAAATGGTTGGAGACCCATCCTCAGTCTTCGACAGCTGAACATTTCTATTCATTGTTTCAAATTTGCATGGTTACCCTGACTTCCATAATCTCTGTCTTGGATGCTATGGACTCGTTTGTGGTTCTTGACCTGCAAAATACGTATTTTCACATTGTGATGCATGCAGCACACAGAAATACTTCAGGTTCCTGGTAGGTTCATCACACTACCAAGAGCCTTCACCAAGGTTCTGGCTGTTGGGGAAGCTCAAAGAATACAGGGACTCCAGGTATATCCCTATCTCGGTAACTGGTTAGTTCAAGGAAGATTTCCTTAGGAAGTGATCTACTCACTTTCTGTGATTCTAGATCTCTTTGCCTTGCTAGGACTCAAAGTCAACAGGAAGAAATCCACACTAACTACCACCCAGAGCATAGAGTTCAGTGGGGCACTATTAGACTCCAGGTCAGTGAGGGCATTTATTCCTCAACAGAGATTTCGGAAAAAAGAGACCTCATCAACTAGCTCCAAGCGCAGCTAAGGACACCAGTGGGAACATGCCTCAGACTCATAAGTCAGACATGCACCTATGTTGCAGAGAATGCCAGACTTCACCTTCAGTCCATGCCAGGGTGGATGAGATCACTATATCCACCCAAAGGCACTGCACGGATTTGATGATCGTACTCCTTCAAGAAGTTCTCTCCTGAAACTAGTGAGCAGAACCACTTCAGGTGTGCAATGGAATTCCTTTTTCCATGCCTCCAACTACAAAGACTTTAGAAACAGATGCCTCTACTCAGGTATGGGGTGGAGAGGGGAAGTGCATGTTCAACAACAGAAAATTGGAGTGATACGGTTTCCTCATGAGGCCTACCTGCACATAAACATTCTGGAACTCTGGGCATGCAAGGCTTTCTTACTCCTTCTTCAGGGTTTAGTAATCCATGTGCTGACAGAAAACTCCATAGCAATACACTATATTAACAGACAAATGGGAGCAAGATCCTCTCCACTCTTTCAAGAAACCATGTCTCTTTGGGATTGGTCATATTATCCAGGTATCTTTCCACCTACCTATTCTACAGATTATCCTATCAGCGGGGACTTTTCCAAAAGTCATGAGTGGCCCTGAAGGACTCAATCCTGAAGTTGAATTGTTTGTGACATGCCACAATAACAAGTATCAAATATTTTGCTCTAGAGGGAGTGCAAGCCCAGGCTCCCTGACAGATGCCTTCTTCATTCTGTGGACACCAGGATTAATGTACATCTTCCCACCAATACCCAAGATACCTAGGGTTCTGAGAAAGCTGAGCCAAAATAAAGGTTGCATCATCGTGATAGCTCCAGCATGGGTCAGGCAGTTCTGGTATTCAGTCCTGGTGAATCTATCAGTACAGACCCCAGTTACCCTACCAGTTCTGCCCAATCTCGCTTCCCAGATCAACATTCAGATCTGGCAGCTGAATGCAGCACTGTTACACCGGACAACCTGGAAGCAGGCTGCATGAGGTCCATAGAAAGAATCTGTTTATCTGAGGTTCAAAACATTTTGCCTCAAAGCAGAAAAGCTTTCACCAGACTGACAAACAAGGCTAAATAGAAAAGGTTTGCTATCTAGGCAGCTCAGCACCAGCACAACTGAAAGCTCCAATTCCAGCCATATTATTTGCTAGCCCTCTGGACTATCCATCAGCTCAGTAAGAGTCTATCTAGCTGAGATATTTTCAAATCACCCTCCTGTCCAGGGCCACACTGTATTGTCACACCCTACAGTGACAAAATTCCTTAAAGGACTGATTTGTTTTCCCCTCAGCTAGGGAGCCCCTTCCTTCTAGGGACCTTAATATAGTACTAGCTGGTTTGATGGGGTCCCCCTTTTGAGCCCAGGGAAACTTGCTCCTTTTACTGTCTTTTAATTAAAATGGCTTTTCTGATGGTCATTGCATCAGCTAGGACAGGGAAATCTAGACTTTCCAGGAGGGGAAGGGAAGGGAAGGGTCCCTTGTCTTTCACAAGGACAGAGTCACCCTTAGACCTCACCCGAGTTCCTGTCTAAGGTGGTTTCAGAATTCCACATAAAGATCAATGTTTTCACCTTCAAGCCTCATTCTAACCCAAGAGAAGCAAAATTCCATGCATGAGATGTAGTGGAAGCATAATATTTTTATTTAGATAGGACAAAATCTTTCAGGAACACTCCTTGTAGCATTCACTGATAGGGTCAAAGGCCTACTTAGAGGTTGTCCAAAGTGGGTCTCTGATTGCATAAGGACTTGTTACCAACTAACCAAGAAAGAACCCCTGGCCATAACATTAGAGCTCAGGGGCCCAGACTGACTGCCACCTGTCTGGGTAATATTTTCATACCTGATCTGTGTAGGGCAGCAATACGGAGCTTAATCCACACACAACTAGTCCAGGCTTCCAGACTGGATGCCAGTTTTGGTAGGGCTGTCCTGTAATTGCTGTTCAAGTAGGACACCTCTTACCTATCTCCAAACAACTGGGCAACTGCTTGTTAATCACCAAGAGTGGACTCTGAGTGTGCAATCACTTAAACGAGAAAGAGCAGTTAGAATAGCTGTGGTTCTTGGAAATGTGTTGTCCACAAATATTCCACAACCTACCCTCCTTCCCCATTTATTCAGGGTCCTGCTCCTATGGGATACTGTATTAGTGAAGGAACTGAGTGGTGATTGAGCACACTCTGCCCTTTATACCCTTAGTCATGAGGTCACCAAGATATCCAATGCACAGGGCAGAGTTGTAGGAATCCAGGAGCCAGTATAGAAACACAGGGTCTCCCCAGAGGAAGACGTCTGTGCCTGCAGAGGTTCTCAAGAGACCTGCAGTGTGTAGAGGCTGAGAAACAATGTTCCCTCTAATTTTTCCCCAATGAGCGGAATTAATTTTGTTATGTGCACCAATATCGAGGTATGTGCGGATGTGTGCCACAAGTTGAAACAAAAAACCTAGACATAATATATATATTTTTAAAAGTTACCATAGAGATAATTACCCCAGGTTAGGCATTTTAGAACTCACTAGTCAAAGAATTAAATTTAAGCGTAAGAGAGAAATAAAAATTATGAAATGCATAGACCAGTCAAAAAACTAAAATAACATACTTAGAAAGAATAAAATTACAGAGAATATATGTGCATTGCAGGCAGTACTAAGAAGTAAAACAACAACAACAATACAAGTATATGTTGGGAGGTGAGTGTGAAAGACAGTGTGTGTGTGTGTGACAGAGAGACTGTATATGTATGTGCGCCCTGGCTGTTGGGGAAGTCTACGAGAGACTGTGTGCTGTCTCTTTAAGGTACTCACTCACCACCAGAAGGCTCATTCAGACCTTAGACCGCAGCAGCTCTCCTGCTCCCGAGCTCTGTTCCTCCTCCTCCACTCTGCGAAGATGGGATACTTGGGGGAGGGAGTGGGGAGGGGGACACCCTGACATCAGCACTTCCCTTCTCTCCCCACTCTGCACAGCAAGCAGGAGGCTCCCAGGAGCAGCTGGCCAAGGGTTCCAAGGCATAGGGCAGGAGCAACACAGCTGCAAAGCAGGTGGGGAAGGGACACCTGAACACATGCTGCTGGATGTGTGTGGCTCTGCTAATGAAGTATGCAGCACTTGATTCACTCCTGGGCAGCCGGGCAACCCGCAGATTAGAGCAGGGGTGGGCAAACTACGGCCCAGGGGCTGCATCTGGCCCTCTAGATGTTTTAAGCCAGAACTCAAGCTCCCACCAGGAAGTGGGGTCCGGGGCTTGACCCGCTCCAGCCGGGTAGTGGAGTAGGGCTTGCCCCACTCCACATGGCTCCCAGAAGCAGTGGCATGCCCCCCTTCAGCTCCTACGCGTAGGAGCAGCCAAGGGCCTCTGCATGCTGCCCTTGCAGTGCCCATTGGCTGGGAACCGTGGCCCATGAGATCTGCAATGGCGGCGCCTGAGGACAGAGTGGTGTGCAGAGCCGCCTGGCTGCGCCTCCGTGTAGAGGCCAGAGGGGGAACATGCCACTGCTTCTTGGAGGTGCTTGAGGTAAGCGTTGCCCAGAGCCTGCAGCCCTGAACCGCGCCTGCACCCCAACCCCCTGCCCCAGCTCTGATCTCCCTCCTCCCTCTGAACCCCCCAATCCCAGTCTGGAGTACCCTCCTGCACCCCCAACTCCTCATCCTCAGCCAGAGCCCTCACCCCTTCCCCCTCACCCACCTCCAATTTCGTGAGCACTCATGGCCCACCATAAAATTTCTATACCCAGTTGTGGCCCTCGGGCCAAAAGATTTGCCCACCCCTGGCTTAGAGGGAACACAGCTGAGAATCCCTGGTTCTTCCATGCAACCCCCACATGGATTTTCACATGGAAAAGTACCATTAGAGCCTGTTTAAACAGTAGGGGGATGTCTAGCAACAGCAGAATCAACTTTACCAATGTTATAGGATCAATTAACCTAATTACTGAAGCTATTTACATTCAGATGGCTTTCTTTGCAATCATACTCCTGCCTTGCTCCTTCTGTAGCCAATAGCCCTGTGCAACATGAATGTAAAACACTACCAAATCAGAATGGTAGCATTTTGTACACACTTTGCACGGGAGTAAACAATGCCACAAGGAGCAAGGCAGTGGAGAATCAGACCCATACTTTATTTTTGTTGTAGTTTGGTATTAATCTAGGTTGCGAAGTGCATCTGCTGTTCTTTTTCAGGCAGCAATTTAGTTAATTAAAAAGATGAAACTGATGAAGCACACAGTTAATGAAGACAAGTACACCTGAAATCAAAGGAAAAAACAATATACATAAGTGTAAGAATAAGACATTATAGGAAAGTGGTTTCCTGCATTGTTCAGACTTATAGTCTTAGATCGTGCATACTCATAACCTTATAGGGACCATTAGAAGCAAAGATGGAAAAAAGTATGTGGAGTTCACCCCAAAAGAAAAAACTTCCTACCCAGTTGTCCCATGTCATGGTCTTGGCATCCCAATAACAGATTGGATAGCTACATCTTTTTATACAGCTTTTCCTATTCCACCTATATGTCCAGGATCATATTTGATAAGGTTTCAGCTGCTGCCCAAAGAAGTGTGGTTTTCCCTCCATACCCAAAGGAAAACTCAGTCTATGGGGAAACCTCTATAGTTGGCAGGTCTGTGAACACGGTATTCAGCCCCCTCAAGAACATATAAACTTATGCTGACCATGCAGAGCAACTGAAAATGATATTTGCAAACTCCACCACCTGAAGTTTGGGTCACAGGAGTTCCCAAATTCTGCAGTGCAACTTAATACCTATGCAAATTCCACTGGCCACACTGGCTGGATTGGAGGACTTTTTTTTTTTTAATTACACCATACTTATTTCCTGACTTTCAAACATTTGTTTTCTGTATAACTATAATGTTCTAGTAAAGTTGTTGCAAGTTAATGAGTTTCTATCTACAACCAGCCATCCGTCAGGATGATTTGCTTTTGTCTGTGCTATAGACATAGCAAGGATTTCTCCATCATCCAGATACAGCATGGATTTCACTGCTGTTCCTCTAGAGAAATGCTTTTGTGTACAACAGACACGTGTGTGTTAAACTGTATTGGCATTTGAATCTACAATTGATATAATGTATGAGCTAAGTGTGACTGTCTCTGATGTGAGAGTAACATAAATGACTTGTATTCTTTTTAATTAGTGAAAGCCAAAACATTGTTCATTGCAATAACAGAGCATGTCTCCGTGGATAAACAATTTTTTCCCCAACAATAAAAAGCTGCTATAACTGGCTTTATTATTCTTTAATCCTGATGCAACTAGATATTTCATATTTGAAGACTTTTACTTGGTTTAGTGTGGAAAATACTTTTCCCCTAGTATATCCACCAGTCACAGAAGAACATCATTATCTTTCCAGCCACTCTGCTCAGGAGCTGGGGGAGGGTACCTCAACACCCTCATCAAAGCCTCCAAACATTAGGCCTTGCTATTAAGAAATTTTCTTACATATTTTGAGCATAAGAAGGGGCATATTGGGTCAGATCAATGGTTCAGCTAGCCTAACATCCTGTCTTGTGATAAAAAGAACAAGGAGTACTTGTGGCACCTTAGAGACTAACACATATATTTGAGCATAAGCTTTCGTGGACTAAAGCCCACTTCATCAGATGCATGCAGTGGAAAATACACTAGGAAGATTAGATAGATAGACAGACAAAGAGAGCATGAAAAATGCTGCTATTATCAGCAGGAGAAAAAAAACTTTTGGAGTGATAAAACAAAAGTTTTTTCTCCTGCTGCTAATGGCCCCACCTTAATCAATTAGTCTCATTACAGTTGACATGGAAACACCCATTTTTTATGCTCTCTCTCTCTATATATATATATATCTTCCTACTGTATTTTCCACTGCATGCATCCGATGAAGTGGGTTTTAGCCCACAAAAGCTTATGCTCAGATAAATTGGTTAGTCTCTAAGGTGCCACAAGTACTCCTCGTTCTTTTTGCTGATACAGACTTACACAGCTACCACTCTGAAACATGTCTTATGACAGTGGCCAGTTTCAAATGCTTCAAAAAATGAACAAAACAAGGCAATTTTGAGTTACTCATGCCATTGTCCAGCCCCAGCTTCTGTTAGTTGAAGATTTAGGGACACCTGGAGCATGGGATTGCATCTTAACTAAGGCAGGCCTGGTCCACATTACGCAGTTAAACCGATTTTAACAGTGTTAAATCAATTTAATGCTGTACCCGTCCACACTACAATGCACTTTATATCGATTTAAAGGGCTCTTTAAATCGATTTCTGTACTCCTCCCCGAGAGGAGTAACGCTAAAATCGATACTAACATATCGGTTTAGGGTTAGTGTGGCTGCAAATCGAAGTTATTGGCCTCCGGGTGGTATCCCACAGTGCACCACTGACCGCTCTGGACAGGTATCTGAACTCGGATGCACTGGCCAGGTATACAGGAAAAGCCCTGTGAACTTTTGAATTGCATTTCCTGTTTGGCCAGCGTGGAGCTCTCATCAGCACAGGTGACCATGCAGAGCTCATCAGCACAGGTAACAATGCAGTCTCCTGAGAATAGAAAAAGAGCACCAGCATGGACTGCACGAGAGGTACTGGATCTTATCGCTATATGGGGAGAGGATTCAGTGCTAACAGAACTCCGTTCCAAAAGACAAAATGAAAAAATATTTGAAAAAATTTCCAAGGCTATGATGGGAAAAGGCCACACCAGGGACTCAGTGCACTGCAGAGTGAAAGTTAAGGAGCTCAGACAAGCATACCAGAAAACCAAAGCAGCAAACAGAAGATCCGGGTCAGGGCCGAAAACATGCTGCTTCTACGCTGAGCTGCATGCAATTTTAGGGGGCTGCGCCACCACTACCTCCCTCCCCTTGTCCATGGATTCCGAGGTGGGGGTTACAATCTCAACCATGGCTGAGGATTCAGTGGAGGGGGAAGATGAGGAGGAGGAAGAGGAGGACGACCTTGCAGCGAGCACACAGCACTCTGTTAGCCCCAACAGCCAGGAGCTTTTTGTGACCCAGACGGAATTACCCTCCCAGCCCTCCCAAGCCATTAGCCCAGACAGTGAAGCCATGGAAGCGACCTCTGGTGAGTGTACCTTTGTAAGTATAAAACATGGTTTAAAAGCAAGTGTTTTTTAATGATTGATTTGCCATGAGGGCTTGTGATGAATTCACAGCCAGTAAAGTTACTGCAAAAGTTTGTTAACATGTCTGGGGATGGAGCGGAAATCCTCCAGGGACATCTCCATTAGGCGCTCCTGGAGGTACTCCAAAAGCCTTTGCAGAAGGTTTCTGGGCAAGGCAGCCTTGTTCCGTCCACCATGGTAGGACACTTTACCACGCCATGCATGTAGCAAGTAATCGGGTATCATTGCATGACAAAGCATAGCTGCGTATGGTCCCAGTGATTGCTGGCATTCAAGAAACATCCGTTCTTTATCTCGCTCTGTTATCCTCAGCAGAGTGATATCGTTCATGGTAACCTGGCTGAAATTATGGAATTTAATTAAGGGGACAGAGATGGCCATTTTCCTGCTGGGCTGTTGCTTAAAAGAAATCCTTCCTTGCATGTAGCAAAGTGGGGGCAGGGAAGGAAGGATAGCGCTGAGCTTTTTAGCGTTTGGCCAGCAGGAATCTTCCCAGCTACCAGCCATGCGGTGGGGGGGGTAAAGGGGGGTGATTAGCAGTGATCTTCCATGATACCAGCCATGCAGTGGGGGGAGGGGTAAAGCAATCCTAGAGAATTGGAGTGGGGAGGGGAGGGGTTGGCGTCTGCTGCTGCTTGTTAACAGGAAAGAAGCATCAGATGGCACTGTGTATATGAAGGCTGGAGAAGCTGTGGCTTACCATGACCGCATGCAAGCTGAATTGTGATGCCCGGACCTGCGTCTGTGAGATCTGTAACACCAGAGCCGCAGGCACTCAATATTAAAAGTTTCCAAATGCGACCTTGTAGTGGAGAGGATAGGAGAGACGCTTGAGAGGTGTAGGCAGGAAGATCAGCGGTGGTGGGATGCAACGCTGGAGCTGCTGCGTGATCAAACTGATATCCTCCGACATCTGGTGGATCTTCAGGAAGAGCAGCGGGGTCACAGAGTGCCACTGCAGCCCATGTTTAACCACCCTCAGTACTCACCATGTTCCATATCTTCCTCACCCAGACGTGTAAGAAAGCGTGGGGGAAGGCTTTGTGCACCCGCCCACTCCACCCTAGTGGACAGTCCAACTAAAAGGCTGTCATTACATTGAAATGTGCTTAATGGCCTTTTTCCTTCCCTCCTATCCTCCTCCCAAACCGCACCCGGGCTACCTTGTTAATTCTCTTCCTCTTTTTATAATTACATGCTTTTTAAACGATAGTGACTTTATTTCCTTAAGCAAGCTGTAATCGAAGGGGGAGGGTGGGTTGCTTACAAGGAATGACTTTTAATAAAGAATACATGCTTTTTAAACAATAGTGACTTTATTTCCTTAAGCAAGCTGTAATCGAAGGGGGAGAGTGGGTTGCTTACAGGGAATGACTTTTAATAAAGAATACATGCTTTTTAAACAATAGTGACTTTATTTCCTTAAGCAAGCTGTAATCGAAGGGGAAGGGTGGGTTGCTTACAGGGAAGGAGTCAATAAAGGGGAGGAGGTTCATGAAGGGGAAAAAAACACAGCAGTCACACCGTACCCTGGCCTGTGATGAAACTCATTTTCAAGGCTTCTCTAATGCACACCGCTTCCTGGTGAGCTCTTCTAATCGTCCTGGTGTCTGGCTGCCCGTAATCAGCGGCCAGGTGATTTGCCTCAGCCTCCTACCCCACCATAAAGGTCTCCTCCTTACTTTCACAGAGATTGTGGAGCACACAGCAAGCAGCAATAACAAAGGGGACATTGGTTTGGCTGAGGTCTGAGCGAGTGAGTAATGTGCGCCAGCGAGCCTTTAAACGGCCAAATGCACTTTCTACCACCATTCTGCACTTGCTCAGCCTGTAGTTGAACAGCTCCTGACCACTGTCCAGGCTGCCTGTGTAGGCTGGGTCACTCAGGATAACGACAGGCATTTCAACTTCCCCAACTGTTATTTTCTGGTCCGGGAAGTAAGTCCCTTGCTGCAGCCATTTAAACAGAGTAGTTCTTCTTAAGACGCGAGCGTCATGAACCCTTCCTGGCCATCCCATGTGGATGTTGGTGAAACATCCCTTGTGATCCACCAGTGCTTGCAGCACCACTGAAAAGTACCCCTTGCAGTTTATATACTGGGTGCCCTGGTGCTCCGGTGCCAAGATAGGGATATGGCTTCCATCTATCGCCCCCCCACAGTTAAGAAATCCCATTGCAGCAAAGCCATCCACTATGGCCTGCACGTTTCCCAGAGTCACAACCTTTGGTAGCAGCAGCTTAATGATTGCTTTGGCTACTTGCAGCACAGCAGCCCCCACAGTAGATTTTCCCACTCCAAATTGATTCCCGACTGACCGGTAGCTGTCTGGCGTTGCAAGCTTCCAGAGGGCTATTGCCACTCGCTTCTCCACTGTGAGGGCTGCTCTCATCTTGGTATTATGGCGTTTCAGGGCAGGGGAAAGCAAGTAACAAAGTTCAAAGAAAGTGCTCTTACGCATGCGAAAGTTTCGCAGCCACTGCGAATCGTCCCACACCTGCAAAACTATGCAGTCCCACCAGTCTGTGCTTGTTTCCCGGGCCCAAAATCGGCGTTCAATGGGTAGAACCTTCCCCATTACCAGCAGGAGCTCCAAAGTGCAGGGGCAAGCGGTTAGGGAGAATTCAGAGTCCATGTCCTCATCACTCTCGTCGCTGCGCTGCCGTAGCTGCCTCCTCCTCTCCTGCGTTTGCAGTTCATGGTTCACCATAGACAGCACGAGAATGCGCGAGGTGTTTACGACGTCCACGATTGCGCTATTGATCTGAGCAGGGTCCATGCTTGCTGTGCTATGGCGTTTGCTCAGTTAACCCAGGAAAAAAGGCACGAAATGGTTGTCTGCTGCTTTCAGGAAGGGAGGGGTGAGTGTACCCAGAACCATCCACGACAATGATTTTTGCCCCATCAGGCACTGGGATCTCAACCCAGAATTCCAAGGGGCAGGGGAGACTGCGGGAACTGTGTGATAGCTATGGAATAGCTACCCACAGTGCAACTCTCTGGAAATCGATGCTAGCCTCGGACGATGGACGCACACCGCCGAATTAATGTGCCTAGTGTGGCCACGTGCAATTGACTTTAAAATATCTGTTTTATAAAACCGGTTTATGTTAATTCGAAATTATCCTGTAGTGTAGACATAGCCCCACTGATGGACCTCTCCTCCATGAATTTATCTACTACTTTTTTTGAACCAAGGTATACTTTTGGCCTTCCCAACATCCTCTAGCAACAAGCTTCAGTTTAACTGTGCATTGTGTAAAGGAGTACTTCCTTTTGTTTTAAATCACACTGCCTATTGCTTTCATTGGGTGACCCCTAGTTTTTGTGTTATGTGAAGGAGTAAATATCAACTTCCTTATTCTGCCTCCCCACCATTCATGATTGTACAGACCTCTATCATATCCCCTTTTAGTTGACTCTTTTCTAAGATAAACAGTCCTAGTCTTTTTAATCGCTCTTCATATGGAAACTGTTCCATACCCCTAATCATTTTTGTTGTCCTTCTCTGTACTTTTTCCAAAATATATCTTTTCTGAGGGGTGACCAGAACATCACACAGTATTCAAGATGCAGACATACTATTGATTATTCAGTGACATATTTTCTGTTTTTTTATCTGTCCCTTTCCTGATGGTTCCTAACATTCTGTTTGCTTTTTTGACTGCTGGTGCACATTGAGTGAATGTTTTTAGGGAATTATCCCCGACTCCAAGATCTCTTTCTTGAGTGGTAACAGCTAATTCAGACCCTATTGTTTTGCATGCATAGTTGGGATTATTTTTTCCAATGTGCATTACTTCGCACTTAACACTGAACTTCGTCTTTCATTTTGTCACCCAGTTTAGTGAGATCCCTTTACAACTGTTCACAGGGAGCTTTGGACTTAACTGTCTTGAGTAATTTTGTGTTGTCTGCAAATTTTGCCACCTCCTTGTTCACCCCCTTTTCCCGATAATTTATGATTATGTTGAACATCACAGGTCACACTACAGATCCTTGGGAGACCTCACTATTTACTTCTTCATTGTGAAAACTTACCACTTATTCCTCCCCTTGGTTTCCTAATTAATAATTGATTTCTTTTATAACAGGAAGAATCCCAGAATATTGTGGAGTATCTCACTTTCTCATTACCTTTCACAACAGGAATTTTCTGTCTTGTGTCTGCTATGCCACACTAACTTTTCGCCTTCTCTCTGCCTAGCATGAAAGCCACCTGCTGTCACCAATGCAGCCTTTTCCATGCATTTTCACATACTAGTCATACCGGTCCAGATTCTCAGCTGTGCCCACTGTGACAGACCCAGACCAGTGGGGTACAGGAGTCTGGTAGAGGGCAAATATACTGGTCACTGGATGAGCAGTTTTCTGTTCCCTGAGTGACCAGAGCAGGGGCTGTAGTAGAGTAATCAAGAACCTGCTAGAACCAAATAAGGCAGACAGGCTGATTAGAACACCTGCAGCCAATCAAGGTAGGCTAATCAAGGCGCCTGGGTTTAAAAAGGAGCTCACTCCAGTCAAGGGAGGGAAGCCAGAGGAGAGGAAGTGTGTGTGAGGAGCTGGGAGTGAGAGGGTGTGCTGCTGGAGGACTAAGGAGTACAAGTGTTATCAGACACCAGGAGGAAGGTCCTGTGGTGAGGATAAAGAAGGTGTTTGGAGGAGGCCATGGGAAAGTAGCCCAGGGAGTTGTAGCTGTCATGCAGCTGTTACAGGAGGCACGATAGACAGCTGCAACCCATAGGGCCCTGGGCTGGAACCCAGAGTAGAGGGCAGGCCGGGGTCCCCCCGAACCTCCCAACTCCTGATCAGACACAGGAGGAGTTGACCTAGACTGTGGGGAAGATCACTGAGGTGAGCAAGTCTGCCAATAAGCGCAGGACCCACCAAGGTAGAGGAGGAACTTCATCACACCACCACAACTCTGTCCAGTGGATAGTGGGGACTACAAAGGAGCTGGTTGATCCTGGCAAACTTTAGAGCAGACTTAGGGCTTCTCTGAAGCATGCTGGCTGACTATGACCCCTCAGAAGTTGTTATGCCAGCCCAGAAAAGCTGGAATACTGTACCACTCCACCCCCCTCCTCTACTCCAGGGACTACAAGTGGCTGGTGTGGAAACCAGCTACGGAAACTCTACTCTCGCTGGGGACTCCTCCATGCCAGAATACCCCACTGGGAAAGTTCACTGGCCTTTTCAGAGGCTGCAGTGAAGAAAATAACCTGGTTCAAAAGAGATGCCCTAGTTATGAGCACCAGCCCATAGATTAGCCACCAGACACAATCTAATATTCATTTCTGGACAGCAACTGCACATTTATCTTCCAGCAGCCTGAAAACAGCAGCCCTAAGTCTGCTCCTGTAACTAAATTTCCCACATATTAAGAGTCATGCATTATATTTTATGAAGCTAGCTGACATAGGAACTGCAGCAGCGCACACAAGTAGACTTTGATTCAAACATCAAAAGTAGAGATCAAGGGCTATCACAACTTGATGTGCTGAAAAAAAGCTGAAGTGCTAAGTAAATATTATGATTATTAAGAGATAAAATAATCTGTCCAATCATATCTGATTAGAATATTAAGAATGACTTTTTAAAAATTATATCAGCTTTGTCTCTTTAAAAATAGTCTAACACTTTCATCCAAAATAATTAACATACGAAAGCATGATCCTGAAGGTCAGCAGAAAAAGCAGTCATCTTTGGGTGGGATTTTTATTTTTTTATTTTAAGAGGGAGAGGAGGAACAGGAAAACAGAACTGAAACTCTTTATCCGAAGCCATAAGAGAAAAAGAGATAAAGGCTTTTATTCTATTACAACTAAACCTAAGTCAAATCTATCTGGCTTAGTTGTTGCTCAGTACTGATCTGATAGACACAGGTGGAAATAGTAACATAGATGAGAATCATGTTTAAGGAGCATAGCAACTGATATACAAAGAAAGCATGAATATTTTTGTGGGGGAAGAGTGGGAGGGGCTTCTGCTTGTTTTTTTTGTATTAAAAATACCAGGTCTCATGTTCTCTATTTTGGCTCCAGCCCTTCTCTGACCTTGAAGGACTAGAAAACTAGTTTTTTGGGCCTCAAACATGCAGCAGTGCTGAGTCTCTCAAAAAAAGCTCTTCTCTCAAGTGTTTGCCAAGAAGTTAAATAGGTGTTAATAAAACCAAACTAAATTCAAGTATCAGAGGAGTAGCCATGTTAGTCTGTATCCACAAAAACAATGAGGAGTCCTTGTGGCACCTCTTCAGATGCATGGAGTGAAAATTACAGATAGTAACAAATTACATATATATATTTATGCCTGTATCTAATTTTCACTCTATGCATCTGAAGAAGTAGGCTTTTTACCCATGAAAGCTTATGCCCAAATACATCTGCTAATCTTTAAGGTGCCACCAAACTAAATTCAAAGGGTTTTATATAGTGACAAAAATTCTCTCTCCCAGTTGCAGATTTCAGTCGCCTCTGATCTCTCACTAGTCTCCAGTCTTCCAAAATGCCCTTCTACAAAAAATGGAAGGGAGGGGGATTTTCAGGCCTTTTTGATATGATAAAGCAGCAGAAAGGACACATTTTTTATCCCCAGGTCACCATTAAGTCCTTTGTTTTGTCTCATTTGTCAAAGAGTGATTCTGGTGTAAGGAAAGTCTTGACAATTTGCAAACACCTATACCAGAAGAAGTCTCTCCTAAATCATCATTTCTGCAATTTTGCCTAAAAGGTGTTAATTAAAATAAGTTAACCCAATTTAACAAGGTTATCAAGATGTGAATATGCCCTACTAAGTAGCTGGGTTAGCTTGATATTGTAACCCAGGTCCTTTCTCTTCCCTCTATGACCCTCACTTGTTTGTCAATCTGAATTTAGAATGTAAGCTACTCAGGTCCAGGGCTATGGGCCTGATTCTGGACTGCCTTGCACAACGAAGTCCAGTGAGAGTAAGGTACATGCAGATCAGAGTGCTAACATTTTACACTAATTTTATAGATGTATAAATGACTCCACTGCTTTGCACTTTGGGTTTCAGGCTCCAAGTCATTACTTGTTTCTGACACCCAAAAGTAATAAATAAGCTTATGAGCACCAATGATGAGAGCTCAAAATATGGCCAGAACAAAAACAGTTAAAAATAACTTTAATATTACTAGAGCATTTAGTTTATACATGTGTCCTTAACACTACTGAACCCTTTCTGCATCCTACCACTTTTCATATAAAAGATATTTTTAAAAAAAATTCTAACCATTTCTTCTTGTAATCAATACATACAAGTCGTCTTTGCATTTTTCCATGGTATACTTTGTCTACATTTTACTGGCCTTCGCTTTGCTGTAATATAAAATAAGACTATAGTGCAGTTTTGTTTAACACCACAAGACATTCTGACAATGAAATGGGTTTGAGAAATATTCAGTGTTACTTATTGTTATCCTCCCACCACTTTAAGTATACTAAGAACAGAATCAGATAGTCACCATTTAAAGTTCACTCCAACATTTTTTAACCTGAAATCTTACAAAGGATGCATCTTTTGCACAGTTTCTGAGCATGTCTTTTCATTTCCTTTGAAAGCTTTTGAATCATAGGCCCACACCACGTCTATTCCTTCTCCAGTAGTACGATCTGGCATCCAATGTGGGAAAGGAAAACGGCATGCAACAACTCTGGCATTGTGATCAAGTTCTTCTTCAAGCTTCTTCTCCAACTGTGCCATCTGTGGAGCAACAACAAAAGCCCTTCAGATGGTGTGCAAGATAGAAGCATTCCCACTTGAAACTACTTCAGGCACTCAAAATTAATCCAAGGCTTGAAGATCCCTGTTTTAGTCTTAGAAAGCTTCCATGATGCAGGGTCGTATGCTAACTTTGATGTGCAGGTAAACAGTATATGAAGCCAAAACACAGTCTTAAAACTTTCTTGATCCTACCATTAATCAGAATAAATTAAAGTTTACATAACTTTTTAGAACTTATATCACATTTATTGGGAGCTATATCATCCTCTACAGAGAGAAACTTGTGGAGGGGGACAGGATACGCCACAAGTTTTGACTCAATTTAATCCAGCTCACTGGACTGGGGGTGGGGTTTGACCCTCTATGGAACATCCATGTGGTTTCAGCCCCCTAAAGTTTTATTATGTTCCAGGATCCATACACATCTTGGAGAGTCCTGGACGCTAGTGCCTCTATGCTGCTTCATGCCTCTATGGCAGCTTTTGGAGAAGTCAATGGATCCCTGATGGCTAATGATCAAATTAACAGGAGTGGGGATTGGAAGGAGGAGTTACTAAACAATATTGTAATAGAAGAGGAAACAATATTACAGAAAGGCCAGTCCTCTTGGGTCTACCCTCTCACCTTCTGCAGGTTAATCCCTCCCACAATAGCACAGGGCCAATAAGCACAACTCCTCTTACATGTACAACCTTCTGGTCTGAGAGTCACTCAATTCAGCTTCCCTCTTCTTGCAGAAGGCTGAGTATATAGTCAGGGACAAAGAAAATAGGATTTGCCAGACCAGAACAGACCAATGGTTCGTCTAATTGGTCATTTTACCTCCAACAATAACTTATATCAGATGCTCAGAGGAAAGTGAAAAAGATCCAAAATATACCTAGACCTAAAAGCAATTCCTTCCAAACGCAGATGCTCACCACTTTATGACCTGAAGCAGAAATGCTGACAGACGTTCTAATTTGTATCCTGGCTCAGAAAAGGGCTCATGGTATGCATATACATATCCAAGTTTAATTGTTTAGATTTTTGCCTCAATCTGCTTGTGGCAGTGAGTTATACAGACTAGCTATAGTGCTGTGTGAAAAAGTATTTCCTTTTATTTACTATAAGTTATTTTTTGTATTTTCTAAAAAAAATGACCATGTGTTAAGAAAAGACTAATTTATGCACATAAATAAGTTTAAAAAGCCACAAATCAAAATTCTGTTAAAAGGAACCAAAGGTTCCTTAAAAAGACAAATGTTTTATATGGGATTCTCCATGTCATCTATGGCCTTAGTCAGACAATAAGACCTTCTTTCACTAGTACCAGACGACAAATTTAGAGAAACGTTATCAAAGGTTGTAAATAGCTTCCACTATCAAAAAATTTTCTACAGCTGCAGAATACCTGTTATAATAATTCTATTAATAGCTAAAGTTGCAAGTGGATCATTTCCTCTGAGGCAATGACATTAATAACTTAATGTACCGAAGAGAACTTTAAAATAACGTACTGTCCCACACTCTGATTTTGTCCATACAGAGAATGATTGTGAACATTCATGTTGATATTTCTTACAGTTTCCATTATTTTAAAATGACATTAGAATCTCAGACTGAGCCAAGATAAACCTGAAAACAAAGGAGCCACTTCTGTATAGAAATTAAATCACTAAAGCATGCATAAATATGCAACTAATCCAATTCTTAATATACAGAATACGAAGTGGTTGTGTGTCGTGTCTGCATAATATCAGGCATAATTATGTTTGAGAGTTATATAAATTCATTAATTGTAACCCAGTTATAACTTAACCCTCAACTGACAAAGTAGAGATGTAAAAAAATCTTAAAATAAACTGGAATTTACCCATAAAATTATTAGTAACAATAAATGTCTCAGACATTGACTGTTTAGATAATTGGGTTTTTATAGAAGGATGCTGATTTTTATTTTGTGCCAGCACATGCTCATAGATTTATTTACATCAGCTTAATAAACACTAAAGCAATAGGCACTATACAAATATTATAAAATTTTCACTATTAACATGTTTAAAAAAATTTCCCTAACCCATCTCAAAGTTTTCTTTCAGTTCACCCGATAGCCACAAAACATCTCCATCCACCACAGATAAGATCCTCTCCCTTTAATCCACCCACACGCATATACTGATCAACCCTCTCCTTCAGAGAAAGCTTGTGGGAATAGAGGTCTTGCTGTGTGGCCTGTGGGTCAATAAATCCAGGCCCTGTCTTTGTAAGTTAGTCTTAGATATTAAATAGAAAAAAAGTAATATACTCATGGCTTCAAACTAGGCCAACACTGTAACTGACCTTTCTATAAATAATAAGATATATTCATCCACAGAAAAAATGATAGAGAAACTGTGTTACAAAGCATCCTGAGGTTGGGCTCTCACAACCACGATACTGAAGTCAATGGGGGCATTCCACAACCCTAAGAAGGCCCTCAGCATTTACTTTAGACATCTGGGCCCACTGCATTTATGGCAACATTTGTGATCATATCAAAAAGTATTTTATTACTGGAGGGATTTAAGAAACACAAACAAACAAAAAAAACACGCTACTACAATTCTGGATGAAAGAAGTAAAATACTGTTTTCTTCGCAGATGTTGTGGCTCTTCCTTCTACCTTATTAGGTCAGATAGGTAAATTAGTCATTGTTGCTCTTCTTAAGCTGCCACTAATTCTGAAGTTTGTTCCAAACACGTATGTCTAATCAATTTGTTCACATTTGTTTTTCTGTGCAACTGTTAACTTCCTATTTGCCAAATAGTCTTCCTGCCTCTGCACCTTTGCCCTTAGAGATTCTGCAATGCGGCTACAGAATTTCTAATTGCAAATTCATATCTGTACTGGCAAGTGAATCAGAGTATGATCATAATATCACTCAGTTCAGAAAGGGTGGTCTAATTTCCTCACAAATTAACTGCTTCAAAGAACAATTACTACATGACAGTCTTGTCAAAATCATGCAACTGAACACTTGGTTTGTAATTACAGATATCCCTGTAACAAGGGCATCTACTGCCCTCTCCTGGAACAAAGACTGCTAAGCTGCAGTAAATCAACCAAAATGGCTGAGTTATTATCCAGTCTCTTGGGAATGCATACAATGAAACTGCTGGAACACTTGATAATGCAGACTTTCCTTCAATATGCCAACTACAGAAGTAGAAATAAAACTACATTTTAAAATACACAGTTTTCAAAATGAGAGTGCTGTGGTTAGTGTCTGAATCAGATAATCTTTTAGTCCTACTCCTTACAAGAGAAAAAAAGGACAGAAAACAAAAACAGAATGTAGGTATTATTATGCTTCCTACTGTGACTCCCTGTTTATGTTATAACAATATTTTATCACACACAGTTCCCATTTTACACTATGACCATATAACACACTGCTCTGGCATAAACTCTTCACACATTCCATCCCACACAGTCGCCTGCCCTAAGGAATGAAACTACTTACAAACGTTAATGGGGGAGTGAAAAGGAGATCTCTCAGTGCATTCATAACACATACAAGGCAAGCGCTCTTATAATACTACTGTCATAAAAGTATGTAAATGGAATAAAGGAATACTGAATTTTCTTGACCTTTGAAGGAAAATGTAAACATAACCAAATAGCACTTGAAAAAACACAAAAATGAATTTTAAAGTTTGAATTAGTCCATCTACTGTACCATAAAAGTGGTCTCTCTAGAAATACCATTTTCACAGTAATTTTAAAAAGACATACAATTTCATCTTGAACCTGACACTTTAGGGGGATACACAGCTTTCTCAAAGTGAAAAACAATTTCCCTATATGCTCTGCAAACTAGCAATTATATTAAAAGCACCCAAGGTAATTGAAGACTACTGCAGTACGACGAACTGATAAACCACTGAGGTGCTTTCAGTTTCTGAAAAGTGCATAATCAAAGTTCAATACTCTGTTCTTTAACATATAAGTCCACAGAAGTGAGTTGAAACTAGTCAATACTCATCCTCCCTGAAAACTATTTTACTGAAAATCTGGAGAATGATCAATTTCAATGATCAAATGGAAATTGGAATTTCAAAATGGAATTTGGAACATTCCATTAACTTTTTAAGTAATTATGTTTCTGAACTATATTGGAATTTGGACTTCACGAGGTAGTACACAAATTGGAATTTTACAGACAGACAGACAATTGAGATTCATATCATCTGAACAGGTTTCAAGTTGTAACAACAGGTTGTGTTATTTAAATGTCTATAATCAGTATTTTGTCAAACCAAAGACTTGAATGTCAAATGTCCTGATAAGTGGACTCACTTTACAGATCAATAGCTCTATGCTGAATGCCTTGCTATTATGGTCATAAAACACAATACAGGCAATGAAAGAATGAAAAAAGACTTACCATTTGAGGTACCCCAAAAATAACGACATTTGTATACTGGGAAAAGCTAACCTATTAAAAAAAAATTTATATTACCATCATTGTGGACAATGAATACTTATAGTATCAGTGGATACTGGGGGGAATGTTAGTAATAATAGTCTTCCCTTTATACACACCCTTTTTCACAGCCAGGCCTCCTACACCAGGGACAAGGACAGGAAATGATACAGAAGCCACTATGCCAGCTCAACATAGCCAAGGATTCCCCAACACAGGTAGCTTTGCACCGAGTAGCACAAAACTGCTTCAATGTCACCAAGGCTCTGGCCTTAAGTTCTCTTAATATTCTGGAAGTTGCACAGGTGTACTCATTTTTACTGCTGTTCTTATCCCTAAGGAAAAGATTTATCATTTAAAATCCTAACTTTGCCACATGTCAATTAAGTCTTCAGCAATATATCTAGAGTTAAAACTGACTAACCATTTCTATTCAAGTCTGTGTTTTGAGTCCCTCACAACTTTCTGCAGTTTTTAATTATTGGGAAGGAATTATCTGTGTCAGTTCTCTGCCTTAAGGAGAATTTTTTTAAAAACTCTCATTCAAAAATAGTTGATCTGTTTTTGAAGATGGGGGGGAGGGGAAGATACACTTTTCTCATTATATAAAATTCTTGCCCTTCTTTTTCTTTATCACTCAATGGCTGAAACATTAGGGGGTAGGAAAACTGAAATCTTGCAGAGAATCAATCACTAAAGTGTTCTGATAAAAAATTATTCTGATTCATCTGAATTATGAGGTTTCTGAAAAAATCAAAACCGCATTATGTTTCTTTAAAACAGTTTTGTTCAAAAATTGATTGTTTGTGTGCACGCTCACACATATTATATACACATATAAAATGAAAGAAAGTGCTACATGACATGTATGCACAATAAGGAAGCTGCATATGAACATGCACATCTTATACAGTGCCCAGTGAAGCCTGATCCTGCACTATTACAGAGAATAGCCTTGCCACTGATTTCAATGAGTGCAGGATCAAGATCTGTCTACGGCAGGGCTTTGTAGCACCCAGCATCATTCAGTAAGTACTTAAATGTGAGAAAAATACTCCAAAAGAACCCTTGCAAAGGGAGTATATCTGAGGACCAAAAAACAGCAAAGCATTTAAGCTAGTGAGTAGTCATAGTCATAGTTAGTATGTGCTTGTGTACTTTGCTGTATCAGGGCTTGAAAGAGCACATTATGGGGGACAACATTCCAGTGGTGTCTAATAAAATAATTCCAGATTATAAAATTAATTTTTTCCCTTTTACAAGAAATACCTGAGACTTTCATTATTAAACAAAAAAAAAAATAAAATACAGCAATAAGAGAATGCTGAGGCTGCATAGTAGCATACTCAAGTCAGTAAATGCTAAAGTTGAACTTGCTAGTGCAATCACTTTTCCCTTGTGCACATGAATCAGTTACATAATACTACACTATTCTCAAATAATACAAAATAATCTAATTAAAGTCATAGAAACTACATATTTTTATATAATAGCATATTTAAAGTTGTAGAAAATATTATATGATATAGGGTCTTATTTGAGAAACAGTGTGATTATCTAATTAATATCTGCATCATAATGCATGAGCACATTAGCTTTGCATCTTTACCTTTGGTATTTCCTGACTTTTGAATGCCTAGATGTATAATATTAACATTATTTTAGCATAGTTTTTTTTTTAATAATAATATTATTATCTGCAGCTGTGTGTTTTCAAATTGATCACTTGTAATTCACCAGTGGAAATTATTACTACATACTTGGATTTCTATAGGGTTTTTTCACAAAACACCTACCTTCCACAAATCTGAAATATAAAATTTGGCATTATGATGCATCCCTTCTCTCCAAGCACGATATCTGGAGTACCAGACTAGCCAGGGATTTAATTCATAACCAACAGCTTTGAATCCTTCTTTTGCAGCTGCTATCACCTACAAAAAGACAAAGTACGCTTCATTCAGGGCCAGAATAAACTACACTATGACACTATTTATGATAGAATTGTGCTTGCAGAAAACATAAGAGAATAGTGTAATTTTATTAACAGCAGAACCCCCAAAAAAACAAGTGCAATATGTCTTTATTAGTTGTGTTTATCCACATTTGGTGGTTGAATACTAAAGCCACAATCTGCAAACAAAAACTTACACGTGCTTAACTTGAGTATCATGAGAAGCCCCACTGAAATCAATAGAACTACTCATGGTAGTGAAGTTAAGCACAGGAGTATTTGCTGGATCAGAGCATAAGGCCCCCATAGTGCCATGACATATCCATGTGCTCCATTTCAAGCATGCAAGTAGTTTCAGTGACTTACCTGTAAATTTAATGTAAAATGGCCAGGGGCACAGCAGTAAACAACACTATACACGTACATGCACTCACCTAAGATCAAAAATACGAAGTGACCTACCAACAAGGAGAGTTCCACAGTGAAAGATTATATACTCAAAAAACATTCTTTGATACAGGCAGTTATAACATATTTTCCTAATTCACAGTATAGCACTCTGAAATGCCAGATGGATATGCAATTTAAAAAGTTAATTTTATCATAACTTCAACCACACACTAGCTGATTTTTTTTTTTTAAATAAAGTAGTTTAGACAATACATTTTCACGATTTAAAATGGACTGATAATTTAGCAAATGTCTTTCGATGAGTTAAGTTCTGCTTGGCGTATTGATATGAATAATCCCACTGAACTCAGATGGGCAAACTAATCTAGTAAGGAAATACATTTTGTTCCCAAGTCTGCTGTATTTATTGAACTGTACATGAATCACTCTCACTCTCCATGTAATTTTTTAAATAAAGAAAATATACTGCAAATCCCACATAAAAATAAAGCCGTGTATCCATGCTCTCATTTTTCAGAGGGGGATTAGATAATTAAAAAACAATATAGATTAATCAGGGGAATATGTGGTAACAAAATTAGCAACTTTTAAAATATGCAATATGTAGGATTTAAACTACTTGACAAGCATCTTTAAATAATAAAATGACTCAAATCATGTAAAAATAAAATTAAAAAATTCTGTATTAGAAAAGTAAGGAAAAGTAGAAAAGGGTAAGAAAGTAAATATTTTGTTCCTGAATAAAACTAGTCAAATATTCAAATAGTTTATTCCACACATTTTGAAGTTTTCCATATCAATTAGTTAATGCAATTTTTTTCCATTATGCACCATGAAAAAAATTCACAAACATTCAAATAACCTGACACTTTCATATTATTTGAAGAATACTATTTTCATTATTTGCCCAAAGGTATTCTTGAATAAGTGTCAAACATTCTGAAGCCTGTAATATATACTCTTAAAAACAGTCCAATTGATTGTCTGAATTTTTGTGGGACGGGGAGGAAGACGTAACACAGGATATAAAACCTTCACAAATACCAGGAAAAAAGGAGTGCATAATGGAAAATATCTACTACAGTAGTTCACTTCTTTAACACTGTTTGATGTACATGAATTTAGAGGAGCCAGAGTTTTATAACTCACAATACGTCCATCGCCGCTACCTATGTCAACCAGAGATCCACTTCTGTATTGTAACATTTTCAAAACATTTTCAATCTGAGCTGAAGTTGCAGGTACGAAAGGAAGGCAAATTTTTCTCAGTGCTGGAGTTAGGAATGGAGTGGCAACAGCATACAGAACCACCAATGTCCCACCGACAATGCCAGTGACCAACAAACCCCAATTTCTTTTTCTTGATCTGTCATTATTAAGATTCATATGCAAAACGTCCTGAGTATGGCTTTCTCCTTGAAGTACTTTTGACATCGACAAAGTGTACCTGAAGAAAGGGAAAAACATACGTAACATGACTCCTTTGAAATGCCAAGTACATATCTATTTATTTCTACAGACAACATCTTCCTGGTAAACAGCATACAATAATAGAATCACATACTAAACTCTAAGGCTTTAGCTACGCTTTACATAAAGCTTACCTCCTTTTGAGCTGGGATATATTCATAAATCCTATTAACAAAATATTAAGTGGCCTTCGAGAAAATCATCAGAAAATAATTGAATTTTAAAATCTGTTCTTTCTACCATAATTGACTTTTCTGCTCACCTAGGGCCCTCATAAATGCATTGGAGAGCAAGGAATACATACTAAGGAGCACATCATCTATTTTCATTCAGAAGACAGGGAAATTACATATTTACCTCCCATTAATGCAAATACAAGTTAAGTATATAAATCCCACATACACAGAAATGAAACCACCACCACCTTCACTCAAAAAAACTCTTCTTGTGCATAACGATTGCAAAGTTTTTATTTTAAAGTATCAGTAGCGGTTTTCTCATCAAAATAGAATGATTTTCAGTCATGAAAGGAGCAGGGTCTCTTCCACTTAGAACAGAGAAAAATAGGTAAAAAATCAAGTAGTTAAGAAAGCACAGTGCACAGTCTGCTAATAAACCTATGGTTAAATGTAGTGTACAACACATTCTTCATGTACTGTATTTAATATCCAAAGCTAACCAAGCGTTCTTTGGAGTACTATGTTAGCACCCTGGTCCTTAAGGAACACAGATACATTATTCCTGTACAACTGTTTAAGCCTGATTAATTTTTCTTTCAACTCATTGTAATATCATATTAACACTCCAGAAATAATATGCCTTTAAAAATCTTAAGAGGGAATCTGAATATCATATTTTTATGTGACATGAATATAGTGCTCATGAAAGGTGTTGACCTGATAACAGTATCTTATATTTTGCTACATAATACAGCAAAGTCAGTGAAAGTACAGGCTTCCCCACATTGTCCCACGAGTGTGCTTCCATCTTGACCAATTTCTTTGAGAACATCAAAACAGTTCATACGATGTTGCTAAATTTACATACACATGAGGCATATGTCATAAGGCATTGTCCATACAAGTGTGACATTTACCACTCATGATCCAGTACTACGTGGTGTTGAGAGCAAGCTGCTTTGTGCCAAAAGAGCTATGGCATGATAGACGTTTGAGTCCTTTGCAGAATCAATGGCCAAGACTTTTAAAAATGAGCTCTCAAAGTGCCTAAGCTCTATTTTCAGGTACTTAAGTAACTGTCCTAAATTTTCAAAAGTGACGAGCAACTAATAGCTACTGTTGACTTAAAATAAGAACAGCCACACTGGGTCAGACCAAAGGTCCATCTATCCCAGTAATTGTCACACTTTATTCAGCACTGGTGAGGCCTCATCTGAAGTATTCTATCCAGTTCTGGGCACCATACTTTAGAATACATGTGGATAAATTGGAGAATCTCCAAAGGAGAGAAACAAAAATAATAAAAGGTTCCAAAAACCTGACCTATAAGGAAAGGTAAAAAAAAAAAAAAACCAGGCATGTAAAGTCTTAAGAAAAGACGACAGGGGAGGAGAACCTGGTAACAGTCATCAAATATGTTAAAGGCTATCAGAGAGGATGGTGATCTATTTTTCTTAAAGTACACCAAGGACCAGACAAGAGCAAATGGGCTACATCTGCAAGAAGACAGGTTTAGGTTAGATATTAGGAAAAGCTTTCTAACTATAAGGGTAGTTAAGTTCTGGAATAGGCTTTCAATGAATGTTACAGAATTCCCATAAATGGAGGTTTTTAAGAAGAGGTGAGACAAACACCTACCAGGGATGGTCTAGATCAGTGATTCTCAAACTATTTTTTTTGCAGTCCACTTGAAAATTGGCAAGGATCTTGGCGGACCACTTAATGAGCTTTCCAAATGTTGTTTGTACTGTTAGCTAACTATTGTAAAGCGCTTTGGATAAAAGCCCTATATAAAAAAAACCTTAATAATTAATGTTTTTTGTTCTACAAATAAAAGTACATAACTCATCTTTTAATATCAGTAGTCTTTCCTTTCTAATGCAATGGATATGCCCTCTTTCCCCTGCCGTGGCAGCCACCAAACTGGAGCTGAGAAAGAGGGCCATCTCTCCCTGGCAGCCACATCCCTGGAGTTGGGGAAAGTCATCTCTTTCTCTGGCCGCCACAGCCCGGCACATCCCAAATTCCCCCCATCCCCTTTTCTCACCCTATTGTCCCCTCCCACCTACCCCCATCCCCACCCCCAAGGCCTCCACCTCATCTTACATGTGCATCTTTCTCCAGGGCCCAGACACCTAATTAGTGGAGCCACGCCTATGTGGCTCCACTAATTAGGTGGGTGGCCCTTCATTCTCTTGTGTGCGGCCGCCCAGGTGCGCAACTTAGAGGGAACTGTCCACAGATCACTTGAATCGAGCTCGCGGACTACTGGTGGTCAATGGACCACAGTTTGAGAACCTCTGGTCTAGGTTTACTTGTTCCTGCCCCAGTGTAGGCAGCTGGACTTAATGATCTCTCAAGGTCCCTTCTAGCCCTATATTTCTATGAGTCTATAATTTAAAACTACAATAGAACCTCAGAGTAACCAAGACCAGAGTTACAACTGACCACTCAACCACACACCTCATTTGAAACCGGGAGCACATAGTCAGAGACAAAAAAGAGCTAATACAGTACAGTATTGTATTAAACTAATAAAAAAAATAAAAGGAAAGCAGCATTTTCCTTCTGCATAGAATGAGTACCTCGAGCCTTGGCAAGAGCAGCAGCCCCAAGCCCGGGCAGAAGTCACGGGGAGAGGATGGAAGCCCCAAACCCAGGTGCCCTGAACCCTGATAGGAGCCGTGTATTACCCTCACTTCTGTGTTGCCTGTGGAGGTGGGTCTGATCTCCCCCCATAACAGCCATGCAGGGGAAGCAGATTTTGTGGAGATCAGATTTCACGGAGTAAAACTTTTTTCACAGTCCATAACACGTTTTTCATGGCCATGAAATTGGTAGGGCCATAATTAGGATGCTCAACAGATGGCTCTGGCAACAGTGCTATAAGGAGGGGTTTTTAAATGTCTGGACATTCACTGGCCGATGAGTGTTCTCATGGGATGGACTCCACCTGAGTAGGGAGGAAAACAGACTTCCGAGATAGAGGTTGGCACAACTGATAGAAGAGCTTTGAACTAGGAATTTAGGGGAGACAGTTGGGAGATGCTCATGTAACCTCCACTCCTGATGCTAATATAGCGGCAGGAAAATCAATAAGAGAGGTATCAGAGGGGTAGCCGTGTTAGTCTGGATCTGTAAAAGCAGCAAAGAATCCTGTGGCACCTTATAGACTAACAGACATTTTGGAGCATGAGCTTTCGTGGGTGAATACCCACTTCGTCAGATGCATGCCTAAGAGAGGATACAGCAAAGGAACCAAGTGTAGGAGAATGGATATCAAGATAGTGTCTTGGTATTGTTATTAACACTCAAGTAAACAATAGTGGCTAGTAGAATGACTGTACCAAATTGGACAAGGAATCTGGGTAAAGCCAAGCAGAAGCAACTAAGATATCTATACACCAATGCAAGAAGCCTGGATAACAAAATGGAGGAACTAGAACTACTGGTGCAGGAAGTGAAATCAGACATTATAAGGATAACAGAAACATGGTGGCATAATAGTTATGACTGGAGTACAGGTATGTGCTGTTCACAAAAGATGGAAATATAAGTAGTAAAGTAGTATTGCATATTAATGACAAGGTAAACTGTAAAGAAATGAGAAGTGACAGAATGGATAAAACAGAATCTGTTTAGGTCAAAATCATATTGGTGAAGAAAGCTAATAGAGGTTTGACTGGAATAGTGCTTGGGCTATGCTACAGACCCCAGGATCCAATATGGATAGAGACTGCTTTAATATTTTTAATGAAATAAATGCTAGTGGGGATTGTCTGATTATGGAAGACTAACTTCCCAGATATATGTTGGAGAACAAATGCTACTGACAGTGGTAGGGCCCAGATATTCCTGGATGTGACAGCTGACAGATTTCTTCACCAAATAGTCACTGAACCAGCAAGAGGTAATGCCATTTTAGATTTAGTACTGGTAAGTAGCAAAGACCTCAGAAAAGCTGGTTGAAGAAGACAACCTGATCATTAGCTAATTCAGTTTTAACTAAATGGAAGGATAAACAAAAAATAGATCTGCAGCTAGGGTCCTTGATTTCAAAGGGGTAATCGTTAAAAAAAAGTAAGGGAAGTAGTTAGGGAAGTGGACTGGATGGAAGAACTCAAGGATCTGAATGCGTACAAGGCTTGGAATTACTTTAAGTCAAACATGTTTTTACAAAATGGTAGATTGTGCCAGACCAACCTGATTTCCTTCTTTACAAAGATAACTGATTTTTTTTAAAAAAGGAAATGCAGTATACCTAATCTACCTGGATTTTAGTAAAGCATTTGATATAGTTCCACATGGAAAATTATTAAACTGGAGAACATAGAGATTCATATGAGAATTGAAAGGTGGGTAAGGAACTGGTTAAAAGGAAGACTACAACAGATCATATTAAAAAGGGGAACTGTAAGGCTGGAGAGAGGTTACTAGAGGAGTTCCTCAAGGACTAGTCTTGGGACAAATCTTATTTAACATTTTCATTGATGACCTTGGCACAAAAAGTGAGTGTGCCCTAATAAAATCTGCAGATGACACAAAGTTGGAAGTACTGCCAATAGTCCGTTCTGGCCTTAAAATCTGAGTCTATGCGCACTGGTTATGAAGGAAGTCTCCATTACCACTGCAACATAGAAGGTTGGCTATCAGCCATTATTAACTAGCTACTTACAACTTTCTTTACTTCACCTGAAGTTTTGCAGGCCACTATAATTTTAAAAAGTGACTTTTAGGTTTTCAGACTTTAAACAATCAATTTTAATCTTGTTTTACATTTGTACTTTTATATGTTGCTAAAGAAAGGCTGATTCACACTGAAACAAGGGTACATCTACATTACGAGATTATTCCGATTTTACATAAACAGGTTTTATAAAACAGATTGTATAAAGTCGAGTGCATGCAGCCACGCTAAGCACATTAATTCGGTGGTGTGCGTCCATGGTCCGAGGCTAGTGTCGATTTCCGGAGCATTGCACTGTGGGTAGCTATTCCATACCTATCCCATAGTTCCCGCAGTCTCCCCCGCTCCTTAGAATTCTGGGTTGAGAGCCCAGTGGCTGATGGGGCAAAAATCATTGTCGCGGGTGGTTCTAGGTAAATGTCGTCAGTCTTTCTCCGGGAAAGCAACGGCAGACAATCATTTCGCATCCTTTTTCCCTGGATTGCCCTGGCAGACGCCATAGCATGGCAACCATGGAGCCTGGTCAGGGTTTTTTTTGTTTTTTTACAGTCACCGTATGTGTACTGGATGCCGCGGACAGAGGCGATACTCCAGCACTACACAGCAGCATTCATTTGCTTTTGCATGATAGCAGAGACGGTTATTAGTCGTTCTGTACCGTCTGCTGCCGGTGTAAATTGGCAATGAGATAACGGTTATCTGTCCTTCTGTGCTGTCTGCTGCTATCATGGGTGCTCCTGGCTGAGATCAGCCAGGGGCGCAAAGGCAAAACTGGGAATGACTCCCCGAGTTAATCCATCCTTTATGGTTTCTAAAAATAGAGTCAGTCCTGCCTAGAATATGGGGCAAGTGTACTAGAGAACCAGTGTATCAGAGAGCACAGCTGCTCTGTGTCAGATCCCGCAGAAATGATGAGCTACATGCCATTCACAGGGGGTGCCTCTGCAACAACCCCACCCATTGCTTCCCTCCTCCCCAAACCTTCCTGGGCTACCGTGGCAGTGTCCCCCCCATTTGTGTCATGAAGTTATAAAAAATGTAGGAATAAGAAACAATGACTTGTTAGTGAGATAAAATGAGGGGAAGGCAGCCTCCCGGTTCTATGAAACTCCAGGCAGGACATTAAGCGGTGCGGGGGAGAGGAGCCCAGCATGCCGCTGCTATGATAGTCCAGGCAGAACAGAATCTTTTCTTTACACAGGAAAGGGAGGGGGCTGATGGAGCTCAGCCCCCAGTTGCTATGATGAGGACGGTTACCAGCCGTTCTGTACCATCTACTGAGAATGATCGAGAATCATTCCTATTTTCACCCAGGCGCCCCTGGCCAGCCTCACCTGAAGCCAGTCAGGAGCACTCACAGGTTGATAATAAGGACGGTTACCAGTCCTACTGCACCGTCTGCCACTGGGCAGGGGAGAGGAGTGGATACTGCTCTTCACTGCTGCAGCATCACGTCTACCAGAAGCATTCAGTAGACATAGGGTGACACTGAAAGAAGTCAAGAAACTATTTCTTTCCCTTTTCTTTCACGCGGGGGGGGTGGGTGTGTGTGTGTGTGTGTGTGTGTGTGTGTGTGTGTGTGTGTGTGTGTGTGTGTGTGTGTGTGTGTGTGTGTGTGTGTGTGTGTGTGTGTGTGTGTGTGTGTGTGTGTGTGTGTGTGTGTGTGTGTGTGTGTGTGTGTGTGTGTGTGTGTGTGTTTAAATTGACAATCTATTCCCTGAACCACGCCAGACAATGTGTTTGAACCTACAGGCATTGGGAGCTCAGCCAAGAATGCAAATACTTTTTGGAGACTGCTGGGGACTGTGGGATAACTGGAGTCCTCAGTACCCCCTCCTCCCTCCATGAGCATCCATTTGAGTCTCTGGCTTCCCGTTACGCTTGTCACGCAGCACTGTGTAGCCTGGAGATTTTTTTTTCAAACGCTTTGGCATTTCGTCTTCTGTAACGCAGCTTTGATTGAACAGATTTGTTTCCCCATACAGCGATCAGATCCAGTATCTCCCATACGGTCCATGCTGGAGCTCTTTTTGGATTTGGGATTGCATTGCTACCCGTGCTAATCAGAGCTCCACGCTGGGCAAACAGGAAATGAAATTCAAAATTTTGTGGGGCTTTTCCTGTTTACTGGCCACTGCATCTGAGTTCAGATTGCTGTCCAGAGCAGTCACAGTGGTGCACTGTGGGATACCACCCGGAGGCCAATACCGTCGATTTGCGGCCACACTAACCCCAATCCGATATGGTAATACCGATTTTAGCATTACTCCTCTCGTTCGGGAAGAGGACAGAAATTGGTTTAAAGAGCCCTTTATATCGCTATAAAGGGCCTCGTAGTGTGGACGGGTACAGCGTTAAATCGGTTTAACGCTGCTAAAATCGGTTTAAACGCGTAGTGTAGACAAAGCCATAGATTCATAGAAATGTAGGGCTGAAAGAGATCTTGAGGGATCATTAATCCCAGCCCCCTCCTTTTAGGTAGTAAACCTAGAACATCCTTGAGAGGTGTTTGTCCCACCACTCCTTCAAAACCTCCACTAAGGGGGATTCCACAGCCAAGCTTTGAAACCTATTCCAAAGTGTAACTACCCATATAGTTAGAAAGCTTTTCCTAAATAGCCATCCTGAATCTCTCTTGCTGCATGTTAAGCCCATAACCCTTTTTCCCTACTTTTAGTGGACATGCAGAATTGATCACCATCCTCTTTATACAGGCCTTAAATTAGATGAAGACTGAGGGGGGACCTGATACAACAGTCTTTTCTCAAGAAGAAACCACCCCAATTTTTTAAAATCTTTCCTCAAAGATAAGGTTTTATTATTTTTGTTACTCTCCTCTATACTCTATCCAATTTATCCACATCTGTCTTAAAGAGTGGCACCCAAAACTGGACAAAGTACTACAGCTCAGGATTCACCAATACCAAGCAGAGCAAAATAATTATCTTCTAATGGTTGATATATGACACACCTGTTAATATGCTCCACAATATTAGCCTTTTTGGCAACTGCATTGCACTGACGACTCATTCAATTTGTGATACACTATAACTTGCAGATCCTTTTCAACAGTACTACCACCTAGTTACTTAGTTCTCCATTTTGTAGTTGTTAATTTGACTTTTTCCTCCTAGTGCAGTACTTTGCACTTGTCTTTATTTAAGTTTGTTTTGTTGATTTCAGACCAATTCTCTAATTCAGGGGTGGGCAAACTGCAGCCCGCGAGCCGCACCAGCAGCTCGGCCCCGCTCCAGTGCTCTGGCTGGGGTGCTGGGTCAGCGGCTGTACAAGGACAGGACAAGTAATTGGCTAAAACTGCAGCACAGACAAGCTACACAAGAGAAAAAAAACTTCCTGTCAGGGTGGTTAAGCACTGCAACAAATTGCCTAGGGAGGTTATGGAATCTGTCACTGGAGGGTTTTAAGAGCAGGTTAGACAAGCACGTGTCAGAGTCAATCTCTAGCTAACACCGGATCCTGCCTCAGGGCAAGGGACAGGACTGGGTCATCTACCACGGTCCCTTCCACTCCTGCGTCTCTCTGGCTCTAGGGCAGCAACTTCCACTCCTAGGCCCTCAACGGGCTTCGCTTCAGGAGTCACCGCTGCGGGGACGGGCGCAGCTGAGCGGGGTCCCGGCCGGCAGGCGGGTAACTGGCCCAGGCGCTGCGCACCCGCTGGGGCGACTCCACCGTTACCCAACCCGGACAGGCCCCGCCCCCCGCCCCTAGCAGCAGAGACTCGACCCCGCACGCAGGGACCCTGCCTCGATTATCCAGGCCAGCGCCCTCCCCACTCACCGAGCGGCCGATATCGCGAGACTCGGAGGAGCAGGCGGGAACACGGGCCGACGCAGGCGCAGCGGAGTGGATGATACCACCTGAAAGGCGGGGGGACTCGCCTGTGGCAGGCTGTATAGCACTGTAGAGCAACGTACCCTGCCTCGCAGCGCGGATTTGCGCCGTCTCTTTTTGCTCTCACGGTAGTGTCGTGGCCCCCGCCAATATCACCTGTGTCTGAGTTCCGCTCAGTGGTCTCTCCCACTCCGACTTGCGCTCTTCTTTCCCTCAGACGCTTCCAGAAGGGCTCAGTAGGGGCGCCACGCTGCTCCCAGCTAAGAAATCCTTCCGGGAGTAACCCGCTGCGCATGCGCGGCGCAGAATAACCCGCCCCTCACGCTGCGTTGCAGAGGGCAGCAGCTGCGGCTCGTGCTCTGTCGGTTGGTGTCAGAGCGGCTCCGGCGCGGCGGGACCATGTCGGCGATGGGGACTCTCGCGTTCGATGAGTACGGGCGGCCCTTCCTGATCCTCAAGGACCAGGATCGCAAGAGCCGCCTCATGGGGCTGGAGGCGCTCAAGGTATTTGCGCATGCGCCACCGGGGAACCGCCGGCTCCCGGCGACGGCTCCATGTGTTTCCCCGCCCCCACCCCGGGGTCAGAGCGGCCCCACGCCCCGTGGTTGCTCGCTTGCTAATCCCCGTCCCGCTGTAGGGTCTGGAGCCGCCGGACCCTTGTGTGTCTCCGCCGGGCTTCGGCCCGGGCGAGTGCAGGAAAAGCCGTGACCGGTGCGCGGAGCTCCTAGCCTCGCCCCCATCGGGCCGCAGCGCCGCAGTCCGAGCGACGCCCTTGATGGCGCGCCCCGGGCCGCCCAGAGCTGCCTCGTGCGGACGGAGCGGGGCGGCTTTACCCGCCGGGCGCTTTGTTAAACGCCGCGGCCGGGCCCTGTGGTCCCTTAGTCACTAAACTCACATTAAGCTGCGGCTTCCCCGTAAATCTCTCACACACTGAACCAGGCTCTTCTCCCCCGGTGTTTCCTGTCTTAACCCCCCGCCCTGGTTATTGTCCCATCTCCCTTCCATCTTATAACCGCCTGGAGCACATTGTTCGCAGCCCGTGTCGTCCAGTCCAGGTATCTCTGCCTTGCACTCCACTGAAACCACTCAGAGCCTCTAATGATCTCACAGCTCAAACCAGGATGGTATCCTCATTCTCTTTGACCTGCCAGCCGCTTTTGATACAGTTAACCACACTCCTCCTCTTGAAATTTTGTTCTACCTTGGCTTCCTGGACTCTGTCTTCTCTTGGTTTTTCTTCTACCTCTCTAATTGCTCTTTCAGCATGTCCTTTGGAGGATGCTCTTCACACCCTCTCCCTTTCAGCCTTGGGGTGGGAGGGGTCCACCAGGCACTATACCTTTCTCTTTTCCCTTTACACCTTATCTCTGGGTAGTCTAGTTCATACACAAATACAATGTATGTTGACAACTCATCCCTGCAGCAAACCTGTCTCTTTCTGCTCAAGCTAAAATCTTGGTCCCTCTCTTTGACATTTCATGGCTATCTAGCTGTCAGCTCCAGGTGAATATGGGTATAACAGAGCTCCTAATCTACTCTCCCTGTTACTTCCTTTCTCAGTCACTGTGGATACCACCACCATCCTGCCTGTCATATCCTTAAACAGGGCATTGTCTTTGACTTGGACCTCTGTATTGGTCTTCATATCCAGGCGGTGTGTGAATCTTGCCAATTCTTTCTGACTGACATGGCTAAGATATGGCCTAACTACTCTTTCCACACAACTAAAATTCTTGTCCAGGCCCTTGTCATCTTGCATCTAGGTTACTGCAGCATTCTTTTCTCTGATTTGACAGATGCAGTTGTGCCCTGTTCATATCCATTCAGAATACTGTTGCAAAAAATTTCCTAACCTGTTGCTTTGACCTTATCAGTCCTCTCTTTGCTTCCCTCCAGTGGCTCCCCGTTCTCAGTCACTTCAAACATAATCTACTTGTTTTAATTTTCAAGGTGTTTCATGGTCATGCTACCTATTATCTGTCATAGGCTATTGAGCTGTCCATATTCACCTCCAATCAGCCCATGATGTCAGCCTCCATTGCCTACTTGTTACGTTTTTCAAAGTACTTTTGTCCTTTCTCTCATGCTGCCCCTCGTATTTGGGAAGAACTCCACATAAACATTTTCAAAGCTACCTCATTATCCTGCTGATCCTTCTTCCTAAGGGCTTTTTTCCATCGACCTAGTACTGAGGGTTAGGTCGGCATAATTGCATGTCTCGGGTGAAGTTTTCAGTGTAGACCAGTCCTTAGGTTTTCAGATTGGGCAGGGACTATATTATTTTGTTCCATGTTCAGACAATATATAGCACAATGAGGTCCTGGTCCATTATTAGAGCTCCTAAGCGCCTTGATAACACAAATAATAAATGTGTTGCATTTCAGTCATTCGCCTGTTGCAGCACTGAAGGAGACGAAAAGTATAATTTTAAAAATCCATGATGTTTGGTGTTTTGCACCTGCGGAGGTGGGATGCTCTTGTTGTATCCTAGTGGATAATCTGAGCAGTTTGGCTACACTAGTAATGCAATGGTATGTTGAAAGTCCCAACAGATTTTAAAGAGTGACTGAATGTCAACAATCCTTTATCTGGCAAAAGTCTGTCCCAGATGATCACTTTTGTATGAGAGAGTTAGTGTACGTCTACACTTCCGGGCAAATCGGTGGGTAGCGATCGATCTATCAGGGATCAATTTATCGCATGTAGTGTAGACATGATAAATCGATCTCCGATTGCTCTCCCGTGGACTGCTGAACTCCAGCAGTGTGAAAGGCGGAAGCAGAGTCGATGGCCATTGATCCAGCGCCACAGGGATGCAAAGTAAGTTTAGTTCGATCTAAGGTACGTCAACTTCAGCTATGCTGTTTTCCTAGCTGAAGTTGCGTATCTTAGATTGATTCTTGCCCCCCCACCCCCCCCAGTGTAGACCAGCCCTTAGAGTTCACAGGCAAAGGTCCAGCCCACTAGTCAGATGCCTTTAATGCATCTGCTAGCGGGAGGGCAGAAGGAGAAAAGTGTCAGTATATCAGTTATATATCAACACATGCAATTTGCCTGATCTGGGAATAATTATAATATAAATTTTCACATCTTTCTGCTTGAAATAGAGCAAAATCATCTGTAGCAGTTGTTTTGTGTCTCACCCCTACTTAATGCTGTGTTTTTTATTTTATATATAATATATAAAAAATAAAAAGGTGGGGGGGGGAGAAGCTATTATGCCTTTTTCATTGCCAGTGCAAGTTTTATTCATATTTGCACCAATGGAAAACATTGGAGATGGGAATTGCTACTGGCTAAGCGATGGCCCTGAAAATACTGATGCCTAATTTTCTCTGATACATAAATGTACCTGCAAATAGCTAGAATCAAAGGACTTTCTTTTTCACTATTTGTTTGCATAGTGTTACTAACAAAGCATTGTATTTTTAAGGATGTGTCATAATGACAGAATTTATGTTTGCATTGTTGTTTCATAGTCTCATATAATGGCAGCAAAGGCTGTGTCAAATACACTGAGAACATCACTGGGGCCCAATGGTAAGTATGAGAATGTAAGTTTAAACACTTTTTTTTTTTTTTGGTAAGGTTTCTTTGATTATTTATAACTTGTATACTTTTTGAACACCTATTTTAGGTCTTGATAAAATGATGGTGGACAAGGATGGTGAGGTGACTGTCACGAATGATGGCGCCACCATTCTGAGTATGATGGATGTGGATCATCAAATAGCTAAACTTATGGTAGAGTTGTCTAAATCGCAGGATGATGAGATTGGGGATGGAACTACAGGGGTTGTTGGTAAGAGACATTTCAAATCTGTTACCTTTGAAATCAGGTTATTTAAAGAGTTGGCCCTACATAAACAATTAGCATCTCAAACAAACCTAGTAGAGTAGCTAGCATTTTAATTCTCTTGCAGCTCCTGTATTGCGGGCTCTCTATCAGAATGATAGGGGACGAGGGTTGTTTGTTTTTGTTTTTAAAAGGGTAGGCTAAATTTGCAGGCAGTATTGACACTCCATCCCTGGTATTAAATGCATCCATGTATTTATTTTTTCACATATCTTAAATAGTTTTCTTCCAATTCCATCTTCACTCCTTAAGAAAAAGCAGTAATTGAGTAGTTTCCTCACTAAGATTGGTTAACAGCCGTTGATGAATTTTAGAAACTTGTGTCTGCTATAGTGTAAGCCTGCAAGGGTAAGTCTGTTAAACACACTTTCTGTGCTCTAACAACGTAAAATAACTTAGTAAATTGATGGAGGAAAGTAAATTCCTGCGGGGGGGTTTGTTTTGTTTTGTAGTTCTGGCTGGTGCATTATTGGAACAGGCTGAGCAGTTGTTAGATCGCGGTATTCACCCTATGAGAATAGCAGATGGTTATGAGCAGGCTGCACGCATTGCCATTGAGAATCTAGACAAAATCAGCGACAGTTTTCCAGTTGATCCACAGAACAGTGAACCTCTCATCCAGACTGCAAAGACAACTCTAGGTTCTAAAGTGTAAGTTTATACTGGAAAAACCTAACTAATGAAGTTTCATACTTGAAAGCATTTTTGGGAAGAATCATTGACAGTTGTTTAACTTTTTTAGCTGGAATATAAAATTTGTTACATTCCTCAATGAAATTTTTCCTTAAAGCTAAACATCACTTTTTATTTTTATTTGGGTGTAAGATTTTTACCTATGAAAGCTTATACCCAAATAAATCTGTTAGTCTTTAAGGTGCCACTGGACTCCTTTTGTTTTTGTGGATACAGACTAACATGGCTACCCCCTGATCCTCTTTATTTTTATTACCAGTTAATTTCTCTACTGTAACTCCCTGATGCAGCAAGTTTAGGAGGAGGCATTAGTAAGCCATTCTCTTTACACGTTTGATGACATGTGACAAGCAGCAGCATAGAGGAATTTCTATTGCAATCTGCCTAATTCCTTTTCTTTCTTTTTCCTCTTCCACGCTTCCTAACTTTCCTTTTTATATTTCTGTGTGGTTGTTTCCCCTCACTTTTTTAAAATATGAGAGTTTGCTTAAAGAAAAGATGACACTAGATGGATTTCACATGTGACAAATAGCTAATATTATTATAGCTTTATCTGCTGCCTTTACTTCTATTAAGAGCAGTGACAGAGCAGGTTATTTTTTTGGCTATAGTAAAATGGTATTTAGATAACTAATGAAATATGGCTCTTTAATTTGCCGGGATAGTGATTTAATGGCATAACATGGTTTTCCGCATTTGTCAGCAGATCAGCCCAAAGTGATGCATACATTTTAGGAGAGAGCCTCAGTCTTTTCAGGTTTGCAGTCCCTTCTTTGAAGTCCAAAGGTTTTCAGTACCTCCTTACATTTAATTTATATCAATGATGATAATAAGCCTATATAATTTGTATGTATGTTGAGAGGCTAACAGAAAATATTTAACCTTGAAAGGTAATGGGGGCAGGGAGGAGGGAGAGAGATGTCCTTTACTTTAGACTGTTAATGTTCGCGACCCCTCGATTGCCATTCATGACACACTAGTTAAGAAACACAGTATAGGGTAAGTATTGAACAAATCAATTGACCATTGACTGTTCTCAGTTCCCTTCTCAGGTGTGAGTTATCTTTTTCTGCTGGGCTGCTAGACACTTTAAAACAAAAGTTATTTTTCCTCCCTTGGTATCCTGCTGTTAATTGATTTATCTCGTTAGACTGACCTCACACTTGGTAAAGCAACCCCCATCCTTTCATGTATTTATATCTCCTCCTGTATTTTTCACTTCATGTTTCTGATGAAGTGGGTTCTAGCCCGTGAAAGCTTATGCCCAAATAAAATTGTTAGTCTCTAAGGTGCCATAAGGACTCTTCATTGTTTTATTTTTTTTAAAAACAAAAGTAATCCTGTTGTTCCTTCCTGTTGCTATTGGAACAAAGGAAAAGCTACTAGTGATGCTTGACTTAACTGTAAGTCTGACCAACGCTGTTTTGTTTGTTGTTAATGTAGGGCAGGTAGAACAATGGCACTAAAACAAAGTTTCAAAAAACACTTTTTTGGGTTTTTTTCAGTGAAGTCTGTGACATTTGCTGCTTGTCTTGTGTTAAAGAACATTTCAGGTCTCTCAGTATACTGTTCAAGTTAGTGTCATAGATGGAGACAACTCTCCCCTTCTTTGGGGCATATTAAAGTGGATATAGTCAAACCATTCTCTTTTAATCTTAAAGAATTCAAGCTAGAGTTTAACTGTTTTTGAGCAGCCAAAAATCTACATATAGTCCAACACCAGTTGTCTATACCATGCTCCGATATACCAAATATATGTAATCACATTAAAAGAGGTCCTTTCCCAGACGTACCTTGCATGTTTGGCATGCACACTATAGGTCCCTCATTTCTTATAACTCACTTGTAATCAGTTAAGTGTGAGAGCCCAAATCTGCCTCTTGGTAAGATATCCAAGAAGAGGTGTCCATCTTCACTACACAGGCAGACAAATTCAATTCTTTATCTCCTATTTTGTAGTTTAACTACCTTTTTCTCCTCTTCTCTTCTCCCATTTTCCTACAATGAACAAACATTCAAAGCTTAAATAACTATTGTTCTCTTTGGACAATTGTTATCTTGGGGAGGGGGGACGTTTTGAACAATCTTAACTAACTTCATTACATTTTGCTTAAATTTAGAATTAATCGTTGCAACAGACAGATGGCAGAAATCGCTGTAAATGCTGTACTGACAGTGGCTGATATGGAACGCAAAGATGTTGATTTTGAGCTAATCAAAGTACAAGGCAAAGTGGGAGGGAGACTGGAAGATACCCAGTTGGTCAAAGGAGTGATTGTGGATAAAGATTTCAGCCATCCACAGATGCCTAAAGTGAGTCAGTCTTTTCTAGTAGTGTTTTTTTATTTAAACCATCAAGGAACTTTTCTTTGTCCCTCCAACTGCTGTATCTGAATACCTCTCATGTACTCTAAAATAGAAGTTTCTCTTTCCTAGCTTTTAGAAAAAATAACTTTATTAGTATGGGGTGGCGGAAGGGCGAGAGTGCAGATATTATTGAGGTTAAAATAATTAAGATTAATCTTTATTTTAACATGTAGGAAGTTAAAGATGCTAAAATTGCAATTCTCACTTGTCCATTTGAGCCACCTAAGCCTAAAACCAAGCACAAGCTTGATGTAACATCTGTGGAAGATTACAAGGCACTGCAGAAATATGAAAAGGAGAAATTTGAAGAGATGGTGAAACAGGTTAGAGTTTTTGTAAACATATTTATCCCTGATGACTTTTCCGCAGTGTATACAAAGTGAAATATTTTGCTTTTCATGTATGATTTGACAAGTAGTCTCATTAGAAGCAGACCTGCTTGCATACATATACTTTTAAAAAATTACAACTGAATGACAAACTATTTAAAAAAAAATAGCTGTAATTAATTAACAGAGTGCAGTTTGAAATTCAGTTCCATGGTTAGTGTCTTTACGGGTCATCCTTTGTATCCACTGTATTTTGGTACTTGTGAGTTCAAATTAAACCCATTGTATTGCTTTTAACTTAGCAACATATATTGGAATTGTTTTCAGATTAAAGACACTGGTGCAAACCTAGCTATTTGCCAGTGGGGTTTTGATGATGAGGCAAATCACTTATTGCTTCAGAATGAGCTGCCTGCTGTTCGTTGGGTTGGTGGACCTGAAATAGAAGTAAGTAAACTTCTCTCCAACTTCATTTTGCGTCTGCCTTGACTGGCTGACAAAGGATTTAACGCATGATCGCTTCAGAAGCTCTGGCTTTCAGAAGGAGAGCAGCACAACTAATATACATGAGTCTAAATCACTGACTGTAAAATAGCACTTGTGAGAAGGGCCCACTATGAATGGGGCCATGATTCACAACTGAGTCCTCTGGACACTACCCCAGTACAAATAATAACTGACGGATGGAAGTTAAAATTGAGCTTAAAACATATGATGGGTAATAGGTGACCTAAGACTCCATGTTTAAAATCTCATTCCTTGCTTTGCAGAAGCAACTCATTCCCTGAAATACTTTGAAGGAGGGGAAGAATCCATTTCAGAGTCTAGTCCATAAGCTGGCGTTCTTCCACCTACGTCCCACAATTAAAAAAAAAAAACCCTTGAGAAAATTCTTTTCAAAATGACTGTTTTTTTACTTGTAGTTGATTGCTATTGCAACTGGAGGACGCATCGTTCCTCGTTTCTGCGAACTCACGTCTGAGAAACTAGGCTTCGCTGGCATCGTCAAGGAGATCTCATTTGGAACAACAAAAGATAAAATGCTTGTTATTGAGCAATGTCAGAATTCCAGAGCTGTGACCATCTTCATTAGAGGAGGAAATAAGATGGTGAGGTGCTCAATATGTAAATGATAGTTTGAACATGTCTTCTGCTAATTCCTGTCATTTTGCATAATCAGCAGGTGCATCCAAAAGAAGCCTCAGTTTTTTACTGTCGTATTTGAAGGGTGGCTAGAGGGAGTGAACAAGTTAGTAGTCCACTTGACTGGGACAGTCAACAGTGATTTGCTTGTTAAGAGTTGCGACTCGCTGTGCAAAGTACCGCTAAATTCACGTTGTTTGATGTTGAGTAAAACTGATGATCCTTTGTTATCATGCACTACGAGTAACTTTATTCTTGTGCCTAGTGCCTTTTACTTTTAAGGGACTGCTCGTGTGAATAAAATTATATTGAATAATTTGGAGGATCAGGTACGTAACAGTAGATATCTAATCTTCATCTGTAAGTCTTGGCTTGACCTTTAAATAAGAATGGTGTTTCCTGTACACAGAAATCAAATTTCAGAACTTTGCATTAAATCCATTGGTACCTAGTGTGTTGCTCTTATCCTGCTGGTACTTAAGTTCTATTTGGAGCCAAAAGCATAAGAAAGAGGGGAAAACTGAGAGGATACAAATAAAAGATTACAAAAATCTCTTTTAAAAAAAAAAAAAGAAAGAAAGAAAAGAAACTGCTTTTGAGGTTTAATTAGCTTTTTTTTAAAAAAAAAATCAAGATATTAAATGGACTTTCTGATGTATGAACCATAAATATTTTAGTGTAAAAAGCTTGTTTTTATCTTGGTAATACCCCAGGCTTGAGAAACAATTTGGTCATCCGAGTGAAGGATTGAAAATCTTTTAAAATGTGCATATGTAATTTCTAGGTATTGAAAAGCTGATTATTTCAAAATGTAAAGTTTCATGAAAACAATTAAAAAAATCTAGGTCATTACAACAATAGATTTCTATTCAGATATTTGGCTGCGTGGAGTTTCTGATTCTGTACTAGGAAACCTTGATGAAGTAAGATTTTTGGGATTCTCCTAACTTTGCATACTGTAACATAAGTTGTTATGTTCTAAAATTCAAGATTATTGAAGAAGCAAAACGATCTCTTCATGATGCCTTGTGTGTAATCCGGAACCTGGTTCGTGATAACCGCATTGTGTATGGAGGAGGGGCTGCTGAGATTTCTTGTGCTTTGGCAGTTAGTGAAACAGCAGATAAGGTAAAAACAAAAAAAAGGAAAAAAAATCTTTTTCATCATTCTCCTGCTCAACAAAAACATCAACCTTTTAGTGTCTGTAACTGAAAAACAAGTGTTATGTTAAGGAATTTCATGCTTTCACTTACGTACAGTGTCATGTAGTTTTAGTTTTTCACATAGTAATTGCTGCTGCTTCACCATAAAAAAGCGAAGTAGTAGAACAACAGCTGTTGTGCTTTTAAAAAAAAAAATGTCTGTTATGCTTTAGTAAACTACTTTGTGGTTAGTGATTAAATGATACTGTGACATTTTCTGTTGGGTTGCAAGCTGTCTTTCCAGACTGATGTACTGTTATCAGTGATATTCCTTTTGCAATACTGATTTGTCTTTTTGATAGATGAAGTAGTACAACTTAAATATATCAAAGTCATATCAGAATTCAAGTACAGATCTTAGGGTTTGGTTTTAAAAGGTTGTAACCTTAGCCAGGTCAAAATTTGCAGCTCCTGGAATGGAGACTGTGGTTGTAGATGGGGCATTCAGCGGCATATGACTCCATCCCTTACCCGTAGACCCTCATTTCAGTGATGATAAGATTGCAGTCACTCCCACCATTTCATGCCAGGACTTTTACTGCACTGTAGCAGGATCCATGTGGTGAGTTATTGAGCGGCCAGCTGATGCATTGTAGATTGACACAGTGAAATGGCTTGCCATGTAAACAAGCAGTTTGTCCATATGACTGATGTAGGCTGTATTATGCATCTAAGTATGTTGGCACCACATATAAACATCCTGTTGGGTAGGATGGGTAATGTTTTTAAGGAACACTTGCATCTATAGTATATGGATAAATTCTTTCACTATTTCAGTGTGGTAACCTGGTTTTGCCAACAGTCTAATATAAGCCTGTAATCTCTTAGTGCCCCTCTTTGGAACAATATGCTATGAGGGCTTTTGCTGATGCCCTAGAAGTCATTCCCATGGCACTTTCTGAAAACAGTGGAATGAATCCCATACAGACTATGACTGAAGTGCGAGCTAGACAAGTGAAAGAAAACAATCCTGCTCTTGGGATCGATTGTTTGCGCAAAGGAACAAATGGTAAGAAATCCTTATTATGCTATGACTATTGTGGAAAGGAGCTAAATGGAAGGAATTTCTCAACAAATGTAAAAAGCCATAATAGACTTGGAAAAATTTCCTATGAAGAATTTAACTTTGTTGGGTTACTGTGTATAATGAAGTTCTTACTTGCAGCTACTTATTGGACTAATGTGACTCCTAAAATTTTCTGGTAATTTTTGTAATGAGTTAAAAACACCTGTTGTATCTAATAGAAAACGATGGCTCTAACTTTTTCTTCATTCTTTTCTCTTAAAACACTTGTGTAGAAATTATTGTCCTCACTCTAAGACAATAGTGTTATTTATCCCATCAAATGTCCACTTCAAGTTACTAGAACAAAGTTAAGAATTTTATAATCTGAACAGTGGATCTCAGAATTGTTTTGGTACAGAACATTATAAGAATAGTGATTTTTTTTTTTTCAGAACAGTATTTATAGTTTTAAAAAAAAAAATTTAAGTGGTGGTATGAAAAAAAATCATCAAGGCTAGGTCTAAGCTATGAGCTAGGGACGGGATTCCCCTGCTCGTGTACGCATGCTTGTGGCAGCTTTGATGAGAGCTAGCAGTAGCATAAATAGCAGTGTAGCTTAGGCAGCTGCAATGGAGACAAAATCAAGCTATTGGGAGTACAAACCTGCCTGAAACTGGTACTTATGTACCATCCTGGCTCAGCCACGCCTCTGTTGCCACTACCTATGTGACCGCATCTTCACTACAACATTGTTTCACCCACGCTGTTTTCCTACTTAAGACATCTTTTTCAGAAAAGAAAGTAGTAACTCGAACAAGTGAGTTTAAGGCACAGTGGGAAGTTTGTCATAATATGGTATTGGCATGTTTATCCATACAAAATATACTGTGTAATTTTCTTTATGCCTAGTTGACTTCCTTGTGATGAAAATACTTAAGCTTCTACATGAAGGACTGTTGTCACTGTGCCTTATGGTAGTCTAACACTGGCACATGGAAGCTACATGTATTCTTTTCTATGAAGTTAAAAATCATGCTAGAGGGGAAAGAGATGGGAATATTGAGGGAGTGGAATGTTAGAAAAGAGAATCTGGATCCTTTTATTTAAGATCACTGTGAAAGCTCTAAAAGTTACTCACTTTGTAAATAAATGTATAGCTTGAGGAGATTTTTAAAAACATCAGCAGTCCCCTTTTGACCCTCAAGGTTGAAAGCAGTAATCAAAATACGTTCTAGGGGATCACACAGTAAATTACTTAATTTAATCCAAGAAATGTAAGAGTATTATATGAGATGGAATCAATAAAAAGTAAAAATGTTTGAGCAACATGTTTTGAATCAGATGCCTTCAGGGGCCATAAGTTCTTTATTGCTCTGCTGAGCATTTTCGTTGTTTGTTTTAATTTAACCCCAAATAATTATTTGCAATATTTGCTAAACTCACTTGTATGTGAGGTCACCCATGACGTGAAAAATCAAGGCTGCAACAAACAGGTGAGTGTCAAATGTATGTTTGTCCTCCAAATTTGGGTACTATTAACAGATTTTCTGAATGAGCTCCTATCTGGGATTGATTTTTGGATTTTCTGGGTGGTTGACTTTATTTTGAAGAATGCTTATCTACCAAACATCATCTATTGCAACATGAATTTCTGAATTCAAGCTCTTGAAACATCAATTACTCACTTAGTATTTCTTCATATTTGGAATAAAAACCTTAATTTTATACCACATGAGCAAAACATTTGGGCATAAGTAGGATAAGTTCAGATGAGGATTTGATTTGGAACTGTCTTTACTTTTGTAAGTATCATGTTCCCTTCACTGTTTTACTTCTGTGCCTTATTATCATGATAAATGTAATGCGTTGCCCTAGTGGATATAAAGAAGCTTTTAAAAAAAAAAATACTGTGCTCCAAGTTGGGAACTTTCATCTCAGAACAATTTTGAGACTGAAGTCTCTTTTCAGGAAATGTCTCAGCTGTACTATGAGCACTTGACTGGCCAAACAAAGTGTACAATGTCAGAGAAATAAGTCAGCTGCTTGTACCGGCTTGTTTTTCTTCACTATACCTCACTATGATCTCTAAACAGCTGAAAGGGAATAATATGCGTGTAGAATAAAATTCTGCATTTTGGTAGAAGAGCGTGATTGTAGAGTTTTAAATCTGAAATGTGATTTGCTCTCTGCAGGCTCTTTTAATGTGTCTCTAATTTGGTGGGTTTTGACTTTTGGGGAGATGTCTAATTATTTCCCTTCTTTTGACAGATATGAAGAAACAACATGTCATAGAAACCTTAATTGGTAAAAAGCAACAGATTGCTCTGGCTACTCAGATGGTTAGAATGATTCTAAAGATTGATGATATTCGTAGGCCAGGAGAATCTGAAGAGTGAAGGCTGAAAGACAAGGAATAAAATCTAATGGAGCCACTGCAGTAAGAAAAATCAGTGGGATCTCAACAGTTCATCTTCAGCTATTTATTTCTTGACAACTTTTTTCTTTTTGTTTTAGAAAGTGTAACTGCTAGTTGTTTAAGACAATAAAGTACCATTTAGCAGTTGTGGCTTCAAGAGTTGTTTGAGGCACCATTATATGTTCTTACTTGTTTCCTAGCAAATATTCACATCCTTTTATATTGACGTATGTCAAGAAAGATAGCTCAGATGTTCTATTGTTCAAATTAGCAAAGAATCCTGTGGCACCTTATAGACTAACAGACATTTTGGAGCATGAGCTTTCGTGGGTGAATACATGCATCTGAAGAAGTGGGTATTCACCCACGAAAGCTCATGCTCCAAAACATCTGTTAGTCTATAAGGTGCCACAGGATTCTTTGCTGCTTTTACAGATCCAGACTAACACGGCTACCCCTCTGATATTGTTCAAATTGTTTATGACCCTTCATCCAGTGTCCTGCAGGAGACTCGTTCTGTTGCGTGTAGGCAGAATCTCTTATCATTGCATGTCCAATGGTCTGGATTCTCTAGCTCTTCAGTGCGACAGACTGGAAATTCTGTGTCAATTTACGTAAACTGTTTAAAAATGGAGTCTTGTAGGGTATTAAGTATGCAAATGAACAATCCAGTATTCTTCACGTGATAATTTTGATTTTACACTGTCCCATCCTCCCTAATTTTCAGTTTGTTGCAGAATTTTGTGTTAGTCGTAGCTGCATTTTAGAAATGTAGAAAGTCCAGTCCTTTCATTTTCCTCTAAAATTGGACTACTTAATTTGTTCTTGTCTTTATTTTGGCTCAGTTTCAGCAAATCACTTAAATCTGCGCTTAACTTTAGGAACTCAGACTACTTGTGCTGAAAATTATGTATGTTAAAGTGCTTTGCTGAATAAAACTACTTATATGCTCAGTGCTTTGCTGAATTAGGGGGTCTTTATAGCCAGTCTGTTTTAAAGCTTCCATTTCCCTTATGTGAGCATTTATTTTTTATTGTTGTCTAAACTAGTAGTTTTAGCTGCTTTTATTTAACAGTATTTCATTTTAAAATGAAAACATGTGATCATCTTAATGATTAGTGCTACTCCCTATTGTTGCCACTTGGGGACAGCTACACAGGGATAAAAGACCCACAGCATGGCCATGGTTGGCCCGGGTTAGCTGACTTGGGCTTCGGGGCTAAAAGTTGTGTAAATGGTTGAGCTCAGTCTGGAGTCAGCTCTGGGACCCTCCACCCTCACAGGGTCCCAAAGCTCAAGCTTCAGTGTGGGCCCAAATATCTGCATAGCAGTTTTTCAGCCTGAGTCTGTCAGCTGACCATGGGTTTTTATACCTGTGTAGACAAACCCTTGAATGCTGACACATGATGAAAGATGACCTCACAGAAGAAACTAAAGCCTATCATGGTAAAACTCAATGGAGACCCAAGGGCAGTGTTTTACTGCAATTTAAGAAGGAAAGTTTAAATTCTTTCACTTGGGAAACTTAAACCATAAAAAAAAAGCTACTTTCCTAATAATTAAACATGTCATCCATTTCTAATAAATGAAGTAAAACTGAACTTCAACGTCCATGTGCTGCAACTGCATGGAGGAGCTGTCTACTATAGAAAGTGACATACTGAAGAATAATTTACATTATTTTTCAGTAATGGCTATTTATAGTGTAAACATTGAGAGGTGAGGATTCTGAGCAATTTCAAAAATAAATTATCAATCATGCCAACAGCTCCAGTGTTGTTTTCCAGAAATATTGTAGCTGTCATTTCAAGATACACTTGTTTCAGAAGCGTTCCAGTACTACATAGTATATTGAGAATGGTACAATAAAATTGCTCAGAAGACCTTAAATGAGAAATGGCTGGCAAGTTACTATTCCCCTGTAAGTTATTTGTGTGTGAAATCTCAAAGGATACAAGCTAATAGTTAAAAAGACCTTTTCATCGGTGCAGTCCTGCTAAATAGATCTTTAAATGTGCAATTCTATAGGAAGAATTGAGGAGTTATTGACTCAAGTCCAAACATTAGATTAACATCAAATTATATTTTTTTTTAAAAATCAAATGCCCTAAAGTTTTAGTTGAGACTTTAATACAGAAATTCAATTTATAGTTTCCTAACTCACCCGTTTTAACTGCATGCACCCATTTCAATAGTTACCATATAAATTGTGCTGTGGGGGGCCACCACAATCCGCCTGAGCATTAGGGCTGCCAAAAGTTATAGGATCCTTCATGGGCCTTGCCCTGCTACCATGTTTCCACAGTTGCATACAAAGTGCTAGCTTGGTGCTTCCAAGGAAGCCTCTGCCAGATTCTGGGGCAGCAGATAGATATAGGAGCAGCTGCCTTGTACAGTTTTGAGGCTACAACTTCAAGCTCTCTTTTTTGCTACAGAACTTAGTCCGCTGCCATACATGGGCAACATGTTCAGTTTTTGGGGAATGCTGAGATGATCAGCCATGAAGTAGAGGAGGAAGAAGACAAAAAAAATGAAAGCCCTCAAATCCTCTTTCCTCCCAAAATATTAAATTAGCAGTTGGGAGAAAATAAGAGTGGAGCTAGTTCACATATGTGTCACCCATCTACGCAGCCTTTGGAAGGTAAGGGTGGAGAGGGCTCCAACAAAATGGGTTGTGAATCATAAGATTAAAGTGGAGTTTCTTTTATGTTGTGTTACTGCCAGGAGACTGTCTCCTTGCTTACAGTGTGATTCTGTATTCAAAAGCTATTATAGGCAGGGCTGATACTACTTCCTCTTAAGGCTTCCTGATACTTCCCATTATAAGATCCTGCGTTCAGTTGCTTAAGCTTTGCCAAACTTCAACTCTTCAGAGTGAAATTTTCCAAGCCAGGTGTCAGCCTCGGGCTGAATATCTTTGGAAAGATTCAGACAAAATTGTTCCATTTCCAAGAACAACGTTAGAGAGTAGTACATTTTTGCCCATGTTAAGTTGTGGAAACCTTTTTTTTGAGATGGTCTAGCACCTCCAGGCTATAGAGTAGGGCTTTTGCCATGCCTGTGAAAATTCACTTAAATTGGCTAAGTGCTATGCATTTGAAAAATTGCAGTTCACACATTCTTGTGGTGATGTGGGAGCTTGGCAGCTAAATTCCCTAAAGCTTCCATTTGTGCTAAGCAGGACTTTCCCTGCAGTTGTAGCTGTGGGCTCTTGCTTGTGCTGTCAGTGCCTTCCATGATGACACAATCACTATGCAGGAGGAAGTTAACTGCTCTGAGTGCAAAAGGGGAAAGAGCCACAGGTCTGAGTGGCGATGGGGAAGATTTGGAAAAGGGTTCTTTGTGGAGGGGAGAGTGACTGGCTGGACTACGACGCTGGGACTATGAAAAGAAGTCTGAGGAATGGAAACAAATTGGGTAGGCAAGGAGAAGGGGACTGGTATGAGGAGGCAAGGGGTGTGGAAGTGATAGGACAGGGACAGATTGGAGGGAATAGAGCAGACATGTCTGTTCCCCGCTAAGCTACAGAGCCTGGAATGGAACTGAAGATTCCTGTGTCTCATCATTCCTCTGCTATCAGCAAATATCTGTGAAACCCACAGACAGAGTCTGTGTCTCTCCCTCTTGTAATGCTGGTCTATGTGGAGAATGACAACCTACTGTTGCTATCAATTATTCCTTTAGTTCAAGTGGCAGAGGTCTGTACAGTGAATCTAAAGGTTCCAACTCTCCTGAAAACACACGGGAGCTCAATATGGTTCCACAAGACAGAATTTGATTTTTATTTTGTTTTTTTAATTTAGAAAATTACATAAAAAATATATTTAAAATGTTGCAAAGTCAAGCACTCAAACGTTAGGAAATGCTAGAGTTAAGGTTACCAGTGTGTGTGCAGTATGACAGTATTTAATTACATGATCACATACAATTTTTCCAAAAGACCATTCAGTGCACAGACTGGACTCTGCTCTGGGAATGAATCAGAGTTAAATACTATGTAAAGTACTGGTACAGATGAGTCTGGGCCTACCCAAAACTAAAGGTCCTTCCCTTCAACTAAGGGAGAAAATTAATGCTGTTGAGAACACTGTCTCTGTGTCTGACCATAAGGTAATGCCTCTTTTGACTCTTCCTGTGCTGTAAGCTGTTATATGTTACGAGCTTCTGTCTTGGACACACACTAGCAAGGGCACTTGCTTTGTTCACAGCCACAGGATTGGAGGTTTTGCTATGGAGATCAGGAACTGCCAGTGATCAAGAGATCTTGTGGGTCTCCATGCATTTGTTCTCTCCATGGTTTTAACTGGGTTTGCTCTGAATTTTATTTACACCTGAACATTCTTAATAACAGGCATCCAGCCCAGTCTGAAAGTCATGTGAGAGATGGTTCCTCTTAATCCACCTCCCTCCTCAACCTGTGGTACTAGAGTTTGACCAGTCAGTTAGGTGACTTATTGAGCCCCGAACTTTCTCTGTAGAGCTGATGAAAAATGGATGGTTCTTTTTAGTCTTTATTTTCTTTAGTGTTCTGCAGCCCAGCATCTCCCCCAATTCTGGACATCTCAGTTGCTCTTATCTCTGCAGTGCACAGATGTGGATGAGCATTTTGGCACCACACTCTGGTCACCCCCCACCCCCACCCCCATGTTCCTATTTGCTGGCGGTTCTCTGCCTCTATGGCAGCAGACAGTGGCTGTTCCTTTTGCTCCTGGCCTTGCTCCTGCTATTTTAACTTTTTTGCCTTGTTTGGGCAGTAGGGAGCAGGGTTCTCTATCCCTGAGCCCCCGCTGCAAACCCTGCCTCCTGGCTCCTCAGCTCCTTACAGGCACGGCCAAGCAGCCAAGAGAGCACTGTGTCAAATCCAAGCAGTGCTCAATTTGTGAGACAGTCTTCCCAGGCTCGGCAACGGATGAACTGCACACGGCCTTCAGTCCCTAATTTTGTTAGGTCCTGAGGCTATGAGTTGGAGAGGCAAGTGGGGTCCCTATAAATGTTCCCTCTAATTTTTTCCATCCATGTGCAGAATGAATTTTGTTACGTGCACCAAATGATCAAGGTAATGTGTGGATGTGCTCCACCAGTAAGTAGAAACAAAAGACCTAGATATAATAAATATTTTTTAAAAATTACCATAGGAATAATTACTTCAGCCAGGAAAGGTTAGGGATTTTAGAACTCATTTACTTAAAGAATTAAATGTAAGTGTAAGAGAGAAATAAAAATTATGAAATGCATAGACCAGTCAAAAAACACAAATAACAGCACTTTGAAAAAATAAAATTAGAGAATATATGTGCATTGCAGGAAGTATCAAGAAGTAACAGCAACAACAATACAAGTATGTGTTGGGAGGCGACTGTGTGTGTGAGAGAGACAGACAGACAGAGGCACACAGTGTCTGTGTGTGAGAGAGACATGCATTGCCCCTTTAAGATCATTGCCCTTTTAAGTAGATCAGCACTCAAAGGAGACAGAGCAGCAGCCACCTGCAAGCTCCCTCCGTCCCACTCCTGAACTCTGTCACTCTCCCCACCCTCGCTGATGGAGTAGCGGGGCAGGGGGCGGGACACCCTGACATCAGCACTCCCCCTATTTCCCCCCCCCCCCGCACACACACACACACAGCATAGCAAGCAAGAGGCTCCTGGGAGCAGCTCCAAGGCAGAGGGCAGGAAGGAGCAGTGCTGCAGTGGCGGGAGGGGCACCTGAAGTGTGCATCCCTTGATAGACTGCTGGGTAGCCACACAGCTTAGAGGGAACTTAGATCCCTATCCACTAATGCAGCTGTGACTTCAATGGGGGGAAAATGGACCAGGAACCCCAGTGCAGAATAGGGAGAGGCTCCAGAAGCAAGGAGAACCCTGACCACTTGACTGAGAGGATAAGTCTCAGGGGCCTCTTGCAGAACTAAGAGGGGAGGATTGCAAGGCCACAATTGTCCTCTGCCTCCCTGTAAGTTGTAAAGTAGATCCTGAGCATCCTGGGGAAAGAAGCAGGGCCTCTAATCAGCCCCCTCCCTCTGGAGCTGTCCTGGTGGGCCCTGACTAGTTCCCCCTCCTAGGTTCAAAGCCAGACCTCTCAAGATGGCTCCAGGCCCTAAGGAAGACAAATCATAGGCGGCCTCCCCAAAGCCACAGTAGAGCTTCTATACTCACAAAGTTTAAAAAAAAATTAAAAAATCTGAAAGGGGAAAGAAAACACACACAAAATCCGGAAGTTCTGAGTCCTCAGACTCCTCCCCCTGCAGACGGCAAACTGTCTGGCTCTGACGCCAAACAGGCCAGGGGAAAAGGTTAGCAAAGACTTTTTCCCCTGGAGAAATGTCAAGTTATGTGCAGCAAGATTATCTGCAAGATTCAAACACAACCTCAGTAGGCTCCTGAGAGTGAGCCTCAGAGTCAATTTCTTCCCTCAAAACCCTCCCCAGTGGTGGTGATACTCCTTCATTCCTCCTTTCAGTAGGTGAGTAGGGTGAGTGGAGTAAGCCAAGTAAGGGCCAGCATGTTAACAAGAGTGATGTCAGGCTCCATAACCTTCCAGACCCAAAGGGCTCCATTGCTGAGATACCAAAGGCTGACATTGCCATTACATCCCTCCCCAGGGATACGATTAGCCTCAGAAGAGGAGTTCTACCCTCCGGACTTCACAGATAGGAAGATGCAGGCCATTCTCAAACAAGACTTTGAAGCCTCCTCTGTCAGCTACCAAGTGTCCCTGGGAGCAGCTGCCTGCTTTGCAAGAGCATCTCTCCTGGTTGGGAGATCACCCTGACTTTGGCTCCAGTTTAAATGACTATCTAACAACAGTTTTGCTAATGGGGCTGGTTTTGTCCAGTGTCTAAATTAATGATCTGGAGGATGGTGTGGATTGCCCCCTCAGCAAGTTTTCAGATGACACTAAACTGGGAGGAATGATAGATACATTGGAGGGTAGGGATAGGATACAGGGGACCAAAGAATGGGCCAAAAGAAATCTCATAAGGTTCAACAAGGACAAGTGCAGAGTCCTGCACTTAGGATGGAAGAATCCTATGCACTGCTACAGACTAGGGACCAAGTGGCTAGGCAGCAGTTCTGCAGAAAAGGACCCTAGGGGTTACAGTGGATGAGAAGCTGGATATGAGTCAACAGTGTGCCCTTGTTGCCAAGAAGGCTAACAGCATTTTGGGCTGTATAAGTAGGAGCATTGCCACCAGATTGAGGGACATGATCATTGGGGGAAGGGATAGCTCAGTGGTTTGAGCATTGGTCCCCTAAACCCAGGGTTGTAAGTTCAATCATTGATGGGGCAATTTGGGGCAAAAATCTGTCTGGGGATTGGTCCTGCTTTGAGCAGGGGTTTGGACTAGATGACCTCCTGAGGTCCTTTCCACCCTGATAGTCTATGAAGTCCAGGTGCCAATTGATTACAGAGGACAACAGAGGAGAAAACAGGAACACCAGTTAGGTCAAAGTTTAAAAATCAAGAAACCAGAAGGGGAAACAAACAAGAGAACCCCAGACAGAGCCCACTGTCCCTCAGGCTTTTAGGGAGTCAGTGAGCACTACCCAGAAGAACTCTGCCAGGAGATATCCTAGGGCAAGGGAATGGAAACAGTACCCACCCACTTCCTCCCCCTGGTATGGTAGATGGCCCCATGGCAGGAGGAAGTTGATGAGGAAGTCCCATGACTTTGTGGGGCCACGGATGGGGTCTGTAGGAATCAGACAATGCAGGGAAAAGTGAAGCCAGAACCTCAGCAAGAGATGCTGCAACCTGATACACCATATAGAAATCTCCCTCTTCTTGCAAAAGGGACAGGTGTCCAGTGAGTTCATGAACCACAACAGGTACACACACCTGTGCTCAAGGCTCCACAAAGGCAATGCCAACTAATATTCCTGGAGGGCCCTCCAGGGTTCCTCACCTTCCTTAGGTGACAACAGGTCCTGCCATTTTATGTCAGGGTGGGACACAAGGGCAAGAAAGTGGATGGTGTGAAGCACAAGCTTGTACAGATGTTGGGTGCAGTTCAGAGGTGGACCAGCTGAATGTCATGCAGCCAGCTGAGGTGGCATGTTGGGTGGGGACAGACAGGGAGGGTCATTGGGCAGAGTACCAAGGGGGAATTCTGGAGGGCCAAGGGTGAGGCATGGGTGGGGAGCATCCTCCCACAGGATCCACTTGTGGAAAGAGAGAAACAGGAGACAAGGCTGCCCTCATTTCCTGGAGTACACAATTTGCAGGAGTGTTGAGCATCCACAGTTGTAATTAATGTCAATGGGAGCTGTGCTTTGTACATTTAAAGTTCTGTATAATGCTGAGTGTCCACATGCTCAGTTATGTTGCTGTGGGACCCTTCCATTCTGAAGTCTTTGACTAGTGATTAAATCTCAGCCTTAACCTTGCATATACATAGTGATATGCAAGTACCATTTTTTTCAACGTAAACATGAAAAATAAAATACTAGCGCTACAGTTAGAACTGCAGGGGGCAGTATAACTCCATGACTCCCCTCTGGGTGGAACCATCATACACACTATAAAACAGAAATACATTTACAATAACTTTTGTCTTGTTTCTTACTAAAATCAAACTCTACTTTAAAAAGTTCATTTCACAACTAATCATGCTTTACCAACAAGTATAATCCTAACAGTCAAACCCTGTTAAGGTTATGGAAATGTAAGCTCGATGTGTGCCTATCAGCAATGTTCTGACAAATTTTTCTTGATCATTATGCTCCTGGTTGCCTGACCTTCCTGCCCCTATTGCATGCACTTCCCATTAAGGTAAAGTTTATTACAGAGGACAACACATTAAGAATTTTGTGTGCACAATGACTGCAGGATTAAATCTGGAAGAACACCAGCCTGACAATTAGTTGCAGATCTACCTTTATTTCATCACAACACAACTTAATCATTTTTAAACTAATTGGAAGTCGTGTAATGTTTTTGAATTAGTTTGTAATATTCCAAAACCACCACCTTTAAAAATACAATTAGAATACTGTTTTAAGATTCAGGTCACTATTAAAGTAGTATCTTTTCTATGATGCTGTGCACTTCATCTATCTTGGACAGTGAAAAGAGACAAGGTAGTTTAACATTTGTCTATACTCACTGTGAGTGGGACCCACAAAGGGATTTAGGCATTGCAATGCTGAGCATCATTCACAGTACCTAACTTTCAGGTGCCTAGGAAGTCACAGGGTCAGCACTGAGAGTCGCAAGCCTAGGCTCCCTTTAGAAAGAATGGGATAAGATAGGCACCTTAGGTGAAGTCTACACAAAAAAGTTAAATTAACCCAGCTACATTGTTCAGGGGTGTGAAGAATACACATCTCTGAGTGACAGTTAAGCGGACCTAATCCCCAGTGCAGACCGCACTAGGTCTAAGAAAGAATTTTTCCATTGACCTAGCTACTGCAATGGGAGAACCCCTGCCAACACTTTAGTGAACGGCTACACTGAAACACTACAGCTGCAGCGATGAAATTGTGCCACTGTAGTGGTTTGAGTAGATGTAGCCTTAGATTGGAATCAACAAAGCCAGCATGCTAGGCAATCATCTAAGGCATCCAATGGGAGATAACAACAAAAGAGGTGTGTGCTAAGCCCCACCCCTCTCTGGTAAATAGATGCCTAAGTCTAAGGGTATGTCTACACTACAGGATTATTCTGATTTTACATAAACCAGTTTTGTAAAACAGATTGTATAAAGTTGAGTGCACGTGGCCACACAAAGCACAAAAATTCGGCGGTGTGCTTCCATGTACCGAGGCTAGTGTCGATTTCTGGAGCGTTGCACTTTGGGTAGCTATCTCGTAGCTATCCCATAGTTCCCGCAGTCTCCCCCGCCCATTGGAATTCTGGGTTGAGATCCCAGTGCATGATGGTGCAAAAACAGTGTCGCTGGTGATTCTGGGTAAGTGTCGTCACTCATTCCTTCCTCCCTGACAGCAACGGCAGACAATCATTTTGCGCCCTTTTTCCCTGGATTGCCCTGGCAGACGCCATAGCATGGCAACCATGGAGCCCATTTTGCCTTTTGTCACTGTCACCGTATGTGTACTGGATGCCACTGACATAGGCGGTACTGCAGTGCTACACAGCAGCATTCATTTGCCATTGCATGGTAATAGAGATGGTTACCAGTTGCTCTGTACTATCTGCTGTACTATTGTAAATTGGCAATGAGATGATGGTTATCAGTCTTTGTGTACCATCTGCTGCTGTCATGGATGCTCCTGGCTGGCCTTTGCTGAGGTTGGCCAGGGGTGCAAAGACAAAAATGGGAATGACTCCCTGAGTCAATCTCTCCTTTATGGTTTATCTAAAAATAGAGTCAGTCCTGCCTAGAATATGGGGCAAGTGTACTAGAGAACCAGTGTATCAGAGAGTACAGCTGCTCCGTGTCAGATCCTGCAGAAATGATGAGCTGCATGCCATTCTAGGGGGGTGCCCCTGCAACAACCCCACCCGTTGCTTCCCTCCTCCCCCAACCTTCCTGGGCTACCATGACAGTGTCCCCCCATTTGTGTGATGAAGTAATAAAGAGTGCAGGAATAAGAAACACTGAGTTTTTAGTGAGATAAAATGATGGGGAGGCAGCCTCCAGCTGCTATGATAGTCCAGGCAGGACATTAAACGGTGGGGGGGGGGGGAGAGGAGCCCAGCATCTTGCTGCTATGATAGTCTAGGCAGTACAGAATCTTTTCTTTAGACAGGAAAGGGGGGACTGATCGAACTCAGCCCCCAGTTGCTTTGATGAGGATGGTCACCAGCTGTTTCTGTACCATCTACTGAGAATGACCGGGAGTCATTCCTATTTTTACCCAGGAGCCCCTGGCCAACCTCATCTGAGGCCAGCCAGGAGCACTCACAGGATGATGAGGACAGCTATCAGTCCTTTTGTACAGTACCATCTGCCACTGGGGAGGGGAGAGAAGAAGAGAGGATGCTACTATTCAGTGCCGCAGCACCGCATCTACCAGCAGCATGCAGTAGACATAGGATGACATAAAAAAAAGTCAAGAAATGATTTTTTTCCCTTTTCTGTCACAGGGAGGGAGGGGTGGTAAATTGACGACATATACCCTGAAACACCCTGGACAATGTATTTGACCCTACAGGCATTGGGAGCTCAGCCAAGAATGCAAATGCTTTTCGGAGACTGCGGGGATTCTGGGACAGCTGGAGTCCTCAGTACCCCCTCCCTCCCTCCATGAGCATCCATTTGATTCTTTGGCTTTCTGTTACGCTTGTGTCATAAACAGATAGTTAAGGGTTAATGTCTCTTTTACCTGTAAAGGGTTACAAGCAGAGAACCTGGACCACCTGACCAGAGGACCAATCAGAAGACAAGATACTTTCAAATCTCGGTGGAGGGAAGTCTTTGTTTTGTGTTGTTTGTTTGTCTGTTGTTCTCTCTGGGTTCTGAGAGTGACCAGACATACCTACAGGCTCTCTAATTTTCTGTTCAAATAGTGAGTACAAGTACAAAGGCGGTTTGGTCTTTTTGATTGTTTTCTTTATTTGCAAATGTGTATTTTGCTGGAATGATTTTAATGTGTATTTGTGCTGGGGGAGGGGATTCTCTCTAGTGTCTATAAGCTGAAAGACCTTGTAACATTTACCATCTAAATTACAGAGACAACTTTTACTTTTCTCTTTCTTTTATTAAAAGTTTTTCTTTTTAAGACCTGATTGATTTTTTTCCCCTTGTTGAGGCTCAAGGGAATTGAGTCTGTACTCACCAGGGAATTGGTGGGAGACAGGGAGAGAGAAAAGGGAGGGGGGAAGGTGGAATCCCTCTGTTTTAGATTCACAGAGCTTGAATCTGTATTACCTCTTGGGGAGGGGGAAAGAGGAGGGGGCAAGGTGCACTCCTCTCTGTTTTTAGATTCAAGGAGTTTGAATCACAGTGATCTTCCAGGGTAACCCAGGGAGGGAAAGCCTGGGAGAGGCAATGGTAGGGAAAAGGATTTACTTTCCTTGTGTAAGATCTAGGGGGTCTGGGTCTTGGGGTCCTCTGGGAAGGTTTTGGGGGGACCAGAGTGTACCAGGCACTGCAAGTCCTGGTTGGTGGCAGCACTACAAGATCTAAGCTGGTAATTGAGCTTAGAGGAATTCATGCTGGTACCCCACCTTTTGGACGCTAAGGTTCAGAGTGGGGATTTATACCATGACAGCTTGTCACACAGCACTGTGCTGTGGACTCTGTATCATAGCCTGGAGATTTTTTTCAAATGCTTTCTGATTTTGTCTTCTGTAACGGAGCTGTGATAGAACAGATTTGTCTCCCCATACAGCGATCAGATCCAGAATCTCCCATACAGTCCATGCTGGAGCTCTTTTTGGATTTGGGACTGCATCACCACCCGTGCTGATCAGAGCTCCACGCTGGGCAAACAGGAAATGAAATCCAAAATTTAGCGGGGCTTTTCCTGTCTACCTGGCCAGTGCATCCGAGTTCGGATTGCTGTCCAGAGCAGTCACAATGGTGCACTGTGTGATACCGCCCGGAGGCCAATACCGTCGATTTGCGGCCACACTAACCCTAATCCGATATGGTAATACCGATCTCAGCACTACTCCTCTCGTCGAGGAGGAATACAGAAACCGGTTTAAAGGGGCCTCCTTGTGTGGACAGGTGCAGTGTTAAATCAGTTTAACACTGCTAAAATCGGTTTAAACGCGTAGTGTAGACCAGGCTCATGTCCGGGCTCCAGAGAGGCATCTATCTCTGCTTAACAATCTACAAACAGGAACTCACCACCTGGAGTCAGGTGTTTCTTGCAGGAATGAATTAGATGCCTGACTTACTCCCTGCAAAAAGTCCAGAGAAGCAGGTGCTGATCTTGTAACTTTTAGCCCCATGGTCAGAACATGCTCCTGGGTTGTGGGAGACCCATATTCAATTCCCCCCCTACCCGCTAGATGAGGAGAAAGGATTTGAACAGGAGACTTTAAGCAATGAGTTATAGGGTATGGTGATGTGGGGCTCCCCCAGTCCTGTTGCAGCAGTTCCATTCAGGAATCTTGGGTTCCTTTTAGGGCTCTGGAGGGGTGTGTTCTTTAGTGGTCACAAAGAATATTGAGCCAACAGAAGTTTGAATATTAGCCTTGCATATGTCCTCTCCATTTCCAGCAAAATGACAGTTGTGAATTAGTAGCATTAACAGGACACAATGCTTTGTGAGCACAATTGTTTGTAGAGCTCCCTGGACTTTTATTTTTCCCAACTAGGGCCTCTGTAAATCCTTCCCTCTTCTATAAAGAGCTTCCCCATGGCCTTACGAAGGATGGCTTCTTCCATGCTCTCCAGGGAGGTATCTGCACTTAGTTCTATGGCAAACTTTATTTGGCTTTTGCTTGCACTGAGAGCTGTCTCAGCTAAGGGTGGTGAATCCTCACTCCCCTCCCTTAGAGACTAAATAACTACTTTCTGCTGATAACAGTGAACAAGACTCCTTTCCCTTCTCAACTACCTCTTTCTCCTCAAAGCTTACCTCTGGAAACCTGGGACATATTCCCTCTTGCTACAAGTCACAATAGTAACAGCTTTGTGAAGTAAGATATTACGGAGTAAGATATTCTGCGATGCAATCCCTCTCCCTGTAACTCAGGCACAGTGTGTCCCAGCTGCGTGCTCCCTGTGAGGAGTACACAGGGGCTGAGGGCTCTATCCTTGTAATTCCAGCTTTTTAAACTCATACTGCCTTTTTCTTCTGTTTTTCTTGGGCTGCCTTTTCCCCTCCTCCTCCTTTTTTTCCCACAGGCTTCTGCTACCCACTTTCACTCTTCTGCCTCCAGCTCTTTTCCTGTCCTGGGTTCTTTCCACTATATCCAGTTTTATGACTTGGCCCATTCTCCCTTTCCCAACAAGCTATTAACCCCTTCTCCCTATCTCAGTAAACATCAGGCCCTGTTGCAAACTAACAATCTAGCTCTGACAGTGGTGTTTTGCCAGCTTTTTAATATTGCCCCATAGGAGGAGGTGATTAAATTGTGGGAAAGCAGCGTGTTGATCCTCTGTCCTCTACGTTGTCTCTCTCTGCATAGAAGTGCTTCTGCAATTCCGCTTTTGGAGGGGTTCCCAGAAACTCACCTGCTGCCAAGAGAACATTTCTCACCCTGTTAAAGAGCCAGTTAAATGGACTGACAGTGTTTGGATTATAACTACCTCAACAAATCATCTCTGGTGCAACAGGCAGTGCACTCAGCTTTGAACCCATCCAGGGATGTAGCCACTTCCTCTGTTTGTAACTGATCATCCTGGGATGGCTGCCTTCTCAGGCATGCACTACCTCACACTTGTGTTGTTAGTGTGGGACCTCTGTGTGAGTGCTGTTAGAACTAACATTCACCAGCAACAGTTGGCTGGGAGTTCTTGCTGGAAAATGAACTTGTGACTTAGTGTACTTAAAGAAAAGGTTACATGGTGAAAGAACTAATATGAAGGCAGGTGCACACTCTCTCTCTGACAGTGGCCCTTCAGGGTAGGGAAGGGTAGGTGAGAAATTGTTCCATTATTGAAGAAGACGGGGGCAGAAGTCTTTTCTTTCACTCTGTGCAGTGTGGTGTGACATTACATCCCCTACCTCCAACTCTGTGCAACAGTAACTACTCCAGGTCCTTCAAGCGAAGAGGATAGGTTACATGAGAGTTTAAGTGTGAAGCTGCAGCTTAACCCGTTATCATGCTTTCTGCTCTTCAAGGGCTTCTACTCAGCTGTGTGTACAGGCTTTGGTCACATTAGGGGACATCCTTCTGGCTCTGTGTGAATGCCTCTTTGTCTTCTTTCTATAGCTGGCCTACTCTTTCTCTCTTCTCCGCTTTCTTCTTGCACCAGGAAAACTTGCCTTCAGCTCAGTCAAACACAACCCTAGTTTGGTGGATAAAAGACTCCCCCTATTTTTGCCCATCTGCAGATGGTTACAAGAAATGAACTCATTTATTCACCAAAACCCTGCCAGGGAAAAAAGACAAAGCTCATCATGCTTTTATTTCCCTAGTTTGTGCTTTTTTCCCAGTGAAGCCGCAGAATGCTGAGCTGATCAGTGACTAGAAAAGAGCTCTGTTAAATGACAAGCCACAACTCCACCTTTATGTTTATTGTTCTATAGCCAGGCGTCATGTGCACACTCCCCATATCCCCCAAAGTCAGGGATGGCCTTAGAGCCAGGCAATCAGGAAATCACCCTAGGTGACAACTTCCATGGATGCCAAATCAGCATCTGGCAGGAGTGCCACCCACCCACCCACCCACCCACTCAGCTGTTTGTTTTATTTTTCTCAGGCACTTGGGGCACCAAAAATGTTTTCCTGGACAGCAAAACATGTAGGGCTGGGCCTGCCCACTCTTCCTTTAATAACAACTCTTCCACCAGGTCAGGTGCTAATGGCTCTACTTTCTTCTGATCTAGCTCTGTCCAGTGCATTTTGGACCAGCCTTATATGAGACTAAGTGTGAGGTGTGGGTGCAGAGAGTCTTTAAAAGCCCTGGCTCAACTATCTCTCTAAAGAGCCAGCACAACTTATCTCCCTGGTTCTATTACAAGGAAATGGAACGTACAATTGGAAGAGAGTCTAGTTTCATTCCCTCATAAAAAGCAATGAAAATGTGAGGGTGAGGTTTGGGAACACTGCTGGTTGATCTTCTGTCCTCTAAACTCCCCTCTCCCCTGCCACAGGCAGATAATTCCAATATTCAGATTATACAAGGCTGTCAATAAACTGAGCTGGAGCAATAGTCTCCCATTGCCAGTTCCACCTCTCTAATTCTTGCTCTGGTAAAATATCGGTGGCACACGAGATTGCCTTTAGCTCTCAGCAGGTTGGTGGTTGAGCTCCTCCAAGCAATCTTGCCATGGCCTCTCTCATTGCAAGTTCTTGGTTTGTCCATGGGCATTGCCTCACCACCAGCTTGCTGATCTCAGATGGGAGCCTGGATGCTAACAGCAGCATTAACTGTCAACAATATTCTGAAAATGTATCTTTACCCTAAATGACAACTTGTCTGAATCACTCAAATGAATAAAGAAAATGGACCTGAGGCCAAAGGGCAAGAATCAGAAATGAAAGATTCTGTCTGAGGGCAGTGAGATGCTCCTTGCTACCCCACATCACATGGGAACCCGGAGAAAAGGGAACAGCTAGAAAAGAGACTTGATGCCTGCCATTCCTGAAGGGAGATGCTCCTTGCAAATGCTCGCTCTCTCTCATCAAGCACACATTCCTTATTGCTCTGAGCAAACAGCTCCAATTCCAAGTCTTCCTCTCTGCCTCCTCCCTCCCACCATCCATGGGGGCTGGGGTGATTATGGACAATCGACAATTCACCTGCGTCACCCACAGAGCACTGAGATTGAGCTAGGGGTGAGTACCGTGCAAATTATAAATGAGAGAACAAAAGCCTGATCATTCTAGCCTGCTTGTTCTCTCTCACCTGCTCTTCTCATCCGTACAGCTGCAATTGCTGGACGCTTCTCTAGCCTAGCCCAGGCAGGATCCTGGGAGCAGAGACTGAAGACAAGTTTCAGAATGCCCATGCTCCAAGAAATAAAACCCACAGCAAAGCTATGGGTCTGAATTGGCCCTAGAAAAGCTGGGAACATGAAGCCAACTTGCCCCATGACCCCTGCCTGCCCCAGCACTGGAGCTTCTGAGGAGAGTGGTGAGGTAATTGCTAAAAGTTGGCATCTTATGCTCCAAACAGAATGAGGTCTATTTTAGACAACTGAAAAAAATCAGGCCATAACCAGAGGGAAGGCCAAGACAGGGTGTAACACTGTATGATTAAAACATGACTAGTTATATCATTAATATTGCAACTGTTATCAAATTGCAACAAATCTTGTAAAACATATGTCATGTAAGGTATCTATGGATAAGTTACAATCTATCAAATATGATTATCCTGTTTGTATGCATGTATCCTCTTTGTATCTAAAGTTATGAATATTGACTATGTACCAATATTCCAAATGTGTTCTCTCCTGGGGTAACACCCAGGATGTAATTTACATCCAGTCTGGCCAGCACATTGTGAATGGACTATTCAAGTTGATGGCCTATCAAAGAACACTTAGCTCCCACAATGGATATAGAATAAGCTAATCTCTGCCCGGTTAGCCTTCCTGTACATGTTTTAGCCAGAATATGGATAATGGCTGCTACTATGAGTCATCAAAGCATACAAGGGCATGTGACTTGCTCATGTGACCCTGGACTCCATTTTGTGCCTGTAATTTTCCACTAACAGCTAAGACTGAGAGCATCCCCTCCACATGGGAGAAAGTATAAAAGGCCCTTGGAAGCATCTCCATTTTGCCTCTTTTCTGCTCTGATCTCTGGACTTACACTAAAAGAAGCATTCTGATCAATGGACTGAGAATCTTCCAGTCTTTTGGAAGTTACCAGAAACTTTACAAGCCAGCAGTTTATTCCATCAGTGCTTAAAACTCTGATACAAGAACTCTGCAACAGTTGTATGTATTTGATTCCTTTGACCATTTTAACTCTCTCCTCCTTTTTTTTCTTATAAATAAACCTTTAGATATTAGATACTAAAGGATTGGCACCAGATTGATTATTGGGTAAGATCTGAGTTATATATTGACCTGGCTATGTGGCTGATCTCTTGGGATTAGAAGAACCCTTTGTTTGATTAAATTGGTTTTAAATAACCACTCATAATAAAATCTAGTGTCTGGATGATGAAACAAGGGTTGGGATGCCTAAAGAGACTGCAGTTTGGACTTCTTGTTAACCAGTGCAGTGAGACAGAAGTTTACTTTTGTTACTGGCTTGGTATATTGTATGGAAGAATAACCACCAGATTGGGATGGATCTTCCCCATTTATTGCCAGTTTGTCCTGAATCTGCTGTTCTCGGCTGTGACCCACTGAGGCACAGTGACAAAGAGCTAGCTATCAACACCTTATCTCCTATGGGAATCTAGTTTGACTGGACAGAGAGTAGGGGAACAGAGAACTCCTCTTAAGCAACTTTCTTCATCTGTAAATGTAAATGTGGGATAGGAATGAGCCCCAAACACCTCATTTTTGTCAAGATTTAGTAGGTGTGGGTGGGTGTACAAGTGTATTAGAACTTGTAAATCTCCAGATGACCAGCTTCTTATTCTACAATCTATGGTCAAATAATAAACTTCTTGAGTGAAGTAGCTGAAGGTTTCATTAGTGTCTTGCTGTAGTGATTAACTCTGTGCAATCAAAATCATTTGTCTTTTTCTTGTTTCTTTCATATTGTGTCCTATGTTGTCATACTCCTGGCTGGGCTGTTCCATTGAATTCTAAACTATTCAATGGTGAGGAGGGGCAGTCTTGTCTGTGGTGAAGGAATGCACTCTGATTTGGATGTCCTAATTCCAAATTACTGTGTGAGCAATAAAAATGACCTTACTAGAGGAACCCAGTGTTGACACAGCAGATAATGCTCCATGGCCATAAATACAGAAAGGGCTAGAAGTTAAGACATACTCTAGTGAGTAAATCAGTTATTGAATCACTATAGTATGCTGCTTTCACTCCAAAATCAGCTAGCACCCCTATAGGCCTACACAGCACTGCACTTTAGTGTAGAGGTAATTACAAACTTGTTCAACAGAGGAAATGCAGGGAGGCAGCATGTTGCTAACCAGAACATGCTGGCATAGGCCAGAGGCAGAGCCGGGCTAGTCATTCCATGCAAGGCATATTTCTTGTTATATTAGCCCTTTCTCCTATTGCTGAGTTGCTCAGGATCTACCCCTGGTTTCTGCTAATGTGTTTGTTGTTCACCAGTGGCAGGGTTACAGGAATGCAACTGTGAAAAAACGGGATGGAGGTTGGGGGTAATAGGCACCTATATAAGAAAAAGTCCCAAAAAACGGAACTGTCCCTTTAAAAATGGGACAGCTGGTCACCCTAACCGGTGGGAACAATCCCAGCCCATGGGACATTTGCCCCCAGTCACTTGACTCTTGGCTATGGTCTGTCATCTATGCCCTGTGTTCCTGTTACTAGAAGGAACTATCCCTTTTCAACAGGATGGCAGTGAATAATAAATAGGTTATTTTCTGGGGGGCATTTTTAGATGGGGAATAATCATGATCAAATGCCTGCAGCTTTGGGGATCTGTGCACATTTTTATCAATAAATTGGCTGTCTTCTGAGTGCTCTCACCCATGAAACATAACTGAACAAGACAGAAGTGAAGTGCACATAGCGTTGCACTCTGCTGTCAGACAGCTTGGCTCAGGACACCAGCAGTCACAGCCCAGCCATCACAGAAAGGATCACGGGATCTCTTGTCCAAAGCCACCCAAAATCTTGTGGCAAAGCCAAGATTAGAAGTCTGGCCCTCCTGAGTTCTAGCCCGAGTCTTCACTGTCCAGAGCACAGACTTGACATTTTAGTGAAAGGGGTTCACAGGTTGTTAAAGTTTGAGAACCACTGCCCTAGGGGAAGCACCTTGTGCTTCCACAAGGAAGGGCACGGCTTTTGGCTGAGCCTGAGCACCAGTGTCACTGCAAACCCAAACCCTTAGCTCATCTTGGAAACAGATGGAGCTTCTTGAGTCTTACTCTGAGATGGTGCTTCCAGACCTTGAATTTCACTCATTTGGAAGTGTGGACACCAGAAGTAGAGACAGTAGTCTCATAACTGACTTCCTAATGACATACACAGAGGTAATGCCACCTCCCTATCCCCCACTCAATACTCCCCTGCTTATACATCCAAGGATTTGTGTTTGCCCTCTTAGCTACAGCATCACACTGAGAGCTTGTGTTCAGTTGATATCCACCTCTAAATCCTTTTCAAAATCACTGCTTTCCAGAATACAGCCTCTCGTCTTACAAGTGAGACCTGAGTTCTTTGTCCCTAGATGTAAAACTCTGTATTAAATCAATTTAAATGTTATACCCACTCCTAATCCCTGACTGTCTGCTGTCCCTGGTGTCCCTTGTACAACACAACACCTTTCATGACAAGGGTTTGATCCATCCAAGGAATTGTCCCCCCATGGAAGGGCTAGGAGCCCCTTTGCTCCCTGACAGGGAGTTGGATCCAGCCAGGGAATCATTCCTCCAGCAGAAGGGCTGCAAGCCCTGTTGCTCCCCAATACAGGGATGAATTCCTTGGCTGCAATATCCCTAACATAAGTTCTGAAGAAAGTTGCTGAGATGCTGGTGGATTGAAAGTAGTGGGTAGGGGATGGGAAGGCTGCCTGCAGCTGTGGACATGTGGGTTATAGATGATCACTCAGTGCTTTGCTTGCTGAAGGCAGTTAGAGAAATGCCGGGTCTGAGCTCTGAGCAGAGGGGATACAACAGGGATGTTGGTGCAGGCATAGGGAAAGGCCAGGGCTGGAATCCCCAGAAAGTCAGATAGAACAGGGTGTAGTTTCTAATGGAGGGCTGGGAGTCAGGACTTGTTGGTTCTGTCCCCCAACTCTGCTGCTCACTTGCTGTGTGACCTGGGGTACAGATTAAATCTTTGCTCTGTGCCAGAGTTTCTCGCCCTGGATCCTTGCTGGTTGCGGAACTGAATGGATCCTGCTGGGAATGGGGCACAGGAAGTGCTCCTGAGGCAATGAGTGAGGTCGAACCTGTCCCATCACTGACTCCTGCCCACCCTGTCTCCACAGCCTGATCCTGCCAGCCCCTTTGTGGCTCCGGGGAGGCCACAAGACACCACATGCTGTAAGCTCATCTCCTCTCCCTGGGTGACGAAAGGACAGAGGGCTCCTGTTTCAGCCTGGCTCTGCAAGCCATATCCAATTCCTGACATATGCCTGTTTAGCCAATGGCTTGGCGCTGGGCAGTAGCCTTGGTTGGGGGCTTCAGCTCCTGCCTGGCCTTGGCCAGTCACAGCCCTTGGCAGCCGTGGCTCCCAGTTAATCCCCTTACACCCAGTTTAGAGTGCGCCTGCCCCTGCAAAAGGGACTGTGTGGCTTAGCTGTTTCTTCGGAGCCTCACACAGCAGTCCCCCATTCCCTTTGCTGTGCAGATGTGTAAGCTCAGGCACAGATGGGAAATGACTGCAGTGAAAGCCACGCAGCAGGTCAGTAGGAGTTATAACCCTGAAGTGCTAGCTCTCAACCCCCTCCCCTGGCCATTAGACCCCACTCACCTCCCAGAACTGGTGATAGAACCCAGGAGTCCTGGCTGCCAGCCCACCCCATTCTAACCAGCAAGCTGTTGCTCTCGGGGTGAGTATTTCCATATGCTCCTAGCAGAGGGACACACAATGCAGCTGTGAGATGTTCAGTGTGGGGTAGGGGGCCACACAGTTGTTACAGCCTTCACTGGAGAGAGGGACTTAAGGTGTGAAAGGGGAAAGGTCCTCACTGCATAGTCTCTCGGTGTGTGCTGCTATTGCACCAATAAGGGTGGGCAGTGCCCAGTTACCCCATTGCAGGGTCAGCTGGGCAGCCCCTGGAGACTGAATCCTCAGTGCATGGGGTGGCAGCAGGCAGAGCTCCCTCCTCACTCAAATCCCTCTCAGGGGGATGGGCAAAGGGGCACTCAGTGTCCTGGCTGGGCAGAAGTGACCTGCGGTGCCCCCAGTACTGGTGGGTAGCAGTGTGCACACAGGCCCTGGGCCAGAAGTGCTGGGCAACTGCACTTACTGCTGGTCCCAATCTCAGCCATGGGGGGTGGGGGAGGAATGAACCGATTCCAGTGAGTGGAGTGTAGGTGTGAGAAAGAAAGCAGCGCCTCCCCCTGGCTGGAGGGAAAGCAGCTCAGCTGTGCACCAAGCACCCTCTACTGCTCCCTGCCAGTGCAGAGTCTCCCATAGCTCACAGGCAGGGAGGCTGAAGTTGGACCAGAGGGGTCTGAGCTCCAGAGGAGATGAGGGGAAGGAAGGAGGAAAGAGAGAGCAAGATGGAGACTGGGCTGAGGAGAAGGAGTCAGAGAGTGAGAGCAGTGAAATGGTAATGAGGGAGGGGGTTCCCCACAGGCTCCAGGGCAGTTGAGGAAGGGGAGAGCACCCTGCTGGCTGCATCGCCATAGCGTGAGGGGTATATGATTCTTCTTCTCAAGCCTGTTGGGGCTGTGTGGTATTCCCCATCCTCACGCGGACAGTCACGCTCACTGCCCAGGCAGGTCACATGCCAGCTGGGCCATTTGGATCCCTGCATATGTCTCAATAATGATGAAAGTGCCTCTGTGATAGGCATGGAGGTAAGTCATGTTATGAGTACTGAGCTGTAACCATTTTATGAAAACTGGATCAGTGAGGAGAAGTGATTGTATATTGAGTTATTAGAATTCCCTATGTGACTGTACTGATCTAGCTTATATTGGGGGTAGTGAAATGTTTATTATACACTTCCTATGTCTAGGGAAGGTGACAAAATGGCTTCCCACATAAACACACCAAACCAGACACTTGAAAGACAACAGGACAGGCTGCTGGCTTCAAAAATCCCCTCTCCTGTTGGAAGCCTTGTTTTGCCTGTAGACATGTAGAAAGAGAGATCCTGAGACATGAGGCTTGGTATAAGGGGCCTGGCATGAGGCCTAAAGCTTTGGGCAGTTTGATCAGAGCCTGCTGTACTGGGTACCTGGCTGGAGCCAGTGCAGCACCCAGAGAGTACACACACGCAGACCACAGACTGGGTTCAGTAGCGAAGGCACTCAGACAGATTTATTGTCAATGGAGCATGGTCCTAGTACCCTGGCTCAGTGATTACAGTCCACTAACGCATGTATGCTTGTTACAATGGACCAGCCCAGAGTGACACTCCGCTCCCTCCTTGGCCAGTCAAAGACACCCCCTCTGTGACCCCTCTTTTATACACTGATACAAACAAGTTACCTATTGCCCTTCTGATGTGTTTAGTTACCACCCTTTATCTTATACCTGTTGGTTTGATCAAAACATCTCTAATCCATCACCATTACCCCAACCTTATCTTTAGGAGGGGTCTGTGTGTCCCTCTGGTGCCACAGGGGTCTTGGGGTTCCAGCGAGTCCAGGGGGGCTTCTCTGGCTGTGAGAGGGGAGGTTGCAGGGTCTCGGGGTTCTGACCAGCCTAAGGGGGCTTCTCCGGCCATGGGGAGGCCAGGCGGGGTTGAGGTTCTGGCCATGGGGGGGGGCAGGGCCCCATGCTGAAAGGGGAGGGCTGAGGGCTAGCCTCCCTGAAGGAGGGGTTTACCCGCCCATGCTCATCACCATACAATTGGGGCATCTTCCAGTAGTGCATTAAGCAGCATGACTAACATCTGCCTCAAGTTGTTTGTTCTCTCATCCTCTCCCGGGGAAGAAACATGTGCAGTGGAATGTCTTGCTTTGGCAGGGATTTTTTAAAATATACTTGTTGCTATGAGTTTACAAGAGAAGGTAAGGCCAAAGAAATTGCACTTAGAGTGGAAGGTGGTGAAGTTTGTGACGGTCCTTTGTTCCTGGGGGAGTTCATTCCTCAGTCCTGGATCACCACCAGAGAAAGTTTTGTCTCCTGCGCAGATGAGCTTTACTCTTATTGTTGAGAGCTCCATTGTGAGAGAGGAGCAGATTTGTTGACCATGGTCTTCATCCCAGGGCTTTAGATAGTCTTTTAGGTATCGTGAGCTCAGGCCATGGAGCAGTTTGAAGATAAGGACTGAGACCTTGAATTTGATTCGAAATTCCATGGAAAGCCAATATAGAGAGTGGAGCACAGGTTTCATGTGCTCCCAGTAGTCTGTGTTGCTGAGGAGACATACTGCAGTGTTTTGTACTAGTTGGAAATTCCTAAATGCTAGATTCCTTCCTGCCCAGGTATATTGCATTGCTGTAATCTAGTTGAGAGGTGACAAAGAGGCATGAATAACTGAGGCCAGGTCTTCATTTGCCAGGATGGGACAGAGTCTCCTAGCCAACTGGACATAATGGAAAGCATTACTCACAGATGCCGCTAATGGAGCTCAGTGTTAGCAAGGAATCCAAGAGCACTCTTAGACTACAGACTGAATTAACCAATTGTGGGTGTGCGCCTTCAACCAAAGGAGATTGAACAATGGCTTCAAACTCTTTACCCCCAGCAACAACAGACCCAAAGGGCACCATGAACAATTAATCAGTGTTTTGAATCATGCAAAGGGGAGTGAGTTGCCAGGGAGTGTCAGGAAAGTCTGAGTGGGAGTAAAGTTGACACTGAGCGTAGAGGAGTCCATAGGGAATTAGTCTATCCAGGGTTGCCCATGGTTAGACCCTTTGTAAGCAGGCACGCACAGAGGCTGTTTTATTGTTTTTAAGACACATTTTATCTGAAGTGCTTTTGTTCTAAATTAACAATCCTTTGCGTTGCTGTCATTGCACTAGAGGGAACAGAACTGCAGGGTCTTAGTCTTAAGTCTGACCTCCTGAACTAGTCACAATGGATACACAGCAGACTGCAACCCAGCACCGAGTCCAAGAGTGGGAAAATTATCTGATTCCGCCCCAAGAGACTACTAGGGACCTGAGACCTAGCTAGGGTGCCCCTGGAAACACCTGTAGGGTCAGTGGTGCAGTTAGAGCCATGTGACAATTATGAGAACCTCCTGTCGCCATCTTGGGACTAGCCAAACCCCCCTTCCCTCTCTCCCACACACAACCAAGCCAGTATATGAGTCTTGTAAATATGCCCAGCTGTCAGTCAGCCCAGGGGAAGGAAACAAATGCCCCCCATAGCAACAGGCAGCCCTGAATGCCTACAGCTCCCCACTGGGACAGCCACAGGGCCAGAGCACAGGCCTCGCCAGGTCAGGCCTTGTGTGGAAGACAATCCAGGAAACCCAAAGTGCTACAGAGAGCAAAGTGGGAGCTTGAAAAGGGGCACCCTCCTCACAGCCATTGCACACCCCAATGCTCCAGCACAGCATTAGGAGCAGAAGGCCTGGAATCGAATCCCTGCATCTCTCTAGGTCAGCATGGGATTATGTTACACAGTCCACCACACTGCTCCCCAGCTCGAGAGGCTCAGGCACTCTCCAAGCTGCTCCACCGGGCATGGAAGACATCAGGCTAGTCACTTTGGTTCCCTCAATACAAGGCATTTCCCTCTGGCTCACATTGTCCCTGACCTCTGGGCTGCATAAGCCAGTAACGGAGGGGCCTGGGCTGCAGCACCACAAGGTATTGCATTCCTGTCTACATGTTTTCCTGCCAAGAACATGTCTCTCCTATACAGCTTCTCCAGCCCATCTGGCTCTGAGCCTAGAGGTCTCAGTCCCTCTGGGCTGCAATAAGATAATCTGATGTTGTCATGACTCCTCAGCCAGGACCATTTCAGAGCTGTTGTCTCAGTGCCGTCTCAAGCAGGAGGCACTGTGTCAGTTATTCTGGTTGTGATCATGACACTCACTGTGGCTGATGGGAATGGAGGGTGCTAAACAGCTTGCAAGCTCCCACTCAAAATATTCCCCGACTGCTGCTTTTTCCCTCCCTGTCATGTTTTGCAGTAAGTGTAAGGGCTCCAGGCTGGCTTTCCTTTGAAATGCAAGCTGAGATTCTGGTGAAGAAGGGAGCCTGGGAGGGGGGCAGCATTGCAGCCCTGTGCAGTCCCATTCCAGCCTGTCAGCACATGCAGGCATACCAGTCCTCCCCCATCCCTACCCCCCAAAGCCTTCAGTTGCTGGCCCTACTCCTGCAATAGTATCTGCCATTCTGTCACTTAAACCTGTAGTGAGTAGGGATCTGCATGGCCGCAAGATCCATCAAGGCCTGACATGGTGGCATATGGGAATATTTAGGGCCATGCCCTTTCTAAGCACAGTGCCTCTGCTCTGGGAAACTCCCAGCCTCAGTGATGATATGCGGGTTCCCAGGCAGCAGGGGGAGATCAGGGCTGGTCAGGAGTCCAAGGGCAAGATGGAGGCAACAGTGATGCTGGAACAATTTGTATGGAGGGTGCTGAGAGCCACTGAACCAAACTGTAAACCCTGTATAGGATGGAAACCACTTCAAGCCAGGGAGTGCAGCAACACCCTCACACCCCTAGTTCCAGTAGCTATGGGAGGCAGTCTGGCATTGAGGACTGTGAGGCAGTTGCAGCTTGGGACAGAGCTGGCTAGTGCCATGGAAGTGCTGTTCAAGGGCTTTGCCAGATGCAAGAGGTTAGATGAGACCAGGAAGGTGACAGAAGTTACCCCACTGTTGTTGCTGGATGCTTTAGATTAGCTCCGTGCACCACAAGCCTCTGGAAAGAGCTCCAGGGCCTGGCCCAAGTGGGGTCACAAGCAGCCTCCATGCTGTGCAATGTCAGTGGCTGAGCCCCCTGTTTGACAGCATGTCCTACCCCAGTCCTGCATCCTCCTGGAGCTGCAGGGGAGATGGACCAAAGTTAGTGCCTAGCCTGTCCCTGTACTGTGGGGCCTGCATCCAGCCAGTGCAAAGAGCCTGGTTGTGGGATAGCCCAGCATACTGGGGTGCTGGAGTCCTCGGTAAGAACCCTAGTGCGCTGCCTAAGCCCTCTCTCCAGGAATCTCCCCTTTAATTCCTGGAGGTGGCTGGTTCGCTGCCCAACCATTATCACCTCCCCAGCTAATCTCCTTCTCAGCTGCCCACAATTATCACGCTGTACTAGTTCTGTGCCTATAGCCCTCTCATGGTTTCCCCATCCATGCTGGCTTCTTTGCCCCCTCAACTCCCACTCCACTTGCTCCCAGGCTGGTCTGGCCAGGTGGGCTCCCCAGCCATTGCCATGCTGCTTCCATCCCCAAAATGCCACCATTCATCTGCTTTCTAACTATTGTGGCATGAAGAACTGCACTGAGCTGCCTGCAGGGCATGGGCTGAAGAGCTCCCAGCTCCAAGCATCATCTGGCCCTGAAAACACAGCCCAGCCCTGCCCTGCCCTTCCCCACCCTGCTGCTGCCCTATCCTCATCTGCCTAGCCCTGTCTGCATCACAGCCCACAAGCTGTTGCAGAAATACATACATGGGGAATGCATATTTCATAACTGGCTCTTCAAGTCTAGTACAGAAAGGTAGAACATGATGCAAGGCTGGAAGCTGAAGCTAGACAAATTAAGACTGGAAATAGGGTGTAAATTTTAAGCAGTAAGAGTATTAACCACTGGAACAACTTACCAAGGGTTGTGCTTAGAATCATAGAATATCAGGGTTGGAAGGGACCTCAGGAGATCATCTAGTCCAACCCCCTGCTCAAAGCAGGACCAATCTCCAGACAGATTTTTGCCCAAGATCCCTAAAATGGCCCCCTCAAGGACTGAACTCACAACCCTGGGTTTAGCAGGCCAATGCTCAAACCACTGAGCTATCCCTCCCCCCACTTACCAGTTTTGGTAGGATGTATTTCTGTTTCATCACATAACATAATCTTTAATTAAGATTAATCTTCAATTCCTGGAGACTCCAGGACAATCTTGGAGGGTTGACAATCTTTCTTGTGGTGGATACTCCATCACTGACTATTGTTAATTCAAGGTTGGTTGTTTTTGTAAAAGTTGTGTTCTAGCCATTAGTTTGGGGAAGTTCTATGGCCTGTGCTATACAGGAGGTCTGTCTGGATGATCACAATGGTCCTTTCTGGCCTTGGAATCTATGAATCTGTTAAAAAGCAACTGCCTACACAGCCGAGCAGAGCACTCAGTACACAACTAAAAACTGAATAGCCCTGTCCTGGGTGCAGAAGGGTCCAGACACCATGATGCCAATGCTGGAATCCTAACTCCCAAGCCTGAGCCTCTCGATATTGACATCCCTGGCCTGTGGGCTCTGGGCACCAGGGCATTAGTGCCAGGATTCACACAGTGCAGTGGGCTCTGTACTTACCCCTGTTTCTCTCTTCATTCCATTTCAGGGAGAAGATAAGTGCTGGGTTCTTTCCTCCCCTTTTCAGCCACTCGATACCTCCTCAGGGATGTCACCAGATCCGCCTCATGCCTGCATTAGCTGAAGTGTTGCCCTTTAGTGTGCCCGGCATCTGGCCAGCCCCTCACCCCCCTCCACCTAGCCGTGGGTGGCTGAGCATGCAAAGGTCTGGCATGTTTGCACACAGAGCTGTTCTGTTTGGCTTCTTTCAGCAGCTGCTGCAGGGATGACAAGGGTGAGAAGATCCTTTTCCAGCCCCCCCCCCCCGACCCCCGCAGAGAGAGACTTCAACATGCCTGCTTATTAGTTGATTTAAGAAACCTGACTGTGAGCATGAGGACCCAGGGAAAGGGAGCCCAGCCCAGGGGCAGATGCGGAGCATCCGTCCCAGCCTGCCCAGGGACCTGTGCCTCTGAGCCCTACCTGTGGGGAAGCCAGGAGCACTGTCTTTATGCTGGTTTCACCTACATCAAAGGTGTGGTGCAGTCAGAGTGCTGACTCTGAGCTGTGCACCAGACAGAGCTCCCTGGAGGCAGAGATCCTGCCTATCCAAAGGGTCAGGACTCTGAGTTAGAGGAGACATGCAGGACAGTGACAAACAATCCTGGGCACCGCCATAGCTGTGCACTTCACCTTGCAGCCCCTCTGGGGTGGCTCAGAATCACTGCACCCCACTGGCAGAGGTGGACATTGCACCACAGAAAAGGTAAGCCCGGACCAGGGGTGGGTGGAGAGCAGTGATTCCATTTTGTGAAGAAACTTGCTTGGAACATGGAAGAAGGAGCACAGGTTGCAGGAGGGAAGAGTTTAGCTAAGGCACCAGGAAGTCAATCTATGTGCACATGGTTAGAATGGTGGGTGCTGATGCAGCACCTCTCGAAACAGTCCTCTCAATAAGCACCAGTTTAGTTTAGAGCCAGTAACATGGTCCTGTCATGTTGTTACCCAGTACTCAGTACATGAAACATAGTGGCTGTTGACCAGTCAGTCTAGTGAGACTCACAGCAAGGAACAGAGTGTTATTAACAGGCAAACAAAGCTGAGCACCTAGAAACAGAGCAGAGGCAGCATGGAGGGACTCAGACCACTGGGAATACTGGATTTCAGCAAAAAAAAAAGTCTCACACAAACATGCAAGCAAGAACTGAATCTGTACACAGAGCTGATCATGGGGTAAACATGAGAAAATGAAGGTAAAGCTTTTTAGTATCTCATTGGGGAAAAAAAGACGAAGTGAGTGAGACACTATTGCCAGGAATAATGCCCAAAATACTGGAACTGCTGATAAAAATGTTAGATGACTACTTTGATCCCAGATGGAATGAGGCTGTAGACAGAAGTTGTTGTTTACCCAAAGCCAGGAAGCAGAAGAGGGAATAGATATTAGGTTACAGAACTGAGAACTCTGGCATCCGCATATAACTTTGGAGACATTAAAGATTTCCTATTAGAGACAGCATCATTTGTTGGACACATGATTCCACCTTACAGGAGAGATTGTTGAGAGATACAGATCTAACCCTAGAGAAATGCCTCCAAATAGCAAGGGCAGCTGAACTCCTGAGAGAAAGATCAAAACAGTGACAGACACCAGTGCAGAACACGTAAACAGGATCAAGCTAAAGAAACCCCAGAGACAGGCTGACCAAGAATGAAGGCATCATGGTCCTGTATATATATTAAGGAAAGCAATCTGAAAGGCAGAAAGAAAAAAGCTCAGCAACAATAGAAGGTGTGGATGAGAAATAGAATGACTCCTGTGTCCCAATGCTGCAGGTACTCTAGAAAATAAAAAACAGCAGTACATGCTGTGATTCAGGACCTAGACTTCCAGCAAAGAGGAGAGTATTTGCAGTATGACTTGAGCACACGGGTCAGCAACCTTTGGCATGTGACCCATCAGGGTAATCTGTTGGCGGGCCGCAAGACATTTTGTTTACATTGACTGTCCGCAGGAATGGCCCCGTGCAGCTCCCAGGTCACCATGGTTCACCACTGGGAGCTGTGGGGGACTGTGCCTGCGTACATCAATGTAAACAAAATATCTCACAGCCCGCCAGCAGATTACACTGATGGCCCACATACCGAAGGTTGCCGACCCCTGCGTTAGCAGATCCAAAGACTCTCAGTGTACATGTACTGCAGAAGAAGGCTGCCAGTCATTCAGCTGCCATTTTGTAACTATGCTATTAGATCAACAAGCAATTTGATTCCAGATGGATTCTGGAGCCAGCTGCAATGTAATCCCAGCAACACTGGTAAGCAGCAACATTAGATGAGACAAAGAAATGTGGAGAAATGTGGCCAAGTGCTTGTGATGGGCTGTCAATAAGAAACTCACAGAACAAGAAACGTTATCGCTTGGAGTTTAGCACAGTTGACACAACAGTACCACCCACTGCTAGAGTCCCTATCAGAAACCTGTGAGCCCTCCAGCCCCAGCAGTTGACACACAATGATGCAGCATAGGAAAGGTCAGAGACCCAAGAACAAGCATTTGAAAGAGTAAAGAAAACCATCAGCAATGCACCAGTTCTAAAGTGCTACAACCCTACAGAGCAGCTACAATGTAATGCTCAAAAGGAAGCCTAGAAGCAGCACTGATGCAAAGCCTCCAGCCTATTGCATTTGCTAGCAGAGCTCTGACAGACACAGAAAGGGACTATATTCAGATGGAAAAGGAGCTACAAGCTGTGGTCTTTGGAATGGTACAATTCCAGTTCTCTGTTGAGCACAACTTGAATGTGCAGTGTGATTACATGCCATTAGAAAGCATCATGAAAAATCCACTGCTGAGTACACCCAAGTGGCTACAACACGTGATACTGAGAATCCAGCGCTATGATGTCAGGGTAAGTTCCTGCCTAGAAGAGTCACTACTGGTGGCAGATACAGTGAGCAGGGCGTAGCTTCCAGACTAGAACACAGATGGCTCTGTGGAACAGGAGACAGAATCTACCAACATGCTACAATCCCTTCATATCTCTGATGAGAGGCTCCAGACAATCTAACAAAACACCAGGCAGTAGAATGACTCTGGGTTTGGCTAGATCTCAAGGAGCAAGTGCCACAAGGGGCTACCTCTACTACCGGGTGAGGTATGAGCTGTGTGTGCAAGGTGGGATTTTGTTTAAAGCAAAGTGAGCAGTAACTCTGGCAGATTTAGGAGCTGACATCATGAGATGCATACACGGCTCACACGTGGGTATAAAGCCATGCCCCAAAACAGCCACGGAACCTACTGGCCAGGCATGAATGCCCATTTGTGAGCATACGTGGAATAGTGTAAGGTGTACAAATAGTATAGTGATCAACATAGGTGGTGTGTGAGTCTTTTGTTTGGAGATGCTACTTCCAGGAGTGCCAGAAGCTCCCTAGAAGTGTGGAGGGAGGGCACTGTGGCCCCGCCCCCACACTCCCTGAGGCCCTGCCCACACTTGGCCTCTTCCCCCAAGGCCCTGCCCTTGCTCCACCTCTTCTCGCCCCACTCCACTTCTTCCCCCAAGGCCCCACCCACTGCTTGCTCCTCTCTGCCCCCTCCAACCCATCACTTGCCCTTAAGGGGAGGGGAGGAGCGGAGCGGGGCCATGGTCTGGGTGCCAGTGGCCACCCCTCTTCTAGGGAGCTTCCAGCACTCCTGCTCCCAAGGGCACAAAGGCGGAAGGCCAGCGCACCTCCAAAGGGAGGTGACCTGCATCTGACATTTGCCCCCTGCATAGCCAACCTTTTTTATTTTGAGGAAGTTTAGCCTCCTCAAGCTTTTTAGATGGTCCTATCATAGAATCATAGACTTTAAGTTCAGAAAGGACCATTATGATCATCTAGTCTGACCTCCTGCACAATGCAGGCCACAGAATCTCACCCAGAATCTCACAGAATCTCACCACTCACTCCTGTGTCAAACCTATGTCTGAGCCATTGAAGTCCACAAATCATGGTTTAAAGACTTCAAGGTGCAAAGAAACTTCCAGCAAGTGTCCCATGCCCCACGCTGCAGAGGAAGGCGAAAACCCAGGGCTTCTGCCAATCTGCCCTGGAGGAAAATTCCGTCCTGACCCCAAATATGGCGATCAGCTAAACCCTGAGCATGTGGGCAAAACTCACCAGCCAGACACACAGGAAAGAATTCTCTGTAGTAACTCAGATCCCACCCCATCTAACACCCCATCACAAGCCATTGGGCATATTTACCACTAGTAATCAAAGATGAATTAATTGCCAAAATTATACCATCATACCATCCTCTCCATAAACTTGTCAAGCTTAGTCTTGAAGCTAGATATGTCTTTTGCACCCAATTCCCTTGGAAGGCTGTTCCAGAACTTCACTCCTCTGATAGTTAGAAACCTTTGTCTAATTTCAAGTCTAAACTTCCTGATAGCCAGTTTATATCCATTTGTTCTTGTGTCCACATTGGTACTGAGCTTAAATAATTCCTCTCCCTCCCCTCGACCTTCAGCCTTCTTTTGGTTAGGCTAAACAAGCCAATCTCTAAAGTCTCCTTTCATAAGACAGGTTTTCCATTCTTTGGATCATCCTAGGAGCCCTTCTCTGAACCTGTTCCAGTTTGAATTCATCCTTCTTAAACATGGGAGACCAGAACTGCACACAATATTCCAAATGAGGTCTCACCAGTGCCTTGTATAACGGTACTAACACCTCCTTATCTCTACTGGACATACCTCGCCTGATGCATCCCAGGATCGCATTAGCTTTTTTCACAGCCACATCACATTGGTGGCTCATAGTCATCCTGTGATCAACCAATACTCCAAGGTCCTTCTCTTCCTCTGTTACTTCCAACTGATGCGTCCCCAATTTATAACTAAAATTCTTGTTATTACTCCCTAAATGCATGAGCTTGCACTTTTCACTATTAAAGTTCATCCTATTACTATTACTCCAGTTTACAAGGTCATCCAGATCTTCCTGTATGGTATCCCAGTCCTTCTCTGTGTCAGCAATACATCCCAGCTTTGCGTCATCCGCAAACTTTATTAGCACATTCCTACTTTTTGTGCCAAGGTCAGTAATAGAAAGATTAAATAAGAGTGGTGCCAAAACCGATTCCTGACAAACTCCACTAATAATCTCCTTCCAGCCTGGCAAGTCACCTTTCAGTATGACCCGTTGTAGTCTCCCCTTTAACCAGTTCCTTATCCACCTTTCAATTTTCATATTGATCCCCATCTTTTCCAATTTAGCTAATAATTCCCCATGTGGAACCCTATCAAATGCTATGCCTCCTCCCATGGTGATCAACAACAGAGGGAGACTATGCAGCCTCACGAAATCCCTGCCCCACCCTGGGAAAAGGTCAAAACAGACCTGTTCACTTTTAATGAAAGGAACTACATGGTCACAGTAGGTCACTGCTCCAACTTCTAGGAGGTGGATTATCTGGACGACATTCAGGCAAGAACTGTGATCTGTTCATATGAGGTAGTTACAGACTCAGGAGAGAAGTGGTGATGAAACCGAAGAGAGCTGTGGAGTAGCGGCAGACATTTGGCACATGCAGACAGACAGGCCCAAGGCCAGGACCAGGAGAACATAGAAAGAGCCTCTGCCATCAGCTGATCTGATTTACGACAGTCAGAAACTAGTTATATGAGCAACACGGGACCAACAGGACAGCACCCAACAGGAGGAGCAGACTAGCAACAGTGTGGAAGTAAGTGTCCTACAAACAGCAATAACACAAATGAGAAGTAGGAGGCTGGTTTGAAGACCAGCACACTTGAAGGATTATGAGGCTTAGCAGGCTACAATAGAATGGTGAAGGCTACATACCTAGAGTGTGCTATGTACTGGTAACCGCTGGTCCTAGCAAGTCAGCAAATTCTTGCACATTGCACAAAGATAAAACAATAGCAACAATTATTAAAAGGAAAGATATAGCAACCTGTAACAAAGTTGGAGATCGGTTGCAGGAGGGAAGAGTTTGGACGAGGCTGCAGAAAGTCATTCTCTGCACATGGCTATAAAGCTCTCTCTTTGCAGCATCTCTGTAAACAGTTCTCTTTAAAAAAAAAAGCCAGTTTAGTTTTGCAATCATGAAGTCCTTTCATGTTGTTACTCAGCCCACAGTACATAATACAGAAGAAACTAAGAGATGGAGAATTCACTGCATTCTTAATAATGTGATCCAATGGTTAATTACCCTCACTGGTAAAACACAAAATGTGCTTCATTGCCGGTTTGAATTTGTCTGGCTTCAACTTCCAGACATTTGTTCTTATTTTACCTTTCTCTGTTAGATTAAAGAGCCCATTAGTACCTTGTTTTTTCTCCCTGTGGCAGGATGTACCAACCCACCACCACTGGGCCACAGGGACTGGGCCAGTCATTGTGGACCCAGGAGACCATACCCCCTGACTCCAGCTGCACATGCTCCAGGTGGAAGGGACGGATAAAAGGAGACAACTCAGCTCAGTCTGAGGAGGAGGAAGGACATGTGCTGTGGGCTCCTATAGAGGTGCCTGCAACTCTCCAAGCAGTGGGTCACTGAGCTGCTGCCAGCCGAGGAGATGTCCGAGATGCACCTTGTGGTAGGAAGTGATCGTTGGAATGTTGTAGAAGCTGACACTTAAACCCTTAACAGGGAATTTCCCTGTTTTGTAGGGCCCTGGGTCAGAACCTGGTGGAGAAGGATGGGCCTGCGTTCCCCTACCCCCCACCACTTTACCACTAGGTGTGGCCACTGTTTGTTTGCTCTGTCCCACCCAGGGGATACAGACAGACTGATTGTTCTGCCCTGTGGGGGCTGAGGACTGATAGTTTGCTTGACTGGGCTGGGGTCCTGAGCCCTACTTGTTACAATTACCTGATCCCACAGGGACGCCGAATGACTGTGTGATGGGGTGTACCAACCCTACACTGGGCCAATGGGGGCAGCTCCACTTCACACGCAGGTTTCCCCATGACACTCCCCATAGAGGTAGTTACATACTACAATCAAATCATCTCTTGATATTCTTTTTGATAAACGAAGCAGATTGGGCTTAGATTTAAGTCTTCCACACTAAGACATTTTCTCCAGTCCTTGAATAATTTCTGTGGCTCTCTTCTGCACCTTCTCCAATTTTTCAGCATGCTTTTAAAAAATATAAACAGCAGGACTGTATGCTTTATTTCAGTATTGGTCTCACCAATAATGCCATGTACAGAGGTAAAAATCATCTCCCTACCTTTCCTTCTTCCCCTATGAGACACCCTAAACCAGAGGCCTCTTTTCAAAATGTGGTTCCTGTACACTAAGCCTTGGGTTTTCAGAGTAGTCTCAGTGCCTAGATTGCATAGCTTTAGTGGGAGCTGGGTGCTGAGTGCACTTGGGCCCCCTCTGAAAATACCACCTTCCACTTGGAGCTCTGACTTAACCAATTTAACTCTGCCCCAGCATCCAACACTGCCGTGTTGCCAACTCTCAGCATGTCTGGTGTTTCCTATAAATCCCCAGCTCCTGGAGTCATGGGATTATAGGACACTCTCAACTTCCAAAACAAACTATGTTTCTCACTCTCGGGGTGGGGAGAAAAGCTAGCAAACAAGGCCCTCTAAAGGCTCCAACCCCAAAAGGCCCCACATGGATTATTGTGTAAAATCTCATGATTTTGAAGCCAGTCTCTGTATGTTGGGGCCTGCTCCTGGTGTGGGGCTGGTGACATAACATTGAGCTCTCTCCACACTGACTGGTCTACACTACGCGTTTAAACCAATTTTAGCAGCGTTAAACCGATATAACACTGTACCCGTCCACACTACAAGGCCCTTTATATCAATATAAAGGGCTCTTTAAATCGGTTTCTGTACTCCTCCCTGTCGAGAGGAGTAGCGCTAAAATCGGTATTACCATATCGGATTAGGGTTAGTGTGGCCGCAAATCGACGGTATTGGCCTCCGGGCGGTATCCCACAGTGCACCACTGTGACCGCTCTGGACAGCAATCTCAGCTCGGATGCAGTGGCCAGGTAAACAGGAAAAGCCCCGCAAAATTTTGATTTTCATTTCCTGTTTGCCCAGCGTGGAGCTCTGATCAGCACGGGTGGCAATGCAGTCCCAAATCCAAAAAGAGCTCCAGCATGGACCATACGGGAGATACTGAATCTGATTGCTGTATGGGGAGACAAATCTGTTCTATCCAAGCTCCATTACAGAAGACGAAATGCCAAAGCTTTTGAAAAAAAAATCTCTAGGCTACACAGTGCTGCGTGACAAGCGTAACGGGAAGCCAGAGACTCAAATGGACGCTCATGGAGGGAGGGAGGGAGGGGGTACTGAGGACTCCAGCTATCCCACAATCCCCAGCAGTCTCCGAAAAGTATTTGCGTTCCTGGCTGAGCTCCCAATGCCTGTAGGTTCAAACACATTGTCCGGCGTGGTTCAGGGAATAGCTCGTCAATTTACTCCCCCTCACCCCCGTGAAAGAAATCATTTCTTGACTTCTTTCAATATCACCCTATGTCTACTGAATGCTGCTGATAGACGCGATGCTGCAGCAGTGAAGAGCAGTATCTGCTCCTCTCCCCTCCCTGGTGGCAGACAGTACAATATGACTGATATCCGTTGTCACCATCAGCCCGTGAGTGCTCCTGGCTTGCCTCAGGTGAGGTCGGCTGGGGGCACCTGGGTAAAAATAGGAATGATTCCTGGTCATTCCCAGTAGATGGGACAGAACGGCTGGTAACCGTCCTCATCATAGTAACTGGGGACTGAGCTCCATCAGCTCCCTTCCTTTCCTGTGTAAAGAAAAGATTCTGTACTGCCTGGACTATCACAGCAGTGGGATGCTGGGCTCCTCTCCTCCGCACCGCTTAATGTCCTGCCTGGATTGTCATAGCACCGGGAGGTTGCCTCCTCCTCATTTTATCTCACTAACAAGTCACTGTTTCTTATTCCTGCATTCTTTATAACTTCATGACACAAATGTGGGGGACACTGCCACGGTAGCCCAGGAAGGTTGGGGGAGGAGGGAAGCAATGGGTGGGGTTGTTGCAGGGGCACCCCCCCGTGAATGGCATGTAGCTCATCATTTCTGAAGGATCTGACATGGAGCAGCTATGCTCTGTGATACACTGCTTCTCTAGTACACTTGCCCCATATTCTAGGCAGGACTGACTCTATTTTTAGAAACCATAAAGGAGGAATTGACTCAGGGAGTCATTCCCAGTTTTGCTTTTGCACCCCTGGCTGATCTCATGATAGCAGCAGACAGTACAGAAAGACAGATAACCATCATCTCATTGCCAATTTACACTGGCAGCAGACAGCACAGAACAACTGGTAACTATCTCTGCTATCATGCAAAAGCAAATGAATGCTGCTGTGTAGCGCTGGAGTATCGCCTCTGTCCGCGGCATCCAGTACACATACGGTGACTGTAAAAGAAAGAAGCTGAACAGGCTCCGTGGTTGCCGTGCTATGGGCTCTGCCAGGGCAATCCAGGGAAAAAGGGCGCGAAATGATTGTCTGCCATTGCTTTCCCGGAGGAAGGAATGACTGACGACATTTACCCAGAACCACCCGCGACAATGATTTTTGCCCCATCAGCCACTGGGCTCTCAACCCAGAATTCTAAGGGGCGGGGGAGACTGCGGGAACTATGGGATCGCTATGGAATAGCTACCCACAGTGCAACACTCCGGAAATCGACACTAGCCTCGGACCATGGACACACACCGCCGAATTAATGTGCTTAGTGTGGCCGCGTGCACTCGACTTTATACAATCTGTTTTATAAAATCAGTTTATGTAAAATCGGAATAATCCCGTAGTGTAGACGTACCCTATGAGTTGAGATGCCCTTCCTGTGGGATGGGAAAGGCCTGATGTAGCTCGTAGAGATACTGAGCTACTCATACTGCAGGGTTCGACCCCTACTCTGGTTCGCAAAGCCGATCCCTGCCAACATTATATCGCAGTGACACCAATGCTAATGGCATGCCCCAGACTGCCAAGTTCCCTGCATCTCACTTGGTGCTCTGTCCCCATCTTGTCATGCCTGCTTCATTCTCACCCGCCCACTGTGAGCAAGCACCCCCCTGCACCAACTGTCCCAGCCAGTGCTAAAGGGCTACAATAGTAATGAAAGCCTTAATGATCATTGTTCCAACGTCGGGCAGGTAACGGTGGTTGAGGGTTTGTGCAAAGCCAACCCTGGAGAGTCCCACTGTAACAACCACCCTATCACCCATTATCAAACACACAGCTGTCTGTTACAGCTGTCCCCCTGCTGTATTCCTTTTTCCCCTCTCCTTTTGTTTGTCCTGTGTGGCCACCCCTCCCGGCCATTGTGCTAACTAAAGTCACAGCCCTATTCATAGGAATGGCTTGTACAGACTAACTGGAGCCATTGCTCTGCCTAGGGAGGGGGCTTCTTGCTTCTTTGTTTGGCTCCTTTGTTGAGACCCGGGCTCGGTGTGGGGGGGCGCTGCCCAGAAATGCAAGACCTGAAGTGGCCAACTAATTAAGCATATGAGTCATACCTGTGGCTCAGAACATGCCCAGGCATGCCTATGCTTACCTGCAGCCTTTCCCTGCCTTCTCTCCTCCCCTGTATCAAGAGGAGCTAATCAAAAGTACTGGTGGGAAACTGTCTGAGTTTGCCTTTAAAGCCAGACATTTTCTGATCAGACCTCGGAGAAGGTCCTTGCTTTGCCACCTGCTCTGATCAGCTAGGGGTCTTTGGGGGGCCCTCTCCCCACTCTCGTTTGTTTTTGAGCGTACTCCCGCTTTTTAAACTCCCCTCCCATGAACAACGAATTTGTGCCTGGAGATCTCCTGATTATTGTAAGCGAATCAAGTCCTCTCTCCATCCTCCGATGCTACTGCTATTCCTGCCTCTGTGCTTGCTGCTGTCCTGGGCATTGGTAAGAACTCCCTCTTGCAGACTCCCCCTGTCCTAGCTGCTGACCTTGTTTCCCCAGCAGACAGACCCAAGCTAACTCCTTGGTCTGTATCTGTAATCTGTTTCTCGCTTCGCAACGCCTTTGCTGCTAAAAATAAGCCTGTGCCGCTGCTAAGCTGTGCCTTCCTGGACTGTATCCTGGGCCGCCAGCTTGCAGCCGCCCCACTGCTGCAGCCACCCCCCCCCGGGGGGCTGTACCCTGGGCACACACCACTCTGCCCTCTGGAACTGCTCCCCCTCCCGATCAAAGAATCGGCATAGTGTAAGGTGCACCTATTAGAATCAGGTTCTTAGTCTAGATAACTTGCAATTTAACCTAGCTGTGGTTAAGTTAAGTTTAAAGAATTGTTTGTATTGTGCTCTGTAAGTTAGGTTTAAAAAAGAATTGTTGCATTGTGTTCTGTTACTTGCTAATTTGTGTAGTCTTGGTTAAGTTAGATCATAAATAAGATTTTGCTGTGTTCTGTATAATTGTGGTTAAATTTGTCTTCCCGCTACCCTAACCCCCCTCCGCCAAGCTTGCCCGTGTCTCCCCCTGAGCTCCCCAGTCACTCGTTGCAGTCTCTCTTCTGTTTAAACTTGCAACCTATCTGCTCTCTGTGTCTCCCTGAGTTTAAATCTCCCTCCACAGCACCTCTGCCTTTGGTCTCTGCTCCACCACAGTGCTCCTCTTCCCCCATCCCCCAACCTCATTCCTGTACCACTGCCTTTCTCTCTCTCTCTCTTTTAATCCCTTCCCCCACATGTTCACCCTGCTCCTACTGCTGCCAAACCTCAATTGTATTACTGAAGTCTAGCATAAAACCCCATTGGTTACCCTTTTTCTCTCTGACACACCTCACATTTTACATTTACACCACTGTGACACATTTTTACCTAGCGTTGTTGGTTATTGAACACATTTTACCCATAACTGTTAGTAGGTTATATGCTGCTGTGACACACCCTTTACATAGAAATTGTTAGCTACCTGTTACATTTATACTTCAGTGTTAATTGGTTACCAAACTGTATTGTACCCCACTGTATTGTACCCCACTGTTGAAACCCCCTATACTATTTACTAAAAGAAACCCCTCCCCAATTGTCTACCTTAACGAACCCCATACCCCTCACTATTGAATTTTCCCTGTTTTTGCATTTTCTTAATAAAGTTTATTTTGCACCCCACCAGTGCAGTAGTTGTCCCACAAGATCCTCTATCTGCTGGCAGGGTCAACAGCAAAGGGGAAGAAACAGTGATAGCACTGGGAGGGAATGCACTCCCTGTGGCTCCCATTGGAACAGTCCCCTTAGCCCTTTCCCAATGGCTGGAGAGGCTTTTCTAGGGGAAGCACCTGCCAGGCAATCTGTTTGGCTGATATTAACTGTCCATTTGGGAAGAGGAGCAGAGATGGGCTGGAGCGGCTGTGGTGGTTGTTGCTGGAGTCTGACCTTGGTACATTTAAGACAAAATGAAACAAACTGGCCCAGGATGGGTGAGAGAATTTTGTGTGTGTGACTGACTCTCGCTGGTAGGTCACTGCTGGAAATCCCAGACCCAGCTCATGCTCTGAGCAGCCACAGCCAGGCCTGGCAGACGTGTGCCAGCATGGGGCTATTTAAGGCCCTGCTTTAGCTGTCTCACTGCTCACAGTTTCCCAGCCCTGCTGCAAGGGCTCTTGGCAGCTGAGCTGGACACTTATTAGATAGAGACAGAGAGCGAGAGACAGGACACTACAGAACTACATCCCCAGCAGCCTCCCAAAACCAAGTCCCCAGCTACCCACTTCCAGTAAGACCTGGCACCCATTCCATGACAACCACATTCTAGCCCCTCAGCCAGGGCCGGCTCTAGCCATTTCGCCGCCCCAAGCATGGCGGCATGCCGCGGGGGGAGCTCTGCCTGCGGAGGCTCCACCAGAACCACGGGACCGGCGGACTCACCTCAAGGACGCCTGCGGGAGGTCCACCAGAGCTGCCTGCTGCCCTCCCGGCAACTGGCAGAGCGCCCCCCGTGGCATGCCGCCCTAAGCATGCGCTTGGCGCGCTGGGGCCTGGAGCTGGCCCTGCCCTCAGCCCCCCCAGTCCCTCCCCCCGCACACCTCCTTCCCACCCCCAATGCCCATCTACCACCTTCCTGCCAACCTGGAACCTATCCTCTAGCTACCTCCTTCCAACTTCTTGGCTCCCCGGCACCTGTCCCCCAGCTATTCCCTGGCACGCTGCAGTGGACCCTTGGCAGAGCCCCCAGCCAGGAAGGGAGCCCGTTGTAACCCGCTCTCACACACTATATGGGCCCCTGCTTGGAGATTTTATTACAAGTGAAAAAGAGCCACAGGTGGGAATTTATTGATGAATAAATCTCTATTTCTGTAATAATGCAGTGGCTGCGGAGCACAGAAACTGCTCCAGATGGATGTGCTCCCCACAGCAATGAGACTTGCCTTTATCAGGGTCGGGGTGTGGTAGCTGGGGGGTGGGGATTGGCTTCCATTGCTGAATCAGTGCCTCGGGGAGAACTGGTGCCTGGAGGGGATCAACACGTGGGCGGGGGGAAGTGGCACCAATTGGGGAATCAGCAGCCAGGGTGGATCTGTACCCAGCGGGATTGGTGTCTGCTGGGAAATCAGTGCCCAGGGATAACTGGCACCTGTGTGGGATTTGGCAGGAACTGGAGCTCAGTGCTTTGGAACATATCTTGCCATGGCTGTTATTTTGACAGCCCCTTTCAATGTATTCCTGTCCTGCTGGAGGCATGCTGTAGGGCCTTGGATACTGATCATCCTATAGACAGGCCCCACAGGGGGATGGCCTCCACTCCCCCAAAGGAGGTTGTCTAGGACCCCACAGCCTGCTCCTCACCATGCCAGTTCTCCACTCTCCAGGGGCAGTCGACGTAGTGCAGGGCCCCACTGACAGGGCTACGCTGGGCAGGATCCAGGACCAACAGGCTCCGCAGCATGCGAGTGGCCTCAGCCGTCAGGCGCCTCCAATGGCGTGGTAGGTCCTCATCCAGGCCTGACTCCTGCCACAGCATGAAGTCCTCAAAGAAGGGGTCAGCTGGCAGGCTTTGCTCCCAGGGGAAGTAGCCGGTCAGCAGGCAGAAGAGCATCACACCAAAGGCCCAGGCATCCAGGCTGGCATCAATGGGCAGGCCCTGGGCACTGGTGGCGTTGCTTAGCTCTGGAGCGGTGTAGGGGATCACCCCAGCCACCAGCTTGAGCCGGGTGCCCTTGGGCCGAGTGAGCCCAAAGTCGGTCAGCTTGATGCGCCGGCACTCAGGGTCGAAGAGCAGCACATTCTCGGGCTTGACGTCTCGATACACCAGCCCTCGGCTGTGGATGAACTCCAGGGCACTCACCAGCTGCTTGGCGCACTGCTTGGCAGCTGGCTCCGGGATCCCATCCTGGGCAATGACAGAGAGGAGATGTTGCAACCCACAGCACCAGGGCAGCCCCACCAGCCAAACGTGCACTAGCCAGCTTTGCATTCAGGAGAGACTCTAGCACTTCGAATGTTGGAGATGGAGGTTCTCTGAGTACAGTCATTCCCCACAACCTGGGGCTGGAGAGGAGATGGTGCACCTAATGGGGCAATGCCCATTCCCTGCCCCGGGCCCATTCCCTGCCCCCCTCAGCCAGCCAGTCCCACAAGCTGGGGCTGGATCAGAGCTGGAGCCCCCTAATGGGGAAAGCATCATCCTGACACCCCCTAAGCCAGCTAGTCTCCCACAGATTGGCCAGATGGGTGCTAGTGCCTCCTACAGGAGAAGGCCCCATATCTCATTCCCTTTCCTGGCACATACCCGTGGTTTGATGATGGAGATGAGGTCTCTGTGCAGCGCTGGCTCGTAGAGAAAGCCGTAGTGCTGGCTGGACTCAATGGCAATGCCAAACATACCGATAATGGCAGGGTGGGTGGCGAGGGATAGCGCCACGCAGTACTCATACAGGAAGGTGTGCAGCTTGGTGTGAGCTTTGGGCAGCAGCTTGAGAGCCATGGGGGTCCCTGAGGATGCGGGAGAGAGGTTAGACTCCCCTTGAAAAGCTGCTCACACCATGGCCAGACAGGCAGGGCATTGGGCAACTATGGGGCATGGAACCGTGGAACTCACTGCCACAGGGGATCTCCAGCCAGATCCTGCGGGCAGGTGTTCAGTGTAGGAGCTAGTTAAGAGGAATGGCCATTCTGAGAATGAGCCCAGCCAGCTGCACCCTGGGTGGGTAGAGTCTGACCTGGGGCAGCAGGGGGTGGGTGATACCAGACTAGATGGACCCATTTGGTCTGATCTGGAGCAGTGAGAGGGAGAGATTCCAGGTTAGATGGGACCATTGGCCTGACCCAGGGCAGTAGGAGAGGAGCTGAGGGTCGGAGAGAGCAGAGGTGGGGTGGGGTGTAGGTCCAAGGTGAGGGCAGCTCCTTACCTCTCTGCCTGTGTGTCACCAGCACCACATGGCCATACTTGCCCCTGCCCAGCTCCCGGATGACCTGGTAGTGCTCAGCCACCTCGGTGCGCACCAGGCTCTGGGCCGTGATTTCCAGCATTTCGTCCGACACCGCCAATGCTGCTGCTCCTGGGCACTGGGCCATTACTGAGTCCTGCAGAGACACCACAGGCTGAGCCGCGGCAGCTCTCACTGGACAGAGAGAGCCAGACCTGGCACCTTATACACCACTCCATCCCTAGATGCTCTACTTGAGCCTGGGGCCTGCAGGGAGTGGTGCCTAGCCCGGCACCCAGGTGATGGTGCCCTGGCTTCTCAGCAGTCTTCTGCACTGCAGGCACAAAGTGACAGGCGAGGGGAGAACTGGCTTGGTGACCTGATCCCCCTTTGTTTGTCCTGGGCGAGGGGCTGGTTAGCACTGGGTGGAATGGGCACTGTCCAGAGGGAACCCAGCTGAGACTCCTGTTCATCTCATACAGGCCAAGGAGATGTTGCTTCCGGTGGGAGGAGGGACTGCTGCCAGGAACAACCCTCCCAAGTCTCCCCAACCCAGCTCTGTGAGAGGAGGGCAGGATCAGTCAAGGTACCATCACCACTGCACATGGCAAGAGGCTTAAATGTGCCAGCCTCATTCTCCATCCCAGGTGTGGGGTCCCTCTGGCTCAGAATAAGGCTTGGAGCTGAGTTAGAGCCCTTCCAGCAGCCCTTCTAGCTGCTTCTGGAGAGACCAGACCCCACCTAATGGGGGAGCGGACAGATTACCCATGGACAGGTCGCTCACTGTGTTCTGTGTTCGGAAGCCACCAAACCCCCCCAGAGCCGCAGTGTGTAGATGTGGCTAGGCCTTGCATGCTGTGTATAGTATTTGGGGAAAATCTCCCAAACCTTGCCCATGTGGATCCTTCCTATTGCAGATGCTGTGTAAGAGCCAAAGGCACAGCAGCCCTATGCAGTGCCTCTCATGTGCGGCCAGCCCGTGCACTGCAGGGATCCTGCCAGAGGCTGAGTGGGTAAAGGGATGAGGCCTGACCCCTCAGCACACCTGAGAGATCTGTAAAGCCTGGCACTGCACAGCCTCCGGCTGTGAGGAATGGTCACCTGCCCTGACATGGCTCCTGAGGCGTCCGCACTTGGATCCAGGGACTGCTCTCTTTCTGCTCAGGACACACTTAGGGGTGCCTGGGACTAGTGCTGGGGGAAAAAGTGATTTTTTTTGGGTTCATTGACAATTTCAAGCTCAAAAATCTAAACATTTACATTTGTGCAGTTTTTTTTTCCAAAACAAAACTCTGAAACTGACGAATTCTCAAAATCTTTCAATGTTGCTGAAAAAATTTTTGGTACAAAAATGTCCCCCAGCTCTCCTGGGGATTCTGGCTGGGAGTGGCAGCACCAAACATTCCTTGGCAGCCAGCCCCATTTGCGCACTGAACAGAGCACCCTCCTGCCCAGCTGAGAAGGTTGTGGCACCACCCTGACCTGCAGCTCCACACTCGTCCCTCCCTGTCAGCTGTGCCATTCAGGGTCCCTGGTGCCTCCAGACTTGGAGTGGGCACAGCCCTCTCAGAAGCACTGCACTTTCCTTCTGACTCTGACCCCTGGAGCCTGGGCATCTCAGACCCATTTTACAGGGAGTGGCGGGGAGCAATAACCAACTCATGAGACCCTCCCACGCCCAGAGACCAGGAATTGATCCCTTCTGATTGGGGGTGCCCTCACCTGGTACTGCTTAGCCCCGGCCAGGTCCTACTGGGGGGCCCTGGTGGTAACACTGAGCAGCGCAGGTTCCAGAGAGCTATAGAGTCTGTCCATGTCCAGCAGCCTCTTTTTAGTTATGGCAGCTAAGCTCTGGTTCTGCTCTACCCTAGGACCCTACAGCATCTATCTGTCCCATGCTGTCACCCTGAGCTTCACTGGTTTCTGCCAGCCTGATGCCAGCAGCCAGGGCAAACCACACTGGGTGGATGGAGTCATTCTGGATTTACAGTGGTGGGAATCAGGGCAGAGCCCAGCCCCTCGAGTCCATTGTACCCAAACTCTCAACTGATTATTTCTGACTCGTGTGATCTGAAGTTTGGATGTCATTGTATAGTGATTAGATGCCCTTCACCAATCTATCATCTAATCTATCCTGTTTCAAATGACATCAGAGGGTTAGCTGACGCAACTCACTCTCACGCCAAGTTTTTCAGAGAGCTGGACACACAGTTGGTTCTGGGCACATTGGGTATAGAGCTCTGTGCGACTCTACCCCCTTTCTTCCTCTCCTGCTCCAAGTCCTCTCTCAGGAACTGGTGCAGTGCCATGGGGCCCGAGTCTGCCGTATGCTGTTTGTGGCAATTGTCTCAAGGCTCTGCTTTCCTGCCAGGCCCCTGGCTCTGCTCCTGCTCTGCCCTGGGATTTCAGTGCTTCTAAGCTGCTCATTCACGGTGCTCTGGGGGCAGGATCCAATTCCTCTGCCCCCCCACAACCTGGCCCAGTGCAGCCTCTGGTCTCTATAATGACCCCCCCCCCCAGTCACAGCACCTCAGTGGGCAAAGATCCTGAGCCAGCACCACAGACCATCTTCTATAGCTCAAGCTAACAAGGTCCCAGCCTTAGGTAGCAGCACTAGTCCCCTGGCTGGACTGTGGTACACACTGGACTGGTAGATCAGAGCACCTTGCCCCAAGTGTCTAAGCCAGACACAAGAGATCAGAGCCCCACGGCCTGAAAAACTCTGACTCTATTGAGTGAGGGGCAGCATGCTGCTATACAGGCAGGTGCAGCATTGGGAGAATGAGCAAGAATAACAGGTCTGTAGCCTTTTCCCTTGGGTTTACAGTGCTTCATCTAAATCAGAAGCCAAAGCTTGTGCCTCCTCCATGCTCCCCACACCCTCTGCTGTTGCTAAATTACACCAGAGCTCTGGAATCTAGTGATTTAGCCATGAAATTGCTAGAGCTGGGGAAAGCTCTAAGGGCCAGATTTGCGCAAGAGCTCAGGGCCAGATGTGATGGGGCTCAGCATACCCAGCTGGGGCTAGCTTCTCAGTGAGCACAGCTAAGAGCATCTCTGGAAACCTGCCCCCAGTCAGGGGTGCAAAAAAATTACACCCTTCCTACCCCCCCGATTTACCCAGAATTGAGAGAAGCAGCCAGGACCCCCAGAACCCACCAAATCCTGTCGTATGGGCTGAGGCTCAGCATTGCTTGCTCTCAGGATCAGCTGCAGCCCCTGCCCAGGTGAGGAGTCCTCACTGATAGGTATGAGCCCATTGGTGAGGATGGGCACAGGGGCTGGGTTCAGAGTGTAGGAATTAAAATGATTATGATCATCTCAGGAAAAGGGATCCACCAGGGAACATGGCACTGTCACTGGGGAGACTCAAGCCTGTGTGCACGGGAATGTCTTTACTGAAGGAAGTTCAGGTTACACACACACCTTAAGGGTTTGTGGGATTGGGCCCTTACTGCCTCAGGAACAGGGCCTGCAGCATCAGGCCTGTAGCTTGCCCAGCCTCTACCAGAGCAGTTCTCCTCCTGAGTTGCTGGGCCTGCCTCTGGCGGTTCTCCTGTCATCCGCTCTAGAGGGGCAGCACCACTCTTGCCTGGGGTCACAGGGTTAGGGTTTAGCCTAGTGCTCTTTGTCTTGGTGAGGGGTGAGTAGAACCAGAGCCGGGTTGCAGCTGGCGGCCTCCCAACGTGGCTCTGTGCACTCTGATGTGGGTCTGTACCAGGCGCTGAGCAGGTAACACTGTTACCCTCTGTGGCACCTGCCACGCCAGCAAGCACAAGCTGCAATTTGTAGAGCACATGGTGCAATGACTAGAGCTGAGGATGAAGATCCCAGAGCCCTAGCCAGGGCTTATCTCCCTTCAGCTGAGCTGGAATTGGGGAAAGGCTGGATCCTTTATGAATCCATCCCTTCTCCCCATTCCCCCTCTGGGCTGTATCCCAACCCCCCTGGAGACACTGCTGCCCGTTGTCAGCACAGGAGACCCTCCTCCCCCTGAATATTCTCCAATTTACAGCAGCACATGCTGCATGGAGCCCTGAGCTGCTGGGATTGACAATGAGGACCTGACCCTACAGCAGGACCCTACCGATTTGCCTGCTGATCCTTACATGCAGGCCTTTTGGTGGGGGCAGGTGAAAGCTGATTGCTTGGGCAGCACAGCCTGAGCCCGCATCACTGCAGCCACCCCTCAGAGTCCAGCTAAGTTTACCCACCCACTGTGCTGTGGGGAGGAATTCTTCCCCAAACACCATCCTGGAGAAGCACTATGTCACCCATATCCCTGGTGCACCCACCTCCCACACAAAAGATGGCACTGTCCCTCTGCTTCTCCCTGCCCTGTGCATGCCTCTGTCTGCTTTCCCCATAGCCTGGCAGGTCACTTGCCCTTTCCTGCTCATACACTGCATCGCTCTCTTTTCAGCTGATCACTAGCGATGCTATTATTATCGATAATACAGCTAATGCTTACATGGAAGGCTGTGTGATTAGAGCACAAGGGCTGGGAGTTAGGGCTCCTATCCCCAGCTTTGGGAGAGGAGTGTGATCTAGTGGGTTAGAACAGGGTCATAGGGAGCCACACTCCTGAGATCTAGCCCACCTCTCTTCCTTGGGCAGGTTAGGGGTTGAGGTAGTACATGAGGATGGGAGACGGTCTGGCTGTGTTGTCCTTGGAACTGTATTAAATGCAATAACTGCATATGCTGATGCACCTGATAGACAGCTGCAACTCAGCTCCTTCCTGAACAAAAAATAGGCGCTATACCTATTGGGTTTCGGACGAACGATTATTATTGGTTACCGTTAGTTACTGTAGGTCCTGAGTACATCTCACACTCCATGCACCTACAGATCTGTCCAACTCTAACTTGTTTGGAGAGCAGTACCAGGTTTACAGTGACACCAATAGCACCGTTGTGCTAGGCCCACACACTGAAGGGGCCATTATGGTTGCCAAGCAGGAGCACCAAAAGCTCCCTAGAAGTGGGGGGACCACCCATGCCCAGACTGTGGCCCCATCCCCCTGCTCCACCCCCACTTTGCCCTGAGGCCCTGCCCCTGCTTGGCCCCTTCCCCCCAACGCCCTGGCCATTGCTCTCTCCGCCCCCCCCCCCCCCCCGGTTGCTCACCCTTACTGCAGGAAAAAAGTGGGAGGGCTAAAAATGAGGGGACATGGCCCCCTGCCCCACCTCCATTCTAGTGCCCCTCTTGCCAAGTGTCTGGTTTTCGCCAGGAAAGTCCAGTTAAAAAGCAGACCTGGCAATGTCTGGTCAGTACTGCTGACCAGACACTAAAAATCTGACTACAGGAGTAACTGCAATCAGCCTCCCCGCCAGGAGGGCATGAAAAGCAGTTGCTGTTGCCTGAAGTAGCTGCAGCTCAGCTGGAGAAAGAGAGAACTGGCTCCTGAAGACCCAGCTCCAGTAGAGAGAGGTAGGTACAGGTTCCACACAACCCAGGAGTGGATCTTGTCCACTCCCCTCCTGTTCCATTGTGCTTGTCCCCAGCCCCTGTCTTGCTCCGGGGACCGACCTCCCCTCCTGTCTTTTACAATCATTCACCAGGGGGGCCCACACATTTGGCGCCGGGCCCATCTGGAGAGCACTAGCTGGTGCAGCAGTGGTTGGGAAGAAGCCAAGGTCACTCCAGGAAAATCCCCTATTCTTAGAAAATGCTCCTGAGAATCTGTGCATAGGAGAGAGGCCATGGAGATACAAAGTCTCAGCCAGTACCGTCATCCCACAGTTATCGCCAGAAGAATCTACTCCTGGGTAGTGTGATGGGGCAAGGCCAGATGGCTACAGTAAAGTACTGAGAAACAGGTATGTTAGCCCCAGGCTAAACAAATCCCTAGTACCCTGGTAATTCGAGGAGCAGTGGGCGTTGTCCGGGGTTCTCTGCTCGGTGTCCCCATCGGGTTCCCTTCCTTTAGCCCTATGACTTCACTCCCGATCCTGTTTTTTTCATTAGTTGTCCCCCGTAATTATTTGGTGTCCCAGACCTGTGGGTCCTCCCCTTAGGCTGGGGGGAGGCCCTTTAGAAGTGGGCGGGCTTCGCCCGCCCACCCCCGCTGGATGCCAATAGGACCCTGGTAACCAAATGGCAGTTGCTCCAGGTTAATCAAGGCACCTGGGGCCAATTAAGATCTTTCTAGAAAGCAGTAGAGCTAGCTACTTTAATTAGAACACCTGCAGCCAATCAAGGCAGGCTAATCAAGGTACCTGGGTTTAAAAAGAGGGTGGGCCTGGGTTTGGGTTCCTCCCAACTCCTGATCAGACACAGGAGGAGCTGACCCAGACTGTGGGTTCCACAAGAGGGGAAGATCACTGAGGTGAACAAATCTGCCAATAAGTGCAGGACCCACTAAGGTAGAGGAGGAACTTTGTCACGGTAGGCAACATTGTCATTGTGCTTTTACTAGGCTGATTGGCACATGAGTGTCAAAAAGGGGGCACTCCATGCATTCCAGAAGCCAAAGTTAGAGCCATGTAATGATCTCACTGAGACAGAATTATGTAACCATACATTCACAGAGCCATAGATTTTTAAAGCCAGAAGGATCCATGTAGTCTAACCTCCTATGTATCATAGGCCATAGAATTTCACACTTTCATACAGTTACCTGTGTATCAAGCTCTATAACTTGTCTCCCTAAAACATATCTTCCAGGGAGAGAAGGTGAGTGAGGTAATATCTTCTATTGGACCAACTTCTGAGACACAAGTTTTCGAGGCACAAAAAAATCTTCTTCAGGTCTGGGAAAGGTACTCTGTCTAGCTCTACACTTAAAATGCTACAGCTGCAGCACTGCAGCCACACCACTGTAGTGTTTCAGTATAGATACTACCTATGCCAATGGGAGGGGTTCTCCCATCAACATAAGTAGTCCACCTCCCCAAGAGGTGGTAGCTAGGTCAAAGGATGAATTTTTCTGTCAGCCTAGTGTGGTCTCCAACGAAAGTTAGGTTGGTTTAACTACACTGCCATGGGGTGTGGCTTTTCACCACTGTGCAACATAGTTAAGACAACCTAATGTTATGGTGTAGACCAGGCCTCAAAGTGTTACAGCTATATACAAAGTGGAACAAATTGTTTAGCATAAGTAGTTAACACATATTCTAAGGGCCCATTCAAGATGAAGGGGCCCAATAAACACTCCTGCAGTCATATGACAAAAAAGGGGAGGGGCATAAATCCAGTGTTGTAATGAGCCATAAATCCAGTGTCTTTATTAAAACCATGATTTTTAGTGTCTAACAAAGTCATGAATTTAAGTTCCCAGGCTCATCTTGTGAAGGTGTTGTGCAGGTTTCCTTTAAGGATGACGACCAAGAGATCAGATATGGAGTGATCCTTTTGTGAAAAGTGTTCACCCACAGGTGATATGGTGTGTTTGCCTTTTATCATCCAGAAATGTGTACAGTCTTAATCTAAAGACTTCAAGAGATGGACGATTCACCACTTCCCTTTTTATATTCAGTTCAACAGTGAATCACCCTTACTGTTAAAAATCTGTCTTATTTCCAGTTTGAATTTGTCTGGCTTCAGCTTCCAGGAGCTGGTTCTTGTGATGTCTTTCTATGCTAGATTAACAAGTCCTTTAGTATCCTATATTTTTTCTCCATGGAGGTGTTTGTACACTGTAATCAACTCACTTCTTGGTCTTCCTTTTGATAAATTAAACAGATTGGGCTCTTTAAGTCTTTCATTCGAAGGGCTTGTCTACACTTAAAACAGTACAGCAGCACAGCTGTGCCACTGCAGCTGCACAGCTGTAGACACTACCAAAGCTGACAGGATGGGTTCCTCCATTAGCATATATAATCCACCTCCCTGAGAAGTAACAGCTACGTTGAGAGAAGATTTCTTCCACTGACCTAGCACTGTCTATATAGGGACTTAAGTCAGCTTAACAATGCCACTCAGCGATGTGGATTTTTTCAGACCAATGTAGTTAAACCAATCTAATTTTCTAGTGTAGAGGAGGCCGAAGGCATCTCCTCCAATCCACAGATAATTTTTTGTGGCTTTTTTACCCTCTCCAGTTTTTCAACATCCTAATTAAAGTGTTGAAACCAGAACTGGTTGCAGTATTCCTGTATTGGTCTCATCAATGCCAGATACAGATCACCTGCCTATTCCTACACCCTACTGCCTTATATATACATCCAAGGATTTCATTAGCCCTTTCTCCCACAACATTGCATTGGGAGCTCATGCTAGATTACTTGTCCATTATGATCCCCTAAGTCATTTTAAGAGTCACTTAAGTATGCTTTTCAGGATACACTCCCCAATTCTGTAGACATGGCCTGCATTCCTTGTTCCTAGGGATATAACTTTGCATTTGGCTGTATTAAAATGCAGCTGAGTGAATAATTGATGTTGGGGTTCAGGAGCCAAACTATAACAATCTAAAAAATAATTATCTGTTCAGTTTGAAACAAAACTGAGGGGGTTTTGGTTTTTCCCATCAAAACAAAAAAAAAAAGGGAGGGGGTCAGTTTTGTTTGAACCAAACAGTTCTTTTGACTCCAAATTTTTTTTCCATTTTTTCATTTTGTTATGGATCATTTTTAGATGTTTCACCCTTTTTGGTGTTTTGTTTTTTAAATAGCTAAAGTTAAAACAAAACACTGTTTCAAAATGAAACATTTTCTTTTCTGGCCAAAACTACTCACCAACTTCAACCTAAATTCACAACTAGTTTTGATGCCCCCAAAATGCATTTTTTGTGGTGACTGTACCACTCACCAAAATTGTTTTGTCCAACTCTATATTTAAAAACATTTTGTTTGAATTGGCCCAATTTATCAAGTGATCCAGACTGCGCTGTATCGCTGCCCTACACTTGTCTTTATCACTCTGTCAATGCTTGTATCACTCACGAATTTTATTAGCAGTGATTTTATATTTACCTCCAGATCATTGATAAAAATATTAAATAGTGTCGGGCCTAGTACCAATTTCTGTGGGACCCTACTAAAACACCCCCATTACATGATGGTTCCCCACTGATAACTATTCATACAAATTCAACATGACATTGATACAAATTCAATATGGCACACATTAAATGGATTAAAAACTGGCTAACTGATATGTCTCAAAAAGTAATACTAAAGGAGGAGTCATTATTGAGAGGGTCATTTGCAGTGAGATCCTGTAAGGATCAGTTCTTGACTCTACGCTATTAATATTTTTATCAGTGACCTGCAAGCAAACTTCAAAGTATTACTGATAAAGATTGCAGATGACACAAAGATTGGGGGAGTGGTAAATGAAAAGACAGGTCACTGATACAGAGCTATCTGAATTGCTTGGTAAGCTGGGTACAAGCAAACAGTAAGTGTTTCGATATGGCCAGATGTAAAGTCATACATCTAGGAATGAAGAATGTAGGCTATACTTACAGGATGGGCAACTCCATCCTGGGAAACAGTGACTCTGAAAACAACTTAGGGATCATGTGGATAAACAACTAAACATGAGTTTCCAGTGCAACACTGTGCCCTAAGGGCTAATTAAGTCCTTGGCTGTGTAAACAAGGGAATCTAGAGCAGACTAGAGAGGTTATATTACTTCTGTGTTTGGCACAGGTCTGACCGCTACTGGGCTACCATTTCCAGTTCTGGTGTCCACAGTTCAAGAAGTATGTTGATATACTGGAGAGGGCTCAGAAAAGTTCGACGATAATAAAAGGATTAGAATACCTGCCTTACAGTGATATACTTAAAGAACTCAGTCTATTCAGTTTATCAAAGAGAAAGTTAGCAGTGACTTGATTATAGGCTGTAAGTACCCATATGGGGAACTATTTGATAATGAGTTCTTCCCTTTAGCTGACAAAGGCATAAAACGATCCAATGACTGGAAGCTGAAGCTAGACAAATTCAGACTCAAAAGAAGGTGTACTTCTTTTAACAGTGAGGGTAGTTAACCACTGTAACAATTTAACAAGGGTCATGGTGGATTCTCCAACACTAGCAATTTTAAAATCAAGATTGAAAGATTTTTTCAAAGATATGCTCTAGTTCAAACAGGAACTAATTCAGGGAAGTTCTAGAGGGAATCAGACTAGATGATCACAGTGGTCTCTTCTGGCCTAATAATCTATCTTCGGCTTTTTGAAATCAGTCAGCAAACCATTCTTACTCTCCCTGGGCAGAACCATGTAATAATCTCACTGGGACAAAGCTGTGTAACATTTTCACCCAGACCGAGCCGTATAACAATCTCACCAGACAAAACTACGTAACAATCTTACCGGATAAAACCATCTAACGATCTCTCCAGGATAGAACTGTTTAACAATTTCACCAGGACAGAGCTGTTAAATTATCTCACCAGACAGAACTGCATAATGATCTCACCGGATAAAGCCATGTAACAATCTCACCATTGATCAGATGGCACTGATTGCCAGATGTCTGGAACTTCTGGGCTCCATGTTGTGCAGTGCATTATCCCTGCTTTCTGGCTCTGGTTTTGGGGATACCTAGTCATGCCTCTTTGTGTGCCTATCCTTTGTCTTTGACAGTGACTGGACTGCATGACCCCCCACTCCCCTGCCTGCCCCAAGCCTCTCACCTTCTCCAGCAGCACAGTATTGACTGCTGCAGGCTGTCCTGCTTCTCCTGTTTCTGCTGCAGGGCTCAGTTCAGTCTGTGCTGCGCAGCTGGAGGGGCTGTCAGACATTACAGGGCTAAGCGTGACGCTCCGCCCTCTCCCCATATTTCTGGCCCTGGAGGACTTGCTACTTCTGCTCTGAAGGTGACAGCAGAGGGGAGGTGTCTCATGTATTATCTCTCTGATAAGGCACATGGAAAGGAGGGTGATACAGGGTCCTCTGCCCTCACAGCGCTTGGAATGGGGCTACTGCTGCCCACGGAGTCTTAATCCCATGAACCTCAGGGATGCTCTGGGTTGAGAGGGCATCTGCAGTTTGGGGCTCGATCAGTGGAATTGGGGACTGTGCCTTTAAGGGTAGAGCTTTCCTGGCAAGGCGCTGTGAAGCGCTTGTTGTGCACAGCTAATTGCAAACTGGAACCTGACACAGAACAAAGCAGAGCTTTTACAGGCGCTGTTCTAGCGCTGTAGTGTGAACATTTATTATAGAGACAGGAGGGATTCTTCCCTTGCTGTAGTAAATCCGCCTCTCCGAGAGGCAGTAGCTAAGTCAATGGAAGAATTCTTTCTGTCACTAAAGTGGTGTCTACACCAGGGCTCAGGTTGGCTTAACTACTTCACTCAAGGCATGAAATTTTTCAGGGGCCTGAGTGATGTAGTTAAACTGACCTAATTGTGTAGTTAGACCAGGCCTGAGTAATCACTGGACACCACATCAACTCCCTTCCATATCCCTCCTCGAACCCCCACCCGACCCTGCCCCCTGCCCTCAGTTATGCTGCAGAGACAGTGATTTTGTGCATGGTCATTGCTGTGGGACACTGCCCAAGGAAAGGACCTTCTGGAGCCACACTCCCTGTGGAAGAGCACAGCACCACTCTCCAGAAGGGCACCATGGCTGCTGAGCAGCAAAAGACCCTTTGGTCACAGTTATCTGCTTTGGGGAGCCCCAGGAGCTGAAAGTGGCAGGGGCCTACATCACCACAGTGGGGCCAGTGGGCCCAGCCAATTGCATCTGCTGGTGCCACAGGGAAGATGGAAACCCCCAATGGCAGCTGCACTGACCTGCCCAGGGGTATGCCCTATAGCTGCAGCCAGCTGGCCCCTGTGCAGAGGTTGTCTCCTTGGCCAGGGCTCAGCTGTTTTCTCCTCATCGTGGACTTGTAGGAAGAGAGAGAATCTGCTCCCAGTGATGACACTGACCTGACCCAAATCACAGCACTTAACTCTGGGGCAGGGGTCTGTGTTTTGGAGCAGATGGTCAGTGCTGCTTGTGTGCTGTTTAGCTGGTGATTGTGAGGTTAGTGTATGTGCAGCTGCATCTCTGGCATGGGGCGAGTGCTGTGGCTCTTGCATGGCATTTGAGTGCTCTGCTCCCTGTTCTGCATGACCAGAGCAGCACAGGTGACCTGCCCATGCTCAGCTCTCAGTGCCACTGCTCTGGGATCCCTGTGAAGGCAGCGCTGTCTGGGGCAGAGTCTGTCCCTCACCATGGATAGCCGGGAGGCCTCTGCAAGCACAAGTGCCCAGGGCTCTGGGGCTGCTCTGCTCCAGCACAGGGACTGAGCCCTCTGTGTGCTGCCCACAAGGAGGGATATTTCACCAAGGGCCTAGCCCTGGGTGCCCTGCCTGATGGGAAGGCAGTGAAGAGAGACCCACGTGGCCTGTTATGGACCCACAATCCCTTGGGTAACCAGTCTCATCCCCTGTGCCTCACAGTCAGATCAAGAAAGCAGAGGGCAAGAGGAGCACAGTCCATCAGGATCAGGGCTTTGCCCCTGCACCTAGGCAAGAGAAGGACTCTGAGTGTTGTGGTTGAGTGACTGATGCAGCAAAGATCCTGTGGCAGCTGGGGCTGATGAGGACAGCTCCCTCTCCACATCCCATGCCTGAAGGCTGCCTGTGCTTACCCATGTGATGAGGAAAGGCCTTCAACATGGAAATTGGGGAGCGCCTGTGCTGGTGGGACCTGAGCAACCACAGCAAAAGGATGGGAGTCCTGGGGCTGGGTGTCTGAGAGCCACATGCTGGGGTAGCTGGTAGGGAGGTGCTCTGATGGGTTGCCTGATTTCATTGTACACAGGCCCTGCCAGCTCCCTAACAACCCAGTCATAATATACACATGGGGAAACTGAGGCACAGAGAAGGTAAGAACAATATGGCTTCTGACTGTGGATACCTCCATTTTTAAGATGCAAATCAGAGGCCACTGTTGAACACTGGCCTTGGGGCATGTTCAAATCACACAGTGATTAAGGGACAAAGCCAGCAATAGAACCCAAGACTCCTGACCCCTCCTCTTCTTCCCCTCCCCCCTTGGTGCTCTGATCACCAAACAACACTCCCTTCCCAGTGCTGGGGATAGAGCCAGGAGTCCTGCCTCCCAGGCCTCCTGCTCTAACCACTAGAGACCACTTCCCTCCCAAAGCTGGAGATAGAATCCAGGCATCCTGACTCCCTCCCCTCCCCTCCTCCCGCACCCCCTAAACCACACACCTCTTACAGAGCTGCAGATAGAACCCAGGCATCCTGACTCTCGTTTCATAACTGACTTTTTAACAACCCGCTTTCCCATGTCCTGCTCCCTTCCCGGCACAAATGTGACTCTCGCCTTGTGTTTGGCTCAGGGACAAGGCAGCTGCCATAGCCTAGGCTGGGTCTGTGTCCCATCAACAAGCAGCTTCCTCTGGCTTCAGTCACCATGGCTGAAGGATCCCCTCCACTCACAGGGACCCAGCCCACTGCTAATTCCTTCCTGGCAGCTGGCAATGGCTGTTGAGGGAAAGCAGCCTCTCTCAGCCCACTCAGCCCAGGGTGAGGAGTGTCACTGTACTGCAGGGTAGAGCTGGATGCAGGGCATTCTGCACTGCAAAGCCCACTGCAGCCATGACTTTGGGCTGTGTGCAAGCATGACGCACTGGGGCTGATGGCCAGAGGGCTCCCACCGGCAGAGGAACTCTCATGGCGAAGGCACTGCTCCAGCCCAATGCTAGTGCCACTCAGAGCAGGGGAGACCCCAGCTCAGCAGCTCCTGGAGAATGTGTTCCAGGGCAGGGTGCACACAACCCTTTGCACACAACTCCCCGCACCTGGAGGTACCTGCTCTAGAGTCACTCTTCACTTTCTATGGCTGTTTGGTCCTTGGCCTGTCTGCAAGGGATCCCATTACTGGCTCAGCTACCATAGTGATGCACAAAGAGATGATAGATGGAGAAGTAGATTTGTATGGGACTCCAGGTTGCAGGGAAACAGCAAGGACTCTGGGACAGGAGCAGCCGGGATCCAGGCTGAGTGGGCTGGGCTGGTGGGGCAGCAATGGTGTCAGTGAAGAGCAGGGAGGGCATTTTCACTTGGTGCTTCAAGCCATGCCAGAGGGCACTCCACTCCAGTGTCCATCAGGAGCTCCGTGAGGCCTCTGCACCCTCCCCCAGTGTCATTCACCCCTATTTCCCACATCTTCCTCTTTCCATGGAGCTGCCATTGCACTGTCAGTCAAACTGAGGGCCAGGGCAGTGGGCCAGTGTGTGGCAGCCAGGGCAAAGCTTCTGAATGATATGCATCTCGTATGACATCCATACATGCAGCGGGTTTGTCACGCATTCCCGGAGCTCAGAGGAAACATCATGTGCTGTATTTGGGGGCTGAGGCACTGAGATGCAGGCTGGGAGTTCTTGCCCCTGTTCTTCTATTGACTGCAATCAGCCTCTGTGCGCTCCCACAACCTTTATCACCAGCTAAGGCCTTGCAGGTCTACCTGTCCTGTCATGCACCAATTTCATCACTCAGGTAACTGGGAGATTGGACACAGTCAGTACAGGCAGAGCTGGAGATAAAGCCCAGGTTTCTGATATTACAAAGTCAAGTCTCAGCCACTGTGTCATGCTGCCTTTCAGAAGGAGTGGTCCAAGCTATGTACTTAACTATGCTGTCTCTAACCACTAGACCACACTTTGCACCCAGAGCCATGAGCATAGCTCAGGAATCCTAACAGCCAACATTCTTCTGGTGTCTCACAGAGTTGTGTATCCTACTGGCAAAGTGTGTGCTGTGTCTTCCTCTATGGCTAGATAACATCAATTCACCAGCCATTACTCCTATACCTAAACTGGAGGTGGTCTATGTGGCAGATCTACAGATCCTGCACTCCAACCCTGCTGATAACTCATGGGCAGGGCACAAATTATAGTATAGGGGGTTTGTTAGTGTCCTTCTATTTAGGTTGCCTAAAAGATTCCTTTCTCTGAGAAGCTCTCATAGACTCTGTAGCAGGTTGGTTACCTCTTCCTGCCCTGAGGGGTTTAAAAAGCGGCCTGGCAGGGCTTGAAAGTTGCAGCTCTAAAAACTGAGCTGATTGGGGAAATGGCTGCAGCTGGGCCACACCCTAATCAGGCCACAACTGGCCTGTATAAAAAGGCCAGGGAAGCCAGGTGCAAGCAGTCTCCCTCTGCCTGTAGGGTATGAGACATAAAGTACCAGAGTGAAGCAGGACTGGGGAAAGACAGAGGAACTGGGGAGCTCCAGCCCTGGAAAGCCCCAGGCTGTAACCTAGCATTAGGCCAAGAGGTACGGGGGGTTGCAGGGGGCAGCCTAAGGCAGCAGGTCCAAATCCCTTTGCTGATGAAGAGTGGCTGATACTGCAGTCTGCCCCAGTGAACAGGGGCTAGATGGAGACTGGGTAGTAGCCAATACTGAGGCAAAGTGGGGATAGTGAGATGAGGTCTCTCCTGAGATGGGGAGACCCAGTTAAAGAGGCACTGGTGTCCTGGGAGGGACATGGGGGCCAGTAGCTGGAAGGTGGATCATTGTCCTGCAGAGGGTGCTCTGGGCTGGATTGAGCTAATTCCCAGGATAACCAGCAGGAGGTGCCACAGGGGTGAGTCAGGCCTGTCTACAATCTCATAGACTTTAAGGTCAAAAGGGACCATTATGATCATCTAGTCTGACCTCCTGCACAATGCAGGCCACAGAATCTCACCCACCCACTCCTGTGACAAACCCCTAACCTATGTCTGAGTTATTGAAGTCCTCAAATTGTGGTTTGAAGACCTCAAGCTGCAGAGAATCCTCCAGCAAGTGACCCATGCCCCATGTTCGTTCCCCACTGCTACTGGTGCCTTTTGGTGCTGCTGAGCTTTGATATTCTGCAGCAGAAAAGTCCTTGGGCCACAACATTGCCTCTTCTTTGTTCTGTGAAATTCTGTTCTGTTTGGCTAAGATATAACATGTTAACTATCACCATTTTCCATCTCTTGCTCAGGAAACATAGGCAGCAGCCAAAATCATCATCTTTCTTATAGCATTTGAAAAGCATTCTAATACTTCTGGGGTTGCTAGGTGGATCCCCTTATGCCACCACTCTAAGTATGAATGGCGCAGTTGTCTATAATGTGTTGCATAGTTTGTACTTCATCACAATCACAATTTAGTGATTCTTTAATTTTCCATTTGTGGAGGAGACATCGACACCTTCCATGGATTGGGGAGGAGATAACAACCTTCACGTGGTCTCCTGTTACGTTTGAAGAAACAACAAATGTCATCAAATTGGTGACCAAATGTCCTTTAAGGACCTCCCTGGTCAGAAAAACAACAGCAAACAAAATAATAACCGAATGTGAACATTCTCAAGAGACAGACATGCAGCTACACTGCAAAAACAGCAGCAGCAACAACAGGTACTGCATCAGGAACAACCGGGAACTGCCACTATATGAGGGCAGATAGCTGAGCTGGAGGTACCCCCAAACAACCTCCCAGATCCAGCACCTGGTTTCTACTGCCCAGGATAACAGCCTTATTCAGCTACCAGCAAATGTACTTAGTTCAGTAGCCTAAGTGTGGCAGTCAATATGAAGGTTCAGTGATCAAATCCTGCTCATAATTCATAATAAAGAAGTCTTTATAGTTACATTTAATAGAATTTGGTTTACCTTTATATGAAAAAGGAACCTAGGAAGTTGCACACAAATAAACAATATTACAAGAACATTAAGGTTGCAAAGTCAAATACCCAAAGGCTAGGAAAAGATTTTCAGTTAGCTGGAGAACCTTAACGCTGCCCCTTAAAACAGAAAACTGCTTCTCTCTGGCAGGTGTGACATTAGCAACAGCTAGGACTTACCCAGCACATCTCCAATGGACTACAGAGCCTTTCATCTGTTATTCCCCAGTGTGAATCTAGCCCTGTACAACAGCACTAACAGCTGTTCCCAGCTAAAGGCCAATTAGTAGCCCCAGTGTGAAATTAGTTTGGTGGATCTCATCTCCAGCTCCCTTTTCACAATTTCACCCCCATTCTCACTCTACACAAACAAGTAAACTCAGCAGAGATATCAGGAACTGTCTGGGCTATTGAGAACAAGCTACTCAGGTGATCCCCACTGACAGCACCTCCACACCATACCAATGCTGAGGGCAGCTGGCAGAGCTGTACGTGCGGAAAGCTGTCCTGCATACAAACGGGGCTCTGTTTACCATGACTCTCATGCTGATGCCTTTCACCAGCACTAAAACTATTTTTAAAATGAAGTTTATGGTAATATTTAAGCTATTTACATATATGCAAATAGGCTATTAGAATTTGCATAGAATGACACCACTGGCAGTTCTGTACAGACGCTATGGTCCCATGATGCTCAGCTCTGCTGGGTGTAGGCTGCATTTGCTCTCCTCTTCCAGAAAGCACCAGCCTGCTTTGAGCCTGAAGCTAGGGTGGGGGAGATTTCCCTGGCTTCCCCCCATCTCTCTCCCTTCTCCTACTATTAATATACCTCTGATCTGCCAGCACCCCTGCCCAGTGCCAGCAGGAGGCCAAGCTGTGCCAGACAGTGGTGCAGGATGGGGGTGACCACTCTATTCCCATGAAACTAGGGCTGGGGTTGTGTGCTCACCCAGCTCCCAAGCATAGGTAGGGCTCTCAGTTGCTGCTGCCAGCTGCACAGGCCATTTGTGCTGTGAGGTCATTTTTCTCTATTCCATCGCTTTGGAATCTGCTGGCCCCCTTCCTGAAAGTGCGAGGCAGGGTCCCACCCCCACCACCAGACAGAGTGCAGTGCGAGCCAGCATCCTGCTCCCCAAGAACTCATCCCACCCATCTCCTATGGCCTAGACAGCACCTTAATATCCAGGACTCTGACCACAAGAACATGGGCTGGGGAGCTCAAATCGGGGGGCTCCAGCAGCAGGGAGATGAGGCACAGGAACTGAGCAGTTAGGTTTCATGGAGCTGCCACAGCCCTGGAATTAGGGGATTTGGACATTGGGAGGCAGATCTAGTTTAGAGATCAAGGAGGATCTCACTGCCAGGATCCTTCCCCAAGTCCCACCTGCCAGCCTGAACTTTTTGCACTACCCACGTCACCCACTGCCATGAACCATCCCTGATCCCACCCTGATTTGTTCTCACCACCCACACACTTACACACCTACATGTGTATAAACACACACACAAAGGGAGCAAAATAGGACTCAGTGGAGAGCACTCTCCCTTGATGGTCAGCACTGACCCCAGTGCCCCAGTGCCGCACTAGGGACCTGTGCTGCAGGGAGTGGGCTGGAGGCTCAGTACAGGAAGCATTTTACTCTCTCTATCCCAATGGGCTCTCCTTGTGACCCCCTCCCTGGGCTCAGGCATGGGCTGCACGTGCAGAGCACTCAGTCCATGGTGTCCCTGGGGCTAAATGGCCCATTGACAGTACTAGGTATGGATGGAGAGTTGCAGAAGAGTAGCATCCCCCTGCATTGCCCCAGCCCTGGGCTATGTTTCAGGCTGCATGGGATGGGGGCCAGCAAGGGCCATAGGGCAGCTGCACTCTTCCAGAGTGGGGTGATGGTCTCAGCACAGATCCCCTCCCCACCCTCTAGGTGCAGAGACTCCCTGTGGGCACCTTGCAGGGCAATCAACTGCACTGTGTCTAGTTGGGAATGGAACCCACCAGCCAAGCCTGACTGCAAAATGGGTTTGTGAATGACATGGGCTCCCAGCTACATCAGGCCCCCAACAGGAGTGGGGTTTAGGGGTGACAGCAAGGGTGGTGGAGCTGGGAACCTGGACTCTTGACTTCTCTCCCTGGCTCTGTGCCTGAGCAGCAGAGTGACAATGTGCATCCCTTCCCGTGTCAGTGACTCAATTTCCCCATGAGCGTCCTAGGCAATGACAAGCAAATGCTTCATATTGATGAGATGAGCAGTTCACACGGGCTTAGGGGATATCTCTCTCTCACACACATACACACACACACAAATGCACACACCATGCAGAAAGAGCCCAGCCCTACTAGAGGGGGGGCATACTTAGGTTGACCCCCCAACTCCCCTCTGCCACTATTCCCAGCACAGCAGGCTGGGCTGGCCAGGCCCCCAGGTGCATGAGAGGTTGACTTTGTGTGAGTGAGGCAGGGCGTGGCTATCTGAGGGCTGTCCCGGGTGAAGGAGGCTGTCCCAGTATTGCCCAGGCTTCACAGCTCAAAACCCATGATGTCAGACCCCAACAAATCATGAGAATTTATCTGAATTATATTGTGTTTTTTGGTCTTTTGATTTCCAAACTACCCCACTCACTGTGTGTGTGTGAAATAATAAGTGTGGCCAATGCTCCCAAATGTATTGGGTCCGGTGGTTCTGTCCCCACTGCTGCAACTCACACCCTACATCTGCTTAGCCCTTGCCCAGCAAGTAATTCTGCCTCCAACCTCCAAATCAATCCTGTCCCCCATCGTCACTTCAGGTCAGGCCTCCTGCCCCCCTCTGCCCCTCCCCTGCTGGCTCTGCAGGAGGGGAGGGGAGTAGACGGATCAACTTGTCCCCATTACTCACAGGAGGGGAGAGGGGAGAAGGAGTGGAGCCATCCTGGGCTGCTGGGCTCTTTAGCCTCCTCCTCCCCTCACCCCTCAGCAACCCAAACCCATGTTTTTGGGAGGGGTGGAGGAAGCTAAAGAGCCCAGCAGCCTGAGGCAGCTCTGCTCCTCCTGCCCCCAGTCCCATGAAAGTCTCTTTGCACTGCTGAGGAGAGGGAGAGGGAGAGGGAGGGAGGAAGGAAGGGAGAGAGCTCTTCCTGAAGCAGCTCTGATTGGTTGCTGTGCCCCAGGAGGTGGGAAAGTAGGGCAGGCAGCCAATCAGAGGAGGGTTTCCAATTATACAGGTCTCAAGTTCACTAGGGCTAGAAAAAGGCCACTCAGCCCAGCCCAGTGCTGTGGTTGCCAACTTTCTAATCGCACAAAACTGAACACCCTAGCCCCGCCTCTTCCCAAGGCCCCACCCCCTGCTCACTACATTCCCCCGTCCTCCGTGGCTCACTCTTCCCCACCCTCACTCACTTTCACTCAACTGGGGCAGGGGCTTTGGGCACAGGAGGGGATGAGGGCTCTAACTAGGGGTGCAGGCTCTAGGGTGAGGCCAGAAATGAGGGGTACAGGGTCTGGGAGGGGGCTCCTGGCTGGGGGGTAGGTCCAAAGGATTCGGAGTGCAGGAGGGGTCTGTGGGTTGAGGCAGGAGGTTGGGGTGCAGGAGGGTGTACGGGCTCTGGGCTGGGGGTGCAGGCTCTGTGATGGGCCTGGGTATGAGGAGTTCAGGGTGTGGGAGGGGGCTCTGAGCTGGGATGCAGGGGGGTGAGGGCTCCAGATGGGGGTGCAGATTCTGGGATGGGGCCAGGGATGAGGGGTTAGAGGTGCAGGAGAGAGTTCCAGGGGAGCTCAGGGCTGGGGCAGGGGGTTGGGGCACAGGCTTACCTTGGGCAGCTCCTGATCTTTGGCACAGCAAGGCTAAGGCAGGCTCCCTGCCTGTCCTGGCGTCTTGCTGCGCCCCAGAAGCAGCTACAGCAGGTCCAGCTCCTAGTCAGAAGGGCCAGGAGGCTCTGCGCACTGCTCTCACCCACAGGCACTGCACCCCCTGTAGCTCCCATTGACTAAGGTTCCTGGCCAGTGCTTGGGGCAGAGGCAGAGGCAGTACGTGGAGCCCCATGGCCCCCCTGCCTAGGAGCCGGACTTGCTGGCTGCTTCCAGGGCACAGCATAGTGCCAGGACAGGTAGGGACTACGCTGTCTTAGACCTGCAGCACTGCCGACTGGACTTTTAACAGCTTCATCAGCGGTGCTGACTGGAGCCACCAGGGTCCCTTTTCAACCAGATGTTCCCATTGGAAAACTGATGCTTGGCAACCCTATATAACAGTGCAGCCTCGTTCCCGGGCAAGGCAAGTGGCTGGCCAGGCAGCAGGCCCTAGGCGTGGCAGTGAGCTCTTGAGCTGGCACTGTGATGGTGCAGGATTTGAGCCTCACTCTGCTACGCCTGGGGAGTTGATACTTCCTGTGCACTGACATTTCTGCAAAGTAGCTTCCTTACACCCTGAGCAGTGGCTTGGAGACAGCAGGACAGCGCTGTGCCCGGAGTGGCCTGAGGGCCTGATATCTCTAGGGCTTTTTAGGCAAAAGGCTGATATTTGAAAACATGCCCTCTGGCTTGTGTTCAGTGTCTTTCACACAGCAGCAGAGACATGTCCCATGTCGTTAGTCCCACTAAAGAGAGCCAGGCCCACTGCTGCCTTGGGTTTCACACCCAGTGGTGCTCTTGAGGGCACTGTGGACAGTCCTAAATTCCTTGTGCTCTTGCTCTGCTCCCCTTGCCAGGACCACAGGCAGGCTTTCGGGATATGGAGCAGGCTTGAATTTCGGTATCTCCCTTTGGTTGATTCATTCGGGAATGCTGGGGCAGAGAAGATCATGGGATTGACTAGCTCCAGGCATGGGAACTTTCTGGGAACTTGCCAGTATAAGCAGAGTCAGGATGAGCTCTACCCTGACATCTGGTGGTGAGTTGTGGCAAGTGTGGAAAAGACCTTCAGGGGCAGATCGGGTTTGCATAGGCACACCCACCCTGCCTAGCATGAGCCCACAGCAGCCCAAAATGGTCACTTTGACTGCTGTGGGAGCCACAGTTTCTCTGTTATTGGGGCAGGAGGAATAACGTGTTGGTACCTTGATTATGTGAATGAAGGACAGTGAAATGGTTTTATGACAAGTATCAGAAGGGTAGCCGTGTTAGTCTGGATCTGTAAAAGCAGCAAAGAATCCTATGGCACCTTATAGACTGACAGACATTTTGGAGCATGAGCTTTCGTGGGTGAATACCCACTTCGTCCATGCATCCAACGAAGTGGGTATTCACCCACGAAAGCTCATGCTTCAAAACGTCTGTTAGTCTATAAGGTGCCACAGAATTCTTTGCTGTTTTATGACAGAGGGTATCATCATCAACTAAGTAGCACTCACTAGACAAGGGACATGGGTTCCAAAACCCAGTGATGAGAGAAAGATGCAGGTAGAGGGCCTGAAACACCAATTGCACTTTCTTCCTTCCCCCACTGTTGAACAACAGAGCTAATTTTGATTCTGTTAAGAGGCTAGTTACAGGCTGCTGTGCTAGATTTGTTTTGGGCCAATAGTGCACCTGCACTGGGGCACCTCTGCTATAACTAGAAATCATTAAAGAGCTAAGATCATTGAGTGCTGTGTTGACTAATAGGGGAGCCTGAAGAGCTATTGCTAAGCAGCTGGCAGAGCTGATCAGTTTGCGGGCTGGTTGCAGTGGCCTGTGGGATGGTGAGCAGACTGAAGCAGTTTTTGGGATGGCAGGAGCGGCTCACAGGATGGCTGGTGGAGTGGCGTGGCTTGCGGTGAAGGCTGTAGCAGAACCCCACAGAGAGGTGAGGCAGTCAGCCTTCGACCATGTAAAGTGCCCCCTTACACTCTGTGTGCCCCTTTCTCCCCTCCATCCAGCTGGTGGGGGGGTGGGGTGTAGAACTCTGCAGATAAACTTTTGAACTCTGGGGCTGCACTGACCTGGGACAGAGACTTTTGGGTTGTTGGACTTGTGTGTGGGGGGGGGTGATTTTTGGGTGCTTGGACTTAAGACCCTGAGGGGAAAAGGACACTGCCAAACTAACTTGGAGGTGGGTCTTCTGCTCATGGTTTGTGTTACAAATCCTGTTTGTGATGTTTCCCCAACATAATGCCGTATTTTTTCCCTCCTTTATTAAAAGGATTTTGCAACACTCAGACTCTGTGCTTGCAAGAGGGGAAGTATTGCCTCCTAGAGGCACCCAGGGGGTGGTATGTAATTGTCCCAGGTCACTGGGTGGGGGCTCGAGCTTGCTTTGCATTGCGTTATTGAAACAGAACCCCTGGATACTGAACCCGGCCCTTGTTGCTGTCAACTCAGACAGGCAGGAGGGTTACACCTGTAAAAATGTCTGTATTATAACTCCTGAGGCACACAGTGTTGTTGTGAGTGTGTAGCCACTTCTCCCTGCCCAGGACAGCCAGAGCTGCAGGGTGAGACCCCACTTTACAGCCCCATCTCACCTTCGCAGCACAGTCCGTTGGTGCCTGCAGAGCCTCAGCTTCAGCCCCGGTCAATGGGGATTTTTGTGTGTGGAGGTTTCCCAGAGAACCTGACCCACCATCTAAATTGTCAGTGACTGAGCAGCCTAGTGGTTCCCTTTCCCTGACTAGCTTGTCCCTGCTTGTGTCCTAGGCCTGTGTGGGGAACAGCCTTCAAACTAGCCTTGCCTTTAGGGGCCGATCCCACCCATGTGGATGAGAAGGGCCCTCAGAGCACAAGAGCCTTTTACAGCTCGGTTCCCAGATAATCAGTAGGAAGCTAAGGGATATTTCTGGGAACATTTCTCACCCTGTGAAAGGGTTTTATAAACTCCTGGGAGAGCAAATCTGGTCCCAGCTCTGCCCTCCCTGGCCAGTGAGGGGAGAAAACAAGACCTTGAGTTGTGCTGTGAAGCACAGAGTCCTGAAAGTAATCCCCAAAGCACTCCACTGTTGGGAGGGAGCAGCATGGTGGAGTCTGCAAACAGGTCCCTGCCTCAGAGCCCCACCCACCCATGCTGACATAAAGTGATACATGAAATCCCTCCTGAGCTGATGAAAAGTCTCTCACCTCCCCAAGTTCCAGCTACTGCCCCTGTCCAGGGCTTAGCTCTCTCCCAGCTCCCAACATGCCCAGAGATGCCCAAACTGCTACCAACCCCTGTGACAAGCCTCTGATGTACCTCAGCAGCCAAGGAACACACTGCCACTACTTCATATAGAGCACCATCCAACCAGCCTGCCTTTGGATCACTCTCCCTGGCCACACTGCTCAATATTAGCTGCAATGACAACACAGTCTGGAGACCCTTGACCTAATGGCCATTCATGTGTTTCACTGCAGTTCTGGGAGAAATTACCACCAGAACAAAATGCTGCTCACATGAAAACTTCGCTGTGGGAGGGACTGATGAATACTGGGTGCAGCTGTATCAGTTCCATTAACATATTGCCCCTGAGGAGTCCGTAGGACTCCGTTGATTTGGAGGTTGGAGGCAGAATTACTTGCTGGGCAGGGGCTAAGCAGATGTAGGGTGTGAGTTGCAGCAGTGGGGACAGAACCACCGGACCCAATACATTTGGGAGCACTGGTGGGGCTGGGCTCCTTGTGTTTGGCTCCCCATCAGTGGTGGTGGGAAGCCCTGTTGTGCTCTGTAAATCTGGCTTCCCCCTTACTGGATCTCAGCTGCCTCTGGTGTTCTAGCTGGGAACGGGGCATGTCAGCTTCAACAGTCAATGTAGCTCTCCAGCCATCTGGGTATGTCAACACTGCAATTCAAAACCTGTGGCTGGCCTGTGCCAGCTGACTCAGACTAAGGGGCTCGGGCTAAGGGGCTATTGATTTGTGGTGCGGGCATTCGGGCTTGGGCTGAAGCCGAGGCTCTAGGACCCTGAGAGTTGGGGGTTCCCAGAGCTCCCAATTGTTCGTGCAGGTTAATGGTGATCTAGCCACATATTGCTGAGGTGACTGACAGCTCTAATGGCACCCAGCTACCTGGGGAAGGACCCATGCGCTCCATGGTTTGTGTTTTATCCAACAAAGGAAAGTTTAAGGTCATAGTGCCGGGAGGGTAGATTTGCAGCTGACACACAACAAATGTTCCCAGTAGAATGAGCTGGAATGGCAAATATAGCAGCACATCATTCAGTCTAATTCAAGTCTTTGGTAATTATTTTTACATTAAAATATCTCCAAGTTGTTATGTAACAAATTGCCTATTGCTGTATGATTATCCAGCTTATCTGGGCACCAGCTGTAACTGCAGCCTTTTCTGCATCCTGGCACAGATTTGATCCTGGTCCCATATTTCTGCAGCTACATTGTTGCATATGAAAAAGACGGTTACTCACCTTTGTAACTGTTGTTCTTTGAGATGTGTTGCTCATATCCATTCCAGTCAGGTGTGCGCGCGCCGCGTGCATGTTCGTCGGAGATTTTTACCCTAGCAACACTCGGAAGGCCGGCAGGCGCCCCCTGGAGTGGTGCCGCCATGGCACTCGATATATACCCCTGCTGGCCCATCCGCTCCTCAGTTCCTTCTTGCCGGCTACTCCGACAGTGGGGAAGGAGGGCAGGTGTGGAATGGATATGAGCACCACATCTCGAAGAACAATAGTTACAAAGCTGAGTAACCGTCTTTTCTTCTTCGAGTGCTTGCTCATATCCATTCCAGTTAGGTGATTCCCAAGCCTTACCTAGGCGGGGGGGTCGGAGCGAGACGTTGCAGAATGTAAAACCGCTGAGCCGAAGGCGGCATCGTCTCTAGACTGTTGGACCAATGCATAGTGCGATGCAAAGGTGTGGACGGAAGACCAGGTGGCCGCGCGGCAGATTTCCTGGATGGGAACATGGGCCATAAATGCAGCAGATGAGGCTTGAGCCCAAGTAGAATGAGCGGTAAGATGGCCAGTCGGAACATGAGCCAAGTTGTAGCATGTCCGAATACAGGATGTCACCCAAGAAGCAATCCGCTGGGAAGAGATTGCCATGCCCTTCATATGTTCTGCCACTGCTACAAATAGCTGAGGTGAACGTCGGAAGGGTCTGGTCCTCTCGATGTAAAATGCAAGAGCCCTGCGGACATCTAAAGTATGCAGCTGTTGTTCCCGTCGTGATGAGTGCAGTTTTGGAAAAAAGACTGGCAGGAAGATGTCCTGATTGAAGTGAAAGGAGGAGACGACCTTAGGGAGGAACGCTGGGTGTGGTCGCAGCTGTACCTTGTCCTTATGGAACACCGTATACGGAGGATCCACAGTCAAAGCTCTAAGTTCCAAGACTCGTCTAGCCGAGGTGACAGCGACTAGGAATGCTGTCTTCAGGACAGGTACAGCACTGAGCATGTGGCTAAAGGCCCAAAGGGGGGCCTCATGAGCCTGGTCAAGATGAGGTTCAGGTCTCAGGTAGGGGCTGGTTGTCTGACCTGGGGACAGAGTCGTTCCAAGCCCTTGAGGAATCTGGAAACTATAGGATGGGAAAAGACAGAACTGCCAGCCTCCCCAGGATGGAAGGTGGAAATAGGTCCTGCTGAGCGCACCAGTGACAGAAGCGCTTCCATTTTGCAATGTATGTTGATCGCGTGGAGGGCTTTCTGCTTCCCAGCAGCACTTGTTGCACTGCAGCGGAACAACGCAGCTCCGATTGGCTTAACCAGCCAGCAGCCATGCAGTCAGATGAAGGGACTACAGGTCCGGGTGGTGTAGCCTGCCGAAGTCCTGCGTGATCAGATCCAGGCAGAGTGGCAGGAGAATCGGGTCTGACAGAGACAGGTCGAGCAGCATGGTGTACCAATGCTGCCTCGGCCAAGCTGGAGCGATCAGGATAAGGCAGGCTTTGTCCCTGCGCATCTTGAGCAGAACTCGGTGGACGAGAGGAAAAGGCGGGAAGGCATAACAGAAGTGACCTGTCCATGGAAGGAGGAACGTGTCCAACAGGGAGCCCGGGGAGTGACCTTGCAGGGAGCAGAACACCTGGCATTTCCTGTTCTCCCTGGAGGCAAAGAGGTCTATTTGGGGAAAGCCCCACCTCCAGAAAACTGAGTGGAGAATGTCCGGACGGATGGACCACTCGTGCATCAGGAAGGACCTGCTCAGATGATCTGCGAGTGTGTTCTGGACTCCTGGGAGGAAAGAGACCACAAGGTCTATGGAGTGGGCTATGCAGAAGTCCCACAGTTGGATCGCTTCCTGACACAAGGAGGAGGATCGCGTCCCCCCGTTTGTTTATATAATACATGGCCATTGTGTTGTCCGTGAAGACAGCAACACAACAGCCCTGTAGATGGCGCTGAAACACTTGGCACACCAGCCGGACCGCTCTCAGCTCCCGGACGTTGATGTGTAGTGTCAACTCCTGGGACGACCAAAGGCCTTGGGTGCACAGGCTCCCTAGGTGAGCGCCCCAGCCCAGGGAGGACGCGTCCGTTGTTAGGGACAGGGAGGGCTGGGGAGGATGGAACGGTTGTCCTGCACACACCCGGGAGGATGTTCGCCAGTCAAGGGAGCCGAGAACGCTCGGCGGAATTGTCAGAATGAGGTCTATGGCATCTCTGTGCGGCCGATAGACAGAGGCGAGCCAAATTTGGAGAGGACGCATTCGCAGTCTGGTGTGTTTTGAGACGAATGTGCATGCAGCCATGTGACTGAGGAGACCAAGGCAAGTGCGGGCAGAGGTTGTTGGAAAATGCTGAAGACCTTGGACAAGTGAGACTATGTCCTGAAACCGATGGAGGGGTAAACTGGCCGTTGCAAGTTTAGAGTCCAGCATTGCCCAGATAAATTCTATCCTCTGCGTAGGCACCAGAGTGGACTTGTCTAAGTTGATGATCAGGCCTAGACGCAGAAAGAGGTCCTTGATAATGGCCACATGGCTGATGACTTGAGCCTCGGAGGCCCCTCAGATAAGCCAGTCGTCGAGGTAAGGGAAGACATGTATCCGACGACGGCATAGAGAAGCAGCGACAACTACCATACACTTCGTAAAGACGCGAGGGGCCGAGGAGAGGCCAAAGGGGAGGACAGTTAACTGGTAGTGTTGATGGTTTACCACAAAGCGCAGATACTTCCTGTGAGGGGGATAAATTGCTATGTGGAAATATGCATCCTGCATATCAAAAGCGGCGTACCAGTCTCTGGGATCCAGGGAAGGAATAATGGTTCCCAGGGATACCATGCGGAACTTGAACTTTTTGATGAATCACAGGTCTAGGATAGGCCAGAGGCCCCCTTTCGCCTTGGGAATGAGGAAATAACGGGAATAAAACCCCTTGCCCCTTAACTCCGCCGGAACCTCCTCTATAGCTCCGATTGAGAGAAGCTTGTGGACCTCCTGGATGAGGAGTTGCTTGTGAGAGGGGTCCCTGAAGAGGGATGAGGAGGGGGGGATGGAAGGGAGGGGGTGAAACAAACTGAAGACGGTATCCAAGCTCCACCGTGCGCAGGACCCAACGATCTGACGTCAACTGGGACCATGCCGGAAGGAACGGGGAAAGGCGGTTGTAGAACTGAAAGGGATGTGGGGAGGCAATTTGTACACTGCTCTCGGGCGCACCCTCAAAAGTTTGGTTTGGGTCCCAGCGTTAGTTTGGCGAGACCGGAATTGTTGCCCCCTTGAGGTCCAGACTGACGTCTGCGATTAGTGCGACCTCGTCTTCTGGCAAAGTCTTGCCGTGGCCGAGGTGGGGGGTAAGGGAGCTGCGGTTGGGAGCGGAAGAACCGTCTTTGAGTCTGGGGGGTATGCATTCCCAACAAACACATAATCACTCTATTGTCCTTGAGGATCGGCAATCTGGGGTCCGTCTTTTGTGAAAACAACCCTTGACCATCAAAAGGCAAGTCTTGCACCGTATGTTGCAATTCAGGTGGCAGGCCGGACACTTGCAACCATGATATATGGCGCATGGCTATGCCAGAAGCGACCGTTCTGGCTGCCGAATCGGCAGCATCTAATGAGGCTTGTAAGGAGGTCCTCGCAACCCTCTTTCCCTCCTCCAGGAGTGCTACAAATTCCTGGCGGGAATCCTGTGGAACCAACTCGGCAAACTTCCCGACAGCCTCCCAGGTATTGTAACTGTATCTGCCAAGGAGGGCCTGTTGGTTCGCTATGCGGAGCTGGAGACCTCCCGCAGAATAGATCTTTCACCCCAACAAATCCATGCATCAGGCCTCCCTAGATTTAGGTGCGGGGACTTGTTGGCCGTGACGCTCCCGTTCATTGACAGACTGTACCACCAAGGAACAGGGAGCGTGGTGCACGTAGAGGTACTCATACCCCTTGGAAGGCACCATGTGCTTCCGTTCGACCCCCTTGGCTGTGGGTGGGATGGAAGCTGGGACTGCCAGATGGTGTCTGCTCTAGCCTGGATTGAACGGATGAATGGGAGAGCCACTCTGGTAGGTGTCTCTGCGGACAAGATGCTAATCACCGGGTCCTTCACCTCTGGAACCTCCTCCACCGGCAGGTTGATATTCTGGGCGACACGCCACAGAAGGTCCTGGTGTGACCAGAGGTCAATCGGAGGTGGTCCCGATGATGACATACCTGCTACTGCCTCATCCGGGGAAGAGGAGGATGACAGCCCGGGATGAGTGGGTCCTGCACTGACGCCTGGTCCGGGGGGACCTCCGTCTCCGGAAGGTCATGCGGTTCCAGTGCGTGCGCACTGGTTTCCTCTGTGTCAGTGGGGAGAGGCCAGCTGATGGTGGCCTCAGGCATGCGGTGCTCTGAGTGACCGGAGCGTGATGGGCCAGCCGGTTCGCCTTGGGCTTGATGATACGCCCAAGGTGTCCAAAAGGACCACTGATGAGGTCCGTGGTCCTGGCCATGGGCATGCGCATCCGAGTCCCCATGCGAGGCACTGTCCGCATGGAAGGAGACAGATGGGTGATGCGAAGGCCACGGAGGAGCCAAAGACCCTTGGACCAGGTCTCTGCGTCCAATGGACTCCTGGCTGCGCGGTACCGGCGAACGGTACCGAGAGTCATAGCGGTGCCGGGAGCGGGACCGGGACCTGCGACCAGCGCGGTGCCGGGAGGTCGACCGGTGCCTCGCATCGCCGTGCCGAGATCGGCTGCAAGAGGTACGGCGGTGCCGGGATCTGGACCAGTGCCGAGAGTACCGTGATGGAGACCGGGATCTCGAGCGGTGCCACGAGTACGACCGGTACTGGGATGGAGAGCGGTACCGGGACTGCAAGCGGCGTCGAGAGCGAGAGCGATGGCGGGACCGAGAGCATCCGCAGGACCTGGATCGGGACCGGCAGCATTGCACGGTGTCCGGCGAAGATGGCCTCATCATGGTGGGCTTGCCCAGTGACTGAACAACCCGCACCGGTGGTGCTGGGGGTTGGGGCAGCTCTGGCTTCATCAGAGCAATTAGCTCCCAAGCCGTGGAGAAAGTCTCCGGCGTCAAAGGCACAAGCTCGACCACAGCGTGCGCTGCGGAGCTGGTAGGCACCAGATTCGACGGTTCCTGAGAGACCGGAATCAACGGTGCAGAGGCAAGTGGTGCCGCAGCAGTTGATGGTGCCGGGTGGTCCGCTTTAGATGTACGCTCCGACTGCGGCGTAGATACAGGTGCCGCAGGAGCCTTGTACCTCTTGCTCCTCGGGGAGAGGGATCGGTGTCTGCCAAAGGGTTGAGCCGGTGAAGGCTGGTGCCGAGGAGTCTTCACTGGAACCGTGTGTTCCTGTGCGGCGGAAGCACTCGTCCCTGGTGCCGGAGTCTGTGCCGAGGATGGAGGAGTTAGAGCTGCCTCCATCAAGAGTTGCTTGAGGCAAATGTCCCGCTCTTTCTTCGTTCGGGGCTTGAACGCCTTGCAGATTCGGCACTTGTCCGCAAGGTGGGACTCTCCCAGGCACTTTAAACAGGAGTCGTGTGGCTCTCCTGTGGGCGTTGGCCGATGACAGGCCGTGCAAGGTTTGAAGCCCGGTGAACCGGGCATGGGCCCCGGTACCGGGGGAGGAGAAGGGGCTAGCCCTCGACCCTCTAACTATTTACACAACTACTATTTAAACGAGCGAAGAGCTAGGGAGGTGGAGATCAGCTAAGCCGCGCTCCACTGTTCCAACGACTGACACGGGCGGTAAGAAGGAACTGAGGAGCAGATGGGCCAGCAGGGGTATATATCGAGCGCCATGGCAGCGCCACTCCAGGGGGCGCCTGCCGGACCTCCAAGTGTTGCTAGGGTAAAAATCTCCGACGAACGTGCACACAGCGCTCGCACACCTAACTGGAATGGATATGAGCAAGCACTCAAAGAAGAACAGACATCTATTATTATACAAAGCAATGAGAGAAATAGTTCTGTTTGCATGAAGCACACATGGAATGTGGGCCAGTTAAAAGCACATGCTAGGTTGAACCTCCCTGAGCTCCTCTGCCATTGTGTGTGTAGTAAATGCTGAAATACATCAGCTCATCAGTTAACTTCCAGAACTTCCTGTTCTTCTCTTTCTTACAACAGCTGAGATTGCTGCTGTTCATTCTTGACTCAGGGCTGTCTCTCCTGCTTTGGAAGAGGATCATGACCCTTGAAGTAGAACCTTTTGCCTATTGTCTAAAGGGATGGACACCTGAGACTGTGAGGTGTACTGCCTTCTTTCCTGAAGCTGCTACTTTAGTGAGATGTCCAGGATAAACATGATCCTTATATCATGGTCTGTGGTAGCTGTGTTCTCTTCCTTCCATGGTTCCATTATGTTTTGCTGCAGTGGAAAATGGTGAGAGTGTTAATCTGCAAGGCTTTTTTTTACTACAGAGCTCAGACATTTTTGGCCCCTAATTTTAGTCCCCAACATTAGATACCACATGCCTGAGCTGCAAAGGTCCTGAGCATTCACAATACCTACTGGAGACAAGGGGAACTGCCTCTGAAAATCAGACTCTAGGTGCCTCCAGATGAGCACCCCAAAACAGGCATCCAAATACTGGCAAAGCAAAAGAACCAAAAGCTTCAGGATGCTCCTACACCCTGTCTCCCCTTATTAGGAGCAAGTAATGGGTCTGTTTCCTATGGTGAAAGAGCTGTCCCAGTGTCAATCCCTTTGGGTCGTGCTGATCATCATTTTGCTCACTGTTCCACAAAAACCAGGACATCTGCAGCTCAGCTTCCTCAGGGGAAGAAGGAAGCAAGGGTGGAGGTGGGGTGGGGACTGATTCCAGTGTTACTGAAATGCAAGGATCCTTTGTACTGTTCTCCTCTCCTGAAAGCTTACAAACAAGTCCTTACATGTTTAGCCAGACCTTTCCTGTCCACCTGTGGAATCGTATCTTTGCGTTGAGAGCAAGGGAGGCTCATTTCAGCCCAAAGGGAACTTTTCAGGGAAAGTTTCTATAGAGGGAAAATAAGTGTTAGGACTGAGCCTGTCTTTCAGGCAGAACTCTGGAGCTGCTGTCAGGGCTCTGTAATAACCCTCTTGTTTGAGGCCAAGATTTTCAAAGGGGCCCGAGGGAATTAGGTGACCAACTCCCACTGGAAGTCTAACTCCCTTGGGCCACACTGGAAGTCAGTGGGAGTTGGGCAACTGTCATAGTATAATTCCCAAATTTGAACCTTAGCATCCAAAATATGGGTACTAGCATGAATTTTCCTAAGCTTAATTACCAGCTTAGATCTGATAGGCTGCCACCAATCAGGACTTAGATAGAGCGCCTGATAGACTCTGGTCTCCCCAAACCCTTCCCTGGGGACCCCCAAGACCCAGATTCCCTGAGTCTCACAACAAAGGGGAATAAACCATTTCCCTTCCCCCCTCCTTTCTTTCTCCAGCTCTTTCCCGCCCTGGGTACACTAGGAGACCACCGTGATTCAATTCCTTGAATCACCCCATCCCCCTCCCTTCTTCCCCGGAGAGAGATACAGAGATAAACGCAGAGAGCAGGTTTTTCTTCCCTCCTCCCTTTCCTTTCTTCCACCAATTCCCTGGTGAGTGCAGACTCTCTTCCCTGGAGTTTTACAAAAGATAACCAAAAAATCAATTAGATTCTAAAAAAGAGGAAAACTTTAATAAAAGAAGAAAAAACATAAAACTTGTCTCTGTAATCAAGATGGTAAATATACAGGGTTTTTATAGCTTATAGACAATAGAAAAAAGCTTTCTCCAGCAGAAACACAATTTAAGCTACTTCCAGCAAGTACACATCTGCAAATAAGAAAAACAAATTAAAAGACTATAACTGCCTTTTTTTTTTTACTCACTATTCTGAATAGATAAGAGACTGCAGCAGGGAGATTGGCAGAAACCTGGTTGCACCTCTAGTCCCATCCAGGACCCAGAGAGAACAACCCACAAACCCAAATCCCACAAACAAAGGCTTCCCTCCACCTAGATTTGAAAGTATCTTGTTTCCTGATTGCTCCTCTGGTCAGGTGTTTGGGTCCCTGTTTGTTAACCCTTTACAGGTAAAAGAGACATTAACCCTTAACTATCTGTTTATGACAGCAACTAGCTCCGTTAGTCCCTTAGAAAAGCCCAGCCTTGAGCAACACAGTCCCTGTTTAGCCACTCAGACCAGGGAACAGCAATGACTTTAAATGGGACTGTGATTCCCCCTGTGTTTTCAGAAATGGCTGGGCTAACGGGAGCATTTACAAGAACAAGAGCAAGAACAAAAAGGTGCCAGTGGAGGAGAGTTTGGGGGAAATCTCTGAATAGACAGGAGCAGCAGCAGAGCCTGAGCATGGCAAGGTATGAGAGACTCTCATATGGGTAAATTTACTAATTTGCTAATTGGAGTGAGGTTCTCATTTCTGGGAAGAACTGCCTGGTTCCAGATTGCCTGGTTACACACAGAAACTCAGCACCATGGGTTGTGGCTATGCATTCCAGAAAGAAACAAAACTGGGCAGCTTTGTATATAGACTGGTGTGATGGGATCCCCGGGGTGCTGCCTGGGACTATGGGAATGCTATGCCCCTTTAACTTTCCGGCCTGGGCTGTGTCTCACAATGCTTTGCTAGTGACAAGCAGCAAACCCGTCTGGGCGCTGTTGTCACTCAGCACAACTGCAATGTGGAGCCCCACACCCAGCTAAATAGCATGAATGCTCCCAGAGCCACTCATGAATCACACAGAGAAAGGCACCAGCAAAATTCCTCCAGCTCCCAGCCTTGTAGCTCAGGAATACCGTCTTGCACTGCTCAAGACAAGCAGTGTAAATTTATTAACTGGTTCACCACTTCATCAACGGAAAGTGGATATACACCAGCCTTTGTAAACCTGAGCAGGTTTACCAAACCCTTCAGGTAAACTCACTGGTAAAGATAAACAACTGAAAAAATTATAGACTACAGAAGATAGATTATAAGTGATAGGGAGAGAGTCAGAGTGGTTACAAAATAAAAAGAAATCTAAGCACGCAGTCTAAATTCTCCACTCTAGTAGACTGAGCAACAATTAGGTTAAGCAATATTTCTCAACCTCCATAATATACATGTTTGTACCTTAAACCTGTAGCATTCTTTTCTGCTGGAGTCTTCAGTCTTCTGAGTATCCTTGTTGCTTTCAGCATAGATGAGGGCAGGAGAAAGGCCCAGCCTGGGGCTCCTGTGTTCTGATTTATACCCTTAGTCCATGTGCTTGGAGAGCACAAGTCCAGGCATGTCTGGTGGGCATTGCTGAGTCACCAGGCAAGGTTGGGCAATTCCCTTGGCATGGCCTTATGCAGGCGAGTCATTGAATTGTAGCTTCCTTGCTGGGCAATGGCTGATGATGGTTTGTTTGACACCCACCTGGGCACTGGTTACTTTCCGTGCTGTTGTCCCTGGGGAGCTAACATCTGGCCGATTTCCCAGTTTACAGCCTGTTTTATTGACAACCCTACAATATAATCTCATAACTTCATGTAACCTTTCTGCCCCTCTGAGTTGGCAGCAACAAGGGCTGGGTTCAGTATCCAGGGGTTCCGTTTCAATAGCGCAATGCAAAACCGGCTCAAGCCCCCACCCAGTGACCTGGAACAATTACATACCACCCCCCGGGTGCCTCTAGGAGGCAATACTTTCCCTCTCACAAGCACAGAGTCTGAGTGTTGCAAAATTCTTCTAATGAAGGAGGGAAACACTGCGGCATTACATTGGGGAAACACTGCAGACAGGATTCATAACACAAACCATGAGCAAAAGACCCACCTCCAAGTAAGTTTGGCGATGTCCTTTTCCCCTCAGGGTCTTAAGTCCAAATCACCCCAAAGTTCAACAAACCAAAAGTCTCTGTCCCTGGTCAGTGCTGCCCTAGAGTTCAAAAGTTTATCTGCAGAGTTTTACCCCCCACCCAAGCCTGGGTGGAATGGGGGGGCACATGGGGTGTTAAAGGGCACCTTATGTTGGCCAGGGCCCACTGCCCCGCCGTTCCGTGGAGTTCTGCTGCAGCCTTCACCACGAACGGCTCTGCTCCACCAGTTGCTGCTCTCCTCCAGTCGTACAGTGAGCTGCTCCAGCCATTACCGCAAAATGCTCTGCTCCGCTCCAACTGTCCTGCAAACTGCTCCACTCTGCCAGTCCCTGAGCAATATATCTTCAGGCTCCCCCACTAGTTAACACAGCACTCAGTGATCTCAGTTCAGTAATTTATTGGTTTCAGCTTGTAGTAGGGGAGCCCCAAGTGCTGGTGCATCGCTGGCCCAAAGTGAATTCAGCTCAGCAGCCTCTAGCTAGACTCTTAGTAGAATCAAAACTAGCTCTGCTATTCAACAGTGAGGGGAGGGGGAATTGGTATGCCAGGCCCTGAAAAGGGGGGGGGGGGGGGGGGGGGGGGGGGGGGGGGGGGGCACATCCCCTCAGGCACATATACTTGTCCCCTACCTCTCTTGATTCACTGGGTTTTGGAACCCATGTCCCTTGTTTAGTGAGTGCTACTTGGTTGACGTTGAGACTCTCTGTCATAAAACAGTCTCATAGTCCTTCATTGACATAATCAGGGTAACAACATTTTATTCCTTCTCCCCAATAACCGAGAAACTGGGGATCACACAGCTGTCAAAGTGACCATTTTGGGCTGCCATGTGCTCATGCTAGGTGGAGTGGGTGTGCCTATGCAAACAAGATCAGCCTCTTCAGTTCTTTTCCACACTCACCATAATTCACCACCAGATGTCAGTGTAGGGCTCATCCTGATTCTGCTTACATTCATATGGCATGATTATATACATATTTAGATAGAATAGTGACTTTCACCAGATCATAACCTTTCCCCTGATACCTTACATGGCCTGCTTTATATGCAAGATCACAATTATATATAAATGAGGAATATGGGGGTTGCAAGGTGCTCCCACAAGATATAGAATGTCACAGCCAGTACAGTGGTCCCTCCATTTCAGGCTCGGAGGGAAGCCACTCTGACTTGCTGTGTCAGGCAACACAAGCTAATTAACAGTCCCTACAGGCTAGGGCAGACTCTAATCACAGTCTGGGCTCTGACCCTCTGGTCAGGCAGAGCAATAAACAGTCTTTAGCCTGAGCCTTCTGGCTAAGGCAGGCAGTAACTACAGCCTGGGCTCTAGCTTTCTAAGCGAGGCAGTGCAGTAAGCAATTAAGCAGTCTTTAGCTTAGCCTCCTAGCTAAGGCAGGCAGCAAACACAGCCTAGAGGCTAGCAGCTTTTTGGCTGGGCAAGCCACAGTTCAGGTGCCATCCTTCCAGCCTAGGTTGAGTAGGGTCCCACCCCGGGGGTGGGATTGGTGACAGGGGGGAAGAGTGACCCGGGCCCACCCTACTCCACTGGGTCCCTACCCACAGCCCTAAGAGTGGTGGGGGATCCCACCACTGGATCAGCAGGAATCTTGCTACAACACTCTGACTCATATTGCAACTGCACAATCTGACTAATGTCTGGTTCCCCTGGGCTACTTCCTACCACAGTCTATTGGTGTGGCTCCGTAGTTTGTGGGTTCTGTGTCCTCGGGGTAAGTGGCAGACAGCAATCCCAGCAGCTCTTCCCCACTCTTGGTCTCCTTCTGGAGGCAGGGCACCACATAGCTCAGGGTCTGGTCCAGAGTCCTGCTGTGGGCTAGAGAGGTCTTCCTCTGGGCCATGCCTGCAGACTGAGTCTCTGGCTGCCGCTGCTCAGGCCTCCCACAGCTCGGCAGGTTTGCTGCCTCCAGTCAGGACACCACCACTTCCCACCCTAGGTTCAGGGTTGAGGGCAGCCAGCAGCAAATTGGCGACTTCTTCCTCTGAATGTCACTGTAGTTTTCAGTGACACCCGCTAGATTTGTCACTGGTTGCTTTGACACTAATTTCCTCACTAGGGAAACCAAAAGTCACTAAATCTAGCAACAAAATTGCTAAGTTGGCAATACTTCAGACAGCTTTGAGCAGAGTTTATCTCTACTCTTCGGGCCATGGCTAAAGGTATCTGCCCCAACAGGTGCTAGGTGGGAGGGTAAGTTATGGAGCGTCGAAGGGGGTGTAGAAGCTGCGTGAGCAGAGCACCTAAAACCCCAGACTCTAAAATTCTAAGTGGTGACCTTTTTCAGCATGTTAGTGACAGCAAAATTTCATCGTATCAGGACATTAGATTCCTCAGAGCTACCCCAGTACAGAGAACTCTCCCAAGGGACTGAAATCTTGTACTAAATATTCCTTAATCCTTTGTTATGTGTCATTGTATTTTTATCTCTCTAAAATATTTTTTATCTTTCTGGTTACAATCACTTTGGCAAGAAGATTTTGGAGACTGGGACGTTACTGGTAGAACAGAGGTATTGCACCTTTCATCAAAGAATAGTTGTGCTAACAGTGAATGCAGTGCTTATCTCTAAAATATTCTCTGTTTCACAGGCCATAACTCTTTTCCCACATACAAAACACACTCTGAAATACTCTAGACACAAGAAGAGCTCTAAAAATCTACATTTAACAAACTAAGCCATTCAGAAGGTCTCTAGCTGTACTTGTTCTGTTCCATGCCCCCATCATCCAAAGAATGGTGGGTTGGGAGGGGAAGCAGAAAATAAAGCTAGCTAAGGCTTCAGTTAATAGATGGCTAAAATGGCATATTTCCAAAATTTACTTCATTTCTCCTTGCACGGTCACTTACGTTCATTCCAAGCCATGACAATATCTTAGTCCAAAGAATAATGTGTGATATGCAAAGAGATATGTAGGGCAGCTACCTGACCAGCTGCCCACACTTTGACTCAGTTTTACAAATTGAATGTGTAGGCTTCTAAGAAGTTTCTGTATTCTGTTCCCCCTAGCAACCATTTTAAAATAGAAAACCTGTCTCCTCTACATTGTGTGTAGTTATTAATCTTTTGATTCCCTTCCCTGGTTACACACTCCTATTAGAAATCCTGTTGTCATAGAGCTGCAGACTTTCCCAGCAAAGAAGAAAGTTTATCTTAACAACCTGAAAATTGCCTTGCCTGCTGGAGAAAAGTCCATAGCTCTATCCCACCAAGCATACGTATTTCAGTTCTGAGGAAAGACATGCTATCCCAGCTTTGTCTCTTTGGTGCACATTTGTCTGTCTGCCAGTAACTGGTGTGGAATTTTAAAGTTGCTTTGCAATAGAAAAACATTGTGTGAAGCAGCTTTGGAAACATATTGAACTGGCAGTGTCTTCAGGGGTGTGGCCATTCCCAGCTTGCCTACTCTATCAGGTCTGGTTCTGCCTCCAAGCAGCTGCAAGATACAATGGATATGACCATTGTCATGGATCTGCAGATTTTCCAGCTAGAAGAAAGGAAATTTTGGGGTAAATTAAGTTCTCTTATTCACCTCTCAAAAGACACAACTCCTTTTAGTGAGCATTATGCATGTGTATCAAGGGGTGGGTCAGAGAACCAGTGTTACAAATTAACAAGTGTATTAACTCATATAACTCTTAATATAAAGCCGCAAGGGCAGATTTGAGACAATGCCAAGTGAACAACCTTTATTTACAATAAACATGAGCTAAACAATCTGTATTTTAAAGCACAAAAGTTCTGTACCAATGATAGCAAATAGATTATTGCTGAATTTGAAAATAAATTACTGACCTTTATGGGGTGCAGTAATCAAAAGTATTTTCCAGATGTGACTAACAGAACAAACTCTTCTTTGCTAACACAGAAAACAACGGCTTTCCCTGCTGTCCAACAGCTTCTAGCCCACAGCCACATATTGTCACTGGCCAAGTAGGTGCCCTGTTTGTTAATGATAAATCCAGGGCACAGTCAACTGCAACTGCTAGTCGATATTTTCCTCTGTTGGAAAAAGCAATGGAATAAAATTGTGGATCAAAGTCTCTTCCATCTTGGACATTTATGCTTCAAACAAATCCTCTTCAAGTGTCTCTGTGCTGTACTTTACTGTTGCTCTATGGGATTAAAAGCCAAGTGCATTTTGAGTGATTTGGCTGGAGAATGTATTTGGTGCTTGTGTAGAACATTTCTCGATGGTTTTCAGTGGCAGTTTGGGATGGTGGAATCTTTCTGACCAATGCATTATTGTGATTATCTCATAATTTCTTCAGTCTCAATCTCTCTCATGGCTAGCAAAGTCCTCATTCACAAAAGACAGGGTAGAATGGTCATTAGAGACTAAATCCCTCATCTGATGGGTGCGTTGAGCATTGTGGCATTAATACATTAGACAGATGCTATCAGAGGTACCATGGGAACATCAGTCACTAGCACTTCACAGTGTTCAGACTGGAATAATACAAGAATTGGCATGGTCCCCCTCAGAGCTCCTTGTCAAGTTATTCCCCTTCCCTCTTTGAGGGTACTTGCTGATTCCTGGACACCAGTTGGAAGGGAGGTGGAAACTTCAGTCCCTTACTCAGGAATTGAGCAGGCACCAGGATCTTCACAATCTCTTATTTTTAATAGGATAGCTCAATTTTTTCCTAAGATGTACTAGTGTTTCAGAAACTTCTTTCAGGAGCCATGAGGTGTCCTGGTTTTTCATTTCATCAGTCAAAATGTTGGGTTGTTCTTCAAGTATTGTCTGTGTGGCTCTCTAGATCCGGTGTGTACACCCCGCCATGTATGCAAGTTTGGAAGTTGCTGTTCAGCATCATCCATTGGGACTGCACATCTACCCTGCCTCTCACCCAACAACATACAATAGAATGCAGCCCCACCACCTCTTTGCTTCTTGTTACCCATCAGACTGCAAGTCAGAACTCTGCAGGTTCTGCCCCACTCAGCTAAGCAGTTTGTTCTGACAAAAAAGTGAATTTTAAAAAATTCCTTTAAATCATGGTAGTCTAAAAAAGCTTATCAGATGAATGAAATTCAGGATAATAACTTTAGCTTCCATCATTCCTTTATAGATCCTCAGGAATGGTTCACCACTCTTGACCTTCAAGACACCTACTTTCATGTTGCCATAAACCCAGCTCACAGCAAATGCTTATGTGTCCTTCCTTCCCTTCAGCCTATCCTTAATGCCTATCCTAGGTGGCAGCCCGCCAGAGATGTCTAGGGATCCACATCTACTCCGACCTGGTCACCGAGTTGGTTCATCTGAGAAAAATCCCCTCAAACCATTTCTTCACCACAGTCATCAATCTGTTTCAGACCCTAGGATTTACAATAACTATACAAATTCAGCACTGGTCCTGATGAAATATCTGGCATTGGTAAGTGCATCCCAGAATTCCAAACAGGCAAAACTTATCTGCCTCAGAACAGGCTTCAATCCATCCTGCATCTCATCTTCTTTTCTCTGACCTACAGTGAATACACAAACCACAGCCAGATTATGTCTCAGACTTCCAAGTCACATGGTATCCAGCACCTACATAATGCCTTTACCAGACTTTCCCCATACCCTCTCCAAGGCTGGCTTCAGACAATTTATCAGCCCAGAAAACACCATATGAATCTTCTTCTCAGTGTCCCCTCAATCACATTGTCAAACCCAGAGATAACTTGCAAAGGAGTCTCATTCCACCCACTATGTCCTTCAACAACTCTGGTAACAGATGTTTTCTCTCTGGATCACCTACAGACAAGGTCTGTGAACCTCACAAGACTCCACACACTACGCATAAATATCTTAGAAGTCTAGGCAATTTGCCTGGCCTGAGAATTGTTTCTTCCCCAGATTACATCACAGCCATGTATTATATCAATCTACATATTGGATTTCAGTTGCATCTTTTGTATCAGGAAACCATCAAGGTATGGAACTGGTGCATTTAATATCTATAGAACCTCCATCTTCCTTAAAGTAAATAATGACCTGGCCTGCTATCTGAGTAGGCAGTATTCAGATCACCATCAGTAGTTCCTGGAACATTCCATTCTCCAGCCTTTCTGTACTAGATGCGGCTCTCCCCAAGTAGCTCCGATTAGTTGCAAAATAGATCAAGCTGATTGTTCTATTCCAGATGATGCAGGAGTCCAGTTTCTCCCATAGATACCTTCCTCATGAGTTGATTTAAAGGACTCCTGCATGCCTTCCCTCCTCCTACTCCTTTCATTCCCAAGGTCATCCAGAAAATCAGGAAAGACAAAACTACAGTAATCCTTATTGCTCCCTCCTAGGCAAGACTGTTTTTTGGTTTGCAGACCTGCTATATCTGTCTATACATCCACCAGTTCCACTTCCAAATATACAGGACCTTCTGTCTCAGATCCAGGGCCAGATCCTCCACCTCAATCCTAGCATTGTTGGATGTAGGGATTTCGCAAAGTGTCACAAACAGGAACTGCTATACAGAAGTCTGGAAACATCTTGGTCCAGAGCAAGAAGCCTGCTAATAAGTCTGTCTAAGCCACAAAATGGAAGAGATTCTCCATATGAGCCAATGATAAAGGACATGACCACCTTCTCTCACCAATACCCATAATACTAGGTCATTTCCTTCAACTCAGGCAATCCAGCCTCATTATCACCTTGGTGAGAGTTCATCTGCCAGCAATAGCTGTCTGTCAATGCTCATATCGAAGTTACCACAATTTTCTCTCCTACCCACCTTTCCAGGAATTGACCTCATGCTAGGACTTCAGTGTAGAGCTCACGAAGTTAATGGGACACTGTTTGAATCCAAGAAAGACTGCTCCTTATTCCTTCTGTCCATTAAAGCTGCCTTCTTTGTGGCTATTGCAAGAGCCCAAAGAGTGAATTAAATATAATCACTTCCAGGTGACTCACAATACACAGTATTCCTTGAGACTAGTGTGGTGTTACTGTAACCCTTCTGCCCCTCTAGTTGGCAGCAACAAGGGCCGGGTTCAGTATCCAGGTGTTCCGTTTCAGTAACACAATGCATAACCGGCTCGAGCCCCCACCCAGTGACCTGGGACACTCACATACCACACCCCCCTGGGCGCCTCTAGGAGGCAATACTTCCCCTCTCGCAAGCACGGAGTCTGAGTGTAGCAAAATCTTTTTTAATAAAGGAAGGAATCAATGCGGCATCCCATTGGAGAAACACCACAAACAGGGTTATAACACAAACCATAAACAAAAACCCACCTCCAAGTACGTTTGGCACTGTCCTTTTTCCGCTTAGGGTTTTAAGTCCAATCACCCCAAAGTCCAACAACCCAAAAGTCTCTGGTCAATGCCACCCCAGAGTTCGAGAGTCTATCTGTAGAGGTCCCTCCCCCCAGCCTGGGTAGAAAGGGGCACCTTACGTGGTCCAGGGCCAACTGCCCTGCCTCTCCGTTGGTTCTGCTTCCGCCTTCTCCACGAACTGCTCCGCTTCACCAGCCGCTCCACTCTGCTCCTCCAGCCATCCTCAGGAACTGCTCCGCTCCACCAGCTGCTCTGCTCCATGAGCTGCTCTGCAAAACTGCTCGGCTCCGCTCACTCTGTGGGCCGCTCCACCTGTCCCGCAGCTACTCCGCTCTGCCAGCTGCTCTGCTGCCACCAGCTGTCCTGTGATCCGCTCCAGCCGTCCCCGCAACTGCTCCACTCCGCCAGCTGCTCTGTTCCACAGTATATCTTCAGGCTCCCCCACTAGCTAGCACAATGCTCAGTGCTCTCAGCTCAGTCATTTCAGCTTTTTTGTGATTTCAACTCTTAGTGATTCCAGCTCATAGTAGGGGAGCCCCAGTGCTAGTGCACCATTAGCCTAAAGTGAGTTCAGCTCAGCAACCTGTATTTAGATTCTTGAGGGAATAAAAAAATCAACTCTGACATTCCACAGTGGAGAGAGGAGGGGGTGCAACTGTTGCTTCTGGCTCCACAAGGAGACTGCACCACCAGACACAGATACCTGTCCCCAGCCTCTCTACTTCACTGGGTTTTGGAACCCATGACCCTTGTCTAGCAAGTACCACCCAACTGAGGGTGAGTCATTTGTCACCAAGCAGTCCCACCGCTCAGCAATCTGGGATAGGGTAGGCGTGTCTATGCAAATAAACTCTCTGACATTCTTTCCACCAGATGTCAGGGTAGAGCTTATCCTGACTCTGCTTACATCCTTCCCCCAGCCAAGAATTTGTCGTCCCGACAAATCACATTCCCTACTATACCAACTTATTGGTCCCCTCCAAAAGGCATTAGATAGCCCACTTTAGCTTTCACAAACCTGTGTGCTAAATGTATAGGCTCCTCACTAATCACCCCAGGTGCATCGTAAGTTAACCGTTTCACTGGTCTTATTACCCTGTCTCGCCTATTAAGAATCTCTGTTGCTATGGTAGGGGGGACATCCTCTTGAGTGCCGGATGGGGAGGTTTCCTGTGAGTTCCCCTCAGATACTGGCATAGGCTCCTGCATTTCTAGTTCTAACAGTGGAGGGTCGCAGGTGCTCTGGACATCCTCCATCTGTATGTCACCATTGTCCAATAGCCTGTGTAAGTCATTACACGGGGGTCCCACCAGTGGCTCAGGGATGTCAGGAATGGGCCTAAATACTTCTGCCATAGGGTTTAGGGTGGAAGAGGATGTGCTCTCTTCTGATTCAGCGGATCGAGACTGAAATCTTGTCTTCATCCCAGGATACACCATGGTTGTGTCTTCCTCCTCAGACTCACTGTCAGATGTGCCGAGTAGGGGTAGGTTAGCTGCAGGAGGCCGGCTGTCCACATTGGAAGGCGGCTTTGGTACAGCACCTTTGTTCTGCCCAGTTGCCCTGTTGTGGCCCACCTCATAAGGGCTGCTTACCAGTTCTCCCACAGGGAGCAAAAGGTTTCTATGCACGGTTTTGGTCTGCCCTGGACCCTCTTCAGGTTTTATCTTGTAGACCGGCAGGTCTCCTAGCTTTTCCATCACTAAGTAAGGTATTGCCTTCCATCTGTCAGCTATCTTGTGTTTGCCAGCAATACCCAAATTTCTCAGCAGGACTCTGTCCCCTGGCTGGAGCTCTTGCAGACGTACCCTAGCATCATATCGATGTTTGTTGCGGCCTGCATTCTTCTGAGCTGCAGATGTAGCTAAGTGATAAGCATCCCGCAGCTTTTCTCGTAGACGGGATAGATATTGCTGGTGAGTTTCATAGCTATCTCCATCCTCTGATACACCAAAGCACAGGTCTATGGGTAATCTTGGTTCTCGCCCAAACATTAAGAGATATGGGGTGACTCCCGTAGCATCGTTCTTTGTGGCGTTGTAGGCGTGCACTAGAAATGTGACATGTTGGCTCCAGGTTGCCTTCTGCTCTGGCCGCAAAGTCCCTAACATATCTAACAGGGTTCGGTTGAACCTCTCTGGCTGAGGGTCACCCTGTGGGTGATAAGGCGTTGTCCTTGACTTTTTAATTCCTGCTATCCTCAGCACCTCCTTCAGAAGGTGACTCTCAAAGTCTCGTCCCTGATCCGAGTGTATCCGGGCTGGGAATCCATAAACTGAGAAATATTTTTCCCACAGTACTCGAGCGACGGTAGTGGCCTTCTGATCACGTGTGGGATATGCCTGCGCATATCGCGTGTAATGGTCGGTCACTACTAGGATGTTCCCAATATTCCTCTTGTCCACTTCTAAAGACAAGAAATCAATGCAAACCAGCTCCAGAGGTTTGTTGCTGGTGATGTTCTTCAGATATGCAGCCCTCGTGGGCAGAGTTTTCCTTTGCACACATCGCGCGCAGGTCTCACATTTCCGGCGAACATCTTCAGCCATCCGTGGCCAATAGAATCTACTGCGGATAAGTTCCAGGGTCCTCTCCATCCCTAAATGTCCAAAGTCATCATGCAGGGCCCTCATGGCCAGGGCTCTGTAATCTTTTGGCAGCACTAGTTGATTCCGTTGCTTTTGTAGAGGGTCTGTGGTCGTGCGGTGTAGCACTCCCTGAATCAGTTTTAGTTTGGTCCATTCTCTCAATAGTAGTTTGCCCTCTGGGGTAGGTGGGACAACCTCAGCTGGGCCTCGCCCCCCTCTTTTGGCAAGTAGTGTATCACGAATGTCAGCATCTTGTAGTTGGGCCTCTTGCCAGTCAGCCGTATTGAGCATGGGCAAGGGAGATTGGTCCAAAGCAATGTAGTTCACTGAAGCAGAAGGCACTCCTTCAGGGGGTAGACCCAAAGCTTCAGCAACACATCCATGAAGGCTCTCATGGGCCTCCGGCTCTCGGCGACTCACACTGCAAATAGCTCTCACGCCATCCGTGGGTATCACAGCAACATCAGGTGCCTGCGGACGTCTGGACAAGGCATCTGCATCTACATTGCTCCTCCCTGATCGGTATTGAATGCTGAACTCATAGCTAGCCAAGGCAGCCACCCATCTCTGGCCTGTAGCATCCAATTTAGCACTTGTTAACACATAGGTCAGTGGGTTGTTGTCTGTCCACACCTGGAACTGAGCACCGTACAAGTAGTCTCGGAATTTCTCAGTGATGGCCCATTTCAAGGCCAAGAACTCCAGCTTGTGGATGGGGTAGCGAGTTTCACTGTCAGACAGTCCTCGGCTGGCAAAGGCTACCGGTTTGCGTTTGCCTTCCACTTCCTGATACAGTACTGCTCCCAGACCCTCCAAACTGGCATCAGTATGCAGGATAAACGGTTTGCTTGGGTCAGCAAAGACTAGGACGGGAGCATGAGTTAAGCGAGTAATGATTTCCCGAAAAGCTCTCTCACATCTTTCATCCCACCGCGGCCCAAATGGTTCGAAGGGGCCATAGTGTGTCTGCAAAGGCGGCTTTGGAGGCCTCCGCTTATTCTGGGTCTTAGATTTGTTCTTGTTGGACTGGTATCCCCTGGTAAGATCATTCAGAGGTTTTACAATCGTAGCATAGTTCTTCACAAATCTGCAGTAGTAACCACTAAATCCAAAAAACGTCTTGAGTTCTCTGTAGTTAATGGGACGTGGCCAGGTAGTGAGTGCTTCTATTTTATCGGGGTCAGTACTCACACCCTCTTGGGACACGATGTGACCTACATACTTCACTGAGGTTTGGCAGAACTGGCATTTATCAATTGAAAGCTTCAAACCGTATGCCTCCAACCTGTCGAGCACTTTAAGAAGTCTTTCTTCATGTTCCTCCAGGGTTCTTCCAAACACAATCAGGTCATCCAAGTAAACTAACACCTGCAGTAAATTCATGTCTCCCACGACTTTTTCCATAAGACGTTGAAATGTGGCAGGTGCTCCAGAAATCCCTTGGGGCATGCGTTCGAACTGATAAAACCCTAATGGGCAGATGAAGGCTGTCTTCTCCTTATCTTCTTCACCCAGAGGGATCTGGTAGTATCCACTCCGAAGATTCAACACAGAGAACCACTGACTACCCAGCAAACAGTCCAAGGCATCTTGTACTCGAGGCATGGTGTACTGATCAACCGTAGTGCACCTGTTTAGGGTGCGGTAGTCAATACACATCCGGATTTTTCCACTCTTCTTACGAACGACCACAATGGGTGAGGCATAGGGGCTTCGTGACTCTGTGATGATACCATTTGCGATCAGCTCTTGAAGATGATGGCGCACGTCTTCCATCTCAGAGAGGGCAATCCTCCTAGACCTCTCCCTGAAGGGTCGGGGATCTTGTAGCCTGATATGGTGTTCCACTCCCTTTGCACATCCCACGTCCCACTCATGTAGTGAGAACACCTTGGATCTCTCGCAAAGCTTCTTCCTCAGGCAATCCTTCCACTCCTCAGACAGCGGTGAGTCCCCGAAGTCAAACTTCGCAGGATCTATCATTGGAACTTCAGCTTCACACTGGGGTCTCACAACGCTTTCAGGCTCAAAGATGTCTGCAATCTTCTGCCCTGGTTTTACAAACACATCACGGCGTGTTTCATTAGCAACCAGTATCGTCACCTCCTCCTGGGCTTCAGCAGGTAGGGTTATGACTCCGCTGAGAACCAGCACTCCTTCTGGGAGCCCTCCCTTGGTTGGCTGCTCTACCACAGCTAATGTTTCCTTACTGCCTTTTAGGCAGGTACTCCTGACAATCACCTCCTTTTCTGACATGGCAGGCACCACTAAAGGGACCGGGCCCGCATACCTCAGTGCTCCGACTGGCAAATCAGGCATCACTTTTCTCGTGTCCTCAATTTTTCTGTAAGCCTCGGCACAGTGTGTGTGTATCACCAAGGTATTCAGATATTGGTCTCCTGCTTGCTGTCTGCAGTAATCGGCCAGTATCCTAAAGAGGCTGGAGTTGGTCCCTATTAGCACAGACACATCAGAGGCTCCTTTGGGGTCAGGGCATATTAAAGCAGCAGTGTCCACCTCCTGTCTTACCCCAGCAATCTCTTCTGGGAATTCCAGGTGTACTATGACATAGCCCTGATAAGGGTATTCATCCATGCTGAGGCCACACAGACCAATGCCAGTCAGTGGCTGTATGGGCAGGTGCCTAAGCATCTGTTGGTAGAATGACTGAAATATAATAGTCACTTGAGATCCAGTGTCAAGCACAGCTTTACACTCCGCCCCTTCAATCCTCACCATGACCTCTGCTCGAGGCCCTATCAGTCCTGCAGGGATCCCAGCTGGTTGGTCTCTTCTGGGGGAATCTTCAAATCCTCTAGGCCTAGATGGTCTCTGTCCCCGGACCTTCTGGCAGCTACTGGATCTCTCCCAACTGATCCTCAGCTTTTCATACACTAAGGAGGGGTTCTCTTCCTTATGGCAGTTAGCAGCACTGTGCCCATCCTGACCACACCGGTAGCAAAAGAAGTGTCCTTTCCCCATTCGGCGAGGTGGGACGGTGACTCTAGATACTGACTTCTCTATCATCACAGTCTGAGGCTCCTTATTCCGGGAAGTCTTAGCTTGGTCAATGATGCTTTGCAGCTCAGCTATCCGTTCCGTCAGGACCTGCATTTGTTGGGCAAGTTCCTCTGTGGTGCTCACCATCAGTACACTGGCCATTGGCGGTGGTGTCGTACTGGCTCGTTCCAATGTTTGGGCTTCCCAACACTCGCTGGCTGCCTGCCTTTCTTCTTCTTCCCTGACCTCCTTTATCAGCTGGGAGTAACTTGGGGGATGTTCCTGCCGTTCTCTTAGTCGGAGATGAAGTAGGATTGGGTTCCGATACTGAGTCCCTCTTACAACTTGAGCCAGTCTGGTCTGATCCATCTGCTCAGCAGTCACTGCTCCCCTCATAACAGCTCTCTGAAGTAGTCTCTCCAGCCTCTGTATGTAGGCTGAAATTTTCTCACCCCTTTGCTGTCGGGAATTAATGAATTTACAGTAACTGTCCTCAGGGCCCTCTACGCTCCCAAAGGTATTATCAAGGGCCTCTAGGCAGTCCTTCACACTGACCTCAGGGTCAGTGAGCTTCAGGGTGCGAATTACATCTAATGCTGGGCCACTAAGGCTCTCTATTAGACATCGTCGCTTTTCTACATCGGGAACGGCCCACTCCCGCAGCATTTCAGTAGTATGCTCCGACCAAAGTTCAAACTCCTCTTCCCCATCAAATAACCTTAACTTACGACAAGAGTTTGACGTAGCATAGGCCAACACAATCTTTTCCAATATATGCCCCAGTGCTTTTGCCCAATCATAGGCTGAGTCTGCCGCCCCTGAGCTAGAGGCTGCAGGACTGGGGCCCAACAAACCCGACATATTAGCCATTATACAAACAGTAGTTTCCTCAAAATATAAACATAATTATTTCCCAATACAGTGGAACACTCAACAAGTGCTTGCGAGGGGTACTGACCCAGGGATCCCGGACGAGCCCCCAAAAATGTAACCCTTCTGCCCCTCTAGTTGGCAGCAACAAGGGCCGGGTTCAGTATCCAGGGGTTCCGTTTCAGTAACACAATGCATAACCGGCTCGAGCCCCCACCCAGTGACCTGGGACACTCACCTACCACACCCCCCTGGGCGCCTCTAGGAGGCAATACTTCCCCTCTCGCAAGCACGGAGTCTGAGTGTAGCAAAATCTTTTTTAATAAAGGAAGGAATCAATGCGGCATCCCATTGGAGAAACACCACAAACAGGGTTATAACACAAACCATAAACAAAAAGTACGTTTGGCACTGTCCTTTTTCCGCTTAGGGTTTTAAGTCCAATCACCCCAAAGTCCAACAACCCAAAAGTCTCTGGTCATGCCACCCCAGAGTTCGAGAGTCTATCTGTAGAGGTCCCTCCCCCCAGCCTGGGTAGAAAGGGGCACCTTACGTGGTCCAGGGCCAACTGCCCTGCCTCTCCGTGGGTTCTGCTTCCGCCTTCTCCACGAACTGCTCCGCTTCACCAGCCGCTCCACTCTGCTCCTCCAGCCATCCTCAGGAACTGCTCCGCTCCACCAGCTGCTCTGCAAAACTGCTCGGCTCCGCTCACTCTGTGGGCCGCTCCACCCGTCCCGCAGCTACTCCGCTCTGCCAGCCGCTCTGCTGCCACCAGCTGTCCTGTGATCCGCTCCAGCCGTCCCCGCAACTGCTCCACTCCGCCAGCTGCTCTGTTCCACAGTATATCTTCAGGCTCCCCCACTAGCTAGCACAATGCTCAGTGCTCTCAGCTCAGTCATTTCAGCTTTTTTGTGATTTCAACTCTTAGTGATTCCAGCTCATAGTAGGGGAGCCCCAGTGCTAGTGCACCATTAGCCTAAAGTGAGTTCAGCTCAGCAACCTGTATTTAGATTCTTGAGGGAATAAAAAAATCAACTCTGACATTCCACAGTGGAGAGAGGAGGGGGTGCAACTGGTGCTTCTGGCTCCACAAGGAGACTGCACCACCAGGCACAGATACCTGTCCCCAGCCTCTCTACTTCACTGGGTTTTGGAACCCATGACCCTTGTCTAGCAAGTACCACCCAACTGAGGGTGAGTCATTTGTCACCAAGCAGTCCCACTGCTCAGCAATCTGGGATAGGGTAGGCGTGTCTATGCAAATAAACTCTCTGACATTCTTTCCACCAGATGTCAGGGTAGAGCTTATCCTGACTCTGCTTACATTACAAACCCGTCATGAATTTTTAAGATTGTTTCAGACGTCCACCTGAACCAGTTAGTCAGCCTACCAAAACCCCATTCTCAACCTGGAGAGGCTAAGGTTTGTATACTGACCTATTACAGGTCTTTCATTACTACCTGGGTAGAACTAATCCAGGGGTTGGCAACCTCTGGCACGCGGCTCACCAGGGTAAGCACCCTGGCAGGCCGGGCCAGTTTATTTACCTGCCACATCCCAGGCCAATGGGGGCAGGGGGAAGCCGCAACCAGCACATCCCTTGCCAGCACCGCTTACCCTGGTGAGCCATGTGCCAGAGGTTGCCGACCCCTGAACTAACCCTTCTGAAAGTCACTTCAGTTTTGTGTTGCCTCTGAGGATATATCTGGGGATCAGCCTGCCTCCATCCAGAGACCATCTACATCAGGGGTTGGCAAAGTTTTTGGCCCAAGGACCACACCTTGGAATAGAAATTGTATGGCGGGCCATGAATGCTCACAAAATTGGGGGTTGGGGTGAGGGAGGCAGTGTGGGCTCTGCGGTGGGGCTGGAGATGAGTGGTTTGGGGTGCAGAAGAGTGCTCCAGGCTGGGATCGAGGGTTTTGGAGGGCAGGAGGGGAATCAGGGCTGGGGCAGGGGGTTGGGGCATGGGGAGAGGCTCAGGGTGCAGGCTCTGAATGGCACTTACTTCAAGTGGCTCTCAAAAGCAACAGCATGTCCCTTCTCTGGTTCCTACGTGGAGGCACGGCCAGGCAGTTCTGCTGCACGCTGCCCTGTCCGCAGGCACCACCCCTGCAGCTCCCATTGGAGTGCTGGAGGAGGCCATTGGAGCAGGGCCATTGTGTTACCCGGGGTTCTTTCAACCCAAAGCTCTTGGTAACTTTACTCTGTGCAAGGATGTGTCAGGAAATAAATCAGGGGAGACACAGCCCTCCGACCGATAGATGGCTGGCACAAACAGGACAACACAAGAGTGCTTTCACTTAAAGCTAAACTTTACTTAGTCTCAAGCACTTACACATGCCCACAACAAGTTAGTAAAACACCTCCAACCCTTGATAATTACCAAAGCTGAGTGTGGCTTTCGAGTGATCCAGCGGCAGCCCGTCTGCTGCTGGGTAACAGAAGATGCATCCAGAGGGAGAGGCCAGTTCTGAAATGAGTCCTACCTGTCTCAAGCTTTTCCCCCTTATTTATATATTAGTAATTAAAGAAACCTTGTTAAGTAAGCAGTTTCAAGCAAGAGGTTCCTTCTGATTATTGATTAACCAGGTGTGGGTTTTTCCAGAACTTGCAGCCTTGAGACCTCAATAAACATTCCTGGAGCATATCCTATCTTTGAAAATGCATGTATCAGCAATTTCAACCCAATTCTTATCAGGAAGGATGCGGGATCAAGCTGCCCTTTCAGTGGCACCCAAACCCCCCCTCCCCTCCTTGCCTTGGTCAAGCTGAGACTTGCTTTTAACAGCTTACTGACAAGGCTGTCTTTAACAATAAGCCATAGTGGTTTCAGGCACTTTACTGGTTTACCAAAGTCTCCCCGTACAATTGGAGCATGTAGGAGCTGGAGGGAGGCCATGCTGCTGCATCCACTAGCTGCGTGGAGTGGCCCCCGACCCTGCTCCTGGGCTGGAGTGCCAGAGGCGGCCATGCCACGGCTTCCAGGAGCCACGTGGTGCAGCCCCCGACCCTGCTTCCTAGCTGGAGCATCAGAGTGGCGCAAGCCCCAGAACCTGCTCCCCAGTGGGAGCTCAAGGGCTGGCTTAAAATGGCTTGTGTTGGCCACCCCTGTTATAGTCGCTCTTTGGCTAGGACTCCTCAGACCTTCCCATTTCCTAGTCTGGGGACTACTGACATTAGTGAAGGAACTGACTGACAGCTGGGGCTGCATTCCCTTATATTCTTCTTGGTTGGTAGGGGTGAGGACAGCCTGTGCACGTGCAGCCCCGATGGATACTGCTGATCAGAATCTTCTGAACTTATGCACTTGGTGCATGCACACATCAGCAGTGGGGAGCCACTCAGAGAATTACAGTTAACCTCCTTATTTGTTAATGTCTGTTGTGTTTTTTAGTGTCCAGTATCAAGTAAAATTTGCTCTGTATTTACCAGGAACAAATAGTCCAGTGGACCAAGAGTTCAGTGATAAGCAATGTTCAGAGTGAAGAGGAAGGTTAACTGAGTGTTTGCACTATCAAATGGTTCTTTTGCTCAAAAAGAAAGTTGACGACACTGGTTCAGTGTTTCATGTTACACACATTAAGAGACTAACTTGCTGGAAGAAATCCCCCACTCTAAGAACCATGCCTTATTGTCACTGATGGGTCGGAAGCTAGAAGTAACGACATTGGATATCACAAGTTTAAAAAACAGTGCACTTTTGTCTTTTTTATGACTGTTTTGCAACCTTAACAAATACTGCCAGAAGCATGTACGAGTTTTTAGTGGGAATGACAGGAGAATGTATGTGAAAGATGCTGGTAGTGGGGATAATACAGAGAGACTTGGATTTTGAAGCTGTTAACACATTAGCTAACAAATATTAACAGCCTCGTTTAGGCGATGCAATGTGCCTTTAACACATTAGTCTATACCTTCACTACCAAAAAAGAAGGATTTATTTTATCATGGGATAACTAATACGTCAGCTATCCTGCTGTCAAGTTTTAGTGGTGACAGGGCTCTGTAGTTTTTGCCAAGAGATAACTAGGCAAGGTCAATCATGGAAGGGGATATAGTGTGGACCTCATCTAGCTACCTCATGATAAAAACAACTGTCTCCACTAGGATATGACAGTGGGATAGCTAATGTATATTAGTTACTCCACTGTAAAAAACCCTCCTTTTTTGACAGTGAAGCTAAAGCCTTAATTGGTTGAATTAAAAGCCAGGAGAGGGGACCCTAGGCTTTAACTTGGGCAGTTTAGCACATGCCAGAGTACAGTTGTTTTAGGTATGTTACACTACAGAGACTATGCCAGCATAACCTCAGCACCATAGCTCTGTCAGCATAACCACAGCACTGTAGCTATGCTGGCATAACTCCATAGTGGAGACACAGCCTACAGCAACAGAAGTACAGAAACACCACCTCTCTACATGCTGGTAGCTAGGTCAAGAGAAGCATCCTGGCAGCAACGTGGCTGCATCTACACTGTGGGTTAGATCAACACAGCTACAGTGAGGTTGGTGGGTTTTTCACACCATTGACTAATGGAGCCATATCAACTTAACTTTCAAGAGTAAATCAAATTTTTGTCTTGACTAGAGGTTTAGAAAGGTGTTATTTAGATCAGGCTAGATAACTTGCTCTAACATCACACTCTTAAATCCTAGTTTAGACAGGGCAATAGAGGGAGAGGAGAGAGAGACAGAGCGAGACTCTGAAAAATTGGGGAAGGAAGAAGAGAACATAACGTAGGGAAAAGACAGAAGGGAGGACAAGAAGAAAAACCACTATTACATGATATTGAAAAATCATGCAGATGGGAAAACAGACTGACAAGAACAGAGGAAAACATAATAAGACACGTAGATAAAGAAAGGAAAAAATAAAATCTAGGGTAAAGAACAAATTCGAAGGTGACAAAATTAAGTTTTAATAGCTTTTACTTAATGAAAGTGACTATACAAACTGATGCAATAAATAACCCCATGTGAATCAGGGGTTTGTTTTTGTTTTTTTAGAAAGAGCTGAGATACAATCTGCTGTGGGATTCTAACCCAAATCAGCAGTTCCCCAAGGAACAGCCCTTCTGGCTATTTCTAGTTTTGGCCTATTTATGTGTGTTTAAGAAAATCCTCCCTCTTGGTTCCCCATCTTTATTTTCTGTGGATGGAGCAGCTCCCAGTGGCTGTACCTGCAGATGCTCAGGTAAACAAAGGCCTTGGCTACACTCACACTTTACAGCGCTGCAACTGGGGTGCGAAAAAACACCCCCCTGAGCTCTGCAAGATACAGCGCTATAAAGCGTCAGTGTAATCAGGGCAGCAGCGCCGGGAGCGCGGCTCCCAGCGCTGCACGCTACACCCTTAAGAGATGTGGTTTACATGCAGCGCTGGGAGAGCTCTCTCCCAGCGCTGCCACTCTGACTACACTCACACTTCAAAGCGCTGCCGCGGCAGTGCTCCCGCAGCACTGCTGGGGCAGCGCTTTGAAATTCCAAATGTAGCCATACCCTTTTTCTTGTGGTCCGCCAGGGGCTTACCGTGAACAAGCTGCTAATCAAGTTTGGGAACCCCTGAACTAGAGGAATCCTTGGCTGGCTGCTACGATGGACCTTACCTTCTTGGCTGACTCCTAAGCCCTGCCTCCCTGCCTGTTCCTGGCTCCTGGCCTACTTATCTCAATCCCCATCTGTTCCTGGTTCCTGCTTTCCTGTCTTGCTCCAGGTCCCTGCTCCTACACCCTGCCCCTGGTGCTGTCTCTGGCTTCAACCTCTTGGCTTGACTCCTGACTCTGGTTCTCGTTCTGAACCTTGGCATGGCACTTGACTCTGATGCCGGCTCCTGACTCTAACCATTAGGCATGACTGCCCATGTCTCTGACCCTACACTGATACTACAGTAAATGAAACAATGAACTCACACTACTGTGGCTCTTTGGGGTAATGTTTGATCCCGAACCACTGATCTAATATGACCTCCTGCATAACACAGGCTATAGAACTTCACCTGTAATTCCTGCATCAAGCCCAATAATTTGTGGCTGTTCATAAACTTGTCACACACAAAAAATTAGGGCTTCATTACAAATCCATGGAGATTTTGCATCAGGAATGAGTAAAATCTTCAAAATTTCTTCCATTCAGAACAGAATCAGTATATGAAGAGGAGGTGGCAGCTCAGTGATAGCTGGCCAAGCAATATAGACGTCACTACATTTAAAGTATCTCCTTATTCCTGTTAAGGCACTGGGCTGGAGTACTGGATAAAAATTTCATTTCCATGCCACTGCTTTCTGTTATGATCTTCAGCGGGTCACTTAATCTGTGTCTCTCTTCCTGCCTGTAAAATGGGGATAGCATTTCCTTCCTCAGAGAAGTGTTGAGAGAGAGAAATGTCCCACAGTCTTTGAGGAGCACAAACACTACAGTGAGAAATGTCACTGAAATTCCTAACCCAAGAGCTGTGCAGGTTAGCTTTCTCTCCAGGCCAGTGCCCTAATACCAAGGGAAACCCAAGCAGTGGGGCTACTGAGAAATCAGCAGATGTTGCTAGTGAACAACATAAATCTAGCCTAAGCCCAGAAATGGTGGGGGAGTCTGTGTCCAAAGCCATAGCACATATGCCTGGCTATATTGAACAGAACTCACAATACAATACATGATCTTGTTGCATGGAGACAAACACTCACCAAAGGTCAGTTCTTACTGAAAGTTGCCTTGACCTTTTATTTCAAGGGCATATTGGAATAGCTGGGGATAAATACTTCTGCCTTCACTGGCTGACTGTCCCACAAAGGGGACCCAGTCTGACCAGGAGTCTGAAAAACATTGGACCATTGGAATTAACAGTCTGGTTGCAGATGCCACACCAAGGAAAAATATTAAAGACCAAAGCTTAATGCTACAAACACTTAAGTCTACGTGTAGCTTGGAAGTCCATGGAACAATTCACGAAAGTAAATTGCACCATCCAGACCTTCCCATCCAGATTCTGGAAAAAAACAGACCATGATGGAAATAGATTTACTCACTCTACAAGCTGAAGTCACAGGTGCACGCAGCTGCTTCTATTACCTTAGTTGGGGCCATGTTAACATCCCAGGACAGGAAGGCCTCTTTAATGGGGCTTTTACAAATGTATCACACAGCACATGAACATGCCAACAGAGGCTGCAGAGATACAGGTGTCCTGCTCGCGCATCTGAGACAGGTCAATGCAGCTGCCAAATGAACATGAATGGACTTTGCTTGGCTACCCTTCTTTATCTGTGTGAGTGCCTTAAAGGCAGTCTTGGAGCAAAGTTGTGATAAATGAAAGAGAGGAGGGTAACTCCCTTTAATGGACACCCAGCCAGCCAGTTAACTAGAAAATCCCCGTTAGTGGCTGTTCTCTACTTGCTTTACCTGTAAAGGGTTAAAAAAGCCCAAAAGTAAAAGGAAAGATGTGGGCACCTGAAAAAAAGAGCCAATGGGAAGACTAGAACTTTTTAAAATTGGGAAAAAAAACTTTCCCTTTGTCTGTCTGTTGTTCTCTGGAGAGAGCGGATGGAGCAGAGATCAGGCTGGAGCTATGTTGTAAAAAGCTGTGAACCAGGTATGAAAATCACCAGATCATATGTAGCAACTACTCTATTTGAAACCCTAGATATGTAAGTGGATCAGGAAATGTCTAGAAATATTTCTCTCTTTTATTACTGTAAGGCTTGTGGACTTCTCTGTGCTAACCCCCAAATGCTTTTGTTTTGCTTGTAATGATTAAGCTGGACCTCAAGAAAACCATTCTTGATGCTTAATTATTATATTTGCACTTTTTAAATCTAGCAATAGCCTAAGTTCCAGGTATATTTTTCTTTCTTTCTTTCCTTTTTTTTTCTTTCATAAAATTTACCTTTTTTAAGAACAGGATTGGGTTTTTGTGTCCTAAGAGGTTTGTGCACGTGTTGTTTCATTAGCTGGTGGCAACAGCTGATTTCCTTATTTTCTTTCTCAGCTCTTCCCCAGAGCAGGTGTGAAAGGGTTTGAGGGCACCACACAGGGAGGAATTCCCAAGTGCGCCTTCCTGGGTTCAAAGAGTGGCGTTTTGGGTGGTGGCAGCATTTTTATCCAGTACTCCAGCCCAGTGCCTTAACAGGAATAAGGAGATACTTTAAATCTCTTTAAATCTTTAAATTAACAAGATACTTTAAATCAGAGAAAAGCTGTAACCTTGGGAGTTTAATACCAGCCTGGAGTGGCCAGTATTAATGTTTAGAATTCTTGTGGGCTGCCACCTTCTGCATTCAAAGTGCCAGAGTGGAAAATCAGCCTTTACAGAGGTATTTAAAGGGATCTGCATGGCTACTTGCACCACAACCCAAACCTCTTCCATTGCAAAGAGAAACTCCTCTAGTAGGTGCCTCCCAAGCAGCCAGGAGAGGCCTCAAAGACCTGTCCAGAAAACCAAACCGACAGCAGGGAGCATGTAGTATCTTTCTGGTGAGCAGACTGGTGTCAAGGTAAACCCTTTATTGAGAAGAGACACTATGTACAGAAATAATGTGACAAAACTTCCTGAAGTTCTCTAGCTGCAGTCTGTGATTGCCATGAGCTGGACTCCTTTATTTCTGCTTCTCAGCAGGAAGTGTGTCACAAGAAACCAAAGACTGCATGCAGAATATACAGGAAGTGTGGCATCTCTAGCACAGAGAGTGCTCCGGAGCTAGGATGTGCAGGGGGTGCCCTATAAGAAAACATTCATGTATTCTGGTGGGAAGCACATGCTCTCCTGGCCCAATTTGGAAGCTTACAAATCATGAATAAATCTGTAAAAAATCACAACCTGTTCGCTGATAACTGACAGATAAAAGCAGGGCTACTTTAGTGGATATATTATTTACAATAACTAATCTGATCATTCTTCTGGTTACCCTACCTCACTGAGCATGGGCAAGGGGAAACATAATGAAGTGAAAAGGCAACACTTTTAAAGCCGATATCTGGAACGGATTTTGAAATAATTTCCTGAAAGATGGTTATGGCACTATAGTAAGATGCATGAGATCTGGGTTCAGTTTCTAGTTGTGCCTTAGTTTTCCTTAACAGGGGTGTTAATTAACATATGTGAAGCTCTATGATTGATGTGGATGTTTCCCCTTAATGAGTACCTAGACAGATTGGGTATCAGGAACTTGATCTACAAATAGATTCTCTGATTTAAAATTGACAATGCAAACCTATTCCATCACATATATGTGATGGTAGCAGGTATAATATGAGTACCGGGGAGGCAGAAAGATTCTATGTGTGAGACTACAGGCATTCAATAATGTTGCTTTAACAGAATATAAACAAAAAAAACCTACACAAAAAGAAAGTTAAACCTACAAAGTAAAACACTCAACAATTAGGAAATGGCAGTTTAATTTGCATATGAAAGATTAATTGGCCTCCTTTGTGCATATGAACTATGATACAACATAATGATCATGTTATTTTTTCTAGGGGTTTCCTGCCTTCTTGACTTTTGACTTCTACCCAATCTATTGTCAAAGTTAGACTCAGGACTCACAGTTTGTCAGACCACTCTGTTTTATTAGCACAGCGCTCTGCTAATAACACCCAGATAATGTGAGCACCATGCAAGACACAAACTGTCTTATTTATACAGATAAAAGGGCGAGCACTTAACAAGATAACAAAGGAAGCAGAATCTGATACGTTTACCTGGGCTAGGCATGCATATCTTATTTCCTTACTAACTAGTTTTTGCCAAGAGATAACTAGGCAAGGTCAATCATGGAAGGGGATATAGTGTGGACCTCATCTAGCTACCTCATGATAAAAACAACTGTCTCCACTAGGATATGACAGTGGGATAGCTAATGTATATTAGTTACTCCACTGTAAAAAACCCTCCTTTTTTGACAGTGAAGCTAAAGCCTTAATTGGTTGAATTAAAAGCCAGGAGAGGGGACCCTAGGCTTTAACTTGGGCAGTTTAGCACATGCCAGAGTACAGTTGTTTTAGGTATGTTACACTACAGAGACTATGCCAGCATAACCTCAGCACCATAGCTCTGTCAGCATAACCACAGCACTGTAGCTATGCTGGCATAACTCCATAGTGGAGACACAGCCTACAGCAACAGAAGTACAGAAACACCACCTCTCTACATGCTGGTAGCTAGGTCAAGAGAAGCATCCTGGCAGCAACGTGGCTGCATCTACACTGTGGGTTAGATCAACACAGCTACAGTGAGGTTGGTGGGTTTTTCACACCATTGACTAATGGAGCCATATCAACTTAACTTTCAAGAGTAAATCAAATTTTTGTCTTGACTAGAGGTTTAGAAAGGTGTTATTTAGATCAGGCTAGATAACTTGCTCTAACATCACACTCTTAAATCCTAGTTTAGACAGGGCAATAGAGGGAGAGGAGAGAGAGACAGAGCGAGACTCTGAAAAATTGGGGAAGGAAGAAGAGAACATAACGTAGGGAAAAGACAGAAGGGAGGACAAGAAGAAAAACCACTATTACATGATATTGAAAAATCATGCAGATGGGAAAACAGACTGACAAGAACAGAGGAAAACATAATAAGACACGTAGATAAAGAAAGGAAAAAATAAAATCTAGGGTAAAGAACAAATTCGAAGGTGACAAAATTAAGTTTTAATAGCTTTTACTTAATGAAAGTGACTATACAAACTGATGCAATAAATAACCCCATGTGAATCAGGGGTTTGTTTTTGTTTTTTTAGAAAGAGCTGAGATACAATCTGCTGTGGGATTCTAACCCAAATCAGCAGTTCCCCAAGGAACAGCCCTTCTGGCTATTTCTAGTTTTGGCCTATTTATGTGTGTTTAAGAAAATCCTCCCTCTTGGTTCCCCATCTTTATTTTCTGTGGATGGAGCAGCTCCCAGTGGCTGTACCTGCAGATGCTCAGGTAAACAAAGGCCTTGGCTACACTCACACTTTACAGCGCTGCAACTGGGGTGCGAAAAAACACCCCCCTGAGCTCTGCAAGATACAGCGCTATAAAGCGTCAGTGTAATCAGGGCAGCAGCGCCGGGAGCGCGGCTCCCAGCGCTGCACGCTACACCCTTAAGAGATGTGGTTTACATGCAGCGCTGGGAGAGCTCTCTCCCAGCGCTGCCACTCTGACTACACTCACACTTCAAAGCGCTGCCGCGGCAGTGCTCCCGCAGCACTGCTGGGGCAGCGCTTTGAAATTCCAAATGTAGCCATACCCTTTTTCTTGTGGTCCGCCAGGGGCTTACCGTGAACAAGCTGCTAATCAAGTTTGGGAACCCCTGAACTAGAGGAATCCTTGGCTGGCTGCTACGATGGACCTTACCTTCTTGGCTGACTCCTAAGCCCTGCCTCCCTGCCTGTTCCTGGCTCCTGGCCTACTTATCTCAATCCCCATCTGTTCCTGGTTCCTGCTTTCCTGTCTTGCTCCAGGTCCCTGCTCCTACACCCTGCCCCTGGTGCTGTCTCTGGCTTCAACCTCTTGGCTTGACTCCTGACTCTGGTTCTCGTTCTGAACCTTGGCATGGCACTTGACTCTGATGCCGGCTCCTGACTCTAACCATTAGGCATGACTGCCCATGTCTCTGACCCTACACTGATACTACAGTAAATGAAACAATGAACTCACACTACTGTGGCTCTTTGGGGTAATGTTTGATCCCGAACCACTGATCTAATATGACCTCCTGCATAACACAGGCTATAGAACTTCACCTGTAATTCCTGCATCAAGCCCAATAATTTGTGGCTGTTCATAAACTTGTCACACACAAAAAATTAGGGCTTCATTACAAATCCATGGAGATTTTGCATCAGGAATGAGTAAAATCTTCAAAATTTCTTCCATTCAGAACAGAATCAGTATATGAAGAGGAGGTGGCAGCTCAGTGATAGCTGGCCAAGCAATATAGACGTCACTACATTTAAAGTATCTCCTTATTCCTGTTAAGGCACTGGGCTGGAGTACTGGATAAAAATTTCATTTCCATGCCACTGCTTTCTGTTATGATCTTCAGCGGGTCACTTAATCTGTGTCTCTCTTCCTGCCTGTAAAATGGGGATAGCATTTCCTTCCTCAGAGAAGTGTTGAGAGAGAGAAATGTCCCACAGTCTTTGAGGAGCACAAACACTACAGTGAGAAATGTCACTGAAATTCCTAACCCAAGAGCTGTGCAGGTTAGCTTTCTCTCCAGGCCAGTGCCCTAATACCAAGGGAAACCCAAGCAGTGGGGCTACTGAGAAATCAGCAGATGTTGCTAGTGAACAACATAAATCTAGCCTAAGCCCAGAAATGGTGGGGGAGTCTGTGTCCAAAGCCATAGCACATATGCCTGGCTATATTGAACAGAACTCACAATACAATACATGATCTTGTTGCATGGAGACAAACACTCACCAAAGGTCAGTTCTTACTGAAAGTTGCCTTGACCTTTTATTTCAAGGGCATATTGGAATAGCTGGGGATAAATACTTCTGCCTTCACTGGCTGACTGTCCCACAAAGGGGACCCAGTCTGACCAGGAGTCTGAAAAACATTGGACCATTGGAATTAACAGTCTGGTTGCAGATGCCACACCAAGGAAAAATATTAAAGACCAAAGCTTAATGCTACAAACACTTAAGTCTACGTGTAGCTTGGAAGTCCATGGAACAATTCACGGAAGTAAATTGCACCATCCAGACCTTCCCATCCAGATTCTGGAAAAAAACAGACCATGATGGAAATAGATTTACTCACTCTACAAGCTGAAGTCACAGGTGCACGCAGCTGCTTCTATTACCTTAGTTGGGGCCATGTTAACATCCCAGGACAGGAAGGCCTCTTTAATGGGGCTTTTACAAATGTATCACACAGCACATGAACATGCCAACAGAGGCTGCAGAGATACAGGTGTCCTGCTCGCGCATCTGAGACAGGTCAATGCAGCTGCCAAATGAACATGAATGGACTTTGCTTGGCTACCCTTCTTTATCTGTGTGAGTGCCTTAAAGGCAGTCTTGGAGCAAAGTTGTGATAAATGAAAGAGAGAAGGGTAACTCCCTTTAATGGACACCCAGCCAGCCAGTTAGCTAGAAAATCCCCGTTAGTGGCTGTTCTCTACTTGCTTTACCTGTAAAGGGTTAAAAAAGCCCAAAAGTAAAAGGAAAGATGTGGGCACCTGAAAAAAAGAGCCAATGGGAAGACTAGAACTTTTTAAAATTGGGAAAAAAAACTTTCCCTTTGTCTGTCTGTTGTTCTCTGGAGAGAGCGGATGGAGCAGAGATCAGGCTGGAGCTATGTTGTAAAAAGCTGTGAACCAGGTATGAAAATCACCAGATCATATGTAGCAACTACTCTATTTGAAACCCTAGATATGTAAGTGGATCAGGAAATGTCTAGAAATATTTCTCTCTTTTATTACTGTAAGGCTTGTGGACTTCTCTGTGCTAACCCCCAAATGCTTTTGTTTTGCTTGTAATGATTAAGCTGGACCTCAAGAAAACCATTCTTGATGCTTAATTATTATATTTGCACTTTTTAAATCTAGCAATAGCCTAAGTTCCAGGTATATTTTTCTTTCTTTCTTTCCTTTTTTTTTTCTTTCTTTCCTTTTTATTTTTTTAAGAAAATTTACCTTTTTTAAGAACAGGATTGGGTTTTTGTGTCCTAAGAGGTTTGTGCACGTGTTGTTTCATTAGCTGGTGGCAACAGCTGATTTCCTTATTTTCTTTCTCAGCTCTTCCCCAGAGCAGGTGTGAAAGGGTTTGAGGGCACCACACAGGGAGGAATTCCCAAGTGCGCCTTCCTGGGTTCAAAGGGTGGGGTTTTGGGTGGTGGCAGCATCTACCTATCCAAGGTCAGAGAAAAGCTGTAACCTTGGGAGTTTAATACCAGCCTGGAGTGGCCAGTATTAATGTTTAGAATTCTTGTGGGCTGCCACCTTCTGCATTCAAAGTGCCAGAGTGGAAAATCAGCCTTTACAGAGGTATTTAAAGGGATCTGCATGGCTACTTGCACCACAACCCAAACCTCTTCCATTGCAAAGAGAAACTCCTCTAGTAGGTGCCTCCCAAGCAGCCAGGAGAGGCCTCAAAGACCTGTCCAGAAAACCAAACCGACAGCAGGGAGCATGTAGTATCTTTCTGGTGAGCAGACTGGTGTCAAGGTAAACCCTTTATTGAGAAGAGACACTATGTACAGAAATAATGTGACAAAACTTCCTGAAGTTCTCTAGCTGCAGTCTGTGATTGCCATGAGCTGGACTCCTTTATTTCTGCTTCTCAGCAGGAAGTGTGTCACAAGAAACCAAAGACTGCATGCAGAATATACAGGAAGTGTGGCATCTCTAGCACAGAGAGTGCTCCGGAGCTAGGATGTGCAGGGGGTGCCCTATAAGAAAACATTCATGTATTCTGGTGGGAAGCACATGCTCTCCTGGCCCAATTTGGAAGCTTACAAATCATGAATAAATCTGTAAAAAATCACAACCTGTTCGCTGATAACTGACAGATAAAAGCAGGGCTACTTTAGTGGATATATTATTTACAATAACTAATCTGATCATTCTTCTGGTTACCCTACCTCACTGAGCATGGGCAAGGGGAAACATAATGAAGTGAAAAGGCAACACTTTTAAAGCCGATATCTGGAACGGATTTTGAAATAATTTCCTGAAAGATGGTTATGGCACTATAGTAAGATGCATGAGATCTGGGTTCAGTTTCTAGTTGTGCCTTAGTTTTCCTTAACAGGGGTGTTAATTAACATATGTGAAGCTCTATGATTGATGTGGATGTTTCCCCTTAATGAGTACCTAGACAGATTGGGTATCAGGAACTTGATCTACAAATAGATTCTCTGATTTAAAATTGACAATGCAAACCTATTCCATCACATATATGTGATGGTAGCAGGTATAATATGAGTACCGGGGAGGCAGAAAGATTCTATGTGTGAGACTACAGGCATTCAATAATGTTGCTTTAACAGAATATAAACAAAAAAAACCTACACAAAAAGAAAGTTAAACCTACAAAGTAAAACACTCAACAATTAGGAAATGGCAGTTTAATTTGCATATGAAAGATTAATTGGCCTCCTTTGTGCATATGAACTATGATACAACATAATGATCATGTTATTTTTTCTAGGGGTTTCCTGCCTTCTTGACTTTTGACTTCTACCCAATCTATTGTCAAAGTTAGACTCAGGACTCACAGTTTGTCAGACCACTCTGTTTTATTAGCACAGCGCTCTGCTAATAACACCCAGATAATGTGAGCACCATGCAAGACACAAACTGTCTTATTTATACAGATAAAAGGGCGAGCACTTAACAAGATAACAAAGGAAGCAGAATCTGATACGTTTACCTGGGTTAGGCATGCATATCTTATTTCCTTACTAACTATTACCCATCTTCTGTTAATGTTTCGCCATTAGTACCCTTGTTTATGCCTAATGTTTCTTTTCCTAGCACCTGTATTTCAACATTTCTTATTTCTGCTTAAAGGCACATACAACATTTCTTTAATCCATTCTTATTTTTACAATAGAATTCATTCTACTTTCACAATCCCTCCTTTTGGTCAAGCTCACGCCATGACCAACAATTACTGGGTTCCACAAATCAATCGTTCTTTATTTCTTCATCAGTGATATTTAAAATCATATTAGCACTCTGGTTTGGGGCAGCTATCTGTGTGGCATGTCTTACACCATTTTGGATGCAACAGGAGATTAACTGAAGACATACAAAAATCATTAGGATTCCAAACAGGATAGTAAGGGCTCCCTGAAACAACTAGTTTTCTATGCCAGAGAAATTGAACAGGTTACTTAGCCACTTCCATAAAGAACTCGGCTCTACATGAGGAAGATATGCGATTTGTTCTAAGTGGCTAGCGCGATCTATTACCTCATTGGTGTTGTTTTCCAGTGAGAGCACTGTACCCTCCTTTGGCCACTAGCACTATATTCAATGCCTGACGGTTTTGGAGGGCCATCTGTCAGATCACCCCTGTTTCTTTGGCCAGGGCTCTTAAACTTTCTCCAGTTTTATTTGCCATTATTTTAACTATTGCTTGTAACCTCAGGAGCTTTTTGCATGGTGTATTACTCCCCCAAGTGGGATAAAGGAGCTGCCAAGAGCCTCTTCTCAGGTGTCATTACTGTTCCATATTGTATTAAACGGACAAGGTCGTCTGCATTACAAATTGGGCCCTCTCTTAACTCTTTGTTTTAAGATATAGTCAGTAAGAGACAGGATTCTCTATTGTGTCTATGTTAAGTAAATTAGAGAAACATTGAAGGCCTGGGTCTCAATGTAAATTGTCTTGGTTATTGATTGTAAAACTTAACAAGGTTTAATTTGCAATGCCATTTTGCTCAATATAAAATACTGCTGTTTGTATTCTCAATCTGTTTGTGTAAATGAGAAATGTATGCATCAGAAAAGATAAAGTGTGAAGGCCAGTGTTATAGCCAGAGTCAAGGAAAAAGTAGTAAAGAGACTTAAAGAACATCAAAGAATCATCAGGCACTGCTTACTACCTCGACGGCTGTTAAACTGTCTGGCATCACAGAGTGGATACATGCTTCGCAGTGTCAGAATGCACCACCCTCAGCGAACCAATCATCACCTCAGGACAATGCAGAGTCAATTTTGATTCCAGAAGAAGATGTAGAGGAACAGCCTGCAATACCTTACAATCTACGCTCTCGTAAGGGTTGCCAGAAGCAGATAACTACATAAAGCAAGGCCCAAGAAGAAACAGTAGTGAGCCTAGCGCCTGCTGCCTAGTGGACATAAAACTGTGACTTCAGTTCCCTCAGTTGAGGTTGTCAGAACCAGAAGGGCCCTGCCTCCAACATGCACCTCTGTTGGTGTCTTAAGATCTGGGGAGTCCACAATGACAATTCTTTTCTCCTGTAGCAAGTGTGGATAGCTCAGACCCTTAATATTTCTAAATGCTAGGTCTGCAGCCACATCCCAGCCCACTCTCAAACTGGTGCTCCTGTCCTGGCTACCCATTCAATTCCCCAGACCTCACTGGAGGACCTTGTCCCTTTTAATACAATATGGAACAGTAATGACACCTGGGAAGAGGCTATTGGCAGTTCCTTTATCCCACTTGGGGGAGTAATACACCATGCAAAAAGCTCCTGAGGTTACAAGCAATAGTTAAAATAATGGCAAATAAAACTGGAGAAGGTTTAAGAGCCCTGGCCAAAGAAACAGGGGTGATCTGACAGATGGCCCTCCAAAACCGTCAGGCATTGAATATAGTGCTAGTGGCCAAAGGAGGGTACTGTGCTCTCACTGGAAAACAACACCAATGAGGTAATAGATCGCGCTAGCCACTTAGAACAAATCGCATATCTTCCTCATGTAGAGCCGAGTTCTTTATGGAAGTGGCTAAGTAACCTGTTCAATTTCTCTGGCATAGAAAGCTGGTTGTTTCAGGGAGCCCTGACTATCCTGTTTGGAATCCTAATGATTTTTGTATGTCTTTGTAGGGAGGCACCCTGGCTCCCCGCCGCGCCTGAGAGGGATGAGCCAGAGCAGATGCCTCAGTGGGCAGAGTCACCGCCGCCTGTCACCGCCCCCCGGAAGTCAAGGGGCGGGACAGGAAGTATAAAAGCCCGGCCTCAGCGCTCAGTTGGCTGCAGGCTGTTGGAGAGGACAGACATTGGTGCCTGAGCTCCCGCCGGGCCCAGCCTGCCCCGTGCTCACTATCTGGAGGAGCGCTGGCCTGACCTGCCTCGGGCCCAGTATCCGGAGGAGCGCTGGCCTGACCTGTCCCGTGCTCACTATCTGGAGGAGCGCTGGCCTGACCTGCCTCGGGCCCAGTATCCAGAGGAGCGCTGGCCTGACCTGTCTCGGGCCCAGTATCCGGAGGAGCGCTGGCCTGACCTGCCCCGTGCTCACTACCCGGAGGAGCGTTGGCCTGACCTGCCTCGTGCTCAGTATCCGGAGGAGCTGCCGGAGCTTCCTGCCGCCCAGTATCCAGAGGAACCCATGGTCTGGGACCCACCGGACAACGCCAGCGGAGGACAGGTACCTAAAGAGGGGGAGACTGGAAGTGGCCCAGGGGTAGGTGACCCCAGTCTGGCTCCAGGGGACCCTGAACCAATGTCAGTGACCCACTGACTGCAGCGAACCCTTGCCGCTGCTAGGGCCCCGGGCTGGGACGCAGTGGAGTGGGAGGGCCTGCGTCCCCCCTGCCACCCTTCCAAGGGTGGCAGACTTCCCCCTCTGCCTGGCCTGAGGAGGCCTTCTATATAGACTTACAGTTTAAACTGCTGCTCAGCCCCTGCCTAAGAGTCTGAGCCCGAACTGCTTACTGCCCCGCACTGCCCCAGGGCCGGGATTATAGACTTTGTGTTTGCTCAGCCTGCTGACAGGCCTGAGCCTGAACTGCTTACTGCCCCGCACTGCCCCAGGGCCGGGCTTATTGACTTTTTGTATACCCGACCCTGCTGAAGGGCTGGGATTCTGCCTTGTTTACAGACCTTCTATTCCCTCAGCCCCGGCTGAGGGGTTCGGCCTACAAGGACTGCTGCCTTTAGGGAGGCGCCCTGGCTCCCCACCGTGCCTGAGAGGGACGAGCCCTAGCACCGGACCCTTACAGTCTTCAGTTAATCTCCTGTTGCATCCAAAATGGTGTAAGACATGCCACACAGATAGCTGCCCCAAACCAGAGTGCTAATATGATTTTAAATATCACTGATGAAGAAATAAAGAACGATTGATTTGTGGAACCCAGTAATTGTTGGTCATGGCGTGAGCTTGACCAAAAGGAGGGATTGTGAAAGTAGAATGAATTCTATTGTAAAAATAAGAATGGATTAAAGAAATGTTGTATGTGCCTTTAAGCAGAAATAAGAAATGTTGAAATACAGGTGCCAGGAAAAGAAGCATTAGGCATAAACAAGGGTACTAATGGCAAAACATTAACAGAAGATGGGTAATAGTTAGTAAGGAAATAAGATATGCATGCCTAGCCCAGGTAAACGTATCAGATTCTGCTTCCTTTGTTATCTTGTTAAGTGCTCGCCCTTTTATCTGTATAAATAAGATAGTTTGTGTCTTGCAAAAAGATCTGTCAGTTTTGCAACTTTGAATTAAAGAGTCAAATGAATTTTTAGGGCATTAAAAACAAAAACAAAACCAATTTGTCTTACACCTACAAAACAGGAGTTTTACAAACCAGATGTGCTGGTTTAAATTCTTAGACCTTTACATATTTTCACAGAAAAATAGATACATACACATTTACTTTTCCTTAACATTCCTTTACACTGCTTTGTTTTTACATAGTTGTGTATATATATTTGGATTATTTACAGGCATTCTTCTGGAAAAGGGCCCATATTCCCTTCAGAATGACTGACAGAATGACTAAGAAACCAAGAATTCTCTCTCTTTAACATGGTCCTTTTTAACATTTTCACAAAGTTTAATTGCTTAATTCTCTCCAGCCTCTGTAGAGTTAACTTTTCATTCTTTTTCCTTAAATCACTTTTTTATCTCCCAAAATGACACCTTTATCACCTCAGATTTCACCATTTTAAGTATTGTTCCAGGGGTTCATGCCTGCACTTAGTGCTTTTCTTACTCCTGACACTATGCCCTTAGGGCTTCCAACCTGTTTTTCAATTTCTTTATCTGTTGCTTGCCTGCTTGTCTGGTCCTGATCCTGCTTTTTTCCAATGAACCATTTGTGAGTGCTATTGTGGTCACTTCACAATTTTGAAAGAAATGTTCAAGGAAAGGGACCAGGAAAGGTGGGGCCTAGCTGAGGAGCCCATCCTCCTTGCTGAAGTGGTAGTGGAACACTAAAGAATCAGTTTCTGAGGCAGACAATGAAGGGGAACAGAACAAGGGACTTTTTGTCCTTTTTACAATGAGATTGGGAGTATGAAGGGAGTTGGATCGATCTGGGGTTTGGAGAATGGGGTAAAGGGGAGCGCTCGATCTGGTGGTGGGAGAGAAGGCTTTTAATAAAGCTTTTAACTTATTATTTGAATATTTGAGAGAGGCGAGTTTTGATTCTGTCCACCTACGATTTGCCTTTTCCCACCACTGCATGAAACAATTAACTTCTCCTTTAGTCAATTTAGTTTTAGGTTGGCCGAGTTTGTCCTTTAAGATGTCCACTCAGTCTTTGTTCCAAGATTTTAACAGTGGCCACTGAGTTTTGGGATCCCCCTGAGTTAGCCTAGACCATTTTTCCAGAAATTTACGGGAGTCCGGACCCATCCTAAATACATAAAATGAGCTGGCGTTCATTTAGGGAACTGTCCCGACTTAGACGTCTGGTTACCAATACAGGAGGACTTCACACACCAATCACACAAGAAGGAAATTCGGATTCGTCAGAGCGATGCCTGGTGCAACACACAAAAGGAGCCCACAGGCTACTGCCTCAATCGCCCTTGCTTTCACACCAGGGGTTTTACCCAAAGTGCAGTGCGGCTGCAATTGTGCAGATTCCACTCACTCAGACCGTGGGGACAGGAACCCCTTGGTCAGCCGATCCCCAGATGGAGACAGCACCCAGACTCAAACACCCCACAGAAGGATGGATAGACACAGAGACAGGACAGTCCTCAGTCCGAACAAAACACAGAAATAATTACCTGACCAGATTCCTGATGTCAGATTCCAGGATCCCTACCAGAACAGAGTGGGAACCAACAGGTTCGATGGCGTAGACTTCACTGTGGTTGTGCGCCTTTTCATTCTAGTGGAGGATCACTCGGGCCAAATGCCCAGGTGCCGGCTGCCACGGTCATCCTACAGAAACGGTCAGGAATCACACGGCCCCAGTGAAGACGGTTGCCATCTCGGTGAGACCTCCAAATTGTCAAAGTTAGACTCAGGACTCACAGTTTGTCAGACCACTCTGTTTTATTAGCACAGCGCTCTGCTAATAACATCCAGATAATGTGAGCACCATGCAAGACACAAACTATTTTATTTATACAGATAAAAGGGCGAGCACTTAACAAGATAACAAAGGAAGCAGAATCTGATACGTTTACCATGCATATCTTATTTCCTTACTAACTATTACCCATCTTCTATTAATGTTTCGCCATTAGCACCCTTGTTTATGCCTAATGTTTCTTTTCCTGGCACCTGTATTTCAACATTTCTTATTTCTGCTTAAAGGTACATACGACATTTCTTTAATCCATTCTTATTTTTACAATGTAATTCATTCTACTTTAACATTATCTACATGGCATATAGGAATTGTTCCATCCCTACCACTAAGGAGGAACAAGACAGCCATTTAACACAACTAGTAATACAATACAACAGGATATTCTCCTTTAAAAGATAAACAAAGTAAGTAAAATATAACTTCCCCTACTGAAATTATAGGGGGAATTTGTGTAGGCAAAATAGAATGCTCCATGCTGGAACTGGACATAATACTTACGCCTTGTCTTCACTGGAAAATATTCTTTTCCTACCACATGGTAACTAACACATGGCAAAATTTGTGTGGATAAGGCAGTTGTAGTTTTCAGATATGTTAGCAAACTATGGTAAATACATGGTTAAATCAACTGTGACACACCTGTACCTCAAAATGGCACTCTGTAACTCCCATATTCATCAACTCCCATATGTGGCTGTAATATTTCAAACAAAGCATGCCATGTAAGATATCATATGAAAGGTCATGATCAGCTGAAACCCAGTGTTCTGTCCAAATAAGTATATCATTAGTGTATATAAAGTTATGAGATTTTGCTGTATGGTTGTTACTGAAATATGCTGTATGTTTGCTAGTGACATACAAAGGACCCCGCCCAGGAGGGTGCTCCACAAACATTAATCAGCATAAGAGTTGTAATCAAGGGATTTACAATTCAATGACAGTTGCCCAAGTCCACACAGTGGGCGTTTACTCAATCACTGTGACTCAGCAAAGCTCACTAGGACATGTTGCAGCATGTTTTTGCTTTTCTCCTCCCCGCATCTACGCTGGAAACAACTGGGATGCCAAGAAGACAAAGATCATCTGAGGAGACTGGTCCAGGCTTAAGGGGAATCCTGTGTATTAAGAACTGTAACATCCAGTTGGACGAGAAAAATGCTGATCTAAATACTGCCGAATGAAATAAGGCTTAAGATTTAGATTGTTCATTTTTCTTTTATTTTCTTTGGTAACTATCTCTGATCTTCCAGCCTACCATTTATAACCACTTAAAAACTATCTTTCTGTAGTTAATAGATCTGTTTTATACTTTACCTAAACCAGTGTGTTTTGGATGAAGCGCTTGCGAAATCTCAACTCAGTTACAAAGGCTTATGCAGACCGTGTCCATACTGGGGGCAGGGGCGGCCTGGGTAATAAACTTACATTGGTCAGGCTTCTGACTAGGGCAAGACGGTACAGCTCTGGGGTCCTACACTGGAGAGCTGGGGGGAACTATTGTTAGTTCATGAGTGGCTGGAAGAAGCATTCATGTAATTCAGTTGGGTGTGTCCCTGCCTGTGAGTGCAGTACCTAACAGAGGTTTGCAGCTTGTCACAGCATCACAGTGTGAGAGGGAACCCAGGTTGGTGGGACAGAGGACTCAGCAGTACCCCAATTCCAGGCTGCACCCTGGGGACACCATCACATCAACACCTTTTCTCATAGTTTCTCTAGATCTTGCAACAAGTTCATGGGACAAATGACTTGATTAAACATCTTATCAGAAAGACAATAGCCTCAGCAGCACAGTGGCCCTAACACCATGCTGGCATTGGAGAATTAGTAAATGTTTGCTTCACCAGGAGTGGTACTAACTCCTAAGTCACTGGTGCCACTTTCCTGGGAACTCTCCTATCTAAATAATGTCCAAGTATAACCCCGGCTAGCGTAGAGCTGACAACACCACAGCTCAAGGTACTGTAGGATGGCGGTAGGGGAAATATTTTCTTAGTGCATTTACATAATTATCATTAGCTTTTATTACAATTACTCATAAATATTAAGGGATATATGAACCCCTTAGATAGGGGTATATCTCAAAGCACATTGTAACAATCATTATGTAAGCAGGGGAATGGTCCCGCTATTGTGGGGAACTTTCCTGGCTTCTGCACTACCCCGGTGAAGTGGGCTAGCGAAAGGATCTGAGTCCTCGTTCCCACTTCCTTTACCCAGAGGCCTCCCTGCCCTTAAGGACTCCCCTTCCACTCTCCTGTCTGGCAGAGTCCTCGTAACCCTAACAAGGCTGGGCCCAGGATTCCTGGGGGGCTCCACCTCCAACCCTGCTATGGTCACCCAGGACAGGGGTTAGGGTGTCCCCACTCCAGGGTACTCTCTTTGCACTGCGCACCTCCCTGACCCACTGATCACATCATACAATTTAAAGCAAATACAAGTTATTTAATTAACAATTAATTTTAAAAAAAGAATAAGGAAAAATGGAAAAGGTTAAAGGAAAACACATCACGTTGCTCTGTGGCAGGGAACATCACAAACAGTGTCTCTGGGATGTCAGGGCAGTTCACAGTCTGTTCCTTGTAGGTCCCAGGCCTCCTTCTCAGCCTGGCTGTGCTGCAGGGACGCTGCGGGTTGGACACTTGCTCTGGCGGTGGCCACACACTCTCAGGCTCTGGGTGGCAGGACCGTTCTCCCCAGTGTCACTTCCGCCCTGTCAGGGTTATGATCCCTCTCCAAGTCTGGCCTGCAGGGCCTCTTGGCTGAGGCGTCTCCCTGTGCTGGGCCTGCTGTCCAGGGTCCCCCTAGCTCTCCCCAGCTGCTCACTGCACCCAGCTCCGGACTGCTCCAGCCCCAGCTCCAGCTCCACACTGCCTTAGCGCCCTGGGCTGCTCTGCCTTCAGCGCCCCAGGCTGCTTTTCTGGCCTCTTTGGCTCCAGTTGTTACAGCTCCACTCCCAGGGCAGGTCTGCTCTGCAGGCTGCTTCTGTGACTCTGTTCTCAGCTCTCACCTGCTCCCTGGGCTGCTTCTCTGGCCTCTCTGGCTCCAGTTGTTACAGCTCTGCTCCCAGGGCAGGTCTGCACTGCAGGCTGCTTCTGTGACTCTGTTCTCAGCTCTCACCTGCTTCCTGGGCTGCTTGTCTGGCCCCTCTGGCTCTGGTTGCTGCAGCTCTCCTCCCAGGGCAGGTCTGCTCTCTCTGAGCTGTGCTCTGGCTTTTTGGGCTGCAGTTCTGCTCCTAGCAGCTTAGCTTGGGTCCCTGCTCTCTCCTTAGCTCGGCCCCACTCCATCTGACTCAGACAATTCCAGCTCACACGGAGGACGGGACCCCCCCTGGCCTCCTGACTCCTTGATTAGCCTGCTGGCCCTGTCAATCATGCTGATCTGCAGCATTGGTCTCCCCACATTGTTCCTGGAGACTGTCAGTCTCAGGCTCCTGATTTCCCATCGACCCCTCCCTTTTTAGTGCTGGGAGCTAGCGCCCAAACACCCCCACTGAATGTTAGTAAGGGGGCAACAGTCCCCTTACATTAAGATATGTAGGTCAGATTTCAAAACTTTTTTCTAGATTTAAGGTGTTATACACTTGAAAATATTTTGGCATCAACTTATTAAAGGACATTCAAAAATACAAATAAAAATTGTTAGAAAGTGTTACTGCTGAAAAGTAAATAATCAACTATTTATCTTTTTTAAATCTTCTAATTAAATTTAAAATTTTTATTTTTTCCAAAAATAGAATTATAATGTGCTTTAATTAACAAATTATTGGACTGTGTTTTACAGATCTAGCAGTATACTTTTGTTAAAGATATTTATTTAGCCAGTTGAGCATGTCCTTTCTTGCTTCTTCAATGTAAGGTTTATCTTGAGGGTTCATATCTTCTCTCTTGCGATGTACAAAACCGTGAGTTTGTCCAGGGTAAATTTTAACTCTGTAATCAACTTTACAGTGTTGTTTTAGTTTCTGCTCCAGTAAGGTGATCTGTAACAGAACATCCTTCCATTAGTGACACTGATTTAACCTATTATTTTTACCAGTTCTCAGCTTGCCCATAATTTAGTTTCCTGAAAGATGTGATGTATCCTCATCTCAATGCCTTCTTTAGTAATATCACACTTGGGCCAGACTAGATTTGTTACCCCAATTGTATTTTTATGGGCTCTTTTCTTCTAGTAAGAGGAGAAACCATAGCTGAACTATGACTGTACAAAATTACACAAAATGTATAGGTAAGTGGAATAGCATCTTCAAAGGTCTCTGCAAAGATAAAAACACTTGTTTCGTGATGTGGGGCTTACTACCATGGAGTAGCCAAGTTGGTAGCAAGCACTACAGCAAGTAGTGGAGACTGGACCGAGAAATGGGACAAAACTGGAATCGCTCTGAATTTGTGTTTGAGCAGATGGAAGTTGCACAGATTCAAAGCTTGTGAGTCTAACCTGCTCCTATGATTTTTAATGGAAAAAATAATTAACAGTGGATGCAAGCCTGCAGCATGTCTTCCTTTTGGCTCCTACAGAGGCTACTCAGCACCCTCCTGCTATGAATCTATACACTTTAAAAGAAAAAATCTATATTTTGATCTGGAAAATATTGAGCAATGCGCCTATATAAGTGTTCTGGTTCAAATGGATCTGAAATGTTACAAAAAAAGCTTGCAGAATTTTAGTGTTGTTGAACCAAAGCCTGAGCCAAGCTTAAGCCTTGAACTTTAGCCTACATGGAATCCAGATCTGTGTCTAATTTAGAGTAACCAGATGTCCTGATTTTATAAGGACAGTCCCGATTTTGGGGTCTTTTTCTTATATAGGCTCCTATTAACCCTCACCCCCATCCCTATTTTTCACACTTGCTGTCTGGCCATCCTAGTCTAGTTACTAACAATGCCTTTAGATGAAAAACACAGATAGAACAGGGCGGGGCTGGCAGCAGTGGGTAGGAGGACCTGGGCCCACCCTACTCTACTGAGTCCCAGCCCAGAGCCCTAAAAGTGGTGGAGGGTTCTGCCACTTGGTCAGTGGGATCCAACTGAAACATGCTTACTCATGCTCCAGTGACAAAAATGGACTAAAAAGTCTAGTTTCTCTGGGCTACTTCCTACCCCAGGTGCAGGGCTCTGTAGTCCAAGGGTATTCCATCATCTTGGGATACAGGGCTGACAGCAGTCCTGGCAATGAGTTGCCAACTCTATCATGAGTTGGTCTCCTCTGAGGGTAGGGCGCAGCACAGTGTTGATTCAGCTCTGGAGTTCTGCAGCTGGTTGGAAACGTCTGCCTCCTTCCATGGCTCCAGCCGAACTGAGCTGCTGGGCCCTCCTTCTACACTTCCTTCCACTCCCCTCTGCTTCAGGTACCAAGGGGCTGGCCCAGCTTTGTCTGCCAAGGGGAGTGTAGTGGTCCCTGGATCTTAGGCTTAGAGAGAGGCCACTCTGCCTCACTACAGGGTTTATAATCAGCCCCTCTGTTTTCTTTTCGCACATCTTTCAGCTTTGTCAATGAAACTACACTAGTTAGTTTTCCCTTCCAGGGAAGAAGAGGGAAAACCTAGGAATGAGCTGTCCCTCTGCAACTGTTGACCCCTGTTGCACCACTTCAGGGTGTTGACCTAATGTTGACTGTTTGCAATGTCATTTTGATTAAGGAGGGTTTCATCTCCTGAGCCTGCTGAATGCCTTCCTTTTGATTCCGTCTACAGCTACTCGCCTCTCTCCTACCATGACCCCCTTATTTTATAAAATCTATAGTTAGAGATGGGAAACATTGACAGTATGCCTTTAAATAATTTGTGAGAACAATAACAGGCATTTTTATATCCTTTTTAAGAGGCAAGAAAGATACTAATTAATTTTCTAATTTCTCTTAACAAAATGTGATCATATGAAATAAATGTTTAAAAAGCAATGAGGATATAAATGTGTTTGATGGTAAACTTACTTGTTCAAGAGGGATGTAATCATCATTTTCACCAAAAATGAAGAATGTGGGGTGGAGCAAACTGTATCTATCCTCAAAGTACTTAATTATTCCTAGAAAAATTAAATACATTTCAAATGTTTATAGTGAGCAATTTAAAATGGTTAACACTAAATCAAAACATGAAAGTTACAGATGGAGACATAGGATCTGAACTTCCTGTCTTCCAGCTCTGGGGAAGGGAGGCTCCAGATCCAGTGTCTTGGCCCAGCTCTATAACTGGTCTACTTGGACCTGCACTGGCAAAAAAAAAACAACACGTTTTTCCCCATCAGTGCAGTTCCACTAGTAGCAACAATGGACAAGTCTGTGTTGTAGACAAGCATTTTTACCACCGTGTTGTCTAACCTTGGTTTGGATGGCTATCCTGCAACTTCCATCATTAATACCCCTGCTGGAGCTATACTGGTGGGGAATTACTCACCTGGCTTTTGCCAGGGTAGACATACACTGCAACACTGAACCCAAAGATCTGTGGGAACATCTGATTCAGGTCCTGTTCAAAATCCATACTTAACAGCTTGGGTCAATCTTTTGTGAAAATTGTATGTATTACATTGAGACTTGAGTGTGTGCCTGGCATTTTGCCCCACTGAAAAAGCCTTCAGATCTAGTTTTGACACAGACCAAATGGTTGAGACACAATTGTGCTGAAAGTGATGTGCCTTTATCATCAGTTAGAAATGGTATAAGAATCAGCATGTTGTCGCAGACTATACAAAGTTGATTTCACATTTTTTTCTGTTATGAAAGCTTCATAGATCTAGGGCTACAAAGATACATATAAGCATTCATAATTATATATACATGTATGATTTCAATTTAAATATATTCAGAAATATTAATGCAAATCACTAGGCAATCTATAATGTATTTGTATTTTACTATTTATTTACATTTAAAGAACAATAAAAAACACAGAAAAAGCTCTACGTGCTCTGACAATTAATTTGATATACATTCACAAGTGATGACCACAGAGCAACAAAAATAATCGTATGGAATTAATTAATTAACTTGGCTGACCAGGAAATCAAAGCAGCAAAATGACCTTTTAAGGCCTCCAGGAACTTTCCCCATAATCCACAGCACATAAATTAAATTGCCATGGATTATATACAGTAATAGTTAAACTAGATGCTATATTGTGAGTCAGCTCAAGTTTACATGCATTTTAAACTTACCATATATGGCCACCCCAGTTTTTAATTCAGGATTTTTCAGCATCAAGTGATGTACAGCCATTCCACCCCAGCAAAATCCAATGACACTGATTTTCTTTGCATTACATTGCTTCTTTAGATACTTCAAGACAACATCAGCTTCCCTAACACATGTAAAGAATGGTGAATTAAGGGATCTAATAGCACTCCCTGGAAAACTGAAAAGAAAATACAATTGGTTTATAAAATAGTCATTTCTAATTTTGTTTAGGTTTTTAGTATGTTCTTGGAACACAACAATTCCAGAATGTAAACTGCAGTTTTGAAACATGAGTTGGCAACGATATGAAATACATGAATATTTAATGGAATTAGTTCATCCTAGAGAATAAAACAGCATAATGCACGAATAACATATGGAATATGTAATTAGGTGCAATCAGAACAATCTTTTACTTTACATATATTAGTGGTTAGAATTTTAATTGATTCTATACATACAAATACAGTTGGACAAAGGACCAGATTTCTTACCTTATCAATTAACATTAATAAAATTTTAGTGAAGCCCATTTAAGAAAATACCATTTATGACCAAATTATTAAAAATGATAGCTTGAACTGTTTCAAGGGAAGTAAACATTGCATGAAGTCAATAAATTTTTAAAATGTTTAATGAAATTCAGCAGTTAATTAATTGGTGTAAATGGTGAAGTGCAGTTAGGTGTAAATGGTAAAAAAACAAGTTTAAGTGACTAGTAGAGTGGGAGAGTATTGTAACTTACACTGATCTGGGACTTCATGGGTGTGAAGTACAAATGTAAGTTACACCAACTTGGTAGTCTTTCATGACCCTAGGAAGCATGAGGGTAGTGTGACCTAAGTTAAAGTAGTAGAAGCCTGCTTTATCTTGCCTCCTTTTGATAGGGTTCTCCGCCTCCTTTCCTTCGATGGCTTCATCTCCACTTCTGACGTATAAATTATAGTTGTTTTGCACACCTGCTAAATGTCACTACTTTGCCATTGACTCCACTATTTACATAGTTACTCATCTGACCCACAGATTTCCATGGGATTTGTGTTTTCTTACTCCAAGCTGCATCTGGTCCATCATGTTTTAGGACTTGATCCTGGAGCCCTTACTAGGGCAAATCTCCTATCAATGAAAGCCATGTATACATGCAGTCGACTAAATATGCATCTTACCTGTCTACCTTGCTGGCATCTCAAGTTTTCATCCAGTCATTAAAGGTAGACCAGTCATCAGAAGGTTCCCAAGGTTTTTGTCCCACAAAGAAGTCTGGGCAGATGGCTCTATATGAAAAAGTAGAACAATTTTAGGTCCATGGAATAGCAATAAGGAATAATTATGGAACAGTCTGTGTATTTTAATGAAAAAAGAACAGGAAAACTTGTGACACCTTAGAGACTAACAAATTTATTTCAGCATAAGCTTTCGTGGGCTGCAGCTCACTTCTTCAGATGCATAGAATGGAACACACAGACAGGAGCTATTTATACATACAGAGAACATGAAAAGGTGGAAGTATGCATGTATGTATAAATATCTCCTGTCTGTGTTCCATTCTATGCATTCGAAGAAGTGAGCAGTAGCCCATGAAAGCTTATGCTGAAATAAATTTGTTAGTCTCTAAGGTTTACTTTGACCTATTAGACTTTTTTAATTAAGGAATCTGATGAGCTATCAACTGTTATTAAAATACCCTAAGAACTGATGATCAGTTTTGCAGATATTCTACAATTCACAAGAATATAAATTTGAGCTTTAAGTATTGTTAACCTAATATTGTGGGAATGACTGTATGTTTTTACTATATTTCTGAATACAGTACTCTTATAGGGCTTTGAGTCAGCACTTCATACTTAGGCAAAATTCCATTTTTCTTCACTAGGACTTTTGCCATTATAAATAATGCTAATTAGGACCAACAAGTACAAAGCTGTTTAAAAGAAACTACAGATATTTTAAATAATATCTCAGAAACTTGAAAAATCAGATGTTTGTTTTTGCTTTCCTTCTTTCTGCATCTACACACTGGCTAATTATTGTAAGTAGGGCTGCCAGGCAATTAAAAAAATTAATTGTGTCAATTATCAGAGGGGTAGCCATGTTAGTCTGGATCTGTAAAAGCAGCAAAGAGTCCTGTGGCACCTTATAGACTAACAGACGTATTGGAGCATGAGCTTTCATGGGTGAATACCCACTTCGTTGGATGCATGCTTTTAAAAAATTAATTGCGATTAATCGCACTGTTAATAATATAATACCATTTATTTAAAAAGTTTTGGATATTTTCTACATTTTCATATATTGATTTTAATTACAACACAGAATACAAAGTGTATAGTGCTCACTTTATATTTATTATAAATATTTGCACTGTAAAAAACAAAAGAAATAGTATTTTTCAATTCACCTAATACAGGAACTATCATGAAAGTTGAACTTACAAGTGTAGAATTATGTACAAAAAATAACTGCATTCATAAATAAAACAATGTAAAACTTCAGAGCCTACAAGTTTACTCAGTCCTACTTCTTATTTAGCCAATCGCTCAGACAAACAAGTTTGTTTACATTTGCAGGCAAAAATACTGCCTGCTTCTTGTTCACAATGTCACCTGAAAGTGAGAACACATATTAACATGGCACTGTTGTAGCCAGTGTTACAAGATACTTATGTGCCAGATGCACTAAAGAGTCATATATCTCTTCATGCTTCAACCACTGTTCCAGAGGACATGCATCCATGCTGATAACGGGTTCTGCTCGATAACCATCCAAAGCAGTGTGGACTGACGCCTGTTCATTTTCATCATCTGAGTCAGATGCCATCAGCAGAAAAGTTGATTGTCTTTTTTGGTGGTCGGGTTCTGTAGTTTCCATATCCAAGTGGTGCTCTTTTAAAACTTCTGAAAGTATGCTCTACACCTTATCCCTCTCAGATTTTGGAAGAACTTCAGACTCCAAAACCTTTGGTCGAGTGATGTAGCTATCTTTAGAAATCTCACATTGGTATCTTTTTTGTGTTTTGTCAAATCTGCAATGAAAGTATTCTTAAAACAAACAACATGTGCTGGGTCATCATCTGAGACTGCTATAACATGAAATATATTGCAGAATGCAGGTAAAACCAAATAGAAGACATACAATTCTCCCCCCAAGGAGTTTAGTCACAAATGTATTTAATGCATTATTTTTTTAATGGGTGTCATCAGCATGAAAGTATGTCCTCTGGAACAGTGGCCAAAGCATAAAGGGGCATATGAATGTTTAGCATATCTGGCATGTAAATACCTTGCAATGTCGGCTTCAAAAGTGCCATGTGAATGCCTGTTCTCACTGTCCGGTGACATTGTAAATAAGAAGCTGGCAGCTTGTAGGATCTAAAGTTTTACCTTGTTTTTGAATGCAGTTATTTAACAAAAAAAAATCTAATTTGTAAGTTGCATTTATATGATAAAGAGCAGTGGTGGGCAACCTGCAGCCCACGGGCCACATGCAGCCTGTCAGGGTAATTCGCTGGCAGGCCGCCAGACAGTTTGTTTACATTTGCATGGCCACCCACAGCTCCCAGTGGCTGTGGTTCACCCTTCCCAGCCAATGGGAGCTGCGGGAAGCGGCAGCCAGCATGTCCCTGCAGCCTGCATCGCTTCCTGTAGCTCCCATTGGCCAGGAATGGCGAACCACGGCCAGTGGGAGCTATGGGTGGCTGTGCAAATGTAAACTAACTGTCTGGCGGCCCACCAGGGGATTACCCGAGCAGGCCACAGGTTGCCAGCCACTGATAAAGAGATTGCACTACAGTACTTGTATGAGGTAAACTGAAAAATACTATTTCTTTTGTTTGCGATTTTTACAGTGCAAATATTTGTAGTAAAAGTAATAATATAAAGTGAGTACTACCAACTTTGTATACTGTGTTGTAATTGAAATCAATACATTTAAAAATGTAGAAAAACATCAAATGTAATACATTTCAATTGGTATTCTACTGTTTTAACAGTGCAATTAAAACTATGATTAATCGTGATTAATTTATTTAATTGTGATTAATTTTTTTTGAGTTAATCGCATGAGTTAACTGCAATTAATTGACAGCCCTAATTGTAAGGTTACTCACTACTGATCAGCTACTTGCGCTGTTTTAAAATTATGACATATGTCTTTAGAAAAAACACATGCTAGCAAAGTCTTTGAAATTCTTCATACATGTGTGGCCTTAAAAAAACAGCTGAGAAGATTTTTGGCCTAGCAACTTTGACAATGTCTCTTTAGGAAAAAAACATTAGTATTGCTTACATGTATCCATTAGCTGCAAGCATATCAGCCATGTATCTGGTATTTGGGAGTTGCCATCCAAATATATCTTGAATCACAATCACAGCTTTTCCCGTGCTGGTGGATGGTTTGCAAACATACGCCTTGATGTGCTCAACTTGCACTTCATGCCCAAGGCCCCCATACTCAAACCTGTCTCCAATGTCACATGGGCAAGGTCTCGCTTCATTGGCCATCTGGGATACAAACATGGAAAGGACTAAAGATATTAACCTATTAATATTTAAGTACACACGCAGAAAATGTCTGAATACACTGTGGTGATGGCATTGTAAAACATGGAATCTATTAATAATGTTAAGCATATCATTGATTTTAGGCATGAACTTCTAATACCTGTCAAACAGCAGAGTTTTTGCTGTATTTCACAGAAAGCTTTAATTTGGTTACTTAGCATATATGCCTGTGGGTGCAGGGAACCAGCTTTTTTATTTGTGTTTGCACAGCACCTAGGTTAATAGAGTCCTGGTCCATGACTATGGTTCCTAGGTGCTTGTTAATACAAATAATAAAACAATAAAAAAAATTAAGAGTAATATCACCCTAGATAAGATCATCACAAACTGCTGTTGTAATAAAGTTTTTTTTCCTTCTTTTCTGTGATGTACTCAGGAACTCATAGTATAGATTAATCTAGTAGTTTTAACGTTTGATATGTGACATAGTGCTTTGGAAGTGAATAATCTTTTATGAGCAAGTAAAGATACATACATAGTTTGGATTAAACTTAAGACATTTTTATGGCAAGAGTTAAAGCTTTCTAAAACATTCTGTAATGGGCCCTTTCAGTTTAAAGAAGTTGCACTGCTAAAGCAACTTCAATCCCAGGTGCTACAGGTACTTTGAAGAAAGGTGTTTATTTTATATATGGAATGTGATCAATAAGAACATACCTAACAAATATTTCACAAACTTTTTACGAGGTATTTGTTACATATTATAGAAGTGATACATTCTACCAATATGGTAAAAAGCTTGTGTGACTTGAAAATCTTCAAGGTGAACAAAAATTTTATAAGAATGAAGTGACCACACGGCCTGGTTAACTGCTAATTAGCCATTATACAAAGAGAGGTCAGCGTATACAAGTGACTCAAACAGATTAAAGAGAACAGAGCCGATACAGAGGTTTAGACAGCTGTTTTGTCTTACTATGTCATTAAGCTAATGGCTACATTCTACTATTGTCTGACCAACCAAATGAATCAAATGACTTTATATTGCTGCAGAATATTTCAAGTGATCCATATAAATCACTGCATTGTGGACTGAATAGTTTACAAACTATTAAACAATGGGGAGACATTTTATATAAAATTCTGTAGGAACTTTAAAATGGACATGTTGCAAAGTCATAATAGCACTGATAAAGAACATGCTGCCTAGTACATAAAAGTAGATGTGTAAAGTTGACTACACTATGCTCACGGAAACCATCCTGTGGAGGCAGGCTGCTGACCAGGCCCTGGTATAGGGTGGTCTAAATACTTGTCTGTCCAAATGCAAAACTAAGGACAAAAAAGTCTGTATACCCATATGACCAGATGATTTACACAAATTGGTATGGCCCAAGAGGTTTTGTACCTATGGACTTCAAATTCCAGTAACAGAAATCACAAGCAGTGAACAATTCCAAGAGCAAAAACCACAGCATTTGTTCTGTCTTTGGATGGTGAGAAGGCACAAAACTTGTATTCTGATAGACCACTTCAAAACTTAGTAAGAAGTATCAGTTGTATGTTCAATTCACATCAGCTTTTCAAATGGAGAAATTCATTGGATTAACTCAACTCTTCATCAGAAACATGCCCTTCTGCTCACAGCAAGGGGGTGTATGGGTAGGGGAAGTGCGAGGGCCTCACCTTTGCTCTGCCCTGCCCCAATTCCACCACCTGCACTAAGGCTCCCCCCCCTGCCTCTTCTCTGCCTCCTCCCCTGAGCACTCTGTGACCCCACTCCTCCCCCTCTCTCCCGGAGCACTGGCAAACAGCTGTTCAGCAGCAGGGGAAGCACTGGGAGGGAGTGGGAGGAGTGGGAATGCAGCATGCTGGAGGAGGAGATAGAGAACAGCTGGAAGAGGGGGGAGCTTGGCTGCCACTGAGTGCAGGACAGAGGTGGGGGGCGAAGAAGAGCTGGTGGGGCCTTGGACTGCAGCCAAAGAAGAGCGGGCTGGGCCAGGGCCCCTTTGGAGCCTAGGACTGGCGCCATGGCACCAGTGATGGCATTGTAAACGCGGTACTGCCTGTCAGAGTTGGCAGCAACAAGGGCCAGGTTCAGTATCTAGGGGTTCCTTTTCAATAACACAATGCAAAACTGGCTCGAGCCCCCACCCAGTGACCTGGGGCAATTATATACCAACCCCCGTGTGCCTCTAAGAGGCAATACTTCCCCTCTCGCAAACACAGAGTCTGAGTGTCGCAAAAGCCTTTTAATAAAGGAGGGAAACAAAGTGGCATTATGTTGGAGAAACACCACAAACAGGATTCATAACACAAGCCATGAGCAAAAGACCCACCTCAAGTAAGTTTGGCAGTGTCCTTTTCCCCTCAGGGTCTTAAGTCCAGCAACCCAAAAGTCATCCAACTCACAGATGCTGTCCTTGGTCAGTGCAGCCCCAGAAATCAGAAGTTCATCTGCAGAGTTCACCTTCCAGCATGGGTGGAAGGTGGGGAGGTATGGAGGCACCTTACACTTTCTGCTACCCAGGCCCTCAACAGCTGATTGCCATGCCTCTCTGTGGGGATCTGCTCCAGTCCTCTCTGCTAGCCATGCCTCTCCGCTAGCCATACCTCTCTACCAGCCAGCCACATTTCTCCTTTAGCCACTCACCAATATGTCTTCAGCCCCCCCAACCAACCCATCCAGCTTTCAGTAATTTCATCTCTTAGTAGGGAAGCCTCACAGCTCATAGACTCATAGACTCTAGGACTGGAAGGGACCTTGAGAGGTCATCGAGTCCAGTCCCCTGCCCTCATGGCAGGACCAAATACTGTCTAGACCATCCTTAATAGACATTTATCTAATCTACTCTTAAATATCTCCAGAGATGGAGATTCCACAACTTCCCTAGGCAATCTATTCCAGTGTTTAACTACCCTGACAGTTAGGAACTTTTTCCTAATGTCCAACCTAAATCTCCCTTGCTACAGTTTAAGCCCATTGCTTCTTGTTCTATCATTGGAGGCTAAGGTGAACAAGTTTTCTCCCTCCTCCTGATGACACCCTTTTAGATACCTGAAAACTGCTATCATGTCCCCTCTCAGTCTTCTCTTTTCCAAACTAAACAAACCCAATTCCTTCAGCCTTCCTTCATAGGTCATGTTCTCAAGACCTTTAATCATTCTTGTTGCTCTTCTCTGGACCCTCTCCAATTTCTCCACAAGTTCCTCCCTATTTGTTAAAATCAAGTCTAGAACAGCTTCCCCCCTAGTAGCTTTTTCAACTTTCTGAAATAAAAAGTTGTCTGCAATGCAGTCCATGCACCTTGATAGCCTTCTTACATCAGAACCACTAGCTCAGAGTAGGTCTAATGTGTAAACCTAGGTATCAGTGATTTCAGTTCTGCAGCATCTAACAAAACACTTAATTGAATCTAAATTAGCTCTATTATTACACAGTGGAGAGAGGAAGGGTCAACACAGCATTTAAGCCCCTCAGGCAAGGACCAATGCTGAACACAACCCCACTACTAGTCCTCAACTCACTGGGCTGCGGAACCCATGTCCACTGCTTAGCAAGTGTTGCTTAGTTGAGGGTGAGTCCCTCAGTCATAAAATGCCAAGTACAGTTCTTCTGTCCTTGATTCACATAACCAGGATAACAACCCTTTTTTACTCCTGCCTCAATAACAAAGAGACTGGGGATCCCACAGCAGCCAAAGTGACCATTTGGGCAAGCAATCCCATATGCTAGGCAGGAAGGGTATTCTCAAACAAAAGAGCTCAGCCCCTGAAGTTCTTTTCCACAGCTTACCACCAGGGTCTTAACAAATGTCTTAGTGACATGTCAAAAACACCTTTTAGCCTAGGGAAGGCATATACTAAGTGTGACAGGAGACTAATATGCTAAATCACACACCTCTACCATGCCTACATCTATCTACATGAGGGGGGGAAGAGTTACAGAATGAGGTTGTGAGGACTGAAATCAGTTCAGGATTTCTTTGGTTTGTTTGGCCTGAGTCACTGAAAATGTTGCCCATGTTCCGCAGCGTTTTCTGAAAAACAACTTACCCCACATACAATGTATTAGATGTATATAAAGCAACTCAAAGTGAAAAGAAATTAGAGCAAAGCCTACACAAAACCTTTTTTCATCTGAAATATCTCAATCTCCATTTCATTTCCCTGTGTCATGGTGCTGCAGCTCTCTGAGTTTGTCTTTATACAGTAAATCATATGTACTTTGGAACTTTTCCCTCCACCTAAAATTGTAGATTAGATTAAATACTAACCTTTGGTGTCTTGTACTTGGCTGAGCAGTTGATTCACTTCTGTTGCTGTTTAAAAATACAGCAATTCTTTTCTTTCAGGGTAATTTATTAAAAACTGTCTAAGTTCAAGAAGTCGGAACAAGGCTGTTCAGGAAGACTGAAAAAGTCCCGACAATTAAGTTGTTTGGCATTCGTCCTGACCCTGGTCTTGTATTGCCAGATCTTAGTTAATGAATCACAATATTATTTGCGGGACTTAACCGAGTGTATACTCAGTTATCTTACTTTTTCATTTTAAACAAAGGCTGTGCTGGTTCTAGGTTTAATTTTTGGCTTAGTCACAAGATTGACATGTTCTGTAATACAGTGTACAATCCATACACCATTCTCTAAATATATGGCCTGATTTTTCTTTTATTTACTTGATGTAACTGTTGAATTGAGGAGAGATGCTTCCTGATTTACACTAGAGTAACTGAAGGCAAAATAAGACTAATAGAGATATATCTATTTCCCTCCTGGATAAAAATGTGTGGGAGTGGTGTCCATAAGTCCTCACTGTACCACATACAGATGCACTATGACACTATACATAGATTGTATCATTTCCCATGTATGAAAAGGCAGTGAAAATTATCTGAAGACTTGGGAAGAGGGCCACAATCCTCACAGTGGGAAGAGGCCCCTGACACACACCAGCAGTAAGTAGAAAATGCCTCTGAGCAAACAGGGGAGGGGCAACTGAGCAGGTAGCGTCTCTTACCAGCTTCACTGGCTTTTCTCAACGGTGGTAGCACATCAAACTCCTCCTTGCTTCCAAGGCCCCTACCTCATGCAATCTCTGACTTGGTCTCTTCAAGTCCCTCCCTCCCGCCTTTCCAATTAGGATGAAAGAAAATAGGGCTTGAAAGAAAGATACTGTGACACACTACACCCTGGGGGAGCAACCTGTAACCCACATATTCATCATTTGTATATAATTGTGATGTTGCATATAAAGCATGCCATGTGAGGTATCATGGGAAAGGTTATGAACTGCAGAAACCCACTGTTCCACTAAATATGTATATCATTAATGCATATGAAGTTATGATAATTGTGTTGTATGGTTGCCACTAAAATATGCTGTGGATTTGAGAAGTGCCCAGATACTAGCTCCCCAAAGATAATAACTGGAGGGTAACCAATGCCCGAGTGGGTGTTGAACAACCATCAACAGCTATTGTCCAGCAAGGGAGTTACAAGTCAATAATTCACTTGCACAAGGCCTCACCAGGGGAGTTGCTCAGCCTTGCCTGGTGACTCAGCAATACTCACCAGACATTCCTTGACTTATGTTCTCCAAGCACGTGGACTAAGCATATAAAACAGAACACAGAGGGCACAGACTTGGTACTTTCTCGTCTCCCCCACTTATGCTGAAAGCAACAAGAATGCTGGAGCTGAAGAGACTGGACCCCTCTCTAAGAAAGAAAAGCTGCATATGAAAGACTGTAACCAAATGGCAGTGTCAGGTTGGGTCAGAAAAACTGCTTAATCCAGATGTTACCCCATCTAATAGGGCTGAGAGTTTAGACTCCATGCTTATATTTTATTTTGGTAACCACTCTGACTTTTTTGCCTATCACTTACAATTTATCTTTTGTAATCAATAAACTTATTTTAATAAGCAGTGTTTGCCTGAAGTGCTTGGTAAATCTGCTCTGGTTTACAAAGGCTGGTGTATATCCACTTTCCACTGATGAAGTAGTGAACCAATTAATAAACTTGCATTGCTCAAGAAAGGGTCTTGAGCAGTGCAAGATGGTGTGTTCCTGAGGTACAAGGCTGGGAGCTGGGAGGATTTGGCTGGTGCCTTCCTCTGTGTGATTCATGACTGGCTCTGGGAGCATTCATGCAATTTAGCTGGCTTAGGGCTCCATATGCAGGTATACTGAGCTAAGTTCCCTATGATCTGTGCAGCCATGCAGCAGCCTATTAAGGACCACAGAGGACCGGCAGGAATCTGCCCGGAAGGCACCTGCCCCTCCCCTGGACCCAACCCCAGCCCTGGACCTACCACAGCCAATGGCCCCAGGTGCTGCTGTGAGGAGAGAGAGGTGGGGGGGAGTCCTCTCTCCCTGCCATAGCCCTGGAGAAGCCTACTCCCCAAACCTCTCATCCCCAGCTGGAGCCCTCATACCCCTGCACCCCAATCCTTGGCCCCAGCCCTGAGCCTCCTCCCACATTTCAAACCCCTCCGCCCCACTCCCACCACATGATTTTTTTTATGTGCACCAATATGGAGGTGATGTATCACACATCACCTCCATATTGGTGCACATAACAAAATTAATTCCACACATGGGTGGGAAAAATTAGAGGGAACTGGGGGCACATTTACAGTATGAAATTAATTTGAAGTTATTTTATTCAAATTTCCAGAATCGAGTTCATACATTCTATGTAATGTGTCCCCACTAAAGAGTGAATTTGGCAGAGTGCGTCCACAGTACCGAGGCTAGTATCAAATGGCAGAGTGCTGCACTGTGGTAGCTATCCCACAGTTCCTGCAGTTTCTGCCGCCCATTGGAATTGTGGGTTAACTCCCAGTGCATGGTGGGGCAAAAACATTCTTGCGGGTTTTTCTGGGTGTGTGCCATCACTCGCTCCTCCCTCCATGAAAGCTACAGCAGATGCCATGCTGCCAGCAGACCTTGCAGCATGGTGCACCACCTGTCTCCTGGTATGTTGAATCCACTTTGAATGTCCTCTCCTCTTTCTATCTACTCTTTCATCTAACCATTTCCTGGTGTTTCTCAGCCATCGTGAACAGAGCCACACAGCTTCCACTGCTTTCTCCAGATTGTCTGTCCTGGGCTCCCATGGAAGCTGCAGAAGGCAACAATTCCCTGCTGTTTCTTGGCCATTGCCACCGGAGAAAGCGGCAGACAACCATTTACCGCCTTTTATCAGCCAACTTGAACCGAACAGCTCATTTTGCGCCGTTTTTCAAGGATTACCTGTGCAGGCGCCGTTGCGTGGCAAACATGGAGCCCACTCAGATCTCTGCTGCAGTGTTGGCCATTGTAAATACCTCAAGCATTATCCAGCAGTATGTTCAGTACCTGCAAAACCGTGCGAGGAAGCGACGACAGTGCGATTACTATCTAATGAGAACATGGACACAGACATTCCTAGATGCACGGCATGTGTCAATTGGGAGATCATAGTGGCATTGGGCCAGGTTAATGCTGTGGAAAGCCAATTCTAGGCCCGGGAAACAAGCACTGACTGGTGGGGTTGCATAGTGTTGCAGGTCTGGGATGATTCCCAGTGGCTGCAAAACTTTCATATGTGTAGGGCCACTTTCATGGAACTTTGTGACTTGCTGTCCCCTGCCCTGAAGCGCAAAGACACCAAAATGAGAGCAGCCCTCACAACTGAGAAGCGAGTGGCCATAGCACTTTGAAAGCTTGCAACGCCCGACAGCTACCAGTCAGTCAGGAATCAGTTTGGAGTGGGTAAATCTACTGTAGGGGCTGCTGTGTACCCAACGCAATCATTGACCAGCTGCTATCAAGGGTAGTGACTTTGGGAAATGTGCAGACCACTGTGGATGGCTTTAATGCACTGGGGTTTCCTAACTGCAATGGGGTGATAGACAGAATGCATATCCCCATATTGGCCCCGGCACACTGTGGCGGCCAGTACATAAACCACAATGGGTACTTTTCCATGGTGCTGCAAGCACTGGTGGATCACAAGGGATGTTTCACCAACATCAACGTGGGATGGCTGGGAAAGGTGCATGACGCTCGCATCTTCAGGAACTCTGGTCTGTTTGAACAGCTGCAGGAAGGGACTTACTTCCCAGACCAGAAAATTACCGTTGGGGATGTTGAGATGCCTATAGTTATCCTCAGGGACCCAGCCTACCCTTTAATGCCATGGCTTATGAAGCCATACACAGGCACCCTGGACAGTAGTAAGGAGCAGTTCAACTATAGGCTGAGCAAGTGCAGAATGGTGGTGGAGTGTGCTTTTGGACATTTGAAAGCGCGCTGGCACAGTTTGCTGACTCGGTTAGATCTCAGCACAGCCAATATTCCAATTGTAATTGCTGCTTGTTGTGTGCTTCACAATATCTGGGAGAGTAAGGGGGAGACTTTTATGGCGAGGTGGGAGGTTGAGGCAACTCGCCTGGCTGCCAATTTTGCACAGCCAGACAACAGGGCTATTAGAAGAGCACAGCAGAGCGCGCTGTGCATCAGAGAAGCTTTGAAAGCCAGTTTCATGACTGGCCAGAGTACGGTGTGACAGTTGTGTTTGTTTCTCTTGAATTTACCCACACCCTATATATATGAAAAGAAATTAAGTCAAAATTGTTTAAAAACTCTTCATTATTATTTGAGGCACAATGCATTGAGAGAAATTAGAAGGTAGACTGCAGGGGAGACGGGGTTTACGGGGGTGGAGGAGGAGGGAAGGACAAGTCCAGAAACCAAATCAAAAGTTCACATATGCCAGCTTTCTGGTGCTTGGGTGATCCTCGGGGGTTGAGTGTGTGGGTCCCTGTAGCCTCCCCTCTCGTGTTCTTGGGCATCTGGGTGAGGAGGCTATGGAACTTGGGGAGGAGGGAGTTTGATTATACAGGGGCTGCAGTGGAAGTCTGTGGTCTTGCTGCCTTTCCCACATGAGATCCACCACACAATGGAGCATGTCAGTTTACTCCCCCATGAGCTTGACCGTAGCATCTTGCCTGTTTTCATCGAGCGCCTCTCTCCTCTCTTCATGTTCCTGTAATGCTTTATGGGACTCTGCAATTGTTTGCCTCCATGCATTCAGCTGGGCCCTATCAGTGCGGGAGGACTGCATGAGCTCAGCGAACATGTCCTCCTGAGTTAGTTTTTTCTGCCTTCTAATCTGGACCAGCCTCTGGACGGAGTAGATAGGGGCCACGTTGAAACATTTGCAGTTGTGAGAAGAGAAAAAGGGAGGGTAGTATTTTAAAAAATACATTGCAGAGAACAAAGGGGTCACTTTTGTATGAGTAAACCATCACACACGGCCAGGCAACAGAATTCATCTAGGGGCACGCGGGGTTCTGCGTCCTCTACATTCATTTCAATGCTTTCAAACTGCTGGGCCCCCTTTCCCACAGCAAGCAATGCCTGATGGGTTTGCCATACAAAAGGAGGGCCTTTTTTTGGAACTTAGTTCTGCCATAACAGACTCATCTCCCCAGCATGCGATGAGATCCAGTACCTCCTGTTTGGACCATGCTGGAGCTCATCTGCGAATCTGGGACTGTGTGATCTCTTGTGATGGTAGACTATGCTGATGGTCACCTGTGCTGCTGGTGACCAAACAGGAAATGAAATCAATAAGTTCCCAGGGTTTTCCTGCCCACCTGGCTAGTGCATTGGAGTTGAGAATGTTGTCCAGAGCAGTCACAAGGAAGCATTCTGGGATAGCTCCCGGAGGCCAATAATGTTGAATTGCATCCACAATACCTTTAACCCAGCATTGCGATCTCAATTTAAGTGCTATTCCACTTGCCAAAGAGGGGTACAGAAATCAAAGAGCCCTTTAAATCGAAAAAAAACCGTTTGGTCATGTGGACGGAATTTTTTTTTCCCAAAATAACTCAGCTAATTCCGAAATAACAGGCTAGTGTAGACCAGGCCTGAGTGGTAACAACACCTGGAGGAGTTTGCTTCTTGTACCATCAAGGCTTTGTGAGAGACAACCCAGAACAGTGAGAAAAAGGCTGATATATATACATATACTGATTGCCCTTTCCCCTATACTTTGTCTGTCTTGTTTATTTGGACTGTAAACTCTTGAGTGTGCAACTGGGAGCATGCTTCCCAGCCTGGGTAGACAGAAACACCCCAGCTCTGCTTGAGCTAGCATGCTAAAAATATCAGTGGATGTTGCAGCACAGGCAGCAGATCAGACTAGCCACCCAAGTACAAGCCTACCCAACCCCCGAGGTCCAAGTTCGGGTGGCTAGCTCATGATACCACCTGTGCCACAACATCCACACTGCTATTTTTAGTTCTCTAGCTTGAATAGATCTAGTGCATGTCTACCTACCTGGGCTGGGAGGCACTCTGCCAGCTGTAGTGTAGACATACCCTTTGGGGCAAGGAGTGTCTGTCTAAATATGAAGCATAAATAGCACAATACCATTTCAGTAGTCGGGGGTCACCAATGTCGTCAGATGTTTGGCTGTGTGCATGTGCTCTTTGTGTGCTGTCCTAGTTCTGCGCAGACAGATGGCACAGCAGACCTCAATCGAACTGCCCAATGACCACAAGACCTGGTTTAGTAGCGAAGGCACCCAGCCAGGTTTATTGTTGACGAAGCACAGTAATAGCACCTGGCAGACTCTACAAGGCTACTAAGACATGTATGCCCACGACAATGGACGCAGCTCAGTTAGTGGCGGGACTCCGCTGCCCCCAGGCTGGACGAAGGGTTAAAGCGAGGTATTCCAACATTTATAGACCGAGACAAACCATCTAGTATAAACAGCTTATGCATCACCTTATGCATTTCATGACGTTTGTTACCTCCCCTTGCATTTTCCTTCTGATGTTTCAGACAAAACACTCCTGTTTACCACCTGTCTGTACTTTCACTCCTAATGGTTCAGACAAAATATCATTAATCACTTTTCTCAAATAATTTTATTGTGTGCTAGGTTGGGGGTGTTCTTGTGCTGGCCTGTTGAAATGTGTTTACATATTCAGTGTGTTTTAGTAATGCTAGCAATATTGATACCAAGTTCCTGTACCAGACACTGGCTTGAAGGTAATCCTCTGCTTTTGACAGGGCCTGACTATTGCTCATAGCATAACTTCTGCTGACTTTGGTTCAGGCCTCAGGCCTTGCACCAGGCCCATGCTTCAGACTTTCTTTCTACTACATTGTGCTATTTTCACTTGCCGCTTAGATGCTACTGTACTCAAAATAATAAATAAAAATACACAGTATGAGGCACTGATCCTGCAAGGGGGTCCGTTGCTCTTGAAATGACTGAGGTATGGTCCATGCAAATGGATCTCTTTGCAGCACTCAGTTTTAAAAAAGAAAAAAAATGGAAAGCAGGAAGGGAAAAAAGGAAAGGAAAACTAGAACAACCAACAATACAGAGTTAGTTTTCTTTACTATTTTGAAATGATACAACAATATTAACATAGAATTATTTGATTCTGTATGTTTATACTCAGAGGCTGCCATTAGGAAGAAATCCTTTAATTTTACTAAATTATTTTTTTCCACCATGATATCACATGCCAGAAATGGAAAACAGTGCATCAAATTACAATAAGGTAGATAAGATGATACAGTAAAAGTTTCTTGTTTAATAGCAACCATAGTACGCAATTTCACAGTAAGAAGTCCCCATACTTGCACTACATTATCATTATCATTGAAAATTCCTAACCTGGGGTAAATGCAGGCCAAGTGGCAGCCAGTCCTCATAGAGAAAGGAAAGACCAAGGGTCATCTGAGAAAGCAGTTCCTTGTTGTTCCCGTCCACCCCCCAAATTTGGGGGAAAATTTACTCCATGGATGACATCTATGAAATCCAAATTGACCATGAGAGTACAGGTAAAACAACTCTAATCTCTAAGGCTTGGAATCAGTAAAGAATCTAAGCATGTGCTTAAATTAAGAATGTGATTTAAGCACATGTTTAAAAAAAGACTTTGCTGAACTGGGGCCACAATGCACAGTTAATTGTAACTAACCAAAAATGTGACAAGGATAAACCTCAAGGAACTTGAGAGAACTTTTCCCAGCACATTATAACAATATTAAGCTAAGTTAAATCTGAGAATCATTTAAAAGAATTCAACTTGAAATCATGTGTTAATAATTACAAAAGAAAAGTACAATTCATGTTAGTGTCAAAAAGTCTCTGCAATGTTTTGTCAGATTTCTATTAATGTGTTTTCTCTAAAATATAATTTATCAAATATTTATCCCTAAAATAATTACAGAAAATGCTTTCCCCCTAAAAATATAATTTAATCAAATGATTGTCACAGTATACTAAGTGTTTTGTTTTGCAGGTCTGGCTGTATGCTTCTGTTAAATATATTTATTTAGCCAGCTGATCATGTCCTTTCTTGCTTCCTCAATGTAAGGTTTATCTTGAGGATTAACATCTTCTCTCCTGCGATGTACAAAACCATGAGTTTGCCCAGGGTAAGTTTTAACTCTGTAATCAACTTTGCAGTGTTGTTTCAGCTTCTGCTCCAGTAAGGTGACCTGTAACACAGAACATTCTTCTGTAAGTGATATTGATTTAACCTAGTGTATCTTGCCAGTTCTCATCTTGCCTAACATTTGACTCCTTGAAAGACATGATGTATCCCTCTCCTGATCCCTTCTCTACTAATCTCACAATCAGGCCAATCTCCTTATACAGGTTCTTTTAACTAGAGGAGAAACTATCTTTGAAATAGGACTCTATAAAATTATACTGTGACACTGATAGATCAGCCAACCTGTGTATGTCCAACAACAATTTAGCAGTCAACATTACAATTGTAATCAAGATAATTTACTTATATGTGAACTTCAAAGAGATGTACTAGACCAGCAATCATCAACCCATTCATTTGTAGGTATAGAAATCAAGGGCAGATACTAAGTGTATTTGTCTGTGTTTACCAATATCCTTTTAGAAGTTTAACAATGTAACCAAATTAGCTAAATTCCCTTTCATGTCTTAATTGCCTGACATTATGTATGCAAATGGTTCAGTTAACCTTAAGGTCAAAGATGCAAGATACTGCAGGAAACTAAGAATATTATCTACATTGTCTTCAGCTTAATTATCTGTGTTATAATGAGTGACCATCTGTTGCCTTATAGTGTAACTAAATTACCTGTGTATACATAGAAAATGGAAAATTAATTTAAAAGCAAACGTCAATAAACTATGCATTGCCTATTCTTCCTCAGGGGAAGGCCCTGCTGTGACAATTTCTGTGAGGAGGCTTGTCAACCTGCTAGTGAGTTATAAAAGAGAAGCCTTGGGCCTGATCCTGTCATCCCAGGTCTGCTTAAAACATTAAGCAGGGAAGGTCTAAGGCTAAGCCATAGGACTAAGATCTCCAGGTAATTACCTGGATTATCCTGGAATTCTCATGGAAAAACTCTAACAGACTCTACACCTGAACTGCCTATTAGACTATAACCCCTTGAATTGATTCCAGAGAGACTTTTACAATCTAGCAGTTTATTCCATCACTGCTATGATCCTGAACTATGAATACTGAAAATCACTTGTATGTATATTATCCTTTAACCAATCAATAAACTTCCTTTTTTTCCCCTTTCTTTTTATATTATTAAACCTTTAGTTTTTAGTTGCTAAAAAAATTGGCATCAGCTTGATTATTGGGTAAGATCTGAGACTCATGCTGACCTAGGGCTGAGTGTCTGGTCCTTTGGGATTGGTGACCTTCACATATAGTGAATCCGGTTTTCAGTAACCTCTCACTATATTAGACTTGTTTGCCTAGATAGAGGCCAAGGGCTGGAATGCTTAAAGGTTTCTTTGGTTTCTTGTTAACCAGTGTGGTGCTACAGAAGCTCTTTTGTTACTGGCTTAGTGAATCTAAATATAGACTAAACCACCATTTGGGGGATTGTCTGCCCTATTTCTTGCACTCTGCCCCAAGCATGGTGTTCTCAGTGCGGGCCATGCAGGCATGGGGTCATACATACAAAACATACTGACAAGTCTAACAGCCTCTGAGGAGTTAATGTAAAGATCACATATTGTTATTTGTTACAGGTGGGATATGTACCAATGTTTAAAGTTAAAGCTGCAGAAGCATTTTCATTCATGAAAATTGCAGAACTACTAAGTGTGGTATGTAACTGTAATGAGGTGGAGTGGCCTTATTCTCACACCGAGGGGATTAATTCACCCTGTTGGACACAGCTAGCCCCACTCCTTCCCCCTTGCAGGAAGTGCACGGGCAGGACAGAAAGTCTAAAGGCAGGGCCTGGCAGTGCAGTGGGGGTTAGATGAGGGAAGGAACCAGATATCCTTTCCAGGAAGCTGAAACACCCACAGAACTAACAACCAGCTGCGGCAGGCAACGATGCTCGTAAGTCAGCCTGGGGAAAAGGCAAGGCATCCAGACCAGACACACAGAGAGAGACATCCAGCACGCAGACAGGGAACCAGGCCCCAGAGACCATGGAGCAATTCAAGCAAACACCAGTAGGAAACAGGTCAGGGAAAGGAGACACTGGACCTCTTGTGTTGCCAGGAGGTGAAGCAGCAACCTCACATTGCCCCACCAACAGGATCACCCATCACTTCAAGAACCCTGGGCTTCGAGCCAGGGGAGCAGGGTGGGCCCAGGTCCCCTTACCCTGCTCCACACTCTGCGCTCGTCCAGCCACTAACCCCTAGACCAAGGGGCCTGAGCCATTGCCTGGTTATTGCTCAGCCCACACTCCAGGGGTCTGAACTATTGACTACTTACTCAGCCCATGCCCAGAAGGCCTGAGCCCTTGGGTATTTATTGCCTCAGCCAGGAGCCCAGAACCACAGACTTCTTACTGGCTGGCCCAGCAGCCATCCAGGAGGCCAGAGCTAGCATATACCCAGATGCTTGGCCACAAACCAGGATGACTAACTGCCCCACTTGGAACAAGCACCAAGTTCCCACTGCCACCGAAGGGGGCGCCCCAGAGGAGACTTGAGAAACCTTACCGTAACCTATCACTTAAATCAGCTCCTTTACTAGATGTCTGGAAGATAACTAATGTAACACCAATTTTTTTAAAAGGCTCATAGTCGATTCTGGCAATTACAGGCTGGTAAGCCTAACTTCAGTACCAGGCAAAGTGGTTGAAACTCTAGTAAAGAACAGAATTATCAGACACATAGATGAACACCATTTGCTGAGGAAAAGTCAACATGGCTTTTCAAAAGGGATATCATGCCTCACCAATCTATCAGAATTCTTTGACAAGGTCAACAAACATGTGGACAAGGGGGATCCAGTGAATACAGTGTACTTGGACTTTCAGAAAGCCTTTGACAAAGTCCCTCACCTGGCTCTTAAGCCAAGTAAGCTGCCATGTGATAAGAGGGAAGGTCTTCTCATGGATCAGTAACTAGTTAAAGGAGAGGAAACAAAGATTAGGAATAAATGGTCAGTTTTCAGAATTGAAAGAGATAAATACTGGTGTTCCCCAGGAATCTGTACTGGGACCAGTGCTGTTCAACATATTCATAAATGATCTGGAAAAAGGGGTAAACAGTGAGGTGGCAAAATTTGCAGATGATACAAAATTACTCAAGATAACAGTCCGCTTTGGACTTAACTAAGAGTTACAAAGGGATCTCATAAAATTGGGTGACTGGGCCACAAAATGGCTGATGAAATTCAATGCTGATAAATCCAAAGTAATGCACATTGTAAAACACAATCCCAACTATATATACAAAATGGACTCTAAATTAGCTGTTACCACTCAAGAAAGAGATCTTGGAGTCATTTTGGATGTTAGCAATCATTAGGAAAGGGATAGATAATATAATGCCACTATATAAATCAATGGTATGCCCACATGTTGAATACTGTGAGCTGTTCTGGTCATCCCATCTCAAAAAAGATATATTAGAATTGGAAAAGGTACAGAGAAGGAGAACAAAAGTGAGTAAGAATATGGAAAACTTCAATATGAAGAAAGATTAAAAAGACTGGGACTTTTCAGCTTGGAAAAAAGACACCTTTAGGAGGATATGATAGAGGCCTATAAAATCATGAATGGTGTGGAAAAAGTGAATAAGGACATGGTATTTACTCCTTCACATAACACAAGAACCAGGGGTCACCCAATGAAATTAATAGGCAGCAGGTTTAATACAACAAAAGGAAGGACTTCTTCACACAACGCAAAGTCAGCCTATGGAACTTGTTGGCAGGAATGTTGTGAAGGCCAAAATTATAACAGGCTTCAAAAAAAGAATTAGACAAGTTCACAGAAGATACCATCAACGGCTATTAGCCAAGATGGTTAGGATGCAGCCCCATGCTCTAGGTGTCTCTAGCCTCCGACTTCCAGAAGCTCAGCATGGATGATAGGAGATGGATGACTGCCTGTTCTATTCATTCCCTCTGAAGCATCTGGCATTGGCTCCTATTGGAAGGCAGAATACTGGGCTAGATGGACTATTGATCTGACTAATATGGCCACTGTTAGATCCTTATTCTAAAGGGTTTTCTACAGATGTTTATAATGATGGGCTGCAGTTTGGCACATCTGACAACTTGTGAGTGAACGATACTGAAAACTTTAGGCAAAAACATTGCAGCCAAGTTTTAGTATGAAGCAAGTGCAACTGAGATCAGGGAGAAACATTTGAGACTTTTTTTGAGTAGCTCACCAGAAGGTGGTAGAAATGGGACATTTGGCTGTGACTCAATTCCTAAATCACCAATGTGAATGCCAGTAGTTCTATGAAAACCAGTTTTAATTTTGAAGGCTTTTAGAAAATGTACTTTGTGCATGCACTCTGGTTTGTATTATAGGATAAACTAAAACTATCAGATAACAGTATGAAGCTGGAGCATTTGCAATGACATTTGAAGACAAAACACTCTGTGCATGCGAGTAAACCAGTAGAATATTTTCAAGGAAAGCTTTCTGAGTTCCAGACTGGTCAGCTTAAAATTAAAAAAAAAACTTCAACTATTTCTACAAAAGCATTAAAAGCTTCATATGCTGTCTCCCTTCTTGTAGCAAAAGCAAAGAAGACATACACAACTGCACATGATCTGATTCTGCCTGCCACTGTGGCACCTGTAGGAAACATGCTTGATAAAAAGGCAGAGAATACTCTCAAGAAAGTACCCTTATCAAATGACACTGTCATAGAATAGAAGACATGGCTGAGGATACTGTCTCAACTTGTAGAGAAACTTAAAATGGCAAAAGCATTTGCCCTTCAGCTTGATGAGTCCATGGATATTAGCGGAGAAGCCCAGTTGATTTCTTACATTCGATACCCTGAAACCACATATCAACAAGCACATACCATGCCACAAAAGTATAAAGGCAAACTCAAGTGGAGAGGACATTTTTAAACTGACTTATTTTTTTTTTTGGGGGGGCGGGACATGATTTGAGTTGGAATTTATGCAAATTCATCTGGGACCACGGCAATGACTGGGAGAGTGAACAGACATGTCACTGCCTCCCACAAGGAAAAGGCTCACAAGTGAAAAACAGGCTCAGGTATCACACTGAAATGTAAGTACGATATTTATATTGCAATCAATTTATTTTATATTGATATGATAAAAATGAGAAAGTACGCACATTTTCAGTCATAGTGTGCTGTGACACTTCTATACTTGTATGTCTGATTTTGTAAGCAAGCTGTTTTTAAGTGAGGTGGAACTTGGGGGTACACAAGACAAACCAGACTCCTGAAAGGGATACAGTAGTCTGGAAAGGTTGAGAACCACTGCTGGAGTTGCACATGCCTGGAGAAGCAGAATGAGCAGAATTCCCTTTATAATGTATAGATATGTATGGAAGCATGCAAGGCTCTGAAGGCGTCATGCCTCCTTCCTCATGATATATGAAGATAATGTATGGAATGAGGCAATGGCTCATTGCCTTATTAAGCACCGAAATTGTGCTGGACAGGCTACAGCTGTCTAGAAAATAGTTGCACAAAAGATAATTTTCTTTTTTAAAAAGTCTTGCTATTTCCATACGAACACCCTTACATTCAAATAACCATACTCTGAAAGTGAAGCATTCAAAAGCTAGGAAATGCCAGATTTAAGGTTGCCCATGCAACAGTAACACTGCCCCCTTGTACTTATGCATCATAAAATAGTTTTTAATTGGATGATCACATACTATTTTTTCCACAAGGCCTCAGTCTCTTTCACCACATGGCTCTGATGGTGAATGAGGCTGGGGAAGAATACTGCATCAGTCACTACTGAAGCTATGTGTAGTAAATGAGGCAGGGGTCCACAGAACACAAATGTCAAATACATCTACAAAAACTAGGCCCCCCAATCATTGTCACCAAACATCCTTCATCCCACTGTCCCCTTCTCAGTCCCTATTCAATACCTCCATCCCCAGGGAAAGCTTGGGAAAACAGCCGAGTCTTTCAGTGTCATGAGGGTTGCCTAAATCCATGCTTTTGTGAACCAAGGTGGGATGCGAGTTCCATAGCCAGCGAGTCTGCTCAGAGAATGCCCCATTCCCGATTACAGCAGGGTGACAGCCTTAGCAACTCCAAAGGATCAAAAATGCTATGACATCTCAAGAGAGGGGTGAGATTTTGGAAAAAATTGTTACCTGTTTTACTAATACCAATTCGGAGGGGGAAAGGGCAAAAAACTTTTAAAATGTCATTTTCTGATTTGTTTTCTTAGTTCTCCACTCAGCTTAGATAATGAAAACACAGCTAGTCAATTTCCACTTTCTTCTCTCACTCTCTGGTTTTCATGTGTTTCTGTGTTTCAGCTTCCAAGACTGACGGGATGGGTTCAAGTCCAAAAAAGAAAACAATACTTATCAACAGAGGTTTTATTTAAAAAGCAACTTACTTGGTCAAGAGGAATGACATCATCTTTTTCACCAAAAATGAAAAACGTAGGCTTCAGTAAATTGTATCTGTCATCGGAGTCCCTGATTATTCCTAGGGAGAAAAAAAAATAAAATCAAAAAGGTATTTAAAATGTAGTGACACAGCTTCCAAGATGAACTGTATATTCAAACACAAAGTTTCTCTTTACTTCAGCAATATTCATTTCTGTTTCATTATTCTAATGTTTCTGCACCAAACACTAAGTGTACATCAGCTTTAAAATCACACAATTTAGAACACAGCTAAAAAAACCCTTTGAGACACTCAAGAGACTAAATCCCCTTTGAACTAACCCTTCAAGCAAAAGACTGAATATCTGAATTAATAAGATTTGCAAGTTATCCTGTGGGCTCCATTGGATCAATGGGGGAAGAAAATTCTATTGGAAACAGCCAAAGAATTATAATCTGGGACTGTTAGCAAGGTTAACTCAGCTGACCTCAGCTTTTGGGATAGAGCATAAGGAGAAATGTAGGTCCACACCTGAAAGGAAATGTCACAACTTCTTTCAACTCAAGATGAAAGAAGGCACTGCTGGCCACCTTAGTTAGAACTATTACACATATGTAAGTGAGCCTGATTGCATTCCCATGCATTCTGCACTTACCATAGACAGACACACCTGCCTTTAACTCAGGATATTTCACCATCAAGTGATGTACGACAATTCCACCCCAGCAAAATCCAACAACACCAATCTTCTTTGCACTGCATTGCTGCTTTAGATACTTCAAGACAACATCAGCTTCCCTACAACATATAAACAAAAGTGAACTAAGGAATCCATAGCAGAAACACTTCTTGAAAATCAGAAAAGAAAAGTACATAAAATTGTCCCCACCTTCTCCTACTGTGTTTTTAATTTATATCTGTTTTTTTTAAAGACAGATATCGTAGCCTGAGATTAGGGGCTGGTAATCTAAAATGCGGGTTGACAAGCATAGCTCAGTTTCCAAAAAGAGATGAGTATTTAATATAATTAGTTCATCCAGAAAGGGACAAATGAGAGGAAGACATGAATCACACACATTGGAAGGAAATACAAATGTGTGGAAACAGAATAATTTATTACACTACATACCTCGGAGGCAGAAGAATTAAAACTGATCTGTGAAGATATATACAAGATAAGAATTGAGCTAAGTATTTAAAAAAAGTTGTAGAGCAGTCTCCAGGGAATGCCCTTAACTAAACTATTACGTTGACAATAACTGTAATTTAGCTCTTACACAAAATGTCTGTTGTACTGCAGGAAGGGAAGTGTAACAAATCTGGAAAAGGTCTGCATATTGCTCTATCAGGTAGTCCACCAACACCAGCTAGCCCAGAGGGAGACATGACCACTGCAGAGGTATTACAGGGAGCTGATATTGTGGGGGAGGGGGAAGATGTAACATATGAGACTACACCCTGCCCAAACAACTCTTTACTTCAGACACTATCCGTACTCCCCTGCACCTGGGCATGTGAAATATGTATGAGACCAACACAAGACTCTACCACCAGCTCCTCAGCACTAAAACCTCCAGTGAAGAGCCAGACACTCTGTCTGTCCAATTGGGAGCAACATTTAGAATATGTAAGGTACAGGGAGGAAATGCCAGGCAGAGCCTAACACAGGGGTCAGCAACCTTTCAGAAGTGGTGTGCCGAGTCTTCATTCATTCACTCTAATTTAAGGTTTCGCGTGCCAGTCATACATTTTAATGTTTTTAGAAGGTCTGTCTATAAGTCTATAATATATAACTAAACTATTGTTGTATGTAAAGTAAATAAGGTTTTTAAAATGTTAAAGAAGCTTCATTTAAAATTAAATTAAAATGCTGAGCACCCCTTCCCCCTTCTCCAACCGGTGGCCAGGACCCAGGCAGTGTGAATGCCACTGAAAATCAGCTTGCATGCCGCCTTTGGCACACTTGCCATAGGTTGCCTACCCCTCGCCTAACACCTCTTCCCCTGAGCCATTGTCTTGTGCAGAGGAGGTGTGATGCTCTCCTGCAAGCAGGTAATGACAGCAATGAGCCAGGAGTATGCTGGATGTGGATCAGTTGTGTCTTCCATAATCCCCGCACTGCTTAACAAAACCCTGACAACCCTCACCCCCTCTCAAAATCCCAAGAGAGAGATGCTTTTCATTGTACTCAGAAGAGTAACAAATCTGGGCTCCGAGGAAACAACAGGGAAGTGAATTCTAAGGCCAAGGACCTTCATGGAAAGCACCCTGCCAACAGCTCCTTCTCATTTATACTCAGGAGACATCAACTCCAGCACCTTTGCTGATCACAGCTGTAGCAGTATGGCATGAGTGGAGACGAGAGTAGGGGTGGAGGAAGAGTCTCGCAGGCAACCAAGATCAAAACCATTTTCAGCTTGACACGTAGAAACTAACACCTTGAATTCCCTTGGAAGCTTATTAGAAGCTAGTGCACTGCACTGGTGTAGTTGTGCTTCCAACATGCAACTTAATAACTGCGGCATTCTGCACCAGCTTCAGCTTCCAAATGGTCCCAAGGTGTAGCCCTAAATGTAGTATATGACAGCAATCTAATCCTGAGGTGACAAAGGCATGGATATTTGTGGCAATATCACCTTCATCAGAGAAAAATTTCTTGCCAGATGCAAATGGAATAAAACGCTGTTGGCTACTGCCAGTACCTGGGCACCAAGTCATGGAGTAACTTGTCCTGTTGTTCCAACCACGTGATTGAGATGCAGCTCTAAGCATCAGCAACACACTGAATAAATCAGACTCCATATATCCTCCCATAGCCCCCATGTACACACTGTACAAGAGAACTGACAATACAAACCCTGTGGTACCCTGTAGGAGAGAGCTTTTGAGGCAGAGGAACAATTCCCCAAAACTATTCTTTGAGATCTCTCAGAGGCACGCACAGAGTCGTACAAGAGCAGCTCCATCCACCCTGCCTGGGCGCATAAACTAGCCAACAAAATCTCATCATCAAAAGACTGTTAAAAAAATTGGCACAGAGACTATCAACTAATGCTTTACCCAGATCCAGATTGACAGAAGTCAAGGCCAACTGAGGAATCAAGAAACTGCCACAGCAGCCCCACCACAAACTTCTCAATTACCTTTCCACAAAAGTGGGAAGAGGGACACAGCTCTACAGCTCAGCAAAGTTAATATCAAGGGTAGTTTCTTGAGCAGTGGCCTCAAAGTAGCATCTTTCAGAGCTACTGAAGCTCTGTCTCTCACCCCACCTATCACAGGGACACGCTGAAAATCTTAACTGACAATGTACCAGTGCTTTCCTATTGGCCTTACTCCGCCAAGGAGAAAAAGGGTCCGACTCACAGGTTTTAGCATGGAGCACCTCAGCATCTCCATTACCTCAGTGAGCAATGCTAGCTGAAACCCAAGCAGAGAAGACACAATGTCTGTCCCCTCAAGTTATTGTTCTTTCTTCCTTGCAATAAACAATTGAATCCAAATCCAAGCAATTTTGTCTGCAAAATAATATGAAAATTCTTGACAGTAAAAAAAGATTGTATTCTAACTGTACATACTAACTCTTAGTGAAGATTCATCCAGATGTCAACCACTTGGGACAGTTATGCAGTGCACAGCTTTTCAGAAACTGTGGTGGAACTAAGGAAACCTTTCCACACCACTCTGGCATATAATCTTAAAATACTGATATGTTTCAATTGGTCAGTCTCAGAAAGAGACTTCTGCCTTTAGCTGTCTCCTCTCTCACAGGTCATTTATAAGCCCTCGTGACCTGCGAGGAGGACACAATGTTTAGCAGCTATTGCATCAACATCAAAAGACTACAATAAAGTCCTACCAATAAATGATAGAGCTCTCTCCTGGAAGAGCAACTTCAACCCCCCTAAAGCAGTCTGGCCCCTGCCACCACCAAAGGTGGACTGGTTTAAATGATCCGTCAGGCTGGTAGGCGAGGTGCACCCCAATCTCAGACCAAAGAAAAGAATAGTTGATCCAAGACAAGGGAATGGAGTATCCATCCCTCTGACATCTTACTTGTCTATTTTTCTGGCATCTCGTGTTTTCAGCCATTCACCAAAGGTAGACCAGTCATCAGAAGGATTCCAAGGTTCTTTTCCCACAAAAAAGTCGGGGCAGATGGCTCTGTATGAAAAAAATCAATAAGTTCACTTATCAAATCCTGAGATGTTTAGTGGTCTTTTAAACAAAGGAATGTTTCCATTAATCTGTGAGATGGCAGTGATTTCATTCCCCTCAATTTTGTTCTTTGTTACATATAATTAATAATTCTTCAAAAGTATGAATAATTATTTTTAAAATATATACAAATAAGTATGATTTTCTTAACAATATTCCTTTAATGATTAAGTCGCATAAGCTCATTTGCCATGACAATGGGGATAGGGAAACTCCCTTTTTCCAATCCTTTGTCTATCTTGAGTATTTAGACTGAAAACTCTTTGGGGAAGATGATGTTTCTTACTGTGTGTTTTACAATGCCTAGCATAGTGGGACCCAGTCTGAGATGAGGTTTGAAGGTACTACAATAATACAAACAAAAAAATAGTTATTAACTGACCTCCTAAGGAATGACTGAATGAAATAAATGGCCAAACTCAAGGGCTGAAATCCTGAGGGTCCACATTTCAGATTTTGTGGGCAATATCATGCCACCAGTGTCTACAAAGAAGTCTCCATTTAATTTAATGTGAATTTCTGTTTAAACAATGCTGACACAAGATGGCCCTGTATTCTTAAGCTTAATGTGAGATTTAAACATGAGCTATACGTAATGTCGCTTAAATCAGACTATTATTTGGAGACTGCACTACAAATACTAAACAGATTCCTCTCCACAGAAGCAAGCCTGTTGAGATAACACAGGGTATTTTCCTTAACGAGGGCCCTGAAATTCAGACTCAAGGGCTCTCCATCCCAGTGATGCTCTGGTGGGAGGAGCGGGAGGGTGGAGAGCGCTTAAAATAAACTCCTGTGTTCCTGCCACTAGATGATAATGTGCCAGTCCAATTCTACATGGAATGCCCACCCTGATCATATCTCTTTGTACGCAGTCAGTTACCTTACAGGGGAGAGAGCCAAAAGCTGCCTGCCTGCCAGCTGTCCACTCTCTCCTCACTTTGCGAGTGAAGTGCAAACATCAGACGATCAGAAATTAATGGGCAGTGGAGAGATACTGAGCTACAGACCCAAGGTGAACAAGCTCTGGAGCATACACAGAATTCAAGCAGAGAATTCTTTTCCTGCTGATTGACACATTCAACCACTAGATAAACCCCAACCAGCCTTTAGGATAGGCTCTAGTTCCAAAACCAGACATCAGTTTCTTGAGATTAACAATTGTCCTTCACTGCCATTAATTTTAATTCCATTTTCCTCAGTGGGCTGCAGCCACTGAAGGGGGCCAGCACTCGAAGCCAGAACATTACAAAATTTAGGCAAAGGCCCACTTTTCTGAAGTAGAGTTCAGGTTTCAGCTCCCCAGGTGTGGTTGTAATTACACAGTAACTCCCTGTTTACAGCACATGGATTTGCTAGAAATTGGTACTCCACTGTTGGATTTAACTCCTATGAACCTCAGAAACTTGGGACAATCTGTTTCTAGCTGGGAGCAGGAGAAAGAAGGATTGTATGCAATGCACTAGGTGTGCATATATTCCATTACATCATTATGGCAAAAATTAAAAGAAAAACCATCATGCAGTTGACTGAAAGATGTTTTGTTTTAAAGAGAATCTGCAAAAACTTATATGAACATGCACTTCTTATTATCACTGTTTAATTAAATTTCAGTGAAAACTGTTTAATTTTTTTAATCACCCACATTGTTGTACATTCAAACACAACAGCCTTGATATTTCTCAGAACTCTGCTTGGACAGCCACTATGTTCAGAGAATTGCTGCAGTCTATGCAGAGGAGACTCACTGTATACTGTGGTCTCCCAGGAAGAGTCCACTTTTTCTTCTTTGTTCTAAAATAAGTCATTCAGACTGAAAGTATAAGGTTGCTCCTTGTGTATGGAAGACACCATAGACCAGGTCATAATTTGGGCCCAGTGAATGTGAGAATGTCTCTTTAAGAAGAAAAGAATAAAAAATAATTGCTTACATGTATCCATTAGCTGCAAGCATATCAGCCATGTATCTGGTATTTGGGAGTTGCCATCCAAATATATCTTGAACCACAATCACAGCTTTTTCCGTGCTGGCAGATGGTTTGCAAACATACGCCTTGATGTGCTCAACTTGCACTTCATGCCCAAGGCCCCCATACTCAAACCTGTCTCCAATGTCACATGGACAAGGACTCGCTTCATTGGCCATCTGGAAATCTGATGCGAAGTTAAAAGGACAAAGATTCATATATCTCAAAGTACTGTAACTGACCTCAGTACAGGGCATCACTGCAACTGCCATAGTACACAGTGCCTTCTAGGTGTCTGATAACAGGGTGTGCTGTGTAACCCCAGCTCAGAGGCATATGGTATAGGCACTCCATGCACTAGGCTCTACTGTACAGTAACTCCTTGCTTAACGTTGTAGTTATGTTCCTGAAAAATGCGGCTTTAAGCGAAACGATGTTAAGCAAATCCAATTTCACCGTAAGAATTAATGTAAATGGGGGGTTAGGTTCCAGGGAAATGTTTTTCACCAGACAAAAGATTTTTTATATCTAGACACAGACACAGACACACAGTAGAAGCTTTAAACAAACAATTTAATACTGTACACAGCAATGGAGATGGGGTAAATGGGGGGAAGGTGCAGGAACAGGGGGGAAGGGGATACTCCTCTCTCTTCCCCCCTGCACAGCAAGCAGGAGGATCCTGGAGAAGCAGCTCCAAGGCAGAGGGCAGGAGCAGCACATGGCAGTGGAGGGAGGGACAGCTGAACTGCCGGCAATTGATAGCCTGCTGGGGGCTGCCTCGCAGGGAACTTAGGGGAGCGGAGAGCTAACAGGGAGGCTGCCAGTTCACCCTGGTTCCAAGCCCTCACCTGCTAGCTGCAACAGGCTCAGGGGCAGCTCTAAGTATTTTGCCGCCCCAAGCATGGCAGGCAGGTTGCCTTCGGCGGCTTGCCTGTGGGAGGACCCCGGTCCCGCAGATTCGGCAGCACGCCTGCGGGAGGTCTGCCGAAGCCACGGGACCAGCGGACCCTCCGCAGGCATGCTGCTGAAGGCAACCTGCCTGCCGCCCTAGCAGGGACCGGCAGAGCGCCCCCCATAGCTTGCCATCCCAGGCACATGCTTGGCGTGCTGGTGCCTGGAGCCGCCCCTGAATGGGCTGCTCTTCCTGCAAGCAGTGGACAAAGCAGGCAGCTGCCAAACGAAGTTATAAGGGAGCATTGCACAACTTTAAAAAAAAGCATGTTCTCTAACTGATCAGCACCATAACAATGAAAAAATATTAACTAGGGTGACTTTAAGTGAGGAGTTACTGTACAGAGGCCACTCATCCAGTACTGAACTGGGCAGTCCTCTTTTTGAGAGGTCTATCCCTGTCCAGTACTGGGACAAAACCACATTCGGTTTTGTCCAGTATTGGACAAAGATGCCACTCGGCACCCTCTGGCTCTTACACATGCCCATGTGGTATTCCAGAAATGTAAGAGTGGCCACCTTGCTCAACAGGCTGTAGCCCTCAGTGGGTCCTCATAAATGCTCATGAAGTCCAAGTGTAACAGGAGAGAACTATACTGGGGACAAATAAATACCATGAGTGAACTCACTGTAACAGCTACAAAATTCAACCCACAGTTCCCAGCTCTGTGCCTGGGGCAATCCACTGTAAGTGTAACCGTGTTTCATTGAGATCCCTCCATACCATGCTCTGGCTACCCATATGTGTAGCCATCTCACATCTCCTGCCTATAGGCGGAGGCCCTGTATCATCCTACTTTTGTGAGCCCATTGTCCAGCCTTCAGTCCCAGTTCTCATTCTGCCTGGCACTCACCCTTTCCTCCACACAGACGTCAGCCAGGCCGCTGCTCCTGCTCACATGCCTGGTCCCTTCAAATCTCAGTGTGTTACTTCCTTTTCCTGTACCCAAGATATTACAGACAGGCGCAGGTCCAGGCACCAGCGCAGGAAGTGCATGCCTGGGGCGGCCTGCCAGTCGCTGTGAGGGAGGCATGGCTGTGGGAGATCTGCTGGTCTCGTGACTTTGGCAGCAATTTGGTGGATCACCCACAGAAACGCCGCCGAATCCACGTGACCAGCAGACTGCCTGCAAGAGTGCCATCAAAGGCCGCCTGATTGCCGTGCTTGGGGCGGCAAAAAACAGAGCCACCCCTGATTACAGAGCTGTCTTCTGGCTAGATCCTTTCCCGCCAACTCAGCCAGAGTGAGCACTAGGTACCCAACAATGAGCCAGCAGGTCTGTTACACTTTTCATCTAACAAACTAAGTAGAAATTAGGCTTGTGAAAAAGGAGTCTGATGACATCAGCTGTGTCTCAAGGTCCCTGCAGAACCAGTTGGAGGGAAACACAGAAGCTCTCTCTAGTTGGCTCCTCTCAGGAGATGTCTCTTTCCCAAGTCCACATGGCTGGGAGAGAGAGTAGCAGGGCTACAGGGGCCTTTGGAGAGCATGGGGGAATCTCCCCTCACAATTCTGTCTTGGGAAATTTCTCTCTGAAGCTAATGAGGCAAATATAAAGTGAACCAGGCTTTATATCAGGGAAATAAAGAATTCAAGCACAAAGATGTGAATAGCCAAACACCCCCCTATCAGGGCTGGATTAACACAGGGGCTTTAGGAGCTGCAGCCCAGGGCCCCAGGCTAAAGGGGACCCGGCACAGCAGGGCTCAGGCAGGCCCCACACCTGGAAGCGGCCAGCTGCTGGCATGTCTCTGCAGCCCCTGGCGGAGGGAAGAGGTGGCTCTGCGTGCTGCCCCCGCCCCCAGCATTGTCCCCACAGCTCCCATTGTGCATCCCTAGGGTTACCTGCCAGACACATGCCAGCTGCCGGCCACTTTTGGGAGCAGCGTGGGGCCACGGTATGCAGGCAGCCTGCCTGAGCCCTGCTGCACCACCTGCACCTCACACCTCCTACACCCCAACCCTCTACCCCAGGCCAGAATCCCCTTCTGCACCAAACTCCCTCCCAGAAAGAAAATATGGTAACAGCTGTAAGAAAGGCTATTCTGAATTAACTCAACTATATTCTGAATGTTTTAAGACTGAAATGTAACCACAGAATGGCTTTATGTTAATTAAAAGGCAAGTTTAGTACAGCGTTAATAGCCTTGATGCCACAATTGTGATCGTTTTGTTTTAAATTAGGAAAAAAAGACTTGTTTACATGGGCCCCACAAAATCTAATAGTCCTGGGCCCACAGGAGAGTTATTCTGGCCCTGTCCCCTATACATTTGTTTTCCCACAAACAATGGAAGAAGCCACCCCTCTTTATTACTTAATAGCTACTGAAAATCGGCTCCACCATCATACAGTATGGGGCCGACAGGGCCTTTGGGAATCCTGGGGGAAAACTGCCTCAAGCTCAGCAGCTGTGGAAGTGAACCTGAGCTGTGTTTCTGACTGGGTCAGTTGGAGAAGGTAGGCCACTCAAATGGTGGGTGAACACCACCCCTTTAAAAATAAAACTAAACAGTAAATGGATTTTGGTGAAATCCAGTTTAGGCAGAGGGTGAACACCTCCTTTGTTCCACCCAACATGGAGTTGGGTTAGAGTCCCAGACTCCCAGCAATACTAGAAACTGGAATATCTCCTATCCCTGCTCATTCACCTCATTCCCTCTTCACACCAGTTTTACCCACCACGCCTTCCTTCAGCCTACCTCCCCTGCTCCACTACTCCAAGCAAGTAGTCCCCTCCCCCTCAGCCAATCTCTCATCACAGAACACTGGCCTACAAGGGATACAGGCCGGAGCACACAACAAACAGAGGGAGCAGCTGCCACCATTTGGGAAGAAACTACAGTCCCCAAGACAATCTGAAGACAGACTCCAAGTTGCTAGATAGGAGGCACTTCAAGGGTTCTCTTGCCTATTTGGCATGCTGCTGCTGCTCTTTGAAGCACTGGAGGAACATGTTTACTGGCTGCTAGCATCCATTTAATGCTGTTTCTTAATTGATGTGTATTGGAGTTGCGCAAGGTGTATCTTCTGTTAACTACGTTTTTGTTTGATGAACTTAATTTTAATGTGAATTTGTACAATTTGGTTCATTAAAATTTAACTAACAAAAAATAAATTATTCCCATGAGATAAATTCAGCCCTCTGAAATTAATGCTGACTTATGGAGAGTGGATTCCATTAAGTAGCCTGGTATACCACTACTTCTATTTGTTTCTATGGTAGAAAAAAAAATCGTATTTGACAATGAATACCATGCATATAATACCCACAGGATACACTGCACACCTTGCTTTTTAGAACTGGCTGGTTTATTAAATTGTAATAATATCCCAAAGGTATCATCATTGTGCAAGCTTTGGGAAGCGCTTGTCTAGCACAGGGGTTGGCAACCTGCAGCACACATGCCAAAGGCAGCACACAGGCTGATTTTTAGTGGCACGCTGCTGCCAGCTGGGGTCCCAGCTGCCAGCCCCACTCAGCGTTATGCCGGCCTGAATTACAGAACCCCAGACCAGCTGCACGATAAACCGCTCAGGCCGCTGCCAGTCTGGGGTCCTGGCTACCAGCCCCATGCCAGCTGGGGTCCCGGACACCGGCCCCACTCAGCCCGCTGCTGGCCTGGATGGATGGAACCCAGGCTGGCAGGAGGCTGAGCGGGGCTGGCGGCCGGGACCCTGGCTGGCAAGGCCCAGCAAACAGAACCCCACAGTGCAGCTCAGCCCGCTGCCAGTCTGGGGTTCCATCTGCCACCCACACTGCCAGTCTGGCACACAAAACCTTTTTCTGGCATGTACAACCTTAAATTAATGAAGACTTGGCACACCACTTCTCAAAGGTTGCCAACCCTGTCCTAGCATGTTGGATCTTGCAAATAAAAACTTTATGAGTGTGAAAAAATATAGTAGGATCATGCTGTGTCCGTATTTGTTAGCCACAATCAAGTAATTGATGCTCACTAACTGTGGTGTTTCAAAGAGGGTCCTGAATTCTACATTTTCCACAGAACTGCTGACTAGATTACGACAATGCATTGTGCTTTGGTGTAAACTTAAACACAATTCAGTGGTTTCATCTGTTACAAAGAGCTGCCAGGAACCCTCTAGTCATATTATACCTATCTATTACAGCCAAAGGGTTAGTTGTTATATTTAAAGCCCTGAATTGCTTATACTAACTACCTCAGGCCTGGTCTACACTACGCATTTAAACCGATTTTAGCAGCATTAAACCGATTTAACCTTGCACCTATCCACACAACGAGGCCCTTTATATCGATATAAAGGGCTCTTTAAACCAGTTTCTGTACTCCTCCCCGACGAGAGGAGTAGCGCTGAAATCGGTATTACCATATCGGATTAGGGTTAGGGTGGCCGCAAATCGATGGTATTGGCCTCCAGGCGGTATCACACAGTGCACCATTGTGACCGCTCTGGACAGCAATCTGAACTCTGATGCAGTGGCCAGGTAGACAGGAAAAGCCCCGCAAACTTTTGAATTTCATTTCCCATTTGCCCAGCGTGGAGCTCTGATCAGCACGGGTGGCGATGCAGTCTCAAATCCAAAAAGGGCTCCAGCATGGACCGTATGGGAGATACTGGATCTGACCACTGTATGGGGAGACAAATCTTTTCTATCAGAGCTCCATTACAGAAAACGAAATGACAAAGCATTTGAAAAAAAGCTCCAGGCTATGATACAGAGTCCACAGCACAGTGCTGCATGACAAGCGTAACAGAAAGCCAAAGAATCAAATGGACACCCATGGAGGGAGCGGGTACTGAGGACTCCAGCTATCCCACAGTCCCCAGCAGTCTCGAAAAGTATTTGCATTCTTGGATGAGCTCCCAATGCCTGTAGGGTCAAACACATTGTCCGCGGTGGTTCAGGGTATAGCTCGTTAATTTACTCCCCTCCCCCGCCGTGAAAGAAAAGGGAAAAAAATAATTTCTTGACTTTTTTATATGTCACCCTACGTCTACTGCATGCTGCTGGTAGACGTGGTGCTGGGGAAATGAATAGCAGCATCCTCTCCCCTTCCCTCTCTGATGGCACCATACAAAAAGACTGATAGCTGTCCTCATCATCCTGTGAGTGCTCCTGTCTGGCCTCAGGTGAGGTCAGCTGGGGGCGCCTGGGTAAAAATAGGAATGACTCTCAGTCATTCCCAGTAGATGGTACAGAACAGCTGGTAACTGTCTTCATCATAGCAATAGGGGCTGAGTTCCATCAGCCCCTCCCTTTCATGTCTAAAGAAAAGATTCTGTACTGCCTGGACTATCATAGCAGAGGGATGCTGGGCTTCTCTCCTCCGCACCGTTTAATGTCCTGCCTGCACTATCGTAGCAGCTGGAGGCTGCCTCCCCCTCATTTTATCTCACTAACAAGTCAGTGTTTCTTAGTCCCGCATTCTTTATTACTTCATCACACAAATGGAGGCACACTGCAACGGTAGCCCAGGAGGGTTGGGGGAGCAGGGAAGCAACAGGTGGGGTTGTTGCAGGGGCACCCCCTAGAATGGCATGCAGCTCATCATTTCTGCAGGATCTGACATGGAGCAGCTGTGCTTTCTGGTACACTGGTTCTCTAGTACACTTGCCCCATATTCTAGGTAGGACTGACTATCTTTAGATAAAACATAAAGGAGGGAATGACCCAGGGAGTCACTCCCATGTTTGTCTTTACCCCCCAGCTGACCTCAGCCAGGGGCACCCATGACAGCAGCAGATGGTACAGAATGACTGATAACCCTCTCTGCTATCTTGCAAAGGCAAATGAATGCTGCTGTGTAGCACTGCAGTACAGCATCTGTTAGCAACATCCAGTAGACATACGGTGACAGTAAAAAAAAAGCTGAACGGGCTCCATAGTTGCCATGCTATGGCGTCTGCCACGGCAATCCAGGGAAAAAGGGAGTGAAATGGTTGTCTGCCGTTGCTTTCACAGAGGAAGGAATGAGTGACGACATTTACCCAGAATCACCCGCGACACTGTTTATGCACCATCATGCACAGGGGTCTCAACCCAGAATTCCAATGGATGGGGGAGACTGCGGGAACTATGGGATAGCTACGGGATAGCTACCCACAGTGCAACGCTCCAGCAGTCAACTCTAGCCTCGGACCACGGACACATACCACCGAATTAATGTGCTAAGTGTGGTCGCGTGCACTCGACTTTATACAATCTGTTTTACAAAACCAGTTTATGTAAAATCGGAATAATCCCGTAGTGTAGACATACCCTCAGAGATCCTCCTCCTGGCCAGTATATGATCTGTGGGTCCACCTTGTGGACATTTCCTGGAGTGAACAAACACATGACATGTTTGTCACATTGCTTAATGCACTACTAGTAGGTGCTCAGATACTACAGTGATGATGATGGTCATAAGAACCTAAACTGAACAGAACAGACAGCTTTATTGTCCGAGACCAACAGCAAGGAATTATCATTTGAAGGTCTCCTACATTATAGGATACGCCTCATCAGATGCTCCATCAGAGCTCACGTTTAGCGATTGTTAGAACTCAAGGCATATTTATACCGTTACATGCAGGCCTTTAATGAAACACTGGCAATTTTAACTTTAACTAAAGTCCGATTTGCCACAATGTTGATGTGGACATGATTCAGGGCCTTGGACTCCTGTTTTTCCATTGTTGCAACCAGGACAATGTGACAACACATTAAACAAAATCTTATTCTTGCCTTCAGGCAAGTCATACTCCTGTCTGAATAAAAAATGGAGTACGGGTAAAGGAATGCAATTTGGAGAACATGTACATGGAGTTTGTACACTGCCTGCAAGCTCCCGGACTGTCACCATGCACAAGGTTTTGGGGGTTAGAGGTGGGGCAGGAAGGAAAGGGACCAGTGGATCAATCACTATGCAGATCCATCAGCCATTAGCACTTCCAGAGCTGGGACATGGGAGCAACTTCCCAAGGGCCATAGCAGCCATGTAGATGAGCGGACTCACCCCTGCAGCGCCTCCTGCTAGTGACTTCCGGGAATTAGCTCAATTCAGCTCTGGAGCGCCCTCTGCAGGCTGGTGATCTGTCTGTCCTCTGGTCCCCCATGTCCCTCCCTGGACCCAGTACCCTTTTACATGGGGTGCTTCCCCCTAGCAGTAACCCCTTTCTCTCAGAGTCTCCCCTTCCCAGGGAACCCCCACCCTCTATCGCCACCTTGCCTCAGTATATGGCTACTGCCAGTCATTGCCTAGCCCCATGCCCTGGGGCAGACTGCAACATCAGCCTACTCATCACAGGCAAGGAGGGTTTGGACCTGCTGCCTTGGCCTAACCCTGGGCTGCCCTCTGCAACCCCCAGTACCTGTTAGCCCAATGCTAGGCTGCAGCCTGGGGCTTTCCAGGCTAGAGCTCCCCAGCCTTTCCCCAGCCCTGCTTCACTCACGTACCTTGCCTCTAGCTCCCTGCAGCCAGGCCCATCTCCCTCTACAGCTAGAGAGAGACTATCTTGGTTTCTGGCTCACAGTCTCTTATGGGGCCAGCGGGTCCTGATTGGGGCATGGCCACAGCTGAGCCCACTTTCCCCAACCAGCCCAGGCTTCTTGCCCCAGCCACAGCCCTCTCCTGGGCTGTTTTAAGCCCCTCAGGGCAGGAGCAGGGGTCCACCCTGCTACAAGCCATTACACACGAGCTCTGCAGCTGCTTCACAGTCTGGTAGAGGGGAAGGAGTGATAATTGCCTTCTCCCAAATACCTCTGGGAATCCCCTGCACTAAACCTGGCCAATCAGGCTCGGTGTGTGCAGGACGATTTAGCCCTTACAGCACAAATAGGTTTCACTGATTCATAGATTACAAGGCCAGAAGAGACCAATGTGACCATCCAGTCTGACCTCCTGTATAAAACAGACCATAGAACTTCCCCAAAAATAATTCCTAGAACATAACTTTTAGAAAAACAACCAACCGCAATTGAAAAACTGCCAGTGAGCTCTTCTGCAAAACTAGTTTATGTAACCTTACTGGTCAGTGCAAGTTATGTGTTGGCCTCTGTACCTGATCCACAGAAGATAGGAGTTTGTTACAGCCTCTGATTATAAAACTTGGATCTTGAGTGCAAGCCATAGAGACTCCTGCTTTTAGCTGTGGAGGTCCCCCATGATGGCCAAGGTGGAGCTGTCACACTTACAGCCCTTCCCACCACTGTCATTCTGCTATGGGGATACAGACTGTAGGAAAGATACTATATTTATATTTCCAAGATGTGCTTTAAAGTGATAATTTAACAAAACTTGCCAACAGGAAGACAGTCTAAACTTGGGATTGGTAACAGTATGGACAGGCTGGCTGTCTCCCTTCTTCTGTGGATTTTGTGCTTAGTTGAAAACCAACAGAAACATTTTGCCAGTGACTCCTCCACGCACACACACACTTTCTTAGGAAACTCATTTTACTGGCATTATTAAAAAGCCGAAAGAGATCAGGGGGCTGTTAAGAGACAGACACTGTTGTCCGGATCTAGAGGAAACTCTGTTCTCGTAGAGCCTATCCGGATAGCAGGGCTGATGATCAGGCAAGGTGCTGAGTGCCCCAGGGCCCAGTCACATGAGCGGGCACTGACACGCCGGTCCCCTGAAGGCCAAACCCGGTTTGCTGGAGGGAGGAGGGCACGTCTTGGTGCCTGGGGTGGCACTAGGGTGACCAGATGTCCCAATTTTATAATGACAGCCCCGATTTTTGGGTCTTTTTCTTATGTAGGCTCCTATTACCCCCCACCCCCGTCCCGATTTCTCACACTTGCTGTCTGGTCACCCTAGGTGGCACAGTGACCTGTGCTTCTCCCAACCCGCTTCGTTTTAATGTGAACAAAACGCAACAACACCCCGTTGGCAGCTGACTGTGTTTCCTGCCTGCCCCTGTGATCACAGCTGGGCTCCCTTCATACCCGCGCGTTTCCCTCGCAGCGCGGCGGCAGGCGGGCGGGATCGGGCCCGTATCCCGGCTCTCCTGGGCACCCAGCCCACAGCCACAGCGACCTAGCTTGAACGTCGGACTTCCCGCTGCGGCACTGCGGAGGGCGCTCCCAGGAGCCGGGTCCAAGCCCTGGCTGGCCTGAATCTCCCCCCGCCTCGCCCCGCAGGGGGAGCGGCCGCTGCGTGGCTGCCCCCTACCCTGGCTCCGGCCCCGCGGGGGCCTCGCTGCTGCGCCCCGCCACCCACCTGGAGCGCAGGGCGCCGATCGCCCCTTCCACCGCCGAGCGCTGCCAGACTGCGCCCCGCGCAGCTAGCGGGGAGCGGCTCACGCACAGCAGCGGCCGGGCGGGAGGAGGAGACTTGCCTGGTTCCCTGGCGAGGGCGCTGCGTTTTCTGCGTGCTCCTGTCCACCCCCTTCGCTCCGCAGCCCGCGGTCTCTGGCAAGGTGCATGCACCTCGGTCCCTCGGCTCGGCCCCCACTGCCCGGCGCCTGCGCTTGCCAGCGCTTACGACACAGGCACCAAACCACCGAGAGACATAGGAGGGAGAGGGCAGGGGGGGCCAAGCAGGGTGGAGCCAGCGGCTTCCCAGCATGGAACGATCTAGTAAGTAGGAATGGCCAGATCGGTCAGACCAATAGCCCAGCTAGCCCGGTATCCTGGCTTGTGAGGTGACTGCTCAGCTGTTTCAGAGGGAATGACCGAACAGGCAATCACCCAGTGAGCCACCCCGGGCAGCCAGTCCCAGCAGCCGGCAGGCAGAGGTTGAGGGACACCCTTGTGCCCTTAACTGAATAGGGGGCAGCGTGTTACAGCCCTGCACGGCCATATAATCGCTGCTAGGCTCTGTCTTCGGAGCAGATGCTCATTCCTAATGGGGGCGAGCCGTGTCACCCTCAATCTGCTGCCTCAGTGATTATGGCTACCCCCAAATGATTTAACTGGGAGATCGCTTGTGAGTAGCCTGAAGTTCTCCATTTTCAGCACCCAGGAGAAAGAGCATGAGTCTGACTCCCACTGGTGTAAAAAGAAGCAGTGTATACAGCCTAGAAAACAGAAATGGGAGCAGCAGTGAGTGACCAATAAATGAGGCAAGGCAGAGGGAAATGTGACTGAGCTACTGCTGGGACTGCATGGGAGTAGGATTTTCTGAAGTGCCTAGGGAATGTAGGCACACCAGGCCCGGTGAAAGTAAATGGGAAATGCTCCTGTCACCCATTGTTTGAAATTTCCTGCCCGAGGAACAAACGGCTCTCAGTGGGAATGCTGCTGCATTAAGATGGAGCTGTACTTCATCTAAATCAAGATTTCCCAAATTTACCACACCAGTGCCTCTTTCCAGATCAAGAAAAGCTTCTTGACCCCTCTCTCCAATACCTTGTGCAGCAGAATTTTTTACGCGTTGCCATGCAAGAAACAACTACTAATTGCCTGAGCAAAGCTGATCCCATTCAACTTGATGGCATTTTTCTGCTTGTCTATTTGTCTCGATGTAACACTATTTCCAAGATTTTTTGATAAATGTGCACATAGAGGACATTCATCTACCCCCCATTGAGGGAAGAGTTCAGCTGCTGATCACTCTAGAAATATTCCATTTCTACTCTGAATTCAAAGAGTCAAGTTAGCATTTCATTTTGTAAGAGATGCTTTGCTTCAGTATGAAGAGGGAGCTACTGATTGGGCCAGATTAAGCTTTTGTGGGCCCAGCCTCAAATATATTTGTAGGATCCCATAGGCCTGCCCCCACCCTATCGTCCCCCCACAACAGACCCTGCCACTCACTACTCTCCCTCCTCCCCCTTCCTAATCACTTGATCCTCTCCATCTTCCTCCCCACCCCAGAGGTTTAAGCAAAGTGAATGAAGCTATTGTATGCTTTGCCTTTATATATCCATATACTTCCTTTCTGACAAACAAGAAAATTTAATCACATGGACCAACTTCCAAGAAATGCAGGCATAAATTTGCGTGAAACTTGTCCCCATAAATGAGACTAGTTTGGTCCTTCATAACTCCATGCAATTTTTGACTATTCAGTGCGTAACACTTTCTAAAACCAGATCGTAATTACATTTATTACTAAATAATATCTTAATCTGATCAAAGAGTAGTATTTAATTTCTTTGGCATCCGAAAATCAAAGCCTTCTGGGCATGATAACAAATTCTACATAATTATAAAACAAAACTGTATATTGTGTAACTCTTCTGCCCCTCTGAGCTGGCAGCAACAAGGGCTGGGTTCAGTATCAAGGGTTCCGTTTCAATAATACAATGCAAAACCGGCTCGAGCCCCCACCCAGAGACCTGAAACAATTACATACCACCCCCCCCGGGCACCTCCAGGAGGCAATACTTCCCCTTTCGCAAGCACAGAGTTTGAGTGTAGCAAAATCCTTTTAATAAAGGAGGGAAACAATGTGGCATCACATTGGGGAAACACCACAAACAGGATTCATAATATAAACCATGAGAAAAAGACCCACCAAGTAAGTTTGGTAATGTCCTTTTCCCCTTAGGGTCTTACGTCCAATCATCCCAAAGTCCAACAACCCAAAAGTCTCTGTCCCTGGTCAGTGCTGCCCCAGAGTTCAAAAGTTTATCTGCAAAGTTTTAGCCCCCCCGCCTGGATGGAAATGTGGGGGAGCACACACAGGGCGTTAAGTGGCACATTACGTGGGCCGGGGCCAACTGCCCCGCCTCTCCGTGGAGTTTTGCTGCAGCCTTCACCACGACCAGCTCCACTCCACCAGCTGTGCTGTTCCTCCAGCCGACCTACTCCAACCATCCCCACAAACTGCTCCACTTCGCTCCACTAACTTGCTGTTCCATGGGCTGCTCCAACTGTGCTGTAAACTGCTCCACTCTGCTAGCTGCTTAGCAATAGATCTTCTAGCTCCCCTACTCATTAACACAGCACTCAGCTTAGCAAGTTCAGCTCTTTCAGTGATTTCAGCTTGTAGTAGGTGAGCCCCAGTGTGGTGTACTATTGGCCCTAAGTGAATTCAGCTCAGCAGCATCTAGATAGACTCCTAATGGAATCAAAATTAACTCTACTCTTCAACAGTAGAAGAAGGTGTAATTGGTATTCCAAGCCCTCAGAAGGGGCCCATACCATCAGATACACATACCAGTCCCTAACCTCTCTTAATTCACTGAGTTTTGGAACCTATGTCTGTTGTCTAGCGAGTGCTACTTAGCTGATGGTGAGGTCCTCTGTCATAAAACATGTTCATAGTCCCTCATTCACATAATCATGGTAACAACACTTTATTCCTCCTGCCCCAATAACAGAGAAATTGAAGATCCCACAGCTGTCAAAGTGACCATTTTAGGCTGCCATGGGCTCTGCTAGGCGGGGTGGGTGTGCCTATGCAAACAAGATCAGCCCCTGAAATTCTTTTCCACATTTGCCATAATTTACCACCAGATGTCAGGGTAGAGCTCATCCTGACTCTGCTTACAATTGTGTATATACCAGAGCAGGATTATAGTTAAAAAACTTGCGATTTCAATATCTGCGCAGAGGATAAAATGCACAACTTCCAGTAACTACAGTAGAAAAGTCTGATGCTCTTCTCACTGTGCTGTAAAGGGTGGGTTGGTTTTGTTTTGTTTTTGTTTTTTGGCCTTCATCTATCACTATTCCTTAATTTCAGGATGGGGGACCCCAGGGTTGGGCTGTGGGTCAGGAGTGAGGGGCATCAGTAGAGCTGTGTGAGAGTCCAGGGCCTGGCTATCAGGGGGCTGTGGGTCCGGAGTAAGGAGCACCAGCAAAGCTGTGGGATCCCAGGGCTGGGCTGGCAGGGGGCTGCCTGGCTCGGCCTCTGGAGTGCGAAAGGGGCAAGCACAGTGGGGCAGGTGGGGGGTGTTAGCGCCCTGCCAGAGCAAGGTAGGAGTCAGGGGCAAGTACTGTGGGATGGTGGGGGACAGATAGGATCCCCCAGGGCAGCATGGAGCTGGTATCTACCTCTGTCCGCCAGAGCAGCGTCCTTGGGAGTGAATTCTCTCTCTCTCCAACTGAGCTGCAGCTCCTGCAGGCAACAGCAGCTGCTCTTCCCATCCTCCTGGTGGGGAGGCTGATTATGGTTACTCCTATAACTGGACTATTGACCAGACTTTCCAGTAAAAAAACAGACATCTGACAACAGGGGCACTGGAATGGGGTGGCCATGGAAGGGCACTTTTTTCCTGCCTTAAGTGCGACAGGATTGAGAGGCAGTGGAGAGGAGCAAGCGGTGGGCAGGCCTTTGGGGGAAGATGCGGAGCAGGGCTTGGGAAAGGTGGAGTGAGGGTGGGGCCTCAGGGGAAGGAGGCAGTTGGGGCAGGGCCTCAGGGGAAGAGGTGGAGTGGGGGTAGGGCCACAGTCTAGGCACCTGTGTGGGCCCTTTCTGCAATGCCTGGCAGCATTGTAAACCCAGTACTGGCTGCTGATGAAAGATTCCTATGTCATCGTAAAGTGATACAAAAAGCAAAGTATTGGCACTCTTTAAGGTGGTTCTTTAAGTCTTTAAGGCAATTCAGTATTTTAACAGCTTAAAGGAGAATTTTAATAAGTTTTCAGGCTTTCCTTTGGCAGCAAGAGTTTGACAGTCCATGAAACAAACAGTGAAGCTAACATGACATCTGATATATCTAAATGATTAAGGAGACCTTATTGTCACAATCAAATACTGAGGCACTTTTGAGGTGTCATTTTTAAGGATGCAAAATACTTTTACAGAATTACTAAAAAAAAAAATTGTGCACTAGTGCTAGCTTCTGACTCAACCATGACATGAGCATATTTCTTAGAGTGGAAGAATTTTTTCCAGTGCCTTAGTGTTCTGAATGAGTTTATAATGAACATTTGACTGGTGTCATTCATGTTTGCAGAACAACACCTTTTGACCGTGTCTGCAGTAATTTGATTTGTCTCTTCTCATCAGTCGCTCTCTGTTCACCATACTCGGTTAGACTGCTCCTTACTGTTACACAAACAGCAAATTCTACTAAGTACAGCAATATGTCTTGTATGTTTTTTTAGTTGTTAGTAAAAAATGTTTTGACTTATTAAAAGAAAAAGTGGGTATTGCTGGTGTCCAAAAGAAACTTCCTGGGACATCATATAGAAAAAACGTGGCTGTGCTGGTGAAATTAGGATGTATGGTCATTTTTGTCATGATAGTATAGGTCAAAGGGGTCCACACTCAATGCATGACCAATTTCCATCCGTATTAATTGTAATTAAAATATGATCATTAAAAGAATATGCCCCATACAATATGGAGAACTTTTTCCAGCAGATTATAACTATATTAAGATAGGCTGAATTTGAACAAGTTTTTAATGCTTAATGATTTCTTCATTCAACAATGATTCGGGATGAAATCAGATTATAAACATTAAGAACTACAGATGAAAAAGTTACTATTTTTAATTACTGTAAATTCTCTACAGACAGTGCAGATTTTCTTTTTCAAAGTTATAGGAATAGGACCTTTATATTTTCTGTAAAATATAATTCAATCAAGTACTACTTTTAAATCCCCCAAATATATTACTTTATTTTGTTTTACAGATCAGACTTTATATTTCTGTTAAACATATGTTTTCAGCCAGTTCATCATATCCTTTCTTGCTTCTTCAATGTAAGGTTTATCTCGAGGTTTCATATCATCTGGCTTTAACTCTGCAAAGCCATGAACTTGTCCAGGATAAACTTTAATTCTATATTCAACTTGACAGTACTGTTTCAGTTTCTTCTCCAGTAAGATGATCTGCAACACAGAGCATCCTTCCATTATTGTGTTAATTTTAATTTTTGTTTAACTAGTCAACTCTCAGTTTGTCCATTGTTTGGCTTTCTGGAAGATGTGATCAGTATCTTCTTTACTTATCTAACACTCAGGCCAGATTTTATTACCCAAGCTCTTTCTACAGGCTCTTTACTAATAAAGAAGAAAACTTATATTTGAAATATGACTGAGAGATATGAAATAAATGTGTTAGTCTTTAAGGTGCCACAAGACTCCTCATTGTTTTTGCTGAAGCAAACTGACACAGCTACCCCTCTGAAATCTGAGAGATATGGCAATTTCCTCCCATATCCTTAAAAAACCTTAGTGAATTACATCTTTGTATTTGGTACAATGCACCCCAAGGATACTAAGTTTATGTATTATTGTGGGCCAGGATTGTATGTAACCTCTGTAGGGGGAGATCTGATATAAGGCCTGATTGAGCAAAGGACTCTACTGAACAATGTGCCAGATAAGAATGAGCTTTTGGGACAATACATGTGAAGTGGATTTCCTGGGAAATAGCTCAGGCAAGGTGAATACAAATTCTGCACCACCGGTTATGCAAAAATCTAGCCTCTGAAGTTACACCCTAAGGAGCAGGCCGTTGTGGATCACATGTTATGTGAGGCTAGTATCACAAGCCCACATTGTGTAAAGGAAAGACTGAACTATTCATGGTTGTTCTGGTTCTGAATCTGAGACAGTTATGAACTTGTAACCATGGGGAAAACCCAGTTGTGAGTTTTGAAGGACTGATACCTACCAGATCCAGAGGCTGGAGTTGAGGTGATCTCTGGTGAGCTTTTTAGCAGTATGTAGATTCTTTTATTGTTTTTACTATGTTTGCTCTATAATGCTTTCACCATAAGAATAAATGTGCTTGATTAGAAAAAGATGTGGTAACTCATAATTGCTGGCAATTACATTGTTCTTAGCATTCAAAGAGAAACCAAAGTGCAGACTCTGTCCTATTTAGGCAATCTGGCTTGCTGGGAATGTCACTGAGTAGACCAGAAATGGTGCAGCTTGATGAACCCCTGTCAAAAGGGAGCGGCTAGCTGCCTTGAGTACAATCCTGTCTAAGACCCTCCTACTGCTCCTGCAATCACAGCTACATTCTATTTTTAGTGCACTAGCTTGATCAGAGCTAACGTGGGTATGTCTCCTCGAGCTGGAACTGTGAATGTACCTACAAAAGCAGCAAAGAATCCTGTGGCACCTTATAGACTAACAGACGTTTTGGAGCATGAGCTTTCGTGAGTGAATACCCACTTTGTCAGATGCATGTAGTGGAAATTTCCAGGGGCAGGTATATATATGCAGGCAAGCTAGAGATAATGAGGTAGTTCAATCAGGGAGGATGAGGCCCTGTTCTAGCAGTTGAGGTGTGAAAACCAAGGAAGGAGAAACTGGTTTTGTAATTGGCAAGCCATTCACAGTCTTTGTTTAATCCTGAGCTGATGTTGTCAAATTTGCAGATGAGCTGAAGCTCAGCAGTTTCTCTTTGAAGTCTGGTCCTGAAGTTTTTTTGCTGCAGGATGGCCACCTTAAGGTCTGCTATAGTGTGGCACCATCAGTTCAGGATTAAACAAAGACTGTGAATGGCTTGCCAATTACAAAACCAATTTCTCCTTCCTTGGTTTTCACACCTCAACTGCTAGAATAGGGCCTCATCCTCCCTGATTGAACTACCTCATTATCTCTAGCTTGCCTGCATATATATATACCTGCCCCTGGAAATTTCCACTACATGCATCTGACAAAGTGGGTATTCACCCACGAAAGCTCATGCTCCAAAACGTCTGTTAGTCTATAAGGTGCCACAGGTTTCTTTGCTGCTTTTACAGATCCAGACTAACACGGCTACCCCTCTGATACTTGACACCATGCAAGGCACTACATTTAGCCGTATGGAGTGGAAATCCATCAACCTCATGAAGAAGCTTGCACAAATACAGACAGATATCATCTTCCTTTCCAAATGCAAACGGATGGACATCATACCAAATGGACTAAAGGTAAAAAATCCACTGCTGTCTACATACTACACAGACCACAGTGAGAGATTATTGCTATACTCTATCAAAGAAACTGAGGAACCACCTGATCAGCATCCTATACAGCAAACAGGAAAGCATCAAAAAAGAGCTCTCCAACCTGGAGACTCTCATTAATAACCAAACTTCCATACAAACAGACTTCACTAAAATAAGACAGGAGATCTACATTACTCACTTCACCTCTCTACAAAGGAAAAAAGACTGTAAGCTGTCTAAACTTCTACCTGCCTAATGGGGCCACAACCATGGTACCCCCAACCCACCCAGCAATATCATCAATCCATCCAACTACACACTCAGCCAGAAGAAAAGTCTGTCCTATCTTGGGGACTCTCTTTCTGCCCTGCCACCCCCACCAACATGATACAGTTCTGCGGCTATCTGGAAGCCTACTTTCGCCGTCTCCGACTCAAAGAATACTTTCGGGACAACAGTGAACAGCGCACTGATACAGAGGTACCCTCCCAACAACAGCACAAGAAGAAGAACTCCACATGGACTCCTCCTGAGGGTCGAAATGACAGTCTGGACCTCTACATTGAATGCTTCCGCTGACATGCACAGGCAGAAATTGTGGAACAACAACGCTTGCCTCATAACCTAAGTCGTGCAGAACGCCATGCCATCCACAGCCTCAGAAAGCACCCAGACATCATCAAAGAGGCTGATAAAGGAGGTGCCGTTGTCATCATGAACAGTTCTGACTACCAAAAGGAGGCTGCCAGACAACTCTCCAACACCAAATTCTACAGGCCACTTCCCTCAGATCCCACTGAGGAATACACTAAGAAACTGCAACATCTACTCAGGACAGTCCCTACACTAACACCGGAACAAATCAACATGCCCTTAGAGCCCCGACCAGGGTTATTCTATCTACTACCCAAGATCCACAAACCCAGAAATCCTGGACGCCTCATCATCTCGGGCATTGGCACTCTCACTGAAGGACTGTCTGGATATGTGGACTTTCTACTTAGACCCTATGCCACCAGCACTCCCAGCTATCTCCGTGACACCACTGATTTCCTGAGGAAACTACAGTGCATTGGTGACCTTCCAGAAAACACCATCCTAGCCACTATGGATGTAGAGGCTCTCTACACGAACATCCCTCACACAGATGGAATACAAGCTGTCAGGAACAGTATCCCTGATGATGCCACAGCACAACTGGCTGCTGAGCTCTGTGCCTTTATCCTCACACACAACTATTTCAAATTTGATGACAATATATATCTCCAGATCAGTGGCACCGCTATGGGCACCCGCATGGCCCCACAATATGCCAATATTTTTATGGCCGACCTGGAACAACGCTTCCTCAGCTCTCGTCCACTCACACCCCTTATCTACCTACCCTACATTGATGACATCTTCATCATCTGGACCCATGGGAAGGAGTCTCTGGAAAAATTCCACCACGATTTCAACAGCTTCCACCCTACCATCAACCTCAGCCTGGACCAATCTACACGGGAGGTCCACTTCCTAGACACCACGGTGCAAATAAGTGATGGTCACATTACCACCACCCTATACCGAAAACCTACCGACCGCTATGCCTACCTTCATGCCTCCAGCTTCAATCCTGGGCACATCACACGATCCATTGTCTACAGCCAAGCACTGAGGTACAACCGCATCTGCTCTAACCCCTCAGACAGAGACCAACACCTACAAAATCTCTACCAAGCATTCTCAAAACTACAATACCCGCACGAGGAAATAAGGAAACAGATACAGAGCCAGACGTGTACCCAGAAGCCTCCTACTGCAAGACAAACCCAAGAAAGAAACCAACAGGTCTCCACTGGCCATCACATACAGTCCCCAGCTAAAACCTCTCCAATGCACCATCAGGGATCTACAACCCATCCTGGACAATGATCCCACACTTTCACAGGCCTTGGGTGGCAGGCCAGTCCTCACCCACAGGCAACCTGCCAACCTGAAACATTCTCACCAGTAGCTGCACACCGCACCACAGTAACTCTAGCTCAGGAACCAATCCATGCAACAAACCTCGATGCCAACTCTGCCCACGTATCTACACCAGTGACACCATCACAGGACCTAACCAGATCAGCCACACCATCACCGGTTCATTCATCTGCACATCCACCAATGTAATATATGCCAGCAATGCCCCTCTGATATGTACATCGGCCAAACTGGACAGTCGCTATGGAAAAGGATAAACAGACACAAATCAGATATTAGGAATGGCAATATACAAAAACCTGTAGCAGAACACTTCAACCTCCCTGGCCACACTATAGCAGACCTTAAGGTGGCCATCCTGCAGCAAAAAACTTCAGGACCAGACTTCAAAGAGAAACTGCTGAGCTTCAGTTCATCTGCAAATTTGACACCATCAGCTCAGGATTAAACAAAGACTGTGAATCGCTTGCCAATTACAAAACCAGTTTCTCCTTCCTTGGTTTTCACACCTCAACTGCTAGAACAGGGCCTCATCCTCCCTGATTGAACTACCTCATTATCTCTAGCTTGCCTGCATATATATACCTGCCCCTGGAAATTTCCACTACATGCATCTGAAAAAGTGGGTATTCACCCACGAAAGCTCATGCTCCAAAACGTCTGTTAGTCTATAAGGTGCCACAGGATTCTTTGCTGCTTTTACAGATCCAGACTAACACGGCTACCCCTCTGATACAATGTACCTACAGTTGCACATGCATGGGCCACATGTGAAGGGGAATTTCATTTTTAATGTGCAGACCTGTGCAGATGCCTGTGCAGTATTATCTATGAAGGTGAGTATGTAAGCATTGTAAAGAAGTCCTGCTTCCTTTTGTACTATATATATTACATTAAAAAAACCCAATCCTATGTTAAAAGAACGTTAAGGTTGCAAAGTCAACCACTCAGAAATTAGAAAATTAAGGTCCCCTTTGCTATCTTAATTCAGCCTCTTTGTGCATATGCATTATGATACAGTCTCCAACTACATTATCACATACTATTTTTCCCACAGGACCCCTGCCTCATTCAGTAAACAGAATGAACCGTGCTCTGGGGCTGAATCAGGGTTGGGTAGCAAAGGAGGCAGTAGTCTCCTTTGTTGCAGAGTTTGGAAGGTCTGTTAGTTGGAAGGAAGAGAAAGGAGGGTCTCAAAATAATGTGTTTGTGTAATTAAAGAATGTAATTCCTGTGCACAAGGGGTCTGAATTAAGGTTGCATGAGCAACTGTAAAATTTCCTTTACTTTGCAGTCAGAACATTCTTTTTATGTATTTTTTTCAGATGTAAATAGGGAAGTGTATGGAATGGAGCCTAGGTTTGGTGCCTCACCAGAGCACATACAGTGCAGGACAGAAAGTTCCACGGCTGTGCAGCACATTGCAGATGATGGAAGCTTTTAGGGGATTTTTTGTTTCTTTTTTTAAGAATCTAGGAATTTCTATTAAAAAAGTAAATTTTATATAAAACTTGAAAAATAAAAGCACTTAGAAGAAAAATTAAAGGTAATGTGTCCTGTGCAACTTCCCTCTTGTGTGTATGTACTACAATGCAGTCTTTATGTAATCACATACTAAGGGTATGTCTTCACTACCGGCCAGATGGGTGGGCAGCAATCGATCCAGCTGGGATTGATTTATCGCATCTAGTCTAGATGCGATAAATCGATCCCCGAGCGCTCTCCCATCGACTCCTGTACTCCAGCTTGGCAAGAGGCACTGGTGGAGTTGACGGGAGAGCAGCATCAGTCGACTCACTGCGTTGAAGACACCACTGTAAGTCGATCTAAGTACGTCAAAAGTTGTGTAACTTAGATCAATGCTCCCCCTGAGTGTATACCAGGCCAAAGAGTCCAAGCCTTATTCAGTTTGCAGGGTGGGTGAGATAGCATTGTGTAGTGAATGAAGCTGGGGAAGAGTACTGTGTCCTTCGCCTTAGAAATTGGACAGTATGTAGTGAATGAAAGTTTTGTTCAGTCAGTGCAGGGACAGCCATATCTGAGGCATGGATCCACACATTTAAATAATACAAATAAAAAATAAATATAGATCAGCTTCTTCCTTCACTGAGTACTATCCATACTACCTAGCGAAAAGGCAAGAGTTCTACTAAACAAAAATAATGTAATGATCATGTAATTAAACAATGTGGGTGAAATCCTGGCCCCACTGAGTTCAATACCAACACTAGAATGGATTTCATCCTGTGTCCTAATGCATACGGATAAGGGCACAAAGTTCTTCATCCACCCTTAATTTTGGCATTTCCTGTTGTGTAAGTGTTTCATTTTACACCTCAAGATTCTCTTAATGCAGTTTTTGTATGGAATTTAGATTTTCCTGATGTATCTATTCCATGCTGTAGGCACATTACATGGATTAAAGATCATTCTTATGAAAAGATGTCAAGTACATCTGAGAAGAATAGGTCTCCTATACTTTGTTCCCAAAAGGTCTCCATCTCATTCTCTCCAACTCATCCCCAGTACAGTACTCCCACTCCCCAGGAAAAACCTGGGGAAACAGCTAAGACTTGCAGAGTGTCAGGATCAATACCCAAATCCAGGCTCTTGCAAATCAAGGTGAGAAGCAAGTTTCAGAGTCAAGGAATCCTTTCTGAAGCCCTGATTCGGAAAAGCACTGAAGCATGTGTTTAAATGCTTCCCTGAATAGGGATGGACTCCTGAATTGGGGCTTCAGAATGTCCTGCTGCCAGTCTTCTCCCACTTATGGATTATTCCTACAGCATAAACTATGGTGTTGTGATGATGTGCCATCACTGTCACTGCACAGGCAGGGAATTTATGTGCAGACCAGGCTCTTGACTCCTATTTATATACTTATGTGACCCTTGTCATGATAGTATTTTAGTGCTTACCAAGCATTAGTGAATTTATCCTCACAGCACCTTTGTTAGGCAGGGAGGTATTACCCGCATTTTAAGGAGGGAACCAAGGCATGGTCACCCATGCCTCCACTGGGAAAATACATTATATTAGGAAATGTACTCATGTACTAGATAGCATACTGGAGTGGGCCTTAGGAGAGCTAGGTTCTATTCCTAGCTCTGCCCCTGTCCTTGAGCAAGCCACTTCCTTCCTTGTACCTCAGTTTCCTCATCTATAATGTAGAGATAAAGATACTGACCTCCTTTGAGATCTGCTGATGACAAGCGCTATATAAGAGCTAGGTATTGTTAATTATAGCTAATCTTACATCATTCCTTTTAAAAAAAACACTATTTCCTCATCTAGCCAGGGCCCAAGGTTTACAGGCGTGTTAAATAAAATATATTCATTACCACTTTTCTAACCTAGTGCATTTTCCCAGTATACCCTGGCTGATTAAGTGACCTGCTCACAGTCACTCAGAGAGTTCTGGGGCAGAGTTGAGAACTGAACCTCTGTCTCCAGAGTCTAAATTCAGTGGCTTAACCCTGTGCCCTCTAAGAGGCAGCACAAATATCCAAGTGGTTAAAGTGTATGGTTTGTACCCACTGGAGTCTCTCTGTACATGTTCAGCTGTGATACAAAGAGGCTGACCTTTGGCCCCACCATGTTTCTGTTCAGTCTCCCTGAAAGAGAAGCTATACAGTGGCTTCTGTGTAAGCTCAAGGAGAAGTTAAAATATAGGCAGAAAAATCCTACTTCTCTGCTCTCCTACCTCCCCATGGGCTTCCTGGCAGGCCAACACAGATATCCAGGAACCAGAATTGTGCCTTATAAGATAAAAGCATGTCAGGAAAAGAGAAATCTGTTTTGAGACAAACACTTACTTGGTCATATGAAATGGTGTGATCTTTTTCCCCAAAAATAAAAAACGTCGGGTTCAGCAAATTATATCTGTCATCAGAGTCCCTGATTATTCCTATAACACATTTTGAGAGAGTATTTAAATCATGTGACACATCTTTCAAGGTGAGCTGCAAATTTAAATACAAAACTTCTATTTGCTTCAGCAATATTTATTTTTCATTATAAAAATGTCTGTCACAAATGCTACGTGCACACATAGATCAGCTTTAAAATCACACAGGGTAAAATATAGTGTAAAAAACCCTTGGATAACCTCAAAAGGCTCAGCTTTCCTCAAGCCAACCCAGCAAGTGAAAGGATTGCATATTCAGGTACATGGGCCTGGCAAGATAGCCTTAATGTCAACAAAGGTGGGTTATTGGGACCAGTGAGGGCAGCAAACTTTAGAGTAAACAGCCTCCTACTCATCCCAAAATTTGGGATGGATCATAAGGAGAAACATGATATGTAGGATAGACAGGATCCAAGATGGATAGGGCTTTAAAAATCAGCAACTCTTGGCAATGGCTTCCAATTGGGGGTAGTTCAGTCTATGGAGCATCAATATGTAAGAAGCACCACAAAGCAGATAAGAGAAGTTGCATTCTGCAGTCAATGGAATTTGAGTGGTCACGAGACTGACATTCAGCACTTTACAGCAATCTAAACTGGAAGTGGCTAAGGCATGGATAAATGTGGCTAGGCCCATATCCAAAAGCAAACGCTGTACCTTTCTTGCCAAGCCAAGGTGAAGGAAAGCACTCGTGGTTGCTGCTGTACCAGGGAACCAACATGGCTCCCGCATTGTGCAACTCCTTAAAAGTTGGCAGATGTACTCTTCCCCTTAGAACAGGCAGCAGAAGTCCTCTCTGCCATCGTCTGTGCCAAGTGTCCAGTCTAACTTCCTGAAATGTTCCTACTAACTAGGCTCAGCTGAGCATTCAGCACATGAACAACGGACAACTTACCTTTTCTCCTTCTTTCAGACCACTTATATCCCAAGTTATTTGCTTGTGCTCTGGGATATCCCAGTATGCATTATGCCAAATTGCAGAGAACCCTGTTGGAGCATAGAGCCAGTCAAGTTGAAATCAGGAAATACTTGTTTCTTAGGGTTAGTCTTCACTACGGGCTTAATCGGTGCCACTGTGATTGATGCAGCGATATCAATTTAGTGAGTCTGGTGAAGATGCGATAAGTCGATGAGAGAGCGCTCTCCCATCAACATAGCATAGTGTAGACACCATTTTCAGTCAATATAAGTTACATCAACGTAAGTTACATAACTTAGTGTAATTTACAACAATTTACAGTGTTAATGTAGACAAGGCCTTAGTATATTTCACAGATTAGCACACGTTTTTCCCCAAAGATTTCGGGGAAAAAAGATTGCAATTTTCCAAGCAGTTATGGAGCTGGTGAGGACATTTGATGAAAAATGACATTTTCTCTTCTGTGAATGTCTAAAATACTGGCTGTCCCTTTTGTTAGTGGGAGCATACAGCACATATTGCTGAAATAAATAGTTATATTTAAATCTGCAGCTGACCTGTAAATTGAATACTTTAGAAATCTATATAGAGCAACATCTAAAATACTCCACATAATCAAGTGAGCCTGCTCAAGTTTACATGCAATCTTCACTACCGTAGAGGGACACCCCAGTCTTTAATTCAGGATTTTTCAGCATCAAGTGATGTACAGCCATTCCACCCCAGGAAAACCCAATGACACCGATCTTCTTTGCACTGCATTGCTCCTTTAGATACTTCAAGACAACATCAGCTTCCCTAAGACACATAAACAAAAGTGAACTAAGAAATCTATAGTAGAATCGCTACCTGAAAAATCTAAAAAGAAAAACACAAAAATACATAAAATTGTCCCCATCTTCTCCTTCTGTCATTTAAAATTATTCCAATCCCAGATTAGGTACTGCTATTCTTAAATGTGGGTTTGCAAGTATGGCCTTAATTCAGAAGAGTATCCCTATATTGGACAGCAATTAAGCATGTGCTTAAAATTAAACATTTGTTTCAGTAGAACTTAAGTAGAGTATATTAATCATGGACTGAAATAATTATCTGAATTGGGAGCTATCGTGCCATTTCCAGGAGAACTGACTAAGAATTACTTACTCCAGAAGGGAACTAATAAGAACAAGACATGCAAGCAAGTGCAAAGGTGCAGTAATAGAATTGTATATGATGGATTGTGGGAGCAGAAGAGCTTAGCTTGATTCTGTAAAAATGAAAAACTTATTTAGGTAAACAAATGACATGACTATATTATGACCCACCTCATACTTTGTGATGTAGCATAAAATAACTCCAGCCAAGACCACTTGACAGAGTGTTAAACAATTATCCAGCTAAACATTTTTCCAAAATTAAACTAATAACTACTACACAAAAAGGCACATGTACTGCATATGAAGGCTAATGTAACAAATTTGGAAAGTGTTTTTAATGTATACCATGTCAATTCTTTTTTTTTTAATTGCAGAAGTCTCAAGAAGTTTGAAAACATTTTCATTTTACTATTTTTCAGAAGAGTCTAATTTTTCAGTTTTTAAGTTTTACATGTAATTGCATATACTAAGCTAGATTTTCAAAACTCGGTGCCTAAACTGATAGGTAAGTGCTTACATATCTGCACATTGTGTTGGGAAAGAATTCTAAAAAGTAAATGTTCAGCAACTATCTGTTCTGAAAATTCAGTAATATTGTTATACGCACAGATACTGGGATCTGCGTAGTCAGAAGCTGTACTGGCAGCAGTAGGGGATAGGCCAGCTGCACTGAGCTACACCTAAGAGGTTATGGAAGTGCTTAGTGGCCCATCAGTCAATGTCATCAGAGCAGATGGGTGTCACTCTGGCTTTATTGTCTATTTCTTGAAGTTTCAGACTCTCCTGATGGACACTGAAGAACTAACAGTGCCTCCCTGAATTCAGGAGCTGGTTTGTTGGAAATGTCAGTATGGACTTGTCATAAACAGATAGCTAAGGGTTAATGTCTCTTTCACCTGAAGCACCTGACCAGAGGACCAATCAGGAAACTGGATTTTTTCAACTTTGGGTGGAGGGAATTTTGTGTCTGAGGTCTTTGTTTTCTGTCTGCCTGCTTTCTCGGAGCTTTGGAGAAGTAGTTTCTGCTTTCTAATCTTCTGTTTCTAAGTGTAAGGACAAAGAGATCAGCCATTGCTGCTTCACCAACTGTAATGGCCCCTTAACCTCGTGACCATACACAAGCTCAAATGGTGAAAACCCTAAACTGGGATGTGGTACAGCCCTGTAGGCAAACAGCAACTGCTGCAACACTAGGTCCCAATTATTGGAGAATTCGTTGATGAATTTTCGTATCATGGCCCCCAAAGTTCCATTGAACCTTTCCACCAGGCCATTGGTTTGATGGTGGTACGGGGTGGCAACCAAGTGATTCACCCCATGAGTTTCCCACAGTTTTTCCATGGTCCCCGCCAGGAAATTAGACCCTGAATCTGTAAGGATGTCGGAGGGCCAACCTACCCTGGCAAAGATGTCTGTGAGGGCCAGGCACACAGTGTTAGCCCTGGTGTTGCCTAGAGCTACTGCTTCCGGCCATCGGGTAGCAAAGTCCACTAAAGTCAGTACGTACTGCTTTCCTCTGGGCGTCTTTTTTGGGAAAGGGCCCAGAATATCCACAGCTACTCGCTGAAATGGGACCTCAATTATGGGGAGTGGCTGGAGAGGGGCCTTGACCTGGTCTTGAGGCTTTCCCACTCTTTGGCATACCTCACAAGACCGGACATAGTTGGCAACGTCCTTGCCCATCCCCTCCCAGTGGAAGGACTTCCCCAACCGGTCCTTGGTTCTGTTCACCCCAGCATGGCCACTGGGATGATCATGGGCTAAGCTTAAGAGCTTCCCCCGGTACTTAGTTGGAACCACCAACTGTTTTTGCGGCTGCCATTCTTCCCGGTGTCCACCAGAAAGAATTTCCTTGTATAAAAGTCCTTGGTCTATAACAAACCGGGATCGATTAGAAGAGCTGAGAGGCGGTGGGGTGCTCCGTGCTGCCGCCCAAGCTTTCTGAAGGCTGTCATCTGCTTCCTGCTCAGTCTGGAACTGTTCCCTTGAGGCTGGGGTCACCAGTTCTTCCTCAGACTGTGGACTTGGGCTTGGTCCCTCTGGAAGTAATGTAGGTGATGGGGTTGTTTCCGTTGCTGGTGAACCGCTCTCCGCTGGTGCACCTGAGGTTATTTCAGGCTCTGGCTGAGCCTTTTGGGTATGGCTGTCTGTTGCTTCTGCCAGTTCTGGCTCGCTGGCGCCCTCTGGCGTTGAGTTTGAAGATGGGGTTGCAATTGCTGGTGCTGGTTGCTGTTCCAGTTCCGGGCCTGGGACTGGAGGTGCTGTGACTGTTTCAGTGGTTGGCATGGAATCTGGATCCACTACCTCTGTCTGGGTCTCTGGTAACACAGACGGGGCCTCTGTGGACGGCTCAGGAACAGGAATGGGTCTGGAAGCTTGCCTGGTTTGGCTACGTGTAACCATTCCCACTCTCTTGGCCCGCTTCACCTGGTTGGCCAAGTCTTCTCCCAGTAGCATGGGGATAGGATAATTGTCATAGACTGCAAAAGTCCACATTCCTGACCAGCCTTTGTACTGGACAGGCAGTTGAGCTGTAGGCAAGTCTACAGCTTGTGACATGAAGGGGTAAATTGTAACGTTGGCCTTTGGGTTGATGAATTTGGGGTCAACGAAGGATTGGTGGATAGCTGACACTTGTGCCCCCATGTCTCTCCACGCAGTAACCTTCTTTCCGCCCACTCTCAAATTTTCCCTTCGCTCCAAGGGTATTTGAGAGGCATCTGGGCCTGGGGATCTTTGATGTGATGGTGGTGTAATGAATTGCACTCGCATGGTGTTCTTTGGACAGTTGGCCTTGATATGTCCCAGTTCATTACACTTAAAGCATCTTCCATCTGATGGGTCACTGGGCCGAGGTGAGTTACTGGAGACTGGTGAGGTGGAAGAGTAGGGTGTCTGTAGCTTTACTTGGGTGGTATGCGGGGTCTTTGGCTGTCCTCGGTTGTAGGGTTTATGGTCTGTGTGCCCCCTGGGGTAATCGTTCCCCTTGACAGTAGCTTTCTTGCTTTCTGCCACTTGCATCCATCTGGCTCCAATCTCCCCCGCCTCAGCGAGATCTTTGGGTTTTCCATCTTGTATGTACCGTGTGATGTCTTCAGGAACACCATCCAAGAACTGCTCCATTTGTATGAGGAGGTGCAGTTCTTCCAAGGTTTTAACATTGTGTCCTGATATCCAGGCCTCATAATTTTTTGCAACGTAGTAGGCGTGTTTGGGAAATGACACATCTGGTTTCCACTTTTGGGTTCTGAAGCGCCGACGGGCATGATCTGGGGTTATCCCCATTCTGTATCTGGCCTTGGTTTGAAAAAGTTTATAGTCATTCATTTGCTGCTTAGGCATTTCAGCTGCCACCTCTGCTAAAGGTCCACTGAGCTGTGACCTCAATTCTACCATGTACTGGTCTTTGGGGATGCTGTCTCCAAGACAGGCTCTTTTAAAATTTTCCAAGAAGGCCTCAGTGTCATCACCTGCCTTGTAGGTGGGAAATTTTCTGTGCTGTGGAGCAATAATTGGCGATGGGTTGTTAGGATTGGCTGGAGCATGATGCTTAGCCTTTTCTAATTCCATGGCCTGTTGGTGGGCTTCCCTCTGGAGTTCTATCTGTCTTCTGTGGGCTGCCTCTTCTTCTTCTAGTTTTCTTTTGTGTGCTGCCTGTTTGATTTGTTCTTCTCTTTCTTTCATCTCCATCTGTTTTTGTTTTATTTCCAGTTGTCGCCTGTGTTCAGCTTCTTTGATTTGTTCTTCGGCCTCCATTTTTGTCTTGGTAGACATGGTTTCTGTTTTCTTGTGTTGGGGTGCCCTCCGGTGTTTATTTTCTGAACTGCAGGCTCTGTTGCCTCCTAGAGTCTGCCTAGCAACAGTGCCTTTAGCTAATCTTCAATGTTAAGTAAACCTGAAAAACCACTTTATTTGCATGTATATAGTGCTGGTAATGACTCTTAATGGGAGAGCTATTGTCACAAAAGATTTTTTGTCACAGCTTAATGGTCTCTTGCTTATTATGCAAGCCACAAACTGCCAGAGAGAGCAGAAAAAAAAAATTCTCTTTTAAACCCAAACTGTTTCTGTCTGTTAAAAAGCCCTTAGCAGAGAAGAGAAAAAAATAATATTCCTACTGGCTTCTGGATTTTGTCTATCCCGTAACCGCTGCCACTCATATTATAACTTTAGTCCCAGATTTGGACCTTAGCGTCCAAAATATGGGGGTTAGCATGAAAACCTCCAAGCTTAGTTACCAGCTTGGACCTGGTACTTGCTGCCACCACCCAAAAAATTAGAGTGTTTTGGGGCACTCTGGTCCCCCTGAAAAACCTTCCCTGGGGCCTCAAGACCCAAATCCCTTGAATCTCACAACAAAGGGAAATAATCCTTTTTCCCTTCCCCCCTCCAGATGCTCCTGGAGAGATACACAGACACAAGCTCTGTGAATCCAAACAGAGTGACTCCCCCTCTCCGTTCCCAGTCCTGGAAACAAAAGCACTTTCCTCTTCACCCAGAGGGAATGCAAAATCAGGCTAGCAAATCCAACACACACAGATCTCCCCCTGATTTCTTCCTCCCACCAATTCCCTGGTGAGTACAGACTCAATTTCCCTGAAATTTCCCAGTAAAAAAAAAAACTTTAACAGGTTTTAAAAAGAAAGCTTTATATAAAAAAGAAAGAAAAATACATACAAATGGTCTCTCTGTATTAAGGTGACAAAATACAGGGTTAATTGCTTAAAAGAAATATGAATAAACAGCGTTATTCAAAAAGAATACAAATCAAAGCACTCCAGCACTTATATTCATGCAAATACCAAAGAAAAGAAACCATATAACTTACTATCTGATCTCTTTGTCCTTACACTTAGAAACAGAAGATTAGAAAGCAGAAACTACTTCTCCAAAGCTCAGAGAAAGCAGGCAGACAGAAAACAAAGACCTCAGACACAAAATTCCCTCCACCCAAAGTTGAAAAAATCCAGTTTCCTGATCGGTCCTCTGGTCAGGTGCTTCAGGTGAAAGAGACATTAACCCTTAGCTATCTGTTTATGACAGGACTACAGATAACTGTACCTACATTTCATCTTCTGTTTAAAAGTGATACATTTAGTCAGACGTACTTAGATGTCTGCCTCAAAGTACTTAGAGAAGAGCTGCAGAAAGGACCTGAAAGCTCCCTCTCAGAAATCAAGTACTGGCATGCAATGACAAGATACTAACTCACTAGTGTAGGTACACACTGTGTAAAGTGAATGTTTTGGAAGATATATCAAGGAAGCATCAGATACATGTGACGTATGTTAGAGAGCCCTCTCACGGACACACTGAATCAGCATTCAGCTGATCATTTCCTCTGCAGGCATCGATATTCCCCTGCCACAAGAAACATCCTCTTTAATATGTTCTAGGGTAATCCTGCATATTTTGCTTAGGAGCTGTGCAGGAGAATAAATCCTATTATCAGCAACTGGAGAAGGAAAGTGTCACATGAGATGGGCAGACAATGGCGGACAGAGAATGGGAGCATTCTACTTGAAGAACTAATTCATGGAAAACTTTGCCTCCTTTCCACCTGGAGTTTGGAGAAAGATCAAAGCCAGCCTCAGTACCTATGGATACAGGTGATATAAAATAAAAAAATAATAATTGGAGATATACCTCTCTCCTAGAACTGGAAGGGACATCTAGTCCAGCCTGTTGCCTTCACTAGCAGGACCAAATACTGATTTTTGCCCCAGAACCCTAAGTGGCCTCTTCAAGGATTGAACTCACAACCCTGGGTTTAGCAGGCCAATGCTCAAACCACTGAGCTATCCCAGGCGGGTGAAAGCTGTCAGACACCACAGAAGTAGTCTGGAGGACATTGGGAAGTGGCTAGTACTCTGCAGCGAGATTAAGAAGACAGCATCTGTATGTGCCAAAGCCAGAGAAAGGAACTATGATTGGGGAGAAGAAGAGGTCAAACTCTCTCTCAGGAAGAGACAACGATGCTACAATCCATCCAGCAAGTGGGGATTACTTTCTCATTAGCTTTTCCTACTGCTACTCCTGAAACTCACTCCAGCCAAGAGTGGGGCGTTTATCAAAAATGCCTCTCACCAAGTGGCAAGATTTGCAGCTCCACAAGTGAAAGACAGAGCATTCCCAGGTGTGAACACAACAGTCTATCCCACTGTGAAGCTCAAGCCACAGCCCTTATAAGGTTAACAGAGCACAGCAGACACTTTACCCTGCCAACCAGGGGCGGCTCTAGACATTTCGCCGCGCCAACCACGGCGGTATGCCGCAGGGTTTGCTCTCCTGGTCGCCAGAAGGGCGGCAAGCAGCTCTGGTGGACCTCCTGCAGGCGTGCCTGTGGAGGGTCCGCTGGTCCCGCAGTCCACAGGTCCCACGTGCCTGCGGGAGGTCCACCGGAGCCATCTGCTGCCCTTCCGGCAACCGGCAGAGCGCCCCCCATGGCATGCCGCCCCAAGCACGTGCTTGGCGTGCTGGGGCCTGGAGCCGCCCCTGCTGCCAACAGTGTCATTCAAGCAGGTGTCTGACGTCTGTATGTTTCTCAGTAATAAAGATTTCCCCCCCGCCATTTTCCTTGTGTAAAATATGTAGACCAGAGCAATCCTCCTACAAGAGTCCCCTGGTGTGACCCAGGACCTCTCCAGAAGCAACTCCAGCTACCCTTGAAGAGGACATGTCCATTGCAAAGGAAGAGACAGGAACCAATAGAGGAGTGATACATGAGCTGAGCCTTGACACCAAGCTGATAGCCTTCACTTCACTACTGAGCATAAGGAGGAAATTACTCCAGTGCACCACCAAGCAATTCCAATTCCAGCCCCACAGCATCTATCCCAACACAGAATTTTATCTCTCCATTTGGCCCCAACTCTGCAGCACAAACGATCTGGAAGCACAGCCAGGCAAGGCTCAGCATCTCTTCCTCCTGAGACATTGCCCACTACAGAACTACAACCTTTTCCCCCATCCCACTATCCTGAATCTGATCAGCAGGAAACAGCCATTCCCATCAACTCCCCTCCCATGGCACGTGCTCTTCCCCAGGTCCGGCAGGAGGAAGGGGTAGAAATTGTATGGAAAGACCCTGACCCAGGAAGAGACTTGGCTCTTTTGAGAAAGCAGTGGTGGCATGGTGCCAAGAGCAGCAAGGACTCTGGATGCAGGGGGCAAGCCCCAGGAACTGTGTGCAGAGCAGACTGCAGCAAAAGCTGAGGCACAGGGTACAACTGCCATACATTGCCACTGGGAGCAGGTCTGTGCAAGACTTGTAGAGGAGCAGCAGAGACTGGGCAGGGAGCCAGTGCAGAGGGGTCCCAGTGAGACACAACCCTAACAGATCTGGCCTGGAAATCTGCAAGTCCCTATTTGCTCTGAGGGAGACTGGATTGGAGACAGCATCCCTGGCAATAGGCCTGAAGACTGGACTGCCCCCAGAGGCCTAGACAGGAACTGCTTTTGTTTCACTTTCAGCTCAAACTGTTTAAGCCACTGTACCTAGGGTATCTGCAACCATTCCCTTTCTTGCCAAATATCTCTTTGCTTTAGCCAAACATTGGAGTGATTATTGGGACGCACCAGGTTTAACACCTACAGGGTCTAGCAGCTGAAGCCCCTTCAGTGTTTGCCCCAGTCACGGTACACCCAGCATGCTACTAGTACCTTAGAGGTTTGGTGTGCCCTGGTCCTGGGTGGCTATAGTAATTATGCCGCCATCTCCACAAAGTGGGAGAGTCCAGACTCACATCCTACTTTCAAGAGACACTCGCACACATCTGGGTGCCCAGCCAGCAGGAGACCACCAGGGCATTGGTCAGATAAATAGTAAGTTAAAAAATAAGCACCTTTCATGGCCCTTTTACATGTAAATGAAATCCATGCAATTCCTTTCACTCCTAGTTTTCCCTCCCTTTCTGTAATCCTTCATCCATATCCTTACACTTTTGAAAAATAAAAAGCACTGCGTGATCACACAGTTTTGAAGTAACCCTCTTTCCCTTTCAGAAGGCATCTTTTGCAGTTCCCCCCAGGCAGCCTTGAAGCAGCGACCTGCCCCAAGGAAAAACATGGTGCAGCAGCTCTCCTCTCTTAGTGTTCCCAAAGATGGCCTAAATTTTCAACCTTTAACTCCTGTTATGCTTCCTCCCACCAAGGCTTTGTCTACTCTGTAATCCAGAGGAGGGATTGCAACACCATAGATAGGTAGATCAAAGCAAGCTTGAACAACGATAGCAGTGAAGCCAACATGAATGGGGGCTATTTGAATATCTACCCAGAGTCCTGGGCAGGCAGGGCCAGCCATTGCAGCCACCCATATTGCAGCAGCTTCACTGCTGTTATTACTCAAACTAGCTTTGATCTAGCTACATCAGAGCAAGCCCATGCAGCTGCCTAAAGGCACATAAAGGGCTTGGCTACACTGGCGCTTTACAGCGCTGCAAGTTTCGCGCTCAGGGGTGTGAAAAAACACCCCCCTGAGCGCTGCAAGATACGGCGCTGTAAAGCCTCAGTGTAATCAGTGCCGCAGCGCTGGGAGCATGGCTCCCAGAGCTGCAAGCTACACCCGTAAGGGATGTGGTTTACATGCAGCGCTGGGAGAACTCTCTCCCAGCACTGGCGCTCCTACCACACTCACACTTCAAAGTGCTGCCACGGCAGCGCTTTGAAATGTCAAGTGTAGCCATACCCAAATTCTCTTTCATTGCTACATTAAGTCCATATCTTTATGTTTAGGTGCCCATGAAGCTTTGAAATTTCCCGCATAAATATACATCTTACCTATCTACTTTTGTGGGATCGCGATCTTTCAACCAGTCACGAAACTCAGCCCAGTGATCAGCGGATGTCCAAGGTTTTTTTCCCAGAAAAAAGTCTGGGCAGATGGCTCTGTATGAAAAATAAAATTGAATCAACTTTTAGGTCCAGGCAACAGCAGCAGGGAAAATCTATGGACACCGAAATATTCATTCATCCTTATTTTGCCCCATAATGGTCACCCACATGGCTAGTGTCAGTATCAACTCCTAATCATCATGCTATCCCAGTAGTCAGAAAATTACTTAGCAAGATTTAGTAAGACTGAGTATCTTTCCCAGACCTGAAGAAGAGCTTTGTGGAAGCTTGAAAACTTGTCTCTTTCATCAACAGAAGTTGGTCCAGTAACAAGTATTACCTCACCCACCTTGTCTCTCTAAAAATATAGATAGTGTTTCTGTAGAAAAATTAACTGATGCTATATCACCTTATCTTTAAAAATCAAATCCAAAGGCTAGTGCATTTAAAAGAAATCTTCATCGCTATGCACACTCACTCTCTCTCATGTTACATCTTTGCTAATGAAAGCTAGAAGAAATATTGTCATGGATAGGCTCAAAGAAGTTTTGTTTTAAAGAGCAGTTGCACAACCTAACATGAATATACACTTTTTGTTAGTATTTCTAATTAAATTTCAGTTTAAAAGAGTTTCAGTTTTTTAAATCACCCACACTGCTGGACACTCAAATACAGCAACCTTTTGTTAGTGCACTGCAACTTGACATTTCTCAGAACTCTGCTTGTGCTGCCATTATGTTCTGAGAATTGTTGCAGCCTGAACTTAGAAAACCTATTCTACACTGGTATCTGTCAGGGAGGTACCACTTTTATGTGTCCTTTATTCTTCGATAAGTAATTCAGACTGAAATGACATGATTTCTCCTCGTGTATGGAAAACACAATTTGGAAATTTGAATCTGGTGAACCTGAGTGTGTCTCTGAGAAGAAATCAGTAAAACAATAATGCTTACACGTATCCCTCAGCTGCCACTAGATCAGTTATGTATCTAATGTCTGGGAATTGCCATCCATATATGTCATGAATCACAATCACAGCTTTGTCCGTAACAGAAGATGGTTTGCAAACATATGCCTTGATATGCTCCACTTGCTCTTCATGTCCAAGGCCCACATAATCAGTTCTTTTTCCAATATCATATAGGAAAGGTTGAGCATCTGAAGTCATTTGAAAAACTAAAGTAAAGTAGAAATGAAAAAAGATATTAAACTATTAGCATAAAACAAATTAAATACAAGTTGGATTTGCAGAAAATATTACATTGAGTGACATTATAACATTAATGAATAACTTTAATATGTCATATCTAAAAGGGAAAATTAAAATTGAATGGTAATGTTCCAGAATGAGAAACTTTTTGAATAGGTCTCAACCAATCATGTTAGTAACCTGAAAATAAAGAAAGGAAGATAAAAAAAATCAAAGTTAAAGATTGACATACACAACATAAATATTTGGGGCATATTTCTGATCTCACTCCTTTTTACCCTTATGCAATGCCATTAACTTGAAAGCAGTTACTCCTGATTTCCATTATGTGAAAGGAGAAACAGACCCATTATAACACAATTTGATGGTGAATCAAAGAACCTCACATGAAGAAAATGCTGGAAGTTGTCAGTAATGAGGCATGTCGATTTGGACTGGTTATCTTGTGTTATTCCTACACTTGGTCAAGTTCATGGATAGTAAACTGCAAATCAGGAAGTATATATCCGATAGTTAAGGATACGATTTATGTCTGGTCTACACTACGTGTTTAAACCGAATTTAGCAGTGTTAAACCGATTTAACCCTGCACCCGTCCACACAACGAGGCCCTTTATATCGATATAAAGGGCTCTTTAAACTGGCTTCTGTACTCCTCCTCGATGAGAGGAGTAGCGCTGAAATCGGCATTGCCATGTTGGATTAGGGTTAGTGTGGCCGCAAAGCGACGGTATTGGCCTTCAGGCGGTATCCCATAGTGCACCATTGTGACCGCTCTGAACAGCAATCTGAACTCAGATGCACTGGCCAGGTAGACAGGAAAAGCCCCGCGAACTGCTGAATTTCATTTCATTTCATTGCCCAGTGTGGAGCTCTGATCAGCACGAGTGGCGATGCAGTCCCAAATCCAAAAAGAGCTCCAGCATGGACCGTATGGGAGATACTGGATCTGATCGCTGTATGGGAAGACAAATCTTTTCTATCAGAGCTCCGTTACAGAAGACGAAATGACAAAACATTTGAAAAAATCTCCAGGCCATGATAGACAGAGGCCACAGCACAGTGCTGTGTGACAAGTGTAACGGAAAGCCAAAGAATCAAATGGACGCTTATGGAGGGAGGGCGGGGTACTGAGGACTCCAGCTATCCCACAGTCCCCGCAGTCTCCGAAAAACATTTGCATTCTTGGCTGAGCTCCCAATGCCTGTAGGGTCAAACACATTGTCCAGGGTGGTTCCAGGGTATATCTCATCCATTTACCCTGCCTGCCCCCCCGTGAAAGAAAAGGGAAAAAAATCATTTCTTGACTTTTTTCAATGTCTCCGTGTGTCTACTGCATGCTGCTGGTAGACGCGGTGCCGCGCCACTGAACAGCAGCATCCTCTCCCCTCCCCTCCCCAGTGGCAGATGGTACAGTGCAAAATGACTGATAGCCGTCCTTATCATCCTGTGAGTGCTCCTGGCTGGCCTCAGTGAGGTCGGCTGGGGGCGCCTGTGTAAAAATAGGAATGACTCTCGGTCATTCCCGGCAGATGGTACAGAACGGCTGGTAACCGTCTTCATCATAGCAACTGGAGGCTGAGCTCCATCAGCCCCCGCCCCCCTTTCATGTCTAAAGAAAAGATTCTGTACTGCCTGGACTATCACAGCAGCGGGATGCTGGGCTTCTCTTCCCCGCACCGTTTAATGTCCTGCCTGGACTATCATAGCAGCTGGAGGCTGCCTCCCCATCATTTTATCTCACTAAAAAGTCAGTGTTTCTTATTCCTGCATTCTTTATTACTTCATCACACAAATGGGGGGACACTGCCATGGTAGCCCAGAAGGGTTGGGGGAGGAGGGAAGCAACGGGTGGGGTTGTTTCAGGGGCACCCCCTAGAATGGCATGCAGCTCATCATTTCTGTGGGATCTGTCACAGAGCGGCTGTGCTCTCTGGTACACTGGTTCTCTAGTGCGCTTGCCCCATATTCTAGGCAGGACTGACTCTATTTTTAGATAAAACATAAAGGAGGGAATGACCTGGGAAGTCATTACCATTTTTGTCTTTGCGCCCTCGGCGAAGGCCAGCCAGGAGCACCCATGATAGCAGCAGACGGTACAGAAAGACTGATAACCATCATCTCATCACCAATTTACAATAGCATGGCAGACTGTAACCATCTCTGCTACCTTGCAACGGCAAATGAATGCTGCTGTGTAGCACTGCAGTACCACCTCTGTCAGCAGCTTCCAGTACACATACAGTGACAGTGAAAAAAGGCAAAATGGACTCCATGGTTGCCATGCTATGGTGTCTGTCAGGGCAATCCAGGGAAAAAGGGCGCAAAATGATTGTCTGCTGTTGCTTTCATGGAGGAAGGAATGAGTGACGACATTTACCCAGAATCACCCGCGACACTGTTTTTGCACCATCATGCATTGGGATCTCAACCCAGAATTCCAGTGGGCGGGGGAGACTGTGGGAACTATGGGATAGCTACGGGAAAGCTACGCACAGTGCAACGCTCCAGAAATCGATGCTAGCCTCGGTACATGGAAGCACACCGCCGAATTATTGTGCTTTGTGTGGCTGCGTGCACTCGACTTTATACAATCTGTTTTACAAAACCGGTTTATGTAAAATTGGAATAATCTTGTAGTGTAGACGTACCCTTAGTCATGAAGCAGGCTGCCCAGAGGATTCAGGGGGCCTGGGGCAAATCAATTTCGGGAGCCCCTTCCATAAAAAAAAATTTGCAATACTATAGAATACTATATCTCGTGGGGGCCCCTGCAGTGCCCAGGGCCTGGGGCAAATTGCCTCACTTGCCCCCACCCCCTTGGGTGGCCCTGTCACGAAGGTCATGGATGTTGTGACTTTAATGAACCTCTGTGACTTATTTGACTTCAAGCCCCTGTGGCGGTGGCAGGGGTTGGAGCTGTCAGCTGCCGCAGCAGTCAATGCCCCTCCTCCTCCCAGTTATTTTTAGTAGTAGTCAGGGACAGGCCACAGGCTTCCGTGAATTTTTGTTGGTTGCCTGCGACCTGTCCATGACTTTTACTAAAAACAAAGATGATAAAAGCTTACCCTTAACTATAGTCAGTATATGTATAGCAGACATCCGCCTTTGTAGGCTTATATCACAAACCCAAAAAGTTTCTCTCTAGCTGTGGAGGAGGTAAATTTGAGATCAACATCAGGGAAACGGTAATTCCAGAATAAAGATGTGACTTAAGGTTGGTCCATTATCAGACCATGATTTGAAGGTCTTGGCCAGACTTAAACCATTTGGGCTGAATTTTTCCATGCTAAATGTCTGCCTCGGGCTCAATTTTTTTTTGGAAAATTTCAGCAAAAAGGGTCCAGCCATTTCTGAAAAACAGATTGGGGAAAATATGTTTTTTTGCCCATGTTAAAAAACTTCTTACAACTGTTTTACTGAGAAAGTTTAGCATCCTCATGCTTTGGAGCAGGGGTTTGAAATCTGTCAGGGGGTGGCCATTGTGTCATTGACGTGCTGTTTGCCATTCTCACAAAAAAACAGCCCACATTTAGTGAGTATCTAAGCCTCTGAAAACTCTTAGTTCACATGTGCTCAGTAGACACTTGTCAGAGTTTGGCAGCTAAATTCTCTGAAGATTCCATCAGCATGGAGAATGCTTAGTCCCAGGACCCCAGGGGCTGAGCAGGATTTTCACGACAATTGCTTCTGGTGCTAGGGGCTACTATGGCTCTGGAACTGAGAGCAGGGAGTCTGTCTTCCCTGTGTTTTCAAGACTTCCCCTCCTGGTGCCCAGGCTGTGTGGAGAAGGAGACAACCTGACTCAGGCAGAGAAAAAACAGACCCAGGGGGGATGGGACAGGGGGACAGCAGTGGCAGTGAGAGAGTAGATTGGGACAGGGAGTTGTGGGGAGATGAACCTAGAGATTGAATGTGGGGGTTGTTGGGGGAGGGGAAACAGATAAGGATCCTTGCGGTGGGGGTAGAGACTGAGTAAGAAGGGGAGGAAGACTGAGGATCCAAAGAGGAGCCCAATGTGGGAGACTGGGCTGGGCTGTGCAGTGCAGTGCAGGAGACTGGAAGGGAATCCCAATGAGTGGGGAAGACTGGAATTTGAATGGGAAGACCAGAGTGGGAGAGTAGCACTAGCTGGGAAAGAAGACATTCTTTAGTTACATGATCACATCCCATTTTTTCCACAGGACCCCTGCCTCATTCAGTGCACGGGATGAATGGTGCTTACTGAACAGCTATTCATTATTGTGTTTTCTCCTCACTGTTCAATGCATGACCCCAGAACTTATTTACTGAACACTATTCAAAACAAACCCTGCTCTGAATACAGAATTATTAATTTCCTCATGGGCTTATTTGTGTTGTTTATCACTATAGTAACTGAACGCTTCATATACATTTATTTTCTCAACACGTCTGTGAGGTGAGGTGTATTATTAGCCCCAATTTACAGCTGGGGAATGGAAGCTCAGAGAGATTAAGACAAAAGATGCCCCCACCAGTTCTTCAGGGCAGCATTCAACTCAGGGGCGCCATTTAGGGAAGACAAGGGGCGGGGGGGTATCTACCCCACCCCCAATCCCCCCGAAGGTTTTGTACAGGAGCTCTGCATCCTAGCCTCAGGCAAAGCTCTTAACTACAGAGCAGCCTGAGTATGGAATATGACATCTGCAGAGGAGAGGTGCTGCTCCCAGCTTGTGCTCCTAGATCAGGGAGTCAGTATTTTGTTTACAAACAGAGGTAGCATGATTAAGATAAAACAGGGCTGATAATTAAATTAAGGATCTTATGAAATGAAAGTCCTTAGATAAGCCTGTAAAACAGGAATTCCTCTGTGGGGCAGGTGTGTGTGTGTGTTGAAGAGAGAATGCACGGGACTCAGAAGAAATACAGCCAAGGCCTCTGAGCCAAGTTTACATTCAGAAAAGAGGGAAATGTGAGGGGGATGGGTGAAAAGAAGGGGCCAAAACCCAGGGATGGGCTAAAAGTGGCATAAATAAGTTCCCATTCTGTCTGTGGTACTTATATGGCCCCATCACCATAGTATTTGAGTGCTTCACAATGTCTAACCTATTTCTCTTCACAGCCCCTCTGTAACCTAGAGCAGTACTGTTACCCCCATTATACAGACAGGGCACTGAGGCACACACAGACTAAAGGCCAGATTTTCAAAGGTATTTAGGCACCTACTGGGATTTTCAAATGTACTTCAAAGGTTTGGTGCTCTGTAAACCCCACTTGATGCCTAGCTGCATCTTTGGGTACCTAAAATGCTTTGAAACTCTGTCCCTAAGGGACTGACCAAGGTCATACAGGAAGTTCCAGGGAGCAGCGGGGGGAGGGATACAGGTCTCTGAGGGCTAGCTCCCTATTCACTGGACCAGCCTATCTGCTGCATGCTGCAAAAAAAAAAAGAGGACTCTGATAGATGTGAGCAAAACCAAGAAGGCCAGTTCTCTGAGACTCCAGCAGTGGGTCCCAGGCAATTGAGAAGAATGTCATGGTTGATAGCATGAAAAGCAGCACAGAGGTCAGGAAAGATGAAGAAAGAGCAAGAATGAGAGTCAGATGAGAGGAGATCACTTAATTCCCAAGAGGTTGCAGGTTCTGGGTTGTAAAGCAATGGCTTTTATGAAATTTAACATTTCAATTGAAAACCATTTTGTTTTGTCATTTTTTGTTCTGAGTCTGAGAAAAGGAATGAATGAGAAAGTGTTGCATGAGTATCATATATGTTTATGCCTCACATTCTTAGGGTTTCAGATGTATTCAGGCCAATTCCAGAGAAAAGAACAGAAAACTCATCCACAGAGTCCATAAAGTCGATGATTATTGTCATAATTTGTGTTATTCACTGGGTACCATCTGTGTGCTCAGCGCTGTTCAGAATATGCCAGAAAATATAGTCCCTGAGCCAATGTGTATAAAATGTGTAGCCCTGGATAAGATAACTCTGATATTTAAGTATGAAGTATATAGTTATTGAGCGCATATTAATATCTCTGAGTGGAGGCACTGACGGCAAAAGGAGTTCTACCTGATTAAGGACTGGAAGATCAGATCCTTCAACGCTTTTTTCAAGAGGCAGAGCTGCCCAGAGCTCCCGTGCCTGTTTATTTTCCTTTCCTGCCTGCAGTGGCCCTGATATACCTCAGAACACTCAAGTTTTTCCTCAACTTTAAAATGTGAAATGTTCTTGGTATTTGGTTTAAAATATTCTCCTGTGAGAACTGCAACTCAATCACTGTGTTTAAGAGCCTTCTGGAAAGTAACTAGCCTTTAAACCAAGGGTCAGCAGCCTACGGCACATGTGCCAAAGATGGCACGTGAGATGATTTTTCATGGCACGTGGTGGCAGGCTGAGCCGCTCAGCCTGTCGCCAGTCTGGGGTTTCGGCCGCCGGCTCCTGCCAACTGGGGTCCCACCGCCAGTCCCACTCAGTGCCCACTGTTGGCCTGGGTGAAGGAACCTCAGGCCGGCAGTGGGCTGAGACCTCGGCTGGCAGGACCCAGTGGCCGAAACCCCAGAGCAGGGGCAGGCTGAGCCGCTCAGCACGCCGCTGCTCTGGGGTTCCTGCTGCTGGCTTCTTTCCAGCTGGGGGCCCAGTGCTGGTCCCACTCAGCACCCGCTGCTGGCCTAGGTGAAGGAATCCCAGGCTGGCAGCAGGCTGAGACCCCGGCTGGCAGGAGCCAGCGGCCGAAACCCAGAATGGTGGCGGGATGGAGGCAGAAGCTTGGTCCTGCCAGCAGCCAAGCTCCCCCCTCCCCCGCTTCTTTCCCCAGAGTGCTGCTTTCCTGCCCCTCCTCCTCTCCTTCCCTGCACCAATCAGTTGATCGTCCTTGCGATGGGGAGGAGGAGAAGCGGATCTGCAGCATGCTCGCTGCTCCAGGGAGGAGGCAGAGAAGAGGTGGGGACGGGGCCTTGGGGAAAGGGGTGGGGACGGGGCATATCCCCTCCAGCCCCCTGCCCTGACCCCCCATGAGCTGAGCACCCCAGCCCTCTGCCCTGACCCCTGCACCCCCTCACAAACACCCAGCTCTGTGCCCTGACTCCTGAACCCCACTCCCACACACAGCCCTCTGCCCTTACCCTTGCACCCCCCACAACCCCAGCCCTGACTTCTGCACCCCCTACACATACCCAGCCATCCCACACCCTGACTTCTGCACCCCCTCACACACCTCTAGCCCGTTCTGACTCCTGCACCCTCACATATATCCAGCCCCCCCACACGCTGTGCCCTGACTCTTGAACCCCCCCACATCACCACCCCCACCCTTAGCACCAAACAGGAGCTCCTGCACCCCCCACCACATTCCCACCTGCACCCCTTGCACCAAGTGAGAACTGTCCCAGGTAAGCGCTCCACACCCAAACCTCCTGCCCCAACTCTGAGCCCCCTCCTTCATTCTAGCTCATGGCCAGACCCTACACCACAATCCCCAGCCTGCTCCTTCACCCCCAATCCTGTGCTCAGTGCACTCCCACCCTCAGCTCAGTGCAGAGAGAGAGGAAGAGGATGGGCTTGAACTAGGGAGAAGGTAGGTACCCACTGTATGTGGGCAAGGCCAGGACCCCAGACTGGCAGCAGACTGAGCGGGGCCTACAGCCGGGAACCCGGCTGGCAGAAGCCGGTGGACAGAACCCCAGACCAGCAGCAAGCTGAGCCACTCAGCCAATTGCTAGTCTAAGGTCCTGGCCGCCAGCCCCACTCAGCCCGCTGCCAGTCTGGGGTCTCAGCTGCTGGCCCCTTGCCAGCTGGGGTCCTGCAGGCCTCGCTCAGCCCACCGCCAAACTAGGTGAATGGAACACCAGGCCGTCAGCAGGCTGAGTGGGCCGGCAGCGTAAGATCAGAATTTTAGTTTAATTTTAAATGAAGTTTCTTAAACATTTTGAAAACCTTGTTTACTTTACATACAACAGTTTAGTTACATAATATAGGCTTATAGAGAGAGACCTTCTAAAAAAAGATGTTAAAATATATGATCGGCATGTGAAACCTTAAGTTAAAGTGAATAAGTGAAGACTCGGCACACCACTGCTGAAAGGTTGCTGACCCCTGGACTAGACAATCATAATGGTCCCTTCTGACCTTAAAGTCTATGATTCTATGTCCCTGTCCCCCAGAGTCCCCACTCAGGGCAGGTGGAGGAGCCACAGCTCCCCCTGAGTTGCCCACGTGGCTCATACCATGGCCAGGCTGGAGCTCCAAGCCCCCTCCCTCCCTGGCCGAGCAGATAAGGCAGAGCCACATGGGCATCTGTGGGGAGCCAGTGTGAGTTGCAAACCCTACACCTCCACCTACCCTGGGCCAGGCAGGGAGCCCAGGGGACAGGGACACAGGCCGGGGGATGCTCTCCACCCCTCCCACATAACGGCAGGTGGAGGGTCCACGCGGCTCCCACAAATACCCGAGTTCCCTGGCCAGGTGAGCTCCACTAGCTGCTGGCTGGCCAGGGGGTGAGGCCTCAGGGGGAAGAGAAGGGGAAGGGGGCAGGGCCCGCCAGGGGAAAAGTGAACAGGACAGGCCTGTCTGTTTTCAAAGAGTGGGAGGGCTATGGCCCCCTGGCCCCTATGTTCTGGCACCCGGATAGGCTTTAAGTCTAGCAGACAAAGGTATAACACAATCCAATGGCTGAAAGTTGAAGCTAGACTAGTTCAGATGCTAATAAAGGTGTAAATTTTTAATGGTGAGAGTAATTGCCCATTGGAACTATTTACTAAGGGTCTTGGTAGATTCTCCATCACTGACAATTTTTCAATCAAAGTTGGCTGTTTTTCTAAAAGCTATGCTCTAAGAATTATTTTGGGGGAGTTCTATGGCCAGTGTTGTATGGGAGGTCAGACTGGATGATCACAATGGGCCCTTCTGGCCTTGTAATCGATGAATCTATAATTCAAGGACTGTGTTAAGATCATGCCTGGTAAACAAGTGAAATGTGGGACCAAAAATCAGTGAACCAAAATTGGTTTGTCAGAAATTAGGCCTAACTGGTGGACACAGTAATGAAGGGATGGGCTATTCCACCCATCACTCCCTTTTGGGGATTCTGAAAAAAAATGACTGGGGTCACGGGGGAGGGGGAACTGGCTACCATGGCATGGCACTAGTTGGCTGAGGCTATGTCTACTCTGTGAGGTAGAGGTGCGATTCCCCTGCTAATGTATACATACTTGTCCCAGCTCTCACCCAGCTACTGCAAGTATAAGTAGCTATGTGGTCATGGCAGCCCAGGTAGGAGCAATAGAGGCATGGCTGAGCCATGTTGAGTACAACCCCCCCTGAAAATGGTATGGCTCCTCCACTGCTGCTACCCATACTACTGCAGCTACACTTCTGTTTATACTGACATTAGTTCTCACCAAGCTACTGCAAATATATGTACCTGAGCAGGGGAATCATACCACTACCTTATAGCATAGACATAACCTAAGAAATGGGATTGGACTTTAGCAACAGCAACAACAACTAACTTCTTCTTTTTTCCCCAAAAACGACAGCTATTACTATCTAGGAGACTGTCAAACAAAGGCTTTTTTCCTACTAAAGACTCTCTCTAGCGAAAGGTAAGGGAAACAGGGATATTGGTAAAATGAAAGTCTTATTGAATACTTTACATTTCAAATACTTGAACTGTTTTTCCTCCTTTTCTGTATCTTTAATAAAAGACAAAAAGAGTTTTTAATGGCATCCTTGCCATGGTATTAAGCAGGCTGAGATCTCTGTATACCAAATCCCAGATCTTTTTTAACACTATTTAATGTTGGACAGTGACAAAGTCATGTTAACCTCTTTGATTCATTGAGCCCATATATTTCAACTAAATTAATGTAATAGTGCCGAAGAACTATTAAATTATTATTTAAAAAAACCTAGACATTTCACTATTCAATAAAGCCACATTCTACCCTTGATCTATGTGCAAACCCAGCCATTAACATCAATGGGAAATCTGCTGTGGGTTAGGGGAGTATATAGACATAAATTTACATCCCAGCCTACAGAGCATAATTCAAAATGAAACTCATCCCTTTCCCCAGAATGAGTCAAACACCCCTTGAAGGGCTGTCTCCATTACTCCGGATCACCTGTCCAACCCTCACTGCTTACAGCAAGAGAAGTACAAATCTTATTTTACAGTGGTGATTTTTGTCCAGTATTTTGGTCATTTTCAAGGAGACATTTCCAACCTCACAGTGGTTTCAAATGTGCCCCTCCATCCCCATTAGATCTGTCCTGCAGTTGGAGCAGCTGCTGCATTTCTCTGCTCTCAACACATTCTTAGTGGAAGGATTTTCTGTGCATTACCTGCCGTTCAATCCCAAAGAGTAGATCACTCTGTTCTCCTCTTAAGCTAGAAACCTGCTCAATGTCTCCAAATAAAACAGGAGAAAAAACAGCTCTGTTGCCAATGCGTTGTTGTTGCTGCCGCTGCTAGCACACTGCAGCTCTCCTGTGAAATTTGGAGGAGGAGGCTGAGAACCCAGCACTCTAGTAACCCAGACACAAAGAGAGAGGAGACACACCTTCATGGAGCAAGGCGGAGCTGTCTGGATTCCTATTCATTTGTCTCTCACACTGCCTTTAACTTTTTTTTTTTAGACTGGTTGGAGTCTGCTAAACTGCATGTACTGAAAATTCTCCTTCCTATATTGTCTCACCCTCGCATGTTTTTTGGATGTGGTAATTATCTGCCCTCGCACACAACATTTATTCTGGCAAAGTGACTCTGACATTGTTTTCCTTGTACTATTCAGCAATAGTTTACTTTTTTGCAGCAGGCAGATTAATGGAATAACCTGATTACTACCAGCATGCTCCTCACGGACAAGTCTCACGACACATCAGAGAGACTCAGGACCTTATATAGTTATCAGAGGTCACTCTGCTTGTGCAGAATACCTTCTGCTCTCTTTCTGACCCTAAGTGAACACTTATAGGTAGAAGCCTAGAAGGCATCACAGTGCTCATCTCAGGTCCATTTCATTGTGGCCCTTTACTATGCGTTATCATTTACACCCTGCATGTTAATACAGGACGCGGCAAAATCAGAATGGAAGCATTTTACACCCACTTTGCACTGGTGTAAATGATTAGTTAAGGTGCAGAACAGTGGTCAATCAGGCATATCTTTTCTAGGGAGATCAGAGCTTTCCAAATCTGTTTGTAGATTAGGCCACATCTTCATGAGCAGATTGTTGCATGGAGCACCTCTCCTCCCATTCAGAATCCTGTAGACCAGGTTCCCTCCCAGCTATGATCACATAAACAACTACTGTGGTTGCTGCAAGTGTAATGTAGGGAAAAGTAATATTAGGAAAATATTTCATGTATTTTTAGATTCTTTAGTGCAATGTGGCAGCTAGAAATGAAGAGAGCCAACGCCACTGGACCCAGCAGCGCTCCACAAATCATGAGCAATGCTTTACTGAGCTCCAGTGGGCCAGACACACACACCATGGTTTAAGAACCACACAGCTACTTTTATTTTTCAATTTTATTTTGCTTGTAGCACCATGATACCTAAGCTTGGAAGAAAAGTAGGTGCACGATATGAGAAACAAAAGGCACTTCTCTCTTTTTCCTGGCAGGAGAGTGACAGTGCATGATGTTTGTTTGCTTGTTTGTTTTTGTTTTTACATTCTAAGATCCTAAGATTCTGTTGTTGGAAAGGAGAGGTGGGGGAGGCGGGATGGAGACCTTATTGGAAAGGTATATTTTACACTTTGATCTCAGCACCATCAAGTTTAATTCAGTCTGACCTTCTCTGGCAAGGAGCTCTACATCTGGGGTCATGCTGCCAAGGGGTTCCCACTGTCTGACACTCAGAAGTTGAATCTATTCAGCTGGAATGGAGTGGTCTATGAGAACCATAGTGCTGATACAATATGCAGAATTCTAGCTGCCGTATCTGTTTTTTTCAAGGTACTCGGCAAACTCCACCTCTTTCCCCAGGCTTCTGGGGAGAGAGGAAAGCTAAGGGCTGGGATTCATTTGTTCAGACATGCTCTGATGACAGGCTCTCCTCCACCTGAGATGTGGTGCTGTTCACTCTTTCTTTTCTTGAAGATCCACAGTGATACATTGTGTTTCACATAATTCCCCACAAATGAAGTACCATGGGTGTGGTTTTCCAAAAGGAAGTACGCTTGGGTGTGTGAGGAATAAAGGGTGCCAGTTTCATGTTACACTATCTGTTGATGCATCAGATAAGATGCACAGGTAGTTCCACTGTCAGTGGAAAAATATTCCCACACACCCACAATTTTGGCTTCTGCCATTTACCAGGTGCTATACTCGACAGGTGCTGGTTGCCTTTGGAGACAGCATTATAGAAATCTCCAGAAATTGTGACAATATTCATGGCCCTTCTTATTTCACTAGCTTTACCAATTAATTCTCTCTTGCTCCTGAATGCTCCCCTGCCTCATGATTAATTGGCACCATGGGAATCTCACCATCCTCCCTCTCAGAAGAAAGTTTTGGAAATGCATCATTCCCAGATGAGAATGTCTCTTCAGATGCAGTGATCTTATCTGCTTTATCCTGTGAGGGAATGACAGGTGGTGCCATATCCTCTACATCCAAAAGAGTCCCACCTAGGCCTAACTGCTTACATTTCTCAGACCAAGTAGAATGCTATGGCCTGTCATGTAAAAATGCCAAGTGATGAGGATGATCAAGCCCACATTAGGACTGTCCATTAGTTTTAAGCCCTGGGCCTAAATGTGCCTTAGACAGACTTGGTTCCCCCTCCATTGTTGCTACGTGTACTCCAGCAACTCGTCATATGCTATCAGCATCAGTATCTGCAATAACAAAGACTTAATAGTAATATAGCTGGGGGATGGACTTGTTCCCCGGTCTCCTACCACATAGATTATGACCCCAATCTGATAGCATGACGCAGCTTGAACTAAATTAATTTCAAGAAATATTTTCAAATGTTACTACCCAAATGCCTATGTAAAACAATAGCAAGAGCTTGAAGCTGCTAATGCCTTAAGGCAACTATGAACTATTTCACAGATACTCACACTATGCCCTCAGTTGCTAATCGGGGGGGGGAGGGGAAGGTTAGGGTTTCTCTGTGCAAGACCCAAGTTCTTGAGGTATTGAGACACACTTGGTCTGGTTGCCAGGCCAGAGTTTGTTGTCAGACTACCTTTCAGCCAGTATTAATCTGCCTTGTTCATGAATAGGAAAATACACACAAAGCAAGACTAAGGTAACTGGGGGTTGTTTCAGCCCTCACCATTCCAAAATAATCCATTAAATTTTCAGGTATAAGAACTGCACTGCCAATTTACCAGGAGTCTGGGAGGACGAAACTAATTTATGCATGTCAAGTTTAATTTACACTAAATGCTGTTACTAAATAGTATAAATACTATTCAAACTATAAACTAGGAGATCTTCAATGATCTGAAACTCAAAAAAGAGTTCTACAAAAAGTGCAAACTAGGTCATATTATGAAGGATGAATATAAACAAACAACACAAGCAGGTAGGGACAAAATAAGAATTGCCAAGGCACAAAATAAGATTAAACTAGCTAAAAACAAACAGTAACAAGAAAATTTTCTACAAATACATTAAAAGCAAGAGGGAGACCAAGAACAGGGTAGGACCATTACTCAATGTAGTGAGAAAGACAATAACAGAAAATGTGGAAATGGCAGAAGTGCTAAATGACTTTGTTTCAGTTTTCACCGAAAAGTTTAGTAGGGATTGGACATCTAACATAGTGAACACCACTGAAAATGAGGTAAGGTCTGAGACTAAAATAGGGAAAGATGAAGTTAAAAATTACTGAAATGAGTTAGATGTCTTCAAGTCAGCAGTATCCTAGAATACTCAAGGAGCTGACTGAGGAGATATTTGAGCCATTAGCGAGTATCTTTGAAAAGTCATGGAAGACGGGAGAGATTCCAGAAGACTGGAAAAGGGCAAATGTGGTGCCAATCTATAAAAAGGGGACTAAGGACAACCCAGGGAATTACAGACCACTCAGTTTAAGTTCAGCACCAGGAAAGATAATGGAACAAATAATCAAGCAACCAATTTGCAAATACTTAGCAGATAATAAGATAAGTAGCAGACAGCATTGATTTGTCAAGAACAAATCATGTCAAACCAGTTTAATAGTTTTCTTTTACAGGGTAACAAACCTTGTGGATGGGGGTGAAGCAGTAGATGTGATATATTTTGATTTTAATAAAGCTTTTGATATGGTCTCATATGACCTTCTCATAAATAAAGTAGCAATATACAGTCTAGGTCAGGGAACGGCAAACTACGACCCATGAGCCGCATCCGTCCTGTCAGGCCTTTTAATCTGGCCTCCAAGATCCCACTAGGCAGCAGGATCAAGGGCTTGCCATGCTCCAGCTGGGTAGCGGGGTCAGGGGCTTGCCGCATAGATCCTACACATAGGGGCAGCCAGAGGTCTCTCTGCATGCTGCCCTGCCTCAAGCGCTCCCCCCCCCAGTTCCCATTGGCCAAGAACTGCAGCCAATGGGAGCTGCAGGGGGTGTGTCTGCGGACAGGGCAGCATGCAGAGCCACCTGGCTGGCACCATGCCTCCATGTAGGAGCCATGGGGAGTCATGCCACTGCTTCTGGGAGCTGCAGGAGTGGTACCTGTGGATGGGGCAGCACACAGAACCCCCTGGCCACGCCTCTACGTAGGAGCTGGAGAAGGAGCTGCTTGAGGTAAGTGCAACCTAGAGCCTGCACCCTTGAGCCCCCCTGCCCCACCCCTTTGCCCCAGCCCTGATCCCCTCCTGCCCTGCAAACCCTTCAGTCCCAGCCTGGAGAACCCTCCTGCACCCCAGACTCCTCATTCCCAAGCCCCACCACAGAGCCTGCACCCCAAGCCAGAGCTCTCACACCTCCCCCCACACCCCAACTCCCTACCTCTGCCCAGAGACCCCTCCCATCCTCCAAACCCCTCAGTCCCAGCCCGGAGCACCCTCCTGCACCCCAAGCCACTCATCTCCAGCCCCACCCCAGAGCCCACACTCCCAGCCGGAGCCCTCACCGCCTCCCACACCCCAACCCCCAATTTTGTGAGCATTCATGGCCTACCATACAATTTTTATACCCAGACGTGGCCCTCAAGCCAAAAAGTTTGCCCATCTGTGGTCTAGATGGAGCTACTATAACATGGGTGCATAACTGGTTGGAAAACCGTTCCCAGAGAGTAGTTATCAGTGGTTCACAGTCAACCTGGAAGGACATATCAAGTGAGGTCCCACAGGGATTGTTCCTGGGTCCTGTTCTGTTCAATATCTTCATAAATGATTTGGATAATGACAGAGAGTATACTTATAAAGTTTGTGAATGATACCAAGCTGGAAGGGGTTGCAAGTGCTTTGGAGGATATGATTAAAATTCAAAATGATCTGGACAAACTGGAGCAGTGGTCTGAAGTAAAAAGGATAAAATTCATTAAGGACAAACTGCAAAGTACTCCACTTAGGAAGATTCAGTCAGTTGCATGCATACAAAATGGGAAATGGCTGCCTAGAAAGGAGTGCTGCGGAAAGGAATCTGCGGGTCATAGTGGATCACATGCTAAATATGAGTCAACAGCAGGGGTGAAAGTAACTTACAGGACTTACTGGTACTGCTGGAGTCCTGAAGGGGGCGTGGCCTCATCCAGAAGGGGCGTGGCCTCAAGATTTAAAGGCCCTGGGGTACCAGCTGTGTCTGGGAGACCCAGGGCCTTTAAATCAACGAGAGCCTCCCAGCTGCAGAGGTATATGGGAGGCCCCCAGAGCTCAGGGGCAAATTAAAGTGCCCTGGGCTCCGGCTGCTGTGGGGAACCCTGAGCTTTGCAGGGCTGGGGCAGGTATTTAAAGGGCCAAGAGCTCCTGCCGCTGAGGGGAGCTCCAAGCCCTTTAAATCCTGGCCCCAGCCCGGCCACTGGAGCCGCGGCCAGGATTCAAAAGACTCTGGGCTGCCTGCTGTGGCGGGGAGCTCTGAGCCCTTTAAATCTCAGCTGCAGCGAGGGGGTTAAAGGGCTCTGGGCTGACCGCAGCCGCGGCAGCCCAGAGCCCTTTAAATCCAGCCCCAGCCCAGCCGCTGGAGCCGCGGGTACAGGGTCTATAGGGCTCTGGGATGACCACAGACGCAGCAGCCCAGAGCTCTTTAAATCTGGCCCCAGCCCAACCACTGGAGCCGCGGGCGGGGGGTTTAAAGGGCTCTGGGCTGCCAGCTGCGGCGAGGAGCCCAGAGCCCTTTAAATCCCTGCAGCAAAAGTCGGTGCAGTCCGGCACGGCGTAATGGCTCTTGCTGGTACGCTGTACCGGCTTGTACCGGCTTACTTTCACCTCTGGTCAACAGCGTAGTTTTGCCAAAGGATGTTTTGGGACTCTCAGAGGATGTGTATTGTGAACTCTCACCTTTATGCAAGGGGGGAGGTGTAACTAATGACAACCAAGCAGCAGGACAATTTTAGTACTTCAGGTGGCATATGTAATTATGTTTATTAAAGTTCCCTAATGCTTTGCAGGTATTTTCCAGATTATTCAGCAGCTCACCAATTTGCCAAACTAGCCTTTGGTGCCAAAATGACTGTGCATGGTGTCCGCTTCAGGTTAGTTTTTTTTTTTTCAAGTTTGATTAAAAAAAAATAGCACCGTCTTTTAAGATGAGGTTATTGTGAACAAAAGGCAGCTTGTCAATATTAGAAAGAGTTTTTTATACAGTCAACAATGGTAGTAGCTCCATGGTTTAGAATAGGCACTCACAACCAAGATCGAAAGTGGTGATCGTTGGTCCTCTAAACACAAACGGAAATGCACAAGGGACCAGAACTGTCTGCATGGGCAACCTTTTTACAGGCATTTTGAAACCCATTAGTGCTTGATTCTGCAATCAAACAAATGTCTTTTAACATATTTTTGCATGTCATATGCCTATTGTACTTACCTGTCATTTTATTTCTTCCCAGCTTTTTGCCATTTTACACAAAACAAACTGAAAAAATAAATACTACACCCATGAGTGACTAAAAATCCCTTCACTTCTCAGTTACTGAGCTTTCAATCTGTTCCCTCCCAGGATGTCATCCTTTCACTATTTCGTCAGTCACCAATAACTCTTCCAGGCAAGGTAGATGAATTTCTGATCCAAAAAACACGCAGGAAACAATTAGTGTTTACAAATAAAAAAATGAAATAATTCAGGCCTTCTTATAATTCAAACACATCCACAGCCATCTCGCCTTCAGAGTACCTTTAAAATGTGTGTGTGGTAGAGAAGGGCAGTTAACTTGTGAACTGAACTACTTTGAGGGGGTCTACCCTAGGATTTTACATCAGCACAGTAGGGGTATGAAAGAGTCATAACTGTGCCAAGCTAACCCACAGTGTAAACCAGTGCTAGGTCGGCAGAAGAATTCTTCCAGCAACCAAGCTACCACTTCTTGGGGAGGTGGATTAACTACAACAAAGGGAGAATCCCTCCCATTGGACACTTCTACACTGAAGTGCTAAAGCAACACAGCTGCATCACTGTAGCATTTTAAGTGTAGACAGGCCCTGAGTTGCAGCAATCATTGAGAGAATAACTGGGAACCTTGTTACAACTGCCAGCCCTGGAAATTTACTCAGGTCCCTGGGTTCTTTCCTGTTCAAACATTACTATTGATGGAACAACAGCAGAGAAAATTCCACCTTCAGTTACAACAATTACAACCACATTGTCTTAAATTTAACTCTTGTTGTCCTCTCAAGAGTGGGGCTTTAAATTACCAGAGGGAGAGAGCAGTGGTTCTTTGGGAGTGTTGCCTCTGTGGTTTCACACTTGGAAGATGCATTGCCTGGTACCAGAGTTTCAGAATCTTCTGGAAAGCAGAGCCCAGAAAGAACAAACTAGTACCTTCTTGAGGCAATGATCATTCAAAGCCCAGGTTATAACAGACATATAGCCTTAACGCCTCAGCTCCTTCTGCTAAATCTAAGATTCTTGAGAGGAGAACTCTGAGGAAGAGCTTATATGGTATTCAGGGACCCCAAAAAGACATTGGATTGCGTGTGTTTGAGGGTCCCCTTAGATTTTGGAGAGTTTACATGATTTGTCAGCTGGGATGCAAAAGTTTCATATCCTTTAATTGAGGCCTTGTCCACACTCAGAATTAGCCTCAAGTCTGGTCATTGGTAGCTACTACAGCTCAGAGAGAGAGCAGAAATTTGTACTGATGGAGTTTACCCTGGTTTCCAGCAGAAGCAAGATCCACAAATGCAATTCATGGTTTTCCTTGCGTATGCAAGGGGTTTAGACTAGTGCAACTACACCAATGATTAAGATATGGGCTAATTCTGAGGCCTGTCCAGACTTTCCCCTTACTCTTGACTACCTATTGGTCTACCATCTCCTAAATGAACTTTCTGTCTTTTGTATCCTATCCGAAGGGGTCAGGTTTTTGACAAACTCCAGTACCTAATAAACAATCAGAATAATAGAAGTCTGTGTTAAGCAGGTGTTTAAAAGTTTTGAACAGTCTGAGAAAAAGCCCTTCTTCCCTCAATTGCTCAGCTTTAGATTTCTGTCTTGCAAATACTGCATGGGAGTAACTTTATGCCCACAAGTAATACCTCTGAGTTCAATGGGACTACTTGTGTTTATAGTTACTCATGTAAACATATGATTGCAGGATTGGTTGCTAAAGGCTTGTCTGTGGTAGGGATTTATCCCAGTCAAAGCCATCAGTGTCAAATCCCAGTCTATGCCAAACAAGCACAACATCATGCTGCCCTACAAAGGGCCTTTATAAAATCACAGAGAAGCAAAGGACAAAAGGCCCATTTCCCCTGTTGGGGTCATCTTTAGGGGAAAATTCAATTACTGAGAGCATAACTGAGTTTAAATCTCTGTTACGTACAGAGCTATTTTATGGTTAGGTTTCATTATGTTGTGGGTGGTTTTGTATGTCTGATGGATTGGATGGTTTTCCTAGGTGCTATGGCTTTCTTAACATGTAGTACTCCTACAAGTTCTACTAACTTACCTGAAAAAATCAGTATATACACTTTTTCGGGGCATGCCCAACCTATTGCAACACCGAGCGCTTAAAGACTGCTTGTAAATTATATTCTGGTGAAGTTTATTTGAGACTAGAATAAAGCTATAATTTAATTTTAGAAGTCGTAAAAGAACATATCCATTCAGTAATTAAGTTTTAGTAACTCAGTTGTTTAGCATTGATTTTATGTACAGTAATAAAGTTATTTGCAATTTATTTAGCAATTGTTATGGCATTTGCTGTCTTGGGTTAGGGGGATGCTGGTGGAGCTACAGTACTCACACTTGGCCTAAATTAGTACCTTTTACTTATCTGACCTCAGGAGCTAGGCAAAGTTACTTATTATTGTATTCCGTATTTCAGATTATAGGTGCAGAGAAGGCTGCCGACTTTCCCCAAAATGAGCTTGTAATAAAAAGCTCATAAACTAAGGTCAGAAGGGACCATCATAATCATCTAGTCTGACCTCCTGCAAATTACAGGCCACAGAATCGCACCCACCCACTCCTGTAGTAGACCTCTGCTGAGTTACTGAAGTCCTCAAATCATGGTTTAATGACTTCACCATTTACACTAGCTTAAACTTGCAAGAGACCCATGCCACATTCTGTAGAGGAAGACAAAAAACTCCTAATGTCTCTACCAATCTGACCTGGGGAAAAAATTCCTTTGCAACGCCAGATATGGTGATGTAGCGGGGTGGTTACCCTATTCCTGGCCTGAAGGACTTAAAACAGCCCTGGGAGAGGGTTGTGGCAGGGAAATCAGCTACTAGGCTTATTGGGGGAGAAGCCACAGCTGGGCCATGCCCCAGTCAGGCCTCAGCTGACCTTATATAAGAGGCTGGGAGCAGGGCCGGATTAACTTTTTGTAGGCCTGGCACCAAACATATTTGTGGGCCCCCATTGGAGAAATAGGGCATGTGATAGGGAGCGGTCTGCAGAGTGAGGGGCCAGTTGGGGGCAATGAGGCACAGTGGGAATGGCACCAGGGGATTGGACTAGATGACCTCCTGAGGTCTCTTCCAACCCTAATATTCTATGATTCTATGACTGGAGGAAGTGAAAGGATGGTTTCATGATTAAGGCAGTTGAATGCTGCACTGGAGAATTGGACTCTGTCCCTCCCTCTGCCTCAGAGTTCCCATGTGATGCTGGGCAAGTCATGATCCAAAATATTCCCAGGTGGCCATTATGTTCCTCACTTGCTGGTTACCCAACTTGAGACTCTTGGGTATGATTTCTCAAAGTGCTGAGCACTCAACTCCAGCTGAGTTCAGTGGAAGCTCTGTTCTCAACACACATAAAATGGTAAGTACTGTGGGGAAAAAAAACAAGCTATAGACTTCTCAAATTAGTCATCCTATACAGATGTAACCTTTCTGCCGGGCCAAATTGATAGCAGCAAGGGCTGGGTTCAATACATGGGGTCCCTTCCCTACAACGTAATGCAAAACCAGCTCGAGCCCCCACCCAGTCACCTGGGAAAATTTTACACATGCACCCCTGGGCGCCCCGAAGAGGCAATACTTCCCCTCTCACAAGCACAGAGTCTCAGTGTAGCAGAAAATGTTTAATAACATGAGATAAACAACATAGCATTAAATTTGGAAAACACCTCAACTAGAGTTCATAGACCAAACCATGAGCAAAGACCCATCCCAGGAAATTGGGCCGTGTCCTTTTCCCTGGGCTCTTGAGTCCAGCAACCCCAAAAATCACCCCAAGACTCCAAAGTCCAATACCCCAAATGTCCCTAGATTCCAGCAACCCAAAGATCACCCACAGTCCCAAAAGTCCCGCAACCCAAAAGTCTCTGTCCAGGATCAGTGCAGCCCCAGAGTTCAAGAGTCTATCTGCAGGGTTTTTCCCCACCCAGCCTGGGTAGAAAGAGGCCAACTGCCCTGCCTCTCCGTGGGGTTCTGCTTCCGCTATCCCCACAAATTGCTTAGCTCAGCTCAGCTCAGCTCCGCTCCACTCTGCCAGCTGCTCTGCTCCACCAGCCGTCCCGTGATCCGCTCCAGCCATCCCCACAAACTGCTCAGTCCACTCACTCTGTGAGCCACTCCAAACGTCCCACAAACTGCTCTGCTCTGCCAGCTGTCCTGTGATCCACTCCAGTCATTCCCACAAACTGCTCAGCTCCACTCACTCCATGGGCACTCCAACTGTCCCCACAAACTGCTCTGCTCCGCAATATAGCTTCAGGCTCCCCCACTAGTTAGCACAGCACTCACTGCTCTTAGCTTAGTAACTTTAGCTCTTTAATGATTTCAGCTCATAGTAGGGGAGTCCCAGTGCTGGTGCACCATCATCCCAAAGTGAGTTCAGCTCAGTAACCTGTAACTAGATTCTTAAGGGAATCAAAAATCAGCTCTGATATTCAACAGTGGGGAGAGAAGAAGGTGTAATTGGTGCTTCTAGCTCACACAAACCACCCACACCCCCAAGTACAAATACCTGTCCCCAGCCTCTCTTCATTCACTGGGTTCTGGCACCCTTGTCTAGCGAGTGCTACTTCACTGATGGTGAGATCCTCTGTCATAAAGCAGTTTCATAGTTCTTCATTCACATAATCAGGGCAATAACACTTTATTCCTCCTGCCACAATAACAAAGAAATTGGGGATCCCACAGCTGTCAAAGTAACCATTTTAGGCTGCCGTGAGCTATGCTAGGCGGGGCGGGTGTGCCTATGCAAACACGATCAGCCCCAGAAATTCTTTTCCACACTTGCCATAATTCACCACCATATGTCAGGGTAGAGCTCATCCTGACTCTGCTTACACAGACATCTTTAACAATTGTCTTTAATCTCTGTGCTTTAGCTGCCCATATTTAAAGTGGGGACTATAATATCATTTCACCTCACGGAGGTACTGTGAAGATAAATTTGTTAATGTTTGTGAGGAACTATGGGTGTATGTCTCCCAGCTAGTGCACTTTCACAGAGTGGGAGCAGCAGAAGGGGCTAGACACCCTGAAAACAATCCTGTTTGCAGGGGCGGCTCTAGCTTTTTTGCCGCCCCAAGCACAGCAGGCAGGCTGCCTTCGATGGCTTGCCTGCGAGAGGTCTGCCAGTCCCGCAGTTTCACCACCAAATTGCAGTCAAATCCGTAGGACCGATGGACCTCCCGCAGGCACAGTGCCAAAGGCTATCTGACTGCTATGCTCGCAGGGACCGGCAGGGCGCCCCCTGCAGCTTGCCGCCCCAAGCAAGTGCTTGGAGCACTGGTGGCTGGAGCCGCCACTGCCTGTTTGACACCAAAGGTACCTACTTGTGGCAGATAGTCCCTCTCACTACTCATGCTGCTGTGGCTACATTTCTATTTTTCGCATGCTGGCTCAGTCAGACCTAATAAGGGTATGTCTACTTGAACTGCAAATTATACCTCCAGCTACAGTATAGCTTATTATATCACAAGCACATCATAAAAATGCCTATGAGAAATTAATAATATTCAGAGCAGGGTTTGGATGATGTACAGAAATGCACTGAAAGATGATAAAAATAAATAGCTTACCCATTCAGTGAGCACCCTCAATTCTTTGCACTGAATGAGGCAGGGGTGTTGTGGAAAAAATCATATGTGATCATCTAAATAAAGACTGTATCATAATGCATACTCAAAAGAGGGCTGAATTAAGGTTTCACAGGCAATTCCTAAATTTTGAGTGTTTGATTTTAAGAGATCATTAAGGTGCAACATAGCTTTCTTTAATGCAATTTCCTAGGTTTTTTAAAATCTTTGAAACTAGAATTCCATCATGTGGAATCATATTGAGCTCCCTTCGTAGGTTATCAGCAGGGTTGAGCTTTTTAAAGTCATAGCACAGACAACTGCTACTTGAGCTAACAGAATAACCAGTAGCAGTAGTAGGCTGTTATCCTTTATGTAGACCAGCCACTAGTGGGTAATGAGACACTTTGCCATTGGATTTCAAAGCTATTTGCTAGACAACAAAGGATTGTTGAGGTTCAGGAATGTGTTCAAGTCCAGTTTCTGTTTACAGACCCTTCTGTCTCATCCCTCACAATCAACTCTCCCTGTCCCCAATTCCTGCCCGTTACCTCCTTTGCTGCAGTTCCCCTTGGCCCTGCAAGTCCCTACACCACACTTCCTCTTTTCTCCTGACCCCTCCACAGCTCCTGCTCCTCTCACTTCTTCTGCCTTTCTCCCTCCTTTTTTTCATATCTATCTCCCCTATCTGCTGCCTCCCTGTGCTCCCATCCCTGTCCTCTTATTGTCTCCTGCTCCTAACCATCTCCCCAGCTTATATCCCCTCTTCCTCAATTTCTCATCCCTTTGCACTGAAGTGAAGCATGCTGGGTGGGCACCCACAACAGCAGCATTGAGATCACCGGACAGACAGTCTCCCTGATCTCAGTTCTGGTGCCTCGTGCCATAGGCTACTCTACGCTGCATGCCTTTTGTGGTGGCATATTCAGTGAAAAGCAGATTGCATCCACACTGTGGTGTGTGGCCACATGTGCCAATCAAAGGAGCTGGCAGGGGGGATGCAGCAGGGAAAGAATCAGCAGTAGGGAGCTGCCAGGGCTTTTCCCCACTGCCTCTCCACTGATAAAGTCTTTCCCTGCTGCTGGAGTCACCCTGTGAAAGAGAGAGGCTCCAGCAACAGGGAGCTGCCAGTGCCTTTCTCTGTTGCCTTCCCACTGCCAGAGTCTATTCCTGCTGATGGAGCCATTCCCTGAGACAAGGAAACAGAGGCGGCATGGCAGCAGGACACTACACTGCTAAAAACAGCAGTAGATAGGGGATGCATTGATTGGGCGAGTAGGGTACATACCCACAGGATTTAGGCATGTCCTTACTCTGTGACTAACTACACTGCTATTTATACCCATGCTAGAGGGGCATGCAATGTATGTTCTCTGCACCCTGCCATAAGAAGGGTGCAGTGTAGACATACCTAGAGTGCCCTCTGGGAAGCTAGGAGAAATAACTGCAGGGAAAGTGCTGCTCAGCCCCTGCAGCCTTGGGTTGGAGCATGCTCAGCCACTCTGTGGGGATGGCACAAGTGCAGTCTGATCCTCACATAGGGGCAGGGCTGGCGCTACCATTTAGGCAGCCTAGGCAATCGCCTAGGGCACCAGAATTATTGAGGGGGTGGCATTTTGCCGGGGGGGCGGCAGGCGGCTCCGGTTGACCTGCCACAGTCGTGCCTGCAGAGGATCCGTTGGTCCGCAGCTCCAGTGGAGCTGCCGCAGTCGTGCCTGCGGATGGTGGGCAGCTCCCGCTGCTCCAGTGGACCTCCCACAGGCATGCCTGCGGCAGCTCCACCAGAGCCGCAGGATCTGCACGGGGGGTGGCAAAATGGCCGTGCTTCTAGGGCGCGAGAAACCCTGGCGCCGGTCCTGCATAGGGGAAGGGGAGAGGAAGGAACATGCCCAGTACAGATAGAATCTCCTGAGATGTTGGCTGCCAAACTAACAAATTGCTACTGAGTTTGTGCAAATTGCCATTATTTACCCACTTATTTGGGTGAATTTTCACAGGGATGGTGAAAGCAACATCCCTAACACATCTCCTGGGCCTCCCACCAAGTTTTAAATCCCTGCTCCAAAGAACACAGATGTTAGAGCTTCTCCTCAAAAAATGATCATCAGAGTTTTTTCTAATATGGGCAAAATAAGATTTTTCTTTAACCTCATTTTCAGAAACAAATGAACTGCTCTATCTGAAACTTTTCAAAAGATTACAGCCCTAGAAGACATCTGGCATAGAACGTTTCAGCCCAAATATTTTAAGTCTGGCAATGTTATAAATTACTGAAAACAGGATTGTATCCTGGGAAGCAGGGGCGGCTCCAGGCACTAGCACACCAAGCACATGCTTGGGGTGGCAAGCCTGCGGAGGGTCCGCTGGTCCCACGGCTTCAGCGGACCTTCCGCAAGCTGCCGCTGAATTCGTGGGACCGGGGACCTCCCGCAGGCAAGCCACCGAAGGCAGCCTGCCTGCCGTGCTTGGGGCGGCAAAATGCCTACAGCCGCCCCTGCTGGGAAGTGTTGGGCAATCTTAACTATAAGTGTCTCCATCTGCACCGCCTATAATTAAAGAGCGCACAAGGAAGTTAAGCTCTGTAATATTATGTCAGCCTTTTTACTTGAGTCATTGCCAAGAGTTATGAGAAATTTAAGGTTTTATGAAGTGGGTGACACATCTATCATATCCATTGAGCTTCACAGATGACTATGTAGCAAATATAGTTAGGAGTTACAGCAGTTGCAAGATTTAGGTTCTCTGATTATTTGCTGACATATTGCAAAATACAGCAAGTTATGCTGAGAGATGCTGTTTTTCATTAAAATAAATGTCCAGTAAGCAGTTTAACTAGGTGTGGTAAATGATTTGACTATTCTGCAAGTCAATTATAATTTAATGGTTCATGTTATGGCAACAGGTGCTAATGCCATGCATATTATAAGTGATCGGTATATGAGCACTCAGAATGAAATCCTCCATGGCAAGAGTTAAAGGAAACTCAATGCATTAATTTCACCCAGACACTTGTTAAAAGGGATTGCGTGGGTTAAATTTCTGTCCTTTGTCTAAGTGGGCAGTTAAACCTGTTTTATGAGTTTGTCTACCAGGTGCATTAGTCCACATCAGAGGGGTGTAAATGTTAGTCCTCACAAGCACATAGTGCACAAACTGGCCAGTATGGACCCTGCTGGTGCACATCAGAAATTCCCTAGAACGCATGAATGTAGTCCTGCTTTTAGTGCATACTAGCGAGGTCCACACAAGCCAGTTAGTATGCAACATGCTAGTGCACACTAGAATTTACACCCCGCTGGGGTAGACTAAAGATTGAGTAGACAAGCCCTAAGGTTCATTTGTGTTTCAGAGCAGATGCACAAAAGGAGAATAAACTCCCAGGCTCACCTTACCAGACCATATGCTCCGAGATAAAGAGTTTTGCTTTGGAGATTACCAAGGTGAAAAACTCAGGGGCCAAAGCTAGAAAAGTACAGTGTGGTAAACAGGAAAGTCCAAGGCTTAGTCTACATTAAGACTTAGAGGTGGGATGTTAGCACGTGTGATGCCAACATTTGCTAACATCCCATTTTAAAATCCTAGTCTATACAAGGCCCAAGAGAAACCAGGATCAAGAAAGAAGCGTCTTGGAGACTGGACAGTGGTGTCTTAACTGAGGTTTCTGCAAGAAGGAACTGCCTTTGTGGTGTCTTGACCACTTCTGTTCCAGGGCTATATTTGTAAAGAAGTCAGTTACGCTACAAGAGATCTTTGTTCTGCATCACCAATTTTGTCTTCACCAAAGAAAAGCTGACCTGCAAGACCTCAATCTGCTAGCGTTCAGCAAAAGGGCAACAGTACTACATGGCCAATATTTTTTTGCAAATAGTACATTTTCAGAAAAATGCATTTTGTGGGGCACCAAAAATTATTCACAAAGTAGGGTCAAATTCAACAAATAGTTTTGGCTAAAAAAAAATGAAAACAAAAACTTTGAAATGTAGATGAAAATTGACATTCAAAACATTTCATTTGACCCAAATGATTTTTCCCCCCAGTTTTTCAATTCATTGGGTAAAACAAAAACAAAATCAGTTTTGGTTAAAAACTTACCATTTTTTTGCCAGTTTAGCCACTAAATTGAAAAAAATTAATTATTCACTCAGTTCTACTATATGAGTACATAATATTCATCATGTTCTTAAGTGTGTTCAGGATCAGGACCTTAAAAAACTAAATTTCTTATTATTTTTAAATTAATAATTTTAGTATTGTTTTTCCTTAGTAACCAAAATCTTGTATTATCTTTATTTACAAGAAACTTCTACTTAATTATTTTTTTGCCATGTATTACTAACATTACTACAAGAGAGACAAGGTGAGCGAGGTAATACCTTTTATTGGCCCAGCTTCTGTTAGTAAGAGACAAGTTTTTGAGCTTACCAACTCACCAACAAAATTTGATCCAATAAAAGATTTTTTACCTCACCCACCTTGTCACCCTGTCTGGGACCAACACTGCTACTCCAACACTGCATACAACATTGCTACAAATTACTTATACAATTGAAATGTTATATTGCCACTCTTCGGAAGTTACAGTATTCATTATTTTAGTTTATTTCTTTGCATGTGTGTATAAGCTATGGCTGCATATATGTCCAAGTCAGATATGGTTTAAGCCACACATATGCACTGTGGGAATTGGAATTAATGATATTATGCTTCAGACTTCTGTCCTCTACCATGAGAAAGAGAAATTTAGGATTTATATTCTCTTTGTCTTGTTTAAATTAGCCACTAGAGGGCAAGACAATAACTAACCAAGACCTGAGTCCTGCAAACAGAGGCAAGTAATGCCAAAATAAGTTTTGTAGCTCTACTGAGTTTCTTTTTAAATGTGGCAATAATTCCTGTTGGCCAACAATAGTAACTATACACCGTGTTTGCCATTTATACACTTCAAAGCACTTAAATGTTATTCAAGCCTCACCAGACCAGTGTGAGACATACCCTACGCTTATAATGCAGAGCTATATTTTTATATTGTTTCTGTCTAAGGAATATTGTTTTGGAGTCCTTTGATATAGGTTAGCTACAGTCCCTTTAAATCTAAAGCGCTATAGTAATACAGACTGGGCATGGATGAGGAGGTCAGAAATGTTGAGTTCAGACAGCTAGTATGCATGACACAGGCTTGTCCCCAGCACTGTGATATTTGAAATTCCCCTCCTAGCTTGTGACTCTTGGGCAGATTCTGCATCTAGAAGGAAAATTACAGTAGTTACAATTTGCAATAAAGGGTTGTTTGCAAGGAAGACAAAGGTTTCCCTTTAAAAGTTATTGCACACCATGCTCTAGTGGAATCAAGTGCAACAGAAGCAAAAAGTCAAAACTGACTGAAGAAATAAATTAGTAGAAGATGAAGTGACAGTGACAGATAATAGAGAAGAGAAACAACTCAAGGGAGGAAGAAAAGACCCAGTCCTGCTCCTAGTGAAATCAACAGCAAAATTCACTTCCATTCCAAATCAAGCACAACAGGCAAAAATGGAAGGGAAGAGATGAAAACACAGAACAGAGAAGGTACAGGTGGAAGGAAGAAAAATGGAAAAACCCATTCTGAGAGCTATTTCTAACCTCTTATCAATATAGGTGAGAAATGTCAACTCCATAACAGAAAATTCAGGTGGCATCAAGCGATTTAGAAGCAATAGGTAATGACTTATTGAGGAACTAAAACTGGGTGGGAAGAAAATACCAGACAAATTGGAAGAACAGAAGGAAGGATGATAACAATGTTTGCATTAGAATTCTTCAATATTTAATCAGTGTAACAGATTGCTTATGAGATGCTCATTTCAATATGGGATTCAAAATCTGTAGCAATCTCAGACTTTTCTTGACATTTCTTCCTCTCTTTCTGCCATGTAATCTGAATTAGTGACTGTACTTGTGACTGGCTGCCCACAGTGCAGTGGCTGTGCAACTGGATACCATTATGTATTTGGCAGCCTCAATACCTTACTTCCCATCATGCTTGCCCTATATGCAGTAGGGCTGTGCTGGCCAGTCCTGCTCTTAAAGGGACAGTATGTCCTGTGACAGAAAGCATTACCAACCAGGCTATGCTGGTGGAAAATGGTGGGCTTTTATCTTCCATATATCTTGCTGTTAGGAAGCGTGTGGATTTGCTACTGCTTTTCCCATGTATTTTGCTCAGGAGCCATGTCAGGGCAGGTGGCCGTTCCTCGCAGCCGGAGGCTGTGCAGTGCCAGGCTTTACAGATCTCTCAGGTGTGCTGAGGGGTCAGGCCTCACCCCTTTACCCACTCAGCCTCTGGCAGGAAACCTGCAGCGCACGGGTTGGCAGCACATGAGAGGCACTGTATAGGGCTGCTGTGCCTTTGGCTCTTACACAGCATCTGCAATAGGAAGGATCCACATGGGCAGGGTTTGGGGGATTTTCCCCCAAAAAGCTATACACAGCATGCAAGGCCTAGCCACATCTACACACTGCGGCTCTGGGGGGTCGGCTGGGTTGGTGGCTTCCGAACACAGAACACAGTGAGCGCCCTGTCCATGGGATAATCTGTCCGCTCCCCCATTAGGTGGGGTCTGGTCTCTCCAGAAGCAGCTAGAAGGGCTGCTGGAAGGGCTCTAACTCAGCTCCAAGCCTTATTCTGAGCCAGAGGGACCCCGCACCTGGGATGGAGAATGAGGCTGGCTCATTTAAGCCTCTTGCCATGTGCAGCGGTGATGGCACCTCCACTGATCCTGCCCTCCACTCACAGAGCTGGGTTGGGGAGGCTTGGGAGGGCTGTTCCTGGCAGCAGTCCCTCCTCCTACCGGAGGCAACATCTCCTTGGCCTGCATGAGATGAATGGGAGTCTCAGCTGGGTTCCCTCTGGACAGTGCCCATTCCACCCAGTGCTAACCAGCCCAGGACAAACAAAGGGGGATCAGGTCACCAAGCCAATTCTCCCCTCGCCTGTCACTTTGTGCCTGCAGTGCAGAAGGCTGCTGAGAAGCCAGGGCACCATCACCTGGGTGCTGGGCTAGGCACCACTCCCTGCAGGCCCCAGGCTCCCATAGAGCACCTAGAGATGGAGTGGTGTATAAGGTGTCAAGTCTGGCTCTCTCTGTCCAGTGAGAGCTGCTGCGACTCAGCCTGTGGTATCTCTGCAGGACTCAGTGATGGCCCAGTGCCCAGGAGCAGCAGCATTGGCCGTACTGGACGAGATGCTGGAAATCACGGCCCAGAGCCTGGTGCGCACCGAGGTGGCTGAGCACTACCAGGTCATCCAGGAGCTGGGCAGGGGCAAGTATGGCCATGTGGTGCTGGTGACACACAGGCAGAGAGGTAAGGAGCTGCCTTCACCCTGGACCTGCACCCCACCTCACCTCTGCTCTCTCCGACCCTCAGCTCCTCTCTCCTACTGCTCTGGGTCAGGCCAATGGTCCCATCTAACCTGGAATCTCTCCCTCTCACTGCTCCAGATCTGACCAAATGGGTCCATCTAGTCTGGTATCACCCACTTCCTGCTGCCCCAGGTCAGACCCTACCCACCCAGGGTGCAGCTGGCTGGGCCCACTCTCAGAATGGCCATTCCTCTTAACCAGCTCCTACACTGAACACGTGCCCTCAGGATCTGGCTGGAGATTCCCTGTGGCAGTGAGTTCCACGGTTCCATGCCCCATGGCTGCCCAATACCCTGCCTGTCTGGCCATGGTGTGAGCAGCTTTTCAAGGGGAGCCTAACCTCTCTCCCACATCCTCAGGGACCTCCATGGCTCTCAAGCTGCTGCCCAAAGCTCACACCAAGCTGCACACCTTCCTGTATGAGTACTGCGTGGCGCTCTCCCTCGCCACCCACCCTGCCATTATCAGCATGTTTGGCATTGCCATTGAGTCAAGCCAGCACTACGGCTTTCTCTACAAGCCAGCGCTGCACAGAGACCTCATCTCCATCATCAAACCACGAGTACATGCCAGGAAAGAGAATGAGATATAGGGCCTTCTCCTATAGGAGGCACTAGCACTCATCTGGCCAATCTGTGGGAGACTAGCTGGCTTAGAGGGTGTCGGGATGGTGCTTTCCCCATTAGGGGGCACCAGCTCTTACCCAGCCCCAGCTTGTGGGACTGGCTGGCTGAGGGGAGCAGGGAATGGGCCCGGGGCACGGAATGGGCATTGCCCCACTAGGTGCACCATCTCCTCTCCAGCCCCAGGTTGTGGGGAATGACTGTACCCAGAGAACCTCCATCTTCAACATTCAAAGTGCCAGAGTCTCCCCTGAATGCAAAGCTGGCTAGTGCACGTTCGGCTGGCAAGGCTGCCATGGTGCTGTGAGTTGCAACATCTCCTCTTTTTGTCACTGCCCAGGATGGGATCCCGGATCCAGCTGCCAAGCAGTGCGCCAAGCAGCTGGTGAGTGCCCTGGAGTTCATCCACATCCGGGGGCTGGTGTATCGAGACGTCAAGCCCGAGAACGTGCTGCTCTTCGACCCTGAGTGCCTGCGCATCAAGCTGACCGACTTCTGGCTCACCCGGCCCAAGGGCACCCGGCTCAAGCTGCTGGCTGGGGTGATCCCCTACACCACTCCAGAGCTAAGCAACACCCCCAGTGCCCAGGGCCTGCCCATCGATGACAGCCTGGATGCCTGGGCCTTTGGTGTGATGCACTTCTGCCTGCTGACCGGCTACTTCTCCTGGGAGCAAAGCCTGCCAGCTGACCCCTTCTTTGAGGACTTCATGCTGTGGCAGGAGTCAGGCCTGGATGAGGACCTACCACGCCATTGGAGGCGCCTGACGTCTGAGGCCACTCGCATGCTGCGGAGCCTGTTGGTCCTGGATCCTGCCCAGCATAGCCCTGTCAGCGTGGCCCTGCACTACGTCGACTACCCCTGGAGAGTGTAGAACTGGCATGGTGAGGCACAGGCTGTGGGGTCCTAGAGAACCTCCTTTGGGGGAGTGGAGGCCATCGCCCTGTGGGACCTGTCTATAGGATGATCAGTATCCAAGGCCCTACAGCGTGCCTCCAGCAGGACAGGAATACATTGAAAGGGGCTGTCAAAATAACAGCCATGGCAAGATATGTTCCAAAGCACTGAGCTCCAGTTCCTGCCAAATCCCACACAGGTGCCAGTTCCCACTGAGCACTGATTTCCCAGCAGACACCAATCCCCCTGGGTACAGATCCACCCTGGCTGCTGATTCCCCAATTGGTGCCACTTCCCCCCGCCCATGTGTTGATCCCCTCCAGGCACCAGTTCTCCTCCAGGCACTGATTCAGCAATGGAAGCCAATCCCCGGCCCCCAGTTACCACACCCCAACCCTGATAAAGGCAAGTCTCATTGCTGTGGGGAGCACATCCCTCTGGAGCAGTTTCTGTGCTCTGCAGCCACTGCATTATTACAGAAATAGAGATTTATTCATCAATAAATTCCCATCTGTGGCTCTTTTTCACTTGTAATAAAATCTCCAAGCAGAGGCCCGCATAGTGTGTGAGAACAGGTTACAATGGGCTCCCTCCCTGCCTTGGGGCTCTGCCCAGGGTCCACCGCAGCATGCCAGGGAATAGCTCGGAGACAGGTGCCGGGAAGCCAAGAGGCTGGAAGGAGGCAGCTAGAGGATATGTTCCAGGTCTGGCAGGAAGCGAGTAGATGGGTATTGGGGGCGGAAAGGAGTTGGCGGGGGCTGAGGGGCTAGAATGTGGTTGTCGTGGGATGGGTGCCAGGTCTTGCTGGAAGTGGGTAGCTGGGGACTTGGAGTTGGGAGGCTGCTGGGGATGTAGTTCTGTAGTGTCCTGTCTCCCGCTCTCTGTCTCTATCTAATAAGTGTCCAGCTCAGCTGCCAAGAGCCCTTGCAGCAGGGCTGGGAAACTGAGCAGAAAGACAGCTAAAGCAGGGCCTTAAATAGCCCCATGCTGGCACATGTCTACCAGGCCTGGCTGTGGCTGCTCAGAGCATGAGCTGGGTCTGGGATTTCCAGCAGTGACCTACCTGCAAGAGTCAGTCACACACACAAAATTCTCTCACCCCTCCTGGGCCAGTTTGTTTCATTCTGTCTTAAATGGACCAAGGTCAGACTCCAGCAAGGAACTGAGTCTTTCAATTGTTTTTCTCCCTTCCTTGCATGTTTTGGGGGATCCAGAGAGCAGGATACATGCATATTACTGGTACTTTGTTAAGAGTGCAGGAATGCTAGCGCTTAATACTTTCCCTTTCACACAGGTATCAGAGAAAACATGAATTGCTGCTTTGAATGGCACTTTCCTTGTTCTGAGCAAGCACTGCAGGACAAGTCAACTGTCTCAGCAAACACATAGCAGGGTTCAGACTGCTCTAATCTTTCCTCCTACTGCCCTCTAGGGGCTTAGTTAGGAATTCTGGTCTTTCCATCCTTTAATTAGATACTACAACTTTATACATAGGGCACATGCCAACTCTTTTTCTGCAAGTTTTGGTAAATCCTCCTTTACTAGATGTGTATTTGAGTTTCTATTGAGAACCAGCAAGGAGCAGAAATCCTGGGTGTAGTACTTGGAATGCCTATACTAGTGCCTCTGAGTTTATTGTAAATGTAAATAGTGTACAATACATGCTAGGCAGTTTCCATACACTCAGAAGGATAGTCACTGATACAAGGTGTTTATAACCCAAGGACAGAGGTTAGGGGAAGGAGAATGGCAACAGAAAATGTTTACACAATCTGTATATGCCAATATGATTCACTGTAAACAGAAGTGGTTCTTTAAGGTGGAATTAAAAGTGGCCAAGATACGTTGTGGATGAACTCATGGAGGTCATACTGTACACCGGGCATTATGTGGAAGAAGGCATGGAGGTTCTTGTGTGAGAAGCAGACAAATGAGAGGACCAAGCTGGGAAATTGGCAGAGCGACAGTGATGGGGACAATGTGAAGCTTGACAAGGGAGGACATGCAGGGAAGAGCAGAGTTGTGGTGAGCTTTTAAGATGGTGCCAGAACCTCAGATTTGCTGTGATGGCAGACGGGAAGTCAATGGAGGGATCTGAAGAGTGGAGTTACACAATGAAATCAAGGGGCAAGGAAGATGAGTTTACCTGCTGTATTTGATATGGATTGAGTGGGGGGCAAATGCATATGTTTGGGGGGGGGCAGAAAGCAGTAGTAAAGACGGGATACAATAAAGGCCTGGGTAAGAGATATGGTTGTGAAGACAGCCAAGATGGGTTTGGGAAAAGTGTCTCACATAGTATTCTACCATATATCTAAAAGGGTTTGGTTACCCTGGCAGTCATGATGACACGCTGAAGGAAAATTGGTAATAGTATCATTACAAAGCAACACCCTTCTGAAGTGAATGGGAAATATGCTAAACTGCTGACCATGTGACTGAACATAAGGCTTGACACCCCTCTTGAGCTCAGCAGACTTCCATAGATATCATTTCAAAGAATTTTAAAAACTTGTATACCAATTCCACTATTATCTTGTGGATGCCCACAATATGGATGCCAGAAAGACACTCCAAGCACCCACATTTTCCTGGGATATTCTTGCTTTTCACATGTTGGCATCCCATGTGCCAACTGTTATATCCTTGGAGGCAACAGTTTTAGGAAGAAATCACTGGAGCTACAGAAAGCTGTAAACCTTGAAAGCAGTCACTTATTGCCACACACTGAACTAGCCAAAAACCAGCCAAAACTGCCTGCGCTACCCTCTAATAACACTGCTCTACAGCCAAAATGCTTCTGAAATAAATGTAGTCCAACTTTACTAATTCTGGGTCACTGAGAACGAAAATGATGCTTAAAATTGTTGATTGCCTCTAGCTTTCAAGATATGCTATTGGGTCAGTATGTACGACCCTTGACTCGGGAATGGTGGAGGATAAGTGAGTTATAAAGGGAAAGGATCTCAATTTAAACCAGAAATGACTAAAATACATCTTTGACTGGATCTATGAATAAATCTATGACTGGGTTTGGACAGTACTTGCTTTTGAGGCAAAACAATGAATGATGCAATCTGAAGCTGGTATTGCATCATACATGATATGAATTGCATCATGTTATTCCTAGAAGTCATGGATGATGCAATCATAACGAAGCTTACATTGCTCTGCTGAACAAATTGCCCTATATCAGCTCTAGAAATCATACAATGTCATGCTCTCTTATTTGTCAGTGTTTGATTTTGCAAAGGGACACATTTCTGTTTAGCCAAAGTCAGCAGAGATGCCTCATACTTGTGTGAACAGTGCAGATAACTTCTACTATGTTTGTGGTGAAGTGACTTTTGCATCGCAAAAGCGCAGTATAACCACTATGGTTAAGAAAGCCTATCACTTTTATTTTGGCTGCAAACTTGGAGATCAGGACAAGAAGTGGGCCCCACACATACGCTGCAACACTTGTGCAACAAATCTTCGCCAGTGGTTGAACAGGAAAAGAAAATCTATGCCTTTTGCAGTGCCAATGATTTGGAGAGAGCCAACAGATCATACTAGCAATTGTTACTTCTGCATGGTGCCTCCAGTTGGGAAAGGTGTGTCAAAGAAGAAAAAGTGGACTGTGCATTATCCAAACATTCCATCAGCTATACACCCAGTACCCCACGGAGAAGGACTGCCGGTTCCTGATGCACCAGAATCATTCTGACTTGAGTCAGATAAGGAAGAGGAAGAGGATGAAACTTCTGGTCCTGAACCATCAATGTCACAGGACACACATTTTCTCCCATCCTCCTCCTCTGAACCACACCTCATAACACAAGGTGAACTGAATGACCTTGTCAGGGATTTGGAACTACCCAAGAGTAAGGCAGAGCTGTTGGGCTCCAGACTACAGCAGTGGAATCTCCTGGCAGGCTTTCAGGGCAAATGGAGCCCATCAATGCTTGCAGACTATTGCTGGACAGTGACAAGAGATGCTCCATTTAATGAATACAAGAGACAAGCCAAGAAGCCCCGAGTAGACACTGAATAGGACTGAACTATGTACAGAATAGTTTTTTGCCTTGTGTTTCATAATAAATTTTATTTATATAACCCTTTTGCTGATTTTTAAAGTGTTATATAAACAGGACAGGTGAAATATTATCATGTAAAGCAACCATAAACACATGAAAAGACCTAGGTTTACAATTTATGATTAAAACTCTACTATCTACACAATATACATAGACATAAAATGTAAAAACTTAAATATCTTAGAAACAGTAGCCAATCAGTTGTTTTAATTGTCATATTTGAATTCAGCACATCAAAATACATAATAAATATCACATTTTATCTCTGAAGCAGACGACTTCTCAAAAATTGTAGACCAGTGTCATCTAACTCAGTTGTCATAGCAACAACAAGATTCTATTACCACAGCAACCAAATACACAACACCAGCAGCAGTTCTAGTGGTCCCAAATGTAATTGTTTAGGGGTATTAATGCTGTTGAATCTAAAGAAAAGTTTTCTAGGAGTGGTTTTGCACTGTACCTGGGATTTAAAAGACCAAGCTTGAATTGCTACATGCTGCTCTTTGGTGGTGGCACTATGTCTGGCCAACAGCACCATTTGTTTTAAAGCAAACTTTTAATTATGGGCTGAATGCAGTGAGCTCATATGGGAAAAAGGGCTCAAGGTTTCTGGGACTCATTCACCATTCATTTACTTCATCAATTATTAAAAGTTACTGCAGTAGTAAACTGTGGTTAAAATAAAACACACATGCATTTCAGAGCATTATTATAGAATTAAAGACACATTTTACTTTAATTTATCACAAAGAACCTAATTATTACTTTCAGTACAACAAAACTATTTTTATATAATATTCTTACCAAAACATCAGAGAGTGTCTGGTAGCAAATTACACTCTATGCACCCTGCAGATTATATTGTTTGTATTTTATGCTATGTGTACCAACTGTAGATACAGCTGGACAGATCTGAAGATGTGAATTATTAAATTAAAGAGTAGGATTAATTATTGTAGAGAGCATTAGGAATCATAGACCACAGGGAAGGGATGCGATTTGAAGAAAAGCCATAAAGTTACATTTTGTTCTGAGTAACATCAAGGCTCTTCCAGATAGTAGGAACAGTACTTCCACTAACACTATAGAAAGAAAGTGTGTGTTTACACTCTGATGAGCTATGAAACAGCTGCATGAACATCAACTACATCTAAGGCTATGTCTATGCTGGTGCGCATACTTGGTTACTTGTCCATGTACATGCTTGCTCATGTTCTCTGTATCCATGTCAAATGTCCACATAAGCTGTGCTAGACAAAGATTTAACACTGTGTCCATGCATATACCTGTGTTCTCACGACCACTTTTGTTACGCAACTTTTGGGCTACCATTTCAGGAATGGTTTCCCAGGATTCTGTGCACAGAGATTTTCTGCTGTGTGCTGTTGAAATTGACCCCTGCTTTTATACATTTGCGATGGCAATTCCTGCTCACCTCTCCATCAACTGGATGATGATCTGGTTCTGCTCCAGCTCCTTATTGCAAGACAAATGTTTATGCAGTGGAGTAGGTGGTAAGTAAGATGCTGGCTGGAATAGGGAAAAGACTTTCTGACAACTTGAAGATGGCTGACTGTGAGGGGGAATGACAATCCAGCTGAGTCCCTTGGAAAACATGTGGTGAATGCTGGTATTGCCATCCCATGGATGGACCATTGCTTCTGGTACATGAGAATCAGCAGAGTATACTGGCATAATATCATTTTGGAAACCTGGGATGACCAGCAGTGACAGCAGAACTTCCAAATGAGGAAACAGACCTTTGTGAAGCTGTGTGAGAAGCTTGCACCAAACCTCCAGTACCAGAACACCCAATTCAGGTAAGCCAAACCAGTGCAGAAGGGGCTGGCTATTGCCCTGTAGAACTTGGCAACCTCAGACAACAATTGGTCCATTGCAAACCAGTTTGGAGTTGGAAACTCCACTGTTGGGATTGTGGTTGTGTAGATTTGTGAGGCAATTAACACTGATCTAACCATGAGCCGTTGCCATATGCAAAGTTCTGGAATTAATAGCTGGATTTCAGAGGAACTGTGAGGGATCATTGATTGTATCCACATTCCAATATCTTTCCTGTCAAAAGGGGCAAGTGAGTAGTACGTGGTTACTATTCACCTGTTCTGCGGGGCTTAGTGCGAAACAGAGGCTGATTCACAACTACCAATGTCAGAAATACTGAGAAGGTTCATGACAACCGATAGCATGACCCATGGGTCTTGAGGAAGTTATGCCCAGAGGAGCACCCATTCTCTGACCCTCCACCTGGCAGCCTGCTGACAATGGCTTACTTGTGACCCATGAAGTCAGCAACAGGAACAAGCAGCTGTCTGAACAATTGGGTTCCACCCTTCTCCTGCTCCTGGATTTCCTGGCATCTGACTTATGGTTCCTGTCAACTGTTTTGGCTCCTGCTTCTGACCTCCTGCCATCCTGACCCAGATGACTCTTGACTCCTGTCTCATGATGTACTCTGGCTCTGACTACTAGGTCTGGCTGCTCATGCCCTGGCCATGACACCAGGGTGCTGAGCATATCAGGATTGTACTTAAGGGGGAAGAAGGGACTTTGTTCCCCAAAAATGATATGGTTCTCTATGATATGTCTGTGCCAACTGTTATTTTGGCAGACCCCGCATTCCTGTTCCTAACTTAGCTCATGAAACCAGACCCCGACATCAATGACTCTGAAAAAAAGGAATTCAATTAAAACTCAGTTGCTGCAGGATGGTCATGGAATGCATGTCTGGTATGTTAAAATCTCGTTGGCACTGCCTATGCACCATCTTTATGCCAACATGGCCAACAACGTTCACATGACTGTTGCATGCTGTGCACTCCATAACCTTTGTGAGTGGGGGTGCTTCTGTCTCAAATGGGCACAGGACAAGTCTGGTTTACAAACTATGTACAGGCAGCTGGATCCCAGTGCACACTGGTCCTGATTCCCAGTGGGCAAGGGAAATCAGAGATGCCATACATGCACACACATTGGCAGAGCAGAGAGGCAGAGGGTGACATCTGCTTGGGCTGAGGGATACATTCACATCCTGTACACCAGCAGGAAAAGCACTAGGGAAAATTGGCACATTCTTGTGGAGCTACATACCTTTAGGAGAGTTTTGTTCTGCCATAGCCAATGGTCACTAGCCCTTCATTCTTGTGACTGTTCACCCATCACAGACAATTATATGAGGGTATAACCACTGGGTTAAGATCCTGCAGGATCCTACAGCCCAAGCTCTAGCCCAAGCTAATATTTTAATATTAATTTAATATTTTAATATTTAATATTTTAATATTAGCTCAGACATCTACACAGCATGGAAACAACCCCAAAGCGTGTGCCCTGCAAGCCCGAGTCGACTGGCACGGACCAGCCATGGGTATCTACTTGCTGTGTAGACATACCCAGAGGTTCCTATTTTCTGTGTTGTGAGTTCTGCTGCTTTTAAAACTACCAGTGCTTTCTAACCACACAAGGATGCGCTTTCCCCATTCCTTCTATGTATGTTTGGGATGTCAGATATTTTTTTAACTGGGGAGGGGAGTGTGGGTGTGGGATGGACAGAGAAGTGTTTGCAGTACGATGTTACCAGACATCATACATTAGAATATTCCTATTCATGTTCTGTGAATTGTGGGACCCAGTCCTGAAACTGAAAACATCTTACATTCATCATACTCAGGGGTTAGGAGGGCACACACAAGTCAAGGAAACTATAACATTGATTAAAAATACTACATGGAGCATGTAATAGAAATATTTTTAAAAGGAAATGTAAACCAATAAAACATAACAAAACTGTGTCTAAACAACAGCCAAATATTAATGTCCCTGCACCCGTCTCCTTGCCTGCCCACTCTCCATGACAGAGAAGGAGCAACTGTGAAAAATTGTTTTTTGGGACAACTGCCTCTTGTCTGGCATTTGAAGGGGTGGGCAGTTGATAGGTTTCAGAGACTCCTGCAGACTCATTGTTCCCCTCCTGAATGCTCGGGGGATCCTGTGCAAAGGGTTTCAGGTGCTGGTGGAAGGTATGGTGCCAGGAGTCCTGCAGGCTTCTCTCGGTCACTCGAAGGGGTTGGGTCTTCCATCTCAGCAGCAGTCAGAGCAGGAGGAAGATGTGGTGATGGTTCACAGAGAGGTTCAGTGGCCAGAGCAGCAGGCAGACCCTGAACTCATTTGACCACCACTTCTATGAGCCTCTCCCTTAAGGAATGTTCCCATTCACTATGCCCATGCTTCCATACCTATGGGCATGCTTCCATTCCATGCAATGTGCCGCCTGCATCATGAACTGGGTCATCAGTGTCTGTTCCTGCTGCAGAGTCAATCCTCCTGTGCCCTGAGGAACTCAAGCTGCTCCTGCTTCCTCGTTCCTCCTGTCCATGCCAATGAGCAGCTCTTCCAGGGTCTTTATATAGGTATTAGAAATTATTATCTGACAAGATTTGGAGCACTGTATCTAAGTTATTATCTGCAAAAAAACAAGAGTTTTCAGGTGCCCAAGTAGCCTTTGGTTAGTTAAAGTTGCCCTCCCACACACCAAAAAAAAAATCTGGAATGGCGCTTCCTCAGCCACCCCAGAACCAAAAAGCTCAGGCTCTTCTTTGAGAAGAGATGTTGTGGCTTTTCCCGAGTGTCTTGGGGTCTGGGGAGGGAGAGGAAGGGAGGCATGATGCAGCTGTGGCTGGCCTGGGGCTTAGGGTTAATTTTGGGCAGGTGGGGGAAGGGGCTCCTCCAGGCAGATGGGGGTGCTCAGGGCTCATCTGGCTGAGGGGGGGCGCTCGGGCCTCCAGTCAGCCTGGGGCTCCTCCAGGCAGGGGTCGGGGGGGCTTGTTGCTTCAGCCGCACGGGCATGGTGGAAGAAAAGGGGGTCTCGGGACTCCAGCCCGGGGGTAGGGGTGCTAGTGGAAGGGGTGGAGCCAGGGGCTAGCCTCCCCAAAGGGGGGCTCCACCCGCCGCCCATGAAGAGGGTATATTAGTAGGGAGGAAGAAGGTCCATTGTAATTTACCAGCCTTGGGTTCTGGTTCCTGCCATGGCTCAGGGTTCTCCTTGGGCTTATTGATGGTGTTTTCTCAACTGGCTTCTTTGGGCAGAAGTGCACAATCACATGCTTCTCTTTCTCTGCGTCTTTTGTGGCACCCTTTCCAGTCCCTGCAGCCTCTTCCCTCTGGCTTTCATTGACAATGAGGCCAGTGGGGTTGAAGAGGGGCCATGATTCCCTTCAGGGAAGCCCTTGAGAGCACTCAATCCAGCTCATCATAGATGGGGTATGTATGATGACAAATCCTCCAGGAGTGACAGTTTGAGTCTTTTGTCCTCCTGTACAGAAGCCTCAAGTACATGATGTATTCCCAGCAGTGTGCTAGGGGCCAGTGAATGATCACCTTCTGCAGCCTCTGTGGAATTTTCCAGGTCAGGTGAATTTTCCTTGCTGCTCCAGGTAACATCAGGGAGTCAGGGACCTTTATAGCTTGGGTAAGGGTCAGGCAGAAAAGGGTTCAGTGCACTGTGGGAATGGGGTTAGAGGACCATTGACATTCAAGACCTGGTACATACACCTTGCCCTCCATTATGAAAAAGTGCCTTGACTGGTAGAAGGGTCCTCATAATATTTGCATGGGGTTCCCTTTACTCAACCATTGTTAACGTTAGTAATAACAACAGATGCATCCCCATTGAGACATGGAGCCCATCTGGATGCTCACATGGCTCAAGAGAGGTGATCACCTCTTGAATCCACATCACATATCAACTTGCTGGAACTCACAGCAGTCAGTGTGACACTAGCAAACCAGCTAACCTGTGTATGACCCATAATGTCTTAAAATAGGCACTGCAATTGTAACCAGGAAATTCACTTGTATGTCAATATCAGAGATGTACTAGACCAGCAATCACTAATCCATTCATTTGTAGTAATAGAAACCAAGGGCAGATGCTAAATATGTTTGTCTATGTAACTATAGCCTGTTAGAAGTTTGCCAATGTAACCAAATTAGCTTTCAGATGCTAAATCCTTCTCATGTCTAAATTGCCTTATGTATGGACTGAATTCAGTTAACCTTAACATCAAACATGTGAGACACTGCAGGAAACTAATAATATTATCTACATTGTCTTCATCTTATCTATCCCTTACAATCTATCCCTGGCTGTTGCCTTATGTAAATGAGTGTAACTAGGTTACCTGTGTATGCATAGGAAACTGAATGTTAACTTCAAACTGGTGGATCAGTGTGTGCTAACAAAGAAGAATCTTCAGTCACATGCAGTGCTCAAAACACTTGACAACCTGCTTCATGGAAAACCTGAGGCCTGAACCTGCATCTCTAGTCTGATGAACTTTAAACAAGGAAAGGTTCAAGCCATAGGACTGGGATCTCCAAGTAGTTTCTTAAAATACCACATACCTCTGCTCTGTTTCTTGCACTCATTCTCAGTGTGGTCCATTCTAGGCACCAGTCAGTCAGAAGTGCCTATCTCCATTTTCTTCAGTTGATCGGGGCAAATCCATTAATTTCATGACAGACAACATGCCATGCATGTTTCATATCACCTGTCAAGGGGGAGCAAGATCAGCCACCCTCTACAATGAAGCAGTGAAGCTCTGGAATTGGTGCACTGGAAATCAGATAATCTCAGCAGCTTGTCTTCTGGGCATACAAAACATCACAGCAGATGCCTGTAGCAAGGCACTTCTCACAGGATCAAAAATGGGAAATAGATTCCATTACACTCCACCACAGATTTCTATGTTGGAGAGTCCCACAGATAGACCTGTTCACCACAGACAAGAAGAAGATAGACCTGTTTGCCACAAACAAGAAGTCCGACCAGTTCTGTTTGAGAGGTGGATTGGGTTGCCATTTCCTGACAGATGCCTTCCCCCTAACTCCCTTGATATCTAAAGTGTTATCAAATTAAAGACAAGGGTTATTCTAGTACTTTCGACATGGCCAAGACAATCATGCTTGCTGTTTGTTAACCAATCTCCTTCCAAATCATCCCCCATCTTCTCTCTCCAGATGCTGGTGAAATTCTTCACCCCAACCTCGAGGTTCTTTGACTCAAGGCATGTCTGACTGACGGTTTGCAGGATTAGAAACAACCTGTTCTGAGGATGTAAGGAGAGTGCTATTACATGGTAGGAAATAGACTATTTGTAATAATTATCTGCAAATGTGGATGAGATTCAGTCAGTGGTGTGACCTAAGATGTTGTTCATCTGCATCCTCTCTGCTGTCAGATATACTAGATTACATTTTATAGCTAAAAATGTTGAGGATGTCCATAAACTCTGTTATAGTACACTTGACAACTATTACGGCCTTCCATCCTATGTTGGAGGGTTTTTCCATGTTCTCTCATCCTACAGCGATGAGATTTCTTTAGGGATTGGGGAACCTCTTTCCACAAATCAGATTCCCTACTCCAGTTTGGGACCTCATCTTGGTGCTTAGATGCCTTATTAGGCCTTACTGTGAACTTATGGCTGCATGCTCCCTTCTGAATTTGTCTATGAAAACAGCCTTTCTCATAGACATTACTTCTCAGCTCAAAGAGTTGGAGAGATAGGGGCCCCCCATTTTTGGTATTTTTTTAAGGATAAGGTCACGTTGCAACCGTACCCCAAGGTCTTATCAAAGGCATCCTTGTACTTCCACATAAACCAACCTATCCATCTTCCAGTGTTCTTCCCTGAACCACACCTGGATAAGGGAGATGAAGCATTACAAACACTCAGTGTCAGAATGGCATTAGTCTTTTACCTAGACAGGACTAAGTCCTTTAGGAAATCTCCCAGATTGTTTCTTTCCTTTGTGGGCAGAACTGAGCGGGGCTTAAATTCAGCAGGAGCTGTCCCGAGCAAAGCTCCAGGAAATATTTTCAACACCCCTGGAGTTTTTTATAGCATGGGGAAGTGTGGGGAAGGGGACCTCTGGGAAACACTCTATGAGAATTTAAGCCCTGTCCATCATCCAGATCATATTACTTTTATCTGCTATATGAAACAGCTTTAAAAGTAGCTCTTTCATCAGTGGATTGCTACATTGATTTGGGCTGCAGAGGTTCAATTCCATTCAAAGCCATCTTGTGAAATCATTCTTAAAAGAGTTGTCGTTAATCTGAAGCAGCAATTTAATGTTACATTGCATCCCTCCGCCACCTTTCCAGTTCAGAGCAGGGAATAAAGTTTGGGCAGAATTCAACATTCTCACTTTCTGGCTAGACTCTCTAGGAATGAGGAGGGACTTGAATTCCCTCCATATGGCATGTCCTTTCCTCTGATGGCTAGAAAAAATAATGCTGGTGCAGTCCATATAACATACAATAGAATGTACTTTTTTTTAAAAGGCACTCATATTCCATTCCCTAAAAACATCTAGCAAAATTTGACCTGACTTAGGCAGGATGGTTTTTCTCCCACTTTGTTTTCTACATTTACTATCTTCCTTTCATCCTGTCCTTATTAAATATATCGGAACCTGAGGACTGAGACCAGAATTGGGGAAGGGCCAAAGAAAAGTATCTAGGAGAGGGGAGGCATCAGGTGTGCAAGATATGAACTTAAACAGACTGAGAAAACAGCAGAAGCAGCTGGGGACAGGAATGCCTTAGGTATATGGTAAGTGTCTGGTAAAAACAGCTTTCATAGCAAATAAATCATAGAAATTAGAGTTAAGAAAGATATAATGGTTCATCCAGTCTACCCATGAGCCAAGACAGATTGTTCCCTATCGTACTTCCTCCAGTGCTTTTGTCCAGTCTAGTTTAAAAATCTTTTCTCTATGGTATAACCAATAGCCTATACTTCAAATAAGTTTAGGAGACCGAGCTTTTGTCTGTTATATAGTACTGTGGATTAGCACCTATAAGCATAAGTGCAGTATTCCATGGCAACCGACACAAGGATACATTTTAACTTCAGGAATAAACTTTACACAAACATCCTAACTAAACAACAAGTCTACATCCTCCCAGGTAAGAAGTGCTTCTGTTACTTACAGAATATGGGTTAAACTCAAAGAAGGTCATAATATCTTTCTAGAAATGTATTCTAAATATTTTTTTTTAGCAACCAAAACTAAGCTAGGCACTTTACAGAACAAAAGGGAGAGACAAGGCACTCGTTCAAAGAGCATGTCATCTAAGGCCCAGACCCTACAATCGGATCCTGAGGACTGAAAGGGTATACCCATACCCATTGAGCCCTGTGTGGACAGAAGGGTCCATCCATTTGGATCCAATTGCAGGATCAAGGCCTCATATTGGACCTCATGCTGTCTCTAAATTCTTTTTCTTTCTTTCTTTCCTTCTTTCTTTCTTAAAGCAGCATCTTTCAGGAATAATGTTTCAATTTTTTCCCTCAAGAGGTTTTAGCCATGAAATCAAATTATGTGAAAGATTTTGCTTCAGATCACATTTAGCATTTCAACAGTCCCTTTGACCTTCTTAAATATGTAGGCTGTTCTCTCTCTAACTTGCAATCCCTCTTGTCATTTTTAGGATGAAATATACAAATGGCATTTTATAAATTGGACTAGGCCATTCATCACACTTTCCTTTAAGTGGCCAGGGATAGTAGTTTAGGATATGGAATATTAAACTCCGCAATACAAAATAACAGATGACTTGATGGTTGGGTGTTCCCCCCAACACTCCAAAATCACTTCCACAATTTGGAAGGTTGGATGACACCACTGAGGTCAAGCACACGGGGCCGGCGCTTTCCATTTAGGCGGCCTAGGCAATTGCCTAGGGCGCCAGGATTATTGGGGGGCACCATTTTGCAGGGGGGGACGGCAGGCGGCTCCGGTTGACCTGCCGCAGTCATGCCTGCGGAGGGTCTGCTGGTCCCGTGGGTCCAGTGGAGCTGCCGCAGGCATTTCTGCAGATGGTCCGCTGCTCCCACAGCTCCGGTGGACCTCCCGCAGGCATGACTGTGGCAGCTCCACCGGAGCTGCGGACCAGGGGACCCTCCGCAGGCACGACTACGTCAGGTCAGCCGGAGCCGCGGGACCAGAGCGTGGGGAGGTGAAATGGCCGTGCGCCTAAGGCTCTAAAAATACTAGTGCCGGTCCTGCAAGCACATAAGAAGCTCATCCAGATTCTAAGATATGTAAGTATCTCATATAACACTCCAGCAGTTATTATTAAAAAATGCTGCTGAGTTGGATTTAGCAGTTGGAAGGAAAGTGAAAGGATAATTCTAATTTTTGTTCTTTTGACTCCTGAATCATTACATCATAGGACCTATGTTCTTCACAGACACTGAAGTTTTGAAATAACATGTATGTTAGTATCTAAAAAATTGTTATATATAGATAAGAGGAAGCAGCATGGGTTGGTGATCAGAGCTTTGGGTGAAAGCCACTTGGCCTGGATCCATTCCTGACGCTGAAAGATTTGTCTTAGGACCTTAGGCAACTCACTCCACTTCTTGGTGCTATAGTTTCTCCATCACTGAGGATAACAATATTTCCCTTCCTCCTGGGATTATGAGTCTTAATTAACTATTATAAAGTGCTGTGAGCTCCTGCACGTGAAATGATCCCTAGAAGAATGTGTTATTTATTATTATTTGGATATTTCCTCCTGAATTAATCTCATGCCTGAACCTAAATCTTTGGAGGTATTACTAACACAATCCACATGCAAAATCTCCCATTTACCTCAAGGACTCCAGATCAGGACTGGTGATGCTCTCTGGACAATTATATTTGATAACACTATAGGCTCCTTCATCCAAAACCCCTGCCTAGTCACAGGAACTGTAGTATGTGATCAGACCAGGGCTTAAATTCATCTGGAGTTGTCCGGAGTAGAGCTCTGGTAAATATTTTCAACCTCCCTGGAGTTTTCATAGCATGTTGAGGGAAGAGGGGAGAGGGCATAGGGTGCTCCGGGAAATACTCCATCAGAATTTAAGCAATGGAATTAAGGGTGCTTCAATTTCCAAGCAAAGACTCTCTAAATGGATATCTGGCTGTATTACCTATTGCTACCAGTCTCATGACCTTCAACCTTATTCTAGAGTAGGGATGGCCAACCCATGCCTCCGAAGCTGCATGCGGCTCTTCAGAAGTTAATATGCGGCTCCTTGCATAGGTGCTGACTCCGGGGCTGGAGCTAAGGGGGCCAACTTTTCACTGCTCAACCCCAGGCCCCACCCCCACTCCACCTCTTACCCCTAGGGCCTCGCCCCTTCACATCCTCTCACCTGAGCCTGCTGCACCCTTGCTCCTCCCCCCTCCATCCCAAAGCCTCCTGTACACTGTGAAACAGCTGATCACAGTGGGCAGGAGGCATGGGGAGGGAAGGGGAGCTGCTGATAGGCAGGGCTGCCAGCAGGCAGGAGGTGCTGAAGGTGGTGGGGGTGAGAGGGGCTGGTGGGGGCTGCCGCTGTATTACTGTGGCTCTTTGGCAACGTACATTCTGGCTCCTTTTCAGGCTCAGGTTGGCCACCCCTGTGCTAGAGTGTTAACACACTCTTCAGTAGCCTTTCTTAAGAATGTTCCTGTCACAGACATATGTAGAGCTGCAACCTGGATCTCCATTCCTACTTTTTCTGAACACTATGCAGTTACTCAGGCCTCAGCCTCAGATGCGATGTTTGGCTCTATTGTATTGTCTTCATTCTTGGACTTGACTCCAAAACCCCATGCCTCCATAGAGTGTACTGCTCAGTCTTTACCTAGAGTGGAACATCCATAGGGACATTACTCAAAGAAGTGTAGGTTTGTCACATTGTGCAGTAACTGTGTTTCTTTGAGATGTGTCCCCCTGTGGGTACTCTACTACTCACTCTCCTCACCTCTACTTCAGAGTTCTTTGCCGTGGAGTTTTGCATCAGAGAAGGAACTGAGGGCAGTTCACCCGTGCAACTCTATACAGACACAGTGCAGAGCATGAGGCTGCATGGAGCACATGTGCAGGCTGTAGTGGGCACTGCTACTTAAAATCTCTGATCTGAGGCACATGGAGCACATATGCACCTCGAGGACAGACATCTTGAATAGGGTTGCCAATATTCTTATTGCACAAAATCAAACACCCTTGGCCTTCCCTCTGTCCCACCTCTTCTCTGAAGCCCCGCCCCCTCCCTCCGTCACTCTCTCTCCCCAATTCTCATTCACTTTCTGGGCTGGGGCAGGGGATTGAGGTGAAGGAGGGGGTAAGGGCTCCAGCTGGGGGTGTGGGCTCTGTGGTAGGCCAGATAAAGGGGTTTAGAATGCTGGAGGGGGCTCTGACCTGGGGCACGAGGTTTGGGGTTTAGGTTCCAGCCTGTTGGCACTTACCTCAGGCAACTCTCAGTCAGTGGCACAGTGGGGCTAAGGCAGGCTCCCTGCCTACCTTGGCTCCGTACTGCTCCCTGAAGATGCCGGCATGTCCAGCCCCTAGGCAGAGGCACAGCCAGGAGACTTTGCACAGTGCCCGTGCCTACAGGCACCATTCTTACAGCTCCCATTGGACATGGTTCCTGGCCAATGGAAGCTGCAGAGCTGGTGCTCAGGCAAGGGCAGTTTTCAGAGCTTCCCCAATTGCCCCTGGGGGCTACAGAGACATGCCCTCTGCTTCCCGCAGCTGTGTGGAGGCAGGGCAGGCAGCCTGCTTTAGCTCCAATGCACCGCCAACTGGACTTTTAACAGTCCAGTCAGCAGTGCTGACTGGAGCTACCAGGGTCCCTTTTTGACTGGGTGTTCTGGTTGAAAACTGGACTCCTGGCAACCTTAATTCTTGAAAAAGCAGATACTGTACAGGGTGAATAGTTTTCTCTTATGGCACAACCATGCACTTGGACACATGTACAGTTATACTGTATGCTCACCTTAAAGGTTGGCTACTTTAGTTATCTATGTAAGAGAGTCATAGAATATCAGGGTTGGAAGGGACTTCAGGAGATCATCTAGTCCAACCCCCTGCTTAAAGCAGGAACAATCCATCGACAGATTTTTGCCCCAGATCCCTAAATGGCCCCCTCAAGGACTGAGCTCACAACCCTGGGTTTAGCAGGCCAATGCACAAACTACTGATACATCCTTCCCCCTCACCCCATACTATCTGTTTCACTGGTCCACATAATATTGTTTCTGCTAGTATTTTGTTCTTTTCATACTTTGAATTTTAGTTGTTGTTAAGAGCAACAGTTTATATACCTCCTGAGTCATAAAGTATGATGTCTGAATTTTGTTTAAACTTCTTAAAACTGTTTTTATTCCACATGTGACATCAAGTGTCCAATTTTCAAAGTCTTCTATGAAGTAAAAGGAGTACAAGGTGTGTATGTGGGAGGATGTTGTATGAATGTATCTTTGTGTGTTCTTACATATGTTTATTTGTGTGTATGCGTGGTATCCATTTTTGTGTTTCTATACTTGTCTTCATCTGTGCATGTATGTACTCATCTGTGATTATGCATGTGACATATGTACACTTTGTGGGTGTGTGTGCATGCATATGTTTGTGTGCATTCACATGTGCACGTGTGTGTGTATGTGTGCTTGTGCTGATATGCTTGTGCATTTGTCTGCGTGTTTATCATTGTGACCGTGCAGAAGTGTGCATGTGAGCACCTGTATAAGTCCTTGTGGATTTGGGTATGTTTTCTGTGCATTTTGATAAATGCAAAGTAATGCACATTGGAAAATATAATCTGAACTACACATATAAAATGATGGGGTCTAATTTAGCTGTTACCACTCATGAAAGAGATCTTGGAGTCATTGTGGATGACTCTGAAAACATCCACCCAATGTGCAATGGCAGTCAAAAAAGCAAACAGAATGTTGGGAGTCATTAAGAAAGGGATAGATAATAAGACAGAAAATATCATATTGCCTCTATATCGGGGGGGAGGGGGAGGAACTACAGCCCGGGGCTGCATCTGGCCCTCCAGATGTTTTAATCTGGCCCTCAGTCTCCTGCTGGGGAGTGAGGTCTGGCGGGTTGCCCCGCTCTGGCACTCCAGCTGGGGAGCTGGGTAGGGGTCTTGTCCCACTCTGCGTGGCATGTAGGGCATGTTCCCCCCCTCTGGCTCCTATACGGAGGAGTGGCCAGGTAGTTCTTCATTCTGCCCCTGTCTGCAGGCGCCACCCTTGCAGCTCCCATTGGCGGGGAACCGCGTCCAATGGGAGCTGCAGGGGTGGCGCCTGCAGACATGGCTGCATGAAGAGCCATCTGGCCACGCCTCTGCATAAGAGCTCGAGGGGGAACATGATGCTGCTTCTGGGAACTGCTTGAGGTAAGCACTGCCCAGAACCTGCACCCCTGGCCCTCTCCTACACTCCAACCCCATTACCCCAGCCCAGATCCCTCTCCTACCCTCTGAATCCCTTGGTCGCAGCCTGGAGCACCTTCCTGAACCCCAAGCCTCTCATCTCCAGCCCCACCCCAGAGTCTGCACCCCCAGCCAGATTCCTCCCTCCCCGGACTGCCCCAACCTGAAGACCCCTCCTGCACCTTGAACTCCTCATTTCTTGCCCCACCACAGAGCCCGCACTCCCAGCTGAGGCCCTCACTCCCTACCACACCGCAACCCCCAATTTTGTGAGCACACATGACCCGCTATACAATGTCCATACCAATATGTGGCCCTTGTGCCAAAAATTTTGCCCACCCCTGCTCTATATAAATCCATGGTACACCCATATCTTGAATATTGTATGCAGATGTGCTTGTGACATCTCAAAAAAGATATATTGGAATTAGAAAAGGTTCAGAAAAAGGCAGCAGAAATGATGAGGGGGTACGGAATGGCTGCCGTATGAGGAGAGATTAATAAGACTGGGACTTTTCAGCTCGGAAAAGAGAAGATTAAGGGGGGATATGATAGATGGCTACAAAATGGGTGGGAAGAAAGTAAATAAGGAGGTGTTATTTACTCCTTCTTATAACACAAGAACTAAGAGGCACCAAATGAAATTAATAGGCAGCAGCTTTAAAACAAAAGGAAGTATTTCTTCACACAATGTACAGAACCTGTGGAACTCCTTGCCAGAGGATGTTGTGAAGGCCAAGCCTATAACAGGATTCAAAAAAGAACTAGATAAATACACGGAGGATATGTCAATCAATGGCTATTAGCCAGGCTGCGCAGGGATGGTGCCCCACTGCAGCCTGTTTGCCAGAAGCTGAGAATGCACGACAGAAGCTAGATCACTTGATGATTACCTGTTCTATTCATTCCCTCTGGGGCACCTGGCACTGGCCACTATGGGAAGACAGGCTACTGGGCTAGATGGACCTTTGGTCTGACCCCATATGGCCGTTCTCTTATGTGCACATTTTGCTCTGTGTGTGGAGAAGAGCATGTTTCTGAGCCACACGTGAAGGCTCCTGCTTCGTTTGGAAAGGCTAGTGTCCAAGCCAATACATTCTGATAGAACTGAATAGTGTGTGTGCACGCTCGTGCACAGGCGTAGGCGGCAGTGCGGCTGGACTCCACCCGGGACACGTATCGCTGTTGCAGACACTCCGGGAACCGCGGTTACTCTCTCTAGACGTTCCCTAGGCTCCCGCCTCCTTCTCCCGGGTCAACAACGTCCCCGCAGCGCCAGGGGGCGCTGGAGGCGAGCGCGGCGCTCTAGGCCGCCACGCTGAGCCGGGCTGGCTCTATGGTGCTCCCTCTGCGAACCCCGAGCCCGCCCCCCCCGCGCCGCGGTCACACCATCCGCCGCCGGCCGCGGCGCTGCGTCAGCCAGACAAGATGGAGACCGCTGAGGAAGGTAACGCGCTCGCGATCACCCCTCCCCGGGTGCAGGGTGTTTACACGCGGGAGGGGCCGCCCCCAACCCCGCGCCTGGGGCTGCAGGTGCCTCGCGGCGGCTGCGGGGGTGTCCGTGCCGTTGTGCGCGTGGGGGTCTGGGCAGTGCCGGTGAGGGAGGGGTGTCGGCGGGGCAGTGCGCCCAGGGGCTGTCGGCGGGGGGGGCGGTGCGCGCAGCGGGGTGTTGGGGGAGTGTCTCTTATATAAGCGCTGTGGGGGTGCGGGTGAGTCCGGAGCCAGCGCTGGGGGGCGGGGGTATAGGCAGCGGGGCCCACCTACGCTGAGCCGTGCCGGGCTCGGGCTGGAGACGCAGCTCGCCGTGCGGGGATCCAGCGGCCGCCGGGTTTATTGTGCTGCCCAGCCCCCGCTGTGCCCATGTCCGCCCGGTGCGGCGGGCGCTGCTGGCGGTCAAAGGGCGCTGGGCACTTCGGGGGAGAGCTCCGCCTGCAGCGCAATAGCAGGGGCTGCGTCGGTGCACGGAGAGTTCCCTCGGCAGTGCCGCCTGCCCGGAGCAAAGTCACTCCTCCCTGTCCACCGTCAAAGATGTATCCCTGTTCTCTGCCCCAGCGTATCCTCTGATAGGGACAGGTACTTGGCGCCCCTTTACGTACCTCTTTTGGGAACAGTTAAATGTATTCTGTGTAATTCTTAAAAGTGAAAGATGGTTTGGAAGGTCTGTTTCTTTTAAATACAAATCTTGGGTGATGTCAACAATATAAGTGGTTCGGGCTCTGCTGGGAGGTGGCAGATCCATGTCCAGATCCCTTTTCCTCAGCAGGCAGAAGGGAGACTGGAACTGGTGGTTTTCCATGTCCTCAGTGAGTAAGTACCCTAACCACTGGGCTAAAGGTTATAATGGAGGGGCCTCCTCTTTGGCTGTTTTGTGTGATGTAAGGAAGCCTCTGAGTGAGCGTGCCTAGGGGATCGGGCCCTACAGGCATAAGAGCAGCCATATTGGATAAGACCTATGTCTCTAGCCCCAGGGTCCTGTCTTCTGTCAGTGGCCAGTACCAGATGCTTCAGAGGGAATGAACAAAAAATGGCAAATTGTCCAGCAATCTCATCCCTCTGTCATCTAGGCCCTGCTTCTGGCAATCGGAGATTTAGGGACACACACACAGCATGGGGTTGCACCCCTGACCGTCATGGCTAATAGCCATTGATGGGCATATTCTCCACGAACTTATCTAATTCTTTTTTTGAACCAAGTTATACTTTTGGCCTCCTCAACATCCCCAGCAAAGAGTTCCACAGGTTGATCCTGTGTTGTGTGAAGATGTATTTCCTCATGTTTGTTTTAGATTTGCTGCTTATTCATTTCATTGGCTGACCCCTTAGTTCTTACATTTTGTGAAGCAGTAAATAACCCTTCCCTATTCACTTTCTTCACACCATTGAAGATGTTATATACCTTTATCATGTCTCCCCTTAGTCATCTCTCTTCTAAGTTGAACAGTCCCATTTTAAAAAAAATTTCCTCCTGTGGAAGCTGTTCCATACCCCTAATAATTTTTGGTGTCCTTCTCTGTTCCATTTCCATTTCTAATATATCTTTTTTTTGAGATGGGCCATTCAGAACTGCATGCAGTAATCAAGGTGTGGGTGTACTACTTAAGCTGATTTAAGTGATATGTTACATACCACAGTTAGTATAGTAGTTCTGTAATTTTATATTTGAGTTTCTTCAGAACTCTTGAGTGAATACCATGTGATCCTAATAAATTAAACTCATTAAGTCATCAGTTTGTTCTAAAACCTCCTCTGACTCCTTAATCTGGGACAGTTCCTCAGACTTGTTGCCTTAAAAGAATGGTTCAGGTGTGGGAATCTTGCTCACATCTTCTGCAGTGTAACCAGTGCAAAAAAATTCATTTATTTTTTCCGCAAGGGCTTTGTCTTCTGTGAGTGCTTCTTTAGCACCCTGATTGTCCAGCGTTTTTTTGGTAGGCTTCCTGCCGCTGATGTACTTAAAAAGATTTTTGCTATTTACTTTTTAAACTATTATTCTCTCAAAAACTCAGTTAAATCGCTGCTGAGGGTTGAGTTTTGAGGTTGTGAAAAATTGTAATAAAGACGACCTGTAAATTTTCAAAAAAGATAAAAATGCAGTTAAGGTATTTGTTGACAACCTTACAAAAATCAAGACAAGAGGCACTAGTTTTCATTTTTCTTCATGAAGGTTGGACCTACTTACTGCTCACTGAGGCATCGTTCCTTACTCCTAGTTTTATTCAATGGTCTGTGTGATGTTGACAGCATGAAGGCTGTCATTTTGCGGAAAAGTAATCATTTTATATTTCAGTTTTTTGAAAAAAAGTATTAGAAAAATGGGAAATAAAAGAAAATAGTTACAGTCTACAACTTCCTGCAATTATTTTATCAAACGGAAATAGGTGACTGTCAGTGGATCTGCACTTCATGGTCTTGCCCTTCTTTGTTGTTGACTTGATGCATTCAGCACTTAATGCTAAAGTCAGACTCTTTAGAATCAGTTAAAAGCACACTTGCAAATGTTAAATAACTGCTTAGGTCTTTTATGCTGTTTTCATAATGGCCATATCTATTTATGGGCTTGTGATGAGGTGCACTGCAAATTTATCTTGAGTTTCAGCTGATTGTTTAGAACAGGAATGTTATTTATTAGTATGGTATTCTTTCAGAGCAAAGAGAAAATGTTACTGCACTAGTTTTTTTAGTATTTAAATAAACTTAAATAGTTTCTAGATAAAAGAGAATACATTGAATTGAGTCAAGTCAGAGGTCAGCTCTACACTAGAAAAATTACCCATTGCTGACACCAGTTGGCAGCAGTAGGTCCAGTACTGGTTAAACTGCACAGCTTAATTGCATTTGGGGAACAAGACACATAATCAGCACCATTTGAGAAAACCCTGGCTAAGACTTGCTTGGAATAAATTTCATTTTATTCATTGTTTTCTGAAATGGTGTTGATCATGAAAAGCCGTGCTCTAAACTTGCAATGTGCTGCTGATACCTCTTGTCTGCAATGGGTAATTTTTCTAATGTGGACCAGGCCAGACTGGCTAGTTCTTTAGTACACTGAGAATCATTAAGGCTGTTCCAGTAAGCCTCTGGAATGCAGTATGTAGGTAATGTCTAGTACATCTTGGAATGTTTGTATGTTACTCTGTAGCTTCATTTGCTCTCAAACTCTACAGTTGCTCTGAGGAACTATCCAAAACACTTAGAGATTTTTCCCTCTCTCTCAAAGCTAGGACTTTGGGGCTCAGACCCTGGCATCCATCTTTCATTTCCAAAGAGTTTCCCTTTAAGAAGACTTCAGCCTCTTCCAGAAATAACTCACCAACAACTGCAGAGTCTGCTAGCATCATAGGGGTGTGGAGACTAGCTAGGCTTCCTCTCACTGCCCTGCAAAGCCGGGAAGACTTCAGGTGAACATGGCCCAAGCAGCCTCCCCTTTTTGTAGGAATACCATGGTAGTGCCTTTACAGCCTCAGTAGTCCTTATTATGTCTTCATTTCTGGACTCTGAGCATCTTGGGGTTGGGAGACTGACTGAGGGTGGGGAGGGTGTGGAAAAGGGGGATGATTTAGGGGTCAGATAAAGAGCAGACCTGAATGACAGTTTCGCAACCCCAGACCATAGTGGCATCAGAACATATGCTCTATAACTGAGCAAAGGATTTGCTGCTCAGTAGCACCTGACATGTTTATGGATTCACCTCTGCTAACTGGGTAGCAGCAGTGTGTGTCAGAAACATTGGTTTGCCTTCCTGCCACACCCAATGTCGGTGTGGGGCTTATATACAGAATAGGGCAGGGATCAGCAATCTTTGGCTTGCAGCCTGCCAGGGTAAGCACTCTGGTGAGCCGGGCCGGTTTGTTTACCTGCCATGTCCACGGGTTTGGCCGATTGCGGCTTCCACTGGCCATGGTTCGCTGTCCCAGGCCAATGGAGGCTGCAGGAAGTGGCATGGGGTGAGGAATGAGCTGGCTGTGGCTTCCCACCACCCCCATTGGCCTGGATTGGCCAAACCTGCGGACGTGGCAGGTAAACAAACCAGCCCAGCCTGCCAGCGTACTTACCCTGGTGGGCCACGGGCCAAAGGTTGCTGATCTCTGGAATAGGGTCTGTTGTCTGAGGGAGACTCATGGGGATAGTTGTTTTAGAGAGGTGGAGAGCTATTAGTGCTAGCAATGGAGTATAGCCTCCTGAGGAGGATAAACAAAATAATAGGCAACAAGCCCAGTTCTGAGGGGGGGAGTATGTAAATGTTAAAGGAGCTGAGGGAACACACTTAACAAGGAATTTTTGAAAAACTGAAATAGTTTAGATTACCAAGGTGAGCATGTTGTTAGCCTGTGAGAATGTATGATAGTACTGTTACCCTTGTCTTAACTGTTGCTACAGATGTTGTTTTATCTTAATTTAGGTCCCAATCCTAAAAACATTCATAGAAGTAGTAACATTTAGGGGATTCCTCACATATATAATCTTAATCATGTGTAAAATATTTACAGGCTTGAGGCCTTCGATTGTAAGCTCCATGTTCACTTATATGTTGTAGTGCAGGGGTGGGTAAACTTTTTGGCCCAAGGGCCACATCAGGGAATAGAAATTGTATGTTAGGCCATGAATGCTCACAAAATTGAGGTTGAGGTGCAGGATGGGGTGTGGACTCTGGGGTGGGGCTGGGATGAGTTTGGGGTGTAGGAGGGTGCTCTGGGCTGGGACCGAGGGTTTTTTAGAGCGGGAGGGGGATCAGGGCTGGGGCAGGCATGTGGGAAGGGGTGCAGGATCTGGCTGGGGTTGTGGGCTCTGGGGTGGGGCTGGGGATGAGAGGTTTTGGGTGTAGGAGGGTGCTCCTGGCTGGGATCGAGGGGTTTAGAGAGCAGGAGGGGTATCAGAGCTGGGGCAGGGGATTCGGGTGTGGGGAGAGGCTCAGCAGGTGCAGGCTCCGAGCAGCGCTTACTTCAAGCGGCTCCCGAAGCAGCGGCATGTCCCTTCTCCAGCTCCTATGCAGAGGCATGGCCAGGTGGCTCTGCACTCTGCCCCATCCACTGGCACCACACCTGCAGTTCCCATTGGAGCGTAGGAGCTGGAGTGGGGCCATGCTGTGGCTTCCGGGAACCAGGTGGTGCGGCCTCTAACCCAGCGCCCTGCCCGGAGCAGGGCCATGCCGTGTGATGCGGCCTCCTACCCAGCGCCCCTAAGGCCCGTGAGCCATAGTTTTCCCACCTCTGTTGTAGCGTGATAAGATGGAATTGTGTTTGAGGTTTAAGGGGACTACTGTAGTATATACAAAAGCATTAATTTTAAATTTAACATTTAAACTTTTATAGCACTTACAAGTGGCATTTTCTCACTCAACCATGGGGAATGGATGAGTGACTTTTTCAAGTCCTAGTTTACTCTTAGTTATCAGTTTTCCCACATGTTAACAGGATATTGGTATATGTTGAAATGTAGTAGCTAATAACTCTTTAAAATCTGGATTAAAACTGTAGTTAGCCTTCTCTGATTATATCTTCTCTAAGCACGTGTTGTTAAGGTCATGCTAATAAACTATATCGGGGTGGGGAAACTATGGCCTAGGGGCTGCATCCGATCCTCCGGATGTTTTAATCTGGCCCTGAGGCTCCCGCCAGGGAGTAGGGTCTGGTGGCTTGCCCTGCTCTGGCACTCTAACCGGGGAGCTGGGTAGGGGGCTTTCCCCACTCTGCATGGTATGTGGGGCATGTCCCACCTCTGGCTTCTATGTGTAGGGGCAGCCAGGGTGCTCTACATGCTACCCCTGCCCCAAGCCCACTCCTGCAGATCCCATTGGCCAGGAACTGCAGGGGCAGCGCTTGTGGACAGGCCTGTGCGCAGACCCACCTAGCCAAGCCTCCGCATAGGAGCCAGAGCAGGAACATGCTGCTGCTTCTGGGGGCTGCTTGTGGTAAGCACCGCCCAGAGCCTGCACCCATGACCCCCTCCTGTGCCCTTGCCCCAGCCCTGATCCCTCTCCTGCCCTCCGAACCCCTTCCTAAGCACCTTCCTGAACCCCAAACCCCTAATTCCCAGCTCCCTTCCAGAGCCCTCACCCCCAGCCAGAGCCTCCCTGCCCCAGCCCGGAGACCCAGCCTGCACCCTGAACTCCTCATTTCTTGCCCCACCACAGAGCCCACACCCCCAGCCGGAGCCCTCACCCCCTCCCGCACCTCAGCCTCCAATTTCATGAGCATTCATGGCCCATCATACAATTTCAGTACCCACCCCGGACTATATTATGTCACCATAAAACTGTCAAAACTCCATCACCACATGACCATATCCATATGTGTATCTTTTATAAAGGAACTTTGAAAGGCTAAAACTTCCATGTATAACAAAATCTAGTTTGTGCTGGTGGAGGATACTGTTATTGCTCTGCAATTAAATTTTACTCTATAGTTAATATCTAGGCGTTGTGACGCCGAAGAGAGATTTCTCTAATGGGGGGAATAGAAGACTGAGGTGTTATATGCAGAGAAAAATAGGCAATCTGGCTTTAACAACTTTTATCAAGATAAAAAGCTATATATAGCATAGATTTCCCTGCACTTTGCATGTAAACAGAGAGGAAGATGAGAACTGTATACACAAGTAGAAAACTACACTTGCTAGGCAGCCAGAACTCATTTTGAATGTTGCAATGTATAGGCAATAATGTGTGTAATTAATTCCGGGAGGCTGCCCTCAGGAGACGGAGTAGATTGAAGCTAACTGTTGCCTTTACAGTCTGAATTATATTAGGCCTAATATATGTGTTTTATATTTGGATTTCTACAATGATACAAAAACACCCATACAAAAGTTCTCAGCACACCCTGACACCAGTTACACAAACTTATTTTGACAGCCAGAAGTAAAATTCTTTAAAAAAGCACAGAATTCCACTCTCCACCCACCCCATAGATATAAAAGCAACTTCCACAAATTCATGTGCCTTGCAGCATGTCCTTCAGAGAATGTATTATCTCCAGCCTCATTTCTTTGAAATCAAGGGCATCTTGACCGTTCAAAGCTGGTGAAGTGTGCTATGGTGGTGAGAGATGGTCTCTCTAGGGGGAATATCTGAAGTCATGTAGGGCTTTATAGGTCAAAACTAGCACCTTAAATTCCATTCAGAAGAAAATAGGCCACTGATACAGATCATATGATACTCCAGGGAAGGAATACTAAAGGGTATGTCTTCACTAGCAATGTTAAAGCACTGCTTGCTGGGGCAACGCTTTAACGTGGCTGTGTAGTCATGACACTAGTGCTGGGAGAGAGGTCTCCCAGCGCTATAAAAAAAATCACATCCACGAGGGGAGTAGCTCTCAGCATGGGAGCACGGCTCCCAGTGCTGGTGCACTGTCTACACTGCCACTTTACGCCACTGAAACTTGCAGTGCTCAGGGGGGTGTTTTTTCACACCCCGAGCAAGAAAGTTGCAGCGTTGTAAAGTGGCTGTGTAGACAGGGCCTTAATAAGCAAGCTCGTGCAAAATGTGGCACCTTAAATTTCTGAATTAATTTAAGTTGTATCCCCATGTAGCTTGCATTGCAGTAATCCAGTCTTTAGGTGACAAAGATACAGATCATTATTTTGTTTAGGGATTGCAGTAGCACTTACAAGACCCAAACAAGTTGGACATAGTGTGTGAGAGTACAGAGAAGTGATGTGACTTGGTTATGGTCACACAGAGTCAGAGCTGGGAATAAAACCCAGGGTCTCCTGACTTTCAGCCAAATGTCCAATTCTTCAGACAGTAGTGCCTTCCTTCTGGGTTATTTTAGCAGGGTTGCATCTGAAAAAAGTCACATTGCCCAATTCAGATGCATTTGGTTAAAAGTACTTCTGGACTCTGCTTCTATGTTTTCACTCAGCCACAGCTGAGCTTAAAACACAACAACCAAGCTGCATTCCCATGGAATAAAAGGCAGACAAGTGTCCTTAATTGGCAGTGACATCCGCTTCACTGTATCATTTGGCAACTTCCCCTAATCTGCCAACATTATTTCAATTTTATGTGGATTGAGCTTTAGTCACCTAGTTTTCATCCATGTCCCAATCTGATCCCAGTATTGGGATAGGCATTCAACAGCAATGATTGGATTGGGTGATTAATATACTGATGACACCCAGTTTTTTTAAAGTACTACCTCAGAACTAAGCTTCTTAGGCCTTGGCTATACTTGCAAGTTAGAGCACATTAAATCGCCCCAGGTGCCCTATCTCCTGAGGTGTCTACACTGGCAAGGCACTTAGAGCCCCTGGACTCTGCAGCTGGAGTGCTCCTGGTAATCCATGTTCACGAGAATCATAGAGCTTGCTGCACCCTAGCTTAAATGCCTGGGTGTCAGTGTGGACGACGTGTTGCATTACGGCGCAGTGATTGGCCTCCAGAAAAGTCCCATAATCTCTTGAAGTCAAGTGGCCACTCTTGTCATTGTTTTGAACTTGGCTGCAGGCATGCGGCCATCCTCTTTCAAAGCTCTATTTCTGACTGCCGGCATGCTTATCTGCTCCAGGACAAATCAAACCATTACTGTGGAATGCTACTGCCACCAAGGCAGGCATGGGGGTGGGGTGGGGGGCTGATGTTGGAGGTTTTCCACTGCTGCTGTCTGAACTTATAAGACAGTATGCTGACACACTCTCTGCCCCTCAAAACACAGTCTCTCCCCCCACATACACACTCCCTGACACACTCCACCCCCCCCACCATTTGAAAAGCACTCTGCAGCCACTTCCACACTGGGAGAGCTACCACAATGCACTGCTCTCTGTGGCGTTGCAAGAGCTGCTAATGTGGCATGCCACTGCGCTTGCAGCTGACAGTGTAAACATACAGCAGCACTTTCCCTGATGCTGTCTCCGAGAGCTGGTTTAACTCCCAGTGCTCTACATCTGCAAGTGTAGCCATGCCCTGAGGCCGTGTCTACACAGCAATATGTGTCTTGGATTAGTGCAGCATTTCTCAAAGTGGGAGTCCCGACCCAAAAAGGGATTGCAAGGCTATTGTACAGGGGTCATGAGATCACAAAAAATATTGCTGGAGGGAATGGGAAGCGGGTACAGCAGCTGCCTCTCTCCAGCTACTCAGCTCTGAAGGCAGCACTGCTGCCAGCAGCAGTGCAGAAGAAAGGGTGGCAATATCATGAGTATGCTCCTATGAGTATGTACAGTAATTTGCTATCACTTTTTTTTATGGCAGGAGGGATTGTTACGGCGTGAAATAATTTTTTTTTTTTTTTGCTGGAACCCTCTTTAAAAGTGAGAACCCCTGGACTAGTGGGACTCAAGTCAGCTGACCCATGTCAAGGAACCCTGGGCTTAAGCGTCTACATTGCATTTTAACCATATGTTAAGAATTTTTTGACTTTGCTCAAACCTAGAGCTCTGGCATCCACACTGCAGTGCACAGATCTGAGTCAAAGTAACCATATCCCAGAATATCTAGTTGCCCCCTTCCCCCAGTGTTGACACTCTAGGCCAGGGGTTTTCAAATGGGGGGTCATGACCCCTTGGGGTCATAAGGTTCTGTGGGGGGGGTCGTGAACTGTCAGCCTCCACCCCAAGGTTATATGTGGGGGGAGGGATAGCTCAGTGGTTTGAGCATTGGTCTGTTAAACCCAGGGTTGTAAGTTCAATCCTTGAGGGGGCCATTTAGGGATCTGGAGCAAAAATCTGTCTGGGGATTGGTCCTGCTTTGAGCATGGGGTTGGACTAGATGACCTCCTGAGATCCCTTCCAACTCTGATGTTCTGTGAAAATCTGCCTCCAGCATTTATAATGGTGTTAAATATAAAAGAAATGTGGTTTTAATATATAAGGGGAGTCGCACTCAGAGGCTTGGTGTGTGAAAGGGGTCACCAAAACAAAAGTTTGAGAACCACTGCTCTAGCCCTAGGAACGTGGTGCACTGTGGGAAAACTGTACTGTCTACATTCCTGGATAGGCTTGGATACTATTCCCACCAAATGACATTGACATAAATGGTATTATGTGCTTGGAGGTGGGAGGGGAAACTGGCTCATTTTGTGGGGGGTGAGGGAACAGTGCTTGTGAGAGGGAGTGGTCTTGATTGCCGTGCAATGTGATGGAAAATAAATGTGTGGTTGGGGGAAGACAGGGAGTGAATCGCTTTGTGAAATGGCTTGACTGTATCAGTCTCCACTGAAAACCCTGGAGACTCCCTAGTAGTGTGCTTGTGCAAGTTGCAGATCACTTGTTCTTCAGGAGGAACACCCTTAGTGGGATATACACTGCATCAGAGTCACCACCTCAATTAAAGTTTTCTAACCCTGGCTCAGCTGAACACTGGGGCAGAAGCAGCCTCCAGTGTTCAACTGATAGTGCTTCTTACTCCCACTTTTCTAACAAGTCTCCAGAAGCAGCCAACATGGATGACCCACTAGTCTGCTTAATAACGAAGGTTTTCATTTTTTGGCAATCCCCCATCAAGGGCCACAGAAGTAGCTACTTCGTTCCATGCTTCATTCTGACCAGGGTGTGTGTCCCTGCCCAAGTGACCCGGCTTGGGGGATCATTGCTCTCCTCCCAAAGATCCCATCCATTAAAACACACACACACCAGCCATGCTGCGCAGTGATGAAGTGCATACCCAGGGCTTGGGTGCAGTGTGCTCCAGCACCCCCAGGCAAGCCCTTATCCCTGTCCCCACTGAAGGCTGCAGGGAAGTTTTGGGGCTGGCTCCCTCTCACCACCCTGACAGTACATGCACCCAGGTGCCCCTGCATATGCAGTCCCAGTGAGGGCAGGGTGAGCCTGGAAGCAAGAGTCAGAGAGCAGAGCGGGAACCAAGCACTGCCCTGTGGATAGGATTGCCAAGTTTGGTTTGAGGTATTCCTGGACATATTCATCATATGACACAATCTTTAAAGATTCATCTTTAATTCCTGGAGACTCCTGAACAGTAGTGGAGGGTTGGCAACACTATGCTATGGAGCTCCCAGCTCAGCCTGGCCTGGGCAGGGAGGACCCCCCAATAGCCCGACAGCTAGGAGTCACCTCTGACCTGGCAACTTTGCCACCTCCTCCAGGCAAGTGCTGCACAGCAGCAGGGAGGAGCAGAAGCTGGAGCCATCATTGCAGGAGTAGCAGGAATGGGGACCATGACTGGGCAGGCAGTAATGTTGCTTTCTGCCAGCTGTGCTGGCTGCCTGCAGTGCTATTACTCTGCCATCAGTAACGGTGCGATATATCTGGAGGACACCTGGAACCCGAATCAAGCCAAGGCAACATGTACATAGGAAAGCAGTAGGACTCTGACTCTTGGCCCTAGCTTGATTCTGGTTCAGACCTTCCAGGGTCCTGGGACCCTGGGTCTGAGCCCTAGGTTAGTACAATTGCGAGGTGGACGCAAGGGGTGTTTGCCTTGAGCCTAGGCTCAGACTTGGGCTTATATTGCACCTCTGAGCCTCTCTCAACCCCCTGCCCATGCTCTGATCCCCCTCCTGCCCTCCAAACCCCTCGATCCCAGCCCGGAGCACCCTTCTGCACCCCAAACCCCTCATCCCCAGCCTCACTCCAGAGCCTACACTTCCAGCCAAAGTCCGCAGCCCTCCTTCCGGCCCGGAGCCTCTTCCTAAAACCTTGAACTCTTAATTTATGGCCCCACCTTGGAGCCTGCACCCCCAACCAGAGCCCTCATCACTCCCCCTGCACTCCAACCCCAATTTTGTGAATATTCATGGCCCACCATACAATTTCTATTCCCAGATGTGGCCCTCCAGCCAAAAAGTTTGCCCACCCCTACTCTAGAACATCTCAGCGATGCTCACAGGGAGGAAGAGCAATTGTTCTACACCATCTTTTGAGAACACTCAATAAGAAAGTTATACGTACCTACCTAAGAGCAATACAGTCCATTCCTGCTGTCCACAGATGAGTCAGCCACACTTCATGTGTATAGTAATAATCCTCCTGGGTAATAGTGATAGGTTAATAAAAAGATCTTATCACTATGTCTTATGAGGTAATGAAACTAACTGAGGCAAATTCAGTGCTGACCACATCAGTCTGTAATATTACTGATTCTGCATTCATAATGTTTCTGGGCTTTCTGAATTTTAGCTTTGCAATCCATGTAAATGATCCAGAGACCTGAATCAAATGTACCAATTTATTTTTCCTCCTCTTATTTCCTGAATTACTTAGTTTTTATGGCCAGTCTCTGAAAACTGAATTTGGGATGGAATATCTTAGCCTCATACACAGAGGCTGGCGTTCAGTAAATATTTTGAGGTCTGTGGATGAAAATAGCTATATATTGTTTCTGACTTTTAGAGAAAGTAAAACATTAACCGTTTGAGTTCCAGCTGAGCACAAAAAGATATGAACATAAGAAGGTGTGGCACTTTCTTGACTCTTTGACACAAATGTTTAACACAAGGCATGGAGCTGATGTTTTCATACAGATGATTTTTGGCTAGGATAATGACTCTTAAATATTTTATTTACTTAAGTGTTCCATCTGTATTGGTTGTGTTTAGCTAATTGTCAAGAGCATCTAGAGTTGGGATAGTCTTTGTGTCTGCTCTTATAAATAGAAATAACATGTTTTTCACTTCAGAAAATCTCCCACAGCTATTTTAATTCAGGAGAAAGCAGGTGATAGGGTTATGGAACAAGAGACAGAATTTATTCTGCTCTTCTGTAGCTCCTGAAACCTATATTGCTTCTAATTAGGTAGAACTTGCAACCACTTGATCAAGTATACCTTTCAGCTTTTGTCACTTTAAAGCAGTGAGGTTTTTTTTAAAAAAAATTGTTTTTTTAGTTCCTCTAAAGTGCTGAGAACAATAATTTACTAGGGTCAGGGCTAGTATCCCAAATGACATATCCTTGGTTATACCTCAGACCTTCCTGTCGTCTGTTTACTTTGCATAAAACTTCTACAACTACTCTCAGCTTCCAATGCCAAGTTGACAGGCAGCTGTCTGGGAGCATCATCTTATGTCCTCAGATGACCCCTATGTGTTGCTGTTTTAGCAGTACAAATATCTTTACATCCAGTGTGCTCATGCATACGTCCTCAGCAGTTGTGTGTTTGTATATACTTGTTAATTCCAGAACCTTTCAGTTCTGTTGTTTTTGTGTGGTAGAGATTTTTATCAATTTTTTACAGTGGGAGGATGTTCAGGAAGCAGAAGCAGAATTCTGTTCTGCTCTGCTTGAGCTCATAGAATCTTTATTTCTCCAATTAAGTTCAAAATATGTCTTGTGTATTTTACAGTTTATTTCATTTTAAATCTATCTGATTTTATTTTGCTCTGTGGCATGATCCTTGACCATAATGCTGTATTTTCCATTATTTTTTATTCTTAATTAATTTTGATATTAAATGTGTGAGAAACTTTAAGCAAAATGATAAGTTTCTTGTTTTGGCCAGCAGACATATGTAGGGTGTGTCGGTCTGAAGGAACACCTGAGAAACCCCTCTATCATCCGTGCGTGTGTACTGGCAGTATTAAATTTATTCATCAAGAATGGTAAGTTTTAATTTTTTAAATAGAACACAAATATTTTCTAAAAGGGATACTTGTTAGGTCTTCAAAAGAACTACTTTGTAAACAGAAAAGTTAGGTTGTGGAAAAATTATATTTAAATGTAAACTTTTGGATGGTTCTTACAAGTTAGCTTGCATTATCTGCTTTCTGTCTCTGTAGCGTAAAGAGCACGTGAAAACCAAAGTATGTGCACCTACATGTTGTAACAGTCATTCCTGCTTACAAATACAGTAGTATTTGACTGGTAGTCTTTTATAAACTGTGCGCATCAGGAAGACAGCTGACTAAACTTACTAAATTATTAGTATATCTTTCTGCACCTTTATAGATATGAATTAGAGTGTAAAGGTCTAACACCCAAGGGTAAATATTATATTTTAACGTTTAAAAATCCTATATTAATGCAATATTATGGTTGCATAGTTAATCATGAAAACGACAAAGTTAAAGCTGCCCCCCAGTGTGACTGAATTATGATAGTGATTAATTACACAATCGCTTACTATTTCAACCTTAGATATACAGGTGTACTTTGTACAAACAATCCCCAGAGAGGAGAGAGGGAGGGAGAAAAAAAATTACAGGTCCACATTAATAGAGGTGCATGTGCCCTGTGTGTGTTAGCCTTTTGGATAGTAGTGTCTGTAAGATTTGAGTTAATGCACACCCAAAGAGCGCACATCATCAGTAGTACAAACAATTTCTTTGAAGAGTCACAGTTACCAGGTAGCCTGCTCTCCTTTTCCATTCTTGCATACCAATTTCATTTTCATAGTGGTCCAAACTATCTGTATTGATTTAACAGGCTTAATATAGTTGATAAATTAATAAATCCAATTATTGGCTTTTCAACTGTAATTTTTTTAGCCTTGAACTTTTCACAAGTGGCAGGAAATCAATTGCTTGGATGTCTTAAATTTTTAAGCATAGACACATTTTAGCTCTATGTTCGTGTTTCTCTTTATTGCAGCTTAGTTCAGTGGCTGAAACACAGCAGAAAAGAATACTGTGAATTATGTAAACACAGATTTGCTTTCACACCAAGTAAGTATATAACACCTTTTCTATCTTTTTCAACACTTTTGTTTCCTTATTTTCTTATTTGTGATATTTATAGTAGTGATTAGCATTTTCTATATTTCTAAGTGTATCTCTGTAGATAGTTTTGGCCAATGTCTCTTATTCTTGTTTGACCTGTAGCTCTTTTGAGTAGATCACAATATAGGTTTTTCAAAAAATTTTCTTTGTAGCAGATAATACTGATTTTTTTCATCCACCTAGTTTCCAAGAAAGAATATTCAGTATCTTTTGGTTGATGCCCACAATTCCAGTTCATGGACTGTGAGCTGAGTTTAAATAACTTAATGCGTACAGTTCATTTTCAGTTACAGTGTATTCAGCAGGAGTAAAGTTCTGAGGAATCTGTAAGTTTTAGACTGCTAAAATGAGGTGAACCAAACCTGTAATCTACAGTTGACAAACTTTTTTCAATTGCTTTTGAAGTATCTGTCTGTAAGAACATTACTTTGCAGAATTGACTTAGTATCTTACTAACTTCTTCCTAGCAACACAGTTGACACTAGCAATGTGAGTTGATTTAATGTACCCTAATATTCTCCATCCATTCTACCACCACCTCAATCAAGATTGAGTAGCTACCACAAATAATTGTTTATCGTGTTAGATTCAGCTAACGAAAATTGAAGTTAAGCAATTCAGGTAATTTTTAAAAACCTTAGACTCAAGAGCTGACCTTATCTCTGTGCAGTTTCTGATGGGATGCATGTTCTGTTCTACTGGGTAACAAGAAAACTAACATTGGGCAAGGTGTCAAATAAGTAAGGCCCCTGATCTATGTGGCATGTTAGGCCTCAGTCGTTCCGCATTGCCCTCTCATTGCCTGTATAATCAGTACAATATTCCTTGTATTATTTATTTTAATTCAGTTTACAGTAGAACCTCAGAGATACAAATACCAGAGTTATGAACTGACCAGCCAGCCACACATCTCATTTGGAACCAGAAGTACGCAGTCAGGCAGCAGCAGAGACCAAAAAAAAAAAAAAGTAAATTACAGTACAGTACTGTGTTAACTGTAAACTACTAAAAAAATATACTTCTGTGTACTAAAGTTTCAAAGCTGTGTTAAGTCAATGTTCAGTTATATACTTCTGAAAGAACTGTAACAGGGATCGGCAACCTTTTGGCACACGGCCCGTCAGGGAAATCTGCTGGCTGGCTGGCTGGGCCGGTTTGTTTACCTACATCGTCTGCAGGTTCGGCCCATCGCAGCTCCCACTGGCCATGGTTCACCATTCCAGGCCAATGGGGGCTGCAGCAAGCAGCCCGGGCCAAGGGATGTGCTGGCTGCCACTTCCGGCAGCCCCCATTGTCCGGGAACGGCGAATAGCGGCCAGTGGGAGCTGCGATCGGCCGAATCTGCAGACACTGCCGGTAAACAAACCTGACAGGCTGCGTGCAAAAGGTTGCCGATCCCTGAACTATAACATTTTGTTCAGTTACAGACACTTCAGAGTTACAGACAACCTCCATTCCTGAGGTGTCGCTAACTCTGAGGTTCTACTGCACTTTATGCTGCTCCCAAATTCTAAGTTTTAAATGTGCTGCGTAAAGAGACTTTTTTTTAAAAAAAAAACTAATGAGTCCCTGCATCCTAGGAACTGTCTGGGGTGGGGGAGGGTAGCTGGTGGTTTGAATAGTTGGGAGTTTTTTGTCATTCAGGAGGCAGTTTGGCTCTTGCTGCTGAAGGACAAGTGATGCATCTCTTTTCCTCCCCCCCACCCTGCCCCCTGGATTCAGTTGCCTCTATCCTCAACCAATTAGGGAAGGAGTATTTTATTCTCCATTCCAGGATCCCTTTATACCAACTAGCTGTTGCCTTGTAACCCACCCCAAAATCTGTCATAGCAACCATAATAACATAAAAGCATATTAGACTGATACTACTAGTGACATGATCAGAAAATATATAGATAATGTTGGCAGTTTGGGGTTAACACCGGACAGATGGAGTGGAGCATTTAGTATCTTTCAGAGTTACTGTTTCAGACTGGTTGGTAGACTCTGACATATGTTATTGCATTGGTTATACATGCTTCTTGGTTATATTTCTAGCTTGCAAGAGTTTCCTCTTAAACCTTAAAAAATGACGTGGATAAAAATTATTTAAAAAAAATCAGTGTTTATTTAAATAGTTTTATTTTTTTTAAATAAATTTATTTGACATTAGGACAACCTATGCTAAGGCCTTAAATTATTTTAATAAATTATAATAAGTTAAGTTAAATTAAAAAAAAATAAAGTACATGTTTTCTGTCAAGTTTTAAGAAAAGTCAGACTACTGAGCTGGTGGAAGTCGCTAACCTAAGCAATTTCTTGAAATGAGACCAGCTTTTGATAGCAGTAGACTCTTCTGTATGTGCAGAGATAATATTTTCTTCATTTCATTTTCTTCAACTAGTTCAGTTCAATAACTAGTTGAGAAAACAATTGGGAGTTAAAAAATAGGGATGCTTGTTTTGCAATCTCTGAATAAACACTGGGTATAAGAAGATGAGATATGTTAATGCTAGAAACTTGTAGCACATGGTGACCAGAAACAATCAGTTAAATTCATTAACTACAGATATTTCCTTTATTTAATAAATCAGTTATTTTTAAATGCAAAAAAAGTTTTCAGAAACTTTGGCTAACTTTTTTCTTATGTATCCAGCATTTTTAATGTAGTTTTTATTTAATAAAAAAATTAAAATACTGTTTTTGTGTATTTTAATTGAATTTGAATGTCAATCCAAACAGACCTTGGCACAAATCACAACTAAATCATTACTCATCTGGTAAATAAGAAATGCATCATTCATCATTTTCTAGTATAATAAAAATTAGGAATCTGAATAAAGAAGTTAAACTATATAGTTGCGAAAATAAATGTGTATATAAATGTAGTGTATCCTCTGGTTACACTAAATTTGGTGCTGCTGTTTGCTAAAGGCTATATGTAGTTGCAACAGAAAATCTACCTTGATTCTGGGGCACAGCTGTGTGGCATTCTAAGAGAAATCCATAAATTTGCAAAAATCAAAAGGCCAACTTACTGAATTTGACATGGGGCTCTGTTAATAACTGTTACTTAAAATGTATCTGTAAAACAAAGGAAGTATGAACAATACAGCACTTACCTCTAAAGAAAGCAGAGGGCATTTAAACACAGTTATGAAAGGTGAAGAGAACGTTTGAATGCTTGTGCACATATGTATTCCATTTAGGGTGTGTGTGCATCAAGTGCATTCAAGTCAGAGATGGTTGGTCAGCAGTACCCACTGGGTTGATTCCTGTGCCCTGAGTGTCCTCGTGCCTCAAGCTGAGCGCATAAAGGGTGGGGCCACCCTGATCCTTCTCAGTTTCTTCTCACCATCTGCAGCTTACTGTCATTCAGTAGTTATTAGCACTCTTGTATTTAGTTAGCTTACTTTACATAGTAGTTAGTGACAGGTTGTTTTAAAATCATGTTTCCTTTTCTCTCTGAGTTTTTGAGATAAGTCTCTTCTCTATTTCTTTGGGTGGTACTCCTGTACTACTACTACTGCTGCTGCTGCTGAAGTTGTCAGTCAGAAAATCCCCAGGTTTTAAATAACATCTGTTCTCTCAGGCAGTCGTGCCGCTAAATGATGGATATACAATGGTTCCTGTTTTGTTTAGAAGGCCGCATTCCAGAGAGGTTCACCTCTGTAGCTCCTTCTCCAGAAGAACAAAGAAATCTAGAGAGAACTGGCTGAGAATGTAACTCATGGAAGAATCCATGCTTCTGGCCGCTGGTACCAAGTGTCCCTGACTATCTTTCAATAAGGAGTGTTCTGGCAGCCACTCTATATTTGGTAGACACCAGCGGTGAAAGAAAGCCGGTCCAGAGTACCGGTTTAAAAAAAAAAAAAAAAAAAAAGGTGCAGCAGCATGCTGGCAAATAAGTGGAGCATTCAGTACTGGCTTACTTTCACCCCTTTGGCTGCATAACAAAAAGTTCAAACGCAAAGCTAATAAAAGCTTGGAAAGGGAAAACTCACTATCACATTTGTTTGTTGTTTCTCTCCCTCTCCTCCTCCAGCCAGGTGCCCGAAGTGGCTAGGCTCCGCGTTCCCGTGACCCCCACACTCAGCAGGGGCTGCAGGGCTCCCCTCTAGCTTGTAGCAGGAAGCAGGGGGACTGGCTGAGGGAGAAGCCTCCCCAGGTAGCCTGCTGCCTGCATAGGAACAGTGTAAACTTAGCTGTTCACTACACAGGTCTGAATGATGGGATTTGGAGCTATTTCTGGCATCCTTATTAATTTCACTCAGGGTTGTTGGGGGGCGGGAGGGATGACCAAAGTCGGGGCACTTCTTTTCTGCCCCCTGGATGAGGCGATCTTCAATAATACACAAAAAATACAATCAAAATCAGGTACCATTTCCAAGTTCAAATCTATCCCATTCTCTCCCCAGCAGAGGATCATGGCTGTGATGTCCAAACTGCTTGCAGATCCTCTTTGAAATGTTACTGTTTAAAACAAAAAAAAAACAAAACAAAAAGAAACACATGGAGAACATGGTGGGAAGATGTGTTCTGCTGATTGGGGTTTATTTTGGGCAAAGCAATTTTGGTAAAACAACTGAAGATTCACAGGGAAAGCAAATAGCCCGATAAACAAAACCACAAAGGGATTGGAGGGAAAAACTGAATATTCAGGGAAATTAATGTGCCTCCTTTGAAAGAAATAGTAGTTTTCATTCCACCCTCTTTATATATTGAATTAACACCTGAAATGTCCTTAGGACATGAGGGCTCAAATCTCTTTTTGTTTTGTAGGTGTCCTGCAGAGTGCGAAGGCTGAACTTTCTCTAAGTATCTTGTATATTTTCCCCCAACAAGCCTGAGTGGAATGAACAAGGATGTCAGAAATAGCTCTGAATCCTGCGGTTCAGGTCCCAGGGTGGACAGCTGAGTTTAAACTGCTCTTATGCAGGCAGCAGGTGTCCTGGGGAGGCTTCTCCCTCAGCCAGTCCCTCTGCTCCCTGCTATAAGCTAGAGAGGAGCCTGCAGCCCCTGCTGAGTACAGGGGTTGGGGGAAGCACTGAGCCAAGCCTCGTTGGCAGTCTGGCTGGAGGAGGAGGGAGGAGGGAAATCGATGTGACAGTGAGTTTTCCCCTTCCACTGGCTTTTAGTAGCTCTGGATTTAAGCTCTGCATCCAAATGCTATTGTATTCTGCCCCTGCCTTGATCTCACTGTCCCCCGTCCCCCTCAACAACCGTGAGTGAAATTAACAAGGACGTCAGAAATAGGCCCTAATCCCGCCGTTCAGACCGTGGGGAGACCAGCTAAGTTTAAACTGTTCCTATGCAGGCAGCAGGCTACCTGGGGAGACTTCTCCCTCAGCCAGTCCCCCAGCTCCCTGCTACAAGCTAGAGGGGAGCCCCTTCAACTGCTGCTGAGTGCGGGGGTCAGAGGAACAAGGAGCCAAGCTTGGTCGGGCAGCCTGGCTGGAGGAGGAGGAGGAGGAGGAGAGAGTACAAGGAGAAAAATGTGACAGTGAGTTTTCAGTTTTTCAGGCTTATTCCAATAGTAAAGGTTTATTACAGACAGTACTGGTGGTAATAGTAGTAGTAGCTTTATTTTCTATATCTAAGTCATGCAATGGGAGGGATCCATGAAGTATGTAGGAGAGGTGGGTTGCTTGTGTTTGGACTGTATGGGTAAGAAATGTAACTTACTTCCACCCCTTGACCCGCCCCTTCCATCTGAGGCCCCACCCCTTCCGGGGTGGGGGGCAGAGTGGGACCTGTACCAGAGAGAGCTGTATTTTAGTTTCACCCCTGATAGACACTCTAGTGCTGAATACCTCTTCCTCTGAAAGAGGGCGAAAGCACTGGGAGTCTGTCATAGTATAATTCCCAAATCTGAACCTTAGCGTCCAAAATATGGGTACTAGCATGAATTCCCTTAAGCTTAATTACCAGCTTAGATTCTGTAGTGCTGCCACCAATCAGGAATTTCAGGGCCTGATACCCGCTGGTCCCCCCAAACCCTTCCCTGGGGACCCCCAAGACCCAGATTCCTTGAGTCTCAAAACAAAGGGGAATAAACCATTTCCCTTCCCCCTCTTTTCTTTCTCCCAGCTCCTTCCCGCCCTGGGTACACTAGGAGACCACTGTGATTCAAGTCCTTGAATCCCCACCCGAAAAGAATGTTCCCTTCCCCCTCCCTTCTTCCCTGGAGAGAGATACAGAGATAAACGCAGAGAGCAGGTTTTTCCTCCCTCCTCCCTTTCCTTTCTCCCACCAATTCCCTGGTGAGTGCAGACTCCCTTCCCTGGAGTCTTACAAAAGATAACCCAAAAAAATCAATTAGGTTCTAAAAAAGAGGAAAACTTTAATAAAGAAGGAAAAACATAAAAATTGTCTCTGTAATCAAGATGGTAAATATACAGGGTTTTTTAGCTTATAGATAATAGAAAGAAGCTTTCTCCAGCAGAAACACAATTTAAGCAAGTACACATCTGCAAATAAAGAAAAACAAGTTAAAAGACTATGACCGCCTTTGTACTTACTTACTGTTCTGAATAGATAAGAGACTGTAGCAGGGAGATTGGCAGAAACCTGGTTGCACCTCTAGTCCTGTCCAGGACCCAGAGAGAACAACGCACAAACCCAAAACCCACAAACAAAGGTTTCCCTCCACCCAGATTTGAAAGTATCTTGTTTCCTGATTGGTCCTCTGGTCAGGTGTTTGGGTCCCTGTTTGTTAACCTTTGAGAGGTAAAAGAGACATTGACCCTTAACTATCTGTTTGTGACAGAGTCGACCAGAATAGAGGCACCAGTTACAGTCTCCAGGGCTATCACTTAAACCCCATAAGGGTATATCTACACAGCCCTCAGGAGCAAGCCTGCCAGCCCAGGTCGACAGACTTGGTCTAGTGGAGCTCAGCTAGCACTTGAAAAATAACTGTGTAGACAGTGATTTGAAGTTGCAGCTGATGTTGAAGTTTGGGCTCTGAAGCCTAGAGTGGAGGCTTATACCTCAGTGTGGGGCAAAGGGGAAAAGGGTAGCTTGAAATCTTGTACACCCTTTCAGCCCATTCATGTCAGGCCTGGACCACGGCCTCCGTACTACCCACATGTAAAAAAGCTGATCAACATTATCAGGTTCCAACACAGGGTTTCAAACAATTCTTGCTCCATGCAAGGATTGTTTGTAGTGGTGGCTGTAAATGAGAGGTCCAGGCCAGGACAACAGAAGTCCAACCCTAGGGACAAGGAACCTTAAAAGCTTGACTAGCAAGGCAGAAAAAACTACACCACAGTAAGCTTACAGATGAGAATCACAAATTATCAAGCGGATCTCTCCAAATATAAGTTTATTAATTGAGACTCCCTTACAGTATTTATGGACAAAATGCCCAGTGATCTCAGCTGGAATTCAGGTCTGTCATAACCAAGGGCCAGCTCATAGCCGGAACATCACTTCTGGTGGTCTGGACATGACAGACACAGCCTCACCATCTGTGACAATGGCCATAGTGAGGAGAAGGTCCTCATAGCGTCAAGCTTCCGTTTTCCCTAAGGAAGTACAAACAATTGAGGGCCTTCCCTTTGAAAGGTGCAGTCTCTTTAGGGACAAAACAGATAAGGCCTAGAGATCAATTAGAATTCACATTCTCCCAATAGGTGGCATTACAGGCCCAGCCTTATCAACTGGTATCTCTTCCACCTAGGCAATGTGATCTAGCTAGGCAAAGACAAATTTCCTAGGCTTCTGCCACACTTGACCTCTCATCAGGATTTGCAAATCTCCAAGCAGCAGGTTTAACTGTTTAATCAGGAGCAGAATTCACATTGTACCCGATCTTTCCAACCTGTTCATCCCATTGGGAATTAGTTGTACCACTTCCACGGTGTCTGGAATGCCATAACCTCAGATTATTGGGTTCCAGATATTGTGGAATTTGGGATTAACCATTCCCTTTCAGTCCCCCATTCACCTTCCCACTCCCTGTTCAGGGACCCATCTCATGAGATTGTACAATCTCTTCTTGATCTTGGAGTTATAGAGCAGATTTTTCCACAGCCTGGAAGTGTTCCTTATTCCTATTTTCTCATCCCTAAAAAGAAAAATTCTATGGCCTGTCCTAGACCTAAGAGACCTGAACACCTTAATCAAAATGATGGTGTTCAGGACAGTATTCCTTCTCTCAATTTGAACGACTGGTGTGTTGCTCTTAATCTGCAGGATGCCTGTTTTCGTGTGTCTATCCACCCCAGCCACAGGATATAGCCTAGCTTTTCGATATGGGGATCGTCACTATCCATATACAGTACTTCTGTTCAGCCTCTAATCAACCCCGGAAGCTTTTACAAAGTTTATGGCAGTGGCTTAGCGGAGGGTATCCAGGTATTCCTGTATCTGGACAATTGACAAATCTGTTGTCATTACAGGCAAAAAGTCACAGATGGCATCCATCAGATCCAAGCGCTACTTGGCTGAGTCTGGAAAATAAACATGGACAAATTGACAATGTGTCTGATTTAGAGAATTGAGTTTATTGAGGCCATTTTTGGCTCAACATGTGCAGTCACATATCTACCTTTGGGAATGTTCCAGTCCATTTTAACGCTATGCACCAGTCTATGGTCTCTCTCGAGAACAACAGCAAGATTCTGTCTCAAGCTGCTGGGACACATGATATCCTGCACACATGACTAAGCTTGCCAGAGTTCTTTGCATGCACTAGCTGAATTTGCACCACCAATGGACAGCCCTGTTTGAGAATCGCCTAACTTGGAATATTTATATATGCAAACACTTGAAAAAACAATTACTTACCTCTAAAATAACTGGTTCTTCAAGATATACCATGTACATATATATTCCATGACCCACCCTCCATCCCTGCTACTCTGAGTCTGATATCAACTAGGATTCTGGTATGAAGGAAATAGAGAAAACAGGGGAGGGGGAGGTGGGCCTATCCTTTATGCCCTTCATTGGAGGCACTGAGAGCACATAAAGTTCATGAACTTCCCTGATGGGTACTGCTGACCAAGAGTGTCTGGCTCGAGTGCACTGGACAAACACACCTGAAATGGAATATAATTGTGCACCACACATCTCAAAGAACCACAGTTTCTATATATTAACAATTTAGTTCCCTTAAAAGTAGAGTAAAAAGTGGGAGCGATCCCAAATCAATTGCAAAACATACGTCTAGACCTAAAAATATGTACATAAGTATGTGTTAAGGGGAATAGAAATACTTTTTACCTGTCAGGGTTTAAGTTTCAGTCCTTGGGTCTCTCTCTTCTATAATATCTGGTGACCGCAGTTAAACACCTAAACTGTGCAGGAAACTATGTTCTTTACACTCCTTTAGGTGTGAATGAAATTATTAATTGTAAGTGGGATAGGAACAGGCTCCTCAGGTCTTGGCAGGAAAGTGCAGGAGTTGATTTCAGCAATTGTATATTAAAGTAATTGGCCTAAACTTGAAAATCAGGTCACTTTATCAGATGTTTGAAAACAAATTCAGAAGCCTAGTGTAATTCTAGACATCCATTTTTTAAAATTTGCTCTTAGTTGTGGTTATTCAGTCTATGTGTTGACTGAACAATAATTGTGAAAATAATTTGGAATCATTTTTTTCATTATTTCTGTAAAAAGCATTTCAGTTCACTTTTAACTAACTATTCTTTCTTCTCTGGGTTTCTAAAGAGCAACTGTTCCACAGTCCCCCACTTGCCTCCATGTGATACCCTATCATGCACTCTAACATCACACCAAACAATCATTAGTACTGGAGCTTACTACTGAGATAGATAAGTTTATTTCCCACTATTGTATAATTTTTTTAATCTTTCAGTATTCCTACCGGACATCCTGTGGGATGGGAAATAAGAACATTAAAAACTAGGGCTGTCGAGTGTTAATTTTAAAAAAATTAATCATGATTAATCGTGTGTTTAAAACAACTAATTGCAATTAATTGCTCTGTTAAATAGCAATAGAATACCATCTATTTAAATATTTGTGGATATTTTCTACATTTTCAAATATATTTCAATTAAAACAGAATACAAAGTGTACAGTGCTCACTTTATATTTATTTTTGATTACTAATATTTGCACTGTAAAAAAACTAAATAGTATTTCAGTTCACCTAGTACAAGTACTGTAGTGCAATCTCTTTATCATGTAAGCCCAACTTTCATTTGTAGGATTATGTACAAGAAAAACTGCACTCAAAAATCAAACAAGATAAAACTTTAGAACCTACAAATCTACTCTGTCCTTCTTCTTGGTCAGTCAATCACTCAGACAAACAAGAGATAGTGCTGCCGCTTCTTGTTTACAGTGTCACCTGAAAGTGAGAACAGGCATTCCCATGGTGCTGTTGTAGCCGGTGTCGCAACATATTTATGTGCCAGATAGGCTAAACATTCGTATGCCCCTTTATGCTTCGACCACCATTCCAGAGGACATGCTTCCATGCTGATGACAGGTTCTGCTTGTTAACGGTCCAAAGCAGATGCATGTTCATTTTCATCATCTAAGTCAGATGCCAGCAAGAGAAGGTTGATTTTCTTTTTTGGTGGTTCGGGTTCTGTAATTTCCGTATCAGAGTATTGCTCTTTTAAGACTTCTGAAAGCATGCATCACACCTTGTCCCTCTCAGATTTTGGACGGGACTTCAGATTCTTAAACCTTGGGTCCAGTACTGTAGCTATCTTTAGAAGTTTCATATTGGTACCTTTGTATTTTGTCAAATCTGCAGTGAGAGCATTCTTAAAATGAACAATGTGCTGGGTTATCATCCAAGACTGTTATAATGTGAAATATATAGCAGAATGCAGGTAAAACAAAGCAGGAGAAACCAGAGTTCAGTCACAAATTTAACGCCTTTTTTTTTTTTTTTAACGATCATCATCAGCATGGAAGCACATCCTCTGGAATGGTGGCTGAAGCATGAAGGGGCATATGAATGTTTAGCATATCTGGCATATAAATACCTTGCAATGCCTGCTACAAAAGTGCCATGTGAGCACTTGTTCTCTCTTTCAGGTGACATTGTAAGTAAGAAGCAGGCAGCATTGCAAGTTAGGTCAGGTCTGCTGTATTTTAAACTTCTAAAAGTTAAATCTGGAACTATTCAATTTTGGTAACAGTGTGCAATTATTGCCTAGATTTTTATCGAGATGTATCAGAACAGCAGGTGATCATGTACTCTGTATATGGTCTTGTACTGACCATATCGTTGTAGTATCTGGGAACTTTCCAGTTAACTGTCATGATTAATGCTGTCATATATGGTTTATTCTTTGTCTCATCTTCTCCCCAGGGAAAAAATTGTGTGCTCAGTGCATAATTTGCATTGGATCATAATTGTTTCACTACTTAAGTAGAGAGGGGGATTGGGCAAAGTCTAAGCCAGGGATCGGCAACTTTTGGCATGCGGCTCGCCAGAGTAAGCACCCTGGCGAGCCGGGCTGGTTTGTTTACCTGCCGCGTTTGCAGGTCCGGCCGATCATGGCTCCCTCTGGCTGTGGTTCACCATTCCAGGCCAATGGGGGCAGCAGGAAGCAACGACCAGCACATCCCTTGGCCCGTGCTGCTTCCCACAGCCCCCATTGGCCTGGGACAGCGAACCACAGTCAGTGGGAGCTGCGATCAGCCAAACCTGCGTACGTGGCAGGTAAACAAACTGGCCCTGCCCGACAAGGTGCTTATCCTGGTGAGCCGCATGCCAAAGGTTGCCAATCCCTGGTCTAAGCGTTTACGCTGGATTATATCCTGATAAATTTGGTATGAATTCTGACTTTCAGATTTATCTTGTAATTTAGCCAAGTACCCAGGATATTGTCCATATTGTTATCCTTTGTTGTATTGCTTTGTAACCGTGTTTGTCGGTCATATAAACCAATTACGTTTTGTAAATTGCATTAAGTATCTTTTTGGTGAAAATTGGGATAATTAGAGGATATCTTCTAAAATAGTTAACGTCAATGTATAAATTCAGGATAACCTGACTTGAAATCATTATGGTGAGCTGAAATGTAACTCACGCCACAACATCCTGCTTAGTGTCTACAGTTTTCTGATCCAGGGATTGATTTGGCTAATAGCTGTAAATTCTGTACACGGTGACATCTCGGATAAAGATAGTTTCAGTGCTGTGTTTAGTATTTTGTTTGTTTAGCGTGTGCATAGTCATCTGGTCAAGCGATAGCATCTTCAGTGGTGTGATGCAGTTCTTCTAGGCCACCGCTGAATCTAGTCAGCAGGCATTCATTGACAATGTGCATCATTGTCAGTGTTGTACCACAGCTGCACAAAGGGGTGTGACAAAGGCCCCAGCGATACTGGCTGCACGGAGACCTTGTCTGGTCCAGAACCTGGTCAACAGGGACCATTGGCGACAGGGCAGGTCAAAACCAGGCGGGCAAATTGTGGGGTTTGTGACGAGGGACTGGTTGGGGATTAGAAGAGAGCTCCATTCCTCTCGCCAGAGTGTTTCCACCCTAACATCCTGGGCGTGGCGGATGAAACCATAATGGACAGCGTGACTGCAAACGTGCAGCTGGTGGTTTAAAAAGGTCATTGCGGCAGGCTTGAGTTGGTGCATAGTTTCTCCAGTAACTTACCAGTGACAACCTCTTGTCTGATATGAAGAGATGCAATATTGCTCAGAACTGGAAGCCATGGGAATGGAGTCAGACGCAGGATACCGGAGATGATGTGCATGGCAGCATGCAACTGTGTATCCATCTGTTTGGTGCGTGACTATCAACTCCAAACTGGTGCGCAATACTCCACCACTGTCTTTCAGTGGTTTGCCAAGTAACTTTGCATGTCTTTTTTTGAAGTTGTAACTGCAGACCTGAATTGCGTGGCAATAGTCTCATGAAGTGAGCTTATATGGGGAAAGAGGAAATGTTAAAACTGGGCTTAGCCTGTAGTGGTCAACTTGATAACTTCTGATTTAGATTTGGTTGTCATTGGCATGCTGTGTCCATATTGCCAAGATGTTACAGCTTTGCTGAATTCATGTCAGTTTTTTGCATTTTTGATTGTTTGGTGGAGACGTTTTAGCAACAATGAAAAACAAGTGAATTCTGGACGATTGATACAAAATCCTTACATCCTTTGAGCCTAACTTTGAACATGAAAGCTGCTAGACTATTTTTACACTTGACTGCAAACCACTCCACCTCAGAAGTGATAACTAATTTACTGTGCAAACCATCCAGATAATGCAGGAAAATAGAACTTCAGTGACTAATTGTGTTTTTGTCTGGAGGGGGTTGGATGTTGGAGGCTCTCTCCTAGCCCACCACTTTTTCAAATTGGCAAAGAGGATTAATTTTTTTTAAGAGGACCTTGTTTTTTACTTTTGGCCACCAGTCCATCTCAAATTAGTTTTATTTAAGGAAAAGAGGTGAGCTAAACCATAAAGGTTTTTTGGGCTGCTCCTCCCCTCCCGCCCCCCCCCCCCCCGGCTCCAGTTAGTCCCATCACTGTGGGTCTTTTTCATCATTTCTTCTCTGCCTCCCCCTTTCCTTCACCCAGCCTTTGTGTTACTGTATTCCCTTTACCTGTAAGGCTAACATTTTGTTGGGCCTTTTACCCTTCCTCTTTTTTTGTCTGTCTTGATCTTTCTTTCAGTCTCTTTTCCATTCTTCTGGGAGTAGGGGTAAGGTTTCTGAAGACAAGTTAGTCTTCCCCTGTCTTATTCTCCCTAGTATCATGGCAACTCTCTCTCTAATTTAGAATCAGAACAGAATTTTATTTAGTCCTATCACTTGATTCCTTGTTGGCTAATAAGTAAAGATTACTGTTAAGAAGTGGTGTTAAAATGCCCTCTTGGACATAGACCTTAAAAATGCCGCACAACTCTTTCCAACTTTGAATTTCCAATTGTGCTATACATCATTATTTATTATTGTATTACTGTTGTGCCTAGGAGCCCTAGTCATGGACCAGGACCCTGTGTGCTAGGCAGTGTACAAAAACAGAACACAAAGACAGTGCTTGCCCCGATGAGTTCACAATCAAACAGTAGAAAAGTGAACAAATAGATACAGACTGATGGGGGGAGTACAAGTAAGCAATGGGACAGTGTTGATCAGCATGAGAAGCAGTAATCTCTGCACGCAAACTGCATAACCATTGTCACGTTTTTTATAGGCATCACTGCAAAGGAGAATTTTGAGGAGGATAATGAGATAGCTTTGTGGATGTTTATGGGGAGCATCTTCTAGTGTGTGGGGCAGCACGGGAGAAACTATGAAGGTGCTTTTTTGAAAATTCAGCAAGTGGGCAGTTGAGGCTGGCATCCTGGGATAATTGAGGTGAACATCAACAACTCAATAATGCATTAGAGCAGGGAGATAGGCTGTGAATTGGCTGTGAAGGGCCTTGACAGTGAACAAAAACAGCTTATGTTTGATGCAATAGAGAAGGGAGAGCCGTTGAAGAGATTTGAAAAAAAAGGATGACATGGTAAAAGTGACAGGCCAGAAAAATGATCTTAGCAGCATTCTGAGTGGATATGATCAGGAGGTAGTTGCTTTGCAGATTGTAACAAGTCTTAATATTTGCAACAAATAGATTTCTGAAATTTTTGCTTTCCAAATATGTAATTGGCTAAAGAAGGCATTTATTTCCTTGACAAAGTGTCTTCAGTTTTGGATATTGTGAATTGTAATGTCAGTAAATTATCTTAAATATAGTATTTATATGTTAAGAAGCAGGGATCCTCCAAATCCATTTGCCACAAAAAATGCAGAATTTGCATTTTTTCAGAGACTCTTTAGTTATTACTTTTTGTGAAAAAATAAGACAAATGCAGTAGAACCCCATTTATCCAAGCCTCCATTATCTCTGTATTATCCGAAGCATGGCTGACAGCCCAAGCCCCTGGTGGCGGGGCTCGGGCGTCAGCTGAATTGCAATTCTTTTAATTTTATTATAACGATTAATGGCACTGGTAGGCTTTGAACTTGCTAAAAAACTGTAAATATATCAGTAAAATATCGTGTTCTGCTGACACCTGTATATATTGTGTCTCCGGAAGCTAAAATAAATTGTTTTATTTTAGTTGCGGAAAAATGCGATTTTTGTTTTTTTTAAATCAAAGAACGTTGGGGTTTTTAATCATGGAAAATTAGGATCCTTGCTGATGAGTCATCATAAAAAAAAAAAGCATGTCTGCCTATGATCAGATTAATAACTTGTCTCTGCTGGTTAGCCTTTTAAAAATCGCCAGAAGTTTTTTCTAACCTTTGATTCTCATTAAAACTAAAATATTCACTTAATCCTATCCAATTTTGAATAATTACATTGGCACTAATTTCTAAGTAAAACATAAACAAGTCTCTCCACTCCAAATATAGAAAACTAATTTTATCTTGGCTGTTCAATTAATTTTTGTTTATAAACAAAACAATGAATTTGGTCTTCATGCCTTCCTCAAGTTGCAGGTTTCATAATGAAATCTAAGGAATATTTCCTGTAATATTTCACAAACTAACATAAGAATGGCTGTACTGGGTCAGACCAAAGGTCCATCTAGCCCAGTATCTGTCTACCGACAGTGGCCAATGCCAGGTGCCCCAGAGGGAGTGAACTTAACAGGCAATGATCAAATGATCTCTCTCTTGCCGTCCATCTCCATCCTCTGACAAACAGAGGCTAGGGACATCATTCCTTACCCATCCTGGCTAATAGCCATTTATGGACTTCACCACCATAAATTTATCCAGTTCTCTTTTAAATCCTGTTATAGTCCTAGCCTTCACAACCTCCTCAGGTAAGGAGTTCCACAAGTTGACTGTGCGCTGCGTGAAGAAGAACTTCCTTTTTATTTGTTTTAAACTTGCTGCTTATTAATTTCATTTGGTGACCCCTAGTTCTTGTATTATGGGAATAAGTAAATAACTTTTCCTTATCCACTTTCTTCACATCACTCATGATTTTATAGACCTCTATTATATCCCCCCTTAGTCTCCTCTTTTCCAAGCTGAAGAGTCCTAGCCTCTTCAATCTTTCCTCATATGGGACCCTCTCCAACCCCCTAATCATTTTAGTTGCCCTTTTCTGAACCTTTTCTAGTGCCAGTATATCTTTTTTGAGGTGAGGAGACCACATCTGTACACAGTATTTGAGATGTGGGCGTACCATGAATTTATATAAGAGCAATAATATATTCTCAATCTTATTCTCTATTCCCTTTTTAATGATTTCTAACATCCTGTTTGCTCTTTTGACCGCCTCTGCACACTGCGTGGACATCTTCAGAGAACTGTCCACGATGACTCCAAGATCTTTTTCCTGACTTGTTGTAGCTAAATTAGTCCCCATCATATTCTATGTATAGTTGGGGTTATTTTTTCCAGTGTGCATTACTTTACATTTATGCACATTAAATTTCATTTGCCATTTTGTTGCAGAATCACTTAGTTTTGTGAGATCTTTTTGAAGTTCTTCACAGTCTGCTTTGGTCTTAACTATCTTGAGCAGTTTAGTGTCAATCTGCAAACTTGGCCGCCTCACTGTTTACTCCTTTCTCCAGATCATTTATGAATAAATTAAATAGGATTGGTCCTAGGACTGACCCTTGGGCAACACCACTAGTTACCCCCCTCCATTCTGAGAATTTACTATTAGTTCCTACCCTTTGTTCCCTGTCTTTTAACCAGTTCTCAATCTATGAAAGGACCTTCTCTTTTATCCCATGACAGCTTAATTTACTCGACAGCCTTTGGTGAGGGACCTTGTCAAAGGCTTTCTGGAAATCTAAGTATACTATGTCCACTGGATCACTCTTGTCCACATGTTTGTTGACCCCTTCAAAGAACTGTAATAGATTAGTAAGACACAATTTCCCTTTACAGAAACCATTTTGACTATTGCTCAACAGTTTGTTTTTCTGTGTTTCTTTTACTGTCCTTTGGAGAGAACATCTTAAAATTTGTGTTAGCCTGTTATCAGCTGGGAGATTATTGTTAGGGCTAACATTTTGTCACGGAAGTCACAGAATCCATGACTTCCAGAGGCCTCCGTGACATTTTCCGCTTCAGCCTTGGAGTGGCAGGGCTGGAGCTGTCTGCTAGGGGAAGGGGGAAGCACAGCTCCCAGCAGCAGTGGGTGCTGGACCCTTCTTCCCTACCCATTTTGTCACGGTATTTTTAGTAAAAGTCAGGGACCGGTCACGGGCTTCTGTGAATTTTTGTTTATTGCCTGTGAATTTTTGTTTATTGCCTGTGACCTGTCCCTGACTTTTGCTAAAAATAACTGAGACAAAGTTTTAGCCTTAATTATTATTAATGCAGGATTTACCAAGAAAGTAACTACCATGATGATACCAAATAAGATTATAATACAAATGTATAGTAAGTATGCAGTCAGTTTAATATGCAGGATTCATAAAACTGTAAAGCAAATGGACAGCATGTTAAGTATTTTAGTGCTCCCCTTTTGAAATGCTGCCCTGTATTCTCATGCTTCTTTGTATTTCTCTAGTTTAAAAAAAATGCAGTCCTTACAAATGGCAACTCTTCTATCCCTCAAACACACTCATCTAACATGTCAGACATAGACCATTTGTGAAATTAAAATTAGTTATTCCTTATATTTAGAATCATGCCAAAATTAGCCTACAGACCTGTTCAAATTCATTAGTTACTTCTGTGTACTGATGCTCCCATTCTGCCTTCCTAATTCACCAGCTGATAATCCTCTGAGGCCGTTGGAAGCAAGAGAGGCAGATTGGATATGAGATATTGGGAGGAAGAGAGAGCGTCTCAGAAAGACGTGCTCTGGGGTACCATGGGATGATGAGGGGAAATTAACAGGAATGTGTTCTCATTACCTGAGCCCACCCAAATCCACCACTTACGACACATCCCTACACCTGCTTCTGTCTAGGCTTGCCATGGGTAAGGATCTGTGGCTGGGGTAGGGGCAACCCAGTGTAACCTGTATTCCAGGCACTTTCTTGTGAGGGGCTACCCAAAACACTGCTGTTTTTATATGGCTGGGAGCCATCAAGTGCTAATGATGTCTTTGTTCAGAGTCTCCGGGCAGCCCTCTGCATGGTCCTGGTCTCTTCCACACATATTGTATCATGCCCTCCTGGATTTCTTGACTTGTTATGCTGCAGCACCTTGAGGAGCCAGGGGGAATGGTAAGAAGGATGGGGAGCGGGGCTTGAACAGAGAGCACAAGGAGTTTGAGGGTAGCAAATCAGGCTATGCACTAGTTTTTTTAGAAGTAGCTATCAAATTTGATTGAGACATTAACTTTGATATCTATTCCGATCCCCACCAAAGTTGTTGAAGGCTTCTTAAAAACCTGGAAATTTTCTCCAAATAAAGTTTGTTAAAATTATCTAAGTGTTTTGAAGTCATCATACCACCAAAACAGCAATTGAAAGGCCACCTTCTTAACATTTCTTCAGCTCACTCAAATTAATTACTCAAGACACACATGCCTACTCCCACCACTTCCACACAAAACATATAAACTCTAATTGCAATTGCATGGAATTGTTTGAAATTGATGTTTTCTAATTGTTACAACACGTCAGCACATCACTTCTAACCAATCCGTATGATCAGAATTAAAGGCTGTATATTTTATGTGGCGGTCAGAAGAGGAGTGGATTTTAGTGGATTTGGGTAATGAGAAGGTAAAACAACAGCTGTAGGTTGCGTGGGCAGAATGGATTGATTTAAATAAAAATAATTTAAATCAAGTGGAAAAAGTTGATTTAAATGATTTTAATCAACTTCTCCATTTGTGCTTCAGATAGTTTTCTGAAGAAGGGTGCATTCTTATTGGTTGATGTAAATGGACATTTTAATGGTTATATCTAAACAGAGCCTTTACAATAGATTTGATAGTGTACAGGAAAAAGATCTAGCTATATACATTTATTTAAGAAGTTATATAGCTCATTATTTTCAGTTTCTTATTAATTGTATATTTTACTATGTTAGAAAAGGGTGAATGATATAGTCCTTATTTGCCACTATTGTGCCATATTAATGAAGCTTGACCTCAAAAGTTAAATGTTTTTTTCCCCTGATTTTTTCTTTATATAGAAAAACAACCTTTAACGCAAAGTTTTTGATAGAGGCTTATGGATTCAGTAAATTTTTTTTTTATTTAAATGTTTTAAGAGATTATTATAAAAAATGTAGACCTTAACATATTTTTGTATTAAATTCAGATTTCATTTTAAACAGGTTTATTTTTAAAAAGAAATGTATAGTAATTTAAATAACAAAATAAAAAACTCCCAACTTGTGTTTCTAAAATGAAAAAAATTCCTATTTAAATTTAAAATAGCCACTTTGTATCCACTCTGTACACTTGAGCAAACTACACTGGTTGTTAATAGTTCGGAGCCATATTCTGTAAAATGTACTATAATAGTTACAGACAAGCCCAAAAATTAGGCACTTGTGAAAGGGGTATGTGTTGGGGAGATTTACCATTAGAGAATGGCTTCACTCTGCAGAAGGGTGCCATGGTAGGTATGAGGTCAGTAGAGATGACTAATCCTGTGGGAGTACAAAATAGACATTTTAAACAAACAAAACTACTATAAAATGGTGCAGTAGCTTTAGTCACTTACCTGATCTTCATAAATCAGTTTATTGTGATGTCATCTATATAGTTGAATTATGTGTGGAATGCTTCTCTTAACTCTGCCATCTTGGACATTATGCATATAAATCTAAAATGGATGGATATTTCTTAAATCTATTTGTAGATTCTTTTAAATGTACAGTAATCTTTGGTTTATTCTTTCCTGGTTTTAGAAATAAGTAATGACACATTCCATTTTGATATCAACCGTTAATGTTTTGTTGATACAAAGCATACTGTATGGGAAAACCTTCCCCCCACACCCATTTAACGTTCTGTTTATTTAATAACATGGTTTTAAAACTAGCATGGATATTTTAAGTATTGTTAAAGTAAGATGTATATTGCGTATTCTCTGTGAAATATTTAGCCTTTGGAGGAGGTTCTAATAATTAACTTGTCCATCTTCCTATTTATACTCTCAAATTGTCTTTTAAATTGGTAAACACTGGCTTGTAAATCGTTATTTCAGAAGTCACACAAGTTGAAAATAAACTGTAAAATTGCATTTTAAACGCTTGATTCTTAAATTAAAAACCTGTCCCAATTCACATATGGGCAAGGAGAAGGTAAACAGTTGCCTCTTTGGTAAAGCAGTTTTAATTTTATTACAAGCAATATGCTGCAGTTTTTAGAATAAAGCAAGCAGATGGGGAATATCAGTTTAAAGGCCAGACTTGTGGAAGCCAGCCTCTGCACTTGTATTTAATGTGCCTTGTGTGTCCAAATACCTGATTTGTGGGTGTGATCAGGTACTTAGACATTCGAATAATCTTTCTTGGGTCTGCAAATTATTGTGGGAGCAAAAGAGAAGCCCACAAAAGATAGGACTCAGAATTTTGACCAAAATATTTGCATCCCGTGGCAGCTGTGCTTTCTAGAGTTAAGTCTTGTCGATGCTCATATTACACAGCAGATGGAATATTCAGTGTCTTGCTTAATTTTTGAAATATATTTCTCGTTAATAATAAAAAGTTTTATTTCCTTATTGCTGTTGATAAGTTGTGTTTTGTGGCTCTGAGTGTCCGAGAAGTTTAATGTAGGGAGTATTTGATTGCACTGTATAATGAAACCTGGACTTTAATGTGTTCACTTTTATAAGTGTTCATATATAATAAAATGTTTAGTTGAACTAGATTTTTTTTTAAATAACTCTTCCTCTGTCTAATAAACTATTGAGCAGTTGCGTGTAAAAACATACAAAAAAATCATATTAGTGAGTCAGAGCCTGATCTTTGGCTAGCTGTGAGGGATGCAGGAGCCAGATAAAGTGGTTAGAACTTAAAAATTATATAGTATGGAAAAGATATTGAAAATTAAACCGAAGTTTGTGAAACTTGCCAGACAGCTGAATGGCATAACCAGTGAATTAATTTTAAAAGAAGGAAACAATGTTTGATTGGAATAGCTAGGGTGTAAACCTTTGGAGTTTTGTTGTGGGAACTGTTTTGAGTTAGTCTCTTATGGTTTTAGATCAATATTTTTAGTGACTGCTTTTCTTTTTGTGCTTTTATCCAACAGCTGATATAATCCGGAAACAGTTCCTAGAGGTGTACATTTTAGGTGTTGGGTATTCTCTCTGGAGGGCCTTTGAATTTGGAATTTTCTTCTCCCTTTCTTGGCAGGGCCTGAGTTTGTTGACTTTTCTGCATGGTCTATTGCTTAATTAGCTTTTCTCTCAGGAGATTAGGTTGAGTAGGGAAGTCTCTTGTCATTAAGGTGGGGAGTTCTGTATATTTGGGTGATACTGTGTTACAGAATTTTAAACTTTTAGTTAGTTTTTTCTCTCCTTTCAAGGCCTATGGTATTGGGCTTGTTCTGAGGTAACCTGGATTTACTGGTAGACATGGCAGTATTAATGCCCCAAAACAAAAACTTCTCAAACTCTGAAGCATCTGTAAAATAGTTGTTCTATAAAATTGAATACATGAATTAAGGAGAACTTGTGGTTTAAAGGTTTCATTGTCACTTGCATGAGATGGCCTGTAGTGGATGTATAAAGTGTGAAGAGAGAGTAAATGTTCATTTATTTTTGGCTTTGTAACTATTTATTTGTTGTTGCTGCACATTTTTCTTAAATATAATTTAAAAATTATGTTATTGACTGCAGCGCTATATTATGCTTTTATTGCAAGCACATATGAAAACTGTTTTATAAAAGTGTTTTTCTTTTCCTCTCCTTAGTTTATTCCCCAGATATGCCTTCACGGCTTCCAGTCCAAGACATTTTTGCTGGACTGGTTACAAGTATTGGCACAGCAATACGATACTGGTTTCACTATACACTTGTGGCCTTTGCATGGTTGGGAGTTGTACCTCTTACAGCATGTAAGTATTGAGTTTTTGCATTGAAGTACTTTCATAATGGTGTTCTTATAACAAGCTTGCAAATAGCCATCAGCTTTAATACTCCTCATGTGTTATCAGCTTTGTGACTTGACCACGCATTTTATTTCAAATGTTTTATATTTTGCTGTATTTTAAATTATTTTGTCTAAGAGACTATCTGATTCATAAACCAATAGCATAGTGCAAACCATAGCTAATAGGTAGGAAAACAGAGACCTTGTTAAGGGAATGTTTATGAAGCATGAGAATACAGGGTAGCATTTCAAAAGGAGAGCAGTAAAAATATTTAACATGCTGTCACCAGCCCTAGTTTCAACCCAAAGGTCCCTCCCAAACAAATCTGAAACTACATTTTTTATAATATAGATAAACCAATTTTTTAACAAAACACCCCTGGAATTAAGATAAGTTCATGCTATCTGTCACCCTGATAGTATATTTTTTCCCTTTCTCCTACCCTTCTAGATTGTCTGCTCTTTAAGCCCAGGACCTTGTTTTCCTCTGTATTTGGAAGTGCCTAACATTCTATGTGTTACTACAATGTATAGAAGTTATTAGGGCCCTACCAAATTCATGGCCATGAAAAATAAGTCATGGATCTTGAAATCTGGTCTTCTGTGTGCTTTTATGCTATACTATACAGATTTCACTGAGCCAGACCAGCGTTTCTCAAATTGGGGTTCCTGACCCAAAGGAAGTTTCAGGGGGGTCACAAGGTTATTTTAGGGGCATCGCGCTATTGCTACCCTTACTTCTGCATTGCTTTCAGAGCTGGGCATCCGGAGAGCAGCTGCTGTTGGTGGGGTGCCTAGCTCTGAAGGCAGCAACCCACCAGCAGCAGTTCAGAAGTAAGGGTGGCAATACCATACCATGTCACCCCTTACATCGATGCTGCTGCCTTCAGAGCTAAGCAGCCAGAGAGAGACAGCTGCTGACTGAGGGCCCAGATCTGGAGGCAGCAGCACCAAAGTAAGGTGGCAATACCATACCATACCATGTCATCCTTACTTCTGCGTTTGGATCCTTCAGAGCTGGGATCCTGGCCAGCAGCTGCTGCTCTCCAGCTGCCAAGCTCTGAAAGCAGCACCATTGCCAGCTGCAGCGCAGAAGTAAGAGTAGTAGTACCGCAACCCTCTCTACAATAACCTTGCGACACCCCCTCCCCTCCCATTCATTTTTGGGTCAGGACCCCTACAGGTACAACACAGTGAAATTTCAGATTTAAATAGCTGAAATAATGAAATCTATTATTTTTAAAATCCTATAACTGTGAAATTGATCAAAATAGACCATGAATTTGGGAGGGCCCTAGACATAAGAACTAATATGAAAACGTTTCCCTTTAAATTGGTTTCTGTATGTGGAATGAGTGACTGTCAAAGCTGAAATTTTCATAACTATTGTGTAATCTCTCCCATTCCTTCTCCCTCCTTATCTTTCCCTTCCTAATCCTTTTATCCCTTAATTCACCTACTTCCACTGACTTGTCCTCCCTCCTCATTTCCCCATACCCATTCATCATCTCTTCTTCTCCATTCACAGTTCTGTCTCTCTCCCTTGGCCTTTCACTTTTCCTACCCCTCGCTCCTACTCTTCCTCTCTCACTTCAGGTATGTCTGTACTTTGAGCTGGGGATTTGACTCCCTGCTCAAAGACACATACCTGCACTAGATCTAATTGAGCTAGCGTGCTAAAAAGCATGTAACTGTGGCAGATGGAGGGGCTGGTCAGCTCAGTCCCCAGACTCTGAAATGAGGGACAGTGACCACCAAAATGAACAACAGTGAGGAACAACACACCTTGAAATGAGGGACACAGTGAGGGATCTCACTTTTTTTTTTTAAAATTAAACACAGTTTTATTTCAAAAATTTATATATGTACAAGCATGCAAGCCTGTAACTTACTATAATGAAACTAAATGATTCTAAGTATGAAGAGAATCCTTTATTTTATTATTAAGTCCAATTGCTCAGATGTTTACTGTTGTGTTTAGCGTCAGAGACTCCTAGCTTGCCCTGTGCCTACAGACCTCTGCTCCTCTCCCCCTTAAATTATTGAATAAAAGTGAAACTTTTCTCCATATGCAGACTCTTGGAGCTAATCCAAGGGGACTTGTGGTACCATCAGCACAAGCTGGGGTATCAGAGTAGAGTGGTAAATAAAGTAAAATGGAACAATGCTTGGTCACCTGTTCAAAGAAATAAGTATTTTTGTAGAAATAAGCAAATCTTTCAAGTGATTCATTTTCTAGGATAGGCTCTATGAATGTGTTAATGTTTCATTTTGGGGGTTCTCTTTTTGAAGAATGGCAGAAGAGCTGGCTATTGGCTTCAAACATCACCCCATAAAATCTTAGATTCCTGGAGTATGTTCAGTATAGTCAACTAACTTAAAAAAGCTGGTGTTATTCCATGTACTGTGTGTGCATCAGGAGAGGCCTTGATCCTTCTGCAAGTTAGAGATTTACGGTCAACCCAAGTTTATATACTGCAAGGACAGTCATCCATGCCAGTGCTGGGACTTATATGTGAATAACAACTATATAGTGATATATTTTGTGACTTATGTCTGAATGAAATCTTTTTGCACATCTGTATTGGTTCCCACCAATTGGTTTTAGCTTCTGTCCCAGAGGTAAATTGTTACTAGGGCTAAGAACAGTTTGGAATAAACTAATAATGGTCACTTTAGAGAGGGTTCTTCCCTCATAACTGAGGGTATTTACAGCACTTTGTTTCTTTTATACAGGCCGTATCTACAAGTGCTTGTTTACTGGCTCCGTGAGCTCACTATTGACACTGCCGTTAGATATGCTGTCAACGTAAGTACTAACTAGCCTGATATAGTGACTTTTTAACCAGATGCCTATTAAAGTTGTTGCTTTTGGTACTCTCAGTTCCCAATTCTTTTGCATTATCCTTTGACTTTACACCTTCTTAGACTGGCTGCTACTGCTATCATCTTTGCCATAGCAAAGAGACCTAGCCAAGTGTTTTACAGCTGTACTACAACTGTCCTGTTTTTGAAGTGCTGATGTGAAGGATGAACAAATCAGACTTATGGAACTGGGCCTGGGTTATGCTGTTTCATATTATAGACGTATGTGGTTTATTCAGCCTTCGGTATACTTGCTCTGGTGTATCGCTTACTTTTTTTAAAACTTAATTTTCTTTAATTAAACTGCAGCAGAGCCTATTCTAAAGGTTTTAGAATTATAGCCATCTTTTATGTAATTTTCCTATACATTGTTTTATAACATATGACCTACTAAGATAGTGGATCCTTCATGATTTTCCCATAGCTTAATTACATTTTATATTTCTATATACTTAATTTAATCTGTCCATGATGGGGATTTCGTAAAGATTGGAATTGATTGGCCTCTCTTTTAAGTGGTCATTTCAGTATTCCACACATCAGACTCTATATAATATTATCACCTTTGTGTTCTCTTCCTCCCCGGATCACTGGTCCATACTAGTCACCAACTCAGTCTCAGATTGCTTTTATATTTTAATTGAATTATTTATGACGTTAATGCACATGGAAGGTTAATGCACATACTGACAGAGCGAGTTGTAAGCCAAACAGGCATGGAACAAAAGTTCTGTTAGCTCTCCTTGCATTTTGGCCAATGCATTCAATTCTGCCTAAAGGCACTCAGTCTTGGAGTTTTGAGTTACGTTTCAAATCAGGCTCTATTGACATCCATTTTTTTTTTTTGTGGGGACAGAGGCTCACTAGGATGAGAACATAGTACAAATTTCCCCTGTGACCCATTAATAAATCCAGATTTGAACTCATCATTTGAGGGGGAAAATCCGAAGCCAGACTACTTTTTCTCATGCACTCTTGGTTTTTTAAATCCAACCGTTTCCTGTCCAGGTATAGGCCTTGATTTTAGCAAGCCTTGTCTAACTTAAGCATGTGAGTAGGTTCGTTTGGACTACTTGTTCTGTACCTTGTTAACTTGGAGCCATAAAGTGTTGTGAGAGGTTGAACAAGCGTAATAGAAGAAGACAGTGTAGAGATAGGGGAGAGAGTGGGGGGCAGCTTCTGAAGCAGAACTAAGTTATGGAAAGGGAAAGCAGCAGCAGTTCAGACAGGCTCTGTCGTTTTACGTTTTGGTTAGGTTAGTTCAGAGGATAAAGCTTCTCAGAAAATGGTAAAAATTTGTATGTTTAGTCCTTAGCACTTAAACACTCACATACTATATAACGTAGAATGAAAACCTGCTAGCAGGAGCCTAGTCTGCTGGAATGTCACCTACCTTTTTTTTTCTAACTTATATTTTTCTTTTCATTTGGCTGATCTTTGCAACTTGCTCTACTGATTCCTTCTCTACCCCCTCCACTTTCATTAAATACTTGGAAAATTACTTTTTGTGCCACCATCTAATATTTTAACATTATTGACTTCATTCTGTAATCATTCTAATTAACATTTGTTTGTGCAATAGCTGATTCTAATTCCTTGGGCGTTTGGAGATTGAAAGGAAAATTGAAGCTGTCAAGCAGAACTTGTACTGAATCAAATCTGAAATGAACATTGCTAAGTTAAACTACTGTATATGCTCGTTAATAAGCTAAATATTTTTGGTAAAAAAGTGACTCATCAAAGAGCGGGGGTCGGCTTATAAATGGGTCTACACCAGAATTTGATTATTTTAAACTCTATGGAATCATTAAATAGAATATCTAATACAAGGGTCAGCAACCTTTCAGACGTGGTGTGCCGAGTCTTCATTTATTCACTCTAATTTAAGGTTTTGCGTGCCAGTAATACATTTTTACGTTTTTAAAAGGTCTCTTTCTATTAGTCTATAATATATAACTAAACTATTGTTGTATGTAAAGTAAATAAGGTTTTTAAAACGTTTAAGAAGCTTCATGTAAAGTTAAATTAAAATACAGAGCTCTCCGGACTGGTGGCCACTGAAAATCCGCTTGCATGCCGCCTTTGGCACATGTGCCATAGGTTGCCTACACTTGATCTAATACATTGTCGTTTTGTTTACCTGGAGCGCCTGCAATGTGGCTGTGGTTTGCCGTTCCCAGCCAATCGGAGCTGCAGGAAGTTTGCCAACCCTGAAATACAGGGTCGGCTTATGAAAGGGTCATACAGTTTTTGCTATATTTGCCTAACTATCTTGGGGGGTCCGTTTGTAAATGAACGGGCTAATGAATGAGTATATACGGTATATATGGTAAATTGTTTCTTCTAGAAATTTAATTTGCGAGTATCTTCTGTTTTTACTCACGCCGTCTTCTCCCACCCTGTGGTCTCGAGGTTCCTCAAAGGCTTGGAGCGTCTATACCCCCTAGTACGACTCCCCGCCCCTTCCTGGGACCTCAATTTAGTCCTGACGAGGCTTACGTCCCCTCCGTTTGAGCCATTGGCAACCTGCTCACTCCTATATTGTCAAGGAAAACAGCCTTCCTTGTAGCCATTACATTGGCTAGGAGAGTCTCTGAGCTTTGGGCTCTGATGGTGGACCCAGCTTACACGTTATTCCACAAGGACAAGGTGCAGTTACACCCACATCCAGCATTCCTCCCTAAAGTAGTCTCGGCCTTTCATCTCAACCAGGACATATTCCTCCCAGTCTTCTTCCCCAAACCGCATACATCTCATAGGGAGCAGCAGTTACATTCACTCGATGTCCGTAGGGCGCTCGCCTTCTATATTGACCAAACGAGGCCCTTCTGCAAAACGCCCCAACTCTTCGTTGCAGTGGCGGACCAGATGAAAGGCCAACTCGTCTCTTCTCAGAGGATTTCGTCCTGGGTAACGGCATGCATCCGGACTTGCTACGATCTAGCTTATGCCTCTCCAGGTCATATTACCGCACATTCTACCCGGGCCCAGGCCTCGTCGGCCGCCTTCTTAGCTCAGGTACCTGTTCAGGAGATATGTTGAGCAGCTACATGGTCTTCAGTACACACCTTTACTTCCCATTATACCCTGGTGCAACAATCCAGAGACGATGCAGCCTTTGGCTTAGCAGTTTTGCATTCTGCAGTATCTCACTCCGACCTCACCGCCTAGATAAGGCTTAGGATTCACCTAATTGGAATGGATATGAGCAAGCACTCGAAGAAGAAAAGACGGTTACTCAGCTTTGTAACTGTTGTTCTTCGAGATGTGTTGCTCATATCCATTCCAAAACCTGCCCTCCTTCCCCACTGTCGGAGTAGCCGGCAAGAAGGAACTGAGGAGCGGACGGGTCAGCAGGGGGTATATATTCGGTGCCATAGTGGCGCCATGCCAGGGGGCGCCCAGCTGACCCGCCAGATGTTGCTAGGGTAAAAATCTTCCGATGAACGTGCACGCAGCGCGTGCACACCTAATTGGAATGGATATGAGCAACACATCTCGAAGAACAACAGTTACAAAAGTGAGTAACTGTCTTTTCTCCTTTCCCTTTTTTTTAAAAAACACAAACAAAACGCCAAACATTTTTGTTTTTCCTTTTCCCATATTGAGGGACTTGAACAGCTTTTTCTTCTGTTCAGAATACTGGGCCCCCTGAGATGTAAAAGGTGCCTCTTTTGTTGAGAAGCAGTCCCTGTAGGTGGTGGTCACTTGCAACAAATACAATACTCTCACATTCCAACCAAATGCAAAATCTGCTCTTCTTTTAAGGGTAGAGCCTGTAGAAACAAGGAATTAAAAATAGACTATTAATGAGGGAGCAAGCCTTAAGACCAGCTTCCGACCTGGATACAGAGAATCCTGTGCCCCATCATCATCGAGATCAGTCACCAGGAGCTTCCAAGGGGAAGATGGCACCGAAATCCTGGTCTTTCAATACTATCTTTGACTGAGTTTGCCAATAACTGCACTGCTCATACTGAGAGCTTTCCACTCCAAGTATAAGGAGGGTGATAAAAGGAGCAAAACAGAATTCCTCATTAAAGAAGATCCAGTCACTGGAGACCACAGGCCTCTGCAACATCATCCATGCTGATATCGAGTTTTGTTGTACTTCCAGTACTGCAGGAATTCCTGTACCCAAAAGACTTTATGGTGCCAAATGAACCTGAATTTCTGCTTCTTGCAATCTCCAGATACCTCTTGGTAGTAAGGTTGGCTGGGTCACTGACTGCTCATGTTTCTGGGAGATGTACCTCTTCTCCATCTTTGACCATTCGCAAGGAGAAATTGTCATTTCCTGTACAATATGTGGGGGAACATTTTGATTCAGATTCTGAACTTTCTGTTCAAGGATCACCAATTTATTCCAGGAGACGACATTTTCTGTTGTAGCTGGACACCAGATCCCTGCCTGCCAACACTTGGGATCACCATCTTGGATTCCTCCCTCCAGGCCTTATGGGTCTCCCTCATTGGCCTTTTCGGGATCGAGGGGCCATGTGCCTCCAGCAATTTTGAGGGACCTCAGCTCAGCTCAAAGAAGACTCCTAGATTTGATGGCCAGAATGAACCATTATGAACATGTGGTCTGACTTCCTGCACATTTCAGGCCACACAACCTTGCCCACCTGCTCCTGAAATGGACCCCTAACTTCTGGCCAAGTTATTGATATCCTCAAATCATGATTGAAAGACATCCAGTTACAGAGAATTCACCATTTACTCCACTTTAAACCTGCAAGTGACCCCTGCCTCATACTGCAAAGGAACGTGAAAACCCCTCATGGTCTCTGCCAATCTGACCCAGGAGAAAATTCCTTTCCAAACCCAAATGTGATGTTCAGCTGGACCCTGAGCATTTTGGCAAGACCCACCAGCCAGACACCCGAGGAAGAATTCTTTGTAGTGACTCAGAGCCCTCTCCCCATTTAGTGTCCCATCATGGACAGTTGTGGATACTTGCTACCAGCAGTTGCAGATTGGCTAAATGCCTTTGTAGCCAGTCTCATCATAGTGTCCACTTCATAAACTTATTACGCTGCATCTTGAAGCCATTTTTTCCCCCTCTTAACTGCTCCCCAGAACTTCACTCCTCTCATTGTTAGAAACCTTTGTCTAATTTCAGATCTAAACTTGTTGATGGCTAGTTTATATCCATTTGTTCATGTCAACATGGGCACTCAGCTGAATAACTCTTTCCCTCCTTGATATTTATTTCTCTTATGTTTTTACAGAGAGCAATCATAGCTCCCCATAGCCTTCTTTTGGTTAGGTGTGGTATAGAGGTATGGTAGGCAGTTCAAACAACTTCACTGTTCTGAAGTCTAGGCCTGCAGATAACTCTCAAAGTCAGTCTTTACCCTTGCCCAACTAATTATCTATAGGAGCGCTTCTGGATTCGATAATGGCTAGATCTTATCTCCTTCTCAACAGGTTCTTTGCTCTTAAAGAACTTTATGCAAAGAGTGCAGCTCAGCCCTCAAGTTCCAGCAAGGGCATGTCTGCAAATGCTGGGACACGTGGTAGCTTGTGTTTTTGTGACACATAATGTCAGGTTGCATCTTCGATATCTCCAGAGGTGGCTCAGGAGTGTTTATGTACCCAATACACACAGTTGCAGCAACCTGGTATCTTTTTGATAGCAGTCACTCACCTGGTCGATGAATCCATCCAAAATTTGTGCAGGAATTCCTACGGTCATATTAACATTGGACACTTCCCTCTTGGGATGGGTCCTCACACAGGCCAGGGCAAATGGTCACAACAGGAACAGTGCTTGCATATCAATCTGTTGGAATTAAAGGTGGTCAGAAATGCTTGCCTCTACTTTCTTCCCCTATTCAAAACAAGTCCATCAAGATCATGACAGCATAGCTTGTGTATATTATATCAGTTCTCAGGGCAGAGCGCGTGTACCCTCATTCTGCACCGAAACAATAAAGATTTGTAACTGGGGCATAGCCAATTGGATAGTCATCTCAGCTTGTTACCTCCTGGGTATATACAACACTGTGGCGGACAAGCTGAGCAGACATTTCTCCCTTAATTAGAGTGGGAGTTGTACTCTCGAGTCCCCAGTGAAATATTCCCAACTTGTGGATTTCCAGAGGTCAGGTTTGTTTGTTTGTTTATTTTGCTGTGGAAGCAAACATAAAATGCAGGAAATTCTGTTCAGTCCTCACTATCTAGGAGATGCTTTTGTCATTATGTGGACAAAAGCTCTTTTCTATGCATATCCTTCAACTCCATTTCTCTTTAAGGTCCTTATCAAGATCACACAGGACCAAGCTAAAGTAATTTCGATTGGACCAACTTGGCCAAGACAAGTTTGGGTTATTTACCTCATCAAACTCACTTCTCGTCCTTTGTGGTGGCTTCCAATCAAACCTTAACTGTTGTCTCAGAATGTGGGTCAGACTTTTCACCCCCATCTGAATATCCTACAACTACAAGCTTGGTTTCTTAATGGTTTTAGGGAGTGGAGACCAAGTGTTTATCGGAAGTACAAAAGATAGTGTTAAATAGCAGAAAGGAATCTACTAGACATACTTACCATCAGAAATGGAGAAGATATAACCTTTGGTGTAACAGATGCCATCTTTCTTCTGTCCAATCATCTCTTTCATCAATTTTGAATTACCTGTTGGAAGTAAAAAATTCAGGCCTTTCTGTGAGTTCCATCAAGATTCATTAGAGGCATTAACAGGTTTCCATGTGCTAATAGACAGTTTCTTGGTATTTGCTCATCCAACCACAGTGAGATTCCTGAGAGGACTTATCAATTTTTTTTTTATTTTTTTTTTTTTAAGATTAGAGCTCTTACATCACTTTGGGATCTCAGCCTGGTTCTTTACCATCTCATGAAACAACCCTTTGAGCCATTAACTACATGCTCACTGCTACCTCTGTCTAAGAAGATGGCCTTCTTGGTAGCCATCAGTTCTGTGCAAAGGGTTGAGAAGATGGGAGCTTTAGTGGGAGGCTCTCCCTTTACTTTGTTTTTCATGGAAAAGGTATCTTTATGACCTCATCAAAAGTTCTTACCGGAAGTGTTCTCTGAATTTCATATTAACTGAACTGTTCTCCTTCTGTTTCTTTTCCTGTGCCACATCAGTCTACAAAGGAGTGTGCTTTTCATACACTAGATGCTAAGAGGGCATTACACTTTCACTTGTATGGGACTAAGCCATTCAGGAAGACTCCCTAGACCTTGTTTATATTCCAGATACGTGTAAGGGAGTCCCTGTCTCCACTAAGAGACTTTCAAAATGCGTCTCTGGATGTATTATTGCCTGTTAGGGAAGAGGTAAACACAGTGAAAACGTAAGAGTAACTGTGAACTCTACTAGATCACAGTCTATGGCTGTAGTTGTACTCAGATGTTCCCATTTTTGAAATCTGCAGGGCTGCAACATGTTCCTCCGAGCACACGTTTTCCATCCACATACCCTAATTCATGCTGCAAGATCAGATGCAGCAGTAGGCAACAGAATTTTTTGTTCTGTGATGGACTCTGCTCTAAAATCCCCACCTCCTGAAAGGAGTCACCTAAAGTGGAGCACCCACAAGAATACTACTCAAAGAAAGTGCAGTAACTGGAGTTCTTTGAGATATGTCCTTGTGGGTGCTCTACTACCTGCCCTTCTCCCCTCTATTTCTATTTCTTGGTCTTTATGGTAGAGAAGGAAAGGAGGGCAGTTCATCCATGCAGCCCTGTATAGCCTCAGTATATCTCACAAAACTGAGCGACTGGGCAATAAATTGCCTGATGAATTTCAGTGTAGATAAATGCAAAGTAATACACATTGGAAAAAGTAATCTCAACTGTACATACAAATTGATGTCGTCTAAATTAGCAATTATCACTTAAGAAAGAGATATTGGCGTCATTGCGAATAATTCTCTGAAAACAGCTGCTCAATGTGCAGCAGGAGTCCAAAAAGCAAACAGATTTTAGGAACCATTATGAAAGGGGTAGATAGATCTTGAGAACATGACCTATGAAGGAGGGCTGAAAGAATTGGGTTTGTTTAGTGTGGAAAAGAGAAGACTGAGTGGGGATATGATAGCAGTTTTCAGATATCTAAAAGTGTGTCATAAGGAGGAGAGACAAAACTTGTTGTCTTTACCTCTAAGGATAGAACAAGAAGCAATGGGCTTAAACTGCAGCAAGGGAGGTTTAGACTGGACATTAGGAAAAAGTTCCTAACTGTCAGGGTGGTTAAACACTGGAGTAAATTGCCTAGAGAGGTTGTGGAATCTCCATCTCTGGAGAAATTTAAGAGTAGGTTAGATAAATGTCTATCTGGTATGGTCTAGACAGCATATGGTCCTGCCATGAGGGCAGGGGACTGGACTCAATGACCTCTTGAGGTCCCTTCCAGTCCTAAAATCTCTGAATCTATAATGATACAGTCAATATAATAATGCCACTATATAAATCCATGGTATGCATGCACCCTGAGTACTGCGTGCAGTTCTGATAGCTGCATCTTGAAAAAAGATATACATCACTACCTCGATATAATGCCACCTGATATAACATGAATTTGGATATAATGTGGTAAAGCAGTACTCCAGGGGGGCAGGACTGCACAGTCCGGTGGGTCAAAGCAAGTTCAGTGTAACATGGTTTCACCTATAACGCGGTAAGATTTTTGGCTCCCAAGGACAGCATTATATCGAGGTAGAGGTGTATTAGAATTGGAAAAGGTACAGAGGAGAGCAACAAAGATGATTCGGAGTATGGAACAACTTCCATATAAGGAAAGACTAAAAGAACTGGAGCTGTTCTGTTTGAAAAAAAAGATGACCATGGGGGATATGATAGAGGTCTATAAAACCATGAGTGGTGTGGAGAAGGTAAATAAGGAAGTGCTATTTACCCCTGCACATAGCACAAGAACCAGGGGTCACCTGATAAAATTAATAGGCAGCAGGTTTAAAACAAATGAAAAGAATTACTTCTTCATAAAACACACAGTCAAGCTATGGAACTCATTGCCAGGGATGGGAAGGCCAAAAGTATAACTGGGTTCAAAAAGAACTGGATAAGTTCATGCAGGATAAGTCCTTCAATGGCTATTAGCCAAGATGGTCATGGGTGCAACCCTATGCTCTGGGTGCCCCATAGCCTCTGATTGCCAGATGTTGGAACTGGATGATGGGGATGGATCACTCAGTAATTACCCTGTTCTATTGATTCCACCCCTGAAGCATCTGGCAGATGTTGGGTTAGATCAGGGGTCTCCAAACTTTGAGACGAAGGCCATATTAGATTTTTGAAGGGGCTTCACGGGCCGAAGTGACTGTGAAATAATTTAAATATATACAAATATATGCAAAATAGTTAAAAAACAACACTACTATGTCAGTGTTGCATTAAATTCTAAATCAGGTATAAAAGTTAATTGTTGCAGGTATTGTGAAAACACAAAATATTTGTCAATACATTAAAAATCATTTCACTTTTTTTTTAATTTTATTTCTAAAAACTCATACATTTGTGTCACACAAATACTGTTTGGTTCTATTAGTGCTGTAGTTAAAATTTAACCATTATGAAAGTGTTAATTTCTATCTTCTTTATTCCATTTATTGGAGATGTAATTAAGCATCTGGCTTGTATTTTTACTCTAAAGCAGCGGTCTGTGCTTGCTCGGCTGCAGCAGCAACTGTCCCCTAAGTTGGCTCCCAGGGTCACTCACCCCTCCACACAGCTCAGCTGAGCTTCCCCTTCTTCCCCCAGCTGCTGCCCCTCCCCCTGCCTGCTCTGCATGCCTACTCAGCTGCAGCCTGCCTGTTTGCTTCTCCCTGTACCTGCTTGGCTGCAGCGATGGCTCTCCCATAAGTTGGCTCCCCTTTTGGGAGGACACTGGCTACCGAGGCACTCGCCCCTCTGCACAGCTCAGCTGTGCTGCCACCCTGCGTGAACTGCTGCCGACAACTCCTCCCCCTGCCTGCTCCACATGCCTACTCAGCTGTTCGCTTCTCCCCTGTTAGTTGGAGGGCCAGACAAATGGAAGCCCCGGGCCAAATCTGGCCCACGGGCCGTAGTTCGGAGACCCCTGGGTTAGATGGAACATTGGTCTGAACCAGTATGGCTGTTCTTATGGTACGAGGCACAAGGATGTGTAGGACTTGGGCAGAACAGCCACTGTTACCAAAAATTTCCAATTAAAGGTGCAAGGGCGCATGAGCACCTAAAGTGGAATGCCCACAGGGGTGCACATCTCAAACTCCAATTACTTCAAAGGTGAGTAACCTCTCCTAATGTCATAGAGTGGTCAGTGAGACCACTGGAAAAATCAGACTTGCATTAATCCAAGGCTTTGATAATTCTCAAAGGGGTTAAGATAAACAATGTTGTGAATTGATTTAAGTTTAAATATATGCAGTTTTCTTCAGTAAAATAGTCTTCTAAGAACATTTGCTTGGTTCATTTTTTCCCTTGAAATGGAAATATTACTTGTATGTACATTCCTTACTAAAGGAGCTGGGAAACGTAGCTCTTCAGAGAACTTAGTTTAACTGATTGTGACGGAGGGATTCTCTGTGAACAAAAATGATTGGAAATAGGTTTTTTTGTTTTGTTTGTTTTTTGTTTTTTTTTTTAAACAAAACTATATTAACATAAATGTCTTGTTCTTTTCAACAGGGAAAATTTATTGGCGGACTGTTTGCAGGGTTGTTTTGTGGTGACATGCACACTCTGTGCATTTATCAGTCTAGTGTGGTTACGTGAACAGATTGTCCATGGAGGAGCACCACAGTGGTTGGAACAAAATCAACAGCCACCCAATGGTCTTGGCCAACAAAATGAGGTAAAAGTTTGTAAAATGCCCATTAATTTAAAATAAAGGGGGGGGGAGGGAAAGATGTGCGCATGGAAGAATAAATGGTGAAAAACCTGTCCACTTCAATTTAATACATTTTACTGCAAGGGGATCTTATTTCTACACATTCAAATATACAGTACTATGTAACGAGGAGTCCGGTGACATCTAAAAGACTAACAGATTTATTTGAGCATAAGCTTTTGTGGGTAAAAAAAAAAAATAACAGTTCTTCAGATGCCTGGTGTGAAAATTACAGATACAGGCATAAGTATACTGGCGCATGAAGAGAAGGGAGTTACCTTACAAGTGGAGACCCAGTGTTGACAAGGCCAATTCAGTCAGGATGGATGTGGTTCACTCCCAATAATTGATGAGGAGATGTCAATACCAAGAGAGGGGAAATTGCTTTGGTAGTGAGTCAGGCACTCCCAGTCCCTATTCAAGCCCAAATTAATGATGTTAAGTTTGCAAATGAATTGTAGCTCTGCAGTTTCTCTTTGAAGTTTTTTTCTTGAAGTTTTTTTTTGCTGAAGGATGGCTACCTTTAAATTTGTTATTGAATGTCCAGGGAGATTGAATGTATCAAAGGGTGCTGAGGGAGTTGGCTGATGTGATTGCAGAGCCATTGGCCATTATCTTTGGAAATTCGTGGCGATTGGGGGAGGTGCCGGAAGATTGGAAAAAGACAAATATAGTGCCCATGTTTTAAAAAAGGAAGAAAGAGAACCCGGGGAACTGCAGACTGGTGAGCCTCACTTCAGTCCCTGGCAAAATCATGGAGCAGACAATTAAGGAATCCATTTTGAAGCATTGGAGAAGAGGAAGGTGATCAGGAACAGTCAACATAGATTCACCAAGGGCAAGTCATGCCTGACTAACCTGATTGCCTTCTGTGGTGAGATAACTGGCTCTGTGGATATGGGGAAGGCGATGGATGTGATATATCTTGACTTTGTATCAAAGCTTTGCTAATCTACCACAGTATTCTTGCCTGCAAATTAAAGAAGTGTGGATTGGATGAATGGATTATAAGGTGGATAGAAATCTGGCTAGATTGTCAGGCTCAACGGGTAGTGATCAACGGCTCGATATCTAGTTGGCAGCCAGCATCAAGTGGAGTGCTCCAGGGGTCGGTCCTGGGGCTGGTTTTATTCAACATCTTTATTAATGATCTGGATGATGGGATGAATTGCACCCTCAGCAAGTTCGCAGATGACACTAAACTGGGGGGAGAGGTAGATACGCTGGATGGTAGGGTTAGGGTCCAGAGTGATCTAGACAAATTGGAGGATTGGGCCAAAAGAAATCTGTTGAGGTTCAACAAAGACAAGTGCAGAGTCCTGGACTTAGGACGGAAGAATCGCATGCATTGCTACAGGCTGAGGACTGACTGGCTAAGCAACATTTCTTCAGAAGATGACCTGGGGATTACAGTGGATGAGAAGCTGGATGTGAATCAGCAGTGTGCCCTCGTTGCCAAGAAGACCAATGACATATTGGGCTGTATTAGTAGGAGCATTGCCAGCAGATCAAGGGAAGTGATTATTCTCCTCTGTTTGGCACTGGTGAGGCCACACCTGGAGTATTGAGTCCAGTTTTGGTCCCCCCACTACAGAAGGGATGTGGACAAATTGGAGAGAGTCCAGCAGAGGGCAGCAAAAATGATTAAGGGCCTGAGGGACATGACTTACAAGGAAAGGCTGAGGGAACTGGGGTTATTTAGTCTGCAGAAGAGAAGAGTGAGGGGGGATTTGATAGCAGCCTTCAACTGCCTGAAGGGAGGTTCCAAAGAGGATGGAGCTTGGCTGTTCTCAGTGGTGGCAGATGACAGAACAAGGAGCAGTGGTCTCAAGTTGCAATGGGGGAGGTCTAGGTTGGATATTAGGAAATACTATTTTACTAGGAGGGTGGTGAAGCACTGGAATGGGTTACCTAGGGTGGTGGTGGAATCTCCATCCTTAGGGGTTTTTAAGGCCCACCTTGACAAAGCCCTGGTTGGGATGATTTACTTGGTGTTGGTCCTGCTTTGAGGAGGGGGTTGGACTAGATGACTTCCTGAGGTCTCTTCCTACCCTAATATTCCATGATTCTATCAAGTGTTCTCCTACTGGCTTTGTATGTTACCATTCCTGGTGTCTGATTTGCGTCCGTTTTTTCTTTTCTGTAGAGACTGTCTGGTTTGGCCAATGTACATGGCAGAGGGGCATTGCTGGCGCATGCTGGCACATATCAAATTAGTAGATGTGCAGGTGAATGAGCCCCTGATGGTGTGGCTGGGTCCTCTGATGGTGTTGCTAGAGTAGATATGGGTTCAGAGTAGGCAACAGGGTTTGTTACAGAGATTGGTTCCTGGGTTATTGTTTCTGTGGTGTGGTGTGTAGTTGCTGATGAGTATTTGCTTCAGCTTGGGGGGCTGTCTGTAAGCAAGGGCTGGCCTGTCTCCCAAGGTCTGTGGGAGTGAGGAATCATTTGCCAGGATAGGTTTTAGATCGTTGATGATGTGCTGGAGAGGTTTTAGCTGAGGGCTGTATGTGATGGCCAGTGGTGTTCTGTTATTTTCCTTCTTGGGCCTGTTCTGTAGTTGGTGACTTCTGGGTACTCTTCTGGCTCTGTCAATCTGTTTTTTCACTTCAGCAGATGGGTATTGTAGTTTTAAGAATGCTTGATAAAGATCTTGTAGGTGTTTGTCTCTGTCTGAGGGATTGGAGCAAATGCAGTTGTATCTTTTGGCTTAGCTGGAGACATTTGATCATGTGATGTGTCCTGAATGGAAGCTGGAGGCATGTAGATAAGTACAGCGGTCAGTAGGTTTCCAGTATAGGGTGGTGTTTATGTGACCATCACTTATGTGCACTGTAGTGTCCTGGAAGTAGATCTCTTGTGTGGACTGGTCCAGAGTGAGGTTGATGGTCAGGTGGAAATTGTTGAAATCTTGGTGGAATTCTTCAAGGGTCTCCTTCCCATGGGTCCATATGATGAAGATGTCATCAATGCAGCATAAGTAGAGGAGGAGCCCTTGGGGATGAGAGCTGAGGAAGAGTTGTTCTAAGTCAGCCGTAAAAATGTTGGCATACTGTGGGGTCATGCGGGTACCCATAGCAGTGCCACTTACTTGAAGGTATAAGTTGTCCCCAAATCTGAAATGGTTGTGGGTGAGGACAAAGTCACAAAGCTCAGCCACCCTGTGTGCCGTGGCCTCCTCAGGGATATTGTTCCTGACAGCTTGGTAGTCCACCCTCATGTGGAATATTGGTGTAAAGAGCTTCTACATCCATGGTGGCCAGGATGGTGTTTTCAGGATGATCACCAATGCATTGTAATTTCCTCAGAAAGTCGGTGGTATCTCAAAGATAGCTAGGAATGCTGATAGCATAGGGTCTGAGGAGAGCATCCAAATAGCTAGATAATCCTGCTGTAAGAGTTCCAATGTCTTGAGCTGATGGGTGTCCAGGATTTCCAGGTTTATGGATTTTGGGTAGAAGATAGAATATTCCTGGTTGGGGTTCTAGGGGTGTGTCTGTGTAGATTTGTTCCTGTGCTATAGCAGGGAGTTTCTTGAGCAGATGATGTAGTTTCTTTTCTCATTGGGGTCACAGGATAGTGGCCTGTAGATTGTGGTGTTGGAGAGTTGCCTGGCAGCCTCCTGTTCATAATCTGACCTGTTCATGATGACTACAGCATCTTCTTTGTTAGCCCCTTTGATTATAATGTCAGAGTTGTTCTGAGGCTGTGAATGACGTTGTGTTCTGTACGGCTGAGGTTATGGGGCAAGTGATGCTGTTTGCTCACAATTTCAGCCTGTGCACATCTGTGGAAGCACTCTGTGTAGAAGTCCAGTTTGTAATTTTGACCATCAGGAGAAGTCCACGCAGAATTCTTCTTGTCGTGTTGGTAGGAGGGTTCCTGTGGGTCAGTGCACTGTTCAGTGGTGTGTTGAAAATATTCCTTCAGTTGGAGACAGCAAAAGTAGGCTTCCAGATCACTGCAGAACTGTATCACATGCATGGTGGTGATGAGAGTGCGGAAAGAGAGTCCCTGAGATAGGACAGACTCTTCTGCTCAGCTAAGTATGTGGTTGGATAAATAAGGAATATTGTTGGATGAGTTAAGGGTACCACTGTTGTAGTCCCCTGTGGCATGTAGGAGTTTAGATAATTTACTGTCCTTTTTTCTCTGTAGAGAAGTGAAGTGTGCATTGTAAATGGCTTGTCTCGGTTTTGTAAAGTCCAGCCACGTGGAAGTTTATGTGGAAAGTTGATTTTGTATGAGAGTCTCCAGTTTTGAGAGCTCATTCTTGATCTTCTCCTGTTTGCGGTACAGGATGCTGATCAGGGGTTCCTCAGTTTCTTTGAGAGTGTGTGGCACAATCTCTCACCATAGTCAGTGTAGTATGTCAGTTGCAATGGATTTTTTACCTTCAGTCCATTTGGTATGATGTCCATCTGTTTGCACTTGGAAAGGAAGATGATGTCTGTCTGTATCTGTGCAAGTAGGAGCCAGTAGGAGAACACTTCAGTCTCCCTGGACATTCAATAACAGATTTCAAAGTAGCCATCTTTCAACAAAAAAAACTTGAAGAAAAAACTTCAAAGAGAAACTGCAGAGCTACAATTCATTTGCAAACTTAACACCATTAATTTGGGCTTGAATAGGAACTGGGAGTGGCTGGCTCACTACCAAAGCAATTTCCCCTCTCTTGGTATTGGTAAGACACCTCCTCATCAATTATTGGGAGTGAACCACATCCATCCTGACTGAATTGGCCTTGTCAACACTGGGTCTCCACTTGTAAGGTAACTCCCTTCTCTTCATGTGCCAGTATATTTATGCCTGTATCTGTAACTTTCACACCAGGCATCTGAAGAACTGTTTTTTTTTTTTACCCACAAAAGCTTATGCCCAAATAAATCTGTTGGTCTTTTAGGTGTCACAGGACTCCTCGTTGTTTTTGTGGATAGAGATAACACGGCTGCCCTTCTGAAACTTAGTCCCATGTAAATTCACCAGATCACAGCTGTAATGTGTACAATATACATTCCTGAACCATTATAAATTGTAGAATCTTACGGTAGTGTTTACTGTGATTATGCAGTAAATAATTTTCTAGCTATCATGGTTCTTATGACCCTATATGTATAATATAGTAAATCTTTTAAAATAGGATTTAGTGCTTGTGGAATTGAATTTGTAACCATGATAAAGCAAGTTTGAAGTGATATGGTCAGGTCATTTTTTTTTAAAATGACTGCCTGAAAAATATTTGTTTCTGATAGAACAAAATTTTTCACTGGTATGTGGACAACTGGGTGGTGTGTGGAACACTTACTGGTCATCTAGGGAGAGCTTCATGTGGTGCTAGCTCTCCTTTCCAGCCTTAAATTGCATTAAACTGTAAATATATTTTCCTAATAATACTTCCACTTCAACAAGTGTAGTTGCCTGAGAATATCTCTTAAAGTTGTGTTCCATACTTTGGTAAAGTTTGTCTTCTATGCTAGAATCCCTTTTAAACAGTATGTTCTGAATTATTTATTTTATTTTTAAATTTCATTTTTTTCTCCATAACTATTGATGATCATAAGGGTCTGTCATCAGGAGAGAAATTGACTATTCACCAATTACTGTCAAATGCACAAACTCAAAAAACAAACGAACAGAAAAAACTTTCCCCAACTTTTTCATAAGTATCAATTGTAACTATATAGATACAAAATGTTAACACAGAAGTATGGTTCTTTAACTTAACAGTGTTCTTAAATAATGTATCTTTCTTGCATACCAGTAAATTGAATCTCCAGAAATCCAATAAGATAATGATACTGCCAACATTTTAGGAGGTATGTCATTGCCAAAAGCAATGGCTTGTGTTAAGATTTAAGTGGAACCAAAAAAAGTTGCCTTTTGATATGTTTATTTTTCTGGACATTGGTCAAAACATAACAATACTTTAAGTAATTTAAATGAAATTGCACTGAAATCTTGTCCCTGCAGGCTCAGGGAGTAGGAAATGGTGGAGGTGAAAATGCTGCACTTGATCAACCTGCTAACCCACCTGCTGAGAATGCAGTTGTAGGCGAAAACCCAGAAATTCAGGAAGAACAGGGAGATGAGGAAGAGGAAGACAATGAAGATGAAGAAGATGCTGTAGTCGAAGATGCAGCAGATGCAAACAATGGAGCCCAAGGTAACAGGTGACACAGAGCAGGAGCATTTCCCTAAAATGATCATATAAAATAGTTATTGGAAAGAAGTGAAAATGGAAATTCTATTTTTGTGGCTGACATCTACATTTGTAATTAACCTATATAGGGAAACTACTAAGGCCAGTAGGCTCAGAGTTCAGCCTGCTTACCTCTTCTCATGTGTATTGCAATGTTTATGTAGTTTATTTTTTTTAACGAGCACTAAAACACTTTGCAGTTAAGAAAAGCCAAAACTATAAGCAGCTCTGTTGTTTCAGGCATCCCTACAATGAGAAACTACTCTGCTTCTCTTGTCAAAAGGGAAATGGCAGTAAGGAAATATTTGTTGTAACTTTTGAGGAGAAATTAAACTGTAAAGAGAATTACTTTTAAAATGTTCTTTTGACTTGTATCTCCATTGATATACTCAGTGAGCTAAATGGTGTTTTTGCTGGTTTAAATCATAATACAGCTCTGACTAACATGCTGCTTTGGGTCAGTTGATACCTTTAACAATTATAATATCTCTGTAGATGACATGAATTGGAATGCTTTGGAATGGGATCGAGCAGCAGAAGAGCTTACATGGGAGAGAGTGAGTAAGAGCCATTCTCCTGAAGTATTCTGAGATTTCTCTGTCACTGACTTGTATTTGAAATGACTTTAAACCTAATAGAAAATTGGTACTTATACTTTGATTTCATGTAAAATTTAACTGTGATAGATATTAGTGACTCCAAAAAGTAATTACGTTAAAAATACTGTATACTATATTAAGGAACCATTAAAAAAAGCATTCCTTGATTGCTGTGAAGAAACATCGCTACGAACATCTTTCAACAAGGCACTTTTCTGAGATCTTCAGTTTTGCTCCTAAATTTGCCAGCAGATGTTAAATGGTGCATAGCTTAAAAACTAATCTTTCAGTGAATGTATGTATAGATATAGTAAAAATAAGTATACACTTTTATAAAAACCAACAAGAATATGTACAAGAATGATTTCCAATACAGGCTCATCTCATTTCGTTTTCTAGTTTATAAATTCCATAACTAAAATTTTCTCGCAATTTATAGCATGATACAATAAGGAGATGGAAAAGGTCCTCTGTTAATGATACAGAATGCTAACTGCATTGTCTTGTTTAATAGACATTTGGTGAAAAGGACTCAATATAAACTCAAACTTCAGACCCTTTCTTACTTACTGGACTTTGCTGAAAGGAGTTATTAGCTCTTTTGTTTTTTGCATAAACATTATGCTCACTTTTTTTTAGTGATATATATATTCCAGAACTCTCTTGCGTACTTGAAAAATATTTTAATTATTTTCAAAAACTTTTCATGAATACATACGTTGTCTTCAGCATTTTACAAAGTTTAAATGCAATAGTCTCATAAACCTCTTAGATCTTCTGTGCCAGTCTGTGCATTTGGGTATAGTCCCTTCTTGCCTTCCTGATGAGGACAGTACATTGAGAATTCTTGGTGGTGTCATCCTTGAATGTAAGAAGCTTGGAAGCTCATTTGAAATTTCAGCAGTAGTTTACATGATGTTTATTAAGTGAAATATGTGAGAACCATGAGACCTTGAAATATTAGCTTAAAATTTGACATACAAGAGAGCCCCAAACTGTGAACAATTCCATTAATCTTGAAGTGAAGGAGTCTGGACTGGCACAGAAGATTTTAGAGGAGCGGGAAAAGAAAATTCCTTAAAAAAATCTTTTTCCTTGTTTTGTTTTGTTCTGTGTGCACTTTCTGAAACATATGTACAACTAAACGGAGGATATTTTTCCCGTCTGCAAGCCCTTTCCTGTTTCAGACTTAAACAGCATGAGATATGACTGGTCTAGAACAGAGAGCTGTTACTGCATTATATTCTTGATGAAATCTCATCTGCCCTTATTCTTTCATGAGTAATACTCTGCAGCTAGAAAACAAAATTGTATTTACACAAATCTTGATATACAAGTTTCTCCGACCTCAGATTTCATATGTAGTTAAAATTCAGTTAAATCACTAAATAAATGCTGGGCTGCTATAATTAGGTAAATAATTCATTTCCTGAGCTAAATTAAAATCGTCACCATTCACATTCTTGAAACAGGACTCTCTCTGAAATAATCAGTTAAATTGTAGACTATCTTTGGTTTACATGAACTAATATACATTTAAACAATTGTGTATTAAAATATTGCAGCCTTTGATTAGATTACAGTACTGAACTAGACCATTTTAGAGTTCCTTACTATAGGTTTAAAAACTTGTGTTGGGGAGCTGATCTGATTGTCCGGTAGTATAAGGCATGCAGCTAACCAGGGCAGTAAAAAGTGGGTTTGAAAAAGGGTGACCTTGAAACTGGTTGTGGGAGTATGAAGATTTTTGAATATAGAACTGTGAATGAACTCAACTTTCTTTTATTCTTAGATGCTTGGGCTTGACGGATCTCTGGTTTTTTTAGTAAGTGAAGTCTTATAGTTCAAGAATAGTTTTTGCAGTAGGCTTATTTTTAAGGAAACTAATAACTTGTTTTATGTAGACTTTAAATAAAAAGTCTGTTCTGTAATGTATGAAACAGATTTCAAATGTTGCATCGATGTGGTAGATTTAAACAGATTTTCTTACTTTATCATAAACTTGATGTGTCATGCATTCACATGGATAATATTTTTTGTGGCAATCAGGTGCCGCTGTGGTGGATCCTCCATAAGGGTACAATTTTCAAAAGGACCTAAGTAACTTTGATATTTTTTTAGTGAGATTTCAGTTCTTTTTTTAAAACTCCATGCTAGAGATTTGGACCTTGTATACACTTAACGCAGCAAAAAATTTTTAGAGTCAGAATGCCAAAGCCCTCCTTATGTAGTCACACCCCTTACCAACCGCTTACCAACATAGTTATGTTGGTAAAATTTTACGCTTAGACCCAGCTTTAGGTAATATAGGCTACGTCGGTCTTTAGTTACTTGTGCTTATCACAGTTTTAATTTTGTGTTGACGTACAGCAATTTTCTTAGCTTTTGTTGTTTAAACCAATGAAAGGAAAAGCTTAAATATAACTTAGTGAGTTTTAAAAAAAAATCCTCATAACAATAATGAGTTTAGCCAATGGAGTACATCTAGTTAAAATGATTCCAGAGCTTCCTCCTTTTTCTTAAGCTAAGGTTATATTTTAATAGAGCACTCTCCAAAAAAAAAAAAAGGGTGTAAATATTTTTACACAGAACTTGCTATTATTCATCTATTGTAAACTTAAATTTGCCCTAAAGTTTAGATTTTGTAAAAACAAGTTTTTATTTTATGATCAATAAAAATGTTTCCACTCAAATATCCACATTCCAAACAAAAGTTTTTAAACGAGAAGCGTTCCTCTGCACTTTTTAAAATCCAGGCATTGCACCATTAAACCTGAAATTGACTACGCTGGTTTTCATTGTCCTAGCTGAGAGAAATACAAGTAGTACATGAAGAGCAAAAGGACAAGTACACTGAATGTTTAAAAAAATCACTGTTAATAGAGTACTGTGCTATTAGAAAGTTAGATAAACAAGTTTTGTTTATAATTTAAATGTAGCCAACTGTGTCCCTTTAACTATAGCAATGAGGAGCAAACACTTGCTATTATTAACCAAAGTAAGAAACAAGAATCCCTTTGCAAATTAAACTGGAAATAATTTTCCTCTTTTTCTGAAAATATAAATTCTTTGTACTTTTAAAGTAAGCATAAAAAGGAGTATGACTATTGTCATTTATATTTACAGACCTGGGTAGATTATCTGCAAAACACCCTTCCTAACCCTGGCCACAAAGAATTTCCATTATAGCTGCCATTTTCACTCACAACATTCACTTTCATTTTTGGGGCTGAAATTTAGACAATTCTAAGCTTGCAACTTAGCTCATTATTATTCATTCTTCCCCTGAGAACTCAGGTGCAGTCATTTGCTTATTATGTGATTGATATGTTTTTATATCCTGCTTTTATTGAAATATGTTTTACTTTCTTCCCCAGGAACATGTCTTCTGGGTGGTGTCTTTAAACACATTGTTCATACTTGTGTTTGGTAGGTATTATTATTTGTTCTCATTTCAAAACTAGCTTTTTCTTTGTGAATGCTTGATAAAAATTGGTTTTTAGACCACTTTTATTCTCAGAGAAAAACAGTGAGTCTAATTTTTAAAAAAACTGAACCAGAATAAAAAGTGAATAATTAAATGTGAATAATAAACCTTTCTTACTAATCGTATTACACAGATCCTGCAAACACGTGGATGTGAATAGACCTCAGTGAATTAGTTGCATCTTATTATGTAATTTTAGTTCCCAAGGTGGCATGTATTGCATCCAAGACAGATATTTTTTCCTTTTTATTTTGTTACTGAAAGTAATTTTTTTGGATTTGGTTTTAAAAAGTCTGAGCTGTTCCTTAAGCTTTATTGCTATTAGTTAGAGCTGAGAACTACGCCTCTACCCGGATATAACGCGGTAAAGCTGCGCTCCAGGGAGGCGGGGCGGCACACTCCGGCGGATCAAAGCACGTTCAGTATAGCGTGGTTTCACCTATAACGCAGTAAGATATTTTGGCTCCCGAGGACCACGTTATATCGGGGTAGAGGTGTATATATTTGTGGAATAACATTCAGGAGGGAATTCCTGGGAATTGCTTTATGAAGTTTCCCCAAAAGTTGTGGGGACAGATGCGATATAATTTCCCTGCTTTCATTCTTCCCTAGATATTGCTAAATGACCCTTCAAGTGATACCTTTTGTCCCTGAGGCTCATAAAATCATTTCTGAAGAGGGTGTGTGTATATATATATTTCTTTCTCTCCCTCCCTCCCTCTGGAGTTCAGCAGACTGCACACAGTTGTCAATTATTATTTAAAAAAAAAAGTTTCCAGGAAGACTATCCTGTTACTTTCAGTAAGGCCTTTATTCAACCCCATTCAAGTTGAAGATTGTGCTGTTCTATCTGTACACTTGGTGTACATGGGATAAAGCACTAACATTTCCAGTAGAGTGCCCTTAATATCTGTTTGTTTTCCAAATGATGTTGCTTTCCTCCTTGAGTATGGTTAAGATTATTTTTGTTTAAAGGGAAGATCAAGTGAACAGAATCCTCAGTCTCTCACCTCTTTTCTGTTAAAGGACATCATATACCACTGGTACATGGGGTTTATTGTAGGCTAAGGGAAGGAAAATCTGTGAGATCACTTTTTATTAAATTATTGGTAGAACACTATTGTATTTTTGTTGGGAGATGTGTATTATGCTGGCTTTAGGGGTAGCGTGTGAGAGGATGGATTCGCTGACATAAGGACCCACAGGCTGAAATCACAAATGCCTAAGATGGATAGGAGAGGACCAGCAGCTATGGCACATACTGTACTCTTGAGACTGCACTAGTTGTCTTGGAGCGGCTCCATTAGTACTCCGTACTTGGGAGGAGAGTTTCTTTCTCCAGAGAGTTAGCCCTGCACCAAACCAGTACACTCAGAATTGCTGCTGTGGAGAAAGTTTGGCTGGAAGTGCCCAAATGTGTGGTGTGGTGTGTTTTTTAAAAGACAATAGTAGTTATAGAAGGGCCTATCCGCCTCCCTCTTTTGGTGGAGAAAAATTAACTCTGTCAATTGATTGACTTTATTGTATTAACCTAGCAATATAGAAAGGATATTATATCTGGACCTTTCCACTATAATCTGTAAAGAAGCCTTTGTTTTGGTATGTTGTGTGCTTTTACCTCAATAAGAGGTGGGGTGCAGAAGACTCCAGTAATAGTCATGTACAGTGGAATAATATTGTTTTCTTCAGTTTCCACACTGCTGATAAAGTTCATTTGCTCCTTTAAATATTTCAAAAACTGTTTGTTATGTTTTGGAACAAGATATCGGGAATCACCTAATGTGAAAATATTTGTATTTTGGGGGCTTAAAAAAAATTACCAGATACCCACTGGTAGATACCAGATAGCCACAGGTAGATAAGGAAGATCAGGATATAGGGCTCCTCCAGAGAAGATGAGTGGCAGGTAGTTAAAATGACCAGCCTGCATCATTAGCATGATGTTTCTCCTGAACTCTTACTCCTGGAGGTATTCCGCGTAACTGCGTGCCCAGGAAAACACCCCTCTCCCCCACTGAATTCCTATGCTTCCCTGATGAAAACGATAGGGAAGCAAAGGGAAGCTATGCCAGGGCGAGGAGGGACACAACAATGGGTGCAGTTTGGGGGGGGATTGCCCCCCCAAGCAGCGGCGAAGCATGGGGGGGCACATGGCATTACATGCCAATGCCTCCCCTCATTTCTGCAAGCTCTGAGCTGCCCAGCTGAAGGAGGCTGCATCTCAGCTCCACTGACTCTGCAGCTGAATGCTGCCTCCTGGGTCCTAGTGCCAGTCATTCCCACTTCTGTGTGCTGGAAGCCTTCCTGTTTTCTGTGCAACGGTAAATGCTGGCGGTCGGGCTGGGTAAGGAAGGTAGGGGGAAATGAGGGAAAAGGGTGGGGGGAAGAGGCAGTGGGGAAGGAAGGGGGTGGAATAGGGCAGGGGACAAGGAATGTAGGAATGAGGGAGGGGAAGGAGGCATGGAGCAGTGTGGAAGAGGGATGAGATGGGGAAGAAAAGAAGATAGGGCAATTGTGGGGAGAAGTGGGAGCCTGGCATGCAGCAACCCATTGGCAGCAGCTGGAGCTCCTCCTTTAAGCAGGCCCATCAAACTGTCACCCTGACAAACCCTACCCCCCTACACTTGGACCCCTCTAATGAGCCCCCCACACGCAGATCCCCCCTCACTGATCCCCAAGCAGCTGCACCCGGACTCCCACCCCATCAAGTCCCACTCCCCCAGCACCCAGACCCTCCCCCCATTGAGCCACCCAGACACCCCCCCCACTGAGCCCCATCCATCTTCACCTGGATCCCCTGCAGCTTCCCATTGCCCCTGCATCCAGAACTCCCCAAGAAGCCCCTGTGCATCCAGGTCTCCCACTGAGCTACCACACCCAGATTGCCCCACACAGGAAATCTCTCACCCCAAACCTGGATCTCCCCCACACGAAGCCCCTCCACACTTGGATCCTGCTGGGCTGAGCCTGCCCACCCACAACTGGCGCAAAGGGACAGGGCACTGAGGTATTTCTGGGGCAAGCCCAGCTCTTGCCCTGTATCTGGGTCAGGTGCAGCCTCATTGCCGAGTCCTTGTGCCTGGGTGGGGGGCTTCAGGGTGATCTCCTACCTCAGTGCAGCCAGTGGCCTGTGCTCCCCACTGCCATGCTGGAGCCACATTTAAATATTGACAACGTTTGCAGAATTTTGCAGAATTTTAAAATATTGTGTGCAGAATTTTATTTTTTTTTGGCACAGAATTCCCTCAGGGGTAAACTCTGCTTGGGATCTTGAGGAGTCCATCTTTCATATCAGCCTCTGACTAGCAAATTTTGATAAACTTGAAGGTGCATCCCATCTAGCTGCTCCTCCTCTTGAGTGGTGCTGGTTATTGTAAAGAGTAGAAGGTATCCAGTAATCTGCTCTGTTCTCAGAGCCTCCTTGATGTTGTGAGGAGACCATGAAAAGATATCTCCACTTTTCCCTGAAGCCGCCCTTTTTTGGGGTGGTCCTCCCCATCAATAAATCCCATAACTGTTTCTGCTATTGCTCAATACTTTCCCAAGTAACAGTATGAAATTGTCCCAGTTTGTTGTCAGTTTCATTATGTTATGCTTATAAAAAGCACAGGGGATCTTTTCAGGGGAAAAGGAAATATGCCGTGTTTATTGAAAATATACCATATATACTCGTTCATAAGCCAAATTTTTTTAGTAAAAAAGAGAAGCATCAGAGAAGGGGGTCGGCTTCTGAACGAGTATAGAGAGGGAGATGTGGGACACAGCGCCTCCCCCCGCAACAGAGGAGGGAAGGAGAGGCAGCACAGCCAGAAGGGAAGAGTCAGGGCCAGAGTCTCTCCGCTTCTGGCCACAGTGCTCTGCTGCTTTCCACACAGCCTCTGGGAAGCAGCTGCAACTCTGGGGCTGGCAGGCTGCGGCTGCACCACCTGGCCCCGCCCCCAGAGCAGGCTGTGGCTGCGGCGCCAGGCCCACTGGTGCATGCTGCAGCTGTGTTGCCCAGCCGGCCAGGCCAGAGACATCCTCCCCTGGCTCGCCCCAGCTAAGATTGGAAGAGATGGGATGTGGAGAGTGTGCGGGTCCCAGGCTAGGGGTAAGGGTTGGTCACAGGAGTTACTCCCCTGACCCCCAGTCTCTTTCCCCCCCTCCCCAAATTTCTCCACCAGTTGCTGTCCCAGCCTGTCAGGGTAAGCTGCTAGCAGGCCAGGACACTTTGTTTACTTAAGTTTACCTCCGTGCCTGTGGATGCTCGAGGTAAACAAACCATATCAGCCCGCCAGCAGCTTATCCTGATGGCCCGGGAGCCAAAGTTCGACGACCCCTGAGTTATAGGGTCAGCTTATGAATGGGTCATAAAAAATTTCCAATTTTAATTCTCTGTCTTTGGGGGGGAGGTCAGTTTTATAAACAAACCAGCTTATGACTGAGTATATACGGTAACAATTTAGCATATGCACATAGACACACACTCTCTCTCTCTCTGCAGATGGTCTTATAGTTACCAGTCTGTTGTAGCTCGAGTAAATACTCACAGGGAAATCATGAGGAGTTCACACTTTGTTTCCAGTGGGACTGTCAGGCAGAAGTTGGGCCCGTTTTTAAAAAAAAGAAGAAAAAAAAGAAACTAAAAGTAGTTTTGAAAACAGTACCTAATCCATGGTCCCGGCTTTTAAGGTGGTTCTCTCCCCTTTCTGCTGTTTGCAACTTAAGCAGGTCTAAACCTGAGTCTTTTGACTTTGTAGGGGCTTCTAGAATGATCCTTCCTCTCAGTGTGTTCTCCTATTTCCTGTGGAGAGATCCTGAGAAGTGGAGATTTTTTTCCTCCCTGACTTTACACATTTGCCTCTTATGCTCACTAAGCCACATTGAGAGATCCTGAGGTGTGAAGAGCTCCATACTTTCCCTTCCTCACTGCCATCACCTACTGCCATTGATTCGATAGAAGGGATTTGGACAAGTGAAGAGTCTTTGCCAGGCATGCTGCTCCTGCTCTTTGATCCCAATAGACAGGACTAGGGACTAAAGACTTCCATCTCCATCTTCCAGGTAGTCACATGGAACAGATTAAGGGGTAGGCAATCTCCAGTTCTCTTAATCTGATACAGTGGAGCGGATCGAGGTAGGGAATGAGAGCTTCCAGCTCTTGCTTCCTCTTTCTGCTTTGAGGGCTAGAAGAAAGCACAAGAAGAGATGCCAAGGGGGAACACTGATATCTTTTCTGCTTCAGACTTTTCTCTCCTAGCTCTAATAGGAGACCTGAGGGAGACTAAGGCCTGGTCTACACTGAAGGGGGACGGTGGGAGGGCGGGGTCGAGCTAAATCATTCAACTTCAGCTACGTGAATAACATACGTAGATCTACTTACTGCTGTGCCTTCACTGCGGTAAAGGCTGACGCTCTCCCGTTGACTCCACCTGTGTCTCTTGCCCTGGTGGAGTACCAGAGTCAACGGGAGAGCGCTTGGCAGTCGATTTATCTCATCTAGAATAGACCTGATAAATCGACCGCTGCTGCCTGTCGATCCAGTGGGTAATGTAGACAAGCCCTAAGAGCATACCTGACCCTACTGCACCTAACTACTTATGAGTCAATAATATGAGATCTTCAAATATGGGAAAAGAAGACTCCCTCATGACTGCTTCCTTCCTAAACTCTGGGAGTGGATGGGAGGAATCTTTAGGATTGTGAATGAGATACCATCCTTGGCTCAATGATCTGGGAAAATGTGACAAACCTCTTAAAAGCTCCCTTTCCTGACTCCTTCGTTGGAGTGTGTTTTACCTTCCCCCTGATATATCTGCTTCTTTGCTCACTTCCCAGACTTCTGCAGGAACTGCGTTTGTCTCGACAATCCCCAAATCTTTAAATTCTTAAGTTTCAAATGTCAGATTCTTAAATTATGTTTACTAAAAGGGAAAGTAACATCCAACTGATCTATGAAAGAGCAGCTCCACTCTTCTGTAGTGGTTGGGGAAGGGCATACAGGCAGATTCCTATAGCAGCGTAGAAGAGTTCTATCAAGCTAATAAATGAAACTAGGAAATAAAGCTGATTCAGAGCACTGTCAAATGAAAGCTGAATAAGGAGCAAAATCATTGTTCCCGTTTTTCAGTTATAGTAATCATAGGTTACTTGTAATATTGCAAGTTTAAAAAAAAAAATTCAGAGAAATGAGTCTTGAGCTACATTACACCTTAAAAGTTTGTAATGTGATTTATTAATCATGAGTACTACAGAAATGTCAAGTTTTATAACCAAATTTTCAAACTGCATTGGATGGATAGTTATTTTTTTGTCCACTTTGTAAAACCGGTGAAAATTCAAAATACTGCCGCAGAACAGAGACTTTTCGGCAAAAGTCTCACATTGCATTTGATAGAGCAATGTTTATCGTTTTCTCCATTCTCCTTCATGTTTTCCAGCTTTTTGTCCTTACCACATTGGTCACTTTTCTGTTGTTGGCCTGGGTTTTGAGGACTATGTAAGTATGGTTATTTTATAATTTTGATGTTTTAAATTCTTAAAAATTTGTGCAATTTAAAATTTTTGTGTTTTAAAGGAACCCCTGATTTTTACTTTAGGACAACAGAACAGCCTGGGATGTTGTCTGTGTCTTCATTCTAGGACCTTTCATTGTTTTTAACTGTTTACCCTCCCCCCAAAGTCATTATTTTAATCCCTGTCTAAGACTGCCCCTTTGTAAGGTCACTATATTTGGCTTTTTAATATTATATTTTTATAAAGTCTAATTTATTTTATTGTGATATTCCTTGATTGCATGGGGTATAATGCTTCATAAATGACTATTAGTGAATGCCAGGAAAAGGAGTAGGATATATGGCAGCTCGTCCTGCAAGGCTGGCAGCTTTGCATTATGTGGTTTTTCTAGTGGATGCAAACTTATTTGTTTAGGATGCCAAATGATTAGTAAAGAGAGTTTATTGATTAAATATTTGTCCTACTCATGTTGTAGTATAAAGCAGCCTAGGAACCTTGTAGTTCCAAATCTCATCTGCCCAAGTAGACTCTGTGATTAATATTGAAAGAGGACTGAATTTTTTAAGGAATAAAAACTAACTAAAATTGAATGGAAAATATTTAAAATAACTTTTTTTTTTCTTCAGGTTCAAGCATCTCACTTTGAAGGCCTAATCACAACAATAGTTGGCTATGTGCAGCTAGCAATAACTCTAATTGTTTGTCATGTATCCTTTCATAAGTAGTTGCGTGACTCTGTCTTAAATTCTGTCTGTGGATCATTATCTCTAACCATGTTGAGATCAGGGTTAGAAATGAAGCAGGAGCACTTTCTTTCTCTTTTCGCTTTGTTCTTAAGATGAAACAAACTAAAAAGGGCTGTTTTAGGTAAAAATCTGGATAAAATCTGTTTAATTAGTGCTTGACCATCCAGACCTAATTTCAAAACAGGCTGCATATTCAGAACAATAACAGTTTTGAGACTTCACTCAGCCTAGTTTTCTACGTATGGTAGTCTGTTTTATGAGAATGACATTGAAGAGGTCTTAGCATGAAATCAACTTCTTCCCCAGCTGACTGTCAGCTAACCAGGATAAAATTTCACAAGGCCATAGATGAACTGCATTGCTTTCTTCCTGAATGGCAGATCCCTTTCTGGAGGTCAGCCAAAAAAAAAAGAGGCAGTGTGGTACAAATATTTCCGCCCTCTTCACTAGCCACTAAAATGCTAAAGGGTGTCCCTTGTTCAGCATACACCATAATAGTCCAGAAAGAATTTTGCAGCAGTTTTAGGGACTGCACTCAACGTTAAACTTGAGAAATGCACTTAAAAGCTTTGCGGAAATGAAGTCATGATTGGGAAAGTAAGAGTGCCCCTGTGATCTGGCAAGGCTTGCAATTATGAGTTTTGTGATCTAGTCTGATAGAGAGGTGTGGAGCCATCCATTTCTCTCCACATGTAGGCTTCTTGTGGGCTACACAGCTGCAGCAGAGATAGAAATAGGCATACAGAATAATAACTAGGATTTGTGCCACATGGGATGGGAAGCTTATCTACATCAGTTCTCCTTTTTCAGGGAGGTTCTCAGGATATGTTTAGCCCGCGTGGGTATTCAGAAACGTGCTACCTCTGCTTGAACTAGCATGCTAGAAATAGTAGTGTGACCACGGTCTCATGAGCTAGCTGCCAGAATACAAGCCCATCTGACCCTTTGGGTGCATACTTGGAGGGCTAGTCTGCGCTGTAGTCGATGCTGCCATGACCAGACTGCTATTGTTGAGATAGTGTTGATCTATGCCTACGCATGCTGCAGTCACACCTCCTGACTGCAGTATAGACATACCCTAAGTATGTCTTCCTTGGTTTCTGCACCAGGCCAGTGGCATTCAGAGCTTTGTGCAACTTGAATTGCTCTTGGGCAGCAATTTGCTTTGCTGTGCTGGAGAGATTGAAGTGACTGTTACCATTATCTTAGAATTTTGAAAGTCTGAAGAAACTTGGTCACAGACTAAACTGTGTATGCTTTAAGAAGATTAAATTGATTTCTGTTTGAAGGAGTAAATTTATTTGCTATTTAACACTTTATATTGCAGTAGAACTTAAAGGCCACAGTCAGGTTGGGCCTTGTTGTGATAGGCACTGTACAAACACAGTAAAGTACTTGATGCCATGTCTCTCTAGAGATTCTCTGGCCTACTGAAAGGAGACTGTTATCCAGGAATTTAAAGATATGTAGGCATTGTGCTCAGGTTTGCAACACGTTAATGATTTAGGAGCCTAAATCTCATTTTTGAAAGTGATTTAGACTCTCGGGAGCCTAAATCCCATTGACAGTGAATAGGATTTAAACTCCTAAGTGTCTAAATCGCCTTTAAAAAAGTATATTTAGGTTCCTAAATCACTTAAGCATTGCAATCCTGAGCACCACAATACTTAAATACTTTTAAAACCCTGGGATTAAATTTCCCAAAATATAATGAACACACTCTCTAGCTTTGCTGTGAAGAGATGAGAATTTCTCTCAGACTCCATTAAAATGCATATTACATTAGACCTCCAGACTTGTAACTGCGCTGTTAAACTCTTGGTGGTAAATATTCCTGCATACATTTTTTCAAAAGTGATTTCTGGTATCTCAGTTTTCAGTCCCCAACTTCAGATGCCTTTGAAAGAGGGCTTGATTTTCAGAGGATGGATACTTAGCACTTTGGTAAGCAGGTCCCTTTAAGGTGTTTCAAATCAAGCATCCAAAATCATCATCATTTTTGCAAGATTAGGACCCCAGCAGTAGTATTCACACTTTCACATTAGTGTTTGACTCTTCCAGAGTTTCCTGCTATAAAATCTAGATTGCACAGTTGCTGATATGAATTGTATCATACTCTTCTGGTCCTCTTATTTCATTTAGTATATTTCCTTGACCAGAGTATGTAGGGTTTGGCTGCGCTTGTAAAATTCCAGAGATCCCGTCACTTATTGGGGGTCTGCTATATTGTTGTTAAGGTAATTATAGTCTTCTGAAAGCAAAAGGTATTCAACTATAATTTTGTTAGTGATTTATTCATAGTTACTGAGTAATTTTTTTTCCTTTTCCCTGAAGGTTTCCTTATTAGTGGTTGTAGAAATTGGTGTGTTCCCCCTTATCTGTGGCTGGTGGCTGGATATATGCTCCTTGGTAAGAATAGAAATTATTGGAATGTAGGCTAAGTCTTACACTGTTTTATTTTTCTGAGGGAAAAGGTCTTTTGCCCTGGAGAAAAAAAAATGGATATAAACTGTACTTGTAGAAAATGTATCTCTTCGCTTTTTTAATACTTTCATTGTTTCAGAGGTCAAAGGTAGTTTGTTCTAAGGCGCGGTGCAATACAAAGTCTATGTTCCTGTATTTAAGGCAATTAAAGTCTACAATCTATTGTTAAAACAGAGCAAAAAACCCCATCATTATACTTTTTGAAACAGTTAGTTACAAGACACTGTGAAAAGTCCCTTCTCTGCTATGCTAATTGTCTTACCAGCAACTCCATGACTGGTTTTCTCTATTTGGCTGCCTATGGGGAAATTCATACATGGTTCATCTTGTGGCATTACTGTGAATTTTTCCTTCTGTGTACTGAATGCCATATGAGAGAGACTGTTTTTATTGTAGTCTGGGGCAGTGGTTCTCAACCAGGGATCTGGAGTCCCCTGGAAGCCCACGAGCAGATTTCAGGAGGTCCACTGAAATAAACCAGAGACTTGCTGGGGCCCAGGGCTGAAAACCAAAGCCTGAGCCCCATCACCTGAGGCTGAAGCTGAAGCCCAAGCAGCTTAGCTTTGTGGATCCTCCTGTGGCATGAGGCCCTGGGCAACTGCCCTGTGTGCTACACCTGAATACCAGTGGCTTTTAATATACTGGATATGCAGAAAGACCGTGGTTGTGGCACAGGTGGCCAGTTGAACTTTATAGCATTTTGGGGGAGGGGGAGGGGCTCACAAAGAAAAAGGTTGAGGACCCTTGGTCTAGGGAGTGTGGGTGAAAGGAAGGGGAAATTATCATAACTTTTTAAAATGGCACTTCCCCAAAAGCTAATATAAGAGATTACTATTAAATGCTTATATGGGAAAAAGCAACCATTTTGCTCTCAGTATTAAAATACTCTATTTCTAATGAGAATAAATGTACAGTACAGTTTAGTCTGAGCTGATATGCTCATGCTGGTATGCTTTGTAGTGTTACATATTAAATGTTAGTGTTTTCCTTGTTTTAGTTTCCTTCCCATTCTTAAAACTATGTGGCGCAGAGAAATATGTCACTATTTGCCATCTCCAGTGTCGGTGCTATAAGTATGTTGTAAGAACTGTGTAGTTTTCAGTGGCACTTATGACTTAAATAGACATTTTTGTTTTCTTGAATGCTCCTCTAAATATTTATAGTTTTGCAACCAGTTGAGATTATTTAAATGTAATATATGCTAGATACAAACGGGGGTAAATTAAATGGACAACCAAGGAAGAGTATTTGGTAAACGTTGATCGTATGTACTTTTTTGTGTAGGAAATGTTTGATGCTACTTTGAAAGACAGAGAGTTGAGCTTTCAGTCTGCCCCTGGTACCACAATGTTCCTACACTGGTTAGTGGGAATGGTTTACGTCTTTTACTTTGCATCTTTCATTCTCTTACTGAGAGAGGTAAGTTCTTATTCAGGTGAGGGGATTATAAAATATATTTGAACAACTTTATGTACTGAAGAGTTCATTAGCTCTTCCCAATCTGTGTTTCTGTTATGATTCTTTTAATACATATCAGACTTCAAAATTTTTCTGCCTTAAAAATTGAACAATCGTGCTGGTTGCGAGTGAATATGGGAACACCCTTAGGGTGCTAGCCGATTGCATGCGAAGGAGTTTTTAATATGAATGCTGCTTTTGCTTAAGTACTTCTTTGTATCTGTAAACTGAAATGTATTTGAAAGTAAAGATTTTCAGTTAAAATGTTTCCACTTGGCCTAGTAGTAATGCTCTGCAATGTTCTTCTGTACCTCTCATTGTTGACTCTTGTATTGAAAAGTTCTTCATATTTATATCTCACAGCCTTCTAACACCTTTTTTCCAACAGAAATCTAACTCTGTTAATTAGACAACATGCTAATAATTCTTACGTTGCTTGCATTTTTGTCTTTTTAAACTCAAATGTAAATACCTGTTTCAGGTACTGAGACCTGGTGTCCTGTGGTTTCTGAGGAATTTGAATGATCCAGATTTTAATCCAGTTCAGGAAATGATTCACTTGCCCATTTATAGACATCTCAGGAGGTTTATTTTATCAGTGGTAAGGACTTTTTTCAGACTTGTCCTTGAATAATTTATATTCATTTCTTTCTTGTTGTTGCAAATACAGTGCTAGCCTAGCTGCCGTTTTCAATATTAGCATGTTTAACTTACTTTTTTGATTTGTGTTCATTTTTTAGTTACTAAAATAAAGCTGAAGTTTACTTCTTCAGAGGTGTTAGTTGTAACACATGCCCCGCTTCAGATTATCTGAAATGCTGGTGAAAAATTTTTAATTAAAAATTTTAAAATGTTTGTCTAGTACAGACACTCACAAATCTTCCCCTTGTGCTAAAGCCACGACGGCTTGTATCACTGGCCAACAGTTACTTTATTACTATGGACGGTGGAGGAGATCCCTTGAGGTCACGGTGTTGGTCTAAGCCATTTATTGCAACAAACATTCTGGGTCTCAGTTCAGTAGCGATGGGTCTGATTCATGTTTCTGGTCTGTCTTGGGGTGGACCATAATGGCCTGGGCAGTGGTATCTACTACCAGATGTAGCTGTAGGTTGTTAAATTATTGGGGAAATACTCAAAGTCTTTCCTAGCCTCCCCAAGCACTTTCCAGATGTTCACCCTGATGTCTGTCTGGAAGGCCTTTAAGGCAACATCTCAGATGGCCTGCTTTGGCACTGGTTTTGCAGATACAGGCTCTGAAGACTGCATACCTTTGAAACAGACTGCTGTATGGGATACTGTGATGCTGGTATACTGTTAACACATCAACAGCCTCTGTACCTTGTTGGATCACCCTAGTGGTGCTCAGCATACACTCTGAGGGTAAGACCTTCTCCCTGCCATCTGGAGAGGAGTGCTGGTCAGTCATGCTTAGGACTCTAGAAAACAGCAGGATGTATTGGCCTTTTGTCATCTTATAGCCACACTGCTTTAGCTGCATCGAGGATGTATGTGCCACATCAAATGACCCAAACTTAGTCCAACATATAGTTCTTTTTAAAGCTCTCAAATGCGTGGGTTAGCAGAATATAATGGAATTGGTTTTTACTTTGTGAATCAAGAAATGAAGCTTGCCTAATTATCATTCTCTGAAGGTATGAGTTGAAATGATTTCAGAACCTTCATCAGACTCGCAGCGGTACCATGGGCCCCATGAAGGATGATCAATTACAGCTTATATATTCAGAGATTAAACAACTTTCTCTTCTAGTTTATACATTTATTTCTCTTTATGGAACATAGACTACCAAAATTTGAGAGGAACAGGTTTTAATTTAATCATGGACCTTTGTTCATACCATTTTTTCATTCAGAACCTTTGCAGATGGTTTACATCTTCATTGGCCCATCCATATAAAAAATAAGGCTTCATGTGAGTCTTGTAGATACAATATGCATTTGTAATTTTCTTGTTGCAGATCGTCTTTGGGTCAATTGTCCTGCTCATGCTTTGGCTTCCTATACGTATTATTAAGTATCTGTTGCCTAATTTTCTTCCATATAATGTCATGCTCTACAGGTAAGTTTTTATTTTAATTTCTGAAAGATGTTTTTGGTCTCCGTGTGATTAGACAGAGTCTTCCTTGCGTACCTCTCTAAGGCCATGTCTACACTTACAAGCTTACAGCAGCACAGCTGTACCAATACAGCTGTGCTGCTAGAAGAGTGCTCGTGTAGCCACGTTATGCCCATTGACATAATAAAACAGCTCAACGAGCAGTGGTAGCTGTGTCGGCTGGAGAGCACTTATGCTAGCAAAATTTACATCGCTCAGAGGGGTGTTTTTTCACACCCCGGAGCGATAAAAGATTTGCCAACTTAAGTATATTTTTCCACTGTATGCATCTAATGAAGTGGGTTTTAGCCCACAAAAGTGTATGCTCAACTAAATTTGTTAGTCTGTAAGGTGCCACAAGTACTCCTGTTCTTTTTGCTGATACAGACTAACGCGGCTGCTACTCTGAAATAAGTGCTAGTGTAGACAAGGCATAATTGTACCAGTTTCACCATTACCATTGTACCACTTTCACCATTACTTTGACATTGCTTTCAGGCATGTAGAAGTTGAACAAAGTATTAGTTTTACCCCATAGGCTAGTTACCCCGTAGGTTATCATCATGCTGTGGGTGGAGGTGGAGAGGAATAGGGCTGTTGATAAATTGCAGTTAACTCACATGATTAACTCAAAAATTAATTGCACTGTTAAACAATAGAATACCAATTGAAATTTATTAAATATTTTTGGATGTTTTTCCTCATTTTCAAATATATTGATTTCTGTTACAACACAGAATACAAAGTGTATACTGCTTACTTTATATTATTTTTATTACAAATATTTGCACTGTAAAAATAAAAGAAATAGTATTTTTCAACTCACCTCATACAAGTACTGAGGTGCAGTCTCTTTATCCTGAAAGTGTAACTTGCAATTTTTGTTACATAACTGCATTCAAAAACAAAACAATGTAAAGCTTTAGCTCCTACAAGTCCACTCACTCCTACTTCTTGTTCAGCCAATCGCTAAGACAACAAGTTTGTTTACATTTACGGGAGATAATGCTGCCTGCTTCTTATTTATAATGTCACCTGAAAGTGAGAACAGGTGTTCGCATGGCAATTTTGTAGCCAGTGTTGCAAGGTATTTACATGCCAGATATGCTAACCATTCGTATGTCCCTTCATTCTTCAGCCACCATTCCAGAGAACAGCTTCCATGCTGAAGATGCTTGTTAAAAAAAAAAAAAAAAAAAAAAAAAAGTTAATTAAATTTGTGACTGAGCTCCTTGGGGAAGAATTATATATCTCCTGTTCTGTTTTACCCGCATTCTGCCATATATTTCATGTTATTGCAGTCTCAGATGATGACCCAGCACATGTTCATTTTAAGAACACTTTGACAGCAGATTTGACAAAATGCAAAGAAGGTGCCAATGTGAGATTTCTAAAAATAGCTGCAGCACTTGACCCAAGATTTAAGAATCTGAAGTGCCGTCCAAAATCTGAGAGGGATGAGGTGTGGAGCATGCTTTCAGAAGTCTTAAGAGCAACACTCATATGCTGAAACTACAAAACCTCAACCACCAAGAAAGAAAATCAGCCTTCTGCTGGTGGCATCTGACTCAGACAATAAAAATGAATGTGCATCGTCTGTTCTGCTTTGGATTGTTGTTAAGCAGAACCCGTCATCAGCATGGACACGCCCTCTGGAATGATGGTTGAAGCATGAAGGGATATATGACTCTTTAGCGTATCTGGCATGTAAATATCTTGCAACACCGGCTACAACAGTGCCATGTGAACGCGTATTCTCACTTTCAGGTGACATTGTAAACAAGAAGTGGGCAGCATTATCTCCTGCAAATTGTAACCAAACTTGTTTGTCTGAGTGATTGGCTGAACAAGAAGTAGGACTGAGTGAACTTGCAGGCTCTAAAGTTTTACATTGTTTTATTTTTGAATGCAGTTTTTTTTGTACATAATTCTTCATTTGTAAGTTCAACTTTCATGATAGAGATTGCACTACAGTACTTGTATTAGATCAATTGAAAAATACTATTTTTTTACAGTGCAAATATTTGTAATAAAAATATAAAGTGAGCATTGTACACTTTGTATTCTGTGATGTAACTGAAATCAATATATTTGAAAATATAGTAAACATTCAAAAATATTTAAATAAATGGTATTCTATTGTTTAACAGTGTGATTAATCGTGATTAATTTTTTAAGCGTGATTAATTTTTTTAAGCACTTGACAGCCCTAGTTTGTTTGTTTTTCCTTGTTTGTTTTTACAATGTTTTTGGAACACTTCAAATAACAGAAGATATCTTTCCTAAAGACTTTTCATAAAACTGGCTGATTACATTAAATTCCTAAACACTACTAAAAAATCTTGGCTGTTAAAGTCTAAGAATTGTCTGTGATGGAATCCTACTTAGCCATTGCTGTTCGTTTAGTCAGATATTTGGTTATAATAGTTTTGGTTTGTTAAAAGGTTTGTAGGAAATTCATAAAAATTTAGAATAGTCCTTATATGTTTGCTGCCTCGTTCTTTCCCATTGTTTCTAGTGATGCTCCAGTGAGTGAACTTTCTCTGGAGCTGCTTTTGCTTCAGGTGGTGCTACCAGCTCTGCTTGAACAAGGACACACGAGACAGTGGTTGAAAGGTCTGGTACGAGCATGGACTGTTACGGCTGGGTACTTACTGTAAGTGTAAACAGCCAATATCATTTATGTGGCTTGTTACTTTAGCCTTTTTAATATGGAAGAAATGTATTCTTTGGCTAGATACCGAAAGTGGAGCATTATGGATTACTTGATACATAAATGTGTGCATAGCGGAGATGCATGAAAATTTATATAGAACAAATTATTGTTCAGTGAATCCTTGAACGTGTATTGCAACTTGAGAATATGCCTTTGCAATTAATTGTATTTACTGCACTAATACAACTTTCGCTTGGTAAAAAATGATATAGCTGACTCTGAATAGCAATTTCTATTGTCCCTGTTTCTGTGTTTTGCTTTCCATTATGTTTATCTGTTCGGAATGAAATTTTTGTTGCTTTCTTCTTCCATAGACTCTTTGGAAAATATGAGCAAAATTAATGTGTACCTCTCTGGTGCTATTTAATCCATGCAAGAAATATAAATAAATCCACCCTGAAAACCCTCCTATGTGAGGGCATAAAGGTTGGAGTGGCTGCGACCCTCCTTCAGTTCTCTCTTACTATCCATGACAGAGATGGAACTTGGACAGTGTCCTATGGGTTATAGTTTTTTTGAGCTTCGATCTTAACCCTTTTGTGAAGAAATAACATTTCACTTTCTCTTTCATTGCTCACGTACAGAAAAAAGTACGAAGAGATTCTCCTACACAACATCTCCGTACAGAAGGGTGAGGCACTTCACACCGACTGCCAGTATGGCCTATTGTAAACCCACAGGGTTTAAATCTAGTCCATTGTGCGACAGTCGTATGTCCTTAATCAGTGGTCTCAGCAGGTGTTTTTTTCTCCCTTGGAAGAGCATATCACCCAACAAGTGCTTCATCTGCCACTTCTTGTCTCACACCTGAAAACTGAGAGATGTGTGTTTTGGAATTAAGTCTCTTGAAGCAATCTTTAAAGGTCTTATATGATCTTGGAGAAGAGACATCCTCCGCTGGAGACAAGGAGGCTATATACAGTAAGTGTTTTGGTAACCAGACACCATGCCTCTGGTTCTAGTAGGCAGAAATCTAAAATGGGACCATGGAACTGGCACCATGTGTGCATCAGTACCGACTCTGGGGCAGAGAGACCTGGCACCCATATCATCCACTTTGGATGCCAAGCAGCATACCCCCCACCATGCATAAGCACAGCTCAGAGCTTGCAACAAGCTCATTTCATGAGAAGGACTCATAGCATTCCTCCAAAGGCAGGTCTTCTAAACCTTCATTAGCGTTGAGGGATGGGAGCAAAGCATTGGCTGTGAAAGACTCTGGAGACCACAGTACTGATGCTGATGTCAACACCACTGGTGCCAATCAGTGAGCCTTTCCCAATATGAAGATGTGCCTTTGAGGAACTGCTTTTGCTGCTTGTTTTGGTACAAGCAGAATCAGTACTGGTCCCATATCTAATGGCACGGCTGGTCCTGGAGATGTATTTCTCCTCGCCATGTCCAAGCCACTCCTCCCTGAATTTGAGCATGGGATCAGACCAGAATAGTTCATTAAGAGGGGCTCTGGAAGTGTCCCATATCTGGCACTGATGCACAGCTGACAGTGGACAGGCCAATCACAGCCTGGCCAGTAACTGCACAATTTACCTTTGTGGCCCTGTTGGGGCCCACCTTCCCAGAGTGGAGACCTATCGTGTGTCTGGGAAAAGCAGGTCTCACTCTTCATCTGGCATCAATAGTCAGATCCCTGTCACAGGACCCGAGAAGTGTCCTTGTGAGGTAATGGCTTGGGAAACACTCCAGTTGTCTTCCCCACCTAATCCTCCTTTTTTCCAAATGAAGCTGTTGCCTTGACCCGACACCAACCATCAATGACTTTAGGGCCTTCCAGACCTGCTCCTGAGGATAGCTTGCTGGAATCTTGGACTTTGAGGCGACCGTGATCTTAGGTTTGTTCTCTGTTCAATATCCTCAACCCCAACTGGGACTGTGCTACTAATCATAGTATATTGAACCCAGCAAAAGGGTTGTGGCACACCTCAGCCTTGCTTTCCCCTACTTCAAACTGAGTATAAAAGTGTTATCAAGTCCCATCCAAAGGCTTTGAACTTTCTTATAAGCATCAGACACCAGAGTCGCTTTTGGTGTCTGTGGTCTAGGGAAAGACTAGATCCACCACAGATAAGGACACCCCCACCGCCCTTTCCTCCCCCGAAACTGAACTACTTTGGCCAAAAGGCTTACTCATCAGGCCTCCCTCCAGCGCCTCACGGGAAGCTACTGGCCCTGTTGGCAAAATAGTTTTCTGATGTGGGCAAGGGTGACCCCATTCCTATTAAGGCTCCTGCAAAATTGTAAGGAAGAGCTGAGACATACTGTCAAGGAAGGGGCAGGTAGTAATAAGAACAGTGCTACAAGCCACAGTGGATGAGTCAGATATGACCAATTGATTCATAGCTACAGTAGTCCAAATGCTCTGCGCCTCCTTGTTATAAATGTCTAGGATTCCAAAAGAAGTCCAGGTAATGAGAGATGACCTACCCTTCAGGGCATGAAGCTCTTTAGCAATTGGACTGATCAGGCATTCCTTTCCCTCAAAGATTTGAGAGCAATTCTGAGATCTTTAGGGATGTACTATCCCACACCTTAAGTAAGCCCTTCTGGGATCAGCTCCCACAAAGACAAAGAACACAGTCTTGTTCCCACAATTGTCAACCAGAATATTTGCCCAGAAAGAAATCCTGTTACACCAGTAGTCGCCTGTTGTCCTCCATTGTACAACAAGCCTGCTCTGAGTCAGCAGGTTTGACAGGAGTATTCAGAGTCAGTTGTGTCGAGCCTATACTGCAGCCAACTTTCAGGAATCGCTTTTCCCCTCTTCTGTCAGTTGTGCTCAGAGATTAGATGAAGAATTAATGGTCATCACCATTGCCCATGGCTACCCCCATCCAATTCGTTTCCTTGTCCCCTTCCTTATTTCAGGGATCTTTCCTCAAGAGCCTGTTACAAAAAATGCCCCATAGGTTTCCAGTTGCTGCGAAGACATACCCTGAGTCGTCGTGCAGACCTAAGAAGTGTTTCTCTTCCACTAGTGATCCATACACAACTGAGTTGAAATTTAATTGAATCATAACAAGACAAGGAAGGCCTGATCCTGCAGACTCCGTACGTTCAAACTGTCAGGGATTCCATCCAGACCTGAAGTCTCAGCACCTGACAGCCTGGATATTGAGTGGTTGAGTGCCATGGAGAACCAGGAAATCCTGACGTAGAGCAGAATACTGTGCAAGAGAAACTTACTCCTCCAAATGAAAAGGATAATCAATATGCACAACCCACCATGGCCTAAACACATTGCACGCCCTGATATCAAAGATTCTGGACTATTTGCTGCAGTTAAAACATTCTGGACTTTCATTTAGCTCAAAGTTAATCTAGGTGCAGTCTCTGCATATCATCGACTGATACATTTGGTCTCAGTCTTCTCTCATACCGATGGTATGCCAATATGTCAAGGGCCTAATGCATGCTTACCCACTGGTCAGAAGACCTGCTCTGGTATGGGACCTCAACATCATCGTTCTAAAGCTTGTGGACTACTGCATTCACCAGCTTACTCTCAGAATGGTGAGCGAACTTCAGACAGTCATGGTGGAACACCTGTACTTTTATTTCCATAAAGACACAGTGATACTAAAACCTCATGCCAAATTCCCAAGGTGATTTCCAAGTTCTGTTTAAACCAACCTGTGTTCTTCTTCTCAAGACCTCATTCCACATGAGGGGAGTAGAAACTCTACACTCTGGACAAACCTAGAGTTCCATGATGTTATATTCATAGCTGTGGGGAAGAATAGAGGATTTTCTTCTATTTATGGCCACAGTTGGCTGCTTCAAGAGCCAAGCTGTTTCATAGAATATCAGGGTTGGAAGGGACCTCAGGGAGGTCGTCTAGTCCAACCCCCTGCTCAAAGCAGGACCAATTCCCAGAAAGATTTTTGCCCTAAATCCCTAAATGGCTCCCTCAAGGACTGAGCTCACAACCCTGGGTTTAGCAGGCCAATGCTCATAGACTCATAGACTCTAGGACTGGAAGGGACCTCGAGAGGTCATCGAGTCCAGTCCCCTGCCCTCACGGCATGACCAAATACTGTCTAGACCATCCCTAATAGACATTTATCTAACCTACTCTTAAATATCTCCAGAGATGGAGATTCAACAACTTCCCTAGGCAATCTATTCCAGTGTTTAACTACCCTGACAGGAACTTTTTCCTAATGTCCAACCTAAATCTGCCTTGCTGCAGTTTAAGCCCATTGCTGCTTGTTCTATCATTGGAGGCCAAGGTGAACAAGTTTTCTCCCTCCTCCTGATGACACCCTTTTAGATACCTGAAAACTGCTATCATGTCCCCTCTCAGTCTTCTCTTTTCCAAACTAAATAAACCCAATTCCTTCAGCCTTCCTTTATAGGTCATGTTCTCAAGACCTTTAATCATTCTTGTTGCTCTTCTCTGGACCCTCTCCAATTTCTCCACGTGCATAGTTCAGACCACTGAACTATGAACTCCCTCCTTCATTATGAAGATGCAACTGATACTCCTCATTCACACCATCCTAAGTTAATATTGCTTACCATTCACCTACAGTGACTAATGCTCAAAGAAGGAATGGTTACTAACTCTTCAGTAATTGTGATAGTTTGATTTGTTATAATCAGTGTGGATCCCATGACCTACTCTTCATCCTCACTTTTTTCCAAGTCCTCAGCAGTCACTCATGGGCTTTGAATTGCAAGGGAACTGAGTGGGGATTACTTCCACTCCACCTTTTTATGCCTTTGCACAGAAGATCAGGGAAGCTAAGGGCATGTGTGTGGCCTCACTGGACTCTATTTGAAAGATTCTGAGCTTGCACACATGCACGTGGACCTAAGAATCCATACTGACTACAACATCTCAAAGAACCACAGTTACTGTAGGGTAAGGAACTGTTCTGTTTTAGTAGTTTTTGACTGTTTCATAATTTGACTTAACAAAGTGTACTTGCACTCCCCAAAGCCTTTACTGCTCATTAAGGGGCATGCACATAATATTTCAAGTTTGAAGGTTTTGTCTTGACTGAATTATTCTTATGGAGGCTTGAGAATGACATGAAGAATGAGATACTTTCTTCCTCATTGCAATAATCTTTTCAGTTTTTCATGCATGAAAAACAAATGAGATTTTTAGCTCCAACTTAATAGAAGAATTCACCTTCTGATACAGTCAAAACATGGATAACTCATCCCAAAGATGAATACCAATGGGAAGTAGGCGATGGAGGGGAGAACCAAGTTGGGCGGATAACAATGGGAACTGTTACGCATCTTCAACTGTTGCAGTTACTAGTAGAGATGGCTCTAAGAAACATTCCTTCAGCCACTTTTTAAATAAGCAAGGGTGAAAAAAACTTAATTACCATTTTTAAATCCACATTCTGATGGGGTTATCAGAGTTGTCTGAAGCTTGGAGCTTTATGTAAGCAGTCATTTGAGGAGGAGGTTTTGCTAGATTTGGGGGTGGGGAATGAAAAATTGCTTCTGAACATACGTAATAGGTATTTGATTTTAGCAGACCCCAATAAAGTCCTGCCAGTTAATGACATTGCATAACAGAGATGGCATCCCTCTCTACGCAGGTTCACTGATACTGGATACTGATGCTCTCAGACTGCTGTGAGGACAATTTTGAGGGGTTTTGTAGCTTTTTTAAATATTGAAACTTATTAGGGATAGAAGAAAATGTATACCTGTAGGGAAAACACTTTAGAACCTGTGATTTCTTTTGTCCACAAATTCTAAACTGCTGTTCAAAGGTTAAGACTATAAGAAACAGCCATACTGGGTCAAACCAAAGGTCCATCTAGTCCAGTATCCTGTCTTCTGACAGTGGCTAATGCCAGGTGACCCTGGCAAACAGAGGCTTCTGGCAATCAGAGGTTAGAGACACCATCCCTGCCCATCCTGGCTAATAGCCATTGAGGGACCTATCCTCTATGAACTTATCTAGTTCTTTTTTGAACCCTGTTATAGTCTTGGCAACATCCTCTGGCAAAGAGTTCCACAGACTGACCGTGCATTGTTTGAAAAAAGTACTTCCTCCTTCTTTAAGTGCATGCTTGTATCAAATCCAGTTAGGTGAGTGCGCTCGCCCCTTGCACGACTGTCGGAAACTTTTCCCTAGCAGCTACCCATTGGGCTGGCCGTGGAGCCCCCCTGGAGTGGCACTGGTATGGCACTTTATATGCGACCCTGCCAGCCCGGCCCCCGTTCAGTTCCTTCTTACTGCCAGTGATAGTTGTTGGAACAGTGGTCTCTTACTTGCAGGTGTCCCACTAATCCCTAGCCCTTCTGCTAATCACTGTATATAATTACTCATTCGCCTAAAGCAACTCCTTGTGGAGTCAGCCCTCCATCCGCAGCAGGACCAGGCCCCAAGCACCTCAGTGCACAGTGCTCCTCCTGCGGTGCCGAGAAAGGACTCGGCACACCAACCCAGGAGCCACCGGTGCCCCAGGCCCCAGAAGTGCTCTCCCTGGCACTGCTCTCATTCACTGGCTGCCCGTAAGAAACAGACCAAGGGGAAGTCCCCTCAGCGGCCTGCTATGGGTACTACTGCCCCGGAAGGGGGATGGTTCAGGGAATGGGCCTCAGGCCAGGCACAATCATCACAGGCCCCTGTCTCTCCTGGAAGCACTGCTCTCCTGGACTCACTGCGGCTGCATGTGGGGGAAGTTATGATGTCTTCCACCCTGGACCCTTTCTAAGCCGCTAGAGGGCTCATTGAAATGACGGCATCTTAAGTCTACTGCTACAAGGAATAAGCCGCCACTCCTTCGAGGCCCAGCACCGTCCAGAGGCAAGTCTGCCATGTTTGGTCTGTCTGCCCCCTGACCCAGATCTCAGCGCTGCTCTGAGTCCCAGCGCCATGCCTACGCCTCGCACCGGTCTGACTCGCAGCATCAGTTCAACTTGCGGCACTGGTCCCGCAGCCTCAACCCTCGGAGCTGCTCCCGCTCGAGGTGGTCGTCGGCGGATAGGTCATGGTCCCACTCGAGGTCTGGGTCCCGCTCTGTGACTTAGTGGCACCGTTGTCTGCACGCCACTCACCTTCTGGGCATCGCTCGACAGACTGGCACTGCTCCACTTCGGCAGCATCCTCGATTGCAACACCGCTCCTTGCCTCGGCGCGGCTCCATGTCGCAGCACCGCTCTATTTCACGGCACCGCTCCACATCCCACCATCGCTCCCTGGAGCGTTACCACTCAGCACCGATTGACATTGAGGCCTCGCTATGCTTCACGGCATGCATTCGGTCCATCAGAGGAGGATGTCTCCAGTGCAGTCTCACACCGCTCCCCATTGGCTATCCCGCTCAAGATTGCTCTGCCTGCACTCAGGCAGGGCATTGGGGCCATCTGAGGCACCCAGATCAGGGCCAGTGAGCCTAAGGCAGGACTCTTCAGTGCCCCAAAGGCAGCCTTAGTGGCAATTCTGGACCCCTTGGGCATATCATCAGGCCCAGGGTGCCCCTCCTCTCATCCCACCGCCTTCCCGTTCGGCATCTCGCCTCCCAGAGGCAGTTCTCAGCCGCCTGCCCCAGGACCCTCCACAAAACCTGGACACAAGCCCATATCTGCCTGTGCAGGCTACACCCGATGCTCGTGAGGACCCGGTCCCCAAGGATCAAGAGGCCACCATGGAACTGGTCCTGCCGGTAGCTTCTTCCTCATCATCCCCTGATGAGGCAGTGGCAGGCACTTCAATGTCTGGGCCACCACCCATGGATTACAGGACCCTGCAGGAACTCCTCCGATGAGTAGCCCTGAATGTGAACCTCCAGGTGGAGGAAGTGGTCGACAGGAGGACCCTATGGTATGATATCCTAGCACCAGAGGGTACCTCTAGCGTGGCCTTACCCATTATAAAAACTGTTCAATCCAACACTAAAACTATTTGGTAAACGTGTGCCTCCATTCCTCCTACAGCCAAGGGGGCTGAACATAAATACTTTGTTCCCACTAAGGGATATGAGTATCTCTTCACCCACCCACCCCCATGCTCTCTCATGGTGGAGGCAGTGAATGAAAAAGAGAGGCAAGATCAGCAGGCCCTCGCACCCAAATCAAGAGAGACTAAACGGCTTGATTTGTTTGGAAGGAGAATTTATTCCACGGTGGGGGGTCTCTCTCTCAGGATTGCCAATCAACTCCTTTGGGGCTGCTCCTGGAATCGCAGGTACAGATAGTCAGAGACACTTTCTAACGATTAGGTATCATTCTCAATGTCAACAAATCAGCTCAAAGGATAGAGTTCATCGGAGCTGTTCCGGATGCAACTCAAGTGAAAGCATTCTTGCCCTCTCGCAGATAATCAGCAACGTTTGCAGTATCCCCCCACCACCACGGCAAGGCAGTGTCTCAGCTGCTAGGCCATATGCATTCTGCACTTACGTGATTCAACATGCCAGGTTACGACTCAGGCCCTTGCAAGCGTAGCTTGCGTCTGTGTATCGCCTGGGCAATGACAGTCTGGACGTGGTGCTGACCATCCCTTGGCACACTTTCGATTCCCTATGGTAGTGGCTGGATCCTCCGCGTGTCCTTTCCACCCACCCCAGCCCACCTTGTCTTTAGTCACAGACGCATCCACATTGGGCTGAGGAGTGCATCTCGGAAGCCTGACAACTCAGGGCTTGTGGCAAGTAGAGGAACTGGCTCTACATATCAACATCAAAGAACTCAGGGCAATCTGCCTCGCCTGCTAAGCTTTTCTGACTCGCTTGCAGGGCCACTGCATAGCGGTATTGGTGGACAACACCACAGCCATGTTTTATATAAACAGGCAAGGCAGAACCCACTCATTTCCTCTCCGTCAGGAAGCCCTCCTACTGTGAGAATTTTGTCTAGCCCACTCCGTCCTTCTCCAGGCCTCATACCTGCCAGGTGTTCAGAACATGCTGGCAGACAGTCTGAGCAGACGTTTCCTCATGCACGAGTGGTCAATTCACCTGGACATAATCCACGCCATCTTCTGCAGTTGGGGGTTTTCCTAAATCGACCTGCTTGCCACATGGGCCAACAGCAAGTGCCCAACCTTCTGCTCTTTCAGGAGTCTCAGCCCAGGCTCGATCACAGATATGTTCATGATTCCATGGCCCGGTCAGCTGCTATACGACTTCCCGCCATTCCAGCTCATCCACAAGGTGCTTCTCAAAGTCCGCAGGGACAAGGGGGAGATCATTTTGGTGGTCCCAGCTTAGCCTTGCTAGTGCTGGTACCCCACCCTCATGGACTTAACCGTACCAGTGCCTGGATTGACACCTTTCATTCCTGACCTCATTACACAGGACCACGGTTGCCTCCTTCACCCAGACCTTCAGTCTCTCCACCTCATGGCCTGGAGAATCCGTGGCTGAACCAGGCAAAACTTGCCTGTTGGGATCCAGTGAGGCAGGTACTTCTGGAGTGCTGCAAGCCATCTACTAGAGCCACATACAGGGCAAAATGGAAGAGGTTCTCCAGCTAGTGCACCCAAAGGCAGGTGCTCCCACTCCAGGCTCCCATCGCTTGTATCCTGGACTATCTTCTGTACCTGAAAGACTGGCATCTGGTGTTTGGTTCTCTCAAGGTCCACCTTGTGGCCATCTCGGCCTTTCACCCAGGCGATTCTGAGCGTTCAGACTGGAGAAGATACATCCCCGATGAAGCCCCCCATCCCAGCCTGGGACCTTAACCTAGTTCTCTCACACCTCATGGGTGAGCCTTTAGCTTCTTGTTCACTCCTCTACCTCTCTTGGAAGGTAGCTTTTCTGGTGGCTATCAACTCAGCATGACGTGTGTCTGAACTACGGGCCCTCACCTCTGAGCCTCCATACACTATCTTTCATAAGGACAAGGTACAACTTAGACCTCATCCAACTTTCCTTCCCAAGGTGGTGTCCCACTTCCATATTAGCGTGGACATCTTCCTGACAGTCTTCTATCCAAAGCCGCACAACAGCCCTCAAGAACAACAGCTGCACTTGCTGGATGTTAGGATGATACTCGCCTTCTATATCAATCGCTCAAAGCCGTTCCGAAAAACAACCCAGTTGTTCATTGCAATAGCAGAGCGGATGAAGGGTTTGCCAGTCTCTTCCCAGCAGATCTTCTCCTGGATCACAGTGTGTCCAGGCTTATTATGGCTTAGGGTATGTCTACGCTATGAAATTAGGTCGAATTTATAGATTTCGATTTTTTAGAAATCGATTTTATACAGTTGATTGTGTGTGTCCCCACTTAAGATCATTAAGACCATTAAGTCAGCAGAGTGCATCATCAGTACCGAGGCTACCGTCAACTTCCGGAGTATTGCACTGTGGGTAGCTATCCCACAGTTCCCGCAGTCTCCGCTGCGCATTGGACTTCTGGGTTGAGCTCCCAATGGCTAATGGGGCAAAAACATTGTTGCGGGTGGTTCTGGGTAAATGTTGTCAGCCCTTCCCTCCTGTGTGAAAGCAATAGCAATAAATCGTTTCTCACCTTTTTTCCTGGGTTACTTATGCAGACGACATACCACGGCAAGCATGGAGCCCACTCAGCTCACCATCACCATGTGTCTCCTGGATGTTGGCAGACGTGGTACTGCATTGCTACACAGCAGCAGCTCATTGCCTTTTGGCAGCAGATGGTGCATTACAACTGGTAGCCATTGTCATCATCTCCTGAGTGCTCTTTTGGCCGACTTCGGTGAGGTCGGTCGGGGGCGCCTGGGCAGATACGTGTGCTCCTGGCTGTCTTCGGTGAGGTCGGCCGAGGGCGCCTGGACATAAATGGGAGATGATGATGGCTAGCAGTCATACTGCGTTGTCTTCTGGCGAACAGGTAAGGCTTGGAAGTCACCCAACTGGAACTGATATGAGCAAGCACTCGAAGAAGAAAAAATGATTACTCACCTTTTGTTCTTCAAGATGTGTTGCTCATATCTATTCCATTCCCCCCTACCTTCCCCTCTGTCAGAGTATCTGGCAAGAAGGAACTGAAGGGGAGTTGGGCCGGGAAGGTCATATATAGAGTGCCATACCGGCGCCACTCCAGGGGGCTTCACACCTGGCCTGATGGGTAGCTGCCAGGGAAAAGTTTCCAACAGCCGTGCATGTGCACACACCTAACTGGTATAGATATGAGCAACACATCTCGAAGAACAACAGTTACAAAAGGTAAGTAACCATTTTTTTTGTTTGTTTTTAAACCTGCTGCCTATTAATTTCATTTGGTGATCCCTAGTTCTTGTGTTATGTGAAGGAGTAAATAACACTTCCTTATTTACTTTGTCCACACTAGTCATGATTTTATAGACCTCTATCATATCCTCCCTTAGTTGTCTCTCTTTCAAGCTGAAAAGTCCCAGTTTTATTAATGTCCTTCTACAGAAGCTGTTCCATACCCCTAATCATTTTTTGTTTCCCATTTCTGAACCTTTTCAAATTCCAGTATATATTTTTTGAGATGGAACAACCACATCTGCATGCAGTATTCAAGATGTGGACGTACCATGGATTTATATAGGGGCAATATGATATTTTCTGTCTTATTATATATCCCTTTCTTAATGATTCTCAACATTCTTACAACTTTTTGTCAACTGTCTGAAATGGGCCATCTTGACACTACAAAAGTTTTTTTTTCCTCCTCCTGATAATAGTTCATCTTAATTAATTGGCCTCTTCGAGTTGGTATGGCAACTTCCACCTTTTCATGTTCTCTGTATGTATATATATTTTCTTACTATATGTTCTGTTATATGCATCTGATGAAGTGCGCTATAGCCCACGAAAGTTTATGCTCAAATAAATTTGTTAGTCTCTAAGGTACCACAAGTACTCCTGTTCTCTCAACATTCTGTTCGCTTTTTTGACTGCCTCTGCACATTGAGTGGATGTTTTCAGTGAACAATCCACAGTGACTCCAAGATCTCTTTCTTGAGTGGTAACAGCTAATTTAGATCCCATCATTTTATATGTGAAGTTGAGATTGTTTTCCAATGTGCATTACTTTGCATTTATCAACATTGAATTTTATCTGACATTTTGTTGCCCAGTCACCCAGTTTTGAGAGATCCTTTTGTAGCTGTTTGCAGTCTGCCTGGGACTTAACTATCTTTAGAAGTTTTGTATCATCTGCAAATTTTGTCACCTCACTGTTTACCCCTTTCCCAGATCATTTGTGAATAAGTTGAACAGTACTGGTCCCAGTACAGACCCCTGGGGGACACCACTATTCACCTCTCTCCATTCTGAAAATGGATAATTTATTCCTACCCTTTGTTTCCTATCTTTTAACCAGTTACCAATCCATGAGAGAACCTTTCCTCTTATCCCCATGACTGCTTACTTTGCGTAAGAACCTTTGGTGAGGGACCTTGTCAAAGTCTTTCTGAAAATCTAAGTACACTATATCCACTGGATCCCCCTTGTCCGTATGTTTATTGACCCCCTGTGACGTTATCTAATTAAAATATGATGGTATAGATTATTGTTGCAACCGCTATTATATACTTGCAATATATCTTGTACAAAATGTGGCAGGTGAGAGGTCTATGGAAAGGTTATGATTTGCTGAATATGATTATGCTATCTGTATGCATATATCATTTTTGTATTTGAAGTTATGAATATTGGCTCTATACCTGGATTTCAGATGTTTGCTCCTCGGGTAATGCCCACAAGGTAGTTAGCCAGGACATCTTGGAGGGACTATTTAAATTAAGTGGCTCATCAAGAAACACTTAACTGACAGTGGAAGATGCCCATCTACACTGAATGGACTGTCCTGCAAATGTACTCTCTGGAGTATGGGTAATGGCTTCCTGCAGTGACTAGGCGAAATGCATGGATATGTGACTTATCCGTGTGACTCCAACCACCATCTTGTTACTGTACTTTTCCACAGTAAGAACAATGGGATTCCCTCCGCATGGCGGAAGATATAAAAGGCCTTGGAAACGCCTCCATTTTGCCTTTGTCCTGCTCCAGTCTCTTTCTTGCTCAGGCCTCTGGTTTATAAATTTATACTAATGGAAGCATTTTAACCAATGGATTGAGGACCTTCCAGTGATTGGGAAGCAGCCAGAGACTTAACTTAAGCCATCAGTTTATTCCATCACTGCTGCAAACCTGAAACAAGAATTTTGCATTTATTATATGTATTTGATTCCTTTAACCAATTTTATTTTTCACCTTTTTTTCTTTTTATAAATAAACCTTTAGATTTTAGATACTAAAGGATTGGCATCAGCGTGATTTTTGGGTAAGATCTGAGTGATATATTGACTTAGGTATTTGTCTGGTTGTTTGGGATCAGAAGAGCCTTTTATTTAATGAGACTGGTTGTAGAGAACCACTCATCTCTAAATCCATTGTTTTTGGTGGTGACATAAGAACTGGAATGCCTAAGGAAACTGCTTTTATGGCTTCTCGTTAGCCAGCTTGGTGAAACAGAAGTTTACTTTTGTTGCTGGTTTGGTATATCTTACGGATGAATTACCACTAGTTTTGGGTTGTGTTTGCCCTATTTCTCAGCAGTTTGTCCTGAATTTGGCATCCTCAGTTGTGACCCTCTGAGGTACGGTTACACCCCTCTCAAAGAATTCTAGTAGATTGGTGAGGCATGATTTCTCTATACAAAAACCATGTTGACTCTTCTCCAGTTATTACACTGAAGATACTTTTCACAGTGTGAGTTAATATGTTGTTGTCCTGTTAGTTCCTTACAGGGCTGGATTAATCTCACAATAGCAGTAAAAGTGAGAACTCTTACATCAGTGGAGCTGTGCCTGTTTACACTAGCAGAGATTTTGACAGAGTTTACCTCTTCTGTTCATGACATTTTTGTAACCAATATTGTTTTTAAATAGATAAATGATTCAGTGCGTTTAGATTGCAGCTGTGCTGCCACTGTTTTTTAACCTGTACCCAAATTGTTTTTCTTCCAAGCTTTGTATGTTCTAACTTTCATTTAAAAAACAATGGGTAGAACACGTTCTCTAGTTTTTCATTCATGTTACAAATCCAGAGGAAGTTACACAATCATTTCATGTTTTTTGCCACAGGGACCTCCATTCTTACTTACTTGGAGACCAGGAAGAGAATGAGAACAATGCAAACCAGCAACCTAATAACCAGCATGCTCGCAATAACAATGCTATTCCAGTTGTGGGAGAAGGTCTTCATGCAGCCCATCAAGCCATACTTCAGCAAGGAGGACCTGTGGGTTTCCAGCCTTATCGTAGGCCTTTAAAATTCCCACTCAGGGTAGGTAGATTGAATCCTTTAAAGAGAGAACCATCTTTTTGCTAAGTGCTGTACAAACATAGAATACAGTGGGTTCTGGTCCATCACTAGAATTCCTAGGAACTACAGTAATATAAACAAATTAAAAAACATAGGATATCTTTTAAGGAAGATTTGATGGTAGCATCATTTTTAGAAGCTAAATAATTAAGGCCCCCACTTTACTTAGTATCTTGGACTCTGTATATTTTGTTAGCAAATGTCTTATAGTCATGTAGCTGACTTTAATATAACCTTTTCAGTTTGAAACAAAGATAACCAGCTCTCTTGCATCCAGTTATTATAGATCCCATACACATTGTGATCCATGATGAGATATGAATGCTCAGCTTTGTTTATCTAGTGTTGTTGTTTTTTTTTAATTATAGAGATAGGAGGAAGAGAGAGTGAGTGTGGTGTATGAGAGAGAGAGATAAAATAATTTACTTTTTTTTTTAAGAAGGCAAATAGATAATCAAAAGGACCTTTACTAGTACCAAGGAATTGTAAAAGTGGTGTCTCAGCTACTTGGCCAATGTATTTTCTTCCTCTCTGGTAAACTTGATGAGATTGTTTTGTCAGCTTTAGACACTGGAAGTGTGGTGCGTGTATTTTAGAAATTGAATTTTTTACAAATGTACTTACCTTGACTTTAATTTTTAGTATGAACTTTTACATGCAATGAATTTGCCTTTGTAGACTAATCTACAGGTCATCTAAGTTAGCTGGTCCGATGGTAGCTGGAATTCCAGTTTAAGCAAAAGTCATGTATGTACCTGGGAGTAAACCATCAGAGGAGTCTAAACTGTTCAGAGCTGCCACTAGAGAGGGCTGAAACTGTACCAGCTTCATTTAGTGGTGCCAAGTGTACCAGAACTTGTCAGGTCAATAGTATGGAGCAGAGATTTTCTCCTGCAGAGCTGAAGATAAGCTTGTGCTTGAGCTGCTGAGTTTCGCAAAAGTGACCTAAAGGGGTGTCTTGGAGCAGACCACAGAGGGAAGCAGAGGTGCAATTAACCCTGGAACTGTGACACACGCATTTCAAAGGAGGCACAGGAGTCCTTGCCTCCCAGAACACTGCGTAGGATGGTGTTCTTCTCCTGTCCCCCAGGTTGTTGTAGCAGATGGAACTTTATTTTTGTTTTAAAAACAAGAAAAACATCAAAATGCCCAAAACAAGGCATAGAATGTTAAAATATCAAAGTGAAAGTGTCAAAAGATGAGAAATTCTAAAGATTGCTATGAATCTTGAGCTCTGCTGCCTTGTGTATTAGCGCTACAATATTTTGATGATATAATTAAATACTGTTTTCTCCATAGTACCTCTGCTCATTTTTATACAGGTTGGTTGGTAAATAAATCAGAGTTGTATAGCAAATGGAGCTGGAAACGCCCAAATATCTGAGTCTGTGAGGACAACAGAATCCTGTGAATAATGAGTCAGCAAGTTTGACTGTCTGCTCTCCTATCTGAACTAAAATAACTGGAACAGAAATTTTATGTGTTGCATTTACTATTTAGGATACTGATTTCTAAATGGATGCATATTATGATTATTTATTGTTTTGCTAACAATTAGTTAAGCAACTTTCAGTTTTTCTGTTAACTGTCTCCCTTTGTATTTTGTCTTTCAGATATTTCTGTTGATTGTTTTCATGTGTATAACATTACTGATTGCCAGTCTTATCTGCCTTACATTACCAGGTATGTTTTATGCTACGATACTGTGTTAAAACAAACACCCCCATACATACATTTATGGCAGTAGTTGGTTTAAAATTAAAACTGTGCAATCACAGAAATATGTTGGGAATGTGTTTTTTAACCTTTTTGAAAGCTTAATATTCTAAATTCAAAATGACAGATTCATAAATCAAAAACAGTATCTTTATCCAAATGTCAGTACAGTGGAAGGGAGACTGATGTCCACTGTAGCATCTTATTGTCACAGTTCAGAGCAACTGCACCTATATTCCCCCTCCATGGTCCCTAGAAGGAACCCACTTTAGGCTCCCAGTTCTTCAGTTTTTACCCCTGTTGGGCAAAGACCTGTGTGTGTCTCCCTCCCAACCAGGGGCTTTCCAGGTTACACAGTTCCCTGCCTAGCATACAGTGTGATAACTCTGGCAAGCCAGATGGTCTAAAAGGCCAGTGTCTGTGCTTTCTTTTCTCTCCAGAGGCTATAAACAATGTAATTGCTACAATTACAAGTTGCCACACTGCTCTTTCTAAGCAAGCATGTTTATTCTTAAGGTGAAAGCATTACAGAAAACATTAAAATAATAAAAGAACCTTCATGCATACTAAAAAACTTACCAGAGGTTACCTCAACTCCAGCCTCTGACTCTGGTAGGTGTCGGTCTTTCAAAACCCACAGCTGAGTTTTTCCTGTGGTTATAAATTTATAAAACTCTCAGATTCAGAACCTGAACAACCATGAGTAGTTCAGTCTTTCCTTTATATAACTTGAGCCTTTGATCTTGGCCTCATGTAACAGATGATCAGAATACAATGGTTTACTTGCCCCATTCCTCGGTCCACGCCGCTTCCAGCGACTCTCATTGGCCCGGAGCAGCGATCCACAGCCAGTGGGAGCCGCAATCAGCTGGACCTGCGGACGGGGCAGGTAAACAGACTGGCCTGGCCTGCCAGGGGCTTTCCCTACACAAGCGGGGGACCCCAGTCTGAGAAACCCTGTGCTAGATTGAATGCCACAGATTGAATTGAATGCCATAAATTTTGAGATTGAACCATCAGCTTTGTTTTTATACTTATCCTTGAAATTAAAATCTGTGAATCCTAACTGGATGTTTTGTTTTTGTCTAGGATGTGAGATAACAAACCAGTTGAAATTTGCAATATTTGTGAACTCAGCACAAGATTTTGAAAACTCATATTTTACATTGGGTTTAAGACTGAGGCAAATTTACTATATAGTTATTGTCATCCATCACTAATAGGTAAAATAATCTTGCTACTTAGTCTTAGTATGTTTATCAGTCTCTACATTTCCAGTATTTGCTGGCCGTTGGTTAATGTCATTTTGGACGGGAACAGCCAAAATCCATGAACTGTACACAGCTGCTTGTGGTCTTTATGTTTGCTGGCTAACCATTCGGGCGGTGACAGTTCTAGTCGCATGGATGCCGCAAGGTCGCAGAGTGATTTTTCAGAAGGTTAAAGAATGGTCCCTCATGGTAAGTTCTTGATAGAAGAAAGCTTTTGCTATATTATCAAACAGCATATTCTGCTTTTTTTAAGTGTTAATGAGATTTATACTTCCTCCTACTCTCAAACTCACCTTGTATTGTGTTTTTCTTTTTTGATCGCCAGCCCCCTACCCCTAAATCTACTTAATCTGTGTTTGGACTTTTGAACAGTAATCACTGTTCTGTTGGAATCAGTATTCCAACAGAATGTTAACAAATCAGTCCTTTGAGTGCCACAGTACTAACTATTTAACTACTATATTTCATTTAAATGTGAACGTAATACAGGATACTATCCGGTGAAAACCTGTGTCACATGATCTCAAGAAATATTTGTTTACAGTTGTTTACTTCTATATATAGTAACAGATGAAAATTGTGAAGTGTTCACCTCTTTAGAGACTGAATGTTATTAATGAAGTGGCAAAAATAACACTGGAGATGATTGTCAGTTATAGGAAACCATTTGTTTTGCACAGGCATATGTTGTGTACCTGCATGGTGCACATTTTCAGAAAACTCTTTCAGATCACCAAATTTGTGGCATTGTTGAAATGAATACATTAAAAAAACAAAACTTCCCTCTCCAGTTACGGTGAGACAGAATTTTCATAATAGTTCTTATGCTAGCAGTAACTGTATAACACTGAGGGAAGTTTTCATTATGATTAAGGCAAGCCCTCATCTGTCTCAGTTGGTTTTAGTTATAAAACTTCCATACTCAACCTTTCTATAATTCTGGAATGGTAACATTTTTTCCCTTTATGGATACATTTGAGAGATGCATGGGGAATGGAGTAACCTGTGAAAGATCCACTCAAGGTTGCATCTTCCTGGATATTTATAGACAAAGCAGCTTTAATAGATGTTTCATGCATAACTGTCTCCCTGATCAGCACATTCTTTACTTCATTTATAGTTTCTTTAGTTTGCCAAAGGAAATTGCCAATATCAATACTAAATTATATTCTTGGGTCTGTCCTCTGCACCCCTGCACTGACAACGTTAATTAGATCAGGATGCCTTTGCTTTTATTATATGCAAAAAATTCAAGGACAGAAGTATGTTGAATCTGTTAATCAATTTAACAAATACTGTATAACATGTAAATAACACAAAAAACTCACATCTTGACCATAACTGTGTGGAGGAGGGGAAACATTGGAAGAATCCTTCCTGATTAAGTACTGGTCATTGGGTACTTTCCATACCTGTGACAGTCAAATATGAGTATGTGGTTTAAAAAAAAAGGAGGACATCGATGAGGATCCTGTTAATTACTTTTTTGGGCTAAAAAGGATTAAAAATGCAGATTTTGTAACTACAGGCGTGTCTTGTAATTTACAGTTAACAGAACTTAATTTTGCATATATACTAATTCAATATCAAGTTTTCCTGCCTTTTTGTTTTTCTCTTTAAAGAGTAAACATACAGAGGCTTTAAACATCGAGAAATTGAGAGGTGCAGGTTTGACCAGAACTAGCCGTCTGGCATCGTTTATAAATCAGACTTTTTGTGTTTTAGATAATGAAGACACTGATAGTAGCTGTGCTACTAGCTGGTGTGGTTCCACTTCTGCTTGGTCTTCTGTTTGAACTGGTAATTGTTGCTCCTTTGAGAGTTCCTTTGGATCAGACACCTCTATTCTACCCATGGCAGGTCAGTTAATTGCTGGTTTTGTTTTTAATTTAATTCAGACTTTTCAACACTTCCTTGCTTTTACTGGAATATGAGGTTCTCTAAAGGCTTTTATAAATACAGTATGAGGTATGGTTTCTTGTTTGATTAAGTATTAAAGCATTTTTCAGTTTCTGTGCATGTGTAGTGTTAAAAAAGGAAAAAAAAGGCAACTAGTGGGTTATGGGGGTTCCTAGCACTGTTAAACCAGAAGGAGGTTGCTTGACTCTTTGGGATCACAGGTTCAGATTTTCACAAGATCTGTTTTATCTCCCATCTTTGACATCTATAACTTAAGTACAACCCATGTGGGAGAACCTGTATCCATAAGGGAGCAGAGAAGAGGCAGAGACTGGGAAAGGCAGAGAAAAAACTTTAAGATGTTGTTTATTTTTTGATGTTTTCATGTATTAATCCTCTGCTGTTCTGCACCCTGGAAAAGGGATTAGTGAAAGACTTGTGTTTAAAGTTTTTTATTTAAAGGTTATGCTGTAAAGGGCTTTTATATTTAAGAACACTTCTGATTTCCACTGTTAATACATGGTGAATTGTATACTAACATGCTGTATTGTAGCAAACATTTCTGAGTTACACAATATGTAGTCATTAAGAAAAAATGGCCCATTGAAAGGTTTTAGTGGATTTTTGTGACCTTATGCTAACTTAAAGTTGCCCATTCCCCTGGCCTAGGTACTTTAAAATAGTAATGGTTGTTCACCTCCTACCTGTGTAAAGTGACATAAGGAGGAACTGTTGTCCCAGATTATCCATGTTAAATCTGAATTTCCTTGCTAATTGGATTCGACTAGAAATTTTAAGATGGACTAGGAAAAGAGGGCAAAAAGATCCTCTAAGGAGTTGATACAATATGTGGAGTTACTGTGGGCTGTAAAGGTACGTCCAGATTACCCGCCATATCGGCGGGTAGCGATTGATTTATCAGGGATCAATATATCGCGTCTCATCTAGACGCGATATATCGATCCCCGAACGCACTCCCAGTCGACTCCGGAACTCCACCGGAGCAAGCGAAGTCGGCGGGGGAGCCATGGACGTCGATCCCGCGCTGTGAGGACGGGAGGTAAGTCGGAATCGGATACTTCGACTTCAGCTGCGGGAATATTGTAGCTGAAGTTGCGTATCTTGCATCGACCCCCCCCTCTCCCCCCAGTGTAGACCAGGCCTTAGTGACAACTTGGTGTTTTTCATCCCAAACTGAACTTCGAATAAGTTCTTTTAAGCACATTATAAGATAGCATGTAAAAGCTGCATCTACCAAGTAAGAAGAAGTATTCTGAGATGGTGAATCTCTAACTTCTATGCAAACAAGTTTTTATTTACTTACAATAACTAGGTGTTGTGACACGGCAAGGCCAGATGACTATAGAAAAGTAGTGGGAGATAGATATATTAGCCTCAGGTTAAACAAATCCCTGGTGCCAGGATACGTAAATGTCAGCTGCTCTGGGTCAATTAAGACACCTAGCGCCAATTAGGAGCTTTCCAGAAGGTAGGGAGGATGCTAGGTTGATTGGGACACCTGAAGCCAATCAGGGGCTGGCTGAAACTAGTTAGAAGCCTCCCAGTTAGTCAGGTGGGCGGGATGTCATGAGCTGTGGGAGGAAGTTGCGTTGCTGGAGAGACTGAGCAATACACACTATATTAGGCACAAGGAAGGAGGCCCTGAGGTAAGGGTGAAGTGGAGCTTGAGGAAGTGGGGGCTGCTGTGGGGAAGTAGACCAGGGAATTGTACGTGTCCTGTTTCTAAAAGATCAGCTACCATAGCTGATACTATTAGAGTCCCTGGGCTGGAGCCCGGAGTAGAGGGCGGGCCTGGAGTAGAGGTCAGAGGGTGGAGATGGATGGCAGGAGAGAGATCACTTGAACATAAATTTTGTACTTACATTTCAGTGTTAGGTTCACTCCCTCAGGGGCACCTGGCATTGGCCACTGTTGGCAGACAGGATACTGGGTTAGCTGGACCTTTGGTCTGACCCAGTATGGCAATTCTTAAGTTCTTATGTTCATAGTGGCTTTTCAGCTAGCGTGAACTCACTGCAAATATTGATGCCTTCCAAAGATGAGTCACTTTGGCATTCAAGTGTGTGTCTCAGTTTCCCCTTCTAGCCAGCAATGTTTACCATGGCTTCCGTGCTGTGATAAGTTGTATGTTTGTTTACATGTACAGTGTGGAACAGCATTACCATGAGGCTTCTTAACATATGTACTTCCTTCACCTCTTCTATCACCTCAAAAGGTCCTTCCCAAGAATTTTGCATTTTTTCCACAGGGCTTAATACTAATACTGTGTCCTCTATTTCAAAAGATTGTTTAAAAGTATGTTGGTCATATCATGCTTTTTGTTTGGACTGACTGTCCCTGAGTTTAGTCTGAACTATATCTATGTCTTTTAACTCTTTTCTGAACCTTTGTACATGTTCATTTACTGGCTCTCCCTCTGCCTCTTCAGAATAACCTCTCCCTATTTTCCCTTACTGGGGCTCCCTCTAAGACATATTCCCTTTTTCATTCTAGAGTGCAGTCTGTCATTTTCCATCTCCAGAACGTTGACAGCTGACAGCTTCTTCAGTAACAGCGGTTGATTCCTCCCCTGAGGGCATGTATCTTTCCTTTGCCACACAGGAGCTGGCCTTGGTCCCTCCTGCACCTGGAAACACACTGATTTCTTCTGCTGCAGTGGAGCTGGAGGGACCTTCCCCTCTCCGCTTAGCAGTTTCTGAATCTTTATAATTTCCTCCTGGAATCCTAGCATAATATTCCCTTTTACTATGGGCTACAATGTTCACAGCCTTAGTCATATACAAAATATTCCCCACAAGCATTTCCATGCGTATACTATTTTGCACCCCCACTACTAACTCACTCTTTAAACCTTCCCATTCCAAATGAACTCAAGCCAGAGGCACGAGAATTATTGTTTCTCTAGTGCCAGAAGCTCTACTTCCTGGCTAGGCAACAAGTCAGTCCTTTGGACCATGCTTTCCCTGACCAGAGAGATCTGGGCACCAGTATGTCTCTACCCTATGAATTCTTTGCCATTCACTTTGGTAACTTTAATAAATTCCAGGTCTACATCCACAGGGTCAAACCCCACAAAATTCATCAGAGGAGCTGCAGGTACCTCTTGGGGTCCTGTGTTAAGAACAGCTGCATTCATCTGGGCTGGAAAGGTTTGGGCTTGGTTTCTTTTATTTTAGGGCATTGATTTCTCAGGTGCTCAGTGGAATTACACTGGAAGCACCTTCTTGGATCATTTTCCTGTCCCAGAGGTCCGTGATGGGGATTTCTAGGAGAGGACTGATTCTGGAGAGATAAGTGCCTGTGCCCCAAACCTCACTATTTCCTGCCTGGGGTGGGGTCGCTTTACCCTAGGTTTGTGCTCCTCATTCTATGTCTTGCAATCATTAGACATCTGAGCTTGTACAAAAGAATCAGCCAGGATGGCAATTTCCTGTACAAAATGTAAAGATTTATTCTTCTGCAAGTGATTGCTCATGTGTATTCCACAGTAGGTGTGCGTGCTTGCCACATGCACCAGTGCTGGAAGTTTTTCCCTTGGCAGTACCTGTAGGGGGGAGCGCCCCCCGTGAACCCTAGAGTGACACCTGCCTGGCGCAGTATAAGGGGAGCTGCGCGCTCCCCCCACCTTCAGTTCCTTCTTGTTGCCAGTGAAGGTGTGTCGGAACTGCTTAGCTCCAGCTTTGCTGCAGCTTGTCCCCAGAACTGTTTGTTCAGTAGTACCTGTAGTCAGTTAGTTTTCAGTAAAGTTTAGTTAGTTAGTGAGCCCGGGCCGGGGCATGCCCCGTACTCCAGGATTTAAGTCATGCGGCTCCTGTAGGCATTCTATGCCAAGGAGTGATCCACACACAGACTGTCTGCGCTGCTGGGGAGAAACCCATATCAGCGAAAGGTGCAAGATCTGCAAACCGTTCAAGCCCCAGACTAAAAAAGAAAGGGACATTAGACTCCAGGCCACCCTGATGGAGTTGGTGCTGGCCCCGACCGCGGCACGCTGCTCCGATCCAGTACCCGGCACTACGGCGTTTGGTACACGGAGACCCTCCGGTACCTTCGGCTAGTTGGCGTTGCTCTCCTTCCACGGGGCATATCAAGAGGACCGGAAAGACTCTCTCTACGCAATGGCACCAAGGGAAGTCTGGGACAGAGACTAGGCCCATGTCGGGTAGTCCTCGGTCCCTATTGGGCCCTAGGCCTCCCACTCACGCGGAGCAGAGTAGCCCGGCCCCTGTGGAACAGGCCTCTCCGGATGTCATTTACACCCGAAGCCCTCCAGGCAGCTAAGGATGTCATGTCCATGGTGGTCCCAGGAGCGCTGTCGATGTTGGCCTCACGCTCCAGAGGCAAACCGCCGCTGGGATTGCCGCAGTCGCTGCCAGCCTGGTAGTGGTTTCGGTCGAGGGAATGTTCCCAACACCGCTTACCGCCCAGTGACCGTTCAGGGCTCAGTCCATGTGAATCACTCTTGACACTGGCTAGACTGTCTGGATGGGTGCCATCCGATCAGGACTCCCGGCACCGCTTGTCTTCATGGAGCGAGCACAGATGGGACCGTGGCAGATGTCATCAACAGTCCTTGTCTCGAAGGCAGTACCGCAGTCAGTCGCGGCATGACCGATGTCATTCCCTCTCGGAATCCTGCTCAAAGTCTCCACCAAGGCAATGTAGCTCCGGGCATTGATTGTTGGCACTTTGCCATCGCAGGTCAGCCCGTTGAGACTGCTCACAGAGCAGCCACTACCATCGATGTTGTTCTCCTGCCTCGAGGTTGCAATCCCATGACTGTGGTAGATCCCAGCACCGTCGCCACTCCTGGTCCGGAGGCAGCAGCATGTCGTACGCCAGCCCGACCTCTGCTCACAATCGCTTGTCTACAGGCCAGGTGAGTCAGCCTGATCAGCCAGCCCCACCGGTGCCTCAGCAAGTGCAGTGGCACCATGCATCGTGGCTGGCCCAGTGGTACCAGTGGGCAGCATGGCCTCCGGCGCAGCCCCCGATAGGGGCTCACTTGGTGGCCGGGGCGTTGGAAGCACCATCAGCCTCCATGCCTAGACTGCCGAGGAAAGAGTCAACAAGACCTGCTTCCTCGTTGCCCTGCCTGGAGTCTGACCAGGTGATGGATCCTCCAGTGCCAGCTGACACCCAAAGCATTACACTGGCCTCCTTGCCCCGTCCAGAGGTGCTCATTGTGGCCCCACCCTCCTCCATCCCCCAAGAGGACTACCGGGCCCATCAAGAATTACTAAAAAGAGTGGCAGCGAGCCTCCATCTCCAGGCAGAGGAAATGGAGGAGCCCTCAAACTCCCTGTTCAACTTTGTGTCCCCCTCGGCACCGGGCAGGGTGGCCTTGCCACTCCATGAAAGGGTAGTGAAAATTTCACATACCCTGTGGCAAACACCAGCCTCATTGGCTCCCATCTCTAAGAAGGCGGAGCACAAGTACTTTGTACCCAGTAAAGGGCACGAGTATTTGTATACTCACCCAGCACCCAGCCCCTTGGTGGTAGAGTCGGTCACCACAGGCAGCGACAGGGGCAGCCAGCCCCGACCCCAAAGAACAAAGACATTCGGAGGCTGGATGCTTTCGGGAGAAAAATGTATTCATCTTCAGGCTTCCAGTTGAGAGTAGCAAACCATCAGGCTCTCCTGAGTCACTACAAGTTTAATCTCTGGGGATCCCTCCCCAAGTTTGAGGACTCCCTCCAGGAGCGCGATAGAAAGGAGTTTAAGGAGCTCGCAGAGGAAGGGGCAGCTGCTGCAAGGGCGTCCCTGCAGGCCGCTTCGGATGCAGCGGACACAGCCGCACGGTCCATGGCCTCAGCGGTGTCCATGAGATGGGCATCCTGGCTTCTGCATTCTGGGTTATCCAGCAAAGCACAGTCGTCGATGTAGGATCTCCCTTTTGACAGGAAGGCGCCGTTTGTAGAGGAAACGGACACAAGGATGCATGGCATGGAAAACTCCTGCACAACCCTGGGCCTCTATGTCCCTGCTCTGGCAAAACCCAAGTTCAAGCCACAGCAGGCTCCCGCCCAGGTCGCCCTCCTGAAATACGAGGCCGCCCATAAGAAGTGACGGGAGTATAAGAAACGCCCGCAAAGACAAAACTGGTCTGCCCCCCAAGCCTGGGTCCTCTAAGGGCAAGTAGACTGGTAAAAGGTGGTTTTGACGGGACGCTCAGGGATATCCTGCTATTTTTCAGCATGGATCCACTCCCAGTAAAGCTCCCTTTTTTACAATTGGCTGTGTGCATTCCTCCCAGAATGGTCATGGCTCACCTCTTGGGCCTGGCAGTGGGTCTGCCATGGCCGTTACCTCTCCGCCTGGACCTGCTCTCTCAGGACTGGGGCCGTCTCCTCCACCCCAACCTAGCACCTCCTCACCTCTTGGTGTGGCTAGGTGACGAGGAGAGGACATGCTCAGCTTCAGTTCAGCGCGTCCTTGAGAGTAGGCGGCCCTCCACTCACTGCTCCTACATGGCGAAGTGGTCTCGTTTTGCTAGGTGGGCAACAGACCAAGGTGTATCCCCAACAGCCGCCCTGATCCAGCTTATCCTCGATTACTTCGTCTGACCCAGGGCCTGGCACTCTCGTCAGTCAGGGTGCATCTGGCAGCCATATCGGCTTTCCATCCCCTGGTGCAAGGACACACGGTGTTCTCCCATGCTATGACCGGCCGGTTCCTTAAAAACTTGGACCGGCTTTACCCCTGGTCCCACAGTGGGACCTGAATCTGGTGCTATTCTAAGCCCCTGGTCCCACAGTGGGACCTGAATCTGGTGCTGGCTCAGCTTACGGGGCCCCCGTTTGAGCCGCTGGTCACATGTTCCTGGTCTCAACTCTCATGGAACGTGACCTTCCTAATTGCTATCACGTCGGCCAGGCAGGTCTCGGAGCTCAGGACCCTGATCTCCGAGCTCCCGTATATGGTGTTTCATAAGAACCAGGGCCAGCTCCGCTCACACCCCGCTTTCCTCCCAAAGGTGATCTCCGCCTACCAGTCCTTTGCCCCAAACCTCACGCGACTAATGAGGAACGCCGCCTCCACACGCTCAGTGTGAGGCAAGCTCTGTCATTCTACCTCGAGCGAATCAAGCTGTTCAGAAAGTCCTCACAGCTGTTTATCACCTCAGTTGAGCGCGCAAGAGGCCAGCTGATTTCCACTCAGCAGCTGTCCAACTGGATCACTTTGTGCATCCACTCCTATTACGAGCTGGCGGGTGTCTTCCCACCACCTATTGTTAGGGCACACTTGATGCAGGCACAGGCCTCGTTGGCTGCCTTTGTGGCCCACATCCCTATTCAGGACATTTGTAGGGCAGCCACATGGTCTTCTTCGGTTCATATGTTCACCTCGCACTATGCAATAGTCTCCCAAACCAGGGATGATGCTGGGTTCGGCAGAGCGGTACTCCATCCCGAGAAATTATGAACTCCTACCCACCTCCAGCAGATACAGCTTCGAATCACCTACTGTGGAATACATATGAGCAATCACTCAAAGAAGGAAAGACAGTTACCTTTTCTATAACTGGTGTTCTTCGAGATGTGTTGCTCATGTCTATTCCACATCCCGCCCTCCTTCCCCGCTGCCAGAGTTGTCTGGCAGGAAGGAACTGGGGGTAGGGGGAGTGCGCAGCTCTCCTTTTACCGCGCCGAGGAGGCGCCACTCCAGGGTTCGCGGGGGGCACTCCCCCCTTACGGATACCGCTAGGGGAAAAACTTCCAGCACCTGTACACATGGCATGCATGCACACCTACTGTGGAATAGACAGGAGCAACACATCTCAGAGAACGCCAGTTACAGAAAAGGTAACTGTCTTTTCCATATTGCATGTCTGACCACCTCAGAAGAGTTGCTTAGGAAATGGTCTTGAGCAAAGAGATCAAACAATTGGTCATAGTTTTCAGCTCACTTTCTCTTTACCTGTTTTCTCATTAGATCACACATTTTATAGGCATACTCACTATGACTCATGCCAGCACATTTCCTGGGTTTCCTAAATTGTAACTGTCATAAACAGATGGTTAAGGGTTAATGTCTGTCTTGACTGTAAAGGGTTAAGAATCTCAGTGAACCTGGCTGACACCTGACCAGAGAACCAATGCGGGGACAAGATACTTTCAAATCTTGGTGGAGGGAAGTCTTTGTTTGTGCTGTTTGTTTTGTTCGTTGTTCGCTCTTGGGGCTAAGAGGGACCAGACATGCAGCCAGGTCTTTCTCCAATCTTTCTGAAACAGTCTTTCATGTTCAAAATAGTAAGTACTAGCTAGAAAAGGTGGATTAGTCTTATGTTTGTTTTCTTAACTTGTGAATGTGTATTTTGCTGGAAGGATTTTTACCTCTGTTTGCTGTAACTTTGAATCTCAGGCTAGGGGGGAAGGAGTCCCTCTAGGCTATATGAATCTGAATACCCTGTAAACATTTTCCATCCTGATTTTACAGAGATAATTTTTTACTTTTTCTTTCTTTAATTAAAAGCTTTCTTTTTTAAGAACCTGATTGATTTTTTTCCTTCTTTAATACCCAAGGGGATTGGGTCTGAACTCACCAGGGACTGGTGGGGAGAAAGGAGGAGGGAGGGAAGATTAATTCCTCTCTGTTTTAAGATCCAAGGAGTTTGGATCAGTGTAGTCTCTCAGGGTAGCCCAGGGAGGGGAAAGTCTGGGAGGGGGAAAGGGGGGGGGATGGTTTATTTCTCCTGGTTTTAAGACCCAAGGGGTTTGGGTCTTGGGTTCACCAGAGAAGGTTTTGGGGGAACAGAAAGTGTGCCAAACACTATATTTTGGCTGGTGGCAGCGCTATTAGATCTAAGCTAGGAATTAAGCTTAGAAGGATCCATGCAGGTCCCCACTTTTGGACGCTAAAGTTCAAACTGGGGGAAAAAGACCTTCACAGTAACCTATACACTTCAAGAGTAATTTGAAACCTGTGCGAAACAGCTTTTTAAAATTCAGGATATTTCAGAGCCTCTCCAACTGACATTTCATTAAATATATTTAAAACTGTACCAGAGAGTTTTGCAATCAGTATGGGGACTTCCTTGTTCTCTGGAACCTTATGAACTTCACATAGCTATTCAAAAGTGCTAAGATATTTGTCAGTACAGTCTGTTTACTTGTATGCTGTGCACAACTTCTCAGCTGAATGCTATTTGGATGAGGTCAATGCCTGGGGACTGCAGGATCTATCCATGTCTTGCCATCATATCCAGATTATACTCTCTCTCCTCCTTTTCTAGGGCTTCTTTGTCTTTCAGTTACATGACTCATCAGTGTGCATCTTCCTGCTGCTGCGTTTCTGCCATCCTTTCCTGGGCTTTCACATCTGTGTACCACTTCTGGTGTTCACACTCTGTCTTTTTGTTCTTTCTCCTACCTAGCCAGCTCTAGCTTTACAGTTGCTTCTCTGATGCTCATGTTTATGCTTTACTATTGTTCTATTTCTTTTAACCAAAATAAACAGAAAATGACAAACTGTAAACTCTCTGTATTGTGCCCAGCCACCACACTTAAGACTCACTTAAAACTGTTATACCACTGCTTAAGGTGTAAATCTCCATCAAAATACCAGTCTTTGTATAAATCCTGTTTCAACTACGCCACTATCACATTCTGGGGTGCAGTCCAGACCAGTGAGGGGTTGTGTCAGCAATTGCCCTGCAAACTTTGATGCCTCAGAAAGCTTTGCTGCTATAGCTCCGAATTTGGGTCACTCTCAGTCAACCTGCAGGTCACACCCTGAGTATGTATAGCCACAGCACTGGTCCAGTAACTGATCCCAGCAGCCTGCCAACAACACTTCAGTAACACTCTGTCTCCCAGCAGCGTTGGTTGTTGACTTACAGGGTGACCCCAACATACTCCCAGGCCCGAATTTTCTCAGAAATGTGTGTTCTGCACTGTCCAGCCCTCTCCTGGGCAGTTCAGATATTAGAGGTTCCTTGCCCCCGTAAGGGGTCAATACGCAATAGTTAGTTGGAGTTTACTCAAACAGTTCAGTTCAACCATAGCACTGGCTTAGTTTTAAAGAATAAAACTAATTTATTAACTACAAAAAGAGATTTTAGATGAGTACAAGTAACCATTTCTGACTTTGTAATACCTTGTACAAGAGAAGTAAAGATCTGACGCTTCCTAGTAGCTTAAATTTGACAAACTAGACTTTGAATCAAGATATAATCCTTACACACGTTCCCAACAACAGTGCTAAAGTCAGGATCTGTCCCGGGTTGTTCCTTTGTATTCTTAGGCATATGAGAGAAGGAGCGGGGATGCTTTTGCCCCTCACTTTTATAGTCCAGTCCCCCTTTGAAGTGGATTCTTCTGAGGATTACTGCTCAAAGCAAAGTTTATTCAAGCATTAAAGAAGGCCATGTGGAAGTGGCCGCATGCTCTTTCTTCTCCCCTGAGTATGCTGAAATACAGATTTGCCTTGTCTCACTCTTGCTGTTTCAAGAACCCTGTTTACTACTTTTATGTAAATTGAGGTAAACACACATTCCATTGTATAAGATAAACCTGTTTAACCACTCTTGCTAGTCAGGGTTGTGTGGGTTTGAACATGTGCTACATCATAGAGGGGGAATTCATAACTTTACATATAATGTTGCCATGGTATTATTGACCAGTGCATTATTAGTTTTCAGATGATACCTCACAAGTCATATTTTGTACAAAGATTATTACAGAAGTGTGTAGGGTGTGAATACAGGGGTGCATTTGGTCATAGGCTTATTTTTGTATAGATCTGTTTCTTTCTCATGCTGTTAAAGAGAGCTGTGGTGGTTTAAAATTTTATGCAAAGTACACTTAATGCTATGGTGGCATAGCTGATTCAGTGTAAACGTTACCTATGCTGACAGGAGAATCTCTTCCATCAGAGTAGGTAATCCGCCTCCTTGAGAGGCAGTAGGTAGGTCAACCGAAGAATTCTGGGCTCTGTTTACACCTACCACATGCTCCCTTGGAGATGTAAACCAGAAGACACCTCTGTGTGGAGCTCTGGAGGAGGGGGTATTTAAGCTATGGGTGAAGCCTGAGGAATCAGTACTGGCTCTAGGGGCAAGGCAGGGGGCCATGTGGTCTGATCTCTCAGGATGAGGTACTAGACAAAGGAGCTGTACCCTGAAAGTATACCTGTGGACCTCAAGACAGTGGCAGTGCCTGGACTCTTAATCCTCTGGAGTCTGAACAAACATCTGGGAGGTCAGTGGTTAGAGCTCCCATAGCAGTTTGCTGAGGGGCCAAGAGGAGACGCTTGCCCGGGGCTGTTCCGGTCTTCCTAATCTGTAATGAGTCAATCCTAACAGTTCTGTAGCTGTCCATAGCGCATTTCAAATAAAATAAGGTATACAAGAACTGAATTTCTAATGTAAAAAGTTCTTGAAAGAACCTTTTTGCTTTTATTATGTGTATAAACAAACAAGTAATCCCATTGTTTTTTGTTTGCGGGCCACCTCTAAGGAAAGATACTTCATGGATCAATAGGCCTAAAATCTAACCTACACTTAAAATCCCCCTAAAAATCCATAGTTTGTTTACTGTGAACTCCTCTAGTTCAGGGCTGCAACAAAGATAAAACACCAACTTTTCAGCTGGGTGGTTTGTTATCTACATATAAACGGTATTGATTTATCTCACTCACCTGGACATGCATCACGTCTATCCTTGTGAACAGGCAGGATATTTAAAATCTCTGAATTGCTTAAGTACTTGCATGTTTCTGTGCTTTGCATTCTCCAGGAAATATCGTAGAACCTCAGAGTTACAAATACCTCAGGAATGGAGGTTATTCATAACTCTGAAATTTTTGTAACTCTGAACTAAACATTATGATTCTTTCTGAAGTTTACACCTAAGCATTGACTTAGTACAGCTTTGAAACTTTAGCATGCAGAAGAAAAAGGCTGCTTTAAACCATCTTAATTTTAAATGAAACAAGCACAGAAACAGTTTCCTTACATTGTCAAATCTTTTTTAAAACTTTCCCTTTATTTTTTTTGGTTTGTTTAACACAGTACTGTACTGTTTTCTTTTTTTGTGTCTCTCTCTCCTGATGCCTGATTGCATACTTTCGGTTCCAAATGAGGTGTATGGTTGACCAGTCAGTTCATAACTCTGACGTTCTACTATAGATGTCTTGCAAACCAAAATAAAACTAAATTAGAAATAAAAATCTTAACAACCTTACCTGTCCAGTTCAGGAGTGTACTGAAAGAGTGCAATGTTTATATTATTTTTTGTCATTGGTTTAATAATAGCTAGGATGTCCTTTTGTACAAAAATCTCAAAGCTTTTTACAAGCACTCAAGCCTCACAGCATCCTTTTTTTCTCGCAAGTTAGCAAAAGATGCTATCTTTAAACTACTCCACTTTGTAAATAATAAAGCAATTTTCTAATGGTTTTAAGTAATTTTGATATTAAAAATTTGTTGTAATAAATCTTTGGCTGGTCAAGATACATTTAGAAAATACTGACAGTTGACTTTTACTATTATGTTCACTTTTATAAAATTAGGACTGGGCTCTTGGAGTTCTGCATGCCAAAATAATTGCTGCCATAACTCTGATGGGCCCACAGTGGTGGTTGAAAACAGTTATTGAACAGGTAAGAAAGTAACATTTTTTTTCTTTGTTAGAGCACATTAAAATATAAGTTAAGGATAAAAAAGAACAAAAACAAGGAAGGACCTGAATCGAAGATTGGTAACTCCTATTTCAAAAGCCATGTCTGTCCATCCCCCACTCCATTTGAGTTAACATCATATTGCAACTTTTCTTTCTCCAAATGCCTGGTTATATCTTGCAATGTTTTTCCTCCAGATATTTCTTAACAGTTTTATTTCTTGGTGCTGATTTTTCTCATTAATCATAACTTTTTTTTTGGTCCTTGAGTTCTATCTTCTGATTTAGATATTACCAGGCACAAAATTTTGTTAACTGGGATTCCAGGCTGTAAATAAAAATTAGCTATATGGAAAAAATCTTTGAGAATAGTGTAGTCTTTGAAAAGTTTTGATTTTCTTTTTTTAATATTAGCTAGGAAATTTAAAGTTAAGGTTAAATTTGGAAATTATAATGTATGGAAATACACAATTAAAGTTATTCATTCAGTCTTAACTGATTGTCTGCCAGCTGTGCACACACTGTACATGGAGACTTCTTGCTAAAGGTTCTTGTTTATGACTTTAAGTCTGTAATCTACTAAATCTACTTTATTTGCGTAGTTGGTCTCTGAAATTGAACTCTGGAGTACACGGCTTTGTACGTACATGCAAATTGCCTGCCGTGCTGTGCCCATGGGTATAAACTACCTAATTTGAGGTCCAGCCTTTAAAGTATAGTTGTAGGCCACATCTGGAATATTGTGTCCAGTTTTGGGCTCCCTACTTCAGAAAGGATGTGGACAAATTGGAGAGTCCAGCAGAGGACAACGAAAATGATTAGGGGGCTGGGGCACATGATTTATGAGGAGAGGCTGAGGGAACTGGTCTTATTTAATCTGCACAAGAGAAGAGTGAGGGGGGATTTGATAGTAGCCTTCAGCTACCTGAAGTGGGGGTTCCAAAGAGGATGGAGCTCAGCTGTTCTCAGTGGTGGCAGATGATAGAACAAGAAGCAATGATCTCAAGTTGCAGTGGGGAGGTCTAGGTTGAATGTTAGGAAAAACTGTTTGATTAGGAGAGTGGTGAAGCACTGGAATGGGTTACCTAGAGAGGTGGTGGAATCTCCATCCTTAGAGGTTTTTAAGGCCCGGTTGGCAAAACCCTGGCTGGGATGATTTAGTTAGGATTGGTCCTGATTTGAGCAGAGGGTTGGACTAGAGGACCTCCTGAGGTCTCTTCCAACCCTAATGATTCTATAATAATCTGTTTAAAAATAATACCTGTGAGGTTCTATGTTTATTTTAATAATCCTAGATCACATCTATTCAATTTATAAGTAAATAGATGGTCTTTCTAAATGCCAACCTTGTCAACTCACCCTGGAAACTGAGGGTCAGCCTGTATTACTTCTGGTTTACAAATCATGAGTAGTAATTTTACAGCAGTTCAGTGCAGTAATGACTTCCTGTTATAATCAATATTGGGACCTCATTGAACTGGATGCTATAGAAACACATAGTAAAGAGACCCTGTATGTCCAAAAAGATAATCTAAGATAAAATAATATTCTGTTTTATTAATGGTGGAATAGAATCTTGCTTTCTTCCATAGCTGCTGGCTTTTCAGTATTAACAAGCAATACAAAGCAGTAAACATTTATTTTAGTAAAGTTAAGCAGCTATATGCTTAGAGAAGGTAACTGTTGTACAAGAAAATGCCAGTTTTTATATAGTCACTTCTCAAAATAAAATGGTGTTTTAAGAAGTTTGTAGTGCCAGATACCACAGCTGTATGTCACTGCTAAATCTCTGTATGGCAATGCTTTAATTTGAAACAGTGTATTGTTTCTGATAATTGTCCCAAACATTGTCTCATTTGGTGAAGTGAGGAAAATGCTTCACTTTATGCTATATGGGTCCTATGTAAATGCCAGACAATCAGAATATTTTTCTCTATAGACACAGGTATTTTTGTTTAAGTCTCTCTTACTCTTATTTCAGGCTCAGCTACATCACTTCTCTGTTTTGGGATCATTAGCAGGGTGATGGTACAGTGTTTGAGGGCAGGATTGTTACTCGGTTTTCATTGCTCTGTAGATTACACCAAGTAAAAATGGTGTGGGTGACCTTAAATGTGTTTCCATTCTTTTTAAGTTTAACTTATTTTTGAAATTTAGACTTTTTAACATTTGTGGGGGTTTTGTGTTTTTTCTTTACACAAGTAATTTCTTGAAGGGTTTTGAAACCTCAATATCTCAGAAATGCTTTTCTACATTGCTTGAAGCTTTCTAGAAAAATCCTGCTCTGATAGATGATACTGCATGCCAACTTTCTTATGGATTAGTCAAGTGTTGGCAAAGTTGGGAGTCAAAGTCAGTCTTAGGCCATGTCCAGACTACGGTTTTAAAATCGATTTTAGATACGCAACTTCAGCTACGTGAATAACGTAGCTGAAGTCGAATTTCTAAAATCGAGGTACTCACCCGTCTGGACGGCGCGGCATCGATGTCCGCGGCTCTCCCTGTCGATTCCGGAACTCCGTTCGGGTTGATGGAGTTCCGGAATCAATGTAAGCGCGCTCGGGGATCGATACATCGCGTCCAGACTAGACGTGATATATCGATCCCCGAGCAATCGATTTTAACCCGCCGATGCCGCGGGTTAGTCTGGACGTGGGCTTAGAATGGTAGAATCAACCTTAGTATGGAGACACAGTAGTAAACTGATCAACCCTAAATATGATTGCACTTTTTCTACTCAGAATATCCAAGTCAGTTCTTTGAAAAAAATACATAAATGTTCACAAACGTCAATTTTGAACACTCAAGTCAGAAAATGGAATAATTGTTATAATACCACTAATAACTCAGGACATGTGTCCTGTATTTTTATTGTATGTATCTAATACATTAAGCTACAGCACAATTTAAAACTGGAATAGAAAATAGAAAAATATTGCATACAGATGTGCATTGTGAATCATCAGTGTTAAAATGAAGTTTCAGTTTCCTAACTTTCAAGACTTTACAAATATGAAAACTTGATATAACTATTTTAAAGATATGTCAAGAGTTTTTAATATGACTGTTTCTTAATTAAAAAGGAGAGCACTAAATAAGAAAGTTAAAGGTTTCCTGAGACTTTCCTTTTATATCACTACATCTTTTAAGCAATAAATGAGGGTCTATTTCACATTTTTCTAATTTCTTATCCATTCCTCTACACTTTCCTGCTATGAGAGGAAAGGATGTAACTGCCTTAAATTGACTCAATCTCTGGAAACATGACTAGATGACAAATGAAAGTGAAAATTAATAGAAAAGTGGAAGTTGGTTTCAGATGATGGATTAACCAAGATTTAGGAGGAAACTTCTCCTCCAAAAAATTGATCTTGAGAACTTTTTGTTACATAGACATGAGCAACTAAAGAATATTAAGATAAACAAATTCTTACTGGGCTTACAGAGAAAGCTACGTGTCACTTGGGAAGAATAAGGTATCTACATTTATTTATTACTCCTGGGAAAATTCTGCATAAAAAAATTAAAAATGTGCACAATGTTTTAAAATTCTGCAGGATTCTGTATATTTTATTTGGCAAAATAACACAATATAATCATGCCAGTTTCAATTACTTTGGTGATTTATTTCAATATACCTGTCAGCAAATATGTCTAACAATACAGACAACAAAAAAAGATTCAGGAAATGTTTTTGACAGATTCCTTGCTAGGCATATAAATACCGAACTGTCATAAACGGATAGTTAAGAGTTAATGGAACAGAAGTACTTCATATCTCTTTTGCCTGTAAAGGGTTAACAAGATCAGTGAGCCAGGCTGTCACCTGACCAGAGGACCAATCAGGGGACAGGACACTTTCAAATCTTGAGGGAGGGAAGTTTTTGTGTGTGCTGTTAGTTTTTGGTTGTTGTTCACTCTGGAGGCTCAGAGGGACCAGACCTGCAACCAGGTTTCTCTCCAATCTCTCCTATACAGGCTCTTATAAGTTCAGAATAGTGAGTACTAGGTAGATAAAGCGAGTTAGGCTTATGTTTGTTTTCTTTATTTGCAAATGTGTATTTGGCTGGATGGAATTCAAATTTGTATTTTGCTGAAAGGATTTTAATTTGTACTTGTATACTTAAGCTGGGAGGGTATTCCCAGTGTCTATAGCTGAAAGACCCTGTACCTATTCCATCTTAAATTTACAAAGATAATTTTTACTGTTTTTTCTTTCTTTAATTAAAAGCTTTTCTTGTTTAAGAACCCGATTGTTTTTTTTTTATTCTGATGAGACCCCGGGGGACGGGGTCTGGATTCACCAGGGAATTGGTGGGGAGAAAGGAGGGAAGGGGAAGAGAGAGGTTAATTTCTCTCTGTGTTAGGATTACTTTCTCTCTCAGGGAGAGTCTGGGAGGGGGAGAGAGAAGGAGGAGGGAAGGTGGATTTTCCTCTCTGTTTTAAGATTCAAGGAGTTTGAATCACAGTGATCTTCCAGGGTAACTCAGGGAGGGGAAGTCTGGGAGAGGCAACGGTGAGGGAAAGGGTTTACTTTCCTTGTGTTAAGATCCAGAGGGACTGGGTCTTGGGGTTCCCCGGGCAAGGTTTTGGGGGGATCAGAGTGTACCAGGCACTGGAATTCCTGGTTGGTGGCAGCGCTACAGGTTCTAAGCTGGTAATTGAGCTTAGAGGAATTCATGCTGGTACCCCATCTTTTGGATGCTAAGGTTCAGAGTGGGGAATTGTACCATGATACGAACTTTGAGTAATTCATTTAAACTACAATAAAGAAACGTATTTCCCGCACCCCTCAGAAGCAGTGAAAAGACTTGGGGGAGTTGGGGATAATGGAGGAGCTGAGGGAGAGGGAAGTAATTGCTAGGAAGGAGCCTGGAAGTGAACTTGGAGAGTTGTTGTGTTTTGGGGGGAGGGGGACAGGGAGAAGTATGGAGGAGATTTTTTAGGGGGGAGGGAATTGTTAGAGAGTTGGGGAACCTCCCCCATGCAGACCCTGGCTGACCCTTAGGCCTGGTCTACACTAGGGCGAGGGGGATCGATCTAAGATACGCAACTTCAGCTACAAAAACAGCATAGCTGAAGTCGACGTATCTTAGATTGACTTAGAACCACTTACTTCGCATCCTTGCGGCGCGGGATCGGCGACCACTGCTCCCCCATCAGCTTTACTTCCACCTCTCATCGAGCTGGAGTTCAGCAGTCGACGGGAGAGCGATCAGGGATTGATTTATCACGTCTACACTACACACAATAAATCAATCCCCGATAGATCGATCGCTACCCACCGATCTGGCGGATACTGTAGACATACCCTTAGCCTCTCCCATTCAGTCAAGCACATCTTCCCCATCCCTGGATGGCCCTGCACCTCTGCTTCCCCCCTGTCCCCATATGGCCCTGAACATCACTCAGCCAGGCATAGCTGCTCCTGTCTCCATGTGTCCCTGCACCTCCACTTCCCATTGAGCCAGGCATAACTACCCCTGTCCCCATGTGTCCCTTCACCCCCACTCCCATTCAGCTCCAGCTCAGTGTTATCACCCACTAGCTCCTGTGCCCCTGCCACACTCTGTCCCTCCCACTAGCCCTTCTGAACCCCAGTCTGTATGACCCCCTCTCCCAGCAACCCTGTGTGCCCCGCTCTGTCTGTCCTGGGCTTTCTCACTTGGCCGTATGGGCAGGGCGCTGTGAGGAAGGCAGCCTCTGCCCCCTCCCTCTCTGCGGTTGGCTGCTGCACTCCATGAGCCAGCTGCCCTCTCTTCTGGTGCCACAGCAGCTCCTGGTGAGCAAAAGGTATAATTGCACTGTGACCCCTCTCATAGCTTCTCTTCACCTCCCCATCAGAGTCAATTATTCTGTGGGGAAGGAGAGAAATGTGAGGGGAACATTAATTCTGTGCTTGTACAATGGTGCAGAATGCCTCCAGGAAAAATTTATAGACACTTCTGTAGTATTTATCATGTTAATATCTGAGCACCTTTTCAAAACGAAGATATATCACTTACCTCTGGAAGATGGAACTCTCCTCCTTTTTCTAAACTGCTTTCTTAGTCCTTTCCTACATACACTTGGGCAACAGTTAGTTGCTGACAGTAGTTCTTCCTGGTTTCACTTCAGCTGATTTTAAAAGGAGTTTAACTGCTAATATAGACTGGATAAAACAATTCTTAAAAAGGTTAGAAGGTATGAAACAGACTTGTTGGTACCACTTTGGAATTTCTTCCCTTGACTTTTCAGAAGAGCCTATATTTGAGCTTCAGATCATGCTGCCAACACTCACTTGTTCCGTCAAGCTCTTGGTTCAATGATATTTTGGTTTTAGTTTGGAGATTTTGGGGTAGCTTTATTTTTTGGTGGGTTGGCTGATTTTATCATAATATTCTTATCACCATATTTCCTTTCACACCCACTGCATGCAAGTTACTTCTTCTGCGTGTACACATGCCTGCTGAATGGCATTTTGGTACAAGTTTACACTACATTACTTGTACACCAAGGATACGATTGTAGATTTAAAGGTGAGGACAAATCTAATAGTGACTACTGTTTTAGGCGACAGAGTTCTGTGGCACCTTATAGACGAACAGACATATTGGCGCATAAGCTTTCGTGGGTGAATACCCACGTCGTCAGACTCAGTTTTAGGTATTTCACTAGGATGAAAGTTACAATAGAATGGATGGGAGATAGACTAGATGATACAGTTCCTTGTTTTTGCAGTTTACATTGCTGACATTTATGGAATAACTGGAGTATAATAAACCTATTAGAAAAAGGACCACTGAGGGAGAAACAGAATGTATTGTGTGTTACAGTAGTATGTGTATCTGTAGACATGCAGATGTCTCTGAATTGAGGAGTATTGATAGCGTGAGAGAGAGAGATTGTGTATTTAGTAAAATTAGAAACCTGGACATATTTTAAAGAATGTAAATATGATAAACTTAATATATAATGAAAAATTACATAGGTATGTATGCTAAGTACTTTCATAATTATGGGTCAAAATTCATGGAATAAAAATTAAATTAACAGTTGTTAAACACCTGCTTTATTAAAAACTAGTTACTGAAAAATTTTTGTATTTTCATAGCATCACCAGCAGTATTAAAAATAAGTTTTGCAGTTGCTGCCTTTTTTTCTACCGTCATAGCCATTTCTCCAGCTCTCCTGAAAAACAGCCTTTCTTAGGCCTGGTCTACACTAAAAACCTAGATTGACCCAGCTACACCACTTAGGTGTGTGAATAGTCCAGACATCTGAACACTGTAATTAAGCCAACCTAACCCTTGGTATAGACAGCACAGGGAGGTGGATTACAGCTGTGTCACTGTAGCATTTCAAGTGTAGACAAGCCCTAAGTCTGTGGTAACCTGTGAAGGTGTCACCATAGTTATTTAAGTAGGTACATTTAAGGAAAATATTGAAGTACTAACAAAGAAATTTGAATTATGAAAAACACTTTTATTTACCAAAACCTGTAGCGATTGTTTCTGAATCACTCTTCCTAATTGTTTTGTCTTTCTTCTTAGGTTTATGCAAATGGCATTCGTAATATCGATTTACATTTTATAATTCGTAAACTGGCAACACCTGTCATCTCTGTTCTATTGCTTTCCCTTTGTGTACCTTATATCATCGCTTCTGGTGTTGTTCCTTTGTTAGGTAAGTATAAATTATAGGTAATTGTTTCATTATCTGGCCATTGTGCCGAATAGGGGCTATGTGTACACTACCACTTCTCTCGGGAAATTTTGTGTCACTCAGGGGTGTGAATATTCCACCCCCTTGAGGGACATAAATTACACCAGCATAAGTGCTAGTGTGCACAGCACTGTATTGGCAGGAGAGCTTCTCTCGCTGACATAGCTACCACTGCTCGTCGGGCGTGGATGAATTATGTCGATGGGAGAGAACTCCCATTGAGATAGAGCGGCTACACAAGAGAGTTTACAGCAGCACATGCACCGCTCTCTAGTGTAGACATAGCCTTAGATGTAATAAAGGGAATACAGTACAGCATCAATGTTAACTAGCAAATTTAAATGCTTAAATAGTGATGTCACCGTGCATTTTGTGTAACTTTTTTGATACATTGAATATAAATATGTTTTAATGAGATATTAGAGAGACCAAGTGGGTGAGATAATATCTTTTATTGAACCAACTTCTGTAGGTGAGAGACAAGCTTTCACAGAGCTCTTCAGGTCTAGGAAATGTATACAGTATGTCACAGTTAAATACAAGGTGGAATAGATTGTTTAGCATAATTAATTAACACTCATTTCATTTCAAGGTGAAGTGGCCAGTTAACATCTCTCCAGTTATTTGGGGGAAGGAGCGCTGGGGGAAGTAGAGGTTAAGTGGATTATATATATATTGTTGTAATAAGCCATTAATCCAGTTGGTCACTTCAGTCCATGATTTTAGTGTCTAGCAAAGTTAGGAATTTAAGCTCCCAGGCTCATTTTTTGAAAATATTGTGCAGGTTTCCATTGAGGATGACAACTGAGAGGTCAGATATAGAGTGATTGCTTTGTGAAAAGCAGTCACCCACAGATGACATGGTGTTTTCGTCTTTTATCATTTTCTGTGTGAGTTCATTAGAGAGTGATTGTCTGGTTTCACCCACATAGTTGTTGTTGGAACATTTTGTGCATTGGATAAGTACATCACATGTTGCGATAGGCATGTGTAGGACCCATCAATCTTGAAAGGCGTGTCCTGGGGGATGTTGATCATTGTAGCAGTGGAGATACGTCTACAGATTTTGCATCTGTTGTTCTCCAGGGTCTGGTGCTGCTTTGAGCTGGTGTCCTGGTGTGAGGAGAGTTTGCTTCTGATCATGAGCTTGAAGAAGTTGGGGGTTGTTTGAAGGTCAGAAGTAGGGGTTCAGGAAAGATTTCTTTCAGGATGTGGTTCCCATTGAGTATGGATTATAATTGTTTAATGATACCATGTATGGCTTCCACTGTGGGATGGTGGTTGACACCCATGGTTGTCAAATATCACAGAAGCCAGGCACTTCTTAGTGTAGGTGGAAATATTAAAAGCTTATTGAGCTGAAGAAAAGGAGTCAATTCTTAGAGAGGGTGCAAAGGGAAGACTAGAGTAGGGGAAACTAATGTATTTTGTTTAATATTGTTATCACTACATTAAAGTTATTCAAATGTTTCTGAATTTGAGTTTTGCTTAAATTTGAGTTCCATAGAAGTGGACTGTTTCCACCTGCTTTCTAGACCAGTAACTAAATTGTGCAAATTTCAGCAGAAACATCAATAAAGAATTCATAATTTTGATGAAACATCAGTTCTTCTTCGAGTGATTGCTCATATCAATTCCAGTTAGGTGTGTGCGCGCGTCACATGCACGGATGTCAGAAACTTTTCCCCAGCAGTTACCTGTCGGGCCGGCTGTGGAGCCCCCTGGAGTGGCACCAATATGGCGTTCTATATAAGACCCTGCCGGCCCTACCCCACTTCAGTTCCTTCTTACCGCCCGTGACGGTTGTTGGAACAATGGTCTGTTGTTTCTCAACTGCTCCACTAATCCCTAGCTTTCTCTTAGTAGTTACCTTTGTTAGTTAATTGTTGATAGGTATCTTAACGTTAAGCATTACTGTAGTGTTAAGTATAGTTCAGTAGTTGAGGGCAGTTCCGCCTTTCAACAGCTGCCCTGCGGGGCTCTGGGGCATGCCGTCCCAGGGCTTCAAACCCTGCAGTTCTTGCAACAAGCCCATGCCCATGGGCGACCTCCATGACTCCTGCCTTCAGTGTCTGGGGGAGGGCCATCAGGCCGACAAGTGCAAAATTTGCAAGGCGTTAAAGCCCCGAACAACAACTCCTCATAGAGTCCGCATTGTGTCTCTCTGAAGACGCGGGACTGAGCACTTCAGTGCTCAGTGCTCCCCCAGCAGTACCGGCCACGGCACCACAGAAGATCCTGCACCCACCTCGGGACCGACAATCTCCCGGGCCCCAGAGACGCCCATCCTGGCACCGTTCCCATTCCCCAGTTGCTCGAAAGGAGCAAGCCTTGGGAGGACACTCCGTTAAGCCCGAAGCGGTCGCTCCGGCCCCAACCGAGCAAGCTTCGGACCAGGCCTCTAAGCCTGACAAGACCACTAGGTCCCGGTCCGTTCATGCCAGTGCTGCACAAGTGGAAGAGGTTACATTGCCTTCCACTCCAGATACCTTTGAGGCCACCTGAGGGCTCATCGAAATGACAGCACTGGTGTCCCCAATCCAAGCACCGGCTCTGGCCCGAGTCCTGGTACTGTCCAAGGGTAAACCCGCAATGTTAGGACTGTCAGCCCTCAGACCAGCATCTCCACACTGCGTCTTTCAGAGTCCCGGCACCGCTCCAAGTACCGGTCTGACTCACAGCAGCAGTTAGACTCGCGGTGCTGGTCCCGCAGCCACGATTCTCAAAGTCATTCACACTCGAGGTCACTGTCTACTGCTGGAACATGATCCCGCTCAAGGTCCAAGTCACGTTCAGCAGCCTCGCGGCACCGTTCGGACCAACACCATTCGGAGCGCCGATCCCCACGCTGGTTGTTGCCATGGCACTGGCCCGCAACTCGTTGACGATCCTCTTCGCGGCGCTGCTCTCCACCACGGCACTAGTCACCGGAGCGGTACCGCTCTCCATCACGGCACCGTTCGTCAACATGGCATCGGTCACGGTCATGATCAGCTCTACCATGCCAATCTCCATATGACCCTTGTCTGTACCCCCTCTGCTCCATTTGTGCACCACTCCTCCTTGGCTGTCACAATCCCAGTCCCCTTCCAGCAGATTGGGGAGAGCTTCAGGGGTTTCGGACATTCCCCAGTCAGGCCTGAGAAGCCTCAGTCATGACCCCCCGGTGCCCAGTGGCAATTTTGGACCCCCGGGCATATCATCAGGCCCAGGCGTCCCCTGATTGCCCAGCTGACGTCACTGTCAGACACCCGGTCTCCTGAAGCGACCCTCAGACACCCCCTTCCAGACCTGGAGCAACCCGCGGAGTCAGCACCCGTGGTAGGGGCTACCCCAGGTGCCCAGGAAAAGCTACCCATAGCTGACCAAGGGGCCACCTCCGACCTGGCTCTCCCAGTGGAGTCATCTTGGTCCTCCCCTGATGAGGCTGTGGCTGGCACATCCACATCTGGTCCACCTCCGATGGACTTTAGAATCCTACAAGAACTGCTTAGGCGTGTAGCCCTAAATATAAACCTTCCATTCCCCCCCACCTTCCCATCTGTCAGAGTAGCCAGCAAGAAGGAACTGAAGTGGGGTCAGGCAGGCAGGGTCTTATATAGAACACCATATCGCCGCCACTACAGGGGGCTCCCCAGCTGGCCCAACAGGTAGCTGCTAGAGAAAAAGTTTCCGATATCCGTGCACATGGTGCACACACACCTAACTGGAATAGATATGAGCAACACATCTCGAAGAAGAACAGTTACAGAAAGGTAAGTAACCGTTTTTTTTGGTTACCACTTGTTTGTTGTTAAGCTTTTATATGTGAAGCAGTTATGGATATAGAGTGTACAGTAATTGTACCAGTTTGTCATTCACCTCTTACGTGAATGTAGGTGAACATCTCATCATATCTGAAACTACATATATATTGTTAAGCAAGCAGGACTCTTGCTCACTGTTTGGTTTTACAACTTGGGTTTTCACAATGCTTACAACTACAGGGCCAAGTGCCCGGTTGTTATGTTGGATCTTTTAAAATTCTGGACATGTTGTAGAAGTGTAACATAAATGAGCACATACAGACTGTGTTCACAAACTCATGATTTCAATTAAATGAGGAAATGGGGGTAAAACTAGATACTTACTAGCAATAGAACTGAAGGTATGCTTGTTTGGAAGGGTAGGCAAATTAGTTTATTTTCCTCAATTATGATTCATTTGATACATAGTATTTAGAAATGCATATTTCATGCTAATATTTAGCCTTACTTGTGGTAGTTCACTGGGGCAGATGAGGAGAAAAGTGCATGTTCTGTTCAGTAGTGCTGTTAGATACTGCAAGGTGGAATGGATATATGTGGACCTAACTATATATATTTTGCAGGTGTTACTGCTGAAATGCAAAATTTGGTACAGCGCCGAATTTATCCTTTCCTACTCATGGTAGTGGTTTTGATGGGGATCCTGTCCTTCCAGGTCCGCCAGTTCAAGCGCCTTTATGAACATATTAAAAATGACAAGTAAGTACAGATCACCTGCCCTGTAGGTGGAAATTTTTCTTAAATTTTGACAAGTGAGATCAGACCTCTTTTGTATTCAGAAATGATGTAACACCGTGCACCATTTCATTGCTGTGTCACGTGATGGAAATGGGCACATTCTTCATGCACATCCTTGGCACCAATCATATATAACTAGAAAGCATATTTGCTTTAACATATTTGAACAAATGATATTTGCTGTGTACTGATTTTTCTCAATGCGACGTGTTGGAAAAGTACTGGGGAATTAAATATTTAGCTGAAAAATCTCAATATGTGTAAGTCCCTAATAAAAGTGAAAGATTCCTTCACAATAAAGTACCTCAATAAAATATTGTTACTAAGAGACTGGATGGCTAAAGAAACTTGCAGTGGATTTCCTGTTACCAGTTCAAATATGGCCTCCGCTGGTATTTGTTAGTAATGAAAAGTCATTAAAATGTAACAGCTCTAGATGATTTTGTTTTGTGAGAACAGCCATACTGGGTGAAACCAGCTGTCCATCAAGACCAGTATCCTGTTTTCTGATATGGCCAGTGCCAGGTGCTTCAGAGGGAATGATCAGAACAAGGCAATTCCAAGTGATCCATCTCCTGTCATTCAGTCCCAGCTTCTGGCAGTTGGAGGTTTATGGGCACCTAGAGTGCTTGGGGGGTTTCCCTAGTAGATGTATGTGCTTTAGAAAACTAAACCTGAATGGCTCTTTTATTGACATCATCACTAGAGAAAACAAAGACTGGAGAAGTGAAATGAGTGAGCAAACATCTCACTACTAGATGTGGCCCTTGCAGCACTGTGGAGAGGGATAGTGGTAGCACAGCATGGGAAAGTACAGCCTGTGCTGCATTTGCACTGTGAATAAGCAGATTGTTTTACCCTACAAAGTTTTCAATTTGATACTACTCCACTTTATTAAAAATTTAGCTGCTGTTCTGTACTTGATTGAAGAGCAATACACATATCCTCTCTGTAAGTAACCCTATTTTACAACAAATCATCCTTGTAGAAAAGGGAAACTTACACAATCAGATTTTGAAGTAATTTACAAATAAAGCATATGCATGCAAGATAGTTCTTTAAACTTAACCTTGTTGAATTAAATCATTGATACAGCACAGAACTTCAACAGGGAATGTGGCTTATGCTTTTTATATGAAGTTGTAAAATAAGTGCACATGACAAACGGTGACAGTTTGGAAAAAGGAACATGAGAAAAGGCTGAGGAAGAGAATGATAGATTGGTTCCTGAAGGAAGTGGGTTCTCAGGAAGAATTAGTAGAAAGAGAGGGCTTCTGATCATGGGGATTAATGTTAAAAAAGGCATGAAACTGAGTGCAAAAGGCAGTAATGTGACAGGATTAAGAAGAATGTAAGGAGCGATTTGGCAAGGAGGCAGTGGTAGAAGGAAATTACATTGTGCCAGGGTGGCTTTACTATGCTGATGGTAGAAGCTCTCTCATCTGTGTAGCACCGTCACTGAAGCGCTACAGCGACACAGCTACATGCCAACTGATGCAGCGTTTTAAGTGTAGACCTGCCCTCAGGCGGTTGTTGTGAAGAAGAATTTGAAAATGTAACCCATCTACAAAGGATAGAAATATTTCTTTAAAATAAAAACTGAGATTCTGTGGTAATCAGGACTAGGGTCCCTAGACACAGACCAGTAATGCCTGTGTTTAATCCTGCCTGCCAAGAAGGTGCGAACTAAGAACCTGTTTTTAAGTAAAAGGATGGAAGGAAGCCAGTGAGGAGGTTCAAGTGTGGAGTAACAAACTTGACTAGAATGACAGGGGGACGCTACATTAGTAGTAGTGCTTTCAATACACTGGACAGTAGAGGGGTGAGAAAAGTGCATTCATGACATTTTACCATTTTGTTGAATGATGACTGTTTATCTTTAAAATCGCAGGTACCTTGTTGGGCAACGACTTGTGAATTATGAGCGAAAATCTGGTAAACAAAGCACATCAACACTGCCACCTCAGTCTTCACAAGAATAGAATGGTCACATTAAACACCTCAGCCTTTTCTTTGCCTTTACATGTCCTTTTTCACAGACTTTTCTTCAATCTTTGGATATCCTTCCCAATGATCTTCTCAGCAGTGTTTTTATTTTTTGCTTCTCTTTGTAGCAGTCAGATAGCAGTTAAGGTTTTACTCCTTTACCTGCATATTCTGATGTTATCAGTGCTGTCTGAGGTCTGTAAATGTGTAAATAGAAGTATCCTGATACCTAAAACCTTGGATTAAAAAGAATGTGCATTGTACATCTTTAAAAAAGTATATTAATTTATTAAATCTAGTTGTCACTTTATTTTGGACTGCTGTTCTGTTGACAAACAATGTGCCACAAAGCAATGGTGCAAAGAGGCAAGCATTTTTATAAAAATTGGAGCATATTTTATGGTGTTCATGACAGTCTTATTACAGTAATATTAATATGTTTTCTTGGGCTGGAAGGCCACACTGGGAATATAAAAAGGAAATAACCACCCTTCCAGTCAGCAGTGAAATAAGTGGCTGTGGTAAGAACACAATGAACTATGTACCTTACTGTCAGTCTTTTTTATTGTTTTGTATAACACCAAAGCTGTTGTACATTTTCTATTGCCCGATTATTTTTTTTCATGTGTCTGGGTTTGTAATATTGTACAGTTACTGGTAGGTCAAGAAAAATATTTCCTTATTTAGACAGTACTTGTAAGGGCTCAGCGACATTAATTCTTTAGCACTGGAAATCAGGATTTCATGATTCTAAGCACTAAATCAAAATTCAGTAGTGCTAAATGGTGGGAGCACTTAAACCTGCCAATTGAGAGGTATGTAAGAGTACAGTTCTAATTCTCAACCAATATTTCCCTGATATCTCTACAGCTCTGCATTTTAAATGGCTACAGTAAATTTTCCTGGTGTTATATTTACTCAGGAGAAGCTTAGCTGATGTGTTTGCACAGGACCATAGTGTAAGAAACATGCTGTGAAATGCTTTTTCACTGAAGACCTTGGAAAAACTTTTTTTCTTACAACCAAAGCTGCAAATTATACTATAAACTTCATATTAGATCACATAAAAATAAAACAAATCTTTACCTTTTCATTTGTATGGGAGTAATACTAGAAACTTTCAGTGAACATGTACAGAATGTTCCCTGTAGTAAAAGAAATCCACATAGTATTAAACAGAGTTAAAGAAAAATGAACTAATTTCTTTGCAAGGATACAGCCAAACAAGAGCCACCAAAATCAAGTTCAGCGATTTCTGATATTTTTATATTTAGATAGAATTTTTTTCAGTGGTGATAATGATTTTTTACGTAGATGTCTTTTAAAGAAAAATACAGAACAATAATACAAAGCTTTAAGTAGAGTTAAATCATGTGCTTAGATGCAGTTATCCATTTCTGGACTATGAGAAAAAAATGTGTGGAGATTTATTGTAGTAATCAGAAAATTAAAGGAACATGCTTTAATTACTACTCAGCATTCTCCCTGAGCATTGCATACTTAATTATATGTATATAAAATATAATACGTGGGACATATATAAGGTACTGCATCTCTGCCTCTGATTTGACAGTGAAGTTTGAGAGCTGTATTGGTCCAGGATTTTTTTAAACCGAATTAATATCTTGGTATTAGGAGCCTAGATTCCTTGACAGTGGACACATGCCAAATGCATCTGTGTTAAGCAGTAGGGGCATTGGGCTATTGCTACCAAGAGGCCAACAACTGGTATTTTACATTACCTTATTCTAGTCATTTTGAACTATAATATGTGAGCATTTCGGAATGATTCTTAGATAATGTCCAGTAAAATGAAGTAATGGAAAGATGGCCAAAACATTTTCCCTGTCCATGTCAATTTAAAGTTAAATTGAGTATTCACATCCCAAATATTTTTGACGTGGAAATGTTTTACACTTGAATATTTATAGTGGTGTACTTTCTGTAAGATAAATATTTTTCAAAAAGATGAAATTTACTGGTAACGCTTTGAGTTCCACCAAGATCTGATCCTGGACATAGTCTTTGGTAAACAATTCCAAACAGTCTTACCACTCACATATTGCCGGCACTGCTGTGCTTCTTCATGTAGCATTTTCAGTAGTGCACTCTTGTAATTTTGTGTTTTTTATCCAGATAAACTGGTCTTCAAGAAATATTAAAGTTTATTAAGAAAAAGCCTTTGTGCTTTGTTTCTTATTACTGTTTCTTTTTAAAAATCATAATATAAACCAAACCTGCATTTGGGTCAGTTAGGTAAACTTGTTAAACATTTTGCGCTAAAGATAGATCTAAGATTACATGAGTTGTGTTTGCTTTTCTTAATGAAAATAAGTTGCATTATTTTATAGCTGTTTAAGGGAGGTGAAGTTTGTTGGTGTATATTGCTGCTGTAGACTTCCAAAAGTCTTTTTATCTCAAGATATTCTTTTATTCTGAGAATATTTTACACATTTGTTCCACACAACTTTCACTGTCTTTCCTAAGACACACACAGTTCAGAAGAAAATATCAAGCAGCTTTTGTTTTAAGGCTTAATACTTCAGTTAATAATACTCTGAATCATTGTCCTCTGTGATAGAGATTGAACAATAAAGGCTTTATTATGGCAGTTAATTCTTCACCGTTGTAAGGGGGCTGAGACACTGCACTAGTGGCATCTGTGTCTGAAGCAAAATATCTCTAGGAATGCTGAGATAGCACATAGTGCAGTGGACACTGCTGTGCTCTTTGGAAAAGTGCAGTGTGCACTTCCCATGCCAATAAGTGCTTTAGTCTGAGGACTGGTGTGGAAGGGCTGAAGCCATTGCCCCACTCAATCAATCAACTCCCTTTTTGTGTTTGCCATCACTACTGGTGGCATTAGATATTTCAGGTCTGTGCACCGAGGGATTGTGAGGATGGAATTATAGACACCCTTGCACAGCAAACAGGGCTAATCACAGCCTGAAAGTTTTAATCAAAGGGGGGTTATTTTTCTGCAACTAAGTTTGCTAATTGTTTCCTGCTGAGGAATTGACTTAATCAGTTGATCCTATTTACTTTAATTTTAACTATGTAAGTAGTAAAAATTTATATTACTTAAAATTAAACATATTAAGTACAAGTTAAAGGGAAACTGTATTGTAATAAAATATTACCAGTGCCCTTAAAGAGAGTAAATTGTTAGTTAAAATTTTGCATCTCTCTGCTAGCCCCCCTTTACATCAAACAAACTGCTTATCTTCACTTTCAATGCCTTTTAGAGTATGTCTGTTGCATTTAAAAACCTGCTGACTTGGGCTCGCAGGGCTCAGCCTAAGGATTTTTGCACAGTAAACATCTGGGTTTGGGCTGCAGCCTGGGCTATAGGACCCTACAAGGTGGGAGGGTCCCAGAGCTCGAGCTGCAGCCCAAGCCAGAATATCTGCACAGCAATTAGCAGCCACAGGCCAGCCATAGATGTCTAACTGCAGTGTAGACATACCTCTACAGCCTGTCCCCACCCTACCTATTGTGTCTCATTTCACTGTTGAAATGTTGACTCCCATCTCTGATCAGCCAATAAGGCCAACTTCCATTGCCCACTTAACGTTTTCAAATAAGCACCCTTGTACTTTCTCCCATGCTGCCATGCACACTTGGGAGATGCTCCACGTAAACATGCACAAAGCTATCTCATTATCCTCCTTAAAATCCCTCCTGAAAATTCTGCTTTGTCGTGATGCCTACAAAACATTTAACAACTTGGTGCACTGAGCCCATTGCCTAACATGCTGATCAATGCTGTCTTATTGTTTCCTTGTATGCCCTGTCTGTATGCATCTGTTGTCTTTTATCTTCTACTTAGCTTCTAAGCTCTTTGGGCAGGAGCCATCTTTGTTCTCTGTTTGTACTGTCTAACACAGTGGGGTCCTGGTCCATGAGTAGGGCCTGTAGGCCCTACAATAATATGAATAATAAATGTATGTGTGTCTGTGTCTGTGTGTGTGTATATATATATATACACACACACATACACACCTCTATCTATCTATATGTGTGTGTGTGTGTGTGTGTGTGTGTGTGTGTGTGTGTATATATATATATATATATATATATATATATATATATATATAAAAATCAAACAGGCAGGCACCTAGACAGACTGATAATGTAGATTAGAAAATATATCTCAAGACTAAAACAAATGGGGAAACTGGAGCTTTTTCAAAGCTGGAAGGTAAGTTTGATTTCATTTTTTAAAATTATTTAACTTTACAGTACTTGTTAAATTAAAACTCAAAACCCCCACCAGGTAAATTCTTACATCTTACATTTTCAAAAGTTTTGGTAAATTCTGACATCTGATTCATTCTAACGTGGAGATACATTTCCTGTCTGAACTTACTAAGGAGTCTAGTCATATACTGAGAAATGATTTAGCGTGAAAGGAGGGTCACTGAAATAGTGACAGGTATTTCTATCAAATGAGGTAATGCTGGAATAAAGTGATTTTTATTTTGGGAGTAGAATTCACTTGGAGCTCTTCCACAATAGCTTTGTCAGTTAACTTCCCCATGTACACAAGATATAAATGCTGTTTTCACCCCTCTGCTGAACTATAGCAAATGTCAAGACCTTGCAATTTGATTTCCTGTTGGAAAAGAAATCAGTGAGATGGACTCCATACTTATTTTAGGGTATGTCTATGCTAGAAATGTAAGTTGACCTAAGATAGGTAATTACTGCAGTGGTGCATATCTGCACTACTCTGGTTGGGTTGCTAGTGAACGTCCTCTCCAAGAGCGCTTCCACCGACCTAAGAAGGGCAATGTGGGGAGCTGAGAGCTGAAGCCCAGCTGCCCTTCTCTCCCCTCCCCTCCCCATTTCCTGTTGGGAGGAGGGGAAGCCATCTGGTCTTCTCTCCTCCCCATTCCCCGCTGGGAGCTGAGGGAAGCCACCTGGTGTTTCTGGCCCCCCAGGAACGGGGTCTGGCTGCCTGGCTCCTGCTGTGAAATTGACGAGAGCCAACAGCCCATGTAAGGGAGGCAGTGTCTTGTGGAGGTGGAGTTATGTCTGTGTAGTAGAGCACTTACACAGGCAGGAAGAAAGCTGTAGTGTAAACATTGACATAATTAGGTTGGCATTAGGCAGTTTGTCAACTTGTGTAATGTAGACCAGCCCTTAGTTAAAGTAGTTTTATTTATGCTGTGGCCACTTCTGTTCACAAACTGGTGTACAAACAGCATTAACCAAATTCTCTTTCTAGACCTTAGCAAATGCCTAGTTACCATGGAGCAACTCTGCTGTAAGAATTTATTCAAATTAGAGGGACAAGGCAGACAGCAAACTTCCCTGCTACTTGCAACAGTTTCCCCTAACCCTGCCTCCCCCACTCCCCCGCCCCCCCAAAAAAAGACCACCAAAAGCATTTTGTTTTTGGTATAAATATCTCCTCTAGGGCTTTTGCTGGCATAGAAATATCATAAATCACATCCATAACTGCCAGTATTCCCAGAAGTTTCTAGTCTAGACCTGGCCTTACTCTGGTTTAGAGAATGGTTTGGCTTCATTTTTCGGAGGGGTTAGCTTAGTCCCCTTTTAAAGCAAAACAAGCTTGACTGAAAAAAGGCATTCCAACTGGAGTAAGTGTCCATAGAGGAAGTTTTACCAATGTATAACTCTAGCCATTTAAATTCACCGTACCTTCTACTGGTATAATTTCCCTGTTCAGAATCTGAGGCCTTGTCTGACTTCCAGCACTACAGTGGTTCGCGTCCTAGTTGCTCATGCCCTTTCCTGGTCTCCACCCCTTCGTTTTGTTAAACTCTTAATCATTTTCTTATCGGTTGTGTGCTTTTGCTTAGTAGTTTACCCAATATAACTGTATCCTTTATAAATGCCTATCACTACTCATCCTAGTGCTGCACTCTCTGGGGTCATGTCTATACTACAAACTTTGGTCAACACAAGTTACATCAACATAAAGCCACTGCAGTCATCGCTCGTGTGTGTGCATACTTGACTGCTTATGTTGGCGCTACATGTAGTCACCAGGTGTGTGTGTGTTGATGCAGTGTAGGTATCTGTGTGCTACCATCAGTAGGTATCTGTGTGCTACTCACCACCATCTGGAACAATGTTTTTTGGGAAATTTTTGCCATTCATGGTGAAGCCCAAATGAGTCATGCAAGCGTGACTGGAAACAAGGGGTCAAGTTCTGTCATGCAACTTTCTCCATCCCACAGCCACCACTTCCTACAGGCCCAGGAGATCCACTACCTCCTACCTACTCCAGCCAAGAGCAATGCTGGTGTTTGTAGCAGATACGGTTAACTGAGCAGTTTCACACCAGGGAGAGCTGAGTGATGAGAAAAAGGAAATCCAAAGGTAACTGAGGAGGGTGACCAGATCACAAGAGTAAAATATCAAGACACGGGCAGGTGAGGGGAGCAGCCACAGCCCTGATCAGCACCATAAGAGAGGGGGGCACACAGCCTTAGGAAGCTGCGAGGGGGGCCTATGGCCCCTACTGCGGCCCCTACCGCAAGCCACAGGGCAGAAGTGCATGATCCCAGTTCCAGCCCTGGCCCCACTGCTAGCTCTCAGCCCAATGGACAGTCATCTCAGCTACCAGCAGGGCAGATCATAGGTTAGGTTGGAAGAGATCTCAGGAGGTCATCTAGTCCAACCCCCTGCTCAAAGCAGGCCCAATCCCGGCCAAGGGGAGCTACGGCAGTGGGGCCTGTGGACACAAGCAGCGCGCAGAGACCTAGGAGCCTGGGTGTAGGGGCAGGGTCCAGGCAGCACGTGCCTAGGGTGTCTTCTGGGAAGTGACCAGCAGGAGCCCTCTGGCTCCTATGGCCTGGGGCAGCAGCCAGGGGGCCCCACCCCCACAGCTCCCTTTGGCTGAGTTCCTGGCCAGTGGGAGCTGCGGCACCAGCCCCAAACGTAGGGGCTGCAGGGTCCTACCAGCCAGGGCCAGCTTTAGGCCGATTTGCCTGATTCCCCCAAATCGGGCCCTGCGCCTGAAGGGGCCCCGCGCTCGCTGTCTCCCGGAAGCAAAGTTCTGCGTCTCCTGGAAGCAGCAGCTGTTGCTGCTAGGCAACAAGACACGCTGGCCGCTGGCCGGCACAGGGCTGAGTAGAGGCAGCCGCATGGGTGTTGCAGGTGAGGAGGGGGAAGGAGGAGGAGGGAGAAGGCACACATGTTTTGCAGCCTTCCTTCCCCTCCCCTCTCCCCAGCACTCACCTGGGGGAATGCGGAGGGAGCTTCTGGTCTGGTGGGAGACAGGAATCTCTGCAGTGGACCTCACCTACCTGAGCAGCTGCTGGGGCTTCCAACGGTGAGTGTTTGACCCTGTGATTCCCCGTAGGTTTGTAATATTGGGTTGGTTTTGTGGTTTTCATGGTGGTGCTGTTTGAGGGTGAGTTTGTGCCTGCCTGCGTCTGTTTCAAAACTAAAGTTGGGATCATGTAACGTAATCCAGGAAAAAAGCCCCGAGCTGGTACTTAGTGCTGTGAACTCCAGGTGAGAGAGAGGGGGAGGTTTGGAGGAGGAAACCAAATACAGCAAGAGAGGAGAATGCGAAAGGTCTGCAACATGGCACAGCAGGCTGAGACTTTTATCTCTCCCCTCCACCCCATCGCAGAAGGGGAAACTGAGGCATGGCGTGATCTGATTCCCTCTCCAAATTATTTTGCAACGGAAGGGGACTAGGGCTCCTATCCAAACCAGTTCCCTTCCCATCAACTCTGCTTTCCCTGCTGCAAAACCGCTGTAGGGGCTGAATATTTCCATTAAGCTATGGCTCCTTCATTTGCCCAGCAACAATAAATTAGACCGGCTTTTTTGGGGGGGGGTGAATAGCCCCCCCCCCAAAGCTGTGGGGATGTTAAGGTTTTTTTGAGGAGGGGCATGATAATATTCTAGATCAATCAAATACCTCAGCTTTCTAGCCATCCAGCAGCTCTAGGGCAGGGAAGGAAGGTGCTCTTGGTGCAGAGTGGTCGCAAAACAGGAGTGAATTTAGCGGGAGGTTGGGGGGGTCCGCCTGAAATCCCACCCGATGCAGCCACACAGAATGACTGGCGGCGCTGGGAGAGGCCAAGAGTGGAAGCAGGTGGCCTGGGGGTGAGGGGACATTACCCTCAGTCCTGGGCTCTGGGCTGGGTGGTGGGTTCAGTCTGGTCTTCCAGCCTGTTGCTCTCACTGAAGTTTGTGGTTTTCATCTGGCTCCACCGGAAAGATCAAACAAGCCCAGTAGGAAAGGGAAGTGAGAGAGGCGGGAAGGAGTTTGTAAGGGGTTTAAGTGACCCATCAGCGAAAGAGTAAAACCAGAGTTTGAGCGGGTTTCCCCCCAGCCGCCACTCCTGCAAACACTGGGGAAGGGGCAGCTCCATCCTCCACTGAGGCTGTGGTGAGGGGCATCAGGGGAGGAAGGAAGCCACATGGCAGTCCCTTCCCCCCAGCACCCCCCTCCAGCCCCCAAACTCTGTCCCAATGCCTGCACCCACCCCTCCACACTCCCTTCCAGAGCCTGCACCCCTCAACCCTTCCTGCACCCCAGCCCGGAGCCTGCACCCAGCACCCAAATTCCGTCCCACTCAGCCCTGGGCAAAGTTCCTTGGTCTGGCTCCCAGCCCCTCTCCAAGGGTTGCAGCTGTCTGGAGGTGCCTGCATTCCACACCTTCCTCATTCACATCTCATTCATTCAATAGGGCAATTGATTACAAAGTGCAGGAAAGATCTTATTCTACTTCTAGCAAAAAGACATTTTTCTTTTACCTTATATACCACCTTAGGGGCCCGCTATAACATATTACCAAGATTCAATACAAAGTCATGTAAAAGTTATACAAAAATGCATAATGCAGAGATTTATCTACAGTTGCATTGACTGCTGTGTGCAGTAATATAGTGACCCCTGGGTCTCTGAATGAGGCTATATACTCAGGGGTGGGGGGCGGTGCAGCAGCAAGTTGGGGGCGAGTGGGTGGGCAAGCGGCAGGTGGGCAAAGAGCAAGCAGTGAGGCAGCAGGGGTTCTAGGGGCAGGCATGGGGGTTTCTGGCAGGGGAGGGAGAAAGTGAAAGGAGGCGAGTGGTGGGTGGGGGACTGACTAGGAGGAACGCAGCAAGTCAGCGGGGGACTAGGGGGTGAAGAGGGGCGTGATGGTGGGGCCGAGCGGGGAGGGGGCAGGTCCTATTTTACTGCTGTGATCTGGTCCCCGTGTGTGTGCCAGGTTTCAGAGTAGCAGCCATGTTAGTCTGTATCTGCAAAAAGAACAGGAGTAATTGTGGCACCTTAGAGACTAACAAATTTATTTCAACATAAGCTTTCAAGGGCTACAGCCCACTTCTTCGGATGAATAGAATGGAATACTTCTTTTTGTCTGTGTGTGCCATTTCTCTCCCCCCCCCCCCCCAACCTTCCTCTTTGGCCCACAGCTGTTTCGACAGGGTGGCGCTGAGGAAAGAGGGTTTGTTTCTGTGAGACGAGCGGTGCTGGGGGGAAGGAGGGGGCATAAAATAAATATTATTGAAGAAAATCAGTTTTACAGCTATCAAAACACAAAATATTTTCCTAATATGAAAGTGAAAATATATAATTAATATTCTTTTAGAATGTGGTGACTTCTATCAATATGGGCAAGAGATCAAGAGATATTGGTAGAAAGTACCCAAGTGGGAGTAAGAAAAGAGCCATATACAATATGATGTAATGTATGTAATATATAATTTTGTTATGTATACAGTCATGGAAAGTAAATAATACATGGGAAAAAATGAAAGGTTTTTTTGTTTTTTTTCCAATCATCCCTGCTGGGGCCCTGTCAAAACTGTTCAAATTGGGCCCCGCGCTTGCTAAAGCCGGCCCTGCTACCAGCCGCGAGTGGGAGCTGTGCGGAGCCAGGGCAGGAGCCTGCCCGCTAGGGTGACCAGTCCAGTCCTGCACCAAATCTCGGGACCGGTGGCGCCCTGACCCCACTTCAGTCAGGACCCGGGATGAACAGCTCCACATGGGGATGGTCCTGCTTGTGTCGGGCTGTCCGGTCACTGTGGGTGAGGAGGTGTTGGGGGAAGGGGGCTGCCCAATGGTCTCCCTGCCTCTGAGCAGCAGGTTGGCACGTGGGACGAGCAGCTCCTCTCCGGCCCCCGGCAGGGCGCAGCGCAACAGCTGCCATGCGCCGCCCCGGACTCCTCGCTCCTGCGCCTGCGCTGTGAGCGAGCAGCGGCTCCATAACAAGCTGTGGCCGGCAAGCGGTTTTGAATAGCAGGCACTTATAAGCGCATGCGCTAAGGACGGTCGGCCCTCACCCTTGGAGCAGGCCCCGCCTTCGCCCAGCGCATGCGTCGTGCGGGCGGTAGCTCGAGCCGGTTGCATGGCGACGGTGAAACACAAACGTTGCCCTGGGAACTGGCAGGAGGCGAGCGGCGGTTACGCGCTGTCCCTCAGAGCGAGCCGCAGCGCGGAGGTGAGAGACCCGCCCGCGGGCCAGCTCCCCGACGGCCCGCACCCTCCGCCCCCCGCCTGGCCCCGGGTCCTGCCCAGCGGGGCGAAACGCGCTGCCTGCGGCCTCGGAGCTGCTGCCGCAGGGGCTGATGGAGGGCGACGCCCCCTCCCCGCGGGATGCGCGGGACCGCGCCGGGGTGCTCAGCCGGGCAGGCGGCATCGCCCTCCCTTCCCCGGGGGGAGGGCAACTTTGGTCGCGTTCCTGGAGGTGTCATCACGTGACCTGATCTTTACTTCATCTTGAATTCCTAGAGCGTCCACGCCAGTCCAGCGTAGGGTTACCAACCCTCCAGGTGTGGCCTGGAGATTCCCGGAATAGGCATCGACTCTTGAAAGGGACCCGGGAGACATAGGTTATTTTGAGAAAATGACTTGGGGGGGGCGTAACTCTCCCCGACTAGCTTCAGTCAGAGTTGGCAACCCTAATGCAGAGTGGGACAAGGCAGTAACATACCTTGGTCCGGGGAACATCTCGGTGAGGCTCAGCAACAGGCCAGACCATAAATCATCCCCCTGGCTGAGTGGATTGGCTAGTAGCAAAGGCCGGTGATGGGCAGGGGAGTGGCTGGTGCCCGCCATGCCTGGGGAAAGGGCGCCCCTGGGCAAGCTGTCTGTATAGGCGTGCTCATGCTGTGCTGATACGTAGGATATGGTAGGATCTTCATTTGACCTGCTTGTTATTTAAGCATAACCAAAACACAGGAAAAGAAACTCCCTGCTGAGCAGCTTTCCCTCTAAAGTAGACAACCAATCTTTTACAGACATATGAGGAAAAGTTGATCAAAAAGTGGAGTTATTTGAAAGTGATATGAAAGAAAAACTTTTTTTTTAAACTAAATATTTCTCTGTGCTTTTGCTTTTCACTGCAGGTCTCTTTTGTAAAGGATTAGTGCATAATGGTATTAGAGAATCACTTTTTAGCACAACCTGTTTTTACCCACAATATCTATTTTTGTTTTGATGTTGGGTAATGGTATAAGAGTTCCAATTTTCTGAATTAGCCTGTTTGGACAAAGACATGTTTCTTACCTGCTGGTTCCGGTTGTCTGTTCTAATTATAAAACAGTCCGTCCTACTGTTTGCTGTGAAGCCATGAAACTTAAAAGCACTGTGATTTTTAAAATGCTTTTAAAAATAAATCTCTGTGGATTTTTAACTACTCGTATATGTTATAGCAGGACTTGCATGTAAAATTTCTTTCTGGTAGTATTGTACAGAACTAAGAGCAGAGGTTAATAAATATTTGCTCTTAAATGTACATACAGATACAGTAGAAACGTTATAATCTTCACACTTGTCTGCTCAAAAATGGGAGACTCTCCTCACAGCAAAGATTTGACAACATAGCTGTTGTTCAACTCATTCTGTGGTTCTGCCTGTCAAGATATACCATCATTTTTCTTATATTCTGAATTCCTTTACTTTCCCCATGAAGCTCTATTCCACCTTTAAGCATCAGTTGAAGAGCTCCCAAAGCCTTCTTGTCAGTGTGAGAACCTGGAATGGACCTCTCAGTTCTGAACAGTCTGTGATAGCTCGCTGTCATGAGTCTGTGCCAGTTCAGAAGTGCTTTAGTCTCACTTTTTGTTTTTTCCATCAAAGTTACTGATTGAAATTTGGAGTCTGTTTTCCTTTTAATAGGAAATAAAGAAAAACTGTGTGGTATAATCCATCAGTTTCCATCATCTGGTGCATACTACCCCAACGCCTGAGCTAGTCCGTTACAGAACTAGGAGAATCTAACTTAGTTTCAGATTTACCTTTTTATTTTGTATATCATCTTGCACAGAATCTGTATCATAAAATTGTAACAGAGTTAAATAATACAGTTATAACACTAAAATAAAGAGATGATTAAGAAAGAAAAAGCATAGGTAAGAGAGCAGCAGAGGGATGCTTTCAGTTAAGAGAAAGGCAATGAGGCAGAAAGATAAAGATGAAATAGGCTGCTCCTGATCACAGGAGCTGCAGGCAAAGAGAGTCTTGCATACTTTTGTGGATTTGCCTCATTTATTTTTGTCTAGGCTAAAACTGATGCTGTGACTAAAAATCTGTATTTCTTTCCTTTTATCTTTTACTTTAATTAAATGATATTAAAATAAACTGGTTGCAACACATGGACATCGGTGTTCTGTTCTGGAACAGGACCTCACAGTTAACATAAGTTTAGATTTTTTATACAGTTGAGTTGAATAATAAAATTAAGAGAACTTGTATAGAACCATACTAATCTCATATGTTTAGAATTCATTTATATTTTTAGTTCTTTCAGAATCTTGTTGTTGGACCTTACAAGAATCATGCCTCTTCCAGACACCATGTTTTGTGCTCAGCAGATTAACATACCCCCTGATCTCCCAGATATTTTGAAACAGTTTACCAAAGCTGCCATCAGGACTCAACCTCATGATGTACTGCAGTGGTCAGCTGGGTAGGTAGTACTTTATATACAGGCTAACACAAAATATTGTTGCATCATATATTGACCTAATTAGGAGCTTGGCTACACTTGCAGATGTAGAGCACTGGGAGTTAAACCAGCCTTCGGAGACTGCAGCAGGGAAAACGCTGCTGTGTGTTTACACTGTCAGCTGCAAACTCAGTGGCGTGGCCACATTAGCTGCTCTTGCAATGCCACAGAGAGCAGTGCATTGGGTAGCTATCCCAGCGTGCAAGTTGCTGCAGCGTGCTTTTCAGGGGGTGGTGTGTGTCAGGGAGTGTATTGTGTGTATGTGGGGGGAGAGATAGTATGTTTTAGGGAGCAGAGAGTGTGTCAGCATGCTGTCTTGTAAGTTCAGACAGCAGCAGGACACACACACCCCCGCCGCCTCTCTCTCTTCTCACACACGAATGCATGCACAAACGCCTGCCTCGGTAATGGTTTGCTTTGTCTTGGAGCAGATAAGCATGCCGCCTGTCAGAAACGGAACTTTGAAAGGGGATAGCCGCACGCCTGCAGCCGAAGTCAAAACAATGACCAGAGTGGCCACTTGACTTCAAGGGATTATGGGACGTTTCCGGAGGCCAGTCATAGACTCATAGACTTTAGGGTCAGGAGGGACCAATATGATCATCTAGTCTGACCTCCTGCACAAAGCAAGCCACAGAATCCTACCCATCCACTTCTATAACAAACTCCTAACCTATGTCTGAGTTATTGAAGTCTTCAGATTGTGGTTTGAAGACCTCAAGCTGCAGAGAATCCACCTGCAAGTGACCCATGCCCCATGCTGCAGAGGAAGATGAAAAACTTCCAGGGCCTCTGCCAGTCTGCCTCGGAGGAAAATTCCTTCCCGACCCCAAATATGGCGATTAGCTAAACCTTGAGCATGTGGGCAAGACTCACCAGCCAGCACTCAGGAAAGAATTCTCTGCAGTAACTCAGATCCCATCCCATCTAACCTCCCATCACAGACCACTGGGCATACTTATCTGCTGATAATCAATGATCAGTTGCCAAAATTTAGCTATCCCATCATACCATCCCTTCCATAAACTTATCAAGCTTAGTTTTAAAGCCAGATATGTCTTTTGCCCCTACTACTCCCCCTGGAAGGCTGTTCCAGAACTTCACTCCTCTAATGATTAGAAACCTTCTTCTAATTTCAAGTCTAGACTTCCTAGTGTCCAGTTTATACCCATTTGTTCTTGGGTCTACATTGGTACTAAGCTTAAATAATTCCTCTCCCTCCCTAATATTAATCCCTCTGATATGTTTATAAAGAGCAAGCATATCCCCCCTCAACCTTCTTTTGGTTAGGCTAAACAAGCCAAGGTCTTTGAGTCTCCTTTCATAAGACAGGTTTTCCATTCCTCGGAGCATCCTAGTAGCCCGTCTCTGAAACTTTTCCAGTTTGAATTCATCCTTCTTAAACATGGGAGACCAGAACTGCACACAGTATTTCAGATGAGGTCTCACAAATGCCTTATATAATGGTATTAACACCTCCTTATCTTTGCTGGAAATGCTAATGCATCCTAAAACTGCATTAGCTTTTTTAACGGCCATATCACATTGGCGGCTCACAGTTGTCCTGTGATCAACCAATACTCCAAGGTCCTTCCCCTCCTCTGCTGCTTCCAACTGATGTGTCCTCAATTTATAACTAAAATTCTTATTATTAATCCCTAAATTCATGACCTTGCACTTTTCACTATTAAATTTCACAGTAATGCAACACATCGTCCACACTGACACCCGGGCGTTTTAGCCAGGGTGCAGCAAGCTTTATATTTCTTGTGGAGGTGGATTACCAGAAGCGCTCCAGCTGCAGAGTCCAGGCTCTCTAAGTGCCTTGCAAGTGTGGACACCTCAGGAGTTAGGGCGCCCGGGGCTGATTTAATGCGCTCTAACTTGCAATTGTAGCCAAGCCCTAAGTTGTCTGGATATTAAGTATTGTGTGGCACATATGCTGATATATTTTTATGTGTTCTTTTAATTTGATAAAGATAATGTGGTATTTGATTGAATTTATATTTAGTGATGCAATTTTAGATGTGGAACCTTGGCAGAGTGACTTAGGGACTGCTATCCAGCGAACTGGCTCACATTTTTGGTGCTGTTAATTTTTGCTCTGTACTGAATATCATAATTAGTTTTTCCCTGTAGATTTCATAAATAATCCTTGTTGAAAAGCAGGTGCAGGCTGTTGCCATCTTTAGATCCATATATTTGATTGGATTTTCTGGGGTAATCACTTTTAAATATCAGTGAAAAACGTGCTATTTTATAGGAAGGAACAGAATCTGAAAGTTCTGTGTGTTAGTGAACTCTAGCTTTACCTTAAGTACTGTCCCATGTTTGTATTAAGAAGATATAGGCTGCTGCTGAAATGTGTTACTATTTGTGGTTCTCTTTTTGAAAATAGCCGTGTGGATACTTTTTAGGAAAAGTTGTTAAAGTTAAGTGTTTCTTCCTATCTTGTGAGCAAGGCACCATATATGGTAGTGAATGAAGCGGAATATGTCTCTTGTATATTAGTTTTTGGCCAGTTGTGATGGTGACATTGGCTCAATTCCTACTGTGTTTAAGTTATGGTCAGCTACAAAATAAATAAGTATAATGATTATTGTAAGTCTGTATATAAATTCTCCAAAATTGTGTTTTGATTTGCTGGTTGAGCTGTTTTGACAATGGCCTATCACCAGATTAGACTAGTAGAGGATTATAGAAATCTGGTTTAAAGTGCATTGTTAGAGATGTGTGTGGAAAGCTTAGACATTGCTACTTGCCAGAATCCACTAATAATATTTATAAATCACTCTCCACTGCCACCAAGGAACACAGAACTTTGAATGCACAATTAAAACACAATAATAATTATTATAGTGTTAAATTAACTCTGTTAAAACTAAACTCTGTGGTTTCAATTAAAAAGGAAGATGGAAACTGGATACAGAGAAGGGAGGACGTCTCTATACCAGGAGCTAACTGAAGCCAATTTCCCACTTTCATGAGCACTTAGATTGATTAGCAGATTTTTATAAAGCTTGTTTTTGCTTAACTTTTATTTGCTTATAAGCATTCAAATGTGTTGATATTCCTATTAATCTAGGTATTTCTCAGCTCTGTCGAAAGGAGAGCCCCTTCCTGTAAAGGACAGGATTGAAATGCCAGTAGCAACACAGAAAACAGATACTGGGCTCACACCAGGCCTCCTTAAAGTTTTGCACAAGCAGGTACAAGCCAACCCATATTTAACACACAGTATTGTTGAGAGATGATGATGGAAATTTTCATAGAAGTGGCTCATAGATGAGATGTCAGTAGAACTCTTCCTGGACAGTTTGGTCCTACAGACTGTCTGTCAGAGAAACAGTACACCACAATTCCTTTGGGGGGGAAAAAAGTGGCCCTAAAGTTTTGTACTCTTATTTGTGTGATAATCTCCATGATGTTTTCCAGTTTTACTTGGGGTGTTGTGTTTTGTCTTTTAAAGCTTTCTCCGAAGGGCCGTGTGAGCATGATAGAACTAGAAAAAAAATGGAAACATCTGTGTTTGCCAGTGGAGCAGCTGAGAGCCCTTCTACAATTGGACAACTTCGGTGACGAGGTGGAATGGTTAAAAGTTCTAGCACTTGGGTGTAGTATACTTGGTGGGGTATGTAGGCATGTTAAAATCTTTCATAATCAAATGACTATGTACCAAGCAGATCATAGAGGAACTACAGTAAATAGATGATAGATCTAGATACTATTGTGTCACTTTAAAACCCCAATTTTTTGTGTAGCAAAGGCAGGTCATGTATTTGTGTTTGTTTATGTTCATTCAGTGTTAACCTTTGCTCTGAGGGGGTGTGTGATTCAGACAGGCAGAAGAAGGGGGGGAAAGAGTGCTACCGCTGCTGGTTGTAATGTCAGTACAATAGCAAGCAGGTGCACCAAGAAAAGGAGATACACCTCTACCCCGCTATAACGCGGCCCAATATAACATGAATTCGGATATAACACGGTAAAGCAGTGGTCCGGAGGGGCTCCGCACTCCAGCAGATCAAAACAAGTTTGATATAACGTGGTTTCACCTATAATGTGGTAAAATTTTTTGCCTCCCGAAGACAGTGTTATATCGGGGTAGAGGTGTATCATCATATCACTATAAGCTGGACAGTACAATGTACCTCATCTGCCCTTCAAAGTATCTAATGGCTCTAATACTCCCTTATTTGTCTCCTGATTTGACTCTAACTCTCTGTGATAAGAGATTTATATCCATATTCTCTTATACCTAACAGTACATAGAGCATAATAAGAGTGAGCACATTCATCCATCTCAGTTAGTCATAACAGTGAGTAAATGATATGCATGGATGATCATGGATCAGGGTCAGAGTTAAGATAGCTTGAAGTTCCTTACCTTTGAATTTTTTTATATTTTAAGTTCAGCCTTAACTTAGAATTTCCTGGCTTTCTAACTTTTAAAAACAACAATGATTTAATACACTTGTTTCATAAAATATTGCAATGTCTTTGCAGTCTACCCTCTGGTTTGATAATTCTTGGTGTGGAAATTTCCTTATATTTTTGAAATAATTTGTATAACCTTGATATGTGAAAACTTGAGGTGATTAAACTTGCTACAACATAAAAGAGAATTGTGGCTAGGCCAAAATGTGAGGGCCAGAAGGCCCTGCGGAGTTTATAAATTGTGTAAGAGGCCTTTAGAAATTCTGCAGAAGGTCCTCCCAGCTTCCCCAAGGTTGACAGATTCAGCAAAGTTCTTGTATGAGAGGGCTGACAGGTGTGCCAGTTATAAAGTGTCACTGTATATCAGTTTGGTTCTCCAGTTTTAGTTACCTTAAATTTGTGAATAATAGGGTTTGGAATATACTCTAGATTTTGAGTAGACTTTTTTTTATTATTTCACCATTCCATAACTAAGAAATACTTATCTTTAGAAAATCCATTGTTTATTTGTTACTGAAGCTGTAATTTTTGTCACTGCCATTACTTTTAGGGTCTTTAGTCATGGTCTTTGTTACCCCAGCCAGCCTATTACTGAGCAAAACTCCTCATTGAATTTTTGTAAATGTTAGTATTTATTGATCCAGCACTAGTATCCACTAGTTCAGATTACAGCATCTGTGAGGAGTCCCATTGAAGTTACAGGATTTTTTTTTTTTTAAAGTATATCCTTAACTAACACTTGGGATTATGTTTGTTTTTTAAAATGTAATCTTAACTCTGAATTTTCTGGGTTTTTGGTGGTTTTTTTTCAGTGCAACATTCATGTTAAGATTTTTCTGCTTTAAATTATTGACATCCTTAACTTCAGTTCGTTTACTCCATTTAGGATAGCCTGTGGCAGTGAGCCTCCCAGCTTGAGATGACAGACTTGGGCATGCAGAGCTTCCACTAACACATTAAAAATAGCCATATAGACAGCTCTTTGAAGTTTTAGTTTGGGCTCTGAAGTCTATTCCCATCCCTAAGCTTCAGAGCCTGAGCTCCAGCCTGAACTGCAATTTCCAAGTGCTGTCTACACAGCTATTATTAGAACGCTAGTGTGAGCCCTGCAGGCCTCTATCTCTTGACTCAGGCTGGGAGGATTGCTGCCACAGAATGTGTAGACCAGTGAGCCTCAACCTGTGGCTGGCCCAATCAGCACAAAGCTATGGCCCATGTGACATCCTTAGGGCCATACAGGTAGTATTGGATGTGGCCCACATAACATATTATGGGCCACATATACGGCCCACAATGGTAAATAGGTTGAGAACCACTGGTTTAGATGAATCCAAAAGGACCTTTGCCAGGATTGGATATTGTTTGGTTATTGTGAATGCTGACATTCACAGCATCATGCCAAAATATCAGCTGCCACAACATTGATCCAGACAAACTTTTTTTTTCCCCCAGAATCATTGAAATTTAGCTATCTTAGCCGATTTAGTGCTGCCCTCACTAGGGCCAGGTTCAGATAAATTGAAATGATAGTTCACAGATGGACTGAGGCCTTTATGTGGTAACAAATTAGGGACAATTCTTTACCTGGTGATGTATTAGTAATATGGCAGTGGACTGATATCTGTTCAGTTTAACATGATACAATTAATTGCTCAATGATACGCTACATTTCTCTTTTGTGTTAATTAAAAGATAACAGAATTACACTAAGGCCTTTTCTATACTAACAAAATTGTTAGCCTTAATTCACCAATATTGCAGCTTAACCAGTGCTAATGTTGGTGGAGGCAGTAGTGTGAAAAGGGCTCAGGCATTTTTACCACTCTGTAGTCTTAAATGCCACAGTAATAAAAATGCCTGCACCCTGTCTACACCACAGCTTCTACCACCATTATCACCAGTGGAGCTGCCTGCATTGGAGTGTGAATTGCAGGTACAAACTTTGCAAATGTAAATGAAGTCTTGGTTCTATTCACACTGAATTTCAGAAGCTGACAGTCTTTCATACGATATTACACCATAGTGAACAAAGGATGCTAATGCCTTCTGGTATTATGTCTCTCTTTTCTTGGTTGGGATCCCGCTAGTCCTTAATGACTTCTGTGAAGTACGCCTGTGAAATTCTAACAACTGATCCAGAGGGTGGACCTGCTCGCATTCCATTTGATACATTCTCATTTATTTACACATACCTGGCCAGTATAGATGGTGAGATACCAGACTACAGAGTTGAAGCTTTCCTCAATGCTCTTAAGGGACAAGTGTAAGTATAAATTTGGATCTGGAGCATGCATCAGCTATGCTGGTTCATTCTGGCTTCATAAATCTCTAATTTTAGTTAGATAATCTCTCTTTTCACTTCATTTTCTCTTTGTACTTGCTAGTAGAGTGCATAATAAACTTTGAGAACAAGATTTTTCAAAAATGTGTGCCTAAAGTTAGACTCCTGTTGGCTTCAATGTCAGAGTTTGAGCCAACAGTTATTCACCCACATGTTTATTTTTTCCAGATGTTCGGTTAGGTGAATTATGGTGTTCTCTACTCCAGACAGAAATGATGTTTATAGCTTTGTAACATCAGCATGTTGTTGTTTGAACCCACAGCATTTTGAAGTTTCTTCTTATGTTTTACCATAGATGTTGAACAGGAGAAGGGAAATAAACAAGCCCTGTAGGAGGAAAGTCTGCATTACATATGATCTGATTGTAGAGGAGGACTCTCTGTGAGGAGCAGCTGCCTATCACAGCCTTCTGAGATTTGTTAGAGAAATGGATAAAATTATCTGAGGGCAATCCACTGATGCCTGCTAGATGGCACAAGTGGAGTACACTTGTGACCAACTCTTACTGAAGGCAGCAGATTTTATAAGGAGATCTTATAGGTTGACTGTTGTACTATCTTTGCGTTGGCCGTATCTGGTACCCAGCATATTGGCAGAAGGTGGATTCTGCTGGAGATTGCTGGAGATGATCTACCACTATCATCTCAGTGTCCTTGTTCAGGAAAGGAACATTTGAGACTAGGTCATAACTAGCAAAATTGTTTGGGTCTTTCCATTTTTTTGTTTTGTTTTAAAGTATTAACCATGATTCCAAGCCACTGGTAAATTGCCCTTCCTTAGACATGATCTCAGGTGTTCATTTACCATTACCAGGCTCTGTTCTATCTCTCTGCTGCTCCTGCCACCTTTATAGATTTTATTAATATTTTCAGCAAAGTATTATGGCAGTTTCTCACAGTGAGAGATGTTCAGGTGCAAGATAAAGGAAAAAACAATCTGGGCTGGTCAGGAGTTCTGCTATCAAGAACAGTTATGTTGATCAGACATTTTAGATATTGGTTTCCTTTATAATGTTGGTGTTTATAAACACTGTATGTTCCCGGCTACCAGTTCTTGCTTCTGCTTTATCTGATGCTGATCATTGGTTAACAGTAGATATCTCTGGGGGTGGTACAGAGGGAGGGGCTGTTTTGAGGTGGTTGTTCGAGAGTGTCTGACTAGTCCCTTAGCACACTAGTCATGCTTCTGGCCAGTGTTGTGTATTCCAACAGAATGTAAGAGTGGGATTGAACACTATGTGGGAGAATGCTGTGTTTGTCTTAATGGATGTTAGATCCTGGGCCACCAAGACAGAACTGTACTCCATAAGTGTGAAGTCTCACAAGACAAATTTTGATGTCTTGGTTTGAGATTCTGTTTCCTGGAGTTCTGTGTCATCTGCATGCATCTGAGTGACTTGGTCTCTGGGTTCAGATCTCATTTCCATCTGGGTTTGGTTGGGTTATCTGATAGTCATCCTGCCTCCCTACCAAACTTTGGACTCATGGAATGGAATCCTGGCCCCACTGAAGTCAACAGCAAAACTCCCATTGACCTCAGTGGAATGAGGATTTCACCCATGGTGTATTGTATATCCTGCTGGAATGAATTGTACCAGAATGCATCTGATAATGTCTTCAACCCAGGTTTCAGCGAGGTAGGCCAAGTCAGTTGCCTCCTCCATAATCAGGTCATATGTAATGCAGACTTTATTTTTAACCAATCTTGTGTTCATGAGCCTGAGGTTATGGTCCTTGATCCCTAGGACATAATACTGGAAGGGTCCTATTGACTCATAAAGTCCAGCCCCGTGCTATTGCAGGCAACTCTTATCATATAATCCTGTCCTTCTTACTATGGCTGCAGAGTGATGCTTGGTTTGTATGTATGGATATGCACTAAGTGTCTATTCCATCCTGAAGATGTGTCTTTTTGTCTTGGGTTGCCTCAGTCCCATCAGGACTGGGGTTGGGGGTATATGTGAGGGGCATGAATTTGTTGTTTATTTGTCATTTCTTTGGTGTCTCAGATCCCCAATCCTTGTAATATTATTTATCTTGTATGCTGTTGACATAGTCCTGATCCCCAAAAAGGCATATCTCTTGTACCCGAGTATTGCATTCCTGCAGCAGGAGGACAAGAATATAGTATACATGGATTGCTCACTTCTTGAGCTGTGGGTATATGGAGACTACCTGTTTCATTTGTGCCTGTGCTTAGCTTTTGTCATCAGGTCCTTCCTACTGAAGGTGCCAGCAGGATCAACATAATCACTGTCCTAAATTAATTGAACCTAAGTGTGGTGTTATTTTGAGCTTTCTTGTCTCTGGAGCATTCTGGTTGGGAAGCTAAATACACAAATGCCATATCCATTTATATTAACAAATTGATACGCTTTACTGTCACCACTTAGGATAACTTTAGAATTGCAATCATACATACAATTAAGATTATATTACTCTTTTGTATAATACAATGATTTAGGTTTGAATGGGTCCCAGGTAAGTAATCGTTATAGAGTAATTTGTTTAAAATCGTTAACCTTATTTACCTTCCCTTGTTAACTTTTGAAAAGTTGAGATGATAGTCTTTTGGGAGATTCCTTTCACTTTTAAAGGTACATTACTAGATTTCTGTTTTACCTTGTCTGTAACAGCTATAAAGAAATGGCCCATGTAAGACACTCCAGTGCTATTGGCAGATCTTTTTGAAGTTGTTTGGATTTCATAGTATTAAATTAGGTTTTACCTTCAATAACCCTTCCAGAATCCTAGGTTTGATTCTGCCTTTAATCTTTTTTTTTATTTGAGCCCATTGAATGGAGCTTTACAGAGCTTCTATGCACTTGACTTTAGTGGATTTAAGAGTTAGGGCAACTTCATCTGGTACAAGTCCTAAATTCTGTATTTTAAATAAATCAAAATTTGGCTGATTACTTGGTGCAAGTAAAATTTTTACTTCTGTGGGAATTCTGCACTACTGCGTGTGTACATAATTAATGAGCCGCTCATATTTTTCAATTTTTGCTCCAAAAGAAGCTTCTGCAAATATGTTGCTGTAGTTCCGCCTTTTGCCCACCAGAAGGCGCTGTGGCGCAAGAACAGCAGCAGCTCCCAGTGGAAAATAATTTCTGCAGTTCCACCTTTTGCCCACTGAGGGCGCTGTGTTGATAGAACACAGCAGCTCCCTGCAAGCTAGGGAAGAGAGAGAGCATGCAGAGCCTTCCTCGCAGCTGGCCAGGTCAGGAGACAGGGGTTATGGGGAGACAGACAGCATAGGGTGCTGGGAGGAGTCATACAGGGGCTCATAAGGGCTACTAGGGGTGGCAGACTGGGGCAGGGGCTGAATGGGAGTGGAGGCCCAGGGCCACAGGGGAGAGGGAGATGCAGGGCCACATGGGGAAGGGGGTGCAGAGCTACATAGGGACAGGGGAGTGGCTGGGTGAGGGTACAGAGACACATGGGGATAGGGGGCTGAGGGACAGGGACACATAGGGACAGGGAAGTGGCTGGATGGGGTCTCAGAGACACATGGGGACAGTGGGAGGGAGTACAGGGACATAGGGAGAAGTGGAGGAGGTATAGGGATGGGGGTAGTGGGTATCTGAGTAGAACACATGGAGGTTCAGGAACACATGAGGAAAGGGCAGATGTGCCTGAGTGAATGAGAGAGGCCAGGGTCCGCATGGGGGAAGCTCCCTAACAATTCCTCCCCACCCCACAAAAACCTGTTTCATACTTTTCTCACCCATACCCAACAACCCTCCAAGTTCACACCCAGGCTCCTTCAAAGCAATTTATTTCCCTCTCTCTCAGCTCCTCCACTACCCCTCATTCCCCCAAGCCTTTGCATTGCTTCTGAGGGGTGTGGGAAATACAGTTCTGTACTGTAGTTTAAATGAATTATTACTTAGAGTTCTGTATTAATATACCTAGTAAGGAATCTATTTGTCAAAAAACGTTTCCTGAATCCTTTTTGTTGTCTATATTGTTACAGACACACTTGCTGATGGGTATTTTGAAATAAATGACCAAAATTAATTGAAGCTGATGTCATTATATTGTGTTATTTTGATAAAATATGCAGCGTTTTACAGATTTTTAAAATATTGTGTGCAAAATTTTTATTTTTTTGCCACAGAATTCCACCAGGAGTAAAAATGTTTGTAAAATGTGTAATGTTCCAGAACCAGATTGTATTGTCTGTTGTAACTGTTATAATGAAGTAATTCTGAACTATGCTACAAAGAAAAATGTTTAAGAGAAAAATCCTCACTAAGAAAATGTATACTTGGGGGAGATTAAGTGTAGCTTTAAAAAGTTCAGCTCTTTGGGTCATTATTAAAATAAATAATTTAATGAAAGGATATTTACTTTCTTGTAATTTAGGGAGCGTAAAGGAGATCAGGTTGGAGTTTCAGATTTCTTCATTCCATCAAAGAAGGCTTAAGAGAAAGATGACAAGGATTTGCTGGAAGTAAATGCCACCAATTCAGAGCAGAACTTAATAAAGTCACATAAAGTTTAGCATTAGCAGTCACCACAAAATATAGACTTTGATTTACCAATATACCATATGCAGTGTAATTTTTATTTATGAAAGTTGAGTAAGAGATGCACCTTAGGATTTATTTGTTTTCATAGATGTGTAATTTTAGCTTTAGATTTCTGCAGATAAATAGAAACTTAATAGAGTTAGTGGTTTAGGTAATTTTCTGATATATTGTGAAACTTACTACATCAGGTAAAAAAAAAAAATTGTTGGTATCTACCTCCATAAATTGATCAAGATTCTTCTATCTGAAGGCCATTTTCAAAGAACCTCAAGGAACTATACCATTCATTTATATTGTATGTTCTTATACGCAACTCATGCCCAGTGGATCTACCTGAGTGAAGAAATCAGAAATCCCATTTTTTTCATATGATGTCCTAGTGTCCCAAAAACTACTTTTGGGACACCTGAAATACCCTGTTCTTCATGCAATTGTTCACACATATTCCACTTGTGGTTCACATGTGCCTCATGCACAGGAGATCAGATTCTTTTGAATAGCAGTGACTATTGGGGACATGCCTGCACAAGTGTACACATGCACCCATCCCGGCCCGGTCATAAAGAGTAGAGCAGGCCCACCCATCCATCAGTTCCTTTTTACAGCTGTGGTAGTGAGACGGAACCCTAGAAGTGATCACTTCTCTGCACACTGTGATTCTGTTGCTCTTTTAGTAGTTGTTTCCTTAGTGGTGTTAGGTTACTACAGTTACTGTAGTGTTGTTTAACTCAGGGGCATTGAGGATGGAGAAGATGGGTACCTGGTGGTCAATCTGTCCTTCGCTTCCTTCCTCTAGATGGTCACCAAAACTGTATGGACTTCATACAAAAATCATATATGGTTTATATCACAATTTCACCTGGAGATAGCTTCAGATAAATCTGAAGCTATCTGCAATAAAAATATGAAATCATATTTCATATAGTTTGAAATAGCCATTCCATGTGAATTTCACAACCCTTAAAGACATTGCCACAGAAGGGTCCTAGTATTTGATTTAGAAAATATGGTGACCTTATACCCAATTTCTCTAAATTATGCCACGCTCAGGCACTCATTGTCAATTTATCTTGTTTATCTTGTAATTGTTTATCTTAATGCCGATTCAGCATTTGGTGTTACTTTGTGTGATAAAGTCCCAGTTTTCTCTGAATAATTTTAACTCTACTGCAGTGAAAATGCTCATTGTTACTAATTACTTGATTAAATAAAGTGTGTTGTGACTGATAGGAATTGAACACAGTCACCCCATCTGCTTTAAATGGCAATACACTTTACTGAATCCAACTTTGTGCCAAGCAGTCAGTCATATGAGAGACTGCAATGGAGCATCCTACTAGTTTATCAGGGAGCTGAGGTACCTATAAACATACCTTTCATGTTTATCAGCTGGGCAGGAGCTTGTAGCATACCAGCTCATAGACTCTGGGAACACACAGTAACAAAGGTAGAAACATGCAGATGTTCAGGATTCTGAGACAGAGGGATGCCAAGGGCCTTGCATGATGGTTTAACCATCTAGAACCTTGTGCAGAAAGCTGAAGACAAATGTGCATGGTTCTACATCAACTTTTATTTGTACAACTGGCCACCAGTCCTTTCAGATTCCATTTCAGCCCTTAATGCCTGAACTATCACTCCTGCAACAAATTGTGTAATAAATAACATGTAAACAATGGGACAACTATCTATTGAATGCCTTAGGGATTGGGGGTGGTTAGCTCTGGGGCTAGTACAACAAGAAGTTGGAGTGGTCGTGATGAATCCTCTTTGCAGGAGTATTAGTAACTTTTATCCCTTGAGTCCTAGCTAGAGTTTTCCAGTTGTCTGGCTATTCAAAGCATGATTTCAAATGAGTACCCACTGATCTGTGGCCACTAGGATTATTGTCCAGCCCACCCCAATAAAGCATTTCTTTTTGAAGCATTTAACACATTTTTAAAAAAATTAAAACACCTTTTAACATGTTTTATCTGAAACATTTTTAATGATTAATTATGTGGTGGTTTTGTGCTGTAACCCAATAACTATGATGCTGTTATTGGCCGTGCAAACAGAATTAGGCAGCTACATTAATGTAAGCTGTGGCTCCTCTTTAGTAGTAATACCGTGACAATGTCAGAGTTAGTTTCAGAAGTGCATTTGTCTGGCTTTTGAGCTTCTTTTCTCCTCATCACAGGAGCCATGGCCCCACCGTTGGCAAGAGAAGAAGCGGTTAGGAAAACCTCAGTGGGGAGGTGGAGAGCCCCGGTTGAGGAAATAGATTGGAGAAAGGGAAGTCAGAGATTGAAGGGGTGGGAGAGAACCAGGGAAGATGAGATGGGGATGAGTGTGAGATGAGCAGTCAGATAGTGCATGGGATGTCCTCCTTCATTCACCACCAATGGGAAGGGAAATGAAAAAGAAAGCAGCAATGAAAAGGGGAAAAGAGGGAGAGGGCCAACAATGGGCTGTGTGGGGGCAGCAGGAAAGAGCAAAGCTTGAATGTGGAAGGAAGAGAGGCTGACATAACTAAAACTATGTCCTCTGAACAAAGAGAGGGAAAAACAAGCATAAATAAAACCTTCAAAAGAGATTGACAGTTATAGAGGACAGGTGTGGAAGAGGGGAATGGAAATGCAAAGAGGAAGAAAACGTTGAGCCAGAGTCGTCTTTTTTCTTTTTAAGAGAAAGTTCATTTTACTCCCCATTTTGAGCCCATGATTTAATGTTCGGCTGTTTCCAGGGAAGAAAAAGACTGAAACTTTCCTGACCTCTTTGTTGGGGGTGGGAAAAGGGAGTCTGACACCCCACACCTCACGCTATTGGACTCTACATCGCTCTCATTTTCGTGAGGTTGCAGCGTATGTGCTACCCACTGGCACTCCCCACCTCAGCAACTACCTCTACCCATCATCTGATTTAACCACCTCCTCCCTCTTACTGTTACAGAAAATATCCAGTATTCTAAGGGGTGAACTTCCCAGCGCTACACTGAGTTGCCAGTGCTGTGGACATGCACTTGCATGTTATTTAACTACCAGGCCTTTGTCCTTCTCCCTCTGCTAGTTAAGCTAATATCGGATACAATAAGGAGGAAGGAGAAACGTGAAGCTGGGATTTAGATGAGAAAAGTCTGATCTGCAAGTATCAGCCATTCTGTGACACAGAACAGGTACACCAGGCTCCAGGATCCTGTCACTTTGCTTTGGGGCTATCCTTTAGTTAGTGAGAGAACTGTCAGCCTGAAGTGCAAGTTAGGGCTGCTTGTGTTTACTATTGAAATAAGTACCCAACTCTTTCCTTTGCCTCCACGTGCTAAAACCTTCAAGATATGGAAGCACAAATTATCAGCTGCTTTACCATTGTCCTGGAGATACCAGTGAAAAACATGCACTTGACTCTGGAAATAGTATTTAACTAGCTAGTAACTCCCATCCCAAACTGTCTTGTTTAGGAGATTTCTATTTGAAATACGTATCTTCAGTTTCTAATGTAGCTGCTGCTTTTATATCTCTGAATGTAGACCTCCATCCTCTCTGTCCAAATTTAGCCTCTAATGATGACTCCTGATAAGGGCTGTGTTTCCATCGCTGATTTTTACATTGCATTGAGGGCACTGAGCACTGCCGTCTTTGTGAATACATTGCCGTGATAAGCCTAGTGTAATGTAAACACAAATTATTGCATATTCCTGGTTAAATACATACACATCCTCATAAGGCATCAGAGGAGGACATATTTTCCTTTCCTTTGAAAGTGACTTTGTCCAGTGACTTGCATGAGCATCCATATCTATGCAGGGAACAGGTGCAGTACCCATGTGCACGTAATGTAAGATAAACCCAGTTCTTCTCAAACACGTGTTAACCTTGCCCTAGAGAGATCACCTCTTGGTGCGAAAGGTAGTTTGCTCTCTAGGCCCATTGATTTCTCTAATATGTCCCTGAGACTGGCAAAAAGAGCCAAACGGTGAACCCTTTTTTTGACCCAGGACCTGAACCGAAAAAACCACAACTCGTTTCACAGAGGCCACCATACTTGCGGCAGGGGGGTGGGGCTGGGTGTGTGTGTGAGAGAGAGATGTAGACCTCACCAATACTGATCAGTGACAGACGTGTGAAGTAGGCAGAATAGGGGGTATGTCTACACTGCAGTTAAACACCTGTTACTGGCCCATGCCATCTGACTCAGACTCTTGGGGCTGTTTAATTGCTGTGTAGACATTCTGCCTTGGGCTTCAGACCAAGGTCTAGGACCCTCCCACCTCACAGAATCCTAGACCCTGATCTCCAGACTGAGCCCAAAGGTTTACACTGCAGCTCAACAGCACGGTAGCTCAAGTCAGTTGGCATGGGCAGCTGTGAGTTTCTAATTGCCGCATAGTCATACTTAAGAAGGCATTTTTGTTAAACCAACATCCTCTATCAGCAGTGATGGGAAAGGAAAAAGTTCTTAATGCACTGTATAATTACCTTGGGGAACTCACTGCTGCAGGATATTGTTGAGGCAAACTGCTTAGTAAAATGGAGGCAAAGCTGTTAGAAAGGGAAAAATATTTCAGTGATCTGGTAGAAGCTATGACCTTGCTGTCTATCAAAACAGGTCATTCCCCTCCCCAGTTGTTAAGGTGGCACATGGGTCTTAGGGCTTTATTGATCTCATAACTGCTTTGACACCAGCAGTGGGTAAAAAATGCTTTCTTTTCATCTAAAGTTTCCTATGAGATGGTGCTTATTTCACTCGCATGTAGATCTATCCCTAATGGAATGGTGGAGGAGGGGTGGTTATGCCTTCTGAACCATTCAGCATTGGTCACTGCTAGAGATACTAGACTCCATTGACTATTGATCTGTTCCTATCATGTATTCCAAAATATCACAGCTCAAACTGTCAGGGTGTTGAGAAAATAAAGACCTCTTTTATTCTGAAACTAAGAAACCACATGTCCCCTCCCCAAGCCCACTTGGGGAAATGTCAATATTGGAGGGTGGCTTTTCAGTGCAGTGGAGGGACAGCACAGCATAGCACAGTTCCCCTCATCTGACTGAGAGGACAATAATGCTTAACTCTTCCATAGTGCTTCTCTTCTGCAGCCAGCGTTTCATTGTGGCGTGTAAAGGTTAAGAAATAGTATTTTAAAATGTTTGAGTATGATTGTTCTTTTCCAGAGACCAACAGAATGGCATGGTGCAGCCCAGAAACTTTCTGACCCAGGCCTCCTAGATCTGTTCTGACCTGGCCAGCGGGTGAACTACAATCAGTGTGATCATCCTAGGAAGTGTCATTTTTATTCAGCAGACCAGAAAATGGGTTGCAATATAAAAGATGAAATTCTCAACTCTTCACTTAAGAAGAGGGAACAATTACTGTGCCCCATGCAGCTGTTGCTCCCTTTTCTTTCTGTAACTTGTTACAAGAATTCTCATCTCTTTCTCTGATCCTTCTGTCCATTTTCCATTCATAAAGATCAAGGTGTTAACCTGCACTCCAGTACGATGATACTCTGCATCCCTCCCTCCTCTCCCCACTAATGACACAGTAAATGGTTTAATGTTTTTTTTGTACTGAGTGAAGTTTATTATACATTTTATCCAATCTGCACTTCTTGTAAATTGGAATATTGTTTTATGTTTATAAAAAGAAAAATATATAGTAAAGGAAGTACAGACCCCAAAAATAGATTTTCAAAAGAAGAGACATAAAAATAAGGAGCTGCAGCACTCTGAGCAGTTACAAAGAACCCCATTTCTTGTTATGCTTCTGCACAGCACTGCCCTGAAAATATTACTTGCTCAACTGAAGTTGCAGTCAGAAACACAACCAGCCAATCACTATTACCTTTATGGAGCTACTGCTTTCAAGAATTGGTTTTGAGCAAGATCTGCCAATGCAATTCTTGGCACTGCCCACTGTTACCTCAGTTACCCTAGAAACCAACCCATGGTTACACTTATATTGTTTTTATGAAATGCCGCTGTTGGATCAAACAGAAAAGGGATGGGGCTTATTCATGCACACACACATTCATACCCTCATGCACCCACACAGGTGCAGTTACCGGAGATAGCAGAGGAAGCCAAGACGCCGAAGCATAGTAGATCTGGCGTGTCCGCCTGCGGTCACAGATCTGGGCCAACAAGCAAGTCAAGAAGCAAGGGGCTTGTGTGCATTCCTTCTTTTGGAACTGCGCAGCTTCTGTCACATACACTGAGTTTCCCTTCTGTGTCCCTCACCGAGAAGCGTTCCCAAGCAACGTTTGCATACCCAAGTTCTTCTTTACAGCACCCCATGACTGCCTTCTCAGGCAGATTACATCAGACACACCTGGCTCTATTCTTGCAGTTCCTCTCCGCCCAGTCCCACATACACTCCCTTATTTCCCTCACACACTCCCTTGTTCACACTCTGATTGCATGATGGGGTATTGCAAAGCTTGGATGTTTATGCAAGTAGTAACTGAAAAGGTTACAAAGCTTGCAAGAGTTATAAAGCTTAAAAGGCTATGCTAACAATAATTAAAGTTGTTGCCAACACAAAGTGCCAGAGGGAGGCAACAGCGGGGTCCGTTGCCCGCTGTGCGCTGCACCAATAAACACACCAAGGTGGAGAAGCAAACAAAAGTTTGAGATCTCAAAGCAGTGCAAGGAGACTGATGCCTCAAATCAAGCACCCCTAACACAAGCAGCTTTTCCCTTTTTATAAGCTTTTCTTCTCTTTCTTCCCCCCCCCCTTCTTCCTCCCCCTGTAGCAGTTACATAAGCACAGGTGCATTAAGTAATCTTGGCCGCGGCAGCTCGTTAGTAAGTTTTCCTTCTGCAAGTTATCTTGTCCTTCTGCTAAAGGTGCACAGGCCTTATCACTACTGCTTTAGACCGGTTTGAGCTGTGCTGCAACTGATAAAAGACGGTTACTCACCTTTGTAACTGTTGTTCTTCGAGATGTGTTGCTCATATCCATTCCAGTTAGGTGTGCGCGCCGTGCATGCACGTTCGTCGGAAGACTTTTTACCCTAGCAACTCCAGTGGGCCGGCAGGTCACCCCCTAGAGTGGTGCCGGCATGGCGCTCGATATATACCTCTGCCGGCCCACCCGCTCCTCAGTTCCTTCTTGCCGGCTACTCCGACAGTGGGGAAGGAGGCCAGGTGTGGAATGGATGTGAGTAACCGTCTTTTCTTCTTCGAGTGATTGCTCATATCCATTCCAGTTAGGTGAATCCCAAGCCTTACCTAGGCGGTGGGGTCGGAGTGAGAAGTCGCGGCGTGGAGCACTGCAGAGCCGAAGGCCGCGTCATCTCTGGACTGCTGGACCAGGGCATAATGGGAAGCGAAGGTGTGGACGGAGGACCAGGTCGCTGCCTTACAAATCTCCTAGATGGGCACGCGGGCGAGGAAAGCCATCGATGATGCTTGTGCTCTGGTGGAGTGCGCAGTCACATGGCCCGTAGGGGTGTGAGCCAAGTCATAACAGGTCCTGATACAGGATGTCACCCAGGAGGAGATTCTCTGTGAGGAAATGGGTAGTCCTTTGATTCGGTCCGCTACTGCCACGAAGAGCTGGGGGGATTTGTGGAACGGTTTGGTCCTCTCCACATAAAACGCGAGTGCCCGGCGGACATCAAGTGAGTGGAGTTGTTGCTCCCTGCGGGACGAATGGGGCTTTGGGAAAAAGACGGGGAGAAAGATCTCCTGGTTGACATGAAAGGCTGAGACCACCCTGGGGAGAAAGGCAGGGTGTGGCCTCAGCTGCACCTTGTCTTTATGGAAGACTGTATACGGGGGATCTACCGTGAGGGCCCAGAGTTCTGACACCTGTCTGGCTGAGGTGATGGCCACCAGGAAAGCAGTCTTCCAGGAGAGAGAGAGCAGGGAGCAAGTCGCTAACGGCTTAAATGGAGGGCCCATGAGCCGAGTCAGAACCAGGCTGAGATCCCAGGTAGGGGCAGGGGGTCGAACCTGGGGGTAGAGACGTTCTAATCCTTTCAGGAATCTGGTCACCGTAGGGTGAGAGAAAACTGAACTGCCATCTCCCCCCGGATGAAAGGTGGAGATAGCCGCCAGGTGAACCCGAAGGGACGATATCGCCAGGCCCTGCTGCTTGAGGGACCAGATGTAATCTAGAATACTGGCGATAGAAACCTCCATAGGGAGGGAACCCCTCTCCGTGCACCAACAGGAGGAACGCTTCCACTTGGCCGAGCACGTCGCTCTAGTGGAAGGTTTCCTGCTGCCCAGGAGTACTTGACGTACCGGGGTAGAGCACTGTAGTTCCGACCTGGTCAGCCACTCAGGAGCCACGCCGTGAGGTGCAGAGACTGGAGGTCCAGGTGACGGAGCCTGCCGTGGTCCTGGGTGATCAGGTCCAGGTGAAGGGGCAGGGGGACTGGGTCGGCTAGAGACAGGTCCAGCAACATCGGATACCAATGTTGCCTAGGCCATGCTGGAGCTATCATAATCAAGCGGGCCCTGTCCCTGCGCACCTTCAGAAGGACCTTGTGGATAAGCGGGAATGGAGGGAACGCATAGAACAGGTGCGTCGTCCACGAAATAAGGAAGGCATCCGCTACCGATCCTGGTTCCCGACCTTGAAAAGAGCAGAACATCTGGCATTTCCTGTTCCCTCTGGACGTGAAGAGGTCCATCCGGGGACAACCCCACCTCTGGAAGAGTGAGAGGGCGACGTCCGGGCGAAGGGACCATTCGGTCGAAAGCAAGGATCTGCTCAGATGGTCTGCCAGCGTGTTCCGTACTCCGGGGAGAAAGGATGCCATGAGGTGAATGGAGTGGGCTATACAAAAGTCCCAGAGCCGCATCGCCTCCTGACATAGGGGAGAGGATCTCATGCCGCCCTGCTTGTTGATATAGAACATGGTCGTCGTGTTGTCGGTGAATACCGAGACACAGCGACCGTGAAGCTGATGGGAGAACACTTGGCAAGCAAGGCGGACCCGCTCTCAACTCCCATATGTTGATGTGGAGGGCCACTTCCTGAGGAGACCACTGGCCCTGTGTCCTCAGGGTTCCAAGGTGGGCCCCCCAACCCAGGTCTGAGGCATCCGTTGTTAGGGATACCGAGGGTTGGGGCGGATTAAACGGGAGCCCCGCACACACTACAGACTGGTCTAGCCACCACCAGAGGGAATCCAGTACCTCCTAGGGGACGGTGATAACTGCGTCCAGCAGATGCCCGGCCGGACGGTATTGGCTGATAAGCCAGGACTGGAGGGGCCTCATGCGAAGCCGCAAATAACCCATAACAAAGGTGCAGGCCGCCATGTGGCCTAAGAGGGTTAGGCACGTCCTTATAGAGGTCAAGGGAGCCGCCTGTAGACGCCGAATGATGGCCGACAGCGTCTGGAACCTGGACAGCGGCAGAATGGCCCTGGCCAAGGTGGAGTCCAGAATGGCTCCGATGAACTCTATCCTCTGCGTGGGAAGCAGAGTGGACTTGTCCACATTGATAATAAGGCCCAAATCTCCAAAGAGTCTGCTGATCTTGCAGACGTGGTTGAGGACCTGCGACTGACGTGCCTTGAATCAGCCAGTCGTCGAGGTAGGGGAATACATGTATGCGACTGCGTCAAAGATAGGCGACGACGACAGCCATGCATTTCGTGAATACCCTCGGGGCCATGGAGAGGCCAAACGGGAGGACCGCAAATTGATAATGGTGGCGGTCAATCACGACCCGAAGGAAGCGTCTGTGTTGTGGGAAAATGGCTATATGAAAATAAGCGTCCTGCATGTCGAGGGCGACGTACCAGTCTCCAGGATCCAGAGATGGGATAATGGTCCCCAGGAATACCATGCGGAACTTCAACTTCACCATATATTTGTTGAGTTCCCGCAGGTCAAGGATGGGTCTGAGGCCTCCCTTGGCCTTGGGGATCAGAAAGTAGTGGGAATAAAACCCCTTGCCCTTTTCATTCTCCGGAACCACCTCTATGGCTCCTTTGTTGAGGAGCGTCCGCACCTCCTGAAGGAGGAATTGCTCGTGAGAGGGGTCCCTGAAGAGGGACGAGGGTGGGGGGGCGGGAGGGAGGGTGTGAAATAAATTGCAGACGGTATCCCATTTGCACCGTGCGTAAGACCCAATGGTCGGAAGTTATTTGGGTCCACGCCGGGAGGAAGAACGAAAGGCGGTTGGAAAACGGAGGGGACGGATCCGTGGAGGAAACTGGTACAGCGTCCTCGGGCGCACCTTCAAAATGAAGGTTTTGGGCCAGGTGGGGCTTTAGAGGAGCCCTGATTCTGTCCCCCGTTGTTGCCCGATTGTCTGCGCCGGCCATTCCTGCTTCGGCGCCTTCTAAAGTCTTGACGCTGGTGGTACTGGGGATAGGGCTGGCGCTGCTGCTGCTGTTGAGGCCGGAAGGGTCTGCGCTGCGTCCCGGGCGTGTGCATCCCTAGTGAGCACATGATGACTCTATTGTCCTTCAGGCTTTTCAGCCTGGGGTCAGTCTTCTCTGAAAACAGGCCCTGACCTTCAAACGGGAGGTCCTGGATGGTGTGTTGGAGCTCCGGAGGAAGGCCAGAAACCTGTAGCCAGGAGATGCAGCGCATGGTAACCCCCGAAGCCAGAGTTCTGGTGGCCGAGTCCGCCGCGTCCAAGGATGCCTGCAATGAAGTTCTTGCGACCTTCTTGCCTTCATCAAGAATTGCCGCGAATTCTTGACGCGCATCCTGAGGCAAAAACTCCTTGAACTTATCCGCCGCTACCCAGGAGTTATAGGCATAGCGGCTAAGGAGTGCCTGTTGGTTAGAGACCCTGAGTTGGAGGGTGCCCGCTGAGTAGACCTTCCGGCCTAGCAGGTCCATGCGCCTCGCCTCCTTGGACTTCGGTGCTGGGGCCTGCTGCCCGTGGCGCTCCCTCTCGTTCACAGACTGCACGACGAGGGAGCACAGGGTTGGGTGTACATGCAGGTACTCATACCCTTTGGAGGGTGCCATATACTTGCACTCCACCCCGCGTGCACCAGGAGGGATGGAGGCCGGTGACTGCCAGATGGTATTAGCATTGGCTTGAATAGTTCTGATAAAGGGAAGGGCGACTCTGGTGGGAGCATCTGCTGAGAGAATGCTCACCACAGGATCTTCGATTTCCCAGACCTCCTCAGCCTGCAAGTTCAAGTTTTGCGCTACACGCCTGAGGAGGTCCTGGTGTGCTCTGAGGTCGAGTGGAGGGGGACTGGAGGATGACGTTCCCGCCACTGCCTCATCGGGGGAGGACGATGAGGAGACCCCCGGTAGGAGCGGGTCCACGGGGGGCTCCGTCTGTACCAGCGCCTCTGATCCTGGAGGGAGCTCAGGGTCCTGCTGGTTAGATCGGTCTTCCCCCATCGGAGAAGGGGGAGGGCGAGACAACGAGGCCTCTGGAGCCCTGCGCTCAGATGTCGCTGGTTGAGGTGGAATGTGCTGAGGGCCCTGGGCTTGATGGTACGCCCAGGGTGTCCAGAAACCCCACTGTTGTGGTCGCTGATCCTGCGGAGGAGGGTCTTGGAAGAGGGCCACGGGTCTGTCCGCGTCCAGGGCGTACATGCTGTCTGCCTGTGATGAGACAGACGGCTGCCGGGAAGGCCATGGTGGGGCCGAACGTGGCTGATAGGGCTCCCTCGGTCTTGACGTCGACGACCTCCTCGGTGCCGGGAGGTCGACCGGGACCGGGACCTGCCACCGGCGCGGTGCCGGGAGGTCGACCGGGACCGGGACCTGCCACCGGCGCGGTGCCGGGAGGTCGACCGGGACCGGGACCTGCCACCGGCGCGGTGCCGGGAGGTCGACCGGGGTGCTGACCAGCGACGAGAACGGCTCCTGGAGTCTCGGTGCCGGTAGTGGCGACTCGATCCAGACCGGTGCCGGGAGTAGCGAGACCGTCTGGAAGATGACCGGCGCCGCGAGTACGACCGGTACCGCCGGAGGGAGCGGTGCCGGGACTGCGAGCGGTGCCTGGAGCGAGAACGTCCACGGTGCCGGGACCTCGAAGGGGATCGGTGCCGGCTGGGCGAGTCCGGAGACGGCGCTCGCATTGTCGCATGCTTGCCTCTAGATAAAACCCGCACCGGGGGTTGAGGCTGGGTGGGCTCCGTGAGAGTAATTAGGTCCCACGCCGAAGTGAATGTCTCTGGCGTCGAAGGGACCAACAGCTCAACCCTGGATCTTATAGGGGAACTAGGAGGGACCGGACTCGACGGACCTCCAGGGCCCAGAGTCGATGGAATCCCTGCTGGTGGTGCCACGGCAGAGTTAGGTTCCGGGCGCTCCGCTCGAGTCTGCAAGGATGGAGTGGCAGATGTCGAGGGCCTTGCATCGAGTCCTGGTGCCGGGGCGTCTTTCCGGTGCCGGGGCGGTCCGGTGCCAGCGCAGCGCCGGCGCTCTGCGTCGGGGCCACAGAGTTAAGTGCCGCTTCCATCAGGAGAGTCCTTAACCTCTGGTCCCTCTCGTTCTTTGTCCGAGGCTTAAAAGCCTTACAGATGCGGCACTTATCTGAAATGTGCGATTCCCCCAGGCACTTCAGACAGGCGTCATGGGTATCGCTTGTTGGCATCAGCTTTTTGCAGGCCGAACACTGTTTGAACCCCGGCGAACCAGGCATGGGCCCGGTGCCGGGTGCGGGGAAGGGCTACAGCCCAAGCCCACTAACTAAGTATACACAGCTATACTAAAATTAACAATAACTAAAAGTCCAACTACAATTTACAACTATCTACAACTATGAGAACAAAGGAGAGCTAGGGACGTGGAGGACAGCTATGCCGCGCTCCACAGTTCCAACGACCGACACGGCGGTAAGAAGGAACTGAGGAGCGGGTGGGCCGGCAGGGGTATATATCGAGCGCCATGCCGGCGCCACTCTAGGGGGCGACCTGCCGGCCCACTGGAGTTGCTAGGGTAAAAAGTCTTCCGACAAAGGTGTGCGCGCGGCGCGCACACCTAACTGGAATGGATATGAGCAATCACTCGAAGAAGAACTTACTGTTACACATTTAATTTCACAGCTGCTAGCTTTCTAGATCAAGTAGAGTTCAACATGGAGGTGCTTTGGTTCACTGAGGTCTAGATTTATGCCTAGTGACACCAACAAAGTTACAAAGTTTGCAAAAGGTTACAATCTTACAATCGCAACGTAACACCCACAAATAGCTTTTGCTATTCACAATTAACAAGTAGCAAATATTTTTAATCCGGCCTTTAAACAGGTTTAAAATTGGGCACAATCTCAACACTTCGACCAAGATTTGTATGAAATGGTAAGTGGTGATTCAGTACATCTGCGAATTGGGATATTCATAGGCTATTATTTATTCTATATACAGCGCCATGTGTGTGCATGGAAGGGGCAGCCCCATTCTTCCCCACCACTGAGGCTACAGTGAGGGGCAGCAGCAGGGGAGGAGACGCACATGTGATGGCAGCCCCCCCAGCACCCACCACAGGGGAGGCAAAGGGGCTTCCTGGACCTGAGAGAGGCTCTAGGAGCATGTGTAGTGACAGTGGTGTGAGGTGAATGTGGTGAGGAGGAAAGAGGAGCCCTTCTCTCAGAGCTCACTGCTGCCTGGGGGACAAGGGCTAGGGGGGAGTTCTCTTTTCTGGCCCTGGCCCCAGCCCCAGGGCAGCCTGCCTGCACCCCAAACTCCTCATTCCCAGCCCTGCCACACCCAGAGCCCACATAGCCAGAGCCCTCACCCCCCCACCCCAACCCTCTGCCCTAGCCCTGAGCCTCTCCCAAACCCCTCATCCGTGGCCCCAGCCAGAGCCCTCATCCTCCCACACCCTAACCCTCTGCCCCAGCCCTGAGCCCCCTCCTGCATCATGAACCCGTCAGCCCCACCCCAAAGCCCTCACCCCAATCCTCTACCCTAGCCCTGAGCCCCCTCCCATACCCCAAACCCATCCACAGTCCTCACCCCTGCACCCCCTCTCACCTCCAACTCCCTCCCAGAGCCTGCACCCCCTCCAACCCTCAAACTCCCTCCCAGAGCCTGCACCCCTCACCCTCTTCCACCTGCACCCCCAGCCCAGAGCCTGCACTCAAAGTCTGTCCCAGAGCCTGCACTCGCACCCCCACCCCCTTCCCACACACCCTCTCCTATCTCCAAACTACATCCCAGAGCCTGCACCCCCACTCCCAGCGTGGAGCCTGCACTCAGCACCCAAACTTCATCCTAGACCCCCTCCCCCACCCAAACTCCCTCCCAGAGCCCAACCTCTCACCCCTTTTGCAATCAAACTCCCTCCCAGAGCCTGCACCCAATCCCCTGCCCCAGCCCACGGCCTGCACCCTAGACCTCCTCCCCCCACCCAAACTCCCTCCCAGAGCCTTAGGAAGGTTGGGGGAAGAGTTTGGGTGGACGGGTTCTGGGCACCACCAACATTTCTACAAACCCACCATCCCTGCTGAACACGACAGCTTTGCAGTATGCAAGAATGGAGACTAAGATGACAGCAGTCAACACACACTCTTGTGACTCAGCCTAGGACCCAGGTCTTCAGAGGCTAACCATCCTGTAACAGACTCACCTTCACACTGCACTTTATTCAGGTTTCCAATGACTGATGCATAAGACTATAGAGCAGTGGTCCCCAACCTTTTCGAGGCCAGTAGCACACACATGTTTTCAGAAGAGTGTGGCAGGCACCAACAATTTTTCAAGGCTTATTTTGTATTTGTACATTAAATAGGAAAATCATATTTAATATACATAATATATGAATCCATAAGATAAAAAGGGTAATTTTACATGTAAGAGGTATTAATTAAATTTGGCAAATACTCTTTCACCTTACCATGTGAATTTGCTCTTTTTTATCTACCCGTAAGAAAAATTAAGGAGTTTTTACAAAATAAATATCAAACAGTTTTCATCTTATTTATTTTAAAAAAGTTAAACATTGTTGAACTGCTGGTCCAAATATATTTATTATTCTTACTTCAACCTAGAATGAAGCCTGCAGCCCCGGAGTTCTGTCCCCGGCAGGCGCGGGCTGCGGTTTCTCTCTGTCTTAAGCCATGGTCCCAGCCCTGCCAGGGACCGAGAACACCAGCGCCCCCACAGCCTGCAGCCCCGAGTTCTCTGTCCCCAGCAGGGGCAGGGCCGAAGCCGGAGAGAAGCCGTGGACTGGCGCCTGCCAGGGACAGAGGACTCCGGCGCCCACAGCCCCGGAGAAAAGCTGCAGCCCCGTACCTCCCAGGGACAGAGAACACCGGCACCTGCAGCCCTGGAGTTCTCTGTCCCCGGCAGGCGCGGGGTCACAGCTTCTCTCCCCTGCTGGGCACTAGGCAGGTACACATAAATGCCCCGGCGGGCACCATGGCTCCTGTGGGCACCACGCTGGGGACCACTGCTATAGAGGATCCTCCCAAAGTCACTGCAAACCTGCACAAATTTGAATCCTCATCACTTCCTCTTTTACTTCAATCACCAGACCAAGTTGGGCTGAATGAAAAATGACAATATAAATAAATTATATTTATCAGTCAAAGGCAATACAACAAATTACACATCACCTTCTAATGCAGAGATAAAAACCATCTGAGACACGAGACCATGGTACGGTTGTCAGGATGAGGGAAAGATGTCATTGGCAGCCTCCCAGCTCTGGGTACAACATTCAATACACAATGCTATCGCCATCAGCACGCTGCTGATATTCACAGCTCTGAATGATTCAATTTAAGTCTATTTCCTTAACTAACAGCTGACACATCTTCTTTAAAGTCCTTTTCCTATTTTCTTCTTTTGTGGTTGTGATACTTGTCTTCAGCCCTGGAATAGAAATAAGCCATTATAGCCAATGTCTTGTTAGGATCTCAGCACTTAACAGATTACTCCAAAACTGCTTGGCTGACTGAACTTTCACTGATGAGAGTCTGAACATTAGAGAAGCCTGAAGTTTTTCAAGACTGAAGATATCCTTTAAATCAAAGCACTTCCTTCAAAATCTTGTCACTTATCTTCCCTTTGAGGGTTCATTGCCAGTGAGCTTTATTCAAGTCTCATTGCACAATCCTACACTCTGACGGAGCACAATGTATCTCGTAAAAACAACTGCGTAAAGCCCATTTTATGAGACAAGCAGCCACTCCAGCCTATGCACCAAAGCATATGGTCAAAGCATTTGTGTTTTTGTGAGCTGATCCACACTTGCTAGGAGTTGTGCTATACAACTTCTTCCATTTCTGTTATAAACCAATATAGGGTCACAAAGAGAGCCTGGAAGGCTGACGGGAAAGTGTTTTGAGTAAGCTCCTAAAATCACACTTGGACCCATATCCTCAGCTGGGATCTGTTGGCTCTAGCACTTGCACCAGTGCCAGATCCAAGTGAATTCTATGGGACTGCATCAACTCTGCACTATGGGCATGAGACTCTGTATTAGTAGATCCCATTGCAGGTCATCATCTCTTCACTTTTAGGACTAAAAAACTTAGTTCTCTATTTCTTCAGTGGTGTTGGTGTCATTCCTTACGGACAATTTTGTTCTGAAGCTTAGGAAATCTTTCCGTTTAGAACAAAAGAATCCGACACCTATACGTGAAGCAAATGGTAGAGCTGACAACTAATCTAACTGGTAGATCCCCATGCAAACTCCTCAGAAGTATGTATTAACATTCACTCCATGTACACCAACTAAGTAACTATCAGTAATACAAGGTGTGGTTAATTCATAATATACAGCCCACATAACACAAGCAGAGAACACTAGCTGACCCTTTGGGTCAGATCTGAGCCAATGCTCCTGCATTGTCAGGGGCAAGTCACTGCTGGGGGAGCCATCTTTTGGATCCCTGATTAAACCCTGAAATCTGGATCACTTGTTTTTTTTTTTTTTTTTAAAGATTCCACAGCAAATTCTGCTTGGACAGGGGCTTAGCTTAGCTGATCTGTGTTACTACATTCTGCCTCTGAATTCTCCTGTATTTCCACTTGGAAGGAGTATTACGTTCCTGCACTAAACTCGGATGCACCGTTACGTTTCATTGGTGACTATCATCACTGACTGGTACAGGCAAACAAATTGCTTAGAGTAACACTTGCCTCTCTCTTTTTCTCCTGGAATCCCTGTCTTTGCCTCTTTCTCTACTTCTTTGTTTGTCTGGACTTCTGCTGGGATCTCTCCTGTGTCTAGATCGATCAACATCCTTAGAGCTTCCACAAGACTGTCGAGAGTCCACTGATGCTGACCGTCTCTCTTCATTTCTGAAGAAAAAAAAAAAAGTCACTGGTTTTGTTTAATAAAGTTTCATAAACACTGTAGTTATTAGAATACTTTTAATCTCCATCGGTCTGCCTCTGGTAGGCAATGAAAAGGAACTGTACTCCATTTGGTAGGATCATTTTCTTCTTCTTTTATTTGTGATAATAAAAGCTTGGAAACAAGACACTTTTAGCCACTGATTTTGGCTTCTCTCATTTGACAGGTTGCAATTTCTTCCCCAGTTCTTTAGGTGCAAAGGCTGATATAGGTCCGATTTACTATTTCAACCATCCAAGTCAGGAAATAAAAATGGGAAGCATTACACAGTGACGCAGACACACTCCCATGTCACACAGGTAATAAAGTCTATCCTGTTTTCTTTTTCAACACCCAAGTGAAGGATTACTGTTGATGTTAAGTATACATAAGATACACTAGTAGTGCAACACAACTATGTTCATGTACCTATGAGAACCTTAAAGGGACATTGTCAACTTGACATCTAATCAGTTTTTTAAAAAAGGAGTTCAAAATAGTTTACGGTACTATTCCAGTCCCACATCTCTCCAACTCTTGTGTTTTAAAAGTCACATTTTCACAGGTTTTTCTCTCCTGAGCTGCTCTGTGACTGTCTGAGACCTGTGGTTACAGTGCTGTACTAAGACTCAGGAGAGCGTATGTTCATGTTCCGGCTCTGCCACAAACTGCTTGTGTGGCCTTAGGAAAAAGTCATTTCATTTCCCCATCTGCAAAGTGGGAACACCACTTCTTTTCTCCCATCCCTTGTCTTGTCTACGTAAGCCATACACTCTTCAGGGCAAGGACTATTTTAGTATGGATTTGTACTGTCCACGACAATGGGTCTATTTCTCAACTGGGCCTTCTATGTGTTACTAGAATACAGTAATAGGTCGCTATGGATTAACGGTTGCCAGTGTCCCTGCACAAAGAAAGCATTTGGTGAGTGCTGAGAGGTTCTTCTTAATACCTTCCTGAAGACTTTGCTGAAATGGAAGATTTTCCTCCTTCACACGTCTCTGCATTGTCTGGTTTACCTTCCTCCTGCCAGTGGCTGCTGAGTTCTTCCATGTGCACACCAATCACATCTCTGATTACCTGGGAAGAGATTAATAAAAGAAAACTTGAAGCTAAAATAGACTAGAAAACACCAAGTAAAAGAGGAGGTCTGAGGTGTGGTTTTTAAATGCACTAGATATTTGTACGGAAAAACATTTGTTTGCTGAAATAAAAACTCCAAAGTAACTTTACTAAAAAGCACCTTAAAGGGACACTATCAACATGCAGGTTGCTGGAATTTGCACATACAAAACTCAGTATTAAAAGTAGCTGTGATCAATACATTCAGTAACTTGCAGTGAAAAAAAGTTTTCTGTTTGCATCTGAAAAAGTTTCTCTGAAGTCTTTGCAACCCCAAACAGCTAAGGCACAAGAAAAGGATACTGAAATTGACTAGTCTAGCCTCACTGTTCAGGAATGATGAACTATGCTCATGATGGACACAAGATTTTTAAACTTCTTTCCTTTTTAACAGTCTCAGCTGTTTGTATCGGAATTGGGGTAAGGAAAAATGCATTTTAAATACATGTGTTTTTAACCCTGCAGTGCCCCTCTAAGTAGTTTATGCAACTTTCAAATTGACATAGCTCAAACTACAGGATAGCCACAAAGTGATGCCAGGAAACACTGACAACCAACAAGGAGAAAAATACTTTAAACCATTAACATTTCTTTTTGAGATTTATAAAATTGCTAACACATTTACTAACCCACATCTTCAGACTTGGTCAGAAAGTTTAAGATTTTTTTGCCTAAGCATCGTTGTTAAAACTGTTTTTACTAATCTGAATAGAGCACATTAGAGAGTGTACACCGTGAAAAGACTGAGCATTTTAATACCCGCAAGGACTTGCATTCTCTACAAAAAGATTTGATGCTCACCTCAGTGTAAGATTTCTTTGTTATATGAACATTCTTAGCTCTGTATGACTGCCGCCGTCTTTTATAGTCTCGCATTTCTGCCAGGATTTCAAGATGAGACTTTGGACCTTTTTGACCATCATCTAATACAAATTGAATGTGAAACAAGTGGTTAAACAAACTAAAAAAAAATATGTCAGAGGCAATAAATCGGCACTTGAGAATACATAACTGGGCTGTCTTAGAATGGTGCTGTTTACAGGACTAAAGGTAAGTTTGTGTCAAGTTCTTTAACATATGTTTCTCTGGTATTTATTTACAGCATCAAACTGTGTCTACGGAAGTTGGAGAGAAAGCTGGAAGAGATCTGCTTACCCAGTAAAGACCAAAATCAACAACCAAAATAAAAGGCATTCAAGCCACCATACAAAATTATTACATGAACTCTGAGACACTGCAGTAAGACCAATGTAATGACTTGAAATAAAGTTATTTAAAAACAACTATCCTAAATACAAATTTACAAGTCACATTTTCAAAATCCATATTATTGAACTGCGGAAGTCTGGCAAACAGAGGGATCAATCCAGCAAATGTAAATGTCTATGGCCATGCAGATCCTTTTGCAGGATTGTGCTCCAGAAATAAACCATTTTTTCCCCGCATGTATATTGTTCATTTTACAGAATATAGTAATTGGAGGAGTCCTGATCTCTCTCACTAGTTTATATATATTCTCCAGAATTGTCTCTGTGCCAAATGATCATCATGTGTCTCTTATCACATTTCGATTGTTAGTGTTCCATGCTGCTTTAATCTCATATCAGCTTTCACAGCAGAAATCTTGCAAAATTTCACATTCAGTTGTGAGCCAAAGAAGTGCAGGCCTGTTGCAGCAGAAATGAAGGATCCCTCCTCCTGCTGAAATGCAGGCAATAGATACAATGAGAGAAGAACTGTTTGGACAGAAAGCCTGCAGAACTGAAGGTGGAAAGGAGAAAGCTACAATAGGCAACTACACAAAGACCACCACATTACAGGATCTGAAGGTAACTTACCTCTGTCCTGAACTGTAATTTTTTTTTTTTTTTTAAAGAAAAATACAAAGAGTATTTGCCATCTCTTTTCCGGGCTAGTTTGCATAATTTTTGCCCTTTTCCTAGAATCCACAATTTGGTTTACATTTTATTAATTCAAACCTGAATAGATGTTCAATCAAATCCCTCTAACTGTAGAAACATGACAACATTAGAAAATGACAAACACTGCCATTTTAAGTTGTAAAACTCAAGAATTGGAATATTTCTCAAACCTTGGGTGACTTTAGCAGCCAAATCTACAAAGAGATCACTGTCGTTTTCAGTGGCCTGGGATCTGGACCTCTGTTTCTTCGTCTCTTCCAGGACATAATCATAGATTGCAAGACGATCCGCTTGAGTCAGGTCACAGATGCAGCGTTTGTGGTTTTGGGGAACTTCAACAGGCAGTGAAGAATAGGTACCTAAAGCTTGTGAACAAATGGACATTATTACTTCCATAAAATGGAAATACAGAGAAAAACTTGTGAGGAGGAGCACGTGTGCTGGCACTAGGAACTTGGACACTATTTACATACTTTTCATTTGTGCAAGACAGACTTCTTCAGCTTCACTGGATTCAGATAGCTTAAAAAGTGCTTTAGTTGGCGTAATTTTGGGAAACCACTGAAGTCTGCTTCATGAAATGACGACTCTGTAACAGACTGTCACCAAATGGCCCCTACACTTCTATTTCGTTAACTTTCCTCCAATATGCACCTGGGGAGCCAGGAGTTTTGGTGTCTCCTGCAGGGACTATGAAGGCTATTTGGGGGGAAAGGGAGAGAATGGCCACAAAAACTATCTAGTCCACAATACGATTTCCTGTATTATGTTATTAGTGACAGCCCACTAGCCTGCAAAAGAATCTTTTTGTACTGGTCCAATAGTACATATTTATTTTTAAATTTGTTTCCAAATTTCAACTGCAAACTAGTTGAAAACCAACATTCTATTGGCAATAATTGGAATCAAAGCCTCTGTTTAATCAAACAGATAATGCTCAATTGTCTGTGCCAAATACTTTCGAAGACGATTCAGAACAGGCTACCTTCTACCCGCTCACATTGCTAGTCGGTTTAAAAACCCTGAAGAGAAGTAATGTGCAACAAACATTTACAATTGGCAAAACAGACTTGCCAGTCTCCTCCTATTTATTAGTCTACACTTACTCACTAGCTATACAGTTACCAAGATGTATTTGTTACCTGCTGGCTAAAAAACACCTGCATCCCCAATTTATTAAAAAACTGTAGTCGCGCTCCCTGTTGTTGGCAAAGATTTTATTTCCTTCAAACAGAATAGTCAAACCCTCAGTCATGCTCTCTCCAACACACTGTAGCATTTCAAAGTGAATTTCTTGAAACAACAGAATATGGCTCTTATGAAAGGCTATCACTTGCAGAAAGGATGCTGTATAGCTTTCAAGCCTTGTCTACGCTGCCAAGGGCATGTAGGTTACATGTATCTACATGCTGCACTGAAAAACAGGCTGCATTCACACTGTGGTGGTTAGCTACATGTGGCAAAAAAAAGGCTCTGGCAGGGGAGAAGCAATAGAAAAAAAAGCTCCAACAGTGATGCCAGAGCCTTTCCTTGCAGCAGGAAAAGGCTCCAGCAGTGGGGTGATGCTGGAGTCTTTCTCCACTGCCTCCCCACTGCTACAGCCTGTCCTTGCAGTGGAGAGACTCCCGCAGTGGAACACTACACTGCTAAAAATAGCAGTGTATATGTGAGAGGCACTGCTAGTGCATGTCAAGAGTGAGTAGAGTACGTACCCTAAAGTTCAAGTGTGTCTTTACTCTACTTGCCCAAGCAGTGCCTCACCATCTACACTGCTATTTATACCCGTGCAGCGTATGTATTCAACACACACAGTCAATGGAGACAAAGCCTAAGTAAGGAGAACGTTCATCTCCCTGATTCCCCTTCATTCTCACCCCTGCTCATGAAAGAAGAATCAAGGATATTTTTATTTAATATTGATAACTGCGTATTGAAAACCTGGACTACAACTCTGCATTAGTGGAGAGCTTGAGAGAAAAGAATAAGTGTTTACCAAGTAAAACCTGATAATAAATTAAGAAGTTATTAGGTGAATGTGGACAGTTTGGACAACTTTGGTTCTTTCTTCTGACAGCTTCTCAAAAGTGCAAGAGCACAGTGTTAAGATAGGATGGTGAGCTATAACTGTGACACCTAGTGGCCCATAGATGTATTTTTGCAATACAGCATATGGTACATGTTTTGGTGTTCATTTATTTTCTTTTAAAGTTGTTCAGTGCATTCAGGTTAGATTAAGATTTGAAATTAACATTATTATAGCTTTGTTAAACCATGGGGGAAAAACTTCACATCTTCCAAAATATGCCATCAATCTTATGAAAATTTCCAGATGCCTCCTTTCCAGACAGCCTATTCTACAGGTTTCCATTTCTATTTTAGAGAAAGAAAAACAGAGCAGAAAAGTTTGCCAGTCAGTGCTGCTGTATTCAGCTGCTGAGTTAGCAAGTCAGAAAGGGAAAATGAGCGTACACTTTTTTCCCTATGTACTCTAGGGTTGCCAATTTTGGTTGGACGTATTCCTGGAGGTTTCATCACATGACAATCTTTAAATTTAAAGTTATTATTTAATTCCTGGAGACTCCAGTACAATCCTGGAGGGCTGGCAACCTTAATTTGTGCATGTGTGTATTTTAAAATGACAGTCAGTAGCTTAAAGCAGTTTTATCCAGGTGCCACAAACACTCCCACAGCACACACTAGCTCTACTGCCATCTGTACAAGCAAGCACAGTTTGTCAAGAGGCTGTCTTGATTTCATCTTTCATTCTCTTGAGAAATCTATTTCTGTCCTTTCCTGGGCTCCAAGCTGTTTTGTATGTTCTCTGATCAGTGAAAAACAGGGTGTAAGGACTTAAATGTATGGGTGGACACAATCTCCATCCTATCTATGGAGGAGCAGGCCCCTCTGACTAAATCACTCTAATTCTAATCCATTGTAAATACAGAAATTGAAGGTACACGTATTGTGGGGCAATGAAAGACAACTACATATCACACGCCCAACAAAACAAATGTTAGTTTGGGGATTCAGAGGAGGAAGTGAAAGCAAAAGGGAAGATTTCTTGTCCAGGAAAAGTACTCCCACCAGTGGGAGTGGGGTTCGGTCTGAGGGGGTTCTGGGCTGTGGAAGGTGGAAGAGGGGACAGCTCAGAGAGCTGGGCCAGAGGGGGTCAGTAGGGGAAAGATTTTAAATAGGGGGATTGTGGGACTGAACTAAAGAAACATCGTGAGCTTTGCACGGCTAGATTTCCAGTCCTGAAGATAGCTCTTGAGTTGAACATGGAGGCCTTGAAGCCTCCCCAGATCCCAGGTGAGGGAGGAGAACACAGCTGTGGGGACCAGAGGAAGTAAGGGAGCAAATGAATCTTGTATGACAGTGTCATAAACAGATAGTAGGAGTTAATAGAACAGAAGTACTTTATATCTCTTTTGCCTGTAAAGGGTTAACAAGTTCTGTAAGCCTGGCTGTCACCTGACCAGAGGACCAATCAGGGGACAGGATACTTTCAAATCTTGAGGAAGGGAAGTTTGTGTGTGTGCTGTTAGATTTTGGTTGTTGTTCACTCTGGGGGCTCAGAGGGATCAGACGTGCAACCAGGTTTCTCTCCAATCTCTCCGATACAGGCTCTTATAAGTTCAGAATAGTGAGTACTAGGTAGATAAAGCGAGTTAGGCTTATGGTTGTTTTCTTTATTTTCAAATGTGTATTTGGTAGGAAGGAGTTCAAATTTGTATTTTGCTGAAAAGATTTTAATTTGTACTTGTATACTTAGGCTGGGAGGGTATTCCCAGTGTCTATAGCTGAAAGACCCTGTACCTATTCCATTTTTTAAATTTACAAAGATAATTTTTACTGTTTTTTCTTTCTTTAATTAAAAGTTTCTTGTTTAAGAACCTAATTGTTTTTTTATTCTGGTGAGACCCCAGGGGACTGGGTCTGGATCCACCAGGGAATTGGTGGGGAGAAAGGAGGAAAGGGGGAGAGAAAGGTTAATTTTCTCTCTGTGTTAGGATTACTCTCTCTCTCAGGGAGAGTCTGGGAGGGGGAAAGAGAAGGAAGGGAGGAAGGTGAATTTTCCTCTCTGTTTTAAGATTCAAGGAGTTTGAATCACAGTAATCTTCCAGGGTAACCCAGGGAGGGGAAGTCTGGGAGAGGCAAAGGGTTTACTTTCCTTCTGTTAAAACCCAGAGGGACTGGGTCTTGGGGGTCCCCAGGCAAGGTTTTTGGGGGGGGACCGGAGTGTACCAGGCACTGGAATTCCTGGTTAGTGGCAGCGCTACAAGTACTAAGCTGGTAACTGAGCTTAGAGGAATTCACGCTGGTACCCCATCTTTTGGACGCTAAGGTTCAGAGTGGGGAATTATACCATGACAGACAGTGAACCCACAAATGAGATCAAGGGAGACTGGGAAGAGATGGCTTGAGTGATCATGAATGGGAGGACAGATGGCCCACACTACAGAAAAACTGGAGAACCCCTGGCTTAATCTGTGTACTCCACTTACCTTCACTGGAGCCTCCACCTTCTTTTGCACTTAAAGCTTTAGCTTCTTTAATAATCTTAAATTGTAGATCCTTATCTGAAAAAGAGGAAAAGAGAATTTTACAAAGCTCCTACACCTTTGTACAAGTCCACCCTGAGGTATGTGCTAGATCTGTGCTTTTAGCTGGCGAGGTTTAATGGACAGGTAGGCAGTGGTTATTGTACAGAGAGAAAAATATTCCTCATCCTGAATTACTGCTGTTCAGGAAAAGGCCATCAGACACTCAAGAATTCTTTGACTGTAATGGAAAATTTTTTAACCAAATATATTCTGGCTTTTTAAAAGGTTTGTTCTGACATCCATTCCATGTTTTCAGTCCAGAAAACCAAACCACAGCCAGTTAATAAGATTTATATTTATTCTACAAGTAAATGTAAATGATATCAAGTTACTTCTCTGGTCCTGCTAGCAGGACCAGCTCCAGCTTTTTTGCCGCCCCAAGCAGCGAAGGAGGGAGGGAAGGAAAGAAAGATTGAACCACTGCCAAAATGCCGCTGAGGAAGACAGGGAGTGAAGGACACGCCGCTGAATTGCAGCAGAAGACTGAAGTGGACCGATTGGGCTTCCGCCGAAGCGTCGCTGCCGCCGCCTCGGACATGCCGCCCCAACAACGGACAGATGTGCTGCCCCAGACACCTGCTTCCTTCGCTGATGCCTGGAGCCAGCCTTGCCTGCTAGCGTGTCCTGTCTCCTCTGTGTCTGTTTTTCAGGTTCTCAGCTCCTCAGAACACAGACTCACACTGTGTGTCTAGCTTTATTATTTAATATTATTATGACGACTGTGCTGTGCAGATTTTTCAAACACTTGATATATAAACATCTGTTAATTGTAAACTCTGCCATTTAAAGAGGGACAAGTAACTGAAGATCACATTTTCATCTCCCTTAAAAGGGCCTTATAATCTTGTCAAGTATCAGAGGGGTAGCCGTGTTAGTCTGGATCTGTAAAAGCAGCAAAGAGTCCTGTGGCACCTTATAGACTAACAGACGTTTTGGAGCATGAGCTTTCGTGGGTGAATACCCACTTCGTCAGATGCATATAGTGGAAATTTCCAGGGGCAGGTATATATATATGCAGGCAAGCTAGAGATAATGAGGTGGTTCAACCAGGGAGGATGAGGCCCTGTTCTAGCAGTTGAGGTGTGAAAACCAAGGAAGGAGAAACTGGTTCTGTAATTGGCAAGCCATTCATAGTCTTTGTTTAATCCTGAGCTGATGGTGTCAAATTTGCAGATGAACTGAAGCTCAGCAGTTTCTCTTTGAAGTCTGGTCCTGAAGTTTTTTTGCTGCAGGATGGCCACCTTAAGGTCTGCTATAGTGTGCCCAGGGAGGTTGAAGTGTTCTTCTACAGGTTTTTGTATATTGCCATTCCTAATATCTGATTTGTGTCCGTTTATCCTTTTCCGTAGCAACTGTCCAATTTGGCCGATGTACATAGCAGAGGGGCATTGCTGGCATATATTACATTGGTGGACGTGCAGGTGAATGAACTGGTGATGGTGTGGCTGATCTGGTTAGGTCCTGTGATGGTGTCGCTGATGTAGATATGTGGGCAGAGCTGGCATCGAGGTTTGTGGCATGGATTGGTTCCTGAGCTAGAGTTACTATGGTGCAGTGTGAGAATATGTTTCAGGTTGGCAGGCTGCCTGCGGGCGAGGACTGGCCTGCCACCCAAGGCCTGTGAAAGTGTGGGATCATTGTCCAGGATGGGTTGTAGATCCCTGATGATGCGTTGGAGGTTTTTCAGCTGGGGACTGTATTTGATGGCCAGTGGAGTCCTGTTGGTTTCTTTCTTGGGGTTGTCTTGCAGTAGGAGGCTTCTGGGTACACGTCTGGCTCTGTTGATCTGTTTCCTTATTTCCTCGTGCAGGTATTGTAGTTTTGAGAATGCTTGGTGTAGATTTTGTAGGTGTTGGTCTCTGTCTGAAGGGTTAGAGCAGATGCAGTTGTACCTCAGTGCTTGGCTGTAGACAATGGATCGTGTGATGTACCCGGGATGGAAGCTGGAGGCATGAAGGTAGGCATAGCAGTCGGTAGGTTTTCGGTATAGGGTGGTGGTAATGTGACCATCACTTATTTGCACCGTGGTGTCTAGGAAGTAGACCTCCTGTGTAGACTGGTCCAGGCTGAGGTTGATGGTGGGGTGGAAGCTGTTGAAATCGTGGTGGAAGTTTTCCAGAGACTCCTTCCCATGGGTCCAGATGATGAAGATGTCATCAATGTAGCGCAGGTAGAGAAGGGGCGTGAGTGGACGAGAGCTGAGGAAGCATTGTTCCAGGTCAGCCATAAAAATATTGGCATATTGTGGGGCCATGCGGGTGCCCAACGGACAGAAATCAGATATTAGGAATGGCAATATACAAAAACCTGTAGGAGAACACTTCAACCTCCCTGGGAACACTATAGCAGACCTTAAGGTGGCCATCCTGCAGCAAAAAAACTTCAGGACCAGACTTCAAAGAGAAACTGCTGAGCTTCAGTTCATCTGCAAATTTGACACCATCAGCTCAGGATTGAACAAAGACTGTGAATGGCTTGCCAATTACAGAACCAGTTTCTCCTTCCTTGGTTTTCACACCTCAACTGCTAGAAGAGGGCCTCATCCTCCCTGATTGAACTACCTCATTATCTCTAGCTTGCCTGCATATATATACCTGCCCCTGGAAATTTCCACTACATGCATCTGACCAAGTGGGTATTCACCCACGAAAGCTCATGCTCCAAAACGTCTGTTAGTCTATAAGGTGCCACAGGACTCTTTGCTGCTTATAATCTTGGTGGCAACAACCTCTAGATTCCGGAGCAAGATTTATTTGGAAGCAAGTACAATAATGCACTACAGAGACATTAAAGGGAATCCTCCCTCACCCAACCAAGAACCATCCCACACTAATGTTTCCACTAGTTTATCCACAACTGCAGTGAAAACAGATCTCCCTTCAGAAGCTCTACTGCAGCAGCTAAATGCTATTCTTAGAGCTGGGTCAAACTGCTGAGGTGGGAGATGACATATACATGTGATCTACTCACATCACAGATGAGTCCGGTGCACAAACAAGAAAGTAACAAAGCAAAGGGAACTTGCAAGCCGTGTTAGAGATATCAAAAAAACAACAATCTGCCACAAATATGCTGATAAATAAGTGGGAATTAAATTATAATATCCTCTTCAAACTTTGAAAACGAGAAGGAAAGACAGCCTCTGACTAGGATCAGATAAGGAAAAAAGGTGTGCTGCTCAGCTTTGCAGAATGAAGGTAAAGGGCCACAAGCCAAATTTATTTTAAAAACATCTAGATGGTGAAAATAATGAAGTTTCTCTTACACTGGAGCAACTGAGGTAACATTGTCACCTGAAGTGTCTGCATTCCAATGTACAACCATTACCAAATTCATACTTACCAATAGTAATGGTGGGTATCTTTGCTTTCTCATAGTAAAATGCAGAGTCATACATTTCAGCCTACAAGCCAAAAGACATTAATTATACCATTCTGGAGTTTATAGCTAAGACTCAAGCATCCCCACTCATAACTGCCAGGGCTCCCCAATTCTGTAGTCTGATAAACCCAACTGGGCCTTCACACCCAGACAGTCTCTCACTGGACTTGTGCAGGTGCACAGGCCACCTGCAAGGACCCACCTGCAGCATCAGGACCTTCGTTTATACAATTTCTCTGGGCCTACAGTATAAACAGCAGATTTCTCTGAACCAATCCAGATCTCTTAAGACTGCCAAACTATTTCCTCTGAGCAGAACCTGACCGAGGGATTCCTGGACCTGGAAAAAACCAACCAGTTCGTCCAGAGCTGAAAGTGGCTACCTGCTCCTCTCTAGAGTACTCCAGCCTCCTCAGCCGGCAGGCCACCATGTGCTTAGCCAGGGAGGCTCTGGGCATCTGGTGATTGGCATCGTAGGGGCAAACGGCTCTCTCCTCCTGCCAGAAGCAACACATAATCAGCATGAAGCAGGGGCAGGGAACTCCTTCAGTTTGGAGCTGGGGGGCAAGGAGGTATTGGAAGCAGGGCACTCAGTCAGTGTGGGCAGGGGTGGAGCTGGGGATAAGCGGGTGTTGGAAGCAGGAAGCACAGTGCGGGTGGAGATAGTGCTGTGAGGGACAAGAGGGTGCAGGTGGAGCTGGGGAGAAAAGGGTGTTGGGGGCCAGGGGCACAGTGCAGACAGGGGTGGAGCTGGGGTAAGAGGGTGTTGAAGACGGAGAGCACAGTGCAGGTGAGGATAGTGCTGTGGGGGGCAAGGGGGTATTCGGGATGGGAGCGCAGCAAGGGTGGGGGTGGAGTTGGGGGAAAAAGGGGTGTTGGGGCACGGGGCGCAGTACAGGCAGGGGCAGAGCTAGAAGGGCATATGGGGGGCGGGGAGAAGTGCGGGCGGGGGCAGAGCTAGGGGGTCTTGAGGGCGGGGGTGCAGTGTGGGTGGGGAGAGCTGGGGGCACTGGGGCAGGGGCGCACGGAGGGTGTTGGGTGGGGGGGCGCAGTACAGGCAAGGGCGGAGCTGTGAGGTGAGGGCATATAGGGGGCGGGGGCGCAGTGTAGGGGGCGAGAGATGGGGGGTATTGGGGGCAGGCCGTGGGGTGCTGGGGGAGCGGGGGCGCAGTGTGGGCGGGGCTGGAGCTGCGGCGCAAGGCGGGGCCCCCCCAGGCCTTCACCCTCATGCACCGCGGGACACGCTCCGAGGCGAGGGAGCCCGACCCGTGGCGCTGGGAGAGATTCTTGCCTGAGCCCCGAACCACACGGCGCAGGGGGCGGCGGCCATTCCGCTCCGGCCAGCCAGGTCTCACACCCCGCCGGGGAAACACAGGCGCCTGGCGGCGGCCATGTTTGCTAAGGGCAGGGAAATGGCTTCTACTTACCTCGGAGCTATCTGGCTTCACTGTTATTGTAAATAATGGGCGTAGCGGCCATCTTTAGTGATGGCAACACTGTGGCCTGTGATCCCCGCGGTCGGGACTGCCCGGCGCAGGGTTCCGCCCTTCGCGGTTTGAGTGACAGTCACAGGCGCGGGAAGCCCCGCCGCACAGCGTGCAAGTGTCGCTAAATGAAACGGTTGAAGGGGTGTTAGCGGAGCCGGGCCTCGTGCAATCCGATGGTCGCGTGTGAACAGGCAGCTCCTTGGGCAGCCGCAGAGGGGCCTCGCCCGGCGCAGCGCGGCCCCGCAGCCCCATAGCGCAGCCGCAGGCAGGTGCTGCAGCAGCAGAGCCAGAGCGGGAGGCTCAGCGCGGGCGGCCCCTACTGGCGGGTCAGCGCGGCTCAGCCCAGGCTGCCGTTGGCCCGGAGGGGGCGGGACTTGCCCGACGCCGGGGTCGCGCCCTGATCGGGGCCGCGTGTGTGACCGACTCGCTGTCCCCGCAGGGCCCGGGGCACAGGCCGCCTGGCACCGGGCCAAGGAGCCGAGGCAACGGCTCTTATTGGCGGAGCGGCGGGAGAATCTCGCGCCCAGCAGCGCTTGGGCCAATGGAGACGTAGCCCCGGCCCCGCCCACACAGCCGCAGCCGCGGGGCAGGGAGCGAAGCGCGCGCACCCTCCCCCCTTGAGACTACGGGGCGCGCGGTGTCACGTGCAGCGCGGCTAGTGCTGCCGGGGGCGGGAGGCCGCATGGCGGGAGCAGCTCCTGGCCTGGCAGCGCCGCAGGAGGAGAAGAAGCTGAACAGGGGCGGCGGGGGAGGCAGCGCGACAAAGTGCCGGCGGCAAAGGGAACCAGCCGGGGTCCCCGGGCAGGACCAGGCCCCGGCTCTCCTCGCCGGGCAATGGCAGTAAAAGCAGGACCTGGGAAAAGCCGTTTAGCCCTGAGAAGATACGTCCCCTGCTTAAAGGCTGTGTCCGGAGTGTCCAAACCCGAGTGCCCAAAGTCCGACGCCTAAATCCGTAACTGGACACTGACCTTCAACGCTGCTGAGTACTTGCAGTTCGCTTTGAGCTGGGATTACTCAGCATTTAAGAAAAATCAGGCTACTTCTGCTTTCGTTCCTAATTTTGGAGCTTAACCTAGGCACCAAGGATTGGAAATGCTGACCTGTAGATCTACTACTGCACCACTGAATTCAGTACAGTTTTTTCATTGATTTAAATGCAAGTAGGAGTGGGTCCAGTTATACCTAGGGAACAGCTCCCCAGCACAGGGCACGTGAAGAGAACTATATGCCAGAAATGAGGACCACAGTGAACATGTTCCTGGGAGGAGTTTCACATAGGGACATTGATGCAGAATATCCACCTGTGGGTATGGCTACCCGCAGTGCTTTGAAGTGTGAGTGTGGTCAGAGCACTCTCCCAGCGCTGCACGTAAACCACATCTTCTACGGGTGTAGCTTGCAGCGCTGGGAGCCATGCTCCCAGCACTGTGGCACTGATTACACTGAGGCTTTACAGCGCTGTATCTTGCAGCACTCAGGAGTGTATTTTCACACCCCTGAGTGCAAAAGTTGCAGCGCTGTAAAGTGCCAGTGTAGCCAAGGCCACTGTACCTGCAGCCCGGGATGTCCTGTACTCTGCTCATACACGTGCAAAAGCAGTAAAGCAAAACACATGAACAGCTAATGCAGTTATACTCCCACCAGGCAACTCCCAGGACACAGAGACAGAGCCAAACCCAAGTCCATTTACGAATATCTCCCAGAGAGGTATGTATTTGAAGATGGGACAGGAGTAGCTCTGTTTCCTTCTACTAGACTGTCCCCAAGGGCCTAGCAAGGAATTACTGTGTACTTCCTATAACTACAAGTAGGTCACACTAGCAGTTGATCCCTTCCTGCCAGTCCTAGCAAATAATTTACTACTAGATGTGTCTTTGTGTGTTGGGAACCCACCAAGGCCTAGAGTCAGTACAGCCTTGTGTTGGGAGGAGCCAGGTCCTATTCACATCTCACTCACTGACACTGTGAAATCTTGAGCAAATCAATGTATCTGGGTCTCAGTTTCCCCATCTGTAAAATTAGCTTAATATGACCCTTACCCAGCCATGAAAAGCAATTTAATATCTTGAGATGAAATTAACTATAAAAGTATTAAGTATTATTATTATTTATTACACATTGAGTCTAAAAGGAAGGACATCTTGGAGGCATCAGGCCTGCCATTCCAGTGTTTTCTGGATGCACATTCATTTAACAGCATCACTGCCCCTGCTGTTGCCACAGGGAAGTATGCAGTGTCATTTGCAGGAAGATATACAGTATATTAGCAGAGAGAAGAAATCAGTGTTGGGAAAAGGGCATGAAACCAGCACTGGAGTATACATTCGCTGGTGCAAAGAACAGCAGGAGGGATGATGGGAGTCGTTTTAAAAACAAAACTAACCCAAGGGTTTTGTGGCTACTCCATGCAGTTAGAAGACTAGGGCCTGGCCTACACTACACAAATAAGTTGCCCTATGTTAGGTTGACTTACAGCCACTGCAGTAACTGCTGTGTTTTTTCATGTCCACAATACTGTCCTGTCCTCACCAAGAGCACTTCTGTCAACTTAAGTGGGGTGGTGTGGGGGGCTGACAGCCCAGAGCTGTCTGACTAGAGCTCCCAGCTGGGAGCTCAGCTACCTGGTGTCAAACCTTAGTCCCAGATTTGGACCTTAGCGTCCAAAATATGGGGGTTAGCATGAAAACCTCCAAGCTTAGTTACCAGCTTGGACCTGGTACTTGCTGCCACCACCCAAAAAATTAGAGTGTTTTGGGGCACTCTGGTCCCCCTGAAAACCCTTCCCTGGGGACCCCAAGACCCAAATCCCTTGAGTCTCACAACAAAGGGAAATAATCCTTTTTCCCTTCCCCCCTCCAGGTGCTCCTGGAGAGATACACAGACACAAGCTCTGTGAATCCAAACAGAGTGACTCCCCCTCTCCGTTCCCAGTCCTGGGAACAAGAAGCACTTTCCTCTTCACCCAGAGGGAATGCAAAATCAGGCTAGCAAATCCAACACACGCAGATCTCCCCCTGATTTCTTCCTCCCACCAATTCCCTGGTGAGTACAGACTCAATTTCCCTGAAATTTCCCAGAAAAGAAAACTCCAACAGGTCTTAAAAGAAAGCTTTATATAAAAAAGAAAGAAAAATACATACAAATGGTCTCTCTGTATTAAGGTGACAAAATACAGGGTTAATTGCTTAAAAGAATATTGAATAAACAGCCTTATTCAAAAAGAATACAAATCAAAGCACTCCAGCACTTATATTCATGCAAATACCAAAGAAAAGAAACCATATAACTTACTATCTGATCTCTTTGTCCTTACACTTAGAAACAGAAGATTAGAAAACAGAAACTACTTCTCCAAAGCTCAGAGAAAGCAGGCAGACAGACAAAGACTCAGACACAAACTTCCCTCCACCCAGAGTTGAAAAAATCCGGTTTCCTGATTGGTCCTCTGGTCAGGTGCTTCAGGTGAAAGAGACATTAACCCTTAGCTATCTGTTTATGACACCTGGAGCTGGGGGCTCAGCTACCTGGAGCTAACAGCTCTGGCTCTCACTGCCAGATAGTTGGGCTCCCAGCTGGTGCTGACAGGCAGCGTAAGTAATGCAATGTCTACACAGAAACTGTGCCAATCTAACTACACGGATCTAAGTGCTATGCCTCTTGAGGTTGAGTTATTACATCAGTGTAGTGGGAGACTTACATTGGTGGGACAACCCTGTAGTTTAGACGTTTACAGAGATCGGTTGACGTAAACTGCCTTTTAAGCAGCTAACCTGGACTAGGAGTTAGTGTTCCTTTGATGTTTTGATTAGTTAATTAGATGGGGCTTGTAGGACTCCTGGACTGGAGTATCATGAGGAGGAAGTAGGAAGGCACGATGGATGTAAGTAGGAGTTAGTTATTGGAAAAACTGCTGTAAAATCAAGTAAAACAAGACATTACAGATATGCTCGGTCAGCTCACAGCCAGTTCCACAGCACTCTGCTCTGACCTGCTGTACAGGATGGCGCCCGTGGTGCCTAGGGTAGCCCTCACTGAAGATGCCAAGATCTGGGCAGGCTCCAAAAAGGAGAGCAGATTCTCCCAAAACTGGAGGTTAATACTGTAGTTAGATTTACCAGCCAGTCACAAAATGTGCTGCTGGTACCCCAGGCTGGTTATCAAGAAGCTGAAAAAAGAAACCACACAGCCCCCTTTATTGCATTCCAGTTCTCTGGCTTCCAGTCAGCACCTAGGTCCAGTACAGTGAGAAGTTATTTATAACTCTGCTCACTATATAAAACATTCTTCCGATCTGCAGAGCCAGCTATGTTACCAGATCAATATTAGTTTGGATCTTACCCAAAATATCACGCTTCCAGCTAGTCTTTTAGTATTTGAAAACTAAAGGCTTTATTAGAAAAGAAAAGAACAAGATGAGAATCGTTAAATGGTCAAAACAGTCAGATACGTACATATGACTTCAGAGTCCATATGTCAGGTTCTTAGCAGTAATGGTGAGTTTGCTGGCTTGCATGGGCGGTGAGTGGAGCCCTGCCCCTTCCACCCACACCCTCCCCACTGCCAGAGCCCCGAGACCTCCTGTTCCCCCATCCCCTCCGCAGCTGGACCCACAACCTCCCCTCTTCCCCCATGCTGCCCAGAGAGCACCACCCGCCCCCAGCTGCAGGAGTCCCAGGCCGGCCGAAGCCCCAAGCTTTCCCCCAACCCTGCCCAGAGAAGCCCCAGCCAGGCTGGCTGAAGCCCCGAGCCTCTTGCCTGGAGGAACCCAGGGCTGGCCACAGCCATGTTGTGCCTCCCCTCCCCAGACCCAACCACCCACTGCCCAGGGGAAAAGCATCTGTTAGAAGACACTTTTGATATGCCCCATGCTGGTTCCAGGGCGACTGAGGAGGCAGTATGTGCCTCCTCAGCTGCACCAGAACTTGCATGGGGAATAATAAAGCAAAAACTTTGCTGCCAAACCCCGCAACCGGGGGTCCAGTGGCCATGGCAGTGCCAGGGGAAGCAGAGCCTCCCCTGGCCTATTATATCCACTGCCCATGCTGCCTTGTAAACTCCCTCCGGAACACATCCACAGCTTGGATGAATCTGTCAGTCCTTTGTTCCATGCTTCAGTTTGTAGAGAAGTTGCTCCAGAGATAAGAAGCAGATTGAAGACAAAATGGAGAAAATACAGCTGCCTTTTTCTGTCCTTTGCCATGTGGCTTGTACTTCCTTTGTCCCAGACACAAACCTACAACACATGGCATGGAAAAGCCTTAGAGTCCCCTGTCCGCAAGCATGTCGTACATTTCCTGTTGACTCATAGGTGTAACCTTTGCCTTCTCTCAGTGCAGCTGATTGCCTTTGACAGGCCATCTAGCAGGCTTGATGGTGCTGATGACAATCTTTCTGAAGGTGTTAGAAACACAGAACAGGTTTCTTATACAAATATACCACACATATTTAAAACTCACAATTCAAAGATGATACATGCGGATAGACACGATTATCATATTTAGCCAATCGTAACTTTTCCACTGACATCTTACATGGAGATATCTTAAATACGATTTATTGCAAATTTATAATACTGGTATCAGTAATATTATAAATGGTCACTTATATTAAATACAGTGTCACACAGGATCCTTAAAGTCAGGGCTCACTTGAGGATTGGCATGGCCCCAAGCTACTGCAGGCCTAATAAATGAGAGGCCTGACTGTGGAGCTCCCAAAAGTCTGTCTTTCCAGTTTTGCTGGAGAGAGGGAAGTTGGTAGCAGTTTTCTTCCATGGGGACAACAAGTGCCCCTGCAGACCCATTGCTAGGAAGGAGTTTAGGAGGGAATTTCTCCCACTCTTTGGGGTGGGGCAGACTGATACCTGTGGCAGCAATTTTCCTCCCAAAGCAGCAGATGGGGACAACTCTACATTTGTTTTGTGGAGCATCTACTGTAGGTCTTGGGCCTGAAATGGGCACTTGCTTTGCCTAAGTCCAGTTCTAGTTGAATTTGATTTCTGATTGCAGACCCTCACTCCTTGGCCTACTGCAGAATGGCCATGCCGTGCAGGGAATGGGAAGCTGAAGCCCCAGGATAACAGTAAATTACTTCGAAGAGAATCCTGTCCAGTTCTCTCTGGGCAGACGGCTGGGAACTGTGTAATGCTCCCTGCAGCATAGAGGATATCAAGTGATCAGTAGTGGAGGGCTCATGAGGACTCTGGCAAGGCCAAAGGATTCTGGAATTGGGAGCTAGGGAAAACCAAATGCCCTAGAGAACGAATTGACCACAACCGACTTCCGTGCTTGCTGGCTCTTGCCCTCTGTGATAAAGGCTCAGATGACTAACAGGAAAAGTCAATTTAACATGCAAAAAAAGCGTGACAGATGCAGCTGGCAGAATGATTCTTGTACATCTGCTTTGGTTAATAGACTCGAACCTCTACTCCTTGCACAGCAAATCTGAATCCCAGCTCGGATTTCAGATCTCTGAGTGGAGATTTCCTGGCTCTAGCTAAGCTTGCCAGGGGATCTTTGTCTCAGCAGCCTGGAACATATGTACTGTGGAAAACACTTTACTTGGCCGATGAAAATGTAGCATGTCTGTGAAGCCATCCTGTGGAGTGCGGGGGGCAACACATACACATTTTCAGAAGGGTAGAGAATAGTGCTGATTAGACATTTTCTGATGGAAGAAGGAAAAGATAGGCTTTAAGGGTGCATGTATGTTGTATTTGAGTGAGTGAACAGGCCGGCCCATGGAGATGAAGGGAATTTGTTTTATTGAGCCATTCTCTCAAACAGAGCTCTTCTGCCCAGATCAGCTTCTGTGAAAGATTGAGAGGGCTGGGGGAGGAGATATCTGTGAAGGCCTCATTGAGAAACCTAACGGTAGTTTTATTTAAAGGTATTTGTTTTATTTGTTCCATGTAGCAACTTAATGCCTACTATCTTGGAGGAGATTGTCTGCCTCCTATGCTGAGCCATTTCCCTGGCTGGGTTTGCTGAAGCCCCTGCAGTCATGTTCCCTGGGCCCTGGTGCACAATACATCCTTAGGGCTTAACGCCTTCTTGCCTGCATTGTAGCTGGGGGGCAAGAGGCAGCTGGATTATGTAGTTGGCCAGCAGCAGCCAGGAGGTGTTCGCTGCCTTTCGACACTATGTGGGCAGGAAGGGACAAGCTGCTTCCAGCCACAGGGGTGGGTGGTGGGGAAGAGATGAGCTCTGCAAAGACACAGGCAAGGTCATTCCTACCCCCTACCCCCTGTGGCTGGAAGCAGCTCCTGTCTCTTCCCTCCCGCACACTTCCGAAAGGCTGGTGCTGGCCACATTCTGGAGTGAACCCTGGCAGAAATCTGGGGAGGGAGGGCATGTGACCCTGCGTGCCCTCCCCACATGTTGCCTAAGGAAGACATGGCAGCAGGTACCAGGAGAGGCTCATTTATCCTGGGGGCCCAGCCAGGCATGGAGGGCAGAGAGCGCCGGGCAGGGAGGGTCAGATCAGTCGGTCACTCCCCCCATGTGAGAGAGATGTACAGGAATGTGTGTGTCACCTCTCCCCATGTGAACCCTAAAGCCTTAAAGATAAGAAGGTAAATAAAAAGACCCCAACTACGCAGTATTTTTTTTAACAGGGGCTCAGTCAACTTCATGTTAATTTGAACATTTGTACTGAATAGTTCTGATTGATTGCCATTGAACTCACTTGAATACGAGTCATTTTACCAGTGTCCCATATTCAGCATAGGGAAATATGGTCACTCTTTGTTTAGTGGCTGTAACATACAGGAGGTAAGACCGATGATTTGGTGGTCCTAAGCCTTAAATTCTCTGACTCTTTCCAATAAAAGAGAGGACAGAAGCTCAGCAATTGATTTGCTTACTGTTTCTTTACAGCAACATTTCTTGGGGAAGATGTGCAACTCAATACTTATCAAGTGAGGCACCACAGCAATGGTATTAGTACAGAACTCAGGCTCTGTTTTGACTGAAGACTTAACTTGAGTTATCTACACTCAAGTTAAAATTCCTCTTGAGTGAGAGAGGCTACCCTGAAATAACATTCAACTTGCACTGAATTGTTGTGTTAGCAGCAGATGAGTTGTGTTAATTTGAGCTATAGCCTATACTCCATGACTGCCCAGCCACACTTGAAGATTGCCTGAACCCCTATTTCAAGCCAAGGTCAAGCAACCAGTTAGGAGGGGGAAAGGGAAATGGAGGGCAGGCATAAGAGACACTAAAATTCAAAGAAAAGCTTGGCCTTGGCCAGAACACAACTGTGAAAGTAGAATGAATTAAATTGTAAAAATAAGAATGGATTAAAGAAATGTTGTATGTACCTTTAAGCAGAAATAAGAAATGTTGAAATACAGGTGCCAGGAAAAGAAACAAGGGTGCTAATGGCGAAACATTAACAGAGGATCGGTAATAGTTAGTAAGGAAATAAGATATGCATGCCTAGCCCAGGTAAACGTATCAGATTCTGCTTCCTTTGTTATCTTGTTAAGTGCTCGCCCTTTTATCTGTATAAATAAAATAGTTTGTGTCTTGCATGGTGCTCACATTATCTGGATGTTATTAGCAGAGCGCTGTGCTAATAAAACAGAGTGGTCTGACAAACTGTGAGTCCTGAGTCTAACTATGACAATTTGGAGGTTCCACCGAGATGGCAACAGTCTTCACTGGGGCTGTGTGATTCCTGACTGTTTTTGTAGGATGACCGTGGCAGCTGGCACCTGGGCATTTGGCCCGAGAGGTCCTCCACTAGAGTGGAAAGGCGCACAACCACAGTGATGTCTGCGCCATCGAACCTGTTGGTTCCCACTCTGTTCTGGTAGGGATCCCAGGATCTGACATCAGGAATCTGGTCAGGTAATTATTTCTGTGTTTTGTCCGGACTGAGGACTGTCCTGTCTCTGTGTCTATCCGTCCTCTTGTGGAGTGTTTGAGTCTGGGTGCCGTCTTCATCTGGGGATAGGCCGACCAAGGGGTTGCTGTCCCCGCGGTCTGAGTGAGTGGAGTCTGCACAATCGCAGCCGCACTGCACTTTGGGTAAAACTCCTGGTGTGAAAGCAAGGACGATTGAGGCAGTAGCCTGTGGGCTCCTTTTGTGTGTTGCACTGGGCATCACTCTGACGAACCCAAATTTCCTTCTTGTGTGATTGGTGTGTGAAGTCCTCCTGTATGGGTAACCAGACGTCTAAGTCGGGACAGTTCCCTAAATGAATGCCGGCTCATTTTATGTATTTAGGATGGGTCCGGACTCCTGTAAAAAGGGTCCAGACTCCCATAAATTTCTGGAAAAATGGTCTAGACTAACTCAGGGGGATCCCAAAACTCAGTGGCCACTGTTAAAATCTTGGAACAAAGACTGAGTGGACGTCTTAAAAGACAAACTCGGCCAACCTAAAACTAAATTGGCTAAAGGAGAGGTTAATTGTTTCATGCAGTGGTGGGAAGAAGCAAATCGTAGGTGGACAAAATCAAAACTTGCCTCTCTCAGTTATTCAAATAATAAGTTAAAAGCTTTATTAAAAGCCTCCTCTCCCACCACCAGACCAAGCGCTCCCCTTTACCCTGTTCTCCAAACCCCGGATCGATCCAACCCCCTTCATACTCCCATCTCATTGTAAAAAGGACAATAAGCCCCTTGTTCTGTTCCCCTTTGTTGCCTGCCTCAGAAACTAATTCGTTAGTGTTCCACTACCAATTCAGCAAGGGGGGAGGAGTCTCCTCAACTAGCCCCCACCCTTCCTGGTCCCTTTCCTTGAACATTTCTTTCAAAATTGTGAAATGACCACAATAGCACTCACAAATGGTTCATTGGAAAAAGCAGGATCGGGCCCAGACAAGCAGGCAAGCAACAGATAAAGAAACTGAAAAACAGGTTGAAAGCCCTAAGGGAATAATGTCAGGAGTAAGAAAAGCAGTAAGTGCAGGCATGAACCCCTGGAACAATACTTAAAATGGTGAAATCTGAGGTGATAAAGGTGTCATTTTGGGACATAAACAAGTGATTTAAGGAAAGAGAGTGAAAAGTTAACTTTACAGAGGTTGGAGAGAATTAAGCAGTTAAACTTTGTGAAAATGTTAAAAAGGACCAGAATTCTTGGTTTCTTTGCAGCCATTCTGAAGGGAAAATGGGCCCTTTTCCAGAAGAATGCTTGTAAATAATCCAAATATATATACAGCTATGTAAAAACAAAGCAGTGTAAAGGAATGTTAAGGAAAAGAAAAAGTGTATGTATCTGTTTGTCTGTAAAAATATGTAAAGTTCTAAGAATCTAAACCAACACATTTGGTTTGTAAAACTCCTGTTTACTAGGTGTGAGATAAATTGGTTTTGTTTTTGTTTTTAATGCCACTAAAAACTCATTTGACTCTTTAATTCAAAGTTGCAAAACTGACAGACCTTTTTGCAAGACACAGGTAATTAGTGCTGTTTGGCTTTGGGATTTAGCATTTAATCCTTAAGGGGTAACTTGATTCTTTACAAAAATTAAAATGTTTTTAAATAAAGACCAAGTCATGGCTGCAGTAGGGCAGTGAAAATCAGGAGAATAGGTAGAGATTCTGGAGTCTTTTTGTTTGTTGGGGGTTTTTTTGGTAACAATAGCAGATAAAAGCTGTAATGAAAGAATAAGAAATTAACAGTGACCCTCTGAAGCAACAGCAGAGGTGAGGTGCACAAAACAAAAAGAAGCAATGTTAAAAACACTGAGCCTTAAAATGGCTCTGTGTAATCAGACTGTCACTTTGATAAGAGTACATGAAGAAACAGTTACACCTTATGTAAAAATTAATATGGCTAATGTTATAGTATAGAAAGAATGTGCATTTTCCCTAGGACATGTGCAGTGTATATTGTAGAAAGGGGTAAAAGAAATGTAAATGAAACGTGCTGCTGAATTAAAATCCTATTAGGGCTCCAAAAAGAGCTGCAATAGGCTGTGTTTTCTTTTTCAGATCCCTGTGTGTTAAGACAGAGTCTCTGAGCTCGGCTGATGGCTTTGAATCCAAAAGCCAAGCCTGTGTTGATGCAAATTACCTAACTGATAAAGAAAGGTGAGAACTGCCAGCACAAAAGAAGCTGCAAATAAAGAACATACCTGGTCAGCAAACAAACTGCCTACATAAAAGGCATGGTATAACAAGATACCTTTAATAGATTTGATGCTAATATTATTATTATTATAACAATATTATTATTGTTAATATTAAACATTAAAATAAATTTAATGTTAGTAAGTACCCCTGTAACAACTTATACAGTGTATGATTTATGGAAAAATCCTTTAAGATAATATGGTAATGATGCTTCTCAGCTATTATCTGTGAATAAACTTTTTATGTGGATTGGAGCATTCCAAGATCCATTGTTCCCTAAGTGCTTCCTGATCGGGTACTTCCCTGTGAATTCCTTCCTAAAGAAGCTGACCAAATGCCTCACAAAGCTTGATTTCTAAGCAAGTACACAGCCAATATTCTTAACCTCAAATACAAAATGATGTATGTGTACAAATAGGATGAATAGATACAATAGACCATAACTTTTACAGAGATATGTTACATGGCACAGGCAGCCCAAAACATATTCCAGTTATGTCATATTCCCATAGAGCATCATGGGGTACAGCATTATGGGGTACCACTATAAGTTTGCCAGGTCCCAGAGGGCATGTTTACACAGCAAAGAAAGACCAGCGGCAGCAAGTCTTAGAGTTCAAGTCAACTGACTTGGGTTCGCAAGTCTCACGCTGCAGAGCTAAAAATAGCAGTGTAGATGTTTGGGTTGGGGCTGGAGGTTTCAAAGCCCCGGCTCCAGTCTGAGTCTGAACGTCTACACTGCTATTTTCAGCTTGCAGCATGAGCCCGAGTCAATTAAGCCAGGCTCTGAGACTTGCTGCTGTGTTGTGGGGGTTTTTTGGTGTGGGCATGTACCCACAGTGGCTGATACAACTGCATGCTCTATGGGTAGGCAGTGTAAACCCAGGGTTAGTGGAACTCAAGTCCACAGACGATGGTTTGAGTATCCACTAAGTTTAAGATGGGAGCCCAGGGAGCTTTCTCTGTCAGCCAAGGGGCCACGAGCTGACACTGGGCATGAGGCACAAAAATATGAGATGGCTGTATAGTCTTCGAGCCAAAAAACGGGGCTAGAATTTGAGCTAGTGTCTTCTCCCTCCTGAGATGCCCTGTGAAGGGTATGGTGTGGGCCAACCACATTGCTCCTTCTGATAAGGTTGGGGCACCAGAAGCTGATTTTGGATTTCCTCACTCTGACAGTCCTTCTCAAGGTGATATATGCGGTCACCCTGAATTTCAAAGTGGGAGAATAAGTTCCACTTAACGAGGTTTGATGATCTTCCTAATTACGACCGCCACTTGAGGGTGTGCTCAGCTCAGCATATCATCCACCCATTGCTCTTCAGCAAAGTTGGAGAACTGGGTAAGGATCTCTGATTCAGGTAAAAGGGTGGCCTCCCCATTGGGTTGATCACCCTGCCCTGTTGGATTGACCCTGGCTGGTTGGATGTGCCCTTCTCACAACCATAGGCGGCAGGTTATATGGGCTCCACATGCCCCAGCACCAGGAATATTCAGGGCTGGGGGCTGTGCTCAGGGCCGTCCTTAGGATTTATGGTGCCCTAGGCTGGATTATTAAACTGGTGCCCCTGTGCCTGTCTTGCTCTGAGCAACACAAACATAAGCTTACAGTATTGGAAAACTTGCCACATGCATGTTGTTAAAACCAGTTTAACTTAATTAAGCACACTAATGCTGAGGAACTAACACTAAAAGGTAGCACTACAGAAAAAATTCTGATTTGACAGAATGACGCAAATAATATATTTTTTTTAATTTGTCAACATTTTATTGGAAACTTATATGAAGAGGTATTGAAACAAGGATTAGTTTTTAATTAAAAGCAATCTTTCTGGCTTTTTTGGCTGCAAAATCAGTAAGAATGTCATCATATGACAAAGACAAAGTGATGTCTTGTTCGATTGCAAGAATAGCAAGACCAGTCAAGTGTTCCTGACTCATTGTAGAGCGGAGATCATTTTTAATGAGCTTTAGTTTCGAGAAACTCCGTTCTCCTGATGCTACTGTTACAGGAATTGTCAGTAGAATACGAGCGGCAATGTACACATTAGGATATATGTCAACAAGTTTTCTGGTATGAATAAACTGTACAATGTCCATCATTGATTTTGCATGTGGCAACAACTCAATTCTTCATACAGTTCAAGTTCATTTTAATCAAAACGATCCCCATGCTTCAGGAGGCTTTCTAGGTCAGGTGTCCCCAACATGGTGCCCGCGGGCGCCATGGCGCCCACAGGAGCCTCTCAATGCACCTGCGTACTAGCAGGAGGATGAGCATCTGCCGAAATGCCACCGAAATTCAGCATTTCGGCGCCGACACCTCTGGATGACACTGCTTGCTGCCGACAAGCAGCGTCATTCAGAGGCATCGCCGCCGAATTTTGACAGCATTTTGGCGGATGCTCGTCTGCCACCATGATCCTTCATCTGGCACCTGCCAGAAGAAAAAGGTTGGGGATCACTGCTCTAGGTTCTTGTACTTTGCCATTAGTTGCTCCTTTTCCTATTTCGTTGAATTTAGTCCCGCTCAGCCCGCTGCCAGCTGAGTGAATGGAACCCCAGCGCCGACAGCGGGTTGAGTGGCTCAGTTGGGGTCTCAGCCGTCGGTCTGCTCAGCCCGTTGCCAGCCTGGGGTTCCTTGGGTGTCCCCAGGCCAGCAGTGGGTGCTGAGTGGGGCTGGCTGCCGGGACCCCAGGTGGCAATGGGGCAGCAGCTGGAACCCCAGAGCAGTGGCGGGCTGAGCCACTCAGCCCACCACTGCATGTCATCAAAAATCAGCTTGCATGCCACCTTTGGCACATGTGCCATAGGTTGCCGACCCTTGCTCTGTACACTAGTAAGGAGATGAGCATATTACAGTTGTTGGAGGGCTCCATTTAGCAGTAACAGGGCTATAGGAAAGTCAGTCAACATTTTTTATTTCTCTGATGAAAACTGGCCCACTCTCTTCCCCATATCAAACTTCTCACAAATAATTGTCAACAACTTAATTTTCTGTTTTTGGCTAAGATATTGATTTAAAAAAATTGAAATTGAATTCAGGATTGTTAGCAAGCATTTTTAGCAAACAAATTTGCTCAATGACAATCAAAATGGCAACACTGTACTGCTTTCATGCTTGGATCACCCCTCGCCTGCTGGTCCAACAGCTGCAGTAGAGGAGGAGATGGGTGGATTTGGGGGTCCTGCAGTTTTCCACCTACTGGGGTGCAGAATGGCAACAGCAGAAGCAAACCCTCAGGTCCAATCACACGCCAATGGGTACCACCGCCAGCCCAACAGGCCATGGTGAAGTTAGCACAGCATCTGATCTCAAGGATGGGGCACCCATGGAGCCACAGCAGCTCATCCTGCCCTGTGCAGCTCCCCCCGGATGAGATGGATCACTGTCAGTCCGGGGGAGAGACGCGCTCCCCAGCTAGGGTGACCAGATCCAGATGTCCTGATTTTGTAGGGCCAGTCCCGATATTTGGGGCTTTGTCTTATATGGGCACCAAATACCCCCACCTAGGATGACCAGACAGCAAGCGTGAAAAATCAGGACGAGAGGTAGGGGGGGAATAGGAGCCTATATAAGAAAAAGACCCCAAAATTATAAAAGTGGGACATCTGCTCACCCTACCCCAACCCCCTGTCCTGATTTTTCACACATGCTATCTGTGTGACCATTCCAATCCTGGCTGCCTGCGAGGAAGTGAGTTACTTTCACTGTCATTCCTCAGCAGGTAGGCTGCCAGCCTCCCCCCTCTGCCGCAGCACCTCACCCAACCCAGCCCTTACAGCCCTCATGCCTGGGGAAAAAGTCACACTCATAGTGAGTTCCTTCTCCCACCCCTTCCCAGAGACCCCAGCAGCCAATCCCCTCCCTCAGACTGTGCTGCATTCGGCTGTCTCGAGGACTCAGCAGCCCTGCTCTTACATTTTCCACTGCTTCCCGTCTGTCCGTGCTCCCGGCAGAGTGGTGCCCCCAGACCTAGTGGTGCCCTAGGCAGCTGCCTGTTCTGCCTATGGCTAAGGACGGCCCTGGCTGTGCTCCACCAATATCTGGAGCTGAATTTCTCCCCTGGCCCTGCCTGGAGCAGGCACCAGCCCCTGCCACGACCACTACTCCCCAGCCCTGAGCATCTCTCCTCCCACCCAGTAGCATAGTGAGGGGGAGGAGGGGAAGCAGCTGCCCCCCTCTGAGCACATTTCCAAAATCAACGTCTTTCCAGGCAGGCAGCACTGGGCTCCGGACTTGGCGTCCAGAGCCGGGTTTTGCGTGTGGCCCCCAGCTGGCTCTCCACTCACACCACCGTCCTGCATCCCCAGCCTAGCTCGCTGGCTCCGGGGCTGCAGGCAGCGTCTGCTGGTTGCCGGGCTCCCCGGGGGTGAGGTGGAGGAGGCGCCCGCCTGCAGCTGCCTGGCTCCCTGAGCCGGGGTGGGCTCTGCTGGGACGGGAAGGGGCAGCAGCACAGCCCCTTCAGTGCGGCGGGGGACCGAGGAGCTGCAGCCCCGTTGATCCCAGGCAGCCCAGTGCAGAGCAAGGCGGCTGTGTGACAGGGAAGGGGGCTCTGAAGCCCAGCTGGTGCTGGTGGAGAAGGAAGGAAAAGGGGAGGGAGGATTTTTTTTCTCGTGGTCTCTCTTCAGCGGAGGGGGCTGAGGGCGCAGCTGGACCAGGAGGCAAAGGAGCGACTTTGGGTTATTGCCCCCCGCCACTGTATTTACCCTCCCTCAGTGTTGTGTCCGGGGCTATGAAACTGAGCTTAGTGCAGCTTGTGAAGGAGGGAGCGGTAAAGGTGCTTTAAGGTGCCAGTTATGTCTCCTCAGTCTCACTGCTCAATAGCTGCAGCCCCAGTGCTCCGAATTCAGCAATGTTCTCAGGGACTGTACAATACTCTATTCAAGTTTTCTATTGCCTGCTAAATGCTTCAGCAATGCCACCTTTTCACTTAGCTAGCTCCTGAATAGTGGTGACTGAGGGCGGGGGGGAGGGAGTGTAGCAGATGCCAGTTTGAGGTGAATAGTCTTTTGGCCAGATTCTTTGTGCTATGGACTGGAGCAAAGTGGCTGGTAGATAACCAGGCATCTGGTTAATAATTGTTCTCTAAATTCAGCTTTCTTCTTTCTCTCTCTGTGAATTATCACTAATTCAAAATAGTAGTGTGCAAGCTGACGGGATAATGGTAATACCATAATCTCTAGTTATAGCATTGTAAACCCTACTACCTGATTAGTAATTGGATATGTCAGGTGGCACCTTTTTTTATGTGTTCTCTCCCCCGATGTTAGAACCTGGCTACACCCCTGGGGAGGGGAGCTTCCTAGACCTGAGCAGCTGGGGCTTGGGTGAATTTTGTGACACTCTTCCCCCCCCACTCTGCCCCAGCCACCACCCTGCTGTCCCTACTCCTGCACCACACTGGGCAAGAGGCAGTCCCATCCCCAGTGAGGCTATGGTGAGGGACAGCAGCAGGGGAGGCCACACATGATGGCAACCCCCTCCCCACCCCGGTACCCACCATAGGGGAGGCGAGTGGGCTTTCTGGACATGAGAGGGGCCCTAGGAACATGTGCAGTGACCGGGGTTGGGGGAGAGGAGGGGTCCCTCCCCTGGAGCTTTCTGCTGCCAGTGAGGTGGTGGAGGGGAATCCTCTCTGGCCCTAGCCCTGAGGCAGCCTGTCTGCACCCCAAGTTCCTTATCCCCAGCCCTGCCCCACCCCAGAGCCGGTGCCCCCAGCACCCCAACCCTGAGCCCCAGCCCTGAGCACCCTCCTGCACCGTGAACCCCTCATCCCCAGCCCCACCCCAGAGTGCTCACCTGAGGGGAAAAACGCACAACTTAAATTTGGTGGTCAGTTTAGTGTATCATAGAATATCAGGGTTGGAAGGGGCCTCAGGAGGTCATCTAGTCCAACCCCCTGCTCAAAGCAGGACCAATTCCCAACTAAATCATCCCAGCCAGGTCTTTGTCAAGCTGGGCCTTAAAAACCTCTAAGGAAGGAGATGCCTCCCCCTTCCCTAGGTAACCCATTCCAGTGCTTCACCACCCTCCTAGTGAAACAGTGTTTCCTAATATCCAACCTAAACCTCCCCCACTGCAACTTGAGACCATTGCTCCTTGTTTTGTCCTCTGCTACCACTGAGAACAGTCTAGATCCATCCTCTTTGGAACCCCCTTTCAGGTAGTTGAAGGCTGCTATCAAATCCCCCCTCAACCTTCTCTTCTGCAGACTAAACAATCCCAGTTCTCTCAGCCTCTCCTCATACATCATGTGCTTCAGCCCCCTAATCATTTTTGTTGCCCTCCACTGGACTCTTTCCAATTTTTCCACATCCTTCTTGTAATGTGGGGCCCAAAATTGGACACAGTACTCTAGATGAGGCCTCACCCATGTTGAATAGAGGGGAATGATCATGTCCCTCGATCTGCTGGCAATGCCCCTATTTATACAGCCCAAAATGCTGTTTGCCTTCTTGGCAACAAGGGCACACTGTTGACTCATATCCAGCTTCTCGTCCACTGTAACCCCTAGGTCCTTTTCTGCAGAACTGCTTCCTAGCCGTTCAGTCCCTAGTCTGTAACAGTGAATGGGATTCTTCCATCCTAAGTGCAGGACTCTGCACTTGTCCTTGTTGAACCTCATTGGGTTTCTTTTGGCCCAATCCTCTAATTTTTCTAGGTCCCTCTGTATCCTATCCCTACTCTCCAGCGTATCTACCACTCCTCCCAGTTTATTGTCATCTGCAAACTTGCTGAGAGTGCAGTCCACGCCATCTTCCAGATCATTAATGAAGATATTGAACAAAACCAGCCCCAGGACCGACCCTTGGGGCATTCGACTTGAAACCGGCTGCCAGCTAGACATGGAGCTGTTGATTACTGCCCATTGAGCCTGACGATCTAGCCAGCTTTCTATCCACCTTACAGTCCATTCATCCAGCCCATACTTCTTTAACTTTCTGTCAAGAATACTGTGGGAGACCGTATCAAAATCTTTGCTAAAGTCAAGGAATAACACATCCACTGCTTTCCCCTCATCCAGAGAGCCAGTTATCTCCTCATAGAAGGCAATTAGGTTAGTCAGGCATGACTTGCACTTGGTGAATCCATGCTGACTGTTCCTGATCACTTTCCTCTCCTCTAAGTGTTTCAGAATTGATTCCTTGAGGACCTGCTCCATGATTTTTTCAGGGACTGAGGTGAGGCTGACTGGCCTGTAGTTCTCTGGATCCTCCTCCTTCCCTTTTTTAAAGATGAGCACTACATTAGCCTTTTCCCAGTCATCTTGGACTTCCCCCTGTTCGCCATGAGTTTTCAAAGATAATGGCCAATGGCTCAGCAATCACATCTGCCAACTCCTTTAGCACCCTCGGATGCAGTGCATCCAGCCCCATTGACTTGTGCTCGTCCAGTTTTTCTAAATTGTCCTGAACCACTTCTTTCTCCGCAGAGGGCTGGTCACCTTCTCCCCATACTGTGCTGCCCAGTGCAGCAATCTGGGAGCTGACCTTGTTTCAAAGACAGAGGCAAAAAAATCATTGAGTACATTAGCTTTTTCCACATCCTTTGTCACTAGATTGCCTCCCTCATTCAGTAAGGGGCCCACACTTTCCTTGACTTTCTTCTTGTTGCTAACATTCCTGAAAAAACTCTTCTTGTTACTCTTAACATCTCTTGCTAGCTGCAGCTCCAAGTGTGATTTGGTCTTCCTGATTTCATTCCTGCATGCCTGAGCAATATGTTTATACTCCTCCCTGGTCATTTGTCCAGTCTTCCACTTCTTATAAGCTTCTTTTTTGCATTTAAGATCAGCAAGGATTTCACTGTTAAGCCAAGTTGTTCGTCTGCCATATTTACTATTCTTTCTACACATCAGGATGTTTTTTTCCTGCAACCTCAATAAGGATTCTTTAAAGTACAGCCAGCTCTCCTGGACTCCTTTCTCCCTCATGTTATTCTCCCAGGGGATCCTGCCCATCAGTTTCCTGAGGGAGTCAAAGTCTGCTTTTCTGAAGTCCAGGGTCCATATTCTGCTGCTCTCCTTTCTTCCTTGTGTCAGGATCCTGAACTCGACCATCTCATAGTCACTGCCTCCCAGGTTCCCATCCACTTTTGCTAGTGTCATTGTGTTTAGCACAATACTTGATTATTTTACACCCTTTAAAGTATATAACTAGTTGTATACAGGTATTACGAAGTGGGAATGTTCTTAATGTTTTCTCTGAATACTGTGTGGGTGCCTCAGTTTTCCCTATGCATTTCTTAACAATCTAGATGGTGGGATAAGGGGGTGTGATTGTTGTAGATCCCTAGAGGGCCAGTGTGATGCTGTCTGCACAGAGAATGGCCGAAACCCTGTCTCCGGGCAACTGGTGGCCTGGGCCATGCTCATGCAAGGTGCCAGCTGAAGGTGTTGGAGAACAAAGAGTTCATGTGGCCTCCTAATGCCTGGAAAAGAGACAAAGGCCAGATGAGGGAGTGTTAGTACCTGTGCTGACTTCCGGGAAGCGCATAGTGTGGAAGGGGATGCTGGGATGCTCTGGAACCACTCCTTCGAAACCAGTCAGGACTCTGGGGGAGCCTCCTCTCTCTGAGCATACTGTCTTCAGGGCAAGAAGCTTACAGCTTCCTGGGTCTGACCTCAGAGCATTCAGCATGGCCTTCCACACCGTGCGCTTTCTGCAGTGAGTCCACCCAGCTGGGTTCCTGGGGCAGCCAGAGGTCCCTGCACCCCAACTCTGCAGTCAGACATGACTCTCAGCCAGCCGGTAAAACAGAAGGTTTATTAGACGACAGGATCACAGTCTAGAACAGAGCTTGTAGGTGCAGAAAACAGGACCCCTCAGTCAGGTCCATCTTGGGAGGTAGGGAGCCCAGACCCAAGTTCTGAGCCTCTCCCCATTTCTCCAGCCAGCTCCAAACTGACACTCCCTCCTCTGGCCTTTGTGTCTCTTATGGACAAGGAGGCCACCTGATCTCTTTGTCCCCAACACCTTCAGTTGGCACCTTGCAGGGTAAGCTGAGGCACCCACACAGTATTCAGAGAAAACATTAAAAACATTCCCACAAAATATAATACTGTATATTGAAGCAGGCAAGTGCTGCTTCTGACTTTCCACTTTTAATTGACGCTTGTAATCTTGTGGTGCCGACGTGTTGTAGATTCATTTTGTCCCAGCAACAAATTCTTGATTTGTAGGACCACTAATAATCAACAATGGATTTTTCTGATAGTGATATTGTGCAATAAAGAGAAACTTAAATGCTTACGGCTTCCAGTCCATGTTTACACTATTTAATAAAATATAGATATCAGCTTACAGGGTGGAAGTGGAGGGGAGGCATCACCATTTTGGGCACCACCAAAAATTATACAAACCTGCCACCTATGCCCACAACTGGTGAGCTCCTCCACACCTGCAAGTTTCTCTGATTTAAACAGAACTGAGACTGGAGATAGGGCAGCTGCAGTGTTCGGCAAGGGTCCTGAAAATTCCTTTAATAACTCCCCCAATAGTCCCAGTCTCAGCCGATGATAATGGGATAGGTGAGGACTGGGGCCAGATCAACCACCAGGAACTTTGTAAGCTCACCCACAGTTAGTGTCACTTGAACATGGGGATCAGATTTCATGTTCCTGTGCATGCACTGTAATAGGATGGTGCCTCTGGTAGACCCAGGGTTTGGGACCACAGAGCTCAGCACTAGGATCTGAGCACAGCCTGAGTTTATGAGCCCCACAACTTCTATCCTATTCACTCTTACGGGGTGTCAACTTGGCAAGGTTTCCTTGTTGAGCCCGGAGTCCAGATCTTCCCAAAGCTGCCCCTGTGTGGAGTACAGTCTCGGGACCAGTGCTCAGGATGGTCACATGCAAAACACAAGTCTTGGTCTTCACTGCGGTGACTTAGCCCTCCTCTGGGTGTTTGGGATGGCCTCTCCATGTGGAATCCCTGTACTTTGGGAGCTGGTGATATTCCTTTCCTAAACTCTGGTGGGTTGGGGGTCTCTTGGATTGGCTGTGGGTTGACAGTTCTGGACTTTTGGTCCAGGATATCCATGGGCATCGAAATGGACACAGTTAGCCCCCTGGAAAAGAGTGCTGCAGGCTATCAGTTTTTCTAGTGGTGGACTATGCAACCCAGTACCCTGAGGCTATACCACTATGCTCTATGAATGCCAAAGCAGTTGGTGCCAAGCTTATGAACATCTTTCCCTGGGCTGAGGTACCATGGCAGATCATAATGGATCAGGGAACAAACTTTCATGTCCCAGACAATGAAGCAGTTGTGTCAGCTGAAAATCAAGACCCTCCGAACATCCTTCCATCATCCCTAAATAGACAGTTTGATGAAACAATTCATCAGAACACTAAAAACTATGCTCAGGAGTTTCTCATTACAGATGTCCAGCACTGGGACCAGTTGCTCCCTCCTCTCCTGTTTGCCTTACAAGAGGTACCACAGTACTCCACCAGCTTCTCACCATTCAAACTGTTGTAGGGAAGGGAACCATGAGGAATTTTGGACCTCATTCGAGAAATGTGGGAAGAAAAACCCCTTGAGCCTATAATGTGATACAGTATGTTCTTACCCTGCAAGAGAAGTTTGAAGCTTTAGGCTTGTTTGCCAAAGAGAGCCTCTTACACACCCAGTACACCCAGAAAGCAGCCTATAATGAAAAGGCTGCATCTAGGTGTTTCAACTTGACGATTGAGTTCTCTTACTATTGCTCATTGCAGAATCAAAGCTGCTAGTCCACTGGCTTGGCCTGTATGAGGTGATACGATAGGTAGGGCTGATGAATTAGGAAATGCAATAGTCAGACAAGTGAAAACTCCTACAAATCTACCATGTGAATTTTTAAAAATCATGGAAAACCAAAGAAAGCCTACCTATATTCCCTTACTCACTGGAACCAGAATTGGGCCTTCAGGCCACCAGGATGTTGGAGCCAGGGATGGTCAAAATCAGACGCAACCTCACCTATAACAGAGGACCCAAGTCCGGCAGTTGATCACTACCTTCTCAGCTGTATTCTATACCCAACCTGGGGGAATCCATTTAATGCTCCATCATATTCAGACCAAACTGGATCTGACCAAGAGACATTGGTAGATCCCTTTCATACCTGAATCCTGGAAAAAATGGCCTTTTCCACCCCTCTTTGTCTCTTCCTGTTCCAGAGCCCTTCAGGTTACATAGGGACCCAGCCACACCCCAATGACTGATGGACCCCATAACCACCATTACACCACTGCATACCTAGATGACATTGTAATCTACAGTCAAAACTGGCAAGACTACCTAAAACATGTAACTACAATATTACAGTTCCTTTAGGGAGCCAGCCTGACAGCAAATCCCACTAAGTGTCACCTGAGCAAGACCGAAACAACCTATGTTGGGTACACTTTGGGAAAAGGCACAGTGCAACACTTTGTGAATAAGGTCCAGGTCCTCCAGACATGCCCCACACCCTCCTTGAGGAAACAGGCATGCCAGTTTTTAGACTTGGCAGGATACTATGGCTGGTTTATTCCTGGGTTATCAACCACTACAGACCCTCTTACTGGTCTAAAAAGTAACAGCCCGAAGAAGATCCAGTGGACCAAGGCTTGTGAACAGACTTTTGGAATTCCTGCTACAGACCAAAGCCTCAGATGCAGCACTGGGGGTACTGTCTTATCCCAGGTAGTGCCATCCTCGAGCCACAAGTTGCTCCCCAAGGACAGGGCTTTCTTTGTAATGGAAAAGGAAGCATTGGATGAGAAGTGGGCTATGGATCCACTTCAGTATTTCTCCCTGGGCACTCACTTTGCTTTAGTCACAAACCATGACTCTCTACATGAAGGATACTAACCCACAGCCTTTCTCCTTCCATATCCAACAGTGGGCCAGAAGAGCCCACTTGAACGTGGATTTCTTTTCGTGAGATGTGAGAGAGCTGATGGGGAAGGAATGCCTCCCAAATGGTATCATAAGGGAGGGAGAGATGTGTGACGGAGCAGAGAAACCTCATACCACCAGAACAAAGGTTAAAGAGAGACTGAGGGCCCAGCTAGCCCTGCCCTGCTATATCTGCAGCCAATGCCAGGCCTGGAAGGGGAAGGAAAGGAGAGAACCTGACTCAGTTCAGGGCTGGCTGGAGAAGAGACAGTTCTGCTTCTCTATATGAGGAGAGCTTCATTACCAACCTGACAGCTGGAACAGCTGCTAGGGTAGAAGCACCATGTCCCTTACTGAGAGGGAGACTGTTGAACCTAGGGAGCACCCAGAAGTGAGTGAACTTTACTATTTGACTATAAGGACATTGTGGGGCCTAGCCCCCTCCAATCGTGCATCTGCCCAGCCCAGAGGGACCTGAGGCCGTGGAAGCATGCCACAAAAGGTCCACAAGGGGGCACTACTCCAGGCACACTACTACAGACTGTTTGGACTCTAGAGGCCACCCCCTGATATGAAGGGATATGGTGGGAAATAGCCTAGGGCAGTGGACTTAGACTGTCTGCCAGGAGGACCTTTCCAGTGTTGCTTCGTACAGGGCTCTGAGACCCAGTGGAGAGGGAGGTTCCAGGGTCCCCTTACCACATCCCCTTAAGGACCGAGTGTGATGGGATCCCCGGGATGCAGTAGGGACTGTGGGACTGCTGTGCCCCCCTAACTCTCCAGCCTGAGCTGTCTCTCACAATGCTTTGCTAGTGACAAGCAGCAAATCCCTCCAGGTACTGTTATCACTCAGGCCTTGGCAAGTAAGTTGGCAAGTTACTGTGCAGGAAGGCAGCTTTCTGCATTGTAACTCCCGAGATGTATGCACTGCCAAGCCATTTAGTGTGCAGAAACTCCTCAGTTGCAGGGTTGCAAAAAACCCACCTTGATGAGTGTCGTAAGCCTTAAAGCACACAGACTCCAGGGCTGTATTGGCAGTGTAAACACATTACAACTCAGAATGCAATCAATTGGCCTCTGGAAGTGTTCTATAATCCCTCAAGTGTCTACTCTGATCATTGTTTTGAACTCAACTGCCCTGGAGACATGCGCCCCTCCCCTTTCAAAGCTCCATTTCTGACAGCCATTGCATGCTGTGCTGATCTGCTCTGGGACACAAAGCAAACCATTAATGTGGAATGCTCGTGCTGTTGAACACAGAGGCAGGTGTGTGTGTGTGTGTTTGTTTGGGTATGAGAGAGAAAGAGGGGGGCAGAGAGCTGGGGAAAGAGGCGAGGGCTGATGTTGGAGTTTCCCCCTCCCCTTGCCTCAGGACCGGTTGCTTCCTGCCACTGTCTGAACTTACAAGACAGCATCCGGAAACACTTTCTGTCCCCCAGAACACACTGTCTCCCCTCCATACACACACACATTCCCTGTCACACACTCTGCCCTCCTACACCCACTTCAGTGGAAAAGCAGCTGGCAGTGTAGTAGGATGCCCACGGAACAATGGGATGGGGAAACCTGCATCATGTGATGCTGTGTCTGCCCCATGAGGCATTGCAAACCCTTCCCAAAGCACCCTGTGGCCAGTTGCACAGTGGGATAGCTACCACAATGCACTGCTCTCTTTGCCATTGCAAGAGCTGCTAATGTGGTGTGCTTGGCTGTCACAAGGAGCACAGTGTGGACATGCAACAGCAGTTTAATTCCAGCGCTTTAATAAAAGTGGTATAACTTGTTGCGCAGAAACTTGCCATACCCTCAGCCACCGGCATGCAGAGGCACACATAGCTAAGTTGCATGAATGCTCTCATGCATTATACACAGCAAAACACCAGCAAATCTCCCAAACCCCCAGCCTTACACCTCAGGAATATATCATTTTACACTGCTCAAGCCCTTCTCTTGAGTAGTGCCAGTTTATTAACTAGTTCACCACTTCATCAAAGGAAACTGGACATGTACCAGCCTTTGTAATCAGAGCAGATTCCCTAAGCATTTCAGATAAATTCACTGGTTAAGATAAAGCATTAAAATCACAGACTATCAGTGTTGGAAGGGACTCAGGAGGTCATCTAGTCCAGTGCTTCTCAAGCTATCTGATGTGGGGGACCGGCAATTTTTTTTTCCAGTGTACCAGGGACCGGTGCCATATTATTATCCTATTCAACGCTGTTATGAGGAAACTCTCCACGGACTGGCAGCTGATGGCTCACGGACCGGTGCCGGTCCACGGACCACCACTTTGAGAAGCACTGATCTAGTCCAACCCCCTGCTCAAAGCAGGACCAATCTCCAACTAAATCATCCCAGCCAGGGCTTTGGCAAGCCTGACCTTAAAAACCTCTAAGGAAGGAGATTCCACCATAAGTGTATTAACTACAGAAAGATAGATTTTAAGTGATTATAAGTGGCAAGCATAAAAGTAAAAGTTAACAAAGAAAATAAAAAGTAAGCACACCTTAATCCTAAACCTTATTAGACTAAGCAGTATTTGGATCAAGCAATATTTCTCATCCTACTGGATGTTGCAGCATGTCAACAGAGATACTATCCATGACCCCCACCTTTAAATCACTTTCTAACCATCAATTTCTGTGTGCATTTTGGCCAAAGACACAAGAATCTTGAATCCTCCTATTAATAAAAGCTCTGCCCTTTGTTCTGGCAATATGTCACCTTCTTGAATTACACTCTACTTAACCACAGAGATCCCTGCACCAGTATCTTCCTATCCTAAGTATTCCCCTCCATTAATTTTGACAACCTCATAATTTCATATACACTAACAATATGCGTACTTGACAGAACAATGAGTTTCAGCAGATCATGACCTTTCATATGGTATCGTACATGGCATTCTTTGTATGAAATATCACCACCATATACCAGTGATGAATATGAGGGTTACAGGGTGCTACTTTGTGGCACAATGTGTTGCACCTACCCCCCATTCTCTTTTCCCTTCCCTTCCTTAGTGCTGCTGCAAGGAGGTGGAGCTGTTCATGAGGGCAGAGGTCTGCATGAGAGTGGAAGCCTACAGGGGGGAGGAAATCAGCATGGGGATGGAGGCCTGCATGTGGGTGGATTTGCCTGATCCAGCTGCTGTCAAGTCCTGATTTCACACAACCATGGAATTGTTTTAAGTGTTTCTGGTCTGCAGCGCATAGAAGCGTGGAGGGGACTCCAGATGTTGTCACAGCCAGGTTGTGGGCAGCCAGACCTAGCAGTCAGAGTCTGTAGTCACAAGACAGGAACCAGAGGCAGTCTGGGTCAGGATACCAGGAGGTTAGAGTCAAGAGACAAACTGGAGGTCAGAATCACAAATCAAATGTCAGGAGTCACACCAGTTCAGGATGCCAGTAAATCAAGCCATGGAAGCAGGAAGCACAGGGCACGAAGTCCAGAGCAGGGTAGAGCTCAGTTATTCAGATAGTTTCCTGTTCCTGTTGTTGGCTTAAGTAGGACCAGCAGGCCAATCAGCTGCTCCGAGACTCCACCAATAGGATTGCAAGGGTGGAGCCTCAAACTGGGGCTGAGCTTCATGGGTCCCAGGTATGCAAGCCTCAGCAGGCTTCCAGATGGAGGTATCACACTGTGCCTATAAACCCTGCAGACCCAGGTTTCAGACCTGTGGGTCATGACAACGTGGTATGAGTGCAGTAGCAGCCTGTATTCTGGTGCCCTCAAGCACAGACAGGTCTTTCTTTTGGGCTCTATCTTCATCCCTTAGCTGATGTTCCTGTTCTAGAAACTATGCTGCAAGCCTCTCTTTGTGTGTTGCAACTTTGTCCTCTTGCACTGTAGCCTGTCTGTGCCATGCCACTAGTCACAAATCCTCTCTCTCTGATACTACACCTGCTCATTGTCCCTGTCTAGAAGGTGTTCTGTAAGTTCAACATGAAAGGGCTTCCGGTTGCACTGGTCTGTGACAGTTCTGCATCCCAGGGATCTGCTGCAGTGGGCCCAACTGCCAAGGTTGGAGGGGCATCAGAGCTCTTAGGGCCTTACAGCAAGCAGTGCATTATTGTTTCAGTGCTTCACAACAGGCTCAGTTCATCCACAGGCAAAAATTCCTTGTGGAATCTCCAGGCCAGAAATTGACATTGTGTAAAACTGAGCTGCAACATATTCTGAGAGGAACACCTCAGCTCCAAGAAGATCCTTGGACAAAACTCAGTTTATCACAGTGAAAAGACTGCACAGACCATGGTAAGTTATAGTTTACAGATTTTTTTTTCTTGTTTGTTTAAAAATTGCAGAGCTCCTTAGCCTTTTCTGGGGGGTATTCCCGAGGGGGAGCCGTGGGTTACTATATAAGCCTGCTGTCTACTTGCAGGCATTCCACATTCCTGAGGACATTACAATCCTACAGGCTCCAGAATGGCAAAGGTAGATTTTATTCCAAGCTGCCTGTGGTGAACCAGCCATGTATGCCACAGAGATCTTCAAACGAATGGTGACAGAGCAGCACATGTACAAGTGGAGTGGGCTGGTGACCTTCAGAGGAGCGGCTGGGAAAAATGCACTTCCCCAAAATCTGACAACTGATCTAGGGTTCCTACTATAGGAAAAGTTTGCATCTATCAGTGGCTGGGATTGGATCAAAATTCATGGAGGAATCAACAGGATGCTGTGTTAGCATCCCCATGGATGACTGTGTCCCTATGGCTCTGAAAGGCTTTGGATGTAGACTGCTCTGAATGCTTCTACCCAAGGACTACATTGAAACACACATGGTAATATGAACTCTCAAAGAACTATATAGCCATTCTGCTTCCTCGGCATATTTCGGGACTGCACACAAACCCCAGGTAGTATTCTGATATTGATTTTGTCACCCATTGACTCACAGGACATGAGTCTGGGGGTCCCAGGCCCACGCTGCGTCCACACTGTAAAATGGTGGTTTGGACCTGGACCTCCATGGGACCCCAGCTCGAACCCTTCACCCCGTGGGGTCCTGGGGCCCGGGCCTGAATTAGACGAATTGTGTGTAGACAGAAGGGGTGTTTGGACTTGAACCTCCCCAAGAAAGAGTCAACATAGAAGACAGAAGCTGCATTTTCTAGTTTTGCTGTACTTTTCTCTCTCTTTTTGTGAGTGTTTGTCCTTTAAAGGAAACAGGATTGGACTTTAACAATAATGGCACCAGACTATCTCAACTAACTACTTTTCCCCCCTCCTCCAAAAAAAGGACCGTTATTACCCTCTCTAATACTATCTAAGAGACTCAACTGGGGGATTTCCTTATGGAAATCTCTTTATAGCTAAAGGGAAAGGAAATAAGGGATACTATTAAAATGCAAGCCATATATAATACTTGACATTTCAGTTGCTTTAATTGTTTTTCCTTCTTTTTCTGTATCTTTAATAAAAAGTTTAAAAGATTTTCAATGGCGTATTTGCCATGGGACTAAGCAGGCTGAGGTCTCTGTACACAAAACCCCAAGCCATGCTTAACTGTTTCGTGTTTTGCAGTGAGATGGTCATGTGCCTTTGACTTTCTGGGCCCACTTACTCCATCAAAATAATCAATTGGGACCTCTGGGTGCCGTCACAGTACAACTGGTGAATCATCATGCCTGGATGCCCTTTGGGTAGGTCAGTGTGCTCTTGTCAGGCAGTAAACCATTGCATATACAAGTGTAGAGACCACCCCTTATGTCTAGTACTATTATGACTAATGCTAGCTGTTCCTCTGTGTTACCATTTCTTTTTATAAGGAGAGTGATATAAGGAGCAGTTATTTTTAAATGAGTGTAATCTTTCAAAGGAAACCTAGGGGAAGGAGAAAATTACTCATCCACAACAATTTCTCCAGTAACAGTCAGCAGAACAATGACCGGCCAGGTTTTATAACAAGATTAATATTAGGTGTGTGTGGATTCATATATGTTGCCTGCAACTGTCCTCCTCCTTGAAGGAGGATTGACACAGTGGATTACAGCTTTTCCTTCAAGGAGAGTGGCTTGTGCTCATGCTCACACCGCCTCACTAAACAAGCATCCTCTATGGGGCAAGGAATGGCAATCCTTCTTCACAATGGACATTGGCCACAATATGGTTTTAACTCATATGTTTTCTCATCTCATTCAAGATCACTGTATTAGATGATTTAATAGGTTTGTGATTTGTGACCTAGAGAAGAGCTCTGGGTAGCTTGAAAGCGTGTCTCTCTTACCAATGGAAGTTGGTTTAATAAAAGATATTACCTAACCCACCTTGTCTCTCTCATATCATGGGACTACAACAACACTGCAAACAACAATTCAATAGGTGACGCTCTTCCCTCTCAGTCTGGCCAAAACCAGCACTCCAGCACAGTACTAAGTGCAGTGTGCTCTTGGAAGCACGGCTCTTCATCTGAGAGGCACAACTGAACTCCCATCCACTTGTGGTCAGAGAGGATCCTATGGCATTTGTATGTGCATGTATTACAGGTGTCCTATTCCATATCCTGGCCACCTACCAATTTGAGCAATAGCATCCTCCCAACCTATGTTCCCCAATAGCTTAAATTAAACATTTAATATAATGTCACACACTTCATAGCTTCTGTAGGCTGAGGTCACTACATACATTGAGGCTTCTTGCATTCCTCCTTTCCCCTGCACAAATTCTCTGTGTGCCACTCTCCCATCTCCCTCTAGTTCATGGACCCCCTTAAACTCCCCCTGCCCACACCAGAGGCTCTCTGTGTAACCCATTCCCTCCTCCCCCAAGCCAGGGTCTCTGCATACTCTTCCTCCTATCCTTCCTGTGCCAGGGGATCTGAGTGCACCCCTGTTCCCTCACCATTAGACTTTCTTTCCTTTATGTCTGGGAAATAAAGCATTCAGGTCATGTCTACACTACAGACTTTGGTCAACATGAGTAATGTCAGCATAAAGCTGCTGCAGTTAGTATATCATATGTGTGCATACTCAGCTGTTGCACTGGCACTGCACGTATTCACCTTGTGTACGTGTCAATGCATAGTCTGGTGCACCATGGGTAGTTAGCCCAGTGTGCTACTCACCACCATCTGGCACACTGTCCTTTGAGAAATGTTTGCTATGCATAGTGGGGCACAAATGAGTCATGCAGGGGTGACTAGGAGTAAGAGATCCAATTCGCATCATGCAACTTTCTCTATCCTATAATGTCATCTGCATCCCACAGTGTCATGCATATCCCTTAATTTTTGTGTATTTTTAGAAAGAAAAATACTACCACCCCCCCTGCAGCGTTTCTTGCTTTTCGCCATTTCTGACAGAAGCCTGCACATCTCTGCACTAGTGTAATGAGCATAGCAAACACAGGACACACAATCCTCTGCTATTTGCAGAGCTTCAGGAAGGGACATGATGATTTCATGGCGGACAACTTGCTGTGGGACATAGTGAAAGCCAATTCAGGGTTGTTGGTGGCATTCACAGGGCAGCTGAAGATGATGGCACGCTGCTTCTGAACCTGAGAAACGGGGCGGTTCCAGGCACCAGCACACCAAGTGCGTGCCTGGAGTGGCAAGCTGTGGAGGATGGCCTGCCGGTTGCTGTGAGGGCGGCAGGCAGGCAGCTTTCAGCAGCATTTCTGCGGGAGGTCCACTGGTCCTGCAGTTTCAGCAGCAATCCAGCGGTGGGTACGCCAAAGGCGCGGGGCTGGTGGACCTCCCTTAGGCATGCCGCCGAAAGCTGCCTGACTGCTGTGCTTGGGACCACACCGCTTTGAGCGCATCAACAGAAAGGGCTGCTGGTCTATGGTTATGCAAGCACTGGTAAATCACTGGGGATGCTTCACTGACATCAATGTGTCTGGTCAGGGAAGGTGCATGATGCTTGGATCTTTTAGAACACAGAACTGTTCAGAAAGCTACAAGCTGGGACTTCTTTTCCTGACCAATAGCTTGCCGTTGGTGATGTTGAGATACCAGTAGTGACCCTACAGGACCTAGCTTACCTCTTGCTCATGAAGCCATACACCAGCCATCTCAACAGTGCCAAGGAAAGATTGAGCTACTAGCTTGACAGGTGCAGAATGACAGTTGTATGTGCCTTGGTAGATTGAAGGGATGCTGGCAGTCTTTACTCACAGCATTGGATCTCAATGAGAAAAAAATCCGATGGTTAAGATACCTGCTGTGTCCTGCATCATATCTGTGAGGCAAAGCAGGAGAAGTTGCCAGCAGGGTGGAGGTGAAGTGTTTGTCTGCTGAGCTTGAACAGCCAGACACATGGACTATTAGATGAGCTGAACATGGAGCTAGGCAGCTGAGAAAGCCGTGCAAGAGCACTTTAACAGTCAGCCTCAGTAATATGGTGGGGTGGATCATGTTCTACCTGGCCCAGTGTGGTCTGTTAAGAAATGTTGGGTGTACCTTTATGAATATAACACTGTCAGTTAATGCACCTATTAATTTTACGGTGCTTGATGTTCATTTATAATGATTATACTGTGTGCCACTGATCCTATGAGGTCTATACAAAAACAAGAAGTAGGTGCTTGTAGTAGCACTAGGCAGTCTGCAGCATATGTTGTGAAGTAATGAAGAATTATTTACCAGAATTTAATTTTTATTACATACCAAAACCAGTGCAAAAAGGCAATCTGCAATTCACAAAGTACAAACTTCTGAAATAAATGAATGGAGCAGAACTTAGCAAGGGGAAAGAACATTCTTGTCCATTTCAGACCATTCTAGCTATACATACACTGACCTGAGAGTGCCACAGTTGCTGTATGTGAAGCTGTGGTTCGCTTCACTGTTCCCCAGCATGGAGAGTTAGGGGTAAGAGTGTGTCCTCTGATGCCACATGAAATGCTGGGGGGAGAAGGGGAGAAGAGATGCTAAAATAGAGTTCTCCATTGGCTGCCAAGGGAGGCAAATCCATGAGTATTGGTCAACAAGCGTCTGTAGCATGTGGGTTTGCTGCCAGAGAAGCCCCCTTATGGCTTTAACTCGAGCTGCTAACACCAGCTAAAAGCAGATCTACTGTGTCTTCACTGCTATTAGAACCCGATTTAGAACTTGTCTGTACTTGTCTACATTGGTGGTGGCGGCAGGTAGGGTACGTGCAGTGAAAGGCAGGTTGTGTCCACACTGTGGCGTGTAGCTAAACATGTCAGTGAATGGCTCTGGCAGAGAGGAGGCAGTGAGACACTCCACTGCTAAAAATAGCAGCATAAACATGGGAAGTGCTACTTGGGCATGGTGAGAGTGGTATAGGCACATACAATACAGCCTAAGGGTTCAGGCACGTAAAGCTCTCTACTTGCCTAAGCACCATCTCACTGTCTACACAGCTTTTTATACCTGTGCTAGCTGGGAGAGCATTGTCTGTACTGTACACTTTGCCCTAAGGTAGACCTACTTTAGCTAACATGAGTTAGCCAACTCGATTTAAAACAAAACAAAAAAACCACACCCACCCCTTTTCTTTTGCAGCACAGACATATCCTGCTACTTCTTCAAAACACACACTACCATTTATTGCCCCATCTGGAAGGAGATTTGTCATTAACCAAAATACTAAATGAGTGATGAAATTATAAATACAACATCCAAATTCACTTCTACATAAGACATTTTACAACATAATCATTCCAATAATTATTCCAGGGTTCTCACCTAAATTTAAGAGGAAGTTCATTTTTATATAAATAAAATATTGCAGAGCATAATGCATATGCAGAAGAGGGTCAATTGAAGGTTGCTTGGACAACTGTAAATCTGGCATTTCCTAATTTGGAGTGCTTGACTTTATGGTAAGTCAACATTATTAAGGTTGTACTTTTGTATGTAATTGCCTAATTTTTTAAAAGTAAAAAAGGCAAACCAAATTCTAACACCCATGCTCTGTATTTTCAGAAGAGTTTGACCATCAAACTTGCAGCATCACAGCATAGACTGCTATTACTTGAACTACATAATTATGTTTACTTGCAGCAGAAGAAGGCTATTATCCCAGAGATGAGAATGAGAATGATTTCTTGTGCTGGGTCCTAGGCACTGGTAGCAGGGGAGCCCAGTCTGGCTGTCTTGCTCTCTCTCTAGCCCCCCTGGGAACTGGGGAAGCCATAGCCCCATGCGGTGCCCCAGAGGGTGTGCGGGGGCCAAGCCAGGCCAGATGCTAAGTTTGAGGACAGAGCCCAGTTCATCTGTGTCTCCCCAGCTATTAGAGAAACAAGGTGTATCTGGCAGCTCCCAGAACCATATGTGCTGCTGAACTGACCACTTGAGAATGCTTGTGTTTTTAGGTATTATTTTGGCAAGATGGCTCTATAGGGCTTACAGGGGAATAAACAGTAAACACTTACATACTCACTAAAGGAAGCAGATGTGACTCCAAATGCCCACCAGAAGCAAATCTGATGAGTTAAGACTGCTCTGTTTTTACCTTGTCACTTTTCAGAGCAGAATCACACTTCACATTGCTCAGGATTGGTGATTTTAAATAAAAATGTGCCTTTCACATATAGAGTTTACTGTTTATTTCTGAACAGCCTGAACACAATGTTAAGCAAAAAAGAGGGGCATTTTCTCTTCGCCTTTGAGACTTAGTGAAGAAGTCAGATGCTAATTACTACTTATCTGGATAGGTCAGCTGCCCACATCAACTCTAGAAGGCTACAAAATTGCCAAATGCTTAATGAAGTCGATGGCAAAACTCCCCTTGCTTTCCTAATGGCATACATCAGGTCCTGGAGTGAGTTTCCTCCCAGCAGTGACTGCTCAAAGAGGAACTGAGTCAGCTTCCTCCAATTACACTACATCAATGGCCAGGAACATATTCTAAACCGCTGAAGGAGAAGAAAGCTTGGCTGAAATGTTGTAATTCCTTCAAACCTAGAGGCTGAAAGAAAGGAGGAGAGCTGTACCTGTGTATTAGAAGCCACATGGGTTACACTGGAAACATTTGTTTTTATAACTTTCCTTTGGCACCAGGTGGAGCTAGACAAAACAGACAGAAAACATGCAGCACTTGCTCCTGGTGCCAAGCTCAGAAAGGTGCTCTCTTTCCTCAATCCAATGTGTTTTCAAATTATTCTGATTTTTTCTCTAATTCACATTCATACTGGCTGCTCATAGCATGTTCCTTGGCTAAAGGGCTGTGGGATGATGTTCTCTTCTTGAATCCAGAAGTGCATGAATTTAATACCCTGAAAAAGGGCTAATTCAACCATACAGCATCTACGATATTTTAGTAATAAGCAGTATCTGCTCTCTCTCAGAGCCCCATACAAGGACTAGCTAGACTGCTAGGAAAAGAGGGGGCTATTCTAAAGCACAGCTGATGCACACATTATTAAAAGAGTTTGACTTAAACAGTGAAAGCCAATTGTCTCCCCTATCAGGGGGACAATGACCAAAGAAAAACAAGGAGTCTGGTGGCACTTTAAAGACTAACAGATTTATTTGGGCATAAGCTTTTGCGGGTAAAGTGGGTTTTAAAATCTGTTAGTCTTTAAGGTGTCACCAGACTTCTCATTGTTTTCGTGGATAAAGACCAACACGGCTACCCTCGATACTATGGACCAAAGAAGTACTAGAAGCAACACAGATAGACTGCAGTGAACAAGCATTCACTGCAACAGAGATGGTACTAGCTGACCCAGAGGTCTTCTCTCATCTCCAATTTCTGAGATTCTGTTAATTAGAAAAATCCATCAGCCCTGTTATTTCAAATAGCACAGAAGCCACTGGGATTGTAGGTAAGAACTAAGGGCTAGATTCATAAGGGGGACTTGCAACAGAGCTTCAGAGTAGCAATGCCTAACTAGTTGAATTCACAGCTGAGAGTTAGGGTCCAGTGCTTCCCATAAAATGGCAGAGGAGAGACAGGTGCCTAAAAAAGGGATAAAAAAGCCACCAATCCAAACAGGGAGCTGTCTGTTACAGCTATCCCCCTATTCCATTTTGTTTCTTACAGCTGTCCCCATACTCCATTTTGTTTTTGTTCTCCTCCTGTGGCCGCCCTTCCCTGGCTGTTAAGTCATTTACCAGGGCCACTGTCCTTCTCAAAGGGAGGGCCCCTTGTGCTGTGTGCTAAGTGGGACCACTGCCCTGTTCAAAGGGTTAGTCCTGTTATCACCTCGTTGAACCTGGGCTCGGTGTAGGGCAGGCAATGTCCAGAGCTGCAAGACCTATTGTGTTTTTAAGATCCTGGGCATGAGTCATAGGCCTCATGTGCTTTTGAGTCACCTATTGCACAAGACTCTGCCCAGACATGTTTCTGTGCTCACCTGCAGTCTTTCCCCTGTGCCTCCTCCCCTGTGACAGAGGGAGCCTATCAGGATTACTGGCGGGAAACTGCCTGAGTTTGCCTTTAAAAACAGACATTTTTGAAACAAACATCAGAAAGGTTCCTGCATTGCTGCCTGGTCTGATCAGCCAGGGGTTTGGGGGGGGGTGTCCTTTCTCCGCTCTCATTTTATTTTTGACCGTACTCCCATTTTTTGAACCCCCCCCCCCACGAAGAACGAATTGCTACCTGCGAGATCTCCTGATTATTGAGACTGTACCGAGCCCTCCTTGCTTCTTCTGATCTTGCTGCTGCTTCTGCCTTTGCTGCTGCCTTGGGGACTGGTAAGAATCCCTCTGTAAAACTTTCCCTACTTTTATTTTATTATTTTAGCTGCTGGCTCTGTTTCCCCAGCACACAGACTCAAGCTAAACCTTGGTCTGTGTCTTAAAACCTCTCTTAAACTCCGCAGCGCTTTGCTGCTAAAAATAAGTTTGTGCCGCTGCTAAGCTCTGCTCCTGTGGGCTTTGCCTCGGGGCTCCCTGCTTTCAGCTGTATCCCTTGGCTTCAGCCACCATCCCTTGGCTTCCTTGGGAGCTGTATCCTGGGCACATACCACTCTGCCCTCTGTGACTTCCCCATAGCATAAGGTGCACCATAGGTTTTGGTTTTTTAGTTTAATAAGTCATAGTTTGTTAAAATTGTAGAGCTTGTAAATTTCAGCTGCCTTGTTATAGTTTGCTGTTTTGTTGCTCCATATAGTTGCTTGTTATAGTTTTGCTTAGAATTGTGATATTTGTTGTTTTGCCTAGTCGTTGGTTAAGATAGATAAGGTTTTTGCTGCTTAAATTCGTCTTCCTGCTGTCCCGATCTCTCCCTGAACTTTCCCGTGTCTGTTTTTCCCCCGCTCCAATCTCCCCCTCTGTGTACTTCTCCGTGTCTCCCTGTTATAACTCCTTGCTGCCCCCACCCCGCGTCTGCATCACCCTCCGAACTCCCCAAACCCCTTGCTGCTTCTCCCCCTGTGAAACTTCCCAAACCCTTTGCCTCTTTTTTTCCTTTGTTTTTGGTGTCCGCTTGTTGCTTAAACCTCTCTCTAGCCCTTCTTTACACTTCTCCGCTGCCCCTCCCCTACCGGAGATCACCATCACACTGCTCCGTTGTCCTCACCCTGCAGGGCTGCAGAGTCTCTCTCTGCTTCCAGCCGCACTCTCCTCTCATCAGTTGCTACTAATCATTCACTTCCCCCCCGCCCGCCCCCTGTTCCTTGACCCAGCACAAATTAAGTCATTACTTTTCCTTTATACCGTTACATTGCATAAATTCACTTATATTCACATTTTACTTGTAATTATAACACCCCATTGGTTGCTTCCACTTTTCTGATATACTTTGTATTTGCATTGATACCATTGTGTTACATTGTGTATAAGGCCACTAACCACTTAATACATTCTATCTAAGATTGTTGACCATTTTATATAGAAGCTACCATTTTATTTTGCATTTCTTTTTGATACGCTTATTGACTGTACTGTACCCCATTGTGCTGAACCCCACTTACTGTACCCCACTGTTAGAACTCCCTACACTGTTCAGTAAGAACCCCCACATCATTGTCTATTGTAAACACCCTATACACCCCATCCCATCGTATTTCATTGTTAAATTCCCACCACTTCCTTTTTCCTTTAATAAAGAAATTAATTGGCAGCCCACCTGTGTGGTAATTGCTCCCCAAGATCCCATATACCTGCTGGCAGGGACAGGAGCCACCTAAGCTAGCTGGTAGGAAATGCCGAGGAGAGGCATTAGGCTGGAGGGTGGCACCTATTTCTGCCTGGGATTCACAGCTGTGAACCTTCTCCTGGAGTTAGGTGCATAAGCTAGGTCAATCCTTTCTCAAGCAAAAACCAAGGAAGAGGAGGTGTATTGGGCCAGAGAGAGTGTGTGAATGACAATGACTCTATTGCAGTGATGGGCAACCTGGGAGCTATGGGAAGTGACACAGGCTGCAGGGATGTGTTGGCTGCTGCTTCCTGCAGCTCCCATTGGCCGGGAACAGCAAACTGCAGCCACTGGGAGCTGTGGGCAGCTGTGCCTCTGGATGGTCAATGTAAACAAACTGTCTCACAGCCCACCAGTGGATTACCCTGACGGGCCGCAAGTTTCCCACCACTGCTCTATAGTCTCAGGGTTAGCACATTCATCTAGGAGACCCAGGTGCCAGTCCCTGCTCCAATGAACATTTAAATATTTTATACAAAATGGAAGAACTTAATTGAAGAGAGATTGAGCTAGCCCAGGGTTTCTCAAACAGGGGTCGCTGCTTATGTAGGGAAAGCCCCTGGCGGGCCGGGCCAGTGTGTTTACCTGCCCTGTCCACGGGTCCGTCCGATTGCGGCTCCCACTGTCTGTGGATCACTGCTCCGGGCCAATGGGAGCTGCTGGAAGCAACTGCCAGTACGTTCCTCGGCCCACACCGCTTCCAGCAGCTCCCATTGGCCCAGAGCAGCGATCTGCAGCCAGTGGGAGCCACGATCGGCCGGACCTGCGGACGGGGCAGGTAAACACACCGTCTCGTCCCATCAGGGGCTTTCCCTACACAAGCGGCGACCCATTTGAGAAACCCTGAGCTAGACCTGCTCCAGAGTACCCCATAGCACAATGCTTAGTGGGCACTGTCATAACCTTAGTCCCAGATTTGGACCTTAGCGTCCAAAATATAGGGGTTAGCATGAAAACCTCCAAGCTTAGCTACCAGCTTGGACCTGGTACTTGCTGCCACCACCCAAAAAATTAGAGTGTTTTGGGGCACTCTGGTCCCCCTGAAAAACCTTCCCTGGGGACCCCAAGACCCAAATCCCTTGAGTCTCACAACAAAGGGAAATAATCCTTTTTTCCCTTCCCCCCTCCAGGTGCTCCTGGAGAGATACACAGACACAAGCTCTGTGAAACTACACAGAGTGACTCCCCCTCTCTGTTCCCAGTCCTGGAAACCAAAAGCACTTTCCTATTCCCCCAGAGGGAATGCAAAATCAGGCTAGCAAATCCAACACACACAGATCTCCCCCCTGATTTCTTCCTCCCACCAATTCCCTGGTGAGTACAGACTCAATTTCCCTGAAATTTCCCAGTAAAGAAAACTTCAACAGGTCTTAAAAGAAAGCTTTATATAAAAAGAAAGAAAAATACATACAAATGGTCTCTCTGTATTAAGGTGACACAATACAGGGTCAATTGCTTAAAAGAATATTGAATAAACAGCCTTATTCAAAAAGAATACAAATCAAAGCACTCCAGCACTTATATTCATGCAAATACCAAAGAAAAGAAACCATATAACTTACTATCTGATCTCTTTGTCCTTACACTTAGAAACAGAAGACTAGAAAGTAGAAACTACTTCTCCAAAGCTCAGAGAAAGCAGGCAGACAGACAAAAGACTCAGACACAAACTTCCCTCCACCCAGAGTTGAAAAAATCCAGTTTTCTGATTGGTCCTCTGGTCAGGTGCTTCAGGTGAAAGAGACATTAACCCTTAGCTATCTGTTTATGACAGGCACTCATGTGGGCAAGCTAGGTTTAAGTCCCTGTTCTACATCAGGTAGAGGAGGGATTTGAACATGCAGTCCTCCAGGATGAGGAAGGAGTACTAACCCCAGGGCTATTGGGGGGCACCACCTTTCCTTCTTCCTGTGTTTTTTTTTGGGGGGGGGGCAGCAATCCAGTAGGTGTGCTTTTAGGCAGCTTCTGAGCATGCCTACCAGATTGGGCCCTGCAGGTGAGATGGAGAGGAATGCGTAGCTCATGAATCCTGCTGGGGTTCAGGTATGAATTAAGCGCCAAGCTGCAGCGGTATCAGGAATGAGCCATCTGTGCACCTGCCAAGTGGCAGAAATGTAGACACCGAGGGGATGCAGGAAATGGAAATGCAGGCATCTAGGGAGTTTAGGCCTGCAAAGTTAGATAGCAGCTAAACAGGGATTTTGAAGATCTCAGTAACAACTAAACAGTGGTTGTAGGCATCTAAAGTGGCATGTAAGAGCCTACAGGACTGGCGCTAGGGTTTCTCGCGCCCTAGGCGCATGGCCATTTCGCCGCCCCCCCGCGCTGATCCCGCGGCTCCGGTGGAGCTGCCGCAGTCATTCCTGCGGAGGGTCCGTTGATCCGTGGCTCTGGTGGAGCTGCCGCAGGCATGCCTGCGGGAGGTCCACTGGAGGCGCACTAGCAGCCAACCGTCTGCAGGCATGACTGCGGCAGCTCCACCGGAGCCGCGGACCAATGGACCCTCCGCAGGCATGCCTGCGGCAGGTCAACCGGAGCCACCTGCTGCCCCCCCGGCAAAATGCTACCCCCTAAATAATCCTGGCACCCTAGGCAATTGCCTAGGCTTCCTAAATGGTAGCGCCGGCCCTGGGTGTCTATGTCCCCCTTGTGAATCTAGCCCTCAGTTAATGTCTCAGAAAGGCTAATCGTACTATTGTCATTCATGCCATCCAAAGGATTCAGGTACATTTGAACATGCCCCCTTTAAATTAATCGTGTAAGAGAAACCTTCTGAAGTGAAAATCATTATCACAGTGTTCCTGCTCACACTTAGAGGGATCCAGCAGCCAGAGCATCTCAGTGCAATACCCTAATCTTCAATACTAACACCTCCCTATCTGCAGCTGCTCACCTCGTCATTGCACATGCTCTCCCATCAGGAGGTGAGGAATGGAGATATGCTTCAGATTTGGACTGGAGGAACTGGGACGGCACTCTGTGTGCAGCCACAGAGAGATTGGTAAAATTGCTGGGCCAGTCAGGTCCCACTGGAGTCAACAGGACTATTTGGCTGTGTAAAATGATTCACAGACGTAAACATTTCTGCAAAAACTTCTTATTTCTGCAGCCTCCCAAGGATAGGGTTTGTGCTGTGAAAGCAAGTGCTGTACATATTTCAATTGAATAGTATCTTCAGTTGACAATCTGTCCTATTACAATGGAGAATCCAGGCAATGCAAAATGAATAGAACTGGTCAGAGATTTTCTGATGGAACATTCTTCAGTCAGAAAATGCCAGTTTCTCAAAATCCAAATGTTCCGTGGGACCGTGTTGATTGTTGAAATTCTGACAGAGACAAGGCAGGGTTCCTCCCAGCTTGCCCACCCAGTTCCTTGGTAGCCTGCTTGGCATGCGGACAGAGAGCCAGGAGCCTACAAGCTCTGGGGCTTCAGCTCTCAGGGCTCCTCAGCAGCCTGGACTCCCAGGGTCCCCAGTGCCAGGGCAGCAGAGGAGTCAGGGCTTCCAGGGTCCCCAGCTCTGGGGCAGCCTACCAGTATGACTGTCCCAGAGCCAAGGCTTCTAGGCTCCCAGCTGCCTGGAAACCCTGGCAGTGCTGCACCCAGGCTATCTAAGCTGCCCTGTTCCTCACTTTGGGGGCTCTGGGCAGCACAGGGACCCCAAGAAGTGTTTCAGAAAGGTCAAAACAAAATGTCAGTTTCTAAATGAATTATCAGAAGTTCTATTTTGCAGAAACAGTTGAAGTTTCATTTTTCCTTCCATTTCAGAATACATTGTACTTGAAATTTTGGGATTTCCTGCTGAACGGGAATGCTGGTTTCCTTCCAGCTCTAGTTATTACTCAGAGATCAAAATTAAATATCCGTTTCCAAACACAAACCAGACCAGAGATTTTTCCTCTGATGAAACTTCTCCAAAAGGCTCCTAAAATATTTTCCAGCATCCCTCCCCCTACCCCGTACACTTTTAAACCTGCTACTGGCCTGCTACTGGCCTGGGTGGAATTTCAAATCAGGAGGAAAATGCTTCTTGTTATGATGACAGATCTCTTATGGAAAAGTCCTGTAGCATTTAACAGGAAGTTTTTTTTTTTTGGTTAACCATCCTATAGAATGTAGTAGATAATTACATACTTACTAAAGAGTTCCACAGGAGGGTTCTAAGGACCTATAGAAAGGATTTCATCCTGTATTCAGTTCTGTAGCTTTTAGAGAAAGGTTTATAGAACCTTCTAAAATTTTGATAAATCCTAGTAGCCTTACTCTTGTCAAACTATTTTGCACATGGGAAGTTTTTCCATTTCATTGGTGGTAAATAAAGCTAGAGATTGGTATTTTATTTTTCCAAGGGGAACCTAATTTAAAATGAACCACAGCCCTTGTGTGAATCCAAGGCAGAGGATAAAAGTCAGAAGGTAGATGACAGATGGCCATAGGATCAAAGGAATTCCTCTGTACAGAGCTCAATCCAATTAAGCTATTGGAGGCTTCTAAACATACATATCAGATGACTGTAGTGACTGCTGAATACTGTTATCAAATGCACAAACCTTCCCAAAACCAGGCAGGAAAGGCTTACCAACAAGGCTGTCATTATCACTACTGAACAAAGAAATGCACAAAAGTCAAGCAGGAGGTAAACATGAAACACAGATTTAAAGTTATTTATATATTTAAGTGTTTGCTCTGCTCTAAATAGTGATCATGTGAAAGTGACACCCCTCTCTCAAGAGATTTACATGTGTGTCTGTACTCGGAAATGGATTTGTTCACTTTAGTGCCAACAGTAGGATTGCATGACTTCTGTTAGCCTAACACAGCCAGTACAGCTGTGAGTAAGCAGGATTGAATTCTGGCTCATGCACCGTCAATAGAATTATTAACTAGAGGTACATCTACACAGCAAAAATAATAATAATAATAATAATTAATAATAAAACTCGAAAAAACCCATGGCAGCGAATCTCCAAGCCCAGGTCAACTGACTTTGGCTCTGACAGGGCTTGCTCTGTGGAGTTAAAAATAGCAGTGTAGGGATTAGGGCTTGAGCTGGAAGCTGAGCTCCAAGACCTTCCTCTTTCCCCAGGTTTCAAAGCCTGGGCTCTAACCTGAACCTGAACGTCCACACTGCTGTTTTTAGCCCTGTTGTGTGAGCCCAAGCCAGTTGACCTGGACTTGCTGCCACAAAGTTGTGCTAAGAGGCTCTGATCCAGCAAAGCACTTAAGGGCATATTTAACTTTAAGTACGTGAGTAGCCCCACCGACTTCAAGTCCCTTTGGCTTCAAATCAACCAGGAACACTCATGTATATAAAGTACATGTGTCATAAACAAATAGTTAAGGGTTAATGCCTCTTTTACCTGTAAAGGGTTAAGAAGCTCAGTAAACCTGGCTGACACCTGATCAGAGGACCAATAAGAGGACAAGATACTTTCAAATCTTGGTGGAGGGAAGTCTTTGTTTGTGCTCTTTGTTTTGGGGGTTGTTCGCTCTTCGGACTAAGAGGGACCAGACGTCAGTCCAGGCTCTCCAAATCTTTCTGAATCAGTCTCTCATGTTTCAAACTTGTAAGTAACAGCCAGGGAAGGTGTGTTAGTCTTATTTTTGTTTTCTCAACTTGTAAATGTTCCTTTTTGCTAAGAGGATTTTACCTCTGTTTGCTGTAACTTTGAACCTAAGGCTAGAGGGGGTTCCTCTGGGCTATATGAATCTGATTACCTTGTACAGTATTTTTCATCCTGATTTTACAGAGATGATTTTTACCTTTCTTTCTTTAATTAAAAGCTTTCTTTTTAAGAACCTGATTGATTTTTCCTTGTTTTAAGATCCAAGGGGATTGCATCTGGACTCACCAGGAATTGGTGGGGGAAAGGAGCGGGGGATGGTTAAATTCTCCTTGTGTTAAGATCCAAGGGGTTGGATCGGTGTTCACCAGGAACCTGGTGAAAAAGCCTCTCAAGGCTGCCTAGGGAGGGGAAGGTTTTGGGGGGACAGGAAGTGATCCAGACACTGAAACTTCTGGATGGTGGCAGTGTTACCAGATCTAAGCTAGTAATTAAGCTTAGAAGTGTCCATGCAGGTCCCCACATCTGTACCCTAAAGTTGAGATGGGGGAGGAACCTTGAGAACATGCTAAAGTGTTTTGCTGGATTTGGGTCCAAGACCCAGTTTTAGCCAGCCAGATTCTGCTCATAGATGACACTTGTGTAAGTCTTTTGAAGAAAATGGGGTTACACAGGTAACTGAGGACAGAATTTGGCTTGCAGAATCTTTATTACTAGTGATTACTCAGGAGCCTGAAACACACAGTTGAACTTTGAGTTGAGTTTGCAGAGACTGGCAATTACATGATTTTTCTTTACGTGAGCTGAGCAATCTTGATACAGACTCATTGAGGAAATACTTGGAAATTTCATAGTGCCATTTTTTATGGTCTATTAAGGGTATAACTACATATTACACTTTTGTATCTGTGTTTTTATACTGTAGAAGAAAATACCATACAAGTAACAGTGAGCACTGCACACATTTTAAAGGGTTCTCAGGACCTAGTGGTAATTACAATAGAAAAACCCAGAGAGGTTGAGAGATGGCTAGATGGATTTGTAACCTTAACAGGTTTCCTGAACTATACCTTCAGATTTCCTGCTTTCTTACATGACAGAGAAGAGCAAGATGGCTCAGGATTTTTTTTTTTTTTAAAACCATACAACTTTCCACTTATAATCATTTGGACACATTTTTACACTATTCTGTAGATGTTTTAATAATTGATGGGTACCTTTACTTAGTACAAGTATGCTAGCGTTGACCCTTTTAATTTACCTTTCACCAATTCACACAAAAATGGTGGCTTCCCCACTTCTCAGCAAAGATGGCAATGCAAGTGCTGTCTAGTGTGGTTGTATTTCTTTAAGACTTTACTACAACAAAATGTACTACAGTACAAGTGCCAAGGTGTAAGAATACAAGTAGACTAGTACGATTATACCACCAGCTGGCGAATCTGGAAAAGGACCTTGACTGTACAATGTTGAGGGAGATCAAAGGGTCAGCTGAGTCTAATAACACACTGATGTTGGGTAACTTCCTCTACCGACCTATAGCCTAATTATATGTTAGGAGGACAAGGTTTAAAAGAAGCAACTGCTCAGTGTCTGAGCACCACAGACATTCATGCCTTTATCCTCCTAACTCCATCTCAGATAGCGGAGTAGTTTTATTCCCATTTTATGGGTGGACACCTGAGCCAAAGAAGGCAAAGGGTCTTGTCTGAGGCTTCTCAGGGAATCACTGTCAGAGACAGGGTAAGAGCTCATACACAGCTGCTTTCCTACCACTGTATTTCTTCCACCAGCTAACACAGATTTAGGTGCAGGCTCCCTGCAGCTCCCATTGACTTTGTTTGCAGCTGTGAGCATGCAGCGCTTTTGAAGAATCAGATCCCACATGTCTCAGGTCTGGCACTCTGAAAATGAAGCCCACAGAAGTAGTAGTCACCTACTTAAATCTTGGTTGGTGGTTAGAGCACTTGTCTGGGATGTGGGAGACCCAGGTTCAATTACCCCATCTCTGCTAGAGGGGGAGAAAAGCTTTGAACAGGGGTCTCCCACCTTATGAGGGGGCTTTGATCACTGGACTATGGTGAAACTCCCTCAGGTTTTCCTGTTGAAGCTCTTCCAGTGTGGATAAATAGGAAAAAGAGTGATTAGTTATGTATTTATCCAAAATAGCGCAGTCATTTGGCCAGAGAGAGAGAGAGCGCGCAAGTGATACAGATTCTATAGCCTGGTGGTTAAAACACTCACCTAAGAGTCCTCCTGCTCTAGCTGGTCTTTCATGGTATATTCAGAGTGGAATAGCTTCACCAGGAGAGATTCCAAGCCCTCCATCAAAATATCCCATAGCTCAGAGGTTAGTGCACTCTACTGACAGAGAAAGCATTTGAAGGCAGGATTTCTCTCTCCCCCTTTGGTGGGGGAGAAGGAATTGAATCTGGGTCTCCCACATCCCAGGTGATTACTCTAACCATTGAGCTCAAAAGCTATAAGGAGGGCACCACCACCTCCTCTGGCTGGATTTTGAATTGAACCCCATTTGGCAGGTGGCCTCTGTGCTCACCTACAAGATTGGGAATGTCTATTTTACCGTTTGTTTGTGTACTGCTCTGTGCTGAAGTGAGTGGGAAACAGGACAATGTAGAATTGTCCAAAGAGCAAGCTAGAGGTTCTGTGTTGTATATAGTGCTAAACACTGTACATACATTCTCCTGTTGTGCCACCATGGATTCAGCACCAGCCCAACTAGCTAGTGTCAGTAAAGGGTATTTTTTGTAGTGTAGACAAGGCTCAACATAGTACAGTTTTGCACATAAGGTTGTAGGAGGAAAGTACAATCCTGTACTGTATAATTTAAGCAGCAGTCTGGGATCTTAACTCCCATCCACATGGTGACATGCCACAAGTGGGGTTTTAGGAAAGACTGCGCATATTAATATTGTATTATTTGAGCAATAGTTTGTGACCAGGGCATACAACACTAAATCATACACAAAGAAAGATGGAGCTCAAAATGTACATACACCTTGGCAGATGTTCAAGGACAGCATTGAGGCTGGTTTGGAAATCTGCAATGTAATGTTTTATACATGTACATTTGTTTAAGAGATCATATGGATGGGAAAGCTATTTTTGTTACTCCCTTTAACTGTTTATTCCCATTCTTGTGAACACCCAGAGTTTTTTAACAGTAACGTTTGTTGGTGTGCACGTGTCAATGTGAATGTTAACTAGCAACCCTGCCTTAAAAGTAATTGAGTATTTTGTCCGTTAATAGACTAAAGCTGAATGTGGAACTTTACCCTTGTTTAGCTTTATGCTATGGCCAATGTGAACAATTTCTAAAAAAAATGCTCTGAGTGGATTTACTGTCTCTAAGCCTGTTTGACTATTTTGACATAATGTTTTGAGACTTGTTATTTCCCGGCTGGGGACGCAGAAGATTGCAGGCTGAGGTAGTTGGTGGATGGACAGACAGGAAGGTCTGCCATGTCTCAAGAAGCTACATCCACACCTGATGGGGAATTTATTCCACCAGAGCATAGTATTAGGTTGGGTTAGAGCCTCTGTTGGCAGCTATCCATGTATGACAAGGGTCTTTGACTCCCATTGTTCAAGGGAATTTAGTCAAAGCTATAAAACAGAGCTATAGCATTAACCCCCCATAGGAACTTTATAAATACTATGCTGTGCATTCTAGAGGAAAAATAAGGAATAAGAGCCCAAAGCTTTATTTTAGAGGAATAAAGGCCCAAAGCAGGGATTTTGCTGTGTGTTTCCCTGTCACACCTCATTTGTCCCTGCATGTTCTCTCTGTAAATATGGACATTCAAACCTGGCGCAAACTTCCTAGGGAAAAAACCCCTCACCGCCCAGTTTTCATTCAGATTCTGAATGGTGCATGCATCAAATACAGCAGAAATGCTGAGCTGCTTTATCAAACTTCTTAACAAAAAGGAAGTTTAAAAAACCCACATTTTAAGCGCTTAAGAAAATGAGATGCTAAAATGAGCAATAAAACAGAGGGATTTTCTGAAGGCTGCATTTATCCTGCCCATATGTTGTGAAAAATGGTGACAATAATTAGGCCTTATTCTTGATGTCCATTTCAGAGCAGCCTGGTTGTGTATCTCGGAAAACCAGTGATTGCTTTTGAGTGTGTATGCATTATATTCCAAAATATATGATGACGGTGCTCATTATATGTTTGGGATCTGATCCTACACTCTTTATTCAAAGGCCATTTGCCAGAGGAAGGGTTGGGCCACTGAAGACAGAAGCAAACCAGTAACATTTAAGCAGTGAACTTTTCCTGACTACAGCCGTAAGCCACCAGGTGGAGCTCATTGCTAGATCAGAAATAATCCTCTAGCCTCATCTAACTGAGCCTCTTGCATACAATGGTGTCACATCATGGCTGCAGGATTGTGAATGATAATTTGAAACAAGAATATCATGTAAAATAAAATATGCAGTCCATACATGACAAACTACTCCCTTTAGAACCCTTTTTTTGCTTCTGAATACTAAGGCCCAGATCTGCAAAGGATTTAGGCATTGCAATGCTGAGCATCATGGCGCCTAACTTTCAGGTACCTAGAAAAAATCATAGGAGCAACACTGAGATCCACAAAGCCTGAGTGTGGCACCTAGGCTCCCTATACAATGCATGGGAGAGGCTGTGATCTACAAAACCAGCACACTAGGTGGGGAATGGCTTGAAGTAGATACAATTTGAGATACTGATGACGGGGGTGTGTGTTAAGCCCCTCCCCTCTGAGACAGGGATACCTTTAGGTACCTATACTGCATACTCCTTTTGGCAGTGTGTAGCGTACATACGCTGCACACCCCCAGCAAGTGCAGCTGGTGAGGCACTGCTTAGGCAAGTAGAGTAAAGACATGCCTGAACCTTGTAGGCACGTGGGTATCTGACAAATAGGGAGGAACTGACTGAGAATTTGAAAGTGGAAGGTAGCTTGGGTGAAAGTGATCATGAAATGATAAGAGTTTGTGATTCTAAGGAATAGTAGAAGGGAAAACAGAAGAAGAAAAGTCAATTGACTTCAAGAAGGCAGCCTTTAGCAAACTCAGATAATTCTCCATGAGAAGGAAATCTAAGGGGAAAAAATTGTTCAGGAGAGTTGGCAGTTTTTTAAAGAGACATTATTAAGGGCACAAGAGCAAAACTATCCCACTGCATAGGAAAGATAGGAAGTATGGGTAAGAGAGCACCTGGCCTAACCAGGAGATCTTCAGTGACATGAAACTTCAAATAGAGTCATACAAAAAGTAGAAATTAGGTCAAATTACAAAGGATATTAAAAAAACACAAGACTATAGAAACAAAATTAGAAATGCTAAGGCACAAAATGAGATTAAACTAGCTACAGACACGAGTGGCTATGTCAGGGCAGATGGTCAAAAACAGGGCAGAACTCCCAAACTGGTGGTATGTTCTATAATTAGATTTCACCAAGCCAGTGATACATGTGAACTCTTGGATCACTGTAGCAGTCTTACTATGGAGTCACAGACAATGCCCTAGGTATTCTCCTCAGCTTCCCAGGCAGCCAGGCCCTTCTCTCTCAAGACGCTAGAGAGAGCATCCTGTCTTTTTCCTTCAGGCCCACCGTCCTCTTATAAGGGTCAGCTGTGCCCTGATTGCACTGGCTACAGCTGTGGATGCTTTCCCAATCAGCCCAGCTTTTCCCCTGCCACAGCCCTCTCCCAGGGTTGTTTTAAGCACTTCAGGGCAGAAGCAGGGTGACCACCCTGCTATACCATCTATGATCCCTAAAGATGACAGAAATGTGGTAATATGTCAATTTGAGATGTCTTTCAGGGCAGCCCCAGGGGTAATTGCTGGAGATCTCAGTCTCAGTTTAGAGATTCTGGCCCTGTGAGAGTTCAAACCGAAAAGAGATGGAAAATTTTTCTGTGAGTTTGTTTTATTGCCTTCATTCAACCTCAAGTCCATAGGATGAGCTTCCTTGCACATAGCATTTCTATGGTGTGATAGGGCAATTCATCAATACTTTATATTGCATGTTTCTTGATGGCCCATCTGATTTTGATAGTTCTTCTGGATGGGCAGGGGAAGCACCCTTCCCATCTGAGTTTACAAATTAAAAGCAAATATTTTCCAAGTTATAAAGCAAAACTTACATATTTCCTCATAGCATAGAATATAGACATTACAAATAAGATTAATGCATGCAGCAACTTATAAACATTCTGTAGCTTCTAAACACTAAATACAGTCTTCTAAGACTAATACCTATTTTGAGCAACACTAACACACAAGTGAACTGGTCTGGTCCTCAGCTATGAGTTTGTCCGTTCTTAGCTAATGCCTGCAGTCTAGGCAAGAGCTAGCACCTGGCCTGCTAGTGTGACAGGCCTATTACCAAACAAGGAGGGAAATACAATAACAGAAAATGCAGCAATGTTAAATGCATGTTTTGTTTCAGTTTGCACCAAAAAGGTTAGCAGTGACTGGATAACTAACATAGCGAACATTGGTGTAAATGGGGTAGGATCTGAGGCTAAAATATGGAAAGAACAAGTTAAGAATTACTTAGGTAAGTTAGATGTCTTCACATTGGCAGGGCCTGATGAAATCCATCCTAGAATACTTTAAGAACTGGCTGGAGAAATCTCTGAGCCATTAGCAATTATCTTTGAGAACTCTGAGGACAGTAGAGATCCCAGAGGACTGGAAAAAGGCACATATAGTACCGCTCCTGACATAACCTTAGTCCCAGATTTGGACCTTAGCGTCCAAAATATGGGGGTTAGCATGAAAACCTCCAAGCTTAGTTACCAGCTTGGACCTGGTACTTGCTGCCACCACCCAAAAAATTAGAGTGTTTTGGGGCACTCTGGTCCCCCTGAAAAACCTTCCCTGGGGACCCCAAGACCCAAATCCCTTGAGTCTCACAACAAAGGGAGATAATCCTTTTTCCCTTCCCCCCTCCAGGTGCTCCTGGAGAGATACACAGACACAAGCTCTGTGAATCCAAACAGAGTGAATCTCCCTCTCTGTTCCCAATCCTGGAAACAAAAGTACTTTCCTATTCCCCCAGAGGGAATGCAAAATCAGGCTAGCAACCCAACACACAGATCTCCCCTGATTTCTTCCTCCCACCAATTCCCTGGTGAGTACAGACTCAATTTCCCTGAAGTAAAGAAAAACTTCAACAGGTCTTAAAAGAAAGCTTTATATAAAAAGAAAGAAAAATAAGTACAAATGTCTCTCTCTGTATTAAGATGATACAATACAGGGTCAATTGCTTAAAAGAATATTGAATAAACAGCCTTATTCAAAAAGAATACAAATCAAAGCACTCCAGCACTTATATTCATGCAAATACCAAGAAAAGAAACCATAGAACTTACTATCTGATCTCTTTGTCCTTACACTTAGAAACAGAAGACTAGAAAGTAGAACTACTTCTCCAAAGCTCAGAGAAAGCAGGCAGACAGACACAAAGACTTAGACACAAACTTCCCTCCACCCAAAGTTGAAAAAATCCGGTTTCCTGATTGGTCCTCTGGTCAGGTGCTTCAGGTGAAAGAGACATTAACCCTTAGCTATCTGTTTATGACAGCTCCATAAAAAGGAAAATAAGGATAACTCAGGGAATTATGGACCAGTCGGCTTAATTTGGGCACCCAGAAAGACAATGGAGCAAATAATCAAACAATCAGTTTGTGAGCACCAAGAAAATAATGTGATAAGTAACTGTCAACATGGATTTGTCAAGAACAAATGATGTTAGACCAACCAAATATCATTCTTTGACAGTGTAACAAGCCCTGTGAATAGGGGGAAACAGCAGATGTGATATATCTCAACTTTAATGAGGCTTTCATACTGTCTCACATGACCTTCTCATAAACCAACTAGGGAAATATAGCATAGAAGAACCATAGCATAAGGTGGGTGCATACCTGGTTGGAAAATGGTACTCAGAAAGTAGTTATCAATGGTTCACAAGCAAGCTGGAAGGGCATATTGAGTGGGGTTCTGCAAGGATCTGGCCTGGGTCTGGTTCTAGTCAATATCTTCATAAATGATTTGGATAATGGCATAGAGAGTACTCTTATAAAGTTTACAGACAAGAGTTCTGCAAACCATTCAAATTTGATTGAAATCTAATTGAAATCCTGCTGAATATAATCATTTTCAGGAGGAGGATATTTGTGATAACTTTCACATCTTTTCTCACTGTGTAGGCTATTTTCTGATCACTTAGTTACTACAAAAGAAATATCACAGTCAATGACTAAAATATAGGCTGGAGCTGGAAGTGTTGTCATTAGCTTTTAAGGGGGAGGGAGCTATGCACTATTTCATCATATATTGGAATAAATGTCTGAAATAAGGCTTCAATAGTGATTTAAAATAAAATAATGTAATTAAATGTAAGTTGATTATCAAAACTATATTGGCTGAGGTTTAATAATACACAATCAGGGCTGATTAATCCATGCACCCTTGGAATACTCACTTTAATCAGAGATTGTAAATCAGTGGCTGAATGAGAGAGAGTAGGGTGACCAGATGTCCCCATTTTATAGGGACAGTCCTGATAGTTGGGGCTTTTCCTTATATAGGCTACTATTACCCCCCACCCCCATCCTGATTTTTCACACTTGCTGTCTGGTCACCCTAAGAAAGAGATGGAGTTTTGTTGCTTGTTTTTCATTAGCAGTCAATATTGGTTAACACTCTTTAGTGCCTGGCAGGATGTAAAGCTGGCAGAATTGCTTGGGCCTGGATACACAAAGGCAATTAGGCAACACGTAACGTCTAGGCACCTGGCCACCTAGTGGATTCCACAAATCCTGGATTAGGTGCCTAGGCTTCCTATACAACCTATGATGAGAGATAGGCACCTGAGGATAGACTCTACAAAAGTCAGCATGGTAGGTGGGGAGCTGCCTAAACTACCCAATAGCAGATGTCAGTGCAAGGGTATGTCCTAAACTCTGTCTCTCTCACAGAGTTAGATGCTGAAGACCAGGTGATTCACAGTCTGGAACCTCTCTCCTAGACTTAGACATTGAAGCTCTTTCTTGCAGGAATGGTAGCAACATGTACCTAACTCCACATAAAACAGACCCTTTAGCCCAGTGGTTAGGGCACTCCTGTGGGAGACCCCAGCTCAATTTTCCCCTTTGCTTGATGAAGAGAAGGGATTTGTACAAGGGTCTTCTATCAGCTGAGTGCCCTACTACCGGAAACATTTTCACACTCGGTGCCCCACTTGTTATTTAAAACAAAGTGGAACAGCTTCAACAAGAGAGACAGAGGGAGCCCTACATCAGTGGGTAAGGCACTGAGGAGGGAGACCCTTGTTCAAATCCCTTCCCCTCAGGCAGAGGGATGAATTCATAGGTGCTCTCCTGCATCCCAGGCAAAAGTTTAACCACTGGGCTAAAGGGAAGACTCCTTCTGATCTTTTTGTGATAGCTAGGTGTGCTTGGATCATGCCCCACAGGTGAGATAGGCAGGGGAACCCCTGTCTTCACCTGGTAGGAGGATTGCACTGAGACTTAGGGAGAAGATAGACAACTGGGTGCCTAGAGGGGGGCAAAAGTGCCCATGCCCAGAGGCAGAAACTGAGGCAGCTAGAGAACATTTACAGTGAAAATTTAGGCACTGAATGGGCTTAGGTACCTACAGGGTTAGATGGCAGCCGAACAGGAGTTTTGTGGATTGAAGTGGTGCCTAAATCTAGGCTTTAAGTGCCTAAGTACCCTTGTGGAGCTGGGCCTTGGTTCCTAATCCTAATGTTACATTTTCAGGGAACTTTCAGAAAAAATGGCCTTGTAGCTGAAGCACAGGCCTGGGAATCATATCTGATTTTGATTGCAAACTTGAACCGGTTTCCTGTGTGACCTTGGGAAAGTCATTTCCCCTGTGTGCCTCAGTTTTCACCCCTGAAAGTGTAGCACTTCCTTACCTCACAGTTTAGTGTGAGAATTATTTCATCAATATTTATGAAGCTGAAACCTTCTGACGGAAGCAAAGTGAAAAGCATTATTTGTATTTTCAATACAAAATGTCTGAAGCACATTGACAACAAACTACATTTAAAACAAAGCACATTTTACACTTCCACATCTGCATAAAATACATTTTCCTGGCTTGACTCTGTTTCATTTGCTGCTGTGGCTTTTACTGGCGCTATTAACAAGATGGCCAGGTCAGCTTTAAAGGTCAGTGCATGATGCTTGCAGGCACAAAGAGGTGGTCGTAACATTAATGTTTTCCAGCTGTTGTGTAAGTACAATAAAAGGAATATTTTTGTCAGACTCTTCTCTCAAATGCCTTGATATTGGGTCTGTTCTGTGCAGGGCCAGTGCAAGGAAGTTTCGCGCCCTAGGCGAAACTTCCACCTTGTGCCCCCCCAGCCCTGCAGCAGCTCTCCGCCGCCCTGCCCTGAAGTGTGCCCCCCGCTCCCATGACAGCTCCCCGCACTCCGCGGCAACTCCCCACCCTCTGGCCCGAGGAGCCCTGCGGTACCTCCCCACCCCAGCTCACCTCTGCTCCGCGTCCTCCCCGAGCACGCTGTCCTGCTCTAATTCTCCTCCCAGGCTTCTTTCTGGTTTGGACATCACCAGTAATAAAGATTGTGCAGGTCAGGTGTTGTCCTCAGTTACACCTATGCAGCCTCATTGTTCTCAGTTACACATCTGCGATCCAAGCAAATGCACTGAAAAGTGGACAATCAGGGGGACCAGAATGGTTATAGATGATTTATTTTATTTCTGATATAATATATGGGATGATGTTGAATTGTAGATGGGTTCTTTGCATTCCAGGGCTGGCCATTTATTGCACAGCCCGTGTAATGTTTCTGCTTGCTTCCATGTGTATGTCCTGTAGGCAGCAGTTGCACCTAAGAAATGTATTCATGCAGAGAACAAACTTAGTGATGTTGAGACCATGTGTCTGCTACATGCCTTTTTCTGTTCCATTTTTAGGTTCCATTTTGATCTTTCATACAGATGCCGCAAAGTGACATTAGCTAATTGCTCATCTACGTCAAGGACAGAGTTCTATGATCTCACCACTTCTGCTCATGCATTTGAGGCTGTTAGATGAGGCGGTGAGGATGGACAAGCTGCAGTACCATCATTCCCAGTCTCTGGCCATAACAGGGACTGAGCTGAGGCTGTATCCAGATCAGACAGAGATGATTCTGGTTGAGTGTAGCGACTGGAGAATATGATGTGATTGGTGTCTACTCTCACTGTTGAGGAGATGTGCCCACAGGTTATCCAAGAGGCTTGTAGTCTAGAGGCATCTGGAGTCTCAGTGGCTTAGATGGCCAGAGGACACATTTTTATCTGTTTTGATCGCAACCATTTCTCTCAGCTGTCGACCTTGGCTCAGTTATCCAGGCCTTTGTGGTCTCTAGTTTGGATTACTGTAATGGGGGATACAGAGCTATATTCTTGAAGCATCTGTGAGCTGCACCTGTTGTAGAACTCATCAACCTACTTACTTAGTGGTGTTACAGGAAGTGGCATATTATCCCACTACTCCAAGATCGCACTGGCTATTTGGGGTACAATTCAGGGGGCTGATATGGATCTTTAAAGCTCTGTATACTTTACGGGCAAACTACCTGATAACTCCTTTCTCTCCAGGCTCTGCCATGAATCTTGTGGTCCACTGAAGTATTCAAACTAATAGTCACGGAGCCTGATTCGCCTCTCATTTACACTGGTGTAAAACTAGGGTGACCAGGTGTCTGGTTTTCAACTGCAACACCCAGTTGAAAAGGGATACTGGTGGCTCCGGTCACCGCTGACCAGGCCATTGACTCTCCGGTTCGCAGAGGCTTGGAGGCTCCCTGCTAGCCTCCGTACTGTGCGGCTCCCAGGAAGTAGCTGGCATATCTCCCTCCTCTGGCTCCTATGTGTAGGTGTAGCCAGGGGACTCCGCATTCTGCCCCCACCCCAAGTACCGCCCCCGCAGCTCCCATTGGCAGGGAAACACAGCTGAATAGAACTGCAGGGGTGGCGCCTATGGATGAGGCAGCACACAGAGCTGCTTGGCCCCACCTTCACATAGGAGCCGGAGGGGGGACATGCCATTGCTTCTGGGAGCTGCTTAGGTAAGCACCACCCAGATCGTTCACCCCTAACACCCTCCCAGGCCCCAACCCCCTGCCATAGCCCTGATCCCCTTCCCACCCTCCAAAGCCCTCAGCCTCACCCCTGAGTCTGCACTCCTAGCCGAAGCCCTCACCCCTCGCACCCCAACCCCCTGCCCCAGCCCTGATCCCTCTAACACCCTCTAAACCCCTTGGTTGCAGCCTGGAGCACCCTACTACACCCCAAATCCCTCATCTCAATCCCCACCCCAGAGTCCGCATCCCCCAGCCAGAGCCTTCACACCCCCCGCACCCGAACCTCCTACCTAAGCACAGAGCCCCCTCACGCACTCTGAACTCCTTGTTACTGGCCCCATGCCAGAGCCTGCACCCTCAGCCAGAGTCCTCACTCCTTCCCGCACCCCAGTCCCCTGAGCCAGCCCGATGAAAATGGGTGGGTGAGTGAGGGTGGGGAGAGTGAGCGACAGTGGTTGGGGGAATGAAGTGAGGGGGGGGCAGGGCCTCGGAGAAGGGGCAGGGCAATGGTGTTAGGTTTTGTGCAAGTAGGAAGTTGGCAACCCTATGTAAAACTGGTGTAACTCCAATAGAGCTACTCTTGATTTCCGGAAGATACAAATGAGAGGAGAATCAGCCTATAGTTGTAAACACATGGGGAAAAGCATTGTCCGTGTGGGGCTCTGAGCTCTGGAATACATCTCCCTCAGTGGTCTAACAGAGCCCAGGTCTGCTGACCTTCAGGGTATGGTGCAAAGCCTATTTACACAGGCCTTTGACTGATGGAATATATTTTTGTTTAACTGTGGGCATAATCCTTTAATTACCTTGCTTACGGTCAACTAAATTTTGATGTTAGGTTTTGATAAGTCTCTGTGTGCCCTGAAGATATTATAGAGGCACATTTTTATAAATCAAAACACTGTATATTGTATATGTATGTGTAAACTGATGACTCAAGGACGTATACCAAAGTTGTTTTGTTCAGGCTAGACAATGGGAACTGATCATTCTATCTGTCTATAGGCGGTGTTACTTGGAGAAAGCTCACAATGCAATTAGGGAGCTTCACTATTTTGGATACCAGTAAAGGATTTATTACTAGAATTGGTTTGATAACTACTGAGCTGGGTGTGTGCAGATGGGTTCATTAACAGCTGGAGCAGAGATCCCCCATCATGCAGTGCTTCCCTGCTATTCTGGTCCCAGAGTTCTGTGTGGTTCTTGCCTTGGAATCTCTGTTCTCCATTCTGTATGCCAGGGGTCTCCAAACTGCGGCCCACGAGCTGGATCCAGCCCAAGGCTTCCATTTGTCCGGCCCTCCAACCACCAAGGGAGAAGCAAACAGCTGAGTAGGCACGCAGAGCAGGCAGGGGGAGGGGCTGCTGGCAGCAGCTCACACAGGGCAGCAGCACAGCTGAGCTGTGCAGAGGAGTGAGTGCCCCAGGAGTCAGTGTCCCCCTAAAAGAGGAGCCAACTTAGGCAAGTGTCATTGCTGAGATCTCAAGGTTGCATCTGTAAAGGCAAAATGCAACACTTAACAGAGGCAGCATTGTTCACACCAGACAGGTTGATTCACCAGGCAATGATTCCCCCGTACTTAAGGGCAAGCACAGTCTACACAATAGCATAATTTGCACGTCCCAAAGCAAGCGCGCATAACCCACTGGAGCCCCAAAATGGTGAGTAAGTGCAGGATCAAGGGGGACTGATTGTTTCATGGCCGTACTGTCCTCTGGGTTTCTGTGCCTTGGGGAGAGCCAACAACTGCAGGGAGCCCCTATACTGAACACTGTCCCCACGTTTTCCACAGGAGCTCGTCCTGGAAGATATCTCGCTGCTGAGGGTGACCTGGGAAACAAAGGAGTGTCTTCTACTGCAATGCAGCTTCCGCTGTGGCCCATGTGCAGCTTGCCTATGTGCAGCAATGATCCCCCTGCCCTTCACGGCACAGTGGCATGGACATGTTAGCCTGATTGGGACAAGGACCATAGTGGCTCTCCCAAGAGACCTGTGCAAGCGCATTGCCCAACTTCTGGCTAGACCTTTGAAGAGATCGCTGAGGCCGATTACCGCGATGTGAGAGAGCACATCAATTCCCTATTCCGCATCTAGGCATGCATACAGCCCTAACCTTCCTCGCCCCAAGAGCCCACACTGAACAATTGCCTTCCCAATATAAAAGCCACTTACCAGGCACCTCCTCTGGTGTTTGTTCTTCCCCAAGCACTGGCCACCATGACTGACTGCCTTCCTCCTGGCTCAAAAACAGCTCCTGGCTGCATGCATCTTGGGATTCCAGGGTGTCTTCCTCTGCCTCAGCACCCTCGCTCCTGCTTTCCTCCTCCTCCTCCTCCTGCCTTGTTGAACTGGGCTCTGAAGTGTCCATGGTGGTCCTTGGAGTGGAGGTGCGGTCGCCCCCAAGTATCGCATCCAGCTCTTCGTAGAAACAGCAGGTCACGGGGGCAGCACCAGAGCAGCAGTTTGCCTTGCAGACTTTGTGGTAGATATTCCACAGCTCCTTCACTTTAACCCTGCACTGCATGGCCTGGTCATGGCCGCTTTCTATCATGTCCCTTGATATCTGCCCGAAGGTATCATAATTCCTATGGCTGGAGTGCAGCTGGGACTGGACAGCTTCCTCCCCCCAAACACTGATGAGTTCTGGCACCTCGCCATTGCTCCATACTGGGGATCACTTGGCGCATGTAGGCATGGTCACCTGGAAAGATTCGCTGAGAGAACTCCATACCTGGCTGAGAAAACAGGAAGAGGACTTTCAGAATTCCCAGAGAATTTAAAGGGCAGGTCTGACAGTTGGTCACCTGAGGTAGTAGAGTTCAAACCAATGACCAGAGTGGCTAGAATGGGACTGTGGGACACTTCTGTAGGCCAATCAGAGCACATTAACAGAACAGGATGTTCACACTGATGCCGTAGTGCTCCAGCAGAGGCGCATCAAATGTTATTCCACTCGCTGAGGCTGAGTACCAGGAGCACTCTAGCCATGGAGTCAGAGCGCTCTACCTGCCTTGCCAGTGTGGATGGGTTGTGAGTTAGAGCGCACTGGGCTGCTTTAATGCGCTTTAACTAGCAAGTGTAGACATGCCCTTAGTTCTTGCCTTTTCCGCCACAGGTCATCCACGAGCCACAGTGATCTGTGTGAGCAGAGAGTACAACAGAGTGCATTGGTGCCAGTGCCAATAGCAGTACTGACAGTATTCCTTGTTCAGGAACTGCCTAGCTGCCCTCACTTTACCACTTGCTGCAGATTACTGATCACTGGCTGCTATATCTTACTGCTTATAATTAACCCACACGGAGCATGGGAAGCTAAACTCATAGGTACTTATGTCCTACCCCACACCCATCTTCTCTTCTTTTTGTCTCCTGATCCTCATCCCACACCCCATTAACATTCTCCTGAGACTGGTGGAATGTTAGTATATACTGTTAAGGGACTAACAATATATGTGCTTTATCTGTCCAAGACCAACAGGGTGGCAATGGGTTCTATGTGAGTACCCAGAATGTTTAACAGTCAAATTTATGTCACTTGTTTCAAAAGGCCATGAAAATGGCAATATATGTTTACAAGGCAAACCACATTTTTGAGCTAAATCTTCAGAAAACTCATCTTGCTAGACACCCAATGCAACGGACGTCCACTCAAGTCATTTTAAGGTGGGATTTTCAAAAGTGCTCAGCGCTGGCCTAACTCTATTGCAACTGAATTCAATGGTAAAATTCTCTGTGACTTCAATGGGAACAGAGTTAAGCCAACCACTGAGCACTTTTGAAATCCCTGTCCTTAATCTGTTTGAGCTCAGGTCAGATATATCAGGTGAGATTTTCAGAAGTGCCAAAGTAACTTTAGAATCACAAGTCCTATTGAAAGTCATTTAGGCACTTCTGAAAACCTCACCCTCCTGGACAACTCTGCAGTCCATTGTTTAGAACTTCAAATCATTTCACATTCTGAAGGCAAGTGTCTTTATTTGTTAGAGGCTATGTATAAAGATCTACGGTTGTTTTAGTAAACACACACACTCCATTCTTCCCCAGAACACTTTATGGTGTAACCAGACTTCTATTCTGTATAAATCAGCAGATGTTAGTTCAGCTAACTTGTACTAGACCTTGCATTAAGACATCACCATCACTTGATTTACTGCACGGTTATTATTTAATGTTTGGTGTGATCTTTTATCCCCAGGAAAGAGATTCTATTTTCTTAGCTAGTTCCCTGACTGATGTATTTTTTACAAAAATCAGGCTATAATATGTTCTTCATTAAGTTTGTTTTATCTTTCACAGTACTGCCACAGATCAACTTCCAGTTTCCTTCACTTATTCCTCCCAAGTGATGCTTTAGGGTAAGACTGTGTCTTTCATTCATCATTCACCATGTGACAATGACACTTTTACTCACCAGACAGAGGGGAAACTTTTGTTTTCTCCATAAATATCCCAGATAATTATCTCTGAGATAAGCACCAGTAAAGATGGACATGAAAGGCTGCATGTCACTGGGCACCTAGTCACACTTGTCATCAGAGACAGCAGCTTGAATAGCAACATAAGCAGTTGTAGTGCTAGAAGAACCCTTACCACATGCATTTCTGGAGCTAAGAAAATCACTGAGATCCTTTTGGCCAAAATATTATGTGTGTTGATATTCAGAAAGCCTTATGCAGTGAGTCAAGGGACTCATGAACTCACTCCATCTCTAGCTGTGCATCAATACCTTGATCTATTGCCATTTTATCTTGTAGGTCCTCACTGGTATCTGGATATACCAGGCTCATGAGGTCCTCTGCCAGTTCAGGTGGGGTCTCTAGTGTGCCTCTTCTTCTGGCCAGTTCATGTGCATGGCTGTCTCCAAACTGCCAGATAACGCAGTCTCTTTTCTGTTCTGCAGCCACTCAAGTTAGCTGCTAGAAAATCCCTTCTCTGCTCCTCTCCTCAACTGTTCATTGAGGCTTTGATGTCAAATTGAGGCAAATCAGTCTCCTGGGAAGTTTTTTCTTTCTTTCTTTCTTTCTTTATTTATGATGTGAGCTGGGGAAGTCTGATCTCTCCCATCTGGACTTCTGGGGCTATATCTGCAATGGAGCTGGGAGAGCCTACCCACTCAGTTGGACAGACTCACGCTAGTTTGAGCCGAGCTGACAGGCTAAAGATAGCAGTGTGAACATTACAGCTCCAGCAAAAGCCACCTGAGCTCACAGAGCCCAGGGAGCAGCGTGTGTTTGAGAGCCCAAGCCACAGTGCCACACTGCTATTTTTCAGTGCACTAGCTTGAGCTGAGCTAGTGTGAGTCTATCTACCTGGGCTGCAAGACTTGCTCCCAGCTGCACTGCAGATATAGCCTCAAGAGTACAGACACTGACTGTGAAGGATCCAAATGTTGAATCCCGCGTGCTTGTAGCTTGCTGGGGGTCAGGATCTGTCCCAGGCTTTGGGCCTCTAGGCACACACTCTTGGTGCACATCTAGTGTTTGACATCCCTCCTGGCAGTGGGGACACCCCAATTCAATTGCTTAGGCTGTGAAACTAGTGTGGTCTCTCCCTAGCCTCCCCAATAGCTCTTGTATGTTCTCCAGAATCCCACCAAAGGTGTGAGCCCTCTGGTTCCCAGTTTACCCCTTCAGAGGTATCTGACAGTGAAAGCAAACAGACAAACAAATTTTGCACAGGATTCTGAAACACCATTGCTCTTGCAAGGAATATTTAAAAAACAACAACCACCGTGAATGAAATGCAATTCACTCTCACTCACCTTTCCCTTGGAAGTCCATTTGTGTTTAGGTAACTGGGTTTCCTGCCTCCATTCCTCATCAGGTTCCAAGTTGCTTGTTGCCTTTCAACTGGTTTCACCAGTTTGGATTGGGCATTTTGTAGCTGGGCTGCAAGGTCTGACTTTGTAGCTTTTCAGCTTCTGATCCAACAGAGATTTTATTTAGAGCTGACTGGATTTGATCTCCATCTTCTGGTCATTTCTCATTCCTTTCTGAAATGCCTCCAGGTGCTGTTTTTATTCCTCTGGGACCACCCTGCATTCCTCAAGTGCCTCAAATATTTGCTCTTGGTTCAACAGGAAGACCAGTTCACAGTTTCTCTCTGTGGAAACTCCTTCCCACACCTGACACCAGAATTGCCCCTTCTCCTGATGCCAGTGACCCATTCTGACATCAGCATTGCCCCTTAGCTGAGTGGTAGCTGATGTCCAAGAGCTTTGTAGATTGGCTTCCCAGTGGAAAAGAAATCAGTGATGCAGAGTCTAAGTATCTTCTAACTATAACTTTTTTTATTGTCATATATACACTAGTCCTAGAACAGAGTTGATAAAAAAGCATGTTAGGCAATCCTTTTTTTCAGGAAACTCAACCCAACAGCAGAGCCCTGTTCCCCAAAAGCACATCTGCCTCCAAAATTGCATCTAATAAGAGACTGAGACAGAGAGCAAACTCTTTTGCTGCTCACAGAGCTCCCTGTTCGAGGAACACTGTCTCTCCTCAGGACATTGTATAGCCCCAAAAATTAATAACCAACACAGCACCACCACAATTCTTCCTAAGAATGAGCATTTGTTTGCACACTAAGGCCATGTCTACATCTAAAATTTTGCAGCGCTGGTTGTTACAGCTGTATTAGTACAGCTGTATAGGGCCAGCGCTGCAGAGTGGCCACACTTACAGCAACCAGCGCTGCAAGTGGTGTTAGATGTGGCCACACTGCAGCGCTGTTGGGCGGCTTCAAGGGGTTTTGGGGAAGGCGAGAGCAAACCGGGGAAGGAGACCAGCTTCGCCGCGGTTTGCTCTCGCGTTCCGCGAACCACCCTGCAAACCGCAGGGAAGGAGAGACCTGCTTGCTCGGGGGTTCGGCGAACGCGAGAGCAAACCGGGGAAGGAGACCAGCTTCGCTGCGGTTTGCTCTCGCGTTCCGCGAACCACCGTGCAAACCGCAGGGAAGGAGACCTGCTTGTTCGGGGAACGCGAGAGCAAACCGCGGCGAAGCTGGTCTCCTTCCCCGGTTTGCTCTCGCGTTCCCCGAACCCCGAGCAAGCAGGTCTCTCCTTCCCTGCGGTTTGCAGGGTGGTTCGCGGAACGCGAGAGCAAACCGCGGCGAAGCTGGTCTCCTTCCCCGGTTTGCTCTCGCCTTCCCGGAACCACCCAGCAAACCTCAGGGAAGGAGACCTGCTTGCTCGGGGTTCGGGGAACGCGAGAGCAAGCCGGGGAAGGAGACCAGCTTGATTACCAGAGGCTTCCTCAGGTATGCTGGGATACCTGCTTATTCCACGGAGGTCAAGAAAAGCGCTGGTAAGTGACTATACTTGATTACCAGCGCTGGATCACCAGCGCTGGATCCTCTACACCCGAGACAAAACGGGAGTACGGCCAGCGCTGCAAACAGGGAGTTGCAGCGCTGGTGGTGCCCTGCAGATGTGTACACCTCCTAAGTTGCAGCGCTGTAACTCCCTCACCAGCGCTGCAACTTTCTGATGTAGACAAGCCCTAAGAAAAAGCTCTTGGATGACTATGTGTAACAGTGCCAACTGGCGATGCCTGCCTTAAAACTACTAATTTCATCCTATCTGTTCTTTTTGAGCCACATTTTCTTTATGTTGCAGAATACAGGGGCAATATAACTCTTGGAAAATCTGAGACTAAGTCAGCTGCTTCCTGTAGCTTTTCACCATACACAAAGACTTCCGTTTTTTGAGCTCTCATTTACAGCTTTAGCCATCTGTGAGGGTTACACTATTGTTCTTGATCTGATTTGAACATAATTTATCCATTATTTTGTCAAGAGTTCAGAGTGGCTAAATAGATAGACCTTCTGTCTCTGGATTATGAAAGCATAATCAATGTAATCAAGATGGGAGTTCCACAGCCAATGCTCCTTCAACCATTTCCAATTCATGCTCCATTAAAATTACCCTTGTGGCATGCTCACAGTTGCTTCAGGTTTATATGGCAAGGAAGACAATCCAGCTTCAATTCACATTATTCAGCATCCCAAAAAAACAAGGTATGGTTACCACATTTACAACTACATTGCTCAGCGTTTCAAATAGACTCATACATATTCCATGGTACCTCTCAAGACTCCTAGGCAATCCACATTTCATTCCCCTAATAAATCTCCCAACAGGTGCACAATTTGCTCTGATTATTTGTATTTTTGCCCATTTGGTCATCAGTGCATTCAAGTTAGACAGTGCTTTCACGTGTGTTTGTGGAACAGACTTTCAGATCCTCTTTCAGGATGGAGACCATAATTACACATCTGTTGATTCTGGTCTAATCTTATTTCAGCAATTTAGCAGGCTAGTCTTGACAGAAATCATGGGGGCACATGCAATCCAATCCAACCTTGCACTGAAGAATTCCAGGGACTCTTGTGAGGGAATGAAAGCCATTTGGATGAATGCCCATTGGAAAGAGCTACTGACTTGATTTGCCTTATTGGTCTTTCAGGATGTTTAAAGTTTTATAAAAGTCTTTGTCAGAACTCTCCTTTGTTAGGCTGGAAAGGCTGTAGGTCACAAGGATCTCACATGTATCTGCAGGCAGTGCTTATACCATTTCATTTTCTGACTCTGTAGCTCTCCTGTATCCTAATTCCTCTGCTAGGTTATTGGAGTGATAACTATGTCTCTGCAGAGCTCATAATCTTTCTGTTTACCAAATACAGTTCCTTGTCATTGGTAGGATGAACCCAGACTTTAATTTTTGTTTATGACTGGTCTGAGATTTTGCATTCTCTTGTCCTCTGAGGCTTTTGGCCTCATCAAAGGCCCTTTCAACGTCTCTTAGCAAAATCATCTATGAATGTTTATTTCTCTGTACAAGGCATAGGACCATCATTAGTAAGGTCAATGTAGGGAGGCCTGGTAACATGTGATTTTAAAGGAGGAAACGGGCCTGATCCAAAGCTATTCAGGTCAATGGAAAGATTCCCATTCTATGGGCTTTAGGACAGGCCTGAAATGGGAGGCTGATCTAAGCTTTGTACTTTTGGATCAAACTTCCCAATCATAGCAAAAGTATTGAAAAACTAAAGGTGTATACATCACATTAACAGCTTATATGGACCCTCTGCACTTTCTCTAGCCAAATGAAATGTGCTAAGCAGCTAATGGGCTCACTCAGTTTTGGATTTATTGTAAGATGAATTGGAAAATGAATTACAGCATACAGCTCTGCTGTCGGCAGCCTTTTTCTCATAACAGCTCAATACAACAGCAAAACAAATACAAACAGAGAGAGAAACATGAGTTCTTATAGACCAGCTGTCTACTTTAAGACTGTCACTGTAGGAAAATGAGAAAATAAACTACTTAACTGTACAAGTAATTTCAGCTGGATCCGATTATCCATCTGCTAATACAGTGCAGCCAGCAAGCTTTGCCAATGACAGATTAAGGTCAACAGAACAATCATTCCTGGGAGATGCCCTGTTTTTTTATGTATTGTTACCAAACAGTTCTGTAAATTATTTTTAATATAGTGAAACCTTGATTATAGGACTCTTGTTTTTCTGTAATAAGGTTGTTACCCTTATTAATTCTTTGTATTATAGTAGCACTTACAGTCCCCAAACAGGATTGAGACCCTATTGTGCTAGATGCTGTATATACTCATATACAAAGAGTTTACAATCTAAATAAAGCAGAGGAGAGAGGAAGTGTTACTGTTCCCATTTTACAGATGGGTGATTAAAACAGAGAGACTAAGGCCTGGTCTATAGCACAGAGTTATGCTGATGTAAGTCCCCTTATGTCAACTTATTTGTGCATGTGTTTGCACTCAAATTTGTCTCTTGCCTGCACAAGTACCCTGTTAAGGCAGTGCTGTGAAACTACCTCTGCAAATGGCAAAGAGCCACATTTCACCTACTGAGGCTGACACAGTGTAAGTGTAGATACTGCATGACCTGTGTTGACCCTAACAGTCCTCCAGCAGCTGTCTCACAATGCCAACAGCCACCGCACTGTTCACACTTGTGATCTCCACTGCCAAGGAGACCAGCAGCCACCATCCCCTTAACACCCTGCATATTTTTGAAATGCCTTTTCCTGATTCCCACCTCGGCAAGCAGACCTAGCATCTCTCTTGCTGCATGGAATTGCCCGACCAATCATGCTGGCTCCACACGCTAGATGTGCTCCTGTCTGGAGTAGACGGGGGTATTGTATCTCCAGGGTCTGTGGGGATGAGAGGTTGTGCAGGCACAGCTACAGAGCAGTTGTAGAAACGTGGACTCCTATGACAAGATTGCACTGGAGATGCAGGCAAACGGGTACAACAGGGATCAGCAGCAGCGCCATGAGAACACAGAGAAACCGCATCAGACGTACCAGTGGGCCAGAGACGCCAACAGTGAATCTGGTGGTGAGCTGCAGATCTGCCACTTTCATAATGAGCTGAATGCCAGATGTGGCAGAACCCCCGCTCCCCCAGCACCCTGCAGACCATTGCAGACACCTCCAAGAAGCCCGGGACACAGACCCATAAACAGCGAGGAGGAGGACTGGGGAGATGAGGGTGGGGGGATGCTTCCAGTTATGCCATGTTTTGTTTGAGACTCTGCTGCCGTCTAGCCGGCCCCTCAGCTGAGCACAGGTGAACTCAATGAAGGGAAGGAACCACAGGTAAACGTGTGCATGCATTTCCCCTTATAATATTTAAATATAAAGATGGTGCCTGGCTCATCTCCAAAGTAACAAGACACAGGTATTGACTTTTCATTGTTTTACGTGTATGAGAAGAGGTAGCAGTACAACAAACTGAGGCAGAGTTGGTATCTGCTTTTCATTCCCCTGAAGAGTTAGCCGAGGGAGGGAGGGAGCAGAGCAGTTTGTTTATGTACATAGAGATTCTCCTAAGCAATCTCAATGAAGCTTTCAGGGAAATACTCTATAATCCTTTGCTGAACGTTTCTAGGGCCGTCGGCCTTATTTCTTCTGAACACTTTCCCCCACCACTCCTTGAGGACTTCAGCGGGCACCACTGCAATACACGGGCTAGCAGTGTGCAGGCCAGGGTGGCTTTGGGACCCAGCAGCAGCTGTACTCTGTAGCTTTGTTACCCTCGGGAGCGAGATATCACCTTAAATCCCCACTCTTGGCTTGGACTGGAGAGCGATGCTGTACAGAGGCACTCAAGGGAAAGGGGCTAAGTAGCACATCTTGTTAATGTTTATGAGAATAAAGGAAGGGAGTTTTGAAATGTAGCTTTCACTTTCCACTGTGGCTGTATATCCAATCCTACATCTGTCTCAGCTGTAGCTGCTGCCGCCTGGAGAGTTGTCCCCTTTACCGCCATGGAACACCTGACCCGGAGGAGGGGAAAGAAGAGAACTAGAGAGGAGATGTTTAGAGAGATTCTGCAAGCCAGTGCTTCACCAGCCTGTGAACAAAGAGCCAGAGGGGCCAACATGGCAGACAGCAGGGAGAGAGACAGAAGAAAGACCCAGGAAAAGACCCAGAAGGAAAAGGAAAGAGAGAGGCACAGGCACCAGGACATAATGGGAGTTCTCATGCAGCAAACAAATGCTGCAGACTCTCGTTAACCTATAGGTCCAACAATCACAGATTCACTCCCCATTGCAGTCCCTGTAAAACGCCATGCTGGCAGCTCCTCCACCCCCAACGTTTCACAGAGCATCAGAGGGTGCAGCCATAGCGCTACCACTTCACATTGCAAGGCAGTAAGGATGGGAGCTTCACCTTCAGTGATCTGTGAGAGCCACGGGTGGTGTAGGTATAGCCAAAATGGACTGTATTTGTGCACTAAAATGTTGGCTGCCTTTCACATTTTAAAATTCCATTCTGTTAATTTAAGTTACAAGTGTGTGTTGCATTGTCCTTTTATTTTGCACAGTGGGTTTTTGCACTTTGTCACTGAATAAAATTCTATTTTTGAAAATAATTCATCTTTATTAGTTCACCACACCTACTGCAGAATGCCTAGTGGTACTCAAAACACACAGTACTCGTAAGTGTATTGCAGCCCAGAACTCATCAGTTCAACAAAACACTCAGTCATGTGTAAGTGTACAGCAAGTGCCACATAATTCATAGTTTCAGTGAGACGGCGTTATATTTAGAAACGTATCCCAGGCACCACACATTTCTTAACAGCCCACAAAGTTTCAGGGCTAGAGCACAGTCAAGTACAGCACATTAATATGGCTGACCATTAAAATGCTCTTTGAAAGCCTCCCACAACTACATAGCTCCATTTTTAAGCTCTTGTGATAGCCTCTGATTGTCATCCCAAAGCTGCTGAGCTGGTAGCTGAATCTTTCTTTGGTGCTGTTGAGGTGGCCAGTGAATGACTTCATGAGCTAGGGGAGCAAGAGCCAGGCTTAGGTCTGACAGAAGACCAGAAGACTAAAGTGCAGGCTATGTGATGTTTATTGGGATTAGTTTCCAGAAAGCATGTGTCCCATAACTCTGATGCCACAGAGCCTTGTTTCCCGGTGTCCAATTCTCCCCTTCTCAGCAGGCATAATTATACCTGAAATGCACACCCACAGTCCCACCCCTTACAACTTATGGTCATGTTCCATTTTGGGGGGTCATGGAGCTTTGTCCCACCTCTTTTGTACTCCACGTGAGTGGAAAGGAGTGAGGCTGTGCGGAGTCAGGGACAGGCATTTCTCTGGCCTTTTAGTGTTTTACCTTCACCCCAATCCCACTTTGTGCCCCCCTCCCCTCCCAGCTGGTTGCTTGAACTTGCCTTGAGATAGGGGTTGAGGCAGTCTTAAATTGTGCACTCCAGTATCACTTTAACTTCTCTTATCTCTTCCCATTATGCTAACAAACCCACCTGGCTAGGCAGAAGCAACATACAGTGTCTTTGTCCTTTGTTTACACATATCAGTAAGAATGTGTGTATCAAAAAAAAAATCAAACAGGCAAACACAACTCAAAATACTATCTCAGGCAACAATACAAGCCTGAATCCTACATTTGCACTAGCACTCCTGGCAATGACTATTGGCATTTCAACACCATCACTGGTAGTTTTCTGGTGAAGAAAGAATGTTCCTGTTTGTAGCTTTCTGAACAAGCTTGTGTTCTTCCCTGACCATCCAATGCTGATGTCACTGAAGTGTCCACAGTGATCCACCAATGTTTACATAATCATAGAAAAGTTTCCCTTTCTGTTGACATACTCTGGCAAAGTAGGCTGATGCCAAAATATGGATATACATGCCATCTGTTGCCCCCACTGAAGTTCAGGAACCCCATTGCTGCAAATCCACCCACTATGTCTGGCACATTGCTGAGAGTCACAGTCCTGAGTGGCATGAAAGTGGCCCCCACCATGGATTTTCCAACCTCAGACCTGCATTATGATGCAATCCCACCATTTCTCGGGCCCAGAAGTGGTGCTTTACCATCTGCAGCTGCTTTGTGAATTCCAGCAACCTTGATTTGTTTTTCACTATGTCCCATAGCAATCTGTCCTCAAAGAAATCATCACGTCCCTCATTGTTTTGGTTCTGCCTGTGGGTCTGCAAATAGTGGAGGATTGTCCATCCTGTGCTTGCAGTGATCATGAGATTGGTGCAGATCTGTGCAGTTTCCATGCTTCTTATAGAGATGGTGGACAGCAGGAAATGCCATGCAAGTTTGTGGAATTATTTTTGTAACCCCCCCCAATAAAAACTATGAGATATGGACAGGGCCAATCGGAGAGGGGGTCGGGGAGGCATTTGGCCTGGACCTCAAGCTCAAAGGAGGCCTCAAATTTAGACACTTATTAATTTTGTGGCATTTGATAAGTTTCGCAACTTGTTTTTATGTGCATCCCTATCAGGCCAAAATGTGACAAACACTCTCAGCCTAGAGCTGCAAATGTAAGCAAATAAGAGAGGCAATTTGGGAAAAGACATAATTTTGTTATTAACTGATATAAATTTTGTCATATTAAAGAGTTAAAAATGTTCATAGATATTAATTAAAATATATCAGTTCTGATGGCACAAGATTAGACTGTGATGAACGTGTCCTCTCAGGTCAGCTGATTATATAAACAAATCACTACTAGTGGCTGGTGCTGGATCAAGCACGGGTTGAAAGGTAGCGAATTGTTACATTTTAGTGTCTTTATAGTTTTATGTCTAGTTGACTAAGGAATTATTTGTGTGAGAATTCCTCATTAGTATCTTCATACGGTAGCTAAAAGAGGTCACTGGTTGGTTGGTTGAGCCCTAGCTTGATAGCTTGGCCATCCTCATAGGCTTTCATAGCCTATAGGCCCAGATTCAAGGTGAAAATTTGTGAGGACCTTCAATGTGTTGAAGCAGGTAAAGAACTATCACTGTTCAACTATGAGACAAGAGCGTTTGAATAGGTTCACCATGCTTAATATCAACTGTGATGTTGCACAAAAGCTAGATTTTTCCACAATAATTAGTGCATTTGCACCGAAAAAGGCTAGAAAAGCATTTGTTAAATAAAAAAAAAATTCAAATTATGTCTCACTCTTTTTTTGGTGCCTTTTGTTTTCATATGTTGCCATGTTTATTATGGCTAGGGGCCTGAAAAGCTGGAAGTGGCCCAGGCCTTTCTGGACCTCTGAGAAGGCCTGGACATGGATGACATTATGAGATAAAGAAAGTTGCATTCTGGGAACTTGACCCCTAGATCCCTGCACAATTCATTTCTATCCCACAACACATTGAAAAAGACTTCCTGAAAAGCATGACAGTAGGTGGCAGCACATGGCACACCGGGATACTTACCTGTGGTGCATCACACTTTGCATCAACATAAGCATTCCTTGTGAGTACATGCAGTAGTGATGCAAGCAGCCAAGCATGCAAACACATGGATGAGGTACTAACTTCGGCAGCTTTATGCCAATGCAACTTTCATTAACCCAAGACTGTAGCATAGACATGGCCTATCTTGGTCAAAACATGACAGACAGACACAAAACAGTCCTTAAGGATGCTAGTGCTCTCTTAGCCAGATTGTTACAATACTTTTCCTATAACTTACTTTTGTATAATGACTTTGTTTAAATGAAATATTCAATTTCACTGAAACAGAAGATAACCGTCAACAGAGATACATCCAGTTCTGTATTAATATGCCTACTAAGGAATCTGTTTGTCAAAAGACATTTCCTGAATTTTTTGTGGTTGTTTGTATTGTTGTTAGAGACATACTGACAGGTATTTTGAAATAAATTACCAAAATAATAGAAACTGTCATGATTATATTGTGTTATTTTGACAAATAAAATATGCAGAATTTTAAAATATTGTGCTCAGAATTTTTAATTTTTTGGCACAGAATTCCCCCAGGAGTAAGATTATTTCTTAAGGTACGTCTAGACTACCTGCCGTATCGGCGGGTAGCGATCAATTTCTCAGGGATCGATATATCGCGTCTCATCTAGATCCCTGAAAGCACTCCCGTCGACTCTGGAACTCCACCAGCGCAAACAGCGGTAGCGGAGTAGCGATCGATTTCTCGGGGATTGATATATCGCGTCTCATCTAGACGAGACATATCGATCCCTGAAAGCACTCCCGTCGACTCTGGAACTCCACTAGCGCGAACGGCGGTAGCGGAGTCGACAGGGGGAGCCGTGGACATCGATCCCGCACCGTGAGGATGAGCGGGTAATTGATCTAAGATAACTTCACGTAGCTGAAGTTGCGTATCTTAGATCAACCCCCACCCCCAGTGTAGACCAGCCCTTAGACAGCAAAGAAATCTCAAGACTCAGGAATTGAGGGTTTACTTCCAGGTTCTGGAAGGAAGTTATAAACCATTCTGTTATAGGCTCTTCTCTTTCTGTTCCTCAACTGCTACAATTTTTATTCCCTCCCTCCCCTCCTCCTGGCTCCTATTTCTTCCAACCTATTCCTGTCTCTCCACCCGCAGTGGATTACTCCAGTGGTTCTCAACCAGGCGTACATGTACCCTTAGGGGTACGCAAAGGTCTTCCAGGAGGTATATCCACTCATCTAGATACTTGCCTAGTTTTACAACCCGCTACATAAAAAGCACTAGTGAAGTGAGTACAAACTAAAATGTTATACAGACAATAAAGGCAGCAAAAAATTCTGTGGCACCTTATAGACTAACAGATGTTTTGGAGCATGAGTTTTTGTAGGTGAATACCCACTTCGTCAGATGCATGTAGTGGAAATTTCCAGGGGCAGGTATATATATGCAAGCAAGCTAGAGATAACGAGGTTAGTTCAATCAGGGAGGATGAGGCCCTGTTCTAGCAGTTGAGATGTGAAAACCAAGGGAGGAGAAACTGGTTTTGTATTTGGCAAGCCATTCACAGTCTTTGTTTAATCCTGAGCTGATGGTGTCAAATTTGCAGATAAACTGAAGCTCAGCAGTTTCTCTTTGAAGTCTAGTCCTGAAGTTTTTTTGCTGCAGGATGGCCACCTTAAGGTCTGCTATAGTGTGGCCAGGGAGGTTGAAGTGTTCTCCTACAGGTTTTTGTATATTGCCATTCCTAATATCTGATTTGTGTCTGTTTATCCTTTTCCATAGTGACTGTCCAGTTTGGCTGATGTACATAGCAGAGGGGCATTGCTGGCATATGATGGCATATATTACATTGGTGGACATGCAGGTGAATGAACCGGTGATGGTGTGGCTGATCTGGTTAGGTCCTGTGATGGTGTCGCTGGTGTAGATATGTGGGCAGAGTTGGCATCGAGGTTTGTTGCATGGATTGGTTCCTGAGCTAGAGTTACTATGGTGCGGTGTGCAGTTACTGGTGAGAATATGTTTCAAGTTGGCAGGTTGTCTGTGGGCGAGGACTGGCCTGCCACCCAAGGCCTGTGAAAGAGTGAGATCATTGTCCAGGATGGGTTGTAGATCCCTGATGATGCGTTGGAGGGGTTTTAGCTGGGGACTGTATTTGATAGCCAGTGGAGTCCTGTTGGCTTCTTTCTTGGCAGGGATCTACAACCCAATTTGCTCCAGGTCCCGGGCCCTACAGTGTCCTTCACTCGCTCCGGGGGCCCCGGAAAATTCTCATGGGGCCCAGGCCCCCGGAGCATCTTCCGCTCTGGGTCTTCAGCAGCAATTCGGCGGCAGGGGGTCCTTCTGCCCTGGGACCCGCCGCCAAAGTGTTAGGTCTTTGGTGGCAATTCCCCCACCACCAAAGACCCCAGGCCCGCTGAATCCTCTGGGCGGCCCTGGCCAGAAGGAGCAATTACAAAAAAAGTCCTACACAGTCCCATGCAGCCCTGGGATGGAGCATGGTTAGTTGCTATGTGGGTATGATCATGTGCAGTCTGCAGTGTGGTTGACTGCAGTAGCTATGTGGGGATGAAGCATGCTAAGGGTGCAGACAGAATCGTCAATGAATAATGATGCTAGCTTCTAACAAATTTCTACTGAGCGTGTCCTAACGGTGATTTTTCAGAAGCTTATTGCTTGGCAATTATTACTTTTTGACTGAAAATTAAACAAAAACAAAAAAGCCACCCACCACAGGCAGAGGCAGACACCCAGCATGGAAAATTTCAGCCTGAATAATTAAAGTTTGGCAAAGTTCATAAGCAACTGAAAACTGGGTCTTCTAATGGAAAGGCAACTTTAACTATAGGTGTGTCAGTATCTGTGCAACCTATAATGTATGTTTTTGAGAGGGAAACTTTCCCCATCCACATACCTTTTGGTCTAGGGCAGGGGTTGGCAACCTTTCAGCAGTAGTGTGCCAAGTCTTCATTTATTCACTCTGATTTAAGGTTTCACATGCCAGTAATACATTTTAACGTTTTCAGAAGGTCTCTTTCTAAGTCTATAATATGTAACTAAACTATTGTTGTATGTAAAGAAAATAAAGTTTTTAAAATGTTTAAAAAGCTTCATTTAAAATTAAATTAAAATGCAGAGCCCCTCGGACCGGTGGTCAGGACCCAGGCAGTGTGAGTGCCACTGAAAATCAGCTTGCATGTCTCCTGCTCTAGGGGGAAGAAACACTGTCTGGGATCCAGGAGTTATTGTCTCATCTTATTCTGACAGGTGGTAATATTTATCTGCAGTTTGCAACATATGCTTCTGAGCAAAGCAAGTGTTATTCATCCACTTTACAAACGAGGTAACAAAGGCCAAAAAAGGTCAGTGCAGTCAAGTCTGGGACTAGAACACATTAGATAGCCAAATCTCATCCACTCTGCCTTTCAGCACAATAATGCTAGTCTGTGTGCTGGGCTACCATGGCTGCAGACCACAGCTTGAATCACTAGCAAATGTTTTTTTCACAGAGACAGGAATAGAACCCAGGAATCCTGATACCCCTACTAATCCAGTGATGTCGCACAAAGAGTAGTAACTGACTGGCAGAGTACGTGTGTATTGCTCCTTCTTATAGGAGATGCTAGAGGATAAAGCCTAATTATAGTGCCACTTATTCCTTGAGCTCAGATGTTGGAAAGGCCTGGGATTAGACATGCTCACAACTCATGTGGGGAAAACAATAGAATGCCATTGTACAATTAAAGACTGCATAATCATACACATGCACAGGTATAATTGAAGTTTAATGAGTAGCCTTAATTCTGGTATTTCCTGACTTTCGAATAGAGCTGGTCAAGGCTCCGTCAAAAATGAAATCATTTTAGGAAAAAAATGTGTTTTGATTACGTTTTAATTTTTTGAAAATATTTCAAAATGAACTTGTTTTTAAAAATGGCTACTTCTCCCCCTATTTTTACTTTTTCCCCCACTGGAACAAAGCAGAAAACAGTGAAAGGGTAAAAGAAATGGGAAAAGCCCTGAACATTCTTACCGAAAATTTTCAAAATGAAACATTTAAAGAGTTTTTAAATTTTTTCGTAAAAAAGGGTGAAAAATCTGTACAGTCTTTAATTACAGGGTCACATACTATTTTTTCCACATGACCACTGCCTCATTAAGTGCATGAAATAGATGATGCTCACTTAATAAGCAACTAAACAATATCTTGTTAAAAGTATTCACAAGCGTTATTTATGCAAACTTCAAACCTGTGCTGTCATAACAGAATTAATAATTTCACCATGGACCTTTCTGTGATGCTCATCACTACAGTATCTGAGTGCTTCAAAACATTAATGAATTTATCTTCACAACACTCCTGTGAAATGGGGTATGTAGTATTATCCCCATTTTACAGGTGAGGAACTGAGGCACAGAGAGATGAAGGTTAAACATGTCCATTAATTTTGGTTGCCCAATTTGAGATGTCTAGGACCTGATTTTTTCAGAAAACTTAGCTTTTTACAATATTCTCTTTGTTCAAGTCACACACTGACGTCAGTTGCAGCTGTGAGTGCTCAGTACTTCTGCAAATGGGACCCCAGCGTCCCAAGTCAGGGACCCAGAAAATGAGGAACACACAATTAGTGACCACTTGTAAAAAAAAAAAATTGTTTAAGTGACTTGCCCAGCTTCAGAGTAAGTGTGGCAGAAGCACCATTAATTCTGACATTTCCTAACATTTGAGGGCTTGACGTTGCAACTATAATAATGGTCATTTAGCAGGTGTTTTTGCAGGTAATTACCTAGGATTTTAAAAAGCAAACTAATCCCCCCCCCCAAATGCCACTATTTGCATCATATTGACACCCATGTTAGAATCCTAGAGCCACTGCACAGATCTCTGCCATTGGAGCTAATGGAATAACTGATAGCTGTAGTAGGTTGGCATCCTCTGTCTGAACCAGCTCTAGTGGGGAATGAGACATTTTGCCAAGGGGTTTCACAGATATTTGCTGCTAGAGGCATGGTGAGACTCAGCAATCCTGGGTTCTGTTTTAGGCTCTGGAGGGAAGTGTGCTGTAGTCATCAAAGACCCTTCTTCACATTACTCCCAAGCTTGACCCCATCTGCCCCATCTTCTTCCCAGTTCTGTCTCTTCCCCAGCCTAGGCTCCTCATCCCCGTTCCATTTTTCTCACCTTAGCCAGTCTCAGTCTCCGCTCCTCAGACCAGTCTGAGTCTCTTTCCCAAGCCAGACCACCCCTCCCCAAGACCTAACCTGATCTGTCACTTTCTTCCACTTTCTCTACTGGTTTTCCCTCAATCCCCCTAACTTTCTCCCAGTCTCTCTCTCTGGGCTCCTCATCTATTATCAGTCTCCTGCATCTACTCCCTCCTCAGCAGCCTCCCCCTTTCTTGGCTCCTTTTTCTAGACTCTTTGCATAATCTGTCTCAGTTCTCCTCCCGCAGGCCAGCTTCTTCAGCTCTCTCTCCCCTGCCTCCAACCCTCCCTGCCTACACTGGTTCCCAGTCCCAGTCTTCCTCTGGCTCTTCACGATGACCTCTTTGTCACCACCCCCACACTCCATTCCCAGTCCTCCCATCCACATTTCCCTCACCAGCTCCCAATCCCCTTCCCCAATCAGTCCCAGTCTTCCCCACCACCATCCTCAACTCCCAATCAGCCTCTAGTTCCACTCTCAGTCTGACCCCCAGGCTTCTCCTCTCAATTTATTCTCCCCACCCAGGTCTGGCTCTTGTCCCTTCTGCATTCAATGGGGGCAGACTTCTTCTCCATGCTGCCTGGGACCAGCAGGGAGAGAACAGCAAAGACAATCTCCCTGCTTTCATTTCTAGCTCCCCAGCCCACAGCAGCTGGGACCACCACTTGTAAGGAAAGTCCTGCTTGGCCCCAGCTGCCTCAAGATGGATCATACTCAGCGTGGCTGGAATTTTTGGAAAATTAAGCAGCAAAACTCCAACAAATCTCTACTGAGCATGTAAACTGACATTGTTCAAAGGCTTGTAACTTGGCCAAATTAGAGCAGATTTGGCCTGACAGTGGTGGCAAAGAGGTAACTAGTGTTTAAACTGTCCACTTCCTCTCAGTTTCCCTCACCCAGGCTGACATTCCCCATTTCTCTCCTGATGGATTCCTTGACCTTGTCCTCCTAGCCCTATGGTCCTCTTGGTTGCTCACTGTTGGGTTGGACTGACTGTCTTGGACCATTGAACAATATACTGCTGTAACCCTACTCCTGTGATTCTCTTTTCCCCTCCTGAAGAAGACAGACCACTGTAGAGTGTCAATGACCTTGTGACAGAGCTTTATTGTGAATGCTCATGAATAACATGTAGTGGATAAGAGTGACAATACCTATGAAATATATAATTATCACCCAGATTCTCTTATTCACACCAAGTAGTATCATAAACATATGTAGGCTGTCAGTGGACAAATTTGAACATTAAGGTACAAGCCTACTCAGCAGGAGTAAGGGTAATAGAATCTGGCCCTATAATTTGTAGCAGTTATCTAGATTTCGTTGTGTCTTGGTGTGATGCATCATAATTAAATCACCTCAACTCTAGTGGAAAAGTTGACTGGTTTTTTGTGCTTATGAAAGAAGGGGGTGACAGGCCTATCCCAGGACAAAGCATAATAGGGATAAGCAGAGTGTAAGATTCCAAAGCTACAACTTCTGCTCCACTGTGGATCTGATTTCTCTATAATCCAGACAAGAAAATACAGAGATGCAGCAGAAACTGTATTATAAGAAAAGGTCATGTGACCATTTTTAATTGTCCCACTTTTTTCATTGTTAAGATTAATCTGTTCTATACTCCCCAGGTAACCCATGGAAGATTTACCTCTTGAGGATTTGCATTTGAGCACATTTATCTATGCAGTAGTGCAAAAGAAAAATAGTCTAGCAGTGCCAGCAGGGTTGCTTTAGTAAAGTTGGGTTTCCTATTATACAAACCATGACCTGGAGATTTATATCTTGGTTATTTCAAATCTCATCAAGAGGACAACATTTCCAATGGAAATTACCAACCAGGTTGCAATTTCTTATAAAATAAAGTATTTTATCATTCCAGAAATAGCACATCTGACACTGATCAATAATGAAATGAGCTTTGTACAGTGTAATCAGAATGGTGATTACAATCTTCCTTATTTTCAAAGGACATTGCCAACTCCTAAACCAGATATTTTTAGTGGATGTAAATCAAGTTAATTTAGAAAAGTAAAAGGAAACAAAGACCCTCATGCTTACAGCTATGTAGCAGGGTCTCCCCATTGCTAGTGTACCACCTTGCATTTATGTCAGGGAATGTAGATTTTGCTGTGAGTGGGGCCTCCTGGCTGCTCATTGCTCACTCTGCAATAATCTTTTTTCTGGTAACTTACCTCTCTGGCCAGGTCACTATTTAGTCCATTCCTTCCAAGGTTACAAAGTCCAACAGGACAGCTCTCCACTTGCCATTGCCAGCTCTGTGCCACTATCCCAGTAGGTGGCAGGTGAACCTAGGCCCACCTGCTACACAGGGTTACAGTCAAGGCACCCTATAGCTAGCAATCCAGGTCTACTCAGCCCTAATCCCTGTTGCTGTTTCCCTGGGCTCCTTCCTACCCAGCCTCTCTATCTTCTCTTGCCTACTTCTGGATTTACCTCTGGAGCCTGCTCTACTCCGTGTGGCTAGTATCAGAGGGGTAGCCGTGTTAGTCTGGATCCGTAAAAGTGGCAAAGAGTTCTGTGGCACCTTATAGACTAACAAACGTATTGAAGCGTGAGCTTTCGTGGGTGAATATCCACTTCATCGGATGCATGCATCTGACAAAGTGGGTATTCACCCACGAAAGCTCACGCTCCAATACGTTTGTTAGTCTACAAGGTGCCACAGAACTCTTTGCCACTTTCCCTGTGGTTACTTCACCCCCTCCTAGCTTCTTATGAGGCTCCTTACTCCAAAGCGGAATTCCAGGGCTTACTCTGCCCCCTGGGCTTCTGCCTTGCTCTTGATGACCTCCCTCCTTCCAGGAAGGGACTGCAGACTCCTTCCCTTACAGCCTTTTTCTACATGCCCGGTTTTATAGTCTTGTCCCAGAATTAGTGAGCTGCTAAGATGGCATAAAGCCACAACTGCCCCCCACCTTGGGACATGAACGAAAAGTATCTCAGCCAGAGCGGAGAATCAGGCCTAATGTTTCCGGAACGTTCTCAACTTATTTTAATACCTAGCACTTACATTTTTACCCTTCTGTCCCTTCTTGCAAACCAGTTCTACACTCTGCCATTGTGTTGCAGAAATATCTGCCTGGGAGGTTCTAGGCAAAGTTGGGATTTATTTTTTTGTACATGTTCTGAAATGGGGGAGAAATTTGTTTGAAAAGTTGGCTAAGGGAGCATGTGTAAGATTTTGTCATGGGTATTTTTAGTAAAAGTCACAAGCAAATAGCAGGCAATAAACAAATCATGGAAGCCCGATTCCCACCACCTGAGGCTGAAGTCGTGGAGGTCAGCTAAAATAGGGTTACCAGCTTTCTAACTGCAGAAAACTGAACACTCTTGCCCCTTCCCCAAAGCCCCACTCACTCCATCCCCTCCCCTTCTGTTGCTCACTCTCCACCATTACTCACTCACTCATTTTCACTGGATTGGGGCCGGAGGTTGGGATGTGTGGGAAAGTCTCTGGCTGGGGATGAGGGGTTTGGAGTGCAGGAGGGGGCTCAGGTCTGGGGCAGGGTGTTGCAGTGCAGGAGAGGATGGGGACTGTAGGCTTCAGGTGGTGCTTACTTCAAGCAGCTCCCAAGAAGTAGCAACACATCCCTGTGGCCCCTAGGTAGAGAAGGGGTGGCCAAGTGGCTCCATCCACTGCAGCTCCCATTGGCCATGATGGTTCCCAGCCAGCGTGAGCTGCAAAGCTGCTTCTTGGGATGGGGGCAGTGCAGATGCATCTTTGACTGCTCCTGCACCATGCCAGCTGCTTCTGGGAGCTGTGCAGAAAGCCTGCTTTAGCCTCACTGCACTGCCAACTGGACTTAAGGGCCTGGTCAGCACTGACTGGGTGTTTGAGTAGAAAACCAGATACCTGGCAACCTTAACCCAAAACCATGGAATTTTTTAACTCCATGACCAGCTTGTAGCCTTATTCTTTGTGATTGTCCTTGTAATGCTGATTCCTTTAGGAGTAATTTCCCAGCATATAGCACTTTGACTTTGCAAATTCTTTACAAATATATCAGTCCCGTGGTTGTGGCACCTTAAAGACTAACAGATATAGGGGAACACTACGGGACTGATATTTGTAAAGAATTTGCAAAATCAAAGTGCTATATGCTGGGAAATCTACAGTATGTCTTATTACCTTGAAATCCACCATCCTCTGCTTCCCCCCGCATTGTTAATGGAGAAATTATTTCTGGAAATAGATCACATTAGAAGGAATTAAAAGAAAAGTGACCCAGGGACTAGGAGGAGTTCTCCAAGGAAGGAAGGTATAGTTCTGGGGAGTTATATGTTGTTTTTTCTTTCTGCAGATGGAAATTACATTTTGCAATATTTCCTTTTAAACTAAAAATAAACAGACAATGGGAACAATACAAGAGGCAGATCTTGTACCTTCTATCTGCTATTACTTACTCGCCAACTCGGAGAACAATTTAGACTACAGTTTATATGAAAGATGATTTTCTGTATTGTAATCTGCTTTGGACACTGAGAATATGCTCAGTGGAAGAGGCTTGTAGAATGCAGTAGCAATGAGATGACTAATAGAGTTCTACAGAAAGCACTCTATTAAATTGCAGAATTTAGTATCAAAGTGTTTTTCTTTTGCATTTTAAAAAAAACCCACTAATAGATTTCTATAGTAACAATATCATTTTATATTACATTTTACAGGTCTGATTAAACCAAACATGTCAAAGTTAAGCTATCAGCTTTATTTCACAGCACTGAAGTTGCTAAAAGGTAATCAAATGAGAGATGGAGTCTAAGTTAATACTTGATGTGAATGATATTTTGCTATTGTTTGAGCATCCTGTATGACCACTATGGAGGAATTAGTGACTGTCAAAATTAAATTTGGAAAACATTTAGAAACAGGGAAAACATGGGGGGTGGGGAGAGAAGAGAATGAGGAGGTGCCTATTGAACTAAAATCCAATACAGTGGTAATTTAAATGGCTTCCTAAAAATATTAAATAGGTATTTTATTTAATATTGGAGAATACTCTTGCAGATGAAATGAACAACTTGAAGCAGATGATTAGTTTCAAAGGGTATGTCTACACTACAGGATTATTCCGATTTTACAGAAACCGGTATTTGTTAACATTGTATAAAGTCGAGTGCACGCGGCCACACTAAGCACATTAATTCGGTGGTGTGCGTCCATGTATCGAGGCTAGCATCGATTTCTGGAGCGTTGAACTGTGGGTAGCTATCCCTTAGCTATCCCATAGTTCCTGCAGTCTCTCCCGCCCACTGGAATTCTGGGTTAAGATCCCACTGCATGATGGGGCAAAAACAGTGTCACGGGTGATTCTGGGTAAATGTCATCAGTCAATCCTCCCTCCGTGAAAGCAACGGCAGACAATCATTTTGTGCCCTTTTCCCTGGATTCCCCTGGCAGACGCCATAGCATGGCAACCATGGAGCCCATTTAGCCTTTTTTCCCACTGTCACCGTATGTGTACTGGATGCTGCTGACAGACGTGGTACTGCAGTGCTACACAGCAGTATCCCCTTGCCTTTCGCAAGTAAGCAGAGATAGTTACCAGTCCTATTGTACCATCTGCTGCTGTCATGAGTGCTCCTGGCTGGCCTTGGTGAGGTCGGCCAGGGGTGCATGGACAAAAATGGGAATGACTCCCCAGGTCATTCTCTTCTTTAAGTTTTGTCTAAAGGTAGAGTCAGTCCTGCCTAGAATATCAGGCAAGCCTACTAAAGAACCAGAGAGGCAAACAGCTGCTCCGGGTCAGAGCCCCAAGCATCCCGCAGAAATGATGAGCTGCATGCCATTCTAGGGGTGCCCCTGCAACAACCCCACCCATTGCTTCCCTCCTCCTACACCCCTCCTGGGCTACCGTGGCAGTTATCCCCCCATTTGAGTGATGAAGTAATAAAACAAACACTGACTTTATTGTGTCTGCAATCAGAGATTAAATGGGGGGAGGCAACCTCCAGCTGCTATGATATTCCAGGCAGAACTGAATCTCCAGGAGACAAAGCTTAAAGAAGGGAATGAGCAGGAGTCATTCCCATTTTTGCCCAGGCACCCCCAGCCGACCTCACCAAGGCCAGCCAGGAGCACTCACGGGATGATGATGGCTACCAGTCATATTGTACCATCTGCCCTCAGGAAGGGAAGGTAATGGGATGCTGCTGTGTAGCGCTGCAGCACCGCATCTGCCAGCAGCATTCAGTAGACATACCCTGACATTGAAAAAAGGAGATTTTTTTCTTTCACCGGGTGTGTTGACGACATATACCCAGAACCACCTGCAACAATGTTTTTTACCCTTCAGGCATTGGGAGCTCAGCCAAGAATGCAAATGGTTTTCGGAGAGTGCGGGAACCGTGGGATAGCTAGAGTCCTCCGTCCCCCCTCCTTCCCTCCATGAGTGTCCCTTTGATTCTTTGGCTTTCCCTTATGCTTGTCTCAGCTCCTTACGTTTCACGCAGCACTGTGTTGAGTCCCTGTTGTGGCCTCTGTCTATCATAGGATTGGAGATTTTTTCAATTGCTTTGGCATTTCGTCTTTTGGAACAGAGTTCTGATGCAACAGATTCATCTCCAGTACGGTCCATGCTGGAGCTCTTTTTTGATTCTGGGACTGCATCGTCACTTCTGCTCATCGGCGCTCCACCCTGGGCAAACAGGAAATGAAATTCAAAAGTTCACAGGGCTTTTCCTGTCTACCTGGCCAGTGCATCTGAGTTCAGATTGCTGTCCAGAGCAGTTACAATGGTGCACTGTGGGATAGCGCCCAGAGGCCAATACCGTTGAATTGTGGCCACACTAACCCTAATCTGAAATGGCAATATTGATTTCAGCGCTACTAGCCTCGTCAGGGAGGAGTACAGATATAAAGGGCTTCGTTGTGTGGATGGGTGCAGGGTTAATGCGATTTAATGCTGCTAAATTCAATATAAACTCATAGGGAGACTATATGTACATTTAAAATCACATCCTGAAGTGCTTTACTGAATCTGGGCCTCAACCTCTCTTTAATTCAATTTTTCTGTCTCTATTGATATAGAAATTATACCTGCTTTTATAAAGAAGTTTGAGATACTCTGATGAAAGATGCCATATCAATGCAAACTATATCATCATCAACTTTTTAGCAAATTCTCTCAAGGGATGTACAATAAAATGAGATCTGTTGAATACAGGAGGTGACTACGCTGAGGAGCATCTGTGCCCATGGAGGAATTTGAGACACTCAGGCTGAGGAAGCTATCCAGCTACAGAGGACTGCAGTCACACTACCGAGGGAGGAGGCTATGGCTCTCTCAGAGGGAGGACACTGGCTGCTGGTTACTTCTGGCAGTAGGCAATACTCCACCCCTACTCCCAACACACCCACCATGGTGATGGAAAACCAATATACTGCCCTGGCAATGAGTGATGAGGAATCACCCCCAAAAGGTGAAGGAGGAGAAACCATGTACTCCAAGACTGGGAGGATTGCAGCCACTACTTCCAGGAGGAAATGTAGGGTAGAGGTGATTAGTGACCATCTTCTGAGGGGGGTGGAGGCACCAATCTGTCACCCTGACATGGCATCTCAAGTAGTATTCTGCCTGCTGGGGGCCCATATCCAAGATGTTATGGAGGGATTGTTGAGGATCATCTGGTCCTCTGATTACTACCCCACACTCCTCATCCATGTGGGTACTAATGATACTGCGGGGTATGACCCTCAGCAGATCAGAAGTGACTACAGAGCTCTGGGAGTACAGGTGGTGGTCTTGCCAATCCTTCCGGTCACGGGTAGGGGACTGGACAGAAACAGATGCATCCTGGAGGTGAATGCCTGGCTGCAAAGACTATGTCACCAGGATGGCTTCGGCTTCCTTGACCATGGGATGCTGTTTCACGAAGAAGGACTGCTAAGCAGAGATAGGGTCCACCTACCAAAGAAGGGAGAGAGCATATCTGGATACAGACTGGCTAACCTAGTGATGAGGGCTTTAAATGAGGTTCAAAGGGGGCAGGTGACCAAAACCCACAGGTAAGTCAAAAATATGGAGACCTGGGAGAAGGTTCAGAATGGGGTGTGGCAGAGGAGAAGAGGGGGAGAACATGGGCTGGGATAAAGGAGAGAAAACAACTGGGAGGCAGGGGAATCAAATCAGTATCTTAGATGTTTGTATACTAATGTGAGAAGTATGGGGAATAAGCGGAAAGAACTCAAAATGCTAGTAAATAAACATAACTATGACATAGTTGGCATTCCAGAAACCTGGTGAGAATGCACATGACTGGAATGTTGGTATAGAAGGGTACAGCTTGCTCAGGAAGGACAGGCAGGGGAAGAGAGGGAGGAGATGTTGCCATTTATATTAAAAATGTATACACTTGGACTGAGTTTGAGGTGGAAATAGGAGACAGACTTGTTGAAAGTCTTTGGGCAAGAATAAAAGGTTTAAAAAACCCACAGACCACCTAACCAGGAAGAAGAGGTGGATGAGGCTTAAGCAACTAACAAAATCATCCAAGGCACAAGACTTAGCGGTGATGGGGGGACTTCAACTACTCAGACATCTGTCAGGAAAACACAGCAAGGCACAGATTACCCAACAAGTTCTTGGAATGTACTGGAGACAATTTCAGAAGGTGGAGAAAGCTACTAGTGGAGAGGCTGTTCTAGACTTGATTTTGACAACTAGGAAGAACTGTGAGAATTTGAGAAAAGGCAGCTTGTGTGAAAGTGATCATGAAATGGTAGAGTTCTTGGTTCTAAGAAATGGTAGGCAGGAGAACAGCAAAATAAGGACAATAGATTTTAAGAAGGCAGGCTTTAGCAAACTCAGGGAGTTAGAGGCAAAATCCTATGGGAAGCAAGTCTAAGGGGAAAAACAATTGACGACGGTTGGCAGTTTCAAAGGGACATTATTAAGGGCACAAAAGCAAACTATGCCACTGCATAGGAAAGATAAGTATGGCAAGAGACCACACTGGCTTAACCAGGAGATTGTCAATTATCTTAAAAAAAAAAAAAAAGTCCTACAAGTGGAAACTAGGTCAAATTACAAAGGATGAATAAGAACAACCACCACAAGTATGTGGGGACAAAATTAGAAAAGCCAAGGCACAAAACAAGATCAACTAGCTAGAGACATAAAGGGTAACAAGGAAACATTCTACAACTACATTAGAAGCAAGAGGAAGACCAAGAACAGGATAGGCCTATTACATAATTGGGGGGTGGGAGATGGAGAACAAGAGAAAATGTGGAAATGGCAGAGGTGCTTAATGACTTCTTGGTTTCAGTTTTCACCAAGAAGGTTGGTGGTGATTGGACATCTAATACAGTGAATGCCAGTGAAAATGAGGTAGGATCAGAGGCTAAAATAGGAAAAATGAACAAGTTAAAAATTACTTAGACAAGTTAAATGTCTTCAAGGTCACCAGGGCCTGATGAAATGCATTCTAGAATATGCAAGGAGCTGACTGAGAAAATATCTGCGCCTTAGCAATTATCTTTGAGAAGTCATGGAAGACAGGAGAGATTCCAGAAGACTGGAAAAAGGCAAATGTAGTGCCAATCTTTAAAAAGGGAAATAAGGACAGCCAGGGGAATTACAGACCAGTCAGCTTAACTTCTGTACTCAGAAAGATAATGGAGCCAATAATTAAGCAATCATTTGCAAATATCTAGAAGATAATAAGGTGATAAATAGCAGTCAGCATGGATTTGTCAAGAACAAGTTGTGCCAGACCAACCTGATACCCTGTCAAGGAAAGCTAACAAGCCTTATGGATGGGGGGAAGCAGTAGACATGGTATATCTTGACTTTAGTGAGACAGTACCAAAAGCTTTACATGACCTTCTCATCAAACTAGGGAAATGCAAACTAGATGGAGCTACTATAAGGTGGGTGCATAATTGGGTGGAAAACCATTCCCAGAGAGTAGTTATCAGTGGTTTACAGTTATGCTGGAAGGGCATAACAAATGGGGTCCTGCAGAGATCAGTTCTGGATCTGTTCAATATCTTCATCAATGATTTGGATAATGACGGAGAGAGTACACTTAAAGTTTGTGAATGATACCACACTGGGAGGGGTTGTAAGTGCTTTGAAGGGTAGGTTTATAATTCAAAATGATCTGGACAAACTGGAGAAATGGTCTGATATAAACAGAATAAAATTCAATATGGACAAATGCAAAGTACTCCACTTAGGAAGGAACAATCAGTTGCACACATACAAAATGTGAAATGACTGCCTAGGAAGGAGTACTGCAGAAAGGGATCTGGGGTCAGAGTGGATCACAAGCTAAATATGAATCAACAGTGTTACATGGTTTCAAAAAAGCAAACAACATTCCAGGATGTATTAACAGGAATGTTGTAAGCAAGACACAAGAAGTAATTGTTCCGCTCTACTCCATGCTGATTAGGCCTCAACAGGAGTACTGTGTCGAGTTCTGGGCACCACATTTCAGGAAAGATGTGGACAAATTGGAGAAGATCCAGAGAAGAGCAACAACACTGATTAATGGTCTAGAAAATATGACTTATGAAGGAAGATTGAAAAAATTGGGTTTGTTTAGTCTGGAAAAGAGAAGACTGGGAGCAGACATAACAGTTTTCAAGTACATAAAAGGTTGTTACAAGGAGGAGGGAGAAAAATTGTTGTTCTTAACCTCTGAGGGTAGGATAAGCAGCAATGGGTTTAAACTGCAGCAAGGGCAGTTTAGGTTGGATATTAGGAAAACTTCCTGTCAGGGTGGTTAAGCATGGGAATAAATTGCCCAGGGAGATTATGGAATTTCCATCATTGGAGATTTGAGAGCAGGTTAGACAAACACCTGTCAGGGATGGTCTAGATAATTCTTAGTCCTGCCATGAGTGCAGGGGACTAGGACTAGATGACCTCTTGCGGTCCCTTCCAGGCCTATGATTTTACGTATGTACATACAAGGTACTGAAACTATGGCTTTAATTGACCTCCCCTGTTACTTTTCTTTCCAAAATTACTTTTAGTTCAAGTTTAATATCAATGTTTCTTCAATGCTGCGCTGTATTAGAAATGGTGTCTATGGCTCCCAGTCTGAATTATGTAAAATTGAAATAGGAGGATGAAAACATGATCCACTTGTTTTCTGAAAATGTTATGTATTTAGATTCCCTCCTGAGTCTGCTAGAAAGACAAAAATAATTCAGTATGGAATTCTTCACTGTGTACTTTGATCACTAGAGAATACAAATGAACATACTTCTATGGTACTTATCTGGCCCACGCTATCACAGCATCTGAGCACCTCAGAATCTTCAATGCATTTAGGGAAGTTCTATTGTCCCCATTTTACAGCCTGGAAAGTGAGGCACAGAGAGACTGACTTCTCCAGTGTAACCGAGGTCTCTCGATTCCTAGGGTAGCACCAGCACTCCAAAATGCCATTCCAGCACTTAAAAAAAAAAAAAAGGTGGGGTGGGGGGAGAAGAGAACAGAACAGTGTACAGGAATTTCTACAAGTCCTAGTCCAGGTGGCTAGTTTCCCCCCTGGTTGCAGCATGTCCTCTAAGCCAGCAGATGTCCGAGCTAGGTCTGGGTAGGGAGCATTTTGTGGCAGGTCAGCATGGAGGGAGCCAGAGACACTACAGGTGGAACCAGGTGAAGTGTATCAGAAGCTAGAACTGCCAAGAGCCTATGGTGGAATTGGAGCCTGGTAATGTTGGAAGCCAGGTGGTGGGGCCTCTCAGACAGCAGAATCCTCCACAGTGAGCAGAGCCTAAGCACAAGTAGATGAGAGCCAGGGATGAAACAAGTTTTGTGGGGAATCTGCACCTGCTCACCTGGGCCTCCTCACAGCCCATATCTTCCCCCCAAGTTTGTCTTGCTCTATCTGCTCCCTTCTGGGAAAAATCCATTCCTACCAGCCTGGAAAGATTGGCTTTGGTGTATTGGGAACATTGCTTGTTCTGAATAAGAGATCTACAAAATGAATGACATTCTTAAACACATTTGGGGGATTCCTGTGCTAAACCAGAAAGTCTCATCTACTGTATTTGGGCTGAATAACAGACCATATTAAGATGTATAGCTGCACATTCACTTTTGAAAATTTACTCCAATAATTGGATCATAACTGGTGGATTTCTATGTTTTTTACTAGTCTAATTCGATGATTGATTTCTACACTGAAACTTGTTTCCAGTTTGGTGCCATTTCATTTGCATCCAAAGAAAAAGGTGGCTAGTAAAATTAAGTTTGACATTTGGTAAATAGTTTGCTTTCCCTCCCCAATGCTTCTCCTGCCCCATCTCTACCTCCACCATGTCTCCTCCTTGTGAAAACACATTTGAATGTATGGAAATTGTCCTTTATTTTCTAATAAAATATTTCTCTAGCTTTTTCAGAAGTAAACAACTATTTAACATAACATCAAAAGAGGAGAGAGACGAAAAGCCATATTTTCCCAGTGGAAATTTCTCTGACTCTTACATGGTTCCATAAAGTCTCTGTCCAGAATTTTTCTTGGTTTTGTCTGCATTTGATATTCTGCTTTGTATTAAAACATCAACAACCAACCAACCAATAATGCATCAGTTTTCTCCCAAGAAATTCCACAGATTGAAGTTTAAGGGAGAAATTTGAAAAGAAAGTTCCACAGATGATTTGTTAGGAACCTCAGTGATCTTCACCATTACCGCTCTAAAATAGGGCCTGTCATGGTATTCACTCACCACCAATGGCACCTCCTGCTAGCCATCCTAAGAATTAGCTCTGCCAGGTGCTGCACTCCCCTTCCAGCAGTGTCATCCCCATGGTGTCTCACCCTGTGGCCCCTCTCACTCCAGGGACTGCCATCTCCTCCTTGTGGCTTGGCCTTCTGAGCAGGTCAATAAGGTCCTCCCCTTCTGGAGAACTCAAAGTCCTCCCAGAGCTGCTGGCTGGTTGCTGTAATGCCCTTGCCAGTTCCAAGTGGTTGGCAGGGGAACCCAGGCCCACACTGGTTTCCAGCCCAGGGGCCCTATATCAAGGAGCCAAGTTCTCTGCACAGTCCTACCTCTTGCTGCTGTTTCCCTAGGCTTCTTCTTACTTTCTTCCTACTTATCTGGCTTTCCCCTCTCTCTGTATTGGCCAGCCTCCCAACTTCGTACGTTCAAGAAATGGCTACAGCCTACTTCCCTGTGTTCCTGAAGCCCCCTCTGTAGCCAGCTTGCTGGCTTTATAGGCCCCACCTGTTCCTGCACAGGTGAGCCTGTGTGCAGTTAGTTCCTTGTGCTCTGGATTCTCCTCCAGGTGCAGCCTGGGGACTTAATTGGCTATCTTAACCCCTTCCAATCCTGTGTGGGGTAGACACCTCACAACATGGCCTATATTAACACATATATGGGAATGGCAGTGGGGAAATGTCCTTCCCTAAAGCTACAGCAAAACCAAAAAGTAATATTAAAAATATGCCCGTAAAAGTGGTGAATGCACTCACTGAAAGTCTTCTACAATAAAGATTCTTTGGGGTTTAGTCCTGCAAAGGTGAACAAGTATCCTAAAAGGGGAGTGAGTTAAGCAACTCCTGAGTATGCTGTACTAAAGCTAAGCCAAGTTGATTAGCTTGGAAAGATGCACACCCTGCTGTGTGCTGGGCACTGCCAAAGAACAGAGCAGCTTGTCCAGAACCTTCCAAGAGGTGCTCAGCACCTTGAAGGCTCAAGCCCATTGGCTTAGTTTACAGTAGGGAAATTCCTTGTTGTTCAAAAAAGGAGCCCACAAGAGGTTTGGTACTGATTCTGCTAGGTATGATTTGACTGGGGAGGTTTAGGTTGGATATTAGGAAGAACTTTTTCACTAGGAGGGTGGTGAAGCACTGGAATGGGTTACCTAGGGAGGGGGTGGAATCTCCTTCTTTAGAGGTTTTTAAGGTCAGGCCTGACAAAGCCCTGGCTGGGATGATTTAGTTGGGGATTGGTCCTGCTTTGTGCAGAGGGTTGGACTAGATGACCTCCTGAGGTCCCTTCCAACCCTGATATTCTGTTATTCTATGACTGGAAGAACATAAGTCATGACAAACTGTGTTCCACATTATTTCAATAACCTTAAAATATGCTGGCAACAAGTGTTTACCACGCTTTCCTGAAATGATATTGAACATAAATTATACAAGCATAGATTTTCAAATAAACTCTCTTCAGCACTAGTTTAGCAGCACCTGTTGCCACTCCTTGGCAGCAAGAGGTAATTTTTCTAGTGTACGCCAGTTTTAAATTCCTAGTGGACAGCAATGTGCAGGTTAATATTACAATTTGGTCTTGATTATTTGCAAATAGCTTTCCATTCAAACCTAGTTAGGGAAATTAATATAGCTGGCATCAGAACACTTCCATTTCATATAAACACCTCACTTTATTAGGTTTAGAACAGAAAGCAATTTGGTAGTGCTGTAAATATGTTTGAACAGCATTTACACTGGCTGGGTATTATTTCAGCATTATCAATGCCGCTGGAAAAAAACTGCTGTTGAGAAAACACTAATATTTAGCAAAATAGGGACTGACATTTCTCAGTCCCTGGTTTAGACCTCATCACTTGGCTTGACGCCCACTTTGACTTGTGAGACAGACATCTTATTTTTTACCAATAGCTCCTCAGAAAATGTTCCTTCCCCAAAGAAAAGATTTACCTCTAAGAATTTACCCAGAGTTTAGCAAGATAGCGATCTTAAGTTTTGAAGTTCCAGCCTTCAAAAGGATCTTTTAAGTGGGATAAGTCTTTTGAGAGCGCTGCCAGGCTTACATTTGGGTTGGGCAGAAAAAAAACCCCAGACAAACCCAACAACCCCATGCAAGTATCAAAACAAATGTATATTCACTCTAGATACGTTAATTGTGCTTTCTCTTTCCTTTTAAATTGACAAGCAACATTTCTTCACTGGTCTCCCTTTAACTCACTGTTTAAGCTTATCCTGGATGTCTTATCCACATCTATCAGATCAGCAGGAACTTTTAAAAAGAGCATTTTAGATGCCTGCTCTCAATTAAGCTAATTGTATTCTTACCCATCATAGCATCTGGTAAAGCCACAAGCTCTAAAAGAGTATTCAACTTTTTCCAAATACTTGTCAAGGCCAGGTCATTGGCAGTCATACCTAGTGGTCAGAGCCAGAGTCCACAGTCAGACTTAAGAATCAGCTGGGTTAGGATACCATGAGATCAGAAGCAGGAGACAAAGTGGAGATCAAACCCACAAGCTAGTAATCAAATTCAGGCTGGGTCAGAATACAGGGGGTCAGAGCTCAAGCCCCAAGGCAGGTCAGGACTCCTGGAAGTGAAGCTGGGGGAGCAGGAGCCACATGTTACAGAGTCCAGAACAGGAGGGATCTGAGTTATTTCATGCCTGTTGCTGGCTTAAGTAGGGCCAACTAGCCAATCAGCTGCTCTGGAACTCTGCCAACATGACATCCGAGGCATGCTCCACAGATCCCTGGGTCTTGTAGCCAGACGCCTCTCTAGCTCCAAGACCTCCTGCTCCAACTGCTCTATTGCTACATCCCTCCGCTGGCTGGTACCCCGGGTGTAATCGCAGCAGAAGAGCTAGGCACGCACCTTCCCCACATCCCACCACTGATGAGCCAAGGGAAAGGCACACCTCTGCCCTCATTAGGTCAACCAGAACTCCCAGAAGGACGCCACGAAGCCCACATCCTCCAGCAAGATGTTATTAAAGTGCCAGTAGGCTGGCCCCAGCTTCTCCAAGGTGAGAGAGGCCATCAGGGTCACCAAATGGTGATGCGAGAATGGGGCCGGCTGGATGCTGGAGGAGTGGGCTCGTGAAAGATGATGGCAAAATAAGTAGATGCGATCCAACCGAGAGTGGCACGATCTATGTGCTTCCACCCAGACATAGGTGAACATGGACGTCGTCTGGGTGGTCAACAATCTCCGGGAGGCTGTCAGCGGTGGCCAGGCACTGCTCGGTCCCCGAGCGGTCCCGCTCTTAGAGGATGGTGTTAAAATCTCTGCCCAGGACCAGGCACTTGCAAGGATCCAAAGAGCCAAGGAAGGTGGACGCCTGCTGGAAAAAGCACACCTGCTCCAGGCCCAATGTCGGGGCATAGATGTTGACAAGGTTCAACACCAGTCTCTCCATATGGACCTGGAGGTTCAGCAGGCAGTCCAGCATGACCTCGCCAACCCCCATAACCTTGAGCCAAAGGTCAGGGGAGAACAGGGCGGCCACTCCAGCCATACGAGCTGTGAGATGGCTAAAATATACCCTGTCCCCCTACTTTAGCCTTGTAGAGGTGGTTTTATTACAGTGCTGGAGTGCGACTACACAGCCACGTTAAAGCCATGTAGCTGTGGAAGCACTTTAACCTCGGCTGTGTAGACATACCCTAAGATGAGCCACAGGCTTCTAGTGTGACCTTGGGAAAATTGTGTCATCTCTTGGTGCTTCTGTTTCTCTCCTACCCTTTGACTCTCTTGTTAGACTATAAACTCTTCAAGGGTAGGGGCTGTCTTTTACCATGTGTTTGTAGAGTGCCTAAGCACAAGGAGTTTTGATCTCAGTTGAGGCCTTTAGATGCAATTATGATAAAAATAATATGTGTATTACAAAATCTTTGGGGCAGGGAACAGGTCCTTATTTGCTTGTGAAACAGCAAGCATAGTTTTGGGGACAATAAAACAATAAAATCCTAATTGTACTAATATTTTACAAGTGCTGTATACTCTTGAGCCAAATTGGGAAGTGCTAATTCTTGCAATGACAGACACTATAGAAAATTCTGCCTTAATGAGATGTTTTTGAATTAGCTTGTTTCAGGTAAACTCTATCATTACCTGACTAAACTACACCTCTTTAACAGGCTTTTGTCCCTCCATGTAAAACAGGGCCCGGTGGGGTTCTCACTAGCCGGGATGATAATGGCCCCCGTTGGACCTCACAGTAATTCATGACCAACCCTGAAGGTCAGCAGGGAGTCATGGAAGCCACAGGTCCACTGATAGGCCGTAGCATCCTGTCTCCTGGTCCCTTTACCCACCCTGAAAATGGCCCTCACAGCCTGGAGGACTTGAGGGAAATCCCCCCAGCACTGGAGAGCAAGCTGTACCTTATTCCGGGACCCATGAACATCCCGGAGAAAAACGTGCAGCTCTTCTCGCAGGGCATCAGAGGATGAGATCACTAGCCCCCAGCCGTCCCCCAGTGCGGTCCCCATGACAGCCCCATGGCCTACTGAGATGGGAATGCAGGGAGCGGAGCCCTGGTGCAGAGCCCATTGTATCGGTGCTGCACAGCTAGTTCCAGACCCTGGCTTAAGAGAGGGCAGCAGAAGAAAAGCAGCAGCCCCTAATGGATCAGGACAGGGGACCAAAAAGCCAATTCCTGAGGGTCGTCCGATGGGAAAGGGAACAAGATGACCCCAGTGGCGGCAGCAGCATGGAAAATAGAGGAGGGAGAAATGGGATTGGCATCGGGAACAGGGATGGGACTGGGATCAGGGGTGGGATAAGAGAGGGGAGCACATTTGGGATCGGGGGCCGCGGCAGGCATGCTTCCAGGGTGTGGCACCTCTTGGCCGGGCTCAGAGGTTAGGGGAACAGGAGAGGGGGCCATCGATGATGCCAGTCTCAGGCACCATTGCGGGTGTCATGACCATAGCCATGGCATCAGGGGATGGAGGTCAACAGCAGGACCGCCACTCGGGAAGGAAATTGGCTGTCCCACTCCAACAGGGGTCCCCCAGATGGCTCAGTGTCTGGACGCATGGCACTGGCCATCACCTCAGTGGGCTCGGCAGCCACTGGTGGGGTGCCATCCACAGCCAGGCAGGTAGATGATTCTGGGAGCTCCCCAGGAGTGAGAGTAGGAGCAGCAACTGGGCAAAAGGAGGGGCAGGGAGGGGCAAAGCTGCCCAGATCGTGGCCCGCTGACACAGGGTCGTCCTCCCCGTGTGACTACGGTCAGACCCAGGGCCTCGATCTACTCAAAAATGGAGGAGAAGTCCCTGCTCACTACTCCAGGGGCCTCCCCACTAGCATCCAAGGCAACACCCGCCTCGGTGCCAGCAGGGGTCATGGATGGCAATGGGGTGAAGGAGCTCCATCAGAAGCCCCTATAAGTAGGGACTCCAGAAGAGGGGTAGTACTGCCCCTCATTGCTGCCATGACATCCCCAGCCAGCTCCGGTGGCTGGAGCGTATCTGGGGGCAAGGTAGAAGGCTCGGCCCCAGCAGCCTCCTTCCTGGTCTTACAGGGGACCTCCACCTCCTCCACATCTCGGGGGAGGAGTTGAGCCTGCACCTTCTGCTTGCCCTGCTTCCCCGAACAAGGACCCAGCCCTCTAAGGTGTTATCTGCGGGCTGGCTAGCAGGGGCGCGGGCAGGGGGCAAGGGCAATCGTACGGGGTTTCGGTAGGGTAATGGACGGGCAGTATGGGGAAAGGAAAGCTCCCCATGGGGAGGGCCTTCTCCCCACCTGGTGATAACCCCACTGCACCCTCCTCCATAGGCCCCTGCCAGACAGCACACAACAGAGGCGGGGCCTGCCTGCTTGTCTGGGTGTGCTGGGGAGGCTGCCCCTGGGGCCTGAGCAGGAGCATTGGTAGGCTGGGAATAGGAGGGGACGATGGATGCTGGGCAACCAGGGTTATTGGCGGTGACAGGGCCGGCCCCCTGCAGGGGCTCAGGGGTCCTGGACGCTCCTCTGTGCCGGGCCCGGGGGCAGTCCATCCAGACACGCCCCATCACCTGGCAGAGGTAACACTTGGCCTCCCGCGCGGAATAATGCACCCGGTATCAGGGTCCCTAACTGTGGACCAAAAAGGACCCCTTGAGCATCTGTCCATCACATGCCACTGGCAGCCCTGAAGCTGCACTGGCTGGTGGAACGAGAAGACACGACGGAGGGCGGAGTCCTTGCAGCCCAGTGGGAAAGGGGTAATGATGGGGCAGGCCAGGCCAGGCAAACCAGCAAAACTCCCAAGAGCAAAGGGCAGGAGCAGAGGCAGATGGTAAGTTGGGGTGGTGAAGGGGACAACGGTGGGGGTACGGGGTACAGATGGACCAGGGAATGGGGGAGAAACACCACACTCCCAGTCTTCACACAGCAACAGACAATACCCACCCCCACCAAAAGAACAGACATAGAAACAGTCACTGAGCCCAGCAGGAGGACCCCTCCATAGTATCCTGCAGGGTTCTGGTGCACTCCCCCAACAGCAGAAGTCTTCCTCTTCCTCCTCGAGGTAGCAGCAGGCTTCCAGGCAGTAGGAGCAGCAGCACCAACAGGCAGTCTGCCAGGTGGGAAGGACCCCTCAGGTGGTGGCAATGGCAACAGCTGAGGCAGGGGTCCTTCACTCCCTCTCCAGAGAGCAGACCAGCAGCCCATCCCCCCCCAGAGCAGCAGCAACCTGGGAGCCCACCAGCTGGCAAGGTGGTGGGCGTCTGACCCAGAGGAGAAGCTGAGGCAGCAAGGACCCTGGGCCTGTGGCCTCAGTTCCACACCTGCAAGAGGGTCATGGACAGCTGATACGTTAGCCCTAGACTGTTAATGGCCCTTTTTACTTCAAGCTGCTGCCAGGCTAGTGGCAGCAGGAAAATAGGCTGTGCTCCGTAGCATAGAGGAAACAGCCAAACCTGAGTGTCTGTTAGGGGAAGGACTGAGTCACCCCAGGGCAACCAATCAGATTACACCTTGCCCCAGCGAGGGGGGCAGCAAAAGGTACCTCCCTTGGTTTTTGTTTATGAGACTATTTCCTTTTTTGTTTGGTGGAGGATCATCCCTTAAGCCGACCCTCAGGCCTACTCTGAAAATACGACCAAGGGAGCAAAGAAGGGGAAAGGCAAACTCCACCTGCACAGGGCTCATTACCCCAGGCCCACCATTGCCAAAGGGAGAAATGCTAAATCTGGCAAGAGAAAAGAAGTGCCTTGCCACAATACAGATGAAAAAGGAAACACACACACAGGCTTCTCATTAATCACAGATTTCTGACAATCAGTCCCCTAGTATTAATTTTTATTTTGTGTAACCTTAAAAAGGGGGAATTCCAGGTTTAGAAAAAATATAATGGCTTATTTTATTCAGAATCCATTACAACATGCAAACCAAGGACACGTGATGTTTCGAAGTGAAGCTGGTTTCATCTTTTCTTCATGTAACTAGTAAGACCTAATCCAAGAGTATATTATTACATCACTCTAAAGTTCAGTATTACCTAAATTATTTAGACAACCAGAAGTATAATATCAGTAATTAGTCTTTTAAATTACAGACACAAACTAATTATTATTGTTTGGTCTCTGCTTACTTGTAAGAATTTAGGTGATGTTTCTCTGTTCTTGGATGTAAACTTATGACATACATTTTAAAATGTGAGAATTATATTTAAGACTCATTGAATTTTCACATTCACTATACTACATCTTCCTCATTCTTTTACCTATGTAAGAAATCTTATTCTTAGTCTTATTCTCAAGGAATGATTCAACCTAGTCATGGTAAATTGGAATGGCTCAGTTCTATCATCTTTCCAACAGTAAACTTCTTCAATGGGAATTTTGTCTGCCTGGGGACAGGTGGGATCAGGCCTGAATATTTTAATTTCCCATCTTGTTAGTGTCGTAACCTTAGTCCCAGATTTGGACCTTAGCATCCAAAATATGGGGGTTAGCATGAAAACCTCCAAGCTTAGTTACCAGCTTGGACCTGGTACTTGCTGCCACCACCCAAAAAATTAGAGTGTTTTGGGGCACTCTGGTCCCCCTGAAAAACCTTCCCTGGGGACCCCAAGACCCAAATCCCTTGAGTCTCACAACAAAGGGAAATAATCCTTTTTCCCTCCCCCCCTCTCTGTTCCCAGTCCTGGAAACAAAAGTACTTTCCTATTCCCCCAGAGGGAATGCAAAATCAGGCTAGCAATCCAACACACAGATCTCCCCTTGATTTCTTCCTCCCACCAATTCCCTGGTGAGTACAGACTCAATTTCCCTGAAGTAAAGAAAAACTCCAACAGGTCTTAAAAGAAAGCTTTATATAAAAAAAAGAAAGAAAAAAAAATACATACAAATGGTCTCTCTGTATTAAGATGATACAATACAGGGTCAATTGCTTAAAAGAATATTGAATAAACAGCCTTATTCAAAAAGAATACAAATCAAAGCACTCCAGCACTTATATTCATGCAAATACCAAAGAAAAGAAACCATATAACTTACTATCTGATCTCTTTGTCCTTACACTTAGAAACAGAAGACTAGAAAGTAGAAACTGCTTCTCCAAAGCTCAGAGAAAGCAGGCAGACAGACAAAAGACTCAGACACTCAATTCCCTCCACCCAAAGTTGAAAAAATCCGGTTTCCTGATTGGTCCTCTGGTCAGGTGCTTCAGGTGAAAGAGACATTAACTCTTAGCTATCTGTTTATGACAGTTAGTTTGCTGCAATAAACTTTGAACAGATTCTGCTGATCGTTGTAGATTGTTAATATCTGGTTATCTGTTTTAAGATCATAATTTTTTTTTATTTTGTCTTCATTACAAAACCCCTACGTATAGCATTTAACTTCAGTGCAATACATTATTGTCTTATTTGGACTGGCGACTGTAGCCTGTCTTCTCAGGGTACATTTAGACTGCAGCTGGGAGTAAACCTGCCAGAGTGAGTAGACAGATGTGTGCTAGCTGGACTCGAGTTTGTGTGCTCAAGTAGCACACAACAGTAGTATGGACATTGTGGCTCTGGCTCTCAAGCCCACTCAGCCACCTGGATCTGCACTTGGCTGATTAACCGGAGTCACCAGTAGAGTCACAAAATTGACACTGCTATTTTTGGCATGCTAGCTCAAGCCCTGCTGGTGCAAGTCGGTCTACCTGGGCAGGGAGGCTCTCACCCAGCTGAAATGTAGACAGACCCTTTACAGACCTAATGGAAATGCCTCTTTGATCCTCGTTTCTTCACAAGTTCAGATCTTACGTAGGCATGTATTGTAAGCTTTCTCTTGTGTGACCCTTTGTCATCATCATACTTGGATCTGCACACTGAAGTGGAGACAAATTTGTGGAGACAAATGTCTCTGTGACATTTCATTCTATATTCCTTATGAAAATATGCTTATGATATGGATATGACATAACTGAGATGTACTTTATGCAAGATGGGTCTTGCAAGATGTCATTGGAAAGGTTATGATTTACTGAATGTGATTATCCAATTTGTATGCACGTATCATTTAAGTATCTAAAGTTAGGAATATGGACTATGTAACAATTACAACTGGGTGTGTATTGGGAAGACACCCATCAGATGACAGGCCATCAGATTTGATAGGCCAGTAGGAAGGAAGAAAAAGACTGTGAAGGTTCTTATCTCTCTCCCTCCTGGGACGTAACTGTGACACTACTAGGGCAGCTGGTCTTGTCACCTGATACTAAACATTATCTTGGACTTCTTGTAACTTTCCACTGAAAGGGAAAGGGGATCAAGTTTGGGATACAAAGGATTCCAGCCTTATGTAAATCCTATTTAAGGATGGGGAGGAAGGCAAACGAGACCTTCCTCTTTTGCTTACCCAAGAAAGAAGACTGCTGAGAGTGCCTAAAGGGGCAAAGAAACCAACCTGAAGGGAAAGGCAGGGGTGAGCCCAGACTGAGGCAGGGGTCCAGTCTGTAAGAAAAATAACTGGGACTCAGAGCTACAGAAACTCTGCATCCTGCCTAAATTCAAGACTTAGGGTGAGAAATTACTGTTTGCAACCAATTTCTTTAGTGAAACAAGCTCTGTTTGCATGTTTGGTTTATTTGCTTAGTAATCTTTGTTCTGTCTGCTATTGTTTATATTCACTTAAAATTCACCTTTTCTTGTCAATAAACTTATTTCTTATTTATAATATAACCCCGTTTGTACAATTGGGGGGGGGAAGGGGGAGGCTGCGCACACTTTTTTCCACATTGAGGGAGAAGGCGGATTTCTTAATATACCTTTGGGTCTGCACTCCAAGGGAGGTGGACACGTGAGTGCTGGGGCAAGTCCCTTTAACTGGATCTTCCCAGAACTGATCTCAGGTCTGTGTCATTCTGCAGTTGAGTGTGGCCCTGCCTGTGTGTGTGCTGGAGGAGGCTTAATAGCCTGGCTCAGCAAGACAGGTAAAAAGGGTGCCCAGATTGGCATAACACGCGGGCTCAGTGGTAACTCAACAGATCAGGTGGCATCTCGAAAGGGGGAAATCTGTCACAGACTCATTGAACTCAACAAGTGAATGAGGCCCCATCAGGACTGCAAGTCTAACCATACCAATGTGCAGTTGTCTGGCCTGGTTAGAGGCACCCAGATTGAACATATGTTTTATTTGTAGTATGGACAGATGACATGGTTAAAAAACCATGCTAAGGATACAACTTAGGTCAAACTAGATGCCTCTTACCACAGTAGACAGCTGTGCATTGACATGGTCAAACTTTAGTGTAGACAAGGCCTAAACCAAGCAGAATTTGATCCTCACTCAAAGTACTAATTGTTAAAATGGTAACTTATTATTCAACATAGAGTACCAGTATCTGCTCCATATTAGACCTGGTGCTTATTTGTGTCAGATTCTGTCACCCTTAAAGTGAACAGTACCTTACTTGTCAAGTAGTCTCATTGAAATCTCCTGCCTTCTCATGGAGTTACGCATATGGAGTGACAATATCCAGGAGAGTTAGGTTTAAAGTGGAATAAAGGTGTAATTGAATTAGGGTGCCGTAAAACTGGAATAAGGCCTGGTCTATGTGCAACAGTTTTCCTGGCATAGCTATGTCAATTAGGAGTGTGTAAAAATCAGGCCCCTAACCAACACAGCTATGCTGGCTAGCGTAGACATAGTTATACCAGTAAAAAAGTCCTTTGCCAGTATAGCTTACTTAGTTTGAGGGACTGGTATGGAATATACTGACAAAAGCATTCTTCTGCTGATATAAGCTCTGTCTCCAGTACGAGGGTTTCCCAGTGTAGCTATAACTGCAAGCATATTTTAGTATAGACCAAGTCTAAGGGATTGCCTACATTACCCGCTGGATTGATGGGCAGCGATCAATCCAGCAGGGGTCGATTTATCGCGTGCAGTCTAGACGCGATAAATTGACCGCCAAGAGCTCTCCCATCGACTCCGGTACTCCACTGGAGTGAGAGGCGTAGGCGGAATCAACGGGGGAGCATCTGCTGTCAACTCATCGCAGTGAAGACACCCTGGTAAATAGATCTAAGTATGTCGACTTCAGCTACTCACATAGCTGAAGTTACGTAACTTAGATCAATTTCCTCCCCTCCACCAGTGTCAGACCAGGCCTTAGTCTGGAGAGAAGAATACTGTAACAAAAGCAGAAAACGAGAACTGTATGGTTTTCCTAATGGACATAAGCATTGAAAGAGCTTTGTCTCAGGAGTGAAGGGAGGTTTTTCCCTGCAGAGCTCAGGAAGTGCACAGAGTGTGAGGGAGTGAAGGGGAAAAGTCTCTCTTGCAGAACTCAAGAGCTTTGAAGTCTATGGAGCTGACCATCCAATTCCCCTACCCTAAATCTTGCACATAGCACTAATTAATAGAACAATGAAAAGCTTGTCTGGCTGGATATTTGTCAAGGGTTGTGGTATAGTAATGCCCAGTTAGGTACATTACAAGGGCTTTATACTTTTCCTCTTACGCATCTGGATTTTGTGCAGTGTTGGAGACAAAATATCAGAGTAGATGAACCATTAATCAATTCCTACTGGAAATTCCAGTGTTCCTAATCCAGAATTGCTGGATTAGCCCAAAGTGTTTAACTGCCACAACTGGGAGTACGGAGCTCACTGTTTATTTGGGGTTGGGAGGAAGGGGTAAGGCAGATTTCTGCAAATAAGCAATAGTGATATGTGCAATCACTCCTACCGATGTCTTTATATTGCTCATTATTTCATGCAAATTAAGATTCTGATTACCACTGATCAGCATGATATGACATACAAAAACCATATGCTTTATTAAAGAAAATGAGAAGAGCACATTGCACCACTGCATAACATCCTTGCCAGACACAGAAAGGAACTTTTATTAGGGATCCTATTTCATGTGCTTTCTTATGTCCCTTCTACACTAGGAATTAGGAAACTAGCCCATATCAGACAGTGCTGATCGGTAATATGTCTGTTTGAAGTACTGGAGAGAACAGTTCACTTGCTGGTATAGGCGGGGCAAGACCATTTTTAGCACCGTTACAAAAAGCAGTTCACCATCTCACTCATACTTTTTGCAACAGTGCTGAAAATGGTTTTCCCCCAGCTATTCTAGCAGTTGACAGCTCTCACTGTGAATTATAAAAGTATTATTCATGCTAAATGTATAAATGAGTTCACACATGCCATTACAAGCCAATTACCTGAGCCATTCAGTCTTTTTTCTACATAGCTTTTACTTTGCCAACTACTCAGATGATGAGCACAACACAGGATGCAAATTCAAAATGCTAGAGGTACTCTAAAAATGGTAGAGAAGATGGAAACGATGCAGAGCTGATTTCTTTAGCATAAATAAGATTGTATTATCCTTGTCCATTTTGTGTTCAAACATGGATCTAAAATGGGGGGAAATCCTTCCTACTGAGGAGACAACAAGAGTTATACTCGCCCATGTGCAGTTAGCAGGGAAGCAAATGGAAAATACAATCTAAAAAAATGGGAGGGAGAAACTGCCACAAAAGACTGAGTCATGATTGAACATTTTACGCTTGTTTTAAAAAATTAGCTTCACTGATTACATTGGATAATGGCTTAAGGCCTACAGAGATAACTCGAGTTGACACAACAACATTATTTACATGACAGGAACAATATTTACCCAGAGATGAACTGCTCTTGGACAGTATCTCCATTGCAAATCTCCTATTTGTTATACCAAGGCCTAGCTGTTTTAGGCTATTCCATCCTTTTAAAAAATTGTACCAAAATATTTATTAATACATTTATAAAACATGTCTCCAAAACAGTATCTAGATTCTGTATGTCTGCAGTTGTCAATCTTCAGGAGCCCAGTTACAACTGGGGGCAGGGTACAATGTTAAGAAAGTTATTAGAGGCTCTGTCTGGCTCTCTAAATGGGCATGCCTCAGAGAGGTAAACACCAGAGAAAGTCATTAGTGTATGTCAACAGGACAGGTGCACCTTGAGCTTTTTGGTGCCATGCTGTAGAAACCAACAGTTTGGAGGAGCTCAACATCTATTGTGGTCACCTAATAGCTTAGTGGAAACGGTGGTCATACTTCAGCTCAAGCACCACCCAACAACGAGCTCAAGTCCTGTGCTTTGTGTCCTCAAAATGATTGTTGTGCACATTAGTACTCTCTATCTGCATTCTTCTTGAGGTGAGGGGCTTATTTTGGAAGTCCTGCCTGACTGCAGGCAGCATTATGAATGTGCACTACAAGTGATTTTTCAAAGAGCTCTAAAATCCACATGTATAGGGAGACTGCCTTGAAAATTGATATGCCACAAAAGGGATTGAGGCAAACTCAGTGATGCAATTTTGAGAAAGTTTAGCACCCCATAAATGTATCCCCATGCTATATAGTCCCATCTTGGAAAAGTTTGGTGGGCAATACTGTGTCCACGATATGAAGCCAGGTGTAGCAGTGAGCAGCTGTGTAGATATGGGAGGGATTAATTACCCACATTGGAAATGACACGAGAGAAGCTAGCATAAAAGTCCTAGCCAGGATGAATCACTTCTGTGGCAGAAGAGTTCCCTCAGCTCCTCCCAGGCAGCATTCGGCAATTCTGGGAGCTGGGAACAGGCCTGCTCACAATGCATGACAAAAGGTACAAAGTTCTGAAAGAGGGCAAGAAGCTGAGAACAGGAATGCTCGGTGCATGCTATAGGTATAAAGTGCTAAGATTGGAAAGGGAGGAGGAGAATGCCCATGGAGAGGACTGGCACAGTTTAGACCTCTCACATGTATTGTTTTCAGCTGTATTCATTTCTATGGTGTGTCCTCATTCACCTGAGAATATCCCATTGAAACAAATGGGTCATGTCACACCTCAGTAAGTCTCCTATGCGGCAGAGGGTATGCAAAGCCCCTTCCTCTAATGCTTCCCCCTTCCCAAAGTAGAGTAGGGACTCTGGGGCTCCCTGCCCCCTTGATGCCTCCAGCTGGCAGATGTGCTTCTTGCAGTTCCCCAGCTAACACGTTCTCTCCTTCTCAGGACCCCTCAAGCCCTACCGCCAGTGGGGCATGGAGAAGCCAGAACTGGTAACTGAGTGAGGTGTGTCCAGGAAGCCTTCTTGTGCCCCCCTAAACCATGCCCCTTCAATAACAGAATGTCTTCAAAAACCAAGGGAAATTGCCAAAAATATCATTAACATGCAGTTAAGGTTGCCTAGCTCTGCCTCGTTCCCACCCAGAACATGGAGGACGTCTAAATGTGGATCGCTGAAGATCATGAAATAAATGGCTATGGTAACATCTCTGTGACAGAGTGCTAGCAGCAGCAGCATGGGGATCACTGGTATTGCTGCAGCATGAAGAAAGCTGCAGGTCCAGCTGGAGGCAGTTTAGCACTTTCTGTTGGGGGATTATGAGCAACAGGTGGTAATTACTAGGCTAATGATGTAAGTAGAAGGATATAGGTTGAAGGGAGAGGAAGCAAGGGAAACTCATAAGGTGAGCTGTGCCGAAGAGGCAGGCTGTGTGGCAAGTTCATTCTATAAACTGCCTATGTTATATTATGTGAATAAAAGAGCAAAGTAATAAAAGGTACGTGTGGTGGAAAGAAAACAGCTTGAGCGTGTTTATAAAGATGAGGTGACAGAAACAGGCGAAGGCAGCGCAACATAATGGGTAACTGAAGGAGTGTGACAGTCTCCCACACCACATCTTCACACAGCTTCAACTATACCCCCTCTGAATAATGTTCTCTGGAGAACAGTGGGGAAAATGTACAAGAGCAGCAAGGATCACTGTTAGGCCTTGCCTGGACTAGGATAAAGTTCAAAGTTAGGTCAGTAAGGCTATATCTACACTACCACGATAAGTTGACCTACGCTATGCAACTCCAGCTACTCCAGTAACCCTAGGTCAAGTTACTGCGGAGTCTACACCATGGGGGGTTGATGGGAGAAAATCTCCCATCAACTTACCTTATTTTTCTCGTGGGGGGTAGAGTACAGGTGTTGACTGGAGAGCGATCAACAGTCAATTTGGTGGGTCTTTACTAGACCTGCTAAATCGAGTGCTAGTGGATTGATCTCAGAGCATCAGTCCCAGCCGTGGTGTAGACCTGCCCTAAGTGAATGTGAGGTAGCTAAGCCTGATCTACACTTGACTACTTTGCTTAGTTCAGACAAACTCCCAAAGCCTTGACAAATGTTAATTCCTTCTTCATCCTTGTTGTAAAGATTTTTATAGGGCATCACCTTCCGCTACTCCTGACTGGGACTTGTGGTACACTATGATATGTCCCAACAGTGCTACAACTCTACAGAGAAACAGTGCAATATAGCGAGTGTAAAGAACTTTGCTAATGTCAAAGTTCTGGTGGGAACGGAGAATATGCAAGAGAGTGTTTAGAATGGGGAGAAGCACTCATTTATATTCTGCTAGCTTCATGACAGACCTAGCAGAGGCAGCCTATGGAGATGGCAGTGACAGCCCTTCCAGTGGCCCTGTGACATACATATCATCCCCTGTACCCACATATTCACCACTGTTATATGATTATGATATGTTTTGTACAAAGTCTGCCTTGTGAGGTATCATTTGAAAAGTCTTGATTTGATGAACCTCATTATCCTGCTCAAATGTGTCTATCATCACTGTCTATGAGGTTATGAGACTTTGCCATATATTTGTTACTGAAACATGCTGTGAATCTGGGAAATGCCTACAGATTAGCTCTTCAGTAGCAGCAAAAGAGTGACCAACATCCAGCCAGGTGTTAAGTGACGATCACTAGCCATTCACCAGCAGGGGAGTTGTAAACAATACATTTACAATTCATAATGAAGGATAAGACAGCAGCTTGCATACACCATGGGGCCGGCCTAACCCCATCAGCGTGGATTTTTCCAGCACTTGGAGAATGGTATAAATGAAAGACAGTGACATCACCACTGGGCCTCTCTCCCCACATCTCTACTGAAATAAGATGGCTTGAAAGACTTTGACCTGGGGCAATTGGTCCAAGGCTGGGAAGGGAATCCATCCAACCTGTAGTAAGAACTGTGAAATGCCTACAACATCCGGGGGGTGGGGGGAGGGGGAGAAAAGCTGTTTGTTTCTAGAATTTTTAGCTTGGAAAAATTTAGTATTTAGATTGGCGTTTTTGCCATTTCCTTTCCTTTTGTAACCAGTTCTGATCTTCTATGCCAATATCACATAATCTCTTAAAATCTTTTTATATTTAATCTAAACCAGTTGTTTTTGGTTGGAGTGTTTGGGGAATCTACTCAGGTATAAAGGGTGGTAAACATTTTTACCCTTTGATGGTGTGGCTAACTAATTAACAAGTTTGCATTGATCAAGAAGCTTTTGAGCAGTGTAAGATGAACATTTTTGGGATCTGCTTTCTATACACAGTTCCAGAGTGGCTGTGAGAGCCTTGATGTAAATTTGGTGGGTGTGCCACTGCAAGCTGCCTGGAGGGGTTTGCTGTTCATTAGCATAGCAGTTTAGGAGACTGCCTGGGCAGGACAGTTAAAAGATGCACAGTGGTTCCACAGTAGATTGCACCCTGGGGGATGTCACACTCTGAAACTCTACACTTGCTTTTACAGCTCTTTCATACCTTCCCAGATTTTAAGTCCTAGGGGGACTATTGTGGTCATCTACTGCATAACTTCCCAGACAATAGGGATCCCTGATTTGTCTAATTCAGTGGTCCTCAAACTTTTGTACTGGTGACCCCTTTCACATAGCAAGCCTCAAAGTGCGACCCCCCCCTTATAAATTAAAAACACTTTAAAATATATTTAGCACCATTATGCTGGAGGCAAAGTGGGGTTTGGGGTGGAGGCTGACAGCTCGCAACCCCCCATGTAATAACCTCACGACCCCGAGGGGTCCCAACCCCCAGTTTGGGAACCCCTGCTCCAGTTGCAGCTGCAATTATCAGATGGCAGGGTGATTTCAGGTAACTTGCAGGAACTACTCCATGAATCAGTAGCTACACAGTGAGTATCAGTGAGAGCATATGAAGAAGAATGAGGTTATAGACTTGTGTCAAACACACTACACAGAAAATGGTGGATTTTGTTAGGGATGTGTCTAGAAAGCCTCCAGGGGATTCAGTCTTCTGTATCTCTCTGGGGTACAGGAGCATATCAATTCTCTGTGTCTCAAATTCAGCATAAACGCCCCTCAGTGGCGCTTTGTTTATTGCCAGTATGTAAACAGTGGTAAAACCTCATTCTTTTGTCTAGGGCAGACCTGTTTATTATTTTTACCTAGGCTAGGCTGTCTTGTCTTAAACATGTTCTAGTAACATCATACAGAGGACATTCATAACTTCCCATATAACATTTAACACATTCATTTTATAATATTAATATTGGCATGTTATTAACTTTCATGATACCTCACCAGCCATGTTTTTGTACAAATATCGCAGTAGTGCATAGGGTGTGAATATGGGAGTGCCTAGGGTCACACACAGGCCATAGAACTTTCCCAAAATAATTCCTAGAGGATAGCTTTTAGAAAAACATCCAATCTTGATTTAAAAATTTGGTGCTGGAGAATCCATCATGACCTTTGCTAAATTGTTTCAAAGTTAATTACTCTCACTGTTTGAAAATGTCCAGGTTTTTTCCAGTCTGAATTTGTTCTTCTCTAGTTAGTATTAAATCTTTTATTGTCTATTATGCTGGGTTAAATACCAAACATTGGCTGCATAGGGGAAGCAAGTAAGGAAGCTATGCCAGACTGTCAGTGAAACATTGGTGAATAAATTAATGACCAAGGATCAACAGTGTGTAGAGAACTGTAAAGATATACTGAACAGAGCACTTGAGGTTTATGAATGCAAGAGCAAAATACAAGACGATGTACAGGTAATATGAATTAGAAATTTTAATCCTATTAAATTGCTGTGCTATTCTATGTTGCAACCCAGGCTCGACTTGACATTATTTGATTCTATTGCTTGTGAGGAGGAGCTTTATTTTCTACAAGACAGGCAGCAGTGCGAACTTCACTACCCTGCTCTGCTCATGTATGTCAACCATAATCTCAAAAGTGTCTACAGATGAAAGGATAGTTCAATCTCAGCCATGCATAATTTAGCCTCTTTGTTGAAGTCGTCAATCAGGCAGCTAATTCTGATCTCTTTCTACTAGAAACTACACCAAATAGCCATTGGGCTTTAATCACTACTGACCTGAGTCAGATTCACACCTGTGATCTAGTGTTGCAAAACTCTGTATCCTATTCATAATCCTCTATGCTGTTCAGTCCACCTTTACACATTTTTTTTTAATTCCTATATTATTTTAACAAAATATTTATGGAGCCACACAACACAATGTCATGCACAGAAATCCACTCTTGTTCCTTCCTCCAGCAACTAGCATGGTTTGGAGCACTGCCAAAGCACAATCAGTTGCTAAGGGCATGTCTACACACTGGCAGAGTTACAGTGCTGGGAGTTACAACACCGCTCAGAGAGTGCTGAAGGGAAGCCACTGTTGTGTGCTCACACTGTCAGCTGCCTGCGCAATAGTGTGTTCACACTTGCAGCACATATGGCGGTATTCGGAGCGGTGCACTCTGGGCAGCTATCGCACAGAGCATCTCTTCCTCTTCTGCTGGTAAGAGTTATGGGAAGGTGGAAGAGGTCGCAGGGCATCCTGGGTCCTGTCTCAGTGCCCCAAGATGCACTGCTTCGCATCCCAGCAATCCCTGTGCTTCCATCCACATTTGGCGCCATCTTTCAACAGTTTGTGTATTGTGCGCCATGCCTCTTTGGGCTGCAAGAATGGATCCCAAACTGCTGACCAGTATGCTGCTCGCTCTGACCAACACATCATGAGTGGCAGTGGAGTTATTCCTTAAGCTACAAAGGCAAGAGGAGTGCGACACTGATCTCGCCGCGCGTAGTAGCTATGACACGAGATTGCTTGTGGCATTCACGGAGGTGTTGACCACAGCGGAACGCCGCTTTTGGGCTCAGGAAACAAGCACTGAGTGGTGTGATCACATTGTGATGCATGTCTGGGATGACAAGCAGTGGCTGCAGAACTTTCAGATGAGGAAAGCCATATTCATGGGACTGTGTGATGAGCTCATCCCAGCCCTGCGGCGCAAGGACACAAGAATGAGAGCTGCCCCGCTGTTGGAGAAGCGTGTGGTGATTGTACAGTGGAAGCTGGCTACTCCAGACTGCTACCGATCGGTCACTAACCAGTTTGGAGTGGGAAAGTTGACCACTGGACTCAAGTTGACAGAAGTCTGCAGGGCCATTAATTGCATCCTGCTCTGAGAGACTGTGACTCTGGGCAATGTGCGTGACATTTTGGATGGCTTTCCACAAATGGGCTTCCCTAACTGGGAAGGGATGATAGCTGGCATGAATATTCCAATTCTGGCACCAGACCACATAGCCATTGAGTACATTAATTTCAAGGAGTATTTCTCAATGGTTCTCATGGTGCTTGTGGATCACTGTGGGCATTTCATAGACATTAATGCAGGCTGGTCTGGAAACACTGGCCTGTTCCAGAAGCTGCAAGCAGAGACTTTCTTCCCAGACCAGAAGATCACTGTAGGGGAAGTTGAAATGCCCATTGTGATCCTGGGAGACCCTGCCTACTCCTTAATGCTGTGGCTTATAAAGCCATGCACGGGGCACCTTGACAGCAGCAAGGAGCAGTTCAACACCAGGCTGAGCAAGTGCAGAATGACTGAGTGTGCTTTTGGCCATTTAAAGGCCGCTAGCGCTGCCTCTAGGGGAAGCTGTACCTGACCAATGACAATATTCCTATGCTTATAGACACGTGCTTTATGTTCCATAATATTTGTGAAGGGAAGGGTGAAAGCTTCACTCAGGGCTGGACTGCAGAGGCTATGTGCTTGGAAGCTGAGTTTGAACAGCCAGAGACCAGGGCTATTAGAGGGCTGCAGCCTGGGGCCATAAGGATCAGGGACGCCTTGAGGCAGCAATTTGAAGCTGAAAGCCACTATTTATTGCTATGCTCTGGAGTTCAGTGCTTGTAATGCTAGGAGGTAATTGATGCAGACGATGCAATATGTGAGTTTAACATAATTGTATGTTGCTTTGCAGGAGTCTTTTTGCTTTCAGTTAATAGAATAAAGATTGCTTTCAAACCAATACAATTCTTTTATTAAAAAAACAACAACAACAACAACTGGAGGAGAGAGTCAAACAAAACAAACAAAAACAAAAAAACAAAAAACCCATCAGCAGTGAGGGGTGTGGGGGAAGGGAAGGTCCCAGGAAGAAGAGGGGTCCCGGGACGGCTAAAGATTTGTGTATGTCTAGGGATCATATCCAACCTTCTCCTTTGGAGCACAATGTAACGGGTACTGTGCTTCAGCAGGGCCAACTGCAGAGGGATGGGTGTTGAGTGCAGTGGGTAGTGGGAGTCCACACTCCTGGACTGTAAGGTGGGAGGAGTGGAATGCCTCAAATATAGACAGGAGCCAGGAGGTTGATAAGAGTGTGTTGGCAGTGTCTGGGGGGTGCACGGGAAAGAGTTTTGTGACAGCGGCTGTAGGGGAAGGAGAGTGAAGAGCTGCTCGGTTTGAAGAGCTAGTATCACATGGAGCTTGTCTGCTTGGCACTCCATAACCTTTAAGAGCCGCTCTGTGGCTTCATTCTGGTGTGCCATGTTGTGCTTTCGGTCCCTCTTCTTGCTGTCTCACCAGTCCTTCAATTCCTGTTTCTCAGCGGTGGAGTGCATCATAATGTCACTCAGAAAGGCCTCCTTAGTTCTTTGTTGCTGCACAGTGGCGCGGGAAAATTACCATTAATGCAGCAAAAACAAAGCAGCTCTGCCAAAGAATTTACGGCAGTGGATCGCCCAGTACCTCAACAAGAGTTTCCTGAAGATTCATAGACTCTAGGACTGGAAGGGACCTCGAGAGGTCATCGAGTCCAGTCCCCTGCCCTCATGGCAGGACCAAATACTGTCTAGACCATCCCGGATAGACATTTATCTAACCTACTCTTAAATATCTCTAGAGATGGAGATTCCACAGCCTCCCTAGGCAATTTATTCCAGTGTTTAACCACCCTGACAGTTAGGAACTTTTTCTTAATGTCCAACCTAAATCTCCCTTGCTGCAGCTTAAGCCCATTGCTTCTTGTTCTATCATTAGAGGCTAAGGTGAACAAGTTTTCTCCCTCCTCCTGATGACACCCTTTTAGATACTTGAAAACTGCTATCATGTCCCCTCTCAGTCTTCTCTTTTCCAAACTAAATAAACCCAATTCTTTCAGCCTTCCTTCATAGGTCATGTTCTCAAGACCTTTAATCATTCTTGTTGCTCTTCTCTGGACCCTCTCCAATTTCTCCACATCTTTCTTGAAATGCGGTGCCCAGAACTGTACACAATACTCCAGTTGAGGCCTAACCAGTGCAGAGTAGAGCGGAAGAATGACTTCTCGTGTCTTGTTTACAACACACCTGTTGATGCATCCCAGAATCACATTTGCTTTTTTTGCAACAGTATCACACTGTTGACTCATATTTAGCTTGTGGTCCACTATGACCCCTAGATCTCTTTCTGCCATACTCCTTCCTAGACAGTCTCTTCTCATTCTGTATGTGTGAAACTGATTGTTCCTTCCTAAGTGGAGCACTTTGCATTTGTCTTTATTGAACTTCATCCGGTTTACCTCAGATCATTTCTCCAATTTGAGGGATATTCCCATGAAGTGAGGGAGTCAATTAACAGCCTGTTCTGCCGCTCAGACTAGGTATGTGGAGGGAGACAAGCCTACTTTCTGCAACTCTCCTTCCTCCAACAACTCACTTCAGTGATTCCCAAAAATCAAATCCACTTACCAGGTGCCTCCTTTCCAGTTTGCACTTTGCCAACATCCAACAGTTGTGACTGGCTAGCCTTCCCCGAGGTAGAAAAGAGCTCCTGGATGCATGCATCTCGACCTCTGAGTCGTCCTCTGCCTCTGGGTCCCTATCCTTCTCTACATCCTCATCCAAGATTTCCTCCTCCTGGCTCAGTCCACTCTCGACTGGCACGCGAGCCACCAAAGTATCCACAGTAGTCTTTGCAGTGGAGGTGGAGTCGCTGCCGAGTATCGCATCCAGCTCTTTGTAGAACCAGCAGCTCGTGGGCGCAGCACCGGAGCGGTGGTTTGCCTCCCGCACCTTGTGCTGGCATTTCGCAGCTCCCTCACTTTGACCTTGCACTGCAATGTGTCCCGGTCATGGTCCCTTTCTGTCGTGCATCATGAAATCTGTCCACAAGTATCATAATTCCTATGGCTGGTGCTCCGCTAGGACTGGACAGCCTCCTCTCCCCAAATGCTGATGAGGTCCAGCAGCTCAGCATTGCTCCAAGCAGGGGATCACCTGGTGCTTGGAGCAGGCATGGTCACCTGGAAAGATGTGCTGAGACCACTGCACGCATCACCGAGCAAAGAGGAAAGAGACTTGCAAAATTCCAAAGGAATTTATGGGGTGGGGATGACAGCTGGTCACCTCAGGGCAGGGCAGTAGAGTTTAAACCGATAACCAGAGAGGTGAGAACAGGCATTGTGGGACACCTCTCGCAGGCCAATCGGAGCGCTGTAATCAACCAGGGTGTCCACACTGCCACCGCAGCGCTGTACCCCCGGCGCAGAAAGCTGGACACCTCTCACTGGGGTGTTGTTTTTAAAGCGCTACAAGTGCACAGTTTTTGCACACTACGGCCTGGTCCACACTACGCTGTTAAACCGATTTTAACAGCGTTAAATTGATTTAACGCTGCACCCGTACACACTACACTGCTCTTTATATCGATTTAAAGGGCTCTTTAAATCGATTTCTGTACTCCTACAAAACGAGAGGAGTAACGCTAAAATCGATATTACTATATCGATTTAGGGTTAGTGTGGATGCAAATCAATGTTATTGGCCTCATTCTTTTACAGTAGCTACCCACAGTGCACCGCTCCAGAAATCGACGCTAGCCTCAGACCACGGACGCACACCACCGAATTAATGTACCTAGTGTGGACGCGCACAATCGACTTTATAATATCTGTTTTATAAAATCGGTTTAAGCTAATTCGAATTTATCCTGTAGTGTAGACGTACCCTAAGTGGCTCGGCAGCGTGCACACCTCGGGAGTGACAACGCAGAAAGCTGCTTTCCTGCGCAGAAACTTGCCAGTGTTGACAGGGCCTAAGAGTGTATGTGTGGGGGTTATCTTTTATATTGCAGTTTAGGTAGCCATGCACCCCCTTTTTATTGACTGAAAGAGCAATCCTAAGAGGCTTCAGAAGAAGCGCTTCCCCATGCTCAGCAGACAGAGGGAGGGACGTCCTAACCAGAGCATGACATCTGCAGGGAAAAGAACTCTGACAAGACAGCTCTGAGAATTCAATATATATATGCACAATCCCTTGCTTTCTAGCCGATATCTGAAATGCTTTCATTAATAAGAGAAACAATATAACTCTTGTTATTTAGGGCTAGATTTTGCTACCCTTACTTGTTATATAGTACCTTAATCAGCATGTAGTCCTATTGATTTCAGTGGGGCTACTTGTGGAGACTGGTATTCCACAGGGAAGCACAGATAGCAGAATATGATCATGAAAGGGACTGATAGAGAGAGAGAGGTGTCCACACAATCAGAATTGATATCACTCAGAATTTATGTGTTATCTCTACCTTTGATACATCTTTGTGATAGGGATTCATTAAATGATGTAACCAATCTGAAAATGAAGTTTTCTAAGAATCCTGATTAAGCATATTTTTTTCTAAGTCTAACGATTTAACACAATATTTTAAAAAAATATTAAGTAAGAGTTAGTCAGGATTCTACTTAAGTTATATTGGTTCCCGAAAAGTTTCACAGAGTTTACTTTCATGGTGGCTTTTAGAAACTTAAGATTTGTACTAAACAGTTTGCTCAAGCCTTCCTCGCCTCCCCCACTACCTAAACTGCAGACACACATACTCTATATACCACTGACTGGCAATCAGCTTTTTGTCCAATATTAATAAAATCAGAAATGTAAACACATTACTTAATGGAGATGAACAAATGAGCAGCACGGGAGGTGAAGTTGAAGGTGTTCTTGAAATTCAAATGACTCACCTGTCAATTGCAATTTCGTCGTGTGGTGTGTAAAACAACAACATTGACAGCTGCATGTCCCCCGGCTAAATCGCTTTTAAAAATGTGTCCCTGATGTCGACATGCTAAGCTGCAGCTTCAATCTTCTCAAAGAGACGCTGATCGGATTATGGGCCAGGACTTTTCTACATGTCTCTTTCTCTTCCTGTCAGCTGCTCCGTGCCTGCTCGCAGCCTTTCCCTACCCAGCTGAAGGTGCGGTTTGTCTGGGGCTCTCCTTTCACACCTGGCTGGGATGACAGCCGCAGGGGCAGGCGGACAGCAGTGGGTGTGTGCAGCGAGAGTTGTCATGGCTCCTGCATCCCAGAAGCGGAGCTAAGATGAGCTCGGAGTTTCGGATCAGCCGAACGAAACTACAGCTGCTGCCGGGGATTTTTGTACTGCCGGCGGGGGCTTGTACGTAGCCGCGTGCGGCGGGAAAACCCAGCGGGGCTGTTTCGCTGTGGGGAGGGGGGAGCACTGGGTGTGGGGCAGAGACGCGGCTGTCTGGCTGCGAAGGGGGGATTCCCCCCCGGCCCCTCTCGCTGGACATGTGAGAGCAGGAGACGCGCGGTGATTTCAGGGAGGCGGCGCTTCCCGGCCAGGGCGTCCCTGGGGCTCGTCCCAGCCTTGCCGGGAGCAGCTGGAGTTGCCTCCCTTCCCAAACGCCTCCCGCGGCCCCGGGGATTCCTGCGCCCGGGACGGGATAACTCACTTAGCCCCTCGCCGCCGGCGCGAAGCTGGGAGCTCCAGGGACGCGGGGCTTTCTGCCGGGATGGCTTAAAAGTGGAGAGAAAAATCCCCCCGGTGTTTGCATCGACACTGCCCCGCCCGCCCCTACACGTGTTCGGGAGCCGGGCCGCTGCTCGCAGGGGCTCCGGGCTGAATTGTGGGGGGCTCAGGGAGTGAGTGTGCTTGGCTCTGACTGGGAGCGCTGTGTAGAGCGGGGTGGGAGGGGCTTAGTGGACGAATTGGGGGTGGAGCTCAGTGAGTGGGGGTGGGTGTATCCATGGGGGCCTCGGTAGGTGAGGGGTGTGGGGGGCGGTAGCTGGGGGGGCTCTCTGTGGATGAGGTGTGGGGGAGGGGTAGTTGGGGGAATCTCCCTGGGTGAGGCGCTGTGGGGGTCTCTGTGAGGTGGGGGGACGACAGGTAGCTGTGGAAGTTTCAGTTGGTGAGTTGTAGGGGTCTCAGTACACTGGGGTGCCCCCTTCCCTGTGTGGCGACTGGGAACAGCAGCTGTGTCAGTGTCCCCCCTTGGGAGAGGTAATCCCCCCCCCCAGCACCTCTCCCAACTCCCAGGAGCGGGGATCATGGTGCTGCTGTCTGGGGATGGGACAGGTGCCGGGGAGTCACGTGGCCCTGGGGGGAGTCTGAAGGGAAAGCAGCAGGAGGTCTGGCCCAACTCAAAGGGGGAGAAGGATGCACAGGGCCTGGAAGGGGAGCAGCAGGAACAGGTGGTGGCAGCAGCGGAGGAGGAGGAGGAGGACTATGAGGAGTACGAGGATTTCTCGGAGCTGCCCGACACCTGCAGCATCGCCTCGGATGATTCCTTCTACCCACCTTGTGCTGAGGAGGATGAGGAGGAGAGCTGGTCCCTGAGGGAGTCGGATGTCAGCAGCCCTGAGCAGCTGAGCCTCTTCCGAGCCTGCTGTACCAACAACGCCGTGGTGCTGAGAGCACTGATGCGCCAGGGGCCTGAGGAGGAGGAAGTGCGGGAGACAGACCGCAACAACCGGGTGAGCCAAGCGTGGCCGGGCTGCAGCCCACATCTCCCCTGTGCCCTGCCACCTCTCATTCAGCCCCCAGCCCCGCACACAGCCAAAGCCTTGCCCCACCACTGCACCTGGATACCACCCATTCACACAGGTCCCTTCCCTGCCCTGTCTCACCCCCCTCGCTTCACTCACAATCGCACCAGAATTTCTCCACCATCACATGCATCAGACCCTACTGCGCCATCCTGCTCAGCTTCCACCTCATACACACACTAATGCAACACTTCCAACACACACCCAGACCCTCTCTTCAACTATCCCCCAGTCTCCTGCCCAACACACTCTGAATGCATGCTGACCCTATGCAGATTTTATACCATGCCCATCTCTGTAGCATCTGAGCTATTGTTTTCCAAGGCGCTCTGCAGACTCAGGCAGACATCACTGCATTGTTCACACTCAAGTCACGTTCTCAAGCTTTTCTTTGCACTCACAAGGGCTAGAGCCTTTAAAAAAAATAATAGCTGATATTGTGATGTAATCATGACTCCAGGATTTGGGGGCTTTCCAGCGTAGACATATACTGCCTGTACCTTAATCTGACCCTGTACATCCTCTTTGGCCTCCATTCTATCAGCACTAATGCAACACTTCCAACACACACCCAGACTCTCTCTCTCCTCAAATATGCCTTCCAAACCCCAATGTGTACAACCAACACCCCTAAAATTCCCTTTATTATGCTTCCTAAACATACACACCACACTGGTCTCTTCTGTCCTCTCCTGTTTTCCAACAACTCCCCAGACACCCAGTAATTTTGAAATACTTTTGAGTTTGGCTCCTGTATTCTTTATACACTCTTGGCTCCACTCACACACTTTGTATATATCTCTAACGCTATCCTTTGCCTCCCACACTCCTGACTCCGCCATTCAAACACACCTGGCTATCCCACACACCCGAATTCATCCTCTGTCTCCCCATACATACCTATGCTTCTATCACACATCCTAACCCCCATGCCTGCACCCACACCTGACTCTCCTATATGCTCTGTCCTCACATTCTGAAACTTACTCAGCTTTTGTAACACCCAAACATGCACCCATGCCCCGTGTGAACCTATACTTGTTTGCTCACTTAGAGAACATACACTTGAATATGCTGGAAGTAAAAAATGAAGGCATTATGGTATCACTTGCTTTGTAGGGGTTTTAGGGAGAAGCATGCATCCACATTCCTAGATGGGGTAGGGACACAGACCAAGTAGTACCCTTATGCACAAGAATGGAGTCAAAAAAGCATAGACCTTAAAACACACACTAACTAAAATAACTTTCCATCTTCCTTGGACAAATAGGGCTCCATTTAAAAGAGAGGAGGGATGGTGGTCAAGTTTCCTTACTAAAATAAATGTTTTACCCATGCAAGTTTGAAACACCAGGTAGTTTCCCAAGCTCATCTTCTCAGTTTTGTTTTTAGTTGGTTTCTTGTTCAAACAGATTTGTAGAAGGAATGACTTTATTACTAATCATTTTTATTTGCCAGAAGTAAACCAGCTGCTCTCCTGCCCCATCTCTGCACCAAGATACTTTACATTTCTTATTATTGATCAAGGTTAATAATTTTCTCTTTCTCTGTCTTCTCTCTCTCTTTACAATACTATTTATTTATACTAAAATATAAGCATTTTCTCAGCTTTGAAAATCTCAAACAAGGTTTAATGAGTTTCTATGCTAAAAACTGAGCATCTAGGAGTATTTTTTTTCTGATTTCATATACATCTATATGTATTCTGGTTTCAACAGTTTTGATTGGTCAGGCACTCAATTTGATTAATTGGTGGGACAGATTTCTTTCACTAAAGCGAATGATATGTAATAGGCTCAGATAAGCTGCACAATGAAGATTCACAGCAGTAACTCCAGAATTAAGATTGACAGTTCCAATTAAAAGCTCAGTTTGATGCTCTCTACCTCATTTTTCCACACAGACAGAAAATCTCCCCAAAGTTTTTTCAGCTTGAAATTGTCCATGCTTAGGAGATCAGATAGGATAATTCTGAAAGAAAGCCAGAGTATAATAAGGCAACTCATTTTCAAGTTCTGATCAAATTAGTGGCTTTTCACTGTTTGACCTACTTTGACCTCAAGACCTCAAAATAATTTTTACTTATTTATCCCAATTGAAAACTCGTGCAGTTTTAGTCTTTAGGAATTCACAAGTCTTTAGTCACATAGTTTCCCCCCACCCCATGACCATTATAAACTCTCATGGAAGCCTATAGATCTGGGGTTGTCAAACTTCATTGCACTGTGACCCCCTTATGACAACGAAAATTACTACATGACCCCAGGACAGGGAACTGAAGCATGAGCCCACCTGATCCGGGTGGGGGGCCAAAGCCAAAACCCCAGGGCTTCGTCCCTGGCCATGCGGCCTGTAACCTGAGCTCCGCCACCCTGGGCTGAAGCCAAAGTCTGAGCCCAGGCAGTGGGGCTTGGGTCCTGGGCCCCAGCCAGTCTAATGCCAGCCCAGGTGACCCCATTAAAATAGAGTTTTGACCCACTTTGGGGTCCTCACCCACAGTTTGAGAGTCGTTGCTATAGATATTATAAACTCTTTGGTATTGTAAACTCCATGAACTCTGTTTTGGAAGTGAGAGGCTCTTGCACATGAGAAGAAGTTTAGTGGAGTGATAGTTCTGAGCATCAGAAGGGAAAGAGAGGGTCTGACTCAGGGGCCATGATGAGGCTATAAGTGAGCTCTGAAGCACATATTGCAGGAAACATTGCTACAGAGCTTATAATATCCTTTCTATGGAGTTTATACAGACAGTCCAGCAACACGTGGCATTTACAAATAGGTTACTCATGGGCAAAACTTGTTTTTAAACTTAACTCCCCAGTAAAGTGAAGGGTCTGGCCAAGCTTATAAACTCCACTTGTGCTCATAGTTTCTAAGCATCTGTGACTAACAACTAGTTTCAAGGAGACCGTGCTATTTCACAAGAATAGTAGTTGATTCCAGAACCATGCTTAATTGTGTTTCATTGAACAGCATAAATGTCTTTATAGGTATAGTTATACTGTCAGGAGATAAGAGTCTAAAGTGTGTTTTTATTTTAATAATTAAAAAAAATACTTTCCTTAAATACACCATGAAAAATCATAAACAAAACACCTTATGAAGAGTCTGTTATGATTGTTACAACATATCAATTGCTTTGATTAAATTCCTCATTGGAATATTGTAGTTATAAAAGAAAAATAGACCAAAATTTTTAAAGATGAGTTCTTAAATACCCACTTGAGAGCATAAATGTGAGTATCAATTTTTCAAAATCTTAGCCTTAAAACAAAAGCAATTCTGAGTTAAGTTTACATTTATGAAGAAACAAAAGTCTGAAAATTCTAAGTTAATGTCCACAAATAAACTTAATTCTTTCCCTTCTCTTCCCATGTCCTTGAATTCTATGTTCCAGAGACAGTCTTATATCCCTCCACCACTCTTTTCATATATTTCCTTTATGAAGCACATACTTTCCTGTGAGGGGAGACAAGAAGGGATTAAAGGCCCAGTTAGTCATATTCACTTCACCTGGGCAGTAATTAGGCAGTTACTTGGCAGACAGAGAACTGGGTGGGGTGGGCAGGAGGAGGAGATAAGGAAGTATCAGACACCTAGACCTTATAAATAGGCTGAGAGAGTTCATCAGGGAAAGAAGCTACAGGGAGTAGACAGGAAGGCTGTTTCCTAAGAAGGGTTGACGTGCCAGAGATCCTTAGGATATTTCTACACTGCATCTGGATGCAAGCCTTCTAGCCTGGCTACACAGACTTGCGTTAGTAAGACTCACACTAAAAATAGTAGATGTTGCTTTGAGGTTGTGGCTTGGGCTGAGCTCAGGCTTGGGCTCTCAAGTTTGTCCTTCCTCTGCCCCTCTCCATCCCGTGATACCATTAACATAAGAACATAAAAATGGCCATAGCTGGGTCAGGCCAAAGGTCCACCCAGCCCAGTATCTGTCTACCAACAGTGACCAATGCCAGGTGTCCCAGAGGGAGTGAACCTAACAGGTAATTATCAAGTGATCTCTAGGCTAGGGACACCATTCCTTACCCATCCTGGCTAATAGCCATAATGGACTTAACCTCCATGAATTTATCTAGTTCTCTTTTAAATGCTGTTATAGTCCTAGCCTTCACAACCTCCTCAGGCAAGGTGTTCCACAGGTTGACTGTGCGCTGTGTGAAGAAGAACTTCCTTTTATTTATTTTAAACCTGCTGCCCATTAACTTCATTTGGTGGCTCTTAGTTCTTATGATAACAAGTAAATAACTTTTCCTTATTCACTTTCTCCACACCACTCAGGATTTTATATACCTCTATCATAGCCCCCCCTTAGTCTCCTCCTTTCGAAGCTGAAAAATTCTAGCCTCTTTAATCTCTCCTCATATGGGACCCATTCCAAACCCCTAATCATTTTAGTTGCCCTTCTCTGAACCTTTTCTAGTGCCAGTATATCTTTTTTGAAGAGATGAGACCACATCTTTATGCAGTATTTAAGATGTGGGCGTACCATGGATTTACATAAGGGCAATAAGATCTTTTCCATCTTATTCTATCCCTTTTTGATTGATTCCTAACATCCTGTTTGCTTTTTTGACTGCCGCTGCACACTGCGTGGATGTCTTCAGAGAACGATCCACAATGACTCCAAGATCTCTTTCCTGATTAGTTGTAGCTAAATTAGCCCTCATCATATTGTACGTATAGTTGGGGTTATTTTTTCCAATGTGCATTACTTTACATTTATCCACATTAAATTTCATTTGCCATTTTGTTGCCCAGTCACTTAGTTTTGTGAGATCTTTTTGAAGTTCTTCACAGTATGCTTTGGTCTTAACTATTTTGAGCAGCTTAGTATTGTCTGCAAACTTTGCCTCCTCACTGTTTACCCCTTTCTCCAGATCATTATGAATAAGTTGAATAGGATTGGTCCTAGGACTGACCCTTGGGGAACACCATTAGTTACCCTCTCCATTCTGAAAATTTACCATTTATTCCTATCCTTTGTTCCCTGTCTTTTAACCAGTTCTCAATCCATGAAAGGATATTCCCTCTTATCCCATGACAACTTAATTTATGTAAGAGCCTTTGGTGAGGGACCTTGTCAAAGGCTTTCTGGAAGTCTAAGTACATTACGTTTGAAACCCTGTGCTCCAGCCCAAAGGGATTTGGACTAGCCAATTCTTGCAGCTGGTCTGCAAGGGACACCGGATCTGAAAACTCACACACTGATACAAATAGATGCACTGGTGGTGAGTGTGCATCCTTACACTTCTTCATAGCCTACCTAATAATCTATGAACTGTATGCTGTCTGGCTGGGAGCCACCTACCAAAGGTGCAGCCTTTTCTCAGCTTCCTGCTGTGAGCCAGACTCAGCAGCATCCAGTCTGATAGCTATCAGATGCAGCCCAAATATGGTTACTGTCCCTTGCTGTAGTTGAGACAACAGTTTTGCAGTCATTGCCTGCATAAGTTCCCCAAACATTCATCCACCTCACCATTCCGTGATCCTCTTTATGCAGAGTACAAAAACAGCACTATATAGTACTTATATTTTCCTCCCTTCTGCTGAGCCTGAGACATAACCATTTAGAAATCCACTGTGACCCTATATAATGTACCAATGCTAGCTGAAGATCCCAGAGGATTTAGCCTCACTCACCAAAACTTCTAACCTCAGGTATTCCGTATAGTCTATGGCAAAACTCCTAATTGACTTCAGTGGGACAAGGATTTCATCCAGAATGCCTTATATAGGTGGCAATTTACATCATGTGGCTAATATACACTATAGAGGAGAACGGGGGCTGTTGATCCTTAACTCTAAATTTCCAGACTTCCAAATATTTATTTTTTCATAAATTTAACTTAGAACTTCTGGACTTTCAAAAATTTAAAATAACACCAAAAGTTTAATATCCTAAGCAAGTTTTTAGCAGATATCTCTGATAGCCCTTTACAACCTTGTCTGTGTATCTCTTGTTCAGTTAGAAAAATTAATTTTAAAAAGTCTATGTAATTGAGTTGTTAAACATTTGATTTGGTCAGGGCAGAGCAAGTTTTTTTAAAAAAAGGTAGCCTTGTTTCTAATACATATGGCAATTATCCTCCTAAAATAAATATTTGTAACTATGGCAGAAAATATATTAATTATCTGCTTGATATTTCCATAACTTCCTTTTAGAGTTGAACCTCTCCTCAAAACCTGGTGACGCAAACGTGCTATTATTCCTTCCTCCTCTTCAGTTCTTCACTTTCTCTACTCCATAGATCTCCCTTGCAGTTCTGTCGAGTGCAGAAACCATCACATGCAACACATGCAATTAAGACATTATTTATTATTTTCATAGGTTTAACACTGCATTTTGAGGATATCATGTTTGTGATCATATTTTTACCCCATTATGTTAGAATGTGTGAAGTAAAAATATTTTCCATGTCCCTGCCCGTGAGCTCTTGTTTTCGCCCCCTCAGAGTACTCGTATGTATCAACAGAATATTTTGCTTTTCTCCATACAAGAAACCATGCATAAGTACAGTTAGAATGAGTCACAGAAACTCTCCATAGAATGCACCATTGTCCAGCCTTATTCTGTGCTGACTTTGCTTTTTCAGGGGTGAATGGCTTAAGGTTCTGTGAAACAGATAATATTTTTCTGGCCTTTGACTGTCTGTTTCTCTAGAGGCAGAATTTTGAAGGCATTTGTTGTTTACCATTAGCTAAGCTCCTATTATGTTACCTTCTCATTAGTTGCTTGCTGCTAAGTATCTGCCAATAAAGATATACACCGGGGAAGGGCACAGGCACACCAAAAACCCATAGGTATCTATTAGTCAGCAAACAGAAAGAGGTTAGGATCAGAATTGTGTGAATAACTGATTTTTTTTTGGTTTGCTGGCCAAAAAAATTGGGGAAAAAATCTCAAATAAAAAGTTTTTGATGAAACAAAAATGCTGAAAAAAATTTGATAAATTGTTTCATTTCGGAGGATTTTTAAAACTTTTTTAAAAACAAAGATTGAGATAATTTGGTGAATTCATGCACAAATTTGAAAAACGTTTTGGTTGACCTGAATCTCTAGTTTTTTGGTCAAACAAAAGTGTTATCCAAAAAAATTCACCTAGCTTTAGTTAGGATCACATCAGCCTGGGAACCCAGGATCTCCGAAAAGCATGTTATAGAAATTTGGGTTGGTGCCAATCATTGACATAGGTAGGGTGGAGTTGCGGGGGAAGGACTTTCTAGGGGATAAATTCTGTTGGAGAGATCCACAGTCACATAAATATTGAGTAGAAATGCTTTTGTGCCTGCAATGTGGATCTGGGTGTGGCTATGCAAAGAGTTTTCAGACCTTCATTGCCCAAGTAGTCTCCCCATTGGACCAATAGGTAGTTTCATACCTGAGGCTACAGTCAAACTTGTCATTGCACAGTACTGTATGCCTTGCTCGGCCTGCTAACATAGTGACGGCTTTTTAGCCAGGCTTCAGAGTGTTCTGTAATTCTGTGCAGCTACAGAATTTGTCTTTGCCAAAGATTTCTGTTCCAGAATTTGTGCTTTTAAAAAAAAAATGTTTCTAGTGTTGTAAAGATTGAAAATATGAATAAAATGTAAACCAATGCAGTCTTCGTGAACCTTCAGACTGCCTGGAAAAACAACTCGGGTGTGAACTGCCAAAAATCATTGTTGCATACCCCAGTAGTTTGAATCAACCCCAGTAATGAATCAGACCCACAAAACCCAAGAGATTGGCTCAAGAAGATTTTTAAAAAGATTGAATCATATTTAATATTGCAACTCTTGCAAATTTTCAGTAATGTGATTTTGGCCTTTGCTGCAGGCAGCTCTTACTGGAGAAGCCATCTGAGCTCAGGCACTGCACAAATGTACAGTAAGAGTTTTCCCAAAGAGCCTACAATCTAGTGCAAAGCATGGTGGTGAGTTTGTGATATGGAAGCTGAAACTGATAGAGAGGATACAAAATAGGGTTGCCAGTTTTGGTTGGACATATTCCTGGAGTTTTAATCACATGACATTATCTTTAATTAAAGATTAATCTTTAATTCCTCGAGACTCCTGGCAACCCTAATACCAAACCTCCATCAGACATGAATAACTTTTAGTCTCCGCTGACCTGGGCAGGATTCAATTTGGTGACAGGTGCGCTATTACCAACACCCTGAGGCATCCAGGAACACATAACTAATGCAGGGCCGGCTCTAGCCATTTCACCGCCCCAAGCACGGCAGCATGCCGCAGGGGGCGCTCTGCCGCTCGCCGGTCCTGCAGCTCCAGTGGACCTCCCGCAGACATGCCTGTGGGAGGTCCACCGGAGCCGTCTGCCGCCCTCCCGGCAACCGGCAGAGCGCCCTCTGCAGCATGCCCCCCCAAACACGCACTTGGCATGCTGGGGCCTGGAGCCGGCCCTGACTAATGCTACATTTTTGAGAATCGGATTTGCTATCTGGCAAGATAAGTTTATAAAAAGAAGTTCTGACCTTTTGCCAGTTTACACAGGCAGGGCCTTCTGCTCTCGGGACATGGGCAACATCTCTCCCACACTGCTCTCAGTCTGGGTCTACGGTACAGCGTTAAGTCAACATAAGGCATCTTACATCGACCTAATCATGTCAGTGTACACACAACAGCTTTGCTCTCGCTGATGTAAGTGCCTGTGATGTTCCCCTCTGGTGTTAACGGACCAGTGATCTGCTAGGTCACTCCAATCCTTGACTCTGGGGAGCCAGCATTACCCTGCTCTGCTGTGAGAACCCCCTCTCCTGGGCTGTTCATGCACAGCCTCTGGCATGTAAGATGCTCCTTGGATTGTGCAACTGAATGACACTAGCCAATACCTCTAGTCCCAAACACAACACTAGGAACCTCTGTCTTGCAGTGTCCAGTTATGCCTGGTGGATGCTGCAAGCTTATATGAGTCCATCAATTTAACAAAGAAATTGGTATATACCAGGCTTGTTATCCCAAGGAGAGTCTCTGACACGCTTCAGATCAAACACACTGCTTCAGGTAGAATAAACAAACAGATTTATTAAATATAACAATAGATTTTAAGTGATTATAAGTCAAACCAAAACAAGTCAGATTTGGTCAAATGAAATAGAAGCAAAACGCATTCTAAGCTGATCATAACGCTTTCAGTGCCCTTACAAAATTAGATGCTTCTCATCACAGGCTGGCTGGTTGCCCTTCAGCCAGGCTCTCCCCTTTGATCAGCGCTTCAGTCACTTGGTGTGGTGTCTGTAGATGAAGGGGGAAGAGAGAGGAAGAGCATGGCAAACGGCTCTTTCTTCTATCATGTTCCTTCTTCCCTCTTGGCTTTGCCTCCACCCTCTCAGAGTCAGGTGAGCATTACCTCATCGCAGTCCCTAACTGACCAAAGGAAGGGATTTAAACTAGGTTCACTGGGGTAAGAAGACCAAGGCCCTGAGGTAAGTGGGGAAGTGGGATACCGGGAGGAAGCATGAGCAGGAGAGCACAAGAGGGGAGGACTACCTCATAGTGAGAAAGCAGGAGATCAGCGAGTTATCTTAAGTTCCTATACACAAATGCAAGAAGCCTGGGAAACAAGCAGGGAGAACTGTAAGTCCTGGCACAGTCAGGGAACTGTGATGTGATTGGAATAACAGAGACTTGGTGGAATAACTCACATGACTGGAGTACTGTCGTGGATGGATATAAACTGTTCAGGAAGGGTAGGCAGGGCAGAAAAGGTGGGGGAGTTACATTGTATGTAAGAGAGCAGTATGACTGCTCAGAGCTCCAGTATGAAATTGCAGAAAAACGTGAGAGTCTCTGGATTAAGCTTAGAAGTATGAGCAACAAGGGTGATGTTGTGGTGGGAGTCTGCTATAGACCACCAGACCAAAAGGATGAGGTGGACAAGGCTTTCTTCCGGCAACTAACAGATGTTACTAGATCACAGGCCCTGGTTCTCATGGGATACTTCAATCACCCTGACTCCCCCAGGGAACTGAAGGGAAGGATCCCCTGGGAGAATAACATGAGGGGGAAAGGAGTCCAGGATTGCTGGCTGTATTTCAAAGAATACTTATTGAGGTTGCAGGAACAAACCATCCCGATGTGTAGAAAGAAGAGTAAATATGTCAGGCAACCAGCTTGGTTAACAGTGAAATCCTTGCTGATCTTAAACACAAAAAAGAAGCTTACAAGAAGTGGAAGATTGGACAAATGACCAGGGAGGAGTATAAAAATATTGCTTAGACATGCAGGAGTGAAATCAGAAAGGCCAAATCACACTTGGAATTGCAGCTAGCACGAGATGTTAAGAGTGACAAGAAGGGTTTCTTCAGTTATGTTAGCAACAAGAAGAAGATCAAGGAAAGTGTGGTCCCCTTACTGAATGAAGGAGGCAACCTAGTGACCGAGGATGTGGAAAAAGCTAATGTACTCAATGCTTTTTTTTGCCTCTGTCTTCATGAACAAGGTCAGCTCCCAGACTACTGCACTGGGCAGCACAGTATGGGGAGGAGGTGACCAGCCCTCTGTGGAGAAAGAATTGGTTCAGGACTATTTAGAAAAGCTGGGTGAGCACAAGTCCATGGGGCAGGATGCGCTGCATCCGAGAGTGCTAAAGGAGTTGGCATGTGTGATTGCGGAGCCATTGGCCATTATCTTTAAAAACTCATGGCGATGGGGGGAGGTCCCGGATGACTGGGAAAAGGCTAATGTAGTGCCCATCTTTAAAAAGGGGAAGAAGGAGGATCTGGGGAACTGCAGCCTCACCTCAGTCCCTGGAAAAATCATGGCGCAGGTCCTCAAGGAATCAATTCTGAAGCACTTAGGAGAAGAAAGTGATCAGGAACAGTCAGCATGGATTCACCAAGAGCAATTCATGCCCAACTAACCTAATTGCCTTCTATGATGAGATAACTGGCTCTGTGGATGAGGGGAAATCAGTGGACATGTTATTCCTTGACTTTAGCAAAGCTTTTGATATGGGCTCCCACAGTATTCTTGCCAGCAGGTTAAAGAAGTATGGGCTGGATGAATGGATTGTAAGGTGGATAGAAAGCTGGCTAGATCGTTGTGCTCAATGGGTAGTGATCAACAGCTCCATGTCTAGTTGGCAGCCGGTATCAAGTGGAGTGCCCCCAGGGTCAGTCCTGGGGCTGGTTTTGTTCAATATCTTTATTAATGAACTGAAGGATGGCATGGACTGCACCCTCAGCAAGTTTGCAGATGGCATTAAACTGGGAGGAGTTGTAGATACACTGGAAGGTAGGGATAGGATACAGAGGGACCTAGAAAAATTAGAGGATTGGGCCAAAAGAAATCCGATGAGGTTCAACAAGGACAAATGCAGAATCCTGCACTTAGGACGGAAGAATCCCATGCACTGCTACAGACTAGGGATTGAATGGCTAGGAAGCAGTTCTGCAGAAAAGGACCTAGGGGTTACAGTGGACGAGAAGCTGGATATGAGTTGACAGTGTGCCCTTGTTGCTAAGAAGGCTTAAGGCATTTTGGGCTATATAAATTGGGGCATTGCCAGCAGATTGAGGGACGTAATCATTCCCCTCTATTCGACATCGGTGAGGCCACATCTGGAGTACTGTGTCCAGTTTTGTGCCCCACAGTACAAGAAGGATGTGGAAAAATTGGAAAGAGTCCAGAGGAAGGCAACAAAAATGATTAGGGGACTGGAGCACATGACTTATGAGGAGAGGCTGAGGGAACTGGGATTGTTTAATCTGCAGAAGGGAAGAATGAGGGGGGATTTGATAGCTGCTTTCAACTACCTGAAAGGGGGTTCCAAAGAGGATGGATCTAGACTGTTCCCAGTGGTACCAGATGACAGAACAAGGAGTATGGTCTCAAGTTGCAGTGGGGGAGGTTTAGGTTGGATATTAGGAAAAGCTTTTACACTAGGAGGGTGGTGAAGCACTGGGCTGGGTTATCTAGGGAGGTGGTGGAATTTCCTTCCTTAGTGGTTTTTAAGGTCAGGCTTGACAAAGCCCTGGCTGGGATGATTTAGTTGGGAATTGGTCCTGCTTTGAGCAGGAGGTTGGACTAGATGGCCTCCTGAGGTGCCTTCCAAACCTGATATTCTGTTGTTCTAAGGGGGTGTCTCGTTCGAGAATCCAACAGTGTCCTTTGTTCCTGTGAGGCTGAGCTGGGTTTGTCCCATACATTCCCTTATGCGGTGTGAACTTCCTCTCTGCTCTAAGGGAGTTTTTGCCTTGGCTTGTTTTAAGCCATGAGGACACATTCTCAGCCTCATAACTATACACATGAAATTACTACCTATAACATTACTATAACAATGATTACTATAACATTTCTTTAACAACAATGCTCAGTGCATCATGAGCCTTCTGAAGACACCTGACATGGCAAACTTTGCATTAGATATCACACAATTAAATTATAAGGATGAACTTGGGGGTGCTCAGTGTTCCACTGAGATACAGAACGTTGCAGAGCCCTACTATACTGACATAATAACCCCACCTCCACGAGACGTTTGCGTTGGTGTAGTTAGGGTGACACAGTATCCGTGTAGATGCTGCGTCACTTATATCTATTGGCTGTCGTTTTTGCTGGGCTACTGTCCAGTCTCTCCTCCAAGCCAGAATGCCACTCAGCTCCCTGCTCCTCGATGGGGATGGGGCAGCCGCACTGGGTTTCTCGGCTCCACCCTCCCTGCTCGGAATGGGGCAACCAACCAGATATTGGGAGCTGATCACCCTGCTGGGAGCCCATGTGCCCTCCCAGGGACTCTGCTGCCACTGGGAGCTCCACGCTTGGAGTCTGGTCGGCTGCCATGCTCCTGACAGAAAGTTGAGAGATGGGGGGTGGGAGGGCACATTCCCAGCGGGGAGGGGAGAGATGAGAAGCCCGGTGTGGCTGCTCTGTTCCTGGCAGGGAGGGGGAAGCTGAGGGCGGGGGGTTGGTAGCTGGGCTCCCGCCAGGGAGCTGTGCACGGTGCTGAGAGCCCTGGGTCTCAGCCACCCACGCTGCAGCTCTGAAGCCAGTGGAAGTACTCCTGGTGAGGACTTGCACCACCAACAGAAAAAGTATCAGAGGGATAGTCGTGTTAGTCTGGATCTGTAAAAAGCAACAAAGAGTCCTGTGGCACCTTATACACTAACAAATGTATTGGAGCATAAGCTTTCGTGGGTGAATACCCACTTTGTCAGACTCATGTAATGGAAATTTCCAGAGGCAGGTATAAATAAGCAGGCAAGAATCAGTCTAGGGCAGTGTGGACATCAACCACTGCAATAATTACTGTGGTGGCTGTAAGTCTACGTAACATAGGTTGACTTAAGTTTACAGTGTTAGACATGCCCTCAGTAGCAAACATGTTCTAAGTCTACTGCACCTTATCTTAAAGAAACAGCTCCCATTAACCAAATACCAATAATAAATAAATAACAGTAAAGCTAATTTTTGAACAATTTCCACATTCACCTCTAAATACATTTTTCAATATAAATTCATTCTGAAACTATAGTAAAGAACCGAATGATCAGACACATAGATGAACACGATTTGTTGGGAAGAATCAGCATGGTTTATGTAAAGGGAAATCATACCTCACCAATCTACTAGAATTCTTTGAGGAGGTCAACAAGCATGTGGACAAAGGTGATTGAGTGGATATAGTGTACTTAGATTTTCAGAAAGCCTTTGACAAAGTCCCTCACCAAAGGCTCTTAAGCAAAGTAAGCTGTCATGGGATAAGAGGAAAGGTCCTCTCATGGATCAGTAACTGGTTAAAAGATAGGAAACAAAGGGTAGGAATAAATGGTCAGTTTTCAGAATGGAAAGAGGTAAATAGTGGTGGCCCCCGTGGGTCTATACTGGGACCAGTCCTGGTCAACATATCATAAGTGATCTGAAAAAGAGGTTAAACAGTGAGGTGCCAAATTTGCAGATGATTTAAAACTACTTAAGATAGTTAAGTCCAAAGCAGACTGTGAAGAGTTGCAGGGGTGTTGCAAGGCTACTTTAGGGGGTAATGGTATTGCCATTCTCACTTTTGCAGTGCCTTCGGAGCTGAGCAGCTGCAGAGTGGCAGCTGTTGGCCAGGTGCCCAGGTCCGAAGGCAGCTCTCAGCCAGAAGCAGCACAGAAGTAAGGGTAGCAATACCATACCATAACACCCTTACTTCTGCACTGCTGCCTTTAGAGCTAGGTGGCCAGAGAGTGACGGCTGCTGACTGAGGCCCAGTTCTGCAGGCAGCAGTGCAAAAGTAAGGGTGGCAATACCATACTTTGCCATCTTACTTCTGCACTGCAGCTGGCAGTGGCTCTGTCTTCAGAGCTGGGCTCCCAACCAGCAGCCGCTGCTCTTATATACATCTGTTTTTTTGCACTCCCACCATGGGTCAATAATAAGATTTGAACCCATAATCTCCACATTTACAACACAGACCTCTTTCGAGTTTGTTAAAAGGTGGGGACACTGAGGGGAAAGCTTGCTATTATCTTCTGTGTGTACCAGCCCATGCATGGTGACGCAACATACACGTAGTGGATTACACTAATATTGTCTAACAGCCCTTGAATGCTGAGTATCAGGATTTTTGGTTTCTGTTCCTGGCTCTGGGAGCAGATTGTGGTCTAGGAGGTACTGATGGCATAGCCAAATGTAGTGCCACCCCTGTTTGGGTTTCCTGTGGGGACAAAAGCTGTGTATTGTAGAAGTAAAAACATGAGCTTATAGTGCCTTTAGCATGAGGGAACCTTTTCTCTGCTTGCTAAGAGTCAGTTCTCTACTCTCCTTGTCACGGGCAACACAAGCACGCCCCTTGCAGCCCATGTGGGCTCCATAGTCCTTCATGCAGCCTAGCAATGCATGAGGGACAGCAGTTCTCTGAGCATCCTCTGAACCCTGAGTTCTCCGAGTATCCCCCTGTAGCGCCCAGCCATACCCACTGGAGAATCACAGAATTACCGGGCCTGCTGTTTCCAAATGAACAATACATCACAGTTTACTAAGCACACCTTTGAGTGCAGCTTTGCTTAATGCATAGTGCTTAGATTTGTTTATAGACAAAACAAGCAGAAGTTTATTCAACAAAGACTAGAGATTCAGATGATAGAAAATAGGATTTATGGAAACAAAGGGAACATCTAAAACAAAATCATAACATGTATTCTAGGGCCTAAACTCAACTACCATATGCTCTTTTGTCTAATAAGACCCCAAAGTCTTCAGAGCATTTTTCAGCCAGGATGGGCTGAGACCCTTCTTTCATGAGATCAAGTCCTCTGGCAACTTGAACCCCCCAGCTATCCTTCATCAAGGGGAGACACCTGTTCCCCAGATACAAGTTCATTGTCTTTACTCCTAAACAGGATAACCTCTGTTGTTATTGTTTTTTTTTTTCTGCAAACCCCTCAATCTATTGATTAGCATTTCACTCAAATTGTGAATGGGCATCCATTGTGAACCATACAATACTCAATTTGCACATGATCGGCCAGAGAGAGAGAAGCATATACCTGTCAGGAGTATCACAGAAGATTAGGGTTGGAAGAGACCTCAGGAGGTCATCTAGACCAACCCCAGCTCCTTCCCAGGTTGCAGACGTTGTAATGCATGAGGTGGCAAGGATTAAACCAAAATTAACTTCTGTCTATTCTTCCCGTTCCCTTCACAGACAAGCAGGAGGAGGGCTATCTCAGTAGCTTGAGCATTGGCCTGCTAAGCATAGGGTTGTGAGTTCAATCCTTGAGGGGGCCATTTAAGAATCTGGGTCAGAAATCAGTCTGAGACAGTACTTAATCCTGCAGTGAAGGCAGGAGACTGGACTCAATGACTTTTCAAAGTCCCTTCCAGTTCTGTGCAATGGATATATCTTCATTTTAAGGAACTAAATCATCCCCACCAGGGCTTTATCAAGCTGCATCTTAAAAACCTCTAAAGATGGAGATTCCAGTGCTTCACCATCTCCTAGTTAAATAGTTTTTCCTAACATCCAACCTAAACCTCCCCCACTGCATCTTGAGATCATTGCTTCTTGCTCAGTCATCTGCCACCACTGAGAACAGTCTAGCTCCATCCTCTTTGGAACCAGCCTTCAGGTAGTTGAAGGCCCCTTAATCATTTTTGTTGCCTTCTGCTGGACTCTTTCCAATTTGTCCACATCCTTTCTGTAGTGGGGGACCCAAAACTGGACGCAGTACTTCGGATGTGGCCTCACCAGTGCCGAATAGAGGGGAATAATCACTTCACTCGGTCTGCTGGTAATGCTCCTACTAATGCAGCCCAATATGCCATTAGCCTTCTTGGCAACAAGAGCACACTGTTGACTCATATCCAGCTTCTCCACTGTAAGCCCCGGGTCCTTTTCTGCAGAACTGCTGTTTAGCCAGTTGGTCCCCAGCCTGTAGCAGTGCATGGGATTCTTCCATCCTAAGTGCAGCACTCTGCACTTGTCCTTGTTGAACCTCATCAGATTTCTATTGGCCCAATCCTCCAATTTGTCTGAGTCCCTGAACCCTCAGTCTCTGAACCCTATCCCTACCCTCCAGCATATTTACCTCTTCCCTCATCATCGCGAACTTGCTGAGGGTACAATCCATCTCATCATCCAGATCATTAATGAAGATATTGAACAAACCCAGCCCCGGGACCAACCCCTTCAGGACTCCGTTTGATACGTGGCTCACCTTTTGGTGATGTGTCCTAACTCACAGAACTAGAGAACGTAATGGTTAGTATACATACCTAGCTCCTCGCATATTTTCCTTACATACATCTCTCAATGATTATGATGACCAGTGTGACATAGGCTTTCTGTAAGACCTTATATGATATTCAGTGGTGAACTAATATGGAGATCCCAGACCCAGGGGACCCCTGTAACCCTCATGCATCCCTGTGCCGTGGGCACAAAGTGGTCCCTGGGTCACAGTAATTGAAATCAATGGAATCTCTATTCGAAGACTTTGTCTACATGAGAAAGCTGCACCAGGGCAGTATGTAGCTTTTAATGAAACCAAGCAGATGGCACTCAGCCAGCTTCATTAAAATGTTGTGGAGGCTGCTGCATGTAACAAGGGTTCCATGGGATTCTTCCACTCTTACATAACTTTTTATGCAAGATCCACATGTCTTTTGCTTTGCATGCAATAACTTCTTGCAATGGAGAGCCAGTAGAACAATAGCTATAATAACTTTATTGTGTTCCCTCATCTCTTCTCTAAAGTAAGCAATTGCTCCCCTTTCAATCTCTTCATAAGGAAATCTTCTAGTGCCTCCAATCATTTTCATTATCCATCTGAACTCTTCTGTTACATATTTTTTGCAAAAGGCTGGCCAGAGCTGCACAAAGTATTCCAGGTGAAAGTGTGATTTATATAATGCCATTATATTTTCTGTATTATTTTCTATTCCATTTTTTATACATCTTCACCGTTTGTTTGCTAGTTTGACCTCTGTTGCACGTAGATTATCACTGAGCTGTCCAGATCCATAGATTCAAAGGCCAGAAGGGACCAGTGTGATTGTCTAGTCTGACCCCAGGTATAACACAGACCACAGAATTTCACACAGGCCACAAAGATGCTTAGGTCTTTTTCTTGAGTGGTTACAGTTGATTTAGAACCAAACCCTGTTTATGAGTAGTTCAGACTATTCCTTCCAATGTACCCCATTACCTTATATTTTTCAACACTGAATTTCATCTGCTACTGAGCCAGCCAGTCACCTAACTTGGAGGTGAGGCAGTCCTTGGAGTGCAGCAGGAATTAGGAACAATGAGTTAGAATTCCTGCAAAGGCCACATTCTGGCATGGGCTTATTTCTAGACCATGAGCTTGTTTCTAGACCATGTAGTAGGGGGCATGGATCCTAAATAAGCTGTGCTGTGGAGATCTGACTTATTCTGGAATATAAAAAGGATGAGGTGGGGAAGACCAAGGTAAAGAAAAGAAAGGTGTATGGGGACATACACGAGTACAAAAGAGGGAGGGGGGGTGTTAATGTACGAGACAGGGAAGATAGATTATTGTGAAGTCAAGGAAGGGAGAACTGAAAGCAGGAAGAAGTTGGGAAGGCAAAGTGGAACACAGTGAAGAGAGAAAGGAAGAAAATAAGAAAATGTTCAGAAGATAAATGTGTGAGAGACAAAGAAATAGAATAGAATAAAGTAGGGCTGTCGATTAATCACAGTTAACTCACGTGATTAACTCAAAAAATTAATTGCTATTAAACAAATTAATCTTGATTAATCGCAGTTTTAAATCACACTGTTAATCAGTAGAATATCAATTGAAATTTATTAAATATTTTGGAATGTTTTTCTACATTTTCAAATATATTGATTTCAATTACAACACAGAATACAAAGTATACACTGCTAACTTTGTATTATTATTTTTATTACAAATATTTGCACTATAAAATTATAAACAAAAGAAATAGTATTGTTTCAGTTCACCTCATACAAGTACTGTAGTGCAATCTCTTTATCATGAAAATGCAACTTACAAATGTAGATTTTTTTTGTTACAGAACTGCACTCAAAAACAAATCAATGCAAAACTTTAGAGCCTACAAGTCCTCTCAGTCCTACTTTTTGTTCAGCCAGTCGGTAAGACAAACAAGTTTATTTACATTTACAAGAGATAATGCTGCCCACTTCTTATTTACGTCTCCAGAAAATGAGAACAGGCATTTGCATGGGACTTTTGTAGCCAACATTGCAATGTATTTACATGCCAGATATGCTAACCATTTGTATGCCCTTTCATGCTTTGGCCACCATTCCAGAGGACATGCTTCTATGCTGATGATGCTCGTTAAAAAAATAACGCGCTAATTAAATTTGTCCTGGAATGGTGGATGAAGCATGAAAGGACATATGAATTTTTAGCACATCTAGCATGTAATTATCTTGCGATGCTGTCTGCAACAGTGCCATGCGAATGCTTGTTCTCACTTTTAGGTGACATTGTGAACAAGAAGCAGGCAGCATTATCTCCTGCAAATGTAAACAAACTTGTTTGCCTGAGTGACTGGCTGAACAAGAAATAGGACTGAGTGGGCTTGTAGGCTCTAAAGTTTTACATTTTGTTTTATTTTTGAATGCAGTTATTTTTTGTACATAATTGTACATTTTTAAGTTCAACTTTCATGGTAAAGAGATTGCACTGCAGTACTTGTATGAGGTGAACTGTAAAATACTATTTATTTTCTTTTTCTTTTTTCTTTTCTTTTCTTTTTACAGTGCAAATACTTATAATAAAAATACATATAAAATGAGCATTGTACACTTTGTATGCTGTGTTGTAATTGAAATCAATATTTGAAAATGTAGAAAACATCCAAACATATTTAAATAAATGTTATTCTATTATTGCTTAATCATGCAATTAATCACACAATTAATTTTTTTAATTGCTTGAGAGCCCTAAAATAAAGGAAACCAAGCAAGTAGAGGACAAAAAAAAATTAAGAATATGGAATTTGAGCATTCTCCAAATGGGTATTTTATATCAAGTCAACTACTTGGTCTTACGGGACTTTTTGTCAAGCCTAAGAATGAGCAGGGATACAGTCAAGCACAGATTGACACCTCATCTGATAAAATATGGTTAAATTTAAAATCACATGAAATTATAACAAGGTTGGTGGTCAGAGAGGTTTGTTATCAATGATTCCAAGGACAAGACTAAAAAGAAAGCTATTTGTAATAGAATGTACTTTTAATGTAGTCATGAAATATAACCTTAATATGCTTTATTGCATTTTCCAGGAGGCTGTTTGAGGTTAGCTTTGCAATGCTGTTTTCAAGCTGTAATTCTACTAATGAATTAAGGCAGCACCTGTGCGCCTTACCCACTCCTTCAACCCTTTACGAAATATAAGTTTATATTCTTGGCACAGGACTTTGGTGGAATTACTGCCTCAAGAAACTGCGCATGTGTCCTCTCTCACTTAAAGCCTCTTCCTCTTGGTATTTCATTGAGATAGAAAACTGTAGTTAAAAAAAATCCAGATTTAGAAAAGTTTTTTGTGGTGCATTGAAAACTGTGTTAACATTACACGCCATAAGTAAATTTTAAGAGGTTTCCTGGTCCTGCTTGCAGGCTAGGGGGCTCTGAAGGGAAGTAAGCAATTTGTGTCTTTGACTTCAGCACTCCATCTGCAAAGAGCCAGCCTGGAGCAAGGAGGGTTGAATTGTGCTTCTCTGCCTCAGGTAGCAGCCTGCTTTCTCTCTAATTGGTTGGGGTGTGAAAATTTTCTGGATTCTAAGAGATAAAGTTGTTTTATGTTGCAATCTTACAGTATCTGTTTTTTTTTTCTGTGTGTATATGCCATGAACATGACACTTTAAATTTTATTTACTGTTTGATGGTTTAAAAGGCACAGTTCAAAGTCATTTCTTTAGAGACTTGATTTATGTCTATTAGCACTGTATAATTGCTAGGAAAATTTAAGGCTGAAGTTCCTTCTAACATTGGAGTCAGATGGCAGAGCAGGATTAGAGAAAAATGGTGGGATTAGAGCATTTGAGAAGTGATAGAGTGACTTGAGAAAAAAAACATGAAGAGCATACATTTCCTTAGTAAATTCAGATTCCATTCCTGCTAGAGTGGAGATAGAAAAGGAAGATGACTTTTCCAGGCTCATGCCCTAGCATTAGAGTTCCAAAATACCATGCAGCAGACCTACACTTTTCACTCCAGGCTGGCCTCACAGGAGGGGAGAATTTGAGAGGCACCCTGGGATGGGAAAGAGAAGAGAATTATTCATGCCATTCAGTGGTGTTCCTGTGAGCTAGCTACATGAGGAAATAAGAGTTTTCAAATCCATCTGTCATCCCCTGTAACATTACTCTGAATTTAAACATTGTGGGACCTGGAAGATCACAGTGCAAAGTGACCTTAAAGCTGCTCCCTAAAGGGGCAGTTGAGGATACCCCCAGCAAGGGGGATCCTGAGATAGCGTAAAGTTGGCATAGCTCAGTACCTGGATGTTTCCGTGTTGCCTGGGAGTGGGAAGGAAATGTGACAGGCACTGAAGAAGGTGGAAATGGAGTGTGATGTGCTTCACTCATCCCCGGCTGGCAGAAGTCTCTAAGGCGTTATGCTAGTTGGCATAAATTTGACCCCTGGCCAGGCCCAAGATCAGCAGGGACATGAAGGTGTGAGAGGCACATTTGCCTCTCCCCTGTCACCCTCTCACAGATGGGAATTGAACCCTGTCAATTGCAATAGATAGATGAAGACAAACTTGTCCCACACTTCATTTCAAAAAGCATTGTTGCAGCAAATTAAAATAACCTTTTGGGGATATGTGAGGCGAGTAGTCTACTCTGCTAAACTTCTGTCTCCCCACTTCCTTACTCATGCAGTATGGCCTCCTGGAGTCCCATCTTTCCCCTACAATCCACTCCTGTTTGCCCTTTGCTGCCCAGGTTGCCTGGCTCCCTCCATGGTCGCTATTGCTGAGCAGAGGTGACAAGGAAGTGGCTGGCGACTTTGGAAAACAAAAGTAGCTGATGGAACTGAAATTTCATTGCCTAATCTTAGAGTGTATCAAATTAGTTACTCTGAATAAGGGGAATAATGCTTTATGTATTTAATTTAAAATTTCAAAAGTAGCCTGTTTCCAAGATGTTATCCGAATGAGTGTGTGTGAAGTTTGGAATTTATAGGGAGTGGGGTTGCTAGATATAACCAAAGAAATGTGAGAAGAATTTAGTACAACTTAAAATTAAGGGAACATGTAAAAAGAGTTCCTCTGCAAAAGTTAGCATTTTACTAAAAATTACATAGAAAATGTGTTTGTCTTATTAAGAGTTTTTGTGTTAAATTTGGAGAATAAATCTAATTACTCAAATATGTAACAGATTTTAGTCCTGCTTTATCTGCAAATTTTAATACAACTTTAACTATCGTCTTTACCAATGCCTCCCTTACATGCATATTACATACTAAAAACACCTGTGTGAAAAGAATGTAATAAGGTTGTAAAGTCAAGCATTAAAAAGTAACAAAATGCCAGAATTAAGGTTGGCCATGCAACCTTAATTCTCACCCCTTGTGGCATACATATTTTGACACAGTCTTTAATTACACATTATTTTTTTTAACATAGAACCCTGCCTCAGTCAGTGCCCAGGATATATGCTCATTGACTGAGACAATTATATATTTCTTTTCATCCCCATTATTCAATAAGATGTCCCATGCCTTATTTACTTCCCACTATTTACTGATTATTAATTTTCTCAGAGACTTTCCTCTGGCACTCATCATCATAGTAAATGAGTGTCACAACATTAATGCATTTATTTTCTCCACATCCATATAAATAGGAGAGTGTAATTATCCCCATTCAACCTCATGGGAAAATGAGAAAGAAAGGTGACATGATTTGCCCACCACCACACAGTGTACCAGTGACAAAGGCAGGAGTAGAATGCAATGCCCCCCTGACTTTCAAGGCTGTGCTCTGTCTCCCAGACCACACTGTCTTACTGCATAAGGTTCTGTGCATCCACAGCTCTCACTGACTTCAGATGCAGTTGTGCATAGTCAACAAATCTTAAAACCAGGCCTCTGGTTTTCAAATTTGGCACCTACAAAATGAGGAACACACAATTAATGGCCACCTTTGAAAATTTTAGTTTAAATGACTTGCCCAATGACACATAAGAAGTATGTGGCTGTGCCAGGAATAGAACCCTGTTGTCTTTTTTGGCAGGAGGGGAAATGGGGACAATCAGTTGTTTTAATCATAAGACCATCTTCGCTCTTCGTGAAGTCCCATCTCTGATTTGCTACTCACCTTTCAAACCCTATAGAGAATGAGGCAGGGTCCTAGCGACAGTAGTGTCAATCACTACGCACCCCAATTCATTCCCTGAGCACCATCCATCTTTTGCACTAATTGAGGCAGAGATCCTATGGCAAAAATAACACATGATCGTGTAATTAAAGATTGTACCATAATGCAGACACACGGGGCACTCGAATTACAGTTGCACAGTCAGATATCAGGACAGGAGAAATGTTTCATTGAACAGATCAAACTTCCCCAAAGTTTTAATATTCTGATGAAAATAGACTTATTAACAAGGAGAAAATCTGCAAAGAGAAACATACACAAAAACAAAGTTGACCTGAAGGATGAGTATGCTTCCTTGGGATTCCATTGTGAGGGCCACATTAACTCATCTCATTTTCCCTTCCCTACTTCTGAGATGAGCTCTCCTCCCTCCTTTATTACAATTGAGACTCTCCACCCACCCACCTATAAAGTGATCTCTTTATACCCAGCCTGTCTTTCATCACATGTCAAGCAACTGCAGACCATCACTTCCTACCAGTTGGTGAAGAGCTGTCCATATCTTTCCAGTGCAGGCTCCGTCCATGAGCATGTAGTTGCTGCGAACTCCATGACACGATCTCTTTATACCCAGCCTGCTATCCCCAACCCTGCTATCTCCCACCCTGTGGTTCTCAGGCTGAGAGTGCAGTCAGGAAGCAGCAGTAGTGGTAGGTAGGCGAAAGAGCATGTTCTTTGCAGCAGAGTGGCACTACCTTTGTGATTCATTCTATTCAAGTATCTTGATCTGGCCTTCTAGGGCCAGATACCCTCCCTTTTCCTATGGATTTCCCTAGCTCTGGATGATCACAAGGACCATGTTGCCCATTTGTAGGTGTGATTATTTCCAGTGCGTGGAGTGGGATCCATCACCACAAAAAAAAAACCTGACTTCTGATCCCAGACACCTTCAGCTAAACCACGTATTTGTAGTCTGGTCTCTGTAGCTTCTCCTATGAACTCACCAAAGGTTGTATATCCATGCAATGACCTTGTAGCCATGGCAATTGTATGTTCATATACCAAGTGATTGATAGATCTGTGTATTGCTTATCAGTTGGCATTCTCAAAAAAGTTCCAAAAGGTTTGAACAGAGCTTCTCATTCTCTTCAAAATGGGGAATATCTGTGGAGGTCGCACAATCTGTCAAACAAGTGCAGCTCTGTGTGAGCCAACTTACACTATAAAGGTGTGAAGCACAAGATTTGAACTTAATGTGCTTCTTTGGGTTAATGCTGGTAGCTTTATCTTGACTTGAAGGAGTCATATAGCATGGTGATTTAAATGCATTAAGATATCTTTTCTATTTTTAAATTCTTATTTCTAACAAGTTTGGATAAATTATGACAATTTTTGGCAAAGTGTCTCTACTTTACTCACATGGTATTATGTTACTTTCTTTGTCATAGTTCGATTACTAAACCAGGGACATCATTTATTGGTCTCAGTAATATTTTGTCTTCTGAATTCATTGCTAGGTTTGACTCCAAAAGGGCCCGCTATCAAGGAACGCAAAGCAAGAAAAATTTCTAAATGAGTGTAACTTATTTTTATATGTTGTGAAATAAGGTGATTATTTTAGTTCCCTGTTAATTTTGTATTGCTACCTCAAAATTTTGAGGACTGTTGGTATTTCTCAGTTTGTTTTTGTGTTCTTTTCACAAATAATATTTTTGTTCTTCCATGCGTTTAAGCTGAAAAATAATATATAGCTATTTTTAAAATGACACACATTTCAAGAAATATGCTATGGTTTTGTCCCCAAAGCGATATTTTCTGGACTGAGATGGCAAATTGCATTAATATTTTTTCAATTTCCAAACGGTGTTAATGCAAATATCTTTATTGTATTTTTTCATAAATTACATGCAGAATGTATTGTTTGTTAATTAGTTTCTCCCACACATTCTTCTTACATTGTGTCTATGCTGTTGCACTGTGCAGTTATATCTGACTTTTGTGACTTAATCTTACTTGCATAAATAAAGGACATTTATTAAAAGTACTAGGGGAATTTTACACCAGAATATAAAAACCTAGAGTATGGGAAGATGATGACCCTTTGAAGTCAACAGCAAAACTCTCATTGACTTCAGTAGGGCCAGAAATTCACCCTCAGTGCTTGTTTGCAGTACTTCATTCTGAACACTTCTTTTCCTGGTAAATTATTTAACACCTATGCCATGTACATCCACATTTCTACATCTGTGAGGTTTTTTCATTTATTTCTTCCCAACCCACCCTTCCCCAAGAAGCTCCTGGGCTCATTACCAGATTTTGCAGCATATCCTATATGTCGCAATAAGAAATAATTAAATACAACATGAACAGGACAGTTGTTATACGGTCTGTAGCTGCACATCTGGCAGTGAATTAGCAATTCAAATTTCAACCATTATGGAAAAAACAATGTGGAAATGGTTCCCATTTCTCACTTCTATTACTTTTTACTGTGTCTGTTAAATTTTATAGGGAACAATGTGAAACAGCTTTATGAAACTTATTCCATTTTCAGTACCGAGCAATGCATTATTTTCTTTGTGTCAAGGATTTATATAAATTGTGTGTAGGGTGGCAAAGTGGCTCTTGTGATGCACAACACAGTTTATGTGTAATATTTTGAGCCCAACCTGTAGTACCTATGGGCTTGATTTTGCAATATGCTGAGCACCCTGTTGTCTATGTGTCATGCCAGCTCCTATCTAATCCTATCCAAGGCCCCTACCTTGTACAGAGCTCCATATGGGCAGACCCCTGAAGTCAATGGAAGTTCAAAGTGCTCAACTCCTTTAAATATCAGGCCATATTCAAGCAAAGCTGTTATCGGTCTCAGTGGGAGTTTTGCCCGCACTAGGAATGGGTGTTTAGATTGAAAGCCATTGTAAATAGTTATATGAAGTAGGAATGTGATGAATAATAATACTTAAGTCTTTTCATTAGTAGATCTCAGAGTGCTTTACAGGGGAAGCTGGTATCATTATCCTCATTTTACAGATGGGGAATAGCTGAATACATTAAATTTGATCACACAAACAGCCTTTCAGGAGGCATTTGATAGTGCTTGCAGAACGACCCTAAAAACTAATATAATCAATTATAATTAATTACAATTATATATTTTCATATGAAAACAAAATATAGTATACTCTTTAGCACTATGAAAAAATGTAACATATACTGAAATCATAATGGAAAACAAATTTGTACATATGTATACAATTAATCCTTATAACTTAGACATGTACGTAGAATTACATCATTTACATTGTTTTAACAAAGATTTAAAATTGATACTAAGTGTGAGCAGAAACTAGACACAATATGAGAAATTTTGTGTGGAGTTATCCAGTAAGTGCAGAGAGTTGGGAACTATCCCAAGTAAGACTAACTATTTTACTGGTGTCTTTCATGTAAATAATTTCCATTATTTGTGTATATATCATTTACCTAGGAACTGTCATACTGGATTACACTGTGGTCCACCTCGTCCAGTACTCTGTCTCCAACAGGGACCAGTACTAGATTTTTCAAAGGAAAGCAACTCTGCGTTAAGCAGTTAGGGAATAACCTGCTCACAAGATTATCCCTCTTTACCCCTATGTTTAAGAGATTACCTTATGTCCTGAAACATGAGTATTTGTATCCATTCCAAATCCCATGTTTCTTTAACCTTGCTTCCTGACAATCACCAACAAAATTTCAGCCATGATTGATCAGTCACTCACATTTTCACTAGGTGTTTCGCTCTGTATTTGGAAAGCAGTTGGCACATTTTGGGTGTTACTGCAAAATAAACAACAATACAGCATTAGTTCTCTATTAGCACCACAAATCTTAGTTTTGGAGCATCTGACCCACTGTGGGAGCAACAAAGATTTCACATGAAGTTCTACCAGATTTGGAGAGAGGGTGTTTGAGCAATAGATGGATACTTGTGTGTCCCTCACTACTTCTGCTGGACTTTGCTAGAAGTCTGGATAGTTGGGATTATCTCTACGTGAACTGATAGTAACAACCCTAAAATGTATTATAATTAGTAACTGATATTTTGTAAGGTGTAGTCCATACAATACTGAGGGGGGCGGGAATCAAAAGGCTTCTGACTAGCACCTCTTAGTACAGATAGAACCATCAGAATTAAATCCTTTTTTATTAGGTGAAAACAGCACAAGAGATAAAGTCCATAGCTGATGGCAACAGGATTTTACACACAAGAATATGAACTAATATGAATTCAGGAAGCAAATTACTGGACTTCTCTCCTGGAAGGGGCTAATTCTGCAGTCCTCCTGCACAAAGAACTCCTATTAGACTTGATTCTGATCTTATGCAGGTGTAAGTCAGAAATAAATCACAAGTAACTCTGCTGATTCCAGTAGGACTGATCCTCAACTGGCATAAATCAGTGTAGTTTCATAGAAGTTAACAAAGCTAATTACACCAATTTACACCAGCTGAGAAGCTTATCCAAAGGACTTACAACAATGTAAAATTGGTATGTGAACAGAATTAGGACCACTGATTTTCAGTGAGAGTTTTGCACATGGAATGGCTGTAGGAGTGTTTACATGCTGTAAAGAGACTAAATAAATAATTTGTGCAAATTAAAATTGAGAAGAGGCAGCCCCTGTGAAACAAGGGGCAGAAATTAACATTTCTGTTGGATATAACTCTCAAATGGCATGGCAATTTACTGAGGACTGTTGTTTCTTTACCAACACACTGATATTTTGCCACTTGATAGGTGATACAGCATGCTTTCAGCGAGCATTCTCTGAAACACAGCAGTCTTATGACAATTTAGTGCTTGCATTTATAGTGTAGCCAAAACTTTTATTGGATGTCCAGCTGTACACCATCCCAGTGCAAACTCCTTCGCTTATCTTGAATTAAAACTTAAAACAAGTGAACCTCTTAGATGTTGGTGCCATGATTCAAACACTCTCCTCCTCTTTGTCCCAGTAAATGAGGACCGAAAATTTCCATATGCAGTTGATTTGCTTTGGCAATTTGCTTTCAAGATGCATGTCAAAAGAGAGCTCCCTTAAAATATTATGCAGTGAAAAGGATTAGAGCTATAAGGTTTCATTTTGCAATATATAGAAAGTAAAATGTTCAAGAGGACACAGAATATGGAGGAGTGTCTTGTCCAGGAACTGTATTCCTGCAAACTAGCTAAGAGATTTCATTAATGAAAGGCAGAAAATTTAGTTGCGACAGAAAGTATAAATACATATATTCACTATAACTGAAAAGCTCCGTATCTGTGAGACCTCCAGATGCCCTGGCATCTGAAGGATGAGAGAGGAGGAAAGACAGACTACATGCTACCCCTATTTAGGCCCTCAAACCACCATACAAATACACCTCCTTTCTCTGGGAAGCTTAATTAAAATCTCTGTCAGGCTTGACAGTCAATACATTTAAAAGTGCAGTATTTCATCTATTTTAGCATTAGTGTAGGTGGTTTCCTTCCCTTCTGGGTCATGTATAGCCTAATACAATTTAAAAAGAAGCTTCTTTGTATTGTTTCTGGAGTCTGAAGATGTTTTTTACTACTTGTTTGTGGATCGCAAATTTATGCCCCAACTTTACAAACACTTATGCACACAAGTACCTTTACACACACAAATAGTCTCACTGTGTAAAGTTATTTATGACTGTAAGTGTTGGTGGAATAGGGGCCTTAATTGAAATGTAGTAGAATCGGGCCCTTGGTAAGAAATAATCTTGGTAATATCTCACTTGAATTAAAATAGCTTGTGTGCAGCACAAACTGAATCCTGATACCTTGGTGCAGTTAAACAATAACTCTTTTCCACCCAGTTTCACAAGAAACATGTTAGTTCCCATAGAAACCAATAAAACTAATTACAATTAGTTTTACAATGGAAAACAATAACTGGAAGATCATTTCATGTGACACCTGAATGCTATTAAATGCTTTGCCCCACCCCTTATTAAGGGCTGATCATACAGTTGCTTGAAAGAACAAAGCAAAATGCAATTTAAAAAAAAAATCAAACGTAATGCAAAAAGTCAGTGTTTGTTTTTCTCAGTATAACAGTTCCCAACAAACTTCATGACAAATGAGTTATGTGACATGATGTGAAAAAAGTTAACCCTGAGAAAAGATGTTTTAGTAGCAATAAACAATATCAAGCAGCCACAAATGTGTAAAGAGAAGTGATGAAGTGATCTGTCTACCTTTCTCCTATAATTCATCACTCCAAGTATCTTCCTCAGAGCTGCAACATTGTGAAGTGTCCTTCATTTAACATTAGTGTTTTATATTTTTCTGTGACATTTTTTAGTTTGATCTAGTTTATGCTTAATCAGAGCATTAAACAAAAAATAATTATATTTTTTTACATAGCACCTTTAGAAAACTGACTCAATATGCACTAGTCGTTTAATTTTAAAGAGTTTTCCTTTATATATAATAACACTAACATAGCTGCACATTTAACTGAAAATGCTTATATATTTCTATTCAATGGATAATGTGCAAAAGAGGTAATAGCAGTATATTCTTCTGCATCTGTCTCATAATCTATAACATACCAATTATTATTATAATAGTAAATTACTCAAATTTATAATAGCAGTGGCAATTAATAGGTATATCCACTCTAAAATGTAGTATTGTAACTATCCAATTCTTTGTGGTGTGTAAATCCAAACTGAACTTCTTCCAAGTGTTTTGCTTGTTGGTAATTTCAATAACAAAAAACAAACTTTATATGGACTTTTTTCCTCAAGGTTGGCTGTTCCTAGGACTTTTCTTGCAGAAATCCCTCTGTCCTCGCCCCTAGATCCTTCTGCTGCAGAGACTCTACAACTTCTGTTATAGCTTAGTCTGATTACTAAGGGCTTGTCTTCACTACGGGAGTAAATCAGCCTAAATTATGCTACTTCAGCTACATGAATAATGTAAATGGAGTCAACGTAGCTTAGCTCGACTTACTGTGGTGTCTACACTGTGCTGCATCGACAGGAGATGCTCTCCGGTTGATTTACCTTAGAGTATGGCTACACTTGCAGATGTAAAGCACTGTGAGTTAAACCTGCCTTTGTAGAGCACAGTAGGGAAAGTGCTCCAATCTGTCCACACTGACAGCTTCAAGCGCACTGGCGTGGCCATATTTGCAGCACTTGCAGCGGCATTGGGAGCGATACATTATGGGCAGCTATCCCAGCATACAAGTGACTGCGATGTGCTTTTCAAATGGGGGTGGGGTGGGATGGAGTGTGACAGAGAGTGTGTTCTGTGCATGTGGGGGGAGAAAGAATAGGTTTTTGGGATCCTGAGAGTGTGTCAGCATGGTGTCTTCTAAGTTCAGACCACCCTCTCCCCCTCCGCCACTCTCTCACTCACTCAAAGTAAACAGTAAATGTTTGCTTTTCTCGGAGCTGATAAGCAGCTGGCTTCTCTGAAATGAAGCTTTGAAAGGGCGTTTCCACATTGCTGCAGCCGATTTCACAACAATGACAAGAGTGGCCACTTTCTTAAGGGGATTGTGGGACATTTCCAGAGGCTGATCACAGTGCACTAATGCAACACCTTGTTTGCACTGGTGCCGCGGTGCTCCAGTGGGGGCCAGCAAATGTTATTCCGCTTGCCGAGGTGGAGTACCAGCAGCGCTGTAGCTGCGGAGTCAGAGCGCTCTTCGTACCTTGCCAGTGAGCTGGGGCTCCCGGGGCTGCTTTATTGCGTTGTAACTCGCAAGCGTAGCCAAGGCCTTACTCTTCTCAGGGAGCTGGAATACCAGAGTCCATCGGAGAGTGCTCTGCCATCAATTTAGTGGGTCTTAACTAGATCCACTAAATCGACACCCATTGCATCGATTGCAGCAGCATCTGTCTCCCTGGTAATGAAGACAAACCCTAACAAAATCAACTGGCCATCATGAGTCAGCAGAAATTACTGTATATCTTTAAATACAGTTCTAGCATGAAAACTTAGGGAGATTCAAAGTCTTGCATTCCTACACAAGGTCCAAGAACCTGACACCTTGTTAGAGACACCCATACAAGAATAATAGTGCAATAGTTTTACACATAGAAAATGAACACCACAGACCAAATTTTCATCTGTGCCCATGTAATAAATACAACAAAGATGAAGAAGTTTAAATATTTTGGGTTTTATTCTTCTCTTATTTACACCAGTGCTAGTGAGAAATAACTCCACTAAAGACTATTTACACAAGTGGTAAAGTGGTGTGAAAGGGACACTAAGTTTACATGTTCTAAAATATTTGTTTATCACATCGCCTATAGCACAGGATTATTAAACTGTGCCCTTAATTTCCTAGTGTACTGATTACCGCACTATAACCACTTCTAAAACCACTTTCAAATGATTAAACACTATGTAATTACTTATTACCCTGCATGGCTTTTGCATACATTTTACTAAAGTACCTCTCTCTATATATTGATGGCTGTGGGCTTCATGCTGGATTCCTTACTCAATGTATCCATGATCTGGCCCTATTTATATTACAATTCTTAGGGTATGTCTACACTACAGGATTATTCCGATTTTACAGAAACCAGTTTTTTAAAACAGATTGTATAAAGTCGAGTGCACGCGGCCACACTAAGCACATTAATTCAGCGGTGTGCGTCCATGTACCGAGACTAGTGTTGATTTCTGGAGCGTTGCACTGTGGATAGCTATCCCATAACTATCCCATAATTCCTGCAGTCTCCCCCGCCCATTAGAATTCTGGGTTGAGATCCCAGTGCCTGATGGGGAAAAAAACATTGTCGCGGGTGTTTCTTGGTACAGCCTCACACCTCCCTCTGTGAAAGCAGCAGCAGACAACCGTTTCGTGCCTTTTTTCCTGGGTGAACTATGCAGACGCCATACCACGGCAAGCATGGAGCCTGCTCAGCTCAAGACAGCAATCATGGACGTTGTAAACACCTTGCGCGTTCTCATGCAGTCTATGCTGAACCAGGACCTGCAAAACCAGGCGAGGAGGAGGCGGCTACGGCAGAGCGGCAACGAGAGTGATGAGGACATGGACACAGAATTCTCTCAAACCACGGGCCCTGGCACGTTGGAGATCATGCTGGTAATGAGGCAGGTTCTAGCCATTGAACGCCGATTTTGGGCCCGGGAAACAAGCACAGACTGGTGGGACCGCATAGTGTTGCAGGTTTGGGACGATTCCCAGTTTCTGCGAAACTTTCGCATGCGTAAGGGCACTTTCATGGAACTTTGTGACTTGCTTTCCCCTGCCCTGAAACACCAGAATACCAAGATGAGAGCAGCCCTCACAGTTCACAAGCGAGTGGCAATAGCTCTCTGGAAGCTTGCAACGCCAGACAGCTACTGGTCAGTCGGGAATCAATTTGGAGTGGGCAAATCTACTATGGGGGCTGCTGTGATGCAAGTAGCCAAAGCAATCACTAAGCTGCTGCTACAAAAGGTAGTGACTCTGGGAAATGTGCAAGTCTAAGGGATGGCTTTGCTGCAATGGGATTCCCTAACTGTGGGGGGGCGATAGTTGGAACCCGTATCCCTATCTTGGAAGCGGAGCACCAGGGCACCCAGTACATAAACCGCAAGGGGTATTTTCAATGGTGCTGCAAGCACTGGTGGATCACAAGGAATGTTTCACCAACATCAACGTGGGATGGCTGGGAAGGATTCATGACGCTCATGTCTTCAGGAACATTATTCTGTTTATATGGCTGCAGCAAGGGAATTACTTCCCAGACCAGAAAATAACAGTTGGGGATGTTGAAATGCCTATAGTTATCCTGGGGGACCCAGCATACCCCTTGATGCCATGGCTTATGAAGCCATACACAGGCAGCCTGGACAGTAGTCAGGAGCTGTTCAACAACAGGTTGAGCAAATGCAGAATGGTGGTAGAATGTGCATTTAGCCATTTAAAGGGACACTGGCACACGTTACTGACTCGCTCAGACCTCAGCCAAACCAATATCTCCGTTGTTATTGCTGCTTGCTGTGTGCTCCCCAATCTCTTTGAGAGTAAGGGGGAGACCTTTATGGCGGGGTGGGAGGCTGAGGCAAATCACCTGGCCGCTGATTACGCGCAGCCACACACCAGGGCGATTAGAAGAGCACACAAGGAAGCAGTGCGCATCAGAGAAGCTTTGAAAACCAGTTTCATCACTGGCCAGGGTACGGTGTGACTGTTGTGTTTGTTTCTCCTCGATGAAAATCCGCTCTCTTGATTGATTCATTCCCTGTAAGCAACCCACCCCTCCCCTTCGATCACAGCCTGCTTTCTAAGGAAATAAAGTCACTATCATTTAAAAAGCATGTATTTTTTATTAATTGATTATAAAAAGAGAGAGAGAACTGACGAGGTAGCCCAGGTGGGGTTTGGGAGGAGGATAGGAGGGAAGGAAAAGGCCACTTTAAAAATTTCAAAATAATGACAGCCTTTTCGATGGGCTGTCCACTGAGGTGGAGTGGGCGGGTGCACGGAGCCTTCCCCCACGTGTTCTTACACGTCTGGTGGGTGAGGAAGCTAAGGAACGTGGTGAGGGGGGAGGGTGGTTATACAGGGACTGCAGTGGCACTCTTTGATCCTGCTGCCATTCCTGAAGCTTCACCAGACGCCAGAGCATGTCAGTTTGATCACGCAGCAGCCCCAGCATTGCATCATGCTTCCTCTGATCTTCCTGCTGCCACCTCTCATCTCGAGCGTCTCTCCTGTCCTCTCGTTCATCTCTCCTGTCATCACGGTCACTGGCATCTTTCCTATACTTTGATACCACGTCCTTCCACTCATTCAGATGAGCTCTTTCATTGCGGGTCACTTCCATGATTTCCGAGAACATTTCGTCTTGCATCTTTTTTTTCCGCTGCCTTATCTGAGCTAGCCTTCGGGACGGAGTAGGGAGGCTTGAAAAATTTGCAGCTGCAGGAGAAAGGGAAAAAAGAGAGAGAAATATTTAAAAAGATACATTTTACAGAACAATGGTTACACTCATTCATGGTGAACAACACTATTCACATTACATTGCACAGTATAAGGTCGCATTTTGCATCTTTTTAATATTGAGGGCCTGTGGCTTTGGTGTTAGAGATCACAGACGCAGGTCTGGGCAACAGAATTCGGCTTGCACGTGGGCCATGGTAAGCCATTGTCTTTCGGTTTCTGCAGCCTTTATATATCCAGTGCCCTCCTTTCCCAAATACCAAGCAAAGCCCGTTTAGTGCTGCATCTTTCCTGCTAACATGCAGCAGCAGAAACTCGCCCCCATCCAATTCTTTGGGATGATCACTTTACCCCTCCCCCCACCATGTGGCTGGTATAATGGAAGATCCCTGCTAGCCACCCTCCTGCCCCCACCACCACCGCGTGGCTGATATCAGGGACGATCCCTGCTAACCAAACGCAAAAACCCTCAGCGCCAATCACCCTCCCACTCTCCCCCGCCTGCTTGGCTAACCACAGGGAAGGATTTTTTTAAGGCACAAGCAAACAGTCCAGTAGGAATGGCCACCTCTGTCCTCTTGATTAAATTCCCGTATTTCAACCAGGTTACCATGAACGATATCACTCTCCTGAGGATAACACAGAGAGATGAAGAACGGATGTTGCTTGAATGCCAGCAAACACCGGGACCATATGCTGCTAGGCTTTGTCATGCAATGATACCCAATTACTTGCTACATGCATGGCGTGGTCAAGTGTCCTACCATGGAGGACGAAATAAGGCTGCGCTGCCCAGAAACCTTCTGCAAAGGATTTTGGAGTACCTCCAGGTACTCCATGGAGATGTCCCTGGAGGATTTCCACTCCATCCACAGACATGTTAACAGACTTTTCCAGTAACTGTACTGGCCGCGAATGCATCCCAAGTCCTCAGGGCAAATTAATCATTAAAAAATGCTTGCTTTTAAACTATATTTTATATTTACAAAGGTACACTCACCAGAGGTCCCTTCCATGGCTTCATTGTCCGGGATAGTGGCTTGGGAGGGCTGGGAGGGTAATTCTGTCAGGCTGAGAAAAAGGTCTTGGCTGTTAGGGAGAACGGTGTGCTGTGTACTCTGCAAGCTCATCCTCCTCTTCCTCCTCCTCATCTTCCCCGTCCGCAGAATCCTCAGGCATGGCTGAGATTATCCCTGCCTCGGAATCCACAGTCGGGTGGGGTAGTGGTGGCAGACCTCCCTAAAATTGCATGCAGCTCAACGTAGAAGTGGCATGTTTGTGACCCTGCCCAGGACCTTCCGTTTGCTTCTTTGGTTTTCTGGTAGGCTTGTCTGTGCTCCTTAACTTTCATACGGCACTGTTCTGTGTCCCTGGTGTGGCCTGTCTCCATCATGGCCTTGGAGATTTTTTCAAATGTTTTTTCATTTTGTCTTTTGGAACAGAGTTCTGTTAGCACACAATCATCTTCCCATATAGAGATCAGATCCAGTAGCTCCCATACGGTCCATGCTGGAGCTCTTTTTCGATTCTCAGGAGACTGCATAGTTAGCTGTACTGATTAGCTCTGCGTGGTCACCTGTGCTGATCAGCTCTCCACGCTGGGCAAATAGGAAATGAAATTCAAAAGTTTGCAGGGCTTTCCCTATCTACCTGGCCAGTGTATCCGAGTTCAGATTGCTGTCCAGAGCGGTCACAATGGTGCACTGTGGGATAGCGCTCGGAGGCCAGCACCGTCGAATTGTGGCCGCACTAACCCTAATCCGACATGGCAATACCGATTTCAGCGCTACTCCCCTCGTTGGGGAGGATTACAGATATTGGTATTAAGAGCCCTTTATATCGATATTAAGGGCTTCGTTGTGTGGATGAGTGCAGGGTTAATTCGGTTTAATGCTGCTAAATTTGGTATAAATGCGTAGTGTAGACCAGGCCTTATATGGGAGAACTCTCTGTGCAAACAAGTCCATACTGCTGTGAATAATATACACTGTATATCTCTCTCTCTCTCTGGCTATGGTGATATCATTCATATATTAGTGTAAAAAGACTGACAATTTAGTACAAGTATTTATATTTCTAAAACGTATGATTGTTTTTAACTACACAATGCAGTGCTAGCAGTGTGAAATGCCAAATAGTTGTAGCTGTGACCTGTTTGTTAACTTTTCCCTTTCAAATGTTCCCACTTCCACTAAATACATTTCACTATGGAAGAAGCTTTACAATAGCTGTTAGATACCCAAGTTCAAACTATTTATTTTTCACTTCCTCAAAAAAAAATTATTTTTAATACAGTAACTGTATCACTTCCTGATTTCTCAGTCAAGTGTCAGTATGTAACTTATTAATATAAACCAGAGGTGGGCAAACTACAGCCCGTGGGATTGCCACCCCTGTGGTGCCGAAGGCCCCGTGCCGCTCCCGGAAGTGGCCAGCACCACGTCCCTGCGGTCCTTGGGGGAAGTGGTGGGTAGAGGGCTCCGTGTGCTGCCTTCGCCTCCAGGCACTGCCCCCCACAGCTCCCATTGGCCAGGAACTGGGAACTGCAACCAGCGGGAGCTTCAGGGGAGGTACCTGCAGCGGAGGGCAGCGCACAGAGCCTTCTGCCTCCCCTCCCCCTGGGGCCACAGGGATGTGGTGCTTGCCACTTCCGGGAGCGGTGGGGGGCCAGGGCAGGCAGGAAGCCTATCTTAGCCTCACTGCGCACTGCTGTGACCCCGGCACCGCTCCAGGTAAGCGGCACAGGGCCAGAGCCTGAACCCCTCCTGCACCCCACCCCCCTGCCCTGAGCCCCTTTGTATACTCTGCACTCCTCCTGCACCCCAACTCCCTACCCTGAGCCCCCTGCTGCACCTCTCCTGCACCCCAACCCTCTTGCCCTGAGCCCTCTGCTGCACTCCACACCCCCTCCTGCACCCTAACCCCCTGCCCTGAGCCCCTTCCTGCACTCCGCACCCCCTCCCACACCCCACACTCCCTCCCGCACCCCAACCCGTTGCCCCAACCCTACATTCATGGCTCTGCATGCAATTTCCCCATCCAGATGTGGCCCTCAGGCCAAAAATTTGCCGAGCCCGATATAGATGTTAGAAACAAGGCCTATTTCTGCTATGGAAACTACAAAATTTGTCAGCTGTCAATATCAAGGTAGGAGGGCAGCTGTGGGGGAGCTTATTCAATAAACAAATGGAAAACAACAGTAGAAAATATGGAACTACTAGTATGTGTGGCAGCCATTACCCTTAAAATTGGCTTGTATATTCTGCCCTCTTCCCCCACCCTTTATCTGTTTTCTTTTTTCAGATTATAAAGTCTTCAGGGCAGTGGAATTTTTATGTGTTTGGAAAAAACCTAGCACAATATGCATGCAACGGCAAGCAATTTTCATCTGTTTAAGGGGACACTTCTGCTTTCCATTCTTATTAGTCATATTTTAAAAATGATTGGTATGGAGCAATGTTAAATTAGCATAATTGCATTATTAATAATAACAGTTATATTGGGGGAACACCCAAAATGGGCTTTCTGAACATATAGGAAGACACAGCCTCTATTTCAAAGAGCTTAAATTCTAATTCTAGACATGATGCAGCAAGTGACGGTTACAACAGATGGGAAAAAGAAGGAAGTCAAATGGACAAGGTTTATAAAAATAAGGTTACACAGTTACTTAGCTGCTATTCACATGTTGTCTTATAAAATATATCCTCCCAGTATGTGATGGCACCCAGGGTGCTATATGCCCAGAACAGATTGACCCTTCTTGGAGGGCTTCAGAAGGAAGACGTGTATAAAGGGATGGACCACAGCACAGGAAAATGGATGATGTTTTCTGGAATCCTGACTGGGGATAGATCTTCGATCATCACCTCAAATAGGCTCTGCACCAACAACTCTGGTGTTGGTGTTCTGAAGTAGTAGGTTTTCTCCTCCTCCCCCACCAAGCCGGTTCTTGGTCCCAGCATGCTATCTTTTATCCTTTTTAGCAGGAACAGCCATTGGGGCTGGTGGTGATGCCAAGTTGCAAAGAGTGGCCTTGAGCTGGGGAAGTAGGGATAGACCTTTCCCAGATGGAAACGTACAGGGGTCCTTGAAGGAGAAATGTGACTTGTAAAAGAGATGGGGCATGGGGAGGTTTTAGATTATTAGGGAAAAATGCACATCCTTCAACAGATACTCAATTTAAAATCTAGTCCTCAGAAATTTCCTATGGATTCATTATTTAGTTCCCTTTTTTTGAGGACTGTGTGTTCATAAATCATGTGAATGGATAATAACCTTCATATGTGTAGTTTCTTTTATAAGTAACAGAATATTTTTCATCTGGTATTTAATTCCAGTGTAAGGTAATATTTCTAATCTAAATTACAATGGTCCCATATCTGACAGAACACAGCAGAATGGAAAATAATTATTTAAAATGTGTAAGAAAAAAGTTAAAGCATTTGGTGATATGCAACGTGCTATAAAGTCAAAGGAATGCATATGTTGTCTTTTTGGCAGTGGCATGTCATTGTGGAATGGTGTAGCATTCATTTCTTTTCACTTCACTCCTCTACACACTACAGTACGTCTCAAAATGCAACCCTTACCGCTTTTTAAATGGTGAGAAAAAACAATGACTCTATAGAAGTCCTGCACAGAAATACGATATGTTCAGCTGGTTGGTGATTAGGCCCAGGCCACAGAGTTCGGATCCAGACTCATTTCTGAATTTTCCCAAAGGTTAGGGGTGTTCAGACTTGATGTATTGGTTGGGAACGTTGCTATACATGTTATGTCACATTTTGGGTATACGCTATCCAGGATGATCCAATAGTGGCATGTTAATTTTGATTAGCCCAGGGGGCCTTGGCCTTTCTGTAGAAATACTATTGTGCTTCAGATGGTACCAACAGTTAGGAAGATGATTACTGTAATTTAAATTAATTGTGTAACCTGAAAATCCATCCTGTGTTATGAAACCAGAACAAAGCACTGTTCAAAAATCAAAGTGAAACAAAATACTGGATCTAGTTTATGGTTGCCAGTCATCCGGTTTTCAATCAGAACACCTGGTCGAAAAGGGACCCTGGCAGCTCCGGTCAGCACAGATGACCGGGCTGTTAAAAGTTCGGCCGGTGGCACAGCAGGGCTTCCTACCTGCCCTGGCTCCGTGCACCTCCCGGAAGTGGCTGGCATGTGCAGCTCCTAGGTGCAGGGGAATTGGGGAAGCTCCGTGTGCTGTCTCCTCCCCCAGTGCTGGCTCCACAGCTCCCATGGCCAGGAACCATGGCCAATGGGAGCTGTGGGGATGGTGCCTGCAGGTGTGGGCAGTGTACATTGCTCAGAGCCACCTGGACGTGCCTCCACCTAGGGGCCGGATGTGCCGTCTGCTTCTGGAAGCAGCACAGAGCTAGGGCAGGTGGGCACGCAGGGAGCCTGCCTTAGCCCTGCTGCAGCCGACCGGAGGTAAGTGCCGCCCGGCCAGAGCCTGCACTCCAGCCCTTCCTGCACCCTCACCCACTGCCCAAGGTCAGAACCCCCTCCTGCACCTAATTCTCTCCCAGACCCCACACCTCAACCCCTGGCCTGCACCCCAAATCCCCTCCTGTACCCCAACCCCCTGTCCCAGCCCTGAGCCCCCTGCCAGAGCCCACACCCCATACCAGCTCCTGCACCCCAACCCCCTACCCCATCCCTGAGCCCTCTCCTGCACCCAAACTCCCTCCTGGAGCATACACCCCCTCCCACATCCATACTCCCTCCTGGAGCCCACATCCTGAACCTCCTCCTGCATCCCAACCCCGAATCCCCTCCCACACTTCACACCCTTTGGTCCCAGCCCGCAGTCTCCTCCTCTACCCCAAACCTCTCATCCCTGGCCCTAACCAGTAGCCCACGCCCCCAGCCAGAGCCCTCACTCCCTCCCACACCCCAGACCCCTGCTCCAGCCTGGAGCCCCCTCCTGCACTCTGAACTCCTCATTTCTGGCCTCACCCCAGAGCACGCTCCCTCAGCCCAGTGAAAATGAGTGAGAGTGGGTGAAAGCGAGCGACTGAGGGAGGGGGCTGGAGTGGGTGGGGCCTCATGGAAGGAGTGGGGCAGGCAGCGTGGCAAAGGTGTTCCCAACCAAAATAGAAGTCAAACTACACCTATGCCTGAGTCCCCACCCACCTCTCAAAACCCCCAGTACCTGCCTCACCCGCTGGGCCCGGGAGTTTTTATAGTATGTTGTGGGGGGCCTCAGAAAGAAAAAGACTGAGAACCCCTGACTTAGATGATCTTAAAACTGCAGTCAGAGGATGTGTGGGGGAAAGCGATCTTCTTAAAATAATGGGGCTTTTACCCATTGTGACAGGTTGCCCCCCACTTCCAGGATGCCTCCTCATGTACTGGGGTAACACTGAGCCTGCCTGTTCCACCAGCCTGGGCTCTCTTACAGTGTCCTCCTGAGACAGGCACTCAAGCCTTCTCCAGCACACACACAGGTAGGGACACACCCAGCTGCAGAAAGACACAGACACTGAGGTCAGCTCTGCATGGGAAGTCTCAGCTAGGGAATTGCCCAGCACTCAAGTGCACAAACCCTCTGGAGTGTAACCCAAAACTGTATTGTCTTGCACTGCATGGAGAACTGCACAGTGAAAGCCCATGAAATTCACTCCCTCCCTCAATGTGGAGGAAGATATGCACAGCTTCCCTCCCCGCCCCCCGAATTATGAATTCCACAAACTGGTTTCAGAGAAAACAAAAACCAGTTTATGACTACAAAAGATATTTTAAGTGATTATAAGGGTTAGCAAACAGGTCATAGCAGATCACCCAGCAAATGAAACAAACACACAGCTAAGCTTAGTACTAAAGAAACTGGTTATAAATAAAAACAATGAGGACTCCTTGTGGCACGTTAGAGACTAACAATTTTATTTGGGCATAAGCTTTCATGGGCTAAAACCGCTTCATCGGATGCATGGAGTGGAAAATATAGTAGGCAGGTATAAAAATACAGCATGTGAAAAGATGGGAGTTGCATTACCAAGTGGGGGGGTCAGTGCTAACAAGGCAATTCAGTCAGGGTGGAAATGGCCCATTCCCAACAGTAGACAAGAAGGGCTGGTTTTGTTCAATGTCTTTATTAATGATCTGGATGATGGGATGGGTTGCACCCTCAGCAAGTTCGCAGATGACACTAAGCTGCGGGGAGAGGTAGATGCGCCGGAGGGCAGGGATAGGGTCCAGAGTGACTAGACAAATTGGAGGATTGGGCCAAAAGAAATCTGATGAGGTTCAACAAGGGCAAGTGCAGAGTCCTGCAGTTAGGAAGGAAGAATCCCATGCACTGCTACAGGCTGGGGACCGACTGGCTAAGCAGCAGTTCTGCAGAAAAAGACCTGGAGATTACAGTGGAAGTGAAGCTGGATATGAGTCAGCAGTGTGCCCTTGTTGCCAAGAAGGCCAATGGCATATTGGGCTGTATTAGTAGGGGCATTGCCAGCAGATCGAGGGAAGTGATTATTCCCTTCTATTTGGCACTGGTGAGGTCACACTTGGAATATTGTGTCCAGTTTTGGTCCCCCCACTACAGACAGGATGTGGACAAATTGGAGAGAGCCCAGCGGAGGGCAAGGAAAATGATTAGGGGACTGGAGCACATGACTTACGAGGTGAGACTGAGGGAACTGGGTTATTTAGTTTGCAGAAGAGAAGAGTGAAGCGGGATTTGATAGCAGCCTTCGACTACCTGAAGGGAGTTTCAAAGGAGATGGAGCTCAGCTGTTCTCAGTGGTTGCAGATGACAGAACAAGAAGCAGTGGTCTCAAATTGCAGTGGAGGAGGTCTATGTTGGATATTAGGAAACACTATTTCACTAGGAGGGTGGTAAAGCACTGGAATGGGTAACCTAGGGAGGTGGGGGAATCTCCATCTTTAGAGGTTTTTAAGTCCCAGCTTGACAAAGCCCTGGCTGGGATGATTAACTGGTGTTGGTCCTGCTTGGTCCTCCGGAGGTCTCTTCCAATCCTAGTATTCTATGATTCTATCAACAGAGAGAAAATTACTTTTTGTAGTGCTAACGAGGCCAATTCAGTTAGTGTGGATATGGCCCATTCCCAACAGTTGACAAGAAGGTGTGAGTATCAACAGAGGGAAAATTATTTTTTGTAGTGATCCAGCCATTCCCAGTCTTTATTCAGGCCTAATTTGATGGTGTCAAGTTTGCAAATTAATTCCAGTTCTGCGGTTTCTCATTTAAGATTGTTTTTGAAGTTTTTTTTGTTGCTGAATAATGGCCACTTTTAAGTCTGTTATTGAGTGTCCAGGGAGACTGAAGTGTTCTCCTACTGGTTTTTGAATGTTACAATTCTTGATGTCTGATTTCTGTCCATTTATTCTTTTGTGTAGAGACTGTCCAGTTTGGCCAGTGTACCTGGCAGAGGATCATTGCTGGCACATCATGGCATATATCACATTAGTAGATGAGCAGATTAACAAGCCCCTGATGGTGTGGATGATGTGATTAGGTCCTATGATGGTGTCCCTTGAATAGATATGTGGATAGAATTGGCAATGGGTTTTGTTGCAGGGATTGGTTCCTGGGTTAGTGTTTCTGTTGTGTGGTGTGTAGTTGATGCTGAGTATTTGCTTCAAGGGGGCTGTCTGTAAGCGATACAGACTAACACAGCTACCCCTCTAAAACTGGTTACAGGTAGTAATTTCTCATCCTAAATGTTGTTTTAGGCAGATTGCAGGGTATTTTGAAGGCAAGCTTCTCATGCTTGCAGTTTAAAACTCGGTATTTCTTTCACAGGCCAGACACCTTCCCAGCCTGGCCTCATTTCTTCTCTCCCCCTGCCTTTGTCTTTGTTTCCAGCAGTCATCCTGAGCAGGGATTCAGTGAAGAACGACCACTGATTAAGTCACTCCCCAGCCTTACCTAGATTTTACATATAGCTGAGAACCTTTTGTGTGGTTCCTCTCCTCCCCCAGTGGAAAAATACTGGTATTCTATCATGGAGTCCAGTACCAGGTGATGTGATCACATGACTCTGCAGTGTCAAAGCAGCCATGACTCAGAGGTTGTTTGTGGCATCCCAGGAAAGTTTCTCAGGAAGGTGAGAGATTAGCATCTTCAAAGACCTATTGTTCTTCCTAATGGCCCATCCAGACTGATTGCATTCTGTCTGGTGGGCGTCCCCCAGGTGTAAACCCACTTGTAACTGATACAGAGTCAATATTTCTAACTTCAGATACAGAAATGATGCATGCATACAAATAGGATAATCATATTCAGCAAATCATAACCTTTCAAATGATATCTCACATGACTCATCTTGCATAAAATACATCATAGATATGCTATAATCATATAACAATATTTCTATGAAGACTCTGGGGCGTAGTGTCAGAACCAGTATCCCTTTAACTAAAGCTAAATGTGTTGTTTATATTATTTATGAATTCAGATCTCTCTGCCTAGCCTCCTGGATTTAGATTTCTTTCTCCATAGTTCCAAGTGAGAATAATGGGTTGACTCACAAATAAATACTGGGAAGTAGGGATCAGCTAGGAGTTTGGCTACGATGTATCCAAAATACGTTTGTCATCACTGCCAACGCCATCAAGATTTAGCCATAATATTTGACAGTATTGACACTGATTAGTCTGTGTAATACAAAGTATAGTGTTAGGATTAACAGGATTATATTATTTCTCAAGAATCATTGCCACTTAATAGTTTTATCTCAACCCAACAACGTAACTAAACTGAAAAATGAAATTTGACTATGTAAAAAGTGCATAGGTTAATTTCCCCCCATGCTTGCCTGATATATCAGGTTTAAGACTTCGTGCTGATAGAGCAGTGCAGAGAGGCTTTATTGGGAGCTGAGTATCTGGCCCTCAGTTTCTGACTTTACCATCAGGACCTTAACTCAGCAGAAGTCAGAGGGAGTACAACCAGCCTGATAGAGAAGAAACATGCAGTAGAACCTCAGAGTTACAAACACCAGTTACGAAGTGACCAGTCAACCACACATCTCATTTGGAACTGGAAGTACACAATCAGACAGTAGCAGAGATCAAAAAAAGAAGCAAATACAGTTCAGTAATGTGATAAACATAAACTACTAAAAAAAAGAGAAAACAGCATTTTTCCTCTGCATAGTAAAATTTCAAAACTGTATTAGGTCAATGTTCAGTTGTAAACTTAGAACAACCATAATGTTTAATTCAGAGTTGAGTTACAAACAACCTACATTCCTGAGGTGTCTGTAAATCTGAGGTTATACTGTCGCAGGTCAACCTAGGAAAAAGGCAGAGGACAGGGCAGGAGATGGACAGAGACATTCCACATTCACCGTAGAAGCAGGATGGTCCCTCATCATAAAAATCCTGAGCATGTTTGTAGGATTTCTTTTTAAAGCCTGACATTGATTTCTTTTTTTTATCTCATAGAGCACAAGGAAACACTAATGCCACAGTGATACTGTGATCCCCAAAATAATAAAACAACAATCTAATAATAAATAACAAAATATTAAAACCACCACACACATACAGAGGCAGGAAAATAGACTCTTATCCCAGCTGTGCTCTTAAGGACCCTTTCAGACAAATTGTGTCCAGACTAGAGAGCTGAACAAAACGGCCTCCATCTGTCTCAAAGAGCTATAACTGGATTTTTTACCTGAGAGCCTTTACCTCCTTTGACCCTGAATCAGCTGAGACTGGTTAACTCCTTACAAGTCACTTGGTCTCAGTTAGTTAAAACCTTTCAATTTCCTCTTTAACATAAACATTTTGTTAAGATAAGCACTTTTAATAGTGAGATAACTCTTGTAAGAGGTAGAAATAACCATGCCATCATAGGAATTATGAGTTTACATCTAATTCCCTCACTATGAAAAAGATCAGTTTTGTAAAGCAGAAGTATCTGCTAGCCTACTCTCATCATTCTTTTATGTCATTAGTGATGCTGCTATAACTAATTAAAATAATTTACATGTTAACAACTGTAACATTGACTTTATTAGCAGAAAACATGCCCTTCTGTTAGCTTACTTATTTTCCAGGTAACAACTGGTTTATTTGTTGTACAATGTAAGCTTTTGCAAGCACAAAAAAGTGGCCTCTCATAGGGTATTTTTAGTAATGATTACTATAGATTTAGATTACAGTAGATTATAAAGGGATTTTTAGCAGAATTGATACATAGACTAAATTCTACCTTTATTTACACCTGTGAAGCCACACTGACATATGTAGCATTTTATGGGGTACCTGAGGACAGAATGTATCCCATTCATTAAATGGCAGATGAGAGTTATACATTATTTTTTGTAAGGTTTGAGGACCAGCCTGCTTTTACATAGTGCAGAACTCTTACTTACTTCAAGCTGAGTTCTTAGTGTTCTTATTGTTCTGCAGTGGAGGTGACATTTTTGTGACCCTCTTATTCAGGAACTGGAGTGGATAGTGTCATCAAGCTTTGCTGTTGGAGACAAGATTTTGCTTTTGGCTTTTATGTTCCCATGCAGAGTCACGAAGATTTACACTTCCCTGCTTCAGTCCACACTGAAAGACTCTCTTTTGCTCTTGTCTGACCACTTTCATATGAAAAATCAGCATCTTCCCCCAGGCTCCTGTATTTTTGTCCAAACAACAATTTCCTCTTTCAAACTCATGATTTTTTGGTCCGTTTCCCAATATAATAGCTACACAAATACATTACTACTCTTCTCTCTCTAAAAGGTCAGTCTAAATTCTCTCTTTACGAATGGTATTAAAGTTCATATGCCTTACAGATTTCTGTGGCACACAAACAATCTTTCTCATGGGATTGAAGACCTGGATAATTACTTTATCTCATTCTCTGCTGACCTAATTAGCAAAACCAATTATAAATATGATTTCAGCTACTGGCAAATGTTGCTCCTAATGGTATATGTAGTCTGTAAGAGTTTATCCATTCCACACAAATCAGGTAAGAACAGATATCAGTGCGCAGTACTAAATTCTGCTCAATTACTCTGGTGTAAATCTGGATTTTCCCAGATGATTTATAGGCTACCTGCACAGTGGGAGCTGACTATGATTCCCAGTTTGTGTCGACATACCCACGCTAGCTCTGCTTCAGCTAGCATGCTACAAAGAGCAGTATAGTCAGGGCAGTGGCTCAGGCTAGCCGCCCAGGTACAAATCCACCAGGACCCTCTGGGTTTGTATTTAAGCAGTGAGGCTGAGCCGCCACCCCAGCTACAGAGATATGATTAGCACAGGTATCTCTGCAAACTGGGACTCACACCTCCCACTCAAAGTTCAGAGATAGATTAAGAGTTACTCCAGACTTAGACAGTTTCAATTGAGAGCAGAATTTGACCTATATTGCATAATTTGAGGAGATTTTTTTTGAAATCTATAAAATAAATGGCACTTTCTTTTGTTTTATGGTATTTTTAAAATAAAATATCACATTAAATATCACATTAAATATTTTATTTATGAATTACCATTATTTATAGCATTTAATACAATAATGATGAGTATTTTTATTTTTCTTAAGTGAAAATTTCTAATGATTATGTAAGTGCTATTTGATTTATATACTTTTAAATCTAATGAAGGTAGTTACCATAATTCTCTCTAAATATGTTTGTGCATATAAACATTGTTAGTTAAATTATTAAATTTAATTAAATTACGTATTTGTTTAATCTTGCTTTTAACCAGCCTTGCAAAAGTGTCATGGAAGCTTACAAAGCTAGGCTCATGGGGCCCCAATCCACCAAGGGACTTAGGCATTGTAATGCTCAGTGTCCCAGTGTTTAATTTTTAGGCCCTTAGAAAATCACAGGAACCACACTGTAATTCACAAAGCCTGAATTAGGCAGCCTGTACAATGAATGGGTAGAGAGTGATGCCTTAGAATGCAATCCTTGAAGCCAGCATGCTAGGAAGCTTCTTGGCTAAGGTAGCCAAGAGGAGATGCTGCCAACAGAGGTGCATCTTAAATCCCTCTCCTTTCATGGAGACAGATGCCTAAGTCCAGGCTGCAGGGAGGTACGTATCTCTGCTTGTGACTTATGAACCAGGGGATGCTAGGTGTTGGGCTGCCTAAGTCATGTGCAGGGCCCAATCTGGTATATGGGCTCAGCCTCAGAGGCCACCTGACTCTACACAAAACAGATGGGGAAGGATGAAAACCTGCCTCATTGCCTTCAGCTCAGTGGTTAGTGTACTTATTTAGGACAATGTTTCCCAAACTTGGGACGCTGCTTGTGTAGGGAAAGCCCCTGGTGGCCAGGCCAGTTTGTTTACTTGCCGCATCTGCAGGTACGGCCGATCGCAGCTCCCACTGGCTGCGGATCGCTGCTCCGGGCCAATGGGAGTTACTGGAAGTGGCAGCTAGTATGTCCCTCGGCCCGTGCTGCTTCCAGCAGCTCCTATTGGCCTGGAGCAGCGAACTGCAGCCAGTAGGAGCCGCGATCAGGTGGACCTGCAGATGCAGCAGGTAAACAAACTGGCCCGGACTGCCAGGGGCTTTCCCTACACAAGCAGCACCCCAAGTTTGGGAAACACCAGGGCTGCCCAAAGGGGGGTGCAACTGGGGCAATTTGCCCCAGGCCCTGCAGGGGCCCCCACAAGAATATAGTATTCTGTAGTATTGCAACTTTTTTTTATGGAAGGGGCCCCCAAAATTGCTTTGCCCAAGGCCCCCTGAATCCTCTGGGCAGGCCTGGGAAACACTGATCTAGGATATAGGAAACCCCTGGTTCAAGTCCTCCCTCTGCTTGCTGAGGAGAAGGGATTTGAACAGGGATCTGCCACTTCTGAGGTGAGTGTGCTTACCACTGAGGTATGGGGTAGTCGGGAGAGGTGCTCTCAAGCTCTCCTGTTCAAGTTGTTTTACTTTAATAAAATAATCAAATAGTTAACTATTAGTTTGGCCAGAGACAGCATTAGAATGGCTTTCTAGTCAGAGCACTCACCTGAGCAGTGATAGATCCCTGTTCATATTCCTTCTCCTCAGCAAGTGGAGTTGCGGGCGTTTGAATTAGGATCTCCTACATCATGGGAGTGTAGCCTAACCACTAAGCTACAAGTTATGAGAGAGTTCGCACATGATGGTTTTGCATGGTATTAGGCTGCCTCTGAGCATGCTTACCAGATCAGGCCCCACACACAACTTAGGCATTCAGATGACTAACTTTTCCCCTATTTGTGAATCTATCTGGGAGTCAGGCAGGAGACAGGCATCTGAGGCTGGTCTACACTACACGTTTAAACCGAATTTAGCAGCGTTAAACCGATTTAACCCTGCACCCGTCCACACAACGAGGCCCTTTATATCGATATAGAGGGCTCTTTAAACCGGTTTCTGTACTTCTCCCTGACGAGCGGAGTAGTGCTAATATCGGTATTGCCATGTCAGATTAGGGTTAGTGTGGCCGAAAATCGATGGTATTGGCCTCCGGGCAGTATCCAACAGTGCACCATTGCTTTCCAGAGTGGTCACAATCTGAACTCGGATGCACTGGCCAGGTAGACAGGAAAAGCTCCGTGAACTTTTGAATTTCATTTCCTATTTGCCCAGCATGGAGCTCTGACCAGCACGGATGGCGATGCAGTCCCAAATCCAAAAAGAGGTCCAGCATGGACTGTACAAGAGATACTGGATCTGATCACTGTATGGGGAGACAAATCTGTTCTATCAGAGCTCCGTTACGGAAGACGAAATGCCAAAGCATTTGAAAAAATCTCCAGGCTATGATAGACAGAAGCCACAGCAGGGACTCAGCACAGTGCTGTGTGACAAGCATAACGGAAAGCCAAAGAATCAAAAGGACGCCCATGGAGGGAGGGAGGGGGGACTGAGGACTCCAGCTATCCCACAGTCCCTGCAGTCTCCGAAAAGCATTTGCATTCTTGGCTGAGCTCCCAATGCCTGAAGGGTCAAAAACATTGTCCGGGGTGGTTCAGGGTGTATCTCATCAATTTAGCCCCCCTCCCCCCTCATGAAAGAAAAGGGAAAAAAATCATTTCTTGTCATTTTTCAATGTCACCGTATGTCTACTGCATGCTGCTGGTAAACGCGGTGCTGCAGCGCTGAACAGCAGCATCCCCTCCCCTTCCTTTCCTGATGGCAGATGATACAAAATGGTGGAAAACTGTCATCAGCCCGTGAGTGCTCCTGGCTGGCCTCGGTAAAAATGGAAATGACTCCCTGTCATTCCTGGCAGATGCAAAATGCTGGGTAACCGTCCTCATCATAGCAGCTGGAGCCTGAGCTCCATCAGCCCCTGCCCCCTTTTGTGTCTAAAGAAAAGATTCTGTACTCCCTGGACTATCATAGCAGCGGGTGGCTGCCTCCTCCTCATTTTATCTCGCTAAAAAGTCAATGTTTCTTATTCCTTCATTCTTTATTACTTCATCACACAAATGGGGGGACACTGCCATGGTAGCCCAGGAGGGTTGGGGGAGGAGAGAAGCAACGAGTGGGTTTGTTGCAGGGGCACCTCCTAGAATGGCATGCAGCTCATCATTTCTGTGGGATCTCTGGGGCTCTGACCCAGAGCGCCTGTGCTCTCTGGCTCTCTAGTAGACTTGCCCCATATTCTAGGCAGGACTGACTCTATTTTTAGACAAAACATAAAGAAGGGAATGACCCAGGGAGTCATTCCCATTTTTGTCCATGCGCCCCTGGCTGATCTCAGCGAGGCCAGCCAGGAGCACCCATGACAGCAGCAGACGGTACAAAATGATTGATAACCATCATCACCACTTTCCATCATCACCACTTTCCGATTGCAAATGGTACAAAATGATTGATAACTGTCATCTCATTGCCAGTTTACAATGGCAGACGGTGCAATAGGGATGGTAACCATCTCTGCTACCTTGCAAAGGCAAATGAATGCTGCTGTGTAGCACTGCAGTACCGCGTCTGTCCGCAGCATCCCGTACACATACGGTGACAGTGACAAAAGGCAAAACAGGCTCCACGGTTGCCATGCCATGGTGTCTGCCAGAGCAATCCAGGGAAAAAGGGCGTGAAATGATTGTCTGCCATTGCTTTCACGGAGGAAAGATTGAGTGATTACATTTACCCGGAATCACCCGCGACATTGTTTTTGCACCATCATGCACTGAGATCTCAACCCAGAATTCCAATGGGCGGGGGAGACTGCGGGAACTATGAGATAGCTACGGGATAGCTACCCACAGTGCAACGCTCCAGAAATCGACGCTAACCTCGGTATGTGGATGCACACCACCAAATTAATGTGCTTAGTGTGGCCGTGTGCACTCAACTTTATACAATCTGTTTTACAAAACCGGTTTGTGTAAAATTGGAATAATCCCATTGTGTAGACATACCCTGAGTCTGCAGTGTGCTTGCTCTGAGGCAGAAACAGGCACCTCAGGAACTTTTACTGCAAAAACTTAGGCTTCAAGTGAATTTAGGGTCTTCAGGTTTAAGCGACAACCAAGTGGGAGTTTTGTGGATTGCAGTGGAGCCTAAAAATGGGATTTAGGTGCCTAAAGTATTTTTATGGAACACACCCAAAATGTATTTGTCAATTCTTTACTAAGATGCTCATAGCAATCTAATGACATTTTTTTCTCCTGTCAAACACATTACTTGTTCCAGGCAAGTGGGGGAAAGGTTAGATTAAGTTGTTTTCATTCTTACCTTCCTGGAGTAAATGTGTTCTCTGAAGATAATTTAATTAAGCTAAAATCATTTTATGGTATTTGTGATTTTCTCTGCTGTTCACCTTGTGTTCATTATTGATCCTGTGATATTTCCAGCAATCTCTTTATTTTCCATAATGACCTGATGCACAAATAACATTGCCTATTTATAAAAGCAATGAGGAGACCAGTGGCAATTTAAAGACTAACAGATTTATTTGGGCATAAGCTTTCATGGGTAAACCCCCCACTTCTTCAGATGCATGGAGTGAAAATTACAGATACAGGCATAAATATATATTGGCACATGAAGAGAAGGGAGTTACCTTACAAGTGGAGAACCAATGTTGAAGGCCAATATAGTCAAGGTGGATGTTGTCCACTCCCAATAATGGATGAGGAGGTGTCAATACCAAGAGAAGAAAAATTGCTTTTTTAATGAGCCAGCCACTCCCAATCCCTATTCAAACTCCAAACTGATGGTGTTAAGTTTGTAAATAAATTGTAGCTCAGCAGTTTCTCCTGGAAGTCTGGTTTTGCAGTTTTTTTGTTGAAGAATGGCTACTTTTAAATCTGTTTTTGAGTGTCCAGGGAGACTGAAGTGTTCTCCTACTGGCTTTTGTATGATGCCATTCCTGATGTCTGATTTGTGTCCATTTATCCTTTTACGTCGAGACTGTCTGGTTTGGCCAATGTACATGGCAGAGGGACATTGCTGGCACATGACAGCATATATCACATTAGTCGATGTGCAAGTGGTGTAGCCTCTGAAGGTGTGGCTGGGTCCTCTGTTGGTGTCGCTAGTGTAGATATGGGGACAGAGAAGGCAACAGGGTTTGTTACAGGGATTGGTTCCTGGGTTAGTGTTTCTGTGGTGTCGTGTGTAGTTGCTGGTGAGTATTTGCTTCAGGTTGGAGGGCTGTCTGTAAGTGAGGACTGGCCTGCCTCCCAAGGCCTGTGACAGTGGGGGATCATTTTCCAGGATAGGTTGTAGATCGTTGATTATGCGCTAGACAGGTTTAAGCTGGCGGTTGTATGTTATGGCCAGTTGTGTTCTGTTATTTTCCTTTTTGGGCCGGTCCTATAGTAGGTGACTTCTGGGTATCCATGTCACTCTGTCAATCAGTTTCCTCACTTCCCCAGGTGGCTATTGTAGTTTTAAGAATGCTTGATAAAGATCTTGTAGGTGTTTGTCTATGTCTGAGAGATTGGAGCAAATGCAGTGGTATCTTAGGGCTTGGCTGTAGACAATGGATCATGTGATGTGTCCTGGATGGAAGCTGGAGGCATGTAGGTAAGTATAGCGGTCAGTAGGTTTCCCATATAGAGTGATGTTTATGTGACCATCGCTTATTAGCACTGTAGTGTCAAGGAAGTGTATCTCTTGTGTGGACTGGTCCAGGCTGAGATTGATGGTGGGGTGGAAATTGTTGAAATCCAAGTGGAATTCTTCAAGGGCCTTATGGTGGACCTGTCACTGCAGCGCCCCCTTGTGGCAGGGGTAGGATGGGGTGTCCATGCCTCACCATTGTCCTGTCCTTGTGGCTGCCCCTCTGCAGGTGGCCTGTTACAGCCTCTTGGTCTTCTTCTCTACTGTTTCCCTGTCTGGAGCAGTAGTGTGGCCTAGTGGACAGAGTCCATATAAACCCCCATTTCGAGCGGGTTAGCGTGGCCTAGCAGCCAGAGTCCACATAAACCCGCTTCCGAGCAGGGTAGCGCAGCCTAGCAGTCAGAGTCCATATAAACCCCCACGGTTTGGGGGTTAGGGCAGTAGGGGGGCCTCAGGCCTGCCCTCTCCACCGAGCCCCAACTCAGGGTCCTGGTAGCAGCAAGCTTTCCTTTCCACTCACTTAGCAGGGATCCACCCGCAACACACCAAGCGTCAATACAGCTTTAACGCTGTTTATCTCTATAGTTCCCCTGGGTCACTTCCTACCAGGAACGGCAGTACCTCTGTGGTGAGGGGTCCTCCGGTCGGTTTCTCCCCTGGTCCGTCCTCTGTCAGGGTCTCAGGCAGTGCCTTGGCTTGGCTTGTCTTGGCTTGGCTGACTCACAGATCCTGGCTCGCAGGCCCTCCCTCTGCAGAAGCTAGCAGCATGCATCCTTCCTCTCCGGTAGTCAGCCCAGACTGAGCTGATCTGCAGCCTTTTATATCTGATCTCCAGTTGGAGCATGCCCAGCAGAGCTTCTGGGGCGTGGCTTTCTCTGCTAGAAAGGAGGGCTTAACTTCTGCTGTACCAGTGTGGGGCTGCTCTGCCCCATCACAGGCCTCCTTCCTATGGGTCCATATGATGAAGATGTCATCAATGTTGTGTAAGTAGAATAGGGGCATTAGGGGACGATAGCTAGGGAAGCATTGTTCTAAGTCAGCCATAAAAATGTTGGCATACTGTGGGGCAATGCAGGTACCCATAGCAGTGCCGCTGACTTGAAGGTATAAGTTGTCCCCAATTCTTAAATGGTTGTGGGTGAGGACAAACTCACAAAGCTCAGCCACCAAGTGTGCCATGGCCTCATCAGGGACTCTGTTCCTGACAGCTTGTAGTCCATCTTCATGTGGAATATTGTTATAAAGAGCTTCTACATCCACGGTGGCCAGGATGGTGTTTTCAGGAAGATCACCAATGCATTGTAGTTTCCTCAGGAAGTCAGTAGTGTCTCAAAGATAGCTAAGAGTGCTAATAGTGTGGGGTCTGAGGAGAGAATCCAAATAGCCAGATAAACCTACTGTAAGAGTACCAATGCCTGAGATGATGGGGTGTCCAGGATTTCCAGGTTTATGGATCTTGGGTAGCAGATAGAATACCCCTTGTTGGAGTTCTAGGGGTGTGTCTGTGTAGATTTGTTCCTGCACTGTAGCAGGGAGTTTCTTCAGCAGATAATGTAGTTTCTTTTGGTACTCCTCAGTGGGATTGGAGGATAGGAGAGTTGTCTGGCAGCCCCCTGTTCATAATCCAACGTGTTCATGATGACTACAGCACTTGCTTTGTCAGCCCTTTTGATTATAATGTCCCAATACTTGGCTCAAACCCTGAGCCCTCCCCAAATCCAGAGCCCCTTCCTGCACCCCACACCCTTCATCCCCAGCCCCACCTCAGAGCCTGCACCCGCAGCCCACAGCCCTGACCACCTCCTGCACCCCAGCCCCCTGCCCCAGCCCAGAGCCCCCTCCTACACCCTGAACACCTCACTCCTGGCCTCACCCTGCAGCCCTCAACCCACACCCCAACCCTATGCCCCAGCCCTGAGCCCCTTCCACACCCCAACCACCTCATCCCCAGCTCCGTTGGATTGTGAGCAACAGTTTTCTTCAACTGAGTCGCTAGAAAAAAAGTTTGAAAACCACTGCTCTAAAGATAGTGTTATTTATTGTGCTTTGTCAGTCCAAAAAATGAAGACTGTGCTAGTCATAAAGGCCCACGTTTTTGCTCCCAGTAGAATTTAATAATGTGGGTCCAATCCTGAGAGGTTCTGATTATCTTCAGTTTCCGTAGACGTCAAAGGAAAATGTAAGTCCTCAAGGCCTTGCAGGATCAGCCCATTAGGAAAACAAGCAAGTCTGAGCCCTGCTTTCAAACAACTCTCACAAGTGCAATTGGTTCAGGGTGCACAGATTCTATGTGCATGTGATATGAAGAGTAAGGAACTTGTATTGCCTTGTCTCAGAGTCTCTTGACATGGTGTCTGATAGGATGGAATAGGACCTGTTCCAAATCTTGAAGATGTATAACATAGGCCCTGGTTTCCTTAGTCAGAGAAGCTTTTGATATTCTAATCCAAAGGCTTCATCAGTGCCCTTTCATATCTAGATTTCTTTTTCTTTTCTTCTGTCCTGGGGAACAAAGCAGTTTTCCTCTGTCTCTTCTTTCACTGGTCTTGGAATGACTGGCAGCAGCTATGGTAAAAGCACAAGAAAGAACAGGTCTTGCTTGACCTTGAATATCAGGTGGTTTTGTGTGCGTATCATTTGTGTGTAAGTGTAAGTATGATTGCTTCTTCTAGCACAACTGTTTAGTGCCAGCAACTGAATTTTACTATGATTTCAAATGAATGGGGGTAATGGTGCAGAGAGAGGGGACGAGGTGCACTGGAGTTGGCAAGAGAGACCCTGAGCTGAGGAGGGAAGAGTTGATGGCAGAAGGAGAAAGCAAGTGAGAAATCATGAGAAAGGATTAATAGTTCATGGATTCAAAGGCAAGAAGGGACTATTGTGATCATCCAGTCTGACCTCCTTTAGAACACAAGCCATAGAACTTCCCCAAAATAATTCCTAGAGTGTAGCTTTTTGAACAACATCCAATCTTGATTTAAAAATGGACAGTGATGCAGAATCCCCCATAAATTAGTAAATTCATCTAATGATTAGTTATCCTCCCTGTTACATTTGATGCCTTATTTCCAGTCTGAGTTTGTCTACCTTCAACTTGCAGCCATTGGATTGTGTTACAACTTTTGTCTGCTAAACTGAAGATTCCATTACTAAATATTAAATATTTGTTCCCCATGTAGATACTTATAGACTGTAATCAAGTCATCCCTTAACCTTCTCCTTGTTAAGCTAAATAGATTGAGCTCTTTGAGCCTATCACTGTAAGGCCTGTTTTCTAATCCTTTCATCATTCTTGTGGCTCTTCTCTGAACTCTCTCCAGTTTACCAACATTCTTCCTGAATTGTTGGCACCAGAATAGGACACAGCATTTCAGCAGCAGTCACTCAGTTTACCAAATGATACAGATCACTCTGAATCAGTGACCTGTCCTCTTCATTATTTATCCCTCTTCCAGTTTATGTGTCATCTGCAGCCTTTATCAGTGATGATTTTATGTTTTCTTCCAGGTCATTGATAAAAGATGCTAAATAGCATAGGGCCGAGAATGATCCCTGTGAGACCCCACTGTAAATACAGCCATTGAAAACACACCCAGTGAATGACAATTCCCTGTTTACAATTACATTTTGAGGCCTGGTCTACACTACGCGTTTAAACCGATTTTAGCAGCTTTAAACCGATTTAACGCCAAAGCATTTGAAAAAAAAATCTCCAGGCTACACAGTGCTGCGTGACAAGCGTAACAGGAAGCCAGAGACTCAAATGGATGCTCATGGAGGGAGGGAGGGGGTACTGAGGACTCCAGCTATCCCACAGTCCCCTGAAGTCTCCGAAAAGTATTTGCATTCTTGGCTGAGTTCCCAATGCCTGTAGGTTCAAACACATTGTCCAGCGTGGTTCAGGGTATAGCTCGTCAATTTACTCCCTCCCCACACCACGTGAAAGAAAAGGGAAAGAAATCGTTTCTTGACTTTTTTCAATGTCACCCTATGTCTACTGAATGCTGGTGGTAGGTGCGATGCTGCAGCAGTGAAGAGCAGTATCCGCTCTTCTCCCCTCCCCGGTGGCAGATGGTACAATATGACTGCTATCTGTCGTCACCATCAGCCCGTGTTTGATAACTGCTGAATACCCCTGGCTGGCCTCAGGGATGCCTGGGTAAAAATAGGAATGATTCCTGGTCATTCCCAGTAGATGGGACAGAAAGGCTGGTAATTGTCCTCATCATAGCAACTGGAGGCTGAGCTCCATCAGCCCCCTCCCTTTCCTGTGTAAAGAAAACATTCTGTACTACCTGGACTATCATAGCAGCGGCATGCCATGCTCCTCTCCTCCGCACCGCTTAATGTCCTGCCTGGACTGTCATAGCACTGGGAGGCTGCCTCCCCCTCATTTTATCTCACTAACAAGTCAATGTTTCTTATTCCTGCATTCTTTATAACTTCATGACACAAATGGGGGGGACACTGCCACGGTAGCCCAGGAAGGTTGGGGGAGGAGGGAAGCAACGAGTGGGGTTGTTGCAGGGGCACCCCCCGTGAATGGCATGTAGCTCATCATTTCTGTGGGATCTGACACGGAGCAGCTGTGCTTTCTGATACACTGGTTCTCTAGTACACTTGCCCCATATTCTAGGCAGGACTGACTCTATTTTTAGAAACCATAAAGGAGGGATTGACTCGGGGAGTCATTCCCAGTTTTGCTTTTGCGACCCCGGCCGATCTCAGCCTGGGGCACCCATGATAGCAGCAGATAGCACAGAAGAACAGATAACCTTCATCTCATTGCTAAATTACACTGGCAGCAGACGGTACAGAACGACTAGTAACCATCTCTGCTATCATGCAAAAGCAAATGAATGCTGCTGTGTAGCGCTGGAGTATCGCCTCTGTCTGTGGCATCCAGTACACATATGGTGACTGTAAAAAAAAAAGCTGAATGGGCTCCATGGTTGCTGTGCTATGACGTCTGCCAGGGAAATCCAGGGAAAAAAAGCGCGAAATGATTGTCTGCCGTTGCTTTCCCGGAGGAAGGAATGACTGACGACATTTACCCAGAACCACCCGCGACAATGATTTTTGCCCCATCAGCCACTGGGCTCTCAACCCAGAATTCTAAGGGGCGGGGGAGACTGCGGGAACTATGGGATAGCTACGGAATAGCTACCCACAGTGCAACGCTCCAGAAATCGACGCTAGCCTCGGACCATGGACGCACACCGCCAAATTAATGTGTTTAATGTGGCCACGTGCACTCGACTTTATACAATCTGTTTTATAAAACCAGTTTATGTAAAATTGGAATTATCACGTAGTGTAGACGTACCCTGAGACTTATCAGTTAGTCAGTTTTGAATCCATTTAGTATGTGACATAAGAACGGCCATACTGGGTCAGAACAAAGGTCCATCTAGCCCAGTATCCTGTCTTCCGACAGTGGCCAGTGCCAGGTGCTCCAGAGGGACTGAACAAAACAGGTAATCATCAAGTGATCCATCCTCTATCACTCATTTCCAGCTTCTGGCATGTTATATGTGACACGTTAATTTCATATCATTCTAGTATTTTTTCATCAAAATGTCATGTGATACCAAGTCAAATGCCTTACAGAAGTGTAAGTAAATAATGTCAATGCTGTGATGTCCTGTTTGGGGTTTCCAAAATGGTAGGCCCCCATGTTACCCCTCTTGGCCTCAGCAAGTGAGAATTTTGCTGCTGCTAAGCTATGTTAACTCTTGACACACCAACTTGTCTGCCGTGACAGCAAATATTTCAGGACTGTGTCATTGCAAATCTTGTCTTGCAGGTAACAATCAGTGAACCCCAATAGCCGAATTCCCCAGTACCCGGCAGTTTACAGTCCTTCTCACTGGATACACAGAAGTTATTAAGTTTGCCATGTCCAAGGGACAGAGCACACATCAGACTATTTGGCTAGTTGAAGATTCACCCTCCAGCTTAATACAAAGCACGGAGATGGTTTTGTAATAAAACAGGAAAGAGTTCATTAACAAAGAACTCAGATTTAAATGATACTAAGAATAGAAGACAGGTGTGTTTACAAACAAAACAAAATGCTTTCTAGTGACAAACTTAATTTCAGCAAGTTACAATCTTTGTCTAAGCAAGTTTTTCACTGAGATTAAGTCTCTAGCAGCTTTTGCTTTCCCCGCCAAGAGGATCCTGGTTTCATAGCCTCAGAGGGTTCTATACACTATCAGCCCCTAGTGATGGATAACTAAAAAGTCTCTTTGTCCCCCTTACATTACCCAAAGTGTATTGTGTCTGTTTTGAGAGTCCGAAAGATTTCCTCGGGTGCAGATTTTGTCCTCTGGTGTGATAGTTAAGCAGCCCTCTCTTCTGCTTGTTAGCTTGATGTTTATGTTTACCTTATATGTAAATGTGCTTGCATTGTCCTCTGCTGGTGTTCACACTGGTCAGACAACTTAAATACACATTGCTTTGCCCAGGGTAGGTTGGATTTATGCAGTGCCTCCCAGATACATTTTAAGAACATATTTTCAGCACATATACATATTTCTCTTTATACACAACCTGTACATACATCATGCAATGGTTTTTGGGACTAGTGTGCTACCAGTTTACATTTGATACCTCACATGACACTTTTTAGATACAGATTTTGACAAGAGTGTGTTGGGGCAATGAGTATGTCAGGCCTGTTGTGAGTTATAGAATAGTGAGCCCTCTGCCAGTAGGCATGAATGGGCTTCCAGGATCACAAACAATATTACTTTTATCAATCAAACTTGTAATCTCAGTTATTTATATTCATTTCCTTAAAACTTTAAGATTTAGTGAACAGTGTCAGGGAACAGCTGTACCTGGCATAAGGATATTAAAAACTCATTTTAATCAATTATATTTTTAACATAACGATCACCTTATAATTGCAATTAGGCACTTCACACTGGAGGATGGCATAACTCAGGGATCAGTAATGAAATATAGAACCTTTCATGGCTAGGGCACCATTTCAATTCCTGCTAGTAACAAATCTGCTCCCATGTAATGGTTGTTTAATGGCATATGTGAAATGAATTGAATATATATGTCTACTTCCTACTGTACACGTTTTCACATCGCAACAATATGCACAATCACCAAAAATAAAATTGGAAGGATACAAAGAGCTAGTGCCACAGATGGGCTCAGTTCTCCTCCTCCTCAAGGCCCTCTAGTAGCATTATGTCCTGTGTTATATCATAAAAGTATGTGTTCATGTGTGCATGACCATGCTTGTGTGTGTGCAGCACACAGATTACTCCCTACCATTCTGCCCCATTGCTGTCCTTCCTGTATGTTACGTTGATGCCAGTTTCTATCCTGGTGTCCAAGATCCCCTTGCTTCCCTCATGCTCTCTGTCTACCTTCAAGTTTTGTATCCCCTTGTGTGACCCCCATGCTCTCTTTCCCTAATGTCCTTCCTGTGTCCTCTCAATGCCTGTCCTCTCCCCCCCACGCCCAGTGTCCTCTGTCCTTCTGTATCCCCCACCACATTCTTTATCCTATCCTCCCTTCAGGTCAAGTGTTGGGGAACGTCGGTCCCCTCCCCTTCCTTTCCATTGGGTTGGAGTGGGTGTCCTCTGCCTCTTCCCATGTGCTCCAGAGCTGTGGGGAGGGGACCTTTCCTCTCTCTCGTTGTCAGTGGATCCAGTTGAAGGAAAGCTGGACACTTCCCTCTGGCTCCCTGTGCTGGCTGAGTCTGTTGTGTGGCATCTCCACTTCTCAGCTATTAGGCAGGACTGCTGGGAAATGCAAAGGCTATTGTTGCTGCTGCCCCCTTCCCCTCTCCTCTGCCTCAGGCTCAAAGCTGGTAATGGGAGGAGACACTGTTGTCGCCCCTTGCCTGAAAGTTGAGGAAGGCTGTGCCTACAACTGCCCGTCTGACAGGCCTCAGCTGAGAAGCCAAGAACTGAATGGACAGAGATGGACGCAAACTATGCTCTTGCCCCAATGGTTGGTATCTGGAGCTCAGGGAGGGGAACGGGTGAGGCAAAAGTGCTTCAGCTGATGTATGGATAAATATAAATAGAGGAGTTCAGACTTTGTGGTTGTCTGACAGGAACTTTTCACCAGCACCACAATTAAACTGCCTTTAACAAAATTATTGATGAAGTGTATGCTACTGCAAACTACTCTGCAGTCCATTGGATCTTACAGCTTCATCAGTAACCGAAGACATCATTTGCTTGTAGCCATTTTGTGTCAGTTATATTTGTTAATTGGGATTCTGGAAACCATTTTAAATTGATTATGACTATTGTTAGCTGAATTTAGTGCCTTTAAAATTAAAACAGCTTTTCTGAGCTGCTGTATACTCTCCCTGCTAATGCTGCTGCCTCCTATAAAATGAGATTAGTGATTCACTGGGTATCCTGGATAACCTGCTCTGTCTACGTTATTGCGGACTATTGTAATCTTTTGGAAGGTGTCTAGAGACAGAGCCAGGAACAGAGGAGAAAACACAAAAAATAAGTCAGCCTGCAGGGACCGCAAAGGGCACTACAGTATCAAAGAACCAGGTAACCACTGAGCTCCAAAAGTATCAAATGGTTGTGGTTCTAATGTTTATTGTCATACAACAGCTAGACGCTCATGTGGCACTGTCACTACAATGTTGGAGCAAAATCTATCTCATTCCATGGCACATCAAAATTGACATGTACATTAAAATCAAAATGTGGAAGGGTTGGAACTATTAAGCAAATACATTTTGCCTGTATTAAACAAATATTTTACCTAAAATGTTGGCATTCAGTTAAGAAAAAGTATATATTGAGAACAAGGACTGTGAGAGTAGTTATCAATAGTAGCATCACCTCACCTTCTGTGCTCACTGCCCATCTGTTTCTAGCTCTGGTAGCAGCTACTAGATGGGAAATATCTGAACTAGCTCCTTTTACCTTGTTTCTGACTCCATATATGGTAGGCTATCTCCCATTCTGACACTGCTCCTGCAATTCTTGCTCTGCACATAGGAGGAGTATTACAAAATTTCAAAAATCATGAGTCCATGCCCCCAAAAATCATGAGATTGGTCTCCCAAACGTGATTTTAAAAAGAAAAATTACATCATGCTTTTTGGTCTGTATTCTGTTTTTTGAATTCATGCAGTGCATATGTATATGACATTATAGTGTTGCTAAGTCTCAGAAAATTAGAGTGAGTAATGCAATTTTGGCCCCTACTAGAGGCAGTCTTGCTAGAGACAGACCTTTCAACAGTCCCAGGTTTCGCAAGACTGTCCAACTTTGATCCCTGAAAACTCTTTGTCCTGGCTGGAGAAGAACATTTCCCACAGTCAGGGTCTCTTGGGAGGTGGGGGCAAAAGGGATAGTTTGCCCTGGGCATTTGAGAGGGACCGCAAGGCGAGTGGTGTTGTGACCTGACACACAGAATTGGAGCACCACGCAGGTTTGGCCTGGCCACCCCTCTCTCAGCGTCTATGGAGGAGTGGCCAGGCCAAGTCTGAGTGGTGTTGTGACCTCATGCACTAGGTTGCAATGCCAGTCAACTTTTGCCCACCATCCCCTCTATCTCCATCTACAAAGGGATGGATGGACCGCACCTGAGGGACACTGCGTCCCACTTTAGCCGCTTGAAATGTTAGGAGGTGTGTAGGGGACATGACTGAGCTCAGGGGCCCATTGTGGTAGTCACTGTAGAAACACATAATAAGAGACAATCTCTGCCATGAACGACTTACAAAATAGTGCATCCATGGTAGGGAGTTTGTGACATGGGAGTTGGAGCTCAGACTCACCAAACTCATCTTGCATAGGGAATACTGATGAAATGAGAACAATTTTTAATCCCAGCTGAGCTGAGCTAGATTCAGACTAGTGGTGTATTGGTGAAAGGTTCTATACCTCATTAACAATGCCTGGTAGTATCCAGTCCCCTCAAGCACTAAAATTACACCTTTGAGTATCAGGTTTGCTTCTGGAAAGATAAGTTTATTAAATTAAGTTCTGACCTTTTCACAGCTTATATAGGCAGGGCCATCCACTTTCTGGACACACCATTACATGCTGCTTTCCATTAACCAAACGCCAATAATTTAAAAAAAAACAGTAAAGCAAATATTAGCACAGAATCCATATTCACCTCTAAATTCAGTGTTTTGCAACATAAAATCATTCTACTAGTTACACCAAGGTTCTTATATTAACTTTTATACATATATCTCTTTTTCTCTTGCCATGAGTCAACATCAAGGTTGGATCCCACCACTTTTAAAACCAGATCACAGACCACTTCTGCTATAGAAAATGAGAGAAAAGGCATACTGGTCTTCTCTGCATGGACCAGCCCAAACAGAAAGACACAACACGGCTATTACCAGTGGGTTACACAAGTATTTGTGAGATAGCAGTGGAATGCCAGTTGTCAAAATTCTTGGTTTTTATTCCTGGCTCTGGGAATAGATTGTGATCTAAACAGCATAGCTAAACATAACAGTGTACTTGTTTGAGTCCTCTACAGCAGTGGTTTTCAAACTTTTTTTCTGGTGACCTAGTTGAAGAAAATTGTTGATGTCTGCCACCCAACAGAGCTGGGGATGATGGGTTTGAGGTTTGGGAGGGGTTCCGGTCTAGGGCAGAGGGTTGGGGTGTGGGGGTGAGAGCTGCGGGATGGGGCTGTGAATGAGGGGTTCAGGTTGTGGGACGGGTGCTCCAGGCTGGGGCAGTGGATCAGGGTGCAGGAGGTGGTCAGGGCTCTGGGCTGCAGGTGCAGGCTCTGGGGTGGAGCCGGCGATGAGGGGTTTTGGGTACAGGAAGGGGCTCCGGATTTGGGGAGGGATCAGGGCTGGGGCAGGGAATTGGGGTCTGGGGTTGGGGCATGGGCTTACCTCAGGCAGCTTCTGGTCAGCAGCACAGCAGGAGTGCAAAGGCAGGCTTCCTGCCTGTCCTGGCACTGCAGACCGCGCTGCGCCCCGGAAGTGACCAGCAGCAGGTGCGGCTCCTAGGTGAAGGTGCACAAGCAGCTCTGCACAGCTCTTGCTCGCAGGCACAGGTGGGGCAGGGGAAGCTCGGGAAGCCCTGTGGCCCCCCTGCCTAGGAGCCGGACCTGCTGCTGGCTGCTTCTGGGGTGCAGCACGGTGTCAGAACAGATAGGAACTAGCCTGACTTATCCAGGCAGCACTGCCGATGGGACTTTTAACGGCCTGGTCAGCAGTGCTGACCAGAGCCACCGCAACCCAGTGTCTTACATTCTGCAACCCAGTACTGGGTCATGACCCGCAGTTTGAAAACCACTGGTCTCCAGGGACTGAACCCAGCACCTCCAGATACAATAGTATAAGCATCTATCACTAGAGCTAAAGAACCAGGAAATAAGCAATAGGAGACTCAAACTTGTACATAACCTGTAGCTGCTAGAGGGTGACTGAGTCACACTGTGCTAACATAGGTTACATCAAGTTATTTCTGAAAGACAATGCGCTGTATTTAATTATAAACCAGGTTTCTATACCCAGCTCTACCTGAAGTGATCTTGTGTAAGTTCTATGTTATATTATCTGAAAAAAGGTACCTGCTGAGGTGAGCAGTGTTGCCCAATCTGTGTGCTCCTGCCTGCTCTGGTCTGCAATGGCAACTCTCTTGTGGGGGGGAGCAGGGCTGGATGTGGGACAGAGAGCGGAAGACTCTAAAACACCTTCCCCCAACATATGGTCCCAGCACTGGGCCTCATGTTACCAGCTTTGCCCGTTGCTTTGGGGTATGCTCATTTATTAGGGTTACTCTTCTGGGGAAGGGGGTGGGGGTTTTGCACTTCTATCAATGTACGGGTTGTGCCACTTGTGTCCCCAAACAGAGCTCTACTTCTCCCTGCTGCAAGTTCCCTCCCAGTGGAGCTATCCTGCAGGACATAGGTTCCCCAGCACTGGATTATTCCAGCTCCAGAATCAGAAAAACACACACACACATTAACAGAGTGCATCTGAGAGGACTGGGTTAATCAGCACTCCTAAGCTGACCCCTTATATCAGTAGTTCTCAAACTTTTGTACTGGTGACCCCTTTCACATAGCAAATCTCTGAGTGTGACCCCCCCCCTTTTAATTAAAAACACTTTTTAATATATTTAACACCATTATAAATGCTGAATGCAAAGTGGGGTTTGGGATGGAGGCTTACAACTCGCAACCCCCCATGTAATAACCTCGCAACCCCCTGAGGGGTCCCAACTCCCAGTTTGAGAACCCCTGCCTTATATGTCCCTGGACTCAATAGGGTGGTTCGAGCAGCATTTCCAAGCCTTCACCGTCGTATGCCATGGGCCCTGCACCAGAATAAAGTATGCCTGAGCAGGCTGGGTCGAGCAGCACTTTCAGGCTGCCACCCTCATATGTCCCAGGTTCATCATGTCTCTATCCCCACTTTCACGTTACAATTGTTCTGGTAGTAACCTACTTGATGAGTAGACCCCACAGGATTTTTGGGCGCTGCAGGGATCTTTTAGCTTAGGTACAGGAGTGTTGCTACAGAGCAGAGCAAATAAGAAAACCAAAAAACACTCCCCCCACCCTCTCGGGAGAGAGTAGGGAAGAGAAGACAGAGAGAGAAGCAACCATCTTAATCGTGAAAGTTATTTATTGCCAGTTAATAACCATAGGAGAGCCAAACAAACAAAACACTTATAATATTAAATCTTACTTAAATTTGATTATAAAAGTCAAGTTTAATATATATATATATATATAAAGAGAGAGAGAGAGAGAGAGCTGCGTTCCCACCACTCCATGAAGCTTGAATCAATAGGGGGTCCCCGGTGGTGGTGGTAGCTGAGGGTCCAGAGTGCTGGAGACAGGCAGAGCCCCCAGCACGATCAGTCAAGAGAAGATGATGTCCCAGTGGAACTGATGCAGATTTTGGATCCAGGCATCAGAACACTTACTTGAGAATGGGTAGGGGGTTTTGTAGAGAAACAACAATGGTTCAAGAGAGAACACTAGATTTGTTTATGTGTAATCTGATGGCTCAGGGGAGTATACCAAAGTTGTTTTGTTCAGGCTAGACAATGGGAGCTGGTCATTCCTGGCTCACAATGCAATTAGGGAGCTTCACTATTTTGAATACCAATAAAGGATTTATTACTAGAATTGGTCTGGTAACTGCTGAGCTGGGTGTGTGCAGGTGGGTTCATTAACATCTGGAGCAGAGATCCCCCATCATGCAGTGCTTCCTTGCTTTTTTGGTCCCAAAGTTCTATGCGGTTCTTGCCTTGGAATCTCTGTTCTCCATTCTGTATGCTAATGGGGATGCCTCCTTGTCCCATGTTCGATGCAAATGAGGCTAGGGGAGTTTCCTTAATCCTGTCACCCTTATCCCAGGGGGTTACGTGTGTCTCCCACTGCTTTTTCATTGCTTTTGGTAAGTCTTTCTTCTGATCAGTTTTGGTTCAGTCAGAGGCTGGGAGGGGGTAAGATCTTTCATGAGTCAGATAGGCTGGGTACTGGGCCCTGGTTCCCCGAGAATGCAGAGCTGCTAGATAACACTAAGAAGCCCTGGACACCATGGATATTTGCACCCTCCCCTACCAACCCTGTCACAATACCACTCAAATTTGACCTGTCCACAATTTACTTTAATCACAGTTTTAAGAGACTTTGACTGTAACTTCTGAGCCAACCCTGACCCCCACAACTTTCTTACAACTTTACCCATAATATATTGCATTTAAGATATAAGACACACACAGATGTGGAACATGTATCATCAGTTCACTCAACTGAATCGTGCTACCGCCTAGTGCTATAGAGTGTAACATAGATGCTTTATGGTCTAGTATTTAACTATTGTTTATGCATAGAAATCTCTGTTAACATCAGAGAGAGCTACTTACGTGGATCTAGTCTGTCTGTAGTTATCAAAAATATGCCCGCAAAAAGAAATAGACCACTTCTTGTGGCAGCAAAGTACTAATGGGTGTTTGTGTAGTAAGTTCATTGTATTGCAGTATTAGTGACACCTGAAAATGGTGCCTATTTTACACATGATGTGAAGATTTTACAATAAAAAATTTTTCTAAACAGCATTCACAGCTGTTTTGTCACTGCTGTCCATTTTCTACTATTCCAGGCTTATATAATTCTATGGAATGGTGTCAAGTTAGGGTTCACAATCTCATAGTATTTATTGATTCTCTTCCTCAAAAAGTAAAAAGAGAAGAGGACAGCAATATCACTAGTCTTACCAGGATTCTCTTTTCAGCAGGAGGAAAACAGTGCTGTGTGATTAAATAACCTGACTGGTTGCACAGAATAATGTGATGTTGAGGGAAGGGAAATGGTGACAGAATTATAACATCTCAGTAAATGTCTACATCGAATTTTGTTCTTAAAGCTTCATAACATGTAATGCATATTAAAAATGAAATTCAACACTTTTATGTTGCCATTGTGCTTATGTTAAATGAAAAATTGTCTGAATTTTCAGACAGATTTGAAAACTTTTCCTCTCTTTGGGCAGGAAGGATAGTGAGGTACAATTCCTATAGAAGTGGTTCTCAAATATTTTGTTCTGCGGATCAGTTCTTAAAACAAAGATATTAGTGGGCCAGCTCTCCTGCCACCCACTCATTCCAGATCCCACACCAAATAGAGAGCTATATGAAAATAATATTAGGATGGTGGTAAGAAGACTAGATGAAAATAAACTCACTTTAATGAGACAGTTGTTGCTATTTGATTACATTGCTCAATATTGTTGTGTATGTGTGTTATTTAGTTCCTTTCCCTGGGTGTAGGTCTTCAATAAAAGTGGCTTTCCATTCTCTGCAGCTCTTGTTGGAGTAATTTCTCCCTGTCACTTTACAGTATAGTTTGGTCCTCCTGTGTGTGTGCCCTACCTCTCCACTTAGATTGTAAGTTTTTTGGAAGCAGAACGATGTCTTTCTGCATGTTTGTACAGTGACTCCTAGCACAAAGGGACACTGATCTGATTGGGTCCAGGGCACCGCATTAGAACTCAATCGTGACAACAGCTTTGGCGTCAGTCACATGCTTCACTGCAGAAACCCTTGAAAAAGAAAGACATGAAGCAACGATTCAGGGTTTGGAGAAATTCTTTTCTAGATTAATTGGTCAGTAAATTCTCTGGAAACCATAAAAGAGGCACGTGAAATATTAACCTTTATAAATAAATTGGCAAGATTTCGCCAAACCTGTATCTGAACTCTAATAAGTGATGCTTTGGCTCACAAAGAAACCTTGCCTAGAAGCCTTTCAAAACAAGAAGAAAGTCTCAAATGCTGTAATGCAGCAATCTTCCCCCAAATGAAGGGGTCAGTGTTTTCTCTCTTTTTTTTCCGTAGAAAGCAAGAAGCAAGCTCAGGAGATGAGCAATGGCTTTTCTGAAGTACACTAACAAGTTTCTGAATTCATTACAGTATTGATACTCCAAATAGTGATTGAAGCAGTCAATGGTTTACCCACTGAAAAGCAGAACTACATTGTATTGTTGTCAGGGCATGCTGAAAATACCATTGTATTAAAAATTATTTTCTTCTCAAATAAAACAGTCTATCTTTTCTTGAAGAACCCTATATTCCTATAACTTTCTTACACTTATTTTGCTGATACCATTAATATTTTACTTTTTCCATATGATCAGACTATGTTTTTCATCTGCAGACTTTTAAAGCTGAGGCGATTTAAGTCCTGAGCATTTGACAGGAAGTGAAATTATTAAAGAAATAGAGTAATGTTAAGAGTGTGACCAAAAGCAGTTGCATTATGTCTCAGGACCAATCATTTAGGCAAAGGGAATGCACATACCTGCAAGGAGTCAGAATGATTAAATTGCAGTAAGATTTCAATTAGCCGAGGCAGTCCCACCTGGAAAATGAATGTCTTCTGATAGTGTTACTTGAAATTGTATGCAAACAAGGATGCTTTCGCTTAACAAGATCCCCTATCCAGTTTCAAAGGAATCTTTTGAAGTATTGCATGTTAACTGGAAGGAAATTGAAATGCTCTTTATCAAGGAGTGCTGAGCTTTGTTAAATATTGGGTGTGAGGTGAATTGTGTAAAACAGAAATCAGAATAACAGTCTTATTCAAAGGTGCAGTTGAGAAATATTGTGGTCTGTATGGTGATTGTAGTGACAAAATAGCTTGGCAGAGGACGCTCAGTGTGTCAGTACTACATCAGTTGCGCAGACTAGAGGGCTGAGGTAAGAGTAATTTAGAAAGGTGATGGGATTGGCTAGGATGGGATTATTAACAGTAGTGGTACTGTGGTAGGAGTAGGTTGAGTAAACTAAGCCCAGAAGTGATCGACTGTCTTCTGTATTTGCTAATGGCTTTATTGTCAGTTTAGGCATGTCCCTGAGCAAGGAGTGGTGTGTAAAGCGCATCACCTCAGGAGTAGCCTGGAGAGCCATTGTGACTCAGAGACACACCTGTGAATCACAGCTTCTTCTCCGTTGGTGCATTCAGTGGACTAGATCTTAAACTGATGTAAATTGGCACAGCTTTATTAATTTCAGTGGAGCTATGCCAATTTACACCAGCTAGACATCTGGTCCATTATTTTCCTTAACAAAAAAGAGTAGAGATGGTTTCTGCCGAGGTCTTTCCTTTACAAGCTTATCAATCCCATGGCTGCAAGAAATGTGTAACTTTGGTGTTTCATATCGATTCAATAAACATCTTTCCCACACCATGTTGTGCCCTTGCTGCTGTTTTAATTTTCCCAAGAAAAGAAAAAAAACCTAAGGGTCGGATTCTGATGGGCTTACTCCTCCCCATTACTCTGCTTTAAATGTGACACAGGGTATGGCTACACTTACATTTGTGCAGCGCTGGGAGTTCGTACAGCTGTGTAGGGACAGCGCTGCAGTGAGGCCACACCGACAGCTACCAGCGCTACCACATTTGCAGCATTTGCAGCGCTGTTGGGAGTGGTGCATTGTGGGCAGCTATCCCACAGAGCACCTCGTCCCATTTTGGCGCTGTGGGTTGTGGGAAGGGGACGGAAGGGTGCGGGTCATTCCGCTTCCTGTCCCAACGCCCCATGGTGCTTCGCTACACATTCCAAGCAGTTTGGCGCCATTGTGAGTCTGCAGCACGATTTCTGTTACAAATGGAGCCCGAGCTGCTGAGGACCTTGCTGATGAATGTTGCCAGCACATCACCTTTGGCAGTTGAGCTATTCCTTCAGCTCCAAAGTGACAGTGAGGAGTCAGACGATGATATTGATTCGCCTGACACACAAGACACTAAATTGCTTGTGGCAGTAATGGACATGCTCAGCACCGTGGAACGCTGCCTTTGGGCTCAGGAAACAAGCACTGAGTGGTGGGATCACATCGTCCTGCAAGTCTGGGATGACGAGCAGTGGCTGCAGAACTTTCGGATGAGAAAAGCCACTTTCATGGGACTGTGTGAGGAGCTCGCCCCCACCCTGCGGCGCAAGGACACGAGATTGAGAGCTGCCCTGCCAGTGGAGAAGTGGGTGGCTATTGCAATCTGGAAGCTGGCAACTCCAGACGGCTACCGATCAGTCGCGAACCAGTTTGGAGTGGAAAAGTCGACCGTTGGAATAGTGTTAATGCAAGTTTGCACGGCCATTAATTGCACCCTGCTAAGAAAAACCGTGACTCTGGGGAACGTGCAGGACATTGTAGATGGCTTTGCACAAATGGGTTTCCCTAAGTGTGGAGGGGCGATAGATGGGACGCATATTCCTATTCTGGCACCACCCCACCTGGCATCTGAGTAGATTAATCGCAAGGGGTATTTCTCTGTGGTTCTCCAAGCGCTTGTGGATCACCGTGGGCATTTCACTGACATTTACTCAGGATGGCCTGGAAAGGTGCATGATGCACGCATCTTTTGGAACAGTGCCCTGTTCAGGAAGCTGCAGGCCGGGACTTTTTTCCCAGACCGTAAGATCACAGTAGGGGACGTCGAAATGCCCATTGTGATCCTTGGAGACCCCGCTTACCCCTTAATGCCATGGCTCATGAAACCATATACAGGGAAGCTTGACAGGAGCAAGGACCGGTTCAACTACAGGCTGAGCCGGTGCAGAATGACTGTGGAGTGTGCTTTCGGCCATTTAAAAGGACGCTGGAGATGTCTTTATGGGAAGCTAGATTTGGGGGAAAGCAGCATCCCCGCTGTTATATCCGCGTGCTGTACCCTCCATAATATTTGTGAAGGGAAGGGTGAAACATTCAGTGAGGAATGGACCTCCGAGATTTGACGCCTAGAGGCTGAGTTTGCACAGCCAGAGAGCAGGGCTACTAGAGAGGCCCAGCACAGGGCTTCAAGGATTAGGGATGCCTTAAGGGAGCAATTTGAGGCTGAAAGGCAGCAGTAATGTTTGGTGCCTTGCACGGGTGTGAAGTGCAGTGGTTACAATGATTTGCTGTGCCTGTTTTTCCCTTGGGGTACAGTATTTCTCACTTTCTGCAATAATAAAAAATGTTTTAAAAGCCAAGAAATCATTTATTCAAAATACAGTACATAAAAGGGCAGGGGGGTATGGTGGTGGACTGTACATTCAGAGGTTTGAATATGTCCTGCCTGGATTGCTCTGCAATGCCTGCTTCACTTCAGGATTAATATGCTGCATGGTGATGGGGGTTGAGTGCATAGGGTAAGGGTTGTAGTTCTCAGGGCTGGTAAGTGAACGTACAGGTGTTGGGGACAGCTGGTGGTGGTAAGAACCAGTCTGCTGGAGAAAGGTGTTTTGAGCAAACACTGGGGAACAAGGGAGAGAGCTTTTGCGGGGGGGGGGGGGGGGGGGGTTAGCACGGTACTGATCTGCCTGCATGGCTACGAGAGACTGCATACAGTCCGTTTAGCGCGCCAGGAGGCTTATTAGCTGCTTTGTGCTTTTCTTGGTAGCCAATTCCTTTCTCCTGCTTTGTGTTTCCCTCCACTCATGCATTTTCTTTCTCCAGTCCTGCAGCCTCTTACTCTCTCTGGCATACTGATTCATAACTGCTTTCACCAAATCTTTGCGTTTCCTTGGTTTACGCCTCAAGTTCTGTAGTCTTTGAGAAGGCTGTGATAGGGCCGGAGGATTCAAGGACACTTAAAAAAACAGAAATAGAAACATTTAATACAGAGGCTACATTGTTTATTATCACAGTGAAGGAGTTTGTAGGCTATTTGTAGCATCATTTACAAATAGCAAACATAGCACAGAGAGGCCACAGCAGCGAAGACATGGTGAGTAATGGGGTGAGTGTTTCTGCCGCGACTCACCTGGGAAGGGGAGCTGCTGGAATCAGGGCTCACTGAGGTTTCTGTGCATTGGGGAAAGCAGAGAGCAGCTGTGGGGAAAGTGCACTGAACACCACCCCCACAATTGCCACAGCAGTTACTCCTCTGGGAAGGGGAGTTGCTTGTGTCAGGGCTCACTGGGGTTTCTGTACATTGGGGAAAGCAGAGAGCAGCTGGGAGGGACCTGCACTGAACACTATCCCTACGTTTTCAACAGGATTTTCTGCTGCCAGATATATCACTGCTGCGTGTTACCTGGGAAGAGAGGGAGGGTCTTCTACAGCAATGTGGATTCCACCCTGGTCCCTATGCAGCTAGCCTGTGTGCAGCAATGGTCCCCCCACCCCTCGCAGCACAGTGGCGCGGACGCATTAGCCTGACTGGGACAAGGACCACGGTGGCTCTCCCTATAAACTTGCACAAGCGCATTGCCCACGCTCTGGCTGAAACTTTTGAAGAGATTACCAAGGCCGATTACAGAGACGTGATAGACCAAATCAATGGGCTATTCCACATCTAGGCATGCATGCATGCCGCCATAAACCCCACTCCCCCTCCTCCTCGTCCTCCTCCTCTCCCAAAACATTTCCATCCTTAAAATAAAATCTGCTTACCAGGAACCCGCTCCTCTGCTTCTTCTTCACCAACAAGTTCCAGCTGCTGCGACTGGCTAGCTTCCTCCTGGCTTGAGAAGAGCTCCTGGCTGCATGCCTCCTGGGACTCTGGGGTGTCTCCCTCCACCCCAGTAGCCTCACTCTCGGCTTCCTCTACACCCTCCCCCACTTCTCCCTGCTCTGAACTCTCCATCGTGGTCCTCGGATTGGCAGTGGGGTCACACCCAAGTATGGCATCCAGCTCCTTGTAAAAACGGCAGGTCATGGGGGCAGCTCCTGAGCGGCGGTTTCCCTCACGGGCTTTGCAATAGGCACTCCGCAGCTCCTTTACTTTAACCCTGCACTGCAACACATCCCGTTCATGGTCCCTTCGCTGCAAGGACTTTGATATCTGCCCATAGGTATCATAATTTCTATGGCTGGAGCGCAGCTGTGACTGCACAGCTTCCTCACCCCAAACACTGATGAGGTCCTGCAGCTCAGAAGTGTTCCACGCTGGGGCTCGTTTGGGGCGTGGAGGCATGGTCACTGATTGATTGATTGATTGATTGCACTCCACACCTGGCTGAGCAAACAGGAAGGGGATTTTTAAAATTCCCGGGGCATTTAAAGGGCGGGTCACCTGAGCCCAGGGCAGTGGAGTGCTAAACGATGAGCAGAGTGGCTGAAAAGGTATGCTGGGATACCTCCTAATACTCTGGAGGCCAATAAAAGCGCTTTTGGTGGCCACACTTGATGACCAGCGCTGCATTACCAGCGCTGGAATCACTACACTCCAAGCAGACCAGGTGTACAGCCAGCGCTGCAGCCAGGGAGTTGCAGTGCTGGCTGTGCTTTGCAAGTGTGGACACAGAGTGAGTTGCAGCGCTGTAAACCCATCACCAGCGCTGCAACTCTCCAGTGTAGCCAATCCCTAAGGGGTTGTAGCCACAATAGTGGCTAGAAGGGGATTCTCTCTTGGCCTTGTGCACATGGTGGACAGGCTGGAGTATGTGAAGGTCCCTGCTACTATTAACAGCAGACACCACTTCTCTGATTAAATAAGGACCAAGCAGGAGTCAAATGGGGTCATTTGGACCTTTTGAACTGAAAAAATTTCAGGGAGGTTTGTGTTTGCACTTTATTAGGTTTAAAGTTCTTTCACCAATGGGCTTCTTACTTCCCCCTGTAAGTTGGTGGTCAAGTTGAATTCTGCATGTCCGCGTGTTCTGGCTAGGCAGAGAGAGCAGAGTAGAAAGGATTAATTTTGTCTCCTTATTCTTTGCCTCTGTCTTCTGAGAAGTTAATTGATGTGTTTAGATCACAGTCAGCATTTAAGAACAATGTGTAGGCAGTGGGGAAAACCCATAGACTCTCACTAAACACTGAAGTTATTTTACTTGTTGCTGCCTTATTTTGTATATTTATCAGAGCACTGTGGATGCTTATGTACTGGGTTACACAAGTAATCCTGAAAACATGAGATAATGGTTTTAATTCTAATGGTCAAATGAGATGTTGAGGATTAAGTACTCTGGTTCCATTTAATCAATGGCTAGAGTATTTTGATATTCATATACTGTTTTTTCTTTGTCCTGGAGATTTTACTGAGCTTTTAGTTGTTATTAAGAACATTAAAGAGTGATTTTTTTCCTAGAAAAATTGATTTATTTTATTCACAGCATTAGGACGTGGGATTGCCAGTGATAGCTGAAATATTTAAAATTGACCATAGATATTATGAACTTAAAATAAAACTACCCATAGGACAGATATTTGCTTTTCAAATGACTAAATGTAAAATCACCCAGTGGTCCGGGAACTTCTTGTGTTCATCTTGATATATAATATAATCTGATAGTTTATCATAATTAGTATAAAAATTTTTCTAGACCTGTATATCATTAAGCCGCATTTGTTAAATAATTTTTGCCTAGTAGTACAATATTATGCCTGGCTTATTTGATGTGCAATAAATATAAGAAAAGTTTTTGTGTTCCACCATAAAATATATGTATAAGGCACAGAAATCAGTATGCCATGGGTGCCTTAAATCTGAATTTCCCAAATTTACGTCAGAACATTAGTGTTCTAGTAGCATACTAGTCTGTGTCAAAGTTAGACTCAGGACTCACAGTTTGTCAGACCACTCTGTTTTATTAGCACAGCGCTCTGCTAATAACACCCAGATAATGTGAGCACCATGCAAGACACAAACTATCTTATTTATCCAGATAAAAGAGCGGGAATTAGACAAAGGGATAAAGAAAGCAAAACAGTAAAATTCACCTGGGGCACAGCATGCATATTCTACTTCCTTACTAACTCTTATCAATCTAAGGCTAATACTTTACCAATTGCCCTTAAACGGTGCAATTGTTCTATGTTAATATCTGTATTCCTGACACCTGGATTGCAGCATTCCAACAATTTTGCTTAAAGGTACAGACAGCATTTCTTTAATCTTTTCTATTTTCACAATATAATTCATTCTACTTTCACATCTGTATTTTAATATCAGCCTTTTTTGTGCTTCCAAAACTGAGTTGTATGGTGGCTTTTGAATACTCTTATACTTCATAATCCCACATTGATTTACAATATAATGACTTGTACACTGTTAGAGATACATTTTTTTGGTCTATTCAAAATCTATTGTGAGAAGTAGAATTTCTGAACTAAAATATTTTGTAAAAACTCATTTCTGAATCTGGAACACCATGGTCACTAGCTGAACTACAACACATTACTAGTGGCACTGATTGATAAATGGTAGTCAGTGGGGCTCAATGGGCTATAATTTTCCATAATATTTAAAATTGTTAGAGCTCATTTAATATTTTTCAATATATATTATTTAGCGTTTTTTTTTAAAGGAAGTAATTTACAAATGTAAATGTAAATTTACTCCCCTTCCCTTCTGGTTTTTGGGGACACAGTCATGGCCTACCCTACCTCCTGCCCCTTTGCGGTGTCATCAGGGCCGGTGCTTCCATTTAGGCAACCTAGGGCGCCAGGATTTGGGAGGGCGGCAGACTGCTCCGGTGGACCTCCCGCAGGTGTGCCTGCGGACAGTCCACTGGTCCCGTGGCTCTGATAGAGCATCCGCAGGCACGCCTGCGGCAGGTCCACTGGAGCCGCGGGACCAGGGAGCCAGCCCTGCGCCTAGGGCACCAAAAATCCTCGCACCGTTCCTGGGTGTCATGCACCCAAGGGGAGAGCAGTCTCTTTCGTGTAGGAAGCACAGGGACTCCTGTGGAGCCCATTGCTGTGCCTCTCATCTTCACTGCAACCCCTGTGCAACCATGAAGCAGCAGGGAACAATCTGGCCCTAAGAAAATTAGCCCAAATGAAAGCCCCAGATCCAAACACACACATCCAGTTTTGTGGGAGCTCAGATCCAGGTCCAGTGTAACCCCTCACCAAAACTACCCTAACTTTGTGGAAATTCAGTTTCAAACTTTGCAACTTAGGCTGACTACTAGTTAACGCTCAAATGTCATGTTATTTCTCACATGTAAAAAAAAAAAAAAAAAAAGCCAGATGATATACTGTACTTCCTCAATGTATTATTGGTCAGTCTGATTACCTTTAACTACCTCCTTATTTTTTATTTATAGACTGGCCTTATTGTTGCCTGTTACCAAGGTTTTGTGGATATTGTAATAGCCTTAGCACAATGCCCTCATGTTGATGTAAACTGGCAGGACAATGAAGGGAACACGGCTCTAATTACAGCTGCGCAGGCAGGTAAGGCTCTTTCTCTGTTTCACCTTTATGTATCAGATTTACGGCGGTGTGTTTGTCAGGACCATTGCTTTGGGGACAAAACCTGTGACTCTTAGGGGATTTTTCCGCAATGGCTTGTGGAATTTATAAACCCAGCTAGTTTACACCGAAGCAAAGCTCTCATGAATCTTTTACAAGTTCAGTATATATAAATAGCAAATTCAAACTATATCTTTCGTAGTGGAGTATGGGAGAGTAACCCGGGCTTATGAATGGGTCTCAGCCATTAATTATTAGCAGATGGTTTTAATTATTTTAACTTCAAAATAAATGAAATTTTGTTCAAAAATGTGATCCTGTGATTTTTTTGTTTTGTTTTTTTCCTTTTGAATTTTCTGTTTTTCTTCCATGATAAACAACTAGTCATAACGATGTTAATACAGTATATTATGTAGCTGCAGTATGTTCATAACTGTAGCTTTCTTTCACATACCTTGCACATATCTTGATGGCCTGTGGTCATTGCTAAATATTGGAAAGAAAATTAAGGAGCTTTATGACAACTCAGAAGTATTTTAACTGCAAATATGTTATTTAGTCATTCCCTATTAAGGACAAGGAATCTGGTCAGATATTGTGGGCCTGATTCAGCATTCACTAATATTGGTTTTGTACCAGGGTAACTACATTGACTTCAGTGGAGATACTCCTAATTTACACTGGAGTGAGAGAAAAATCAAAGAATCACTCTGCATGTTTTATCCCACCCAGAGACAAATGTGTGTTTATTTCTAGCATGAATATACTCATAATCAACTAACTGTTGATTATTGTTAAAAACTAAAATACTGTGCCTTAATTTTAAAGACTGCTGTAGTCATGTACTGTAAGTGGATACAAAATGCTGAAGTGACTCAGAAAAGAGAGGTGACAAATATGATTAGGATCTGTATCTAAAGGCCAAATACAGACTCTTTTTGTCTGTGGTGTGGAGCCCAAAACAGCTCTGCAGCCCTTCCGGGCTCTGCAGCTATGCTTATCTAAGTAAATTGTCTAGCTTGGTTCTCAGAGGCAATCATGTAACAGCTAAGTGGATGCCCAACCTTCTCCCCTCCCCAGGCATGGAATCCATGATGTACTTACTGTATTTATTTGTTTCAAGTGTTGTAGCCATGCTGGTCCCAGGATGTTAGAGAGACAAGATAGGTGAGGTAGTATCTTTTATTTGACCAGCTGCTATGGGTGAAAGAGACAAACTTTCAAACTTACACAGAGCTCTTCTTCAGGTCTGGAAAAGGCACTCACAGTGTCAGGGCTAAATACAAGGTGGAGCAGATAAGGAGTTAACACACATTGCAAGAGACCATTCAAGGTGAAGTGCACAGTCACAGGACAAAGGAGGCCTAGGCCACGTTTACACTACCACTTATATTGGCAAAACTTATGTCGCTTAGGGGTGTGAAAAAAGATACCCCTGAGTGACATACATTTTCCTGGCATAAGTGGCAGTGTGCACAGCGCTATGTCAGCAGGAGAGCTTCTCCCACCGACATAGCTACCACCACTCACTGAGGTGATTTTATTATGTCAGCATAGAGTAGCTACATGAGCAATCTTACAGTGACACAGCTGCTAGAGTAGACATGGTCATAGTGGATTACAGATTGTTGTAATGGGTCGTACATCCAATGTCTTTATTAAGTCCATGATTTTTGGTGTCTAGCAGAGTTATGAATTTAAGCTTAGTGGATCATAGTGTTGTTCCTGTGATTTTTCTATATGTCTAAAAGTTAGGTACCATGAAGCTCAGGGTCACAAAACCTACATCCTTTTGTCGATCTAAACCTTAGTATCTCTGACTGGCAGTGAGTGTGAGGTTCTGCAACTTTGAAGTTATAGACCCTTGAGATAATTAATTCTGACATATGTTACTCAAGAGGATTTATACCTAGTGTTGAGGAGTTCCAAATCTGAGATGGGAGGAACTGAAGGAATGTAATAATTAGCAACAATTAGGTTGATATACATACATACAGCCAGACCTATCCCATCCACAGGACAGACCGGGGCAACGGCCCCGTGCTTTGGGATGTGGGGTCCAGGGTGGCCTGGGGGGTTAGCAGAGGGCCTAGCACTGGCAGCAGTGAGCAATCCAGCCGCAGCCCATCCTGCTCCGTCCCCCGGCTCCCAGCATCACTCGGGGGAGAGGGCAGAAGCCGGAAAGAGGTGGGGTGGGGGTTTGGGGGAAGGGGTGGAATGCGGATGCGGATGGGGTGGAGCAGGGGTGGGAAGAGGCAGAGTTGGGCAGGGGTGGGAAGGGGGAGGGGCAGGGCCTGAGGGAATGGGTGGAGAGGGGGCGGGGCCTGGGATGGAGGGGGTAGGTTGTCCCAGGTCCCGCACCCACCCCTAGGGATGGCCCTGCATACAGCATACATTTAATGTTACATTTAATGGACAGCATCACACAAGTGGTCCAGCTGTGGTACTCAAATCCCTTTTAAAAGCTCTTGTTTAAAAAAGAAAATTATATAGTTTAATGATACATTTCTGTGCCCTAGTTATCACAAAATTTGTTTGGCAGCAAACTGGACATGCATAAACATTATTTATTTAGCAATAAAAACTAGTATTACCTTTGCTGCTAGTAAATATTTGGCTTTACCTGGGAATTTTTTTTGTATTATTCTGAAAAAGGAAATGATGGATTATTTGCTACTTAAGAAATCACTTGGAGGTAGTAATCATAAAATGTTTAAATTTTTTCAGAATTGCCTTATTTATAGCGCTTTCTGAATAGAATCAGGAGATCTTACATGCTCTGTAACCTATTTTTCTTTTAGCTGCTTCTGATGTATAGTTGGCCCATAAAAGATTTAGAGTTAAGGCTGGCTCTTTACTGACCTTTATACTTAATTATAATGAGCTCGGAATTAATCTACGGTGCTGACATTGTCTCGACAGACATTGACTTGACACTGTCTGTCAGTATTTTATATTGATCCCAAAAGCAATTGAGACTGACAGTAGTCAGTAGAAGTTTATACAAGCTTATAAATATTTGTTTTTACTTATTTTCCCCTTGTAATCCTGTGCCAGAGTGTTGATACCAGTTATTTAATACATTATTACAAAATACTGTTGTGTTAATACAGATTATCATGTGGTTAACATCGCAGTCAGTGGAGTTAACATGGAATATAGTTGCTACTTAATTCTAAGTAGTAGCCTAGAGCAATATACTGTAGACAGCTGAAGTATATATTTTATATGTTTTTTTTTGAATTTTCAAGAATATTGTCAATAACCTTTTCTAATACAATATTTTTAAACTTTAGAATGATCCTCTCTCATGTCTTCTGTTTTTCTTATTTGGTTAGGCCATGTCTACACTACAAAATTAAGTCGACCTAACTTACGTCAGCATAGAACCACTGCAAGTAATTACATTGCTTGTGCATGTCTGCAGTTCACTCCTTCTGTTAGAGGTGCACATCCTCACCAGGAGAACTTGTACCAATTGTACTGTTAGTGTGGGATAGCTCCTGAAAGGTAACATTCGACGTGAGTAATGCAGTGTTTACACTGACACTCGGTCAACCTAACTACATCAACCTTGACTCTATGCTGTTTGTGGAGGTGGAGTTATTAAGTTGGTGTAGCAGGGCAGTTACATCGGCGGGACTGAAATTTAAGTGTAGACAGTTCCATAGTTCCACGTAAGCTGCCTTGTGTTCACCTAACTCTGTAGTGTAGACCAGACTTTAGTTACTTACTTTCTCCCCTCTGCTCCCCATAATTTGCAGTTACTACTTTCTTGCAACTTTTGGTTGATTTCCTCCCCGACCCCAAAGTTGCTCTCATTAGCTTTCTATGCTGATTGGGTAGACTGGCTCACCATTGAAATCAATACATTTGTCAAACTGAACCTAGTTGTCCAGTTATTTGTGTTGAACTGTAATTTGCTACTAAAGACCTAAAGATGCATCTCTTTACTATGATGTGTGTAATTACACACACACCCACACCCATGATAACTGCATTGAAAAATGGAACACCTGTCACTCCCCACAGCTGTGGAGAGCCCATTCCCCAAGACTACTCTTTCCCTTTGATTTCTGGGCTGTTGATGCTGCTAGGTTGGTCCCTCCTCAGCTAGCCTGGCAGTACCAGTGCTACCTGCCAGCTCCTGGTTATTGTGGTGATACATAACTGCCAGGGGCAGCTCCGTGTATGAGCTTTTGTGAATTATTTAAGGAGTTTATTTGTAAACAGTTTGCATGAATTATATTCTTTAAAGAAATCATGTGCATTTGGTGCTGGTGAATGGCATCACCTTGATATACAAAGCTCTCTGTCTATCCCACGTACACTGCCCTGCCAGCATTGCTCTTCCCTTTATCTGGGGCAATGGAACAGTTGAGTTTCCTTGGCTCATGAAGTTCTTGGCTTCTCTGCTGAATCTGCCAATTAGTGCAGAGTGTGCTGGTGACTTTGTGATGTGGGAGCTGAAACTAAGATCCACTGAGATATCCTCCTGTAGAAGCCACCAAACATCCACTAGATAGGAATAAATTTTAATCTGTACTGAGTTTGGCCAAATTTAAACCAGTAACCAGAGGTAAAAGGCTCACTAGCAGTGCCCTGAGGCATCTAGTCACCCAATACATGCTGATTTAATAGGGGGTTTAATAGACACCTTTATTAAATCCAAAAAAGAAAATTTTACTTATTAGTGACTGTTATTCATTGATTCATAGACTCTAGGACTGGAAGGGACCTCGAGAGGTCATCAAGTCCAGTCCCCTGCCCTCATGGCAGGAACAAATACTGTCTAGACCATCCCGGATAGACATTTATCTAACCAACTCTTAAATATCTCCAGAGATGGAGATTCCACAACCTCCCTAGGCAATTTATTCCAGTGTTTAACCACCCTGACAGTTAGGAACTTTTTCCTAATGTCCAACCTAAACCTCCCTTGCTGCAGTTTAAGCCCATTGCTTCTTGTTCTATCCTTAGAGGCTAAGATGAACAAGTTTTCTCCCACCTCCTTATGACACCCTTTTAGAAACCTGATTCTCCGAGTCCCCTCCGTGGAGGGCCACTTGTAGGGTTTGGTGCTCTCTGGTTTGATCTTAAATAACTTTACAAATAGCATGTCCGTTGGGTCACATAAGCAGCCCCTTCTCCCATTACTTCAGTGTTTGAGTCTTCATAGGTGAGTGTATCCCTCCACTGCCTCACTCTTTTCTTCCACACCATGGAGTCCTAAACTGAGATAAGAACTCTGAGAAAGAGGAGAAGGTGACAAGGAAATGTGAATGCATAGAGGCAGCTCTCAAAGAACAACAGTTACCAGTAAGGAACTGACCTTTCTTCTTTGACAGCCTCTGTGCATTCCTCCACATGGGAGATTAGTGAACAGTATCACCAAAGAGGAATGGCAGGCTGAGGAGTTCTATAATTAAATAAATACTGCAGAGCTACGTGCCCAAACCTAGCGTCTAAACAGAAGGCCAAGTTTAATGAATTGTGCTTAGTGATGGTGTGAGCCAAACTCCAAGCGGCTGTTCTGCAAATCTCCATGCTTTAAATATGCCAGGAAGCAGTACCTGTGGCTATGGTCCGAGTTAGTTCATTGTATTTCAAACTATTATCAGTAATTTATTTTTCCTAGCTACTTGGTATTCCCATTTAAAATAATCACTGGAACAAACTCCCAGGCCATTGAAATAGCAATAAAAAAAAAAAAGTGTAATTATTACACCAAGATCGTTGTTGTTTTAATCTGAAATTATTCTTTCATGTGCTGTACAGAGTAGTAAATCCACACTATTTGATTTGTAAGGTTATATAAAACAGTTCAAATATATGGCTGAGATGTGCATCCTCAGAAATGCTCTCACAGGGTCTGAATCCAAACAGTATTTGGGTGTAGATAAGGTGATTCTATGGAATTTCACAGTCTCAGACACATCTTTTGTGTGCAGTTCAGCAAAGGAAACACATAGATGATAAGCAGGCCTGCAGTGTTTAGTGAGGCTGTATGAAGGACTTCTCTATTATATTTTGTAGATTGAGGTTAAAAGAAAACTCTTTGATATGTAGAATGTCATGGTTATTCTGACACTCTGATCTGAGCATCAGGATCTGTCAAGATACTGGCAGCAGAATTGCTTTTAAAACCTCAGATTAGCAAAGGTTTTAGTAGAGAAATGAATTCAGCTCACTGAAGTTCATTTGCTTTTTGAAATGTAAGATGTACATCTTTGCAAAGATAGCATCCAGCTCAAGGGTTTTTCTAGGTGGACAACCTTGAAATAGTATAGGGAGGGAGCTGTACTTTCAGCTTAGTAATATTGAGAAGCAGCTACAAACTACCCAATTTGGCATGCAAATCACAGGTTTGAAAAATGGCCAGCATGCCTCTGTAACTTGCTTGCCCAGCTCTCAGCATCTCTTCCAGCGAAAGCATTTTTTTTCAGAGACAACATGCCTGTTGTCTAGAATTGTAAATTCATCACAGCCTAAAACAGGTTATGTCTGAAAGATGGTAGAGGGTTTTAAATATACATTTATAAATTCTAAGAGGGGAACAAGATTGAGTGGGTGGATGTAGTGGGACACTGAAGAAAGGATGGAGGTAGGGTTGCTGAGCATCCAGTTTTTGACCAACGCCTGGTCAAAAAGGGACCGGTGCTGACCAGGCTGGTAAAAGTCAGTCCATTCGGTGGCGCAGCAGGGGCCCGGGGCTAAGGGAGGCACCCTGCAGCCGCCAGAAATGGCCACCAGATCCCTGCAGCCCATACACGCATGGGCAGCCAGGGAGGCTCTGCATTCTGCCCCCGCCCCTAGGGCCATCTCCACAGCTCCTATTAGTGACTAATGAGAGCTGCAGGGGTGGCGCCTGCATGCGCGAGGGCAGTACCCAGAGCCTCCCTGGCCGTCCATGCACCTAGGGGCTGCAGGGACCTGGCAGCCGTTTCCCGGGAGCCATGGAAAGCACCCCCTGGACCCTGCACCCCAACCCCCTGCCTCAGCCCCTTCCTGCACCCCAAACCCCTCATCCCCAGCCCCATCCCGGAGCCCACACCCCAAGCCAGAGCCCTCACCCCCTCCTGCACTCTGAAACCCTTGGCCCCAGCCCAAAGCTCATACCCCCAGCCCAGAGCCCATATCCTCCCACCCCAAGCTTCTGCCCCAGCTCAGAGCCTCCTTCCCGCACCTCAACCCCCTTCCCCAGACCAGTGAAAGTGAGTGAGGTGGAGGAGAGTGAGCAATGGAAGGAGAGTGGGATGGAGTCTGCAGGGATGGGTCTTGGAGATGGGCTTCATAGAAGCGGCAGGACAGAGGTGTTTGGTTTTGTACGATTAGAAAGTTGGCAACCCTAGATGGGAGATTGAGGGAGATGAAGGTAATAAAAGAATGACAAAAAGAGTGGGGAAGAAATGTGAAAATGGTAATGAAGGAGCGATTGTTGTGAAAGGAGAAAAGAAAGTGGGATGAGAGGATAACAAAACGGGGAAGAGAAGAAAAAATAGAGGAAGAAAAACAATGAAAAAACAGAAGGAAAGAATACTACATAGAGTAAAAGGAAAGAAAAAGTAATGAAGGAATAAAAAATGGAAACAGAAGGGCAAAAAGGGAGGAAGATACAGTATAGTAACTTTATTTCATAAAGGTTAATTCAACAATACAATAAAGTAATAATAATAATAATACTAAAAACTCAGGGTCTGGATGCACAATATTGCTGCTGCTGGATAGCAATTGCTCTAGCCAGACATGAATGATAACGTGCTGTTATTCAGTGAGAATCCTTATTTGCTCACTCTTTCAAAACATCTGCTGAATGCCAGTATGTTATATGGACCAACTACCTATCAATCTCTAACACAGTTATGTAGTAATTGTGGAGTATATAGAATTGCACATTAGAATAATTCCTTTACATTAATGAGGATGTAAAAACCAGTCATACAAAGTATCGAGAATGTTCTGGAAGGTGCTGAGCAGCCTCCATTCTGTGGATCTGTCGGGAGGGACTTGATATCTTACAGGACTGGACTCTATATTCGCAGGCACAAATCAATGTTTCAACTATGATGTTTCAAAACAGATTCTCTCCTTTTTTTCTTCTTGATATTACACACATTTTCAGGACAGTGAGTGAGTTACATCATCATAGGTGCTGGAACTAGGGGTACCAGGGGTGCTGCCACACCCCCTAGCTTGAAGTGGTTTCCATCATATACAGGGCTTACAGTTTGGTTCAATGGATTTCAGCATCCCCACTATACAAATTGTTCCAGCACCTCTGGACATCATGCCGGTTTATATGCAGAAATAACAACAAGGCAGCTATAATCCAGTGGTTAGGGCCCCGAACTAGAAGTCAAGAGGCCTAAATGATGTGTATTCTTGGGGAAAGTCATTCCACCTTCCTGTCTCAGTCCCCACAACTGTAAAATGGAGATAATGATATTTACCTTCCTTGTAAAGCATGGATGGAAAATAATAATTCCTAAATAAAGATAGCCTGGGGAGCCTTTGCATTTAGTGCACTGAATCTGCATGCTGCTGCTGACATTATTATTTATTATTATTTTTGTAGTACAGCAGTGCCTAGAAGCCCAAACCAAAACCATTGTACCAGGCCCTTTCAAACCAAATAGAAAAGACATTCTAGTGGACTGCCCAGGCCAGGCATAAAGTGAGTCACGGAGCATGTCTTTGAGGGCACTGATACACTTCACAGAAAATAAGCTTGGCATATGTATGAGTTAAGCTATGATTGATTACTTATATTGTATAGACACTCCTCTAGTTGCATAAGAACGGCCATACTGGGTCAGACCAAAGGTCCATCTAGCCCAGTGTTCTGTCTTCAGACAGTGGCCAATGCCAGGTGCTTCAGAGGGAATGACCAGAACAGGTAATCATCAAGTGATCCATCCCCTGTTGTCCATTCCCTGCTTCTGGCAAAACCAGGGCTAGGGACACCATCCCTGCCACCCTTTGATAACCATTGATGGACATATCCTCCATGAATTTATCTAGTTTATTTTTGAACCCTCTTATAGTCTTGGCCTTCACAACATCCTCTGGCAATGAGTTCCACAGGTTGACTGTGCGTTGTGTGAAAAAATACTTTCTTTTTTTATTTTAAACCTGCTGCTTGCATTTGGTGAGCCCTAGTTCTTGTGTTATGAGTAGGAGTAAATAACACTTCCTTATTTACTTTCTCAACACCCGTCGTGATTTTATAGATCTCTATCATATCCCCCCCTTATTCGTCTCTTTTCCAAGTTAAAAAGTCCTAGACTTTTTAATTTCTCCTCATATGGAAGCTGTTCTATACCCCTAATAATTTTTGTTCTCTTTTCAAAACCTTTTCCAATTCCAATATTCCTTTTTTGAGATGGGGCGACCACATTTGCATGCAGTATTCAATATGTGGGCATACCATGGTGTGATGTTCCCCTCTGGTGTTATCTGGACCGGTGATCTGCTAGGTCACTCCAATCCGTAACTCTGAGGAGCCAGCCTTACCCTGCTCTGCTGTGAGAACCCCCACAGCTGGACTGTTCACACACAGCCTCTGGCATGTAAGCTGCTCCTTGGATTGTGCAACCAAATGACACTAGCCAGTATCTCTGGTCCCAGATACAACCCTAGGAATCTCCATCTTGGTGTCCAGTTATGCCTGCTGGATGCTGCACACTTATATAAGTTCTTCAATTTAACAAATAAACTGATATGTACCAGGCTTGTTATCCCAAGGGGAGTCTCTGAAATGCTTCAAATCAAACGCACTGCTTCAGATAGAATAAACAAATTTATTAACTATAAAGATAGATTTTAAGTGATTATACATCAAAGCAAAACATAGGTCAGATTTGGTCAAATGAAATAAAAGCAAACAACATTCTAAGCTGATCGTAACACTTTCAATGCCCTTACAAACTTAGATGCTTCTCACCACAAGCTGGCTGGTTACTCTTCAGCCAGGCTCTCCCCTTTGATCAGTGTTCAGTTGCTTGGTGTGGTGTCTGTAGATGTAGGTGGAAGAGAGAGGAAGAGCATGGCAAATGTCTCTCCCTTTTATCATGTCCTTTCTTCCCTCTTGGCTTTGCCCCCCTCCCTTCAGAGTCAGGTGAGAATTAGCTCATCGTAGTTCCAAATAGATCAAAGGCGTGTGTGTGTGGGAGGTGACTCCCTCAATAGTCCAACAAATTCTTTTGTTGCTGCCTATGCCAGCGTCCTTTGTTCCTGTGAGGATGGGCTGGCATTGTCCCATACTTGCCCTAATGAGGTGTGAACTGCCTCTCTGCTCTTGGAGAGTTTTTGCCTGGGCTTATTTTAAGCATGAGGATACATTTTCAGCCTCATAATTACATACATGAAATTATAACCCAGGGGTAGGCAACCTATGGCACGCATGCCAAAGGTGGCAACGAACTGATTTTCAGTGGCACTCACACTGCCCAGGGCCTGGCCACCAGTCTGGGGGGTGCTCTGCATTTTAATTTAATTTGAAATGAAGCTTATTAAACATTTTAAAAACCTTATTTACTTTACATAAAACAAAAGTTTAGTTATATATTATAGACTTATAGAAAGAGACCTTGTAAAAACGTTAAAATGTATTACTGGCACACGAAACCTTAAATTAGAGTGAATAAATGAAGACTCAGCACACCACTTCTGAAAGGTTGCCGACCCCTGTTATAACCTATAGCCTTACTATAACATTACGGTAACAACAATTCTCAGTGCATCATGAGCCTTCCAAAGACACCTGACATGACAAACTTTGCATTGGATACCACACAATCATTTTACAAGGATGAACATGGGGATGCTGGGTGTTCCCCCGAGGTACAGAGCATCACACATGGATTTATATAGAGACAGTATGATATCCTCTATCTTATTATGTATCCCTCTCTTAAAGATTCCCAATGTTCTATTTGCTTTTTTGACTGCCACTGCACATTGAGTGGATGTTTTCAGAGAACTATCCACCATGACTCCAAGATATCTTACCTGAGTGGTAACAGCTAATTTAGACCCCATCATTTTATATGTATAATTGGGATTATGTTTTCTGACGTGCATTACTTTGCATTTATCAACACTGACTTTCATCTGCCATTTTCTTTTTCAGTCACCCAGTTTTGTGAGATCCCTTTGTAATTCTTCGCACTCTGCTTTGGACTTAACTATTTTGAGTAGTTTTGTATAATCTGCAAATTTTGCTTCCTCACTGTTTACTCCTTTTTCCAGATCGTTCACCTATGTGTCTGATAATTCTGCTCTTTACTATAGTTTCAACCAGATTGTCCGGTACCGAAGTTAGGCTTATTGGACTGTAATTGCTGGGATCATCTTTGGAGCCTTTATAAAAATTGGCATCACATTAGCTTTCCACCAGTCATCTGGTACAGAAGCTGATTTAAATGATAGATTACAGATTACAGTTAGAAGTTCTGAAATTTCACATGTGAGTTCCTTCAGAACTCTTGGGTGAATACCATCTGGTCCTGGTGATTTATTACTGCTTAGTTTAACAATTTGTTCCAAAACCTCCTCTAGTGACTCCTTAATCTGGGACAGTTGCTCAGATTTGTCACTTAAAAAGAATAGCTCAGGTTTGGGAATCTCCCTCACATACTTAGCCGTGAAGACCAATGCAAAGAATTAATTTAGTTTCTCTGCAATGGCCTTATCGTCATTGAATGCTTCTTTAACAGCTCGATCGTCCAGTAGCCCCACTGGTTGTTTAGTAGGCTTCCTGTTTCTGATGTACTTAAAAAAATATATATTATCTTTTGTGTCTTTGGCTATATGTTCTTCAAATTCTTTTTTGGCCTTCCTAATGATATTTTTCACTTGCCAGAGTTTATGCTCCTTTATGTTTTCCTCACTAAGATTTAACTTCCACTTTGTAAAGGATCCCTTTTTGCCTCTTACTGCTTCTTTTACTTTGTTGTTTAGCCATGGTGACTCTTTTTTTAGTTTCCTTACTATGTTTTTTAATTTGGGGTATACATTTAAGTTGAGCCTGTATTATGGTGTCTTTAAAAATTTACTGGGTCTTGTGCTGTGCTCCACTTTGCAAGTCACCGGTGAAACAGTGCCATGCTTAGAAAAAGTGAGTTTTGTTGTATTTAATGTGATGTATAAGAAATTAAACAGCACGGGGTTTCCATAAGCAAGTAATAATGTACAAATTGTACAGGTTCTCTCTAAGCTAGTCATGGAGTGAATGAAAAACAGACACTTCAGCTGGACAACAATATCTTCCCAGGTCTTTAAATAAGAGACATGCACAGAGACCACCCGAAACTCTTGATGGTTGGATGGGAGAACAATTTAAAGGTGTGTGTGTGGGGGGGGGAGGGGCACGTGACCACCTCTTTCCATGCATACGTCACCTCTGGGCCCTTTCCCACTCCCCCTGCATCTCCCATGCCTTCTCGCACTTACTCCCCTCATAGAGCTCCTTCCTTGCTTCCTTCTCCTATTGCCTCCCCACTGAGCCAGAGTGGGCTCTGATACCTACCGCCGAGCAGGTTACTGCAGCTGCGAGCAGGGAAGGGACAGGATTCAGAGGGCTTTCCATGCCCACTCTGGCGTTGCTGTGCTGCCAGCCCCATCGCTCTTCCCTGCTCCAGGTGCCTCCTAGCAGGACTCAGCAGGAGTGCTTGGTGCCGGTGCCTTTCCCTGGCATGTCCCCGTCAGCCGCACTCAGCCAGACTCCCACCTTGGCAGAAATCAGGGAAGGGGGACTCGTGACACCACACGCCCCTTCCCCCATGCAGGACAAAGAACTGGATACCATATGCCGAGCACAGTCTTGGTAGGAGGTACACCAAGCATACAGACCAACAAACTCTGATGTTGGAAAATATTTTCCCCCCATTCTGCAGCTTCCTAGTGCCATGCTTCCTTATTCGCAATCCCCTTTCACACCCTCTAAGTGCTGTGATTTTCTCCCACTCCCACTAAACTACTGTATGTATAGCAGCCCAAGGTTACTGCCGCTATGGATCAGACTTTACATCTGTCATTAATCAGCAATAGCATGCAATTCAAATATATCCACGGTAACTTCTTCTTAGAGCTTCATGAAGCTTTTGTAGCAAACCTGAAATCACACAATACACACCTGGTTTCAGGTTAGGTACAAACTCTAGCGTTCACCTAGGTTCACTGAAACACTGGTGAAATTTCAAGAGAACCTGGGCCAAATTCATGGCTTTGTATTTGAACTGAAAATAAGGTGAAATTTGGCATTTATGACTGTTTTATTTTGAGTTTGTGTTTCTTTGAACCTGAAATTTGAAGCAAACCTCAGGGTACATAAACCCCGGTGGATTGAAATTGAAGAGGTTTGCATGAATTCCTATTGAACAGCTGAGTTCCACACAGCACTGCTAAATTTTCTTTGTTACTTTGCTGCTATTTTTTTGTCTTCACTTGAAATTAGATCCAATTCCCTGGGGAGCTTTGACTATGATTTCCTCCATCCCACTCCCCATCTGTGTCAAATAGCCCAATCTGTAGTTATATTTTTGGCAACATAAAGAAGAGCATCTTTAACCATAATTAACACAGAGATTTTTTAAAAAATCATTTATTTGTATATAATGCTGTTGTTTTAAATGTCCTCACTATTCTGATGTTCTCTAGACATCCCTGGTTGAAAAGAAGTGTTTCTGCTACATTGAGGCCTTCAGGCTAGGCAGAGGGATACTTACACATCAGGAGAAACTGAGCATTCTGGGGCCAGTCCTGCAAACCTTCTGGGCACAGAGATTCCATTAGTGTTAATTGTCTTCATTGTCTTATTTGTTACTTGATCCTGCTCCCATTGAAGTCAATAGGAGTTTTGCCATCTACTGCAACATGAGCAGAATTGGGGCATTTGTTCATGTTATGGGCCCAGTTGAAAATGAGTGTAAATCACTGCCACTCTAATTTGGAATTTTTTTTACATCTAGTTTGCACTCATTTTGTACTGAACTAAGTGATGGCACAAGGTGCAGGGCCATTATGCATTTGGCCTTCAATTTCTTTGATTCAGTGTAAACTTTTGTTTTAGGTTGTCTATGAAATTGCTTGAGTTTCAAGGAAGTTTCTGGTTAAACAAATAGCTTAGTGGGATTTGGCAAACCTCAGAGAAGGGTGAGACTGAAAACATTGTTAACACTATGACTATAGATATATCTAAAACCATTTAACTGGCAAAAAAAATCGCTTTTCTTGCCTTCCAGAAGAAGTGTAGGATTGAGTTGGTGCAAACAACTGCTGATGAAAACTGCACCAGATGTGCTGCAACAAATTTATTTTAAAAATTGCTCTGTCTGAAATAAAATCTGCTTCAGTAACATTTCTGGATATACTTGACAGCCATGCATCACAGAATATCCAACTGGACTGCAGAGTGAGATGACAGAACATTTTTTACAGCTCACAGTAGTTAAGTTGTGATTGTTCCAGCTGCTTGACAGACTGCATTATTATACAAACCATCATAAAATAAATGACAAGTGAAGGGAAAACTGTTTTGAATAAGTCATAATGGCACTAGATGTTTGTCATCTTCTGTTAGTCCAATTATAAGGGCTTGATGTTTTAATTGGTCTTCAGGCTGTTAGCTCCGTAACACTTATTATTTTAGCCAGTGATAGTCTTCCAGTGCTCTGCATATCCCTGCTGACACCAGTGACCCTGGCACACAAACCAAAGGAAGTGAAAGGTAGCAATGGCCATTTTTGGAGAGTAAAACTTGACAGCTGAACATTAGTCACATTGATTTTACTGTGAAGCCAGTAAAGAAGCCCCACTGGCCCAGGGCCGGCTCTACAGTTTTCACCGCCCCAAGCAGCGCGACGAATTGCTGCTGCAGATGGCGGGGGCAGTCTGTGTGCCCTTAGGACGGTAGGCACATTTCTGCAGCGGTGGCAAATCGGCGGCAGCTTCAATGTTTAGCTGAAGCCACTCTGGACAGCTAAATGTAGAAGCTGCCACCAAATTGCTGCCGCAGCGGAAACGCGCCTGCTGCCCTAAGGACACATGGACTGCCCCCACTGCCACCGGCGGCAATCGGGCGCGCTGCTTGGAAGCAAAACAACAGGGACTGCCGCCCCTTGCAAATTGCTGCCCCAAGCACCAGCTTGGAATGCTGGTGCCTGGAGCCGGCCCTGCACTGGCCTGTTGCTAATAAGCGGCCCAGTGGCTCTCCACAGCCAGGCAGGAAAGAAATGGTAAAAAGAGCAAAAAAAGAACACAAATAAACCCTTTGTCTAATATCAACTCACCCAAAGTTCTGTTGAGATTTTCAGCTCTGACTGCCCAGTGCAAATGGGGGGAGGGGTAGCTCAGTGGTTTGAGCATTGGCCTGCTAAACCCAGGGTTGTGAGTGCAGTCCTTGAGGGGGCCATTTAGGGATCTGGAGCAAAAATCTGTCTGGAGATTAGTCCTGCTTTGAGCAGGGGGTTAGACTAGATGATCTCCTGAAGTCCCTTCCAACCCTGATGTTCTATGATTAATCAGGCCACCATGATTTTAGAGAAAAGGATCCAGCTGTCTGCATATCTCCATGGCAGTATCTTGTCCAGTTCTTTATGTGTGTACAAGTAATAACTTCACGCTTGCATCAGACCTTCCATTTTCAAAGTTTTAGGGGTCAGTTTGGTTTTCCCACAACCCCTGTGTATGGGGCAGGATGTCTTTGCACTGCCCTAATAGCAGACCCTGATGCATTCTGTGTTTTGGCCAGGGCCAGCTCCAGGCACCAGCTCAGCAAGCAGGTGCTTGGGGGGGCCAAGGGGAAGGGGCAGCACATCAGGCTCTTCAGCAGCAATTCGGCAGTGGGTCCCTTGGTCCCTCTTGGAGGGAAGGACCTGCCGCCAAATTGCCGTCGAAGAAGAAAGCGGCGCGGTGGAGCTCCCGTCGATGGCAATCGTGGCTTCCCCCTCCCCCCTCGCTGCTTGAGGCGGCAAAAACCCTGGAGCCAGCCCTGGTTTTGGCTTTCCCCATTCCAGCCTTATAACTGGCACAGCCTACATCCCCTAGTGCCGCTGTGCTGGCCAGCACATTGGAGATGGTGGAACTACACAGCTCCACCCATTCCCTATCCCTTCCTACCAATATGAATTGGGGGACACATAGTATCCCCACTTACTATGACATGCCACAATATGGTCCTTAGCTATTCCCCACAACAACCCCTGAAGTGGGTAAGTAACAGTGTTATGTACATCAGTTTTTATAGAGGGGAAAGCCATATTCAGAGTCAATGTCAGAGCTGGGATTACAACCCAGGAATTCCAGGCTCCTGTTCCCATGCTCCAGTCAGACCATCAAGACACTTGAAGAATAAACGCTACTGACTGCAGCATGTGAAAAAGGATGTGAGAATGGCATCGTATTAAGTAGCTGTGGCTTGCATATTTGATAGCTGGTAGTGGTCAATTAAAAGTTTCAAGCAGTCTAAACCTCAGAGTGATTCTTAACTCTAATATTTTTCTGTAGCGATAACTCTTATCTCCCTTGTTTTATCCTTCTACAGGGCATATAACCATTACAAACTACTTGTTGAACTATTTTCCTGGTCTTGATATTGAGAAGAGGAATGTATTTGGATTCACAGCACTGATGAAATCTGCAATGCAAGGCCGAACTGAATGTGTCAGAGCCTTAATGTTGGCAGGTATGTGAAATTATTTGCTTCATCAGTACTTCTTGCTCTGAATAAGATAGCAGTAAATCAGTGAAAAGCTGGCCTTTCCAGTATTTACTTTTAAGAGGTGTGGTGGCGCTATTGATACAAATGAAAACAATTTCTGAATGTCTTGTAAATAGAGACGTGAAGCAGTTTTATTTATTATATATTATTATTATTATTGTTACAATAGTACTTCACAATGCTCTTGAATTTCCATCTGAGCATCTCAACGGAAATTACAAGCATTCATTGGTTGCATCGTCCATGAGAAGTAGATAAGTATTATTATCTGCAATTTTTCAGATGGGGAAACTGAGGCATAGGAGGTTAAATAACTTGTTCAAGGTCACACTGTATGTTTGAGACAAACTAAGGAACAAAACACAGATCTCCTATGGCCACGCTTTACCAACAGTCTATCTGTTATTACAATATTAGAATAGTAGAGGAGAGTAATTTTTTCCTTTTAATCTTGGTAAAATATGAGGCCAGATACATTGCTACAAAATTGGGCCTGAAAGATTTGAAAAACCTGGGATGATTTTTGACTTTATAAGAAAACCCAGAAGTTTTGATGTGATATTGAGTTTCATTACAAACATTTCACACAGCTCAAATACTATGAATATGATACAATATTAAAATATGATCTGATAACTATGTGTAACCCTTCTGCCCCTCTGAGTTGGCAGCAACAAGGGCCGGGTTCAGTATCCAGGGGTTCCGTTTCAGTAACACAATGCATAACCGGCTCGAGCCCCCACCCAGTGACCTGGAACACTCACATACCACACCCCCCTGGGCGCCTCTAGGAGGCAATACTTCCCCTCTCGCAAGCACGGAGTCTGAGTGTAGCAAAATCTTTTTAATAAAGGAAGGAATCAATGCGGCATCCCATTGGAGAAACACCACAAACAGGGTTATAACACAAACCATAAACAAAAACCCACCTCCAAGTACGTTTGGCACTGTCCTTTTTCCCGTTAGGGTTTTAAGTCCAATCACCCCAAAGTCCAACAACCGAAAAGTCTCTGGTCAATGCCACCCCAGAGTTCGAGAGTTTATCTGTAGAGGTCCCTCCCCCCAGCCTGGGTAGAAAGGGGCACCTTACGTGGTCCGGGGCCAACTGCCCTGCCTCTCCGTGGGTTCTGCTTCCGCCTTCTCCACAAACTGCTCCGCTTTACCATGCTGCTCCTCCAGCCGTCCTCAGAAACAGCTCCGCTCCACCAACTGCTCTGCTCCATGAGCTGCTCCAGTTCTCTCTGCAAACTGCTCAGCTCCGCTTGCTCTGTGGGCTGCTCCACCCGTCCCACAGCTACTCCGCTCTGCCAGCCGCTCTGCTGCCACCAGCTGTCCCGTGATCCGCTCCAGCCATCCCCACAACTGCTCCACTCCACCAGCTGCTCTGTTCCACAGTATAGCTTCAGGCTCCCCCACTAGTTAGCACAGTACTCAGTGCTCTCAGCTCAGCAATTTCAGCTCTTTAGTGATTTCAACTCTTAGTGGGGGAGCCCCAGTGCTAGTGCACCATTAGCCCAAAGTGAGTTCAGCTCAGTAACCTGTATTTAGATTCTTGAGGGAATAAAAAAAAATCAACTCTGACATTCCACAGTGGAGAGAGGAGGGGGTGGAACTGGTACTTCTGGCTCCACAAGGAGACTGCACCACCAGGCACAGATACCTGTCCCCGGCCTCTCTCAATTCACTGGGTTTTGGAACCCATGTCCCTTGTCTAGCAAGTACCACCCAACTGAGGGTGAGTCATTTGTCACCAAGCAGTCCCACAGCTTGGCAGTCTGGGATAGGGTAGGCGTGCCTATGCAAATACACTCTCTGAAATTCTTTCCACCAGATGTCAGGGTAGAGCTTATCCTGACTCTGCTTACATATGTGTCCAGAATTATAAAGCCACCTAATGTTAAATAATAAGACACGATAAGCTGTGTATGGTAGTTAGATATAACTCCTTCTTAGGGTATGTCTACACGGCAAAGAAGAATCCACAGCTGGCCTGTGCTAGCCAACTCAGGCTCGTGGAACTCGGGCTGTGGGACTGTTCCATTACCAGGTAGACTTCCAAGCTTGGGCTGGAGCCCAGGGTCTGGGATCCTTTATCCCCGCAGTCCTAGAGCCTGGGCTTCAGCCTGAGCCTGGAAGCTTACACAACAATGAAACAGCCCTGTAGCCCGAGCCCTGCAAACCTGAGTCTACAGCTGGCGCACGTAGACTGTGTAGACCAGTGGTGGACAACCTGTGGCCCATGGGTCGCACGCAGCCCGTCAGGGCAATCTGCTGACAGGCCGCGAGGCAGTTTGTTTACATTGACCGTCCGCAGGCACGGCTGCCGCAGCTCCCAGTGGCCACGGTTCGCCATTTCCGGCCAATGGGAGCTGCGGGAGGCGATGGCCAGCAAGTCGCTGCAGCCCGCGCCATTTCCCGCAGCTCCCATTGGCTGGGAACGGTGAACTGCGGCCACTTGGAGCTGCGGGCAGCCGTGCCCATGGACGGTCAATATAAACAAACTGTCTCACAGCCCATCAGCAGATTGACCTGACGAGCCGCGGGTAGCCTGCAGGCCACAGGTTGCCCACCACTTGTGTAGACATTCCCTTACTTGGCATTGTTGCTCTTTGAGCAATCATTATACAGTGGATCATGTAAAAAACTAAATAAAATAAAAACCCTGCATCCCTTATGTCTGAGTACATATAACCTTGTGCCATTAAGCACAATTTATAGAATGTTTGGCATGTTCTTTTGTGAAGGCCAGGGCCCTATAATGTGTATTTCAGAGAAGGAGGAAACACTTTCCTTGATTATCCTGTTAAACTGATATCAAGTCATGAGAAAGGAAAATATATTGTTATAGCCACTTAATTACAAATAGCAAATTGAAATAACTGCATTCTGCATGGATTTTGAAATGTGATTTATTTATTACAAGACTCATTTACTATTATTATTGTGGTATGGCAGAACTACTATAGTTAAGGTTGCACCATGACATCTATTTAAAGGTGGACCTTTTTAAGTCCTCTAAAATCAACATGCTTAGTCAGATTTCTTTGAAATTTAGTGTGCCTCAGGAAAACAAAGGTATGGTTAATGACCCAAATTTGGACTCATTTAAGCCCAGAGTTCCAGAAATATAAGCCGTGAAAAAAATACCCATTTTAAAAAAGAAAGTGTCTAGGTGGATTCCCCCCCGATGTGGTGCAGGTCAAAATTATCTCAGTCTGTTGAGGTTTACCCAGGGTAGCACATGGCACTCACTAAATCTTTGGGGGACACAAATTGAGAACAGTATTTAAGAAAATGTACATTTTTTTACACTGTTCATGCTCCAGTGCAGAAAAATGACTAGATGGTTTCTATTCCCACCATTTTATATGCTTTAAAGTTCAACACCTGTAAGTGCTTTAAAATCCGAACATTTATTCAGATTGCTTTGAAATGTGGTGTGCCTCACAGGGTCACTGAGTAGCATTAGGGATCCAAATTTGGGGTCATCTAACCTAGGGTTCCTGAATTACAGCCACCCACCCCACCCCCAACCCAGTTTCCTTCTGCTGCCTTGTACTGTTACAGTGAGAGGGTCTGACTGGATAAATCACAGACCTTTTGATGGCTGTGAACTCACCCTTCAATTAACATAACTAAGGATATGTTAATCACAAGCCCGCACCTAAGGGCTTGGCTACACTTGTGAGTTAGAGCACATTAAAGCAGCCTCCGGCACCCTAATTCACAACCCATCCACACTGGCAAGGCACTTAGAGAGCTCTGACTCCGTGGCTAGAGCGCTCCTGGTAATCCACCTCGGCGAGAAGCATAACGTTTGGTACGCTTGGGTGAAACGCCCAGGCATCAGTGTGAACGAGGTGTTGCATTACTGTGCACTGACTGGCCTCCGGACGGCCCATAATCCCCTTGAGTCAAGTGGCCACTCTTGTCTTGTTTTGGAATCGCTGCAGGAATGTGGCTATCAAAGCAAACAATTACTGTGGGAGATCTGCTGCTCTTTGAATTTACAAGACAGCATGCTGTCATGCTCTCAGCTCCCAAAAAACCCACTCTCTCTCCCCTCACATACACACAACATGCTCCCTGTCATACTCCACCCTACACCCCCATTTGAAAAGCACATTGCAGCCACTTGCATGCTGGGAGAGCTACCACAATGCACTGCTCCCTGTGGCCACTGCAAGTGCTGCAAATGTGGCCATGCCAGTGCGCTTTCAGCTGTCAGTGTGGACAGATTGCAGCGCTTTCCCTTCTGCGCTCTACAAAGGCTGGTTTAACTCAAAGTGCTCTACATTCGCAAGTGTAGCCATGCCCTAAGACAAAACGAGGTTTGAATTGATGGTTGGAGGTTGCTACAATTTGTGAGTTGGGTGGCAATTTCATTTTTGGGGGAAATGTAATCAAAGGATTTGGGGGAAAGAATTAAACATCGGTATGCCTGCTGGGAGGAGAGATTTGGGGTGGAGGTGTGGGGGGAGGATGGTTTGGGGCTGTAGGGAGAGGAGGGAGGTTATGGGAAGGGGGAATAAATGGGGATGGATGGTAGGTGAGATGAAGTTGGGGACTTAGGTGAGGGAGGCATGGCACCCTACAGCCCTCTTAGTGCACCCCAGCCCCTCCACCCCAATCCCCATGCACCCCCAGCTCTGCCAATTCACCCCAACCCTCTGAGCCTTAATCCCCTGCGGCCAAACCTTCCTGTAGCTTAATCCTCTCCAGCCCTGCCAGTGCACCCCATGACTGCTATGAATAAGTGTTAGAAGAACATTTATTGAGAAATTGGAAGGTTCCTAGCTGACTGAAAAATGTGTGCTGTATAGCATAGAATTACTTTCTCTCAAACATAAAACTGTCAGTATTGTGGAGCAGAAACCCTGTCTCTGATGTCTCTTCCTGGTCCTGCCACAAACCCCACCTCCAACCATTCAGCAATGTGACCAGAAATGCCATTCCACTGTCATATAGTTGGCCTTCACTCCAGGTACTGCGTGTGAGCCAGGCTATGGGAAATGGGGTGGAATTAACAACAATAGAAATGTTTGTATGTCAGAGAGTGAAGATTTCAGGGAGACGAGTTCCCTGCTTGTGGTGGGGGGCCTGTGTACAGCATTGGGGAGAGGCCAAGTTGGAGGGGGGAATGTAGTGAATGGGTCAGGGTCATGACTAGGGATGTGTAGTGAAGCAGGGTTGGTGGGGCCCAGCTGGTGTGTGTGTGTTTACACGGGGCGGCCTGGATCAGTTTGCAAGTCGCAGAACATGATATGTACAACTGTCTAAATGACCACTAACTCCTACCAACACCATATGTTTTCCTGTTTAAAAAAAACCTATGAAATTCAGTGGCAAAGATCTATGTTAACACAGAGTTAAGGTTGCTTGGCAGTATGTCGTCATGCCCATCTCTTTCAGCAGTGCCCCAATACACCCCATTAACACAAATACCTTTACTTTGCCAGCCTCACAGTTGCGGAAATGTACAAACTCTTCACCTCCTTTTACAACCCAGTCACTCTCACCCACCAGGATTCCAGCTAACACTATGAAAGGACATAAAGGTTGCACACGCCACCTTCCCTCTACCCTCTTTGAGCAATGCCTCAATATGCACACACTCCCACTGGCCTTGGCACTATAAGATTCAGATCCTGGCACACAGTCACACACTTAGCCAACTCCCCAGAAAGAACATTAAACATATACTTGTTAAGAACCCTTCACACCTTTGATAGCCCTTTACCCTGAGGGTATATCTACATTGCAGCTGTGTGATTCCCAGCTCCTGTAGACTTCAAGCTAATGCACTAAAAACATCAGTGTAGCTGGGGTTTCACGGGCAGTGGCTTGGGCTAGCCGCATGGTCCCCCTGGGTCCATGCTGGGCAGATAGCCCAAGTCACTGCCCGTGCTGCCCTGGCTACACTGATATGTTTAGCATGCTAGCTTGAGCAGAAGTACCATGGGTACAAACTGGGAATCACAGTCCCACCTCAAATGTAGATATACCATATGTCATGCTGTCTGGAATAGCTCAACACTGAGAGTACAACTTCAGGGAAGATCCCCCCCAAATGGATCACTATAACAGTCTTACCATGGAGTCACAGACAGTGCCCTTGGCCTCTCCAGTCTATCTTACCACCCAGGCAAATTGGCCTTAGTAATAAATGATCACTTTCGCCAAAAATTCACACCATATTCAGGTTGCTTCCAGTCCCAAGAGACCAGTCACTTACCCCAGATCTTACACCAAAGACAAGACTTGTAGCCAATCCTGTAATGAACTATCTAAAGGTTTACTAAATAGGAAAAAGAAATGAGAGTTATTTACAGATTAAAGCAAGCAAACCTATACACGCAAATGAGTTATTACCTATACCCTAAGAGTTACAGGGTTTTAGTGATCTGTCAATTCAAAGTGTCTTTCGGAGCATACCTAGGAGGTTAACCCTGGGAATCTCTGGCTTCAGTTTGGTGTCTCTAGCCCTCTCAGAGTTCAGACAGGAAAGAAATGGAAAATTTTCCTGTGACTTGTTAAGTAAGGTAAAGTCTAGCAGGGATATGTATCATACTGATAATGCTGAAAAGGTGCAGTATGCAGGAATAAGCTTATCTTGTGAATATAGTAGGGATACAAGAGTACAAGGGAAGGCTAATGATTTGGGTACCTTAGCTCTGCATTTCCATACTTTCCAACTATTTAAGAATAGTTTTACAAGTAGCTTATGTTAAAGGACCATTGAAGTTTTCAAACATTTGACAGCCAGGAAGCTTTAAGATCTTCTTCTGACTGCCCCCACCCCCCACTTAAATTACTGAGATGTATTTACATCATTAATTCCAGTGTTGTGGGGTTTTTTAGACTGGCAATTTCAGCTATGCTTAGATGTAGTGCATTGTAAATCCTGAAGCTTGCTAGTCATTCTGAATAGTAAGCAAGTAAGTAATCAGAAAACAATTGTAAGAAATTTTGTGATGGTGTTCTTCAAAGCCATGGATTCCATGATTTTCCATTGTTTGCTTTATTATCATGACTTTCTCTTTCCTCTTTACCCTATAGGACTAAAGTGGTATCATTGCTTCAAAGGATGTTGTTGGTATGGTGACATGTCCCCTATGTGCACGTGTATATGTGAACTTCACTTAAAAATTACTTGCTTACAAAATCAGACATAAAAATACAAGTGTATAGGCACTCTCTTACTGAAAAATTGCTGACTTTCTCATTTTTATCATCTCATTATAAAATAATGTAATTGGAATATAAATATTGTACTTACATTTCAGTATATAGAGCAGCATAAACAAGTCATTGTCAATATGGAATTTTAGTTTGTACTGACTTCGCTAGTGCTTTTTATGTGGCCTGTTGTAAAACTAGGCAAATATTTAGATGAGTTAATGTAACACCTGGAAGACCTCTGTGTACCCCTGGTTAAAAACCACTGCTGTAGATTATAGCTCAGTATGCTAATGTAAATAGGTGCCTGCCCTGTAGTGCCCACTGCTGGCCAAGTGTGGCTTTGCTGAGGCCTGCCTCAGTTTCCTCTTCACTCAGACCCCTCAAAAAGTCCTCACAGTCCAGCTATTCATTCCCCTCCCTGGAGCCAATTTATTAAGTCCTGCACAAAGTTTTTCAAAACAGAACTTAAACCTACAAAGTCTTCATCCCAGGTTCAGTTGGTCACAGCTCCTCCTCCCTGAGGGTCTGGCTTCCCTTCAGACTTCAAACACTCTTCTGCTCCAGTTCCAAGATGGGCACAGCCTTCCTCTCTGAGTCTGTTTTCCTCCCCTCCTAACACCTGTTGCTTGGAGTATGGCCTTCTCCACAGGCTTTCCTGCTGGTGTCTTCCTGCGGGACTCAGGGCCTTGCAGCAGCCTTATGCCATGGTGTGCCTACAGGCATCTGCCAACCTGTACCTGCAGCCATCTACCTCTTTTTAAGGCCCAGGTGCCTTCCCTTAAGCCCAACTGGGCAGCAGGTAATCATTCCATGTGCCCTGGACCCTGCTTCCTCTTAAAGGGATCAGTCACCCTGTTACAGCGAACCTTATGAGGATGATCAAAGCACTATGGAGTAATTTCTGCTGTAAATCATAACCAGAAAGTATTTACTGTGCATGTGTATTAGTGATATTATTAGTGTATTATTACCAGGGTGGGAGTAGGATAGCTTAGTGGTTTGAGCATTAGCCTGATAAACACAGGGTTGTGAGCTCAATACTTGAGGGGGCCATTTGGGGATTGGTCCTGCTTTGAGCAGGGGGTTGGACTAGATGATCTCTTGAGGTCTCTTCCAGCCCCAATATTCTATGACACTGGCAATGTAAGAGCTCAGTACTGGAGACTAACCAAGCTTCCAGCCTGCTTTAGTACTGGGTGTAGAAGTCACATGGGGGAAACTGTAGGGAAAAATGTGATGAGTGATTGGAGCCTGATTTTCAGAGTGGCTGTTCTTTGTGAAAGTCAAAGTGTTCAGGCTGGGAACCAAAATACTGAGGCAGCCACAGTCACTAGTCATTTTGGAAAATCTTGGCCATAATGTTTAATCTTTAAAAAATATGAATGTACTTTTTGGAATGTAAAATGAATATTAAAGCAGGTTAATTACTGTTCTGCAGTTACTTCCATTGGGCTGCCGCACTGCCAAGGTCACAACTGATATCACTTCTTAGCAAGATCACCACCACCAGCAGAAGACATGCAGAAATGCCAATTGTGATTAAAAATGGAGGGCCAGATAGTGCTACTCCAGTGAAACCACTGGAGCAGCTGTGGATTTACGCTGGTATAATAGAGCAGAATCTGGACCTTAAATAAAACATTTCATAGTGTATGTCCACAGGGCCAAACGCTGAAAGTGAAAGTGTTGCCTGGCTGAGAGCTTCAGAGTTGACCTAACTAGAGTTCTACTTACTCTAGCACTCTCATATTACTAAGCTGAGCAAAATGGGTGCAGTTTTCCTTGAGGATTCCATTTAATTAAAGTTGGTGGGGCCGGTATTTTTTAAAAGAGATGAATATTTAACCAGAATTTTAGATCCTACTTCTTATTAACAGACTTGCATACATTGAGAAGAAACCCAAAGTTGTTTGTCTATTCTGTCACTAATCAGATAGGATAAAGGAGCAATGCAGGAAATGTGAGATTTACAACTGGATTTTAATGAAAAAAAATTCATAGTACCCTGGGCAATTTTATTCAGAGGTCTGAAATTCTGATTAATTGGAACTCTGATGCTTTGGCAGCCCAGCACAAACACAGCAGCATTGATGTCAGTTTTGCGGATAACAATCTCTTGAGACATGAAACCTCATTAACTGAGTATAATATTCATATCCCAAAGTGACACATCTACTCAGATTAGTTCCTTGAAAAACAGGATTCAGGGCATGATTTAATGTGAGGAAAATGAGGACTAAGGGCAATGCACACATTTTCTTAAAGAAGACTCGTTAGACCAGCCTTAAATCTGAATGACAAATAGTTCAATAAGACTGCCATAACCTTTGAAAAAGGGCTTGAATATTGATGTCTGGTCCAACTGGTAAAGTCCCTAGAAATTTTGTTGAATGAGGAATTTGTTTAGGAATGTTTCTGGATTTGCAAAGTAAGTCAGTAGCATCTTAAGAAGAACTTGTGTCACACAAGATTTCATTAGATGAGACATAAAATCAGCATTGAGTATGCTGCTAAAAGATTTGGATCTCTGTATTTGGTAAACTTCTTTTGTGAGATATAGCTCCAAGAAGAGCTGGGAATATGTCAATTTGTATTGATAGAACCTGAAATCATAGAAGAGGCAGCACGAATGGTGAGCTCAATGGACCCCTGTAAATGGTCTCTGATCAGTTTGGACAAATGTATCTGAGTAAGAAGAAACAGTGTATTTGACTGTGGTTTAGAGACAGAGCACAGCTCTTCCATGATTCTACATCTGGAATATATCTGGAGGCAAACACTTGGCTTTGTGTTGCCTGTTTGCAAACAAATCCAAATGGAGATGGCCTCAAAAATTGGTTAACCTGTTTAATCATATATCAGAATAGCCACCTCCCCTAGCATTGGGTCTGGCTGCGATCTGCCCTGGAATTGTTGATGTTTCGGTTTTGTGTGTGTGTGGTTTTGGGGGTGGAGGGGAAATGTGGGTGGGAGGTTGGCCATCAGCAAACTTGATCTGAAAACCCAGGGCCAGTTTAAACACATTCAGAATCCACAGCACGTGGTTGAGGGCCCTGTCCTATGTAATAAATCATTCCCACCCTCGGCTTACTATTAAAATGTATGTTGTATGAACACAACAAACAAACAACAAAAGATAGAAAATGTGGCAAAAGACCACCTTGGCTTAACCATGAGATCTTGCATGACCTACAAAATAAAAAGGAGTCACATAAAAAATGGAAACTAGGTCAGATTACAAAGGATGAATATAGGCAAACAACACAGGAACGCAGGGGCAAGATTAGAAAGGCAAAGGCACAAAATGAGCTCAAACTAGCTATGGGAATAAAGGGAAACAAGAAGACTTTTTATCAATACATTAGAAGCAAGAGGAAGACCAAGGACAGGGTAGGCCCACTGCTGAGTGAGGAGGGAGAAACAGTAACAGGAAACTTGGAAATGGCAGAGATGTTTAATGACTTCTTTGTTTCTGTCTTCACTGAGAAGTCTGAAGGAATGTCTAACATAGTGAATGCTTATGGGAAGGGGGTAGGTTTAGAAGATAAAATAAAAAAAGAGCAAGTTAAAAATCACTTAGAAAAGTTAGATGCCTGCAAGTCACCAGGGCCTGATAAAATGCCTCCTAGAATACTCAAGGAGTTAATAGAGGAGGTATTTGAGCCTCTAGCTATTATCTTTGGAAAGTCATGGGAGATGGGAGAGATTCCAGAAGACTGGAAAAGGGCAAATATAGTGTCCATCTATAAAAAGGGAAATAAAAACAACCCAGGAAACTACAGACCAGTTAGTTTAACTTCTGTGCCAGGGAAGATAATGGAGCAAGTAATTAAAGAAATCATCTGCAAACACTTGGAAGGTGGTAAGGTGATAGGGAATAGCCAGCATGGATTTGTAAAGAACAAATCGTGTCAAACGAATCTGATAGCTTTCTTTGATAGGATAACGAGCCTTGTGGATAAGGGAGAAGCGGTGGATGTGGTATACCTAGACTTTAGTAAGGCATTTGATATGGTCTTGCACGATATCCTTATTGATAACCCAGGCAAATACAATTTAGATGGGGCTACTATAAGGTGGGTGCATAACTGGCTGGATAACTGTACTCAGAGAGTAGTTATTAATGGCTCCCAATCCTGCTGGAAAGGTATAACAAGTGGGGTTCCGCAGGGGTATGTTTTGGGACCGGCTCTGTTCAATATCTTCATCAACGACTTAGATGTTGGCATAGAAAGTACGCTTATTAAGTTTGCGGACGATACCAAACTGGGAGAGATTGCAACTGCTTTGGAGGACGGGGTCAAAATTCAAAATGATCTGGACAAATTGGAGAAATGGTCTGAGGTAAACCGGATGAAGTTCAATAAAGACAAATGCAAAGTGCTCCACTTAGGAAGGAACAATCAGTTTCACATGTACAGAATGGGAAGAGACTGTCTAAGAAGGAGTATGGCAGAAAGAGATCTAGGAGTCATAGTGGACCACAAGCTAAATATGAGTCAACAGTGTGATACTGTTGCACAAAAAGCAAACGTGATTCTGGGATGCATTAACAGGTGTGTTGTAAACAAGACACGAGAAGTCATTCTTCCGCTCTACTCTGCGCTGGTTAGGCCTCAACTGGAGTATTGTGTCCAGTTCTGGGCACCGCATTTCAAGAAAGATGTGGAGAAATTGGAGAGGGTCCAGAGAAGAGCAACAAGAATGATTAAAGGTCTTGAGAACATGACCTATGAAGGAAGGCTGAAAGAATTGGGTTTATTTAGTTTGGAAAAGAGAAGACTGAGAGGGGACATGATAACAGTTTTCAGGTATCTAAAAGGGTGTCATCAGGAGGAGGGAGAAAACTTATTCATCTTAGCTTCTAATGATAGAACAAGAAGCAATGGGCTTAAACTGCAGCAAGGGAGATTTAGGTTGGACATTAGGAAAAAGTTCCTAACTGTCAGGATAGTTAAACACTGGAATAAATAGCCTAGGGAGGTTGTGGAATCTCCATCTCTGGAGATATTTAAGAGTAGGTTAGATAAATGTCTATCAGGGATGGTCTAGACAATATTTGGTCCTGCCATGAGGGCAGGGGACTGGACTCGATGACCTCTCGAGGTCCCTTCCAGTCCTAGAGTCTATGAATCTATGAATCTATAAAACTCCCATGCAATTTCCTATATTCCTAGAGAGACCTAGGTAAGTTGGAGAGGAGAAGAAGTGTAGGCACAGGTGGGGCTGAGGAAAGGTTGGTAGTCCAGGGACAGGCTGAGAGGGGGAAAGATGAAGGAAGAGGAGGCTGGTGTAGGGGAAGAGAATAGGGGTTCAGAGACAGACAGGCTGATGGGGAGATGAAGAGCAGACTAAGGCCAAACATCATGGCCTCTATCATAGTCTTGTTGATCTCTTTACAGCTTTTGATATTGTTAACCAGATTCTTCTTGAAATCCTGTCCTCTGTTAGCTTTCAAGATATTGTCCTTACCCTGCTTCCGCTCCTGCTTCTGTGGCTGCTTCTGCAGTGTCTTATTTGGTGAGTCCTCCTCTTCCTGCCCTCACATTCTTTCAGGGGGGTCCCACAGAGTTCCATTTTGGTCCCCTCCCCTTCTTGCTCTGTACCCTGTCTCTGATGATCTTCTCTGCAAACATGGCTTTAACTATTACCTTTATACAGATTCCTCAGAGATCTACTTCTGTTTGCAACCTGTCTCCCTCCAACCTAACCACATCTTGGCCTATCTTCCTGACATCTCCTTGTGGGGTCTGGCCATCAGCTGAAACTTAACATGGCTAAAACTGAGCTTCTGCTCTATCACCCACATTCTCCCTTCTCCCTTCTTTATCTATCATAGTGGACAGCACCATCTTCCTCCCTGGCACTCAGGGTATGTCTACACCAGAAATGCTCCAGTGGCACAGCTGCACCTGCACTGCTGTAGTGTAGACATTTACTACAGAGACAGAAGGGGTTCTTCCATTGCTATATGTCTCTTTACTCAGTAGTGACTGGTCCAGATATAGGAGAACAGTCTGCTATTGCCACCAGTTACTCTGTTAGCTCAAGTGGGCAGAGGTCTGTGCTGTGGATCTAAATGTTTCAGTCCTATTTGTGACCAATGTGTGTGTGGGGGGGTCAGTATGATTCCACATGGGTTGTGTGGTGGTTTTTGTTTTATTTTTCTGGTTTTTATTTTCAGTGTGCTGTTTAAAAATAGGAATTTATATACAAGAAAACTACATTAAAAACAATAAAGTTGCAAAGTTAAGCACTCAAAAGTCAGGAAATTCCAGAACTGTGTGTGTGCATTATGATACAGTCTTCAATTACATAATCACATATTATTTTTCTTGACAGGATCCCTGCTTCATTCAGTTTTGACTGTGGTAGTGGGAGTTGAAGTGTGCACTATATAACCGATAAACGCAAATGTTTTTCCTTTCTCTCCTTTAAGGGGCAGATGTTCACGCGACTGACCCAAGCCGTGGAATGACTCCACGGGAATGGGCTTGTTACACAGGAAGATCAGAAGCAGCCTTCCTCATGCAGAGGCTGATGGACAGGCCATGCCCTGAGCAGTTTTGTGATCAGTATAAGTCAGAATGGCCAAAAATGAAGGAACTTCTTGCCAAGGCCACAGAACCAAAAAGCTGTTTGCAGAGGATCTCGGAGGGTGTAAGGTCAGCAATGTCATTCAGGGCTTCCTGTGGCCCTGAAGAAGATGGCGTCCTTGACCACATGGTTAGGATGACTACAAGTTTAAACAGCCCCTTTATTGCCATATCTTGCAGGACTGTGTGCCCAGGGAGCCCACCCTGCGTGGGGAAACGCACACTGGCTGTGCAGGAAATCCTTAGGAAGCAGAGAGCCCAGGATATCCGATCTCAGGACAAAGACCACGTTAGCAGCTATGAGAAATTATTTCAGAACTCCAGAGTCATGTTAATCCCCAAAAAGAAGGACCGGCGGGCTAGTCTGCAGCCCCTCAGCCTCACAGTAGCTCACATGAACACTGTGGTCACAAGGAAAGGAAGCCTTCTGCCTCTGCACCTACTGAGAAGGAGCAGTGTGAGGCCAGGATTTGTCATCCCCAAAGTCCGTGTCAACAAGGCTCCTCCACCCACCTACCAACCAGAGAAAGTGAGGAGAAAGAGCAGTGCCAAAGATGGCACTTATCTACAGATTCCAAAATGGAGATACAAAGAGCTAAAGGAGGAGCGGAAGAAGGCAGAGGAACAAGAGAAGAGGAAAGCAGCAGAGGCTCAGAAACTGAGGCAGGAGTCTCCGCAGAAAAACAGGACATGACTCAATGGTGGGGATATCAGACATTCCATTGTTAACAGACTGTGCACATCAAAGTAGGGGCAACTAAATTGAATAATGGCCCTATGGCACTGAAATAGCACATGGGCTATCACTGACTGTATCTGGTGGAGTGTGAGGAAATCTTGGGGTTGAAGTGTAAAAAATTGTTTGTTTGCCCACTGGCAGAAAATTAAAGTGGTGATTTTTTCCCAAGATTAACAGCTGAGAAACAGCCTTCATGGCACATATGCATGAAAGGGCCAAGTTTTGTGTTCATTTTCTACTGGATAAAATTAAGGGCTTCAGCTTTTGATACTAGTCACTCTCCCTTCCTCTTTGGTAGGACCATATGAATTGCAATGCTTTGTAATAATAATGAAAACCACAAAGAGTTTCAGGTATGCCACAATCTTGGTACAGTAGGTAATGAATCTGGGGCTATATGTAATGCATATCTTTTTGAATATGATAAAGCACTTCATGATTAACATTTTAATTCTGAAAACCAGAGTTTAAGACATCAAAGGTATCAAACACTACACATGTACTGTCTGAATGAATATGATTCTTAACACTATTGGTTTTACTCTTTGAAGATAAAAAATGGCTGCACATCTAATATATACACTGTCTCAACAATTGAAATAATCAAATCCCCACTTGATGTAAATCAGCCTGGTTCCATAAACGTCAATGAAGCTACACCCATTTACACTAGCTGCGGATTTGGCCCAATTTTTTAATGTTATGGTCAACTTTAAGATTTCCCTCTTCCCTTACAGTTTTTCCTTTACTTGCTATCGGCCTTCTTTTTTGTCTCTGGGAATGTGCTACTCCACTCTCGGATCATTGCATTTACCTACAAAATCATCGGATGGTTGAAGGTCCTTTCACTAAATCTAAGTTTGCCCCTTGGGAATGGTCCAGTGTACAGCCAGAAAGGACCAGATGATCACTCAGATAATGAAATTGTCTTCTCCTACCTTCAAGAAGTACATCATGGATAGTGAGTGCAGGAGTACTCTATGAAAATAATCAAAAAGGTCATATGAGGCAGCCCATTCACCAGCATTGGGAAATCCAGGATAGTCATCCTGGTGAGGGTCTGAGATAGTACATCACGGGTGCCAAATGGGTAGTGCTGCATCTACCATCTCCATCCCAGTCCTTGGAAAACCATTTCTTAATATCAAATTCACAGCAGGAATCACCCAAGTTCTTAAACTGGCAAATGAAGAGCAACGTACCAGGCATATTGTTCCACACCCTTCCTGGATCCCATAAAACTAATAAAGGAAGCTGCATAAGGTAGCTTTACCAGCATCAAAGCCCTGTGACTTTCAGAGCAATTCCCTAAGTCCCACACATAATCCTAGCTGTAAAGTTAGAACGTGAGTGGCATTTATGGCCACAGAAATGCACCGTTCCTGTATGCACATAGGCCTTTTGAAACTCAGAATTTGCTTAATTGGGCAAAGTTTATTTCAGTCCCTATTAAGGTTATTTTGGTTCTAGCAAGAGGAATGTGTAAAGGGCATAGAAACCACTTGTAAGTTTAGGAATTTTCTGTGGATTTTTTTTTTTATAGCAAGTTAGCTGACAAACTTTCGTAATGGCTCTGTGCTCGCTACTTGCAATAGAAAGATAATGTTAATAGTAGTATTCAGAAGAAAACAGCAAGACATACAGTAAATAATGTATCTATGTTTTTATATTTCCTTCCATTTCAAAGCACTGTATTGCTCTGTGTTCATTTCACTGTGTTGCTCTGCATTCAAGACTAGATAGAACTTAAATGAGAATATTACTGAAAATGTTAATGCATAGGTAACTCGCCTTCACTGTACTCTACAGCAGGGGCAGGCAAACTTTTTGGCCTGAGGGCCATGTCGGGTTTTTGAAATTGTATGGAGGGCCGGTTAGGGGAGGCTGTGCGTCCCCAGACAGCCAGGGGTGGCCCGGCCCCTCGCCCCTATCCGAGCCCCATTACTTTTTGCCCCTTGATGGCCCCCCCAGGACCCCTGCCCCATCCAACCCTCCCAGCTCTCTGTCCCCTGACTGTCCCCAGGCCCCCTGCCCCTAACTGCCCCCCACCACCCCATCCAACCCCCCTCTCCTTCCTGAATGCCCCCCAGGACACTGCCCCCATTCAACCCTCCCTGTTCCCTGCCCTCTGACCGCCCCGACCCCTATCCACACCCCAGGCCCCTGACTACAACTCCAAACTCCCCTGCCCTCTATCCAATTCCCACCTCACCACTCCCTGTCCCCTTACCATGCTCCCTGGAGCACCGGTGGCTGGCAGCACGGCTGCACCATGATAGGCAGTTGCACCGCCCGGCTGGAGCCAGCCATGCACAGCATAGAGCACGGGTTCAGGCTGCGGCTCTGCAGCTGCGCTGCCCCAGGAGCTCATCACCCCGCCGCCCAGAGCATTGGGCTGGCGGCGGAGTGAGCGAGCTGAGGCTTCGGGGGAGGGGTACAGCAGGAGAGGGGCTGGGGGTGAGCCTCCTGGGCCAGGAGCTCAGGAGCCGGGCAGGAGGGTCCTGCAGGCTGGATGTGGCCTGCGGGCCGTAGTTTGCCTACCTCTGCTCTACAGTACTCTCAATTACAGCCTTCCCAAATAAGGCTCAGTTCCTAAAGGCACTAAGAATGTGACTCTCTCCAGATCTTGCTTCACATCTTCTCAACAGTAATATATTGAAGTAAGACAGGAAACAAGCTATTGCTGTTGTCAAGTTTTTACATTTAAGCAGCTTTAAGAGCTAGCAGTATTTAATAGGCCTCAGTAACTTCAGAGTCAAACAGGACATTGCAGCACTACTGGTGGGACTCACTCCCCTATTCTCCTGCATCACTCTCTGTCCATTTCTTTTGCATCCACTTGAGAGGACAGTTTCTAGGGAAGCTTTTTGCAGTTGGGGGTCAGTCAGACATTTCTTGTTAACCTAGCCCTAAGCAGGTCGGGGGGGGGGCGGGGTTCTGCATCCCAGTAGGTGCTCTGCCTGAGGGAGGTCCAGTGCAATCCCCTCTGCAGCTCCTGGGGAACCAAGCTGCTGTGTTGCTCCTTAGGAAGGTGCAGCATGCAAGATGCTTTACAGCAACTTCTCTCACTGGCTGGTGCAGAGAGGTAGAGTCATGGGACCCACTGCCTCTACTGTGGTGGAGAGCATGCTTGGGGATGCTCGCAGGGAGCAGTCCCTAAATGCCGTTGTGGCTGACTCCTTCATAACATGCAAAGAGGGGAAAGTTCGCCTGTGTCCTCCTCCCTCATAGCACATAGAATGGCCACAATCTGGCCAGACTCTTAGTGAAACACTAATGGCCATCGACCAAAATCCAGCTCCTAGAAAACTAGGGCTCACATCATAACAGCATCATAACTGCTACTAATTAACCTCCTCTCAGTAGAGCCTGGGCGGACCTGTCAAGCAATGTTTTTCTCTCTATTCAGGCTTTTTATGAGGTCACACCTCACAGTGGTGTCTCATCCTGGCAACTGAACTACATTAGAACTGGTCCTTCCAGTTCAGAGTGGAGGCAGCTTGCATTAATACTGTCTAAGCTATGCTGGCTCGATACAGGATCTCAGCCTGCAAGCCTGGCAGTCATGCACATTTCACTTCAAGCATGGACTTCACTTTTAAAAGGGAAGGAAAAATAAAAAGATAGGATTTTATGTGAGCATAATGTAAGCTTAAAAGGAAGATATTGAAACTTTAATTTGGGGAATTGGGTGACAACCTTTTAACTGTCCAGGGCAAGATTTCTAGGATGGATTTGATTTCTCCCTGCGACACAGTGTAGGACTGATGAACTATTGTACAGTGGATTTTTGCTCACAATAAGCATAGTGAGTTTAAGTATCAAAAGACAGATTCAATATCCCCAAAGCTATCAATACTGCAAAATGAACACATGAATTTGCACTCTCACTCATGATAGAGATACAGCCGACATACTTTCTCTCAGGGATTAATGCACAATAGGTTACAATTAGGGGCTGAAAATGAAGCCCATTTTCTAACCCTTTGTACTTTGCTGTGCATGTATATAGATGTATGCTTAATTAAAAGAATTAAAAACTGCTAAAAATCATGTACTCGTTGTTCAGTGATTAAGGGGGTTTGCTTTTTGTTTCTAGATCACCAATATGAGTTTAAACCAGGTCAGTGGGAGTGGTTAGTACTTACCATTTTGCCTAGATGAAAGGTGTTAAACTGGGTGGTCTCAATCCAACTCCTAATGGATAAGTGTTCCAATGAGAAAAAAGTTAATTGTATTTGTCGCTAATTTGCACTCTTGCTGGCTGTCTCTTCAGAGGTGAGTGGTTGAATGGGCATTGAAAATTCACTCGTGCCCAGAGATGGTCCCACTAACTCATGGTTGAGGCTGATGGGCTGAGTTATTTGGAAAAGCTGGCAATGTTGGCACCTTTGCTGCATATCATGTGACTGTTTTCTGTATGTACAAACTCCAGATGGTTTCCACAAAACATCAGTCACCTCAGGAATACAGTGGTCAAAAATTAATCAGCCTCCAAAAGATATGCTCTTAGTTTTTTCCTGGCAACTGTACCCTGATCCTTGAGATTTCCAAATGGATCCTTCAGCTAGCCTCTATCTTTGCTAGATGAAAAAACAGAATTTAGGTGCCTGTCTCTTTAATCAGTGTAATACTGGTGTTTACTCCAGTGACTGCAGTGGAGTTACTCCCAATTTACACTAGGATGAGCAGAGAATGAGGCCCATGATTCACTGCCTGATTTGCAATCACAGAAGCTGCATTTCAGCAGAAATAGCTAAATTTTCATTGTCTAATGATTAAGGGCTTCATTTTATCTCTCTCTGAGTGGCCTTTTACCCATTGTTTTTAATAATTCAGTCGATTCTTTTGGCAGCTTTCACTGGCAAGACTTCTGTGTGCCCTGATAGAAACTAAAGGTGCCCTTTTCAAAGGGAATCACAAGGAAAGGAAAGCAACTGCCTGGAGTGAATCCTTCCTAGGGTGTAGTGAAATTTATACCTCGCTATGCCAGTCTGGGAGACTTTGGTGCGTTAATGGAAGTTATGCACACTTCTGAACCCAATGGCTAATAATGAATTATAGACTTCCATTTTCATAGCTTTTCCATGCATCAATTAAATTATCATCTTTGAAAAATCACTGGAAGAAGCCCTTCCATCCTAGAGGTCATTCACAGGGAAGTATTGCTCCTGATGTGGGGATTTATTGCAGCAGTGAGCAGTAGAAATACAAATAACTATAACAGAAAGAGAAAGAACTTTGCCAGGCATAACCAAAATGCTCTCTGCTAAGCTCTAAAATAAAGCTTGTGACCACTCATCTTGGATGCAGAGGTGTGGCCTGCACCGATCATAAACACCAACTGGAGGCTGTTCAGATAGATATGGAGCATTGATTACATGCTTCAGTCTCTTTGGGCCACAATGCACTAGTCAGTTTCATGTCATGGCTATGCATGTCCTTAACAGCCCTGAAGTGGTAGTTCTGTCCCATGAAAGGAGCCCCAACTCAAACACTTGCTAAGAGAAGATACTCTGCATACAAAATTGCTGGTATGTGGCATAGGTGTGATAAAGTCTTTTGAGGTTTTATATTTTAATAGGAAACTTCTGAGGGGCACGAGTGCAACTTCGAGTCAGCATTCTGTAGAGGCACTCACAGACGTTAATTCAGTGAAAGAATATTGGACTTAACAATATTTCTTTCACAAAATACCAATCTTACCTGATATAGTGGAGGCAGTATGCTGCTCCACATAAAATCAATACTTGGGCTCTCTTTATGAAAAATCTAATATTAACTATATGAAGGCAAATAAAAATTTACTACTTGTTTTAAACAGAGGATAAATTTGTTCCTGCATTTGGGAACTGTCAAGAGAGTTTGACCCTAGGCTGCTATTTGCAATAGAGCTTTATAAAAACAATTTGTGCTATACTGATCTTTGCATAAGTCAGTATATAAGCACTTCTTTCTACCTCTAGTTATATTTATATAGACAGTCATTTTTCTAGACTTAATTTTTGTCTGAAAAATGGAATTAAATAAAAATCAGTAGATTCATTCTTGCTTCTTTTGCTGTGGCTTCCACTGGACACGGACACGTAATAAGTGTTGCTAGTTTCACATCAAAACAGTTCATTTTCAAGTTGCACGGTAATTTGTTTCACTGCTTAAAAGAGAATTCTCAATATTATTCCTGACACATTTGAGTGCTGACATGGTCCTCAGAAGGCACTTTTCTTAGATCTGAAAAATATTTTTTCAAATTTCTACCATTCTTTGATCCCTACTGAATCCCAATGATTATTTCTGTATGAACTACACCTCTACCGCAATATAATGCGACCCGATATAACATGAATTTGGATATAACACGGTAAAGCAGTGCTTAGGGGGGGCACAGCTGCACACTCGGGTGGATCAAAGCAAGTTCGATACAACGCAGTTTCACCTATAATGCAGTAAGATTTTTTGGCTCCCGAGGACGACGTTATATTGAGGCAGAGGTGTATATCTTGACTATTGTGGTCAGATTTTGATACTTTTGCTCATTATAAATAGTATTTTATTCCACAAATGGATCCATTAAAATCAGTGAGATCTCTCCTGGGGTAAGGTGCTACTCAGTGTGAGTAGGAGTATCAGAATCTGGCCATTAAGTTGTACCTTTGTGAAAGAAAATGTACACAGATTAGATGGTCAAAATAAGCCAAACATTGTTAGGTTTCACATCACTACTATGAGATCATTTTTGAATTATAGATAATAGCACTTCATATACTCTATGCAGGCAAAACTCCAATTGCAGTATATGAAGAACTTTGCTTAAGAGTAAACACTGTAGGATTTGGCCAAAGGATTCTGAAAATAGATCTCTATAAAGTAAAAACAAAACAAACAAACATAAAACCAGGGTAAAATGAACTATTCTAGCTGTCCAACAAAGCACAAAACATGAATAAATAACCTATTGAAAAATGACTGGTTTCTTAAAGTACACTGCTTTTCTTAAAAAAATATTAATCCCATATTTCTTTTCAGTTAAGATTAAATGGGTGGGCCTCTTAACTGATACTACTCTTGGGTAGACTGACAGTATTGCAGGCACTTTTTACAGTAAATTTTGCAATAGAATCTTTAAATTCCAAATGATTGAAAATACGTCATCTGAATTAATAATTGTTTTTCCCTCCATGCATCTGATGAAGTGGGCTCTAGCCCACGAAAGCTTATGCCCAAATAAATTTGTTAGTCTCTAAGGTGCCACAAGGACTCGTTGTTATTACTGGAAAGTGTTGTTCGGGAAAAAAAATGATGGGCTTCTTAACTCATACTTCTCCAACTATTTACTAGGCAGGAATAATAATAATAATAATAAAGACCGCAATTGTTGTCCTGCCACTAAAATAATCTCCTATAAACAGAAGAGACCAGTTCAGTGATTCTCAAACATTTGAATTCTGAGCCTTCTTCAGAAAAAATAAAACCAATCTCAGGCCTTGTCTATACTATTGGGGTAAGTCAACCTTACTGCAATGTCTATACCACGCTTCATCAATGGAAGACGCTCTCCCACTGACTTACCTTACTCTTCTCGTTCCGGTGGATTACAGGAGTTAACCACAGAGCGCTTCGCCGTTGATTTAGCAGGTCTTCACTAGACCTGCTAAATGGACCCCTGCTGCATCAATCGCAGCAGCGTGGATCCCTGGTAAGATTAGACATGGCCTCAGTCTCCTGCACCATGTACTGTTAAAGGCTTATGCAGTTTAACATCTGCTGAACATATGCACTACTATTCATTTGGTTCCACCTGCCACCTTCCCCCTTTTCCAGTGTAGATCTTCATAATGATACTTTGTCTCTTTTCTTACAAACTTTAGTGAGTAATGAAAGAGTTAACAATGTGATATTTAAAGTAAAGTAGCATCCTTGGCATCTTAGTAGTACCCACTGGATTGAATGGGGCAGATCACAACTTAGAGCTATTGATTCTGGCTTTCCTCAAATGACAGCAGATGTCTCTGCATCAGTTATGTTCAGGTCTCTGATTTTCTTCACAACTATAGCAGCTAGAGATGCACTTTTTAAAATAAAAAGCTGAGACTCTGGAGAACAATTCAGAGTTCTGTCTGGGCCACCCTCCCGCCCTCCCCCTCACACTTTCCCGTATCAGGATTGGCATTTTTCTCTAAATGCTGAATTAACATCAGAATTGGGAAATGGAATCAGAAATGAGATGACAGTGTTGATTTTTGATTTTCTTCTAGTTCTGTATAGGCACACAGGAAATGAAGGCAATGGAGAAGATGAATAATGGGGGAAAGGAAGAAAAGGGAGTCATCATTGGAGTGCAGCAAAGTATTGTAGGCAATGGATTAGACAGACGTGCACAGAGGCTGCTATCACCCTGCACATTTACAGCTACAAGTCCTGAAGCAGGATCTTTATGATTCTCAGGATAAATTATGTATTTTGAGGTAACTGTTAAGGTTGGTGGGCACATTACATGCTAACAGTCTCCATCCTGGTTTTCCATCATGTGCTTTCCCTGGGCGTTAGCCTCCAGAGCAGGTTTTTCGGGGTGGATCCAAAGCCAAACAATGTATGCTTTCCATGCATTTTTTATGTAGGACCGACTGCTCCCGAGTTCTAGTAGAAAGCTGTAGCTATGGAGGGTGTCTTGTTGCTCTGACTCATTATGGCAGGAAGAAGAAGTGATAGGAGCTGGGACATCCTCCACAGCTTAACAGTTAGAATCCTTGTGACAAAATACAAGAGTAGAGTTTGAAAATTCTTCAGTCTAAATTTGTAATATCCAATTCTGTCCCACTTCTTCACTACCAGTCACCACATATTTCCCTCTGCTGCCTTCCCTCTGCTCACATCTCCTCTTCCAAGCAGCAGCAGATTTTCCTCCTTTCTGGCACAACAACCCCTAATGTCCTCACTAAAGGCCTAGAAATAAGCCAATTCCTAGACTACATCTATTAGAAAAATGGCCAGTTTTCTGTAAGTAGAACGCTTATTTTTGTTGACTGAAAAACTCTATGTAACCTCTCTTTTGGCTACAGGTTTAGTATGATCTGAAAACCAGGTATGTTGTTTCTGAACTTGTCTCATTGTTCCTGGTGCTTACAAAAAAGTCCATTTTAGTCATCGTTTTTGTACACTCAATTTTCTATATTGCAAGATTAGTTGGATTGTACAACCCTTGTGATGTGGATGTTAAAAAGTTCTAAGCTTCCTTGGAAAGCACCAAAAGGAATTCAGAAATAGAAGGTCTTTATTTAGCATCAGCAAAGAACTACTCTAAGCCTTTTGAGGTTACAGCTACCCTGTCTAGCTCAACACGACATCCCACAGGAGCAAGGAAGTGCAGAAACTAGAACAACATATAGCCTAACCAGCACTGAGAAAAGGTCTTCAAGTAGATGAAATAACCTACTACAGCTTCATGTTAAGTAGGTTACATTCTCCTCTGTTAGTATGTGTGTTACACTGTACAAAATAAACTTACCTTATCCTGGTGAGATCCAACCATTTTGTTGAACTTTGTTATCACAGAAGGGATTCATCCAGTTGTGTACTAACTGTGTGACTTAGCTGAGGGCTTAGCTGAGTCACTAAAGACCTGTGTAGCAAGGTCGCCAGCCTACAGAGGGTGCCAGGAGAAAAAGAAGACTGCAGCACCACACCCAGCTGACAGGAGGCACTCATGAGAGGTGGGTGCACCCCATCACAAGAAGTAAGGAAGTACACTGCCTTTTTGCTGAGTAGAGTTGTTAAGTTCACAAGTAACATAATTTAGTAGGTCCTTTTATATGCCTCCATGTTAGCCCTGTCATTTTTTTGTTGTCAGAGAGCCTACCCTCTCATACTGACCAAAGAGTCCCATATGACCAACAAGCTCAGTAGCTACAGATTGTGTATGTGGGATATACAGATTTTCATTTTTCATTCTGAGACAGACCCCATTCACAATGGGACAGGCTAAGCAATCAGTGTGGCTCTTTATCCATCTGTTCAGTACAGAGGCACGCCTGCCATCTCCTCCAGTTTTTCTACTTCACAGGACTTTACAGTGTTTTTAGTACATACAGAGAACTGTTTTTCTCATAACTGAAAAAGCCAAAAGCACTCTTGAGGCTCCCTCTGAAAGCTTAAAGGTAGTTCTGGTGAAGGCAAAGGGCTCCTTAGAATTGCCTCCTTTCAGTGGGATTCAGAGACAGAGGCAGACTGGCCTCATGGTTAAAGCAACTGAATGCTGTGCTGGAGAATTAGACTCTGTTCCAGTGGTCTCCAACCTTTTTACACACAAGATCACTTTTTGAATTTAAAATCGACCCAGGATCTACCCCACCCCTTCCCCAAGGTCCCATCCCGCTCACACCATTCCCCCTCCCTCCATCGCTTGCACTCCCGCACCCTCACTCACTTTCACTAGGCTGGGACAGAGGGTTGGGATGCAGGAGGGGTTGCATGTTCTGGACTGGGGCCAAGGGGTTTAGAGTGTGTGTGGAGGGGGGCTCCAGGCTGAGCCTGGGGCAGGGGGTTGGGGTGCAAGCTCTGGGAGGGAGTTTGGGTTCAGGAGGGATCTCCACGCTGGGGCAGAGTGTTGTGGGGTGGGCTCTGGGAGAGAGTTTGGTGCAGGAGGGGGCTCCAGGCTGGTGCACGGGATTGGGGTGCAGGAGGGGGTTTGTGGGCTCTGGGAGGGAGTTTGGGTGCAGGCTCTGAGCTGGGGCAGAATGTTGGGGTGTGGGAGGCAGTGAGGGGTGCCGACTCTGGGAAGGAGTTTGGGTGTAGGAGGGGGCTCTGGACCGGGGCAAGGGGTTGAGGTGCAGAGGGGGTGTGAGGTGTAGACTCCGGCTGGGAGGCGCTTACCACAGGTGGCTCCCAGTCAGCAGCACAGCGGAGCTTAGCCAGGCTGCCAGCCTGCCCTAGCCCCATGCCTCTCCCGGAAGCAGCTGGCTGCTGGCACGTCTCTGTGCCCCTGAGACATGGGTGGCAAGTCTGCAGAAATTTTGGTGGTGCCCAGAACCCACCCCCCCCAGCTCTGCCCCCCCAAACTCCACCCTCATCTGCTTAAGGCTCTGGGAGCGTTTTTTTGGGGGGGAGGTCTGGGGTGCAGGTCCTGGGCTGGGGATTAGGGTGCAGGAGGGGTGCAGGGTGCAGGCTTTGAGATGGAGTTTGGGTGCAGGCTCTGGGAGGGAGTTTGGGGGTGGGAAGGGGTGTGTGGGAAAGGGGAGGTGGTGCATGCTCTGGGATGGGGTGCATGCTCTGGGAGGGAGTTTGGGAATAGGAGGGAGTGCAGGGGTGAGGGCTGTGGGGCTGAGGATGAGGGATTCATGATGCAGGATGGGGCTCAGGGCTAGGGCAGAGGGTTGGGGTGTGGGGTGAGGGCTGTGGGGCTGAGGATGAGGGATTCATGATGTGGGGGGCTCAGGACTGGGGCAGAGGATTAGGGTGCAGAGGGATGAGGGCTGGGGCTGAGGGATTCATGATGCAGGATGGGGCTCAGGGCTAGGGCAGGGTAAGGGCAGCCTGCCCTGCCAGCAGGGGTTGGCAGGCACTAGGACCCTGGGGCAGCAGACAGCAGTTCTGCCTGAAGCAGTTCTACTCTGGCAGCAGAAGCAGGCAGGGGAGAGGCGCCGCGCTGCTTTCTGTCAGGCAGGGACACGGCAGGGCTGGGGGGAGACCTGCGGGGGCCGGAGTCTGATCCAGGCAGGGCCGGGGGAGAGACCCAGCTCCAAATATTGCTGGAGCAGGGCCCCCAGCCCTGAATATTCCTGGTGCTCGAGCACCGCAAACATATAGAACCTGCCGCCTATAAACCCTGAGGGGAAGGGGCAGTGGGTCTCCGTGTGCTGCCCGCACCCGCAGGTGCCGATTCCTGGCCAATGGGAGCTGCAGGGACGGTGCTGGGGGTGGGGGTAGCGCGCAGAGCTGCCTCACTCTCTCCTCCACTCAAGGGCCACAGAGACATGCCAGCAGCCAGCTGCTTCCGCAAGCGACGTGGAGCCAGGGCAGGCAGGCAGCCTGAACCCCGCTGCGCTGCAGGACTTCAGCAGCCAGAGATCGCGATCGACTGACAGAGGCTCCAGCATCGACCAGTCGATCGCAATCAAGCGGTTAGTGACAACTGTACTAGTCTTACTTCTGCCACAAAGTTCCTATGTGAAGCTGGGCAAGTCGCTTACACCAGACTTTTCCGGGGTGGTCACTAATTGCGTATTCCTCACTTTTGGATGCCAAGCTTCAGACCCTGAGGTCTGATTTTCAGAAGTGCTGAGCATTCGCAGCTGCAACTAAAGCCAATGGGAGCTGTGCTTGGAATATATTAAGTGCTATGTAATGCTAAGTATTCTGAACACTCTGGTCCTAGACATCTCAAATTGAGTACCCAAAGTTAGTGGTCACTTTACACTAACCTCTGTGCCACACAACTCCATTTGTAAAATGGGGCTAATACGCCCTTACCTCACAGGGTGATGTGAATATCAAATCATATTTAAAGGAGTCATATACTGCAGTGATGAGACCCACAGGAAAACAATCAAGAGAAAATTAATAATTCTGTCTGTGGAGGAGGGTTTGAATAGGGTGCAGTAAATAAGGCCTAGGGCCAGGCATTGAACAATGAGGAAAAACAAAATAGTGAATAGCTGCTTATTAATTATTGTCCAGACTGAACACTGAATGAGGCAGGGGTCCTGCGGAAAAATAGTATGTGAGCACATAATTAATTAAAGGCCGTATTATAGTGCACAAGAGGGGTGAATTAAGGTTATACAGGCAATTTAAAATCTGGCATTTCTTAATTCATGAGTGCTTGACTTGCAGCATATATCAAGTGTTTAAACATAAATATAGCCCCTCTCCGCAACGTATATTTAGTCAACCCAGGGCTCGGGTTCCCGATTCAGCTCGCCCTAAAGCCCCAAATAAAAAGGATATTTTTCCAAGGTTGTCTTTTGCTAACACTTTTTTGCTACTTTGTAGCAAAAAACAATCAAAACAAAACCCACAAACCAAAGAATGTAAATCTATCAACTTTCTGCTAGACTAGTACAGTGGTTTCTAGCAGCCCAATGCAGAATTATGGTTGAGCTGGAAACTGTTGCACACAGGGAAAGACCCCAAAATAAGGAGGCCTAACAGAGAAGCCACTGAGCATGTTAACATATGTAAGGGAATTCATTGCATTGCTCACACTATGTAATAAGTGCTGTTAAGAGACTGATCTCTTTTCTTGGCCCCAATCACTCAGTGTGGTTCAGGGTTACAAAAAAGTAACTTTTTCACTTGGTAGCAAACAGTATGAGTTACTCCACTGACTGTTGTATTCCCTTCAATATAACCCTCTCTTGGGATGGCAGGTTGCCCCCTTCCAACACACGTGGCACTTCCATTGAATGGGGACTCCAGGCCAGCCAGAAACGGGAAACAGCAGGCTGGGAGAAGAAATGTCCCAACCTGCCTGAAGAATAGCAGCATCAGGCTGGTGTTCCTCTGCTCTCATACCTGCCCATCAGTCAGCATTGGGTGAGGGAGGAAGTACCCAGCCTGTCTGAAAAAGGACACCCTCCCCCCACCCCCAGCAGGCTGTTATTTGAGTATCCTCAGCCACCAATAACTGATGGGGGTGGGTTAGTGTCAGATGGAGGTGGAGTCCTAGGGGTCTTGTGGAGCTGTCACTGAGGTCTGGGGAGGACAAATATGGCTTTTTTATATTGATTATTTTTTATCCTCATGGTGCTAGTTCTTTGCTTCCTTTCTATTTTATAGATGTAAGTTGCTAAAGTGTATATGCTATACTTGCTTCTAATTGTTAGTAGAGAAAATCTCTATGTAAAATCTGAATTGTTCTAAGATAAATGTCACACTTAAAATTCTCAGCGAGGCTGAAAAAGCCAAGGCCAGAGGCTGATTTACATCCTAACTCAAACCCAAATATAAAATTGAGAAGAAAACAGTCATTCTATATTTGTAGCCAACACCATCTTCCAGTAGTCTGAATCCCAACAACTCCAGAAAGCAGAAATGTTCTGAGTAGGCTGGACTCTTCCATCAGGGTTTGCAGTTTGAACTGAATGGGTCCTGTGCTCCTAAATCAGATAGCTGCTTTAGAAAATCCCACCCTTAAATGCCTAAATATGGGCTTAGGAAATTAACTTCAGGCTCCTATTTTTGAAGATTTTGGACTGTATGATTTTGATTCATGATTTTTTAAAAAGTCATTTAAACTGGTATTAAAATTACTTTAATTTAAAATTGCCAAACCCTGTTAAAGACCCAGCTTGCATACATCTAGACCAAATCTGCACTCCTATTTAGGGCAACTTGGCTGTCAGTGGAGTGATTGTACTTGCAAAGTTGGGGGGAAATATGTCCCTTTCTCCACAGTACCAAAGTCATACCGTACATAAGTCCATAAGAGTCCCAGTTCCCTCCTATCCTATCACCCCTATAAACACCTGCTGCCCCAAGCCCCCCTGTGCCCCAAACACCCCACATTCTACTCTTCCCTCCTTCCCCTCATTACCCTCTCTTCCCTCAAAGCCAACATTCTCCCTCCCTCTCGTCCCAAACAAATTTTCTCCTCCTGCTCCTCAAATACTTCTCTCTCCACAAAACCCCTCATTACCCTTTCCCTACCCAACCGCCTCATGTCCCCCTCTTATATCTTCCTCTTCTCCACATTGCAACTGCCACACCTGAGTTCTCCCTATTCTAGTTTCCTGGCTTCAATGGTGGGCAACAGCAGCTGCTTCAGAAGAAGGTAAAGGAATGCTGAGGTAAGATGATGTGGCATAATCTGTCCCCCACAGTAGGTTTCATCCTGATCTGTAATGTTTAGAGATTGGCTTAAACCCTGAAGCATGAGGTTTAATTCACAAAAAAAGTGATAATTAATTGTGAAAACTCTGGATAGTCTTGATAGCCATATAAATGTCTACTCCCTTGTTAAATTCATGACTTCCTCTGACAATGACTCCCACAGCTTATCACGTTATGTGACAATAAATGTCTTTTTATTGATTTTGAATTTCCACCTTCTCGTTTCATTTAATGTCCCCATATTCTTGTGTTCTGAGACAGGGAGAACAGACGTTCCCAATCTCCCTTCACTAGCTCATTCATTATTTCATTTACTTTTATCATGACCCTTCTTATCTGCCTCCTTTTCTAAGGCTTGGTCTACACTAGAAAAGTTAAAATGGTATAACTGTCGACTAGATGTATTTTTTTTTAACTGAGAGAAGTATATCAGCATAAACCAGGGGTGGGCAAACTTTTTGGCTCGGGGGCCACATTGGGTTTTGTATGGAGGGCCAGTTAGGGGAGGCTGTGCCTCCCCAAACAGCCAGGCATGGCCTGGCCACCACCTCCATCTGACCCCCCCAGTTTCTCGCCCCCTGACAGCCCCCCTGGGACCCCTGAACCATCCACCCCCCCTGCTCTCTGTCCCCTGACCGCCCCTGGAACCCCCGCCCCCATTTAACCCCGTTTCCCATCCTCTGACCACCCCCACCACTATCCACACCCCTGCCCCCTGACCACCATCCCGAACTACCCTGCCTTTTATCCAACTCCCTGCCCCGCTTCCCTGCCCCCTTACCGTGCTCCCTGGAGCACCTGTGGCCGGTGGCGCTACAGCTGCGCTGTCCGGCTGGAGCTAGGCCACACTGCCGTTGCCACTGTGCAGCACAGAGTACCGGGTCAGGCTGGGCTCTGCAGCTGTGTTGCACCAGGAGCTCACAGCCCCACCACCCAGAGCATTGCACTGGTGGCGCAGTGAGCTGAGGCTGCAGGGAAGAGAGCACAGTGGGGGAAGGGCCGGGGGAGAGCCTCCTGAGCCAGATCAGGGGCCGGGCAGGAGGGTCCCGCAGGCCGGATGTGGCCCGCGGGCCGTAGTTTATCCACCTCTGGCATAAACCCTAGTGTAGATGCAGTTATACCAGTATAAAGGTGTCTCATACCAGTATAGCTTATTTCACTTGCTGAACCAGAAGAAACTTTCTAATGTAGAGAAGTTCTAAGATAAACAGTCACAACCTTTTCCATCTCTGTTCATATGAGTTTTTTCCAGGCTCTTGATCATTGCCCTTCTCTGAATCCTCTCCTATTCTGCAATATCCGTTTTTTTTTTAATATGGAGTGGCCAGTACTGCGCACACTATTCCAAGTGAAGCTGCACCACTGACCTATATAAAGGCATTATAATATTTTCCATATCGTTCCTTGTGCATCCTAACAGCTCATTTGGTTATTTTGACCACAGTGTTACATAGGGCAGAGATCGTCATTGAGCTGCCTACAGTGATGCCTGGGTCCCTTTCTTTAGTCAGTATTCACCCCTCTCTTCCCCACCACCAAATCACCCTCTCCCTCAAGCCTCCCATTCTCCCCTCCCTCTCCTGTTCGCTCCTCCTTCAATCCCTTAAAGCCCCCAGTCATCCTTCCCCAATATGGCTGAAGTCTTCCCTCCCTGCCAACATCCCCTTTCTATTTGCTGCTCCACCTCACTCATCTTCGTCCCTCTTCTCTCTGCCTGTACCAGCTCCCTCTCCCCTCCCTACAGTTCCCATTTCCACTCTGCCTCTCCTTGATCCCCTCCCCTCAACAAGTACCCTCCCTAAGTCTCTAGCTTCCCATCCCCCAAGTACTGTTACCACTTGCCAATATCTCCCCTGTTCAAGTGCCCAACATACCCCAACTCTCCTTCCCCAAGCTTCCCTGCCCTAAGATGTCTGCCCCACATATCTGTCTTCAAAGTCTCACCTCCAGTTACCACCTCTCCAGTCACCAAGGTCCGCCCATACTTTCCCCAACAGGTTCCCTCCTCCCTAAGATGCCCCCATATCTGCTGCTTTCACACCACTATCCTCACATCCCGCTTCCTCATGCCCTTTCCTAGTTCTCTGATCCCCAGTTCTCATGAGTACCTGGCTCCAAAGGTCCCACTCCCCAGTACCTCCAAGGTCCCACCCATCCTGGTTTCTCCTGTCTCTCCTTGTCTCCCTCCTCTCTGCAACTTTTCCTTTCCCCAGTGTCTCCCCAACATCCCCCTCTGTCCCAGTCCACTCTCTCCAAGCTCCCCGTCCCGAATCTCTGTCCTCTCCTACCTAATGTCCCCCTGTCTCTCTCCTCCAAGTTGTTTCATGTACCTGGTTCCTTCTCGTGGTCTCTTGGGCCCATACCCCCAGGTTCCTGTTATGGGAGAGTGGGGGCTGGGACTCTTTCCCTGCAGGCTCACCTCCCGCCAAGCCCAGCCAGGCTGCAATCTGTCCTCTGTTCTCAGGCCTTCTGTACTGAGCCTGTGAGAGAGGAGGCCAGGTGGAACAGGAAGGGAGCTGAGCAGCCGAGAGAGGAGTCCCAGCTGCAGCCTTCTAAAAGAGGTGGGACTAAGAGGACATGCTGGCAGGAGACAATAGCTGATGCTCATGCTAATTGGACTCAGCAGCTCAACAGCTGTTAGGAAGCTGCAAGAAGAAAGTGGGGGAGAGACGGCTGAACCTACTGCTGCATAACATAACAGCCTAACTGCTCTGTAACCTGTTCACCAATACATCTGTTAGATGTAGAATACAAACCCGCTCTGCCGTGTACAATACATGAATATTGTGTTCTATCCAGTATGTGGGCAGTTAGAGTAATACGTGCGTTTGCTCACTTATGTCAAGATATATGTATCCCACAATACTCTGTAAAGCTAAACGCAGTTTTTGGCATTAGTAAATATCAAACTTGTCAAAAGCAAGATACATACATGTTTTTGCCCTGGTACAAGCTTAGGAGGTGTCTTCACACCTACTGATACCTGGAATGTGGTAAACAAGAGAAGGAAAGGTAAAGAACAAGAGGTTTAGAAATTGGCACAAAAACTGGTGGGTTGGCTCTTAGGTTTCAACATCTGAACAGCCATGATGTAAAGAGAGGTAGTTATGGGGGTGTATCTTTGAAGCATACCTACCATGTAAGGTGAACATGCTGCGAGATAAGACTTGCTTCCAGAAAGGAAAGGTATTTATGTCTCCTTTTTGTATTGTACTAGTTTGTCTTTAGGTAAAAAATTGGCTAAGCTTTGTTACTAGGGTCTCTTAAAAAATATCAAACTGCAAGTGAGGTTAATCAATTGGCTATACATTTTATTCACTAACCCTCTGCTGCCTTCCCCTGGGTGATGGGGGAATGGGTGGGTGTCAAAGTTCCTTCCCCACTCTGAACTTTAGGGTACAGATGTGGGGACCTGCATGGACACTTCTAAGCTTAATTACTAGCTTAGATCTGGTATCACTGCCACCATCCAGAATTTTCAGTGTCTGGATCACTCCCTGTCCCCCCAAAACCTTCCCCTCCCTGGGTAGTCTTGAGGGACTTCACCAATTCCCTGGTGAACACAGATCCAAACCCCCTGGATCTTAAAACAAGGAGAAATTAACCATCCCCCCTCCTTTCCCCCCACCAATCCCTGGTGAGTCCAGATCCAATCCCCTTGGATCTAAAAACAAGGAAAAATCAATCAGGTATTAAGAAAAAAGGCTTTTAATTAAAGAAAAGAAAGGTAAAAGAAAACCCTCTGGGAGAGATCAGCATACCAGCTACTCTCACCGACAACAGATTTCAAACATAGAGGATGTTTCCCTGGGCATAATTTTAGTTACACGCACAAAAAAATACTCAAATACCCAATTTGATTCTACCTCTAATTGCATAAGACAGGTTACAAAGAAATAAACATAAACCTATTTATTCCTTTCTAAAACTTACTACTCTGATAAGAGGCTGGTTCCTTGACCTTTTTCATGCTGGCTGAAACTGAAACTCTCAACAAAGGAAAAACTTCCCTCCTTCCTTTTGAAACATCTTGTTCCCCCATTGGTTCCTCTGGTCAGGTGTTAGCTAGGCTAGATGAACTTTTTAACCTTTTACAGGTAAAAGAGGCATTAACCCTTAACTATCTGTTTATGACAGTGGGGCAGACTAGAACTGTTTGAGGGTTGTGGGTCTGGAATGGAGTAATAGGAACTGAGTCAGTAAGGATCTAGATGTTAGGATGGGGGTTGGGCAGATGGGCAGCCCTTCACACTGGCGTCTGTGGGCTCTGATGGGAACCTGGGATTTTGGTTCAAGTCCAGCCATCAACACATTGGTGCTTCCCCAGAGCTGGTGCTGCAGTGAGTCCAGCATCACAACCAGAGAAGATCTTTGATGCCTAAACCCAAGGAGATTAAGTTACTCCAGTGCTGGTGCTTGGCTCCCTGGGGTACCAGAACACTAACACCACGGGGAGCCTCTGAAGCACTAATGATACTGCATTTAGGCTCAGATCTTCTCCAAACCCAACTGAGAAAGGGTCAGGGTTTTAATCTCCTCTCTGACATAGACTCTCACTGTGACCTAGGGAATGTTCTTACCATTTCTGCGCCTCACTTTCCCCAAGTGAATTATAGCTCTTCATTACCTGCCTCATAGATGTGGCGTCAGCAGTATTTAGTTAGTATTTGCACAGCACTCTGAAGATAAAGATGGTAGGCTTAAATATATCAATGTCACTCTGTTGACAAGCATATCTTTGGGGTTTTTTTTATTGCTTTCATAGCTATGACAAGCACAAAGCACTTCTTCTCTGCTTCTTCAGCTGAATTACAGAAAGGCTTGCAAAGACATGTCTTCTGTGATCAATTTCTGGAAAATGTTGACCTATTCAGAACACTGGAGACTGTAACGGACCAAAAGCTTTTGCAAAGTTTATTCATTTGATCTTATGATTTAAAGAGAAAGAGCTTTTGCCGTTGTATTTTCATCAAGCTACTTTTGAAGCAAAAAAACAGAAGAGCCAAAAGCAAATAGTGGCTTTTTAAAAAATTCAGAATCATATTCTACCTAACAATGGTGCTAAAGTCGTCGTATTGTTATCGCCAACTGGAAGTGGAAGTTAAGATTTCCTGCCTCTCATTGCTGTTTTACTAAAGCTGGCAGCTTGCACAAGCTGGAAGTGTTGAGATATTCTGAATTACACCACTAGTGTTAACATGGCACAAATCAATACGTGAGTCGGTTCAGCAATTGCCATTCTAGAAATGCTATAAATAAGGTACTACTTGAATTGTGGGATGATTGTCCAAAAAATTCAGCTGAGTTGCGGACAAGCCATGGAAAATTGAAGAACACTAAGTAATAATGGACTTTATTATTTGTGATAATAAAGCCCATTATTCGTCTTCTGCGATTTTCTGCTGTTGGCTGGTGGCCACCCCTGGCTGAGAGTGGGGTGGCTCCTGCTGTCAAAATTGCGGTGAAAGCCTAATATTGCTGAATCCGCATTTCCACAATATCACAAGTTAAGTATAAAGAAACAAGCTGGACTGGATTTTCAACTGAATATACACACTTAATTGTACTGGGAACTGACGCGTTTGTCCCAGGGAAAAATATAGTGAAAGGTTTATATTGTGAAACTTCTGCAAGAGTGTCCACTGAAGGGGTATCTAGGCTACCTGATGTGCGATCACTTTGATCAACTTACTTTTTTTTTTCAAATGTTCTGACCTCAAGTTCCTCCAACATATTACTATGTGTGAAATAAAACCCTGCTGTTCTATTGAACAGTCCAGGTGAACAACCTAGTCATAGAAATAAATTCATTCAGTGAATTTTGCCCCTCTCCCACCTCCATTTTGGGACTCATTTCACAAACTCTGAGTTTATGAATATGCTCATTGTTTGAAGCTAGTCAATGAATGCTTTAAGTGACCAAATGTCAGCCTATGGCTTGCTCACAAATTATATTCCATGGTGTGTATTAATCATGTGATTTGTCACAGTAATCTTTCCACATTCCCACAATGACCGTGGCAGTGTATGTACATGCTTCTAGCTCCAGTACAGGTAGATAAATCCTTCCTTGGCTTATTTAAATGGCTCTGTGTCAAGGCTCCAACTACAGGTTTTAAATGGTCCTAGTTGCAAAGGATCTGGTCACACATCCTTGGGACATTGCAACTGCAGCATACTTGCACCTGTAGGACTCTGCAGTCATATATATTTATTTTTAAAGAATATCAGGGTTGGAAGGGATCTCAGGAGATCATCTAGTCCAACCCCCTGCTCAAAGCAGAACCAATCCCCAACTGCATTTTTTTTTTTACCCCAGATCCCTAAATGGCCCCCTCAAGGATTAAACTCACAACCTGGGGTTTAGCAGGCCAATGCGCAAACCACTGAGCTATTCCTCCCTCCACATCCCTCTAATAGTTCTGGCCATAAGCACAAATTTTGGCTTTATCCAAACTTCATTTTTCCACCAACCTAAACACAAATTTTTGCTCAAACTATTATTCATGGAAAGTAAATACAAACAGGATAAGAATAGTAAATCCCAATATGCTTTCTAATTTACCAACCTGTTCACAATTGTTTTGCCCTTGTTCACCAGCTGTTGTGTACTGTCAGGTGACCAGAGTTCAGAAAAAGTCCAGGATTAGGGAGGAACAATCAGTTGCACACATACAAAATGGGAAATGACTGCCTAGGTATGTGGAGAGGAATCTAGGGGTCATAGTGGATCACAAGCTAAATATGAGTCAACAGTGTAACACTGGGAAAAAAAGCAACCATCATTCTGGGATGTATTAGCAGGAGCATTGTATGCAAGACACGAGAAGTAATTCTTCCGCTCTACTCCATGCTGATTAGGCCTCAGCGAGAGTACTATGTCCAGTTCTGGGCACCACATATCAGGAAAGATGTGGACAAATTGGAGAAAGTCCAGAAAAGAGCAACAAAATTGATTAATGGTCTAGAAAACATGACCTGTGAGGGAAGATTGAAAAAAATAGAGTTTGTTTAGTCTGAGCAGAGAAGACTGAGAGGGAACATGACAACAGTTTTCAAGTACATAAAAGTTTGTTACAAGGAGAAGGGAGAAAAATTGTTCTTCTTAACCGCTGAGGATAGGACAAGAAGCAATGGGCTTAAACTGCAGCAAGAGTGGTTTAGATTGGACATTAGGAAAAACTTCCTGTCAGGGTGGTTAAGCACTGGAATAAACTGCCCAGGGAGGTTGAGGAATCTCTATCATTGGAGCTTTTTAAGAGCAGGTTAGACAAACACCTGTCAGGAATCGTCTAGCTAACACTTAGGGCATGGCTACACTTGCGAGTTAAAGCGCATTAAAGCAGCCCAGTGCGCTCTAACTCACGACCCGTCCACACTGGCAAGGCACATAGAGCGCTCTGACTCTGCAGCTAGAGCGCTCCTGGTACTCCACCTCGGTGAGTGGAATAACATTTGATGCGCTCCTCCTGGAGCACCATGGCGCCAGTGTGGACACCCTGGTCTGTTAATGTGCTCTGATTGGCCTCCAGAAGTGTCCCACAATGCCTGTTCTAGCCACTTTGCTTATCACTTTGAACTCTACTGCCCTGCCCTCAGGTGACCAACTGTCAGACCTGCCCTTTAAATTCTCTGGGAATTTTGAAAATCCCCTTCCTGTTTTTTCAGCCAGCCGTGGAGTGCTCTCAGCGAATCTTTCCAGGTGACCATGCTGCCAAGCACCAGGTGATCCCCATCATGGAGCAACGGCAAGGTGCTGGATCTCGTCAGTGTTTCAGGGGAGGAAACTGTCCAGTCCCAGCTGCGCTCCAGCCATAGGAATTACAATACCTTTGGGCAGATATCAAGGGACATTATGGAAAGGGCCATGACCAAGATGCACTGCAGTGCAGGGTTAAAGTGAAGGGTTAGGGTTAGGGTTAGGGTTAGGGAAGGAAAGGAATTATTTAAACTCAGTACCAATGTGGACACAAGAACAAATGGATATAAACTGGCTATCAGGAAGTTTAGACTTGAAATTAGATGAAGGTTTCTAACCATCAGAGGAATGAAATTCTGGAACAGCCTTCCAAGGGGAGCACTGGGGGCAAAAGACATATCTGGCTTCAAGACTAAGCTTGAAAAGTTTATGGAGGGGATGGTATGATAGGATAGCCTAATTTTGGCAATTAACTGATCTTTGACTATTAGCGATAAATATGCCCAATGGCCTGTGATGGGACACTAGATAGGGTGGGATCTGAGTTACTACAGAGAATACTTTCCTGAGTGTCTGGCTGGTGAGTCTTGCCCCATGCTCAGGGTTTAGCTGATCACCATATTTGGGGTTGGGAAGGAATTTTCCTCCAGGGAGGATTGGCAGAAGCCCTGGGAGTTTTTCACCTTCCTCTGCAGCATGGGGCACGGGTCACTTGCTGGAGGATTCTCTGCACCTTGAAGACTTTAAACTACAAGTTAAGGATTTCAATAACTCAGACATAGGTCAGGGGTTTGTTACAGGAGTGGGTGGGTGAGATTCTGTGGCCTGCGTTGTGCAGGTCAGACTAGATGACCATAATGGTCCCTTCTGACCTTAAAGTCTATTAGTTTATGAAGGAGCTGCGGAATGTCTACCACAAAGCCTGCAAGGCAAACCGCCGCTCCAGTGGTGCCCCCGCGACCTGCCATTTCTACAAAGAGCTGGACGCAATACTTGGAGGTGACCCCACCTCCACTCCAAGGACCACCATGGACACTTCAGAGCCCAGTTCAACAAGGCAGGAGGAGGAGGAGAAGGAGGAGCAAAGCATGAGCGAGGGTGCTGAGGTGGAGGAATATACCCCGGAATACCTAGATGCATGCAGCCATGAGCTGTTTTCAACCAGGAGGAAGGTAGCCAGTCACGGCGGCCAGTGCTTGGGGAAGGACAAACACCAGAGAAGGTGCCCAGTAGGTGGCTTTTATTTTGGGAAGGAAATTATGCAGTGCAGGGTCTTGGGGTGAGGAGGGTTAGGGCTGTATGCATTCCTAGATGCGGAATAGTGTGTTGATGTATTTTCTCACATCATGGTAATCAGCCTCAGTGATCTCTTCAAAGATCTCAGCCAGAACTTGGGCAATGCACTTGCACAGGTTTCTTGGGAGAGTCACTGTGGTCCTTGTCCCAGTCAAGCTAACATGTTTGCACCACTGTGCCATGAGGGGTGGCGGGACCATTGCTGCACACAGGCAAACTGCATATGGGCCAGGGCAGAAGCCGCATTGCAGTAGAAGACCTTAACTTGCTTCCCAGGTCACCCTCAGCAGCACGATATCTTCCAGGACAAGCTCCTGTGGAAAATGTGGGGACAGTGTTCAGTATAGGGGCCCCCTGCAGCTGTTGGCTCTCCCCAAGGCACAGAAACCCAGAGGACAGTACGGCCATGAAACAATCATTCCCCCTGGACCCTGTGCTTACTCATCATTTTGGGGCTCCCGCGGGTTTTGTGCTCTCACTTTGGGATGGGCAAATTATGCTATGTTGTAGACTGTGCTTGCCCTCCTTAAGTACAGGGGAATCATTGCTCTGTCTGGTGTGAACAATGCTGCCTCTGTTAAGTGTTGCATTTTGCCTTTACAGATGCTGTAGTGGGGTGATCCCCCGCTCCTGCCTGGGAGGGCTGCAGTGGTAAAAGCAGCTCTGGAGAGAGCTGCAGCTCTAAAAGCTGGGCTGATTGGGGAAATGGCCGCAGCTGGGCCACACCCCAATCAGGCCACAGCTGGCCTATATAAAAAGGCTGGGAGCCAGGAGCTCAGCAGTCTCTGTGTTCAGAGAGAGAAGGGTCTGGCTGCAGGGAGCTTAACCAGGTATGTGGAGCGGAGTGGGGCTGGGGAAAGGCCAAGGGAGCTGGGGCACTCTGGCCTAGGAAAGCCCCAGGCTGTAGGCCTGGTAAGGCCTATTAGGTACTGGGTTTCAGGGGCAGCCCACGGGTAGCCAGAGGCAGCAGATCCAAACCCCTTTGCCTGTGATGAGTGGCTTATACTGCAGTCTACCCCAGTGAATGGGGGCTAGATGGAGACTGGGCAGTAGCCAAGACTGAGGCAAAGTGAGGATAGTGGGTGGGGGTTCCCTGGGGAGGAGACACCCTGAGACTGAGGGGTGTTTGGCCAGGAGGCTGCACCCCAGATAACGGGGCACCGGGTTTGGGAGGGACACGGGGGCCAAGCAGCAGCAGGACACCAGCCTGCAGAAGGTGCTCCAATGGCTGGAGAGCTAATTCCTGGAGACGACCAGCAGGAGGAGCCACAGGGTGAGTCCCACATGTTTACAGATGCAACCTTGAGATCTCAGCCATCTGTGTTATCACCGGCCGAGAGGCTGCAAAGACTCAGGAAGAGGCCACATAGAAGCAAAGAAGACATGCTGCATGAAGTAATGCAGCAGTCCCTTAACGAGAATTTAAAAGTACAGGAGTGGAGGGAGAGTGAAAGGAGGATCCGCCAGCAGAATGCAGATCGCTGGCACAAAAGCATGGAGCTCTGGCAGTAAAGCATGGACTGGCTGTTAAGCATCATGGAGCACCAAGTGGACTCAATCCAGGAGCTTGTAGCCATGCAGGCGGAGCACTACTGCACCTGCCCCCTCCTGCAGCCCTTGTCCTAAAACTCTTTCCCTTGTGCCCCTATGTCACCTCCAACCCACTTTCCCCAACATCCGGGTTCTTGTCGCCACCAGCTGCCTCCAATATCTGTAGCTTCACCACCCAGCCCTGAAAACTATGACCCTTACCCTCTGCACTCAACACCCATCACCATGCAGTATAGCCATCCTGAAGTGCAGCACTCATTGCACAGCACTCCAGACAGGAAGACTGAGTATGATAACAGGACATATGCAAATCTGTGATTGTACCGTTCCCCACTCCACCCCCTTGCCCTTTCTGTTTCCAAAGCAGTTGTGTTTCTTTTCAATAAATGGATTTTTTGGCTTTGAAAACATTCTTTATTATTGCATAAAGTAAAAGATACCCTAGAACAGGAAAGCAGCAGGCACTGCAAGTCAGCATAGCAAACACAGATTCCTACTAACATTGGAACCATTGCACTTCACACTCGTGCAGGGCACTAGACATTATTGTTGGTTTTCAGCCTCAAATTCCTCCCTCAAGGCATCCCTAATCCTTACAGCCCCACGCTGGGCCCCTCTAATAGCCCTGCTCTCTGGCTGTTCAAATTCAGCCTCCAAGTGTTGGACCTCCAAGGTCCATACCTGAGTGAAGCTTTCACTCTTCCCTTCACAACTTTTATGGAAGGTACAGCACATGGATATAACTGCAACAATGTTGTCATCGGCCAGGTCCAGCTTCCCACACAGAAAGCGCCAGCAGCCCTTTAAATGGCCAAAAGCACACTCCACAGTCAGAATCATAGCATTTCAGGGTTGGAAGGGAGCTCAGGAGGTCATCTAGTCCAACCCCCTGCTCAAAGCAGGACCAATTCCCAACTAAATCATCTCAGCCAGGGCTTCATTAAGCTTGACCTTAAAAACCTCTAAGGAAGAAGATTCCACCACCTCCCTTGGTAACTCATTCCAGTGCTTCACCACCCTCCTAGTGAAAAAGTTTTTCCTAATATCCAAACTAAACCTCCCCCAGTGCAACTTGAGACTGTTACTCCTTGTTCTGTTATCTGGTACCACTGAGAACAGTCTAGATCCATCCTCTTTGGAACCCCCTTTCAGGTAGTTGAAAGCAGCTATCAAGTTCCCCCTCATTCTTCTCTTCTGCAGACTAAACAATCCCAGTTCCCTCAGTCTCGCCTCATAAGTCATGTATTCCAGCCCCCTAATCGTTTTTTGTTGCCTTCTCCTGGACTCTTTCCAATTTTTCCACATCCTTCTTGTACTGTGGGGCACAAAACTGGACACAGTACTCCAGATGAGGCCTCACTAATGTCGAATAGAGGGGAATGATCACGTCCCTCGATCTGCTGGCAATGTCCCTACTTATACAGCCCAAAATGCCGTTAGCCTTCTTGGTAACAAGGGCACACTGTTGACTCATGTCCACTGTAACCCCTAGGTCCTTTTCTGCAGAATTGCTGCCTAGCCACTCGGTCCCTAGTCTGTAGCAGTGCATGGGATTCTTCTGTCCTGAGTGAAGTACTCTCCGCATGTCCTTGTTGAACCTCATCAGGTTTCTTTTGGCCCAATCCTCTAATTTGCCTAGATTAGCCTGTTGTTGAAATGCTCCTTGCTGCTGTCAAGGCTTCCTGTGTAGGGTTTCATGAGCCACAGAATTAAAGGGTAAGCAGGGCCTCCAAGGATCACAATGGGCATTTTGACTTCACCTACAGTGATCTTTTGGTCTGGGAACAAAGATCAGGCTACTGTTCCGAAAGATGTGCGGATCATGCACCTTTCCAGGCCTGCCTGCTGTATGTCAGTGACATGCCCACAGAGAGCCACAAGCGCCTGGAGAACCACAGAGAAATACCCCTTCCGATTAATGTATTCGGGGGCTAGGTGGGCTGGTGCCAGAATTGAAATATGCATCCCAGCTATAGCTCCTCCGCAGTTAGGGAAACCCATTTGTGCAAAGCCAGCCACAATGTCCTGCATGTTACCCAGAGTCACGGCTCTTCTGAGCAGGGTGCGATTAATGGCCCTGCAAACTTGCATCAACATGATTCCAACAATCGGCTTTCTCATTCCAAATTGGTTAGCGACCAATCGGTAGCTGTCTGAAGTTGCCAGCTTTCAGATTGCAATAGCCACCTGCTTCTCCACTGTCAGGGCAGCTCCCAATGCCACTGCAAGTGCTGGAAATGTGGCCATGCCAATGCGCTTGCAGCTGTTAGTGTGAACAGATTGCAGCGCTTTCCCAACTGTGCTCTCCGAAGGCTGGTTTAACCCAAAGCGCTCTACATCTGCAAGTGTAGCCATACCCTAAGTCCTTCCATGAGCGCAGGGGACTGGACTAGATGGCCTCTCAAGGTTCCTTCCAATCCTGCACTTCTATGATTCTATTAGGTGAGGTGCCTAAACAGCATGCCTAGGTGTGTTCAAATATCTCAGTAAAGCCTTGTCTACACAAGAAAGTTGTATTGGCTAAATTAAAGTTGTAATTTTAAACCAATGTAGTTAAACAGGTGCAAAAACCTATGTGGACACTCTTATTTTGGTTTAAACAAGGCTTATTTTGATTTCATTTACATCAGTTAGGAATCAGTTTAAGTTAAACCAAAGTAAGATATTCAAACTGATATAAAAGCCTCTACCCACGGGTCTGCATTGGTTTTTATTAAATCAGTTTTAAAACAGTCTTCAAGACTATGTTTATTAAGGTTTTAGTTTTAGCTCTATGACAATCCCATTTTTCCTATATTGTTTTCAGGTTTCATTTCCCAACAGTATAGTCACTTGTTTGGATTTTTTTTAATTGTAAGGCATGTTATTTACAGATCTATATAATAATAGGAGATATACCAATCTCCTAGAACTGGAAGGGCCTTGAAAGGTCATTGAGTCCAGCCCCCTGCCTTCACTAGCAGGACCAAGTACTGATTTTTGCCCCAGATCCCTAAGTAGCCCCCTCAAGGATTGAACTTGCACCCTTGGATTTAACAGGCTAATGCTCAAACCACAGAGCTATCCCTCCTTCCCCCTATCTCATAGAACTGGAAGGGACATCATCATGTCCAGCCTCCTGCCTTCACTAGCAGGACCAAGCACTGATTTTGCCCTAGATCCCTAAGTGGCCTCCTCAAGGATTGAGCTCACAACGCTGGGTTTAGCAGGCCAGTGCTCAAACCACTGAGCTATCCCTATAGTGAGTAGCTCCTGCTCCTCCCTCCCCCCTTCCCCAAGTCAGCTGGTACCATAGGGCCCAGTTTTGGCCCCCTTACTCACCTTGAGTACTAGCATGCTCTGAGTATGCCCACACAGTCTAATTTTGATTGTCTTGCCTTGGTACTGCTGAGGGCTCCAACTTCTTTAACAATCTGCTAATATGTTACAATTTTGTATTAGCATTTGGGCTTTGGGAAGTTCAAACTTCTGCTCGCAATGATGAGTTAATTCAGAACAACACAAGCTATCTTCTAGAGACTGCTCTCTTTCTGTCTTGTGAAGACACCGCCATAATCTTTACTTTAGGGCTATCTTTTGAAAATCACAGCCCCAGCTCAGGAACAAAGTGAGGCTGACAACAGTATTGTCAGAGGCAGATGATGAAATATTAATCTATGCTTTGTGACATCCAAGCTGGATTAGAGTAATTCCCTCTTTGCAGGTCTCTCTCAGGCCTCTCTTTACAAAATGCAGTGTGTATAGAATTCAGCTGGCAGGATTTTAACACGTACTGGAGACAATCAGCAAGCTTCCCAGGCACTAAGCTTGCAGCCCGGTCAGAAAGACCTATATTAGTTCTGTATGTACATGTACCCTTTTTGTTGTCACATGCAGTATATGGCCATAATGATAGCTGCTAAAAATGACTACAAAAAGAATTGATGAATGCCTCATACTGCCCTTCCCTGCACAAGAAACAAAAAAAGTCCCCTTCTTCTGATAAGCTATTCCTATCCCTAAACAGAACAACACTGCGCACCTATCCCCAGCGCCTGTGCACCACCATGTCTCCTAAACCCCTCCAATACCTCCTCATCCTCCTATAGTACAACTGAACCCTGATATCGATTTCTCACACTTGCTGTCTGGTCACCCTACCCAGAGGCCTGCCTGACCTTGAGGGCTCCCCTTCCACTTTCCTGTGTGGCAGAGTCCTCATAACCCCAACAAGGCTGGGCCCAGGATTCCTGGGGGGCTCGATCCCCAACATTGTCATGGTCACTCAGGCAGATGCTAGAGGTCTCCACTTCAGGGTGCTCTCTCCGCTCTGGACGCTTCCATGACCCACTGATCATTACATATAGTTCAAGCAAATACAACTGATTAAACAGCAACCAATTTTAAAAATAAGGAAAAATGGGAGAGTTTAAAGGAAAACACGTCACCCCACTCTGTGGCACAGGGACATCACAGCCAGCATCTCTGGAATGTAAGGGAAGTTCAATCTGTTCCTCCCAAGTCCCAGGCCTCCCGCCCAGGCCCCGGCTGTGCCGCAGGGATGCTGCAGGATGGACACTTGCTCTGGGGGTGGCCACATGCCTTCAGGCTCTAGGTGGCAGGACCCTTCTTCCCAGCATCTGCCCCCTCATTGGGGTTATGATCCCCCTCCAAGTCTTGCATGCAAGGCCTCTTGGCTGGCAGAGGCTGATTAGAGGTTTATGGGGCCATGGGCCAGAGCAAGTGGGGTCCCCTCAGGAGATTTCCCCACTCCCTGGTAGGAGTGCTGGGTGGGCAGAGATCAGGGCATGGGGGTGCTCATTTGTCCAGACCCCCGCCCCCACAATTGGCACGGCCTCTATTGGCCCAGTGGCTAATTCACCACTGTTGGCTGGTGGTGTCTCCTGCAGGGGCACTCAGCCCAGGGTCCACCTCACTCTCTCCAACTGCTCACCATGCCCAGCTCCGGACTGCTCCACCCTCAGCTCCAGCTCCACCACTTTGCCTCAGCACTGCTGCTGCTGCTCTGCCTCCAGTGCAGCCCCCTGGGCTGCTCCTCTGGCCAGTGCAGCCCTAATCCCCAGCTCAGCTCAGCTCAGGCTCCTGCTCACTCTTTGGCTCAGCCCCACTTTGGCCCAGGTAGCTCCATCTCACATGGAGGCTGGGACCCCAGCCTCCTGACTCCCTCACTGGCCTCCCTGTACTGTCAATCAGGCTGACCTGGAGCATTGGCCTCTCCCCATTGTTCCTGGGGACTGTCCGTCTCAGGGTCCTGGTTTCCCATCAACCCTTCCCCTTTCTTTTGGTACTGCGAGATCAACCAAAAAAACCCACTAAGTTTTAGTAAGGGGACAACACAGACATGAGAGGCAAAGTGGCAGAAGGTCTGTAACATACCAGCAGAGTGAACAATGGGCTGGTTTGCATATGCCCATTAGTTCTACTTGTGGGTTTTTGTGAGTGGTGTTTAGGGAGATATTAGCTAAGTGGAAAGACAAAAGAAAGGAGCGGGGAGATGGAAGGGAGAAGAGGGAAGAGAAGCAGGAGGGGCAGCTGGAGTGAGGTTGAAGTGAAGAGACAGAGGGAGAAGTGGGAACAAACAGTCAATCAGCATAGGGGAGAGAATGTCAAGAGTGAACACTGGGAAAAGAGAAATTGGTGACATCATCAGTAAACAAGTGGTTCAAAGGTGCCTGCAGCTGAAACTCCTTTGTTTGCTGCCACTGCCTTGCCTCAGTGGATGAGCCTATGTGGCTAAGTGCATAAAGTCTGGTTTTCCTTGAGGGGAGATCTACCCTGCACACTTCTAGGTCTGAGAGATGCTGGAGCAGGATATCCCAGCTGGACTTCTCTACCCCTCCAAGATGCTGCTCCTGCCAACTTCAGTCACTGGAGATTTTTTTTTTCCAGCCCACGTGGCTGAAAGGAGTGGTGGGTTCACAGGGTTTCTGGTACCCTTTGTACCTCCCTTTCCCCACCTGTGTAGAATGGGATAGTTATACCATACAGCACAGATTTGCTAACTTAAGGCTTAAGAGATGTTTCTCAAGTGCATTGAAATCAAAATGTTTTTAGTGCTACATGTTTGTAATTTAGGAATCTTTTAGCAAAGTTAACTAGTTGTAAACATATTCAGTGTCTGGGATTTTATTGCCTTTTCCACAAGGTGCATAGCCTGTGACACACAACCCATATGTGAAGGAGGGATAACATTATTCACTTACCCACCTAAGAGGAAAGTGCAATGTTTGCACAATTCTTTTGCTCTGCAAAGTGTGGGTTAGCTCAGGCTGTTTGTACACAAACCATAGTAAAGGGCAGTGCTCTTAGGAGAGAGAGAGTATCTCAGAGCTCAAGGGATGTGATGCTGGGTGGCTCTCCTCTCCTATACTTTATGGCTGTATAAAGGACAGCAACTGTCTGTCTGGTTCCCCATCTATAAAATGGAAATATTTTCCTATCTCAAAGGGGTACTATAAAGATTAGTTAAGATCTGTAAAACCGTTGGAGATGAAAACTGTTTATTAATACTCATTTACTTCATTTGAGGGTGGTTGTAATAACATACTGTAGCGTCTGGACTGGTTAATTTTGTTTTATTGCCTACAGTCCAGGTCGTGTGAGATGTCATCCTTAAAAACGCAGATGCCTTCAATCAGCATTTCTTTTGCACAATGTACACCAAATACTTTTGCATAAGTACAGGGCTAAAAATTCTAAGCCCGTGTTTTGCATAATACCTGGTACCTTCCTGAGAAGGCAAAATTATGGAACATTCCATTATGCTTCTCAGGAGACTGGATGAATAGTCTTGGAGGGTGAAGACCTGAAGACAGAATGGCAACTCACTAACTGGAAGGGGAGGGCGGGGGAAGAGGCAGCCAGCCACCAACAGCAGCAAGGAGATTGGGGTAGCAAAGCAGGATTCTAACTTTAGGATAATCTCCAGGAGAGTTTTTTGCAAATCATATTAATTACATGACTATAAGCTATGAATCTTCTTACATTATTAAGGATCTGATTTAGCCCAAAATATCATCTGTGGCTGTTGGCTCATGAAAGAGCTGTAATACTCTAAACTCTCTACTTTCACGCATAGCAGCCTCATATTGCCACCACATTCACCAGCCCCCAACCCTACCCCTTCAAGGGACAGAGTCCCACATACCAATGCTAGTCAGGCTCTTAGATAATCAGGTTATGGTACGGTGCACTGAATATGTATTGACCCACGTCTTAAAACGAGCAGAGCTTTCACTGCATCTCAGGCAAGATTTGTGTAAGATTTGTATAGCCATTGCTCAGTTCCTTTCGGTTTGTTCATTATTACTGAGTGCATCAACGTGGATATGGCAGATTTTTGGTGGCATTGTGAAAACCGTTTAAGAAGAATTGAGAATCCCCATGGGTGCATGTGCCCAGCTAGAGTAGCAACCTGTAACCAAGGCGTGCCATGGACTCCACCACAAGGCGAACCTCAATTCTCCAGCAACACCCTTGAATTCCAGGGCACGCGGGTGGAAGTGCTACAGCAATGTCACATCTTTTTTTTTTTAATTTAGGTTTTTATTGAATTAAATATAAAAATAAATGACACAATCAACACAGTCGCCCCAGGCTATTTTAATATGAATTTTAATTTGCTGGTCATTGTTCCCAGTTTCTATTTTCATGGTGCTGCTGGTTGTCATCTTAGGTTTCAAAGTTAACCACCCACTGAAAAGCATGCAACAGTACCCGTCTCTCAGAGAGATGATTTTAGGCTTTCTGCAGAGACATATATCAATGTATTGGTTACACTCTTGTCAAGATAGCTGAGATTCTGTAGCACAATTCTGCAGCAAACGGTGAATTTTGCAGCTAAATCCAGAACCATGGAACACTGGATGCTTCCTGTAACTTTATTAGGATTTCTAAAAAGAACCGTGCATTTTTGTTTAAATTAATTGTACTTGTTCTTTCCCATGACAAAATATTTACTGGAGCAGATACTGAATACTGAGATTCTGGTAATGCACACACCTTGTAAAAGCTTTTTTGCAGTGTGGTGAACTGGTGACTCTGTCTGTACAATCTATGGCTCTGCACGAGATCCTGAAGTCACAGCATGCATGTCTACCACCCTGCAAACTCCATTTTGAAGGTGCAGGCTTTTGCCTTCCCTCTCGTCTGTTTACCTCCGGGTTGAGCTGAAATTTGAAAGGCTGGTGGCAAAGAAATAACAAAGGAGAGTCAATGATGTTACATGCTCTCCCACTGAAACCCAATAACCATAAATAACAAGCTGACTTCTGATCAGGAGAACTGGTTTGTTAGATAAGAGGTTGCATGGGCAAGGAAATCACCTGATAGGGGCCTGTGATCACATGGGGAAGCTGAACATGGAGTCTCCTGACAGAGGAGACTGGAAGGTTATAAAAGGAGAGGAGCTGATGTGTTTGGGGTTATTGACTATTTGTCTCCAACTCGAGGTGAGGGAGAGGTCACCCACCATATAGGAGAAGCCTGAATGCAAGTGTTGGAGGAACTAACTAGGGGCAGAGCTCTTCTCGACCTGCCGCTCACAAACAGGGAAGAATTAGTAGGGGAAGCAAAAGTGGATGGGAACCTGGGAGGCAGTGACCATGAGATGGTCGAGTTCAGGATCCTGACACAAGGAAGAAAGGAGAGCAGCAGAATATGGACCCTGGACTTCAGAAAAGCAGAATTTGACTCCCGCAGGGAACTGAAGGGCAGGATCCCCTGGGAGAATAACATGAGGGGGAAAGGAGTCCAGGATTGCTGGCTGTATTTTAAAGAATCCTTATTGAGATTGCAGGAACAAACCATCTCAATATGTAGAAAGAATAGTAAATATGGCAGGCGAACAGCTTGGCTTAACAGTGAAATCCTTGCTGATCTTAAACACAAAAAAGAAGCTTACAAGAAGTGGAAGATTGGAAAAATGACTAGGGAGGAGTATAAAAATATTGCTCAGGAATACAGGAGTGAAATCAGAAAGGCCAAATCACACTTGGAGTTGCGGCTAGAGTAACAAGAAGGGTTTCTACAGGTATGTTAGCAACAAGAAGGTGGTCAAGGAAAGTGTGGGCCCCTTACTGAATGGGGGAGGTAACCTAGTGACAGAGGATGTGGAAAAAGCTAATGTACTCAGTGCTTTTTTTGCCTCTGTCTTCACGAACAAGGTCAGCTCCCAGATTACTGCACTGGGCAGCACAGCATGGGGAGGAGGTGACCAGCCCTATGTGGAGAAAGAAGTGGTTCAGAAGTATTTAGAAAAGCTGGACAAGCACAAGTCCATGGGGCCAGATGCACTGCATCCGAGGGTGCTAAAGGAGTTGGCGGATGTCATTGCAGAGCCATTGACCATTATCTTTGAAAACTCATGGCCATCGGGTGAGGTCTGGAATGACTAGTAAAAGGCTAATGTAGTGCCCATCTTTAAAAAAGGGAAGAAGGAGGATCTGGGGAACTACAGGGGAACTACAGCCTAACCTCAGTCCCTGGAAAAATCATGGAGCAGGTCCTCAAGGAATCAATTTTGAAGCATTTTGAGGAGGAAAGTGATCAGGAACAGTCAACATGGATTCACCAAGGGCAAGTCATGCCTGACTAACCTAATTGCCTTTCTACGATGAGATAACTGGCTCTGTGTATGAGGGGAAAGCAGTGGACGTGTTATTCCTTGACCTTAGCAAAGCTTTTGATATGGTCTCCCACAGTATTCTTGCCAGCAAGTTAAAGAGGTATGGGCTGGATGAATGGACTATAAGGTGGATAGAAAGCTAGCTAGATCGTTGGACTCAACAGGTAGTGATCAATGGTTCCATGTCTAGTTGGCAGCTGGTATCAAGCGGAGTGCCCCAAGAGTTGGTCCTGGGGCTGGTTTTGTTCAATATCATTATTAATGATCTGGAGGATGGTGTCGATTGCACCCTCAGCAAGTTTGCAGATGACACTAAACTGGGAGGAGTGGTAGATACGCTGGAGGGTAGGGATAGGATAGAGAGGGATCTAGACGAATTAGAGGACTGGGCCAAAAGAAATCTGATGAGGTTCAACAAGGACAAGTGCAGAGTCCCATGCACTGCTACAGACTAGGGACTGAGTGGCTAGGCAGCAGTTCTGCAGAAAAGAACCTGGGGATTACAGTGGATGAGAAGCTGGATATGAGTCAACAGTGTGCCCAAGAAGGCTAACGGCATTTTGGGCTGTATAAGTAGGGGCACTGCCAGCAGATCGAGGGATGTGATCATTCCCATCTATTCAGCATTGGTGAGGCCTCATCTGGAGTGCTGTGTCCAGTTTTGTGCCCCACAGTACAAGAAGGATGTGGAAAAATTGGGAAGAGTCCAGGGGAGGGCAACAAAAATTATTAGGGGGATGGAGCACATGACTTATGAGGAGAGGCTGAAGGAACTGGGATTGTTTAGTCTGCAGCAGAGAAGAATGAGGGGGGATTTGATAGCTGCTTTCAACTACTTGAAAGGGGGTTCCAAAGAGGATGGATCTAGACTGTTCAGAGGTACCAGATAGGATAAAGCGTAATGGTCTCAAGTTGCAGTGAGGGAGGTTTAGGTTGGATATTAGGAAAAACTTTTTCACTAGGAGGGCGGTGAAGCACTGGAATGGATTACCTAGGAAGTTGGTGGAATCTTCTTCTTTAGAGGTTTTTAAGGTCAGGTTTGACAAAGCCCTGGCTGGGATGATTTAGTTGGGGATTAGGTCCTGCTTTGAGCAGGGGGCTGCACTAGATGACCTCCTGAGGTCTCTGCCAACCCTATGATTCTTTCTTCATTAAAGCCATCAGGCAACCCGTTGCTAAACGGACTGACAACCCAGGACTCCTAACTCTTGTGTCTGTGCTCTACTCACTAGGTCAGGGTGGCCACTGGAAACACTACCTCTTGGATGGACATAGCAATCCTCGCTTCCCGGGTCAGGGAGATCCTTGGAGAAAGTAGTAGCCATGTTGGCACAACTCTTCAGGAAAGGTGATGTAGGATGAGAAGGTCCCACCAGTTGAACTTACACTCAAAGGTTTAAAGTTCAGCTCACTTGGAGTGACAAATAAGGGACCAGGTTGATGCCGGGTTTAATACAACCTGTTTACCCATTGCACTGCTTTTTAATACCATCTCAAATGCTCCTATGCTACTGCTACACCTGAGGGATGTATTAGTTTCCTGTTCCTTTAAAAAATAAATATGTAAGGACTGAGGAGAAGGGAAGTCATTGGGCTGGGAAGAAGAAAGCAGAGATGGTTGGCTCACCAGCAAAAAGAAAGAAAAAGTGTAAGAAAAAGTTCACGACTGCTTGCCCAGTTTAGTACTGGCTAGTCTTTTCAAACACAACTATTTATTGAATGACAATTTGGGGCTCCATATTTATTGGCTCCCATACACTCTGTGGCCTATAAAAGGTGCAAGGCAATGGCTCAATGAACAAGAAGGTGCCATCTTTATATAATCACTTTTCTGGGTAGAACTGCATTTTATTAGTATTTATTTGTATTACAGTAGCATCTAGGAGCCCTCGTCATGGACCAGGCCCCATTGTGTTAGGCAATGGACAAACACAGAACAAAAAGGCAGTCTCTGACCCCAGGGGCTTAAAATCTACGCATGAAACAAGAGAGAACAGATGGATCCAGACAGGGGCATACAAGGAAACAATGTGACAGTATTGGTCAGCATGAAAGGCAGTGGTCTTGGCACACTAGCAGCCTAGCCACGATCAAGTTTTGTGTAGGCATTAAAGTAGAGTTTTGACGAGGGAAAATAACTCCTGGCGGCAGTTGGTCTCTATTGCTTGCTTGTAAAAGACTGTGTCTGAATCTTTTCATTCTTTCAAACAGTTAGCCAAAGGACATTTGGATTTTCAGTGCTGTAAAGAATGCTGCATTAAGAATGATGTTTTCTTTTAAAAAGCAGTTGAATAGTATCTTTGTGCCAAGCAGACAAGTGCTTTGCAGTCTTTTTGGTAACAGGAACAGTAGCATATAAACTTAGATTACTTTTAGTAACCACTGCAGAATAATAACAGTGTCATTACTTCTGTAAATGAATGCAGGATCGATAGAAGTGTGTGTCGTCATGGTGGAAATGTTCTAGCTGATGAATACTGTATACAGATGCTCCCCCACTTATGCAAGGCGTTCCATTCCGGAATGCCTTGCGTAACTCGAATTTTGCATACGTCGGAAATGCATCTCTGACCATTATGCAAAATAAATAAATAAGACATACAACAACAACAACAACAAAACCCCCAAACCCCCTCCTATTTCTAGCTTACAGAACTTTTTCTGTAAATTCAGATTTGCGTACGTCAGATTTACGTAACTCGCGGAATGTCTGTATGCCTTTTTTATTAATCTTTGCAAAATCAGAGCATTTTCTCCATTTAGTAGAATTTATTACTGGTAGTGAATACTGAGTCATTTAGTGTGTGTGTGTGTGTGTGTGTAACACTGACAGACCCTGGTTATCGGTGGGTGGGACTGAACCCAGGACCTTTGGAGCTTCGTGCATGAGCCTCCACTGCATGAGTTAAAAGCCACATGACCCTTAGCAAAGGCTGTAGAGCAGACTCATTTAATTCTCTCTAAGTGGTCTTGGTGCCACTAGATGAGGCAGAACACCGCACCCAGGAGGTGTGTGGGTTACATACTTCCACTAGCTGAGGAAGCGCGTCCTGAGCTTCAGAGACTTCCCAGCTGAAATCCCAGACAAGCCCCTTCTTGTAACACTGACAGACTCTGGTTGTCAGTGGGCACATCGAACCTGGGACTTATGGAGCTAAATGCATGAGCCTCTACTGCAGGTGGCCACATGGTCCCTAGCTAAGGCTTTAGAGCAGACTCGTTAATTTCAAAGTGGTGTTGGTGCCACTAGCTGGGACACAGCACCGCACCTAGGTGGTGCGTGAGTTGCATAGGTGTGGGTATGTCCACTTCATAGTAGTGACCACTCCTGCTTGCCAATGAACCACCTTACACAATAGCATTTGGTGGATCTTTACAATAAGAAGTAAAAACAAGTTAGGTAGTTACTGCCACCATTTTCAGTCCCCAGTCTAGCAAGGAGAGGTTCATAGGTGAATCCCCTATGCCTCTGTTGAGCCCCCATGAATTCCAGCTCCCTTCCCTTCCAGTCAGCGGGCCAGTGCAGGTGCAGGAGTCTGCCTGCACGTCTCCTCGGGATCAGGTCCAAGGTGTATACATTTTCCAGGGCTAAAGGCCTGATCCCTTTTATAATGCCAAGCAGCACAACTCAAAGGCAGACAAGTTTGACTCAATTACTTCCTGTCTCAGTTTGTTTATTACTACATGGACAGAGATTAATGTGAGAGATGGGAAATAAACCAATACACTGAAGTAGAAAAGCAAAACTTAACTTGGCTGGAAACAAGAAGAGAAATGATTGAGAAACAACCCTTAAGCTGATACTGTATTGTAAATGAGACCTGACTCCCGTCACTGTCTTGAGAAATGGAAAAGCTACCCACTCACCTCGGTGTGCAGAACAATTGAGCCTGCCAGACCTCACGTATTGTTGACCTGCTCCTGTGTAGTTATTTACATCAGAGCAAGGTGAATATAACAATGGTGTCAGATCAGAATACACTAGCTGCTCATTAGTAGCAACATAGCCTTTTTGCTACATTGCTCCTAAGCAGCTATTGCTGTTATGGGGAGTGCTGACAATTCACAGCAGAGAAACTAATTATAGGGGAAATGCTGCTCATAAGCGGTGGAAGCCTTTGTTTGTGGGTTTTGGGTTTGGCTTTGTTCTCTCTGGGTCCTGGACGGGGTTAGAGGTGCAACCAGGTTTCTGCCAATCTCCCTGCTACAGTCTCTTATCTATTCAGAATTGTAAGTAAGAAAAGGCGGTCATAGTCTTTTAATTTGTTTTTTTTCCATTTGCATATATGTACTTGCTGGAAGTAGCTTAAATTGTGTTTCTGCTGGAGAAAGTTTCTTTCTATTGTTTATAAGTTGAAAGACCCTGTAACTTTTTACCATCTAAAGTGCAGAGATAGAAAAAAATTAAAGGTTTTTCTTTTTTATTAAAAGTTTTGCTTTTGAAGACCTGTTTGATTTTTTTTTCCCAGTTGAGGCTCTAGGGAATTGAGTCTGTATATAACAGGGAATTGGTGGGGAGAAGGAAAGGTAAATTTCCTCTTTGTGTTAGATTCACAGAACTTGAATCTGTATTGCCTCTGGGAGAAGGGGAGAGAGAAACTTGATCTCTCTGTGTTGTGTTTCAAGGAATTGAATCACGGTATCTCCTAGTGTACCCAGGCAGGAAAGATCTGGGAGGAGGTAAAGTGGTGGGAGGGAATGGTTTATTTCCCTTTGTTGTGAGACTCAAGGAATCTGGGTCTTGGGGTCCCCTGGGAAGGTTTTGGGGGGACCAGAGGATATCAGGCCCTATAAATTCCTGATTGGTGGCAGCGCTACAGAATCTAAGCTGGTAATTAAGCTTAGAGGACTTTATGCTAGTACCCATATCCTGGACGCTAAGGTCCAGATTTGGGAATTATACTATGACACAAGTGTCTACTGTAATAGCATTTTTGATGTAGCACTTAATGCTAGGGATTAGCACTCAGATGCAGTCCAGGATCTGGCTCTTAATTCTCCTGTTTCACTATTTTTCCAGTTGATATCTTACAGTTGCTGAGGATGTACGTTTCTGGAGATTACCACTTTAACTCAGATAACTGATCCAGCCATCCTGCAACCAAAATCTGCAATTACCTTTATACTACTCATGAGGAGTGCCACTGAATTCAACAGCACTCCATGGATGTGCAGACTCTGTTGTAGGATCTGGGCCATCTACAGTAGAGATGCTGTAAAATTTCCTTACACTAAAAGATTTGCAGGCTGACACCTGGCAGGGAATCCAGGAAGACTCAGCTTAAGTTCTATGGATACAGAATTCCTGCACAAGAAGACTGATGGAATGTTCTGCACTTTGTCGCCCGCCTCCATACCAGTTATAAAAGGATTGACCATCAAAATCAATCATTCATACTGCACACCATAACATCCAGAAAAATGTATAGTAATACACTAACGTCTAATTAAAGTAAATATATGAACTCAGGAGAGAGGATTATTCTAAACCGTGATAAATAGTCAGATCACGCTCTGTATTTCCCATCAATATTTAACTTAGAAACAATTGGCTAATGGTGAACCAGCAATTAGCATGCAAAATAGAGCCCTTGTGCTATAAAGTATAGGTTTCCAATGTGTGTATGCTAAGAGCTGCTTGGCACAGCAAAAGAAGAGGCTGTGTGTTTAACAAATGTCCTCATAATGAGCTCAATTGAAAAGCTTATTTAAGGTTTCTGTATTCATTCCAGACCCCTCCAGCTGTCACATTTGTCACATCAGCAGTAGGCTAATGTTTATCCTGTTCTGGTTGATAAATCAGACTATATGGGAAAAAAATTCTCACTTGTGCTATTTGTTACAGTTTTTCATAAGAGTAGGAACAGAGCATAAAATCAGCTTCTAATTAAACTATTTTTTAAAATAAACCGCTCAGATTTAAATATTTAACACTGAGAAACTATAATGTAAAGGATATTAAAGGTGTTCATCTAGTAAATGTATTCACAGAAGTCTGAGCCCACATTGCTCCATCTCCATGAGATGAATAAAATATCAGATCACAGATTCTAAAACTGATGACTCTTCTTCTCAGTAGGTGGCAGAATTAGAATGTCAGATATAATCTCAGGGCTCAGTTTTAGTTGAATTACATCTTGATTCCACAGCCTATAAAAATAGATGCCCCATTCTGCCTACTGTAGCACACGTGACCAACACGTTTTCCTGGGCTGAGCCCTGTGGATAACCGGAAGCTTGTAAAATTTTAAACCTTTCATGTAAACATTTCTCCCCTCTCCTTGCCCCGGAAGAAGATTCACGGTCATGCACACTTACGAATCACTGAATTATGCATGGAGCCCAAATCCTGCCTGGGCTGCTGAATGCTCTCACCTCCCATTCAAGTAAGTGGGAGCTGAGGGCTCTCAGAAGGGGTCAGCACTTTACAGGACTGTAACTGGCCACTTTGTCTACAATATAATTTTAACAAAAATCACGTTTACTGAGCACCACCAAGTTCAACTGGTGCAGATTCACTTACCTTTTTATTTCATTATTATTACTTTAAATTAAAACTGGCCCAAACTAAGCAGTTACATTTTAGGCTCTTACCCCATCTCACTGCAGAAGTGACTAAATACTTTTCTTAAAAAAGAGCTGATTATGCTGTATTCCAGTAGCATGTAGCCCACGCTACTGGCCACTGCCTTCATGGGCCTTCCAGAGGCAGACTTCCCAAGTCCCTCATAAGCCTTCACTACCCCAGCACCAGGGCAGAAGCAGTGGAGATCATACAGGACTAGGGCCTACTCCCATTCCCTTCCTTCCACTAGCTCTAGGGCAGTTGCACCCAATGCAACCTCCATCTCCAGTACTCAGAGGTTGAAAGCCCACCACTTTCACTGGCTCCAGATTCTCCTAGCACTTTTCCCTTGTGATGTCACCTGCATTCTACTCAGTTCAGCACCAAACCTACCTCAGCAATAACTTGCTTTCCCTGGCCGGCCACTTTGTGTCAACAATGGAAATAGGCAAGGGTTAAAAGTGATTTATTTTTTTTAAAGGCGTGAGATTTAATTGTACAAAACGGAGGCAAGTGCTAAGCATCATTAGAGAGCAAGAGTTATAAGTAATTTTAAAATCACAGAAAAAACTGAAGTTAAATAAGGGCTTGTCTGCAGTGGCACTTTACAGCACTGCAACTTTCTTGCTCAGGAGTGTGAAAACCCCCGAGTGCTGCAAATTGCAGCGCTGTAATGTGCCAGTGTAGACAGTGCCCCAGTGCTGGAAGCCACGCCCCTCATGGAGGTGGGTTTTTCAGAGTGCTGGGAGAGAGCCGTTCTGCCACGACTACAAAGGCCATGTTAAAGCGCTGCCATGGCAATGCTTAAACGTTGCCAGTGTAGACAAGCCCTAAACGTCCTTTAAGAGGTAAAGGCTAAAATCTTTTTCTTTAAAATCATTAAGCAGGGTTAAACCATAAATTAAATAAAGATGGAGCTAACACATCTGTCTTTGGGCCTGATCCTGCAAAAGCCTGCCCCTCAGACTAACTTTACTCATGCGAGTAGTACATTAAGCTGCAATGGGAAGGCAGAGGGTTCCATGCCAGTGGATCCTAAGGCTGTATACCCTCACAGTGTAGATCACGTCCTTAAAAGATTCTGTTCCCACTTACCTCAACCCGTCTGAGCATCGGAGGGTTTGATTTTGCCATCCATGTAGCAACAGCCTTTTCAAAATCTAGCATTTTTAATCTAATCTATATCTTCTCCTGGCATCCTACAATAGGCTACTTATTTCAATTCCATTACAGTAATAATACCTAGCTTTTATATAGCCCTTTTCATCACTAAACCTGAACGTATTTCATAATTTTTTAATGTATTTAGCCTCATTACACCTCTGTGGGGTAGGGAAGCACTATTATCCCATTTTACAGATGGAGAGCTGAGGCAAGGAAAGGCTGAACATTTATTTCCTGGACCTGAGGCATTATCTTTCTAGCTCTAATTTCTATTAGTCTTGTAATGGGCAAACCTCAGAAGGTATGGTCTCGTTAGCCAAGTACAGTCTACCCTCAGTGGAGGAGGAACCTGGCTAGGATTCTCAAAAGAACAGGTTGCCTTGTAAGATTTCAAACATGGCCTCGGGTTCCTGTCACATTCAAAATACCATGAGTCACAAGTTATTCCAGCTTTTGGCAGCTGCCACTAAGTGCAGAAAACACCGGCATTTAACTTGAATTGAATTGATGGTTTTGAACTTCCAGAAACATTTGTTATAAAAAGATTGACTCCCATTGATGACATACATAGTTTAAGTTTACTGAGAATGCCTTGGGATAAAGTTACTTTGCCTGCTCTTGTAAACTGTCACCTGATCATCAGCCAGAAGGAATGGTAAAAATATTTTGCTACAGAATTTTTGCTCACATATACACACGCAATAACGAGAGAACTATAAGGTAACAGGTGTCCTCACTATCGTCAGTAGGCACTGTGATACTATAGTCATTATTCACTAACCGCAAAGCAACTTTTAGAATTCTGAAAATCATAGATTACAAAAGCATTTTTTTGTAATGCTCTGAGTGTAGAATAATAGACTTCAGTTTGCTAAAAGTACCTCAGACACAAGCTGGGCAGTAGGGATTGTATTACAGGGCTACTTAGCAGATCACTTGCAAGCATGTATTTTGTAATAGGCTTGGTGTCTGCATTTCAAACCTGGCCTTTAGCAGGTGTTGTGAGACCAGTACAGGTTGCATAAATGATCATATCTTAATACCTCTGCCACTTCCAAGCAGTAATAAATAGTCCGCATAGAATGTTGTACCCCTGTTCCTGCCTCAGCTCAGTACCTTGCAAGAGAGGGAAACAGACAAGTCTTAAATAGAAATCTTCAGTTTTTTTCATTTTGTGGACCACTTTGTACAAAACATCCTTTTCCATCTCTTCTCCCAGCTTTCTAGTCCCAAAGCTTTTTCTGGGATATTATAGAAAGGTAGAGGAAAATACTATTTGCAGGTACTCTCTTTCAATTGATGTGGGCTGAGGTGAACTAGGAGATATAAATTCCTGAGGGGGTTTCAGGGATACAGAAAAAAGAAGCAACATCCTCACTTCATGCTTTCTGTCCCTTCCAAACCCAGGAGGCCTCTCCACCTTAATGCATTACAGCTAGGGCTCAGGAGCCTTCTTCCTTCTGGAGATGGCAGATATTGAAAGGTAGTGTTGTTCTAAATAGCAATCATATGTGCCCCACTGCCACCCCCACCCTGCTTCCCTAGAGAAGCTCTCATTTATGCACATGTTGGAATGAATGGCCAGTGGGTATGTGGTTTCACATTACCAGGGAGCAGGGGGCCTAGAAAAAGTACTTGGAGCAGCTAAAATTCCGTGGAGTCCTTAGTCCAGCCACAGACCTACAGCCCCCTTCCCACTCATATATTCAGAGTAAGTAGCCTGCCTCCTCCCTTATCCACAGCTACAATCCGAGGGCAGGCATAGTTAAAAAGTCACACAGCAACCATGTGGAGTTACCAAGTTTTTCTGAGAGGGTACTTACTATATGACCCCATCTGAGTACCAATGGTTTGAGGAAATATTTTTTCATTAATGCAGATTCCTTGCACCCTCTCAATTACAGTAAGACCTCTACAACAGTGGTCCCCAACCTTTTCGTCTGGCAGGCGCCAGATGAAGGACCACTGCGGCGGTGGAGCACCCGCCGAAATGCCGATGGATTTTGGCGGCATTTTGGTGGGGACGCCTCTCGATGACGCGGCTTGCCATTGACAAGCGATGTCATTGAGAGGGTCCCCGCCGAAATTCGGGAGCGTCACCTCTCGATGACATCACTTGTCGACAGTAAGTGGCGTCATCGAGAGGCATCCCCGCCGAAATTCGGGGGCGACGCCTCTCGATGACATCACTTGTTGGCGACAAGCATCGTCATTGAGAGGCGTCCCCGTCGAAATGGTACTCATTGGTACTCAGATGGGGTCATATAGTAAGTATCCTCTCAGAAAAACTTGGTAACTCCATATGGTTGCTGTGTGACTTTTTAACTATGCCTGCCCTTGGATTGTAGCTGTGGATAATGGGGGAGGCAGGCTACCTACTCTGAATATATGGGTGGGAAGGGGGCTGTACGTCTGTGGATGGACTAAGGACTCCACAGAATTTTAGCTGCTCCGAGTTCTTTTTCTAGGTCCCCTGCTCCCTGGTAATGTGAGACCACATACCCACTGGCCATTCATTCCAACATGTGCATAAATGACAGCTTCTCTAGGGAAGCAGGGTGAGGGTGGCAGTGGGGCACATATGATTGCTATGGTGCCCACGGGCACCGCGTTGGGGACCACTGCTGTACAAGACATCACCTGTAAATGAAAACAGCAACCTCCTGTCCTAAGAGACCACTCCAAAGTATTCACAAATAGTGAAAATTTTACTGCATCTTTATTAGGATTAATATCCCACCACTTCAGGTTTGTGAATTCTAGAATGGGGAAGCTGTTATGCATGCTATTTGTCCCAATGAAGTTCGTAGAACAAATCATGTCCATACAGTTAAACACGTGTACATGTTTGCAGGATCAGAGCTTTAGACTGTAAGTGCCTCAGAGCAGGGAATCCAGCTTTATGCGTACTGTGAAGCACCATGCACATTTATAGTGCTATGTAAGTAGTAATAATAATAAATTACTACCACCAGTAGGTCTCCAAAAATATTGTGATCTTACTTTTTTTAAACTAGCTTGTTACAAAAGATGCTACAAATCTATACATCATGTTAAAGAGCTTTGAGAAGTTTACCACTATGCTGATTATAAAACCTTTTGCATTGAGAGAACAGAACTGAACCAAGTACTACATTAAAGTGTTAAGTACCATTCCCTTTACCCTATCAATTTAAAACAAATTGCTGTAACTAGTTTCCCCAGCTTCTACATCTGTGTCCCCCACAAAGAACTTCTGGGGTGCCCCAGATTGTCAGTTTCATAACTTGCACTAGTAACCAACATTCTAGTTGACAGCAGCTAGTTTTATTTTAAATGACCTGGGAATACTTCACAGGATGAGAATCTATTTAAAACTTCCCGTATCTTGTGCCAAGCAATCTCAATAAATGTCATTATTTCAAATGTTGATTCATTGCTTAACATTTTGAGTAAGAATCAAATAACAGTTCAGATGTATTGTACCCACAGAGAGGTACACCAAATATATACCACAGGAGTCGTTTTTATTGTTACATTACCATGCTGACAATTCTATTCTAGAAAATGTCTAACATTCATTTCATGTTAACAGTTGAACATCTGGATACTTATTTTGCACTTCAAGGCTGTTAAAATACATTTATTTAATTAAAATATATCCCACAGCAGCGCACAATCCATTTTTTTTTTATTTTGGACAAGGTGGTGCCATGTGTGCAAACATGGATATCCAACAGTTTCTTTACTATGTCTATACAAAGCGAGTCCCTCTAAGCTTATATTAATTCTCACTATCTTGAAAATCGCTAAAACTATCTGAGTATCAGAGGGGTAGCCGTGTTAGTCTGGATCTGTAAAAGCAGCAAAGAATCCTGTGGCACATTATAGGCTCCAAAACGTCTGTTAGTCTACAAGGTGCCACAGGATTCTTTGCTGTTTTTACAAAACTATCTGAGTAATTTTCTGCTGTTCACACCTACATCTGTCTAGAATATCTAATGGATGCTGCACAGGTTGTCTATATATACTGTATTTATTCCACTGATAACCAGCAATAGGTGTGTGCCTAGCTTTTAACATTAAGTTTGATGGTCACTGTAATAAGTAAGTAATATATCACTGGAAACATGCAGTGTCATCTCCCATTGCTAGACACAGTAAATTCCAAAGCCAGTACTCACATACAACCAAATAATTGAGGATGATATATTGGTGCATGACAGTGCCAACTGTTGACTAGACCATTAGCATATCAGCAATGTTTTAGGGCTGAATCCTGCCAGCATGCAAGTATTATTAATATTAGCCATGTTTTACAATAGTACCTAAAGGCAAATGAAGAATGAGGCCCCACTGCACTAGGCACTGTACAAAAAGAGGAGTAGACAGTCACTGCCCCAAAATGCAAGTCAACTTACTCAGGTAAGTAATTCCATTGGCTTTAACAGAACCACAGTGTTGTTAGAATATATATATATTTAGGCCTGTCTGTAAAGGCCTATACTTTAAGAACGTAGGTATATGTTTAGCATTTAGCTAGTTACAGAGGTATAAAAGAAAGAATCAAAATCACTGTCTGCCTGTGTAACGGTCTTCTCTCACTGTGAGTCTGAGGCCATGTTCTTAAGCTAAGGCCTTTGGCTAAGCAGCAGAGGCAGCCGTAACCTGAGAAATGTATGGTCACATCTTCACATTCCAAACTAGTCATATTGAAATAAGGCAACCTGGGGCTGTTAGAAAGGTGAGCCGATCTATCACTGCCAAAAAAAGAGAAGAGCCTAGAAGATGTAAAAGGAAATGTAGCTTGATAGTTTTGTGTTTGGTAAGAACTCACTTATCAATAGACACAGCTGGGAAACCCTTATGTTTTTATAAGTGTAGTTGTGAAATTCTCACTTCTGTATTATTTTGTCATTATAGTTCCCACTTTGCTAGTGTTTATTTGCATGGTCTCTGTCTGGTTCTGTGATTGTTTCTGTCTGCTGTATAATTAATTTTGTTGGGTGTAGAACAATTAAGGTGGTGGGATATAACTGGCTAGCTAATCATGTTACAGTATGTTAGGATTGGTTAGGTAAATTTCAGTAAAATGACTGGTTAAGGTATAGCTGAGAAAATTACTGTAGAAATTAGGGGCAAACAGGAAGTAAGTTGGGATTCAAAAATAAGGAAAAAGGAACTTGGATTTAAGCTTGCTGGAAGTTCACCCCAATAAACATTTAATTGTTTGCACCTTCGGACTTTGGGTATTGTTGCTCTCTGTTCATGCGAGAAGGAGCAGGGAAGTGGGAGGGTGAAGCAATAAGCCCTCTAACAAGAGTAAGGGATTACAAGACTGTGCCCTTAGAGATGAGGTCCATGTTGTGTGTTTCAGTATGCTTTTTTAAAATGCTGAATATGCAGATTTTAATTTGAGAGGATGCTTCATCCTTAAGGCAAATACCGTTTACAAGTCTCTTAAGACGACAATATGGTGAAGACAGCTGACAAGAAAATATCCCAGCATAAATTTTTATTAAATTTGAGTATTTTTCCCAGAAGCCCAAGAAATTCACAGTCTTATTTCATTTACAAAAGGATCGCTTAGCCAGACTATACTTTTTTTGGTCTGCAGCTGTACATGAAGGCATACAGAGTGAAGTTCATTTCTATGTGTAGAGGGATCCTCACCAAGTGATGCACAGCCCTTGTGCAGGGCCTCTGCACAGGGGTAAATCTTACTCACAATGAACTGAAGTATCTCACTTAGAAAATGCCACTGTTTTTTCTATTTAGTTTACAATAATCAGTCACTCAGAATAATCATGACTTTATTTAGCATGGTTTTAAATAGTATTTTTAAAGCTCTCCTCTCACTACTTTTTCATGTAATTTGATTTTTAACTCTAAATGCACTACCAAGCCCTGAGCAGCCTAGAACTGCCAGGGTTTGCCAGATGAGTGACTTCAATTTTGGTTCAAGTAGCCATGTTCCTTGAAGTGAAGTTCTATAATCCTGCAGGGTACGGAAGCCTGTAGTGTATTTATATTCCTTTAAAAATTCAACTACATATTAAAAAATATAGGCTACATTTTTAAAATAAATGTCACGGGTGTATAGAGATTAGATGTGGGAGGCAATTGACAGGGGTACTGATTCTGATAGAGCTAGTGATTTGAAACTGTGCAAGCATAAAAAGATTTATACACATGGCCAGACCTAACCTTGATTATGTTAGTTAAAATGGTATATCTTATCTGCATCATCACTTGCTTGCCTATGGTAAAAGGCTAGAAAAAACAGCAGACATGGTATATAACAGACCATGCACGATGATGCCATATACATTTAGTTACAAATAGTCCACATTTTAGAACAATAACCATACACCATATTTAAGTTAAATGGATTTACCCTTCTGTCTATTTTGGGCCCAATTCTGTGAGATGCTGAGTTCCCTCAACTCTCGCAATGGGAAGTAAGGGAGCTCACTTCTTCACAGCACTGGACTGCTTGCACCTCAATGATTTACTACACACCATTACGCCTTATTGCTCACTTTATTTAGAAAGGCTTCACAAGATCCTGAAGTCACACAAATACCCATCATGAGATCCAACAGGTGAGTTGAGGAATGACACTGCATAGAATAGGCTTCCCCCTATTTGACATCTTCCTCCCACCTAAAGCTACAGAGCTCCAAATGTGCAAAGTTTACATGGAAGAGGTGGTGTAAATGGAACATGGTGTCACAAAGGATCAACTAGACTCCTCCCCACACACCCCATTTGATCATGGTTTCTGATCATTTCTTCTCTGCCACGGCTAAATTCAAAGGACAGAATCTAAAGCATAAAAACTTTAGCACATTCTTTCTTATATTCTAGATAGATTACAAATATAGTCCAGACTGCAAGATTCTATAAAAATCAGACTCCCACATATTACAAACCTCCCAAACAAATACAAAAAAAATCCTCCCCACATCAGATAAACCAAACACAAAATCTTATATGATCCCCAATAGGTTTAACATTAAAAAGTTACCTCTGCAATCGGCTATGGCAATCCCGCATCTAAATCCCTTCATCAGATTAATTATTTATATTCAAGTTTGGTCTTGGCAATAACAGATTACAACGCTAGGCAAAACTGAACTGGATAAACTGAGTAATGCTCTCGATCAGCAAACACACAGCAGCAAAGCAGCATGTTTTCCATCTGGAGTAACAGAACCTAATGAAGTCTCCATTTTTATTAAACCATGGAGAATTAAGGCAAAAGCAACATATATCATTTTTAAAGGCCAGTTTTATTGATTTGGTAGCGCGAATCCTAAAAACTTTAATCTCTTCTTTCTACAATGTATTCACTGATACAGTTTGGCTGGCTTTTTGACAGAGGGTTCACTTGCGAGGCTGGTTGATGTGCTGATTGACATGTTGTGGATGAGGAAGCTTTTCCACAGAGGGATGAGGTTTTTGGTGAGCCACCTGAGCTGCAGCTGGAGGGAAGTCTTTATCACCCTGTTAAAGAACATGCCAGTAAAAATACAAACATTTAAAAAACATGCCACCCAGTTCAAACTGATAGTATTTTTTTTTTTATTTGAAGCATAACGAACATATGAAAAACACTGTGAGTCCCTCTAATTCCCTTCTTCCTTTGCAGACACATTGCATGCATTCTATCTTGGCATTTTTAACAGGGATTTTGTCAACTTAAAAAAACAAACAAACACTTCTGTCTGAAAATTTTCACCTACTGTTGTTCCAAGTAGCACCTAAAATGACTGTATCTTACAGATTGGAGAGAGATTTTTCTGTTTTTGATTTCTGCAGTGTCAGCGCTTTGTGTGAAGTCAGGCTATGTCTACACTACAATCTACGTTGGGAAAACGTATGTCGCTCAGGGGTGTGAATAAACGGTCCCTTGAGTGACACAAGTTACACTGACATAAGTGCTCATGTGCACAGCGCTGTTGGGGGGAGAGTTTCTTCCGCTGACATAGCTACTGCCACTCATTGAGGTGGTTTTATGTCGATGAGAGAGCTCTCTCATGTTGGCACAGAGCCTCTTCACCAGACGTGCTGCAGTGGCGCAGCTGTTATGTTTAGACATGGCCCCAGTTTCTCTGATTACTATGCTCAGTTTCCTTATTTGTGACAATTTTTTTTGACACAGCAGCAAGGGAGGGGAAAACATTTAAAAACAGGAGAAAGTAGTTTGTTAAACCATACAAGTAAACAGAATTCCGCCAGGGGAGCTGCATACTCAGACTGCCTTTAACTCAATAGAATAAACATGGCTTAGATTTCAAGTTTAAAAAGTCCCTTTTAAAGAAGCATTGGTCCCACCTGTGCCATCATCACTTAACACCTACTCTGCAAAACCCAGCCAATTGCAGTAGTATGTATTTGCTGTACAATCAGCAAGGAATCAGGCAGCTGCTTATTTCTGTTTGTGAAGTCATCCCTGTCAACCCTTCAAAAAGCAATAGAGGACAATCATTAGCATCCAAAGGGGCAGGGACTAGAGAGGGAGCATCACCATATCCCTGTCTAAACACTGGGGAAGAATCTAATTTTCTTATGTTTATGCCAGAAACACTTTAACTTCTGCTCATTGGCAGATTGACAACGTTGTACAAAGTGATTTTACACAAAACAGAAATCTGATGTCTGCTTTATTTCCCCTCTATTTTACCCTAATGTCCCCTCTTTATCTTATCAAGTTCGCCTTTGCTCTTTCAGGGCCATATTGTTCATTAGAGAGATAAGGTGGGAGAGGTGATATATTTTATTGGACCATTTTTATTGCTGAAAGACAAACTTTGAGCTACGGAGAGCTTCTCTTCAGGCCTGAGAAAGGTACTCAGTGTCACAACTAAATACACGGTGAAACAGATTGTTTAACATAAGAAAACGTATTCTAAGAAGAAGAGCTCTGTGTGGCTTGAAAGCTTGTCTCTTTCACCAACAGAAATTAGTCCAATAAAAGATAATACATTACCCACTTAGTCTAGTCTATGAGACCATTACAGGTGAAGTGCCTATTAATACCTCTTCAGACATAGGACAAAAATGAGGAAGTTAGTGAGTTACATATTGTTGTAATAAGCTATGAATTCAGTGTTTTAGTTAGATTGTGATAGTTAGTGTCTAGCAAAGTTATGAATTTGTTTGTCTTTCGAAACTGTTGTGCAGATTTTCCTCAGTACAAAGACTGAGAGGTGAAATATGAAATGATGGTTAGTGAAAGTGTTGGCCCATGAATGATATGGTGTTTGTCTTTTATCACTTTTCTATGTGACTGCATTTGAGAGCATAGTAATTGTCTGGTTTCACCCACACAGTTGTTGTTGGGATATTTAGTGCATTGGATGAGGTACACCACAAGGATAGGCATATGTAGGACCCATGGATCTTAAAGGTGTGTTGTGGGAGGTACTGGTCATCATAGCAGTGGAAATAGGTAGGCAGGTTTTGCATCTGTTGACCTGACAGGGTCCAGTGCTCCTTTGACTTGGTGTGTCCTGGTTTGTGGGGGGCTTGCTTCTGATAAGCTTACTGAGATCAGGGGGTTGTTTGAAGGCCGGAAGAGGGGGTTTGGGAAAGATTTCTTTCAGGTCCCCATTGAGTATGGGCTATAATTGTTTAACGATGCCCTGCATGGATTACAGTGTTGGGTGGCAGGTGACAACTAGTGGTGTGATGTTGGAGATTCTCCCCCCTCCCCCCCCCCGTACTGAAGTGGTTTCTCTCAGGGAATTTGGATGGCCTGTTCCACGATGCAATCTACTTCTCTGGTGGACTGTTCTTGTTTGACAAAGGCAGTTTTTAGTGTGTTAAGGTGTGTATCTCGCACTCTCTTCTCTGAGCATATTCTGTGGTATCCGAGGACCTCGCTGTATATAACAGATTGCTTGGTGTGCTTGGTGTGGATCTCTGAAGGTGGGTGTGGTGATCCGTGGGTTTCTTGTATATGGTTGTCTGAAAGGTTCCATTGTTGCAGCTGATCATCGTGTTCTGGACGTTGAGGCTGGTGTGGGAGTGTTCCAGATAGAGTTTAATGGACAGGTGGTGGCTGTTGAAGTTGTGGTGGAAATCTATGAGGGAGGTTAGGTCGTCTGTCCAGAGGATGAAAATATCATCAATGTATCTCAGGTATATCATTGGTTTTGTGGTGCATTTGTCTAGAAATTCTTCCTAATGAGGGCCTATGAACAGGTTGGATTATTGGGGAGCCATTCTAGTACCCACAGCTATTCCCATGACTTGGAAAAAATATTTGTTGTTGCATGTAAAATTGTTATGGGTGACAATGAAATGGATGAATTTGGTGATGTGTTTTGGCTGGATATCTGAGTGTTGTCCTTTGTCTTGTAGATATTTAACGCAGGCAGTGATGCCATCATTGTGAGGGATGTTGGTGTATTGGTGTCAAGGATAGTGTTCTGAGGAAGACTGTAATGTTGCAGAGTTTGTGGAGGAAGTCGGTTGTGTCATGGAGGAAGCTGTCCCTTTGTGTGGTGAGTGGTTTGAGGATGGTTTCTATGAGTCCTGATATTCCTTCAATAAAAGTGCCATACCCAGATATGATGGGCCTGCCTGGGTTCCCCTGTTTATGTATCTTGGGAAGCATGTAGAAGGTCTCTGGGGGCAGTTTATGGGGGATGAGGTTGTAGAGTTTTTCTTGGAGTTATTTGGGAAAGAATTTGATGATATCCTTAAATTCCTGGTTGAACTATGGTGTGTGTGTGTCTCTGAGTTCTTTATAGTAGGTGGTGTCAGAGAGTTGGCAGTTGGTCTCGCTGATGTAGTCATCACAGTTGAAGACTAGAATGGTGCACCATTTGTTTGCTGGTTTGATCACTATCTGATGGCTGCATTGCACGGACAGTGTTGCTGTCCTCTCAGCAGTAGAGACTGTGGTGGATGTAATGTTTAAGGATTTCAGTCAATTTTTTCCCTGAAGCTATCAATGTAATGATCAAGTGTGTTATTTCTGTCTATTGTGGGGTGTCCAGTCAGATGATTCTATGTGGGTGAAACCAGGCAATCACTGCGCTCTTGCATGAACTCTCACAGAAAAATGATAAAAGACAAAAACACTGTCTCACCTGTGGGTGAACACTTTTCACAAAACAATCACACGATATCTGACCTCTCAGATCTCATCCTCAAAGGAAACCTGCACAACACCAGCACAAGATGAATCTGGGAATTTAAAATCATAACTCTGCTAGACACTAAAACTCATAATAAAGACACTGGATTTATGGCTTATTACATCTAACTCACTAACCCCTTCCCCCTTTTTTTGGCCAAAGACTAGGGAGATGCTCTCAGGCCACTTCACCTTGAATGGTCTCTTAGAACATGTGTTAACTACTTATGCTAAACAATCTGTTCCAACTTGCATCTAGTTGTGACACTCTGAGAACCATTCCTAGACCTGAAGAGCTCTGTGCAGTTAGAAATCTTGTCTTTTTCACCAACAGAAGTTGGTCCAATGAAAGATACTATCTCATCTACCTTGTGTCTCTAATATCCTGGGATCAACATAGCTACAACATTGCAAACATTAGGCTAACTATAATTTTCACCATTAAATTGCTTCATTTAATCCCACTCTGCACTACATTTTTCTCTTTTTTGAAGATATTTTCTTCTCTGAACTCATAATTTCCCCTCTTTTTTCTCCTCTGCAGTCATTGATTTTTTTTTTTGTTTTGGTACCCTCTCCTACTTCCCTCTCACATATACTTGAGATGGCGGCCTCAATGCAGGTCTTGTTAACATAGTAAATGTGACTGGTGAGTGTTTTAGAAGGCAAGCAGTTGTCAAAGTGGGTCTATCACTGTTCTTCAGAAATGTCTCTGTGTCATGAAGAGAACCACTCTGTGTCCTGCTGAAGGATGCAGTTGTCAAAGTGGCTCCAAGTTCAAACACTGTTTTTTTTTTGGTGGTGGCGAACTGACAAAGTTTGAGGATCAAGGCCACCACAGTAGAGCCTGGAGGTGCAGCACTGCCTGCCCGAGCTATAGAGTGCAAATCACTGGCTGCAAGCATGCTGCAGATCACCATAGTAACCCTTCCAAGGAGTCAAGTGTTTCCTAAAGAGCAAGATACAAGCTAGAGGAAGGAAAAGTCGCAAGGTAACTGAAGGCTGGTCCACACTGGGGGGGGGGGAATCGATCTTAGATATGCAACTTCAGCTACGTGAATAACGTAGCTGAAGTCGAATATCTAAGATCAGATTACTCACTCGTCCAGATGGCGCGGGATCGATGTTAGCGGCTCTCCGTGTCGATTCCGGAACTCCGTTGGGGTTGATGGAGTTCCGGAATCGATATAAGCGCGCTCGGGGATTGATATATCGCATCTAGATTAGACACGATATATCGATCCCCGAGCAAACGATTTTAACCCGCCAATACGGCGGGTAGTCTGGACGTACCCTAAGGAAAGGACTTCCCTTCTATTTTTACTAGGCCTGGACCTTGTAGATTTACAAAGTCCAGGTCCCCTTTTTTGTTATACTCAGCAACATGAAGGATGTTTGTATGTCACCAAGGCAAATTTCACAATTTTAGAGATGACAAAGTGAGACTAAAGCTTCTAAATTGTAATGTAAATGTTTTTGTCTGTAAACAAACCAACTAAACAACCCCCAAAACATCTCAGGATGAAATCCTCAAAGGCACAGTAATGCTGAGCTTTATGCAGGGGAAGGCCAGCACAACTATATCGGTGAAATACACACCCAATTTCATTCTGAGGCCAGCACTTCTCTGCTACTCTAGCTCAAGGGCTTAAGCAAATGGCAGCAGCCCCTTCTTGGCACTTCAGATCTTGTGACTATATCACTTCCCCAGTATGGATGTATGGCCTATCTCAGTGGTTCCCAAACTTTAACAACCTGTGAACCCTTTTCATTAAAATGTCAAGTCTTGCAAACTCCCTCCTAAAAATGAATGTTTCCAGGGATTTTCTCATTTACCTGAGTATAAATTATAAAAGCAGTGTTCTTGGAAATATAAAATTTGTTTTTATGGCATTCTTATTCTACACTATTTATTATTAATTATTATTTATCATTACACTATTTTTATTAAATTATGAAAACAGCAACACTCTTCCAAGATTTCACTTTCATAGCTTGTATCACTTTGAATAAGCCTGTTATAAAACAAGACTCCTGTGTTTCATCAAAGAGTTTCAGATGTGAAACAGCATGAAGGTATTTAAAAAGCCAACTCAGAGAGTTCCTCCTACACAAGCATTCAGGTCGTGAGCAGTCCAGGCAAACAACGCATGTTACAACAAAGCTTAAACTTGTTCTTCATAATAATTTTAAAAACAATACTATTTAATTTTAAAAACAGCAAAAAATATCCACCTCCCTTTCCAATCCTTATAAGGAGTCTTGAAGTTTAAATCTCTTCAGTGTGATAGATATGCTTGCTTTTATCTGTTTAGCTCTTGGAAGTCCAGGGGCTCTAGGCTGCTGGCCCCGTTCTGCCCAGGGTCCCTAGGGACAGCTCTGTCTGCCATTAGGGAATTTTTTCCCAAGAATTCCCTGTAACATTTTACGAACCTCCATCTGGGAACCACTGGCCTATCCCAATTACCACCATCAGGCTGGGTTGGCATGGAAACCTTTCACAGTTCACAGGGAGCATATGCTTGGCCTCTCCACTGGCACCCACTACAGTTCCATTGCAGGACTTAAGTCTTGCAGAGGACATTGTGGTGGCCAGGCACATACAAGAGTGCAAATTCTTCCTAACTGATTCTGACAAGACTATTCACAGCAGCTTGACCACTGATTTAAATGGTTCTCTGACTCCATCCCCACAAAATAAATGAAACTTACCAACTGAGCACTGCAGTCTCGTAAGGGAGTGGGGTCTGGGTCAAACAACACTTAACTGTAACGAATTTATTTACACTCATTTAACCCACGCTTAGCTTAGTTTCACCTCACCAATCGGTGGTAATATGGTTGATACAAGCTTGGGTAATTCATTCTGAGTATATAGGGAGATTAAGTTACATTCCATACATTGACAATTACAGCGAGCTTGGGCATGAATTATTATTAAATTCATGACAAATTAATGTTAATCACGTCATGTTGATATTCATGCCTTAGCTCTATTATAATTATAGGAAGCAACTAAAACACATATTTATCATTTCTGAGCACTGACAGTTGTTAGAAAAAAGTTCATCCAGAAGAAACTAGACTGTGAAACGCTTACATCAGTATACCCACAAGTAATCCCATTGACTTTAATGGACTATTTCCATGAAAGGTGCTCACATTTGTAAGTAAGGGTTGCACATGTAGTCCTATGTATGTGCACAGTGATGGAGCTAATAATGTTAATGTAGGCAATTGCACTGTTAAGCTCGGTTTTTCAGGATTCTCATTACTTGATTACATCTATGCATCTCCCCACAATATAATTTTAACGAGACGTTTATGTCTGAGCTGCAATGAGGATGCAAGTGCTTCTATCATATCACATGCACAGAGTTAGCTTGTGAAGCTGGATCTGTGTGGATGGACCCTTATGCTTGTGTGGTGCCCGTTTGACTTCAGCAGGTGTCTAACCACATGGATTAAGCTACTGGAGATGACCTGTATGTAACTAAGTTTTGAAAAAAGTGATGCAGTAGCATCAAGGATATAGGACAAAGTCCAACAGTTTCACATTTTTAAACTCACAAACTAAAACAGTAGAAACAATTTCAATATATCTATTCATCCATAACCTAATCAAATAAAAAATACTTCAGGAGGCTTAAAGAAAGTATAAATATAAACCCCAATCAAGTCAAATATGAGAGGAAGGGAAAAGATCACAATTAAGAATCTTTTTCTAATCAGTGATGAAGTGAAAAGGCCTCTTAATCAAAAGACTGAAAAGAAATTAACACGTAAACTCACTCTTGCAATGACACCGGAGATGAACACCGTTGGTTTAGGTGGGCTGGAAAATAAGAAAGAATATAGTTATTTAATTGATTTGTTCAACTTTACTTCCCCTCGGGGAAAAAAGAACACAGGTACAGCAGCACTAAGACTTTGTTAACCTAATATAAGATGACTCTGAGTATTCTTGACACTTAATGGATGCTTGAAATAGAAAAGACAAATTCTTCCTTGTTTTGCTACACTAATTAGCCCATTAGAGCCAAGAACACTGATGGAACTTTTCTTTGGCTGCTGTATCTTCCAGTTAATTGATGGGCACAGTAGACTAGCCCACCAACACTGTGTTGCTTATTTAAAGTTAGGGGTCTTTTGTTTGTAGTGGTTTGCAAATCCTCAATTTACACATCAAAGCTGCCGGTAATATTTTTAGGCTTCGTATATTTGTGCTGCAAAAGACAATGAAACTAGTAGTTAGACTAAACTTGCTGCTGTGATGCAGAATAAAAACAGGTTGCAAGTTGTTAGTCAAGAAGAATAAGTTTTCTGAGCCTCAGAAAAAGCAATACCCAGTACTTTTCTCAGAAACGTTTATAACATTATCACTCCAAATACAAGGCTATAGATGCATGTCTGTTAAAAACAAAATCTTATACTCTAAGAAGCAAATTTGGCTCTTGTTTTTCCCACATGCAAACTCTCATTCACCTTTATAAAAGTTGGACCAAAGCAGAGTTTGACTCCAATCCTTATCTACACGAGAGAACTGTACAAAACACACTTCCACAGGTACTAGCACTGGTTCAACTAAACTGGTACCACCTGTGGGAGTCATATGTTTATTCCTCCACTTGCACAGCACCCTACTGAGAGTTCTGGGCAAATGCAGCAGTATGTTTGTGTGGAATTCATCACAGGATTGGGGCCTTAGATCGTTGTTAATTTCAGTTCCACATCAGCACCAAAAATCTCTGCAATACACATAACCCATAAAGAAAAAAAAACTTTAAAGATGAACTAAGCAATCAGCCAGATGATTCCTCATAAGAATACTACACAGCACTTTACAACTGCACAACTCTTTGCAGACACTAATGAATTCCTATAGCTTTTTAAAAAAATTATCTTATTAGATGCTCAAAGGAAATATATAACCAGCAAACAGAATAAGTTGTTAATCATAAGTAGTGATTTAATTAATTCTTAACCATCAGTTAAAATAGTATTATATCACTATATTATCTGAAAAACCCTGCTCTTCTTTTTGTAACAGCACAAATCATCTCCTCTAGAAAACTAAAAATAGCAAGGAAGAAAGGGAAAGAATAGTTTGACAGGAAAACAATAGAGAGAGGCCAGCTAGTAAGACAAATCCATTTGAAAGCACCTGTAATGGCAGAAGAATATTTTAATTAATTCTCTTTTAACACTATTTACTAGGTGGTATCTGGAACCCAACATCTTAACTTCACACTAGCTATGTTGGTGGATGGAGGTTACACGCAACACAGATACACTGGATTTCTGAGCAGTAGTCTAAGATTCCATTTACAAACTTTATGGAGAAACTTTAATTAAACACTTAAAGACATATTAAAGGAAATGATTAGTAAACAAAGAAAAATGAATGGCAAATGATTCTTTAATAATACACGAAAACCTAGTTTTAAATCACACTTGCTAGGAACACAATTATTTTCTGCCATGACATTTTTAAAGAGGCTACATAATGGCAAATCTGAATCTGATGGAATTTTTCTTATATTCTCACTATGACCTTTCAGTATTCACTGTGCTCTTATGATGCATGAAATTCAAAAGCAGGTTTGTACTTCCTGCAAAAAGCTTGTGTGTACTGGACCTGCTATGCTTTGTCAACCTGCCAGCACATACCATTATGTGCACCATGCTTCCTGCCACTTTAAAAAGGGAGGGGGCGGGTGTGGCTAGGAGCAACACGAGTTTAAAAAAAGGGAATTTTTGACATCACAATTGTTTTAAAACACCTCTTCCAACTGCAAGCTCTACAAAGCCTTTTGGGAACTCTGGTTTTCTCTGTCATATTATTCAAAGAACTTGTTCCTACAAGGTACCCAGCCCCTTGAACTCCAATGAAGGTAACAAACTGAGAGCTCATGCTAGGTTTGTGCTTTTTTTTTTTTTTTTTTTTTCATTTGGTCATACTCTGTCTTCTTGCTCTTGCCAAAGAAATTACACTGAAGATGCTGTAAGTCTTTAAAATCGCCTTCATAATCAATTTAGTTCAAGAGCAGTTTGAGGGCGGCATTTCAGATGGTATAGCAGAACTAACTAATGAGACAGTTGAGACAAAAATTAGGAATACTTGTTTCCTGATAGTCTTCTGATTTAATTCACCCTTCTTAAATTCCTGGCTTCTCCCATTAGCTCTGCACATATATCCTGAGGCTGTTGCTGATCTACGGCCTGGTCTACACTACGCGTTTATACCGAATTTAGCAGCATTAAACCGAATTAACCCTGCACCCATCCACACAACGAAGCCCTTTATTTTGTTATAAAGGGTTCATAATATCGATATCTGTACTCCTCCCCGACAAGGGGAGTAGCGCTGAAATTGGTATTGCCATTTCGAATTAGGGTTAGTGTGGCCACAATTCGATTGTATTGGCCTCTGGGAGCTATCCCACATTGCACCACTGTGACCGCTCTGGATAGCCATCTGAACTCGGATGCACTGGCCAGGTAAACGGGAAAAGCCCCGGGAAATTTTGATTTTCATTTCCTGTTTGCCCAACGTGGAGCGCTGATCAGCACAGGTAGCCATGCAGTCCCAAATCCAAAAAGAGCTCCAGCATGGACCGTACGGGAGATACTGGATCTGATCACTGTATGGGGAGACAAATCTGTTCTATCAGAGCTCCGTTCCAGAAGACGAAATGCCAAAGCATTTGAAAAAATCTCCAGGCTATGATAGACAGAGGCCACAGCAGGGACTCAACACAGTGCTGCGTGACAAGCGTAACGGAAAGCCAAAGAATCCAATGGACGCTCATGGAGGGAGGGAGGGGGGGACTGAGGACTCGAGCTATCCCACAGTTCCTGCAGTCTCCGAAAAGTATTTGCATTCTTGGCTGAGCTCCCAATGCCTGAAGGGTCAAAAACATTGTCGCCAGTGGTTCAGCGTATATGTCGTCAATTTACCTCCTTTCCCCCCCCCCCCCCCCGTCTAAGAAAAGGGAAAAAATTGTTTCTCACCTCTTTTCAATGTCACCGTATGTCTACTGGATGCTGCTGGTAGACGGAGTGCTGCAGCGCTAAACAGCAGCATCCTCTCCCCTCCCTGATGGTAGACAGTGCAATATGACTGATAGCCATCCTCATCATCATCCCGTGAGTGCTCCTGACTGGCCTTGGTGAGGTCGGCCGGGGGCGCCTGGGCAAAAATGGGAATGACTCCTGGTCTTTCCCTTCTTTAAGCTTTGTCTCCTGGAGATTCAGTCCTGGCAGACGGTACAATAGGGCTAGTAACCATTCTCATCATAGCAGCTGGAGGCATCTAATGGAGATTCTGGACTATCATAGCAGCAGGAGGCTACGCTCCTCTCCCCCACTCCCTTTAATGTCCTGCCTGGAATATCATAGCAGCTGGAGGCTGCCTCCCCCTCATTTTATCTCACTAAAAAGTCATTGTTTATTATTCCTGCATTCTTTATTACTTCATCACTCAAATGGGGGGATAACTGCCACGGTAGCCCAGGAGGGGTGTGGGAAGAGGGAAGCAACGGGTGGGGTTGTTGCAGGGGCACCCCCTAGAATGGCATGCAGCTCATCATTTCTGTGGGATATCTGGGGCTCTGACCCGGAGTGGCTGTGCTCTCTGGTTCTCTAGCAGACTTGCCCCATATTCTAGGCAGGACTGACTCTATTTTTAGACAAAACATAAAGAAGGGAATGACCTGGGGAGTTATTCCCGTTTTTGTCCATGTGCTCCCGGCCGACCTCAGCGAGGCCAGCCAGGAGCACTCATGACAGCAGCAGACGGTACAATAGGACTGGTAACCGTCATCGCCAATTTCCAAAGCAGCAGATGGTGCAATAGGGCTGGTAACCATCTCTGCTACCTTGCAAAGGCAAATGAATGCTGCTGTGTAGCACTGCAGTACCACCTCTGTCAGCAGCATCCAGTACACATAGGGTGACAGTGACAAAAGGCTAAATGGGCTCCATGGTTGCCATGCTATGGCGTCTGCCAGGGAAATCCAGGGAAAAAGGGCATGAAATGATTGTCTGCCATTGCTTTCACAGAGGAAGGACTGAGTGACGACATTTACCCAGAATCACCCGTGACACTGTTTTTGCCCCATCATGCATTGGGATCTCAACCAAGAATTCCAATGAGCGGGGTAGACTGCGGGAACTATGGGATAGCTACCCACAGTGCAACGCTCCGGAAATCGACGCTAGCCTCAGTACATGGACACACACCGTCGAATTAATGTGCTTAGTGTGGCTGCGTGCACTCGACTTTATACAATCTGTTTTTAAAAAAACGGTTTCTGTAAAATCAGAATAATCCCATAGTGTAGATATACCCTTAGTTGCACTGCCCAGTACTAGGGTGTAATTGCTACCATAAACTTCAGCTAAACCACAGAAACCCTTAATGCTAACTGTAGTATAGACAGCTACATTAACAAATCCCGTAGAAGCACTGCAGCAAAAGAAAAACAATCCAAATGGTAACATTCAATTGTTTTAATTTCCTCCCCCAGTAAAGATCCATACTGAACTGATTTTAACTTACATACCAGAGTCATTTTTCTCTGACAGCAGCCTCTTGACTTCTCTCTTCCTGTCTAAGGGTACGTCTACACTACGGGATAATTCCGATTTTACATAAACCGGTTTTATAAAACAGATTGTATAAAGTCGAGTGCACGTGGCCACACTAAGCACATTAATTCGGCGGTGTGCGTCCATGGTCCGAGGCTAGCGTCGATTTCCGGAGCGTTGCACTGTGGGTAGCTATTCCATAGCTATCCCATAGTTCCCGCAGTCTCCCCCGCCCCTGAGAATTCTGGGTTGAGAGCCCAGTGGCTGATGAGGCAAAAATCATTGTCGCGGGTGGTTCTGGGTAAATGTCGTCAGTCATTCCTTCCTCCGGGAAAGCAACAGCAGACAATTATTTCGCGCCCTTTTTCCCTGGATTGCCCTGGCAGACACCATAGCACGGCAACCATGGAGCCCGTTCAGCTTTTTTTTTTTTTTTTTTTTTTTTTTACAGTCACCGTATGTGTACTGGATGCCACAGACAGAGGCGATACTCCAGCGCTACACAGCAGCATTCATTTGCTTTTGCATGATAGCAGAGATGGTTACCAGTAGTTCTGTACCGTCTGCTGCCAGAGTAATCTGGCAATGAGATGACAGTTATCTGTCGTTCTGTACTGTCTGCTGCTATCATGGGTGCCCCTGGCTGACATCGGCCGGGGGCGCAAAAGCAAAAATGGGAATGACTCCCAGAGCCAATCCCTCCTTTATGATTTCTAAAAATAGAGTCAGTCCTGCCTAGAATATGGGGCAAGTATACTAGAGAACCAGTGTATCAGAGAGCACAGCTGCTCCGTGTCAGATCCCACAGAAATGATGAGCTACATGCCATTCATGGGAGGTGCCCCTGCAACAACCCCACCCGTTGCTTCCCTCCTCCCCCAACCTTCCTGGGCTACCGTGGCAGTGTCCCCCACATTTGTGTCATGAAGTTATAAAGAATGCAGGAATAAGAAACAGTGATTTGTTAGTGAGATAAAATGAGGGGGAGGCAGCCTCCCGGTGCTATGACAGTCCAGGCAGGACATTAAGCGGTGCGGGGGAGAGGAGCCCAGCATGCCGCTGCTATGATAGTCCAGGCAGGACAGAATCTTTTCTTTACACAGGAAAGGGAGGGGGCTGATGGAGCTCAGCCCTCAGTTGCTATGATGAAGACAGTCACCAGCCGCTCTGTCCCATCTACTGGGAATGACCGAGAATCATTCCTATTTTCACCCAGGCGCCCCCGCCCAGCCTCACCTGAAGCCAGCCAGGAGCACTCACGGGTTGATAAGAAGGACGGTTACCAGTCCTACTGCACCGTCTGCCACCGGGGAGGGGAGAGGAGCGGATACTGCTCTTCACTGCTGTCGCATCACGTCTACCACCAGCATTCAGTAGACATAGGGTGACATTGAAAGAAGTCAAGAAACGATTTCTTTCCCTTTTCTTTCACGTGCGGGGCGGGGGAGTAAATTGACGAGCTACTCCCTGAACCATGCCGGACAATGTGTTTGAACCTACAGGCATTGGGAGCTCAGCCAAGAATGCAAATACTTTTTGGAGACTGCTGGGGATTGTGGGATAGCTGGAGTCCTCAGTACCCCCTCCCTCCTGAGCGTCCATTTGAGTCTCTGGCTTCCCGTTACGCCTGTCACGCAGCACTGCATAGCCTGGATATTTTTTTTTCAAACGCTTTGGCATTTCGTCTTCTGGAACGGAGCTTTGATGGAACAGATTTGTTTCCTCATACAGCGATCAGATTCAGTATCTCCCGTACGGTCCATGCTGGAGCTCTTTTTGGATTTGGGACTGCATTGCCACCCGTGCTGATCAGAGCTCTATGCTGGGCAAACAGGAAATGAAAATCAAAATTTCGCTGGGCTTTTCCTGTTTATCTGGCCACTGCATCTGAGTTCAGATTGCTGTCCAGAGCGGTCACAGTGGTGCACTGTGGGATACCGCCTGGAGGCCAATACCATCGATTTGCGGCCACACTAATCCTAATCCGATATGATAATACCGATTTTAGCGCTACTCCTCTCGTCGGGGAGGAGTACAGAAACCGATTTAAAGAGCCCTTTATATCGATATAAAGGGCCTCGTAGTGTGGACGGTACAGCGTTAAATCGGTTTAACGCTGCTAAAATCAGTTTACACGCGTAGTATAGACCAGGCCTAAAGTGACCCAAATGCTCTAGTCTAATCCACCCAAGCTATGTCAAAGAGACAAAGGTGGCTTTATACCATTTTGTTTTCCTGGCTGTGGGGCCATCCTGATTCCAGTCCAACTCCCCCAGTGAAAGAGACAGCAACCTGTCAGTAAGTGCACAGTCAAATCCTATTTCTTCTTTAGCAGAAAAAAAGGAAACCTAGTCATAGCTACAAACTATTGGGTTACAGTATATGTTTGTATGCTACATTAAATCCACTGGCTCTCCTGTCCATTTCTGCTAGACCTCTTTGTCTCCTAAAGATCTTTGAAAATCAAGATCCTCAGCTTTTGTCTTTGAAGATCTGAATAACTATGACATGTGCCAATGCAGATTTAAAATGGTAACAAAAGGCCATGGTACACTGAATCAGTAGTTCTCTCACTCTAATTCACAGGACCACTTTATGAGAGATCTTCTTACCGGTGCACCTCTCATCCCGACCCCTTATTGCTTGGTTCTCAGAATATTTAATTCTGTAAACCATTAGACGAGCCCCAAAGCCTACAGTTTTAGAACCATTGCACTGAGACATTTACTGTGTTTGCAGTAGTCCAACATACACTACTGTTGCTCAAAAACACCTGCTAAAAATAGGGGTTGGGGGACGTTTGCATGTCAACAGAACCCCCAAAAAGAGCAGGCTATCATTGCTACATTTGTAACACACTTTCCAGTGCTTTAAATTCTACTGGTGTTTTACGCTAAGTACAACCCACATTTCTAGTATTTTATAACCTGTGATGGCTGCTTTGAGGATATATTTAATCTGATAAAAATGGGTTTGACAGATGTTGTTTTGAAGATGCAACATTACTTTTTCTAGGCTTTAGTAAACAAAAAAGTGAAAAAAAATTACTGTTACTAAAATAGAATTCTTATACATGCTTTTACTATTTTATATTTGATAGACATATTTATTTAAGTTTAAATAAAAGATAAAGTAGGTCTTATTTAAGGAATACAAGACTAAATTTGCCAGGATTGTTTAAAGTTCATGAAAATACTTTCATAAGGAATTCTAGTTTTATTATAACATGTGGAGAAAAACCCCACCTTTAAGATTTGAATGTACAAAGCACTTACTCCAATTTCACATGTGCAATACTGTCAAAAATTGCACCTTTTAAACATCACAAATTTTACTGGGTTCATTTGCACTGAAAGTATGCAAGTAAGATAGAGTGTTCTATTATTTCATAGTAAGAAAGCTTAAACAAGGTGTTTACTAACATTACAAGAAAATGATAGAGAAGATAAAATACTTGAAAAGACCACTAAACTAGATGAAATAAGGTATTATGAATACTAAAAGCTCATGTCTTCATTCTGCAGGGGTTTTAAATCTATGAGTTCAAGTCTCACAGATATACTGTGAAGAATGACCATATGCTGGAGTTAAAAATTAATAATATGGAAGTCCCTAGAGAATGCATAATATTACATTATTTTTAAGGGAGAGACTGCATAATTGAGTATTTGAACCCTGTTGTACACATGGATGATGCTCATTGTCTTTACAGAGTTAATTAGTTGGGAGATAGAAGCATGAAGAAAAAGTGCAAGAAACAGAAAATAAAGAAATTGCTAACTTCCAACATGGCAGAACTTCAACTTTCCATACTAGGACCAGTGTTGTTTCATATCTTTATCAGTGTTGTGGAAAAGGGGATAAACAGTGAGATGATAAAATCTGGCAGCTAACACAATTACTTTGGGAAGTCAAGATTAGAAAAAAATTGTGAGATATTCTCCACTGCCCTCACAGAGCTAGATGATGGAGAAGCACAGTGACAGATGAAATTCAGTGCAGACTAATGCAAAGCTCTGAACACCAGAAGGAATAATTTGAGCTACTGATATATTGTGCACTGGTGGTTAGAAAGCCAAACAAAAATGTTAGGATGAATAAATAAGGGAACAGAAACAGTACTGAAAATGTTAATTATAACTCTTGTTTAGAATACTGCATTCAATCTTGGCAACTCCATAGCGAGACAGATAAAATCGAAAGGGTACAGAGATGGACAAGGGAAAGGATCAGAAGCATGGGGGGCTCTCCATATTAGAGATTGAGGCAGCACATTTAAAACTGATAAAAGAAAATACTTTTTAAAGAGAGCATAATTAATCTGGAGATCTCACTGCAAGAAGATATTATTGAGGCAAGGAGTTTAGTAAGATTCAAAAACAGAATTAGACATTTATATGACTTGAACACATCCATAACAACATCAGTTAGGCTACAAAAATGTAAAAAGTCTATGAACCCTCATGCTCTAAGGCATAAATTAACCTCTATGCGACGGAAGCTAGGAAGAAACTTCCTCTGTGGTCAGGTAGGTTACACTTTCACATGTCATTGTCCTTCCTGGGTTCAACCGAAACACTATTTTCTGGTATATGTGAACCATCTAAAACTATGCAGTACTATGTGTCTGAGCAGAAGCAGAGTTCTCAAAAGATTTCCAGTCTGCCAACACTGAATCAAGTTGTCAAACCTCAAGGAGGACACTAGGAGAGAAAAATAAGTATACACCTTTTTACTGGGCTAGGAGAGTTTGAGACAAATGAGAAAATGATATGCTCTCTCCTAAACAGGGATGATTGGCACACAGGTGTTCTCCCCTAAGAGAAGGAAAGTAGAGTCAAACCTACAAAGAGACTTAGGTACCCAAACCTCAGCTTTAGGTCTTGAAATCCAATTTCTAGGCTCCTTGCTGATATACAAAGCCCTGCTCAGCTGCCATCTAACCCAGCAGGTGCCAAAACTCGGTACCTATGTTTCTGATGTGAACGTTCCCTAGACACCTACGTTTCTAAGTCAGGGCATGCGCACTGCTGCCTCCGTCTAGGTGTCCCAAGGCCTAAACCCCAGCACAATCCACAAACTGGGGAAAGACAGGCAGAGGAGCACTGTCGCCAGCAGGACTGTGAGCACTCCTAACTCCGCACAGAAGAGCAGGAGAAAGATGACCTCCCTTATAACCTTTCATCCAGGGGTTGGATGCTCTCTGGCCACCCAGGTCTGAAGGCAGCACAGAAGTAAAGGTGGCAATACTGCGACCTTCCTGCAACTCCCTTTTGGGTCAGGATCCCCAATTTGAGACCATTGGTCTCCCCAGTGAAATCTGTATAGTAAAGGGTAAAAGCACATAAAAGACCAGATTTCATGGTCCGTGACACGTTTTGCATGGTCTAGCTTACATGCCTCCAGGATTTGGGGGATCTCAGGCCCCTCTCTCCCCATGCATTGTACAGAGAGCCTAGGCACCCAACTCAGGAGATCACAGGAAACACTAGCATCTACAAAGCCTATGTACCCAAGTCCCTTTGTGGATCCAGGCCATAGTTCTTTGCTTGCCTTGACCCTGGTAAGCACCATCCACATTAACCTACAGCAGGGCTATTTAAGGAACCAGTTAAACTCTACAATAAGTGAGAGAAAATGTTTAATAGTTGCAGGAGCTGCTAAGGGGCCAGGAACTACAGAAATACACAAGATCCTGCTTTTTAGTTCCAAAAAGTGACAGAGGTATTTGGAGCTGTCCATCTCTTCTTGAATCTTCCAGCACTATGTCTTGTGACTCTTAACTGGGCTCTCAATTGCAGAATCAGAAGGACAAATACTAGCCCTAGGTAAAGGCTAGATTCTGTCTTGGACTGTGTGGCTGAAGATGGGCACAAGGCGTAGTAAGAACCCAATTTATACCTTTGAGGGATACCTGGACCTTGGGCCCGGGTACACAGCAGTAGACAGGCATTGTGCACCTGTTACCACCACCACTCTTCCCTCCCCCGCCTGCCCCAGAGCAGGTGGGTAGGGAGTTGCTGGAGAAGGGACGGGGCTTTTTATGACGTGACTATCCAATTTTCATGCTTGATGTCCAATGAGAGATCATGCACTCTTTCCTGGACAATGGGTGAGGGCAAGCAAATTGGAAAGGATCGATTGTATCGTGATGCTAATTACTATTGATCTCCAACTGCCCATCTACAAGCACATATTAAAGTTTCTATTTTGATGGCTATTCTGTATTTGTGTTACAGTATGCAGTTAGTATGTAACTGATCTCACTCATCGGAAAGCTAGCAATAAGGTTCACAAGCATTTCTCAAACGCAGCCACCCAAGGCTTTTCTTCTGGCCACAGCCTCCACCAGTAGTTGGCCCCCTCTGGAGACAAAAAAGCTGGAGGAGCAGGCAGCCAGCGAGTTCCCCACCTTCACTACGGGTGGTGACGAGGGGTTTCAGCTGGAGTGGCGGATGGCAGGCCCCAGCCACTGGCTTTGGGCTCTGTTCCCCTGCCTCACAGTGGCGGGCTCTTGCTCTGAACTCCCCTCCCCTCCATCACACTCCTAGCCCCTACTACCTCCCCCAGTGCCCCTGGCCCCCACTGCCTCCATACCAACTTCCTCATTCAGAACTTAATTTGTCCTCAGGCTGGCCAAGGCCGAATAAGTCTTCTGTGACAAGTAGTATTTGTTGTATGTTAATATTACTTTTTGACAGCAGACTTAGTAGCTATCAAGTCTTAAAAAAGGCAACCAAAAAAGCAAAAGAAACAAGACAATAGGCAAAGCACCTATTCTGTTTAAGTCCACTAAAGAATGAGACAACTGTAAATTATTTTTATTATGGAGTCTACAAATAAACCTCTACATAAATGAATTACAATGATTTGGGCATGTATATGTGCATATTTATATGTTTCCCCCAAGGTTAATTAAGTATTTTAGGAAAAATTGTCAGAGTGGCCACTAGCAAGAATTGGTGGCCGCACCCTGAGGCCACCAACATTTGTTATAAGAACCCCTAAGGTTCTCTAAACCATCCAGCCTGGAGTTCACCTGCGCTCACTGATTTCAGTGAGCAAAACTTCAGACCTCAATCCTGCCCTTACCCTTCTGGAATTAAAATAAAACAACAACTGGTGAGACATTCAACGCATCCAGCTTAGCCTTCAAAGTTATTTGGGAATTTGTATGTCACTGTTCCAAAACAAGAGTTAACCATTTTCAATTTTAGTTTACAGCCATTTTGAAGGTCTCCTATATACAACTTCACAGAGGTGTTTGAGTGTACCTGGTTGCCTTTGATTCTGACATTGTCTATGAAAATAAATTGAGATGATTAAACACACACTGAGATGATTAAAAACACATTTCCCATCAAGCAAAGTAAGAATAACAACACACACACTGCTCATCAGCTGGCCTGAAATACTTTCTGATTTGCTTATAATATATTTGGGTTATTAATTTTCAGGACACAAAAGTAATAATTAGCCTGGCTGGCTACCAGAGGGAAATATTCTGCTTGATTGCACACAGACATTCTGTATTTGAGATTCTACAACATGCTATGCTGTTGAGGTTGTTTGTATGCCAACCAAAACCACGTTTTGAAACCTGCAAGATGATCCACAAGATGGCACTGTTGAACCTCTTAGCCTTGTGTACTATAACAAGACAACCTGAGAGAAATTCAGAAACTTTGGTAAATATTAAAAACTAAGTTAAAAAAAAGTTGCAGATGTTTCTGCTAACAAAAAATAGGCAATGCAGTGTACATATTTATGTACGTATATGCATACACACTATACTATACTTGGGAAACAATTTCATTGTTCCATGTACCGGTCTGAATTTGAATAAATCTCATGTGAAAGCTCCAACCCTTCCAAATTGTCTCGCTTTTCTGTATGGCAAACGAATGCAATTTCATAAATCTTAAGTAGGAGTCAAATATCCTCTCTATATATTTTAACAATAACTAGTTTTGTTATTCATATACAAGTGTAACCTTAGTGCCCTCATGGCCAAGATGGAGTCTGCTCTGCAGGCAGCTCTGGCCAAGAGAAGGCGTGCGCAGGAATGCAGCAGGAGAAATCACTTCCACTCCAGGGCACCTGTTCCAAACCCCCCAGAGCGAACACACACACACATCAGAAAAGTGCAATGGACATAAGAAAGGGAAATATTGATTTACAGAGGGATGAGAGGAGAAAAACAAGGGGAAATATAGGGGAAGCAGTAAAACAAGGTTGGATCCAAACCAAGGCCCCACAGGCCCAATGGTAGCAGAGTGTGAAAGGGCAGACACCAAGCAACGTGTCTGCACACAGAGTTCAGGACGCCTGAGCAAAGTTCCAGTCCAGTGGTGAGTCTTGGGTGCTCCTGGTCGTCTTCGGTGCCAGCGAACTTTTCCCCAACAACCCCTCCGGTGCCCTCTTCTGCCGCTCTCTGCAAAGTCACACAGAGCGACCACCTCCCCACTTAACTAGCAACCTCCCTCCTTGTTCCCAATGCAGAGTCACAAGCCCCAGTACTCACAGCCCCATGCAGCTTTGGGTCGCTGTGATACTGGGCCCAGCTCCAGTTTGTCCTTCTCAGGTGATTCCTCCCTGGCACAGTGCTCTTCCTGGCTCCTGTCCTGGGGTGTCCCTGATCAGCTGTCCTGTCCTTCCCAGGCTTCAGGCAGGTTCTCTGCTGCTTCACTTTGAGAGGGCCTCCTTGCTACTGCGCCTCTCTCCCCCGGAGTTCCAGACCCCCCTGGAATTTCCCTCTTCTTTTCTTGCCCCCCCCAGAAAAAAGATTTAAAGGGGCCATGCTCTCTAAAACCCAAAGGGGTTACACTCCCCCCCCAACCCAAAGAAATAATTCTTGATGTCCCCATCAAGATGGGCAACTCTAAACCATGGATCCCTAGCAGGAGACCCAGGGCCCCCATTTGTCAGAAGCATTCCCATCATCCATCCCACAGGATCCCAAGGGGTGAAACAGGTTTCCCATGAGGCAGCTTGCCCCCTGTGGCACCCCAGGGATCTATAGGTCACTGGGTTCCCCTAAATGATTATACATCAGCACACACCTGGGCTTCCCTTCCCTAGAAGAACATTTAGGCTGGCTGTCGGGTATTGGCTGAGATGACACCACTGAACATGGAGGCAAGATGATGGGTCCCTGAGGCACGAATTCGAGGGCATGTGGGTTTAAAGTGGCTGTTTGCGATACAGGGTTCCCTGCCTGCACTGAATCTTCCTCATCATGTTTTTGGGGGGTCTCCACAGCTTGGGACAGTGGGGCCTCAGGAGTGCTCAGTGTGGGTTCTTTCCCTTCACCATCTCTTTGCGTGACAAGAGGATCCATTAGGGTTGGGGCATTCCAAACTGGATGTTTGCAGAGGACAGGTATATTTCCGTCATTGGGACCATGTCCAACTTGCATTGCCGGGAGTCTCAGAATCTGTGGAAACATCCTTATGGGGAAACAATACTTGTCCTACAGGTAACAGATGATTCTGGTGGAGAGTTTTGGTGGGGCCGTGACTGCCCTTAGGACGTACGCGATACACAGTAGATCCCCAAGTTTCTTCTTTATAATGTATGGATGTGACTCCCAACGATCTGCAATGTTGTGTTTTCACAGTAGTCCAAGATTTCAGGCCAAAACTTGGTCACCAACCTGAATCTTCTGTTGCGTCACTTGCTGATCATTTCGGATTTTATTCTTTTGATTCTGGTGACCAGCTGCTTGCGTCGCTATTCGATATGCCTCCTTTAGTTGATCTTTTAAATGAGTCACATACCCTAAGTATGTTTCTGGGAGTGTCCCATCTGAAGACACTCCAAAACAGAGATCGACTGGCAACCGGGCCTCTCGACCGAACATTAACATGTATGACGTGAACCCAATTGAATCCTGTCGAGTGCAGTTATACACATGTACCAAATGCTTCACGTGCTGGCTCCAGTATTTTTTCTGCTGAGGCTCCAGAGTTCTCAGCACGTTCAGTAGTGTGCAGTTGAATCATTTTGGTAGTGGATCCCCCTGGGGATGATAAGGGGTGGTGCATGATTTATTGATCCCTATAACCTTACAAAGTTCTTTTATTAACTGACTTTCAAAATCCCATCCCTGATCTGAGTGTAGTCTGGCGAGCAACCCACTTGGTGGCCCGTACAGGGACTTTGCAGTACACACATGCACACACCTACATTGTGCACCCTGGGCTCTCCTTCACAGAGCAAAGAATCTCCTGAGTGACTTTCACCTCAGTTTCAAAAAATAAAAATTAAAAAAAAAAATGGAGAAAGTATTACTGGAAGACCTGTGCCAAGGGGCACGAATCCCAGTAATCAAAGCTGTGCTGGTGGCAGGGTTCCCAGAAGAGACAGAACCAAAGGAAATTGAGGAGAGCCTAGATGCAGCTGAAATACTGGGGGGAGTAAAAGTCCACACCTGTATTTACAACCGCAAAGTGAAGGGCGAGGTAGCACTATGTACTCACTCCAGGGAAGCAGATCTTGATAAAGTGCCCAAAGAGTTGCAAGTAGCAGGTATCCCCTGGACAATTCTGGGGGCAGAGCAGTCCCCTCCTAGTGTGCCCGTGTCACTTGAGGTGGATTCTTTAGCGCAGAAACTGCAAGCTCTGATGGTGGATGAGAAGTGGACAAGAGAAGAATTAATACTGGCATTAGGAGGGGCTCCAACACCTGCAGCACCCAGCCTAGTGGGATAAGCCAAAGAGTTGGGAAACGCTCTCTCTTAAAGGTGCATTGAAGCCGGCATATGAAAGTGCTCCATACAAGCGGTTATGTTCTTTCTCAACACAGGCTAGATTTCAATTTCTACTTGGAGAAGACGAGCTCAGATCGACGATGGAAAGCAGAAACATTCCACTCTCCTTCTGTCACCCCTAAGGCTAGCCACTGGGCTGCAGCTGCAAGAGGTAGAATCTTAATTCTTTTCCCAACCAGAAATATCTAATATTCCTAAGAGCATCACACTGGGCTGCTTTTTTCTTTTCTACTACTCCCCTGGGTTTAATATATAGGGCCAAAATATGGCATTAAAATCAACTGCAAAACTTCCACTGATTCCAGTGGGACCAGGATTTGGCATTTCGAAAGTATGACATTAAAAATATAAATCGAAATATCAGAAGACTAAAAATCTGAAGTAATGGGATTTAAAACATGAACATTCAGAGGATTTTAACAGAAGTCTTCAGAGTATAAGCTTCCAACTCGCGTGAAAAAAGTCTCTAGCCCCTTAAATGTTTATGAAAGCTGCGACAATGGATAAGTTATAGCTCTCCTGTCGAGTCTGAGGATAGTGAGGCAACACCACTTATTTACTTCAATTGGTATTAAAATCAAAGTCAATTATGATCACTTCAATATCAATAACATTAGTCATTTTACTGCTAATTGGTGCAACAAAAACTTGCTAAATTTTCTAGTTAAGTTTAGCTGCATTATATGTCGTATTCCAGCATTATGTTTATTTGAATGGATGTTGCTTGTTCCAGAAGCTACTAAGGCTGATAGTTCACTTTAATAAGTATAATGGCACTTTGTACTCTTAGGGCATTTGGTCTTCTTGTGCTCACTCTCCTACACATCTCTCTTAGGCACTTCGCTGACACTGCTAGAAGATTACAATTTTCTCCATGTTACTGACCCATTTACAGGCTCTTATGCTCACTCTTCTCTGCCTACTTGGAGCAAGCAGATAAGTTTCTTTCAGGAGTGCAAGTAAGTAATGTTTCCCAGTCCAAGCAGTCAAACCCTAACTTAACCTCAGATAAACAACAGGAGTATTTATCAGTAGTTTACAGAAGAGAGGGAACAGAAATAAAAAGGATCATGTATATTAAATAACTGAAAGGGAGAAGTAATGGAAAAGTCCTCAGAGGACAGTTATATTTAAATTCCAGATAAAATTATAGAGTTTACCTCATTGCCCACATGGCAGTATGGTCTTTCTTGACTATAGACCAACCTGAAGTGGTGTTTCTGAGGTGTCAGCTGGGGTATGTCACCAGCAAGAATATGTAGTCTGCCTAAACACTGGCCTAGGTCTAGTACATCTAGCCTTCGATGGGGAAATATAACAAATACATAGTAGCATTTGCTTTAAGATGTCCTTCATATCCTAAGCTGCGAAATCAGGGACAATCTACAAAATGCAGTGTTCTCCTTTTCTGTTTTCCAGCATCTAGTGAGTTTAGATTAGCAATAGTTCCTTTAAGAAGCTATCCTGGTTTCCTTGTTTAGCTCAAAAGGACTTCCCTTTCGTCTGATGTGCAATTAGACATATAAACTCTGTTCCATACATTTTAATAGTTCTATTTGCTAATGGCCTAAGCCATCACTTTTACAGAATGTCATTAATATGCAAATGCAGAGATCCCTCCTGGTACAGTAGATCATTTGTACTCAGCAGTTTATCTGTGTAATGGAGTCCCAGTACATCAAAGAGTAATTTAGCTATAGAACATTAAGAATCATAAATATAGATATCAAAGCGATTAAAAATGGAAATACTATTTGTCACAATAAGTTAATATATAGCAATAAGACACACCAGGCTGTGTGCATTCATAAAAGTGCTGGTGTTTGGCTCCAATAATCTGTGAGTACGTCTGGCATTATTTATTGATGGCAGAATAGGGCTTACTAATTTTAAATTTCACTTTTTGAAAAAACATTTATAAACATAACAAATCCTTTCGCTATGATAATTCTTAAAATGTTAAATATGTTTCCCTATTTTTTAATATGTTTGATTAAATGATGTGTCTTTCCCTGTTAGGGCAACAAGAACTATCAGGAACACCAAGCTCAGTGGTCCTGAACTATGGGGCATGCCCTCCTAGTGGGGCACAGAAAAAGTTCAGGGGGCACGCAGTAGGACCCGGGCTAGCCCCCACAAGGGGTAAGAAGAGAGCACCACACTTCTAGCCCTACTCCTCCCCCAACCCCATGCAGCCTCCAGTCCTGCTCTGCCTCTAGGCTAGCTCCAACTCTAGGCCCAACTCCACTCCCAATCCCGCTCTGCCCCCATCTCCACCTCCACCCCGCCCCCTGCCCAGCTATGCCTTCATTCCTTCTCCAGCCCCAGATCAGCTCCGCCTCTAGCTCCAGATATTCCCCCATCTCCAGTTCCGCCTCCAGCTCTGCCTTCAGCCCAAGCTCGGCTGCTGAGGAAGTCTTGGCTGTGCAGTAATGAGGGGGCGGGGGAGGGTACAGATTGATTCTGTTAATGGTAAGAGGAGAGGGGTGCAACTGGAAAAGTTTGCAGACCACTGCCTTAGCTCAAAAGCCTCTTTGGAGCTTTTTTTTAATAAGAAGATCTCAGTATTGAACAGTTCCAGTTTAGTTTTAGCTTTTGCAAAACCTAGTGGCTGGAGGTCCCATACTACTTCTGAAAGGGGAGTGCAACACTTTGAGGAGGGTGACAGAGGAAACTGGGAAAAAAAATGTTTTAAAAACTGATCCTCCTCTCTTCCTTCCTCTGCGCCCCACTAGCTGCTTCTAATATCTTTCTCCTCTAACTGCCTTCCTATGCACACTCCTACCCACTCCATTTAATATAATAGGCACAAGGTATTCTGTTCTTCCAGTGACACTACCCTAGCCACGCCCACTTGAAGTTGGTCCATTTAGCCAATGACAATGAGGCTTTAGACAATCAGTGTACCCAGTCAGACCTAACTTAGTATTCCTGAATAACCTTCCTTGTGACGTACAGAATCATCACCTGGTATTAAAATTGCAGACTATGAGTTTGGTATCAGGAGCAACCTAAGTTTCATTGCAGGTTAGAAAATGCACAACTAAATGTGAGATGGCAGGCACTTGCTGGTATAGCTGAGGATTTTGCCTAGTGAAATCACATGGTCTTAGAAAACAACCACTGAAATCCTCTGCAAAAATCCTGGCTATGTGGGACACGCCTTTCTTATTCCATCAATTTTTTTATTTTATTTTACTTATTTATTTTTTGAAGGCAGACGAAATCTGAGTTGAGAGACTGGACAAACCTGTATAGACACTGTCAATATTCCCTATATATTGGTATTGGCCTTGGAGAAAAGCAATTCCAGTATTATGAAATATTGAGAGAAGAGGCAAATGGCTAACACAAATGGATAAGAAAGAGAGGGTCCTGAGAGAACGTGAAGAATTCTAGTGTCACAGATGAGAGAAATTGCACCTGGGGAAGGAAAAGGAAACCATCATCTCTGAGAAAAGGCTTGTGCCCCCTAAATGACCTATTTTACAATATATTAAATAAATCTTAAAAAGGAACGGATGAAATAAATTGCTTGTTCATTGAACCAAATCAGACATTATTACATGGATTAAGATAAAACAAATTTTAAAACAATTAATAGCAAAGCTCAACATAAAACCACCATAACGTACACAATGGTGAGAAAATCAAGCCCTTTCAAGACTGAAAAAATCTTATGTTAGAGCACTACAGGCATATAGGACACTACAAAAATGATATATAAGAGCTTTTATATTTTTTCCACTTGGATTCACCAGTAATTATAATCCTTCTTCCATATTCTTTTTGAGATGGCATTTTTTGATCTGGTATTTAGGAATCTTTCTACCAGCAGTCAAGTTGATGTATCCTCCCCAAATCAAATATACAGCTAATGAATGGATAGATGAGTTATCTTCACCAGTAAATGGAAAAAAAGACCAGGTGTAAAGAGGACACTCCTAATTTCATAAAAGACTGAAACCATTTTCTGATTTTCACCCTCTATTTTCATGGCACAATTTTATATTAACCAATATGGCATTCCTATTATTCACAGTACATTCAAAGGAGAAGGCAGCCCTCTTGTGTATACTTGCTCTGAATACTCACTGTTATGACATTAGAATTGACAGAAGGGTATTGGCTTCTTGTCATATTTATTTAAAATCTTTATAGAAAAGAAGCCCATGGAGATGTACTCTAGGCACCCAGCTGACAGCAACACTATCACTGCAACACAACAGCCATCTGCAAACTAAGGTTTAATTTCATTTTTATCTACCAGGGGGGCTCACCTCAAACCACACACAAATGCAGGGAATGAGGGGAATTTACACAAATTTTACAGGCAAATATTTAGTTCTGTTTCCTTTGACTACTGTAACATTTCAAGTAAGTATGGCATTTTTAGGATTCCCATGCATTACCTGGAAAAAGTAAAAATTCGTATTTTAAACTGTGAGTCACCAATGTTGTAAACATTTTCTAAAGCACAGCTGGAAAGTGCAAGGGGCTTTGGTGACAAAACTGTACACAGAGGAAAACTAAGGGTTTAGAAAATCTTCAGGGCAAACTATAGTTTAATGGCTGGTTCAGTCTTGAAACTTTATCTCTGAGTGGAAATGGGAAGAGTTAGCTATATCTCTTGTACCATCACTCCTCTTTTCCCAGGGCCACAATGGGCTCCCTGTGGGCTCAGGTTCTTTACAGTTGCCCTAATAAAGGTAATACAGCCTCAGGTTGTACTGCTTTTCTGTAGCTCCGCCTCTGCAGTGGAACACACGCCTTTAAAGGAGGCCCTAGTAGCACAGCTTCAATGAAGTAATGCAGCCAGGGAGTGGGAGGTGGGAGAAGGGTAAGTGACTCAGATCTGGTGGAGAGGTCCTGGCCTCCTTCAGATTCCCTATGAACTGTGTGGTCTTGGAGCATATTTCACAGGAATCAGGCCCCGTGCCTTAGGCGCCTTTTTAATTTTTTTTACTCATCTGGCAGCGGTCCGGGTCTTCAGCAGCACTTCGGCATCGGGGGGGTCCTTCACTCGCTCTGGGTCTTCCGTGGCACCGAAGAACTCCCCCCTCTGCCGAAATGCCGCCGAAGACCCGGAGCAAGTGAAGGACTCCCCACCGCCGAAGACCCAGACCGCCGCTGGGCATTTGAATCGGGCCCCGCAGTTCCTAAAGCCGGCCCTGCATTCATTCCTACCAGCAACATTCAGTTTTTGCCTAATCAAAGACAAGTGTGTTTGCATAGCACTTGTGAGGCAAGCATTTGGCCCAGCTGCCTACCCACAATGAATGGACTTAGGATGACTGAGCTAGTTATAAATAATGACACCATTCAAATATCCACCATAAGTTATGCTAGTCATTGGTGCGTGCGTGTGTCTGTCTGTCTGTCTCGTTGGATTTTTCTGTTTCTTCCACTCACTGTTATTGTTGGCACTTGCCCATTTATTTATATGCATTTCCTTCTCCATCCTTTGTGTGTCAGAATCCTTGGATGGACGAATGAGGTTTTCAGCTTTCCATTTCCAATACTCTCGACAATCTCCTATCTCAGTGACAAGCAAGCTCTCTTGAGCCCACTGACACACACTTCCATTAGGTCTGAAAAGTGGGAGAAAACTACTAGGGAACAATGGAAGTGCTTCCTCCCTCCTGGGGCTGAGGGTGGTTTTACACCATGCTGTCAACTTCTTCTGTGCTGGGGAGTGAAAGATCAACCCTCATTTCACTCTGCTGCTGCTGCTGGCACCACTGGGGACGTACTATGTGCAGATGTACCATTCAAAACTTCTGCTAGAGGATTCTCCCACATGGCTTCATGTGAAAATGTGAGGCAGCATGGAAAGACACAGGAGTCCTCTGATCCCGAGCCAGATTTAACTCTCCAGCAGATACCAAGAATGCCTACCTCAGCTATATGGCACAGTACCACACATTAACTATCCAACACCACAAACATATATGCTTACAGCCAGAACAGCAGCAACATATATTCAACATTAGTTTTGTCTCAAATTTGCAAATGTAGATTTCAGTGTGCCTTGGACCTCTAGAATGCTGTCTAGCCAGCTCATATGTGAAGAAACATTCAATCACTTTATTCAGAACTTTGAGATACTAAACACGTTGGCTCTTCATTTGCATTCATAATACACTGGGCTTTAAGAGTGTGTCTGAACCTGTAGAAAAATCATCTACCAGGTCTTAGATAACATTAAGATTGCTGTATCCAAAACATGTAGCTTCAGCTTCTGCAGAGTCCACTATCAACACTTTTTTATGGCTTCAGGAAGTGACTGACAAGAGCAATAAACTGCAGAGAATTGTATGATGAGCTGAATGACACCTTTACTTGTGATCCTGCTGCTAAAACGTTATGGAATTTGTTCAGTTTCACCTACAAATCCTGTGTAAACACATCAAATTATGAGTATTACTTAACTACATCTGAACATTGTGTCAAGGATATCAAAAAGCATGGAAATTGTTTTATATGTAAAATACAACGTATTGGTTCACCCACAAACATATTGCACGGTGTTTAGAGCAGGATATCAGGAATGGGTCACTCCTGGGTTCTATTCAAAGCTGTGTCACTGACTAGCTGTGTGATCCTAGACATTTAATGTGTCTGTTTACACAACATAAAATGGGTGAGCTAGTACTGTACATCTTACAGTATCCCTACAAGGTACAAATTAATGCTTGTAAAGAGCTTTGGGTTCCACAGATGGAAATTGCTATAGACATGCAAAGTCTTGCTAGTGCAATTTTGAGGTCCTCAATTTGTTCTCACTCCTTACAGGAATTTGCCTGACCAAATAAGGAAGTAAGATCAAAGGCCCAATCATGACCTTGAAAGGTATGCAAAGGAAGAACTCTCCATTCATGTATCTCATTATTCTGATCCAGAAAGGGAGGTCAGCTATATGCACCTCAGCATTCTCCTTCCTCTTCAGGCCCCTTGAAGAGTTTTGAGATCTATGCTGGGGTAGGTGGCTAGGAGGGAGCAGGGTGATATTGCTGGGGAAGTCCCGGCACTGCAGCTCCACTAGAGGGCACCAAAGCCCCAGCCAACAGAGGACTTCCTCATGGATGACCCTGTGCACCCCACAGAAACCCAAGAGCCACAGATTGCTGGTGATCTACAAGGTTTATAGGCCAGACTCCCACTTTTTCACCTCTCACAACAGAAGAAAGTACTTTAGGAGGAAATTCTGTATGGCGTTTCCTGTCCCCTACATGGTATTAACACATAGGGGCAGAATACAGTCCTGAGTAAAGGCCTCAGGATTTGACATTATGTGATTGTGCAGATGTCCAACCGAACTGTACAGCAGTTGCCTCCTAAATTAGTTTCTGGGACTCTACAGAGAGTTCAGGGACTGGCAGGACATTTATTCTTTCCTTCTCATTAGCCAATCAAGGTCCAGAATCCTCCACTCTGATTTTGTTGAATATCATCTCACTACAATTCTCAGGACATGAGGCAGCTTCACTGGAAGGTATTCCCTTCTATTTACGTATGATGCCCTTGGCTCCAGGATGGAGTGATTTGGATTCCTTGGTTTAAAAGATATAGGTCAAGACTTTGTAAAACTGATTTTTAAATGTGTGCTACTGCAACATTAGCTTTAAATTTATTATAAAGAAAATTACAAATGCTATTTTTTAATTGCCACTATTGGTAAGGTATATCAATTGACAATTTTACAACATTGCTATAGGCAAAATACCAGTATTTAAAATGAAGGCCCTGACCCTGCAAATACTTAAGCAGAAATACAACTTTACTTACATGAGTACTCCTATTGATTTTAACAGGATTTCTCATGTGCTTAAAGTTAAGCATGTGCATAAATGTTTGCAGCATCAGGGGGCTAAAATTGCACTGTTTAAAAACACCTGGCATTAAAACTGTTACTTCAAAAACATACTGCTTCAGAGTTAAAAAGTTATTTAGACTTTCAATACATTAAGAAATTTATTATAAAACTTTTTTTATATACAGGCCACAGTTTTCAAAAATAGGCATTTATACCAACTATGGCTGGCCAAAAACAGTTCCGGTTCAATCAATTTTTGTGGAATTGCAGACCAGGTTCCCATAGAAACCTTCTTCCCAGGCAGGCTTCCATCAGAACTCTCTGCCTTCTCTGTCAGCTTTCCTGGCAGGCTGCTGTGCAGCCTGGGCTTCTAGCTCCCAGGCAGATCCACAATGCTATACAGTAACTCCTTGCTTAATGTTGTAGTTATGTTCCTGAAAAATGCTACTTTAAGTGAAACCATATTAAGCAAATCCAATTTCCCCATAAGAATTAATGTAAATGGGAGGCGGGGGGAAGGAGGTTAGGTCCCAGAGAAATTTTTTTCACCAGACAAAAGACTCTTCTCTCTCTCTCTCTATATATATATACACACACACACAGAGTATGTTTTAAATAAACAATTTAATACTGTACACAGCAATGATGATTGTAAAGCTTGGTTGAGGTGGTGGAGAGAGAGAGAGAGAGTGGGATATTTCCCAGGGAATGCCTTACTGCTACATGATGAACTAGCATTCGGCTGAGCCCTCGAAGGTTAACACTTTGCTGTTAATGTAGCCTCACACTCTACAAGGCAGCAGGAATGGAGGGAGGAGACACAGCATGGCAGAGAGAGAGACAGACACAGACAGAGAGAGAGAGAGATGTGCATCGGCCCTTTAAGTACACTGACCCCTCTCTAAGTACACTGCCTTCTTAAAGAAATCAGCAAGTTGACACAACAGCTGCTGCTAGCAAGCTCCCTCCTCCTAAGCCCTTGCTGGGCAGCGGCCGCACAGGGAACTTAGGGAGGCTGCTGGTCCACCCTGGTTCCAAGCCCCCACAAGCTAGCTCCAACAGGCTGCTCTTTCTGCAAGCAGTGGACAAAGCAGGAGGCTGCCAAACAACATTATAAGGGAACACTGCGCAACTTTAAACAAGCATGTTCTCTAATTGATCAGCAACATAACAATGAAACAATGTTAACCAGGACAAGGTTAAGTGAGGAGTTGCTGTATGGTGTTGGGTGGTGTAAAACTGACAAGAATCACGTCAATTTCACTTACGAGCTGCCTGGGTCCCAGGGAGTGTATGTTGTTTCTGAAAGGTCATGTTTCAGGTTCCAAAACAAAAATTATCCTGTGAATGGAAGTTTCAGACATTTTGAAAAATTTGGTTTTGGTTCAAAGTAGGACAAAACCAAATTTTGAAATGTAAAAATTTCTCATGAACTAGAAATTCCAATTTTTGCCTAAGTCTACTTGTGAGTCCCTCCTGAGGCATCTAAAGGTGGGAGTTTCAAAAGCATATACATCAGTGGTGCTCAAATTAGGGCCACCTCTTGTTCAGGGAAAGCCCCTGGCAGGCTGGGCTGGTTTGTTTACCTGCCATGTCTGCAGGTTAGACCGATCGTGGCTCCCTTGTAAGACTGAGCTTTTTTGAAAGTAGTCAGTTCACATGGTTCAGAGAAAGATGTAAGAACCTCTGTAGTGGGCAATTATGGAATAGCCAACACAGAAGAAATTTCTTCCAAATCATATCAGGCAGTAGTTGGCTTATACCATGAAGCATGAGGATTTACACCTTTTCTAATAAAATATTCTAATATAACTGGATTTTCTCATATAGATGTCTAGTCCTCTTATGAACTTGGGAACTATGCTCCTCTCCTCAACAGTATCTTGTGGCAGTGACTTCCACTACCTGTGTATGTAAGACATCACTCCTTTTTATTAGTATCAAGTATGTTGCCTTTCAATTTCATTGACTCTCCTCTTGTTCTTGTATTATGAGGAAAGGTAAATAGCAGTATTCAATCCATTTTCTCTGCATCAATTATTGTTTAGTATAGTTCTATTATGACCCACTGGGGTACCTTCTCTTTCATCTGTTAGAATGAAAAGACTGCGACTCCAATTTCAGACATCTCTCCATGCCTCTCTATTCATCTGCTTGCCCATCTCAACCACTTCTAGTTCTTTTTTATTTTAAAATGCAATGTATAACACCTGTAACACCTTTTCATTCATGATATAAGTGCTCAGCTTCCCTTTGTGTTTCTCTCACCAACATATCCTATAAGCAATTAAAGGATTCTTCTGTACCCCAGAAGTACTCTTGACTGCATTTTTTCAGTTCTATAATAGACACTTGAGGGTGAAGTACAATGTGTGAATGAGAGGTCATCTTTTTTTTTTTTTTTTTTTTTTTTATAACTGGCTATTTTTTGACAAGATGTGTGTGCTTACTCCCCACATTTACTCCTCACTGACTTTGTTGAGCAATGAAAAAAATCTCTGAAAATTGCAGAAGTGTTGCTTAATAAAAACGAACAGGGCAAAGCTGGACCCAAAATGGCATATCATTTTTAAAAGGGAAGAGGAAATAACAGTCCAAAATGCTGCAGCAGAATATTTTGATATTTCTGAAGCAGAAATTCTCAGATATAGGGGAATCAGGTTTTCCAGCGAGTTTTGGGATATAGTGCCAACCATCAAATGGGCAATGTACTGTGTCTTAAAAAAAAATGATGTCAAAGTATCAAAACGATCATTTCCCAATATGAGAGCTACAAGAGCTGTGATCTCAAATCTGCTTCTGATGGGAAAAAATGGCAGTGTTTGCTGTCATTTAGTGATTCCAATTTTCACAGAGTAAAAGGGTCTCTCTCACACATGTGGTCCCTCAGTGGGTAAAACAAGAACAGATTAAAATGAAAACTGAACACAGCTACAAGAAAATCAGTGGCATTACATCTACTGAAAACTGGGGGTTAGCCAGACAGTCTTGTCGTTCATCAGTATTCACTTAAGAGCTAACATCTTGATTAAGAGAATGTTTTTATTGGCAAAATAAAAGTTATGCTCCATCTCAGAAAAAAAATCAAAGGCAAAATTTTTCTTTATTTACCCGCATTCACTTGGACATATATTAATTGGGGTCAAGGGTTTGTGATAAAAAAAATTAAGTGCACGTAATGAGACTGCTCAAGCGAATTAATTCTGAAGCTTGGGAGCAGTCTAGGTTCAAAACAGGATCACAGAATTTGCTTTAAATAACTACAAGATGTTGCTGTTAAAAAGCATAGCCTCTACTCTATATAGATAATCAAAAAGGAACAGAAGCAAGGGCTGGTTGGTTCTAGTCTACTGATAACAACAGTGATTGTGTAAATTGGACTATCTGATCACTGAATGTTTTTGAAGTGAATGCAATATTGGTGTAAGTTGCAGGCATGACAACCCAGGGAACTAAAGTCTTCTATTTATCCATGGAATAGGCATTGGGGCCATGGCTACACTTACAGTTCTGCAGCACTGGTAGTTACAGCTGTGTTCGTACAGCTGTGTAGGGCCAGCGCTGCAGTGTGGCCACATTTGCAGCATTTGCAGCGCTGTTGGGAGTGGTGCATTGTGGGCAGCTATCCCAGCATTCAAGTGGCTGCAACGTGCTTTCAAAAGAGCGGGGTGGGGTGGAATGTGACAGGGAGCGTGGGGGAGACAGAGAGAATGGATTTTTGGAGCTGACACTGTTCTCAGCTCCCTGCCTTGCAAGTTCTAAGGACTGGAAGACACACAGTGCCTACCTTCAATCATTTTAAAAGTTCTGACCCGTTCCCCCACCCCTCTCTTATTCACTAAATGCAAATTACGCACTCCTAAATAGCCGTCAGACCAGATAAGCATCTGCTCAACATGGACTTCCCCTTCCCCTCTGCCGTGTGAGCGTGCTGTTTCTCTCTTCAAGCAAACAGCTGTGAACATTCCAAAGTAATTCCCCTGCCTGCCTCCGCTCGCTCAGCAAACAGGAGCTGTGTTTGTTTTTTAAATAAGCAGTTTGGCTGAACTCCGAGCTCCCCCTTTCTTCCGGTTTGTTGTGGACAGGAATTCTGGGATACCTCCTTATACCCCGGAGGTCAATAAAAGCGCTGGTGGGGTCCACACTTGCTGACCAGCGCTGGTTCACCAGGGCTGGAATCGCTACACCCGAGGCTCGACCGGGTGTACAGCCAGCGCTGTAACCAGGGAGTTGCAGCGCTGGCCGTGCTTTGCAAGTGTGGCCACATCCTAAGCTGCAGCGCTGTAACCCCCTCACCAGTGCTGCAACTCTAGTGTAGCCAAGGCCTGAAAGTGTTAGGCCAACTGGAATAGCACTGCTGTTGCCTATCAACCCTGATTTGGACTCACAAACCTTCTCTGGAGTGACAGGGCAATTCCTTTGACTCCCAGGCTAAGACTTCAATTTAAAATTCAGCAATGTGCATGTATAATCATAATGATTTTTTCCAAATGTGCAACACTTTGCACTTAATCAGTGTTGAATTTCATCTGCCATTTTGTTACCCAGTTACCCAATTTTGTGAGATTCCTCTCACTCCTCGCAGGCCACTCTGGATTTAACTATCTTGAATAACTTTATATTGTCTGCAAACTTGGCTACTTAACTGAACAGTACATGTCCCAGCACAGAGCCTTGGGGGAGCCCTCCTCGCTCTAGTGTCACTGAGTAGTACATATTTCCTTTCTTCCGCCACTGAAGGGGGGAAGCCTTCATTGTCAGCCCAAGAACCTACACCGCAATTTTTAGCCCTGCAGCCCAAGCCCAGGGAGCCTAAGTCAACTGACATGGGCTCTGAGACTTGGTGCAGGTTTTTGTCATTGCAGTGTAGATGACCCTCAGAACCAACTGCTCTAGGGGATCCTTCCCAGGATTGTGTGTGGTTACAGCAGGGTTAGCACACCCAACCAAACAGATATCCAGCAACCAGGGTGAGACTACTTCAGGTCCCTTGCTGCCATTCCTGCTTCTCTCAGGCTGGGAAAAGGGAACCCTGCTGCTTGGAAGACATTAGAGTGTATGGTCTCTGCAGGATAGAGTAGTAATGGGAATAGAAAGTTGCGTGTCTATTTTGTGCAGGATAGTCACAGTGATCTGTGACAATGAAGAATCACTGAGCACCAACTAGTGGATGTGGGGCTTTTTTAGCACCCATTCCCAGGATTACAATAGCACCTGAATGAGCCACCTCCATTATCCCCAGCTGCTGTCTAACGTAAGAATTGGTGTGACTGGTTCAGTAAAGTGGGGATTAAGGAATTCCTTGGAAACTCTGGTTCTTTGAATGTATCAGCTGAGGGAATAGAGAACAAAGAATGGGACGCTGACTTCTGCCAGTGGATATAATAGGGTGAGTTGAGGAGGGGTAACAGGAATGGGTTTTATATGAACACTGGTTCATTGAAGCATTTCTGTGCATACAGAGAGGAGTGTGGGTGAACAGAATTGATTTAAAGGCTGGAGGAGAATTGCTGGGCGGGGGGATGGGCACAGGTGGGGGTGATGAGACCCCCCCACTTTAAGAACTGGCACTAGCTGCTGCAGTGCCTCCAAAGGGAAAGGAAAAACTAGCCCTAGGAAACAAAGTTGGACAAATTACTGAGCCAAACTTAGTCTGAAACTGAAATAAAAAGTTGACATTTCCCTCAGAAAAATTTACAGCACAGAGGTCTGGCTGAACTGCAAGCAGCTGTGGAGGAAAATCAAAATGGAGAAAATTTCTGGAAGCAGGGCATTTTCCTGCTGTCACTGAATGACAGGTCGGGTTCTTCTGCAAGCTCCAAGCAGGCTGAGGTACCTATTGTAATGGATCTGGGGACCTTAGGCATGAGGAAGAAATAATTCTTTATAAAGATTTTTGTAAGAATGTAACAAAAGCTAAGAAAATGCTTCAACAAGGATATTTCATTTAAACAAATCTAAGCTCAAGACATTTAAAACGTGCAAGTTTTGTTTTACTTGTTAAAAACATATGAAGTTATCCTTCTGATAGCTTTGAAACTTTTTGGCCCCGTCACAAGCCAAAACACAGAAAAGGAACCGTGGTGGTTTGTGATAGTACGTTCATTCATTTCTTAAGAAAACCTTAACCATAGGTCAGAACGAAACACAAAGATAACCAACACAACCAGCACTTAATCCAGGGTGATGTCTGAAGTCTCAACTTAATTAGAAATGTTGACATTCAAAGCCCACATCACTCTGCTGTTCTGGCAGTCTTCATTTTATCTTGCTCTGAACAGAGCACTCTGTTACTGCTGAACTAAAATCTAAAATCAGTAGTCTGAAGTGATATCAATAAAATTTAGATGATTCACAGAACTAGTCCTTGTTATCTGCGCCAGCTTCCAATCAGCTCCCTTTAGCCCTTACTTTGATCAAAAGAGGTGACCCTACTGTCCTTTTAATATCTAGTGCAAAATAAGCTTGCAATTAATACTTTAAAGTTCAAGTGATTCTGATACAGTCTCATTTGACAAAACATGTAAATTAATACTTCAGTTCTAAATCCTGATCAGTTAGGAAGTTAGTACAGTTCTCTGTTACAGAGACATCACAGAAGCTAGAGTGCTTAACAAGGATGGAAGAATATATAAGCATGAACAGAATGTTAGCGGTAAGCATTCTATCACATCAGCGTAACTAACAATATTTGTATATTTGCAGAATTAACAAGGATTATAGAATGCAAATACAGGCACTTGCCTTCAGCCCCTTTTTAAAAATGCATTTGACAAAAAGAGCATAAAAAGCTCATCATTTCTACTTAAAAATAATTCAGGGCTGGTGGTTCTTTAAAAAAAAAAAGACTATTAGCATACACATCTCAGCACCCTCCACCATTAAATCAAACAACAGTAAGATATTTAGAGCAAGAATGACTTCTTCACCTATGTATTTATCAACCTCCCAGCCTGTCAGATGTAACAATTAGTTTGATGATTTCAAATTAGACTTGACAGGCAGTCCCTTGATAAAATAACATGTACTAGTTTTATAGATTCCTTTTTCTTCAAAAGCACCCCTCTCATCAAGTACACACACGTTTCTAGCCTTCTACCCCTGCCAGCTGTTCATCTCTTCTTGTCTGTATAAGAATCTTTACTATGAACACAACCAATATGGATGATGATGAGGAGGAGGAGACATACCTGAGAAGAAATAAAAGATCACCCTCCTCCTCTCCAAAGTAGTTGTTAATCCTGTACTGCAATACAGAATGGAAGAAGAGAAGGAGCTGACAATTGCCCTCATGAAGATGAGAACGACAATGTCCTCTGAGGAACACCTGGCATCTAACAAATGTGATATTCACTCGCTACCTCCATTATCATCCTGAGACACAGATTTCTACATCAGCTCCATGCGGAATTATCAATATTTGCAACCCCTTTAGGTCTGCAGATTGCAGTGTGCCCATAGTACCAAATATCAATCACAGACGCTGCACAGCTAGGGCAGCCAATGTTCAATGCACCAAAAAATTCTCTTACACGTCTTCATGCTTCTAAACCATTGCTGCAGGAAATTTCTTGCCAAGGGAAGGATAACTGACTTTCAGCAACTTGTGTCCCTAAATGAAAGCCCTTTGAAAAATATAAACCAGTGGTTCTGAACCTGCAGTCCAATCAGCACACAGCTGTGGCCCATATGACATCCTTGGGCCACACAGATAGTATTAGATGTGGCCCACATAATACATTGTGGGCCATGTATGCAACCCACAATGGAGAACTGGTATAAACAAATGATACCAACAGTTTCCTCCTCCTCTCTTTTGCTGACAAGTTTGAAGAATTCTAATAGATCACAAAGGCATGATTTTCACTTACAGAAACTGTGCTTTGTCCTTATTCATTTAGGTGGGGGGTTTTGTAACTTATCATCACTTGGTTTTCATGGTATGGAAGTAAGGCTTATTGGTCTGATTTCCAAGATCACCTCTTATCACTTAAAAAAATAGGTAACGTTTGCTACCTTCCAATACAGTAGTTGATTTTAATGAGAGTTTGCACATTTTTCATAGCAGTTCCAGACATTTTTAATTTTTAAGTTCTTTCAGAACTCTTGGATAAATACTATCTGATCTTTACTTCTCAACTTATTATTTTTCTCCAACTTCTACTACTGACACCTCAATCACTGATAAGATTCTTAACTTTGTCACCGGGGGAAAAAATAGGGCTGGGATCAGTGTCTCCCCTGTGGTAAAGACTGATGCAAAGAAATCATTTAGTCTTTCTGCAGTGCTTGTATCATCCTTATTGCTCCCTATACTCCCTGGTAGTCCAACAACCTACTGATTCTCTTGCAGACTTCCTATTTCTGATAATACTCTGGCTCTTCAAAAACTAAGTTTCTGTTTAGGAGACTAACTAAAGTATATAACTGTTTTCAAAAACATTAGTTTATGTTTTGGAAAACCAAGAAATTCCCATAAGAAAACCAGAAAAAAACAACATAAGCTGCATTTATATTATATAACTGTTTAGTGGGTTTACTCGTATATCGTTTTAGTAACAAAAAAGAGAATTAATCCTAAAGAAGAGATACTGGTAAAAGAGCCTTTAGAAGAAATACAATAAAAAATCAAACTGAGCATTTTTACAATAGATCAAGATTCTGTCCAAAATATTGTCTGAACTGTGACAATGTTCTATTTAAAATTCCCATGAGATCATCTCTGGGCAAACTTTAAGATAGTGAAGCATAAAAACGAACAAGGCTGTTCTACAATACAATACTTAAATGTAGTTGCTAATATTCCACCCTTACGAAAAAAAGCATTCAGAAGTGGGGGAGTGTAACGGGTTTGAACTGGACAGAGACCTTTTCTAGGTCACCAGTTCAATTTAAGCGCGAGTAGGGTTCCCACAGGTAGGGCCCTGTCAAATTCATGGCCACGAAAAACACATCATGGACCGTGAAAACTGGTCCGCCCCCATGAAATATGGTCTTTTGTGTACTTTTACCCTACGTTATACAGATTTCACAGGGGAGACCAGTGTTTCTCAAATTGAGGGTCCTGCCTCCTGTGGAGGGGTTACCAGGTTTCTTTTTTGGGGGAGGGGGCAGGAGGAGAAGGGGCTGTCATGGTATTGCCACCCTTACTTCTGCACTGCCTTCAGAGCAGGTGGCTGTTAGCCAGGTGCCCAGCTCTTAAGGCAGCGCCCCGCCAGCAGCAGCGCAGAAGTAAGGGCGACAATACCATACCATGCCTTTCTCCAGCTGCACAGCTCTGAAGGCAGTGCTGCCGTCAACAGTACAGAAGTAAGGGAAACAGTACGGTAACCCCTCGCCCCCACAATAACCTTTCGACGCCCCTCACAACTCCAACACCGTGAAATTTCAGATTTAAATAGCTGAAATCATTAAATTTATGATTTTCAAAATCCTATGACCATGACATTGACCAAAATTGACTGTGAATTTGGTAGGACCCTAACCACAGAACAGCTGTTTGGTGGGCTTTATGAACTTGGTGGTCTAAGCCCTGTCCACATTTCAGACACAACTGCCACACTTTCATTATTTATCACCCTTGCAACTAGTCTCAGCAGAAACCAATGGCTGAATGGGCAGTAAGAATTCACTATCTTATCATTACAGCTGGTGTCTCTAAGTCACCACTGAGGCACAGAGAGTATGGCGAGTGCCACAGCAAGTTTCTTCATTCTGCAGTGAAATAGTGGGCTTCAGTCTCCAGAGTTGTGGCTCTGGCACCTTTCAGGGTTACTCAAGCCACACAAAATCCAAACACTAAATTCAACACAATTTCATTTAAAAAAAATCTCCAATATAATTATGCTCTGTTGCCATGAATATGCTATAGCATTAAAGTACTCTTTAATGTTAATGCCCTGTTTTAACAAAATGGTTTAGATCACTCCCAGAGACGGTGATGAGAGAAGACACTTTGACAGAACATATCTGTGATGACAGATACAGATTATTCAAGGTCATAAGGAAGTGCAATAACATTTAAAAATGCATTTAAGCAGAGAATACTAAAACAAGACTAAAATCCATGTTTTGCATATGTGGCAAATTGCTGGTACTGTTATGCTGGGTCTCGTGCTTTCTCTTCTTTGGGGAAGGTTCAGGGAGCCACTGCTTGCCTCTGAATTGGTATTTTAATTACCCCACTAGTGTTCTTGAGGAGGGGAGTGGAGAGGGAGGGACCTGGGCCTGCCCTCTACTCCAGGTCCCAACCCAGGGGCCCTGAGGTTAGTGGAGAACCATTTGAACTGGTGGTTCCTTCCCCTGGGCTACTTCCCTCTCCTGCCCTTCAGCTGGGGGGGGGGAGCTTCTTGCCCTCCTTCTGCACAAGCCAGGTGCCCCTTACCTAGGATTTTTGGACTTCTCAGCCCACTGCAGCACTCCTCCAATCTTTCCTTTGTTTCTCTTCAAAACTGTTCTCTGCTCCAACTCCTTCAAATTGCTCTCTGCTCCAATACCAAATCTTTCTGCTCCAACTCCCACACTGTCTGACTGAAGCAGGGGTTTTCATCATGTGACTGCCTGATGGTGCTCTAATTGGCTTCAGGTGCTCTAGTTAATCTATAGCAAACCTTCCTCCCCTTAGCAGGGAGCCTTATTCCCTGTAACACTTTCCTGTTGCCCTCTAGCCATGCTGTATATCACACATAATACAAAATAAACTGTTCTGGGCATCTACAAATTTGGTCCCAGTGGTGGTTTTGAGGGACCTTGATTTTGGACCCCTTGGGGTCCTGACGGTTGTCTGCGACCACCTCGGCCGCGTCGCCTGCCAAAGTCCTGCCTTTGTCTAGGCACAGAGTATGGGCGGTGAGGCTGGGGACGGAAAGGCCTGCGTTGGGTCACCAGCATATGCATGCCGAGAGAGCGCATTATGACCCTGTTGTCCTTCAGGCTTTGCAGTCTGGGGTCTGTCTTTTCCGAGAAGAGGCCTTTACCATCAAATGGTAAGTCCTGAATGGTATACTGCAGCTCCGGTGGGAGGTTTGAAACCTGAAGCCATGAGATGCGCCTCATGGCAACACCCGAGGCCAGAGTCCTGGCTGCTGAGTCTGCGGCATCCAACGAGGCCTGGAGGGAAGTTCTGGTCACCTTTTTCTCTTCCTCCAAGAGGGCAGCGAACTCTTGGCAGGAGACTTGAGGGAGAAGCTCCGTAAACTTAACCACCGCCACCCAGGTGTTATAATTATAGCAGCTAAGCAAGGCTTGTTGATTTACCACCCGGAGCTGCAGGGCCCCTGCCGAATACACCTTGCAGCCGAGTAGGTCCATTCGCTTAGCCTCCTTCGATTTCAGGGCTGGCGCCTGCTGGCCATGGCGTTCCCTCTCATTAACAGACTGGACGACTAGTGAGCAGGGAGGAGGATGGACAAACAAGTACTCGTTCCCTTTAGAGGGCACCATATATTTACGCTCGACTCCCCTGGCCGCAGGAGGGATAGAGGCTGGGGACTGACATATAGTATCGGCATTCGCCTGGATGGTCCGAATAAACAGTAGGGCCACTCTAGTGGGGGCATCCGCTGACAGAATGTCCACTACGGGTCCTCTACCTCCGGGACCTCCTCCTCCTGGAGGTTCATATTGACTGCTACCCTCCTTAGGAGGTCCTGATGGGCTCTCAGGTTGATTGACGGAGGGCCTGAGGAGGATGTTACTGCCACCGCCTCATCTGGACAACAGGAAGAGGAGATACCGGCGATGAGCGGGTCCTGGGTGGCCTGTTGCTTTTGGGCGATCTCCTGCTCCAGAGGAACTTGGGAGTCCGGTGGGTGAAGTGGGCATCCTCCGCAGCAGTCGGAGGGGGAAGGCTAACTGTCGCCTCTGGCACTCGGTGCTCTGATGAGAGAGCGAGACGGAACTACTGGTACGCCTTGGACCTGGTGGTACGCCCAAGGTGTCCAGAAAGACCATTGATGGGGTCCTTGGTCCTGGGCCTGGGTCTCTTGGAAGACTTTGGTGGGCACATCAGAATCGTGGTCCTGAGCATAAGAGCTGCCGGCGTGGGACGACACTGATGCGTGTCTGGATGGCTATGGAGGTGCTGAAAAGCCCTGGGCAGAGTCTCTGTCTCCAGCGGACCTTGCCCTACTCGGCACTGGTACCAGGAGGCACATCGGTACCGAGAACGAGATCGGGACCTGCGACCGGAGCGGTGCAGGGAGGTCGACCGAGATCTCGAGGCTCAACGTCGGGAGCGGCTATGGGAGTCACGGTGCCTGGAGCGGTGCTGGGAGCTGGAACCATGCCGAGAGTATCGGGCCAGCGAACAGGGTACCGACCGGTGCCGCGAGTGTGACCGGTACCGAGGAGGAGAATGGTACCGGGACTGCGAGCGGCGTCAGAAGCAGGAGCGCCGACGGGACCTGGAACGCCTGCGGGACCGTGATCGTGAACGGTGCCGCTCTGTTGTGCCGACAGAGGATGGTCTTAATCAAGGCAGGCTTGCCGACAGACTTTATTACCGGTGCCGGGAGTTGAGGCAGCGTCGACTCTGTCATGGCAATCAGATCCCTCGCCATTGAGAATGTCTCCGGTGTGGATGGAATAGTAAGCTCAATCACGGCTCGCACCGGGGAGCTGACAGGCACCGGACTCGATGGCCCTCGTGGGACCGGAATCGACGGTGCCAACATCGTCGGTGCCGCGGCAGGTGTTGGTGCCGGGCGATGCGACTTAGACGAGCGCTCTGGCTGCGGTGCAGGTGGCACGGAAGCAGCAGGAGTCTTAGGCTCTCTCGACCTTGGGGAGAGGGAGTGGTGCCGAGTCGACTTCGGTGCCGGCGACGGCAGGTGCCGAGAGGCCTTGGCAGTACCAGCGTGGCCCGGTGCCGAGGAGGTGCTTCTGCCCATCAATTGACCAGCGCTTTTGTTTTAGCCGAAAGTCCAATTTCTTTTTTGTTCTCAGCTTAAAAGCCTTGCAAATGCGACACTTATCTGTCAGGTGAGATTCCCCGAGGCACTTAAGGCAGGAATCGTGTGGATCTCCTGTCGGCATCTGCTTATGACAGGCCGAGCACAGTTTGAAACACGGTGAACCAGGCATGGGCCCCGGCACCGGGTGCGGGGAAGGGGCTAATCCCCGAACCCCTCTTAACTATACACTAACTATGAACAATAAAAATTAACTATAACTATATAACTTTGAACTATATACACAAAAAAATAACTAGAGAACTATGAGTAGCTAGGGAGATGGAGATCAGTAAAACCGCACTCCACTGTTCCAACAACCGACATGGGCGGTAAGAACGAACTGAGGGGCGGTTGGGTCAGAAGGGGTATATATCCAGGGCCATGGCGGCGCCACTCCAGGAGGCGCTCAGTCGACCCACCGAGTGTTGCTAGGGTAAAAATCTTCCGATGAACGTGCACGCAGCGCGTGCACACCTACGTGGAATGGATATGAGCAAGCACTCGAAGAAGAACAAGAACTTCTGAAGGGTATCTCCTGTTCATCATCCATGTCTATAGAATCTTCTATGGGATCTTCATTTCCTCTGAACAGACATGAGAGTCGATTATGTCGGTGGGCAAACAAGTTTAAGATAAATTCTGCTGAAGGCTTTCCCTTTTAATAGGTTTGATTTTGAGGCCCAGAGGAGATTCAGTATTTTAAGCACAAGATAGAATTTTGACTCCCAGATAATGATTGTGCTGAGACAAAATGCACAAGCAGTCAACTGTGTACCACATGGAAGATAAAGGAAGAAACTTGAAACAAGAGGTCATGAGACAGAGCATTTAAAGGGTTTGTCTCGCTAAAGATTACTTCATATGGTGTATACTTCTACATAAAAACTTTTATATGCTGTTTATGTATTCCTGAGACTAAAGAAAAGTCTCACTGGGTATAAACTCTGCTCCCAGGTGGTAGTGTGAAGTGCTTACAAGGGGGTTATGAATTCTCGATGAGTATAATTAAAGAGTACTTTCTGAACTTGAGCATACAAAGTTTATTACAGGGATTGGCAACCTTTGGCATGCAGCCTGCCAGGGTAAGCTGGAGTCAACCCTCAGGGGATATATTCATCATATCCATCCAGTTAACAGAGCTTTAGTATTAATACAGCAGCATATAATGGCAATATGCCCCCACTGTGAACTCTGCATTCACTTTGGGTTAACACAGCTCAACAGAGACACAGCAGAAACTGAAATGGTCCCAAAAGTGATGGGCAACAGGGGTCAACTATGGTTTCTACAGGAGGAAGAATTTACATGCATAGTATCTACATATCCAGTTTACACTTTCAAATCACTATATGAATATTCAATATGATCAAAGGCAATTTGGTTTAGAAAAAAAGTTACATGAGAAAGAGTAAATATAAAGAATGCTGATCAAGTTCTCCTTCTTAGCCTTAGATCGAGATAGTTATTTTTTGTCAAGGTCCAAATTTCTTGGTCAAGGTATAGACTCCAGGGAAACATTTTTCATATCACAGTAACAATAATGATAACAAGTAAATAAAATGTTTTGCAGTCCATTCAAAAACATCTGGTGGTCTGTCCACTGACGACTACTGTCTTAGGACATCTATCTGGGGTCAGCTCTGAGTCTCTCTCCTCCCTTCCATTCTATCTTAAAGCAGTTCCTTGTAAACTTCAGTTACTGAAATCCTTTTGTAGAACATCCATCCATCCAGTTTTGGGTCTTCCAACCTTTTCTTACCCTCCCCTTCTGGCTATTTAAACCGAGGGTTGGAAGACCCTATTTAATCTACGTGTCCCCATAATGAGGTATATTAGGAAAAATGACACTATGTAAAAGGAGTAGCACCCGCTGTTTTATAGCTAGGGGGAAGCTATTTAAAGGCCATTCATTAAGGCTTATGTTTCACGGTATAACCAGATCACAAGTTGGGAATCAAAAGAAATACTCTATGGTACTATATACATTTTGTAATATTGGGAAAGTGTCCATGGTACTTTATATGCATAAAGCAAGACACGGTCCTCACCCAAAGAAACTTAAATCAAATGATATAAAAAGAATGGCACAGCTAAATACAGAATGTGACTGTTTCCACCTTTTAAGAATATGACAGCTACTGTTGGAAGCAAGACATTTGACTGGATGAACAACAGATCAATGTTCCTAGTATGGCAATCCTTATGCTCTTGATTAGCAATTCTTTTCTAAAGGATAAATAAGAGACTGATCCAAAATATTCCAAGTGTAAAAATAAATCTAGGGAGAAAGCAGAGCTCAGATATACAAAGATATAGCCAAATCACATGAACAATTAAATGACCATTTTTGCAAGTTAAACTGGACAATTACAGCTAACTACATAAATCCACAAATGGAATAGCTGGATTCTGAACCGGGGGAAGTTGAGAGCCAAGTTAGAGCTAGCTGTGTTTTATTTATCTTGAACATTTAAGGGTCTAATTCAAAGTCCAATAACTAACTTTTCCAACACTGCTCTTTTATAGTTATATCTATACAGAAGACTGAGTGAGCTAAGAGGGAGATGGAGAGGGGAAAGAGACAGTAGTGTTAGCAGAGGAGGGTGCAGAGGGAGAGCGCCAATGCCCACATATTTGTATGTTCATTTTGCCTTGGGAAATCTCACACTTTGGGGTGGGTAGCTTCTCTCTAAAGGAAAACAACAAGCACACACAAAAACAAACAAAAGCAAAACTAAACAAAACAAATATTTATTTATAGGTTCTTTTACACACCTCGTGATTAAGGCTGAGAGTTTGTCCAGAGGTCATAGATTCTATGACTTTCTGGGACTTCCGTGATGTCTGCAGCGGCTGGTGCAGCTGGCTGTTGCTGGGGCAGCCTCGCGCCACCCAGCAGCAGCAGGTGTTTGGGTATGGGATGTGTGATGAGTTCCCCCCCCTGCCAGGATGCCACCTGGACCTGGGGTACCACTGAACCTGCCAGCCCACCAACCTGGGTTCCCACTCACCGGGTAATGCTGTGACTAGCTGCAGACACAATCCCGGTCTCTCACTTTCACCAGCACACAGGTAGGGACACACCTAGCTGTAACATGCAGACAGGCTTTCTGGCCAGCCCCTGCATGGGAAGGCTATATAGCTAGGGAACTAATCAGCTTCACAGGCACACACCCCCTCTGGAGGGTACACACTAAATTATACCATCTTGCACTGCACAGAGAACTGTACAGCATAAGCTCCTGATATTCACCACCTCCCTGAAAGTGCAAGAAAATACGCAACAGCTTTCTGCCACCAGTTATGATTTCCACACACTGGTTTTAGACAAAACAAAATCAAAATTTATTAATTACAAAAGATAGATTGTAAGTGGTTATAAGGGATAGCAAACAGATCAAAGCAGATTACCTAGCAAATAAAACAAAAACGCAATCTAAGCTTAATATACTAACAAAATTGGATATGAGTAGCAAATACTCACCATAACTGTTGTTTTAGGCAGTTTGCAGAGATTCTTGAGGGCAAGCTGCAATTGCTTGCAGCTCAAAACTTCAGGTATTACTTTCATAAGCTAGAAATCCCTCTAGCCTGGGTTCAGCCCTTCTCCCCTAATCCAGTCTTTGTTTCTCAGGTGTTTCCAAGCATCTCCTTTGGGCAGGGATTCAGTGAAGAACCACGATGATGTCACTCTCCTGCCTTAAATAGCTTTTGCATATGGTGGGAACACTTTGTCTCCAACTTTAGTTCTCACGCCTTTCAGTAGAAAAACACTGGTATTCTATGATGGAGTCCAGTACCAGGTGACTTGCTTACATGCCCTAGTAGGCACTCAGCATCCATGACTCAGAGGCTGTTTGTAGCGTCCTCAGGAAGGCTCCCCAGTGGGAGATTAGCATCTTCTAAAACTTTTTGTTCTCCCTAATGGGCCCTCCCAAGACAGCCATCTAGACTGATTGCATTCTACCTAGTGGGCGTTTCCCTGGTGTAAACACATTTGTAATAGATGCATAAACAATATTCCTAACTTCAGATATCAAAATGATACATGTATATAAAACAGGATAATCATATTCAGTAAATTATAACCCTTTTCAATATCTCACATGCCTCATCTTGCACAAAATACACCACAGTTATGCCATAATCATATCATAATAATATTACTATGAAGAATATATGGTGTAATGCCATAGGAGGGGGTTCTGGGCAGCACTTACCTCAGGGAGAGGTGTGGCAGCAACATCCCTCAGTTCCTAAGCAGATCCACATGCTGCCTCCACCTGCAGGGACCGCCTCCGCAGCTCCCATTGGCCATGGTTCCCGGCCAATGGGAGGTGTGGAGCCAGCGCATGGAGCTGCCTGACCATACCTCCACCTAGGATCTGAGGGAGGAGGATGTCGCTGCTTCCAGGGAGGTGCGGAGCCAGATAGGTAGCCTATCAGCCCCACCAACTGCCCCACCCCAACAGCACCCCCACCCCCAAGTTTTAGTCAGGGGTATATATTACAAGTCATGGACAGGTCACGGGCCAGAATTTCTGTTTACTGCCCATGACCTGTCCATGACTTTTACTAAAAACACCTGTGTCTAAAATGTAGCCTTACTCATGATTAGGCAGTTTCACAACTTTCAACATCTGGGGTGGTAATACTGAAAATGTTTATTCACTCAGGGTACGTCTACACTACGGGATTATTCCGATTTTACATAAACCGGTTTTGTAAAACAGATTGTATAAAGTCGAGTGCACGTCACCATACTAAGCACATTAATTCGGCGGTGTGCGTCCATGGTCCGAGGCTAGCGTCGATTTCCGGAGCATTGCACTGTGGGTAGCTATTCCATTGCGATCCCATAGTTCCCACAGTCTCCCACACCCCTTGGAATTCTGGGTTGAGATCCCAGTGGCTGATAGGGCAAAAATCATTGTCGCGGGTGGTTCTGGGTAAATGTCGTCAGTCATTCCTTCCTCCGGGAAAGCAACGGCAGACAATCATTTCGCACTCTTTTTCCCTGGATTGCCCTGGCAGACGCCATAGCATGGCAACCATGGAGCCTGTTTTACCTTTTGTCACTGTCACCGTATGTGTACTGGATGCCACTGACAGAGGCGATACTGCAGCGCTACACAGCAGCACTCATTTGCTTTTGCATGACAGCAGAGACGGTTATCAGTCGTTCTGTACCGTCTGCTGCCATTGTAAATTGGCAATGAGATGACGGTTATCTGTCATTCTGTACCGTCTGCTGCTATCATGGGTGCCCCTGGCTGAGGTCGGCTGGGGGCACAAAGGCAAAAATAGGAATGACTCCTCGAGTCAATCCCTCCTTTATGGTATCTAAAAATAGAGTCAGTCCTGCCTAGAATATGGGGCAAGTGTACTAGAGAACCAGTGTATCAGAGAACCAGAGAGAACAGCCGCTCCGTGTCAGATCCTGCAGAAATGATGAGCTGCATGCCATTCACGGGGGGGGGGGTGCCCCTGCAACAACCCCACCCATTGACTCCTTCCTCCCTCAACCTTCCTGGGCTACCATGACAGTGTCCTCCCCATTTGTGTCATGAAGTTATAAAGAATGTAGGAATAAGAAACATTGACTTGTTAGTGAGATAAAATGAGGGGGAGGCAGCCTCCAGCTGCTATGATAGTCCAAGCAGTACAGCCCCCAGTTGCTATGATGAAGACAGTTACCAGCCGTTCTGTACCATCTACTGGGAACGACCGGGAATCATTCCTATTTTTACCCAGGCGCCCCCAGCCAGCCTCACCAGAGGCCAGCCAGGAGTACTCAGCAGCTATCAAGCATATTGTACCATCTGCCACCGGTGAGGGAAGAGGAGCAGATACTGCTCTTCACTGCCGCAGCATCATGTCTACCAGAGGCATTCAGTACACATAGGGTGACATTAAAAAAAGTCAAGAAACGATTTTTTTCTCTTTTCTTTCACGTGGGGGAGGGGGAGTAAATTGACGAGCTATTCCCTGAACCACGCCGGACAATGTGTTTGAACCTACAGGCATTGGGAGCTCAGCCAAGAATGAAAATACTTTTCGGAGACTGCTGGGGACTGTGGGATAGCTGGAGTCCACAAAAGCTCATGCTCCAAAACGTCTGTTAGTCTATAAGGTGCCACAGGACTCTTTGCTGCTTTTACAGATCCAGACTAACACGGCTACCCCTCTGATGCTGGAGTCCTCAGTACCCCCTCCCTCCCTCCATGAGCGTCCATTTGATTCTTTGGCTTTCCATTACGCTTGTCACGCAGCACTGTCTAGCTTGGAGATTTTTTTCAAATGCTTTGGCATTTTGTCTTCTGTAACGGAGCTCTGATAGAACAGATCTGTCTCCCCATACAGTGATCAGATCCAGTATCTCCCGTACGGTCCATGCTAGAGCTCTTTTTGGATTTGGGACTGCATCGCCACCCATGCTGATCAGAGCTCCACGCTGGGCAAACAGGAAAAGAAATTCAAATGTTCGTGGGGCTTTTCCTGTCTACCTGGCCACTGCATCTGAGTTCAGATTGCTGTCCAGAGTGGTCACAATGGTGCACTGTGGGATACCACCGGGAGGCCAATACCATCGATTTGCAGCCATACTAACCCTAATCCGATATGGTAAAACCGATTTTAGCGCTACTCCTCTCGTTGCGGAGGAGTACAGAAACCGATTTAAAGGGTCCTTTATATCGATATAAAGGGCCTCGTCGTGTGGACGATTGTGGCATTAAATCGGTTTAACTCTGCTAAAATCGGTTTAAACGCGTAGTGTAGACCAGGCCATACATACTGTTACAAATGATTTAACCATTCAATTTATACTATATACATTTGATACTAGTATTTCAGAAGTAAACCAACATGCATACATTTATTCTAATACCCCACAAGCACAACTGCTTGAGCAGAGATAAAAAATGAGAAGGTACTTTAGAATGCAGAACCTAAATACACTGCAATGGTAGCTGGCAATCATGAGTAGCAAAAGAAAAGATGCTGGTTTTACTTCCATTTACTCCCTACCAGTTCTGATGAACTGAAGTGGGAGGAAGGGGGGGAGAGGAAAAGAAATTGACTTCTGAACGAATGTAAATCGTGGCAGTCTGCATTTTGAAAAGGGGGGCAGGGGGGTAATCACACCTGCTTTCCGCACTGCTTCTGAACCAAGACAGCAGATGTACTATAATTACAGTATTGAGATTTAGCAAGTTTTGTTGACAGACAACTGAAGGATGCCAGGGTGCCTTAAGCAATTCATCTCACACCAGAATTGAACAAGCACAGAGCCAGGCACTTTTGACATATGGACAGCCATATGCTTCATTGTGTGCCTATGCTTTTAATGCACTACCTGACAGATTTTAAACCATCAAGTAGTTTCACTTTGCAAGATCAGTAGAATCATGGCCAATTCCCAGATCTTAAACTGAATTAAAAATCAATGCTCCACAATTCATACTTTCTAGTGCACAAGGAGAAATCAGAGGGGACACAAAATTCACAATTCCAAGGTAGTTTGCTCTTAAGTCAATGGAGACAGAATATTTTTGAGGACATACAATGTAAAATGGACTGATCTGGGGGAAACCTTTCCATCAAACTTGTTTGTCTACACACACACACACACACACACACCCCTAAAAACTACCCATATTAATGCTTGGTAATTAAAATAACTGCAATAGCCCCCTTCCTTCTGCAGATATCCAAGGAGAGAAAAACAAATCAGAGTATTTAGTCCCAGAAGTCTTCACTGTTTACTCGGATTGGTTCAAGGACAAAATGCAGCAGTTACTGCTAAGAACTCTGAAAACTAAAATCTAATTGTCACTTCCACTTATTAGCGTCCTACAACAACAGCTAATGAAACTCTTAGGCAAAACTGAACAAGCTGTATCATTTCAAATTGTCCGTCCTTCGGAAGCATTTACTGCACTGAAATTTAAGATCTTGGCAGGTGAGTTAGTGCAAAATCCCATGCCTCACTCAAGCATGCACTTTTATGAGGTTCAAGTGCTATGGTTATGAACCTTTTCATCTAAGTAGTTTAAAATATACCACCCATACCATGTAGTTGCTGAGGTAACAAAAACAGTTTACAATCTACCATCTTGCACTCTCTGGAATTCCTAATCCAAGTTATTATTAAAGCTTTTACCCTTCCTAAATATACCACAAAAACAGGCAGCAGAAATGAATATGATTGCCAATCAAAACCTCAACCATACAGCAAGATGAAACAAACAAATGAACTCTGCAGCATGATAGAAAGCATCACTAATCAAAATATTGCAAAAATTTTTCATGTGCAAACAAAGACAACTAATATAGGATTCAAATAATTAGAGATGGAAAAGACCAATTTGGGAGAGCCCAACTCCCTGCAACTCCAAGCTACAGCTGGAAACTACAGGATGTATCAGCTATTACAATAACATGTTACACTTGATGTTAGATAATGTTTTCACCCCTCTACTACATCTTATGCGTGAAACAAGTGCTGGTACTGCAGATCTGATTAAGTAAGACCAGATAACTATTTCTCAAAGGGTTTAAAATATTTCCATTGATTTGTGCCTTACTAGGAATCTCTGTACAGAGAGGTTATTCAGGCTCTGGTTTTGTGTGTCATACATATACCTTTGCACATTCAAATTAACTGAACCACACAAATTCTTCTCTTTCCTACCTTCCTCTTAGATTGATCTCATTCCCCTCAATAACCCATTCCAACCACTGAATTCTAAATCTTATTGTCTAATGTTATGTCCTTACCATTCCTAGATCCAGGACTAAGTGGTTTGGAGGAAAAACACTGGAATTCTAAACTAAACAGAAATTACTTTTACTGCACATCCACCAAAGGAAGGGGAACCTCTGTCACTTGATATTTTGTATTTTAGGAGCAATGCTGCACAATGAACTTTCCGGAGAAAGCCAAGGTGATTGTATCACAAGTTACTGAACAGCTACCTTGAGGGAAAGGGAAAGAAAAAGACAGTTACCTTTTCCGTAACTGGTGTTCTTCAAGATGTGTTGCTCATGTCCATTCCACAATAGGTGTGTGTGCTCACCACGTGCACCAGTGCTGGAAGATTTCCCCCTAGCAGTACCCGTCGGGGGGGAGTGCCCCCCACAACCCCTGGAGTGGCGCCTGCCTGGCGCAGTAAAAGGGGAGCTGTGTGCTCCCCCCACCCTCAGTTCCTTCTTGCCAGACAACTCTGGCAGCTGGGAAGGAGGGCAGGATGTGGAATAGACACAAGCAAGGCGTCTCAAAGAACACCAGTTATGGAAAAGGCAACTGTCTTTTCTTCTTCAAGAGATTGCTCGTGTGTATTCCACAATAGGTGATTCCAAGCTATGTCTGTTGGAGGTGGGTAGGAGTTCACAAGTTCCCAGGATGGAGGACAGCCCTGCCAAACCCGGCTTCATCCCTGGTCTGCGAGACGATCGCATAGTGCAAGGTGAATGTGTGAACCGAAGACCACGTGGCGGCCCTAAAATGTCCTGGATGGGGACGTGGTCCATGAAGGCAGCCAACGAGGCCTGTGCCCAAGTCGAATGTGCCCTCACAGTGGGGAACACCCATCAGTTCAGAACAGGAATAGATACACAAAATGATCCAACTGGACAGCCTCTGAGTGGAAATCGGCTGGCCCCTCGCATGCTCAGCCAAGGTGACGAACAGTTGCAGAGGACTTTCTGAACGGCTTAGTCTGCTCAAGATAGAAAGCCAGAGCCTGCTGCACATCAAGTATGTAGAGACAGTGCTCTTCACTGGATGTGTGGGGCCTGGGGCAGAGGGCCGGTAGAAAAACGTACTGATCCGTGTGGCAGGCGAAGACCACCTTCGGGAGGACCGCGGGGTGTGGGCAGAGTTGGACCTTGTCCTTATTAAAGACCGTGTATAGCGGCTCAGAGGTCAGGGCCCTGAGCGCTAAGACTCGCCTGGCCGATGCAATTGCAACCAGGAAGGCCACGAGAGGTAAGACCAGGAGCACATGGCCAGTGGTTCACACAGGGGCCCCGTGAGACAACCCAACACCAAGTTTAGGTCCCACTGTAGGACTGGGCGTCTAGAATATGGAAAAAGACAGTCCAAACCCTTAAGGAACTGACCAGGCAAAGCATGGGAAAATACCGTGTGCCCTTGCACCGGCAGATGGAAGGCTGATATGGCTGTCAGGTGCACCCTGACCGATGAGGGCACCAGGCCCTGGGTTCTCAAGTGGAGGAGGTAATCAAGTATAAGCTGGATTGAGGCAGTCACCGGGGAGACGCCCACCCAGAAAAATCGGGACCACGTCGCCAAATAAGCGCAAGTGAAGGGCCATCTACTAGGAGGGTGAAATCTGAAACTGGTCTGAGCACGTAGCCATGCCATAAGGTGAAGAGCCACTAGGCTGGGGTGGAGGAGGGGGCCCTGGTCCTGAGAGAGCAGGTCCAGGCAGAGCGGCAATGGCCACGGTGGAGCTATTGCCAGGCCTGTGAAGGTTCCATATCAATGCTGCCTGGGTCACGCTGGGGCAATCAGGAGGACCCAAGCCTTGTTCGACTTTAATCTTCTCCAGGACCCTGCTAATTAGGGGGGGAACGGAGGAAAGGCACAGAGAAACCAGCCTGACCAGGACAAGAGAAAGGCATCGGAGATAGCGCCCCTCCCCAGGTCCCCCCCCGGAGCAGAACCGGGGGCATCACCGGTTCTGCCAAGTCGTGAATAGGTCCATCTGGGGAGTTCCTCCACCTTCGGAAGAGCCGGTGGGCCACTTCCGGGTGGAAGGACCACTCGTGTTGCGAGGAAAAGTCCCTGCTCAAGCAGTCTGCCCTCTCATTCCTGGTGCCCGATAGATGGAAGGTATTCAGGTGGATGTCATGGGCTATACCGAAGTCCCACAGCCTGAGGGCTTCGCGGCAGAGGATCAGGCCCCGCCTTGCCTGTTGTTATAGAACATTGACATCGTGTTGTCTGTGAGGACCCTGACTACCTTGCTCTCTAGGTGCGAGCAGAAGGCCGTACACACCAGCCGCAACACCCTGAGTTCTTTGATGTTTGTATGTAGGGTCAGGCCTTGAGCCGACCACAGACACTGGGTTTGAAAGTTTTCCATGTGGGCCCCCCAAACCAGGTCCAATGCATCGGACACCAGCTCCAACGATGCGGCCCTTTCCCTGAACAGGACCCCTTGGAGCACGTTGTTTGGGGCGGACCACCACTGTAGGGAGGCGATAATAGAGTCTGGCACGGTGAGGACCTTGTCCATCCTGGCAGTGGCCTGGGAGAACTTTGAGGCCAACCACTGCTGGAGGGGCCTCATCCTGAATCTGGCATGAAGGACCACGTATGTGCACACCGACATGTGATCCAAGAGTTCCAGGCAAACCCTGGCTGTTGTTACTGGGAACCTTGTGACTGAGTCTGAGACCTTTCAGGGTCTCGAACCTGTCTGGTGGGAGAGAGGCCCTGGCCGATTCTGAATCCAGGAGCACCCCGATAAACTCTATGCGTTGGACTGGGACTAACGTGGACTTGGTGTTATTTACCAACAGGCCCAAGGCGATGCACGTGGACAGGAGGAGCAGCACGTGATCCCTCTTCTGTGACCAGGAGGTGCCCTTGACAAGCCAATCGTCCAGATAGGTGAATTACTGGACCCCCTTCCTCCCCCATCTGAGGTAGGCCGCTATCAATTACATGCATTTTGTAAATACCTTGGAGGCAGTGGACAGACCAAATGAAAGGACCGTGAATTGGTAATGATTCTGTCCCACCACGAAACAAATGAAGCGTCTATGCCCCTCAAATATGTGGATGTGGAAGTATGCACCCTGAAGATCGAGGGCAGCGTACCAGTCCCCGGGATATAGGGAGGCGATGATAGAGGCCAGGGAGACCACGCGGACCTTGAGCTTCACCACGTACTAGTTCAGACCTCAGAGGTCCAGGATGGGCCTAAGCCCCCCTTTGGCCTTCAAGATAAGGAAATAACAGGAGTAATACCCCTTGCTCATGAACTCCTTGGGCACCGCCTCTATCGCTCGTAGTCCTAGGAGCTGCCCCACCTCCTGCTCAAGCAGAGCTTCGTGCGATGGGTTCCCCCAAGAAGAATGGGGGCAAGGGGTGGTTGGGCAGGGAGGAAGTAAACTGGAGGGTGTAACCCCGGGAAATGGTGTTGAGGACCCATCGGTCCAAGGTGAGCCGCGACCATTCCAGGAGGAAAGCACACAATTGGTTGAAGAAAGCTTTTTTTCTTTTGGGGGGGGGGGAGGGTAGATCCCTGATGAGAACTGGTGAGGTGCCCCCAAACGTCCCAACAAAAATGCCTTTTCCCCGCCTGTGAGAGCGTCTCTTATAGTCCCACTGCTTCTTACGGGCAGCCTTATACTTCGGGAGGGTGGCTTGGGTGGGAGTCTGCTGCGGCTTGAATTTAGGCTTTGCCAGAGCTGGGACACAGAGGCCCAGAATCTGGAAGGTCATGCGGGAGTCCTTCATGCCATGAAGCCTTGTATCTTTTTTCTCTGCAAACAGAGCCTTCCCATCAAAACGGGAGATCCTGCATGGAAGAGAGTAGAAGCCACAACGTCTATCTCATGGACACCACAGAGGCTACTGATCGTGCGGCCACATCCGCAGCATCCGAAGCTGCCTGCAGGGACATCCTAGCAGCTGCTGTCCCTTCCTCAACTATCATCTTAAACTCCTTCTTATCATGCTCCTGGAGGGAGTCCTCAAACTTAGACAATGAGCCCCACAAATTGAATTCATACCGGCCCAGGAGAGCCTGATGGTTTCTCACTCGTAACTGGAAGCTCGAAGATGAATAAATTTTCATTCTGAAAAAGTCCAGTCTCTGAGAGTCCATGTTCTTTGGGGTCGGGGCTGGCTGACCCTGCTGTTCCCTATGGTTGACCGACTCAACACCATGGAGTTGGGCATCAGGTGGGTATACAAATACTCGTGCCCTTTAGTGGGTACAAAGTACTTACGTTCTGCCTTTTTAGAGATGGGGGGACAACAAGGCCGGTGTTTGCCACAGGGCATTTGAAATTTTAGCCACCCCTTTATGGAGAGGCAAGGCCATCCTACCCGGTGCTGATGTGGACAACACATTAAACAGGGAGTCCGAGGGCTCCTCCATCTCCTCTGCCTGGAGGTGTAGGCTCGCTGCCATCCTCTTTAAGAGTTCTTGGTGGGCCCTAGAGTCTCCTGTGGGACATAGGGGGGTGGGCTGCAATCACCTCCTCCAGGTGGGGCAAAGGGGACGGTGCGGTGCTCTGGGTGTCAGCCGGCACTGGATGGTCCACCACCTGGCTGGACTCCAGGCATGGTGCCGAGGACGTACGTCCTACCGACTCCTTCCTCTGGGGTCTGGAGAGGGAAGCCAATGGTGCTTCTGAAGCTCCGGCAACCGAGAGAGCCCCCATCAGGGGCTGCGCTGGAGGCCATGGTGCCCACTGGCATCAATCGGCCAGCCACGATGCTCGGTGCCACTGCACTTGCTGTGGCACTGGTGGGACCAACTGTCTGGCCTGACCGGCCTGGCCCATCAAGGGACGTGTACGGATGGAAACCAGGCTGGCGTAAGATCCGCTGCTGTCCCTGAACCGGGAGGAGTGACGGTGCTGGGATCTATGACGGCGATGAGACCACGATCGGCACTGGGAACATTCCCTCGAATGAGACCGGTGGCATGCCATGTCCCCCAGGATTTAAGAACTGCATGCCTTGCGTCAAATGCATGTCTAAGAATGATCCGCACTTGTCGTGTCTTAAGTGCCTGGGGGAGACCCATCAGAAAGATCATTGCAAAATCTGCTGCGAGTTCCGCCCGAGAAAACGTAAAGAACAGGAACCGTGGTTGAAGGTGATCCTCATGGAGGCAGCCTTGCGCCCCCATTCTGACCCGGGTTCGAGAGTCCTGACCCCTACAGCAGCATCCTCAACACGGAGGGCCCCGGCGACAAGGAAGGACTCCTCCAGGGATGCTCGGCACTGCTACGGCTCCTCACAGGGCCCATCTGATAGTAGGCACCACTCCCATTCCCCAGTGCCTCAAAAGAAGAAAAAGTCAGACTCCCGTTCTCCTCTGGCTAAGCCTCAAGAAGTGTGATCTCAGGTGAGCCACTCCTCGGCATCTCCTTCCAAGGCCATGTTGACTCCTGTCCAGGTGAGGCAGTCGAGTCTGGCCCCACCTATATCTCTGGGGCCTACAAAGCTGCTTCAGCTCCCATCTACGTTGGAAGCATACCAGGACGCCGGAGATCTCCTCCACCTGACAGCACTGTTCTTGCTTAACAGGGAGGAACCCTCAGCACCGACAGAGCCCCATGCTCCAGTGCGTTCTAAGGGAAAGCCTGCTATGCTGTCGAGGTGCTCCCCTCCCCCTTGTCCGTTGGTGCCTACACACTCTGACAGAGAGCCTTCCCGCTCCCCAAGCTCTCAACGTTCGAGGTACCGAGGATCAGCTCCTCTGTGGTCTTCAGTGTCTAAGACCTTGGAATCGGAGCCCAACTCCTGTTGCTCAAGTAGGAACGGAAGCCGTAGAGCAAGGTGGGGCAGAGAGACAGAAGGGAGCATCAGGCGTGACCTCCGCAGTTGCAGAACCCACCTCAGTGCCCTTCTGGACTCCCTGTGCTTATCACCAGAGCAAGGGAGGAACCCAGAGCCAACGGTCAGCGACGTCTTCAGTGACCTCCACCACTTTCATGACGCCTTCCGCTATGCATACACACCTGGCACCTATGGTCCCGACACCTTTCCCTCCAGCACTGCCGTCGACTCCAACACCATGCTCGGCTCCAACATCGGCCTTCACAATGGTGACACACTCGTCTCCCACGCCTGCACTGTTGTCGACATAGACCTCAAAGCAGGCACCTACGGCCCAGGTGTCAGCACCTGGCCCCCCCAACCCCAGCGTCTCCTGTGAGACTGATGCCAACACTGGCTACAATACCTAAGGACCCATCATCGGCACCATCTCCTCCAACGCTGCCCCAGGAGTCATGTGACCCACCCGAGACAGACGTCAGGGAGCTTCCACCACCAGCACATGCTTCCTCTGCCTCATCACTGGGCGAAGCGTTGGCAGGGACGTCCTCCAACGCAGGAGCTATGGACAACAGAGTTCTGCAGCAGTTGTTCTGCAGGTCTGTCCCTTCACTTGGACACTGCATCTTCACTCTTCCAGAGGTGGGGCTGTCCCCTGATTGACCTCGTCGCCATGCGATACAACAGGAGGTGTCAGCAATTCTGTTCCTTCCTGAATCACAGTCCGGGGTCCACAGTGGATGCGTTCCTCCTCCCTTTGGGGAGGGGGGGGGCGAAGAGACCACTTCTATGAACCTTCCCACCCATACCGCTCGTCCACAAGATCCTGCTCAAGATCCGCAGAGACCAGACTCGGGTCAGTCTCATAGCACCAGCTTGGCCCTGCGGGTACACGTCTCTTCTAGACGTGTCAGAGCCCCAATTACCCTGCCGCTCTTCCTGCACCTTCTCACGTAGGATCACGGGCGGCTCCAGCACCCAAACCTGCAGTCACTGCCTCTCACAGCCTGGAGGCTCCATGGCTGAATACATTTGAGCCCTCGTGTTCAGAACAAGTCAGACAGGTTCTCTTGGGCAGCAGGAAACCCTCCACTAGGGCCACACACCTGGCCAAGTGGAAGAGATATTCAATCTGGTCAGCTCAGCACAACTTTCCCCTGGCACTAGCCTCAGTGCTCTAGATTTTGGATCACCTTTTCCACCTAAAGCAGGAAGGTCTCACTTTGTGTTCTATAAAAGTACACCTGGCTGTCATCTCGGCTTTCCACCCAGAGGTACAGGGCCGCTCGGTTTTCGCTAACCCCCTAGTCAGTCACTTCCTGAAGGGCCTCAACAGGTTGTACCCGCATATCCGCCAACCAGTTCCTGCTTGGGACCTTAAGTTGGTCCTCTCTAGGCTCATGGGGCATCCCTTTGAGCCTCTAGCAACATGCTCCCTGCTCTACCTCTCCTACAAGGTTGTGTTGCTGCTGGCAATAGCTTCAGCTCAGAGGGTGTCTGAGCTCAGGGCTCTAACGTCCAAGCTGCCCTACACCTTGTTTTTTTAAGGACAAGGTTCAGCTCAGGCCCCATCCGGCCTTCCTCCCGAAGGCGGTATCACAATTCCACATCAACCAGAACATTTTCCTCTCTGTTTTCTACCCCGGGCCTCATACCAGTAGCAGGAAGCAGAGGCTCCACGCTCTCGACATCTGCAGAGCGTTGACCTTTTACATCAAAAGGACAAAACCATTCAGGAAGTCGGTACAGCACTTTGTCGCAGTAGTGGACAGGATGAAGGGCCAGCCTGTTTTGACACAGCACATTTCATGACGGATTATGGCCTGCATTACCAAGTGCTACAGTCTAGCAGGAATCCCAGCACCCCTGATAACGGCGCACTCTACAATAGTGCAAGCTTCATGAACAGCTTTCCTGACTCAAATTCCCACCCAGGAAATCTGCAGGGTGGCGATGTGGTCATCGATACACACTTTCGCCACACTCTATGCAATTACTAGGCAGGCCAGAGACGATGCGGCCTGTGGTAGACCAGTACTCCAGTCAGTGGACAGCTCCGACCCCACCTCCTAAATTTGCTTGGGAGTTACCTGACTGGAATCTACATGAACAAGCACTGGAAGAATTAAAAATAGTTACTCACCTTCTCGTAGTTGTTTTTCTTTGAAATGTGTTGTTCGTGTCCATTCCAATACCCACCCTCTTACCCCTCTGTCGGAGTAGCCTGCAAGAAGGAACTGAAGGGGTGGCAGGTCGGCAGGGCTATATATTAGGCGCCATGAGGACGTGACTCCAAGGGGCACCCAGGCCGACCCAATGGATGCTGCTAAGGGAAAAAATCTTCTGGATATCGTGCACATGCACACGCCTGATTGGAATGGACATGAACAACATATCTCGAAGAACAACAGTTACGAGAAGGTGAGTAACCACTTTTTTGTGTGTCTGGTCCTTCATAGGTGCTGCAGGAACAGGTGCTGCAGCTACTTCAGATGCCTCGACTTCTTTGCAAGAGCTCTAGCAGAAAGCTTTCTTGATGAGCATTGAAGCCAGCCATTCATCTTGCCTTACTGTTATTTTGAGGAGAGGTCTAAGAAATGGAACATGATCTGGACCTTCTAATAGAATTATGGGAGTTTGACCACTTCTGCCACAATCCTCGTGGGCTCCAGGCACCCTTTTGAAATCTCCCAGAAATCACTGCTGTGATGTTGCACTCCATAATGCTTTATAGAAGTATGCCTATAAGTGTAAATACGACGTAACTAGAATATGTTTAATGCTAGATATGACATGTAACATATCTTTGCAAAGGTTATATTCTTCTGCATGTATTCATCCTATTTGTACGGATGTATCATTTTTATATCTGAAGTTAGGAGCATTGGCTCTATGCTTGTATTTAAAGTGTTTGCTGTAGAAAGCACCTAAGGCAGATTTGGTCAACATAGTGTGAAGGGATTATACAAGTAATTGGGAGTACTTGGCAAACAATGAACCTTATCAGACGCCAATCAACATCTGAGCTTTCCTGGGAATGTCCTATAGAAAATGGAGTCATGCATGGACATGTGACTTGCCCATAAGAACATAAGAACAGCCGTACCGGGTCAGACCAAAGGTCCATCTAGCCCAGTATCTGTCTACCGACAATGGCCAATGCCAGGTGCCCCAGAGGAAGTGAACCTAACAGGCAATGATCAAGTGATCTCTCTCCTGCCATCCATCTCCATCCTCTGACAAACAGAGGCTAGGGACACCATTCTTTACCCATCCTGGCTAATAACCATTTATGGACTTAGCCACCATGAATTTATCCAGTTCCCTTTTAAACACTGTTATAGTCCCAGCCTTCCCAACCTCCTCAGGTAAGGAGTTCCACAAGTTGACTGTGCGCTGCGTGAAGAAGAACTTCCTTTTATTTATCAGAGGGGTAGCCGTGTTAGTCTGGATCTGTAAAAGCAGCAAAGAATCCTGTGGCACCTTATAGAGTAACAGACGTTTTGGAGCATGAGCTTTCGTGGGTGAATACATGCATCTGATGAAGTGGGTATTCACCCACGAAAGCTCATGCTCCAAAACGTCTATTAGTCTATAAGGTGCCACAGGATTCTTTGCTTCCTTTTATTTGTTTTAAACCCACTGCCTATTAATTTCATTTGGTGATCCCTAGTTCTTGTATTATGGGAATAAGTAAATAACTTTTCCTTATACACTTTCTCAACATCACTGATGATTTTATACACCTCTGTCATAACCCCCCTTAGTATCCTCTTTTCAAAGATGAAGAGTCCTAGCCTCTTTAATCTTTCCTCGTATGGGACCCTCTCCAAACCCCTAATCATTTTAGTTGCCCTTTTCTGAACCTTTTCTAGTGCTAGAATATCTTTTTTGAGGTGAGGAGACCACATCTGTACACAGTATTCAAGATGTGGGCGTACCATGGATTTATATAGGGGCAATAAGATATTCTCAGTCTTATTCTCTATCCCCTTTTTAATGATTCCTAACATCCTGTTTGCTTTTTTGACTGCCTCTGCGCACTGCATGGACATCTTCAGAGAACTATCCACGAAGACTCCAAGATCTTTTTCCTGATTCGTTGTAGCTAAATTTGCCCCCATCACATTGTATGTATAGTTGGGGGCAGTTTTTCCAATGTGCATTACTTTACATTTATCCACATTAAATGTTATTTGCCATTTTGTTGCCCAATCACTTAGTTTTGTGAGATCTTTTTGAAGTTCTTCACAATTTGCTTTGGTCTTAACTATCTTGACCCCAAAACTTCATTTGTAGCTAGATTCTACCCAGGGGAAGAGAGGGGTTTCCACCCACAAGAGAAAGTCTATTTAAGCTCCTGGAAGCCCCTTCATTTCGTCTTCGGCTGGCACAAAAGATAGCCTCTCCACCCCAAGGAGATGCCTGAAGGAAACTGGAACAAAGGACAGTAACTACAGGGGTGTGAGTGATTGCTGAACCCAGACTAGGAGGAAGTCTAGTCTGTAAAAGAGACTTATTGGAACATCTCTGAGGGTGAGATTTAACTGCATTTAGTTCTTACTGTATTAGGCTTAGACTTGCATGTTTTATTTTATTTTGTTTGGTAATTTACTTTGTTGTCTGTTATTACTTGGAACCACTTAAATCCTACCTTTTGTATTTAATAAAATCATTTTACTTATTAATTAACCCAGAGTATGTATTAATACCGGGGGGTTGTTATAGAGGGCAAACAATTTATGAGTATAAGCTTTATACAGGGTAAAATGGATGCATTTGGGGTTTGGAATATCTGAGTGCTGGGACTGGGTATCTGAGTGCTGGAGTCAGGAGCACTTCTTAGGCTGTTTCCAGTTAAGGCCTGCAGCTTGTGAGGGACGCAGTTCAGACCAGAAATCTGTGTTTGCCAACAGGAAACGTCTGGCTCAAACAAGGCAAGGTACTGGAGTCCCAAGCTGGCAGGGAAAACAGGCTCAGAGATAGTCCCAGCACATCGGATGGCAGTCCTAAGGGGGTTTCTGTGATCCGACCTGTCACAACTCCATGTGGGTTTGTTCTGTGTCCATCACTAGCTCCAGCATTATCACTCAATATTCTTGCGTGAAACTGGACCTATAATGAAATAATAAACTCACAAGCACACCAGTTCCTTCAGGCCGCCCTTTTAAATACACAGAAGTTAATCTTTTCTCTATTATCATTTTTCCCTTATTTCATTATCAGCTGCCACTGTCAGCTGACAAAGTTCCCAGAAATGTTTAACTTTGAATGCAAAAAAGTAGAGATATCATATAAGGAATGTGAGGACTGTTTATGGTGGTAATGTGGCCAAGACAAAAAACATAAGAAGGAGAAGGTTAACAAAATCTCCCTGCTTTGCAAAAAAAACTAAAAGTTACCTATAAATTAAAATTGCATTTTAAAAAAATGCTTAATAGCTCTTTTTCTGTTCATGATCAGTTACAGATATTCAGGTCTATTTTGAAATGCAAATCTCGGATTATAAAATTAAAGTCTTCACTATATACATAATTCGTATGTTTGCACAAATTGCACTAGTTTTCCATATTCTTCCTCATATTTGCTCATCAGTGCCTACCTGACTCTAGTGCTCATGGAAATATTATTAATCTCAGCATCATTAATAATATGGTTCTAGGACAGTGAACCGTGAATAAAAGTAAATCAAGTCACTCATTTGATGACCGAAGAATAACTTAAGTTGAATGGAAGAAAAGTAATGGGGCTTACTGAGGGCAAAAAATATCTCCCTCAGTTTCTAGATATGGAGAGCGAAAATGGCAACCAGCAGGGACTGGTAAGCACACTGATGATTGGGGAAGAGAGAAGAGCACCTTGAGTGGCATCATTTCCTCTCCCCAATGAGCACATGGAAGCCCCTTAACATGGACATCAGCAGCCCACAAATTTTAGCAGGAGAGCATGGATTGGCTGGAATGGAGGGCCAAGTCACTCGAAGGAGCAGCATCTGCTAGCAAATTAGCAGATATACAAACAGATAATTTAATTCTGACTGAGGAGGCAACAATTTTACATTTAGTGCCATGTCTGCTTTTGCTGCAGGATGAACAAAAACACACACACACACACATCCAACCAAAAAAAGTCGGATTTGTTTTTTTTTTTATTTGGGATTTTTTGGATAAAATGCTTTTTGAGGGAAAAAAAAATCTAAAGATGGTTTTAGTTAAGATATATCTGAGCTATAATGTATCATAGAATAGGGATTATAAATTCTAATTCTATAGTATGAGACAATATATTCATGTAATGCTTAAGAAAAAAGTTTTGTAAATGAGTTCCAATAGTTCATGGATTAGGGACCCAATCTTACGGGGTTCCAGGGGCTTCTGTACAGATTTAGGTTAATCTTTCTATCTAGCCAATGGGACTCAGTGCTCAGTCTAGAAGATACCATCAGAGATATTTAGTTTTGCAGTTCTCAAACTGTGGATCGGTGTCTCCGGAGATAGCATTCTTGTTAACAGCTAAAATGTTTTTAAATAAATAATATATAGAGGTGAGAAACCACAGACCTCAACTCTATTGTCTCTCTGCAAATTTGTGTACACAGAGTCAATCCCTTATCTCTCTCTAAAAGTGCAAAGTTTCAAAAAGTTCAATGAATAGAAGATTGTGGGAGGTGGAATAGATCTGAACAAGGAGAAGACGTCTGGAGATAAAAGTGAGAAGGGAGGGACAGGCAGTAGAAACAAAAGTGAAACTGTTTGAGCAGCGTATTCCAGAAGTCTTGACGTCTGAGGGTAGCCTTCACTGATTTGAGATCTAGAAGGGAAAACCTATAATGGCAACAGGCCATAAAAGCGACCCAGTCTAGGAATATTTTAATGAAGTTCCTCTACCTGTGGGTACGACAAGCATGAGAACAAAATGCAAACAGTGCAACAAAGAAATGCAAGGCCTGGTTACCTGAAACAACATTGTGAGACATGTTCCTTCTCAGGAGGAAACTGCATTGAAGATGATGAAAGGAACATGTCTGAACATGAAGGATCTTCAGATTGAAATTAAAAAAAGTTTACCATACTTCTTTCTTAAGGACTGCCTGTCTTCCTTCTGGACTATTCTTGAATTCTCATGTTTGAGCAAAAAATATAGTTGCTACTCTATGGCACCATCATTTTAGATGCAGTTCTGATAAAAGAATAAATAGCTGAAATAGACAGATCTTTTTACAATTTCACCTTTAAAGTAGTACTGAGTGTCAGTGAATGCAATGAGGAATACTAAATGAGCAATATGGTAACAACAATTAAATAACTGCATTGACTTATTTTGTTTAGGAGAATCCATTCTCAAGATACAGGATTCTGAAGACTATCCACCTTCAAGATCACCATCATTTTCTATAGTTTCAGCATTATCTGCCAATGATAATGTTTCAGTCACAACATGTATATCACGTAGCTACTGTATATTACCTGTAGCAAAAAGAAAAAAAAAATCTCCATCATCCAGAAACAACCATAGATAAGTTTGTGATAAGAACCAGCAGATTACAAGAGGTAACTGATGAAAAAATTGCCTAGTTTGTTTATGCAACAAACTCTCCTTTCCATATGATCGAGAACCCACACATCATTAATAACTGAACCATGTTAAGACCAGGATACAGTCCACACAACAGAGCAGATGTCGCAGGCAAATTGCTGGATAAAGTGTATGAAAGAGAAATTGAGCAGTGTGCAAAAGGTCTAGAGGGTGAAATTGTTAACCTGAGTCTTGATGGGTGGAGCAATGTCCACAATGATCTTGTTGAATGTGCTCGTGTGACAACAGAAGAAGGGAATCTCACAGAAACAACTGATACATCAGGAAATGCTACTTCTTGTAAGCATTCTATTCTGCTGCATGTGCAGTAAAAGCTATAACAAACTGTGAAAAAAAATTCAAATGTCTAGTACGCAGCTTGGTCAGACAATGCTGCAAATGTATCCAAGATGAGAAGAAATTATTTAGGAGAGAGTGAAGAAAGTCCCAAGCTAATAACATACGGTTGTAGTGTTCATTTGACGCACCTTCTAGCCAAAGACTTCAGTGTTTCAGAAATAAAGGCTAATGCTGAAATTGCAAAATACTTCCATAAGAACCACTCTGCAGCAGCTGCTCTGAAAGAAGTGGGAGGAACTAAGCTAACTCTCCCACAAGACACGAGATGGAACTCAGGAGTGGACTGTTTTGAACGGGCCTAATCTGATGACAGTTTGTGAACAAAACCATGAAAAAATAGATGGCACTTTCACAGTCAAAGTTCTCAACATTGGGGTTAAGAGAAATGTTGAAAACATGCTGAGTATCCTGAAGCCTATTTCTGTAGCCTTGAACAAAATGCAGGGAAATAGCTGTTTTATTGCTGACACTGCTGAAATTTGGAAGGAACTGAGTAAGATTTTAAAGGGAGAAATATGCAATGACAGAGTTAAATTACAAGCATTAAAAAAAAAACAAAAAAACAAATGGGACAAGCACTATCTCCAACTCAGTTTTTTTCCAAATATTCTCAATACTCGGTTACCAGAGTCAAACCTTAACTGCTGAAGAAGAGGAGTTGCTATGACATGGACATCCAGCAATCATCGCTCCATAATGCCAATTATAAACTTCAGAGCTAAGGGTGAATCATTCAAGAAATATATGTTTGCTGATGATGTTTTAAAGAAAGTCACTCCAGTGAACTGGTGGAAGTCACTTAAGCACTTGGATTCAGAGGGTATTGAAGTGATAATCTCACTTTTAACAGCAGTAGCTTCTTCTGCTGGTGTAGAAAGAATATTTTCTTCCTTTGGACTTATTCATTCCAAATCGAGAAATCATTTGGGACCTGAAAAAGCAGGAAAGCTTGTTTTTCTTTTCCAGATTATGAACAAAACAGGAAAGTGAAGGTGAAGATGACTGAGTTAGCTGCAGAAGCCAATATTTTAAGTTTCCCATGGTGACCTGGCTGACATAGTTGATTTAATTTTTTTTTTTAATATTTCATTTAAACAAATTTTTAACTAAAATAGTTAACAAAAACAAACTTGATTTTAAAAAAATGAATGTTTAAACGAAATTCAAAAATTCATATGCTTGTTTTGTTAAAATAATATTTTGCTGTTGAAGAAAAAAATCCAGAATACATAACATTGTTGTTCTAGTTAAATAAAACAATTTAAATGTCTATCTGGTGATGTTCTCCTCCTAATACAGCATGGCAAGAAAATCCTACAAATATTAAAGATTAACCTGTTGAACTGGAGATATTTATGAAGTCATTGGGAAGTGAACTATCTGCTTTAATTACCTTTGGTAAATGAAATAATCAAACAATTATTCATTTTCTGAAATAGCTGTAAACTTAATCTGAAAAGTTTTCAAAATAAATCACTTTAAAAATGTATAGTGTACACCTTCTAAAAATGAAACCTACATCTCTGGAGATGTGAAGAATAGGTATTTAGGTTATAACAACCAACAAGAATGGTTTTATGTAGAAATCCATGATTAAATCAAGTCTTCCTGACTAGTGATTTAAATCAAATCCACCCTGCCCAGCTGCAGCTAAATGGCCTGCTGCTTGAGTCCATATGCCCTGTTACACTAGGGGCTACCGCACAACTCCAGCACTAGCCTATGATGGGGTCAGTACACCTCTCTCTCTCATCCCTCCTTTCCCTTGCAGATGCACAAGTTTCCCTCAGATCTCTATGGCCACAGCCCTTGTCCTCTCCAGACAGGCAAACCAGCAACAGCACGTACTCCCTCAGGTTAATGCCATGCAATTCCAGATAGTAACTCACAATGCTTCCTGTTTAACTATACACTTCCTACTAGCATTACTACAGTAGGGCTCAATCTGATTAAAAGGAAATTCAAACTGGTATTTATTGAATTCCAAAACAATTTTGAAATTAACTTTACCTCAACACCTCTGTGAGGTCAAAAGCACAAAATCAGTCATCAACATAGTTTACAGAAAGACAAGAGTGAAGAGTCTGCACTAAGTGGGTACTTCCATAGATAAAGTGGTCAGCAAGCTGAAGCAATTGATCTTGCGAGACACAAGTGCTTTTCTCCCCTTACATAAGATGGAAATACTACAGGTTGTTATACTTTCTATCCTCTGCTAAGTACAAAAATTTTCCTCTTTGCCCTGCTTTACAATGGAAAAATAATTCGAGTTATGTTTATAGCTTTTCACAATATTGTTTTGCTATGAAAGGGAAACACTGGAGGCAATCCTGTTTCAACAAATCAGTCAGACAGCTACATCAAAACACAGGCTCAGAGAGCATCATTATCAAAATGGAACAGCACAACTTCCTATTTGGATCTAGAACAGACAGGACCATCCTGCAATGGTTTCAGGGTGACACAGTACAGAGACTAAAGTCAATGAACGGCATGTGTTACACACCTCAAAAGGAAGTATATATGCCTTTCAAAGCCAATAAACATTTGGCACAGGGGTTGAAAAAATCCACACACACCCCTCACCCCCCAAAAAAATTCGCTGCTCCAACTTGCTTTTCTCCAGACAGAATTTAGAGATGACTAATCTCGTAGACTATGGGCTGTTCAATTCTTCCAGCCTTTCATCCAGACATGCTAATTAAAACTCTTTCTCCACACAAAATTCTTTATTTCAAGTCGTAGTGATCAGTGGAAAGAAAAAAAGCTCTTGGCTTGTTTTTATTCCTGAAGACAATGCATCTTCTTACAGCTAAAACAGTGCTAAGAACACCACAGAAGAAAGTAGCTTTCCACCTTTTTGCGGGGGGAGGGGAGGCACCTTTACTAAATACTGGGAGCAGTGAGGTCGATCAGCATAAATAGGATTTGGGTAAAATTGGGCTTAGTTATAAAGGAGAAACAGCTGTCACCATACATGTTTATTGTACATATTTCAAGCATCAGAAATCACTACAGCTTTCAAACTTGAACGCCAAACAAAAATAAATCAACCTTAAATACTGTGTGTGTTAAAGTTACTTTTAACATTGCTGATATACAATAATGAAAACTGTTTTGCAGATTTTTAAGCAGAATGAGGCAAGGAGTCCAGTAAATATGGGAAAATACACTACTATTTTGCACAATCTCCTACTACAATGAACAGTCTTACAGCAGGTGAGTCCAGCTTCAAAACAACAAGTCATTCAGAAGCTCACGTCTCCCCCACCAAGCCCAGGACAGTAATAAACAGCTGGTATTATCAGCCATATCATCCCAAGGAGGAATGAAAGAAACACAAAACCAGTGGGCTTGGCGTACATTGAATTAAAAAGCAGGGAATCTGAACAAGTATAGCATCACTCACTTCACAAAAGCCCAGAGGTTTGATTTTTCCTCACATTTGGGGCTCTGTGTTTTTGGCAAGTGGGTGGATGGGGAAAGGGGTCAGACGACAGCTGCAGCGTATGGCATAATCCCCCTCCAAATCCATGCTGTTTCCCCTCCTAAAATAACCAGGCAAACATTGTCTGTATTATTTTAAATTGACCCCTTGCTCCTCACGCAAATCCCTGCAAGGGAGGGTGGAATAGGCCAGACATGGAAGGAAATCAGCAAGAGCATAACTTGGAACTCTGTGGGCAGAGGGCATGTTTATACTGCAACTAAGCCCACGGCTGGCCCATGCCAACTGATTCAGGCTAAGGAGCTGTTTAATTGTAATGCAGACAGAGTTCAGGCTGGAGTCTGGGACCCCATGAGGTGGGAGGGTCCCAAAGCCCAAACGTCTACACTCCAAGTAAACAGTCCCTTTAGCCCGAGGCCCAGAAGCCCAAGTCAGCTGCGGGGGTTTAATTACCTCCCTACTGTAGACATACCCTTAGTGACCTGGGGAACAATTCAGAAGCAGTGGGCCTGTGTCCAGACTTCCCTGGCCTCTACAGATACCTCACAGCTGATTTTAGGAAAACTGTGGATTAGAAGAGCCTTGTCTCAGGTTTACTTGGAAGGGGAGAGGGAAACCAGAGCAGAAAGGGGCTGCATTCACCTGGAAAGATGACTTACAAGCAGCTCTGCAAGGTGTAAATTGCTAGTTTCCCAACCCTCTTACAAGGGCATGTATAATCTGAACCTGCATTTCTATTTTGAATTGGAATACAAAAACAGAGGCAGATTACAAACAACTGCAGAGAGCATACAGGCCCTACCCAAATAAACATGCTTTACCCAAACTATTATCACCAAGGTAAACAAACACATACTAATGTTCAAAGAGATATAAATTAGCTGCACAATATGCATAAAATCATGTATAGACTTCAGACTGCTCACCTGCTGCTCTCCCACTCTTGGTCATCCTTATCTTTCTCCTCTTTGGCATCTGGGGTGTGCGGGTGTTTCTGCACAATCCTCATCCCACCAGCTTTCACTGGAATGAAAATAAGAAAAACAAGTCACATCAATATAACCAAAGTTGAGAAAACTAGTAAAAATAAGGATCCATTTCCAAAAAACAATTTAAGAATCAGGTTGTACAACTCAGTGAGAGCCTGAGAATATTTGCAGGTGGAGGATCTGCGCACTAGCTGGTTGTTTCTCACTGCCAGGCATGTTATATTGCCTAATATAGTCTTCCAAGTTGGCCACTCAATGTATCTCTTATTATTTCCATGTCTCCTTAGAATGTTAGACTCTTACTTCACCATTTGTCTCCATTAACCTGTGGCAACAAGAGGTAGCCAGGGAAGCCTGGGATTATCCAACTGAGTAGCATAAAAGCAGTGTCTTTTGCAAAACCGCACACACGAAAGTTTATTTTCATATAACAGTACTGATCCAGATATCAGCAGTGGCACAAAACTGCACTTCTGCCATTCCAAATAAAATGTATACACAAAATCAACTTAAAAAACAAAAAAGAAAGAAAAATGTTTTTCTAGAATAACATTACCAAAAAAGTTTAAAGGCACTGTCCATTCACCTTTGGTGCAAACTTTTGTGTCTCTAAAATACAAGACATACTAACTCTTACAAATTTATCATGAGAGATGAGATTTCTAAGTAAAATTAAACCTCACCTATGATCTTGCAATAGAACTCTTATATGTCAATACATGTGGGAGAGTAGGCAACACTAATTATCGCATGCACACACCCTGGGGATGGGCAGGGGGAGTTTAAAAAAAAGAAGGAAAAAAATTCTTATAATTTTTTTTTGGGGAGGGGGGCCGGGGCAGGGAACCGAATCACCATTTTTGATTTCCTGAAGCTGGCAATGCTGATTACCAAACCTCAAACCCAACAGAGGTTCTCTCATAATTTACGTTTAGTCCAAACAGAAACAAAGGCCTTGTCTACACTGGCAAGTTTCCGCGCAATAAAGCAGCTTTCTGCACTAGCTCCCGAGGTGTACACACTGTAAACCCATTTAGTGTGCAAAAATCAGCGCACTTGCAGTGCTGTAATCAAACAAAAAAAACAACCACCACAAAACAAACACACTCACCACCCCAGTGAGAGGCGTACAGATTTCTGTGCCGGGGGTACAGGGTTGCAGTGCCAATGTAGACATCCTGGTCGATTACACTGCTGTGATTGGTCTCCGGGAGGTGTCCCACAATGCCTGTTTTCGCCTCCCTGGTCATCAGTTTGAACTCTACTGCCCTGTCCTCAGGTGACCAACCGTCATCCTCGCCCTGTAAATTCCTTAGGAATTTTGAAAGTCCCCTTCCTGTTTGCTCGGTGACACACGCAGTGGTCTCAGCACATCTTTCCAGGTAACCATGCCTGCTCCAGGCACCAGGCAATTACCTACTTGGAGCAATGGTGAGCTACTGGACCTCATCAGCATTTGGGGAAAGGAGGCTGTCCAGTCTCAGCTGTGCTCCAGCAGTAGGAATTATAATACTTATGGACAGATTTCACGATGCATGATGGAAAGGGACCATGACCAGGATACATTGCAGTGAAAAGTCAAAGTGAAGGAGCTGTGGAACGCCTACCACAAGGCACAGGAGGCAAATCACCACTCCGGTGCTGGGCCCACGAGCCCCGCTTCTACAAAGAGCTGGACACAATACTCGGCAACGACCCCACCTCTACTGCAAAGGCCACTGTGGATACTTCGATGTCTCACATGCCAATCAAGAGTGGACCGAGCTAGGAGGAGGAAATCTTGGATAAGAATGTGGAGGGGGACCCAGAAGTAGAGGACAATTCAGAGGTTAGAGATGCATATAGCCAAGAGCTCTTTCCAACCCCAGAGGAGGCTAGCCAGTCACAGATGCCGGATCTTGGCAAAGCGCAAACAGGAGAGGAAGCCCCTGGTAAGTGGATTTGATTTTGGGAATCACAGAAGCGAGTTTTTGGGCGCAGGAGAGTTGCAGAAAGTAGACTTGTGTCTGTATGATACATATACCACCACATGCCTAGTCTGAGCGGTGGAAGAGGCTGTTGATTGACTCTCTCACTTCATGGGAATCTGCCTCACATCTCCAGGAAATTTTCATGAAGACACTGGGCAAGCCGCTGCCGCAGGTTCTTTGGCAGAGCTGCTTTACTGTTAATGGAGCAAGATGAACTTTCCTGCGCCACTCTGCCATCATCGGGGCGGGGGGGGGAGAGGAGAGGGAGAATCATTGCTGCACATATGCAAGTTGCAATAAGGGCCAGGGGCACAAGCTGCGATCAATACAGCCTGTGGAAAATGTGGACACAAGAATGATTATCAGCACATCACTACAGTGCTGGCTCTCCCCAACAGCCAGGTGACCAGTGTACAGTAGGGTCCAGGAACACTGATTTACCCTGAGGCTACTCACCATTTTGGGGGTCCTGTAGCTCATGTGTGCTTGCCTGGGGTCAGCCAGTTAGTGACATCTGTGAGAGTGCTGGCTGTGTTTTAAAGCACTGACTCAGTGTTCTCTGTGTTGTAAACAATACTCTTTCTATAAAATGTTGCATTTAAACTTCACAGAGATGACCCTGGGAGGCCAACCTCCCTTATTGGTAGCAGAACGGCTGCACAGAATTAGAAAGTGGCCACAAAGAACTAAGGACTTTCTCTGTGAGGTTATCATGCACTCTGCCACTGAAAACAGGAATTGAAGGAGTGGCAGGACAGCGAGAAGAGGGACCAAAAGGAGAATGCGGCACACCAGAAGGACGCCACAGAGCAGCTCTTAAACATTATGGAACACCAAGTGGACACAGTCCAGGTGATATTAGCTCTTCAAACTGAGCAGCTCCGCACCTGCCCTCCCTTGCAACTGCTGTAGCAAAACTCTTTCCCATGCGCCCCCACATACACGCCAACACGTTATCATGAACATCCTAGCTCCACTCTCTACCCGCAGCATTCCACTCCCCCCACCTTACAGTCCAGCAGTGTGGACTCCCACTACCCACTGCACTCAGCACCCATCCCTCTTCAGTTTGGCCCTGCTGATGTACAGTACCTGCTACACTGAACTCCAAAGGAGAAGGTTGGACATACACAAATCTGTAGCCATTCCAGGACCCCTCCTCCTCTGGAGACCTTCCCTTTCCCCATACCTCTCTTTGCTGATATATTTTTGTTGTTCTATTCTCTCCTCTGGTTGAGGTCTTTTAATAAAGCAATCTTTATTCTATTAAGTGAAAGTAAGAAAAGCACTGCAAAGCAACATGAAATTATGTTAAACCCCCTTATTGCATCATGTGCACCAGTCACCTCTTAGCATTACACAGCACTGCAATCCCAAGCATAGCAGCAAATATTAGTGGCTTTCAGCTTCAAATTGCTGCCTCAAGGCATCCCTGATCCTTATGGCCCCACGCTGTGCCCCTCTAATAGCCCTAGTCTCTGGCTGTTCAAACTCAACCTTCAGGCGCGGAGCCTCTGCAGTCCAGCCCTGAGCGAAGCTTTCACCCTTCCCTTCACAAATATTATGGAGCATACAGCACACGGCTATAAGCGTAGGAATATTGTCACTGGCCAGGTCCAGCTTCCTATAGAGTCAGCGCCAGCAGGCTTTTAAACACCCAAAAGCAGTCATTCTGCCCTTGCTCACCCTGGTGTTGAACTGCTCCTTGCCACTGTCAAGGTGCTCTGTGTATGGCTTCATAAGCCATGGCATTAAGGGGTAGGCGGGTTCTCCCAAGATCACAAATCAGCATCTCAACTTTGCCAACGGTGATCTTCTAGTCCTAGAAGAAAGTCCCTACTTGCAGTTTCCTCAACATGCCAGTGTTCCAAAAGATGCCTGTGTCATGCACCTTTCCGGACCAGCCTGCGTTAATATCTGTGAAACATTCACAGTGATCCACAAGCACCTGGAGAACCCTTGAGAAATACCCCTTCCGATTAATGTACACGGTGGCTATGTGGCCTGGTGTTAGAATTGGAATATATGTGTCATCTATCACCCCTCCGTAGTTAGGGAAGCCCATTTGCAAAGCCATCCACGCATGCTGCCCAGAGTCAGTGTCTTTCAGAGCAGGATGCAATTAATGGCCCTGCACACTACCGTCAACACAAGTCCAATGGTAGACCTTCCCATGCCGAACTGGTTAGCGACCGATCAGGAGCAGTCTGGAGTAACCAGCTTCCACAGTACAACGGCCACATGCTTCTCCAATGGCAGGGCAGCTCTCATTCTCGTGTCCTTGTGTTGCAGGGCTGGGGTGAGCTCATCACACAGTCCCATGATGTGGCTTTCCTCATCCAGAAGTTCTGCAATCACTGCTTGTCATCCCAGACATGCATGACAATGTGATCCCACCTCTCAGTGCTTGTTTCCTGAGCCCAAAAGCGGCGTTCCGCTGTGGTCAGCACCTCCGTGAAAACCACAAGCAATCTCGTGTCGTAGCTACTATGGGTGGCGAGATCAATGTCACACTCCTCTTGCCTTTGTACTTTAAGCAGTAACTCCCCTGCCACTCGTGACGTGTTAGTCAGAGCGAAAGGTATACTAGAAGGGGGAGGGACAGCTCAGTGGTTTGAGCATTAGCCTGCCAAACCCAGGGTTGTGAGCTCAAGTCTCGAGGGGGCCATCTAGCAATGTGGGGCAAAAATCTGTCAGGGACGGTACTTGGTCCTGCTGTGAAGGCAGGGGACTGAACTCAATGACCTTTCAAGGTCCCTTCCATCTCTATGAGATTGGATTTTTAATATGGAGATATACCTTTCCTGCAGAGCGCATAGTACTCAAACCACTGAAAGACGGCGCCGAATGTGGACAGAATCACAGGGCATTGGGACAGGACCCAGGATGCCCTGTGACCTCCTTCGCCTTCATACAACTCTTAGCGGCAAAAGAGGAAGAGATGCTTTGTGGAATAGCTCCCCAGAGTGCACTGCTCCAAATACCACAAGTGCAAACATGCTATTGTGCAGGCAGCTGACAGTGTGAACACACAAGGGTTTCCCTTCAGCATTCTCTGAGCAACACTGTAACTCTGCCAGCGCAGACCAGCCCAAAACAGTGTTTGAAAGTGAAACTCAATTTGTTCATCTTGAGAACCGCAAGGCAGAAACTAAGCTCTCGTTCTGTAATCAGGACAACTCAAGTGGTCCCAATTTGGGGCCTAAAAGAACAAAGTAGTAAAAATGATTTTATTTATTTTTTAAATTCAGTTTTAACATTCTGTGGTGATATTAGTAAATGGTAAAAAATCTACTTGGTTGCAATAAGGTACAAGAATTTTAAGGTGGCAACCATGTCCCTTTAGGAAACAGGTTCCAAATTATATTACAATCAGTTGTTCCATTAGAAAGCCATTAAAGGGACAGAACACAGAACTCTATGCAAGCACAAAGATTCACAAACTTCTTCATTTGTGTTCCAATTGTTACTATGAAAGAAAGAGTTTATTGGATGTTTCAGAGATGTCACAATCTGAATAAACATATTGACTGAACAATCACATCACCCTGAGAGATTGTTAACATTCTGAAGACAAGTACAGTAACCCCTCACTTAAAGTCATCTTGGTTAACATTGTTACATTGCTGATCAATTAGGGAACATGCTTCTTTAAAGTTGTGCAATGCTCCCTTCTAACATTGTTTGGCAGCTGCCTGCTTTGTCCACTGCTTGCAGGAAGATCAGCCTGTTGCAGGTTGCTGGTGGGGGCTTGGAATCAGGATAGACCGGCAGCCCTCCCCCGTCCCCATCAGCTAGCAATTGCAGCTGTCCCTCCCCCCACTGCCATGTGCTGTTCCTGCCCTCTGCCTTGGAACTGCTCCCCAAGACTCCTGCTTGCTGGGGGGTGGGGGGCGGAGAGGAGAGGAAGAGGGGGACTAATGTCAGGCTGCCCCCCTCCCCCCTGCTTACCCCAACTTCCATAGAGCAGGGGGGACATATGACAGGGCTCAGGATGAAGGGAGCTTGATCTGGCAGCAGCTGCAGTCTCAGCAAGCTGATCTAATTAACAAGGCAGTGTACTTAAAGGAGAAATGCGCATCTCTCTCTCTGACACACACACGGTGTGTCTGTCCGTCTGGGATGAGGTCTCCCCTCCCTCCATTCCTCTGCCTTGTAGAATGAGAGTGTTAACCCTTGAAGGCTCAGCCAATTGCTAGTTCATTTAGCAGTAAGGCATTCCCTGGGAAATATCCCACCCTCTGACTCCTCCACCTCAACCAAGCTTCACAAGCAACATCACTGTGTACCAATATTATATTATTTGTTTAAAACTGAGAGAGTGTGTATATATATAGTTTTTTGTCTGGTGAAAAAGATTCCCTGGAACCTAACCCCCTCATTTACACTAATTCTTATGGGGAAATTGGATTTGCTTAACATCGTTTCGCTTAAAGTCACATTTTTCAGGAACATAACTACAACGTTAAGTGAGGAGTTACAGTATGCATTGCCAATATCTATGCTGTACTTATTCTGAGGACAAAGAAATTAAGGAAAAGTTTGCATCATAGCAAGTAATGCTGATCTCTGAATTCTGGAAATAAACCAAAGGGCCTGTGGATGAACAGAGCTTTTCACAAGTTAGAACTGTGAAAAAAACACATAAATTCCCATGTTGTCCCTATAGAGCATGTATCAGGGAGGGCAATGCAAAAATGTTAGGATAAATTTTTAAAAACACATACAAGGTAACAGCAGTTTGATTACAGGATTTAATTTGCTTGATTTTTAACTAGATTTTTTTCCTTAAAATATTAAATCAAAACCTTTAAAATATACCCTAATTTAACAATGAAGAACAATTTAAGAGACAGTTACAAGACAAACCTAAAGCAACCATGATTGGCAACACATTTAAAAAAAAATCTAGCAGTTTATTATTTCTCAAGATTTATATTAAGAATTCTTGGATTATCTTTAAAACATAAAATGTATAAACTCCTACGATAGTGAACACTGTTTATATCAGATATAAAGAGGATTTTACTAGTGAATGCAAAGAAGTGTCATGACAAACTCCCGCTAATCTTTCAAGATGCAAACTATTAAAGAGACCACTTGCATTAGCAAATAACCCTACAAAACGCCATCCATTAACAACATCTCCTTTTAACTTAGCTTATAAAGACAATTAGCCCCATTAATACCTCCCACAATGGGCTTGGAGGTAGAAATCAACAGAGAGAGAAAAAAGGTGCAATAAAAACAAAAACTAGGTTATGGAAGATAAGTTGTTTGAGGAACCACAGAACAGGAAGCATGACAGTATATTTTTTATGTGAGATTAAAACAAATATCAATGCTTACTGCTTTGTACATTATTTCTTGTCTATAACAACCGTGCACTAGCACAAAAGTAAACGTATCTACTAGCAAGAACTGGGACAAACTAAAAGATTTTTTGTTTTAATCCCCACTTGAAAGAAAATAGTACAAAGATATAAGGTCAGTCCCACAATTCTTACTCACATAAGTATTCTTTACTTAGATGAATAGCTCTATTGAACTTAATTTTTTTTATTTACCTTAATTCACAAGCCTAAAAAAAAAGTATAGTAGGTTACTGTACTTTTAGGGAAGGCTCACTTTCCCACTTATCCAGTTACAAGCATTCACTATGCTGGATATTTCTACACCATTCTTTACCACCAAGTAGGAAACAAAAGATCAAGGTACACCTTTTAGCACTAAATTTGGTTGGGTCAGGCTCTTTCTCCACTTTCATTACATAGTCAGGCTATTGGCCACTGTTCTCTGCTAGTTTATTACTGGGAATATTCACACAACAAAAACACCACACCACTTTAATCTGTGTTCTGACTAGTGTAGTAAATTTTCTTTGGCAGTGTGGAACAAAGAGAACCAAGTGCCATAGAAGTCTATGAACGTCCAAGACTTTAAATTTAAAAACAGTAATTTTTTTGTGCCCCAAAATCTTACATAACTTTCTGACCCAATCGTTAAACTCAAGTTTCCTTGTGTTTCCACTTTTTTTGGAATCTGCCTCAAGCTGCAAAAAGAGGATCAGCAAGGGAGGCCACCTAATTCTAGGTGTGACATAAGCAAGGAAAGTCCAAGTGCCTCTTATGAATCTTTGGGAAAAAAAGCAGAGTTCCATTTGTTCAGTTTCTGGAGTGAGAAGCTGATTTGATTCTTGCCAAGAGGCAGGAAAGATCATGTATTTTTAATACAGGGCAAAGTCTGTCGTAGGCTCTTTGCCAAGCAAGACTGTTCCAGATATACTGTTGGATTGTTTAAGCAATGCTCTAAAGTAGGGATGCTTGTTGGAGCTCTGGAACCAGTGCAGATTCTAGTTTTGTTCACCATTACTCAGTGGGCGGGCTGGTTTTGTAGCTGTGGGCCGTTTGTTGAAGTCTGAGCTCATGGCTACACTTACAGTTGTACAGCGCTGGGAGTTACAGCTGTCTTCGTACAGCTGTGTAGGGCAAGCGCTGCAGTGTGGCCACACTGAAAGCTACCAGCGCTGCAGTGTGGCCACATTTGCAGCATTTGCAGCGGTGTTGGGAGTGGTGCATTGTGGGCAGCTATTCCAGTGTTCAAGTGGCTGCAACGTGCTTTTCAAAAGAGGGAGGTGAGGGGGAACGTGGGGGAAGAGAGAGAGAGTGGATTTTTGGATCTTTCAGCTCCCTGCCTTGCAAGTTCTAAGGACTAGAACATACACATCACCAACCTGCAATCAATTCAAAAGTTTTGAGCCCTTCCCCCACCCCTCTCTTATTCACTAAATGCAAATTATGCACTCCTAAATAGCCTTCAGACCACATAAGCAGCTGCTCAACACGGACTCCCCCCTCTCCCTCTGCCATGTGACTTCTCTCTTCAAGCAAACAGCTGTGAACCTTCCAAAGCAATTCCCCTGTCCGCTCGAGCAAACAGCAGCTATGTTTGTTTTTTAGATAAGCAGCTCGAGGAAGCTCAGAGTTCAGCCATTCTTCTGGTTTGTTGTGAGCAGGCATTCTGGGATACCTCCTAATACCCTGGAGGCCAATAACAGTGCTTTTGGTGGCCACACTTGATGAGCAGCGCTGCATCCCCAGCGCTGCAATCGTTACACCCCAAGCAGACCAGGTATACAGCCAGCGCTGCAGCCAGGGAGTTGCAGCGCTGGATGTGCCTTGCAGGTGTGGACAGTTACTAAGTTGCAGCGCTGTAAACCCACCACCAGCGCTGCAACTCTCCAGTGTAGCCAAGCCCTGAGAGAGATCATGCTAACATATTTGATTCTTCTTGATATCTACCAGAGGCTCCCCAGCAATCTCAGCTCCATTACTATTCAGAGTTTAGTACATATTAGACTGTTGATATGCAAAGTCTGGGCTTAATCTTGTATTCATTGGGCACTCACAAGTCTGAATGAAGTCACTGGGTGCCCAGTAACATTAATGTAGGCCATAAAGTCTTAGTATTTGACAGTTTTCCTTGCAAGTAACCCTGAATATTTATGATATGTATTTAAAATTAATTTCACACAAACTATATGGTAATGATTCCAGCCCAAGGTTAAATTGAACTGACATGAGGAAAAGAAATGAATCCTATTAAAAGTTCATTAAATATACTCTTACTTTGTATGTTTTGGGTCAGCATTTAAGTTAATATTGAAATGAAAATGAAAGGTTTGGAAACTTACGAAAATGTTACTAGATACAGGTTTATTGTTTCCTGTCAGTATTCTAGCAGGTAGTTGGAATTAAAAAAAATGTTTTAATGCGGAGTTTCAAAAATACACTGTTCACAAACACACCACAATTCTTCATTTACCCTGTTGATGTTAAAAGAAATGAGCAACTATGACATCATAATTACATTCTTTACAGTGAGTGTCAAATGCATCAACCAACACAGCTTCAAATATAATATAGATACACTAAACTTACTGACAGATATCCAGATACATAGAGACCTCAACTTGAAATCTAAACAGGTTTTTTTAAAATGAAAGAGTTCAGAGTAATGTCAGGCACTGTTCCCAATGTCCCCAGCTCCAATTTGTGGTTTTACCATTTTATTAACCCCCATCTTTTCAAATGCTTCCTCTGGCCCTATTGCTGTGTGAAAGGCCCACAAACAGGGGAAATGGAACAATGATGAGGACCTGGTGAGGCCACGTCCAACAGTGATACATTTGAATATGCTGAACTTGTGAAGCCTCTCCTAACAATTATTTTCTAAGGTCGAAATCTTGCCTTTGGTTATGAACACCCAACTCCCACTTCATGGAATTGTGCTTGTGTACAACTATGGGCAGAATCTGGCTCAGTCAACTCTTATTTTTAATTTACATATTTTTTCTGAACTATTAGAGTAAACCCCAGTGGGCCCCTTTACACCATTAAGTGCAGTAAAACAATACGTTCTCTTAAGCACGGTGTAATAAAATAAGACTCCTCTATTGACAACTTGGTAGGGCTAGTTCCTAGCAACGTAATTGAAAAAATGTTATTCCATTTATTTATATATAGTCTCCGTCAGGAATCAGGGCCTGCTGCAGCCCCAGTTCCTGGACAAATCTAACCAGTGAGGCTGGCCTGTAGTAGGTGGCCTGATTGGTGGGAAGAGTCAGCAAACTGGCTCTTAAGCGTTACTACAGTAGTTTAGTTGCTGCTCCAAAGCATTTATCCATGGCTGAGATATCTCCTGGCTCCACCTTTGTCCCATTCCAGGTAACTTGGTTCTGACCCTGGGGTCCTGTTCCTGGCTACCAACTGCTGCTCTAACCACTAGATATGACCACCCATGTCTGGTCTCTGACAGTCTCTCATTAAAACCACAAATCTCTAATTACCACTTCAATTTTTTTAATCATGAAACTAGATAGCTCGGCATTTAGAGAATTAGGTCCTTATATCAGATACACCACTGACCAGCTACTGGACGTCCACTAGCGTCAATGGAATTACTGTGGATATTCTTCAGTGTCAGAACAGATGGAAATATGGCCCGCAGCCTCTCACTTCTGTCAATGGTTCAAAAACATCCTCTGTTAGAAGTGACTCAAAGTCTATAAACAGACAACTGTTCAGGGCCTCAGACAGAATGAACCAGTGGTCTGATTCAAAGGCCTAGTAAACAGATGTCCATGCAACAATGGAATTGCTGTAAGTCTCAACAAAGATGCTAAAATCTGAATAGGCACAATGATTAAACAACCTCTTTACCTCAAGTGTAGGTGCCTCAAAAAACAAACCAAAAAAAGTTAAAGCACCCTGTCAGCAAGATCAGTGGAAGCTGATCTAGGGACAGAGAGAGGTTAAAAGACAAAATGTAGTCTCTATGCTGTCACTCGCACCTTCCACAGGTATTACAGTAAAAACATTTAATGCCAGCCAATCAACTGAAACATGTATTTTACTTAATTTGTCATTATGCCATCTATGTTGCTTGTTTCCAATGGGAGCTGCTGGGTGCTCAATCAACACTTCTGAAAAAGAGGTCCCTTATTTATAAAATAGATTCTGAAAACAAGTTTTGGAAAAACCCATTCTTCACCCCACCTTTTTTTTTTTTTTTTAATTAATTCCTTGGACACAAGCATTAGCAAAACCAAAACATCAAACAGTCTGACTGAAAATTTCTTCCACTGTTCAACCGTACACTCTCTTGGCTCCTTGATGTTTTTATTTTCCTAATTCTCTAGTCAGCATCTTCCATACAATGCATAATTTGAATTTCTGATGTTTTGTTTGTATTTTGTTTGTATTCACTTTTCAGACTCCGTATACATTATAAAGCAGCAAAATAGAACCCAAATTTCCTTAAATTCATCACCATTTACCTTTGATGCATAATGTCTTTATACAATAATTAAGTATTCAATTTCGTCACTGAGGTCACAGACTCTGTGATTATAACGGACCTTTGTGACTTCTTCTGCTTCAGCCCCATATAGCAGCTGTCAGTCCCCCCTCACCCTGCAATGCCCCTATGGCCAGGTCACAGGCTTCTGTGAATGTCTGTTTATTGCCCATAAATAGTCTATGACTCATGAAAAATTCCTGAGACAAAATCTTAAACATTAACAATAATGGTACTGCAACACTCTAAAATTCTAATTTTATTCCTACTGGCTAGAAGGCAGAATTATTAAACCAACCCGGTGAATAAAAGGTTGCCAAGAAACACTGAGCTGAAACTTTAGTACCAACTACACACACACACCCCTCTCTCTCTCTCTCTCTCTCTCTCTCTCTCTGGAAGAAGACATTTTAAAGGTTGCTTCTCACCTAGGATCCAAAGCACCCCTTTGAGAGATAGCTAGTGAGGAGAGCAGGAAGAATTGCTTATTGTGAGTGATAATAAAAGCCCACTATGCAGAGTGGGGCTCTGCAGCTTTGGAGGGGATGCAATGGTGCTCAGATGTAGCCAACTGCATGACTGTGTAGAAATCCCACAGACCTAACTGTAGAGGTTAATGCTTCTCCTAAGAAGTATTAATTTCTGCTCCCCGTTTATCCTCAAACAGGCATTGTTGTGCCAACACCAATTGAAGAGTCTTGTGACCTGGCAATAAAGCAGCCCCCGCTTTTTTTTCTTTATTATTTGTATCATCACAGTCTTTCCCCTCACCCTCTCCAGTCTCCACAATTTATTAGGGCTAGAAACACTGGGTCTGATTCTCTGCTGCCTTAAAACCTGTACTGTCATGTATCCCTGTGTAAAAATGTGTAAAAGCACTACTAAATCACAACAGTGCAGTGTTTTACACTCAAGTCACACTGGTGCAAATGGCAAAAGAAGGCACTGAAGAATTAGGCTCTATGTTTCCAGCTTCTCAGTTTGTCCCTTCCCCATGAAGGGAGCTCATGATTAAGTCAACACTAGAAGGCTGTTTCTTGGGCCCTCCTCCATCCCCTTTCCATGGGTTTTTCTGCATAAGGGTAAAATATCTCCCTCAATAGGAAAAAAAGCAGAGATAAAGCACATCTATGCTCAGCAACTAACCAGGCAAGTCAAATAGCATGCACCCAGCCAGGCATTACTTGCCCGTACAAAACTTATCTGGGAAAAGAAGAAAGTGAGCCACGTTGGACTCAGAAATGCAGTTCTTGTTTCTAGCACAGACTGCTCAGGACAACAAAAAAGGGTAATGAGCGCACAAGCTGGAACTGAAGATTTGAATGCGGGGGCCACGTCTGCTCCGTAAGGGCATCGAGCAAGAGGAGTCGATTAGGACTTTGTTTTGAACAAGTGTTTAAGTCTGATAAGAATAAAAATCTCTCTCTCTCTCCACGTCTGTATACACACACCTACCCCTGGCCATATATCCGCTAGGACACGGGGGGGCAGCCCCGAGGCTACTGCTCAGCACTCGCACAGGGATCTACTTTTTCCAATCGCTGTGCGGACAGTAACCAACCTGCTACCAAGTTCGCACGTTTGTTACCATCGAAAGGCCAGAAGGAGCCCGCAGCTGCCCAGCGCCTCCAGATTCACGGAGCTGCGAGCGGTGCCTACGTGGCCACTGGGGTGACAAAGTCCCAGCTCAGCAGCAGCAACGCAGCAGCCAGACGCGGCGCTCGGTCGCAAGGCAGCGAGTTGCTGCGCGCTCCGCTCGGGCCGGGCCTGGGCTGCTGGCGGGGCGGGGCCGGGCCGCCGGGGCCTAGGCGGGAGCAGCAGGCGCTTGGCCCCGCGCAACCCCCCGACCCCCGCCAAGCGCCGCGAGGCTCCCGCGGCCGGGGAGGGGGGGCAGTACCGGCAGGGGGGTGTCCGGCCCGCGTCTCGGCTCGCTCCTGGTCAGCGGAAGACATCGCGCTCGGCACCCCGCGTCCGGATGCGCAGGGCCGGGGACTGGCTGCCACGGGCCCCGCCCCCAGGCTCCTCCGCTCCCCGGCTCCGCCCGCGCTGCCAACGTGGCCGGGCGCTGATGTCAGGACGCCCGGCCCCAGCAGCGCGAGGCGAGGGCGGGACCCGCTGAGGCACCGGCTCGCGCCCGCCCGGCCGCGGCGCCCCGCCCCCGCCGCCCCCGCAGTCTCGGGCGCCGGGGCGGAGCGGGGCCCAGGGCAGTGGAAGGAGGCGGGTTAGACTGAAAAGCGGCTAAAAAAAATCGAAAGCAAAACGAGCCAGTACATCTGCTCCTGTGCCAGAACTGCTGCCCGCGACTGTTACGTGCCATTAATGTGTGGGCTGTAGTGGGGGCAGGGTGTTTCCCCCCTGGAGATTACATAGCAGGAGGAACGGGTTTGAGCCGAGGCTGTGGGCTACAGGGTGTAGAGGGATCAAGTCAGATCTACATTTTTGTAATTGGATGTGGTGGCGCCCAGTATAATCAGGGTTTAAATGTTAGAGCTTATTTGCCAGAGCCCCTCATACCTCCCACCCCACACATCACTCAGGCATCCAAGCTTCAGTCCCACAGGGCACGGTGCTAGGGCTCCTACCGGTTTGAAAATATTTACTGAAGTGCCTCTCAGCCCTGCTCCAGGCCTCCAGCTGAATGTATGCCCTGAGCATGATGGTGCCTGAGCACCTCACAGTCTAATGTGACTTCTTTGCTAGGCCTCTACTGTAGACAGACTAGGCCACGGCTACACTAAACAGTAACCTGGATCCAGCTGCAGCACTCAGGCATGTGAAGCAATGGAGTTAAGCCAACCTAACCCTCACCCACACACCACCAGGGCATTTGGTGTTCTGCCTGTCCCCTCCAGTAGCACTGAGGCCACTTAGCAGATTCAATCTCTCCCCCAGGTGACATTTAGCTCATGCAGTAGAGGCTCATATACTAACCAATCTTGTCTGCAGCCCACTAAGGTCTGTCAGTGTTACACTAGCTCAAAGAATTTGTGTGTCAGTGTAGCTACTCCCTCTTAGGGAAATGGATTAACTACAGGGATGGGAAAGATCTCCTCCTGCCGCTGTAGGGACTGGCAACACTGACTTGCTTCAGTTAAGTATAGACATAGCCTAAGGGTATAGCTACACAACAAGCACTCCTGCAACATTCCAACTGTGCTGCTGTATTATAGAGCAAGGATGAGCAAACTTTTTGGCCTAAGGGCTGCATCTGGGTATGGAAATTATGTGGCAGGCCCAGAATGCTCATGAAATTGGGATATGGGAGAGGTTGTAAGCTCTGGCTGGGGGTGCAGGCTTTTGGGTGGAGCTAAAATGAGCTCAGAGTGCAGAAGGGGGCTTTGCGGTAGGGCTCTGGCTGAGGGTGCAGGAGGGTGGGCACAAAGGGTTTGGGGGAAAGGAGGGCAGTCAGGGCTGGGGCAGAGGATTGGAGCACAGGAGGGGTGCAGGCTCCAGGTGTCAATTACCTCAAGCAGCTCCCAGAAGCAGCAGCATGTCCCCCTCTGGCTCCTACACAAAGGCATGACCAGGGCCGGCTCCAGGCACCAGCTCAGCAAACAGGTGCTTGGGGTGGCCAAGGGGAAGGGGCGGCATGTCAGGCTGTTTGGCAGTGGGTCCCCCTCGGAGGGAAAAGCTTGCCACCGAAGAAGGTGGCATGGTGGAGCTGCTGCGGATCGCAGCTTTTATTTATTTTTTTCCGCCGCTTGGGGCAGCAAAACCCTAGAGCCAGCCCTGGGCATGGCCAAGCAGCTCTGCACACAGCCCCATCTGTAGGTGCTGCCTCTGCACCTCCCTTTGTCCTTGGTTGCTGGCCAATCGAAGCTGCAGGGGCGACACTTGAGGCAGGTATAGCATGCAGAGCCCCCTAGGTACTCTTATGCATAGGAGCCAGAGAGGGGACATGCGACTGCTGCTAAGGGAGCCGTGGAAAGCCATAGCACATGGAGCAGGACAAGCCCTGGAGCCCACTCCCCAGCAGGAGCTCAAGGGTCAGATTAAAACATCTGAAGGGCTGGATGTGGCCCCTGAGCCGTAGTTTGCCCACCCTGTTATAGACAGTATAGTGACAGAAATAATTTTTCCATTACTATAGTAAGTCTACCCCGCTTGAGAGGCATTAAACAAGGTGGACTGAAAGAATTATTTCACTTAGCTGCAATTACAGTGGGGTTAGATTGACCTAACTACATTGCACAGAATGAAACTTTCCACAGCCTTCAGCAATGTAGCTAGGTCAACCTAGATTGCACCCAGCCTAAGTGATTTTCCCAGGGCAACACAAGAAGCCTGCGGCAGAGCAGGGACTGAACTCAGGAACTAAACCTGAATCAGGGCCTTATCCCAGTACTTAAGTCAACTTTCTGTGCACCAGACTTCCTTCCAAAGACCGGAGGCAGGCACATTTTGCTCTGAAGCCCTCCCGTTTGATGCAAAGGCCATGAAGCTGCCAAGGTCTGTCTGTGACTTTCAGATTAGATTGGAATTTTTCACAGTTTTGATTTCCCCCTCACCCACTTCTTTAACAGTGATCTTTTCGCCAGTGTCAAATATTAGCCATATTTCAACATTAATTGCTTTGCTAAACAAAGCTACTCCATTTTCCCCTTTCTGACATGTAATCCTTTTAAGCCTATTCATATTATGTTTATCAACCAATATCAATTTCACTATACTCAAACAAAATATATTTCCATTGCCTATCAGCAAAATTTCTCAAGCAGATTTTTTCTTCTTACTTGGATAAATGAACTGAGTTTGATTCAATCACATGTTAAAATATACAATGTGTTTTAACAGTTATAAAGCTTTAACTAGTTGAATCTCACCATTTACAGTCATTAAATTGTTGTTAGGTCCCCTGCCACCAATTGTGAACATTTAAAATAAATAGAAATAATGGTTATTTCTAAACATATAATTTTAAGGCCAGAAGGGTCCATCGCGATCATTAGTCTGACGTCCTACACAATGCAGGTCACAAAACCCACCCACACCTGCAATAGATCCAGAACCTCTTGCTGAGTTATTGAAGTCCGCAAATCTTGATTTCATGATAAAGGTAGTGAATCCACTATTTCCTCTAGTTTCAAACCAACGAGTGACCAGTGAGTCAGATTGTCAGAGACCTTGGGAATATTCTTTCCCAACCCCAAATATGGCAATCATTTAGACCTTGAGCATGTGGGCAAAACCCACCAGCCAGACGCCTGTGAAAGACTATAGTAATGCTCATATCTCATCTCCAGCTGTTGTAGATGTTTGCTAATAGCAGTCATGGATGGGCCATATGCCAGCATAGGGCATCTCATCATACCATTCCCTCCATAAATTTATCAAGTTCAGTCTTAAAACGAGTTACATTTTTTGCACTCTACTCCTCTTGGAAGGCTATTCCAGAACTTGACTGCTCTGATGGTTAGAAAAATGTGTCTAATTTCAAGCCTAGATTTATTGATGGCCAGTTTATATCCATTTGTTTTTGTGCCAACATTAACTAACTCTTCTCCCGCCCTGGTGTTTAGCCCTCTGTTGTATTTAGAGATCAGTCATATCTCCCCTCATCCTTCATTTTGATATGTCCAGCAAGCCAAGCTCCTTAAGTCTCCTCATGTAAGGTCATTTCTCCATTCCTCTTATCCTAGTAGCCCTTCTCTACCCCTGTTCCTGTCTGAATTAATCTCTCTCAAACATGGGAAACCAGAGTTGCACATACTATTCCAAATGAGGTCTCACCAGTGCTTTGTATAATGATAATGCTTTCCCAGTAGAGATAGTGAATAGCTCACCTGATGCACCCATGAATTGCAATAGCCTTTTTCACAGCTACATCATACTGACAGCTCAGAGTCATCCTGTTATTGACCAATGCACCCAGGTCTTTCTCCTCCTGTCACTTCCAACTGATACCTCCCCAGTTTATAACAAAAAACGGTAATCCCTTTGTGCATTACCTTGCACTGTTAAATTTCATCCCATTTCTATTACTCCAGTTTTCAAGGTTGTCCAATCTTCTTGTATGATATTCTGGTCCTGCTCTGTATTGGCAATATCTTCCAACATAGTCATCTGCACATTTTGTTAGCACACCACCACTTTTTGTGGAAAGGCCATTAGTGACACTGACCAGATTGGTCCCAAGATTGATCCTTGAGAAACTACACTAGTAGCCTCCTTTCAGACTTACAGTTCTTCTCTCAGCATGACCCAGTGTAGCCTCCCCTTTAACCAGTTCTTTAGCCATTTTTCAATTCTCACATTAATCATCATTTTCTCCAATTTAAAAATTCCCCCATGTGGAACAGTATCAAATGCTTTACTGAAATCCAGGTATATTAGATCTACTGGCATTTCCTTTGTCTAGGAAGTCAGTTATCTTCTCAAAAGAGATGTTATCCAGCAAGAAAAAAAAATTGAGTTCTGCCAAGCCAAAATTATAAAATACTGTTTTTCTTCATTTGGTACGATCATTGTTGCAGTCCAGCTTTGATATCATGTTTGGATAGCATGCAGCCTAAGCCTTTATGGAATTGTTACAGTAAAATTGTGTACATAATTATGTGATTCTGAATCATGTGCCTGTATAATTCAAATATTGCCTTTCATTAATATCTATTACCAATTCACAACTCTGGCTTTATTTGTTCTGCCAGACCCCACACGTTCTTTTAGGACAGGGGCAGGCAAACCTTTTGGCCTGAGGGCCACATCTGGGTATGGAAATTGTATGGTGGGCCATAAATGCTCACGAAATGGGGGTTGAGGTGTGGGAGGGGGTGAAGGCTCTGGGGAGGGGCCAGAAATGAGGAGTTCAGGATGCAGGAGGGGGCTCCGGGCTGGGGCAGAGTGTTGCAGTGGGGGGCAGGGAAGGATGAGGGCTCTGGGGTGCAGGAAGGTGGGACCAAGGGGTTCAGAGTGTAGAAATGGGATCAGGGCTGCTCCCAGAAGCAGCAGCAGCATCTCCCCTCTCCGGCTCCTACACAGAGGCACAGCCAGGCAGTTCTGTGCACTGCCCTGTCTGCAGGCACCATCCCTGCAAGGGCAGGGTTTGGCGTGGGGCAGTGTACGGAGTCCCCTATCTGTCCCATGCATAGAAGCCAGAGAGGGGACATGCTGCTGCTTCCGGAAGCTGCACAGACCCATGGCACACATAGAATGAGGCAAGCCTCAGACCCCACTCCCAGCAGGAGCTCAAGGGCCAGATTAAAATGGCTGAAGGGCTGAATGCGTCCCCTGGGTCATAGTTTGCCCACCTCTGTTCTAGGAAGGGATATACACAATGCTTACCTTGCTTACTCTTCCCTTTAAGATAGAATGCTGATGTAATTTTTTCAAATATTTGTGTTTTTTCAAAAAACAAAATATGCATTGTATGAATTTTAACATTTTGCTCAATGATATTACAGTATCAGGACAAAAGTTTACAAAATACTGTTTTCTTTTCACATTTTGACACAGGGAAAAGCCAGCACTTGACCAAAAGGTAAATGTATACTACTTACAAGTGTAATTCAAAAAAACACATGTATCATTAAAGTTGTATCACAAATGATTTCATGCATCCACGTGAAACCAGATTTCTAACAATAAACATGGTCACTGTTTGTGAAAGAACAGAAGGTTAATAACTATAATAAAGTTGTCTATACTTTTTTTTTTTTATTTTTACTTGGGGAAGAAAATACAAACACACTATACTAAAGTTTAGGCTTTGGCCACTATGCAGATCTAAATTCATACTTTAGGGGTTTTGTTTTTATTATTTAAAAAAAATAAAAAGGTGGTGTGGTAACATGGTTAAACCAAGCTACTTGAGACCTGGGGTTCTATTCCTGTCTCTGCCACTTATTTGTGTATGACCTTAGGCAAGTAGTCACTTTATTTCTCTGGGCCTCTGCTTCCCCTCTCACCATTTGTCTTGTTTATTTAGAGGTCAGGGGTTCTCAAACTTCTTTGCACCACAACTCCCTTCTAACAACAAAAATTGCTGCACGACCCCAGGCAGGGAGGCCAGAGCCAAAGCCAGAGGCCCTCTGCTCTCGGGGAGGGGGAGTGCCCACTAGAAGAAAGGAGGGCAAAGTTGAATCCCAAGGGCTTCAGCCCCTGGCAGGAGGCCCGTAATCTGGGTGTTGTTGTCCCCCCCTCACTCACACACACACACACACACACACACCTGAAGCCTTGGCCCCAGGCAACGAGGCTCAGCCTTCAGCCGAACAAGGCTAATGCCAGCCCTTGGCGACCCCATTAAAATGGGGTCATGATCCATTTTGGAGTCCTGACCCAGTCTGAGAACTGCTAATTTTGATTATAAAAGCTGTTCAAGACTGAAACTCTCTCCTAGTATAGGCAGAACTGATAGCACTGCCTATTAAGATTGCCTGGCAGTTCGCATGGAAAGAACCTGTTCTCAGTCACTTATAACTTTTCCAAATTAACTGTTTGGGTTGAAGTTTTCCATTCCAAGTGTCTGCCTCAAGCTGAATTTCTTTGAAAGTCTCAGACAAAACAGTTCAGCTGTGTCCAAGAATGGTTTAACAGTTTACCATATTAAAAAGATTGTGAGCTTTTCTCTGAGAAGCTGTAGTCCTCCCCATCCCTCTCCAATGCCTTAATGCGAACACTTAAAATTTGTCAAGGCAGCATTTGTGTCAGGATGTGTCTTTTACCATCCTCTCGAGGAACTACCCAAATTTGGTCAGTTTAAGGCTTTGAATAACAATAAAAAAAAATATATGCTGTGAAGAGACTTGTTGGAGCTTCACAACTTGGGTTGGTTGTTCCTCCCCACTCCCACAGCAAATGGCTTATTTCCCCCCAAAAAGCAGTATCAGTTGACCTAAAATATTTCATGGATTTTCAGATTTGCCAAATAGCTTTAATCAAACAAAAATCAAAACAGTTAGATGAATTCAGAAGAAACATTTCATTTCAAGCTGACTCCATTTTTTGTTTTAATTTTGGGTATTTTGATGAGCAAAGGAAGACTCGATTCATAAAACACAGGGTGGAGAAGAGGGGAGAAGGAGAACCTCCCTTCTCAGATTTAGACCAGTGGTTAGTCTATGACCCATTTTGTTTCAACCCAACTTGAAATTAATTTTTGGTTTGACCCAAAACTAATTTTTTTTTTTTAACTGCCAGTGAACCAAAAAAACCAAACCATTATTCACCCAACTATGTTAGTCACTAAACTTTCTGAAGATTATGATCTGCAATGAATATGCTTCAGCCCAGGGACACAGGTGCCAAAGAGGATAAATGACACTGGAGCCAAAAGCAAGGAAACCGTCTCTCCCCGTGCTCTCAATCTTCCCACTGGTTGGCCACAGCAGCATGGACTAGAAAGCCTTCTGAATTTAATGCAGAGGGACCAGACCAGGACAGGGATGACAGCCGAAGAGGAATAGTGATGAACAAGCTGCAGGGAGGGGAGAGAGATTTTATGAGGAACCAGGATGACAATTAGGTCTAGCTGTGCAAAAACTGGGACAAGGAATAGAGGTGTAATGAGATGGGAAGAGGAACAAGTGGAGGGTGACTGACTGTGAGGATGGAGAGGAAGATCAGACAAGGAGTTGGGAAGGGAAGACTAGGACTCTGATGGGAAGCCCAAGAGTGGAGATTAGGACCAAACTATGACAAGGCCAGGTAGAAGGGAATGGGGCAGAAGGGTCTGTGACCATGAGAGAACACTCCCCTCCAGAGCTTAGAGTGGAACCTAAGATTCTAGAATAAGGGGTGGCCAAACTGCAGCTCATGAGCTGCATTTTTTTAAAAACTACAGTTAAAGTGCAGCTTGCAGTGCCCACCCCTACCCCCACTCCATTCTCTGCCTACGAGACCCGGGATTGGGGCAGGGGGGGGAAGAGAAAGGGAAGCTCGGGGGTTTTGCCCTGCAGTGGGGTGGTGGGGCCAAGGGCTTCTGCCAGAGATAACAGGTGCCTGCTTGGGGGGTGGGGTGCACACAATTTAAAGCTTCATGCTCCTCAACAGCTTGAGAAGTGCCCTCCAGGCACACACACGCCTACCCTCAGTGACCCTTCCCTGCAGCTCCCAGCTGTTTGCCACTGCCTCTCCCCAGGCCACAACTCCCAACTTGCTGGCTCCAGCAGCTGCCATGCAGAGAGGGGGCCCAGCAGCTGCCATGCAGATAGGGGGCCCAGCAGCTGCCATGCAGATAGGGGGCCCAGCAGGACTGGAGCAGGGCCAGCAAACCCTGCAAAAATGGGGGGGGGGGGGGAAGGGGAAAGAGAAAAAGTCATGACCCCATGTGTCCCTCTGGCTTCTGCCCAGCAGGATGTGCCTGCTGGGGCATGGCATTTCAGCAGAAGCAGGGCTGAAGCCCTAAGCCCAGGCAGCCACCTCCTGCAGGGCTAAAACACTAAGACCTTCTCCCTCCCTGCAGGGCTGAAGCCCAGAGTTCTGTCAGGCACACCTCAGCTCTTGAGCTTCTGAAGGTTATCATCTGCAGCTCTACAGGTCAGTGAGTTTTGGCCACCCCTGTTCTAGAGTCTCACCATGCCTCTGTCAACAGAGATCAATGATACTCATTAGTAGAGTGTTTCATCCTGCTTTAGTGCTGGTCCACAGAGGATAACTACTACTGTTGTCAGTTTCTCCATTACCTCAACTATCAAAGGTCTATGCACTGGACCCTGCTAATTAACCATGTGGGTGACAAGCAGATGCCATATATATGGGATTTCTGGTAGCTTTTTTAATAGCTGAGAAATTTACATACAACAACACTTCATTAAAAAAACATTAAGGTTGCGAAGTTGAGCTCTCAAAAGTGAGGAAGTGGCAGAATTAAAGTTACAAGTGCAATCTTAATTTGGTCCCCTTGTGCATATGCATTATGATGCAGGCTTTAATTACATGATTACATACTATTTTTTCCCCACAGGACCCCTGCTTCATTCCATGTACAGAATGGACCATGCTCACTGAGTGAGCAGCTATTCAATAACAGTATTTTATCCTTGTAATGAGGTCTGCTACTCACCACTTAGCAGCACCTCCTTTTGGTGCATCTGGGGAATTAGCTTGCTACTAGCCACACTCTGACCTGCGGTTGTGTAAACCATTACCTCAGTCAACCACTCTTCAGTCCCTCCCCTCTTTTGCTAATCTGAAGCTGCAGCACCTCTCCTTTGGGGCTTAGCCCCTTTGGCCAAGTCATTATCATCCTCCCTTTCAAGGGTCCCATCAGATTCTCTCTCCACAAACATCTCAGGCAATCTCTGTATTTGCTACACCGACTGCCCCACTTCCCTAGTAGTCTATAGGGGAACCCAGGTCTGCCCTCTATTCTGGGTTCCAGCCTGGTGACCCTCAAACCAGCTGTTGAGGTCTATATGCTCTCAGACTTTACTACTCTTTTTCTGGACTACTTCCTATACTCCTGTTACAAGCTCCTATTTTCCCAGAATGTGACTACAGATTTCCTCACTACAACCTTCTTCCTGTCACAACACCTAGGCTTTATAGAAGCCCTGCCTGTTTCTCCCCTGATATACTTCATTCTCAATTATTATCATTGCCCTTTAGCTCCCCAGCAGGTGCAGCCTATGGCTAATTAGCCTCTTTTGCCACCTTAATCCCTTCAGTACTGGTGTGAGGTGAACAACCAATCACAATGCTCGTAGTTCAGTGCATGACCCCATCCTTTATTTACTGCACATTATTCAAACCCTGCTTATTTCCTCACAGGTATTTTCTATACGCTTTTCTCATCACTATAGCATCTGAGTGATTCACAAACAATTTGTTTTCACAATACCCCTGTGATATACCTTATTATTCCCATTTTATAGATGGAGAACTGAGGCAAAGAGAGATTAAAGTAAAAGTTATCCACTAATTTTGGTTGCCCAGTTTGAGATGCCTAGGACCTGATTTCTCAGACTACTGTAATAGTCACTCATAAAAATCAAATGATTTATTGGGACACTGTAAGTAACAACTCCAGTACACATAGCCAGGACTCAAAATTTCCTCCAACCCTCCCAATTCCCACCCCCCAGCAGATACAACAACATAATATAAAACAAAAAGAACAATTTAACACTAAGATAAAGATACAACACTATGTATTGGTGGAGGTGCTGTCTACACTGATCATTGCAGTCCTTCACATTATATAATACTGTTTATATTTAAATCACAGTTCCTATTATTGTCAGTTTTCAGTGGTGAGTGGTCAGCATTTCTGCAAATTACACTGCTCCCAGGGTCTGAAACCAAGTACCCAAAAAGTTAAGAACACAATTAATGACCCACCTATGAAAAGTTTGATTTAAGTGACTTACCTGATATCAGAAAGGAACACTGGGACAGAGGAAGGGGTAGATTCAAGTTCAAGGTAGCATTCAGCTGCCTTAACCAGGATACCATCCTTTCTCTGCCTGCAGTCCTTTGTCTCATTCACTATACACCTTCCAACTTTTGCAACAAATAGAGGCTTTGTTTGTAGGATCCCTGCCTCATCACTACACAACCCTGGTTCATTTCCAGAACAGATCCATCCTGAATGGCAGGGTTCCCATGGGAAAAAGTAGTATGTGATCACGTAATTAGAGACTTAACACATGTGCACAAAGGGGCTAAATTCAGGTTGCACAGGCAAAGCATGAGGGCACTAGAGCATCTCAAAGAAACTTCAGAATTTTTTTAACATGGGAAAACAATGTTTTTTCCCCTAATCTCATTTCAAGAAAAGGCTGAAATTTTCCAAAATACACAGTCCGAGGCAGACACTCAACATGGAAAAGTTCTACCAAACTTAAACTGTTATGGGTAAATTATAAGCAACTGAAAATTGAAAAATAATGGGAAATGTTGGGCAACTGTAATAGGCAGCACTGTTTGCTCCGTATATAACTCAAGAGATCAAAAATTCTCCCCTCAGATAATGAGATTTTAAAAAACAAACACACACTTTTTTTAAAGACTGTCTTGACTTTTAAACTCCCCTAACTCCTCTGCTAATAATTTCAGGTTGAAGAGCAGGGCTGTAACTAGGGTGGGGTAACTAGCTGCCCCGGACGCAGAGCCAGCAGGGGAACAAAAATGGTGTGGCACAGGACCAGGCCCAGCAGCATCAGCCCTCCTGCAATATTGGCCCAGCAGCATCAGCCAAAGCCCAAGGTGCTTAGCACCCCACACATACACCTCACAGGACCATGAGTTCAGTGACTCTGGCCAGAGCAGGCTCTCCCCAGTGCTAGGATGGCAGGGGAAAGTGGGCAGGGCTCTGAGTGCTGACTGGTAGGAGGATCTTCACAGCTGGTTCCCAGGGACCTACAGGCTGGACGGCAGGGGGTACCATGTGGGGAGAGGGGGCAGGGGGCTAGGGATATGAGGCACAGCCTGGATTATGGGAGAAGGGGATACATGAGTGCAACACAAATCATTAGGGGCATGGCGCATCTGCCATATGAAGAGATTAATAAGACTGGGATACTTCAGTTTGGAAAAGAGATGAGGAAGGGGGGATATGATAGAGGTCTATAAAGTCATGACTGGTGTGGAGAAAGTAAATAAGGAAGTGTTATTTACTCCTTCTCATAACACAAGAACTAGGAGTCACCAAATGCAATTAATAAGCAGCAGGTTTAAAAACCAACAAAAGGAAGTATTTTTTCACACAATGCAGAGTCAACTGTGGAACTCCTTCCCAGAGAATGTTGTGAAGGCCAAGACTATAAACAGGGTTCAAAAAAGAACTAGATAAATTCATGGAGGATAGGTCCATCAATGGCTGTTAGCCAGGTTGGGCAGGGATGGTGCCTGTAGCCTCTGTTTGCTGGAAGCTGGGAATGGGCAACAAGGAATGGATCAGTTGATGATTACTTGTTCTGTTCATTCCCTCTGGGGCACCTGGCATTGGCCACTCTCGGAAGACAGGCTACTGGGCTAGATGGACCATTGGTCTGTGACCCAGTATGGCCGTTCTTATGAGTGTCAGCATAGGCATGAGGAAAATGGAGGGTGCACAAGTGGGGTTATGTGACGGAGCAAACATGAAATGTGTAGAGCCCTGCGCAGCTACAAAATTTATATCCGTGGATACGGATATGAGCAGATATAAATTGGTATCCGCAGCGCTGCAGAGCTCTACCAGGAACCTCAGCAGTGAAAACAGCAGCCTGGCAGGCCACTGCTCCCAGGAGCCAGTGCCCCATGCCGGCAGCTTCGCTGGAGTGGCTGTATCAACTCCCAGCCCTGCCCACTGCCCTAGCGCGACCAGGAACAGCTGCTGGTGAGCCTGGGGCCTGCTCAAGTGGGTGGGGATGGATGCAGAGCTGGGGGCAGTACAGCCACGCTGGAGGAGCTGCTAGTGAAGGGCGCTGGCTCCTGGAAGCAGCAGCCAATGAGGCTGCTGCTTTCGCCTCTGCGGTTCCCAGTAGAGCCCTGCAGCTCTGCAGATAATGATTTATATCTGTGGATATCCGCATCTACAGATATAAATTTTGCATCCATGGAGGGCTCTAGAAACTTGCTAAGTGCTGTACTGATTTGTGCCATAAGAGACTGTGTGGACAGTTAGCTCAGGAGGAAGCTGTTCCCTTCCCTAGACCCACTGTCTGGCCACACACCACTGGCTCTGCTCACACTCCCTAACCTGTGGGCAGGGCTGAGCCCTGGCAGAGCAGTGTCACCAGCCTGGGGCCTGGCCCTTCCCAGTGCTGGGGTAGAGAGGGCACCTGGGGTTAAGGCTCTCATTAAAGTTGCTAATCACCAGTTGTACCTACTAGAGGGTGTTTGAAATTTAATCAGACTCATCCCTGGCCAGGGTTTTTCTGTTAGCAAGCCAAAGTGCTGAGCTGCACAGTTGTGGCTCTGGGGTGGCCTTTCTGAACATGGAACAGGCATTGGCACCGCTCCCCCACCCCGGGCACTGCTCAGGCCACTCACAGGGTCGGTGCCATGCTGGGGCCTTTACTGCACACAGGACTGACCTCTGGCCCTTGGCTGTTGACAACTGCATGGCAATGGCAAGGAGGAAAGCCTGCTAGAGCCCCATATGGCAGTGAGCACCCCCTGGCACTCACCTGTGCTCAGCTCCATGGAACTGGGGAGTCCCAGGCTGGAATTCCAGCTGAGAGGGCTGGAGACTCAAGTTTTCCACAACTGCTGATGAAATGAGATTGCCTGTCACTCATACACAGAATTCAAATTACAGTGACAAGCTTTTATTTGACCCTGTTCTATTCTGTAACAACCGTTTCACTGCTCTGAACAGGTCACACTGAATGGCAAAGGAGAAACTCAGGGAGGTACTACTCTGTTGTGACAGTTCCACAGCTCATTAGAACTGCCATGTGTCACTGTGCTGCACACAACAGCCTTGGAGAGCTTCACAGCTATGGCTGGAGCAGAGGCCCAAGGGGAGGAAGGGGTGGTTAAGCTCTGCATGCAGAGAGTGTGGGGAGAGTGACTTGGCTGCAATGGCAGGTCCCCAGGCTGCAAGCAGGGTGTGACCAGGCTGCTGTGAGGTAGATGCCCCAGGGGATTAAGTATGCCAGGGAGCATCTCTGGGAGCATCTGATGGTAGCCAGGTTCCATAGGCAGGGGGCAGTTCCAGGGGATGTCACTGGCCAGTGTGGGTCTTCTTTGGGGCAGAGGCAAGAGTGTGTCAGGGGCACAGCTCAGAGCTGTGCTGCCTGCCCTGCCTGGGGAGCAGCCAGCTGTGCAGAGGCAGCCCAGTTCATGGAGCAGGGCAGGAAGAGCTTCTGGGCAGCCAGTGCCCCGGCTCCCACAGCGCAGAGAGCCAGGGTCCTGAGCAGGCCATGCTTCTCCCACCAGCTTCTGATCTGCCAGCTTGTGGTAGGAGATGACAGTTTTCAAAGTGTGGGTTGCGTACCTCAACAGAGGTGTGCCCCACAGTTTGAAAACCTCTGTGCTAAAGTGAAGGCAGAAATCTGGGGGGGGGTATGTGAGCCCCATGTGTTTCCCCCCACATCACCTCTAGCAGGTGCTTGCTCGCCCTGGGTGCTAAAATGTTTAGTTATGGCTCTGTTAAAGAGTCAAACTTTAACACACACAAAAATGCAGTCCTCTCCCTGGCTGCTCAGATAGAGATTCCACTTACCCTCTCCTCATTCCTGGGAGAATTGCCATCCATTTCCTACATCACTACTTTGACTTTCTCCCCTCCTAGTTTATGTCCTTTGATACTGTAGAACCTCAGAGTTATGAACAACCTCCATTCCCAGGGTGTTCGTTACTCTAAGGTTCTACTGTAAAAGAAGGGCTGGATAGGAAGTAGTTTGAGAACCACTGACTTAATTAATGTATCATGGTTTACTCTCACACATAGAACTTACATTACTTTTTAGGGTAGATGAGTTACAGATATACATATTAAAGAACTTTCAATTTATATCATTCATAAAAACAATAACATTATAGTAAAAACAATATGGGTTGGTTTAGCTGTTTGCAAGAATCAATATTTCTCTCATTCCTCCCTACCCCTTCCCAAAACTTCTCTGCCACAGACTGGGCAGCATTGCCCACACCACAACTCCTCCCCCTGCTCCCCTCCTCTGTCCACCCTGCTGTCCCAGCTCCTGCTCCAGACCTCTCTGGCTCCACTCCCCCCACCAGTCTCTGCCTGCTTTTTAACTCAGGTGGATCTTCTGTTGTCATTAGTCTGTTCAAGCATGTCTCTGGAGTGCTGGTATTGCTTCAAATTACATCTTGAAGAAGTTGACAGAACCAGCCAAGTCCATGTTCAAGATAACAGGGGTTCAGACTACACCTCCCATCAACTTCCCCCAAGAATCTACCTCAAGCCGTTAAATGGTGTTCTGTGTTCATTGAGCTCTGTTATGTTTGACTTGCAACAGTTTAAATATCAGAGCCCTGGATTTGGCATTTTCCCTTCTTTTCCCCCCGCTGATATTGGTTCTCTATTAAGTGGAGGGAGCTGTAAGTCTAACCTGAGGCAGTCAGGAAGCATTTTCAGAATAACAGTGATGGTATTTTTACCCTCTGTAATGCCCGGAGCAAAAATTCTCTTTTTGACCTGTTTTCCAGATGCAGTTTCTCCTCATACCTACATCTCCTTTGTTTCAACAGTTTCTGTCTTTAGCTCATTTTTAAAGATAGATAACATCTGGGATGACATCTGAAATATCACTGGCAGGAACAAACGTCTTCTAATGATATCCACTTTTGCTGGCAGGAAGGCCTTATGTCCTGTGTTAGGGTTACTACCATGCTGCCTTGTCACACAGAGGTCTGTCTGAGCCAGTTAAGCTTCCACCTCTCATTTCCCTTTTGTTAGTCATTTGAATCCTTGGCATCCAAAAATGTGTTTGTTTTATATACATATATAATTATTCTCTGTGTATGTGTGTAATGCCCAGCACCTCTCTGGCTTTCCCCTTACACCTTCTCCTTCGCACCCCAGGGGAGCTACAGTGGAGTAGAGTTCTGCACAGAGCAGGTTGGTTGTTCTGCTTTGCACAGACTCCTGAAATCCTGCCTCCCTGGGGTGCAGGGGAATGACACCATTTGTTTTCCCATACAACCTGCTGTAGATGCGAAAAGGTGGCTAAAATGTGGATTGTACTGTTAAAAAACTTCTGTGTGGACAACTCAAGTGTGCTACATCTGAACAGTGGAGAGTTGTCACAGTGGTTACAACAGTCACACATCCTTGTAGTAAGGCATGTCCATAACATCAGGAACTGTCTCCTGCCAGCATGCCACAGAGCACAAGAAATGCAGATTAGTAGACAGTGATTAAATAGCCAGCAGCTCCCAAGCACTTTGTCAATTCTAGTGCTCCCATTATTAGTACCACCAGAGGAGCTGGAAAAGGCAACTAATTAAGACTCAAGTTTGCAGTTAAATCATTTTCATTGCCAGTTCAGCAGCATCTGTTAAATTGGTTACCCATTTCTCAGGTAATTTTTCTAGTATAGGCAAGATTTTGATAACCGGAAGTCAAGAAAGAGAAACAGAGCAACTGAGAAAGGAAGGAATTTTTAATCTGTTTAAAATTTCACTTTTGTTTGTTTTTAAATTCATTTTGGTGATCAGAGATCATTTTAGAACATTACCATCTTTATTAAAGTTTCAACCCAGCCACATGCTTTCAATTAGGAGAGGAAAACTCACAATACACATCTCAGCTATTTAGGAGATTCTCCAGCAAAACCAGGGAAGACCAGACTCAACATTACTGGTATTTCTAACATAAAAAAGAAAACAACCCAGCTTTCAGGCCTTCTTTATGCATCATGGAAAAAACAAAAAAGGGCAAGTGCCGAACTTACAAAAATAATCTCTTGTGGGTGATCCAAGGACTAAGTTTTTTTAAAATGTGCATGGTCTGAGGAGACCAGGAATTCTAGTGTTTGATGAAAACATTTATTTTCAGTTGCAATTGCTCACAGCACCACTTCTGAAAATAATCTTTTTTTTTTTTTGCCTGTTTAAGTTCTTAAGTGTGGTCTTTCCAGCCTAGAGTGTATTCAGTAAAGATCATTTTTTAAGTATACAAGTCTGTTGACTAGGATTAGGAGTACAATTTCTGTTCTATCTTGAAAACACTCCAACATACTTAAACAGATGGCTATGGTCCCAGATCAGTCTATTTATTTTGGTACTCTCATTTGGGTATGTAGTAGCTTTTGTACTCCTGCTGAATATGTAATGATGTGTAATTCTGCACTTGATGCATACAACTGCCCATTTTGTACATGCAAGTCAGGAGCCTATGTTTAAGAATGCAGTCTGAGTACAAACCCTCTCCTCATCCCTCCCACATACATGCACAACTGGATGTAAATTCTGTTAAGCATGATATAGCCACCCCTCAGAGCCCATCCACCTATTTTTATGCTTACTCTATAAGTGACATTTCTAGGAATATTACACAGAAAACACTCCATTTGCACTATTACAACATAGCACTGCAGTTTCTGATGGGGTATCAGATACCCCTAAAGTCTTTATCCTAAATCTGGTCCTTCATGCTCTGCTTTTTCTGGTTTTACTGGCTGTTTTTGGAGTGAAAAAATCAATTCTTTTATCAGTTATAAACTAGCTAAGGCTGAGTCATAGGAATTGTGAACTTCTATTCATCATCAGGGGCATCTGTGTATTTTTATCTCCACAGTCAGCATCTCACTTTTTCTATTGACATGGACTAGTTGTGTGAAACTGCTCACCAGTCGGAGTAACGGACTCTCACTTTGAGACACTCAGATACTACGGGGATGTTCATCACATAAAAACTAGAACAAAAAGTGGAATAATTAAAGAAAAAAAATCAATATTTTCCAGCTGCTAATGTACTTCTGAGGCCGTCAAGACCTAAAAACCTTTGGAGTCTGTGGGCCAGCGGCCGCAAAGGCTGTTTTTGTGCTGGATGTAGATCTAGGGAAACAGTTTATGACAAAAGCAATAATGCCAAAGAAGCTCACAGCAAAGAGTGAAAGGGCCTGTACTCTCTCTGCTCCACTTTCAAGCAGCTTCAGTGCACTTACAGCGCTTCTCTTGCTTACCTTTATTGTGCTAAGGTAATGACTAGATGTAATTTGGATCACTGCTGTTAGTTCATTTCTAGGGGTCCTAATGATGTGAGTGGTTAAGCTGTCGCTGAGATGTTTCTAGGGACAGCAATATACCGTAATTTCATTTGATTGCTGGATTTGCTACAGGTGGCCACATTTTATCCTAATTCAATTCTACAGGGAGCCCAGATATGTTTGATTTTGTCTTCAGAGTTAGAATGAGAGCCCATTGGGGCATAGAGTATAAAACTGGGTGTGTTAGCAGTTACTAAATTGAATCATAGCTTAGTTATAGGAACAAGTTAGAGCTTACCTTACAGTTATATTAGGTTTCCTTCGAATTTTTCTCTGAAAGTCAGAAAACAACAGATTTTTGACATTACATCATAACAGCACAAGAATTTCTTGATGCAGAAACATTATAGCTTTATATTATTACTGTTATATCTTCACAATGGTTAAGGCTTCTTGACTTTTATAAAAAATAAGAGCAGCATAAGAAGCAATTTCTCAGTGATAGATCATCTCCAAATAGTGAATCATGTTCACTAGAAGGCTGGCAAGTGAACAGACATTCTGTGTAGGGTTTTTTTGCACTATGAAAAAGCGGAAATACAAGAACACTAACAATTGTCATGATCATGTAATTATTACTATTTTAATTCTCTCCTCACTGATTGTTATATGAGATCTTACTTCTGATAGGACACATGCCATGCATGATACATAGATTTACTCAAAGTAAACCTGGTGCAAAATTATGGGCTGTATTCCATCAGACTCAAGTAGAATTTCCCATTGATTGCAGTGGGAAGTTCTGCTTGAAAATCAGTGGCATGATATAGCTTTATATTGAGTTCAAATACAGTGGTCACCATAAAAGTCTTTACAAATGCTTTGGCCACTGTATCTGAGACAAAAACAATATTTTGTTTAGATAAGAAGCAAACAACAACAATGAATAAATGGTAAATTTTCAGAATGGAGAGGGGGAACTAGTGGTGTTCCCCAAGGGTCATTCCTAGGACCAATCCTATTCAACTTATTCATAAATGATCTGGAGAAAGAGGTAAACAGTGAGGTGGCAAAGTTTGCAAATGATACTAAACTGCTCAAGATGGTTAAGACCAAAGTAGACTGTGAAGAACTTCAAAAAGATCTCACAAAACTAAGTGATTGGGCAACAAAATGGCAAATGAAATTTAATGTGGATAAATGTAAAGTAATGCACACTGGAAAAACATAAACCCAACTATACATACAATATGATGGGGGCTAATTTAGTTACAACTAATTAGGAAAGAGATCTTGGAGTCATTGTGGAGACATCTGAAGACATCCACGGAGTGTGCAGCCGCAGTCAAAAAAGCAAACAGGATGTTAGGAATCATTAAAAAAGGGATAGAGAATAAGATGGAAAATATCTTATTGTCCTTATATAAATCTATGGTACTCCCACATCTTGAATACTGCATACAGATGTGGTCTACTCATCTCAGAAAAGATATACTGGCATTAGAAAAGGTTCAGAGAAGGGCAACTAAAATGATTAGGGAGTTGGAACGGGTCCCATACGAGGAGAGATTAAAGATACTAGGACTTTTCATCTTGGAAAAGAGGGGACTAAGGGGGGATATGACAGAGGTATATAAAATCATGAGTGGTGTGGAGAAAATGAATACGGAAAAGTTATTTGCTTGTTCCCATAATATAAGAACTAGGGGTCACCAAATGAAATTAATGGGCAGCAGGTTTAAAATAAATAAAAGGAAATTCTTCTTCACACAATGCAAAGTCAACCTGTGGAATTCTTTGCCTGAGGAGGTTGTGAAGGCTAAGACTATAACTGGGTTTAAAAGAGAACTAGATAAATTCAGGGAGAATAGGTTCATCAATGACTATTAGCTAGGATGGGCAGGGATGGTGTCCCTAGCCTCTATTTGTCAGATGGTGGAGATGGATGGCAGGAGAGAGATCACTTGATCATTACCTGTTAGGTTCACTCTCTCTGGCATTGGTCACTGTCGGCAGACAGTATACTGGGTTGGATGGAACTTTGGTCTGACCCAATATGGCCGTTCTTAATTTCTTATGTTCTTAACAACAGGCCATATGCTTCCAGCAGTTGGTTGCTAAAAAGTGTAACTATGCTTACATAATCTCCCTCCAATTCAATGCAAAAGCTGAAACCTTCAATTTGTTAGGCTGTTGAACTAATTTACAATATAAAAAACACTCCCACATGAAAGAACAACATAGTAGTAGGAGGAGCCTTTCTTTATGAAGAAGTGGAGGCTCAGCAGCCTCTTAAGCACTATCCCCTTTTCTCCTGGATCACATAGAAGCATCAGTGCTGCTACAGGTTTCCACAGGGATGGGGACTGATAGGCAGCATGGCCTAGTGGTGGAATACTAGACTGGGATCCAAGATACCCAAGTTCTCTTTCCAGCTTATTCACTGACCTGCTGTGTGACCTTGGGTCATATCACCGCTCTGTTGCTCTGTTTCCTCTCTGACTCTTACTAGAGAAGAAAGTTCTCCAGGGCAGAGACTGCGTCTTAAGCAGTACCTAACTCAATGAGGCTTTGATTTTGGTTGGTGCTTCTAGGCTCTACTGTAGCAAATAAAAAATAGGACTTAGTGATCAGGGATGGAACTATGGGGATGCACATCATATATTGCCCCAAGCCCACTCAACCAGAAGAACTTATTAAGGGAAAATAACAGTCTAGGCTATATTGTATTTTCTGTAGAGCACTCCTCTGTGGCAGGGGATTCCCCTTTAAGCACAGTGCTGCAACAGAGTCATAGAATTCTACACTGATGTTCCTGGCCTCCAGGGTCCCACAGAGGCCAAGGGGGTTGAGGTGAGTTCTGCAGCATATTCTTCTGGAGGACAAGTCCACCTCACTCAATGGAATGATGTGATGGAATCTTCATGAGGTGCTCACAAATACTTCCTGCTCTCAAGTCCCCTTCTGCAGGCTTTTCCCAGGGGAGCAGTCTGGCCTACAAATACTAACTTGGCATCACAAACTGTCACACAGAATTGTGCACATTTCTATGGTCTAAGCATACATGAACATCTGAAAATGGTATTAGAGGTGGAGTGAGTTTCAGATCAAACTGCAAAAGGCTTAGAGAAGTTTTCTGCAAACTTTAAGGTGCATTTGTCCCTCACTACAGATTCTGTAATGTATGGTATTGCAATGCTTTTCATCTTCCCCAGGAAAGTATCCACCCCTCAGTAGGTGCTTTTAGACAAATTTATTGCTTTTTATAGTGAAAACAGTGTCAAGACATTAATTGTGAGACTTGCCATCACGTAACAAACCAGAGGTACTGAGCTGGTGCCCTCAAAGATTTGTACCTTGACAGAAAACTAAATGTGGTGATAGTAACTTTGTAATCAGCACAGAAAGCTATAGTTGCTGAGTCAGTAATTCTCAGAGGCTTGTGCCTTCACATCAACCCAGCCTGCTGAAGTATGAATGAGTGACTTGGCATTATCTCAGCAAGCCAAACACGCTGAGACAATGATATCAGAGTAGCCTGTGTTTTGATATCAGACCAGCAAGCTAGAGGTCCTGAATCAGAAATCCCACAAAGGCTAAGCCTTAGCATTCAAAGGCTGCTAAGTTAATGACCTCACAGTGGCCTGTCCCTAACATCAGACCTGCAAGCTAGAGGTGCTGAGCATGTGCTAGGGGCTGTGTGCTGAGAGTGAGGCTGAGCCCTGAGTTGGGGGCGGGGCTTACCTGATTAGGGGTCCTATATAAGGAGCCAGGCACGCAGGCAGCGGCACAGGAGGTGGCAAACAGAGCAGCTAACAGGGGAGTTTCAGTGGGAGTGCTGTTGGAGGAGCAGGTTTTTGTGGTTTGTGGTTTGTGGTGTGTGTGTGTGTGTGTGTGTGTGTGTGTGTGTGTGTGTGAGTGAGTGTGTGTGCAGGCTGCTAGGGGCTGTGTGCTGAGAGCAAGGCTGAGCCCTGAGTTGGGGGCGGGGCTTACCTGATTAGGGGTCCTATATAAGGAGCCAGGCACTCAGGCAGCGGCACAGTCAGCTGCAGCGGCACAGGAGGCGGCTAACAGGGGAGTTTCAGTGGGAGTTTGCAGGGGAGACCAAGGCAGAGGAACCGGGAAGGCAGACCAGGGAAGAGGCAGGGGTCTGCCAGCAGCCCTGCGCTTGTCGGTGGCCTGCGGTGCGGTGTGAGCTGTGGATTGCCAGGCACAGAGTTGCAGCGCTACGATGGAGGCAGAGGCAGCAGGTGCAGACACACTGAGGATGACTGGGTGCGGCAGCTGCGGCATGTACATGGTCCTAGAGGGGGCACCTGAAAGGAGTTTCATCTGCATGAAGTGCCGCCTGATAGACCTGCTGGAGGAAAAGGTAAGGGGACTGGAGATGCAAGTGGAAACTCTGGCTGAGTTTAGAAGGGGATTTGAGCAGATGATGGAACACAGACATGATGAGGCACAGGGGACAAGCTCAGGCGAGCGGACAAAAGCAGGACCTAAGGACTCTGAGGAGGGACTGCGGGGTGAGGAAAGTGGACGGTGGAAGCATGTCACTAGGAGAACCAGGCAGAGGATAAGACGGGCCAGCGATGGACAAATAGAACTCAGGAATAGGTTTGCTGAGTTGGGAAATGAAGATGGAACACAGCAGGCTGCTGAAGGAGAAACGGCAAGGAAGAAGAGGCAAGCAGCTAGTCCGGCAGATGGAGGGGAGCAGTCAGTGGAGGCAACATCAAGTACGAGCCCTAGGAGGATTGTGAGGGCGAATACAAATCGGGAGGAATCACGGCCAGCTGCTGTGGGGGATAGACTGGAGAATCGCACTATCGCCAGGAAAAGGCAAGTCTACGTGATTGGAGACTCTTTACTGAGAAGAGTAGACAGGCCTGTAACTAGACCTGATCGGGAGAACAGAAGAGTGTGCTGTCTGCCAGGGGCTAAGATACAGGATGTGGACTTGAGGCTGAATACGATCTTAGCGGGAGCGGGAAAAAATCCGTTGATTATCCTTCATGTGGGAACGAACGACACAGCTAGTTACTCACTGGACTGTATCAAGGAGGACTATGTCAGACTGGAGAAGAGGCTTAAAGACATCAAGGCTCAGGTGATCTTCAGTGGGATTCTGCCGGTTCCTAGAGCGGGGCGACGAAGGAGTGACAAGATTATGGCGATCAACAGATGGCTCAGGGAGTGGTGTTATAAGGAGGGCTTTGGGATGTACGGTCACTGGGAAGCATTTACGGATAGACAACTGTTTGCTCAGGATGGACTTCATCTCAGCAAGGAGGGAAATAGAATTCTAGGATGGAGGCTCGCCGACCTCATCAAGAGGGCTTTAAACTAGGAAGTTGGGGGAGATGGTTGGGAGATGTTCGGGAGATCTCCACGCCAGAATATAACCTGGAGAGGGAAGTAAACAAAGTGAGCGGGGATACCCTTGCGGCCCCAAGATTTGATCCAAGGAGGAATAGTGGAGTAGAAACCAGAGTAACAGGTGATGCTGGTGGTAGAAAGTTTGTGCACGACGGGGGAAAGAATGTCACTGACGCCAAACGCCGAAAATTAAAAGGTCTGTACACTAATGCGAGGAGCCTAGGTAACAAGATGGAGGAACTGGAGTTACTCGTGCAGGAAGTGAAGCCGGATATTATAGGGATTACCGAAACCTGGTGGAATAGTACTCATGACTGGAGCACGGGTATTGAAGGCTATGTGCTGTTTAGAAAAGACAGGAAGAAAGGCAAAGGTGGTGGAGTAGCCTTGTACATCAATGATGAAATTAAATGTAGCGAAATAAGAAGCGATGGAATGGATAAGACAGAGTCTGTCTGGGCAAAAATCACACTGGGTAAAAAAGCAACTAGAGCTTCCCTTGAGATAGTGCTTGGGGTGTGCTACAGACCGCCGGGATCGGATTGGGATATGGATAGAGACCTCTTTAATGTCTTTAATGAAGTAAACACAAAGGGGAAATGTGTGATTATGGGGGACTTCAACTTCCCGGATATAGACTGGAGGACGAGTACTTGCACGAATAATAGGGGTCAGATTTTTCTGGATGTGATAGCAGATGGATTTCTTCATCAAGTAGTTGAAGCACCTACAAGAGGGGATGCCATTTTAGATTTGGTGTTGGTGAGCAGTGAGGACCTCGTAGAAGAAATGGTGGTAGGGGACAACCTTGGTTCGAGTGATCATGAGCTGATTCAGTTCAAACTAGATGGAAGGATAAACAAATGTAGATCTGCGATTAGGGTTTTTGACTTCTCGAGGGCTAATTTTAAAGAGTTAAGGAAATTAGTTAGGGAAGTGGATTGGACGGAGGAATTAGTGGATTTAAATGTGGAGGAGGCCTGGAATTACTTTAAGTCACAGCTGCGGAGACTGTCGGAAGCCTGCATCCCAAGAAAGGGGAAAAGAACCATGGGCAGGAGTTGTAGGCCAAACTGGATGAGCAAGCAACTCAGAGAGGGGATTAGACAAAAGCAGAAAGCTTACAGGGAGTGGAAGGAAGGCAGGATCAGTAAAGAAAGCTACCTTGCTGAGGTCAGAACATGTAGGGATAAAGTGAGGAAGGCTAAAAGCCACATTGAACTGGAACTTGCAAAGGGAATCAAAACCAATAGTAAAAGGTTCTACAGCCACATAAATAAGAAGAAAACAAAGAAAGAAGAAGTGGGGCCGCTATACACTGAGGATGGAATGGAGGTTAAGGATAACCTAGGCATGGCCCAACATCTAAACAAGTACTTTGCCTCAGTTTTTAATAAGACTAGTGAGGAACCTTGCGATGATGGAGGGATGATAAACGGGAATGTGGATGTGGAAGTGGATATTACTGCAACTGAGGTAGAGGCCGTACTTGAACAGCTCGATGGGACGAAGTCGGAGGGCCCGGACAATCTCCACCTGAGGATATTAAAGGAACTGGTGCATGAAATTGCGAGCCCGTTAGCGAGAATTTTTAAGCAATCGATAAACTCGGGGGTTGTGCCGTATGACTGGAGGATTGCTAACGTAGTTCCTATTTTTAAGAAAGGGAACAAAAGTGACCGGGTAATTATAGGCCTGTTAGCTTGACGTCTGTAGTATGTAAGGTCTTGGAAAAAATTTTAAGGGAGAAAGTAGTTAAGGACATAGAGGTCAATGGTAATTGTGACGAATTGCAACACGGATTTACTAAAGGTAGATCGTGCCAAACCAATCTGATCTCCTTCTTTGAGAAGGTGACGGATTACTTAGATAAAGGAAAGGCGGTAGATATAATTTACCTAGATTTCAGTAAGGCGTTCGACACGGTTCCACACAGGGAGCTGTTAGTTAAATTGGAAAAGCTGGGAGTGAATATGAAAGTTGTAAGGTGGATAAGGAACTGGTTAAAGGGGAGACTCCAGAGGGTCGTATTGAAAGGTGAACTGTTGGACTGGAAGGAGGTCACCAGTGGAGTCCCTCAAGGATCGGTTTTGGGACCGATCTTATTTAACCTTTTTATTACTGACCTTGGCACAAAGAGCGGGAATGTGCTAATAAAGTTTGCGGATGACACGAAGCTGGGGGGTATTGCTAACACGGAGAAGGACAGGGATACTATTCAGGAAGATCTGAACCACCTTGTAAACTGGAGTAATAGAAATAGGATGAAATACAATAGTGAAAAGTGCAAGGTCATGCATTTAGGAATTAATAATAAGAATTTTGGATATACGTTGGGGGCGCATCAGTTGGAAGCGACGGAGGAAGAGAAGGACCTTGGGGTACTGGTTGATAGCAGGAAGACTATGAGTCGCCAATGTGATACGGCTGTTAAAAAAGCAAATGCGATTTTGGGATGCATCAGGCGGGGTATTTCCTGCAAGGATAAGGATGTGTTAGTACCGTTGTATAAGGCGTTGGTGAGACCCCATCTGGAATACTGTGTGCAGTTCTGGTGTCCCATGTTCAAGAAGGATGAATTCAAACTGGAACAGGTTCAGAGACGGGCTACAAGGATGATCCAAGGAATGGAAAAACTGCCTTATGAAAGGAGACTCAAAGAGCTTGGCTTGTTTAGCCTGGCCAAAAGAAGGCTGAGGGGGGATATGCTCGCTCTATATAAATATATCAAGGGGGTTAACGTTAGGGAGGGAGAGGAATTATTTAAGTTTAGTACTAATGTAGCCACGAGGACGAATGGGTATAAACTGGATATTAGGAAGTTTAGACTTGAAATTAGACGAAGGTTTCTGACCATTAGGGGAGTGAAGTTCTGGAATAGCCTTCCGAGGGAAGTAGTAGGGGCAAAAGACTTTCCTGGCTTTAAGACAAAGCTTGATAAGTATATGGAGGGGATGTTATGATAGGATCATTAATTTGGGCAATTGATCTTGAATTACCACCAGACAGGTCTGCTCAATGGTCTGCGGGGAGATGTTGCATGCGATGGGTACTGAGTTGCTGCGGAGAATTCCTTCTTGGGTGCTGGCTGGTGACTCTTGCCCACATGCTCAGGGTTTAGCTGATCGCCATATTTGGGGTCGGGAAGGAATTTTCCTCCAGGGCGGATTGGCAGGTGCCCTGGAGGTTTTTCGCCTTCCCCTGCAGCGTGGGGCACGGGTCGCTTGCTGGTGGTTTCTCTGCAGCTTGAGGTCTTCAAACCATTTTTGAGGATTTCAATAACTCGGTCCTGGGATAGGGGTTGTTATAAAATTGGATGGGTGGGGTTCTGTGGCCTGCCTTGTGCAGGAGGTCAGACTAGATGATCAGATTGGTCCCTTCTGACCTATGAGTCTATGTGATGTCAGAAAGCTCTTTGCCTTGACATTATCTCAGCAAGCTAGTGATCCTGAGCCAAAGACTTCATAAGGGTCTAAGACTAAACGTGGAGTTGGCGGAGGGGAAGAAATCTAAGTATATGGGCAAGTGAGTAAATTTATGAGGAGTCAGAGACAATGTGAAACAGATTTTGGGTGTGAGAGTTTGTGGAGAGAGAGGGCGGGAGATAATGTGTGCTTTTCGATGAACAGCAAGAGAGAACATTGATATGAAAAGAGTGCAGAAATCAGCAACAAGAAAGGATAATTACATTTTCTTTAAATTCCCTTTTTAGTGACCACTTAGATGTCTTCCATTTTAGAAGGATCATCCATTTGAACTGGCGTTCACTTGTACTTTTTTGTGGTTGTGATGGAGTTGAAACCACTCTGCACCTTGCAGCTTCAAATAATGAGTTCAGATCTGTTGTATTAAGTTACATGGAATAAATGTGCTAAAGCTGGTGTTAACATAACCCAGTCACTGTCCAACATTAAACAGTGTTAAACAAGGTCTGGGGTTTGGGATACAGAGACCTCAGCCTGTTTATTACCTCAGCAAACACATCATTAAAAATTCATTTGAGCTTTTATTAAAGATTCAGAAAAGGAAAAACAGTTAAAGCTTTTGAAATATAAACCATTAAATAATTGCTTTTATTTTTATCAATATCCTTTGTTCCTTTTCTCTCTAACTGGCGAGGGGTTTAGAAGAAAAAGCCATCTTTTTTGACAGATGGTATCAGAGATAACAGTCATCTCAGGTGCTATTTGGGATTCAGCTGGAGCCAGTAGAGGTGGCGATGTCATCTGGGTGCCTCTCGCTGGCCCTGTTGTTACCTAGGGTTTTGCTGAACCCAAAGCTCTTAGTAACTTTATTCTTTGTAAGGCAGTGTCAGGAAATAAATCAAGACACAACTCATCCAGCCAATAGATATGAAACCCTTCTGCCATGTGGAGCTGGCAGAAACCAGGGGCCAGGTTCAATATCAAGGGCAGCGGTCAGCAACCTTTCAGCAGTGGTGTGCCGAGTCTTCATGTATACACTCTAATTTAAGGCTTCGCATGCCGGTAATACATTTTAGCGTTTTTTAGAAGGTCTCTCTATAAGTCTATAATAAATAACCAAACTACTGTTATATGTAAAGTAAACAAGGTTTTCAAAATGTTTCAGAAGCTTTATTTAAAATTAAATTAAAATGCAGATCTTATTAGTTTAGTGCAATCCTTACCCTTGCTTTTCCTTGCTGAGTTATCCAATGTCTGGTGGCACATATGTGGATACTTTAAGTTGCACACAGGCTTCTGAGTGATCAGTTGTTAACCGGCTAGAACCCCAGATTGGCAGCTGGAGCGAGTGGAGCTGGTGGCTGGTAGGGCTGAGCAGGTCCAGAGGGCTGGACCCTGTGTGGCAGGGGGCCTGTGCTGGAACTCCAACCGGAAGCAAGGTGAGTGGGGCTGCGGCAGAGACCCCAGCTGGCAAGGGGCCAGCAGTTGGAACCCCAGAGCGGCGGCGGGCTGAGCGAGTAAGCCCACCCAGCTCTGGGGTTTCGGTGGTGGGCTGAGGGTCTCCCCTAACCCCTCCTCTGGGCTGTCAGCCGCCAGCTCCTGCCAGCTGGGGTCTCAGACGGCTGCCAGCCTGGGGTTCCTTCACCCAGACCAGCAGTGGGCGCTGAGTTGGACCAGTGGCAGGATCCTGGCTGGCAAGGGGCCAGCAGCGGGAAACCAGAGCAACACTCAGCCCGTCCCACTCTGGGGTTTTGGCTGCCGGCTCCTGCTAGCTGGGATCTCAGCCGCTGCTAGTCTGGGGTTCCTCCAGGCCAGCAGCGAGTGCTAGGTGGGACCAGTGGCGGGACCCTGGCTGGCAAGGGGCCAGCAGCAGGAACCCAGAGCAAAACTCAGCCTGCCCTGCTCTGGGGTTTTGGCCGCCAGCTCCTGCCAGTCTGGGCTTCCTTCCCCCAGGCCAGTAGTGGGTGCTGAGTGGGACCCCAGCTGGCAAGGGGCCAACAGTGGGAACCCTTGTGCCATCAAAAATCCTCACCGCCTGGCCTTCCTGCCAGCTGCTGCTCCTCGCTGCCTTCCAACTGCTCACCTCTTTTGCAAGCAACTGCTTGCCACTTTCACTGGTTGCTCCTGCCATCCACCTGTCAGGCACCTCCTGCTGCCACCTGCCTCTCTGCTGTGACTTCTGTAGGTCAGCCTCTTAGTGATTTTTAGCTCTCAGCAGGCTGGGCAGAAACACTACCCCACCACAAGTGAGTTCAGCTCTCACTGAATATTTAATATAACAAAAAGGCCCCTAATGAAGCCTATTTAGCTCTATCTTTGAATGAGGAGGAACAGGCTAAACCAGATGAGGAACTTTTAGGAAGAGTCCCCACCCCTCTTACTTTCACAAAGGTCTGGCATTTGAGCCCCTGGCTTAAGAGTCCTTTCAGCTGACGGTGACCCCATCATTTGGGACAGGTTAAGCACAGTTCTGCTCCCTTTTATTCATACAATAAAGACAACAACATTGATAACAGCATTTCACTACCCTTGCATTCAGTACTAAAGACTAACAGATTTATTTGGGCATAAGCTTTCAATCCTACTTCTTCAGATGCATAGTGAAAAGTGCAAGGTCATGCATTTAGGGATTAATAATAAGAATTTTTGTTATAAACTGGGGACGCATCAGTTGGAAATAACAGAGAAGGAGAAGCAGCAAAGAGTCCTGTGGCACCTTATAGACTAACAGACATATTGGAGTATGAGCTTTCGTGGGTGAATACCCACTTCATCGGATGCATGTAGTGGAAACTTCCAGAGGCAGGTATATATATATGCAAGCAAGAATCAGGCTGGAGATAACGAGGTTAGTTCAATCAGGGAAGATGAGGCCCTCTTCTAGCAGTTGAGGTATGAACACCAAGGGAGGAGAAACTGCTTTTGTAGTTGGCTAGCCATTCACAGTCTTTGTTTAATCCTCCTGAGGAGGAGAAGGACCTCGGAGTATTGGTTGATCACAGGATGACTATGAATTGTCAATGTGATATGGCTGTGAAAAAAGCTAATGTGGTCTTGGGATGCATCAGGCGAGGTATTTCCAGTAGCAATAAGGAGGTGTTAGTGCCGTTATACAAGGCACTGGTGAGGCCTCATATGGAATACTGTGTGCAGTTCTGGTCTCCCATGTTTAAAAATCATAGAATCATAGAATATCAGGGTTGGAAGGGACCTCAGGAGGTCATCTAGTCCAACCCCCTGCACAAAGCAGGACCAATCCCCACCTAAATCAAAAAAAAGATGAAGTCAAACTGGAACAAGTACAGGGAAGGGTTACTAGGATGATCCAAGGAATGAAAATCCTGTCTTCTGAAAGGAGAATCAAAGAGCTTGGCTTGTTTAGCCTAACCAAAAGAAAGCTGAGGGAAGATATGATTGCTCCCTATAAATATATCAGAGGGGTAAATACCACAGCGGGAGAGGAATTATTTAAGCTCAGTACCAATGTGAACACAAGAACAAATGGATATAAACTGATTATCAAGAAGTTTAGACTTGAAATTAGATGAAGGTTTCTAATCATCAGAGGAGTGAAATTCTGGAACAGCCTTCCAAGGGGAGCAGTGGGGGCAAAAAACATATCTGGCTTCAAGACTAAGCTTGATAAGTTTATGGAGGGGATGGTATGATGGGATTGCCTAATTTTGGCAATATATTGATCTTTGACTATTGGTGGTAAATATGCCCAATGGCCTGTGATGAGATGTTAGATGGGGTGGTATCTGAGTTAATACAGAGAATTCTTTGCTGGGTGTCTTGTCCATATGCTCAGGGTTTAGCTGATTGCCATATTTGGGGTTGGGAAGGAATTTTCCTCCAGGGCAGATTGGCAGAGACCCTGGGTTTTTTTTGCCTTCCTCTGCAGTGTGGGGCATGGATCACTTGCTGGAGGAGTGTCTGCACCTTGAAGTCTTTAAACCACAATTTGAGGACTTCGATAGCTCAGACATAGGTTAGGGCAGGGGTAGGCAACCTATGGCACGAGTGCCGAAGGCCGCACACAAGCTGATTTTCAGTGGCACTCACACTGGCCGGGTCCTGGCCACCAGTTCGGGGGGCTCTGCATTTTAATTTAATTTTAAATGAAGCTCCTTAAACATTTTAAAAACCTTATTTACTTTACATGCAACAATAGTTTAGTTATATATTATAGAAAGAGACCTTCCAAAAACATTACAATGTATTACTGGCACGCAAAACCTTACATCAGAGTGAATAAATGAGGACTCGGCCCACCACTTCTGAAAGGTTGCCGACCCCTGGGTTAGGGGTTTGATATAGGAGTGAGTGGGTAAGATTCTGTGGCCTGTGTTGTGCAGGAGGTCAGACTAGACAATCATAATGGTCCCTTCTGACCTTAAAGTCTATGATTCTATGAAGTGTTCAAAGGTCCATCAAGCTCAGACTTCTTCTCCTTTTTATACCCAATCTGTTTGTATTACATGGCTTGTTCATAAAAAAACCCCAAAACCAGCTGAGCTGAAGTTAAACATGGATTTTTCCAGCCTGTTAGGCAGGGAATTTTCCATCAGTTAACCTAATGTATTTCACATAGCAACAGTTAAAGTATTGCCAGACTTCACATTTTGCAAAACTCTTGTTGAAGTCAACAGTAGTCTTGTCAACTTCAGTAGGTTTAGGGGCCTTCTGTTCTCTCACAGAGAGAACTCTTCTTTGCTTCAAAGGGACTTTTGCCTGTTAAAAAGATACTGGACTGCTGGTGTAGCTCACTGAAAATATCTGTTTAAAACCAATGGGCCTGATTTTCAGAAATGCTAAGCACCTGCAGCTCCCACTGATTTTGACTGATGTTGAGATTCATATGCCATAGAGTTGGGTGCAGTAATTTGTCTGAAAAATTATGCACAAGTAGCCTTTTCTAAAAATATATGGATGAAGCCGGTGTTGAACTTTTCACAAGTCCAACACCTATCCCTGCTTTATCCATCTTAGATGTAGTCCACAGTGTACTAAAAAAGTACTTTCTGCTGGGTAAGCCTTAGCACTTCAGGGCTCTGGTAAATGATTTAGGATGTCTGTTAACTTTATTCCATACTTTATCAATCACAAAGTTCAGATCTTTGCTCTATGCATTTTTTATTTATTTATTTGTCAAAAGAACATTAGGTAGTAGACAGCAATAAATTATATATTGTGGAAGCCTTACATTTAGTCCCAGCAGAAGTTTTGTCCAGCATAACCTCATATTTTTTGAAGTTCAGAACTTGTTTTAGCATGTAGCTCAGTGGCAAATATTGCTGATATTTCTCCTCTTTTTTACAATGCTGCTTTACTGTATAAAGAGAAATAATTGCTGTAAGAGAAAATTCCTTTTTAATCCAATTCTGACTGCCAGATTTCCTAGTATAATTGTTTTTCTATTAATAAGTAATGAAGTCCAGTTTTTTCTAGTGTTATCTTTGTTTTTCCCCGAATGCTTTGTAAGAAGCTGAAGATGCTTAGAAGAGGATAGTGTACTGAAGAGCTGGGATCCATATTTCAAATTTTTTTTCACCAAAAAATGCAGTTTTGGTCAACCTGAAACTATTCATGAATTTGCCCATTTTTTTTCCTGGCTAAAACTAAGGGGCCTTAGGGATGCCATTCATGAAAGGCAGAGGAGGATCCAACCCATGTATCATAACTTGCAGCCCAGGTATCCCATATCATCTGGGAGAGCTAGATTCAATTCCCTCTTTTGCTGATATGGAACAGGGTTTTGAATTTGGGTTTCCCATTTTTCAGGAGAAAACTCTAACCTATGGGGTGTTTTGGTCTAGGTTCTCCATCTCTGCTGATGAAGCTGTTCTACTGTGTCTAAATAATAATGTTCATGAGATCAGGAATATGAACTTGGGTCTCATGTGAGTGCCCTAACCTCCAAGCTATAGACACATTCTCATTCTTTCCTTTGGACCCAGTGACATTTCAGATATTTTATAAACAATGTAACTCCTTGTCAAGGTTCCTTCCCCACTCTGAACTTTAGGGTACAGATGTGGGGACCTGCATGGACACATCTAAGCTCAAAACAGCTTAGATCTGGTCTTGCTGCCACCATTCCCAAGCACTAATTCCCTTCCCTGGGTACCCTTGAGAGACTCTTCACCAATTCCCTGGTGAACACAGATCCAAACGCCTTGGATCTTAAAACAAGGAGAAATTAACCATCCCTCTTCCTTTCTCCCACCAACTCCTGATGGATCCAGATCCAACTCCCTTGGATCTTAAAACAAGGAAAAAAATCAATCAGGTATTAAGAAAAAGGCTTTTAATTAAAGAAAAGAAAGGTAAAAGAAAACCCTCTGGGAGAGATTAGCATACCAGCTACTCTCACAGACAACAGATTCAAAACACAGAGGATGTTCCCCTGGGCAAAAATCTTAATACACACAAGAATACCCAAATTTGATAATTCCCTTAATGGTACCAAGACAAGTTACAAAGAAAATAAACATAAACCTATTCCTTTCTAAAACTTACTACTCTGATAAGAGGCTGGTTCCTTGATCTTTTTCACTCCAGCTGAAACTGAAACTCTAAACAAAGGAAAACTTCCCTCCTTCCTTTTGAAACATCTTGTTCCCTCATTGGTTCCTCTGGTCAGGTGTCAGCTAGGCTAGGTGAACTTCTTAACCCTTTACAGGTAAAAGAGGCATTAACCCTAAACAATCTGTTTATGACACCTTCATCTTGATGTTCCAAACTGCTTCCATGCAGATGAGAGCTAACCTCCTCTCCAAGTAAAATTCCTTTATCTGGATGCTGTGAACTGCTTCCATCTTTATTTGGATTAAAGAGAAGATATTTCAGGAAGGATCCCTGCTATTTTGCTTGGTCCTTTTCCTTCTCAGCCTTTCATTTATGATACTCAGCTCCTGAGGGTTTTCTTTTTCCTCTTTCTGCCATGGGGCATTTGAATATTGTTATGTACTGTGCTCCCTATTGCAAGCATTATAGCATTAAGGATGGCTGATGTACCACGTGGTTGGTGATTTACACCATATTGCAGCCATCTCAACACGTCTTTTCACTGCTTAAAGGTTCAATGATTAGTAACAAACTCGCTTACCTATTAAAACAGTTTAGTTACAGCATTTACACAAAAACAAAATGACCTTTTCGATGTTACAACCCGACTCCAGTTGTTTGGAAAGTAATCCCCTTCCTCGTGGTTACCCGCTTGGAGTGTGCCATGATCACTTTCGTAGTCTATTAAGCGTTAACACTGTTACTTCTCTTTTATGAACCTTATTTATTACATGTGAACCAGTTATAACAAAGAAAAGTTCATAATTATACAGCCCAATAATAACACTAAGGTTTAATAATGCTGAAAGATACTCACATTTATAATACTGAAAGACGTTATTCTTTGGCACCAAGAAAAACAATTTTCCACAGTATTCGCTCAATTCTTAACCATCTACCTACGACGTGTATTAAAATGACTGTTTGACATGTATCAACTTGCGATATCTCTGCTCTATATGAATTTCCAGCTATGCGACCTTGATGTATATTCAAGTTAGGTGTCACTAGTATTGCAGCTCTTGCCACTGGCAGATGTGTTTCATTGTGGCTAAGTTATTGCTTATCAAAATTGCAGAGTGGGTCATCTTGACACTATGTCACAAATTGAATTTTTTTTGGCTAAAATATTATTTATTTTTGCAGTAAATAAAAGATTTGACATATTAATAAATTCTCAGAAATATAGAGAAATTAATTATAATTCATATTCCCTCTGTACATGCACAGGAATTGAAATAATGACTTTTGGGGGGTATTTTTTTCATTGGATTTTTTTCCCTCAAATTTGGCACCCCATTTAACTTGGCACCCTAGGTGACTACCTAGTTCACCTATATGGACTGGCCGCCCCGTAGTCTTGGCCTTCACGACATCCTCTGGCATCCTTTTGATTTGCCAAAACATTTTGGAAATTTTAGTTTGGGTCAAATCTTTTTATTAATTGTTGTTGATTTATTTATTTATTTGGAATGGCCAGCAAAACAAAATCAGTTATTCACCCAGCTCTAATGGTTTAGTATTTCATCAAATCTGAATAGAGGATAGGGTTAACACATTCTTCTCTGTGAATTCACCCCTCTCTCTATTCATATGGTTGAAACATGAAAGAATCTTGATCCTTTCTAAGGTCTGGAAATCAATAAGCTCTCTGTAGGGAAATGCGGCTTCCCGAAAGGGTACAATTTGGTCTATTTACGGTTATTCCGTTGCTTTGCCATATCATGTCAGTTTTGAAAGTATACTTTCCAAAGGAGCTAAAAATATATATTGTAATGCTGAAAGAGTTCATCTTTATTATTTTTATTTTTCCCTACAAAAAGATTGGATTCTGTTTCTGTCCAAGTTCATTTGAAAATCTTTTAGATTAGTTTTTATTTTAATTCCATTAATGTGATTCTTATATCCTCTTCACTGAAGCTTATTTGTATAATCCTGATCAAGTTTGCAATTCCTTAACATTTACTGCAATGTGTTGAGGGTTCTCTTTACCTCTAGCTTTTTTGCTTGCTATTTTTTTTAAAAATGTCTTTTTATTCTTATCCTCTTATTTTAGGACCCTGTAACAGCACTTCTAATCAGTCTGTTCTCTTTATATTGTTTGCCTTAATTTCCTTAATATCTCTTCAACTACCCAGTCTTACTGATTTCCTTCCAACTGTCCATGTTCAGAATATTTTAATATTGTGAGACCGAAGAGATGTTGGTTGTTAATACTATTTTTAAACTGGGTGTCTTTTGTGGAAGGAGGGCACCCTGAGTCAAATAAGACAACATTTTGCTTTTAGTTAAACCTGAATGAGGTTTAGAATGAGGTTACATGGTTGCTTTTTGGCCCATTTGCCTAAGGTACCTCAAACAGATGATAGACGCATAAGTTAAATTAGCCACTGTTCACACTACTCTTTTGACACAGGAAGTGGAAGCTATCTTTAGTGACAAAAGTTTTGTGGATATTTCATCTTATGGTAAGAAAAAAAACCAGAATGCCTTCAAAAAGAAAATATTCAATAGTCTTATTTAACCCAATTTAAAAACTGATGTAAATTTCTATGTAGTATCAGCACAGTGAATATAGCTTGGAATCTATCTAAATCTCTTTCAGATTATCTAGAAAAGCTATTGTGACAAAGTTCCTCCTCTACCTTGGTGGGTTCTGCACTTATTGGCAGATTTGCTCACCTCAGTGATCTTCCCCACAGTCTGGATCAACTCCTCCTGTGTCTGATCAGGAGTTGGGAGGTTTGGGGGGAACCCAGGCCCACCCTCTACTCTGGGTTCCAGCCCAGGGCCCTATGGATTTGCAGCTGTCTATAGTGCCTCTTGTAACAGCTGCATGACAGCTACAACTCCCTGGGCTACTTCCCCATGGCCTCCTCCAAACACCTTCTTTATCCTCACCACAGGAACTTCCTCCTGGTGTCTGATAACGCTTGTACTCCTCAGTCCTCCAGCAGCACACCCTGTCACTCTCAGCTCCTTGTGCCTCTTGCTCCCAGCTCCGCACACACACTTCCTCTCCTCTGGCTCCTCCCCGCCTGACTGGAGTGAGCTCCTTTTTAAACCCAGGTGCCCTGATTAGCCTGCCTTGATTGGCTGCAGGTGATCTAATCAGCCTGTCTGCCTTAATTGGTTCTAGCATGTTCCTGATTACTCTAGTGCAGCCCCTGCTCTGGTCACTCAGGGAACAGAAACCTGCTTCTTCAGTGGCCAGTAGATCTCCCTTCGATTCCTCTGCTGTAGAGGGGAGGAGGGAGAGGGCTGCTGTTCCTGCTCAGCACTGGGCCCTCGCTGCTGCTGCTCTTCCTGCTGCTCCCTTGCCTGGACCAGACACCACCACTTCCATCCCTGCCTCCCCTCTTCTCTGCTACCCTCTAGTTGGCTGGCTGCTGTTCCCCTCACCCCCCCACCCGACCCTCAACTGCTGCTGTTGCTCCACCTACAGTCCCGAGGGGGAGGGGAGGAAGGCTGCTGGCCTGCTTCCCAGAGAAGAGGGGAGTGAGGGACCCCAGCTCTTGTTGCTGACGACCCATTTGAGCGGGGTCCCTCCTGCCTGGACACCAGACCATCACCACCTGGAGCTGCTGGGACTACTGTGGCTGTTGCTGGGGAGCTGTTGGTGCCCCGAGGAGAAGAGGACCACCCGCTGCTGAAAGACCACGTGAGGACTGCTATGGAGGGGGCTTTACTGGACTGAGTCTCTTTTGAACTGCGCTCTTGTGGTGGAGGTTTGGGTCTCTTGGGACACCGGGGATGTGGAGTGGAGCCTGCCCCCGGTCCATCAGTGTGCCCTTCGCCCCCACCACCATTGTTGCCCCCTCCACCACCCCCGCTGGCTGTTTTCCTTCTGCTTCGGACTCCTGCCTCTGGGACTGAGCTGCTCGCCTGGCTCACCATGCCCACTTCTATCATTTGGGCCTGCAGCAGCAGCAGCAGCCAAGCACTGACTTTTGCACAGGTGCCTGTGGGCTCACCACTTCCCCCTGCCACCTGGACTGACCTCCTTTCCTTTGCCACATTTGTCCGCCCCACCTGTTTCCCTCTGTGGCCCTGATAGTCTTGCCCCAGCCCTACAGCTAACCCCGTGGTCCCTCCACCCCATTCCCAGCTCGCCCTCCACACCTCCCCACCCTGTGATCCCCTAGCCCTGATTGGTCCCTTCCCTCGTGCTCCCATACCCCCTCCCATGCACTTGTGACCTTCCCCCATTTGAGTTTGCCCTTGTTCACTGCACTCCCCTATGCCGTTGGCCCCCCCATATCCCCTAGTGCAACTGGAGGAGCCGGAATCCCCTCTGAATCGGTGACCTGACACCCTCCCACCCCTAGGTCCTTGGTTGCTCCCCACGCCCCTTTAGCTTTCCCTTTTTGACACCCTCCTCCCCTGCCTGCAGCCTAGCGGGGAGAGGTGGTCGCCTCCTCTCCCTCCCCTCTCCTTGCTGTTTGTCGCCTTCCCCGCTCTCGTTATGGTGGGGGACGCAGCGGGAGAGACCCCTCACGATGCTCCCACTGGCCCTCCTCCACCTACCCCCGTGTCCACTGCCCAAGCCTCTACCTCTACCGCTGCTGCCAGTCCACCTGCCACCGCCCCCGCTGAGGCACCGGCGGTGGCAAGTACTGGGGAGACCTCTGCTGCTGCCACGTCCCTCGCCCCTTCTGATTCGGGTGGAGCCCCCCCAGCCGGTGGGAAAGGTTGGGGTGGGAAAAAGGGTACGGGCCCCGCTAAAAAGGCCAGGCCCTCCATGGCAGAGACTGCCCCCGCTGCCACAGCCCCGCTACCGGCCGTGGCATCCCTCCCCGCTGCTCCCTCCACCAGCTCCGTGGGTGTCCCTCCCCCAGCCCCTAAGGCTTATGCCTAGGTGGCAGCAACCCCCACACCTGCCACTGCTCCTCTGACTGCTGCTTCCGCTACCATCTACAGCGGCCGGGGCCCCTTCCCCACCTTGACCAGGAAGCACGGCGTCCGCTGCCTCCTGGTGCCCACCTCGCCCCACATGGAGACCTACGTGCAGGCGTTGGCGAGGGTGGTGGGACCCACGGCCATCGTGGCGGCCTCCAAAATGTACGGGAGGGTGGTCTTCTTCCTGGCATCGGAGGCTGCCGCCCAGGAGGCAGTAGAGACGGGCCTGGCGGTGGGGGACATGTTCGTCCCCCTGGAGCCGTTGGAAGACCTGGGGGTCTGCTTGGTCCAGACCTCCGTCCCTCCCTTCCTGCCCAATGCCGACATGCTGCCCGCCCTTTCTGCCCTGGGGCGCCCTATCTCCATCATCAGCCCTCTCCCGTTGGGATGCAAGGACCCTGATCTCCGTCACGTCCTCTCATTCCACCGGCAAGTGCAGCTTCAACTGCCGTCAGCGGTGCGTGGCGGAGAGGCGCTCGAGGGGTCCTTTCTGGTCCCCTACCAGGGAGCCCACTACTGGGTACATTACTCGACAGGGGAGGCCCGGTGCTACCTCTGCCGGGAAATGGGGCACGTCCGGAGGGACTGCCCCTTGGCCCGGCATGGAGGAGCATCTGGGACCGCCGAGCCCCCGCAAGGCGTCGGCCCTGTCATCGCCAATGACCCTGGCCACTTGGCACCTGAAGCTGCCCCTCCTCCTTCTTGGTCCACCGCTGTGGAGGAGGGTGTGGCGGAGATACCGCCAGGCGTGGGAGAGGGCTCGCCCCAGGGAGACTCCTCCCTCGTTCCTGCTACCCCACCATTGCCTCCCCGAGTTCCTGAGCCATTGCCCTTGCCCCGCTACCCGACCCCTGTTAGCCTGCCCCCAGATGATGCCATGGAGGGCTGGTCGTTAGTGCAGAGGAAGCGGGGCAAGCGGAAGGCTTGAACCCTGTTACATCCTTCGGATTCGGAGACCCCCCGGAAGAGCAGAAGGGGGGCAACGATGACGAGCTTTCCACCTTGCCCCCTGACAACTCCCGTTGTGTGGTACTGGCTGGGGATGCCGTGGCAGCTCCGGAAGTTGACACCACCCCTCCTCCGGGGTCCCTTCCTGTGGTAGCCCCCGAGGGAGCCCCTCTTGCCCCCTTTCCATCTGAGGCCCCTGCGAACACCGAGGTGGGCGTCACCTCGGGTGCTGGCGGGGAGGGCCTTGGGGTGGCGGACTGTGATCTCCCTTCCATCTATGAGGAGATCGAGGCCCTGGGTCTGACCCCGGTCACGCAGGGGGAGGACGACCCTCTGCCAGTGGGCCTCGATCTGGGCGACCTCACTCCAGTCCCCTTGTTCCCTTCCCCTGACCGCTGCTTCTGCTCCTGCCCCTGAGGGTCCCCTGGAATCTTCCATCAGCCTGGTTGTGGGTGGCACCCTGCTGACGGCCGCCGAGCCCATTGAGGCAACGGCCGGTGCCCCTCTGCCGGCACCTGGTTCCCAGGGGGTATCTCTCTTGGGTGTGGAGCACTCAACCTCCTTCCCGGGCAGGGACTCTGTTGACGACCGTCCATCTCCTGATGCCGGGGCTACCGCCCAAACCATAGTGGCTGAGCCCAGCATCGTTGGGGGGTCTCCTTCCCACTCCCCAGATCTCTGAGCCTAATGAGGAGGGGCCACCTTCCAGCAGCCCGACTATTGAGGCTCAGGATCCTACTTCTGCCTCCCTCCCGGTTCCCTTCCTGATCCCCACCCTACTCCTGTCCCCTGCCCTATTCCTGATGCCAGCCCTGTCCTTGTCCCCTCCACCTCCTGTGCTGCCAGTGCCACCCCTGGGGATACCCCCCGGGAGCGGCTTTAGTTGTTTTTCCCCGTCCCGACCCATCGGGGGCTGCTGTTTTCCTTACGCCGCCCCCTGTTGAACTGGGGAGTTGGGCAGATCGCGTGGCGTCAGCCCATTGGATGCCACGTCAGGGGGTCTGCCCCCTGCCTGCCCGCCTCGGTGGGCCACGGGGCTGTGACAGGGGCCCCTCTGGGGGACAGTCGTAGATCAGTGACCCCTCCCCCCAATGCACTGAAGGAGGAGCTGCGGGAGTTCCTTGAGGACGTCCGTGGCTCCTGTAACAAAGTCCAGCTTGCACTCTAGGGTGGGGGGATTTCCATCAGGTCCTCCAGGCCGCAAGAGCCCTCATAGGGGAGAGTAAGAGGACTGGGAAGCAGGCCATCATGGCCTACCAGCGAGTCCGCCTCTTCCGCGACTCTTTACTCACCTACGAGGTAGGTCATGGATTGCTGCACAGCCCGACGGAGGCTGTGGGCATATCTGCCGGCGAGTATCCCCCCCAGCCCTCCTCACAGCACCAATCATCTTTGCCACATTAAACACCCGGGGCTGTAGGATGGGTCTCCGCAGAAGCCAAGTGCTCTTCTTCTTTTGGGAGTGGGGGTACTCTGTGGTTTTCCTGCAGGAGACCCATACGGATCCGGCCGCTGAAGCTAGCTGGCGGCTGGAGTGGGGGGATGGGGTCTACTTTAGCCACCTCTCGGTCTGCATGGCTGGAGTGGTGACCCTGTTCTCCCCTGACCTACGACCCGAGGTTCTGGGGGTCACCAAGGCTGTGCCGGGCCACCTGCTGCACCTCCGGGTCTGTATGGAGGGACTTGTGGTTAATTTTGTCAATGTTTACGCCCTGACATCGGGCCCAGAGAGGTTGCGTTTTTATCACCAGGCATCCGCCTTCCTCGGCTCCCTGGATCCTCGTGAGTGCCTGGTCCTGGGAGGAGACTTTAACACCACCCTCGAGGAATGAAACCGCTAGGGGACCAAGCAGTGCCCAGCCGCTGTGGGCGTCCTCCGAGAGATTGTCAATCACCACTCCCTGGTGGACGTCTGGCGCGACCACCATCCGGACGACGTCTCAACATTCACCTTCGTTCGGGTGGAGGCCCATCGGTCGCGCCACTCCCAGCTGGACTGTATTTACCTGTCGCGTTTCCACCTTTCACGGGCCCACTCCTCCAGCGTTCAGCCGGCCCCCTTTTCAGATCATCACCTTGCCACCATGACAGCCTCTCTCTGCGCAGAGAGGCCAGGGCCGGCCTATTGGCACTTTAATAATAGTTTGCTGGAGGATGCGAGCTTCATGGTGTCCTTCTGGGAGTTCTGGCTGGCCTGGCGAGGGCAGAGGTGCGCCTTTTCCTTGGCACAGCAGTGGTGGGACCTGGGGAAGGTGCACGCCTGGCTCTTCTGCTGTGATTACACTCGGGGTGCCAGCCGACAGAGGGATGCGGCGATAGGGCAGTTGGAACAGGAGGTCTTGGAGCTGGAGAGGCGTCTGGCCGCCAGCCCCGAGGATCCACCCCTCTGTGGAGCGTGCCGGGAGAAGCGGGAGGAGCTCTGGGCCCTCAAAGACCATCAGGCCCGGGGTGCTTTTGTTCGATCCCGCATCCACCTCCTTCGGGAGATGGATCATGGCTCCCGCTTCTTCTATGCCCTGGAGAAAAGGAGCGGGGCCAAGAAGCACGTCACCTGCCTCCTGGCGGAGGACGGCACCCCCCCTCATGGATCCAGCGGAGATGTGCGAGAGGGCCAGGGCCTTCTACGTGATTCTTTTCTCCCCGGATCCGACCGATCTAATGCTTGCAGAGTGCTCTGGAACAGACTCCTGATGGTCAGCACGGGTGACCGGGACCGGCTAGAGCTGCCTCTCACTCTGGCCGAGTTCTCGGAAGCCCTCTGTCGCATGCCCACCAATAAATCTCCGGGCATGGACAGGCTGACCGTGGAGTTCTACCACATGTTCTGGGACGTCCTCAGCCCAGACTGTTCACCGTCTCGGCCGAGTCTTTGCAGAGCGAGGTCCTCCCTCTCTCGTGCAGGCGAGCCGTGCTCGCCTTATTGCCGAAGAGGGGGGACCTCCGCGACTTATGGAATTGGTGTCCCATCTCGCTCCTCAGCACGGACTACAAAATCGTTGTGAAGGCCATCTCGATGCAGCTAGGGTCCATGGTGGTGGACGTGGTCCATCCAGACCAGACCTACACTGTCCCGGGCTGCACCATCTTTGATAACTTGTATCTGGTCCGGGACTTTCTGGAATTAGGGTGTAGGGATGGTCTGTTGTTCGCCCTCTTGTCCCTGGATCAGGAGAAGGCGTTCGACAGCGTGGATCACAGGTATCTCCTGAGCACTCTGTGAGCGTTCAGCTTCGGACCCCAGTTTGTGGGTTTTCTCCGGGTGCTGTATGCTTCTGCAGAGTGTCTGGTCAGGCTCAACTGGACCCTGACCGAGCCAGTCAGCTTTGGGCGGGGAGTGCGGCAGGGGTGCCCCCTCTTGGGCCAGCTGTACGCTCTGGCGATTGAGCCCTTCCTCTGTTTCCTCCGCAAGAGGTTGACGGGTTTGGTGCTTCGGGAGCTGGAGCTGCGGCTGGTCCTGTCGGCGTATGCTGACGATGTGCTCCTCGTGTTCCAGGATCCGGGCGACTTGGCGTGGGTTGGAGGCTTGACAGGCTGTGTACTCGGCGGCCTTCTCTGCCTGGGTCAACTGGGTCAAGAGCCTGGTGGTCGGGGACGGGTGGCAGGCGAGCTCCCTCCCACCCAAGCTTCAGGCCATCTGGTGGAGCGCGGGTCCGCTGCTCTATCTTGGTGTTTACCTTTCTGCCATGCATCCATCCATCTCCGCCAGAGAACTGGCACGGTTTGGAGGGCAGGGTGACGGAGCGGCTCCGGAAATGGAGAGGACTAGTCTGGTGCCTCTCCCTTCGGGGGCTGGCACTGGTGCTTAATCAACTGGTCCTGTCCATGCTCTGGTACCGGCTCAACACCCTGGTCCCGGCCCCGGATTTCCTGGCCAACCTCCGGAAGGCGATTCTGGAGTTCTTTTGGCCAGGGAAGCACTGGGTCTCTGCAGGGGTCCTCCACCTGCCCCTGGGGAGGGGGCAGCACCTGAAGTGCTTACGCACTCAGGTCCATGTCTTCCGCCTCCAGGCCCTGCAGAGGCTCCTGTATGGTGCAGGTAGTCCGGTGTGGAGCATATTGGCTCACGCCTTCCTCTGCCGCTTCCGAGGGCTCTGATATGACTGGTAGCTCTTTTACTTCCATCCGAGAGGTCTTCCGTGAGACCTCCCCGGGCTGCTGGACTTCTACCAAGACCTCCTCCGGACCTGGAAGCTCTTATCAACGACCAGGTCCATGGCGGCCACCCTGGGGGCCGACCTCCTCGCGGAGCCTCTGCTACACAATCCCCAGCTTCGTGTGCAGGTGGCGGAGTCCCCCGCGGTGCGCCAGAGGCTGGACTTGGCGGGAGTCACCAGGGTTGGAGACGTCCTGGACTATGACCGGGGAGACTGGCTGGATCCCCTGACGCTCGCTCAGCGCATGGGGCTCTCCAGACCTCGTACTCCCCAGCGCATACTTCAGGAGGTGAAGACCGCTTTACTGCCTGCTGCTTGGGCTTACCTCGACCGGGTCCTGTGAGAGGGCACGCCCCGCCCACCCTCCACCCCAAGCCCCGTGGACATTTTTATCGGGCCCCTGCCCCGTGGACCCAATCGGCCCCCTCACCCTTTCACTGCCAGCCGGCTGCACGATCTGCAGCCGATTCTGTTCCAGGCTGCGACAAGGAAACATCTGTACACGCTCGTGCTCCACACCCTTCACTACCTCACCCTCATGTCCTTCCCCGATACCAAATGGCAGGACCTCCTGCCACCTCTCGAGGGTAAAAAGCCCCAGTGGGCCAGCTTGTACTCTGCCCTGGTCCTGAGGCCCGCCGGGGATGTCAGTTGGCAGCTCCTTCACGGGGCCGTGAGCATGGGCATGTACTTGGCGCAGTTCACCCCTGTCCCTAACACCTGCTCTTTCTGTGGTGAGAAGGAGACCTTGGTGCACATTTATTTGGAGTGCGCCAGGTTGCAGCCCCTGTTCCGGTTCCTCTTGAATATCTTCTTGCGTTTTTGGTTGCACTTTTCCCCTCATCTGTTTATCTACGCACTCCCCGTCCGTGGCCCACGAAGTCGCGGGATCTCTTTGTCAACCTCCTCTTAGCCCTGGCCAAACTAGCCATCTACAAAACCAGGGAGAGGAGGTTGGCCGACGGGATTCCTGTGACTGTGGGGCCTATTTTTGCTCCTCCGTCTGTTCACGCATCCGGACAGAGTTCCTCTGGGTGGCGTCCGCTAGCTCCCTTGATGCCTTCGAGGAGCAGTGGGCGTTGTCTGGGGTTCTCTGCTCGGTGTCCCCATCAGGTTCCCTTCATTTAGCCCTGTGACCTCGCTCCCGATCCTGTTATTTTCATTAGTTGTCCCACGGAATTAGTTAGTGTCACAGACCTGTGGATCCTCCCCTTAGGTGGGGGGAGGTCCTTTAGAAGTGGGCGGGCTTCACCCACCCACTTCCTGGATACCAATAGGACCAGACTCCTTTACCCCACTGGTCTGGGTCTGTCACACTATATACATATTTATTGCATTCATAACGAGCAAAAACGGCCAACATTTTCATTTCATACCTGGACCCACACACCTTCCTGCATTACTCAATTTCTCATTTCACACTTTTTTCCCATCCAGAATCCTCCATAGTGTAGACTAGTGTCACTGACTAGTGGGGAACTCCTGTGCCTGAGGAGGTTGTGAAGGCTAGGACTATAACAAGGTTTAAAAGAGAACTGGATAAATTCATGGATGGGTAAGGAATGGTGTCCCTAGCCTTGTTTGTCAGAGGATGGAGATGGATGGCAGGAGAGAGATCACTTAATAATTACCTGTTAGGTTCACTCCCTCTAGGGCACCTGGCATTGGCCACTGTCAGTAGACAGGATACTGGGCTGGATGGACCTTTGCACTGACCCAGTACGGCCATTCTTATGTTCTTATATAATTACCTTGGTTCCTCATTTAACTGGTAAAATAAAAGGAAATGTTATTTTATGTCTATGACTGCACCTGTGTATTCCACAATATATTCTGACTATAATGGACCAGATTCTGCCAACAGAGTATTTGTGGACTACTAGTAATAATGCCTAGCTTTCATATAGCTGTTTTAATCCATTGATATTAAAGCACTTTACATTATTCTCATTTTACAGGTGGGAATATTGTGGCACAGAGAGATGGAGTGATTTTCCCATGTCATTCAGCAGCACAGCTGAGAATATGGTCTAGATGTTCTAAGTCAGAGTCCAGTATGGCTTCTAAGACAGTATGGCCCACCTGCAGAGCCATACTGTCTCTGACCTTGAGACAGAGTAGCAGAATTTGGCTCAATTTTATGTGTTCCTCTTTATGGAAGAACCTTTATGTATTAGTCTCTGTCATTCATACAAGCTCAATTGTAAATTATAATATATGGAGATATACCTATCTCATAGAACTGGAAGGGACCCTGAAAGGTCATTGAGTCCAGCCCCTGCCTTCACTAGAGGAGTGAGTACTGATTTTGCCCCAGATCCCAAAGTTGCCCCCTCAAGGATTGAACTCACAACACTCGGTTTAGCAGGCCAATGCTCAAACCACTGAGCTATTCCATCCTCCCTTTGCTGTATTTTTAATGAAAATATTATATGTATCCACCCTTAACTTGGTATGTCTAATTAAATGTTAGCAATAAGATACCCTGGTACACTTATTTTAAATACACTATTGTCCAAAATTGCACAAAAACAGAATTTAAAAGATAACAAAATGACTGATTAAAAAGGGCATGCAACATTGAGAGAGACTGGACCTGTATCAATGTGCTCTTAAGGCCGTTTCAAGTACTATCTTATCTGACCTCATGCAAGGGAATCTATTTTCAGTTGTCCTCACTGGGATAGTTTGGACTGAAGTCTCTATTGAATGTATAAAGCTGGGGCAATCAGCTATTGAACATAGTGACAGTGAGCACTCCCAGTGCAGAGGAATGCCTAATTAGATTAGCTTTACTAATCTGATTTCAAAGGTAAAAGGTACAGCAAGTGAATTTACATATATTAAAGGAAAAGAGCCAAAGAATTGGTAATACACCTGAGATGATGATGTATGTTGAAATATTAAGTGGGAACAGATATGGCTAGGCAAATACCAAGGTACCAACTAATACACCAGGGTATAAGCCTCTAAAAATTGGTGTTTGCACATGTTTAATACAGACTTGTTAGAATTCAGTAGCAAACTTCTTTGAAGATTCCATGTTTACTGAGCTTGTTGCAGCCCAGGGTATAAAGGCTGAGCAAGACTTTCTGTGCAATTCCTCCTGCTGGGGACCACTATAGTGGTGGGCATGAGAACAGAAAGCAGGGTGCCTCTTCTCTGCAATCAGTGCTGGTGCCCAGACAGCATGGAGAAGTAGGAGGAAACATCCAGACTAAGGCAAAGGGATTAGAAGCAGAAAGGAGACAGGTGCACAAGGGTATGACAAGTGAAGCAATAAGAGCACAAGTGTGTCTCTCATGTTGCTAGTCTACAGAGTATAACAGCCTACTATTATTGCTACTTCTTACTCCAACACCTGCGCTAATGCAGTATATGCATGTATTTAAAGGTTACAATCCTGCCAGTGTCCTACACAGGGATATGGTTCCACATGATGGAATTTGCTTATTCAGTATGCTTTTAAAATAAACAGTTCATTGTAATGCAATTTTCTATGTTAAAAAAATGAAGGTTGCAAAGTCAAGCACTCAGAAGTGAAATCTCCTGTGTTATAATGCAAGAGCTGGAAGGTACATAGTGAATGAGGCAGGAGAATGCAGGGACAGAAAGGACAATCTCATGATTAAGGCAGTTGAGTGTTGCCCTTAAGAATGGTTTCAGAGTAGCAGCTCAGTAGGCAGCTGTCATAAACAGATAAGTAAGAGTTAATAGAACAAAAGTGCTTCATATCTCTTTTGCCTGGAAAGGCACAAGAACAGTGAGCTTGTCCGTCACCTGACCAGAGGACCAATCAGAGGACAGGATACTTTCAAATCTTGAGGGAGGGAAGTTTTTGTGTGTGCTGTTAGTTTTTTGGTTGTTGTTCACTCTGGGGGCTCAGAGGGATCAGACATGCAAACAGGTTTCTCTCCTATCTCTCCGATACTGGCTCTTATAAGTTCAGAATAGTGAGTACTAGGTAAATAAAGCGAGTTAGGCTTATGGTTGTTTTCTTTATTTGCAAATGTATATTTGGCTGAAAGGAGTTCAAATTGGTATTTTGCTGAAAAGATTTTAGTTTGTGCTTGTATACTTAGGCTGGGAGGGTATTCCCAGTGTCTATAGCTGAAAGACCCTGTACCTATTCCATTTTTTTAAATTTACAAAGATAATTTTTACTGTTTTTTCTTTCTTTAATTAAAAGTTTCTTGTTTAAGAACCTAATTGTTTTTTTATTCTGGTGTGAGACCCCAGGGGACGGGGTCTGGATCCACCAGGGAATTGGTGGGGAGAAAGGTTATTTTCTCTCTGTGTTAGGATTACCTTCTCTTTCAGGGATAGTCTGGGAGGGGGGAGACAGAAGGAGGGGGAAAGGTGAATTTTCCTCTCTGTTTTAGGATTCAAGGAGTTTGAATCACAGTAATCTTCCAGGGTAACCCAGGGAGGGGAAGCCTGGGAGAGGCAACGCTGAGGGAAAGGGTTTACTTTCCTTGTGTTAAGATCCAGAGGGTCTGGGTCTTGGGGTTCCCCGGGCAAGGTTTTGGGGGGAACAGAGTGTACCAGGCACTGGAATTCCTGGTTGGTGGCAGCGCTACAGGTTCTAAGCTGGTAATTGAGCTTAGAGGAATTCATGCTGGTACCCCATCTTTTGGACGCTAAGGTTCAGAGTGGGGGTTTATACCATGACAGCTGCTGAGCTGAATTCACTTTGGACCAATGGTACACCAGCACTGGGGCTCCCCTACTACAAGCTGAAATCACCAAGAGCTGAGATCACTGAGTGCTGTGTTAACTAGTGGGGGAGCTTGAAGATATATCGCTAAGCAGCTGGCAGAGCAGTTTTCAGGATGGTTGGAGCGGCCTAGCGAAGCAGAGTGGAGCTGAACTGTTTGTGGGGACAGCTGGTGGAGTGGAGCATCTGGTGGAGCAGAGCAGTGTGTGGGACGGTTGGAGTGGCCCATGGAACAGTGAGTGGAGTGGAGCAGTTTGCGGGGACAGCTGGAGGAGTGGAGCAGAGCTGTTTGTGGTGAAGGCTGCAGCAGATCTCCTCGAGTCGGCCTCGGCCCACGTAAGGTGCCCCTTTATACCCTGTGTGCCTCCCCCCATTTCCACCCAGGCTGGGGTGGGGTAAAACTCTGTAGATGAACTTTTGAACTCTGGGGTGATTTGGATTTAAGACTATGAGGGGAAAAGGACATTGCCAAATGTACTTGGAGGTGGGGTTTTTTTGCTCATGGTTTGTGTTATAATCCTGTTTGTGGTGTTTCTCCAACGTAATGCCACATTGTTTCCTTCCTTTATTAAAAGGATTTTGCTACACTCAGACTCTGTGCTTGCGAGTGGGGAAGTATTGCCTCCTAGAGGCGCCCGGGGGAGTGGTATTTAATTGTCCCAGGTCACTGGATGGGGGCTAGAGCCTGTTTTACTTTGCGTTATTGAAACGGAACCCCTGGATACTGAACCCGGCCCTTGTTGCTGCCAACTCAGTGGGGCAGAAGGGTTACATTCTTATCAAACTATCTGTACTGGGCTATCTTGATTATCACTTCAAAAGTTTTTTTTTCCTTACTTAATTGGCCTCTTAGAGTTGGTAGGGCAACTCCCATCTTTTCATGCTCTCTGTATGTGTATATATATCTCCTCAATATATGTTCCATTCCATGCATCCGAAGAAGTGGGCTGTAGCCCACAAAAGCTTATGCTCAAGTAAATTTGTTAGTCTCTCAGGTGCCACAAGTACTCCTGTTCTTTTTGCCCTGAAGAATGTCTGCCAAAGAGTTCCTATATGATGTTAGCCAAGTCAGTTAAGCCAAACTTTTTACAGATGGTCATAAATTGGTTGTTTCTCATTTTCTTGGTGCCTGACTTGAACCCTTGGGTTAGATTTGCGGAAGTGCTGAGCTCTCATAGCTGCATCTGAAGTCATTATGAGCTGTGCTTGCACTGCGTTAAGTGCTACGTAATGCTAAAGTATTCTGGAAATCAAGTCCAGTTGAGTACCCAAAATTAGTACATACTGTGCCTCAGTTCCCCATCTGTAACATGGAGATGAAACCCCTGTAAGATGAGTGGGATATTATGAAAATAAATTATATTTGTGTCTTGCTCAGGAACTCTACTGATGAACACCACAGAAGAGTCCACGAGGAAATTAATAATTTGAGCAGAGCAGGGTTTAAATAGAGTGCTTGAGTTTGCTTCTGTTAATAAGGTTTGTAATATATAGTCATTTGTAGGGTTCTATTGTTTAAGCTAATCATGGTGTCCAGGAAGTTGATGCTATTGTGGAACCCACGCAGGGGATCATCAAACAGTTACAATCCATATTTGATGGGGATCACATCCTGAAAGAAATCTCTCCAGAACCCCCTCTTCTGGCCTTCAAATAACATCCAACCTCACTAAGCTCATCATCAGGAGCAAGCTCCCTGCAGACCAAGACCTACCAACTAAAAGTGGACCAGACCCTGCCAGAACAACAGATACAAACATGCAGACATATCACTAATGCTACAATGATAAACAGGCCCCACAACAATTTTTCAAGATCCAACATGGGTCCTATACATGCCTATCAGAACATGTGGCATACCTCATACAGTGCACTAAATACCCCACCAACTATATAGGTAAAACCAGACAGTCACTGGTCTCTCAGATGAAGTCACCACAGAACAATGATAAAAGACAAACACCTGTCACCCATGGGTGAACACTTTTCACAAAGCAATCACTCCATAGCTAATCTTTCAATACTTGTCAAGGTAAACCTGCACAACATCTTCAGAAGATGAGCCTAGGACTTGAAATTCATAACTTTGCTAGACACCAAAAGCCATGGACTTAAAAGGAACTGGTGTTATGGTTCATTATAACCATTTTTAACACTCCACACTGCCTGCTACATTTAATTGCCCTCTTCAAACCCTTTATGTATAATGATCTAACCCACAATTGCCCACTTCATTTTAAGTGACTGCCTCCAAGATGTACCATCACTTCCGCTAAAAAATCTGTCCCAACTTGTATGTAGCTCAGACACTCTGTTTTCTTCCTCAGACCTGAAGAAGAACTCAGTGTAGCTCAAAAACTTGTACTTTCCACCAACAGAAGTTGGTCTGATAAAACACCAACTTATTCTCTTATATCCTGGGAGCAACAGCGCTACAATAACACTGCAAATATGTAATTTAAGACTGCCATAATATACACACTCAAAGGGCCAGAATTAAGGTTGCACAGGCAACCTTAATTCTGGCATTTCCTAATTTTTGAGTGCTTGACTTTGCAACCTTAATGTTTTTTCAACATAGTTTTCTTTTGTGTTTTATATATAAACAATAAACATAGCATGTTATATTGAGATCCTGGTGCTAAATTGCATTTATCATCCACCATTGATTACCTCAACAGACTTTTGCCCACTAATTCATGTTGATATGTTCACTTCGGACACTTTAAACTCTTGAGCAGTTTGAAATAGTTGCCATATTTTTTAAAAGAAAACCTGCCAGAGAAATGTTTTTCCCCCCATATATGGAGTTTACCTCACAGACGTACACAAGCCAGAGGCCTTGACCAGGAAATACAGCCCTGGACTAGTGACAGATTAAAGGTCTATAGGTCTACAAATGGGAACATTACACCATTAGAAAGCTAGGAAACTTCTATTCTAATTGGCGTAGATTTTCCAGCCCTGACATATCATAAGCTAGCAGACCTTTAAGATTATTATGAGTCATTTTTACTGGCTCTTGCCTGTGTCCTGTATCAATTGTTTAGATTATTCACTTCTTAGGATTTTATTTCCTTGATTCTCCTATGTTTAATGATGTGATCATCTGTTTCAAAGGGAATTTAACTATTTTTTTACTATTTAGTCCTATAAAAATTGGAGTAACTAGTGTGTTCTAATTTACACTGATTTTCTTCTTCCTAAATCCAGAGTAACTTAACTGAAGTCATTTAAAGTTACACTGCTAGAAAATTAGTGGGAGGAAAATCATGGGAGTTGTAAATTGGGAGCTGTCTAATTACCACCAGTCTTTCTGACAGCAGTATTAAAGAACAAGTATTTTGGCGAACTAAGTGTTTCTTGGACAGCTTCTTAAAACCAGTAGAAGTTTGATTATTGTTAAAAAAAATAATCTTTTGACTAAACTACTGGGCGTCTTCCACATCAGAGGTTCTCAATCTTTTTCCTTCTGAGCCACCGCCCCCTCCGCCAATGTGCTATAAAAACTCCACGACCCACCTGTGTCACAATGTCATAAACAGATAGCTAAGGGTTAATGTCTCTTTCACCTGAAGCACCTGACCAGAGGACCAATCAGGAAACCGGATTTTTTCAACTTTGGGTGGAGGGAATTGTGTCTCTGAGTCTTTGTTTTCCGTCTGCCTGCTTTCTCTGAGCTTTGGAGAAGTAGTTCTACTTTCTAGTCTTCTGTTTCTAAGTGTAAGGACAAAGAGATCAGCTAGTAAGTTATATGGTTTCTTTTCTTTGGTATTTGCATGAATATAAGTGCTGGAGTGCTTTGATTTGTATTCTTTTGGAATAAGGCTGTTTATTCAATATTCTTTTAAGCAATTGACCCTGTGTTGTATCATCTTAATACAGAGAGAACATTTGTACTTATTTTTCTTTCTTTTTATATAAAGCTTTCTTTTAAGACCTGTTGGAGTTTTTCTTTACTTCAGGGAAATTGAGTCTGTACTCACCAGGGAATTGGTGGGAGGAAGAAATCAAGGGGAGATTTGTGTGTTGGATCGCTAGCCTGATTTTGCATTCCCTCTGGGGAAATAGGAAAGTACTTTTGTTTCCAGGATTGGGAACGGAGAGGGGGAGTCCCTCTGTGTAGTTTCACAGAGCTTGTGTCTGTGTATCTCTCCAGGAGCACCTGGAGGGGGGAAGGGAAAAAGGATTATTTCCCTTGGTTGTGAGACTCAAGGGATTTGGGTCTTGGGGTCCCCAGGGAAGGTTTTTCAGAGGGACCAGAGTGCCCCAAAACACTCTAATTTTTTGGGTGGTGGCAGCAGGTACCAGGTCCAAGCTGGTAACTAAGCTTGGAGGTTTTCATGCTAACCCCCATATTTTGGACGCTAAGGTCCAAATCTGGGACTAAGGTTATGACACACAACAATGGGTTTTCTGCATATAAAAGCCAGGGCCAGCACTGGAGGTAGCAACAGGGCAATTGCCTGGGGCCTCATGCCACAGGAGCCCCCACAAAGCTACATTGCTCAGGCTTTGGCGTCAGCCTTGGGTGGTGGGGCTGAAGGCCTGGGTTTCAACCCCATGTGGCAGGGCTTCAGCTTTCTGCCCTGGGCCCTAGTGAGTCTAATGCTGGGCCTGCTAGGCAGCCCCCCTGAAACCTGCTTGCAGCCCCCAGAGAGCCTCAGACCCCTGGTTGAGAACTACTGTTCTACATGAGAAAGTTGCACCAGTTTAACTAAAGGTATAGTTTAAAATCAATTTAGATAAGCCAGTAAAGGGCAGGTAAACCACTAAACTAACGATTGTGTGGACATTTATTTTGGCTGAGAATATATTTATTTCAGTTCAGCACAAGTCAATCAAGAACCTGTTTAAAGTAAACAAAAATAAACCACTCAAACTGAAATAAAAGTGGTCACACTGGGTTTTACACCAGTTTAAGTAAATTGGTTTAAAAATAAGGCCATACTTAACTTGTGATATTGCGGAAATTGTGGATTTGGCAATATTAGGCTTCCACTGCAGTTTCAACAGCGAGAGCCCCCACTCTCAGCTACAGGCCGCTGCTGTCAGCCCCTGGCACCTGCTCCCAGTCCTGGTCTGATGACAGCAGGAGCCCCTGCTCTCACCCCCAGGTCTCCGCTCTCAGCCTGAGGCAGCCAACAGTGGAAAATTGCAGAAAAGTAATAATGGACTTTATTACCGCAAATAATAAGGTCCGTTATTACCTTTCCACATTTTTCCTTGGCATGCTGTCAACTCAGATGCAATTTTTTGACAATCATTCCACAATTCAAGAGGGACTTATTTAAAAACTAAATTTAAGTTAAAACAGTGCAACTTTCTGTTGTAAACAAGACCTAAATCAGGCATACACTGTCTACTTGAGACAAATACATCATACATCACCTGTGTATCATGTAACAGTGATTACGTCTCAGGGTGATGAAATCTTCAAGGATTCTTCATTTTAAAGGTATTTCCAAAGTGTTTAAAGAAAGCATCTGAATGGAGAAGATGGTTACTTTATGAACAAGATGAGAGAGGACATTCCATATGAAGGGGCAACATGGAACATGGGCACAAAGAGATAGTGAAAGAAGGACTTAGAAGTAAGAAAGGAGGCTTGAGAGGTGTATATCCAGCAGGTGAGAACACTGATGTAGGCGTGGACACAGTGGATCAGGACTCTGAAGCTGTGTATGAAAAGCCTGAATTTTGTGAGGAAACCAGTAGAGCAATTCTGAGAGGGAACGATGTGGTCATTGTTAATGTGGTGGAAGAGAAAGATAAAAATAGGCAGCTGATACAGAAATTATTAAACTGAAGTGGAAGTAAGAGGAAAGGCAGTGCTTGAACCTCACTGGCAGAGAGGAGCACCTATCACACGAATGATTGTCCCCATTTCACTCAGCATTGATAAGAAGAACTGCCAGGACCTGAAGAAAAATAGTGGAGCTGCCCTGCAACTCCAGTATCAGGAAGGAGGGATAGAGAAAAAGTATATTAGGAGAGTGAAAGACAATAAAACTTCTTTTCTAATAAGGATGGAGCTTTCCCATTTCCCCAGCAGGCAAATATCTTTGCAGTATCCTGGCAACCAGTATAAAAGATTCTGAGTTGTAGGTGGTAAAATAATTCAAACTTTGATTTATTTTTTTAAGGACAAACAGACAATATTTTGGACCGTGAGCAAAATTACCAAAAAAATAAAAAAAAATTAAAAAAAGGTAAGGCATATAAGATCATTTGATCTTTTTACCAACACATGCTGGCAGAGGGAAGGGGGAAGACAAATGTGGTAATAAACAGAAGTCAGGAAAAGGAAGAAGGCATAACTGAAAAATAAGGAAATCTAGGGTCTAAGATTACCTTTGTGGTAGCTGTAGGAGACCATTACTTGGCTGACTGCAGACTAATTGCATTTGTTCAGTCATTGTGAAAATGGATACAGATGGGATGCGAGAGTTAGGAAATATCCTGCTGTGAAAGAGTGAAATAAAGCAAATGTTATGTGATACACTATTACCTGTGCTGAGGTTGTTGAAGAGAAGTCTGAGATCACATGCCCAAAATGTTCTTTTCAGCTTAAGCTTTTCAGCATTTCTAATTAGTTTTTACTGATGTTTTATTTTCCCATCAGAACAAAATGTGGGGTAGGTCAGAGTGGAAGAAGCAGGGCTCCACCAATCATGTAGATTTTTTTTTTTAAAGTTTCCACTTCTGGGATTTGGTTGAAGTGACTTAACGCTTCCTCCTCTGAGACAGAAATTAGGTTTTTGAAAATTTGTTAAAGATTTTAACTTCAGTGTTTTGGTAAATGTTTTGCATTTAATTTTTCTGCTCTTGTATCAGAAGTTCTCACTGTGATGCCCTAGAATGCACAATGCACATTTTTATAGGATCAGTTAGAAATGGAACCCGGTGAGAAAGAGTCATTGGCTAGTTTCAAAATCGACAAATGCAAATGATCTGAATGCATTCCCTGATAAAAGAGAGGAAAAAGTCCAAAGTCACTCTTGGCTGTCCTAGTCTCATAGTGGCAGAGTATCTGGTTGTTACGGAGGAGACTGGGAATCAGAGCTTCCAAATTTTATTCCCGACTCCCACAGTTCCATTATGTGGTTCTAGTCAAGTCATTTAGGCCCAGTCCAGTCTTATACTGGGAAGTGGGGAAAATATGATGAAGAAAGCCTCTTTCCACACTGCACAAACACAGCAGGATCTCTACCGAGTGCTCAGGATAGGACAAGATCGCTCAAGTCTGCCAGAGAACCATTTGCATGCCAGCTGTTTCTTCATCACCTTCTATAAGGGATTGTGGATTACCACTTAGAAGTTGCGGTCAGGGTTCCAACTGGGTAGTATATAGGTTGCTGATTGCAGTATATATTACCAAAGGGGGGCTGCATGTTTCTTCTTTTCAGAGTAAGATACAGCTAATGGTGCATTCCTTCCAGCAGGATGAGTTGTATGCCTGAGGCGATCCAGTCAGAACATGCTTTCTAATTTAACCCCTCAGTTTAACTATATTTAGTATGGGTGCATTCATATTTACCCACATCTCAGGAATATTGAGAGAGAAAACTAGTTAATGTTTATTAAATGGTTTGATATCCTGGGATTTAAAAAAAATAAATGTTTTTAGGCTTTTCTATAACAGCTCCACATAATTTTGAAGACTCAAATTCTCTTGTATTGGGAGTTAAATTTAGCAATATTGAGATTTGAGATATTCCTTAAGGCTGGCCTGGTTACTCACAAAAAGATACTAAGGAGCATATTTGTGAGCCTATGAACTAATGTAATTCAACCCATCTTTTCATTCCTTTTAACTTTCTGGTTCTAAACTACTGTAAGCCACACTAATTGGATAAGTCATAGAGCAATACCCCTCATCAGAGAATGGAAAATCTTAAAAAGGGTATTAGAGACCTTTGAAGAAATTTATTGATGAAAAGGATCCTGAGAAACATTGAAATGAGACAAGGAGAATCAGGTAATTGAAAGCTGTTAGGTTTCAGAGTGGTAGCCATGTTAGTCTGAACGAGAAGTACTTGTGGCACTTTAGACCCTAACAAATTTATTTGGGCATAAGCTTTCATGGGCTAAAACCCACTTCATCAGATGCATGGAGTGGAAAATACAATAGGAAGATATAAATACAGAGAACATGAAAAGATAGGGGTTGCCATACCAGCGCTAATGAGACAAATCAATTAAAGTGGGCTATTATCAGCAGGAGAAAAAAAAAAACCTTTTGTAGTGATAATCAGGGTGGCCCATTTCAAACAGTTGACAAGAAGGTGTGAGTAGGGGGAAAAATTAGAGGGAAAATTAGCATGAGGAAATAGTTTTTAGTTTGTGTAATGACCCATCCACTCCCAGTCTTTATTCAAGCCTAATTTAATGGTGTCCAGTTTGCAAATTAATTCCAGTTCTGCAGTTTCTCACTGGAGTTTGTTTTTAAAGTTTTTTTTTTGTTGAAGAATTGTGACTTTTAGGTCTGTAATTGAGTGTCCAGGGAGGTTGAAGTATTCTCTGACTGGTTTTAGAATGTTATAATTCTTGACGTCTGATTTGTGTCCATTTATTCTTTTGTGTAGAGAATGTCCGGTTTGGCCAATGTACATGGCAGAGGGCATTTCTGGCACATGATGGCGTATATCACATTGGTAGATGTGCAGGTGAACAAGCCCCTGATGGTGTGGCTGATGTGATTAGGTCCTATGATGGTGTCCCCTGAATAGATATGTGGACAGAGTTGGCAACAGGCTTTGTTGCAAAGATAGGATCCTGGGTTAGTGTTTTTGTTGTGTGGTTGCTGGTGAGTATTTCCTTCAGGTTGGGGGTCTGTCTGTAAGCAAGGACTGGCCTGTCTCCCAAGGTCTGTGAGAGTGAGGGATCGTCCTTCAGGGTAGGTTGTAGATCCTTGATGATGCACTGGAGAGGTTTTAGTTGGGGGCTGAAAGTGACGGCTAGTGGCATTCTGTTACTTTCTTTGTTGGGCCTGTCCTGTAGTAGGTGACTTCTGGGTACTCTTTTGGCTCTGTCAATCTGTTTCGTCACTTTGTCAGGTGGGTATTGTAGTTTTAAGAATGCTTGATAGCGAACTTGTAGGTGTTAGTGTCTATCTGAGGGATTGGAGCATATGCAGTTGTATCTTAGAGCTTGACTGTAGACAATGGATCGTGTGATGTGGTCTGGATGAAAGCTGGAGGCATGTAGGTAAGTGTAGCGGTCAGTAGGTTTCCAGTATAGGGTGGTGTTTATATGACCACCTCTTATTAGCACTGTAGTGTCCAGGAAGTGGATCTCTTGAGTGGACTGGTCCAGGCTGAGATTGATGGTGGGATGGAAATTGTTGAAATCCTGGTGGAATTCCTCAAGGGCTTCTTTTCCATGGGTCCCAATGATGATATCATCAATGTAGCGCAAGCCCATTGCCAACTCTGTCCACATATCTATTGATTATCACTACGAAAGTTTTTTCTCCTGCTGATAATAGCCTACCTTAATTGATTTGTCTCATTAGAGTTGGTATTGCAACCCCCATCTTTTCATGTTCTCTGTGTGTGTATGTGTATCTATATCTATATCTATATATATCTATATCTATATCGATATAGATATAGATCTCTTCCTACTGTATTTTCCACTCCATGCATCTGGTGAAGTGGGTTTTAGCCCATGAAAGCTTATGCCGAAATAAATTTGTTAGTCTCTAACATGCCACAAGTACTCCTCATTCTTTTTGCTGAAAGCTGTTAGAAACACATTCTGGACACAAAGGAGCAGGAGATAAGGGAAGACAGAAATCAGCAATACTAGCATCAAGACCATCTAAGAGAAAGAAGAGGCAAGTTAGAAGAAGAGGCAAGAGTTATACCTGAAATTTCAGAAATCTGAAAAAGAAGCTGACATACTGAATTAATAACAACCCATCTCTCTGTGATTTATAGACACCAAGACTTACCAAAAGAGGAGACGTTTGAAGGCTTTCCTATAGATTTATACCTACTAGGAAAGGCTGGAAATCGATTAGTTCTGTGAAAGACAGCTATTAAAAAACTTACTTTATAGAGTCTCTTTGACAATTTCATGCAAGTACTTGTAAAGACACAGGAGGATTTTGCACTAAGATGTCCTGGAATGGGGACCCAAGAAGCACTTACTTGTTGACACACCCAAGAGGATGGTCAACCACATCTATGAAGCAAGTACTTGAGCAGACATGACACACAAAACTGATGCTGAGATGACCTGACCACCAGCTGACAAAAGGAGATCACAGCCTAAGTGGATGATCAGTGGAATCCTTATCTTTCATGGCATCCTGAGCACTGAGACCTATCAATGACCCCCCAGCTGAGCCTAAAGCAAACCGAGGATAGAAACCTAACACCTCAAGTAGACTAAATAAAAATATACCCTGACAATCCCACTAAAAAAAAGTGTGTCAGATGAGGAGAATAAAAAGGCGTAGTCTTTTAATGAGGAAAATTTCCAAATACTGTAGCTGAAATTTGATAATCCTTTAATAGAGTGAAGAGAAGTGTGTCATAGAATGTGAGACAGTGAATGCAGAATGAGATGCAACCTTATTACTTAAGTATCAGAGGGGTAGCCGTGTTAGTCTGAATCTGTAAAAAGCGACAAAGAGTCCTGTGGCACCTTATACTCTAACAGAAGTCAGTGGCTAGCTGCCCTGGATTAGCGAGGGGTTTCCCTGAAGAAGTGCCAGGGGCTCCTTACCTCTCATGACTTGTCTTTGAGTCTGGCCGTCCTAACTGGTCACTTCTCTGACTTTAAGGAACCCTCTGACTGGCAGGAAGCTGTCTCTCCATTTAGGCTGACATGGGAAAGGAGCAAGGGGCCATTCATACCTTCCTCTTGCTGCAGCAGAGTTTTCCTTCCCATATCCTGGAAGCTAGGGCTTAGGGCAACCACTTGGTCTTTTTTCTCACAATATGTTCATATTTAATTGCTATTGCTTTGTTGTTGCTTTGGCACGCCTGACTTCAGTACCAGGAAAACAGGTTCAAACTATAATAAAGAACAAAATTGTCAGACACATAGATTAACATAATTTGTTAGGGGAAGAGTCAACATGGTTTATGTAAAGAGAAATCATGCCTGACCAAGCTACTAGAATTCTTTGAGGGGGGTCAACAAGCATGTGGACAAGGGGGATCCAATGGATATAGTGTACTTAGATTTTCAGAAGACGTTGACAAGGTCTCTTACCAAAGCCTCTTAAGCAAAGTAAGCTGTCATGGGGTAAGAGGGAAAGTCCTCTCATGGACCAATAACTGGTTAAAAGATAGGAAACAAAGGGTAGGAATAAATGGTCAGTTTTCAGAATGGAAAGAGGTAAATAGTGGTGTCCCCCATGGGTCTGTTCAACATATTCATAAAATGATTTGGAAAAAGGGGTAAATAGTGAAGTGGCAAAATTTACAGATAATACAGAACTATTCAAGATAGTTAAGTCCCAACCTGACTGCGAAGAGTTACAAAGAGATCTCACAAAATTGAGTGACTGGGCAACAAAATGGCAGATGAAATTCAATGTTGATAAATGCAAAGTAATGCACATTGGAAAACTTAATCCCAACTATACATATAAAATGATGGGGTCTATATTAGCTGTTATCACTCCAGAAAGAGATCTTGAGTCATAGATTGTTAGGGTTGGAAGGGACCTCATGAGATTATCTAGTCCAACCCCCTGCTCAAAGCAGGACCAATCCCCAAATCCCTAAATTGCCCCCTCAAGGATTGAATTTACAACCCTGGGTTTAGCAGGCCAATGCTCAAACCACTCAGATAGTTCTCTGAAAACATCCACTCAACGTGCAGTGGCAGTCAAAAAAGCAAACAGAATGTTGGGAATCAAAAAAGGGATAGATAATAAGATAGAAAATATCATATTGCCTCTATATGAATCCATGGTATGCCCACATTTTGAATACTGCATGCAGATATGGTTGCCCCGTCTCAAAAAAGATATATTGGACTTGGAAAAGGTTCAGAACAGGGCAACAAAAATGACTAGCGGTACGGAATGGCTGCCATATGAGGAGAGATTAATAAGACTGGGACTTTTCAGCTTGGAAAAGAGACTACTGGGGGATATGGTTGAGGTCTATAAAATCTTGACTGGTGAGGAGAAAGTAAATAAGAAAGTGTTATTTATTACTCATAACACAAGAACTGGGGGTCACCCAATGAAATTAATAGGCAGCAGGTTTATGTCTGTTACAGCTATCCCCTATTCCATTTTGTTTCTTACAGCTGTCCCCAGATTCCATTTTGTTTTCTGTTCTCCTGTGGCCGCCCTTTCCTGGCTGTTAAGTTGTTTACCAGGGACCACTGCCCTTCTCAAAGGGAGGGCCCCTTAAGTTGTTTAACAAGAGCCATTGCCCTTCTCAAAGGAATGGCCACTTGTGCTGCGTGCTAAGTGGGACCACTGCCCTGTTCAAAGGGTTAGTCCTATTATCACCTCGTTGAGCCTGGGCTTGGTGTAGGGTAGGCAATGTCCAGAGCTGCAAGACCTAATGTGTTTTTAAGATCCTGGGCATGAGTCATAGGCCTCATGTGCTCTTGAGTCACCTATTGCACAGGACTATGTCCAGGCATGTCTCTGGGCTTACCTTCAGTTTTTTCCCTGTGCTCCCTCCTCTGTGACAGAGGGAGCCTATCAGGATTACTGGCGGGAAACTGCCCAAGTTTGCCTTTAAAACCAGACATTTTTGAAACACACCTCAGAAAGGTTCCTGCATTGCTGCCTGGTCTGATCAGCCAGGGGTTCTGGGGGGTCCTTTCTCCGTTCTCATTTTATTTTTGAGCGTACCTCTGTTTTTTGAACGCCCCCCCCCACGAAGAACGAATTGCTACTTGAGAGATCTCCTGATTATTGAGACTGTACCGAGCCCTCCTTGCCTCTTCTGATGTTGCTGCTGCTTCTGCCTTTGCTGCTGCCTTGGGGACTGGTAAGAATCCCTCTGTAAAACTTTCTATACTTTTATTTTATTATTTTAGCTGCTGGCTCTTTCCCCAGCACACAGACTCAAGCTAAACCTTGGTCTATGTCTTAAAACCACTCTTACACTCCAGGGCTCTTTGCCGCTAAAAATAAGTTTGTGCCGCTGCTAAGCTCTGCTCCTGTGGGCTTTGCCTTGGGGCTCTCTGCTTTCAGCTGTATCCACCGCTGTAGCCACCATCCCTTGGCTTCCTTGGGAGCTGGGTCTTGGACACATACCACTCTGCCCTCTGTAACCTCCCCATAGCATAAGGTGCACCATAGGTCTTGTTTTTTTTTAGTTTAATAAGTCATAGTTTGTTAAGATTGTAGAGCTTGTAAGTTTCAACTGCCTTGTTATAGTTTACTGTTTTGTTGCTCCGTATAGTTGCTTGTTATAGCTTTGCTTAGAATTGTGATATTTGTTGTTTTGCCTAGTCGTTGGTTAAGATAGATAAGGTTTTTTGCTGCTTAAATTCGCCTTCCTGCTGTCCCGATCTCTCCCTGAACTTTCCTGTGTCTGTTTTTCCCCCGCTCCAATCTCCCCCTCTGTGTGCTCCTCCGTGTCTCCTTGTTATAACCCTTTGCTGCTTTTCCCCCGCATCTGCACTCCCTCCGAACTTCCCAAACCCCTTGCTGCTCCTCCCCCTGTATAACTTCCCTAACCCTTTGCTGCTTTTTCCCCCGCATCTGCACTCTCTCCGAACTTCCCAACTCCTTGCTGCTTCCCCTCCCCCCGCATCTGCATCACCCTCCGAACTTCCCAAACCCCTTGCTGCTTCTCCCCCTGTGAAACTTCCCAAACCCTTTGCTGTTTTTTTACCTTTGTTTTTGGTGTCCGCTTGTTGCTTAAACCTCTCTCTAGCCCTTCTTTACACTTCTCCGCTGCCCCTCCCCTACCGGAGATCACCATCACACTGCTCCGCTGTCCTCACCCTGCAGGGCTTCAGAGTCTCTCGCTGCTTCCAACCGCTCATCTGCATACCACTAATCACTCACTCCTCCCTCTCCTGTTTCTTGACCCAGCCTTTATATTGATATTGTATTGTTGTACTGTAACTCACATTTTACTTGTAATTATAACACCCCCATTGGTTGCCTCCCCTTTTCTCATATACTTTGTATTTACATTGATGCCACTGTGTTACATTGTGTATCTAGCTATTAACTCATATAGAAGCTACCATTTTATTTTGCATTTCTTTTGGGTACGCTTTGCATTTCCACACTGTATCTAGAGTTGTTTATTGACTGTACTGTATCCCATTGTGCTGAACCCCACTTGCTGTAGCCCACTATTAGAACTCCCTACACTGTTCAATAAGAAGAACTCCCCCCATCGTTGTCTATTGTAAACACCCTATACACCCCATCCCATCGTATTTCATTATTAAATTCCCACCACTTCCTTTTTTTTCCTTTAATAAAGAAATTAATTGGAACCCCAGCTGTGTGGTAATTGCTCCCCAAGATCCCATATACCTGCAGGCAGGGACAGTTTAGAACAAATAAAATGAAGTATTTCTTCACACATTGCACAGTCAACCTGTGGAACTCCTTGCCAGAGGATGTTGTGAAAGCCAAGAGCATAGCAGGGTTCCAAAAAAAACTAGATAAATTCATGGATGATAGGTCCATAAATGGCTATTAGCCAGGATGGGCAGGGATGGTGTCTCTAGCCTCTGTTTGCCAGAAGCTGGGATTGGGTGATAGGGGATGGATCACTTGATGATTACCTGTTCTGCTCATTTCCTCTGGGGCACCTGGCATTGGCTACTGTTGGAAGACAGTATATTGGACTTGATGAACCTTTGGTCTGACCCAGCATGACTGTTCTTATGTTCACTGCATTTCCATTTGGGTCAAGCCAGAATTGCATTTATATTTTCAGTATGTGTCAGTAAGTGAAAATTGCAATGTTAGGGACCGGTTTAGTCTTTGCAGGGAGTTAAATGTATGTGGCTATTTGGGCTGGGACAGTAGGGAGGTGCATATACCTCCCATAACTGTGGGATTCAATGTGTAGCTGAGGTGGAGAGATTCACTGGCAGTGAGACTACCTGCAAGCTTATCTGAGTGACAGCTCTATTCCTCTTTACAGCAGCTAGGGATGTGGGGCTTGTGGACCAAGGCCTATTTCCAAGCCTGCCTGGGCTTAACAGTTTCTGGTTGGGTAGCCATTTTACCTTCACGTCTGCTGATCAAGACAAAGGGTGGCTCACAGTCAGGCTAAGCAGCTACAGCCACCCTTTGCTGCCAGTTTTGTTTGATTGTATTTAATACAGTTGCAGCCTTTGTGCTATCAATTAACCCTAGCTTGTATGGTGTCTTTTTAGGGGATCCCCTTGACAGTTGATTATTTAGGGGTTTTTATTATTATGTAGATGTTTCATTTTCTTGTCTAAAGTCCATAATGATTACACAGAATCATAACACGTCTGGGACTTCAGAAAGCGCATAGGCCATTTGACTTTTTATACACAGTATAACAGTATTCTGATGTTTAATTAAATCCCTGTTTAACTTTTGTGTGAAAATTTAAATGGATCTTTTGTGCTTGAATTGCTTTGCTAGATAACAAACAACTTGTATAGCACATTTGATTTCAGAAGATTCTAGAAAGCAGCCACATCTCCGGCTTAATATATGCCTTGAATATTCCATCCTTGTCTTTGCACCCCTCAAGATGTTTGATTTTCTTGCTTTCATGACATTTGCTGGCTTCTCTCACAAAGTAAATTCTGAACCTGTTCTTTTTCCAGTAGTAAGAAAAAGTCAACACAGCTAATGGGACATGTCACAGTTCATGGCAACTGCACCTGTATTGCCCATCAGTGGCCCAGCAAGGGCACCCACTCTCAAACTTCCAGCTTCCTAGCTGCTGCCTCTCTTCTGTGGAGACACATGTCTCTGACTGGGGCATTTTCCAGGCTGCACTATTCTCTGCCTTCACTGTTATCTCCAGCAGAGACAGGCTGCCAGCAGAACCTAGTAAAGTGTGCATTTTTTAGACCGAATGGATTGAAAGTGAGAGCTTCTAGGAGTTCTTGTAACCACTATTCCTATAATAGGGCTGTAGGGATTAGTCAGACAGGCCCCAGTACTTTGCTGTGTGTGACCCTAAGAGCACCCTGAAGAATTTGCTGGCAAGGCAGACAAGCTGATGTGTCAGGGAATTGTCACACAATTTAGCAGCAGCTTTTGCTCTTACTTGCTGAGGCTGTGAGGGACAACAATGACTCACAGTTCTGGGGACCCCAGCAAATCTTCACACTGGGTAAATACATGTTCTCAGCAGAAGCCCCTGAGCAGAAATAGTGTACTTCTCTGATACACACACATTTGGAGGATAAAGAGAAGGCTAGTCCAAGGGTTAGGGGTATTAGTCTGGGATATTAGAGACTCTGATTCAATTCCCTGTTCTGCCACAAACTTCCTCTCAGTGTTTTGGTTATTTGCCAAGGATGTCGGAAACCCAGGTTCAATTTCCCCTTCCACCTGATGGGGAAAAGAGTCCTTCTCATGCTCTCTGCCTAATTAATATTTAATCCAAAGTGGAATGGCTTCAGTAAGTGAGATTAAGATAGACCCACATCAGCCCAGCCCAGTAGTTAGTGCACTCACCTGAGAGATGGGGTACTGAGGCTGCTAAGCAAGAAACTACAGTTCCCTTCAGTCCCCTTCCCCCCAGCCAGGTAGAAGAAAAGACCCTGACTCAAGAAGTGATGGGGTACTTCTGGGGAAGTGGCAGCTGTTTGGAAGCCAAGAATACTAGAGAGGCTGTATACAGTGAGCAACTCCCGGGAACTGGGTATGCAGCAGGCTGTGCAGAAGCTGAGAAATTGTGCGTGGAACATGTTATGACTGCCCTACACTGCAGCTGGAAGCAGGTATGTGCAGGACTTATGGGGGATCAGTAGACACTGGGGACCCTCTGCACTGGCTCCATGCCCAATGAGACATACCCCTAAGTGATCTTGGCCTGGAAATCTGCAAGCTTCTGTTTGCTTGGAATAGAGGACAGACTGGAGATGGGACCCCAGGCACTAGGCGTGAAGAGCCTTAATCCTTTATTAGCATGTCTCCCACTCCTGGGGCCCAAACAAGAACCACCATTGCCTAAGTTGTAACTGCTTGAGCCACTGTATGTAGGGTATCTGAAACCATTTCTTTCCTTACCATCCCTAGTAAAATACTCCTTCACTTTAGCCATGTGCCTGAGTGGTTATTGGGGACTCACCAGGGCTAGCACCTAAAGAACCTAGCAGCTGAAGCACCTTCAGTGCTTGCCTCAGAATCATAGTACATTGGCACTTTACTAGTACCTTAGAGCATGTCTGCACTTGCGATTGTACATGGTCCACCTTCATTGCTCACCAAATGCCTCCACTCAGCAATATGTAGAGGAGTCACCATTACCAGAAACATCTGTCTGGCATAGGTGGCTTGGTGTCCTACACAGGACTGGAAAACCACTTCTCTTTTCCATTCTGGTACTTTCAAAACTATGTCCTCCAAGTGATGACCAGCCTTTAAAGAACAGAAAGGTGACTGGTAACATTGACACTGAAGGAACCGAAACCCACCCCAACTGGCCCTTGATGCACTGTAAACATTACAAAATGTTAATGGAAGTAATGCAGGTATTTTACCATTTTTACCCTCAGCTCATTCCTTATGGACTGCAAAAGTAGTCTGAAGGAAGGAGGCTATAGTAGTTGCATTCCTGGGATGCTAAAAAGTATCAATATTGTGGTTTTTGGCAGCACAGGTTTCCTACGTACAAATACAATGCTACCCCTGTCTTTGATTTGGTAGGACATTCTGATGCTGAGAGCAACCCCATTCTGCTGGGAGGGCAGGAAAAGCACCCCAGAGATAGCAAAGGAAGACATCAAAAGAGTCTGGAGGACATCCTTGTTGGCATAGACAGAAGAAGTCAGGAACAGTTGAACTTTCTTAGGGCAAGGGAGGATTGGGCTAGGATGGATCAGGATGGGGAATTCCTGAAAAGGAAGAAAGAGCACAGACAATGGGAGTGTTCCCACAGGGAACAGGAGCATGCATATACGGAATAGGATCATGCACTCATGCAGTACCTAGTCCAACTGGTGGTGAAACACTGCAGGACCTGCTCGCTGCTGTGGCTGCTGCTTCTCTCCATGAACAGGCACCACCTCCTTGTCCTCCTCCAGTTGCCACCAATGCTGCTGCTGAGGCAGTGAATCCCAGCTCCCCCACTTCCAGGAAAGAGCAGACTGGACACCTGGAACTATAGCCATCACAGTCAACTGAAAACCCTCTCAGGGGAACCCCCTCAGAACATTCAGTAACTTGTTAAAAGACAGGAAACAGGGGACAAAAAAAATCAGTTTTCAAAATGGAGAATTAAATAGTGGTGTCCCCCGGGATCTGTACTGGGACTAGTTCTATTCAACATATTCATAAATGATCTGGAAAAAGGGGTAAACAGTGAGGTGGTAAAATTTGCAGATGATAAAAAATTACTCAAGATAGTTAAGTACAAAGCTGACTGCGAAGCGTTATGAAGGGATCTCACAAAACTGGGTGATTGGGCAACAAAATGGCTGATGAAATTCAGTGCTGATAAATGCAAAGTAATGCACATTGGAAAACATAATCCCAATGATATATATAAAATGATGGGGTCTAAATTAGCTGTTACCACTCAAGAAAGAGACCTTGTAGTCATTGTGGATAGTTCTCTGAAAACATCCACTCTATGTGAAGAGTCAAAACAGCTAACAGAATATTAGGAACCATTTGGAAAGGGATAGATAATAAAACAGAAAACATCATAATGCCACTATATAAATCCATGGTACACCTATTCTTTGAATATCGCATGCAGTTCTGGTTGCCCAATCTCAGAAAAGATATAAAAACAGCATCAGAAAAGGTACAGAGAAGGGCAACAAAAATTAAGAGTATGGAGTATGAGAAGAGATTAAGAAGTCTGGGATTTTTCATCTTGAAAAGAGATGACTATGGATGGGACAAGATAGCAGTCTATAAAATCATAACTGGTGTGGAGAAAGTAAATAAGGACATTTTATTTACTCCTTCACATAACTCAAGAGCTAGGGGTCACCCTATGAAATCAATAGGCAGCAGGTTTAAAGCAAACAAAAGGAAGTATTAATTCACACAGCGCACAGTCAACCTGTGGAACTCATTGCAAAAGGATGTTGTGAAGGCCAAAACTATAAAAAGGTTCAAAAAAGAACTACATAAATTAATGGAGGATAGGGTCCATCAATGGCTATTAGCTAAGGTGGTCAGGCATGCAACCCCATGCTCTGAGTGTCTCTAAATCTCCAACTGCCAGAAGCTGGGAGTGGACGACAAGAGATTGGTCACTTGATGATTTCCTTTTTTGTTTATTCAGTCTGAAGCATTTGGCATTGGCCACTGTCAGAAGACAGGATACAGGGCTAGATGGACCATTGATCTGCCCCTGGATGGCTGTTCTTATGTAAAGATTTGTCTGAAAGTTTGGTGCCATGAAAATGCAAACAATTCCATCTCTCCCATAACCCCTTTCCCCCACCTGTGAGAAAGTGCTAGGAGCCTAGAGTTGACCTACCAATCTGGTTGCTGAGGTGCTAGCTCTATTACCCTCCCCTTCCCCCGCAGAGTGGACTTACTTGGGAGATGGGTGCTCAATGGCTTAATTAGGCAGGAGATTGACAAACTAAGAAGAGCAATCAACATATCAGCTGGGTGCAATTAAAGGAGAGGAAGGGAGTGCAAGGAAGGAAGGATGCTGTCAGGAGTCTGGGGATACAGGTTCTCAGGATGAGATCTTTCCGTCTTGATCCCTGGAGAGTGGGCTAAGGGGGAAATTTATGTCCATTTGTATGCTAATGTATGAGGCTGTACTGGTGGAGGGGACCTCATCAACAGCACACTGTTGCTTATTCACAGCTTACTTCATTGTCAAGAATGCCCCTACTTTAAAAAAAATAACAAATTAATGGAGGGGAGCAGCGTGACAAGACTATTTTCTCTGCCCTTTGGACCAACGCAAATAGGCTGTATGCACTCCAGGTTTATAACTATTGCTGTCCAAAGCACAACAGTGAAAAACTGGAGAATTTAACTGACGTGTCTTTATATCTTTATTAGTAATAAGTGAAAACACAGACAAGTAGAGCAAAAGTAAAATAACATTAAAGGTATCTGACACTGAGCAGTGCTTTTATGATCCCCACGTATTCATCCCCACTCAACCATTACCACTGGCAAACATGGGAACACTCATAGAATCATAGAATTATAGAATATCAAGGTTGGAAGGGACCTCAGGAGGTCATCTAGTCCAACCCTCTGCTCAAAGCAGGACCAATCCCCAACTAAATCATCCCAGGCAGGGCTTTGTCAAGCCTGACCTTAAAAACTTCTAAGGAAGGAGATACCACCGCCTCCCTAGGTAACTCATTCCAGTGCTTCACTGCCCTCCTAGTGAAAAAGTTTTTCCTAATATCCAACCTAAACCTCCCCCACTGCAACTTGAGACCATTACTCCTTGTTCTGTCATCTGCTACCACTGAGAACAGTTTAGATCCATCCTCTTTGGAGCCCCCTTTCAGGTAGTTGAAGGCTGCTATCAAATTCTCCCTCATTCTTCTCTTCTTCAGATGAAATAATCCCAATTCCCTCAGCCTCTCCTCATAAATCAAATGCAGTGAGAATGATCATGCAGAGCACTGGGTAAGTGCTGTGAGCAATGCTGCCAGAAAACATTGTGAGTAAAGAATGTGTGAATTCCCTCCCAAAACCTTACATAACTTTGTTAAAGTAACTTTAAAAAAAACTACTCAAGTGCTCCCCATAAACCAACCTGAAACTGTGCAGTTAACATAACAAGAACATTACAGTGTGTTATCACTGGCCTAAGTACAAAACCACGGCCAAAGGCATTAACCTTAAGGACCCTCACACAGTCGTCTGCCTTCAGTTAGCACATTAATGTCGGGTGCAGGAGATCAGAACCCCCCGAGGAATCTTGCAACAGAACTGTGTGGCAATGCTCTATTGAGCTTTTCAAGCAGCACCATCGTATCACTTGGCACAGTTGCAAGTCACATCCTGACTACCTGCTGTTCTACAATGTTTGAGCAAACAACATCATGAATTTCCCTGGTCCTAGAGGAACCAGGAGCAGTGTGCACATGGGTTGGGTCAGGCTGCCTGTACAGATCACTGATCTTCCCTGAGCCCACTTGCTGAGGAAGTATTTCCTTTTGGCCTCACATACATTGTGCAAGTCACAGCACTGCATGATAATCTGAATTGCATTGGCCTCATTGGCATCCACATGTTTCTGGGGGCATTGCTAATGGTTTTTGAGCTGCCCCAAAGCACACTCCATTCTGCAGCTACTCAGTTTGTAGTTGAATTCCCTTTTTTCTTGGCTCAGCAACGTCTGGGTACAGCTTCATGAGCCATGGAAGGAGTCGGTCCCCCAAAATAAATGTCATCATTGAAACTGTTGTTTCACCACATTGTTTCTGGGGAATAAAGTCCCTTCTTCCCCCTTACAGTACAACTCTGATCTCCTGAGCATCCTGGTGTCATAGACCTTTCCTGTGGGTCCAACATTTGTGTTCCTAAGCCGACACCTGTGGTCCACTAAACCTTGGCAAGCCAGTGAATAGTAACCTTTGCAATTCACATGTTCACTGGCCACTTTTTGTGGGTAATATACAGAGATGTGTGTTCTATCAATGACCTCCAGACTGTTTGGAAACCTCATCCCTTGAAATCCCACTATAATTGCAGGGACTTGGGTAATGGCAACTACCCATGGGTAGATCATGGGTAGTACCAGTGGCCTGGCAAATTCGTAGAACCACCACCCCGACAGATGACTTCTGAGTTCTTAGGCAGGATGAGGCATTCCAGCAAATGGAAAAACCAGTAGCTGTTAAATGTTGCCACTTTCCAAAAGGCGATTGCTAAGGACTTCAGTACTGGTATGGATTCTTGAAAACAAGTGGTCTGGCACTGGAGGGTTGGTGCAAGCTGCTCACACAATGGATGAAGGTCTGCTTCCTTAGTCTGAAGTTGTGCAGCCACTGGTCGTCATCCCAGATTTCCCACTACACCATGCTTGTTCTCTGAGACCAGAATTGTCAGTCCACTCATGGGCATACTGTTGCAATCTGGCATTCAACACATCTATCTGTTCCATTGGACCCAAGTGGATTTTCATTCCCCCCCTCTGGGTCAGCTGTTTTAGCTGTCTGAAATCTGTCTGGACCAATTCGGTCCAGTATCCAGCACTGTGCCATATGAACAGATGTCCTGTGAGCAATAGCAGGAACAGAGTGACATCATCGTGGACTTGCTAAATTGCAGAAGGAAGAGATGACAGGGAACTGCCATCGTCAAATGCATGTAGTTCCAGCAGTGCACAGCAAGATGGTTCCTAGAGTATCTCCTGTGATGCACAGCACTTTGGATTACTACCCCTGAAATATTAGCGCTAATGTCATGTACTGAAAGTGGGTAGAGTAGATGAGGATATGCGGCTGTGCACAGCATATACCCATGCACAGCACAGCATATATGAGGGATGGGGTACATGGTCCAGCAGAACATGGACATGGAACTGTGTATACTTGTGTACTGCTCTACTGGGTAGACATAGCCTTTAGAGGTACTGTGTACTCAAGCACTAAACAGATATAATAATTACAGTGGGAAACCCCTCTTCAAATCCTTTCCCTCTGGCAGAGAGGGGAATTGAAGCAGGGACCTCCCACATCCTGGGTGAGCGTGGGTTAAAAGTCATAAGGGAGACCTTCTTCCCCCAACTTTTTTGTGTGGAGCTGGGCATGTTCAAAGTACGCCAACAAGATCAGGCTCCACAGGTGAGATAGGTGTTGGTCCACCTGTCTTCACCTGATTTAAGGATTGCATTGGGGCTTAGGTGTGAAATGGCATCCTGATGCTGGCCTGAGGCAGCACTGTGCATGTCCAGAGGCAGAAGCATAAGCAACAAGGGAACTTTTATAGCAAAAATGTGCTCATCAAGTGAGATTAGGTGGCAGTCAAGCAGAAGTTTTATGGATTGCAGTGGTGCCTAAAACTGGGACTTAGGTGCCTAAATTTAGGGTTTAGGCACCTATGTCCCTTTGTACCTCAGTTCCCAATATGTGAAATTAAGGTACTTCCCTACCTCCCAGGGTGTTGTGAGGATAAATACATTAATGTCACGAGGCACTCAGGTACTACAGTGACAAGGGCCATGTAAATGTCTAAGATAGTCCAGTAGACCCGTATTGTATATTAACTACAATATCTGCAATATTGCATATTAGCTTTAATACTTTAAATTGCATTTAACTTCCAGCCATTCTTGGTAAATGTCAGGTTGCCCAGATGGCAACCTGGATAGCTACTCAAGCTATAATGTGCCTCAACCCCGTGCTGGAAAGACCAAAGGATGACAGGGAGTAAGTGTAGTTTATGTACCCATTCAGCTCTTGGCTTCTCTGTTGAGACTGTCAACAAGGATGCCAATTAATGATAACTGGAGTTTTTCTCCACCCAGACATCTTTAAAAGATTACTACCAAAGGGTGTATTGAGTTATATGACATCATATATATAGGTCACCTTCATGCATAAACAAGGCCAGAGATTCAGTGTTGTTAAACTCTGGCAGGAAATCCAATAAGTTTTCCGCCTTCCACAGGCCATGGAACTGTTTTAAATGCCATCTCGTGTGTTGCTTTTAGAGTGCTCTAAATCTTCTGAGATTTGTAGCATCCTTTCCTTCAGGCTTTGGTGCCGTTTATATAGTATATTAGAGCTTCCAGCCACCATTTCCTTTGAAGAACAAACAGGAGAAGAAATTGGTCTTTTGCCCTACAAGGTAACTATTAAAATGATAGATTAGAGCCAAAAAGCCCAGTCCTGTGCCCATTACAGTAATTGGGAGTTTTTTCATTGACTTTAATGGGATAAGGAGATGGCTAATAGCCTTGGTTTTTTAACTATAGTGCATGAAATATGTTATAGGGAAACAGGATCATTGTTTCTTATGAGGTTCTGATCACACTGGTTGCTTATATCATACCTGAAGTCCTAATCCTCTATTTGTAAAAATCACATTTGGTTGCTGGGGCAATGAATGCAGTGTCATGAACAAAGGATTAGGACTTCAAGTGAGAGCTAAGCAGCAGATGCAGAAAAACTCTGAGAAACAAAGATGCCATTTTCACACAAATATTCTTGGTATAGGAAGATGACACAATAGCACAAACAAAAACCCAACATTGTTTCTAACCTGAATGTTTGTCTAAAGGATCTGCATTCCCATAGCTGCATCAAAGTTAGGGACCTAAAAACAATTTATCCTTAAAATAACAGTCATCCTGTAGGTCTTCTGCTTTTCCACAGTATTGCAGTAGTTTGTAGCTATTGCAATAAACAAAAGTGAGGAGCTCTAAATAAAAGCTATGCATTCACCTATGTTATTACAAAATATACAGGAAAATCCTATATTGCACATATAGAACACACAGTATTAATCTCTTATTAACTTTGTTATTTGTAAGTCAAATTTCTTCCCCTCATAGATCAGTGATAAAGGCAAGGATCCATTCCTCAGGATGTAGAGATTGAGGGGAGGAGCAGCATGAGGCTCTATTTGTTTCAATTTTATTTTTCTTTTACTTTCAGACATCAAATCAAAGTGACTAAAACATGTTACTCTAGATTATTTCCACTGTTTGTAAGAAGGGGGCAATCTCCTATATAACAAGAAAAAGAAAATTGGGGAAAATTCTTAAACTTACCAACTATGAAAAAAGGAAGCAATGTTAATGTTCAATCTAGCCAGCAGGGTCAGGAACTTGGGCTGGCACACAGTATCTCATCACCTGTGGAAGCAGTTTGTCAGTCTACCCACCTCCCTCTTGCGTATGATAGAAAAGAGACAGAGAGATGTGTATGCTTTGAAAACAGTTAAAAAAGATTTATTGAGGAAATTGACAATAGCAGGGATAGGGCAATGATAACTAGAATAAACAACCCAATACAAATGCAAGTGTGGCTGCCTCCAATTGGACATGAAGCTTGGAGATCCGTACAGCCCTTAACCTTGAATTTATTTAAACTAAACAAAAGGAAAACACAAACTACCCCAATACTGTACTGAGTTAGAGGGGACAACTTCAGGTAAGACAAAACAGCTGATGGTGGTGTATCTTGTTGTAGCTTGACAGCGTGGGATCCGAATCCTGGACCTCAAACCAAGCTTTGCAGCCTGACTTGGGCTATGGGAGTGAGGAGCACAGGACCATCAGTGAAGATCTACTGGAAACAGGATTGAAGATAAAAATGTCGCTGGAATCAGGATATAGGTAGGTGTTATAGTTCATGAGTGATGGTAAGTGATCAAGTATCAGAGGGGTAGCTGTTTTAGTCTGTATCCACAAAAACAATGAGGAGTCTGGTGGCACCTTAAAGACTAACAGATTTATTTGGGCATACATTTTTGTGGGTAAAAAAACACTTCTTCAGATGCATGGAGTGAAAATTACAGATACAAGCATAAATATACTGGCACATGAAGAGAAAGGAGTTACTTTACAAGTGGAGAACCAGTGATGACAAGGCCAATTCAATCAGGGTGGATGTGGTCCACTCCCAATAACTGAGGAGGAGGTGTCAATACCAAAAGAGGGGAAATTGCTTTTGTAGTAAGCCAGCCACTCCCAGTCCCCATTCAAGCCCGAATTAATGGTGTTCTTACCTACATGCCTTGAACGTAACTCCCTTCTCTTCATGTGCCAGTATATTTATGCTTGTATCTGTAATTTTCACTCCATGCATCTGAAGAAGTGTTTTTTTTTTTACCCACTAAAGCTTATGGCCAAATAAATCTGTTAGTCTTTAAGGTGCGACCAGACTCCTAATTGTTTTTATGGTAAGTGGTGTCTTCTTGGCCAATGGTGTGGGTCCGGAGGTGTTGAAGAGATGCTCGACGTCTGCGTAAATCAACGGCTGCCACTCTGATGGACAGCAATAATGCTCAGGTGTGCAGCCCTTTTTATAGGCTTAGTGGCGCTAACCTAGTGGTCTGAGCTGGTTCTAACTATCTCCTAAGAGTCTGTTGCTCTTTTCCCACCACTAGTAGAGTCCGAGTTGTCATTATGGCACGACACCATCTTGAATCATGGAATCCATTGATTTGTTCCATAATTAACTCATTTTATACTAATAATTACAGCAAACACATTAATTCAAACATAAACACTAACATTAACATCATTAAACATACATTTAGGAGAAAACTCCCAACAGCAAGACTCAACTAGCAGCAGCTATTTGTATTAATTAACTAGCAAACCTATTGGAGAGCTGCAGTAGTCTGGACTAGCCTCCAGAAATGCATGCTGGGAAAAATGTTCTTGGCAACCCTGGATTGGTAGTTAATAGGGTTCTAGTAATGTAGGTTGTTCAGTGGTATGGTGGCTAGTGTGGCGTGTTTGTCTGAAATTATTGTTGCTCTAATATGGAGATGTGGACGGTAAACTGGTAAGTAGCTGAGTTGATAGCTCTTTGATATCTTTCACTTTGCTCCATTTTCAAGACTTTCCACTGTGATGCTCCCCAGGGTTGTGAGGCACCTCCCCACCATCTGCCCTTAGTGTGAAATAGTCTTGTTGGTGCCTGCTGTGGATCAGTTCCCTGAAACCAACCACCTCTGATAGTCCAAGCAGTGCCTTCAAGGCTTCCACAGGTCTTGCTCTTGATATACAGGTTAGTGATAGGCACACACCAATCCCTGAGTCCTTGGAGTATTCTCTGCAATGTCCACTGAACACTCGTAGAATTTCCAGGCTTGCCATTCCCAGCTTGTAAGAGTGAATTCAAGACCAGCACTTTGCTTCATACCACAGCACTGATATATATTTATAGTGAGAACAAGAATAAGTTTATTTTCAAAAAACAGAGATTCAAGTGACAGTGATTAAGAATATTGGAAACAAATGGTTACATATAAAACAAAATAATAAGACTGTTTCTAGAGACTAAACTAATATGTTCATCTCCTGTCTAAAGAAGTTTATCACACCCAAAATTTGCTTCAGTGTTTTCAGCAAAACTTGCCTGAGATCCCCCCTAATATGCTCACGCAAACTTTTGACCTGTACCACTAGATCTTCTCTGACAGGAAACCTGTTTTTCACCTTTGGTTGTGACCAGTCCTCCCCCCAAGACACAGACTTTAAGAACATATTTTCAATATATATATACATAACTCCTTTACACAGTATTTGTACAGACATTTCACAATAAAAAAGCATGATGACCAGCATGACACTGACTTTCATGTGAGACCTTATGTATCACGCTTTGTTGAACTAGAATGTATGTGTCAAACACAAGAGATCCATGTAAGCTCTCTGCACCCCCTTTCTCATTGGCATTAAGAGGTATTTTGGTCTCGGCCACTCTTCACAGATTCAATAGCCTCAGTGATAATAGGATTAATAATGTGCTTAACACATTGAGACACAAACTCTAGGGGTATTTCTAGTGATGTGGACTAGCTTGTCATGGATGGATTACCAGAAATGGTGCATTTGTTGGAAATGGTGCATTTGTTTTCACTGTGGTCTAAATCCATGACTAACTTGAAGTCTTGGAAATAATCCACTTACCTGAGAGTGGAAAAACAATGTAAAAATATTCTTCAAACACAAAACAACCTTTTGCATGCTTAAATAACTCAAAACTGCAAAGAGAATTTTATGAAACTTCCACTCCCTTACCACACACTAAACCTCTCCTCGGGATAAGAGAGCTGAAAAAATTCAGCCCAAGGATTTTTTTTGCCGAGTTATAAACACATTAACATGGGGAATTAGAATGAAAATGCTTCCACAATCATTACAATATTCTTTCTACTTTGCTACTATTATTTTATGCATTTTGGTTATTAGAGTTCAATGTTAATTTGGTATAACAGGGAAAAAATCTTTAGAAACAAACTACTTTGCAGTTATGAATAATTGCCAAACATATTAATGTGAATTACAAAATGTTAATTAGTGGAATCTGGTGCAGTTCAAATGTTGTCTACATATGTTGCAAAGTTCTGTCCCAGGCACATGAAGAAATCCAGATTAAAATATAAATAGATGAACATCTTTTTATTTTATTTTTGTTGCTGGATGATACACACAGTATGTGGATTGCTCTAACTTATTCATGTTAAAATGATCTCATTTTAGATCTGCCAACTCCAGCTTCAGATGTACCTTTTCAAGATTTGAAAAAGTGGATTTCAGGCTTTTTTTGGAGCTAGAGAAAGCTGAGAGTTAAACATAACTACTTAAACTCATTCAGCAGTGGCGTTAGCCTTGCCAAAAGCAAAAGCCTGTTATATTGCTGGGAGATTACATGTTGGAATCTCTGAATTATTCCTAGTAACAATAAATGGTGAGAGAAAGAGAGAGAGAAGGTTAATTCAATGACTTAAACCATAAACTTGTAGCACTGAGCCATATTGTGGAATTATAGCGATGGTAAAAAGTACTGCTCTGTTTTCTTTAACTTCTGTATAATATATACTGTTCACTTCCTGTTTTGAGTCTGCTTGGAGGTAATGGGCTTTTCAAGCTTCTAACAGAATGTAAGCTGTAAGCAATTTATTAAATGGTAATAAAATTAACTATGCAAGGGTGATGTGGTAATTCATTGGTTCAGTGTTTTGAAAATGTAAAGTGCTATCTAAGGAGTGGTGGAAGTATTAATTTAAAAAAACAAACTATTAACTGTCTTACATTTTAGGCTTTCTTTCTGAATACTGTAGGTCTATATATTTTAGTGTGACACTAAAGTGATGGGATTCCTCTTATGAGTAAAGGCTACATACTTTGTTGCATGTTTAGCAATGTTTGTTAGACTCATAACTCTTGCGTTTGTTTTCTCCAGATAACATTGTCATGTTGTTTCTGCGTCTGCAGTTCTCTACAAGATGAGCTTGATCTTTACATTTGTGTGTATTTTCCTATGCAATGGACATGGGGGACAGAACTTCAGGTTGTGTAAATTGTCAAAGCTCCATTGAAGATAATGGAGCTACAATAATTAATACCCAGCTGAAAATGTTGCCACAGTTACTGGGAAAGCTGCACTGCTGGTCCTTCTAAGGGTCTCTTTGAGTGCATCCCCAGAGGTGTCAGGCCTTGGCTGTTACCTCTTCTTGGATAGAGTTCTGCAATTCATCCATTCACAGACCAGAACCTGGGTTATACTCTCCTGGCTCCCAATTGTGACTGAGTCAGCAGGTCCAGCTGGGGTTGGACCCTGCCAGGTTTCTCTTTGGAATCCTATGACAGCATACATTTGCAGTGAGACCGAAACAGCTTCTTGAAATAAAGCATGTTTTATTTTGCCCAGAAGATACACGGCACTTAGAGAAACAGATTTAAAACAACAGAGACCTATACCTATATTCCCTTGCCTAAACTTATCCTTTTTGTCCGTAGATCACGTGTTGGACTTATTCTACTGCCTACATGGCTAGCAGCCTGGTCTCTTTGTCTCAGACAGACTGTCAGTTTTTTCCTGACATCCTTGCCAGCCTCACTTAGCTCACTCAGCCACCCCTCCTTTTCTAGGGTCTTTTATTTTTTTCACCTCCTCTTATCCCAGAATTAGCCTGGGGGAAGGTATTGCATTCTAGCCTGGACAGAATCAGCTATTGTTATCTTAACTTCTCTGAAGTTGGATATATGAGGTTGACATATCTCTGTCACTGTTTTACTTTTCCTGCTAGGTTTTGTAACAGCTTTTTTATAGCCTCCTTTGATTTAACCCTATGTATTCATTCAGGCCAAAATATGAAATTGAAGAGAAAACCAGAATCACGTGATATTAATAAAAGATAAGAAAGACTGATGGAGTGTATTCCCCACACTGATTCTGAGAGGGTAAATTAGGCCAGATAGGTCTAATTAAGCAGCAAGTAGGGGAGAGATGTAGGCTCCAAGGTGTTACCTATCAGCTATGTGTTCTTGGGGAACCAGGGTGCAGTATTGTCTGACTCATAAAAGACCTCCCTTCCCCCCAGCCTCAACTTGAACCAAAGCCGATCAGAAGAAAGACTTACAAAAGCAATGAAAAGGCAGTGGGAGACCCACCTGAACCCCTCCAGACAAGGGTGACATGATTAAGGAAACTCCCCTAGCCTTATCTGCATCAAAGATGGGACAGGGAGGCATCTCCATTAGGGATGGAAAACAGAGATTCCAAAGAAAGAACCTCACTGAACTCTGGGACCAGAAAAGCAGGGAAGCACTGCATGATGGGAGATCTCTGCTTCAGACGTTAATGAAGCCACGTCTGCACACACCCAGCTCAGCAGTTATCAAACCAATTCTAGTAATAAATCCTTTATTGGTACCCAAAACAGTGAAGCTCCCTAATTGCATTGTGAGCGCCCTTGAAGGAACACCACCCATAGACAGGAGTGATCAGTTCCTATTGTCTAGCTTGAACAAAACAACTTTGGTATACTCCCTTGAGCCATCAGTTTACCCATAAACAAATCTAGTGTTCTCCCTTGAACCATTGTTTTTCCGTACAAAAACTTCTACCCATGCTCAAGTAAGTGTTTTAATGCCTGGATCCAACATCTGCATCAGTTCCACTGGGACATCATCTTCTCCTGACTGATCGTGCTGAGGGCTCTGCCTGTCTCCAGACCCTCAGCTACCCACCACCACCTGGGAACCCCAATTGATTCAAGCTTCACGGAATGGTGAGAACCCAGCTCTCTCTCTCTCTCTCTCTCTCTGTCTCGGTATTGCCTTCTGACCCTGACTTGTGTGATCAGTTATAGTTTTCTAAACCTGACTTTTATAATCAAATTTAAGTTAGATATAATATTATAACTGTTTTGTTTGTTTGGCTCCCCTATGGTTATTAACTGGCAATAAATAACTTCCGTGGTTAAGCTTGTTGCTTCTCTCTCTCTCTCTCTCTCCCCCTTGTGGTTGTTTTTTGGCTTCGTCATTAGCTCTGCAGCAACACTCCTCGTACCTAACCTAAAGATCCCTGAAGTGCCCTAAAATCCTGTGAGGTCTGCTCATCAAGTGGGTTACTACCAGGACAACTGTAACGTGAAGGGGACGTATTGAACCTGGGGCATATTAGGGTGGCTGCTTGGAAATGCTGCTCAACCCAGCCTGCTGAGTCCAGGGACATATAAGGGGTCAGCATGGAAGTGCTGATTAACCCAGTCCTATCAGACACGCTCTGTTAAATGTGTATATGTGTGTGTCTTTGTCTGATTATGGGGCTGGAAGAACCCAACCCTGGGGAACCAAGGTCCTGCAGGATAGCTCCACGGGGAGGGAACTTGCAGAAGAAGAGCTCTGTTTGAGAACACAAGTGACACAAGCAGTACATTGATAGAATTACAGAATCCCCAAGCCCCCCCCGCCCCAGAAGAGTAACCATAATAAATGAGCATACCCCAAAGTAATGGGCAAATCTGCTAGCAAAGGAGGCAACTAATCAGAAGCAGCCTCAGCTGGGCAGAAGCAAGAGGGGCCTCTATAAAGTCCAGGAGCCATGAACAGCAAAAGGGGAGTTTTTGTCCTTCTTCTTCTGTAGGAAGAAACTCAGGGAAACAGCAGCAAGGATTAAGATGGTACAGGCCTTGGCTGTATGTTATAGAGTCTTGGGGCTGGAACCAAGTGGGTTCTCTAGCAGCCATTGAGTAGTGGCACAGGGTTTTGGAGATATCAACTGGACAGCTAGTCCGGAAGGGCTGTGATTTCCCTGGATGGGGAGGAAATTAGTGACCTGGCTAGAGGACCAAGCCACAAACTAGAAGCTGCTGCTCTGGGATTGAGAGAGACTGCAGCCTGAGAGAAGAAGATGGGTAGAGAGACTGGTGAGGAGGATGCAGAACCTGGCAGAGCATATCCCCAGGAGGAGGTGCTATGAGTGATGATGGAAACCTGTCACACAGACACTTTTGAAGTTTGTCACAGGTGTGCCACGGGGTTTCTATCTAAACTTTAAAGAGTATTGTGCTCAAGACACTTTCATTTTTTCACATACATTTTGTTCCCTGAAAGGTTGCCCCCATCTTTACCTAATGTAACACCAAATAAACAATTTAACTTATTTTTATTTCCAAATTTCTCGCAGTTTGGGGTACGCATGGAGACCACTTGCTGTTTTCCCTCAATCTCTTCATTTTGCCATGACACTACTTCAGTATTTTCATGTTTGGCAGCGTCAGTAGTTTATTTCCTCATTCACGTGTTTGAGATTACTTCAGTTCCAGATTTCAGGGCTGCGATAAATACATTTATGTGAAGTTAGACTATAGAGACACAGTAGAGCTCTTTATTAAGGCTGGATTCAGTTTTTTTTACTTTAAGCAGGGATTTAATCTCTTTCCTTTGTAGGAAGAATTCAGGATATCTACTGCAGTAGCAAATTTATAAACCTCCTGTAAGGACCAGCTGCTTCAAAGGGACAAGTACTCTTTCTCTCCCAGTGTGGATTACATACTTTAATGCAGGCAGTAGAGGTTTATGCTTTTCTGTCCAGAGGTCAGGAGTTCAATCATTATAGAAAGCAACTCTTCCAGGAGCATCATTACACAAAAGGCAGTAGACTCAAAACATCTTTTGTACTCCAGTCACAAGAAGAGAGCTCTCTAATAGTGTGGATTTTATATCTTTTGGACCCCAAGAACCTTGTCCTGGGTGTTTGAGGCCAGAATTAAAACACGTCATTTTTAAACCACCAGCTCCACTTAGGTCATCAGCATGGTTTGAACCTGAAAGCATGAACCTCTATTGCTTGAGCAAATTTGAATGACAGTTAAGTGTCTAGACATTTGAAAACCCCACCAGGCAACTATCTACATCTTTAAGTGCCTAATCCTTTAAAAATGTTGACCTAAATCTTCTAGCTACACTCAGGTCATGTCTATACAGAGAGTTAGTGGCAGACTGGGTGTAAATCTGCAGCACTCTTGCCTGCTGCACAGTAGCTGTCCATGTGGACAGGTTACCAGGCACTAAAAGTTCCACAGTGCAATGTAGATCAGTAGATCAAAGCACACAATAGAATTCTTAGTGTATGTGTAGCGAGGCGGTGTGGCTCCCCTCCCCCGCAGGGAGGGTCGAGCCCTGTCAGTCATCCACAGGGGCGGGGCCGCTGAGCGGAAGTCCCACCCCTCAGAGGGTCAGGCGGCGACCTGGAAGAATAAAAGCCGGGCCCCAGCCTTCAGCTGCAGGTCTGCCACTGGCAGGAGCAGACGTGTCTGCCGATGCCCGTAACTGGGAGACTGCCCAAGCCAGAGGCCGAGACCAGGAGCTGCAAGAGCGGCCTCACCCCTACTACGACGAGGAGCCGCCGGAGCATTCTCGAGGCTGCTACGACGAGGAGCTGCCAGAGCTGCCTCGCCCCTACTATGGCCCCGAGGAGCCCCCAGACCAGGCTTGGCCCGCATTCCCGGAAACATTACCGGACCTGCCGCCCAGCCCGGACTGGGAGGAACTGATGGTCCTGAACGTCCCTGGAACAGAGGCCCCGGACCAGGTAGGAGTAGAGGGAGAGCTAGGAAGTAGCCCGGGGGCACCTGACTCCAGTCAGGCTGCAGAGCTACCTTTGCCAATGTCAGTGTGTTTTGGTCAGGACCCCCATTGACCATCAGCAGCAGTGACAGCCGCTACCAGGGCCCTGGGCTGGAACGCAGAGGAGTGGGTGGGCCTGCGTTCCCCCTGCCACCCGTACCCGGGTAGCAGACTCCCCCTCTCCCCGACCTAAGGCCAGAGCTGATTGTACTGTGTTTGGCGCCCCGCCCGAACCAAGGGCTGGGCCCTTTTGACTTTGCCACTGCTCTGCCCTGCTCCAGAGGGCCAGAGCTGATTGTAACTGCAAGGACGACAGTGAGGCCGGTGTGGCTCCCCTCCCCTGCAAGGAGGTTTGAGCCCCGGCGGACCCCGTCTACAGTATGTTAGCAGGGTCTACATCGACAGTTAGTATGTGGTATGCTAAAGCGATGTGTATTTATACCTCCTGCTTGCCACCCACTAACACTCCATATAGACAAGCCCTCAGTAGCAGACCCATAAACTTTTTATATTAACAAGCCACAAGAGGGGGACAACTAATCACATTCTCCTAGTGTGGGTTACACAAGCACGTAGATTAAGCATATTCACCCACCAAGACACTGTGTCTAAGACTGATGCTGTCAAGTATAATTCCCAATTCTGGACCTTAGCGTCCAAAATATGGGTACTAGCATGAATTCCCCTAAGCTTAATTACCAGCTTAGATCTGATAGACTGCCACCAATCAAGAATTTTTAGGGCTTGATACCCTCCGGTCCCCCCCTCCGGTCCCCCCCAAAACCTTCCCAGAGGACCCCAAGACCCAGATTCCTTAAGTCTCACAACAAAGGGAAATAAGCCATTCCCTTCCCTCTCCCTTCTTCCTCCCAGCTCCTTCCCACCCTGGGAGATCACCTGATTCAACTTTTTGAATCACCGCACCGAGAGGAGTGTTACCTTCCCCCTCACCCAGAGGCAATACAAGCTGCGTGAATATAACACAAAGAGAAAATTTATCCTTCCCTTCTCCCCACCAATTCCCTTGAACCTTAACTAGGAGAAAAAAAATTAAACAGGTCATAAAAGCAAAACTTTTAATAAGAAAGAAAGAAGAAGTAAAAGGTTTATCTCTGCACTTTAGATGGTAAAAAGTTACAGGGTCTTTCAACTATAAACAATAGAAAGAAACTTTCTCCAGCAGAAACACAATTTAAGCTACTTCCAGCAAGTACACATATGCAAATGGAAAAAAAAAACAAATTAAAAGACTATGACCGCCTTTTCTTACTTACAATTCTGAATAGATAAGAGACTGTAGCACGGAGGTTGGCAGAAACCTGGTTGCACCTCTAGTCCCATCCAGGACCCAGAGAGAACAAAGCCAAACCCCAAACCCACAAACAAAGGCTTCCCTCCCATGAGATTTGAAAGTATCTTGTCTTCTGATTGGTCCTCTGGTCAGGTGTTTTGGGTCCCTGTTTGTTAACCCTTTACAGGTAAGAGAGACATTAACCCTTAACTATCTGTTTATGACAGATGCCTCCTACAGTAGGGACCTGGGTTCTATTCCCAGATCTAACTAAAATTAGAAGGGAGATCTGGAAGCATAATTATGTAGTGAGGAAAAAATTTGGTGACTATAAATTCTGCACCCATCTGTTGCCCTGACATGGCATCCTGGGAGATTTGCTGCTTGCCAGAGGCCTGTATTCAAGACATTATGGAGGAATTGTTGAGGATCATCCGGCCCTTTGACTACTACCTCATGCTACTCATCCATGTGGGCACTAATGATACTCTGAGGTATGATCCTCAGAAGATCAAAAGTGACTACAGGCATCTGGGAGTACGGACGAAGGAGTTAGAAGCACAGGTGGTATTCTCTTGGATCCTTCTGGTCAAGGGTAGGGGCCAAGGCAGAGACAGATGCATCCTGGAGGTGAATACCTGGCTGCAAAGATGGTGTCTCCAGGAGGACTTCAGTTTCCTTGACCACAGGATGCTGTTCCAGGAAGAAGGACTGCTAAGCAGAGGTTGGGTCCACCTATCAAGGAAGGGGAAGAACATATTTGGTTACACATTGGCTAACCTAGTGAGGAGGGCTTTAAGCTAGGTTTGAAAGGGGCAGGTGACCAAAGTCCACAGGTAAGTCAAAAACGTCGAGACCTGGGAGAAGGTTCAGAATTTTGAGGGAGCATGGGCTGTTATAGCAGGGATAAGGGAAAGACAAGACAGAACTGGGGAGGGGAAATCAAATCAGTATCTTAGATGTCTGTATAATAATGCGAGAAGTATGCGGAATAAGCAGGAAGAACTCGAAATGCTAGTAAATAAATACATCTATGACATAGTTGGCATCACAGAGACCTGGTGGGATAATACATGACTGGAATATTGGTATAGAAGGGTACAGCTTGCTCAGGAAAGACTGGCAGGGGAAAAAGGGAGGAGGTGTTGCCTTATATATTAAAAATGTATGCACTTGGACTGATTTTGAGATGGAAATAGGAGACTTGTTGAAAGTCTCTGGGTAAGGACAAAAGAGGTAAAAAACAAGGGTGATGTCTACTGCAGGCCCCCAGCCAGGAAGAAAAGGTGGACAAGTCTTTTTTTAAACAACTAACAAAATCATCCAAAGCACAGGACTTGGTGGTAATGGGGGACTTCAACTACTCAGACATCTGTTGGGAAAATAACACAGCAGTGCACAGATTATCTAACAAGTTCTTAGAATGTATTGGAGACAATTTTTTATTTCAGAAGGTGAATGCCAGTAAAAATGAAGTAGGATCAGAAGAGACTAAAATAGGGAAAGCATAAGTTAAAAATTAGATGTCTTCAAGTCACCAGGGCCTGATAAAATACATCCTAGAATACTCAAGGAGTTGACTGAGGAGATATCTGAGTCATTAGCGATTATCTTTGAAAAGTCATGGAAGACAGGAGAGATTTCAGAAGACTGGAAAAGGGCAAATATAGTGCCAATCTATAAAAAAGGAAATAAGGACAACCCAGGGAATTACATACCAGTCAGCTTAACTTTTGTACCCCGAAAGATAATGGAGCAAATAATTAAGCAATCAGTTTACAAACACCTAGAAAATAACAAAGTGTTAAGTAACAATCAGCATGGATTTGCCAAGAACAAATCATGTCAAACCAATCTGATAGCTTTCTTTGACAGAGTAACAAGCATTGTGGATAGAGAGGAAGCAGTAGATGTGGCATATCTTGACTTTAATAAAGCTTTTAATACTGTCTTGCATGACCTTCTCATAAACAAACTAGGGAAATGCAACCTAGATGGAGCTACTATAAGGTGGGTGCAAAACTGGTTGGAAAACCATTCCCAGAGAGTAGTTATCTGTGGTTCACAGTAATGCTGAAAGGGCATATCAAATGGGTCCCTCAGGGCTTAGTTTGGGGTCCAGTTCTGGTCAATATCTTTATCAATGATTTAGATAATGGCATAGAGAGTACACTTATAAAGTTTGTGAATGATACCAAGCTGGGAGAGGTTGCAGGTGCTTTGGAGGATAGGATTAGAATTCAAAATGATCTGGACAAACTGGAGAAATGGTATGAAGTAAATGGGATGAAATTCAATAAGGACAAATGCAAAGTACTCCACTTAGGAAGGAACAATCGGTTGCACACATACAAAATGGGAAATGATGCCTAGGAAGTAGCACTGTGGAAAGGGATCTGGGGGTCATAGAGGACCACAAGCTAAATTTGAGTCAACAGTGCAACACTGTTGCAAAAAAAGTAGGACTGTCAAGCACTTAAAAAAATTAGTCACAATTAATCACATGATTTAAAAAATTAATTGTGATTAATCACACTGTTAAAAAATAGTATACCATTTATTTTAAATATTTTTGGATGTTTACTACATTTTCAAATATATTAATTTCAATTACAACACAGAATACAAAGTGTACAATGCTCACTCTATATTTATTTTTGATTACAAATATTTGCACTGTAAAAAACAAAGAAATTATATTTTTCAATTCACCTCATACAAGTACTGCAGTGCAATCTCTATCATGAAAATTGAACTCACAAATGTAGAATTATGTGCAAAAAAACTGCATTCAAAAATAAAGCAATGTAAAATTTTAGAGCCTACAAAATCAGTCAGTCCTACTTCTTGGTCAGCCAATCACTCAAACAAACAAGATTGGTTACAATTTGCAGGAGACAGTGCTGCCTGCTTCTTGTTTTCAATGTCACCTGAAAGTGAGAACAGGTGTTTGCATGGCACTGTTGTAGCTGGCATTGCAAGATATTTACATGTTAGATGTGCTAAAGATTCATATGTCCCTTCATGCTTCAACCATCATTTCATAGGACATACGTACATGCTGATGATGCGTTCTGTTTGATAACGATCTGAAGCAGTGAGGTTGATGCTTATTCATTTTCATGATATGAGTCAGATGCCACCAGCAGAAGGTTGATTTTCTTTTTTGGTGGTTCGGGTTCTGTAGTTTCTGCATTGTAGTGTTGCTCTTTTAAGTGTAATAAAAGCATGCTCCACACCTCGTCCCTTTCAGATTTTGGATGGCACTTCAGATTCTTAAACCCTGGGTGAGTGCTGTAGCTATTTTTAGAAATCTCACATCGGTACCTTTTTGGCATTTTGTCAAATCTGCTGTGAAAGTGTTCTTAAAATGAACATGTGCTGGGTCATAATCCAAGACTGCTATAACATGAAATACATGCAGAATGCAGGTAAAATACAGCAGGGACATACTGTTCTCCCCCCAAGGAATACAGTCACAAATTTAATTGATGCATTTTTTTTAACGAGCATGATCAGCATGGAAGCATGAAGGGGCACAAATGTTTAGCATATCTGGCATGTAAATACCTTGCAACACCCGCTACAAAAGTGCCATGCAAAAGCCTGTTCTCACTTTAAGGTGACATAAATAAGAAGCAGGCAGCAGTATCTCCCATAAATTTAAACAAAAGTGTTTGTCTTAGTGATTGGCAGAATAGAAAGTAGGACTGAGTGGACTTGTAGGCTTTAAAGTTTTACACAGTTTTGTTTTTAAGTGCAGTTATGTAACCAACAAATCTGCGTTTGTAAGTTACACTTTCATGATAAAGAGATTGCACTTCAGTACTTGTATGAGGTGAATTGAAAAATACTATTTCTTTTGTTTATCGTTTTTACAGTGCAAATATTTGTAATAAAAACGATAATACAAAGTGAACACTGTGCACTTTGTATTCTGTATTGTAATTGAAATCAATATTAAAAATATAGAAAAACATCCAAACATATTTAATAAATTTCAATTGGTATTCTATTGTTATAAGTGCAATTAATTATAATTAATTTTAAATTGTAATTAATTTTTTTGAGTTAATCATGTGAGTTAACCAAGATTAATTGACAGCCCTAAAAAAAGAGAACATTATTTTGGGATGTATTAGCAGGAGTGCTATAAGCAAGACACGAGAAGTAATTTTTCTGCTCTACTCTGCGCTGATTAGGCCTCAACTGGAGTATTGTGTCCAGTTCTGGGTGCCACATTTCAGGAAGGATGTGGACAAATTGGAGAGAGTCCAGAGAAGAGAACAAAAATGATTAAAAGTCTAGAAAACATGACCTATAAGGGAAGATCGAAAAAATTGGGTTTGTTTAGTCTGGAAAAGAGAAGACTGAGAGGGGACATGATAACAGTTTTCAAGTACGTAAAAGATTGTTACAAGGAGGAGGGAGAAAAATGTTTTTGCTTAACCTTTGAGGATAGGACAAGAAGCAATGAGCTAAAATTGCAGCAAGGGCAGTTTAGGTTGGACATTAGGAAAAACTTCCTGTTAGGGTGGTTAAGCACTGAAACAAATTGCCTAGGGAAGTTATGGGATCTTCATCTTGGAGATTTTAAAGAGCAAGTTAAACAAACACCTATCAGGAATGGTCTAGATAATATTTAGTCCTGCCATGAGTGCAGGGGACTGGATTAGATGACCTCTCGAGGTCCATTCCAGTCCTATAATTCTATGATTTTATGGGACTAAGACACTGGCTATGAAGAGCACAGAAATATAAACTGCAGAGAGTGGAAAAGGGGAAATACGAACTTACAGCTTCAAGTTCAGTGCACCTTCCTTTAGGCCAATGGAGGTGTTTGTGTTATATTGGGATCGATATCAATGTGTTGAGTATAGTGGGTTTTTCTTATCTGTTGGTAGAGTGACCAGATGTCCCGATTTTATAGGGACTGTCCTGATTTTTGGATCTTTTTCTTATATAGGCTCTTATTACCTCCACCCCCAACCTGATTTTTTACATTTGCTGTCTGGTCACCCTATCTGCTGTAGGCAAAGAGAATTTCTTGTGATAATGTGGAGTCAGTCAATGGAAACAAATAGTGAGGGCATTCAAGTATAATAAAGAGGTGTCTGATAGCTAAACTTAGCATTTTCTTGCTTAAGGGTTTATGTTTGGGAGAATGTCACACTTAACCAAGCTCAATACCTTTCAAATGATTTTATTTGTGGAGTAGCACTGGGAAGAGATTGTGTGGTCCAAATATTATTATACACACTGCTTGCTACCAGCATTGCATTTCAGGATTCCATCATATAGATGTTCACACTTGCAAGAAACTAATTTTCAGAAAATCTTTAGGCTTTTGACAAACTGGTCAAAAGTTTCACTTGACCTTTACTGAAAATTAAAGCCCTCATATTGAGAACACAGCTTCGTTAATGTGATATATTTATTTTTGGTGTTCAGCAACCTTCCTATTTACTGATCAAAATGACCATTCTCCTCTTCAGAAAATGTTAATGTTATACATTTCCAAACCTTGCTCAGTTACACAATGTAAAAGTGTGCACAGCAGTTGGTTGGCTTTTGGTCCCTTCTCTGGATTTTCTGTTGCATTCACATAAAAAGTAAACTGTTGAATCAATCTTTAATTTTCTGACACATTTCTCTCAAAGTATTGTTTGTAGGAATTGAAGTTTTAATCAGATGAGTCTGGATTGTTTGATGTTTTGCAAGTGGATGTAGTTTCCAGTTTTGCTCTAGAACCAAACTGCCCTGAAGTTTAGGATTTATGATTGGTCCACTATAGGAATAAGGGACCACTATGAAGTTCAGATTCTGATCCAGATCTAGAAGTAAACTTCCACATAGTTCAAATCTATGGTTTTGTTTCAGGTACATCTCTACTTGCACTAAATGAAACTGTAAGTACTGACAGGTCATCATCTATCTTTACTTAATTCATTCTCATCACAGAGATGTTGCGTATGTAGCCTGTGGGTACAAGGCTCATACAGGAAGGAGATCTCTGCTAACATCTGCTGAGCTCTTGGAGGAAAAGACCTTATGACCTCACCTGAATAAGCAACACCCACTGTGCCAGGATGATCACTTTTTGGACATTTTGGGTTAAAATGCACTTATGTCTTGGATGTCGGAAGAATTAAGTAGTGGTGTTGTTATTGTATGACTACAGGGCAGCAGAAAGATGCATAATATGCCCTGAGTGAGTGGTCACCCTAACCTTTATCTCCTTCTCAAGGTGCTGGGTAGTGAGCTGGAACCCAAGTGTGGTGGGGAAACAAGTGTTTCTATTTGTTAGTATAGCTGTTGTTTAAATGCCCTATATGTTTAAGGGCCCTTAAACCTCCACTCTCTGTGGCTCCTTGTTGGGGCTGCAGAGTTTAAAGTCAGAGTTGACTTGACTCAATTGAAAGTTCCTTCTCTCATCCCAGCAAGCACTAGAACTGCAATCACTAGTAACTTGTCTAGGGAGCAGAGCCTTGCACCTGGTGGAACCTCAAAACCTGCCTTACCTCCTTGGTACCACAGCTGAAGAGAGTTTGACAGACAGAGATGAAGCAGAAGCAGGAGAAAGGCTCCCCCTACCCAGCATTCTAGAGCTGTAATCACTAATATTGGGCTAGGTGGTTCTTGCCTTGTGGGACTGGACTGCACAGGCAGAGCAGCAAGCAAGATGAGAAGCACAGGAGATCTCATTGCGGCAACAGATGGCAGCTTGGTGAGGGTTGTCAAGTGGCAATGGGCATCAACTCATGGGAGCCAGGCAGCACACCCCTCTCTCTGAACCTACCTGAACGCACTCCTTGACGTGCATGTAACCTCTGACAATGAACTGTGAATAGGATGTAGTGGAGGGAAGGGGTAAGTGGCGTTTTAAAGGGTTATTTGCTCATTTGGATGTTGACACTGGCAGGGGGGGAAACTTAGATGAAGGACTGCTGCTGAAGATTCTCTGAGGGTGGGTCTTTTGCTTGTTTGTTGGTTCGTTATTGCTGATTCCCCTACCCCCCACCCCAAATTAATGCTGCCTCTACCCTTAATTAAAGTTTTCTTTGTGTTGGATACAGACTCAGTGCTTGCAAGTAGTGAAGTATAAGAATGGCCATATGGGTCAGACCAATGGTCCATCTTGCCCAGTATCCTGTTGTGATGGGTTCCCTGGGGTACAATCTGGAATTGGGGTACTGCTCGCTTTCTAACCTGGGCTCCCTCTCATACTGTCATTTTGTGACAAGCTGCAAACCTCTTCAGGTATCGTACTTACACAGACATCCACAAGCAGAGACACACCCAGCTGAGTTGCATGAATGGTTCTCATGAACCAACAAGAAAGAGGCTCCAGCCACTTTCCCCTAGGTCCCCATCCTAGGACCCTAAAGCTCTACCATCTTGCCCTGGTCCAGAAGCCTGACCAGTGTAAGTTTATTACCCAGTCTGCCCCTCTCTCAAGGTGGAGAGAACATGCACCAGCTTTTGCATACGTGGCTGAGATTTCCCCAGCACTTCAAGCAAAACACACTATTTTAGGTAAAATATAAAACAGATTTACTAACTACAGAGAGATAGATTTTAAGTGGTTATAAGTGGTAGGCATAAAAGGACAGAGATGATCATCAAAGAAAATAAAAATAAACTAAACAGGATTTGAATCAAACACCATTCTCACCCCACTGGGTGTTACAGTCCTTAATGCACAGATTTCCCTCCTGAAGTCTGGACCAGTCTTCTCAGATGATTTTTGTCTTCTTGGCAACCCAGTTGTTTCCAGTGTCTGTGTGGGTAGGGTGGGGTGGAAAAGGAGAAAGGTCTCCCTCATACCGCAACTTTTCCTTATTTTATACCCTTGGGTCATGTGCCTGGCAGACACTTGTCCAGGCATGTCCTGATGGGCTTTGCTGAGCCACAGTGAACAATCAGTTCCCATTGTGTGGTGCATGCACAGTTGAGTCACACAGTTTATTAATGGGTGGACAACACCCACCTGGATAGGGATCCTTTGCATACCACTCTCAAATTTTCAGAATATTTTAGTAACAACTATACAGCATACTCTCATAACTTTATACACACTAATGATATACACATTTGGACAGAACAAAGAGTTTCAGCAGATCATGAACTTCCATATGATACCTTACATAGCATGCTTTGTATAAAATATCACAACCACATATGAATGAGGGTTACAGGGTGTCATTCTGAGGTACAGCGTGTCACACCTGTCCTCTGACAGTGGCCAATGCCAGGTACTTCAGAGGGAATGAACAGAGTAGGCAATCGTTGATACCCTGTCATCCACTCCCAGCTTCTGGCAAACGGAGGCTAGAGACACACAGAGCATGGGGTTGCATCCCTTAACATCCTGGCTAATAACCATTGATGAACCTGTCCTTCTTGAAATTATCTAGTTCTTTTTTGAACCCTATTATAGTTTTGGCCTTCACAACATCCCCTGGAAATGTGTTCCACAGGTTGACTGTGCATTGTATGAAGAAGTACTTCTTTATTTTTTAAACCTGCTGCCTATTAATTTTATTGGGTGACCCCTAGTTCTTGTGTAATTTACTTCTTCACATAACATTTCATTATTCATTTTTTCCACACCAGTCATGATTTTATGGACCTCTGTCATACCCCTTCTTAGTCACCTCTTTTCCAAGCTGAAGCGTACCAGACATTTTAATCTCTCCACGTAGGGAAGTTGTTCCACACCCTAATAATTTTTGTTGCTCTCCTCTGTAACTTTTCCAATTCCAATATATCTTTTTTGAGATGGGGTGACCAGATCTGCACGCCCTATTCAAGATGTGTATTTACCATGGATTTATATAGTGGCATTATAATATCTTCTGTTTTATTATCTATCCCTTTCCTAATGGTTTATAACAGTTTGGTAGCTTTTTTTTCACTGCCACTGCACATCGAGCAGATGTTTTCAAAGAACTAATCACAATGCATCCAAAATCTTTCTTGAGTGGTGACAGTTAACTTAGACCCCATCATTTTATATGTATAATTGGGAATATGTTTTCCAAAGTGCGTTACTTTGCATTTATCAACACTGAATTTCATTTGCCATTTTGTTGCCAAGTCACGCAGTTTTGTGAGATCCCTTTGTAATTCTTTGCAGTATGCTTTTGGACTTCACTATCTTGAGTAATTTTGTACCATCTGCAAACTTTGCCACCTCGGTGTTTAATCCCTTTTTCCAGATCACTTAAGAATATGTTGAACAGCACTAGTCTCAGTATGGATCCCTGGGGGACAGCACTATTTACCTCTCTCCATTCCTGTTATCAGGGGAGATATTTAATTTATCAACTTTCTGGGTGTGAGCTCAAGATGGGTGTATTTTGTAATTTAAAAAGGAAGTCCCAGATATTGAACCCTACCCTTGCTGCAGCCAACACCTGGTAAAAGATTATACTTGTCTATGCTAGTACATGCCAGTATTTAGAGAGATGTGGAAATTCAGGTTGGCTTCAGTTTTTCACTTAAAGCAGGGATTTAACTATAGTGTTTTGCATGCAAAGCAATAATCTTCTCCAAACATAAAGCACATAACCATGGGTAAAAACAACATTTCTATGGATTTTCAACTAAATCTGTTAAAGATTCTGCATTAAAATTAATTTTAAAATGGGACCTTTGTGATGTTCTGGGGTGCAATCCAGACTGGTGAAGAGTTGTCACCTGATACCCTGTAACTCTTACATGCCTTAAAAACTTTGCTACTGTAGAGCTCTGCCTGGGATGCTCGCAGTCAGCAACAGGCTTCCACTCTATGTACTGAGCAGCCCTAGTCCAACACTTTAGATAATGGAGCTTCCTGCAATGCCACAAACTTCCACTTGTCTCCACCAGCCTTTAGGTGGTGAGGTAACTCTGAACTCTTCCCATCCCTGAAAACATTTGTTCCGAAATGTCTAGTCCTGTTCTGCAACAGTCCTGGAATGTTAAGTTTTGTTTCTCCTTTGAAGAGTTAATGTCCAACAGTTTATTACTTTTACTGGTTTAGATTAAAAATAAAACAAGTTTAATTAATTCCAAAGAGAGAGGTTTTAAGTTACTACAAATAGAAGGATTAAAGTCAGTAATGGTTATAAGAGAAATAAAGATAAGATGACTGAAATGTAACCAGCTAGACTTGGTTCAAGGTAAAATCCTCACCACATGTTTCCATCAAGATGGCTGACTGAACTCGGGTCAGAATCTATCTCTCAAAGTTAAGAGCTGGTACCTTTGTCATCTTAGGTGAAAGTTAGATAACTTTGGATTCTGTACTCCTCTCTTTTCTAGTCCATTGAATCTTTGAAATGGATTCTTCTGAGGGATAATTCCAGATAAAAGTCTGCTGCCTGCTGTGAGGTAGGAGACATGAAGTCTGTGGGTATGTCTACACTACGGGATTATTCCAATTTTACATAAACCGCTTTTGTAAAACAGATTGTATAAAGTTGAGTGCACGCGGCCACACTAAGCACATTAATTCGGTGGTGTGCGTCCATGGTCCGAGGCTAGCGTCGATTTCTGGAGCGTTGCATTGTGGGTAGCTATCCCGTAGCTATCCCATAGTTCCTGCAGTCTCTTCCGCCCATTGGAATTCTGGGTTGAGACCCCAATGCATGATGGTGCAAAAACAGTGTCGCGGGTGATTCTGGGTAAATGTCATCACTCATTCCTTCCTCCATAAAAGCAACGGCAGACAATCATTTCGCGCCCTTTTTCCCTGGATTGCCCAGGCAGACACCATAGCATGGCAACCATGGAGCCCGTTCAGCTTTTTTTTACTGTCACCGTATGTCTACTGAATGTTGCTAACAGAGGCGGTACTGCAGCACTACACAGCAGCATTCATTTGCCTTTGCAAGATAGCAGAGGCAGTTATCCGTTGTTCTTTACCGTCTGCCATGCCGTTGTAAATTGGTGATGAGATGATGGTTATCAGTCGTTTCGTACCGTTTGCTGCTGTCATGGGTGCCCCTGGCTGAGGTCGGCTAGGAGTGCAAAGACAAAAATAGGAATGACTTCCCGAATCAATCCCTCCTTTATGGTATCTAAAAATAGAGTCAGTCCTGCCTAGAATAGGGGGCAAGTGTACTACAGAACCAGTGTATCAGAGAACACAGCCGCTCCATGTCAGATCCCTTAGAAATGATGAGCTACATGCCATTCTAGGGGGTGCCCCTGCAACAACCCCACCTGTTGCTTCCCTGCTCCCCCAACCCTCCTGGGCTACCATTGCAGTGTCCCCCCATTTGTGTGATGAAGTAATAAAGAATGCAGGAATAAGAAACACTGAGTTTTTAGTGAGATAAAATGAGGGGGGGGGCAGCCTCCAGCTGCTACGATAGTCCAGGCAGGACATTAAACGGTGCAGGGGAGAGGAGCCCAGCATCCCGCTGCTATGATAGTCCAGGCAGTACAGAATCTTTTCTTTACATATGAAAGGGAGGGGGCTGATGGAGCTCAGCCCCCAGTTGCTATGATGAAGATGGTTACCAGCCATTCTGTACCATCTACTGGGAATGACCGGGAGTCATTCCTATTTTTACCCAGGCGCCCCCGGCCGACCTTACCTGAGGCCAGCCAGGAGCACTCACGGGCTGATGATGACGACAGATAGCAGTCATATTGTACCGTCTACCACCGGGGAGGGGAGGGGAGAGGATACTACCGTTCACTTCCGCAGCATCGCGTCTACCAGCAGCATGCAGTAGACATAGAGTGACATTGAAAAAAGTCAAGAAACGATTTTTTCCCTTTTTCTTTCATGGGGGGAGGGGGGTAAATTAACGAGCTATACCCTGAACCACCTCGGACAATATGTTTGACCCCACAGGCATTGGGAGCTCAGCCAAGAATGCAAATACTTTTCGGAGACTGCTGGGGACTGTGGGATAGCTGGAGTCCTCAGTACTCCCTCCCTCCCTCCCTCCATGAGCGTCCATTTGATTCTTTGGCTTTCCGTTACACTTGTCACACAGCACTGTGCTGTGGACTCTGTATCATAGCCTGGAGATTTTTTTCAAATGCTTTGGCATTTCGTCTTCTGTAACAGAGCTCAGATAGAACAGATTTGTCTCCCCATACAGCGGTCAGATCCAGTATCTCCTGTACGGTCCATGCTGGAGCTCTTTTTGGATTTGGGACTGCATCGCCACCCGTGCTGATCAGAGCTCCACACTGGCCAAACAGGAAATGAAATTCAAAAGTTAGAGGGGCTTTTCCTGTCTACCTGGCCACTGCATACGAGTTCAGATTGCTGTCCAGAGCGGTCACAATGGTGCACTGTGGGATACCGCCTGGAGGCCAATATTGTTGATTTGCGGCCACACTAACCCTAATCCGACATGGTAATACCAATTTCAGCGCTACTCCTCTCATCAGGGAGGAAAAGGGCCTCATTGTGTGGATGGGTGCAGCATTAAATCGGTTTAATGCTGCTAAAATTGGTTTAAACGTGTAGTGTATTGAAGGAAATATCCTGCTGTTGCTTCTCCCCCTGGGGTTGTCTGTTAAAATGCAAATTGTTTAGTCCCTGCCCCCTTTGGTGTAACTGAGTGAACACTACATATGTAATTGTCAATCTCTTCCTCTACCATGATAGCGTGAGGTTTGCCTCCACCCCTTGTTAACATGATGGGTCTGTTAACATGATGTGTAAGTAGGTTCTCATTGTCTTTCAAAGCACTTTGGAAGTAACTCCCAGGTGGAAAGTGGGGTTTAGAGTTGGGTAACTCCTGCTTGGCTGGCAAACACATTTTAAGGATTATGGATATAAATTGAAATTATAACTTGTCATCAGCTGTGTGCACCTACCATAAACAAGGATAACATAATCAGTGAGTTGAGCTTTGCATTGATGCTTTGCATGACACTTAGCAGGTACATTTCATGACCTTCGAGAACTGGGGTACACTAGAACTGGTTAACTCAGCTGTAATTCATTGCCAGATATCAGGATGCCCTTTGCACTCTGCCCTTGGCTGTTCTTAATGTCAAAACCTTTAAGAAATTTTTCTGTCTAACCTTTTCTCATAATCCTTCAGTAACAAAACATCCTTTTTAAAAATCAGTCTCACTTTCCATACAGTGAAAAGTCATTGCCAGCATTCCTTGAATGTATATTTAAAGAAATTTAGTTGTAATTTAAGCAAAATTTTGAACTATTGTTTTTTATCATCATTGTGCTGCCAAGTCTCACAGGCCTGGTCTACACTAAGCATTTATACTGAATATAGCAGCGTTAAACCGAATTAACCCTGCACCCGTCCACACAACGAAGCCCTTTATATCGATATAAAGGGCTCTTAATACCGGTATCTGTAATCCTCCCTGATGAGGGGAGTAGCTCTGAAATCGATATTGCCGTGTCAGATTAGGTTTAGTGTGGCCGCAAATCGACGGTATTGGCCTCCGGGCGCTATCCCACAGTGCACCATTGTAACTGCTGTGGACAGCAATCTGAACTCTAATGCAGTGGCCAGGTAGACAGGAAAAGCCCCTCAAACTTCTGAATTTCATTTCCTGTTTGGCCAGCATGGAGCGCTGATCAGCACAGGTGACCATGCAGAACTCATCAGCACAGGTAACAATGCAGTCTGAGAATCGAAAAAGAGCTTCAGCATGGACCGTACATGAGGTACTGGATCTGATCGCTACATGGGGAGATGATTCCATGCTAACAGAACTCCGTTCCAAAAGACAAAATGAAAAAACATTTGAAAAAAACTCCAAGGCCATGATGGAGAGAGGCCACACCAGGGACTCAGTACAGTGCCATGTGAAAGTTAAGGAGCTCAGACAAGCCTACCAGAAAACCAAAGAAGCAAATGGAAGGTCCGGGGCAGGGCTGCAAACATGCCACTTCTACGCTGAGCTGCATGCAATTCTAGGGGGGTCCGCCACCACTACCCCACTCCTGTCCATGGATTCTGAGGCAGGGGTAATCTCAGCCATGCCTGAGGATTCTGCGGACGGGGAAGATGATGAGGAGGAAGAGGAGGATGAGCTTGCAGAGAGCACACAGCACTCCGTTCTCCCCAACAGCCAGGACCTTTTTCTCAGCCTGACGGAATTACCCTCCCAGCCCTCCCAAGCCACTATCCCAGACAATGAAGTGTGAGTGTACCTTTGTAAATATAAAACATGGTTTAAAAGCAAGCGTTTTTTAATGATTAATTTGCCCTGAGGACTTGGGATGCATTCGCGGCCAGTACAGTTACTGGAAAAGTCTGTTAACGTGTCTGGGGATGGAGTGGAAATCCTCCAGGGACATCTCCATGAAGCTCTCCTGGAGGTACTCCAGAAGGCTTTGCAGAAGGTTTCTGGGCAGCGCAGCCTTATTTCATCCTCCATGGTAGGACACTTGACCACGCCATGCACGTAGCAAATAATCTGGTATCATTGCATGACAAAGCCTGGCAGCGTATGGTCCCGGTGTTTGATGGCATTCAAGAAACATCCTTTCTTTATCTCGCTGTGTTATCCTCAGGAGAGTGATATCATTCATGGTAACCTGGTTGAAATACAAGAATTTAATTAAGGAGAGAGGTGGCCATTCCTACTGGGCTGTTTGCCTGTGGCTGAAAAAAATCCTTCCCTGCAGTTAGCCAAGCAGGGGGAGGAGGGGGGCGTGACTGGCACTGAGCGTTTTTGCGTTTGGCTAGCAGGGATCTTCCCTGATATCAGCCACACCGTGGGGTGTGTGTGGCTAGCAGGGATCTTCCATGATACCAGCCACACAGTGGAGGTGGGTAAAGCGATCATCCCAGATAATTGGATGGGGGGGAGTTTGGTTTCTGCTGCTGCATGTTAACAGGAAAGATGCAGCACTCAATGGGCTTTGCTTGGTATTTGGGAAAGGAGGGCGCGGGATATATGAAGGCTGCAGAAACTGAAAGACAGTGGCTTACCATGGCAGCATGCAAGCTGAATTCTTTTGCCCAGACCTGCGTCTGTGATCTCTAACACGAAAGCCGCAGGCACTCAATATTAAGATGCAAAATGCAACCTCGTACGGAAATCACATGTGCAATGTAATATGAATAGTATTGTTCACCATGAACGAGTGTAACCATTGTTCTGTAAAATGTATCTTTTTAAATACTTCTCTCCCTTTTTTCCCTCCCTCCTGCAGCTGAAAATTTTTCAAGCCTCCCTACTCCGTCCCGAAGGCTATCTCAGATAAGGCGGCGGGAAAAAAAAGATGCGAGATGAAATGTTCTCGGCAATCATGGAAGTGACCCGCAATGAAAGAGCTCATCTGAATGAGTGGAAGGACATGGTATCAAAGTACAGGAAAGATTCCAGTGACCATGAGGACAGGAGGGACGAACGTGAGGAGAGGAGAGATGCTCGAGATGAGAGGTGTCGGCAGGAAGAACAGCGGTGTCAGCAGGAAGATCAGCGGTGGTGGGATGCAACGCTAGGGCTGTTGCGTGATCAAACGAACATGCTCCGGTGTCTGGTGGAGCTTCAGGAATGGCAGCAGGATCACAGAGTGCCGCTGCAGCCCCTGTATAACCACCCTCCCCCCTCACCACGTTCCTTAGCCTCCTCACCCACCAGATGTGTAAGAACGCGTGGGGGGAGGCTCCGTGAACCTGCCCACTCCACCCCAATGGACAGGCCAACTAAAAGGCTGTCATTATTTTGAAATTTTTTTAGTGGCCTTTTCCTTCCCTCCTCTCCTCCTCCCAAACCCCACCCGGGCTACTTTGTCAGTTCTCTCCCTCTTTTTATAATCAATTAATAAAGAATACATGATTTTTAAATGATAGTGATTTTATTTCCTTAGAAAGCAAGCTGTAATCGAAGGGGGATGGTGGGTGGCTTACAGGGAATGAGTCAATCAAGGGGGCAGGTTTTCATCAAGGAGAAACAAACGCAACAGTCACATCATACCCTGGCCAGTGATGAAACTCATTTTCAAAGCTTCTCTGATGTGCACCACTTCCTGGTGTGCTCTTCTAATCGCCCTGGTGTCTGGCTGTGCGTAATCAGCAGCAGGTGATTTGCCTCAGCCTCCCACCCCACCATAAAGGTCTCCCCCTTACTCTCACAGAGATTGTGGCGCACACAGCAAGCAGCAATAACAATGGGGATATTGGTTTGGCTGAGGTCTGAGCGAGTCAGTAATGTGAGCCAGTGCGTCTTTAAATGGCCAAATGCACATTCTACCACCATTCTGCACTTGCTCAGCCTGTAGTTGAACAGCTCCTGACTACTGTCCAGGCTGCCTGTGTATGGCTTCATGAGGGGTAGGCTGGGTCCCTCAGGATAACTACAGGCATTTCAACATCCCCAACAGTTATTTTCTGGTCTGAGAAGTAATTCCTTTGCTGCAGCCGTTTAAACAGAGTAGTGTTCCTGAAGACGCGAGCGTCATGAACCCTTCCCAGCCATCTCACGTTGATGTTGGTGAAACGTCCCCTGTGATTCACCAGTGCTTGCAGCACCATTGAAAAGTACCCCTTGCGGTTTATGTACTGGGTGCCCTAGTGCTCCGGTGCCAAGATAAGGATATGGGTTCCATCTATCGCCCCACCACAGTTAGGGAATCCCATTGCAGCAAAGCCATCCACTATGACCTGCACATTTCCCAGAGTCACTACCTTTCATAGCAACAGTTTAGTGATTGCTTTGGCTACTCGCATCACAGCAGCCCCCACAGTAGATTTGCTCACTCCAAATTGATTCTCAACTGACAGGTAGCTATCTAGCGTTGCAAGCTTCCAGAGGGCTATTGCCACTCGCTTCTCAACTGTAAGGGCTGCTCTCATCTTGGTATTCTGGCGCTTCAGGGCAGGGGAAAGCAAGTCACAAAGTTCCATGAAAGTGCCCTTACGCATGCGAAAGTTTCGCAGCCACTGGGAATCATCCCACACCTGCAACCCTATGTGGTCCCACCAGTCTGTGCTTGTTTCCCGGGCCCAAATTGGCGTTCAATGGCTAGAACTTGCCCCATTACCAGCATGATCTCCAAAGCGCAGGGGCCCGCGGTTTGAGAGAATTCTGTATCCATGTCTTCATCACTCTCGTAGCTGCTCTGCCATAGCCAGCTCCTCCTCGCCTGGTTTTGAAGGTCCTGGTTCAGCATAATCTGCACGAGAATGCACGAGGTGTTTACAGCGTCTATGATTGCTGTCTTGAGCTGAGCAGGCTCCATGCTTGCCGTGGTATGGCATCTGGACAGTTCACCCAGGAAAAAAGGCGTGAAACAGTTGTCTGCTGCTTTCACGGAGGGAGGGGTGAGGCTGTACCCAGAACCACCAGTGACAATGTTTTTTGCCCCATCAGGCACTGGGATCTCAACCCAGAATTCCAATGGGCGGGGGAGACTGCGGGAACTATGGGATAGCTATTGGATAGCTACCCACACTGCAATGCTCCGGAAATCGATGCTAACCTTGGTACATGGACGCACACTGCCGAATTAATGTGCTTAGTGTGGCCGCGTGCTCTCAACTTTATATAATCTGTTTCAAAAAAATGGTTTCTGTAAAATCGGAATAATCCTATAGTGTAGACATACCCACAGTTTCTTTTTCCAGGTAATGTGAGTTTGGCCAGGACTGCAGCCAGTCTTGCAATGATGCAAAAAGACCTCTTGTGTGAATTTTAGATCTGCATGGGGGATAACACCCTGTGATTTGCTGCCTGCCCGACTATACCACCTCGTGGGAAGAGCAATCAATCAGAGCTTCTACAGGAAGTAGGCAGAGTTCACTCTCTCTCCTCTCAGGAGATTGAGCCATTCTCATAGGAAGGAGGAGAGACCAGTGAGCCCAGCTGCTCAGAATGGCTCCATATCCTCCTCTCCCCTCAACCCTTCCTGTGAGCAATAAAGACAGAATATTCCCTCTCCTTCTCTGCAATTCTCTGCCTCAGAAAGGGCAGACGGGGCGAAGAGTCACTGGAACTGTGGGAAGAGCGGAGATAAAGCTGGGATGGGGGGGAAGGAGAAGAACTGATGGAGGTGTAAAATTAATTGCTGGGCAGATGTGGGGGGTCCAGCAAGAGGGGCAAAATCAACTCAGTAAAATTCTTTTTTTCTTTCTCTCCTCTCTCTCTCTCTCTCTCTCTCTCTCACACACACACACACACACACACACACACACACACACACACACACACACACACACACACACACACACACACACACACACACACACACAGAGTGGAGGGTTGGTGTGGAGGGAGGAGTTCTCATGTCAAAAAGTCCAAAAATACAATATAATCCCTTTAAAACAAAAGTGTGATTTGGGGGCCAATCTCATGATTTTGGAGGGCCTGATTCATGATTTTTTTGAACTTTTGGAGCTGGCAATAATGCTATCATAGTCACAATTTTGCCACCATTTCCCATACCTTACAATAGGGCTAAAATTGCCCAATGGTATTGAAGCCATGTATGTCCTTGATAAAGATAAAGTTATATTTTCCTCAAGGGGAATGTCCCTAGTAAAGATGGCTGCTGCTTCTCAATATTTCAAAAGAGATTGAGGCCACAGGTTTTCCTCAGGAAAGATGGCTCCAGTTTCACTGTTTTGCTGTCAATTCTCTCAACAATGAAACTTGCCAATAGACAATATTTGCCATCACAATTTTAATAAATCACTAAAATGTGAAACAAGTATGTTTTGTTGTGCATTGCACCATAACTGATTGACTGTAATGTCTTCACAGTACAGACACCCAAATATGTAAACCAGCACTGTGGTGCCATGCATATGACAAATCCAAGTACTCAGGGATGTTGAGGAACATATTTTTAAATTGTCTGTATTTTAATGCTAGGAGCCTAGGTAATAAACAAGAGGAATTGGAGATGCTTATGTACAAGAAGAAATATGATATGTTCAGTAGTAATGGAACTTGGTGTGATGGATCTAATGACTAAAACATTAAAATTGATGGTTACAACTTGTTCCATTAGGATAGAATGGGAAGAAGTGGAGGTACTTTTATGAGAGACACCATAGAGGATATAGAATCACAGGACCTCAGATTAAAATTCTAATTAGTAAAACTAAAGATGGGGTATTGGTGGACATTTGTTACAGCTAAATCTCAATAGACAACAGGACAAACTGCTGTTTAAGCATAAGTCTATACTGTACAGGAAGAAAAACTTATCATGGATGACTTCAACCTGGGGGACATTTACTGGACATCTCATGCAGCAAATAAATGTACTTCCTTATAGTTTCTAAACATAACAGATGATTTCTTAACACAAAGTCCAGCCAAAACCCAAGATTTACCATATGCAAATAGAATATGGCACTAACCAGTAATAAATAATATTTGGAATTCTAAAAGGGCCAATTGGCTAAAGCATAAAGCAATTATTGGCATAACTGGGAACATAAATTTAAAGTGAGAATTGTTCAAGGATATTCTACTGGATGTCTAAAAATCCCATGATTCCACAGATACAAAAAAAGTTATGCTGGGCAAGGCACCATTCTGTATAAAAAGTGTGCTCTCTCTCTCACACACAGAGGATGGAAACATGTGGAAGTAAATGGCTGTACATATGAGTTACAAATTAAGAAATGTGGATGACTGATAAAGGTAGCCACAAGAATCAATGAAATATCAATGACCAGTAGGGTTAAAGACAATAAGGCATTTAAAAAACATTCAGAACAAGAAAAATCCTAGGTCAGGTGTAGATAGGTATCTTGCTAGATGCAGATGATAAAACTGTAAATAGTGATATAGAAAAGGCAAAAAAGTTTGATATTTCTGTTGTGTATTTGGAATGAAGCAGGAGGATATATCCATCCCATATGATGTTGTGGATGGAACAGAAAGTCTACAGTCTGTAAAAAAGGAGGATGTGAGGCAGCCTCTGCTAAACTTAAACATTTTCAAACAATCCCAGATAACGTACACTCAAGAGTCGTAAAGGAATTAGCTGAGGAGCTTTCTGAACTACTAACGTTTATCTCTGACAAATCTTGGAAAACTGGGGAAATTCCAAAGGATTAGAGGACTGCCAATGTAATGTTAATATTGTATTAAATAATCCACTGGTCCCATCTAAATTTTTTTTTGGGTGTGGTTGTCCCTATGCTTCTGGCTGCTCCTCTCCCCTCCCCCGCGCAAAGTGCTCTTTGTGGGGTGTAGGAGAAAGAGGGAATGCTGTTGCTAGAATAACTGTCCTATTGCATATGGAAAGGGGAAAAACATGTGAAATGCTCAGGGAAATTAGAGAAGCTATTAAAATAAAAAACTCAATAATAATGGAGGATTTCATCTATCCCCATATTGACTGGGTATATATCACCTCAGGACAGGGTGCAGAGATAAAGTTTCTTAACACCTTAAATGACTGCTTCTTGGAGCAGCTAGTACTGGAACCCACAAGAGGAGAGGCAATTCTTGATTTAGTCCTAAGTGAACCACTTGGTAATAGTGACCATTATACAATGAAATTTAACATCCCTGTGCCGGGGAAAACACCACAGCAGCCCAACACTGTAGCATTTAATTTCAGAAAGGGGAACCACACAAAAATGAGGAGGTTAGTGAAACAGAAATTAAAAGATACAGTGCCAAAAGTAAAATCCCTGCAAGCTGCATGGAAATGTTTTAAAGACACTATAATGGACGCTCAACTTAAATGTGTACCCCAAATTAAAAAACAGTAAAAGAAGCAAAAAAGAGCCAGCGTGGCTAAACAACAAAGTAAAAGAAGCAGTGAGAGGCAAAAGGCATCCTTTAAAAAGTGGAAGTTAAATCCTAATGAGGAAAATAGAAAGGAGCATAATCCCAACTATACATATAAAATGATGGGGTCTAAATTAGCTGTTACCTCTCAAGAAAGAGATCTCGGAGACATTGTGGATAGTTCTCTGAAAACATCCACTCAATGTGCAGTGGCAGTCAAAAAAGTGAACAGAATGTTGGGGATCATTAGGAAAGGGATAGCTAATAAGACAGAAAACATCATACTGCCTCTATATAAATCCATGGTTCTCCCACATCTTGAATACTGCATGCAGATGTGGTCACCCCATCTCAAAAAAGATATATTGGATTTAGAAAAGGTTCAGAAAAGGGCAACAAAAATGATTAGGTGAATGGAATGGCTGCTGTATGAGGAGAGATTAATAAAACTGGAACTATTCTACTTGGAAAAGAGGTGACTAAGGAGTGATATGATAGAGGTCTATAAAATCATGATTGATGTGGAGAAAGTAAATAAGGAAGGGTTATTTACTCCTTCCCATAACTAGAGGTCACCCAATGCAATTAATAGGCAGCAGGTTTAAAACAAACACACACATGTATTTTTTCACACAAGGCACAGTCAACCTGTGGAACTCCTTGTCAGAGGATGTTGGTTGAAGACCAAGACAATAAATAGGGTTCAGAAAAGAACTAGATAAATTCATGGATGATAGGTCCATCAACGGCTATTAGCCAAGATGGACAAGGATGGTGGCCCTAGCCTGTGTTTGCCAAAAGCTGGGAATGGTGATGGGATGGATCACTTGATGGTTACCTGTTCTGTTCATTTCCTCTGGGACACCTGGCATTGGTCACTGCCAGATGACAGGATACTGGGCTAGATGGACCTTTGGTCTGACCCAGTATGGCCGTTCTTATGTCCTTATGTCAGGAGGGTTTCTTCTGCCTATGTATCTTGGGGGTTACTGAAACGAAGGAAGTATGTGGAACATTTCTTTGCAGATGATACCTAGTATGTCACATAGCATTTGTCTAGAACAGCTATAGAGATAATGTGTCTAACCCAATCTGTCTTTTTCTGTAGTTTCTCAAATGATATCTAAGCACTCTTCTTCCAATAAGAGAGTAAAAGTCACACCAAGCTAGAAAATTAATTTTTAAAATCATATCTGTCTGTCTAGTCATTTATTCCACTTTAACTACCATGGCATCATAACATTTTACAGGATTTATAGTTTAAAAAGATATCTCTGTTCCTCCACTTTCTCCCTATTCCCAGTTGACAGCACTTTTTAAATGTGTATTAAACAAAATGTTGCTATTACTACGGGAAAGCTAGGGTGAAATAGCGAGGTTTGCATTTGGACATAAACAGAACATGTACTCTCAATATTAACCTGCATACATTAGTGCAGTGGGTTGGGCAATATTTTTGACATGTTGTGGGACTGTAGTGTGGGGAACCCTGGAGTCAGCAAAATCAACAGATGCCTCAGGGCCTTAGGCTCCAATGGACTTAGGTAGCAGCTGAGTGGTGTTTTGAGAATGTCAGTGGCACCTAAGTTCTAGACTTAGGCACGTAAAGAGGCAGTTAGGCACCTAAATATCTTTGTCACTCTGGTCTTTAGTCTGGCTGTGCCTCAGTTCCCCAGTTGTAAGATGGGAATAATAGTGCTTTCTTACCTCACAGGGGTGTTGTAAGGATAAATATTTAAAAGATGGTGAGGTGCTCAGACACTGTGGCAATGGATGTATACCAAAGGCAGTTAGAGCCTATGTCTAAAAATTAAGACTTAGGGCTTGTCTACAATACTGCATGGGGTCGATCTAACATATGCAACTTCAGCTACAATGACTCGCATAGCTGAAGTCGACATACTTACATCTACTTATCGTGGTATCTTCACTGTGGTAAGTTGAGAGCTGATGCTCTCCCATTGACTCCACTTGCACTTCTCATTCTGGTGGAGTACTGGAGTCGACAGGAGAGCACTTAGCAGTCGATTTATCGGGATAAATCAGCAGTCTATACGTGATAAATTGACCCCCACTGGATTGATCACTGCTTGCTGATCCGGCGGGTAATGTAGACAAGCCCTTACTTATAAGTGTTGAATGAAAAGGAGACGTCTTCAAAATCTGTTCCTAAGTACATGACGGGCTGAACTCTATATCCAGGCTGGTGCATTTTCAGCTGTATTGGACACTCATTTAGCATTCAGTCAGCACCATGTTAGGGTTCAAGTTGTCCTGGCACATCTAAAACTGAGCAAGGAAATAAAATCTGATAGGGCTTGCAGAGGTGAATGCTGTAGCAGGAGTGATTCGTCGTCGTTCTCAGTAACATTTCAGTAATCATGTTCATAGATTTTGTATTCCTTTTAAACTTGCCCTGCCAATGCTCAGTTCCTATGAATGTTTAATGGTGCCTTAGAAAAAAAGAGGCGCATCATTCAGTAATTTTTGACACCAAAATGAGTTCTGTGTATCTTACAAATACTTTACATTATTGGATATTTCTAATGTAATCTGAAAGTCTCATTGTATTAGTGTTTTCCTATTATGCCATATTAGCATCATTCCCAGTTAATACACACAACTCTAATGCATTACCAGAGTCCCTGAGCAGCAGTGCCTTTTATTTCACATTGATGAATTTCCTTTTGCATAATGCAGTAAGAAAGACTACTTATACAAAATACTGCAAGTAATGAATATCAGATCTGTTACTAGAGTGGATTTTTTTTAACGTAGGCAAAATTCTTTCCTCAGGCATCTGTAGTAATATTAAAGATAAAGTTTCGAACACTGTGTCACTCCATGCATGGAACCCTTTGTCCCTGCCTGTAGGTATATGGAATCTTGGGGAGCAATTACCACACAGGTGGGGTGCCAATTAATTTCTTTATTAAAGGAAAAGGAAGTGGTGGGAATTTAACAATGAAATACGATGGGATGGGGTGTATAGGGTGTTTACAATAGATAATAATGGGGGAGGTTTCTTCTTATTGAACAGTGTAGGGAGTTCTAACAGTGGGGTACAGTAAGTGGGGTTCAGCACAATGGGGTACAGTACAGTCAATAAGCGTATCAAAAAGAAATGCAAAATAAAATGGTAGCTTCTATATAAAATGGTCAACAATCTTAGATAGAATGTATCAAGTGGTTAGTGGCCTTATACACAGTGTAACACAATGGTATCAATGCAAATACAAAGTATATCAGAAAAGTGGAAGCAACCAATGGGTGTTATAATTACAAGTAAAATGTGAATCACAGTGCAATAATACAATATGGGTGATGAGTGAAATTACGCAATGTAACGGTATAAAAGAAAATTAATGACTTAATTTGTGAGGCTAGGATAGCAGATAATCTGCAAGAGTGTACCTAAAGGCTGGGTCAAGGAACGGGGGGGGGGAGGGGAGTGAATGATTAGTGGCAACTGATGAGAGGTGAGTGTGGATGGAAGCAGCGAGAGACTCTGAAGCCCTGCAGGGTAAGGACAATGGAGCAGCGTGATGGTGATCTTCGGTAGGGGAGGGGCAGCGGAGAAGTGTAAAGAAGGGCTAGAGAGAGGTTTAAGCAACAAGCGGACACCAAAACAAAAGGAAAAAAAAGCGGCAAAGGGTTTGGGAAGTTTCACAGGGGGAGAAGCAGCAAGGAGTTGGGAAGTTCGGAGAGAGTGCAGATGCGGGGGAAAAAGCAGCAAAGGGTTATAACAGGGAGACACGGAGAAGCACACAGAAAGGGAGATTGGAGCGGGGGAAAAACAGACACGGGAAAGTTCAGGGAGAGATCGGGACAGCGGGAAGACGAATGTAAGCAGCAAAAACCTTATCTATCTTAACCAATGACTAGGCAAAACAACAAATATCACAATTCTAAGCAAAACTATAACAAGCAACTATATGGAGCAACAAAACAGTAAACTACAACAAGGCAGGTGAACTTACAAGCTCTACAATCTTAACAAAATATGACTTATTAAACTAAAAACCAAAACCTATGGTGCACCTTATGCAATGGGGAAGTCACAGAGGGCAGAGTGGTATGTGCCCAGGATACAGCTCCCAAGGAAGCCAAGGGATGGTGTCTAAAGCCAAGGGATACAGCTGAAAGCAGGGAGCCCCGAGGCAAAGCCCACAGGAGCAGAGCTTAGCAGCAGCACAAACTTATTTTTAGCGGCAAAGCGCCGCGGAGTTTAAGAGAGGTTTTAAGACACAGACCAAGGTTTAGCTTGAGTCTGTGTGCTGGGGAAACAGAGCCAACAGCTAAAATAATAAAATAAAAGTACAGAAAGTTGTACAGAGGGATTCTTACCAGTCCCCAAGGCAGCAGCAAAGGCAGAAGCAGCAGCAACATCAGAAGAAGCAAGCAGGGCTCGTACAGTCTCAATAATCACAAGATCTCTCAGGTAGCAATTCGTTCTTCGTGGGGGGGGGGTTAAAAACTGGGGGTACGCTCAAAAATAAAACAAGAGCGGAGAAAGGACCCCCCAAAACCCCTGGCTGATCAGACCAGGCAGCAATGCAGGAACCTTTCTGATGTTTGTTTCAAAAATGTCTGTTTTTAAAGGCAAACTTAGGCAGTCTCCCGCCAGTAATCCTGATAGGCTCTCTCTGTCACAGGGGAAGAGGCACAGGGAAAAACTGCAGGTGAGCACAGAAATATGTCTGGGCAGAGTCCTGTGCAATAGGTGACTCAAAAGCACATGAGGCCTATGACTCATGCCCAGGATCTTAAAAACACAATAGGTCTTGCAGCTCTGGACATTGCCTGCCCTACACCGAGCCCAGGTTCAACGAGGTGATAACAAGACTAACCCTTTGAACAGGGCAGTGGTCCCATTTAGCACGCAGCACAAGTGGCCATCCCTTTGAGAAGGGCAATGGCTCTTGTTAAACAACTTAAAGGGCCCTCCCTTTGAGAAGGGCAGTGGCCCTGGTAAACAACTTAACAGCCAGGGAAGGGCGGCCACAGGAGGAGAACAAAAACAAAATGGAGTATGCGGACAGCTGTAAGAAACAAAATAGAATAGGGGGATAGCTGTAACAGACACCCTTCATTACCATTATCTCTCTTTTTATTGTATTTTACTCAGAGTTTTAAAATATTAAATGTAAAATATTCTTTACTACATTTGTTTAAATATTTGACATGAACAATTCAGGTTTGTTTTAGAGTCCCCTGTGTCTGAATATTTCTAGTCTATATACTCAAGTGTCAGGAGATGATGACATTATGTATTTGAAAAAATATTGTGTATTATGTAGTTGATTGTTATGAAAACCTGATACACTCTTTGATGGTTACCTAACAGAGAGAGTGTTATGAGCATTTTCTCATCTTTCGTTTTGATTTGCAATTAAGTCATGGCAGTTACTATGATAGTTTCAGTCACAGAGATCCCCTTGGGACTTCTCACCTAATGTGCTGAGACTACCTCTGAGCTCATTTTCCCTGCCAGTTTGGGCCTTCAGAACCCTGTCTTCTTGAGCCAGACCCACAAGCCTGTTGCAACACAGACCCAGGGTCTGAAACACACCTCCAAAGCTGCAGCTGAAAACAGCTTAAGAAGTGCTCCCATCTCCAGCACCCAGACACCCAGCTACCAATAGGGTCCAAACCCCAAATAAAACCATTTTACTCTGTATAAAACTTATACAGGGTAAACTCATAAACTGTCCACCCTCTATAACACTGATAGAGAGATATGCACAGATGTTTGCTCCCCCAGGTATTAATCACTTACTCTGGGTTAATTAATAAATAAAAGTGATTTTATTAAGTATAAGAAGTAGGATTTAAGTGGTTTCAAGTAATACCAGATGGAACAAAGTAAGTTACCAAGCAAAATAAAACAAAACATGCAAGTCTAAGCCTAATACATTAAGAAACTGAATACAGGTAAATCTCACCCCTAGAGATGTTCCAATACGCTTATTTCACAGACTAGACTCCTTCCTAGTCTGGGTCCAATCCTTTCCCTGCTACTGACCTTGTTAGTTCCAGCAGGCATCTTAGGTGAAAAGCAGGGGATTCCACATGACTGGGACCCCCTTTGTTCTGTTCCACTCCCTTAAATAGCTTTGGCATATGGTGGGAATCTTTTGCCTCTCTCTGGGTTCCCACCCCTCCTTCTAAATAGAAAAGCACCAGGTTAAAGATGGATTCCAGTTCAGGTGACATGAGCACAGGACTCTTACAAGTAAACAGAGCCATTTACAATCAATTGTCCTGGTTAATGGTAGCCATCAAGATTCCAAACCACCATTAATGGCCCATGCTTTGCATTATTACAATAGGACGTCATATTTCAGAGTAGCAGCCGTGTTAGTCTATATCCGCAAAAAGAACAGGAGTACTTGTGGCACCTTGAGACTAATAAATTTATCTGAGCATAAGCTTTCGTGGGCTACAGCCCACTTCTTCAGATACATATGCATTCTAAGCATCTGAAGAAGTGGCCTGTAGCCCATGAGAGCTTATGCTCAAATAAATTTGTTAGTCTCTAAGGTGCCAATAGGACCTCAGAGTTATATTTCATATGTCTAGTTTCAGATATAAGAATGATACATTCATGCAAATAGGATGACCACACTCAGTAGATTATAAGCTTTGTAATGATACCTTATAAGCAGGGCTGGCTGCAGGTTTTCTGCTGCCCGAAGCGTTGAAAAAAAAAAAGCCAATTGGCGGCACTTCAGCGGCAGCTCTATCGCACCGCTCCATTCTTCGGCAGCAGTTTAGAGGTGGGCCCTGCACTCCCTCTCTTCCTCTTTGGCGGCACTTCGGTGGCAGCTCTATCACACACTGCTCCATTCTTCAGCAGCAGTTCGGCAGTGGGTCCTGCACTCCCACTCTTCCTCTTTGGCAGCAGCTCAAGAGAGGGACTGAGGGACCTGCCACCAAATTCCTGCCGAAGACACGGACATGCCACCCCAATAGCGGATGGACTGCTGCCCCTTTGTATTGGCCGCCCCAAGCACCTGCTTCCTTAGCTGGTGCTTGGAGCCGGCTCTGCTTACAAGAGACCTTTTGCATAAAGCATATTCCAGTTACATCATATCCACACTTATAAATGTATTTTTATAAAAATATGGAATGCAACGTCACAGCTACTTTGAATCAAAATTAGAATAAAGGCTCGATTGGGCAATAGATTATAATCCTGACAGTACCAAGCACTGAAATGTTTTTCTTTATGTTACTGCAGAGATCTAATGATTAGGTGCAATATGTACTCTTTCTTTAAAAGTGCTTTCAGAAGTCAGGCAGGAGGGGCTGGGGAATTTCTCGATTAAAACTCTACAGTGAAGCATAGGGAGAAACAGAGTAAGTTTAAGGATAATACTGTTTTCCTTATGATGATGAAGCTCCTTGTTCAGTCTGACAGCAGAGGAACTCCATCTGTGACTTTCCCATTGTCACAGTCAAACATCACATACAAAAATAATTTTAATAAGTGACCCATTTATGGAAACATTTGTAGTCAAAGTATCCAGGGTTTGCTGAAGAAGCAAAACTTTTAATCAATAAAATTTAAGTTGTATGAAAATGCATATGCACTATATAAGTATTGTGTAACTGCTGGATAGCACACTTTGGAGCCAGTATTTGAGCTCACTAACCCTTATATGCAAGTATTTATTCATTTTCCTCCCTCCCACATCATCATGTTTCTGTTGCACAGGAACCCAGAAGTTGCCACATTATATGAAAAATATTTCACTTCAAGTCTGAAATCTTGCCTCTGGCTGTGGCCACTACTTGCTTTATTAGAGGGAGGCAGAAAAAACAACAACCCCATAATGCTTTTAGCCAGTTGTGAAATGCTGTATCTATAAGGAAAATCCAGCCTGACCCTTGCATAGATCCTGAAGCATGAGACATACCCATTTATCTAACAGGAGATCCCAACTGGGCCAAAACAACATCTTAGAGTCCCATTGCTGGTAAAGGAAACCTCCAGTGTGAGAACTTTAGGATAGCTGCAGTGTAATATATTAATTAAGTAATGTTAATTAGCCAGTTAACCATATCATATTTCTAAGTCTTCATAATTTGTACCTATTTATAGGTTTTAGTGATCAAAATAAAGTTTAGAGATAAGAAATTAAAGTTTGCTTTTTGTTTTAAAAGGAATCCTTTTCTGGGATTCCTGTTTTGACATCTGTAGCTGTGGCACCTTGAAAAATCTTTCACAGCGGTTGAAAACTGCCATGGGCAACTCTCCACAGCTCTTTGTCGTCCCTTCTGCTCATGCTGCACATCTTCTTTGCAAAGTCCTCTTTGAAAAGTTGCTCCACGTTCATTAGTTCTTTTCAAAACATCGTTGAACAGCAGTACAAAGCTGTCCATTCTCTCACTGCAGCTGAGGACTGGGAAAATACATTTAACCCTTTGATTGAAGCACAGCACTCCCCAAATAGTTAGTTATGAGGTTCTTATCAGCAGCTTTAGGGTGGGGTGGGGTTAGGATCTTGGTATATGCAGAAGAATCCATTCTCCCTTACCAATTACAGCACCTATTTGGTATGGTGTCAGTAAGCACTTCCTTTGAAGTCCATTGTTCTTGAATTATAGAGGTTCAAACAAATCCAAATTTCCTGTGATCTTAACACTTAAAGCCAAATCCTAAGCTAGTATAAGTGGCTCAACCCAACAGAGTTCAATAGAGCTGCACCCGTTTGCTCCAGCAGAGAATTTCACTCTTACACTTAGGGTACGTCTACACTACAGGATAAATTCGAATTAGCTTAAACCGATCTTATAAAACAGATATTATAAAGTCGATTGTGCGCGTCCACACTAGGCACATTAATTCGGTGGTGTGCGTCTGTGGTCCGAGGCTAGCGTCGATTTCTGGAGCAGTGCACTCTGGGTAGCTACTGTAAAAGAATGAGGCCAATAATGTCGATTTGCGTCCACACTAACCCTAAATCGATATAGTAGTATCGATTTTAGCGTTACTCCTTTCATTTTGTAGGAGTACAGAAATCGATTTAAAGAGCCCTTTAAATCAATATAAAGAGCAGTGTAGTGTGGATGGGTGCAGCACTAAATCGATTTAACGCTGTTGAAATCGGTTTAACAGCGTAGTGTGGACCAGGTCTTACAGTGGGCCAGAATGAATTTCCTTGTCCTACAGAAGAGAGAAGTGCACATGGAGCGGTCTATTCTTTGCATGCCCCCTATAACAGTCAGGCAGAATGGCAGCTTCTGCTCCCTCCATACTTCCTTGAGAGCCTACATGCCTCAAAGGAGAAAAGGATGGCTCAGGAAGAAAGGCATAGCTATAGCTCCAATTCCCTTATGTACTGGCCAGTGCATGGAGGTGTGTATGGTGAGCTCCACCCACACGGGTTGTAGCAGAGTAAAGGGTACACAATCTGCACCCAAAATTATGGGAGAAGTCACTTTTCACCCCTAAAGCAGAATGACATAGTGCTTTCCCTGTGGCAGTGTATCACCAAATCATTCCCCATCCCCCCAGTTAATGCTATTTAACTGGGTAGATTACTAGAGGTGTTGCAATGCCTGGCTTTTAGGTGCTCCAGTGGAATCCTCAGCCCCGAGTTAAGTGCCTAAGTTCCCTATGCCATGCATGAGGAGAGTTAGGCACCTGAGAATGGGATTCACTAAAGCCAGTAAGTTCTCTTCCTATCCCACTGTTGGGAGATCTCTCCCAGAGTGGTGAGAACATTCTCTTTATGGTACATACACACTTAGGCATAAGGGGCGGCATTCCGTCCAATCCTAGGGTGGCACAGCCACCCTTTTTTTCTCTTTTTTTTTTGTTCACCACTCTGCCGCCCTGTAGGGGGTGGCAGCGCAGAGGAGGGGAGAGCCCTGCTGGGAGCTGGTTGTGCACTCCGTTTGCCCCAGCCAGTGTCAGGTCTGCAGCAAGCCCAGCAGCCCCCATCCTTCCCTCCCCGCCAACCGGAGCGGCGCAGAGCCCTCCTGGCAGGTGGCATGGCGGGAGGGGCCAAGTGGTGAGTGCCCTGGCTGAAGGAACCCCTAGCTGCCCCCCTTCTCTCTCTCCACCCGGCTCCCTCCCCCTCCCCCCTGCTAGCCAGGACGCACACTCCATTTCCCGGGGCACATCTGCAGCGCAGGGAGTCCCGCTAGCCAAAAGTTTGCACCCTGGCTCCGGCTGTCCCGCAGGTTTTTTTCTTTTTTTTTTTGCTTGGGGCAGCAAAAAAGCCAGAACTGGCCCTGCCCTTAACACTGAAATTCCCTGCTTTAACTGAATAGTTCCACCGCTCTACAGATTTTTAGGCATAGAGGAGCATTTCAAGTGGTCTGTGTTCTAATTTCAAAATCCTTCACTCTTGGTAAATGACAATTGTCATCAGTAGCTCCCAGCCAGTTAGTTTTGAAGAGAAGAGTCGTGCTAAGTAAAGCAAATCTTTCATTCACAATTTTGAAGTGGGAAGACAAAAATCTCTCTGCATGTTTTGAAATGATAAATGAAACTGCATTTCTTCTCAATGATCTTTTATGTCTGCTGAAAGCTATGTATCTTCTCCCCTGATTTTCTTCAGAAGTCATTTTAAGAAGTGCCAGTGATGGTTTGTTTGGATAAATGTTAACACTCAAAGTGTATATAAATGTACTCCTTATGCCCAACTGATCAGAATAAAAACTTGTTTACAGCAAGCCAACACTAGAGCTTTTTTGCATGTTCACCGTGGCAACAGACAGTCCCTAATGCTGGTCACTCTGCTAGGTAACTGAAGAAAATGCATACTTTTGACAAGTAGGAAAGAGCAAGATTTTTTCTGCTTTTGAGGTTATCATTAATAAAAATTTGTATCACAATAGCATCCAGAAGCTCAAGGGAGGAGTGCCATAGGTTGCCTACCCTTGTGATAAAGTAAGGTTTCCTTATCTGAATACTGTGAATAAGCCTAACTGACAGTACAAATAAAACCCCATCAAAGGTTACCATATTAAACAGGGGGTTTCATCCTTCCTATAGTTTACACCTTCTGCACTTCTGTTCCTAACTCTGCATATATTTCTTTACACTTTTGTGTATCAGTGCTCAGATGACTGGAGGCCAAAATCTGATAGAGCCTTCTCCATCTTTTCATGATAAATCTTTCATTGTTCCATCAAAACAGGCTTATTACTCTGGAAAGCAAATACCACACTAGCTTACAGGAGCTTACACTAGCTTAGCCTTGATAACTATTCTTTCTTGTGTTCTGCTTTCCAAAACACAAGGTTATAAAAAATTGAAATGTAGAACCTTTATGGGACTCAGCCAGTATTGTGCTGACTTTATTTCCAGTTTCTCACTGCCTATCGTAATTTCCGAAGGCATCTAATCAGAGTGTGGGATTTGGTGGAAGAAGCAGGAGATGAGAGATGCTTAGGTTACCAAAGTCAAAAGATCTTTCAAAACTCCCATCAAAATACAGAAAAAAAGTACTCTTGCTCCCCCTCAACTTAAAAAAAACAAAAAACCCCAATCCCCCCGCCCCCAAAACAGCATCTTCCTGTAGCGCTGTAATCTTAAAATGAACTGAACATTAGACTCAGTTGGCTGACAAGGTCAGACGACTAAAAAGATCATCAGTTGTAGAACATACTTTAAAATCTATGCACAAAATCAATATAATTATTGCTGCATGATCAGTGCCACGGATTATTCCAAACTAAGAGGTTTAGGTTTTATTCTAAATATAATGTTTAGACTACATTGAATGTCTTTGTTTTATGGTCCCATTTGTAAACATTCAATCAACATATTTATCAGGATACTTTAAACCGAACATCTGCATAATTCATGTGACGTAACCTCTTTTGAGATATTACCCTTGATTTCATCCAGGCTATATTCAGAGATTGGCAGTTCTAGTATGGCTGGAGTTGATAAATGGCTTATTTTATCTCCTTCTGTTTAGAAGTTCACTGAAAAAGGTTGATGAATAGCAGAGCTGCAGGCAAGAGCAATAAAGAATGTGCTACACAAAAGGACAAAGCAGAAGCAGTTTTATGAAATGTGAAATTTGCAGGCTGGCACTGGTAACTACATACAATTTCAAAAAAGGTTTTTACCATCTGATAGTACACAACTTGAATTGCTGGCTGAAACTTGGGATTTCTCGTTAAACAAATCTGAACTGTTCTCACAAGACATTTCGGCTTTGAAGAACTGGCATTTTCTGATGAAATTCTATTTCATTTGAACATTTCCAACCAGCTCTACTTGTATTTTCCTTTTGTAACAAAACTATTTTTAGAAAAACTTGGATTTTTCATTTTGATCATGCCCATACTTCTGAAGGAATCTGTTTTCGTCAGCTGTGCAGTTTAAATGGGTTATTTGTGTGTATTCCTCTGTAGCTGAAAACCTACACCATCTGAGTGTATCACATAAAGGACTCTCTCAACTAGAACTCTGAGAATTTTCTGTGGCTTCAAGGTAGAGAGAGGACACCTTTCATCAACTTGTGATACAGGTAGGCATTTTAAATAGGCATTTAGGTAGGCATTTTTACCCTGGCAGTGTCTGCCATGGAAATTAACATGGTATAGATACCTAGACAGAGAGATAGACACCCCCTTCCAAGTAGCATTTTTATGAAAAGGTACAGTAGCCTATTGATTATCTCAGCAGGGAAAGATGCATGTGGGCCCCCAACAAACTTCAAAGATCAATTTGTGGCAGAAATGACAGCTCCCTCTGAATCCATCCCGTCTTCTCTGTTTGGTTCTACTCAGCTATATACTCCCCAAGTCAAAGCTGCACAATTCTATCTTTATATTTAGAAATGCAGCCTGCCTTTATCTCAAGACAAGTATAGACTGCCAATAGCATAACTTGATTTCCCCTGACACACAAAGGCTAACACTTTAAACTACATTCAACTTACATTTTGAAGACAAGGAGAGAATTATTCTCTTTTGCAGCCATATTTTCCCCTCAATCCCTGCCTACCCCATCCTTATTTTTGGTTTGCAGTTTCAGAACAGTTCCATCTCCACATTTGCACTGGGGACCCTAACCACGTGGCCGGCTCCTGAACATTCTTATCTAGAAAAGAAGAGATGAAAATCAACTGGATTGAATGTATTTCAGTGATTTGGAAACTTCTGTTTCTCTGCTTCATGATTGACAGTGTCTTCCCCCTTAGATCTTCAATCAGTTGGTAGAGCTGGTATTGTGGTGGTATTCTGAGTTACTTGACCTTTTTTTTTTCCTTTTTCTTTTTTTTTTATGGAAACAGCTGTTAGTGAAATAAATATAATCAAATGTTAATGCCTTTTGAAAATCGAAAAATAGCCCTACATCATCTTTTCCTTTGGGCACTGAACTTTAGTCTGAGGCAACTGAATTTGTTTTTTGCACCTTTGTCTGCTTACAAAGTTGAGATACTGAAAATCAGTATGCCAGATCCTCAGCAGATGAAAACTGGTATGTCTCCATCCAAGTCACTAGAGCTGCACCAGTGTATCCCAGCTGAGAATCTGACCTAATGAATTTGATAGGGTCAGTCTTGAAATTCTTAAGATTAATTATAGTTAATTTTAGATTTTTGGGGCCATTTTAAAATTCAGCATGTAATTGAAAAATAAAGTACAGCGAAGCCATAATTACTGTTAATTGGCGCAAGAAATCATTTTAAAGTTTAAACTTATTTTAAAAGAAATATAAAAGAAGTAGGGTGAACTGACTGATTCAGGAGTAATGAGATATGAAGCCTTTCATCATTAGGAAACTAGTTCACAAGTAGCTGGAAAGGAATGGAAATAATTTCAGTCCAATGACACTGCTTTCTGGCCTACAAAATATAAAATGGTGGCCTCAGTACAATTCCTAATGCACTGGTGCTGACATCACAATTGACACTACTTGACACCTTTATTAGCACTCTCAGTTGAGGGGCCGAGCACTGAGTGGGTTTGGAATTTAATAAACAGTTCTTTTTCTGCTAGAAATGAACCTTCCAGCTCAGGCCTGACGTATGATAGCTGGTACTGTATAGAATAAACACAGAATTCAGTCTTGGTTTACCCAACTGTGAAGTGGGAGTAGTAACTTAGGGTATGTCTACACTATGAAATTAGGTCAATTTTATAGAAGTCGATTTTTAGAAATCGATTTTATACAGTCAATTGCATATGTTCACACTAAGCACATTTAGTTGGTGGAGCGCGTCCTTACTACCGTGGCTAGCATTGACTTACAGAGTGGTGCACTGCGGGTAACTATCCCACAGTTCCTGCTTAACCCATTGGAATTCTGGGTTAAGCTCCCACTGCCTGATGGGGCAAAAACATTGTCGTGGGTGGTTTTGGGTACATGTCGTCAGTCTCCCCTCCCTCTGTGAAAGCAACGGCAGACAATCGTTTTGCGCCTTTTTTCCACGCAGATGCCATAACACAACAAGTGTGCAGCCTGCTCAGCTTAGCTCACCAATACCGCTGCTGTTGTGTCCTGGGTGCTGCTGGCAACAGATGGTGCCATAGGACTGTTAACTGTCATCATACACTGCTTCTTCTGCAACTCTGCTCTCCTGCTCTTGCCTCAGTGGCAAATTTCTCCATGTTGTCTGTCATGGTCTCCTGGTATGTGTGTTCTTCCTTGGGAAATGTGCCCGGTGCTAACCACCGTCCTCCACCACTTCGGCTGCAACTCTGCTCTCCTGGTGCCATGAATCCACCTTGCAGGTCCTCTCATCATTCTGTATAAATATCTATTCTCGTGGCATCCATCGTTATCCACCGATTCCACTGCAACTCTGTTTTCCTGCTCTCCTTCAGACACCGTACCATGGCAAGCATGGAGCCCGCTCAGCTCACTGCTGCTGTTGTGAGCATTGTAAACACATTGTGCATTATCTTGCAGTATGTGCAGACCCTGAAAAGCAGGCGATGAGGCAATGACAGTGCGATCACAATAGCGATGAGGACATGGACACAGACTTCTCTCAAAGCACGGGCCCTGGCGATTTGGACATCATGGTGGTAATGGGGCAGGTTCATGCTGTGGAGCGCTGATTCTGGGCTCGGGAAACAAGCCCAGACTGGTGGGATCATGTAGTGTTGCAGGTCTGGGAATATTCCCAGTGGCTGTGAAACTTTCTTATGCATAAGGGCACTTTCACGGAACTTTGTGACTTGCTTTCCCCTGCCCTGAAGTGCCAGAATACCAAGATGAGAGCAGCCCTCAGAGTTGAGAAGCGAGTGATGATAGCCCTCTGGCAGTTTGCAATGCCAGACAGCTACAGGTCAGTTGGGAATCAATATGGAGTGGATAAATCAACTGTGGGCTGCTGTGATCCAAGTAGTCAAAGCAATCACTGAGCTGCTGCTATCAAGGGTAGTGACTCTGGGAAATGTGCAGGTCATAGTGGATGGCTTTGCTGCAATGGGGTTCCCTAACTGTGGTGGGGCGATAGATGGAACCCATATCCCTATCTTGGGACTGGACCACCATGGCAGCGAGTACATAAACCGCAAGGGGTACATTTCAGTGGTGCTGCAAGCACTGGTAGATCACAAGGGACGTTTTACCAACATCAGTGTGGGATGGCCGGGAAAGGTGCATGATGCTCGCATCTTCAGGAACTCTGGTCTATTCGAACCATGGGCAGGAGTTGTAGGCCAAGCTGGATGAGCAAGCAACTCAGAGCGGGGATTAGGAAAAAGCAGAAAGCTTACAGGGAGTGGAAGAAAGGCAGGATTAGCAAGGGAAGCTACCTTGGTGAGGTCAGAACATGTAGGGATAAAGTGAGGAAGGCTAAAAGCCGCATTGAACTGGACCTTGCAAAGGGAATCAAAACCAATAGTAAAAGGTTCTACAGCCACATAAATAAGAAGAAAACAAAGACAGAAGAAGTGGGGCCGCTATACACTGAGGATGGAATGGAGGTTAAGGATAACCTAGGCATGGCCCAATATCTAAATAAGTACTTTGCCTCAGTTTTTAATAAGACTAGTGAGGAGTTTAGCGTTGATGGAGGGATGATAAACGGGAATGTGGATATGGAGGTGGATATTACCGCAACTGAGGTAGAGGCCAAACTTGAACAGCTTAATGGGACAAAATCGGAGGGCCCGGACAATCTCCGTCCGAGGATATTAAAGGAACTGGCGCGTGAAATTGCGAGCCCGTTAGCGAGAATTTTTAAGCAATCGATAAACTCGGGGGTTGTGCCGTACGACTGGAGAATTGCTAACGTAGTTCCTATTTTTAAGAAAGGGAACAAAAGTGATCCGGGTAATTATAGGCCTGTTAGCTTGACGTCTGTAGTATGTAAGGTCTTGGAAAAAATTTTAAGGGAGAAAGTAGTTAAGGACATAGAGGTCAATGGTAATTGGGACGAATTGCAACATGGATTTACTAAAGGCAGATCGTGCCAAACCAATCTGATCTCCTTCTTTGAGAAGGTGATGGATTACTTGGATAAAGGAAATGCGGTAGTTCTAATTTACCTCGATTTCAGTAAGGCGTTTGACACGGTTCCACATGGGGAACTGTTAGCTAAATTGGAAAAGATGGGGATGAATATGAAAGTTGTAAGGTGGATAAGGAACTGGTTAAAGGGGAGACTCCAGCGGGTGGTATTGAAGGGTGAACTGTCAGGCTGGAAGGAGGTCACTAGTGGAGTCCCTCAAGGATCGGTTTTGGGACCGATCTTATTTAACCTTTTTATTACTGACCTTGGCACAAAGAGCGGGAATGTGCTAATAAAGTTTGCGGATGACACGAAGCTGGGGGGTATTGCTAACACGGAGAAGGACAGGGATACTATTCAGGAAGATCTGGACCACCTTGTAAACTGGAGTAATAGTAATAGGATGAAATACAATAGTGAAAAGTGCAAGGTCATGCACTTAGGGATTAATAATAAGAATTTTAGATATACGTTGGGGACTCATCAGTTGGAAGCGACAGAGGAGGAGAAGGACCTTGGGGTATTGGTTGATAGCAGGATGACTATGAGCTGCCAATGTGATACGGCTGTTAAAAAAGCAAATGCGATTTTAGGATGCATCAGGCGAGGTATTTCCAGCAAGGATAAGGAGGTGTTAGTACCGTTATATAAGGCGCTGGTGAGACTCCATCTGGAATATTGTGTGCAGTTCTGGTGTCCCATGTTCAAGAAGGATGAATTCAAACTGGAACAGGTCCAGAGACGGGCTACTAGGATGATCCGAGGAATGGAAAACCTGCCTTATGAAAGGAGACTCAAAGAGCTTGGCTTGTTTAGCCTGGCCAAAAGAAGGCTGCAGGGGGATATGCTTGCTCTATATAAATATATCAGGGGGGTTAACGTTAGGGAGGGAGAGGAATTATTTAAGTTTAGTACTAATGTAGGCACGAGGAAGAACGGGTACAAACTGGATATTAGGAAGTTTAGACTCGAAGTTAGACGAAGGTTTTTAACCATTAGGGGAGTGAAGTTCTGGAACAGCCTTCCAAGGGAAGTAGTGGGGGCAAAAGACTTATCTGGCTTTAAGACTAAGCTTGATAAGTATATGGAGGGGATGTTATGATAGGATAGTTTAATTTGGGCAATTGATCTTGGATTATCACCAGATAAGTCTGCTCAATGGTCTGCGGGGAGATGTTGGATGGGATGGGAACTGAGTTACTGCAGAGAATTCCTTCTTGGGTGCTGGCTGGTGAGTCTTGCCCACATGCTCAGGGTTTAGCTGATCGCCATATTTGGGGTCGGGAAGGAATTTTCCTCCAGGGCGGATTGGCAGGGGCCCTGGAGGTTTTTCGCCTTCCCCTGCAGCGTGGGGCATGGGTCGCTTGCTGGTGGATTCTCTGCAGCTTGAGGTCTTCAAACCAATTTTGAGGATTTCAATAACTCAGTCCTGGGTTAGGGGTTGTTATAAAAGTGGATGGGTAGGGTTCTGTGGCCTGCCTTGTGCAGGAGGTCAGACTAGATGATCATATTGGTCCCTTCTGACCTATGAGTCTATGAGTCTATGAGCTGCAGGAAGGAACTTGCTTCCCAGACCAGAAAATTACCATTGGGGATGTTGAAATGCCAATAGTTATCCTTGGGGACTCAGCCTACCCCTTAATGCCATGGCTCATGAAGCCATACACAGGCAGCCTGGACAGTAGTAAGGAGCAGTTCAACTATGGGCTGAGCAAGTGCAGAATGGTAGTAGAATGTGCATTTGGACATCTAAAAGTGCGCTGGCTCAGTTTACTGACTAGGTTAGACCTCAGTGAAACCAATATTCCCATTATTATTGCTGCTTGCTGTGTGCTCCACAATTTCTGTGAGAGTGAGGGGGAGACGTTTATGGTGGGGTGGGAGGTTGAGGCAAATTGCCCGGCAGGTGATTACATGCAGCCAGACACCAGGATGATTAGAAGAGCGCAGCTGGGTGCCCTGAGCATCAGAGAAGCTTTGAAAACCAGTTTCATGACTGGCCAGGCTATGGTGTGACAGTTCTCTTTGTTTCTCCTTGATGAAAACCTGCCCCCTTGGTTGACTCTACTTGCTTATGAGCCAACCAACCTCCACCCTTCAATCACCAGTTTCAGAGGCAATAAAGTCATTATTGTTTCCAAATAATGCATTCTTTATTAATTCATCATACAAATAGGGGGAAAACTCACAAGATAGCCCGGGAGGGGTGGGAAAGGAGGGAAGCACCGGCAGGGCCGGTGCTACCATTTAGGCCAACGAGGTGGTTGCACCAAGATTTGCAAAAAGCGGTGCCCCCAATTTTTTTTAAAGCATTTCAGTGGCCGCTGCACTGGGAGAGAGAGGGAGTCTGAGCCACTGGAAGCCAGCCTAGGGGTTCCCCTGGGTCAGTACACCACCACCGAGAGACAGCCTAGGGGTTCCCCTGGGTCAGCGCACCGCTGCCAAGAGGCAGACCAAGGGTTTGGGCTGCGGGTGGCGCGCTGATCCAGGGGAACTCCTGGGCTGCCTGCTGGTGGCTCAGACTCCCTCTCCCTCCCAGCGCAGCGGCCGCTCCATCCCATGTGATTCTTCTCATTGCAGGCGGTGGCACCAGCGGCTGGGCAGAGCTCTGCAGCTCTGCTTAGCGCACTTGACATGATGACGAGCGCGACAGAAGGGCTTCTGGAGGAAAGGGGCTGCTGCTTCCTGGCTCAGTCTCCACGGTCAGCCCCAGCAGGGGGCATGGAGAAGAAAAGACCCTCAGGCAGCAGTCTGGTGGAGCGGAGAAAGAAAGAGGACCCCGAAGCTCGTGCCTTGGGCAAGGTAAGTGCTTACCCACAGCTTGGCCTCAGGCACCTATGCTCCTGCCCCCTTGATCCTTGGCTGGTCCCTGCTCCTGCTCCCCTTGTGCGTGGGCGGCTGGAGAGAATGGCAGCCTGCAGAGCTGAGCTGCCACAGTGCCCCTCTCTCCCTGCTCCAGCCTCTGTCATGCCCGGTATCTGAACTCAGGGCTGCCCGGGGATGGGGGGGCAAGTGGGGCAATTTGCTCCGGGTCCCACAGGGGCCTCCATGAGTATGTTGGAGGCTCCCTCTGCCCTACAAGTATGTTGGAGGCTCCTGGGAGAGGGGGTAAGAGGCATGGTAAGAGGCTGGGGCAGGGCATTGCCTCCCGACCCCATCCTCCTCACAGCCCTGACCCCTCAGCTCCGAACCCAGGCCCTCTGAGCTGGACACCACCCTGACCCCATCTCCAGGGCCGGTGCTAGCATTAAGGTGAACTAGGCAGTTGCCTAGGGCGCCAAGATTTGGGGGCACCAAAAAGCGGTGTCCCCAATTTTTTTTACAGTGTTCCTCCCCAAGAGCGCAGTCGCTGCTCCACTTCTCCCGCCTCCCAGGCTTGCACCACTAATCAGCTGTTTGGCGCCACAAGCCTGGGAGGAGAATTAGAGCGGGGTGGCGTGCTCGGGGAGGAGGCAGAGCAGAGGTGAGCTGGAGTGCGGAGGTGCCGCACGGCTCCCCAGGGCGGGGGGAGCTGCAGTGGGGGGGTGCTTCAGTGTGGGGGGGGAGCTGCCATGAGGGGGGCACCTCAGGGCAGAGGGGAGGGCAGGGAGCTGCCACGGGGTTGGGGGGAGGGCACAAGGTGGAAGTTTTGCCTAGGGCACGAAACTTCCTTGCACCGGCCCTGAGCACCAGGTGGGATGGTGGATGAAAGGAGGAAGGAAGGACAAGGCCACACTACAATTCAAAACTTATTGAATGCCAGCCTTCTGTTGCTTGGGCAGTCCTCTGGGGTGGAGTGGCTGGGTGCACGTAGTCTCCCACCCCGTGTTCTTGAATGTCTGGGTGAGGAGGATATGGAACTTGGGGAGGAGGGCAGGCAGTTATACAGGAGCTGCAGCAGTGGCCTGTGCTCCTTCTGCCTTTCCTGCAGCTCCACCAGATGCCTGAGCATGTCAGTTTGCTCCCCCATTAGCTTCAGCATTGCATCCTGCCTCCTCTCAGCTCCTCCCTCCTTTCATTGCGTTCATTTAATACTTTCCTGGATTCTGCCATTATTTGCCGCCATGCATTCTGCTGATCTCTTTCAGTGCGGGAAGACTGCATGAGCTCTGAGAACATCTCATTGCGAGTGCATTTTTTTCACCTTCTAATCTGTGGTAGCCTCTGGAACGGAGATGATAGGGGGAGGGTAGAAACATTTGCAGCTGCAGGAGGAAAAAAAAATATTGGCATTTCATCTTTTGGAATGGAGTTCTGCCTGCACGGATTCTTCTCCCCATACAGCTATCAGATCCAGTACCTTCCATTCGATCCACGCTGGATCTCTTTTGTGATTCTGGGACTCCATGGTCACCTGTGTTGATGAGCTCTGCAAAGTCATCTGTGCTGATCAAAAAGGAAATGAAATTCAAAAGTCCTGGGGCTTTTCCTGGCCAGTCCATCTGAGTTGAGAGTGCTGTCCAGAGCGGTCACAATGGAGCACTTTGGGATAACTCCTGGAGGCCAATACCGTCGAATTGCGTCCACACTACCCCAAATTCGACCCAGCAAGGTGAATTTTAGTGCTAAACCCCTTGCCGGGGAGGAGTACAGAAAATGATTTTAAGAGCCCTTTAAGTCGACAGGCTTGGCCGTGTGGATGCAGGGTTAAATCAACCTAATGCTGCTAAATTTGACCTAAACTTGTAGTGTAGACCAGGGCTTAGATATGTGCTTTCCACAGTGGAATTAATTTAGAAACTGAAGAGGTAATAGTTAACTCATAATATATGCACAAGGGCTAAACTGGAGGACACTGATTTTCTTGGGTTTTATAGACTAGCCATGTCTAGGATTAGACACAAAATATATTATTGCAAATAAATAAACTAAACTAGAACACTAATTAATGTGAAGACAGAGCAACTTGAGAGTGATTGCCAAAACATTTTGGTTCCTGAAGCTAGCTGACTCCTGTTTCAATTTCTATCACTCTTTGAAAGCCTTTATTGTTGTTTAAGGAGAGTATAAAACCATTTGTTTCCTAACAAATTCCATTTGTTAGGAAAAATGCACATGGATGCTTTATAATTCTTTACTATGGAAAAGTAATGACAATACTTAACTCACAGGGTATTGTGAGCTTTCTCTATTTAATGCTTTAAGATTTGAGGTGAAGAGTTCTGTATGTGCGATAGGGCCAATTAACTATCCCAAGTGTCCAGTAGCTTCCACATGCACTAAATTAATTTACAAGAAAAGACTGAATTGCTCCTCCAGCTAAAAGCAAGTATGACTTTATAGTGAGAAACGCTTAAATCCTGAAAGAGCTTTTTGTCTGAATAGTTTGATACTCCTACGACTAGATTCACAGCAGGGACTTAGGTTGCTTAAATCCAATATTTAGGTGACACTGGCATTCACAAAACCACTGCTCAGCTGCCCCCCTAATCATGTAGGTGCCTAACATTCTACTGGTAATGTTCATCAACACAGCTCATCAACACAGTTCCTAGGTGTCTCTGGGGATGTGTACACATTCATCCACTTATCTTTCCTGTGGCGCCCAGTCCTGTAGATGTGTTCAGAGGCTGCTTAAGAGCAGGAACAGATTAAGAATTCTTGGGTCTCTCTAATACCCCCTGCCCCCCAACCTTCTGGTTAAAACAAATATTTTTTCTGGTGTGATTAAAAACATGCCATGTAAAGAATTAACAGAATAAGGGAACAACACACATGTCATAGCCAGTTATTAAGAATTAGGTTTAGCTAGCAATTAGCATTTACAGTTAATGCAGGGGCGGCTCCAAGCACCAGCACAGCAAGTGCGTGTCTGGGGTGGCAGGCCGAGGTCGGGCGGAGGGGGGCTGCATGGCGGTCGCTGTGAGGGCGGCAGTCAGGGAGCCCTCGTGGCATGCCTGCGGGAGGTCGGTGGCAATTTGGCAGCAGGTATGCCAAACGTGGGACTGGCAGATCACCCGCAGAACCGCTGCCGAATCCACGGGACTGGCGGACCTCCCGCAGAAACGCCGCCGAAGGCTGCCTGACTGCCGTGCTTGGGGCGGCAAAAAACATAGAGCCACTCCGGCTAATGGATTTCCACAGAAGGACTGCCTGCTTGATGCTGCATGTCAGTTTAGACACTAGATACCTTAGCAATGCCATGCAAGCACCAACAGAGAAAAAAAAGACAAGTTCGCTAGAGAGGAGTGAAAACAGAGCAATTTGGTTTTGCACAAAGACTGCTGTTGAAGCCAAGTGTAGTGGAATAGATATAACTGTATTCACTGAAGTGGAATTAATGATCACCTAAAATTACTACCCAACTTTGTTCAGACTTCCTCTTACCAGATCTTCTCCAAAACAATTGACAGAAAAACAAATATAGTCATTGGTATCGAAAGAGTTACCTTTGGAAACCTGATATACACTATTCTGTTCTCTGATATTTCATATAAATGTAATATTTCATACCAACACTCTGTTCTCAACAGCCCAAGTTATAATTAGGCTTATTCCTAAGATTAATTACTACACCTCTACCTCAATATAACATGACCCGATATAACACAAATTCAGATATAATGGGATAAAGTAGCGCTCTGGGGGGTGGGGCTGCGCACTCTGGTGGATCAAAGCAAGTTCAATATCATGCGGTTTCACCTATAACATGGTAAGATTTTTTGCTCCTGAGGACAGTGTTATATCGAGGTAGAGATGTACAATATAAATTTTTGATACACCTAACAGCAAAAATAGTAGTTGTAGAGATAAAACAATTTATTTTAAACACAGCTACAAAATACAGTAACAAATTTACACTATATTTAATGTAATGTAACAAATGGTGTGTCTGTTAGGTGAAAAAACCATATCTTTGCTTTGGGCATTTTTCTGAATTTAAAAGCAACACAAAAATGTATACATATTTTATGCTGCTGTTTCCCCCCTAGCTTTAAGGAAACTAAAATCAGTGATCAGGTCATCAAAGTTCATTTCTTGGACCGACTCTGATTCTACTGCCATGAGGAACAAAGCATTCAAGGGGCTTTGCTATACTATGAAGTTCAGTTCATATTTTTATCTTAGTCAGCTTTGAAAATAACCATTTTCCTTCACAGTTAGTCATTGGTGGTGTGAGAAAAATTCATACAGCAATATCAACATGAGAAAATGTGCAGCAGAGACAACTTTGCCACAGCATCTGAAGCAGGCCATCTAGTGAAATATTGGTCTCATTTTGTGCAAATAACTGAAACTGGAAGAGTTTGTCAGGAAAGTCTTGAGCGTAAGTTCTGTTGCACATCTGTGAACTTCATTAACATCGAGTGAACCCAGTTTAAACAGGACTCTAAAGTGTTCAAACAGCACATTGTAAGCATTCAGTCCGTGATGTAGGCAAGCTGTAAATTTATCAGTTATGACAAAAAATGTTTCAATGCAAAATTAATGGCTTCCTACAGTGTACCTACCTTGTCAGACATCTTCAAACTGTTTTCTTTTATGAGGACAAAAACTCACGTTGATAGCATTGAGAAGTAGTGCTGCATATTTTCTTTCCACTGAATTAAAAATCCTCAAATTGGTCATGCACCATCACAACAAAAATTTCCGAGCCCAGTTAATTAACAACAGTACTTAGCTCTAAGTCCATTTTCTGTAGCTGGAGCCTGGTCAGTTTGAACTGCTGAAGCACAATGTTCGAAAAATATCCCATCTCTAAGGGCTGGTCTACACTGGAGGAGGAGAGGGTGTATCAATGTAAGACAAGTAACTTCAGCTACGAGAATAGCATAGCGGAAGTCGACTAATCTTATTTTGACTTACCTCCCATCCTCACGGGGTGGGATCGATGGCCACAGCTCCTCCATTGACCCTGCTTCCGCCTCTCACCCTGGTGGAGTTCCAGAGTCGACAGGGATTGCAGCGGGGATTGATTTATCGCATCTAAAAGATGCGATAAATCAATCCCCGATAGATCGATTACTACCCGCCAATCTGGAGGGTAGTGTGGACGTACCCTAATTGTTTCATTTTCTTCTGAAGAGAAGCTACATTTAATAGTGTCAGGATCCTGATGTGTATCTTTTGACATAACTTCCCAAGGTTGTCGAATACTGCTATAGTTTTGACACAGTGCATTGGTAGAATTGACACAACTACATCATTGCGTATCTGACAGATTTTTGAGAGTCAGTCTCTGACGATTGTCAGTATTTACTTTGTGGAAAATATTTTCCACTGATATGCTGATGCAGAACAGAAAGAATAGAGGGACCGCATAAACCTCCCAAAATTGCACTTGAGCAACTGTCAACATTGCTGACTCCAACTAAATTTAGGGAATGTACATCACAGGGCACATACTATATTAGTGGGAATTTCTGTGATGAGATGGGGCTGCAGACCATTGTAATGACCAGCCATATAACTAATATCACACAATTGCCCACTGGAGTTAGACACATCCAAACCTAGGTTATTTAACATAGCCAGCACAGCTTTAGCACATGTCTGGTTCTCAAGTGTCTGAAAACAAATGAACTTCTCAGGTATTTTCCCCTCTGTCTGAATTGAGACATTAGAAGATTATAAGCTGGTCTACATGTGCTTGCTGTAATTCTCTTATTACAGTATTCTAAATCTTTTACACATCCATTTAATGAATACGTCACATACAGGTAAAGACAGGTAGAGGGCTTACCTTCCATTTCTGTCTGAATTTAGCCAGGTGGTCACCAGAAATGGATCAAACTGTGATATTAACTCCAAAATCCCCAAATAATATCCATTGCTTTCAGATGCTACTACTTCATCCTAGCCACAGATACCAAGGCCAAGATTACCTAAAGAAACTTTACAACTGTCACCACATGCTGAAGAACTTCCCTCCAGTACTGCCATTCTGAATTAAATAGGTGTGCCAGATCAGAGTAAGCCCTACCAGATGATAATTTTTGTATGCATTATCCGAACCAGCATGCAATTTCATTATTCTGTACCCTTCTCATGCTCAGTGGGCACTCTGGATGTTTCTAATCATATGTGCTTCTCTAAAAGGATTCAGCCTAGTGGAGAAAAGCTCCCTAGCAAACCAAAATGGAACCACATTGCTGGGAAGTAAAATTAAAAAGGTTGTAGAGGAGTTTTTCAATAAAATGCTGGGGAAAAGCCAATGGGTGTGGAGGAGCACATGGTTCAGACAGAGACATCCCTTAGGCGACGAGCTATTAACAGGGATTTTCTAAATCCTAGTATGTTGATAAAGAACAGGCATAGGCGTGTGCAGCACATTTCATTAGGGTGTGCACCCAGGGAATTTTTTTTTAAAGGCAAACATCATAAAAGTTGAGGTGTGGGAGGGAGTGCGGGGTGTGGGAAGAGGTGTGGTGTGCAGGAAGGGCTCAGGGCAAGAGTTTGGGGCAGAGGAGGGGTGTGGAGTGTATGAGGGGGCTCCGGGAAGGGGGTTGGGGTGCAGGAGGGGTACAGAGTGCAGGAGGGGGCTCAGGGCAGGGGGGTTGGGGTGTAGGAGGGATGCGGAGTCCAGGAAGGGGCTCAGGGCAGGGAGTTGGGGTGCAGGGTGCAGCAGGGGGCTCAGGGCAGCGGGTTGGGGTGCCAGGTGCAGGAAGGCGGCTTAGGGCATGGGATTGGGGTACAGGAGCAGTGCAGGGTGTGACAGGGGCTCAGGGCAGGGAGTTGGGGTGCAAGAGGGGGTACAGAGTGCAGAAGGGGGCTCAGGGCAAGGGGCTGGGGTGCAGGAGAGGTGCAAGACGCAGGCAAGCAGCTTAGGGAAAAGGATTTGGGGTGCATGGGGGTGCAGGGTGCAGCAGAGGACTCAGGGCATGGAGTTGTGGGGCAGGGTGCAGGAGGGGGCTCAGAGCAGGAAGTTGGGGTGCTGGAGGTGTGCAGGCAGTGGGCTCAGGGCAGGGGGTTGGGGTGTGGAAGGGGGCTTAGGGCAGGGAATTTGGGGGCAAGGTGCAGGCAGGGGGCTCAGGGCAGGGAATTGGGATGCGGGGTGCGACAGGGGGCTCAGGGCAGGGAGTTGGGGGGATGCAGGAGGAGTTTGGGCTCTGTCCCAGCGCCTCTTACCTGCTCCCTGGCTGCCTGCCCTGGCCCCACGCCACTCCCCATATCCCTGCGCGGCCCCTTGGGGGGGCACAGGACTCCGTGTGCTGCCCTTGCCACACCTCCAGGTACCTCCCCCGAAGCTCCCATTGGCCGTGGTTCCCTGTTCCTGGGCAGTGGGAGCTGCAGGGGAGCGGTGCCTGGATCCACACACGGAGCCCTCAGGGATGTGGTACCGTGCTGGCCGCTTCTGAGTTTGTCCAGATCATTTTGAATTTTATCCTATCCTCCAAAGCACTTGCAATCCTTCCCAGCTTGATATCGTCTGCAAACTTTATAAGTGTGCTCTCTATATCATTATCTAAATCATTGAAGATATTGAACAGAACTGGACCCAGAACTGATCCCTTCAGGACCCCACTCGTTATGCCCTTCCAACATGACTGTGAACCACTGATAATTACTCTGGAAACGGTTTTCCACCCACCATCTAGGTTGCATTTCCCTAGTTTGTTTATGAGAAGGTCATGTGCGAAAGTATCAAAAGCTTTACTAAAGTCAAGATATAATATGTCTACCCTCCTATCCACAGGGCTTGTTACAATGTGAAAGAAAGCTATCAGGTTGGTTTGGCACAATTTGTTCTTGACAAATCAACACTGACTGTTTCTTATCACCTTATTATCTTCTAAATATTTGCAAATTGATTGCTTGATTATTGATTATTGGCTCCATTATCTTTCTGGGTACAGAAGTTAAGCTGACTGGTCTGTAATTGCCTGGTTTGTCCTTATTTCCCTATTTACAGATTGGCACTTTATTTGCCCTTTCCCAGTCTTCTGGAATCTCTCTCGTCTTCCATAACTTTTCAAAGATAATCGCTAATGGCTCAGATGTCTCCTCAGTCAGCTCCTTGAATGCATTTAATCAGGTCCTGGTAATTGAAGACATATAACTTGTCTAAGTAATTTTTAACTTGTTCTTTTAGTATTTTGGCCTCTGATCCTACCTCATTTTCAGTGACATTCACTATGTTAGACGTCTAATCACCACCAACCTTCTTGGTGAAAATGGAAACAAATGTCATTAAGCAGCTCTGCCATTTCCACGTTTTCTGTTATTGTTCCTCCCCCCCATTAAGTAACAGGGCTACCCTGTCCTTGGTCTTCCTCTTGCCTCTAATGTATTTGTAGAATTTTTTTTTGTTACCCTGTATGTCTCTAGCTACTTTTTTGTGCCTTGGCCTTTCTAATTTTAGCCCTACATATTTGTGTTATTTGTTTACATTCATAGTGATATTATGGGCATCACAGAAACTTGGTGGAATGGTGATAATCAATGGGAGATGGTATGGGATAATCAATACAATACAAAATCAATACCAAATATATTGGGATGACAAAGTAGGTTGGTCTGGTGGGAGAGTGCCACTGTATGTGAAAGAAAGCATAGAGTCAAAACTAGTAAAAATCTTAAATGAATGAAACTGTGCCACAGAATCCCTACAGATAGAAATTCCATGCTTGAACAATAAGAATATAGCAGTAGTAATATACTATTGACCATGTGTTCACGATGGTATTGGGATTATGAAATGCTCAGGGAGATTAGAGAGGCTAAAAATAGGAAACTGAATAATAATGGGGGATTTCAACTATCCCCTTATTGACTGGATACATGTCATCACGGGACAGGATGCAGAGATAAAGTGTCTTGACACCTTAAATGACTGCTTCTTCAAACAGCTTGTCCTGGAACCCACAAGAGGAGAGGCAATTCTTGAATTAGTTCAAAATGGAGCACAGGATCTGGTCCAAGGGGTTATAGCTGAATTGCTTCATAATAGAGACCATAATATAAATTAAATTTTAACATTCTTTGTGGGAGAAAACCACCAAAGAATTCCACCACAATAGCATTTAATTTCATACAGAGGAGCTGCACAAAAATGAGAGAGCTAGTTACATGGAAATTAAAAGGTTGAGTCACAAAAGTGAAATACCTGCAAGCTGCATGGAAACTTGTTAATAACATGATAATAGAGGATCAGACTAAATGTATATTCCCGAATTAAAAAACATATTAAGAAGACAAAAAAGTGCCACTGAGGCTAAACAACGAAGTAAAAAGTGGTTAGAGGCAAAAAGGCTTCCTTTAAAAAATTGAAGTTAAATCCTAATGAGGAAAATAGAAAGGAGCATAAACTCTGGCAAGTCAAGTGTAGAAGTATAATTAGGCAGGCTAAAACAAATTTGAAGAGCAACTAGCCAAATACTCAAAAACTAACAGCAATTTTTTTAAAGTACATCAGAAGCAGGAAGCCTGTCACACAATCAGTCAGGCCACTGGACAATCAAGGTGCTAAAGGAGCACTCGAGGACAATAAGGCCATTGCAGAGAAGCTAAATGAATTATTTGCATCAGTCTTCACTGCAGAGGATGTGAGGGAGTTTCCCCACACCTGAGCTATTCTTTTTAGGTGACAAATCTGAGGATCTTCCAGATGGAGATCTCAATAGAGGAGGTTTTGGAACAAAGTAATAAGTCACCAGGACCAGATGCTATTCACACAATAGTTCTCAAGGAACTCAAATGTGAAATTGCAGAACTACTAACTATGTCACCTATCATTTAAATACGTTTCTGGACCAGATGCCTGGAGGATACCTAATGTGACATCAATTTTTAAAAGGTTCCAGAGGCAATCCTGGCAATTACAGGCCTAACTTCAGTACCAGGCATGGATTTATCAAAAACAAATCATGTCAAACCAACCTAATAGCTTACTTTGATTCATTAACAAGCCTTGTAGATAGAGGGGAAGCGGTAAATGTGGTATATCTTGATTTTAGTAAGGCTTTTGATACTGTCTCTCATGAATAGCTCAGTGGTTTGAGCATTGGCCTGCTAAACCCGGGGTTGTGAATTCAATCCTTGAGGGGGCCATTTAGGGATCTGGAGTAAAGATCTGTCTGGGGATTGGTCCTGCTTTGAGCAGGAGGTTGGACTAGATGATCTCCTGAGGTCCCTTCCAACCTTGATATTCTATGATTCTATAACCTTCTCATAAACAAACTAGGGAAATATAACCTAGATGGAGCTGCTAGAAGGTGAGTGCATAATTGGTTGGAAAACTGTTCCCACAGAGTAGTGATTGGTTGTTTTCAGTCAAGCTGGAAAGACACAATGAGTAGAGTCTCCCAGGGATCAGTTCTGGGTCTGAGTCTGTTCAATATCTTCATCAATGATTTAGATCAGAGGTTCTCAAACTGTGGTCCATGGGTTCCATTCAGGTGGTCATGGATGGTTCCCTCTAAGGTGTGCATCTGGGCGGCCACACATGAGACAATAAAGGGCCACCCACCTAATTAGTGGAGCCTCACAGACATTGCTCCCCTAATTAGGTGCCTGGATCTCAGAGAAAACACACATGTAAGGTGAGGTGGTGGCCTTTGAGGGAATAGGGTGGCGTGAGAACGGGGCGGAAATTTGGGACATGCAGGGCTGTGGCAGCCAGAGAAAGAGGCAACTTTCCCCAACCTCAGCTCGGGGGTTGCCACAGTGGGGGAGAGAGGGCACATCCATCTCATTAGAAAAGTAAGACTACTGATATTAAAATATGAGTTGAGTGCTTCTATTTGTAGAACAAAAAACATTATTATTATGATGCTTTCTTACATAGTGCTTTTATCCAAAGCACTTTACAATAGTTAGCTAACAGTACAAACAACATTTCGAAAGATCATTAAGTGGTCTGCTGAGATCCTCAGCAGTTTTCAAGTGGTCTGTGAAAAAAAAAGTTTGAGAACCATTGATTTAGATAATGGTATAGAGAGTACACTTATAAAATTTCTGGAAGATACCAAGTTGGGAGGGGTTGCAAGTGTTTTGGAAGATAGGATTAAAATTCAAAATGATCTGGACAAACTGGAGAAAGTAAATAGGATGAAATTCAGGAAGGACGAATGCAAAGTACTCTATTTAGGAGAGAACCATCGGTTGCACACATACAAAATGGGAAATGACTGCCTAGGAAGGAGTAGTGCAGAAAGGGATCTGGGGGTCGTAATGAATCACAAGCTAAATATGAGTCAGCAGTGTAAAAAATAATTCTGAGTTTGTTTAGTCTGGAAAAGGGAAAACTGAAAGGGGACATGATAACAGTTTTCAAGTACATAAAAGGTTGTTACAAGGAGGAGGGAGAAAAATTGTTGTTCTTAACCTCTGAGGATAGGACAAGAAGCAATGGGCTTAAATTGCAGCAAGGATGGTTTAGGTTGGACATTAGGAAAAACTTCCTAACTGTCAGGGTGGTTAAGCACTGGAATAAACTGCTTAGGGAGGTTGTAGAATCTCCATCATTGGAGACTTTTAAGAGCAGGTTAGATGAACACCTGTCAGGGATGGTCTAGATCAGGGCTGGGCAAACTATGGCCCACGGGCCGAATCTGGCCCTTGAGACATTTTAAGCCAGCCCCTGAGCCGCACCATGCAGCTTGGCCCCGCTCCAACCCAGGCACAGGGTCAGAGCTGCACCACACAGCTCAGCCCCACTTCGGCAAGGGCACTGGGTCCGGGGCTGTGCCATGTGGTTTGGCCCTGCTCTGGGGGGCCACACCCATGAGCCTCTCCCCATGCCCCAACCCCCTGCCCCAGCCCTGATCCCCCTCCCACTCTCTAAACCCCTTGATCCCAGCCCGGAGCACGCTCCTACACTCCAAATCTCTCATCCCCAGCCCCACCCCAGAGCCTGCACCCCCTCCTACATCCCAACCCCAGTTTTGTGAGCATTCATGGCCCTCCGTATAATTTCTATTCCCTGATGTGGCCCTTGGGCCAAAAAGTTTGCTCACCCCTCATCTAGATAATACTTAGTCCTGCCATGAATACAGGGGACTGGACTAGAAGACCTCTAGAGGTGCCTTCCAGTCCTACAACCGTATGATTCTATTCTGGGGTTGGTGTCTCTCCTGTTGAAGCTGTTCCATCTGTATTAAACATGTACATATTCACTGGGACACAAAGAGTGAGAATGACTCTGTAGCAAAGTGGACAGCACACTCATTTGGGAGATGTGAATCTGACAGAGTAGGGATATGAACCCAGGTTTTCACATCCTGGGTGAGTGCCCTAACTATTGGGCTAAATGTTAGAAGGGGCGGGGGCACTACCACCTCCTCCCAGAGCCGTAAGTAGACATTTTAGCACCCAGAGTGAGCAAGCATATTTGCTCCCCACTACCAGAGGTGATGCATGGAGTGGGAGGGGGACATTCAGGGTCACATCTTCCCCCGACTTTTTGGTTGCATCCTCCCAACCTGGACAGGTTGGGTGGCCCACTGAGGTGAGCCAGGGGCTGGCGGGATGGCTCAGTGGTTTGAGCATTGTGAGTTCAATCCTTGAGGGGGCCATTTAGGGATCTGGGGCAAAACTCTGTCTGGGGATTGGTCCTGCTTTGAGCAGGGGGGTGGACTAGATGACCTCCTGAGGTCCCTTCCAACCCTGATATTCTATGATTTTATGGGGCTGGCCTCATTGAACCCCCCTGCATGGGGCTGGCCCAAGCTGCCTGCTGTTGCTGGCCTGTATAGCCCCTATGGCTTTGCACCCTGGGCAGCTGCCTCACTCTCCCTGTCCTGGTTATGGCACTGCCTCCTTCTCAGTTGTTCTTGAGAAAGGGATAACCTGGCTTACGTGCCTAAATCCAGGAGAGGGCACCAGGTTATGAATCCCAAGTGAAGATAGTAGCAAAGAGTCCTGTGGCACCTTAAAGACTAACAGACGTTTTGGAGCATGAGCTTTCGTGGGTGAATACCCACTTCGTCGGATACAGTGAAGATAGTGACCTTCCTCCAGTCCAGAGTTAGGCACCTAAGCCAGATAGCTTATGTGGATCCCTGCTCAGCACGCTGGCTTCTGTGGATCCCTTTTCTCGGTGTCTAACTCTCCCCACAATTCCGGGTTGTTGTGAATATCACTAAGCATTGGGGCACCTAAAAGTCAAGTGCTGCAATGCTCAACATTGCAATGCCTAAGTCCTCTTTGTGAACCTAGCACCCATTGTAGAGGATAACAGACAGAGTCAACGGTTTAAGATTTATCTACAGCACTCACAGCTTTCAGACTCCAGCAGTCAGCACAGCTGCTCTGATTCCCTTGCTTAAGATGAGACAAGGTTATTGGCATCCTACCGAGTCTGTCTGCATTGTAAAGGATAAAATATGTTAGTTGGCTGGAGAAGCTCCTGGCAGCCACAGGTTTTGCAATTGACTAAGGCCATTGCTGCCAAAAAGATTGCTTTCTATATTCTGGTCAATGACTGGGAGTATATATAGACAGTCTTGCCTTTTGTGCTGTATGTAAAAATGGTGACTTTAATAACCTGGAGAAAATCACAAACAAGCCTGATTTAGGGAGATCTTGTTTTAAACTAATTACATTTCAGAATGACTCAAATGGCCTGTTTCCTTTCCACCCCCAGCTGCCCTCCCTTTGATATAGAATTTAAAGGTTCTTAGTATCCACTGCTGCTGCTGCTGCTGCTGCTGGCAGGATAAAGCATCCTCCCCTATAGCAAAATCCTATAATGAGAATCTAGTGGCTTGCTGGGCTTTCTGCTTAAAGGGATATTTTCCATGTTTCTTCTTCAAAGAATTAAACCCTTCTCCCACTTGAAGTGTTGAGATTGGTATAACTCACTAATCATCACAACTGTAAGTGATTGTGACAAATGGACTCAAGTCACTACAGTCTTAAAAACACTATGTTCAAGGACTTCAGGTAAGAGGCCACTGAAAACATAATTTTACATAGGGAGATGTTCATATTTAGTTTTGTAGGCCTATCTACTCCTGTACTTTCAAGAGATTTCAATATGAAAATTCCTTTCAAAAAAGTTAATCCTCCCTACAGACTAAATATTCCCCTGGCTCTAATTAAGTGCTTAATTCCTGATCCCACGAGTTACAATGTGTGGGCAGGGTCCGTGGAGAAAGTTCTGCTCACATGCACAGGGTCAAATTGACTGGCAGATTTGGGGTTGGGAAGGAATTTTCCCTTGGGTCAGATTGGAAGGGACTTTGGATCATTTTTTTGTTTCTTTGTTTTTGCCTTCCTCTCAAGCAGGGGCATAGATCATCTCCTGGGATCATCTGGGCATGTCTCACCTAATCAATTTCCTGCCAATGCAGGGGCCTCACACACTGGTGGCATCTTGGCCTCTTCTAGTGTCTGTGTGTGGCACATGTTTTGTCTGAAGAGCTGAAATGCATTAGACTAAAGTCATTGGGCTCAATATAGGCGTATCTAGGTGAAATGTAATCGCTTGCCCTATGCAGGAGGTCAGAGTCAATGATCCAGTGGTTCTTTCTGGCCTTGAACTCTATACTGTCCACTCATAACCAGTACATAGCTACCTGCTCAGTTTTACTGAGTCATTACAGCATTTAGGTGGCAGTTATGGACCAGATTCTGACACCTTTATTCATTCTACTTTATTCTATGAACGCTGCCCTAGAAATCAATGAGAGTAACTCTTGGAGTAAGGTACTGCTCAGTGTGAGTAAGGGTGTCAGAATCTGGCCATAATTTGCTAGCGGTATGACTACATTTATGACAACAGTTTTATTTATGAAGCATTGATACCTAAAGATCTCAGAGTATCTTAAATGTAATAAAAACGAGCCCAAGACTTAAAAAAAGAAATGTGTCAAAATAACCAGACCAGATCCTAGAGCATTAAAAAAATTCCTCTCAACCCACCAGCCCTCAAACTTCCTTCATCATAACTGCCCTGCATACAAAGCATGGCTTGCCTAGGGAGTTTGCTTGCCACTTTCCTCTCTTTCCCTGCCCCCTTCTCCCAGACCTTCAGATGTATAAGGGATGCAGAGGGGAGGTATCTGGCATTCTCATTCCTGACACATGAAACTTTTAGCTCCTTTACAGAACTAGCTCCTAGATATGACAAAATTGTCCCATGGTTCACAACAGGGAGAACTCCTTTGTAATGCACCATAGGCAGCTCATTAGCTCAAAACCGTCACTGTCTGAGCCTTGGGGTGAAGAAGATTTGTATCTGGGTGTGACATTTAATACTCAAAAAAAAAACCCTCAAAAAACAAAAGAACCACATAGGAAATAAATTCACAAAACACTTTGTTGTGATACAGTTAAAATGGCCACACATGTAACAAGACTGACACAAGCACTAAAGACAAAGTGTTAAACCATCTATTATTTCATTACCTTGTACTCTTCCATGCCACAAGCACACACTTTCCCATGTCCACCCAAACTGTATCCCATGACAACCACCTTAATTCTGGCCCCCTGGGGATGCTAGTCTTCCAACACACCTTTACCAAATTACCTCCTCCCAACACTCCAAATTACTATACCAAACATCAAAGAATCCTGTGGCACCTTATAGACTAACAGACGTTTTGGAGCATGAGCTTTCGTGGGTGAATACCCACTTCGTCAGATGTATGTAGTGGAAATTTCCAGGGGCAGGTATATAAATGCAGGCAAGCTAGAAATAATGAGGTTAGTTCAATTAGGGAGGATGAGGCCCTGTTCTAGCAGTTGAGGTGTGAAAACCAAGGGAGGAGAAACTGGTTTTGTAGTTGGCAAGCCATTCACAGTCTTTGTTTAATCCTGAGCTGATGGTGTCAAATTTGCAGCTGAACTGAAGCTCAGCAGTTTCTCTTTGAAGTCTGGTCCTGAAGTTTTTTTGCTGCAGGATGGCCACCTTAAGGTCTGCTATGGTGTGGCCAGGGAGGTTGAAGTGTTCTCCTACAGGTTTTTGTATATTGCCATTCCTAATATCTGATTTGTGTCCGTTTATCCTTTTCCATAGCGACTGTCCAGTTTGGCTGATGTACATAGCAGAGGGGCATTGCTGGCATATGATGGCATATATTACATTGGTGAACGTGCAGGTGAATGAACTGGTGATGGTATGGCTGATCTGGTTAGGTCCTGTGATGGTGTCGCTGGTGTAGATATGTGGGCAGAGTTGGCATCGAGGTTTGTTGCATGGATTGGTTCCTGAGCTAGAGTTACTATGGTGTGGTGTGCAGTTACTGGTGAGAATATGTTTCCGGTTGGCAGGCCTGTGAAAGTGTGGGATCGTTGTCCAGTTTCCCAGTTGTCCAGGATGGGCTGTAGATCCCTGATGATGCGTTGGAGGGGTTTTAGCTGGGGACTGTATGTGATGGCCAGTGGAGTCCTGTTGGTTTCTTTCTTGGGTTTGTCTTGCATCAATATTTTAAAAGGGCTCTAGAGGTGATCCCGGCAATTACAGACTGGTAAGTCTAACGTCAGTACCGGGCAAATTAGTCGAAACAATAATTAAGAATAAAATTGGCAGACACATAGAAAAACATAAACATAAACTGTTGAGCAATAGTCAACATGGTTTCTGTAAAGGGAAATCGTGTCTTACTATCTATTAGAGTTCTTTGAAGGGGTCAACCAACATGTGGACAAGGGGGATCCAGTGGACATAGTGTATTTAGATTTCCAGAAAGCCATTGACAAGGTCCCTCACCAAAGGCTCTTACGTAAATTAAGCTGTCATGGGATAAAAGGGAAGGTCCTTTCATGGACTGAGAACTGGTTAAAAGACAGGGGACAAAGGGTAGGAATTAATGGTAAATTCTCAGAATGGAGAGGGGTAACTAGTGATGTTCCCCAAGGGTCAGTCCTCGGACCAATCCTATTCAACTTATTCATAAATGATCTGGACAAAGGGGTAAATAGTGAGGTGGCCGAGGTTGCAGATGACACTAAACTGCTCAAGATAGTTAAGACCAAAGCAGACTGTGAAGAACTTCAAAAAGATCTCACAAAACTAAGTGATTGGGCAACAAAATGGTAAATGAAATTTAATGTGGATAAATGTAAAGTAATGCACATTGGAAAAAATAACCCCAACTATACATACAATATGATGTGGGCTAATTTAGCTACAACGAGTCAGGAAAAAGATCTTGGAGTCATCGTGGATAGTTCTCTGAAGATGTCCACACAGTGTGCAGAGGTAGTCAAAAAAGCAAACAGGATGTTAGGAATCATTAAACAGGGGGACAGAGAATAAGACTGAGAATATATTATTACCCTTATATAAATTGATGGTATGCCCGCATCTCGAATATTGCGTACAGATGTGGTCTCCTCATCTCAAAAAAGATATACCGGCACTAGAAATGGTTCAGAAAAGGGCAACTAAAATGATTAGGGGTTTGGAACGGGGTCTCATATGAGGAGAGAATAAAGAGGCTAGGACTCTTCAGCATGGAAAAGAGGAGACTAAGGGGGGATATGATAGAAGTATATAAAATCATGAGTGATGTGGAGAAAGTGTATAAGGAAAAGTTATTTACTTATTACCATAATACAAGAACTAGGGGCCACAAAATTAAATTAATAGGCAGCAGGTTTAAAAGAAATACAAGGAAGTTCTTCTTCATGCAGTGCACAAGGCTAGGACTATAACAGCATTTAAAAGAGATCTGGATAAATTCATGGTGGTTAAGTCCATTAATGGCTATTAGCGAGGATGGGTAAGGAATGGTGTCCCTAGCCTCTGTTTGTCAGAAAATGGAGATGGATGGCAGGAGAGAGATCACTTGATCATTGCCTGTTAGGTCCACTCCCTCTGGGGCACCTGGCATTGGCCACTGTCAGTAGACAAGATGCTGGGCTAGATGGACGTTTGGTCTGACCAGGTATGGCCGTTCTTATATTCTTATGCAGGAGCCAGAGGGGAGAATGAGGACAGTAGCTTCAAGTAAGGGAAGGGGGTGCAGTAGGAGACAGGAGCTGGGTGATAGAGGCAGAAGGAAGGAAAGAGGAGCAGTCTGGGGAGAGGATAGGTGTAGATGAGAGCAAGGAAAGATAGGAGCAGAGTGCAATCTCTTACTGATGAGCAGAGATGTGCCAAGATAACCCCTTTTTATGAACAGAAACTACGTACAGAAATGAGGTAATAAACTTCCTACTGCTCTGTATAGCTGCAGCCTGTGACTACCCTGTCCTAGGCTGCTTTGTTTCTGTCCCTGCAGGAAGTGTGCCCCAGGAACCCAAAGTCTGCATGAAGAGTGTACAGGAAAATTGGTATCTCTACACTTCCTGGAAGGTTTACTCTCTAGGACACAGATGGGGAAGGGGCAGGAGCTGGGCAATTGGAAAAAAGGGTAGGACGGAATGAAGCTTGTGAGGCAGGAAAAAACAGGGTCAGAAGGGCCTATAACTGCTAGAGAGAATACTCCCCTGCAGTTGAACCCAGAGTTGCAAGTCTCTACAGTCCTCTACTGCCAGTAAATAGCTGTGGAACCCACAGGCAACACAGAGGTCTCATTTCCTTCTATTGCCAGCTTCACATTCAGTCTACTGTTGCTACCACATAGTGTGCACAAGTGGTAGAAGTGCTACTTGGCCCAGGATGGAATCAGTATAGTTCCATATAATGCAATTTCTATTTTTTCAGTTGTTTTTTTTAAATTAGTGCTTACATTAAAAATCCTACATTGTTTGCAAAATCAAGTGCACAAAAGTTAGGAAACACCAGAATTAAGGTTTTATGTGCAGCCTTAATCATCCTCCTTTTGCGTATGCATTATGCTACAATCTTTAATTAATTATATGATTGCACAGGCAACCTTAATTCTGGAATTTCCTAAGTTTGGAATTCTTGATTTTGCAACCATAACATTCTTTTAATGTAGGGTGGTTTGGGGCCTGATCCTGCTCCCATTGGAATTAGTAGCACAGCACCACTGATATCAAAGGATCAGGCCCAAAAACCCTGTGTTATGCTATGTAACTGCATGTCTTCCATAAGAATGGCCACACTGGTCAGTCTAATGGTCCATCTAGCCCAGTATCCTGTTTTCCGACTGATGCTTCAGAGGCAATGAACAGAAATGGGCAATTAGTGAGCGATCCAACCCCTGTCATCCAGTCGCAGCTTGTGGCAGTCAGAGGTTTAGGGACATCTGGAATATGGGGTTGCATCCCTGACCATCTTATCTAATAGCCATTGATGGGCCTATACTCCATGACTTTATCTAATTCTTGAACTTCATGACATCCCCTGGCAACGAGGTTCCACAGGTTGACTGTATGTTGTCAGAAGAAGTATTTCCTATTGTTTGTTTTAAACCTGCTACCTATTTTCCCTTCTCCATTGTTCATTACTCACTCTTGTAGACTACAGTTGAAGTGTAAGCTGTTTGAGGCAATGACCATCTCTATGTTATTTGCTGGTAGGGTGCCTAGAATGCTTCAGGCACTGTCTAACTGATAAGAACCAAGTCTTCGCGCATGAGCATGATGCCTAGCATGATGCCTAGCGCTCTTGAATTGGGGTGTTTGAGTAATACTCTAATATAAATATTAAATAAATAATAATCTTAGAGTTACAAGTGATCTTATGCTTTCATAGAAGTGAAGGTATCAGATATAAATAATTAAGAGACATATGGTAGCCGATGTCCCTTTTGAGCAGGCAATCACATCCTTTGCTACTCATGACTCTTTGGGGAAGAGGAAAAGACTGCAAGACTCCATCTCTGACAATTCTTTTCTGCAGTGCAAGTGTTAGTGGATAAAGGGGCACAGAGGAAGAGAATAAACAAATAGCAAGGAAAAGGGAAAATCTGGGCAACTTGTGTTGCTGTGGTATGGTATCTAGTGCTGCATCTTTGGATTCTCCAGATATTTTTAACTTCCAGGATACCTCTGAGGAAAAATCACAGCCAGCCATTTAGAGCTTGTTGCAAAAAAGCAAGTTTTTTTCATTAGAAATATGCCTTCAGCAGTCCACCTATTGTTCATTTATCAGTTAATTCCCTTCAGATGCAGTTTTGTGGAAATGTTTTGTTTAAAATACACCTTTTCCCCCTCTTAGCAATGCTATTTAATGTGCTCAAAGAAGGTATCATAGAGAGTTCCAATAATTTTCCCCTGGACAATTACTCATGGTGTAATGCAAAACTGTAGGGACACTTTTTGTAGTTGGAAAGAGTTCCCCAGGAAACCCTTTCACAATAAACAGAACAAAGCTCTAGCGTGGCCACGATATCAACTACAGAACAGCCAGATCAAGCTGGCTAAATCTGGTCCAGAGGGAGAGATTTAACCAACTTTTTTTTACCAGTTTTGGAAAATTTGATCAATTAAAAATGTTTAAGATTTCATTTTCTATGAAGACTCATTTTTGAATGTTGCTCACATTTTTTGGGTTTACTGCACACCTTCTGCCTACGCTATTTGAGCTAGTGGGACAACTCAGCAGGAAAAAAACACAGTACAGGGAGTCTTAGGACTTACAACACAATCCATTCCTCAGAATTGCACTGTAAGTTGAAACGTTGTAAGTTGAAGCCGCTTTTCCCATAGAAATCAATGATACGAAGGGGAGATTGGTTCCTGAACCAAGGCTTGATACACAATTTTTACCGCAATAACCCAGATTTTTGTACTAAATGAATTAAAGATGACTAATGTTGCAACATTAATGTATTTACTGTATTTTGTAAACAGCATTCAAATAAACATATAAACTCACACATGCTGCTCAGAATGCTGGCAAAGGACTTAGAAAGCCAGAGAGAATGGCACACATGCTTTGGCTGAGCCCGGGGCTGGGCCCCAATCAAAAACATGCGGCAACAAGCTACCCTGCTGCTTCAAAGCCAATCAGAAGTAACCCCTTCCAGCTCCACACTAGTATAACACAACCAGGTAGTGACTTCAAGCAAACTTTATGCAAATCAAGCATCGTAAGGGCAAAGCAAGCATCGCAGGGGTGAAACGGGCAGTCAGTTGAAAAGTCTCATAAGTGGTGTCCGTTGTAAGTCGGGCGTCATAAGTCCGAGGACTCCCTTTACAGACAGTAAGGTCTGGTCAGCTGGAGAAAATCTTTATCAACACAAAACAAATCAAGGAAAAAAGAATAACACCTAAAGACTTCTCCAAACCAGTGCAGTCCTCATAAAGTCAAGACTAAGTATAAAGCCACACATCACAGCTGCCATTGTCCTCTTCTGACTCACCAGCAGGCAGTCTTCCTTATAGGCAGCCTTTCAGGGGAAAGGGAAACTGGAGTTAGGTCCCTATGTGCCAGTGAGCAAGTAGTGCCCTTGTCCCTGTCACTAACTAACAGAAGGGAACATTCCTAGTATGCAAAGAAAATGTGCTAATTAGTTTATTTTCCTCATTATTTTGTCCACTAATTATGCCTAGCTATCAACATATCAATTTTGGTTCACTAATTTCTGGCCAATATTTTCTTGTTTACCAGGCATGATCTTAACACTCCTTTCTGTTTGGACTAATTCAGTCTTTTTGTTTCTGTTTCATACCTTTTCCCATCAACATTTGTTATTATAGGTTTTTGTGACATTTTATAAACTTTCACAAACTTTTTACAGAGGAGTTATTACAACACACCATATATAAGGGATTCCTTCCAGTTAGTCTGGTTTAATACCCTACTCATGAGAGTGTTAGTGGTATATGGTTCTGGACTATTTACACACTATAGTGGAGCTTCCCCCAAAGCAAAGCACAAATAAAACATAGGTTATTGCCTTGCTTGGAGACTTCCATTGACTACAGAATATTACTTGCCCTTGGGCTTTCTTACTGAAAGAGTAACAATAAATGCTGTTGACACATGGAAGAAAATGGGATTAATTTGGGCCACTGAATTTGAGGTGACTGCAAGACATGCATTAGGAAATCTCTCACAGACAATAAAAAATAAAAAGTGGGAGGGATATTTGACTGAAAGTGAGAGTTCAGGGACAGATTGTATCCCACTGTCTGGAGTGGCTCATGACTATGAGTGTCAACCCCAAGACAGACTGTCAAAAATCAGGGCAGACACCCCAACCTGGTGGTATATTCTATAATTAGTTTTCACCAACCCAGTAACAAGTGCGAACTTCCAAAGCACTATATCAATCTTGCCATGAAGACACAGACACTCCCCTCGCAGATTCCAGTCTACCTTGCCACCCAGGCAAGATGGATTATGTGATAGATGATCACTTACAGCAAAATTTACAGCAAAATTCAGGTTACTCCCAGTCTAGAGGGACCAGTCACTTACCCCAGGTTAATTGGTACTTTAGATCTCACACCAAAGACAATGCTGGTAGCCAATCCTATAGTAAACAAGGATTTATTAACTAGGGTAAAAAAATGGGGGAGTTATTTACAGGTTAAAGAAGGCAAACATATTTACACAAATGAGTTCAGTCTATGGTTCCAAAAGGTGACAGAGTCATAGTAATCTGTCAGCACTGAATGTCTTTTAGGGTTAACCCAGGTTGACCCTAGAGATTTCTGTTTCTTAGCTCTGGCACTCTGAGAGTTTTAATAACAAAAGAGAGATGAAAAATTTTCTTGTCAGCTACCTTTATTTCCTTCTTCCAGAATTCAAGCTAATGAGACGAGCCCTTTCGCACATAGCCTCTTCATGGGTGTGCAGGCAATTAGCAAAATCTGTGTATTGTGACATCCCACAATGCCCTATTTAGTTTTGATAGTCCTTCCTAATAGGCAAGAGGTAATTTCTTTCATAGGGATTTAGGATTTTGCACTAGGTAAATAGAGCAAACATTTAAGTATTACCTTATCGTATGGGATACAGACAGTATAAGTAGAATTAATATGTGTGGGGTCCCGCAGGAATCTGTTCTGTTCAATATCTTCACCAATCATTTAGATATTGGCATAGAGAGTACACTTATAAAGTTTGTGGGTGATACCAATAAGGACAAATACAAAGTACTCCACTTAGGAAAGAACAATCAGTTGCACACGTACAAAATGGGAAATGACTGCCTAGGAAGGAGTACTGAGGAAAGGGATCTGAAGGTCATAGTGGATCACAAGCTAAATATGAATTAACAGTGTATCACTGTTGCAAAAAAAGCAAACATCATTCTGGGATGTATTAGCAGGTGTATTGTAAGCAAGACACGAGAAGTAATTCTTCTGCTCTACTCCGCATTGATTAGGCCTCAAGTGGAGTATTGTTTCCAGTTCTGGAAGCCACATTTCAGTAAAGATGTGGATAAATTGGAGAAAGTCCAGAGAAGAGAACAAAAATTACATTGGTCTGCAATTTTTGAGAAGTAGTCTGTTTCAGAGATAAAATGTGATATTTATTATGTATTTTGATGTGCTGAATTCAAATATGACAATTAAAACAACTGATTGGCTACTGTTTCTAAGATATTTAAGTTTTTACATTTTATGTCTATGTATATTGTGTAGATAGTAGAGTTTTAATCATAAATTGTAAACCTAGGTCTTTTCATGTGTTTATGGTTGCTTTTCATGATAATATTTCACCTGTCCTGTTTATGTAACACTTTAAAAATCAGCAAAAGGGTTATATAAATAAAATTTATTATGAAACAAAAGGCAAAAAACTATTCTATACATAGACTCATAGACTCTACATAGACTCATAACTCTACATAGTTTAGTCCTATTCAGTATCAGAGGGGTAGCCGTGCTAGTCTGGATCTGTAAAAGCAGCAAAGAATCCTGTGGCACCTTATAAGTGATGGTCACGTTAACACCACCCTATATCGAAAACCTACTGACCGCTATGCCTACCTTCATGCCTCCAACTTCCATCCCGGACACATCACACGATCCATTGTCTACAGCCAAGCACTGAGGTACAACCGCATCTGCTCTAGAGACCAACACCTACAAAATCTCCACCAAGCATTCTCAAAACTACAATACCTGCACGAGGAAATAAGGAAACAGATCAACAGAGCCAGACGTGTACCCAGAAGCCTCCTACTGCAAGACAAACCCAAGAAAGAAACCAACAGGACTCCACTGGCCATCACATACAGCCCCCAGCTAAAACCCCTCCAACGCATCATCAAGGATCTACAACCCATCCTGGACAATGATCCCACACTTTCACAGGCCTTGAGTGGCAGGCCAGTCCTTGCCCACAGACAACTTGCCAACCTGAAACATATTCTCACCAGTAACTGCACACCGCACCATAATAACTCTAGCTCAGGAACCAATCCATGCAACAAACCTCAATGCCAACTCTGCCCACATATCTACATCAGCGACACCATCACAGGACCTAACCAGATCAGCCATACCATCACCAGTTCATTCACCTGCACATCCACCAATGTAATATACGCCATCATATGCCAGCAATGCCCCTCTGCTATGTACATCGGCCAAACTGGACAGTCTCTACGGAAAAGGATAAATGGACACAAATCAGACATTAGGAATGGCAATATACAAAAACCTGTAGAAGAACACTTCAACCTCCCTGGCCACACTATAGCAGACCTTAAGGTGGCCATCCTGCAGCAAAAAAACTTCAGGACCAGACTTCAAAGAGAAACTGCTGAGCTTCAGTTCATCTGCAAATTTGACACCATCAGCTCAGGACTGAACAAAGACTGTGAATGGCTTGCCAACTACAGAACCAGTTTCTCCTCTCTTAGTTTTCACACCTCAACTGCTAGAACAGGGCCTCATCCTCCCTGATTGAACTGACCTCGTTATCTCTAGCTTGCTTGCTAGCATATATATACCTGCCCCTGGATATTTCCACCACATGCATCTGAAGAAGTGGGTATTCACCCACGAAAGCTTATGCTCCAAAACGTCTGTTAGTCTATAAGGTGCCACGGGATTCTTTGCTGCTAGTCCTATTCAGTGTCTACTCGGCGCTTCTTGACTTGTCTTTTGTACTCATTAAATGGAGCATCTCTTCTCACTGTCCAGCAATAGTCTGCAAGCATTGATAGGCTCCATTTACCCTGATAGCCTGCCAGGAGATTCCACTGCTGTAGTCTGGAGTCCAACTGCTCTGCCTTACTCTTGGGTAGTTCCAAATCCCTGACAAGGTCATTCAGTTCACCTTGTGTTATGAGGTGTGGTTCAGAGTAGGAGGATGGGAGAAAATGTGGGTCCTGTGACATTGATGGTTCAGGACCAGAAGTTTCATCCTCTTCCTCTTCCTCGTCTGACTCAAGTGAGAAGGATTCTGGTGCATCAGGAACCGGCAGTCCTTCTCCGTGGGGTACTGGACGTATAGCTGATGGAATGTTTGGATAATGCACAGTCCACTTTTTCTTCTTTGACACACCTTTCCCAACTGGAGGCACCATGCAGAAGTAATAATTGCTGGTATGATCTGTTGGCGCTCTCCAAATCATTGGCACTGCAAAAGGCATAGATTTCCTTTTCCTGTTCAACCACTGGCGAAGATTTGTTGCACAAGTGTTGCCGCATATGTGTGGGGCCCACCTCTTGTCCTGATCTCCAATTTTGCAGCCAAAATAAAGGTGATAGGCTTTCTTAACCAGAGTGGTTATACTGCGCTTTTGTGATGCAAAAGTCACTTCACCACAAACATAGCAGAAGTTATCTGCACTGTTCACACAAGTACGAGGCATCTCTGCTCACTTTGGCTAAACAGAAATGTGTCCCTTTGCAAAATCAAACACTGACAAATAAGAGAGCACCACACTGTATGATTTCTAGAGCTGATATAGGGCAATTTGTTCAGCAGAGTGATCTAAGCTTCGTTATGATTGCATCATCCATGACTTCTAGGAATAACATGATGCAATTCATGTATGATGCAATACCAGCTTCAGATTGCATCATTCATTGTTTTGCCTAAAAAGCAAGTACTGTCCAAACTCGGTCATAGATTTATTTATAGATCCAGTCAAAGATGTACTTTAGTCATGTCTGGTTTAAATTGAGATCCCTTCCCTTTATAACTCACTTATCCTCCGCCATTCCTAAGTCAAGGGTCATATATACCGACCCAATAGCATATCTTGAAAACTAGAGCCAATCAACAATTTTAAGCATCATTTTCATTCTCAGTGACCCAGAATTAGTAAAGTTGGACTACATTTATTTCAGAAGCATTTTGGCTGTAGAGCAGTGTTATTAAAGGTCTAGAAAACATGACCTATGAGGGTAGATTGAATGAATTGGGTTTGTTTAGTCTGGAAAAGGGAAGACTGAAAGGGGACATAACAGTTTTCAAGTACATAAAAGGTTGTTACAAGGAGGAGGGAGAAAAATTGTTCTTCTTAATGTCTGAGGACAGGACAAGAAGTAATGGGTTTAAATTGCAGCAAAGGCAGTTTAGGCTGGATATTAGGAAAAATTTCCTAAATGTCAGAATGGTTAAGCACTGGAATAAATTTCCTAGGTAGGTTGTGGCATCTCCATCACTGGGGATTTTTAAGAGCAGGTTACACAAACACCTGTCAGGATTGGTCTAGACAACACTTAGTCCTGCCTTGAGTGCAGGGGACTGGACTAGAAGACCTCTCAAGGTCCCTTCCAGTTCTATGATTCTATGTACAAGCATTTCATAAAGTATAAACACATTGTTATAAGTCCAACAGCCATCTTAGCCATACTAACACACAAGTGATCTGGACTAGTTTCCAGTAATGAATTTGTCAGTGCTCGATTGAGGCCTAAAGTCTTGGCAAGAGGTGGCACCTGGACTGCCAACATCATAGAGAGGTAGATTTAGGAATAGAGGCAATAACTGAACACATGGAAATGGCTGAGATCTCCCAGAAATAGAGGCCAGAGGAAGAAGAGAAAAAGACTTCAGGACAGTCTCACCCAAACCTTTACAAATATTCACCAGTATGCAATGCAAACACTCTGAGTCTTTGATCTAGCAAGTAGACAACAAAGCTGTGTGCATTCATGTATGGAGACAGAATATTATATGCTCAGTGCAATTATTTCACTTTCATTCATCTGAATTGCTCCATCAATCACAGTCAACAGTTCCTTGTCAATTTTAGGCTCTGATTCAGGAAAGCACTTAGTCATGTTCTGAAATGAGTAGAGGTGCTTCCCTGAAAGGGGGCCTTAGATTACAATGTATATCTCTTACACAGGTGAAATATTTAGGTAATTTCATACAACACTATCTGCAAAGCATGTTCAGTAAAAAATTATTCAACATTATTGTTTATCATTTTACAATAGCAGCTAGCAGCCGCAGCCAAGATCAGGGCCACACTATGCAAGGCATTACCCATAGTCAAAGACAATCCCTGCCCTGAAAAGTTTGCAACCTAAATAGACAAGGCAGACAAAGGGTGGGAGAAAGGAAGTATTATCCTCATTTTACAGATGGTGAACCATGAAAGCTGTGGTAGAGCTAAGAATTGAAATGCTACTCTCCTGTGTCCTAGGCTATGTCTGCATTTAAAGCACCACACTACAGCTGCACTGCTTTAGTGCTTCAGCGTAGACACTCACTGCAGTGACAGCAGAGGTTCTTCCTTTGCTGTAGTCAATCCACCTCCTGAGAGGCAGTAGCTAGGTCGACGGAGGAATTCTTCTATCAACCTAGCACGGTCTACACTGGGGGTTAAGTCAGCATAGCTCTGGCCCTCAGGAATGTGGATTTTTCACAGCCTGAGAGATGTAGCCATGCCAATGTAAGGCTAGGTCTACACTGGGGACAGGGGTGTCGACCTAAGATACGTAACTTCAGCTACGCAAATAGCGTAGCTGAAGTTGGTGTAACTTAGGTTGATTTACCTGGTCGTGAGGAGGGCGGCTAGTCTACCGCTGCCACTCCCCTGTTGACTCCACTTCCGCCTCTCGCCGCGGTGGAGTTCCGGAGTCGATGGCAGAGTGAATGGGGATCGATTTTATCGCATCTACACTAGACATGATAAATCAGTCTCCGATAGATCAATCACTACCCGCTGATCTGGCGGGTAGTGTAGATGTGCCCTAAATTTTAGCGTAGACCAGGCCCTAGCTTAGTGCCTTAACCACAGGACTGTCTTTTCCCTGTTTTATAACTGATTTTTATCCTGTGCTTTGGAATTTTCAGAAAGTCAAACTCCTCAGCCTTCAAGAGAAATCAGAGAGATTCATATTGCTGTAGATGAAATGTCCTTGGAATCTACCCTTTGTTGCTAAACAAGCAGAGCAGCTCCCACAGATTATTTCATAAACAACTGCAGACAAGTTGTGGTGACAGTTGTATTTTATTTCCTGCTTTTGTGAGTGTCTATTTATTGCATGAAGCAGGGGCATAACTCAATAGCATATTACTAAAACCATAATTCATGATAAGACATAACTGCAGTGCTTGATTTGTTTATAAGAAAAAAACCCATATCTTCAACAAACAAATAAGAAATCAGTGGTTTCAAAGCTGTGGATTACACTATATAAACAAAAGAAGAATCACCATTAGCTCCTGAGGCAGGTCATTTTTGGGGAGTCAAGCTTATGTGAAAAGTTTTATAGTGCTGTTCAGAGTTTTCCAAGGCAAGTGGGTGGATATTGATGTGCATATCATCCATGAAATGACATATATTCTTTAGTCATATGGGAATTCTGGTAATTAAGTCTCTGCTTCAGCACACCAGGCTGAATCATGCTCCATCACAATCCAAAATGTGACTATTGGTGGATAGTTTATATAAAACAAAAATTGTACCACTCCACACAGCTAGAGAACAGCATTAATGGAGATCCAGATACATAAAGTAACATTAAATATAGGACCTTTTTCTAGCTGTCTATAAAACTATATTATCACGCATATATTTAAATGTTACAGAAGCCTCTACATAATTTAGGGTGGGAATATGAGTGTTCCTTCTTTCCAATGGTATAAGTCAGGAGAGTCAAACATATGGCTCACAGGCCATAGCAGACCATTTGGTGTATTTATGTGGCATCCCTTGGACACATGCAGAATGGGCAGAATCTAAGCTTCCATTTAAAATAAAAAAAAGTGCCCAGTCCTCTTGGTTGGAAAAAAAATCTTCCTATTTAATTGTCAATCTTTTTAGTAAATGGAACAGAAAAGGGGGTATCCCATTGGGTGGTGGGAACTGCTGCAGGAAACTGAATACAAGGAGAAAGGAGGATGGGAAAGGAGTTAAACCGAAGGGCAGAAAGAGTAGGAGAGCTGAAGTTGAGCATGTTTTCTCAGTAGGGTGACCATATTTACCAAAGCAAAATCAGGACGCTGCGCGGGGCTGGCCTGAAGCGCCTGGCATCACTGCTCGCCTGAGGCCCCCCCTCCATGAGGCTGTCCCAAGCCAGCTGGCATTATGCTCACTTGAGCCCCGCACCACCTGGAACTGGGTTTGATTGCCCAAGCCCCATGCTGCATAGAACTGGGGCTGGGGCTGTCCATCTGAGCTTCACATTGCCCTGGGCTAACTGTCCAAGCCCCACGCCACCCAGGACAGGGCTTGGGGCTCACAGCCTGAGCCCTGAACTGCTCAAGGCCTGCACTGCCCAGGGCTCACAGCCTGACCCCCCCAAAAAATGTTCCTCTGCACCCCCCTAAGGGGGCGCATCCCACTTTTTGGGGATTTTTTCCATTTGCTCTTGCCAATTGATCAAAGCAACTTGTAACTGGCAAGAGCAAATGGGACAAATGCCCATTTTTGTCAAAAAAGTCAGGACATCCAGCACAGGGCTTAAAAAAGGGGACTGTCCCGGCCAAAACGGGATGTATGGTCACCCTATTTATCAGTGAATGATAATGAAACTATTGAACAAATAATAATGGAAAGTTTAGCTACTACAGAAAGGCCATATTCTACTCTTGTTCTTTATTCAAATGTTCCTTGACACCGGGGGAGATCCCCTGTGGACTGTGGGAAAGAATGGAGTCCTAAATTCATACACTGGCCCACTCACCATAATTAAAACTAGAATTCAGTACTCTCAGCTAGCTGGGGTTGACACCACAGTACACAGTTCCCACTTCTAGTTCTGGAGGGGACAAAGATATTGGTTCTTAAGCCTGTCATTTAAAGACTTACTAAATAATACATGTACCATAAGGAAACCAAAATTCGTAACTAGAAAAGTAGGTTGTACCATATCATTATATGACTCCATTATTTAATTTTATCTTCTAAAACAGACCTTTTGTATTTTAGAATTAATATTTAACATCCAGCTCCCCTCCAAATTTGCACACTGAAGGACCTACCTCATTATGATTATTTATGGGAAAGGTAGAACTGGTTGTACTGCATGTTTAATTGACACATTTCAGACTGAGATACCTGTTCAGACCCTCCTGGCTGGGACACCAAATTCCTTTATCATTCCTATGCACTTTTTATTATTGTTGTTGTTGCAATGACCGACAGTAGCAGGACTTCACAATCAGAAATGTTTAATTGGTATTATATGGGCTGCCCAGCTCTTAATAAAATAAGAAAGTTGTAATAATTTCCCTTTACAAACACAGCCATAAGAATGGTCATACTCGGTCAGACCAAAGGTCCATCTAGCCCAATATCCTGTCTACTGACAGTGGCCAATGCCAGGTGCCCCAGAGGAAATGAACAGAACAGGAAATCATCAAGTGATCCATCCCTTGATGCTCATTCCCAGCTTCTGGCAAAACTGAGGCTAGGGACGCCATCCCTGCCACTCTGACTAATAGCCATTGATGAACCTACCCTCCATGAACTTATCTAGTTCTTTTTTGAATCCTGTTTATAGTGTTGGCCTCCACAACATCCTCTGGCAAGGAGTTCCACAGATTGATACTGCATTCTGTGAAAAAATACTTCCTTTTGTTTGTTTTAAACCTGCTGCCTATACATTTCATTTGGTGACCCCTAGTTCCTGTGTTATGACGAGTAGTAAATAATATTTCCTTATTTACTTTCTCCATACCAGTCATGACTTTATGGACCTTTATCATATCCCCCCTTAGCTGTCTCTTTTGCAGGCTGAAAAGTCCCAGTTTTATTAATCTCCTCTCATACTGAAGCTGTGCCATACCACTAATAATTTTTGTTGCTCTTTTCTGAACCTTTTCCAAGTCCAATATATCTTTTTTGAGATGGGGCGACCACATCTGCACACAGTATTCAACATGTGGGCATACCATGGATTTATACAGAGGCAATATGATACTTTCTGTCAACTTATCTATCCCTTTCCTAATGATTCCCAACATTTTGTTTGCTTTTTTGACTGCTGCTGCACATTGAGCAGATCTTTTTAGCAAACTATCCACAATGACTCCAAGATCTCTCCCTTGAGTGGTAATTTAGACCCCATCATGCAGGTGTTATGACACTGCCAAGTGATTGTTTACATGTGGCTGGGTGATGTCAGTTCTTTCCACCACAGAGATTAACTTTCATTGGCAACATAAACACTAACTCAGGAACCTATCCTTGCAACAAAGCCCGATGCCAGTTCTGTCCACATATCTATTCAAGTGACACCATCATAGGACCTAATCACATCAGCCACATCAGGGCTCGTTCACCTGCACATCTACCAACGTGATATATACCATCATGTGCCAGCAATGCCCCTCTGCCATGTACATTGGCCAACCCGGACAATCTCTACGCAAAAGAACACAAATCTGACATCAGGAATCATAACATTCAAAAACCAGCGGGAGAACACTTCAACCTCTCTAACCACTCAGTGACAGACTTGAAGGTGGCAATTTTGCAGCAAAAAAACTTCAAAAACAGACTCCAAAGAGAGACTGCTGAACTCGAATTAATATGCAAATTAGATACAATTAACTTAGGTTTGAACAGAGACTGGGAATGGTTGGGTCATTACACTAATTGAATCTATTTCCCTATATTAAGTTCTCCTCACACCTTCTATGCGTCATCTCAGTTATCACTTCAAAAGGTTTTTTTCTCCTGCTGATGATAGCTCATCTCAATTGATTAGACTCTTCCCGTTGGTATGCATACTTCCACCTTTTCATGTTCTCTGTATGAATAAATATCTCCTGTCTGTGTGTTCCATTCTATGCATCTGAAGAAGTGAGCTGTAGCTCACAAAAGCTTATGCTGAAATAAATTTGTTAGTCTCTAAGGTGCCACAAGTACTCCTGTTCTTTTTCCTATTCTGCAAGGCCTTCACACTTTTACGGCCAGATCCATAGCTAATGTAAATGAGCATAGCTCCACTGAAGTCAGAGGTAAGCTCATTTACACCAGCTGAGATTCTGGTCCCTACTGTCTTTTATGATATACGTGTGTGTTTTTCTTGTAAATTGCATTGTTACAAACCGTTAGCAGACTCCTATCGCAGTATAATATAATTTCCTTCCAATCCAGACTTCTTGAGAAGACTTTTTCTTTTTTTTTCAACCTTCTGTCTAATCTAGTGTAGCTGGCTATTCACATTACCAGGGCCGGCTCTAGGCACCAGCGTAGGAAGCAGGTGCTTGGGGCAGCCAATTCAAAGGGGCGGCACTCCGTCCGGTATCGGGGCAGCATGTCCGGGTCTTCGGCAGGAATTCGGCGGCGGGTCCCTCATTCCCTCTCTTCCTCTTTGAGTTGTTGTCAAATTGCCACTGAAGAGGAAGAGAGGGAGGACCCACTGCTGAACTGCTGCAGAAGAAGCGGCACGATTGAGCTGCAGCCGAAGTGCCGCAGCTCTTTTTTTTTTTTTTTGCCGCTTGGGGCAGCAGAAAAGCTGGAGCCGGCCCTGCACATTACACCCATCAATATGACATCATGGTTCCTATTTTCCTTAAGTTTCACTGTGAGTGTTAGCTTTGAATATACCCAAAGTTTCAAAATGAAACTGCCAAAACTGTAAAATTTCACCTGGTGTCTACATCACATGCATACAGAAAACATCTAATGATTTTGATACAAAACCATAAATTGACCCAGTGTCTCTCAAAATTGGGTTCAGGTTCTCCTGGAAGATTTGTGAGACTTTACTAAACCTTTCGATGAATGTAGGCTGACTTTCAAGTTTGTAACACAACCCAAATCACACAAGTTTCCCATGGTTCCAGCTTTCCCTAGCAACAATTGTAATTTAAATACATGGGCATCATGTCACCCACACAGAACACATCCTTCTTTCTCACATTGTTTATGTAAGTGATTGCTGATAGTACTATCTAACTCAAACACAACTGGAAGAGGATCTGAAATTTCTCCTTAACCATTACAAAATCAGTTGTTGTTTTATTTTTTTAAATTTAGCTAATCCTGGAACAGTTTTGAGGAACCGATGTAACCTAGTGCTAGAAGAACATGGCTGAGGATTAGAAAGTGAAATATGATCAGGGGAGTTCCTGGATGTTAAGTGCAACTGAAAGATTAAAGGCCTAATTTTCAAAACTCTGCACTTGTACTTCTATGCAGAAAAATGAACACCTAATCTGCATGTGCACCTATAGTATGTATCAATGTATTTACATAACTATGTGAACATGAGACTTAGTGAGAAAACAATATATACTTTTTTGCTTGGAATCAGGTGTACGGACTTTTAAAATCAGATCCATGGTGTTGGTCAAAGTACATGTGTAGCCTTTAAATTTTTTGAAAAGTATTTATTTGTATTCAACAAAATGATAAGAGCACTTTTCAGCTGTAGTAGGAAGAGAGCTTTAGACATAAGCCCTTGTATCAGAAGCCTGGTATGAGGCAGGACCTGCTTACAGAATTTGGCAAGAACAGGGCTTATATTGCAGAAATACACATTCCTAAGAAGTGCTAGGCACAGAGTGCTCACGCAAACACATCCCAATATCAAGTGGTACCAGAACATCCCGACATCAAGGATGGCACAAAAACATTCCCCAAGGATAACAGGGAGACACTGACCCCCCCTAAAAGATAAGGTCAAGATGACAGTATGTAATAGAGATATTCTGATTGAACCAACATATACAAGATGATGGGTGATAATTAGTGACATTGGGGAGCAGTAACTATCAGAGGGGCAGTACTAACTTGTTTGTATTGGAGTATAAAGATGTATCTCAGAGGGAAGATCTTTGTCTGGCCTAAGGAGGAACAGAAAGTCCCATCATTCACTGAACTAGTCCATTGTTACAGGCAGACATGTATTAGTGGTCCAGTAGAGTCAGAGGGATACTAGTACTGTGCTTCATCGATAATAAACCTGGCTGAGTGCCTTTGTCCCTTAACTGATCTTGTAATCATTGGGTAGTTCGCTTGAGGTCTACCGTGCCACCTGTAGAAGGAACACACACACACACAGGCAAACATCTATCAACATCTAACCACAAGATAGAACAGCAAAAACTTTAGATGTGATACTGAAATTATCTGGATCGCTTTTTGCTAATTTACAAACCCTATCATTAGCAATTAAGTAGGCAGTTGATGAAAAGAGGCACAGGTAATATATCTGCATTGGTTAAGTACTGTGTGCTGCCTTCATAAAGCTATTGATCTAACCAATCTGCTACAGGCTGCCACACAATGTAAACAGTTACTTTACCTCTGCCATTAAATTACTTTCTAATTGAGTTATGCCTGATTACACCATTTTGAGACAAAATTAAATTAAACAGAGAATTTAAAAATTGATTTATTTTAACTTGATGACCAAAATACCACATACTGCATGTTTATATTGAAGATGAGCAAGGATTATGTACCTCAGCAAATTGATATTAAACATACAAATTTAGGGCCTGATCATACAATGTGATAAGTAGCACTGCGGCATCTATTCAGAAAAACATTTAAGCATATGCTTAACTTTAAGTAGCCTCTTTGACTTCAGTTCCTCTGTCTCCTCAATTTACATTTATTTCTTTAACAGATACTATATATTGGATACTTATGTTCCTAACATTTATTTTCCTTTGTAACTCTGATTCTGTCTTCAACCACTCCATGTTTTCCAACATAAAACAAGTAGACATTTCTTTCTGTATACCTTCTAGATTAAACACCCAGACTTTTGTTTTATGTATGTGAGCAGTCCAGCCACGGAATACACGGTCACTTACATAACAGTGGGAAGTCCATATAGCCTAATCAGCATCATGTTTTTTCTATAGTAAAAGCCTCATCTGAGACAAAACATTCAATGGCAAGAGATAACAGACCCAAGTTATTAACCTAGGAATCAAAAGAACAAGAATATAACATCACTGTGTGGGCTTGGGAGGCAGTGTGGAAATTCACAACATGTAACTGACATGTTAAAGTGTCTCATCACGTGATCTCATTTATCAGCTTTACTGTCCTCTTACTTACACTGAAATAGATCAGGAATAATTCCATTGAACTCAGTGGAGTTACAGTGTCATAGAATCACAGAAGACTAGGGTTGGAAGAGACCTCAGGAAGTCATCTAGTCCAACCCCCTGCTCAAAGCAGGACAAACACCAACTAAATCATCCCAGCCAGGGCTTTGTTAAGTCGGGCCTTAAAGACCTCTAAGGATAGAGATTCCACCACCTCCCTAGGTAACCCATTCCAGTGCTTCACCACCCTCCTAGTGAAAAAGTTTCCTAATATCCAACCTAGACCTCCCCCACTGCAACTTGAGATCATTACTCCTTGTTCTGTCATCTGCCACCACTGAGAACAGCCTAGCTCTATCCTCTTTGGAACCCCACTTCAGGTAGTTGAAGGCTGCTATCAAATCCCTCCTCACGCTTCGCTTCTGCAGACTAAATAAACTCAGTCCCCTCAACCGCTCTTCATATGTCATGTGCCCCAGCCCCCTAATCATTTTCATTGACCTCTGGTGGACTCTCTCCAATTTTTCCACATTGTTCCTGTAGCGGAGGCCCCAAAACTGGATGCAATACTCCAGATGTGGCCTCACCAGTGCTGAATCGAGGGAAATAATCACTTCCCTCGATCTGCTGGCAACGCTCCTACTAATGCAGCCCAATATGCCGTTAGTCTTCTTGGCAACAAGGGCACACTGTTGACTCAGATCCAGCTTCTCATCCACTGTAATCCCCAGGTCCTTTTCTGAAGAACTGTTGCTTAGCCAGTCGGTCCCCAGCTTGCAGCGGTGCATGGGATTCTTCTGTCCTAAGTGCAGGACTCTGCACTTGTCCTTGTTGAACCTCATCAGATTTCTTTTAGTTCAATCCTCCAATTTGTCTAGGTCATTCTGGATCCTATCCCTACCCTCCGGTATATTTACCTTTCCCCCCAGTTTAGTGTCATCTGCAAACTTGCTGAGGGTGCAATCCATCCCATCATCCAGATCATTAAGGAAGATGTTGAACAAAACCGGCCTCAGGGCAGACTCCTGGGGCACTCCACTTGATACTGGCTGCCAACTAGACATCAAGTCACTGCTCATTACCCATTGAGCCCTTGTAAATACTTGTAAATGAGGAGAGAATCAGGACCACAATTTTGTGAGCAGAAACGCAGAGACCCACTCACTTATGCTGAGGTAAAACTAGTGTAAACTGCAGTGGAATTACCTTGATTCACAACAATGAGAGGAGGATCAGACCTTGATGTTTAATGTGAAAATAAGAATTCCTTAGTTTTATAAGGGGCAAAACAACTCAGTGTTGCCAGCTGACATGGTTTTATTGTGACTCTCATGATATTTGAGTTTTTATTGTGAATTAAGTCTCAGTTTCAGAGTCATGATTTAATGAAAACCTTAGCTTTCTCTGAAAAAAAAGTTTTAAAAATCTAATGATTTTTTAACACTGACACTTGGCAACACTGTATTCTTTTTCTGCTTGATTTCCTGTGGAGTTAATGCTAGAAATGGCTAATTATGTAACTATACCATCTTGAAATCTAATGAAGCAGGAAAGGAAAGTCAGCTTGCACTCCTGCTTTTACTTCCAAACTTCTCCTAACAGATTAAATTCCTTCATATTTGCCACATTTCACATAAAGAGCTGTTTCTAACTTTCCTTTCTATTTTCTATGTGAATTTCACAACTCGTGTTCTAAATGTCTGCCCTAATCTAAACCTTCCCCCTATGATGTTTTCTAACAAGCAACTACATAGTGTGGAATGTTAGGTCATGACCGGTGACTATGTTTCTCCTCTGGATATCACTAAGCATAAATCACCCGGTGGCTGCAAATGTACAGTAATGGAAAAGGATTCATTCACTATAGGTTGAGTGTCACTGTGCTGGATAGTAACCTTAATGAGGAATACTTGCAAATTCATCACTGAACCTATCCCAGGACTGCAACAACAGGTCATTGAATTGCCATTTATTGTGCAGCTTATTGTCATGTATTCTACTCAGGCTGATGAGTGACCTTGGAATTTTTGCTCATCAGACCCTTGAAATCACATTCATTGCTTAGTCGCTGGCACAGAAAGAGGTCCAGTTACATGCTCTGCCTGCTAATGCATAAAGCTGCATTATCATCGGCTATGGTGAGCATACTGTACATTCTAATTTTCTAGAAATGTCCCAGTTTGTCAGGGACAGGCTCTGGACAGCTTTATAGAGTCCCACTTTCAGTGGGGGAACTCTTGATTCAATGGGTTTCTACATTCTTAGTGGGGAGGCTTATGGGCACCCCATTTGGAATGCATAGGATTGGCAGCCCATATCTCTCTAGCACACTTGCTGCTCTATATCCTTTCTTCTGTCCCTTTCCCCTCCCCTTTGGTCTGTTCTCCCTTTTTCCTTCTTGATTTTTCTTCTGTGTTTTTTTTCTCCACATTTAAAATTGTCTGTTGCTCTTATTTCCTGATGATTCCATTCCTTCCTCCATTTTCCTGGCAATTCCTGTAGTATCTTTTGTGATGGGGAAGGGGCAGGACTTTGGATTACTTATTGAAGCCAAATGGCAACCACAGATATTAGTTCTCTCTGAATTTCTACTTTTCAGATTGAGGAACAGAGCACGTGCTGTTCAGATGGATGAAGCAATCATAAAACAGATTGTTCAGTGAGTGATACATTACAGCTTCATCAGTCCATTTCCCCATAAGTAAGGTCTACAACCACCCCAAAGTTATGGCACCATGCTGCACAGTACAGTCACTACGAACCTCCAACTCCAAAAGGACAGTGACCTACCACTTGCGTTAAAAGGGAATTACACACATTCATCCTAGACAGTTCATTATAGCATTTTTAAATCCATGCGGCTAGTCCTTTTCATCTAGACAAGGATTTATGTATATTTGCTTCTTTACTTCATATCTGTAAAATAGTATCTATATGTATTTTTAAATTTTAAAAGTATTGATTCCCCCAGATACCAGAGGGAAAATCATTAAGAAAGGAACACTGGAGATTGGAATAATATTTTTGTAAATTCATGTTTGTCCTTAGAGCAAATATTTTACCTTGAGTTAGTAACAAAATGTAGGAATTTACCACCAGCATCAGCACTCATTTGTAATGTTACTCTTTGGGTTTAGCTGTTCAGTGAATGCTCTTAACAACTGGATATTTACCACCTGAAGTATGGTCCTAACACTGTATCTCATAATTCAAGCACTAACAAGAGAAAAAGAACCTGCTCAAGAGCCACATTACCTGTATCTTAGCATCTTGGAAATAATATGTTGCTAAAGCATGTTCCAGTGCATGGCTTCCTGCATAATATATCTACAGTGCATTGGCGACATACTGTTAGCATTGCAGAAAGCATTTAGGCTTTCCTCATCCAGTTTGTTTTTCTGGGATCACAGAAAAGTCACTCCTCACTAGCAAACAGACCAGAAACCACAGGCCACTTTTTTAACAGCAAATATGTAGCTTGTCACCCAGGATGGCTGCTTAACAATAATGTCATTAACTTATTGTCAGTCTGAAAGAAATTTCCCCATACACAATCTGTTTTGAGATCACAGAACAGTGACACCTAACTAGAAAACAGACCTGAAACTGTATTCCTTTTTCAACAAAAAATATGTTGATCATCATCCAGGAAGACTGCTTAATGATCATGTCAATAACTTACAGCCTGACTAAATAGTTTCTTTATCCAGCAATCTGTTGCTCCATATGTCCAAATCTTACAGCACTGAGGAGTCTCGAAGGAAAGGGATATTTTTTGTGCTATCACTTGCTCTGCACACCTGGAGCTATGACACTTCACACCAGGATTCTTGAACAGATGCCCTACAACTCAGTTCCCCATAGACAACATCAGAATAAAGCTGTATAGCAAAATTATTCATCTACTCTATCTGACAGTGGAATGTGGAATTGTATTAATATAAAGTCTTCCAGATTCCAAAAGTGTCTCCTCATGTCAGTTCATATCCACATAAATATGGTCTGTGTTCAGTCCACAGCTAGCCATGACAAAAACTACTTGAAAATTTCTAAAGATAAAGCTGTTGCAACAATGTCAATAAATGCAACATGTAGTGTCCAGATTTATTTTATGACAGTGAGTACTTCTTTGCCATCAAATACAGTTAAATCTTTGATACAGACAGAGTGAAAGGCATTTAGACACAACAGTTGTTAGAATGCTACCAGACCTTTGTCAAAAGACTGCATCAGATTCTAGTCATGACACTGCTAGTGAAGTCAATGAGACATGGATAGTTAAAGTCTTACATGCTGTTATGAAGTTGGAGAGTTTATTGTTAACCCAGATGTCTGGTTGTTTAGCAAGAGGCCTAAATTTGGCCAATTAAACTAGAGCAAAACAACCATACCTAACAAAAAACACATAAATCAATAAACCTTACATTTCCTATTCTTCCAGGAAAACATACCTTATCCTAAAAGACATCCAAGACCTATACAGTACTAGTTTAATCTGGCACATGGGTCACTGATCATGTACTCCTGACTAGAGCCGCTCTCCAATCCTGTAAAATGTGCTGTATAGCTAGAGCCCTATGCTCATGCATTGTCCCTCTGCAGTCAAAGGGGCTGTATGTAGGCCCAGGGGTCTGCCTATATGGAACATTTTGCAGGGGCTGGAGCTTATATCAGAAACATCAATGAAAAGGAAATGATAAAGCTTTCATAAAATGAGAACCATAAAAGAAAACACCTTATAAAAGTCAGCCAAAGGTAGTTTCAGGTCATTTTTTTTTTAAACTTTTCAGTGAAAACTGCATTATTTAAACTTCACTGTAGACCACAACTTCTGACACTCAAATGACTTCACATATCTCTCCTTTGCCCTTGGCAATATTCTCTATGATTTCTTGATTCCCTTTATATTTTTCCTCTCTTCTCTTGTGGAAGATGAAGAAAACAAAAAAGCAGAAAGTGCTTCTCTTAGCCTGTAACACTTACAAAAGGATTTCAACTGTTTAGAATGAAAAGATTTTTTTTAAATGTCAAAAGCCACCTTTGTTCAAAAGAAAAAAAGCTAGATTACAGGAGTATAAGTGTTGGGATTCCCTCCGAGACCTTTCCCTCTTGGCTTATCCAGAACCCCTTGTCCAGTACTGGAAGAACACTTCATCCAGTTCTCTGGAATACAAAATACTCAGTTCAGCTCTGGATTTCATCACCCAGGTTCCTTTATTTGGCATACAGCAAAGCTACTCTGAGCTGATCAGACTCAAGTGAAGGGTGTGGGTATATGGTGTACCACACATCCAAAATTACACAGACAAGCTCTTCCTTTATATACATTTACACATTACATTGCATTTGCTATGCATTAAATCACACATTTTGGGACTGGCTTGGTTACTTCGCAGAAGCCAAGCCCTGTACAGCGTGCTCTGTCCATGTGCTGTTCACGTGGAGCCTGATCTTTACCCTCTAGGTTTATTTTGTCTATAGTCCTTAGCCTCAGGGAGTTGCTGCTTATTTTAGTGAACACAGACATCCTAACTCCACAATAATATTTGTCAAGCCCCTATTTACAACTTAACCTTTCCAATTATGCGCACCAAGAAATGAGACAAGTTACTTCTGTCAAGCCAGGCCTACCATAACCTGCTTGTGTGGTGGTCAGTGATCACTCAGCACTTAAGATGCTTGCAAGATCTGTGCTTTATTGTGTTTGTGTCTGGTTCCAATTGGCTGTGCATAATGACAAAAGCTTCACAGTGCCCTGTCCAGACTCCTTGTCTGGAAATCTCAGCCTGTAAAGGCACAGTCCCCAATTCTGCACCTACCCTTCTAAACAATAACACTTCAAACACCAACCTTAATATAATACACAATTACAAACACTTATAACCATTCTAATAACTAAACTAACCCTAATCATGTCCCATTGGTCTTTGAAGCGCACTCTGCGGTTGTTTGGACCTGCCAGGAGGCAGCACAACCACTTGCTCTGGTTGTTTCATGTCCTGGGCCTCTGTTGTCTCATCCTTCTGTGGTTGTTCACTGTCTAAGACCCTCTTGGTCAAAACTGCAGACTCAGAGCCCCTTATTTCCCTCCCTTCTGGGATTTGGAGGAGGTGTCACCTATTCCCCTGTAGTACCTGTCTATCTGGGGTGACAACCTCATACAACCAGGAGCAACCTCCTGGTTTACCACTACTGTTTGTGACCATTGTATCCCCTCATAGAGAGGTGCAGTGTCATCTTCATGAACTAGTGGTAACTCCCTGGACTCCAAATCATATGAAATTTTTGTTTTTCCTTATCTCTCTCTTTGTATGTCTACAAGTCACCAGTGACTACAACATCAATTTCTAACAGTGCAGATACTCTTGTTTTCAGCTTTCTGTCAAACAAAATATCAGCAAGTGACAACTCATGCTTCATTGGTGTTGTTCTTTAATTTAACATTGCTAAATATGGCTCAGGGTTGGACTATGCAGCCTTTTCACGAAGCACTTTATTATTTTGACACTGATAAATTGGGGATAATGGAGCCTCGTTGTTACATATCTTAACCTGTACTTTACTGCAAACTGCTTAAAATTCATGCCCACTGAACAGTGGCCCATTGTCAGACCTTGTCAGATATACCCTGTCTAGCAAAAATAGATTTGATATGCACAATCACCTGTTCAGTTGTAGTATATTCTAGTAAAACCAGTGAGAATAATAGTCTGAGACAAGTCCAGCCAATGTAAACAAATCTATGCCTATTTTGGTTTAGGTAGATCATTTTTCCTGTGCTACCAACATGAGCTCTTTTACTTGGCTTGACCCATGTTTTTGTCATATGCGATAAGTCTTAGCGGCTTCCTCATTGTTGCTGTTATTTGAGGCCAACATAAAATATCTCTGGCCCTTCTCTTAGATTTTTCAATCCCTAAATGACCTTCATGTATCATTTTTAATGTATTTTTCTGTAACATCAAATCACCATCCTTTATACAAATCCTATCTAGTACAGAGAGCCCACCTTGAATTGATAAAAAGTCCAGCTCCACAGTAAATGCAATAAAAAACAATGTAGAAATGAAAATCTCACCCCACAGCAGCAGCAGCTTCTTTCCCATGGGACTGGGCCTGACTCACTGTTCTGGGCCTGGACTCACTTGGTGCACAAGTTGCAGCACAACTCAGGTTTGGCTTGGCTACCCCTTTGTCATCACGGTGGTGGACGGCTGGGTCAAATTTGAGTGAGTGGTGCTGTGACTTGATGCACAGGTCATCATGATGCAGTGGTGGCTGGGCCAACCCTGTGAGCAGTGTTGCCATCCTGAGCACCAGATTGCAACACCTGAAGTGGGAAGCTCAGCCCTATGAGACAGGAGCCACTGCAGAGCGATGAGTGCAGGGTTAGCTCACTCTGAAACTTCACTGTGCCTTCCACGCCCCCAGAGTAGAACCTGACAGCCCCCCACAGGGCCTCCTATCCCCCGAGGACAGTACCTGACAGCCAGGGCCGGCTCCAGGCACCAGTGAAGTAAGCACGTGCCTGGGGCAGCCAATAGAAAGGGGCGGCAGTCCGTCCGTTACTGGGGCGGCACATCCAGCTCTTCGGTGGCAATTTGGTGGCAAGCCCTTCACTCCTTTTCTTCCTCTTCAGCGGCACTTCAGTGGCAGCTCGATTGGGGTTGTTTTTTTTTCGCCACGTGGCAGGGTAAAAAAGCTGGAGCTGGCCCTGCTGACAGCCCCCACATTGATGAAATGGATAGGATGAAATAACACAACATTCTTGAAAAATAAAAACAGAAAATTTTAAAAAATAAAAAGAATTTCATGTTGCTCTAACAATACAGGCTGGAAATATGCAGTCCAGCCACCCTGTGCCAATAGCCTTAATTCCTTTTTGCAGGGTCTCATACTGAGCTGTAGCTCTAGCAATCACAGTCCAAATTTCATCTGAGCCTGGACAGTTTTTTAAAACAAACCTTATTGACGTGTACAATGTCTAGCTCCAGACTTTGTTCCACTGATCTTTTGTGAAATGCTGTAGAGAGTGTGTCTGCAACCACCAAATCTCTCCCTGTCTCTATAAACAACGATTTTTTCCTTGTAGCTCAAAAAAAAATCTCTGTATTCTGGGTGTGGTTAGGGCAGCTGAACACTGTGGGTGAGTGTTAAATGTCCACAAACTTGTGCTCTGTTTTTCTAAGGGAACTTACCAGAACTCTGCTGGTGCATCAAGTGTACAAAAATATTTGGCATCTCTTCAAAAATGTCTCCCCTCGAAGGTAATGGAAAATGTTCCATTTTTGCACATGTAAGATTTTGGATCTATACGTAAGTGAAGGGTTGTGTCTTTTTTTTTCTACAATGATCAATGAGTGTACTGACTCTCTTGGTTCTTCTGTTTGTTCCCAGAGCAATGAGCCTATCTAGCTCCTCTGTTAGACTTTGCCTTAGTGTGAGGGAAGCTTTCCTCAGGGTATGAATTGTAGGATGGTTGGGCTCTTTCAGCTCTGTTCTGTATTCTGCTGAGAGCTTCCCAATCCCCTGGAAGATGTTTTCAAACTTTTCCTCAATTCTGTTGGTCCCCTGCCTCTCCAAGGAAAGCTCTTGTATTAATGTAGATGGAATATACAGGCCAAAGGTATTAACATTACTCAATCACTGTTCAACATTAAACACTGTTAAACAAGGTTCAGGGTTTAGTATATAGAGATCTCAGCCTGCTTAGTACCATAGCAAAGACACTATTAAACATTCTTTTAACCTGTTATTAAAGATAAAGAAAAGAAGGAAAAACAGTTTAAACATTTGAAATGTAAAGTATTAAATAAGACATTCATTTTAATACCATCCCTTGTTCCCTTGCCCTCTAGCTGCAGAAAGATTTTAGAAGGAAAACCCCCTTGTTTAGAGAGACAGCGTGGCTGAGGTAACATCTTTTATTGGACCAACTTCTGTTGGTGAGAGAGATATGATCCAATAAAAGATATTACCTCACCCACGCTGTCTCTCTAATATCATGGGACCAACACAGTTCAGCTACAATAATCCCTTTGTTTGGCAGTCTTTTAGATAGTATCAAAAACGGTAATAACTGTCCTTTAGGGGAAAAAAAGAAGTTAGCTGAGATGGGCTGGAGTTGTTGTTATTGTTGTTATTAAAGTCCAATCCCATTTAATCCTAGCTGGTGTCTGGGGAGTTCAGATGGAGCCCGTAGCCAATGTCATCTGGGTCCCTCTTTGTGGCCTGGTCTGGTCAGGACATCTCTCAGGTTCCGGATGAAGAAGATCCCAGGAGACTGTGGGGTGAATCTTTCTGCAGTAGCCTCTGTCTGTTCTTCTTCATTTTCATGCCAATGACCTTTTCGTTAAGGGCCCAAGAAGGGAGTGATGGGAGGAATAGTACATCCCCTTATTATTTTGTCCAGTAATTAGGCCTAGTTTTTGACACACCACTTTTGGTTTATTAATTTCTGGACTTACATTTTTTGTTTACTAAACACGATTTTAACACAATCTTTGAGTTATATTGGTAAGTCTTTTTGTTTAGACTAATTTAGGGGGTTTTGGTTTGGTTTTTTTGCACGTTTGTAACTTTTTTCTTAAAAATAACTACTTACTTTTCATGGTTAATTATTAAGCAGGCAAAAAGTTATAGATCCAGTTGTTACAACAGAGCACTGTCTTTATGAGAGCAAAGGTTTGATGTTCTTCTAACCCAATAATGGGTATTCTTTTCCCAGGTGCTGTTGCAAATTGTATCTTTTCCAATTTGTTATTTAGTCATATATTTATTTCACATATAACTTTATTTGGGATAATCGTTACTGTAAGCCCGGAGTTTTACTCATTTACTCTCCAATACCTATGGCTCTTTATCCTTAGTGTTAATAACAGTATTTCTGACAACACAATGGCTCATGCACTAATGCCCAATGTAAAATCAATGAATTTCCCATTTGCTTTCATATTGATAGTCCAATCATCCGCTGCAACATTGTCCATTGTTCCTAGGAAGAATGGTACAGTCACCATCTTTTTCTATGCCGTGCACCCCTGCTGGCACTTGGAACCTCTTGCAAAGTGATGTGATCCATTGCATTTCTTGCATCTTTTCCCATATACCAGACATTGTCTTGGCTTGTCATGACTGCCAGGGTATAAGCAATTCCATGTGCTGTTGTAGTTGGATTCCACCTTTGAACTCTGTATGCCTTTCAGCTTCAGGTCTCTTTTCTTGTAGTATTTTGGATACTCTAGCACTGCCCAACTTCCATAAGCTTCATTCTGGACTAAGTGCCTTTCTTTGCTTGGCAAAGTCTAATTGCTTTGTTAAGGGTTAATTCTGCAACTTTCAGTAGCACTTCTCTGAGTTTTTTGCTTCAGATTCCAAACATTCTTGTCTAGGACTCATTTAACTCCTCTAATGTATAAGATTGGCTATTCAGCTTTAGATGTCACAAACTATTCTCTGGTTTCTCCATCGTTTTATACTTTCTGATTAAAAACATCTCTCTCATATGTTTTATTTTCACCTGGAGTGCAATGCTCCTCAAATTTCTTTAACACAGTTTCATAGTTAGTCTCCTCTACCTGAGTTAGAATAACAGACTCATAGAATTATTAGAGTTGGAAGAGACTTGAGGAGGACATCTAGTCCAATCCCCTGCTCAAAGCAGGATGAACACCAACTAAATCATCCCAGGGCTTTGTCAAGCCAGGCCTTAAAAACCTCTAAGGATGGAGATTCCACACCTCCCTAGGTAACCCATTCCAGTACTTCAGCCTCCTAGTGAAATAGTGTTTCCTAATATCCAATCTAGACCTCCCCCACTGCAACTTGAGACCATTGCTCCTTGTTCTGCCATATGCCACGGCTGAGAACAGCCTAGCTCCATCCTCTTTGGAACTCCTTTCAGGTAGTTGAAGGCTGCTATTAAATCCACCCTCACTCTCCTCTTCTCCAGACTAAATAACCCCAGTTCCCTCAGCATCTCCTCATAAGTCATGTGCCCCAGCCCCCTAATCATTTTTATTGCCCTCCGCTGGACTCTCTCCAATTTGTCCACATCCCTTCTGTAGTGGGGGGACCAAAACTGGACACAATACTCCAGTGTGGCCTCACCAGTGCCGAATAGAAGGGAATAATCACTTCCCTTGATCTGCTGGCAACGCTCCTACTAATACAGCCCAATATGCCATTAGTCTTCTTGGCAACAAGGGCACACTGCTGACTCATATCCAGTTTCTCATCCACTGTAATCCCCAGGTCCTTTTCTGCAGAACTGCTGCTCAGCTAGTTGGTTCCCAGCCTGTAGCAGTGCATGGGATTCTTCCTTCCTAAGTGCAGGACTCTGCACTTGTCCTTGTTGAACCTCATCAGATTTCTTTTGGCCCAATCCTCCAATTTGTCTAGATCACTCTGGACCCTATCCCTGCCCTCCGGCATATCTACCTCTCCCCCCCAGCATAGTGTCATCTGTGAGCTTGCTGAGGGTGAAATTCATCCCATCATCCAGATCCTTAATAAAGATGTTGAACAAAACCGGCCTCAGGACCGACCCCTAAGGCACTCCGCTTGATACCGGCTGCCAACCAGACATCAAGCCATTGATCACTACCTATTGAGCCTGACAATCTAGTCAGCTTTCTATCCACCTTATAGTACATTAATCAAATCCATACTTTTTTAACTTGCTGGCAAGAATACTGTGGGAGACCGTATCCACTGTTGGCAATCAGGTTGATCAGGTATGACTTGCCTTTGATGAATCCATGTTGACTGTTCCTGATCACCTTCCTCTCCTCCAAATGTTTCAAAATTGATTCCTTGAGGACCTGCTCCATGATTTTGCCAGAGACTGAAGTGAGGCTGACCGGTCTGTAGTTCCACGGGTTCTCTTTTTTCCTCTTTTTAAATATGGGCACTATATTTACCTTTTTCCAAAAGTCTGGGACCTCCCCCATGAATTTTCAAAGATAACGGCCAGTGGCTCTGCAATCACATCAGCTAACTCCCTCAGCACCCTTGGATGCATTAGATCTGGACCCATGGACTTGTACACGTCCAGTTTTTCTAAATAGTCCTTAACCTGTTTTTCACCACTGAGGGCTGCTCACTTCCTCCCCATACTGTGTTGCCAAGTGCAGCAGTTTGGGGAGCTGACCTTGTCTGGAAAGACTGAGGCAAAAAAAGCATTGAGTACTTCAGCTTTTTCCACATCATCTGTCACTAGGTTGCCTCCCCCCATTCAGTAAGGGTCCCAGACCTTCCCTGACCTTCTTCTTGTTGCTAACATACTTGTAGAAACCCTTCTTGTAACCTTTCAAGTCCCTTGCTAGCTGCAACTTCACTTGTGCCTTGGTCTTCCTGATTACACCCGTGCATGCTCTAGCAATATTTTTATACTCCTCCTGAGTCATCTGTCCAAATTTCCACTTCTTTTAAGCTTCCTTTTTTAGTTCAAGCTCACCGAAGATTTCACTGTTAAATCAAGCTGGTCACCTGCCATATTTGCTATTCTTTCTGCACTTCAAGATGGCTTGCTCCTGTGCCCCTAATAAGGCTTCTTTAAAATATAGCCAGTTCTCCTGGGCTCCATGCCCCCTCACATTAGCTTCCCTGAGATCCTGCCCATCAGTTCCCTAAGGGAGTCAAAGTCTGGTTTTCTGAAGTCCAGGGTCCGTATTTTGCTACTCTCCTTTCTTCCTTTTGCGAGGATCCTGAATTCAACCATCTCATGGTCACTGCTGCCGATGTTGCCACCCACTTCTACTTCCCCTACCAATTCTTCACTGTTTGTAAGCATCAGGTCAAGAGGAGCACTGCCCTAGTCAGTTCCACCAGCACTTGTACCAGGAAGTTGTCCCCAACATTCTCCAAAATCTTCCTGGATTGTCTGTGCACTGCTGTGCTGCTTTTCTAGCAGATGTCAGAGTGATTGAAGTCCCCCATTGGTATCAGGCCCTGTGATCTGGAAACTTCAGCTAGTTATCCGAAGAAAGCCTCATCTACCTCATCCTTCTGATTCAGTGGTCTATAGCACACACTCACCACAACATCACCCTTGTTGCTCTCTCCTCTAAATTTAACTCAAAGACTCTCAACAGACTTTTCTTCAGGTTTAAACTGGAGCTCTGAGTAATCGTAACATGGATTCATACAATGCAACTCCTCCATCTTGCCTCCCATACCTGTCCTTCCTGAACAGTTTATACCCATCTGTGACAGTGCTTCAGTCATGTGAACTGCCTCACCAACTTTCTGTTAGTCCAATCAGATCATAGTTCCTTGATTGTGCCAAGACTTCCAATTCTTCATGCTTGTTTCCCAGGCTTCTTGTGTTTGTGTACACGCACCTAAGATAATTAGCTGATTACCCTGCTTTCTCAGTATGAATCAGGAGGCTTCCCATTTTCTACCCTCCTCCTTGTGTTTTCTCCTGATATACCACTCTGCCACTTACTTATGGTCTTACGTCACCATCCTCCAGCAACCAGGGGCAGCTCCAGGCACCAGCAAAGCAAGCAGGTGCTTGGGGCAGCCCATCTGCAGGGGCAGCAGCTGGCTGGGATCCAGCCTGGGAGCTGAGAACCAACAGCTGTAGTTCCTCAGTTAGCTCCCTGCCTATAGATCCAGTCCTGGAGCAGGGAAAGAACTACATTTCCCAGCATTCCCTTGGCTGCAATCAACAGGGAAGGGAGGAGGAGGGAGTATGGTAGCTGAAAGCTCATGCTTCAGCTTTCTGTGAATGGAGAGGTCACTGCTAGAGGGGGATGACACTGTGAATGGAGAACAAGTGTGCCCAAGGAGTAGAAGGCATTGGCCCAGATATCCCCTTCAGAAGACATCCCCAGACTGGATTAGGGATACTGGTGTGACCTCTCCTTGCAGCCCCCAAAGATAGAATTGGGTGGATTAAATGGACAGTGCCCCTCTCTATCTGAAGCCTAGCAAGGGAGGTATGTGGATCCCACTAGAATTTAAAATAAAAAGTAAGGGAGGGGAGGCTCTACTGGACCTGGGCAGCTTTAGATACAGTACCAAGCGCATAGGAGGATTTCCACTTCTGAGCCATGGAAGCAGAAATTGACTTTTCCTTTCCAGATTTAGCTAATATTCAGAAAGGGAATCTAGCACCTGCCTTCCAGATTTGAACACCTCAAAATTCAGGAGTGCTCAAGCTCAATTTGGGCAGCTGTTACTTCATTTCTCCCAAATCAAATATACTGATCCACTGTAATTTGCTGTAGAAAAAGTAGATAAAATAGAGCAAGAAATGCTTCCCAGTGGTTTTTAGGACTGGAATTGCTATTTTCAACAGCCATTGCCTTTTTTTTTTGTATTTGTTTAAAAGGAAGACAATGATATTGCATTGGCAAATTCGTCATAGAAACAAAGAGTGGAACAAAAGGATAATAAAGGCATCTCAACTTTTCCTCATTTATGGAGGACAGTCTTATAATATGCAGTCAGATATCCTCCAATCACACAAGCTGAAAATTGTTCCACTTTACTGCAGTTCTGTAATCACATGGGAACCAGTCCTGTCTGTGTTCTGTGCACATCCAAAATTCCTGCTGAATGACCCGCCCTGGGAGCAAGATACCAGTGACCCAGGGCTGGGGCAGAAGGAGAATGCAGGTTGGGGGGGGGCAGGGCTGGGGCAGTAGGGGGTGCGGGTGGAGGGGCAGAGCCCAGGGCTGGGGTGGTAGGGGGTGTGTGGGTGAGAGGCACTGGTGGGGGGTAAGGGGGTAGCCTAGAGCTGGGGCACACGGAGTGTGTGAGGGGGACAGCCCAGGGCTGGGGTGGCAGGGGGGTGCGGGTGGGGGGAGGCCCAGATCTGGAGTGGCAGGGGGTGCAGGTGGGGGGGGGAGATCCCAGGGCTGGGGTAGCAGGGGGGTGTAGTGGGGAGCCAGACTTTGAGTGTCTGGTCAGTAGATCTGACCAAACACTGTCAGGTCCCCTTTTTGACTGGGTTTCCTGCTGAAAACCAAGCACTTGGCCACTCTGTCTGGGAATCATCATGGACTACACAATGAAGATATATGCTTAGAGGGCTCCATAAAGTCAAAATTCTGATTAAGAAGTCAGGCTATGTTAAGAAAAGGATAGAGAATAATACAGAAAATATTTTAATAGCATTATATGCACTGATGGTATGTCCTCACTATGAATGTTGCAGTCAATTTTTGTCATCTTATCTGACTCCAAAAGGACATAGATTAAGTAGAAGAGGCCTAGAGAAAGGTAACTGGTGTGAGAAGGGTAACAGAGATTATTAGAGTCTTAAATGGGTTGTCCATATGAAGATAGTTTAAAAATGATTGCTTTTATTAGGAAGAAGAAGATTACGCATGAATAGCAATGGTGTATCTCCTTAATCTAAGAGACAAACAGTAATCAAAACAGATGAACTTACTGGTTCTTATATACCTAATGTTCTGCCCATCTGGAAGGATAGAATTGTGCTCATTCTTAAAGTATTACTCCACTTTCAACAGAGGGTAAATAGCAAACAGAGACTTTGCAAGGTAGCCAGCAGTATGCAGGCTCCATAGCTTTCTAATTTCAGTGTTTCATTTACATTTGATATCTTTAGACACTCATGGACTTCGTAAAATCAATAAAGGCTTCCATTTCTGTGTTCTGTTTGCCTCGGTGTGTTGCTTTTGGCACAGAGAACAGGAAATGTGCATGCATCTTGTTAAACAGGTAAACTTGGCAACCTCCTCCACAAATACAACAGTCTCCTGACTCTTTCCCTCACTGAAACTCATCTACAAACTACAGAAGTCTCACAATGTTTCATTCCTCTTTGAGGTGAATGCTCCCAGAGTAAATCATATTTCTTTGAAAAGATACAGCAACTGGAGGAGATGTGCTGTTAGATATGGGGTCCTTGCCTTAGGGGGGAAAAATCAGTGACTCACAATATCTTTTCCAGTCCTACAGGTGAAGTGACTTCACTTAAAAAATAAAACTTTGACACAAAGTGCTATATCTATCCTGATAGTGTTGCATATTCTCAGGTAGTCAGGGATTCTGTGAGAAATTCAAATTCATAGCTTTCATCCCCGCTTACCCCTCTTTCTGATGTTTGGAAAAGATTTTCTAATTATGACACATGAATGAAACCTGTTTGTGACTGTGCATTGTTGTTTATGCAAATATGTATACTTACAACTCTGCATCAAGATGGGAAACCCCAGATTTTGATGTCTGAGTTAACTGAAGTTATAGGGGTTATTGCTATTTTCTCTTTAATTCTGTCCATAGATTCCAAGGCCAAGAAGGGACTGTTGTGATCCTGTAATCATTCTTGTGGTGCTCCTCTTAACCCTCTCCAGTTTATCAATTTGATTCATGAATTGTGGACACCAGAACTGGACACCAGTAGTCAGTGCCAAATACAGAGACGAAATAACCTCTCTATTCCTACTCAAGATTCCCCTGTTTATGCATCCATGGATTGCATTAGCCATTTTGGCCACAGTGATGCATTAGGAGCTCAGATTCAGCTGATTATCCACCATGACATCCAAATCTTATTCAGAGTGACTGCTTCCCAGGATGAAGTCCCCCATCCTGTAAATATGGCTACATTCATTGTTCCTAGATGTATACATTTGTATTGTGCCATATTAAAGCACATATTTTTTGCTTACACTCAGTTTACCAGGCAATTCAGATCACTCTCTATCAGTGACCTGTCCTCTTCAAGTTTTGCATCATCTGTAAACTTTATCAGTGATGATTTTGTTTTTTCCCAAGTCATTGGTAAAAAACATTAAATAGCATAGGGCCAAGGACTGATGCCTATGGGATTCCATTAGAAACTCACTCCCTCAATGATAATTCCCCATTTACAGTTATATTTTGAGACCTAGGAGTTAACCGGTTTTTAATCTGTTTATTGTGTGCCTGGTTAATATTATAGCATTCTAATTTTTTAATCAGAATGTCATGTTGTACCAAGCCTAACACCTTCCCAAAGTCTAAGTATATTACATCAACACTATTTCCTTCATCATCCAAAACAGGTTGCATAGTCTCTAGTAGTTAGTATATTTCTAAGATAAGTGCCTCTCCTCTCCTCTTGAAGATTTTTTTTAAAACCTTCAGATCCTACTTTAAGAAAGCCTCGAAAATGATTTAAACATGTTTTGCTGCTCTGTTCCCACTCCTCTCTATCTCTCTATTACCTAACCCAAATTCTGTAATATGAGACTCTTCAGATGGACCTTTAGAAATTATAGCAGTGTAACATTGCCAGGAGCTATTCCCAGCAATGAAACTGTAATTTAAAAGGGTAAGAGTGAAAACTCAACTACCATATTACTGCCACAGGAAGTCACAGCTCGAAGAAATGTTTTGCTGCAACTTCAGTTTAAGGGAGACTTTAATTGTTACTGACATTTCTGGGAGACCCATACTTCCACTCCTTCCTGCCCTTGACACATTGATACCAAAAGTGTTTCCATCAAGCTTTTGCACAGAATTAGAGACAGAAGCTTCAGAACGTCTTTTATTCTGCTAGGAGTTACAGGTGTAGCAAACACATCCACAAAAGCATAATACTTCTAACACCTCAGGTATTTTGTATTATACGCCCTTATTCCCTCACCAGCTGGCATCCAGGAATCCTCAACAATCTGATGATCTTTTATATACGTTTATAACTGTGTCTAGCCAAAGTAGGGTGACCAGACAGGAAGTGTGAAAAATCGGGATGGGGTGGGGGGTAATAGGAACCTATATAAGAAAAAGACCCCAAAATCAGGACTGTCCCTGTAAAATCGGGACATCTGGTCACCCTAAGCTAGAGCAGAAAGCCACCCCACAGCTCTTCATAGCCTTATGTAATGCACCTCTCTTAGGTTTAGATAAAGTGTTGCACACAGAGGCGATGCATCGGGGGTATGCTGGATCAAGTGCCCCCATTCCCAATTGGCCTGCTGGGAGGAGAGAGAAGGGCTCTGTCCTCCAGCTGCGCCCACTGCCTGGCATATTTGGCCCTGTTCCTATCAGCTGGGGCTCGGATGGGGAGCTTCTCATGCTGGCACCTCTAGGTTGCTGCTCCGGGCAGCACAGCAGCTGCATGTGACAGCCTGGCTGGGGCTGCAGCGGCGGCCCTCCTCCCTGACCCAGCTGCTGGAGACAGTGGCAGAGAGGGCTGAAGCCCTCCCTCTCCATCCCCTGGCATGTTTCCGGCTCGCTCAGCCCCTCTCCCCGGCAGCTGGGTAGAGGAGAAACATAGGGTGGTCACGCATCCTCCCCTTTAGATTGTGCCCTCTCATTATGGGGACACATGCATCATTTATGGTTGCACGTGAAACACCCCCACTTTGGGTCATCTAGGGAGAAAGAAAAGCACCTCTTTCTCCCATTTAAAGTAAAAGAACAATAACCCCTTTAACTGATAGCACTATGGGCTCCTCTCTGCTGTGTAAATAAATAAGTGGCCCAGCTACTGGAGAGGGAAGCAGCACTTATCTAATGTGTAATATCCTTCTCTGATGGGGTAACAAGCCTTGTGGATAGAGGAGAAGCAGTAGATGTGATACAGCTCAATTTTAGTAAGGCTTTTGGTACTGTTTCATGTGACCTTCTCATAAGCAAACTAGGGAAATATAGCTTAGATGAACCTAGTATAAGATGGGAAAACCATACTCAGAGCATAGTTATTAGTGGTTCAAAGTCAAGCTGGAAAGGCTTGTCAAGTGGGGTCCCACAGGGATTGGTCCTGCTTCTTGTTCTATTCAATATCTTCAAAAATGATTTGGATAATGGCATAGAGAGTACACTTATAAAGTTTGCAGATGATACCAACCTAGGAGGGGTTGCAAGATCTTTGAAGGGCAAGATTAGAATTCAAAATGATCTTGACAAACTGGAGAAGTGGTATCAAATAAATAGGATGAAATTCAATAAGGACAAATGCAAAATACTACACTTAGGAAGGAATAATCAATTTCACAAATACAAAATGAGGAATGACTGCCTAGAAAGAAAGACTGCAGAAAAGGATGTGGGAGTCATAGTGGATCACAAATGAAATATGAGTCAACAATATAATACTGTTGCAAAAAAAATGAACATCATTGTGGAATGTAATAGCAGGAGTGTTGTAAGCAGGACACAAGAAGTAATTCTTCCACTCAAGTCAGCACTGATAAGGCCTCTCCTGGAGTATTGTGTCCAGTTCTGGACACTGCACTTGGAAAAAGATGTGGACAAACTGGAGAAAGTCCAGAGGAGAGCAACAAAAATATTAAAAGTCTAGAAAACAAGATCTATGAGGAAAGATTGAAAAAACTGGGTTTGTTTAGTTTGGAGAAGAGAAGACCGAGGGAAGACATGATAACTGTCTTCAAGGACATAAAAGGCTCTTATAAAGAGGAGGATGATAAATTGTTCTCCTTAACCACTGAGGACAGGACAAGAAGTAATGGACTGAAGTTGCAGCAAGGGAGATTTAAGTTAGACATTAGGTAACACTTCCAGACTGTAAGGATAGTTAAGCACTACAACAAATTACCTAGGGAAGTTGTGGAAAAGACGGTTACTCACCTTTGTATCTGTTGTTCTTCGAGATGTGTTGCTCATATCCATTCCAGTTAGGTGTGTGCGCGCCGCGTGCACGTTTGTCGGAGAAACTTTTACCCTGGCAACCCAGGCGGGTCGGCTGGGCGCCCCCTGGAGTGGCGCTGCTATGGCGCCCAATATATATCCCAGCCGACCCGGCCACCCTTCAGTTCCTTCTTGCCGGCTACTCCGACAGTGGGGAAGGAGGGTGGGTTTGGAATGGATATGAGCAACACATCTCGAAGAACAACAGTTACAAAGGTGAGTAACCGTCTTTTCTTCTTCGAGTGATTGCTCATATGCATTCCAGTTAGGTGACTCCCAAGCCTTACCTAGGCGGTGGGGTCGGAGTGAGATGTGGCGGTATTTAGAACTGCTACGCCAAAGGCCACATCATCTCTTGATTGTCGGACTAGTGCATGGTGTGCGGTGAATGTGTGGACCGATGACCAGGTCGCTGCACGGCATATCTCCTGGATGGGCACGTGCGCCAGGAAGGCTGCCGACGACACCTGAGCTCTCGTGGAATGTGCCGTGAGGTGACCAGCGGGGACACGAGCTAGATCGTAGCATGCGCGAATGCATGCAGTCACCCAGGAGGAAATCCTTTGAGAGGAGATTGGTAGACCCCTCATCCGTTCTGCAACCGCCACAAACAGTTGAGGAGACTTCCGGAACAGCTTTGTTCGCTCAGTGTAGAAAGCGAGTGCTCTGCATACATCTAAGGAGTGTAGCTGCTGGTCCCTCCGAGAAGAGTGGGGCTTCGGGAAGAAGACTGGGAGGAAGATGTCCTGGTTGGTATGGAAGGCAGACACAACCTTAGGGAGGACTCCGGGTGGGGTCGCAGGTGTACTTTGTCCTTATGGAAGACGGTGTAGGGAGGGTCCACTGTGAGAGCTCTCAGCTCGAAGACCCGTCTGGCCGATGTAATGGCCACCAAGAAGGCCGTCTTCCATGACAGGTACGTGAGCGAGCAAGTCGCCAGTGGCTCAAATGGTGGGAGCGTGAGCCTATTTAGGACCAAATTAAGGTCCCAGGTAGGAGCAGGGCGGCGTACGGGGGGGGTAGAGACGCTCCAGGCCTTTAACAAATCTAGCGACTAAGGGGCGGGAGAATACGGAGTGGCCCCCCTCTCCTGGTCGAAAGGCGGATATGGCCGCTAAGTGCACCTTTAAGGAGGATGTCGCCAGGCCCTGCTGCTTAAGGTACCAGAGGTAGTCTAGGACCGTGGGAATTGGGGCCTGCGTAGGGTTCACACCCTGAGTAGAACACCAGCAAGAGAAGCGCTTCCACTTGGCCTTGTACATTGAGCGAGTGGAAGGCTTCCTGCTGTTAAGGAGGATATGCTGGACCGGTGTGGAGCAGCTGAGCTCCGCCGTGTTCAGCCATGCAGGAGCCACGCCGTGAGGTGTAGGGCTCATAGGTCCGGGTGACGGAGCCTGCCATGATCCTGTGTGATCAGGTCTGGGTGGAGAGGGAGGGGAATTGGGGGGTCCACAGACAGGTCCAGCAAGGCGGTGAACCAGTGCTGTCTGGGCCATGCAGGTGCGATCAGGATTAGATGCACTTTGTCTCTGCGTAGTTTCAACAGGACTTTGTGCACCAGAGGGAACAGAGGGAAAGCATACAATAGGTGGTGGGTCCATGGCAGGAGGAATGCGTACGTGATTGACCCGGGAGAGAGACCCCGAAAGGAGCAAAACTCCTGGCACTTCCTGTTGGACTTGATCGCGAAGAGGTCTATGCGGGGAAATCCCCACCTCTGGAAGATGGAATGGATGACATCCGGTCTGATCGACCATTCGTGGCATAGGAAGGATCGGCTGAGTCTGTCTGCCAGTGTGTTCCTGACCCCTGGGAGGAAGGATGCCACCAGATCTATCGACTGGGCTATGCAGAAGTCCCAGAGTCGAATGGCTTCCTGACATAGGGGAGACGAACGGGTTCCCCCCTGTTTGTTGACGTAGTACATGTCTGTTGTGTTGTCCATGAGTACGGAAGCACAACGGCCGTGCAGACATTGTTGAAACGCCTGGCAGGCAAGGCAGACTGCCCTCAACTCCCGGACATTTATGTGGAGTGACAGCTCTTGGGACGACCAGAGGCCCTGGGTACATAGGTGCCCAAGGTGGGCCCCCCACCCCCGGGATGATGCATCGGTTGTTAGAGTCATCGATGGTGGCTGTGGATGGAACAGCATCCCCGCGCATACTAGGGATGGGGTCAGCCACCAGTCAAGGGAGCGGAGAGGGTCGGAGGGGACCGTCACCAATACATCTAGGTGGTCCCTGCCCGGGCGGAATACCGAATTAAGCCACGTTTGGAAGGGCCTCATTCGGAGCCTGGCATACTTCGTCACGTAAGTACATGTGGCCATATGCCCCAGTAGTGTGAGGCAGGTGCGAGCTGAGGTGATTGTGGAGGCCTGCAAGCTCCGTATGAGCAAGACGATAGTCTGGAAGCGGGGCTGAGGTAAGTAAGCCCTGGCTTGAGTAGAGTCCAGGGTCGCGCCTACGAAGTCCAACCTCTGTGTGGGGACCAGGCTGGATTTCTCGGCATTGAGAAGCAGGCCTAGCTGGGAGAAAAGGTCCATAACCACTTCGACATGTTGCCGCACCTGCGACTGGGAGGACCCCTTTAGGAGCCAGTCATCAGGTACACAAACATGTGGATTTTCCGCCGACAGAGGTGGGCGGCCACAACGGCCACGCATTTGGTAAACACCCTCGGGGCCGTGGAGAGGCCGAAGGGTAGGACTGCGAATTGGAAGTGCTGATGTCTGACCGTGAAGCGAAGGTACTTCCTGTGCGGTGGAAAGATGGCAATATGGAAGTACGCATCCTTCATGTCGAGGGCAGCATACCAGTCTCCAGGATCCAGGGATGGGATAATGGTTCCCAGGGAGATCATGCGGAACTTCAACTTGAGCATCCATTTGTTGAGGCCCCGCAGGTCTAGGATGGGTCTGAGACCTCCCTTGGACTTGGGGATCAGAAAATATCGGGAGTAGAACCCCTTTCCTCTCTCGTCTAGAGGTACCTCCTCTATAGCTCCTGCTGCGAGGAGAGAACGAACCTCCTGCAGGAGGGTTTGCTCGTGAGAGGGGTCCCTGAAGAGGGACTGGGAAGGGGGGCGGGAAGGGGGTGAGGAAGCAAATTGTAGGTGGTATCCTTGCTTCACCGTGCGTAGCACCCAATGGTCTGAAGTCAACTGGGACCACGCCGGGAGGAAGTGGAAGAGGCGGTTGGAGAAGGTAGGGGAAGGATCCTGTCTTGAGGCTGGTACGCCGTCCCCGGGCGCACCTTCAAAAGCCAGACTTGGAGCCCGGTGGTGCCTTGGAGGGCCCTTGGTTTTGGCCTCCCTGGGAGCTGGATTGGCATCTGCGGCCCCCCCGGCCACGCCGTCTACTGAAGTCCTGCCTCTGGCGGGGTGGGAAGTATGGGCGTCGTGTTTGGGGCCTGAAGGGTCTACGCTGGGTGGAAGGTGTATGCACCCCCAGCGAGCGTATGATGACTCGATTGTCCTTCAGGTTTTGCAATTTGGAGTCCGTTTTGTCCAAGAACAAACCCTTCCCGTCAAAGGGTAAGTCCTGGACGGTATGTTGTAGTTCCGGGGGTAGAGTGGAGGCCTGAAGCCAGGAAATGCGCCTCATGGTGATTCCCGAGGCCAAGGTTCTGGCTGCTGAGTCGGCCGCGTCGAGGGAGGCCTGTAGAGAGGTCCTGGCCACCTTCTTACCCTCCTCCAGGAACGCATTAAATTCCGGGCGTGAGTCCTGGGGTAGAAGCTCAGAGAACTTACCCACCTCCGCCCATATATTATAGTTATAACGGCCCAATAGGGCCTGTTGGTTGGCCACGTGGAGTTGCAAGGCCCCAGCTGAGTACACCTTGCGACCCATGAGGTCCATTTGCCTAGCTTCCTTGGCTTTGGGGGCCGGCGCCTATTGGCCGTGCCGTTCCCTGTCGTTGACAGACTGGACAACTAGGGAGGAGGGAGGAGGGTGGACGTATAGGTACTCGTACCCCTGAGAGGGTACCATGTACTTCCTTTCCACTCCCTTAGCCGTCGGCGGAATGGAGGCTGGCGATTGCCAAAGGTTATCGGCGGTGGACTGGATAGTCTTGATGAATGGGAGGGCTACTCAGGTAGGTGCGTCCGCAGAGAGGATGCTCACTACCGGGTCCTCAACCTCTGGGACCTCCTCCACAGGTAGGTTGGTGTTAAGGGCCACTCTACGGAGGAGGTCCTGGTGGGCCCTGAGGTCTATCAGTGGGGGCCCTGATGCTGAAGACCCAGCCACGGCCTCATCTGGCGAGGAGGAGGAGGATGATACTCTGGGGATGAGGGCATCCTGTGCGGGCTCCTGCTCCTGGACTGGTTCCTGTTCCAGTTGACCCGGGGAGTCTGGTGGCGGCTGTTTATCCGACTCAACCATGGGGGGGCGGGAAACAGTGGCCTCTGGTACTTGATGTTCTGAGGTGGCAGAACGAGTCTGGGGCACGGGGCCACTCTGGGTCTGATGATATGCCCAGAGTGTCCAAAAACCCCACTGTTGGGAACCCACGTCCTGCGGGCGGGGGTCCTGGAACACTCCCAGCGGTACCTCGGGATCCTGGTCCCGTTCGTAGTAGCTACCCGCCTGGGAGGATACCGACGTGCCTCTGGACGGCCATGGTGGAGCAGCGAAAGTTGGAGCCGAGGTTCCGACAGACCTTACACCTCTGGGTTGTGGTGACCGGTGTCGGTATTGGTGACGATGCCGAGAATGAGACCGGGACCTGCGACCGGCTCGGTGCCGGGAGGTCGACCGAGATCTCGAGTCTCTCTGTCTCGATCTGCTCCTGGAGGTGCGGTACCCACCGCGGTGCCGTGAGCTGGAGCGGTACCGCGAGTACTGGGTTGACGCTCGAGACGTCGACCGATGCCGGGAGCCTGACCGGTGCTGGGAGCGTGAGCAGTACCGAGGCGATCGGTGCCGGGAGCCTGATCGGTGCCGAGGTGATCGGTGCAGGGAGTCTGACCGGTGCCGAGATTGAGATCGCCGTCGAGAGTATGAGCGACGCCTCGATGCAGAGCGTCCACGAGACCGTGATCTGGAGCGGTGCCGGTCTGCTACGCTGACCGAAGCTGGTCTGGTCAGGGTCGGTTTGCCCATTGAGTATATTACCCGCACCGGCGGTGCTGGGGGTAAGGGTGGTGGCGCATCGGTGATCGCGATCAGATCCCTCGCTGCGGCAAACATCTCCGGGGTAGATGGCAAAGCAGGCTCTACCGCGGTGGGCACCGGGGAGCTGCCAGGTGCCGGACTCGAAGGCCCTCGTGGGGTCGGAGTCAACGGTACCGGCTTAGACGGTACCGCGGCAGGTATCGGTGCCGGGCGGTCCGTCTTCAGCGCAGGCTCTGACTGTGAGGCAGCCGCTGGCGGGATGATCTGTGCCTTCACCGTCTTCGACCTCAGGGAGAGGGAGCGGCTCGGAGCCGGTTTCAGCGCCGGCGGAAGCCGGTGCCGTGAGTCTTTGGTGGCAGCGCTCGGTGCCGTGGCGGTGCCCTTGCTTACCGGCTGACTTGTGCTCGGTGCCGAGGGTGGAGGTGTCAGGGCCGCTTCCATAAGGAGCTGTCTTAATCTAATGTCTCGCTCCTTCTTGGTTCTCGGCTTGAAAGACTTGCAGATTGAGCACTTAGCCGATAAGTGCGACTCCCCGAGGCACTTCAAGCAGGAGTCATGGGGGTCTCCAACTGGCATAGGCTTGTGACAAGCCGAGCACTGCTTGAAGCCCGATGAACCGGGCATGAGCTCCGGCTCCCGGTGCGGGGTAGGGGGGGATCCCCGATCCCCTCAAACTATAACTAATAACTACACTATTAACACTAACTAACTAACTGACTAAATAATTATATGTATATATACAACAATTAACTATAACTACTATATAACAACAATAGCGAAAAGAGCTGCTAGGGAGTGTGGAGGTCAGCGAAGCCACGCTCCACAGTTCCAACGACCGACACGGGCGGTAAGAAGGAACTGAAGGGTGGCCGGGTCGGCTGGGATATATATTGGGCGCCATAGCGGCGCCACTCCAGGGGGCACCCAGCCGACCCGCCTGGGTTGCTAGGGTAAAAGTTTCTCCAACAAACGTGCACGCGGCGCGCACACACCTAACTGGAATGCATATGAGCAATCACTCGAAGAAGAATCTCTGTTATTGGAAGATATTAAGAACAGATTTGACGAACACCTGCCAGGGGTGGTCTAGATAATATTTATTTCTGCTTCTGTGCAGGGGTCTGGACCAGATGACCTATCCAGGTACCTTCCAGTCCTACACTTCTACAATTCTGTGGGGCATCCTGATGACAATACAGCAATTCTTATATTCTTATAGATAAACTAGGAAAGTACAATTTAGATGGGGCTACTATAAGGTGGGTGCATAACTGGCTGGATAACCGTACTCAGAGAGTAGTTGTTAATGGCTCCCAATCCTGCTGGAAAGGTATAACAAGTGGGGTTCCGCAGGGGTCTGTTTTGGGACCGGTTCTGTTCAATATCTTCATCAATGATTTAGATGTTGGCATAGAAAGTACACTTATTAAGTATGCGGACGATACCAAACTGGGAGGGATTGCAACTGCTTTGGAGGACAGGGTCAAAATTCAAAATGATCTGGACAAATTGGAGAAGTGGTCTGAGGTAAACAGGATGAAGTTCAATAAAGATAAATGCAAAGTGCTCCACTTAGGAAGGAACAATCAGTTTCACACATACAGAATGGGAAGAGACTGTCTAGGAAGGAGTATGGCAGAAAGAGATCTAGGGGTCATAGTAGACCACAAGCTTAATATGAGTCAACAGTGTGATACTGTTGCAAAAAAAGCAAACATGATTCTGGGATGCATTAACAGGTGTGTTGTAAACAAGACACGAGAAGTCATTCTTCCGCTTTACTCTGCGCTGGTTAGGCCGCAACTGGAATATTGTGTCCAGTTCTGGGCACCGCATTTCAAGAAAGATGTGGAGAAATTGGAGAGGGTCCAGAGAAGAGCAACAAGAATGATTAAAGGTCTTGCGAACATGACCTATGAAGGAAGGCTGAAGGAATTGGGTTTGTTTAGTTTGGAAAAGAGAAGACTGAGAGGGGACATGACAGCAGTTTTCAGGTATCTAAAAGGATGTCATCAGGAGGAGGGAGAAAACTTGTTCACCTTAGCCTCCAATGATAGAACAAGAAGCAATGGGCTTAAGCTGCAGCAAGGGAGATTTAGGTTGGACATTAGGAAAAAGTTCCTAACTGTCAGGGTAGTTAAACACTGGAATAGATTGCCTAGGGAAGTTGTGGAATCTCCATCTCTGGAGATATTTAAGAGTAGGTTAGATAAATGTCTATTAGGGATGGTCTAGACAATATTTGGTCCTGCCATGAGGGCAGGGGACTGGACTCGATGACCTCTCGAGGTCCCTTCCAGTCCTGGAGTCTATGAGTCTATGAATTGTCCTGGAGAAAAATAGCCATTTAAAAAAGAAACAGACACATCCTTAAGGCGTGCAGGAAGGGAGTGCCCCTGCTGGCTCTTGTGCACACCTTGGGTAGCTTGTTTGCCCACAGAAAAGCAGGGCAACAATTGCAGCATGGCCACCCACAGGGAAAGGCACTGGACTGTCCTGAGGGTGCCTGCCCAACTCCAGCCGCTGTCTCTCCGTCCCATATTCTACACCTCTGTTGTTGTTGCTGCACCTGTTGCTGCTTCCTCTTCATGCTTAGCCCAGTTTTCTACACTGTATGTTTTGAACATGGGGCAGCAGACAAGGGACAGCGAACCAGGGACTGAAAGTGCTTGACTAGAGCTTAAAACAGAGGCTGGAGGCTGGCTGAGTTTCATGGAAACTGAGCTGATAGGGAAACTGCTGAGAAGGAGAGACAATCTAAAACAATCAACACTCCCAGCAGGGAAACAGCTCAAACTTTCTTCACCCCACACTCAAAGCTTTTCGACCTCCTGCAGCTTTATGTGAACAGCTGTGAGCAGCAGAGAGGAGACATTTTGGGCATCATCTAATGCTTTCCTCAGAAAACATGCCAAGTGTTAAATGGAGGAGAGCTGAGGTAGACCTGCCAAATGTCACATGTTGTGTGACACTTCCACATTCCCCTTTAATGTCTTGCACAGACAGCTGAGTGGGGAGTGGAACATCAAAGGGGAATGGAGCTGGCTTTTTAAATTGAAGAGCTGGGAGTGGGAGGGAGAGATAGCTGCTTCTCCCCGCACTGTTAATAGGCAGGATATGTCTCCTCCTTGATTGCCCAGAAGGGAGCTCCGCTCGAAAGCCTCATACCCAGCTAGTGAGGGAGCCCCAGAGTGCCCTGACCTCTTACTACCCTGGAATCCCCCACTGCTCATGACCCCCACTCACCAGGCCCAGGATTTATCCTCACCTGGGGATTGGTGGCTTTCCCTTTCCACTTTTCTTTTGGGAGGACACCAAGGGGGCCACTGCCTCCCAATCCAAAGGAGAGGACTCTGCGACGGAACTGCCTCTACCCTTCTCCCTCCTACCGGGCTGGCCCGGGGCTCCAGCATTGTGCTGTTTGACCTCTGGGCCTGGCCTTTTTAGGGTTGTGAACTTTCTACTTGCACAAAACCGAACACCCTTGCCCTGCACCCTCCTCTGCCCCTCCTCTGAGGCCCCACCCAAGGCTTCACCTCTGCTCACTCTATCCCTTCCCCCATCACTCACTCTCTCAGCCCTCACTTACTCATTCATTTTCACTGGGCTGGCTCAGTGGTCTGGGGTGCGGGAGGGGGTGACAGCTCTGTCTGGGGGTGCAGGCTCTGGGGTGAGGCCAGAAATGAGGAGTTCAGAGTGCATGAGAGGGCTTCAGGCTGAGGCAGTGGGTTGGAATGCAGGAAGGGGTGAGGACTCTGGCTGGGGGTGCGGGCTGTGATGTGGGGCCAGGAATGAGGCATTTGGGGTACAGGAGTGGTCTATGGGTTGGGGCAGGGGGTTGGAGTGCACAAGGGTGTGAGGGCTCTGGCTGGGGGTGCAGACTTTGGAAAGAGACTGGGGATGAGAGTTTTGGGTGCAGGAGGGGGCTCTGGGCTGGGGCTGAGGGATTTGGAGGGTGGGAGGGGGATCAGGGCTGAGACAGGGGGTTGAGGCATGGCGGGAGAGTGAGAGCTCCAGCTGGGGATGCGAGCTCTGGGATGGGGCTAGGGATGAAGGGTTTGGGGTGCAGGAGGGTGCTCTGGGCTGGGATCAAGGGGTCAGAGGGCAGGAGGGGGATATGGGCTGGGGCAGGGGGCTGGGGCATGGGGTGAGGGTCAGAGGTACAGGTTCCAGGCAGTGCTTACCTCAAGCAGCTCCCAGAAGCAGTTACGTATCCCCTCTCTTGATCCTATGTGGCGGCACGGCCAGGTGGGTCTGCGTACTCCCCTTTCCGCAGGCATCGCTCCACAGCTCCCTTTGGCCGTGGTCCTTTTAATATCATTGCTGTGGAACAGATTTTGGTTTTTACATTAAAGATTATTTTTTTAATGTTGGTTTCCCTGTTGGTTTTCAATTTCCTTCTCCATTTCCACTCCCGCCCCTCATCTTTTTATAAGACCTTTCTCTAAGCAGCTCCAGTGTCTTCATCTTCACCTTTAAGAGCATGGTAATTATATCAAGCTGTGCTGAGCTTGTGGAAATCTTGTGAGAGGACTAATGTCTGAACTCTATTGCTATTATTTGCAAGGTTACTGACTTGATAAAAGAAATGGATTTTGACAGCCTGCTGGTTACAGACACCTGGAAAAATGGTTCAAAATGGATTCTTTGTGCTAGGGTAGAGCACAATAATGTTGCAGGTAGGAAGATGAGTTGCATGATGAACTGTAATACTGTTTGCTTCTGTGAAAAAGCATACACCATCAGCTTAATCACTAGGCTCACGCCATGGGTATAATGAGATATCTATCTTTGTGTGTGTGAGCGCGTGCTCACGGGTGTGTGTTTGTGTACAATTGGTATGATTGGGAAGGGATTCAAACAGAAAATGCTTTTGGTTTTGGTTTCAGCAAGGAATTGCCTCCTCTATACACTTTATCCAAGTAGAAAAATTAATTAGCAATCAGTATTGTAAAAAGAACAGGAGTACTTGTGGCACCTTAGAGACTAACAAATTTATCTGAGCATAAGCTTTCGTGGGTTACAGCCCACTTCATCGGATGCATGTAGTGGAAAATACATGCATCCGATGAAGTGGGCTGTAGCCCACAAAAGCTTATGCTCAAATAAATTTGTTAGTCTCTAAGGTGCCCCAAGTACTCCTGTTCTTTTTGCGGATACAGACTAACACGGCTGCTACTCTGAAATCAGTATTGTGTAACCAGAAATAATAATATCCACACATGTGCAATGGCATAAAAATAAGAGATGCAAGCCTGGTCAGTATATTTATCTTAGTAATGTAAATGGAGGTTTGAGCCATAGACAATTTTCATCAGATTATCTTCTAGAAGATAAATATCTTTTTGCTGTATGTTCTAGTCTATGCATCCAATGAAGTGGGCTGTAGCCCATGAAAGTTTATGCTCGAATAAATTTGCTAGTCTCTAAGGTGCCACGAGTACTCCTGCTCTTCTAGAAGTAGTTTACTTCACAGAGAAACATATGCCAGATGTTTAACTCTTGGAGTCCTTAGACTTAAATTAAACCATACAAATATAATAAGTGATCAAGTTACTTGTTGAGAATAATTTATATAAAAATTTAGCCCCTTTTCTGTTAGGAAGTTATCTGCAAACAGGATATGATTTTTATGAATTTGTTCCAAGAACAGTTTGTGCAAACACGTTTTAGCTTATGGTTTGTTCATAAACGTGCTACTATGAGTATTCACTGTTTGTTATCCATGCCATATGATTGTTCATATTATTTCTCTTCAGCTTTTGAAAGCAAATCATTCACGAATATCTGTGATATATGTGTTGTATTTGTATTTGTAATTTTCGATTAATCTATTATTGGAATTCTAAAGTGAACTTTTTCAATACATCACTTCTGCAAACACTCTCACAAATATTTGTTTGGGCTAGTATCTGTGGTGCTTTGTCTTTCTGTGAGAGTTCATGCCACAGTCATCCACACCATTATCACCGCCACGCTAGGCTGTGACAATATGCTCTATCTGGGAAGTCTATCTGGTAGCTGCAGGTGATATAGAAATTAATTATCCTGTGGTGAATCTGTTGTACTTTGTGGGAATTGCCCATTTTATACAATACATCTGATGTTCAATTTATTTCAGGTAGATTACCACAAAATAAATGTAACACTAACCTAAGGCCTTGTATATGACCTTAAACTCCAGGATGTCAGTTAACTGCTAAAGATATATTTGTACTATTTGTGTGGTCGCTTTTATAGCAAGAGTAATCTGTTTTACATTATTTAGGTATTTATTTTTCCTGTTAATCATCTTGTATTATTATTATGTTGTATTAACATTTCATCTGTATACACAAAACATTTCATGGGGCCAGGAATCCTGGATGTAAGAGCTCTATACACATTTACTCAAAGGTCCAGGTTGCTAACTAAAGCTTCATAAAAGAGAAACAGTTAATAAAGGAGTGCTGTAAAATGGCACAACAAAGGAGGTAATAGGTTCTCAGCATGTGCTAAAGTGTTGGTGATTTCAATAAAATTCAATTGTCTGACTGGAAAATTCAAAACAAAACACATTGCTTTGAATCGACCTTTTTGAAACTGATGGACATTCTTCGTTTTAACACAAAATATCCTTTCATTTAGGTTTTTGGAAACCAAAACCTTTTGTTTCCACCCCCTTTTTATGGAAAAAAGATGGGGGAAGCTAAGGTAGTGTGTGGAAGTGTGGAAAAATCTATTTGTAGCACCTTTTCAAACTGTTTTGCCAATTTTTACCAGTGACTCCTAAGCCCACACAGAACTGTCAAGATGGCTGTGGGAATACTTCTGGTGCAAAGTTGAATGAGTATTCATATGTCAATACACAGTCGCATGGTCCTGTTTTCAAGAACATTTGCCATCTGAACAAAGTGCTGATGAAAAGACTATAGCAAGTCACAGACACCACAGAAGTGAATTCACAATTTTTATTAAAAAGAAATGTTCACAAATGCTTTTCTGCAGTATTCACCCAGCTCTTCTGCTGAGCAGTGCAAGAGGTTTTAGATGTACTTGGCATTCTCAGAAAGGCTGACAGAGCCATTTCTGTTTCTCTGGCTGAGTCACAGGACTGGAAAATATTCTACAGGCACAATGGGAGATTCTAGCATCGACTCACTCTACCGAGTTATTTTTAAAATGCATGGCTTCCAAATTGTTTCAGAGTAGAATAAAAATGAGGAATATAATGAAACTAATGAAATTGGTGGATTCTTGTGCCTGTTTGCAGGATTCACAAAATTAGTTCACATTTATGTTGCAATTTGCAAGTGTGAATTAGTTTTTAAAAAGGGAAGATACTGGAAATAAAAATACCAACAAAATGAAATAAATGGGCAATTGGAATTCAGCTGTGGGTGAATCGGTCTAATTGTTGGGACTTCCATTTAAATGGTCATTAATATCGGAACATTAAGATTTATGATGAAATTAATCTCTATGCTCTTGGAATACAGAGGATACATAAAAGTGGTGTAACTGACTGGTTAAGATGAGTTATAGTTACTTGGATTGATGGAGCATATTGGTGAATCTGGCCCTTAAAACATAGCATGTATTATTTAAACCCAGTGGCAGCTGGTACCCAAAATATGCAGTGGGAGGTGGAGGGCTGGTAATTAGACACCCATCCAACACACACATTCATTTTTGATCTGGTAAATAAAATCAACACATCATTCTGGGGTTCTCCCTCCAGTAAACACATTCTGCCTCCCAATAGCTCCTCTGCTGTCACTCCCAGCACTGCTCCCCCGCTCTCTGGAAATAAGCAGGCAACCCTTATCCGCGCTGCTCCCTGTCGTCCCCTCCTACCAGCGTGGTCACAGATCCTCACCCCATTTTTCCTATTACCCTCTCCCTTGCCACATCATGGGCACACCCAGATTGACACCTTTCTTTCCAGCTCACCAGCCCTACCAACTGCCTTCTTGAAATCAGACTGACTACATTCTTGTTCCCTCTGCCAGGGCTTTGTTTTGCTTGGGCACCTCATTCAGAGGTAGGAGTAGCGCTCTGCTTTGAAACTGCACCCCTCTCTATGACCCTCTGGCTTCTCTGACAGAGCCCTGTAGAGGACTGGAAAAGCAGTTTGGGGTGCCTGGATTTCAGCTTCTCACAGTAAAATTTGTGTTATTGCTTTTATGTTAGATTAACATGTCGTGCACACGCAATGCTTTTTTATGGAGCTAATAAAGCTTGGTGCAGTTAATACTCAGCCACAGGACAAGTAAAGGGTCCTAAAGCAGCATCACAGAGGCACTATATTATCATGTACAGTAGCAAGGAACATTATTTTCTGGCAAATTAGTTTCTGAGAAACCCTATAATTCCTTCTTCTCTCTCCCATTGTTCACAATTTCAGTCTTTGATGCAGTTTTGAATATAATTAGTAGCGGATATTCAAGCAGTAAATTGTGTATGTGTGTGTGAGAGAACGAGAGAGAAAAATCTGTATTGCATTGATAATTATTTTAAAATCTGAGTAAAATAAGCCTGGAGTCTGATCCCTTCTTCATTTGCCCATGTGACTCCAATAGACTTCAGTGTCCAACACTATGGTTGGACCCGGGAACTTATCTCATGGGGGGCCTAATGCTATGGCTGCATTATCTTTTCTAAAGAGCCCCCTCTACTATGAAATACTCCTGCAGAGTAGTGACAGCTGGGGGAGCCCTAGTAACATTTCTTCAATGGAGTCACACTATTTGGGCATTGGGTGGGGGCCCTAAAGGTTGATTGGATGTATGGGGCTTTTGCATAGTGCAAAAGGCCCTCAATGTGGCAGATCTCTAGGACTGAGAGTGGAATTTCCAGCTGTGGAAAAGCCAATGCTCTGCTTGTCCTGGGGATAAGAGCAAACCTGTGAAATGATCTAGGAAAACTCAGTGAGGGTGACCACAGGGGTTTCATTCCACCTGCTTTTACCATTGCAGGTAGCAAACTGGCCCTAGCTCAGAAAGGCTTTTTAAAAAGAATTGAGGAGAAAATGCTCTCATTGACACGTACTGTGTGTACAGTAGTTAAGTTAATTCTAAGGTGAAGGGGCATCTAGCGAGTAAAAGCTATTCCTGTGGAACTGATAAAAGAATTGTGAAGAAGGCTAAACAAAATTTAATGCATAACACAAAGCAAAGGGCCATCCTCTGCTTTCAGCTCTACAAGCTTAAATCCTGAGTAACACCACTGACTGCACTACCATCCAGGAGCATGTGGAGAGTTCGGAGTCCAGGGTGGAGCCCTACATGGGATAATGTATCTAGACTGAATTTAATATCTTGCCAGTTCAGGATTTTTAACTAAAAAATGGTGTAAATTGAGCAAGGGAAACCGAAGTTATGTCTACACTTGCACACATACTTGGGTAGCTGCACATGCACATGCTTGTGCATGTATCCCATACCTGTGCCAAGCAGCCACATATGCTATGCTGGACATGAGATACGCTGTGTACACAAGTATACCTGCATCCACGCTGCCCCTTTTTGGTACGTAACATTAGAGCTACCATTTTGGAAGTGGAGAGTATCCCAGGAGGCACTCAAGATCCCACCTTGCTGTGTGGTATTGGTGCTCTCCACCATCTCCACACATTTACTGATGTCAGTTCCCACTCAACTCTCCCATCCGTTAAACCAGGCGGAAGACATGGGAAAAGTGAATGATGATGTGGTTGTGCTACTGCTCCCCCTTGTGAGATGACTGCTTATGCAATGCAGTAGGCAAACAATGAGATACTGAATGGAATCAGGGCAGAACTTTCTGACATGCTGAAGACATCTGAGAAGACAACTGACAGTTCACTTTGGTCACATGGGACAAAGGTGGTGTTGGACAGTATTGCCATGGTATGCCACTTCTGGATGGGGAAAACCAGCGCAGTGTGGAGGGATCACATAATTTTGGAAACCTAGGATGATGAGCAGTGGCTTCAGAACTTCCAAATGAGGAAAGAGACCTTCATAGAGCTGTGCAAGAAGCTTGCACCAATCCTCCAGCTCCAGAGCACTCAATTTACCAAATCCATACCAGTGCAGAGTGGGTTGCTATTGCCCTGTGGAAGCTGGGAACACTTGTGCAGTGGGTTAGCAGCGGTCCCTTCCCCTCTGGATCAGTGGGAGGCCACTCTGCCTCACTACATTGCTGGGCCTTGCCCACAGTCACGGAATTAGCAGGGCACAGCACAGATGATGGCTCCACCTGTAATCTAGGCAGAGTTGCAAACAGAGTCTCTGGACCCAGGCCCTCAACTGGGATAGGGAAACAAATAGTTTAAAGCCCTGGTGTATAGTCAGGGCAGGGCTGCCACAGTCTGTGGGAGGGCAGGGCAGGGCAGGGCAGAGATGCAGACAGTTTCACGTGCAGCACAGAGATTGGGCATCTTAGCTCCAGTGGATGGCCGACAAACACAGGCCTCTTGACCTGGAGATGGGAGGCTGCCACCCTAGGGGTGGGGTGGCAGAAGGGCCTGGGCCCACCTGACTCCACTGGGCCCCGACCCAGGGCCCTAACAGTGTTGGAATATTCTGCCACTGGGTCAGCGGGGAATCCAGCCACAACACACTGACCAGGTCACCGGCAGCAACACAGCCAGACTAGGGTAGGGCCACTTCCTACCTCCCTTTCAGGGGGTACCTGGATCCATGGGGGGGTCCTCTGGTTCATCAAGGTAGAAGGCCAGTGGCAGTCCCAGCAGTTCCTCCATGGCTTGGGCAGTGATTGGCTCCAGCAGCTCTGGCCAGTCCTCAGCTCTGCAGGGGTCCACTGCAGTGTGCAATCTTGGGAGTGGAAAGGAGGCATCTGTCTCCTTCAGCAGCTGCTGCTCAGCTGAGCTCCAGGACCCGCCCTTTATACTTCCTGTTCCACCCCCTGACTTCCAGCTGGAGGGGCGAACATGGCCTGGCTCCACCCACTTGGGTTCAGAGTGTGGCCCCTCCCCATCTGACTCAGTGGGAGGCCACTCCACCTCACTACAACTTGATATTACTGGTCATTGCAAACCACCTCAGAATTTGGAAGTCTGTTGTGAGTGTTGTGGCTATTCAGGTCTACAAGGCAATTAATCCTGTCATCTACCCACAGGAGGTTACCATCAGCAAAACACCAGAAATTATAGCTGAATTTCAAAGAATGTGTTTTCCAGTGTGCTGCAGCCATTGATGGCACCCACATTCCAAAACTTTGCCCACCAAAAGGAGTGAGTATATGAACCAAAAAGATTAGTCTTCCCTTGTTCTTTCAGGCTCAGTGGACCACAGAGACATGTTCATGAACACGTGTTGGGACTATAGCCTCACACCAGTGACCCAGGAAAAAAGGGAATGAGATACAAACTGAATAGCTGCAGAATGGCCGCATAGTGCTCATTTGGGTGGCTGAAGGCTCGTTAGCACTGCTAGCCCATGTGACCAATGTATGTATAATCATGGGCTCCTTGTCATCCACAATGTTTGTGAGGATAGGGGAGTACTTTGGTACAGAGTGGATACAGGACAGGACTGGTCTGTAAAGTCTGTTCAGACAGCTGGATTCCACCCATGCACACACTGATCCTGGTTCCCACATCCACATCCTCGAATAGCAAAGAGGTAGAGGGTACATCTGCCTTTGCTGTGGGACACCGGCACACCCTGTGCAACTGCAGGAAAAGCACAAGGGAGAACATTGGTACATGTTTCTGTGCCAGCATAACTTTGTGAGGGTTGTGTTCCCCATAGCCGAAGGTTATTAGCTATTCATTTATATAACTATTGCCTCATTTCTGAAAATTGTAGTAGGACATCTCCCCGGGGCTAATACTTTCTATTGCCATCGTTGTGCAATGCTTTTGTGTTAATATTGACACCTGTTTACAAGACTGTACTATAGTAAGCACTCAATCAGTTTAAAAGGTCTTTTCTTTTCACTGTTGACTGACAGTGGTGATAACAGCATTTATTGGCTATTATGCATAACTACACCCAAGGTTGAAACCGATAAAGGTTTGGTGGGGGTAAAGGAGGATGGGGCCATTTAATCACTGTTCAGTGTCTGTTGCCTTTCCTGTTCTGTAATTTTTGTTTCCTTGTTCTGTATATGAACCAAGCCATAAAGATAGATATCTACCCATTTTCTGTGTTGTGATTTCTGCTGCTATTAAAACTACCAGTGTTTTCTGAGTGCATTCCATTTTCACCACCCTTCTGGTGTATTCTTTGGAAATTGAGTATTTAGTGACCATGTGGGGGTCGGAAATAGGTGTGCAAGGGACAGAGGAATCTTTGCAGTGTGATAGCACCAGAGAATAAAACAATTCAAAGTCATGTGCTCCAAACAGCAGGGCCCTATCCTGAGGCTGAAAAAAAATGTCCCATTCATCATAATCAGGACAGATGGTATGACATGGAATATGTGAAACACTTTGTGATATTATTAATACCAATATTATAAAATGGCAATGAATCATGCCAGATATGCAGTGTGAGGTATCAGCAAAAATGTTATAATTTGCCAGGTATGATAATCTTGTTTGTATGTTTGTATCATCTTTGTGTTGAGAGTTATAGATCTGGAGGGTATATCTGTATTTCCAAACTTGAGCTGTGTTTCTCGGTGTCACCCTCAGACAGATTGGCATCAGCACTGCTTAGCCTGTTAGATTACCCATCAGGGGTCATCACCTGTACAATGAACCCATTGAAAGGAGCCAGGGGATACACCTTATGACTCCCTCAGACATGTAGGGGCAGGCTAGTGGACTGAGAACTCTAAGAATTTTCCATGTCATGTGCTGTAACGCTTGTGTTTGGGACACAGGAAGTACAAGCCACATGGCAAAAGGAATGTAAAGAGCAGCTGCATCATCTCCATTTTGTCTTCAAGCCTGCTTCCTACCTCTGCAGTAACTTCTCTACAATCTGAAGTGTGGAACAAACTACTGAATGACACATCCACACTGTGAATGTGTTCCAGACCAACTTTCAAGCCAGCAAACTCGCCAATGCTGCTAAGAATCTGATATATGGACTTTGGAGTCTGATGTATGTATAAGAACATAAGAACAGCTGTACCAGGTCAGACCAAAGGTCCATTTAGCCCAGTATCCTGTCTGCCGACAGTGGCCAATGCCTGGTGCCCCAGGGGGAGTGAACCTAACAGGTAATGATCAAGTGATCTCTCTCCTGCCATCCGTCTCCATCCTCTGACAAACAGAGGCTAGAGACACCATTCGTTACCCATCCTGGCTAATAGCCATTTATGGACTTAACCACCATGAATTTATCCAGTTCTCTTTTAAACACTGTTTTAGTCCTAGCCTTCACAACCTCCTCAGGTAAGAAGTTCCACAAGTTGACTGTGCGCTGCATGAAGAAGAACTTCCTTTTATTTGTTTTAAACCTGCTGCCCATTAATTTCATTTGGTGACCCCTAATTCTTGTATTATGGGAATAAGTAAATAACTTTTCCTTATCCACTTTCTCCACATCACTCATAATTTTATATACTTCTATCATATCCCCCCTTATTTGCCTTCTTCCAAGTTGAAGAGTCCTAGCCTCTCTAATCTTTCCTCATATGGGACCCTCTCCAAATCCCTAATCATTTTAGTTGCTCTTTTCTGAACCTTTTCTAGTGCCAGTATATCTTTTTTGAGATGAGGAGACCACATCTGTACACAGTATTTGAGATGTGAGCATACCATTGATTTATATAAGGGCAATAATATATTCTCAGTCTTATTCTCTATCCTCTTTTTAATGATTCCTAACATCCTGTTTGCTTTTTTGACCGCCTCTGCACACTGCGTGGACATCTTCAGAGAACTATCCACGATGACTCCAAGATCTTTTTCCTGACTCGTTGTAGCTAAATTAACTCACATCATATTGTATGTATAGTTGGGGTTATTTTTTCCAATGTGCATTTCTTTACATGTATCCACATTAAATTTCATTTACCATTTTGTTGCCCAATCTCTTAGTTTTGTGAGATCTTTCTGAAGTTTTTCACAGTCTGCTTTGGTCTTAACTATCTTGAGCAGTTTAGTATCATCTGCAAACTTGGCCACCTCACTGTTTACCCCTTTCTCCAGATCATTGATGAATAAATTGAATAGGATTGGTCCTAGGACTGACCCTTGGGGAACACCACTAGTTACCACTCTCCATTTTGAGAATTTACCATTAATTCCTACCCTTTGTTCCCTGTCTTTTAACCAGTTCTCAATCCATGAAAGGACCTTCCCTTTTATCTCATGACAGCTTAATTTACGTAAGAGCCTTTGGTGAGGGACCTTGTCAAAGGCTTTCTGGAAATCTAAGTACACTATGTCCACTGGATCCCACTTGTCCACATGTTTGTTGACCCCCTCAAAGAACTCTAATAGATTAGTAAGACACGATTTCCCTTTACAGAAACCATGTTGACTATTGCTCAACAGTTTATGTTTTTCTATGTGTCTTACCATTTTATTCTTTACTATTTGTTCCACTAATTTGCCCAGCACCGATGTTAGACTTACCAGTCTGTAATTGCTGGGATCACCTCTAGAGCCATTTTTAAATATTGGCATTACATTAGCTAACTTCCAGTCATTGGGTACAGAAGCCGATTTAAAGGACAGGTTACAAACCTTAGTTAATAGTTCCACAACTTCCCATTTGAGTTCTTTCAGAACTCTTGGGTGAATGCCATCGGGTCCTGGTGACTTGTTAATGTTGAGTTTATCAATTAATTCCAAAACCTCCTCTAGTGACACTTCAATCTGTGACAGTTCCTCAGATTTGTCACCTACAAAAGCCGGCTCAGGTTTAGGAATCTCCCTAACATTCTCAGCCATGAAGACTGAAGGAAAGAATCCATTTAGTTTCTCCACAATGACTTTATCGTCTTTAAGGCTCCTTTTGTATCTCGATCATCAAGGAGCCCCACTGGTTGTTTAGCAGGCTTCCTGCTTCTGATGCACTTAAAAACCATTTTGTTATTACCGTTTGAGTTTTTGGCTAGCCATTTTTCAAACTCCTCTTTGGCTTTACTTATTACACTCTTGCACTTAATTTGGCAGTGTTTATGCTCCTTTCTATTTGCCTCACTAGGATTTGACTTCATCTTTTTAAAGGAAGGCTTTTTATCTCTCACTGATTCTTTTACATGGTTGTTAAGCCACGGTGGCTCTTTTTTAGTTCTTTTACTGTGTTTCTTTATTTGGGGTATACATTTAAATTGGGTCTCTATTATGGTGTCTTTAAAAAGTGCCCATGCAGCTTGCAGGGATTTCACTTTAGTCACTGTAACTTTTAACTTCTGTTTAACTAACCCCCTCATTTTTGCATAGTTCCCCCTTTTGAAATTAAATGCCACAGTATTGGGCTGTTGGGATTTTCTTCCCACACAGGGATGCTATTGTATTATGGTCACTATTTCCAAGCGATCCTGCAATAGTTACCTCTTGAACCAGCTGCTGTGCTCCACTCAGGATTAAATCTAGAGTTGTCTCTCCCCTTGTGGGTTCCGTACCAGCTGCTCCATGAAGCAGTCATTTAAAGTATTGAGAAATGTGATCTCTGCATTTTGTCCTGAAGTGAAATGTTCCCAGTCAATATGGGGATAATTGAAATCCCCCACTATTATTGAGTTCTTAATGTTGATAGCTTCTCTAATTTCCCTTAGCATTTCATCATCACTATTACTGTCCTGGTCAGGTGGTTGATAATAGATCACTAATGTTATATTCTTATTAGAGCATGAAATTTCTATCCATAGAGATTTTACGGAACATGTGGATTCACTTAAGATTTTTACTTCATTTGATTCTACATTTTCTTTCACATATAGTGCCACTCCCCCCCCCCCACCTGCACAATCTGTTCTGTCCTTCCGATATATTTTGTACCCCGGAATGATTGATTGCTCTCAGTCCACCAGGTTTCTGTGATGCCTATTATATCAATATCCTCCTTTATCACAAGGCACTCTAGTTCACCCATCTTATTATTTAAACTTCCAGCATTTGTGTACAAGCACTTTAAAAACTTGTCCCTGTTTATTTGTCTGCCCTTTTCTGGTGTGTCAGATTCTTTTTTATGTGAATATTTATCATCTGATCTGGCCCTTACATTATTCTCTTCCATCCTCTGCTCCTGACTATCTGTGTGCTTTACCATTTAACAACTCTCTTCTTGTTGTTTTCTTCTCTTTGTAATAAACCTTTAGTTTTAGACACTAAAGGATTGTCTGGCAGTATGGTATTTTGAGTAAGAGTCAAACTAATATTGATCTGGTAACATGGCTCGCCCTTTGGGGTCAGAGGAACATTTTATATAGTAAGCAGAGTTTTTAAATAACTTCTTACTGTACTGGACCTATTTGCTGATTGGCAGCTAGAGAACTGGAAAGCAATAAAGGGGCCTATATGATTTCTTTTTTCAGCTTCTTGGATAACCAGTGCGGGGGATCAGGAGCACAGATTGGGGAGCCATGGATAACTATGTACTCTGACCACATGTAGATTGTAACCTGTAAAGCCTGACATGAGTTGACACCTGGTTACCTCCAAATCTACTTCTCTCTTTCTGGGATAGTTCACTGTCAGCTGTATGTGAACAGTTCCTTGGTGTGTGAACAGTTAGTCCCCTAGTTTAATGTTCTCAGCCAGGAGACCTCAGCTGAGGATTGCAGTTTCTGCTTTCCTTTGACCTTCAGGCCATTCGGTAAGGCTCCTTTATCCTCCCATGCTTTTCCCAAGAGCAAGGGATGAGCAAGTGCATTGAGTGGTGGAAGAGTTTTGTTTTGGGAGGGATCTGGAAGGGCTTTGTTTATGGGCCGTAAGTTCTAAATTATTTTCATATTTTATAGTAAATGTTCATATGACCAGCCCTGTACATGGGTTAACTTTTACAAATGGATATGCCTACTTAAAAAGTACTTATAGCCATATTGAACACAGGTGTCACTGTGAGAGTTCCATATCCCATTGGGTTTAATTGTGTACTTTTAAATGACTAATACAGCCACTGGATTCCTCCTCCTCCTCCCCGCCAAAAAGGGGCTGGAACAGCTAATGTAATTTAACAACTAACATTTTTTTTTTTAGGTTTCCATCTGTAATAAATTGACAGAGAAATAGACAATCAGTGCCCCAACCCTAAGGTCTTCTTGGAAGGCTTTAAGTCAAGTGGAGCTTCTTTTATAATGTAAAATTGGTGATCCAACCCTCATAAAGATTTTTCACCCTGTCAAGTAGGCCTCAGGAAACTTCTCCTACTTCATTGTGTGGGTTCTCCTTCTAATCTCAAACTCATTTTTATTTATAAGTGTTTCCATCATCAGTCTCTTCCACATTTAGTGCAAGAGCTCTCTTTTTAGATCAAAAAGTCAAATTAAGAACAACACTCCTTCAATCCAATATGCTACCCAGCCAGGCTCCCTAGCCCTCAGGAAAAATCCTGTGCAAAGAGATAGGGCTTGCCTGGTGCTAGAAAGGTTCCACTAACTCAAGCTTTGATGGACTAGAATAGGGAGTGAATTCCAGAACCAAGGTTTCCCCAGTAAAAATGGCCGTACGCTGGCTTCTTAACATTTACATCGGAGCACTGTGGTGTCAGTACTTCAGTTGACTTCATGGTGACCCAGGGTGTGTCTGTGTCTGTGATAGAGTCTGTAAAGTAATGAAGACCCAAGGAGTGTTGAGCTTTACAGAGGAGACTTACTGCCTCGATCTTTTTTCCCCTGGAAGCAATAGGAAGCCAGGGTACACAGTACTTGATTATTGTTGTAATGCATAAATGTTCAAAGAATTAATAGAAATTACAGTTAAATCTTTAGTGCGATTAACACAATCCATATTTTACTGTCATTTCCTATCAACATTAAGGAAATTAAATAAGCAAATCACACAAATAAATTACAAACTACATTAATGAAACATATTCATCTTAGTTTCTATGGAAGAATGGCACATATATCAGTCTAAACATGAAACGTAGAAGAAAGACTGTGATTGAGCTAAATAAAATTATTGCAGTCCCCATTACAAAAACATCTGTTGGTCCAATCAGTGCCATCTCTGGTGGGACCCTTTAATAACCAGCCTTTTCATCTTTATGTTTAGAAAACTGATGCCAAGAAGAAGGGACATATTAATATAGGTGATGAACCCAGTATAAATCACACTTGGGTTACATACAAGGATTTAACTTCCTCCTGGAGATCCCATTAGCTGAAATGGGATAGTAAATCACTCTTCATGACCAGGGCCTCTCCGTTATGCCCCACTGTGCCCTCCCTACCCTCATTACAGACTAGATGTGTGCCATGCTATACCTTTGTCTTTGATCTGCTTATGAGCATCTTCAAGGTGCCCTTTGTCTGAATCAGAGGCTGTGTTGTAAATAGTTTTGTATTCCAGCAATAGAAGTGTGAAGTGAAGTTGAGAGACTTTGTCAAAATGCCACAGCTGTGAATGAAGCAACACCCTATCATTCAAATAGTGGTAACCTTCAAGTCACTATTGAGCTCACTGCAGATATGGTATGGAGTAATGGTTAGCTTTTCTCCTTCTGGAGGTCTCCAACAGTTCACTCTGTATAGAGGTTTATGGGCTATGTTCTCCATGTTTCTTTGCTGAGAGTCCAGGCTGCAGTAACCACCAGTGCTGTAGTGTGCTCCTGCCATAAACAGTAAGACGAGTGGATCCAATACATGCAGCAGACCCGCCGGCACTGCGTCCAAAAACTGATGGCATGAGATTCTCACAGACCTTACAACCCAGGACAAGCAGGCTTTAAGTAACCTTTTCATCCTTCTGATTCAGGGCTGCAGTGGATCCCCTCACCCCAACTGTAATGTAGACAGCCCCAGGGACTAAGTTACAGCATCTTCAACAGGCTGCTCGATGGGCTACAGTATTGCCTGCTACAAACTGCTCCTGACATATACCCCACCCCAGCCTCAGGGGCTTCTGAATCAGCTTTATGGTTGTCTGTTGCAGGCCCTATACTGGGGGAATGAGTCCCTGTTGGGAACTGCAGCTTTTAGAAGCCCTATATACCACTTCAGCCCTTTTAAGGTGTAAAATTTTGAGGATCTCCCCCACGGTGTGCTGCAACGCCTGGCACCCCTGCAGGGTGTTCATCTCCTCTATGTGCCACACCCTCACACCCATGCCCTGTGTTCCCACACTCCCAAACTCTACCACTTCTGTTGCTATGAGATTCTCTCCACCAGTGGAAGTGGTGGTGGCCTTGGTCCTTAGTGTGAGACTGAAGTGGAGCTTCAGTAGAGTAGAGGGTCTTGGTTGGTCCTTCCTAACTCAGGTACCTTTTACCAGCAGAACACGTGGCTGGAGCCCTTTAAGCATTGTGTTTCTGCATCCCCTCTCTTTCTGGGTTGACTTCATTCCTGGACAGAGTATTTGAAATCTACCATGTCATTATGAAAATGAAACCCCACATTTGACTGACCTGACTAGGTTTATAATCTAGTAACATATATCCTGTAGGTATTAACTTTCCCCCAAACTCACTGCTTTCTGGCCAACTTTTCCAGCTTCTCACACTCACCAGGCACTATAGATGTACAATTTGTAGTGTTAGGGTCAGCCTGTTAAACGATACTGGAACCAAATTAAGGAACAAAACTAATGCCCCTAACAAACTCATCTGCTGTATGCTGGCACGGCACAATAATAAATACGTGGTGTCTGAATTGGGGGTGAGGAGGTGGAGAAATAATCTACAATGGTTACCTTTAACAGTCAGCTTTCGCTGGTGTTTAACATACAGTGGTATCTGGCATGCATATTTTCCTTCTATGCTTAGAATAAGAATTACGTTGGTCTTTCACATACCACTGTGTGGTGACTGCTGCGTACATTTTTTCTTTTCAGGGCAAACCCTGCAGCTATAGAATGTTGTTCTAGTACTGTGTGTTCTGAACTGTCCTCTCTTACTTAGATGCTCCCAGTAAGAGAAAAATTCTGTTTGCCAGTTGAGATGAAACCATGGAGTATCAATGAAACAATGGAGATTATCTGGAGGAGGATTTTTATTAAGTAAAAGGTGTTTGCCATGGGCCCCTTAAGGCCTCCTACAATATATGGCCTTCTCAGTGCTTCAGTATCATGAACCATCAGATTACACTGATTTATTTCTGGGGTGTGTAGAGGTCAGCAGCTTGGGTAAACTTCTGCCTGCTCTGTCTTGGAAGTGACGTGGTCAGCGTTTAAGGTTTCATGTTTCATGTGTGTCTCAAGGGTATAGTAAATAAGGGTGCCCTCCAAAACCTCTCCCAAGCTGTCTGGGAATGAACATTCTTATTAAAATAATTCCTTTAATTGTTCTTTTTATGAATTACAGCAGACCAGTGAATCATTACTTACACAGCTTTGTTACAATTGTTATAGTTCTTTGCATAATTGCCTATCTGGCAACAAAAGGTAGTTCACTGCCAGAAACCTCTCATCTGACTGTAACAGTTAGTTGGTTGCAAATACTCTTCTTACATGAGTGAAGTCCTTAAGTAGTGAGATAAAATCACAGAAAGGTCGGAGCTACATGGTGGTTGTGAAAGTAATCTAGTAATGAAGGTGGAGACATGATGAAGATATTAGTCTTTTTGCATTAGTGACTGGAACTAATAAATTTTTTTAGGCTCTGCCAGACAGGACTGAAGGAAAGTGAGACCTCTGGAAGTCCAGCTAATGTAGCCAGTTGGAGCTGCTTCTGATGATCTGTATACACTATAAATATCAAACACTATAAAACTTGAGTTTGGTTTACCAAAGCTATAGTGGGGTTAGAGGCCTTGTCCTACACCACAACCAACCGAGGGCATTTCAGCAGTTACAACATATTTTTTACATCCCCAAAGCTGCAAGGGAAGGTTATATAGTTTGGATTGTGGCAATGTACATTATTACTCTATGACTACTGTACCATTTAAGAACAAAAAAAAACCTTTCATAGGATTTTTTTAGCCCAAAGATGGCCCCCCCCAATATCTATTGCAATATTGTACCTGAGTTTTTAAAATCCCAAATTTAATACAGGCCCTGAAAATCAGTCAGTCTGTATATATTCAGAATTGTGCACTATCCAGTTCTATAACATTTGTAGCATGCTAGTGATAATAAGACTAACTGCGCTGCTTCATTATGAGGCAATAATCAGGACAAACTACGTGGCCCTTAGCCACTTCATTACTTTAAGAAATGCTTATTGCCATCTAAAAGAGCTCAGTTGTTTCATGGATACAGATCCCAGGACTAAGCAAGTTTGGTACTAAGAAGCATCATTACTTTTTTTTTTTGCTTCAACAGCTAGAGAAAAGAACGTTTTCCTTGTGTCAGAGAGTAGGCTCTTGATGACTTCAGTGTACAGCAAGCATTCCTTGTCTATATTAATTCCTGATCCACAGCCCGTTGCAGTCAATGGTCCTCTTTCTGCTGCCTCCAGTGGGCTTTGCATCACACATTAGGTGAAAGCTATGTATTTTGCAAGTGGCTATTGCATGACTTCTCCTGGGAGAGGGCCCCTCCCTCCTGTCCAGTATCTTTGGCTCAAAGGAGAGGAAAATCATTTGAGATTATGTTCAATACAATAAGATTCCATTGGAATCACATTGTAAAATAACTCTTAGTCATGATAGTTTGCTAGATTATTATGCATATAAGCAAAGGCAAATCATTGGATCACAGTTTGGATCATCTGACTTGGGAGATTTAAGCATTGTTGTGTTAGTCAGATCTTTCAAATGATGGTGATCAAGGACTAAGGCCCTGGGCTGACAATTTGCCTTTGTTAGAGCTGTTGCCATGTGCTGATCTGGTACAGAGGCTCCATTGTTCAGGTTGTTGATTTGATGAGCTGAATCTGGAGGTTTTGACTAATGAGGTAGGTACTCCATTGTAAATGCAAGTTTTGTTCCCCCTGTCATACCTGAATCAGTGTCTGGCACTTTAACCTCAAGGTTTGTTCCTGTCATGTTCCTCCAATTAAATATTCAGTGAAGTGACATGTTAGCAATACTTGATGTCTGAACTGAGAAAAATGGTCCCAATGAATGTTTTCCTTCTGTGGTAATTATGCACCACATCTCTGCTTACACTGCTAATCTAGGTATTAAAGGCTTTGTAGTTCTGTTCTGTTTTGGTTTCCTTTCCATCCCACAGAATACAAGGACTAGCAGAATAATGAAGACCTCTTTCCCCGAAGACCAGCAACTGTGGACTGAGTAACTGGCAGAGAGGGAGAGCAGGAGCAGTGTCTCAAATTCTTAATAGGCAGCAGGTTTAAAACAAATGAAAGGAAGTTCTTCACACAGCACACAGTCAGCTTGTGGAACTCCTTACCTGAGGAGGTTGTGAAGGCTAGGACTATAACAGCATTTAAAAGGGAACTGGATAAATTCATGGTGTTTAAGTCCATTAATGGCTATTAGACAGGATGGGTAAGGAATGGTGTCCCTAGCCTCTGTTTGTCAGAGGGTGGAGATGGATGGCAGGAGAGAGAGATCACTTGATCTTTACTTGTTAGGTTCACTCCCTCTGGGGCACCTGGCATTGGCCACTGTCGGTAGACAGTATACTGGGCTAGATGGACCTTTGGCCTGACCCAGTACGTCCATTCTTATGTTCTTATGTAAATTCAAGTAAAGTGCTATGCAGCAGATAGATTATGTACAGTCTGTAATTTACCAACGTATCTAAGAAGTTGGCTTCTGCTCTTTAGCTTAACTGACTCCACTTTCAGGGTAAAGGATAAAGTATCTTCAAACGATTGACACATCTAGTGCTAAGGAGATTATTAGTCATTAACTGGAGTATGTGTTAGACATCTGCATACTCTATGACTCAACATTGTTAAAGCAAAGTTTCCCCTTTCATTACCTGGGTTTGTTCTACAAAAGCGACTGGGGGCAAATCATGCGGTTTATGCTTATTTTTTTAGTATCCAGTAGCTCTATACATAGCTAAGGGTTAATGTCTCTTTCACCTGAAGCACCTGACCAGAGGACCAATCAGGAAACCGGATTTTTTCAACTTTGGGTGGAGGGAATTTTGTGTCTAAGGTCTTTGTTTTCTGGCTGCCTGTTTTCTCTGAGCTTTGGAGAAGTAGTTTCTGTTTTCTAATCTTCTGTTTCTAAGTGTATGGACAAAGAGATCAGATAGTAAGTTATATGGTTTCTTTTCTTTGGTATTTGCATGAATATAAGTGCTGGAGTGCTTTGATTTGTATTCTTTTTGAATAAGGCTGTTTATTCAATATTCTTTTAAGCAATTGACCCTGTATTTCGTCACCTTAATACAGAGAGACCATTTGTATGTATTTTTCTTTCTTTTTTTATATAAAGCTTTCTTTTAAGACCTGTTGGAGTTTTTCCTTACTTCAGGGAAATTGAGTCTATACTCACCAGGGAATTGGTGGGAGGAAGAAATCAGGGGGAGATCTGTGTGTGTTGAATTTGCTAGCCTGATTTTGCATTTCCTCTGGGTGAAGAGGAAAGTGCTTTTTTGTTTCCAGGACTGGGAACGGAGAGGGGGAGTCACTCTGTTTGGATTCACAGAGCTTGTGTCTGTGTATCGCTCCAGGAGCACCTGGAGGGGGGAAGGGAAAAAGGATTATTTCCCTTTGTTGTGAGACTCAAGGGATTTGGGTCTTGGGGTCCCCAGGGAAGGCTTTTCAGGGGGACCAGAGTGCCCCAAAACACTCTAATTTTTTGGGTGGTGGCAGCAAGTACCAGGTCCAAGCTGGTAGCTAAGCTTGGAGGTTTTCATGCTAACCCCCATATTTTGGACGCTAAGGTCCAAATCTGGGACTAAGGTTATGATAATCCAGTAGCTCTATACATGGTTCCTCCAGTTCACCAACTATAGCTGTAGATAAATTAACTAACCCCTTTAAAGTTGGCCGCTAATAAGCACTGGGAATCGTAAGCAGTGGTGAAATGGGCACTAAAGACACAACTTCCAAAATAGGTCCCATCCTCCCAGACATGCTGTTTTCACACACTCTGCTAGCATCCCTACCAATAAACCTTAGGGTAGGATATGAAAACTGTCATGACTGAAAACAACGAAAACTTGCCATTCTGTTATTTTTGAGCTTAGAGGTGAAAATGCATTGATGTGTAACAGCTGAAAATGAATAAAGCCTAGGGTCATGTAAGTGGGGCAAACGAGAAAGTAACTTAATTCATCATAATTTTTCACTTTTGCATTTAAACACACTGCACTATGAACAGTTCTCCACAATACAATAGGATTTATTAATAGAAAATACGTCAATATGAGTTAGTCTTTGTACATGTTAGTAACATGTACAGTGAAACATTCTTTTTGGTCAATCTATAATTTTATATTTCTTTCATATTATTTGACACCAGTGTTTATTTGATTTTTTGGGCTTAAATACATTATATGTCAAAATGTATTTCTGTGTTAATATAGTATTTTAAATCATAGTTCATCCTTTAAATATTGAATCCCTATTCAATTTCTCTCCCCTTCCCCCCCAATCAGTATTGCTCATGGTAGTGCAATTTTGTTAGTATTGATATAGGTTAACCATTCCTTCCAGACCGTCAACAACATTTTAATAAAACATTGAGATTTATATAGATCTACACAGCTAATCAAGATTCTAATAAGAAGCTTGTTTAAAAAGTCCAACATTTTACAGTACATCAAATGCAGTTTATACATTTTTGGAACATTTCTCGCTCTCTGTGTTTTGTGGTATGTTACAAGGCTGAAGGGAGCAGCAGTAGGTGGACATATTTCCCCCAATATTAAAAAGAGAAAATCTTACATATCCTGTCTGGCATCGGAGATGGCACTGGATTGCCAGGGCTGGAAAGAAGCCAGGAAATTCAGCACCTTCCCAAGACTCAATACAGCAAGAAAGAAAGTCACTATTCTGAGTACTTGCCACTGGAGAAGAATGGAATAAAGGGGGTGAGGGGAGGAACACAGACAGAAAGAGCTTTATGCTATTTTGTGCCTTTAATCCAATATTTTTCACTTGACAAATGGTCAGCATTTCGTTTCACCTCATGGTGAAGAGAACCTAGAGGAGACAACATGGACATTTTACCTGCTCAGAGAATTTACATAAACAAAACTTACAACTTTCTGCATTATATAGACTCCAAGGTCCCTTAGGCCTATGTGCATGCCTGTAACAGGAGAAATGTATGAGTGTGATGGGCATAGTCAATCAGGGTGAACTTCAAGTCACGAGTGACGTTGCTTTTTTTTTTTTTTCTTATTTTCTTTATACTGAAAATGTTCTTCGTTCAAAAGAGTGCTGCAAATGTCACTTATCTTTTTAACATCAACTTAATAAAGAAAATATAAACAGCCTGTGTCCAAAATTATCAATAATATTTGTATCTACCTCAATATACATTTGGCATATGGTGCCACTCCCTCTTTTTTTTTTCATGCAATTTTTCCAGTTTACTACAAAGAAGAGCTAAGGTTACTTATCATACACTGGGAAGGTTTTCCAGAAAGATTCAACTACAGTGCTAGATTACTGATAAACCATGTCTACATCACAACACTTGCCCCAGTGACCTGTACTGTTTTTGCTCTATAATACAGATTCGGATTTGAGAAAGTTTTTCCTGCCTCTGGGGTATAATTCAGGCAATGCTGGGACTATTACAATAAGGAATCACAGAAATGTTTGTATCCCTAAAACAAACTATATGCTGAAGCTTCACTAATTTACAAATATTTCATTTGTATTGGATCTAGTTGTGTCAAGACTGTGCATTGCAGTTAGCTAAGTGATATGAATACTATATATTGTGGATTCAAATTTTTTACTTCCAAGCTGTAGATGGATGAAGATAAAAGTATCTCAGTTCACTGCTCCACATTTTGGGAAAAAAAAATAAATAAAAAAGCTCATTCTCGTTCTTATCGGTTTCATTTTTTTTAAATGTACAGAAATGGTCAATGGTTTTTATATCTAAGGAATATTTTTGATATGATTAAAAGAAAAACAACTGTGCCAGTATCTCAATGCTGGGTCCTTGTCCAGATTTAAGAACCGATCGTGCCAGCCTGTTGTGGTTTGATGTTCTCTCTCCCTCAGGAACATGAAGAGATTACATTGCTTCTATCTGTAGCACTTGCTAGTCCTAGGGTGGCAATACAGACTAGGCTGAGTTTTGTCTTCATGGTAAGAATGTTGAGGGATGGGATCTTGAAGGGAATAGCACGTAAGAATGAAGGAATGGGTTAAAACCTTATAATTCCACTTGGAACTGTCCTAATATTTTGACTCACTAACAATAGTGGGTGAGTAAAAATACATACTGGAGTTTCCACTGTAAAAAAATGTAAGCTTGAACAAGGAGAACAGCAGATGAAAATAACTCTTATTTTTTTCTCTCTCTTTCTCTCTCTCTCACACACACACACACACACATACACACAAAGAGAATATTATGCATACATGGACACTCACAAGCAAGAACATGTATTTTTATGATAGGTGCTTGGAAATAGACATTCTTAGCAAATATGGATGACAGATCAATTGTAATTTATTTTCTTTTAACACTGTATCATCATAAAGAAAACTGGTATAAATGAAAAATCTATTTCAAATATCTACATCTAAAATTTTAGGCAGTGAAAAAGCACTTTGTTGACAAGGAGTGTGGAATGATGAATGTTAATTGTCAGAAACTGCTGAATGCCTTTTTTTTTTAGTTGCCACAAACAAATTCACATATCAGAACGAACAATACTGCTAAATATTCCTTTTTGTTGTTGTTAAAACGCACTGGGGAAAAGAAAACAAAAAAAACTGGAAATTCATACATCTTTCAAAATTTTGAAATTGAAGCAATATTTAGAACCATAGATGATGAAACACTGTGGCATTGGTGTAATATACACAATGCACTTGGTTTGTTTTTTTTTTATCTGTAATGTACATCAAATACTTTACAACAATGCATTAACAAAAGGCAAGAAACATCTTGCTGTACAGAGGAAACCCCAAATGCAACTTGAAGCCTAGATTCACAATGAATAAGGATATTAAACAAAGTGTGAGAAGCTGTTCCCCATAAAGTATGTAAACTGCTTAGTGTCTTGTGCTTAACTCTTGACCCACATCCACTGTCATATTCATCCTCCTTCCTTCGACCACATTCAGTGTACAGCACCATTGTTTTAGACTCTATAGGCCAACAGTCAAGTTGTCCCACACTGTACTATATATATATATATATCTATCTTTCTAATGACTTCCATGTTTAACTTTCATTTCTTTTAGCCTTCTAAAATATCTTAAATTTTCCATACTGATTATCAGAGCCTTCCTATGGAACAGGCTTTAACAAACTAAATTTGCAGGAAAAAAATGTCTTGTGGTATGCATGCACATGCACAGTTCCTGGAGCTTTTGTGTCTTGCCCAAGCCTCAAACCCAGGAATCTGGAGAAGCTGGATAGTGGCTTGTTTCATAGTTAAGTTCACTATAGGGACGAGCAGCTGAATAGAAGTCGACGTAGTTGCCAGTTGATTTTAGTCCCAGATGCATGTTGTATTCACTTGCAGGTGGGCGATGATGCACTTGATCCTCAAAGAAGGACTCATCATAGTTTCTTGTCGAATTCTGAAACGGCTGGTATGGTTCATAATCTTTTCTACTGGGCTCCTGTGGAACTGGCTGTGTTGAAACCTAGAAAGATAATAACACCCACAGCTTGTTAGGTGTGAGTAACACTGGAAAACAAACTAGCACAAGGGGTGCACAGCCAATAGTTCCAGCTCATTTCAACTTATCAGGCTGGAGTAAGAATGCTGCCGGCAGTGCTTTATACTCACATTTATTACTGCTGCTAACAGATGCTGATTTGCTTAAAGAGAGGTAGTTAAACAGCAAAGGCTGTAGGATTTAGGCTTGGGCTGTGAGAACTAGCGGTGGGTTTGAGCCATAATCCTGGAAGATTGGAGCCAAACAATGTAGCTTGCAGCCACCTCTACTATAAACCCTGACGTGTTCAGTTCCTTCCCATATCTTACTCAGCTTCTTATTCTGTCTCCATATAACTGGACTTCATCATAGGACTCAAATGTCTAATAAAGACTCCGAATTAAACAAAGTTTTCTTTGGGGAAACCTTTGGCCCACGCATTTTTTTAAGATAAAAATAAGATGACTCAGACGAAAATTTCTAAACCTGGGTGACTAAAGCTTAGTATCAAGGCACCTAAATAAAAGTGGCTGGATTTTTCACCGATGCTGACATGCAGCAGTTCCCACTGAGTTTAGTGGGATTTGTGTGTGCTCTGCATTCTTACAAATTGCTTTACTTAAACTCCTCAATATGGATAAGGACTCTAACTTGAGGAACCCATATGTGAAAGTCTTGGACTTAGTGCCTTGAAATATATCCCATTCCTACCTTTAAATTGAGCTATTCCCTAATCTCTTTATTATCTAACATTTAAATTGCTGTTATAGTTCTTTGATAGCCTTGGATCTTGTGTATCTATGATGGGACAGAACACTCTTCCTAATCAATCACAGAAGCTAATTCAAACTATTTCAATGATTTGTTTTTGCACAGCTGAGCCTGAAGGTTTTGATAGGGAACATTTAAATTACAAGATGAATTTTATAAACCGGTGCTAAGTATCTTCATGACTGGATGTTTTTCTAAAAAAATATCCTCTAGTTCAAGCACAGCCACTGGACTCGAAGTTGGAATTAATTCAGGGAAGTTATATTGCCTGCGTTAGTTAGCTCAGACCAGATGATCACAATAGTCCCTTCTGGCCTTATAGTCTATGAATCTGAACTCCGTTCTTTCTGCTTTGCAGCCTCTATGTAACTACAGCCAGCTTTCCACTGCATCCCTTTAAACATCTGTCCTTTTCTAAACACTAGAGATCACAGCTCACTTTTTTATGAGAGCATGTGTAGCTTAAACTTGTGCTAGTGCTGGTCCCAGACCTGCCAACACCTTTCTTTCCTCTAAGGAATCCCTTGATTGGCTCCAGTAAACAGATGAGAGAGAGAGCGCATGACAGAGAAGCAAAAAATCCTGTATTAATCTAGATCCCCTATAGTGCTGCACCTCATCCTAGGTTATGAATATTTTTGGACATTTTAAACACCATTTAAAAAACCAAGAATCTTTAAATCTTACTGAATGTACTCATCCCACAGGCGACATTCTGGTACGTTTTCAACATGCTGTGTGTATAGCAAAGGCTAATTTATGATGTGTGGCTGCACCAGGGAGGAGGGAAAAGACACAGTCATGCTTTCCTTGGTGCAGCTGGACATTTGGTGACTAGTGCTCTGGGACAGCTGGCAGGATAACTGGCCAGTGCTGCCTGCAGTGCTCTCAGCCCCAACATTGGTGTGGCCATATGGCCATGGCCTCACCAGCCCATAGCTGCACCGCAGTCCCGACAGACGTACAGGTTAGATCTGCAGAAGAAGTGTAGTAACTGCCTCCCCCAACCATGCTCCCTCACTTGCTCTTCCACTGCACAGGCATAATGCCTTTTCCTCGCGTAGCGCCTCCCAGCGCGGCTCTAGCTCACAGACCCACCACAGAACTCCACGTATAAATCCTGCTTTCTCCCTTCACTCTAGCTGAGCCCACTAGACACCACCTAGTATGCCATGGCATCACACGCTACCACATGGAGAGATCTGCAAGGCTATTGTACAAGCAGGGCTGGCTCCAGGCACCAGCTCAACAAGTAGGTGCTTGGGGCGGCTAAGGGGCAGGGGCGGCATGTCGGGCTCTTCGGCGGCAATTCGGTGGCGGGTCCCTTGGTCCTTCTCAGAGGGAAGGACCTGCCGCCGAATTGCTGCCAAAGAAGAAAGCGGCGCGGTGGAGCTGCTGCCGATCGCGATTGCGGCTTTTTTTTTTCCGCCGCTTTTGTACAAGCATCATGGCCAACATCATGTTCCTGGATGTCTCATCATGTTCCTGGATGTCTTTAAAAGCAGGGGAAGAAGTACAGCTGCATTGGGACCATTGCACAGAGTGTCAGTGTCACCCATCAGCTACCACTGAAGTTAATGTGAGAAGAGGATGCTCAGCAAATCACAAAAGGTGTTTGGCACCTCACAGGATTGGGCTCAGTATTATTACAGCAGCCGTGGTTTCAGTATGCCTAGATTCCAGGGGGTTGTTAGTATCTTGGACACACTGTTTCAGCCCAAATGTTCAAACCTGGATGCCTTGAATAGAGATTTGGATACTCAGCTATTCCAACCCAATGGAATACAATTGTATCTAATGCTAAAAAAGCAACTACAGACCTGGGACTATGGTTTAGTCACCAAAAGACACTGGCCTCACATAGGCTAATTGTAATGAGCATCATAAATGCTGACTGCTGTTGGAAATGAAACTCCCTGGGTGCTGCATTAGCTCACATATTTTGGGAATGCCCTAAATCAAGAATTTCTAATTTGAGGTGAGTCAAAGGACCAATCTGATAGTAGATGCTTAATTGGAGCCCTCCCTCTTATGTTTTGTTCTTGGATATATTCCTGATGCCTGGAGATTACCTGGTAACAAGGCAGCGTGGTTCCAATGTGCAGCTTTGGGTGCTAAAAAATTAATCCTGCAAACACGGAGAAGTTGATTCCCACCAAACATTGATGCCTGGCTCACTGATATGGCTGATCACACAGCTAACAAATGACTGGCATTCTGCAGAAGGGGAATGCCCCAAAAATATAGAGCGATTTGGGCTGACTTTTTTTAGATGTCTGTGATTAATGTAGACCCTGAAGAGACACATGTCACTTCCCCTCCCAGCCCTTTCACCTAACTCTCTTTACTTCCTTTGTGTATTGTGATGAATCTGGTATTTTGGTATATTTGTTGTGTTTGGAAAAATGTAAACAAAATTATAAATATGAAAAAACAAAAACAAAAAACAAAAGAAAACCCCAACAGCCTTAGCTAGTTAAAGTTAGGCACATAAATAAAAATGTCCTATTTTTTCTGCAATTTCCATGAGTTGTGTGTTCTCTGCACCGCTGATAGTAGGCCTGTTTAGACATCTAAATATTAGGGCTGGTCACAAAATGTTCATCAAAATCATGTTTTGACAGAAAATTGGGTTTGAATTAAACAATTTTTTCTGCAGAAAGTGCTGCTTTCCACAGAAAATTTACATTTACACTTTTCATCAAGATACCAAACACCTAGAAACCGAAAAGCTTTTGGTTTTCAAACTACAATTCCCATTAGGAATTGTGGGGGCTTTTCTGATTTACAATGTTTGGTTCCCAGCCAAAATTTTCTGCAGAAAAGACCACTTCTACTAAATATGGATTTATGTACCCGACAAGTCTGCACCAAGTTCATTTTTTGCCTCAAAGTTGCTATCTCATTTCCCATTCTGAAAAATGGATATAACACTTACATACTTCATGGGGATGTTGCAAAAATTAATTAGTGCTTGAGCACTTTGAGATCTGTGAACGAAAGGTGCTATTTAAGTGCAACATAGCATTGTCTATCATACAATTAACAAACAAACAATTCCACAATAATCTGAAAGCACTCTATTGGTGGGGGCTAAGGAAATGCTCTTTTGTATTCCACCCTAACTCCATGTACATCCACATTCTAATAATGGGTATTAACTTGCCAATTATGGTACCACTTAAATACACAGACTACTCTATTTTTTCATGAGCTGTTAAATGCATACTGTGGTTTTAATGGACAGACTATTCTAAAAAGATTTCTATTTAGGGTGTGGGTCTGTGTTTGTGTATGTGTACTATTGCCTACTGGGTGGAATGTACACACACATGCACAAATTCCCTCTTTAAAAAACCCACTGTGGGAATTGATGTTTGCGAAAAGTGTCTGACTGACAAATATGGAAGCTAGTGGCCTCTATTAACACAGGTATAGCACAAACAGCTCACACTAAGGATGAAAGGTTGATCAATCTCTAGGCCCATTCAGTACTTGGCATCTCTGCTGAAACTTTTAAACAAGGAGAGTCAAATACAGTAACTCCTTGCTTAACATTGTAGTTATGTTCCTGAAAAATTCTACTTTTAAGTGAAACTATGTTAAGCGAATCCCATTTCCCCATAAGAATTAATGTAAATAGGGGGATTAGTTCCAGGGAAATATAAATAAATCAATATATAGTTTTAAACAAACAATTTAATACTGTACACAGCAATGATGATTGTGAGGCTTGGTTGAGGTGGTGGAGTCAGAGGGTGGGGTATTTCCCAGAGAATGCCTTGTTGCTAAATGATGATCCAGCTTTTGGCTGAGCCCTCAAGGGTTAATACATTGCTGTTAATGTAGCCTCACATGCTACAGGGCTGCACAAATGGAGGGAGGAAATACAACAGACACATGGCAGTGGCTGCAAAGATTCCCTGAAACTGAGAGTGATCATGAACCCCCGCTATCCCACTGGAGTGCATCACTCTCTCCACTTTCCAAAGTGCTGGGAGGTGCATGTGTGTGTGAGACAGAGACACACACTGTGTGTGTGTGTGTTTGTGTGTGTGTGAGAAACAGACACTCTCTCTCTCTCTCTCACACACACACATACCTTGTGTGTGTGTCAGAGAGAGACATACAGAGACACATACCGTGTGTGTATGTGTGTGTGTGTGTGTGTGTGTGAGAGAGAGAGAGAGAGAGAGAGAGAGGTGCATTGCCCCTTTAAGTATGCTGAGCCCACTCTAAGCACATTGCCTTTTTAAGTAGATCAGCAAGTTGAGAAAGCAGCTGCTGCCAGCAAGCTCTCTGAGCCCTGTCGTATCCCCCTGCCCCTGTTCTGTGGAGATTGGGTACAGGAGCAGGGGGCAGGAGCAGGGGTAGGGGGACACCCTGACATCAGCACCCCTCTTCCCCCCCATCCCCTGCACAGCAAGCAGGAGGCTCCTGGGAGCAGCTCCAAGGCAGAGGGCAGGAGCAGCATATGGCAGTGTGGGCAGGGACACATAAACTGCCCAGCAACTGATAGCGTGTTGGGCGGCTGCCACACAGGGAACTTAGGGGAGCTGATAGGGGGGCTGCCGGCCCACTCTGGTTCCGGGCTGCTCTTCCTGCATGCAGTGGACAAAGCAGGTGGCTGCCAAACAACGTTATAAGGGAGAATTGCACAACTTTAAACGAGCATTTTCTCTAATTGATCAGTGCCGTAACAACGAAACAACGTTAACTGGGATGACTTTAAGTGAGGAGTTACTGTAGTGTCAATAACAGTACTGTTTTTTGTGGTGCAGATACCTGACCATCTGGAACTGGATGCACACCACCAAATTCATGGAACATAAGACATCAAAAAACCATGAGGTTACTACTACTGGATGAGCTAGTGGAATTACTTAGGCAGAGTCCTGTGCTTTTGTAGTCTATGCCACATACATGTAGTGCCATCTATGTACTGTATGCCATGATAAATTGTTACACATTTTGGAAACTTGTGTCCAAATTCTCTGCTGGTACAGAAGAGCACAACTCTTTTGAAGTCAATGGAATTGCTACCACTTGCAAAAGCACAGAATGTAGCCCTCACTGTCCATACTTCTCTATTATTTTAATGTTTTTGATTGTTCTAACAGGCAAAACAATGAATACATTTGCACTTTTTGTATAGAAACTAGTATTTTACTGTACTCACATACCTGGTTGTGTTTGATATCTTCAGCAGGTGCACCATAAGAATTCCTGTACAAAGTTGAGATTCCAGCATTTTGAGCTAAAGACAAAAGTAAAGGAGAAAAGTATTACCAGACGTGTCTCTCTGCAGGATTTTTTGCAGTGATTTTGCTGTTATTACACTACATATATTAACATAATACTGGTTAAGATTTGTCCCAAGTAAAAAACATTCATTCTGGAATGAATATAAATATATAATAATTAAGGATTGGAATTTTTGGGTATATTGAGAGAATGATAGCTTTTTCTTTTTTAATTAAGAGTGTGAGATTCTTAATTTGGGATTATTTCCTTCTCTTTGCAGGTTAGTAGATTAACTGTGCTGATTAAAAGCAACAAAGAAGGCAACTGAATTGCATCTTTGAAAGCACCAGCATGTACCTAAGCTTTATGAAGTGTGGCTGTTATGTGAGTTCACTTTTGCTTTCACTTGCAAATTATCATGTAAATGCCAGACTTTCCTTACCATCAAATAGTCTCATTCTTCACTTTGCTGTGTACATATATATCACTTATTAACGTTAGTAGGTGGAAGTTACACTGAATCCGTGGATTTCACACATAAGCCAATAGGAAATTTGGCATGCAAACAACAATAAACCATAAATCTCAGGCTAAGTACATTGTGTTACAGTATATCATTTATACATTTAACACATGCAACTATAAATACTGGGTCTAAAAAACCTGGCACTTTTGTTCCTTGGATCAGACACTTAGGATGATGATGGTCAAATGCATGAATTAGCTGCGCTGCAATGCTTCTTTTCTTACAAGGTGAAACCAACCACTTGGGGGGAAAGAGATATAAATTAGCTCCAAAAATGAACTACCAAAAGGCTGATATCTGGTGAAAATGAAGCGATCTGGATGATCAGGCCTCAGCCTGTGAACTAATATCGCTCTCCCCCAAGATGTTCCACAGTCAAGCTCATTAAGTGAATTGAGTTATGAGCCTGAAAGTGTTGAGATGAAGCAGTAATTCTAGGGACAAGAAAAATATCACATCTGTCCTTTAGAGATGCTCACATTTTTAGTAGGGATTTCAGTTTTTCTTCTTTTCCAATAACATTTCAAGTCATGGGTGTCTCATATGGGGCTGATTCTACCCCTGCATTTAAATGCCCTTACAACCTATCTGAGATATATATTGCAGATGTGGTTTGAAAAAAACTTGTGCATTTTGGATATTTGCAAGAATGCAAAGTAAATGACTTGTGCAGTGGCTGCAGATCACTCACAGGGAGCATGAATATAGAACAGGTACTTATCCTACAGTAACTGTGGTGTTTCAAGATGTTGTACATCTTACAAGTATGTAAGAACGGCCATACTGGGTCAGACCAAAGATCCATCTAGGACCAGTATCCTGTCTTCCGATAGCAGCCAATGCCAGGGGTCCCAGAGGAAATGAATAGAACAGGTAATCATCAACCATCCCCTATCGCCCATTCCCAGCTTCTCGCAAACAGAGGCTAGGGACACTATCCTTGTTGTAATCAGTGTGGTTCCTACTGTAGGTACATATGTACCTAATGCACACAAAACTATAGTTTTTCTGAATAGCGGAGCATGTGCCTATGTCACCTTATGCTCCTATACAAGGGCAGAGTGGGAGTGGCTGCGACCCTCCTTCAGTTCCCTTGCAATTCAAAGCCCAGGTTAGCTGAGGACTCTGAAAAGGAGGGATGGAGGGAAGGTCAAGGGATCCACTGAGTATAACATCTCAAAGAACCAGAATTTCTGCAAGGTAAATAACCATTCTCTCTCTTTGAGTATGTGCCAGTGTGGATCTGGTGACTGGCAAGCAGTATCCTCTCTGGACAGGTGAATGAGAAAGGCCAGTCAATTAGTCAAATAATGAGTAAAGCACTGCTTTCCTGAACTTGGCATAGGACCTGGCTGCCATGTCAAGGGTGCAATGTTTGACAAAGGTCATTAGGTTGCTCTGCAGGTCTCAGGTACAGTCACATTCCTGAATCAGGCTGAAGATGCTGCTTGTGCCCTGGTGTAGCTTGTGGAGTACAAGAAAGAGGGAAAGGCTCACCAGCTACTTGATAGCAGGCAGAGCAACACTGTGTGATCCGCTTAAAAAGTCTCTCTGCTGGGAAGGTTTGGCCTTTTGATGAGCCGAGTATAATCACAAAGAGATGAAGAAACGGTCTAAAGGGTTTAGTCTTGTCCAGGTAATGGAGCAAGGCTCTGGAAACACCCAAGAAACCTAGCTTCTTTTCTCCTTGTGTCGAATATGGCCAATAGGTTGATTAGTAAGGCCTGGCAACTTGCCACTCTGAGTTGTAAAGAGCAGTAATAGTAAGATTTTTCTCCCAGACACATTGAGCCTTTTTGGGTCACTGATCCACTCCCCCACCCCGTTAGAGGTACACTTTTTTGATTTAGACTTTTACTGCACTGCTCAAACATCTAAGGAGTCTGGGTTGTGGTGGGCATGGAAGTACTCAAATCCATATTGAGAGACCTAGTACATTTTCTCTACCTGTTTTGCAGTTGTAGTTACAATGGCTGGTGTCTGCCACCAGGCTCTAGCCAAGTGGTGGGCAACCTGCCACACAAGACAGTTTGTTAACATTGATAGTCCATAGGCACAGCCGCCCGCAGCTCCCTGTGGCTGCGGTTCGCTGTTCTGGACTGGCAAGTGTGAGAATGTCAAACTTATGGAATTCCTCTGATGTGACCTAAGTCTTTAGCTCCAGAGTTTCAGCTATTCTCATAAGCAGCTCTTAGACTTGAAGACATCCAGGCTGGTACTGGTGACAAGGAGACCACCTTGTCAGGTGACAAAGATGACAGGTCCTTTGGTGGTATTTTTGCTCTAAAGACCTGTAAGAACGGACTCTCAATAAGCTCAACAGGGCCACAGAGGCATGCTTTTAGGGTATTTGGTATTGACTAGAACAATGCCATTTCTGCTGAGCCCGAGGGGGAGAGCAGACAGGTCTTTCAGTAACAGATCTCAGAGGAGTAGGTTCTCTTTTGAAGGTGCGGAGAATGTATGTCCTAGTGACATGTGTGGATGATGCTGAAGTATAAGATGCTTTTAATACTAGGGTTTGCACCAGTATAGATAGGTGTCTCAGTACTGATGATGGTCCCCAGAGTGTTGTCATTGTTTGTAGACATCAACACTGAGGGATATGACACCAGAGAAGGCTTCCTCTGTGACACAGGCTGCTCCTTATTATCAGAATTCAAAGCCATGTGGGTCTTGGTGGCTGTATCCCTGAGGCTTTATTTGATCTGTCTTTATGGGAGGACACTGAGCTCCACCTGTAGTCTCTGCCTTTGAGATCAGAGTAGCCTCTCTTTGTGCTGAGCTTTGGTAATGGTAGATGTTGGCAATGGTGCCTGAGGTTCCAGTGCTTTGCAAATGCCAGGTCTTTCCTCATCACCATCTTCTCTGCTCTGGTCTTTGGAGTCACTTGCCTGCTAGATGGTGAGCTGAATGAAGCTGGCTTGTCCATTACCCAGATCCAGCTGCCTGTTGTCTCAGGATCTCAAGAGACCTTCACAGATTGCTCCAGGAGATGACGCTTTAACTGCGTGTCTCACAATTTACATTTATTATGGAGCATGAAAGCCACATTGAACATTTACTCGGTACGTGGGGCACTCCGAAATAGAGGAGGCACCTCCTGTGTTCATACATCAATGGAATTGTCCATCACAGGACAGGCACAGCTTGAAGCCCACAGATTTCAAAACCACCAAATTGAAAAGTCTTGTACAGGAAGAGTGTCTGGAGGACCTGTGCACAGGGTCTGATATAAATACTCAGCCCAGATAGATTGGTATCATTCATGGTGGTCATTTGTCACAGAATCAGAAGAGTTATGAAGATTTTATGAAGAGTTTGAAGAAATTTAGCCAAAGCTAAACTAGTTGGTCAGAAGTTTGCCAGGTTCCATCTTACTGCCAGGATGGTAAAAAGGAACAGAGAGTCATAGTCTTAATGCCCTCACATAGCCGCATGAGGAGCTACAGAATGCATACACAGCCCCAACGGACACTGCTGTTCAGAAACAAACATACATCATGTGCATGAGGTGAATGGAAACCACATGGACACATAGCAGAAGAACAGAATATACACGCTGACAGAATTGTATCAATGTTGTTATGCAAATCACAAATTCACATTGTAAAATATAAACAAAACATAAATGGTACAGAGTCCTTTATTTAACATATTAAAGGGAAAATGGCACACTAAGAGTTTGGGAATGCCAAGAGTTCCCAAAGCAGAAAACTGGGATAGTTTAGGGTAGAAGATGAGAGAGCTTAATCTCTTGAGTTAATTAAGAAGTTCACTATGCCTGGATGAACAGTTGACTATTGATGTCAAAAACTACAGAGGATGAGGACAAGTGAAAAGGAGAGAGAGGGATGAATCGATCCACATTTTGCAGTTTGCACCCATCCCTTGCTGAGATATCGTATACACGTTAAGACATGTAAAATTGTCAGAGGTTGGGAGAGGGAGGATGAAGAAGGAAGTGATATTAAGAAATGGGGGAAGAGGAGGGATGGAAGGATAGAAAGAAGTATGGTGGTCAGAGAGAGTGAGGCAGCAAATGGGAATATGAGAATTGGAGCCGACACATTATACTCCAGAGGTGGCTGCATTTCAGTGATGGATGAATTAATATTTCAGTGTTTGTACATTTTCTGTAGTAACAATAGGTAAGTACAAGTGACTATTGCAGATGCCGATGTTACCATATCCATTTATATAAGGTAAATCTGGGAAGTTTTTAAGGGCCACCATGATAGACCAATACAGTTTGTGAAGAACTCTGCGATCCCCTGGTGTGAAGGATGCTATATGAATCTAAACTACCCATATTATTTTAGAAGATGCCAAGAATTATATTGGTGAAAGTTGGTAGAAAAATAATTCTCCTCAGCAGCCTTCTGTGAAGAACACATTGATAACCTTAAGACCAGCTTTGAAAAGGATATAGCTAGATATTTATGTGACAAAGATATCACTGACCTAAGTCTTCTCATATATCTTAGCTCACTTACTTGATTCATGGTTTAAGATTTACATTCAAGTTTCATGTTCCAAAAACTGCTGACTCTGGAGACATTTATAGTACTTTGAAACAAGAAGTCACTAGCCCAATGCCCTCGTAAGCATAGTCTGATAGTCAGCAAGAAAGGGAAGGATAAATTAGTTAAAGCCAGTCATCTGCCCCTTGCACTGCATGGTCTGTGTCTTTCGTTATATCCAGCAGAGCTCCTCTTCTAAAACATAGTTCCAAGCAGTAAAGTTAAACATTTGTATGTTATACAAATACCAGCCCGTGTGGGGGTCTCCTGCTTTCTTATCACTCCCAGCTTCCTGTATGATGGAAGACATGACACTGGCATATGGGATGACCCCTTTGTATGATGGTTTCTTTAAGAAAAGCAGGCAATAAAAGTTCCTTTGGCAATGGCTGGAGAAAGATATTTCAGATGCACTCCCTCCTTGTTTGTGTTCAGAATGCATTTTCAGGGCACCTGGAGTGTGTGCAGGCTATTAGATGAGTAAGCCTGAACACTGACATAGAAGGGAAATGGACATTCTTTAAAGTAAACCTGGAAAATGTTGATCCAGAAGATGCTTCTGTGCCTGGAGTGGTTGATATAGGACACAGATGGTGATGCTTAATGTCGGTTCAACAGGAGAAGCCATGAAGTATGTTTCTTATTATTTTTACAGTTCTCAAAAATAGGCTAGTTGTGTGATGACCTGTAAATGTAGCAAGGTGTTATAAAAGCAGAGAGAGCAAAGGAGAATGATCATACTGTTCCTGCTTTTCTCTTACCTGGCCTCAGGAAATCAATGGTATTTCAGAGCTGCTTAATTCATTAATAAGGATCTTAACACTTTTTACTCAATTGTTTATTTCATAGCTTTGCACTCTTTTCTGCAGGCTTCACAGACTTCCCCACATATTCCTTTAGTGACAGGAGGCCAACATTACTGTTAAAAAAAACAACCTATCAGGTAGCAACCAATAGTTCACAGGACATTGTCTGGGACTGTAACCTGGGAATGGCTTTGTAAAACCTGGGACAGTTGTGGATAAACGGGCATATGGATATACTGGTAGATATGCATGCTGCATACGTCAGTGGGAGAATTACCTACATATCTTGCACTGAGCATTTTTCATTGCGCCACAGAATAAGAGGAAATCTATGCATCACAACTCCAACTTGGCAAAATATTCCTCTAAAGCTCACATGCTCCTTTACAACCCATCCATGTACTGACTACAGTTCAGTGATGGATATGCAACATGTGTGCTGCAGGCAGTGAGGGAATCCTTACCTCTTGTTACAGGATGTAAACCCAGGCAAACAGGAGAACAGCCCAGTACAACAAAATATCTCACAACAAAAACATAAAGATTGATTTTATATTATTTTTATTGAAATATTTTTATCCAGTTTGCCTGGTTTCCTTTACATGTTTGTTGTTGCTTCTTGTTCCTCTATCTCGAATGACAAATACTTTGTAAAGGTGATCTGTACATTTGTTACAATCAACAGTCAACATCTACTAGTAGAATTATTCACTTTATTTAGTTATTTATAGGCTTTGCCTTCCTCAAATGGCTCTTCATTTGATGTCAGACCAACTGTACAGGGTTGAGATTTGGCAACCTGAAAGAGAGAATGTGATTCATAAGCTCCTGTTTCAAATTCACAGTGCATGTACAGTACTGGGAACTACAGCAGATCTTTTAAATTTGATGTTGTTACTCACCTCTCACAAAGAGCCAAGTAGCTGGATAGTAGAATGGGTAACCTGAAGTTTGATGCAAACACTTTATTACAAAGAACCCAATGAAAAAGCAGTTACAAGGGGGGACGGAAGAATGGGGACTTAGGCACAACAGGGAGTGGAACTCAAAATGGAACACAGGGGTTGGGGAAGTTCCAAGTTCCATTCCTTAAAAAAACAGCAAACAAGGGGGAATGATTGAACTAAAGAAAGAAAAAGAGAAGCCAGAGATACTGCAGTAAAAATAAAAAAGAGAGAAGGGTGGGGAGATGAACTGGAAGAGAAATGAACATGGATTTTAAGAAGAGGCAGGGAGAAACAAGGTGAAAGATGTGTCATTAACTGCCAGAAAATGTCCTCCCCTCTGATCATTCTTACTTAGTATGCTTGCCTGAACTTTCAGATACTTTAAAAAGGAAACCGTATCCTTTGTCCTTCCCTAGTGCCAAACTGGATTCTGACAAACCTTCTTCATGGATGTATCCAAGGTCCTGACAAAGTGTAATAATAGCTGAACACAGACCTGTCCTCCACAATCATGTCAATAATGGCCTTTACAATGACACTGTTTAGGTGACAGGAAAAAGTGAATGGCAGCAACGTCACATCAGGGTAGGGTAGAACAACTCTATTTGGTGTGATTACAAATCATTCTCAGACATCCCAAATACTGAAAACTAATGTCAAATACAGTACCTTGCATGAACAAATGGCTTCCTCTTTGCTGCTTCCTTCTGTAATGGTCTGCTGAATTGTCTCCTAAGGCCAGAGGCAAACGTTAAGACTTCCAGGCTCTCAATGATGTGCAAAATCTATTTGTCTGCTTTTCCATTTCTTAGATCACTTCTTAGATTTCATGTTAATTCATCTTCTTTCATGTTGCTCCCTCCATGTAAACTCAGATGATAATCTGTAGGGTTTTGGTTACCAAGTATTGTACTGCACAGGAAATGCTATATGAGCAACGTCAGATCTTGAACGCAAACTTCTGGATACAGATTGTAGCATGAGAAGCTTGGTATTGAATTAGCATGCTGATGATGTCCCAAGCAACATTAAAAACCTGGCAGAGAACTCAGTCTTGGAATCCTTCAAGATCTCTACAGATAATGGTGGGGGAAAACACTCAGGCATCATGGCATCTCTACAGGTCCATGTTGTAATTGGATTAGATGTTATAAAGTACAGGGCCACTCCTGATTGTTGAGTATTTATTACATGTGTTGAGCTACCACCTAGATCAAGAATGTATACACAGCTCTGTATTCACATAAGAGTTTTATAAGGAGTTATACTAATACTATTCTTTTTACTTTCAATCTTATATCTATGAGGTACTCAGACATCACAGAAGTTGATCTTTTTCACTATTACAGTAAACTCAGCCAAGCCTAGAAAATGTGTCTATCACAATCAATTTATATATGTGAGGTGTAAGAACAATCTCACCTGTCATGGTGTCTTTCCTGGAAGTGTGTTCTCCTTTATTACCATGGTAAGCGGCATTTGTTCCAGTTGATTCGTAGTCTGTCTTCCTTTCTTTTAGGCTGATCATTTCCCGAGGTGAGGCTGGGGCACTTGCTAGATAGTAAAAACAAATAATTTTTCTCCCCTCACACCACTGCAAGGACATCTGGGGTAAACAATTTAGTAAGATTTACATTTGTTAATATATAAGAATTAAACTGTGTAAAGTGCATAGACAGAACTGGATTTGGAAAGGGGTTAGAAGTGCTGCTATTTCAAATATATGACAAATGTATTAAAGGCAGTTGTTAAAAACTGCATTTTTGTCTGAGCATTTTGTTCCTTTTCCATTTACATGTAACAACTAAGATGATCACAATGGAAGGACATAAGCAGCAATTTTATTTTTCTTCATCCTTTCCATTTCTTTAATTTGTACATTTGACAACAATTTTGCATAATCAGGTTCACTTCCTCAGGTATCATCAGTTCCTCCTTTGTTGAAAAAACTTTTATAATGATTAACAGGAAGCAGAAAAACCCTTATAAGAGTTATGCTTTGTTTTATCACTTGAAAATAAACAGGAACCATGCAATGGTTATGAGACAAAAAGGCATTAATATGGAAAATGTAACTTTAACTAAAAACCCAAGATATATACAAATATTCAGGTAAATGCTCAATACTTGAAAGTAACTCCAATAATTCTGACTCTAGTATTAGGGGTATGATTATCTGTATATACAGCAATGACCATTAAAAAGTCAGCATCTACCAAAAATACCAAATAATCATAATAATTAATTCCTATTCCAGGTGATGGAAAAACAATGGGATTTCATATAGCAATTCTTTTTAATGGTGACCTCTCTGTCTTTCTGACTATTCTGGAGTAACATCATTTAGTTAACTAAAGTAACTAGCAAATGCTGAGGGTGGGCACTGTATTTAACTGCATTCCTGGCTGCACATATCATTGTAATATTTAGATGACAAATATGTTAGTGAAAGCTTATGATAAAGTGTTCATAAAATAGAGATATGTTGGATATTAGGGCAACAATTAGGACTTATTACCATATTTCTTAAACTTTTATTTCCCCCAAACCAGTTTAAGAATAGAGGTTTTTTTCTTCTTCCATTGAGACCCCTATTACCAGTTCTGCGGTCTTGCTCCCAAAGATAAGAAAAGTTTGATTAAATATTTCTGGGGGATAATGTATTTTCTCAGCCTTTGACAAAAGTTAGCCCTATAACAAATGAATACCTAGACACAGTCCCCTAAGGTACTCTGGGTGTTGCAGGGCTCTGCAATTCCCAGTACTTTATAGATTCCCCAAGTCTATATATCAGTTGAAGTTTTCTAGCAGGAAGAATAATTTTGTCCCCCAATTGTTACTAGGTATTTACATTTCTACATGCAACCAAATCTAACTGGTTCTGAGGATTTTTAATTTCACTTATTCAAAAGCACTAAGAATCTTTAGAGAGGAAGGAACACAAATAAAGAGGGATTCCTGCCCCCAGAGCAATGATGAGAGGAAGCTTTTCTTTTAATAGCTTGGGTAATGGCAAGTTTGCTCTTTGTTTTAATGACTGTTTAAAAATCAGGCCCTTTTTAGGGAAAAATAATGTCACATAGTTCTTTCTCTTTCACTCTCTGGCTGGAAATCCAAAAGAATATCCCTTCGGGAAAAATAAAACTGCCCCACATTTGGAAATGGTGTCACAAATGTATTTCATACTGGGCAGCTCCACTTTTATGTGTGATGAAATCTAACCAGAAATCAAGGGTTTCTTGGCCAGCAAGGGACTTGCAAGGTTAAATCTTTATTAAAAGGATGTCAGCAATATTCTCCCTAGATGCTACCAGCAAGAAAGCTGTTTTATTATCACGGTGGACTTGGTAAGGTCTCTAGTGGTAAATTCTTTTTGATTACTGATAAACGTATGGCAAAATGATCGCTACTGCAGTCAATGCTTACTCCAGCTGGGAGTGAATGACCATCACACACAAAGGGGGCTGTGGGGAGGTGAATAGTGTCCTGCGGTTATACCTGTTAACATGATTTTCCTGAGGCCCTTCTCGCTGCTTCACAATTTTAAATACAGCAAAATCCACAGGTTGCATTAACCAATTTCTCAAACAGAAAAAAGAAGCCTCTAACTCGAGGTGCTGTCCTAACAACTACCGTGCAACTCCTTACCGAATACTTTCTGTATTATGCAACATCTTCCCTTTTCACTCTGTATTTTACCCCAAGAATCATGAGAATCTCATTGAATCTTGCTTTGGAGATCAGAATTTTGACCCAAACTGGGTAAAGTCAATAAAATACGCGTGAGAGTCTCCTTGAGAAATTCCAACACCCGTTAGACATCCTGTTTTTTTCGGTAGGGGGAGGGGGAGGGACAGAATTAAGCTTCTCTTCCAGATTTTAGTGATTTTATACCTACATATTTCAAATCTGGGAACAATGGTGACAGAAGATCACTGTCCATGTTGATACTAAACTTCTCATTAGGCTCTAATGTTATAACAAACAAATGCCCCATTTTAAAGTCTTCTTATAGTTAAATTCTCAAAAAGCTCAGATCCCATTTAGGCACCAAAAGAAAAGAGAAGATTTTCAATAGCTCGGTCCCTTGAATGATGAGTTCTTTTGAAAACTGGCCAGAAGTGTCACAAAGGGACATGAACTCTTGAAAATCAAGCTGTTACATGGGTGCTTACATGGGACCCGAGTTCATTTGAAAAAATGATCCCCAAAGTGCATATTGAACAATTCAATAATTGCCCCTGATTTGTTATGCAATTTTGGTCCCCAAAATCTATTTTTTCCCCAGGCATACACATATGCAAGTTCCACTGAAATAAATGAAGGTTCTATATGTGCATATTTAAGGCTCAGTAATTATCTACTCTAGATTAGCAAACATGGGCAAAACACCAGAGAGAGAGCAAAACATAAGGATTGCATTTGAGCAGCACTGATGCCTAATGAAGGCGCTGTCTTATAAAACAATTTTCTCCAAGTATTGGTATTTATTTTTTCCATTTTAATCTCAATATCAGAGGAGGTACTAGCATTTCTTCTCGTGACACAAACTTGAATACATGGACAGAAAGGCAAAAGCTTTGGGCCTCACAAAATCAATACACACCAGAGTGAGAGTTTAGTTGGAAAGTTTCAAAATAGTGGTGAAAAAAAATAATGGGAAATGTCAATGAAAAACAGAAATCCTGGCTCCACTGAAGTAGATGACAAAGCTATCTTTGACTTTAATATGACCAGGATTTCATTCCAAGAGTTTATCAGAAAGTATTATAGATTTAGACTGAAAAAAATTGGACCAATCAAGTGCACTACCCCAGCTATTATCAAAGAAATGAAGTAAAGAAACACTAATGAGAGAGAAAGCATTATATAACACTGGGGTATTGGCTGGCCACTCAATGTTCACTTAGAGACTTTCCAGCACTCCTTAAAAGTTTTCTACTGCTTAGGAAACAAAGTGGATACTTATGGCTGATAACTTGACAATGCTAAAACAAGAATTAAGATTAAAAGTGAGTTTCAGTTAAGATTTTTATGTAGGGCACAAGTATAACCTTTACATTTGTTGCTTAGTATGTTATTTGAACTCCACTGCTTTAAGTATTTGGTTTCATAAAGGCAAAGCACATTGACGAAATTTCCTCTCCTCACATTTAGAAAAGGTGGCTGGTATATTTTCAGTGTGATATTGTAATAGCAATGAATAATAGCACATTCATGTCCTCCTTACCATGACAAAAAGTGGACATTTATAATGATTGTGTCCTTTATTTTTGAAACTGTTCTGCTCACTACTTAAATCACGAGGACAGAAATTTGTTCTCTAGTCTCATATCTGTTCTTTTCCTGTGTGGCTGGTATTGTTTTACTAGAGTTTAACCTTCAAAGGATATGTTAATATATAGTAGTTTTTAGAAAGAACATTGATGTTTGATAATGGTTCAGCTTATTATACTGTATTATTTCTATAGTTTACAAAGAAAATCTGTAAAAACTCATGCACAAACCTTAATCTTTGGTCATTTCCTCCAGCAGTCCTAATTTACACGGTATTTTTCTTGTTAGGATTAAAGTAACAAATTTGCATCGATTCAGAATTTTGGTTAAATTTTCTCCCCCCGGTTGGGACCTCTGGATTTAAGGACTATTGTTAAGCAGATGGCTGTGCTTATGTATCTATTAAAACTGGGGATTGCTCTTAAAGCGATTGTCAGCTATCTATCTAGCAAGATTTTAAGACTCTGACATCATCAAAAAGAACCAATCAGAATCAGAATATGGTTTTGGACAACATGAGTCCTCAGCCAGAATCTAACAGGACAACATACAACACATACAACACATACAACACTCCAAAGGGGTGCTAGGCCATTGCTAAGACATCAAAACACTAATGATCATGTTAAGCATGCTGCTTTTTGTACACAGTCAAATGATAAGACATAATTGTCTGTCTGTTCCCTGGAGGAACTATATCTATTCACCCCGTGTAAGCAACAGCTCTCCACCACTTATGCAAATCCACAAATGGACTCCTGCAAAGTTTTTAATGGAGGCATTCATGAAATTGTCTGACGCTGGACTAAGAAACACTATTATGATTTACGGTACTGACTTTTGCGGGGTGGAGGGATAGGGTGGGGTAGAGTCCTATATGTCAGACAAAGTTAGATTCCCTCCTTGAACTGAACAAACAACAGAAAGCAGGAGATACTTGGAGTCAGATGTTCACCAAAAACTCAAGGCCAGATTTTTCAAGCACTCAGCACTCACAATCAGGGTCAGATTTTCAAAAGGGCACCCATCTAGGTGCCTGTATGAAGAGAAGATTTTTGAAATGGCTTAGTACTCAGCCATGACTATGGGGATACCTGTGGTCAGATTTTCAAAATAGCTCAACACGTTGCCCTTGTAGATTGAGACTGGACTCCTAGATAGTAACAGACATTAAAAAACAATCACTTCTGCACTAGGGTGTAAATAGTTTAGCCAGACACATCTTACTGCTGATATCCCAGTGACTATGTGGAACAACTTGCACATGAGGAGTGATTAATAAAATTGGGACTGTTCATCTTAGAAAAATGAATTAGGAAATGTTATTTATCCTTTCACATAACACAAGAACCAGGGGTCACCCAATGAAATTAATAGGCAGCAGGTTTAAATAAAGATAAGGAAGTACGTCTTCACACAATGCACAATCAACCTGTGGAATTCATTGCCAGGAGATGTTGTGAAGGTCAAAAGTATAACTGAGTCCAGAAAAGAATTAGATAAATTGATGGAGGTTAGGTTCATCAGGGGCTATATGCAACCCCACACTCTGGGTGTTCCTAAACCTCAGACTGCCCGAAGCTGAGACTGCACGACAATCCTACTTGATAAATTGCCCTGTTCTATTCATTCCCTCTGAAGCATCTGACACCAGTCACTTTCAGAAAAACAGGTTACTGGGCTAGATGGACCATAGTTCTAACCCAGTATGGCCATTCTTATGTTCTTAATGACAGAGGCTTAACAGAGCAAGCAGTCAAATGCAAAGTGAGAGGCTGATAGGATTTTATTGTCTTTATTTTAAAAGACTTTATGGAGGACTACTTTCATTTAAAGTAATGACATATTTTAACTTGGAATAAGTGGAGGAAAAAGAGGCCTGAATTCTGCATGTGAAAACTGAATCAATTCCTCTGTGTAAGACAGAAATAATTCTACAGTGGATGAAATAGCATTTAATGGAAGTTTACATGTTCACCGCATTAATATTAGATGTAGTGTTGCAGTCAATCCTTCTGCAAATACATCCATAACGAGATGCTCAGTTGGTGAACGTTGGTGTAGATCCATTGACTGGAGTGGATTTATGATTTACACTAGCTGAAGTTCTAACAGTATAAAACATACATAACAAATAAATTTGTGGTTTCTATGACTAGTAAAACAAATTACTTGGAGGCATCTGAGATGGGGAACTTCCCAATGCTAACAGTAGGCCCAATGGCCTGGGAAATTTTCACTTTCCCAATCAGATAATCTTAACTGGCAGTGGACAAGGAAAATAGTGAATAGATATTCGCAGTAAAAGATTACCCTGAATAGTCTGTCTGCTTTAAATTTCTACAAGGCATTGACACAAATAAAAAATATTTCTGTATACAAAGATACACTGATAAGAATGAAAAAATTTCCCACAAGCTCCCATCATGGCTAATAATGCATCTAGATGCTACTGACCGTGCTTAACAATGGAAAGATGACATTACTAGATTACTTCTCTGTTTACTTCAGCCCTAGAAGCATGGTCTTACCTGAGCGATTATTAGGAGACATGCGCACTGGTGAGATGGAGGGCGTGCGTGATGAAGAGTATGGTCTTTGCCGATCCCGCTCTATTGTCGAAGATGAGGCTACAAAGTGATACTGTGACCATCCATCCTGCATGAGGACAACATCAAACATTGGGACAGGTTTCAGTGAAAAAGATGCATATATACGATACTCCATTAAATGTAAATAATATTTGTATTTAATCAGTGTTTTCACTAATTATTATGAATGCTCAGTTACAATAATTACATATTAGCTCACAACGGCTACTCTGTTCTCCAATGCTAGGCTGCTTTACTCTGCCTAATTAAAGCATGCCAAGTATGCTCAATGCTGCAAAATATAAGATGGTGCTCAGGGTCCGTCCACACAACAGGGTAATGTCCTCTATAGGAGCACGGGGAGGTGTGATTTCTAAAGTGCACTGATGTGTTGCACATTAATTGGTCCATGGAAACCCTGCTCTGAAAGTTCCATGACATAATGCTGTTAAATCATATTAGGGAATTATTAGTGTGCACCACGAGGGTCCACGTGGACCAATTAATGCACAACATGTTAGTGGATTTTATAATGCAAACCCTCCATAGTGCACATTTTCCCACTGTATAAACAACCCCTCAGACACTACAATGTATCCCCCAAAATACCTACAACAGACACAAAGATACAATCTCTTTTAGGGCTGTGCAAAATCATGCAGAATTTGAATACAATTTTAGGTGTTTTCATTCTGCCCTTTTTCACACCACTACTTTTCCTGGAATGTCATACAAATGATAAGCCAACTGTGAAAATATGCAAAATCATGACATTTTGTCTGTTTTTACAGTGTAAACATTTTTTCCTCAAAAACAGTTCTATTCCAAAGAACATTTTAATTTTGCAAGAAAATGTTAAATGGCTAGAGGAGCCTTTTGAGCCTTCAAGCCTTTTGAATTTTGTATAAATATTTCACACACCCTCTAGTCTAGTTAATACACTGAGACTGCTCAGCTGTTTGTTCATAACTGGGAAACAAGAGTAGGTTCTTTATAGTGTTTTATTATAATATAATGCCCATTTTCCCCGGCACTGTTTTCTCTAGGGTTCACAGAAAAAGTTGCCCTCTGTATTTGAAATTGAAATGTGTAATGATATGAACATTTCTAAGTTAGCTGTTGTTCAAGTTCATATTACTGAAAATGACTTTATTTGTTCAGGAGTCAAACACTGGAGAGCCTACAGCTGCTTTATGGTCTAACATAACATAACATAAATACTAAACAGTAACATTTTTTCTTAATTAATTAAACTAGCATGAAAGCATAATGAGCTAAAATGGCTATTCGTAGCTCTGATATTGGACTCCACTATATTATTTCAGATGCCACAAAATATTTACTGATGAAATATCTTTATCATCTGTAAATCTTGTGCCAAATCTGTAATGTAAATTTACCAACTTGGGCACAAAATCTACTTGCCATTCCTACGATAACACTTTACTTAGCCCTTGAAAAAAATACTTTCCAGGGACCTGATCCAACTCCCATTGACCTCAATGAATATTGGGTCAAGTCCCAAGTGAGGAAACAAAAATTTTTTTGCAAGACTCATATAAGTGTGATTAAAAATATATATTATAAAACATTGTTAAAAACTGGCTCCAATTTCCCTCTTAATTTGGCTGTTTTGCTATATGAAGAGTAATTGCCACCACTTGTACTTTCAGGACACTCTGCTGAGGAAAAGTGGTGCTGTTTTTCTTCTTTAAACAGCAAAAGCAAAGAAGATGCTTGCTTATTAGATTTCTAGCTATATAGAATATGGATAACTTGAAATAGACACACTCAAGTTACAGTTAAAAGCACTGAATGCACATCTCTTCCCTCTATGTTGTTTGCATAGTGCATTGGTAAGTGGCTGTGTGTCAACTGTGAAATTACAACACATGTTTAAAAGGAAAATTAAGAGTGAAATTTGGGTCATAGCTTTTGAAGATGGGTCTATTATTTTCATTGGAGTGGCTAGCTATAGAGCATTTGTTGGGAAAATAACACCACGGGCCACAGACTATCCAATAAGTTCCTGGACTGCATTGCAGACAACTTTTTATTTCAGAAAGTTGAAAAAGCTACTAGGGGGGAAGCTGTTCTAGACTTGATTTTAACAAATAGGGAGGAACTCGTCAAGAATTTGAAAGCAGAAGGAAGCTTGGGTGAAAGTGCTCATGAAATCATAGAGTTTGCAATTCTAAGGAAGGGTAGAAGGGAGTACAGCAAAATAGAGACAATGGATTTCAGGAAGGCGGATTTTGGTAAGCTCAGAGAGCTGATAGGTAAGGTCCCATGGGAATCAAGACTGAGGGGAAAAACAACTGAGGAGAGTTGGCAGTTTTTCAAAGGGATGCTATTAAGGGCCCAAAAGCGAGCTATTCCGATGGTTAGGAAAGATAGAAAATGTGGCAAAAGACCACCTTGGCTTAACCATGAGATCTTGCGTGACCTACAAAATAAAAAGGCGTCATATAAAAAATGGAAACTAGGTCAGATTACAAAGGACGAATATAGGCAAATAACACAGGAATGCAGAGGCAAGATTAGAAAGGCAAAGTCACAAAATGAGCTCAAACTAGCTATGGGAATAAAGGGAAACAAGAAGACTTTTTATCAATACATTAGAAGCAAGAGGAAGACCAAGGACAGGGTAGGCCCACTGCTCAGTGAGGAGGGGGAAACAGTAATGGGAGACTTGGAAATGGCAGAGATGCTTAATGACTTCTTTGTTTCGGTCTTCACTGAGAAGTCTGAAGGAATGTCTAATATAGTGAATGCTTACGGGAAAAGGGTAGATTTAGAAGATAAAATAAAAAAAGAGCAAGTAAAAAATCACTTAGAAAAGTTAGATGCCTGCAAGTCACCAGGGCTTGATGAAATGCATCCTAGAATACTCAAGGAGTTAATAGAGGAGGTATCTGAGCCTCTAGCTATTATCTTTGGGAAATCATGGGAGACGGGGGAGATTCCAGAAGACTGGAAAAGGGCAAATATAGTGCCCATCTATAAAAAGGGAGATAAAAGCAACCCAGGAAACTACAGACCAGTTAGTTTAACTTCTGTGCCAGGGAAGATAATGGAGCAGGTAATTAAAGAAATCATCTGCAAACACTTGGAAGGTGGTAAGGTGATAGGGAATAGCCAGCATGGATTTGTAAAGAACAAATCGTGTCAAACTAATCTGATAGCTTTCTTTGATAGGATAAAGAGCCTTGTGGATAAGGGAGAAGCGGTGGATGTGATATACCTAGACTTTAGTAAGGCATTTGATACGGTCTCGCATGATATTCTTATAGATAAACTAGGAAAGTACAATTTAGATGGGGCTACTATAAGGTGGGTGCATAACTGGCTGGATAACCGTACTCAGAGAGTAGTTATTAATGGCTCCCAATCCTGCTGGAAAGGTATAACAAGTGGGGTTCCGCAGGGGTCTGTTTTGGGACCGGCTCTGTTCAATATCTTCATCAACGATTTAGATGTTGGCATAGAGGGTACGCTTATTAAGTAGGCGGACGATACCAAACTGTGAGGGATTGCAACTGCTTTGGAGGACAGGGTCAAAATTCAAAATGATCTGAACAAATTGGAGAAATGGTCTGAGGTAAACAGGATGAAGTTCAATAAAGATAAATGCAAAGTGCTCCACTTAGGAAGGAACAATCAGTTTCACACATACAGAATGGGAAGAGACTGTCTAGGAAGGAGTATGGCAGAAAGAGATCTAGGGGTCATAGTAGACCACAAGCTTAATATGAGTCAACAGTGTGATACTGTTGCAAAAAAAGCAAACATGATTCTGGGATGCATTAACAGGTGTGTTGTAAACAAGACACGAGAAGTCATTCTTCCGCTTTACTCTGCGCTGGTCAGGCCTCAGCTGGAGTATTGTGTCCAGTTCTGGGCACCGCATTTCAAGAAAGATGTGGAGAAATTGGAGAGGGTCCAGAGAAGAGCAACAAGAATGATTAAAGGTCTTGAGAACATGACCTATGAAGGAAGGCTGAAGGAATTGGGTTTGTTTAGTTTGGAAAAGAGAAGACTGAGAGGGGACATGATAGCAGTTTTCAGGTATCTAAAAGGGTGTCATCAGGAGGAGGGAGAAAACTTGTTCACCTTAGCCTCCAATGATAGAACAAGAAGCAATGGGCTTAAACTGCAGCAAGGGAGATTTAGGTTGGACATTAGGAAAAAGTTCCTAACTGTCAGGGTAGTTAAACACTGGAATAGATTGCCTAGGGAAGTTGTGGAATCTCCATCTCTGGAGATATTTAAGAGTAGGTTAGATAAATGTCTATTAGGGATGGTCTAGACAGTATTTGGTCCTGCCATGAGGGCAGGGGACTGGACTCGATGACCTCTCGAGGTCCCTTCCAGTCCTAGAGTCTATGAGTCATTTGTCCATATAGGAAAGTGATGTTTGTGCCTCTTCACAGGATCTCTATGTCCCCAGGCAGTGAAGGGCCATATAGAAAATGTAGGGAGAAAAACAGGGACCCAATAAAGAATAGTAAGAATTACTAGAAAATGTCAGTTAATCCTTATTACCAATGATAAGAAAGAATTTTCTAAATCCAATCAATCATCTCCAGCAAGCAGATGACTTGGAAGTGTTTATAAATCCATTGTATGCCCACATCTTGAATATTGTGTGTAGATGTGGTTGCCTCATCTCAAAACAGATATATTGGAATTAGAAAAGGTTCAGAAAATGGCAACAAAAATGAGTAAGGTATGGAATGGCCGCCATATGAGAGATTAACAAGACTGCAACTTTTGAGCTTGGAAAAGAGACAACTAAGGAGGGGATACGATAGAGGTCTATAAAATCATGACCGGTGTGGAGAAAGTAAATAAGGCAGTGTTATTTACTCCTTCTCATAACACAAGCACTAGGGGTCAACAAATGAAATTAATAGCCAGCAAGTTTAAAACAAACAAAAGGAAGTATTTTTTTTCACACAACGCAGAGTCAACCTGTGGAACTCCTTGCCAGAGGATTTTGTGAAGGCCAAGACTATAACAGGGTTAAAAAAAGAACTAGATAAGTTCATGGAGGATAAGTTCATTAATGGCTATTAGCCAGGATGGACAGAAGCTGGGAATGGGTGATGGGATGGATCACTTGATTATTACCTGTTCTGTTCATTTCCTCTGGGGCACCTGGCATTGGCCATTGTCAGAAGAGAAGATACTGGGCTAGATGGACCTTTGATCTGACCCAATATGGCGGTTTTTATGTTCTTGTAAGATGTGCCCTTCAAGCTCTACACCCAATGATGATGTTAAAACCCGATATTATTTTCAAGTGCACAACTGTTTTTTCTTTATGTTAAACCAATTTGGAAATGATCAGAGACTGCTTAAAGCACATGGAGACATAAAACAAGAGCTAAGAGTTAAAAATCTTTGAAATGTCATAATGAATAGTTTAATTCCATTTATCTTACCTATTTATCCCCACCCACAGTTCAGGATCTTACACAGTAGTCTCAGAAAACTTTATAAATAAAATTTTACCAGGTACACATCTTAGTTAATATTAATTTACATAATAACTTATCCTTTATGAGAATCACACACTTATTACTTTGAAATCTCTGATCCCAGTGAGAAGCACTGATCCCCTCTTCCCTCTTTTCATTCTCTTGAGATTAGCAGTTCTCATGGGAATGGTGGCAGGCTTTTCACATTTCTAATTATTTTATTTTAAAGTGACAGATCTGCTAGTCCAGGGTTTCTCAAACAGGGGTCGCCACTTGTATAGGGAAAGCCTCTGGTGGGCTGGGCCAGTGTGTTTATCTGCCCCATCTGCAGGTCCGGCCGATCACAGCTCCCACTGGCTGCAGATCGCTGCTCCGGGACAATAGGAGCTGCTGGAAGCGGCACAGGCTGAGGGACTTACTGGCCACCACTTCCAGCAGCCCCCATTGGCCTGCAACGGTGAACTGTGGCCAGTGGGAGCCACGATCAGCCGGACCTGCAGACGGGGCAGGTAAACACATGGGCCCGGCGTGCCAGGGGCTTTCCCTACACAAGCAGCAACCGCTGTTTGAGAAACCCTGGGCTAGCCCAAGCGGATGAGACGTGAGGGCAGAAGGGGGGAGCAGGCCACCCTCTGGGGAGATCTGATGTCAAAGGAGTGAAATGACCATCCAGCACTCTCCACCTGTACAAAGAGGTGACACTGATGCTACAGTTGACTTGCAGGTCCCTGGACCACTGCATGAAGAGCAAAGAGGTGCGTCAAAGGGATGAGGCAAGCTTTCAAGATTTTCAGCTCTCCTCACAGTTAGAGTGAGCACACAAACTGCGGTGCATACAGCCCTTGTTGGGACCTCCTTATCGCCATCTCTATGAGGGATATGGTGGAAGGATACTTAACCAAACTATGCAGAGCTTCAAAAAAGTGGGAGCTTCATAAAACGAGTTTTATTATAAGGTGTGTTTTTTTCCCAGGTTTTACTAGGATGGGTGTTTTTGTTAGTTTTTAAAATCCCTGTCCACACTGCACATTGAAAGGGTGCTAAAGCCATGCTGGCTACAAGCCTGCTGGAAAACAATTAGTAAGTACAGTTCTAATCCTTGTGGAGACGAACTTTCAAATAGCAATAGCAGGAGGGTGGTTTTGTTTTTTGTTTTTTTTTAGCACAGGGAAATTCTACATGACCACTGCTTTTAACCTCCTCCTTTCTCTCTCACACACACATTCACACACATAGACAGAGAATAGCATTATTCTCACTATAAAATGGAGACAATGAATATTAAAAAATGAACCTACTAACTGTTCTTCAAACCTTTACAAAAATCCATTTAATACCATTTAAAAATCAATTAACAATACTAGAGGCTTTAGGATCTTAAATGTTCTGTGCCAGCTGAAATTGGTATGTTTTGTTTCATGTTCATCCTGTATCATGACATCTCTCTGAAGTATCTACAACTGGGGTTGAAGTTGCTCTCAGCTGAGCAGGGAAAAATGGCAGCTTTCTGCTTGCTTACTGCATCGCATACCTGAATCCTTCTAGCATTCTACTGGAAAGTGAACGTTACCCCTCCCTCCTGTCCAGTACCACGAACTCGCCATAGCAGTGATATCTGGAGCCAGCTGGGTGAAGTTCCTTTGGCACTTCAGAGAACACTAAAAGTTTCTTCAGGCATTATGGTGGTTCTCAGCAGTGAAGGGGTTACATCTAGTTGTAGCTGGACTGCCAGTAGATATGAAGCTTAGTTGTACAGGACTTATTCCCCTCTATCCCCCATTGTTTTTCTCTCTGCTGAGAGCAGCTCCACCAATAAGTGCTTCAGAGACTAGAATCTGAGACTCAAAGTGCAATTTCAGTTGACAGTGGAACTTTTAGAATCTCCAGGATTGCAAGGCCCCAAATGCTTTTAATTCCTCTTTGATTTAATATAAATGCACAAACAGACAGAAAGGAAAAATCTTAGAGCTCTGGGAGACAGATGTGATTGATAGGGAGAAGAATGGACTTGGGGCTAATGCAAATAAATGGGAGTCAAGAGATCCCATTCTAGGCTTTCCCATGGACTGTGTCCCTTACGCTCTGTGTGCCTCTCAATTAAAGACACTGGGCTGAATTCTCCTCTCACTTAAACTGGTTTTACTCAGTGCAAACCTCGATTTCAGTAAGGTATTTGACACGGTTCCACATGGGGAATTATTAGTTAAATTGGAAAAGATGGGGATCAATATGAAAATTGAAAGGTGGATAAGGAACTGGTTAAAGGGGAGACTCCAACGGGTCGTACTGAAGGGTGAACTGTCAGGCTGGAAGGAGGTTACTAGTGGAGGTCCTCAAGGATCAGTTTTGGGACCAATCTTATTTAACCTTTTTATTACTGACCTTGGCACAAAAAGCGGAATGTGCTAATAAAGTTTGTGGATGACACAGGAAGACCTGGATGACCTTGTAAACTGGAGTAATAGTAATAGGATGAAATTTAATAGTGAAAGCAAGGTCATGCATTTAGGGATTAATAATAAGAATTTTAGTTATAAATTGGGGACACATCAGTTGGAAGCAACAGAGGAGGAGAAGGACCTTGGAGTATTGGTTGATCACAGGATGACTATGAGCCGCCAATGTGATATGGCCGTTAAAAAAGCGAATGCAGTTTTAGGATGCATCAGGCGAGGTATTTCCAGCAAAGATAAGGAGGTGTTAGTACCGTTTTTATAAGGCACTGGTGAGACCTCATCTGGAATACTGTGTGCAGTTCTGGTCTCCCATGTTTAAGAAGGATGAATTCAAACTGGAACAGGTTCAGAGACGGGCTACTAGGATGATCCGAGGAATGGAAAACCTGTCCTATGAAAGGAGACTCAAAGAGTTTGGCTTGTTTAGCCTAACCAAAAGAAGGTTGAGAGGGGATATGCTTGCTCTTTATAAATATATCAGAGGGATTAATATTAGGGAGGGAGAGGAATTATCTAAGCTTAGTACCAATGTAGACACAAGAACAAATGGATATAAACTGGACACTAGGAAGTTTAGACTTGAAATTAGACAAAGGTTTCTAACCATTAGAGGAGTGAAGTTCTGGAACAGCCTTCCAAGAAGAGTAGTGGGGGAAAAAGACATATCTGGCTTTAAGACTAAGCTTGATAAGTTTATGGAAGGGATGGTATGATGGGATAGCTTAATTTTGGCAACTGATCTTTGCTTATCAGCAGGTAAGTATGCCCAGTGGTCTGTGATGGGATGTTAGATGGGATGGGATCTTAGTTACTGCAGAGAATTCTTTCCTGAGTGCTGACTGGTGAGTCTTGCCCAAATGCTCAGGGTTTAGCTGATCGCCACATTTGGGGTCGGGAAGGAATTTTCCTCCCAGGGCAGATTGGCAGAGGCCCTGGAGGTTTTTCGCCTTCGTCTGCAGCGTGGGGCATGGGTCACTTGCTGGTGGATTCTCTGCAGCTTGAGGTCTTCAAACCACAATTTGAAGACTTCAATAACTCAGACATAGGTTAGGGGTTTGTTATAGAAGTGGATAGGTAGGATTCTGTGACCTGCTTTGTGCAGGAGGTCAGACTAGATGATCATATTGGTCCCTTCTGACCCTAAAGTCTAAAGTCTATGAGAAATCCATTGCTCAATGGAGCTACTTCTGATTTACACTGAGGTAAGTGAGAACAGAATGAGGAACTATAATACCTTCTGTCACACAGGGTGTTGTGAGTTATAATTCATGCATGTTTGTAAAGCACATTAAAATCTTCAGCTAAAAAGGCACTAAAAGTATATGCAAAGAATTAACAGAGTATGGGCTAGATACTCATCCACTGTAAACTGGCACAACTCTATTGAATGATTTCAGTGGAGCTATGAAGATTTATACCAAATGAGGGTCTGTCCCTATAGTCTATCCTATGTGACCGTTGTCTAATATCTACACACGTTAGAGCCTTTGTTAACAAAACTGGTCCATTTTTTAGTCCATCTGAAAATGAAAATAAAAGTTTTACCATTTCAATATCAGAGCAAAAAGATAATAAGGAGCCTCTTATACCAGGCCCGCTCTCCTCTCCCTCAAATCCTTTATGCAAAATCAATCTACCATCACACTTCGTTTTATTGGAGTGCTTCAATTTTTGGTATAGTGAAACAAAGTTATCCCAAACATTAATATAAATATAAATATTATTATGAGCTCAGATTGCTTTTGATTAGACTGATTACGGTAGATACCACTGTCACTGGATGATAATGTTCAAATAGTGCTTTCTGACAGAATTTTTGCATGTGTCTGATAGGCCGCCATAATACCCCAAAAGCTGAATACTTTTAATAAAATCTATCCGTAGCTCTCATCTGCTCCAACAATAGAAATTTCTTTCCATTTTTAAGGTAAACAGTTTCTAACAAATTTATTAAAACTATTCCCATCAACAATTCTAGAAGCTATTAATGTTAAATATTTCAACTAATTTTTAAGAGCCAAAAGGGAGTGTGTTGAATTTAATGCAGAAGTAAATACCACCTGACGTGCTGGTTGCTTTCATTAGTTTGTTTCAGCTCCAGTGCCTATAATGACATTTAATTAAATTGATTTGGATACTTAAAGGTACTGTATATAAGGGTCTCTTAAAGAGAATACATGCTATCTTCAAAAGCAAAGTCTGTGTGCAAGTGTTTTTCAGAAACCAATCTGCCATCAGCCTGATGTACCAAAGGAAAAATAGGACAAAAAGATTTGATAAACTGGAAAGAAAATCAGTGTAATTCTCTTATAGAGGGGATGCCATTGTTAACTCCCAACAATTAGTTAACAGGTAGCAACTGTGCACCTAAATAAATCACAAATAACCAAAGTAGGGTAATGTCATATTAGCCCTCAGCAGCTGTTCAGAGGTTCCACATTTTGCACTATATTCTGATTATGCCTATAATGACTATCTATTTTTCCTAAGTAATATGAAGGCCCCAGGAGAAGGCATGCATTTATTGCAACTAGATCAACACTGGCATATATCCAGTTATGTGTTGTCAGGAATCTGTCAGCGAGTAACTTTTAAGTGGAGAGCTACCCATAACAGTTGTGGAGAAAAAAAGAACAAGAGTTTAGAACTAATCATTTTTCATAGGCTTCACACTTGTGCCAGTACGTCATCGCTCTCCTCAGCTCTGAGTCATTACGAGACTCTATCATTCTTCTCTAATCCACAGCAGCTGATTATTTTGTCTGGTATTAGGTGTATTCATGTACTATACTTAACATTAAAAGACTATGTCAAATGCCTGTTTCAGCTTCTTTAGTTCTTGTTATCTTTCAAAGATATGTCTTGGTCAGGGAGAGGGCATATAAACCCAGCTACTTCAGCCAGAGCTGGCCCCCTTCCCACACCTGACTCAATCTTGATTTTAGTATGTACTGTACAAACATAGTCAAAGATAGTCCCTGCCTGCCACGAGGAGCTTACAATCTAAATAGACAGGACAAAGGGCAAGATGGAGGAGGGAGAAAATGATTTTCCCAAGGACAAAGAGCAGACCAGTCGTGAAGCTGAATAGAACCTGTAGGCCTTGCTGGAGCCCTAGGCATAACTAACAGTATGAACCAAAGGCAGTCACCCAGAGTGAGCCTGGTCTTGGCAAAATAGCAACACACTAGGTATTAGCCAACCAAGTCAGCATATTCCTGACCTGAGGGGATGGTACAGAAGCACTCACACCTCTCAAGTAACTACATAAACAAATTCCCCAAGAGCAGGTATAAAAACATACTGACCTCTCATAAGATATGGATGGAATGACAGGATAGTGGATGAGGTTGTTTCGTTTGAACTAGCACGTACAAGATAGAACGATGGTAACTAACAACATATGGAATGTAAAATGTAACATGTTTGTATCAATGTATAATAGGAGAAGACATAGGAGGGGCAGCTTTGTACTGGCCTAGAAGACAGCATCATGTTATGTTAATCAAACTGGTACCTTGTCGTGAGCACACATGTGTTAGTGTACCTGTAACTCCCATGGGGCAAAAGTACCATGCTTTGTCAACAATAAACCTGACTACACTTTTCACCACAGAACAGAGCCTGTGGTCTTTCTGTATGAGTAACATCAAGGTCTGCTGAATCAACGCGCTGCGCTCTCTGCTAGTGCAGATACCATCACAGCTCCAAGAGCAGTGGCACTAGCAGCATTAACAACACTGCAGCACCAACAACACTTAGCAACATTAACAACAGAACCAAGTTCTCCTGACTTTAAGTCTAGCGCCCGACCTACTAGACCATACTGCTGCTATTAGATTCAGTTAGCAGCAAAATCTGCACAACATGGTTTTAGAACTCAGTTTAGTCTGATTGTACAGAAGTTAAAGATCCTACTCAAGTTTAATCTCAAGTACTGTCTCTTAACCTTCCCTGCTGAGATTTCAATGTCAAATGTCCATTCACCTCCCAAAGTAAAATATCATTATAAACTACTATCCTCTAATAACATCCTCCCAAAAATGACATCACACCACTGGGCAATGCTGACTGGCTTTTGTTTTGAGAATATTCTTATAATACTTCTGTAAAATTTACATATGGAAGCATATCTCTGAGAATCCCACAATGTTTCAGCAAACTCTAGTCTAAGTGGCTTAATCACAATCAAAACATAGTTATTCCAGCTGATCAGAAGGCAGAGATGCTGCTTATTTACTGGCAGAAAACTACCATTTTTGCAAGTTGTGCCATTCCCTGGCCCTGATTAGTTTTAAGGTTCATACTAATATAATCACTTCACAGTTATTTCTTAAGAGCCTTGCAGTGTAAAAATCCCTGCCCTATGACTAGTTGATAATCATTAGCCAATCAGGTGACAGTGATTTGCATAAAAGTGTAGCGTTTTCAATAACAGCCATGAATATGCAGATCCTCGACTCCTATTGAGGCCTGTACTCTGATTACTGCCTTCAAAATTACCAAAGTATTTGTCAGAAAGAAAGACATCAACTCCTGTGGTGTCCCGGTACAGAAGAGAAGAAGTAATGACAACAAACATCATACTATGAAATTACTGAGATAGAAACTATTTACAAAATATATATTTTAAAACTTTCTAACATTCTATTTCCTCCTTCAGGGCTAATACTGTTCTGCCTGGAATCAACAGGAGTTTTTCCATTTAACAAAGCGGGACTGGAACCTTCTTCTTGTTCCTCTTCCTTGCCTATGAGCTAGCATTTTGCTATTGTCAGCTTATTAATTATAAATATGACATTTCCTGTAATGATATAATATGGTAAAATACCAGGGTAAGCACCTATGAGAGAACTACACCCAGCAAGCTGATGTTAGAAATAGAAAGTGATAGGATATATGATACCGTAACAAACAAGCACATTATATTGACTGAGCTTACTTTGGAACTCAGCAGGAAATTGCTCTCGGTTGTTGGTGCTGCATCTTTTTCATGCTGAAGCTTTGTTGTCAGGCTAAGTGGAACATTCCTGACTGGTGTGCACTAGTGTGACATTGTCTAATTTAAAGGATAAAGCTGATGTGAATGAAGTCAAGTCTCATCAGACTGATAAAATTCTGGGCATCTTTTCCCTTGCAGTTTGTTGTTCTGATCTAATAAGATCCAACAGATATTAGAACTGAATCAGATACTCTACACATATTGGCATATGAAAGCTAAGCATTCAACATGACGGTAGCACTGTGGGGAGGAATGTGCACACACATCTAGCAGAGTTTTTGACTGGGATCTTAGAAATAATATAGTCTAAAATATTTAGCGACAACTACATTTATCGTTAGTATCTAATATCTAGAAACATTAAATGCAGTAAGTGCATTCCTTAGTAGTTCACATAGCATTTATGGGCAGCACAGTGCTCAGTCTGATTCTCCTCCTTGTTTCCAGCTGTTAAACTGATTCACAGAAGCCAAAAAATATATTGAAATACTTTCCTCTCATGACTTTTCCATGTAAACACTTGAGGTAGTGGACACATGGATGTTATACACTAATGAATGGGAGGGGAGATGCCAAGAGGCAACCTTCCTATTAAGCTGTGGTTCAGTGGAATTATGGAAAAGTTTGAGACTCCCATTCTATCTGTTATAAACACAGGTAGCAGTAAACATCATGCAGAAAAATATCAATTTATCAGAACCTGTCACATGTATGTTTACATACATTGCAGAGAATGTGGTTTGCACAAAGATAATGTCCTCAGCAAGATGCAACATGTCAGATGGAAATTGTGATTCCCTGCATTCCACAGCTAAAGAATGTACCATTTAAAAAATATAAATTTGTGCATATATAAATATTTACTGTAGATAGATAGTTTTATACATACAAAAAGCAAAAATACATAAGCCCTTCTAGTGTACTTGCAGTTATTTTGGATTGAAGATTTGGGATTTTTGCTTTGAGAGATCAATTTAATTAATAATTAATTTACTTAATTTCCTAAATCCAGCCCTTTCCAAAACATCCCTTATTTATCAAAAAAAAATTTTTTTTTCAATAAGCTGGTTATATTAATACAATGAAGCCATTCTTAAACATCTCATATTCAGAAGGCAAAGTCCTAAGGTCCAAGAAGGACGAACATTTATTGATCTGTTTGTATTGTCTCAACAGAAACACAGAAGTAGTAGAGCATCCTTAAGCTCGTTATATTGACCTGTTATATGAGATACTCTGAAGAAATGGCTTTGTATTTTCAAATACTTGGGGTAAAATGAGAGACAATTATAGAAGATACATAGAGGATTTTTATTCCCAGGATTTTGTCTTAATATCAAGATGAGAACTCAAGATTTGTTATTGAAAAGAGCAATAGGAAACATTCAGAAAGATTTGGAATGCTCCCAATTTGGACACTTGCAGTTCATTTTTTGGTTAACTACTTTGGGCCAGACGCTGCATTGAGTTATGACAATATAAATCTGGAGAAACTGACTTCAGAATACAGAGGGGAATATCTGCAGGTCTGCCAACCCCAATTGTCCAAAAATCATGTCACTCCCCCAAAATAATCAGATTTAAAAATTAATACATGTGGGGTTGTTTCTTTGCCTTTTTGTTTTTGAGACTTTAGGATTCATGTTCTCCAGCTTTTCTTTGCAATCATGAGAGCTGAAAACAAACTTTTAAAAAAAATGAAAGCTGAGATTCTCACTTAATATCATTACTCCAGGAACTTGGGTTTCAGAAAATCACTAAATATATGTAAATCTGTTAATTAATTGCAAGAGTTTTTAACGCTATATTTGTGAGAGCACGACTGTAGTGGTCAGAACAAAAAGAAGAATGTATTTCCTGTTACTTGCAACAAAAACGTTATGGGCCACACCTATGACTGCCCCGGGCAGATATGCCAGTGTGGGAGAGTGGCACAAAAACTTTCCCCTGGTTCTCCTTTCACACACCTGTAATTGGGGAGCATAGACACTGCCCCCGGTATGCCTACCCAAAGTGTTGGGATGATGGTGGTGTGCTCTCTTAATCTCCCCGTGTACCAATCAGCATAACTGGCAGCATTGTGGGGAGTGAGCAGTGCACTCTGTAAATGGGTGGCTGAGCTGTTGCTGTAGTCTGCATTTCTCTAAAGCCCGATAAGGAGTTCTCTCTAAGTCAGTTAGAATTCTGCCCAGGGCTCCCTCTGAGATGGTGCCATCTCTCTGACCTTGAGGGCAACATTTTAAAGGTACGATTTAACTCAAGCATGCCTGAAACGGAATGTACAAACTATGCACAACAATATTTCCATTCTGCGCTCTGACTATACACAATTGACTCCATCCTGTGGTTGTTATTCAGCCAAAAATTCCCAATGTGAAGTTAAATAAACAAATAACATTTATAAACATGCAGTTTCTACACATCACAGAAATGTCAGCCTCTTTAAGAATCTAGTAATGGGAATTTATATGAAGGAAGGAAGGGAGAAAAAGATTCCTAGGTCATACAACCATTTACTATAGCAAAACTGGAACTGAATAAGGACTAATAAGCACTAGGCAGGCTATTTCTCTGATAAAGTGACATCTTCAAAATCAGTAGTTTATTTCTTTCATTTCTATATAGGATTTAGTGCTCTCAGCTCTATCTTCAAGACTCTGAAAGCAAGGTCCATTAATTCTCAGAATGTCAACATCTCATACCTAAAGAATTATTAATGCATTTTCCGCGTCTCACTTTTGAAATTATTATTGCAGAGCCTTAGATGCTAAGCCCTGTTGAGATAGTTGGCCATGTTTTTTTCTTTCAAACACTCTTTTATTAGTGTAATCAGTCATATGAAACAGAAGTAACCACTGTGGGCATTATTTTAAATCTGAGCTCCTGAGGTTAGTTGTGAAGGATACACAATCAGTCTCTGATGTATCAATAACTTTGAAAATCCATCTAAGTGAAAAACTGCTAGATAACTGTGCTCAACTGCCTTATATGCTGTGGCAGAGGAAGGTTTCAGGAAATCAGTCAGGCATCACTTTACCTATCCATAACTAATTCTTGATTTCCTGTTGTGTGAGTATGATGATGACAAGACCTAATCTAATGAATAGAACAGTTGTAAGAAAAGGTAACAAGGTGTGAGGCAAAGCATGAACAACAAGACGTCAGACATAATAGGGTTCATTATTCATTTTGCTGAAGTTATATGCAGCTAAATAATAAGGCTTTCAAAACATTGCAATAAAATAATAAATGCATTTTTCAAAGAACTGTAGTACCATTTCATATACCTCTAAGAAAGGAACAATGGCTATAATCTACTGTTCTAAAAGACATGGCAGCATTTGGCCCTTGGGCTAGCATCTTTGCCTTCCATGTTTTTTGCTGCATAAGATGTGTTAGCTAGAATTTAAATATTTAATGAGCAGAGATTATTTTGACTAATATCTAATGCAGACAACAGGCACTTATATCCAAAAAACTCAATCTACAAAATTATTTGATGTTTAACGACATTTTTCTTCCAAATGCAAAACTTAGACATCTTTTAACATGGATATGTAATAAAGTGGGAAATTTAATCCCTAACTCGTGGCTACAGAAGTCAGGTGTGGGACATGTGTTGTTCTATTCCAAATTGCAGGTCAGTAGACAAACTCAACCCTAAAGTACTTGCACAGATCAGAACCCATAGAACACCTCTCTCTTTTTACCTGCAACACCAACAAGTAAACCAACATGGTGTTCTACTCCATCTCTGGACATAAAATGTGATAACATCAACAACATGACAAATCTTGTTTAATCGAGGAGCTGAAAAAACAAACTGAACCCAATCTTCTATCATCACCTATTCCCCAATGGCGAGGAACACATTAGGAATGGTTACAGTGACTGTGATCAAAAACCATTTGGGTTTTGCGCTGCTTGGAGAATAGCGTTCCAGTTGAAAAATATGATGATATGTTAATTTATATGTAGAGGCACCATAGAATTCTGTGATCCAAACAAGCCTTCTTAGAAATTAGCACGTATGCTCATGCTACAGTAGGTTTCAGTTCCAATAAAATTTTGCAAGAATACAGACTCTTTCTGTTTAGAAAACTGAAGGACTGTTATTAAATTATGTGCCCATAAACACACACATATTTGAACACATAATTTAAGCACACACCTGGACAATCTTAGAGATCACCCTAAATGAAGAGCAATATGTAGTCTGTTAATAAAATATTTTTGGGAGTTTTCAAGTCATCCAACAAAAGGTCCACCCTGTTAACTCAAGCTTATAAAATCGTCAGAACTTGTACCTCCAACAACTACTTTCTTTAAAAATACCTGGAGTATCAATAAAAGGACTGAAATGTATTTAGAATGTAGAGACTTGGCTATGACATTTTTAGCAAGAAAAAGTAGAAATATCCAAACCAAGCAAAAGCTGAATGTTTTCACTCACATTTCACATATTCAGGTGCAGTGGCAAAATCCATTCCTCTGAATGTGAACCACATCATCTGATAAATGAACTAAGAAAAACAGAACTGAGTGCAGCTGCTAGTTCTCTTTCCCAGTGTCCTCCAATGACAACCATCTTTAAACTACATCTGTATTCTGGTACCAGTCCCTAAATCTCTATTACAACATGGTGAGCAAGGTAACTAATAAAATGTACTTCCACAGCAATTTCTGCATCAGCCATTATTAGATCATGTTGGACACGAAAGAGTTGAAGCTAGGTTATCAACATACAAGCTTAACATTTAGTCAATCACACTGCTTGGGTTGAATTTACATTTTCTAGTCACATGAAACAAGCATTTTTTATTTCCCTAAAGGGCAGAGATGAACTAGATCTTACTGCAGCAACATACAGAAACCTCAACGAAGAAAGCCCAAAATAAAACATCGCAATAGTACAGCAATACCTCTTCATTTTCTTCTAGGAAGAGAACAAGGTTTTAGTGCCAAAATGATAGCTATAATTTGATATATCCTTCTTCTCTGTGTTACTTCAATATTACATCACTCAAAAAGTCCTGTCTACTTCATTTAATTTTTAAGTTAGCAGTGGGGACCACAGAAAACAGTTCAAGTTTACTGTAAAGTCATGAGTTTCTAAATAATTCAACTTCCTTATTGGGATACCCAAGAATCTCCTTGTCATAGATGTGCTTTCCCCTTTGCCTACATTATAGGATGCAAGCATCAAGGCTACACTGTAATAAAGAATGAGCTCTAGTTCTGTACTTTAAAGATTATATACCATTAACAAATTATTACTATTAGAGATATGTGAACTGATCTGAATAAAATAGCAACCAACACAAAGAACTGCCCACACTTAAATAAAATTTAACCATTTTCCATCTTGAAATTAGCCAGATTAACAGTTTTTAGAAGGTATTTTACATTCAATGAAAGCACTTCCTGGGTTTGGTTATTTTAATCTTTACTGTAAAATAGTGATGTGCCTATCTTTACATCAGCATCTTAGCACAGGTAAACAGGCATTTGAATGCTTTTCTGGATCATCTGAATTTTTCTGAAGTTTGTTTGTTTGTGATTTATTTTTGTTGGAGACACTTTCAGAACTTAGATTACATTTAAAAGGAGTAAAAAAATTAAGAAGACCAAAAAGACACCTGTATTTAATTTTTGAAGTTGCATACACTATGTTGAGGGATTAAAACTTTATCTTACTCCCAGGAACTGAATATCTGAATAAAAAAGTACTGCAGTCATGACTTTATATATACACGAAAACCCTTCAGATTCTAGACACCTGTCCGTATCTTTAGTCTTGAGCGAGCTTCGGGACTTATAGTTAAATAACTCAGTTCAGAAGGAAGGCTGTCAGTCAAAGACACTACTGAGGGGGTGAGATATTTGAAATTTTACTTGTCAGTCTTCACAGAGAGTGGAAAAGAACCTGCTGTGTGCAAAGATAAAGCATTTAATGGACAATTTTTGCAAAATTATGAGCTAAAAGTTAGACTCCTACTTCTATATTTAGCAACTAAAGAAAAGACTTGGATTTCAAAAGTGAGCCCCCTACATTCAGCATAAAAGACAACTGGAGCTTGCTTCTACAGTTACTGTTTTATCATATGACTATGATGACAACAATACACCCATTAATATTTCTGCTAGACAACAGTACAGAGAATTTAATGGAAAAGTAAACTCCTGAAATGTGGTTTGTTGTTGACTCCACTGTTATCTCTTGAGTTTAGCAGTTTTTGGATGGGAACTACTTCACCTTCTACAAATTCTTTCCTCTATGTTTCTTATAAATAATATAAAGATTCTTCTGCTAAACCAGCAGGCTGGTTACAATACCAAATATTAAAGGAATGTACTAGTACCTCTAAGCCCCTGGTGCTAAAAGAAATGGTAATAGCTACAGTTCTGGATGCTTACTGAAACTCAAGCTCAGACCTTTGGAAATTTGCTCATTAATACAAACACACACATTTAAGGCTGAAAATTATATTTCTAATAGAAATTTAAATGAATAAATATATATAATGCAGTTATGATGGTTCAATTTGCTTATATATATAGATATAGATATATAGTCAAATTGAACCATCACAACTGCATTTTATGGCTACAGCTAAACTAATAGGAAACAAAACATTATTACAGCGAGGGTTAGATTCTGAGCTACACCTGTATAACACTGAAGTTACTACAGGGTTACACCAATGTAAATTAGACGAAAATCTGGGATTGACTCTTGACTTCAACACAGAATTAATTTTAGAACATTACAAAATATTTAGAAGACAGCTGTAAAGACTGAAATTGCTTACAAATGGAATATGCACATTTTCAAAAAAATTAAGAATGACTAAAATAATGGTAGGTGATATTATACATTTAATGGCCTCTAACATGAATGGCATCAAAAGAATGAAACAACATCAAATGCAAAATGATACAAATAAACTGAAATTGTATCACATACAGTCTGTTATGGGACTATTTAGAAACAACAACCTTTCAGAAAGATATCTCCAGCAAATCCACATGGAAACAAAGGGTCAGATTCTCCCATTCCATCATGTGTTGTCAGTGCTACTATTTTGATTTGGCAGGGTTTTATATCCTCTTTGAAGGAATGTAAATGATGACATAGGTGCAAGGCAGTGGAGTATCGGGCCAATATATGGTACTTTTTAAAATTCATCTAGTGTCGCCTTTAGCCCATCATGAGAACTATTTATTTACATAGTAGGAATTGTACAGTATTTAATAGACTGTTTCATGCTGGTAATGGTTATTTTAAGCCACGTTAAATGATAAAAAAATAAGTGATAATAAAATAGTGGCAGTCCCTTTTCTTTCTAATATTGTTAGTAAATGTAAAAGGGAATAAGAAGGACTGGCAGGAATGTTATTTGAAAAGACATATAAGATAGGAATTGTTAAAAGTAGAGCCTATAAGTTTATTTCATTGATTGCACGACTGCAATGAAATTCTTTTGTATTAAAAAAAGCATAACTGCTATGTCCTGTGTGGCTAACAAACAAATCTGTAAGTGCTTGCTATGTCTATACCACTTGTTCACAGGTTTGCTTGTGTGATGTGTACAGAAGATGTAGCAGTTATTGTTTTCTCTTGCAATAACACCACACAGTAGCATTTTAGCAAGAAAAGGAAGGGTGTCAGGGTAAATCAAAAGAAAGGAGCAGTTAAGGGAATGGAATTTTGATATCTAAAATCTGAATAGTGTCCTTATAAGAAAATGATTAGTTATGCTACATCAGGTTGAGCCTCATTGGTGTTAATTATATCTGTATGAAATCTACTTGTCCTGTTCCTGCTAACACAGGATATTTACATTTTATCAAGAACTTTGTTGATACTTTGAACACATTCACTTTATCAACAGAATAGATTAACTTGATTAATTTTGTTCCCATAATGAAATGTACTGACTTTTTTTTTAAAGTGTGCTTGGATCACAAAAGAAGGGCTTGACAAAAAGTATTTCATTTGCTAACTGAAATACAGTATTTAGCAATAAGTGCATTTCTGATTGAAAGGTGTAAATAATCAACAGATATGTATGTGAATGATGGATAGCTTTAAAGGGAGCTAACGGACCAAACTTATTTATCCCTCTTTCCAATGTGCAATGTTCATACAGGACTTCAGTCATGCGACAATGCCACTGAAATTCATGGGACTACTTGTGTAAGTACAGTGAGCAGGATTTGGCCTACAGTGCATCAGGTACATTAAATTAAAATGTATCAGACGTATTTTTTTAATCCTGTAGTAGCAATTTATTATAGATTTAAATGTGTTCTCCATAGCTCTTCTGGGAGCAAATCTTAGTATGCATTAAACATCACAATTCAAGACTGATCAGATGACAGCCAGAATACCTGGGTTTGGGAATAGATTCTGGTTTCTTGGCTCTGCGAGAGAGTACGCTGAGCGTGCCATGACCCAGAATGATGGGAAGGTGAAAATCCTCTGTCCTCAGCCACTCTGAAGCCTGGGGCCGCCCACTGCCATAAATCAATTAATCAATCAATCATTTATTTAATCAGGTAGCTGCATTTTCACAGTGATATAGAAATGGGCTCTAGACAATGTCTTCTCTATAAAGCTATTGCAGTTTTAATTAAATTATAGACAGAGAGAGGTTACCTTATACCAGTTTATCTTAAAAAAGACGGTTACTTACCTTTGTAACTGTTGTTCTTCGAGATGTGTTGCTCATATCCATTCCAGTTAGGTGTGCGCGCCGCGCGTGCACGTTCGTCGGAAAACTTTTACCCTAGCAACTCGGTGGGCCGGCAGGTCGCCCCCTAGAGCGGCGCCATCATGGCGCTTGATATATATCCCTGCCGGCCCACCCGCTCCTCAGTTCCTTCTTGCCGGCTACTCCGACAGTGGGGAAGGAGGGCGGGTGTGGAATGGATATGAGCAACACATCTCGAAGAACAACAGTTACAAAGGTAAGTAACCGTCTTTTCTTCTTCGAGTGATTGCTCATATCCATTCCAGTTAGGTGAATCCCAAGCCTTACGTAGGCGGTGGGGTCGGAGTGAAATGTGGCAGAATGAAAACTGCTGAGCCAGAGGCTACAGCATCTCTTGACTGTTGAACCAGGGCATACTGCGAAGCAAAGGTATGGACCGAGGACCAATGGAGCTGCGCGACAGATCTCGTGGGTAGGAACACGAGCCAGCAAGGCGGCAGATGAAGCCTGAGCCCTGGTAAACTGCACGATGATGTGGCTTGGGGAAATACGAGCCAAATCATAACAAGTGCGGAAGTCTGCCATCACCCGAGATGTGATCCTCTGAGAGGAAAACAAGCAAGCCCTCTCTTTGGCCCGCTACCGTGACAGAGCTGGGGCACCTTACGAAATGGTTCTGGCAGCGCAATATAAATGCGAGCACTCCACAGATGTCCAAGGAGTGCAATGGTTGTGCCCATTGCGTTGAGCTGTGGGTAACATGAAAGGCCGAAACCACCTTAGGGAGGAAAGCCGGGTGCGGTCATAACTGCACCTTGTCTTTGTGAAACCTAGTGTACGGCGGAACCCTCGTAAGAGCTCTGAGCTCGGAGACCCGTCTGGCCGATGTAACAGCTACGAGGAAAGTTTGTCGTCCAAGACGGGTATATCAGAGGGCCAGTCGTGAACGGCTCGACTGGGGGAGACATAAGTCTGATTAAAACTAGGTTGAGGTCCCAGGTTGGGGCTGGCGGCGCACCCGAGGGTGCAAGCTCTCCAAGCCCTTGAGGGATCTCGAACCCATAGAGCGTGAGAACACGGAACGTCCACCTTAGCCTGGCTGGAAGGTAGAGATGGCTGCTGAGTGTATCCTCAGCGATGATACCGCCAGGACCTGCCGCTGAAGGCTAGAGGTAGGCCAAATAGAGGGGGTCGAGACCTCAGCAGGAGCAAGATCGAGTGTATTGCAGCTGTAGAAGAAACGCTTCCACCTGGCCCGGTACGTTGACCAGGTGGAAGGCTTCCTGTCACCCCGGCTCAGTTACGCAGCAGCCACACCGTGAGGCGAAGAGGCTGCAGGTCCGAGTGACGAAGCCTGCCGTTGCCCTGAGTGATGAGGTCTGTGTGGAGCGGCAGGGCAATTGGGTCTGTTATTGACAGGCCGAGCAACGTGGTATATCAGTGCTGCCTGGACCACTCTGGAGTGATCATGATGATGCGCGCTCTGCCCCTGCGGAGTTTGAGCAGGACCTAATGAACCAGTGGGAACAGTGGGAAGGCATAATGGAGTTGGCCTTTCCACGGCATCAGGAATGCGTCCAAGACCGATCCTGAGGAGAGACCTTGGAAGGAGCAGAACATCTGGCATTTTCTGCTCTCTCGGTGAGCGAACAGGTCTATGTGAGGAAACATCTCCGCTTCTGGACAGCAGAACGCCTCACATGGGGCAGAGTGATCACTCGTAAAACAGGAAAGACCTGCTGAGTCAAAGCGCCAAGACGTTCCGAACGCCTGGGAGAAAGGACGTCACCAGCTCCATCGAGTAGGCCATGCAAAAGTCCCGGAAATGGATGGCCTCCTGACAAAAAGGGGGGGGGGGAGGACCATGTCCCTCCCTGGATACTTATGAAGCACATGGCCGCTGTGTTGGCTGTAAACACCGAGATACAATGGCCTTGCAGCTGCCGCTGGAACCCCTGGTACGCCAGGCGGACTACTCTCATTTTTGGGGCATTGATGTGGAATGCCAGCTCCCGAGAAGACCAAAGGCCTTAAGCTCGGAGGTGACCGTGAGCACTTGAGCAGAGAGATGACGCGTCCGTCGTCAGGGGCAGTGAGGGCTGGGGCGGAGGAAACCGCCTCCCTGCCCACACCAGGGAGGGAGTTAGCCACCACTCTAGGGAGCCTAAGGTGCTAGAGGGAACGGTGACTACCATGACCATTGGCTCCCTGTCCGGGTGGTACGCCGAGGTGAGTCGGACTTGGAGAGGACGGAGGCGGAGCTTGGCATGTTTGGTTACCAACTTGCGGGCAACCATGGACCCAGGAGACTGAGACAAGTACGAGCCGAGGTCGTTGGGAAAGCCTGCAGACCTCAGATGATTGTTGCCATCGCCTAAAACCGCAGTTGTGATAAGCAGGCTCCGGCTAGGTAGGAGACCAAAATAGCTCCTAGGAAGTCCAACCTCTGCGTGGGAACCGGAGTGGATTGCTCTATAGTAATCATCAGGCCTTGACCTGTGAATAAGACCGTGACGATGCCCACGCGCTGAGTGGTTTGTGTCTCAGAGTCTCCTCGGATAAGCGAATCGTCCAGATACGGAAAAACGCATATCCGACATCAGCGAAGGTCGGCGGCGACTATGGCCGTAAACCAGAAGTACTGACAGTCAGCTAGAAAGCGGAGGTATCTCCTGTGCGGAGGGAAGATGGCGTTGCGAAAGTATGCGTCCTTCATATCCAGGGCGGCATAGTAGCCCCCCGGAGGCAAGGATGGAATAATGGTTCCCAGGGATACCGTGCAGAACTTCAACCTTATCCTAAACCGGTTGAGTCCGTGCAGGACTAGGAAGGTCTGAGACCTGCGTTCGAGTGGGGGACTAGGGCATAACGGGAGTAAAACCCCCTGCCCCTTTCGTCCATCGGCGTCTGCACCTCTTGTACGAGGAATTGCTCGTGAGAGGGGTCCCTGAACGGGGACAGGGCTGGAACAAATTAGAGGTGGTATCTATGCTCCACCGTGCGCAGGATTCAGCGATCTGAAATTAACTAGGGCCACGCCAGGAGAAAGCGGGATTGGGATCCCGGGCTGTGACTGGTACACCGCCCTCAGGCGCACCTTGGAAGGTTCGTCTTTGGTCCCAGTGGTAATTGCAAGGGACCTTGACCTGGGCTCTTTAGGGGTCCTGACGTTCGTCTGCGACCGCCTTGGCCTCGCCGTTTGCCAAAGTCCTGTCTCTGGCTAGGCACAGAGTATGGCGGGTGGGGGCAGAAAGGCCTGCGTTTGGTCGCTGGCATATGCATGCTGAGAGAGCGCATTAGGACCCTATTGTCCATTAGGCTTGGCAGCCTGGGGCTGTCTTTGCCGCGAAAGGCCTTTACCACAAAGGGTAAATCCTGAATGGCATACTGCAGCTCCGGCCGGAGGTTTAACCTGGAGCCATGAGATGCACCTCATGGCGACACCAAAGGCCAGAGTCCTGGCTGCAGAGTCTGCTGTATCCAACGAGGCCTGGAGGGATGCTCTGGGTACCTTTTTTCCCCCGTCCTCCAAGACGGCAGCGAACTCTTGGCCGGTTTCGGGGCTGGCGCCCGCTGGCCATCATATCAGAATCGTGGTCCTGAGCATAAGATCTGCGCATGTGGGACGACACGCACGCGTGTCCGGACGGCCACGGAGGCACCAAAAGAAGGCACAGGCAGAGTCCCCGACTCCACCGGACCCCGCCCAACCCGGCACCGGGAACCGGCACCGGGACGCGCACCGGCACCCGGAACGAGATCCAGGCCCGCAACCAGAATGGTGCCTGGAGGTCGACCGAGATCTCGAGGCTCGGGGAGAGGCTACAGGAGTCAAGGTACCTGTTGCGGTGCCGGGAGTCGGAACGGTGCCGATAGCGGGTCGGCGAATGGGATACCGACCGGTGCAGCGAGTGCGACTAGTACCGATGAGGAAAACAGCACCGGGACTGCAAGTGGTGTCGGGCGCGCCGACAGGATCTGGAGTGTCTGCGGGACCGTGATCATGAACGGTGCCGCTCTGCTGTGCTGACAGAGGACGGTCACATGAAGAGACTGTATTACCCGCACCGGCGGTGTCGGGGTCAGGCAGCATCGACTCTGTCATGGCAATGAGATCCCTCGCCGTTGATAATGCCTCCAGCATGGAGGGAACAGCAGGCTCAACCACAGTGCATACTGGGGAGCTGTCAGGCACCGGATTCGACGGCCCTCGTGGGACCGGGTTCGACGGTACCGAGGTCGTCAGAGCTTCGGTGGGCGTCGGTGCTGGGCGATCCGAGTTAGATGAGCTGTCTGGCTGCGGTGCCATCGGCACGGAAGCAGCAGGAGCAATAAGCTCAACCACGGCGTGCGCCGGGGAGCCGTCAGGCACCGGATTCCACGGCCCTTGTGGGACTGGAATCGACGGTGCCGACGTTGTCGGTGCCTCAGAGGTGTCGGTGCCGGGCAATCCGACTTAGACGAGCTGGCTGCGGCGCCGTTGGCACGGAAGCAGCAGGAGCAGTAGCTCAACCACGGCGCGTGCCGGGGAGCCATCAGGCACCGGATTCTACAGCCCTTATGGGACCGGGATCGACGGTGCCGACGTCGTCGGTGTCGCAGCAAGTGTCGGTGCGGGGCGATCCGACTTAGACGAGCTCTCTGGCTGCGGTGCCGTTGGCACGGAAGCAGCAGGAGCAGTAGCTCAACCACGGCGTGTGCCGGGGAGCCGTCAGGCACCGGATTCTACGGCCCTTGTAGGACCGGGATCGACGGAGCCGACATCGTCGGTGCCGCAGCAGGTGTTGGTGCCAGGCGATCCGACTTAGACGAGCTCTCTGGCTGCGGTGCTGTTGGCACGGAAGCAGCAGGAGCAGAAGCTCAACCACGGCGCGTGCCGGGGAGCCGTCAGGCACCGGATTCTACGGCCCTTGTGGGACCGGGATCGACGGTGCTGACGTCGTCGGTGCCGCAGCAGGTGTTGGTGCCAGGCGATCCGACTTAGACGAGCTCTCTGGCTGCGGTGCCGATGGCACGGAAGCAGCAGGAGCAGTAGCTCAACCACGGCGCGTGCCGGGGAGCCGTCAGGCACCGGATTCTATGGCCCTTGTGGGACCGGGATCGACGGTGCCGACGTCGTTGGTGCCTCAGCAGGTGTCGGTGCCGGGCGATCCGACTTAGACGAGCTCTCTGGCTGCGGTGCAGTTGGCACGGAAGCAGCAGGAGCAGTAAGCTCTACCACGGCGCGTGCCGGGGAGCTGTCAGGCACCGGATTCAATGGCCCTGGGGGACTGGAATCGACGGTGCCGATGTCATCGGTGCCTCTGCAGGTGTCGGTGTCGGGCCATCCGACTTAGGCGAGCTCTCTGGCTGCGATGCAGGTGGCACGGAAGCAGCAGGAGCAGGGGGCTCTACCACGGCGCGTGCCGGGGAGCCGTCAGGCACCAGCAGGAATTGTAGGCTCTCACAACCTCGGAGGAAGGGAGCGGTGCCGAGTCGACTTCGGTGCCGGCGACGGCCGGTGCCGAAAGGCCTTGGCAGTACCGGCGGGGTCCGGTGCCGAGGAGGCGCTTCTGCCAGCCGCTTGATCATCGCTCGGCGCCCAAGGTGGAGGGGTAAGTGAAAGTCCCGCTCCTTTTTGTTCTCGGCTTAAAAGCCTTGCAAATGGGGTACTTAGCTGTCAAGTGATTCCCTGAGGCACTTCAAACAGGAGTCGTGTGGATCTCCCTTCGGCATCGGCTTCTGGCAGGCCGAGCCCATTTTAAAACCCGGTGAGCCATGCATGGGCTCTGGCACCGGGTTCATGGAAGGGGCTACTTCCTGAACCCCGCTAACAATTATCAAACTAACTATGTTAGCAGAGAAAAAAAAAAAAAAAACAAACGTATAACTATACAAATATATATATAAAAGAATTATAACTGTATAACTATATACGAGAACTACGAGTAGCTAGGGAAGTGGAGGTCAGCTAAGCCGCGCTCCACTGTTCCAACGACCGACACGGGCGGTAAGAAGGAACTGAGGAGCGGGTGGGCCGGCAGGGATATATATCAAGCGCCATGATGGCGCCGCTCTAGGGGGCGACCTGCCGGCCCACCGAGTTGCTAGGGTAAAAGTTTTCCGACGAACGTGCACGCGCGGCGCGCACACCTAACTGGAATGGATATGAGCAATCACTCGAAGAAGAAGCCTGACATTCACCTCAGTGAAAATGCTTTCCCCCAGCCCACTGATGCTCCAATTATAGGCCCAATCCAGCAAAATGCATGTATATGCTCATGAATAATTTTAAGCACATATGTAGTCCCATCAAACAGTACTTTTGATGGGAATGGAATATTTATGTGCTGGCTGGGTCTTAAGTCTTTAATGTGGTGCTTAAGTGATACAAAGGCCCTGGCACTGGAGAGAATTTCATCTAAAGAGAATACATCTCTCAAGGACGCAGACATTATCTTTTGGATTTTCTTCGAATTAGGCCATAGTCAATGTTCCCTTGTATCATGGCATAATGCATTTAATATGTCAAAAGGGCAAACAAATTTATTTTACTTAGAAAAGAACTTCTGATTTTAAAACTAGTTGCCAGGAATTTTGAAGTGTCTCTCTGGCAATTTTCAATGAACTTTTAGCAGTTTACAGCTGCATTATTCTGAAAGTCACATGAAAAGAGACTCCTCTTTTAGATCCTGCCTGGCTTAACTGTTCGACGAAGCTTCAGGCAATTTTTTAAATCTTGTTCAGCCAATGACAGACAAGACCAATCTTCAAAGTGTCTATTTAGACTTCATTAAATATCTGTCACGTTATTCTCCCGATTGTGTGATAGCACAGTACGTGGAGAAGGTCAACTGCTTTCAATAACCTCTCTGCTTTCAAATGGATATGTTGACTGTAATTTTATTGTTAAATTGGGTGACAGGGACAAACATTGGTATTATCCTATGCAACACAGAAATCCACAATAATGAATGAAAAACTATAATTTCTAAGAACTTATTGTGATTTCCCAGTTATATCCTGAATGACATAATTCATATGAATAAAAAAGATACACTGTAAAGACATTGTGCTGGAGCTTAAATGATTGGGTAAAATGATGCAATTCATAGTAAACATTCTCTTCATGACAGTTTCTCCAGTTCTTTAGTATCATAAATACTTAATGCAACTTGAAGCTTGTTTTTAGCAAGTACATTACTGCTCAGGTTGGATTATTTAGTTATATTTTTACATGTACCTTTTGTTTAAAGAGTTGAGATAATTTTTATTTGCTAACTTCATGAAAATTCTCAAGCTGCTTTTATTTAAGAGTAGTTGGTTATTTGCTTGAAAACTGAAAATGGAGAAAAAAAATCTGAGCTGCAACAAATGACAATTTGCTCTTTCCCAGATGTAGCTATATTTTCAAAGGTGTCCCCTAATTTTTCCATGCCCACCTTGACACACTTAATGCATTGGTTTTCAGAAGTGCCAAACAATTGAGTCCATTAATTTCAATCAATTGAAGTTGTGAGCACCCAGCACTTTTAAAAATCAGGCCTTAGGTAACTCAGGTGGAGCACCAAAAAATGGAAGCAACCAAAATTAGTAGCATTTCTGAAAATGTAGGCCTTACTACATAGAACAGAGAACAATGGAAATGCCTATACTTCGGAGTCATTTTTGGAGAAATGTTTCTCCACTGATGGTAAACTATAGTGAGAATTTAATTAATCTTTAGTTAATGAAAATGTCCCTGAAAACATCTTTTTATGGGATTTACTAGTGCTGGCCTCATCTTTAAGTATACTTTTCAGTCACGGATTCTATCCGAGTCAGTCACTCTGCTGGGTTACTTAGATTTTGTTTCCTTGGAACTTTGCCATGGCACCCTGTCTTGGTACAAGTTCTTTTCCGGTGGTTTTCCCAAGGAGGAAATGAAAGGGTTATGGGTGTCAGGACCAGAAGAGAATTAAACTTCCTGGTAGAAACTGGAGCCTTACAGAAAGTTCTTTAGGAAAGAGAGCACAATTTTTAATCTTTCTGCATCACTCCCCCTTTCCCTTGTTGTGTTGACAGCCGATGGCTTGCTCTGCCTCCTGTTTTCTAAGGAACTATCACATTCAGAGACAACAGGAGAAGCTGAGAATCAGGCAACTGGAGCAAAACAGCCTGGTAACAGCTTTTTGCAGAACAGTGGCAGTTGCCTGTTGATGTTAGGGAGAATAGAACTCTCACACAGGGCATTGAGGAAGGCAACACTTTCACCCCAAGACTAAGATCATCATTTCATCTTGGCTTTGATGACTTCCTCTTTTTTGAATTGTAACAGCTGGAGAGAATTTTGGACAAAATGTTCTTGTCAGGCTTTGTTAATATAGTGCTGGATTAACTGCCCTGGAAAGTGAAGTCCTACAAGTGCATCGGGGAGGCAACAGTGCATCCTAGCCATGTATCTGAACTCTGACTTGAAATTGACTCTTCGTACCCGTTCCATTACGGGCTGTCCTGATAAGCCTGCTAACCATTCTGGTGTGTCCCTTTAAAGTTACCATACAGCTGCTGTTGAGCGGAGAAGCCAGTACAGTGGTTAGAATCAGTCAGTGTAATGCACAAACTGCTACAGAGCTCTGCTAGTGCCCTGCAAAGCTAGTATAATAAGTGCACACCTGGTTTTATTTTCCACAACACAGTACCCCATCCACAGAGATGCCAAATAATGACAGTAGTGGGTTTTATAGCCTGAGACCACCAATTAACTTTTCACAGAAAATCAAACCACTGCCAGGTAGTGACAAGTTTGAAATCTAGCCCAGGTCAACAGAGAACCATCTCCCATCCTGAACTGAGAGGCTCAATTTCTCTCTACCTTCCCTCTGAGCCAACCAGGTTTGCTATCTTAACGTTCTGTTTAAACAACCAAAGGCTATTTGAGAAGAAAATCCAGACAATTCCAAGCAAGGTGAAGCTCTTCCTATATTAGCACTAATACATTAGTATTATGGGCCTGATCTGGCAAAAGACATCCCCGGCTTTCCAAACATTGAATGACCCCAAAGAGTCCTCAGATGCCAGCTCCGCTACAGACTGGCCAAATCCACAGTAAAGGCCAGAAAGAAAAAATCCTGCCTTGAGGCCTGATCCAAGGACCCATTAAACTCAACACATATTTTCCTTTGATGTCAATGTGCACTGAATCAGGCCTTTGTGAAGAAGCTCATGAGAAGGAGAGCTCATACAAATGAGGTGCTAGCTATCTGAGCTCCATTACACTCATTGGGGATACACAACCCATAGGCTAGATTACCTTTTCTGCAAAGCCCCCAAAAATGACATGAACAGGTTGCAGTCTGGGTCTGTGATGCATGAACGTCCTTGCCTACTCTCACTGAGAAGTGCTCTTTCTCCCTGTCTCTGTTGTGACTTATTTTACCCCCTAAATAATTATCTTTGTCCCACGCCTTCCTTCTCCTGCAATGTTTTTACTTCTGTTCTCAGTAAAATGCCTTATAGCTTGGATGAAGTGCCTTTGTCTGTGTTGATTTAATCAGTGTGGCCTTTTCAAACAATAATTGAGAAATTGTTTTGGGCCTCTAAAGACAGGAAATGTTTTTCAGTCAATGAGAGATGAAGTGAAACTTGCACAAACAGCCACCTTTTTCAGGCATCCTCCTATCTTAAGAGAACACCCCAAACATACAGAGTACAATTCTGCTGTACTTTTATTAAAAGACCCCTTATTTTCTGAAACTGATTTTTGCCAGTCCCTTGAGAGGTTGCTTAACCCAGTTTCACTGTGTACCTACTAGCACTATAGCCTTGGTTAAAACCAAAGTGCTTGCTTCAGCCCTGTTGGAGGCTGCAGTCTACATCCCCCCACATATGTTAGAACAGCTGTGCTACAGAGGAGGCATGCACCGCCGCAAAGGGCAAGTGACAATATTAGGCTTCCACTAGCTGGAAAGAGCTTCAATTTACAGCCAGGAGTCTAGAGGCTTCGCTGGCAGAGGCTGCCTGAGAGAGAGAGACACTCGATCAGTACATCTCCTGCATGCCCTTGTTGTGCACTTTCCTGAGCCAGCCCCATGCACTTCTTGGGTAGCACTGGCTGGCTCCTGGCCCCCCAACAGAGTGGAAGTTATAGGCAGCTTGTAACATTATGCTCTCCACCTCTGACTGGACTTTCTGTCACTGGGCACTTTCAGTTTGGGTTCTGCCAGAGATAGTGAATAAAGCCCATAGTGCTAAGCAGAATTACAAAAACATAATAAGCTTTCATGTTTTTTCTCCCCCACATGAACAAACCTATGGGCCAAATGTATTGGCTACTTTTATACCAACAACAGTGACAAATCAATATTCTGGTTACTTCAGTAATGCAAATGATAATACTTCTATTCATATTATTCTTTTCCCTGTTTAGTATAGTGTCAACAAATGCTGCTCTAAAACTATATCAAACTTTGGACATACTGTCCCCTCAAGCAGCAGGACAAATACTGCTGCATTTCTTTATAGTTAATGTTAGGCTTGTAACTGACCCAAGTCATAAAACAGAATCATGCTTCTATTCCAGCCTGTTTTATATGCTAGTGATTACTTGGGAATAATGAGATAGATATTTTTAGGGCATACTAATGAATTTCAGACACCTGCACAATTGGATTTAGCTGCAGTATGGTAAAAATCCCGGCCAGTGTGTGAAAGCACAAAGTGCTGACCATATCGCACAGCCAGCAGAAACTGTATTCATTCATTATTGCCAATACAGAAGCTTTAGTGGGAGAAAATAATTATCTTGACTATTTAAACCCATGTTGCATGACAAATATTATTGCTTATGTAACAGAGATCTTAGGAACTCTCTTGTTTTATACAACTTATTTTTAAAATACTGTGAAAAAAAGAAAATGCCATAGGCATCAATCCTAGGATACAGCTAAGTATTCAATGTACTAATGTGAAGAAAGCAAAGGAAGTAGCTCCTTTTGCAAAGTGTTTTTCTTGATTCAGTCTACATAAAAATCATTCCTTATATTGTGTACTAACTTTATAAACATTAAAAAATACATACCTTCTATTTATGTACAGTAGCATTTTTAGTTAATTCTTAGAAACATTTGGTTAAAAGAAATGACATTTTCTGTACTAAATTATTATACAACGTTTGGTAGCAGGTTGTAAAGACATAAGAAGACTAAATAATTATTTTGTTAAATTAGCTTAGTGCTTGGGAAAGGTATAAGGTTAACTGTCTGGGAGACTGACCCCCATTTTACCCTACCAGAGTTAGCTCATGAAGGGATTAACAAAATGAATCCTGCAAAATAGTTCAAAGGTTAAGAAACTAGGCAGCCCCTGTAAGCACAACAAACTTTACCCTCAAAGGGGCATCTCTCCACACCATGCAGAGAATCAGTTCATCCCCACATCCCAGATTGCTGTCTTCTCAGCGGGACCCTATCCTCGCTGCTGTTCACTCCACCTCTTGAACAAGGCCTGTTTGCCAAACTTTCTCAGACAGGAGCTCAAGTGTGCAAAAGAATAAAATTTCAAACCCCAGACTCAATCTGAGCAGACTGAGGCACAGAGTTCACATTACTCGACTCTTTTCAGCTATACAATACATACAGCACCAGCAATGGCACTGTGAGCGTCCTCACCCTCCACCATTAATATGCCTCACCCTCGACTGGGAATGGAATTAAATGCCTGGTCTTTTTGCTTAGACTACAAAGAAAGGTGTCAATTAGAGGCAACTGTGGTGGTAATTTTTGTGATGTGAAATTGTGAGTACTAGGAAGTGGCCTGAGACTGCCATTGATAGATTCGTGTACACACATACACATACCACATTTACTCGCACACTTCAGTGTGTGTCCATTTACAAGTATTCTGTTATAGAAACTTGTTATATCATCACCTATCATTTATACTTGTCAGAAGTTCATTTTAAAATAGTTAATTTTAAACATGTTGTTCGTAGTAATAGTACTATAATTTACACAAAAGAGGAGGCTGGCAGCCTTATGAGAATGATAATGGGAGCCACTGCCTTTCACCTCTAGACTGCCTCTGAATCAAGCTGGTGTTGCTAGTGCATGAAAGCTGTCGATTTGATGGATGTGAATAAACAGGTCTCTATCCAGTTCCAGGGGTACCAAAGTCCATATCATAAAAGCATCACCACTGAAGGAACTGGCATTGGTGGTCTCAGTTGAGAGGCCAGGAATTGAATGAGCTGGGAATCTCACACTCACCCCTATGGTTGTCTCTCCAGGATAGGATTGAGATGCACTGATAGGAAAGGCTGAGGAGAGGCAGCTTGCACCACCGCTGACCATGCTGTACTGGTTCTGTGAACAGAGGACTTCACTCTCCAGGACTGTCAACTCCAGCACTTTTCATAAGAACTAAAATCCATTTAAGAAAAAAACCCCTCCCCCAAACAATAACAAAAAAAATACATGCTTTATGGACCATTTCTATTTAAGGAGTTAAAATTAGACACGGGAACATGCAAAAACACCAGATCTGAACCTCCTAAACTTTGAGCTGTTGGGATTCAGATGGGCCCATTAACAGATCAAATAAAGTATTTTAGTCTCATGTTCCTTAAGCCCCCAAAGTGGTTAACTGTACAGAAGATCTAAAATCTGAAGAAAATCTTACCTTCTTGTAGAGACTTCTCAGGTCTCTGTACTGCCACATGCTATTTAGGACCTGAGATGCTGCTTTCACCACTTTTGGTGAGTGCCTATTACATTAAAAAAAAAAAAGAGAGAGAGAGAGAGAGAGAGATTGTTAAATCAAATCCCAGGCTCAATTAATGCTGATTTGTGAGTCAATTACAAAGGATTGAAACTCTCAAGTGGAGTTCTGCTATTCACCAGTTCTATAAGTATATTCTAAGACCTTTACATTCAAGTAGTTTGGATACTAACATTTTATTCACTGACAAACACACTCTTCATGTCCATATTACTAAGTGTTGGAAGAGGAACAAAACCAATACACACTTGCGCTGTATGGTGAATGAGAAGCAAGGGTTCTCACTAGGAACATGAGAAGAAGAGAATTCTGTCAAGATGGAGAGTAACCGCTGAACTGGCTAACTGATAGGGTGGGTAGTGGGGAAGGTAGAGAGAGAGAAAGCTGCAGAGGGCAAAAATTGGAGAAATTGTTTCTGGAGAGGTGGCTTGGGTGCAGAGTCGGCTTTAGGAACTGCAGGGCACGATTTGAATACCCGATGGCGGTCCGGGTCTTCGGTGGCAGGTCCTTCACTCGCTCCGGGTCTTCCGCGGCACAGAAGGACCCACTGCCAAAATGCCGCCAAAGACCAGGAGCGAGTGAAGGACCCGACGCTGAAGTGCTACTGGAGACACGGACTGCCGCAGGGTGAGTTAAAATTAAAAAGTTAGGCACTCTTCCTTAGGGTGCGGGGCCCTCTTAGGCATGGGGCCCGAATCGGGGGAATTGGTCTAAAGCCAGCCCTGCTTGGCTGCAGTCCTGTGTGCAGTGGCATGAAGGACAAGAGTACAGGGCTTTGGTTTCTTTCTCGTGGGCTGGTAGACTTTAAGTACTTCAGGGAACAGATGAGTGAGTACTCACTGCATCAATGCCTTCTACCAGAGGTCAGAGGAAACAGAGGAACTAGCTAGGTGATGAGCACTGTTTTAAGATGGGAGGGGGTTGGGAGCAGGACACAGAAATATGATAGATCATAAATACACAGAAATAATCAGTGCTTTGTGACTAAATAAAAGTCATCTGGAACCCAAATTTGGACTTATGTTCTGAAACACTGATAACAGTAACCTATTAATGATCGCACTCTAAACCTATATAAAAAGACATAATTAACTTCACATGTACTCCTCCTTCTGGACTCTTTCCCCAAGAGATCTGAATAATTATTTCAGAGAATTAGAGCCAAATGTTCCCTTCTATTTAGACAGTATAAGGGGGAGCAGATGTCTTAAAAGCAAAGAGAAGGGCCAGGGAGGACAACACAGGACAAATATGTGACTATGCAGAAAGTCCACATCATGTGACTAACCTCATCCCCTCAGCAAACATAAAACAGCAGAGCCCCAAGACAAAATTACAAGGGATTACAGCCTGCATGAAGAAGTTGGAGAACAGTCACACTTGTGCTTGGTGTTTCCCAGTGAAAAGGGAACAACTGGTGGTGAAAAAGAAGCAGGTGGTACTGGTGTTGGTGGCATGTATTACTCATCTGGTTCCAGTGTGGGTAGTGGCAACTGCCGCTATTCACTTTCCGACACACACGAGAAGGGTCACAATTGCATTGCCAGCAGAGCTGGTAAGATAATGTTACTTGCATAATTTAGTCAGTTGTTTTCCACAATATTTTCCTAGGTTAAATTATTTGTTGATTCTGCCCATCTCTATTGTTCATCCTGCAAATAGAACTGGGTGACTAGTTCATGAGTTGATAAGAACTTGATGAACACTTTCAAGCATCATTGTTTTCATTATTTACCCATCTTTAGCTGCTAGTGGGGTACTGGGAGTAGGGAATGACCAATGTGGTAACAGTGCCAGTCATGCTGTTAATACTAAGGAGAGGCCAAGAGCAGTGAGATCCACTGCATTTGGCCAATCTGATCCCATGGATGCCAGTTCTGCTACACAGCTGTAGAAGAGACAGGACTAGAGCCGTGGGCTCTTTACAGACACTAGAGCAGATAGTCCTTGCACTACTGTGATTGTGTTCTACCCCTGTGCATGAAGCATGGGATGAGAGGGAAAGGGAAGGACCTTCATGTCCTCTCCTTTAGTTGTGGACCCACAAAGGAGCCAGGTGCACTCTGCCTCCATATTTGGAGGCACACATGCTGCACACAATGTAAGAGGCATTAATATTGTTTTGTACTGAAGTACACTAACTATGGCAAAATTTCCTCATCAGTCCAGTACAATGTAATTTTGTGGGTTCCAGTTCTCTGAAGAGCATCTGGATGGATGGGAACCATGCCCAGCAAAAGGAGAGGAACCAATGATCTCTTTGTCAACAGTGTGCACTGACTCTGAAAAAAAAATGCATTCATAGCTATTGCTAATAGCGTCATAGTTAGGTGTGAGTCTTCTCCTACATGTATCAGTGCCATTTAATGTAGCAGACAGAAGGCCTGATACTTCTTAACAAGCTAGATGGTCAGAAGGGCGGGTGAAGGAGTGGAAAGAACTGTGGTCCCATCCCCACTTGCCAGCCAGAGTAACTGTTGTATGGTGGGGAGTAAGCTGCAGCCTGCAAAGTTGTGAAGTTACTTACTTCCAGCATTCCCAAAGCAAGTGGGAGTAGGAGAAGAATAGTACCTTTGTGAGGCACAAATCCTTTCACAGTGTCCTCCTGGTTACGCCAATGGCACATCACCCACTACACAGGGGCCTAATGTCTCAGGCTACCACCTGATGTTGATAAAATGATTCATGCCAGTCATTTTTATAAATAATTATTATTCACTCTGCGGCACGTTGCCAGTGAAAGCAAGCCAAAAAATGAGCCCTGGCAGGGACTTTGATACTGGGTTACTTGTTTCCTGTCTTCCTTCCAACATCCGACACGGTTACTAACACAAGATGAGTTATGATTAAACTTAATAATGAAGCTAATGATTTCACCAGACAAGACAACCCATTTAGTACTAATTAAACCTATTAAAGATGTTACAAAAGGTGCGAGGTGATTTGCAAAACATACTTGTCTCCTTTACTCTTGGAAATGCCAACCAGTTTCTCAATGCCTCCTGCATCCCGTAAGGCCTTGGCATTCTCCATGTTTTTAGTGATAACTTCATGCAGAGTGCAGCAAATGGCAGTAACGGTGTCATCCGACATGGTCTTGCTTGCTGAGCTGTTGCTGTTGTTGCCTCCTGGAAGTCGGTGGACCAGATCCCGCATGGCATACTTGCCTTTTTGGAAAGAAAATGAAGGGAGAATGTTGAGGAAATTTAAAGGAAGAATGATGGGGGAGATGCAGGGAAAACACGCAAGGCAGTGTTAGTGCCATTTTCATAGTTTCAGGTCTATAATTTGCTGTCGGTATTATCCTATCATTAGCCGTATTTATACAAACATTTGTTTAAGCTGCATTTTGCTCATTAGGACCTCTACTAATAGTCCCTGGTAATATCAGTGAGAGCTTCAGGGTGTGAGTTACATCTTGTCTTTGTGCAAAGGAGACAGGTACAGAAAAGCTAAGTACGTGTGAAAGCATAAATGACAGATTTGAGAGCCCAGCAGAAGTTGGCCAGTCCATATCTTCCTCACTCCATGAGAGCAACACCATTTACATGAGCCCAAGGCAAGCTAGCTGGGATGATGCATCTCTACTAATAAAATTATCACTGTGTAGCAGTTAATAGGGATAGTACAAAGGCAGGGAAGCCATCCAAATTCGAGTTCTTTGTGAATGAGTAGTTGATCTTCTCTCAAGTGCAGGCTTCACTATACATTAACTAGGTGTAATTATGTTATTGTAAACTTTATAATACGCTTTAAAAAGCTATTGCTATTTCTGTCATTTGAGTTGTGTGAATATTACTGATTCAGAGGAGAGGTTTCTCTGCACTGTGTTTCAGTCTGATATCTAGCAAAGGTATATCCCCATATGTTTTATCAGGGGGAGGGACAGCTCAGTGGTTTGAGCTTGTTAAACCTAGTGTTGTGAGTTCAGTCCTTGAGGGGGCCATTTAGGGATCTGGGGCAAAAATCTGTCTGGGGATTGGTTCTGCTCTGAGCAAGGGATTGGACTAGATGACCTCTTGAGGTCCCTTCCAGCCCTGATATTCAATGATTATCTTAATATTTATAACTTACATTTTCTATCAAACTGAGCAGTTTATTATTGTAGAGGACTTTCTATGTTAGACACAAGGAGGACATAGTCATTGTGATTTTCCATTATAATTTTTTTCATATTTAAATACGGACAGAAATCTTTAAAAAGTTGCTTGCACAAATATAGTGCATGGGAAAAATACCACGCCAGAAGTCCTGGAGAAGGAAATTTTCCACGTAACTACTGGATGAGGACAGCATAGGCAGCAGAACTTCCCCACACTGCCACAGCAAAGTGCCTTAGCCCTGTTCTGGAGGATTACCAGTATGTGTGGAAGTTTAATATAGCCGCTCTTCTAAGATGAAGACAAGCTGAACAGTGAAGAGACTAGGGCCCACATCCAGCTCTCAATGAAGTCAGTGAACACATTCCCATCAACTTCAGTGGCACTGGATCAGGATCTCGGGTGAAATAATCAGCTTAACAACATCACTCACTCTCAAAATGGGAATGACACGATTGTCAGGACAAGTAACTGGAAGTAATCCATATTACTTTCTGGCCTGAAATGTAATCAGAAATCTTCTCAATCAGACATTACAAGCCCTGATAAGATGGCATATAGTAAGTGCTTATTAAAAAGCATACTTCTGAAGTTACAAACAGAACTCTTGGTGTTTGAATCTGAAAGTCAAAAGAAGCAGAAGACTGGCCCTTTGAGTGTCCTTATGTCAGATTTTCCATCATAAATTGTTATTTTTTTACAATGCTATCTGCAATGGTGAAAATCTATCCAATCATTTGGAACAATGCATTAATAACACAGTACACACCAAAATCCATGTACTGTCACAGTAAAATCAAAGTATGCCAAATTAATTTTGTGACAATGTCAGATCCAGAAACTCCTTTACTTTTGATCAAGCAACAAAGTTCCTTCTAATGGAAGCATAACACACTAAAATGTGTCCAACTGTTTTATTATCAGTGTGTTGCAATTTGGAATTTAACATTTGACTTCAAATGTTTTTGTTTCTGTAAAGCTAATATTTCATCATTGTAATCTGCATTATTAGATTTTTCAGCAATTTCATTTAAATGTCAGATGCAGTACGTAAGTGGGTCATATGAATTCTGTGCAATTCTTTTCCGCATACACACCTATAATAGTATCTGCCAAAAAATAGCCATATAGAATGTGGTGTGCAAATATTAATATGTAGTTCTAGCCAGTAATAAATGTTTCAATAACAAAAACATTTATTACATTCATTTATGCCTTTTAACACAAGCCAATTAATGGTTGCATATCTGTTATAGTCACTTGAATACTACAGTCATAGAATATGGTAGATCATGCTTGCCTGTCAAAGTAGATTTGCAAAAGGCTGTTTGTTTATGCCATTTGTTTCAGTCTTCACTCCTCTAATATTACCATTGATCAGGATCATAGAATCACATAAAAAGATGAATTAGATTAGTTAGAGGTTCTCTCTTCCTTTCCCTGTACCAACCATCCAGGACATGTCAAAGCTCCTTTTTTACTTATAGCAACTGCTCAGCCTAAACTAGAGGGGGGTATTTATGCACCCCTTCCTTTCAGATCATGGATTTCAGCTCTTTTCAGCACTGTATGTTAAAGCTGCCCTCTCTTTGGCAGCTAGTAACCACAGTCCTTAACTCTGAGTATGAAAATATCCTGTGACTGCCCCTGAGCAAGTTTTTCTACAGAATTGGCCAGGAATACAAGGATCATTGCACCACAAGAAAGCATAAATGTATGTATATAGAGGTTTCGCTGGATGCCTGCATATCAGAATGGTACCATGGTTACGAGTGCAGCAGAAAATGAATATAAATACAATCAAGTCGACACTATGACTAATAATTAATCATAAACATTCCAGTTATGAGACTGGATTCAGAACAATGTCCAGTTCACTAGTTAGTGGTTCTGGTACATCTATTCTGCACATACAGAATCGATCAGTGAGCGGAAAATTACAGAACTGGGATGTGAGAGTGGGGAACAGTATAGAGTTATACATCAGATGTGGTGCAGCCTCCCTCTCTTCTGACTGGCTGAAAGAGTTCATTTCAGTATAATTGTGCATAATTCGGGAAATATTTAATTCAGGTTCAACTCTTGAGTTTGCGTGGATTCATATCACAATGATACCACAGATCAAATTTAGCCCTAGAATATGTGTTTGCAGTTTCCATCAGCTTCAATGGGAATTACATGCATCTTAATGTAGAACTTGGCTCTGTTTCATTTCACTTTTTAAATAAGGCTATTTCAGCCAGCTGTATGAATAAAATAATTTTTACATGCTAGTTGGAGAGGCCAAACCTGGTTTAAAATATTAAAAAATTGATTCATTTTGTAAAGTAACATTATTTTGAACCCGCAACGCATGTTGGAAGAACAGCAGCCCAGAATTCATAAAACAGAAAATTACTGAAGTCCTCGTTTGAGAGGTCCTAATGTTAACAAGTATGGCTGTTACAAGTCATACACCTCTACTCCGATATAATGAGACCCGATATAACACGAATTTGGATATAACGGGGTAAAGCTGCGCTCCAGGGGGGCTGGGCTGCATACTCAGGTGGATCAAAGCAAGCTCAATATAAAGTGGTTTCACCTATAACGCAGTAAGATATTTTGGCTCTCGAGGACAGCATTATATCAGGGTAGAGGTGTACTGTAACACAATGCTCCCTACATTTTTATTGTTCTGATAATTTATTAGCTATTTTAAATGACGATACTGGGGAAGAACAAATATATGTATAAAAATTACTAGTGTGAATTAATCCAAATTAATTAATTTAGAGCACATGAGCTGGTTGTGGAAAAACTGTGATGAAGAGGCAATAATCCTTTACATGTCTCTGAAATGCAAAATGGGTCAGGGAACAGCTCTCATCAACAATAATGAACTTACATTTATATTGCATTTGTATCTCCACGGCTTCTAAAGTGCTTTACAAACAAAATGGTAACAACATTACTGAAATATTAACACTTCACAGTAAAAAAGGAAGTAAATTATATTATGCAAAAGTGAAGCTCCTTATTGCCACAGTAACTGGATTTCATTGCACACATATAGTGTTTTCTATTTCTGTTTTTCTAGTTAATTAATATGTTAATATGATTTATAGACTGAATTCTCCTTCAGTTACACCAGTTTTACACCAGTGTACCTCCAATGACTTCAGATATGCTGCTGCTGATTTACAGTGATGTAAGTGAGAGGAGAATCAGACTCTTTATCATTGGATATATACTTAATTCTGCTTTTATTTACACTGGCACAAATCTCATATAATGCCACTGATGCTTATGATGTTACTCCAGGTTTACATTGTCATAAATGACAGCAAATTTTGATTCTTAACTTGTGCAGTTCTTGACTTTTTAATTTTAATTGTGGAACATTTGCACTGACTTTTTTTTTTTCAATATTGTGAGTCTCTCCTGAAAGCAGCTAGAAATGTATCATGAAACACCTGACTTCAGGTGTCTGCAGTGTTTTATCTAGCGCTATCAGCAGGAAGACTGGGGAATTGGGCTTGTGGCAGATACAATATCAAACTCTGGGGAAGTCTCACTAAGCTTAAGCAAGGAGAGAAGAAGAGGGCAACGAGGATATGATAATTTGTGTGAGAAACATACTAAAAATAAATAGCATTGTTAATTCCAGCAGGGTTTGTACAGAACCACTTTGATCTACAAATATATTGATTTTTTTCTGACATTAAACGTTGTAAGACCCACAACTGATTCGATACACTTTAAGAGGATTTACATAATTTGATTAAATATAACAGTCAGCATGACAACAACAAAAATCTCCTTTATTTGCCAAGGTTTATTCATAAAGGAAGAGAGGGAGAAATTAAACAGATGTAGATTTGGGGAAGAATCACAGCAAAGCAGCTTCTTCTAAGACACTACAAATTATGAAGTTACTCTTCAAAGGTAAGATTTCCCGTCATCAAAGTGATTTCATTTTATGTCTAAGTTAGGTTCAGTCTAGCATTTGTACAGTGCAGTCCTGTCTCCGCAATAATAGAACTTGCTGTATTTTCTAGTAAAAGTTACAAAAAGACCGCTACATTCCAGATTAGGATTTACAGTACTTTCCAAGATGAGGTCTCTCTAATGCTTTAGCCTTCTTCTGGCTTCGCTAAATCAGGATTCCACCCCCCCTCCCCCGAAGCGACACTAGTTTATAATTATCTTGAGACAGAACTTGCCTTCAGAGTAAACTAATACAGCATAGAAAATCTATTCCTCCAGTAGATTTAATAAAAAGAAAATGATCACAAACTAGTTTCCACCTCTCGAAATATTGCCCCACAGCTTCCTAGATACAATTTCTCTGCTGTTATAACTCCACTGACCTTAATTTGGTCCAGAGCTACTTGTTTGTGAGGAATGGAAGACCCATCTGTGAAAAATGACCCTGCCACAGTGGTATTGGTATCATACGTCAGTGGAGGGATTCCTGCTTTGGGGCAACAAGGAGGGCAAAATTAACTCACTGAAAACATCAGAGTCCTCAAATAGATATCGATTCTACTCTTGGTATAAGGCTAAGACATTAGAAAACTAAGAATCCTGTCCAGGAGGTAGATCTTGCCCTGATGGAAGCAATATATTAGCATTATGTCTCTGAAAGCTATGCGGGGATCCTTGTCCTGCAGGAAGATAATAATATTGGTGGCAAAGCTGCTTCGGTATATTATTGTGATGCTAAAAGAAAATCCTACCCTGGAGCCAGTATATATTCTGGTATTAGAAATATGTGAATTTTGCCCTCTAGGCTGCTTCTATCTCTTCGTCCTACATTGGGGATATATGTATGTATTTCTCATTATCCTGCTGGTAAGATCATTCCACAGCAATATTTCAGAGCCTGCCTGGGAAGAACACTGTTGGGAGAGCTCTTATTATTATTTTGAATAACAATTTAGGAAATATGCTAAGACAATCTATTTAATTCAAAGAAGTGACTTTTGATCTCAAATGTCAGTGTAATAAACGGATGGTCTAGTAAACTGTAATTTTTACCCTCACAGTTTTTCCATTATAGTTTAGTTGTGCAGGAGCGGCGCCAGGGTTTGTGGCACCCTAGGCGGGGGTCCTTCCATGCTCCCGGTTATTGGCGGCAATTTTGTGGCGGGGGGGGTCCTTCCGCGACTCCCAGTCTTCGGGGCACTTTGGCAGCAGGTCCTGGAGCGAGTGAAGGACCCGCCGCAGAACTGCTGCCGAAGACCCAGAGCGCGGAAGGACCCCCCCGCCGCCGAATTGCCACCAAGGGTGGCAAAATGGCGCCCCCCCAAATCTTAGCACCCTAGGCGACTGCCTAGGTCGCCTAAATGGAAGCGCCGGCCCTGTTGTTGTGACAGAATTACCAGAGAAAACATTTGGTAAGTAGATCATTATATTTAATTTCTGTTTCTGGATATTATTTTTATTTATTCTTTGTATCACTATAGTGGAGCCAGTCAGGCCCTCACTGTGCTAGGTACTGTAGACACATGTAAAAACAGACCCTAATCCAAAGAGTTAACAATCTCAGCATATGATGAGAGAAAACAGTTGGATGCAACAAACTGATCAGAGAAGAAAAGGAAACAGGGACATAATTATGTTCAGTGTAGCAAACAGCAGACTCAGTCCACAAAATGCTTAGTTAATATTTTGTAGGCAACACAGCAGAGGTGAGTCTCGTGTGATTTAAGAGAGGACAATACAGTGGCTTCGCAAATTTTTTTAAGGACATTTTCATGTGCAAAGAGGGCACTATGGAAGAAAGCAGCAAAAGTTTCTAAAGGAAAACTAAATTTAGAGGTGAGACAGTTTGGCAGAGCAGACCTTAAAGGAAGAATGCAAAATGTAGTACGCCATATAGATTAATGAATGGACTTAAGGGGGCAAGAATGTATTTCTCAAAGGAAGAATGGAAAAGGCTACAGTAATCAAGAGAAGGACGTATTCACAAGTGAATTTTAATAGTTAATGGTTAATGGTTTTTAATAGTCGATAACTATATTATATTATAAGGTTAAACTATGAACATGCCCTTTCAAACTTAATGCCAATTTAACAATGGTTTTGATCTCTGAGTTATAATAAAGGGTAGTGTAGATGGTTTGTGTCTAGGCAACATCCTGACTGATTTTCATTTTGTAAATTGGAAACCTGCACCGAGCCCATTAAAGATATTATAAGAAAAAATGTAAAAGCATTACTAATATGTCTTTAACCTCTCGTTAAAAGCAATGTAGCTGACTATAAAACTATTTCTAATTCACATAATATATTGTCCTGGCATATGCTATAAGTATTTTGTGCACAAATATTTGTTTGATCTCTAGCATCTTAGAGCATATGCAAATTAAAGTCACTTCTCTATACAACATTAGCAAAATATAGCATTACAGTTGTCCCTTTCAAAGAAATGAGCACAGTTTAATAATTTCCCAGAGAGATTGTTTAAGTGAATTCATTCAAACTGAGTGATGGGTGAACTTCAGAAGGATCAGTCACTCAGTTTGGTTTCAGTGAGTTCCCCAAAGTTGGTGGGTCAGAATCAATGATGTGCCCTGGCTGCTTCATTCCAGCTGAACCTGCCAATTAAAATGGCTTTGCAGTTGCTTTGAACCAAGAGTACTGCAGAATATAGCCCTGCTGTATATTTATCTGAAGCTTATTTGAAACTTTTTTAACTAGGGAGGTTAATGGGAAGACAGAAAGACAGACACAAGCTTTTTGCACTTAAAAAACAGAAGCACCATCTTTAATGTGCCAGAAATTTATGAGAATCAATAAAGGGCCAGGGAGAGGTCTGGGTTTCTCTTCTTCCCTCAGAAGTTAGATGAGCAGGATCACTTGCCTTTAAAGATGCTTTTCCAGCACTTCTGATGGCAATCAGAAAGGGTTTCAAGATATGAGAATGGTATTCAGCATGATCCATAGGAAAGAAGGAACAATGCTTTCACTGATAGCATTGTACATTATGTACCATTCATTGATTTGTACCTTTTGATCAATAATAAATGCAGTCCTATGTAGTGCAGTCAGTAGAGCCACATAGGGAGTACAAACAGACATCTTTGCTAGTTTTAGGAAAATGTGTCTCAAGCTTTCAGAGTGATTCAAGTGGGTGAAAAGTTCATAGCTGTGCCAGGAATATCAACTGGGATTTGTTTGTCAGGGAGTAGAGGGTATAACAGAGAAGCTAACCTACAGGCTTTGAATTTTTCTAAAAAATGATTAAAGACACTAGTTATACAGGTGTATTGTACTGAAGGGAGATGTGGGAAGGGGACAGCATTAAGAACTACAAAGGGAACAACCATAACAAAGAGGGCAGGGCTTAATAGCAAGTGATATGATGGGACCTCGTAGAAGGGGTCAAAGACAGAGGAGCAAAAAATATTTTAATGGTTGCACCTCAACATGCCATGTAAGAGGCACATTTGGGTATCTGTGTAAACAAAGACTTTGAGCAAATTGCTTCCTCATAGGGTCCATAATCCTCTACATTTTCTGCTTACTCTGTTGCATATCTCCTCCACCACCTGCCTTCTACATCTCCCCTGCTCCCAACCAAAGTCCTCCTATTCAAGTTTCCTGCCTGCCTCTAGCCAATCATTCACCTTTCTCCCCACCCACCCTGTGATGTTGCTCCCTTGGCCATCTCCATTAACTGACTGATGTCTGTCCTCCAACTCTCTCTCTCTCTCTCCCCCTTGCTTCTGAGCTAATGAGTTTTCATGTTCCCTTGCACTCTTCTGTTTACCTGATGTCTGCATGGACTTCCCTATAACTTGTCTCCTATCCTCTCCTCACACTTACTTGATTTATGTTCAGCCTATCTCTCAATTGACCTGAAATCCCCTTCTTACCTCATTCATGCCTGTCCAGTCCCTCCACATCCACATGTCTGTTAGCACGTGTACTGCGATAGTCCATAGTTCAGTACTGAAGTCAAGATGAGTTTTGCCTAAGTAAGGACTGCAGACCCTAGATTTGAAATTTCTTAAACATTTGTTTTCCTAAAATGTATTACTCTTGTACTGCAGTGTTCTCTCACTTTGTATATCTGACGTCCATTCTAGGAATCTACATCATCCATTTTTAATCCCAACATGCGTTTGTCCCTCTCTTTATACTGTGGGTTCATACTGTCTTTTCCTCTCCCATAACAGGATTGCAACATTTAGGCCACTTATTGGTTAGTGGCTGACAGCAGCAGTCCAAAGAGCCTTCAGGGTGGGCTTTCTGGGAATGGAGATGGTCTTTTACCCCACAGTGGTTGGGAGAATGGTAAATATGCTAACTCCTACAGGAGCAGGATAACCTAGCTGTCATGGTCTGATGACTGTTGGTCCATGAGGAGTTCTAGTCTTTCTCAGAGCAAGAGCAGGTAGCATAACCAGTGCTGGTAGCTTGTGGCAACACAGCTGGTCTCAGTAGGCATGTGAACTTTGTCATTCAACAAGTACTATAACTAGAAGGAAATGGGGAGCTGAAAAGCAAACTCAAAGGTGTTCTCCTTCACAGCTATGAGGAAATCTTAACCATGAAAATATATTGATTTCATAGGAGTATTCAATATAGTTGCACCCTTTTCTGCCATTTTGAACAAAATCATGCCATAATTTGTACGTATTCCTGATTAGGTTGTCTTTCATCATCCTTTCATATAAACTAATAGCAGTATAAGCTACAAAAGGGGGTGCTTTTCTGGGCCAGTGGTTGGTAGAATCATAGAATATCAGGGTTGGAAGGGACATCAGGAGGTCATCTAGTCCAACCCCCTGCACAAAGCAGGACCAATCCCCAACTAAATCATCCCAGCCAGGGCTTTGTCAAGCCTGACCTTAAAAAAACTCTAAGGAAGGAGACTCCACCACCTCCCTAGGTAACCCATTCGAGTGCTTCATCACCCTCCTAGTGAAAAAGTTTTTCCTAGCTGAAGACCTTTGCAATGATACCTCATAATGCATATGTACCATGAATTAATGACCTATGAATGCACACACTGCTGTGTCTCATTGCTCAAATGTGGAGTCATGTGTAAATATATTTTGCATACGATTAAGCCCAGGCAGTTTAATGCAGCAGCATGAAACAAATGATATGCAAATAATAGCCATTTTACAGCTATCACCAAAATAGAGATAAAAAACATAAGCTGACAATTAAGATTTGCTGTTTCATTTACTCTGCTATGTTTGCATTTATAGCGTAGGCAATATAGTGAAATGACTATATCAAGGCAGCTCCAGCAAATGGGAGCCAATGCACAGAGACAGACCCCAGCTGTAGATTTTACTTTTAGTATCTCAGCATTGGTAGATGTCTGTGATGAGGTCCTGCCATCCCTTTGCTACGATGTTAGCTAGAGAACGACACTTGAAAAAGAAAGAACCAACACCAAGGGAGTCAACTGCTCTAGACTTTATTTAAACGAGACCTTATTGAGATTTAATTGTGTGTGGTTTTACAGGGTTCCTTAAATATAGTTCCCCTAATAATGAGGGAATGGGAACTCCTTTTTCTTTTGCCCAGTCAGTTTAAATATATATTTTCCATTCTCCTTACAAACATGATTGAAAAACTTAAGGAAAGGAGTTATTAGTTAACCTTTTTATTTATGTAAATACACCTCTACCCCTATATAACATGAATTCGGATATAACGCAGTAAAGCAGTGCTCCAGGGGCGCAGGACTGAGCACTCTGGTGGATCAAAGCAAGTTCGATATAACGCGGTTTCACCTATAATGCGGTATGATATTTTGGCTCCCGAGGACAGCGTTATATCGGGGTAGAGGTGTAGTGTGTATGTACAAGCAATTACTTAGCTCTTTCCTGGCTGGCCAACACATTTCTTCCTCTCTTTCAAGTTGCATCATTATCTTCCTTTGCAACTTCCTATTAGCCCAGGATAAAAGGTTTTTGCGCAGGGAAGTGATTCTGCAGTTTAATCACTGCAGGCTCAGCAGTGTGCACTTTTATTTTTTGCAGGTTAAATTTTGGGAATCTTATTAATTTAATTATTTTGTGATTAATGTATTAATATTTGTAAAATGCTTTGAAAATGAAAAGCACTATAAATGCTAAGTATTATTTTAGGGGTTTTTTTTTTTTGCACTCTTTAAAATGAGATAGGAAAATGTCTGTTGAAAGTCTGACTAAAGACAGTTCAAAATAGACCATAATGAAGCCATAAAAATGTTATTTATTAGTGGGAGAACCGCCATAGGCTTAGAGATATATTGATTTCAGTGGAGAATAGATAGGGCCCATAATGACCTAGCTTTTCTGCTACACTTTGCTTTGGAACTGTAGTCCAATAAATGCAAGATTCTGGCAGAAGAGTGGGTGTAGCTGTGTTGCTTTCCAAACAGACATCAGTTTGCATCTGATGTATCGATGGTTTGTGAAGCTGTCTGAATTTTCTTATTTGTACTTTATATCTATCCTTTTCTTCTTCATTTCTGCTTGGACATTATACAGCACACTACTACTAGTTTATGAACTGAGTGTGTCAAATTCCGAAACTGGTATAAGCAGGTGCAACACTGCTAAAGTCAATGAAGTTGCACTGGCTTTCCTCAGGTTTGAATTTGGCCCCATATTGTGGTCTAAGAGACTGATTATTTTGAATGCACCTGCACCCATCCAATGCAATGTTATGATAAGAGACAAAGCAATTCTTCTGCTGTTCAGAAATATACATAAAAATGTGTATCTGAAGATAAAAAAAATCAAAATGCAAGTCTCATGATCAAATTCCTTAATAAAATTTGATTTTAAAATCACTGGGAATTGATGAAAATGAGTTAGCTGATAAAAGCAAATCCCATTACAGTAATAGTGTGTTCTAAAACCAATCCTCCTAAGAATGATAAAACTCTTAACGGCCATGTTATAGACATCATACATTTCTTAATTAGTCACAATGGAAATTCTGAATGGAGCAGTTAGCATGATTAATCTATCTATGGTGGCAGAATAACAGTGCAGAGAGTACATATCCCAGTTTTATATTGCTTTACTGTGGTATATAAATTAAAATCATTTATACTTTAATAGGCAGAATCCCTGGGTTAGGATATGAGGCCCAGTGAAAATCTGAAGTAATAACATTAAGTCAATGTTTGGGGGAAGGAGAGAATAGAAAAAATAGGGATGAAAGAATAGAAGAAAAATACAAAAGAAAAAAAATGTCAACTCATCTTAGTGATTTCTTAATTTAAAGCATGATTTGACAATTGACACATAATGGTAAAGCAAATATTTCTTTTCTTCTTTTTTTCCTTAAACTTAGACACCAAAAGTTAGCAAAGGTTCTTAAATACACATATTCCTCTGCTCAACTGCTCTCCACTACCATGCCTGAAATAAGGGCATGGGAAGGTCAGAGTGCCATTTTACATTGATTAGAAACGAGGCCTCTCACATTGACGGCTTGGGAGATTGAGAGGTACGTACATATCCTCTATTCTACAGATGCACCCTCTATTCCATCAGCTACTTTTTTAAGATGCCTATCAATGTGGTAGCTAATCAAACACTAAGTATGGGTATTAGTACCCCACCCTGCAGAGATTGTTGTGTGGCTTAATTCATTAATGTTTGTAAAGGGTTTTGAGATCCTTGGATAGAAAGTGGTAGGAGAAGGACAAATTATCACTACAGCTGTCCCTGTCAGCGAATCTGACCCCAACCTCAACACACTAACCCTACCCCTTATCCACTGCAGTTTGTGGGGGCTGGGACCTCATAATTTCCAGGTATCTATGTTATAAGATCAATCAGTAGCGGTATCTTGAGAGGGCATTGTATGGTGTTGAAATGGACACTGTGCTCCTACTGGTAGGGCAGAAAACTGTGGATTGAAGCTACGGATATGAAAAAGATTTAAATACCTTTATGGGCTATGGCCTGAGAGGATCCTCACCCTGGTGAATGAAGGGCAGCTTCAGCTCTACCTAAGTGGTTTCTCAGTTCCGTGGAGGCTGATGATTAGGGAGAACCCATGAGAGACAGACCCCAGGACCTTATACTGGAACATGTTTATGGCAGTTCTACTGTAGTCTCCTCAGGGGACTGGAGTCCAAGGGATCAAAAAGTCCTACTTGTTTATAAACTGTGACACAATCTGCTTTTTCAGAGTACCGCTCTGCACTTTCAGGCTGCCAGTTGGCCATGTCTTCGTTGTGATAGCCCCAGGAGAAACACTTCCTTTGAGAATCGGCCTAAGCCCATTCCCTCACAATCTATAGCAAGTTATTGCTCTTTTAAACTGAGGGTCTGACTCTTTCCTACATGAGAGTAGCCTTTATAGGGACTGAATTTCCATGAGTCGGTACTCACAGAATTCCCTTTGAGTACTTCTGTGAGGATGGGGTTTGCCCCCACGGAAGAGAGTAGTGATTCCACCCCCTAAATCTATGGATCCTCTGAGATCAACATGGATCTAGGAAATCTCCAGAGGCAGGTATCCACATGTAGGTCCCCAGACGACTAGGCCCCCAGGTTCTTATCTTCTCTAATCTATGGCTTCTCCTGGATTACTCTCTCCAGAAATGCACCACAATATGGAGGAGGAAGTAGCAAAAAATTGCAGTAACCAGCCCTAGCTTCCCTCATAGGTTTTGGGGGAAGGAATCTGGCAGAAACCATCCAGCCTGCTTGTTCTCAAATGCCTAATCAAAATAATCAAAGTCCCCAGAGATGGACTTCTGTAGAGTCAGACAGCAAACCTAATATGGAGTCAACAGCTCAGCCCCACCCCAGTTGTTTGCCCCAAACCCAAATGGCTGAGTGTAAACTCTGCTGTGCTCTGTGCACATGTACAGTGAATAACATGGGGGCTCAGAAATAAAAGAGCTAAAAAACTATTTTTTATCAAGAGCTTAAATCACAGAAAATAGAAAAATACAGCAGAGAAAATAAATGCTTACAATGAAATGGAGCAGGCAGGAGGCCTGCTGCAACACAGACCTCCTAACCACAGGAGATTTGCAGGACGACATACCTCCAGGTAAGTGATTTTCCTGACACACTGTTCCATTGCAAGTGATAAATTAAATTTGTAGGAAAAAAGTTTCCTCCATGAGAGCAGTTCTTTAGCAGTGTCACCTTCAAAGACGTGTATACTGAATACACGGATATGAATTTACTAACTCATGCTAACCATATATGTTTGCTTCTTGGTAATTAAAATTAGCACCCTGATTATTTGCTAGAATAACTCTGAGTCACTGAAATAATCATAAAGCCCATAAAAACATGCCATTTTTACAATATCCTTTAAAAAACCTTTTAGAAATTAGCGTGTCCTATTGTTTTGTCCCTAAATTAAGAAGACCCTGTGCTTAAGGTAATTTCTTTTCTTTATTCAGAATATTAGATCTACCAAATATGCATGTGGGCTCTGTCATCCTGCATACTATATTACTAACACCATGAACTATAGTTCATGGAGCTGGATTGTTGACTTCTGTTGTAAAACTTGCAGCAGCAGACTAAGAAAGAAGAAAAGCTCCCTGAGGATTGCCTTGTGGAGTTTCCATTGGAAGTGGGAACTCAGGGTTTGGCCCTCAGTGAATAAGCCACAAAGACCATTACACAATTGGAGGTGTCTCCCAGAATCCAGATCTATCCATGCTGGTGGAATTATGATAGCAATGGCGTTGTGCTGCCAAGGACAACCCCTGACTGCACCTGCTCCTAGGACTTCATTTAGAGTGGGACAATTGCTATGGAAGGGGCAGGTAGAATAGATAAGACAGCCCCAGGCTGTATTATCTTTTTCATGTAAGCTCTGTGGAGTCAAATGGGGGACTCTTATTTAACAAGGGGGCTGCCTGTATCTTGTGTGCTGTTTCTAGCTCTTCCCAGGACAAGGATCCTAAACCTGTGGAGTGCTCTCTGCTGTGTCCTGGAGAAGGAGGCATGCTGCTGTTGAGGGGAAGGAGATCCATGAGGGAGAGGGAGTCTTCCATACAGGGAGCAGGGGGAACAATCTGGCTCATGACTATTTAGTGCTTCCAGTAGCAAAAACAAAATTAATAACTGAAAGCAAAATGCCACTAAGTAATTTGTATATGGAAACCAAGAATGTATAATCTTGTCAAAGAAGAATACTAACTAGAATGTCAGATATTTAAAACATCCAACAAACTTCAGGTCTGATCCTGATCTCATTGAGTCAAATGGAGCAGAAGCAGGCTCAAAGGCTGTTCATTAATTGCTGTCTCTGCAAGCATTAGTCTCCTTTGCATGGGGTAGTTAAAGATTCTGCCCCTTTAGCTGAGATTTTTCTGTTGCAACAGTTAGTTTCCTGCAGATTTAACACAAATCTAAAATATCAATCCTTCCCTAGAAAGGAAAAAAATAGTAAGCCTGATTCAATGCAAAGCAGCTGGAGTGTATTGGTGAATCTAGCCCAATATGCTACCCAATGATAGTCATCTTGCATTTGATGATGATGTGAATACTGCACTTATACAGTGTTTTTAATCCAAATGGAACTCGAAACACTTTACAAGCTTGATTGAGGATTTAATCCTGCAAGGTTTTTGAGTCATAGAATCATAGAATATGAGGGTTGGAAGGGACCTCAGGAGGTCATCTAGTCCAACCTCCTGCTCAAAGCAGAGTCCCTTCTGTTTCCTTTCATTTCATCAGCACTGAGTGTGCTTAACAGTTCGCAGGAAGTATTCAGTATCATGCTGGTTTTTGTTGTACAAACTAAGCACCTGATCTTGCTAAATGTTGAAACCCCTCAACTAAACATCTTGCAGAAAATACCAAACTTCTCACAGGCCAGGGTCCTATAGACATTGGTCCTGACTCTTCACCCTGCTAAACCAGTTTTACACCAATGTAACACAAATCATCTGAACTTGACAAAACTGGTGCTGGGGAGAGGTGAATCAGGCACATCATCCTGAAGTCTTTATTCCATGCACTGATTTCAATGGAGGTTTTACCTGAGGAAAGACTGCAGGATCATGCCTTAAAGGTCATATTCTATCCCTGCTCCACTCAAAAATTTCATATTCATGTAAAGTTTGGAGTGGAATGTGGAGTTGGAAAAATACTGTATATTGCTGTACTCATCACAGAAGCATTGCCAATTTTGGTTTGAAATGTAGTGATTATTTGACAGTGCATAGCAATGCTATGCCGCCTTTGAAATTAACGTATTGTCTAATGTCCACCTAATAAGGACAAAATTAATGTATAGCTATGTTGCAGAATGGGAAGTAATCCTTCTGCTCTATTTGGCACTTGTGAGCTTCAAGAAAGATGTGAACAAACTGGGGAGAGTCCAGAGGAGAGAAACAGAAATGATAGAAAACTTGATCTATGAGGAAAGATTGAAAAAAGTCAGCATGTTTAGTTTATAGAAAAGAAGGCAGTGGGGAAATGGTAAGAGTCTTCAAATATGTAAAAGACTGTCATAAAGAGGATGATGCTCAATTGTTCTCCATGTCCACTGAGGGTAGGGCAAGAATAGGCTTAGTTTACAGCAATGGAGATTTAGGCTGGATATTAGGAAAAACTTTCTAACTATATGCATAGTTAAGTACTGGAACAGCTTACCTAGGGAGATTGTGAAATCTCCATCCTTGGAGGTTTTAAAGAATATATGTGTGCTAAAATTTCTAATTCAGAGCTTAACAATGTGATCAATACAGTGCTGCAAACTGTGAATTTCCTTGTTGCTTGACCTGCTTTGACTCTCAGTCAGTTTCAAGCACTGCTAGAAGAGATGGACAGTGCTTGTAATGACATTCCACTTCACAGCAACATTCGGTGGCTAAGTCGTGGTAAGGTTTTGGTATGCTTTATAAACTGTTTTGATACAATCAAGGCCTTTTTGTCAGAAAAAGGACAAAACTACCCAAACTAGATGATGACAAATGGCTGTGTACGCTCATGTTTCTAAATGACATCACTGTTCACTTAAATGAACTCACCTCTGTCTCCAGGGTGCATGGCAAATGGTTCTGGATCTTTATGAAGCCTGGAAGGCATTTTTTGTAAAAGTTTTTTCTTGGGATATTCGAACTTCAACTTTCCGCTACTTCCAACGCATAAAAGAGCTATCGACACGTTGCACTGTCAGTGTTCATGAGATTGGAATGTACATGCAAGAATTGGAATCAGAATTTTCTGACAGATTTCAAGACTTCCAGCAGTTTGGCCCAATGCTTTATTTTCTAATTAAACCTGAAAACTGCAACGAAAGCAACTTGGAGTTGTCTGTATTTCAGTGGATGGGTGTTGAAGATTTCAAAATGCAGTTCATTCAGTTAAAAAGCTCAGAATTGTGGACATCAAAGTTTGGAGATCTGCGGAGTGCACTTGAAGCTACCAAGAGAGTTCATGGGGCCTCTATTCTGACCTGCTGGAACTCCCTGCCAGTGAAATTTAACTGTTTGAAGAAAATTGCGTTTGCAATGCTTTCAGCATTCGTATCCACATACCTGTGTGAACAGGTATTTTCACACATGAAATCTGTCCTCTGTCCCTCTCGAAGCCGGTTAACAACTGATCACTCAGAAGCCTCCGGGCAGCTTAAAGTATCCAAATACATGCCAGAGATTGGAAAACTCAGCAAGGAAAAGCAAGGGCAAAGGATCACACTAAACTGATAAGATCTGCATTTTAATTTAATTTTAAACAAAGTTTCTTAAACATTTTAAAAACCATATTTACTTTACATACAACAATAGTTAAGTTATATAATATAGACTTACAGAGAGAGACCTTCCAAAAAGGTTAAAATGTATTATGGGCACGCGAAACCTTAAATTACAGTGAATAAATGAAGATTTGACACAGCACTTCTGAAAGGTTGCCAACCCCTGATGTAGACAAACTATTTATTTTGTTATTCTGGTATTTTTACTAAAGATTTTCTTCTTTCACTATTTGTATTGAGTGTTTCTTATGTCTACATCAATTTGTCTCTGTATTTTTGTTTCTTTGCATATAGCCCAGCAATCTTACCTGACATTATGAATAGATTATTTCTTTTTTTAATCCATTTTCCACACCTGGTAATGTTGTTTGCTATCGTATCTTGCCTAGATTAAAACCAGAATATTATTCAAATGATTATATATATTTCTAGCTTACTTATGGTGTGTCAACAAAATTGCCCCATTAAAAAACACACAAGAATAGATCAAACTTATCCAACATTATAACTGGTGTAGCAAGAATGATCATGCTATCCAAGCTTTTACCATTTTAATAAGTACTACTACTAATGCCTTGCATTCTATAGCACCTTTCAGCTGATGATTTCAAAGTACTTTCCATACAACCGTTAATTAAACCTTACAACACTGTAGGTGAGTATGATTATCCACATTATTTTACAGCTGAGGAAACTGAGGCCCAAGAAGTGAAGTGGCCTGCTCAAGGCCACATATTGAAGATGAGTCCGGAAAAACACTTGGGAGGAATTAAGCAAACCTGGGTGAGCAAATTAACCTTTTGAATTTCTCACATTACAGATGTCTTTTATGGCTCTCTTGATTTAAACAAAGTATCTATTTTCATTTTTTCATGGTTTATTTTGTCTTGTTTCTCATACATTTATCCTTTGTGAATGACTGTTCTTTCTTTACTAACAAGTAAAAGAACAAATCTCTCTCTCTAGAATGCTTATCTTATTGATATAACCTGGTTAATAGTTACTGATGCCTTGAATTGTAAAATAAATGTAAGAAGAAAGAGGCAATACTTGATTTGCTCTAAGAATGTGGAAAGGGCTACAATCAAGTTAATCTCCAGTTCCTAATCAATTTTGTCTCCATTGAAGTTTGAACTAAGGTGCTGTTCTTTTCTTTCTTTTTTTAAATTTTTTTTTCTTGGCTTTGAAGTTTCTGTAAGCTGAGGATAGCTTATCAGAGTAGTCCCAGAGAATGAAAGATGCTTAAATAGGGCTACAAGTGAGTGAGATGAATTTCAATCTCCCTAGGAAGAGTCTGAGCTCTTCACTATAAGGCAAATTCATATTCAATCCCAAAGCAGAAGAATGGATTTAACTACACTGGATAATGCACTAAAATCCATCCCTAGAATGTTCATCTCAAAGGCTTTGCTCAAGATGTACTCTGTATCTTGGATTGTTAGTGGCTCGCAAGAGAGAGCAAGAGATGCCCTTTTTTCTGGTGCCTGATTGAGACATTGCAGTATAATACTGTATAATAGATGATAACACCTTTAACTTCTGAAGATTTAATACCTATGGAGGACTTACACACTGACTTGCAAACCTATTTGATCTCATTATGCTGTGACTGTGACTTTTGAACCTTCGAAACTTAAAACAGTTGCGTTTGGCTGAAAAGTGTAGCTTCTGTTTTGTTGCTCTACTTTTGTACCATAGAAATTATGCAACAACATGCCAAGTCATTATCGGGACTAGTGGTTTTTGCAGCATTGTAAGTAATGGTTTACACTGTTACACTGCATCTACGCTAGGTTTTGCCCTAGTTGAGTTATAACGATGTAAGCAGCAATACAGCCTTGAAGTCCTGTTGACATAGTGCTGTCTACACAGTGGATTTTTCACATCCCTAAGCAACATAGTTATACCAGCACAGGTCTGGAATGTAAACCTGGTGATAATACGCTTCATTGAAGGAGGCCACACTGTGGTACAAACACATTTCAGGACAGAAAGACTCTGAAGGGGCATTGCAGAAACACCTCATTTAATCTTCTCCAGCATGCTATCAATCTGGCATAAGTAGTTCTCTCTTTATTGCCAATAAAATGACAATGTCAACTTGACAATGGCAATTTCCACTCCAATTGAAATCAAACACAAAACTCCCATCAACTTTAATAGGAGTAGATTCTGGCTCTTATAAAGTAACTTTATTCAAAAGGACTTTAAAAACTGCAAGATGCCAGGCATCTCCTATAAAGTGTTGAGTATCTTAAAAACTTCTGACTTCACTTGACAGCATCAGATGCGTTGTAGCTTCTGAATTGCAACTGTCCACCCTTAACTTCTAGACATATCCAGGTGTCTGCTTGTACTATCTTTGCTCTTCAATGTGTCCATCCTCAGTATACCTAAATGCCACTTTAAACTATTAAACTAATATTCTTTTTGTTTTTAATTGCTGAATTGGTAGTTCTATATTGCTCTTAATCCCTTAAAATTCTCTCTTTAGGATTTTATCAGCTCACTTGATGGTGTGTTTCAGACTGGGAATAGAAAATTCTATTAATTTCTAAATTAGTTTAATGAATATAACGGTTGAAGAATTTGTTTCCATTTAACATGCACAAAGAGCTAGAAGTAACATCTGAAAAGCACCTAAATGTCTTAGGCACTTTGTAGTCTCATAGGAACCTAAATCATTTTTGAAAATGGGAATTCAGCTCCTAAGTCACCTACGTACGTTTGAAAATGTTACTGTTGTGAGGTAGAGAGGCCTATCTCTGAGGCTGACTGGCAGGAACCACTCCCCAATTTGATGTTAACTCCATATTCTTTATGGAAATATGCTATGATATGGATATGGCATAACTGAGATATACTTTATGCAAGATGCCTTATGTAAGATATCATTGGAAAGGTTATGATTTACTGAATGTGATTTGTGTGCCTGTATCATTTCTGTATCTGAAATTAGGAATATTGACCATGTATCTGTATTTCAAATGTGCTACTTTGGGAGTCACCACCAACTAGACCTTCAGGTACAACAGTGAAAAGCCAGACAGTGCTGATAGCCCATCAGAAAAGACAATGGACTGTGAAAGAGCTTAGTTTTCCTCTGGATGCTCCAGATGGCTTGCGAGTAATGGCTGCTACAACCCTGCAGAGACCTGGGTCTGAGTCACCTGGTACTGGATCCACCCCTTGGAATGCCACTGTTTTTCCACTGGAAGACAAAGGGTGCCTGCCATACACAAAAGCTATAGAAGGCAGGGGAGTGACATCATCATGGTTGTCCTCTGCCACTTAACCCAAAGAGACAGTAGGAAACACATGAGCAGAAGAACTGAACTGAGGGGAGAAGAGTTGAGCCCAGGCTGGAAGGTTGTCTAGCCTGTGAGTAAAAATACCTGAAGTTTCAAGCTGAAGGCCAATGCAGCTGGCTTTCAAGAATCTATGTAATCTGCCTGAAACAACTTTTAGGGTGAGAAATTACTAGTTGTAGCCATTCTTTAGTGAATCACAATTAGTTTGTGTGTTTTGTTTTATTTGCTTAGTAATTTGCTTTGTTCTGTTTGCTCTCCCTTTAACCACTTAATATCGGCCTTTTATAATTAATAAATTTGTTTTGTTTACTATTAAACCCAGTTTGTGCAATTTCTAACGGGGGGGGCAAGGAGGCGTGCATATCTCTCTTCACATTGAGGAAGAGCACAAATTCTGATGAGTTTGTTCTGTGCAGATCTTTCTATACAGTGCAAGACAGTATTATTTTGGGTTTATTCCCCAAAAGAGGTGTGCACATGAGTCCTGGGTGAATCCTCTCACACAGAGCTGACTTTAGTCTGTGTCTGCACCTATGTGTGTGTGCTGCAGGAAAAACACAGAGATGGAATCAAGGCTGGTGGAGCAAGAGGGGTTCAGTCAAACCGCAGTATATCAGGTGGCATCCCAGATGGAGGGTCCAACCTGCCACACCCACCTCCTGGTGGGTGGAGCCAGGCCAGCTCCACCCCCCATGCTGGAAGCAGAGGGGAGGGACAGAAAGTATAACAGGCAGGGCCTCCAGCTCAGTTGGGCAGATGCCAGGGAAATGGGCAGATGCCCCTCCCTTTCTGCCAAACCCAGGACCAAGCTGTGCAGCACCTGACCGGTGTGGGAGCCCAGCGCTGGAGAGGAGCCACTGGGATTGCTGTCCACAGGTGCAGAGTATCCTGAGGGACAGTGGAGCCATTAACGATGGAGTTCTATGACCACGCTGGGGTAGGAAGTGGCTCAGGGAAATCAGACATTAGTCTGGTTGTGTAACCAGCTGCTGAGTCAGCCTGTTGCAGTAGGGTCTCCGCTGACCAAGTGGCGGGGTCACTTGCTACTGCTAGGGCTCTGGGTTGGGACCTGGTGGAATAGAGTGGGGCCAGGTCCCCCTACCTCTTGCTGCTGACACCACCCTTGGAGGGACAGCCTACCCACCTGAGGCCAGAAGGCCTTTGTTTGTTTACTGTCTGCACAAGCCAGAAAGCTGTGTTGAAGGCTGCTAACTGCTCTACCTGCTCAGTGGGCTAGAGTCAGACTGTAGTTTCTGTGTGCCCAAGAGAGGGAACTTGGGTGACAGACTGCTCATTACCTGATCCTGTCCTCAGGGGACATGGCCCTAGATCATTAACTAATACTATACTTTGCTAATCCCCTGCCAATTGACTCTTCATAACTAGTTGGTATACGGAGGCAGAGTGGCCTCCCTACAAGGCTGACAAGGAAAAACCACTCAAAACCACTACTGTTACCTTACATCTTTAAGTGGTAGAAATAAACTGTATTTCCTCTTTTCCTTTACTCATGCTATCCCCTGCAGTTCAAAGTAGAGCTCTTCTTAATGTTTTAACTTGTGTATCCAAGAGAAACTGTTGCTAGGATTAACAGCTGTATTTGAGACCTAACCCTTGTACCCTAATAATGTTGCTTAATCATTGTGGGCAAAACTTCCATTATGTTCCATGTGAGCAGTATTAATCACACAATTACCAATTTTTCTTTTACCGTGAGTAATGATGTGGCACTCCATGTACTTTTAAAATTAATGAGGTCGTCTGCATTGATATATATCTTTATCTATTCCTTGAGCTGATAGAAAAAACAAAAATTGGGTAGATTTATACAGGTTAAATTTGGAAAACTGCTCGTCAGTTTAATACTGGAGCATTTTTGCAATTTAGAGAAAAGTATGGTACACAGAGTACCAATTTAAAGAACTACTACAATAAAGGAGAAAAAGTGAAGGAAAATGCCTTCATGCATGAGGCACCTTATACATATTTATTATTATTTATTACTATATACCCCTACTGTGAAACCATCATCTACTTGGTGAATAGTCTCAATTGTTTCTTTTTCATGAGTATTTCTGTTATCTCTACAGAACTGAGTGATACATCTTATCAGAGTAATAAGCGATTATTCTATCCATGTTCAATGAGATTAATTTAATATTAGGTACACCTATTACAACAAAGGAAGTTGAAATTAATACTGCAGGTTTAAAAAGAAACAAGTCCCTAAGGTGAAGGAAAGCTGACTTTTAAAAAAGACATTCCAGAACATCTCTTCCTTTAAATTTTGCAAGTACAAGACTGCTACTAAAAAACACAACAGTTACCACATAGTATCTGAGATACTGGCATTATATCCTTCTCTGCTACTAGAAACAGGTGGGTAATTGTTGAATTTTTAGTAGCAACCACATGGAGACCTTGATTCTGCAAGAGGAACCACACACTTATCTCAGTTTAAATTTACCAACACAAAGTAAACTGACATAAACCTGATTTAAATTGATCTGTGTCCACACAGCATTCTGAACTGGTTTAACTAAATCAGTGCAAAAACACACTTTTAGTTAAACCTGTGGCACTTTGTGTATACACCAAGCCTGAGTGCAGTTGAGAGCAAAACTTTGTCCATTATTAAGTTACTCTGTGACTACAGCTAGCACTTACACAGAAGCAGCTGGCAGGGACAATGGCTTTCTGCTTCAGGCAGCCCAGTTACTGACAGCTTCTTAGTAGCTAGGACTCACTGCTGAAGTAAGTAATTATCAAGCTTTACTGAGTAGGTCTACACTTTATGCCAGTAAGTGTCTACAATGAAGTGGGAGATCCTGCTTCGGTTTACTTCCATAGAGTGGGAACCCAAATACCTGTTCTTTTACTTACAGAATCCTCAACGTGGAACCTTTGCGGGTGGTCTTGTGTTCAGTTTGTCTAAAATTCAGGTTTGGAATATGGAAGGGATCTATTCCAAAACATTGTGGAATCAAGTCATTGAAGGCTTTTAAGACCACTTTAGACAAATATCTATTGGGGATGATCTAGGTTTACTTAATCCCTCTTCAGCACAGAGAGGATGGACTAAATGAATGCTTGAGGTCCTTTCCAGCCCTACATTTTTATTATTCTGTGATTAGCTTCCTTTATTTCTTTTACAGAGTCAGTCTTCAGTGAATAAGTAAAAAATTTCTTGTATTCTTGTGCCAAACAGACCTTTAAGATTATGCTACGTACATGTTATTTCTACATGGAGAGTATGAATTTCAAAAGTACTGCATACAAATACTTTCTTAGATTGCATGGATACATGTCTGAATTTAGAGAAATTATTATTAAAATAATACTATATAATCAATATATTTAAGATTGTAAGATCTTTGGGTCAGAGACTGTGATTTCTTTGATTTTAGTACAGCACCTAGCATTTTGCGGCCACTACTAGAAGCAAATACATAATAAATAAATAAATAAATATTATTAATAATAAATAAATAAATGTAAGAGTACTCTAAAGCCTTATCAGTAACTTCAGATTAATATAGTTTAATAGGGACTGTGTGAAGCTTTCAGGTCTATTCTGAGGTTTCTGTGTTTTTGCATAGGAGGAAAGCCAGATTTCTTTATTTTTGTTTAATTGAGCCCATAGTGATGTTAAGTGTTAGAATCATTATTTTACCTATAACACTCTATATGCAGATATGATAACATGGTCCGTGGTAAAATTGATTGTTTCCTTAGTGAGCTCAGACCATTATTTCAGTCCTGTAGTTTGATATTTTGTATCTTTACATACTCCAAAAGTCTGACCATATGAAAAATCCAGGGATTCTTTTTAAACTGAGAAATAACAAATGTATAGTATATTAAAAATTGATAGTAAAACAGAGGAATGAGCTTTTCTAGTGTGACAGCCAATTCAGATTAGCATACAAAAGTTTGACTTTACTGATTTTACTGGACTGACATAGAAGGCAAATTTTGCAGGAAAAAATTAAAAAACTAAGCTTTATATCAGGGAGTGGTGCAGCTGTGGGGGCAGGGTGGGAAGACCTCATGCACACCTTTGTAACACCTCTACCCTGATTTTAATTCTGTCCTTCTCTCTGCTGCTGAGGGCATCTGCACTACAGGAATCACTAAATCCCTTTGGTGGTAACAACTCAGCTCTTTACATCACTTCAGCTGGAGGAAGAATAGGTTCTGAGGCACTTTTTATGGGGCAGAGGGAAGTAATGGTAAGTATGCTTTAAAAACATCTTGATTTGGGGCTTTTCCAATTTCAGTTATTGAGAACTGTGGTTGGGGATGGGGGCATTATGCCCTCTTTGACAGTGGAAGCCTAAAACCATAGCATTAATGTTGTGTGTCAGGGTCTTGCCCATTGAAGATGAGCTAATTCCTTTCTCAAAACTGTTGTTGAGTGGAGGAGAAATCAATGGCCTCAAAAGTTCCATCTCCCCTTCTTCGTTGAACTCAATACTGAAGCTAGTCACCCAGGGTGAATTTAGTTTGTGAATATATAGTCCCTTCAATTCCTCCCACCTCCTCCGCGGGGCTGACTAATAGATTCCCCCATTACATTAGGATATTAGAGGTTGTACTAAACATGATCAATGCCTCTCCTGACATTTTTGGCATGTGACATTAAACATCTGTATTTGAGTTGGAAATACTATCTCTGAATTGGCAGCAGCTTCTGCAGCCATGGAAACAATTTGAATATATATCAGTTTTAAATATTGCCTTGTTGAGAATGCTAGTTAAATCTATTTGTCCATCACCATAGTGTCTGAGTACCAAGAAAGTCTCACCAACTGGATTTTGCAGGCCAGATTGCTTGGATTGATATCCAACAGAACTTTCCCTAATTAAGAGCAAAAAGCTAAAACGTAACTTCTGTGTGTCTAGTCAGTCCAGGAATAAGGTTTGGAGAGATCCTGCACTCCTGATCTAAATCTATGCTGTGCACGACTAAGTGTAAGAAGAAAATGTGTAAACTCTCCATCAGCATTCTATTATTCTTTCTCTGACCTAACACAGATAGCTCAGTAAAATTTTAACTGGTGTGTTTTGACACTTGCAGTTGAAAGAGTATTTGAGGCATTAGTGACTTTACAGGTAACAACAGCTTGTAACACTTAAAACAATTATAAATGGTAGAAAATTATGTTCTCCCTAGGAAGTGTCTGAATTAATTTTTGCAAGTAAGCAGCCCCTAGTTCAAAATACTTCCTGAAAAAGGTTTCCTCCGCCCTATATAATAGTGACGCAATGTCTCTGCTCCCTACAACGAATGTGGCTGATATGATCTCAGATCTCTCCACAACTCTGACCTACTGCAAGGCCAGGGTGAAGGTGAAGGTTTGAAGCCACATATATGGGGTTAACTGTTAGAATGATCAGCAGTAATCTGCAGTTGTTTTGGAAATTTACCCATTTGCAAGAGAAGCATGTAATGTGCAGCAGGTGTTCCTGGCACCTGATACTTCCCCTGACTGCTCCCACCTTCCAAGTTCTTAGGAGCTGCAGTGCTCCAGTCTCATGGAGAAAGGCAGGTCTTTGCAGGGTCTTGGCAATGGAGGAGAGAATAAATTGGAGCAGCTGCTTTCCGCCTTAATATGGATTTGGTAGTTCACTCTTAACAGGCCTCGTTTCACTGCTTCTCTGTGTAGCATGCAGCCTGTAGAGGTGTATTTAAAAGGAGTTGTAGTTTGTCCAAAAAAGGCGCTTTAAGCACAAAATGCCATATGCTCAATTTCTGTCATTTGCATTTAGCTTCAGTGGATATCCACTTCAGGAGGCCAAATTATTCCACACCTTTGTAAGAATAAATCCTTCTCTGATACAGAGTGGATAACGAATTGTCAGAAAACATCTGTTTTTATATACTTATCTGTTAATGTATAGATGTCACACAAACTTTACTTTTCAAAACTACTATGTGGATTTAGAACAGTGCTTGGAGGATTTAAATTCCATTTTTAAGTTACTTTACCAGTTTGTGAAAGATATAGTTCTACTTCCATATGTTGTAGACAATTAGAGAGCGAACTTATACCCATTATACCCATTTTCCTGAGACCAGATATGTAACATTTCTCAGCAAGAATAAACTGAGAAATAGAGATGAAAATTAATTTTGCATCATTTGTTTAAAGTGTCAGTCTTCTGAGATGAGAGAAATAGATAGTTACAGTTTAACTGCTTTAGCACCTTGTGTGCAGGAGAACAGAATGGAAATTGCTTATCTCAGAAGTAACACAGGTGTGGGTTGTGGCATTTTCTGGCTTGTAAGGTACACTGCAATAAAGTGAAAAGGAACATCACTTGTTTGCTTATTTGGCAGTCTAATGCAAACTAGGATTTTCTGGACTACATGCACAAAATGTTGCAACTTTTAGTGCTTTCTTGCAAAATCTAACCTCCTGATAACACTGATTACATGCATGCAGAATTTATAGTACATATGGTAGCATTTTAAATGATTATTGTCTGGATAATCTGTCATAGAGTCATTTCAGATGATCCACAGAGACCCTGTATTTCTAGCAGAAACAGACATATGCATCAGACAGGGTTATATCACTGTCAGGAATATGATCATTATAGTTTCAAGGAATTTTTTGATTGGGAAGCAAAATCTGTAGTTAATAAAATGAGACATCTTGATCTAACAAACATATTTAACTGTTAGCTTACATATCTTTCTTAGACTATGACTCTACTCTAAAAGGAAGCAATGAAAGTAGCACTCTGTTACTCCACAGATCTGTGTATGTGTTCAGTTATCTCTGCTGACTTGAGTGACAACAATATTGTTTTTACCGCTTTTTACTCTTGTTATCCTGCAGAGACTATAGAACTAAGAGTGTATGAGCCGGCTTTTGCTCCTTCTTGTGTATTTTCAATAGAATTATTGAATACGTTCCAAACGTTGCAGTGGATTAGTACAAGAATAGCAGATGGCCTAATTTGGCCTGGAAAAGTTTTACAACTGGTGATGAAGCATAAGAAGCAAAGAAACCAGCTTAACCTTCATGGCCCAGGTGGAATGTGCCATGCTTGCAGTTCTAAAAATTCCAGTCTTTTTACTTGCAAACTGAGCATATACTGTAGGACACAGAAATGGTTGAGATAATAAATGTGGAACCTTGTGGTAACATTTTTACAGTGTTACTTTTCATATAAGAGATGCACTTACAGTGCAGATTTTTAAGCTCCCTACAACAACTAGGTCTGCACATCAGAAATATGTTTGAAATAGGTTGGACAGAATTAAGCAAAAGCTGAGCTGCCCTCAACAAAAGCCAATGAAACCTTACGACTTAAGAGCTAGAAGTTTCCTGACAGTAGAATTTCATCACTGACATTTGGCCATACTGCAGGTCTAGACTTGACAGTTCCCCTTTAAATAATATTCCTGGCAATTATTTAACGTCTTAACTTGTATGATTTATTTGATCTTTTCTCAATTCTTGGCTTATGTCAATAAGTCATCATTTGAATCTGGACACTTCTGACTTTGATATAAATGTATCATAAATATCTATAAAGCATAATTTTGTGTTTACCCTCTAAATATTGTTGAATTAGTATTTTTCTCTTTCTCAATATAATCAATATTGATGAGATCACAGAAAATAAAGGAAAAGTATTTATTTTCATCCATGATTCTTTCATGCCTCTTTAAATCAGTTTTTTTGTCTTTTATATCAGGCTTCTTGTCTTTTCCAGGACTCTCTGCACTCTGCTATTTGTTTTGTGCACCTCAGTTATTAAATATAGTAAATGAAATGCAATAAGAATTGATTTAGATTAAACAGTAAGCTGCAGTGTATAATCTATCCTCAACCTTCTACAAACAAATACCCACAGATGAGGACAATGACTAATGTTTTCTGGCATGTGCACTGTGAATTTATATTAATTTAACATTCCAGAGATTGAGCTACTTTACAAGCTATTAATTCAATAAAAACACATTGTGTCTCTTTTCAAATCCATGCAGATGTTTGCACAAAGATTCTGAAGAGCTTAAAGTTAAAAAGAGCAAAAGCTGCATGTAACAATTCCAACCTTGGCTACTGAGACTACAAAACTATATCTGATAAAGAAGCTATATTGTAAATGCAGCACAGGATGGCAGAAATTATTTTCACTTCTAGTTGTATGTTTTCTTGATTAAACTTCAACAACCCTAACTCCCTTCCAGGCCAACCCTCGATAATATAGTAAACTTCATTACAGTATTATAAGAAGTTTTCAACATTTTTCAAAAAGGCTTTCTTCAGAATTATGCCTGTCATTATAAAGATTGTTGGATTGGGGTTGCTTTTATTAAAACAACAACAACAACAAAGAAAAAGTCTGGCAGAAAATGCTAAGATATCTTTGCTCTACTTAATGTGTCATGAATTTTTGAGGGGTCTGAATTCATCCTCACTCATTTAGAACCAGGATTTTCATAAATTGCTCTTTTAATCAGGCAGTTTTCCTTGTCTATTTATAGTGAATGGAGGGAACATCATCTTTTAACTAATGGGAGAGAAGGCCAGTATAATGTTTACTTCCACACTAGACTTCTTTGGCACAAATCCTTTATGCTGAAAGGGTCCCTTTATATAGCAAATATAGAAGGATAATATGTTGTTAGTAGCCAGCACTCTCTGCTAGTTTCTCATTTGTTTTTTTATTTTGATTATTTAATTTTTAGAAGTACATTTTAGTGGCTGTGAAAAGTGCCAGAATGACAGCCCTCTGGAGATGGAACTGCTTTATTTCTCCACAGAACAGGTACATCATGACGACTAGCAGCAAAGACATTCCCACACTACACCTCCAGTGCGCCTTAAACCTGGAACAGAGGGGGCCTACTGTTATGTGCCAAGAGGGGAAAGAAGAGGGTAGAGTGTTGCTCACTCTTACTGACCAGTCAAATCTTTTGGCTCTCTTTTGATACAGTTAAGACTGTCAACCAAAGGTACCAATTAATGCCCCTCTCTGCTGGCAGATTTTATGATACAGATTTCTATCCAACAGGAAGAAGACTGAAACCATCCTCTTTTCGCACAATCCAATAAAAAACTCCTATGTGGTCTTGAGTTCTGGCCACTACCGAATTAGACTAGATCAGAAACAGTGAACTAGAGGTAAAATGCTTTAAAATCCCCCAACCCATCCAATTACCCATCCAGTTAGTATATTAATATACATTAGGATTTCTTGTAGTTGCTCTTTCCTGCAGCCTGGCAAGTGAATAAGATATTTCCTCTATAGTAAATACAGATATTGAAACAAAGGAATGCTATTAAAATGTGACTATGTTGTAGAACAGGGGGCCAAATTCAGGATAGATGCCATAACTATCTGGCCTCTATGACAGATTTATATTCTGTAGAATGTAAACTTTCATTTTAAAAAAAATGAATTTCCATTCCTTATGGCTGCAAAGGGAACCTTCCAACTGTGAATTAGTGTAGCGCTGTGAAACAACGACTCTTCAGAGTTGTGAACTGCCCGTATTTATCTCAACGCAATGTTAAGCTCAGTCTCAAACCCAATGATGAAACTTAAAGGGATGAATTGAAAATAATTTAGATACACAATTGCACATACTTTGTGCATGACTCAGAAATGTGTGTGCAACCTGATGACAAGTTTTAGAAAGTGCAGAAATAGCAAATCATAAAAATGACCACCATCATTTCCCTCCAACTTAGTGATGCTGAATGGAAAAGTGACATCTGTGACTAAAATTTTAGTTACAGAAGGGTCATACATTACTCTTGGTCTTTGTACATATCTCCTATTGACATAAGTGGGAAATGAGCAGTGGACAAGAGTAATGCAATACATGTCCCTAACTTTATAGCTTTAGGTCAGGAATAATAATCAAAATTTGGCCTTCTCCACACAGTGGGTTTGATCATCCCGCTTCAAGACTAGATACAAACCCCACTGAAGTCAATGAGAGTGGTGGTGTTTACATGTGCTTGTAATTATTAGAACTGGGAGCACTGGCTGTTGGGAGTCTGAAAGGACAGGAAATAGGAAGGAGCGGGGAGGAGTTGAGGAGGCTGAGTGAGAGTTACAGAGGGTGCAGCAGCAGCAGCTTGGAACAGAGGTTTCCACTGTGAAAATAAAGTCTTGTTGAAGTTGTTAGTACCTTGCTTGGCTGATACAACAAGAGTCTTTCTGTTAGCGTCAACATCTTTGAATATGGCCTTTAGTGTCTCCATGTCTCATTTGCTTTAACATCAATAGTACTGTATTCGTTATTATGGTCTAAGTGCTTGGTATTAGAGTCTAGTCCTACCCCAAACTCTGGTTTCACTTTACAACTGATGTCACTAGATCACAGCACTTACCTGATTAATTAAATAGTTTATGAGGGTGTCATAAACAGATGGTTAAGGGTTAATGTCTCTTTTACCTGTAAAGAGTTAAGAAGCTCAGTAAACCTGGCTGACACCTGACCAGAGGACCAATAGGGAAACAAGATACTTTCAAATCTTGGTGGAGGGAAGTCTTTGTTTGTGCTTTTTGTGTTGTTCGTTGTTCGCTCTTGGGGCTAAGAGGGACCAGACGTACACCCAGGTGTTCCCAATCTTTCTGAATCAGTCTTTCATGTTTCAAAATTGTAAGTATAGCCAGGCAAGGCGGATTAGGATTAGTCTTATGTTTGTTTTCTTAACTTGTAAATGTGTCTTTTGCTGGAAGGATTTTTACCTTTGTTTGCTGTAACTTTGAATCTCAGGCTAGGGGTGGGGGAGTCCCTCTAGTCTATATGAATCTGAGTACTCTGTAAAGCATTTTCCATCCTGATTTTACAGAGATAATTTTTACCTTTTCTTTCTTTAATTAAAAGCTTTCTTTTTAAGAACCTGATTGATTTTTTCCTTGGTTTAGAATCCAAGGGCTTGAATCTAAACTCACCAGGGATTGGTGGGGGGAAAGGAAAGGGGAGGGTTAATTCTCTTTGTTTTAAGATCCAAGGAGTTTGGATCTGTGTAGGCTCTCAGGGCGACCCAGGGAGGGGAGAGTCTGGGGGGGAAAGGAGGGGGATGGTTAATTTCTCCTTGTTTTAAGACCCAAGGGGTTTGGGTCTTGGGTTCCCCAGGGAAGGTTTTGGGGGAACAGAAGTGTGCCAGACACAGACTTCTGGCTGGTGGCAGCGTACCAAATTTAAGCTGGTAATTAAGCTTAAAAGTGATCATGCAGGTCCCCACTTTTGGACGCTAAAGTTCAAAGTGGGGGGAAAAACTTTGACAGAGGGTGTGTGTGTGTCATAGCCTAGGAACATGATATTAGGAAATACTTTCCAGCTATAAAGGTTGTTAAGCTCTGGAACAGACTTCCAAGGGAGGTTGTGGAATCCCCATCATTGGAGGTTTTAAGAACATGTTAGCCAAACATCTGTCAGGGATGGTCTAGCTTTACTTGGTCCTGCCTCCTGGACTTGGTGACTTCTCAAAGTCCCTTCCAGACCTACATTTCTATGATTCTTTATTATGAATATTTAATCAATATTTTACAATTGTTTACACTACCACACTATTACAATGGCTCTAAGCTGTTACAGTACCAGTTTTAAACTGCAAGAGGACAATTAATAATACTAATAATAAAACATTTCCATTAGAAATTGTGGATAAAGTAAATTTCTCTTTTTTTCCTCTTACGATATGGTTAAACCTATACATTATAGCATCACAAAAGTTCTTTCTGAAAATGAATATGAGTTTTTAATGTGATTTTATATTTGACTCCTCTATTAAAGAACTGTTCTATGCAAAACTAGTGAACTTATAATAATACCAAAAAACCCCAGCCAATTTGTAAGACTAGTCCCCATTTACACTCTGAATTCAACAAATCTCTGTTCTGGTGCCACTAACCACTGTCACAAACCCTTACAACTACTCTGGCATAAATTAATAGGCCACAACTTTGCTAATTAACAAATATAAACATTAACTTGCATCAAAATGTATAGCCTGAGACTTCACTGCCTTGCATCTTGTGTTCAGTTGGGCTCGTCTCACTTTAAAATTATTTAGGAAAGAATTACTCAGGACAATATTTGTGCAAACATACCAATCATTTTCTTAAATTCAAATAAGGTAGAATTCCAAGTATGTAGTACTAAAAGACCAGTTTTCCTACAAGAACTGTTCACAGTGCACAACTATTGAAACAAGTTGAAAAAAGTATTTTTCCTATCAATGAAATGTTGCAGCTTGACAATAACATTGGTCCTTTAAAAAACCTGTTTCTTTGATAACTTTCAACAAAGTAGGTTGGATAATTAAAATAATTATACACATAATTAAGATATGAATGATTGCAGCTAAGGCCCTTGCCCTGCAAACGTTTATATCACATATTTAGTCCCATCATTGGGACCACTGCGTGAATAAGGGTTTGCTGGATCACATTCTGGTTTGGGTCTTTAGTTCCTTTTCTTTTTTGTCAAGATGACATTGTATTGTAGATGTTTAATTTTATGCAGGAAACATAGTGCTTCTGCGTAATAAATATTTTGAAACAACTGATGCTGAAATGAGGAAGGTAAGCAGAAGCCGACAAAGAATGCAGGCTTCAAAACTAAATAATATCTGAACAACAACCATAATAAAAGGAAGTATTCCTTCAAACAGCTTCTAGTCAGCCTGTGCAGTGGAACAAGGTGTCACAGGGTTAAATATCTGGGCTAGATTTAAAAAGAGGCTGAATAACATTATCACAAATAACAACATTTACTGTTATTCATGCTAAGGAAGGATAATTGGATGTCATGGTTCTGGGTAAGGTAATCTCTGCTGCTATAAAAATATGTTTTTAATGTAAATGTATATATGATTTAAACCTGTCTATATCTCTCTGTACTTTTTCTTATGGAAAGCACCTATGACATTATGGGGTATACTGAAATAGTAATAATAATAATAAATAGGCAGGGAGGCCTTTTCCCCTACACATACAGCATTGCTCAATTGTCTAGAGCAATTTTTATTTTTGATTTCCTCTGAAGTAACAGGTTTCCAGACTAGCTGATGGACAGTTGCTGTGATTTTCGTAAGGCAAATCCTATGTTCTTATACTCAGTTACATTTTAACAAAAAACAAGAAGGAAAACTAGATCTCTTAGTAGCCAGCTCCTCTACTCAGTGGTGACAGGCTTTAGTTTTGAATGTCTTTTTAATCTAATAGAAATAAAGATAGGTATACATATAGTTTTGCCACTAAAAAGTCAACATCTATCAAGAGCTACCAACCACAATGTGGTACTTGAGATATTGTATTATCTGCTGTTCTAAGAGCAAAAACTAGAAGTACTAGATTATATAAAAATACTGGTATTAAGTCATAGCAAGCATATACTACAGAGATGCAGATCTTAAATAAAATGTTTAAAGGCTCCATAGTTCTCTGAATATTTAAAAACCATCATCATTCTTCCTTTTTATGCATGGTATTCACCCTTTTGTGCACAGAGTTGCTGTGGTATTTGAATTGACAAATGGATGTTTTGCAGAAGAGTAAAGGTGACTTTTCAAAGTGACTTATTAGCTTAGATGCAGAATCTGTATTACCACAGTGGTACAGCATGGTACACACAATACAGTACTGTGCACTTCATGTAAAATTTGAAATTCTTGTTTATATTACATTTTATATTTTTCAGAGTTGAGCCTAAGCCACAAGTTTCAGATCTAGACTTTGAATCTCCAGCCCCAAAATCTGAAGGCTGTCCATCCAGGGTTTTGTTTCAGTTCAGTATAGAGATAAGGGGCATCCTTAGCTCAGTATTACACTGTAACACCATTCTGGGTCAGCACTGACTCATTGAGACTGAGGAATAAATACATTCTACTGCTCCCTGAAGCACTTGGATTTCCTAGGAAGTTGTCTATCAAAGTACTATACCGACCATATCCAAACAGCATAATTTATGAGAAAGAGGAAAGATGGTCTTAGAGTCAAGGCACTATACTAGGACTCAAAAGATCTAGGTTTTGGTCCCAGCGATGCTGCAGATATCGTATGTGACCTTCACCAAGATACTTGGGCCATACATTTTCAAAAATGGCCATATATTTTGTGTCCCCAATGCAACATACATTAGGCCTCATATTCAAAAGTGCTAGGCACCCAAACATGAGCTGACTTCATTTGGAACTGTGGATGTTCAATATCTCTGAAAATCAGGCCAAAGATGTCATAGTTGGTGTTCAGAAACTGATGCATGCAAAATAGTGACCATTTTTAAAAATATGGACCTTTATCTTTCTGTCCCTAAATTTCTCCTCTGTAAAATGGAGTTAATTCCACCTCCGTACTTTGCAAAGGTGCTGAAAGGATAACTTCATTAAGCTTTATGCTTAAGCTTTCAGATTGTATGGTGATGAGTACCACAAAAAACCCCAATCAACAAACAAACAACAACAAACAAATAACTAAGTAAAATACTAGATGTATAGATCACAGCCAAAAGTGCTACAGGCATTATCTTAATAACTTCCCTGTCATATTGGCAAATTTTCATTTCTCAAGTAGTGTAATATTCCTATTAATGCCTCTAAGAAAAATATGATACAACTCACTAACTGATTGCAATTTTCCAGAATCACTCTGATTTTTCATAAATATTTTAACTTCAAGCAGCCATCCCTGTTGGGTTTATAAAATTCTTTCCTTAGGTAATAATTTTCAATTGATTTTTTTTCTTTTGTATACACAGTTTTATTTGTTTGTCCAAGACTTCGCTCCAAGAATTCTGGAAACCATTCAAATGTGAAGCTGATGCAAGTAGTGTCTTATTAGCCATATTTTATAAACACGTTTGCATTTGGAACTTCTCATTTAAAGACAACACCATTTATACATATGAAATGTTATTGTTTTAAGTGGAGCTTTCAGTTTTGGAACAGAAACAAACATTTTAATTAAAAAATAAAGAATAGAAAAGGCAACAAAAGAAGTGGACTAGTAAATGAAATTATGTTAACTGCAGTTAAGGAGGGAGACCACTCCGTCCTAAAATTATGTGTAAAGGGCATGGTTTTTTTGTGATGACAGTTATGTATGGAGAAGAACATAAAGAACTACCCAGGATATTGTAGGGAACAATTCTACACTAACGGACTACAGCAGTGGTTGCCAAGATGTGGTCTGTGAATTAACAGTACTCTGCAAACATTTTAGTGGTGGTCCATGGAGTAAAGTAGTTTGACAATCCAGCCTTTAAAGAGATATTAGTGATTATGACGTGGGTCCATGGGAGAAAGATCTCTCTATTACAAAATGGTCTGCTGGCTGCTCAGATTAGACAGACTAATACATTTTCTCCAGCTCTAATTTCTTTTTTTAGAAAATTATTGGAAGCCACTAAGCAGTGACTGAACAAGAAAGAGTAGACAGTAACTTACATGCTGCAAGCAGAGGACCCACTGAATTATCCAAAGCCAACTTTCACATCAGTTTGTTCAAGAACAACATAAGGGTGAAAACTACACCAGCAGCATGAGTGTCAGGAGATTTGGACTGTATTCTCAACTCTGCCGTAAACTAGCTATGACTATGGGTAAGTCGCTTCAGTGCTATTTTCCCTCCTACCCTTTGTCTGTTTAGACGGTAGGGCTGGTGCAACCATTTAGGCAAACTGGGCAGCCGCCTAGGGCGCCTAGTGGTTGGGGGCGCCTAAAAGCTCCCTCAGGAGAGGAGGTGGAGTGGAGATGAGCTGGGGCGGGGGGCGCGGGGAGGGCTGCCTGCAGTAACGGGGGGCGGAGCGCGCACAGGGGAACCGCTCCCCGCCCCAGATCACCTCCACTCTGCCTCTTCCGCTGAGCACACCGCCCTCGTTTTAAGTCTCCTCCAATTGGCGCCGCAAGCCTGGGCGGGGAGGAGAATTAGAGCGACGCCGGCATGCTCAGTGGAGGAGGCGGAGCCGAGGTGAGCTGGGGCGGGCTCCCCAGGCGGGGTTAGCTGCCGCGGGGGGGGTCTCTCCAGGCGGGGTTAGCTGCCGTGGGGAGGGGTCTCCGCAGCTGGGGTTAGCTGCCGTGGGGGGGTGTCTCCCCAGACAGGGTTAATTGCCGCAGAGGGGGGGAGGTCTCCCCAGGCAGGGTTAGCTGCTGCAGGGGGGGGAGGTCTCCCCAGGCAGGGTTAACTGCCGCAGAGTGGGGGAGGTCTCCCCAGGCAGGGTTAGCTGCTGCAGAGGGGAGTTCTCCCTGGGCGGGGTTAGCTGCCGTGGAGGCGGGCTCCCCAGGCGGGGTTAGCTGCTGGGGGGGAGGGGGAGGGAGCTCCCCGGGTGGGGGCTCGGTTATCTGCTGCGGGGGGCGGGGTTAACGAGGGGGGCGCAAGATGGAAGTTTCACCTAGGGAGCGAAACTTCCTTGCACTGGCCCTGTTAGACGGTAAGCTCTTTGGGGGGCAGAAACTCTCATACTATATGCCTGTATAGCACCTAGTGTGATGAGGCCCTAGTCTTGGTTAGTGCCTCAGACTAACACAAATAATAGAAGGGACACAGGTCAAAGCATCTGCTTGTATGATTCTGTGATTAAAAATGGAGGGGAGGTAAGGGGAAGCAGCCTATATGCTCCAATATTTAGGGGAGTGTAATTAAGAATTAATGAATCAGCAAAAATAAATTAAAAATACCTCTTAATTTACACAGGAAGTAAGAGAATTGTGATAATTTATTTCCAGTATGGATATTTCGACTGCTGTTCTGTTGTGCATAAGTAAAACATCTAGATAAAAATGTCATGTCTTGTAACATGTAAATCTACAATGTTAGGGTGAATTTAAGTTAAAAAACAAGAAATGTGACTGTCATCCAATTAGAGATTAAAGACAATACTGTAATTTAGATGAGTGAGTTACCTTTCTTAGCTGCACATGCACTCATGAATTAAGGCACGTTTGAAAGTACCCCTCTATCCAATGAATTCCTGGAACTGTCCACTAATTCCTTATGTTGAGACTTCCACTTTGCAATTCCCTGCATAAGGTGTACTAAATAATTGTGGGATCTGAAATAGTTGCCCTTGCCTGGATCCGCCATCTGGAAGATGGAAGTGCTACAATGATAATAACTACGAATGGTACTTAGCATAGGGATGATGGTAATTTAAAGTTACTTTGATTTTATTCACTTACTGTGGCAGTTCCTAAGTGTTTGTGATACAAATGCCATTGCTCTCAGCCTTAAAAAAATTACAGTGCAATTGAATCACTAAACCATATTTTGGTAATGTGTTGTCAGATGAATTAAAAAACTATTCTTACAATATAGCACTGAGCTATCACACACAAACTTGAATATGACATGTTAAAAGAAAGAGGTGAAGAAATTCTGTTCAAAACACGAGACCATTGTTCTCACCTTCATCCAGCTATAAAATGTAAAAAACATTAAGAAAATACATAGATTGTTTAGAAAGAACATACCTATTAGCTCCTTATTTCTGACATCTAAGGCCATGTTTCGTAAAGCTGTAGCAACTGCACATACCACCCGGTCATTGTCTATTCGAAGTAGCTCCACTAGGATCGGCAGGCCTTTTTCTTTGCGGACGGCAGCACGGATATACACTGACCACTGTAAAGACATATTGTATGAGGGAGATTGAAAAAGAGATTGTGGAATGCTGTCAAGAAAAGGAAGGGTGTGTGATTATGAAGATTGCTATCTTGAGGAGTAAAGGAAGAGACCAAGGAGTAATGGCTGTAGAATCTAAAGACAAGAGGAAATTATTGTATCTACAATGCTACACAACCACTTGAACTGGAAACCCATATTGATTTTTGATTGGTGACAGAAAAATTTAATGATTTAAACTTTAAATTTAATTATTTAACCTTTAAATCCTTGTACACCTAGTTACTGCTTTACTGTCTGAGTTGCAGGCCATTTGCTTGGCATCAGTATCCCCTGGCCAAACTTGAACAATGACTGTTTGTTCCTAATGCCATTTAATGTTACAAAATTTGTTTAAGAAGTTAGCATGCTTCTTGGCTGTCAGCTTGAGGAATGTTAGACTGTAACCCAAGTAGGCACTTCATTATTTCTTTCATGATAGGCAATTTGCTCAGGAGAGGCGGGAGGAGGGAGTTGCACTACTGCTTTTACTATTAAAACATATTGGCCCAATCCTGCAGTGCCTGTGTGTGCAAAATTCACACTGATTTCAATTGCTGAGTTATGTATATGTAGGGACCACAGGATCACGCTTGTCATTAGAAATATGACTCAACCACGAAGGATCTAGGATTTTGGTTTGAGCCCATCTAGTTCACAAGATGCTGAAAGTTACATTATTTTACCTGACTTACAGTATGGATGAGCCAATTAATTCAATTGTATGAGCTCCAGACATAGTCTTGGAAAGTGAACAGTTTTATAAAGAGCTTGACATACCCAGGCCCCTAGCAATAAGACAGAATGTGATGACAGAGTGCGAGAAGCAGAATGATATCAGTGAGAGACAATCTCAGGAAAAAGCTATTTGGTTTTGACAGAACAAGTTGCATTTTTCTATGTGAACTGGCTGTGTGGGATATTTGAGGAGTGTGAATCTGCTGTCTGCATACATGCAGTGCTTTAAGTCCTAATAGCTCTCTGGCTGTGTGCCTAATTCCAGAGTGATAAGAACTGTATTTAAGATCATACTGATGAAATAAATGAGATCAGACTCTTTCCCTTAAAGATATTTGGTTACGTGATTAAGTTCTTAAACCAAGTGTTGAGAACACCTGCTGAGTAGTCACAACTACACCTCTACCCCGATATAACATGGTCCTCGGGAGACAAAAAATCTCACTGCGTTATAGGTGAAACTGCATTATATCAAACTTGCTTTGCCCCCCCCCCCGTTCCTTGTTCCCTGACCGCCCCCTCCAGAGACCCCCATCCCTAATCACTCCCAGGATCCCACCCCCTACCCAACCGCCCTGTCCCGTGACTGCTCCACTCTGCCAGCTCCCAGCCGCGGCGCTCCGCTTCCCGCCATTGGTGAGTACGGGGAGGTTGGGGAAAGAATGCCCCACCGCACTCACCTGTGTCGGGAAGCAGAGCAACGTAGCCCCAGCCTGCTCCACTTTCCTTGCCCCAGCCCCAGCTGTGTCACTGGGGGCGGCTGGGGAAAGATCCTGCACTCAGCTGTCTGGCGGGAAGCGGAGTGCCACAGCTGGGAGCTGGTGGAGTGGAGCGGGCTGGTGCTGAGTGTGGGGAGGTTGGGGAAAGGGTGTCCCCCCCCGTACTCACCTGTGTCAGGAAGTGGAGCGACACGGCCCCAGTCTGCTCTACTCCACCAGCTCTCAGCCGCAGCGCTCCGCTTCCTGCCGCCGGTGAGTGCAGGGAGGTTGGGGAAAGGACGCCTCCTGCACTCACCTGCGGCGGGAAGCGGAGCGCTGCGGCTGCGAGCTGGTGGAGTGGAGCGGGCTGGGGCCGGGTTGCTCCACTTCCGCCGCTGCTGGTGAGTGCACGGGGGATCCCTTCCCCCAAGCCCCCTCCCCGAGCGACATGGTTGGGGTTAGGGGGAGGGAAGCAGAGTGGGCTGCTCCCGGCCCTCCACTAATCCCTCGGGCCACTCTGGAACTGCGGGGCCCCCAAAAGTGCCCTCCCTCTGCTCCTGCCCCCAAGACCATGGAGGGGGGAGCCCCTGACTGCTTCCGAGACCCTCTGCCCCTTATCAAACCCCTCAGCCCCGGCCTGGCCCAACACCCTTAACACGCTGCTCAGAGCAGCATGTCAAAGCTTTACTGTGTTGTATGCGAACCCGCGTTCTGTCGGGTTGCAGTATATGGGGTAGAGGAGCACTACTGAAATCATCTGAATCCAGTGGAGGCTGCAGATGCTTAGAACCTCTCAGGATTTAGCTCTTTTAGTTTAACAGTGAGAGGTAATTCTGGGTTTTGTGCTTTGAGGATACTGTTATACTCCACATCAATTTAGTTATCCAAGAAAATAATGCACTTCATGCAAATATCTGTGTGTGACTCCAGGTTGCGATTCACTCTGGCAGCAGTGTATGGTGACAGTTAAGAACTGGAGTGCACTGTGAGAAGGAATTCAAGACAAAAAAGCTCACAGAGCGCCAGGAGGGCAGGCAGCATGGACCCAGCGCCAGCCCCTGCTGGGGCCATGTCACAGGGGAAGAGCTGCCCACTGCTGCCCGCAGAGTGGGAAGCAGGGGGGTGACTGGGGGCAGAATGTGGGCGGGACCACACCTGGCTGTTTAGGGAGGCTCAGACTCCACACTGCCTATGATACCTGCTGCCCATGGGGTTGCTGAATACTTTTGTCCCTTTGACAGAATAAGAAAAAGTTGTATCTCTGTGTTCCTCCTGAATCACACCCGCTGCCTCTAGTGCATATTGTGGGGTAAACATATGTGCTTGATTTCACAGTGCATTGACTTCATTGAAGTTGCAGAGATGTAACCAAAGGCAAAATCTGACGCATATGTTTAATATGCTGTGAGTAGTCCCAAATCATCCATGTTTGGCTAACCAGGAGATTGTGATTTTTCCCTTTGAGATGAGGAACTAGCTACTCTTATCCACAATTTCCTTGCCTATAAATTAGACTACAGCAGCACACTTGAGCTGGAGCTGCCTGTATAAACTATGTGACAGTTTCATCATACACAACACACAGCTGCCCACTTTCCAGGCAAGAAAGATTACTAAGCACATCACATCTATGTTCTGTGCTCTCCATTGACTTTCCATGCAGTTGCACATTCACTTCAAGGTCCTGGTCCTAATATTTAAAGCAATTAATGGGCTAGGGTCTATCTAAATGATTGCCTCTCTCTCCTCTCCCCACTGCAACATCAAGGCTCAATATGGATGTTGTTGCTGCAAGAGCCCAGGGAGGAACTGGGAGCTGGGGGCAGGGCTTCTTCATGGAGAGCCCTCGGTTATGGAACTCTTTATAGCAGTGGAGATTAGATTGCACCCGTGTTGCCATTTTCAGGTCACGCTACAAGCCATACCTTTTTGCACACACCAATAACTATTGTGGTGGAACTGCTCAAAAATGTTTGTCATGAAACCAAAGGTAAATAAAGGGAAAACAAATTCCATTAAATAAAAGTGGTTTAAACAGAAGAGGCTTTGATAGAAGTGTCCTTTGTGGATGGATTGATAATTGGTTTAAAGTCTACATATGGCACCAAGATATCACAGTGACAGGCACATTTTACATGCAGTCATCTTATATGACACAGACGTAATACAAGTATTAATAGATAGGCAAGTATATAGACATACAAGGATTTCACTGTTGCAATTTTATGAACTCACATTTATTCTAGAGTCTGTCATCTGGGGGGGAATGGGGAAAGGGAAAGAAAACAGTATATACAGAATGTTAGTCTATGACTTTCTAATAACTCTGTCACCTCACCCCCCAATGAACTCACCCCAGGGACCTGCCACATACTGTACTTCCCAAGATGCACTCACAAGGGAACCCATGCAGATACATCATATCTGGCTATCGCACTCTTACTGAAAGAATATCAAGATTCATATAAACTATTCTCAAAACCACTCACCACACAGAGGGCCCGCATCCTCCAGGATCCAACCAACTTCCTCCACCAACGCTTCAACATTAACAACCTTCCTCAGAACACCATTCTTGCCACCAGGGATGTCACCTCCCTACACACCAACATCCCTCCCAATGACGGCATCCCTACCTGCCTTAAATATCTACAAGACAATGGACAACTCTCAAACACATCACCAAACTCATCCATTTCATTCTCACTCATAACAAATTTACATTCAACAACAAACACTTTGTCCAAGCCATGGGAACAGCCATGGGTATTAGGAGGGCTCTCCAATATGCCAACCTCCTGGACCACCTTGAAGAAAAAATTCCGGACAAGTGCAACACAAAACCAGTGATAAACCTGAGATACATCAATGATATTGTCATCCTCTGAACAGATGAAACTCCCACATAGATTTCCACCACAAGTTCCACATCCCCTATCTGTCCATTAAACTCTCTCTTTAACACTCCCACACTAGTATCAACTGCCTGGACACTACAATCAGCTTCAACACCCTTCAGACAACTATATATAAGAAACCCATGGAACACCACACCTACCTTCATAGATCAATAACCACCCCAAGAAATCTTTTATCTATAGCCAGGCACTTAGATACCACAGAACATGCTGCGAGGATATACACCTTAATACTCAAAAAACTGCCTTTGTCAAACAAGGACACTTCACCAGAGAAATAGATTGCATCATGGAACTGGCCACCCAAATACCCCGAGAGAATTGCTTCAATACAAAAATAAAACCTCTATTCCCATAATACAAGAACTAGGGGCCACAAAATTAAATTAATAGGCAGCAGGTTTAAAACAAATAAAAGGAAGTTCTTCTTCACGCAGCACACAGTCAACTTGTGGAACTTCTTACCTGAGGAGGTTGTGAAGGCTAGGACTAAAACAGCGTTTAAAAGAGAACTGGATAAACTCGTGGTGGTTAAGTCCATAAATGGCTATTAGCCAGGATGGGTAAGGAATGGTGTCTCTAGCCTCTGTTTGTCAGAGGATGGAGATGGATGGCAGGAGAGAGATCACTTGATCATTGCCTGTTAGGTTCACTCCCTCTGGGGCACCAGGCATTGGCCACTGTCGGCAGACAGGATACTAGGCTAGATGGACCTTTGGTCTGACCTGGTATGGCCGTTCTTATGTTCTTATGTTCACAGCTTCTGTCTTCCGGCTGAAGACAGAAGCTGCTGCCGAAGTGCTGCTGCCGTGGAAATGTGTGAGCCACCCTAACGGCACACAGACTGCCCTCACCATCTGCAGCGGCAATTCAGTGTGCTGCTTGGGGCAGCAAAAACAGTAGAGTCGGCCTTGGCCAGAGTGATCAACACCCTCCATGACACACCTGTCAAGACCCATGGGTCCTACATATGCCTATCACAATGTGTGGTGTACCTCATCCAGTGCATTAAATGCCCCGGTAGCACTTATATGGGTGAAACCAGACAATCACTATGCTCTATGATAAAAAAAACAAAACACTCTATCACCTCTAGGTGAACACTTTTCACAAAGCGATCACTCTATATCTGATCTATCAGTCCTCATCCTTATAGGAAAGCTGTGCAATAGTGTCAAAAGATGAGGCTGGGAGCTTAAATTCATAACTTTGTTAGACACTAAAAATCATGCTTTTAATAAAGTTCCTGGATTTATGGCTTATTACAACAATCTGTAACCCATTAACCCCTGCCTCCTCACTTTTTGTCTTAAGATTACAGGGATGTTAATGGGCAACTTCATGTTGAATGATCCCTTTACAATATGTGCTAATCACTTTTGCTAAACTATTTGTTCGATCTTGTATTTACTCTCAGTACCTTTCCTACACCTGAAGAAAAGTTCTGTGTAGCTTGAAAGCTTGTCTCTCTCCCCAGCAGAAATTGGTCCAATAAAACCTATTACCTCACCCACTTTGTCTATTGAATAACAAAATTCAGTTAAGCTGGGCAAAGGTTTCAGACTTGGTTGCAGCCAAAGCAATAATGGTTAAAGTATCTTTTTAGTCAGGTAGATGGAATAAGGGCTTCTGGTCATCACTGAGCACTGCCCTGTAATGTATATGAAATGCACATTTATCAGGCAAGGGTGGCTTTCCTGAAATGAAGCAATGTTGGCTCTCAGATAAGAGAAAATAAACAAGAGCTGATAGCATTCTTGCTATATCTTATTTTATTCTTTCCTTCCTCTGTTCTGTTCTCTAGAACCACGTCGCGGGATAATATTTAATGAACATTCACCAGCTGAGAAATCAAAACTCAATCTCAAGGATCAGTAACTTTCAATTAAAAATATGTCCTAGAAAAATAACCTCTTTCCTAAAATCAGGGCAACATTTTGTTTTAAAAGAGTATTAAATATGAGATGTTGTGAATACCTCAAACTGACACTTCTAAATTTACTTCTCTAATAGCCAGGTATTTACCTGTCAGATTAATGCACTGTCAGCTGCAGCTGTAAGAAGAAAAAATGATAGCTCCTTGCTGCTTACAGGGCTCCCAGCTCTGTATTTCCTATGCATCTCCCAGGGGATGTATCCAATGTGTCTGCTACTATTAAGAAGTGACTGTCAGAGTGAGAGTGCAAGTTAACAGGGAGACTATTTTGAGACTGTTTGGTTGAGGTCAAAACAGAGGCTGCTCAAAACAATCTGCTGCCCTAAGCAAAACTGCAGTATGTCATCCCCCTCCAGCCCCATTAGATGCTCACAGCAGACCCCCAGTGCCTCCCCTGCTGCTGCCCCACCCCTAAACCTTGTGCAGACAGGTGGAAAGCTGATGTGTCAGACACCAGCCTGGGACTGCAGAGGCCACTGGGTCCCGATGAGAGACCCCACGGGATGGGAATGGTCTGACACCTAGGCAGGATGAGCTGGGCCAGGCCAGGAGGAGAGTCCCCTCAGCCTCTGTCCTAGGCCATGCAAGTGGTAAAGACTAGCTTCATGGGCAGGTGGTCCCCCAGCAGGGGTCACATTTCCCAATGGCCCTTTCCAGGCAGGTTGGCACTAGCTGCATGGGGCTCACAAGAGGAGCGAGACCCAGCTCAGCACCCCTGGACCACAGCGGCTCTCTCCCCGGGAGTCACAGCCACTCAGCTCAATCACAGTGGGACCCGAACACTAGCAGGTGGCAGCTCTCAGCCCACTGGGCTCCAGTTATTGGGAATCAAAGACCTTGCCAGTAGCAGCTCCAAGCTGCTCTGCACCTGACCCACACTGCCAGGGTGGGGAGCAGCAGGGGGCTTCCTCCTGCTCTTCAGAGCCCCGGCTGGTGGCTAACCCCTGACCCTGGCAGCACTGCCAGCCTCTTCCCACGCAGCAGCCACCCACAGCTGGAACTGGAGTGAATCTAAACTCCCAGAAGTCTGCCTCCTTTGGCAGCTGCCTCAGCTGCCTATAACTGGAGCAGCCTGTGGGTAAGAGTTCAAGCCAGTACATTGTACATCCAGGGACATCACTTGGCTCAGTAAGGACACCTTGCCCGCGTCTCTTGCTTTGAATAAGGATTGCCTTCATTTTTACAAAAGAGTGTATGCTACGTAATGACAATGGGGATATACAATCATGGTATCAATTACCCATTGTATTGTGAACACCACTACAAAATATACCATACTATACTGACTGTAAACAAAGGTGGTTCTCGGCATTTCCAGTTGTCTATTGGAAATCATAAGCATTTCTTTTAGGAGACCTAAAGTTGCACTAGCTTCTTGCTTATCATTTAGAAGAAATAGGGACATTTGAGGAACAAAATGAAAGCAAAGACATTGAACTAGGAGCATGCTGAAGCAACAGAGTATGAAAAATAACATGTTCCTCCTCAATAGGGCTATTTGGCATGCATGCCTTTTCTGCAGCTAAGGCATCCATTAATTAGCATGGCATAAATATTCCAGGTAAAACACGTTTTTAAAGGAACAGTTGTGCTCTATGTTCATTTTTCCTGAGTTAACTACCTCTGCAGTACTTCAGGATAACTCATCCTGCTTTAGGGAAGTTGACAGACTTATTTTTGTTATGTAGCCATTATCATTACATCCATGTTTATAAGTCACACACCTTAGGGTGGAAACCTGGGGTTGTCTATTAATCTTATGAGCAATCTGTGGAGACCTAAATATGAAGCTGAATTTAGAAAGTAGTGAGAAATATCTGTCTCTATTTAGCTAAACTGCCAGTTAGGACAAAGTGTCTGCAAGCAATAATGATGTGATGCGTATATTTCAGGAACAGTGAAATTGAGATGCTCCAAACTGCTTTTTTATTCTCTCCTAGACTTGAGAAATGGAATCACTCTTGCATGTACTGACAATTCTTTTAGTTTGTGTAAAGCCATTATGAAACATTCCTGCATTTCCACATTGCTGGTCAATAGCTAGTATGAGTGTAAAGACGTATAAAAGATATGAACATAAAAATATGGAAAGAGACAAATGATTTGTTGTCTCTTTGTAAATGAGAAGCTCTGCCAATATACTTAATCATCCAATTACTTCATAAATCAGTTGTAATACCAATGATCAAATAATTGCTCAGCTTGTAAACAGAAAGGACTCCTGTGGTAACAGTATAGCTTTGGTGAGAGCTAGCATAAAGAAAAATCAATTTCTGTTGCATCAGATGGTGACTAAATTTTCAAAGACATGCATGAGAGTAACAATTTGTGCAGCAATACTGTTTACAGATAATGGAATTGGTGGGGCATGACTTCTATACATAACTCCAAAGATGTACAGTACATCTCTACTTCCACTTTCATTCATAGTTTCTGTTTTTATTTTAGTCACAGTAACTAAGAAGAAAAATACAGTAATCTGGAAAATTATTCCTTAGTTTGGAACAGTTATTGTTACAAAGCACCCTTTCCAGTGTTTTATGCCTCATGGAATTGAGATCAAATCAGGCTGAAACTCAGTGTAAAAATGATCCATTCAGAGGAAAATTATTCCTTTTTTAAAAAATTAGAAAGATTAAATTACTGTCCTCCTTTTACTATTTTTGGTGGTTTTCTATATTCTTCTGCTAAGCACAAAGGAAGGAAGATTTTTCCCCCCACAATGAAATTATGCATTCAGCACAAAATGGAAAATTTTGGAATGCCAGAAACTAAACAAAGCTGATGTTTTTAATTGAGACCTCCCCACCTCCCAACCTGTATCAGGGTTCTCTGGTGCACACGCATGCACACACAGACACACACATAATTGAATTCACATACTCATCAATTTCAGCTGGAGTTTGCATCCTAAGCATAATGTATATTTCATCCCTCAAAGGATCTGTGAACTCTCTGAAGGGTAAGGGGAAGATTTGAGATGTAAGCTACCACAGAGGTAATCAAAGCCACATTGGGGCAGGGAATGAAACTGCAAGTTGTGGGACCAGTGATCCACACCACTCTGTAGGCAACATCATTTAAAAGGTAATGCAAACAACCCAAAGTAGAAAAAGAAAGGGTTTTATTCACTACAAATAAAGAGAATAGCCTGTTCTTACAATCTCAAGTCTATTTTTTAACCCACATATCTCCATTGGTGCACCTGTGCAATCACTTTAATTGACATAAACCATGGTTCGCCAAACTTTTCAATCTAGTGAACACTTCATAAGAGAGAGAGTGAGCCTCTCACAGACACTCCACTCCCTACCATTTAACCCTATCTCCCCAGTCCTTAGTTCTCACACTATTTCATTTTATGGGCAATTATAAAAGGTTCCACGTGACAGTAGTGGGTCTATGGACTACAGTATGAGACCAACAGCTCTAGAGAGAAATTTTTATTGGTTGCTTTCCCCTTGTCCCATGACCTCCATTAAGTTTAAATAGAAAGTAGTAATCTGACAAGGTGAAGTAAAAAATAGATTTTCGTAAATATTTGAGAATAATATACTGTCTGTGCTGAAGGAACTGAATTTGGAAGCCTGGTGCCCATTTTTCTTTGCTACTGTCACTCCCACAGCACAAACACATTGTTTGGATTCAAAGCCTAATTTCTTTCCTTGAGAGATACCTTAATCTCCACCAAATACTGGATCTTTTAAAACCTACAAGGTTTTGAGAATAAGCCATCAAATCTTATGGAAAGCAAACATACTGGGTGTAATCAAGAGTCAGTCTGTAAACGGGTTAATCACAGACTATTGTCCCATTCCTCAGGATGACGTCCATGATGCCTTTATGGGATGACAGCGTTATGTACTAGTTGGGACAGTGGAAGACATCCTCCTTCCTTGAATAATATTGACTATTCTCCCACAAAGCTCATAATTTTCTATATTTATTAGTGTATATATCTGCCTGGGACAAATTTCCATCCAGTAAAAAATTCCTGACAGATCTTGACTTGACAGTTTATAGAGCTTTCGATTCTTTAAAAGTGTGGGGTTTTTACTAGTTTGGGTTGGTGCTGATTTAAATAGTTGATATATTATAAAATGTCTTCTCCTTTGTATAGTATGTGGCTTTATTACATGAATGTTTTGGAAACTTAGGCAGCCAGGCAGACTTTCTACTTGATCTAAATAACTTTCCTGTTGGAATAAAAAGCCTGATGTAACTTCAAAGGGTGTGTGTGTGTGTGTGTAAACAATCAGGCACATTTGAAAGCTTGTCTCTTTCACCAATAGATATTGGTCCAATAAAAGATATTACTTCACCTACCCTGTCTTCCTACACAATTAGAGTAATCAGAAAAGTTTTGCAAGGAACCTTCAATGTCTCCTGGCCTGATAATGGTAGAAGATTGATAATCTAGATGAATGATGCATTTGACAATAAGTATTCAATAATAATGAATAATTATGATTGTGTGATTGGACAGAAGGGTTCTGGAAACATTTTGGCCTGCTATCCTTAGAGATAACTGCAATGACCTCTTGACTGAACCACTCTCTTTTATGTCTTCAATTTCTTTGTCAAATTATTTGCTTAATAGGTCTCTCACTCCTATAAAGAGATTTCTTCAGAAAACCAGATATTTGTTTAAGGAATAAAGCCAGATATCTCATCTGGCTATTTCAAGAGATCAGACTGTGACCTGGAAATCTAATTTTATTTGTACAGTATTTGCTATTGATCAGAGGCAGGTACCTAGTTATAAACACTGACTTGTCTAATCAAGAGAACACTATGCTACCCATCTGTGCTGAGTGATCAAGCTCGGGAAGTGGAAAGAGAGGGCTTGAGAAGAGCTGATGGAGGAATGATAGGTTCCTACCCCACGAGGCTTGTAGAGAACTAAGACAAAAGCAGTGACACTGGGTGAGATGAGAGAGAATATAAAAGAAAAATGGAGACTCAAGAGACAGATTCTAAAGGCAGCCACAGGAAGCAGTACAACAGGAATTGGGGATAATACCATGTACAGATTATCTGCATGCAGCACATACATTTAATTTCTAAAATGCAACTGATTTTAAGGGACATTTTTGAAGCATGAACAGAAAGTATTACAGCTTTAAGATGCTTCAAGCCATATAGGCAGTCAAGAGAGAATCGTTGGGACACAAAGGGAACTGAAAGAGGATTGAAGTACCATGGCAGCTATTTTACTACAGGTGATTATGTTATCAAAGGAAATGTTCTATATAAGGTGTATCACTGTTCAAAAACTAAACAAAGAAATATAAATTAAGAAAAAAAGTGGTTTCTTTAAGGGCCTGACAAAAGCAAGGAAATCCCTAGCCAAAGATACCACACTTCATCTTTAACTTGGTAACACAGAGAAGATTACAGCTGAGCTGGTCCTTTATTTGAAGACTTCAGAAATGCCACCCACCAGTTTAATGGATGGGAGACTTGGATTGGATCCACAAGGTGACACAGAGTTTTAGAATGAAATGTGGATTGTAAGCGGGCACTCCGCTGCCTGTTGGCTGCCAGAGAGAGAGGAGCTGATTGACTCCTTGCTCCTCATAATAATTAATTTAAACCCTTGCCAGGGGTTTCTTGTATCTCTTGCCCCCTTTCAGTTGAACTCACCCTCTCTCCTCATAGTTATATAATATAGGAACTGTGTTTTTAGGATGCTATAGGTCTGATCAACCACCTGTTTTAGGGGTCAAGAAGGATTTTTTCCCTTTGGGGCCAAATTGGCTAAGGCCTGGTAGGTTTTTTTTTTTTTACCTTCTGCAGTGTCACAAAGACACAGTTAGGTTAAACAAGTATAGGCTTCAGAAATTAAATATTAGGAATTGTGTGAATGTTTACTTCATCATAACTTGCGGTCAATGTCCAGTGCAGATAAAAGGCCAAAGGGCCAGAAATAAGAGACCCAGAATTTCACTGGTGGACCTCGGACCTATGTTAAAAAGGGAGACCTGAAGTCTTTGCAGACCAAGGTCCCTCTTTGGTACAGTAACTCCCCACTTAACATCGTCCCAGTTAGCATTATTTCATTGTTACACTGCTGATCAATTAGAGAACATGCTTATTTAAAGTTGTGCAATGCTCCCTTATAATGTTGTTTGGCAGCTGCCTGCTTTGTTCACTGCATGCAGGAAGAGCAGTCCGTTTGAGTTAGCTGGTGGGGGCTTGGAACCAGGGTGGGCCGGTAACCTCTCATCAGGTTCCCTAAGTTCCCTGTGTGGCAGCCGCCCAGCAGGCTATCAATTGCTGGGCAGTTCACCTGTCCCGCCCCGCACTGCCATGCGCTGCTCCCAGGTGCTTTCTGCCTGCTGTGTATGGGGTACAGGGGTGCTGATGTCAGGGTGTCCCCCTACCCCCACCCCTTCCCCCCCACTCCTGTACCCCATCTCCACAGGATGTTAAGTTTCATAAAGCTGTAGCCTGCTGCTTAAAATCCATACTTGTGCTGCAACAGGTAAAATTACTGACAAGACTTTTAAATGATTTATAAGCATGAGCAGGAAGTCCCCTGAACACCCTGGTTTAGAAACAACATTATGGTCATGTTGTTCCCCAAAACAGTCCTACTCAAAATAAAAAATAAAAGTCATGCTAACGAATAATGCAGGACAATCCATGCACACTGAATTACATATTAAAATATGAAGAAAATTGCTGAATGGTAGAAAATAAGGATTATGTTTTGCTAGTGTAATGTTGATGAAATGTTAATGATTTACAATAACATAGAATAGAAAATGTAAAACAAATTATTAAAGTTTGGGTAAATGTATAACTGGATATATCATCATAACATCATAACATTGATTGGCAGAAAGCTAATGAATATGTAATGTGGAAAGGTATAAACAAACAAGTGAAAAAGGACCCAAGTCAGAGAATATTGGTCCAGAGACTGAGATAACCATCATGAAGAGGAGAGCTTCCCGGTATCCTGGAACTCAGTAACTTGGGCTCCTGCCTGTTCTGTCTATTTATTTATTCTCTGTTATAAATACAGGCTCAGAAATTATAAGTGACCATGATTCTGTCTGAAAAATTATAAAGACAAAGATTGATTAAGCCTAAACTGGGTGGACTCGTGACTCAGTTTTCCACCTTACAGTTGAATCGTTAAAAAGTCTCCTTCAGTAATTTTACCTTTTGCATTTTGAAGTAGTTTATTCAGTTTAGAGTCTAGGTATTTAGTTGTTTCCCAACAGCTGTTTCTGTTGTGATTCAGTTGCATGTCCTGATCAAATTAACATCTGCAATATGATTCTTTGGTATCAAATTGATTCTTAGCTATCAAAATCTTACATAGAATAGACAGATACTCAATGGCCCAAATTCAGCTGTCAGATACATGCATACAAATTCCCAGTCAAGTCACCTATGTACTTGAGGGCAGAATCTGGCTTCCAATGGACATAAATTAGACTTTGTTAAATGCAGGGTTTTTAAACATTTTTTTTTATTATACTTCAAATAGATCATAAGAATATAAGAACGGACATACTGGGTCAGACCAAACGCCCATCTAGCCCAGTATCCTGTCTTCTGACAGTGGCCAATGCCAGGTGCCACAGAGGGAATGAACAGAAATCATCAAGTGATCCATTCCCTGTTGCTCATTCCAAGCTTCTGACAAAAAAGTCCTGTATATAAAGCCAACTGACTCTGGCCAAGACCATAAGGAACCTGCCATTTTATTATTCTTACCAGGGAGAAAGAGATACTGCCAGCAGACCCACAGAAAAATCCTGTATAAAAACATAATACAATTATAAAAAGAAATGGGACTGGGGATTTCCTTTTACAGTACTCAGCCTTCAGGTTATAAAAAATATTAGGGACAGGGCTGTGGAATGCACTTTAGGCTAATGCATATACCAAAGTGATGTAGAAACAAGAGATTATTATTAAGCAGCAAAAAACTGAGTTTTAAAAATTCATTTTGAAATGTGAAAACACCTCATATTTACACCTTCTTGCTTCTTGCATAGGAAAGTGAATACCTGGGCCCTTACAGTCTTGGTAAAGACCTGCTGCCTTGTTGTTCTTCATCTGCATGATGGCACTGTGCACCTCATACAAACTGGGAGGGTCTCCGAGCTCGCCCCTAAATGGTCGTTGAGGGATTTGCTCAAGGACTTTATCTACAACCATAGAATTATGGTTAAGGAGATCTTCAAAATGTTCTTTCCAGTGAGAATTGATGGATTTGTTGTCCTTCAGAAGTGTGCTTCCATCCTTAGAGCGAAGAGGATTCATACCATGACAAACTGACCCATAAACAGCCTTGGTGGCACAAAAGAAACCACATGTATTGTGGATATCTGCAAGATGTTGGAGTTCTTGCGCTTTCTCAGTACATCATTTGTTCTTAAGTTCTCTGGTTTTACATTGTACTTCTGCCCTCGCTTTGGCATGGGCTTCTCTCTTTTTATTACAATTTATGTCATTCTGCCAAGCACAAAATGCCATTCTCTTCTTATTGATGAGTTGCTCAATTTCAGCATCATTCTCGTCAAACCAGTCTTGATGTTTTCTGGTGTGGTAGCCTATGGTTTCCTCACAGGCATTGATTACTGCTTTCAACTGGCTCCAATGTTCCTCAATTTATTCTGGAAACTGATGGGAGCTTTCTTTCTAAGACTGCTTGGAAGTGGTCATGCTTAATAGGGTCCTTCAAATCTTGAACCTTCAGTTTGCGTCTGACCTGCTTCTTTTGCAGCCTCCATTTGGGAGCTATCTTAATTTGCATTGTGGATCAAATAAGGTGATGACCAGTCCAACAGTCATCAGCACTTGTCATTGCTCTTGTGAGAAGTATGTCACTAAGCCCTCGTCCAGACTAACCCGCGGCATCGGCGGGTTAAAATCGATTGCTCGGGGATCGATATATCGCGTCTAGTCTGGACGCGGTGTATCGATCCCCGAGCGCGCTTACATCGATTCCGGAACTCCATCAATCCGAACGGAGTTCCGGAATCGACGCGGAGAGCCGCGGACATCGATGCCGCCCCGTCCAGACTGGTGAGTACCTCGATTTTAGAAATTCGACTTCAGCTACGTTATTCTCGTAGCTGAAGTTGCGTATCTAAAATCGATTTTAATTCCTAGTCTGGACGTGGCCTAAGATCTCGGATACGAATTATGACATAGTTCAGGATATGCCCGCTGAAGTCTTCAAAAAAGGTGACCCAGAGCTAATACGGCAGCTTTACCTGCTTATCCTTAAAATCTGGATAAAGGAGGAGATACCCAGTGAAATGAGGGATGCCTTGTTTGTCACCCTCTTCAAGAAAGGGGATAAAGTGGATTGTGGAAATTATCATGGCATCTCTCTCCTAACCACTGCAGGCAAAGTTCTGGCAGGATCCTTGCAATCCGCCTTCTGCCCTGTCAGAAGAAATTTTACCAGAGTCACAGAGTGGTTTCCAACCACGTTGTGGAACTGCGGATATGATCTTCACAGCACAGCAGCTGCAAGAAAGGTGTCAGGAGCAAAACTGACCATTGTACATGGCTTTTATTGATCTAACTAAAGCCTTTCACTCAGTGAATAGCCGTGCCCTCTGGACTGTACTTTCCAAGATTGGATGTCCTGATAAATACATCAATGTCCTAAAATTGCTTCATGATAACATGAAAGCGACTGTTCTGAGCAGCACTGGCTCCCAGAGTAAACCTTTCAAAGTACAAACAGGAGTCAAACAGGGCTGTATCATCACTCCAATCATGTTTGTGGTTTTTATTGCTGTCATTCTTTACCTAATTCCTGGGAAGTTTATAGCTGGCATTGAAATCACTTACAGAATGGATGGAAAGCTTTTCAGGCTTAGCAGGCTGAAAGCCAAGAGTAAGATTTCCACAATATCTATTGTGGAACTTCAGTATGCTGATGACAACGCAGATCTTCAAACTATCTTGAATGTGTTTGCCAATGTTTATGCATGTCTTGGTCTCACTCTTAATATCAAGTAGATTAAAGTGCTCTATCAGCCCTCTCCAAATGAGGTATTACATGCCCCTTCTACCAAAATCAATGGAGTGGCACTAGAGAATGTTGATCATTTCCTCTACCTTGGAAGTCATCTTTCATCCAAGGCAGATATTGATGCAGAAATTCAGCATCGCCTGAGCTGTGTCAGTGTAGCTTTTTCTCGTTTACGACACAGGGTCTTTGAAGATCACGACATTTGAACAGCTTTTTTATCAAGCTGTTATTCTCCCAACACTGTTGTATGGGTCTAAAACTTGGACAACCTACAGACACCACTTGAAAGTCCTTGAGAGGCACCATCAATGCTGCCTTTGTAAGATTCTGAAGATCAAATGGGAAGACAGGCACACCAATATTAGTGTTCTGGAAGAGGCAAAGACCACCAGTATCGAGGCAATGCTCATCCATCAGCAATGATCACGTTCCGGATGCCAGACCATTGCCTCCCAAAACAGCTTCTGTTCTCTCCGCTAATAGAAGGGTACCATAATGTGGGTGGACAATGGAAGCATTATAAGGACTTGCTGAAGGACAACCTAAACAAATATAATATTGACATTGATACCTGGGAGACACTTGTCCAAGATCGCTTAAAATGGAGTGAAGTCCTATGTGATGGGACCCTGCATTTTGAACTTGCTCGCTGACAAGCTGAAGAGGACAAGAGACACAAGAGGAAGGAGAGACTGGTCTCCAGTCATGGTCAACAGCTCCTGCTGAGGTTGAAAACATCTGCCCTCATTGTAATAGAACTTGTGGTTCAAGGATTGGCCTTATTAGCCACCGGAGGACCCATAACTCCCATGGAAGATGATCATACTCGGTAACGAATAATCGCCCATCATCATCACAGTCTTGGTAAAGACTAAACAATAATGAGTGCCCAAAGGAAACTCAGATAGATCCTGAACTTGGTTGTCATGCCAAGATGATGTTATTTCCACATTCATTGTAAAGGACCCATGCCAGACACTGAGATGCCAATCCAGTGGAGAAGCTCTATGTGAGAGTTGGAGGAATTGTTGAGTATAGAACCTAAATAGCAAAAGCTGCAGACTGCTTTGAAAGTTTCATTATTCAAAGAGATTGGGAGCCATGGGTGGACCTGATCCTACATTTTTCAGCTTCGTCTTTGACCACAAAACATGGAGGCCAACTTTAGAAGACATATGTGCACATAAAGGAAAAATATATGCCCTAGAATGGAAAACTATTGCTTCATGTATTTAAAAAAAGATTTCAGCTTGGCTATAATCACCAGAGCTAGAGACTGACTCTTATACTTTGTATTTGAGATTTTCAAAGCAGACTAGGGGATTTGTACACATATAGGCCATTAATACCAGTGGAAGATAAGTATCTAAATCCTCCCAGACAGTTTTATCTTTTAAAAAATATTCTAGGTTTTCTCTTATCTCTCCACTCTCCCTTCATGGGGTTTTGGAACATCTGGCCTATCTTAAAGGCCTTACCTTCTCTGTCACAGTACAGGTTTAGACAACTGCACAGCTGGAGAAAGGAAAAGAGTGAATCAGATCTTGAAAAATAATGCATGTGTCTGAATTAGACTATAAACGTTCATATGCATTTGTATAACTGAGGCCCTGATGCTCTCTGAGGACCTTTTGGCATCATTATAATACACATGGCACTAATAAAGACAGCAGCATTTGTTTTCAGCACAGCTGACTTTCTTCTTTTTCGTTTCTTTCATTTTACTTTAGACTAGCTCTAACCAAAAAATCTCAAGCTAAGATCATTTCCCACTCCATCCCTCCTTGTGCCTAATTATAATTTCCTGTAGGAAATCACACAAAAAATGGAAACCTCCCATAGGAATAACCTAGGAATAACCTCTTCTTTTAAGAGTTTGGTTCCTGTTATGTCAGTAGTTTTATCTTCAGAGAACTTCAGCAGCAGGAAAGTAAGATTGAGAGGAAGAATCTTCAGTGCTGATGTAATCCCTAAGGAGTGTTATTCCCCTCAAAGATATGACTAGAATGAGATGCCAAATTAAATATACTCATTTTGCCTTCTATGTGTCATTCATAACGGAATCAGTGAATCTGTAGAAAAATGGAGTAATAAGAGAGCAAGCGAGTTCTCCCTGAGATCTCAGCTGGTATAATGGTGAAGTTCAAAGCCGTTCTTCCAAGATACCATTTTCAATGGAATTCAGCAGGACCTCTCTTTTTATTGCACACACACGCACTCACTAAGTACTAGACGAATAAAACCAAATGTATGTTACCTCTGTGCCAGCCCAATATAGGTTGACGTGGAAGGCCATAATGAGGACTGGTCATCAGATCCAGTGCTACAGCCCTTCCCACTAGTATGGTAGGTCTGTGACTATGTAGCAGCCCCTTCACCAGTCTTCAGTTGGAGGAATGGATTTCATTTTCTGTATCCATTGGCAGTTCACCTCATTTCTGTCACTCTATGGGTGCAGTGGCTGTGCAGCACCATTCAGGATCAGGTCAAAGGGCAGACATTTTGTTACACATTTCACTATAGAGCTGAGTGTGATGGTCAATGGAATATTATAAGGCTGGTGGAACAGAGCAGTGAAAAGCCATATACCTCTTCAGAGCTATAGGGTGTTCTAATTCAACTCCCAACATAGTTCTGTTCAGCAAAAAGCTGTTTTTGGTGCCAGGACTCAATTCTCAAAGGGGGTGCCTAAATTAGATTGGCACTTACACACCTAAAATAGGCATTTGACCACGTAAATACTGAACTGGATATTCTCAAAGCACCCAAGTTTGAATATTGTGCTGCCCAACTTCCATGTGCAACCTGAAAGGTCTTAATGGAGAATTAATGTAAGGGCGGGGTTATACTAATGGAGCAGTGTGAGATGGTCTGGACTCTCATCCCATCAGATCAAGTTATCTCCAAGAAAATGCATGCCACAGAAATTGGTAACAAATTCAGGCCAGGATGCCATCACAAACATTTATACATTTATTCAAATTTTTAATATATTTTCAAGATCTGGTGGTAAAATTATTAATCAGTTTATTGAAAATATTTAGAGACCAAAATATTGGATGTTTTGATCTCACATATCTGAAGGTGGAGGCACAAACAATAATGTTCGCATTGGTAAGATAGCCTGAATTCAGAATTTCCTTGCCTTGTTTTTACTCTTAACCATAATGTTATTTTAATGTTTTGTATCTTTATTGATTTGTTAAGGGAAAAAATGGATGCTAGGGTTTCTTGTCTTTGTGTCACTTCATTATATCTTGCTACATTCTGTTCAGTGTCTCATAACCAGACTGCAGTCAACCAGTGCTTTGACATTGCAAAGTGGTCTCATTCAGCTGTCACCGGTGAGATTTTTTACCCATTTTCCATGACACTATCTGCATAGATTTGTAGTGTCACTGCTTTTATTCTTTTGGATATTGGATTTTCAGTATAATTTTTCATATTTAACTAGACTAATGTCTAATTAATCAATTTTAAATGCTGTGTACTGGGATTTCTTAGGAAATAGGATTATTGACAATAAACATAACAAACATGAAATTTTGCAGTGCAAATTTGACTCCTTTTTCCAGCCGGTTTTCTGAAATGTGTGGCTTTTCTCCCCCCCTCAGAGTTGCACTTATAGCTATAATATCTTTGTTCTTATCCATGTGGGCTTCTTAGACTATAAAAAGTTCAGAGTAGTAGTCCATACCTTCCAGCTTCCTGCAGCCAAGTTCTGCAGTGCACCTGCAGCTCCTTCCAGTGTGTCTGGATTTGAGCACTCAGAGAGAAGCGTGAGGTAGGGTTTGACTATTGAAGGGTGCCACAGCATCTGGATTCCTTTTGGTGGTTCTGCACAGTCTGGGAGAGGTCCTACTCCATCCCACTGTTGGAAAGAAGAAACCAAATATCATAAAGTATGCCAATATCAAAGAGAACAATATTCAAACATTTTTTTATATAGGCCCATGGCCAAAAACCACCACCTTCACCTTTAACACACTCTTTGTGATCCTTGATGGAGGCAAATTCTCCTCCTAGTACTCTATAAAATAGCTTTTTGATTGTATTTGACCTCACCATTAGTGAAAATCTAAGAGTGTTCTACTTAACTAGCATAATGAGAACAATTAACTTTCAATCCATAATTTAACTTTTTCAGGGGAGTGAATACCTGTTGGGACACACATGTATCAACAGATCTTAATAGATGCTTTAACAGCTTGCATAAAAAAGAGATTTTCATTTTATATTTCACTTGATCCTTTGTGCTCTTTCTTTCCACTGGGAATCACACTCAAAAAATAAATTACATGGAGGCATGTGCTCATCACATTTATAGGCCAGGGAGGTAAGGTTGCTGAGAAGTAGCTTTCCACTACCACATAGTGCACATACCTTTGTGGCACTTAAACTGCTACTCAGCTCTGAGGGCAGCTACTCTGAAGGGCTTCAAAGAGCCCCCAATTTCTTTTATAAATCTAACCATCCCAAAAATTTCTTCACCAATGTAGAATTCTGCCTCCAAAATTACTCCATCCTGATGCCTAATGTGGGCAGTATATAGTATCTGGTCTAAGAACAGATCTCACAAGCCATCAGTAGTGGAAATGGGAGCTTTAGTCCAACGGAAAGAAGAGATTTCCTCTTTCCAATCCAACTTATAGCATTGACACCTAGAAGGTCCTAAGATATGGGATTTAAAAGTCAAAATACTTTTATGCACAGAAATGCTATTTTAGGTAATTTTAAAAGTATTTTTAAATGCAAAACTTTTATGTTTCTCTCAATGTGCATTGTACAGGCAGAAAAATACAAAAAAGAGAATCTCAATAACATTTTAAAACATTTTCTAAAACATTCCTAATGCATTTTTTTTCTGTAAAATATGTGGCATATACAGAGTGCATGAGGTGAGTGATGATTTGTTTAAACTGAATCAAAGACAAACAAGCCAGCAGGAGGCAGAAATAACCCCTCCTTCATCCCCACTGCCTCTGGAGGATACAGCCAATCAGTCAGTCTGCCTTGATCCCACTCATCCAATGGCAGCAGAAGCAGTTGGAACAGGCTCCGACCTCACACCCAATGAACCCATTCCCTCCCCTGGGGGGAAGAAGGAGATGAAAGCAGCAGCAGCTCTAGATCCCTCAAACCCATGGGGGCATGGCATGCATGGCCCCATCACTCAGTGGTCCAGCAATTAGTTAGTTGGTTAGTGGGTGAGCATTGGTCCAGATCCTCAGCTGATGTAAACTGATACGGATCTATTGACTTCAATGGAGCTGTGCCAGTTTACACCTGCTGACCATTATGTTTTGCAAATGAAAAATGAACAAACACAAATGCAAAGTTAGCTGGTCTTTCAATAATGCACATAAAGAGTTATGTGAGAGCAGCTGCTAGGAGATATAACTCAGAGCATTGGACAAAAAAGACAACATATAATCAATGGAAAAGCAGTCTCTACTGGAGGCACTATCAAATGCCCAGGAACAGTAGCAAAATCACCTTAAAAAGTCTGAAGCTAAACCCTGCTGAATGCAGCCACTCTGAAAGGGAGCATGATGTGCTTGTGAAATCAGATTGTTAAAATTCTGCTTTCAAACTGAAGAAAAGGTTGGTTGACTTTCCTGCTGGTGAGAGAATTCAATCCCTCTCTTTGGACATAATAATCAGCCCTTCCAGGAATTGCTTCATGAAGGCTCATAAAAAAGCTACTTTTTTCCTCTTAGGAGAATGCAATAAACTGCCTGAAGTCTCAGTTGTTTTTTTTTTTGTTTTTTTTTTGTGGTGGGGGCGGTGGGGAAGTAGGAAATTCCTCTTATGAGGGGCCCGATTCTGTCCTCACACCAGTTTTTACACTGGTGTAAGTACCTTCACTCCTGATTCACTTTGGTACAAATATAATCCAAATTCAGGTCAAGATCTTCACCTCTACCCTCCCAATCCTATTTCAAATTACACACCTTGAACACTGTGCTATCCAATTTATATACCAGGTTTTGATTATATTTCTCAGGAACAAAGTATAATGCAGCAAATATGTTAGCTCTGGTGTACACACAGTTTTTGTACTGGTAAAAATGTTGGTCATGGATGTCATCTTTTACTGAAATAGTTATATCTGTGCAATTCCTAGTGTAGACCCATTTATATCACCACAGAGATTCTTATATCAGTATAACTTATTCCTCCATAGTTAAAAACAGGTATATGCATGTTTATCCGGTATAACTGTCTCCACACTAGGAAAGTTATACCTCTTTAACTGTGTTGGTATAGTTTTCTGCGGACAAATCCTTCCTTAATACTGGCTTGTCAAATGGTGATTCCTCCTTGTTTGGTGATGGTTATGAGAACACATTCTTGTTCTTTTTTTAAAGGAAAATCAAACGAATAAATTTCCTGATTCTTCACCCCTGCTCTTTGATAGCACAGGGAGCATACTTTATCAGTCACTAAGAGGGGAAATGAGTGTAGGAGACCTTTATTACAGCATCATGAGAACTCCACTGAAGGAGAGGTGGGTAAATGAAGAGTTTTACATTCCTAATTTACCACTTATGAGCATATGAGTTAAAATTCTTTACGAACGTTTTTTGAGCTTACCAGCAACATACTACTAAAACCACAGCAGGGCAGATTCTTATGACTTGTCTACATGGTCAGATGATGTGCTGTACACAGGCTGTGATTTCTAAAACACAATGTTGCGGATGCACATTAATGGATCCATGTAGTACCTGCTGATGTGTTTCACATAGTGCCGTTTCAAACAGTACTACATTAAAGTGCAGTAGGGAACATTTACTGATCATCAGCATGAACTAATTAATGTGCAACACATTAGTGGCTTTAGGAATCATACCTTTGTAGAGCATATAACCCTATCGTGTAGACAAGTGCTTAGTTGCATTCTGGCCCCTTTGGGCCATTTGAGCAACACCAAGGGGTCAGAAAGTTAGGCATGCCCAGCTGAGAATTCCTCCGGCACAGATGTGTTGAGGTCAGCATCTGCACTGTCCTTTCACCTCCTGCCCCCATTCTCCCTCACACATATTCTTGGCTCCAGTCCAGGGGGAACATCAGGGTGGTGAGGGATTCTGGAGCCAGCGGTTGTAGGGATATTAAAGAAGGTACTAACAGTGATTCCCCCAAGTGACAGTGACCTCCCATTTTCACCAAGTACAAAAATCTTTTATTTCTTCTGTTAAAACCTGTAAGCTAATGCCTGCAGAAACCATTGATTGTATCTGTCCTGTGAAAGATACTCTATTACTATGTAGAACTTACAAACAAGCTAATGTCTGCAGAAACCATTGATTGTATCGTCCTGTGAAAGATAATCTATTACTATGTAAAACTTACAAACAAGTTAATTGACTTAGTTCTTGAAGTAAACACTTTGCTAGCCTTAAGCTATAATTGATACAATCTAAACAAACAGACCCCCACCCTCTGTGATTACAGGGCCGGGAGTCTCATATGAATTAACACACACCCCGAAAGTGGTGAAGACAGTAAATTAAAATATGGTTAAGATATGGAGTGTATGTTGACGGTTAGGTAGGTGCCAGCCTAGAAAGGGAATATCCATCGGCCGAAGAATGTGGCAAGTGGACCTGTACATTAGTAACAACCTTCTTGTCTAAGGTTCGTGTGTCAATAAAACATATGTGAGTGTTTGTATATACTGAATTTAAACATAAAAAGCCAAAACAGTATCACATGTGAAGGATCTTGTCTCAGAGCAATGGGAGCCAAGTATGGATAGGATCATCTTCTAAAGTGAGATGTAATGTAGGCGGGCAATGAGAGGAATAGCTCAGTGACCTGCTAAACCCAAGGTTGTGAGTTCAATCCTTGAGGGGGCCATTTAGGGGTCTGGGGCAAAACTCTGTCTGGGGATTGGCCCTGCTTTGAGCAGGGGGTTGGACTAGATGACCTCCTGAGGTCCTTTCCAACCCTGATAGTCTATGAATGCTTCCTGTAGCATCCACAGCCATGCCCTATTCAAAATATGAGAATTAAATCATGTGTCCAGGGTAAGGAGGTTGCATTAACTTTCCTTGAGGGTTTTCTCTTTGCTTTCTCATTTCCTAAAAGCACTATTGTAAACTGTGATACATGATTAATTCAGAAGACAATTTTCTCTGAAAAGTGATCACCATGCAGTTCTAAAATGCCTTTTATTACATCCTCCTCTTAATGGCTACTGAGAGAACAGGGAGGAAATGAAGAGAGCAACTGATGGAAGTAAGGATCTTCTTTGATGACAACTAGAGATGTAGTTCAAAGTGTTCTATGTTATTTGAGGGTGTTCGTAGCATTGTGGTATCTTAATATTGAAGAAAATGTGCTATTTCAAAGCTAAATCTGACTGACCTTTATCTACATCATTTATTCAAACTTTTGTTAAGTCGATTAAAAAACCCTGAATAGTCCCAAAGAAAAATGTATTTTCATAAGCAATAATATTACAATACCTTTTCTCTAACAGCTGTTGTAGCAAGACTGACTGTGGCAAGGCTGAAATCGCTTTGTAGTTAGCACTGTTCAATATTAATGAATGAAGGCTGTGAGCTAAAAGACTCTGTACAAAGGAGTTTAGAACAGTTACTCTATAGCTGCAATCCATCAGAAGTGATCAATAAATTCTAGCTGAGATAGTTTTTAGATGTAGAGAGAACCTCTGAAAAAGATGAAGGCTGTACACAGTCTCACAATCACATAGCTCATGTTAAGGAGAAGAAAGCCATATACAAAAGCTCCTTCCAGCCCTCCTTGCTTCAGCTGTCATTTCCAAAGATATTGTGGGTGAAATTGACAGAAACTGATAGATACAAATCTCCCATTTCCTGAAACCAACCCAGAGATAAAAGGGTTCAAAGGAAGGAGGAAATACAGAAAAAAATGAAAAGCTGAATATGACTTTCTTTCAAAATAATGGTTTCTGAGAATAGAGTATATTGCTAAGTAGTTTCAAATGTTTCCATATTACCTGAAGGATTTCTTAAAGGTCCTAAAACTAGGACTGGAAATCTCAGAAAAACAACCCTCCCATTTTAACAAAAGAGAGCAAGATGAGCTCATAGAGTTTCAAGACAACGGTGAGTAAATCAGAACTTAAAAACAGATATTTACGTGCTCACAAAACCATATGACTTAGCAAATGACACATGAAGTGATTTGTGATTGTGAGGTTTGAGTTTTAAATATTTTATTTTTCAGCTAATGTTTCTCTTCTGTCTTATTTCCCTCCCCTTCTGACATCTGTGGGGTAGCCTATTTGAAGTGAATTTAGTAGTTTCACTGCACATCCCAGTGGACAGGTGTCAGTATCATAGAAAACAATACTAAAAATGTCACCTCATTGGCAGATTCAGTACAGAGGCCAAGGACTGATTCTTTGTGGAAACTAAATACTGTCACTCTGTGGGGTAGATCCCCTCAGATTAGAGGTGTGGTACATTCATGGAACAACGTGGGGAAGGGTACACTGCTACTGTCTATGCTGTCCCTGTTCTGTGGATCAGGAGAGGACTTCTGTCATTGGTGCGAGCAGTCTGGGCATTTTCAGGAGCACTACATTCAAACAATTACAAAAATTATCTTTATCTATTCTTTCAAGGGTCAATTTGTTGTTGTTGGACATTAGAAAAAAACACTTGGAAGATCTGTGAAAGGAGTCCATATTCACAACCCCTACATATTTATGCTCATTTTGGTTTTGCTAAGTACTGAAGATATTATAGAAGAGCTGATAATAGAAAATATCCATGGCATCCAAATATCCAAATGATGAGTTGATTTAGTTTAAATTAGATGGAAGAATAATCAAAACCAGTTAGTAACTAAGATTTTTTTATTTTACAAGGGCAGAGTAAGAAATTAAAGGAACTAGTTAGTGAAGTCAATTGAACTGAAATGCGCAGGAACTTAAATGTGATGGAAACTTAGAACTTCTTTAAGTCAAAGGTGCAGAAACTGTCTGGAATTTGCATCCCAAACAAGTGGAAAAAATGTGTAGGGAAGGACTGCAGCTCTAACTGGATACACAACCACCTGAAAAAGGAGATTAGTAGTAAGCAGAGAACCTACAAGGAAAGGGAGAAGAGATTGATAATCAAAGAAAGTGTAGGGGTATGCCAAAAGCCAAGCAGAGTTACACCTTGCAAAGAAAGTAGATAAATAAACGTATTAACATATAAATAAAAAAGGATAAGAAGGGAAGTGGGGCTGTTATGCAGTGGAGATGGGGTAGAGATTAAGAATAATCTGGGTATAGCCTAAAAACCAAGTGAACACTTTACCTCAGTTTTCAATAAGAGTGATAATGTAGAACACAGGGGCAAAGGCAGAATGGTTAATGATTAATGAGCGTATAGAAATGGAAATTACCACATTTAAGATAGAAGCAAACCTCAAAGATCTTAATGAACTCAAATCTGGGAGTCCTCAAAATCTCCATTCCAGAATACTAAACAACCATAAACATGGAATTACAAGTACAATAGGAAGGATTTTTAATAAATCTGTCAAATTGAGGGTAATACCACGACTAGAGAATATCAAACATAGTTCCTATATTTAAAAAAAATGGTGGAGGGAAGCAATCCAGGTAACTGCAGATCAATTAGTCTGAATTCAATAGTAGCAAGGCTTTAAAACAAATTTTGAAGGAAACAAAAATTCAAGACATAGAGGTAAACAGAAAATGGAATAAAATGCAACTTGGTTTTACCAGAATTAGATCATATTAGACTAAAGCTGATACACTTTGGTCATGGAGGCTCTTCAGCTTCATAGCACCTCCTTAATGCTATTCCCAAAGGTTTGGGGGAAATTCTGCCCCTGAGTGGGCTCAGGCTGCCAGACAGTTGCTCCCTGGCTGACGGTGGGTGATGCCACCCCACTCAGTTTTCCAGCTTTGCTCTGCAATGTTAAGCTGAGCTGGGGAGTTCCAGTCAGCTTCTGAACAAGGAGTTTGGAGGGACAGTGATTTGTGCCTCAGTGTGCATGAAAGTGAGGGAGTGACAGTAATAGCTAGAGTCTTGCATAATGCAGGCAAGTGTTGTCCAAGTCTCATCACACATCTTTGCCATTGTGCCACTCCCCTGAGTGTACCACACCCCTGTTATTCTGGCATGGGGTCTCTCTCAGTATAGACATCAAATTGTGGCCAATTATAGGATAGTTTTGTGATGTATCTAAACAGTGGCCAAAGGAAATTGAATCGAAGGGAGAGCTATCCCTTCACCCTTAATATTGTGGAGGAAAGAACAATAGTACTATTTTAAAAGTTTTTTTTAACCTTTCTTTTGCTCTATTACCACATTTTGCTAAGGACAGTTCTCTTTCCCCCACTCTTTTTCTTATATTTAGAATAATAAAAAGTGCCCATACACCGTCTCTGAGCAACTTGCCAGTTATTAGAAATTACAAACAAAATACACTGTTCAATCAACTCACCCCATCTACCAAAGAGCAGCTTATTCTCAAACAGGAATTAATTCACGGGAGTCTTATAGCCTGTTATAGAGGAGGTCAGACTAGATAATCACAGTGCGACGTTCTCACATTATAATCTATGAATCAAAAGCTAACACCCGTGCACATCAGCCTATACCTCAATCTCTCTATTCTTCATAGGTAGGTGAAACAAATGGGCCCTGCACCATCCTCTGAAAGTAAAAAAATATGGACTATTTCAAACACTTCTGTAGTTCTGATTGATTGATATGACTTTTGTTGGCCAGCTGCTCGTAGGATCTTGAGCTTCATGAGTTTAAGAGATATTTCCCTTAAGTTAAGCAAGAATTTTATGCATTGTTGCTTTTCCTTCCATCTCAGAAGTAACTTAAAGGCCTGCTAAGATTAGGACATTTATTACTAATGAACAGCGGGCACAGTGCCCTCTGCTGAGGTAAAGAGAGTCACAAATGAATATAATTACTTAGTAGCAGATCTTTAAGGTAATGCATCCTTTCATCTTAATCTTTCATACTGAGCTCAGACTAATGACTAAACCCAGTAATAGTCTGCATATATTTATTTATCTGTGTATATACTTGGAACTCATCGCCATAGCGTCTGAGTGCTGTCAGCAGCATTACACACTGGCAGAATCACATGAACGGGCACAACCCCCTCTGATAAGTTGGACAGCAGATGAATCATCACACAGTGAACTTGACAGTGCTGGCCTCTCACTCATTCCACAAGCGCTCAGAATATTTTTTCCTTTGGCAAACCCTATCCATGCTGTCTTAGGAATGCTGTTTAAACATGGTTTTATTGGATTTCTTAGCCAGCAAAGATGAAGCTTTTCTTTTCTTGAAGTAGTAGCTTACCTCCCTAGAGTAGTAGGATTTACAACCTATCCACCTAGCATGTGAAAGCATGAAGTGTCAGGCTATTGGTAATGATATTTAACTTGAAATGTTGCTGTTATAGCTCAAGGCTCCTGACAGAAGGTAAAACAGAAGGTCAGACTCATTTCAAAAGTGCTGCTTGTAATCAAAATAAAGATTCTGGGACAGATTCTGATGTCACACTGGTAATCATAAATAACAGTAAAATAGGAGTAAGAAAAGTTTAAAACCAAGGTAAATGAGATAAAAAACTGGTACATATTTCCTTAGTAAGGAATGGAAAAGATAAGTGAAGCTGTTTCAAATGCATGTGTGTGATTGGTGGTATAACAAGTGTAAGTAGAGTATAATCAGTATTATTAGCAGCTACCTTGTTTTTACCACTATTTTTCTTAATCACTTCTTGTTATATTTATTTTGTTCCCTCTAGACCTTGAAGAATGAATATGTTGGCTATAGAGATGATGCTACTGTAAGTAGCATAATTATCACAATCAGGGATATTTGGTTCCATACAAAAAGGGACAAGATGTGATGTGGAGAAGTTAATGGCTACAGTGCAGTGGTCTTACATTAAAGTTTCTATGGTTCTGTAGCTTGATGGATGTTAACTGAGTATCAGGTGACCATATGTAAGGACCATAGAGGGGAATGTAAGAAAGAATTGCGGAGGAAAGAACAATAGTAATGCTTGGTGATGCAAGCAGAAATTAATCTAACTTATCTTTACTGCAGTCTTTATTAAATTAAAGTATTGTTTTTAATTTTTCAAAAAATGATATCAAGAGTTTGGCTGACTATGTTGCTGTGATTCTTCAGAAGATTTGATTTTGTTGGGTATTGGAACTGTGTGTCGGACTGTAAAATGGGTCTTAATCCAGTTTTGGTAAAGTTTTGGTAAAGACTTAAGGGAAATTAGGACTGACCCCAGTGCTGGTTCTTTTACGAAAGTATAGGCGGCAATTCTAAATTAAGGTGACAGCTGTTTGGAGGAGTTTCTGTAAGTAAGCGGTTCAACTGAAATGTGCCTTTGTTTTGCTCGTTTAAAAAAGAAGATAAAGCAACATGAATTTTGTATGCTCTCTAGGTTGAGGATAAGCTACAACTGGTATATACAACTGATGGTATAAATGAATAACAATGCCTAATCAGTTTTAAAAAGCACTTTAAAAAGAGAGACATATTTTATGTTATAGTTTTAAAAGCTATTCTTTTCCCTATGAAGTTTTATGTACTCCTACTGAGATCAAATATATCTACTAAATTAGTCAAAATTGTTTTTTAATCACAAAAGAGGAAAAGTAAATGCCCTCAAATTATCCATGTCTTTAATTTTTTTATAAACACATAAAGCTATGAATTTAGCCACATCCACAACTGAAAATGAATTTTTTGCACTATTGCCCATTTCCAGTATTTCTGATATCAACTGTGAATTTTAGCACTGTTTGAACATAGCAATTATTTTTATAAAAATGCCTTTAGCTTTTATTCTTCTTCAAAAAGTATATATTTAAATGTGAATCACAATCATGCAGAAAAGAAGGAAAGGAAACCATCACGTTAGTGGAGAAGTAAATCTCTAAGGCCATTTATAAGATCCAAGTAATTAATTGGACCTGAAGAAAAATAATGTGGGTTTGGACTCAAGAATTTTTCAGAAAGGATAAATTAGGAATGAACATTCTCATGTGAACAGTTCATTAGAAACAATCTACAGTTCGCGCCAACTCTGTCCGATGAGAGGACAAGGTTGCTGAGTAATTAACTGTATTTATATTGTGCTCTATTATTTTATGTTCTTTTCTTTCAGGTTTCACAGATTATAAAATACTGTGGGTTCAAGGGATTAGGGCCTGAATGCACAAAAGGAGTTAGGTGGTATAATGCTCAGCATCACAATGCCCAACTTTTAGACACCTAGAAAATCACTGGGATTCACAAAGCATGAGTTTGGCACCTAAATTCCTGTACAACAAGTGAGGAGAGATAGACACCTTAGACTGTGATTCATAAATGCCAGCATACTAGGCAGGGAGCCACCAATGAGAGGACTATGTGTTCTCTCTCCCTTAAAGAGTAATTTGGACTGAGAGAGCAAGAGTGCACAAGTATGCAAATAAGTCTATAGTCTGGTGGTTATAGACTCATGTCCCACATGGGAAAACCTCTGTGTACCCCCAAGGGAACACATACTCAAGGTTGAGAACCACTATGTTACATAAGGTTAGACAAACACCTGTCAAGCATGGTATAGACAACACTTAGTCCTGCAATGAGTGCAGGGGACTGGACTAGATGACCTCTCAAGGTCCCTTCCAGTTCTATGATTCTATAACAAGACTGATGTGGAGAATATAGCTGAGCTGTCACCTTTATTTTTTTGTTAAGTAACTGGGATTAAAAATCGCTGTAAAATGTACTTTGAGCTTGGGATAGTGTTAGTACTGTCAACAGGTAAAGACTAGGTTTTATACAGTACCCTACTAGGCTAGATCTCCCACTTTCCAAAACAGCTCAGATGGTTAATGTAGGAGGGTGCTTGGAAAGAAATTTACCAGGCTGATTAAAACTCTTGCTAATAGTTTATCACATCTGCTGTCATCCACTAACATTCTATTTAAATCAATGACATGTTAAGACATGTCTGCTACAGTCAACAACAGTCAAAGGGATTATGGAATGGTATTAACGAGTGCTGCATGGTGCTCACTCTGTCCTCCCTAGTCTTGCTTTGTCAGAAGGATGGAAACTACATGTGAGATTCTGAGAATAGGTATTTAATGCCAGGGTAGGCAGTGACGTCAAGGTTAAAAGCAGAAAAAAATTGTGACACATTATTAGAAATATTAAATACCAATCTATCTAAGGTATTTCAGGGTGCCTATCACCTTACTATCTAAGTGCTGAAGCAAGTATAATCTATTCCCTCACTGTATAACAGTCTAGTGAGTATAATATTATTTTTATAAAAAGGATATTAAACCCTTCAGTTTGATGGACAAGAGCAGTTCTGCAGAGGCCTTCGCCCTGCTGTGTGCTGATAATGAATGATTATAGAAATAGAAAAAGTACATCTGAGGGCAAGCAGAATAATATAGGTATTAAGGGATCCAGCTAAAAGTGTTAGATTAACTGTGCACCTGGAAAAAAAAAGGACAATCTAGAGGGAACATCTACGGTACAAAGAATTCTGAAAAGAATGTAATGGTAATCAATGCTGCAAGGTTATTTGTGCTAGTGTGAAATGCAGGAACAAGATGATACAATCTTAACCTAGGAGAAAATGTTCATGGAATTTTATTTATTGTTTAGAGATTATTAATAAATGGAATAGGCAAAAATAGCAACACAAATAAACAGGTTTACAAATCAGGTACATTGTGAGACACATATACCCAAACACTATTATTGTGCTCTGATATTATTCTTTCCAAGACATATCTGTCACCATATTTAACTTCACTAAACGGTTAAGAGGGTAAAGGTAAATATTAAAGATCTTGTTCTACACACTAAGTGAAACATTCATCAATTCATGTGAAGAGATCATTAGTTTACCTATAGGCTTCTCTAAAGCTTTGCTCAAGTGTTGAAGAATTCTATTATCATAAAGTTTACAAACCACTCTTCCCTGGATTGGAACAAAAAGTTGCCTAGTACATCGCATGGTAACCAATGTGTGAAAACTGATGTAAAGCCATGCTTGTGATTTAGAAGGAGGCATTCTCACCTTTTGACTCAGTAATGACCAATATCCCAGCATGGTGACACTGGCCAGTGTCGTTGGAACTATGATTCAGAAAAAGTGATACAATATAAAACTGAGGTCCTGACTGCTTAGTATTTTCACAAGAATAGAGGTGTTAGATCTTCTATCCCATCCATATTCTAATCCGTGTAATTAATTTTTCTAAACCTTTCTGCATACTGTTGAAGGTATAAAATGGAGTCTACATCTCAACAGTGATACATGAATGCTGTATTTATATTTATACAGCGGGCCAAAACCTCAGCTATTCTAAATCAGCAAAGCTGCACTGCATTCAATGCCTTTGAAATGTATTAAAATCAATGGAGCTTCACCAATTTACAACACCCGAGGATCTGTTTCTGACAGTAAAATATTTGAGATTCTTCTACAAATACAGAAAAAAATTAATAGACTTCTGGGGATCTGTATGAATGAAGGGTCAGCCACAAACTCCTAGTTTAGGAGTTGATTATTGAATTCTAATTCAATATATACATAACTTCTCCCTAGCTTTGCAGTCAGTTCTTTGATTTGACTTATAATGTAGCCCTGATATAACCTAGTCTGATTTGAAAACTATGTGGACTATGGGGCACTGTGAATAAGGTAGACTGTCGTGAAAAAAAAAATCAAAACACATAGTTGCAGTTTATAGTTTTTCCTTTATTTCTTAACTTAAAAATAACTGATTTAAAATGCACTTTTATAGAATGTGTCAAATTCACTGTTGATGTGAGTGGATACAGGCACATTGAGATTGATGGGGTTGTACCCATCTGTGGTCCCATTAATTCAGGAAATACTAGGTGTTACACATCTGTATGACGCCTGTATAATAAAAGTCCTACTGAAAACATAGTCATGCTTTCTAATGAATGTATGTACAAAAGAGAATATAAGAACGTACATAAGAACATAAGAATGGTTGTACTGGGTCAGACCAAAGGTCCATCTAGCCCAGTATCCTGTCTACCGACAGTGGTCAGTGTGTGGGAATCTCATTGTGTGTGGGATTTCCAAAATTGCCAAAGTGATTTAGGAATACAAATCCTATAGATTTTCACTCAGTGTTGTGTTCCTAAGTCACTTAGGTGCTTTTGAAATTCCTACTACATCTGAGATATGCAATCTCCCACTGACATATTTAATCATATCCCAAATAGTAATCTATGCAGCAGACTATAATATTTCTTTAGGAGCTGCTCCGGGCTATTGTGTCAATGATTCACAAGACATGGGTCAACTGAAGTTTTTTTTAACCATGCCTTTTAATGCAGGTCATGCGCTGAACGTATTTGGGCCTCTAAGCATTTTTCATGTGTTCTCAAGTACCCTTAAAGAACCTTGTGCCTTGTGAGTTTTCTAGCGAGAGCTCTAAAGATCCAGTGTTCAAGCTGAACCACATGGAATCCCTTGAAATTAAACCTAATAAAATTTCAGTTAGGGTCTGTCACAGGGTGCATCTTCAGCTACCAAGTGAGACGCACTGCCTGGCCTGTTTTCGTGGTGTCTCAGGCACAAACACACATAGTCTGTTTCTTTTCCATCACATGTACCTTTAATCCTCTGTTTTCATTCAGGACAAGGCAGAGGAAAGGTACCCAGCAGGAGGTCCTTCACACAGATTTTCTCCTTCACCTATCTCACTCTCTGAGTGCCCTCTTTACTTCCTATTCCTCCCAATTATATATCCTCCCTGTTACATAGCCAACTGCCTCATTAGCCCAACTACTGCCAGTAATCCTCACTCGCAACAGGTTGGTTTATTCCAATTAAGCCTGCAGCCTTCTCTGTGCTGCAGCAACCTCAGTGATCAGGGTACTACAGCTAACACCCTGTCACATACCTCCACCCTTATTTAAATTGAGATCTTTCCCTGCCTCTATGAGAGGTCTTCTTCAGCATCCAAGCCCTATCCTTTTTACAGATTTGAGGCTCTACTAGGGCTTCCTGGCCTCTTTTAGACTGGCCTTCCATGGGCTACCAGTGAGGGTCTTCTGCCTTCTACTCACAAAAGTACACTCAGAGGGTGGAAGTGTCTCTCACAGTTCCATCTCAGCCCATAAGTCATCATAGCAATCACATTCCATGGCCTTCTCCTCTAGCTTCTTTTGCTCCTGGCTTGTATCTACTTCAGGAAGTTGTCCTTTCAGAGCCTCAATATTGTGATACCTCTCTTCCCCTGACTTATCTTGCCATAGGCTTGAGATTATCTGGGTTAACCCACCAAGGCCTCATTAGCAGGACTCTTGTCTCTCTCCTCAGTAGGTCTTTCTTCCAAGGCTTTGCCAATGGCTTGCTCCTCCGGTGAGTTTGAGGATCTTCTGCCCTCCTTCTCCATTAGATGTTTCTGATCTATCACTCCGGGATCTGTTGCCCCCTTCTCAAGTACTTCTTGTCAATTCTCTCTGCACTTGTTGTGATATGTCTAGTGTCATTAAACAGTGTCCCTGGAGAATTAACTTTACGCAGACCTCATCATTGGGGTCTCTCTCTGTGTCCTCTACTCTTTTTACATAAGGGAAATAAGAGTCTAGTCAGTTCCTATCATCACTGTGTAGGGCAATGACTTCACCACATTCACTCTCTGACACTGAAACTTTCTTCCATTTCCAGCTGGACAACTGCCACAGGGTAAGTCTACTTTTCCCCATGTACACAGTGGATTGCTATCATCACCCCCTTCTGTTGCGACTGCAATCTAACCTCTGTATGAGCAACATGCGGCTGTCAAATCCACCATGCCCTTTGTGGTTCTTCAGCCTACCTTCATGGGAATTGTCTTTATCCCAGGCCTGCCTTTTATACCAGTACACCCACAGAACTCCATGAACCTATAGTCCTAGTATGGGCAGTCTTCCTTTGTATGTTCTTTGCCATCACATTGGTAACAAACCACTGAGTTAGTGCTAGGGGCTCTCTTGTTTGCCTCTTGTATTTCCTTCCCGGGCTTCGATGAATGGGATTTCTCAAAGTTCTTTCTCCCCACCCCCAGATGTAGGGGGATGGAGCTCTTTTCATGGAAGGTCTGTTTCCATATACTCCTTTGTTAATTTTACAGTATCCTCTGGCAATTCTGCCTGATGGCTTTGAACCCAAACTCTTGCAGCCTTGGGGAGGCTCTGTGTAAACTGCACAAGAATAATTGAGTCTATTATTGCCTCTGGGTCCTGTGTATCTGGCTTCTGATTGGCCCAGTCAGATAATTTTTGCACAAAAGCCTAGGGATGTATCCTGCAGTTCCATCTGGCAGCTCAAAATTTGTGACACTATTTCTTTGATGATAGGTCCATCCTGTCCAGAATAGCAGCTTTCAGCATGGCATAGTCTTTGGCTTGGTACTCGTAAGCCACCTGAACCTTGCCAGTCAGGTAGGGGGCAAGTCATAGTGCCAAAGTACCCTTGTCCCATCCAGCACAGATAGCTACCTGCTCAAAAGTTAACAAAAAGGCCCCAGGCCCACTGTCCAAATTCCAGTTCCTTCATAGGAACTCACCAACTGCTCTAACTGAGCCTGCTCTTGGATAAAGTCCTGCAATGCTCATTCCTGCTCTACCTGCCAACCCAGAAGCACCTGCCTCTCTGCCTGCTAGATTTTCTCTATCTCTTTTTGTTGCTCCACTACTAGCGCAGCATCTATTCCACTATGTTCGAATCCCCCAGCCCTCAAACAGGTCACCTCTCAAGCCACCTCCTCTCAACTGAGAGAGTTACAATCCCAGTCACAGGGTGCAGCTTCAGTTACCCAGTGAGTAGCAATGCCTAGCCTGTTTTTGTGGTCTCTCAGTCACACCTTTAATCCCCTGTTTCTAAACAGGACAGGACATAGCACAGGTGTACAGAAGGAGGCTGTTCACACAGGTTTACTATTCCACTCAGCTCGCCCTCGGACCTCCCTCTTTACTTCCTGTTCCTCCCAATTATATATCCTCCCTGTTACCGAATCAACTGCCTCAGTAGCTAAACAACTGCCAACCAGAATCAGTAACCCCCACCAGCAACAGGATGATTGATTCCAGTTAAACTTACAGTCTTCTCTGTGCTGCAGAAACCTCAGCGATCAGGGAGCTACTTCTAGCACTGTGTCACAAGATCTAACAAAGATTCAGAGTTTTTCTTCTTTTAAAATAATGAAAATTAAAGGCAAATACATGTACAAACCCTTGCTAAAATGATAAAGGGTTCATGTAAATCTTCTAATCCCAGAAACTTCAGAATGAAAGCTTTTCATTTCATCATTAATTACTGTGTTTAGATAGTTCAGGAATCTGAGAAGTGCAAGTACAATAAGACTTCACCTAATATATCAATACTGTCAACAATTAGGAACAATGATGATGAGTTTATTCTAGGTGGAATATGAGGCAGCTATAAAATGTATATGACATAAGGCAACTATTTTTCCTTGGTCATTGTTGTAACACTTTCTTTCATTATATTCTAGCATATAAAATGCCTGACAAAAGTCAATACAAAATAAAAGCTGTTTGACTATTGGAATATTTATTACATCAGTATGAGTGAAATTAGATTCTTACCTGTAGTTTAACTTTGTTTTTAATGTTTTTCAGGGCTTGAATTTTACTCCAAACTTGCCTCATTAAACAACAGCAATTTAGACGTTAATATCCCTGTGTTATTTCCCATTAACACAATTTACCTTTATATTCGCAAGTATATTTTCTGTACCTCTAGATCATTTACTTGTATAACCTCAGGTATATTCAATTGTATACTGTTCTACAAAGATCCTTTTGAAACATAAATAAATGGTTGTATGAGAAAACAATTCTGAAGAGAAGTGGAAAAAGTTCCCTTCTGCCATCATTAGAAACTTCACATTCCACTACCCAATTTCACTGTCTCACTACACATGCTCAATAGTAGCACTGAGCAACAGTAATATTACAGAGGCCTTCATGATAATAGTATTCTGTCAGCCCTTCTCAGACTTACTGAGTTGTAATCTATTTCTCAGTGAAATACAATAAAGAACAAAAGTAGATGGTAACAAATACATTTAAAGTTTAACTTTGCTAAAAATAAAATGGAGTAACTTAAATATTTGGGCATGTTGAATTACTTGAGCTAAATTTCACAGTCTACAGATGTTGCTAGTTACACTGAAATATGAGCTGGGGAGTCTTTTCCATTTGTTCCCCTTCTTAGTCACAATACTTTTTTGGTTTTCTCTCAACATCTAGAGGTAGTCTTTCAGCAGACAGTGCAAGTATGTCAATGCTCAACTACTTCCAATAGCTAAATTTTCATTGTGACATATTTGGAACTGCCCTGTGGTAATTTATGAATATATTGAATTAATTCAACAGGAGTTTGTCTGGAAAAAACAGGCAGGAAGGAAACGAATGGCTCAAGATAAGCCTCTGCTGAGCAAACACATGAGAGTTGCTAAGGTACAAGGGCAGAACTATTGTCTCTGGGGACTCTGGCTCCATCGGGTGCTTAGCCTGCAGGATGGGTTTTGATTAGAAGAGACAAAGCCTGGGAACACAATAGAACAAGGGAACTATAGTATGGTTTAAAAGGGACTCACTCTCACCAGAGGGGTGGTAGTTGTTGTTGCAGGGAACCAGACTGAGACACAGCACCTCGCTGAAGGTATCTGAAGAAGTTAGGAAGCCCAGGTTACCACCAGAAGATGGTATGCCTTTAGATAAGATAGACGTGTGTATGCTGTTTGTTGTTTTAAAATCCCTTTTCTCTAAAAGCTTTGTCTTTATGAATAAAATACACACAACTTTTGTTTTAAGAAGGCTGGGTAATTACTGTACATAATTGGTCACAGACTCCTGAAGGGAAGAACTACAGGTGCCCAAACTCAGTTGGACATGCAGGATAAGAACAGTTGATACATGGAGTACCGTGGCCAGGCCCTGGGCTAGGAGTGGGAGAATTGTATGATTCCATTCCAGGATAGGTAAAGGCAAAAAAATTGACACCTGATGGGGAGCACTCAAGACAGTCCATAAAGGGGACAGAAAGGAAGTTATCCTTGTAGTCGTGACACTTATGGACAGTGCTAAGCGTATTTTCCTGAATCGTAAGTAATTTTAGCTCACATAAATACAGATGGAATAAATCAAAAGGACAAATTCTCTCTTAAGAGAAGCCTCTTACATCCAGAGACAATACTATAAAGTTATGGAGTCAATCCTCGCCCTCAGCTAAAAGTTTTAGAGTTAGGAATGGCAGAAAACGATGTATTCTGCCTGCCTCTCCAGCTCCTGCTGTCCACTTCAGTAGCTCTTTCAACAGTCCCACTATGTGAAAACAGAAGCAATTATACAATCATTGGAAGTTGTTTGGTAGTCCTAGTACAGATAATGGTACAAAACCTGTGTAGCCAAATGCAGTTAGATCTTAGAAGAACTGTTTTGTGATAGTTGTGAGGCAGTCCTTTTGGGAAATTGTGGTGTAAATGAATGTCTCTGACTAGAATCTTTTCTTCAGTGCAAAACTACGGCCTACAGGAGATCCAAGCAAATAAACACATATGAGCCTGATTTTAACTGGCACTTTGACCCCTTTACACAAGCAATGGAAAGGGGCCATAAAGTGAGCATAAATTATGTTTGTATTTTAGGAGTTTAACAATTAATTATAAATGGCTTACCATTAATTTCCAAGCAGTTTATAATTATTAAGGTGATTCTGCTACACATTTTTGATCATATGCTCACAAACACAATATATAAACTCTGCCTACCTCACTGATAGGCACTTACTCTTGTTATTGAAAATAACTTCCATTACCTGATCTTGGGATTTCTTTTTCTTCTTCTTCTTGCCCCAACAACCTGAACTCTCTGCATCTTTGCCATTAGCATCACCACACAGTAACCCATCGAGTTCGTCTGTTCCCATCTGCTGTCCCTGAGATGTTTCTGCAGCGAGCCTGTATGAGAGGTTCCTCAAAATGCATACACAGTTTTCAACGGTCTAAAAAGGGGGAGAAAAAGAGAAAAAGGCTAAAAAACCTCTCCCTTGTTGGTGTGTATATTGAACGGAGGAACGTGATCAATCTTTGCACCTACATTTGTACAAAGATATTCTTTTCTGTTTGTTTCTAAGCACTCCCTAGAAAATCACTGTTTGAAAGGTTTAGAAAACTTGGCAAGATCATAAAGCCTCTTTTTAGTGAGGAATAGAGCTCTGGACAATGTTTTTAAATAACATTGTTACTGTGGTTCTGAATTCAACATGAGAGAGTAGTAGAGGCAAAAATATGGTAAACAAGATCTACACAAGCACAGAATGCACACTGATTTCAGCCCCAGCTAGTAAAAAGAAAAATGATGTTATTATTTCTAACAGCATTTATTTCTTGTGTCATTCTATGAGAAGCAGTAGTGAGAAAACCTTAAGTGGTTCTGAGTTTTGGTTTGCAAGAGTACCCATAATTTAATATGCTTATAAATGATCTATCCCTCTGGAGTCTGCAAGATTTTCCTGCTTCCACTCAAGTTGAAAATACCTTAGGAATAGTGCCTCTCTCTCATGGTATTTTTGCCTTTCTGTGTATGATCCTAGTTGGAACCTGGAAGTGGAGTGGACCCCATTTTAGAAAAAAATGATGGGGAAAATTTAACAGAACTTCAAATCTCAAAAACAAATTTGATTTGGACGCTGGTTGAAGGCTAGTTCTTATTTTCTCTAATTTGGTTTGCCTATGCCTAGTAAGAAAAATATGCCCTTCATTTCTTGGGGGACCGAAAACATTGTTAACCTGCTTACCTTTCAAAGGAAACTGAAATGCTCTTTAAATAAATCAGTATATCCAAAAACCTAAATCTTGGCTCCACCTCAGTGGAGGTATACATGGGAGGCTGGTATAAACAGTATAAGTCGAGATACAATTAGTACTACTAGCAGCTACTTTGTGCCATTATTGAAATGTAGACTATATCCATTGTTCTTCTTAATCAGTTCCTTGCAGAGGATGCATACCAACTGAGTAGCTGGGGCCCAGTTCCATGAAGGTTTGTTACACACTGTCACACATGGAGGTTTGGGGACAGGAGTGGGGCTGAAGTTCTGAAGGTCCCCTGGCCCTTCCTTTCCATAGAGGTAGGCTCTAGGACTGCAGAATTTACTGTCATCCTTTGGCTGGTAATACAGGACACAGAATAGCTCTACTTCTGCTTAGTGGCTTTTGGAAGGAAGGAATCTCCTTCAATTGCCCTGGGGATTTATTATTTATTACTAAAACGATACTACACAAGTACTGCACAGCTGCTGGTTTTCTCTTGAGCCTTTTTCAGATGGTGATGCTAGTAGATGGGCTTCTTCACTAATCACTTCCATAAAAACATTTACTAATTGTAAGTTGAGTGTAGATTACTACAAGCATGCATAGAAGATTGCATGGAACATAGATTCTTTCACAGATTCCATATTTCTCTAGTGAATCTATAGGAAAAGTCCACACATTTTGCTCTGATTAGCAATCTGAAAATTCAAAAGATACAGTTACAAGCACTTCACAGCACGCATGAACTGTGAAATGTACTTGAAACTAATAATAGATACAATTGGCATTTCTGTGTTAGAGCTTGCAACTACAGTGCTGAAATGTGAAATTATTAATAACATGTCATAGAATTTAAAACACTTCCCTTGCCCGTAACACTGATTTCACAATCACAATATTTTAATTGGCAATTATTTGGAGTTCTTTTAATTATTAAGTAGAACTATTAAGTCATACCTTTCATCTCTGAAGAATTGTGACCATCTCCTAGTTACTGTACATATAAAGCGAAACAAGTATTTTGTAGGGCTGTCAAGCAATTAAAAAAATTAATTGCGATTAATCACACTGTTAATAATAGAATACCATTTATTTAAATATTTTTGGATGTTTTCTACATTTTCAAATATATTGATTTCAATTACAACACAATATAAAGAGTACAGTGTTCACTTTATATTTATTTTTTATTACAAATATTTGCACTGTAAGAAACAAAAATAAATAGTATTTTTCAGTTCCTCCAATACAAGTACTGTAGTGCAATCTCTTTATCTTTCTTTTTTGGTGATTTGGGTTCTGTAGTTTCTGCATCAGAGTGTTGCTCTTTTAAGACTTCTGAAAGCATGCTCCACACCCTGTCCCTCTCAGATTTTGGAAGGGAGATTCTTAAACCTTGGGTTGAACGCTGTATCTATCTTTAGAAATTTCACATTGGTACCTTCTTTGCATTTTGTCAAATTTGCAATGGAAGTGTTTTTAAAACAAACATGTGCTGGGTCATCATCCGAGACTGCCATAACATAAAATATATGGCAGAATGCAGGTAAAACAGAGCAAAAGACAAACAATTCTCCCCCAATGAGTTCAGTAACAAATTAATTAACACATTATTTTTTTAACGAGCTTTGTCAGCATGGAGCATGTCCTCTGGAATGGTGGACAAACCATGAAGGGGCATATGAATGTTTAGCATATCTGGCATGTAAATACCTTGCAAAGCTGGCAACAAAAGTGCCTGTGAACGCCTGTTCTCACTTTCAGGTAACACTGCAATTAAGAAGCGGGAAGCATTATCTCCCATAAATGTAAACAAACTCGTTTGTCTGAGTGATTGGCTGAACAGGAAGTAGGACTGAGCGGACTTGTAGGCTCTAAAGTTTTACAGTGTTTTGTTTTTGAGTGCAGTTCTGTAACAAAAACAAAATCTACGTTTGTAAATTGCACTTTCATGATAAAGAGATTATAGTACAGTACTTGTATCAGGTGAATTGAAAATATAAATTCTTTAGTTTATCATTTCTACAGTGCAAACATTTATAATAAAAATAGTAATATAAAGTGAGCACTGTATACTTTGTATTCTGTCTTGTAATTGAAATCAATATATTTGAAAATGTAGAAAAATATCCAAAAATATTTAATAAATTTCAATTGGTATTCTATTGTTTAACAGTGAGATTAAAACTGTGATTAATCACAATTAATTTCTTTTAGTTAATCGCATGACTTAACTGTGATTAATGGAGAGCCCTAATATTTTGGTGCCAGCCTATAGTGTCTGCTATTAAAAAAAAATACCACTCACAAATATTTATCACATAGGTGTATCCACAGTTCACTTTTTATTTAGAATATGAAATAACACTGGTAACTGTATAGTATCTGTTCGCAAATGTTGACTTGTAACAGCAACCACTGTACTTTCTCATGGTCCACCTCATAAAAACCAGTGCATAGCTGTTAGGGTAGCTCATAAACAGATGGCACAGATAAATTTGCAGATTTGTGTGTGGGAGTTTGCACAGAGCTTGACGCATTGGTGCCTTTCTCAAGCCAGTTTTATTTATTTTTTCCTAATAATTTAACAAAAGAGTAGAGAGAGAGAGAGAGAGAGAAAGAGAACACACTACACAGCACATATGCAAATACAGTTCCAGAGCAGCCATATACTGTATATGGAAACACTGCTCAACAGAAAGTCAAAGAGATTAAGGGCCAAATTCTGCCCTGCTTATGTACCCAGTGCAACCACCATATATATTTTTAAATCTCCTTTTTTATTCCTTGCTTTTCCATTTCTAAAAAGACAAAGATGACAAACCTTGCTATCAATTTCACTGCTCCCAAGAGCAGACTGAATCACATACAGCAATGCATCAGTAAGTCCATCACACTCCCTCATTCTTCTGCGGGCCTCCTCTCCAGCAGAACTGACATTCCTACAAGATAACAGTAAGGAGAGTCAATTTCTTCCCCACTTTGTCATTCGCCTTCTGTAGCAAAATATTCTCCTCATTAACACCAGTTTAAAAGAGTTTTTTTTCCCTCTTGTACTTCCTTTATCATTGTTTCAGATGAGCAAGTAATGAGAATGGTTGTGAACAAGGTAAGGAAACAAAATAGAGCGGAACAAATTAGAAACAGTTGGTTATCTTAGATGATTTTAGAGCTGGAAGGATGCCGATTTTAGGTACATCCTGTACCATTCCTGGATTGAAAGAATCTAAGCCCACTAAAATTTGTATAGGGATTGTTCTTTTCTCTTAGGAGTGAGATTTATTTTATTTTTTCAGGAAAACAATGTTAACTCATCCCCACGCCCTTTTTTTCAAACTTTGAAAAGTTAGGAGGTTTTTCAAAAGCCTAAAGAAATCTGTTGGGGTTGGAAAGAGCATCTTTAATAGTAAGGGCTCTTCACCCTCCTGAATAGTGTAACCTAGAATAAAAATATTATCAAAGCACAATGTGAAACAGCTGGTATTCCTCAGGAATGGTAATCTGTTGCTTTCATCCTCTCTTTTTTTCTTTTTACATAAGTATTTTCTTCTCTCTCTCTCATTTTGAGAGAACATTAATGCATCAATCTTGTTCACTAAAAATTGTTCTACATTGAGATATATAAAACATCAACTCATTATAATATTTTTTTATTTTGTGCTTGTGCCTGAAGGCTTCTGAATCCGTTTTTCACAAAGATAACTAAAACTACCCAATGGCACTATGGCCTAACACTCAAACAAATATTATTATTAATATAAACTAGCATAACATATATATGTGTGTATACAAAATTAATACTTGACAACATCACATTCAGATTTACACAAATGTGTGTAGTTGAACACAGAATAATAGAAATGTACAGCTGTAAGGGACCTCGACAGCTCACCTCATCCATCCACCCACACCGAGGCAGGAGCAAATAAACCTAGACTATCCCTGACAAATATTTTGTCTAGCCTGTTCTTAAAAAAACTCCAGGGATGGATATTTTACAACATCCATAGGTAAGCTATTCCAATTCTTAACTACCTTTATAGTTAAGAAACTTTTCCTAATATCTAACCTGAAACTCCCTTGCTAAAGATTAAGCCATTACTTCTTGTGCTACCTTCAATGGACATGGAGAACAGTTGATCACTGTCCTCTTTATAACAGCCTTTTACATATCTGAAGGCTTATCAGGTTCCTACTCAGACTTCTTTTCTCAAGACTAAATATGGCCACTTTTTAAACGTTTCCTCATAGGTCAGGTTTTATAAACCTTTTATAATTTTTGTTGCTTTCCTCTGGGCTGTCTCCAATTTGTCCACATTTTTCTAACACATGATGTGCAAAACTTGACAAAGTACTTCAGCTGAGGCCTCACCAGTGCCAGGTAGAATGGAACAATTACCTCCTGTGTCTTACAGTTGACACTTCTGTTTAATGCACCCAGAATGACATTTTCTTTTTTTGAACTGCATCATATTGCAAAGCCTTTCAGCTCCTCTTGCTTGGTTTGGGCAAGGGTCTTAGTATATGACAACTCCTTTCACTACTCCCCATAACATTGGTACTCCTGCCCACACCAAGGGAGAGGAGATGGAAAACCTCACACCATTCCTATGTACTTTCATTCTGTATTATAGAAATGGAGAGCAAGTTGCTTGCTCTTCTCCTTGTGTAAAGCTGTAGCGTGCTCTCTGCCTCCAAACCCTTTTCAATCCACTTTATCTTCCTTCCTATTATAAAAAAGGGGAAGAAAAGACAAAAATTCCAGAGAAGAGAGAACGGATTTAAATAGGTGAGATTGAGAGGATGGGAGAGATTGAGGGATAGATTTCCCTTGTCATCGTTCCTGGCTTTGCCTATTCTTACATCCTCTCTCTCTTTCTTCTGAAAGTCAGTTCTGCATTATTATTGATAATTCTACCTTTTCCCTCTAATAACACTGGTCTACAATTTTTGAGAAGTCGTCTGCTTCGGAGATAAAATGTGATATTTATTATGTATTTTGATGTGCTGAATTCAAATATGACAATTAAAACAACTGATTGGCTACTGTTTCTAAGATATTTAAGTTTTTACATTTTATGTCTATGTATATTGTGTAGATAGTAGAGTTTTAATCATAAATTGTAAACCTAGGTCTTTTCATGTGTTTATGGTTGCTTTACATGATAATATTTCACCTGTCCTGTTTATGTAACACTTTAAAAATCAGCAAAAGGGTTCTATAAATAAAATTTATTATGAAACAAAAAGCAAAAAACTATTCTGTACATAGTTTAGTTGTATTCAGTGTCTACGCCGCGCTTCTTGGCTTGTCTCTTGTATTCATTAAATAGAGCATCTCTTGTCACTGTCCAGCAATAGTCTGCAAGCATTGATGGGCTCCATTTGCCCTGATAGCCTGCCAGAAGATTCCACTGCTGTAGTCTGGAGCCCAACAGCTCTGCCTTACTCTTGGGTAGTTCCAAATCCCTGACAAGGTCATTCAGTTCACCCTGTGTTATGAGGTGTGGTTCAGAGGAGGAGGATGGGAGAAAATGTGGGTCCTGTGACATTGATGGGTCAGGACCAGAAGTTTCATCCTCTTCCTCTTCCTCGTCTGACTCAAGTGAGAATGATTCTGGTGCATCAGGAACCGGCAGTCCTTCTCCGTGGGGTACTGGGCGTATAGCTGATGGAATGTTTGAATAATGCACAGTCCACTTTTTCTTCTTTGACACACCTTTCCCAACTGGAGGCACCATGCAGAAGTAACAATTGCTGGTATGATCTGTTGGCTCTCTCCAAATCATTGGCACTGCAAAAGGCATAGATTTCCTTTTCCTGTTCAACCACTGGCGAAGATTTGTTGCACAAGTGGTGCCGCATATGTGTGGGGCCCACCTCTTGCCCTGATCTCCAGTTTTGCAGCCAAAATAAAGGTGATAGGCTTTCTTAACCAGAGTGGTTATACTGCGCTTTTGTGATGCAAAAGTCACTTCACCACAAACATAGCAGAAATTATCTGCACTGTTCACACAAGTATGAGGCATCTCTGCTCACCTTGGCTAAACAGAAATGTGTCCCTTTGCAAAATCAAACACTGACAAAGAAGAGAGCACCACACTATATGATTTCTAGAGCTGATATAGGGCAATTTGTTCAGCAGAGTGATGTAAGCTTCGTTATGATTGCATCATCCATGACTTCTAGGAATAACATGATGCAATTCATATCATGTATGACGCAATACCAGCTTCAGATTGCATCATTCATTGTTTTGCCTAAAAAGAAAGTACTGTCCAAGCCCCGTCAAAGATTTATTCATAGATCCAGTCAAAGATGTATTTTAGTCATTTCTGGTTTAAATTGAGATCCCTTCCCTTTATAACTCACTTATCCTCCGCCATTCCCAAGTCAAGGATCGTATATATTGACCCAATAGCATATCTTGAAAACTAGAGCCGATCAACAATTTTAAGCATCATTTTCGTTCTCAGTGACCCAGAATTAGTAAAGTTGGACTACATTTATTTCAGAAGCATTTTGGCTGTAGAGCAGTGTAATGGACCAATACAGTTGCCAGGATTGTTTTGTTCCTAATATATTTTAAAAGCTCCATCTTACTTTCCTTAACTCTGATGGCCATAGAGTTGGCCTTGTGTCTCTTGGCTTCCCTTATCAATTTTCTACAATTCCTAACTTCTGATTTATACTCATTACTATCAAATTCCCCTCTGTTTTATCTCTCATATATTATTTTTTTACAACTGTCTTCACTTTTCCTCTAAATCAGGCTGGTTTTTAACTAGTTCAACCTTCTTCCTCATTTGTGGGATTGTGGCTTTTTGGACATCTAATAAGGTGTTCTTAAATAATTCCCAATTATCATTCACATTTTTTTCTGATTAAATACTTCCTCCCAGCTGATTTGACTTATATTTGTTTTCAGCTCTGTGAAATTGACTCTATTAAAGCACCAAGTATATATACTACTGACCTGAATTTTAATCTGTTTGCACATTATAAATGTGAACGTGTCATGGTAACTTGTACCCAAGATACCATTAACTTTTAGTTCTGTGATCTGGTCCTCTTTATTTGTTAGGAAAAGGTCTAATATAGCTGCAACACTTTTTAAGTTAGAAATTGTCATCTATAATGTTTAAAAATTCCAAGAATATTTTAGTGGTAGTAGCATGACTGCCAGCATATATCACTCAAATTGAAGAAATCTGGGATCATGCAGGATTGCCCCCCTTACTACTATTGTGGGTAGCTGCGTAAGGAAGCAGTGTTCCTCTTCTGCCACGTGATTTGCAGGTCTACAGCTAACACCAGCTAGTAACCCTTCTTGTGCTTTATCTGTCAGGACATTGATCCATAATCATATAAGATCATTTTATTCTGAGTTCTCAGTGACTCGGAAACAGGTAATGCCATTTTTTATGTAGAATGCCACTTCCCTTCCCCTTTTGCTCACTCAAACTTTCCTAAATAAGTTATAATCATTGATTTTTAACATTCCAAAGAAGAGCATAATCCTCAATAGTAACGATGTAAGCAAAGAGGAACAGCCAGTTTCACATGCAAAGCCAGCAAGCACTCTGAGGACCATCAGTAGACCAAAAGTTGATGACAGTTTGACAACTATTGATTTAAGGTGTTTGTATAATACCCCTAGAATATGATCTTGAGTTCCAATTGCTTAACTCTAGGTAGTCAGTGCAGCCTGTATATACACAGTAAACAGGGTACGTGTAGCTTTCATTACTAAACATTTTAGAGCAATACAATAATATATTCTGGTCATTATCTATATACTTTTTGGTTCATTTGAGGGTCCCATGGCACTGAGGCCTAAGCCCACTGATAAAAATAAAAGTTCTGCAATACTCTACAATCTTAAATAATACAAACAAAAAGTGTATGGGGAGTAGAGAGAAATAACACAGAGACTCAACTTCACTACCAGTTAGTAATGAAAGAAACATATTTATCTAAAACAATACTATTTATGACTTCTGACTGTTAGATTTTAGTGCCTATAAAATCATTCTAGCTTAGTAACACCATTTAATAAAACAAAACTTGATTATCTCAAATAGGCGTAGTACCTCGTAATTCTTGGCTGCAATTTTGAGCGAGTAGAGAGAGAATTGAATGCTTTCTCTGTCACTTTAAGTTGAAAGGAAAATACAACATATTGTATGACTATGCTAAGTTCACTAAAAGGAGGAGTTTTACCAAAAAAGAAGCCTTCCTATTATGCATTCACAATATCACAGACATCATCATTCCCTTTTGTTATTTTTTCTCTCCAGTTGTTCAGGCTAGTACTAGTCTGCTAAATATTGCCGGTGTTCTTAGCAATCACTACTGAGGATATAAACATGTGTAATCAGAGCCTTTGGGCCAAATTGTCTGCTGGTGTAAACTGGCTATTGAGATCAATGGAGGAAGGCCAATTTACATCACCAGCAAATTTGGTCCCGTAGCTTTAGCACTTAACTATTTATCTTACTTTCAACGCATACTGTAATTAAATAAACGCCATCCAGTTAAATATGGCTAAAGTTCTTGAGTCTTGCTCTTTCCATCAAATGCCCTAACAAAGTAATTTGTTTTTTTATTATTCAGCCATACTTTTCATTTTCAAAGCGTTAGAACAATTAACCTACCAAGTCAAGCACTCAACAGGTGGTTTTCATTACGGTGCTTCTGCATGTCCAATCTTTAGGCTAAATGAGCTGCTCTTAATGACTGTGCTGTGTGATCTGCAAGTCAATTGAATGCCAACCTTCCACCTACTTCCTGGCCCATTTAAACAGGCCTTGAAGGGAGAATTGATGGAAAGAACCGAACATCCACTACTGTATGTAATTAATCCCGTAAAAGAAATCTTTCCCATCTTTGTGGCAACAAACACTTTCTGCAGAAAGTATATTGTATCTGAAAGAAAAAATGCTTCTGAAAAGGCAACATTTGGGTTATACCTTCTCATTTCAAAGGAAAACCTCTTTTCTTAATAAATAGAACTAAAAACAGCATGTTCAATAGAACCATTTTATACTGTGTTGTTGTTGTTTGTTGTTGTTGTTGTTTTAAAAAAACACTTCCCTATCAAACCCCTGGCTTGACACTTCATGTCTCTGGCATGTCATGTTTTGCTGTATCAAAGTCACCTCACTTATGAATGTAATGCCATACTCAGTAGTTGCACATCACTGAGAGCACATTATCTTTAACCCAATACCTGCAGGAAGTGAGTTAACTTGTTTACGTGCTCATTAATGGTGTTAATGGTGGGAGATGAGTTAACATAACACCTCTCATACCAAGGGAGAAGTTTCTGGAGATCAGAGCAGGAGGGTTGGGAGTGAGGGTTGCCAACTTTCTGCCACACAAAACCGAGCACTGTTGTCTTGCCCCTATCCCATGCTTTTTCCAGGGCCCCGCTCTTGCTCACTCCATCTCCCTCTCCCTCTATCACTCACTCTCCCCCTCACCCTCACTCACTAGCTCATTTTTACCAGGCTTGTGCACAGGAGGGGGTGAGAGCTCTGTCTGGGGTTGTGGGCTGCAGGATGGGCCCAGAAATGAGGGGTTCAGGGTGTGGGAGGGGGCTCTGGGCTGGGGTAGGAGTGCAGGGGAGGGTGTGGGCTCTGGGAGGAAGTTTGAGTATGGGAGGGGGCTCCAGGATGGGGCAGGGGATTAGAATGCAGGCTCTGGGCAGTGCTTACTTCAGGGGCTCCCTGGAAGCAGTGACATGTCCCTTGGCACCTACACATAGCGGTGGCCTCTGCGTGCAGGTGCCACTCCCGCAATTCCCACTGGCTGCAATTCCTGGCCAATAGGAACCGTGGAGCTGGTGCACGGAGCGGGGGCAGCACGTCAAGCTCTCATGGCCACCCCTATGCCTAGGAGCTGGAGGGACATGTTGTCGCTTCTGGGAGCCACACGCTGCCAGGTAGGGAGCCAGCCATCCCGACGACTGGACTTCTAATGGCTCGGTCAGCGGAGCTGGCTGGAGCCACCAGGGTCCCTTTTCAACTGGACTTTCCAGCCGAAAACCGGACACATGGCAACCCTATTGGGAGTGTAATGTTTTCGAGATTCAAGGAAGGAAGGAAGAGTTGGAAAGATAAACAGATTAAAGAGGAGGGAGAGGAGAGCACTCAGAGAGGAAAGTGTAGGAATGTAAAGAAATGGGAAAGAAAGCAGGAACAGGAGTTTCAGGAGACTGACTCCATCCTAAGAGAAAGGAAGACAACATAGGAGGGAAAGGAGTAGGGCTGAAGGAAATATTAAACAATCCATTTTTCCTGTGATTAGTTGGAGTCAAAAATATATTTCAGAAGTACTTATGAGTGGAATCATTTGCTGTTTTCCTTGGTGAACACAGTTTTTCTTAGCCAAACTAGTAAAACTGTACATTTTCAGTAACGCCAACCCCATATGTTCAAAAGTCATGAGTCAAGGCCCCTAAAAATCAGGAGAGTGGCTTAAAAAGCAAGATTTTAAATAAAAATAAATGTTGGGTTTTTCTTATTTGTCTTCTGGTCTTTAAGTGCACTTGGGTCACATCTTCAAGCTTTTCTCTATCCATAGGGGATAGAAGCTTTCATTTAAAAAACAAAAGTAAGCTTAGATTCTCACAAAATCAGTGTGCTTCAACAGCTGGGACTTTAAGAAAAACACTAAATATTGTAAGACTCACAATAAAATGGCAAGAGAACTGGCAACACCGCATTTCTGAATTTCTATGATTTTATTCCTGTTTGAAATGGAAAAAAAGAGCATTTTGAGAGTATATTTTAAACATAATGATAGAAACACACACACACACTTCATCCAGTTTTATCAGAGTTCCCTATTGTGTCATTAAGTACACACAATGTGATAGAATTTCTTTTATTATTCTGAACTATTCCTAAAAGATCGGTGCCACACTCAGTACTGAATATCTTCAGTGATGATGATTCCACAACTCTTAGCAGTTTGTCCCATTATTTAACTGTTTTTAGCTAGAAATTTTCCTAATATTTAATTTAATGTTCCCAGAATGAATTTCCTTTGACATCTTTGCTCCTAATCTGTCCCTGAACATTTCCTGTGTCTCTACAGTACCTAGAGTAGTTCTGCCACAGCCAGAATTCCTGGTTTCCAATATGAGAATCTTCTTTGAAAATGTATCACAGGCCTTTGCTGAAATACTCTGTCCGCTGTTTTCCCCAGTTTGTTGATCACACATAGTTTATTTTTGATTAACCCCATGCAACCTAATGTTTATTACATTATTTTCTTCTAGATGCTTACAAATAGGCTCGATTAGATGCTCTTAATTGCCTTCCTCTACTGTTTGTGCTTGATTAATTGTTCTAGCAGATTCTCAGGTATTAAAATTCAGTTTATACTTGTTCATAATTTCCAGGGTCTCCTTTTCTTCCCTACTTTAAAGATGAATCCTATATTTGCCCCTAGCCAGTCCCATGGGAATTCATCATTTTTTTCCATGATTTCCACCAACATAAAACTATTCAGCAGTAAGAAAAATAATGCCCTTTTAATTTTCATGGCTGGTACATGTCTCCTTCAGAAGAGGTTTGTACTTCACCTGCATTTATAGGAATGATAGAAAAGGAATTGGCAAAATGCTTTCATTAGTTCAGGAATAAACTGAGGAATAAAGGGACACTATTGTATTTGACAGAGAATGTAACTCAGTAGATGTAAAAGTATTGTGAAAATGGATAGGGACTCCTATGCAGCTGAGACCTTACTGAGTAATAAACTGAATTTCACCTTTGAATTTCATTTCCCAAGAGTGCCAAAGAATTTTTAGTTTTGTTAAGAAAACAAATGTCTCCGCTTGGGACAAAATTTAAAAAACTACAACAGGGGAGAAAAAATAATTTTCTCCTTCCTCACCTGAAACTATTGAATAGGAATTTTGTCCTCTTCACTTTATGCATGAAAATTTTGCAGCACTCTCTGATGTACTTGACCTTGTTTTAGCCTATGAGCAAATAGTACTAACAAATGGCAATAAAAACTCTTGGTTTTGACAGCTTTCTCCCCTTGGCTTATTCCTAACGTGGTTCATGTAAATTTCAAGAATACACTTACGCTTCTCTCTACACTGTCAGAAATATTTGGAATGCCTGATTTGATTACGATAAAAGCAGGAGTCCAGAACTTAACATGGGATCAAAACTCATTTTCATCCAGAGTCCAACTTTTACCCTGAACTGTGTAATGCTAGCAGACATGTCCTAGCTACAGAAGATACATTTGTCTCTAGACTAATATGAAATGACCAGCGCATCAACTAAAATTAACTGTTAAAAACAAATATCTGACATGGTACATTTCCTGAAACAAAAGCACTGTTCATTTATTGGAAAATAAAATCCTACCCTGAGCCACTGAAAAATTCTTCCTTACTTGGGTTTCAGCCACACAAATTCAGTTGAAGACAATAGGAGTCATGCACTTACAATACTGTTCTATGCTCTGGCCATTCTTCCTTTAGGACTGCATATTAAAAAGTTGAACCTGTGCTGCATGTATAAACTGGCAACTGGACACCTAACTGGACACAATGATATTTGTACATAAAATAATGGTTTGAAATAGTATCTTTTAAGAGCTGTGGCAAACTGCCAGCACTATTATGATGGGTATTGCGCTTTCTCTTTTTTTGGGGGGGGTTCAGGGCACCATTTCATGCCCCTAAATTGGAATATTAATTGCCCCACTAGTGTCCTAGAGGAGAGGAGTGGAGAAGGAGGGACCTGGGCCCACCCTCTACTCCAGGTCCCAGCCCAGTGGCCCTGAGGATAGTGGTGAAACACTTGAAATGACGGTTCCTTCCCCTGGGCTACTTCCCTCTCCTGCCCTTCAGCTTGTGGGGGGTTTTCTACTCTCTCTCTGCACAAGCCAGGTGCCCCTTACCTAGGGTGTAGGGCTTCTTAGCCCACCGCAGTACTTCTCCAAACTGTCCTCTGCTTCCCTTCAAACTGTTCTCTGCTCCAACACCAATCCTCTCTGCTCCGCTCCAACTCCTTCAAACTGTTCTCTGCTCCAACACCAATTCTTTCTGCTCCAACTCCTCCAAACTGTTCTCTACTCCAACTCCCACACTGTCTGATTGAAGCATGGGTTTTTATCATGTGACTGACTGCAGGTGCTCTAATTGGCTCCCGGTGCTCTAGTTAATTTATAGCAAACTTTCTTCCCCTTACAGGGAATAAGGCTCCCTTCTAACCCTCTCCTGCTGCCCTCTGGCCATGTTGTATCACAGAGCATAAACATTACTGCAAACTCGAATGAGATCCCTAACTCATGGGTGCACAGAAACAAGTGGGCATCTGCATAAACATGAAAGTGCATATTATTATAAATGAATAACAACATTATTGGGATCTCAAGGCACTGTACAAATGTTAATGAATACAAAGCTTTTCGTATTCTGAGGCAAGCTAGATAAATACTGTGGCAAGGTTCCCTGCCTTCTGTGGTACTGAATTCTATATCAGACCTGGAATTCTACTTTAGCTTCAAGAAAATTCAGAAAGAGCTGTTTTAATTGATTTAAATACGAAAATAAATAATGCAATCAGTACCATATCCCGGGGCTTATTTTACAAGAAAGAACTAGATATATTTTATGCTATTCCCAAATTTTTACTATGCAGCTTGCTGTGTATTTTTTGTATTGACAATGCATACTTCATTGAAGACGTGATCAATATGATAAGGGGGAAGATTTCACTGCTGGGTGGTGCAATTTGCAGTTTTTCTTACTTCAGAAGCAGTGGAAGGCAGTTTGGATTTTTGGCATTGAGAAGGCAGCTACTGGACATGAAGGAGGAGACACATTGACTTTTCCCTAACCCTAGTGGACAAATGTGGAGGCAACTTGACTTTTGTGGGGGAGGAAGATCTGACCTATTGGATACCACCAAGATATATAGTAACTCCTCACTTAAAGTCGCCCTGCTTAACGTTGTTTTGTTGTTACGTTGCTGATCAGTTAGAGAACATGCTAATTTAAAGTTGCACAATGCTCCCTTATAACATTATTTGGCAGACACCTGCTTTGTCCACCGCTTGCAGGAAGAGCAGCCCGTTGGAGCTAGCTGGTGGGGGCTTGGAACCAGGGTGGACCGGTAGCCCCCATCAGCTCCCCACTCCTCTAAGTTCCCTGTGCGGCAGCAGCCCAGCAGGCTACCAATTGCTGGCAGTTCAGCTGTCCCTCCCTGCACTGCCATGTGTTGCTCCTGCCCTCTGCCTTGGAGTTGCTCCCGGGAGCCTCCTGCTTGCTGTGTGCGGGGGAAGAGGGGGGATGAGAGGAGCTGACGTCAGTGTCCCCCTTCCACATGTTTCTGACCCCCGCATACCCCATCTCCATAGAGGGTTGGGGGCACGACAGGGCTCAGGATGGAGGGAGATTGCTGGCAGCTGCTGCTGTCTCAACTTGCTGATCTATTTAACAAGCCAGTTTACTTAGAGTGGGGTCAGCATACTTAAAGGAGCAATGCACATCTCTCTCTCTCTCACACACACAAGGTGTGTGTCTCTGTCTGCCATGCTGTCTCCCCTCCCTCCTTTTGTGCTGCCTTGTACAGTGTAAGGATACATTAACAATAATGGGTTAACCCTTGACGGCTCATCTGTTCTAGTTCATCGTTTAGCAGTAAGGCATTCCCTGGAAAATATCCCACCCTCTTCCACCCTCTGACTTGACCACTTCAACCATGCTTCACAATCATCACTGCTGTGTACAGTATTAAATTGTTTAAAACTTATACTGTGTATATGTATATATATAATACAGTCTTTTGTCTGGTGAAAAAAAATTCCCTGGAACCTACCCCCCCCAATTTACATTAATTCTTATGGGGAAATTGGATTCGCTTAACATTGTTTTAAATTCACATTCTTCAGGAACATACCATAACTACAACGTTAAGCGAGGAGTTACTGTACATGACAGCAAAAAGCTGTTCCTATTATCATCAGTCCTAATAGCGGGCATTGCATCCAATTGTTCTGCTGAAATAGTTAATAAGATTGACATTTAAATGCTTATCATTAGGTTGGTGAGCCAATACCCTCACAAAATTACTACTGAGACAGGTTGCTTCCATAATCATTAAAACACCACTCTATTAGTTTATGTTTAGTTTTTTGGACCAGAAACAAAATAACAAAATCACTTTTATGAAATGAAAACTTTAATTGTAGCACACAGTTCCGCAGAGGTAAATACTGCTGTTGCCAGCTCATAGAAAACACAGGGCCCTGATTAGTCTTCGTTCTCCACATAATCAAGCACTCAATCAGGCACTTAAATTTAGTCAATCTATTTGCATGTCTCTCAAAGTAAGACTTAGTTAAAAGTATTATTATTATTAATGCTTTTCTCCCCATCCCTTACAAATCAAATTATTGAGCAATAGATATTTGATTTTCACCTCACAGTGACAAGGTTTATTGCATGAATTTTACATTAAAATTTAAAGGCAACCACCAAAAAGATCACACACTACACTTAGGGGCAGCCAGGGGGCTCCGCACACTGCCCTTGCCCCAAGCATTGGTTCTGCAGCTCCCGTTGGCCAGGAACAACAGCTATTAGGGGCTGTGTAGGTGGTGCCTATGGACAGGGCAGCGTGAAGAGCTGCCTGGACATGGCTCTGTGTAGGAGCCCGAAGGGAGACATGATGCTGCTTCTGGGAGCTGCTTGAGGTAAGCACCACTGGGAGCTGTCATGGTATAAACCTCCACTCTGAACCTTAGCATCCAAAAGATGGGGTACGAGCATGAATTCCTCTAAGCTCAATTACCAGCTCAGTACTTGTAGCGCTGCCACCAACCAGGAATTCCAGTGCCTGGTACACTCCGGTCCCCCCCAAAACCTTGCCCGGGGACCCCCAAGACTCAGTCCCTCTGGATCTTAACACAAGGAAAGTAAACCCTTTCCCTCACCGTTGCCTCTCCCAGACTTCCCCTCCCTGGGTTACCCTAGAAGATCACTGTGATTCAAACTTCTTGAATCTTAAAATAGAGAGGAAAATTCACCTTCCTCCCTCCTTCTCTCTTCCCCTCTCAGACTCTCCCTGAGAGAGAAAGTAATCCTAACACAGAGAGAAAATTAACCTTTCTCTCCCCCTTCCCTCCTTTCTCCCCACCAATTCCCTGGTGGATCCAGACCCTGTCCCCTGGGGTCTCACCAGAATAAAAAAACCATCAGGTTCTTAAACAAGAAAAGCTATTAATTAAAGAAAGAAAAAACAGTAAAAATTATCTTTGTAAATTTAAGATGGAATATGTTACAGGGTCTTTCAGCTATAGACACTGGGAAGTATACAAGTACAAATTAAAATCCTTTCAGCAAAATACACATTTGAACTCCTTCCAGCCAAATACACATGTGCAAATAAAGAAAACAAACATAAGCCTAACTCGCCTTATCTACCTAGTACTCACTATTCTGGACATATAAGAGACTGTATTGGAGAGACTGGAGAGAAACCTGGTTGCACGTCTGGTCCCTCTGAGCCCCCAGAGTGAACAACAACCAAAATCTAACAGCACACCCAAAAACTTCCCTCCCTCAAGATTTAAAAGTATCCTGTCCCCTGATTGGTCCTCTGGTCAGGTGATAGCCAGGCTCATTGATCTTGTTAAACGTTTACAGGCAAAAGAGATATGAAGTACTTCTGTTCTATTAACTCTTACTTATCTGTTTATGACAGAAACCTACACCTTTGACCCCGCTCCCAACGCCGCAACCCCCTGCCCAGTCCTGATCCCCCTACTGCCCTCCCAACCCCTCAGTCCCAGCCTGGAACCCTCTCCTGTACCCCAAATCCCTCATCTCCAGCTCCACACCAGAGTCTGCACCCCAAGAGGGAGCCCTCACCCCCCACAACACCCCAACTCCTTGCTCCAGCTGAGACCCCTCATTTATGGCCCCACCCCAGAACCTGCACCCCCCTGTCCAGAGTCCGTACCCCCTCCTACACTCAACCCCCCGCCTCAGCCCGGAGCCTCCCCCCATACTCTGAACTCCTTGGTTCCACCCCCCAGACCAGAGCCCCCTCCTGCACCCCAACCCCTCATCCTTGGGTAAGTGAGTGAGGGTGAGGAGAGTGAGTGACAGAGGGAGAGGGAATGAAGTGAGTGGGGGCGGGGCCTCAGAGGAGAGGTGGGGTAAGGGTGGGGCAGGGGCGGGGCAGGGATGTTCAGTTTTGGGAGTAGAAAGTTGGGAACCCTACATGCACACTGCATACACTCACACACAGTTTAAGACTATATGAAACAGATAAAGTTCCAACAAACAAATGCACCTTTATCCACAACAAAACCGTTCAAAAATCCTTGTTCAAAGAACTAATGAATTGTTACTCTTTCAGGACCTCTACCTAAAAATATGGGACCTAGGGTATCTTTTAAATCTATGGCTGCCCTGGTGGGATAGGGTGCAGGAGAAGCAGAGGAAAGAGCTGTGTGCATGTGTTATCACTGAAGTGGCAGTCACAGGCCTTATGCCTGACCAATACTTAAGGAGCAGACGAATGCTTTCAGGGGTATGTAGTATGCGTGCGCACTTCAGAGTGGTTCCTATTACTCTTTTTTGGAGATACACCTCTACCTCGTTATAACACGACCCGATATAACACGGGTTCACGTATAGCGGTAGAAGTGGGGCTCAGGTGGTGTTTTAAGGGGTCTGGGGCTCCGGCTGCTGCAGGGAGTCCCGGGCCCTTTAAACCCTGCTGGAGCCCTGCCATCCCTACCCCGGGGCTGTGGCAGCGGGGCTCCACTGGCAATTTAAAGGGCCTGGGGCTCCCCGCAGCGGCTGGAGCCCAGAGCTCTTTAAATCACCACCAGAGCTTTGCTGCCCCTTCCCCAATATAACAGGGTTTCAGCTATAACGTGATAGGGATTTTTGGCTCCCCACGGCCGCGTTATAGCGCAGTAGCAGTGTATTACACACTCTCCCAGTTCCAGGCTTGGGCTACCAGTTATTACTCATGCAGCGTGTGACTTTTATCCCTACTCTCTTTAATATGTACAGTGTCTGAAGCCATAGTAATACTTTCCCATAACTTGCTCTCAAAGAGCATAAGTAATGGGATCCTGGCTTTCCCCCTCTCAGGTGCACAAAGAGAAGGCAAATGTAAAGACTCCCCTGCCTCTTTCTTCCATTAATGGCACATCTGTGCTGGGGCAGCCATAATCAATCCTGGCTCCAATTTCACAGTCAAAGCAGAAGTTTTGCTTATATAAATACAACAAATTCCCTTGAACAGTTGGACTAACATGTTGTGATCTATAGACCTTATTTTTTGGGGAGGAGGATAGAAACAGCCCACAAACACACCACATGACAGCGAATCCAGTCTACATGTCTGCATGTGATGAAGACAATGATCATGGAGGAAAAGTGTATGACTGGAGGAAAAAAGATTATTACTTCCAAGAATTCGGCTATCCTTGACCATCGCTGTAACATGTTTAGCTCATTGTCAAAAATGATTCCAAGGTGTGGATCCTATCAGCTTGTGAGGGACAGCCAGGACTTTGACTGACTGATTCTCAAGATGCTTTCCCTGACTTTACAAAGCAGTTCCTCTCTCATGTCTGAGCTTTAACCATCGGCCGTACAATCACTCTGCAATCTCAGCCACACAAGAATCAGTGTCAACATGGAGTCCTGCTCCAAAGAGATAGTAAAACAGCGATGGGAATCCTACCTCAGATTACATCACCTTGCCAGTTCTCAAAATGGCTTCATATGTGTACTAAAAGATGGTGAGGTAATCCATATGGGAATGTTCTTCAGGCCAATAAGTGATTGTTCATCATCACTTTTTGAAACTAGCCAATAAGAAGTGAATGGAACAATTCTAGAGCAATCTTGTCTACCCTACCTTGCCCATACCATAGGATCAATAATTCCTTGTGATCAAAGCTGCTGACAGTGTAATGTTGCTGACCAAAAAGACCCTGCAACATTTTGGCTTCAGCTGCATTTAAGGTAGACCTTTATTCACTACCACACTTCTTTTGGGTTCAAAGGGTTATCAGCGTAATACTGAAAAGAGCTTGCTGAAGCCATCTTCAAAGTGCAAGAGACAGCAGAAGGAAGACGTGTTAATGATCCAGAACCAATGTGATCAGTGTGCAATGGAGACCACACAAAATTTTCCCTGAATTTTGCAGTATGTCATCTCCTCTTGCATGAGTCACTGCCATCTCATGCTCAACATCCAATAACTGGTTGTCAGCCTTTACTCCCAAGCCTTCTCTATTACCTCTGTTACACAATTCAGCTCATAGCATCACCCATTTTCTTTGCCCCTGAGCTCTGTAACCCAGGAGTGATATTTAACTTAATCCCTCCTTTTCTTTTCTTATAGAGAGGTCATGGCTTTTCCCCGACATCAAAAAAATCTGTTCCTTCCTGTCTATTCCAATGCCTAATCAATGCTCAAAACCATATTTCTTTATCATTTTGACCACATCACACACACAATGGTTCTCCATTAAAAAGCACATCAAGTTCAAACATCTCATCCTTGCCTTTAAAATCTTACATCATGCAGACCCTGCCTACATAGCAGACTTTGCCTCCTTTCCATTCCCCATGCCCTTTCCACTATATCTATTATGCTTGCCTTTGCTTGACAGCCCTTTCTATTCAATCACACAAAAAACCTGTTTGCCATGCAACCACACTTGCCTCAATCAAATCGCCGATAAAAACTCACTCCTGCTGCTTCACCTTCACATGGTAAAGGAGGACAGGTTACAAAAAAATTAAACGTCAATGTGTGCATACCTTTCTGAGTAATCATATTGTCTTGTTATTGTCACCTTTGTTCTTTCTATCCCTTTCCCACCTTTTGTCCGCTTATCATCCTCAGTATTGCAGTATTATGTAGAATTTAGATTAGATGCCCTTTGGGGCAAGGTCCACATCAAACTTGTTGTGAGACACATAGTACATTTCTGGATAAATCAAAAAACAACCACCACCACCACCACCCTACCCCCCAAAACAAACAAACAAAACCTATTAACTATAAAAGAGAAGAGGAATTTAGGATCTCAAATGCTGAGATAAAGCTGAGAAATAGTGGTGGTAGTTTTATTTTGCTTATTGAACAGGTGGCTCTTGTAAAGTGACACTCCATCAAAATGACAGCTGCATAAATTGAGTACCTCATGTTCCAGTCCTTGTACTTGAAATACCTGTTTATTCAGACAAGGAGTGGCCCCAGAAGTCTAACATGATCATAACTAATAAGGTATCTGTCCGGTTTGTGTTAGATTATGTTTATGGGACTTGCCCTGCTAAAGGTGGCATTAGTCTATAGATTATTAATGATGATTAAAATCACCCATATTGCCTTCACTTTATTTAATTAATCACATTTTAACATGCCTGTTATATTGGCTCTATTTACTAGCTCCCAGAAAAAGGTGACCACAGTATAGTAAATGAGAAACATCCTTTGAATCTACTTAGAAAAAGAAGCCCTAGCATTTTTCTACCACCATTTTATAAAATGACTGATGGATTTAAAACATGAGAGCACTTTTGTATTTCTGTGCAAGGTATTTTGGAGACAGTCCATTAAAGATATATGGTTTCATGGTATTTTACCATGCCAAGGTCTTATTAACACTAAGAATCTCTTGCCATGCTAATCATTAACTACTGTGAAACAGTGTTTCCCGTGTAAAGGTCAAGTATTCTAAGTGTTCTAAAATCCACATGCTTACTTGGATTGTCTTGAATTTATTATTCCTCATGTGGGTTTGGGGTAGCATTAGTGGTCCACATTTTGGGTCATTTGAGGAATGGAGTCAGAGGATAGAATGCCCTACCCCTGCCCCAAAAAGAGCATTTCAGAAAATCAACTGGTTCTTCTGGGGTTTTTTTGCTATAACTATTCTTTGGAAGATAGTAAATTACACATGCTCTGTGCAGATATGTGAGAATGATTTCTGGACATTATGCTTTTTTTCCATCTGGAGGATTATAAAAGAAGAGTATGGGCATTGATTAATCAGCTAGTAATGATTAACTAAAGGGAAGATGAGAAAGACAAGGTAGGTTTGGTAATATTTTTTATTGGACCAACTCCTGTTGGTGGAAAGGACAAACTTTTGAACATCCCTGAGCTCCTTCTCAGGTCTGGAGAGAGTAACCAGAGTACCCCAACTAAATATAAGGCACGACAGATCATTAAGCATAAGGGGTACACACGTTGTAGGAGATCACTTAAAATTAAATGGGAAGTTAAAGGCAGGGTATTGTGTGTTACAAATTGTTGTAATTAGTCATAAAACCAGCTGAGTGCATGGTTTTTAGGTTCCAGCAGAATTATGAATTTAAGCTCCTAGGTTTGTCTTTTGAATGTGTTGTGCAGATTTCCTTTCAGGATGAGTACTGAGAGGTCAGATATGGATTAATCACTTTGTGAAAAATGTCCACACGTGGCTGATAGGGTGTTTTTGACTTTTATAATTTTTCTGAGTGAATTTATTTGAGAATGTAGTGATTGTCTGGTTTCACACATGTAGTTGTTGCTGGGACATTTGATGCGGTGGATGAGGTGCGCCACATGTTGTGATAGGCACGTGCAGAATTCATGGATCTAGAAAGGTGTGTTGTGGAGGATGTTGATGATTGTATTAGTGGAGATATGTCTGCAGGTTTTGCATCAGTTTTTTTGGTGGGGTCTGGTGCCACTTTGAGTTGGTGTGGGGAGTTTACTTCTGATGATGAGTTTGGTGAAGCTGGGGGTTGTGTGAAGGCCAGAACTACAGGTTCATAAAAGATTTCTTTCAGGATGTGGTTTCCCATCAAATATGGGTCGTAACTGTTTAATGATACTCTGTATGGGTTCTAGTGTGGGGGAGTAGGTGACAACTAGGTGTGTGGAGTCAGCGGGTTTTTTTCTGTATTGAAGCATGTTTTCCAGGGTGTTTGGGTGGCCCTCTCCATGAGGTGATCTACTTCTCTCATTGAGTGACCTTATTTAGTGAAGGTGTCTTTAAGTGTGTTTAGGTATATCCCAGACTTTTTCTTCAGAACAAATTCTGTGGTATCTGAGTGCCTGGTTGTGAGTAACAGATTTCTTGGTGTGTCTGGAGGGGCTCTTAGATCTGTAGAGGTACATGTGGTGATCTGTGGGTTTCTTAGTATAGTCTGAGGGTTCCATCGCTGAATCTGATCATGGCATCCAGGAAGTTGATGCGGATGTGGGCGTGTTCTAGATAGAGTTTGATGGATAGTGTGGTAGTTGTTGAAGTTGTGGAAATTTGTGAGAAAGGTTAGGTCATCTGCCAGAGGATGAAAATAACATGAATGTGGCTCAGGTATATTATTGGTTTTATGGTGCATTTTTCCAGAATTTTTCCAAGTGGCCCACAAAGAGGCTGGTATATTGGAGTGCCATGTGTAGCCAGACATGCCACTTGCCCCGATTTACTCTTTCAAGTGTAGTCTGTATAGTTTCCTGTTATGCTGTTACAAAACCACAAACAGAGACGGAAGTTCCCCATGATATTAGATGCTTGCTTAAAGCTGTATTGCTCTATATTACCAATTTGTATTCATGCATATGAATATGTAATCAATTAATATAAGAAATGGGTGAGATAGTGAATGACAGCCAATGGCAAAACAAAGAAGCAAACATTGCCTTTTATGGAACCATAGTATTATCTTGGTGGCGATATAAATCTTGAGACGGGTGGCCAGGACAGTTCCCAACAAGGAAATGTAATAGCATGCTAACCTCAGGACTGGACCAGAAGCAGTAGAGGCCTCCTGCAGAGCTGAAGGGACTCTGGGGACTCTCGTCACCCCACGTTCGATCTCTAGGCAGCTGTCGCCAGGCCAGCCTCAGTCACGGAAATTGAAACTAAAATCCGCCCCTGCAGACTACCAGCATGAATGAGTTGTGTATGTGAGTATAATTGTGCAAATAAGGGAAGCAATAAATCAATTCTCAGTGCTGCTCTAGTTCACCCTTTGTTTGTAGTTATGTCTTGGCTGGTTTCAAGAATGAATAACACTACACTACTACACGTCTAATCCCAAAGTTTGGACAAATTATTATTAAATGTTAAGTTGATGTGGGTGAGGATGAAATGGATGAGTTTGTTAATGTGTTTGGGGTGGCAGGAAGGCAGCAATGCTGCACGGTGAGGGATATTGGTATATAGGAAAATGACATCCAAAGTGGTAGGGATGGTGTTCTGGGAAATGTTGCTGAAGTTACAGAGTTTCTGGAGGAAGTCAGCAGCAACTTGGAGGAAACTGGTCCTTTGTGTGGAGAGTGGTTTGAGGATGGTTTCTATGAGTCCCGATATTCCTTCAATACGATTACTGTGGCCAGATATCATGGGTCTACCTGAATTCTCTTGTTTGTGTATTTTGGGAAGCACGTAAAAGGTCCATGGGGTGAGTGCATGGAGGAAGAGGGTGCAGAAATTTTCTTGTAATTATTTGGGCACAGATTTGATGATGGTATCCTTAAATTCCTGTGTGATGTGGGGTTTTCTTTGAGTTCTTTATAGTAGGTGGTGTCAGAGAGTTTCAGTTAGCCTCGTTGATGTAGTCATCTAAACTAAGGACTACTATGGTGACCTCTTTGTCTACTGGTTTGATCACCATCTGGATAGCTGCATAGCTATCCTCTTAGTAATGGAGAAATTGTGGTAGATTTAATGTTTGCTGAGGTTTCACAGTCAACTTTTTCTGAAGCAATTGATGTGTGGTTTCATCCACTGGGGAGTGTCCAGTCAGAGGATTCTTTTTTCTCATGACTGTCAGTGAGGATGTGGTAGTTGGAGAAGGTGTCATCTTTGTTGTGAAAGAATTCCTCAAGGTGGAGTTGGTGGAAGATACTTTTGGTTTCCCACATGTTAGTGTGATATCAGGTTCTGTGGCGGGGCAGATGTTCAGACCCGTGTAGAATACAGATACTTCAGTTCTGTTTAGGATAGTCTTGATAGGCTGATCAAGTTGAGGTGTCATTTGGTGTCCACCTGATTGGGTCTTTGTGTTATGGTTTTCCCGGTGAGAAAGATGAAAAACATTTAGGATAATTTAATCATTTTTCCTGAACAATGGAACTCAGGCTGCTTAAAGTCAGGGAGTTCCTGATACCCAGCCTCCTTACATGATGTGCTCATATATTTTAGATTCTTATAACTTTTTTGGTGCAGAGATAGGGAATATGGGAGGTGGAGAGTATCAGAGCAGTGAGTGGGAAAGTGGGCATGTGTGGGAGCAATGATGGGGTATAGGAGTTAGAGTGTTTGGGGAGGGGAATTACAGAGTGGAGGGGTTTGAGGGAAGGAGGAATTTGGGGCACTGGGATAAATGGGGACAGGTGGTAGGGGAGGAGAGAGGTGTTGAGAGGCTCAGTCTAGGGGAAAGGTGCACCAGAAGAATCATTTCAGAAAAATTCAGTGTGTGTGGGGGGGGGGGGGGGAAGTTGTGTCAGCATCCTAGCCTCCACCCTCCTGCTGAGGCTATGGTTGCACATGGAGACTAGTGGGCCAGTCTCATACTGGAGGAGGGTTGGGAGATGATGCGCTGGTCCTATCTCAGGGAGCAGGGGGCAGAGGGGTGTCCACCAACAGCCAACCTAGGGGGCAAGAATTAAGAGGTCCAGGCAGCCGCTTTTGCTACCTGTCCAGCTGTTAGGGAGAAGGGATGGTGCTGACAATGCCGTGATTAGGACCCTTGGCCTAGCTTGCCTCACACCGGCTCCCACAGATCTGGGGACACTACAACACTACCAGGCAAGCAGCTATGAAAAGATGGAGGGGACAGCAAACCAGGTGGGGGGTTATTGCCCTCCTTGCCACATAGCAAATGATGCCCCTGGGGTGGGGATTGAGGGAGTGGGAGGGGAGGGATGGGAAACGGTAATGGGATACATGGGGATGGATGGCAGGGGGAGTGAAGGGCAGTTAGAGGTGAGGGACTGTCAACTCCATATTCTCCTTCCCTATGTGTTCACCAGCACTGGGGAAGGAAGCTGCCCCTCTAGGGTATCTAAGCCCCTGCCCACCACGAGTGTGTTAGGACTGGGGAGCCCTGTCACTTTAAGTGGCTCCATTGACAGTCCCCATGACAAAATGATAGCCTTGTGCTCTTCTCCAGACATAATTTAATGCTGAAACTAGGTATACTTGGTCTCTCAAGGTACACATGCAACTCTTGTCATTTCACAGTAACAGCTCTGACAAATTGTTCCAGCTAAGCCCTTCACCAGTCAATACAGCTTCACCTAACAGAGAGATGAGTGCACACAGATACACACTGAAATTTAAATCTGTGGAGTATGACACAAGCAATGGCACATTCTCTTAGAATCAACTAATTTCTACTTGTTATGGCACCGCCCTTACTGAACCCCTCCCAGGGGCTATTGCCAGCTCCAGCGGGCAGAGTTTTGTATTTCCTGGTTTTCAGAGGCTTAAGTGTAGCTACTCTCCACATTCTGGATGGCCACTTGACACCAGTGGGCAACCTTAACTCTGTGTAAATTAAGTTTTGGGGCATTTAAGAGGAATTAATATTAGAAATCCATTAAATAACCTCTAGGGTGAAAACTAACACGTCCATATGTACTACACAATATATTGGATATATTTCTTTAATTGGGATTTCTGATTTTTATTTCCCACTATAGACGTAGAGTGAAATCCAAGCCCTAGTGAAGTCAATGTGCGTTTTGCCATTGACTTCAGCAGACCCAGGATTTCACACATAATATCAGTCCAGAAAAAGGATGGCATACCATGCACAAAAGCATTGTTTTGTATCACTACTGAATTATTCCATGCCTGATAAAATACTCTTTGATTACAGGATAGCCATAATATGCACGGGTTATGAATTCAGTACGATAATATAGATATTTTTGTTAACTGAGTTCCAAGTAGTTATAATCTTCACATTTTCATAAGCACATTTCATTTAGAGACTATAATAAGAGAGACATCAATAAGAAAGCAGTTGAGGATAATGAAAAGCTAATGTCTTTTTATATAATAAAGTTGCTGGATTCTTGTCAAGAATATTTAGTTTTTAATGTTTATAAACCAGGAGCATCTTGTGTACTTGCATTTGCTATTTGAGGTAGATTCTTACAGTAAGCTTGTAATAAGATTCGCTATGCAAAGAGTAGGAAGTGCTTAAAAACTCACAGAAACAAGTATTTTCAGGTTTCATAATTAATTTAAACAGCCATGCTCAGATGGGTAACAGTTCATTTAAACAGCATACGTGATTGATGTCCCAGATGATTCATGCAGCTTGTCAGACTTTAACCTTGTTTTGGAAATCTACCCGGTTGATTGAACGATGGATGACACAGTTGAAAGAAATTGCAGTTCTGGAGATGTTCACTGCTAATATCAATAATAAGAGAGAACAATCTGACCGTAACTAGACTACATTTTGGAGCTACTTTAAGTATCAAGATATGTGACACTAAACTCTATCATTTAGCCCATTGGAGATGAGCTGTCACCTTTTCATTGAAATAAGTACTCTAGTGAACAGATTTAGAAAAAAATTCATTACTCAGGGCTTTTGTTTACTATGTGTCAAAACATATGGTAATGTTCCATGTGTTTCACCCATTGTCTGCAAGTAACAGTGCTACAAAATAATTAATTACAAATCCACTAAATTTTAGGGCTTTTCCTACCGTCACCAACCTCCAACGTCAAAAAAAAAAAGAGAGAGAGACTAAAGAAATTTTACATCACTTACAAGGCATTTTGCAATTTGATTTTAGTTTTTTTGAGGATTGGGTAGGGTGAGTTACCTTAAATAAACTATTCTTCTTTACAAAGCCATGGAAATATGGTGAGGCTGGATAAGGGAAAGCTCTGCAGCCAAGGAACGGTAGGCATGCAGGGAATGGTAGGCATGTCCAGTGAGTGAGGGAATTAGGAGAATGCACTAGTGTCATAAACAGATAAGAAAAGTTAATAGCACAGAAGTACTTTATATCTCTTTGACTGTAAAGGGTTAACAAGTTCAGTAAGCCTGGCTGTCACCTGACCAGAGGACCAATCAGAAGACAGGATACTTTCAAATCTTGAGAGAGGGAAGTTTTTGTGCTGTGCTGTTAGAATTTGGTTGTTGTTCACTCTGGGGGCTCAGAGGGATCAGACGTGCAACCAGGTTTCTCTCCAATCTCTCCAATACAGGCTCTTATAAGTTCAGACTAGTGAGTACTAGGTAGATAAAGCGAGTTAGGCTTATGGTTGTTTTCTTTATTTGCAAATGTGTATTTGGTTGGAAGGAGTTCAAATGTGTATTTGGCTGAAAGGAGTTCAAATTGGTATTTTGCTGGAAAGATTCTAATTTGTACTTGTATCCTTAGGCTGGGAGGGTATTCCCAGTGTCTATAGCTGAAAGACCCTGTACCTATTCCATTTTTTTAAATTTACAAAGATAATTTTTACTGTTTTTTCTTTCTTTAATTAAAAGTTTCTTGTTTAAGAACCTGATTGTTTTTTTATTCTGGTGAGACCCCAGGGGAGTGGGTCTGGATTCACCAGGGAATTGGTGGGGAGAAAGGAGGGAAGGGGGGAGAGAGGCTAATTTCTCTCTGTGTCAGGATTACTTTCTCTCTCAGGAAGAGTCTGGGAGGGGGAAAGAGAAGGAGGGGGGAAGGTGAATTGTCCTCTCTGTTTTGTGATTCAAGGAGTTTGAATCACAGTGATCTTCCAGGGTAACCCAGGAAGGGGAAGTCTGGGAGAGGCAACGGTGAGGGAAAGGGTTTGCTTTCCTTGTGTTAAGATCCAGAGGGTCTGGGTCTTGGGGGTCCCCGGGCAAGGTTTTGGGGGGACCAGAGTGTACCAGGCACTGGAATTCCTGGTTGGTGGCAGCGCTACAGGTTCTAAGCTGGTAACTGAGCTTAGAGGAATTCATGCTGGTACCCCATCTTTTGGACGCTAAGGTTCAGAGTGGGGAATTATACCATGACAACTAGTCACAAGTGTTCCTTGGGGGTCTCAGCAGATCACAGCTGCTTTTTAAAAGTCTGGCACTTCAACTCTAAACTGAACAGAAGTGGTGGCAAGAGAGGAAGATGATTCTAGGCTCATTTACAAGGACTTTGCACCAGGGATCCTGGTAAAAAAACAGAGTTACTTTCAATTTGTGATGGTCAGTAACTTTTTCCAGTTTTACTCAGACTTTATATAGACAGATAATCTTGATGCCAATAGTTACAAACAACAGCCGTTGAGTATTACTTTAAGATTGCTTTCTGTACCACCATCATAAACATATATTTGAAAAAATGTTATTTAACTGAACGAAAGAAGTTCTCCAATTTCCATAATGTTGCTTCTTCTAAGTCTTTCTGACTTATTCTTTTAATCCGTTAGCATTTTCATATTTTGCACTATGCTGTATCGTTCACGTTCATCATAAATCAGTTAGCTGTGAATTGACTAAATGTACATGGACAATACTGTCTGTGAATTTTACATGCAATCAAAACACATGTGTTGCTCATAAGATGGACAGAAAGGATAGTATATATATTTCATACAATTCTTATGCTGCACCATGAACAAACTGAAAGTTTATGTTACAGATTTGGAATTTATATATATGGAAAAACAGTCAGTAGACTTTTTCAAAGAATAACTACCACTATTGGCCACTAGATTTAAAGGACTGCTTAACACTTCTGTGTCCCTGCTGAAGCCCTGAGGATCCTGTATTACTCCCTCCTCAAGGCCTAACATCACTACACTGTCTTTTTGGCAAGAAAGGATAGAAATTGATTCCATTTGGAGCTTGTCGACAATACTACTTAATCAGCTAGAGATCTCTGCTGGGTGACACAAGGCAACCCCTTCCCTTCTTAGGGGCTGAGCACAATGGAACATGTAATTTTTGAAGAAATTTAATTTAAGCAGAAGATGCCTTTGGTATGTCTAGTAACTAAAGAATAATGGACCACCAGCACACTTAGGGGTACATTTCCAAAGCATTTTGAGTTGGACCACTGTAACAAGATCAATAAGAGCCATAGGACTAAAACCCAATGCATCCTTTTGATAAATGTTTCTCTTAGCAGTCAACCAGCGAAGAATTTATATGAAAAGAAGTGAGTAGATCTCTGTGTGAAGCTGTGTCGAAAAGGCATTTATAATCTGATAATTAAATAACATTTCAATACGATGTGTTCCAATTGTCTGGTGAGAGTTCCAAGCCATGGTGATTATTTAATGCACTAGAGTGCGGTGTAGAGTCTACTTAAGTTCCTTTTCTAAGGAGATGTCATATGCCCAAGGTCAGAGCAGTGCATTCTGATTTAAAATCTCACCACTTTAAAACATCATTTACAAGTTTTCTTCACATACTTTTTCATCATTTAAAATTAATCTCTACAAAAATTAAGATACCAAATGTACTTCATTAACCTACTCTATTAAAAGATATGTTCCAAATACCAATGTTTCTCTGTTTTGTTTAACCAAAAGTTGTCAAGTGCAGGATTCTGCTACAGTCAGTTTTATTGCCTTGATTATTCAACATATATAAACTTTGGATTACCATGACACCAATACACTCCTGACCACCTTTTTTGGCCACATAAGGGAATAATTCACATCCTCTGTAGGACATGAACTTCACAGAGTATTTGGTACACAGGCAGTCCTTCAAAAGAGGGTGTTCTTTTGCTAAGTGGAAAATGAGTGGTGAACGGCTCAACATACACTGTGCCTGTCAGGTGTAACATCCCAAAACCTGCATATACAAGGACAAACTCTGGATGTTCAAATGTCAACATGAGAATAATTAGTCTCTATCACCTAAAAAATTTGGGAGTATTATTGGAAACCAAGAATAAACTTGTTTCTTTGTGTAACTGCTCCTCAGATAATACTCTCCTTTGTCTGATTCAAAATGAACCATAGTATTATCCCAGGTGAGCAGCTTATGAGCAAAGGAAATCAAGAGCAAATAGTATTTAAGTTGTATTACATGGCAAATATCAAAGTGCTCCCTGGTAAGAATGGGAATCGGTCATTATATTTAGTAAACAAACACATAAGTTTTGGCTCTTACCCATTTATTCTCATGTATTGACTTTTGTGACAGCAGAGTGTGCTCAGTACCTTGTTGTATCTAGAGCAAAGATCTGACAAACCTGCGCATGATAGCATCACCAAAAGTTGCCTGTGTAGCAATGGCAAAATAGTCTGAGCTCCATCATTTGCAAAAATATATAGGTAGCTTTACTAAGGCGTTAAAGCATACACATACATCCCTCAAAAGAAAACAAAACACATATGAGCACTAAGTACCTTCACTTATTTGAAACTATCTTGTTTGCTGTCAGGATCATTTGCTACATCAATTAGCCTAGACCTTACAGAATGAGCGACCAAATAACATACTCAGCTGGTAGCAGAACATAATGATGTGGCTTTCACTATGCGGAGCTAACGTTTGTTTACATAAATTAGCCCCCAATTAGCAATTATACTGTTTGCTTGAAATAAGGTCAAGCAAAATGTAACCCTGGCAGGAGCAATTCTGCAAGCATTATAGTCTAGACAGCACTATTACAGAGAATTATGGAGGGTAATTAATCAGTTAATGCTTTCCATGTGCCTCTGTAGATCCATATTTATGGAATAAAATGTTTGTGCTTACAGAGCTACTTTCCAGTTTCTTCAAAGAAATGCAATTAGTTGCTGGCATTTGTTAACTCCAGATTCAATGCGCAAATACTTAGTTTAGTGATTGTTAGGAAAAAAACATGATGTATTTTAACTTTAGATGACAATATTGAAGAATTCTATATACCTATGTCTCTTTAGGTGGTGTTAGAAAAAATTAAACTGAATTTAAGAAGGAAAAATAGAGAGAGAGGGAGACGAGAGAGGAAATAACCTGAAAATTGATTACTGAAGGTTGTTTAAACTTAAAATAATGTAATAACTAGACCACTGGAAATATGTGTGGAATTTTGCCAAACTATGTGGATTTTCTCTTAGGTTTTGTGAAAACTTATAGAAAACATCCACGGAAGTCCACAAAAGAAAATTTACTCAAAACAGAATAAATTATTCAGTACATTATTTGTAACGTTTTAAAAAAATATGTTTCATTTTTCTCAGCTATATCTTTTAAAAGACAATTGAGTCCTACCACCCTGACAGCTATTACTACTCTCTACTTTTACCCAAGAAGTCTTGAGTTCTCTTCGCTTCTAGAAATTTTCTCAATTTCCCTTCCCCCAAGAGTCCTGGTGAAGGCAAAGAAACAAACAAAACCAACCTTAAACAAATCCTTTAAAAAAACACCCTTAAAATCCTGTAGTTGGAAGATCATTCCATTATTTGACTTTTTCAAAAACACAGAATCATAGAATCATAGAAGATTAGGGTCGGAAGAGACCTCAGGAGGTCATCTAGTCCAATCCCCTGCTCAAAGCAGGACCAACCCCAATTAAATCATCTTAGCCAGGGCTTTGTCAAGCCAGGCCTTAAAAACCTCTAAGGATGGAGATTCCACCACCTCCCTAGGTAACCCATTTCAGTGCTTCACCACCTTCCTAGTGAACTAGTGGTTCCTAATATCCAACCTAGACCTCCCCCACTGCAACTTGAGAACATTACTCCTTGTTCTGTCATCTGCCACCACTGAGAACAGTTGAGCTCCATCCACTTTGGAACCACCCCTTCAGGTAGTTGAAGGCTGCTGGAACATGTAGAACATCTTTTGCAGTACTTCCAACCATAGCACTCCAAATAAAGTACATTAGATGGAAGTTTCTACTAAAACGATCAGTAACTGAAATAGTTAGTAGGGCAGATAGGTTTCAAACTTAGCAGTCCAATTTGATTAATTGAAGTAGTTTCACTCAGACTGCCTTTTTTAAAACTGAGAAAGACAGTGTAATGGAGTTTAAAACCCCTGCAAGGATGAAAGGAGCAAAAACAGGTAAAGTGCTATCTTCAGGATACAGGATTCCCCTGTGGGGACTGTATCCTTCCATTACAGAATCAGTACCTTGTAGCTCGGAGGCAGGTTGGACCTGCTAGGGTACCTGCTGCTGATCATCGTTGTTAACAATAGATATCCCTACTGTAAAAATGCTTAAGAGCAGAATCTGGTCTATAATTTGGATGTCAACATACCAAGAGGGGGATAAAGAACCAGTCTCAAACACCTTATAAAACTGAAAACTATGGTTTCAAATGTAGTAGGGCCCAGGGGTCTGGAAGCAGATCTCTCTTCTGTACCAAAAATAAAATAAATATATAAAGGCAGACCGAGGTCTATCACTACTGATGCATCTTAAAAAAAATGATTCCCGCCCCGACATTATTTGGAAATGAATGAGTAAGTATTCCGTTATTTTGGGATACAAAATTTTAAGTGCAACTGAAGGCACAATTTTTGTCAAACAGGTTTAAAGATGTATCCAGGCACGTCATTCAGTTGAAAATGCTAAAAAATGCCCCTATTCAGGAGATATGCTAGCACAACACAGGCTAATTGCAACATTCTAACAACTATTAATAAATATAATTCACAATTACTTATTCATTCACATTTTCCCATGGTTGCTTTTAAGATGAAAAAACATGTCTAGGTAGGGTCATGTCTAAACAAATAAAGCATGAGTTAATCAAATACATGTGATCAGTCTAGGTTTAGAGTTACCATTCTTTCAGTTTCTTGCTTAATCATTTGAATTCAGTAATTCTATATAACAGGATTTGCTAATGTATGTCTGATATGAATTATTTGCATAAAATGAACATGACAGGTGCAGCATAGATTGACAATATTTACTTCACTTAAGAATTTTATTTTTTTAAATAATGTTCTTATTTTGATTTCTTAAGGATCTCACCCAAAGGCACTATGAAAATATTGCACACAGTGTTATGCCTATCTCTTTTCGAATATGTTCCAAGTATTGTGTTCTGAACATAATAGACACGTACAAACATGGATGTGGATGGTGAAAAAAATGACAATATTTTTGTCCTTCAGGAGAAGCTGTTGATGATGTAGTAGAATAACTATAATAAATGGGTCTCTGGCAAAAAGAAATGAGCTGTGAAAACAGCTAAACCACATTGTGACAAATACTTCAGAAATGCTTTATCACACAAATCTTTTAGGTTATGTAATATGTGATCCTAACTAACCAGTATTATTACACATATGTTCATATGCTGTATAAAGTATGTGTGGATGTCAGTTAAAATACTGCATTTTTTTTTCAAAATAAAGATGTGTGTAGTCATTAAGAAGAAATCCTTCTTGACAGCAGTACAGTATTTGACAATGAAGTGCAACATTAGTCTAGGAAACACCCTTTTTTACTTTGATTAATATGTATTTAAAGAGGGGAGTCTTTTACTATGCCTGTCAAGTTCAGGAATGACTTCTTACAGCTGCTGCTGTAGCAGCCCAAGAAAATCTTCCCACAATATTCTATCTGCTATTGCAATGGGACTTTTCAAAACAGTTGTCACTGAACTTTCTTTTCCAATTATGGACAAGGCCTGGTAAATATGGCAATTCCATCGGTCTCAAATGACCAGTATTATAGGCCTACCTTGTATGAAATCATGTAGCTGCACTTGAGGCCTGCATAGCTAGCAAACTAAAGTCAGAAGCACAAATAATTGACTTTACGGTACAGGGTGAATAAAACTTTCTTCCTCTGTAGGACAGTAAATTTCTACTTGTGAGATGTAAGAAGAAGGCTTCTTAGCTGCATCTTAAATATTTTATTATTGGCAACAAACATGTAAGGTTGTTGGAGGCTAGGTTTTTAGTGGAGGGAAGGGATCACCATCAACTTGCTCTACTTCTGAACCATTTCAGTTTTTGTATGCAGGACAGTTATTCTGATGCATCAAGAGAAGCATTAGAATTGGATGGAACTACCTCAAACTGAATTAGTGACTGGGGTCAGCGCTTTTATTTTAGCCAGTATGTAGATCTCAGTTTACCTCAAGTTTGTTTTCCATCCAGTCCCAAATTGTGTGTGGTGGGGGGCAGGAAGGTGAGGGAGAAGGGGAAGGGAAAATCAATTGCTTGTGGATCTCTGTAGATAGCAGCCTCCAATTCCCTTTCTCAAAAGGGGGTTATTTTTACTAGATTGTCATCCTAAAATATCCTTTGAAGTTATTAGACTTCTAAATTCATATTTTTACACTGATGAGTATGCAAGCCGGAATGCCGTTGGGCAAAGAATCAAAAAAATGAGATCCAGAAATGATTTGCTGCGTTTCTTTCTTAAATTCAGATCACACCAACACTTTAAATGGATTTGCATGCTAAGCAGGCTTGGCAGTCAGCATGCTGATTCTTGGCATTGCAGGAAAGCAGTATTTTTTATTTATTTATTTATTTTTTAAAATTAGAGTGCTCATGGGAAAACACTAAACAAATAAAAGTCAACAAATCTTAAAGCAAGATTAATAGAGACTACCTGGCTCTTAGGGTTGATAAAAGGATAGCCATAGAGTCTTATCCCTCCAGCTCATTGATTTGAGTAAAGTTCAGGTTCCTAGTAACTGAACCCCTGATTCAGCAAGATACTTAGGTATCTGCCTGTCTCTATGCACCTGAGTAGCGCCAATATCTTCAGTAGGACTGTTCACATGCTTAAAGCTAGGTATGCGCTTAAATACCATGTTGAAACAGGGCCAGAAGGTTTTTTCTTTCTGATGATGATTGGCCTATGTGAAATGATTTAGTAGGCTCAGTCCACTTCCCAGGAGACAGATATCCAAATTCAAAACCCACCAGCATAATTTAGCAATAACTGGCATCTCTGCTGACAGTCTGACCAGCTATTCTCTCACCTCAAGGGGAGGGCTACTCAGGTCAGGGGTGAGGTTTACTGGAGGGAGGGTTAGGCAGTTGTTTCCTGTGCTCTACACCTTTCCTGCAATCTCCAGAGCTACTTGTGTGGTTCCTTTTACAGGCACTAGGCATTACTAACAATTTTTGAGCAGGCAGAAAAGTAAGATTATAATACAGAAAGTCAGAGACAGCACCAAGGAGGCTCACACTTTCAAGAGTTAATGAAAATCCTACAACATATGTGGCTAAATTCAAAGGGCAAATCAGCCTTGCACGATTTTATTTGCCACTCACCCTGGGTAAGTATTTTAATTTGGAGGAAACATCATTTTGCCCTCATTATTATAAGTCACCATGACTGGGGCTAGTGAATTGCCATGATAAGTTAGCTGCCAATTACTAACATTTTCTACAAACCCAGACTAACTTGACCTTTTACAAGGGTCTTCAAAAGGGAAAGAGAATCTACTCCACACTCTGTGGAACAAGGGAGCCACTCTGTGCCTTCAACTGCAGCCTGCTGTAGCTTCTGCAGTCCTTACATTCCCTTTGCACTGGAGTTCCTAGCTGAGGGATCAAAGTAGTTGTGTAATCATTGACTCTTTTTCCACCTCAGCACCAAAGCTCCACCTGAGTAGTGGAGTGAACACAGATCCCACATAATACCATAGAATCATAGAATATTAGGGTTGGAAGAGACCTCAGGAGGTCAGCTAGTGCAACTCCTTGCTCAAAGCAGGATCAACCCCAATTAAATCATCCCAGCCAGGACTTTGTCAAGCCGGGTCTTAAAAACCTCTAAGGATGGAGATTCCACCACCGCCCTAGGTAACCCATTCCAGTGCTTCACCACCCTCCTAGTGAAATAATGTTTCCTAATATTCAACCTAGACCTTCCCCACTGCAATTTGAGACCATTGCTTCTTGTTCTGTCATCTGCCACCACTGAGAACAGCCTCGCTCTATCCTCTTTGGAACACCTCTTCAGGTAGTTGAAGGCTGCTATCAAATTCCCCCTCACTCTTCGCTGTTGCAGACTAAATGCTGCAGTATGCAGGAGGAGTGTGTCATAAACAGATAGCTAAGGGTTAATGTCTCTTTCACCTGAAGCACCTGACCAGAGGACCAATCAGGAAACCGGATTTTTTCAACTTTGGGTGGAGGGAATTTTGTGTCTGAGTCTTTGTTTTCTGTCTGCCTGCTTTCTCTGAGCTTTGGAGAAGTAGTTTCTACTTTCTAGTCTTCTGTTTCTAAGTGTAAGGACAAAGAGATCAGATAGTAAGTTATATGGTTTCTTTTCTTTGGTATTTGCATGAATATAAGTGCTGGAGTGCTTTGATTTGTATTCTTTTTGAATAAGGCTGTTTATTCAATATTCTTTTAAGCAATTAACCCTGTATTTTGTCACCTTAATACAGAGAGACCATTTGTATGTATTTTTCTTTCTTTTTATATATAAAGCTTTCTTTTAAGACCTGTTGGAGTTTTTCTTTACTTCAGGGAAATTGAGTCTGTACTCACCAGGGAATTGGTGGGAGGAAGAAATTAGGGGGAGATCTGTGTGTGTTGGATTTGTTAGCCTGATTTTGCATTCCCTCTGGGTGAAGAGGAAAGTACTTTTTGTTTCCAGGACTGGGAACAGAGAGGGGGAGTCACTCTGTGTAGTTTCACAGAGCTTGTGTCTGTGTATCTCTCCAGGAGCACCTGGAGGGGGGAAGGGAAAAAGGATTATTTCCCTTTGTTGTGAGACTCAAGGGATTTGGGTCTTGGGGTCCCCAGGGAAGGTTTTTCAGGGGGACCAGAGTGCCCCAAAACACTCTAATTTTTTGGGTGGTGGCAGCAAGTACCAGGTCCAAGCTGGTAACTAAGCTTGGAGGTTTTCATGCTAACCCCCATATTTTGGACGCTAAGGTCCAAATCTGGGACTAAGGTTATGATATGAATGGAGAACAAAGAGCTTAAACTGATGATGCTGCCATTGAGGTATTCTGGCTGTGTTAATTTGCCCTTAAAGAAGTAGGATCAACATCTGTTATGCCCAATTGTGTTTAGAATTACTCCAGTTCATCAGGCCACTGAATCTAGAAAGTGCCAGATTATAGGATGAACTGAAAATGAACATAATAGGTGCAGACTTGTCACCTTAGTGAAAATGTGTTTGCAAAATCTTTGCATTTTTAAAAAATGAATACAATGTTTAAATAGAAAACAAAATAAACCCTAAATCTGTATTCCCCAAATATTTCATTTTTAAAAAAAAATTGGGTAAGTACTATTTAAACATGTGGTAGAGTGAAATGTAAAGTAATAGAATACAATTAGGGCTGTCAAGTGATTAAAAAATCACGATTAATCTCAGTATTAAAAAAAATAATCATGAGATAAATCGCACTGTTAACCAATAATAGAATACCACTTATATAAATATTTTGGATGTTTTCCACATTTTCAAATATATTGATTTCAATTACAACACAGAATACAAAGTATACAGTGCTCACCTTATATTTATTTTTATTATAAATATTTGCACTGTAGAAAAAAAGAAATAGTATTTTTCAATTCACTTAATACAAGTACTGTAGTGCAATCTCTTCATCATGGAAGTTGAACTTACAAATGTAGAGTTATGTACAAAAATAACTGCATTAAAAAATAAAACAATGTAAAACTTTAGAGCCTACAAGTCTACTCAGTCCTACTTCTTGTTCAGCCAATCACTCAGACAAACAAATTTGTTTACATTTGCAAGAGATAATACTGACCACTTCTTGTTTACAGTGTCACATGAAAATGGGAAAGTGGCACTGTTGTATCCGGCATTGCAAGATATTTACATGCCAGATGCGTTAAAGATTCATATGTCCCTTCATGCTTAAACCACAGTTCCAGAGGACATGCATCCATACTGATGATGGGTTTGGCTCAATAATGATCCAAAGCAGTGCAGACCAATGCATGTTCATTTTCATCATCTGAGTCAGATGTCATCAGTAGAAGGCTGATTTTCTTTTTGGGTGGTTTAGGTTCTGTAGTTTCTGCATTGGAGTGTTGCTTGTTTAAGACTGCTGAAAGCATGCTCTACACCCCATCCCTCTTAGATTTCGGAAGGCACTTCAGATTCTTAAATCTTGGGTCAAGTGCTGTAGCTATCTTTAGAAATCTCACATTGATACCTTCTTTGCGTTTTGTCCTATATGCAGTGAAAGTGTTCTTAAAATGAACAACATGTGCTCGGTCATCATCTGAGACTGCTATAACATGAAATCAGGGGCGGCTCCAGGCCCCAGCACGCCAGGTGCGTGCTTGGGGCTGCAAGCCGCGGGGGGCACTCTGCCGGCGCCGCGAGGGTGGCAGGCAGGCTGCCTTTGGAGGCGTGCCTGTGGAGGGTCTGCTGGTCCTGCGGCTTTGGCAGACCTCTCACAGGAGGTCTGCCGAAGCCATGGGACCAGTGGACCCTCCGCAGGCAAGCCGCTGAGGGCAGCCTGCCTGCCGTGCTCGGGGGGTAAAAATGCCTAGAGCCGCCTTTGCATGAAATATATGGTAGAATGCAGGTAAAACACAGAGCAGAAGACATACAATTCTCCCGCAAGGACTTCAGTCCCAAATTTAATTAACACATTATTTTTTTAACAAGCGTCATCAGCATGGAGGCATGTTCTCTGGAATGGTGGCCCAAGCATGAATGTTTAGCATATCTGGCACGTACATACCTTGCAATGCTGGCTACAAAAGTGTCATGCAAACGTCTACTCTCACTTTCAGGTGACATTATAAATGAGAAGCAGGCAGCACTATCTCCCGTAAATGTAAGCAAACTTGTTTCTTTTAGCGACTGGCTGCACAAGAAGTAGGACTGAGTGGATTTGCAGGCTCTAAAGTTTTACATTGTTTTTGAGTGCAAAAAAATCTACATTTGTAAGTTGCACTTTCATGATAAAGAGATTGCACTATGGTACTTGTATGAGGTGAACTGAAAAATACTATTTATTTTATCATTTTTACAGTGCAAATATTTGTAATAAAAATAATATAAAGTCAGCACTGTGCCTTTTGTATTCTATATTGTAACTGAAATCAATATATTTGAAAATGTATAAAACCATCCAAAATATTTAATAAATTTCAACTGGTATTCTATCATTTAAAATTGCAATTGCGATTAATCATGATTAACTTTTTAAATCGTGATTAATTTTTTTTAGTTAATTGTGTGAGTTAACTGCAATTAATCAACAGCCTTAAATGCAATTGCATTTTTAAGGAAAATATTTAATTTTCATATCAGGTACTATTTAACCCAAAGTATTTGACCTGAAATAAATTAAAACTGTCAGAAATCTGAGAAGCTAGTCAGCCATTCAAAAGAGATAGGAGAAGTTCAGCACATCCCTAATATAAATTGGGCCCACATAAAATTTGCATTTTTGGAATGAAAGAGATGCATGCGTTGCTTATTTCAGACAAAAAATCAGGCATAAAGAACATATATTTAGGTCTATTCTAGGCTTTGATGCTTGGGGAAATGTATGTGGGTAATTCCCAGTTATGTTAAAATGGCACGTCGTAGGCAGGAACAGACTTCTGTGTTACTGGTTTATAAGAGACAAGGTGGCTTAGGTAATATCTTTTATTAGATTAACTTCTGTTGGTGAGAGAAAGAAGCTTTCAAGCCACACTGAGTTCTTGTTAGGTCACTGTGACCAACATGGCTACAACTACACTTCATTACTGGTTTATGAACAGTTATAATATGATTAAATATTTTATAAAATTTGCAACCACTGAGTGTCTTAAAGATTATTAATCCTGATAGATTTGGAAAACACTTTCCCCTGATCATATACATTTTTCACAGTAAAGCACAAATATCTACATTAAAATAGAAGAAAAATTGAAATGGTCCCAAAACTCCACCCCAACTCTCTAATTTGTGTCTAGGAGGTTCTATAGCCGATATAGGACCATGTTGATTTCAATGAGCTTTGGAAGAGGCCCTCACCAGTTCCTCTGCCATGTGAAAAACAACTGAAGCCAAAGGGACCGTCCTTGTAAGTACTCCCCAAGATGAATAAATGCTGCACAATCCAAACTTTATAATATTTTACTATCCTGTTATTAGATCCTATACTGCAACATGTGTTTACAACCGTTGTAATAAAACACACTGAGGGAAAGTATTGGAAGCTGTTGTCTTTCAAATGTCACTCTAATTGATTCCTTCTTTTAAAGGAAAAAAATGGCTTTGGGCAATATAAGAAACTAAGGGCCTAATCCTGAAAACTTTTGTTCATACAAATTGACCCATTGAAGTATATGGGATTTCCGAGGTGACTAAACAACTCACATAATGATTTTGAGGTTGAGGCCCTCAGAGCTCCATTCTACTCTTGTATATATGGATATATATCCTATTATAGTAAATGACAGTTGCATCTGGAGGCTGATTTTGGTATGGTCCATCTTCTGTAATCACTCATGCTGATGTAAACATGGAGCACCTCTAGGGCTTGTCTACACTACCACTTAAGTTGATGTAACTTACGTTGCTCAGGGGTTTGAAAAAACCACTCCCCAAGTGATGTAAGTTACATCGACTTAAAGTGCTGTCTACAATATGCTATGTCAGCCGGAGAGCATCTCCCACCAACATGGCTTCCGCCTCTCATTGCGGTTGAGTAATTACATCGACATGAGAGTGCGCTCCCACCAACATGTGCTACACTGGCACAGCTACAACTGATGCAGCTGCACTGATGTAGCACAGTAGTGAAGACAAGCCCCTCCTGAATGCAAGAACATTTGTGTAAGTGTTGGGCAGAAATTTTCTAGAACAAACAAAATTTTACTTTTTGTGGCAAATAATTTAAAAGGAATTCTATACTGGCAGAAGTTGTATTTGTAAAGATTTCTGGCTGAGATTTTGACAGTGATTTTCGTGGTCTGGGACAGAATCTGAAATTGAGGCCACCCCTCCTTTCAAAAATTTACTACTGAGGAAACTACTGAGGGGGTGGATTGGAGAGTGAGCCCACCTCCCATTTACCCTGCTGCAGCTGGGCCCAGCTCCCCGCTCTGGTTTGAGTGAGTGGCGCTGTGACCTTGCGTGTCAGATCACAATGCCACTCAATTTGGGAGCTCTCTAAAACAATGGGCCAAGGGCAAACTACTTCTTTTGTCCCCCATTCTGGTTATGTACTTGCAGTGTTAATCTTTTAGTTTAAAGTAACGTTTGTAAGGGAAACACTTAGAGACATTTAAATTACAGTGCAGTATTGTGACTGGCAATGTTAACATTAATAGAATGTCCCTTGTCTAGATCTCATATAAATGTGTTCAGTATGTAAAATGAGAGGAATTGCTCCAATAAGAAAAAAGTGGGATGCTTACATTTTTGACACATCTATACATTTAATTTTGTTGGTATTTTTCCCTTGTGTAGCTTCTGAATAAAATTCTCATAATACTAATCAGAGGACATTAATGTATTCAAATAAGCCTTTTTTCTCACCAGTTACCACATTAGATTTTATTTCAGCTGCATTTCTGTATGATCACAGAATTTACACAAGAACTACACCTTTTATATCAAGCATAGATTTGCATATTAAACTTTATGTTCAACTGTGACAGAATCATTGTGATTGATCAGTTTATGAAATGATTTGGGAATTTTTCCTAGACTGGATATTTCTTCTGGCTTCCTCTGAAGATAAATTCTGTCCTGCATATGTGACACTGAATCCTTCTCTGTTGCCTGTCTCTTCTGGGATGCGTTGCAGGAACCCAGTACCCACCCCAGTGGATGCAATTACAGAAAAAGGACTTGTTGAGGAGGAGTTTTCTATCCAGGCAAGCTCTCTGATGAAAAGCTGTTAGTAAAGATTACTGGTGTCCATAAGCAAGGGTTTCTCTTTTAGGTTTGTGGTATGGGGAACCAAGTCAATTGTGATTAATATTTGTTTTTTTTTTAATGTGAATCTGGGAATATGTCTAGGCATTCATAATTTTTAAAAAAAAACTTTTGAATATATGATATAGTACCAATTAAAGCAACATGGCCCAAAATGTCAGATGTAGGTAACCAACAAGAGGCACCCAAATCCATTAAGACATAAGAACAACCATACATGGTGTGACAGACTGAGGCCAGTGGGGTACAGGAGTCTGGCAGCGGGCAAATATACTGGTCACTGGATGAGTAGTTTTCTGTTCCCTGAGTGACCAGAGCAGGGGCTGCACTAGAGTAATCAGGAACCTGCTAGAACCAATTAAGGCAGCCAGGCTGATTAGATCACCTGCAGCCAAACAAGGCAGGCTAATCAGGGCACCTGGTTTAAAAAGGAGCTCACTCCAGTCAGGCAGGAGGGAGTCAGAGGAGAGGAAGTGTGTATGAGGAGCTGGAAGCAAGAGGCACAAGGAGCTGAGAGTGAGAGGGTGTGCTGCTGGAGGACTGAGGAGTACAAGCGTTATCAGACATCAGGAGGAAGGTCCTGAGGTGAGGATAAAGACGGTGTTTGGAGGAGGCCATGGGGAAGTAGTCCAGGGAGTTGTAGCTGTCATGCAGCTGTTACAGGAGGCACTATAGACAGCTGCAATCCACAGGGCCCTGGGCTGGAACCTGGAGTAGAGGGCGGGCCTGGGTTCCCCCCAAACCTCTCAACTCCTGATCAGACACAGGAGAAGTTTACCCAGACTGTGGGGAAGATCACTGAGGTGAGCAAATCTGCCAAATAAGTGCAGGACCCACCAAGGTAGAGGAGGAACTTTGTCACAGCTGTCAGACCAAAGTTGCATCTATCCCAGTGTCCTGTCTTCCAACGGTGGACAGTGCCAGATTCTTCAAAGGGAAATATCAGAACAAGGCCATCATCAACTGATGCATCCCCTGTTGCCCAGTCCCAGCATCTGGCAGTCAGAAGCTTAGGGACACACAGAACACGGGATTGCACCCCTGACCATCTTGGCTTATAGACATTGATGGACCTATCCTCCATGAACTTATTTAATTATTTTTTGAACCCTGTTATAGTTTTGGCCTTCACAACATCCCCTGGCAATGAGTTCCACAGGTTGACTGTGCATAGTGTGAAGAAATACTTTCCTTTTTTTTTTGTTTTAAATTCATTGGGTGACCCCAGTTCTTGTGTTATGTGATGGGGTAAATAACACTTCCTTATTCAATTTCTCCACACTAGTCATGATTTTATAGACCTCTATTATAATCCCTTTAATCATCTCCTTTCCAAATTGGTCAATCCCAGTCTGATATATCCAGATTTTGGCAACAACATTTTTAAAGAAAGTTAACTTATCTTCAGAGCTGCAAAGTCAATGGGATTTTGCAGATATTCAACACCTGTGGAGATCAGGGCATTTTAGATACTTTGCCATACTTAACGTGCTTAACTCTAGGCACTTGCATATGAAAGTTTGGACACTTTTATTTTATAAAACTGAAATTTCTCCCTGTTGTCCTTCCTAATAACTATCACAGCAACAATCTTACCTGATTAATGTCTTACTAGTGACATTAAATATTAGGGAAGCTTCAGGTTTGATACTTCAGAAAGAAGCATTATGATGTTAAATAAAAACAGCTTTTTAAAAATGTGGTAATATGAAAAATATAAAGAACTTTTTAGCTAATATATTTAAATGTAGGGTGACCACACATCCAGTTTTGGTCAGGACAGTTCCTTTTTTAAGCCCTATCCCGAGCGTCCCAATTTTTTTGGCGAAACTGGGCATTTGCTCTGTTTGCTCTTACCAACTGATAATCAGATGGCAAGAGCAAATGGGACAAATGCACAGATTTGCCAAAAAAATGGGGCATGCCCCCCTAGTGGGGTGTGGAGGAATGTTCTGGGGGGATGGAAGTGAGTGGCAACACTAGTCCTGCATGGCGGGGCTCAGGCGAGCAGTGATGCCAGTCAGCTCCGTGCATGGGAGGAGGGAAGCCCTGAGGCCAGCCCCGCACATGGAAAGGGGCTCTGGTGAGTGGCCTGGGCCAGCCCCACTTGTGAGGAAGAGGGCTCCGGCAAGCAGCTCGGGCCAGCTCTGCATAGATTGGGGGCTCAGGCGAGTGGCTTGGGTCAGCTCTAGGTGGAGGGAACTCGGGCAAGCCCTGCGCAGTGTCCCATTTTCCCTTTGGTTACCCTATTTAAAAGTCAAGTTACAAATAATTTGTACATTTATTGCTCCTTTATGATGTATGAATGTGGCTCCAAGCTTCAAGGTGGTTTTATCCTTCAGTTTGATGAAGGACTTTGGTAAGATCCCAAGAGAAACTGGAAAGAATAGGGTAAAATTTGAACTGTGACTTGCCTAGCTTCAGACTGAAGAAGGGTCTTACATATTGTATTAGTTTAAGTTGCCCAATGAGCATAAAACTAATTTAACATGGGAGTTTACAAACTGTGCTTGGTTGTGGCCAAACGGGGCTCTAATACAGTTTAAGCTTTTTTTAGAACTCAGTAGTTACACCAGGATAGAGAGGTCCTTAGAGTGTGTAAAATTCAGCATGATCTTCCCCATCAAAATGAGAAAAGTTAGGACTTGATAGTTATAACATTTTTAATGAAAAATAAAAATAAAATACAATGAAGCCACCTTTACACATAATAAATGAGCAATAAGACATAAGCAAAATATTGTTGCTTCAAAGTTTACCCCAAATAACACAGCTCTTTACAAAGGTGAAGGTACTAAAATGAGGTTTTTAAAATATCCTACTGAGAGTAGAAAATGTAGGCTTAAGACAGTGACAGATTACAGCCTAATAAATTCATCCACATTGTACAATACATCAGATCTGCCTACTAATTATTCTGTTGAGTTTCAAAATGACATCAATAAATGCAAATGCAGAAAAAACTGAGGGATATTTCAAAATATCATGAAAAAAGAGAAAATCCATACAATGTGCCTTATTTGAACATTGTCTGTGACATCAGGAGTGAAAATAGAGACCAACTTTAAAAAGCAAAACTAGTCCAACACGAAATACTATGATAATTCCTGTAATTACCAATTTCCATGACAAACCAGATATGGAGAGTATATTCCTCACAAGCAAAAATATCCATACATTGATAAAGATTTAGTATTTTCTGAATGAAAATTAAAAGATCACTTATCAACATTTATCCTTGAATAACACTTATCTGGAAATATTGACTTGGCTCTAAGATAAACCCTTTGTCATATTTATATACAATAAAAGTTTGTTTCTAACAAGTGACTTTCCCCCTTGAATCAATTATATAAAGTATCAGGGATGGGGAAATCAAACATTCTCAACAGTACCTCAAGTTTACTCACACAATTTGAGGTTGCAACAAGATATTAACTTTTCCTGTGCTTTTCATTCACATGCAACTTTGCTAAATATGATTATAGTCTTTAACTATAGCATTAGCAGTGAAGCTGCTGATGTGACTAATGTCTGGATTTAAATTACTTAAGCAGCCAACCGTTGTGGCAGTCCCACAAGCCACACAGCAGGCCAGCCTAGCCCATGGGCAAGTTAGCACTGCAGCAGACTAAAAAGAAGAAATCCTTGGAGGGGATTTGCAGAGCTGCCCATGTAAATAAATATCCTGACTCTGTACTCTGCGGCTCTTTAATCTTGCTCCTTCTTGTTCTTTTGTCTGTTGGAGCCACAAAGATGATGCCAGCGACTGGAGTAAACCTCTCCATCAACTCCTGGTGGAGAGACAGATTATTCACAGCTGATTCAAGAGCCTGGGCAGAAATCCTGGCCCTACTGAAGTCAATGGGAGTTTTTCCCATTGGCTCATTTTGCCCCAGCTCTGGAGCATACATTGAGAACCCAAAAAACCTTTGGACTGTGGACCCTTTGAAATCATTCCCTCACAGAGAGAATATCAATTAGCCTGAGAAGAACCTTCTATGTTCCAGTAAATCAAGTAAAGCACTGAACATGCTCATAGAGTACAAATTCATCCCCATGAGAGTAATTGCAACATATGGTCATTGTTCTGAAGAGAAACTTTGACTCTTTCCTTGCAAAGGGGACAGTCATAGATGACCAGTAGAAAAAGGCTACTTTCACTCCAAGTAAATAGCTGGCTCAATTTATACAGTCACACAAGCTTGTAGAGCTAGTGCTTGTCAGCAAACTTGGGAATACTTTTCTAGCTGAACAGGCATTCTTAAACCATGATCAGAGACTCAGCAGTTGTCTTTTTTGTAATGGTCATGTATGATCAAAGGCCCATGTAAACTGTGGCAAAGAAGACCTGTGGCAAACCCCTGGTTTCTGTGGCACTCTGGTGTGGCAGACTACAAAGTCTTTACCCCCTTCATTTACATTAAAAACTGAAATTTCTTTGGGAGATAAATATGGAGATGAATAGTACAATTGGTGTTATTAATTATATTATGTCTGTCTGTTACAGCTATCCCCCTATTCCATTTTGTTTCTTACAGCTGTCCCCATACTCCATTTTGTTTTTCTTCTCCTCCTGTTGCCGCCTCTCCCTGGCTGTTAAGTTGTTTACCAGGGCCACTGCCCTTCTCAAAGGGAGGGCCCCTTAAGTTGTTTAACAAGAGCCATTGCCCTTCTCAAAGGGATGGCCACTTGTGCTGCGTGCTAAGTGGGACCACTGCCCTGTTCAAAGGGTTAGTCCTGTTATCACCTTGTTGAACCTGGGCTTGGTGTAGGGCAGGCAATGTCCAGAGCTGCAAGACCTATTGTGTTTTTAAGATCCTGGGCATGAGTCATAGGCCTCATGTGCTTTTGAGTCACCTATTGCACAGGACTCTGCCCAGGCATGTCTCTGTGCTCACCTGCAGTTTTTCCCTGTGCCTCCTCCCCTGTGACAGAGGGATCCTATCAGGATCACTGGCGGGAAACTGCCTAAGTTTGCCTTTAAAAACAGACATTTTTGAAACTAACATCAGAAAGGTTCCTGCATTGCTGCCTGGTCTGATCAGCCAGGGGTTTTGGGGGGTCCTTTCTCCGCTCTCGTTTTATTTTTGAGCGTACCCCCGGTTTTTAAACCCCCCCCCACGAAGAACGAATTGCTGCCTGAGAGATCTCCTGATTATCAAGACCGTACCGAGCCCTCCTTGCTTCTTCTGATGTTACTGCTGCTTCTGCCTTTGCTGCTGCCTTGGGGACTGGTAAGAATCCCTCTGTGAAACTTTCCATACTTTTATTTTATTACTTTAGCTGCTGGCTCTGTTTCCCTAGCACACAGACTCAAGCTAAACCTTGTTCTGTGTCTTAAAACCTCTTTAACTCCGTGGCGCTTTGCTGCTAAAAATAAGCTTGGGCTGCTGCTAAGCTCTGCTCCCTGCTTTCAGCTGTATCCACTACTGCAGCCACCATCCCTTGGCTTCCTTGGGGGCTGCCTTGGGAGCTGTATCCTGGGCACATACCACTCTGCCCTCTGTAACTTCCCCATAGCATAAGGTGCACCGTAGGTTTTGCTTTTTAGTTTAATAAGTCATAGTTTGCTAAGATTGTAGAGCTTGTAAGTTTCACCTGCCTTGTTATAGTTTGCTGTTTTGTTGCTCTGTATAGTTGCTTGTTATAGTTTGCTTAGAATTGTGATATTTGTTGTTTTGCCTAGTCGTTGATTAAGATAGATTTTAAAAAGCCATTGCCTGGTTGTATTCTGTACCTGTTTTATTACTTTGTATAAGCTGCTTGTAATTTATATAAGTTTGATTAAATTAGAGGATAGATAAGGTTTTTACTGCTTCAATTTGTCTTCCCGCTGTCCCAATCTCTCCCTGAACTTTCCCGTGTCTGTTTTTCCCCCGCTCCAATCTCCCCCTCTGTGTACTTCTCCGTGTCTCCTTGTTGTAACCCCTTGCTGCTTCCCCCCCCCCGTGTAACTTCCCAAACCCTTTGCCACTTCTTTTCTCTTTTTTTTGTGGGTGTCCCTCTAGCCCTTCTTTACACCTCTCTGCTGCCTCTCCCTGTATCCCCTGTGTTCGTGCCCCTGCTCCTCCGCTGCCCCTCCCCTACCGAAGATCACCATCACACTGCTCCGTTTGTCTTCATCTCGCTGCTCCGCAACTTCCCTGAAGTGCTCTCCGTTGCTGCAGCCTGTTTCTTCCCTCAGCCGTCTCCCCCATTCTCCACGTGCCTTCTCATCGCTTACACGTTCAGCGCCCTCCCCTCTTGCTGCTCCCCCTTAAGTGCGCTCCAGCTGCTCTTGTCTCCCGTACTTCCAGTCCGCAGGCTCCTGAAGACTGCTGCTCTGGGCTTCAGAGTCTCTCGCTGCTTGCAGCTGCACTCTCCTCTCGTCAGACACCACTAATCAGTCACTCGCCTCCCCCCTCCTGTTTCTTGACCCAGCTTTTAGGTACACTCTTACTATCACAGCCTCACAAATTAAGTCAGTAATTTTCTACATTGCATAATTTCACTTATCACCCATATTGTATTATTGCACTGTGACTCACATTTTACTTGTGTTTATAACACCCCATTAGTTGCCTCCATTTTTCTAATATACTTTGTATACCATTTTTATATAGAAGCTACCATTTAATTTTTTCATGTTCTTTTGGGTACATTTTGCATTCCACACTGTAACTAGAGTTGTTCCTATATAAAGTTAAGTTGCTCATTGACTGTACTGTATCCCATTGTGCTGAACCCCACTTACTGTACCCCACTGTTAAAACTCCCTACACTGTTCAATAAGAAGAAACACCCTCAATTTGTCTATTGTAAACACCTTATACACCCCATCCCATCGCATTTCATTGTTAAATTCCCACCACTTCCTTTTCCCTTTAATAAAGAAATTAATTGGCACCCCACCTGTGTGGTAATTGCTCCCCAGGATCCCATATACCTGCAGGCAGGGACAATGTCCTCAGATTTTTCACTGTTAGCCTGCAGCAGATTTTCATATTGAAATTCTATACTGCATCATGGAAGTTCTTGAGGGTAGAAAGCAATTGGAGCTTCTGACATTGGAGGAAGTTTATTATTTTGGGATATTCACATTAGCTGAATGTTTCAACTGCAATCACCTTCAGTGAAACAGTTAACAATATGGACATTTAAACTCTTACCATTATACTGTACAATTAATACCTCATTGAGAGCTATTTCTTTAGGCCATAAGTAAATCCAGCCAGAAACCACTGGATCAGTTTATGTTCAGCTCATTTTTTTCAAATGTTCTTTTCTTTGCTAATGTGCAGGCTAGAGCCTTTTTTTTTTTTTGATTGAAAAATTAGATTCTGAAACACATTACTGGGACAATTTTGACAGCCACAGTATATATAGGGACTTACATATGATGAGAAACTGAACTACTATCTCCTCTAAGTTTTAAGTCCTTGACTACGGTTATGGAGAAAAAGTAAAGAAATTGATGCTTTAATACCTTGTAAATTTTCAGGAAAGAAACCTTTATGTATGATAAAAATCAAGTGAAACATAAAAGAAAGAACAGTAATCAGCAACATAAGCATTTACAAAGTGTAACCAGTACTGTTAATTAGAACTGTTAAAAAGTCTTGCAACACAACCATATGAAATTGTCAATTTTGTTTTCAGTCATGGACGAAAACTTGACAAGTTTCATGTGAAATAACTTTGGCACCAAAAGCCTTTTCTCAAAACTCAAACTGAAAAATGTTGTGGTCTTTGGATAAATGTGATTTTTTCAAGATTGATGTTTTTAGATTTGTTTTGGTTTTGTAAATAAATAACCATGATAGTTCTTCTTCGAGTGCTTGCTCATATCCATTCCAATTAGGTGTGCGCGCGCCGCGTGCACGTTCGTCGGAGACTTTTTACCCTAGCAACACTCGGTGGGCCAGCAGGTCGCCCCCTGGAGTGGCGCCGGTATGGCGCCTGATATATACCCCTGCTGGCCCGCCTACTCCTCAGTTCCTTCTTACCGCCCGGGTCGGTCGTTGGAACTGTGGAGCACGGCTAGCCGTTCTCCACCTCCCTAGCGTTTCACTCTTCTGAAGTTTAGTGTATATAGTTCTGTTATTATAGTAATAGTTGTAGTTATAAAGTTAGTTAAGTGTAGTTGTATATAGTTATACAGAGGATCGGGGATTTGCCCCTTTTCCTCCCCGCCGTGCCGGGGCCCATGCCCGGTTCACCCGGCTTTAAGCCTTGTGCAGCCTGTCATCGGCCGATGCCAACAGGAGATCCGCACGACTCCTGCCTGAGGTGCCTAGGCAAGTCCCACCTTGTGGACAAGTGCCGGATCTGCAAGGCGTTCAAGCCCCGAACGAAGAAGGAGCGGGACAGTCGCCTGAAGCAGATCCTGATGGAGGCAGTGCTGACTCCCCCACCGTCGGCACCGACTCCGGCACGGGGGCCAAGTGTCGCCTCTGCTCCGGACCACCTGGCACCGGCAAAGGCTTCGACTTCCCGCTCGGCACCAGCCCGGCACCCTAGCCGGCACCGCTCCCTCTCCCCGAGGAGCAAGAAGCACAGGACTCCTGCGGTGCCTACAACTGCACCACAGTTGGAGCGTGCTTCCAAACCTGACCGCCCGGCACCGTCATCCGCCGCGGCACCGAGCGTCGTCGCACCGTCAACTCCGGCTCCTCAGGGACCATTGAGTCCGGTGCATCTCAGCTCCCCAGTGAGAACAGCGGTTGAGCTCGTCGCACCCTCCACGCCGGAGACCTTCTCCATTGCACGCGACCTCATCGTCATGACAGAGCCCGAGCTGCCCCAACCCCCGGCACCGCCAGTGCGGGTTCTCCAATCAATGGGCAAGCCCGCCATGGTGCGGCCGCATTCGCCGGGCACTACTGAGCATCGGTCCCGTTCCAGATCGAGGGACCACTCTCAACGACGCTGCTCGAGATCGAGACGCTGCTCGCAGTCCCGAGACCGCTACCTGCGGCACCGGTCGTACTCGTGGCACTGTTCAAGATCCCGGTCGCCGTTGTACTACTCTCGGCACCGGTCTAGATCGCGGCACCGACATTCCTACCGCAGCCAATCCCGGCAAGGCAGCGTACGGCACCGGTCGACCTCCCGGCACCGAGCTGATAGCAGGTCCCGGTCCAGATCAAGGTACCACCATGACTCCCGGTACCGCTCGCCGGCACCGCGCAGCGACGTCGGGGTGCGCAGAGGCCTGACGCAGTCATCGACGGCTCCTCCATGGCCTTCAAGGCACTCGTCCGCTTCTTCCCGAATGGACAGCGCCTCTTACGGGGGTTCAGATGTGCAGGCCCACCCGGACCAGGGACCACCACAATGGTCCTTTTGGACGCCTTGGGCATACCACCAAGCCCAGGGCGAACCTTCAGGCCCCGCTCGCTCCGGCCAATCGGAGCATCGGGCACCGGAGGCCACGGTCAGCCGCCCCCCCCCCCTCAGGTATGGAGGAAGTCCCTATGGATCCCCTGGCGCAGCAGGATGCTCAGGAAGTGGAGGTCCCTCTGGACGAGGCTTCAGTTCAGGAGCCACTCCTCCCTGGGGTGTCTTCTTCCTCGTCCCCAGATGAGGCGGTTGGGGAAACATCTTCATCAGGGCCCCCGCCGATTGATGTCCGGGCACACCAGGACCTTGTGAGGCGAGTTGCCCATAACATAAACCTTCCTGTCGAGGAAGTCCCGGAAGTGGAGGACCCGGTGGTAAGCATCCTTTCTGCGGAGGCACCCACCAGGGTAGCCCTCCCCTTCATCAAGTCGATCCAGGCGAAGGCGGACACCATCTGGTAGTCTCCGGCCTCCATTCCACCCACTCTCCACGGAGTGGAAAGGAAATATATGGTACCATCCAAGGGGTATGAGTACCTCTATGTACACCCCGCTCCCTGCTCCTTGGTGGTACAGTCAGTCAATGAGCAGGAACGCCACGGCCAACAAGCCCCTGCGCCAAAATCCAGGGAAGCCAGGCGCATGGACTTGCTGGGCCGCAAGGTGTACTCCGCGGGAGGCCTTCAGCTCCGTGTGGCGAACCAGCGAGCCCTCCTGAGTCATTACAGCCACAACACCTGGGAGGCTGTCGGCAAATTTACGGAGCTGCTTCCCCAGGACTCACGCCAGGAATTTTCATCTCTCCTGGAAGAGGGCAGGAGGGTCGCCAGGACCTCCCTACAAGCGTCCTTAGATGCCGCAGATTCGGCAGCAAGAACACTGGCATCGGGCGTAGCCATGCGCCGTATATCGTGGCTGCAGTCTTCCAGACTACCGCCGGAGCTACAGTACACGATTCAGGACCTGCCATTCGATGGGCAGGGCCTTTTCTCTGAAAAGACAGATCCCAGGCTACAGACCCTGAAGGATAACCGAGTCATCATGCGGTCACTGGGTATGCACACGCCCCAGACTCAGAGAAGGCCATTCCACCCCTACCATCAGTGCACTTACCCCCCGCCTCGCCCCAGACAAGATTTCAACCGGAGGCGAGGTCGGCCGAACCGTAGACGTCAACCAGGTCCTCAAAGGGGTAATACTTCCGGGTCCGACAAGCCACCAAGGCGAACTTTTGAAGGTGCGCCCGAGAGCAGCTTACCAATCCCTTCCCTGGGTCCACTTCATTTCCTCAACCGCCTCCGCCCCTTCCTGCCGTCATGGTCCCAGCTAACCTCGGATCGTTGGGTCCTGCGCACGGTGCAGTTTGGTTACTATCTTCAGTTTGTTTCTCCACCCCCCTCCCATCCTCCCTCTTCGTCCCTCTTCAGGGACCCCTCTCATGAGCAACTTATCCTCCAGGAGGTTCACAAGCTCCTGCTCATTGGAGCTATAGAGGAGGTGCCAAGGGAGCTAAGGAGCAAGGGGTTTTATTCCCAGTACTTCTTAATCCCCAAGTCAAAAGGGGGCCTTCGACCCATCCTGGACCTGCGAGGACTGAACAAATTCATCAAAAAGTTCAAGTTCCGCATGGTAACCTTAGGAACCATCATTCCCTCCTTGGATCCCGGAGATTGGTACGCCACTCTCGACATGAAGGACGCATACTTCCACATTGCGATCTTTCCCCCGCACAGGCGGTATCTTCGTTTTGTGGTAAATCAGGACCACTACCAGTTCACGGTCCTCCCCTTTGGGCTCTCCTCAGCCCCCCGGGTGTTCACCAAGTGTATGGCGGTCGTCGCCGCTGCCCTGCACCGTCGTCGTATCCATGTCTTCCCTTACCTCGACGACTGGCTCATTCGAGGCACGTCGGAGGCGCAGGTGACCGGGCACATCACCATCATCAGGGAGCTGTTTGCGAGCGTAGGCCTGACCATCAAGCTGGACAAGTCCACTCTGGTGCCTACGCAGAGCATAGAGTTCATCGGGGCAGTGCTGGACTCCAACCTCGCAACGGCCAGCCTCCCCCGGCACCAATTCCAAGCCATAGTGTCCATGGTCACAAGCCTGCAGGCCTTCCCGACCACGTCTGCTCGAATGTGCCTTGCTCTCCTGGGGCACATGGCCACATGCACCTTCGTCACCAGACATGCAAGACTCCGCATGCTCCCGCTGCAGACCTGGCTCGCGTCGGTCTATCGACCAGGCAGGGATGCCATAGACACAATCGTAACGATTCCACCGATTGTTCTAGGTTCCCTAGGCTGGTGGACAATGCCCTCCCAAGTGTGTGCGGGCCTACCGTTTCACGTCCCTCAGCCCTCAGTGTCCCTGACAACGGACGCGTCATCGCTGGGCTGGGGTGCGCACCTGGGGACCCTGCGTACACAGGTTCTATGGTCACAGAGAGAGTTGACTCTTCACATCAATGTGCGGGAGCTACGGGCAGTTTGCCTAGCATGTCAGACATTCCAACACCATTTGCACGGCTGTTGTGTTGCGGTATTCACGGACAACACAACGGCCATGTATTACATCAACAAGCAGGGCGGGACCTGGTCCTCCCCGCTGTGTCAGGAAGCAATACGTCTGTGGGACTTTTGCATAGCCCACTTTATTCATCTAGTGGCCTCCTTTCTCCCGGGAGTGCGGAACACCCTTGCGGATCACCTGAGCAGATCCTTCCTGTCCCACGAATGGTCCATCCATCCGGATGTCCTCTCTGTCGTTTTCCAGAGGTGGGGGTTTCCCCAGATAGATCTGTTCGCCTCCAGATTGAACAGAAAATGCCAGGTGTTCTGCTCTCTACAGGGTCGCTCCCCGGGCTCCCTGTCGGACGCGTTCCTCATACCGTGGACGGGTTGTCTTTGCTACGCCTTTCCACCCTTCCCTCTCATCCACCGAGTCCTGATCAAGGTCCGGGGAGACAGGACCCGCCTCATCCTGATCGCTCCGGCGTGGCCGCAGCAGCCTTGGTACACCATGCCGCTCAATCTGTCCCTGGCGAATCCGATTGTCCTACCTCTTTGGCCGGACCTGATCACGCAGGACTTCGGCAGGATGCGCCATCCGGATCTACAGTCCCTCCATCTGTCTGCATGGCTCCTGGCTGGCTAAGCCAGTCCGAGTTGCGCTGTTCCGATGCAGTACAACAAGTGTTGTTGGGCAGCAGGAAGCCTTCCACGCGTTCAACCTACCTAGCGAAATGGAAACGATTCTGCTGCTGGTGTAGCCAGCACGGCCACGACCCACTCGCCGTGCTAGTCCCCACCATTCTGGACTACGTGTGGTCTCTCAAGCAGCAGGGCTTGGCGATCTCCTCTCTGCGCGTCCACCTCGCGGCTATATCCACCTTCCATCCAGGCGAGGCTGGCAAGTCCGTGTTTTCTCACCCGATGGTGTCTAGGTTTATCAAGGGCCTGGAGCGACTATACCCTCAGGTCAAACGGCCTACCTCTACTTGGGACCTGAACCTTGTCCTGACCAGGCTCATGGCGTCCCCCTTCGATCCCTTAGCCACATGCTCGCTGCTGTACCTGTCCTGGAAGGTGGTCTTCCTAGTCACTATTACGTCGGCCCGGCGAGTCTCGGAGCTTCGGGCTCTTACCGTGGACCCTCCGTATACGGTGTTCCATAAGGACAAGGTACAGCTGCGACCGCACCCGGTGTTCCTCCCTAAGGTCGTCTCCGCCTTCCATATTAACCAAGACGTCTTCCTGCCAGTCTTTTACCCGAAGCCGCATTCATCCCGAAGAGAGCAACAGCTCCACTCCTTGGATGTCCGAAGGGCCCTCGCGTTCTACATTGAGAGAACTAAACTCTTCCGACGTTCACCACAATTGTTTGTGGCAGTAGCGGAACGAATGAGAGGCATGGCAATCTCCTCCCAGCGTATCGCATCCTGGGTCATGTCCTGCATCAGGACATGCTACGACTTGGCCCGTGTGCCAACGGGGCCCCTTACCCCCCATTCTACCAGGGCTCAGGCTTCGTCGGCCGCGTTTTTGGCTCACGTCCCCATACAGGAAATCTGCCGTGCGGCCACATGGTCTTCTGTACACACCTTCGCATCACACTATGCGCTGGTCCAGCAAGCTAGAGACGATGCCGCTTTCGGCGCAGCAGTTTTACAGTCTGCAACATCTCGCTCCGACCCCACCGCCTAGGTAAAGCTTGGGAATCACCTAATTGGAATGGATATGAGCAAGCACTCGAAGAAGAAAAGACGGTTACTCACCTTTGTAACTGTTATTCTTCGAGATGTGTTGCTTATATCCATTCCACACCCGCCCTCCTTCCCCGCTGTCGGAGTAGCTGGCAAGAAGGAACTGAGGAGCGCGCGGGCCAGCAGGGGTATATTTCAGGCGCCATACCGACGCCACTCCAGGGGGCGACCTGCTGGCCCACCGAGTGTTGCTAGGGTAAAAAGTCTCCAACGAACGTGCACGCGGCGCGCGCACACCTAATTGGAATGGATATGAGCAACACATCTCGAAGAACAACAGTTACAAAGGTGAGTAACCGTCTTTTGTATATAGGACAAGGTGACATGTTAAAATCACATATTAGGGCTTTAAGGTTCAAATGACCCAGTATGAGCCATACGCAACACCTGAAAGTTAACAAAACTCATAGTTTTCATTTTGATGTTCATCTTCACTTTAAAGGATTCAAATGAACCAGAAATGATAAAACAAAGATCCAGGATTTTTAAAAAATGTGAACAGAAATTATCCGTTTTAGCTGAAACACACAAGAACTGAAACTGGCAACCTTTCACAGAGCTGAATGTGCTAATTCCTGGCACCACACTGGGGAGACGAGATAACTGGGAGTTACTGTGTAATATGTCATATGCGATATCTCAAAATGTTATGAAAGATGAATATTTATATTGGAATGAGGAATAATGGGTGCTATTTTGTACTTCCAGCTTTTAATGTTCTAAATAATTTAAAAATACCCAAGTTATATGAAACTAATAGCACTGATGTGGTTAACAGAATTACTCGCTTTTTTCATGTCACAAAAGCATAAGCGCTACACTTAATAGACAACTCTCCATTCAGCAAGACATAAACTGAACAACACAAAATTAGGGCTTGATTCTGCAGCCCTTATTCACATGAATGGACACATTGACTTCAATTGGACTACATCTGTGAGGAAGGGTTGTTAGATTAAGCCCATACAACTTTAAAATACAAAGCAAAGATCTAGAAATGACTACTATAAGTCATTGTAGGGTAACCATCAGCATAATGTCTAGACAGCAGTTGCACTATAGCTTATCTCATCTCTCTCTTTATTTAAACCTCCAAACTGCAAAAATATCATATAACAAGAAAACAATGAAGCTATAGCATTAAAAAAGCATTAAACTTTTCATATCTCATCTTGATTGTGCTCAAAAGGCCCATCACTATTATACATTTGGAAACATTCAAAAACACATTTTAAAGAAAGAAATAGATTCAGAAAATATTTTTCTAAGATCTATCAGCGAAAATCCGATGTGCTTCATATCTACAGGAGCTAGCTGCCAACATTGCTCCCTCACAAGCAAATTAAAGGAGTCCTGGTTAAGGAAAAAAGGGGCAGAAGAAGAAGTCTTGTCTCTAATTAGAAAGTGAAAGTCTCAAAGAAAAAGATAATGTGCTTTCCATAAAGGTACACATTTGAAACCAAATGGATATGCATAAACAGGCTTAACCTGGAAGCTATTATATCATCTTGCTTTAAATAGTATCTGTCTTTCTTCATGAGACTCACAGGTTATCACAAATGTGCACCGGAGGGTACATCCATCTAGACATAAATAGGAAGAAGTAATGATGGGCTTTAAAGTTGAGTGGGAGCACTTAAAATATAGTATAACAAATTGTTTAAACTATGCATTGGATGCAATATGCTGTCAGGTACTCTAAGGCTCAAAGCATTGTAGTCTTTTTCTCAGAGACATTATACTGCTTCTCTCATTCTACAATCTCACAAAACACAGAGACAGAGAGATTAATGGAAAGCAGGAAATGAGCTGCCCTTTCACAGAAAAACTTACAGGGTGTTGATGATTTTATTTTTAAAATACACATATATTTTAAATGCCCAATAGGACCTTATTACCTAAGACACAAAAATAGCTCAGAGGACATCATTCCAAGATACATCAAGTGGTTAGTGAGACATTTCTGCCCTTCACATTACATGATGCTTAGTGTTCCTCACTGTGACAGGTTTACAACAGCGACTTGTGGAAGGTAAAAGAGAAAGTTCTTGCTGCTCTGAAGCATAAACCAGTTTAATGCTTTCTGAATGTTCTGTGCCTCTAGATTAATAGCTGCAGTTCATCAGAGGAGGAGGTATTGCATAGTGAAGATCAACTCTGTGAGTTTGTCTGCACTTACACATCCCACTAACTCAGGAGTGGGCAAACTACGGCCCTTGGCGACACGGGGCTAAGGCAGGCTCCCTGCCTGCCCTGGCCCTGTGCCACTTCTGGAAGTGGCTGGCACCACATCCCTGTGTGCCTCTAGGGGAACAGGGGGCAGAGGGCTCTGCACGCTGCCCTCACCTGCAGGCACTGCCCTCTGCAGCTCCCATTGGCGGGGAATGGAGAACCACAGCCAATGAGAGCTTTGGGGGAGGTACCTACAGGTGAGACCAGCGCATGGAGCCCTCTGTCATCTCACCCCTCCCCCAGCCAGGGGCTACAGGGACAGGTGCTAGCTGCTTCCAGGAGCAGCTCAGGGCCAGGGCAGGCATGGAGCCTGCCTTAGCCCTGCTGCACGCCGCTGCCACCCTGGAGCCGCTCAAGGTAAGCGGTGCCAGGCCAGAGCCTGCACCCCAAACCCCTCCTGCACCATGCACCCCTACCTCCTGCCCTGAGCCCCCTGCTGCACCCCTCCTGCACCCAAGCCCCCTGGCCTGAGCCCTCTGCTGCACCCCACATCCTCCTGCACCACAACCCCCTGCCCCGAGCCCCCTCATACATCCTGCACCCCTCCTGCACCCCAACCCCTTGCCTTGAGCCCCTTCCTGCACACCACACTCCCTCCTGCACCCCAGCCCCCTGTCCCAGCCCCACATTCATGGCCTTGCATGCAATTTCCCCACCCAGATGTGGCCAAAAAGTTTGCCCACCCCTGCACTAACTAATAAAAAGTGAAGCAGGAAAAGGTGACTTTAGAGAGGGAACAAAGAGCAGAACTTCCATCAAGGATGCTACTAGAATAAGAACCAGACACATCACAGTGGTTACCCACAATGGATAAGGTAATGGCTTTCCAAGTCTAAGTTCATGTCCCATCTGTGGTGAAAAACAACTTCCTTCCTATATATTGCAAGGAAACCTTAGTCATATTTAACAGGTGGAGAGATAGCTCAGAGTTTGCGCACCGGCTTTCTAAACCCAGACTTGTGAATTCAATCCTTGAGGGGGCCATTTAGGGATCTGGAGCAAAAATCTGTCTGGGGATGGGTCCTGCTTTGAGCAGGGAGCTGGACTAGATGACTTCCTGAGGGAGGTCTCTTCCAACACCAATATTCTATGATAATCAGTCCAACTCCTTCCAGCTATCATGGGAACGGGTACATCTTTCACAATAATACTCTCTAGTGCCTTGAAACATGAACACAGGTCCAAGATATATCACCACACTCTTTTCAAAATCAGAAGTGTGCAAATACCTAACATACTTAAGGTGTTCCAAAATACCTCACATAGCCATTACATGCTGCAATTTTAAGTTCAATATCAGCAGACATTTATGAAGTATTACCAGTTGGTTTTGTACTAGCATCATAACACTAGTCAAGCAAACACTGTATTATTTTTTCCACAGAACTTCTGATGCTATTTCCAAGGTTGAGATAACTCACCAGAAACCAACCAACCAACCTACCTCATGGCTCATGACAGATAGGTAATGGAGCAAATAGCAAAACCCCACCTAATTGCAACCCTAACCATATACCAACATCTGACAGTTACAATTACAATAAGACCAATAATACATAGCATTTATATAGCACATTATTTCTGCAGAGTGATTCACAAACATTAACTAACTAATCTTTATAATAACCCTGTGAGGTAGATAAATATTATCTCAATTATACAGAGAGAGAAATTGATACACAGAGGTTGTGGAACCTGCCCAAAATAAACAAGTCAGTGCAAGAAACAGGACAAGAACTCAGGAGTTTCTGACTCAATCCTTTGATATAAATTTGTCAGTGAAGAAACAGTTCCTGATCTTGCTACTCTTTTCTCTACACCCACATCACAAATTAACAACAGATATTCAAGGGTTGCAGATATCTGTTAAGGAACAGTTTGTGTATTTCAGTCCCATAATATTAAATGGGCTGGTTTATTTCGACACATCTTTTTTCATCATTCTTTCTTGCATAAAAAAACCCTAGCTGCTTTATACAGTCACATTACATTTAATGGCATTTGGAACTCAGAAGGCATTCAAACATTCCTTTCTGTAAGCATCTGTGTTACTTTGTACACTAATTAAGTTGGAGTGATAATGAGAACATACTGACACCATTTAAGCAACTGGGGAATGAGACAATCTACAAGTAGCAGAAAAACATCTGCAACATGCTTTGGTGCAGGGGATTGGTCAAAACTATTTAAAAAAATTGTACAGATTGTTCTTGCATGGCTTGAAGCTTATCTATGGAATTAATTTCAAGATTTAAGGGCTACCATAAAAAAAGTTATCTTCCCTGTTGAAATCCAAACCAAGTTTAATATATTTGGGGTGTTGGGAATGAAAATTCAAAATAAAAGAGCATGATTCAGCTGACTCACCTTAGGCACCCAGTGGCATTGCGCAGCACCTGTGATGAATGGAGCTGTATTTTGTGATCATCCTGGAGGGGCGAGTTGTCCCATCCCGAGTGAGGGATGATCACTGCATTAGTCAACACTGCAAGAGCATCCTGGATGATTGGCATTTTCAGTGCATCACACGAGGACAGATTCCAGAGAACTCCTACAAAAAGCAAATGATTAACAATTAGTGCTTCTGGTGACAACAGAGAGCAATTCTTGTTTTGAAATTACTTTTCATGAAACTGTTATTCTTAATCAAACTGCATACCTAAGAAAGTCTGCATAATGTCTGAAGGATCAGTGATGACTAAATACTGCCCCGCTAAGAAGTTACCTTTTAATTTTCCTTTTAAAATAAACCGAGTCTCCACAGCAATCCTGAAGTTTATCAGGGTTAAGGCTGACAACTGGTCACCGTGTTTGTGATTTAGCTACTATTTTTTACTAAAAATTAATAAAAACAAATAGCAGAGAACAAGTCTGTGCTACAGATTGGACTGCCATCCACTGGCAACTACATAGATGGAACTAATTCCTTTTAGGATCTCCAGTGTAACTTGAATGGAGTGGGCTGGTAGCACCTTGAAGACTAACAGATATATTTAGGCATAAGCTTCCGTGGGTAAAACTCCACTTCTTCAGATGCCTGGAGTGAAAATTACAGATACAGGCATAAATATGTATTGGCACATGAAGAGAAGAGAATTACCTTACAAGTGGTGAACCAGTGTAGACAAGGCCAATTTAGTCAGGGTGGATGTGGTCCACTCCCAATAATTGATGAGGAGGTGTCAATACCAAGAGAGGGAAAATTGCTTTTGCAGTGAGCCAGCCACTCCCAGTCCCTATTCAAGCCCAAACTGATGGTGTTACTGGGAGTTACCCCTGGACTACTCATTGTTTTTGTGGATATAGACTAACACAGCTACCCCTCTGATACTTGAATGGAGTGGCCAGGCTATACTCTAGCTACAAATCTATCAGAGGTTCTCCTTTGACAACTCACATGAAGTGTAACAGTCTTGCAAAATTCTGTTCACCCAGAACAAATCATTTTTACGGGCTAGTCAATTATCTTTTTTCCTCCATTGTCATTATGGCACAGGACATAGAAGTAGATTTTGTGCCTCAGCTGGTAAATGTTCATGACAATTTTGCAAGGATGGAATATAATTAGTTTTATTAATATACGTATGGCCTACATATATTTGTAGAATTGTGTTAGTTACTTAACAAAATATAAAAGCATTACAAATCTTATCCACAGGTAACAAGGCTAGAGGTCCAAACACTCACAAGATAATTTGTTTGAAAGAGATACCTTGTGCTAAGATTCAAAACTTACAAAAAGCAAATGAAAAATTACAATAAAATGAAAATTTCTTGGAATAGCCATAAAGATTACATTAAAAGAAAGACTACTATTCTCACATTTTGCTATTTAAGGATAGACTATCGAAAGCAAACCATATATTTTGAGTTACTTACATATAAAAATAAAGAAAGTAGACAAAACAGTTATAAATAAAATTGAAAAAAACCAAGTTTGTAGAGAAATGGTTCATGCTAAATCTTTTTGCAGTATTCTGAGATGTGAAAGTGACCTATAGTAAATATGAATCAGTAAGTACAAGATTTAATTTTTTAGTTTTATTTATATGCTTAATTTTCCTGTACATATTTCATACATAAAATTGCATATTTTTGTACATACTGATTAATGTCAGTCATTTGGATAACTATTTCAATAACAAATGACCTGACTGAAATATTCCATATATAGTAAGCAGGTAACTAAATCATTGTCAGTGTTAGAGCCAGAAAAAGGAAAAAGCTGAAACATAAATACTATTTTTCTGTCATCTAAAAATAACTTCTTTCTTCAAACATCCCTTTGAATTATTTTTTTTTCAAACAGCAAATGAAATACTATATTTCTTTAAGAGAATATGCATCTGCACAGCTACTGAACTCCATTTTTCCATGGCCTCTGCTTATGACGATTTTATCAGCACGTTTTCATTATACACAAAGTTTCTAATTCTCCACTCCCCGGCACCTTGCATAGGAGGGGTGGGCAAACTTTTTGGCCTGAGGGTCACATCTGGGTATGGAAATTGTATGGTGGACCCTCAATGCTCACAAAATTGGGGTTTGGGATGTGGGAGGAGGTGAGGGCTCCAGCTGGGGGTGCGGATTCTGGAATGGGGCTAGGTGCGCAGGAGGATGCAGGAGGTGCTCTGCACTGGGACTGAGGAGTTTGAGGGCAGGAGGGGGATCAGGGCTGGGGCATGGGGTTGGGACATGGGAGAGGGTCAGGGGTGCATGCTCCAGACAGCACTTACTTTAAGCAGCTCCCAGAAGCAGTGGTATGTCCACCATCTAGCTCTTATGCGGAGGCACTGCCAGGCAGCTCTGTGTGCTGCCCCATCTGCAGGTGCCACCCCTGCATCTCCCATTGTCTGCAGTTCCTGGCCAATGGGAGCTGGGTGGAGGCAGTGTGCAGAGCCCCATAGCTGCCCCTAGCATAGGAGTCGGAGGGCGGACATACCGGTGCTTCCAGGTGCCGCGTGGAGCATGGCAAGCCCTGAGTCTGCTCCTCGGCTGCAGCGCCAGAGCAGGTCAAGCCCCAGACCCTGCTCCCCAGCGGGAGCTTGAGGGCTGGATTAAAACGTCTGGAGGGTTGGATGTGGTCCCCGGGCCATAGTTTGCCCACTCCTATGGCATAGTCATAGACTCATAGGCTTTAAGGTCAGAAGGGACCATTATGATCATCCAGTCTGACCTCCTGCACAATGCAGGCCACATAATCTCATCCACCCACTCCTGTAACAAACCCCTAACCTATGTCTGAGCCACTGAAGTCCTCAAATCGTGGTTTGAAGACTTCAGGGTGCAGAGAATCCTCCAGCAAGTGACCCATGATACCAAGTGACCCATGCCCCATGCTGCAGAGGAAGGCAAAAACCCCCCAGGGCCTCTGCCAATCTTCCCTGGAGGATAATTCCTTCCCACATCTCTGCAAAGTGAGTGTAAAATAATACCAAAGAATCACAGTCACCTTTGATACTTACTTGCCACTCTACATAGGTGTAAGTAATAGGAATAGCTCAGTGGTTTAAGCTTTGGCCTGCTAAACCTAGGGTTGTGAGCTCAATCTTTGAGGGATCTGGGGTAAAAAAAAATAGTTGGGGATGGGTCCTGCCTTGAGTAGGGGGTTGGACTAGATGACCTCCTGAGGTACCTTCCAACTCTGATATTCTATGATTCACAGTGCATGGCAGTGGAAAATGAGACCCATAATTGGCTCAATGGAAGTATATCCACTGACTCTTTCTGAAGAGGCTCATAGAAAGCAGAAACCTGGGTCTCAATCCTGCAGAGCACTTAACCATATGCACAAGAACGGCCGTACTGGGTCAGACCAATGCTGTTGATCTAGCCCAGTATCCTATATTCTGACTGCAGTCAATGCCAGGTGCTTCAGAGGGAATGAACAGAACAGGTAATCATCAAGTGATCCATTCCGAGCTTCTGGCAAACAGAGGCCAGGGACACTTCAGAGCATGGTTTTGCATCCCTGCCCATCTTGGCTGATATCCATTGATGGACCTATCCTCCAAGAACTTATCTAGTTCTTTTTTGAACCCTGTTATAATCTTGGCCTTCACAACAACCCCATTGATTTTTTTCCCTCTTACTCCATGTTAATATTTCCTTATTCTCTTATCTTCCAGCACATTCTTGCTGGTTAAAAGTAAGGTCAGATAAATATCACCACACCATGCTACATGCAGTGTACTTCTAGCCATGTCGGTCCCAGCATATTAGAGAGACAGAATGGGTGAGGTAATATCTTTTATTGGACCAACTTCTGTTGCTGAAGAAGAGCTCTGTGTAGCTCAAAAGCTTGTCTCTCTCACCCGCCGAAATTGGTCCAATAAAAGCTATTACTTCACCCACAACAACATGCTGACATTTACTAATGACTGAGACAGTCATTAGTGATATTCTTTAAGCTCCTTTGCCTTATTTATAAATTCACTAGACATTTCACATAAGAACTTTCTCTCCATAAGGAGGTGCTACTGTTTGTAAACTGCTGAAATCTCCACCGAGCTCCACACTCACCAGAGAGTCAAAAAGTCACCCATGCTGGGGTCTGGTTTTAACTCCACAATAACATTAATCCCTAGGGTACCACCAGATCAGATCTGACTGTCTTAAATCCTTCTGTCAGGGAGGTACTCTCACCTCTTTTACATTCAGGATGGAATCTAATAAGCCACACTGCCCCAATGAGTCAGCAGTAATGAACGTGCTGCTCCTTGCAGAGTTCCAGCACCTCTTAACAGAAGGAGCAATAGGAGAATCCTGGCATATTGTGACAATGCTTGAAATCTAAATTTAAGGTTTTAAAAGGTACAGGGATCATGTCACTGAAACATTTATTCTCCCCAATCACAAGTGGAGGAGCCCCCTCTTCTTATCCAGTTGCAGCAGTGGGAGGAGGGCATCCCTGGATACCCTTCCCCACTCAAGGACAAGTGGCACCAGCGGAAGCTGGGGAAAGATAGCTTGGAAGCACTTCCCCAGGAGGCACAGTACCAGTTTGAGGAGGAAGAAAAGCCCTTTCCTTGGCTGATCAGGAGGCAGAAAAAAGGTCCTCACGGAATTTTATCTCAGGCTTCTTTTGCTGTGTGCCAAGCCTCTCTCCTACATGGCTGAAATGTATCTAAGCATACTACCTACAGCAGTGTGGAGGGCTATGTAAGCTCACAGCCAAGGAGCTGTGCATCCTGAACCCACTAAAGCAAAGAGTCCACCACTGAAGGGTGCTACAAAAAGTGGAAAGTAGGTCAAATTATGAAGGATGATTATAAACAAACAACACAAGCATGTAGGGTTAAAATCAGAAAGGCCAAGGCACAAATGAGATCAAACTAGCTAGAGACATAAAGGATAAAAAGAAATCATTCTACAAATACATTAGAAGCAAGAAGACGACCAAGGACATAATAGCCCATTATTCAAGGAGTGGGTAAAAAGAATAATAGAAAATGTGGAAATGGCAGCAACGTTAAATGCCTTTTTTTGTTTCAGTTTTTACCAAAAAGTTTAATAGCAATTGGACATCTAACATAGTGAATGCCAAGGAAATTGAGGTAGGATCTGAGGCTAAAATAGCGAAAAAAACAAGGTAAAAATTACTTAAACAGGTTAAGTGTCTTCAAGTCACCAGGGCCTTATGATATACGTGAGAGAATGGTCAAGGAGCTGACTGAGGAGACAGCTGAGCCATTAGTGATTATCTTTGAAAAGTCATGGAAGACGGGAGAGATTCCAGATGACAGGAAAAGGGCAAATATAGTGCCAATCTATAAATAGGAGAATAAGGACAACTCAGGGAATTACAGACCAGTCATCTTAACTTCAGTACGCAACAAGATAATGGAGCAAATAATTAAGTAATCAATTTGAAAACACCTAGAAAATAATGTGGTAGGTAACAGCATGGATTTGTCAAGAAAAAGTAATGTTAAACCAATCGAATGGTTTTCTTTGACAAGGTAACAAGCTTTTTGGATGGAGGGAAGTGGTAGATGTGATATAGCTTGACTTTAGTAAGGTTTTTGATACTGTCTCATATGACCTTCTCATAAACAAACTAGGGAAATACAACCTAGATGGAGCTACTATAAGGTGGGTGCAAAATTGGTTGAAAAATCATTCCCAGAGAGTAGTTATGAGTGGTTCACAGTCAAGCTGGAAGGGCAAAATGAGTGGGGTCCCACAGGTATGGTTCTGGGTCTAGTTCTGCTCAATATCTTCATCAGTGATTTAGACAGTGGCATAGAGAGTACGCTAATAAAGTGTATGGATGATACCAAGTGCTTTGGAGGATAGGATTAAATTTCAAAATGATCTGGGCAAACTAGAGAAATGGTCTGAAGTAAATAGGATGAAATTCAATAAGGAGAAATGTAAAGCTCTCCATATACAAGATAGGAAATGACTGCCTATAAAGGAGTACTGCGAAAAAGGATCTGGGGCTCATAGTTGATCACAAGCTAAATATAAGCCAATGGCATAATACTATTACAAAAAAAGCAGGCATCATTCTGGGATGTATTAGCACGAGTGTTGTAAGCAAGACACTAAAAATAATTCTTCCACTCAACTCCATGCTGATATGACCTCAGCTGGAATATTGTTTCCAGTTCTAGGCACCACATTTCAGGAAAGATGTGGAGAAATTGGTGAAAGTCCAGAGGAGAGCAACAAAATTAATTAAAGGTCAGGAAAACTTGACCTATGAGGAAAGATTGAAAGAATTGGGTTTGTTTAGTCTGGAGAAGAGAGGGGACATGATATCAATTTTCAATTACATAAAGGGTTGTTACAAAGAGCAGGGAGAAAATTTTTTCTTGTTAACTTTTGATGATAGGACAAGAAGCAATGGGCTTAAATTGCAGCAAAGGAGTTTAGGTTGGAATTTAGGAAAAGCTTCCTGTCACAGTGGTTAAGCACTGGAATAAATTGCCTAGGGAGGTTGAAGAATCTCCATCACTGGGGATTTTTAAGAGGAGGCTGGACAAACACCTGTCAAGGATGGTTTAGATAATATTTAGTCTTGCCATGAGTGCAAGGGACTGGACTAGATGAAATCTTGATGTCCCTTCCAGTCCTACAATTCTATGATATGTTCATGAGACATGCTACAGTTATTTTTGAAAAACAAATTTCTATTAAATATATCAGCCATTTCAAAGTCCATTTCCCTCTATTTGAATAGGCAAAACCAAATAATAAAATATTCATGGGATAAATCCTTAACTCCTTGCAATATTTTACTCAGACTTCACTCCTGCAAAAAATGCTGAGTTTTGTTCTAGAATCATAGACTCATATAACTGAAAGGGACCTCAATATTCCTTCATATGTCATGTTTTCTAGACCTTTAATCAGTTCTGTTGCTCTCCTCTGGACTTTCTCCAAATTTTCCACATGTTGCCTGGAATATGGTGCCCAGAACTGGACACAAAACTCCAGTTGAGGCAATATCAGCATGGAGTAGAGTGGAAGAATTACGTCTCGTGTTTTGCTTGCAACACTCCTGCTAATACATTCCAGAATAATGTTAGCTTTTTTTGCAACAGTGTTACACAGTTGACTCATATCTAGCTTGTGATCCACTATGACTCCCAGATCCCTTTCTGCAATGCTCCTTCCTAGGCAGTTATTTCCCATTTTGTTTGTGTGCAACTGATTGTTCCTTCTGTAATATCCGGGGAAGACCTTCAGGGTTTTGCCATATGTAAATTGCAGGGAGCAATGAGATTTACATTTTGGCGCATTTACTTTAAAAAAAGGATAAAAGCAATCAGTACTAATACAAAACTTTGGTGTATTTTCCTCTTTAACACTTTATAAATTAGAAGGTTGAAGACAGAATCAATACATTTAAAAATAGAGATGAGGCTGCTGAGAATTATTTTACTGCTAAGCAGAAAGAGCTTTCATCCACCAATCTCTCAGGTAGTAATGGCAAGCTTTTCAACCCAAGTCAAATGAATTTAAGTTATTTCAAGGAGTATTGCATAATCTAACTCAAAGGAGCAGAGCAAGACATTTTTAAATTTTGAGGAGGCTAAATTTAATCAATCTATCTGGCCAAAGAAAAAACTGAATACCTGATTGGTTTGAAACTCAAATTCATCTTTGATCATTAAACTCTTTATTGTAGCTTTGGTTAGCTACCTGATGTGCCAAATGCTACCCTTGGATACCACATCAATTAAAAACCAGGTATCACACATACATCCAACAGCAGAATGTGGAACTAATTGGAATCAATGTCCAGAATAGGGAAAGGAGTGTTAAATATCCAGCACAGGTTTTAATGCCATCTTATATGTTATAAAAAGGCAAACAAACCTCACAAATCAACACAATAGTAAGGTTACAAATGTAAACACAGATCAAGAAAATGAAAGGTTAAAGTTCACCCAGAAACATCATCCCAACAACATAGCTATTATATATTTTTGATTTCTGTCTTTCCTGCAAAATATTCATTATACAATAAAACATACAGTGGATAAATAAATTCTGCAGGACCCAGACCTTTAGATTTTTCTGAATTAGGTGCATTTAATATTCTACTCTTAAAAACTGTATTCATGTATTTTTTTGCATTTAATTTCTGACCTTTAGAAAGAAACAAGCTTCCTCCTTCCCAACTGCTCCATTTTCCACCTCTCTTTTTCTTTCTGTCTACACCAAATGGACTATCCGTTTCTAGATGGAGAGTATGGAATGCTGAAGTCAAAGACACCTCAGAGCCCTCACATTTGACTGTATGCATAAAAACAACTATGAAAAGACTATGTATTTGTATCCTTAAACAGTGATGCTGAAAACTGACCCAATGTATGTAACAAGAATTCAGTACTCAGCCTAAATATCCTGTACAGAGGTCAAACTATAAAAGATATTTGCTGGGGTACAACGAGGGAATGAATCTTCTCCCACAGGCCATGGAGTGCCAGAGAGTCATTTTGTAACTGTTACTTTAGTTTCAAGGCTCAGAAGCCTCTGTGGTCATGAGGCTGCTCCACCCAGAGGACTGAGTGTTGGATCTATCTTGTAGCAGGGTATTCCCCGACTCCTCACATGGGCTCCACACATGGGCTCCACACACAGTACATCAGTTCTGCTGAGCTCAAGATAGACAGGTGGATGGTGGAATTTATCCTACTGAAAAATGTGCATTTATCTTAATAAAATTGTTCTTTTCTAACCATAGGAGTCACCCACAACTTCAAGGAAATTAAAAGTGATGTACTTTAAAGGCAATTGCCTAATACTGCAGCTTTCCCTAGTATTAAAGCACTATTGTTTCCTGACTAGTTGAACTGTCTTCATAAAAAATTGTCACAATGATAGATTTTCTACAGGGGAAAAAAAATCCCACCACCTTTTAAAGTGTTTTTGATTTGATGTTAATGCTCTTAAACCAATGACATTTTCAAATAGATTTTGACACAGGAACTGTGCAATGTCAAGGAGGCAGCTCCCACAATCATAACAAGCAGATCTTTTAAAATTTTGTAATGGACAAAGGAGAACTAGATGATTCCCTCATTTGTGTCCGCACCAAAGGCTCATGTGAAAGGAGGAGACAAGGGTCAGGCACATAAGTTTCCCACTTAGTATACAAGAATTGAGGGGATGCTGGCTTCAAACTGAGCATATAAGCCACACATGATCATGATCTGTTATTAAATGTCTTCTGACTGTACCCTTTTTTTTAGCATTAAGATCCATAATTAATATAAAATATCTATAGTATTGCAAAGTGAAGGATGAAAATTTGGGCTGGTGTTCCCTTTGAAATAAATGTTTGCAGAATGAGGGCCTTGAACACAGAGAAGTTTTGGATTGCAAATTTAAGGTTCTAACAGCAACATTAACTCACTCATACTGCAAATACTGTATATTAATTCAGGTCCTGACCCCACAAAACTTTACTCATGTGAGTAATCTAGACTTAATCCTCCTTATGGTCAAAAGGACTTTTAGGTATTATCATTTGCAGCCTTAATGTTTAACTAACAAGCTCTTTGTTTATTTGGGTCTTTTTTGGGTTTTTATGGTTGGGGTTGTTGTTAGCCAAAATAAAATAACAACAAAGACTGAAGACAAAATTATTGGTGTGGCAGTGTAGAATTTTACACATTTTTTACAACTCTGTACTATGTAAGCTACGCTACTCTAGATGCATAATACAACCCACTCTGCACTAACATAAGAGAAAATTTAATTGCCTATTTTTCATATGTGCCAAAAATTAAGGTAGTCAATTTTTTTGTTTGGACTTTGGGATTCTTTTTTCCTCAAAACATAAACTACAACTATTCTTCAGTGAGGATTAGTAACAAATAATGTTTGAACTTTTAAATTCAGTGATTTTTTATTTTTATGCTAAAAATTCTGGGGAGATATATTTGTGTCTGATTACCAAATAAATTGAACCTAACTTCCTCCTTCTTCTTTGTACAAGTCAAAAAGTTTCAGCACAGTAGGAACATTTTCAAGAATGTTCTGTGCAAGTGGGGGTTATAAGTCAAGTTGCAACCTGGACTATAGGCCTGGACTATAGGCTTCCTGGGTGAATACAACTACATAAACATTCACTTTTTGAATGTTAGGATCCAGATTTGATTTTTATTGAATTGCAACAGAAACATTTTCACTACCGAGGTCAGATATGTGAAAGCCTAACATTCTTTATCTCAGCTATGCTTTCTCTGATCTAAAGCTGTATCTAGTGTTTTGGTTTTTTTAAAAAAAACAAAATGGTTTATTTTAATATTGCTTGAATGTGTTGCTAGAAACTTAATCTCAAACTTTTTGCTAGAAAGTTTAGTTGGACCAAATTTTGATCTCGTGTAACTCTAGTGACTGAAGTAAAGTTGAATCCACTTACACAAGACCTGCATTTGGCCCACCTTTCCTTCTTCTTGTTTATTGAATACCTTGAAAATAATATACATATATAACGGTGGAGGGAGAGAAGATGTCAATCAGGTCTGCCAGGTAGTTGTTGGATTTAACATTAGACACTGGGGAGATTAATGCAAGAGGAGAAATAAGTTATGGTGAAAAACAAAGAGTATTTCTGCTGCTATTTCCCTGACAATGATGAAGTTAAGTCTGTCCCATATTATATACATTTTGCACAGAGAAACAGCAAACTCTTCCATGTAAAAGGAAAGCAGGAGAGTGATCTCACCATTCAAATTCTCCTTGAGAAGGAAAATAATTCAGTCTATTAAAAATAGACTTTGGTTCCAATATGCTATTTAAGAGCCAGTAAAAACACCATTCCCATAATAAGAGGCTTATTAGAAAACACTTCACAAATGAAGTCTAATGGATGTTGCACATATAACAGGGAAGATTTTCAAAATGTTTACATGCATCTGTTTGTCTAAGGATATTGTATAGAACCTCTCACCAATGTAACCATCCACTTGTACAAGAGCTGTTATTCAGCAACAGGCTTCAACCCAGAAAGCACAATTTTGCACCCACAATTTACTGCAGTTGTGGATTAAAGCAAACATCTCATTACTTGATTACAACAACTAATTAGAAAGTTAGACATCTAAATGGTACCATTGGCTCACACTCAACTGAATGTCAGGTTGATGCTCTGTGGTGTTTAGCTGCTGCTTGTAATTATTAGAACTGAGAGCACTGGCTGTTGGGAATCGGAAAGGACAGGAAACAGGAAGGAGGGGGAAGGAGTTGAGGAGGCTGAGTGAGTTACACAGGGTCCAGCAGCAGCTTGGTAAAGAGGTTTCCACTTTAAAAATAAAGTCCCGTTGAAGTTTGTTAGTACCTTGCGTGGTTACTACAACATGCTCTAGTAAGAAACAAATCTTTACCTACTAACCAAATCTTAAAACTGAAATGTATGTCAAGTCATAATTTGTTGTGCAGCAGTGATGTTTCTATAGTATATTTTGTAACAAGGTCTGCCATTCACAGCTCTGGATTTAGTCCTCCTTGAAGCCTGCCCTAAGCACAATTTTTTACAAAAATTGAAAACCTTTAAATAAAAATATATCCATTTAGTGGCATATTATGACTAGATTATGGGTTCATTTAAAATACCCATCTGCTCTTTCCCTGCCATTGGTGACAAATTATTTTCAGGGAATTAAGTACACAAGATCAATTTTACTGACTTCTGCAAACAAAAACATATTTGTCCCCAATTTGTTCATAGGCTTCTAAGGCACTTCAATTTCACACGTATGGCTTGTCTGTGTCCTGGAAACAATAGAACACAGAAGAAGAGGGAAACCTTGAGGATGCTGGTAGAATTGTGGCAAATGTGGCACAGTTCCATGTGACTTCCCAAGTCTCCTGCTACTCAGAGCAATGCAGGCACATGTGCCTCCCTGAGTTAATACATGTAGGCTGCCAAGGGGTGATCTCTGCATATAACTTGGCTGCCAGTTGCAGAGGATTCTGATGGAGAAGGTTGCTTGTCCATCATCTCAGCGGAAAAAAGGAATATTAAAATCCCAGCTGAGTAAAGAGGGGTAGAGGGTCTCAAAAAGGCTAAAAGAATGTGAATCCATGGATCCAGTCTCAAATAGTGTGGCTGGATGAGGCACAAGGAAGAAAGGATAAAACAAAAGGTCAGGCACACTGACCCTAAATTATGTCAGTGCTTTTGGAATGGAGCTAAGAATGTGAAGAAAGCAGAAGATTTAAAAAGCATCAGTTTCAGGATCTTTCTGTAGCTGACTGAGGACAGCTGAAGGTGAATTAGCTATGAGATCATTATGAAAAAAGAGCTATTCCTCATCAGCCCAACAGATTACATCTGTGGATAAAGACTGTTATTTCCCTCAATTCCAGAACCAAAATAGAAACTACATATCTAGAGAGCGGCAAGGCATGCCTAAAGGAGGGTAAGGTATTATGATTGGAATGCAAATTGGTAATAGGATTTGAAGAAAATGATTCAGTAAAAGTGACAATCTTCTTTACTTAAATGCTGCGTGACAGACAACATCACCCTTGAAGTAAAATTACACAATTTGTTAAATTACTTTTCTATTTACCATTATACATGCACTATATATGTAATACATATTGAATGGACTTAGAGTGTTTTTGTGGGAGATTACTGACCTGAAACCCACAGACTGGAAATCTGACTGCCCTGGACAGTAATGCCTGGGTGTTTGGAACGCTAGGTACTTATACAGAGCCATCTCCATAGTGTCTTAGGGTATGTCTACACTGGAATGTATGCCCAGGGTTTAAACTGAGACATAATTCCTCTTCCATCTACACACAAATCAAAGTAACTCAGGGCTCAGAGTTAGGATGTCAGAACCCAGGGTTCAAACCCTATTGCTTTTCAATGTAGATATAGCCCCACTGGGACACATGCTTTGGCAAGCTGCCAAAAGTGGCCCACAGTCCTACAGGCCTACTTTGTCCTCTGGACAGAGACATTTTTGCACACCGCATCATAAACAAAGGGATAGAGCAGTCGCATTTTGAGAGGGAGCTAGGAAGCTTGGGATATGGGTGGTTGGGCTTGGACCCACATAATGCAGTGCAAATGCTGGAGCCCCATGTTGGGACCCAAGGTTCAACAATTCATAACCTGGGGTTACAAATACGTGTGGACACTCAAATCCAGCGTCTGCTTACTCAAGTTCTACTAACTCTGGTCCTACATTGCAATGTAGACATACCCTGAGAGAACATCTACACAGCAATTAAACACCGGCAGCAGGCTCATGGGGCTTGGACTGCAGGGCTGTAAAACTGCTGTGTAGACATTTGGATGGGGCTGGAGCCTGAGCTCTAGATCCACATGAGGGAGGAGGGTCCCAGAGTCTGGGGTCCAGCCTGAGTACGAACATCTACACAGCAATTTGCAGCCTTGCTGCCTGAGCCCTGAGAGCCTGAGACAGCAGACCCAGGCCAGCTGTGGCCATGCATTGGGTCTTTTATTCCAGTGTAGACATACTCTTAGAATTTCCCACGTATTTAAAAATGGAAACAAAGAGTAACAAACTCTCTCCCTCTTCCCTGTCTGTAGGGGAAATAGCTTGGTTAGTTTATAAGGGTTTTGTTTTGTTTTGTTAGTCCCTGAAAAGGTGGATGTATTATGTGTCAACAGCTGAAGACGCTATTGGGGACAATTAACTCCTTTTCTTGGACTTACTCTTGAAAGTTGGCTACATTTCTTGAAGCAGTCATACTGCTGTCTACAGATGAATACAGAATCTACAATTCAGGTAGGACATTTAAAAAAAAAACAGGTTGTAAAAACTGACATAAGTAGAATTGTTTCTCCTATGTTGATATATGGGTATTGTTAGGTACAGTACATCCACTGGATATTGAAAAGGGTACTCATCTGATTAGTTTTTACTGGTGCAAATGGATACTTACAGCAGTTCCTTCAAAATAAATATTATGTGATGGATATACCTGAAGATTCAGAGGAAAGCTGAAGGTATTTGATTACTGGGCTGAAGCAGGGACTGTAAATTATGACATGCATTCTAATGCATGGTTATGTGCATTGCATTCTTGCTCAAATACTATTTCGATGAGATTTAAGGTTACTCAGCGCTTTGTAGGAAATCTTAACTGCCCTCCAGGATTAGGTCATTGGGATGGAGTGGATGAAAAATAATGTGGATGACAGTATTTCAAGCAATGGGAGATAAAATCAAATTATTATCTAACCTTCAACCATTAAGAAAGCAGCTGAGAAGGAAGAAAAGAGACAGTAGAGAAAATATGGTATATAAGAGGTATATATTGATCCTGCACAATGGCCTTAATCTAGCAAAGCATATAAATATGTACTTAACCATAAGCACATGAGTAGCCTCAATGCTATGTTAAAGGATTGCATCTAAAGTAAATTAAGCAGCCACAGAAGATGTAGTCATTTTTTAATAATTTCAGATAGGAAAACAGTACTCCCCATTATTAACAATTTAAAGAGCCACTGAAGACAGATTAAAGCTAACATCCTCCACACCTTATATTTAATTTTTTTAGCATTTAGACATACAAGTACGTCACTGATTCAGTGAGTATAATACAAAAATGCCTTAAATTTTATCCCACAAAACACTTAAAAAAATGTACGAGACCTATTACACTGAAATTATTTGCTCCAACTTGTAGCTTTCATAGGCACAATATCCAGCAACATGCTAGAGATTTTGCATAGCTTTATTATTTCATTTTGCTTTTCATTTTGCAAATTTCACAGGAAAAGAATATCTAGTAATAATTCACAAACAAAACCACAATGCTCTAGGTATTTCTCAACCAAAACCATATGGTACTATGTATGGTTTTAGGATTGTAACAAAGAATACAGCCACAGGTATTTTAATCTTTATTTTAGAAAACAGGCTGTGAGTAGGTTAAAGGGCCTTATCCTCCTCCAATAAAGTCAGTGGGAAGTATTTCAGGATACCCCCATCACGCACTCTCCACATCAAATTTTCAAAAGGGTGTAGGGCTATCAATAGATGTCATTTTGAAATGAGTAGTGTTTATCACAATACAATTTCACAGCTGTGTTTACACACTCCAGTAACTGAGCTAATGTCAAGGGCACTTTTGCAGAAAATTATTAAATTGATGAACTGCTTGAAAATCCTAAATACTAAATGCTCATTCCTTAACCACAATTCTGTGTTAAATATGACTTCTTACCTATGAGAATTTAGTACTAAATGTGACCTTCTTAACTTCTTACTTTGCATTACAATATATTAAAAAATCCATTAAGAGACACAACAGATAAAGCAGAAAGTTACTATTAAATCTTCACATGATTTTGACTGCGGAAATACCCACCATGAGAAGTGCTGCTTTTAATATTTTTTCTCAATATTAATACTGTTTTTACTAATTGCAAGATTTGCAGCATTATATATGATGTTAATATAGGGCTAACATTTTCAGGAACTCTCTATACAAAAGAAAGGAATCATATTCATTTGGGGGTTAATTAGCAAAAACAAACTGTGAGAAACTTGAACTTTGCTTCTAAATAGATTTAAAATGTTCATCCATTGTTTGGTTTTTGTTTAGTTTGTTTTGTCAAGAAATCTAGTTATGAAGCATGACTTTGCAGAGGAGGAGTTACAAAGATAGCCAGAGGTCACAAAATTTACCACTGGTATAAAATCAGCTGATTTTTAATTTTTTTCGAGTATTGCATTAAAATCATGCTAATTATATGAGAATAGCAACTTCTCCAGTATTCCCGTTTTTTTCAATCCCCTCCCTTTAACAGCAGCTGGATTGCTCTCTATGAGTACAGTACAGGAATCAGTTCTTAGTGAGACTTCCAGATTCTGGGTGGTGACTGAGATACAATCTTTCAACCTATTGTGAGAAATGAAGATGTATATTTCATTGACAGTTCTGGAAAGTCTGAAAAATAGCAACAATTTATCATGACTAGAGACTAAAAAGAAAGAAAAACTTAGGCCTCACTCACAAGTCTGAAGGTGCAAAAATAATACAGAAGCCAAAAACAAACCAGCAAAGCTTAACAGCAACATTTAAGGATTAAGGGGCAGCTTTTCAAAGGCATAAATGACAGTTAGGTCCCCAACTCCTGTTGACCTTCATTGGGAGTTGAATACTTAACTTCTATTGTAGCTTTAAAAATCTGCCTAGAAAATCTTCAATGATTAATTATTTTGCAGGCAGTGCTCAATGTAAAAGAACTGAAGAGTTTTCAACTTAAATAAATAAATAAATAAATTAACAATCCTGGTTACATAAGAAGCCCCCTCTCCTCCATCTTCAATTTTTCATTGGCATTATCAGCTATACAATCATTTTATTTCAGCCGTAAAACACTTGACTTCTGGAATAAAAGCAAATGCTGCTCTTCACCAGCCAATGGTAAATGAAATTACATGTAACGTTAGGGACTTACATGAGCTTAAATTCTTTCATTTGATAAATCTTAGTATTTAAAATCAGTGTTAGGACAATATAGAGGTTACCAAAATAGTGCTGCTTTGAAGATTATTATTATTCCACTACAAGTTTGGTTGAGAAGTTTTATAGGAAAGAGGTATAGCCAAAGACAGCAAAAAAGGAGGAATTTTTTTAAAAAAGTTTTAAACAGAAATATAACAGATTCTAATCAATGTCTAAAACAGGGGTAGGCGACCTATGGCACAGGTACCGAAGGTGGCACACGAGCTGATTTTCAGTGGCACTCACACTGCCCAGGTCCTGACCACCAGTCCGAGGGGCTCTGCATTTTAAATGAAGCTTCTTAAACATTTTAAAAACCTTATTTACTTTACATACAACAACAGTTCAGTTATATATTATAGACTTATAGAAAGAGACCTTCCAAAAATGTTAAAATGTATTACTGGCACACGGAACCTTAAATAAGAGTGAATAAATGAAAACTCGGCACACCACTTCCGAAAGGTTGCTGACCCCTGGTCTAAAACCTTCTTTAAATAAGATTAATATAAAATTTTAGAAAATATAAACAAAACGTGGGATCTCAGGGTGAAATGTCCTGATCTTCAGGAGGAAATATGGAATGTTTTACTACAGCCCAAAGCAGCCAAAGGCATTTCTGCTCATCATAGTAATTATTTATAACTAAAGCCATATTTTTCTATTCTTGGACTAGACATACCTATAACATTCCAAAGAAAGATACAGGTCATATTAGTTGGGGAATCTTCTTGGATTTTGATGATACCTTACTATTATTATTATTGGAAATATAAAAACTAACGTTCATTTCTATGGATCAAATTAATTTATTACAGAACTCAATCATTCTATATTTCTAAGCACATTCCCTCCATGTTTGTTTTTTTCCTACTTTTTTTTCATTTTTGCTCTAGTCTCCCTAATTAGTACAGTAAGATTGTCTCACTTGTTTAAAGCCTAAAAGCTTATGTGATACTTCTATAGTTTTCTTTTTATTCCTCATTCAGGACCTGGTTTATCAGTTATACCAATTTAATACCTTTTTGATTCTGTTTGAATTACTTTTTCAATACAACTTTATGGAGAACCCAGGTATATAATTCTATAATAAATCTTTATGATACCTGGTACATTCACTAAATCCACTGATTTGGTAACTTTCTCAAAAAGCAATTAAGTTTGTCTTAAAATCAAATTTAAACTAAAACATGAATTCCCAACTAATTTCTCCCTTCTATATCGTTAATGGTAAAATTCATAGTTTTCCCTACCCTTTTATATTTTCAGTAGACAAAAGCTATGCCTTAGCCACTTGCATTTCAATATTGTCCTAAAATACGCCTAGTGCAGTAAGAAATCATTTGCCATTTTATTTTTTATAGTTACATCACTCTAGAATCATCTGCTTGCTAAAATCATTTCTCATCCATACCAGATACATAGTGTTTGATATACCAGCGCCACAGTCAGAGCCGGCTCCAGGGGTTTTGCCACCCCAAGCAGCCAAAAAAAAAAAAAAAAGCCGCGATCTCGATCGGTGGTAATTCAGTGGGAGATCCTTCACTCCAAGCGGGAGTGAGGGACCCTCTGCCGAATTGCCGCCGAATACCTTGATGTGCTGCCCCTCTCCAGAGTGGCTGCCCCAAGCACCTGGTTGCTAAGCTGGTGCCTGAAGCCAGCCCTGGCCACAGTCATGTAGGGCTACTGTTTGAAAAGCATGTTTATTAATTCAGCTAGTTTGTTGCTCATGAATCTGTATCTGAGATTCCACTCAGGAAGGCTTTTGTTCTTTGAAGAGAAATGAAAAACTTTATACAAACTTTTGTCTGAGGTGAGAGAAAGGAATCAACAATCATAAACATCTGTTGAAACAAAAAGCATGTGTTGGTAGAGTCCAGCAGTAGCTGATCAGTTCTACCCCCTCCAATAGTAGTCAGTGGGGATTCCTGCATTATCTTTGTTAACACAGGTCAGTACCATTTTCGTGCTAACCATAGAGCAAACAGAGCAAATTCTAAAATATAATTATGAGAGGGTGTTCATAATTAACTCATAACTCACGAGAGTCAAAATGGAGCTGCAAATCATTTATGCATTGTCATCCCTAATGAGTGAAAAAACATTGTTTATTTCACCATCCACAGACTGTATGCTAATTTTATACCATTCTCTTCTCTGAATTCATTTTTATTAGGGGACTTTGAATTTCCAATTATTTCAGACTTCTTAATAAAAAGGTTTTATGCTTCACTTTACCAGCAGCTACTGGCTAGACTTGTGGCACATGACTAGGATGAGGAGACTGCTAATGAAGTACGTTCCATCCAGATTATACAGAACTCTCTATGAAGGGAACTACAGTATAACTGTGCATTGTAGTTCAGATTCTCCTTGACTCCCTGAGGGATATCAAAGACTCATCCTTCATTGCAGGTTCTGCAGGCAATTGTGTATTTGCACTACTGCCTTTCACTTTATATACACATGTATATTATGGGCCTGATTCACTGATACACTTCAGTCCCTTTATGCTGGCTCCATTAGTAAAGTCAGTTGCTCTAGCCACTGGAATACCTCTGGCATAGGGGGAGGAGAGGCAAAAAGTTCATGTAATGGCTCTATGCCACTCATCCTCCAGAGCTTCTGAAATGGGAGCCTGGTTGGAGAGTTGCTTGTGTGACAGACTGAGAATATCCTGAATGAACTTTACTGAATCAGGTTGAATCCTGTTGAATTAGATTTAATATCTTTGGGGTTCATTGTATTAAAAATGCAGCTGTGTATGTATTGTTCTGTTACTGCATGTATATAACTTCTTGTGGGAGAGTGACTAATGCACTAAGGGCTTTTTGGAAAAATATGTTTGAAGTGGGTTTCCTAGGAAGTACCTAGGTGTAAGGGGAATGTAAATGACCCACTTTGAATCCACCCCTTTGAAGCTAAGGCCTGGGGAGGAAAACCCATTGTCTACTAATTACTCACACTTGGAAACTCTAGATCAAACAATGCACTAGACATGCTATGGGTCTGCTTGTTCTGAACTGAAGCCTGATCAACTTGTTGCCACAGAAGAAACTCTTTGAGTGAGATGCTGAATGCCTGCTCCTGCCACAGCTCAGGTCAGAACTGGGGTGATGTCTGGTAAACTTATTAGCATGAGTATAGATTCCATCATTGTTTTTAATGTTTTCTCCGTAATGCAATTAACATAAGAATGAAATAGGTTTGCATAAAAAGAGCTGCGTGGTATCAATAACCATGGGCAGTCACACTATTAACCACCTCTGAAGAGAACACAAGCAGGTATGCTTGGGCAGCCTGTCTCTGCTGGAGATAACACAGTGAATAGAGGGAACTGTGGAACCTGGGGGTGGAGCTGAGGGGTTTGGAGTATAGGAAGGGGCTCCAGGCTGAGGCAGGGGGTTGGGGTATGGGAGGGGTACAGGCTCTGGGCTAAGGGTGCAGGTCCCATGGTGGAGCCAGAAATGAGGGGTTCAAGGAGTGGGAGGGGGCTCCAGGCTGGGACTGAGGGGTTTGGAGGGTGGGAGGGGGATCAGGACTGGGGCCAAAGGCAGAGGCGTGGGAGGGGGTGCAGGGTCTGGGCAGCGCTTGCCTTAGGCAGCTCCCGGAAGCACTGGCAAGTCACCTCTCTGGCTCCTATGCAGAGATGCAGCCAGGTGGCTCTGTGTGCTGCACTGTCTGCAGGCACTGCCCTTGCAGCTCCCATTGGCTGCAGTTCCCAGCCAATGGGAGCTGCGGCGCTGGTGCTTGGGGAGGGGGCAGCGTGCAGAGCTCCCTGGCTGCCCTATACCTAGAAGCCAGAGAAAGAAGATGCTGCTACTTCTGGGAGCTGCATGGAGCCATGGCAGGCAGGGAGCTGACTTGTAACAGCCCGGTCAGCGGTGCAAACCAGAGCTGCCAGGGTCCGTTTTGACCAGACATTATGGTTGAAAACCAGACACCTGGCAACCCTAATAGTAGCAGAAGTCCCTTCTGCATGAGCTGAGAAGACTCTAAACATAATACTCATCTTTTTGACCTAGCTTTATCAAACACTTAACACTGTACTAGGAAAACTGAAAGAACTAAATAAACTTGCTTACTTTATGGAATAAGTGTGGTATAGAAAGACTTATAAACAGAGTGAGAGACAATTGAAAGTCAAGAAAGAGGACTTCTTATAGGGCATTCGACTTTTCTTAAAATGAGATCTGGAGCCTGTTTAGAGGAGCTTTTCATACTGAAGGTGTGTTTTCCTTTAACCATTTTCCCCTATACTTTTCTTTCGAAGTTCTATATTTTACTAATAAACTGCTTTTAAATAAGCAAAATGGATGTGGAGACAGGTACATTTGGAATAACCACTCTTGTGAGGAAAGAAATAAGCTGATCTGTGACTGCAGGGCAGCTGAATTGGGAGTAGAGTAATGGCAAAAGTAACTGGGCAAGGGAAAATCGTGTTATAGTTCCTCTGCAGTGGCAATGGAGTGACTGAGAGCTAGTATGGGAATAAGCAGGGCTGGATTTCCAAGTAGGCACAGTAGGCATGTGCCTAGGGGCACCAGCGTTCTAGGGGCACCTAAAAATTCAAAGTTTGCTGGTCCCGGGAGTGAGGCTGGCTGAGTGGGAGATGGAGCCCTGCTGGAGTGCTTCAGCCGGCAGGGAAGGCGAAGCAGCCCCCTGTGGCAGAGGAAGAGCTCAGCAGGGGGCCCTGCCGGGCAAGTGAGTCTTGAGAGAGTCGGTCCTGGGCAGACCCTGTTCCTGCTCCAGCCTGGCTGATAGTGCCACTCCTGAGGGGCCAGAGTGATTCCTGACCAGCCCTGGCCGCACTGCCAGCACACTCTGCCAGGCAGACATAGTCACCTTCCAGCAGTGAATATGGCTGGGGGACAGGGTGGGTCTCTGGGAGGTTTGTGTGGGGGCTCTGGACAGTGAGGGAGTGGGGAAAGTTTTTGTGTGCTGGGGTGCTGGGTAATGGAGGTCTGTGTGGGGTACTGGCAATTGTGGTGGTGGGGCTGTGTGGCAGCGCACCTGAAAGTTAAAAGTGTTGGGGTACCCTGGCCAACTATGGTGGTTTGGCGCTCCAACAGTGGGGGTACCCTGCAGATCCAGCTGCTGCGGGCAATGGAGGGGCTCCAAGCCACCATGGGTGGTGGGGGATTTCACAGCTCTTGGCTGGCACAGGTGATGGGGGGCCCCAGAGCTCCAGGCTGCATTGGGTGGCGGCGCCCCCCGCAGCTCCCAGCAGCTGAGGGCAACAGGGGGCCCCAGAGCTCCAAGCTGCAGACAGTAGGGGACCCTACCTGCTACCTATGTGATTATTTTAATTACATGTATTTTGTTATTGTATTGAATAAATATTTAAATTATCATTTATATTTCCTTTTGTTTAAATTTTTACAGAAAACACGAATGTCAGCTGTAGGTGGGGGGCGCAGAAGATGCTGTGCTTGGGGTCATGCAAGGTGTAAATCCAGCCCTGAGCATAAGAAGAGGAGAACGGCTGCCAGGAGCTGAGTCTTGATACAACTGTACAAATCCTACCATGCTTTGGGAGCTGAGAATAAAATTTTATTTTTTAAAGAATTCATCTGCAAATTAAGAAACTTTAAAAAGGAATAAGTTAAAAGTTTGAATTGAGAAAATATACTGAAAAAGACAATTCCTTTCATTCACTAGCTTGCAGATTACCAGGGATTATAACAATTTCTTAAATCTTCTGTGAGACTGATAATCTTCATAGATGAATGCAAATCACAGTGAAAAATTAAACTGGGCGAGACTCTCAAGAACATTAACATACACAGCATCTGAATTTTAAGAATATGTGCCTAAGATTATTTCTGGCAAAATGATTACACAATGACTCCATTAGGATTTAAATAAAATACTGGTCATCTTTTCACAATAATCGTTTTAAGGAAAGAAAATTATCCAGTATACAGCTTCATTTAGGCAATGGATAAATATATTCTACTGTAAACAGATTTTACAGTGTAAACTGTCCAGCTGTTTTATAGGCATGCCTGTATTTGCAGAATGTAAATATAAACCAAAGCCTAGAGTTTAAAATTCTCTTATTTTGCAAAAGGCCTGCTAACCTCTACTCGACAAAAATTCCAAAACCTGGAAAAAGGCTTTTTGTTCTTGTTTGACCATATGGCTTCTCAAACATATTCCTCTTTATTCCCTTATTAGTTCCAAACATGTATCATGTGTGCAGTTTAAAATTAGCTATACAGTGACTTGTATGTAGATATTTACATTATTTTTACTCCAGTTCCTCCTGCCTTATTTACAGTACCATAGAATCCAGGAGCAGTCCCCTTATGTTCAATATTGCTTGCCTAAACATAAATCAAAAGATTTTAAGAGATAATTTATTAGGCTTAACATGAAGAGATGTTAACACAGTAGCACCTTGTTAGTTACAAAGAAGAACAATTTAAAATAATTTCTCAACATGAATTTTGAATGGGTGCACTGCTCACAAAGGGTGAAGCCACATGTGAGTGCTACAGGACATTTCAAATGCTTCACTCTACTATAAACATAATTGTAGGAAGGCTGGTCCAGTGGTTAGGGCCCTAGTCTGGGCTGTAGAAGACCTATGTTCAAGTTCCTGCTCTGAGAAAGACTTCTTGTGTGACCCTTGACAGGTCAGTTCGTCTCCCAGGCCCAAATCCACAAAGGTATCTTGCTACCTAAATCCCAGTTTTGGCTCTACTATGATCAATAAAACTGGCAAATCTTGCAGGCACCTACACTCACTTGGTGCCCAAGTTTCAGCTTCTGGGCTTGCACATTGCTGCTTCCCTCTAGGCATCTGAATGCCCATCTCCCACCTAAGCCACAGAGCAATTCAGAAGCCAGAGAAGAAGATAGAAGTTCAGCTGCCTAACTTGTGCTCATGGCCTGATTCAGCAGGCATGCTCAGAGGCCCCCCTCTGGATTGGATCCCTTTCAAGACCTAGGTGGAGGAGGAGGTGATGATGTCCACTTTATAACTTTTAGTGCAGTGTTTACAGCACTTGCCTGGGATGTGAGAGGCCCAGGCTCAATTCCCCCTTTCTCTGCCAGAGAGGGAGGAAGGATTTGAACAGGGGTCACCCAGGGCTACAACCACTGGGCTATGAGATATTCTGATGTAAGACTCCCTCTGTCTCACCCGTTAAAGCTGTTACACTGTGGATAAATAGTGAAAGAATCATTGGAGCAGGAGGACTGGACCCAAGGTCTCCCACCTCCTAGCTGAATGCACTAACTACTGGAGTAAAGAGTCATTCCCATGCTCACACTCTAGGCCAAAGACTAAGTATTTAACCATAGTGAAACAGTCACTGGGTCAGAGAGACAGACAGAATGATTATGTAGCCTGGTGCTCAGGACGTCCCCCCGGGAGTGGGAGACCCAGGGTCCAGTGCCCCTACTCCAGTCACTCCATGCACCTATCTCTCCCCATATATTGTACAGGTAGCCTAGGTACCTTAGTTAGGCTTTGTGGATTGCAGTCTTGTTCCTGTCATTTTCTAGGCACCTAAAAGTTAGGTCTTGTCTTCACATACAGTGCTACAGTGGCATAGCTGCACCCATGCAGCTGCGCCATTGTAGCACTTCATTGTAGCACTATTATGTCGATGGAACAGCTTCTCCCATGGGCACAGATAATCCACCTCTCCCACAGGCAGTAGCTATGTTGATGGGAGAAGCTGTCCCTTTGACATAGCTCTGTGTACATGGGGAGTTAGGTCAGTGTAACTAGGTCACTCAGTGCTGTGGATTTTTCACACCTCTGAGCAACGTAGTCACACCAACATAGGGCCATAGTGTAGATCTGGCCTTAGGCACTATGACGCCCAGTGTTGCAACGCCTCAGTCCTTTTGTGGATCTAGGCCTCTGTGTTTCAATTCCCTATGTGTGAAATGGGGACAGTGATACTACTCTACCTCACAGGGATGTTGTGATGATAAATACATTAAATACTGAGGCACTGAGATACTATGGTGACGGGGGTCATATAAGTAAGACAGGTATAGGACTATGATGGAGCCAGTAATATCCTCTAAAATGAAAGAAAATAAGTTTTCTATAGCATGGATGGATAAAGAACATTATATATAGTCAGACACATTACATAGTTCTATATTATGTATATTGTTGATACATACAATCTATTCATTCACTAGCCAAAGGAGGATCTGCTGATGTAGTATATCCCATTCACCCCATTCAAGCAGCTGACTGCAACCAACAGAAGCTTCCTCTCTCCGGCACCTACCACCAACTTAGGTGTGGTACCAAAGAAATGTTCTCTCTCACACCACTACAAAAGGAGGCTACTGAGAGAGTCATTTTCCCTTTTCCAGAAAGGACAGTAGGGAAGAAATCTGACTGGCGGCAGCTCCCACACTACAGGGTCGTTACAGAAAGCAAGTGGGGACCCTGATGAAGAGGCCCAATACCAGTCTGGTTACTGAAGGATTCAAGCTCTGAGGCATAGTGAACATCATTTCTTTGGATAGGAGCCCAGCAGAGCAGTAGCACTACCAGTAATTCATTATCAAACCTAAAGTGTCTCCCATACAGAGAGGCACAGAAACACAAATACCAGTGGGCCACAAATAGCCGGTGGGATATATAATCAGTAAAAAACGCAATGACATCCTGAGCTACAAATGGCTTTGATTCCATTCAACAACTTCACTCTGCCCGGCTCTACTCATTTCTCCCCTTTTATGTATGCTTAGTACTCTCTCGCACTGCGATCCTCCCTCTTAGCTACAGCTTTCATTGCAGCTACTGGTTACAGCTATTAGAGGTCAGAGTCTGACACCTATCATTAGCAGTCACATTGTTTGAAGATAACCAATCTGAGGGCATGTTAGCTTATTTTTTTCTTTCACTGGTAGTGCCTGAGAATTCAGTGATATATTGTTTAATGCATGGAATATACAGGGTAACTTACTCTCTTAAAAACTGAATAATAATGATCTCTTTAGTATTACAGCAACAGATACCATGGAAACTTCCATTATAGCTACTGAAGGAGTTCATTAGCACTTTTCTACTCATTTGCTCAGAGTAAGCAGGCAGAGTGCTCCCTGGAGTCAGGAGACAGACAACACAACCAAGAGTAGAACAAATATGTTGAAACTGAAGTAGTAGTTTCACTTTATTAGGTTTGTCAGTAATTCTGTCACTCAGCAGGATGCGTCATCAGAGCCCCATGTAGCACAGCATCTTCTTGACAAGAAGAATATAATAGATCATGAATAACAGGTATGAGATGAAAGGTGTGATAATTAAGAAACAAAATTAAATACAAAAATCTACACTTAAAATGCATCGTGGAGCTGATTCACACACACCTTGAGCAAGGAAATTCTGAGTCAACACATGGCTGTTGTTCTTATCAATTGCCTTAAACAGTGGATGATCTTCTGAAAAAAGTGGGGAGGGGTATGTGTATATAGATCCTCGTATCACTAAAGACTAAAATCTTTATCATATCCATTAGTAAAAAAAAGTTTCAGTGGAGACATGGACACTGTAAAAAACTAAAGAGATCTTAAGATTTCTGATTTGTAACATGAAATTAATTTTCACATCACTGACACTTTAATAGCCAAGTGAAGGGTCAAATTAGAGAGGATTAAAAAAATCTTCATATAGTTTTTTGCTTAACATAGTTTATTTCACATATTTGCAAGCACCTTCCTCTTGCAGGGGGAGCTGATGTAACACGACAAAGCTTTATGAAAAGTGAACTCTGCTCATGTACAGTCATAACTGACAGAGGGCCCCACTCTCTGGAAAGGGAAGTTTGTGATATACTGCAAATAGGAGTGAAAAAATGGTAACATTCATGTGTAACCAGCACTCAAATTGGGAGGAGGGTGAAGTTTACAACTGATTATGCCACATTTCCACTTCTCATTTCTGCTGGAGAAAAACAAGCTGAGGAAAAGGAGCTTTATATCTCATTTTCATGCTACCTATGTCGGCCCACTGAAACACTGTAGCATATTTCAAGTATCCTTTCAGCTGCGTACTTTTCACCTTAGCACCAAAACACGCAAACAAATCCCTAAAAAGAAGTAACTGCTCTTAACATTTAGTTTAAGTTACGGTGGTTTGGGCCAAAAATAGATGAAAAATATTTAAAACACCGGAGAATTTAATAGTGAGGGGTTTTGTTTATTCTTTTGCTGTGTGGCTCAAAAACCAAGACCCATGCTGAATTAAAAACAAAGCAACTCCAGAAACAATTGCAGACCAGATTTTACCCTGTCACAATATGAAATAATTTCTTTACCAAACTCTACTTTCTGTATTTACCGTATACACTGTTCAGTATGCTATTTTCATAACAAAAGAAAACACTGCCCATATCCTTAACATCCTTCCCCTCACACATATTTCTTTAAGAAGCAAAGAAGAGTCAGGAAGGCTTTGCATACTTAAGAGATGGTGTGGCATAACTCTGCTCTGAAGAGTTACAAGGTAAAAGGGGGAACGCATACCCAATGATGGAATTGTTAGCACAAAGAATAACCTGTGAATAGAATGCAATCACATCAACATAGTTCTCCACTAGTGGGGGAAAAAAGAGTGAACCATCTCAGAAAATCACTGCTGCTTCAGTAAGTGCCTGTTAAATATTGATTGGAGTCAGTCAATATTTCGCCTGTCCAAAGAACCTGAAAGTGTACATTTGTTGGCATATGATAGTTGCAAAGCAGGGAAGATAGTGATAAAGCAAAAGGTTATTTATGAAGCAACTGATACACATCACTGTGCAGCACAAAGAGTACTGTACTAGTACCTAGTTAGTACTTGATATTCATGAAAAAAATACATAGAAAGAATCAAACCTGTGACCAGTTCTCTGATTTCCAAATCTGTAGTCTTGCGGAGCAACCGTACTAATGCTGGGATACCTCCACAGTTTTTCAGAGCAATTTTGTTGTCATCGTTTGCTTTCCCATACACCAAGTTTCTCAAAGCTCCACAGGCACTACGGTGGACTTCTGTCATTCGATGATCCAACAGGTCCACCAGTAACTGTATTCCTCCTTGTCTTCTTATCTGAAACAGCCAAAAGTGACAACTATGGTATTAGGGAATGAGCAGGTGTAGTGCACACATTATTCAGCTTAATAAACAGTGGTTCTCAAATTAAGGGTATACATAGCACTTGTTTGTGGTCCAAGAACAGCTACAAGTTCATATGGTGCTGGCTCCTCCCCTTTGACAGCACTGAAAGCAAAGCTCTTTGCAGTGAAGATATTGCACAACTGTTAAAGCAACTGAAACAAAGAGAAGCCAAAACAATTGCCTCAACAAGGGACTTCTGCACTTGTCCGGTAAGCCTAATTTCATTACCAGGCAAATTGATTGAAACTATAGTAAAGAACAGAATTGTCAGAATCACAGCTGAACACAACATGTTGCAGAAAAGTCAACAGGGCTTTTGTAAAGAGAAATTATGCCTCACCAATGTATTAGAATTCTTTGATGGGGTCAATAAACATGTGGGCAAGGGTGATCTTGGCGATATAGTATGCCTGAACTTTCAGAAAGCCTTTGACAAGGTCCCACACCAAAGGCTCTTAAGCAAAATAACCAGTCATGGGATAAGAGGAATAGTCCTCTAACAGATCAGTAACTGATTAAAAGGTCAAAAACCATTTCAACATATTCATTGCTGACCTGGAGAAAATGGTAAACAGTGAGGAGGCAAAGTTTGCAGACAATGCAAAATTACTCAAGATAATTAAGTCCAAATCTGACTGCAAAGAGTTACAAGGGATTTCACTAAACTGGGTGGCTGGGCAACAAAAATGGCAGATGCAATTCAGTGTTGATAAATGTAAAGTAATGCACATTGGAAAACATAATCACAGCTATACATACAAAATGATGGGGACTAAATAAGCTGTTACCATTCTAGAAAGAGATCTTGGAGTCATTGTGGATAGTTCTCTAAAACATCTAATCATTGTACAGCAGCAGTCAAAAAAGCTAACAGAATGTTAGTATCCATTAGGAAAGGGAGGGATAGATACTAAGGCAGAAAATATCATAATGACTCTCTGTATAAATCCACGATATGCCCACACCTAGACTACTGAATGCAGGTCTGGTAACCCCAGCTCAAAAAACAAACAAACAAACAAAAACCAATAAAACTGGAAAAAATACAGAGAAGAGCAACAAAAATGATTAGGGGTATGGAACAGTTTCCATATCTGGAGAAGTTTAAAAGACTGGAACTAAGCAGGAATATTATAGAGCTTTTTAAAATCATGAATGATGTGGAGAAAGTGACTAAGGAATTGTTATTCACTACTTCACATAACACATGAACCAAGGCCCACTCAATGAAAATTAATAAATAGCAGGTTTAAAACAAACATGGGGAGTACTTTTTCATATAACTCAGTCAACCTCTGGAATTCATTTCCAGGGATGTTCTGAAGGCCAAAAGTATAACTTGGTTCAAAAAAGAATAAAATAAGTTCACAGAGGATAGGTCTATCAATGGCTATTAGCCAAGATGGTCAGGGATGCAACCCCACGTTCTCGGTGTCCCTAAATCTCTGACTGCCAGAAGCTGTGAGTGGATGACAAGGGATGGATCACTCAGTAATCGTACTGTTCTGTTCATTCCCTCTGAATCATTTGGCACTGACCACTGTTGGAAGACAGGAGACAGAGCTAATGGACCACTGGTCTGACCCAGTGTGGCCATTCTTATATAGTAAATTATAATTATTTGTTAAAATATGATTAATGTTGTGTGTGTTCATACATTTAGTCTTTTTATCTGAAACCAAGAATGCAAGACGCTTTCATCCCTTTAAAAATAAGTACCTTTTTCAGTGTCAAAATTTGAGCATTAAAAATTATATGCTGGTGAAATAACAGTCATCGCTTTTCTGCTCCCCTATGTCTTATGGCACATCATGACATCACTGTTTTAGGATATGAATCATATAATACAAAGTGCCTCAATAGAGAGATGCAGGTACATCATGTTAATTTATACATTTTTTTGCAGTTTACAGAACAGAATATTCTTGTCCATATAATAGTCACATTACAAAGAATAAAGTATTTAAATTAAAATCATAATTATATGAAGATAGTCTGTATTTTCCCCAGAGTATTAATTGCAATTCAATATTCCCAACATGGTGTTCACCTGTCTATGCATTTTGTAGACTATCTATAAAGCACAATAGTCAGTGGTAAAACCAGAGGTTGGCTATGGTTGTGGCTGTATAATGGTACATAACATCAGACTCATGCCAGGAGCTCATTCATCTCTCTGTCACTCTGTGCCTATGCAAGCTGGAGGAACACTGATACCTCTCAGTTCAGAAAACACAAAAATAGATTAAAAAAAATATGTTCTGCAATATATCTGACTGATCCAAAACTCAACTACTGCAAATATGATCATGTGCAATGCAAGATATTTGCCACTTTCTAAATCAGATACATTTACTGACAAGAAACATTCACTTTTGAATCCATCACCAACTTTTTGAATCCAATGTGTCAGCTTTTTCTAATATATCATATTTTCAAACCTGATGTGCTGCATGAGGAACAGCTATATCACCCACTTGACACAATATGCAACATTTGCTGAAATAAATTGACTAAGAACTGAACTTAATATATCAAGCACTAAACTTGATACATCAATTTAGTAAAGGGCACATGAAGTGCTGAACTCGATATTTCAGTCTTCAGAGAGGGATGCTTATGTGATCTGATGGAAGATAATGAGAGAAAACATTTGGATTAAAAGCAAATATACCCAGTGTATCACTTGTTTTGCTATGATGTGTGACATCAGTAACAATGGAATGAAAAACAGAAACTATAGGGCTGGACCATAGGGTTTTAAAATAAAAGATGTGGAAAATGATTTTTGATAAATACTTCAATGTTTTCTTAGAAAAAGATTGAAACAGTGATGGAAACAAAAATGAATTTCAAGCAATTACACCTAGAATAAATATTTTTCATGTATGTGATATAACTCATCTGATGACCTCAAAGGGCTCTGTCATGGTGCATGTATGAGCTGCATCTGTGATCTCTGTCTCAGTTTCTGCATGGACATCATTTCCAAGTGACAGCCTTCTATCTGCACCTCTCCCAGAGTGGAACCCTATGATTCACCCGGCTCTAGACTGGATCATCAGGATACACCCCCCCTCCCCCAACACACACATACTTTTTATCAACTGTACTGTTGCAGTTACAGGGAGAATGGTGCCTTAGACCCCATTCCCCCTCTGCAATACTTCTTGAGTGCACTGCTGAGGTGATACGTTTTGCTACCTTCACCTCTCTCTGGATGGAACTTGCAGTTGCACCACTCTTAGGCTGGATCCCTAGGTGGCAGCCCTGTTTCCAACCATGATAAATGAATTTGGGGGCCCGCTATCAACTTCCCTCTAGGAATATCTGACCAATGGCTGATTAGAGTGATACAAAACAGATTCTTCAAAACAAATGTACTGTACATTCACCCAAACATATATAGCAATCAGAGAAAAGTAAACAACACAGCATGATAGCCACAACAATAATAAATAATAATAATACCATCTAGCTCTTACATATTGTTTTTCCATCAGCAGAGCTTAAAGTGCTTTACAAAGTAGGTCATTATCTCCATTTTACAGATGAGTAAACACAAGCCTAAATACCTTTGATCTTACCTCAACCTTAACATTCCATCGCATGTTTTGGTAAGTTCTACTTAGGTCAGATACCTGCACCTCTGGGCTGGGAGAGAGAAACTTTCCTACTGCAGACGCTGTTGTCAGTCACTCTACATCTGTGTCTCCCATCAGCAACTTTCCTTGAGCAGTGGTTGACAACTCACCTGCTCCAAACTCCCTTTCTCTAGGGGGCCTTTTTAAGCATTTTGTGTCATTTTGATCTCTAAGCTTGTTGCCTCGACAAAGCAGCTGGGTCACTTGTACTGGAGCCTGGAAATCACCTCTTCACAACTCAGCTGTTGACTTTCAAGGGTTTGCTGTCCTGTTTCTTACCTGGACTATTGTGTTGCCTCCCTACTTTTTTACCCAACAGCTCACTATTAAACTCTACCAGTAAATTCTCACCATCCAATAGCGCAATATAACTATGCATTGACTGTCTTAATAGGTAGGTCACATAATCATAAAATTAGTACAGACGAACCTCCACAGGCTCTATAAACATTAATTAATTAAGACTCATAACCCTCTTATGAGGTATATTGAAGGATTATTACTCCGTTTTTACAGTTAGGGCAACTGAGGCACAGGAAAGTAAAATGATTTGCTCATGGTCCTAGAAGGAGTTTCAGACATAGCTGGGAGAATTGTGATAACTCCACTGACTTCAATAGAGTTTTGGCCATATAAGTACCTAAGGCAGAGAGAGACATGATGATTTGCACAAGCTAAGCTTCAAAACTTACTCTACACTGACATGAAAACTGACAAGGGTTTGCATTGCGCCTCTCTTCAGGTGAGATGATGAGATAATTGTTAGGTACAATATTTACCAATATACAAGTGGCTGCTTTTTTACTTCATTCACAAGGCAAAATGACCATGTATGCAGACAGGGTGTTTGCTCACCATGACAAATGATTACTGTAGCACTGGATCACCTAAAGACTCAAGGACCAAATTCTGCTCTCATTTACACAAATCAATTGCAGAATAACCCACTGGAATTACCTATATTATATCAAAAACATAAACCATACCTGCTACTTAAGGCGGTGGTCTTGGAATAATTTTCACTTTGGTTAGGCAACATGGTTGCGTGTCCATATGGTTTTTCCCTTTCTACAAAAACCGCCAGTTTCTTGCCACAACAATACTCAAGTTACTGTAGCAATAACTGATATATTGATGTTCACCTATATCCACAACTCTGTATGTATATCAGATAGTGCCACTGAACTAAATCTGAATGCATTCACATGTAATGACGAAACAACTTCTACATTGCATCACTATTTTCCTAACAGTACGCTCCCCCTATTGCCACATAACAGGAGTCTTTTGGAAAGGTAATGTATCGGTTTCCATGGCTGTCTCATCTATATCATTGACTGTTGCACTAGCTTCAGTAGTGGACAAATCATGGTCAGCTCTCAGTGTGTTTCTTCTAGGAAATTTAACAGTGTCAATGGCTTACTCTATCACTTGGTAAATTAAGTATAGATCTGGTCAATGGGCAACATATCCATTGACATAATAAAAAGTCAATATTATATTGAAGATGTGTCAGAGCCAATGTGGAGACTCTTGATATAGCTGCATGACATTAAGTTAGGGTACATCTACACTACCCGCCGGATTGGCGGGTAGCGATCGATCTATCGGGGATCGATTTATTGCATGCAGTGTAGATGTGATAAATTGATCCTCGATTGCTCTCCCATTGACTGCTGAACTCCAGCTCGGCAAGAGGCAGAAACAAAGTCAATGGGGAAGCAACGGCCATCAATCTTGCGCCGCGAGGATGCGAAGTAAGTGATTCTAAATCTATCTAAGATACGTTGACTTCAGCTATGCTATTATCATAGCTGAAGTTTCGTATCTCAGATCGATCATCTCCTAGTGTAGACCAGGCCTTAGTGGCTTATTTGATAGTTTATTTTTCTGGTACAGTATTTTACCAAGCAGATTTAACAGGGGATGTATTTTTTCCAGAATGACCGCGTATTCATTTCAGTATAATATTTCTCAAAAGATAACTTGTATAGTTCAATATTTATAACATGCATTGTATGCCTAAAATTTTAATTGAGTGACACCTTCAATCTCAGGTTGTGCTTATTGAAAGGAGGGGACATTCTGTGAGAATGAATTGGGTTTATGGATTAGTCAACTAAGAATGAGGTTCTAATCAATGTTCCCTCTAATTTTTGACAGGCCGTGTGTGCAAAAAATTTCTTCCATGCAAATTTTTGAAGCAGAGTTCAAATTTGTGTGCCATGAGGCAAATGCGCCCAAGCAAGTAAAATGCTTATACATTTAAAAAGTTTTAATTTGTAATTTGCAATAATAATAGTTTTACACCATGTTATTTTATAGATGTCATTTTTAAATACTTAGAAAAAGGAAATTTAACCATTCTTCATGAAGCAGAAGTTAGTTTTAAGCATTACGCTTTAGGATCTTTTTTTATAGACAATCATGAGCATATATCAAGCACATATTAATCATAATCATTATCAGTCCATAGGCTTCTGCCCGTTGATGTCCACTTTCACCTTTAATTCTATACACATGTCTGAAAAGATTTTGATAAACATATAATAAAGACAATTTAATAAGTATGCCATTATGTCAATTTATATGGGTTTTCAGATAGAGACATTATAAGTAAAAAAAGAAAAACAAGATTTGTGTTTTAAATTTAAAATTTTCCTAAAAAATATCAATAAATGATTATCAGCCAAGAATAAGGTATGTAATTACAAATGCATTTTAATTTCCTTATTGGTCAAAATATCAAAGACTGCTAAACTAACCTTACTGTTTTTCCTTGTGATCTTTTTCATTTGCCCATTCAATATAAACTCTGTACAGACCTATCAGTCCTCCATCCAGCTGGTAACTCTTAATACACAGCAGCATGTCCAAATGTTCAACTTGTGAACGATTCCATCGTTTATTTTTTAGAGTGTTCATTAAGCTAAAGCCAAGCTCACAGTCTGCACTTGATGCTAAGAATGTTCTTCCAATATCCATCAACTTTGCAAGATCCTGAAACTCTTTGTTTTGGTGAGCAAATGTCACCATATCCAGGCAGGGGCAGCTCTAGGTATTTTGCCACCCCAAGCACAGCAGGCAGGCTGCCTTTGGCAGTTTGCCGGCAGGAGGTCCCTGGTTTCGCGGATTCGGCAGCGCATCTGTGGGAGGTCCGCCGAAGCGGGGGGACCAGCAGACCCTCTGCAGGCATGCCACCGAAGGGAACCTGCCTGCTGCCCTTGCGGCGACCGGCAGAGCGCCCCCCATGGCTTGCCACCCCAGGCACGGGCTTAGTGTGCTAGTGCCTGGAGCCGCCCTCATATCCAGGAAACTTAAAACCAATTGGGTTTTGATTCTTTCGGCTACTGCAAACTTGAAGTCATTGTACTGACTGACTATAACAATCTCTTCAGCAAGAAAGTCTTTGTATTTTGAACATAGGGATTTGATCTGATGAATTCCAAAATTGAAGTCACACTTAACTTTTGCTCCACAATCAAAAGTGGACCACTCCCGGACTTCATTCTCTGGAAACCTGTCTGCCAAATGTGCACACAAGATGTTTATGAAAGTTATTATGGAACTGGTATCAATTTCATTATTTTCTTGAGAGCTCATATCTAAGGGAGCCTTAACTTTGTCACTCCATGAGATTGAATCTCCAAGGTACTGTCTTCTGATCTTGTTCACTTTACCTCGGGCAAGGTGAGATGCTTCAAGAGATGTAAAGCCCCGTTTCTGAAGCAGCGTGGATAGTGACGCCAGCTCCAACAAAACATCATTCAAAACTTCTAATGTTATTTGGTATTCCACGGTATTCAGCTTTTTGTGGCAGTATTTAGAAACTAGATCAGTATCTTTGTCTTGCTCAAAATATTCCAGAAGAGGATTATAGTTGAGAATAACTTCTCAAAGTGCAAAGTGCCTAGATAACCAGCGCACTTCATTAAGTGGCCTGAAAGCCACTGACTCACATTCAGAAGCATTCACTGTTTCCTGAAATTTGCATTTTCTCCTGGATGACCGACAGAACACCGTGTAGACAGTTCTCATTAAGGTTTCAATGTCTCTTATCAGTTTGACCTCTTTCCATGCATCAGAAATCCCCAAGTCTTCCTGGTGTGCAACGCACTGTTGCTGGACTAAGTGTGGAATATCATGTTTCAGCTGAGCCGCCACGCCACTGAGTTTGCCCAACATCATGGAGGCACCATCAGATGTGAACATCACCATTTTCATTAGATCAAGTTGGTGTTTTTTATAAAACTCTTTGATTGCAGACACTATTGAAACAGCATCACATTCTTGCAATCGTAATAGTCCACCAAATAAAGTTTTATAGTCTGCAGTATTTGTGGTTCTATATTTAAAGTAGAGTATCAAGTATCTGTTAATGGCTATATCAGTGCTTTCATCAACAGCTAGAGTATGAAACATTGCCGATGCTATTTCATGCATGAGGTCATTTTGGACAATGCAGTTGATAATATCAAGTAATTCAAAAGCATAATTTTTAGTTCTCCAGCTCGCTGGTATGTGCACATACTTTTTCATATGGTTATTAATATCCTGAACAGAAAGCACTGAGCTGCTCATTTTAATAGCCAACAACACACTGTCAATAAGTACCTTGATTTCTTCTGGGTTTGAGCGCTTGCATTCAAGATTAATTTGCCTCCTCTGCTTTTCAGCTGGACTTTCAAGAATCATGCTAAGCAATCTTCTCCATAAGGAAGGGTTTTTGTTTCTAAGGCCATGTCTACATCTAAAATTTTGCAGCGCTGGTTGTTACAGCTGTATTTGTACAGCTGTATAGGGCCAGCGCTGCAGAGTGGCCACACTTACAGCAACCAGCGCTGCAAGTGGTGTTAGATGTGGCCACACTGCAGCGCTGTTGGGCGGCTTCAAGGGGTTTCGGGGAACGCGAGAGCAAACCGGGAAAGGAGACCAGCTTCGCCGCGGTTTGCTCTCGCGTTCCGCGAACCACCCTGCAAACCGGAGGGAAGGAGACCTGCTTGCTCGGGTTCGGGGAACGCGAGAGCAAACCGGGAAAGGAGACCAGCTTCGCCGCGGTTTGCTCTCGCGTTCCGCGAACCACCCTGCAAACCGGAGGGAAGGAGACCTGCTTGCTCGGGTTCGGGGAACGCGAGAGCAAACCGGGAAAGGAGACCAGCTTCGCCGCGGTTTGCTCTCGCGTTCCGCGAACCACCGTGCAAACCGCAGGGAAGGAGACCTGCTTGTTCGGGGAACGCGAGAGCAAACCGCGGCGAAGCTGGTCTCCTTTCCCGGTTTGCTCTCGCGTTCCCCGAACCCGAGCAAGCAGGTCTCCTTCCCTGCGGTTTGCAGGGTGGTTCGCGGAACGCGAGAGCAAACCGCGGCGAAGCTGGTCTCCTTCCCCGGTTTGCTCTCGCCTTCCCGGAACCACCCTGCAAACCGCAGGGACGGAGACCTGCTTGCTCGGGGTTCGGGGAACGCGAGAGCAAGCCGGGGAAGGAGACCAGCTTGATTACCGGAGGCTTCCTCAGGTATGCTGGGATACCTGCTTATTCCACGGAGGTCAAGAAAAGCGCTGGTAAGTGACTATACTTGATTACCAGCGCTGGATCACCAGCGCTGGATCCTCTACACCCGAGACAAAACGGGAGTACGGCCAGCGCTGCAAACAGGGAGTTGCAGCGCTGGTGGTGCCCTGCAGATGTGTACACCTCCTAAGTTGCAGCGCTGTAACTCCCTCACCAGCGCTGCAACTTTCTGATGTAGACAAGCCCTAAGTCTTGTTATACCATCTAGACTTACTTGACAGATGATGCTTTAAGAAACCCAACTTCCATACATTGTTCCACGTTATTCCTGTTGAAAATTCTCCCAAAGCTCTGGCATCTCGACAGTATACACAAACCACTCCGTTGTCCTCATCATATGTCAATATTTCACGAAGTTTAACAAGCATTACACTATGTGACTTCAGTGTAACTGTCTCTGTAGTCTCATCCAGCCATCCAAACTTAAATGAAGTCGCTGTTCTTTTACACTTTAGACCTCTAGACAGTGACATTTTGGATTGATTTTTTACCAGATTGGTTTATTTGAAATTAATACTTCTATTATATGGCTACTATTTCAATGCACTTAACAGCGTGACTCGACAAAAGAGCAAATGGGAGATCATTCGGATCAGGATACTGGAAGTTTGTGCATAGCAAAAAAACGCAGCAAAAAAAAAAAAGGCAGAAAAATGATAAAACATCACAAGTAAATGTATGAAGTCCAATGCCTTTGAAAGATTTCAATCATAAAAACAACACTTACCTTTGTTCATATCTGGGAAATCTTTGCAGTTCCTTAGCAACTACAGCCAGGCATTTAGACTTATTCGCATGTACTTGAGTTTGTACACAGCCAAATGAACAGATTACATGGAGATGTGTGGGTCCCGACCGTCCCGACATGATCAACGTTCCACGTTCGAAATGCTGGTGGGGAGGGATACGAAAGATTCATTGCCCTCCTTTCCCGTTCCAACTCTTGCCAGCTAGTAGAATCTGGCTGTGTTGATAGATGGCGGGCAAACAATGTCAAAAGTCACCTGTAAATGATAATTTGGCCTGGCTCCGATGTAGTATTTCATTTTTTGTGTGCACAGTGTTTCACCATGTGCGCGGGGTTTAGGATCTGTGTGCGCATGTACATGCACACAGCTTAGAGGTAACAGTGGTTCTAATGTATGTGTTTAAATTAAAAGAGCATTCCTGGGATTATGGATGGAAAGATGAAGCAAATTTTTTCCAACTATCCTAATATCACCTTTCATTTTGAGCTTTTGTGTTCTTATCTTAAATATGTGGTTCATATAAAAATAATATCTGCTAATGCATGTGCAAATGATTTTCAGGATATTAGTACTCTTGTTACTCAGACTTAGGAGGATGAAACACCTCCTTACTATAACTGACAAAATACACTTACATCTGTGTATATACTAATGCTGAGACTTCCACATCCAAATTGAGAATAATTATGGCTGGAGATAGGGCAGGATCCAAAAACGGGGGAGGTTAGAGATCTCCTGCTGCCATCCTGGGGGCAGCTGTGGGACCCTTGTGCAATTTAGAACATTGTTAGTGATACTCCAATTATGCTGGATCATAATGGTCCCTGAGGGTCTGTTCTGCCAATCCAGGATCACTGGTGCATGAAGTGCTCTGGCCTACATCCCATAAGCTGAGTGGCTATGACCAGGTGGTATAGGACAGCCCGTGCTGGCTTTGTGCTAGCTGGATATTCCCCTATGCAAGGGGAATGATCAACTGTCTGTTTAAGCCAGAATGGTACAAAAAAATGAAGAGGGGCCAAGGTTTCAATCCAAGATAGTGAAACTTTCAGCCCCATCTGTCCCAATAGTCTATTGCCAGCAAGTCTCTCAGAGTTCAGGTCCCAGCAGTCCTAAGGTTTCAGGATCATGTTGTAATACTGAGAGGGGTTCTCCCACCAGGGCAGGTAATTCACCTCCTTGAGAGGCAGTAGCTAGGCTGACGGAAGAATTCTTCTGTCAATCTGGCACTATCTATACTGGGGTTAAGTCAAGTATACGTCTCTTAGGGGTGTGGATTTTTATGCTGATTTAAATTCCCAGTGTGGACCAGCCCTGAGAGAGTGTACTCAATCCCCAGTGTCAGAAAGCTGCTGCAGCAGAGTCAGTGTCTTAGCAATACACTGGGCAAAGCTGATCCTGGCAGGGGCTGCCTGATTCACTGCACTTACTGATTGGTGGAGGGGTGGAACCAAGCTACTACTTGTCCCAGCAGCAACCAGAGTTTGCTGGCTGCTTAGTGTGTTCCAAATACATTAGATCCTCCTTCCTTCTCATGCCCAGCATGCTATTCATAAACTCTAGGACTGGAAGGGAGCTCGAGAGGTCATCGAGTCCACTCCCCTGCCCACATGGCAGGACCAAATCTGTCTAGACCAGGGGTAGGCAACCTATGGCATGGGTGCCAAAGGTGGCACGCAAGCTGATTTTCAGTGGCACTCACACTGCCCAGGTCCTGGCCACCAGTCCGGAGGGTTCTGCATTTTAATTTAATTTTAAATGAAGCTTCTTAAACATTTTAAAGCCTTATTTACTTCACATACAACAATAGTTTAGTTATATATTATAGCCTTACAGAAAGAGACCTTCTAAAAACGTTAAAATGTATTACTGGTATGCGAAACCTTAAATTAGAGTGAATAAATGAAGACTCAGCACACCACTTCTGAAAGGTTGCCGACCCCTGGTCTAGATTATCCCTGATAGACATTTATCTAACCTACTCTTAAATATCTCCTCAGATGGAGATTCCACAACCTCTCTAGACAACTTATTCCAGTGTTCAACCACTCTGACATTTTTTCCTAATGTCCAACCTAAACCTCTCTTGCTCCAGTTTAAGCCCATTGCTTCTTGTTCTATCCTTAGAGGCTAAGATGAACAAGTTTTCTCCCTCCTCCTTATGACACCCTTTTAGATACCTGAAAACTGCTATCATATCCCTTCTCAGTCTTCTCTTTTCCAAACTAAACAACCCTAATTCTTTCAGCCTTCCTTCTTAGGTCATGTTCTCAAGACCTTTAATCATTCTTGTTGCTCTTCTCTAGACTCTCTCCAATTTCTCTACATCTTTCTTGAAATGTGGTCCCCAGAACTGGACACAATACTCCAGTTGAGGCCTAACCAGCGCAGAGTAGAGCGGAAGAATGACTTCTTGTGTCTTGCTCACAACACACCTGTTAATGCATCCCAGAATCATGTTTGCTTGTTTTGCAACAACATCACACTGTTGACTCATATTTAGCATGTGGTCCACTATACCCCCTAGATCACTTTCTGCCATACTCCTTCCTAGACAGTCTCTTCCCATTCTGTATGTGTGAAACTGATTGTTCCTTCCTAAGTGGAGCACTTTGCATTTATATTAAACGTCATCCTGTTTACCTCAGACCATTTCTCCAATTTGTCCAGATCATTTTGAATTACGACCCAAACCTCCAAAGCAGTTGCAATCCCTCCCACTTTGGTATCATCAGCAAACTTAATAAGTGTACTTTCTATGCCAATACCTAAGTCGTTGATGAAGATATTGAACAGAGCCCACTTCAGTTCCTGCACTTCTTCATCCTCGACACCCCTAGCTCCAATCCCCGGCTCCATTTCCTAACCACGTCCTCGGCTCATCCACTGGCTCTGGCATTCGGCTTCTGATCCCTGGCTCTGACCTTCAACTCCACTCTCACTTACACTGCCACATGTCCCAGCGCCCTGATTCTTGATGCCGGCTCTGCCCCACTCTAAACTTGCCACTCCCTTCGTTATGACCATTAGGACTGACTGCTCACATCCCATTTGTGATCCTGACAGCCAGAAAGGCAGAAGATCTTCCTTCTGCAAAATCCTCAGTGACAACTGAACAGGCCAAATAAGGAATTCTATTTTGAAGAATCCCAGAGGATCTTCCTCAAAACATAAGTCCCTTTCAGGGACAATACTATCTGGATCTGGATTACAATCTATCTGGATTAATACAGTCTGATTTCTTCTTCCTACTCCATGTTCTACTTGCTAAATAAATTCTATATTTAGCTTTATTGAGATTATTCTGATCAAGAATACTCTCCATGCTTTGAGAAGGAAAACAGATACAAGCATACAGGGTGCACTAATGAAATTTTGAAATGAGACCACCAACACACTAAGCTAAACAAGAGGATATCTTTTTAAAAGTTGAGAAAAAACACCAGACATCAGAATCAGCCCTGTGTAAGTGTCACTATGGCAAACTTAAGTGTTTCAGCAAAACTCCCCCAGATGAAGAAACCTATGTAAGCAAAGAAAGCAGTTTATACAGCAGAACCTCAGATTTACAAACACCAGAGTTATGAACTGACCAGTCAACCATACATCTCATTTGGAACCAGGAGTACACAATTAGGCAGCAGTAGAAACTTTTGAAAGACCCATAACGTTTTGTTCAGAGTTACAAACAACCTCCATTCCCAAGCTGTTTGTAACTCTGAGGTTCTACTGTACTGTGAGTGGTAAACAAATTAAATTAGGTCTGTCAATTAATCACAATTAATGCCTGTGATTATGTGAAAACAAAATTAATGTGTTAATTTTTTTAACATATTAATCACGTATGTCTGGGTGGGGAGGGAGGCATTGGTGGCTAGGGGCTGAAGCCCCAGCCTGGAGTTCCAAAGATGGAGTGGAGAGGGAAGCCCAAGCAGGGCTGGAGTCCTGCACTCTGAGTGGGGCTGAAGCTCAGAGCCCCCAGCTGGGCTGAAGCCCAGAGCTCAGTGCCTCAAGCCCTCTGCTCTGAGTGGGGCTGAAGAAAGGGGGTCACAATTTTTTCTAGTAGCAGGGTCACCATTTTTTTAAAGTCCAAATGGGGTCACCAGCACAAAATTTTTAGAAACACTGCCATAGAGAATAGGGGTATGGTAAGCTCAGTCATCCTGCACCAGCCTCTCCTCCCGTGCCACATGCCGAGTCTCTGAGGTAAAACTCCACCCTCCCTTGCAAACAAGGGCTCACCCAGCTGAAGGGAGTTATGTAAAACTAATAATAATAATTCTACATTTGTAAGTTGCACTTTCAGGATAAAGAGATCGCACTACAATACTTGTATGAGGTGAACAGAAAAATACTATTTCTTTTGTTTATCCTTTTTACAGTGGAAATATTTGTAATAAAAATAATAATATAAAGTGAGCACTGTGCACGTTGTATTCTGTGTTGTAATTGAAATCAACATATTTGAAAATGTAGAAAACACTCAAAATATTTAAATAAATGGTATTCTATTATTGTTTAACAGTGCAATTAAAACTGTGATTAATTGCAATTTTTTAAAATCTCATGATTAATCATGATTTTTTTTAATCATTTGACAGCCCTAAATTAAATTCAACTTCCTTGGCTGTCTCGCTTTTACCCCTTACTGCCTATGATAAACACCAGTCAAAGCTTTTATTCATCCCAACACAGCCTGAGAATGAATTATAGCCAGGTGCAAGTGAGAAAACAGCATTCAGACTGCATTTAATGCTCAGGACACTGTCACTGAGTAGGCAACAAGATCATGCTGCCCCTATATGCTTTCTATTCAGAAACCTAACAACAAGGCTTGAAAGTTTCCCTTGCTCACTCACCCCATATAAGTAAAAGGTTTGTCCTAGGGCTTGGCTACACTGGAGAGTTGCAGCGCTGATGCGGGGGTTACAGCGCTGCAACTCAGGATGTGGCCACACTTGCAAAGCATAGCCAGCGCTGCAACTCCCTGGTTGCAGCGCTGGCTGTACACCTGGTCTGCCTCGGGTGTAGCGATTCCAGCGCTGGTGATGCAGCGCTGGTCATCAAGGGTGGACACCAACAGCGCTTTTATTGGCCTCCGGGGTATAAGGAGGTATCCCAGCATACCTTTTCAGCCACTCTGGTAATCGTTTCACACTCCACTGCCCTGGGCTCAGCTGACCCCCCCTTTAAGTGCCCCGGGAATTTTAAAAATCCCCTTCCTGTTTGCTCAGCCAGGTGTGGAGTGCAATCAATCAATCAATCAATCAATCAATCACTGACCATGCCTCCACGCCCCAAACGAGCCCCAGCATGGAACAGTTCCAAGCTGCAGGACCTCATCAGTGTTTGGAGTGAGGAAGCTGTGCAATCACAGCTGCGCTCCAGCCGGAGAAATTATGATACCTATGGGCAGATATCAAAGTCCTTGCTGCTAAGGGGCCATGAACGGGACGCGTTGCAGTGCAGGGTAAAAATAAAGGAGCTGCGCAGTGCCTATTGCAAAGCCCGTGAGGGAAATCGCCGCTCAGGAGCTGCCCCCACGGCCTGCCGTTTTTACAAGGAGCTGGATGCCATACTTGGATGTGACCCCACTGCCAATCCGAGGAGCACGATGGAGAGTTCAGAGCAGGGAGAAGTGGGGGAGGGTGTAGAGGAAGCGGAGAGTGAGGCTACTGGACTGGAAGGAGACACCCCAGAGTCCCAGGAGGCATGCAGCCAGGAGCTCTTCTCAAGCCAGGAGGAGGCTAGCCAGTCGCAGCAGCTGGAAGTTGTTGGCGAAGAAGAAGCAGAGGAGCGTGTTCCGGGTAGGCAGATTTTATGTTTTGGGAGAGGAGGGTTGGGGTTATGGCTGCATGCATGCATGCCTAAATGTGGAATAGCCCATTGATTTGCTCTATCATGTCTCTGTAATCAGCCTCGGTAATCTCTTGAAAACTTGCAGCCAGAGCGTGGGCAATGTGCTTGCGCAAGTTTATAGGGAGAGCCACCGTGGTCCTTGTCCCGGTCAGGCTAACTCGTCCGAGCCACTGTGCTGCGAGGGGTGGGGGGACCATTGCTGCACACAGGCAAGCTGCATAGGGATCAGGGCGGAATCCACATTGCTGTAGAAGACCCTCCCTCTCTTCCCAGGTAACACGCAGCAGTGATATATCTGGCAGTAGGAAACCCTGTTGAGAATGTAGGGATACTGCTCAGTGCAGGGCGCCAGGTTCGCGGTCCCCCCCCGTGCAGGTTGGCAGCTTGGCGGCCCCAGCCTCCTGCAGGTCGGCAGCTTCGAGGTCCCCCCCCCCCCGCAGGTCGGCAGCTTTGCGGTCCTCCCCTTGCAGGTCGGCAGCTTCGAGGTCCCCCCCCTTGCAGGTCGCCAGCTTCACGGTCCCCCCCCCGCAGGTCGGCAGCTTCGCGGTCCCCGCCCCTTGCAGGTTGCCAGCTTCGCGGTCCCCGCCCCTTGCAGGTCGCCAGCTTCCTTTTCCCTCCTGTCCCCTGTGCAGGCCCCCAGCTCCCTCCTCTACCCAGTGCAGAGAAACCCCAGTGAGCCATCAGGCAGTTCCCCTTCCCAGGTGAAGTCGGGGCAGAAACACTCACCCCATTGCTCGCCATGCCTTTGCTTCCGTGGCCTCTCTGTGCTATGTTAGGTATGTGGGAATGATGCTACAAAAAGTCTACAAACTCCTTCACTGTGTGATAATAAACAATGTAGCCTCTGTGTACTACATGTTTCTATGTATGTTTTTTTAAGTGACCTTGAATAATGCAGCTGGATCACTGCCTGCCCGTCGCTTGCAGAACTTGAGGAAAAATCCGCGAAAATCAAAAGAAGAATTGATCAAAGCAGTTATGAATCAGTACGCCAGAGAAAGTAGGAAGACGCAGGAATGGAGAGAGAAAATGCATGAGTGGAGGCAAACACAAAGCAGGAGAAAGGAATTGGCTACCAGAAAAACCTCGAAGCAGTTGATAAGCCTCCTGGCTCGCCAAACTGACTCTTTCCAGTCTCTCGTAGCCATGCAGGCAGATCTGTACCGTGGTAACCCACATCCCTCCCAAAGCTCTCTTTCTTGTTCCCCAGTATTTGCACAAAACACCCTTCTCCAGCAGCCTGTTTCTTACTACCCCCAACTGCCACCAACACCTGTACGATCACCTACCAGCCCTGATAACTACAATCCTTACCCTGTGCACTCCACCCCCATGATGCTGCAGCATATTAATCCTGAAGTGCAGCAGGCATTGAACAGCAATCCAAACAGGACATATTCAAACCTATGAATGTACAGTCCACCACCCTACCCCTCTGCCCTTTTATGTACTGTATTTTGAATAAAGGATTTCATGGCTTTTACAATAGTTTTTATTATTGCAGAAAGTGGTAAATACTGTACCCCAAGGGAAAAACGAGCACAGTAAAGGCACCAAACATTACTGTTGGCTCTCAGCATCAAATTGCTCCCTTAAGGCATCCCTAATCCTTGAAGCCCTGTGCTGGGCCTCTCTAGTAGCCCTGCTCTCTGGCTGTTCAAATTCAGCCTCTAGGCGTCGAACCTCGGAGGTCCATTCCTCACTGAATCTTTCACCCTTCCCTTCACAAATATTATGGAGGGTACAGCACGCGGATATAACAGCGGAGATGCTGCTTTCCCCCAAATCTAGCTTCCCATAAAGACAACGCCAGCGGGCTTTCAAACGGCCAAAAGCACACTCCACAGTCATTCTGCACCGGCTCAGCCTGTAGTTGAACCGGTCCTTGCTCCTGTCAAGCGTCCCTGTATACAGTTTCATGAGCCATGGCATTAAGGGGTAAGCGGGGTCTCCAAGGATCACAGTGGGCATTTCGACGTCCCCTACTGTGATCTTGCGGTCTGGGAAAAAAGTCCCGGCCATCAGCTTCCTGAACAGGGCACTGTTCCAAAAGATGCGTGCATCATGCACCTTTCCAGGCCATCCTGAGTAAATGTCAGTGAAACGCCCACGGTGATCCACAAGCGCTTGGAGAACCACGGAGAAATACCCCTTGCGATTAATGCCAGGTGGGGTGGTGACAGAATAGGAATATGTGTCCCATCTATTGCCCCTCCACAGTTAGGGAAACCCATTTGTGCAAAGCCATCCACAATGTCCTGCACGTTCCCCAGAGTCACAGTTCTTCTTAGCAGGGTGCGATTAATGGCCCTGCAAACTTGCATCAGCAGTATTCCAACAGTGGACTTTCCCATTCCAAACTGGTTCGCCACCGACTGGTAGCTGTCTGGAGTTGCCAGCTTCCAGATTGCAATAGCCACACGCTTCTCCACTGGCAGGGCAGCTCTCAATCTCGTGTCCCTGCGCCGCAGGGTAGGGGCGAGCTCAGCACACAGTCCCATGAAAGTGGCTTTTCTCATCCGAAAGTTCTGCAGCCACTGCTCGTCATCCCAGACTTGCAGGACGATGTGATCCTACCACTCAGTGCTCGTTTCCCGAGCCCAAAGGCGCCGTTCCATGGTGCTGAGCACGTCTGTTACTGCCACAAGCAATTTACTGTCTTGAGCGTCAGGCAAATCAATATCATCGTCTGACTCCTCACTGTCACTTTGCAGCTGAAGGAATAGCTCCACTGCCATGCGTGATGTGCTGGCAACATTCATCAGCAAGGTCCTCAGCAGCTCGGGCTCCATTTGTAACAGAAATCACGCTGCAGACTCACAATGCCGCCAAACTGCTCGGAATGTGTAGCAAAGCACCACGGGGCGTTGGGACAGGAAGCGGAAAGACTCGCACCCTTCCGTCCCCTTCCCACAAGCCACAGCGCCAAAATGGGACGAGGTGCTCTGTGGGATAGCTGCCCACAATGCACCACTCCCAACAGCGCTGCAAGTGCTGCAAATGTGGCCACACTGCAGCGCTGGTAGCTGTCAGTGTGGCCACACTGCAGCGCTGGCCCTACACAGCTGTACGAACACAGCTGTAACTACCAGCGCTGCAGAACTGTAAGTGTAGCCATGGCCCTAGTGTGGCAAGGGAACCTATACTATCCATTGCAGCAGAATTTAAGGTTTCATTTATAATAAAACAAGTATTTATCCCTTAGGCTTGTGAAGACAGACTACTGTGAAAATGTGAACTAAATATAAACTAACGTATTTTCATCATTCTGAGTCTGTAGAAAGCCAGCTGCAGTGCCTTGGTGGCTGCTCATTGCTTTGGCAAGCAGCTGCAGTCAAACTAACAAGGGCCTGGTCAGTTTTGCTACTGTTTCTAGAAACCCTAGAGCTCTAGTGAGTACAGAAGTGAACACTACTTTTCCTCCCCTTGAAGCAGCAGCCAAGAGGAGATGTAGAGTAACAGAAACTGTCTCTGCGCTCAGTAGCTAGATAGCTCTGTGGGAGGGATAGCATAGCAAAGAGTCTCTCTTTTTCCATCAACATTCTTCTTAATTCTAATAAACAAAATATCTCTTTGTATCAGAGGAAATGGAAGAAAACTAACAGAAGTTGAACTTTTTATTGAGCCAAATAACCTCAACCTATAAATGTAAGTATAATAAATACAACACACTGCATCACTCAGCAATTACTCTGTCACACTTCTATTACTAACAAACCATTTTCAGCATATCAGAATACAATAATGTTCCAATATGTGTCATTATTTTATGTTACTGTGCTGCATATATAAGAGAGACAAAGTGGGTAAGATAATATCTTTTAATGGATCAACTTCTGTTGGAGCAAGAGACAAACATTCAAGCTACACACAGTGCTCGTCTCTTTCACGAACAAAAGTTGGTCCACTAAAAGATATTACCTCACCCACCCTGTCTCTCCAATATCCTGGGACCAACATGGCTATAACTACACTGCATTTATAACACAGATAAGGAATCAATGACTGGGAGCACATTAAATGTAGTGCATGTTGAATAAAATCAAAATTATGATGACAATTCTATTTAAGTTCAGTGCTTGAAATTTTAAATAATAATTGTTTGTGATGTTCTTAGAAGCTGGAAAATAGCACTCAATTTTGTAACAATAGATTGTCTGTTGATTTAATAAAAAAACTGAATCTTAAAGTTATGTTCCTCAATTTCAGAGAAACAAGCTAGAAGTGAATGGAATCAGATTGTCTGTTGATTTAATAAAAAAACTGAATCTTAAAGTTAATGTCCTCAATTTCAGAGAAACAAGCTAGAAGTGAATGGAATCAAATGTCAGAAGCTATTAAAACATTGAAAAACTTAATTGACTTGATCTCTTCAGAGCTGCTTTCAAAGGCGGTATCATCACAAAGGTACAGAAGAAGCAACATCTATAAAGGCTTTGCAGTGCACTGTCAGCGTTACTGCGCTAACCATACCTTTGACCTCCTAGTCTCTTTGAGTGCAACCCCTCTCACACTGCAGACCCAAGGTGCTAAATGTGATTACCTCAGCAGGCTCCAGTTATGTTCAGTACCTGCAGTTCATAGATTCATAGATTATAAGGCCAGAAGGGACAATGAGATCATCGAGTCTGACTTCATTCATAACACAGGCCATGGCACTTCTCTATTGGAACAACAGCATATTTTTTTTAGAAAAACATCCAATCTTGATTTAAAATCTTCCAGTCATAGAGAACTCACCACAACCCTTGGTAAGTTGTTCCAATGGTTGCCTGTTGCCTCCATCAAGCTTGCTGGGGTATGCTGCTAATAATCAACAACTTCTTTGTCAACTAGTTTCAGAAGTCCTTCTATAGAAGTCTGATTGCTACGACTGTATTAGAAAATGGGAAAACAATCCCCTGCTTCCCACTGAAAAAACCCCCCAATATCAAAATATTAGTAGAGATAGCATATTACCTGTTGCCTCCTTTCCACCTCAGTATGTTCTCCCTGGGAATTGTTCTCTCACTAGTTCACCCCATCTCTCTCTCTGCACACAATCCTTTTTACCACTAAGTATCCCTTTGATCTTTAGACTCCCAGCCTTGTCAAAGCAGCTGTGTAACTTCGGGTTGGAGCTTAGAAGTAGACCATTGTCTTGTAATTTCTCCCTGAGTGTTTATTGGGAGGTTGTTTTATCTAGAGCCATTTCTGCTATTTTTTCCAACAGTCCCCAATTAAACTAGACCAATACATTTGTTACCTCTGACCCCTTTGTGGCCTCCCCACTCACTGTCTGAGGCCTCCAGCCATCACCTTCCTCACATTCCCCAGCCTCACATTCCCCTCCCTCCAGACCAGAGATTTAGGCTACAATTCCTCCTGACCTTCAATGTGACTGCCAAGTGCTGTTACCTCCTAGGGGCTATAACAGGGTTTACCAGCTAGCCATTACATTATTTATTATTAAATAAAGCCATGTATGTATTTAGAACAAAATCATTACAGAGAAAACACATCTTGAAAACAATTAACAGCTTATATGCCTATCTAAGCTTACCAGGTGTCACCTTCCTTCACATGGTGACGCTGGTAGGTTTCAAAGTCCTTCAAACCCTTCCAGCAGTGTTTTGCACTCCTAGTGAAAGTCTCCAGTCAGTTCTTGGATCGAGTAAGGAAGACTCGTCCCCACTCCCCCCAGAAGCAAGCTGCCCACTTTATACAATTCTTGGTTCGTTGCTGGGCCTCTGGAACCTGGTCAAAACAAGTAAGTATACGCAATGCTATTTCTGCCATCTTTGTTTACTTGTCTAGACATCTGTGATAATTACCCCCAGTGGTGTTAGTTCTCGATAGTTCATTCAAGCTTAAGTGACTTTCCTGTCATCACTGCATTGCATATCTTATTATCCCCTTCAAACCCAGACAATAACAATACAAGTGAGACAGGAAAACTGAGTCACACCATATCGTTTCATAATAATAAATCAGAAGTTTCCCAGTTCTCCACAACATTCATACAGGCAAGTCTAACAACACTTCATAACTATAAACTAACTTTACTTCCCTGACCAGGTCACATACAGTATTCATAATATTATTGACCGATCAGTATTTTTAAATTTTTCAAGAGCAGCTCCATGTCTGCTACATTAATGACTTAAATTACTTATATTCTAAATTATTTGCATTATTAAAATCATTTTACTCTAAAAGGGAACCAAACCATCAAGCTTGCTGGGGTATGCTGCTAATAATCAACAACTTCTTTGTCAACTAGTTTCAGAAGTCCTTCTATAGAAGTCTGATTGCTACGACTGTATTAGAAAATGGGAAAACAATCCCCTGCTTCCCACTGAAAAAAACCCCCAATATCAAAATATTAGTAGAGATAGCATATTTCCATTGAAACTTCCAATCTTAATGTAAATGTATCAGGCTTAAACTGGAATTCTATAAAGAGAAAGGAAATTCACTTCTCACAGCTATATATTCCAAAATGTCTACAAAACAGCAGGCAGACAGTGTAATGTCCTTAAACCAACAATGCATGGGAGAACTCTTGGAGACAAATTTACCTGAAACATCATGGCTTAATTTAGCTTGACTATCACAGTAATTTGCTGGAAGTTTCAAAAAGTGCTGATCAATTTTAGCTCAAAACAGAGTGGAATGTTATGCTAATTGCTAAATCAGAGGTTTAATCTAGGTCCCACTTAAAAGCAGATTTGTAAAACTATCATTAAGAACTTGTTAGATCAGACAGAAGAGTAACATTCAAAGCAGTGAACAAGCATAATTTAAATAAATTCAGAGACTGTTACATGTACAACATTCCACTGGGGGTAAATCTGGCTTGTACCCGGCATGCTGAACTCCATACTATGAACAATCACATCTTTTTACATGTCTGTATACAACAGCAGTCAGCTGCCCAGTGAGCTCAAGAGTTAAGTTGAACACAAACATGCAAAAATTTGGTAGTGGGGTTCATACACTCAGGATCTGCACACAAAGGAATCCTTCCTTCTGGGTGTGGATATCCCACTCCATGTGTGCCAAGAGGAAGTCAACCACTTGTGCAGCATGCTTCTTCCTCATCCCTACAAAGGGACTTCCATAGGTCCAGGAGCTACTTATCAAATGGTACAGGGAATGGACTCACATAACTTCCTCGAATCACACTCTGACACTACCAGTTAACTAATCCAATTGGGGCTTAATTGTCTTTTGCGTTCTCACCTCATCCCCTTCCTGTACAGCAGAAGCCCCCTTAAAGGTGAACAGCCCAGGTTCAGGCACAGTCTGGGGAGCCCGTGATAACTTTCTGTAATAGAGCCATACTGCTAGAGAGCTGGAGAGGGTAGGAGGTTATTAGAGCCACTGCAGAGGCACATGGCTTCTGCAGGGTAGGCTATCGGATTCCCTGACTTACAACGGGCTATGGAGGGATCTGTGGTTTCTGGGGCCAGAATCCTTGTTTCTTCCGTAGGGAGGCAAACCAAGCTCACTGACTGAATCATTTCTTTTTCATCCTCCCTGCAGGTTTTGTCATGTGAGGGTACAGAGGAAGACTCCTATGCCCACAGAATGTAACCCTTAAGGTAATGTGCATAAGAACATATCAGAAATCACACTTTTTCTGTTTTCCATTCTTGTTCCAGGGAGAAAGTATCTGTTGTTCTGAGTCAAGGCATCATCATGATACAGGAAAGACAACTCATTCTAGATCAAAGAACTATTCAATTTACAGCAAAATGACTTACCTTAATGTTATCAAATCACAATATTATGGGATCCTCATATGAAGATCCTTTTCTAAATACAATGCTGAGTAACTATAATGGGACAGTCTAAATAACACCCATAATTATTATATACATGGGGGTCATGTTTTTTTGACCAAAACTGACTATCATATACATGATGTGGTTTTATGTTTTTTTAATTTCATTTATAAAAGCGTCTTTTAACAAAAATATGAATTATGAAATATAAATAGATGTGGATCAGTATCTCTTGTCTAACCAAGACTCTTGCCTTTTGAATCATTAGGAATCTAAGCTATATTTGATGACCACACAAATCAGAAAATGCGTACACAAATCAAGGCCATTAGAAGGTGTTATAACTGACCAGCTTAAATGTGTGGTTAGAAATACTGTCCTTTTATTCTGAATAAGGGATTAAAATTCCACCACTATATAAATAATGTTCATGGGTCTCTGCTCCTCACAGCTCCCCTACTGTACCTTCCGCATCCATCCTTGTGCCTTCAACTCCCCTTCTTCCATTCCTATATCACTGCTCCCCACTTGTGCCCCTCACTGCCTTCCTCCCCTTTTGCCACCCACTTTCAAATACTTCTCCCCTTGCACATCTGCTCCTTCCCACTCCTGTTCTCCTTCTGCTTCCCTATATATTAATGAAAGTGGAGACTCAATGTGTTCCTTTCACTTGTCTATACACCATCCTGATGCATTTGCCATGTTACCTTTGGGAACACTTGTGTATCAGCACCATGAAAATGAATACACTCAAAACAAATGCTAAAAGAGAACTCTAGAAATGCTCATTTCTACATGTTCCAAAGAGGAGAGGTCGGTGCACTTGTGTTGGACTCCCATCAATTGTTTAAATTCCAAATGTTTAAAGATTTAATCACTTAAGTCTCATGCTCCGTATGTCCCCTTCAACTTCCAGCCATTGGATCATGTGATACCTTTTTTTGCTAGATTGAAGAGCTCTTATCAAATATTTGTTGCCTAGGTAGGTACTTATAGACTGTACTCAAGCCATCTCTTACCCTTCTTTTTGTTAAGCAAAATAGATTGAGCTCTTTGAATGTATCATTATAAAGCCTGTTTTCTAATGCTTTCATCATTCTTACAGCTGTTCTCTGAACCCTCTCAAATTTATCAACATCCTTCTTGAATTCTGAACACCAGATCTGGACACAGTGTTCCAACAGTGGTCATACCAATGCTAAATACAGAGGTAAAATAGCCCCTCTTTTCTTAATGAAAATTCCCCTTCTTACACATCCCAGAATCACATTAGCCCTTTTGGCCACAGCGTTGCACTGGAAGCTCACATCCAGCTGATTATCCACCACGACACCCAAATCCTTTTCAGAGTCATTTCCTCCCTAGACAGTGTCCCCTGTCCTGTAAGTATGGCTCACATTCTTTGTTCCTAGATGTATATGTTTAAAATTAGTCACATTAAAATGCACATTGTCTACTTCCACCCTGTTTACCAAGTGATCCAGATTGCTGTGTATTAGTGACCTGCCCTCTTCATTATTTACCACTTCCTCAATTTCTGTGTCATCTGCAATGATTTTACGTTTTCTTCCAGGTCATTGAAAAAATGTTAAATAGCATAGGGTCAAGAACCAATCCCTCTGGAACCCCACTAGAAATTGACCCCTCTAGGTGATGATTCCCTGTTCACAATTACATTTTGAGGCCTATCAGTTAGCCAGCTTTTACCCTACATGCTTACAGTGTTTTTTTAAAATCATCCTTAGCCATTTGTCCAAGTTTCTACTTTTTCTAAGATTCCTTTTTGGTTTTCAGGTCACTAATATGCTCCTGATGCAACCAGGCTGGCCTCTTACTATTCTGCCTTTCTTTCCTTCACACTGGAATAGTTTGCAGTTATGCCTTTAATATTGTCTCTTTGAGAAACTGCCAGTTCTCCTGAACTCCCTTTCCCCTTAGATTTTCCTCCTATGGGACCCTACTTACCAGTTCTCTGAGTTTGTTAAAGTCTGCTTTTAAAAAAATCCATTGTGCTTATTGTGATGCTCCTACTCCTTCCTTTCCTTGTAATCATGAAGCTGATCATTTCATGATCACTTTCACCTAGGTTGCCTTCCACTTTCAGATTGGTAACTAATTCCTCCCTGTTGGTCAGAATCAAATTTAATCTCTATATCATTAAAACTGAATGAATTTTAAAACATCTAAATTAACTGGCACCACTTTTGCTTTTCATTTACTTTTTCCATAATTCTTGCATTAGATATTGAAAATAAACTAGGCATTATCACTTTGTTTCTTGTCAGTTTCACATTTTGGTTCACATGAACCTGCACAGCGTTCCAGTATTAAGGTTACAACAGTGTCCCTTTAGACTCTCTGACTCCTACTCCTACATTATAGTTTTTAAAGTTCTGCACTACTCCTACATTTCAGAGCTAGTTGTCTAAATGATTTGAGAAAATAATGCATATGATTTAGAAGCTGAACAAAAGAGAAATAATAATTACAATAGATAAAATAGCCTGCAGCAAAATTCAGCTCCTCAGTAGCAGAATTCTTTTAATCCTGTGTTGAAACATCCAAGTTAATCAATTAATACCCAATTTGAAATTAATTTAGGTGGTACATGTTAATTTCCAGGTTTCATGTTTATGGGTATAAAAGTAAAAGACAAAAACATTCTGTCTTTATCCTTGGTAAAATGCACACATTTAAAAAATTGAAGTGTTTGATTGAAGAGATAAAAAATGACATATGCATTATTTATTAGCATTGTCAAAAGACATTTCTTTCACTATTTGGCAACTGCTGGTTGTCTTCCTTATCCAAAATCACCATAGCATCAATAGGAGGAAAAATGGAAAGGTAACATGCCACCAACTGTTGTTCTTTGAGTGAACGCCTCTGCAGATCCACACTTGTGGGATGTGCCTCAACAGTGCAGTCCTCAAAACTATGTAGAAAAGCAGTCCTCTTTGGGCCATACAAACATCCCCTCATGGAACTGGAAATCAGATAGGTGACTATCAAAGAGAGAGAGAGAGATTCCTAAATACTCTTCTACTAATTTGAAAACTCTCAGAAGATCTCTGAAGAACCAAGAAAGAAGGGCAGAAAGTATGGATCTGTTGAGTCACTACACCTAAGGAACTGCAGTATGTTAAATAAACCTCTTGTCACCTTCAAGAATTAATACTGCAGATTCTGCAGGTGGGAAGTAAATAAGCAGTGCCCTCACCCCCTGAAAATAAAATAGAATAAGGAGGGCTGAGGAGGACTAATTACATTGAAGAACTGCCCTCCCACAACAAAGATCTGAGTGACATGACAAATCAAGGACCTAGTGTAATTGAAACTTCTTTAGATCTTGCAGAATGAGCTCTCAAATTACTGAGGAAACTAGCTACCTGATTGCAAGTATGCATATATCTTGACTAGGATGCTGAATCTGACTTTAGATTTCTCAATAACAAAACAAAATAAGCAATAACATGCTGGGTTTCAGAGGACTCTGAGGACAAATGCTGTCTTGGATAATATGTGACTGATGTAACAAGGACGGAAGACATGTAGAGCATTGAAGGTAGAAGATGGATATATAGAGCATTGGAGGTGCTCAAATGCAGCACAACAAAGTTTTTAAAGCCCGGTATCATAACTCTGCAGGAAATGAAGAACAGTTTCTTCACATCAACCATAGCATCCACAAAGTCTTTATCTCTGGAATAGCTCTAGGAGGCAGACAATCTGACTAATCCAGGTTGTTTACAAACAATGAGAGCCAAGCATTTCTAGTTGTGAAGCATTCTGAAATTACTTGCACTTGGATCCAGGCTGAGCCATCTGACTCTGTGAGCGTGGAATCAATTATTGAGTGTGACAAATACAAAGTCTTCTCTTCCTAGTTTCAGCTTGTCAGGCTTTGGAGCAGGGGTCTCAAACTCAAATGACCACGAGGGCCACATGAGGACTAATGCATTGACCCGAGGGTCACATCACTGACACACACCCCTCACTGCCTCTGGCCCCACCCCCACTCCACCCCTTCCATTAGGCCCCGCCCTGCCCCATTTCAATACCTTCCCCGAACTCCCCACCCCAGTGCTGCCCCAGGGGTGCAGAAAGGGTGCAGGGTGTCGCAGGGGCTCAGGGCAGGGAATTGAGGTGCAGGAGGTGTGCAGGGTCGGCAGAGGCTCAGGGCAGAGAGTTGGTGTGTGGGGTGCAAGAGGGTGAGGGGTGCAGCACGGGATCGGGGTGCAGGGTACATCAGGTAGCTCAGGGCAGGGAGGGCAGGAGGGGTGTGGGATGCAGCAGGGGGCTCAGGGCAGGGAGTTGGGGTGCAGGAGGTGTGCAGGGTGTGGCAGGGGGCTCAGAGCAGGGAGCTGGGGTGCAGGAGGGGTTCAAGGTGCGAGCTCCAGCCTGGTACCGCTTAACTAGAGTGGCTTTGGGGTGGCAGCGGCGCGCACCGGGGCCAGTGCAGGCAGGGAGCCCCATGCCACTCCCATCCAGGTAGCAGCTGGAACCGCGTCCCTGCAGCCTCTAGGGGAGGGGGATGGACTCAGGGTTCCGTGCGTCTGCTGCTCTTGCTGCTCCTCCAGGTACCTCCCGTAAAGCTCCCATTGACCGCGGTTCCCTGTTCCTGGCCAATGGGAGCTGTGGGTGCAGTGCCTGGAAGGAGGCAATGCAGGAGCCCTCTGCCTCCTCCCCCTTCCCCCAATGGCCCAAAGGGGTGTGCTGTCAGCTGCTTCAGAGAGCGGCATGGGGCTCTCAGCACCACAGGGGGCAATCCCGTGGGAAGGCAGAGGGGCGTGGGGAGCTTGGCAGGCCACATACAAGAGCCCCATGCACCGCATGTTTGAGACCCCTGCTTTGGAGGAATTGGGGGCAATACATCAGTTAGCACCTGTGGGGTTAGAGCCATGCCCTTCCTGTTTAGTGAAACCTAGCTAAGAGAGATTATTGCTAATACCTTCCTGGGGGTTGGCAAGCTGCTTGTGTTTTAGGGGGGAGGGATAGCTCAGTGGTTTGAGCATTGGCCTGCTAAACTTAGGGTTGTGAGCTCTGTCTTTGAGGGGACCACTTAGAGATCTGGGGCAAAATCTGGTAGGGAGCTGCACTCAATGACCTTTGGGTTCCTTCCAGTTCTGTGAGATAGGTATATCTCAATTTATTTTCTTTGAAGAAGCCTTAGACTATTGGCTCAGGAATCCAATTCTTGACTTAAATGGAATTATGCTGATTTACACCTGTGATGCTGCAGACCAGGTGCCAGCTCATGCCAAGGCTCCTAGGAATCACTGACACTGACAAATGCATTGCAGGAAACCAGTCTGGCTCATCTGTGCATTAGTATTGTTAAAATAGGTATTAGATTTATAGAACTATGTTTAGTGTATAGATTTTATGAAATGCTTGTGAGTTGCTGCATGCATTAATCTAACATAATATTTGTATCTCTTGTTATAAGGTAATATTTAAGTGTTTGCTCTGTAACTATAAATGTGTTTGCTATGAAACTGGAAACCAGGTGATGTCTTTGGTGTGTGATAAGACAGTTACTCACCTTTGTAACTGTTGTTCTTCAAGATGTGTTGCTCATATCCATTCCAATTAGGTGTGCGCGCGCCACGTGCACGTTCGTCAGAAGATTTTTACCCTAGCAACACTCGGTGGGTAGGCTGGGTCGCCCCCTGGAGTGGCGCTCTTATGGCGCCAGATATATACCCCTGCCAGCCCAACAGCCCCTCAGTTCCTTCTTGCCAGCTACTCTGACAGAAGGGAAGGAGGGCGGGTTTGGAATGGATATGAGCAACACATCTCTAAGAACAACAGTTACAAAGGTGAGCAACCATCTTTTCTTCTTTGAGTGCTTGCACATATCGATTCCAATTAGGTGACTCCCAAGCCTTACCTAGGCGGTCGGGTCGGAGTGAGATGTCGCAGAATGTAAAACTGCTGAGCCAAATGCTGAATCATCTCTGGACTGTTGTACCAATGCATAATGTGACGCAAAGGTGTGAATCGATGACCAAGTAGCTGCCCGACATATCTCCTGGATGGGAACATGGGTCAGGAAGGCAGCAGATGAAGCTTGAGCCCGAGTAGAATGGGCGGTGAGGTGGCTAGTTGGAACGTGAGCCAAATCATAGCAGGCACGGATGCAAGACGTCACCCAAGATGAAATTCGCTGGGAGGAGACCGACAGGCCCTTCATCCGGTCTGCCACCGCTACAAAGAGCTGAGGCAACTTTCGAAAGGGCTTTGTTCTTTCGATGTAAAAGGTGAGAGCCCTGCGGACGTCTAGGGAGTGCAGCTGTTGTTCCTGGCGCGACGAGTGCGGCTTTGGGAAGAAGACCGGAAGGAAGATGTCTTGATTGACATGAAAGGTGGACACCACCTTAGGGAGGAAGGCGGGGTGTGGTCGCAGCTGTACCTTGTCCTTATGAAACACTGTATACGGGGGGTCCGCTGTCAGGGCCCGAAGCTCGGATACTTGCCTTGCCGAAGTAATGGCGACGAGGAAGGCTGTCTTCCAGGAGAGGTACAGCAGCGAGCAGGTGGCTAGCGGTTCAAAAGGAGCACTCATAAGTTTGTCTAGAACCAGATTGAGGTCCCAGGTAGAGGTAGGGCGTCTAACCTGCAGGTACAAACATTCCAAGCCCTTGAGGAACCTTGAAAGCATGGGCTGAGAGAAGACTGATCGCCCGTTCTCCCCTGGGTGGAAGGCAGAGATGGCTGCCAGGTGTACTTTTATGGAAGAGACCACTAGACCATGTTCTTTCAGGGACCAGAGGTAGTCCAGGACAGCAGGAACTGGTACCTGCGTGGGGACAGCATTACGTTAAGCGCACCAGCAGGAGAAACACTTCCACTTGGCCAGACATGTCAACCTAGTGGAAGGCTTCCTACTGCCCAAGAGTACCTGTTGGACCAAGGCAGAGCAACGTAACTCTGACCAGCTTAACCACGCAGCAACCATGCTGTGAGGTGAAGAGACTGTAGGTCTGGATGGTGAAGTCTGCCTAAGTCCTGAGTCATGAGATCCTGCCAGAGTGGTAGGGGAATTGGGTCTGCCACTGAGAGGTTGAACAACATGGTGTACCAGTGCTGCCTCGGCCACGCTGGAGTGATCATGATCAGGTGGGCCCTGTCCCTGCAGAGCTTGAGGAGGACCCTGTGGACCAGCAGGAAGGGTGGAAAGGCATACAGTAGATGGTTCCTCCACGGTATCAAGAATGCGTCTGAGAGGGAGCCTGGGGAGCGCCCCTGGAAGTAGCAGAACACTTGGCATTTTCTGTTCTCACGGGAGGTGAAGAGGTTTATGTGGGGAAAACCTCACTTCCAGAAAACAGAATGGATAGCGTCCGCACGAATCAACCACTCGTGAGAGAGGAAGGATCTGCTGAGGTGACCTGCCAGAGTGTTCTGAACTCCTGGGAAAAAGGACACTCCCAGATCGATTGAGTGGGCTATGCAAAAGTCCCAGAGCTGGATGGCTTCCTGACAAAGGAGGGAGGAGCATGCTCTGCCCTGCTTGTTTATGTAAAACATAGCCGTTGTGTTGTCCGTGAACACTGAAACACAACGGCCTTGGAGATGCTCTCAAAACACCTGGCATGCTAGATGAACTGCCCTCAGCTTCCCCACATTGATGTGTAAGGTTAGTTCTTGAGCTGACCAGAGGCCTTGAGTGCGGCAGCCCTCGAGGTGGGCACCCCAACCCAGAGATGACGCATCCGTGGTTAGGGCCATCAAAGGTTGCGGTGGGTGGAATGGCATCCCTACACAGACTAGAGTGTGGATTAGCCACCAGGTTAGGGAGCCTAGAACACTTAGGGAAACAGTGAGTATTGAGTCCAGGCTGTCCCGGCCTGGCCAATATATTGAGGCAAGCCAGATTTGGAATGGACGGAAGCGTAGCCTGGTGTGTTTGGTCAAGAAGGTGCAGGCGGCCATGTGACCTACTAGGCTGAGATAAGTGCGAGCCAGTGTTGTCGGGAAGGTTTGGAGGCCTTGAATAATTGTAGCCATCGCTTGAAAATGAGGCTGCGGCAGGCAGGCTCTGGCCAGATCGGAGTCCAGAATCGCCCCGATGAAGTCTATTCTCTGCGTGGGTATCAGAGTAGACTTCTCTATGTTGATCATCAGACCTAGGGTCCTGAATAGGTCTTTGATGATGTACAGGTGATGTCTCACTTGTGACTCAGAGGTCCCTCGAATGAGCCAATCATCGAGATATGGGTAGACGTGCACCCAACGACACCTGAGGGAGGCGGTGACTACAGCCATGCATTTTGTGAATACTCACGGAGCCGCAGAAAGGCCAAATGGAAGGACCGTGAACTGAAAATGTTGATGGTTGACCATAAAACGGAGGTACCATCTGTGTGGTGGGTAAATTGCGATGTGGAAATACTCGTCCTTCATATCGAGGGCGGCATACCAGTCTCTGGGATCCAAAGACAAGATAATGGTCCCCAGGGATACCATGCAGAACTTCAACTTTATCATGAATTTGTTGAGTCCTCGCAGGTCTAGGATCGATCGTAGACTTCCCTTTGCCTTGGGGATTAGGAAACAGCAGGAATAAAACCCCTTTCCCCTTAGGTCTTTTGGTACCTCCTCTATGGCTCCAGTGGTTAGGAGCGACTGGACCTCTTGCAAGAGGAATTGCTCGTGATAAAGTTGAAGTTCTGCATGGTATCCCTGGGGATTTCCTGCTGTTTCCTAATCCCCAAGGCAAAGGGAGGTCTACGACCGATCCTAGAGGAGGGAGGGTGGGAAGGTAGGGTTGAAACAAACTGAAGGTGCTATCCCAACTCCACCATGCGCAGGACCCAATGATCCAAAGTTAGCTGGGACCACACTGGGAGGAAATGGGAGAGGCGGTTGTAAAAGGGAGGGGAAGGATCCAGGAAAACAACTGGTGGGCCGTCCTCAGGCATCCCAATCAAAAGTTCTATTTGGGCCCCACCGGTTGTTTAGCAGAGGCCTGATTTTGACCCCCTTGTGAGCCAGACTGCCTCCGTCGATTCCCTCAGCCACGCCTTCTGCTGAAGCCCTGTCGTGGCCTAGGCGGGGGGTAGGTACGGTGAGGTTGGGGTCGGAAGGTCCTGCGTTGGGTCACTGGTGTGTGCATCCCCAGCGAGCACATTATTATGCGATTGTCCTTTAGACTTTGTAATCTGGGATCAGTCTTGTCTGAGAAGAGCCCCTGGCCTTCAAAGGGCAAGTCTTGAATGATTTGTTGTAATTCAGGAGGAAGGCCTGATACCTGGAGCCAGAAGATATGCTTCATCGTCACTCCTGACGCCAGAGTCCTGGCAGCAGAGTCCGCTGCGTCCAGAGAGGCTTGGAGGGAGGTTCTCGCCACCTTCTTACCCTCCTCAAGAAGGGCCGCAAATTCTTGTCAGGACTCCTGGGGAAGAAGCTCCATAAACTTCCCCAAGGACATCCATGTGTTATAGTTATACCTACTTAGGAGGGCTTGCTGGTTTGCCACCCTAAGTTGAAGGCCCCCAGCCGAATATATTCTGCGGCCTAGGAGGTCCATGTGCCTAGCCTCCGACATGGGAGCAGGAGCTTGCTGTCCATGACGTTCCTCTCGTTCACCGATTGAACTACTAGGGAGCAAGGAGGTGGGTGTATGCAGAGATACTCGTACCTCTTGGAGAGAACCATGTATTTTCTTGCTACTCCCCTGGCTGTGGGGGGGATCAAGGCTGGGGATTGCCAAATAGAGTCTGCATTTGCCTGTATACTGCCGATAAACAGCAGAGCCACTCTAGCAGGTGCGTCTGCAGATAGGATGTCCACTACTGGGTCCTCTATTTCAGGGACCTCCTCCACCTGCAGATTCATATTCTGCGCCACTTGTCTCAATAGGTCTTGATGGGCCCTTAGATCAATTGGAGGAGGGCCGGAGGAGGATGTTCCTGCCACAGCCTCGTCTGGTGAGGAGGAAGAGGAGAGGCCAGGGACAAGAGGGTCCTGTAGGGGCTCCTGTTCTTGAGGAGTGGCATCAGACTCAGGTGGGACCTGGGTGTCTTCAGGTGGTACCGAAGCCTCATCCGTACCCATGGGGGGGGTGGCTTATGGTTGCCTCTGGTGCCTGATGTTCCGATGGGGCAGACTGTGGTGCAACTGAGGGAGCACCTTGGCCTTGGTGGTACGCCCACGGTGTCCAGAAGGACCACTGATGGGGTCCTTGCTCGTGGCCCTGGCTCTCAGGGAATACATGGTGGGGACATCGGAGTCACGATCCTGTGAATAGGAAATGCTACCAGCCTGTGATGACACCGAGATGTGTCTCGACGGCTAAGGCGGTGCTGATAGACCCTGAAAGGGAGCCATGTCTCGGGTTGGTCTTTCCCAGGATGGCACCAGGGAGCGGTACCGGGAACTGTAACAGTACTGCGAGACTGGGACCTGCGACCGTAGAGGTACCAGGAGGTCAACCGGGATCTCGAGTCCCTTCGCCTGGAGCGGCTGCGAGATGCGCGGTGCCGTGGATGGTGCCAGGAGTTGGACTGGTACCGGGAGTATCTGGCAGGTGAACGGGAGGCCGAGCGGTGCCGCGAGTACGACCAGTACCGCAATGGAGAGCGGTGCGGTACTGCAAGCGGTGCCAGGAGCGGGATCGGTGTGATCGAGAGCGTCGGTGAGACCGAGATCTTGAACGACATCTCTCTGCGGGTCCGATGGAGGGTGGCCTCACCAAGGCAGATTTCCCAATGGATTGGATGACCTGCGCCAGCGGTGCCGCGGGTTGAGGCCGTGCAGTCTCCATCATGGCTATCAGCTCTCTTGCTGTGGAGAGGGTCTCCGGCATAGATGGGAGAGCAAGCTCAACCACATCGTGAGCCAGGGAGCTTTCAGGCACCGGACTCAATGACCCTTGCGGGACCGGAATCAACGGTGTCTCACTCGGTGGTGCCGCACTCAGCGGTGCCGTGGCAGACGATGGTGCCAAAGCAGCTGGATCGCTGTGTTGCTTCCTGGGCCGCGGGGACAGGGAGCAGTGCCGAGCAGACGTCGGTGCCAGTAAGGGCCGACACCGTGGCTCCTTCACGGTACCGGAGCGATCCTCACTGATACAGGCTGCTGAGCGCTCGGTACCAATGTTGCAGGGCTAAGTGCCGCCTCCATGAGGAGCTGCTTCAGTTGAAAGTCCCACTTCTTCTTCGTCCTCGCTTTAAATGACTTACAGATGTGGCACTTGTCAGGAAGGTGGGATTCCCCAAGGCACTTGAGGCAGGAGTCGTGGGGATCTCCTATTGGCATTGGCTTTTGGCAGGCCGAACACGGTTTGAATCCTGGTGACCTGGGCATCAGCCTGGCACCGGGGTGGAGGAAAGGGGCTAATCTCCGATCCCCCCTCAACTATATACACTAACTATATATATACAACAACTAACACTAACTATAACTGTAAAACTCGAACTATAAACACAATTAACAGGAAAGAACGACAAGTAAGCTAGGGAAGTGGAGATCAGCAAAGCCCCGCTCCACAGTTCCAACGACCATTACGGGAGGTAAGAAGGAACTGAGGGGCCGTTGGGTCGGCAGGGGTATATATCCAGCGCCATAACAGCGCCACTCCAGGAGGTGACCCAGCCAACCCACTGAGTGTTGCCAGGCTAAAAAATCTTCTGACGAATGTGCATGCAGTGCGTGCACACCTAATTGGAATCGATATGAGCAAGCACTTGAAGAAGAACTGACGTTATCTGATTCAGAAGAGAAGAATGACCAAGTGTGAAATATTAGCTTACCACAAGAGGTGTCATCTCCTGCCCAACAAAAGAAGCCCCCATAGACAGCAGAGAAACTGTTGTGGAACATCAGTGGACAAAAGAGTTTGTTGATTGTTTTCCCCACACCTATGAAGAAGGGAGGTGCACAAATGCTTGTTCCATCACAGCTTGAACTCTGGGGGAAGGGAATAAAAATCCTAGTCAAGAAGCAATTGTTATGGCTATGCTGTTTGGAATTTGGAGAGGGCAATATTTCTAAGCATAAGTAAAGGATCCCCAAGCTGCTTAGCTTGGTTTAGCCTAAAGGACATATAGAGCTTGCCCATTACAGAAATTTCTATTGCTTTTTGGAACCTAAGACTGTGATTCATTTGTGCATTACCTACTTTAGCCTTGTAAATAACTCTTGTTTCCTTTTTTTGTTAATAAATCTCTAGTTAATTAATTATAGGATTGGCTACAAGTGTTGTCTTTGGTGGGTGACCTGATGTGAACTAAATGACTGTTCCTTTGGGACTGGGAGTAACCTGAATATTGTTGTGATTTTTGGTGTAAGGGACCATCTATCAAAAAGGCTGGCTTGCTTGGGTGGCAAGATAGACCAGAGTGCCCAAGGGGACTATCTGTGACTCCAGGTTAAGGCTGTTACAGTGCTTGAGGAATTCACACTTGATACTTGTGGGTGACATCTAATTATAGAACACACAACAAATTTGGTGTTTGTGGTTTGGTTTGTAACAGTCTACTCTGAGGTTGGCACCCCCGTTCATGAGCCGCTCGAGACAGCTTGACAAAATCAGTTAATTATCTAGCCCAGAAAATTGTTGGCTTGTATCATTATTTCCCATTTTTGGAAAATATTATTGAATAGATTGTGACAAAACAACTCCAGCAATATCAAGGGTCCTTGGATCTCTTTGACTCCAGCCAGTTTGGTTCTGGCATAATACAGAAACTGAACTGGTCATGCAGTTGATGATCTTCTCCTACTGATGTTTTAGGATAAAAGTGTTGATGCTGATTTTTATAGAGCTATTCACTGTCCTCAATATCAATGATCCTCTGTTATTGCTGACATACTGCAAATCCTAGGTATGGTCAATAGGGTTGCTTGATTGTTCCATTCCTTTCTTACAGTCCACAGAGGATAGTATTGTACAGTTGTTTATGGCTCCAAGAGCTCTCACATGTAGAGTTCTCACAAAGTTGTAATCCCTTTCCTTCAATATGTCCATGGGGCAGTTCCAGTAGTTTGTGATGTAGTATGGATTGCTTCCACGGGTTTGTACAGGAGTTCTCATCTGTTGCAGCCCCTCTCATCAACCAGCTCAAAACAGCAGCCCAAGAATGCCTTTCAGACTCAAAAAGCTGGCCTCTGTAGGGAGCCTGTTTTATACAGCCCAGATTTCATCAAGGAATTTCTCCAGATTGATGACTCTGAAGTTGGGTTGGGGACTGTCTTGTCCCCAGTGGTTGTGACAAGGAGCAGCCCATCCTCTACCTGAGCCACAAATTGTCCCCAAGAGAGAAGGTCTACTCCATAATAGAAAAATAGGGCTTAGCCATGAATTGGGCCATGGAGGCACTCAGATATTATCTTCTCTGTAACGAGTTCACCCTAGTCATGCACATGACCTTTACTGTGGCTCCATGCCAGGAAAGACAACAACCCCAGACTCATAGGATGGTCTCTATCTCTCCAGCCATTTTCATATCCACCACAGGGCTGGGAGTGCTCACTGAAATGTGGACTTTTTCTTCCAAGATGGAGGACACTCAGTGAGGTGGGTGGGATGGGAGTGAGGGTGGGAGGGTGGGGGAGGGATGCATCCCAGCAAAGATCCAGAGAGGAAGGACATATGATGGTGCAGATAGGCCTCTCTTGTCCATTATGAGGCTGTAATGGGGTGTACAGACCTGACAGGACTGGGCCCAGGTGGCCCTGCTCCTCCAGCCCTGCAGAGCATGTTCCAGCTGGAAAAAGAGTTGAGAAGGGAGCAACACAACTCAGAAGGGGGAAGACTATGGAGGAGGACAGACCTACCCTGAAGGCTCTTGATGAAGGTGCCAGAGAAGCCTCCCTGAGTGAGTTGGACTATAAGCTGAGCCTGGTTGGCACTAATGGTTTGGTTTCCTTTTCTTTTCATCTTGTCTTGGGTCAGAAGCTGAGATTGAAAAGCAGCAGTAGGAAGTGACCCAGGGAGGGCAACACAGAGGGAAAATTCAGGGGCCAGACACTTTAAACCATCCTAGGGTCCTGGGCTGGAGTACGGTGCAGTGGGTGGGCATGGGCTCCCCTACCCCTGCCCCTACTATAGGAAGGACCCAAACTACCTGTCCCACCTCACCACATATCTGAATAAAGGAGAACTAGGTGTTCAGGACCGATCCACTGGGATGTGGCACTAAGGGGTGCGAGCCACTAGGCCACCTAACCCACCAAGGACCCTATTACAGGGGCCTAACAAGAGCCTGTGGACACAGCTGGCCTCACCCCTCTACACCTGTAGCAGTTTTGAGTAGTGGAGAGGGAACTTAAAAGGAAGAGATACAGTTTAGCTAGGAGCTGACCAAAAAGGAGAGCAGAGTTCTGCTTCTTCCTCAACAAGGGAAGTCAGGTTACAGCCAAGAGTCTGTTATCTGGATAAGCCTTCTGGTGGATGGGACAACTGGGACTAGGAAGACTAACAAAAAGGACTGACTGCACTGAGACAAGCCCTGAGTAGAAAGATGATGGGAAACAAGGTGGTGCTGCTTAGGCAACTTGGTTACAGAGGAACAACTGAAAGAAGAGGCAGAAATGGTATCTCAAACTGATGGATTTTGCATGCTGTCATTTTAAAGTTCACTATTTGCATCTCTTGTTGCATTCTCAGATGCTTCTGGATGTCTGAGTACTGTGGGTAGCAGGTTTAAAGAATGCTTCTTATCACTTGCATGGGGAAGGAAGATTGAGTACTTTTCTTTAGGACCTTCCTTTGGTTAGCCATAGATCTTCAATATAGAATTATACAAGATTAGGGTTGGAAGAGACCTCATGAGGTCATCTAGTCCAACCCCCTGCTCAGAGCAGGACCAACCCCAATTAAATCATCCCAGCCAGGGCTTTGTCAAGCCAGGTCTTAAAAACTTCTAAGGATGGAGATTCCACCTTCTCCCTAAGTAACCCATTCCAGTGTTTCACCACCCTCCTTGTGAAGTAGTTTTGCCTAATATCCAACCTAGACCTCTCCCACTGCAACTTGAGATCTTTGCTCCTTGTTCTGTCATCTGCCACCACTAAGAACATCTGAGCTCCATCCTCTTCGGAATCCCCCTTCAGGTAACTGATGGCTACAATCAAAGCCCCCCTCACTCTTCTTTTCTGCAGACTAAGTAACCCCAGATCCCTCAGCCGCTCCTCATACGTCATATGCCTCAGCCCCTTAATCATTTTCATTGACTTTTGCTGAACTCTTTCCAATTTGTCCACATCCTTTCTGTAGTGGGGGGCCCAAAACAGTACTCCAGATGTGGCCTCACTAGTGCCGAATAGAGAGGAATAATCACTTCCCTTGATCTGTTGGCAACGCTCGTACTAATGCAGCCCAATATGCTGTTAGCCTTCTTGGCAACAAGGACACACTGTTGACTCATATCCAGCTTCTTGTTCACTGTAATCCCTAGGTCCTTTCTGGCAGAACTGCCGCTTAGCCAGTTGGTCCCCAGTCTGTAGCAGTGCATGAGATTCTTCCATCTTAAGTGCAGGACTATGCACTTGTCCTTGTTGAACCTCATCGCATTTCTTTTTGCCCAATCCTCCAATTTGTCTATGTCACTCTGGACCCTACCCTCCAGCGTATCTACCTCTCCCCCAGCTTAGAGTCATCCATGAACTTGCTTAGGGTTAAATTCATCCCATCATCGAGATCATTAATGAAGATATTAAACAAAACCGGCCCCAGGACCAACCCTGCTTGATACTGGCTGCCAATTAGACATCAAGCTGTTGATCATTATCCATTGAGCCCAACGATGTAGCCAGCTTTCTGTCCACCTTGTAGTCTATTCATCCAATCAATATGCTTTATGAGGTTACACATTCAAAATAATGGTTTTGCCATTGTTTCAAGCAGACAGCACTTTACACTTGTGCTTTGCCATTTACAAAGGCAGTTCCCTGTGAAGTTTAAGGTGTTCATTCTGACTGATGGTATAATTTGTTTCTTATGTCAGCTATTTCTCCATCCATTTTATGTAGTTTCTGTATAAGTTTTAGCTCTCTAACTTTTCAAGCACTGGCATATACATGATAAAATAAATATATTGTCAAAATTTAACTAAATGAGGTGTACTGTATTCCCATATCTTTCTTATCACATATCTGTCATGTCTATTGTATTCCTAGAATTTGTCTAACCTGGTAGGCTATGAGATACCTGACCTTGAAAATATCACTAGTTCACTAGTCAAGCAGTACTTTTTTTCACGCTGGTTGATGACTTAATAAAATATAGCATACTCCAGACTTCAGGTAATGGATAATTTGGATCTTTTTTTCTTACCTTTTTCCTGCTTTTCCATTTATTCCCTGTATATTATGAGACATACTCTGCTCATAGTTGTACCAATGTAAGCTGATGACTTCCATGGTGTTGCTATTGACTTACACTCAGTGGTGCTGGAACTAGGAGTGCTGTTCCACCCGTCTCAAAGTAGTAATAACAAAGACCAAGTACATGGTTTCCATCACTAGCACCCGCACTATAAAAACTGTTCCAGCACCCATGCTTACACTGATATAACTGGTATATCTAACTTAGATCATAATTTGGCTCAAAAGTTTTCAGGCAGTCATGCTATAGTTACTGAATGGATAAGTAGGCATTTTCATTCTAAATTCCTATGTCCAATGGCTTATCACTCTTCAAAAATATGACCAGGCCTTCTGCTCCAACCACTGCATCTATCTAATTAAGCATCAGTTCTTTACTTGTATTTTTGTATCCTGAACATATTTTAAATATAGTTTGGTGACCATATGATATCCTGTTTAGATGCATTCAGCTTCCTTTACATGTCTCATTGTGACTAGTCCTTTTGTCATTATTCTGGTTATGCTCATTTAAATCTTTTTGCTACATATCTGTCTTGAGAGAAAGCATCAAAATACAGATATTGAACTATGTTGCTTTATTTCTGTATACCATGCACAAAAAGTGACAATGAGTTGTTTAAAGATCCAAATATTAAAAAGAAAATCTGCTTTACTATAGAAAAATAATCCTTGCCATATAGGCATCAACCTGTAAATCACACACAAATAATTGGCAAAAGAACCATGAATACAAAGAAATTCCCTGGAACTGATGATATCCAATATACTGGTTTAAAAAATTGAAAATACTTTGCCCCTTTCAAAATGTAAAACTATCAAATTACTTTTACACTGAAATCAACATGATATTCTGTTATCACTGTATATTATTTTTCTCTTCTCTATTACCAAAGAAGTACAACTACTATAAATATAGCAGCACAATTTACCTGGGATTAAGAAGCAAGATCAGGGCTCTCACCCTCCAGAACAATAGAAAGATTTTCATGAAGCTATTCAGTGTTCTGCCTGCATCTGGTGTATGCTATAGGAAGTCACATGAAAACATTCATCTTGGGCCAATAATATGGATTAATACTCTGCCTCTCATTTTATGTAAAGTGCTATTACCACACATTCATATTTGAATTTGCAAGCAAACTGAATCCATCACATAAACTCCTCTTTTCCATGGTGTACATGTTCTGGACAAATTATGGCTGCTCCAGTTCTGATGCACTTGGGAAGGAGGAGACAAGCACAAACAGAGGCTCATATCCCAGTGCTTCTGTACACATTGGGCTGAGGGTGCAAGTGTTGAACAAGCTGGAGGGTTGCCAGTAACCCCCAGTACTCTTGGAGGCATCATGCTGGCTCCTGCCTCATGCAGGCATAATCTCCCCAGCCACGGTACCCAACACCATTCTGCTAATACAAGCCTTTTACTCCGGATCTCAGGCCCAGATAACAAAGGGACTTGGGCACATAACCCCCACTTTAGGTATCTAAGTCCAAAATGTAAACATCATTGAACTCCTCCAAACATGTGCTCAGATGCCATCATCTAACTGTGACAATCAAGGTCCAAACAGCCCAAGGGAATAACTGACAGGTGTGTGTGTGTGCGGGGGTAGACTCAAAACGATAAAAAGTTGAAGCAACTGATTATATATAATATTGTGCTACAAATATATGTTGAGTAATGTCTTTTTTAAAACATTGTAATGATCTGAACTTGATGGTCATTATTAGATATGTATACAGACTATGGTTATGAATGTATGTAGGTATGCATAGAGAAAACTGTAAGTTGTAACTGTGGTGCAACCGGGCAATGAAACAGGGAGGGGACTGCCTCCTAAGTCAGGTGCTGACACAAAACTGGACTCAAGTAATGATCTTTTGTGCTACTCAGAAAAAAGACAAGATTGGATCATTAGAGTTAATAGGGAGTCAGTGAGACATCCCAGCTCTTGAGGCAAGAGGGAATTTTCTCCGCTCTCAATAATCATGAGTCACCAGTCTGAAAGAGAGAGGAAAAAAAGAAAAAAAAAGCCATTTAGAAAGGAGGGTTGAAACTGAAGTTTTCATCCAGAAACTGAGGGACAGCCACTAGGCAAGAAGCTGTTTGTGAAAACTGGATTGCCTCGGTAGCTATGGGGTATGCTAGGAAACTGTTTAAAGGCAATAGGTAACTAGTATTAGAAAAGGGGTTTTATCTAATATGGAAGGGCTGTGTCTGTATGTTTATTTTCTGTGTAACTTGCACATTTGCTTTCCCTTACTATTTCTTCTTTGAATCTGTGGTTTTTCTATTAAATAACATTTTTGTTTATTTTTACTCAGCTATGTGGTCCCCTAAACACACACTAACCCTGCTGCTTAATCCTGTATGCACCTAAAATCACCTAAATTTTCAGTGTCGAGGTCATGCACACAGTTCTTTACTCCAGGCATCTGGATGCCTACCCCATGCTTAAGACCCAAGCAGGATTATCAAACCAGGTAAAGGTGAGTGTTTCCCTGCCTATTTCACTGGTGGAGCCTAATCCAGCAGCTGAGCTCTGAGCAGGCCCCATACAAAATCTGGCCAGTGGTTGGTGGTGGCACCTCTCTTTTATAAAGAATAACTGGAGCAAGGGGACTGAACATTGGGTATCCAACCTCCCGCTGTCTCTCTGTGAGGCCCAATGACTCCTCAAAAAGCAACAAAGAGTCCTGTGGCACCTTATAGACTAACAGACGTATTGGAGCATAAGCTTTCGTGGGTGAATACCCACTTCGTCAGATGTATGTAGTGGAAGCTTATGCTCCAATACGTCTGTTAGTCTGTAAGGTGCCACAGGACTCTTTGTTGCTTTTTACAGATCCAGACTAATACGGCTACCCCTCTGATAAATGACTCCTCAAGTATTTCATACGAAGTGGAACAGCTTCAACAAGAAAGACTGAGGCAGCCCCACAGCAGAATATCCCATCTCCCAGTGGTTAGAGCACTCTCCTGAAAGGTGGGAGTCCCCTGTTCAACCTGAGTCTCCCACATCCCAGATAAGTGCTCTAACCATTGGGCTAAAAGTTACAAGGAAGATGGCACCTCCTCCTCTGGAATTTCTTCAGAAATACCCACAGATTAAGTGCCTAACTCCAGTAGAAGGTTCACAGCTATCGATTCCAAGATAGGAGCCCAAGTCCCAGAGAGAGGTTGGGGTTAGCACACATCCTTCCTGTTGGCATATACTACTAATGGGGAGTTGCCTACCATGCTGTTTTTTAGGGATCCAATTCTCAGACACCTTTCTCTCCTCATTCATTGTACAGGGAGCCTGGGCACCTAACTCAGGCTTTGAAGATTACAGCAATTTTGTAGGTACCTAAAAGTTAGGTGTTGCAATGCTCAGTGTTGCAACATCTAAGTCTCTTTGTGGATCCAGGCCTCAGACTTTGACTGTGCCCTTTCATTTACCAGCAGGGAGGAGCAGGAGACAGAGTATAAACTTTCTAAGCCACCTAGTAGATGTGTTGAAAATGTCAACCTAAGAGAGCATATGAGCAGTGCAACAATATGGAGCCGGAACTGATCAGTGCTCAAACATATGCACAAATAATAGTGCAGGACTGGGCAAGATAGACAAGGGCAAAATCAACGGGATTAGGCATGGGTACATGATTCGAAGGTTGCTTTTCGTGAGATTGTTTTTGTTTTAAATAATAATTACTGGCTCCTTGTAAACATCATGGAAGAAACATGTTATATGGAGGGACCTGCACAAGGGATTGCTGGCACTGACTGGAGCTTACAGGACCCTAGGTAGTGTTAGGGCCCAGCAGGTCACCTGATTAACTTGGGAAAGGGCAGGCTCACAAGGGTCCACACACACACAAAGGTCCCAAGAGGGAAAAAAACCTGGCTCCCCAATTGGCCGAAGGGCTCTATCTAAACCAGGAAGTAATAACAAGGCATCTGAATAACCAGAGGAATTCCTGACTGGCTGCTACTGTGGACCCCTCCTGCTCACCTGACTCCTGAGCCCTGCATTCATATCTGCTCTCAAGTCCAGCTTCCTCACTGCTCCTGGTTGCTGTTCTCCTATCCCAGGCTCCTGTCTACTCACAGTTCCCTGATGTCCTACCCTACTCCAGGTTCCTGCTGTCTCCAGCTCTGACTTGCCCCTGGCTTGGCACCTGACACCGTCTCCAGCTCTGACCTTCAGCTTCGTACCTGACACTGTCTTCAATTGTGACCCTTGGCTCTGACCACTGGGCATGACTCATTTTCCAGTCACTCGGCATAACCACCCACATTATGATCATTGCAGGAGGCGTCAGTGGCTTGTCAGACAAGGATAAGGGGATGTTCCATGTATAGAGGATGTTGTGGAAAAGGGCAGGGACAGTTGTGGGAGAAGCAGATACATACATATAAAGCATTAGTGAGATGCAGTATTGTCTCATTAGCAGAGCAGGGGACAGGAACAAGGATTTCTGGAACTCTTCTGAGCTCAGTCATTGACTTGCAGCATGGCTTTAGTTGCTAAACCTCTCTGTTTCCCAGTTTCCCCATCTCTAACCACAATTCCACAGTGTACCTGCTTCGCAGGAGAGTTTTGTGACTAACTTAATTAACAATTGTAATGTGCTTTGACATTGTTATATAAAGGAAGCTATCTGATATGCATCTTGTAAGATTATTAAAGTTCATCATATTATCTAATGGCACCTGATGATGGACGTACACTAGTGATCACTGAGCTAGTGCTGAGTCAAGTACCGTTGTGATGTAGAAGTTATAGATTTAGGACACACTACACTGCACTTTATGACATTTGTTAATACTAATTGTTAAGAAATGTAAAGGTCACATATGAAATACTTTGTTATCCTCAAAAAAAATACCAAAACAAATTACAACAAAACCCAAATATTATATAATTATACTGCACAAACTAATTCACAAAGCTGAAGAGAGAAAAACACTTCACTAGTTAAGAAACATTGCTGAATAATGTGCTCCAAGGTGTCCTGGCAGCAGATGTGGGTTTTTGTTTGCTTGTTTGTTTGTTTTTTACTTTACAAAAATACATAAGTACATAAAATTAATATTTTCGATTAACTATGTTCCTAAAAATTATCTGCAAAGTGCTCAGATTGATGTAATTTGATACATATCACTCAATAACACAGGTGAATTCTGTGTGGATTTGCAGCTAGCCAGAACCATTATGATGCTTTAAGATCACTGAACAAAGGAGGTTTAAAAAACAAACAAACTGATCTTATTTATCACTGTTAACTTAAAGCTAAAGTATGGCCATTGCTTTCTCATCTGTTTTATTTAGATGATAAATAATAAGATGAAAAAATACTCCCCAACAGAGAGAGGCATATATTGAGGAATTGACTTCCAGGGTGAAGGAGAAGTTACTCACCTTTTGGAGTAACTGGAGTTTTTCAAGATGGGGGTCTGGGTTCCACTTCAGATTGGCATGCATCTTTGACTGAAGATTTTCAGTAGCAGTACCAATTCAGCCTGCGCATGCACCCTATGCATCTTTGTGACCTTTACCAAGGATACATAGAGCTGCCTGGGTGAACTGCCCTGAGTTCCTTCTCTACTCCAACACTCCTGAGAGACAAGGTTCTGAAGTAAAGTGGAAGAGGGCAGATAGTTAAACAGCCACAGAGACATACAGTTCAAAGAACTCTAGTTATTGCCCAAGAGGGAGTAACCTCTTCTTCTTCAAGTAGTATCCCAATGGGTGCTCCACTTCACGTGACTCTTGAGCAGTATCTGTTGATGGAGGTGAGAACTTCAGAGTCAGATCTGATATTGAAGACAAGATCGCATTGCCAATGACAGCATCAGCTCCAGACATGTGAATCAGACATCATGTTTGGAAAAAGTATGTATTGAGGTCCAGGTTGCTGCTCTGCAAATTTCAATGACCAGGACACTCATCAATAGGACCACTGAAGTAGACTGGGACTTTTTACAATGGGCTATACTCTAAAAGGAGGCTGAAGATTGGCATAGTCATAATAAGAGATAATACACCCAGAGAACTACTTTGAAAGTCTTGGGCATGAAATAGCAGATCCTCTGGATTTGTCAGCACTTGACATGAAGAGTCTAAGAGACTTCCTGGAATGCTTTGTTCTATACAAATAGAAGGTTGGTGTCCTTCTTACGTCCAAAGAACGTAAGGCAGCTTCTTCTTTGGCCTCGCGTGGTTTCAGAAAGAAAAACAAGAGGTGAATAACTTGGTTAATATGGAATTCCAAAGAAACTTCAGGTAGAAATCTGGAATGTGATCATAATGAACCACTGTTCCTGAAGCCACCATCCTCCTGTGATGGTAGGGTCTGCTATCAGAACCCCCTTTTCTCTGACCCTTCAGGCAGAAGTAATGGCCACCAGGAAGGACATCTTCATATGCAGGTGGGGTAGCGAACAGGTAGCCAGAGGTTCAAAAGAACTTAAGCTCATCAAAAGGAAGATCCTCTACAGCAGGGGTTCTCAACATTTTTCTTTCTCAATGCCTCCCCCCCCCAAATACTCCACAGCCCACCTGTGCCACAACAACTGGTTTTCTGCATATAAACGCCAGGGCTGGCATTAAGCACCAGCAAGCAGGCATTTGCCCGGGGCCCCACACCACAGGGTGCCCCATGAAGCTAAGTTGCTCAGGCTTCTGCTTCAGCTGCAGGCAATGGAGCCCAGGGCCCTGGGCTTCAGCCCTGCACGGCAGGGCTTAGGCTTTCTGCCCTGGGCACCAGCAAGTCTAAGACTAGTCCTGCTTGGTGGACCCCCTGAAATGTGCTCACGGCCCCTCAGGGGCCCCTAGATCCCTAGTTGAGAACCACTACACTACAGTATTTTGGATCTTTGTAGAAAAGCCAGACAGTTGTAGCCAAGATGATTTCCACATAATGACAGCAGTAGAGATGGAATATGCTTCCATGTTGGCTGCATCTATGGAAGCATATAGAGAGGTTCTTGCCAAGAGCTAAGCCTTGCCTATGATAGCTTTGAACTGCTCTTAATAGTCTACTGGGAGATGATCCACAAAACTGCTGAATTTATCATAATTAATATAGTTGTATTTTTCAATCACACCTTGGTAATTTGCAATTTGGAATTGCAGAATCACTGATGACTAGCTCCTGCGTGCAAATAGGTTGAGGTGCTTTTGGTCCTTGAGAAAGGATTTCGATTTCTTCTGATGTTGTCTCCCAAGCCCATCAACAGTTTCCTCAACCAAAGAATTTGGTGTAGGGTAGGAGAATAGAAATTCTGAATTTTTATCTGATACATAATATTTTTGTCCACCTGTGTTACAAGCAGGTGGTGCAGTGGCCAGTTTGCACTGGATGATTTTGGCAGAATCCAGTATTGCTTCATTGATTGGTAGAGCCACTCTGTCAGAGGATGACGTATGTAAATACTGGGACTCCAGTTCCTCTTCTAGTGGAATCTGTAATTATCTAGTAATATGTTTGATCAGCTCCTGAAACTAGTCAAAGTCATCAGGGAGAGAAGGTGAAGGCAGCATAATGGCCTCATCTGATAAGGATAATAAAGTATTAGTTTGTGGTGTCACCTCTCTGTCCACTCTAGCTTCTTGGTTTTCAAAAGACAACTGCTGAGGCTAGGGAGGAGGGAGTGATGAGATGGTGGAATATCTCCCTTGATGACCCCCCTGGGAGGAACTGGTTGGCTTTGAGAATTGTTGCTGGTAGACAGCCCACAGATACCAATATGGCCACTGAGGTAGACCATAAGGCAAGGAGGAGGTGTTCAATGGTTGTCATGCCAGTAAGGAGAGATCTGAAATTGTCTATCCCTTGTGATTTCCCTCTCAGGATAGAAAGATGGGGAATGTAGAATAGTCAGGGAATCCTGGTATGGATATCTGGGAGACTGAGGAATCATCCTCAACATAGGCTACATGAGGCAAATGCAACTGCCATTCTGATGTGATCAGTATCAGAAAGCAAAGAGGTACTTGTGAAAGATATGGTCTTGGTGACCCAGTAGATCTTCGTACCGACAATCACTTGGTACCCATTGGCAAGGGGAATTCCTGCTCATATGGCATGACAAACTTTCTAGAACATCTAAATTCTTGAAGTACTGGGTGTAAATTAACTGAAATTGGTTGAGGCTTCACAGGAATCAGTGTTGGTAATGAGAGAACTCCCTGCTTCAGTGGTCTTATTTTGGAAGATGGAGAAGGTAACAAAGGCACTGACAGTTGAGACACAGGCCTGACAGATTATTCCAATACTGAGGATGTAGATGGCTTCTGTTGTATGGCTGCCAATGTCTGAGGTATTCATTCAGATACTGGCAGTAAGAAGACTGAAGATGGTGCAGGTTTCCATGCAATAGAGTGTTTGATGTCTCTGCTAGATCTATCATACTTCAATGGGATATGGGTCAGTTTTGCTCCCAAGATATGACAGGTACCATGGTGTTTTGAATACCTGGAAGTCATCTAAGAGCTCCTGGTACCAGAGCAGTTTGGAGCCTCTATGGAATTTTCCTTGGGACTGGAAGTCTCTAGAGCACATGGTCTCTGAAGTTACCTGGCTCTTTTCAATGGAGGTTTGCTACTAGGTAGAACTTCTTTTCTTAGGAGTCTTGTGTGATCCTGGGATCCTCTCAATGCCAACTGGCAAAGGGCATACCATACCATAACTCACATCAGGCCTGACACACTCATTGCCCCAACACACTGTTGTCATAATCTGTATCTAAAAGGTGTAGTGTAAAGTATCATATGCAAATTGGCAATATGCTAGTCCTGAAAATCACTGTGTAATGTAAGTAAGTAGTGCGTACACAGAATTATACATGGAACTATGCTGGAAACATGTTCTTAAAATGTGTTTAGCAGGCAGCTCATAAAGCTCAGCCTGCCCTAGACAAAGGAATATGTTTTTTCTTGTATGATCAGCTTGATCAGAGAGGACAATGAAAAGTACATTGATAATGGACAATGAAAAGTACATATAAGGTAAACAAAGCCATCAAGCTAGCACATGGGGAAGATGACTGCTTAATGATTATGATGGGGGATGGAGTATGCACCCCCAGGAAGCCTTCCTGGCTTGTGACACAGAAACAATAAACTTTGGTGTAATGTATGGGGGTAAAGAGACATTTGAGTTATCCATCATCTAGGGGACAAAGGGAGGGGAGTACCCTTTGAGTACATGAAAAGTGGATCCTCTTGGCCTAGAAGGTAAGAGTAGCTGGAAACTGACTATTGGTGAGAAACAGACAAAGACTGTAACTTGCTGAAACTAAGTCTTAGTCACTAGAAAGGTTTTGTTTTGTTTTGTTTTGTTCATAACCGTATGTGTCTCTTTTATTCCTGCTTAGTATCACTTACATTTCTGTACTTTGTTCATAACGTATCCTTGTTTTATTACAAAACCATCTCAGCACTCTGTATTAAAGTGGAGGGTGTCTTCAGTTAAACTAACAGGCTGATGTGCATACTGCCTCTTTGGAGGCAGCAAATTTAATAATGTCTGTGAGTGTCCAGTGATAGGGACTGGACACTCCAGGGAGATGTCTCTGATGAATTCAAGAATTGGGGTTTACTGATTGTTACCTGCAAGACAAGGTTTGGACTGTCAGAGTCCTGCAGAGTTTGCTGGCAAGGCAGACAAATTGGTGTGCCAGGGAATTGACACATAGTTTAACAACAGCAAAGCTCACACTTGCTGAAGGCGAGGAGAACACAGTGGCTCACAGTTCTGGACATCCCAAGAGATGCATCACACTTTGTTGGTACATACCACAGTCTTCTCTGTCAAGGATCTAAATTAGTGAGAATCAGTGATTGATGGAACACTACAAGTACACAGAAGCTGACCGGATCCCAGGCTGGTCACAGAGCCTGCATCATCCTCTGGAACGTGAACTTGATTTCTCTGTTCTTCCTTGATCCACTTTTAAAAGAGGAGCAGATCTTTTACTCTGCAGGTACTTTGGTGTCTCTCAAACAGCAGAGGCACAGAGAGTGTCCGTCACTAACCGGGATGGTTAAAAGCAATGTTTGAATCCCAGGAATCTCAGCATACCCCAGTAAAAAATGACCCCTGAAGAGCTCCCCTCAACAGTTTGTGTGGCGGGAGAGGTGAAGGGGGTATTACATGGAAAGCCCCTAGAAAATAATTACCAGATTAAATAAAGTAAATGAAACTAGCTAAAATGAAAAGAGTAATTGGGATAAATGAAGAGACAGGAGTGGAGGAAGCTCCCTTTTATGGACACCTAGCCAGCCAGCAGCTATAAAATTCCTCTTAGTAGCTGTTCTCTAATTGCTCTACTTGTAAAGGGTTAAAAAGTCTCACAGCTATCCATAGGTAAAAGGAAGTGAGTGGGCACCTGGCCAAAAGAGCCAATGGGAAGGCTAGAACTTTTTAAAATGAAACAAGGCTTCCTTTTGTCTGTCTGTTGCTGTTCTCCTGGGGCAAGGCGGAAAGGGCAGCAGTTACGCTGTAAGAAGCTTGGGCCAGGTATGAAAAAATCATCAGTATCATACCTAGAAACTACTCATTTAAGACCCCAGATATGTAAGTAGATCAGGAAATGTCTAGGAAGATGCAATTAGGTTTATCCCTTTTATCTCTTTATGGCTTGTGGATTCCTCTGTGCTAACCCAGGTGCTTTTGTTTTGCTTGTAACCTTTAAGCTGGACCTCAAGAAGGCTATTCTTGGTGCTTAATCCTTGTAATTGCTCTTTTAAAATCTAGCAATAGCCTGAGTTCTCAGATGTATTTTCTTTCTTTTTTTAAATAAAATTTACCTTTTTAAAGAACAGAATTGCCTTTTTGTGTCTTAAGAGGTTTGTGCACACGTTGTTTGAGTAGCTGGGGGCAACAGCTGATTTCCTTTTTCTTTCTTTTTCAGCTCTTTCCCAGAAGGGGGCCATGGGGGTGAAAGGGCTTGAGGGTGCCCCACAGGAAGGAATTCCCAAGTGCGCCTTCCTGGGCTCTCAAAGGGGTTCTGCACTTGGATGGTAGCAGCATCTACCAATCCAATGGCCATGTATTAATTTTTAGAGTCCTTGCGGGCCCCCATCTTCTGCACTTGAAGTGCCAGAGTGAGGAATTAGCCTTGACATGGTGGCAGAGGGGTGGGATCATTTTGAACCAGAGACATGGATTTCAGGATTTTAGAAGGACATATTTTTCCTTTTGGCAAGTAATGCTAAGCATAATGCAGCCAAAGTTGGTGCTCTGTCTCAGGCTGATGGCAGCTGAGAAGGGGCTGAGGGTGGCTGAGAAGGAACTGAGAGAAGTTCATTTGCGCAGCTCTTTACAACCTTGGCGAACGGCACAAAAAAGACTAGTGAACTGCTACTGAAAATCTCTGATCAAAAAGCCCATGGGTGAATGCACACCTGAAGTGGAGCACCTGTAGGAATACTACTCAAAGAAGAATTAGTTAATTTGTTAAGATGTGCATTTGCAATACACTTACACTGTTTAAATTTGAAGAGGAACAGGAGTTATAAAGTGAAGTTCATATTGCATGAAAGCACATCCAAAGTGGACAGATTAGACATTTCAAACTATGCTGTAGTCATTAAGGTGCTGTGAAATGTATTCTTTTGCACACCTATAGAGACAGCAGGGTCTGACCTGGAGTGCAAAGAAGCCTGGATTACTCTAGGAAAACATACCATTTGCTATCCATTTTCCTAAGCTTTGAAACCAAACTTGAGTCCTTGACTGCCAGGGTAAATAAAGTAGAAGGATGCAGAGAGAGAAAATAGAGTTCTATAAACATGATGAAACGGAGCTGACTAAACAAAAAGTAATAACCAGGAACAGCAGAGGACAGAAATTACTATTAATCAAATCTATTTCTACTGAGAGGAGAGATGAAAGAGAATGAGGAGTGCAACTGAAATATCAGAGTCATCAGAGACCTGATCATAGAAAAAGGGCTTTGATGCTATAAACTTAATGGAAAATATAGGCCTAAGTCCTCAGACACACCATGTTTATGGCGTGACTGAGGACAGCATGGGAGAAAGGTGGCTCTAAGTCACCTTTCTGCTCCCTGTGTTTTGCTCTAAGTTATGTCAACTGCACCGGTTCCATATAAAGCACTGAACAACTACTGAGTGATCAGCTCTGGCCTGCCCTGTGCCCTCCTCTAACCTACACTGAGGGTGAGAGGGGAAGAGCAGATGATATAGAGCCACCTTCATTGGCTCTACACCACCTGAGGATTCACCTGTGAGTGTTCAGCTGTTGTACCTCCAACCGTAACCCCGCTCTGCTTGAGCACCACTATTTGTAACCTGTGTTAGGAGGAATCCACAGCTGCCTCTTTAGGGCAGTTTTCTGACTTCAGCAATGCAAAGTGGCTTGACCCAGGGCTGAGTACTGAGCCCACAATCATAAAAGTATCAAATTACTTACTTCTGAAGGTCCTTTTATGTGTATAATGCATATTTAGGGCACACTTCTGCTCTCATAGAAGTCAATGGCAAAACCCAAAGGGGAAGGATTTAGCACTTTTTGAGTATCTGGAAATTTCTCAGGAGCACTAACAGAGGACGCAAAGCAGGCCAACAATTATTATGAAAAAAAAAGATACTTTCTGCTGTCCTATAAAAAGAAATAATTCCATGGAAGTAGAGCTGAATGAGGACTCTAAAACAGTGGTCAGGCCAGTTTGTTTACCTGCTACCTCCACATCCCACTGGCTGCGGTTTGCCACTCCAGGCCAATGGGGGCTGCAGGAAGCGCTGAGGGCTGAGGGATGTGCTGGCTACCCTACCTGCAGCCCCCATTGGCCTGGAGCAGCGAACCACGGCCAGTGAGAGCCGAGATCAGCTGAACCTGTGGACGCAGCAGGTAAACAAACCGGCCCAGTCCTCCTGGGGCTTTCCCTGAAAAAGCGGCGGACTGGCTTTGAGAACTACTGCTCTAAAACTGTTCTATGAATATTTGTTCACATTTTTAAATCCATTTGCTTGGCCATTTTCACACACTTTTCCACACTCAAGATATTGTCGAGAAGTTCAGTTGAGTTGTACATGCCCATCAGCTTGTGAGAAATGAATTTTAAATTTGCATACGCAAATCAGTGTGCAGGAAATGCCTGAAAGCTCATTGAACCAGAAAATGGAAACAATACATTATTATCTCTTATTATGGTAGCATCTAGTGGCCCCACCAGGGTTCAAGACTCTATTGTGCTAGGTACTGTACTACAAGAGACAGTCCGTGTCCTAAATAGTTTATAATCTGAATAGACCAAGTCTAGATGAAAAGAAGTATTATCATCATCATCCTCATTCTTACAGGGGGAATGGAGGCCCAGAGAGACTGTGACTTTCCCAAGGTGGTCTCTGGCAGAGCTCGGAACTGAACCCATATTTCCTGAGAATGAGACTAACGCCTTAACCACAAGAGAACATTTTTTATGCTAAATGTTGGGGAAGTATATACTTTCACTCCATCAGTCATCGTGAATAGTGTAAACTCTACATATAAATATTTCTTCAAACATGCTCCCCATCTGTGTCTTCCTATGTGTGTTTGTAGTGAGCAAGAGAGAGAAAGATGCCTTTTCCCCCTTTACAGCAATAATAGAACATCACTCAGAAGCGAGTATTCTGGTAGCATCTGGAATGCAAGTGGTTCAGTTGATTGGAAATTACTGTTATTGCGGCCATTCGGTACTTGTTTACTTTTTGTGTATTAGATCACTGTGCTCTCAATCTCATGAAACAATCACAGGTTAATTTTGTATACAACATCTATACAAAGGAAACAGTATACGCCACATAAAATATTGTAATTCCTTTGGGCCAAAATGCCATCACTTGAACAGGCCTATGTGTTTAAAAATTTGCAAAGATAAAATATTTCAGAGAAAGCAATACTAAAGGAAGTGATGTTCTTCAAAGTAAAGGAGAAAAATCGACAACATAGTGTGATAAGAACTATATAAAAAAAAGCCAGATGACACACCTCAGCTTTGAGGGACAAATCAAGCCCCACTGTAGTTTTGCTGCTAATGAGGACTGCACAGGAAGTGGACCCTTGTTCAGCATATATATCTACTCTTGGTAGCTAATGCACAGAACAGGCTGGAGCACGGAGAAGCTGGGGTCCAGAGTTGGGCCATTCCATGGATATTCCCATCCCCTAACCACATCAGCCCAGGGCCTGGCCTAGCTATGTAGACTGGGTGTTGGGTCATGATTTGGGCCGAAGTTAAATTTTACACTACTTTCTCAGTAGTATAGTATGAACACTATACTATGAACACTTTCTTCACAAGGAAAAATCTGTATAATAGACACATCTGCAGCATGCTTTCGGTAACCACTGATTTGAGTTTGGTGTATACATCTGCTAATTTTAGATGTGGAGATTGCTATTGTTCTTTTAATGTAAAAGATGTACTACTGTGAATGCAAAAGGTTCTAGCCATTGTCTCTTTGGCAGAATAATCTACTTTCAGAATGATGAACTCAGTCAATTTGCAAGAGAAACACATGAAAGGTAAGGGAAAAGAAGGAGACATAATCTAACCTCAGGGGATTCAGTAAATGATACGAAATTCATAATTTTATTAATTAAGAGGCAACAATCTAAAATCTACACCATAAAGTATATCAGCATCAATTCACTGATTTTTTTAGGGTATTCACTAGAGAAAAATAAGAACTAGAAAATGTAAACTCTGTAAATCTGCAAACCTAGTAATGAGATTTCTTAACACTCTGACTGCAAAACTGCTGTTTAGTGAAGGGTCTCCTGCTCCACTGCTTTGCAAGTTTCAGTCATTTAAACCAGTACAGTGTGAATGCAAATGGGATGTAGAAAGCTATCCAGTCAGAAAGGCATTGTTTTACACTTACTTTTCACAGGTGTATATGACTACATAAGGCGCAAAGCAGTGGGAAATCAAGCCCAAACTGCTGAGAGTGCAGTTATCCAAATCTAGGCAAACAAATGTATGCATACACTGGGGCAGATTTTGTAAATTAAGGGCATGTAACGTGAGAGATCATGGAAATCTTAGGACTCCAGATAGCACCTAAATTGCCCCATTACAAAGTTTTCACTCTGAGGGTATGTCTACACTATGGGATTATTCCGATTTTACATAAACTGTTTTTGTAAAACAGATTGTATAAAGTCGAGTGCACTTGACCACACTAAGCACATTAATTCGGTGGTGTGCATCCATGTACCGAGGCTATTGTCGATTTCTGGAGCATTGCACTGTGGGTAGCTACCCGTAGCTATCCCATAGTTCCCGCAGTCTCCCCCACCCATTGGAATTATGGGTTGAAATCCCAGTGCATGATGGTGCAAAAACAATGTCGCGGGTGATTCTGGATAAATGTCGTCACTCAATCCTTCCTCCGTGAAAGCAACGGCAATCATTTTGGGCCCTTTTTTCCCTGGATTCCCCAGTAGATGCCATAGCATGGCAACCATGGAGCCTGTTTTGCCTTTTGTCACTGTCACCATATGTGTACTAGATACCACTGACAGAGGCGGTACTGCAGTGCTAAACAGCAGCATTCATTTGCCCTTGCAAGGTAGCAGAGATGGTTACCATCCTGGTTGCACCGTCTGCCATTGTAGATTGGCGATGAGATGATGGTTATCAATCATTTTATACCACTTGCAATTGGAAAGTGGCAATGACGGTTATCAATCATTTTGTACCATCTGCTGCTGTCATGGGTGTTCCTGGCTGGCCTCGCTGACGTTGGTTGGGGGTGCATGGACAAAAATGGGAATGATTCCCCTGGTCATTCCCTTCTTTATGTTTTGTTTAAAAATAGAGTCAGTCCTGCCTAGAATATGGGGCAGGTCTACTAGAAAGCCAGAGAGCACAGCCGCTCTGGGTCAGAGCCCCAGAGATCCCGCAGAAATGATGAGCTGCATGCCATTCTAGGGGGTGCCCCTGCAACAACCCCACCCGTTGCTTCCCTCCTCCCCCAACCCTCCTGGGCTACCGTGGCAGTGTCCCCCCATTTGTGTGAAGAAGTAATAAAGAATGCAGGAATAAGAAACACTGACTTTTTAGAAGATAAAATGAGGGGGAGGCAGCCTCCAGCTGCTATGATAGTCCAGGCAGGACATTAAAGGGTGTGGGGGAGAGGATTGCAGCCACTCGGTGCTAAGATAGTCCAGGGAGTACAGAATCTTTTCTTTAGACACGAAACGGGGCGGGGGGAGCTGATGGACCTCAGGCTCCAGCTGCTATGATGAGGACGGTTACCCAGCATTTTGTACCATCTGCCAGGAACGACAGGGAGTCATTCCCATATTTACCCAGGCGCCCCCGGCTGACCTCACCGAGGCCAGCCAGGAGCACTCACGGGCTGATGACGGTTTTCCACCATTTTGTACCGTCTGCCATCAGGAAAGGAAGGGGAAGGGATGCTGCTGTTCATCGCCGCAGCACCGAGTCTACCAGCAGCATGCAGTAGACATACAGCGACACTGAAAAATGGCAAGAAATGATTTTTTTTTCCCTTTTCTTTCACGGGGGGTGAGGGGGGTAAATTGAGGAGATATACCTTGAACCATCCTGGACAATGTTTTTGACCCTTCAGGCATGGGAGCTCAGCCAAGAATGCAAATGCTTTTCAGAGACTGCAGGGACTATGGGATAGTTCGAGTCCTCAGTCCCTGCTCCCTCCCTCCATGAGCGTCCATTTGATTCTTAGGCTTTCCATTACGCTTGTCATGCAGCACTGTGCTGAGTCTCTGCTGTGGCCTCTGTCTATCATAGCCTGGAGATTTTTTCAAATGCTTTGTCATTTCGTCTTCTGGAACGGAGCTCTGATAGAACAGATTTGTCTTCCCATACAGCGATCAGATCCAGTATTTCCCGTATGGGCCATGCTGGAGCTCTTTTTGGATTTGGGACTGCATTGCCACCCGTGCTGATCAGAGCGCCAAGCTGGGCAAACAGAAAATGAAATGCAAAAGTTTGCAGGGCTTTTCCTTTCCCTAACTACCTGGCCAGTGCATCCGAGTTCAGATTGCTTTCCAGAGCGGTCACAATGGTGCACTGTGGGATACCGCCCGGAGGCCAATACCATCAATTTGCGGCCACACTAACCCTAATCCGACATGGTCATACTGATTTCAGCGCTACTCCTCTCGCCGGGGAGGAGTACAGAAACTGGTTTAAAAAGCCCTCTATATTGATATAAAGGGCCTTGTTGTGTGGACGGGTGCACAGTTAAATCGGTTTAATGCTGCTAAATTCGGTTTAAACGCATAGTGTAGACCAGGCCTGACTAGTCTCTCCCTGTATTGATCAGCTATTTGCTCCAAATCCTCCCAGTCCCTCAGGGTCTCCCGTGCCTTCCCTTCCTTTGTCTTTCCATTTAGCTAATTCCCTCCTAACACAATCCCATTGAAAGGGTTTAAATAACTAAACAGGAAAATCACAAAACTAACATTATGTTTGCAGCCATCACCTAGTTCACTCTGTATGTTCTGTCCATTTCCCCTACTATTTGCTTGTTTTGTCTATTTACATGGTAAGTTTTCTTATTCTGTTCAAAGTTGTATAGCTTTAAATATTTAAGAGGCACAAAAACAGTGCACTGTACATTTAAATGAAAATGTGATGAAAAAATGAGAATTTGTATTCAACAGGATCCCATAAATAAAGATTGTTAACAGGAACACTATTGTCCCTTGAGCTATGTGTACATTGCACAGTTAGCCTGGTTGACTGGCATTTATATTTGAGCATCTATCTTAGAGTTGCATGGGTATGGGTAGAACTAGGTAAATAATAGATTTTTTCAGTTTGCTGGCAATTCAAAAAAACTGAGAAAAATTGTTTTGAGTCGAATTGAAAACTAAATGCAGTGACATATTTGATTAACAAATATGTAAAAAAAATGTTTTGGGTCAAATTCAAACATTTTGTTCAACCTGAAACAAAACATTTTGTTTTGATTTGCAGTGGGGTTTTAATTTTTTTTAATGTTTTAAAATTAAATAGGGCTGTCAATTAATCACAGTTAACTTACACGATTAACTAAAAAAACCCCCACAATTTAAAACATGTATTGTGATTAATCGCAGTGTTAAACATTAGAATACCAATTGAAATTTATTAAACATTTTGAATGTTTTTCTACATTTTCAATATATTGATTTCTATTACAGCACAGAATTCACTGTGCTCACTTTATATTATTTTTTATTATAAATATTTGTACTCTAAAAATGGTAAACAAAAGAAATAGTATTTTTCAATTCACCTCACACAAGTACCATAGTGCAATCTCTTTATCATAAAAGTGTAACTTACAAATGTAGATATTTTTTGTTACATAACTGCACTCAAAAACAAAACAATCTAAAACTTTAGACCCAACAAGTTCACTCAGTCCTACTTCTTGTTCAGCCAATTGCTAAGACAAACAAGTTTGTTTACGTTTATGGGAGATACTGCTGCCTGCTTCTTATTTAGAATGTCACCTGAAAGTGAGAACAGGCATCCGCATGGAACTTTTGTAGCCATTATTACAAGATATTTATGTGCCAGATATGCTAAATATTCATATGCCTCTTCATGCTTCGGCAACCATTCAAGAGGATATGCTTCTGTGCTGATGATGCTTGTTAAAAAAATAATGCATTCATTCAGTTTGTGACTGAACTCCTTGGGGGAGAATTGTATGTCTCCTGTTCTGTTTTACCTGCATTCTGCCATATATTTTATATTATAGCAGTCTCAGATGATGACCCAGCACATGTTTGTTTTAAGACCACTTTCACAGCAGATTTGACAAAACCAAAGAAGGTACCGATTTGAGATTTCTAAAAATAGCTACAGCATTCAACCCAAGATTTAAGAATCTGAAGTGCCTTCAAAAATCTGAGAAGGATAAGGTGCGGAGCATGCTTTCAGATATCTTAAAAGAGCAACACTCTGATGTAGAAACTACAGAACCTGAACCACCAAAAAAGAAAAATCAGCATTCTGCTAGTGGCATCTGACTCAGATGATGAAAACGAACATGCATCAGTTCTTTCTGTTTTGGATCATTCTCGAGCAGAACTCGTCATCAGCATGGATGTATATCCTCTGGAAGAGTGGTTGAAGCATTAAAGGACATATGAATCTTTAGTGCATCTGGTATGTAAATATCTTGCTATGCCAGCTACAACAGTGCCATGCGAATGCCTGTTCTTACATTCTGTTGACATTGTAAACAGGAAGCGGGCAGCATTATCTCCTGTAAACTGTAACCAAACTTGTTTGTCTGAGCAATTGGCTGAACAAGAAGTAGGACTGAATGGAATTGTAGGCTCTAAAGTTTTATATTGTTTTATTTTTAATGCAGTTTTTTTGTACATAATTCTACATTTGTAAGTTCAACTTTCATGATAAAGAGATTGGATTACAGTACTTGTATTAGGTGAATTGAAAAATACTATTTCTTTTGTTTTTTACAGTGCAAATATTTGTAATAAAAAATAAATATAAAGTGAGCACTGCACTTTGTATTCTGTGTTGTAACTGAAATCAACATATTTGAAAATGTAGAAAACACCAAAAATATTTAAATAAATGGTATTCTATTATTGTTTAACAGCCCTACAATTAAATTAAAGGAAATTTCAAAACAGAAGTTGATTCTAATTGAAAAACTGAAATGTTTTGTTTGAAAAATGAAAATGCTTTATTTTTTTTTCAGATTATTTTTCCTAAATGAAAATTTGGTGAAATTGACATGAATTTCCTTAATTGTTTTGGTTTTGCCAAATCTGCATATTTTTTTTAAAAAGGCTGTTGAAAAATATCTCCCAGCTCTAGCTGTGAATTTTTCTCATTATAGAGCTCTGCCTGTGTTACTGTGTCCTCACTGTTTCTGCACTTACTGTGTGTGTCTGAGGGCACACCCCATGGCTCTTTATGCTGAGATATTCTAGGATTCTTGCCCAGTCAATTGTGTCAATTAGTGGGAGAACTCGTCTGCCTAAGGGTATGTCTACACTACGGGATTATTCCAATTTTACAGAAACCTGTTTTTTAAAACAGATTGTATAAAGTCGAGTGCATGCGGCCACACTAAGCACATTAATTCGGTGGTGTGCATCCATGTACCGAGGCTAGCGTCGATTTCCAGATCATTCCACTGTGGGTAGCTATCCCATAGCCATCCCATAGTTCCTGTAGTCTCCCCCGCCCATTTGAATTCTGGGTTGAGATCACAATGCATGATGGAGCAAAAACAGTGTCGCGGGTGATTCTGGGTAAATGTCGTCACTCAATCCTTCCTTTGTGAAAGCAGCGGCAAACAATCATTTCGCGCCCTTTTTCTCTGGATTGCCCTGGCAGACGCCATAGCATGGTAACCATGAGCCCGTTTAGCCTTTTTTCACTGTCACCACATGTGTACTGGATGCTGCTGACAGACGCGGTACTGCAGTTCTACACGGCAGCATTCATTTGCCTTTGCAAGGTAGCAGAGACGGTTACCAACCCTATTGCACTGTCTGCTGCTTTGGAAATTGGCGATGCTGGTTACCAGTCATATTGTACTGTCTGCTGCTGTCATGGGTGCTCCTGGCTGACCTCGCTGAGGTTGGCCGGGGGCGCATGGACAAAAATGGGAATGACTTCCCTTCTTTATGTTTTGTTTAAAAATAGAGTGAGTCCTGCCTAGAATATGGGGCAAGTTTACTAGAGAACCAGAGAGCACAGCCGCTCCGGGTCAGAGCCCCAGATATCCCGCAGAAATGATGAGCTGCATGCCATTCTAGAGGGTGCCCCTGCAACAACCCCACCCGTTGCTTCTCTCTTCCCACACCCCTCCTCGGCTACCATGGCAGTTATCCCCCCATTTGTGTGATGAAGTAATAAAGAATGCAGTAATAAGAAACACTGACTTTTTAGAGAGATAAAATGAGGGGGAGGCAGCCTCCAGCTGCTATGATATTCCAGGCAGGACATCTCCATTACTCATTAAAGGGTGTGGGGGGAGAGGAGCACAGCCTCCCACTGCTATGATAGTCCAGAATCTCCATTAGACATGAAAGGGGGCGGGGGAGAGGAGCTCAGCCTCCAGCTGCTATGATGAGGATAGTTACCAGCCCTATTGCACCATCTGCCAGGACTGAATCTCCAGGACAAAAAGCTTAAAGAAGGGAATGACCAGGAGTCATTCTCATTTTTGCCCAAGTGCCTCCGGCCGACCTCACCGAGGCCAGCCAGGAGCACTCATAGGATGATGATGAGGACAGCTATCAGTCATATTGTACCATATCATCTGCCACCAGGGAGAGGAGGGGAGAGGATGCTGCTGTTTAGCGCTGCAGTACCCCATCCACCAGCAGCATCCAATAGACATACGGTGACATTGAAAAGAGGCAAGAAATGATTTTTTTCCTTTTTCTTTCATGGGGGGAGAGGGGAGTAAACTAATGACATATTCCCTGAACCACTGGCGACAATGTTTTTGACTCTTCGGGCATCGGGAGCTCAGCCAAGAATGCAAATACTTTTCGGAGACTGCAGGAACTGTGGGATAGCTAGAGTCCTCCGTCCCCCCTCCCTCCCTCCATGAGCGTCCATTTGATTCTTTGGCTTTCCATTACGCTTGTCACGCAGCACTGTGTTGAGTCCCTGCTGTCGCTTCTGCTTATCATAGCCTGGAGATTTTTTCAAATGCTTTGTCATTTCATCTTCTGGAACGGAGCTCTGATAGAACAGATTTGTCTCCCCATACAGTGATCAGATCCAGTATCTCCCGTAGGGTCCATGCTGGAGCTCTTTTTGGATTTGGGACTGCATGGCCTCCTGTGCTGATCAGCGCTCCACGCTGGGCAAACAGAAAATGGAATTCAAAAGTTCGCGGGGCTTTTCCTTTCCCTAACTACCTGGCCAGTACATCCGAGTTCAGATTGCTTTTCAGAGCGGTCACAATGGTGCACTGTGGCCAATACCGTCGAATTGCGGCCACATTAACCCTAATCCGACATGGCAATACCGATTTCAGCGCTATTCCCCTCATTGGGGAGGAGTACAGAAATCGGTTTTAAGAGCCCTTTATATCGATATAAAGGGCTTCGTTGTGTGGACAGGTGCAGGGTTAATTTGGTTTAATGCTGCTAAATTCTGTTTAAACGCGTAGTGTAGACCAGGCCTAAGACTGTCAGCACTCAAGTGATTAAGATTGTGTCCACACTGCAAAGTGGGCAGGTTTCAGCCCTATTTAAAGCAGATTCTGTATTCTAACCCAGACTCCCAGCTGATCAAGCTAGTGCAGACCTAAAATAGCTTCAAATTCAGGTCAGAAGTTTTTCTGTAAGGATGGTAGGAGAGGCCAAGGCTCAAATCTGGGTAAGAGCCTGGGTTTGCTGTGCATTGCACATATACTCTTGGAAACAAAGAAGTTAATGAAATACAGTCAGTGCACACTACATGACAGAGAAAAAAACATAGATAATGTTCTGAAGTAATTTTAAGAGACTGATAAAAGAAAGCTGCAGGAAAACCTCGTCTGACAGACCCAAACCAGTGGGGTACAAGAGTCTGGTCCTATTGGCATCCAGGAGGTGGGCGGGTGAAGCCCGCCCACTTCTAAAGGACCTCCCCCCAGCCTAAGGGGAGGATCCACAGGTTTGTGACACCAAATGATTTTGTGAGACAACTAATGAAGAAACAGGATCGGGAGTGAGGTCATAGGGCTAAACGAAGGGAACCTAATGGGGACACCGAGCAGAGAACCCCGGACAATGCCCACTGCTCCTCAAAGGCGTCAAGGGAGGCAGTGCATGCCGCCTAGAGGAACTCTGCCCGGATGCGTGAATGGACGGAGGAGCAGAAGTAGGCCCCACAGTCGCAGGAAATCCCGTCGGCCAACCTCCTCTCCCTGGTTTTAAAGATGGCTAGTTTGGCCAGGGCCAACAGGAGGTTGATAAGGAAATTCCGCCACTTTGTGGGGCCACGGATGGGGAGTGCATAGATAAAAAGCTGAGGGGAAAAGTGCAACCAAAAACGCAATAAGATATTCAAGAGGAGCCGGAAAAGGGGTTGCAATCTGGGGCACTCTAAATAAATGTGCACCAGGGTCTCTTTCACGCCACAAAAAGGGCAGGTGTTGGGGACAGGGGTGAACCGCGCCAAGTACACACCCGTGCTCACAGCCCCATGAAGGAGCCGCCAACTGACATCCCCGGCAGGCCTTGGGACCAGGGCAGAGTATAAGCTGGCCCACCGGGGCTTCTCACCCTCGAGAGGTGGCAGGAAGTCCAGCCAGTTGGTATCAAGGCGGGACGCAAGGTTGAGGTAGTGAAGAGTGTGGAGCACGAGCGTGTACAGATGTTTCCTTGGCGCGGTCTGGAACAGAACCGGCTGCAGATCGTGAAGCCGGCTCGCAGTGAAAGGGCAGGGGGTACAAGAGTCTGGTAGAGGGCAAATATACTGGTCACTGGGTGAGTAGTTTTCTGTTCCCTGAGTGACCAGAGCAGGGGCTGCACTAGAGTAATCAGGAACTTGCTAGAAACAATTAAGGCAGACAGGCTGATTGGAACACCTACAGCCAATCAAGGCAGGCTAATCAGGGCACCTGGGTTTAAAAAGGAGCTCACTCCAGTCAGGCGGGGAGGAGTAGAGGAGAGGAAGTGCATGTGAGGAGCTGGGAGCAAAAGGCACAAGGAGCTGAGAGTGACAGGGTGTGCTGCTGGAGGACTACGGAGTGCAAGCGTTATCAGACACCAGGAGGAAGGTACTTTGGTGAGGATAAAGAAGGTGTTTGGAGGAGGCCATGGGGAAGTAGCCCAGGGAGTTGTAGCTGTCACGCAGCTGTTACAAGAGGCACTATAGACAGCTGCAATCCACAGGGCCCTGGGTTGGAATCCGGAGTAGAGGGCAGGCCCGGGTTCCCCCCAAACCTCCCAACTCTTGATCAGACACAGGAGGAGTTGATCCAGACTGTAGGGAAGATGACTGAGGTGAGCAAATCTGCTAATAAGCACAGGACCCACCAAGGTAGAGGAGGAACTTTGTCACACTCGAAATAAAGATTTAACACAAATTAATGAATTTGGGGAAAAATGGGATTTGGGGAAATAAATGCATCCAACATACATTCATGCTCTCTTTATTCAGTATTGCACTGTCATTGTACTGCTGCTTTATTTCGAAGATAGTGTGCTGTAAGAGAGCAAAAACATATGCCCTCCTAGAGAAAAAGGAGGTTGTTATCTCCAGCCGGGTTTATTAAGGACATAAGGAAAGGCAATAAGAAGGTGAGTTCAATAGTCACTACCCCTTTATTTCACATCCTTGCACAAACGCTGGTATGAAATCTTCAAGCACTAAGAGCTATGGCTTTGATAGCTGAAATTAATTTTCCAGCTTACAGAAAAGAGTCATTGGAGCCAAAACCCTCAGTGACCTGTTATACCTTTGCAGCTGATGGCTGGTTGCCATTTTCCATCAGAGCAAAATGGTGTTGGCGTGTGAAACTGCACAATTCAATCCCTTTATATGGTGACCTCATACAAAGGAGTTAGATGTCTTTAAAGGAAGAGAAATTGCTTTAGAAGAATGAATCCTGTGTTTAATAGAAAGTGTTCTTTTAAAAAAAAGTCCTCTGCTGACTAGTATAAAATGCTCCTCTCTTTCTGCCTCCCCTGCTTCTTCTCTCTGGTCGTCTAGGACCGGCTCCTCTCTGTCTCTACATACAAACGCACCATTGTTGGTGTGAGAGCCTTCTCCTCAGCAGCAATTGCCATCTGGAAGAGCCTTCCTGTGTCTTTCTGCCTCATCAACTCTCCATTCATTTTCTCAGCTGAAAACATATCTTTTCTCCCTTGCCTTTGCCTCTTAATTGCCCTCTCCTCAGCCATTATTTATCAATGAACATCTATAATTGACTCATTTAACTCTCTGAAGAATTCTGGGATGCAGATTCTATGAGAGATGCAGTTGTATTTTTTCTGTATGTTCTGTCCTCACCGATCCAGGTGAGACTTCGCACTGGGGGTTGATCACCACCCATTAGGAGAGAAAATCCATCTGTCAGTCATAGTCACATAAACGAGGCTTCCTCAATTCTCCTCCGGTGATTCTGAGATAATCTAAAGAGTTAGGACAGGAGCAGCGGACTAGAGGATGCACCACTAACCAAAGAGTTAATGAACTGTTTATATGGCCCATTGTCTGGCATAGTTAGATACTCAGCTATTAGAGGAGAAACGTAACAGAGGGGTAGCCATGTTTGTCGTCTGCTTGTTCTTTTAGAGGAGAGAGGCACCTATGCAAAAGTGCAATTTGAGGGAACCTTTAAAAGCTGCATCTGCAGAAATGGAAACATTCAACTAATCATGCTTTAAAAAAAAAAACAACCAAGCCTTGATTTTAATTTTTTAAAATGTTGCAAAGAAGAGAAATTGTTTTCTTATATATAAAATTCACAATTATTTATCTCACTCCAATATTTATATACCATTATGAAAGTTGGAAGGGAAAAAATGAAAACCCTCCCCTAAAAATACAAAAGCAATAGACACAATAAGTGCTCTGTGAATGCGCAAATGGCTTTTGACACCTATGAAACCCCCTGAGGCTTGTTCCCATGAAACAGAAATCCTCTTTGCAAAATGTCCTTTTAGCAGACAGGACAAGGGCATCTGCAGATCTCTCTGGATAAGAGAATAGTTACCAAGTTAGAGAGGCAGGTATTCAAAGCTTAAGCCTTTTTCTTGTTCTTGACAAAAAGAGTGATAAGGACTTTGGATTTATGAAAAAATACAGCTTCATTTAAAAGGGAGCTATCATCTTAAAATTATACTTCTGTATGAAAGCTGTTTTTATTTTCTATAGTTACAAGTAACACCCAAGGTTACTTTAACTAAAAGAGATTAGAGAAAAATATTTTATTTTTTCCCCAGTTTTGTTTACTGTATTCATTTGACTTTTCTAATATAGTTGGTTCAATGTTTTCCTCTGCACAATTAATACATTTCTCCTGTTTTTTTGTGGTCTTTCACACAGTGACTGGGGAGAGAAATTTCTTTGTATAAAAGAGGAAAGCATAATTGTAAAAGCACAAATATTGGCAGGAGTCTTAAGAACAAGTGTAGTACCTGCAATTATTATTTTTTTAACTGACAATTTTTTAAGTAGACGCTGTCTTTCTAGAATAGAACGTAAAGGGCTCTGATCCTGCAAGCAGCTGGGATTAACTTGATGTACGTAGGTAGTCTCATTGAACTCACACATGGTTGGGGCCCAAAGATCTTATAACCATCTAAAGAACAAAGCAGGCATTGTGAAAGGGTGGTTGGGCAAGGATGAATGATTATTAATAAAACTGCCTCTTTTAGATGGAAAATATAGTATAAATTATACTCCAATACAGATGCTATCTAAATAAAAATGGTCATAACAAGTGTGTGAATGGTACCTCTAAAGCATTTCTCTTGTAACAGCAATGTGGTGGCATGTTGTGTAGCACCCTGGGCTTACCAAACTCTGCAGGAGAGATTCTGTGCACTTTCCAGTTTTGTTTCACTCTGGCTCTGAAGATGACACCAAGAGCTGAAACATTATTTCATATATAGATTTTAAGGTCAAAGGGGCCATTATGATCACCTAAGTCTGGCCTCCTGCATAGCACAGGCCACAGAATTACATCCACTCATTCTTTGGATTCATTTTTTGGTTTTAGATATGCCCATAAAATACTCTGGGGACATACAAATTAAAAATAATAACAAACCTTATAAATTAATCAGTAAGCCTTTATGAACTGACCTTCTCCATGCAGTCTACCAGGAGTCATAAATATCACCTCCTTCATTCAGATTTTCCTTTACTCACTCCCTTCTCAAAATCCCCAAACACCACCTGGGCCATCTTCTTGCTCCTGCAACACAAGCTGTTTGCCCCTCTTTAAACCTATTTATTTAATAAAGTAGAGTAGTAATTTTCTACTTTTCAATGGATTTGGATTTGTGTTGAATTTGGATTTCTTGCATTATATTTGGGGATCCAAAGTCTTAAATCATTAATTCCAAAGATATTGCAAGTTGTAGAGTGAAAATCATTTTCTGGATGAGCCTGGCTGTGCCCTTCTTTCTCCTGCACACTTCACTGAAACCTTTCCATTTCTTTGTAACTGTACAGAACCATGCAGCTAATCTTATTGGTGAGCAAGTCTGTTAATCCTTGTTAATTCAACAGGCAAGAAATTTAGACAGGGAAAACAAGTTCTAAAATCATCTGAAAGAATACAAATGCATTATATCTGGAGAGGATGAACAAGTCCAATTCTGTTCTCAGGTACCCTTGTTTAGGTCTGGCTTTAGCAAGCTACTTATATGCACACCTAAAGTCTGGTCTACACTAGAAAATTAGGTTGGCATATCTACATCACACAGGGCTGTGAAAAATCCACACCCCAGAGTGGCAAAGTTAAGGAGACCTAAGTCCCTGTGTAGACTGTGCTAAGTTGTTGCAAGAATTCTTCAGTTGACATAGCTACTGTCTCTTGGGGAGGAGGATTACCTATGCCGATGGCTGCAACAGTGCAACTGTGCCACTGTAGTGTTGTAAGTGTAGACATACCCTAACTGTAAGCACATGATTAATCCCAAATAAGTCAGCCTGAGATCTGAAATAATACTTAATCTTATTTATAGCACTTTGAGTTCCTCCAGGGAAAGGTGATCTATAAGACACTGATTCAGCAAAGTACTTAAGCACATACTTAATTCTAAGCACCAGAATAATCCCATCCCCATTTAGGCAAAGTTTTGAGCCTAAAACACACACATAGTTTGTGCTTAGGTGCTTTGCTGAATCAGGACCTTATAGGATATGTCCACACTGCAGCTGGGAACAAGCCTCTCAACTCAGACAGACAGGCTTAGAATCATAGAAGATTAGAGTTGAAAGAGACCTCAGGAGGTCATCTAGTCCAACTCCCTGCTCAAAGCAGGACCAACGTCAACTAAATCATCCCAGCCAGGGCTTTGTCAAGCCTGACCTTAAAAACCTCTAAGGATGGAGATGCCACCACCTCCTTAGGTAACCCGTTCCAGTGTTTCACCACCCTCCTAGTGAAATAGTGTTTCCTAATATCCAACCTAGACCTCCCCCACTGCCACTTGAGACCATTGTTTCTTGTTCTGTCATCTGCCACCACTGAGAACAGCTGAGCTCCATTCCCTTTAGAACCACCCTTCAGGTAGTTGAAGGCTGCTATCAAATCCTCCCTTACTCTCCTCATCTGCAGATTAAACAAGCCTACTTCCCTCAGCCTCTCCTCATAAGTCATGTGTCCCAGCCCTCTAATCATTTTCATTGCCCTCCACTGGACTCTCTCCAATTTGTCCACAGCCTTTCTTTAGTGGGGGGCTCAAAACTGGATGCAATACTTCATATGTGGCCTCACCAGTCCCGAATAGAGGGGAATAATCACTTCCCTCGATCTGCTGGCAATGCTCCTACAATGCAGCCCAATATGCCATTAGCCTTTTTTGGCAACAAGAGCACACTGCTGACTCATCCACTGTAATCCCCAGGTCCTTTTCTGAAGAACTGTTGCTTAGCCAGTCGGTCCCCAGCCTGTAGCGATGCATGGGATTCTTCCGTCCTAAGTGCTGTATTCTGCACTTGTTGTTGTTGAACTGCATCAGAGTTATTTTGACTCACTCCTCCAATTTGTCTAGGTCACTCTGGACCCTATCCCTATTCTCCAGCAATCCCATCGTCCAGATCATTAATAAAGATGTTGAACAAAACCAGCCCCAGGACCGACCCCTGGGGAACTTCTCTTGATACCGGTTGCCAACTAGAAATTGAGCCGTTGATCACTATCAGTTGAGCCCGACAATCTAGCCAGCTTTCTATCCAGCTTATAGTCCATTCATCAAAGCCATACTTTTTTAAGTATGGCAAGAATACTGTGGGAGTCCGTATCAAAAGCTTTGCTAAAGTCAAGATATATCATGTCCACTGCTTTCCCCATATCCAGTTATCTCACCACAGAAGGCAATAGGGTTGGTCAAGTGTGACTTGCCCTTGTTGAATCCATATTGACTGTTCCTGATCACCTCCCTCTCCTCCAAGTGCTTCAAAATGGTTTCCATGAGACCTGCTCCATGAGTTTTCCAGGGACTGACATGAGGCTCTGGTTCCCCGGGTTCTCCTTCTTCCCTTTTTTAAAGATGGGCACTATATTTGCACTAAATATGGGCACCAATGCACTAAAAACAGCAGTGTGAACACTGAGGCTTAGTTGGAGTTCAGGTTCTCAAGCCTAGGAATTTAGGTAGGGTTGACAGTCTGAGCTGCAGCCTAAGTGTATGAGTCTATGAGTCCATACTGTTATTTTTAGCATGCTAGCTTGAGCCCGTTAGTATGAGGCTATGTCTAGCCTGGTTGGGAGGCTCTCTCCCAGCTGCACTGTAGACATGCCCATAAAGCACCTTTCATTCGAGGAAATCAGAGTGCTATAAATAAGAATTTTCCAGTACTTTTACATATTATCATTAATAAGGAGCTTGCTGACTTTGCATACTTCAGGTTAAAAACTCTTCATAAAGCTAAAGAAAAAGAGACAGAATCCACTGTTTGTTAGTAAGATCTATAGCACCACCAGCAGCAGTTTGAAAGCATATTCTCATGAGCACTGTTTTACAAAAATGATGTTGTCTTGCCCTCAAATGCATTTTGCTTGTTGCAGAGGTAGAAATCTATCAAGGGCCTGGGGAAGAACCAATAAAGGAAAAAACACACCACCATCACCAGCAAAATCTCTTATTTTATTTGTTATCTTTTTTTGCAGCAAAATATAAGAGTGATGCCGAGCACTGTGGTACCTTATATGCCTATATCAGTACACGCACACACATACAAAGAACAACAAGCTCATTACTCTGAAGCCTTAAACTATAGTTAAAGGCTGATGTCCTAATCGGACAGGTCAGACCTACAACAGCCTATCTCTTAAAGAGATTTTCCATACACAGCAGGCAACAAAACAAACAACTTCCTTCCCTTCAGTTGGGCAGCTGCCCAAAGGCTCCCCATCCATGACTAACAGGAGGAAGCAGTGGTTGTACAATGAATAAATTGCCATAATCATGTAACTGTCTTTCTGGGAAACCTGAAGAGATGAATCAATCCTTTTAATGAAAGACTGAGCAGCGGAGATGGAATGAGAGAAAAGGGTAAGAAGGGTGTGGGAGGGGGAGTATATCTAGGCTTATTGCAGTTATGGACCTCTTTTCAGACAAGGAAAAATATTTTATTTTAACTCTCCTCAAAAAATCATGGGACAGTTCCTTGGACCAATACAATCCTATTAGGCTGCTTTGGCAAAATCTTTCCCACCTGGGAATTCCACATTTATGGAGGAATCCCAGGATGGAGTACAGCTTGTATAGGGGGCTCTTCTGGTGAGGATGGTGGAGGGAGGAGTGTTTGGAGCAGTGCTGCACTGGGATAATTTTAGAACACCTCTATGGCTGTTTTAAATTTGTGGCAGGAGCTGAGCTGGCTACCAGCAGCCACAGGGATCAAGGGAGCACAAAGGTCTCTCTCCCCTACAAATGCCAAGTATGGGCCAGCGAGAGCTGAGGATCTGGGCCTATGGTTTTTGTGAGGCTTTAGACAGAAATTGTACTGATCCATCTGCTTTTCAGTTTTTATTTTTGTTAGAATTATTTCCAAAAAAATGGGTGAAATAATGAAATAATACGTTTGGTTTTTGCAGGCAAAAAATCTTGGACCAAACCTTGAATTTCTTGTTCAGGCAAATCTCCGATTCAACTCAATAGATTTACTCCTGATTTATACTAGTATAAATTAAAACAGAGTTTGGGCCCCAAACCCTTTTTACTGCCTCATGTTTTGTGTTCTTGTTTCGATTTGGAATGTAGCACACGTTACACATTTATTTATGTATTTCAATTTTTCTTTTATTTAGGCCCCAATCTTGCTTCAATTTAAATCAAAAGCAAAATTCCTATGACTTCAGTGGAAGCAAGATCATGCCATTAGTTGCTTATTGGACACCTAGGCTGCCAGAACATTCAAATACCTCACATTCAATTTAAAATAATCAAATCTAAACAAATGAGTCATCCAAGGGGCTGATTCAATAACATTTTATGCAACTCACTTTCTGTGATGGTAATGATGATTTAAAAGCTTGAATATACAGGTTATATGCATATATACATGTTTTCCCTTGAAGCTTTTTTTAAAATAATACAAAATTTCTGGTGGCAATTAGCAGACAAAGCTATTTAAAAAAAAAATTTCTAAGTGTCTTACCTCTGCTTTTATTTTATTGTCTCCAAAACAGAGATGCTGCAAGTAGGCTGCGGCATTGGACTGTACTGAAGGGAACTGATGCTGTAGCATCTGTATAACTTCAGGAAGTTCAGGATCTCTCCATCCAAACTCTCTGTATACAAAGAAACAAGAGTATCCTCAGCAAAGAACTTGACAACAGTGAATAAATATCTTCAATGTGGCAATGATTCACCCACCAATACAGTTAGAAATGCATAGATAAAACTCTGATTTTATTTGTTTTGTTATTGTCAATGCCAGAAAGAATATGAACATAGAACTTTCCCCCCTTTTTACTGCTATCATTCTAATACATTATAGAAAGGTAGGTTTAATCTGAATTATTTATTCTCTCATCAAAGGCCTGTGTAAATTTTAACATAATCTAAATATAATGCATTACAGGAAACTCTGATAAAGATGAAATGAAGAAAGAAAAATAATTATACACACATGTGCACACATGCGCACTTAATTAAAATTGGAAACGTTAGCCTTAAATATTACTGACTCTAGGAAAGGTTCATTTAATTACTATAATCATTAGGTGACAAAACTGATATCTAATACAGAAAACAACCATGTATTGTGTCTTTTGTTCACTGTATTCAGGTATAATGTAAACTAAAGCAAAACTAATGCACCAAAACCACACAGCTGATATCTTTTGCATCTTTGCAAATATATGCTTAATTGAAACTGACTCTGCAAATGTTTCTCAAATGGACCATCTTGATCCTGTCAGGTGCTGAGCATCCTTAGAGCCAAATGGCGATGGGATTTGAGGATTTCAGCTCATCTCAGCAGGTGTTCAGCATCTTGCAGGACTGGGCTCTAAATGAATATGTCAAATCAGGTACAACTATGTCTCTGCACTCAAGGGAATACAGCCCATGAAAGCTGCCCTGATTTTCTGTCTCAGGAGTCAGATGTACGTGCAGCATCTCCAAATGAAATGAAGAAATCTAACATGCCTTTAATCCTTAGGGCTGAATTTTGCCCTCATATAAACATCCACACTTTCCACTGACTTCAGCAGTATTTGTGCAGGTGAAATCTAACAGTAGAACATGGCTGTCAAGCTGAAATTCACACAATATTGGCACGGAGCCTGAGTAAAATGGGTTTTGTGTGAGGGAATGGTACAAAGGTTGCGGAGAACCATATCTGCCCCCAATCAGGACACAGGGTGTGGAGAAGTTGCAGAGGCCCTTTGTTGTAGCCTCTCCAGCCACTGAGACTTAGGGTTACAGGTCACACATTATCATGGAACCACTGTTCCTCACTTGGTTTGCTGCCAAACAGTCCATCTGCCCTGGCCAACGAGGAGCAGTGCCCAGTTCTACCTTGTATAAAGGATTCAGAGACCCATATCATTCACTTCCTTCTTCCTAAATCATAGTGACTCTGCTGAACTGAGACCTACCATACAATGTTGGGTGAATTCACTCAGTTTGAGTAAAACTTTCAGTATACCTGCAGCCTGTCTTTAGCAAAATCAGACAGCTCACAATTACAGTACAAGTTCCCCAAAATGAACTGAAGCAATAACAATGCATACTACAAAACAAGATTGATCCTGCAAGAACAAGTAGTCTTTGCTGAAATTCTAGCATCACCTATTTGTCTTTTCTTTCATCTCTCTACTATTCCATCTCACACAGCATTTTCTGTCATTCTGTCATTTCTGTCTTTCAGCCTGAGAAGTATTATTCTACGTCACATCCTTACAAAGATCCAGCATGATAAATATATGACACAAAAGAAATATATGCAGAATTCTGTGCTTTCTCAGTTCAGACTAAATAAGCTGTGTTTGATGTAAGTGATAAATTTTACATGAACTGTTTATTACAGAGAAAACATAAGGACACAACAACAAATCATGTGGTGGCTGTTCCAGGGTGGATTTAGACTGTGAGGAACTATCAAAAACCTTGTGTGATCCTGTGACACTGACAGACCAAGTGCCAGGAATGCCAGAGCCTTAGGAATTCATTTGTATGTGAATATCAAAGCAGTGTTAAGTGTTAGTGTGGATTCAAACTAATTCACTTGTATGCTAATAGAGCTCAAAGGAGCTGTTGATTGTGTTGTTTTTGTCTGTCTCCTGCTATAGGTACCCACATGGCCCCATAGTATGCCAACATTTTTATGGCTGACTTAGAACAATGCTACCTCAGCTCTTGCGCCCCTCCTCTACTTGCACTACATTGATGATATCATCATCATATAGACCCACGGAAAGGAGGCCCTTGAAAAATTCCACCTGGATTTCAACAATTTCCACCCCACTATCAACCTCAGCCTGGACCAGTCCACACAAGAGATCCACTTCCTGGACACTACAGTGCAAATAAGTGATGGTTACATAAACACCACCCGATACCGGAAACCTACTGACCGCTATACTTACCTACATGCCTCCAGCTTCCATCCAGGACATATCATATGATCCATTGTCTACAGCCAAGCCCTAAGATACAACCAAATTTGCTCCAATCCCTAAGACAGAGACACATACCTACAAGATCTTTATCAAGCATTTTTAAAACTACAGTACCCACCTGGGAAGTGAGAAAACAGATTGATAGAGTGAGATGGGTACCCAGAAATCACCTACTACACGACAGGCCCAACAAGGAAAATAAGAGAACACCACTGGCCATCATGTACAGCCCCCAGCTAAAGCCTCTCCAATGCATTATCAATGATCTACAACCTATCCTGGAAAACCATCCATCACTCTCACAGACCTTGGGAGGCAGGCCAGTTCTCGCTTACAGACAACCCCCGAACCTGAAGCAAATACTCACGAGCAACTACAAACTACAGCACAGAAACACCAACCCAGGAACCAATCCCTGTAGCAAACCTCATTGCCTACTCTGTTCCCATATCTACTCTAGTGACACCATCAGAGGACCCAACCACATCATCCACACCATCAAGGGCTCATTCACCTGCACATCTACTAATGTTATATATGCCATCATGTGTCAGCAATGCCCCTCTGCCATGTACATTGGCCAAACTGGACAGTCCCTATGTAAAAGAATAAGTGGACACAAATCAGACATCAGGAATGGTAACATACAAAAGCCAGTAGGTGAACACTTCAACCTCCCTGGACATTCTATAACAGATTTAAAAGTAACTATTATTGAACAAAAAAACTTCAGAAACAGACTTCAAAGAGAAACAGGAGAACTAAAATTCATTTGCAAATTTAACACCATTAATTTGGGCTTGAATAGGGACTGGGAGTGGCTGGCTCATTACAAAAACAGCTTTGCCTCTCCTGGAATTGACACGTACTTATCTATTATTGGAAGTGGACTGCATCCACCCTGATCGAATTGGCCCTGTCAACACTGGTTCTCCACTTGTGAGGTACTCTCTTTTCTTCATGTGTCATTATATAATGCCTGCATCTGTAACTTTCACTTCATGCATCTGAAGAAGTGAGTTTTTTTACTCACGAAAGCTTATGCCCAAATAAATCTGTTAGTCTTTAAAGTGCCACCGGACTCCTTGTTGTTTTTGTGGATACAGACTAACACGGCTACCCCCGATACTTACCTCCTGTAGTCTGCTATTACATTACTTCTACATTATGTATACCCTGTAATTAAATAACCCCCTATCCAAGGTGTGTTAATGTAAGATCCTAGCCAGGTGTTAAAACTTCATGGAAACTAAAGAAAGATTGTTGTTTGCTCTTACTTTTCCTTTTACACTGTGTACACTCCTCTGACTAAACTCATCAAATGTGGATGGAATCTAAGAAATGCTAATGAAGGACTTAATGGCTGTAACCGGAAATGCTAATTTCAAAGCAAGGGTTCATGGAGGAGTAAAGAGACTTGTCAGATTTCTTTCTGTGTGGAAAAGCTATAAATATGGATTCATGGAATGATACTACATTACTGAACTGTTTGGATTCTAACAGGGTATCATAACCTTAGTCCCAGATTTGGACCTTAGCGTCCAAATTATGGGGGTTAGTATGAAAACCTCCAAGCTTAGTTACCAGCTTGGACCTGGTACCTGCTGCCACCACCCAAAAAATTAGAGTGTTTTGGGGCACTCTGGTCCCACTGAAAAACCTTCCCTGGGGACCCCAAGACCCAAATCCCTTGAGTCTCACAACAAAGGGAAATAATCCTTTTTCCCTTCCCCCCTCCAGGTGCTCCTGGAGAGATACACAGACACAAGCTCTGTGAATCCAAACAGAGTGACTCCCCCTTTCCGTTCCCGGTCCTGGAACAAAAAGGACTTTCCTATTCCCCCAGAGGGAATGCAAAATCAGGCTAGCCAATTCAACACACACCGATCTCCCCTGATTTCTTCCTCCCACCAATTCCCTGGTGAGTACAGACTCAATTTCCCTGAAGTAAAGAAAAACTCCAACAGGTCTTAAAAGAAAGCTTTATATAAAAAAGAAAGAAAAAATACAAATGGTCTCTCTGTATTAAGATGACACAATACAGGGCAATTTCTTAAAAGAATATTGAATAAACAGCCTTATTCAAAAAGAATACAAATCAAAGCACTCCAGCACTTATATTCATGCAAATACCAAAGAAAAGAAACCATATAACTTACTATCTGATCTCTTGGTCCTTACACTTAGAAACAGAAGACTAGAAAGTAGAACTACTTCTCCAAAGCTCAGAGCAAGCAGGCAGCCAGAAACAAAGACCTTAGACACTCAAATCCCTCCACCCAAAGTTGAAAAAATCCGGTTTCCTGATTGGTCCTCTGGTCAGGTGCTTCAGGTGAAAGAGACATTAACCCTTAGCTATCTGTTTATGACACGCCCCCCAAATTGCAGACAGTGGGGAAGCTCACTGGCGGCGATTTCCTTCTAGAACTTGAAAATAAACAGATTAATACAACACATACACCTTTACATATACTCCTAAGTATATAACTAACAGACTTCTACATTTTAAGAACACTTTTTAACTACTGAATTCTGGGAAACTCTCACGGGAGAGTGCATCAGCAACTTTATTAGAAGCTCCTGTGATGTGTTGAATTTCAAAATCAAAATCTTGGAGAGCTAAACTCCAACGAAGAAGTTTCTTGTTGTTCCCCTTGGCAGTATGAAGCCACTTTAGTGCAGCATGGTCAGTTTGTAGTTGGAACCGCCGTCCCCAAACATATGGGCGTAGCTTTTCCAGGGCGTACACAATGGCATAGCATTCCTTTTCACTGACTGACCAGTGACTTTCCCTCTCAGACAGTTTCTTGCTGAGAAACACGACAGGATGGAAGTTGTGATCTGTTGCTTCCTGCATGAGCACTGCTCCTATACCACGCTCAGATGCATCTGTGGTTACTAGGAATGGCTTGTCAAAATCCGGGGCCCTGAGCACAGGGTCCGACATGAGCGTTGCCTTAAGTTGGGTAAAGGCCTTTTGACACTCATCAGTCCACTTAACTGCATTTGGCTGGGTCTTTTTGGTCAGGTCGGTCAGTGGGGCAGCGATTTGGCTGTAGTGGGGTACAAATCGCCTGTAGTATCCGGCCAAGCCTAAGAAGGATTGGACCTGCTTCTTGGACCGTGGGACAGGCCACTTTTGGATAGCATCCACCTTGGCCTGTAGGGGGTTTATGGTTCCTCGACCCACCTGGTGTCCCAGGTAAGTCACTCTGTTTTGGCCTATTTGACACTTTTTGGCCTTAACAGTTAGTCCTGCCTGCCTGATGCGCTCAAAGACCTTTTCCAGGTGTAGTAGGTGTTCGGGCCAGGAGTCTGAAAAAATGGCCACATCATCGAGGTAGGCAACTGCAAATTCTCCCAGTCCAGCTAGTAGACCATCTACCAGCCTCTGGAAGGTGGCGGGTGCATTTCGAAGGCCGAAAGGAAGGACATTGAATTCATACACCCCCGCATGGGTGACGAATGCTGACCTCTCCTTGGCAGGTTCATCTAGCGGTACTTGCCAGTACCCCTTGGTTAAGTCTATTGTAGAGATGAACTGGGCCCGTCCCAACTTCTCCAATAGCTCATCGGTGCGTGGCATTGGATAGTTGTCCGGACGAGTTACCGCATTTAGCTTACGGTAGTCCACGCAAAAGCGTATTTCCCCATCTGGTTTGGGTACCAGAACCACTGGAGATGCCCATGCACTGGTAGATGAGCGGATTATACCCATCTGTAGCATGTTCTGGATCTCCCGTTCTATAGCGGCTTGGGCATGAGGAGACACTCGGTAGGGTGGGGTTCTGATTGGGTGAGCATTACCTGTATCAATGGAGTGGTATGCCCGTTCAGTCCGTCCTGGGGTGGCTGAGAACAGTGGGGCGAAGCTAGTGTACAGCTCCTTGATTTGTTGCCGCTGCAGACGTTCCAGGGTGGTTGAGAGGTTGACCTCTTCCACGCCACCGTCTTTTTTCCCGTCGTAGTAGACACCGTCAGGCCACTCAGCATCATCTCCCTGGACTGTAAACTGACAAACCTGTAAGTCTCTGGAATAGAAAGGCTTGAGAGAATTAACATGGTACACTTTAGGCTTTAGTGAGGAATTGGGAAATGCTATGAGGTAGTTTACAGCTCCCAGGCGCTCTTGGACCGTGAAGGGCCCTTCCCATGATGCTTCCATCTTATGGGCCTGTTGCGCCTTCAAGACCATAACCTGGTCTCCTACCTTGAAGGACCGATCTCTGGCATGTCTGTCATACCAGGCCTTTTGCTCTTCCTGAGCATCCTTTAGATTCTCTCTAGCAAGGGCTAAAGAGTGTCGGAGGGTGCTTTGTAGGTTGCTTACAAAGTCCAGAATGTTAGTTCCTGGAGAAGGCGTAAACCCCTCCCATTGCTGCTTTACCAACTGTAATGGCCCCTTAACCTCGTGACCATACACAAGTTCAAATGGTGAAAACCCTAAACTGGGATGTGGTACAGCCCTGTAGGCAAACAGCAACTGCTGCAACACTAGGTCCCAATTATTGGAGAATTCGTTGATGAATTTTCGTATCATGGCCCCCAAAGTTCCATTGAACCTTTCCACCAGGCCATTGGTTTGATGGTGGTACGGGGTGGCAACCAAGTGATTCACCCCATGAGTTTCCCACAGTTTTTCCATGGTCCCTGCCAGGAAATTAGACCCTGAATCTGTAAGGATGTCAGAGGGCCAACCTACCCTGGCAAAGATGTCTGTTAGGGCCAGGCACACAGTGTTAGCCCTGGTGTTGCCTAGAGCGACTGCTTCTGGCCATCGGGTAGCAAAGTCCACTAAAGTCAGTACGTACTGCTTTCCTCTGGGCGTCTTTTTTGGGAAAGGGCCCAGAATATCCACAGCTACTCGCTGAAATGGGACCTCAATTATGGGGAGTGGCTGGAGAGGGGCCTTGACCTGGTCTTGAGGCTTACCCACTCTTTGGCATACCTCACACGACCGGACATACTTGGCAACGTCCTTGCCCATCCCCTCCCAGTGGAAGGACTTCCCCAACCGGTCCTTGGTTCTGTTGACCCCAGCATGGCCACTGGGATGATCATGGGCTAAGCTTAAGAGCTTCTCCCGGTACGTAGTTGGAACCACCAACTGTTTTTGCGGCTGCCATTCTTCCCGGTGTCCACCAGAAAGAATTTCCTTGTATAAAAGTCCTTGGTCTATAACAAACCGGGATCGATTAGAAGAGCTGAGAGGCGGTGGGGTGCTCCGTGCCGCCGCCCAAGCTTTCTGAAGGCTGTCATCTGCTTCCTGCTCAGTCTGGAACTGTTCCCTTGAGGCTGGGGTCACCAGTTCTTCCTCAGACTGTGGACTTGGGCTTGGTCCCTCCGGAAGCGATGTAGGTGATGGGGTTGTTTCCGTTGCTGGTGAACCGCTCTCCGCTGGTGCACCTGAGGGTATTTTAGGCTCTGGCTGAGCCTTTTGGGTATGGTTGTCTTTTGCTTCTGCCAGTTCTGGCTCGCTGGCGCCCTCTGGCGTTGAGTTTGAAGATGGGGTTGCACTTGCTGGTGCTGGTTGCTGTTCCAGTTCCGGGCCTGGGACTGGAGATGCTGTGGCTGTTTCAGTGGTAGGCATGGAATCTGGGTCCACTACCTCTGTCTGGGTCTCTGGTAACACAGACGGGGCCTCTGTGGACGGCTCAGGAACAGGAATGGGTCTGGAAGCTTGCCTGGTTTGGCTACGTGTAACCATTCCCACTCTCTTGGCCCGCCTCACCTGGTTGGCCAAGTCTTCCCCCAGTAGCATGGGGATAGGATAATTGTCATAAACTGCAAAAGTCCACATTCCTGACCAGCCTTTGTACTGGACAGGCAGTTGAGCTGTAGGCAAGTCTACAGCTTGTGACATGAAGGGGTAAATTGTAACTTTGGCCTTTGGGTTGATGAATTTGGGGTCAACGAAGGATTGGTGGATAGCTGACACTTGTGCCCCCGTGTCTCTCCACGCAGTAACCTTCTTTCCGCCCACTCTCAAATTTTCCCTTCGCTCCAAGGGTATTTGAGAGGCATCCGGGCCTGGGGATCTTTGGTGTGATGGTGGTGTAATGAATTGCACTCGCATGGTGTTCTTGGGACACTTGGCCTTGATATGTCCCAGTTCATTACACTTAAAGCATCTTCCATCTGATGGGTCACTGGGCCGAGGTGAGTTACTGGAGACTGGTGAGGTTGAAGGGTAGGGTATCTGTGGCTTTACTTGGGTGGTATGTGGGGTCTTTGGCTGTCCTCGGTTGTAGGGTTTATGGTCTGTGTGCCCCCTGGGGTAATCGTTCCCCTTGACAGTAGCTTTCTTGCTTTCTGCCAGTTCCATCCATTTGGCTCCAATCTCCCCCGCCTCAGCGATATTCTCGGGGTTTCCATCTTGTATGTACCGCGTGATGTCTTCAGGAACACCATCCAAGAACTGCTCCATTTGTATGAGGAGGTTCAGTTCTTCCAAGGTTTGAATGTTGTTTCCTGTTAGCCAGGCCTCATAGTTTTTTGCAATGTAGTAGGCGTGTTTGGGAAATGACTCCTCTGGTTTCCACTTTTGGTTTCTGAAACGCCGACGGGCATGATCTGGGGTTATCCCCATCCTGTATCTGGCCTTGGTTAGGAAAAGTTTATAGTCATTCATTTGGTGCTTAGGCATTTCAGCTGCCACCTCTGCTAAAGGTCCACTGAGCTGTGACCTCAATTCTACCATGTACTGGTCTTCGGGAATGCTGTACCCAAGACAGGCTCTTTCAAAATTTTCCAAGAAGGCCTCGGTGTCATCACCTGCCTTGTAGGTGGGAAATTTCCTGTGCTGTGGAGCAATATTTGGCGCCGGGTTGTTAGGGTTGGCTGGCACATGCAGCCCAGCTTTTGCCAAGTCCAGTTCATGTTTTCTCTGTTTTTCCTTCTCTTCATTTTCTTTTTGTTGTTTTTCCATTTCTTTTTGTTGTTTTTCCATTTCTTTTTGGTGTTTTTCCATGTCTCGGCGGTGGGCCGCCTCTTCTTCTTCTTGCTTCCTTCTGTGGGCCAACTCATCTTCTGCTTGTTTCCTTCGGTAGGCCACCTCTTCTTCTTCTAGTTTTCTTTTGTGTGCTGCCTGTTTGATTTGTTCTTCTCTTTCTTTCATCTCCATCTCTTTTTGTTTTATTTCCAGTTGTCGCCTGTGTTCAGCTTCTTTGATTTGTTCTTCGGCCTCCATTTTTGTCTTGGTAGACATGGTTCCTGTTTTCTTGTGTTGGGGTGCCCTCCGGTGTTTCTCTTCTGAACTGCAGGCTCTCTGTTGCCTCCTGAAGTCTGCCTAGCAACAGTGCCTTTAGCTAATCTTCAATGTTAAGTAAACCTGAAAAACCACTTTATTTGCATTCATATAGTGCTGGTATGACTCTCAATGGGAGTGCTATTGTGTGACAAAAGACTGTTAATAGTCTGGTAATGGCTTCTTGCTTACCATGCAAGCCACAAACTGCCAGAGAGAGCAGAAAAAAAAAAATTCTCTCTGGTTCCCTTTTAAAACCAAACTGTTCCTCTCTGCTAAAAAGCCCTTAGCAGAGAAGAGAAAAATATAATATTCCTACTGGCTTCTGGATTCTGTCTATTCCCAACCGCTGCTACACCATATCATAACCTTAGTCCCAGATTTGGACCTTAGCGTCCAAATTATGGGGGTTAGTATGAAAACCTCCAAGCTTAGTTACCAGCTTGGACCTGGTACCTGCTGCCACCACCCAAAAAATTAGAGTGTTTTGGGGCACTCTGGTCCCACTGAAAAACCTTCCCTGGGGACCCCAAGACCCAAATCCCTTGAGTCTCACAACAAAGGGAAATAATCCTTTTTCCCTTCCCCCCTCCAGGTGCTCCTGGAGAGATACACAGACACAAGCTCTGTGAATCCAAACAGAGTGACTCCCCCTTTCCGTTCCCGGTCCTGGAACAAAAAGGACTTTCCTATTCCCCCAGAGGGAATGCAAAATCAGGCTAGCCAATTCAACACACACCGATCTCCCCTGATTTCTTCCTCCCACCAATTCCCTGGTGAGTACAGACTCAATTTCCCTGAAGTAAAGAAAAACTCCAACAGGTCTTAAAAGAAAGCTTTATATAAAAAAGAAAGAAAAAATACAAATGGTCTCTCTGTATTAAGATGACACAATACAGGGCAATTTCTTAAAAGAATATTGAATAAACAGCCTTATTCAAAAAGAATACAAATCAAAGCACTCCAGCACTTATATTCATGCAAATACCAAAGAAAAGAAACCATATAACTTACTATCTGATCTCTTGGTCCTTACACTTAGAAACAGAAGACTAGAAAGTAGAACTACTTCTCCAAAGCTCAGAGCAAGCAGGCAGCCAGAAACAAAGACCTTAGACACTCAAATCCCTCCACCCAAAGTTGAAAAAATCCGGTTTCCTGATTGGTCCTCTGGTCAGGTGCTTCAGGTGAAAGAGACATTAACCCTTAGCTATCTGTTTATGACACAGGGTGGAATAACTAAACAAGAAAGCAGAGATCCACAGAGTTATTCTGGGTAACCCTGAAATACTTTTGTAGATTGGCAGATTACTACATCTCTGCTATCATTTGGATTTATAAACTTTGATTCACCTGTTAATGTAGTTTACCTCCTTTGACTTCCCAATAACTCATTTATTTTTCTTAGCTAATACATCTTTAGATCGTTTAGTAGAGAATTGGCTACCAGTGTTGTTTCTGATATAAGATCCAGAGTTATCAACTGTTTTGGGGTCAGTGACTGATCGTTTGAGATTAGGAGTAACCTGATGTGGTACGATTTTTGTTTTATATACCTTTTATCACAAAAGTTCCATTTGTCTGGGTGAGAAAACAAGCTTGGTGAAATCTAATTATAGAATATACCACCAGTGTGGGATGTCTGCCCTGTGATTGCCACTCAGAGTTTTGAGCCACTCTAGCCTGCGTGACAACTCCATAGCAAGTTTGACTTAAATTCTGCAGTTCTCCAATGCAGCAAACTGGAGATTCTGTGGCAGCTTGAGAAAGTGTTCAAAACTGAAGTTTTTTATTGAATTAAATATGAATATGAATAGCACAATGACTATAATACACCCGCTGATTTAATTTTTTATTAAATTCAATTTATTTTTTGCTGCCTCTAAATTTTTAATGTTCAGTGTGTTGCAGTATTTGTACTGAAAATGCGTAGGTGTATTATAGAATTATCAGGGGAAAGCGGAATGGTTTGGCAGTTCTTCAAGGGACAACTGGGACTTCAGGCACTTGAAAAGCTGTTGGAAGCAGTTTGGGTTTGTGAGATAGCACAGTAGATGCCCACATGCTCAGGGTCTACTGATCATCATATTTGGGGTTGGGAAGGAATTTTTGACCATGTCAGACTGGCTGAGACCCTGCAGAGGTTTCACCTTCCTCTGCAGCATGGGGCCCAGGTCACTTGCAGGTTTAAACTAGTGTAAATTGTGATTTTCTGTAACTTGAAGTTTTTAAACCATGATTAGAGGACTTCAGTAACTCAGCCAGAGGTTAGGGGTCTATTTCAGGAGTGGATGGGTGACGTTCTGTGGCTTGCATAAAGCTCTCAAGATGAATAACAAGGAGTCCAGTGGCACCTTAAAGACTAACAGATTAGTTAGTCTTTAAGGTGCCACCAGACTCCTTGTTGTTTTTTTGGATACAGACTAACATGGCTACCCCGATACTTTATGCTCTCAAGATGTGACTTTATATTCTTCATACATTGATCAGATTTGAGAGAAAGTTTAAATCTCTCTAATTATATTTCACATTTAAACATAAGCTGATATTATGTGTGAGAATTAGGTTTTTCTGTGAATAGACAAATTCAAGTTTTGGGATACCCTGTTCCCTACTGATCTGGCCCTAGCAGCACAGTGACCACCATTTTAAATAGATATATTAAGTACGGATCAGTATTTTGGGAGGAGGGTAAAATGTTTTAAAAATATATATATATAAGATGAACAAAAGACTAAAAGCTCAGTTCAGCAGACATAACCTGTATTTTTTGCTGTCTACTATTCCACGGGTTTTCAGTTATTCATTATTCACAGTTTATGCAGCGATACCTATTTGGGAAAAAAATAACACAACCACCCAACTGCTACAAATATGTGAGCACTGACTGCAAAGATACTAGATCATATAGTAATTTAAAAAAAAATCTCTCTCCAGTTGGTGTAATAGGGACACATCTCAAATTCCAGTTTTACACCAAATTGGAGAAACAGGTGCGATAGCTGCATATACTATAAATCCATGGGTCAAAGTAAATTTCTGTGGAGTTTGAATTCCTATTTCTCAGTTACATTAATAGAGCAGAACATTCACATCTGATCAAGCAGTTGGCATAGACAAGCACTGACACCCACAGTTATTCCAGTCCCAGAAACATTCCCTACGGGCACTGTTGTAGAGATGCCTGCTGTAGGCAACCATATGTTTAACGAAGAGTGGAAAAACACCAAGTATATACCACAGGAAGCGAAAACACTTCTCATTCTCTTTAGATATCAATGTCAGAGATAGCTTAGGATCAAACAACATATACACAAAAAAAGAAATAATCAAAGTTGAATGAAGATCAAAGAATGGATTTCCCCCAAAGTTATGAAAGATAATGTAAGGGAGATATTTACTGTGATTAAAAATACTTGAGGGGAAAATACCAGCAATAGGAGAATTCCTGAGTAAGGACTTTACCTCAGTAAATTCAAAAGGACATCAGCAAAGTGCAAAGTTAGCCTAGATTAAAAAAAAATCAACCAAATAGAAAATATACTGATGGAAACAGCCTAATAGATTTTTTCCAACCCTTATTTCTCCTATGGCATTGTAAATCAAATTTAACATTATTTTATATTCAATTTTATTAGAACTGAATCTGAAATATTTCCTTACAAAAATTATTTCCTTCTTCAAACACACACACACACACACATTTGTTATTATAGATTGCTAATGAATTCTGAGGTAGTTGTCACTAATTAAGAGGAGATAGCAATAATGTATCCACTTTGAAAATGGAAAAACAATAAGATTTGGTAGATTACGTAAACAGATATAAGAAATGAAATGCAAAGGGAATCAACTACTGTGGGTCCTACTGACCTTCACCTTCAGCGTATGTTAAGATCCACTCATGTCTCACAGAAAACTAAAAAACACAGAGCCATAGCATCCTCCTGTTTTTAGTCAAATCTGGCCAAATTAAGAATGGAAGTAGGAAGAAAGATGAAATGGCATCATTCTTGCATTGAAGGCCTGTGGATACCCTTTTGATATGAATGGCACATTAAACAGGTCTCTGAAAGTGTTGGGAGACTTCATTATCTGCTACATTCATGGCAATTCTAATGGGAATTAATAATGGCAGCTTCATATTAACACATGCGCTGCACTTCTACCTCCTTTAGAGAAAGTAGTGTAACCCATGTGCCTAATAGGGAGATATCTCTTTATGAGACCCAATGTGGGGAGGTAGGAGTGAGTTGTGTCTGGGTCACCGTTGCTAGGTAGATTAAGCACTCCACATCCAAAAACTTCTGGAATTGGCTGTGGTAGTTTTGGATCTGCTCCAATAGGTTTCCTGTTGCTGATGTCAGACTGTTGTTGATGTTGCTGAAGTTGCTGATGTAAGGGCAAGCAGGCAGGGCAGCTGCTTTGGCGAAGGCCACGTGCCCTGTGTGGGTCAGGAGGCTGAGCCCAGGAGCAGAAAGCAGGCGGTTGTCCCTAACTCTGAAGCGTTTTGCAGCAGGTTAATGATATTGTTAAGCCTCTAACAGGGAAGCGTGGGCAATGCTAATTATAGCAAGGGGACATTGGGAGGGAAAAGTAACTTCTATTTTAATTGTATGCGTTGAATGTTGTTCTGATTTTAGCCAAACCATTCTAGTTAAATTGTCTCAATAATCTGATTCACCAACTTTTCTTTAAAAAGTAGTAACGGGGAAAGAGTCATTTCTATTTTGCTATTCTCAGTTTTGTATTTTCTTGTAACAGGGCTGTCTTTAAATCTATACACTTAACTGAATGGTTGATTGATCAGTTACCTGACTGGCTAGCAGTGATTTCAGCAGAGGAAGAGTCCGCATGGATTCCAACTGAACATACCTACAGCCAAGTGGAGGGAAGATGTTGCTTTGGACTCAGCAGACTGTATAGATTTGGTGATCAAAGACTGTAACTGAGACTTCGGTGAACAAAACCTAAGCTTTTGGGGACTTTCAGTTTCTTATCACTCTACTTCTGTGAGGACTGAAATGCTCAGATTTTAATTGGTTTTCTTTATTTGTGCTTATGTATAACTGTGAAGGAAATATCTGTGGATTATAAAATAGCCATGTCATGCTGTAAAAATTAGATTATTATTTGTTTCTTTATCATAAGATTTTATAAAGTTATTTCATTAAATTCATTTCTTTAGTTCCTTTTGGGACTTGAATGTGGGGAGCTTGACCCTGTGCAATCCTTGCTGAAAATCCTTACAGACTGAACTCTGGGTCTCCAGCTACTTTATATGGGAGTTGCGTTTTTTTTAAGGCATTACAGACAGGGAAATGAAGTGAACTCTAGATCACCCAAGGGTTAAAGGAGCAGGGCACAGAAGCAGGCAAGGAGCTAACTGCAGTTCAGCTGATCGGGGAAAAGAGAAACTTTGCATCTCCCTACACTCGGGAAGATGTATATCTTGAAGGAATTTCTCTGGGCGGCAGCATGTGTTCTTGTTTTCTGTTATCAGAAAGGCAGACTTAACAGAAGACAGTACTGATATCCTCAGACTCAAAAGCCATGAACAAAGAAATGTGATACAGTATAGTATGGACTAAATTTGAGAACAGCTGAAATCAGAATGTTAGACCCATGAACAGTATTAAAACATAACCTTTATGAAAGGTAGTATGCCTCCAGTATAACTGAGAAATACATACAAGTTTATTGTTCCCCAAAAGCTCAGAATTCAATCTTGGATGCCTACATGTGAGCCTAAGGGGACTATAAAGAGGAAGAGAAAAGAGACATTTTGCATTTTATTAAACCATGTAAATGCATAATAACTCCACAAACTCAATGGAATTAACTATGACCAGATTAGAAAGTGTGTGTATGAAAGACTATGTTATGTACAATGTATATAGGACCATACAGTTAAAGTAAATGCACAAAGCATACCTTATCTGCAAATCTATGATCTCAGAAGTTTTCACCATGTGTTGTTTTCCCTAGCAATGAGAACGTAAGAACATAAGAACGGTCGTACTGGGTCAGACCAGAGGTCCATCTAGCCCAGTATCTGTCTACCAACAGTGGCCAATGCCAGGTGCCCCAGACAGATTGAACCTAACAGGCAATGATCAAGTGATCTCTTTCCTGCCATCCATCTCCATCCTCTGACAAACAGAGGCTAGGGACACCATTCTTTACCGATCCTGGGTAACAGCCATTTATGGACTTCACCACCATGAATTTATCCAGTTCTCTTTCAAACACTGTTATAGTCCCAGCCTTCACAACCTCCTCAGGTAAGGAGTTCCACAAGTTGACTGTGTGCTGCGTGAAGAGCTTCCTTTTATTTGTTTTAAACCTGCTGCCCATTAATTTTATTTGGTGACCCCTAATTCTTGTATTATGGGAATAAGTAAATAACTTTTCCTTATCCACTTTCTCAACATCACTCATGATTTTATATACCTCTATCATACCCCCCTTAGTCTCCTCTTTTCCAAGCTGAAGAGTCCTAGCCTCTTTAATCTTTCCTCATATGGAACCCTCTCCAAACTCCTAATCATTTTAGTTGCCCTTTTCTGAACCTTTTCTAGTGCTAGAATATCTTTTTTGAGGTGAGGAGACCACATGTGTACATAGTATTCAAGATGTGGGCGTACCATGGATTTATATAAGGGCAATAATATATTCTCAGTCTTATTCTCTATCCCCTTTTTAATGATTCTAACATCCTGTTTCCTTTTTTGACTGCCTCTGCACATTCTTAACACTTTCAGAGAAGTAGGTGTTTCTGAATAATTTGCTTGCCAAATAGTTTGGAAATATTTAAAAAAAATATTTAAGGTAACTAACATTTGATCACAAACTTTTCTTTGTTATTGATATTCTTTTGGATTACAGGTACAATTTTTAGTTTGATCTCTGGGGAAAAAGAATTGTATTCATAGTAGAAATAGGAGTAAAAACAAGAGGAAACATATCATTGGCTAACAAGATGGTAATCTGATTATATTTTGTGTGTGGATATAGCTCAGTGAGGCACGTGAATGGGCATCTGGCAGAGATTGGTAGACATGGAACTGGCAACACAATAATTTTCAGTTGAATTGGATCTCCCTTTATTACATTAGCAATTAGACAGAAACAAATAATTTCTTCCATCTATGCTCACAATGGGCCATTTTCAGTATTTGGATACTGATGTGTGGGCACAATCAATAATTAAATTGTTTGTTTGTATAACTCGTGCTTGATATTATGGATACAACCCCCCAAAAAAGTCATGTGTTGAAAACCCATGGACTGCACCTCAGTGTATGCTTTAATGTTTTAAAATGTAGTTTGTTATTTGGTTGATCTCCATGATATTTCAAATTTAATGTAGCTGAATCTACACACATGTACCAGATACTGTCTTCCTTTTTCATACGTTCAAAAGAAATAAGAACATATTTTACTTGATGTTGCTCCTCTTTATTTTTGACATCCTCCCATTTAACTCCTCCATGCCTGGACAACCCCAATCTCTGATAGCTTGAGTTATTATAACTATTCACTAATTTCTGCATGATTGCATAGTGAATTATTAGTTTTGCACGTTTTACTATCAAGTACTCACAGCACTTAAAATCTCAATCTTGTATAGTGCTGAGCACATTTGCCTAATCCTGAAAAACACATAAAGCACAGTATGTGCTTAACTTTAAGGATGATTAGTCCTATTGATTTTAACGAGACTACTCATGTGTGTAAATCTAAGTGCATGCTTAAGTACTTTGCTGAATTATGCCTGAATGCCAAGTACCTTACAGAGTAGAACCTTATATATCTCCAAGGTGTAGAACAGTCTTGTATAGTGGCAAACTGTTCCTTCTTTCATTGTAGAAAATGCAGTTCTGCCCTCCTATCCATCAAATGATCTCCAATTAGAGATCCTCTTTCCTGTCTGTAGTACTTAGACTCAAATTCTAAAATAAGACATCATAAGATATGGGCTGAAAGACAAGCAAGACGGGTACCATTACCCATAGATGAGCCTAATATGGGTTCCTAAACCATTCTTTTATTAAGTGGAAAAGATTTATTAAGGTGTTACAGCTTAATGCAAGTTCCCTAGAGACAATCATAATAAAGAAACTCAAATTTATCATTTTAGGTTATTGCATTCCTTTACAGCACAATTAACTTCAGGGATGGGGGTGGGGGATGGGATATTCATTGTTGAACTGAAATTTCCATGAATATATTTTTAACTGAAATATGTTTATACAGCTATTTGAAATACATCTTCTATACTACCAATACTAACCTCCCCCATTGCTCATAACTGTGTCTTTTTAACAATTTAGGAATACCAGCTCAAATGTTAGTCTCAAAAGTGCATTTCATTCCTTTCACTCTCCCACACCAAAAGTTCACCATTATGTAGGCACTTACAGTAGTTTACTGTTATGTAGGCACAGCATCTGACACAGGAATTGATTTAAAAAGAATTTAAGGAGGGTAGTATAATTAATGCCAATCAACTCAGGTTTATGGAAAATAGATCTTGTCAAACTATCTTTTTTGATGAGATTCCAAGTTTGGTTGATAAATGTAATAGTGCTGATGTAATATATTTAGACTTCTGAAAGGCATTTGACTTGGTACCACATAGTATTTTGATTAAAAACTAGAAAAGATAGAAAGTTAATATGGCACGCATTTAAATGGATTAAAAATTGGCTAACTGATATGTTTCAAAATGTAATGGTAAACAGGGAATCATCATCGAATGAGTTTGTTTTTAGTGGGGTCCCGCAAAGATCAGTTCTGGGCCTTAGATTATTTAACATTTTTATTAATGATCTAGAAGAAAACATAAAATCATCACAGATGAAGTTTGCAGATGACAAAAAATTAGGAGGGGATAAATAATGAAGAAGACAGGTCACTGATACAAAGTAATCTGGATTGTTTGGTAATCTGGGCGCAAGCAAATATTATGTGTTTTAATAAGGCTAAATGTTAATTTATACATCAATGAAGAAAGAAAGTAGGCCTTACTTACAGGTTGGGGGACTCTGTCCTGTGAAGCTGTGACTGTGAAAAAGATTTGGGGGTCCTGATGGATAATCAGCTGAACGTGAGCTCCCAGTGCGATACTGTGACCCTGCATTTAGGACAGAAGAATCCCATGCACTGCTACAGACTGGGTACCAACTGGCTAAGCAGCAGTTCTGCAGAAAAGGACCTGAGGATTACAGTGGATGAGTTAGGGGGTTACCTAGGGAGGTGGTGGAATCTCTTTCCTTTGAGGTTTTTAAGGCCCGGCTTGACAAAGCCCTGGCTAGGATGATTTAGTTGGTGTTGGTCCTGCTTTGAGCAGCGGGCTAGACTAGATGACCCCCTGAGGTCTCTTCCAACCCTAATCTTCTATAATTCTATGACAGGGCTAATGTGATTCTTGAATAAATAAACAGAGGAATCTTGACTAGGAGTAGAGAGGTTATCTTACCTCTGTATTAGGCACTGATGAAACTGTTGTTGGAATACAGTGTCTAGTTTTGGTGTCCACAATTCAAGAAGGATGTTGACAAATTGTAGAGCAGGGGTCGGCAACCCATGGCACGCGTGCCAAAGATGGCACGCGAGCCGTTTTTTAATGGCACGCGACTGCCTGCTGGGACTCCACGTGCCATTAAAAATCCTGCCGATGCGGCAAGTCGCGGGGTCTGCGGTCCGGGGCCGGAGGGCTGGCCAAGCGCAGTAAGCTGCCGGCCCCTCCCCCACCTTCCCCAAGAGCCCTGCCGCCCCGCGTGCAGCCCTCGGGGGGCTGGGGCTGCACGCTCCCACAGGGCAGCGTTTGGCTCCGTGGAAAGGTAAAGACACTCCCCGCTCATCCGGAGCCCTGATGTTGCGCGCATATCGCTCTGAGGAGTGGGGCTGGGCTGCGTACGCGCGGTGGCGACAGGGCTCCGGATGAGCGGGGAGCCTCATGGTAAGGGGGCAGGGGGATTGGATAAGGGGTGGGGGCAGTCAAGGGACAGGGAGCAGGGTGGGTTGGACGGGGGGGGCGGGATCCCAGGGGAGTGGTTAGGGGCAGGGGTCTCTAGAGGGGGCAGTCAGGGAGCAGGGTGGGGTTGGATGGGGCATGGGAGTCCTGGGGTCTGTTTGGGGCATGGATAGGGGTCAGGGCAGGCAAGGGACAGGGAGCAAGGAGGGTCCTGGGGGAGCAGTTAGGGTTGGGGGGAGTCTCTGGGTGGTCAGGAGACAAGGAGCTGGGGAGGTTGGATGAGTCAGGAGTTCTGGGGGTCCCGTCATGAGGCAGGGGTGTAGAGAGGCATTGGGGCAGGCAGGGAGAGGGGAGGGGGGTTGGATGGGTCCAGAGTTCTGGGGGTCCTGTCAGGGGGCGGGGAGCAGTTAGATAAGCATGGGAGTCAAGGGGGTCTGTCTGGGTGAGGGGGTACGGATAAGGGTTGGGGCACTCAGGGGACAGATAGGGGGTAGGGTCTAGGGGGTGAGTCAGGGGACAAGGGGCAGGGAGGCTTAGCAACGGGGTGGGGTCCCAGGAGGGGGTAGTCGGGACAAGGAGCGGTGGGGGGTTGAGGGTTCTGGGGTGGGCAGTTACCCAGCCCTCTGCCCTGAGCCCTGACCCACCCCCCCACACACACACCCAGTCCTCTGCCCTGAGCCCTGCACCCCACACCCTCCCCCCAGGTCCCCGCCCTGAGCCCTGTACCACCCAGCCCTCTGTTGACTCCTTCACCCCCCCATGACCCCAGCTCTGACTCTGGCACCCCCACACATACCCAGCCCCCCTACCCTGACACCTGCACCCCCTCACATGCCCCCAGCCCTCTGCCCTGACTCTTGCACCCTCCACATCCCCAGCTCCCGCACATCCCATGCACCCCACACATGCCCACCCCCATCCTGAACACCAAATGGGAGTCACATTCCCACCTGCACCCCTCACACCAAATGGGAGCTGACCAGGTAAGTGACCCCACACCCAAACCTCCTGCCCCAACCCTGAGCACCTTCCTTCATTCTAGCTCCTGGCCAGATCCTTCACCCCCAGCCCTGTGCTCAGTGCACTCCCACCCTCAGCTCGGTGCAGAGAGAGGAAGAGAATGGTTCAGAACCAGGGAGAAGGTAGGTACCCACTGTATATAGGCAGGGCCGGGACCCCAGACCGGCAGCGGGCTGAGCAAGTCCGGCAGCCGTGATCTCGGCTGGCAGGAGCCGGAGGATGGAACCCCTGAGGGCAATGGGCTGAGCCGCTCAGCCCATAGCCGGTCTGGGGTCCCTGCTGCCAGCCCCGCACAGCCTGCTGCCGGTCTAGGGTTCTGGCTGCCAGGCCCTTCCCAGCTGGGGTCCCGGCCGCAGGCCCCACTCAGCCCACTGCCGGCCTAGGTGAACAGAACCCCAGACCAGCAGTAGGCTGAGTGGGCCGATGACGTAAGATCAACATTTTAATTTAATTTTAAATGAAGCTTCTTAAACATTTTGAAAACCTTGTTTATTTTACAATACAACACTATTTTGTTATATTATATATAGACTTGTAGAGAGAGACCTTCTAAAAACCATTAAAATGTATTACCGGCACATGAAACCTTAAATTAGAGTGAATAGATGAAGACTCAGCACACCACTTCTGAAAGGTTGCCTACCCCTCTTGTAGAGGGTTCAGAGAAGAGTTGCTAGAATGATTAAAGGATTAGAAAACAGTAGTTCAATCTATTTTTCCTAACAAAGAGAAGGTTAAGGGATGGCTCAATTACAGTCCATAAGAACCTACTTAGGGAACAAATATTTAATAACGGACTGTTCAATCTAGCAGAGAAGGGTATAACATGATCCAATGGCTGGAAGTTAAAGCTAGAAAAAATCAGAATGGAATTGTGGCAGAGTGGATAAAAATCAATGATTTAAAAAAAAAAATTAAAAATCCGATTTTTTTATTTAAATCGGATTTTTAAACAAAATGAGTTTTGAGGAAAAAACCTATCTAAAGATACATTATAGCCCAAAGACATCTCATCATGGAATAGGGATTATAAATTCTAATTCTATAGTATGAGACAATATATTCATGTAATGGTTAAGAAAAGTTTTGTATATGAGTTCCGATAGTTCATGGATTAAGGGACTTCTGTGTAGATTATTTAGGTTATTTTTTTTATCTACTGAATGGGACTCAGTGCTCAGTCTAGAAGATACCATCAAAGATGCTTAGTCTTGCAGTTCTCAAACTGTGGATTTGTGTCTCCAGAAATAACACACTTGTTAAGAGCAAAAATGTTTTAAAATAAATAAATAATATATAGAGGTGAGAAATAACAAGCCTCAACTCATTGTCCCTTCGCAAATTTGTGTACACAGAGTCAATTCCTTACCTCTCTCTAAAAGTGCAATGTTTCAAAAAGTTCAATGAATAGAAGATTATTGGGGACGGAATAGATCTGGACAAGAAGAAGAAGTCTGGAGATAAATGTGAGAAGAGGTATTAATATGAATTTGAGTTCAGCAGCCTCTCTTTGGAGTCTGTTTTTGAAGTTTTTTTGTTGCAAAATTGCCACTTTCAAGTCTGTCATCTAGTGGTTAGAGAGGTTGAAGTGTTCTCCCACTCGTTTTTGAATGTTATGATTCCTGATGTCAGATTTCTGTCCATTTATTCTTTTGCATAGAGACTGTCTGGTTTGGCCAGTGTACATGGCAGGGGGGCATTGCTGGCACATGATGGCATATATCACGAAGGTGGCAATTTTGCAACAAAAAAACTTCAAAAACAGACTCCAAAGAGAGACTGCTGAACTCGAATTAATATGCAAATTAGATACAATTAACTTAGGTTTAAACAGAGACTGGGAATGGTTGGGTCATTACACTAATTGAATCTATTTCCCTATGTTAAGTTCTCCTCACACCTTCTATGGGTCATCTCAATTATCACTTCAAAGGTTTTTTTTCTCCTGCTGCCGATAGCTCATCTCAATTGATTGGACTCTTCCAGTTGGTATGGCTACTTCCACCTTTTCATGTTCTCTGTATGTATAAATATCTCCTGTCCGTGTGTTCCATTCTATGCATCTGAAGAGGTGAGCTGTAGCCCCCGAAAGCTTATGCTGAAATAAATTTGTTAGTCTCTAAGGTGCCACAAGTATTCCTGTTCTTTTCATAGATAAGTATGCGATCAGAGCCAGCAGATTGCAAAAAGAGGAAATTGATGAAAAAATTGCATGGTTTGTTTATGAAACAAACTCTCTTTTCTGTATGATTGAGAACCCACACTTCATTAACATGGTTCAGTCATTAAGCCCAGGATACAGTCCACTCAACAGAGCAGATGCTGCAGGCAAATTGCTGGATAAAGTGTATGAAAGAGAAACTGAGCAGTGTGCAAAAGGTCTAGAGGGTAAAATTGTTAACCTGAGTCTTGATGGGTGGAGCAATGTCCACAATGATCCTGTTGTATGTGCTTGTGTGACAACAAAAGAAGGGACTGTCTTCCTTACAGAAACAATTGATACATCACGAAATGCACACACAGCAGAATACTTACAAGAAGTAGCAGTAAAAGCTATAACGAACTGTGAAAAAAAATTCAAATGTCTAGTATGGAGCTTGGTCACAGACAATGCTGCAAAGGTATCCAAGATGAGAAGAAATTATTTAGAAGAGAGTGGAGAGAGTCCCAAGCTAATAACATACGGTTGCAGTGCTTATTTGATGCACCTCCTAGCCAAAGATTTCAGTGTTCCAGAAATAAAGGCTAATGTTGTTGAAATTGCAAAATACTTCCATAACCACCACTTTGCAGCAGCTGCTCTGAAAAAAGTGGGAGGAACCAAGCTAACTCTTCCACGAGACATGCGATGGAACTCAGTAGTGGACTGTTTTGAGCACTATATCAAGAACTGTGCTAATCTGACGACAGTTTGTGAACAAAATCATGAAAAAATAGATGGCACTGTTACAGCCAAAATTCTCAACATTGGGCTTAAGAGAAATGTTGAACACATGCTGAGTACACTGAAACCTATTTCTGTAGCCTTGAACAAAATGCAGAGAAATGCTGTTTTATTGCTGATGCTGTTGAAATTTGGAAGGAAGGAACTGAGTGAGATCTTTAAAAGAGAAATATGCAATGACAGAGTTAAAATACAGGCATTAAAAAAACAAATGAGACAAGCACTATCTCGGGCTCATTTTCTTGCAGATATTCTCAACACTCAGTACCAGTGTCAAACCTTAACTGCTGAAGAGGAGTTGGCTACCACATGGACATCCAGCAATCATCCCTCCATAATGCCAGCTATAATAAACTTCAGAGCTAAGGGTGAAGCATTCAAGAAATATGTTTGCTGATGATGTGTTAAAGAAAGTCACTCCAGTGAACTGGTGGAAGTCACTTAAGCACTTGGATTCAGCGACTGTTGAAGAGATAATCTCACTTTTAACAGCAGTAGCTTCTGCAGCTGGTGTAGAAATAATATTTTCTTCCTTTGAACTAATTCATTCCAAATTGAGAAATCATTTGGGACCTGAAAAAGCAGGAAAACTTGTTTTTCTTTTCCAGATTATGAACAAACAGGAAAATGAAGGTGAAGACGACTGAGTTAGCTGCAGAAGCCAGTAATTTAAGTTTCTCATGCTGACCTGGCTGACATACTCGATTTAATTTATTTTAATATTTCATTTAACTATTTTAGTTAAAAACAATTGTAACAAAAACAAACCTGATTTTAAAAAAACTGAATGTTTAACTAAATTCAAAAATTCATATGCTTGTTTTGTTACAATATTTTATGTTTTCTGTTGAAGAATAAAATCCAGAATACACAATGTTGTTGTTTTAGTTAAATAAAACAATTTAAATGTCTGTCTGGTGATGTTCTCCTAATACAGCATGGCAAGAAAATCCTCCAAATATCAATGATTAACCTGTTGAATTGGAGATAGTTCACCTCCCAATGCTTTCATAAATATCTGCTTCAGTTACCTTTGGTAAATGAAATAACCAAACAGTCATTCATTTTTCTGATATAGCTTTAAATGTAATCTGAAAAGTTTTCAAAATAAATCACTTTAAAAATATATACCAAGTATAAGAGGGGTAGCTGTGTTAGTCTCTATCCACAAAAACAACAAGGAGTCTGGTGGCACATTAAAGACTAACAGATTTATTTGGGTATATGCTTTTGTGGGTAAAAAACCCACTTAAAAACCAAGTGGATTCTTTTACCCATGAAAACTTATGCCCATATAAAACTGTTAGTCTTTAAGGTGACACCGGATTCCTTCTTGTTGTTTTTTAAATGAATAGTGTGTACCTTCTAAAAATGAAACCTACATCTATCTCTGAGTAGTGAAGAATATGTATTAAAGTTATAACAACCAACAAGAATGTCCTTTTATGTAGAAATCTGTGATTAAATTGAGTCTTCCTGACTAGAGATTTAAATCAAATCCACCCTGAATTAAGGTGTACATTTTTAACATATACCAATTAAAAGCAACTGACCAAGTGGTGCATTCTCCTCTGTTAAGTAATTTTAAATCAAGATAGAAAGTTTTTTTCTAAAATATATGCTCTAGGAATTATTTTGGGGAAGTTCTAGGGCCTGTGTTATGCAGGAGGTCAGACTACATGATTATAATGATCCCCTCTGGCCTTGGAATCTATGAAGGTCCAGTAACCAAAGGCTGTTAAAAAATGCTCCTTGACATTTATTAAAAAATAATTCACAGTTACAAATCAAAGCCTGTGACATGCTATTATTTCCTGTAAGAGCAGTTACATTCACTCCAAGGAGCTAGTAACTTTGATCTCCTCTGCTGAAAAAATGTATAGGATAGTTTAGCATGTTCTAACTTAGGAAGATCAATAGCTTCTACTAAACGATTTTTGTCTATTGAGATCTCCCCTCCACTGCCGAGCACCCTAATTAAAAGGAAAGTCTTCTATTATTTCTTTTGCGCCTAGAAAGTTCTATATTCTTGCACCAATAAGGATATTTCATGGAAATGAAACAAACCACATATGCATTAATTTCATGCTTGGATCACTGAAAGGGAATTTGAATTGAAATGCTGTTGATTAAGAAAATTAATCAAATATTAGCATAATTCTGAGTCCAGTAAAATAGGCTCCAATCTACTCTCTTCTGATCCTATTATCAATGATTCTGTAGACTACACCTAGTCAGTACATGTATATTGTTTGAAAGGAGGTTGAGACAGAGAAGTCAGAAACCATCACACAATGATTAATGGGAGTATGACTCACAGTTAACTTTAACCAGCAAACAATCCTGATTTGGGACCTGCACCTGCAAGGTGCTGAGTGCGCTCATCTCCGACTAGGAGCAGTACTCACCATTGAAGGGCCAAATCCATTAATGTGTATATAAGATCTAACCACAGTCTATGCTTGGACTTTCCACATAGGCCTGAATTCCACAGCTTGGCCTGAGGCCTAGCTAGCAAAAAACAATGTATGACTAAGAAAAACTGAATAAACAAGAAACAACTTTGCTTTGTTTCAACTAGATAGGCTGAGTCAGCAGAACTCTGGATGGGGAGTGGTGATTGGGTGTCTTTATCATGAATTATAGACACACCAAGTGCTGAGGAGGGCCTCAACATCTACTCTCCAGTGTAGGAAAGAGATAGTGAATGCCTTCCCCTTTCACAGATGTATCCTTCTTTATGGATGCCAATCCTAGTTCACAGCAATACAAGAGTAAAATGATAAATAATTGTTATTGTTAAATACTAATTACTGCTTTTCTGCTGTAAAGCTCCAGGAACGTATCCATTGGTCAACCGGGAGTGCTGCTACCTCATTCCCCTGGATCCCAAAATTAGAATGTAACCTTGTCATAAACAGATAAGTAAGAGTTAATAGAACAGAAGTACTTCATGTCTCTTTTTCCTGTAAAGGGTTAACAAGTTCAGTGAGCCTGGCTGTCACCTGACCAGAGGACCAATCAGGGGACAGGATACTTTCAAATCTTGAGGGAGGGAAGTTTTTGTGTGTGCTGTTAGTTTTTGGTTGTTGTTCACTCTGGGGGCTCAGAGGGACCAGACGTGCAACCAGGTTTCTCTCCAATCTCTTTGATACAATCTCTTATATGTCCAGAATAGTGAGTACTATGTAGATAAGGCGAGTTAGGCTTATGTTTGTTTTCTTTATTTGCAAATGTGTATTTGGCTGGGAGGAGTTTGAATCACAGTGATCTTCCACGGTAACCCAGGGAGGGGAAGCCTGGGAGAGGCAACGGTGAGGGAAAGGGTTTACTTTCCTTGTGTTAAGATCCAGAGGGACTGGGTCTTGAGGGTCCCCGGGCAAGGTTTTGGGGGGACCAGAGTGTAGCAGGCACTGGAATTCCTGGTTGGTGGCAGCGCTACAAGTACTACGCTGGTAATTGAGCTTAGAGGAATTCATGCTGGTACCCCATCTTTTGGATGCTAAGGTTCAGAGTGGGGAATTATACCATGACAAACCTATATACATTAACAGATATAGTTTAAAGGTATTTACCTATCTGTTAGCAATATGTTAATTTGAACCATGGGTGGAGCCATTATATCATATATTATATATTTTAGACCAGTGTTTCCCAAACTTGGGACACCACTTGTGTAGGGAAGGCCTCTGGCGGGCCAGGCTGGTTTGTTTACCTACCGTGTCCGCAGGTCCGGCCGATAGTGGCTCCCAGTGGCCGTGGTTCGCTGCTCCAGGCCATTGGAGCTGCTGGAAGCGGCGGCCAGTACGTCCCTCAGTCCACGCCTAATTAAGTTAGGTGTCGCGACCCTGAGTAGGGTTGACAACTTTCTACTCACACAAAACCGAATGCCCTTGCCCTGCTGCCTGCCCTGCCCTGCCTCTCCTCCAAGGCCCCGCCCCCGCTCACTCCATCCCCCCTCCTGTTCTTGCTCTCCCCACCCTCATTCACTCATTTTTACCAGGCTGGCACAGGGGATTGGGGTGCAGGAGGGGGTGAGGGCTCCAGCTGGAGGGTGTGGGCTCTTGGGTGCGGCTTGGGATGAGGAGTTTGGGGTGCAGGAGGGGTCTCCAGGCTGGAGGGTGGAGCCAAAGGGTTTGGAGTATGGGAGGGGTCTCCAGGCTTAGGCAAGGGGTTGGGATGCGGGAGAGGGTACGGGCTGTGGGCTGGAGGTGTAGGTTCTGTGGTGTAGCCAGAATTGAGGGCTTCAGGAGGGGGTGTCAGGCTGCGGCAGAGGGTTGGGGTGCAGGGGGAGTGAGGGCTCCGGCTAGTGGTGCAGGCTCTGGGGTGGGGCAGGGATGAGGTATTTGGGGTGTAGGAGGGTGTTCCGGGCTGGGACCAAAGGGTTTGGAAGGCAGGAGGGGGATCAGGGCTGGGGCAGGGGATTAAAAGTCTGGTCGGCAGCACAGTGGGGCTAATGCAGGCCTGCCATGGCTCCACGCAGCTCCCAGAAGCAACAGCATTTCCTCCCTCTGGCTCCTATGCGAAGGCACAGCAAGGTGGCTCTGTGTGCTGCCCCATCCACAGGTGCCACCCCCCCAGCTCCCAACGGACATGGTTCCCAGCCAATGGGAGCTGCAGAGCCGGCGTATGGGGTGGGACAGTGTGCTGAGTTCCCTGGCTGACCCTATGCATAGGAACCAGAGGGGGACATGCTGTTGCTTCTGGGAGTTGCGCGGAGCCATGGCAGGCAGGGAGCCTGCCTTAGCCCCACTGCACTGCCGACCAGACTTTTAACAGCACTGGTCGAAAGCTGGAAACCTGGCAATGCTAAGAAGCAATGCATGAATACTGGCAATAATCTGGGCCTATATCTTTACAGAAGCTTTGTCTGTAAGGTAATTTTCGAGGAGAAATTCCATAAGGTATAGGGGAAGGGTAGGGAAGTAATCCAAACCAACTTTTTTCCCATCCATATTAACAAAGTTTGATCTGAATGTCATTTTTGTATCCTGCCGATTACTGTCAAAAAAAGCCAAGGGAGTGCAACACACGGAACGGATGCATTTTCAAATGTCTAAATATAACTACTACACAAACCATGACCTGTACTGAACAAACAGTCCTGTAAAAAACTGCATAAATACTGTAGACAGTAAGGCCTGAAGTGAAAAAATGCATCTGTATAAAGGATTGGAAGGGATTAGTCCTAATTGCCCAATGTTATCTCCTTCCTTAGTGCTCACAGCAGCAGCTGCATTATCAGCTGAGTTAACATGCCAGTCATTCTTATCATTAAGACTAAGTATGAGGAAAAAAAGAAAAAAGGTGCATGAATAACAGATAATTGTATAAAAGAACTTGGAGCCTCAATGAGAGCTACTCCTGCCGCCCTTCACACCCAGATGACCGAATATTGTTATTATCTAAATAATTATTTCCTTTGGATCTTCTAATGCTTCTTGTCTTTGTATAGCTTGCTGACAGACTGTAAGCTCTCCAGAGCTGAGACTCTCCTGAAGTTTAAATAATAAGTAAATATTAAATTAAATATAACAAACAAATAAAAGGTCACTCAAAACCTTGTCAAATCAAACAGGTCTTGACATATGCCCTGAAGCAACCTAAATATGGGCTCTGAAGGATCGTGTGTGAAGACCATCCAAGTTCCCAATACTGAATAATTTTTTAATTTACATTATCCCCATTTTCTGTTTCTCAGCCATGTTCCTTTCTCATCACTTAGGACAGCAAATGCAATAGTCTTGGTCATTATAGCTCAATGATGCTTAATCTATAATGTTCTTCAACTGATCAATTGCACCAAAGTGAATTTATATTACTATGAAATAGCATTTTTTAGTATTGCCTGTGATACAGCATGGCCAGAGGGCAGCAGGAGTGTGTTAGCAGGGAGGAAGGTTTGCTATAGATTAACTAGAGCACCTGAATCCAATTAGAGCACCTGAATCCAATTAGAGCACCAGCAGTCAGTCATGTGATAAAAACCCCTGCTTCAGCCAGACAGTGGGGGAGTTGGAGCAGGAAGGTTTGGTTGGAGCAGAGAGCAGTTTGAACACAGAACAGTTTTGAAGAGAGACCAAAAGGAAAATTTGGAGGAGTGCTGCAGTCAGCTGAGAAATCCAAAAAAACCCTAGGTAAGGGACACCTGGCTTGTGTAGCTGAAGGGCAGGAGAGGGAAGTAGCCTAGGGGAAGGAACCGCTAGTTCAAGTGGTTCACCACAAACCTCAGGGCCCCTGGGTTGGGACCTGGAGAAGAGAGCGGGCCCAGGTCCCTCCCTTTCCACTCCCCTCCTCAAGGACACTAGTGGGGTAATTAAAATACCGATTCAGAGGCAAGCAATGGCACCCTGAACCTTCCCCAAAGAAGAGAAAGTGCAAGACCCAGCATAACAGTACCGGCAATTTGCCACATGCCTTCATTTCATTTTTCACTAAGAGGAAAACAATGGCCTCTTGCCTGCTAATTTAATGTGTTACAGCTTATGAAAACAAGAGAAGTGCTGTAGTGCAAAAATATACTCACTAAAGGCTGGACATATAGTTGACACTTGGGAAGTCGACAGTCAAATGGTTGATGGGTTTTCAACCTGAAAAGCTGACAGCAGCATAAATATCTACTGGCTTAGAACCCTGAGTCAGCACAGTTCTTTTCCTTTCTTACTCCCACACTACCTTTAAGTACTACTATTCTTTTCACTTATCTAGCACCCTTCTTCCAAGAATTTCCAAGTGCTTTAAACACACCACCTAATCCTCACCTGTCAGACAGAGGATGGCTATATTCAGGGCCGGCGCTTCCATTAGGCGACCCTAGGCAGGATTCGGGGGCGGCATTTTGTGCGCTCCCCACGGAGTGCGCATAAGCTTCCGATTCCTCTCCCATCACGTCGCCAAAGAAGGACCTTCTGCCGACGTGCCGCGGAAAACAGCGGCAGGCAATTGAGCAGCTCAATGACTGCCGCTGTCGCCTGCGGCATTTCGGTGGAGGGTCCTTCTTCGGCAGCACGATGGAAGTGTAACAGGAAGCTCACGCGCACCCTGTGGGGAGTGCACAAAATGCCGCCCCCCGAATTCTGCCTAAAGCACTAGAAACTCTGGCGCCGCTCCTGACTATAGTTTTCCTTAAGTTACAGATGAGTAAACACTGAAACAGAATGGTTATGTGGCTTGAAGAAGGTCACACAGAAAAGGAGTGGCGTAGCTGGGAGTGGAACATAGAAATCCTTGCCCCCAATCCCTTGCTCTCATCACTAGTTACACTTGCTCCTGTTAATTACAGCAGATGTCTTCCTGGCTAGCATAGCTACAAAGAGCTGGACTGCTCCTCAGTATTGCCCACACTGCACCACAAATTCCACAAGCGAAAGGTGATCCTGCCTTGCATTGGTTTCCACCCTCCATACCTTTCCTAACTGTAAAAATCTGTTAACATTATAAGTAAAAATAAAAGTTAAATTGTACTCTCCCATCCAGTGGTGGTGATTTGAATCAATGTCTAGTTTCCAATCAGGTGTTTAAACTGGGCCACGTGCCAGCACTCTACAATAACACGAACAATTTAATTACCTATTTGAGAAAACCAAATCAGGAAACATAAAATCAGATTCCTGGGTTTGCAAGAGGAAGAAAAAGGAGAAAAAGTGGCTGCTAATAATCCTGAGTATTTAACATGATGGATAACTGCTGTAAATTGGAGTTCAAACACTGATACCAAAGATAGGAGAATGATGATCTATTGGATTGATATGATTAAGAAAAAGTACTCACAGTGGCCCAGCTGACCAAGGAGATGTGTGAATCTGGTATTTTTGGATCTGTAACAAACACAGGCTAATTGGAGAGACTTTCTCACTCTGAAAGTACAACGCACAGTCCAAACATGGAAGAACTGCTTTTGTATCTGATGAAACTCAGAGTTCACTTCGGTAGCTAAGCAGTATATTTTAGAGGACATCAAAGCAGCAGAGAATTTGCTATGAAAAACTGAAAGAAAGGAGAGTGGAAGAATTTCTGAACTGGCTTCTAAAAATGGAAACAATTAGAAATAAATGAATTTACTTATCAAATGCTACTTAATTTGTTAAATAGTGTAAAAATAAATACTGAAGCTAGGCCCAAGTTGAAAATTAAAGTCACTAATCTCCCCAACTTTAAGTGTGTTTAGATGGAGGCTGAAACTCAAGAGGAGGAGTTGCTCAGCAACAAATAGCAGCAGCCCAGTTATGGGGACTAGCTATAGGTCCCTTTAAAAATCTGGCCCAGAATGTATGTTATAATATTTAGTATCGTTACATTAAGATGAAATATAACAAATTCTGTTTATGCATAAATCTCTTGGGAATTAGAAAAGGAAAGATATTTTCCTCTCTGAGGCCATATTGTAGGGCTGCAATTAGAACACTGCTATTTTGACTTTTATTAACAGCACAAATGTATAATCCGTAGAAGTAAACATGAAAGACACTTGTTAAGAGGTATTTTCTAGGTGATCTATTTGAAGTTTTTCATAGGGCTAATAAGCACACTGCATGAAATGAACATGTTATGGATTCAGTGTAGGTACCATTATATTTAGAAATCAAACAGAGACATGCTGCCTTTGTTTTGACACCCAGAGATCAGAATCATGTAAAAAATAATTAACTTCCAGAGGTTTTAGAAACTATAGTAGTGGAATAACCTGGGAAGGAGGATGGAATGTATGCTTGAATCTATCAAAGTTCTCCGTTTATGCAAATATAGTTACTTAGAAACAGGAGACAAGGAGATATAAGTGGTATGCTGAAGAAAAATTGTATTAATTCGTGTATGTAATACATTATATATGAGATATTCAAAAATATTCAGCACTGGGCTAACTATGCTCCTGTTCACTTCAATGATAGAAGAGTTAGGCTGAAACTGGGCATTTTGTACAGTATTGTATCATCGGCATAAGAACATACATTTAGAATCATAATTCTTCATTTTCCTCAAAAAGCCACTTTTCTCAGGCATCAGGTTATCTTCCTTTTACAATGTCCCCAATAACTATTTTAAAAGGAAGTGTTAATCCCTCACAGTCCCAAAATGTGCCCTCAGCATGCACAACTGCTTGCGCTGATTCCATCTACCTATAAATCTTAGGTTTATATAGCACCTATATATCACAATGATGCCAGTGACTGCCCCAGACTGCAAAGACAGCATTCTAATCAGTGCTAAAGACAAACAAGCCATTTATACTATTTAGAAATTTATGGGAACCTTGTTGTTTTGGTCTGTAAATTTGGGTATTTAAGGAAACTTAGCTATGTTTCTCAGACCTTCTGTGGCATATGCAATTCATGCAGCATGCACATTTATGTCCACACAAATCTATTTACTTTCAACTGACATAGCCACTTTAGAAACCGCCATTGTCCTCAAAATAACATGTAATCTGCAAATTGGATTCCTTAGCCTTTGGTACAGCAGTAAAGCTCCGTTGCCAAAATGGCTCTCCCTACCAGGTAATTTCCAGTTCATTGGTACTAGGGGGTGGGGGAGCATTTATTGGGACTGAATGCCTTTTGACAACTGGATATCTCTTCCCCTCTCTTGAGATGTACCTGATACAAGTTCTAAGGACCAGCTCTGTATTGTGAAGTACAGAGTAGTGCTTCCCCATAACAGTTCAGCTCCTCTCTGCCCCTGCTGGCAACCAAACAGCTGTCAAGTGAGAAGTGGAAGTGTCCTCTGGTTCCTTCTCAACATCCATCTGTGCAAACAGATAAAATACAGGCACTGACCCAAAGGGAAATGGAACTGAGAAGAGCACATCTTTGGCTGTTCACAAGCCTGGCTAGAAGGAAGGCAGATGGGGACGGCCGGAAAGGATCTAATGGAGGAATGGGAGAAAAGAAAAGTTGGCAGGAAAACAGATGCAGAAAAATACTGTGGGAAAATAAAACAGGCCGTCATAGAAGGAAAGAAAAGTGTGTAGGAAAAAGAAATGAAACACAGAAATTTGATGCCAAAATGTTACAGTATATTTTTCATAAATGTATGATTTTATATTTTCAGTTATGTTAGGGCATGTGAATGTGTAAAATCTCAGGAACAGTCAAGCTACAAAATTCAAATGTGAATTCTAACATCGCAGAGATCAGACATCTTCAGCTCCATGGTTCTGGTTCAGGTCCATCTCTATGAACAATAGGGAACAGGGACTTGAGAAGGTGTGGTTGTCTATGGCAGGGAAGCCCAATGTCCCTATGTATGTGGAAGGGGATAACCAGAAATGGTTGGATTTTTATCAACGTTGACAGTGGCCTTTTATACATTTTTATGTACACCTGATGGGAAATATATGGGCACGCTTGAGGCATATGTTGCTATTAACACAGCATCACTTTCCAACATCATTACGAATTCCAGGTAACTATGCAATTGAATAAAACCTACATGTCCCGTTTAAATGTTCTTTGTTCTGCATCAGAAATATTTCTCCTTCTGCATCAGGTCTAAGTTTTGGTATGTCTGAAAATAAGAGGTGGGCACACTTTGCATCTCCCTTCCACAGCTCTCCACACTTGGGTATGAACATGGGTGTTGCCTGACAGCACACTGTGTTGTAGCTTAGGATTCTATCTTGATTAGCTGTGGCTCACTTCCAGTTCTTGACCTCTGCCTTAGCTTATTATACCACCTCATTGGAGTCTCTTCCATCCATAGCAAACTCAAAGAATGCTGTGCTCACAGATGGCTTACTGGCTTGTAAAGAATTTCTATATATGATGTTATATGCACAAATGATTACATTAAATTGTATCAGAAAACAAATATTAATTTACATTAAAGAAATAGCATTCTAAGTCTCTTTTCTGATTCCAGTGCATGCTTGGAAAGGATGGGAATAAAACATGAAGCTTTCTGGAAAAACAAAACAAAACAGAACATGACTTTGAATGTGTTGGTAAGCAAATTGCTGCAGGCTTTCAGTCTAGCATACACAAGTCCAGAGAGAAACTCAGAAACATGAATTAATTTGGCATTATTAGTTTCTCAAGCCTCAAACATAATCATTTATATCAGGCAATGGAGATGTTATCAGTTGTCTATGTAAAATGTTATCAGTTGTCTATGTAAAATATGAAGAAACATCTTCTCCCCTTGCCTTGAAAATATATTAAACACACCAAACAATCATCTTCCAGAAGAATGGAAACAATGAAGTAAGATATGGAAGGCAAGGTAATCTTTGCTAGACATAAGATCTGAAATAGTTTATATTTATTATTTATTTTATGATGAGTTTCATGTTTTGTGGCGAGCATAAAAACATGATGAAATACCTGATGATTTTAAATGTATATGATAGCCATATACTTGAAACTATACCTTTATATGTACTAAATTGGAGATATGATTTTGAACATGTTCTTCTATGGGAGTGTCTAATTGGTGAGCTATTGTACATTTAACTCTCTTGTACAACACATGTCATAAATGGAAATAAAGTTAAATGAGTTAATTAGCCACTCGTGGCCATTTTAATTACAGGATACACAATCAGAGACAGATGCTGGCAAAATACTCATTATAGGGGTACTCAGAATATACTTGCAGTTGGCTGTGCAATATAATCATCTCTGAAGCCTTTGTATAACTGATTACATCTATTTTTTTACCTTCCATGAGTAAATAGCAAAACTAATTAGCTGCACACTATTAAGTTAATGCACATTTATCTACAACAATTCCATTCTGTGAAATAATCCTTCTAGTCTATAATTACACTCCATCTTAATTAGCATAATTTCCACAGCACATACTTTAATAAAGAAGCTGACATGAGGGTTTGTTTTAAATGCAAGGATATTCTAGGGGGGAAAAAAGGCTACTCTAGCACAAAGGGAAACAAATATGGTTGTATCACACACCTTTTGTATTACTTCGCAAGCATAAATAAAAGGGAATAATAAGCAAATGTTTAGAACAAGTATCTGAATATGCATTTACAGAAGATGAGCAAAACTGCGAAGGACTTGGCATATCCCTCAGCTGTCTTAATGACCTTGAAGGAAGCAAATTGACCTTGAAGGGAGCATATCCCTCAGCTGTCTTATTGACCTTGAAAGGCGATTCCATGTTCAGTAGATTTCATAGTTCCCTTATCATTGTGTGGCTCATGTCACTCACTGAGGTTGACATTGGTAGATTAGCTATCACCTACATTACCTTGGTAATGGACTTTCTCCTGGAGAGCAGAGTCCTCTATTTAGTTTTCTATGGGCATTGGCAGTGCAAACTTCCTCTACACTTCTCTCTCAGTGGGCTTCAAAGTTGACTCAGAGAGTATGGATCTAATTTTCCTTCCATCTGCACTAGTGTAAATCAGGAGTGACTCCAATGAAGTCAGTGGACTTATACTCGGGAGAATAAGGACTAATAGCTCCATGGTAAGAAAATAATTCAGTCTCTGGGCCCATTTAAACCTTCAGTCTCTGGTGAGACTTCCAAGAAGGGTGCAATTAGCAGCAACTGTGGGACAGTTTGATCATGTGGGCAATTTATCCATGGTAACCTGGACTGAGAACACCAAACTCGTTTTATCTATGGAGCAGTAGTCAGATGATAATAGTCAGTCACTCTGGGCCTCGACTGGACATGAACCAATAACCTTGAAGTCTCTGCATCCCATTGTCAATCCTCTCAATCATCCTTCTAGTTCTCCTTCTAGTTCTGACTGTTTCACACTGAGTGTTGGTACATTTCAAATATATGCCCTTCAGTTATGGAATTTAATCTCTACCAGTATACAAAAAACCAAGCCTGTCTGTCTCAGCATTTAAAAACTAAAATGAAGAAATGTTTGCTTGCTGATATGTTGAACTGTTCCTACATCCTGATAATTTTAAATGGACTGTTTTACCAAATGTTTTGTGACTCTTGTGAGGGATATGGAATAAGTGTACACCACTGGTGTATTGTAGTTGCACAATTCTATTGTTAATAAAATAGATAAACATTTTCACCTGTGGATGGAACATTATTTATTATAGGAGATGATGACAGATATTGGGTAAAATTTTCAAAAGCGACTAAGTGACTTGGAAGCAAAGGTCCCATTTTCAAAAGCACGTGCAGCCATTCAAAAAAACATCACAAATAAAAAACTAATTTGACAAAAAATCAAGTCAAAGAGAATTCCTTGGATAACTTTAACCCTTCTCACCACAGTAAAAAGCACGACACTGAAGCAACAAAAGAAGTGTCATAACAACTTCCTACAAACATTATATTTCCCTTCCTAGTACCAGGAAGGAGGAGAAGAGGCACTAGATGTGGTTTTAATCAGACCACAACTCTATTCTTAAATATCTGGGACTTCCCAGCAGATAAAATTGTACGGTGCAGGTAATTCTGTATATATTTCCATATACTCTAGGAGCTGCTGTCCGCCATCCTCCTTTCCTATCCTGGTCCCAGCCGTTCTGCTGCTGGGCTCTCCTACCCCTCTTATGAGGATTAAGGGGGACTTTAAAGGAAGGGGGCTTGACTCCTTGCCATACCCATCATCATACCCCTGAACCTCCCTTTGTCAATTACTTTAAAAAATGCCTCCTTTCAATACTTCACCAGTCCATTTTATCTGATCTTCATATCCATTCCCTATAGAGTACCTGCTCTAGACATCCACCATGAGCCTACATAAGAGTTGCAATATTATAGCCTAACTCTCACTTTTCTATCCCACTGGACTCCTAACCCATTCTGGGGCAGGTGAAAAACCCACCTCACTTTGGCCAATCTGCAGTGAGGGAAAATTCCTTCCCAGCTCCCTCAGAAAGGAGCAACTAGCATAACGCCTATAGTGGATGACGCTATGGAGATATAAAAAAAAGACAGCCTCTTTTCCTCAGACATATGCATGTCTATTAGCCATTCACCACCAACTCATAGACTTTAATGTCAGAAGGGATCGTCATGATTATTTAGTCTGACCTTCTGCTCACTGCAGGCCATAGAACCTCACCCACCTCCTCCTGTAAAAGATCCTTAACCTCTGGTGGAGTTACTGAAGTCCTCAAATCATGGTTTAAAGACGTCAAGTTACAGAGAATCCACCATTCAAACTAGTTTAAACTTGCAAGTAACCTGTGCACCATGCTGCAGAGGAAGACAAAAAATCCTAACTGCTTATTAGTCACTAGACTCATTAATACCTACCTGCTAATCATCCATCTTCCTTACTATCACTGCCATATTCCCTTGTACTGTAGCTAGGTGAGATGTCTTATATTCTGTGGAAGTGCTGGTAGGCTTGACAGCGATTTCCTTCAGGGACAACAAAGTAATTTGGATAAGGGATGACATTTTCAATTGCCATAATGTTAATTAATAATATAGGGTTTGCAGATCTAGAAGGTTTACTTTGCAATATTTTACATGCCATATCAAAACAAACTTTGACACATCATGTGATATGTTATGTCCCATTATGACACATGACAATAAAAGCAAACGTTCAAAATGTTTATTCATCTCTGTAAATTTCACTAGTTGCAATTTACGCTTAAGAGCTTTACAATACATTTTGTCCCTATGTACTATACACTGCACACATTTTTCATGAGTAATGGGCATACTTGAATTGATACTGACAGTAAAACACAAGTTCATCGGAATTGTTTGGGACACCATATTGTCTCATTAAACCAGGAAAGAAAGCACTGAATTAATCGCTCAAAACACAGTGTAATAAGGTATGCTGGCCCTTAAAAAGTAGTGGGAGCCAGAAGGTCCTCTTACAGGAAGCTGGAATGAACATAGGCCTAAGAAATTGACAGGAGGAAGAGGTCCTGGGGAACTAGTAGTTGGATGGGGGTGGGGAGTGCGGAAACAGAACACTGTTCCTTTAAGGTGACAAGACCAGAAGCCCTATAGTGTAGCATGGGACAGGGCTCCACTCACTTCTAGCCAATCGAGAGGCACTCTCTGGAGGAAGACAATTATATAGACTGCCTTCTCCCTCAGAATAGGGGAGATGCTGATCGGAAAAGGAAGCTAGAGCCAGAAGGGTGAGCTCCAGTTAAAAATAGCTAAGAGAGGTGACCTTGTGAAAAACAGATGTTGGCAAGTGAAGAGCTCTGTGAGGGTGGCAGAAGAGCCAAAGGTAAGTGTGAACTCTTGGGCTGCGGTACTGAACTTTATTTTTGAGACATTAAGGACTATGTGAGACTATTTGTGATAATTAAACGAGCCCCAAATGGAAGGTGGTTCTGCTTATAAGAGAGGCTCATGAGGGTCCCTGAAAAGGGAGAACAGAGGGAGGGTGCTGAAGGCATAAGTGTCAGCCCCGTTACTTGCAGTCAACACTTAAAAGTTAATAGCATGGGGCCTGGAAATGTAACCAAGGACACTAGGACAAAGCCGACAGGACCTGGGCTTTTATGGTCTCATCTGAATGACATTCTTCTCCCTTTCCCCCACTAAACCGCACGTGTCACAATGTTTTCTGCCAGGATTCTAGCTTCCAGTTCAATGGTGCTCAGGTATTGCTAATCAGATGCTTAGACCACTCGGCCATCACCTTTGGAAAAATAACACAGTGACAATTAACTAGAGCAGGGGTAGGCAACCAATGGCATGGGTGCCAAAGGCAGCACGCAAACTGATTTTCAGTTTCACTCACAGTGCCCAGGTCCTGGCCACCAGTCCAGGGGGCTCTGCATTTTAATTTAATTTTAAATGAAGCTTCTTAAACATTTTAAAAACCTTATTTACTTTACATAAAACAATAGTTTAGTTATATAGTATACACTTATAGAAAGAGACCTTCTAAAAACATTAAAATGTGTTACTGGCACACAAAACCTTAAATTAGAGTGAATAAATGAAGACTCGGCACACCGCTTCTGAAAGGCTGCCGACCCCTGAACTAGGGCTATGAAATGATGGTGCAGAATGACTAGAAATTCTTTCCCCGCCAGCAAAACAAACAAATAAGCCCAACAAACATACATTCACCTAGATGATGAAAAGAAACAAAGTAAAAAGAAGTAATTTTACTAGCAGTTAGAAGCCATATCACACAGAGGCCGCTTTATCACTTTGACCGTGGTGTAAATGTTTATCCCAAACATTTACTGTGGTGTAAATGTTTATACTATATAAGCTTTAAAACTCAAATTCATAACTTCTGCCTTCACATTGCCAGTACTTTACTGTTTCCATATTTTCATCTAGTAATCTAACAACAAGCAATACAAGACTCCTTGTGATCCTAAACTATTAGACTGTTAGTGAGATTGATTTTCATCCAATTGAGATATAAAAGGTTAGTCAGTACTCTTAAAGTTGCTGAATTGCAGCATCAGTTCATGACACTGCTGTCATAAACAAATAGTTAAGGGTTAATGTCTCTTTTACCTGTAAAGGGTTAACAAACAGGGAACCAAACACCTGACCAGGGGACCAATCAGGAGACAAGATACTTTCAAATCTCGGTGGAGGGAAGCCTTTGTTTGTGTTTTTTGGGTTTTGCTTTGTTCTCTCTAGGTTCTGACAGTGACCACGCATACCTACAGGCTCTCTAATCTTCTATTCCCATTTTGTGAGTACAAAGGTAGAAAGGCGGTATAGTCTTTTTATTTGTTTTCCTTTATTTTCAAATGTGTAGTTTGCTGGAAGTATTTTAAATTGTATTTTGCTGGGGAGGAGGCTTCTTTCTAATTTCTATAAGCTGACAGACCCTGTAACTTTTTACCATCTAAATTGCAGAGATAAACTTTTACCTTTTTTCCTTTTTATTAAAAGCTTTGCTTTAAGACTTGTCTGATTTTTTTCTCCTAGTTAAGGCTCAAAGGAACTGAGTCTGTGTACACCAGGGAATTGGTGGGGAGAAGGGAAAGAGAGCAGGGGGGAGAAGGGAAAAGTGAATTTCCTCTTTGTTTTAGATTCACGGAGTTTGAATCTGGATTGCCTCTGGGTGAAGGGAAAAGAGGAGGGGGGAAGGTATCATTCCTCTCTGTGTGGTGATTCAAGGAGTTTGAATCACGGTGATCTCCTAGTGTACCCAGGGCGGAAAGGAGCTTGGAGGAAGAAAGGAGGGGGAAGGGAAATGGTTTATTCCCTTTTGTTGTGAGACTCAAGGAATTTGGGTCTTGGGGTCCCCAGGGAAGGTTTTGGGGGAGACCAGAGTTTATCAGGCACTCTACTCTAAGTCCTGATTGGTGGCAGCACTACAGGATCAAAGCTGGTAATTAAGCTTAGGGGGATTCATGCTAGTACCCATATTTTGGACGCTAAGGTTCAGAATTGGGAATTATATTATGACAACTGCCGAGAAGCAGCGTGATGGAAGCTCTAATTCTTCACTTCCTGTATTATCTGTGCTCTCTGTGTACCAAGTATAGTCTCTCTCCGCATGTATTTTCTTTCAGTAAAAGAAATAAGGCCCAAATGTTGCTCAAACTAGGTTTACACAGGCAAAGTGCATACAGTTACATGAAGGGAAGTTTCTACCATGCATCATTTGAAAAGTATACAGGAATTCTCGTTCCCTTAGGTGGAGAGCCAGGAAAATGACATAAAAACCATGGTTTGCAATTATTAATTTCCTCCAGGTAATATATTTCTTATGAGAACAGGAAACATTTTCCCCACCCCCTACTTTACCAGGAACTTTACTGGCACACTACACTAAGTCTCTATATCTAACGCTACCTGCATTTTATGCAACTCTTAAGCAGGCACATTTCCTTCCTGGGCACTGCGCTTGTCCTGAATTGTAGGGAAGAAGCTTCTACAGCTCTTTCCAGGGTATGGCTGACTTAACTGGCCAGAAGGTTATGCTGTTCTGTGCTGGGCTTTCCATGTCCACAAGGCATGAGAAAAGACGGTTACTCACCTTTGTAACTGTTGTTCTTCGAGATGTGTTGCTCATATCCATTCCAGTAGGTGTGCGCGTGCCGCGTGCACATTCGTCGGAGACTTTTACCCTAGCAACACTCGGTGGGCCGGCAGGACGCCCCCTGGAGTGGCGCCGCCATGGCGTCGGTTATATACCCCTGCCGGCCTGCCGCTCCTCAGTTCCTTCTTGCCGGCTACTCCAACAGTGGGGAAGGAGGGCGGGTGTGGAATGGATATGAGCAACACATCTCGAAGAACAACAATTACAAAGGTGAGTAACCGTCTTTTCTTCTTCGAGTGCTTGCTCATATCCATTCCAGTAGGTGATTCCCAAGCCTTACCTAGGCGGTGGGGTCGGAGTGAGACGTTGCGGAGTGCAAGATCACTGAGCCAAAGGCGGCATCGTCTCTTGATTGCGCAATGAGCACATAGTGAGAAGTGAACGTATGCACTGACGACCAGGTAGCTGCGCGGCATATCTCCTGGATCGGAATGTGTGCCAGGAAGGCGGTCGACGAGGCTTGAGCCCGAGTAGAGTGGGTGGTGAGACGGCCAATCGGGACGTGGGCCAAGTCGTAGCACATCTGGATATAGGACGTTACCCATGATGAGAGCCTCTGAGAAGATATAGGCATACCTTTCATACGCTCCACCACCGCTATAAATAACTGGGGCGAGCGCCTGAAGGGTTTTGTCCTGTGGATGTAAAAGGCGAGGGATCGGCGGACATCCAGGGTGTGAAGCTGTTGATCCCTGCTTGATGCGTGCGGCTTCAGGAAGAAGACCGGTAGAAAGATATCCTGATTAATGTGGAAGGCCGAGACCACCTTGGGGAGAAAAGCCGGGTGCGGGCGTAGCTGCACCTTATCTTTGTGGAAGATCGTATACGGAGGGTCTGCCATTAAAGCACGGAGCTCCGAAACCTACCTGGACGATGTGATAGCTACCAGGAAGGCCGTCTTCCAGGACAGGTACAGCAACGAGGAAGTGGCTAAGGGCTCAAAGGGTGGGCTGTGAGCCGAGTCAGAACAAGGTTGAGATCCCAGGTAGGGGAAGGAGGCTTAACCGGTGGGTAGAGGTGCTCCAAGCCCTTAAGGAATCTCGAAACCATCGGGTGAGAGAAGGTGGAACTGTTCGCCTCCCTTTGATAGAAGGTGGAGATGGCGGCAAAATGCACCCTTATTGACGAGAGTGCCAAACCTTGTTCCTTGAGGTACCACAAGTAGTCCAGGATAATAGGGATCGAAACGGCCTCTGGAACTAGGGAACATTGTGTACACCAAAGAGAAAACCGCTTCCACTTGGCGAGGTATGTCGTCCTCGTGGAGGGTTTCCTGCTTCCCAAAAGGACCTGTTGAACCTGGGCAGAGCAGCGGAGCTCGGATTGGTTCAACCAGACAGTAACCACGCTGTCAGGTGCAGGGACTGCAGGTCTGGATGGTGAAGCCTGCCGAAGTCCTGCGTTTTAAGATCCGGGCAGAGTGGCAGTGGTATCGGGGTCGTTAGGGATAGATCGAGTAGCATGGGATACCAGTGCTGCCTCGGCCATGCCGGAGCTATCAGTATCAGTCTGGCCCTGTCCCTGTGGAGCTTGAGCAGGACTCTGTGGACTAGGGGAAAGGGTGGAAAGGCATAGAGAAGATGTCCCTTCCAGGGGATCAGGAACACGTCCGAGAGAGAGCCCCAAGGAGCGGCCCTGAAGGGAGCAGAACACCTGGCATTTCCTGTTCTCCCTGGAGGCAAACAGGTCTATTTAGGGAAAGCCCCACTTCCGGAATACAGAAAGAAGGATGTCCGGACGGATGGACCATCCGTGGGACAGGAAGGATCTGCTCAGGCGATCTGCGAGAGAGTTCTGGACTCCCGGAAGAAAGGAGGCTACGAGGTCTATAGAGTGGGCTATACAGAAGTCCCACAGTCGCATCGCCTCTTGGCAAAGGGGAGAAGACCGTGTGCCCCTCTGTTTGTTTATGTAATACATGGCCGTTGTGTTGTCCGTGAAAATCGCAACACAACGGCTCTGTAGATGCTGTTGGAAGGCCTGGCATGCCAAGCGGACCACTCTCAGTTCGCGAACATTGATATGCAGAGTCAGCTCTTGCAAGGACCAAAGGCCCTGGGTGTGAAGGTGCCCTAAGTGTGCACCCCAGCCCAGGGATTAAGCGTCCGTCATTAGCGACACCGAAGGCTGTGCTGGGTGGAACGGGCGACCGGCACACACCAGGGAAGGTGTCAGCCACCAGTTGAGGGAGTCCAGGGTTTTCGTTGGGATTGTGACTATCATGTCCAGGGCATCCCTGCGCGGACGATAAACTGAGGCAAGCCAAGTCTGGGGAGGGCGCATGCGTAGTCTTGCGTGCTTTGTCATGAAAGTGCATGCAGCCATGTGGCCGAGTAGGGTGAGGGTGGTACGGACAGAGGTTGTTGGGAAGGCTTGTAGCCTCTGGATGAGAGAGACTATAGCCTGGAACCTCTGTGGAGGTAGACTGGCCGTTGCAAGATTCGAGTCCAGCATGGCCCCGATGAATTCTATTCTCTGCGTAGGAAGCAGAATGGATTTGTCTAGGTTGAGGATCAGACCTAGATGGGAAAATAGGTCCTTGATGACGCTTACGTGTGCGGTAACCTGAGCCTCGGAGGTCCCTCGAATAAGCCAGTCATCGAGATATGGGAAAACGTGAACTCAACGGCGACGGAGGTAGGCGGCGACTACTGCCATACACTTTGTGAATACTCGAGGGGCCGAGGAGAGGCCAAAGGGAAGGACCGTAAATTGGTAGTGATGACGGTTTATCATGAAGCGAAGGAACCTTCTGTGTGTGGGGTAAATCGCAATATGAAAATATGCATCCCTCATGTCAAGAGCAGCGTACCAATCTCCGGGATCCAAGGAGGGTATAATGTTTCCCAGGGATACCATGCAGAACTTGAACTTCGTGATGAACTTGTTCAGAGCTCGCAGGTCCAGGATGGGCCGGAGGCCGCCTTTCGCCTTGGGAATTAGGAAGTATCTGGAATAGAACCCCCTTCCCCTTAGGTCCTCTGGAACCTCCTCTATAGCTCCCAACGCAAGGAGCTTCGAAACTTCCTGCAGAAGGAATTACTCGTGAGAGGGGTCCCTGAAGAGGGACGGGGAGGGAGAGTGGGAAGGAGGGGACGAAATAAACTGAAGACGGTAGCCACACTCCACCGTGCTGAGAACCCATCTGTCCGATGTTATCTGGGACCATGCAGGGAAGAATGCAGCAAGGCGGTTGGCGAACTGAAAAGGATCCTGGGAGGTAATTGGTACAGTGCTCCCGAGCGCACCCTCAAAAGTTTGGCTTCGGTCCCGCCGGTGGTTTGGCGGGGCCGGAGTTATTACCCCCTTGCGGGCCAGATTGGTGTCTGCGGGAGTTACAGCCTCTCCTTCTGGAGAAGTCCTGTCTTGGCCGAGGCGGGGGATAGTGGCGCTGAGGTTGAGGGCAGAAAAGTCGCCTCTGGGTCTGCGGCGTATGCATGCCTAGGGAACGCATGATCATGCAGTTGTCCTTTAAACTTTGGAGGCGAGGATCTGTCTTTTGGGAAAAAAGGCCCTGACCAACAAATGGTAGGTCCTGTATAGTATATTGCAGCTCGGGTGGTAGACCGGACGCTTGTAACCACGATATGCGCCTCATAGCAATCCCTGAGGCGACCGTTCGAGCTGCCGAATCAGCGGCATCTAACGAGGCCTGGAGGGAGGTTCGTGCCACTTTTTTCCCTTCCTCCAGGAGAGCCGAGAACTTCTGGCGGGAATCCTGCGGGACTAGTTCGACAAACTTCTCAACCGCCTCCCATGTATTATAATTGTATCTACTCAAGAGGGCTTGCTGATTCGCCACTCTGAGCTGGAGGCCCCCCGCGGAGTAGATCTTCCTTCCCAACAAGTCCATGTGTCTGGCTTCCTTCGATTTAGGCGCAGGGGCTTGTTGGCCATGGCGCTCTCATTCGTTAACGGATTTGACCACTAACGAACAAGGGGGAGGGTGTATGTACAGGTACTCGTACCCCTTGGATGGAACCATATATTTGCGCTCGACCCCTTTGGCTGTAGGTGGAACGGATGCCGGGGTTTGCCAGATTGTATCTGCTCGAGCCTGTATGGTACGAATAAAGGGGAGGGCCACCCTTGTTGGAGCTTCCGCTGACAGGATGGTGACCACTGGGTCTTCCACCTCAGGAACTTTTTCCATGGGTAGATTTATATTAAGAGCGACCCGGCGGAGGAGGTCCTGGTGCGACCGAAGGTCAATTGGGGGCGGTCCGGATGTGGTCGTCCCCGCTACTGCCTCGTCTGGTGACGAAGAGGAAGAGACCCCGGGGACCACTGCTTCTTGAAGCGAGTCGTGGTCCTGTGGAACATCCTGGGGTGGGTCTTGCACGTCCGAGCCCAGCGCTGGGAGATGTTCTGTATCCGCTGGAGGGGGTCTGCTCACCGTGGCCTCTGGCGCCCTATGTTCGGAGGGCCTCGAGCGCGGCGGTGCATGTGGGGCACCTTGGCTCTGATGGTAGGCCCAAGGAGTCCAAAAGGACCACTGCTGAGGGTCCTGGTGATTGTCCGAGTCCCCATACGATGCCGATCCGGCAAGGGAGGAGACTGATGGTTGACGAGATGGCCATGGCGGGGCGGAGACCGTGAAGTGATGGTCCCTGCATCCACTGGAACCGTCCCTACATGGTGCCGGGGAGTGGTGCCGCGAGCCTCGACAGTGCTGAGATTGCGACCGGGACCTGCGACCAGCACGGTGCCAGGAGGTCGACCAGTGCCGGGAGCCGTGGTGCCGAGATCGGCTGCGGGAAGCCCGGTGCCGTGAATGATGACGGGACCTGGAACGGTGCCAGTAGTGTCCGGACGGCGACCGGGACCTCGAGCGGTACCGCGAGTATGACTGGTACCACAACGGGGAACGGTACCAGGACTGCGAGCGGCCGCGGGATTGAGAACGATGGCGGGACCGTGAGCGTCTGCGGGACCTGGACCGGGACCGAGAGTGACGAAGTCCCATGGTACCGGGTGAAGAAGGTCTTACAAGGGCCGGCTTGCTTGTGGATTGAGGGACCCGCACCAGCGGTGCCGGGGGTCGAGGCAGCTCAGGCTCCGTTAGAGCGATCAGATCCCATGCCGCGGAGAACGCCTCCGGAGTGGAGGGCACGACAAGCTCAACCGCGGCCCGCGCTGGGGAGCTGGTAGGCACCGGACTCGACGGCTCGTCCGAGGCCGGAGTCAACGGTGCGGCGGAAGTCGATGCCGCAGCAGATGCCAGTGCCGGGCGGTCCGGCCTGGCTAAGCGCTCTGACTGCGGTGCGGGCACGGCAGCCGCAGGATGCTTGCGCTTCTTGCTCGGAGGTGACGTTGAGCGGTGTCGGGTAGAAGCAGGTGCCGGAGAAGGCCGGTGACTCGGAGTCTTCGCTGAGGTATGCTCCGGTGCCGATGAAGTGGTTGATCTCGGTGCCGATGCCGGTGCCGAGGAGTGGGGAGTCAGCACAACTGCTTGAGGCGAATGTCCCACTCTTTTTTCGTTCGGGGCTTAAAGGCCTTACAGATCCGGCACTTATCTGTCAAATGGGCCTCGCCCAAGCACTTAAGGCAGGCTTTGTGCGGGTCACCAGTGGGCATCGGCCGACGACAGACCGCGCACGGTTTGAAGCCCGGTGAGCTGGGCATGGGCCCGGTACCGGGGTCGGGGAAGGGGTTAACCCCCAATCCCGTCGAACTATCTACACTACACAAATTCAACTACTAAATACACTAACTAACTACAATTAATCGAACTATATACAATCTAAGACAAAGACGAGTGAATCGCTAGGGAGGTGGAGAACAGCAAGCTGCGCTCCACAGTTCCAATGACCGACACGGGCGGTAAAAAGGAACTGAGGAGTGGCGGGCTGGCAGGGGTATATAACCGATGCCATGGCGGCACCACTCCAGGGGGTGCCCTGCCGGCCCACCGAGTGTTGCTAGGGTAAAAGTCTCCGACGAACGTGCACGTGGCGCGCGCACACCTACTGGAATGGATATGAGCAAGCACTCAAAGAAGAAATGCAGCTTCATTTCATCTGCCTACTGTTCTTACTCTACCCTATGTTTAGAAATCATCTTACTACTATGCCGTTAAAATATGTTTGCCAAAATTACCTCTAGAACTGGTTCAAAAGTTTTAGTGAAAACAAAATTTCGATATAGAAGGGGGGAGAAAGATGAAATATTTTCTAACTCAATTCAGTTACAACACAGCAGTAACAGAATATATTTTATACTTACAATAGGAATAACTGTGTTATCTCAAACATCACTTTACGATTACTGTTGGAAAATGCTAACTTTAAGTAGTGACCCTATACACTGAAAATACATCCTTAAAAATGCCACATTTTAAATACTTCCCATGTCCCTGATGGAAACCTAATTACCTATAATCTTCCAGGTGAAACTGTCGCTGGAGGACAATTCCTGACACATCAGCTGTATCCATTAATCATCTAAACAATATTTCATGGTCAATAATAATCAAAGTTATTAAGAGGTCCAGTATAACCAAAATAGTCAAATGACTGCAATCCACAAAGAGCAATTCAAGCCCCAGAGGATGATCATAATCCAGACCGGAGCCTCCCCAGGACACACATCTGGAATGGAATGGCCACTACCTTTCAAATCGCCTTCCCCCACCTGGGGGGACTGAAGAGCAATTAGAAGGCACTCAAATATGAAGATATAATTTATTGAGGAAGAAGTATGTCTGATGATTAGTAACCTCTTTTTGTAAAACATACTAAATACTTGACAATAATAGCTTCAGAGCCACACCACTTGATTTAAGCAATCAGGACAGACAAATGTTTGAACCACAAATGGCAAGCTGCAAGGAACCCAGAAAACCATGGATATCATAATCAGAAACCAGGTCAAACCCAGCCAGGAAGTAATCCATTGAGAGTCCATAGCTTTTGTAATCAAAAGCCCTCAAGGGACCAGCCTTGAGCCAATTTATCTTAATCTAAAAGGATGTCAGCATCTCATTACAGCAATCACTAGGCGGGAATTCTAATGGGGCAAGGAAGAAACAAACTGCACACTGTCCAAAAGTGTTCAGGTAGACAATTATTTGTGGTGTCTATGACTGAGGTAAGTCATACCTCTGGGCCTCTGTAATAGCTCTTTGTACACCTACATAAAATCCCTCTACTACAAAACAAACAAAAACAAAACATGGGTACTTGAGGTGCCAAGGTGTCAAGAGCCAGGCTGCTCTTTTGACATTTCATAAAACTTGTCAGAGAGCTGCTTGGAATGGGAGATCAAGATAAAAAAATTCTGTAGGATTTATGAGGCTAAGACCATGGCAAAATAGTCCAGGTCTGACATTTAATATAGACATGGAATAATGCCAGCATTGAAATAGATGCAATGATTGTAGAAGCACCCAACAGGAGAAGCCTGAGGCCTGGTCTATTCTTAAATGGGTTTGCTGGTCTAGCTATATCAGCAGCCCCCTGTAGTGGAGATGCAGTTTATACTGGGAAGGGTTATTTTGCTGGTATAATTTAAACCAGTTCCCCAAACAGAATAAGGAATTTTCCCAGAACAACTACATCTACAATAGGGATGTGGCTGGCACAGCAATGTCAGTTACGGATATGATTTTCTTCACATTCCTAACCAACAGAACTGGCACAATTTTTAAGTGTAGACCAAGCTTGGGTAACCAAAATACACACACTACATCCAAAGACAAGCAATCTCTTCCACTGTTTCCAGGAAAGTACATACCAGCTCATTCGGCACTGAAATCTGTATGTTGAAATGCCCCCACCAGGGCCAGCTCCAAGCCCCAGTGCATGCTTGGGACGGCATGCAGCAGGGGGCGCTCTGCTGGTTGCCGGGAGAGTGGGTGGCTCCGGTGGACCTCCCGCAGGCGTGCCTGCGAAGGGTCCGCTGGTCCCGCAGCTTCGGTGGAGCATCCACAGGCATGCTTGTGGGAGGTCCTCCGGAACCACGGGACCAGCAGACCCTCCGCAGGGACACCTGCAGGAGGTCCACTGGAGCTGTGGGACCGGCGAGCGGCAGAGGGCCCCCCACGGCGTGCCGCCGTGCTTGGGGCGGCGAAATGGCTACAGCTGGCCCTGGCCCCCACTCATATTAGGGGAGCAGGGGGGACAGTGGGGATGGGATTTTTGGTCAGACTTAGAGGAAGGGTGCTCAAACTCCTGGACTTGGGTGGAAGAGAGATGGAACAGGCCCCTCTACCTACATCTGGGCATAAAAGAATATGCATGGAGGAGGGGATTTTCTTTGCTTTCACTGGTTGTGTTAGGGAGGATAAAGGAGCTCATTGGCTATCATGAGCTCCTTCCTCCTAAAATTCAAAACATGCTTGGGTTTGCAAGAGCTATCTTGACTTTGTGATTGTAGGTTTAAGACTATACATCATGGATTGGCAACGTTTGGCACGCGGCCCATCAGGGAAATCCGCTGGCGGGCCGGGACAGTTTGTTTACCTGCAGCGTCCACAAGCTCTGCCGATCACAGATCCTACTGGCCGTGGTTTGCCGTTCCAGGCCAATGGGGGCTGTGGGAAGTGGCGGCTAGCGAACCGAGGCCAGTGGGAGCTGCGATCGGCCGAACCTGCGGACACTGCAGGTAGCTATCTTCCGGAATGACGCTTTGCTGTCTAAAGACATTTCTGTTTGTACAGGGTAATTCAGGATGAGAAAGACCTCTCCATTAGATGTGAAAACTAGAAAGTGCACAGAATTGTTTACATTTTCAAATGAATAATAGACTCAAACACTGACTACAATTAAAAATATCAGTGTAATAGCAGAACTAACTTATACTTTCACTACACAAAGCATTTGTATCCTTTCACACACATTCTAAAAATGTTTCTGGAGCAGGGATGTGCGTTTTTTCACAAAGTTATTAATTGATCAGAAGACTGCTTCTGAACCAACAGGGTATTTTTGGAAGGATACTATCATGTTGAAATTTGCATTGTTGATTACCACTGATCAGAATATTCTGATATTGGAATCATTACCTACTGCATATAACCTGCACTTTTTTGAGAACTACCTTGTACCATTATTGGTGGTATGCATTGCCAGATGGCACAGTCTGATTATTTGGACTTGGTTTCTTGTTTTCTGTGATGGATGCTTAGTGGGAGAAATTACTTCACACCACTTAACCTCTCTGTCCTATTAAAGGGTGGTCCAGGCACATAACCAACAAGTCAAGAGGAGGATGGGATAGTTCACTGAGAAACATCAGAGTTCCATCTGAGAAATAGCAGGCCATCCTCTCACTCAAGAGAAAACCAGATTTTTGGGGCTAGGATCTTGGGTTCCCATTTACAAATATTACTCATTTCCCTGCATAATGTTCTTAGGTGTTCATTTATGCATAGGCATGGCAGAGCCAATTTTTATAATTTCCACAAATAATACAGATATTTACTTTTAAGCATTTTTCTATTTTTATTGTTTTAAATGTTCACAGTTGCAAGAAATTATGGGGGAATTAGAGAGGGGTCAGACAACAATTAATGACAGCAGAGGCTGATATTCAAAAAGTTAAAGTTTATAACTTTAAACACAAACTGTCAACATCACATATCAAAATAGGCAAAGTATGAAAAGTGCTGCTTGAGATTTAAGGATATTTTCTTTTTATATCTGTATATTTCCATTATCATCAATGAATACATATTTTCATCATTTTCTGTGTGTATGGAAAACATACACTAATGCACATGTGCAGTGACATTTCAAAATATATAATGACTTTTTATGAATAGCACACTATATATATTATAACAAAAAGCCCTACAGTTTATCAAGGATTGAAAAATCGATCAGACACCTATTAATCAGAGGATAGGAAAAACGAGGGTGGTGGGCACCAGTGAGGTCTGGTGCAATGTGCTGATCAGAAACCCAGCACAGCTTACTGACAACTACTGGGAAAGGTAAGTGTGCATGTGGGCATGTGTGCACCCAGACACACGCTGGGATTCCAATGAGGTTGTTGTTCCTGAAAACCAATGTGGGGGGGGGGTCCTATCCATCATATCAATCTTTGGTTAGTAGATATCTAATGAGATATAAAGACCTGAAATCCTGTGAGTGATCTGCAGACTGAAGTTCTGAGCAAATAGAGCAGGGGTTGGCAACCTTTCAGAAGCGGTATGCCGAGTCTTCATTTATTCACTCTAATTTAAGGTTTCACATGCCAGTAATACATTTTAACCTTTTTAGAAAGTCTCTTTCTAGAAGTCTATAATATATAACTAAGCTATTGTTGTATGTAAAGTAAATAAGGTTTTTAAAATGTTTAAGAAGCTTCATTTAAAATTAAATTAAAATGCAGCGCGCCCCCCCGGACCAGTGGCCAGGACCCGGGCAGTGTTAGTGCCACTGAAAATCAGCTCGCTTGCCACCTTTGGCACTGGTGCCATAGGTTGCCTACCCCTGAAATAGAGTCTCCTTGTCACACCCATTTTATATTGGTTTAATGCCACTCTCTTCAATGGAGGAATGATGTGGTGTGACAGGAGAATAGCACACAGACACCTTGCAAGATTAGATCTCTGATTCTCCTTTTGACATGCACTTACACAGTAGAAATCATAAACATCAATGATAATTAAAACTCTTGTAAGGGGAGGAAATACATCCCTAAATGTTTCCAGTGCCCAGATATATGTAATCCAAGCAGGATCAAATACATCTAATTTTAATAATATTAAAATGAAATCCAAACTAATTCGTTTCACTGATTTCCTTTTCACAGGAGTACAAAAAAATCTGATTGACTAATTGTAGAAGACCATACTTCTTAAAAGAAAACATGACAGGATATCTTAGAAATTCTTATAATAAAATGTTTTCAGTATGCACACTATTTTATCTACAGTTTATCTATAGTTTAACCTTTATAATTAATGTATAACCAGTCACCTACACATGATGAAATATTATATTTCTATTTGGCATGTTTTCAGTTTGGATACATTTCTTAATGGAACAATATAAACTTCAAGTATAATTGCTTGGTCTTAGAATACAATGCTCCTTCCCTTCCAGCTCGGGCAATGGAAATTTGGGACTGGTACGTCACACTACTTTGCAGTGGGATACTTGTGATTATTTTTAGCCAAACAAGAAGGGCATGCATTTTAACTGCCAGAGTTAGACAATTTTGAACACAGGCAATTTGAGTGCACTGCCATCATGTTAGCAAATTGCACTACTGAGCAGTCTCAACTTTATTAGATTCTTAAATCCTAATTGTTTCAGGTTGATATGACATAGCACGTTTCAGCTCCTACTGTGAGTGATGTTGATTTTAACCCACAAAACCAAAAAAACTAAAACCAAAAAACCCACAACCACCCTCATCTGTATCTTCCCACATAGCAGGTTTCTGTTGGAGTCTGAATGCTAATGGGTTTTTGTTGTTGTTGCTTTAATGTGAAGACATTAAAACTTATCTCTAATACAAGCACAGCATGAGTGAATATTGAAATTTTCTAGTAGTTTTTTGTAGTGTTTTCATTGTACTAATGTTAACTGTATTTATTTACTTATTTACATTTTTATTTTCATAAAACCCTTAGTGACTGATCCTGCCTTCAGATGCTGAAGCATTACTGGGTTTCATTTAACTGGGCTACAGTGGATTGTGCAGATTTATCGATTAAATGATGTTACAAGTTAAAATTTGAAGCAACGGGCACATGTAGCACTGAGTCCTCCCGTTTAGCTAGCTCCGTTGCTGGGAGTAGAGGAACTGTATCTACTGCAACAGGATCCAATGTCTCTTAGGCCCCCAATTCAGAAAAACACTCAAGCAAGTACTTATGTCCATACATATTCAGAAACGCACCTAGGCATATACTTAATTGATGTTTGGAATAGGAATTCTTTTCTGAATTTGGGCCTTAGCCAGATTCTTAGTAATTTACATTGCTCATCACTGGTCTCAGGCAATTAGAGAAGTGGAAAAAGTTAGCGGGAAGAAATTAAAACAATTGACCACTCAGCTATTGGCTGGGACAGATTCATATGGCTCAGACAACAAACAGAAATTGTTTCCACACGATAACACTGATGCAAATTTAGGCAAAAGGCATTTGAGCCATTTAAGCTTATTCCACACTTAATGCAGCATTCATAATGCCTTACTTTGGTCTACCACTTTTTAGAGTTAGTCACATAGAGAGAACCTCAAATCTTTATTTTTAGGAGAACTGTTGGTACTATAAGCCTTCCTCTCCTCACAAGGAAGATCAAGGCCAAATGACACACCACTCTGACATTTACTGAGTCAGGACTGAGACTTAATTCACTGGACAGATACATCGATGATTAATGATATTTAAATTTTATGCATTCTTCGTTCTTACAGCAATCTATTGCCTAATTACTAGAGCTGTATGAAATACTTGTAATGAAACTAAAAACCAAGAGAAACTTATCTAGTTTGGGGCTGCATTATGAATTTGAGACTCATCACAAATTCCTTTAAAAATGGGCTGTGGTTTGGCAATACAGCCATATGAAAATCAGATTCTGGTTTCAGCTAAATTGTGCTGGATTTGTTTAAACCCAAAGCTTAAAGTGGAATTCAAGGGATGTGAAACCAGGGAGTGGAAAGTTAAGAAAGTGTTTATGCAGAATCCTGTGAACCAAAACTACAGAGCTCTAAATATTAATACCACTTTTGTTGTTTAGTCGTGTAAACACACTACATAGTTTTGAGGATGGATTTAAAGGCATGATGGATTGGATTCTGAGAAGTTCTGAGCACTCAAGGGTTCATTCTTTTCAAAAGCAATTGTGTGTGCTCAGCATCAGATCAGGCCCAATGTACATACTATTACAGCCCATTTCTTCCTTAACAAGGAGCAGATTCACAACAGTATATGAAATTCCCATTAACAACAACTGGCATTATGTACATACATCAGAAGAAGCCTACAGGCAAGAGTGTACAAATAAAGCTAACCACTGAATTATTCTTTGGAGTTAAATGGTGAAAAGAAAATAAAGAAGATGAGTTTCAGGGGTGCTGAACTCTCAAAACACAAGAGGAGCTTTGAGTGCTCAGTACCTCTGAAATTTAGGCCCAAAATATTTAACTATATAAGTTCACGTCTTTCTGTTTTCTGGAGAGAAAGTGGCAGAGAGAGAACTCAAAATATGGAAAATATTTATTTTCCAAATATACATTTTATTACTCAATTTTTGTTACTTAAGTAAATGAGAAACTTTATAAACTCATTTTTAAGAACAACAAATGCTTAGGGATCTTCTTCTCTATTATTTTCATATTCTGCAATTTGCTTCTTCAATGAAGAGTAAAAATTTGATTTAGATAAACACAGTTGTTTACATCCTTTTGTGAAATGTTTCTCAGATGAACTGTAAAACAGCTATTAGTTCTGGATACCCAAAGGAATAGTAAAATTCTTGCTAACATGAACACATGCAGAAATTTCTAATGAGATCTTTAGCTCTTTGATTTTATCAGGTATTCATCTACACAGAATCATATACATTAGAGATGGAAAATGCTATTAGAGGACCCAGTCCATCTCTAACCTAGTGCAATATAATCTGAAAGAATATTTTCTAATATGTTCTCTTATCTTTAAACTTCTCAAGCAATAGGATTTCTACCACTTTCCCTGGGAGACTATTCGTGAAATCTAATGCATCTGAAATGTCACAGAAAGCCTAATATTTCCTTTTCATGATTTTATCCCATTATTCCTAACTATTTCTTTGCACGACACTAAATTTCTTTCCATACTGAGTGTTTGTACCCATGAATATCAGCCCAGAACTAAAGGCAATACATAGCTGTGGATTCAAAGGAAAGGGAAGGGCTAGATTCATGAAGAAACTTAGGCATGGTGAGACTGAACATCACCACACCAATATTTTAGGCACCTGGAAAATCACTGTGTCACAAAGCCTGAGTTAGGTGCTTGGGCTCCCCTCCATATTCCCATTCTCACCACTGTGTATTCCAATATGGTTGCTTTCTCCTCTTCCTTGCTGCCTAGGAAGCATTGCACAGAAGAGATAGTATTTCTGCTCTCAGTTCCTGTGCCTCTGGCAACTGACAGCAGCAATTCCTGGTAAAGTCCTGCTCAACCCCAGGGTGGTGTATGTCCAGTCGTTGTGTGTGGATGGTACATGTGTAGTCCAATAGGTCTGTCAGAGCTGTGTGGTGCTGGAGCATGCTAGATGCAGATAGAAACTTTGGAAAAATTAGCTGCTACATTCTAACAAGTATATGCAAGATGAGATTTTTCAAGGGCTTATAATTTGACCAATTTGGGGCAGATTTTCACAGGGATGGCTAAAAGCACATCTCTGACATCATCCATTGTAGATCCCTGATCCAAAGTATAAGGCTGTTAGAGTTTCTCAGCTAAAGGGTTGTGGTTTTTTTAACATGGACAAAACTATATACCCCCCTCCCATCTAATTCTTAGAAATGGCTGATCTGTTTTAGCAGAAATCTTCGAAAATAAATAAATAAATAATCATTTAAAATAAATCCATCTGAGGTAGACTCTTGGCACAGAAAATTTCAGACAGAAAGGTTAAAGTCAGGAAAAGTTTGTAAGGTCTTATAGTGGAAAGTGTTGGGAACTTTGTGTATAATATAAATGGGATAAGGACTCATTCGGAATTTTTTGCTGGAATGATTTTCTTTCTTTCTTTCTTTTTTAATTGGTAAATGCAGTTTCCACAAAATTGAAATTTTCCACAGGAAACATTTCATTATGAGTCAATTCAGCATTAAACTGCATTTCCCTATTGTGGTGCTCTGCTTTGCGGGAGTTGTTCAAGTCACCATTTTCTCCTATGGGTTGGGCTCACTGCAGTACTACATCTTCCATGATGCAATGCAGACTTCACTCTAGCCAAGCTCAGTGGTACATCATAGGAGTCATAGGACTACAGGTGTGTATGGGAGATGAAGTCCAGCCAGAGAACGTAGCCAATAAAGGAGAATGGTGCAATCAGAACTATTACTATTACTACCTGACTCAATGTGCCACAATAGCAAAATGCAGTTTAATACTGAAATAACTCAAAATGAAGTGTCAGTTTTGGGCCAGTTCAACAAACTGAACCAAAATATATTAATTTGAAGGAAAAAACAAGTTTTAGATCAAAATGAAATGTTTCAACATTTCCAAACTGAAATGTGTTGTTCCATGGAAAATTTCAATATTTCAATTCTTTGTCTGGATTTGGAATGAAAACAAATGTTCAAATATTGGAATTTCCTTAAGGTAAGAATTCCAGTTTTCACTGAGGTAGAGGCAGCATTTCCAGTTCTTCCTATAATACTCCTTTCCCTTCATATACATAAGGCCCCAGTCCTGCAATGGAATCTGCCACAGGGACACATTCACTGTATGCAGTCCCAATTACTTAAATGAGAATCTCTGTGGGTGTAAGGGTCTGCATGGACAGATTCCTTTGCAAGATCAGGGCCTATATTTATCAAACACAAAAAGCTTGTTCAGATTAGACAGGATTGGGACTGTAGACTAAAATTCTTTATCTGCCCCAAAGAGTTTATTTAAGATAATATGCAACAAATGGATTTAACAAACTACAGTTAACTGGGAGAAGATTACATAAAATGGCAAGTACATAACTGGATGATTGTTTATTTTATTAGAACATGGTGGTTTGCTTTTTTTCAATCTCTTTATCCATTTTTTCCCTTCTGCTAGTTTCTAGGGGTTCTTTTGCCTCTTAAGATCCTCTGCACATTTCTCCATGCTTAATTGCTTTAGCCTTTTTTAAAAAATAGTTTTAGCTAATTTATAACGTCTTCACAGTTGCTTATCATAAAATGTAGAAAATAGTGTAATCAAAACAATAACAAATGAGCATGAATAAGAGTTTTAGCCCTCATAACAGAGTCCCCTTTTCCTTGATCCATGCTTTTATGAATATCACATTATAACTTTAATACAGATGATGGACAGCAAGGCACACTTTTAGATTAAGTAAATGTGGCATGGAAAAATAAGTGACAAGTAAGTGCTGTTTTAAGTCTTCTATGCTGGCAAGTTTTCTGTAAGGTACCATATATGTCAAAGTCTCTCCTGGATAATATTGCTGCGTCACAAAAAATGTTCAGAAGTATATATGCTTTACACGAAATTCATTTTGACACATGGCAGCTTTGAAAATGTAGTTCACCTATCCTGCATCCAAGAAAATGGAATATTTTCAGAAAGAAATTTAAATGCTTCTTTCCTGGTGATGGATTGCAAAATGGATGGATGAAAGGGACAAAATCTATCTTGGTTTTTTTAAAGTAACAGGGAATTTCAATTTGATACCAATTACTAACTTTAAACACATCGCTGAGATTTTCAAAACCATATAGGGGATTAAGATGCACAATTACGATTAATTGCTATGTGAGTTGTATGGTTAATTTCTCTAGTTGGCTTTGAAATTCTGAATGGGAAATTTTATTTCCAGAAATTACAGTGATTTTAAATACATTATGTAAATATATTATTCTGTAAGACCAGCCACATTTACATGGTCTTCTTTAGCCACCCAGCTTCCAAATGCACCTTTGAGTGCAGAAGGTGGGGGCCCACAAGTATTCTAAAAATTAATACTGGCCACTTCAGGCTTGTATTAAACTCCCAAGGTTACAGCTTTTCTCTGACCTAGGATGGGTAGATGCTGCCACCACTCAAGTGCAACCCCCCCCCCTTTGAGATCCTAGGAAGGTGCACTTGGGAATTCCTTCCTGTGGGGTACCCTCAAGGCCCCCCACTCCCCACGGGGAAAAGCTGAGAAAGAAAACAAAGGAAATAAACTGTTGCCACCAGCTAATTAAACAACATACGCACAAACCTCTTAGGACACAAAAATCCAATCCTGTTCTTTAGAAAAGGCAATTTTTATTCAAAACAAAAAGAAAGGAAAGACATTTGGAACTTAGACTTTTTGCTAGATTAAAAAAAAATTACAAAAATTAAGCATCAAGATAGCTCTCCTGAGGTCCAGCTTAAAAGTTACAAGCAAAACAAAAGCACCTGGGGTTAGCACAGAGGAGCCCACAAGCCATAAAGAAATAAAAGACACAAACATAATCACATCTTCCTAGAAACTTCCTGATCTACTTACATATCAGGGGTTTCAAATGCATAGTTTCTAGGTATGATCTGATGATTTTTCATACCTGGCTCAAAACTTGTTACAGCATAGTTCCAGCCTGGTTCCTGCTCACCGGGAGAACAACGCAGACAGACAAAGGGAAAGTTTTTTCCCAATTTAAAAAAGTTCTAGCCTTCCCATTGGCTCTTTTGGTCAGGTGCCCATTCCCTTCCTTTTCCTTATGGACTTTTTAATCCGTTACAGGTAAAGCAAGTAGAGAACAGCTACTAACAGGAATTTTATAGATAACTGGCTGGCTGGGTATCCATAAAAGGAAGCTACCCCGCTTCATTTATCACAATGCCAGACATATCAAACCACAATATGTGGTCAGTATAACTGAAGGTGTGTCATAACTATAAAGGGAACGGAACAGCCCTCCTGTGTACAATACTATAAAATTCCTCATGGCCAGAAACACCAAAATCCTTTTACCTGTAAAGGGTTAAGAAGCTCAGGAAACCTGGCTGACATCTGACCCAAAGGACCAATAAGGGGACAAGATACTTTCAAATCTTGGTGGGGGGAAGTCTTTTGTTGTGCTCTTTGTTTTGGGGGTTGTTTGCTCTTGGGACTAAGAGGGACCAGACATCAATCCAGGCTCTCCAAATCTTTCTGAACCAGTCTCTCATGTTTCAAACTTGTAAGTAACAGCCAGGCAAGGCCTGTTAGTTTTATATTTGTTTTCTCAACTTGTAAATGTTCCTTTTTGCTGAGAGGATTTTACCTCTGTTTCCTGTAACTTTGAACCTAGGGCTAGAGGGGGTTCCTCTGGGCTATATGAATCTGATTACCCTGTAAAGTATTTTCCATCCTGATTTTACAGAGATGATTTTTACCTTTCTTTCTTTAATTAAAAGCTTTCTTTTTAAGAACCTGATTGATTTTTCCTTGTTTTAAGATCCAAGGGGATTGGATCTGGACTCACCAGGAATTGGTGGGGGAAAGGAGGGGGGATGGTTAAATTCTCCTTGTGTTAAGATCCAAGGGGTTGGATCAGTGTTCACCAGGAACCTGGTGAAAAAGCCTCTCAAGGCTACCCAGGGAGGGGAAGGTTTGGGGGGGAAGGAGGTGTTCCAGACACGGAGGAATCTGGATGGTGGCAGCAAACCCAGATCTAAGCTAGTAGTTAATCTTAGAAGTGTTTATGCAGGTCCCCACATCTGTACCCTAAAGTTCAGAGTAGGGGAGGAACCTTGACAAGGTGTCAGGTGAGTCATGATACCATTGGGATTTCAGTGAAATGAACATCAGTAGAATGCCATTCACAGACAGAGTAGAAGACCAGTCATGAAGCAGTGAAAACATTTAATCAAGCACATAGTCCTTGCTGATCCTTTTCTGGTCCTCAAAGATACACATCAATCATTCCAACAGAAAAACTGGCTCTCAAGTTATTTATACAGGAATACCACAGTACTCCTCTACAAATGCCCTTCACCACAAAAAGAAATGAGACTCCTTGCAAGCTGAGTCTCTTAACTGTGCTGACAAAGGTTCCACTGATATAACACTGAATCAAAAGACTGTAGCCTCATCTCCAAACGTGGAGACTAAGAACAGAAGAGAGTCCAAAATCAGGTTAATTTCATGGCTACATTTCAGCAAGGACTGCTAGATACACAAGCTTTAATAACAACAACAATCCATGTCACATGAGAACTAGTGTCCTCAAAAACTCATTCCCCAAAATAAATACATGTCTCTCGAGATACTTATCTGGTTCCTCATCACCGTAATATAAAAGTGCCTTGTGTGCGGGGCACCATGCTGCATCGGTGGCTAAATACTAACCATACAGAGCTGTATTCAACGATTAGCATCATAATGAGCTTCTCACATGGGTTCATACAAAACACTTTCCACTTGTGGAGAAAGAGGGAGTTATACATATTAATCTTTGTAAATATCAAATGTATCTGTTTACCTGTTAGATATTATGCGCCTAACCGCATAAGAGTTAAATAAAGGGAGGCAGTTTGGGGAAAGCAAACAGGAAATGAAACAATGACAGAATAAGACGCCTTACGGGAATAATGAGGAAAGCTATTAACTGCGGTATGTCTCTGTCTGGCTTCAGCCAGGCTAGCAAGGTTTACACACTTCCCAGGCCTAAGCCTAGGATCAAAGGGGCAGCTAAACCATTCAAGGGTACTGAACCTAGAAAAGGAAAGGGGAGGAGTTTCAACATGTTGTCAGCAATGGCTGGAGATAAGTATCTGAGAGAGAGACAGATATAAGGAAACTGCAGAAAGCAGGCTGTCGCCCTCAACTCAGAGATGGAGGTAACAGCACTGAGTGGAACTTACCAAAGTTTTCAAGGAAAAATTAAGGTTCAGGTAAGGGGAAATACATGCATATTTATTGCTTTATTGTTTTAACCCTTTCATTTATACGCATGCTATGAAGAAGCTGTTTTGAGTCATGCAGGGCCGGAGCAAGGATGTTTTGTGCCCTAAGCGAAACTTCCACCTTGCGCTCTCCCCCGTCCCCGAGCCCCCAACCTGAGGCGCTTCCCCCCCTCACGGCAGCTTCCACCCTCTGCCCTGAGGCACCCCGCCCCCGCGGCAGCTCCCCACCCCCAACCCTCCGCCAATCAGCTTAGGCGCTGCAAGCCTGGGAGGCGGGAGAAGTGAAGCAGCCACAGCGTGCTCAGGGAGGAGGCGGGGTAGGGGTGAGCTGGGGCGGAGAGTTCCCCTGCATGCTGCCCCTCCTCCTTACTTGCTGCAGGCGGCCCTCCCCGTGCTCCCCTGCCCCAGCTCCCTCCACCTAAATGCCGGCAGCAACCAGGGTGGCTGACGATCTGGCAGCTGTGGTCACTGCTGAAGAAAATGCCACCCCTCAAATCCTAGTGCCCTAGGCGACTGCCTAGGTTGCCTAAATGGTTGCACTGGCCCTGGAGTCACGTTCATCAGCCACTATCACAGGCTCCCAAAGGAAAAGGCCTTACAGAGCCTGTCAGGTTAAGATGATTTGTAAACATGGGGGCTGCAGTTTAGAGATTCTGTCTAAGGCCATGGCTACACTAGAGAGTTGCAGCGCTGGTGAGGGGGTTACAGCGCTGCAACTTAGGATGTGGCCACACTTGCAAAGCACGGCCAGCGCTGCAACTCCCTGGTTGCAGCGCTGGCTGTACACCCGGTCGAGCCTCGGGTGTAGGGATTCCAGCGCTGGTGATCCAGCGCTGGTCAGCAAGTGTGGACGCCCACCAGCGCTTTTATTGACCTCCGGGGTATAAGGAAATATCCCAGAATTCCTGTCCACAACAAACCGGAAGAAAGGGAGAGCTCGGAGTTCAGCCAAACTGCTTATTTAAAAAACAAACACAGCTCCTGTTTGCTGAGCGAGCGGAGGCAGGCAGGGGAATTACTTTGGAATGTTCACAGCTGTTTGCTTGAAGAGAGAAACAGCACTTTCACACGGCAGAGGGGGAGGGGGAAGTCCGTGTTCAGCAGTTGCTTATCTGGTCTGACGGGTATTTAGAAGTACATAATTTGCATTTAGTGAATGAGAGAGGAGTGGGGGAAGGGAGTTAGAACTTTTAAAATGATTGAAGGTAGACACTGTGTGTCTTCCAGTCCTTAGAACTTGCAAGGCAGGGAGCTGAGAGCAGTGTCAACTCCAAAAATCCATTCTGTCTGTCTCCTCCACGCTCCCTGTCACATTCCACCCCACCCCCCTCTTTTGAAAAGCACGTTGCAGCCACTTGAATGCTGGGATAGCTGCCCACAATGCACCACTCCCAACAGCGCTGCCAGTGCTGCAAATGTGGCCACACTGCAGCGCTGGTAGCTGTCAGTGTGGCCACACTGCAGCGCTGGCCCTACACAGCTGTACGAACTGTACACTAACTGTAACTGTAACTGTAACTACCAGCTGTAACTACCAGCTGTAACTACCAGCGCTGCAAAACTGTAAGTGTAGACATGGCCTAAGAGTATTAGGGCCTCGTGGTTTGACCCAGAGATGGATGAAGGTAGTGAAACCTATCCCCAAAGGGGTGCACTAGAGAAGGAATAAAAGAGGTGTAAAGTGCAGCTCACCCTGCAACCTTGACTCCTCTTAACAGTGGGACAGGCATTTTGACTGATGAGGAACATATGTGAATATCAATGCAAGCAAGAAAAGCAAAATGTTTATTTTTTAAAAAATACAGTACATTTCTATAGCGTATTTTATTCAAGGATCTGAAAACACTTTACAAACACTAGCTAATTAGACACTTAAAAAAACTAAAATTTCATTTCACCCACTTTTGTAATTGTCTAATGGAGCCAAAAAAACACTACATAAGAATTTAGGTCAGGAAGTAAAGAACATGATATCGAATTGAAAATGAAGGGGGAGTTCAGGTAGGTAGAGTGTGATAACCTATGTTGGATTCCAGCCTAAACTCTGAGGCCAATGCCCCTACTCCTAACAAAAAGTGCCATGGAACCTTTAATGTCCATGAGCAGTCAGGGCCTGGGGTTTTATCTCCTCTGACAAGCAGTCCCCTAGTACTTTGCTCGGAATTAGTTTAGTAGCTGACTCATAAGGAAGAGTCACTTATCTATTGCATCAACAATACCATTCCTTGAAGATCTTGAATTAGAGTGCTCACCTGGCATGACCCTGAATTACTCATAAGTTCTGACACTATGAGTGCACAAGGTGGTATGGAAGAGAGCCATGCTATAAATCAAAACCCACCTTCATTTTCTAACCAACAGTTGCAGGGAGAAGAGAGAAGCACAATTAGAGACTGATCATTGTTTGTGATTAATGAGCAGGTTTACTGAATTGCTACCAAAACAGAAACTTGTCAGATATCTACAAATGAAGCTGCTGAAATAGCCAAAGATTCAGAGATTAAAGTATATGTTCCAAAATATGCCTTAAAAAACATAGTGTGTAACAGCCACAAAATAATAAAGTGAACAAGGAGGTTAGCATCTGGTGATGCTTTGGATATTTGATGATTTGTGAGAGCCCCAGACAACTTAATATTCAGAATGTCACTTGCTCATGCTCAGCAGTTTTATGGCCAAAAATGACACTGCAGTCCGTATGAGACTACTTACTCAACTGAGCTTGAGAGACCTCTTAAACCGTATGTCACACTCACTCCAACTAGTGACTCTGCATATAATGAAGTTGGACTATTGATATTCATTTGTGTGTGTGTGTGTAAATCCTAAATAGAGATGGACTGAACTGATCTGGTTATCTATGAGCATGTGGATATTGCTGCCTACAGCCAACTATGTTGATTATTTTTCCCCTTCCATAATGCTGCTTCTTATTGAAGTCATATCTGTACATCTTATATAAACCAAATACACATTTCCAAGATACATTCTGCTTGTACACTAATCTCAGACTTCTGATTTTTCTTTTGTCATAACACCCTTGCTGTATATTTAAAAAAAAAAAACACTCCACCAATATTGATCCATTAGTCCTTGAGCTAACAAACTGAGCAATCAGTATATGAGAGATAAAGCCATACAAATATTTAATGGATTTTTGTATGCTATTAGCACAGAACTTGATCAATTTTCTCAAATACATCAGCCTCAATGAAATTAGGTTTCAAGGAAGGTGGTTAGGATCACTAAGCCCTGCCGTCAAAATGATATATCTCTGATGCCCTGTGGTTGAACCATATAGCCTGTGCCACTCTGCAACACCGGATGTTGAGTTAGCACTCACTTTTCAAAGGTTATGAGCTTTTGTTATCTCTTTGTTCTTTGACAAGAATTATGCGTGGCCCTTTCCATTGTTTTTAACTACGTTAGTCAAGAAATCCCATATTTATAGCTCTGACTCCAGTAACCTAACATGGAATTGTTATACTGCAGATTTATTTCACCCTGAATAATCATAATATGCACAAATCCAAAGGAAAAATCACATTCTGATCACCACTGCATGAAATTCCCCTTGTTTCCTTTCTATGGAGCCAGGCTGGTATGGTCTGTTATTGCAAATGTCGAGAGCATCCAGTGCGCCCAATCCTCTTGACTAGAGCTGTGCAAATCACTGAATTTTCACTTCTCTGGCAGTTCAGAAAAATCAAAATAAAACATTTATTTAGGGTCAGCCCAACAACAATTGCTTCAAAAATATTTTGTGAATCAGAAAATAAAAATAAAAATTGTTTCACATCAAATGAAAGACTTTGCTCGACTTGAAATTACAAGTTTATATTTCAGGCAATTTTAACTTTGTTTTAAGAAAATAAAAACAAAGGAAATTTGGAAACACACGGCTAGATTGGAAAGTGGACTTAGACACCATTCACACAATCCAGAAAAATCCCAAAGCAATAGCCAGTGGTTATGGCACTCAGCTGGGATACAGAGGACCCCAGTTCAAATCCTTTCTCTGGGATAATAGGGAATCACTTCCGCCATTTTGTAAATGGCAGCTAAGCCTCCTTGGAAATCTCATTCAATAAATTAAAATACTGAATTTTTCCAAATGAACTATTTTGATAGTTTAAAAGTTTTGTTCTTTTGAATTTTTTGATAAAATTATTCACTGAAATCAACACAAATTCACAAGATTTTTGGTCAACAAAATCTGCATTTTTCAATTAAAACACATTTTGTCCCCCCCACCCCCCCAAAAAAACCCACCCAGCTCTACTATTAACCATTTCAGGAAAAATGTCAGCCAAGAGATATGAAACCACCCAGAATAATGCTGGAGAGAATCATGGATACATAGTATTATTTTTTTTATGACTATTTTGGGTAAATCCAGAGAGGGCAAAATTTTATACATAAATATCCATGCCTGACTTGAAGAGTATCTGGCTTCTGTGTAGCTGGTGTGATGTTAGTCACATGAATGTTTGCAGCACCTATTGGTGTGTCAAAATATTAATCCAGGTTTACTCCAAATCTGGGAGGGAGGTGGAATGCATTTCCCAATCTGACTGGTTGGGAGAGTGGCGACTTATTATTTAGGAAGTTATGAAATCCACTGATAGGAACACTGGAGACTTAGTTTGGTTGAGAGTTTGGTCATTCTTTCTACAAGAGTGAAATGTTTTCTCCCACCTTCTGCAAGTTAGGCAGTGTAGTCTGAGCACCTGTGACCAAGCATTCTTGGGATAATGAAGGGAAGCACTGAGTTAACCTGGTTTCTAATGTAATTAGAGTCAAGGGGTTTGCTCTTGTTGATAAAGCAAATGAAGCTTCCCTTTGCTTCAAAGACTATTTACTTATTGTTATATTAATGGATCTGTTTCCCTGACTTGTTTTTTAAAATTGCAGCCTTTGTGCCAAATGTATTTTTTTTCTCTAGAATTGTATGTCCACTAGAGACAATCACAGCAAAAAGTCCCAGGATCGGTCACAGCTCCTCAGCAGAGAGAAGCTTCAACATTTTGAGCAAAGTATAGATAACTATACAATGAAAACTCTAACCTATATTGGAAAACAGGTCTAGACCTGTTTTATTTTCATATTTCTATCTTGATGATGCTTGTATAATACATATAACTTTAAATTTAAAACCATTTAACAGATGATGTACCTATGAGATTGTAAATACAGACATAGTTTTCTACTGAAAACAATCCATTCAAATAGACCTGGACACTACAGACACATTTGTGTGCTTTGAATAAAATTTTTTTTTAATAAAATTACCTTCAGAAAGAATCATAACAGGAAAACAAGATAGGTAGACTGTTGTAGTATGTGTATTTAACTCTGTCTTTTAGAATTCAGTTAAAGTAATGTCTGGTTGTTCTGTATTGATACTCATTTTCTTTGTAACCAGTAAATATTATTTATCATTATTAATTATTATTATTTAATTTCATGTTAACAGCATTAGGACAGGCTTTTGACAGGCTGATGAACATGCTAAATAGGCAAAGCAGTGAGACACTGTAGGGAGTATATATACCAAGAGATAATATTCTAGACATTAGTAGACATCAGGCATAACCTCAGATGCACCAGAGGCATAATTATCTTGTTATAATCTCTGATTCTGGATGTCTGCTGAGTAGTCTGCTGAAAGTTTAATAGATAAAAGAAACACAAGAAGGCATAGCTGCCAGCTGAACAGATACAGGTGAGATGAACAGCTCACATATTTTAAGCTTTGGAATGAATTATTCAGCTAGATCACTACTTTATTCAATTAGTTGGTTTCTCTGTAGAAGTCAAAAAGTTATCAGGTATTGCAATCAAGATTCCAGACCTCTAATTTCATACCATACACTCTAAAATCTAACACTAAACAAGGGTACAACTAAGTATCAGTTACCAGCACAGCACTATAGAAGGATATATGAGTGGTATGTGCTGTATAATTAATTTCTTGCATTACCTAACAGAAGGAAAACTAATTAGAAAATTAATTACACATGAACAGTGAAAGCATATGCGGATGTTAAACAGAAGCTACTGAGGTTAGACATTTTTAAATCAGCATGCACAGAAATTGCATTAAAGTGTTTCAAAAGAGCTGGCCAAGGAGCTCACTTGTACGTTACTGCTGAGTTTCAGTAAGTCTTGGAATACTGGGGAAATTCCAGAAGACTAGAAGAAGGCTAATAGTGTCCCAGTATTTAAAAAGAGTCAATGGGATGACCCGGGTAATTATAGGCGTGTCAGTCTGACATCAGTCATGAGCAAGATACTGGAGCAGCTGATACAGGACTTGATTAATAATGAATTAAAGGAGGGTCATATAATTAATGTCAATTAATGTAAGTTTATGAAAAAAATCCTGTCAACCAAATTTTCAATCATTAAAAAAAATATCAACATTGGTTGATACAGGTAACTGGATGCTGATAAGCTGGAGAGGGTTCGGAGAAGGCCATGAGAATGATTGAAGGATTAGAAAACATGCTTTATAGTTACGGACTCAAGAAGTTCAATCGATTTAGTTTAACAAAGCAAAGGTTAAAATCACAGTCTGTAGGCAACTATATGAAGAACAAATATTTGATAATAGGCTCTTCAATCTAGCAGACAAAGGTATAACAGGAGTCAATGGCTCTAAGTTGATGCTAGACAAATTCAGACTGAAAATAAGGAATACAATGTAAACAGTGAAAGTAATTAGCCATTGGAACAATTGATAAAGGAGTTGTGATGGATTCTCCATCACTGGCAATTTTAAAATCAAGACTAGATTTAAAAAAGACATCCTGTAGTTCAAAGGGAATTATCTGAGGGAAGTTCTATGGTTTGTTTTATGTGGGAGCTCAGACTAGGTGATCACAATGGCCCTTTCCTGCCTTGGAATGTATGAATTTCCAGTCAACAAACAGTAATGTTACTCTGCCTCGAGACTCTGGGTCTCCCCTCCCCTCACACCTTCCCAATCTCTATAGTACCACACTGTGGCAAATATATGATTCTTGAAAGCATAGCAATGAAGGAAGAACCTTGGGCATTATTGGTAGCTGTAAAACAATTACAGTGATGTTGGTAGCTGGCTGTAAGTGGACATAGTGCTTTGGGTCTGTTAGAAGAGGCTGTTTTACTTTTGTTGTCGCTCTTATCTTCATTTCAGGTCTGGAAACTTGTTCTGAATGGAGCTGAGCAAAAAACTAATTTTGATTCACTGGCAGTTCTGGGGAAGAGGAAAAAAAACTGGTCCAGGTTGAACCAAATACACCAAACTTAGGAATTTTTCAGCAAATCAACTTTTGGGTAGAATGGAACATTTCACTCAATCCAAAACTTTTTGTTTCCAAGCATTTTTAAAGGTCTGAAGTCGTAAAGCTGCCAAAGAAGGAGGTGGTGGTTCCCCCCTCATAAGTTTTAGCACAGTGATTAGGATGTAGGGCACCCAGATTCAACTCCCTACTGTGCCTGATGTGAAGCAGGTATTTAAATAGTCTCCCACCTCCAAGTGTGCCTTAACCACTGGACTATATGGTCATTTTTACCTTCTCTGTTGATCTGCCCCAATGATTATCTAAGTATTTCACACAAAGTGAAGCAGCTTCAACAAAGAGTGAGAGAAACCCACCCCACAATAGCCATAGCCCAGTGGTTAAAGCACTCCCTTGGGAGGTGGAAGACAAGTTCAGATCCCTGTTTCACATCAGGCACAATGGTGAACTGTCAGGTCTTCCAAATCCTGGATGAGTGGACTAGCCATTGAGCTCAAAGTTATGAGCAGGTGGAGGGGGTACTACTGCCACCTTGCATCCCCATACCCCCCTGCTGTTTTGTGAATGATACCAAAGTCTCATTATGAGTCTAGATGAAAAAAGCAGTGGGGGCCAAAGTTATTGGATACATTTCTGTGAAATTCAGGAATAGTTTTGAGTCAACCAAAACTGTATTTTTTGAAGAATAAACTATTTATTAAAAAAACCCAAAAAACAACAGACTCAGCTCTATTTATAAAATGACCATTGTGTTTTTATATACAGCCAGTCGTGACTGCTCCAGTTAAAGGCTGTAGCATAGTTTGTGTTTCAAGCCCTCACTATGTTTCAAAATATTCACCTTTACAACATTCATTTCTCCAGGATGGTCTCTGCCAAAAACTGATTTTGTTTTCTAGGAAGTTTGGGCAGAACCTCTTTTGGTGTCTTTGAGTTAGTGTGTGGACATTTTTTTTTTTTAGTTATTAAGAAAATATCTTTCACTATTTCTTGGTATGACAATGAAGAATCTCTTAAAGAGCAGAATCTTTTAATTTAAAATTTTACATATACTTGAGATGGATTTTTAGCTGCTGAAAAGTTACTCACCTAAATCATAATTGACTGCTGCTTAACTGGGACATTATTAGCATATGCAAATAGGGATTCTTTCAGCTAGTACCAAAAAATTAAGACAGAATCATAGAAGTTGAAGATGGAAAAAGCCTTCTCACCATCCAGCCCATTCCTAAGCTGATGCAAGATTGTTTCCTAGAGTACCATTTCTAACTATTTACTTTGTTCAGTCTAGTATTAAAACTCCAAATGGAAGAGGCCGCCACTGCCTCACTTTGTATAATGGAACCCTACTCCTGATCTGGGCCTGTAAATGTTATTTATTATTTTTATTACAATAGTCTTCCTTTGGGAGACTACTGGGACTACTCCACAGCCCAATTCACCTATCAAAAAGTTTTTTCTCATATTCACCATATATTTTCAGTTTTAACTTTCACTTATTTAATCTTAACTATATCATCCTATATATCCTGTATCACATTAAATAATTCCTTCTCCCTCCCCCATCTTTCAGGTATTGTAGATTGTTATCGTAACACACACACACCTTTAAATTTTAGCTTTTCTGACTATTCATATTTAGTTTTAATCTTTCCTCTTGGATCAATCCCCATAAGACCTTGATAATTTCCTTTGTTCTTCTTCTTCCATCCAATTTGACCTCAATCTGTAATGTGATGTAGTAACACAGCCTTGTAGGGAGGAACAATTACATCCTTCCTTTGTGATGTGATGCCTTCTGAAATGCAGCTGAAAACCACATTGGCATTTTCTCTATGTAGACACATTACATGACTCCTTGGGTCTCTTTCAGTATTGCAGTCTCCCTACCCCTGAGCACATTTATTTGGATCTTTTTGATATCTCTATTACAGAGGTCGGCAACCTTTCAGAATTGGTGTGACGAGTCTTCATTTATTCACTCTAATTTAAGGTTTCGTGTGCCGGTAATACATTCTAATATTTTTTAGAAGGTCTCTCTCTACAAGTCTATATATTATATAACAAAACTAGTGTTGTATTGTAAAATAAACAAGGTGTTCAAAATATTTAAGAAGCTTCATTTAAAATTAAATTAAAATGTTGCTCTTATGCCGCCAGCCCCTCAGCCCGCTGCTGGTCTGGGGTTCTGTTCACCTAGGCCGGCAATGGTCTGAGTGGGACCTGCGGCCGGAACCCCAGCTGGGAAGGGTCTGGCAACCAGAACCTCAGACTGGCAGCTGGCTGTGCGGGGCCAGCAGCCAGGACCACAGACCAACAGCGGCTCAGCCCACTGCCGCTCAGGGGTTCCATCCACCGGCTCCTGCCAGCCGGCATCCCGGCTGCCGGACCCGCTCAGCCTGCTGCTGGTCCTGGCCCTGCCCACATACAGTGGTTGCCTACCTTCTCCCTGGTTCTGGCCCATTCTCTTCCTCTCTGCACTGAGTGAGGTGGAAGTGGACCGAGCACAGGGCTGGGGGTGAAGGGTCTGGCCAGGAGCTAGAATGAGGGAGGGGGCTTAGGGTTGGGGCAGGAGATTTGGGTGTGGGGGCACTTACCTGGTCAGCTCCCATTTGGTGTGAGGGGTGCAGATGGGAATGTGAGTGGGGATGCAGGAGCTTCCGTTTGGTGCTCAGGGTGGGGGTGGGGATGTGCGGGGTGCATGGGATATGGGGGGGTGCAAGAGTCAGGGCAGAGGGCTGGGGGCATGTGAGGGGGTGCAGGTGTCAGGGTAGGGGGGGCTGGGTATGTATGGAGGTGCCAGAGTCAGGGCTGGGGTCATGGGGGGGTGAAGGAGTCAGAGGGCTGGGTGGTACAGGGCTCAGGGCTATGTGTGGGGGGGGGAGGAGTCAGGGCAGCGGGCTAGGTGATTGCCCTCCCCAGAACCCCCAACACCCCCGCTCCTTGTCCCAACTACCCCCTCCTGGGACCTCACCCCCTATTTAAGCCTCCCTGCCCCTTGTCCCCGACTGCCCTCCTAGACCCTACCCCTTATCTGTTTCCTGACTGCCCCAACCCTTATCCACATCCTCGCACCCAGACAGAACCCCCTGGACTCTCATGCCTATCTAACCGCTCCCCAACAGGACCCCCAGAACTCTGGACCCATACAACTCCTCCCCGCTTCCTGCCTGCCCCAACCCCTCTCCACACCCCTGCCTCCTGACAGCCCCCCCAGAACTCCTGAGTCATCCAACCCCCCACAGCTCCTTGTCCCCTGACCATCCCCTCCAGAGACCCTCCCACCCTAACTGCCCCCCAGGACCCTCCTTGCTCCCTGTCCCCTGAATGCCCTGACCCCTATCCACCCTCCACCCCCTAATAGATCCCGGGACTCTCATGCCCCATCCATCCCCCCTGCTCCCTAACTGCCCCCTCCAGAGACCCCCACCCCTAACCACTCCCAGGGATCCCACCCCCCCCATCCAACCCACCCTGCTCCCTGTCTGCTTCCACCCCTTATCCAACCCCATCCCCACCCCCACCCCCGAACTCCTTACCATGAGGCTCCCCACTCATCTGGAATTTTGTTGCTGCCGCGCGCGTGCAGCCCAGCCCCTCAGAGCGCTGCACGCGCGGCAGCAGGGCTCCGGGGGAAGACGGGGGAGGGGCCGGTGGCTTACTGCGCTTGGCCCAGCACTCTGGCTATGGAGCACGTACCCTGCAGCTTGCCGCATTGGCAGGATTTTTAATGGCACACTGGAGTCCGTGCCATTAAAAATCGGCTCGCATGCCATCTTTGGCATGCGTGCCATAGGTTGCCGACCCCTGCTCTATTAGCTTGCAGCATTCCAAATTAAATAACATCTTGTTATTTTTTGCACTTGGTCCCTTTGTTCTCTGTCCTGATTAGTGTTCACAAGTTCTCCTAATTCAATTAGCGTGTGTGTTTACTCTCTCTCTTCCAGATCATTAAGGAAGATGTTAAATGGCACCACTCTTAATACCAATCTCTGTGGCACCATAAATATTTCTCTCAACTTGATATATTGCCATTTATCACTTCCTATTATTTACACAGTATTTAGGAAGTTTGTAATCCACATAACTGTGTTTTAATCCAACACAGTTTGAATTAATTTTTCAGTTAAGATTTCAGTATCAAATGCTGTACTGAAATCCAAATGTATTACAGCTACTGTGTTACCTTTGTTCCTAAAAAGTAAAATTCTGCCTCCGTAAGTCAGAGTGAGTAATATCTTACATTCTGAATAGTATCAATGATATAAAATCTGCTGTTTTTCCAGTGCATCTGTACATTAGATAACAGTAATAGAAAAGAAACATAGGCTGAGATTTTCAAAGGAGCCTAATTCCCTTACACTTCTTTGAAAATCCCAGGCAATCTTTTCTCCCCGTTCCCTGATATAGTTCTTCAGACCCTAGGTTTCCTGCTCCATGTTTAAATTATCTCATAGACTTATTTTCATTGTTTTTCTTCTTAGCTGCTGATACAGGATGATGGTTGATACACTCCAATTGCCCCAGAAAAAATCTGAAGACAAAATATTAAAAATTCTTTATCCTCAGTTGACTGTACTCAAGATTACCTAGGTCATTGTGATTTATTAAGAAATCATGGGACAAAGTGGGCCCCTGAATAAGCAACTGAGATAGATTTGTTTTTTGGTGCCTTGCTAAGGGTCGCGTGGCCCTGACCCTGGGAGCTCTGATTAACCCTGCTGTTTGAAGTCTCTTACTGGTTAGTCAACCCTTGCTGGTTGAGGGATGGAGCTGAGCTGATCCGTGCAGGGAAACTTAGTATAAAAGTTAGTTGCTAGGAGAACTCAAGAACTGCAAACAGAGGCAGCTAACTGGGGAGTTTCAGAGGTTTTTTTTTACAGAGGAACCATAAGAAACTTTCTTTCCAGGTTCAGCTCTACATACAATTTCCAAATGGCTAGTGATGGAACAGTGATGGTGATGACCTGCAAATTGATGTGCCATGTTTTCTTTCCTGCCTGAAACCAGAAGAGTCTTCCTGTGCATGAAGTGAAAGATGGTGACTATGCTGGAGGAAAAAAATTCTTTGATTGGAATGGTAAGTAGAGAGCTGCAGAGACTCAGCGAAGCTGAGGAGTTCCTAGACAGTTAGATTCAGGAAACACCAATACCCCAGGTTTAAGGAAGAAAGAAGCTGGCCAACAAGGAGTTGGAGAGAGAGGAAGTCAGAGAGGAGGCTTAGCAGTTGATAACTACCAGAAGCAGGAGGTCTCAGAAGCATTCTACATGGCGGGAGACAGATGAGGATGGCTGGCTGTGGTCACGAGAGAGGGGAGAACCAGGAGAAATTCCACACAGCTAGAAGTTTCCAATCAATACCAGGTTTCAGTGACATTTGCTGGAGGTCTAATGCTGAAAATAATTCTGAGCCAAATCAGCTCGGGGAGGAGGGAGAATTTTATCAGGAAAAAAGTGAATGATAATTGGGAAATGTTTAAGAACACTTACCTTGGTGCCCAAAAATTCACAATCCCATAATCGAGAAAGAATGCTGAACTGGTTTAAAAAATGACCTGGTTTAGGGGGGAAGTGAAGGCAGCTGTATATAACAAATGAAAGAAAGGGAAAGTCAACCATAATGAAATAAATCAGAAAGTAGGAACTGTAGAAAATTGAAAAGGGAAACAAAGGGACACAAGGAGAAATCTATGGTCAGCAGTGTTAAGAACAATAAGAAGGAGATTTTAAAGCACATTAGGAACAAAAATAATCTTAACAATGGTATTGGTCCATTACCAGATGGAATTAGTATAATTATCAATAATAAAGCAGAAAGACAAAACTGTTCAATGAGTATTTCTGTTCTGTATTTGGCAAAAAAATGGTTGATGTAGTCACAGCATATGATAATGACACTCTATCCATTCTACAAGTATCTCAAGAAGATGTTAAAAGCAGCTACTAAGGCCTGGTCTACACTGGGGGAGGAGGGGATCGATCTAAGATATGCAACTTCAGCTATGAGAATAGCGTAGCTGAAGTTGATGTATCTTAGATCGACTTAGATTGACTTATTTCGCATCCTCGCGGTGCAGGATGTATGGCTGCTGCTTCCCCATCGACTCTGCTTCTGCCTCTAGCCCTGGTGGAGTTCCAGAGTCGACGGAGAACGCATTTGGGGATTGATGTATAGCGTCTAGACGAGATGCGATACCCCGATCCCCGACAGATCGATCACTACCCGCCGATCTGGCTGGTTGCATAGACATACCCTAAAATTAGACATTTTAAAATCAGCAGGACGAGATGATTTGCAAATAAGAGCTTTAAAATAGGTAATCTTGTGTCAACATTTAAAAAAGGGTAAATGGGATGACCTGGGTAATTATAAGTCAGGAGTCAGATTCAGCCCTTCATCCTTTAAGGGCAGATAAATTGAGGGACATTCCTGCCCTGCATTTCTATGACTCTATGATTGTTCCACCTTTATAACAACAGTACAAGCACCACCATAAGGTTCTTTGCTGGAGAGTCTGATGGTATCTGAAGCAACAAAGATTTCAGCTAACTTTCATTTTATATTAAGAGAACGGAAAAAGCAATACAAACAAAACTGAGTTTTGCTTTTGCTTCCTAAAAGCCTTTTAACTTCCCAGTGACCTTATATAACCTAAACTGCTAGTACAAACGTTGGATTTACTTGAACCCTTATATAATCTGAACTCTTAGCTTGAATATTGAGGTGGCTTGCCTCAGGGAACTAGAATGGTTAATATTAAATACATTAAAAATATTCAGATATATTTGCCATGAAAGCCAGTTCTCTGTTGAACACTTTATTTTTTCTAGTCTACAGAAAAACCTGTCAAATGTTTAACTTTTTCTACTCTCCCATGCACCAGAGGGAGAGAAAGATATATAGGTCACAGGAACTGAAACATCCTTGTAATTGGAGATGTTTTAGCTTTTGAAGTATTAGTGTAATTCTTTACATTCTCTCTTTGTTATCAGAATTTGATGCATAAATTATAACTAACCCAAGAACCAAGGCCACCGTATAAGCCCTGATCCCCCAATCATCTATATTCTCCTTACAATCTAGAGCTCACTACAAAAGCAAAACTTCCATGGACATCACTAGAAATTTGATCATATAATGATGGGTTAGAGGTAGGAAAAGAATGATTATATCATCCAGTCAGACTCAGTGCTGATGTAAAATTATTCTCTAGTAGTGTATATTTGCTAGCATATTTCCCACTGAAATATATATAGGAGTTGAGCTGGGCAAACTCACATCAGCTGGAAGGGGCTGCATAGACACATAGTCATTACATGTTTACTTTAAAGGAAGGAGGTCCTTCCAACTTAGGATCAGCATTAGCATCTCTGGTTGTAGGTAATTTTTACTGTTGAGGTTTTTTGTATTAACATATTTCAAAGAATATTATTCTATTAACCACAATTCAGTAAGGAGTATATTCTTTTATTCATGATTCCATTACTCCTGTGACAACATTAGCAGTGTATTGATATTACCTGGTACTAGTTTTCCTCTATAAGAAAAAATATAGATCATCCACCCAGACAAGGAGCCTGGAGAGTGAAACTGAATATTCATGGCAAGACTACTGACTTTAAAAACTGACTGAGGAGCTGATCTCATCTCAGAAGGGACTTACAATCATGTTCAAACCCTCTCAGAGCTGAAGTCACCCGATACAGCTTCAGCCAGCCCTGGAGGTATTCTGAACTATACGGGCAAGTTCATCACAGAAACAACTTACAAAGACAAAAGCTATGCATTTAGAGTGTATGTGATCAAAGTGTAAGTGGGAGAATGGTCCCGCTATTGTGGGGAACTTTACTGGCTTCTGCACTACCCCGGTGAAGTGGGCTAGCGAAAGGATCTGAGTCCTCGCTCCCACTTCCTTTACCTAGAGGCCTCCCTGCCCTTGAGGACTCCCCTTCCACTCTCCTGTCTGGCAGAGTCCTCGTAACCCCAACAAGGCTGGGCCCAGGATTCCTGGGGGCTCAACTCCCAACTGTGCTGTGGTCACCCAGGACAGGGGCTAGGGTGTCCCCACTCCGGGGTACTCTCTTTGCACTGCGCACCTCCCTGACCCACTGATCACATCATACAATTTAAAGCAAATACAAGTTATTTAATTAACAATTAATTTTAAAAAAGAATAAGGAAAAATGGAAAAAGTTAAAGGAAAACACATCACGCTGCTCTGTGGCAGGGAACATCACAGTGTCTCTGGGATGTCAGGGCAGTTCACAGTCTGTTTATTGTAGGTCCCAGGCCTCCTTCTCAGGCCCTGGCTGTGCTGCAGGGACGCTGCGGGTTGGACACTAGCTCTGGCGGTGGCCACACACTCTCAGGCTCTGGGTGGCAGGACCCTTCTTCCCAGTGTCACCCCCGCCCTGTCAGGGTTATGATCCCCCTCGAAGTCTGGTCTGCAGGGCCTCTTGGCTGAGGCGTCTCCTTGTGCTGGGCCTGCTGCCCAGGGTCCCCCTCGCTCTCCCCAGCTGCTCACTGCACCCAGCTCCGGACTGCTCCAGCCCCAGCTCCAGCTCCACACTGCCTCAGCGCCCTGGGCTGCTCTGCCTTCAGCGCCCCGGGCTGCTTTTCTGGCCTCTCTGGCTCCAGTTGCTACAGCTCCGCTCCCAGGGCAGGTCTGCTCTGCAGGCTGCTTCTGTGACTCTGCTCTCAGCTCTCACCTGCTCCCTGGGCTGCTTCTCTGGCCTCTCTGGCTCCAGTTGTTACAGCTCCGCTCCCAGGGCAGGTCTGTGCTGCAGGCTGCTTCTGTGACTCTGCTCTCAGCTCTCACCTGGTTCCTGGGCTGTTTGTCTGGCCCCTCTGGCTCTGGTTGCTGCAGCTCTCCTCCCAGGGCAGGTCTGCTCTCTCTGAGCTGTGCTCTGGCTTTCTGGGCTGCAGTTCTGCTCCTAGCAGCTTAGCTTGGGCCCCTGTTCTCTCCTTAGCTCAGCCCCACTCCATCTGACTCAGACAATTCCAGCTCACATGGAGGACGGGATCCCCCCCCGCCCGGCCTCCTGACTCCTTGATTAGCCTGCCCGCCCTGTCAGTCAGGCTGATCTGCAGCATTGGCCTCTCCACATTGTTCCTGGAGACTGTTAGTCTCAGGCTCCTGATTTCCCATCGACCCCTCCCTTTTTAGTGCTGGGAGCTAGCAACCAAACAGCCCACTGAATGTTAGTACGGGGGCAACAGTTCCCTTACAAAAGGATCAAAGACCAACAGCCTTCTCAGCCATGGTGTGGCAGCCATGATGGGCCTAGGGATGAAGGTGGAAGAACCTGATGGAGGATTTGACAATATTGATCTTTTGAAGGGAGATCTAGTACAAATCAATTTGAGACACAATGCTGAACCATACAGTGTACAAACACCACCCTTACAAGAGAGATCTCGGGAAAGACTAACAGCAGATTTATGTGAATTCAGAGGGCATCATTACCTGGTCTTGGTGGACTGTTTTTCCTGGTAGTTAGAAAGGATATGCTTGAAAGATGTATGTGTCAGTGTTATCGAGAAACTGAAGTGCACTTTTTCCCATTTTGGTATTCCAGAACAACTAGTGATGGACAATGGATCATAATTCACTGCAGAAGAATTTAAGTCATTCCAAATGAAATAAGATTTTGATCACATTATTAGCAACCAGCATTACTGACAAGGAAATGGAGAAGCTGAGAAAGCTGTACAGACAACCAAGAAAATCCTACAAGATTAAGATCGATTCCTTGCTGTTCTGAGTTACAGATAGATAAACACCAATGGTGGCTACTGGATATTGTCCAGCACAACTCTTGATGAGAAGACAAGTGAGAACTACTGTTCCAACTCTGGAAAATAAGCTATCTCCAAAGTGGCCAGACATGAAGACAGTAGCCAAATCGGATAAAAAGACTAAAAGAGTTTATGAACACTTTTACAACACACGTCACTTAGTTAGAGAACTGCCGGTTCTAGAATCTGGTGATGGTGTTCATGTCAAGTTAGATGGAGAAAAAGCATGGACAACTCCAGTTGTTGTGATGAAAAAGAATTCAGTGCCCAGATCATATGTGATTGAGACCGATGGTGGAGAGCTCAACAGAAATCATCAACATTTCGTTTGTTCATCAGAAAGAACAATCAATGGAGCAAACTCTACAGATGGCAGATGCAGAAGAAGACTCAAGGATTCCAAAATGACCACAGCCAGTCATTGCAACTAATGTACAGCCAGATTACCAGTTTGCTACACATTCGGATCATGTATTAGAAAACCAGTATGAGTCAGAGACACGTAGCAGACTGATCCATTCTGAACTTCAAAGACAGCATGCTAGTGTAAATATTGTAAATGGTGGGAATATAGAACATAAAAGGAGAAATATAATGTAATACTAATCTGTATTATACTGTTCAGCCACTTGGTGGCACTGTGTGTAAAATACGTTATTTAAATAACCTTAGCCATACCTGGCAGTGTATTAATGGATCTTACGATGAACACATCTGGTGAATATAAGCAAGCTCTGTGACCAGTCCATATCTGATACAGAGGAACATGACAAATAATATATATCAGTTTTATTGCCCATGTCTGTCCATGCAGGTCTTCCAAACTCTGCTAGAACCTGAGTAATAGCAACCATTTTAAGTATGGTTATAGTCAGAAAAGCAACTATGGAAAATGACAATAACCTTTTTATTCAGCATATATACTCCTTGGTTCAGTCGATGGGGTAATACGGGGCATATGTCAGGGCTGGATTTGGCATCCTGTTTCTTTTTAGTTTCAAACTGCTTCGTTTCTGACAATAATGTTTTACCTCTCTTCATTCTTGTTAGGACTGCAGAATCAGCATTCTATTCTGCTTTACATATCACTGAAGGAATTAATTATGTTCCAGTTGCAGGGTTGATCAGCTGCACCTCTGCAACTCCATTGGCTATAGAGGTATACACATGTAACAGAAAATAATTTATGCACAGGTATCTTCATTAGGAAAAAAAAGTATGTTCTTAATTCATGTCAGGTCATACATGGTAATGAACAGGAGACATCAAGTTAGCTAACATGAGTTATGAAGACACTTTTCTTCCTAGTGAAGACAAAGCGCAGTTGCACAGATGTAACTGAGGGCATAATAAATCCAGGAGAATCTTTATTACTGATGGTGATGGACCGAGAAAGAAATAATTCAGGTTGACCCTCAGATTCCAGATCACATTTATAGGACTGCCCAGTAAGAAAACAAAATCTTCTTACTTGTAAACTGAGAACATTTGATCTGGAGCCACTGACAAACATGGAGACCTACAATTCATTTCTATAGAATGAGAGACAAGGTGGGTAAGGTAATATTTTTTTATTGGACCAGCTTCTGTTTGTGAGAGAGACAAGCTTGCAAACTCATACAGAACTGTTCTTTGTATTTCAGTGTAGAGTGACATTTTAAATAGCTCTAACCAGAATGATTTGGTATCCAAAATAACCAGGTTGGGGCTTGTCTACATGGGAAAGTTATAGCAGTACAAAGTTAGGAGTAAATTTAAACTTCTGTAGTTATACCAGTAACAACTTCCCTGTACTTGCTCCTGCTCAAGTGTTTGTTTGTTTGTTTAGCTTCTGTTCCTTGGGAAAGGGTTTAAGCTGAACTAAAATGAGATGACTCTTACACCAGAATAAGAGTGTCCACATGGAGGGCGTGGGATACTGCTATAACTATATTGGTATAAGGTCCTCATGAGGACATGGGCTTAGTGACAGTTGTTACCCTTAAAAATTTTCCAGTTACTTACGATAATAATTTTGATTGCTAAATAACTTTACTTCATACTTCGCAGTATTCAATGTATTCCCTATATTAAATATGCATAAAACTAAGAGAAATACTGCAGATACAGTGATTTGCATTCTGAAGGAAGAATATTTATTTGGCTTTAAACTAAACTACTGTATTTTGCATAAAAAATAAGGTTTGACCTTTCACTGAACCACATTTTATCAAGCTTTTGAATCGGTCAAACTCATGAACACCATTACTATTATACTCCATGTGATCAGTGGCTACCAATATTATCTTTTTTGCAAAATTAGTGATGGAAAAGCTGGAGAAAAGAAAAGTAGTTTTCATTCTTGAATGTTATTCTAGGGCCAGATCCACCACAGGAAAATGATTCAGAAATACAAGTATCCCTGAGTACCTAGTTCATATTACGTGGGACTGTTTAGGCACATTTAAGGATGCCCATAGTACAAATCAGTGTAATCTACAGCACAAGACAAGGAAAAGTTTAAAAGGGATGTCACAGCATGTCCCCAAAAGTGAATAGCATATTCACTGGGCAGCATCTGCTGAAATCCTGACTGTATTCTAAAGCAGAACCCCAGAGGGAAAACAGCAGTGCAAACACTCCACCAAGTGTGAATATGCCCTTGGAGGCAGCAACTCAGCTGGAACAGAAGGTGTAACTTGCACTTCCATGCAGCAGTGGGGGTGAAACAAGATCTGCAGGACATCTGAATGGGTATTTTTTGTTAAGATCTGAAATATAATTTGGGGTATTGGGTTTTGTCTCCTTCCTTTAGTATTTCATATAAAGATAGTTCGTCAGGTTGATATACTGAATTCACTATTAATTACTCTCATCGGTATAAGCTGTTAGAGAAGTAAATCATATTTCTCAAACAAATGTGGACAAAAGAGTAAAACTGCTGCCAGAAAAGGAGAATTGGTCTATGAAAATCAGAGTCAAAGATAAAATCTTAGTTTTTTAAAAATTGCCTTTATCAGACCACCCCCACTGCAATCAGTTTGGCTGATTACAAACATAACTTTAAAATCAGTTACTATGGAAAACACATGCCGTGATCTTAGAGAAATGAGAACATATCTCTGTCTGAAACTGCTGTTGAGGTTTATTGTATTTATTTCTGTTTGAAATGTAGATCACAGCTGTAGGCACTTCAAGCTTGGACCAAATAACATGGAAGAGTCATTTATGTTGGATTACAACAAACTAGTGAGTTAGTTTCTAGGAGATTAAACACCACAGCAAGTGGTTATTAATGCTGGAAGAACAGTTTTACATGGTCCCCTCTATAGTGAATAACGATCAGCAATATCCAAGACTCAGCTATTCACGTTCCACCCATTAAAAGAAAGCTGTGAGAAATGTGTCCAGACTGACGTATCTCTTTAAGTCATGTTAAATTAAACTCATAATGTTTTTGTGAAAATGAAGTTAGTAGATTTAATTATTGTTAAGTAAACGTTGTATATTTAGTCATGACTGTCACAAACTGTTAGAATTATGCTCAGACTGAACGCCTAACAGACTGCCAATGGGTTATAAACAGGGCTTGCAGTGAGGATGATTTGCAGAATCTGCCAAATCCTGCAGGGAAGCAAGGACATCCCCATTACAATGTATTATTTCCTATAGGTCCTTCACTTGAGGACCTGAAATAAAGTTGTTCACTTTTCAGCTGTTTGTGCTGTATGTGGGAAGTTGAATTTTTCTTTCATTCTCACAGATGAAAGAGGACACTCCATATCTTTGTTGTTTTTAATATATGGCAGCAGTGAAAGATGTTGGATCGAAAGCACTAGATAGTGAAGTCCCCTCTCTTCATCCACAGAATAAGTATATCACAGGAACATTTCTCACACCTGCTGGTGGAATCAAAATTTTGGATAAGAACTTAATTCAGTTTCCAGACCCATCCAAACCTGGGGCCTTCTGCTGAAGGGTCTGTACCTTCTAGAACACACTCCATTACAGAATATGGAGCTGAATGCATTCTTCCTGAGTCCCAACATTCCTTTGCTGCCTAGCAAATAGCTTTGAAACCCAGTGACATAGGGAATGTCTATATTCTACTCTAGTGGCAGAGCACATAGAAGATAATAGCCTCTTACTGTTCCCAGTTACTGTGTTGGCTCAAGTAGCAGAGGACTGTGCTGTGGCCCTAAAGATCCCAGCTCTGCTGATAACAACTGTAGGGGGTACAGATGGTTCCACATGATGGAAGTTTTCTTTCTTTCTTTTTACCCCCAATTTTAAAAACATACAAAATTACATCCAAAAACGCCATGAAATTAAAGACTACCATAATACTTGTGAAAAAGGGACTGAAGTAATATTGCACAGCTAGCTTTACTGGGCAGTTCCTAACTTTTGAGTGCTGGACTTCGCAACCTTAATGTTCTTTTAATTTTTTAATGTAATTTATCACTTAATCACAATAGTGCCCAAAGGCCACAATGAGATTTTATGACCCCATTATGGCAGGCATCGCACAAATGCATATACAAAGACACAAGCCATGACTTGAAGAGCTTGCACAATGTGATAAAAGAAGAGATGCAACAATGAGTGTAACGAACAGTAGGAGGGGAAGTTGAAGAGCAGACAAGTATGATGGAGACAATAATTTAATCTGGTTATACTGACTTCAGCTATGTACAAAATTTGATGGTTCTTGTTTTGTTTTTCAATTACCCTTTTAAAATTCCCTTTCACACCACAGCACTATGCTCCCTTAACATCCAAATCCACTGCAAAAAGGGATACTAGGCTTACTGCCTTAGCTCTTATCACAGCTTCCTCCACCAGCCAGGTCTCCTTTGCCCTTGTTCTTCCAACACATGGTGCTGGAAGATCTTCCTTGGCTGCTGCCTGGAGTATGGACAGCAGGACAAAACAGCAGCCCATCCACAATTCATAGTGGGAATGAGGCTGACTTCTCTCGAGTCCTGGAGCTGAGATGGCCTCATTGCTCAAAAATGCTTAATTCTTAAGTCTCTTTTAGTACCCTTCACTAGTCTGTATGGCAAGGGAGAAAGGTTGCATGGATCCTTATGCCCCATGGACAAGGATTCTCCCCTGTTCAGGTCCAGAGGGTTGGAGGTGGCTGGGTCCCTCTTCACACCTGGCAGTCATTGTTCCCCCCACTTAAATTATAACAATCAGGCATTAAAGTTAATTGCCAATGCTGTTAATCTTTTTGCTGAGTATCTTCATACCAGAAAAATCTAACACCTGTGATTATCTTATATGGCAGGATGGACATTTGACATCATGAAAGTTAATTCCTAGATAAGGATAAAATTTTCAAAAGCACCTAAGTAACTTAGTAGCCTAAAATTCATTTTTAAAAGAGACTTGCATACTTAGGAGTGTTTATCCCATTGACAGTCAATTGGAAATTTCAAAACTTTACCCTTACTCTTTTAAAAAGAATTTTCAAACATAGTTTGATCACATCCTTGTTGGCTGTCTAAACCAAGATATAAAATGTTTTTCACCTCACGCTGGTTTAGACATTGTTAAATTGCTTCAGGAAAAACGTTTCAAATACAAGCATGCACAGGGCTTCAAACTTCTTTAAAAGCCCTAGAAAGAGCAGATACATAACTATCACCACAAAAAACCCGAAAACAAAACAGATAAATCTTCCTACTGCAATCCACTTACAGACAGGCATCACCTTCCTCTTTCAGCAAAGGGGAAAGGCAAATATTTTCTATTGATGTCAATAGAAGTTGTACACGTGGATCAAAATCTAAATTGTTAGGTTTTATTTGTAATATGAAATGCAGGAGCAAACAGCCCTCTTGCTTAATTACAATACAAAGTGTCACTTAACATGTCAAGAAACATGATAGAGTACATACAATTCCTGTTTTGGGGGAGGAGTGGACAGCTCTACTGATTTCAGAGTCATGTGTGCATGTCTCTGGTCTGGTTTTGCCCTAAAAGTTCAGTCCAGACAGATGTCACAATCAGCGCTAACTTAAGGCAGACGTTTTTCTTCTCTATTACCTAGCATTCTGAAATAGCATGTAATTTCAATCAGACATTGCACTCTGAAATGTTTTACAACATAGATTTTTTTGTCTCTATTCATCAAAATCATTGTGACGCTGCCTTCCAGAACATTTCATACATTAGTTAGCATTACACTTAAATAATTCAGTATATTCTAAGCTGGTGTATTGCAATGCAGGTCAGAAGCATGAATACAACTTAGTTCATTTTTAGAGAAATATTATATTGATGCTTTCTTTTTAATTTGATTTGGAGTGGGGATAGATGTATGTGTATTGAAAATTTCTGAGATAATGAAACTCAAAAAACCCAGCACAGAAACACAGATTAAGTGACAATGAAGAACTAAAAATGTACTACAGATAGAAGCAAGTGAATTTTTTTTTGCTGTGGTTATACTTTCCAACACTGCAGTGGGATTGCCCGTCAATAACATGTCAACTTACTTACATATGTTTTCTTCAGATATTAGGAAACTAATACTGCCAAATTAAAGAGCTGGTAAATCCTATCAGACTCTAATGAAATATTTTATCAGACTTTGCATGCCTGATAAAGTATTTCCTTTCCATGGTACAATATGGTAAGGATTCAGTACTTCCTCTATTTGGTTGCCCAGGATGAGCATGATGATGGGTTATGGTCCGACTCTCCATTGCCTTGTATATAGCATTTACAATTATGCAAAGTGAGTGCAGAATGCTGCCAAATTAAAAGGGTCACAATTCATAACCACTTTGCACAGCCATAAATGATTTCAGTGTAGAAAAAAGTTAAAAACCCCATTTATCTGAGCCTGATGAGATTTACTAGCTGCAGCCCATTTCATTCTCCAGGCCCACCCACTATCGACTCCTGACAAAGCTTTGACCTGCCCTGAAAAAGCCCTACGCCAGCAATCCCTGCAAGAGGTGCACAAAAGTAGCAGATCTGGCTCTGCACCTGATGGTAAAGTCTTTTGTGCCAATGGCATTCACAGGGGAGCTTTATGCCAGCCTTCCAGTCCCTTTGCACCAGCATAGCCAGCACAAAGTGGACATAGGGCAATGATGAATTGGGCTCACACGCGCACACACACACACACATCTACAAGACACTCCACTGTACATACTTTTCCCTTTGGGGAGAAGATGAAAGAACAAACAACATATGACAGATGTTAGTCCCATTGCTTAATACACTCCTGGAAGGCGCTCAGATATTACGGTCATGAGTGTGGTATAATACAGAATAGACTAGAAATCCCCAAGGACCATTGTAGTTTTCCTAGATATCATTCTACAAGCCATCTGGACAGCCACAGTAAAAATGGATTCTCACACTCTACAAATACATAATTTAGATGAAAGATTCTGATGCAGAATAAAAATCTACAGCAACACTTCAAGTGTCAGACTGAGCTGTATGCTTCTAGAGTATTAACATGCATGTTCATAAAAGATAACATTCCTATAAAGGAAAATAAAAATTATGCCTCTTCCCTGATGTTGCTAGAACTAACCAAGCCCATAGGAAAATGCTCAAAGCCAAATCTTGACTAACCACTGAACGAACAGGCAATGTATCAGCCCCAGCATTAAGGAGGATGGCATAGCCCAATGCACAAATAAAGATCCATTCACACAGTGTAGTTAGGAGCCAGGGAGCTGCTCAGAAGGAGGGAGAAGAGGCAGAAAGCTCATGCAAATTATCTGGAGGTGAATTAATGGGAGTTTTCACTGCTTATGGGCTGTAAAATCCAGCCCTTGGGATACACTTTACTATTGTATGCTTCAGGGGATTAATTAATACACGGCATGTCTATCTGACTATTGTAGCACAATATTCTTAAGCATATTTGCATTCCACTTTTAATATTTTTAAAAGTATACTTTTCAAGTCAAATAGCTGGCAAGGGCAATTTAAGACATTGAAAACCAAATTCCAGCTGCAAAGATTAACTAATTACTGATTTACTGACTTCTGTGGACAGTGGGGTTTACAACCAAGTCCATTAACTTCACTGAGGGCATAATTCTACAAGCTCTCAGCATGAGAAAAACACTTTGTCGTCAATAGACGTTTTGTGTGCAAGGTTTCAGTGCAAATCACACCATCAGTTCTAATGGGATTATTTCTCAAGCACCCAGAAAGAAGTCTTTTAACCGAAGGAAAAGTATTCTATACATAATGATATCCATAGTCACATATATATCAACTCATGCGTATTTAACAAAAACAATTATTCTAGGCTGTATGAAAATGTGTGCCACAGATAGGCCTAGAGCATTTACAGTTCCTAGTAGAAAGCAAACGACATAAAACTATATAAAGGAAAGACATCATCTGTTCTGAATATCATGTAGCATGGAGGATATGAGCACACAGCACCACAAATCACATTTTTTGCTTCTTCCATATCAGTTATGATAAGATTTAACATAATGAATGTCACAGATCATTGCTGGCGAAAGCAAAAGCAATTTTAATAGTGTACAAAAACATAACTAAATAGAAATCAGTGCTCCATCTAGTGCCAAAGATGATGTCCATAAAGAGAAAAACCCTCTCCCTGTCAAAATGTGGTATACTGTATTTTATACCCACAATTTAAAACCACAAATGTACGTAAACAGTAACCTTAATGAAGCCCAAAGAAAACCAAGGATCTTTTTACATGGTTTTAAACAATACAATGTAAGCAACATGGCACAGGGCAGGCAGTTACTGTGTAATAAAGTGAATACAGATATGTAGAGCACTCTAATGCCATTACTTGAGGCATATGTACTCAACAGCAATTGTACTTTCTGTAATATACAGTTGAGATTATGTTGCACCCTGAAGTTTGGGTTTTTTTAAATAAATATTTTTGTTCTAAAAATGAATCCAAAGAATATACACATCTGAACATGTATTTAAAATCTTATTGAAAGCACCCTTGATCCAGGGGGGGAAAAGGGCTCTTGAATTATCTGGAGAGGAATAAAATTATGGAGATTAGGAAAAAAATTGTAAACTTTCAAATACACATCACTGGATGATTAAGAGTAGAGTTGCTTGTCCTAAGAAAGGGTGCACTAAAATTAATTTGTCTTTCACTGTTAAGTTGCAGTTAAAATTAAAAACCTTAGCACTTTTATTGACTTCAAATAAATCAATCCAGATTTTCACAGGTGCAAGGTCTAATCCAGGGGTCAGCAACCTCTGGCACATGGCTCACCATAGTAAGCACCCTGGCGGGCCAGCCCAGTTTGTTTACCTGCCGCATCGTCAGGTTTGGTCAACCGCAGCTTCCACTGGCCACAGTTTGCCGTCCAGGCCAGTGGGGGTGGCGGGAAGTGGCACAGGCCAAGACATGTACTGGCCGGGGCTTCCCGCCGCCCCCATTGGCCTGGGATGGCAAACCGCGGCCAGTGGGAGCCACGATCGGCCAAACCTGCTGACGTGGCAGGTAAACAAACTGGCCTGGCCTGCCAGGGTGCTTACCCTAGTGAGCCGCGTGCCAGAGGTTGACGACCCCTGGTCTAACCCTACAAAATCAGCATATTATATCAAAAGTAAATGATAGAGAAGGAAATTCTATTTTAATTTTGGATGAGAGATATCTGCCCTTGGCATTATCTTGCTTACTTTCTTTCTCATACTCAAGGTTTCAAAGATGTCTAAGGGAAGAACCTCTCACTCACCTCTGGCTCAGGGAAATCTGGATCTGAAGCTAAGAGTTTCCATTCTTCCAGGGAGGAGCTAGAACTTGTGCAAAGAAATTAAGATCTGCAAAGTTTTGGAACCTTTCCTTTCTGTGTTTGGAGGAGAGTGGAGAGTGGTCAGCCCTGTTAAAAAACTAGCTCTTTTCTGATAATCCATTTTGGTTCTTAGCCCCTTAAAGGGTCCTCATCAACTAATGCATAATTAGAATGGACATAAGGGGAAACATCTGTGACAGCCCAGATCTTCAACTTGAGAAGAGTCAGAAAAGATGCCAGATTCCTTGCCTCATGACTATTACACAGTTAAGAACTTGGGATGGAACTCTCGAGCTTTTCTACGTAGAAATGGATTGAGCTGTGTGACACTGGGAAGACTTAGGACTTCCTCCTGAAGAATTTCTGATCAGTGATGATGATCTGTTATACTGAGTCCCAAGAGCTGAAGGGTATTGCCTTGCTCTACCATAGGTATTTCAGGAGGCGCCTTGAGAAGATGGCAGGGAAATGTTGAAGCCTCAACAACCCATTTAGACTTTGAACTCTTCTTCCCCTGGCAGAATCAGGATGTGTATGCTTCAGAGCAGTTATGGAAAGCTCCCTGATGCAACTTTTGAGTCCTCCCAGATAGAACCATAACTTGGCCTTCCAGTTACTCCATTAGTCTCCTCCACCATGATTGATGAGAGACAAACAGAGAGAGATGGGCAGGTGGTCCTGCTCAGGGAATAAAGCTCCAGAAATGTTAAATGAGGATCTAAGGTTTAAAAAGATTGCAATGGAAACAAGGAGCCATTGTTTGGATTGCAATAAATAAAGGCAGAAACGCTGAATTGCCATTCTGTTAGCAATGATGGAAGGAAGTCGCCAAGCCCCATAGACAAATCTGAGCTGCCTCTGATAGTTGCAGGAAGAAAAGTGCCACTCACATGGCTTAGACTGGGAGAGGCCAGGATCCAGAATTTACTGAATTTTAAGTGGATGCTGTAAATTAACATCCCTGGGTATAACTCATTAGCAACCAAGCTGGAGTCTTACAATATGTAGTATATCAAAGTGACAGAAATTAATTGATCATTCTGATGTTATGATACATCCAGACCAGTTCACATTTGTCCTCCATCTTTATAAAAGGCCATGTCAAAATCCTGTATCCAAACACTTCCCAAACTTTGGAAGGTTTGAAAGGTTTTGTGACCTAAAGCCATCTCAAACAGTAACACACATTGCATTTGAGCTGGTGGTTGATAGTGCACCAGTGTACATACAGAAGATTCTGCTTAATAGCAACCTGGATATTAATAACTCCCAGTTAATAGGAACATTTTGCTTAGAACGAACCCCATCCCGTTGACTTTAATGTTAACAGGATTCAGATATTGGCAATGACATGCCACTTCTTAACAACATTTTTGGACGATAGGCCCCACCTCAGGTGAGTTTGTGAGACTACAGCCAAGGAAAGAGGCATTGGGATGTGCAGAGCACCCGCCACAGGCAGGTTTGCAGACCTGCATCCAGGGAAGGCAGTGTCGGGACAAGCCTTCCCTCAGTGCAGCCCTGCAAATCTGCCTGTGGCCAGTGCTCAGTCCATCTCAGTGCTTTCTTCTGGGGCTGCAGTCTCACAAACCTATCTGCTCACAGGGACTCCACAAGCAGCAACAGGAAGGAGGGCTGCAGGCCAGATGTTGGAGATGCAGAGTATCTATCCCTGCGCTCTCTGGGCTGTGCCCTGCCAGGAGACTGATGAAGGGAAGAAAGTACTGGGATGTCCTGAAACCTGACCCTTGGGGAGTGCATGGAGATGTACAGTGCTGTTCCATGGGCCCTGAGTGCACCTGCAGAAAGTCCTGGTATCTGGACTGCAGCCCAACCCCATGCTGCTGTCCTGCCTTCAGGCAAGTTTGCAGGGATGCAGCCAGAGAAGCCACATCCCATTGCTTCCTTCTCTGGTTACAGCCCCACAAACCTGCCTTTTGCTTATTAGCAACTTCTGGATAATGGCAACACTGGGACTGAGGGGTTGCTCATAAGCAGAGTCTACTGTTTTGTACAGTCAAAACCAGTTCTCAATGAAATTAACTTTTTAAATGTTAGAGTAAGTAACTGTGCTTGTGAATTTAAAGGGCTAAATTCTCTGCTGGATTAACTCCACTAGCTTCAGTCACGTTAAGATGATAGAAAATTTGGTCCTAATGCCTTTTCTTCCACGCTTTCATTAGGAAAAGCTCTGACTCCTGCTGCTTAGGCTATAGATTGACTAATTACTCATATTTCTTCTTTTGTGTCAACCTCACTATTGGGAGGATAGGAGTCTTTTGAAAATCTAACTAAACTTTACAAGTAAAGGAAAGAGAACTGGACACAAACTTTGATTCAACTGATAGCATCAATCTCCCATGAAGATTAGTGGGAGTTTCTCACATATGCAATAGGAGAAAGAGATCATGCAAGCAGGATACATTGTGTGGGTCTGAGTGTAGTAGTTTACTTGATATTTTTTTTTTATAAACAGTTTGGAATAAAGAGGAACATGTATGCGCCAGACAGATGATTTTTCTTTTCCCAGATCAAATCAAGAACATATAAAATACTGTACTAAAATACAAGTATAGAATCAGTGTATCCTGGCACAATCACAACAGATAGAGATGATATCAGTTAAAAGGCTGGTAGGGGGAGGCAGAGGAGAATTGTAATTTAATAAAGGGCATACTACAGTTGCAAAATTCAACTTTACTATGCCTGGCATCAAGCTGTGCTCACTGCGTTTACTTTCTATTTTCATTATAGCAATGAAGCCTTCCGTGATGAACCAAGTTAACAAGCAGGGCATTGACTTATCAACATTGTCACATATCAGCTTTGTGAAATTCCCTACACAAATGCAATCACCAGAAGGGCAATTTAAGTGCAATAAGGCATAAACACATCATGCTGTGGCTTTTACATACATTTTACATTCTTAATATACCCAAGTTTATTACAATTTTCTATTACTTTAGTTAGCAGACACCTGTAACAACAAAGCTGAAGAAAATATTTTAGTTTTGAAATAGCACAGGAATAGACAAAGCAAGCTGAGATGAGTACTGCAGTTCCTCTCTGCCTGTGAGTCTGTCCATTTAACTATCTATTGCACGTTTCACTTCAGTTAAAAAACCCTTAGTAATTTTCAACCATTTCTCAGCCACTATATCACAATTTAGAGGCAGATTTTACAAAGGGTCTCCAACAATGAATCTTCAATTTCTGTGGAACTGCAACTTTGTTCACACACAACTTTACTTTTTCACGTACAAAAGACTATTTGCACACACAAAGTGGATACCGATGTGTGCAATTATGCACTGTGCACACAAATAATTTTAGGGCTTTAAGAGCAAAATCATGTTAGCCTACAGAGTACTACAGAGTTAAATTTGGCCATTGACTTCAATGGGAATACCCAGTTGTGTCAGAACAGCAGAGTTGGGCCCTACTTTCATATTTTTTAAAGACTATCCAAGTGCAACCAGATTCAATGGCTGGATCTCTTAAAGTGATCAATGATGCTTATCCTTCACAACTTAACATCATATTGTCATGTCAGGTGAGCTAGAAATTAAAGCTTCAGGAACATTATATTTTACTCTGACACCTGGGAAAGCAGAATGCATCTCAGAAATGTCTTTTACAATTTTAAGAGACACAATTTAAGTACCTTAAAATAATCTTTAAAGCCATTTATAGCATCATTTTGCCACAAGTGTTGCTAGCAAGGCTACCAAGCAAGTCAACGTAAAAACATAGCGAACCTTCCTTTCACTTTGCACAATGTGATAAAAACATCTGACATTTTAGTAGGTTTATTTCCTAATTAAAGCTATATTAGCCCATAAAAGGGATCCCATAAAGTTCATCATAGGAGTTTCTTGGAGAAACTATCACCATTCAGAATGTTATACTTTTAGTTTTCAGAACTTTATTTTTTTAAAACACAAGTTTTTTTCAAAGCCTAAGGAGAGAAATGTATGGAGATGTACACAGAAGTAGTTATTTAAATTCAAAAACTGCTTAAAATTAACAGTGGCTGGGAATCTCCTTTTTAAAGGACTTTTTAAAAAATGTGTGCAGACGTATATATACATTTTAGTGTGAGAATTTAATATTCTTGAAAGATGTTGAACTGACAGACCTAAAGACAGCATTTCTCTATCCACAAAACAGATGCAGCACAGGCAACAGAAAAGGAAGGTTTCCAAATAATGCCATGCCGATGTGCCGTAACCTGACATGAAGGGCCTGTCTCTAAATGTCAGGGAATAGTTTGTACTCTGTGCTTATTCAAGTCTTGGGGATTCTTTGGAAAGGTATGTATTTACACATTATAAAATATATTCACTTTATAACAGTCTTATCTAAGGAAAAATGCCACAGGGTACGTCCAGACTACCCGCCGTATCAGTGGGTAGCGATCGATTTTTCGGGGATCGATATATCGCGTCTCATCTAGACGCGATATATTGATCCCTGAACGCGCTCCACATCGACTCCGGAACTCCACCGGAGCGAGCGATGGTAGCGGAGTTGACACGGGGAGCCACAGACGTCGATCCCGCGCAGTGAGGACCCAAGGTAAATAGATCTAAGATACTTCGACTTCAGCTACGCTATTCACGTAGCTGAAGTTGTGTATCTTAGATCGATACCCCCTCCTAGTGTAGACCAGCCCACAGACACTTTTCTCCAGAAAGGATTAATTCAGCTGAAGTTTACTTTGCCATATCGTAGCACGGACACTATAATGAATAGAAGATTGAGTAGCTGAAGCTGAGAAATTGAACCAAACATTTGAATGAATAAATACATTAGTCTGCACTGATGTTATTGAATCTTTTACCCAATGAACCTGGCATTAAAAAATCCTGTCAGAAGAAAAAAAGGAAGAAGAATGAACACGGAAGGGGGAAAGGTAGTATTTTGCACTTTAAAAAAATACCATGCTCTATATATTGGAAAACTGGACAGATAACTAGTAGAGGATGCTAAGCAGCTTAAACAGGAACAGGTATAAAGTAATAAATGGTGGAACTGCTCAAGAAGAATTATTTAAAGGAACTGCATCAACTTGAACTTTTCTTATTACACTAACCGTTCTATAAAAATCAAGTTTCTTATAGAGCACCGTATAAATAGTGCGTCCTGGACTACGTAAAAAAAATTACAGACAAGGGTTTCTTTGTTCCCATGCTAGGATTGCCAGGCGTCCTGTTTCCTGGTTGCAAAGGGACCCTGGCAGCTCTGATCAGCACAGCTGACAGGGCTGCTAAAAGTCCAGTTGGCCACTGCAGCCAGCTCCTGGAAGTGACTGGTATGTCCCTCCAGCTCCAAGGCACAGGTACAGTCAGGGGGGCTCTGCATGCTGCCTCTGCCCACGGCGCAGGCACCGCCAGCTTAGCACCCCCATTGGAGCCTGAGGGACATGCTGGCTGCTTCCAGGAGCCGCCTGAGAAAAGCACCGCCCGAGATAAGCGCTGCCCAGAGTCGACACCTTGAACACCCCAACTCCCTGCCCCAGCCCTGAGCCCCCTCCTACACCCCAAACTGCTCATACCCAGCCCCACTCCAGAGCTTGTATCTCCAGCCAGAGCCCTCCCACACCCAGCAGCGGCTCCAGGCACCAGCGCTCCAAGCGCATGCCTGGGTGGCAAGCCGCAGGGGGCGCCCTGCCGGTCCCTGCAAGGGAGGCAGTCAGGCAGCATTCACCGGCTTGCCTGCAGGAGGTCCCCGGTCCCACAGATTCAGCGGCAATTCGGCAGCAGGTGTGCCGAAGCCGCAGGACCGGCAGACCTCCTGCAGGCAAGCTGCCAAATCCGCAGGACCGGGGACCTCCCACAGGCAAGCTGCGGAAGGCAGCCTGCCTGCCATGCTTGGGGCGACAAAAAAGCTAGAGCTGCCCCTTCCCACACCCTAGCCCCCTGGCCCAGCCTGGTGAAAATGAGCAAGTGAGCGAGTGTGAGGGAGAGTGAGCAACAGAGGGAGGAGAGATGGAGTGAGCAGGGGTGGGCCCTCAGAAAAGGGGCCAAGGCAAACGTGTTCTGTTTTCTGCAATTAGAAAGTTGGCAACCCTATCCCCTGTGGATATTTCTGAGTCTTTTGCAGCAGAGGAGACTGAGAAAACCTGAGAGTAACACCAGCAAACATTTTTATATGATCAGAAATAGTGTCCAGGATCATTAATGCAGCACGGTACTAGCCAAAGAGAAGCAACATTTTCCCTCTGGATTGTCCTTCCCATCCTTAATGGTGTACTGGGAACCTGATTTCCTCCCTTTTGGTCCATTCCTGTTTCTGAGGCCCTGCCACAATCCTGTCAGAGAAGACAGGATTTCTTTCAGAGATAACGAATGCCCCTGCTTAGGAGGTAAATTGTGTCCATTGAGTATCTGCACCCTCAGAGACTGACCTGAATTTCCCAGTAGCCCATAATGTGAGGCATAACTCGTATCTGGACAGACTAAATTTATTATGCCCTTGTCTAAACTAGGAAATTGTTCCAGTTCAACGATCAGTCTAGCTGAACTGGTGCTGACCACAGTTTATCTGCAAGCATACACAAGGACAAACTGGGCTCAACTCTTAAGCACAGCAGCGGTTAACCACAAGTGGATGAATATGTCTACACTTAAACTGAGGTCAGCATCAGTCCAATTAAACCAATTGCTGCCAACTAACTGCTAAAATGGCAATTACTTCCTTGTGTAGGCAATGCTTGTGTCTGCAGCACTCTCAAACCCTGCCAACCCTGAAAACAGCAATCTAACCTAGCATAATGCAAAGCACTACTTGATCATTTGGGCTACCTTTGGGAAGGCAATCAGCAAAATGTATATCTTAATTGTTCATTCCCCTTTCAATTTTTTGTTCTCTTTTTTTTTTTACACAAATTGAGATGGTTTTGTCCCCACTTATGAAAGGAAAATGAGCAATGGCATCAAGAGAGCCAATGGCAGACTGAAATATCTAGGCAGGAGAGAGTGTATGTGTGATTGAGAGATGTGTGTGGGATCTGTTAGGGAAATTACTGAACACCGAACTTGCACTATATCCCAAACTTTCTTAGTATTATTAGCCATGATGAACAAGCTGTTTTAATATCTAATAATCCAGAGGGCTACCAAGAAACAAAGATGCATCTGACGAAGTGGGTATTCACTCACGAAAGCTCATGCTCCAAAACCTCTGTTAGTCTATAAGGTGCCACAGGATTATTTGCTGCTTTTAAAGTTGTTCATGACACACTCTTATAAACACAAGACAAAGTATCCCTCCACTTTTCTGTTCCAGAACATGGGGTTTGACATTTTTCAGTATCCTGGAAATACCAGTATCAGAAAAAACAGCTTACTATAATCTGCAGAGAGAATTTTCAAAGTGTTAAATGAAAAACATATGTATCAATCCTCGTAATTAATTTTTGTCCAAGCTGTTATCTCCTGCTATCTCATATAAGCAATGCGTGGAAAAGCTCTTAAACACACCTCAGATCTGACTACAGGGACATTTCAAGGAAAGTTGCACTGTATTTTTATTCAGGGATAACTATATCTCCTTTTCAGCCTTAAAACTTTTACCCTGCTAGCAGATTGTCTCCAGTGCTGTATTAAACCTCTGGCCAAAAGGGCAAGTAACTAGGATCTACAAAAACTGATGCCAACAGAATAGCAGGGTCAGAAGGGACCTCAGGTGGTCATCTAGTACAACCCCTGCTTAAAACAGGACCAGTTTAGCCAGTTCCCTAAATGACCCCTTCAAGAATTGAACGCACAATGCTAGGTTGAGCAGGGCAATGCTCAAACTACTGAGCTATCCTGCCCCCTCATAGACAGCTACAGTGGTACAGGAGCTTCTGTCGATATTGGGCAACAGGAAGCCCTTATACTTGACACAATTACTCCTTCCCCACCTCAGCCTAATGATATCTTTCTCCAAATTGCAACGTAAATATCAGAAGGCTATTCACAAATGGTTCCACACAACTGAGAAGAATGGTGCTGTCAATTTCTAGGCAGGCGTACAGCATGCAGTTTTTTAAGGGCTCCGTCTATACACCTTACTTGTTCAGCTTTCAAAAGTAAGCTCTATAAACCAAAACACTGGTCACTTCTCCAGAGACAGACATTTATAACTGAGAAATTGCATTTAATGCAATAAACCAACCATCATTGTACTTTCCTCACACACACGAGATTATTCTACACTTTCTATGAGGAAAAGCATATTTTGCACCATTTCTTTACTAAAACTTTATTAAGAGTAACTTATACTATATGCACTGATGGTGCTGTAAACCATCTAAAAGAAAAATCATACAGCGCTTCCAATACAACTCCCCAGCTTTGGAATATTACTGAGTAAGATTCAGTTACTACCACTCAAGAAATTGCAGAGGGACTCTCTAATCAATAGTTAATAGAAATGTGAGAGGAAAATGCTAGCAGACTGGGAATGAACTGATGACAATAAAAATGAATGAGTTTTAGGATTTACTTAGTGTGGCTATGAGAAAAGAAACCAAAAAACAAAAAAATGAAAAAAACCCAAAACAAAACACACCCTAGGAAGATGCAGAAAGTCGAATGTGGATGAATTTGAATACTATGACAAGGTGCTTGATGTACTGCAGGAATCTATAATAGATTTTAGTGACAATTGGAACCAGAGTAGCAGAACTTCATATCAAGGGTAACTTTCAAACAGAAAAACATTATTCAGAAGGGAAATTAGTAGAGGCTAGATTCTGCCTTTACTAACAGTAAGTACTGGGCCTTGAAAGGCCTTGCATTAAGCTGAAGCAGAAGGAACTCTGACTGTCTTTGGGGAGTTGTATTCTGCAGCAGAAGCTCTGCCATTCCTTTAAGAGGTGCAACATAAATTCCTCTCTCTTCCTGGCCACCAGAGGAATGTGATTGGAGGCGGGAGGGAAGGCATGTGTGGCATGACCTTTCCTTCACCATGCCCCCTCCATGTACTTTTGGAGAGGGTAGAAGTGCCACCAGTGTTAATGTCAGATTGTGGTTTGTTTTTGTGAAGAGGGAAATTCTCAATGCCAAATTCTATTCCCTTTCCCAGGCGCCCATGCAGTACAGCCATTATTTAAAAAAAATAAACTTAAATTAAAAAATAAACGAACAGCAGTGACCATTTTGTTGAGCACTTTCTTATGGAAGTTTCTAGAGATAGGAAATTTTCTTGACATCCACAGAGAGTTGTAATTGCATTTTGGACTCAGCCATCTTAATGAAAAATGACATAATGTTTAACAGAAGCAAGCAGAAGCCCTAATGCCAGAGGTTGCAGAGTAATTTCCATTCTGTTTTGCATGGGTATAATAGAACAGCATTTTTTCACATTTAATAAGATTTAATCATAGACTATCAGGGCTGGGAGGGACCTTCGGAGGTCATCTAGTCCATCCCCTTGCTCAAACTAGGACCAATTCCCAACTAAATTTAGAGGAATTATTCTGGGTTATGTACTACGCACTCTATTGCAGGTGTTTTACAATGATATTTTTAGTAACAAAGGGTAAACTTTTTCATAGGACTTATGTACTTTGGCAAATGTTACCCAAATGTACCTAAATATGTTTTAGTCAAATTTCCTTCTTTTACTCTTCCATCAGATAATAACCTCCAAATAGGAATGATTTTCTCCATAATCTGTCTTTTCATTTTAACAGGAGGTGATTACATTTGCTTATGCTAATGCCATTTATACTTACGAGAAAAGGGTGGAGGAAACCTTAATAAAACAAAAAGGAGGATATTATAGGTCCTAAAGTCACCATCCTCACTATAGGGATAGCCATATCACTTGACCTCATTAAAAAAAAAATGGCATGAACTCAGGTTAAATACACTCTTCCTGATCCTTGGTGTGGACCGAAACAGATGTATTATACTCATTTGCAGAAAACTACTTTCCAGACTGTACTTTATACTACAATATTAGACTATGTTGGCCTGCTGAGCAGAAATCTGAAAAGCCTCAGATCACAAGTGAAAAAAATCGGTGAGAAATGAGTGCACAAAACCATAGTTACAGCTCAAGTATGTTAGATGTGCAATTGCACATAATCCTCACCCAGTTCTGCAGGCAGCAGCACAGAAGTAAGGGTGGCAATACCATACCATGCCATCCTTACTTCTGTGCTGCTGCTGGTGGTGGCTCTGCCTTCTGAGCTGGGCTCCCAGCCAGCAGCCGCTGCTCTCCAGCTGTCCAGCTTTGAAGGCAGTGCCACCGCCAGCAGGACCACAGGAGTAAGGGTAGCAGTACTGCAACACCCCTCCTATAACCTTGTGACCCTCCGCCCCACAAATCCTTTTTGGGTCAGGACCCTTACAATTACAATACTGTGAAATTGCAGATTTAAATAGCTGAAATCATGACATTTATAATTTTTAAAATCCTTTGATCGTGAAATTGACCAAAATGGACCACGAATTTGGTAGGGCCTTATATATAAGTAGTCTCAGTGAAGTCAGTAGAGACTGTTCACATGAGGAAAAGCTGCAGGTTCTGATACCCATGGTTTTCAGTTGTATAGGTCAATGCAGAACTGGAATCCGCCTACACCATAAATACAATGGTGCAAATTCTGTCCTCAGACACAATATGCCTGCTCAAATCACTGATATAAACTGTGCTCATGTATCTGAAAGCAAAGTCCAATGTTTTAGATTGTGAAGGTGTGAAAATAATACACTGACCATATTCAGTATGATACTTTCTTAAACCACAGAAAGACGTAGTAAGGTGCATTTCTTGGTATAGTCACATATGTGCTTATGAGAATGCATGAGCAAGATCAAAAGACAAGGTATTTCTGTTGTAAAACAACCAGTGTGAAAACTGGAACTTCTCACACATTTTCTATTCAACAGATAAAACTCTCCATATTGTTTAAATTTCTGGCTAAGATCAGATTGGAGATGCAAAAAGAATTCACTCATGATACTTTAAAATAAGCCAGACACCACAAACCTTGAGGGATAACAATATTTCCATAGATCATTCATATATTTGTAGTCATAGGCAGTTTTACCAATTTGCTCTATGCAATGAGGATATTGAATACACTGCTTGTGCATCTTTATTTCCTTCTGACAGGCTCTTGTTATTCTTTAAAGTACACACTTCTTCTGCAGTACTATCAAAGTTAATGAGACATTAGGTTTGGTATAACCTGAAGCAAACAACTTGGAATATTAAGCCACTGTTTTTACAGCAATCTGAATTCTAAAGACTTCTTTTAACCTTCTATGATAGCAGAAGGTTTCAGACACCTGTTTTCTTGCATGCTAGTAACTGCATATAGAAGGCAGGTAGAAAATTAATGAAAGGAGAAGATGTGTATCCATGTTGTATTCTTTGAAATTAAATTTGTTCTACACAAAGTACAAGAGCTCTTCAAAAGCATGCTGCTTAGTTTCTTTTATGCTTTCAGAAAATTGTGTGAAGGAGTGAGCATATGTCTCAACACATTTCCTTCTTCATTTTTTACCCTACTATACTAGGACATAGTTCAGAAGAGTAGCTTTGCACCTGATGTACAACATGGTATCTGTGGGTTTTTTTTTGGAGAGAGAGAGTATTTCACTCTTGTTTACAAAGATAAATTACCCTTGGCATAGATTATTACATTTATAATAAGAATATTCCCTAACTGGCTCAAAGCCCTGTAGTACTAATTAGGGAAATCTGTTGAATTCCCACCTACACTATAAATGGCAACCTTATTGTAATCAGGTCAGCTGACACCTATGACTTAGTGGTATTTCTAGCACAGACTGCCTGTAGATCCCAGAGAGGGGTAAATGTCAACCTTTTAATGGTGTGTACTACATATCACAGTCTTGGCAAATAAAATCTACACATACCATTAAATGTTTTTCCAAAAGTGTGGTATGTAATATTTGCTTGCACTGCTCAACTATCTTGTAAATTATTTTATTTCTTCTACAAATAAATACATTGCTAAGTTTCATCTTGTTCTCAACATTTCATACTTCTACCTCCTGCTCATCTGTGGGATTCTCAGTCACAATTCCTCCTGAAAAGCGCAGACTGTGCTCCTAAGACTTGCAGTAGAAGGCAAGCTTAAAATAATGAACAAGATACAAAACATAGTTAGGTGTGGCATAAACAGAATACTCTTTGTACAGTACACCAAATGAATATGCCTTTTCATTCCATCCTATCAAAACTCAATTGTGACTTGACTTATGAGTTGCACATTCATTCCTTAATGGTGGAATAAAAGTCTTATTCACTGTTCACACGTGGTGTAACTCACTTGGTCTCTCTCACACCCACACACCCACAGTACACCACGTACAAGTTCACTCTCATGGTCACTCACACTGCTTTAGTTACTCATAATAACATTCTACTTTGAGTATCTCTTCTTTTCTAAGACAAACTGGTAGTTATGCAGAGGAAAAGAAGTCTGTGCCTGGTCTTGTGATTGAAAATTAGCTTCATGTGAGAAGTAATGGGACAGAATACTAAACACAGAGTCAACCTAACAGCTGAAAAGCATGATTGAAGAGATAGCTATAAACCCTGGCATTAAACAAAACCATTAGAGTCTCTAGAAATACTGAGAAAAGCGAAGCTTGGGAAGGAGCCAATTTCCGCTACAAGGAAGCATAAATTGACAGGGACACACATATGTGTGATTATTAGTGTGCATATATCAGATATGAGGCTGACTTCAGTGTCTTAAATACCCCACTTAATGCTGAATAGCTTGGAAACCCAAAGCTAGAAACTCCTATCAATATTAAAACTCAATTAAAGTGGGAATCAATTTTATCATCATGAACATTGCTCTGAGAGATAAAAAATATATTTTGGTGAACCTACTTTAAATGTTGTCCATCTATTCTTTCACATAAATTTAAAAGTAAGGTAACGTTTCATGTCAGTCAATCTTCATGACCACTTTAACTCAGATTGTATCATATTATTTTCTATTTAGATTATTTAGGCAAAGGACACCCAACTACATCTAGTTAAAACATCAAACAAAGTGAAAATGACAGATTAAACATCTAGTTAAAGGGCTCTGCAATACTAAAATCCTTAGTTTTGCAAGTGTGAGCTACACACAAACAGGCTTCTTAGCCTGGCAACTGTGGAGCCTAATCATGATTCATGGTTTTCAATGTTCATCAGCGATGACCTGGTAGAACCTGAAATTTGGCCTGTATCTCCTTTCCTTCCACTTCACCTAAACACTTTTTTAATCTAACAGTTTGTATTAAATCTCTCTCTCTCTCTCTCTCTCTCTCTCTCTCTCTCTCTCTCTCTCTCTCTCTCATATAATGTTAAGGAGACTCCACTGAGACTATTTTGAATATACGTGTTGGCCAAAGAAGGAGGGAAACTTCCTAGGCTGGTATGATAGAAAACCATCTATCAGGTAGCCACATAGCTATGTAAAAACGATTCTGAGATTTGAAAAATGAAATCTTTGTCTGGGAATATATTATCCTCAGCTCAGAAGGGAAAAGTCCAATCAAAATCAAGTAAATTTAAAAACAAAACAATTGTTTTGTTATGCGCCAACAATTAAGTCCTACTTGATAAAGATTAGCTTTACAGACAGTTTACTAACTCCTCTTGATGATTTCAAAGGCAAAGAGTTACTCATAGTTCAAAAGAGTCAACTGCAAGTTAACATGGCATCTCTGGAGATGTTCAACTCACAAACATATGGAGAAGAAGACTTTCAAGAACTGGCACATTTTATAAGTAAAGCAACATCCACAAACTCCCATTGGCTCCTCTGGATAGGAAAGCTACTACTTTTTTCAGATGAACAAAACTTTTAGTCATTAGGTAGAGGGAAATGCTTTAAGTATAGCTAATATTTTGCTTATTGGTGCAGTCTGTTAGACTTGTTCAATTGTGGCAGAGCTTGGCTATACCTCACTTTGAGGTGCTCTCAAACACACTGGTAAGATAAGTGCAACCATTAATTTAGGAAGTGAGCCTTCCTACAGTTTTCTTTTACTTTCTCACAGTTAAATTACACAACCATAAAAGAGGATTTGATCTGTGAGACCACTCAGATATGGAAGGTGGTGCAGAATATGGCAGTCCAACTATTAAGTGGGGGTTCAGGCAGACTGTATATCATTGCACCACATTCCTGTGAATTTATGTGTGGTGTTTTAGGTGTTGGTTTTAACATTTAAGGTTCTAAAGAGCTTGGGAGCAGAGTATTTGAGAGACTGATCTTTTATTATTTAATTTAAAAATCAAGTTTACAGTTGTGTGTATATAAAAGTGTGAATAAAATAGTAAATATCTAACATAGCCTACCTATTTCTAAGCATCTGTGAAGTGAAAATGATCAGGGTTCAATAGGCGTCCCTGGGACATGTCAAAGCCAACCCACTAAAAGCAAAATGCTCAGTTCTCCAACTCTTTCTCACACAAACAAATCCCATAGGCTCCAATGGGACTAAACTGTGAGTAAGGACTATTAGCCTGAGCAAAGTTTGGAGAATTGGATCTCAAGTTTGTCTTTTAAAAACAGAATTTAGGAAAACATTTTAGACTGGTTAATAAGTAAAAAGCATCAGACATTTCCATGAAAAAAAATCTTTATTTGCTATTTATGTTTTCTTGGAGTAAATCTCAACTCATGCAGCCCATGGAAAACTGAGGAGCCTATATAACTCTATTATTCATAGCACACTGGCATATTAAAATTTCTAGTTTATCTTAAAGATCTTCTAATGAATGACAAACTTTATTAACACTGGCTATTGCCATGCTATGATCTATCATGAACACACTCACAAAGAACAAGCAAAAGCCTTGTGAACCTATGCAGAAAAATTGCAATTAACAGAATGATGAGTTTTAAAACAGACATAGCCAGAGACTATATTACAGCAAGCTGAATGCAGCAGGGGTGAGTATCTAAGCATACTTTTTTAACGGAAAACTAATCAAAATGGTGCCACCTAGATTCTTGTGCAGCAAGATTTTCTTCTCTGTGCATCTGAAAACTATTTTTATTTTTGGCCATTCATAGGAATTCATTTTCTGCTCCAAACAGATGCTAGGGAAAATTGTGAATTAATTCATAAAAATACTGGGGACTTAAAAGACTGAGATAGGAAGAAAAGTTTTAGTTAGGAAAATTGTTCAAAGGCTTAAATCCCAACATTGTTTAAAACAATCATGTCACTGAGGCTTTTAGTAAGAGTTTCTATTTTACCATATGAATGTGTGGGTATATATGTAAAGTGGTATCTACTATATGGAATGTATTAGAAATTCTCAGGTAAGGTAGGAAATGTGGTATAGTGGTGAAATCATGAGACTGGAATTCAAGTATTCTGAGTTCCCCTTCTGACTTTTCCCTGAACTGCTGTGTGATGTAGGATAAGTCACTTAACCTGTCTATGTTTCAGTTTCCACATATGTAAAACAGGGATAGTAAACGTTATCTGCCTCAAAGGGGTGGAACATCTGTGAAAAACAGTTTTTATGAGGAACTTTGTTATATTTTTACATCTGTTTGTCTTGCCATCTGGTGTCTGGCCTTCAGGAAGTATATAAAAGTCCTTTAGCTCACAAGGTAGAAACAACAGATTTGGGAGCGGAATTCCTGTACTGCTTTAGTTCTAATGAAAAGTGGCAGATTGGAAGCCCTGAACAATGAATTTAACAGTCTATTTGACAATAAACCAATATAGCCCAGGAAGAAGAGAAGCAAGATTTCCTACACTGTCTCATGAATACACTTTAACTCTGGACTGGAATCACCTCTGTGGACAAGCAGATAGTTCATTTCCATTCACTTCTTGGCCTCTCAGCTAATACTGTCAACAAGAATGCTAATCAGTGGACAGAAACAATGACATTAACTTTACATAAGACACCAAACAGTCATCAGATAGTAAGAACCCACTGTCATTACCAACCTGATGACAGTGAATGACATAAGAGGCAAAAGGCTCCATATCCCATTATTTGATCTGGCATCATCTACTGCCCCACTTGAAATCTTTTCCCCATGGTATGCATGTGAACATAAGCTGGAATACAGTATCTTAGAGCAGATGTGACCACAGATCATTATGCTGTGTCACTTTAATTTGAATGACAGATTTCAGGCCAGTCTCAGGACTGCTCAGAGGGAGAAAAGGACCAGCTAGCTAGGCAATATGTCTGGGGAACAGGGGAACCAAGTGGCAGTGACGCATATACCAGCTGCACCTTAAATGTAGAGCTCCCTTTATGAACTAATCCATAAAGCTACTACCCTCTCCTTCTTTGAATCATCCCCAGGACTCATTTTCTGCTGAGAGATGCATACCAGAGAACAGCTAACTATGGCTACATTGAAGGGCTGCTGGGGATAGCTAATATTTACTTATTAAGGGAAAAAATCATTTCAAATAATTTAGAGACATTAAGGTATGCACATAGCAAACCAATAGCAGCATGTTAGTGTCATTAACCTCACCTTTATTTCCCCTTCATCACATTCATTTTTTTTTGCATCTTGTTAAATTGCAAACATTTGGGGGCATGGACTGTGTCTTCCTAAATGTTTGTTGATCCTGATTGGGGCCTTTGGATGCAACCAAAATACAAATAAATAATAGTAGCAACAGTCCACTTTATTTTTACCATATTAAAAAGAAGGCCTGGGTAGTTCAGCACAATAATGACTCTAATACTTTTCATATGGCTCTGGATTCCATACTAAAGTGCATGTTCTCTTACTGTTGAGAGCTCCATTATTCTTAATGAGCACTTCACACATGTACTGAGAGAAATATATAACCCTTACTGAGTTTGTCAGTGAGATAATAAGGGAGTTACCAGTGCTGCAAAGCATAGACTTGCAAGGATTTGGGGGATAGAGAAAAAATCTTCAAGTATTCCCTCCCTAAAGGAAAAGAATCAAAGATTAACAGAATCCTATGTATACTACACTGCTTATCTGAGAGGAGCCATTGCTTTTCCCTCCGAATTTTCTCCAGACTAACTGGGTCTGAAAGGCCAAGTTTACTTTTTTTTCAGCTTTTACTCTGATTTGCTTTCATTACCCTTCTTCCAAAGAGAGAAAGTTGCTAATTAAAATCAAAGGCTAGAGCATGGGAACTAATACTTTCTCAACACAGTGGTACTTAAGAAGGAGTAATAGATCTATCCACTTTTTACCTCTGAGAAATGGGTTCAAAGTTCAGGCTTAACAGAAATCTTCAAAAGTTAGTTTTTCCTCAATAGGCTTAAGGAAAGTTTCCAAGCTATGAGCCTATAAAATTCAGATTCTGAAAAACCTTAATGATAAAGAACACCGCCTGACATCAGGACATGTAAAATATTTAAAAAACCTGACATCTTAACTGAAAGATCTCATCCAGAAAACTTGTCTATGAAACATCATTCTCCCATTCTGAATAGAGGCGTGTTGTCTGTTTGAAAATGCTAAAACAAGTGATCTCCTTATATGTATTGTTAAAGGGATATCATCAATTTAAAAATCACACTCCCATCTGAATTTTTTCTAACTACCGTTATTTCACACCACTCCCAAGATTACTATAACTGAAAAATAAGAGGAAAACTTTTTTTTTCTGCATGTTTTTCAGTATATTTACCTCATGCATGTATGAAAGCACTTCGTATTTAGTCTTGTTTCATTTTTCAGAGTGGTAGCCATGTTAGTCTGTATTAGCAAAAAGAAAGAGGAGTACTTGTGGCACCTTAGAGACTAACGAATTTATTTCGGCATAAGCTTTCATGGGCTAAAACCCACTTCATCAGATGCATGGAGTGGAAAATACAGTAGGAAGATATATATATAGAGAGAGAACATGAAAAGATGGGGATTTTCACTGTTTCCCTTATATAGACAGTAAAATGGTCAGTGTCCCCTATTGTTTTTGTAGGTGTTACACACAGCAATAGTGGAGAGAAAATAGAACTGTAAAACCACTAATACTTGCTGAGGTTCTTAGAGAAAGATGTAGATTCAGAAGCTATTTTCAACTAACAATGAAACTTTCAAGATTTCAGGTAGATGACCTGTCTCAATGCAACAATCTCTTCTTATGTAATTTATTTTGTTTGTCTTCATAATTTTACTTTCATGACAGAGATTCCTATCTCTAAAAAACCACAACTCACAATTTTTAACCTTAATTTTAAAAAAGTATTTAACAAATATTAATTTCAATCTTTCACTTAAAAATAGCTGGGATTGTTTTTGTTTAATATTTTGAATGAAATCATCCCCCTAACCAACTCAATCCTCAGCATCCTTGCTGAGCATGCAGACAGAATGCCAACTGCTTGTCAAATGTGGGGCCTTATCCTATAGTATTTGTGTAGACAAACCTCTTGCTTGAGCCAACTGGATTTTGCCTATGTAAGGGCAGGAGGATATTTTACTTCTGTATTTGGCACTGGTGAGACTGCTGAAGGAATCCTGTGTCCAATTCTGATACCCACAATTCAATAAGGATGTTGAGAAATTGGAGAGAGTACAAGGAAGAGCAATGAGAATGACTGAAGGTTTAGAACACATGCCTTATAGTGACAAACTCCAGGAGCTCAATCTATTTAGCTTAACAAAGAGAAGATTAAGGGATGATTTGATTTCAGTCTGTAAGTACTTACATGAGGAACAAATATTTAACAATGGACTCTTCAATCTAGCAGAGAAAGGTATAACACAATCCAGTGGTTGGGAACTGAAGTTAGGCAAGTTCAGCCTGGAAATAAGGCATAATTTTTTTAAAGGAGAGTGTAATTACCATTGGAACAATTTATTGTGGATTGTTCATCATATGCTCTAGGAATTATTTCTGGGAAATTCTATGGTCTGTTATACAGGAATTCAGAATAGATTATCACAATGGTACCTTCTGGCACTGGAACCTATGATATGATGTTATTTGTGGATTTCTATTCTCTCAGAACTGAGAGCACTATCTAACTTCACATCATTTAGCCATATGATAGCACTGAACTGGAGCACTCCAGACACAGACACCATCCCCAATGACCTCCACATAGACCCCCTGCTATGCCTGCCTAAAGCTCATTTCAGGATTGGTCCTTATGACGTAATCCTACAAACACTTATTACTGGCATAGTTCTTATTGCTAAGAGTATTACTTTTGACTTCAGTTGGACTGCATAAATGGTAAACCATCTGCATAGTAGTAAATATACACAGGATCAGACCTTTTAGGTTAGATTAAAACTGATGACCCAAGGTGAAAGTCTGTATTTACCATTACCATTATCAATCCTCTGAGCCATCTTTCCTCCCTCATCCCTCCATTTCTAATTTTAACAGTATAAAGACTTCCAAGAGGAAATTTAAGAGGTTTAAGTATTGAGTAATTAAATTTTAAATGATTTGATAGTAAAAAGTCAATATAAATATTTCTCAAAGAATAATTGCTCTGAAGGTGCTTTTTACATAAAAAAATTCCTAATCTAACAACAATAAAAAACACCACACTTTTTTCCCTTTTAGGGATGAATTTCCCCAAATACCAACTTTGCCTTTAATTCAATATGTATAGAAAGTAGAATAGCCGTAAGATACCATTTAAATTGTCAACTACATTTCAAAGCATCATAATCAACAATGTAAAATTAACATAACCTTGTATATCACAATTGCAATAAAATACCCCTTGTGAACACTATGTGATGCGTCTGGGATATGTTGAAAGCCACTTATTGCTGGATTCTCAAAGCCTAATTCAAACATTGATAGGCCTGAATCTGCAGCTAGATCAGTGTAAATCAAGAGACTCTTCAATACATTTAATGGAATTACACCAATGTAAAACTACTGTAAGCGAAATTAAAATTTCAGCCCAGCTTGACTTTAGAATAGGAAAGAAAAGTAAGCTATCAGTTTATGAATATAGTATTCTTTTTGTGGACAAGAATCTGGTTTCTGCACCTGCATCTCACCAGCAAATTATTCTGCAAATTGGTTAGCCTGCAGTACCTCTCTCCCTGTGGAGCAGGACTGGTCTAATAACAAGCCAATCAGGGATTAGAAGTTTTTTAGTTGCTGCTCCACTTGTTATGTAGTCAACTGATATGACAAGAAGGTATATGCACATAGCAGGAGGCAAATAGACCCCTTCACAGGAGTGTGTCCACCTGGCTGGCTCACCAACTGAATAAACAAGCTGTTAAGTAAATGGTAAGGAAAATTGAAGGAGTTGCTTCAGTGGCAGAATGAAGTACAAAAATCAACTTTTGCACTCCTAGGACACATTACTTATTGTAACCTTGACTGTGCCTGCATGTTCAGTGGGATTGAAAGAGTACAGGCACAGGAAACCACACTCCTACCCTTCGAGCCCTGTGAAATAGCAATATATGGATATGTCTACACTACGAAATTAGGTTAATTTAATAGAAGTCGGTTTTTTAGAAATTGACAGTCGATTGTGTGTGTCCCTACTAAGTGCATTAAGTTGGCTGTGTGCATCCACAGTACCGAGGCTAGCGTCGACTTTCAGAGTGCTGCATTGTGGGTAGCTATCCCACAGTTCCCACAGTCTCCGCTGCTCATTGGAATTCTGGGTTGAGCTCCCAATGCCTGATGGAGCAAAAACATTGTTGTGGGTGGTTCTGGGTACGTGTCGTCAGGCTTCCCTTCCTTCCTCCCTCCATGAAAGCAACGGCAAAAAATCATTTCTCGCCTTTTTTCCTGGGTTACCCGTGCAGACGACATACCACGGCAAGCATGGAGCCTGCTCAGCTCACTGTCACCGTATATCTCCTGGGTGCTGCCATCAGACGCAGTACTGCAGTGCTACAAAGCAGCATCCCCTTGCCTTGCCTTGCAGATGGCAGGTGGTGCAATACGACTGCTAGTCGTTGTCATTATCCCCTGGGTGCTCCTGGCAGACCTTGATTAGGTTGGTCAGGGGCACCTGGGCAGACATGGGTGCTTCTGGCCAGCCTTAGTAAGGTTGGTCGGGGGTGCCTGGACAAAAATGTGAATGACTCTTCTATAAGTTTCATCTAATGGAGATTCAGTCCTGCCTGGAATATCATGCCAGCTGGAGGCTTCTGCTTCAGGCTGCTCTCCCAGTCGGCAGCGTCACGCAGTCGCACCTACCCCAGTCTACCCCTTGCTTCCAGGGCTCATGAAGTCTGGACAGTAGTAAGGAGCAGTTCAACTATAGGCTGAGCAAGTGCCGAATGGTGGTAGAATGTGCCTTTGGATGTTTAAAAGCTCACCAGCACAGTTTGCTGACTCAGTTAGAGCTCACTGAAACCAATATTCCCATCGTTATTACTGCTTGCTGTGCACTCCACATTATCTGTGAGAGTAAGGGGGAGATGTTTATGGCGGGGTGGGAGGTTGAGGCAAATCGCCTGGCTGCTGATTACACACAGTCAGACACCAGGGTGGTTAGAAGAGCACAGCAGGGCACGGTGCACATCAGAGAAGCTTTGAAAACCACTTTCATTACTGGTCAGACTATGGTATGAAAGTTCTGTTTGTTTCTCTTTGATGAAAAACCGCCCACAGGCTCAGCCCCATGACATGAACCTGAGACCCTGGGCTCTGAGCCTCGCTACCATGGGAGTGTTTTTGCACTACAGACCCAGCCTCAAAGGGCATACTGAAAACTCCACAGAAACAGTTACATGTTACTCAAAAAGAGATAAGGTCTTTTAAAAGACAGACCTCAGGTCCCAGTTGTTATAACAAGAATCTGTACTTTAGGGGTTATTTTCCTCGACAGTTTTCTAGTTATGTAAAATAGTTTATAAGGTACAGTAAAATCTTAAAGAGGAAAAGTTGTTAAATGAAGAATTATCCTTTTCTGTCTCTGCCTCATGGGGACTAAGACCTGGGTTCAATTCTTCCTGTCTCAGTCACAGACTTCCTGCTTGACCTTGGGCAAGTCACTTAATCTCTAAATTCCCAGTTGTAAAATGGAGATGATAATATTTCCCTAATGCACAGAGCAGTTGTAAGAATAAATACATTAATCTATGGAGGGGCTTAGATACTGTGGTGATGGGAATCAAATAAGTACTTGGATAGAGGTACAGAACCAGCATTACCATGCACCAACTCCTGTACCAGTTTACTTTATTATTATTTTGTCTATCATTGGATTACAATAATAAAGCAAGACAAATAAACATAATCATACCTAGATTTTGAATCTTCCAAAGGGCACTCTTCATACTGCTAAAACAGCGTTGGAGAAAATGAGACTGACCTTAAATTATACTGTACATCCGGTACAGCCTCTGAACAGTGGGGAGAGTATAACACGGGGTCCTTACACACCCTTGATGACAGTGTAAATGAAGATAAAGGTACATGGCATGGGGGAAAAGATGGGAGAATAACTACTGAGTACTGGTTTAAAGTATGTGAATATTAACACAAGGAAAGAGAGACATTGGTTTAAACAGAGATTAGTGAAAGCAGATATTTGTTTTATAGAAATGTGTTATCTAACAATTTAGAAATGACTTAACACACATAATTCATATTCTACAACTGAGGCAACAAATTCTGCAATTTCATTACACCTGTTACTCCTGGGCAAATTCTGTTCTACTGCTGAAATGTTGCTGCAGTTATGCCTTTTGCTCACCAGAAGGCACTGTGGTGATAGATCACAGCAGCAGCTCCCAGACAGTGAGGGAAGAGAAAAAGCCTGCCTTCTTCACAGCGTCTGTCAGGCCAAGTCAGGAGACAGGGACTATGGGGAGACAAACAACATGGAGCTGCTGTGGGGGTCAGACAGGAGCTGATAAGGGCTAGTGTGGGAGGACAGACTGGGGCAGGGGCTGAATGGGAGTGGAGGCACATGGTCACAGGAGGGAGGGAGGTGCATAGTGATGGAGGAGGGGGTACAGAGCTACACAGGGACAGGGGAGTGGCTGGGTGGGGGCACAGAGACACATGGGGATGGGGGAGGGATGCAGGGCTACATGGGAATGGGGGGAGTGGGTGTCTGAGTGGGGGTGGAAGAACAGATGTGTACAGGGGGTGCACAAGGACACATGCGGGTGCAGGAACACATGGGGACAAGGGCACATGTGCCTGACTGAATGGGAGAGGCTATGGGTCAGCCATGGTCTGCATGAGGGAAGCTCCCTAGTAATCCCTCACCCCCACCCCCCCAAAAAAAAGTTTCATACTTTTCCCACCCATACCCAACAACTGTCCAAGTTCACACCCAGGCTCCTTCCCAGCAATTTATTTCCCTCTCCCTCAGCTCCTCTTTTACCCCTGATTCCCTCACGAATTTGCACTGCTTCTAAGGGGTGCAAGAAATACGGTTCTATATTGTAGTTTAAATGAATTATTACTCAGGGTTCTGTATTAATATGTCCAGTAAGGAATCTATTTGTCAAAAAACATTTCCTGAATCCTTTTATGTCTGTATTGTTAAAGACATATTCGCTGACAGGTATTTTGAAAAAATGACCAAACATAATCAAAACTGGTGTGATTATATTGTGTTATTTTGACAAATAAAATATGCAGAATTGTGCAGAATTTTAAAATATTGTAAGCAGAATGTTTAATTTTTTGTTGCAGAATTTTAATTTTTTTGGCCCAGCATTCCCCCTGGAGTAACCTGTGTAATTCCAGTGAAGTCAATGTTGTTGCACAGATGTAGCACAGAGCAGAATTTGTCCCTTTGAACTGATTGTGTACAGTATAAAGAACTGCAACAGAAATTAGGTAGCGTACTCCATGACTTGTAAAATGTAACAACACTAATACTGTTTATAAACAAATAATTATGTGATCGGTGAAAAAAACACCTGTTAAAAATTAGCCTTTTATAAATGAGGAATTTTGTCCACGGTCCTGAAGTGTTGTAACAAAAGATCTCATAGAATATCAAGGTTGGAAGGGACCTCAGGAGGTCAGCTAGTACAACCCCCTGCTCAAAGCAGGACCAATCCCCAGACAGACTTTACCCCAGTTCCCTAAATGGCCCCCTCAAGGATTGAACTCACAACCCTGGGTTTAGCAGACCAATGCTGCTAAAGAGCTAGGTATCCAAAGGTGAAAGTAAGCCGGTACAGTCTGGTATGGCACACCAGTAAGAAAGCTGGTACACAGCCAACCATACCAGCAGGACCGTTAATTGGGGGAAGAGGGCAAAAGGACAGATGATTTAAAAAGGCCTTGGTACTCCCAGCAGCGGCCGGAGCCCCGGACCCTTTAAATCACTGCCAAAGCCCTGGGGCTCCTGCACGCCACTGCTACCCCAGGGCTCCAGTGGCAATTTAAAGGACCTGGGGCTCCCAGCCACCATTGCTGCAACCGCGCCAGCGGATGGAGCCCCATGCCCTTCAAATCACCACTGGAGATCCGGGTGGCATGGGCCAGGCAATATGGACCAGCCCCACTGCTTCTGCCCAAGGCCTCGCCCCTTCCAGGGGCCCAGAGCCGCCCCCCGCCCCACACACACACCTTGCCCAGGACCCTGGCCGCCCTGTGCACCAGTAAATCCATTAAGTTACTATCACCCTGTATGTATCTGGGAAGCTTAAAGGGGTGTTGCCAGCGTATGTTATGTAAATTGTATGCCAGCTCCCTAGGTGCCTATCCTAAATATTCTCCTGAAGGGAAAGGGAAGTCAGATAAGAGACTATGAGAGGAAGACTGTGGTTACAGTTACAGTTAAACATTGTTTTAATTTGGTATTCATGTGTATATTTATACAATGATATTTATAGCACATTTCTTTTGTTTATATTCAATTTTTATTTACTACATTTGTTTATAGCCATGGACCAGTATCACACTGAATATAAAAAGTCTATCTTTTTATCCGCTTTCTCATACTCCAAAATCTGGCTGTGAGATTTTTGGATAGGCCTGCTAATTGTGTCTTTCTCTCTCCCCATATAGCCAATTTCCTCCACCCTTCCCCATTTTCCACTGCAGAAATTAAGCTCTGCTGTAAACTGCTTTCAAGCCTGGAATTTGGTTGGCATCAATTTATCTTATTTACATTTCTCTTGCTCTCTTCACAAATAAATGTGATAGAAACATTTTTTAACCTTGTTAAATGAAAGTGGTGATCTTCCTTTACTTTTCTAATTCCCCAAATTAGAGAGAGAGCTACTGTCAAGCTTAACAGTGCTCTAATTTTTGTTTTGCCTACCTCTGGAAACTACTTTATTTAAAATAATATAAAAAGAGAGGGTGGAAAGTGGGTTTAAAGACGATCAAATTATGAAGCTACTCAAAACTGTAAAAGCAATCCAGAAAGACAACCTCTTAGCCTCGCAAAGTTTAAACACTTCAAATAGGAATAATTTGGTGACAACAAAAAACTAATTTATTTTTACTTACATTGAAAAGATCAGCCAAATGACATCATCAAGCCAGCTCACTATTAGAGACGAATGCTCATCACAACAAAGTAATTCTGAACATGTTACATTTTTGCACATATTCAGAAAACTAATTTGATAAACATAGTAATATTCATTGCTTTGCATTTATTTAGTTTATTTACTGTCACCACAACTATCCAAAATTCCATAAAAATGCATGTTCTCATGAGATTTCAGCTGTTCTCGATAAGGATCTGGAAAATTATTTATTAATATTATTTCTGCAGTAATACCAATCAAGGAGCAAGGTATGCAGTAAAAGAGATAGTACCTGTCCCATAAAAGCTCACAGTCTCAGCTGAATATAAATCCTCTTCTGATGTGGGATTACTTCCACGATTAAAATCTTGTTTAGGGGGTTTATCACACCTGTTGTTTTTAAATAAAAACAATGTGCAGCACACAAAACCATTTTCTTCTTTGACATATGGCAATTTGGATCAGGTAATATCATGACCTGAGAAATTACAGTGGTGCAAAGGTCCAGATCTTGCTGTAGGTAGTTCTGGACAAACAGCAGTTTTGTGGTCCAACGTCTTCCAAGTTGACTGTGAGATAAACATTCATATGCAACCCAGGCAGCTCACGATATGCCAAACTTCAAAAGCACATTATTCTAATTGAGTGGCTCTCAAACTTTTTTACTGGAGATCCCTTCCACATAGTAAGCCTCTGAGTGAGACCTTGTAAATGTAAAACACTTTTTATTTATTTAACACCATTATAAATGCTGGAGGCAAAGCAAGGTTTGGGGTGGAGGTTGACAGCTTGCGACCCCCCATGTAATAACCTCGCAACCCCCTGAGGGATCCCAACCTCCAGTTTGAGAACTCCTGTTCTAATGTATAGAAAATCAATTTTATATTTGTTTCAAGAATCATTTTCCCTGACTTTGTGGCTCAGGTACATAACTGATGTGCTTTTACCAGTCTGACTCAGAGGCACATTTTCAAATGTGGGTTCCCATATTTAGGGAACTGAATAATTTAGACATTCAAATTTGAGATTTTGATCCAGGGTAATTACGGAAACCAGGATTTATAGGTGGACAGAAAGAAATAACAGTAGTAATGAAAATGATAATTAACCCCTCAAGCTGCTTTTCTTTGAAATGTCTCACATGAACAAAATATAGGATGGTACAATGTGAGAGAAAGGATTTACCAGAAATGACCTGGATAACTGAGTAAAAAAGAAACAAAACAAAAAACATTTACACCTTATGTAGCTGGGTGGCCATTTACTGCCTCCTGAGCATGTTTCCATGGCTGACTTGCCTCTATTTCCACTTCATCCAGGCCCCTCTAAGAACTCACTCAGTCTCCAGTGACCTTGTAAACGCAAATCCTTTAATTCACTCTTTACTAGTGCTCCCCAGTATGGCAACAGTTAAAAACAAAAACAAAAAGCAGAACTCGATAGTCCAAAACAAACAGATCTGTTAAGCTCATGTTCTCTTCTTTAACTCTCACTCACAGGTTTTGCCTGGCTCTGTAGGAACCAAAATTGCTTCTTTTGGCTACTCCTTCCACCAGCTGCCACTCCAGCTAGTCTCTTGGTTCCTGAGCCTTGCCAGCTTGCTGCCAGGCTTCCTACCTCAGGCAGTCTGTGCTCCTCTCTCTGCCACACCTCACCCTGCAGCTTCCTGCTGTATTTTATGTTGGAATCACCTGATTCCTCTCAAGTAGGTTCATCTTGTAATCAGGGCTGGCTTAGATCCAGGATCTCCAGTCCATGGGCAAGCCATCCTGTGACACCATACCACACAATCTCTGGTTTACGATACATACTTTTTTCCAAATAAAGGAAATGCTTACAAATAAAATTTCAAAGGTTGCTTAATGCTATTATGAAATTAATCCAATAGCCACCCCAAACCAGTGGTATTGTTTTCATCCATATGTCTTCAACCTTGGTTCATGAGTAAGGCTAAGATTTTGTCATGGTTATTTTTAGTAAAATTCACAAACAGGTCACGGATAACAGACAAAAATTCATGGAGTCTGTGACTTTTACTAAAAATAATCATACAAGCCACAGCAGAGGTATCCAGCCCCAGTTGCAGCTCCCACTGTCGGGCAGGGGCGCATGGCCCCGGCTGCGGCGCCCACTGTGGGGTTATGCGGGGAGCATAGACCCGGCTCCATCCCCAGCCAGAGCTCCAACCACGGCTTCAGCTGCTGACAGCTGAAGCTGAAGAAGTCACGGAGGTCCGATAAAGTCACAGAATCCGTGACTGCCATGACCTCTGTGACTAAATCACAGCCTTATTCATGACTGTTTACAAAGCTGATATTGTTTGCATAGATCCATCTGTCCATATCTTTATCTTAGATGGCTACAGGGGGGCAATGGCCTAATCCTCTCCCTTCCTTGGGCCAAGACACACCTTCTATTCTTTCCCAGGATCTCTGGCAGTCCACTCCCTTTGAGGAGCATCCTTAGTGCGTGCCTGGTAAAGACAACCACAGCCCCCAATCCATTAGAAGGAAAAGCACTCTGGTTGAAGTGGCTTAAAACTAAGTAAAAGGACAGAAACATCTCATAATAATTGTAGAAACTCTTGGGGGAACCATAGCAACAATCACTACTGGGTGCTTCGTTGCTAAGGAACCACTACCTACAATGCTAAGAATTATGAGGTGTCTCTGACCCTAATTCATTGGATGAGCTGCTGGCACTGGGAGTGGGAATACCAATACCCAGTTGGACCTCATATCTCCTTGCCCCAATCCTGAATATTGAATTAAATCAAAGAGGCAACATCCATTATCAGGCAGCAGGCTGAAAATCTGTGGGGGAGAGGGGCTGCTTGGTGCACTCTGATGACCCTAGGTGAAGATCTCCCCAGAGAGATGCAACAAAGCATCCTTCATAATCCCTAAAGAGATCTAAGGAGGTGAGGGGCCTGAATGAAGGGGCAACCATGAGGGTAGGTAGCTAGTGCTCTAGAGCAGTAACTTTCAAACTTTTTTTCTGGTGACCCAGCTGAAGAAAATTGTTGATGCCCGTGACCCAACGGAGCTAGGGATGAGGGGTTTGGGGTGTTTGAGGGGCTCAGGACTGGGCAGGCAGTTGGGATATGAGAGGGGGTCAGGGCTCTGGGCTGGGGCCGGGGATGAGGGGTTTGGGGTGCAGGAAGGGGCTCTGGATTGGGGAGGCTCAGGGCTGGGTCAGAGTGTTGGGGTGCGGGAGTCGGTCAGGGCTCTGGACTGAGGGTGCTGGCTCTGGGGTTGGGCCAGGGATGAGGGGTTTGGCGTGCAGGAAGAGGTTCTGAGTTGGGGGGGGCTCAGGGCTGGGACAGGGGATTGGAGCGTTGGGTTGGGGCACAGACATACCTCTGGCGGCTCCCAGTCAGTGGCGCAGCCAGGGTGCAGAGGCAGGCTTCCCACCTGTCCTGGCACCACGGACTGTGCTGCACCCCGGAAGTGGCCAGCAGCAGGTCCAGCTCCTAGGCGGAGGCATGCAAGCAGCTCCACGCAGCTCTCACCCACAGGCACTGCCTCTTTGCAGCTTGGAGTGCAGAGCCAGTGATCTGGGCGGCAGCAGTGTGCAGAGACCCAGCCACCTTGCATAGAAGCTGGACCGCTTCCAGGGCTCAGCGTGCTGTCGCAACAGGTAGTCACTAGCCTGCCTTAGCTGGGCAGCACTGCCAACGGGATTTTTAACTTCCCAGTCGGTACTGCTGACAAGTGCTGCTAGGGTCACGACCCAAACTTTGAAAAACACTGCTCTGGAGAAGGGGGTGGGATTTCTTGCAGTTTTAGATTTATGTAGAACATGAACCTCCAAAGTAAACCTAGAGATTGGCCCATTCCCATCCCATGCAGGCCATATGAAGTGATCCCTGCTGTGTTCACACAGTCACAGCTTCAGTCAACTATAAAGCTGTGATATAAATCAATTAAAAGATTTAAAATAAACTGTTAAACTATCCTTTCCCTTCCTGTTTTCCCTTCTCCATTTTCAACTGTTTGTAAATTAAAGCACTTTCTTCATATAGCCTTTCTGCGCAGTTACTTGAGAAGTACTTCATTTAGTCTTGCAAAACACACTGTACACTAAGAAAATGGGCAGTTTGTGTCCCTGCAGTAAAACTGTCTGTCTTTTATGTCTCTCTCTGCGTATGGAAGAGCGATGCAATGCCACTTACATCTTCAGCTTTAGGAACACACAATCCTTTTACACACCTTTCCTTCTGGTTTGCATAAAAGCATAGATAGGGATATGACTGGACCCTGGATGACCTCTAAAAGCACAAAAAACGGAATTATCTGAAAATAGATGGAGAAAGTTGACAGCAACACCCAACATTTCATAGAATCATAGAATATCACGGTTGGAAGGGAACTCAGGAGGTCATCTAGTCCAACCCCCTGCTCAAAGCAGGACCAATTCCCAACTAAATCATCCCAGCCAGGGCTTCGTCAAGCCTGACCTTAAAAATCTCTAAGGAAGGAGATTCCACCACCTCCCTAGGTAACCCATTCCACTGCTTCGCCACCCTCCTAGTGAAAAAGTTTTTCCTACTATCCAACCTAAACCTCCCCAACTGCAACTTGAGACCACTGCTCATTGTTCTGTCATCTGGTACCACTGAGAATAGTCTAGATCCATCCTCTTTGGAACCCCCTTTCAGGTAGTTGAAAGCAGCTATCAAATCCCCCCTCATCCTTCTCTTCTGCAGACTAAACAATCCCAGTTCCCTCAGCCTCTCCTCACAAGTCATGTGCTCCAGCCACCGCTGGACATCCTTCTTGTAGTGTGGGGCCCAAAACTGAACACAGTACTCCAAATGAGGCCTCACTAATATCAAATAGAGGGGAATGACCATGTCCCTCGATCTGCTGGCAATGCCCCTACTTATACAGCCCAAAATGCCGTTAGCCTTCTTGGCAATAAGGGCAACCGTTGACTCATATCCAGCTTCTCGTCCACTGTAACCCCTAGGTTCTTTTCTGCAGAATTGCTGCCTGGCTATTCGGTCCCTAGTCTGTAGCAGTGCATGGGATTCTTCCTTCCTAAGTGCAGGACTCTGCACTTGTCCTTGTTGAACCTCATCAGATTTCTTTTGGCCCAATCCTCTAATTTGTCTAGGTCCTTCGGTATCCTATCCCAACTCTCCAGAGTATCTACCAATCCTCCCAGTTTAGTGTTATCTGCAAACTTGCTGAGGGTGCAATCAACGCCATCCTACAGATCATTAATGAAGATATTGAACAAAACCAGCCCCAGGACCGACCCTTGGGGCACTCCGCTTGATACCGGCTGACAACTAGACATGGAGCCACTGATCACTACCCGCTGAGCCCGGCGATTTAGCCAGCTTTCTATCCACCTTATAGTCCATTTATCCAGCCCATACTTCAAGAATACTATGGGAGACCGTATCAAAAGCTTTGCTACGGCTCTGTGGATAAGCTTTTCCCACATCCACAGAGCCAGTTATCTCATCATAGAAGGCAGTTAGGTTAGTCAGGCATGACTTGCCCTTGGTGAATCCATGTTGACTGTTCCTGATCACTTTCCTCTCCTCTAAGTGCATCAGAATTGATTCCCTGAGGACCTGCTCCATGATTTTTCCAGGGACTGAGGTGAGGCTGACTGGCCTGTAGCTCCCCAGAACGTCATTCTTCCCTTTTTAAAAGATGGGCACATTAGCCTTTTTCCAGTCATCTGGGACCTCCTCCGAACGCCATGAGTTTTCAAAGATAATGGCCAATGGCTAAGCAATCACATCCACTAACTCCTTTAGCACCCTCAGATGCAGCGCATCCAGCCCCTTGGACTTGTGCTTGTCCAGCTTTTCTAAATAGTCCTGAACCACTTCTTTCTCCACAGAGGGCTGGTCACCTCCTCCCCATACAGTGCTGCCCAGTGCAGTAGTCTGGGAGCTGACCTTGTTTGTGAAGACAGAGGCAAAAAAAGCATTGAGTATATTAGCTTTTTCCACATCCTCTGTCACTAGGTGGTCTCCTTCATTCAGTAAGGGGCCCACACTTTCCTTGACCTTCTTCTTGTCGCTAACATATCTGAAGAAACCCTTCTCGTTACTCTTAACATCTCTTGCTCCTGATTTCACTCCTGCATGCCTGAGCAATATTTTTATACTCCTCCTTGGTCATTTGTCCAGTCTTCCACTTCTTGTAAGCTTCTTTTTTGTGTTTAAGATCAGAAAGGATTACACTGTTAAGCCAAGCTGGTCACCTGCCATATTTACTATTCTTTCTATACATCAGGATGGTTTGTTCCTGCAATCTCAATAAGGAGTCTTTAAAATAGAGCCAGCTCTTCTGGACTCCTATCCCACTCATGTTATTCTCCAGGGGGATCCTGCCCTTCATTTTCCTGCGGGAGTCAAAGTCTGCTTTTCTGAAGTCCAGGGTCCGTATTCTGCTGCTCTCCTTTCTTCCTTGTGTCAGGATCCTGAACTCCACCATCTCATGGTCACTGCCTCCCAGGTTCCCATCCACTTTTGCTTCCCCTACTCATTCTTCCCTGTTTGTGACCAGCAAGTCAAGAAGAGCTGGTTCCTCCAGCACTTGCACCAGTAAATTGTCCCCTACAGTTTCCAAAAACTTCCTGGAGTGTCTGTGCACCGTTGTATTGCTCTCCCAGCAGATATCGGGGTGACTGAAGTCCCCCATGAGAACCAGGGTCTGTGATCTAGTAACTTCTGTTAGTTGCTGGAAGAAAGCCTCATCCACTTCATCCCCCTGGTCTGGTTGTCTATAGCAGACTTCCAGCACAACATCACCCTTGTTGCTCACATTCCTAAACTTAATTCAGAGACTCTCAGGTTTTTCTGCAGTTTCATACCAGAGCTCTGAGCAGTCATACTGCTCTCTTACATACAGTGCAACTCCTCCACCTTTTCTGCCCTGCCTGTCCTTCCTGAACAGTTTATATCCATCCATGACAGTACTCCAGTCATGTGAGTCATCCCACCAAGTCTCTGTTATTCCAATCATATCAAAATTCCTTGACTGTGCCAGGATTTCCAGTTCTCCCCACTTGTTTCCCAGGCTTCTCACATTTGTCTATAGGCATTTACGACAATTCGCTGATCGTCCTGCTTTCTCAGTATGAGGCTTTGTCAGACAAGGAGGTACATTGCCTATTTTAAATAACTGCCTAGCAAGATTCTGACATGACCTTCCCCTTCATTTCCTCAGCAGAAGATCTAACTGAAGAAATCTCCTCAAACTAAACACCATTCCTTGCCATACTTCCAGTGGAGGTGGCCTAGGCATAAGCAAGTGCAGAACATGGCTTTGCATCTTCAAAGCACTTTATAAAATAACTAATTCTCACAGCATTCCTGTGAGGAAGGTAACTACTATTATCCCCATTTTGCAGATGAGAAAATTAAGGCAGAGTGGTAGTACAGAGACTTTTAAAGGCAGTTTATTTTGCTAGTATATTAAAGAAATACACTTTGAATCTCATCTGTTCTCTCATGTACATATTTTTTAAATATTTGAAATATTAGCTCATATTTTTGAAAATATATATTATTTACTTGACAAGAATTGCCATTTTTTAGAATTGTATTGCTCATCAGAGAAAGGCACTGTGCAGAGTTTGCACCTGCTAAAGTGTGCACAGGATGATCCACAGCATACCGAGGGACATATGTGGCTAACACAGACAAAATCACATTATGGCCTAACAACTATTAGAAGCTTGATTATGGCTCACACAAGCCTAAGATGAGTTGAGGAAGATGAGAGAGGGGGATGAAGTGCACTATCCAAGTCAGGTACCTGGAAGTATTATGCTGATAAAAGGCACAGTAGCTTCAGAGGTCTGAGTGAATGCAGGGAAACATCCCTTGTTGTACCTGTTCAAAGGCTGTAAGTCAACACTTCTAACAGCACAGCCATTGCAGCCTGCCAGGGTATTCAGATACACACTCTCTGGGCTCATTACTACTACTTATATCACTATCACCCTTCTGCTGTCCTGCACTGGTAATAAGACTATGCCTGGCCTTGTGCTTTCTCCCACCTCTGGAACAAAGGAGATAAATGAGAACACTTTAACCAGATGTAAAATAAAACATTCACATCAAACACCAAGATATTAATAAGATGGGACATCATCTACCTAAGTAAATATGCCATTAAGTGAAAAGGACGCTATATATATATTGGAAGCTTTAAGTACTGCAGACTCACTAGTCAAACCCAATGGACAGGCAATGTCCGCGCCACTATAATGCAATGAAATTACAAGGTCCAACCATGACAATATCATGAGTTGGTGTACTGATGGGATTTAGAGTACTTTCAGATAACTTACAACCACTCTCTTGAGTCTATACCAGTTGCCAGCATACAAAAAGGCACAATTCATAGTCTTGGTGTTCTATAAATCTAGTTTTCATAATCTACATCCCAGGAACTTGGGCAACACCCCCTTCCCTCCCTAAGTCTTTGCCCAAGAGTTACAGGCCTGGGAAGGGATGGTCTCCTTTAATCCTGACCAAACTGGAAAGCTAGACATTCGGTTCTGGAGCACTCTCTTCAAGCAGGTTGCTGGAATCCCATGTTTGCAGTTTTTAGGGCACAATATAAGTCCTATTTATATCAGCAGTCTTCATCTTTAGCTATGTTTGCCGTGCCCCTCCCACTCCTTTTCTGTTTGTTTTATATTTGTTACCCTTTCTCATGGCTATTCTATATGCAAAATGAGAACGCATCCCTTTCATTTGGAGGGATGGCTTGGGTGAGCATCTGAGGCTTTCCCTGAGTCCATATTAATTGTCTTGAATTGTGTGCCTGCTTGGATCATCCCTTTGATTTTAATATTTCTTATCGGTTCATTGTTCTGCACTTAGATGACGATTGTTAAACGCCATCTCCTCAGCAATAAGAAAGGGAAAACAGAATAGATATCCTGTTGGAAGAGAGAAAGATACAGCTAGCACCGTCAATTGCAAAATTATCACCTTAGGGCTACAGCTACTTGATTCTGCCAGTTTAATGGGTTGGGAAAGGAACACTGGGAAAAAAATTACAAATGGGGAGTATTAATAGGGAAAAGGAAGTCACTAATAACTATTCCTGGGGTACTGCCTGCTTCGTATTTCTGTCTATCACAAGTATATCACACTGCCTTATAAATTTTTAAAAATAAAAATGTACACATACACACACACAGAGTAATTTTCTTTGCAAAAGCACACACAGATTGACAAGTATATTCTTATTGGCCTCTCTCATAACACTGTAATACCGCCTTTCACTATCATTGAGATTTATAGTAAAGCAATTCTGTTAATATTATCATAATCCTTAAAACAAACCAAATGAATGTACTGTAAGGACTCCTGCAGAAATATTTTAGTTTATCTTAAAGAGCCAATGTCTTACACTTTTATTGTACTTTTATTGAAGCATATATGTTAATTGCCACTTATCGTAATGAGAGTCTTTTTATTACAGGGAAAAGAAAGCTTTACAAAGACAGGTTTGAAAATATACCGCAGCTCTTTGTAGAAAGTGATGCAAAATGGGTTTTGATGGTTCACAGTGGACACAGGATGCTTTGCTTCAGCCTACTTCTCTCCTTTGTACAATGAGAGACTTATGATTTAAGAACTTTGAAAGTAGTGAGTCAGTGCTTTCATTCTCTGTGTGGTGGGAAATTAACCCCAACAGAGGTAATCAATCAGAATTTTGACTTTGAAAGTAAAAGCACAGCAGGAACGCCTCAGGATATAAAATTTAAATTAAGCTGGCACAATCACTAACTGTGCTGATTTCTACCTGGACAGTTCAAAAAAGTAATGTGCCACTACCAGTTATTTGTACTTTTTAATTCTATTTACATTTTTAAATTATCTATTATAGTTGTCACATTTTTCACCAGAAAGTGCTGGAGGGAGGGGGGTGAATTAAAAAGTCATGAAAAGGGATCTTCCAGATTATCATTCTATAAGTATTCTAGAAAGTACAGCATTTTTTGTAAACACACCATTTGTGTATGTGTGTTCATTGGATTTTCCAGTGTATTTTGTATAAATAGTTTAAAGCTGCTGTTTGAAACATATTTATCAAAAACAGCATACTATAAAAATGTAAACAGTAAAAACTCATAACAATATCATTCACTATGACATGGAAATGGATAATATATCAATGGTACATTATACCTATGGGATATTACATTTTATTCTATTTGAAGTTAGTTTTGATTGTATTGCTGAACTGTTTTTCAGCATGACTGCTGTTGTTACTTTTACAATTTTCTTTTTTTTTAGTTTAGTCCATTAGTGACCCACTGACAAATCTGACAGATCATACAGATTTAGTACCAAAAACTCATTTCATCACGAATTTTCTTAACACAGAAATAGATCACAGTGTCATGGAAGTCCAAGACCTATTGGATCATCCAGTTTATCCCTTGAGCAACGGAAGATTGCTCCCTACAATACATTTTCTGGTGTTTGTTCGGTCTAGCTTCAAAGAGTCCAAACAATATTCCTGTGAAATCAATTCCACAGGGTAACACAGCTCACCATCAGGAGGCTTTTCTTGATATTCAGCCCAAATTTTTGTTTCTTAATTTCATTCATTACTCTTAATTATACTTCTGTGTACTATGTTAAATGATTTCTGTCTTTTCTCAGCATTCCTTCAAGTATTTGGGGTGTTTTGTCTCTCTGTCCTCATTATTCTTTTAGCCAAGCTCTTAATCTTTCCTCATAAATCAATCTGTCCAACTCTCCTGGTATTTTTGTTGCTCTTCTCTAAACTCCCTCCAATTTGTCAATATGTTTCTGGTAATGTGGTGAATAGGGGCAGCTTAGTAAGGCATTTTGCCCATGCAGTGGAATATACCTCTTACAGATCAGGACACATGCTCAGCAGTGCTCCTTACCATTGCTGCTAAAGAGAATTACATGCCTTGTTCTAGTGCTGCTATTAGTGGCAAGGAGCCTATCCCTGTTCCCAAACCATGATTTCTGAGATTCCAGAATCCTACTCATGGAAGTTAAACAGGATCTGTGCATAGAATTCAAGAGGGTGCTGAGTCTGTATTATCTGCTGCTCCTGTGAGAGTTCCTGTTGCATGAGGACAGATGTCCAACATCATTCCTCCTCATCTTGTACCCCTGTCTCTATCACCACCTGTGTAAAACAGGCCAGAACCTCATCCTTCAAATTAATCACTTTAACTTGAGAAACTGAGTTTTTCCCCACCTTCAACTCACTTTGATTCCTTCATGCCAGAGTCGTTAAAAAAATGGGTAATAATCTTTTACCTGGAGTATCAAGCTAATTTTCATAAGACTGACTTCTATTTGAAGCCATAAAACTTTTACTCACAACCTTTTATTTCTATTTACAAATAATTTAAGTCTAGAGCTGAGCGATTACTACAATAAAATATTTACAAACATTTGTTTGAGTAAAATCCATACAACTGGCTTTGACAGTGTTTGTATCTCCCTCCCCACCCCCGCTTTAATCTGCTTTTCAGAACACTACCATGTGACTCAGGTAACCAACCAAATAACACAATCTGTGAATATGCAGATAACAAATACTTGAAGCAATAGCTGCAGTCAGTAGCTCACTAGTAATCTACAACATGAAATATATTTGCATAAGCTACAATATAAATCCCTGTTACCAAAAAAAAAAATATGTAAAAATCACAGCCTGTTTATGATTAATTCATGAAATGAAAAATGGTAGATAAACAAATTTCTTTCTGTGTAAAGCTTACCAAGTTCTATTTACATCTGTGGATGTCAATATTCCATCTCCTATGTTCTCATTGAAATTAGTACTCATATAATTCCATGCATTACATTGGAAGGAGAAGAGAAACAAACCCAGCTGGAAAATAAGGCTAGAGCACCAAGCAAAAGTAAACAAAATCATTTTACAAAAGGAACAAGTTTGACCTTTGCTAGCATATAATCTATGCAGGTGCTGATCATTCCAACATTACAGTGATAATGGTGTCTTTTCCACAAAGATTACATCTTTTTAAACCACATGTCCAACACCACCATAAAATGGTACATATGCTTTCCTTCAGCACAAGGAGGAATGCCTTCAATTCCAATATATTTCTCCTAACTGTATTTATTGCAATCAATCTCAGTTTTCTCTTATATCTTAAGTCCCTGTATATCTTTTGTATGGCATAAACAAGGTATTATTACAAAGCAGAGTGTTTTTGCATGCAAAAGTCCTTCTATAGTATCCCTATCAAGAATTCAATACCATAGAACAAATGTCAGTATTTAGTGACCTTCTAGATGGGTAAATTATGTTAGTGTGATGATATTTTATCTGTGTGTCCATATATATATATATATAACCTAAAACACACAGTGCTTGTTGTCTCCTCCTCATTCAAACATATGGTGTAGCATCAAGAATTAAAGATAAGGAGATAGTAGCTATACCCACATCAGAAGTGGGTCACTAGCATAATGAGCTGTACTAGAAGCAGTAGTGTCCCTGATGTGCTACGAAATTAATCTGTTGTTGGCCTCTTGGACTAGTGAGGCAGTTACTATACAGATAGTCAACATGTACAGAGTGCAGGCTATCAAGGCTATGAACTTTTTATTTCTATAGTGAAAGAAGGAAAATCTTGCCATTATATCTTATGTCTCTTGTTGGTTAAACACCTCCCTAATGATCTTGTTGGGGACACATTTTGTGTGTTCCTGTTGCTAAATACCATGCAACAAAATCACAATAACTACCACAGAAAATCCTGTACACGTGAATACAGATTTTAAGAAGTCAAATATTTGTGAATAAAACCTTAATTATGTAACTTCTCAAGAGTCTTATTTCAACTTCAAAGCAATTTAACTTACAAGAATCATAAACCGCCCCCATAAAATTACTGACCAAACAAACCAGTATACCTAGAGAACGCAATGATGACTATATTTTATATTTATATGCATACAATCACAGAGTGCGTATGTGTCATAGAGGCCAGTATTTTCTATGAAGAGAAGAGGCTCTACATTTTAAATTTGTAGGCAGCAATAATAATTTACTGAAAATTACACTGCAAATCATTTTGCTGTCATGTACTGGCAGAGCTTAGCTACAGTATCTTCAGACGAAATATAGACCTGAGCATGTGCTATCTTTCAGTCACTGTTATTCTCATAGCCTAGCACTCGGGTGCCACTTTGGACATAATTAAACATTTACAGAAGAACAAAATTTCTCCTTGAATAGAAAAGGAAAACCTAAGCCATCACAATTAATATTGAAGGACTCATTGTGCCATAGTCTCAGCATAATTTCTTTTCATAGTATTTCACATGGTGGCCCTAGCAAGAGTAGACAAATGTATGTACTGAAGGCCATCTTGTTCTAAAGAAGAGCTCACAAGAGCATACTAAAAAAGAAAGCATTAAAACAGACAACTCTAATTCAAACAAAGAATCTTTTGTAGGACAATTCACAACTTTTGTTTCATTTTTTAATAATACACCATAGTTGAAATACAAGAAGTAGACTGCAATTATAACCCTTCTTTATCAACATGTAATAGTAGACAAAATAAGGTTTCACCCACCTGGGATCTTTCTGAATGCTATCAATGGAAGGTGACCTAGCCAAGGTCCCTTCTGGTGGAATGGCTGGCCCAGATTTGCTGTATGGTGATTCAACAGAAGGACAATACTGCAGCTGTCGGTAGGGGTCTGCGTAATTGGAGGCTGGGCCTGCAGCATAGCTGGCCCTCTGGAAGGTCGATGTTGCGTTCTGTGTGCCGTGCTGACTGCCTGTGCGCTGTAAGGGTACGGAGTCGACACCAGGGGAAGATGGGGCTACGACAGGAAAGTAGGGACAAAGTAAAAAATTGAGGACCTGTTCACAGAAATGGTTAACCAGGTCTAGGCAGAGGAAAAAAATACACACATATAAACAGGGGTTCAAAAAGAATGAGAAAACAAAAGAACAATACTGTCATAGTTGAAAGCAGTGAGGTAAATTACTGTCAAGCGAAAATTTTAAATAGCATGCCACGCATAGACTAAATAGTATTTAAAATGGTTACACAGATATTAGGTAGAAATACTTCTTTGAGATGGGCTTTGAATTGCTTACATCATATTCAAGAATGAGTTAATCTGAAGTTAAAAAAAAACATAAGCAACAAAATCTCAATGCAAGTTTTGTATGTATCATGAGAAGAGCATGGGAATAGTTGAGCTAAATTTCAACAGCTCTCAGGGTCTGATTCTGCAGTGTTTACACAGCTAAACCTCCCACCAAACGAGAGCAGAACCAGGCTCTAAGGTCTGGGTTGGAAATGATGACTATTAAAGGTTAAACAAATATAGGGATTACTTGTCATCCCACTTCTGGGGTCCCAGTTCCTGTAAAATATTCAACACAGAGCCCTGCTTGCATTAACAGTTTTTATTGATATCACTATAAACAAGATTTACTTATCCACTATCTCACCCTGAAAGAGAATTACACTATGCACATTTGTCTCTACATGTCTAAAATGGTAGTGAAATGTACTCATCAAGATTATTGTATCAACAGTTCAGAGCATTTTAACTAATAGATTTAAAGTTACTCAGTGATTTTGCACCTTAAAAATCTTGTTAGTCTGCTTCATAGGCCATTATCCTTTTATTACACCACTACAGCAGAGCACACTTCAATATGCCATGAATACTGGGTTCTTAGCAGCAGCAATTTTAGACCCAAGTTCTGCAGTCCTGATGATGTCAACTAGATTCTTGTTGTAAGGACTATAGGATAAGTTCCTATATGACCTACTGGCCCTGAAACAAGAACAAATGAAAAGCCACTCCTGTCTATGAGAGAGTTCTGAGCAGCAGAAAAAGTAAATACACTGTAAGTGAGCTCATTATGGGCCTAATGTTGCTCTTATCAAATGCAACAGAAGTTCTTCCATAAATGGCAATTGGTCCAGGCTCAGAATCATTTGATTACGTCAAAATCATAGGTGAACATGCATCCTCAAGTTCCAGATCTCATAATAATTTTCCCTGTCATTTCTTTTGATACACACATTTACATTTCAGATGCATAATTACAAATAATTTGTATACTTCATTAAGTTCCATGAAACAACTTTAAGGGTTTCATATTGCTGTATATTTAAAAATTAAAAATGTAATACCAAAAAGGAGTTAATAGTGCTTATATGATATGGTCCATCTAACACCAGTACTTGACAAGTTTAAGATACTTTTTTCACCCAGAATATGTCGTTTAGTATCTTTCTGTCTTTTATTAGTTTTCCTTCTTTTTTTTGTACTTTTCATTTTGACGTAAATGAACAGTGAGTTGAATCACAGAATTTATGTTATAACAGTTATGATATCATAATATTGAAAATCTGGTGGTTAAGAGACATAAAAATACAATACTATCAAGTTATGTTAGTCTGTATGAAAATACAATAAAGAAAAATCTCGCTTTGATAGTGTCTTTTGTCTCATGTTTTATATTTCCTTAATGAATAACCTCTCTCTCTCTCTCTCTCTCTATATATATATATAAAGAATAAACTTCTGTTTCAAAGAGAGATCAATTGTAATGCAATAACTATATCCAAATACTGATAAACTCTGTTCAAAAACCAAACCAAAATTCCTGGACTCAACAGTATTATATTAACAAGATACTGAAAAGATGGCAGCGTTTTAATAGCAGGGAATAAGTAAAATTAACTGAAAAAAATGTAGTGTCAGAGGAAAAAAGAAAATTATTCAAAAAAGCGGACGTTAGGAAAAAGTAGTAAAAATAACAAGTAGAAATGAAAGAAATAAAGTGATGAACTGCATTAAGAGCTTGATATTTAGGAGCTGGAATTATGACATGGGGAATGCTATTAACTTTTGATCTCTCATTGAAATCTGGAGTGTCGCAAAAAGCTCTAAGTAATAACTTTGATAAAAAGGAGGCCTTTCATCGCCACATAGGCAGCCTTTCATTGCCCTTCATTGCCACATTGCCCCATGTATTTCATCATTTTTTTTTGCATCACAGTTCAACGAAATGTTTAAAAAAAATTGATACTTATTTTGTTTCCATCTTATTTTCTCTTTAGTGTCGCTATCAATAAGACAACTGTATGAATTGAAGCTAGTTATCACACTTTTAACACCTACATGCTTTTTTACTCATTCTGATTCATTTTCATAATTATGTCATCCTAACAAACTATTATTTCCTTTTGAATTTTATTATAATGTACACAGACTTGTGGTAGTTAGAATATGAAAGAATATGAAAGAATAAGACCAAAAGTTGACTATATAAAACATACCTTTAAAGAAATTCCTGTTAAGATCTGCTTTCTTTTCAAGTATGGAACCAGTGAACCAGTAAGGAATAGTAGGCACATGTTCAAAGTGGGCCTACGTAGATGTGTTTGAAATACAGATGGGTGAGTTTGGGGATGTTTGTGCAATTCTCTTCTTTGATTTTAAATCACGTGGGTTCGTACACCCCCTGAATTTTGCTTTGGCTTTTGGATATGAATGAACACCCCAAAACAAAGTAAAGCACAGCTGAAAACAAAGAGATCTGCTTGGAACCACAGATTGTCCCAGAGCTGCTCAGAACTAAAGCCAGGCAATTTTGTGAGCAATAGTTCATTTTCCAATGTAGACAGAGTTACAGGGTCACTTCCAAGAGTCTTCTATTGTCACGAAAAAACAGGAAATATAAGATCCAGAAAGTTCAGATTAAATCTGTCATTTGTGGCCTATCTTTCTTCTTTATATTTTTATGAGGGGGTGTGTGTGTGTGTGTGCATGCGTACACTCATGCATGTTAAGTACAGATCAAATTTTCCAAGGCTTACACTGGAGTTAGGTGGGTGAAGGCAGCAGGTAAACATTATTTGTTAGATGCTCTGGCCCATTTTGCTCCATTTGCACTGTTCAGACTGGCTGTAACTCCATAGCTGGAGAGACTCTTCTGGTGCAATGTAATCCCCCAGAGTAGTCAGCTCTTATACTTCCCTCTCAGCAACACCTTGGTGCAGGGACAGGTCTGATAGAGAGGAGTGACTGATGTCTGAGGTGTTCCAAATAACCCTAGCTAGCGGCCAGGCCGTAGGGGCTCTAACTTGCATTAGTGCTAGGGCATAGTACTTGCTTTATGCTGTACTCAGTAGAACCGGAGTGTAACAGATAATCTGGACCTAAAAGGGACATCTGAATCTTCTAAATATCTACCTGTTATTTTCAACAGGAGCTGCTTAGCTGAGATGTAGAGATGATGTCTAAAGGTGAGAGTCTCAATCTTGATCTGGAAGTGTAGTTTTATCCTGAAATATCTAAGTGCAATTTTCAAAACCTACAAACTATGAACTGTGTCTAAGCAGGACAATCAAGAAATTGTAATAAAGATCTCATTATTATTTCATTTTGGGTCTTCATCAGTAGTGGGGGGCTGGGGAAGGGGAGTGGAACACTTCCTGAAGCTGGGTGCATGGATCACAGGAAAAGGAAAACTGCTTTCTACTACAGAGAAATTTTGGCCAAACTGTGAGAACACCCCAGAAAGGCCTTCTAACTATACATGATGCCCATTTAAGGATGTGATGTGGGCCTTGGCAAATTAGGTGGGCTTATTTGCTAGGGCTCTCCTGGCTGCTTATGTATGTGCAGAATAAGCACCTTACATCTCTTCCTCTGTCCTTCCCACAACACCAAACTGGATGCAGTGACACTTATAATGAAAATTGAGGTATATCTTATGAAAGGATCCTAAGGCCTCATACCTGAGCATTTTGTTCAGTCAAAATTCCCACAGATGGAAATTGGAGTCATTGTGAATTCAACAAAAGTCAAAGAGAATTTGGAAAGGTATGTCCGATCAGGCCCTCAAAAGCTAAGAGTAAATGTATACAGATTCCTCTGGTACATTCTTTTGAATGCACTGATTTACTTGGTCCATATTATTGTATAAATTAGGGATATTATCTTGCAACATTTTGCTCCACAAATCTCATAATCCAGCTCATATTTTTATTGAACGAATGTTTTCTTGCTGCTTTGTCTGTTTCACAGTGCCAGTTGTATAGTTGCATGTAATGTTTTGCAGTTTTCTTTTTCTAAATGTATTGTTTTTAACACTTTACATATGTAAAGAAGCCTTGACTGTGTTTACATGCAGATCAATGTGGGTACAAATTCAATTGTGCCAATAGAGGTCCCTTTAAAAATATGTCCTACAATGTGACCTTTTGGGGAATGTGTATTTAATTTCCTCCAAAACTGCCAATTAGAAGTTATAGTGCAAGCAACAGATTTTTGGCAATTGTACTAATGTAAAAAAAATGCTTGAAATGCTATCATGAAGCTCGGGGTTTGACAGGAACACTTGACTAGTAAACATGAATAGTCAAATCTAGCATCCTGTAAATCTTTCAATGTGAATGTGGTAATATATTTATTTACAGGTGAACTACATTCCATTGATGTTGTCTCAAAAAAAGTAAGAAATTTTCCAGATAGAAAAAAAAATGTAGAGGAATAAATGAAAAATCAACTTTAATTCAATTTATAGAAAAGAAAAGAAACAAATGATGCTGCAATCTTCTGATTTGTTAGCGCTCTCTCCCAGGGCATGTTTAGGATTTTCTAGTACAACACACATATTCTGTATTAAAAACAAATGTCCCCACAAAATTCTTTCATTTAAATTTAAATCTTAACTAAAAAAAGAGAAAAAAGTACAATAATAAATTCAAATTGCCGAGTTCCAGATTAAGATAGATTGTCTTCGTACACTCCATGTCTTGTGCAGATATCCAGTCTTTGAGATTCAGAAAAGGATCAACTCATAATTCCCTGAAGCTAAATCAGGCTGTTCCAATTTTCAGTTTCTTAATTATCTTCTCTGTGTTCCCTTTATAGTACCATTTTGTCTGTGCCTTGAATCTTCCCGTTCCTGATCTTTGCAATCATAAACTTCTCCAATTCCTGAATCCTGCAGCTGTTCCATAGCCTCAATAACTGGATGCTTTATACTCTCTGTATTCAAATACTAATCTGGTTATTCTGAGTGGTTGGCTGAACAGTTCTCTCCATTTTTGTTCTTAGTTTCTGCTGTTTTATTCACCTTCAAATTACACAGAAAATGTTCTCTGTATAACTTAGGCCTAAGAGAACTGAACCGTTAAATACATGAGAAGATAAATAAATAAAACCTACCTCATGTTAGCTTAACAAAACTACATGAAAATGTAACACCACATATATAACCACCATATGATATTTGAAATGTTACGTTTTCACTAAAACCAGTGGTTTTCAAACTTTTTTCATTTGTGTGTCCCTAAAAATTTTTGAATGGATGTACAGACCCCTTCTGACATCTTAGACATGGTCTCTGGACTCTCAGAGGCCTACAGACCACAGGTTGAAAACCACTGCTCTAAATGAACACATAATTGCTTTGAAGTAGCACCTACTGTAGTTATTTAAATTTACAGGGTCAGTTGTGGGATTGAGTGTTTGGGGACTGTTTGAGCCTTTGTTCCCTGGATCATTCCTGATTAACTTTCATCAGCTGCAATCAGCCTTGCGATCACCCTTCCCCTGTCTGATTAATGAGGGGATAGGACTGACCTAGGAGAGAAGACCTTAACTGCCAGAGGCTAGGCAACCAAGAGGCACTAGCAAATCAGGGAGTTTGAGAGGGAGTTTGTAGGAGGGAGTTGTAATATAATTGCTATGGTTAGGAAGGGCTGCATCGCCAGTGCTAGCACTGCTCCTGCCTTCTCTACCTGCACCTGGATCTAGCCAACCAGGCCATGGATGCCTCTACACCATCAGGGCTTTGGATCTCGCCCACGGGACTGCCGCCCCCGTGGCGCCATGGGGCCCGTGCCACTCCTGGAAGTGGCTGGCACCACGTCCCTGCGGCCCTGGAAGGTGGGGGGGTGCACAGGGCTTCATGCACTGTCCTTGCCTGCAGGCATCTCCCCCCGCTCATCCCATTGGCCGGGAATGGGGAACCATAGCCAATGGGAGCTTCAGGGGAGGTACCCGCAGTGAGAGCAGTGCGGAGCCTTCTGCCCTCCCTCCCCCAGGGGTCGCAGGGACGTGTTGCTGGCCGCTTCCAGGATCAGCATTGTGAAGGGCCAGGGCAGGCCAGCCCCACTGCATACCGCTGCCAGCCCAGAGCTGCTCCAGGTAAGCGGTGCCGGGCCAGAGCCCACTACCTGAACCCCCTCCTGCACCCCAAACCCCTGCCCTAAGCCCCTTCCTGTACACCGCACCCCCTCTCACACCCTGCACTCCCTCCCGCATCCCAACCCCTTCTCCAGCCCTACATTCATGGCTCTGCATGCAATTTCCCTACTCAGATGTGGCCCTTAGGCCAAAAAGTTTGCCTGCCCCTGCTCTACACAGATCCTGGTATGGATTTGCAGACTGTATCCTGCATTTCCCACTCACAGAAAGCCAGGCTGGGGGGACCATCCAGTGTGAAAGTTGTCTGCTGGTGGAATCTTTCAGGTAGCAGGTGGGAGAGCTACAGGAGGTGGTGGCTGGGCTGATGAGCATCCATGCTCATGAGGAATTCATTGAGCGTATTCACATACAGACATCTAAGTCTTAGGAAGCTATCCAGCTAGAGAAGACTGCAGTCACACCACCAGGGGAGGATATTGCTTGACAAAGGGTGGACACTGGCTGGTGGTTATTTCTGGAAGCAGGCAATGCTCAACCCATACTCCCAACCCACCCACCATAGTGATTAAGAACCATTATGCTGCCCTGGCAACAAGCAATGAGGAATCACCTCCAAAGGTGGAGGACGAGGAGAAGCCAAGTACCCCCACGGCTGTGAGGATCACAGCCACCACTCCCAGGAGGAAACTTAGGGTAGTGATGGTCGGCGACTCTCTTCTGAGGGCCCATCTGTCAGCCTGACATGGCATCCTGGGAGCTGTGCCGCATGCCAGGGGCACAGATATTACAGAGATAGTGTCAAGGATCATCTACCCCTCTAACTACTAGCCCATTCTCCTCATCCATGTGGGCACTAGTGATACTGTGAGGTATGACCCTCAGCAGATCAGAAATGACTACAGGGCTCTGGGAGTAAGGGTGAAGATGTTGGGAGCACAGGTGGTGTTCTCTTCGATCCTTCTGGTCAAGGACAGGGCCCAGGCAGAGACAGATGCATCCTGGAGGTGAATGCTTGGCTGCGAGGATGATGTTGCAAGGAGGGCTTCGGCTTCCTTGACCATGGGATGCAGTTCCGGGAAGAAGGACTGCTAAGCTGGGATGGGGTCAGCCTATCAGGGAACGGGAAGAGCATATCTAGATACAGAGTGGCTAACCTAGTCAGGAAGGCTTTAAACTAGGTTCGATGGGGGCAGGTGACAAAAGCCTGCAGGTAAGTTAAAAACATGGAGACCTGGGAGATGGGTTGGAATCTGGGGGGAGCATGAGCTGTTATAGTAGGGATAAGGGAGAGAGACAAGAGAGAATATTGGGGGAAATCAGATCAGTATCTTAGATATTTGTAAACTAATGTGAGAAGTATGAGCAAGAAGCAGGAAGAACTTGAAATGCTAGTTAATTAACACAACTATGATATAGTTGGTGTCACAGACTGATGATACGCATGACTGGAATATTCGTACAGAAGGGTTCAGCTTGCTCAGGAAGGACCGGCAGGGAAAAAAAGGGAGGAGGCATTGCCTCATATAGAAACTGTATGCACTTGGACTGAGGTTGAGATGGAATTAGGAGACAGACTTGTTGAAAATCTCTGGGTAAGGAGAAAAGTGATAAAAAACAAGGGTTATGTTATGGTAGAGGTCTACTACAGACCACCTAACCAGGAAGAAGAGGTTGATCAGGCTTTTTTTAAACAACTAACAAAATCATCCAAAGTACAGGACTTTGTGGTGATAGGGAACTTCAACTACTCAGACATCTGCTGGGAAAATAACACAGCAGGGCACAGATTATCCAATAAATTCTTGGAATGTACAGTATGGGTATAGGGGCAGGATTTTATATTTGTATATCAGAATGAATGTATGAGTTGATTATCCTGCCAGCCACCCTTTTTGAATAGCAGAAAGGAATGACGCTCTAGGACATTGGCAGAAATGCATCTGACAGACTGCCAGTGTCTGTACTGATGTTAAGGCAGGGACGGACCAGAACAATCCTTATGACTGATTAGGGTCACCCTTTTGTTTTAGGATACGTTATAATGTCTACTATAGTTTCCTATATGTATTATAAATTAGGCAGGCTAGTTAAATATACATTTCTTTGTTTTAAGGTTTAGTAAGTAAGAGACAGGATTTTGTATTGTGTCTACGTTAAGTAGATTATAGGAATGTTGAAGGCCTGGGCCAGAACATGAACTGTTTTGATTATAAGATTTAGTAAGGTTTAATTTACAATGCCTTTCTTGCTCAACATAAAAACTGCTGTATACCTTTGAAGATCTCTGTAAAAGACTGTGTGAATGAGGGATGCATGCATCAGGAAAAGATAAGGTGTGAAGGCCATTGTTGTAGCTAGATGGTCAAGGAACAAGGAGTGAAGAGACTTAATGACACCAGAGAACCATCAACACACATCCATAATTAAAGAAGGGCAGGCTGAGAATCTGAGGTGGATGCTGGCACCCCTAAAGACAAGACAATTGATTAAATCGAAACCAGGACAGGATGACCCTCTCTGAGGTGTTTTGGAATGCTAACATCAAAAGATAACACCAATTAAGGAGTAATTGGTCACAAACTGACATAGCAAAATCCATAGACTTCAAGAGAGAAAAAAAAGGCTATAAGAAAAGGGTGCTTGACAATGGGACTTTGTGTTCATCTTGCCACAACTCTAGGAGCATCAGATCGCAACCAACAGAGCCTGGCTCCCCTCTACAACCAATCTGTCTGGACACTAGATTGATCCAGACTCTAGACTGGTAACTATAAACATCAGCTGGCGGACTGTGTGCATGCTGTGTGTGTGTAACTGAAAAGCATATGCTAACTCAGGGGTCGGCAACCTTTCAGAAGTGGAGTGCCAAGTCATCATTTATTCACTCTAATTTAAGGTTTCGTGTGCCAGTTAAACATTTAACGTTTTTAGAAGGTCTCTTTCTATGAGTCTATAATGTATAACTAAACTATTGTTGTATGTAAAGTAAATAAGGTTTTTAAAATGTTTAAAGCTTCATTTAAAATTAAATTAAAATGGAGAGCCCCCCGGACTGATGGCCAGGACCTGGGCAGTCTGAGTGCCACTGAAAATCAGCTCGTGTGCCACCTTCGGCATGTGTGCCATAGGTTGCATACCCGAGTGCTAACTGCTGTATTCTCATAAATAGCAAGTCTAAGGGGAAAACCAATTGAAGACAGTTGGCAGTTTGACAAAGAGGCATTATTAAGGCCACAAGAGAAAACTATCCCACTGCGTAGGAAAGATAGGAAGAATAGTAAGAGACAACACTGGCTTAATTAGGAGATCTTCAATGATCTGGAACTGAAAAAAAAAATGAGTCCTACAAAAAGTGGAAACTAGGTCAAATTACAAAGGATGAATATAAACAAATAACACAAGTATGTAGGGACAAAATTAGAAAAGCCAAGGCACAAAATGAGATTAAACTATCTAGAGACATAAAAGGTAACAAGAAAACAAATACATTAGAAGCAAGAGGAAGACGAAGGACAGGGTAGGCCCATCATCCAATGAGGAGGGAAAAACAACAGAAAATGTGGAAATGAAAGAAGTGATAAATGACATTTTTGTTTAGTTTTTCACCACACAGGCTGGTGATGGTGATTGGCCATCTAATGTAGTGAATGCTAGTGAAATGAGGTAGGATCAGTGGCTAAAATAGGGAAACAACAAGTTAGAAATTACTTGGACAAATTAGATGTCTTCAAATCACCAAGGCCTGATTAAATACATCTTAGAGTACTCAAGAAGCTGACTGAGGAGATATCTGAGCTATTAGTGATTATCTTTGAAAAGTTATGGGAGATGGGAGAGATTCCAGAGGACTGGAAAAGGGTAAATATAGTACCAATCTATAAAAAGGGAAATAAGGATAACTTGGGGAATTACAGATGTCACCTTAACTTCAGTACCCGGAAAGATAATGAAGCTAATAACTAAGCAATCAGTTTGTAAACACCTAGAAGGTAATAAAGTGATGAATAACAATCAACATATATTTGACAAGAACAAGCCATGTCAAACCAACCTTATAGCTTTCTTTGATAGGATAACAAGCCTTGGGGATCAGGGGAAGCAGTCGATGTGGTATATCTTGACTAGTAAGGCTTTTGATACTGTCTCACATGATCTTCTCATACAAAAAAAAAACTAGGGAAATACAACCTAGATGTCTAGATGCCGTCCACTGAGCTTTTAAAAGCAATATCTTATTTAAGCTAAAATGTATGACAGACTCTAAATGACCAACTGGTTTATCATCATGAAAACCAGTTAATTTAGGATTTCAGTTACTCTCTGGTATAGAGGATCCCACACAATGTAATAAATTTGCTTAGCCTTTTTTCTAAGGAGCCTACATCTTGTTTGTAGTGAATCTCAAGTATTTTTACAAGGCTGAGCTCAGAATTAGTTGATTTGATCCTGATTTCCAATGTACAGGGTTCCCGCCTCCCTCAATTTTTTTGCGGTTGATGCATATATGTATCAGTTGCCATTGGCTCTACCTGGGCTACCATGTTTACTTGTTTGCTAGCAGTCTGGCACATTATTGGCAAAGGTGCTATAACATTCTTACTGTGGGGTCTCTTCTGTTGTCAGACACTTCTCTTATATGGTTAGAGGCAGTTCCTCTGCCCTGAACAGTAACATCTGTTTATGTTCTATATAGCCTGGATTATTACAGCTTTACAAATTTTCCAATCCCCTCTCCTTGACTAGGAGTAGCTGTTTTCCAACTACAACAGTTGTTCCACTGGGCACATTCAATAGAGCTCTGAATATGGTATGAATGTCAGTTCATCATTGGTCTATACCATTGGCAGCTACAAAATGTAAGACAAAATAAAAGTCATAAATTGGTTCAAATCCCCTGTCTGTTTCCCACTTGTGCAGTCCCATGCGCTTACAGTCATTTCCTTACCATTAGTATTATTCCACAATGCTTCATACACACACACACACAACTAATTTCTAGAGTCAAAAGGAATTTTCACAAGCAAAATTTGAATTTTCTTTTACGTCCAATAAATCCTGCTCCCAATGGAGGTGGCAATAATCTTTGCACACTAAACTACTGAGGCTTTCTCTGCAGTGATGTGCTCTTTTACCTCCACTTTCGAAGAAAGGACATACCATTTTTAGATATTTCTGACATCAATTCCAGCAGGTCTCCACGTTTTCTTCAGAAACTGAAGCTCCTCATATATTCCGTCTCAGTGAGGAAAAATACTGTCTTTTAGGTTTCTCAGTCACCCTGTTGTTTACATAGCTGTTTGGATCCAGTCACTATTCAAGGCTCCTTTTGCCCAAGCTGTTTCATTTTAGTCTGTAGACTTGTCAAATTGTTATACAGTGTCTCAACCACCCCTTTTAGAGCTGTGCTATCCTTGCTCAAGATGGTTTAAAAATGTTCCTTTAGTTGAACAATTCCAGCAGAACAATATGGAGGTGGAGCCACATATCTTGAGTATTAGCAAATGGAATAACCTACTTAGCCACCATTTTAGAGTTGACATTTCTTTAACAGTAATTGTTTTTATTATGGGTTCGAGTATGCTACTAATTTATGTCAACTTGTAATTTACACTAATTTGTTGCCAATTTCTATTAGGCTTAGGAATTCTGGTAGCACATACACACTTTGTGAATAAAAGTAAATATTCACAATCAATGGTGTACCTTAAAGTGGAATTTGTAAAAAAGGAAAAAGTAAGTAAAAATTCTGAATTTCAGATCAAGAGATCAAGGTAGTTTTTCTAGGGATGCATCTGGTAATGCTGCAGATATCAAACTCCTCCTATCAAGTACACTTATGGGATTCCAGACTCAGGAAATGATCAACTTTCTTTGCTACCTAAAGCCTAATCAGGACACAGTTTGTAAATTTCCATTTTGTCAATACTTAAGAGTTTCCCTAATGCCCTTCAAAGTCTGACTGTATCTTAAATCTTCCAGATCTTCAGCTTCTCAAACGCCTGCATCTTGCATTCCTAGAATCAGCTGTTTCCAGAATGTTGTGATTCAGCAGTGCTTCTCAGCTCCAAATCTTGGGTGTTTTATACTTTCTGTGTCCAAATGGGATAAGCCGCTGGTGATTCTGACTGGCTGGTAAAAAGCCCTCTTTCAAGACCTTTGCTCAGTTCCCACTGTACTGCTCTCATCCTCCAATTTTATAGAAAATGCTCTTTAGTTCACTAATTCCTAAGTTATGCAAGTATTTAAACAGAGAGACAAAGAAATTTAATGCAAAGCTCATTACACAAAGAAGTTGAAAGATTTAAACAGTTCCATTACAGGTGGAAACTGAGCCTTGAACAATGGTGCAACACAAGCCCTATGTACCACTTTAGTCATTATGACAGGACTTAAGTGGTGCATTTGCCTTGAGCTAGTCCTTTGCATAGGGTGACTCTCACCTTACATAGGAAATACCTCAAACTGTCAGACCAGTTGTCAAGGTTCCTTCCCCACTCTGAACTTTAGGGTACAGATGTGGGGACCTGCATGGACACTTCTAGGCTTAATTACCAGCTTAGATCTGGTATCGCTGCCACCACCCCCAAGCACTACTTTTCTCCCCAGAGTAGTCTTGAGAGACTTCATCAATTTCCTGGTGAACCTAGATCCAAACCCCTTGGATCTTAAAACAAGGAGAAATTAACCATCCTCCTTCCTTTCTCCCACCAACTCCTGGTGGATCCAGATCCACCCCCTTGGATCTAAAAACAAGGAAAAAATCAATCATGTATTTAAAAAGAAGGCTTTTAATTAAAGAAAAGAAAGGTAAAAGAAAACCGTCTGGGAGAGATTAGCATGCCAGCTACTCTCACAGACAACAGATTCAAAACACAGAAGATGTTCCCCTGGACAAAAACTTTAATACACACAAGAATACCCAAATTTGATAATTCTCTTAATGGTACCAAAACAAGTTACAAAGAAAATAAATATAAACCTATTTGTCCCTTTCTAAAACTTACTACTCTGATAAGATGCTGGTTCCTTGATCTTTTTCACTCCGGCTGAAACTGAAACTCTAAACAAAGGAAAACTTCCCTCCTTCCGTTTGAAACATCTTGTTCCCCCATTGGTTCCTCTGGTCAGGTGTCAGCTAGGCTAGGTGAACTTCTTAACCCTTTACAGGTAAAAGAGGCATTAACCCTTAACTATCTGTTTATGATACACCTCCCAAATCTCAGACAGTGTTGAACTACACTGGTGGTGATTTCTTCCTAGAACTTCAGAATAAACAGATTAATACAACACATGCACCTTTACATATACTACTAATTATGTAAAACTACAAGAATTTTCACATTTCAAGGACAATTTTAATCAGTTAACTCTGGGAAACTTTCACGGGAGAGTGCATCAGCTACTTTGTTAGAAGTTCCTGAAATGTGTTAAATTTCAAAATCAAAATCTTGGAGAGCTAAACTCCATCGAAGAAGTTTTTTGTTGTTTCCCTTCGCAGTATGAAGCCACTTTAGCGCAGCATGGTCGGTTTGTAGCTGGAAAGGCCATTCCCAAACGTATGGGCTTAGCTTTTCCAGGGCATACACAATGGCGTAGCATTCTTTTTCACTGATTGACCAGTGGCTTTCCCTCTCAGAAAATTTCTTGCTGAGAAACACGACAGGATGGAATTCTTGATCCGGTCCTTCCTGCATTAAAACTGCTCCTACACCATACTCAGATGCATCTGTGGTTACTAGGAATGGTTTGACAAAGTCTAGGCCCTTAGCACAGGATCAGACATGAGAGTCGCCTTAAGCTGGTTAAAGGCCTTTTGACACTCATCAGTCCACTTAACTGCATTTGGCTGTGTCTTTCTGGTCAGGTCTGTTAGTGGGGCAGCGATTTGGCTGTAGTGTGGTACAAATCGCCTATAATATCCGGCCAAGCCTAAGAAGGATTCGACCTGTTTCTTTGACTTTGGGACAGGCCACTTTTGGACAGCACTTTTGGGAGGGGATTTATCGTTCCTTGACCCACCTGGTGTCCAAGGTAAGTCACTCTATTTTGGCCTATTTGACACTTTTTAGCCTTAAGAGTTAGTCCTGCCTGCCTGATGCGCTCAAAGACTTTTTCCAGGTGCTCCAGCTGTTCTGCCCATGAATCAGAAAAAATTGCCACATCATCGAGGTAGGCAACTGCAGATTCTCCCAATCCTGCTAGGAGACCATCTACAAGTCTTTGGAAGGTGGCAGGTGCATTTCACAGCCCAAAACGAAGCACATTAAATTATACACCCCTGCATGGGTGATGAAGGCTGACCTTTCCTTGGTGGGTTCATCTAGTGGTACTTGCCAGTACCCCTTGGTTAAGTCTAATGTAGAGATGAACTGGGCACGTCCCAATTTCTTCAATAGCTCATCGGTGCGTGGCATTGGATAGTTGTCGGGACAAGTTACTGCATTTAGCTTACAGTAGTCCATGCAAAAGTGTATCTCCCCATCTGGTTTGGGAACTAGAACCATTGGAGATGCCCAGGCACTGTTAGAGGGGCGGATTATACCCATCTGTAGCATGCTTTGGATCGCCCGTTCTATAGCAGCTTGGGCATGAGGAGACACCCGGTAGGGTGGGGTTCTAATTGAGTGAGCACTACCTGTGTCAATGGAATGGTATGCCCGTTCAGTCTGTCCTGGGGTGGCTGAGAATATTGGCGCAAAGCTAGTGCACAGCTCCTTGATCTGCTGTCGCTGCAGACATCCAAGGGTCGCGAAGAGGTTCACCTCTTCCACGCCACCGTCACTTTTTCCTTTGTAGTAGACACCTTCAGGCCACTCAGCATCATCTCTCCCTGGGCTGTAAACTGACAAACCTTTAATTCTCTGGAATAAAAGGGCTTTAGAGAATTAACATGGTACACTTTAGGCTTGAGGGTTGAGGTGGGGAATGCTATGAGATAGTTAACAGCTCCCAGGTGCTCTTGGACCATGAATGGCCCTTCCCATGATGCTTCCATCTTATGGGCCCGGAGCACCTTTAAGACCATAACCTGGTCCCCTACTTTGAAGGAACGCTCTCTGGTATGTTTATCATATCAGGCCTTCTGCTCTTCCTGAGCATCCTTTAGGTTTTCTTTAGCAAGGGCTAAAGAGTGTCGGAGGGTGCTTTGTAGGTTGCTTACAAAGTCTAGAATGTTAGTTCCTGGAGAAGGCGTAAAGCCCTCCCATTGCTGCTTCACCAACTGTAATGGCCCCTTAACCTCGTGGCCATACATAAGTTTGACTGGTGAAAACCCTAAACTGAGATGTGGTACAGCCCTGTAGGCAAAAAGCAACTGCTGCAACACTAGCTCCCAATCACTGGAGTGTTCATTTACGATTTTACATATCATGGCCCCAAAAGTTCCATTAAACCTCTCCAACAGGCCATTGGTCGTAAGGGGTAGCAACCAAGAGATTCACCCCATGAGCTTCCCACAGGTTTTTCATTGTCCCTGCCAGGAAGTTAGTTCCCGAATCTGTAATGATGCCGGAGGGCCAACCTACCCTGGCAAAAATATCTGCTAAGACCTGGCACACACTTTTAGCCCTGGTGTTGCTTACAGCTACTGCTTCCAGCCATCGGGTAGCAAAATCCATGAAAGTCAGTATATACTGCTTTCCTCTGGGGGTCTTCTTTGGGAAAGGACCCAGAGTATCCACAGCTACTCGCTGAAATGGGACCTAAATTATGGGGAGTGGCTGGAGAGGGGCTTTGATCTCGTCTTGAGGCTTTCCCACTCGTTGGCACACCTCACAAGACCTGACATAATTAGCAACGTCCTTGCCCATTCCCTCCCAGTGGAAAGACTTCTCCAACCGGTCCTTGGTTCTGTTCACCCCGGAATGGCCACTGGGATGATCATGGCATAAGCTCAAGAGCTTTACTCGGTACTTAGTTGGAACTACCAACTGTCTTTGAGGACGCCAGTCTTCCTGGTATCCGCCAGAAAGAGTCTTCTTGTATAAAAGTCCTTGTTCCACAACAAACCGGGATCGATTAGAAGAGCTGAGAGGCAGTTGGGTGCTCCGTGCCGCCGCTCAAGCTTTCTGAAGGCTGTCATCTGCTTCCTGCTCAGCCTGGAACTGTTCCCTTGATGCTGGAGACACCAGTTCCTCTTTAGACTGTGGACTTGGGCTTGGTCCCTCTGGAAGCAATGCAGGTGATTGGGTTGTTCTTGTTGATTGTGAACCGCTCTCAGCTGGTGCACTATGTGATATTTCAGGCTCCAGCTGAGCCTCTGGGGTAAGGTTGTCTGCTGCTTCTGCCAGTTCAGGCCCGCTTGTGCCCTCTGGTGTTGGAGTTGTAAATGGGTTTGCAATCACTGGAGTCAGTGCTGGCAACGGTTCTGGTGCTGGTTGCTTCGTCAGTTCCAGTTCTGGGACTGAATTCACTACAGCTATAGCATTCATGGGTAGAAGATCCGGTTCCACCACCTCTGTCTGGTCTCTGGTAACACAGACGGGGCCCTGGTGGACGGCTCAGGAACAGGGATGGATGTGGAAGCTTGCTTGGCTTGGCTGCGTGTGACCATTTCCACCCTTTTGGCCAGCTTCACATGGTTGGCCAAGTCTTCCCCCAGTAGCATGGGGATGGGATAATTGTCATAGACTGCAAAAGTCCACAGTCCTGACCAGCCATTGTACTGGACAGGCAACTCAGCTGCAGGCAAGTTTAAAGATTTTGACATGAATGAGTGAATTGTCACTTGGGCCTCTGGGTTGAACTGGGGATCCACTAAGGATTGTTGGATAGCTGACACTTGTGCCCCAGTGTCTCTCCACATGATAACCTTCTTTCCGCCCACTCTCAAGGTTTCCCTTTACTCTGAGGGTATTTGAGAGGCATCTGGGCCTGGGGATCTTTGGTGTGATTATGGTATAATGAACTGTAATCGGTTGGGGTTCTTGGGGCTGTGGGCCTTTATATGTCCCAGTTCATTACATTTAAAACATCGCCCAGCTGACTGGTCACTGGGCCGAGGTGGGTTGCTGGAGACCGGTGAGGTGGGACAATAAGGTGTCTGGGGCTTTCTTTGGGTTGTAGGTGGGGCCTTGGGTTGCGCCCGGTGATAGAGTTTGGTTTCGGTTTGCTCCCTCTGATACTCACTCCAACTGCTAGTAGTTTTTTTCTTTTCTGCCACTTCCACCCATTTGGCTCCAATCTCCCCCGCCTCGGTTACAGTTTTGGGCTTCTCATCTAAGATGTACCTTTCTATTTCCTCAGGAACATCCTCTAAGAACTGCTCCATTTGCATCAGGAGGGACAGCTCTTCCAGAGAGTTAACAGTTGCTCCTGATATCCAGGCATCCCAATTCTTTCCAACGTGGTTGGCGTGTTGGGTAAATGACATATCTGGTTTCCACCTTAGGGCTCAGAACCGCCGACGGGCATGCTCAGTTGTTAGCCCCATTCTGATTCTGGCCTTGGTTTGAAAAAGTTTATAATCATTCATGCGTTCCTTAGGCATTTCAACCGCCACCTCTGCTAAGGGACCACTGAGCTGTGGCCTCAGCTCTATCATGTACTGGTCTGTAGAGATGCTGTATCCAAGGCAGGCCCTTTTGAAATTTTCTAAGCAGGCCTCAGTATCATCACCTGCCTTGTAGGTGAGAAATTTTCTGGGATGGGAAACAGTACCTGGAGAAGGGTTGTTAGTGTTGGCTGGTACATCCTGCTTAGCCCTTGCTAATTCCAGTTCATGCTTTCTTTCTCTTTCACTCTCCTCCATCTCTTTTTCTCTCGCCTCCATCTCTTTTTCTCTTGCCTCCATAGCTCTTTTGTGGGCAGCCTCTTTGGCTTTCTCTTCTCTCTGGTGGGCAGCCTCATCTCTGGCCATCTGTCTGTCATGTTCCTTTTGGCTCTCCTCAGCCTGGAGTATGGCTAATTCCAGCTCCTGTTGTATGTTTTTTTTTTCCTTTGCTTGACATGTTTCCCTGCTCTGCATGAGCTATCTTGGTTTGCGAGGTAAAAACAAAAACAAAAAAAAAAAACCCACAGCTTTTAACTGGACTCAGAATGAGAAGAGACCAGAAAAACTGGTTTGTAACTTGTCTTTTGCAAACTGTTAATTACCCTCCAGCTAAGCCCAGCTGGAATCCTTTCTAACAAAGCCTTGTTAGAAAAACCTTTATCTGTTTGCCTTCAGGGTATCTCTCCTTCACTGCTTCCCCAGCATCTCAAAGGAGGAAAAAAAAATCTGTCTTTTTGTTCCTAAAAAATCCCTCACCGCTGCTCACCATGTCAAGGTTCCTTCCCCACTCTGAACTTTAGGGTACAGATGTGGGGACCTGCATGGACACTTCTAAGCTTAATTACCAGCTTAGATCTGGTATCGCTGCCACCACCCCCAAGTACTGCTTTTCTCCCCTGGGTAGTCTGGGTGAACTTCTTAACCCTTTACAGGTAAAAGAGGCATTAACTCTTAACTATCTGTTTATGACACCAGTAGAAACATTTTAAATGTGACCCTTTAAGTTAACAAAATCATGCAAATCTTATGTCACAAACATAAAAACTATAATCATTATAAAAAGTTATGCTTTCCTATACCAAAGCAAATATGCTGGGGCAATGTGACTGAAAGGTGCATATTACAACCAAACTTCCAACCCTTTCACACCAACTTGACCCTCACTCTTTTCAAATCCCTCCATTAAAAATATAGTTCCTCCCTCTGTCCAGTATTAATCAGCAACAAACACTGTCATATTTATTAACCAAAATATCCCAAGAAAACGGACCACAGCAACAATCCTGCATTGCTTTGCACTAAAGCCACCTTCCGGTCACTGAAGGCACTATGTGTAGGAATTATACCTTTTCCTTTAAACTGTGAACTCTTCCCCATTGGCTTTGTACACTGCCAAGCACTATGCTCTTAATAAATAAATAAATAAATAAATAAATATTGCTATTTTGTTACAATACAATCCATATATTATTAGATAGTATTACTTTAGAATTATATTTTAATAGCATACAGTTGATCATTATAAATGAAAGGGTTTTTTTGTTGTTGTTTTTGTTTTTTTGGTAATAGAGAACTATTGTACTAGTTAAGTTAATTATAATATTTGCACTCCAGGACCTGATCATGTGGTATGTACAACACTGATATATCAATGGGAGCTGTGGGCACACATGGATCGCTGGCTGCTGGGAAGGATGCCAGGGAGGACAACACAGACAAACTCTTCATAGAAGATGACATATACATTGTGTGTATGAAAATCCCACTGATCTCAATGGGAGTTCTACATGCAGATCACTGAAATATGGTATCCTAGAGGAGAAAGATATTTCCAGAAGTTCTCAATAATAATTTTAAGATAGTTAAGATGACCTTTTGTTCAAAAATGGAATGGCCTGGTAATTTCTCAATGAAGTTGTTTTAAAAATAATATTACTGCAATAATGAACACTTAACAAGAATGTGAATTCTCTTAATGTCACTGTTGGATAGCTTAGTTGAGCACAGTATTTTGTTTTCTTTAATAGTACAGAGATATGTGAAAGGCACAAATATACTAGCATTCAAACACTTTTTATATCCTGAGGAACATCTTTATATTTTTGCACTTTTGAACAGTGCTTAAGTAAATAAAAGAGAGTGGACCCGGTCCTCCATGACAGAAGTCTAATAAAAGCAGAATCAAACCCAGTGTCTGTGAGTAAACAGATTCAGTAAATAGATAATAGATACACAGACATTCTCGGTCACAGTGTAGGCACTGTCTCCACAAACTATGGCAGCTGTGATTTACGAGGAATTTCACTGTGTTTCCAGGGTATTATTGTGATTTTTATAATCAAACTTTTTACACCTCAATTTGTAACAAAATATCAAGATACACTGAAATATATTCAAGTATGGCCTATATCATGCTCTCCTATAGAAAACAAAAACAAACAAAACAAAAGAACCATCAAAGGAATCATTTAAATCGAAATTTTGGAGATACCAAAATCATAAACTTCCTGAAGACTCATCTTTTGGGGGACAGAGCATGAAAGTAGGGGATATAAATATATAGGGAATATATGTGAAATCTGGGATGTCCTAAGGTGTTTGGGATTTTTCCATTAATGTTAGGACATTTTCATGTTTTAGGACACAAAGCCCTCCCCACTAAAACAGGTACTGCTAACGAGCTACAAAGGGTTTACAAAGATTCTGCGTAGAGTCTCTGTATTTTGGCTCCATTCCCTACTTGTTCATTCCCCAACCCCAAATACCTGCAGCCACAACCACACAATGCTCACACCAAAGGGTATCTTTCAATAGGGAAATGAAGCCTCTCTCTGCTTCCCCTTCCTTCCTAACCTTATACACTTAGGGGTAAATCCACATCCTTTCTCTGTGGAGATCCCCTTTCAGTGGAATTGGATGAGAAGTAATCTGCATGTGGAGGGGCTACTCAGGATTGGTACAGGAGGATGGATTTGCTCTTTATAGGTTCCTGAACAGTGATTTGTGCAAGTAACATTCTCTCCCTTCCATATAGTGGAAAGAGGAGACAATGCTCTTAAGAATCTTAATATTACTTTTGACAAATGATTTTTAAGACTAACCTGCATATACCACTTCAATTGCCATCAGTAGGTGTTAACCTCATGTATCTAAGGGCAGAATGTGGCACATGAGGCCTGATTTTGAGCTCACTTACTCAGATGTTAATCAAGACTCCTCCATCCAAATACTTGGGATTACATTTGTCAAAACCATTGTGAGATCAGAATCAAATGTTATTTCCAGGATAAATATGTAATTTTGTAAAAATAAGCAATAGGGATTTAAAGCTATACAAAAAGAAAACCTAAATAAAATAATGAAATAAAAAAGGAGCTGCCAGTTAAACGGAGAATATGAATTTCTACCAATTTGGAGTGATTTCATTATTCACTATTCAGTTCACTATAGTATCTCAAATTTACTTTATTTAGTATGAAAGGTATTTAATTCCTTACTTGTTTCTTTTGAATTTCCTTCCTTTTCTAATGTTATAAACCTGGATGTCTTAGTCAGCAGACCAGTTCTATTATCACAACATTAGTGGACTAACAGAGATGTGGAGGTATGGGTAAACTCCTTTTTTCTATTTCCCTGAAAATGTTAGGTCCTATATCTGTAACTCCATGGAGTGTGATTTACCACTGTGGTCCTCAATTAAACTGCAGCTGTTGCATCACAGTATGCCATTGCAGAACACATTAATTCATGCCAAAGCACAAACAGAATGATACAATCCAAAACAGCAAAAAGCAATGCTGGATATTCTGAACATCTCTATTGCACTTTATGACTGTATGGCTGCTCTTTGACCAGTGAAGAACACAGAAATCATACAAAACAGAAAAAGATTTTTTTTGAAATTAACTTTCCCCAAACTGTCGTTTAACAAAAAATAATTTCTTCTCTGTTTTGCATTAAGAGATCATTTGGAACACCAGCAAAAGAAATTTGGAAGAATATATTTGGAAGCTGAGATACTCTGTTCAGCTGATGATGTTTATTATAAGGAAATTACATATAACAGTGAGTTTCTCAGTAATGTACAAGTACTGTTCTGAAGAGTGACTATGTAAAAAATGCACATTCTTACTCAAAGGAGGTGCTCCCTGTGGATAATTCACAGTCATATCCAATTGCTGAAGTGAGAAAAACATTTCCACATCCCACTCTTTAAAATATTTGACTTGTTAGCACCTCAAAGTCCATACAGATACGAGTGAGTTGTATTCTTATCTGGCTCACACATCACAAATAGGATTGTTTTATAAGTTCCAACTGCATGTTGATTAGATGTACTTGTACCACCTCAGTGAAGACACTGGTGCTGCACTGATGTACCTGAGGATATAAATTGGCCTGCAGAATCTTTATACAACTGATGATGCATGACAAAGAAGGAATCCTTAGCCTGACTCTCCAAAACTAAGCTGAGTTTGCATGGCTCGGAGCTGGGAGAAAATAATCTTTTTAGTTGTAAACTGAGCATATTTGATACGGAAACCACGGAAAAACAATAAAATTGGAATTCAACAATGTCATTTTTACAGAGTCACATTTCAGAAGTAGAATTTTGCATAGGTTTCATTACATTTTTATCAGCAAATTTAAATATGAATATGCTCTGGTGGTCTGAAGCTGTTAGTCTTCACACTAAAAATGACACAGCAGACAGCAGTTTGATCAAGTGCTGATAAACTCAAAGCATAGACATTGCTGAAAAAGACATTCTAATGCATGTAAAATATGTCTTTTAAAACAGTGCTTCTCAAAGCCAGTCCGCCGCTTGTTCAGGGAAAGCCCCTGGCGGGCCGGGCCGGTTTGTGTACCTGCCACGTCTGCAGGTTCGGCTGATCACGTCTCCCATTGGCCGCGGTTTGCCGCTCCAGGCCAATGGGGGCTGCGGGAAGCGGCGCGGGCCGAGGGACATGCTGGCTGCCACTTCCCGCCGTCCCCATTGGCCTGGAGCAGCGAACCGCAGCCAGTGGAAGCCGCAATTGGCCGAACCTGTGGACGCGGCAGGTAAACAAACCGTCTCGGCCTGCCAGGGGCTCTCCCTGAACAAGTGGCAGACTGGCTTTGAGAACCACTGTTCTAAATCAAATTTAAAATAAAATTTTATTTTTGTTTTGTCATTTTAACTTAAATTTCATTGCTGATACAAACTACCCTATTCTATGAGAAAAAATTATTTCAAGTTCAATACTGGTTTTATATCTAAATGGAGAAGTAAAACAAAAAAGATGTTAACTGTATATGATGCCATAGAGATTACAATGAAGTGTTTTATTGAGTGAGGCTATTTCTTCCATCACACCCACTGTAAATCAAGAGCAATTCCTATGAAGTCAGTGGAGTTACAATGGTATAAAACGAGGGGAAAGGGAGAGAAAAATCAGACTAATTTTCTAATTTTCTTTGGAAAGTTTGTAGTTTTCTAAACAATAAAAATACGACTCTAATCTTGAAACACTGAACCTTGAATTGTGATTATTTCTAAAAAATTCTAATATTTTACTCTATTATTACAAAGATTAACATTTTTAGTTATTTTATGAAAATTATGTGTCTATACCATCCACTGTGAGCCATATGTTCCCTTTTGTAGAAAAAAAAGCAAGAAATGGGATAGAAGTGCAAAGCAAAAAATATCTGTCAGCAAGCTCACATACAGCTTGATGGACCTGCATAAACAACTAATGTGCAACAAACCAGAGGAGGCCTGGCTTTGACAACCCACTGTAAAAGACAATAGTGTGTAGATCCTGTGCTGTGGACAACAAGGATGTCAAGACTTGAGCTTTTGCTTCTGTTTCAACTCAAGTTCCTTGACTGTCAACTAACCTGAGTAAGCTAACAGTTTTGTAAATATTAGTCAAGACACTCCACAAATGAGCTGCAGGGGTGTTGTTTGTTAGTTTGTTTGTTTGGGCACTACTTCCTCAACTGTAGATTAAATACATTTGAACTTTGGCACAGCACAATCCCTCAATTGCAGATGTACCTTCCTGTGACTGTTTTAATTTTGCTATGTATTAAATATCAAAAATAAGTTATTTAACCATGTACACTAGATCATTAAATAATCTAACAATCAACAGGTACCTAAGCAGTATGTGTGTATGCATATGTGTGCATGTGCGTATATATACATTTGGAAGAAGGCAGGGCTGTGAAAGACTCCAGTCTTCCTTGAAGTAACACACAAAATGCATGCATCCATGAAACAAGACAAGAGCTCCTAACTCAGTAATTTTTCTCTTTGTATAGTTACTTCTGAGGGTATTCTGTGCCAAAAAAAAATAAAAATTCTGTGCACAATATTTTAAAATTCTGCAGAATTCCGTAAATGTTATTCATCAAATAAATGTGGAGGCTCCAGCATGGCATTGAGGAGCACAGGCCACTGGCTGCACAGAGGTGGGAGATTACTCTACAGTCCCCTCCCCCTCACGACATGGATTCAGCAGTGAGGTTGCAACCAACCCTGACATAGCACAAGGACCGGACCTGCCCTAGAAACACCCCAGGGCCCTGCCTCTCCATGCCAGGTTCACCAGGTGTGAGCAGACAGGCTCAGCAAGGCAGGATCCAAGTGCGGAGGGTCTGAGTGTGGAGCAGGGGTTGGCAACCTTCGGCATATGGCCCATCAGGGTAATGCACTGAAGTACCGCAAGACATTTGTTTACAATTGATCGCTCACAGACACAGCTATCCACAGCTCCCAGGGGCCACAGTTCACCATTCCTGGCCAATGGGAGCTGCAGGAAGTGGCGGCCAGCATGTCTCTGTGGCCTGCGCTGCTTCCCGCGGCTCCTATTGGCTGGCAACGGCAAATTGTGGCCACTGGGAGCTGCGGGAGGCCGTGCCTGTGGACAGTCAATGTAAACTGGCAATGGATTACCCTGACAGGCCACGTGTGGTCCGCGGGCCACAGCTTGCCCACCACTGGCCTAATGGGTTTCCAGGTCCTAGATTTGGGTTCTATTTCTTCCTCTGCCACAGACTTGTGTGAACCTGGGTCAGATTGTGGCCAGATTTTCACATTGAGCACTCACTGCTCCATTGAATTTCCATGAGCCAACACTTCTGAAAATTAAGTAATCAGTCTCTAGGCCTCAGTTTTCCAGTTGTAAAATTGGGATAACAATCACAGAGGTATTGTGAAGATAAATCCATTAATGGCTACGGGGCTATCACATAGTCCGAATGCTACTGAAAAACCAATACATAATTAAAAAAGAATATTATTTAAGGCACAGTTTGGAAAGTGTGCAGTGTATGAAGTGTGAGGCCACATGCTGAATGATTAGAATAAAAATGAATATTCAACAGCCGTCTCATTCACTGATCATTTCCCCTCCTGCTCAGCAACTGAGGCAGGAGTCCTGTGCTACACTTTGCAACCTAATTATTCTTTTAATACCAGAGTTGTTATGTCTGGATATAAGTATGATTCCACACAAAAGGTATATTGTACATGAATGCTAGCTTCTTTCATTGGGATTTAACAGTATTAAGTGGCATTCTCCAGTAATAACTAGACACTACTAGAATTTAAATTAAGCAACAAAGGGTTTTACATGTCTCTGAATCCCTTCTAAGGGCTTTATCCTATACTCATTGCATACCCCAAAATTCCATGCACGCAATGGGATAAGCAAGAAATGCAGGATTGGGTCCTAACATAATAAAAGAAAGCCTGACATCTTGTTCTAAAAAAAAGAAGTCAGTTTTGCAGATATTTTTAATTTTGCTTCAATTCTTCTGTCAATTCTAAATGGAAGCTTCTGATTTGGGAAGAGACATAAATCTCCAGTGTCTGATCGATACAACAAAGAAAAACATGTCAGAAATTTGCTCAATACTGCAATTCTTAATATAAGTTATTAATATTTCTACATGTTTTAGACTATTTTGGCTCTAACTCTGCTGTGTTCTGATTCCTTAGTCATTAAGTATCCCTACTGATTTGATATATATTTGTGGATTCCCAAATACAGAGCTATTTTACATAGCTGAGAGGACACTCTGCAAATAGGACTTGTACACTAATGTGTATCATGGATGATCATTCATTATTACATTACAGCTAAATCAATGATATTGACAGCTCTGTTTGTCTGGTATCCTGAAGCTTTATGATTCGTATCTGTATGGCTATAGTGTATGAGTATGTTGCATATATATAATATGAGAAAGAGAGACAGAGAACGCATTTGGTCCTAGTTTGCTTCAGTTCCAAAAATGTAAATGTCCCATTACGTTCACGAGAAAGATGGCTTGCAGCCCTTTTTAAGACTCACACAAAATTTTAGCAGGAGAAAACAATTAGATAAGAAAACAATCAGATTTCTTTAAATAAGGCATTTAAAAGCTTGATGAAAACATTTCTCCCTCCCACCACAAGCAGCAAAAATACTAAAACCACAAAACATATAGTCCCAATGCTAAGATTTTTCTGCCTGAGATTTTTTTGAGGGGAAGGGAGGAAGTAGAGGAGGTTGCCTTTTTTATCTGTAACAATGCCTTCTGCAATTTGTATCAGGCATTTTTACAAGTTACAAATACAGTATAAACTTTTCTAGCATTACTAATAAAATTTAGAGATTTAGTACTGAAGTAAAACACTTTATCCATAAAAGACAATTTTATAAATTATTTCCACCTACCCGTGCTAGTGCGATAAGTGCCTGTATGTGATGGTTGCAGAGGGTCCCCCTGACTCTGGCTGAGACTCCTCATAGGGGGCTTCTGATACACTCTATCTTCGTAAATGGGATCTATATGGTGCTCTGGAGACTGCAGCGCCCTTAATTCGGAGCCAAGGTGGCTGTGCTGGCTGCTGTAAGATGCCCGAGACCCAGCTGCAAACAGATTTATACAGGAAATTTAAGAGCGAAAATCCTCCATGAAGCAGGATCCAAATTGATGAAAAGCATATTTGAAGACAACTCTTGTTTTCAACAAAAACAAAACAAAGAATTTTTAAAATGCAAAGAAAAATAACATGAAATGGCACCAGTGATGCAAGTTAATCATCTTATCGGCATCACCCAACTGTCTGCTTTTGCTTCAAAACTTGATTTCCTCAAAAGGCAGAAGATGTTTCAGAGATAAGTAAATACTGTGCAGGGCCAATAAAAATAATTTTCTCATGCAGAGACTAACAAACGTGGCAAGTTGCCTTATCCAGGGGAACCCTATTGAAGGGCTCAACTGCCAAATTAAAAATATGAGGAGGAAAGCCAGAACTAGCCCCACGTGCTGTGTCCACATAGTAAACCTACAACTGAAATAAGTTAAAGCTGATGAATAAATGTGTTGTTCACATCATCAAAGCAGACCTTCTCACTGCTTCACCTGAAGTATGACAGAGCAGATACGTCTCATCAGTACTTTTGTCCTAGACTGTTTAGAAACCAGATTGCTAAGCCTTTTCATAGCCTAAATCCTCTGGGGCTGAATAAATTAAACATATCTTCAAGAAATAAAATATTTTAAAGATGTAGTTAGAAATAAAATATCTTTTTAAAAAGATGAATCTGCATTTTACAAGACAGAAGAGTTTATCCCTATTTTTCTTATTCTAATAATAAAAAGTAATATTTTACTATCAGGTTATTAACAGAGAGACTTGTAAACTTCCAGATTTGGCAATAAGCCTAAACATTTGTTTCACTTTTTAACATAAATATCTTGTTTATGTTTGTCTGCTTTGTGATCTGTTTCCAATGATAAGATTGGGGGAAGACATACAAAAGTAAAACATACAAAATGTAAACAATATTTTCATTTTATTAAATATTATAATGCAAGGCACAAAAATAAATACCAGACAGTTCTGAGATGAAAGCACATTCTCTAGAGTTGGGAAGCTGTTGAAGGTTTAGAGACAATACAGAACAGCTTTTTCAAAGAAAAGAAAAGAAAAGAAAAGAAAAGAAAAGAAAGATGATCAATAATTGATCGGTAGATAATCGATCAATCAATCCAGTATGTGATTTTTCATCACCACTGCCATTGACAAGAACTCATGTTACTCTCTGCTGTTCTGGATACCTTCACAAGAATTCCAAAGATGACTTTATTTGCAGCTACTGTAGATATCAGGAAGTGGTCACAATTACCACAGATGGAGAAAACAGCAATGCATTGCGGGCCAAGTTTTCAAAAGTGTTCAACCCAAATTCTTTGAACCTGATTTTCAGAGGAGATTAACACCTCCAGAAAGGCTCACCCTCCTGTAAAAATACTAACACTTGGTGACTTCCAAGTTTTTGTATGAAAAGTTTTACTTTCCATTTAATTCCATGTGTGTGTGAAAAAAAATATGTGAGAAACTGAGGGCAACATTTTAGAAACCATTTATCAAACTTTCTCCCTATAAGTTTTTTGGTCAGAAAGAATGTGATCTCTAAATGAAATAAATTAACTATTGAAGAATTATAAATGGTGTCCTTTCTTTAGTTAATTTACAAATGAGTGCTGCTGTTGAGAGTGATGTGATGGATTCAGTTCTCAGTCCTGCTCCCACTGAAATCACTGGGAACCTTTCCACTAACTTGAGTGGCAGCATATCTAAATCTTTTAAATACATTTTAAAATGGTTATGCTACTAATTTTGTGGCAGAAGGCATAATTCAACTCCTCGTTTATATAACACTAAAGATTTTCTCTAAAGGACCTCAAGTCTTGATTCTACAATCCCTTATATACTTGTTTAATTTTAAAAACCACATAATCCCTTTTTATCATTATTTTCATTATAGTATTGTCTAAAGCAGAGGTTGGCAACCTTTGTCATGCAGCCCATCAAGGTAACCTGCTGGTGGGCCACGAGACATTTTGTTTACATTGACCATCTGCAGGCACGGTCCCCCTGTAGCTCCCAGTGGCCACAGTTCGCCTTTCCCGGTCAATGGGAGCTGCGGGAAGCGGCGCAGGCCACAGGAACGTGCTGGCTGCCATTTCCCGCAGCTCCCATTGGCCGGGAACAGTGAACCGCAGCCACTAGGAGATGTGGGGGGGGGCATACTTGCAGATGGTCATCATAAACAAATGTCTCACAGTCTGCCAGCGGATTACCCTGATGGGCTGCATGCTGAAGGTTGCCAACCCCTGATCTACAGGGCCATCTGAGTTTGGAGCTCCCTTGTGCTAGGCACTCTACAAACAAATAGCAAGTGACAGCCTCCGCCCCAAAAGAATTAACAATTTACATCAAACTGGAGTCGGTGCTTGTGTAGGGAAAGCCCCTGGTGGGCTGGGATGGTTTGTTTACCTGCCCCGTCCGCAAGTCCGTCCGATCGTGGCTCCCACTGGCTGTGGTTCACTGCTCCAGGCCAATGGAAGCTGCTGGAAGTGGCGCAGACCGAGGGACGAACCACAGCCAGTGGGAGCCAAGATCGGCCGGACCTGCGGACTGGGCAGGTAAACACACTGGCCCAGCCCGCCAGGGGCTTTCCCTACACAAGTGGCGACCCCAGTTTGAGAAACACTGATCTGAATAGACAAGACAGACAAGGGATGGGAGTGGAAACAGACTCAAGAGAGCTGAAGTGACTCAGCCTAGGTCACACAGCAGTTAAGTGACAGAGCTGGGAACCCCCTGAAATCACTTGGACTAACTATGTACTTGAAGTACTTGTGCTAGTGTTTTCAGAATTGGGTTCTAAGTAGTAAACAGTGATTCTTTCCCCCATAATTTTGGGGTTACCTGCTAAAGATTCTCAGATAAGACAAAAAGTCAGTAGAATATCTAATAAACATTTTAAAAAATAGAAACCTCAACACAACATAACAGATATTATATTTTAGAGACCAGGTTTATCACTTTATTAGAATTTATACTTTCACATCAGTTACTTTCATTTCTCTTCATAGATGGTGAGAACTCAAATAAATATAAACAGTTACATTTTATTATCCTTCCTGACAGATTTGCAGCTTTTCTGTTGATGAGCTACTTAATGAAACTACAGAATAATGTTATGTACAGTGTACATCATTTTGCATAATTTGATAATTATCAGTGCACAATTTGGCTGGCATAAATAAGTATCAAGCACAGCACTTGTCAAGATGTGTTCTTGTATAAATCAAGAAATGTGTACTTTCAACTGATATGAGCCTTTAACATGTGCAGTAGCAACATGGAACATGATTCATTCCTATGAGATGATGTGTGATTTTGCCACTTTCACTCTAAATAATCCAATAATAATCTAAATAATCCAAGTGCCAATATTTGAATAGGAAATAATGGAAACTAGCAGCACTGACTGACTCATGGCCTTTTGCCAAAACACTAAAGCTTTATTGTGAGACAAAAAGGCAGAACATTCATTTCAGCACTTTAGCCTTGCAAAAAGGACTGTTTTAGAGAAAGAAAGAGAGAGAGAGAAATTTGCTAATATTTCTATACTTGTTGGCCTATTAGCATTTTCATTATCCAGTTCCTATTTTCAAGTTTTGTTTTATTTTTTATAATTCTGACCTAGGTTTAATTTGTCAAACAAATTCTAAGTGTAGGAGCAACATGATTTTACTGCACATTTTAATTTAAATTTGTCAAAAATAATGAGATAATCAGCTAGCCAAAAGCTATCAGAACAGGGAAAAACAGACACTGATTTCTGAAGCTTGTATTCCACCCATTAAAAAGTCTCTATGTGTAGTTTTCAGAGAAACTGAGAGTTAATGAGAGCCGCAGGTGGCTCAGCATCTCAGAGAATCAGCTCCCAGATTTTGATATTGTATTTCTGGAGACTTTTAGGACCAAAACACTCCCTTCAGAAAAAGGCCACAAAAACTGTTATTTCAGTCTCACTAAATTTCTATTGCCTGTTCCAATCTAGGGGGATGGATTTCAGGTTCTGCAGAGCCTCTAAATTGTACAGAGCTCAGGGATCTAGAAGTAAATCCCATGGAGCCCAGCTCAGTAATGGTCCCCTGATCCTCATAGGATAGTATCATTTATTAAAACATATTTCTGGATTGCTATAGGTTGTTTGCTGTCTAACAGAACAGAGTTAGCACCTTCAATCACAGACAGAAACAAACAGGAAACCTGTGCAATTGGCAAAGAACAAGTATAGTATGATCCCTCACGCTAACCGCACAAAGGAGGCAGATGGCTGCATTCTGCAACAGCTGAAGCTTCAAGGGTGATCTTTAAGGGTCAGTCCAGATCAGTGTTTCTTAATCTTTTTCATACCAGGGACTGGCTTGATGCCTTTCTAAACTGAATCAGGGAACTCTCAGGGACTGGCGCCAGTCCACAGAACGGTCATTGAGAAACACTGTTCTAGACATCATATTTCAGTAATCCAGTGTAGAGGACAAAATGTCTGGAAAAGTGTCAGGATCATGAGATAAGAAAAGCAGACACAAATATCTTACCAGGTACAGAGGGATGGAAAAAACACTTTTGGTCGCTGAGGCCAATTTGGACTCTAATACCCTAAAGATCCTTCCCCTAAATCTAACATCATTGTGGTTTAGTTTGAATCAATCTTCCAGTAACTCACATTTATCTAAATCCCAATCTCAGCAAAACCACAGAGATATAAATAATAATACATGATTCTGGGTGTAATGAAACCAAGACATAGAGTGGTGTGTCATATGTATACTGATGAATAGCTTCCATATGAGGAGAAATTACTAAGACTAGGAATTTTCAGCTTGGAAAAGCTATGACTAAGGGGACATGACAGACGTATATAAAATCATGACTGGTGCGGAGAAAGTAAATAAGGATGTGTTATTTAATCCTCATAATATAAGAACTAGGAGTCACCAAATTAAATTAATAGGTAGCAGGTTTAAAACAAACGAAAGGAAGTATTTCTTCACACAATGCACAGTCAACCTGTGGATCGCTTTGTCAGAGGATGTTGTGAAGGCCAAAACTATAACAGGGCTCAAAAAAGAACTAAATAAGTTAATGGAGGCAAGGTCCATCAATGGCTGTTAGCCAGGATGAGCAGGGATGGTGTTCCTAGACTCTGTTTGCCAGCAACTGGGAATGGGTGACAGGGGACGGATCAGTTGATGATTACCTGTTCTATTCATTACCTCTGAAGCACCTGGCATTGGCCACTGTCAGAAGACAGGATACTAGGCTAGCTAGACAGACCTTTGGTCTGACCCAGAAGAGCTGTTCTTTGATGCCAAAGCCAGCTTACTATCTGCCCCAACTGCCTCAGCAAAACACTGGAAAGAAAAGCTGACAGAATAGAACTCTAACCCTAGTAATACTGACAAGGAAGGGAAGATAAAGACCAGCTATATTTCCAGTTATGTCTATGTAATACAGAAAAAGTTTGGAGCACCATCCATTATAAATCAAAGATTCTAAAAAATTCATAAGCCACATATCATACCTACAGGGCATAGATAAACCAAGGCACCAAAATCAATCCATATATCTTGCATATGTTAAAGTTGCTTAATCTTCTCAGCCATGAGAATGGCTATAGATGAGATTTCAAGCAAGACTATTCCAGACAAGGTGCAAGATCCTTCTTCTAAAGAAAGGCAAACCCTCACTCCCTTTCTCCACGTTAGATATACTCGACTATGATATGTATGTGGAGGGAGAGAACAATAAACAACCTCTCCAAACACCACCCTGCCTTACCTGGCTTGGAAGTTATTATACTCTCTAGTTCCCCTACTATCAAGGCGAGGAGTAACAACCTCCCACAAAAAGCACCTTCTCAAGCTAGTAGATCTCTCACTTCTATCTGAATGAAAATAATTATTTTAGGCCAATACCATCCCCATAGTCTCCTTGCCACAAGACCAATCAGCTAAACCAAAACAGAACACAAAACTCCTCTATACTGAACTATTGTAACCCATCTGATACCAAATCTTGTTCCTCCATTGTATCAATGCCTTTAGTGCCCCATGCTCATAACTTAATAGCAATCTACCTCACCCTCCAGCCATTGTTCTCATGTATCTACCTCTGAATCTGCTTTCTCCCAATATATGTGCTAAATTACTACCCACAAAGGTCACATCACAGCAAAAATCCACTAGTTTTAAGGGTTTTTAAATATAAATACTACATCTGATAGGAAAAAACAGATCCCCCCCTCCATTAAAGAAAAAATAAAAAATGTTTGGAAATGTTTTGATTTTTCACAGGAAATTTTCAATATTAATCAAAATGTTTACTTTGAATCAATTTTAGCTTAATTTTTAATTGAAATGTTTGTTTCAGTTTTTGAAAAAAATATCTCTTTCCCCCATTTTTTAACCAATGAATGAAATAGAATGAATTATGTTTAGGGTTTGTTTTTTTATGTTGTTTAGTTTGGTTTTCCCCTCACTTCCCTCCCCCATTTTTCTTCAACTTTCCTAATACCACTCTATCTTTGCAAAACTTCTACAAGTTTTGAAAAGTTACAGAGGCAGTGACAGCATTTCACTTTTCCTTTGGGTACTCTGTAACTTGTCCTAAGACCGAGCTGTTTTGAAATGTTACGGAGCAGAAAAAGCAAAAAATGCCTTCTTCCTCCCTCCTTGCAGAGTCAGGTGTGGGGAGGCTTTGTCTGGGCCAGTAAGATAAAGAAAACACTTGGCCCCTTTAAGAATTGCCCCCACCTTCCCTCCTTGTGGACACTTAACCTCTTTATGTGCCTTCATTAGGAAAGGGATCGATAATAATAAGACAGAAAATACCATCTTATCTGTATATCAATCCAAGGCACACCCACATCTTGAATCCTTTTTGAACATGTGGACGCCAAAACTGAATGCAGTATTTGAGTACCGATCTCACCAATGTCCTATACAGAGGTGCAAATCACATCCCAACTCCTAAACCCTACTCCCCTGCTAAAACATTTGTGAAAGTAGAATGAATTATATTGTAAAAATAAGAATGGATTAAAGAAATGTTGCATGTACCTTTAAGATGAAATAAGAAATGTTGAAATACAGGTGCCAGGAAAAGAAACATTAGGCATAAACAAGGGTGCTAATGGCGAAACATTAACAGAAGATCGGTAATAGTTAGTAAGGAAATAAGATATGCATGCCTAGCCCAGGTAAACTTATCAGATTCTGCTTCCTTTGTTATCTTGCTAAGTGCTCGCCCTTTTATCTGTATCAATAAGATAGTTTGTGCCTTGCATGGTGCTCACATTAACTGGATGTTATTAGCAGAGCGCTGTGCTAATAAAACAGAGTGGTCTGACAAACTGTGAGTCCTGAGTCTAACTTTGACAATTTGGAGGTCCCACCAAGATGGCAACCGTCTTCACTGGGGCTATGTGATTCCTGACCGTTTTTGTAGGACGACCATGGCAACTGGCACCTGGGCATTTGGCCCGAGCGGTCCTCCACCAGAACGGAAAGGCGCACAATCACAGTGAAGTCTACACCATTGAACCTGTTGGTTCCCACTCTGTTCTGGTAGGGATCCCGGGATCTGACATCAGGAATCTGTTCAGGTAATTATTTCTGTGTTTTGTCCGGACTGAGGACTGTCCTGTCTCTGTGTCTATCCATCCTCCTGTGGAGTGTTTGAGTCAGTGCTGTCTCTGTCTGGGGATCGGCCGACCAAGGGGTTCCTGTCCCTGCGGTCTGAGTGAATGGAATCTGCACAATCGCAGCCGCACCGCACTTTGGGTAAAACCCTTGGTGTGAAAGCAAGGGCAATTGAGGCAGTAGCCTGTGGGCTCCTTTTGTGTGTTGCACCGGGCATCGCTCTGACGAATCCGAATTTCCTTCTTGTGTGATTGGTGTGTGAAGTCCTCCTGTATTGGTAACCAGACGTCTAAGTCGGGACAGTTCCCTAAATGAACGCCGGCTCATTTTATGTATTTTAGGATGGGTCCAGACTCCTGTAAAAAGGGTCTGGACTCCTGTAAATTTCTGGAAAAATGGTCTAGGCTAACTCAGGGGGATCCCAAAACTCAGTGGCCATTGTTAAAATCTTGGAACAAAGACCGAGTGGACGTCTTAAAGGTCAAACTTGGCCAACCTAAAACTAAATTGGCTAAAGGAGAGGTTAATTGTTTCATGCAGTGGTGGGAAGAGGCAAATAGTAGGTGGACAAAATCAAAACTCGCCTCTCTCAAATATTCAAATACTAAGTTAAAAGCTTTATTAAAAGCCTCCTCTCCCACCACCAGACCGAGCGCTCCCCTTTACCCTGTTCTCCAAACCCCGGATCGATCCAACCCCCTTCATACTCCCATCTTATTGTAAAAAGGACAACAAGCCCCTTGTTCTGTTCCCCTTTGTTGTCTGCCTCAGAAAGTGATTCTTTAGTGTTCCACTACCAATTCAGCGAAGGGGGGGGTCCTCAACTAGCCCCCACCCTTCCTGGTCCCTTTCCTTGAACATTTCTTTCAAAATTGTGAAGCGACCACAATAGCACTTACAAATGGTTCATTGGAAAAAAGCAGGATCGGGTCCAGACAAGCAGGCAAGCAACAGATAAAGAAACTGAGGCCACGTCCAGACTACCAGCCGTATCGGCGGGTTAAAATCAATTGCTCGGGGATCGATATATCGTGTCTAATCTAGACGCGATATATCGATCCCCGACCGCGCTTATATCGATTCCGGAACTCCATCAACCCCAACGGAGTTCCGGAATCGACACGGAGAGCCGCGAACATCGATCCCGTGCGGTGTGGACGGGTGAATAATCCGATCTTAGATATTCGACTTCAGCTATGTTATTCACGTAGCTGAAGTTGCGTATCTAAGATCGATTTCCCCCCCCTAGTGTGGACCAGCCCTGAAAAACAGGTTGAAAGCCCTAAGGGCATAGTGTCAGGAGTAAGAAAAGCAGTAAGTGCAGGAATGAATCCCTGGAGCAATACTTAAAATGGTGAAATCTGAGGTGATAAAGGTGTCATTTTGGGAGATAAACAAGTATTTTAAGGAAAAAGAGTGAAAAGTTAACTCTACAGAGGCTGGAGAGAATTAAGCAGTTAAACTTTGTGAAAATGTTAAAAAGGACCATGTTAAAGAGAGAGAATTCTTGGTTTCTTTGCAGCCATTCTGAAGGGAAAATGGGCCCTTTTCCAGAAGAATGCCTGTAAATAATCAAAATATATATACAGCTATGTAAAAACAAAGCAGTGTAAAGGAATGTTAAGGAAAAGAAAATGTGTATGTATCTATTTGTCTGTGAAAATATGTAAAGTTCTAAGAATCTAAACCAGCACATCTGGTTTGTAAAACTCCTGTTTTCTAGGTGTGAGATAAATTGGTTTTGGTTTTGTTTTTAATGCCACTAAAAATTTATTTGACTCTTTAATTCAAAGTTGCAAAACTGACAGACCTTTTTGCAAGGCACAGGTAATTAGTGTTGTCTGGCTTTGGGATTTAGCATTTAACCCTGAAAGGGGTAACTTGATTTTTTACAAAATTTAAAATGTTTTTAAATAAAGACCAAGTCATGGCTGCAATAGGGCAGTCAAAATCAGGAGAATAGGGACAGATTCTGAAGTCTTTTTGTTTGGTTGGTTGGGTTTTTTTGTAACAATAGCAGATAGCTGTAGTGAAAGAGTAAGAAATTAACAGTGACCCTCTGAAGCAACAGCAGAGGTGAGGTGCACAAAACAAAAAGAAGCAATGTTAAAAACACTGAGCCTTAAAATGGCTCTGTGTAATCAGACTGTCACTTTGATAAGGGTATATGAAAACTCTGTAAGAACAAAAGAAACAGTTACACCTTATGTAAAAATTGATATGGTTAATGTTTAAAAAAAGGTTGTAGTATAGAAGGAATGTACATTTTCCCTAGGACATGTGCTGTGTATATTGTAGAAAGGGGTAAAAGAAATGCAAATGAAATGTGCTACTGAATTAAAATCCTATTACAGCTCCAAAAAAAGCCGCAATATACTGTGTTTTCTTTTTCAGATCTCTGTGTGTTTTTTAAGCAGGAGTTGAAAGTGGAAAGAAATCAAAACTCTGGTGGAAGTTGATTGTGTCCCCTTTAAGACAGAGGGCTTGGCTACACTTGAGAGTTGCAGCGCTGGTGATGGGGTTACAGTGCTGCAACTCACTCTGTGTCCACACTTGCAAAGCACAGCCAGCACTGCAACTCCCTGGCTGCAGCGCTGGCTGTACACCTGGTCTGCTTGGGGTGTAACGATTCCAGCGCTGGTGATGCAGCGCTGCTCATCAAGTGTGGCCACCAAAAGCGCTTTTATTGGCCTCCAGGGTATTAGGAGGTATCCCAGCATACCTTTTCAGCCACTCTGCTCGTCGTTTCGCACTCCACTGCCCTGGGCTCAGGTGACTCGCCCTTTAAATGCCCCGGGAATTTTAAAAATCCCCTTCCTGTTTGCTCAGCCAGGTGTGGAGTGCAATCAATCAATCAATCAGTGACCATGCCTCGAAGCCCCAAACGAGCCCCAGCATGGAACACTTCCGAGCTGCAGGACCTCATCAGTGTTTGGGGTGAGGAAGCTGTGCAGTCACAGCTGCGCTCCAGCCATAGAAATTATGATACCTATGGACAGATATCAAAGTCCATGCTGGAAAGGGGCCATGAATGGGACGCGGTGCAGTGCAGGGTTAAAGTAAAGGAGCTGCGGAGTGCCTATTGCAAAGCCCATGAGGGAAACCGCCGCTCAGGTGCTGCCCCCACGACCTGCCATTTTTACAAGGAGCTGGATGCGATACTTGGGGGTGACCGCACTGCCAATCCGAGGACCACGATGGACAGTTCAGAGCAGGGAGAGGAGGGGGAGGGTGTAGAGGAAACCGAGAGTGAGGCTACTGAGGTGGTGGGAGACACCCTGGAGTCCCAGGAGGCATGCAGCCAGGAGCTCTTCTCAAGCCAGGAGGAAGCTAGCCAGTCGCAGCAGCTGGAACTTGTTGGTGAAGAAGAAGCACAGGAGCGGGTTCCCGGTAAGCAGATTTTATTTTTAGGATGGAATTGTTTTGGGAGAGGAGGGGGGGTTATGGCTGCCTGCATGCATGCCTAGATGTGGAATAGCCCATTGATGTGGTCTATCACATCACGGTAATTGGCCTCTGTAATCTCTTCAAAAGTTTCAGCCAGAACGTGGGCAATGCGCTTGCGCAAGTTTATAGGGGGAGCCACTGTGGTCCTTGTCCCAGTCAGGCTAACGCGTCCGTGCCACTGTGCTGTGAGGGGTGTGGGGACCATTGCTGCACATAGGCAAGCTGCGTAGGGACCAGGGCGGAATCCACATTGCTGTAGAAGACCCTCCCGCTCTTCCCAGGTAACCCGCAGCAGCGAGATATCTGGCAGGATAAAATTCTGTGGAAAATGTAGGGATAGTGTTCAGTGCAGGTCCCCCCTAGCTGCTTTCTGCTTTCCCCAATGCACAGAAACCCCAGTGAGCCCTGACTCAAGCAGCTCCCCTTCCCAGGTGAGCCGCGGTAGCAACATGGCTTCCAGGAGTAACTGCTGTGGCAAATGTGGGGGTGGTGTTCAGTGCACTTTCCCCCTAGCTGCTCTCTGCTTTCCCCAATGCACAGAAACCCGAGTGAGCCCTGACTCAAGCAATTCCCCTTCCCAGGTGAGCCGCGGCAGCAACATGGCTTCATTAATCACTCATTCCCCATTACTCACCATGTCTTCGCTGCTGTGGCCTCTCTGTGCTATGTTTGCTATGTGTAAATGATGCTACAAATAGTCTACAAACTCCTTCACTGTGATTATAAACAATGCAGCCTCTGTAATAAATGTTTCTATTTCTGTTTTTTTTAAGTGTCCTTGAATCCTCCGGTCCTATCACAGCCTGCTGAAAGACTACAGGACTTGAGGAGGAAACCAAGAAAAAGCAAAGAAGATTTGGTGAAAGCAGTTATGAATCAGTATGCCAGAGAGAATAAGAGGCTGCAGGACTGGAGAGAGAAAATGCATCAGTGGAGGGAAACACAAAGCAGGAGAAAGGAATTGGTTACCAAGATGATAAGCCTCCTGGCGCACCAAACGGACTGTATGCAGTCACTCGTAGCCATGCAGGCAGATCCCTACCGTGCTAAACCCCCCTCCCCCCCATCCCAAAGCTCTCTCCCTTGTGCCCCACTTTCTGCTCAAAAACCCCTTCTCCAGCATCCTGGTTCTTACCACCACCAGCTGCCCCCAACACCTGTACGTTCACCTACCAGCCCTGAGAACTACAACCCTTACCCTATGCACTCAAACCCCATCACCATGCAGCATATTAATCCTGAAGTGCAGCAGGCATTGCACAGCACTCCAGGCAGGACATATTCAAACCTCTGACTGTACAGTTCAGCACCCTACCCCCCTGCCCTTTTATGTACCTTATTTTGAATAAATGATTTCTTGGCTTTTAAAACAGTTTTTATTATTGCAGAAAGTGAAACATACTGTACCCCAAGGGAAAAACAGGCACTGCAAATCATTGTAACCACTGCACTTCACTCCTGTGCAAGGCACCAAACATTACTGTTGGCTTTCAGCCTCAAATTGCTCCATTAAGGCATCCCTAATCCTTGTAGCCCTGTGCTGGGCCTTGCTAATAGCCCTGCTCTCTGGCTGTGCAAATTAAGCCTCCAGGTGTTGAACCTCGGAGGTCCATTCCTCACTGAATGTTTCACCCTTCCCTTCACAAATATTATGGAGGGTACAGCACATGGATATAACGGCAGGGACGCTGCTGTCATAAACAGATAAGTAAGGGTTAATGTCTCTTTTACCTGTAAAGGGTTAACAAACAAGGAAACAAACACCTGACCAGGGGACCAATCAGGAGACAAGATACTTTCAAATCTCGGTGGAGGGAAGCCTTTGTTTGTGTTTTTGGGTTTGGCTTTGTTCTCTCTGGGTCCTGGAAGGGACTAGACGGGCAACCAGTTTTCTTGCCAATCTCCCTGCTACAGTCTTTTATAGTGAGTAATTTAGTAAGAAAGGCGGTTATAGTCTTTTGATTGTTTCTGTATTTGCAAATGTGCAGTTTGTTGGAAGTATTTTAAATTGTATTTTGCTGGGAGGAGGCTTCTTTTTAGTGTCTATAAGCTGACAGACTCTGTAATATATCATCTTGAATTTACAGTGATTTTCTTTATTCTTTTGTCTTTTTTTTCTATGTCTCGCCTGTGGTCGGCGTCTCTGATGTGTTCCTCTGCACCCAATCTTGCCAGTTCCTGTTTCAGGTCCTTGGTAGTCATGGTTCCCGCTTTCTTGTGTTGAGGTGCCCTCTGGTGTTTTACTGCCTGAACTGCTGCTTCTTTTTTGCCTAGCAACAGTGCCTTTCACGTAAAGTAAAAAGAAATAAAAGACCCTTTCATTTGCAGATGTGTTTTGCTGGAGTTTGTTGCTGGCCACTTAAGCCTGCTTTGTTTAACAAAAGACCCTTGTTAAACCTTAATCTCTCTGCCTTCAGTGTACTCAGAAGCAAGAGTGAAAGAAAAAAAACCCTGCATACTTGCTTTAAAAAAACCCCTTTTCTCTGCTTATAAGCAGCTAGCAGAGAAAAAAGAAAAATAATAATCTTACAGGCTTTTGGATTCTTATCCCAACGCTGCACACCATGTCATAGTATAATTCCCAATTCTGAACCTTAGCGTCCAAAATATGGGTATTAGCATGAATTTCCCTAAGCTTAATTACCAGCTTAGATCCTGTAGTGCTGCCACCAATCAGGACTTAGAGTAGAGTGCCTGATAAACTCTGCTCTCCCCCAAAACCTTCCCTGGGGACCCCCAAGACCCAAATTCCTTGAGTCTCACAACAAAGGGGAATAAACCATTTCCCTTCCCCCTCCTCCCCTCTAGGTGTTCCCTTCCTGGGCTCCTGGACAGATACACAGATTCAAGCTCCATGAATCTAAACAAAGGGATTCCCCCTTCTCCTTTCTTCCTCCCAGATCTTTCCCGCCCTGGGTACACTAGGAGATCACCGTGATTCAAACTCCTTGAATCACAACACAGAGAAATCAGGTGGGTTTCCCCCCTTTCTCTCCCCCCTCCCTTCTCCTTCCCTGTTAAGTACAGACTCAATTCCCTTGAGCCTCAACAAGGGGAAAAATCATGCTGGGGCATCCATGGGAACGTTGGTGGGTTCGAACTTCCCCAGGTCACTGGCTAAAGTGACCTCGCTCAGTTCGGTCTCAAAGGGGGAAGAAATGTGACGAACTAGGAATGTTTAATGTTTTCTCTGAATACTGTGTTGGTGCCTCAGTGTCCCCATGGCAGTTCTTAAGTATCTGGCAGAGCAAAGGGCCAGTGCACCTAAATGCCTGACCTTCTGTCTCCTAGCAACTGATGGCTTGGGCCCCTCCTCGGCAAAGGTGCCAGCTGAAGGTGTTGAAAACAAAGAGATCAGGTGACCTCCTGCCCTGGGAAAGGAACTGAGCAGAGGATTTGGGGCTGGAGGGGGTTGTTAGTCTGGAGTTGACTGGGGATGAGGAGTGAAGTGCAGACGTGGGATCTGGCTCACTGCCCCCCAGAATGGACCCGGCCGAGGGGTCCAGTTCGCTGTATCTACAAGCTCTGTTTTAGACCCTGTTCCTGTCATCGAATAAACCTCTGTTTTATTGGCAAAAAAAAAAATCACTGTAAATTCAAGATGATATATTACAGGGTCTGCCAGCTTATAGACAGTACAAAGAAACCTCCCCGCAGCAAAATACAATTTAAAATACTTCCAGCAAACTATACATTTGCAAATACAGAAACAATCAAAAGACTATAACCGCCTTTCTTACTAAATTACTCACTATAAAAGACTGTAGCAGGGAGATTGGCAAGAAAACTGGTTGCCCGTCTAGTCCCTTCCAGGACCCAGAGAGAACAAAGCCAAACCCAAAAACACAAACAAAGGCTTCCCTCCACCAAGATTTGAAAGTATCTTGTCTCCTGATTGGTCCCCTGGTCAGGTGTTTGTTTCCCTGTTTATTAACCCTTTACAGGTAAAAGAGACATTAACCCTTACTTATCTGTTTATGACAGCTGCTTTCCCCCAAGTCTAGCTTCCCATAAAGACATCTCCAGTGCCCTTTTAAACGGCCAAAAGCACACTCCACAGTCATTCTGCACCGGCTCACCCTATAGTTGAACCGGTCCTTCTTCCTGTCAAGCTTCCCTGTATACGGTTTCATAAGCCATGGCATTAACGGGTAAGCAGGGTCTCCAAGGATCACAATGGGCATTTCGACGTCCCCTACTGTGATCTTGCGGTCTGGGAAAAAAGTCCCGGCCTGCAGCTTCCTGAACAGGGCACTGTTCCGAAAGATGCGTGCATCATGCACTTTTCCAGGCCATCCTGTGTAAATGTCAATGAAATGCCACAGTGATCCACAAGCGCTTGGAGAACCACAGAGAAATACCCCTTCCGATTAATGTACTCGGATGCCAGGTGGGGTGGTGCCAGAATAGGAATATGCATCCCATCTATCGCCCCTCCACAGTTAGGGAAACCCATTTGTGCAAAGCCATCCACAATGTCCTGCACGTTCCCCAGAGTCACGGTTCTTCTTAGCAGGATGCGATTAATGGCCCTGCAAACTTGCATCAACACTATTCCAACGGTCGACTTTCCCACTCCAAACTGGTTCGTGACCGATCGGTAGATGTCTGGAGTTGCCATCTTCCAGATTGCAAGAGCCACCCGCTTCTCCACTGACAGGGCAGCTCTGAATCTCGTGTCCTTGCGCCGCAGCGTGGGGGCGAGCTCAGCACACAGTCCCATGAAAGTGGCTTTTCTCATCCGAAAGTTCTGCAGCCACTGCTCGTCATCCCAGACTTGCAGGACGATGTGATCCCACCACTCAGTGCTTGTTTCCCGAGCCCAAAGGCGGCGTTCCATGGTGCTGAGCATGTCCGTTACTGCCACAAGAAATTTATTGTCACCTGCGTCAGGTGAATCGATATCATCGTCGGACTCCTCACTGACACTTTGGAGCTGAAGGAATAGCTCAACTGCCAAACGTGATGTGCTGGCAACATTCATCAGCAAAGTCCTCAGCAGCTCGGGCTCCATTTCTAACAGAAATCGCGTTGCAGACTCACAATGGTGCCAAACTGCTGGGATGTGTAGTGATGCACCACGGGGCATTGGGACAGGAAGCAGAATGACCTGCACCCTTCCGTCCCCTTCCCACAACCCACAGCGCCAAAATGGGACGAGGTGCTCTGTGGGATAGCTGCCCACAATGCACCACTCCCAACAGCGCTGCAAATGCTGCAAATGTGGTCACACTGCAGCGCTGGTAGCCGTCAGTGTGGCCACACTGCAGCGCTTTCCCTACACAGCTGTACGAAGACAGCTGTAACTCCCAGCGCTGTACAACTGTAAGTGTAGCCATACCCAGAGTCTCTGAGCTCTGCTGATGGCTTTGAATCCAAAAGCCAAGCCTGTATTGATGCAAATTACCTAACTGATAAAGGAAGGTGAGAACTGCCAGCACAAAAGCAATTGCCTAAATAAAAGACATGGTATAACAAGATCCCTTTAAGAGATTTGATGCTAAATGTTATTGTTAATATTAAACACTGAAATAAATGTAATGTTAGTAAGTACTCCTGTGACAACGTATAGTGTGCATGATTTTTGGAAAAATCCTTGAAGGTAATATGGTAATGATGCTTCTCAGCTATTACCTGTGAATAAACTTAAAGCTTAACACAGCAGGAAAAACATTACAAACTTGGTCTGCTATATAAGAAGAAAAATTAGAGGTACACCACCTCATGAATTTAATAACTAAACAGTGGAATAATTTCCCCATAACCCTGAAAAAGTAGAACCCATTAAAACCTGGCCTGCCTATAGAACAAAAAACACAGGAAAATATGGGGATAATTCCTCTGTTTTGCCTGCAATCAGCAGGGTATTTGTAAAAGAAAGGAATCTTTTAAGTGATAATCAATGCCACCCCGAAAGGGGTAGAAAAATGTTATTTTTGTCTTTCAGAAAATCAGAAAAAGCTAATACCAGCTACAGAACAACCTATTACAAAAATAAATGAAAGTAAAAAAAACATACTGCAATAGCTATGGAATGTACTGAAATGCAGATATTTAGAACATAAGATGTTTTGGGTAATATCAGAAAATATTAAGGTTTTGATGCATCTGTTAAAGCAAAGGAAAAATCATTGTTTGATACCTATCAATATAAATAAATGTGGTATGTCTCCAGTACAGTGAGACAAAATTTGTTAAGTGAAGAAATTGTTGTTAAAATCGCACACCAACAGGCTCTGGAAGCAAAGATATGGAAGGTTAGCCCACTCCCCAGATTGCACCTGGGATCTTTCTGACTGTCCTGGACCTCAAGCCAGCCCGCTGTGTAGAAAGGGAAACTATTGGACACCAGAGGCTGCACCAAGTGGACTCCTCAAAAGTGGGTATGCTTATCCATGTCTGTTGCTCCAAAGTCCTGTAGTAAAGACATCTCACTAGAATCCTGGATGTGAAATAAAATTAATAATGAGACCAAAGTACTGTATAATGGACTATGTGTATGTGTTAATTTTTGGGGAAAATTGTTTAAAAAATGTTAATAACCCACCAGAAGACAAATGTAAATGTAATATAAGTACTGTGTTTACCAATAATCACATTTACTAATTGTCACAACAACAACAAAAAGTCTCAGCTTACTGTAAGCACTGATTTAGCTGAGTTCTCTATCAGTCTTGGCACTGAATGGCAAAAAGTTACCAATCATCTGTTAAAAGGTTAAAAGATAACATAGTTCCTAGAAAAAAAACACACCAATGTGGGAAACGGAACCATTCATATTATACACGAAAATGGGGACATGTTAAGAACTGCCACTGCAGAAAAACATAACAGCTTACCATTGGTATAGCATATTTTCTGTATGGTCTCCCACAACTACTGGCATACTAATGTTACTACCCCTAATTGTTTTTGGTTTTAAATTGTATGTGTTTAATTGAAATATTTAAAATGTGCTGGTGGATAAAACAAATGTATGCAAAGCTAAAGCCACAGGCCCAGATCACCTCCTCGTATTTTCTATTACATGGACTAAATAAGAAGTGACACTGGCAATTAATAATCTTAGTGTCAAAAGGGAGATATGTAGGAGCAGGATTTTATAATGTCCCATAAGAATTAAAGTATAATTTGATTTCATCCTGCTAGCCACCCTTTTTAAATAGCAGAAAGAAATGACCCTCTGGGACTATAAGATTCTGTTTTCCCATATGCATTACAAATTGGGTCCTCTCTAACTCTTTGTTTTAAGATTTAGGTAGTAAGAGACAGGATTCTCTATTGTGTCTATGTTAAGTAAATTAGAGAAACATTGAAGGCCTGGGTCTCAATGTAAATTATCTTGGTTATTAATTGTAAAACTTAGCAAGGTTTAATTTGCAATGCTTTTTCGCTCGATATAAAATACTACTGTTTGTATTCTCAATCTGTTTGTGTGAATGAGGAATGTATGCATCAAGAAAAGATAAGGTGTGAAGGCCATTGTTATAGCCAGAGTCAAGAAAGAAGTAGTAAAGAGACTTAAAGAACATCAAAGATTCATCAGGCACTGCTTACTACTCAGACGGCTGTTAAACTGTCTAGCACCTCAGAGTGGATACATGCTTCGCAGTGTAAGAATGCACCACCCCCAGCGAGCCAATCATCACCTCAGGACCACGCAGAGTTAATTGTGACTCCAGAAGAAGACGTAGAGGAACAGCCTGCAATACCTTACAAACTACGTTCTCATAAGGGTTGCCAGAAGCAGATGACAACCTAAAGCAAGGCCCAAGAAGAAGCAGTAGCAATCCTAGCGCCTGCTGCCTGGTGGACATAAAACCGTGACTGCAGTTTCCTCAGTTGAGGTTGTCAGAGCCAGAAGGGCCCTGCCTCCAACATGCACCTCTGGTGGTGCCTGTTCCTCGGCTGCTGGTGTCTTAAGGTCTAGGGAGTTCACAATGACAATTCTTTTATCCAGCAGCAAGTGTGGATAGCTCAGACCCTTATTATTTCTAAATGCTGGGTCTGCAGCCACATCCCAGCCCACTCTCAAACGGGTGTTCCTGTCCTGGCTATCCCACTCAATTCCCCAGACCTCACTGGAGGACCTTGTCTGTTTAACACAATATGGAACAGTAATGACACCTGGGAAGAGGCTATTGGCAGTTCCTTTATCCCACTTGGGGGAGTAATACACCAGGCAAAAAGGCTCCTGAGGTTACAAGCAGTAGTTAAAATAATGGCAAATAAAACTGGAGAAAGATTAAGAACCCTGGCCAAAGAAACAGGGGTGATCCGACAGGTGACCCTCCAAAACCGTCAGGCATTGGACATAGCGCTGGTGGACAAAGGAGGGACCTGTGCTCTCATTGGAAAACAATGTTGTGTGTTTACACCTGACAATACCAATGAGGTAATAGATCGCTCTAGCCACTTAGAACAAATCTCATATCTTCTCCATGAAGAGCCGAGTTCTTTATGGAAGTGGCTAAGTAACCTGTTCAATTTCTTTGGCATAGGAAACTGGTTGTTTCAGGGAGCCCTGACTATCCTGTTTGGAATCCTAATAATTTTTGTATGTTTTCAGTTAGTCTCCTGTTGTATCCAAAATTGTGTAAGGCACGCCACCCAGGTGACTGCCCCAAAACAGAGTGCTAATATGATTTTGAATATTGCTGATGAACAAAGAGATACAGAACAGCTAATATGTGGAACCCAGTAAAATGTTGGTCATGGCGTGAGCTTGACCAAAAGGAGGGATTGTGAAAGTAGAATGAATTATATTGTAAAAATAAGAATGGATTAAAGAAATGTTGTATGTACCTTTAAGCTGAAATAAGAAATGTTGAAATACAGGTGCCAGGAAAAGAAACATTAGGCATAAACAAGGGTGCTAATGGCGAAACATTAACAGAAGATCGGTAATAGTTAGTAAGGAAATAAGATATGCATGCCTAGCCCAGGTAAATTTATCAGATTCTGCTTCCTTTGTTATCTTTCTAAGTGCTCGCCCTTTAATCTGTATCAATGAGATAGTTTGTGTCTTGCATGGTGCTCATATTATCTGGATGTTATTAGCAGAGCGCTGTGCTAATAAAACAGAGTGGTCTGACAAACTGTGAGTCCTGAGTCTAATTTTGACACATACAAGGATCAGATTAGTATCAGAGGGGTAGCCATGTTAGTCTGGATCTGTAAAAGCAGCAAAGAGTCCTGTGGCACCTTATACATTGACAGACATATAGGAGCATGAGCTTTTGTGGGTGAATACCCACTTCATCGGATGCATGTAGTGGAAATTCCAGAGGCAGGTATCCGGCGAAGTAGGTATTCATCCTCGAAAGCTCATGCTCCTATATGTTTGTTAGTCTATAAGGTGCCACAGGACTCTGCTGCTTTCAAGGATCAGATCAGTCTCTTTTCCCACAGTATCACACAGAGAAATCATGTAGATTGGTTGTCCGCTATAAAATTATAAGAACAGCTATACTGGATCAGACCAAAGGTCCATCTAGCCCAGAATCCTGTCTTCTGACAGTGGCCAATGCTAGGTGCTTCAGAGGTAATGAACAGAACAGGTAATCATCAACTGATCTGTCCCCTGTCACTCATTCCTAGTTTCTGGAAAACAGAGTCTAGGGACACCATCCCTGCTCATCCTGGCTAATAGCCATTGATGGACCTAGCCTCCATTAACTTATCTGGTTCTTTTTTCAACCCTGTTATAGTCTTGGCCTTCACAACATCCTCTGATAAAGAGTTCCACAGGCTGACTGTGCACTGTGTGAAGAAATACTTCCTTTCATTTGTTTTAAACCTGCTACCTATTAATTTAATTTGGTGACCCCTAGTTCTTGTGTTATGAGAAGGATTAAATAACACTTCCTTATTTACTTTCTCCACACCAGTCATGATTTTATAGCTGTCTATCAGATCCCCTTAGTCATCTTTTTCCAGCTGAAAAGACCCAGTCTTACCAATCTGTCTTCACATGGAAGCTGTTCCTTACCCCTAATCATTTTTGTTGCCCTTTTCTGTTCCTTTTCCAATTCCAGTTTATCTTTTTTGAGCTGGAGCAACCACATCTGCATGCAGTATTAAAGATGTGGGCATACCACGGATTTATATAGAGGCAATATGATATCTTCTGTTTTATCTATCCCTTTCCTAATGATTCCAAACACTGTTAGCTCTTTTTACTGGCACTACAGATTGAGCACATATTTTCAGAGAACTATCCACTACAAGTCCAAGATCTTTTTCTTGAGTAGTGACGGCTAATTTAGACACCATTATTTTGTGTATATACTTGGGATTATGTTTTCCAGTGTGCATTATTTAGCATTAATCAACATTTAATTTCATCTGGTATTTTACAGCCCAGTCACCCAGTTTTGTGAGATCTCTTTGTAACTCCTCGCAGTCAGCTTTGTACTTAACTATGATGAGTAATATATCATCTCCAGACTTTGCCACCTCACTATTTACTCCTTTTTTTAGATCATTTATGAAGTGTCTGAGAGAAAGTAAAAAGTGAGGAAAAAAACAAAAGAAAATCCCTAGATAGTCATTCTATTGCATCAGTGGAAAAAAAGGGAGGAAAATGGAGAGAAAAATCCAAAATGTCAGGTTATTGAGTTTTGAAAATTGAAATGAAAATTTCAATAAATTGAAAACAAAAGGAAATTTTAATGTTTAGAAGTTACTATAAAAAATAGTGGGGAATGAATGTTTTCCAAAAAAAAAAAAAGAATAATTTTTGACGGATAACATTATTTGGTTGAAAAATTTCAATCAAATTGATTATCTATTTACTTGTCAAAGGAGCAATTACAGTCTGTGTACATTACATAAATTTCAATAAATTGACAAAATACTTTACATTATAGACCTTACATATGTCTAACTGTAATTTTTAAAAAAACATTACTTTAGAGCTAGATCTTAATATCTAGACTCTAGTTCATCAGGTGAATATGAACACCAATACAGCCTTATATATCACATTACTTCTTTATTCCCCCTGTGAAATTCTCCTGTTTCAGCCACCACTGGACAGGGCTCTTAGAGATCCAAGATTACTCTCTGACTAGCTAGAGTTGAGCAAAGTAATGCACTCCCCTCCTCTCTAGGTCTAAGTGCTCAATACAGCCCTGGTTCCTCGGGAGAACATTACGGTTTGTGCTGTGTTTATACTATTTTAGGTACGAGGTATGTGGGAGATAAAATATGCGAGTGGAAGTGAGACAGAGGTTTGAAACCTAAGGATTCTGTGAGGCCTCATTTGGTTCTAGGAGCTATCCTGGAATGTTCATTTGACAGTTCAGCAGTGGGAGGACCACCGTTGAGTAGACTCATCAGCTGGCGGTGGTTTGACCCGGGCTGGCTGAAGTTGCCAGAGATGATCTCTCCAGATTCCAGAGACTGATTCATCAGGAATAGAGGTCCAGGCTGCCAAGATGGTGGCAGAGAGACCAGACTGGGACATTGGACTCCATGGGTTATAAAAAGGAAGCCTGAACTGGGTTACGAAATGAGACTTGCCAAGACTTAAACAGGAGAGTGGATCCTGCCAGCTTATTAGTGCCTGAGTTATTCATAGGTTTTAATAATAAAGTACAAGTTTGTTAACTGGAGTCTGGAGTGCAGCTGTGGTGAAAGGAGGATTTCTGTAGTGGCCTTTGAAAAATAGCTACCATACCTATCTGGGATCCCCATTCATGGGGATAGGGTCCTTGTAACAAGTGAGTAGAGGCAGCAGGGCCCTGAGGTAAAATTTCCAAGTGAGAAACTTGGTGGTGGCAGCAGGTAACCAATACTGTGCCATAGGAAACCCATGAAAGATACACATATGAATCATCACCAAAAAGCAGGATAAACTATGCATTTGAAGGGTTAGCAGGAGCCCTCCATTCCACACTCTTGCTCCAACAACAAACCTCCATTCACCGAAGTGGCAGGTTGACCAGATGTATAATACAGGAACCCCATTAATGAGATATGATTTGGCTCAAAGTTGGTCACTTTAGCCACACACACCAGCTAGTCTCTGTATTGCCATCTGAAACATTTTCCTCAATAACATATTTACTGAGTGCAACACTTACGTAAACACCACATACAGATCTACTCAGATGCTGACTGGCTACATGTGATTTTCATAATGTTTCAGATGACTCAAAGTTCTAAGTGCCAAACTTAACACCATGTGATGTAATGCAGTCTGGAAAACTGGGTTCATAAGGCAATGACTGGAAGTTCTTTGATCTGCATTTGTAAGTTTTTCATGAGACATACAGTATGGTTAATATTATTCATTCAATGTGTATGGATAATTCAATATACGTTGTAAAAGTAGATTCCCATTACAGTATGCCCATAGGTGAAGTGACACAATGGCTCATATACAAAATTAAAAAGGACTGCCGTGTTTTCTAGCTTTGGAATGCAGTATGCTCTTCAATGGAGTGAAATATGTCACACTGGGAATTTTGACATAAATGGCACCCCCTAGGTGAAAATTCATTGATATGTCTATTTATTCTCTGAGACGCATGTCATAAATGCTACTGTCCTTACAAAAAAAGTGTACAATACAAGTTAGTTTAGTAAATGTATTGTTGGTCAATATGTACCTTTTGCTTGTTATGCTCAGGAACAAGATGTGAGAAATGGTGGATTCCTATATACAGCAGAAGTCTCTTTCATTGACTCTGACATAGTGAAACCCCAGTTTATACAGAAAATTCCAAACTACTTCAATGCATAGCATTCTGGAGACTACAATTCCAGTTATAGTATATCTCAATTTATAATGTTAAATTAATCGGTGAGGAAAAGGAAATTAGGTGACCTATTTCTCTGTAAAATCTTTTCACACTAGTCCCAATCAGACATATAGTATGCCAGCTCAACTTTTTAACCCTAGAAATTTTAACAAATGATCTTTTATTTATCTCATATTACTGACTTCATCTATTAAACTGGTTTCATTATATGCAGTAAAGAAATGACCAAGAATACTGGTTGAGAACCAGAGGAAAAAATAGAAGAAAAAATGTCAGCACATACATAAGTATAGAAATGATTGAAATATAGACCATATCTGATATTGAAACCTCACCCAAATCACAATTTGTACATTCACATATTTCCCTCAAATCAACAAAACGAGATGATACGTATATGATGTACCACTATGGTGATATAATCCAGGGACAAATCCTGACTCAGACAAAATTTCCCATTGATTTCAGTAGCAATTTTGGCCAAATAAGAACGGAATAAGTATATCTCTTTGATTCATAGTGCACAGAGATACCATACAGCTACATTTTTTGAGTTATGTCAAAGAACAGAATAATGCTCTTAATGTGCAGCACCCTGGGGACCAAGAGACCAAGGAGAGAAGAAAGCATAGTGAATCCAAGCATTCAGAATGAATACAAGTTTTAAACATTATTTACATGACAGATGGTTAAATTAACCAGTAAAACACAACAGGCCATATGGCTGAACTAGCTAATGCATGCATTGGGTGTGTCATCAAATGCCTCCAGCGTACCTAAGACATGTATTAAACAGAACAAGCAATATGGTCTGGAGTGCCTTCTTCTTAAGTGGGTATCTTTTTCCCCAAATAGTATTTCTCAGCAGTTTAAATAAATAAAAAAAATATTTCTACACCATGTATATTAGTTCTCATTTTTTAAACATATGGTACATTGAATACTTAATGTTTCCACTTTATTTATTTATTTTAAGGTTTTCAGAAGCCTTGCATTTTTTTCAGCCCTCCTTTTCGAGAGACTGCTCCTCTCACCCTTTGTACAAACTCTGACCGAACTGAAAAGCCTGATCACGTGCAGTGTTTTTAAAAATTCAAGTTAAGTTTTTAATACATGTTTTGGTTCGTGCTGTGGTATCAGACCATAACAAAGTGAACACATGCTATAATATGTAGGTTCTTGGGTTTAAAAGAAGGACTCCTGCCTGCTTGCCTCCTTCCCTGCCCAGTTTCTGTTAGATCACCTGTGTAAAGCCTATTTACTCACGCTTTGTGTGTGGTTTGCACACAGTTGACTCCCAGTATAGGTGGTTTGTTTTGTTTGTGTTCATAGGCTCTTTGCTGGCAAGCAAACAGTCAGACAATGATTTCTATGGCAGGAAAAATATCTTTTCTATAAAACAGATGAAAAATGCATTCAGTTTGTTTTATTCTCAAGCATGGTCAAAAGAGAGGTAGATTTTGTTGAACTGCAAATGTATGAAATGTCTCATGATGATCTGATGATAGATAAAAATTCATAGAATTTTAATAAATTCACATAAAATGTCCAGTATAGTTGATTTAGTACAGATTATCTATTGTGCAGCAAGCATGGTAATGATTTTATATATGGGATATCATATGAACCTCCTCCATACATCGAGCATTTTGAACATCTTTGATCTGAAAATCAGGTTGGAAATCTCATGAGATTAGGTTTTCTTGTGAAATTTTCAATACGCTTTGGTTTTAGCTGCACTTCTGATCCTGCAAAAGCAGTCTCATTTATTGGACTTTAATACTTGCACCTGAGGTGCTAAAAAGTGAAAAAAAATGTATTAGGATTTAATAAAAATTCTAATGCTAAACTTCTTTAATCTGAAAAAAAATTAGCATGATTCATTTGGTTTTCGATGAAGTTTCAGGACAAATTGTTTTCACCCATATGCAAAACCTTAATTCTGCTATTCTGTGTTAAAAACAGAAAAACCTCCTACATGTGTTTCTGTCAGTTTTTTATATTTACTTTTACAATCTCTCAATGCTTTTCTGAACTGCAAACCACTATTGCATCTTTTTAATTCTGTACCGCTACATATGAAGAAGCTTTCACAAAAAGAGTCAGTACATTTATATTTTGTGAAAGCCTTTTCTTTTCCAGGTACTGTCCTCATTTTGCTCAAAAGCATTCACCTACTTAAAACATTTCATTACAAATAAATGTCTAGAGGAAAAGGAGAAATGTGACTGGAAGCTAAAATGAGATAAGAGGTAGAGATAGCCAGCTACAGACAGCAGATTAAAAATCACAAACAGGTTTGGGGAGATAATTCCTGTTTCATTTCTGAGGCAGAGAGCTGAACTGGAGGGAATAAAAACACAAACACCAAAAAAACATCACCACCCAACAACAGCAATCTGCCTTTACTGAGACAGAAAGTAAAAGATAACGTCATGAAATATAGCTTTTTACTGGGTTGGCAGTTCATTTTTCTTCCCTATTCTTTCAAACAAAAAACAAAACCCAAACCTCAATTTTAAGTTAAATAAAAACAAACTTTTAAAGGAAGTATTGTGCACGACTGAAACAGACACCAATGTTTTCTAATGTAAATCAACATTTCTAACTTTCCTTTCACTAACCACTTCAGCTCAAGGTTGAGTTCTCCAGAGACAGCATGGTATTACTAGTGAATGATGCCAGGCAACAGCACGTATTTTGTCTGGGTAGTTAACCACTGCTCCATGACAGTTTCTGACTTCAAAATAAAATCATGTTATGATCCCAGAGCAGAACTTATTTTTTTTGGCTTAATGCCTGTTTTATTTTTAATCTGCACAAAGATAGCAGTAGTAATAATAATAAATAATAATTATTATTATTATTATTAATAATAGATTTGACTCAATTTTGTAGCACAAAAACTTGTTTTGCAACATTAGCTCTTTCTTGCTTAGACAGACTGATGTTATTGCAATGCATTCAGCTCAGCAGGTGTAGAAACAGAAAAATAATGTTAACACATACGGCTGAATATACCCCCCAAAACAGGTAAACAGTGAAGAAAACCACAGCATGTCTTGTAGATCCTACACTTAACACTTGTTCCACAAGAATTGCAACTCAGTAAAGGAAGCAAAGTGTGTATTTAGTATCTAATAGCCAGTTCTTCCTCTCCATAGAACAAACTTGTACAGGGTACAAGAAACTGATCAATAACCCTGTTCTGCCCAAGAAACAAAGAGGTCTAAGCATCCAACCTTCACACATCCCTACAGAGCTCAAGAGAGCCTCCAGAAGCCAGTGCTATGTGCACAAAAGCCTAACTGGTTCCAAAACAGCCAAGTTACCCTTTAACCCAGCACTACTATTCTGTGTTGACTATGACAACATGTTCTGTTTGCAAGCATGTGTTCTAGGCCTCTGAAATTTCACTGTTTAAGTTCAGAACCTTATATTACATTTGGGGGTTGCTATCAGAAAACAGAAATAATATGTGTGACTTTATTTTGTAATTTGGTTTTACTATGCATATTGCATGTTAATAGACACTGTAGTGAGGAGGCCTCACTCCCCGCTGCGCCTGAGAGGGACAAGCCAGAACAGGCGCGGCAGTGGGCGGAGCCACTGTCGCCTGTCCCCGCCCCCCAGAAGTCAAGGGGCGGGACAGGAAGTATAAAAGCCTGACCCCAGCGCTCAGTTGGGAAGAGGCAGCCGGAGAGGACATTTGCTGGTGTCCGAGCTCCCGCCGGGCCCAGCCTGCCCCGTGCTCAGTACCCAGAGGAGCGCTGGCCTGACCTGCCCCGTGCTCGGTACCCAGAGGAGCGCTGGCCTGACCTACCCCATGCACAGTACCCAGAGGAGCACTGGCCTGACCTACCCCGTGCACGGAACCGGGAGGAGCTTCCTGAGCTCCCCGATGCCCGACATCTAAAGGAGCTGCCGGAGTTTCCCCGTGTCTGGCATCTAGAGGAGCTGCCCGAGTTTCCCCACACCCGGTACCCAGAGGAGTGCCCTGGACCTCCCTACGCCCGGTATCCTGAGGAACCCATGGTCTGGGACCCACCGGATGACGCCGGCGGATGGCAGGTACCCAGTGAGGGGGAGACTGGAAGTGGCCCGGGGGTAGCTGACCCCAATCAGGCTGTAGATATACCTGAGCCTATGTCAGTGTGTTGTGGCCAGGATCCCCACTGACTGTAGCGAATCCTTGCCGCTGCTAGGGCTCTGGGCCAGGATGCAGTGGAGTAGGAGGGCCTGCGTCCCCCCTGCCACCCTTGCAAGGGTGGCAGACTCCCCCCTCCCTCCTGGGCTTATCTACTGTGTTTAGGCCTGAGCCTGAACTGCTTACTGCCCCGCCCTGCCCAAGGGCCTGGGCTTATATACTATTGCTGCCCAGCCTCTGGGAAGCCAGACTACTGCTGCTTAGCCCTCCCTGAAGGACTGAGCCTATTAACTCTGGGAAGCCAGATTACTGGGGCTCAGCCTTAAAGAGGAAGCCCTGAGCTCCAAGGGACTCGGTGTTGTCGCCTTAACCCTGAAGCCAAGGGACCGGGCCGACAGCATGTGGCAAGCCGATGTGGCTCCCCTCCGCCCCTCAGGGAGGGTTGAGCCCTGGTCCTACCCTTCTACAGCGTGGCAAGCCAGTGTGGCTCCCCTCCGCCCCCCAGGGAGCCCTGGTCCCACCCTTCTACAGACACATAAGAAGTATTACAATATTGTGGGCAATAGCCTTAAAAATATTGCTTAAACTTATATTTTATTAAGAGTATAGATAGAGGACCATAAGATAGTATGTATACTTTTACATAAAAGTCATCTTTGATGTAACGTTAATTTCAAACTTTTTTCCACAGAGGCTTCTAGCTAAACATTCAGATGAGACCACTGATTTCTATATATCGCTAAGAACCACTGTGTGGTTCTTTTGTGACTTTCCAGTGAAAACAGGCTTCATTAACTTTCACCATCCCACTCAGCACAATGAAATAATATTTTTCTTTAGAGATCCACCAATATATTCAACATTCACCTTGGTTTGGTTAATAATTTGGGTTACCATTAAATCTAAAATAGAATTCATAGTATATACAAAACTTTTGAAGGATAATTACATGTAAAGAAACTTTTCCAGATAATCTATCTATATAATATTATTGCAACTATGCCACTGAAAGAAAACTGGAACATGAATTAGCCTTTGTTAAAATATAGGTGAATTAATTATGAGTATTTGTTAAACAGCTCCTTTGTATTACTGAAATTTATGTAAAAATGCAATATGCAGACAAAATAATCTACTTATAAATACATATAGCAGCCTCCACTAAAGGCTTAAAAGTAACCTTATATAAGTAAGGAATATCACCATAGAATTTAAAGGAATACCTAGATATTCTACTAAATAAAGAGAAGTTTAGCAAGTATAGGCAAATAAAAAGAATAATGAAATACTGAGGTCATGCCAATTTATCTAAAGCAAATTGTCAGAAGAAACTGTACAGAGAAAATAGACTATGGTTCTCACCTTTAATTCATTTTATTTATTCATACAACACCTATCACCCTGGCAGCTATAAATTTACTACACATTTTACGAAAAAAACCCTCACAAAAATATCACTTGCATAAAACTTCCCAAAATAAGACCGATTGAGGACACAAAACTGATGGCTACAAAAATGGCAGCACAACTACGTCATTTTTCTAGTAATAAAAAGTCAAAAACTAAAAACAAAACAAAAATCGAACAAAACAAAATCAGAATAAACACACCTTGCATTTCTTGCACTGAGTCACAAAGCTCACTAGATTCTGCCTGCAGCTGATGGGTATGGGAAGGAAATTCCAGAGGCAAGGCCCAAAACGGAGAATGAGTTCTAATGTTCTAAAGAATTCAAGTCCAGGAACTAACACCAAGAACTGTCCACCTAATCTTGACTGGCACAGTAAATACTACAAAAGATTTTGGGTCAAAAGCTCTCTCCCAAAGAATGGGTCCCACCTGAATCTTTCTGAGCTTCAGTGATTATCACAAGCACCTACAATTGCACTTAGAGCAAACAAGAAGGCAGATCTCAGACAATGTGTTGTGTATTCACTGCAGTTTGCCATACTTATTATATGGACAGCTGTATTCTGCTTTAGTTACAGCTTTTAGGTCCCCAAACTTTTTACACTGCGGCCCTCCCCTCCCCTGTCCGCCCTCCCCCTTTCCAAATGGTGGTTGCAAGCTGGGGCCAGGGCTGAGGCTGGAATCGCAGCTGGGCTGGGAGCCAGGGGGCGGGGGAGGGTCTGTGACCAGGAGTGGAACTAGGGAAGGAATGGAGGGGGCTGGGACTGCGGCTGTGGTCGGGGCAGAGCCGCACCTGGCCTGTGGTTGGGGCTTGAGGCTGGGGGCGAGGCTGGGGCCACGGCCAGGAGCGGGACCACGACTATGCAGGGAGCCAGGTGCTGAGGCCAGCGCTACAGTTGAGGGTGGGGCCGGAAGCAGAGCTGTGCCAGGAGTAATGCTGGGGGTAGAGCGAGGCTGGTTGGCACTCCCCTCCGCCCCTCCATGGGGGCTGGCCCAGGCCCTGCAGTGCCCACTTGAACATTCCTCTGTGCCCCACAGTTTGGGACCACTGTTCTAGGAAGATTTCAATGGCAGTTCTACATAAAGAGAATTGAAGTAGTCTAGATAAAAGTGATAGTGCCAATCTTTAAAGGCGGAAAAAGGAGGAGCTGAGGTACTAGAGACCAGTCAGCCTGACCTCAATACCTGCAAAGGTACTAGAGCAATGTATAAAACATTCCATTTGCAAATACCTGGAGATAGAAGGGATGATCACCAGCAAGCAGCAGGGACTTACCAAGAACAAATCATGCCAAACCAGCTCAATTTCCTTCTTTGCCAGGTTAACTGGTTTGGTAGATAGGGAGAATGCAGAGAACATAATATACCTGGACTTTAGCAAGGCTTTTGACCCAGTCTCAAATGACATTCTCAGAAGTAAGCTAGAGAAATGCAGGCTCTGTAGGACTACCACTAAGTGGATACATAATTGGTTAAACCACCACAAACAAGAGTAACTATTAATGAAATAATGTCCTATTGGAAGGAGGTCTCAAGTGGGGTTCCACAGGGATCTGTTCTGAGTCCAGCGTTATTTAACATCTTTATTAATGACCTGAATGTAGGAATAGAGAGCATACTGATTACATTTTCAGATAGCGCAAAAGTGGAGGGGGGTTGCAAACACTTTGGAGGATACAACTAAAATTCAAAGAGATCTTGATAAATTGGAGAACTGGATTATACACAACAAAAATGAAATTCAATAAAGACAAATGTAAACTGCTACACTTAGGGAAGAAAAACCAAATGAACAAATACAGAATGGGAGTTGTGGTGGATCATAACCTCAACGTGAGTCAACAATGTGATGCTGTTGCAAAAAAGAAGAAAAAAAGCAAATGCATGCAAGTCATGGGAGGTGATAGTACTGCTCAACTTGGTGCTGGTTAGGCCTCCAGTGGAATACTGTGTCAAATTTTGGTCATTGCTATATAAAAAGGATGTAGGGAAACGAAAGGATCCACAGGAGAGAGACAAAAATGATCAAAGGGATGTAAGATGTAAGCCATATAAGCAAAGGCTGAAGGAACTGGATATGTTTCACTGGGAAAAGAGGAGATTAAGTGGCGGGGGGAGACATGATAGTGGTCTTCAAATACTTGAAAGGCTCCATAAGGAAGATTGAGAAACCTTGTTCTCTCTTACCACAGGGAGCAGGACAAAACGCAAAGGGTTCAAACTACAGCATAGCAGATTTAAATTAAATCTCAGGAAAAACATCCTGACTGTAAGAACTTCCCCACTGTGACTGGAACAAATTGCCTAGGGAAGTCATGGAATCTCTTTCGCTGGAGGTTTTCAAAAAGAAGCTTGATAGCCATCTGCTTGGGTGGTTTAGCTGCAACAAATCCTGGGGGTTACACTACATGACCCTTGCAGTCCCTTCTAAAATAAAAAATAGTAATTGTGCCTGACCCACATTAGGAAGCAATAGTCAGAGACTGGTCATTCATAGATAATGAAAGGCAGCACAAGCTAAAGGCCCTACCTGAAAAGCTGGGGACTGTGATGAATCAGACAGCACCAAAAGGTTTAAAAGCATTTTTGCAAACTTGACTGCTGCAGATATCACCTCCACTCAACTCTGCAAGTGCTTTATCTTGGCAAAAAGCATAACTTTCAATTTATCTGAGTTGAGATACAGCCTATTCACTTTTACACAGATCGCTATCTTGCTCTTCAAGAGTAATAAGCTTGCAAACCCTGGAGTCAGTGAAACAGAGATGTAGAGCTAAGCATCATTAGTATATTGAGAACACTGGAGCCCAAAACTCTTCACAATCTCACCTAGCAATTTCTCATACATGCTAAACAGGAAGGAGGACATGATGGAACTCAGAGAGACGCATCTCCCCACAAGAGATCCATTGAGGAGGTCAAGTAGTTGCCTAACACATGCCACACATACATCCATCGGTTTGAGGTTTGTAGTTGCTATGACCAAGGAGAAGGAAGTTCTGTCTGACACAAGCAGAACCACAACCGAGGACTGTAAAATTTCTGCACAATGCAACTGATTATACCTGTAGAAGATTCTCCAATATCACTGTTCAGTCTTCTCCCCGGCTACTTCATCCACTACATACAATTTGTATACCATAAGCCCAGCAAGGACTATAAAGATGTCTACCATAATAAAAATGAAGGGCATGCCCTTACTCCCCTCTAAGATATGAAGAACATGGTGAGAGACCAAAGAATCTTGACACGCTTATTAACAATCTCCTGTCTTTCATGCCAAAGAGAATTACATTCTATTGTGCAGGGGTTAGCATTAGAGTTTCTGATCTGAAATAAGCTAGAATTTGTATCATATAAACTATGTTGCACCTGGATATAAGAAAGAGCACAAACTGAACATATGAATGCATCCATTCTGATATAGACAATATAGCAAGAGGATTTTTTGTTTAAAAAGAGATTAATTACCCCTCCATCACCACCCCCAGCACCTCTGGAGCAAGAAATGTACAGGGAAATTTCCCCCATGCTTAGGCACCATGGCCCATGCAGCATCACCCCCTCCCTTCACCCATATGAGCTTCAGGACAAAAGGAACTGCTGGGAGGAGCTAACTAAAGATTCTCTTAGCAACAGAAAAGCGTCTGAAGTGGGTACAGCCATACCATGGAGGAAAGGAGACCGAGCCAGGGTTACTACTTCCATACCATCCTAAGACCCAGAATTGTGCAGAGGATACCACTTCCCTGGGGACACCAAGGCCCATGTAGCCTCAAACTTCCCTGAAGCCATGTGAGCTTGGAGACAAAAGAAACTGATCGAAGAAGCCAGCCAGAAAGTCAGCAGGAGAAGAGAATAGTAGCTCAAGCAGGGACCTGCTTTGGACTCTGATGATGTTATCAGTGCCTGGCAGCTGTGCACATTTTTTACTCTGGACATTCTCTCCCCTTTGCTGATTGGCTGTTTGCTCCAACTCCTTCTCTCAGAGTCTGTTCATTTCAGCTTCACTCCACTGCTCTCCATACTCCTCTTATATGCTTTCTGTTCAGTTTACCCCTCTGTCTCCCTTTTCTCTCTATTCAGTGAATCCTGTCTCTGCAAAACTCTCTCTTTTTTTATATGAGAAAGAAAGAAAAAAAGCATGGAAGTAACATGACATTTGCAGACCATCGTCTTCTTCACTCTGCTTTTATGTTATCTCCCTTATCCCCCAATTCTTTTTCTGCTTATTTAAATTGTAAGCTCTTCAGAGTAGATAGTGACCCTTATAGTATGTTTGTGAGTAATACAGGGAGGTCCTGTTCTCTTTTGAAGAGAACTGGCAGTAAAATAAGAGAAATAAAATCAGTCAGATAGTGCAACTATGGTGTTTTGTACTTGTATCAACTTTGGGACCAGCCTCAGGATTTTGTATTTTGAGTGAAACAGCGTGGCATCACAAGGTGTGGCAAGGAGGCCAAATTTTAAGCTTTTGAATGCTCTCTGACCGGGAAACTAATGAAGACACATTACTAGAGGCCTCAAAATAGCCTTGTGTTTCGCCTTGTTGACTAAAAGGAAAGTGCCAAAACAGAAAAAAGAACAGTAGGGGTAAAATAAATAAATCAGAACATCAACTTCTGTCCCAGAATTAAAGGGTACTCACAATGCTCAAATGTATAAAACTTGTATTGGGTAGAAACACAAAATTACTAAAATAATAATAAAAACAAGAATAACCTATCCTGGTAGAAATTAATAAGGCAATGTTGTTCTCTTTTAAAGAGAGAAGTCTATGAAAATAAATTAAGAGGGAGTTAAGGAAAACACTTGAAAAATATTGTCATTTTTTGTTATGGTCCAATCATAGCCATCATTGAGACCTCTGATTAAATGTAAAAAAAAAATGGGCTATGAATTTCCTTCTTTTGTCCAAAACAGCAAAGCTGTTCTTCACAACAGGACTATATATTAGCTCAATTTTGTCTAGGGATGCAATTTCGATGCACACAGAACAATTTATTCTTTGTTGGGAGTCTATTTAGGTTAGTTGTTAATACATTCTATGTATTTTTCAGTATTTATATTTATGCTCAGAAATTGTATAAGGGATGCATTTTAATCTCTAAATAAACAAACAGACAAATATTTTGGGGCTAAAACATGACACTGGGAATCTGCAGCCTATCACAGTATAAATAGTATTTTATGCTCAATGCTGGATCTTCTTTAGGATTAGCAGTTTCCCTGAAGAGGATGATTTTAGCACAGTGCAGCACTAAATCTGATTCTCACGCTGGCTTTAGTTCAGCTGAAAAGGTTATTCCTCAAATGTGGAGCTACAAGGGAAATGGCTGGATACATGTATTTTCATGTGTGATAGTATAAAAGGTTTCAGCTTCAGCACAAGTACACAGTACAGCATTCAGGAAAATACAGAGAATTTGTGATACATTCTGGATTATTTTTATTTTATTTTATTTATGATATCATTTCTGGATTATTTTAATAAATATGGTAATTGAGAAATACGTATTTCTCACTCCAGAACAGTAGAGACTAAGGGCCTGATATAAACTCACTGGTGAATAAGAATCCTTTTCTTCCATGGACTTCAATGGGAGGTTAGGGTCCTACATGCCATGGCAAGGAGATGTGTGGAGGAGGGAATACGAAGGGAGATACCATGGAGAGGAGAAGTAGGGGAGAGAGCTGGATAGAGCCCTAATATCTTGAAACAGATTCATTTGTATCAGACCAATCTGCTAAGTTTTCCAAAGATAAGAAGCACTTCTTAATATGAATACATTAAAATTATACAATATATTTGTTGTTATTTATTGTGATATATAAGAGCAAATTGCTTTTCTTATTACAGTTTTTAATACCATGTATATATGAACACAATTGAATAAAAATATTACTTAATCAAAACATGAACACTCGGGTTTGGAATTTTTAGGAATTATACCTGCATAGGAATGAAATATCCGGCATGCCACAGATGACATTTTAATATGGTACTTCACAGTTACCAGTGACATCATACAGCCCAGGTAGCATCTTAGAGCTGAAAAGCAGCTGGTTAATACTCCTTTCACTCAACTAACATCCATGCATCATTCTACAAAATGCTGCAATACCTTTTGGAACTTAGCCAGTTGGTGTACATAATGATAGCAAGTCCAGCACTGGAGCTACACAATCTTTGAACATTTTGTTTGCATTTAATATGACTCTCTCTCATATTACATTGCCTGGAATAATCCAACGTGGAATAATATTTTAGATTATCTGTTATATCCCAGGTCTTCTAGCATCAGCATAGAGACAGGAATCGTTATACCGGATCAGAGCAGTGGGTTATCTAGACTAGCATCATGTCTCTGTGGCCAGTGACAGATGCTTCCGAAGAAGATGCATAACAGGCAAATATGGAATAACCTGCCCATTGAAGAAATTTTTCCTATATTTATATTTTTTATCCTCTATAATGTAAGGTGGATGCTCTTCATATAATGTCAGTCTTGATCAGGATGAAATCCTTGAGGGGGCCATTTAGGGAACTGGGGTAAAAATCTGTCTGGGGAGGGTCCTGCTTTGAGCAGGGGGTTGGACTAGATGACCTTCTGAGGTCCCTTCCAACCCTACTCTTCTATGATTCTATGAAATCTTTGTTAAAGTCATTCAAGAGAAAAACTGTGTTCCTGTTCTGTGTTTGGCATCCAACACCAACATCACAATCTTTAAATTAGTCCTAGACACAGGGGCTATTATTAGTTGAACAATTAGTACTGTTGGTTTTGGAGCAGCAAAAATCTGGAATCTTCTTCCAAAGCATGAACTGTGCTGCTGTCAAGAATGACTCAGCTAGATTTTCAGGACTATGCGTATTCACAGAGCTATGCTGCACAACTGTGAGAATCCATAATTTGATCTGCCCAACAACAGGATTTAGCCTTAAAGCTCTCATGCAAGCTTTCATCCTAAAAGAATCAAAAACATTTCTTAGTACGTGGATACTCAACTAATACATATGCATTTGTGTATTTGTTTTAAATTATTATTTTAATTGATGGTATAACAGTCTATTTAAGAACTGCTAGTTCTTATTCTCTGAGATAAATTAATATTATTAAACTCAGCAGGAATTGTAATTTTGTCAGCATGCTATGTTGCATGCAAACTAACTCAGTCACGTTTGGGGGCAATGTGTAAATTTGCATTGCACATTTTTAGCGAAAGCTAAATGCTCTTTGTAACTTTTTTGTTTTATCCTATGCTACCTTGGAAGTGAACTTTAATCTAGACTAATGGTACCTCTAAAGGGCACAAAAATATTTTAGTTCCAACCTAAAAAATTCAATTATAATGCAGAAATAAAACTGTAAAGGGCTCCCAACTATTATATTCTTTAGTATCATTTGTGCTTGATTCACTTTCATAACCAGCTGTTTTCATCAATAAACCAGTTAATCAATTAACACTGGTGCAAAGTGCAAACAGCATGTTATTTGGTAGCCACTACATATTTGTATTCACAATTATTTGCATGAATATGGATTTTTTTTCTGCAAAAGATATATATTGTTCTACAAAGTCACAGCTTATTGGCGTTGTATACTTAGAAGTGATAGTATATACCTACAATTACAACTTAATATTAAGCGAAGTGAGCCCCAAGTGCTGTGCCCAATCTTAAATCTACAAATGAAATAAATTAAAGCTGATGAATAAATATGATCACATCAAAGCAGATCCCATAAGATATACAGAAGCATCAATATAAAAAGCCTTTCAACAAACACTGTATGTGACACTGCAAAACCTAAAAGAAGAACTGACACAACAAACATTTCAATGGTAGAATCCTAAATCAAAACCACAAAGTACCTGCTCAGCATAAAAGGGCTGTGATGAAGAACCGACATAAAGCTTATTCTCAGACACATAATAGCATGCAAATTCCTTCAGTCAGATGGTACATCCAAAGACCAGCATGTCAAAAAATAGTTTACATAAAGGGAGCCCAACCATGTGACAAACTTGGAGACATGGCCGGAGCTATCAGTAAGTAGTTTGCTAATGTCAGGATTCCTCAGGAGTGGATACACCATATCCTGTGACTGCTGGCAGTGAACAAGGAATGAAAAGAGAGACATGGTTCCAAGAACTAAAAAGACACTGCCAGCGTCTTAAAGGTTTCCTACATGTGATCTTTTTTTAAATTAGATTATGTTTTTGTTACTTTTTACAAATAAGAACTAAGTTCCTCTACTCCTCTCACAGAGAAGTCTATTTATAAGATTAAAAAACCAAGCAACAAAACAGGAATGTTAAGTCTGCTTTGGTTGGGACATTTCTGGATCATCATAGGGATGTATATTGTGAACTCTCTGACATTAGTTGAGGAGATGGTGTTGTTTTAACTTGAACAAAGATACCCTCTGTCAAGTGTCAATTAGTCATTTTATTGGAGTTAAATAAGTGTTAAGAAGAAAAAAAAACAACAAGCCTTGCTCTGTTTTCAGTTTCATGAGATATAATTTCACTAGTTTACAAGGCACTATACTGTCTTCCTGCACTTCTGAAAGACATGAATTTCAAATGTAAAAACCAAACCAGAAATACACCTGTGACATTCTGTACCTCAGGGGAACACCCAGCACCTTCATGTTCATCCTTATAATATGATTGTGTGGTATCTAATACAAAGTTTGTCAGGTCAGGTGTTTTCGGAAGGCTCATGATGCACTGAGAATTGTTGTTATGTAATGGTATAGTAATAATTGTTATAGTAATATTATAGTAATGTTATAGGTTGTAATTTCATGTATATAGTTATGAGACTGAAAATGTGTCCTCATGGCTTAAAGCAAGCCCAGGCAAAAACTCTCCAGAAGCAGAGGGGCAGTTCACACCTCATCGGGCCATGTATGGGACAAACCCAGCCCAGCCTCACAGGAACAAAGGACACTGGCCTAAGCAACAACAAAGGATCTGTTGGATTCAGAATGAATCACCCCCCTCCCTTCCTTTGGTCAGGTTGGGACTGCGATGAGGTAATGCTCACCAGACTCTGAAGTGCAGGATAGGGGGAGGGTGGACAAAGCCAAGAGAGAAGAAAGAACATGATAAAAGGGAGAGACGTTTGCCATGCTCTTCCTCTCTCTTCCACCTCCATCTACAGACACCACACCAAGTAACTGAAGCACTGATTAAAGGGGAGAGCCTGGCTGAAGGGCAACTAGCCAGCCTGTGGTGAGAAGCATCTAAGTTGGTAAGGGCATTGAAAGTGTTTTGATCAGCTCAGAATGTGTTTTGCTTTTATTTTCTTTGACCAAATCTGACTTGTTATGCTGTGACTTATAATCACTTAAAATCTATCTTTCATAGATAATATGTTTGTTTGTTTATTCTACCTGAAGCAGTGCGTTTGGTTTGAAGCATGTCAGAGACTCCCTTTGGCATAACAAGCCTGGTAAATATCACTGTCTTTGCTAAACTGATGAACTCATAAGCTTGCAGAGTCCAGCAGGCATAACTGGACACTGCAATACAGAGGTTTCTAGGGTTGTGTCTGGGACCAGAGATATTGGTTGATGTAATTTAGCTGCAAGTAGCTGGGAGCAGCTTACATGCCAGAGGCTGTGTGCGAACAGCCCAGGAGTGGGGGTTCTCACAGCAGAGCAAGGTAAGACTGGCTCCCGGAGTCAAGGATTGGAGTGACCTAGCAGATCACTGGTCTAGATAACACCAGAGGGGAATGTCACAACATGTTTTTCTCACACACACACACACACACACACACACACACACACACACACACACACACACAAATATTCAGGCCTTCGTTATACGTCATAAAGAAGAAAACGGGGGCAGGGTGGAGGCAAGCCCATTTTCTCATTTGCAGGCCACCTTTAAGGCTTAATAAATGATTTGTTTTAAAAATGTCATTTACCCTTTGCAGTATTCTAGGTCCAAAATCTGCTTGTTTTTAATACCTATATTTAGATCTGGCTAGCACAATGAAAATGTATTTTTAAAAATTTTAAGAGAAATATAGATACCAGTGTCTTTTGGTTCCAACTTTTTGAGGGTCAGGTGTACAAGAAACCCTTAAAAATATATGTATAGCCACTACTGCTTTATCAATCCAGAAGGCAGCATAATGCTGTATCTTAGAGAGTCAGGGCCATAGGCATTATCTCTGTTCTGGGGGATGGGGTCACTGTGCTGGTGCGCAGACCCTGAGGGTGGGAGTTGCTTATGACCCACTGGCACCAAATCATCTGGTCAACAAAGGAGTGGTGTCGATAGGCTATAGAAGATGCCTTCATACCTCAAGGATGGTTAGCACAATACAAAGCTCACCAGCTATTAAGGTGAGTAAGGGGAGATAACAGAGACTTTAGAACTTCTATGGGTAGTGCCCTACCAAATTCACAGCCATGAAAAACGCATCACAGACTGTGAAATCTGGTCTCCCATCATGAAATCTGGTCTTTTGTGTGCTTTTACATGTGATACTAGTGTTTCTCAAACAGGGGGTCCTGATCCAAAAGGCAGTTGCGGGGGGGGTGTCACAAGGTTATTTTAGGGGGGGTCATGGTATTGCCACTCTTACTTCTGTGCTGCCTTCACTGCTGGGCAGCCAGAGAGCACTGGCTGTTGGTCAGGGGCCCAGCTTTGAAGGTAGCGCCCTGCCAGCAGCAGCACAGAAGTAAGGGTAGCAATGCCATACCATGCCACTCTTGCTTCTGTGCTGCTGCCTTCAGAGCTAGGTGGCCAGGCCACAGCTCTGCAGGCAGCAGTGCAGAAGTAAGAGTGGCATGGCATGTCATTGCCACCGTCACTTCTGTGCTGCTGCTGGCAGGGCACTGCTTTCAGAGCTGGGATCCTGGCCAGCAGCTGCTGCTCTCCAGCTGCTCAGCTCTGAAGGCAGTGCTTTCACCAGCAGCAGTGCAGAAGTAAGTTTAGCAGTACCTCAACCCCCCACTACACTAACCTTGTGACTCCCTCCCAATTCCTTTTTGGGTCAGGACCCCTACAATTACAACACCCTGACATTGCAGATTTAAATAGCTGAAATCATGAAATTTACTATTTTTAAAATCCTAAGAACATGAAATTGACCAAAATGGATTGTGAATTTGGTAGGGCCCTACCTATGGGTAAAGATCACCATTTTATAGATTGGTTGTAAATAGTACGAAAGAATATTGATGATGAGACTTACAAGTGACAAACAATTTTAAACAAAATTTACCCTTGACCTGCTGACATTGGCAGTTTCTTCCATGTTTATTTAAATCTTATAGAACAATTTTCCTACTCCATTAAAATGAAACAGTCTAAAATGCAAAATATTGGAAAGTTTTAACACATTTATAACAATATTTTATAATGGGATATTGTATGCGTTGGGCAGAAGTGTGTTTTCTTGAGATTTGTGGAGAGAGGGAGCCACTCAAGAGGTGTGTGTGTATAAATTCTTACAGCTGCTAAGCATAATACACCTGAAAAAGAGTTCTATGTAAGCTCTAAAGCTTGTCTCTCTCACTAACAGAAGTTGGTCCAATAAAAGATATTACCTGATCCATTCTGTAACTAAGCATAATACCACATAATCTGCGAATGGAATAAAGAGTATTTAACAGTAATTGTGTTCAAGTTGTCCAGAGTTCTCTGTTTGGACCTCATTCAGTTAACCCTACTGATGAAAACTTTTAGCCATACTAAACCTAGAAATTAAATGCTATAAATCAGGGGTCAGCAACCTAGGGTCCTGGCCACTAGCCCTGCTCAGCATGTGGCTGGTTGAGTGAACGGAACCCCAGGCCCACAGAGGCTGAGTGGGGCCGGCGGCCAGGACCCCAGACCAGTGGCAGGCGCACCTCCTGGCTCCCCCCTCACTACGCTTGGGTTCTGTGGCTCCCGGGAGTGTGAGCCGCCGGGGTGCAGGGCCCTGAGCCAGCTGCGGGAGGGGCAGCAGCGGTGGCTCACATTCCCAGGAGTTGCAGAGCCCGAGCGCCGCGAGGGGGGACCCAGGGGGCGCATGAGGACTGCTGCCCGCATGCATCCGCTGCAGGAACCTCTCCGGCGGGTGGGCACCGGGCCGCAGCCCAGGCAGGCGTGCCCTCCAGTTCCCCCCTTCTCCGCGTTTGGGTTCTGCGGCTCCCAGAAGTGTGAGCCGCCACCGCTGCCCCTCCTGCAGCTCCCCCCACTCCCGCTGCCTCAGCACTCCACGTGGAGTTTTGCCTCCATGTGGAGCCAGTGTCTGACCGGCATGGGCCTGGTAAGAGACATCCCGGGGCACTAAGGGAGCAGGGGGAGGGTTGGATGGGTTGGGAGTTCTGGGGGTCCTGTCAGGAGGTAGGGAGTGGTTGGATGGGGCATGGGAGTCCCAGGGGTCTGTCTGGGGGTGGGGGTGTGGATAAGGGTTGGGGCTGTCAGGGGACAGATAGGGGGTAGGGTACTAGGGGGCAGTTAGGGTAGGGGACTCTCAGGAGGCGGCAGTCACGGGACAAGGAGCAGGGAGGCTTAGGTAGGGGGTGGGGTTCTGGGGAGCAGTTAGGGGCAGGGGTTCCAGGAGGGGGCAATCAGGAGACAAGGAGCAGGGGGGTTGGGGGTTCTGGCTGGGGCAATCGGGGTGGGAAGTGGGAGAGAGTGGATGGGGTGGGGCTAGGGCAGGGCTCTCCTCTCTTTTTTGATTGCTGAAATAGGGTAACCCTAGGCAACGGGGGAGTCAGGGGGCGCATGGGGGCTGGCGCCTGCATACATCCACTGCAGCCTGCAGGAGCCCTCGGGGGAGGGAGGCCAGGCCACAGCCTGGGGGGGGCGGGCAGCAGCTCCCCACTAGTGGCACTGCCACCTTTGCAGGGCTGCTGCCCCCCTGCACCATGCTGGCTCCTCTATGGCTGGGGCTCGCTGCTGCCGCAAGCGGGATGCTCTGGCTCTCTGGTGCTTCCGGAAGGTGGCTCCTCCCTACCAAGCTGCTGCAGCGGCCCAAGCCTGACAAAGCCAGTGAGTGGACTTGGGGTGGAGGCCACCTCGGTGGGGTGGGGAGGGCTCGCGGGGGAGCTGTGCACCCTCCAAGGGAGTTCAGGGGGCAGGGAGGGGGGAACCTGATCTGGGGAGCAGCCCCTGGGCATGGCTGGCCCCTGGGGTCTATAAAGGCTCGTTGGGATTTGCCCCTCAATGAACTGGCAAGGGGGGGTGAGGGGCGCAAGATGGAAGTTTTGCTTATGGCGCAAAATATCCTTGCACCGGCCCTGCCCCAGGGGGGTTGTGCATCCCAGCTTAAGAACCACTGAACTAAACTGATAAGATCTGTATTTTAATTTAATTTTAAATGAGGATTCTTAAAAATTTTTAAAAACTTGTTTACTTTACATACAACAATACTTTATAGACTTATAAAGAGAGATCTTCTAAAAACAGTAAAATGTATTACCGGCACACGAAATCTTAAATTAGAGTGAATAAATGAAGACTCAGCACAGCACTTGTGAAAGGTTGCCGACCCCTGCTATAAAGTCTGGTTCTTTTGCTAGCTGGACTCCTTCTAGTCAATGCTTTTACAGGAAATTTTCCAAATAACTTTTAGGAAAACAGAACAAGAAGCTAGGACCATCTCCTTAACTGTCACTTAATTTAACCTAATTTTTTGGACAGCATAACACTAGAGTTGCATATTATGATGCTGACAGCTTTTGGTGGTGGAAGAGAGTAGAGGCACTTGGGTAACCTGCCTGATATATACTGCAAATCTTTGTATGTATCATATTTATCTTCAAAGTTATCTATTTATGTCAGACAAGAGAACATATGAGCACAGTGGCTGTTACTATAGCAATGAAACGCAAATGATTTTAAGAGAGAACAAAAATTCACCATTGAAAGCGATTCAGATCTGTAGCTGGGTGATTTAGAAGACAAAACAGCCTCACAATTACAGTATCTGGTTTAAAGTTTGCACTTCCTGGAGAAATGAAACTGGTGATTCCTGCTTGTTCCATAATGCATAATAAATAGCACACAGCCATCATATATAATTCAGTATAATCTAGGATATTTGAAATTTCTGCTAAGTAATAGTGCAGAAATTGTCAATTACACCTAATCACATCAGTTCAAGGAAAGGGCATTCCCCTATGTGAGGATTTTGTTAAAAAGGGGGTGGGGGGAGAAATAACTTATTGTGGTGGAATGTTCAGTACTTTGATTGTGGTTAAAAAACAGGATTTCCGTGTTTAATGCTGTAAGTCCCTTAACCTTCTCAACAAAAGATTTAGCTAAAATTGAAAAGATCAGATGAATCAATATGAGTAAAGAGGAGTGTTTTTTTAATAAGGTTTACAGCTTACTAGTGACTGAACTGAAACCACAATTCTCACTCATAAGGTAATTTTCAGAAAGACTCTCAAAATTCTTTAATCTTCCTAACCCCTTAATGTCTTGTATTTATTATTTAATTGTCTTATATGCAGCTGCTGCTATATGTTACATTGCTGGTAACAGGTACATTTAAAACACAATTTTTAAAACAAGATATATTTAGAGGTCAGAGTTCCTGAATTAATCTTTTTCCTCCCTTATTTGTGTAAATATAAGCCAAATATAAAAACATTTTAACACTAAACCAGACTGCCCATGCAGACAATGAACAAAGCACTTAAAGAGTTAAAGATGAGAGATTGGCTTCATTTACCTGCTAGGGTGCCAGGTCTCTGTAGGGTAGCAGTGGCATATAGTTCCTGTGAATGCTTGCTGTACTGATCTGATGTGTGGACCAGCCGTTTGGTAGGAGACAGAGTAGCATAAGTGCCAATGGTGGAGCTTAGCTGATGTATAGGAGAGGAGGAAATATTAGACTGGATGGTGGGTGGAGACGTCACACGAACTGGGGAAGGAGAAAGTCCTGCTGAAGACACAACAATATTGATTGGTGAGCTGGTGCTGTAAGACTTGGCTAGCCGGCTTGGAGACTGCTTGGGAGAAGAGACCCGCTGCGTGGTGCTGTATCCAGCGCTCTCCGATGCTGAACCCACCCGCTGGAGCTTGGTTGGAGAGCCCACCTGCTGCATGGACAGCGGGGAGCTCACTCTCTGGGCTGGCAGAGTGGAGCTGGAGTAATAAAGTGTTGAAGAATGCTGGGAATCAGGCAAATGGAACGCGCTCCCATGGCTTGGCACAAAGGACTCTCTTGACTGAGAAGGTTCAGAGCCAGCTAAATGGGCTGCTCGACTAGTTGTGCCCTGTACCAAGGAAAGAAAACAGAACCATCAGAAAGAGACAGAAAAGAAAAACAGAAAAGGAGTTCAATATATTTTTAACCCAGCCTTGCAAAATTTAACCCTCTGCTATAGAGAATCCAGTGCTACAGGGGAAAAAAAACAACAACCCTTTTATGATCTTAATAAGGTTTGAAACAAATGGCTTTAGGATTAAGAGACTAATCTGCTAAAACATTTTTGTCCTTTAAGAGAAAATATTTCACAATTCAAGTCCAAAACAGTAAAAAAGTCCCCTTTTCCATTCAAATTGATATCTGGTTTAATGCAGATTCTATTTTTATACAATTGTTGAATATTATTATTAAACAGCTTCTTGTTGTGTAACACAATGAAATATGTACAGTTTATCCCCCAAAACATTTAGTCTGGAGAATTTTTTTAAACAGCACCATTTCAAACTTTTATTTTGTTTTCACTCTCCGTATTAGCTCACTAAAAAAAGCACAGGTTTTCAAGAACCATTTTAGTTGACAAACTTTCTTCACTGAAAAGCAATTAACATCCTTGTTGTAAGAGTAGACGAGCCAGAATAATACACTCATCAGAATTTGCTGCTGCTGCTGCCACCACACAGACTGAGTTCTGCCATTTGAAATAAATAAATACATTTTAAAAAGAGATGCAGACTTTCAGATCAGACTCTTGCAGTTCAAAAGGAATTATGCTTTCCAGTACAGAGAAATGCTGCAACTGAAACCGAAGATATGAAAAAAGCAGAACAAAAATGTCACCCTTCCTAGCGTGTGAAAACCCAGCTCCACATCTCTCTCCTTCTCTTCTCTCTCTCAGTGCCTCTGTGTGTGTGTGTGTGTCTTTTCTTTCTCTCGCTCCCTCCTTTTAAGAGCCCCCTGCAGCTGTGTCTCCAGAGAGAAAGGCAGTTGCTTCTTATTTATTTACAAGGCACAAAAGAAAAGGAGGGTAGGGGTGGAGCTGTAGAGGGGGTGAGTACTTTCCCTGAATCCCATCCAGAAAGAAATTTGCATTAGAATGAAAACAGTAATTGTCAGCCACTTCTGCACAGGTTTTAGATCTTCCTAGCAGCATGTAGTGCAGCACAAAAGTTTTCCTTAAGTCTTGTAATTTAGACAGAGAAAGAGAATACTCAGCAGATGCTACCTGTTAAAAATTTCAATTATGTGCCTGAGCCCCTTCTGGAACAGTAAAGAATAGAATGTACACTCTTATCTCCATACATAGACAGCATTCCAATTTTTATCAGGGATCTTAGGCTCAAGAGATCATCTGTGGTTGTTAATCTGGTAACATTAAAATCCTCTAATAACAGCACCCTGGAGTGAGAGATAGCTGAGCATTCTGTTGCAAGACGCTCTCTTGTTTCAAATACATTCTCTCCTCTGTTCCTGCCCTCCCCATCATGCAGAGGATTATTTGAAACCTTAAACAGTGCTCCAAATCCTGGAAGTTGATAGTGCAATTTGAAACATTCCAATCAATGCTTTTTGGATTTTTTTTTAATTCAGTCAAAAATATATTTAGAAAAGAGACAGCTTTTTTTTAAATACTGCAAATACTGTTATTTTAATATGTGAAACAATCCTAAATTCTCTAATGATGAACTTCAAAAAATTGTATTGCTTTGTACATGTATTACTTTTATTAGTACACTGGGGGGGGAGTGTTGTTTGTTTGTTTTTTAAATAATGTCTTGTATGCAAGCAAGTGAAACAAAAATGGAGCCAATTTATCCCTGGTATACAACTCTATTTATTTTCACTCAATTAATTTCACTGAGTTACCTCCTGGCCCATTGTATGAGGAAATAAATGAAAGATGATCAGTACAAGTTGCTGTAAGCTTGCATTGTCTGTGAGCTCCCCTCCAGCAAAATCTTACGGTTATTTTTACTTGTCTTGTATAGCTGGGGCTCCTTCCCTGATTATGCGTGCCTTATTTAGTGTTGGGAAGACTATTCTAATATATTTTTATCTGGGTATTGGTAATAAGAGGGTATAAGCAATATTATCACACAAATCGTGTTTTTCATAGGACTTTTCAGCTTTGTACTTCAGAAAGGTAGTAGGCATAGTAGTTAATAGTAGAGTTGCTAAGGTGCCCAGAGCCCAGAACATGGAGGCCTTTCACAAGAGAATTGACAATATCAAAGTCTCATGGATTTGGTTAGGTCTCTGAATATGTATATACGCCATCATATGCCAGCAATGCCCCTCTGCTATGTACATCGGCCAAACTGGACAGCCGCTACGGAAAAGGATAAACTGACACAAATCAGTTATTAGGAATGGCAATATACAAAAACCTGTAGGAGAACACTTCAACCTCCCTGGTCACACTATGGATATGTCTACATCTACAATTTTGCAGCGCTGGTTGTTACAGCTGTATTAGTACAGCTGTATAGGGCCAGCGCTGCAGAGTGGCCACACTTACAGCAACCAGCGCTGCAAGTGGTGTTAGATGTGGCCACACTGCAGCGCTGTTGGGCGGCTTCAAGGGGGGTTCGGGGAACGCGAGAGCAAACCGGGGAAGGAGACCTGCTTGCACGGGGGTTCGGGGAACGCGAGAGCAAACCGGGGAAGGAGACCAGCTTCGCCGCGGTTTGCTCTCGCGTTCCCCGAACCCCCCTGCAAACCGCAGGGAAGGAGACCTGCTTGCTCAGGGTTCGGGGAATGCGAGAGCAAACCGCAGGGAAGGAGACCTGCTTGCACGGGGGTTCGGGGAACGCGAGAGCAAACCGGGGAAGGAGACCAGCTTCGCCGCGGTTTGCTCTCGCGTTCCCCGAACCCCCCTGCAAACCGCAGGGAAGGAGACCTGCTTGCACGGGGGTTCAGGGAACGCGAGAGCAAACCGGGGAAGGAGACCAGCTTCGCCGCGGTTTGCTCTTGCGTTCCCCGAACCCCCCTGCAAATCGCAGGGAAGGAGACCTGCTTGCTCGGGGGTTCGGGGAACGCAAGAGCAAACCGGGAAAGGAGACCTGCTTGATTACCAGAGGCTTCCTCAGGTATGCTGGGATACCTGCTTATTCCACGGAGGTCAAGAAAAGCGCTGGTAAGTGTCTACACTTGATTAGCAGCGCTGGATCACCAGCGCTGGATCCTCTACACCCGAGACAAAACGGGAGTACAGCCAGCGCTGCAAACAGGGAGTTGCAGCGCTGGTGATGCCCTGCAGATGTGTACACCTCCTAAGTTGCAGCGCTGTAACCCCCTCACCAGCGCTGCAACTTTGTGATGTAGACAAGCCCTATAGCAGACCTTAAGATGGCCATCCTGCAGCAAAAAAACTTCAGGACCAGACTTCAAAGAGAAACCGCTGAGCTTCAGTTCATCTGCAAATTTGACACCATCAGCTTAGGATAAACAAAGACTGTGAATGGCTTGCCAACTACAGAACCAGTTTCTCCTCCCTTGGTTTTCACACCTCAACTGCTAGAACAGGGCCTCATCCTCCCTGATTGAACTACCTCATTATCTCTAGCTTGCCTGCATATATATACCTGCCCCTGGAAATTTCCATTACATGCATCTGACGAAGTGGGTATTCACCCATGAAAGCTCATGCTCCAAAACGTCTGTTAGTCTATAAGGTGCCACAGGATTCTTTGCTGCTTTTACAGATCCAGACTAACACGGCTACCCCTCTGAAAGGTGTAAGTGTTGACGCTGGCCAACAGAGCTTTGTATCCACACTGAAATTCCTAGGTATTGATTTGGACTCAATGGTTCAAATAGTCTAAGTGTTGCGTGTACGTCACACAGCTTGAAAACCTGCGCTGATGCATGCAAGCTGATTTTCAGGCATTTAGGACTGTATCTCAGAGTCAAAGATGATTGAATGAAAATATCACAATGTACAGTACTGTTCAAAATGTAGTGAGGAGGAGTAATTAGGTGTCCAAATCGAGGTGTTGAAAATCTTGTGTGCACAAGGCTTATTCTGATCAGACAGCTCTAGATAAATAATAACTACAACAAAGAAACATTTGGTTGACCCAAAACTACTTGCTAATAAAATAACTTGTGGGTAATTTAGCAAAGGGAAGACATAAAAGATAGCAGATGACAAAACTGTACTGGAACAAACTGACCAACAAGAATATATTTGTCTGTCCACGTCTATCTATCTATCGATCTATCTATCTATCTATGCATTGTTACAAATCTAGCTCATTAGCCAAACAACAGATCATTTGGGATCTCGGTGAAAAGATTTGAGGAATAAAGCTCTGAGAAACCACACTTCACCGAAATAACTAAAGCCACTTCAAACTATTGTCATCTTGATCATCAATCAATCAATCAATCAATCAATAAATGAAAAACAGATTATTTTCCCAGTATAAAAAGTTATCAGATTTGTCTTTGATATATGGCTGCTATGGTGAGCTCTGCATATATATATATGTCATATAAAATTCTAATCTACACAGTGTAGGCACTAAGAAGTAAAACCCTTGTAGGTAACTAGTTCAGCCTCACAATGACTTTTGGTCATTTGGCTCCTTGGGAATGAAATGAAGGTGTGATTTCTAATGTCATATAGTAGGTGTACAGTTAACATTCCTGTTATCAAACACTCACAATAAACTATATTATGCCTAATATATTAATATGAGCCTGGCTACTATCTGTTAGCAGTGTCAAGATAGACACGTTAAAAGTATATGTTTAAAAATACCAGTGGTTTGTACTACACACAAATGCTTCTTGTTACATATATTGTTATTTAACATAATAAATATTTCAGTTGTGCCTATGGTAAGGAATATCAAAGAAAGACCTTTTAAAACACAAAGATATCCAGAGTTCCATGTGAGGAGCAAAAAATTAAGGGCAAACCTAGCTCTTATTTCTGTCAGCAGTAAAACCTGCCTTTGATTTTAAGAGAGCAGGATTGGGCTGTAAAATTGACTAACAGAAATCATATGTTTGAGGATTCCCTAGACCTAAAGATAAAAAGAAGAGGCCACTAGAACTTATTGCATAAAGTTGTGCAGGCCAGAGGCAGGCATTTTCCTCACTCACTTCATGCTGCGTTGAAGATACCACAATTTATCTAGTCACAGAAAATTACATATCCAAAACTCATACTAGTTTGACAAATGGACTTGACTTCCATGTTTTGATTATCTCACCCAGTGTGTGCTATATTTATTCAAAATTCTAATTTAAAAATATAGTTTTAATTGTAAACTCAGCATGGGAAGAAACCCAAAAATGTCTTTTTGTAAGAAAGAACAAACATTATTGCAACCACTTTAATTCAAAAACATAATGTACTCCTTTGAAATTGAATAGTAATATTATTTTAAGAGTAGTACTAAAGAAACCAGTGCACACCAGGTTTAAATAATTCAGTAAGTTTATTTATTCCACAAAACAAATCTTCCCCAGCTTTTTTAAAGTTCCAACTGAGTCATGCATATCTTCTTCTGCTTGTTTTTCCACTAAAACTGTGTCAACGCTACAAAATCCCACACAAATATGTGACCTGCAGAGTGGATACTTGGTCAAAATGGAGCACTGTATGCTTGGACATACATTCTACACAGGCCACATTTTCATATTAACTGGAAGCATTTTAGAACTTCATGAGTCTTCAGAATTAGAATTCTGTGTATATATGAGGCAATAAATGTGGTGGTACTATGCTTGTCTTTTCTTGGAGTTGATGGGGCTGGGAAGAGAGAGGAGAGTCCTCTCCCATGTGTTCAGTTTTCTAAAGCAACTCGTGCTACATTTTTATACTTCCCAAAGTAGTTTAGTTTTTAGTTCAATTTCTGTCCAATTATCCTTATCCTGGCATGCAAAGATCCTGAGTCTATCCTTCTCTCATATTCTGAGCACAGGCTTTAGAGAAGCAAATAAAGGTACAGTGGTAGCAGCTGGCTTGGGGATCCAAAATACTAGCAGAAGGCAGTTCTACTTTCTATTTTCCATTAATAAAAACTATTCTTCTGAATTGATCTATTTCCTTTCATGGTCGAAAATAGTTCTCATGCCCATATTTGAAATTCATCTTCAAATACACCATATGCTAAATCATGCCAGAGGCATTGTGAAGTCACTATTTTGTATGTTGTTTGGGTAGAATATCATGCAGCTTAGCACCTGCCATATACATGATCCAAGTAAGGCAATTAAAAAAGCCAGAGTAGATCTTTGACTGTACTAGCAAAAGGCATTCCAGTTTTAGAGTCTGCTTTCACTAGCGGGGAGGGATAACTCAGTGGTTTGAGCACTGGCCTGCTAAACCCAGGGTTGTAAGCTCAATCCTTGAGGGGGCCACTTAGCGATCTGAGGCAAAAATCAGTACTTGGCCCTGCTAGTGAAGGCAGGGGGCCGGGCTCAATGACCTTTCAAGGTCCTTTCCAGTTCTAGGAGATTGGTATATCTCCTATTACTATAAACGAGACTAGTGCCATGTCACTGGTTTTGTTAAATAACCAAAAATCAAGGCTCTGTCATGGAGGATACAGGGACAAAGTCACAAAATTCCTGGTAAAATGCCAATACTGCTGGGTCACAATAATTTTTAAATAAAAGTCCTTTATTTTGTAATTCAAACTGATTTAAAGGTTTAAAATGTATATTCCAGTGCCTGCTGGTTCACTCCCAAAGCATTTAGCAGCACAGGAAAGTATGCAAGGGAGAACCCCTGCTGCTGCCTCAGCCTCTGCAAAGGCAGCAGCATCCATAAGTGCTGGAAACATCCTCAAGCAGCAATGTATACGCTATGTCTTTCCTTAAAACAATCAAAACTATCACAGAATCTGTGACTAACCACTAATCCTTACCATAACTCCAGATCTCCTTTACCTGCTATGATTTTCAGGTTTTAAGTTGCTAGCTCTCTAGGTTATAAGTCACAATCCCGTCTTCCAAACTGAGTAGTCACTATTTACCTAGTTGTATGAAAAGTTCCCATATCAAAAGTCATTCGTATTGTTTGTAATAAAAACCCATTACAACCATGGACTCTGTGACAAAAATGAAACCTTAATTAAAAATATAGGGCACAGTAGGATTTGAACACAATATAATTTGGGGAATTATAGGGAAACTGGAATAACCTCAAGCAATTGGAATGTGGTCTCTATAATCTATAACTGAATACTCCAGTTTGACAAAAAATTAGATTTCATTTTGCAGCACTTTTATAGAAAATTCTCAAACTAATTTATTTAATTATTTTTCTGAAAATTACATTTTCAAAATTTTTCCTCACTCCTACTGCTAGAGCTGACTTTGGGACTATTTAAATACTTTCCCACACTTAAGTATCACACTTGTTCAGGGACAGTTATATTCCTTGCACAGAGATACCAGAAGCAATTCATATGAACAATTCTTTCTCCTGTGGATGATCTAGACAATCCAATAGTGATGGCAAAATGGGGTCCAAGCAGGAATTCCTCTGACTCCCTTTAATCAATGACTGCAGCTGGTTCCATACTGACAACTTTCCAACACATAATAACCAAAAAAAATCCACTATGGTAACAGTTAACTTTACAGAAGAAGAACTACACAAAAATGAGGATGCTTGTTAGATGGAAATTAAAAAGAACTGTCACGAGGGTTAAATGCCTGCAAACAGCATGGGGATTATTTAAAAACACTGTAGGAGAGGTTCAGACTAAATGTATACCCCAAATCAGAAAACACAATAAGAGGACTAAACAAATGTCACAATGGCTAAAGAGCAGAGTAATGGAGCCGATCAGAAGATAAAAAACACCCTTTAAAATTTGGAAATCAAAACCTAGTGAGGATAACAGGAAGGAGCACACATGCTGGCATGTTAAGTGTAAAAGTATAACAAGGAAGGTTGAGAAAGAATTTGAGAAGCAGCTTGTGAAAAACACAAAAAACTAATCGTAAGAATTTTTTAAAGTAAATCAGAAGCAGGAAGCCTGCCAAACAGGCAGTAGGGCTACTGGATGACAAAGTTATTAAATGGGCACTCAAGGAAGATAAGCCCACTGTAGAGAAGTTAAATGAATTCTTTGCATCAATTTTCATTGCAGTGGATGTGGGAGAGGTACCCACATCAGAGCTATTCTTGTAGTTGATGCATTTGAACTACTGTCCCTTCAACAGAAGAGGTTTTTATGAACAAATTGATAAATTAAACAGTAATAAGTCACCAGGACCAGATGGTGTTCACCCAAAGTTCTGAAGGAATTCAAATAGGAAATTGCAGAACAGCTAACTGTGTAACTTATTGCTGAAACAAACCTCTGCGCCAGATTACTGGAGGGTAGCTAACATAATGCCAATTTTTAAAAAGGGCTTTGGAGGGGATCCTGGCTATTATAGGCCAGTAAGCCTAATTTTAGTATTAAGCAAATTGTTTTAAACGACAGTAGAAAGCAGAATGCTCAGACATACATAGGGAAAGGGAAGTCATGGCTCACCAATCTATTAGAATTTTTGGAGAGTGTTAACCAGAATGTGTATAAGGGTGTTCCAGTGATATGGTTGTGACCGAAAGGACCTCAGCATTCATACCCTACATGCTATTTTAATGATCTTTGTATAAAATATTCCTTGTGAAGTATCATTTGAAAACTGATAACTCGCTGGTCAATAATATCCTGGTGAAATGTATGTGGCAACATTATTTATAAAGTCATGTAATCCCTCTGTGTTATGTTATTGGCACATGTTCAAAACTACACAACCCTGCCTAGGTAAAAGTTGTTAAACAGATCTGTCTTAAACAGAGGAATATGTTTTTGCCTCAATTGACATATAAATAGTAAACAAAGTCCTTGAGACAGCAGGCGGAGAAAATGGCAGGAGACAGAACAAATTTGTATTTCAACAAACACAGGTAGAAGAAAGAGCATGGGGCCTCCTTTACCACCAGACTTGATATTGCCTCCTTTATTGTTTGAATAAACTTTCCTTTGAGGTGTAATCTTCAGAAGACTCCACTTGAAGAATTCACTGGACTGTAAAAGAGAGGGGCAGAAAACCCCAACTTCTCTCTTTCACCTAAGAACGCAAAGACACCAGCACCTTTAGCCTCTGGGAGAAATCTGACTGAGGAAAGGATCAGTCACCATCATGCTGGAAGACTGTGGGTGATAAAGGCCATCTCGAACGAAGCCTCCAAACAAAATTTGCTAGATTAAGTTTCAGACTTTTAGATGTGCGTTTTCACTTTTACTTGCTTGTAACCATTTCTAACTGTATTTCTTATCCAATCTTCTTTTATTAATAAACTTGTTTTATTTTTTAATCTCAACCAGTCCAGTCTGTGTTTAAACTGAAATACTTGGTAACTCCAGGTAAAATAGCAAACTTTTTAAGATTGGCTCCTTACAGGGGCAATTAACCTTTAATATATGAACTATCCAGGAGAGAGATGGACAACACAGAACATGTGTTTTTTCTGAAAATGCAAGACTGGGAACGTGTTAGGGTCACCCTGCAATTAGTAACCAAGACTAGGGGAAGCCAGAGTGTGACTGCTGTGTTGCTGACAGGCTATTGGGATCAGAGTTGCTGGACCAGGGCTGCAGCTATACATAGACACTCAAGGTGTGATCTGCATGCTGGTAGCCTGTTTGTGAGCAGCCGAAGTTGGGAGGTACAACAGCAAAGCATTGTGAGGTACCCAGGGTTAGGAGCAGGCAGTGACACAACAGAGGGGAACAGAGGCACAGAGAATCTGTGGGACTCGTCCAAGATCAGATAAGAAGTCTATGGTAGAGTGGGGAGTTGAGACCAGGTCTCCCATGTCCTAAGGTAGTGGCCTAGCCACTGGACCTCTTTTCCCTCCTAGCAAATCAGACATGAAAGGAAAAGTTTAAAAAAAAAAAAGAGTACAGGGGTTGTTTTTTAAAGAAGTGAATAGAAATGGAGGATGGAGAGAGAGAGAGAGAGAGAGAGAGAGAGAGAGAGAGAGAGCGAAATAAGGAAACTTACACTTCCCTTTGAGGTTAGAAACCATAGATTGTTTTATTAAATTTATAATAATATTATTAGGGCCCTACCAAATTCACAGTTCATTTTGATCAATTTCACAGTCATAGGATTTTAAAAATAATAAATTTCATGATTTCAGCTATATAAATCTGGAATTTCAGTGTTGTAATTGTAGGGATCCTGACCCAAAAAGGAGTTATATATGTGTGTGCGGAGTGCGTCACAGAGTTATTGTGTGTACGGGGGTTGTGGTACTGCTACCCTTACTTCTGAGCTGTTGCTGTCGGCGGCGCTGCCTTCAGAGCTGGGTAGCTGGAGAGCGGTGGCTGCTGGCTGAGAGCCCAGCTCTAAAGGCAGAGAGCCCCGCCAGCAGCAGTAACATAGAAGTAAGGATGGCACAGTATTGCCACCCTTACTTCTGCGCTGCTGCCTGTAGGGCTGGGCCCTCTGTAAGCAGCCATTGCTCTCCAGCCACCCAGCTCTGAAGGCAGCAGTTCAGAAGTAAGGGTGGCATGATATGGTAATGCTAACCTTCTGCGCTGCTGCTGGTAGGATGCTGCCTTCAGAGCTGGTCACCTAGATGCTGCTCTCTGGCTGCCCAGCTCTTAAGGCAGTGCAGAAATAAGGGTGGCAATACCAAAATCCCCCCTAAAATAACCCTGTGACCCTCTGCAACTCCCTTTTGGGTCAGGACCCCCAATATGATAAACTCTGGTCTCCCCCCATGAAATTGGAATAGGATAGGATAAAAGCATACAAAATACCAGATTTCACGGGTGGAGACCAGATTTCATGGTCCATGATGCATTTTGCATGGCTGTGAATTTGGTAGGGCCCTAAATATTATATTTCCCTGATAGAGGAAAAAAAGGACCAGCTTAAACACATAGGGCAGAGGCAAAGAAATCTAGTAATATATATTTATATATTTCTTCCCTGTGCGCCAACATTGAACAGTTTTGTTCTGAAAAATTAAACGTGAATCATTCAACGTAACACAGTTATGCACAACTAGTCAGCCTGGGCCAGTTAGATAGAGTAGATAGACAGGTTATGCTTATTACCAATCTATTGTATTGCTGAATAAGCAAAAGAAACCTGGAAAATACAACATATTTTCTTTCCATTCCTCCAGGTTGCATGGTGGTGTGTGTGTGAAATTATATATGTAGAAGGATATTGTATGTCATCAATACATTGAATTTTTCTGGGGAAAATCTTTTGAAAATAATTGTTTAAATATTGAAAAAGATTAGTAATAAATAAATTTACTTATATATTGTTATCTTGCTACAGGTATCTAAAACATACAAGTATAAGAACTGCTTATTTAGCCCAGTATCCTGTCTTCCAACAGTGGCCAGTACCAGAACTTCAGGGTTGTGTGTACAGAACAGAGCACTTTTTGGGAAATCCACCACTATCTTCTCCTCTCAGCTTCCCAGTCAGTGGTCTAGGGTCACCCTAAGGATGGGGTTACATCCTTCATTATCTTGGCTAATAGCCATTGATGGACCTATCCTCCATGAACTTATCTAGTGGTTTTTTTAACTCATTTATACCCTTCACCAACCCAGCATCCCATGGCAATGAGTTCCGCAGGTTAATTTTGCATTGTGTGAAAAAGTATTTTCTCTTGTTTGTGTTAAATCTGCTGCCTGTTAATTTAACTGGGTGATTCTTTTTGTTTTGTTTTGTGGGAAAGGGTAAATTGTGATTTTATAGATTTCTCTCATTTCCCCTCTTTAATTGTCTCTTTTGTAAGCTGCACAGCCCTAATCTTTTTAGTTTCTCTCCATATGGAAGTTGTTTCATACCCTTCGTCATCTTTGTTCCACTTTTCTGAACCCTTTTCAGTTCCACTATATCCTTTTTGAGAGAGTGCAACATAATATTCAAGATGTGGGCACACCATAGATTTACATAGTGGCATTATAGTATTTTTTGTATTTATTTTCTATGCCTTTCCTAGTAGTTCCTAATATTCTGTTAGCTTTTTTGATTGTTGCTGCACATTCAGCTGAAATTTTCAGAGAACTTTCCATGATGAAAAATGTCTATCAGGGATGGTCAAGCAGTATTTGGTCCTGCTATGAAGGCAGGGGACTGGACTCGATGACCTCTTGAGGTCCCTTCCAGTCCTAGAATCTATGAATCTATGATTTGAAGATCTCTTTTCTCAATGGTAACAGATAATTTAGGACTCATCATTATATATGAGTAGTTGGGATAATTTTTTCTAATGTGCACTTACTAATGTTGAATTTCATCTGCTATTTGTTTTCCAGTCACACAATTTGTGAGGTTCCCCAGTAGTAACTGTTCGCAGTCATCATTGGACTTAAGTATCTTGAATAAGTTCAAATTTTGTCACTTCACTATTCACCCCCTTTTCCAGTTAATTAATAAATATGTTGTACTGTCCCTCACAGATCCTTGTTTATCCACTGTTTACCTCCCTCCACTGTGAAAGCTGACCATTAATTCCTACCCTGTTTCCTATCTTTTAACCAGTTACAGATATATGATATATGTTATCGTATGTCAGGTTACTTTGCTTAAGACCCTTTGAAAGGAACCTTGTCAAAGGTTTTCTGAACATCCAAATACAGCATTATCACATGTGGTCTGACTGCCTTTCAGGTCTTTTGGGGGGCTATCCCTGTTCGCCTTGTGGCTCCAGTGCAGCAGGAGGGCAGGGATGCCCCCTAGGGAACTACAGAACAGCTGTTATGTGTCAAGACAGCCTTAATTCCCTGAAGCTATACTGATTCAATTTGAGCCCTAGGTAGAATACTAAAAATGTAACAATATTTAGCTGACTGTGCTTTATTTCATTGTTCATATTTGAGAATAGTGAGGCTTTTTTATTCACACTATTGAGAGAACTGAATAATGTCTGTCTCCCTATATCACATACCTCTGCAGTATCTACCTAACACCTACTGCTTTCTCTCTGGACATTATAAGGCTTTGTAAGTTCAACATAGAACTCTGCAGAAGTGAACTATGACATCCAACAATATCCTATCACCGCATCAACATGGATAACTGAAATTATTCCTTTAAAAAACTGCTTTGGAAAGCTGTTGTCTAGGGGACTCAATGAAGAGTAAAGGTGTAGGATACAGATGCTTTATATGACTGAGTTTTTCTGTACTATTTGCAAGTATTTCAAATAGACCAAATTATCTTAGAATAGTAGCTATTTAAGTAGATATTAAATATTTGCATGCCACTTGCCTCAGTGCCATTCCTGGACTTTCTCTTTTGTTTCCTTCCTAGATATCTGTGGTTGTGAAGTAGGGCAGGTTGAACCAAACTAAATTGTCCAATAAAATTAAAATTGAATCAAACCTAATTTTAAAATGTTGTTTATCCCATCTTTGTGCCCTCTACTACTGGCAAAAATCAAGATATACAGAAGCACGAATATCATGTGAGAAAAAAAACTGTTCTTGTGGCATTTCTGATCCAGATGAAGCTGGAAATCTCTGAAGAAATCTTGTTCTTCTGAAACTTCTACTCCAGTATGGATGGAAGAGGTTCAGATAAGGTTGCAAAGCTTTTGGAAGTTTTTCTGTAAACTGAAGCTAAACTGCCAGAGGACGGGGATGGAGCCTTAAAGATCACAAAATGAGGTAATGGTATAAGTGTCAGAGCAGAACCGGTGTCAGAAAATCATTCAAACAAGAGATCTGTCATGGGATGGGGTCTTCAAAGAGTGAGGATGAGTATCTGAACTTTTGAATGCCTACCTGAATTGAATTTCTAAACCTTTAAAATGGGTTCATCATTCACCTACTAAATTATTTGTGTATCTTCACATACATAAAACAATGGCAGTGTGCGGGGGGGGGGGGTAGGTCCAGCTACATCTGTGAGGTTCCATTCATATGGAATTAAGCCACTGTACCACACAATAAATTAGAGTTCTATATTAGATTCTGCATCATTTTCTAACTGTTGTCTTACACTTCACCCTATTTCAGTTTTGATTGCTTTGCACTAACAGCTATCACAAGTGACAGATAACAATGGTACTGCAGGAAGGCTGCAAATTAGCTGTACAACCACTATTTTACTGACCATTTGTCCAGAACTATATGTTAGTTCAGTGATATTTAAATAAGGAAAAATAATAATATAATGGCACATTTGAAAAATTAAACATTAGCAACACCCCAAATTTTCAAACCTGAATATCTAAAAATTAGTCACCTAAATCCTCATTTAAGTACATAAATAAAAGTGGCTTGCAATGTTTTCTTTAAATCAGCATCATTTTATTACTGCATTATGTCCAGCAGCTTTAAATTTAAAAAATCAAGAATGTAACTTTACTACATTCTGCTATGGGAATAATACACAACAACAAAAAGGGTTCATTAGGATTTGTTGAGACACTAAGCACAGAATAAACTTATTTTCTCAGAGCATCCTTGGAAAATGTGTGGTGTAAAATATCCAAGGTGCTCCTCAAACATACCTGGCTGTAGCTCTGAATGGCAGCTCTGGCTTGACTGCTGCGGGCTGGGAGCTGTGTTGTTGCTGTTTCACCCAAGGCAAGGGTCTGGTTGCTATGGTAGCTCGCTGAATACTGGAAAGACCCTTCAGGTTTGGAATTGAGCTGAAGTGCACTCTGGGATAGAAGGCTGGGCCCTGTGTAGAAAGTAATTTTGAGCAGTCAGTGACAGTCTCAGTGAAAGAGAAAGAGCATGTATTATTTATCAAGAGTTGCTAGGAATTATCAAATGAATGGTTCCAGTTTTTCACATTTTGACTTTTCAGAACTACAATCAGGTCAGATAATTTAAAGTGGCACATTATCACTTAAACATCATTATTTTGGCATTTTCAAAAAGTAAACAACATTGTTTTAAAAAACAAGTTGTCTTATTCTGCTAAACAAAGTAACAGGACTAAGTAAAACAGATAGTAGTAGTTGATAAAAGAGTCCTGTTTTTCCTGATTCCATATAAAGTATTCTATACTTAAAATATGTTTTCAAGGTTTTGTTTTATAAACACTTCATTTAGTTTCCATAATTAAATCCAGTTGTTCAGTAGAGGAGATGCTGAAAATTCCTCCTCCTGGAACCCCAGCAGATTAAATCTATTGATCACTGAGCATTTGTAGTATATTTGTGGTGATGTAATATTTTGGTGCCCATAGGGAAGAAAGACTTTAAAATATTAACAGCACCACTCATCATGTAGGACTCACCCTATTCTCAGTGAATCTCCAATGACTAGTTTGTCAGCTTATCTTATCTTTTCTATCAGAGTAATGCACAGCAGGAGAAGGAAGTAAAGATAGTGTGCTTAAATCAGTACTGTCAAAGTGAAAGGTATTTAGATTGATTTGGAAATGAGCAGTACTACTTTCCCTAATAATTTAGCTGTTCTGTGAAACTAAAACATACTTTAAAAAAGCATAAGGTTTATTTATAAATGATTTAGCATATATATATAGCGTAGTGGTTAAGAGCACCGCCCTTTGATATGAGAGACCGGGGCTCAAATCCCAGTTGGTATCCCTAACGCATCACCTGCCTACCTCAAATATGAGAGCAACACGAACTAGGAGAGTCATACTGGCTCGGACGTTGCCCGGATTAACAAGTTCCGTACCAGATGTTGAGGAACCAGGACAATCTGAAGATAAGTGGGCTACTGGAACAAACCATTCATGGATGAGACAAGAGAACCTGGAATTGATGGAATGCTACTATAACAGTAGACCTAATGAGAGGGGATATATGAAACGTATGAGGGGACTATGGATAGACAAAAGACCTACATCCACACTTACGGAGAAACAGCTAGTTACCCAACGCTTCAACATAGTAAAGAGGAAGCTGCTCTCACAGCTTGAGATAGACCAACTCCACATTACATCCCAGACTCAAGAAGGCCTGGAAGAACAAGTGGATGTGCAGCCCACTCCTGAAGCTGAAACGTCACTGCCACCCCCTCCATTGCAGAGCACAGCAGCTGATATGAGGCATAAGATCATGGAGAAACTAGCTACAGTCAATTCTCGAGACCAATTACCAAGGCTCAGTGGAGAAGTATCCTCAGATAGTATGTTAGAAGATGCCAATAGAGCCCTCAGGACAATCCCTACTACCACCATAACTCAAACCAATGAACTGGTATACGCTACAGCCTCTGTAATCCTGGAGATGCTTGGCTATACGATCAAGAAGAACAACAATATGTACCCACCCTGGAAAATGAGGTTGGAAGATAAGACCAAGGTGACTCGGAGAGAAGTTAGTCAGCTGGTGGAACTACAGAAGGGTGTAGAGATTAAGGATAAGACTTGGCTACTGAAAAAATACAAGGGCCTGACTCCATCTGAAGCTCTAGAGACTGCTAAACAAAGGCTCACACCACTGGCTACCAGGCTAAGGAGATACACTAGAGAAAGCAGAGGCCAAAAAAGTAAATGCCCTGTTCTCTAAAGAACCATCTAAGGTGTACTCCCAATTACAGTGCAACACCACAATAACAGCAGAGCCACCAGCAGCAGAAACTGAACAGTACTGGAAGAACATATGGGAGAAAGAGAAGACTCATAACACCAGTGCAAAGTGGCTGCAGGACCTGAGCACAGCAATCTCCCAGAACAGAAACCAGTTACCATCACAGTAGAAGACATCCAGCAGCGGGTCAAGAACATGAAGAGCTGGACAGCACCTGGACCAGACATGATCCACACCTACTGGCTAAAGAAACTAACAGCAGTGCATGAACGCCTAGCAGCACAGATGAACCAGCTGCTGGCAGCAGGCTCCCTACCCAAACTGGCTAACACAAGGAAAGGACAGTGCTGATCATGAAAGACCCCTGCAAGGGAATAGAACCATCCAACTACCGGCCAATAACCTGCCTCCCCACAACATGGAAAATCCTATCAGGTATCATAGCTGCCAAGCTACAGGACCATATGGGCCAGTACATGAGCACAGCTCAGAAGGGCATTGGGGAACAACACCAGAGGCTCAAAACACCAGTTGCTCATAGATAGAGCAGTCACCCAAGACTCAAGGTCTAGACAGACCAATCTGAGCACAGCCTGGATTGACTACAGGAAAGCCTACAACTCAATGCCGCACACGTGGAATGGTCTGCTGCTATACAAAGTTAATAGGATACTAAGGACCTTCCTCAAGAACTCAATGGGACTATGGAAGACAACACTGGAAATCAACTCAAGGCAGCTTGCACAAGCGGCCATCAAGTGCGGCATATAACAAGGTGATGCACTGTCTCCACTGCTGTTCTGCATAGGCTTAAACCCCCTCAGCCAGATAATTACAAGGACTGGATACGGGTATGGGTTTAGGTGTGGAACTACCATCAGCCACCTCCTCTACATGGATGACATCAAGCTGTATGCTAAGAATGAACGAGACATCGACTTGCTAATCCACCTGACGCGGATTTACAGTGAGGATATCGGGATATCATTCGGACTGGAGAAGTGTGGCCGGATGGTAGTGAAGAGAGGGAAGGTAGTTAAGACTGATGGGGTGGAACTACCAGCGGGCCACATAGCAGACATACAGACCAGCTACAAGTACCTTGGCATCCCACAGTCACATGGAAACCATGATGAGGAGGCAAGGAAGACAGCAACATCCAAGTATCATCAAAGGATAAGACAGGTCCTGAAGAGCCAGCTCAGTGGGAAAAACAAGATCCACGCCATTAACAGATACGCCCTGCCGGTTATCAGATACCCTGCCGGTATAGTGAGCTGGCCAAAGGAGGACATGGAAGCTGCCGATGTGAATACCCAGAAGCTCCTCACAATGCACGGAGGTTTCCACCCCAAGTCCAACACCCAGAGACTGTATACCAGCCGGAAAGAAGGCGGGCGGGGCTTGGTGAGCGTCAAAGCCACTGTCCTGGACGAAACCCGAAGCATCCAGGAGTACATCAGTAAGATGGCCTCCAAAGATGAGCTGCTGAGAGAATGCCTGAGGCAGCAGCAGACATGGGAGGAAGACCAAGCAGAAGTGCCATGGCAAGACAAGATCCTGCATGGGATGTACCATCGACAGATAGCTGAGGTGGCTGACATTGGGAAATCCTACCAGTGGCTGGAAAGGGCTGGACTAAAAGACAGCACTGAGGCACTGATCATAGCAGCACAGAAACAGGCAGTGAGCACCAGATCCATTGAAGCAGGGGTCTACCACACTAGAGAGGACCCAAGGTGCAGACTGTGCAGAGAGGCCTCAGAGACAGTCCAACACATAGTGGCAGGATGTAGGATGCAGGCAGGAACAGCATACACTGAACGGCACAACCAAGTGGCTGGCATTGTGTACAGGAACATCTGCACAGCGTACGGGCTAGATCCTCCCAAGACCAGATGGGAGATTCCACAGAAGGTTGTGGAGAATAGCAGGGCTAAGATTCTGTGGGACTTCCAGATCCAGACGGACAAGCAGGTACTGGCCAATCAACCAGACATAGTGGTAATAGATAAGGACCAGAAGACAGCGATGGTGATAGATATAGCAGTGCCAATTGACAGCAACATCAGGAAGAAGGAATATGAGAAGCTGGAGAAGTACCAGGGCCTGAAAGAGGAACTAGAGAGGATGTGGAAAGTGAAGGTCAAAGTGGTCCCAGTGGTGGTAGGAGCACTCGGGGCTGTGACTCCTAAGCTGGGTGAGTGGCTCCAACAGATCCCAGGAACAACATCAAAGCTCTCTGTCCAGAAGAGTGCAGTGCTAGGAACAGCTAAGATACTGCGCAGAACCCTCAAACTCCCAGGCCTCTGGTAGAGGACCTGAGTTTGAGGAAGACACATACCACCCATAGGGGTGAGAGGGTTTTTTTTTATGCATCTTGAAATTAAATCTCCTAATTTTAATACTTAGGAAAGGTGCATGACTGGGTAAAGTACGAGCAACAGCAATACAAGCTTCCCTACACTGCCCTGCTGATATGCGTCAACCTTGACCTTGAGGAACAATCTCATTTTGAGGGTGAGAAAATACTTCATTTTTTATCCCTATTACACACAAAAACTACATTCAAATAATATTGTTGACACTGCAAAGTCAAGCACTCAGGAGTTAGGAAATGCCAGAATTAAGGTCCACTCCAATCTATCTGACATAACCTTAGTCCCAGATTTGGACCTTAGCGTCCAAAATCTGGGGGTTAGCATGAAAACCTCCAAGCTTAGTTACCAGCTTGGACCTGGTACCTGCTGCCACCACCCAAAAAATTAGAGTGTTTTGGGGCACTCTGGTCCCTCTGAAAAACCTTCCCTGGGGACCCCAAGACCCAAATCCCTTGAGTCTCACAACAAAGGGAAATAATCCTTTTTCCCTTCCCCCCCTCCAGATGCTCCTGGAGAGATACACAGACATAAGCTCTGTGAAACTACACAGAGTGACTCCCCCTCTCTGTTTCCAGTCCTGGAAGCAAAAAGTACTTTCCTATTCCCCCAGAGGGAATGCAAAGTCAGGCTAGCAATCCAACACACAGATCTCCCCTTGACTTCTTCCTCCCACCAATTCCCTGGTGAGTACAGACTCAATTTCCCTGAAGTAAAGAAAAACTCCAACAGGTCTTAAAAGAAAGCTTTATATAAAAAGAAAGAAAAATACATACAAATGTTCTCTCTGTATTAGATGATACAACACAGGGTCAATTGCTTAAAAGAATATTGAATAAACAGCCTTATTCAAAAAGAATACAAATCAAAGCACTCCAGCACTTATATTCATGCAAATACCAAAGAAAAGAAACCATAGAACTTACTATCTTATCTCTTTGTCCTTACACTTAGAAACAGAAAATTAGAAAGTAGAGCTACTTCTCCAAAGCTCAGAGAAAGCAGGAAAACTGACAAAAGACTCAGACACACACTTCCCTCCACCCAAAGTTGAAAAAATCCGGTTTCCTGATTGGTCCTCTGGTCAGGTGCTTCAGGTGAAAGAGACATTAACCCTTAGCTATCTGTTTATGACACTATTACACACAAAAACTACATTCAAATAATATTGTTGACACTGCAAAGTCAAGCACTCAGGAGTTAGGAAATGCCAGAATTAAGGTCCACTCCAATCTATCCCTATCCCAGTCCTCTCCTCCCCACCCCTGACTCTTTGTCCTATCCTTCTCTCTCATTCCAAACAAAAATGCCTCCTCTCCCCCCGCAGTTCCCAAAACCCAAACACAACACCCTCTCTCCATGCATACCACATTTACTAGCTTGCTTTATGCTGCTGATGGCTTGTTTCCTTGCCTCAACAGGCAGATGAAGGTAGGGGCAGAGGTGGGATTATTGGAAAAGTGAGAGGGAAGTTGGGGTAATGACTTCTCTGTAATGCTTCTGAAGACAGGCTGGCTATATTGTCTGTCAGTCTACCATGTGAGAAGAGTTAATTCAGTTTTCTAATATGTAGGCTGCGTTATCTGATTGATAACAGAATACCTGCCTATTGACAAGTAATCAGAAGATCACAAATAACTATGTGGTTTGGAATACAGCAAGACCCAAAGGAAATTTTTAAATCTCATTCAATAGCACAATTGTATGCTCATATTATAAAAAATGAAAAACAGGAAATAGCTCTTATATAGCTCTTTTCATCCATAGGTCTCACAGCACTTTACAAACAAGGTAGTATCAGTCCCATTTTACAAATATGGAAACTGAGGCACTTGCCAATGGTCGCCTAGCAGGCTGGCAGCATAGACAGGAATATGATATAGGACTTCTGAGTCCTAGGCTAGTGTTCTGTCTGCTAGGACTACTACTTTACATTTCAGAGCAGAATTCGTTTTGTAACTACTATTCAGTAATACACTATCTGTTGGTCATTTTAATTACAAGATAATTACCATGTAATGACAAGTTACATAGTATCATCTGATTACAGGATAAATGCACAAGTGATTCCATCTTTTAAACTGCACTGCACCTTATGGGAATAATTACTTTTGGATCTACTAAGCCTTACTACAATGGTCTACATCAGTGGTTCCCAAACTTTAACAATCTGGGAACCCCTTTCACTAGAATGTCAAGTCTCGTGAACCCCCTCCTAAAAATGAATATTTCCAGGGATTTTCTCCTTTACCTGAGCAGTGATCTTGGAAATACAAAATTTGTTTTATGACATGCTTATTACACACTATTTATCATTAAAGTATTTTTATTACATTATGAAATGGCAACACTCTTCCAAGATCTCACTTTTGTAGCTTGTATCACTTTGAATAAACCTGTTATACGACAAGGCTCATATGTTTCATCAAGGAGACCAGATGTGAAACAGCATGAAGGTATTTAAGAAGCTAACTCAATGAGTTCCTCCTACACAGGATTTCAGGTCTTGAGCAGTCCAGGCAAACAACTCACATTACAACAAAGCTTAAACTTGTTCTTCATAATAATTTTAAAAACAATACTAGCTGCCTATTTAATTTTATAAATAGCAAAAAATATCCACATCCCTTTCCATTTCTTATATGGAGTCTTGAAGTTTAAATCTCCTCAGTGTGATAGATATGCTTACTTTGATCTGCTTAGTTCTTCACAGTCCAGGGGCTCCAGGCTGCTAGCTCTGTGTTGTCCAGGGTCCCTAGGGACAGCTCTGTCCGCCATTAGGGGATTTTTTCCTGACAACCCCCTGTAACATTTCATGAACCCCCAGGGGTTCACGAGCCCCAGTTTGGGAACCACTGGTCTACATAATAGTCTACAGAAGCGTGTAAATATTCTCTCTCTACGAAGTATCTACATGCTAGTTGCATAGTTTATAATGTAAAGATTTCAATGAAACGTATGGTTCAGATGAAAAGATGATTTTTTCTTCCTCCTGAAAATGAAAAGCCAGTTAGCTTATTAGGGCCATTTTCCTTACAACTTTATATTTACCCCACAGATTTGTAATAATCTCTAACGCAAACTGGTCAGGTGATCTATTGCAGTCTTGATTTATTTTGACAAAGGAAATGGCAAGACTACCCCAAAATATTAAAGGATTCATATGTTTTTAAGAAAAAAAAGCTGTATTGAAGCTAGAAAGAAGTGCAGAACATGCATTAAAAATTTGTCAAAGATCACTAACAGTTTACACACCAGTTTTAAAAGAGCATTTAAACCCACCTTCTGTCTAATATTTGACAGAAGAAAGAGGGATTAAACAAAGGGGGGAATAAATGAACAAGGATTTCCCACATCCCAGGTAAGTGACCACGGGGATGTTATAAGGGAGGTAGTAGCACCTTCCCCTCCTCCTCGCCTCTCTAATTTATTTATTTGTTTATTTTGGCCTAAACTATTCATTAAATTCATGTTAAGTTCACAAATAGTTTCAGGTTGACCCAAACTGCATTTTTCGGTGAATAAACTATTGATCTGAAAAAATTCACCCAGCTCTAATCCACATTCATAAAACAACCTTACCATTTCACCTACAGAATTAATGTAGCCCAAACAACATTTACTGTGCCTCAAATCCCATCATAATAGGAACAAGCACCATACTGTTAATATGGATTTGTGGTCTTTCAAATATTCATCAGCAGACATGTAATACATACATTGATCAGACACTACTGCTCTTCCCTCATAGGTTTATCTGGTTGGTTTCAGTGGGTGAAGTGCTCTGGGGTCTGAGGCCATTAGGCTTGATTCCCCACTACTTTGCATCTTGTTTTATAGTCACATCTGTGCAAAGTGGCTGTAAAACACTAATAAATCAGACTAGTCATATTTGACTCCCACTTTGCACAAGTCTAAATCACTACTCAAACTGTAAGACTGGGGAGAATCAGGTCCAGTGTTTGTAGAGCAGTCAAATTCAATGTGGACATTTGGGTGTATGTGGGTGAGTAGGGACAGGAGGTCTCACACTCAAATCAGGAGGGTAATTAACAAGTATGGAGATGTTTCATGATTGTCCTTTGTAGGGGAGTTTCTACAGCATTTTGTGATTTTAGAGTAGAACGGGGAGTTGTTTGAGGTCTATATGTAAAGGGTGAGACATGAAAATACCGTGATCTTTTGCCTACAGTGGGATGCTGGAAATCCATGACTTTAGACTGTATATGAAAAATAAAATGAAAGACGTAAGCTGGCTCCAAAAAGGAAAATTAAGTGGAAGCGTTGCTTACTATGTTACAGGAGATACCATTTTAAAAGTTATCATTTATTGAAGTTTCTATGTAGGTGGTATCAGATATCACACTTCTTTCTTATTTCTAAGCATAGGTAAAACCAGTTGTACAGCGATCACCACTAGAAAGTCAACATTTGCCCAACATATGCCCAACAGTGGGACTGTGTGACTGTCATGGTGCAGTGAGGAAGTGCATTCAGTGAGCTCCCACTCTTCCCTTTCCTAATTAGCAGCAACACTGGTTGCAGAGCGCCGATGAGACCCCATACCGTATATGATTGCAAGGGACAGTGGTACTTGGACTGAGGGCTGCTCCTCCCCTTTATTTCCCCTGCAGAGGAAAAGGGCTAAATTTACAGATGTCTGCAAGCACTCCATAGGAAAGCAACTTTGATTTCCTCAGACATTCTCAGAATCCCATAGAATACATCAGATGGGTCAAACTCATACTACAAGAAGCCCAAAAGTTCCTGACCTCAGTGCCACAATCAAAAGCAATAGACCAGGGGAGGGCAAACTATGGCTTGCAGGCCGGATCCAGCCTGTCAGGGCTTTCAATCTGGCTCACGGGATTGCCAGTCCCATGGCGCAGTGGGGCTAAGCTAGGCTCCCTTCCTGCCCTAGCCCCATGCTGCTCCCGGAAGCGGATGGCACCACATCCCTGCAGCTCTTGGGGGAGCGAGGGCAGATGGCTCTGTGTGCTGCCCTCGCCTGCAGGCACCACCCCCCGCAGCCCCCGTTGGCTGGGAACAGAGAACCACAGACAATGGGAGCTTTGGGGGTGGTATCCACAGGCAAGGGCAGCATGCAATGGAGCCACCTGCTCTAGCTCACCCACAGGAGCCACTGCGGACATGCTGGCCACTTCTGGGAGTGGTGTGAGGCCAGGGTAGGCAGGGATCCTGCCTTAGCCCTCCTGCACCCTGCACCCCAACCCTCTACCTTGAGCCCCTGCCTAATCCTTTCTGCACTCCAACCTCCTGTCCTGAGCCCCCTCCCATACTCCACATCCCCTCCTGCACCCCAGACCCGTGCCCTGAGCCCCTTCTTGCATCCCGCACCCCCTCCCACACTGCACACTCCCTCTTGCACCCCAACTCCCTGCCCCAGCCCATTCATGGCCCTGCATACAATTTTGCCACTCAGATGTGGCCCTTGGGCTAAAAAGTTTGCCTACCCCTTCTATAAACTCATTTTACCTGGTGAAAAATGAACTTCACTAGAACCTTGGAAAAGTAAAGACTGTATTAGTCTGGTTTGAGGGAGGACACTTAAAAACAACAGGATTTATAAGCACTCTGTGAAAACGTGACAAATATGGTATTTATTGAATAGTATTCCTAAAATTCTGAGGGAATTGCTTTGAAAAATACTTTTTCTTCTGAATCAAAATCTGCTTTCAAAACAATGGGTCTTTTCCTCCAAAAAGATGCTTTTGGAAAGTTTTGAAGTGGAGCTGTGTGAACACTTCCAAGTATGATTCACAAGGAGTTCGTAAATTTGTGCATGAGAACTGGTATTTGAATTCTCAATGTGTCATGTTGTGGCCAAAAATGTTAATTCATGTGATACTGTGTCACACTCAATACTTCAATTAACAATTTCCATAGAACCTGAAGATGAAGTTTTGTACTTTTAACTAGAAACCTCACCATTATTTATGAATTCTGATCACACTGAGTCAATTAAGGGTTGGTGTGACTTCAGGGAAACCAGCAATGACATTAATCCATTATGTTTAATATATCTTAGAATTCATCTTGGGGATAATCACAAGAATGAGATTCAGGAAAACTAGTTGTCTTTTTAGTTCTGCCATTAACTATGTGACCTATGTGTCACTTTAATCCTCTGTGCCTCCATTCTCCCATCTGTAAAATGGAATAATGACAAAGGACTTTGGAATCTAGAAAGACAAGCATTATATAAGTGATAAGTATGTTCTCCCCAGTAAATGTAGTGATATCAAGTCTTCATATTTATATTAACAGAACCAGATCAAAATCGGAACTTCTCCAGACAACACTTAGTGCACCTTTATCTACGATAAATAAAGTGGCCTAACAAACCAAACAAGCAATCAAAACAAAGCTCTCATAGAATATCTGTATTGTAGGAGCCTTTCAGTAAGAACAAAATTTACATGCAAAGAAGCATGCATAAGAGTTATTATGGGAAAGTGATAAAGAAATTAAACAATATGTTTATACAATTTTATCTAAAAACATGGAATCAGGTATTGCAATCATACTCAAGCTAGTATAACTTAACAGTTACTTGGGGAGGCATTTACATATTTATTGCCTTGTTCATTAATAAAATGTATGGCACTTTGAGATCCATGGATAGAGGATACTATGGAAGTACAGTGTACTAATGATTATTATTGGTCAAGTCTGATGTTTAATGATTTTAGATTGCACTCAAAGCTTGTAAAATTGAGATTTGCAATATCATGTGAAAATACGATAGCTTATTTGCAGTTTGGGGGGACCCAGAAGTATTTTGGATTAAACAGAAATTCTTACCATTGGAATTCATAGAACTTTGGTTTACCTGTATTGTTATTTTCAAACCTTTTGCCTTAAGCTGCTTCATTTTGTTGCTTTTGTCATTCGGTCTGTGTTCAAAAGTGATGATTCTTGGGAGTAACAGTCTAGGAATATAGTAGTCTGTGGCCACGTCTACTCTATGGGGACTATAGTGGCATGGCTAGGGTGTGATATCGAGTCTGGAATAACCCTGTAGTGTAGGCGCAGACTACACTGACAGAAGGTTTTTTTTCCATGAGTGATGGCAGCTAGGGTGACAGAAGCATTCTTCCATTGACCTAGCTGTGTCTACACCAGGTTTTAGGTCAGTATAGCTACAACATTCAGGAAATTTTTCACACTACCGAGCACTGTAGTTATGTCAACCTAAATTTTAAATGTAGGCCAGGCCTGTGTCTGCCTCCACGCATCTTTTCCCTAACTACAGAATAGTACCTGCTTGGAGTTCCTCCTCCCTCTGTCACTCAAATTGTGATACCCCTCAAAACCCAAAGATACAAAGAAAGAACAAGTGGCAGCATGTTGTTAAAGAGTGTTTATTGCTAGGGGTATGCGGCCTTTAAATACAGAGGAGCAACTTCTAGGTACAGTATTGGCTCCAGCACAGTGCTTAATAATACACTGCTACCTTTATATAACACGACTCGATATAACACAAATTTGGATATAACATGGTAAAGCAGTGCTCCAGGAGAGCAGGGCTGCGCACTCTGGTGGATCAAAACAACTTCAATATAATGCGGTTTCACCTATAACACGGTAAGATTTTTTGGCTCCCGAGGACAGCGTTATATCGAGGTAGAGGTGTAATGCGAAACGAAGACAGATTTAAAGTAGTGTAAAATATTCTAGTTTTATCTAAGGGGACTCGTGGGGCCAGATTTGTACTTCTGTGCATCACCTTGTGAATTGTCATCTAACTGTGAAAAGGAAAAAGACATGAAGGCAGAGAAGGGGTAACCAAAGTATACAGAAATTAAAATAAATTCCACTCACATCCTGCTCTCAGTTATATAGAGCAGGGGATGGCAAACTACAGCCTGTGGGCCAGATCCGGCCTGTCAGGGCTTTCAATCCAGCCTGTGGAATTGCCAGCCCCATGGAGCAGCAGGGCTAAGGCAGGCTCCCTGCCTGCCCTGGCCCCGCGCTGCTCCCGGAAGCGGCCAGCACCACTTTCCTGTGACCCCTAGGAGAGGGGGGATAGAGGGCTCCATGTGTAGCCCTCACATGCAGACACCGCCCCCCCCCCCTCCGCAGCTCCCATTGGCTGGGAACAGGGAACCGTAGCCAATGGGAGCTTCAGGGGTAGAACCCACAGGCAAGGGCAGTGCGTGGCAGAGCCACCTGCCCCAGCCCACCCACAGGAGCCACTGCCAGACATGCTGGCCACTTCTGGGAGCAGTTCATGGCCAGGGCAGGCAGGGAGCCTGCCTTAGCCCCACTGTGCACTACTGTCACCCTGGAGCTGTTTGACATAAGAGGCGTCGGGCTGGAGCCCACACCCCGAACCTTTTCTGCACCCCGCACCCCAATCCCCTGTCTTGATCCCCTTGCCACACCCCTTCTGCACCTCAAACCCCTGCCCTGAGCCCCCTCCCATTCTCTACACCCCTTTCTGAACCCCAACCCCCTGCCCTGAACCCCCTGCCACACCCTGCACCCCTCCTGCACCCCAGCCCTCTGCCCAGAGCCCCCCGACACTCCGCTCCCCGTCCTGCATCCCAACTCCCTGCCCTGAGCCCCCAACGCCATGCCATGAGCCCTTCCCACACCCTGCACTCCCTCCCGCACCTGAAAGCCCTGCTCTAGCCCTACATGCATGGCCCTGCATACAATTTCCCCACCCAGATGTGGCCCTCGGGCCAGAAACTTTGCCCACTCCTGCAGTAGACCAAGAAGTATGAACTCATCAGATTCCAACTAAGTTTATCTCAGTTGAGGGATCATTAAATATAAAGGTAGGGAAATTGGACTGACTTTTGGATATAAAAATACAATAGTTATGTGTTGGACTAAAAATACTGCCTGAGTAGCAGAAATTTATATAATGATTTTATGCTAAATTTATTAGGAATGTTGTTAAGTAACAATTTTCAAAAACTAATGATACAGGCAGTTAATGTAGGAAACTCTATACTTAACAGTAAGGATATCAGAAAGTATAGTTCAAAGCATAAGGAGAAAATGAAAGTTAGAATGTTTAAAATGTACAGTTTATGGTTTTGTATTATAATTGGGGATGATATTGAATATATTTGCAAGAAAGTGAATAAACAAGTATTATACAGATACTGATGTCGAGGTAGGGTGTTGGATAGGGGAAGATGGGGGAGGCATTACATGGTAATGACAATACTGAATATCCCAATAAATGGAGAAAAAAAGAATCAGGACAATCTGGTGCTCCTGGAATGTTAGGGAACTAAATCACCCAATAAAACTAACAAAAAAAGATACTATCTCTTTTTAAAAACAAAGAGATATCAGTGGCAGTGCTTCTGGAAACTTACCTGAAAACAAAAGAACTAATCAAATTTAAAAGTGAATCAGTATCTATGTATATGGAATATACTTCAGCTCAGTAAGAGAAATGTGCATATACTAATAAGTAAACAAATAGGATGGGAACCTAAAGACATCAGAACAAATCCAGAGGGCAGATGGGTTTTGCTACAGGGTGTGCAGAGGGTAAACCTATTACAACATGTAACATTTTATGTTCTGAATGAAGAGAATACCGCCTCCAATAATATTTTTGGAATGATTGCAACAGTCCAGGATTCATGGGTAATAGGGGCAAGCAACTTTAACTGCTGGCTTAACCGCATGTTGGATATATAGGGCACTTCGTTTTCAGGTTTTATTTTATTTTATTTTCCAGGAATTTATCATTATTTATTACTATAACAACAAAAACAGGTGAAAATCAGTGGAAAAAACTATTAATAATGTTTCTGGGTAAATACTGGGGTTTATTTTGATGGATAGAAAGACAGGGGGGAAAGTATTCAGTATTTGATGAATGGATTCAATGTGGTTTGCTACAGAACTAAAACAGAACTCAAAACAAAATGCCACCTCTGAGTTTAAGAAAACAACATATCTCTAATCCCAAAATAAACCTTTTCATTTGAATAAACAGTTTACTGTTGTAGAGAAAACTATTAGCCTATAAATATTTACATTTAACATTTGGGCCACACCATTGGGCATACACTCAACTTTATCCTTTTATCCTGTGTTGTTTTTTTTTAACTTTTGAAATTTCCTTATATTCTGAAATGTATTCGGATACCGATTTTTGTTTTCTTTCCATTTTAGCGTCAGATCTTTAAACCATTATCTGCTAATAGCTTGCAATGTGTAGGTGGTGGGCATGAGATTCATTGGTAAATTCAGATGCGCATGCACTTTAGACCTTGTTTATTTTGTGTATCTTCTAGACTTACATATAGCCTTACTTCAACAGGCAGCTTTGCATATACACACAGACTAATGTATTATCGTAATACATATAGCTCAGGCAAGTTCTTTTTTATATATTTGAATGATACAAAAGCAGGGTGAAAACTGGGGTGGGGGGGGAAAGAGTAATACTTTTTGTAAAATCCAGGATTCTTTTTGGTAAAAATCAGTTTAAACTGAAAACAAAGGGAGTTATGGATATACTGCTAGCTAGGCAAGAAGCTCCATCTAAAATGCTCAGATACAGTAATCAGCATATAAAGACCAGGACATGATGGGTTCCTACATCCTAAGGATGGGGATACTTTATTTTTGTGTCTGAAATTGCCAAAACACATTCTAGAATAGATTTCTTTTTGTTATCAATGAAATCCTTAATGTTAGAATGGAAATAACATATCTTCTACCATTCAGCAGTCTTCATGAAAACAAAGTCCAACTGAGGACCAAGACAAAGATTTTGTGGTGGGGCTGGGGCGGGGTGAGAAAACCATATTGTTCATGACATTATGGATGATGCCTTCCAGGATATAACCTTCAGAACTAGGTGTGAGGCCTTTAAAGTGGTAATATGGAGACATATAATCTCATACAATAGCTGGGTGGGGGGAGATGTAGGCAAAAATTGGCAGATTTAAAGGGATAAATTTACAGTTTTCAGAAGCAATATAACTCAGCTAATAACACAGACAGACTCCAAGGGATGATCTCACAACACATTAAGTGATGGGAGTCATCTGATTTGTTTGGAAAACATGCGTGCCTCTTTAAGGGTTAGAAAGCCAGGGAGTGACTTTCTGCTACAAGTATCAGAGGGGTATCCATGTTAGTCTGTATCCACAAAAGCAATAAGGAGTCCAGTGACACCTTAAAAACTAACAGATTTATTTGGGCATAAGCTTTCATGGGTAAAAAACGGCATCTGAAGAAGTGAGTTTGTTACCCACGAAAGCTTATGCCCAAATAAATCTGTTAATCTTTAAGATGCCACCGGACTCCTTATTGTTTCTGCTACAGTGACAGACCAGGCTAGTGTGGGGATGCTGACCCATTCCCCTCTCTCCCAGTGACCAGAAAAGAGGTGGGGACTATATAGGTCCATGCTGCTGCAGGCAAAGCCCTCTTTTACCTGTACCAGCAGCACCCACAATCCCACCCATGGAAGTGGGCATTGACCTAGTTGCTCTTTTCTCTGGGGGCTGGGAAGGAATTTTTCCCTCACTGTTGGATCGGCAAAGGTGAAGTGGTGTTTTTTTTAACCTTCCCCACAGCACAGACAACAGTGGATATGACATAACTGAGATATACGTTATCCAAAACGGGTCTTGTAAGGTATCATTGGAAAGGTTATGATTTATTGAATGCAATTATCCAATTTGTATTAAGGGTGGGGAGGAAGGCAAACGAGACTCCTCCTCTTCATGGTCTGTCTGCCCAAGAAGAAAGACTGCAAAAGCCACCTGAAGGGAAGACCAGGGGGGAATCCAGACTGAGACAAAGGTCCAGTCTGAAAAGAAATATAACTGGAACTCTGAACCACAGGAACTTTGCAACCTGCCTAAAGTAACATTTGGGGTGAGAAGTTACATTTTGTAACCTGTTTCTTAAGTATATTGAATTTAGCTTGTGTATTTTGCTTTATTTGCTTAGTAATCTGCTTGGTTCTGTCTGTTGTCTCTTATATTCACTTAAAATTCACCTTTTGTGGTTAATAAACTTATTTTTTGTTGATAACATAACCCAGTTTATGTAATTACTAACTGGGGGGAGGGGGAAGAGCAAGAAGTTATGCATATCTCCCTCCATATTGAGGGAGGGGGGAAATTTCAGAAAACGTTTGGGTTTGTTCCCTTAAAGGGAGTGGGCACCAGTGTTGGGGCAAACCCCTTAGGCTGAATTTTTCCAGAGCAGATCTCTGTCGCTCTGTGCAGCTGGCTGTGGCCCTGGCTGTGTGCTTGGCTGGAAGAGGCTTGTGAGCCTAACCCAGCAAGGCCCGGTAAAGGGGACCCTGTCTGGCAGAATAGGTTGACTCAGTGGCTTCCCAGCACATCAGATGACTCCCCAAAGGACCCAAACCCATCACAAACCGAAAAAACCCAGACAGTGCAGAAGAAAGCTTCTCTGAATGGCGGACATAGTCAGGCAGATTACTAGCCACACGGATATTTAACAGAAAATCCAGACAAGGCGTACCTCAAGGCCAAAAATGAGATACTCCTAAAAACACATAAAGGGATTAAGAAAATATTAGAGGAATATTTCCAGGAGATATACACTAGCAGATAAATAAACAAGGAAGATCTGTGAGTTAATATACTGCAGAATTTTAAAATGCCCAGAGGTATTTTTAAAATGAAAAAAGTTACAAAAAGGTTGAATAACACAGGAAGAAATAGAGATAGCAATTACATTATTAAAATCAGGGAAAAGTCCTGGGTTAGATTCATACAACTCTGAATTCTATAAAACGTTTAAAGCACAGGTAGCTCCCTTGTTAGCAAGTGAACTCCAGCCTTCTCACACAAAGAGTGCTTACTGGGCACCTTCTTTAATTTAGATGTAGTTTTGATATCTAAAGCACATCAGGATTTATTGGATCCAGCATCTTACAAGCCCATCTTTTTAATAAATATAGATAGTAAGATCCTGACTAAAATACTGGTATCCAGTTTAGAGACAGTAATACCTAAACTGATGCCCCCAAACCAAACTGGTTTTATAAAAGAAAGAAACACATTAATTAATACAAGGAAATTTCAACATGCTACAGCACTCAAGGTGCACTAATAAAGAGGCCTACGATAGAATTGTGGCTGCTGGTAAGGATTTTGACTGAGAACACCACACATTTATATTCAGAAATACTGGAGAAATTTGGTTTAGGGGAACACTTTCAGAAGTGGATCAAATAATCTATAAAAACCCTATGGCAAGTGTCTGGAGAAATGTCGCAAAAACTGAGCCAGTGCCATTATGCAGAGGAACAAGACAAGGACGTCCCTTATCAACTGTGTTATTTCATTTAATTATTGAACCATTAGCACAAAAGATCAGGTACAGTGAAGAAATTCAGGGAATAAGTGTACTGGGAATAGAAAACAAAGTTTCATTATAAGCTGATGACCTTATGTTTTTCATGAAAGATAGAATTAAAAGTTAGTCAGTAATACAAGAAATAATTGAAGTTTTTGGTATCAGGTAACAAACTAAACTATTTTAATTCAGAGGTACTACACCTTGACTGCCGAAGATACTTAATGGATAGAAAATGCTCACTGAAAATAATGAATAATAAAATTAGATATTTAGGCATTAATGTATCACCTAAAGTGGGGATGCATTTGAATTAAATAAGAAGCCATTAATGAAAATGATCTACAATGATCTAGACAGCTGGACACTATTACCACGGACTCTGGTAGGCAGAAAGTAAATATTTAAAATGAATGTCCTAACCAAGGTTCTGTATCTTTTTTCCATGATTCCCTTTACACCCCCTTATCCCAATCTAACTAACTAACTAACTAACTAACTAAAAGTTATTCAAAGATTCCTATGGTCAAACCAGAAATCAAGAATCAAAACGGAATATATAAAATGTCCAGTTGAGATGGGAGACCTGATGCTATAAATTGGCACAAATTAGATTGGTAATAGAATGGATCTCTAATGGCATTAATCTCCATCATTAATATGGACAGAACAGTAATTGGCAAACCCAATCTCATTATATAATTGTGTTCTAGATCTATATTCAATATTCTGGCAACAATGAAACTTCAACTCTTACTTAAAATGCACTTAATATTCCGGAATAGGTGAGGTATTTGACCAAACAAACGAAAAAACCCACATCTTGGTAAAATAAAAAATAAGACATAATAGTGCTTCCATACCCAGGCTGAATAACTCCTTTAATAAATACATATAGGTGAAACATTAAAAAAAGAAAAGTATGCATAATATAAGTTTATACAGATTTCTTTCTTTTTTAAAAAAAAATACTCCCAGAAAAGAAAGCAACTAAGAAACCTATCTATGTTAAAAAATTCCATATAAGCACTTGAAGTTTCACTGGTCAAGATTATGTCTAAATTGAACATATAATTCCATTACTATGTTTTTAAAAAAACACAAACCACATATAGCTATTAAGTCATGGAGTGTAGACTATAAATATGAAATAGCATAAAAAGAATTGAATGAGATAATGCAGCTTATAAATATTGGCTCCAGTATTAACCTGTGCAAGTTCAGTAATATTTTGTTCACAGAATGTATGTTTCTCCATCCCTATATAATAAGATACATACTGTTGCCACAGACATTTGTATAAAATGCATAACAACTAGGCCTCCTTTCATACACAATATGGGAATGCTGGATGATAAAAATATTTTGAAAATGTGAAATAGGTAAATAAATAAATAAATAAATAAATAAATAAATAAATGCTAGAGATAGGATTCAAACAGCTCTAAAAACCTGCACTAGGAGTTGGTCTGTTAAAAAGACATTGTTATTCTCTTTATAGAAAAAAATCCTAAATTTGTGGACCTATGCAATGGCTCCTGCTGGAGATCACTGGAAGAAACTATTAGTAGAATGGCTAATAATAGAAGACAATATATTTTGTGTGAATAGTGCCACAAACTCACAAAAAAAAGTATAGTACACCTTGCACGATTACTGAAATCACTGAGATGCCTTAATACTGACATGATAATATTGTATTTAAAGAAACAAGAGATAATGAAAAAGGGCATACACAGAGGACAATAACTGAATTATAAATGCTGACTTTTTTAATAATGACCACTGTATTATGTACTGATGGTGAAAAGATAACAAGGCTGATTTTCCACTTTATTGCACCAGATTTCTACTCATGTAACTCCACTGAAGACAATGGAGTTACAACATAAAATTGATCTAACGAAGTGCAGATTTGGGCTCAAGATGTGAATATGTGTTAGGATACAGGGACAGAAATAAGTTGTTTGAGCTACGTCAAGTCTGCATTTCTATCAATGTAGTAGATTATTGGTATTTATTAACCAACAACTCCATTTTAACGAAAGCTAGTTTTGGTATTATTTCAGACATTTATGTGACTTGTTTGTGACAGTCTGTGACAGTTTGTAAAGTATTAAGTGGAGTAAACTCCCCCAGTACTTCCTATAGTAGTACTTCCTATAGTAGTTATAACCCTTGTGTGGTTCCCTAAAATAATTTTAGTTCTGCAGAGGTCTCTATGGATCTGGCAACCAACTAACCATCCATCCAACAACTACAACAACAACAACAAAACCCTAAAAAAAGGACAAGGCAATATACCAAAAGTGGAGTTAATACAAAAAATTTTTTTCAGTCTCAAAACTTTAAAAGTAAACTTTTCCAAAAGTGGAAGCCTCTAATTCCTCAAGCAGTCATATGTCACATTCAATTACTGTCTTGTCTGATTGTGTCTATGTTTCCAGAGAAATTCTCCTCTGGCAGAAGATGATGTATGAAATGTTCAGAGGAATGGTTACATTCTGGTAAGATGGGTGGGTGAAATTCTGATTTACAATGGAAAGCCAATTATAATACTTTTTCTGGATTGACTATTATTTCTTCAAATGACTGTTTGTCTTGTCTGTTCTCTGAGTCTTAAATTTAAAACTCAGCTACTTCTATTAGCTGAAAAAGGAGATAACATAATTTTTTTTAAATGCACTGTATATTTTATTGTTTACTGACATTCATTCCTTTCCTCAAAGGAATCCATTTCACTTTAGTTGAACAGATAGTCACAGGTTTTAGAATTCTGTAGCATCCAAAGTCCTGTGGCAGTTTTGGGGTACCAAATGTTTTAACCAAACTCACTTAAAATTACCTGATTGGTGAAAGGAGGTGCTTCATAAAAAAAACCCTGACAGTTTAGAAAAGCCAGATTTCTAATAAGAACAACATGCCAAATTTCTCTCTGAATGGACTCAGCTGATGTCAGAGAGATGTATATAGAACAAAGACTTTGTTAGAAAACATTATTTTCCTCAGATTTTGATTTTTCAGTACCTGTTGCTTCCACATTCTTTTATTTCTCTGTGCAATGAAGGTTGTTAAAGCTCTATTTCTTTAATGGAAAAAGGGGCCACTGAAGCATAATGGAAAATTTCACCTTAAACTTCATAAACAAATATTTTAATAGGCAGTATCAACTCTACAACGCTTTATAAAAAGTTCTGGAAATGTTTCAGTACATGTCTAAAGAAAGAAACAAAGAATTTTCAGTTACTTGTTAGCATGTAAGATTTTTATTAAGAATCAAAGGACAGCATCAATAAAATTAACTTAGGAGCTCTAGAACGTCTGCTGTATGAAAGCAGATTTTAGATAGGCAGAGTTGAGTGACACAGAATACTGGAATTTTAGCATATTTAAATAATACTTCTTCCAAATTTAAAAGGGCTACTTTTCTTGTGGCATATTTTTGTGCCAAACCCTTTCACAATCACTGTTTTGCCACAGAGCAGGTTGTTAGTAGCATTTAGCTCACTGCTCCCTTAACATGTGACATGGCTTCTAGGTTGTAACCACATTGTTTTATGATCTGCTGGAATATTACAGGAAGTGCAAAACATATGACCTATAGACATATTAAGTATTATTTATAATGTAGTAGTGCCAAAAAGTGATAGCACTTTCCAAGCAATGAAGATAGTTGCTGTCTCAAAAAGAATAGCACCTTTCATATACTCTGAGACATTGAAATTTGACAGAAATATTTCCTGCCTTAGAATCTGTTTTTCTGCTCCAACGTCTTACATTCTCTGAAGAATAATCCTCACTTTAAAGTAGGTCAGTTTGTCTACAGAGACAAGACAAGCAGGGTAGCAAGACCATGCCAGCCATTAGAGTGCGAAACCTTTCAGAAGTGAGGAAGTGAAAAAAACTCAAAAACGATGAAGAAAACAGATCTCCCCTTTCTTCCTCCCCCAGAAAGAAAGATACAAGAGTAGCACTTTCCAAAGGGTGTTGGGAGTCAGAGAGAATGGTCCAATTTTTCCTAAATTCTTGAGTTTTTTTGCTGTGAGCTCTATATAACAATAACAATGACACTATGACATTATCATCCCTGGGTCTTTTCTCTGCACTTTCACAGTAAGTGAAAAAGTAATTCAAAGTCTGAATGACACTTTTTAAAGAATATTTTATGCTATGCAAGGTTTTTTTCTTTAAATCTGTAATGACTAATCCAGGCTCATCAATGCAGTTCTTCGGTAGAGACTCCATTCTTTCCCACTCCTTACCTACAACCACTAAACGGGTGGTCAGACACATCACATTAATGTGACTTAGAGGAAGGCAGAGAAAATGATCTGAAATTATCAGGCAGCGCCTCATCTCAAAATAAATTACAGCAGTCACTTCTGATATTTTTTAAATGAAATAGGCTGTTAGTAACAATTAATTTCTGTTAGCAAAAACATACAAAAATATAAAAGATGGTAAAACATTAACTGCCATATAAAAGAACTTTAGTAGATCTAATAAAGCTATTCCATTAACTTAGCTATAATACAAGGTATTTTTAATTTCCTTGAAATAGTAGAAATCTACCTTCTCTCTGACTTTACAAGACCAAATCTTGCATCTTTCCGTCTCCAAAATGGTCCTTTCTAGTCTCTGAGAAGGGCCAGTTCAAATTTGAGGCCCCTTTGAAGTCACCTAATTGAGGATCATGTCTACAAGTGTTAAGATTTGCTATTTCATCTTTTCACTGTGAGAAACTCCTGTGCCACACAAACAGTGGGTAGCTGCGTCCCACATGGGCAGCTGGGAGAGAATAAGAAATATGTACAGAACTGATGTGTGTGTTTGTGTAAGAAGAGAAGTGAAATTAGCAGGTGCAGGTTTATTGTTATGTGGGGGGGGGGGAATGAGTGATGTGGTCAAGCCAGAATTACCACAAAAGAGTGAAATCCTGCTTTTGCTCAGGGCTCAAGTAATCACCCTTGACCTGTTGTTAGCATGTAGTAGCTCATACTCAACAATATGGTTGACAGGTTTTGTTCTGCTTTGTGGGAGACATTTTGTGCAAATTATTTAATGAGCCAATTTGGATCTTTGCAAATAATCTCCATATACCAATATACTTAAAGGTCAACACACTCAGCCCCGAGCAAGCGCAGATAGGTCACAGAGCTGCACAAACCTTGGGAGCCCTAGCTTGGATAGATGAGTGGGTTCTCTAGGGTTTTGGGGGAAGAGTGTTTCTTGGGGCTGTGTTGGGGGGTAGAGGCTCCTTGGGGTAATAATTCCTGGAGTAGGTGGGTCGCAGTGAAGACAAAGTGTACTGAGCTCCTGGAGGGGAGACGATGAGTGCTGTGGGGGTTAACAGCTGCTTTCATGAGCCACTGCCACCTCCCAGCTGCTGATTCTGGGGCCTCTTCCTGCAAGGAGAGGTGAAGCAGCCTTTAACATCCTCAAGGTGAAACTGCAAGCACATGCATGTAGCTTTCCCAAAGCTGGCAGCAATCCAGCTGAGTTAACATGTAGGAGCACACTTCTGAAAGTCACTCCCCAGGTGACCATAATCAATCTCTTCTCAAATACTTGTATGAGTAATTTCAGGATATATGTTTGTCTATTTGGCTAACCATCCCTAGTTAATTACCTTCACCCCATCCAGGTATTAAGACATTGAATTCTTCTTGCACTCTTTCATGACATTATACAATGCTGCCTCTGCTTACATCCTACCACTCCACTCCCATGCCATCTAGTCCTCCTCTTCTTTATTTTTTATTTATTCTAAGACTTAATCCCCCTTCCTTATTATTGTACCTGCTGTCATTATTTCACATTTGTTCTGTTTAAAATGTAAACACTGAGGGACGGACAATTTCTTTTTCTTTTTTTATTTCTGTACAGTACCAGTAATAAGCAAAATCTCCACAAGTTACACACATGCATGAAGGTCACACTACTGATATTATGGAATAGTTGTAGTATCTATTTGTTCAAAATGATTATTTCACTTTTTCTGGATTTAATATATAGTACCAGATAATATCTGAAAAATTAATTTACAATTCTCTAACCAGCTATGTTTTGGATTAAAAAGCAAATGGTTAAACTCTAATAATTTTGATTTCTTCGGTGTCTAAAGAGAATGGTGATAGGAAATCCACAGATTTATTTACAGGCTGTCAGATTCAACAGATCAAGATTAATGAAGGGTGAGCCTCTAAAGGTTTGGTTTGAATAAGATTCCCAAGTTTCTCTGAACTACTTCCCTTTAGACTCCAAAATGAAAAACTCTCATGAAATTGCTGGTCCTGGAGTCCCATGAGAATAGTCTCACTCGTGATGTTTTTCTTTAACCAGTAGAAAGGGGAGATGTGAAAGAGCGTGTTTGGGGGGGGGGGGGAAATTATCATAGAATCACAGAAGATCAGGGTCGGAAGAGACCTCAGGTCATCTAGTCCAACCCCCTGCTCAAAGCAGGACCAAGCCCAAACTAAATCATCCCAAAGTATTTAACCAAAGTATTTCAAATTTTAACTAAGATTTGGGTTGTTTCTGGAACTGAACTAATTTGCTCATCCCTAATTGATCCTCCATATTCCTAGATGATTAAAAACAATTATTTACAGCAACTGGTTTACTGAGATGTTGTAATCCCACTGTAGGTGCACATGTGCCTCATGTGAGTCTTTTGTAAGGCAGCATCCTTGTGCTCCCATAGAAGTGCATAAACGGCAGAGTGATCCTGACCCTCCCTCAGTTCCCTTGCAATTCAAAAACCATCTTAGCTGAAGACTCTAAAAGTGGGGATCGAGGGCAGGTTGTGGGATCCACACTGACTACAGTATTTTGAAGAACCACAGTTATTTAAGGCTAAGTAACTGTTCTTTCTTCTTCGAGTGTGTGCCTGTGTCAGTGAATGGCAAGCTGTGTACCCTCTGTATGGTGGGAAGGAGATATTGATCTGTGACAGTCAAACAGAGACAGATGTACCAGTGTCCTGAATTTTGTATCAGACCTAGCTACCACGTCCAGGGCACAATGACTTATGTGTTCTTGTGGAGAAAGATAGGCACACCAAACTGCTACATGGTGTGTGGGGCTCTCCTAGAAAGAAGGCAACTGCCATGACTATCTTTCAGATAAATTAGATCATCACAGGACTGGCAGCGCTTGGAACCTGCAGGTTTTGAATCTACCATGGTGAAAAGCCCTGTTCATGATCTGTCAGTATTCAGTTCATATATGTCAAAATGATCATGATTGTCGAATATCAGCAGATCAGAAGAGTTTTGAGAGATCGAGCTCGAGCTACAAACAAGTGGGTTGGACACTTGCTAGCTTCAGTCTTGCTGCCATGGCTGGTGAGAGAGATCTGAAGGAGGGTTGCGGCTTCCTTGTCCTTTAACCACCATACAGAAATATGAGGAGAGAATGGGTGCATGTACACCCATGTAGCAGACGCTGCTATTCAAAAGACTGAGCTTCTGCGCATGTGCACCTACAGTGGCATTCACAGTGACACATACGCAAACAAGAACATATGGTTTTCATTAGAGCAGGATGCGTGTACACCATGGGTAAACTCCTATGTGTGTGCCAAGGATGACTCAATTGGATTATCCTGGTATTCACAGCAGGGGATTACATGGAAATAATTACAACCAGTCAATAGACTGTTGGTTCCAATGGCATCAAATGTGATCTCATCTAGCCTCTCAGACATCTGACACACCAGATTTTACACGTGAGTTGATCTACAATGTAAATAAAGTCTTTTTATTATAGACCATTTTGAGTACCTTCAGATTAAATTTCTGAGATAGGAAGAAAATAATAAAGGTTGAACAGAGAATACTTTTCAAAACTGGAATGTCTGCGTTAGTAGGGATTTTACTCTCAATAATTCCCTCACACAGGACAGAGATAATCTTTATAATAAGATATTAATATCAAATATTGACAGAATGAAGACACTGTGGAGTTTAGATCTTGGTATATCCCTTCAATCTGAGGGCTAGAAAGGTGGGTCAAGTGAAAACCATATCCGTGTGTGTTAGAAAACAATAATTGCACATAATTTTATATCATATAAATATAATTTCACACGTGGTGCATACATACACAAAACCAGTTACATACCTGTTCTATAACTATCATTCTTCAAGTTATGTTGCACCTGTCCATTCCACTTTAGGTGTTTGCATGCCACTGCACCTGAGTCAGAGAATTTTTCCTACAGTGGTATCCATCCAGGTGACGCCTGTGCCCTTCACGCACTTGTAAAATTTAGAGAGAACATAAAGGGGAAGAGTACCCCCGCTTCTCTGTTCCTTCTCACACTATAAACATGTAAAGACTCCAGTGTAGAGGGGAAGTAAGGCGGGTCATGAAATGGACATGTTGTTGCACATCCTAAAAACAACAATTACGGAACAGGAACATAATTGCTTTTTCTTCTTTGAGTGCTTGACATGTCCATTCCATTTTAGACCACTCTCACACAGCTCCACATGGAGGAAGGTATCAGCATGTACCTGCTCTAATGTAACACAACTCTTCCAAACTCAGCTTCATATCTGGAGGCTTGGGATACAACATAATGTGTAGTGAATGTGTGGACTAAAAGCTAGCCTTGCAGATGTCTATAACAGGAGCTTGACCCAGGAAAGCTGTTGAAGCCACTTGAGCTCTTGCAGAAGGGGAAGAGGAATGTTAACGTTATCATAGGTGATTTTGCCAGGTGGCCCATCCTGCTGCTCTCTTGGGCCCTATTCCTTGCTCTCCTCTCATTCCAATCAAAGATTAGCTGCTGGGGTACTGGGAAGGGCGGGAACATATTCACCCCATCAGGTTGAGGAGAGAGGCAGAAACTGGAATTCTTCATGCCTTAGCCTTGGGAGAGGAGAACAGGAGGAGCTAATGAGGGGGCAGGAGCTGCTGCAGAGCTGGTAGGAAGCAGCTGCTGCCTAGCTAGCTCTGAGCACATAGGACTGACTGCTGTAGGTGCATACCAATGCTGTTTTTTCAAAAGGCAAGCAGAAGGGAGCGTTCCCTACTTACATGTGCTGAGAGACTAATCGGCTATCTACTGATTGGCTGCAGAAATACTACTACTAACTACTTACTGTGGTATGTAACCTATGTTCAAATCACCCTCTATACCAGATGACTGGAGGATAGCTAATGTGACTCTAATTTTTAAAAAGGCTCCAGAGGCGATTCCGGCAATTACAAGCCATTAAACCTAACTTCCGTACCCAGGCAAAATGGTTCAAACTATAGTCAAGAAGAGAATTATCAGACAGATAGATGAATGCTATTTGTCAAGGAAGAGTCAACATGGCTTTTATAAAGGGAAATCATACCTCACCCATCTATTTAAATCTCTGAGGGGGTCAACAAATGTGGAGATGGGTGATCCAGTGGATATATGTACTTAGACTTTCAGAAAGCCTTTGACAAGGTCCCTCATCAAAGGCTCTTAAGCAAAGTAAGCAGTCATGGGATAACAGGGATGTCATAGATCAGTAGCTAGTTAAAAGACAGGAAACAAAGGGTAGGAATAAATGCTCAGTTTTCAGAATGGAGAGAGGTGTCCTCCAGGGGTCTGTACTAGGACCAATACCATTCAACATATTCATAAATGATCTGGAAAAAGAGGTAAGCAGTGACATGGCAAAATTTGCAGATGATACAAAACTACTCGATAGTTAAATCCAAAGCAGATTACGAAGAGTTACAAAGCGATCTCACAAAAGTGAGTGACTGGGCAACAAAATGGCAATTGAAATTCAGTGTTGATAAATGAAAACTAACGTACATTGGGAAACACAATCTCAACTATACCTACAAAATGATGGGATCTATATTAGCTTTTACCACTCAATAAACAGATCTTGGAGTCATTGTGGATAACTCTCTGAAAACATCCACTCAATGTGTAGCAGCAGACAAAAAAGCTAACAAAATGTTACGCACCATTAAGAAAGGGATAGATAATAAGATAGAAAATATCATAATGCCCCTATATAAATCCATGGTAAATCCACATCTTGAATACTGTGTGCAGATCTGGTCACCCCATCCAGGACTGGCGCTAGGGGTTTTAGTGCCCTAGGCACACGGCAATTTCGCCGCCCCGCGCCCTGGTCCTGCGGCTCTGGTGGAGCTGCTGCAGTGGTGTCTGCAGGAGGTCCACCGGAGCCGCGGGAGCAGCCAATCATCCACAGGCACGACTGTGGCAGCTCCACCGGAGCCGCGGACCAGCGGACCCTCCGCAGGCACAACTGCGGCAGCTCCACTGGAGCTGCGGACCAGTGGACCCTCCGCAGGCACGACTGCGGCAGCTCCACTGGAGCTGCCTGCCGCCCCTCCGGCAAAATGCCGCCCACCAATAATCCTGGTGCCATAGGCAATTGCCTAGGCCGCCTAAATGGAAGCGCCGGCCCTGACCCCATCTCAAAAAAAGATACATTATAACTGTAAACAGTACAGAGAAGGGCTACAAAAATGATTAAGAGTGTAGAATAGATTCCATATGAGGAGACATTAAGAAAACTGGGACTTTACAGTTTGGAAAAGAGACAACTAAGAGGGGATATGATAGAGGTCTATACAATCTTGCATGGTGTGGAGAAAGTGAATACAGAAATGTTATTTGCTTCTTCACATAACACAAGAACTAGGGGTCACACAATGCACAATCCACCTATAGAACTTATTGCCAGGTGATGCTGTGAAGGCCCAAACTATAACGGGGTTTAAAAATGAATTAGATAAGTCCATGGAGAATAGGTCCATCAAAGACTATTAGCCAATATGGTCAGGGAGGCAACCCTATGCTCCGAATGTCCCCAACCTCTACTTATCAGAAGCTTGGAGTGGATGACAGGTAATGGATCACTTGATTATTGCCTATTGTGTTAATTTCCTCTGAAGCACCTGGGATTGACCACTGCTGGAAGACAGGATACAGAGCTAGACTGACCATTGGTCTGACTCAGTATGGTAATTCTTATGTTCTTATGCCCTTCCTCAGCTCCATAGGAGGATCTGATACACCTTAGTCTATAGATCAATCCTGTAGGGTTGGTAGGTTATATCTGATCTGGGTTGATGTGAGATTGTGGCGATGGATTTATATCAATGTGAAAGATAGGAAGGGTGATCTCATGGCTAAGGAACTGGACTTGAGCTCAGGAGATATGGGTTCAGGTCTCTGCTACTTCACAGCCTTTCTGAGTAACTACAGGCAACTCCATTAATCTCTCTGTATCTGAGTTCTCCAGCTGCAAAAAATAAGTGTATCATTATGTGCCTACCTCACAGGGATGTTGTCGAATTAAATCCATAAATACTCAGGAGGCATTCAGACACTACTGAGATGGGGTCATTTTAGTACCCAGACAGATCAATTTGGTGAACTGGCTTCTTTACTCAGAAACCTGGCACTGACCTTTCCCATTCTGCATTACCAATTTGCAAACCAGTCTGTCAGCAGTTACATCAACTGTGCAGACTTGTGTGAGAAAGATTTCTGTTCAGTTAGAAAATCCACAAATACCAAGATACATCCATAACTTTTAGAGGAGTGTGGAATAGAGACAACAAAGTCAATGCACAAGACACCAGTGTGAGAGCTTGAGACAGTGTCCACCAACAAAGTGTCAAGCTGGACTGTGAAAGAGACCAGTGATTGCTCCTGTGCAGGATGACTGTCAATTATTACATTTTCAACAACTACTTTACTACATAATGACAAACTGATCCAAAGACTAGCACTGAAACAGAGAAAACATTTTTGCTGGACTCAGCTAAATATTGGTTTATTGAGGTGGGTGGGCATGGGGAGATGGGTGTTGGGACAGGAACGGCCCTCTGATCTGCACGCTCTTGTTCCAGGCACATCACAGTAGAGGAACTCCCAAGAGTAACAACACTGTTCTGAATCTGCCAGTCTTTATACCTTACATATATCCAATGGATTCCCTCCTTACAACAGCCTGGGAACTTTTAAAAAATAAATGATCACTGCACTCCAATACTTCAGTCAAATAGTTATCCAGACTCACCATCAGCAAAAGGTAAATACCAGAACACCACAGTCAATTACTTATACAGCTACTACCCCTCATGATTCCCCTTTCATGTTGTGATATCCATATCCCCTTAGCCATTTTTTCCATGGCTTACATTTGTTAGTACACAGGTACCACATGTGAAGTGATCTTTGGGATTTAGGGAGTCTATTACAATAGCTGCCTGCTATGTAGCTGCTTCTCACAACAGCTTCAGAGGGAAGCAGGGAATGTGTAAAGCTGTATTATAAAGGCTGTTCAAAACACAGACATACTAATCCCTCCCCGAGGAACAGCCACCGATAGACTGGATTGTTCTACTGGATACACTCAGGTCAGAGGAGCCTCTGATATAGCAAATTCAAAAATCTGGCCTGACCAAAAAACATGGACTGCTAAGGCACCTCAGACATATCTTCATTCAGGGTCTTTAGTGAATTCTAGACATACATATTTTTCATTATAAAGGTTGTGAAGTCAAGTACTAAAAAGTTAGGAAATGCCAGAATTAAGGTTGCTTGTGCAACCTTAATTGGCCTCCATGTATGTATGCATTTTGATTTCGTTTTTAATTACATGATCACCTACTATTTTTCTACAACATCCCTGCCTCATTCAGTGCACAGGATGGATGGTTTAATATTTAATATTTAGTTTTATCTTCATTGTTCAATACACTGACCTAGGCCTTATTTACTGCACACTAACCCAGCTCTGAATACAGAATTATTAATTTCTTCATGGGCTTTTCTATGGTGCTCATCACTACAATATCTGAGTGCTGCACAAACATTAATTAGTTTATTTTCACAACAGCCCTGTGAGACAAGGGATTGTTATTATCCTAATTTTACAAATGGGGAACCGAGGCATAGAGAGATTAAGGTCAAAAGTATCCATTAATTTGGAGTACCCAATTTGAGACACCTAGGATCTGATTTTTCAGATTAGCTAGCATTATATAGCACTTAATATGCACAGTTGCCACTGACTTCAGTCATAGCTGTGAGAGTACAGCACCTGCAGATCAGACTCCAAGCTCTCAAGTCAGACATCCAGAAAATGAGGAACACACAATTACTGACCAAATGTGAAAAGTCTGGTTTAAGTGATTTTGCTCAGCATCGCACAGAAACTCTGACACAGAGGCAGGGATAGAATCCAATTTTCCAGACAGCATTCAGTTACTTTAAACATGAGACCTTCATTTCTCTTCCTGCTGTCCCTGGCCTCATTCACTAAACACCTTCCAGCTTCTGCAATAACTGAACCTGGAGTCCTACACCCTCCTGCATTCCCCAACCCTGATTCATCCCCAGAGCAAGCCCAGCCTGTGCACTGGGGCCTGTGGAAAAATAGTATGTTATGTAATTAAAGACTGTATAATAATGTATATGCACAAGGGGAATAAATTAAGGCTAACTTCCTGACCTCTGTGTTCGTCATCCCAGTCAAGTTTTCCTAACCTAGCTGGTCCCAGTCAGACTTCTCATCCCTATCAAAGTCTCATTGCCCAGCAAGATCTGATCTCACACTGCCAGTCTCAGTGTTCCCCCTCAAACTGCTAGTCCCACTCTCCAATTAGTCCCTGTTCCCCACTTCTGGCTTCTCAGTCAATCTGTGTCTTTCTCCAACTGGGGAGACTGCCCCCAGTGTTTCCAAAGTGGTTGAGGGCAGGCCTGAACCATAACTAATTTGCAAGCAGCTGGTTATGGCAAAGGACCCAGCTACCCCACTGCATAGGTCTGAAAATATAGTTTGACCATTCAGCACCCAGCCCACCTCTTTTGATAGATGCCCCAAGGTGCTCCGGGGCTTTTGACAAGTCCAGCCATCTCCTTTGAAATCTGTCAGGATGCCCATTACCTGCTCTCACTCATATTGAGGGCCATTTCTTGGGTTGCTTGGAGTCATGTAATCTTTTGCAAATTTTAGCTTTATTGAGTAGTTCATAGCTGTGTGGTGAAACAGTGACACCAGACATTATGATGGTTTGCCCAATTAGAATACAATTTATTTTGGTGCCTTTGCATACTGTAATCCTATAGGTTACAAGTCTTCTAGTATGACACTGAAATCTTTAAATATGACCTTCTTGGATGTCACAGCTATACAATATGAAGGGATATATTCCTTAAAGTAACAGTTATCAAACTATCTGCTTTTTGTCCATAGCTTCTGAAGTGCTTGGAAGCTCTTTACAGATTGTAATCCACATAAGGAAGTGGGTAATAAGCATATTTACAGATAATTTCATTTATATTGCTTGCTGCCAGTGTTGACAGATGAAATGAGAAAACCATTATGACACAATGTACTTTCATCTTAAAAGCATAAAGTACTCCGAATAATGGTTCTGGATTCTGGGTCTCCAGACAAAGAAAGGCAAGTTCCTGGAAACTTACTTTCACTAGTTGAGTAGTCCTGTGGATCAAGTATTCCTGATTCCTGCAGTGATCTAATACAGGAGTCCACCAGCTCAAGACCAGTTGTGAGCTCATCCTCTATATCCTTCTGACCATCTGTAATAAAAAATTATAAAAAATGTTAAAGAATATAAAGAAAATATAAAAGATTAAAAACAATGACATGGAACCAATTAAAATTCACAACTAGTCAAGGGAATGGTAACTTTTAAGGTTTAATTTTCAAAGGAGGCAGGCCCAGAAAAATGCACCTATATCCATACTTTCAAACACCATCCTTTAAAAGTATGGTGTTTGCTATCGATAAGCATATTGAAAAAATCAGGTTTAATTACTGAGATTTTTTCACACTGATCACAATCAGAAACTTTGTACATGACACTCTCCTGTTCTACAACCATCTGTGTCAACACTAATTACTGCCACTTCTCTATGGCGATAATTAATAAACAATTTTAATGCAGGCTAGAACATAAAATCCATGATTCTTCTAATTCTTTGTTCCATTTTGGATAAGATAGACATTACTGGGGAAATATACGTAGATACAGAATTCATCGAAGATATACTTTACCTTGCGTTTGCCAATGAAACTGCTCTTCTGTTGAACTGTAAAAAAAAATTAAGTAGAAATTAGAAAAGAAACAAATCTTGGGTAACTTATACAAACCCCCTAAATTTTAGAAAAAACTCAGTAGTACAGCACTACCACTCAGATTTAAACGTACTCTGTATAATGAAGCTGATCAAAGAATGCTAAACAATAACTTTCAAGTCAAATATAAAATGTGTTAATTTCCTATAAATATTTTAAATATTGATAATTTGGACAGCATTGAAATAAAAAAAAGTTCTGATCAATTATTGACATATAAAAGATTTAATTATAAATTGTGTCCTATCATTTTAAATAATTGTATTAAAACAAAAACAAACTTTCAAAAGACAGCGCTTCTGCCTTGTAATGTTTAAAAAACCTCCTCTATAACTGCTCTCTCTGTACTCCCTCCCTTCATTTTTATAAGAGGAAAAGGTTGCTTTAAGAAATGAAGGCGTGTCTTTGAAAAGATATATTTTATTTTATTTATGGATTATGGTCCTGATCCTGCACTTATGCACATACTTAACTTTACTCAGCTGTGGAATTTCAATGAAGTCAATAGAACTGTGTATGTGAGTAAAGCCAAGCACACAGATAAGTGTTTGTGGCATGAGAGCCTAAGAATGGAGTATCTTGTAATTTTAAGAGCATTAGAAACATTTAGGAAGCGTGAAGTTTGAACCAAGACTAGAACAATCATGTGCAATTCAGCTGGAATTTTCAGGACCTGCAGTTATCATTCTTTTCCCTGCATAACTCCAGGTGAAATCAATGGAAGTTTTTTGGTGTTGATCAGCCACAGGGATTTAGCTCTGTTTAGTGTTGATGTTTAAAATCAATCAAGCTAGAAATGGTGATCACCATTTAGATTATACAGGAATGATGGAAATTCATGAGGATATATACTAGATAGCATAGGTATATTTTCTGCTGTGGAAGAAAACATGGTACTTAAGGTAAATTGATTAATAATATGTACAATAAGTGCACTTCACTACTATGCATGATCTTTCTATTCCTCCTTTACATGTCAAGAACTGTCAGAAAAGGGTACAGTCACTCATGCATCGTTATGGTAATTCATAGATTCCAAGACCGGAAGGGACCATAGTGATCAACATGTTTGACCCGCTGTATAATACAGGCCATAGAACATCAGTATATCTTTTAGAAAAGCATCCAGTCTTGATTTAAAAAATGTTCAGTGATGGAGAATCCACCACAAACCTTGATGAATTGTTCCTAATTACATAGGTGTAAAGAGTCAACTACAATAGTCACAATTAAAAAATTTTCTTGTACCTTTATACACATGGGCAGGATATTACTAGCTTGAATATCTATTTCTACACTTATAATGGGGAATAGGATATTATCAGTTGTACCTGCCCATAAAAAATAAAAAAAATGAAAACTTTTTAGCTGTTACCATTATAGATCTATTTATTTGTTCATGTGAGGTTATGAATATATACTTTTTAATGAGAACATAGATTTTAGTCCTTGAATCTTTTTCCCTGTGCAAAAAAGTGCTAGGTAAATTTCTGAATGCCTTGGATGCAAATTTTTATATCTATGTCCAGAGAGCAAGCATATAAGGAAATTAAATTCAGGACCTTCCTTTTGAAGGCATTATGCTTTTTATGGGAAAAATACTTGGGTTAGGTATTAGCTTTATGTGACAGTGACAAAACACAAGACTGAAAACTGTCTAACATATTTATTTAAATAATTTTAAATATGTTTATTAAATCCTACCTGATGTTTGAAGTTTATAAATAATACATTAAAAATCATAGATTTCTGTTTTCATTTCCAAACACATGTAGACATCTAACATCTATGACTTAGGGCATGTCTATCTGAAGAGTTAGTGCATGGCAAACTAGACTGTGAATCTATAGCACACTAATGTACCATGCACAACTGTCCATGTGGACCCTGATGCAGTGCACTAAAAGTTCTACACTATGGAATTTTTTTTCAGTGCATGGCAGCAGGATTCACACAGTTAGTGCATGTCACACTGTAGCACTGTAGATTTACATCCCAGCCTGCAACAAATTAACATATTGTTATTATTAAGCACTTAATATTAATCTAGTACAGAGGATATTCATGCCTTGAGGAATTGGCAATGTAATGCAGACCTAGGGATAGGAACATGCTGAATAGGTGCCAAAATGCCTTTCATTGTTAGGAAACAAGATGGCATCTGGCCCATTTAGTCATGGTCAGAGTTAATATTTTCTAAAATCGTCGCCAATTTGGATTACTCAGTTTTTGGTAGCCCAACCTGAAACACTTTGGGCCTGATTTTCAGGAGTGCCAAACATCCACAACTCCAATGATGTCAATGGGAACTGTGAGTGCTTGCCACTTCCGAAAACTAGCCCTAAAGTATTTCAATGTACCAAAACCTGAGTTATCCAAAATAATTACTATCAGCTGCAGCCTAATTTGAAATGAGCTAGTGGTCTTGGTCCATTTTCCACTGGACAGATGTTCACTTAATGACCATCATCATAACTGTTATTAAATAGCTAGATGGCAGTCTCAGGTCAGGGAATGAATTGGTGTGAAGCTCGCAATAACTTCTCCGCCAAATTGGTGGGCAGAGGAAGCATGCATACAACGAAATATGTAGATAAATAGTGGTTTCTGTGGCTTCCAATCTGGCAGCTTTCATGAACGCTAAATTCACAAGAAACTTTTACAAATATTAAGTAAAAGGAAAAAAAGAAAAGAAAAGGAAAATATTGGCTTGGTCTACCTAATATTTTTAAATTAAACGTTGAAAAAAAACTCATTTCATTTACCTATCTTTGATTTGTACAACACAGAACCATTCTTCTGTGCCAAGCATAAAATAATCAAAAATGAGAGGTCAAAGAAAGTATAACATTTGTGAGAAATTATGAAAATGTTGCATTTTCCAGTTATGTGCAGGTTTCTCTTCATAAACACTGGAACTTTCACATGTCAAGTAGCAGATTTAATGACAAATGTCTCTCATCATAATGACATAATTTGATGAATTTGTTAAAAGCTTATGCATCATTACAAAGGATACTAATCTATTCTCAGTTTGTGGGGGGGGAACATGCAGCACCACTTTTTTCTAGTTAAAGAATATACTATTTAGATTTTTTATACAGTAAATTCTAATTTCATTGCACATTACTGGCCATTTCTTAGTTACTAGTCAAGACTCCAATCCTACAATTGGATGCATTCATGCTTACCCAGACAAAATCTGATGCAATTTTTAAATTGACAAATTAAAATAAAGCATCCTGTAAAGAGTATGTTCTGGCTTTTCTTTATTTATTTTTAAAATTCCTTAAGAAAATATAAGTTTTCCTGCCCCTGTGCTTAAAGGAATCTTTTCATCAAAGGATAAATTTACCAACATAGACATCCACCCTCCAATGAGTTCCACAAGTGAAAAGGTCTGCCTGACTAAATACAGACCAGTGAAAGTGACTATACACACACGGTGTCAAATGCAAAAAGTAAACATACTTTTTTTCTCTCTCTTTCTTGCTAAGATCTTTCAGTTATAGTTATCGTAGAGTGGCACTGCAACCTGTGTGCCAGTTGCTGCTGCAGGTTGAGTTTTTTAATTTGTTTTATACATTAGTTTTCATTTTATTTCATGTTATTTCACATTTTCAAAACAAAGAAGTAAAACAAACAAAACACTGGGCTGTAATTATGATTCATTTGCTACAACCGATGCCACTGCCATTTAATATTATTTCTATTTCAAGTTATTCTATTGCATACAAGACAGCCAGTCTATTTTATTATATTAATATGAGATGAAAAAAATCAAACATTGCCATTTCAGTAGACAAGAATGTAATTTGTATTTAGTGCACATTTATATGTTCTCTTTTTGGTAGAAGATTGTCTTTGTGGCATTGCTTCAGGCAAGTATCTGAAGAATAGGAGCACAAATGTTCAAAAGTGACTAGTGATTTGGGGTGTCAATTTTTGAATGTTCATCTTGACACACCTTTAGAATGACCTGACTTTTAGAAAAGAATGGTTACTTACCTGTTCTGTAACTGCTCTTCTTCGAGGTGTATTGCACATGTCTGTTACACTTTGGGCCTGTGCACACCCAGTGCACCGAATCCAGACAGTTCTTCTCCAAATCAGTGCCCAATAGGGCGATGCATGCACTCTCTGGATCAGGGCTGGCTCCAGGCCCCAGTGCACCAAGCGCGTGCTTGGGGCGGCAGGCCGCAGGGGGGCGCTCTGCTGGTTGCCAGGAGGGCAGCAGGCGGCTCCGGGGGACCTCTCGCAGGTGTGCCTGCGGAAGGTCTGCTGGTCCTGCGGCTCCGGTGAAGTATCCGCAGGCACGCCTGCGGGAGGTCCACCGGAGCCGCGGGACCGGCGAGTGGCAGAGCGCCCCCCCGCAGCGTGCCGCTGTGCTTGGGACGGCGAAATTGCTAGAGCCGGCCCTGCTCTGGATGCTAGTGCTCTCAGATGAAGGTATAAGGTCAGAGATGCCCTGGTCCCCTTTCACTTCCTTCACACCAGAATCCAGGAAGTATAGACTCCAGTGCAGAGAGAATCGGTTGTGGAATGGACAGAAGGATGGACATAAGGATGGGTTGTGGAATGGACATGTGCAACACTTCTCAAAGAACAACTGCTGGAGAGTACGTAAGTAACGGTTCTTTTTTCTTCTGTCAACTCCCCTTTAAGTGACTCACAAGGAGTTTGGAAAGGAGAGCTTTGTAGTCCACTGAGCAAAGGTTGCAACATCACTCTCCCAAATTTGGCATCAGCTCTCAAAGCTCAAGAGATAGCATAATGACTAATGAATATAGGTACTTATGAGCAAGCTGCCACTCTGCAAATGTCATTGATGAGCACATGACCCAAGAATGCAGCTGATGCTGCTTGTGATCTTCTAGAATGTGCTGAAACCCTTTCTGGTCAAGAAAACGTAGTGATGCCATAGCACAGAGATATGCAAGATGAGATCCAGAATGATATTCTCTGCAAAGAGACAGGATGTCCTTCATCCTCTCAGAGAAGGAAACAAATAGCTGAGGGGACATTCTAAACTATTTAGTCTTGCCCAAGAACAAGGCTAATCCCTTGCAAATGTCCAAAGTATGGAACCTCTCCTCATTTCTATGAGAGTGAAGTTTGGAAGAAAGATTGTTAAATAGAAAGACTAGTTAAGATGTAAATCCAAAACCACCTTAGTCAGAAATTTAGAATGGAGTCATAAATAAACCTTGTCTTTAAAAAAGATCATAAACGAGGGAGGAGGGTGGTCTGCAACAATGCTCAAAATTCTCCTACTCTCCTGGCTGAGGTAATAGCTACCAAGAATGTTACCATCAAGGAGAGATGCAATAAAGAACCAGTAGCGATATGGCAAAAGGCACACCTACTAATGGTGGCAAGACCAAGTTTAAGTCACAAGGGAGTGTAGGATTTCTCACAGGTGGAAAAAGCCAGCCTAATCCCTTTAGATATTACACAGTCATTGAGTTAGAAAATACAGTTTTTCCCTTTATAAGAGGATGGAAAGCAGAAATGATCACCAAGCATACCCTCAAGGGCCATATGGGAAGTAATTTCTCCTTTGGGTGAAGTAAATAGTCCAGTATAAACTGAATGGAAATTTGCACTGTTGCAATCATATAGAGAAACATCTTCATTTCATCATGTAATACCTTGTAGTGGGGTGGTCACCCGCTCCTGCCTTAGAAAGCTTAAAATAGCCTGGGGAGACGGCTGTGGCAGGGAAGGAAAAGTGGGGCTGATTGAGGAAAACAGCTTCAGCTGGGGGCCATGCCCCAATCAGGCCAAGGCTGCCTTAATGAGGGCCCAGCTGGCCCTTATAAGAGGGCTGGGGCCAGAAGCCAGAGACAGAGACTCTCTCTAGCATTGAGAGGGAGGGACCTGGCTGCAGGAAGCTCAGAAAAGGTACCTGGGGTGGAGCAGTGCTGGGGAAGGGCAGAGGGAGCTGGGGAGCTCCAGCCTAGCAAAGCCCCAGGCTGCAGGCCTAGTTAAAGGCCTACAAAAGAGTACTGGGGCTGCAGATGGGCAGCCCAGAGATAGGCAAAGGCAGCAGGTCCTAACCTCCTTGCCTATGATGAGTAGCTTTTACACTGCAGTCTGCCCCAGGGAGCAGGGTCTAGATGGTGACTGGCAGTAGCCCACGACTGAGGCAAGGTGAGGATAGAGGGCTGGGGGTTCCCCTGGATGGGAGACCCTGAGACTACAAGGGTATTACCAGGGGGAAGCACCCCAAAGACAAGGAGCACTGGGTTCTGGGAGGGACATGGGGGCCCAGCGGCAGCGAGACATCGGCCTGCAGAGGGCACTTCAAGCCTGGAAAAAAAGCTAATTCCCAGGACTGTGACACACCCTAAGAGAGGGTTTTCTACTATTTAATGGTATGTCTGAACCTCTGTGGAACACTTAGTCTTTTGAGGTGTCAACCACTGAGAATGCAAGCTGTTAGAGTAAGGATGGGAGGGTGAGATACAGCATCTGATCATGGTTCTGTGAACTTACATGGGTGACTTCAGACAGTGTTATTAGGTCACTAATGAAGACATCAGGAGGTCTGAGAACAAATGCAGCCTCAGCCAGGCTGATGTTATAAGTATTACTACACATGATCCTGCCTGAGCTTGCATAATGTTTGGAATCAAGAGTACAGCAACTTGTCTTTCCATGACAGAAGGAATGCATCTGAGACAGATCCTGGGCTGTTCAGTCACATAGCAAACCAATCTCTGATATTCCCCAAGTGAAGATGGATTTGATCACCTCTGTCTGAAGGGACCATTCCTGACTCATGCTGCATTGTAAGGATTCATGGATTTCAACCCTGGTTTACAGAGCCTGGATTAGTTTATGTTCCCACAGTGCCACTGGGAGACCATACAGAGCCACAGCCAGGGAGCACTGTGGAGAGTAAGTGCTGCAGGAAGTACCACCCAAGGGAGCCAGTACCCTGTGGTCCTCTGATTGGCCAAGCACCCTATTTAACCCACCGTTGCCCCAAGAAGTTGTCTGGGCAACAGCACAGACTTTGGCCTGCTGCAACTCGTTTCCCAGTCTCCAATCCCAGCTTGTCTCTGACCCTTAGTCTTGCCTTCTGATTCTAGCCTGGTACTACCTCTGATCTCTGGTCTCTGACCCTGGCCTGTCTCTGACCCCGACTCTCGCTTACTGAACCTGGGTTCTTGTGATTTCTTTGACTCCTGCTCAGTGAGTACCATTCTGGACATGCAGACCCCAACCCAGCTGTGACTTAGCGTCTTACTTACATGAATGCCCTGCTGGGCTGATCCACCAGATGGTTCTGAATGCCTGGGAAAGGCTTTGAGGTTCATGGCATTTTTGAGGCAAACAATTCTAGAGATCTATGGCTTCTTGACAAAGGCAATCTAACCTGGCCCATCCCTGTCTGTTCAAGTAGAACATAACAACCATGTTGCTCATGACTACCTGTGCACAATATAGCCTTTGATTTGCAGAAGGTGAATGTGACATGCCAGGTGAATCATTCAAAGTTCTCAAATATTTATGCAGAGAGAAAATTATTGATCCAACCAAAGTCCCTGTCTCTGGAGGGGCCCCAGGTGAGCTCCCCATCCTAGAAATGAGTCATCCAGGACCAGAGTCATGGAGGTCAAAGTCAGAGAAATTGGGATCCTTTCTCATACATTGGCAGGGTCCATACACAATCTAGAGATGACAAGACACTTGCAGGTACATGAGTCAGCAAGTCCAGTGGATGATGAGAAGGACAGTATATAAACTTCAGCCATTCTTGTATGCCTCTGACATGAAGTCTGGAATGCCATGTCATGTATGTGCAAGTTGTCGTGTCCTAGAACTCTCAAGCAATTCCTTAGTGTTGTACAAGGATGGACCTTGAGATCTTTGCACAGATCCAATAGTCCTAAAATCTGTCCTCAGATAAATATGGTCTCGCACAACTGGAGTTGAGAATTGTTCCTATAAATTCAATCCTCTGCACCAAATACATCACTTACTTGTCCTTGTTGGTCAGTAGGCCCAGAGAATGAAAAAGGCACTGAATCTTCTCAATGCTGACCTCTGTTTGATGACCAGATCACCCTCATACCAACTAGTTGGGACACTGGTCCGTCTGAGATATGCAGTGACCGCTGCCATGGAATTTGTGAAGACAGACCGAAGGGAAAGACTGGGAACTGATAATGCATATTCACCAAAATAAACCTTTAAAGCAACCTGTGGCTTGCTTGGATCGCCACATAAAAGTTGTGTCCTTTCACTCAAGGGATCAGTTTCTGGCATCTAAGGACCCAATAATGGAGACTAGGGTGATCACACAAAACCGTATCTTTTTATCTATTTGTTCAAATTTTGCAGATCCAGAATGTCTCTAAGGCCTCCCTTGGACTTTCGGATGAGAAAATATTGGGAATAAAATCTCTTGCCCTGATGCTGAGGAAGTATCTCTTCCATGGCCCCTACATGTAAAATTGATGCCATTTCTTAAATGAGGACAGTTTCATGAGGTTGATCTCTGAAAAGGGACAGGAAAGGGGTGGGGTGTTGTGAGGATAGCAACAAACTACCGGGTATAACCCAATCCCAGTGTGCTTAGCATCCAATCATCAATTGTCATTTGGGTTCAAGCACCTAGGAGGTGGGCCATTCTGTTGCCAAAGGAAGGGGCAGGTAATAATAGATACCAACATGGTGGTTCGCTGGCCTTAACTATGGTGCTAGATAGACTGCTTAGTTGCTGTGGGCTGTCTCAACACGCCTGAAGCAGGAGTAGGAAGCAGTGGTCACCTTCTTTGGTATTTATGATGCTTCTTCAGGTGCTCAGACTGTTTTATAGAGTAAAAAGGATATCTCTTCTGAATTTGAAGATGAAATTGCTTCTTCTTAGGAGATGGTTATAAACGCCTAGAAATTTAAGGGCTGCCCTAGAGTGTGGTGTTTTTCTTTTTTCTTTAGCATTTCATCCATTTTCCCAGTAAACAAAAGAAACTCGTCAAACAGACTGTCTTCAGTCATCTGCTGGACCTCCACTGGTATCCCAGACAATTGCCGCCAAGAGGAGCAGTGCATTGTAATTGTGGTTGCCATTACTTGTGCTACAGAGTCTGCATTATTCAAAGCCATCTGAAGGGCCTGGACACCAGACAACACTCACTAAGCCAGGCTTCATACACTTCTTTCGCCTTGTTTGGTAGATTGTCTATGAATTTAGACATATTGTCCCAAATAGAAAAATCATATCTGACTACAAGATCCTCATTGTTTGCAATTCTAAATTATAACCCTAAGGCCAAACAAACTTTTCTACCACTTTTTTATGATCATCGTCATCTTTGGGGGTACACATGGAATGCCCTTGTCTAGAACTTTTTGTTGACTGCAGCCACCACCAAAGACCCTGAGGTGGTGTGTGAATAAAAGTAGTATCTCCTCCCCATTCTCTTAGCCATAAGTGGAATATATGAAGGTGTTTGCCAGAATATTTTTGTGGACTCTTTGATGGCTTCATAAATTGGTAGAACCACTCTACCAGGGTCTGAGATGTGTATGGTATCCACTAATTTATGTGGATTTTCCTGCGCTGTTTTCACCTCTATACATAAAAAATTATCCACACTTTTTAACAGTTCCTGGTAGGTCATACAATCACCAGGAACCAGTCATGATGATTCTGACATTTGCCTGAGCAAAGGACAATGATGTGTTGAACGGCGATTGTATGGTTTGTCATGCACAGGTGGATGCATTATATCATAGTCAGATGGGTTTGGTATAGTCAGTATCATGTCCAGCACCTGATTGGTACCAAGGTTAGTCCAGGGATCAGCACTGGGCATCTTATGCTGCCTAATGTAAATATGGTAAAGAGACTGGACCCTATATGGGGATATATGATGTAGGGTGTGCTGAGCGTGAATGCACTGTCATTTTTCTATGGAGTGGAGGTAGCCCTCCCTCTGAGAAAGTGAGAGAAGATGGCCTCTCTCCTCAGAGGGAGGGGGAATGACAATTGAAGGGGAAGAGGGCAAAGGTGTAGGGACAGAGGTATGTGGGGTGGGGAGACTGAAAGAGAGAGAAGGGGGGAAAAGGGGAGGGAGAAAGGTTGACTATAGGGACAGGATGGGGAGGGAAGCCAGAGGGACAGAGAGATGGAGAGGGTGACCAGAGGAGTGCTGGAGGAGGGCAGCCAGAGGGACAGAGAGATGGAGAGGGTGATCAGAGGAATGCTGGAGGAGGGCAGTCAGAGGGACAGAGGAAAACCAAGTCTGAGAGAGACTGCAAGTCGGTGAAGAGATAGAGGTTGAGCAGCACAGACAGACATGTGGAAGAGGGCTCCTTTACTTTAAGGCTGGCTGGTCAACTCAGTCCATCTTTAGTGGCATGTTTCTGAGCATCTGTTCCTGTTTGTTCCTGAGTGTCAGCTCTGGGCATGTCTTGTCATTGATTCATTTGGTCCCAGAGATCTGGAACAGGGGACCAAAAGTCCTTAAGATCCCATGGGTCTGGTCTAATGTATGCCCCCATCAAGCAAGCATCACTGGAATCAAGTCCATCCCTTCAGGAAGTCATGAGCGGCACTTGAGGCTCAAAGACTGACTTGGGCATTACACAGTACCCAGTAAGCAATCTAGGGAAAGAAGAAACTTGAACTACAAAAAAAAATCTATAAGATAATAGGCTGTGCATACAGAGATAGATACAGATATATATTTTTATGTAAAGGTTTATATTTAGTTAAGTACACTTAATAGTAAGTGATAGTGTGTGTGCATGTACATATACATTTTCAAACCATTATACTTTTTTATTATATATACTATTCATGTATTTAATGCTATTGATGGTAGGTGGAATCCAGTCCCATTTGTTCTGGTTTAAATAAAATTCCCATTATATTTTTTTTGTATTTTTGACAACCAGTGGTATTATCTTTGGTACTGTTAAATAACCTTTTATCACTGTAACATCCACCCAGCTCTCACCTGCTGGGTAAATTATATCACCTCAGTGACAGACCATTACTAAATCTTGGTCAGTGGTTTCTGAATGGGGTGACCCTCAGATATATTTCAAATTATACACAATAACCCTACTCCGAGAGGTCTGTTTACACCTGGAAGTGACTGGAATAGACACCAGAAATGCTGTTCAAGATGCGAGAGGCATGCCTCAGGGATTCCAATATAGCCATTGATAAGGCACCAGATCCCAGTAAAAAGCATCCTATAATATTCTGTCTATAGTTCTGCTTCTGTAAGACTGTCAGTGCCAAGATCATGATCTCCATGAGGATGGTGAACGTGAACCTCATGATCTTATAAAAAATCTGTACATATAAGATCTTACCTCCAACTCCAAAGAGGGGTAGGAGTAATCTGATGGCCACAGAGGTGCAGTCCTGGGTCGGTTTAAGGGATCAGAGATTTGGACCACTTTCCGGTGCTAGTACCGGGGAAACATTGGGGGCTTACCCAATGACAGTATCACACACGTGCTCTGGAGGGGCATCAAAGACCTCTTAGGAGTTATCAGTACCATCGACTGTTGCATCAAAATTGGTGATGAGTGAGCCACAGCTGTAGACAGAGAGAGTACCAGTCCTTGCACTGAGGAAGCAAAAGAGTGATGAAATATCTACCTTGTCCTTGTCCTCTACATAAGCTTGTAGTGTCATCAGTACCAAGAGTGTCAGATGGATAGCAGCATGCAAGGAAAAACTTGAGGGTCTGGCAGGCCCAGGCAATGGAGTTAGTCTAAAAAAATTAAAAAGCTGGTGCCTTAGTCAATGACTCTTCACTGAGAGTCAAAGTAGTAACAGTGGTATCAAGGACTGCCTAACCTCAGTATCAGATTTACTCCTGGAAGATTCTGCAGGAGATCAAGCCTTCTTTGAAGAAGACTTCCTAAGCTTTGAAGACTGTGCTGTGTCAGATGAAGTCTGCCTTTTCAATGGTACTGGGGAGGGAAAATGATGCCTTTTTCTGGGATTCTCCTTATGAAGGGAATCTGCAGTGACTGGAGATGCACTCCTGGATGGAGTGGTATTCACACAGCAGTGAACCAAACAGCTGTGCTCCAATAAGGGGCATAGCACAGACTGAATAAGGAAGCACTGGAGCCTTACCTCTCTGGACTTCTGGGTTCTTTGTTTGAAAACACTGCAGATATGGCACTTATCCCTGATGTGACCCTCCCCCAGGCACTTTAGGCAGTGGGAATGAGGATCATAACTGACATAGATTTTCTAAAACCAGATTAGAGTTTAAATCCCAAGGATTTATGCTTGGGAAAACCCTGGTGCCAGGCATTGAGGATGCAAAGAACAAATTAAAAAAAAGAAGAAGTAAAAATAGAAAAATTACACACAAGTACCACTCAAGTATACACTATAACTGACACTCAAAACTAATTACAAAGTTTAGATAAATTCTGAGAGAAAAAGGAAGAGTTGTGTGGCAAGACACAAAACCCATTCCAACTACCAACCGTGGGCAGTGAGAAGGCACTGTAGGGGTGCAGGGGTGGCTCCACCTTTTATATTTTTGGTTGGGAGAATGAGTTTGTGGAGAGCACATGTTCTGCCTAGATGGGTACCACTATGGGAAAACATATTTGACTTTAGGACACAGGGCTTGCACGCACCTGAAGTAGAATGGACCTGTGCAATCAGTCAAAGAAGCAGCACTGAGGACTCACCCTCTGAAAATAGGCTCAACTTAAGAAACTTCAAGTTGGACACTCAAAATGGAAGGCACCCAAAAGGACCTCCTGGTGTCCTGTCTTAACGCAAACCTAAAGAGCATAATTTTTGGTATAGATATATGACTCCTTACATATTATCCATCCATGCATTTCACAATGATTATTATGACCAGTGGGCTACAGGCTCTTGGTAGAGACCTCACATGCCACCCTTTGGTGACAGAACTTATTTGATCTGACCTAGGGGATCCCTGTAAAATCTTATGCATCCTCTGTGTTCTCTGCCAGTTGGCATCAAGGAGACCCTGAGTCACAGAAGAATTTTTTATTTTCCTTTTTTTTTTATTATTTGTAGTTTGGTAGCACTTAGGTGCCCCAATCATGTGAATAATAGAAAGATGGTCTCTCCCACAGCTTACAGTCTAAGTATAATTTTAATTATCTTCTTCCTCACCATTCCACCTTCCAGGCCCACCAACATTTAATCAAGTGTTTTGTTTTGTTTGTTTTCCCCCTTTCAAAAGGTTAGGGGCCATAGCTGCAAAGGAACCAAAACCCATAGTGTCTCCTATGTGACTTCTGCAGTCCTCTTCCTGCCTTACTTTCAATATTTAAGAAACTGAATTGGGAGCCATAAGCCTTCTTCCCATTCAAGTCTTTAAAGTAAAACTTATCTGAAACGTTGCAAGGTATTTCTGGAGTGTAGCCTCTGGGCTGGGAGGTAAAGTGGTGTTCTCCCTTTGAAACCTTACAGCTAGCACTACTGCTAAATTTTGTGACCTACATCCTGGGCTGAATCCCTAAAAAGCACAACACAGATAGGAAGGTACGGGCAAAGATGACTTTAAGACACCTTTACACAGGGTGACCACATAGCGAGTGTGAAAAATCGGGCAGGGTGTGGGGGGGGGGCAATAGATGCCTATGTAAGAAAAAGCTCCAAAAGTCAGGACTGTCCCTATAAAATCGGGACATCTGGTCACCCTACCTTTACATACCCTCATTCTGAAGTCAGCAGGAGACTACACCACTTCCTGGTGAAAAACTGAGCAATCTCAAATTGCTCATTCCAGCAGCCAGGAACCATCCAGATGCAGTGATATCCTGCCCCCTTTTGCTCCATAAAATCCATTAAACAGGAAGGGGATCTGGGAGGAAAGTGGAATTGTAGCTGATATACAAGGATTCCTCTGGACTGGTCAAATTGTGAATTCATTATCCATATAAAGGAACCTTATATAGGGTCAAGAACTATCTTAATTAGGTAACTTATTTGTCACTTATTTGATCAGCTCTATACAATACAAAGATTAGAACTGTAATGTGTACACTATCTCACTCTAACTGCCTGCAACTTATTTATATGGTTTTCCTTTTTCAATGATTAAAGCAATAAAAATGTGAAGTTCAAAAAAAGAATAATTTCATTATCAAAGAAGGAACATAGTTTTTGATTCTAAAGATACCTGAAGCTTCCTGATTAATCTTGTAACATTAGATCCAACATGAATATTAGAAAAATATGTTTGTAGTTATTGAAATAACCAGTACTAACTGCCTGCAGCTCTTCTCTGTCAGCTTTCAGCTTAAAAGAAAAATTTCTAGAAGTAAAGGCTCTAGAAGTCCGTACATCAAAAAATTATAGTTCAGCACCAAGCGAGCAGCATGTGTGCTGAAACCTACTTTCTGGAAGTATGTACCATACTGTATCAAAAGATGTACTTTTCTGAGAAACAGAGTTTAGTATAGTGAATTAAATATATTGTCCCTTTTGGGTACAAATAACAAAAACATCTACATATACTAGGAAACTCTCCAATAAAGATTTGTTCCCCCTCCCCCAGAAAGAATGAGTAAAGTAAAATTTCTGCTGGAAATGTAATCCCTGGTCTTTGCTGAAATCAGTGATGTAGACATTGCATGGATTCAGAAATTGAAAGCATCAGGTAGTAACTAATCTTTGTCTGTCCATAGGGGTTTATATTTGTCCTTGCACTCTATGAGGGAAAAAAAGAATACAACATTCTAAAAGTAATATTTATACTGGAGAACATAATTATATAAATGGGCTATTCAGAAAAGTGTACCTATCGTGTGGAAAGTTCAGATGCATAACAAGGATTGTAGAAATGCTAAGATCCCATTATCAGAAAAGCCTGTGTCTGTAATACTAGCAATCTATCTAAATCAAGTTTATGACTTTTCAGGCTTGGCATACACAATCACATTTTGAACTTCATCATAGCTATAAATAAGTGAAAAATTGATCCTTTGGAGTCCAGAAAAGAATACAAATGAAGAGGACCTTAAAGCAGAGTCCCCATTAAGAAGGAGTCAGAAGGAACACAGGAACTGCCACATTAGATCAGACCATGGGTCCATGCACACTATTATACTGTTCCCATTAGTGAGTAGTAGCAAAAATTTCAGAATAAGGTATAAAATCCTCAGATGAATCAACTACAGAAATAGGGGAGAAAGCCTCTTCCTAACCTCAGTTAGTAGTTGGTTGATGCCCTGCAGTATGTGTTAACTCCATTTGTAATTAGTTTCTACCTTACCTAACTAAATTGTGAATATTCACATTATTCACATAAATGTCTAAGCGGTCAACTGTATTTTCCTCTCCTCTTCTCCAAGATGTTTCTTATCAACACAGAAAGTCAGACAGTCACCTTAATATTATGAATGTCAAATGACTGAAATGCTTTTGCAGATATTCTGCCTGCTGAAATACTGTGTAAATCAGCAGGGCCACCCAGAGGATTCAGGAGGCCTGGGGTCTTCGGTGGCAGGGGGCCCCCGCTTCGGTGGTAATTCGGCGATGGGGGGTCCTTCTGCTCCAGGTCCCGCTGCCAAAGTGCCCCAAAGACCCGCGGCGTGGGCCACTCACCGCCAAATTACCGCAGAAGACCTGGCACTTCGGCAGCAGGTCCCGCTTCGGCAGTAATTCAGCACTGGAGGGTCCTTCACCTCGAGGCGGAAGGACCCCCCGTCGCCAAAGACCTGGAGTGGAAGAAGCTCCGGGGGCTCGGGCCCTGTGAGAGTTTTCCAGGGCCCCCAGAGCGAGTGAAGGACCCTGCTCCAGAGCCCCCGAAAAACTCTCATGGGGGCCCCTGCAGGGCCCGGAGCCTGGGGCAAATTGCCTCACTTGCCTCTCCCTCTGAGCGGCCCTGTAAATCAGGGGTGGGCAAACTACTGCCCAGGGGCCGCATCCGACCCTCCAGACATTTTAATCCTGCCCTCGAGCTTCTGCTGGGGAGTGTGGTCCAGGACTTGCCCCAGCCAGAGAGTGGGGTCAGGGACTTGCCCCACTCCACGTGGCTCCTGGAAGCAGCAGCATGTCCCCCCTCCTGCTCCTACGTGCAGGGGCAGCCAGAGGGCTTCACATGCTGTCCCAGCCCCAAGTGCTGCCCCTGCAGCTCCCACTGTCTGGGAACTGTGGCCAATGGAAGCTGCAGGGCAGTGCTTGTGAAAAGGGCAGCACAAAGAGCCACCTGGCCACACCTCCATGTAGGAGACTGAGAGGGGAATGCTGCTGCTTCTGGGAGCTGCTTGAGGCAAGCACCATCCAGAGCCTGCACCCCTGAGACCCTCCCACGCCCCAACCCCTTGCCCCAGCCCTGATCCCACTCCCACTTTCCGAACCCCTCGGTTCCAGTCCAGAGTACCCTCCTGCACTTGAACTCCTCATTTCTGGGCCCACCCCCAAGCCTGCACCTGCAGCTGGAGCTCTCACCCCATCATGCACCCCAGCCTCCAATTTTGTGAGCATTCATGGCCCGGCATACAATTTCCATACCCAGATATGACCGCAGGCCAAAACGTTTGCCCACCTCTGGTATAAATGCATGTTTGTTATGTGACAACATTGAACAAGCATCAGTTTAAGAGTGCCATGTACCTATGTATGTGTATCTGTAACAGTTTCTTCCCACAGATAAAGTGACAATACTTGGGGAATATCTTTGTTTCCTATTTTTATAGGTTGCATTGTCTACCTTTGTTCCAATCAGAGGGATGTCTATTGCTATCTGTGATGCCTTGTGGAAATGGGAAGTTCTCCATACATACAGTTCCTGCAGAATTCCATATTGGATTTGTCTATCTATAGGGAAAATAATTTGTCCTGTAATCCATTTAGGAAGTTGTCTAGGTCTGAAGAGGCAGCAGACTTGATGATCCTTTGAAAGACCTCTGTGGAAAAGATGCCAATTTCTGGCCCCTGACTAATTTGGAGAAGGCATGTCTTCTTTCAGCCTCTCTGGCTCTCCCTTCAGTTTATCATATGGTTGCTGGATGGTTTCAGGGGCAAGTCAGTAACTCTGTATGTCCTGTGCTTCAAGGCTTACAAATCCTGTTATTCTCTGACCTTTCAACCCCTTTCTCCACTCTCTCCTTTCCCTGAGAATGATTTGGTTAGGCAGAATTTGATTTTTTTTTTTTTAAATTCAATGGATAACATAAATGTTTTAAGATTGTTTTTAGATGTTTAGCTATTTAAATTTTAAATTTTCATAGTTGCATGAAATTATGAGTTTTAAGCATTTTCTTTTACAATTTTCATCTATTTAAATTTTCACAATTGTGGGAAGGAGGAGACAGATAGTGTGGGGTGGGGGTGTCAGACAATAATTACTTAATGATAGAAGATGCTGAGATTCAGAAAGCTTAAGCTTTATAGCTGTTAAAACACAACATCCATTTTATATCAAAATATTCAAAATGAGTATTTTGAAACCAAACTATACTAAGTTCTCAAGAAGCATTTTTCCTACTTTGCCTGTTTGTAAATTTTTATTATCAACAGTTAGCGTGTATACAACATAGTGTGAAATCAACATTTACTGATAGTTACCAATAAAAATCTAATCCTTCTAAGCTCACTTATGATGTACAGATCCAACAAAGTTAGATGCTATACCTATACTTCCCTAATACTGCCCTCTTTATCTCTAGTCCTCCAGTTATTAAATCTTGGTGTAACTGTTAATCCTTCCAACAATCTTCCCCAGGTCACTCCCAGACCTTGCTTTTATTCTGATTCTCTTCTTTCTTCCCTATAACAACCCGAAACACTCAGGGTATGGCTACACTTGCAGCTGTACAGCGCTAGGAGTTAAACCTGTGTTCGTACAGCGGTGTAGGGAAAGTGCTGCAGTGAGGCCACACTAACAGCTACCAGCGCTGCAGCATGGCCACATTTGCAGCATTTGCAGTGGTGTTGGGAGTGGTGCATTATGGGCAGCTATGCCACAGAGCACCTCTTCCCATTCTGGCGCCGTGGGTTGTGGGAAGGGGGCGGAGGGGGCGGGTCATTCTGGTTCCTGCCCCAACGCCCCGTGATGCATCGCTTCACATCCCAGCAATCCCTGTGTCTGCGTCCACATTTGGTGCCATCTTTCCACGGTTTCTGTGCAGCTCGATTCTGTGTTCCGTTTCGGTCTGCGTGAAATGGAGCCCGAACTGCTGAGGAATATGCTGACGAGTCTCACCAACACATCACGTTTGGCAGTTGAGCTATTCCTTAAGATCCAAAGTGACAGTGAGGAGTCCAACAATGACAGCGAGTCGCATAATGCATACAACATGAAATTACTTGTGGCATTCATGGACATGCTCAGCACCGTGGAACGCCGCTTTTGGGCTTGGGAAACAAGCACTGACTGGTGGGATCACATTGTCATGCAAGTCTGGGATGACGAGCAGTGGCTGCAGAACTTTCGGATGAGAAAAGCCACTTTCATGGGACTGTGTGAGGAGCTTGCCCTCACCGTGCAGCGCAAGGACATGAGATTGAGCGCTGTTCTGCTGGTGGAGAAGCGGCTGGCTATTGCAATCTGGAAGCTGGCAACTCCAGACAGCTACCGATCAGTCACGAACCAGTTTGGAGTGGGAAAGTTGACTGTTGGAATCGTGTTAATGAAAGTTTGCAGGGCCATTAATCGCATCCTGCTAAGAAGAATGGTGACTCTGGGGAACATGCAGGACATTGTGGATGGCTTTGCACAAATGGGTTTCCCTAACTGTGGAGAGGCGATAGATGGGATGCATATTCCTATTCTGGCACCATCCCACCTAGCATCCGAGTACGTTAATCAGAAGGGGTATTTCTCTATGGTTCTCCAGGCGCTTGTGGATCACTATGGATGCTTCATTGACATTAATGCAGGCTGGCCTGGAAAGGTGCATGATGCACGCATCTTTCGGAACACTGGCCTCTTCAGGAAGCTGCAGGCAGGGACTTTTTTCCCCGACCAGAAGATCACCGTAGGGGAAGTCGAAATGCCCATTGTGATCCTTGGAGACCCCGCTTACCCGTTAATGCCGTAGCTTATGAAACCGTACACAGGGAGCCTTGAAAGCAGCAAGGAATGGTTCAACTACAGGCTAAGCCAGTGCCGAATGACTGTGGAGTGTGCTTTTGTCTGTTTAAAGGGTCGCTGGCGATCTCTGTATGGGAAGCTGGACTTGGTGGAAAACAGCATCCCCGCAGTTATATCCGCAAGCTGTACCCTGCATAATATTTGTGAAGGGAAGGGTGAAAGATTTAATCAGGCATGGACCTCCGAAGTTCAACGCCTGGAGGCTGAATTTGCACAGGCAGAGAGCAGGACTACTAGAGAGGCCCAGCAAAGGGCTGCAAGGATTAGGGATGCCTTGAGGGAGGAATTTGAGGCTGAAAACCAACAGTAATGTTTGGTCCCTTGCACGGGAGTGAAGTGCAGTGGTTACAATGTTAGTAGGAATCTGTGTTTGCTAAGCTGATTTGCAGTGCCTGTTTCTTTCCTGGGCTAAGGTATCTTTAGCTTTATGCAATAATAAAGACTGTTTTCAAAGCCAAAAATTTATTTATTGAAAAGAAAATTACTTTATTGAAAGAAACACAACTTTTTTGGAATCTGAAAGGGCAAGGGGGCGAAGTGAGTAACTGTACAATCACAGATTTGCATATGTCCTGTCTGGAGTGCTGTGCAATGACTGCTGCACTTCAGGATGGCTATACTGCATGGTGATGGGGGTTGAGTGCAGAGGGTAAGGATCGTAGTTCTCAGAGCTGGTTGGTGAACATACAGGTGTTGGAGGCAGCTGGTGGTGTTAAGAACCCGGATGTTGAGGAAGGGGGGTTGGAGCTGACATGGGGGCACAAGGGAAAGAACTTTGGGACAAGAGGTACAGGAGGGAGCTGGGGTGACAGTGCTCCACCTGCATGGCTACGAGGGCCTGGATAGAGTCCACTTGGCGCTCCAGGATGCTTATCAGCCGCTCCATGCTTTGCTTCCTGTGCGCTGCGTTTTCCTTGCGGATCCTGCTTTTCCTCTCCCTCCACTCCTGCGCGTTTTGATTCTCTGTGAGAGATTGGTGCATCACTTCATGCAGCATCTCGTCTTTGCTTTTTCGCGGTCTCTTCCGGAGGTTTTGCTGTCTTTCAGCCGGTGATAACACGGACAGCCGAGATCTCAAGGTCGCATCTGTACAGGCAAAATGCAACACTTAACAGAGGCAACATTGTTTATACCAGACAGAGTAATTCCCCCCTACTTAAGGAGGGCACATACAGTCTTCACAATAGCATAATTTTCCCATCCCAAAGAGAGCGCACATAACTCATGGGAGCCCCGAAATGGTGAGTAAGGGGGACTGATTGTTTCAGGGCTGTACTGTCCTCTGGGTTTCTCTACGTTGGGGAGAGCCAACAGCTGCAGGGGGCATCTACACTGAACACTAGCCCAACATTTTCCACAGGATTTTATCCTGGAAGATATCTCGCTGCTGCGGGTCACCTGGGAAGCATGGGAGGGTCTTCTACTGCAATGCGGATTCCACCCTGGCCCCTATGGGGCTTGCCTATGTGCAGCAATGGTCCCCCAACCCCTCACAGCACAGTGGCATGGACACGTTAGCCTGACTGGGACAAGGACCACAGTGGCTCTCCCAATAAACATGTGCAAGCACATTGCCCACTTTCTGGATGAGACTTTTGAAGAGATTACCGAGGCTGATTACCGTGACGTGATAGACCACATCAATGCGCTATTCCGCATCTAGGCATGCATGCATGCAGCCCTAACCCTCCCTCCTCTCCCTAAAAAGTTCCATCATGAAAATAAAAGCTGATTACCAGGAACCCGCTCTTCTGTTTGTCCTCCACCAAGTATCGGCTGCTGCGACTGGCTACCTTCCTCCTGGCTTGAGAAGAGCTCCTGGCTGCATGCCTCCAGGGACTCTGAGGTGTCTCCCCTCACCCCAGTACCCCCAATATCGCTTTCCTCCTCCTCCTCCTCCCCTCGCTCTGAAATGTCCATGGTGATCCTTGGAGTGGAGGTGGGGACACCCCCAAGTATTGCGTCCAACTCTTTGTAGAAACGGCAGGTCGTGGGGGCAGCAACGGAGTGGCGGTTTCCCTTGCAGGCTTTGCAGTAGGCACTCCACAGTTCCTTCACTTTAACTCTGCACTGCATTGTGTCCCAGTCATGGCCCCTTTCCATCATGGCCCTTGATACCTGCCCAAAGGTACTGTAATTCCTACGGCTGGAGCGTAGCTGGGACTGCACAGCTTCCTCCCCCCAAACACTGATGAGGTCCAGCAACTCGCCATTGCTCCATGCTAGGGCTCGTTTGGCGTGTGGAGGCATGGTCACCTGGAAAGATCCACTGATTGCACTCCACACCTGGTTGAGCAAATAGGAAGGGGATTTTTTGAATTCCCGGGGAATTTAAAGGGCAGCTCTAACGGTTGGTCACCTGAGGCCAGGGCCGTAGAGTTCGAACTGATGAGCAGAGTGGCTAGAACAGGCATTCTGGGATACTGCTGAATACTTCTGGAGGCCAATAACAGCGCTTTAAGTGGCCACACTGGCATGGCAGCGCTGCATCAGCAGCGCTATAGTCTTTATTCCTTTTGCAGAGGTGGAGTACAACCAGCGCTGTAGCCAGGGAGATACAGCGCTGTATGTGCCTTGCCAGCATGGACGGTGAGTGAGTTGCAGTGGTGTAAAGCCATCACCAGCGCTGCAACTCTCAAGTGTAGCCAAGCCCTCAGTAAATGTTGTTTATTTCTCTCACACTCTAATATACAGTGGGAAGGGGGGAAGAGGCATACTCCACACATGTCAGTTTTATGGGTTCACAGACTGCAAAGCTGTCAAAGCAGTGCTGCCCTTTTAGCACCTTAACCTGTGCCTTTAGGCTTAATCATACTTCTGAGTACTTGAAGCAGCCTTTGAGCATTGCAGTCCCTTCTGAAAACAGTGTTTGGGCACTTATCCCCAACACTGAATACTTCTGCCCTTTTGGAGCATTCTGATAAATTAGACAGGAGCAAACCTCTGTTTTGAAAAACCTCTAGGTGCTCAGCTCCTTCATGATTCCCTGGTTAGGTGCCCAAACTTTTGAACAATTTAGCCACTGTGTGTATTGTGATACTGCATGGCCAGAGGACAGCAGGAGAGTGTTAGCAGGGAGCTTTATTCCCTGCAAGGGGAGGAAGGTTTGCTATAGATTAATTAGAGCACCTGAAGCCAATTAGAGCACCTGCAGTCAGTCACATGATAAAACCCCCCTGCTTCAGTCAGATAGTGTGAGAGTTGGAGCAGAGAGCAGTTTGAAGGAGTTGGAACAGAGAACAGTTTTGAAGAGAGACAAAAGGAAAGTTTGGAGGAGTGCTGTGGTGGGCTGACAAATCCAAAAAAACCCTAGGTAAGGGGCACTTGGCTTGGTTAGAAGGAGGGCAAGAAGCCCCTCCACAAGCTGAAGGGCAGGAGAGAGAAGTAGCCTAGGGGAAGGAACTGTCAGTTCAAGTGGTTCACCACTAACCTCTGGGCCCCTGGGTTGGGACCTGGAGAAGAGGGCGGGCCCAGGTTCCTCCCTCTCCACTCCCCTCCTTTTCTAGCCTTTGTCTGTGCAAATGCACTAATTATTGAGGAAAAATCTAGCTTTTGTGCAATGTCACAGTTGATATTAAATATGGTGAGCCCATTGAAATGCTCTTTTCCCATAGTTGAACGGTGATAGTTCTTTACCTGCTTCAACATGTTGAAGGTGTGTTCATCTGAAGCCACTGATGCAAGCAAACTGACAAAAATATGCAATTGTGATATTAGGAAACACCTCAGAGAATCCAAGTTAGACTATTTCTTGAAGCAATTCCTTTGGCTTGCAATCCAATTTAAATAGATAAAAATTAACAAGTGTTGAAATTTGAGGCCCCCTTTGAGCTTGAGGCCCAGGCCAAATGCCCACCCCCTGCTGATTGGCCCTGGATACCTCCCCCAGAAGAATATCACATTTATAATATTTAACAACTGCTTCATACCCTTTCACAACCCTTTCACACTTGCTCTCAGGATGTCACGTAAATCTATCACAGGATATCAATTTCTCATACTCACCATTAAATCCACAGACTGCTCTTATATCCAACCTCACTACTAACAATATCCAGGGCAAGAAGTCCCCAGGGCTTTTCTATTGACACAACCTACAGAATTCTACATTGAAATTATGCACTCAGGAACCTCAAGATGCATACAACACTTCCTTCCTCTGATAAAACACATCGGGGGGGGGGACGGGACTAAACCCACGTCTCCTCACATCACAATCACAGCTTCTCCAAGTTGCTCCAATGTATCAGTCTGCCATGTGATATAGCTACACCTACCTTGGTTATGTAGCTGAACTGCACACTGAGCTGGGCCACTCATTCTCAATACCCACCTCCAGCTGGAATTCCCACCACTGTTTCAGCTAAGTTTCTCCAGCCATACTTCAGGTCTACCCAGCTTATCTATCTTCCAAGCTGGGCCACTCCCCAACACATTCTGGCCAGCCCTCCTTCACACCATGACCCAGCACAGAGCTGATGTGTGTCTGAACTATTCATTTTATAGATTTCAGATGTTTGTTATCTTCAATCTCCCCACCTCAGATCACAGCTCACATGTAGGGGCTGCAAAAAGGGCTCAGATACCCTAAGAGAAGCAGTCTCCAAGATCCCAGAAAAACAGCAGTCAAGGAGAGGGACTCAGACCCCCACAGAGGTGTAGGGCTCCCCAAAATCCCATCACACATACAGAGAGTGAAGGGGAGAATTCAGGGCTGACAGGACTCCCACCTCAACCCCCCCAACTTCCTCTGCTACCTCCCATATTCTCCAGCCCCACCTGTCTTTTCTCCTCCCACTAGGCCCTACCTGCTCCCCTAACCCATCTTCCCTCCCCTATCACCCATTCTCATTTATCTCCCTTCCCATAACAGTTCCACTTGCTGTACTTAGATTACATTTCTGAAAAAACAAAACAAACACCACACAGAAACAGGACAGAGGCTGATTTTTCCCAAACTTTTACAGTTCATTCTCAGTTTTCTGCCCAGGGTGGGTTTCAAACTTCAAATTTGCAGGCTGAGAGAAGTCTATGCATCTCAGTCAGATTCACCTCTGAGAGAATATGTGATGGAGATGAATATAGTGAGAAACAATAGCTGTGAGCAGTGTGAACTGCCCATTTATGTCAGTGGGTGTTTCCTTTCCCAGCTGGAGAGTTTCTGATAGTTGTCGAGTATACCTGTTTCCAGCTTCTCACTCCAGTCCCAGCAGTACATTCTTTGCCTATGCTGTTATAAGCTCCGTACCCAGAGGCGCATAGCTTCCCCAAATCCTAGCATGCATACAGGGGGGCACGGAGCAGGGCTCAGACACTCCTAGGGGAGCAGTGAGCCCCAGATTTCAGATGACGTAAAGGGACTAGGGAGTGGGATTCAGACTCCCCTCCCCCTGGTAAAGCAATCCCCCACCAGAACCCAGAAGGCAGGAAAGATTTTAGCCTTAAGTTGCTATAATATCCACTTATCAATGTAAACCACTGGATAACAAGCCACATATTAGGAGCAAGAATAGTTGGGAATGCATATGCTAATGATAATGTGATACCTCCTCGCAAAACGAGAGTAAATGCATACACCTTTATCACCATCTACTTTGAGGGCCAAAATCAAACAGAAAATTCTGAATCTAAAATGAGAATAAAAGAAGCAAATATACCTTTCTCTGCTTCCTTTATTAGTACAAACTCATTTTACACTTTTCTCCAAAAAAATAATAATAGCATTTTCTGTATTCCTAATCCGTGTCCTTTTTCAAAGACAACATTTAACATCTATTGTTTTGAGCAATTTTTATCATTCCTGATGATCTATGTCATGTTTTTTTTTCTATTCTATGCAAAATGCAGATAAGTTGGGTGTGTATTTTGGTGGCAGAAGAAGGGAAGAGTTGTTTATATGGACAGCATAGATATTATGAAACATCTTCAGAGAAATCATTCAAATCAAATACTGGACTTTGTTTCTTTGGATGCTGCCTGATATGCTGAAGGCAGCTCAGAATGTCTTATATAGAAAAAGAAGGGCAAAAGATTGCAAAGGATGAAATCCTCCTATATTGCATCATTAAACTTCAACAACATCTGTCATCTACTATGGCATTGACGTCAAATCTCACAATACTATTTGCATCAATCTGTTCATCCTATTGAAGAACAGCTTACTATGGAATTGGACAAGACACATTATTTCAGCTGACACTTTCTAAGAATAAATATATACTTTTAAAAGTCTTCTATCTACTATAACTTCCATATGTTGTCCCTCCCACCCTTCTTTCTCCATCATGTAAATCTCCAGTCTTTGACAGTGACCTCTGAGATATACCCTCTGCACTGCTCTATTTCATTCACAATAAACCTTTTTATATATTCTTCCCCAAACAACCCCCCATCATCCTTTCAATCCCAATTTTAAAACTTTTTATTTCCCTCAGCTCCACATTGCTGATTTCTAGCCTCTCTTTTACTTAACTGTGAATTTGTTTTTACGTCTGTCCCAATTAGAATGTGAGCTCTTCAGGGAAGAGACCATGTCTCTGTGTTTGTAAAATGTCATGAACACCCACTGTGCTATTTAGGTAATGATTATATAAAAATAACACAATAAAATGTGAAGCAGTTCACCCATAGCTGCCAAGTTTTGTTCTACTCCGTATGTAGAAACTCATGTAAATTATGTAATGAACTACTTTACATATTTACAAATAATCCACATATACCCATACATTTAAATTTACGGTCAACTCACCCTGCCCTGAGTAGTGGTGGTGGGCGAGGGTAGGTCACGGAGTTACACAAAACTTGTCAGACCTGGCTTAAGCAGGTAGGTGGGGAGATGTTCAAGGGTGTCAGGGGAGGCTCCTCCTGCTGGTGAGGGCTAAATGGGTCTGGAGGGGGTGTGATAGGATGCTTGGGCTCCCAGATGAGGAGGCCACTGGAAGCTTGGAGTCTGCTAGAGGTTCCTTGTTGGGGATGATGGGAGCAATGGGGAACCTGGGACTGATTATCAGGTCCCATCTTATTCTGCTGCTCCACCTGCTTTCATGAGCCATCACCACCTCCCAGCTGCTGGTTCTAGGGCCTGATTCTATAGAGAGAAAAGGCACTGAGCTGCTTGCTCATTAGATGGCAGAAGGGCCTCTAGAGACCCAAAGGCACAGTAGCAAGCAAATCCCTGTATGCTTTACACAGCTCAGTTAGATGCCTTACACACTGGGTAATGCGAGAATGCAGACAAGGCTGCCAAACATGTGATTGTCACACATGATGCATGCCATCTGGCAGCCCTGCACACTGGTTTCTCAGCTCTAGCATTCTGAAATGAATTAACTGAGACACTGACTCTGCACTTTTCTCTTGGACCCACAATCTTGGCTGGGACATTGCTCTAAAACAATTGAAACTGTCAAATCTTCACACATTTTTTTCTGGTCTGTTTTTGACTATTGCACAAAGGTCCATGGTCCAGAAAACTATCAAGGTTCCGCAAAAGTTCCTCAGAGCTGCAGCCCATTGCACTCAATATATGATGTTTTTTCATCTTAAAAAATAATCTAAGACTAAACATTAACTACTCATTTTGACACTCGTATCTGGACAGACCTTTCCCGACTGCATGGCAGACAGACAAAGATGATTTCTGGTAAGTGCTTGAATAACTCTGAAAACTCATGAGACTTTTGCTTGAGTCCAGTTAAATATAAAAATCTCTACTTCAACAGCTCATTGAAGCAAATGGAATTCCATCTATTATATGTTTGGAAATATTCTTAATCAAAAAGTAGCAATTGTTGAATATATGATGTACAATCATATCAAAATGGGCACTGTTCTTACAGTATTTCTGTCCAATGGGCCACGCTGGAATATCTTTTCGAAGCCTGTATAATTGTGTAGAGAAAGTCAATATTGTAAAACTGCATTCAGTCATTTAAACCACTTGTTTCCTTTTTTGGGGAGGAAGCTGGAGAAGGGAGAGGAAAAAATGAGGGAACATACAGGGGCAGCTCTAGGGATTTTGCCACCCCAAGCATGGCAGGCAGGCTGCCTCTGGCGGTTTGCCTGCGAAGGGTCCGCTGGTCCCACGGCTTCGGCGGACCTCCTGCAGGCACGCATGCAGGAGGTCCACCAAAGCCGCGGGACCAGCGGACCCTCCGCAGGCAAACTGACGGAGGCAGCCTGCCTGCCGCCCTCACGGCGCCGGCAGAGCGCCCCCCGTGGCTTGTTGCCCCAAGCACGCACTTGGCGTGCTGGGGCCTGGAGTCGCCCCTGGGAACATACAAACCTCACATTCAGGCCTTGTCTTACATTGACAGACGGGGGATCAGGCTCAGATTCTCTGCTGCACTTTTTTTGTTCCAGCAAGTGACTCCCCACTTCATGGGAAAACCAAGTTCCTTGCTGTGTACAAAAACCCATCTCCAGCTCATCAGGATTCATCCTTCCCCTTAGCTAGCATAAGTAGTTGGAACATCTCTTTAGGTCATTCAGTGAAACTTCATCCCTCCCCTACTAACCATTTCTTGAGGGTTCCTTCTTCAGCCCTTCCCTTTTCTTCATCCCAGATGAGTTCACACACCATCATAAATACAAATGTACACATAGAAAAAGTACATAAATCCAAACGTGTAACTCAGACTTATCAATTGTCCAGATAGCTTTAATCACAAAAGTCACATTTAATTATTTCCTTTTTTTTAAAAGAGAGACTCTAGCACCTATAACACCTAAGCTATGATGACTTTCATATTTTCTGAGCTTCTTCACTGAACTGCCTCACCGTTTAGTCATCTCTACACTTTCTTGTCCTTTAAATAGCTTAGCCATCTGTGTCAAATAACTTCCATTTAACACTCATCACATTATGTTTTTCTACCCGGCTCAGTTGACTTTAGATATTAACCTCATCAAAACCCTAGGTGGGTGTTAATACAGCTTTGTGTGACAGAACTGATGCCTTTGTTCACTGGCAAAATAAGGCTAATTAGAGGGAAGGCAAATAAGAAGAGAGAACTTAGTTTTTCTGAACATGAACTGCCTGTGGTCTGAACTGAATTGGCCACTATGAACTTCCCACAGTGAAACATATAAATACCAGAGTTAATGGCTGAAAACAGCTTAAGAAAATAATAAATACAATATATTTCTTAGCTAATTTGGAGTCTAGGCTTCAAAATAAATATTACATGTAAAGAACTCAATCCAGAGCACCTCTGGAGAATTATAGAGCTCGCTCAATCCCCAGCCAGGCACCTCAGAAATCAATAGCAGCTGATGGTGCAGAGCACTTCCTCAAGGATTTCAGCACTTTGTGAGTGTTGGACAGAGATGCCAGAATGCGTACATACCCTTCTGTTCCTTTCTCCCCTCTTTTACTAACACAAAATAAACAGTCATTTGGATTTAGGGAGCTTGGTTAAGCTTCTTATACATCAAACAAGAAATTTTCTTTGCCATTTATTAAACAAACATAACAAGCAAAGCGGGAGAGGGGGGGAGGTATCCAGAAAATTTACAACTATTAAAAACTAACAGACAAAACATTGCTTGATGGTGTCTGAAAGGCCATTAAATGCTCAAAGCAGAGACAGACTTCTCCTCCATTCCCTGGCTTGCAGAAATTCCCACTACTCCCTAGCTTGTGTGGGGAGGGCTCATCAAGCAGGTGAATCTTAAGATGGAACACTAGGAGAAGTGGGTGCCTGGCTGAGGATTTTCTGAGACTCCCAGGCTTCCTGTCAGCTAGTGGAGCAACAGCCACACCTGGCAGATAGAAAAGGTGTTTATCCTGGGAGTCCTCTAATCATTTCTGGTCCTTGAAAGGAAGATTTGCCCCTTCTGCTCTGGAATCCAATCCCACTCCTCCGCTCCAGGAGAGGGGAAGGAGACATCCTCCAGCTTCAAGTTTCCTTGAAACAGATTTTATGCAAGATCTCTGTGTCAACTGATCTTCTCTTTACTCATGCAATTTAGGGAAATTTCAGGGGGAAGTCCCACCTGGATCCTTCATTTCTATTGTTTTTACCTCATTATAGATTCTCCATCTTGGTCATGTCTAAATGATGGTATTTGTAAAAAGTCGGATGGAAAATACCCTTACTGGGCTCCACACAATGAAAACTATTATAGCAAAATCTATCTCCAGCCCAGAACATGATACTGTGGGGAGGAGGCTTGGTGTTTAAACTTTTCCATGTCTCTTCTTCCTGTGTTTTTTATACTGTGAAAATCTCTGGGTGATGACAAAACAGGGATGAGTGTTGTCAGCTCTCACAACAGCTGTTGCTTTTCTTGCATTAGCCCTTAAAAAAAGTGTAATGATATTTAACATGCTGCAGATATGGAGAATGTGTTACACTAAAGGCAATTTAGAACAGCTGGAATAAATTAGAAAGAAAGCAGTCTAATCTTCCCTTTGTTCAGCTGGAAAGTACACATCTTCTCAATGCACTACAATGTAGAGTAAGACCAATCTCTGTTGAGGTATAAGCAGATCAATAAGGGAAGAACAGAAGATTAACGTCTTTAGAAACAACTCAGTTTATACTAGTTTCTCATTAAGATTTCTTGGTGTTTCCTCCATTGCCCTACACTCTTTACAATGTTTCATGTATCTGTGATATCATTTAATTGGTCAGAATAAACACAGCAGACCAAATTCACTACAGGCATATGCACATGAGACCTCATTCCTGTAGTGTTGTGTTCACTTACTGTATTCCAGCTGTGATTCTGGATCACAATCCTGAACTCTGGACGTATTATGAAAGTTAAAGGAAGTTTTGGTTTTGTTTGATTTTTAAATATTCAATTATTTAATTTATGTAACTCTGAGCACATATTCTACCAGTGTAGTATATAAGACTAAGTTTAACTTTAACACTAAACCATTAAGATTTTTTGCTTGAAAAATCCTAAACCCATGTGGAAAACACCAAAAAACAAAACAAAACAAAATCCTTATAGCTTTAGTTATTTTGCTTAAGTAATTTTATCATGTTCTATTACAAAATACAAATATATTTTAAAAGAGGTTTCAAAAGCATTTCAATGTCAATTACATCATTTTATATTTACAGTACCCCAAAGTGTGCTAGGTCTCTCATAATAGAAATAAGAAGGTGTGGTCCCACGAGGGTGGACTGATTTAAATTATAATGGCACTGCTGAAATAGCACTCAGTTAATAAAGAACTAAAGAAGGGTAATGTAATTAATGGAAATAAACATAGGTTTAAAGAAAATAAATCCTGTCAAACTAACTTGATATCTTCTATTGATGAGACTATAAGTTTAGTTGATAATGGTAACAGTGTTGACATAATATACTTAGGCATTTGACTTGGTATCACATGACATTTTGATTAACAAGTTAGAACAATATAAAATTAATGTGGCACACATTAAATGGATTAAAAACTGGCTATGTGATAGGTCTCAAAATGTAATGGGGAATTGTCATCAAAAAGGTTTGTTTACAGTGGGGTCCTGGAGGGGTTGGTTCTTGGCCCTAGACTATTTAACCTTTTTATCAAGGACCTGGAAGAAAACATAAAATCATCATCAATAAAGTTTGCATATGACATAAAAATTAGGGGAACAGTACACGATAAGAGCACAGGTCACTAACTTAGCGTGATTCAGACTGCTTAGTAAAACTGGGCACAAGCAGTCTTTTAATACAGCTAAATATAAATTTATACACTGAGAGACAAAGAGTGTAGGCCATATTTATAGGATGAGAGACTCTATGCTGGAAAGCTGTGATTCTCAAAAGGATTTGAGGGTTGTCGTCGATATCAGCTGAACGTGAGCTCCCAATGTGATGCTTTGGCCAACAGAGCTAATATGATCCTTGGATGCATGAATAGGGGAACGTCGAGAAGAATTAGAGAGATTATTTTACCTATGTATTTGGCACTGGTGTGACCACTGCCAGAATACTGTGTCCAGTTTTGAGGCTCACAATTCAAGAAGGATGTTGGTAAATAGGAGAGGAGTGCCACGAGAATGATTAAAGAATTAGAAAACATATTTCATAGTGATAGATTTAAGGAGATCAATCTATTTAGCTTAACAAAGACAAGGTAAAAGGGGCACTATCTACATGGGGAGCAATTATTTAATAATGGGCTCTTAAATCTAGCCGAGAAAGGCATAACATGAACTAGTGGCTGAAAACTGAAGGTAGACAAATTCAGACTGGAAATACAGCATACATTTTTAAGAGTGAGGGTAATTAATAAATTGGAAAAAAGTTTATCAAAAATCTTTTGCACTTACACCTAATTGATTTATTGCACAAGGGTGCTCTTATCTATAGACAGTGAATTGAACCTTAGGCGCCGACTTTCAAAAATGTTGGGAGGTGCTCCACCCCCGGCTCTGCCCCAGAATCCGCCCCCCCTCCACCCTTCCCCCAAGACCATAACCTGCCCCTTCCTGTGCATGCACCACCTCTGCCCCACCACTTCCCACCCAGTTCTGCCCCCTTCCCCAAGCACGCTGCATCCTTGCTCCTCCCCCCTCCACCCAGAGCATCCTGCCTGCATGCTGCAAAACAGCTGATGGTGGTGGGTGGGAGGCGCAGGGGAAGGGGGAGGCACTGATCTGTGGGGCCTGCCAGTGGGCAGGAGGCACTGGGGGGATTTGATGCGGGGCTGCCCGTGAGCATCCACGGAGCATCCATGGAGGCAGCGCCTATGAATTGAACTAATTGTTTCTGGTTCTCGTGTCCTTCAAGATTTTAGAACTAGTAGACCTCATCCTCTCATACATACTTTTTATTCATAGATTGGAAGAGGAAAATGTCTTTCCTGCTTTTTCAACTCCCAATCAGTGACAGTTTCTCATTTTTGAATGAACTAGTCATTGAACTGAACTAGCTGAATAAACTGAAATGAAGAAAGTACTTACTGAACCTCCAGAAAAGGCTACTGTTGTCAAAAGCTGGTTTAGCACTTCAGCAAACTCAGGTGCTTAGCCAGTGACTTCCACCAGTTCAGTGGCTGACTTTATTTAAAACTTGGCAGCAAATGTGTATTGGGTAATATTATTTTTATTCATTTTAATAGGGTAAGTTTAGGCCTTAACATGGGTTGTCATAATTTCAAATGTAACTTTAAATGGATTTATTAAAAATAAACCTGCATTTAATTTAAATTTAGAAAAATCTGATTTTCCTTTTATTAATTTTTTTTAATCTACCCTGGGTCCCAACCTCCAATGGCACATCTACACCTCAACTGATGGTGTGATTGTAGTATGAGTAGGCACACTTGTATTAGCTTTAATTTAGCAAGCTCAGGTAACAGTAGTGTAGAGGTGGTGGCACAGACCTCAAATAGGTTAGCTGCCCAAGTACAAGCTGCCAGGGACCCTAGGTACAAACTCTTGTTGCTAGCCAGTGATGAAATTCATCCTGCCACGTTACCCATGTTATCTAGCTTGAAGCTAGCACAGGTGCGCCTACCTGCGCTACAATTACATCTTCACTTCATTCATTTGCAGTGTAGACCCAGCTTAAGAATTTAAAATCTAATTCAGACATGTTGCAACAAAATGTGGGAAGAAAACTAGAGTGTAAAAAACAAACATTGAGAGCTGCTTGGCGAGGGAAAAAAGACTGATGGTACAGAAATGATTATGATATGGTTATTATAAATACATACTTAAGCTGTTATTCAGAAAAAGTTGTGCACAACATGGTGGTTTACATATTATTTAATCTATTTATTTATTTACAGTATAAATAAATGTGACTACTTTCTTGTAGGCATCAAGAAAATTAGCAGGCATAGTGCACTGGCAAGCCAGCCCAGAAAATGTGTTCCATATAAAGGGATTGATGTGGGACATACCTCTTAATCTCACCACTAATACTAAAGAGGGTTGGAGAAGCACTGTCTAAAAGCACCTCACGCTTTCACACTGGTGCTGATCCTATTTGCAGTCTCTCAGAAAATACAATAAATATACTAGAATTTTATGTGATAACTGATAAAATTGCATCCTAGAATCAACAACTGAAATAAAATTCTGAAGAGAAAAACAAGCACACTTTGCACTATACATGATCTACTCCTTCAGAAACTGGTTACTATCCAAGAAATATACTCAGAGCTTACTGTAGTATTATGTTTGGTATGCTTATCAGTATCAAAATACTCTGTTTATAGAACAGAAAGACTAATATTGACATAGTCTCCTTCCTTTCTTCACAGATGTGTAGAAGAGGATAAGAGGAGACATTAATTTACAAAACTGGAAGATTTTGAGGCTGTCCAGAAAAATAAACGCTCAATATTATTTTGAAGGAACCTTTTTTCAGCAACATCATTTCTGTTGCTGTTTAATTTTGCAAGAAAAATCTTAAAGCATAACTTAACTGGAAACAAGTTCTTATACTGGAAAAGCTAGGAACACAAAACAATGTGACCCTTCATCTCTTTACACTAATCAAATATGTTTAAAAAAACCCTCAGCAGTATGATTCACAATAAAACTTAACACCAGAAACTGATTTGATGTTTAATTTTATTGTTATAGACCCCGCCCTTAGTTCCTTCTCATTGAATGCCCAGTGACTAGACCAGTGGCCAGCAACCTTTCAGAAGTGATGTGCCAAGTCTTCATTTATTCACTCTAATATAAAGTTTACACGCCATTATTACATTGTAATATTTTTAGAAGGTTTCTTTCTATAAGTCTGTAATATATAACTAAACTATTGTTGTATGTAAAGTAAATAAGGTTTTTAAAATGTATAAAGAGCTTCATTTTAAATTAAATTAAAATGCAGAGCCCCCTGGACTGGTGGCCAGGACATGAGCCCTGTGAGTGCCACTGAAAATCAACTCATGTGCTGCTTTTGACATGCGTGCCATAGCTGGCCTACCAATGGACTAGACTCTGAGGGGTCGCGGAAAACATGTTTGCATCATATCTTGAAGAAACACAGTTACAGACAGTAATTGTTTCCTCTTCTTCAAGTAGATGCAGCCATGTATTCCACTTAGGTGATTCACAAGCAGTACTTACCCCAGAAGGCAGGGCTCAGAGTCTGTCTAAACCAGGGGTCAGCAACCTATGGCACGCTTGCCAAAGACGGCACGCTAGCCAATTTTTAACGGCAGGCTGGAGCCTGCCGGGACTCCAGCATGTCATAAAAAATCCTGCCCAGCCCGGCCCGCTCTCCTCTGCACTCCCCTCCCCCCGCGGGGGCAGGGAGCAGAAGCATAGCAGTGCAGGAGGGAGCGCCAGCCGAGCGCAGCAAGCTGCCGGCCCCTCCCTTGCCTTCTCCCCTCTCCTGGAGCCCTGCTGCCGCGCGCAGCGCTCTGGGAGTCGGGGCTGGGCGTTCTAGTGGGCAGCGTTTGGCTCCGCGGGGAGGCAGACATGCTCCCTGCTCAACCGGAGCTCTGCCGCCACCACGTGCAGCGCTCTGAGGGGCGGGGCTGTGCTCTCCCGCGGGGCAGCATGTCTGGCTCTGCGTGGAGCCTCATGGTAAGGGGCCCAGGGCTGGAGGGGTTGGATAAGGGGTGGAGGCAGTCAGGGGACAGGGAGCAGGGTGCGTTGGATGGGGGGGGTGGGATCGGGGCGGGCTAGGGGCGGAGGTCTCTGGAGGGGGCAGTTGGGGAGCAGGGAGGGTTGGATGGGGCATGGGAGTCCCGGGGTTTGTGAGGGGGGCAGCGGGTGGATAGGGGTCAGGGCAGTCAGGGGAGTGGGAGCAAAGAGGGTCCTGGGGAAGCAGTTAGGGTGGGGGGGTCTCTAGAGGGGGTGATCGGGGATAAGGAGCTGGGGGACTTATATGAGTTGGGAGTTCTGGGGGTCCTGTCAGGAGGCAGGGGTGTGGAGAGGGGTTGGGGCAGGCAGGGAGCAGGGGGAGGGTTGGATGGGTCGAGAGTTCTGGGGGTCCTGTCAGGGGGCAGGGAGTGGTTGGATGGGGCATGGGAGTCTTGGCAGTCTGTCTGGGGATGGGAGTGTGGATAAGGGTCAGGGCAGTCAGGGGACAGGTAGGGGGTAGGGTCCAGTCCGGGGACAAGGAACAGGGAGGCTTAGATAGGGGGTGGGGTCCTGGGGGGCAGTTGGGGGGTGGGGTCCCAGGAGGGGATAGTCAGGGGACAAGGAGCAGCGGGGTTGGGAGTTCTTAGGGGGCAGTCACCCAATCCTCTCCCCTGAGCCCTGACCCCCGGCCCGTCCCGCCCTCCCCCACACACATGTACACACCATGCCTTCTGTCCTCAGCCCCGCACAACCCCCAGGCCCCTGCCCTGAGCCCTGTACCTCCCTCATACACATCCAGCCCTCTGCTTGACTCCTTCATCCCCACCCCACAACCCTAGCCTTGACTCTGGCACCCGCACCCATACCTAGCCCCCCCTCTGCCCTGATACCTCCAGCCCCCAGCCCTCTGGGTCCTGGCTGCCGGCCCTGCACGGCCCGCTGGTGGTCCGGGGTTCTGGCTGCCGGATCCTTGCCAGCCGGGGTCCCAGCAGCGGGCTGAGCGGGCCAGCAGCGTAAGTTCAACATTTTAATTTAATTTTAAATGAAGCTTCTTAAACATTTTGAAAACCTTGTTTATTTTACAATACAACACTAGTTTAGTTATATAATATATAGACTTATAGAGAGAGACCTTCTAAAAAACATTAAAATGTATTACCGGCACGCGAAACCTTAAATTAGAGTGAATAAATGAAGACTCAGCACACAGCTTCTGAAAGGTTGCCAACTTTTGGTCTAAACAAAGATAGCAGGACTGCCCTACCAACATTTGCATCCATTCTGGATGATGCGGTGATGGCATAATGGTTCATAAACATATGTATCGACAATCTCATAACAGCCCTGCAAATATCCAATATTCAGACGTCACTGAGGGACAACAATATTGATGTAGTTTGAGCTCTGATGGAATGAGCTCTCATACACTGAGGCATGGTCAAAGCCTATAGAGCCAGACTGTCCCTGAACAGAGGTGGGGTAAAGGAAGTGATGACTGGACCACTGTTCTGGACAAAAGAGTCAAAATGGGTGCTTGGGGGGGGGAGGGGTATGAGGGAGGGCGTGTTGACTGGCCAATCCCTGGACCTGAAATCCTTCCCATCTGGGACCTATGCCTTTTCTGGTGTAGCCCCACTGTCTTAGGGGAGGAAAAGGCTGCCTAATGTGTTGCAGATGGTATTGCTGCTGCTCCCGTTGGCTCCCAAGGAACATAAGGCAGCCCTAGAATCCTTGAAGGATTGCAGAGTTTTGTTTATCTTGTCAGAAAATAGCATCCAGGTATCAAAGGGCAAACCATCTATAGCCTGCTGTACGTTGGGAGCAATGCCTGAATTCCGCAGCCAGGATGCCCTTCTCATGAGCATGGCGAAGGTCATAACTCTGGCCAAAGTGTCCACAGTGACTAGCACAGACTGCAACAATATCTTGGCCACTAAGCAACCCTCGATGGATGAATGCCGAAATTCCTCTTTGGAGGTTTCTGGGAGTGGTCTTTAAACATAGATATAGCCATCCAAATTACAAAGTCATATTTGAACAATGATTGCTGATTCACAATCTGCATTTGCAGGGAGCAGGCGGTGAAGACCTTTCTACTCATTAAGTCCATCCTTTTAGAGTCTCTGTTGTTAGGAGTATCTTTAGAATTTGAGGCTGCACGGGAGTAAAAACCTTCAACTCCCTGCATCAGGACAAAGCAGCCTTTCTCCGACCATTTTGCAGTAGGCAGTACAGAAGCTCCAAAGAACCTTTCCAGCATCTTGGAGTGCATCGTTAATAGATAGGGCCACTCTTCCAGAAGTAGACAGCTGTAGGATATCCAACAACTGATGGGTATTATTCTGCGGAAATTTGACCTGAATGCTCAAGGAAGAAGCCACCAGCCACAACAGGTCCTAGTAGACCTTAAAATATTAATGCAATGAAGGAGAGGAAGAATCAGGCACCACTGAATTGTCCGGGTATGAGGAAGAGGTGGTTAATTGCACCGAGGCCAGATCCTGCTCCCAGATTGGTGGAAATAGAAGGGATGACTGCGTGTGCCCCATAGGGGGAAGTCTCACTGGTGTCTCACCTGTGGTGGACCAATGGTCCCCACCACTGCCTGCCCAGTGATCTGTCTTAGGGAGAGGTGAGGAATGCGACTTCCACGACTGAGGAGCATCCCACAGATATCATGGAGGCCACTGGACATAAAGATAGGGCATTGCTGGCCAGTAGATGCCAGGCCAGGGGTCCCATCCCAAGCGTGAGACAAGTGCCAATTCTGGCACTCATGACACTCCAAAAGTGGCCCTGATGTGGGCCAGGAGATAGACATCAAGGAGGAGGAAGACTCTGACCTCGATGCCAAGGAGCCTCAGGAGTCCGGGGATAAAGGTGGAGTCAGCCCTGAGGGGGTGAGTACTTGGTCTGACTCATCTGTCACCAAAAACAAAGGAAGAACAGGCACCGATGGCTAAAAACAGTACTGCTGCCCAGATACACCTCCCTTGTTCCTGATGATGGAAGCAGCATTGATCCCAAAGTCAGTGGCGGTACTGAAGTAGCAGACGAAGCTGAAATGGAGGGCATTGGGAGCTGCCATGGTAACATTGGTGGAGCCAAATGAAAGTGTGACAAGGAGTTTTTCAGAGCTGAGGAGGTCTGTTCTGCCAAGGCTGGCACTGGCTCCACTTCTACAGACTGTGGAAGGGGAATATCAGGGTGCAGTGCTGACAGACCTGAAGGTTCACGCAAGCAACAGAGCTATTAAGAATATAGTCTTGGTAAAGTCTTGGACTAAGGGAGAAGTCAGGAGGGAAAGGCAGAGGAGGTCAGTTGACACCTGGGGCACCATTGGTGTGGAAACAGCTGGTACTAGCATCAACCTCGTTGGTACCAGACACAATGGACACTTTGTTGCTGGAACAGTAGTTGATGGTACAAGGTCTCTGACCTCCCTGTGCAGTGCTGGGGAGCAGTTAGAGGCACAGATGCCATCCTGCACACCAGCATAAACATTGTGCTGGTCCAAGCTCTTTTTGGAGGAGGCAAAAGAATCCTCACAAAACCTGGGGTGGTCCTAATTGATCTTATGCAACCTTTTCCTTGGTGCACTTGACTGGGAATGGCTTCTCCACCTCTCTGGAGCATCACTGGCCTCATAATGTGAAATGGCAGCACACTCAGACCCCAAAGAAGATCTCCAATTCAATGAGTGCCTCAGTGCCAAAGCAGGTATTGCTTTAAGTGAAGATCCCTTTACACGTGAGTCCACTTTGTGAATGATCTAAAATTGAACACTGCTTCTTGATGTGGGCTTCCCCTAGACACACAAGCACTGTATCTAGGTATTGTTGTTGGGGATTGCTCACTGTCCCCGGGCGATGCTCTGGAACTGCTCCTCACAAAGCCAGTCAGGACTTTGGGGAGTCTCCTCTCCCTTGTAGCAGACTATCTTCAGGGCAAGAAGCTCACATGGCTTCACTTCCTGGGTCTCTTCTTGGAGTATTCAGCATATGCCCCTCCATGCATTTCCCACAGCGAGTCCGCCCACTTTGCAGTCAGACATGACTCTCAGCCAGCCAGTAAAACAGAGGTTTATTAAGATGACAGGAACACAGTCCAAAAAAGGTCTTGCTGGTACAGACAACAGGACCCCCTTTCGTTAGGTCCATCTGGGGTCCCCAGGGAGGCCACATCCCCATTGGGAAGCCCAAGCCCTGTCAGGGCGCCCCTCTCCATTTCCCAGTCAGCTTCAAACTGAAAAACCATTCAGCCTCTCACTCAGTCTTCCTCCAGCTCCTCCTCCAGCCTTTGTCCAGTTTCCTGGGCAGAGGTGTTACCTGGCCTTCAACCCCCCTCCTGGGTTCTCAGGTTACATGCTCAGGTATGTTCCCTTCCCCAAAGCAGGTCGTCCCAGCTCAACTCCCCTGCAACCTTCCCAGGTCAATACTCCCCACTCAGCATTCACATAACACAAGAACATACCCACTTTGTCACACTTACACACACAACAACAACATTTAAACACTGGTGAGGGTATCACCAGGTAAAAACATAACAATCTAACTGTCACTAAGGGCACTAACTAACTATATGCAATTAGAAAAAGAACACTAAAGGGATAATGATAGATTGTGAAGTGAAAAAAGACAGAGAGCTCCGACTTCAGCCACAGTCAGTAAGAAGGAACTAAGGGTTTCAAGGTGGTGCTGCCTCATATAGCTGGGGAGGGACTATGGGTATGAGGTGTGAGCTTACAAGTACTGTTGGGCAAAATTCTCTAGCTCCAAGGCACAGGGCATGCACACACCTAAGTGGAATACACAACTGGATCTACTCAAAGAAGAACCAAGAATCATGCAGGTCATTTCAGCAGGTTGTCAAGGCTGATCCCCCACTCTGGCACTTTGAGTGCAGAAGTTGGGGGCTTGCAAGGACTCTAAAAATAAATACTTGCCACTTCAGGCTGATATTAAACTTCCAAGGTTACAGTTTTTCTCTGACCTTGGAATGGTAGATGCTGCTGCCACCCAAGTGCAAAACCCCTTTGAGAACCCAGGAAGGCACGCTTGGGAATTCCTTCCTGTGGGGTACCCTCAAACCCTTTCATCAGCACCCCTCCAGGGAAAAGCTGAGAAGAAAAACAAAGGAAATCAGCTGGTGTCAACAGCTGATTAAACAACATGTGCACAAACCACTTAGGACACAAAAATCCAATTCTGTTCTTCAAAAAGGTAAATTTTATTCATAAATTAATAAGAGAATATACATATGCGACTTAGGCTTTTGCTAGATTTAAAAAATAAATAACAATTACAAGGATCCAACATCCAGAATAGCTCTCTTGAAGTCCATCTTAAAGGTTACAAGTAAAATAAAAGCACATGGGGTTAGCACAGATGAAGCCATAAAGAAATAAAAGGGATAGACCTAATCATGTCTTCCCAGACATTTCCTGATCTACTTACATATCTGGAGTTTTAGATGAGTAGTTTCTAGGTATGATGCTGATAATTTTTCATACCTGGCCCAAGCTTCTCACAGCATAACTGCTCCCTGTCTGTTACAGCTATCCCCCTATTCCATTTTGTTTCTTACAGCTGTCCCCATACTCCATTTTGTTTTTGTTCTCCTCCTGTGGCCGCCCTTCCCTGGCTGTTAAGTCGTTTACCAGGGCCAATGCCCCTCTCAAAGGGAGGGCCCCTTGAGTTGTTTAACAAGAGCCTTTGCCCTTCTCAAAGGGATGGCCACTTGTGCTGCGTGCTAAATGGGACCACTGCCCTGTTCAAAGGGTTAGTCCTGTTATCACCTCGTTGAATCTGGGCTCAATGTAGGGCAGGCAATGTCCAGAGCTGCAAGACCTATTGTGTTTTTAAGATCCTGGGCATGAGTCATAGGCCTCATGTGCTTTTGAGTCACCTATTGCACAGGACTCTGTCCAGACATGTTTCTGTGCTCACCTGCAGTCTTTCCCCTGTGCCTCCTCCACTGTGACAGAGGGAGTCTATCAGGATTACTGGCGGGAAACTGCCTCAGTTTGCCTTTAAAAACAGACATTTTTGGAACAAACATCAGAAAGGTTCCTGCACTGCTGCCTGGTCTGATCAGCCAGGGGTTCTGGGGGGTCCTTTCTCCGCTCTCGTTTTATTTTTTGAGCATACCCCCTGTTTTTTGAACCCCTCCCATGAAGAACGAATTGCTACCTGAGAGATCTCCTGATTATTGAAACTGTACCGAGCCTTCTGATGTTCTTGCTGCTTCTGCCTTTGCTGCTGCCTTGGGGACTGGTAAGAATCCCTCTGTGAAACTTTCCCTACTTTTATTTTATTATTTTAGCTGTTGGCTCTGTTTCCCCAGCACATAGACTCAAGCTAAACCTTGGTCTGTGTCTTAAAACCTCTCAAACTCCGCAGCGCTTTGCTGCTAAAAATAAGTTTGTGCCGCTGCTGCTAATCTCTGCTCCTGTGGGCTTTGCCTCGGGGCTCCCTGCTTTCAGCTGTATCCCTTGGCTTCAGCCACCATCCCTTGGCTTCCTTGGGAGCTGTATCCTGGGCACATACCACTCTGCCCTCTGTGACTTCCCCATAGCATAAGGTGCACCATAGGTTTTGTTTTTTTAGTTTAATAAGTCATAGTTTGTTAAAATTGTAGAGCTTGTAAATTTCACCTGCCTTGTTATAGTTTGCTGTTTTGTTGCTCCCTATAGTTGCTTGTTATAGTTTTGCTTAGAACTGTGATATTTGTTGTTTTGCCTAGTCGTTGGTTTAGATAGATAAGGTTTTTGCTGCTTTAAATTCGTCTTCCCGCTGTCCCGATCTCTCCCTGAACTTTCCCGTGTCTGTTTTTCCCCCCGCTCCAATCTCCCCCTCTGTGTACTTCTCCATGTCTATAGACAAGGTTTTTGCTGCTTGAATTCGTGTCTGTTTTTCCCCTGCTCCAATCCCCCTCTCTGTGTACTTCTCCGTGTCTATAGATAAGGTTTTTGCTGCTTAAATTCGTCTTCCCGCTGTCCCGATCTCTCCCTGACCTTTCCCGTGTCTGTTTTTCCCTCACTCCAATCTCCCCCTCTGTGTGCTTCACCGTGTCTCCGTTATAACCCTTTGCTGCTTTTTTCCCCACATCTGCACTCTCTCCGAACCTCCCAACTCCTTGCTGCTTCCCCCGCCCGCGTCTGCATCACCCTCCAAACTCCCCAAACCCCTTGCTGCTTCTCCCCCTGTATAAACTTCCCAAACCCTTTGCTGCTTTTTTCCCCGCATCTGCACTCTCTCTGAACCTCCCAACTCCTTGCTGCTTCTCCCCCTGTGAAACTTCCCAAACCCTTTGCCGCTTTTTTTCCTTTGTTTTTGGTGTCCTTGTTGCTTAAACCTCTCTCTAGCCCTTCCTTACACTTCTCCGCTGCCCCTCCCCTACCAAAGATCACCATCACACTGCTCCGTTGTCCTTACCCTGCAGGGCTTCAGAGTCTCTCGCTGCGTCCAGCCGCACTCTCCTCTCACCTGCAGGGCTTCAGAGTCTCTCGCTGCTTCCAGCCACACTCTCCTCTCATCAGTTGCCACTAATCATTCACTCCCCTCCCCCCTCCTGTTCCCTGACAGATTATCTGCTATCCTAGTCTCACAAATTAAGTCATTACTTTTCTTTTATACCGTTACATTGCATAAGTTTACTTATATTCACATTTTACTTGTAATTATAACACCTCATTGGTTGCTTCCACTTTTCTGATATACTTTGTATTTGCATTGATACCATTGTGTTACATTGTGTATAAGGCCACTAACCACTTAATACATTCTATCTAAGATTGTTGACCATTTTATATAGAAGCTACCATTTTATTTTGCATTTCTTTTGATACGCTTACTGACTGTACTGTATCCTATTGTGCTGAACCCCACTTACTGTACCCCACTGTTAGAACTCCCTACACTGTTCAGTAAGAAGAACCCCCCCATCATTGTCTATTGTAAACACCCTATACACCCCATCCCATCGTATTTCATTGTTAAATTCCCACCTCTTCCTTTTTCCTTTAATAAAGAAATTAATTGGCACCCCACTTGTGTGGTAATTGCTCCCCAAGATCCCATATACCTGTTGGCAGGGACACTCCCTATCTGCCTCTCCTCGAGAAAAACAACAGACAGACAAAGGGGAAGTCTTGTTTAAATTTTAAAAAGTTCTAGCCTTCCCATTGGCTCTTTTGGCCAAGTGCCCACTCACTTCCTTATACCTATGCATAGCAATGAGACTTTTAATGCTTTACAGGTAAAGCAAATAGAGAACAGCTACTGAGAGTGATTTTATAGCTACTGGCTGGCTGGGAGTCCATAAAAGGGAGCAACCCCCACCCATTCATTTATCAAACAGATCAATAAAATATAAAATATACCATTACTACGCCATCATATATTGTGAATACATTTTAAGAAAACTATAATATAAATGTTTTACAGGGCTTTTTTAAAATTATTGATACTGTGATACTGCTCCATCCAAAGCCAGGCTCTCTTAGAAGGAGTCTACCTAAAAAGGCATCAGAGGGGAAAAAAAAGGCTGTAACTAATTCATTCTAAAAACATATAGGGAAAGTTTTCTATATGTAATAAAGTGATTATAAAGTTCAATATCTCATGATCTAACAGAATTAAAGGTGCCAATGGAGAAGTGGGGATTCCCAGTTCTCCAGTAGTATAAAGCAGCCACTTCTAGCTTTGATCACGCATGAGATATTGGGATTTAAACCAATCACTGGTCTGGAACTAAATACTGCCTTTCTACATCTCATACCCGTGCAATTTGTTTAAGGGAAAGCAGAAAGAAGAAAGGAGGAAATGTATTTGTAACAGCTGCTTATAAAGAAACATTGGATCTCTGAAAATGCTTTATAACCATATCTAAAATTCTATTAATTTCTGCAACATACCTATAACTTCTACTAGTTATTAATTAACCATTTATTAACTAGTTTAAAAGGTATCCCTAATATAAAGTATGACAAACAGTCACGGGCCAATACAGATTAACAGACAGAAAGCAGGTAAGGTAGTCAAAGGTACATTGTAATTGCTATTTATACCACTAATATCACTAACACAACATTTTACATAAACACACAAACACACACAGAGAATCCATTATGCTCACTATTCCTTTATTCACCATTAAAGTTTGTCCCTGTCTGAAGGGAAAAGCTTAAAGGTACAGAACATCAAACATATAGATGAAAAATAGCCACAAAAATATAATATTACTAAAACTGGATATTTCCACTTTTCGAGCTATAGTAGTATCTGCAGCATGTTCACTTTGCATATTACAGACTATTATTCTCATCTTAATGTGTAAGAAATTCTAATTGGTGTTATCTGTAAAACCCCAGTGCATCAAGGAAAGAAAATAACTCAGACCTTGATTATCAGTTAATGTGGCTATTGATACGTATTTTCCTAATCTATACTGATCGCTTCACACTTTGTTCAAGTCTCTGCATTAGTACTACACTATATTTTGTAAATGACTGAAACAGAACTTGGCACTTGTGAATATACTCAAGTGATTTCCTGACACAGTTACTTAAAGGATTGCATTTTTTAATTACCATAATGTTAATATTTTGTAGCTATTGTACAATGATTCATCACAGAAATCCACACTGGTAGCCAAATTGTAGCAAAACATGAATGCTGCTCCTGCTCACTAATAGTAGATGAAATGAATTTTTGGTCACATTATTTCTTAATTCAAACTTCCCACAACCCTGTGGGTAATTTCTGGAGAGGGAGGAAAAGAAGACAATTCTTTTGGAAATTAAATGAAGGTTTCTAACCATCAGAGAGGGCTCAGGTTCTGGAACAGCCTTCCAATAGAGGCAAAAACTCTCTTTATTTTTAAAAGAGAGTTGGACAAACTTATGAGTGAGATTATATGACGGGGTTGCAAACGAGCTCCAGCATGGAACAAACAGGAGACATTGAATCTGACTGCTGTATGGGGAGAAGAATCTGTGCAGGCAGAACTTCGATCAAAAAGAAGAAATGCTAATATATATGCCAAAATCTCACAGTGCATGATGGACAGAGGCTACAACAGGGACACACAGCAGTGTCGCGTGAAAGTCAAGGAGCTCAGGCAAGCCCACCAAAAGACAAAGGAGGCAAACAGTCGCTCTGAGTCAGAGCCCCATACATGCCGCTTCTGTGATCAGCTGCACGAATTTCTAGGGGAGGACCCTACCACTACCCCACTACTGTCCATGGACACCTACTGGGGGGAGTCTCACACAACACAGAGGAGGATTTTGTGGATGAGGAAGAGAAGGAGGAGGAGAATGCACAGCAGGCAAGTGGTGAATCTGTTCTCCTTGGCAGCCAGGACCTTTTCATCACCCTGGAGCCACTACCCTCCCAAGGCAGGATCCCCACTTCCCCTGAAGGTGAAGAAGGAACCTCTGGTGAATGCACATTTATAACTACAGTACAGGGTTTAAAAGCAATAGCATTTAATGTTTGATTTGCCGTGAAGACTTGGGATGCATTCGCGGCCAGTACAGCCACTGGAAAAGTCTGTTAACGTGTCTGGAGCAGGAATCCTCCAGGGACATCTCCATGAAGCTCTCCTGGAGGTACTCTGAAAGCCTTTGCAGGTTTCTGGGGAGGGCTGCCTTATTTCCTCCTCCATGGTAGGACACTTTGCCATGCCAAGCCAGTAGCAAGTAGTCTGGAATCATTGCAGCACAAAGCATGGCAGTGAATGGTCCTGGGTTTTGGTCACATTCAAGCAACGTTTGGTCTATATCTCTCTGTGTTAGCCTCAGGAGAGTGATATCATTCATGGTCACCTAGTTGAAATAGGGGAATTTTTGTAAGGGAACAGTAAAAGGACCCCGTTCATACTGGGCTGTTTGTGCTTGGCTAAAAGGGATCATCCCTGAGAATAGTCACGCGATGGGTGTGTGTGTATGTGTGAAGGGATCATCCCAAATAGCCATGCAGAGGGGTGAGAGGAGGTGTGTGCTGCACATCCACCCAAAAATCACAGCCCCTCCTTTTAAATGGCAAATCCAGCCAGCATTGCTTGCTACAGGAAAGGAGGGTGCTGCAGTTTGAAAACATTCCCACATGTTATGAGGGCATTAGAAGTCAAACCCGTGTACCCTTTGGCTTACTATGGCTGCCTAGAAACCGAATTATGTTGCCCAGCAGTGTGTGATGTGTCACCATACTGGCAGGTGCTCAATATAAAAGGCAAAATGCGACCTTGTACCTAAAGCACATGTGCTGTCTGCTGCGAATTGCTTGATTCACTGTGAAAGAGTTTCCCTTTTGTTCTCAGAAATGTATCATCTTAAATTTTATTCTCCCTTTTTATCATCCCACAGGTGCAAATGTTTCTAAGCTCCCCCTACCATCTCCATCCCTGAGGATATCGCAGATTAAAAGGTGGAAAAAACGCACTCATGATGACATGTTTTGCGAGCTCATGTAGTCCTCCCACACTGATAGGGCACAACTGAATGCATGGAGGCATTCAGTGGCAGAGTCCAGGAAAACATTACGTTTGTGTGACAAGAAGAGGAAAGATGCAATGCTGAGGCTATTGGAGGAGCAAATGGACATGCTCAGGTGTCTGGTGGAGCTGCAGGAAAGCCAACACGAGCACAGACCGCCGCTGAATCCACAGTACAACCGCCTGCCCTCCTCCCCAAGTTCCATATCCTCCTCACCCAGATGCCCAAGAATATGGGGGGAGCGGGAGGCTCCGGGCACCCAGCCACTCCACTCCAGAGGATGGCCCAAGCAACAGAAGGCTGTCATTCAGAGGTGAAAGTAAGCCAGTGTGCCCCAGTACGGCGTACCAGCAAGAACCAGTGCACTCTACCGGGGCATATCGGCTTCCCCCAGCAGCCATTTAAAGGGCTTGGGGCCCCTTTAAATTGCTCAAAAACCTCTGACTGGACAGGATTTTTACAGTTCCTTCTCAACTGCATGAAACTAGTCCCTAGATTGCTGGGGGGGGGGAGGACCCAAACACCTATGAAACATTTCAAGATTTTCACTCAAAAACCATCCCTATAGCTATTGAGAGCAAACACCTTGCACTTTCTGGAGTTCTGAAATTTCCTATATTTCAAATTGCCTTGTGCTGCCCTGCCAACCGGTCCCCCCTACCCCGCGCCTCCAGCAGCTCCCCGCCACCCGGTCCCCCTGCCCCTCGCCTCCAGCACCGCCCCACCAGCCGGGCCCCGTGCCTCCAATGGCACCCCGCCAGCTGGTCCCCCTGCCCCGTGCCTCCAATGGCGCCCCGCCAGCTGGTCCCCCTGCTCCGCGCCCCCAGCAGCGCCCTGCCTGCGGTTGGAGCCCCGACCCCTTTAAATCATCCCCGAGCCCTGCTGCCAGATCCCCAAGGCGGCGGCAGAAGGGCTCTGGCAGCTATTTAAAGGGCCAGGGCTCCGGCCACTGGTGGGGTGCTGCTGGGGGTGTGGGGCAGGGGGACCGGCTGGCGGGGTGCCACTGGAGGTGCGGGGCAGGGGGACCGGCTGGCGGGGCGCTGCTGGGGGCGTGGGGCAGAGGGGACCGGAAGGCGGGGCACTGCTGGAGGCACGGGGCAGGGGGACCGGCTGGTGGGGCGCCGCTGAAGACGTGGGGCAGGGGGGACTGGCTGGCGGGGCGGTGCTGGAGGCCCAGGGTAGGGGGGACCGGTTGGCAGGGCAGCACAAGGCAATTTGAAATATAGGAAATTTCAGAACTCCAGAAAGTGCAAGGTGTTTGCTCTCAATAGCTATAAGGATGGTTTTTGAGTGAAAATCTTGAAATGTTTCATAGGTGTTTGGGTCCTCCCCCCACCCACTCCCCAGCAATCTAGGGACTAGTTTCATGCAATTGAGAAGGACCTGCAAAAATTCTGCCCAATCAGTGGTTTTTGAAGGATTTAAAGGGCTCCCACTGCTGCTACCTCCGGGGCCTTTTAAATCACCACCGGAGTCCGGCTGCTGGACTCCTGGGGTAGCGGCACCGGGACTCTAGTGGTGATTTAAAGGGCATGGGGCTCCCGGCTGCTGCTACTGCAGTGGAGCCCAGGGCCCTTTAAAGCTCCACCATAGCCTGGGGTGGCAGCTGGGAGCCCCCCAGACTCCGATGATGATTTAAAGTGCCTGGGGCTGTGCTGTGGTAGGCAGTTTGAGCCCCAAGCCCTTTAAATCACCCCTAGCTCTGGGGCTCCCAGACGCCTGTGCAGCTGGTAGCTCTGGGGGTGATTTAAATAGTCTGGGGATTTAAAGGCCCCACCTCTTCTGGAAGAGGCCACGCCCTCTCCTAAGGACTCCAGAGTACCGGTAAGTCCTTTAAGTTACTTTCACCCCTGCTGTCTTTCAAACAGTTTTGATTTGCAGTGTGGCTACAATAAGCAATGTGGCCTTGTCCTTCTTTCCTCCCCCTCCCCCCCGCACCCGGGCTACCTTATCAGTTATCTCCCTTTTTTTTAATTAAAAAAGAAAGAATGCATGGATTCAAAACAATAGTAACTTTATTTCCTTTGCCAGCTGTGATTGAAGGGGCAGGGGTTGGCTTGCAGGGAATTAAAATCAACAAAGGGGGTGGGTTTGCGTCACGAGAAACACACACAACTGTCACACCATAGCCTGGCCAGTCATGAAACTGGTTTTCAAAGCCTCTCTGATGTGCAGTGTGCCTACCTGTGCTCTTCTAATCACCCCCGTGTCTGTCTGTTCAAAACTGCCAGCCAGGTGATTTGCCTCAACCTCCCACACCGCCATAAATGTCTCCCCCTTACTCTCAGAGATATTATGGAGCACACAGCAAGCAGCAATAACAGTGGGAATATTGGTTGTGCTGAGGTCTAACTTAGGGTACGTCTACAGTATGGGATTATTCCAATTTTACATAAACCGGTTTTATAAAACAGATTGTATAAAGTCGAGTGCACGCGGCCACACTAAGCACATTAATTCGGCGGTATGCGTCCATGGTCCGAGGCTAGCATCGATTTCTGGAGCGTTGCACTGTGGGTAGCTATTCCGTAGCTATCCCATAGTTCCCGCAGTCTCCCCCGCCCCTTAGAATTCTGGGTTGAGAGCCCAGTGGCTGATGGGGCAAAAACCATTGTCGCGGGTGGTTCTGGGTAAATGTCGTCAGTCATTCCTTCCTCCAGGAAAGCAACGGCAGACAATCATTTCACGCCCTTTTCCCCTGGATTGCCCTGGCAGATGCCATAGCACGGCAACCATGGAGCCTGTTCAGCTTTTTTTTTTTTACAGTCACCGTATGTGTACTGGATGCCACGGACAGAGGCGATACTCCAGCGCTACACAGCAGCATTCATTTGCTTCTGCATGATAGCAGAGATGGTTACCAGTTGTTCTGTACTGTCTGCTGCCAGTGTAATTTGGCAATGAGATGATGGCTATCTGTCCTTCTGTACTGTCTGCTGCTATCATGAGTGCCCCTGGCTGAGATCAGCTGGGGGTGCAAAGGCAAAACTGGGAATGACTCCCCGAGTCAATCCCTCCTTTATGGTTTCTAAAAATAGAGTCAGTCCTGCCTAAAATATGGGGCAAGTGTACTAGAGAAGCAGTGTATTGGAGAGCACAGCTGCTCCGTGTCAGATCCTGCAGAAATGATGAGCTACGTGCCATTCACGGGGGAGTGCTCCTGCAACAACCCCACCCATTGCTTCCCTCCTCCCCCAACCTTCCTGGGCTACCGTGGCAGTGTCCCCCACATTTGTGTCATGAAGTTATAAAGAATGCAGGAATAAGGAACAGTGACTTGTTAGTGAGATAAAATGAGGGGGAGGCAGCCTCCCGGTGCTATGACAGTCCAGGCAGGACATTAAGCGGTGCGGGGGAGAGGAGCCTAGCATGCCGCTGCTATGATAGTCCAGGCAGGACAGAATCTTTTCTTTACACAGGAAAGGGAGGAGGCTGATGGAGATCAGCCCCCAGTTGCTATGATGAAGACGGTTACCAGCCATTCTGTACCATCTACTGGGAATGACCAAGAATCATTCCTATTTTCACCCAGGCGTCCCCGCCCAGCCTCACCTGAAGCCAGCCAGGAGCACTCACGGGTTGATAAGAAGGACAGTTACCAGTCCTACTGCACCATCTGCCACCGAGGAGGAGAGAGGAGTGGATACTGCTCTTCACTGCTGCAGCATCGCGTCTACCAGCAGCATTCAGTAGACATAGGGTGACATTGAAAGAAGTCAAGAAATGATTTCTTTCCTTTTTCTTTCACAGGGGGAGGGGCGTGTAAATAGACGAGCTATTCCCTGAACCATGCCGGACAATGTGTTTGAACCTACAGGCATTGGGAGCTCAGCCAAGAATGCAAATACTTTTTGGAGACTGCTGGGGACTGTGGGATAGCTGGAGTCCTCAGTATCCCCTCCCTCCCTCCTTGAGTGTCCATTTGAGTCTCTGGCTTCCCGTTATGCTTGTCACACAGCACTGTGTAGCCTGTAGATTTTTTTTTCAAACGCTTTGGCATTTCGTCTTCTGTAACGGAGCTTTGATAGAACAGATTTGTTTCCCCATACAGCGATCAGATTCAGTATCTCCCGTACAGTCCATGCTGGAGCTCTTTTTGGATTTGGGACTGCATTGCCACCTGTGCTCATCAGAGCTCCACGCTGGGCAAACAGGAAATGAAAATCAAAATTTCGCGGGGCTTTTCCTGTTTACCTGGCCACTGCATCCGAGTTGAGATTGCTGTCCAGAGCGGTCACAGTGGTGCACTGTGGGATACCGCCCGCAGGCCAATACCGTCGATTTGCGCCCACACTAACCCTAATCCGATATGGTAATACCGATTTTACCGCTACTCCTCTCATCGGGGAGGAGTACAGAAACCGATTTAAAGAGCCCTTTATATCGATATAAAAGGCCTTGTACTGTGGACCGTTACAGCGTTAAATCGGTTTAACGCTGCTAAAATCGGTTTAAAACGCGTAGTGTAGACCAAGCCTTAGTCAGCAAACAGCACCAGTGAGCTTTTAAACATCCAAAGGCACATTCTACCACCATTCTGCACTTGCTCAGCCTATAGTTGAACTGCTCCTTACTACAGTCCAGGCTGCCTGTGTATGACTTCATGATCCATGGGAGCAAGGGGTAGTCTGGGTCTCCAAGGATAACTATTGGCATTTCAACATCCCCAACAGTAATTTTCTGGTCTGGGAAGTAAGTCCCTTCTTGTGGCTGCTCAAACAGCCTGGAGTTCCTAAAGATGCGAGTGTCATGCACCTTTCCCGGCCATCCCACGCTGATGTTGGTGAAATGTCCCCTGTAATCCACCAGTGCTTGCAGCACCACTGAGAAGTACCCATTATGGTTTATGTACTGGTTGGCAAGGTGGTCCGGTGCCAAGATAGGGATATGCATTCTGTCTATCGCCCCACCACAGTGAGGGAAACCCATTGCAGCAAAGCCATTCACTATGACCTGCACATTTCCCAGAGTTGCTACCCTTGTTAGCAGAGAGTCAGTGATTGCATTGGCTACTTGAATCACAGCAGACCCTACAGTAGATTTGCCCACTCCAAATTGATTCCCAGCTGACAGGTAGCAGTCAGGCGTTGCAAGCTTCCACAGGGCTATCGCCATTCACTTCTCAACTGTCAGGGCAGCTCTCACCTTGGCATTCCTGCGCTTAAAGGCAGGGGAAAGCAACTCACAGTGTTCCAGGAAAGTGGCCTTATGCATGTGAAAGTTTCGCAGCCACTAGGAATCATCCCATACTTGCAACACTATGCGGTCCCATCAGTCTATGCTTGTTTGCTGGGCCCAGAATCAGTCTTCCACTGTATCAACCAGCCCCACTGCCACCATGATGTCCCAATTGCCACATCCTGTGCTTCCAAGAATGTCTGTGTCCATGTCCTCCTCAGAATTGTCCTCGTGCTGCCGTCTCTTAGCCAGGTTCTGCACATACTGCAGTATAATGTGCAAGGTGTTTACAATGCTTGCAACAGCAGCGGTGAGCTGAGTGGGCTCCATGCTTGCCGCGCTATGGCGTCTGCACGGGTAACCCAGGAAAAAAGGCGCAAAATGATTGTCTGTAGTTGCTTTCACAGAGGGAGGGAGGGAGAGGAGACTGACGACATGTACCCCAAACCACCCAAAACAATGTTTTTGCCCCATCAGGTATTGGGAGCTTAAATCAGAATTCCAATGGGCAGCAGAGACAGCGGAAACTGTGGGATAACTTCCCACAGTGCACCACTCCGTGAGTTGATGCTACCCACAGTATTGAGGACGCACTCCACCGACTTAATGTGCTTAGTAGAGACATACACAATCGACTGTATAAAACTGATCTCTAAAAAACTGACCTAATTTTATAGTGTAGACATACCCTTAGAATGCAAAGATACTCCTGTGAGGCACCCTTGTGTCCCTGCCTGGCCTGTGACAATCTGTCTAAATAGCAGAGAGGCCGTCATGTTTCAGAAGTAATCTTTTACCATATTGCTTTGTTTCAGCACCCAGAGTGTGATGTCTCTTGATGTCTCAGGCTATGTTTCTCCCAGTCAGCTTGAGCATTCTTAAAAGAGAAGGCCCCTGAGGCCTGGTCTACACTATGAGTTTATATCAAATTTAGCAGCATTAAATCACATTAACCCTGCACCCGTCCACACAACGAAGTCCTTTATATTGATATAAAGGGCTCTTAATATCGATATCTGTACTCCTCCCCGATGAGGGGAGTAGCGCTGAAATCGGTATTGCCATTTCAGATTAGGGTTAGTGTGGCCGCAATTTGACAGTATTGGCCTCCGGGGGCTATCCCACAGTGCATCATTGTGACCGCTCTGGACAGCAATCTGAACTCAGATGCACCAGCCAGGTACACAAGAAAAGCCCAGCGAATTTTTGAATTTCATTTCCTGTTTGCCCAGCATGGAGCGCCGATCAGCACAGGTGATCATGCAGTTCCAGAATCAAAAAACAGCTCCAGCATGGACCGTACATGAGATACTGAAGCTGATCTCTGTATGGGGAGATGAATCTGCTTTATCAGAACGCCATTCCAAAAGACGAAATGCCAAAACATTTGAAAAAATCTCCAAGGCTATGATAGACAGAGGCCAGAATAGAGACTCAACATAGTGCTGCATGAAACTTAAGGAGCTGAGACAAGCATAACAGAAAGCCAAAAATCAAATGGACGCTCACGGAGGGAGTGGGGGGGGACTGAGGACTCCAGCTATCCCACAGTTCCCGCACTCTTCGAAAACCATTTGCATTCTTGGCTGAGCTCCCAAAGCCTGAAGGGTCAAAAACATTGTCGCGGGTGGTTCAGGGTATATGTTGTCAGTCCCCCCCCCCCCCCCCCCCGTGAAAGAAAAGGGGAAAAAATCACTTCTCACCTTTTTTCAATGTTACCGTATGTCTACTGGATGCTGCTGGCAGACGCGGTGCTGCAGCACTACACAGCAGCATTCCCTTCCCTTCCCGATGGCAGACAGTGCAATATGACTGGTGTCTGTCATCATCATCCTGTGAGTGCTCCTGGTTGGCCTCGGTGAGGTCGGCCAGGGGCGCCTGGGCAAAAATGGGAATGACTTCCAGTCATTCTCTTCTTTAAGCTTTGTCTAATGGAGATTCAGTCTTGCCTGGAATATCATAGAAGCTGGAGGCTGCCCTCCCCCCCGTTTTATCTCTGCTTGCAGAAGCAAGAAAGTCAATGTTGTTTCTTATTCATGCATTCTTTATTACTTCATCACACAAATGGGAGGATAACTGCCACGGTAGCCCAGGAGGGGTGGGGGAGGAGGGAAGCAACGGGTGGGGTTGTTGCAAGGGCACCCCTAGAATGGCATGCAGCTCATCATTTCTGCAAGATGTCTGGGGCTCTGACCCGGAGCGGCCATTTGCCTCTCTGGTTCTTTAGTAGGCTTGCCTGATATTCTAGGCAGGACTGACTCTCCATTAGACAAAACTTAAAGAAGGGAATGACCTGGGGAGTCATTATCATTTTTGTCCATGCGCTCCTGGCTGACCTCACCGAGGCCAGCCAGGAGCACCCATGACAGCAGCAGACGGTACAATATGACTGGTAACTGTCTCTGCTAACTTGCAAAGGCAAGGGGATGCTGCTGTATAGCACTGCAGTACTGTGTCTGTCAGCAGCATCCAGTAGACATACGGTGAAAGTGAAAAAAGGCTAAACGGGCTCCATGGTTGCCATGCTATGGCGTCTGCCAGGGCAATCCAGGGAAAAGGGCGTGAAATGATTGTCTGCCGTTGCTTTCATGGAGGGAGGATTGACTGACGACATTTACCCAGAACCACCTGTGACAATGTTTTTGCCCCATCATGCATTGTGATCTCAATCCAGAATTCCAATGGGCAGGGAAGATTGCGGGAACTATGGGATAACTATGGAATAGCTACCCACAGTGCAATGCTCCGAAAATTGACACTAGCCTCGGTACATGGACACACACCGCCGAATTAATGTGCTTAGTGTGGCCGTGTGCACGTGACTTTATACAATCTGTTTCCAAAAACCGGTTTCTGGAAAATCAGAATAATCCTGTAGTGTAGACATACCCGGAGATTACTTCAACGGTTAGACCAATTCAGTCTTAATAGATTGTATTCACTAGCCTGATTGCTGTGTATCCCTGTAGATGAGGTTGCTGAAGCTGTTTGGGTATATGGAATCCCCTGGTTAGTCAGCTGTACAATCTGAGAAGTCAAACACATAAATCACACTTCGGAATTTGGATACAACTCGAAATATACAATTAATACAGATGCTTATGCACATGTTTGCTACTATATAAAGCTGAACTTGAACCAAACAGAACCACTGACTGTTGACTAAGTGATAGCTGAGAGAGGCTTCTACGCTGGTAATGACATTTAATTAACTACTGTATTACTGATCATCAAAGATGTGTGCAGAAAATGTGGCTGTCATACTATCCTCAAATGTATCCCTGGAGATGTATCATAGGCCTGTTATTTTTTATTATCTATCAAATATCACCAAACTAAGGCCAGTATGCTGCAAAATAGATCTGGAACTTCCGATGAATTATTTTGTTTTCTCAAGATTTGATTATTTTGCAACTCTTTGTTTGCAGAACTACCTGTTCTTACAGCTGGATGCAGCTTGTCCAAATACAGCAGCTCACTGTTGGAAGATACTGCTCCTAATCTGAAGCATTTGCACTGGTTTCTGGTTAAGTGAAAAAATGATTTCAAAGTTCTTTCATTCACATTCAAGGTCCTGACTGCCATTGTCCCAGCCTTTCAAGCTGAACTGCTCTCTAATTCCCAAGCAAAAATCAGTAGGGTATTTGGTTTGTCATATTTATACAACATAGATGAGTCATTGAGAGCCACCATTTGGTAATTATGCACTGGTTATGGAATTCATTGACTACTGCAATTAAGAATAAGAAGAACAGGAGTACTTGTGGCACCTTAGAGACTAACAAATTTATTTAAGCATAAGCTTTCATGGCTACAGCCCACTTCATTGGCTGCATAGACTGGAACATACAGCAAGAAGATATTTATATATAGAGAGAACATGAAAAGGTGGAAGTAGCCATATCAACTGTAAGAGGTTAATCAATTGAGATGAGCTATCAACAACAGGAGAAAAAAAACCTTTTGAAGTGATAATTGAGATGACCCATAGAAGGTGTGAGGATACTTAACATGGGGAAATAGATTCAATTAGTGTAATGGCCCAACCATTCCCAGTCTCTGTTCAAACCAAAGTTAATTGTATCTAATTTGCATATTAATTCAAGTTCAGCAGTCTCTCTTTGGAGTCTGTTTTTGAAGTTTTTTTGTTGTAAAATTGCCACCTTCAAGTCTGTCACTAAGTGGTTAGAGAAGTAGAAGTGTTCTCCCACTGGTTTTTGAATTCCTGATGTCAGATTTGTGTCCATTTATTCTTTCGCATAGAGACTGTCCGGTTTGGCCAATGTATATGGCAGAGGGGCATTGCTGGCACATGATGGCACATATCACATTGGTGAACGAGCCCCTGATGGCATGGCTGAAGTGATTACATCCTATGATGGTGTCACTTGAATTGATATGTGGACAGAGTTGGCATCAGGCTTTGTTGCAAGGATAGGTTCCTGGGTTAGTGTTTATGTTGTATAGTGTGCGGTTGCTGTTGAGTATTTGCGTCAGGTTGGGGGGCTGTCTGGAAGCGAGGACTGGTCTGTCTTCCAAGATCTGTGAGAGTGAGGGATCATCTTTCAGGATAGGTTGCAGATCTTTGATGATTCGCTGGAGAGGTTTTAGTTGGGGGCTGAAGGTGACAGCTAGTGACGTTCTGTTATTTTCTTTGTTGGGCCTGTCCTGTAGTAGGTGACTTCTGGGTACTCTTCTGGCTCTGTCAATCTGTTTTTTTCACTTCAGCAGGTGGGTATTGTAGTTTTAAGAATGCTTGATAGAGATCTTATAGGTGTTTGTCTCTGTCTGAGGGATTGGAGCAAATGTAGTTGTATCTTAGAGCTTGGCTGTAGACAATGGGTCATGTGGTGTGTTCTGGATGGAAGCTGGAGGCATGTAGGTAAGTATAGCCGTCAGTTGGTTTCCAATATAGGGTGGTGTTTTGTGACCATCGCTTATTAGCACAGCAGTGTCTAAGAAATGGACCGCTTGTGTGGATTGGTCTAGGCTGAGGTTGATAGTGGGATGGAAATTGTTAAAATCATGGTGGCTGAACTTTGTGACTTTGTCCTCACCCACAACTATTTCACATTTGGGGACAATATATACCTTCAAGTCAGTGGCACTGCTACAGGTACCTGCATGGCCTCACAGAATGCCAACATTTCTATGACTGACTTAGAACAACGCTTCCTTAGCTCTCGTCCCCTAACGCCCCTACTCTACTTGCGCTACATTGAAGACATCTTCATCATCTGGGCCCATGGAAAAGAAGCCCTTGAAGATTTCTGTCTGCCTGTATGTATTTTGTATTTATGTACAAAACCCCACAGCAAAGAAACACATAATTAAGGGCATCACACAACTTACACTAGTCACATTATCATTACTACTTGCATTACAGGATGCTCTAATCAGGTCTGTACTAGAGACAGTTAACTCCTTCCCCATCAGCATGTGGTATGATTGCACACTGAATCAAAGACATTAATGGACAGAATTATGTTATCAATAGAAACTATAAGAAGAGTACAATGACATATGGCCAGACACAAAAGATCTACATTACAAAACTTCTTGATTGCATATGACTGCCCTCTCCATTTTTCAATATTATTGAAGGTATATTACAAAATTAAAGGCATTTCATAAAAGTTGCCACTCAGAGTCTTTCTAGAGTAAGGCTTTCAATCTTTTTAAAGAGGTTTTTTTATTGTTAATTTTAGTTACGGTTAGAATCAGGAGTGAGGCTATATTGCATTACATAAATACGTATTCCATTGGTTTATTCCTACGTAATTCTTTCCTGGGTGTATTTTTTATAGTTACTTATTTCCACTAAACTAAACTAAATTTTAAAAAGCCAAATTATTCTTATTTTTCAGCTCATTACAATATTTTCCTGGTATTTTTTTTGCCTTCTTGGTGCTCACAATCACAATCAGAGGGTTAATTAAGGAGACATAGATTTGCATCCTTTGTGCTTTCAAGCTACAAACATATGGAGCATTACGTTGGACAGTATTTCAGACTATAGGTAAAGATAAAGCTTCACACTGCAACAAAATAGCTCTTCCTCCCAATAAGGGTTCCAGTTCTCTGCAAGAAGAATGTCTATCGTAACATGGCATAATCAGCAGAAGAAAAAGCATGGGAAAAGGACTCTCAGTAGTATAACAGAGGAACTGAAAACATGCAGCTACCCAAACACCTTGCATGAACACCTCAACTTTGCCAAATCAAAGGCAACAGATATAACATTTCTATTTGCAGATGATCATGTGCCTCTGATGTGTGAGGAACCTAATTTTCTTTTTAACTACTTTGCAGATCTTCTATTTTAAGAAAAACATTTTATGAGAAATATCAAAATTCAAGTGCTAACAACATTCTGTGTAAGAAATGACATACAGAATTCAGGATACTAGACAACTTTTTTCTATTTTAATCTCACAATTCAACTACAATGATAAATATTTAAATGGATTAATAATAGTGAAAATTTAGGCCGCATATTTCATGCTGGGGCTTCTTACCATTCGAGAATGAATGTAAAATGTATATTTATTTTATACAAATGGAAGGCTTATGAAGTGAAGCTGTGTTGATACTACAAAATAATTACACTTGGTAGTTGGAAAAAATCAATAGACAACAGATGGGCTACATTCTTCTTTACTATGGGAAGCAAAAAAAAAATATGGTGATGATTCTAATCTCTGAGCAGCACTCTCTTTTTCTAAATTCCTGGAAGGGGGAGCGGAGCTCCATGATTCCGAAGTGTAATTGTTTTCCTGATGCTTGAAAAATCAAATGCAAAAAAGCTATAGGGATGCTCTGTAGGTATCAGGCTAAACCAAAATGACCGTTACCTGACACCCTTGTTCCATTCCAAATGTTTCCTTTGGGGAAAAATAAATGAGCTATAAGCACTTCCTGGTTCTCTTCTTTGTAGAGGGATTAGTTACTATCAAATATTGAATTGCTTGTCACATGTTAATTCATGATGACAAAAGTTTGCAAGTGCTGCAGTGAAAATCTTACTACAATTTAATTAAATCCAAGTAATTAAATCCAAATGGTAGAATAGGAGAAACACCTAGTATGAATAAAACTACCGGATCCTTTTAGAAACACACCTCAGTATACTGTGGAGGTGGCTTGGGGGTTGGTAATGGGCTAAGAAGCTCAGTTTAGGATCCTAATTTAAACAGGGTGCAGACTGATAGTGTTACTTTCTCATAGCTGTTCACTGAAATTAGTTGGTTGGTCTTAGTCAAGGCCGGCTCCATGCACCAGCAAAGGAAGCAGGTGCCTGGAGTGACCAATAGAAAGGGGACGCACTCCATCCGTGATTGGGGTGTCACGTCCGGGTCTTCGGCAGCAATTTGACAGCAGGTCCTCCTTCACTCCCCTTCTTCTTCTTCGGAGGCAGCTCAATTGTTTTTTTTGTTTTGTTTTGTTTTGTTTTTTCTTCACTGCTTGGAGTGGTAAAAAAGCTGGAGCCAGCCCTGGTCTTAGTTCAGTTTCCATATGACAAAAATCACAACACTAAGCAAGAAATGACACCTGGGAAGTCTTAGCAGCTCAGCACAAGATTTAATGGGCCTGGAACTAACCTCTAATCCCATCAGGAGGGCCCTCTAGAACAGGGTTGAGAGTGAGCTGATCTAGCAAATAATGTCACCCAGTACTTTCAGCATTCATTACAATTTCCTGCACTTAGTACAGGAAATACTGCAAAGAATAAGGTAATATAATTTAGTTATTTAAGGCAAAACAGGAGGGTTTAAGGGCAAATGATATATATGACCCAAAATCCAGTTTTGTAGCTGGATTGAATGAAATACAGCAAGTACAGAAGAACTCATAATACTGGTGAAACAGGTATACCTCTACCCCGATATAACACAAATTTGATTATAACACGGTAAAGCAGTGCTCTTGGGGGGGCAGGGCTGTGCACTCCAGTGGATCAAAGCAAGTTCAGTATAACGCGGTTTCACCTATAATGCGGTAAGATTTTTTGGCTCCCAAGGACAGCATTATATCGGGGTAGAGTGTATATTATCAAGCAGAGGCAAAAGCAATTGGAGACACAACCTCTAAAGCAAACTTTACTGGTTGAGCAACACTGTTAGTTAAACCACTTGAAACAAATCATGCCACACTGCATGATAGTAGTTTGGGTAATAAATGAACAATGGTATGGTATAATCCATATCATTTGTTGTTTCTACCATTCGGGGGACAGGGGGAGATTAATATTTTGTATTTCCTAGCAGTAATTTAACACTTGTAGCTAGGACACTGCTTGAAACCTGAACAAAGGCATGTTCTAGATGTTACTCATAGCTGTCACAGAAAATCTACATATGTGAGCTAATTAATTATTCTAAGAACACATACACAGAGTCTTCTTCGCATAGAGCTGGCAGTTTTTCAAAGGGGCACTATTAAGAGTCCAAAAACAAGCTATTCCGATGGGTAGGAAAGATAGAAAATGTGGCAAAAGACCACCTTGGCTTAACCACGAGATCTTGCGTGACGTACAAAATAAAAAGTAGTCATATAAAAAATGGAAACTAGGTCAGATTACAAAGGATGAATATAAGCAAATAACACAGGAATGCAGGGGCAAGATTAAAAAGGCAAAGGCACAAAATGAGCTCAAACTAGCTATGGGAATAAAGGGAAACAAGAAGACGTTTTATCAATACATTAGAAGCAAGAGGAAGACCAAGGACAGGGTAGGCCCACTGCTCAGTGAGGAGGGAGAAACAGTAACAGGAAACTTGGAAATGGCAGAGATGCTTAATGACTTCTTTGTTTCGGTCTTCACTGAGTAGTCTGAAGGAATGCCTAACATAGTGAATGCTTATGGGAAGGGGGTAGGTTTAGAAGATAAAATAAAAAAAGAGCAAGTTAAAGATCACTTAGAAAAATTAGATGCCTGCAAGTCACCAGGGCCTGATGAAATGCATCCTAGAATACTCAAGGAGTTAATAGAGGAGGTATCTGAGCCTCTAGCTATTATCTTTGGAAAGTCATGGGAGACTGGAGAGATTCCAGAAGACTGGAAAAGGGCAAATATAGTGCCTATCTATAAAAAGGGAAATAAAAACAACCCAGGAAACTACAGACCAGTTAGTTTAACTTCTGTGCCAGGGAAGATAATGGAGCAAGTAATTAAAGAAATCATCTGCAAACACTTGGAAGGTGGTAAGGTGATAGGGAATAGCCAGCATGGATTTGTAAAGAACAAATCCTGTCAAACCAATCTGATAGCTTTCTTTGATAGGATAACAAGCTTTGTGGATAAGGGAGAAGCGGTGGATGTGGTATACCTAGACTTTAATAAGGCATTTGATAAGGTCTCGCATGATATCCTTATCGATAAACTAGGCAAATACAATTTAGATGGGGCTACTATAAGGTGGGTGCATAACTGGCTGGATGACCGTACTCAGAGAGTAGTTATTAATGGCTCCCAATCCTGCTGGAAAGGTATAACAAGTGGGGTTCCGCAGGGGTCTGTTTTGGGACCGGCTCTGTTCAATATCTTCATCAACGACTTAGATGTTGGCATAGAAAGTACGCTTATTAAGTTTGCAGACAATACCAAACTGGGAAGGATTGCAAGTGCTTTGGAGGACAGGGTCAAAATTCAAAATGATCTGGACAAATTGGAGAAATGGTCTGAGGTAAACTGGATGAAGTTCAATAAAGACAAATGCAAAGTGCTTCACTTTGGAAGGAACAATCAGTTTCACACGTACAGAATGGGAAGAGACTGTCTAGGAAGGAGTATGGCAGAAAGAGATCTAGGGGTCATAGTGGACCACAAGCTAAATATGAGTCAACAGTGTGATACTGTTGCAAAAAAAGGAAATGTGATTCTGGGATAAATTAACAGGTGTGTTGTAAACAAGACATGAGAAGTCATTCTTTCGCTCTACTCTGCGCTGGTTAGGCCTCAACTGGAGTATTGTGTCCAGTTCTGGGCACCGCATTTCAAGAAAGATGTGGAGAAATTGGAAAAGGTCCAGAGAAGAGCAGCAGGAATGATTAAAGTTCTTGAGAACATGACCTATGAAGGAAGGCTGAAAGAATTGGGTTTATTTAGTTTGGAAAAGAGAAGACTGAGAGGGGACATGATAGCAGTTTTCAGGTATCTAAAAGGGTGTCATCAGGAAGAGGGAGAAAACTTGTTCACCTTAGCCTCTAATGATAGAACAAGAAGCAATGGGCTTAAACTGCAGCAAGGGAGATTTAGGTTGGACATTAGGAAAAAGTTCCTAACTGTCAGGGTAGTTAAACACTGGAATATATTGCCTAGGGAGGTTGTGGAATGTCCATCTCTGGAGATATTTAAGAGTAGGTTAGATAAATATCTATCAGGGATGGTCTAGACAGTATTTGGTCCTACCATGAGGGCAGGGGACTGGACCAGATGACTTCTCGAGGTCCCTTCCAGTCCTAGAGTCTATGAATCTATGAATCTATGAATAGAGAACATTAATATAAAGATAAAACATGAGACTTGATTATCCAAACGCAGTGACACTGAATGTGTCTGTATAACTGAAGGAATTTTCCAGTATATTTAATATACAATAGGAAACACAACCTTATTTTAGATATCAAGGAAGTCTGGACAATTAACTTGTTCGTGTACACACAGATTACATTAAAAAAAACATGTCAAAAGAACACTAAGGTTGCAGAATCAAGCATTCAAAAATGCCAGAATTAAGGTTTCCTGTACAACCTTTATTCTGTCCTCTTTGGCATATCCATTATGATAGTCTTAAACTGCATCAAAAAAGCTACAGGAGTTCTCTAGGAAAAAAACAGTATGTCATCATGAAGGCTACATTTTAGTCACAGGTATTTTTAGTAAAAGTTACAGACAGGTCATGGGCAGTAAACAAAAATTCACGGCCTGTGACCTGTCCATGACTTTTACTATATACTCAAAACTAAAACTTGGAGGAGGAGGGAAGGACTGGGGAGGGCAGCCAGGAGGCTGGGTGTGTGTGTGTGGCAGTGTGCAGCCTGGGACCCCCACTGGTGCTGTGGGGGGCTGCCGGGGCAAGCAAGCTCCCTACCTGGTTCTGTGCCTCCCCCACCCCCAGCAGCAGCAGGGCTTGGGTATAAGAGGGGGTAGGGAGGGTAGGGCACAGGACAGGGTGAGGTAGGCTCTGGGAGGCACTTACCTGGGGGGCTCCCCGGAAGCGGCAACATCCCCCTCGTTCAGCTGCAAGGCAGAGGCATGACCAGACAGTTCTTATGGGCACCACCCCTTCAGTTCCCATTGGCCACGGATCCTGACCAATGGAAGTGGCAAAGCCAGCACTCTGGGCGGAGGCAGTGTGCAGAGCTAGCTGGCCATGCCCCTGGCTAATAGCTGAGTGAAGGGGATGTTGCCATTTCCAGGGAGCCCCCCGGGATACGCACCATCTCACCCTGTCCCGTCCCCCAGCACCCTGCCCCCTCCCACACCCAAACTCTGCTGCTCTTGGGCGGGGGGCATGCTGGCCTGACAGTGCTCCAGTAGCAGCTGGTGCGACTGGCGCAGGGGCTGCCTGAGCTGCCCCTGAGCCAGGAGCACCGGCTGCTGCAGAAGTCACAGAGGACATGGAAAGTCATGGAATCCGTGACTTCCGTGACCTCTGTGACAAACTCGCAGCCTTAGTCATTATACACTTACCTACGTTTTTTAAAAAGCAAGCTAAAAAACCCAGAACATCTATTATGTGGAATTATATTGACATGCACATGGGTCATCAGCAGGATTGGAACATTTAGATCCACAGCACAGACCTCTGCAACTTGAGCTAACAGAGTAACTGATAGCACCAGTAGAGTTTCATTCTCAGTGTGAACCAGACACTAGTGCGGGAGGAGATAGTCACCCCCCATCCCTTCCCCAGGTCCAGCTCATATCCCCTTCGCATAGTGTCATCTCCAACTCCCAGTTCTCATCCTCACACAAAATGAAAAACAATCCAAAAGTTACTGGACCTGACAAGGAAGAAAGGCAGAAGAATAGATTGCTGCTGAAGCTCTCCATAATCATAGAATCATAGACTATTAGGGTTGGAAGGGACCTCAGGAGGTCATCTAGTCCAACCCCCTGCTCCAAGCAGGACCAATCCCCAGATTTTTACCCCAGTTCCCTTAATGGCCCCCTCAGGGATTGAACTCACAACCCTGGGTTTAGTAGGCCAATGCTCAAACCCCTGAGCTATCCCTCCCCCCCCCATCTCCATAATGATGGAGAAGATAACATGGCAACTAAAAATTGTGTGTAAGCTACAGAAAAAAATAAAAATTTTATAGACTCTCACCCTGCCCTAAAATGCAAATGAGTGAAGATATATATGACTGGCTCCTAACTCAGGCAAGGCACCAGCTGCTACTGATGTTTCATTCCAAGTCAGTATGAGACAACAATTGTTCACTTTAAGTAATCTTTGGAAGTAAGCAATATTAGAATGGTTATCATGTTTCACTAATTTGAGAAAACAAAAGTAACAGCTGAAATTTAAAAACAAACAAAAAATCCCTCTAAATATTTGAACATAAGAGAAAGATAAAAGAAACTGAAGAAAGAAAATGGAAGATCCATGCAAATGCGAGGAAGCCTCAGAAGACAGGCTTGCTATTCTCATTGTGCCATTTGATTTTGAAAACTTAAAATGTGTTCTGTCTTAATTCCCAGTTTGGGTATGGGGTTCAAACTGTAAACCAAAGGCCTATTTTGAAAAAAAGTTGTATTGTGACCAAACCCTTTCATGCTAAGCTCAGAACTTCCATTGCCTGCTGGAGATTGTACTAAGGTAACAGGCAATTTAGATACTTAAGTAATTTTTAAGATATGCACAGCTGAGTCTTAAATCTTATCTTTGAAGAAAAGCTGAGGAAATTTAGGAGAAGAGAATCATGCTAAGAAGTTTAAGTCATAATCAAATAACAACAGTACAGCTGAAAGTCCTGGTTGGTTTTAGAAAGGGTAGTGGCACAATGACATTCAAGTTCATTTCTAAAGGCAGGGGAAAGTTGAAGATGGTAGGAAGTTTGCCTGATTTTGTTATGATGGTAAATGATATTGTAACACTGATTAGTTAATGTTTTATCATTTGCTGATATAAAGTATACATATTAGGATGTTTTAAATATTTATTTTAGTGCTTTTCCTAAAGATGTATCCAGTTAAATATTTTCATATTTCGCTACCCCTCCGATCTTACCTGTTTAGTCTTTTTTATAAACTGGTTCACAACCTAAAACATCTATCCTACATTAAAGGGGCATCTATATGATTTATGTTTTTGTTTTATTTTTCAGTTTACTAAAGACTTAATGTTCTACGTAAAAATGATTGAGGCACAAGACATTTTCTAGGAACCAAGGTTCAACTGAAAAACATTAATAAGTAGGAAATTCCGTATGCTGTGGTTGCTATTATTACCATAAGGTGAATAAAATACTATTACCAAGTGACTTTTGAAATGAAGGATGTATATTTAATTGGTATTGCTTGGGAATTAAGACCCTTTACATGAGTCAGTCATATTGTAACTCGTGTGAATTCTCTTTCAACATTCCATTCAGGTACTGTGAAGCGACACTGATTGGTAGGCCCTGTGTATGTACACTGCACATATTGCCACTGCTTGTGACTATATTGAAAACAATAGGTCCACAGCTGAGGCATTGCTAGAGTTATAATACAATCAAATCTGATTAAAAGCCTGGTGGAAGGAGGGAGGGACAAAAATTAGGTCAAATGCTCTAGACCCTGCAGTAATGAAGAAGTTAATGTGGTACGAATGATCACCCAACTGCTCAATTTAGTCTCTTGCATTGACAAGGTTATTTAATTCTTCATACAGGTTGATACTGTACACAATTAACACATATAATGCTGAATTTTAAATGACATGCCATATTTGTGATCATTATGGACTCAGCTCACATGGGACAACTGTCATTTGAAGAGAACAATAGAACCCATAAAAAGCAGCAAAGAGTCCTGTGCCACCTTATAGACTAACAGACGTTTTGGAGCATGAGCTTTCATGGGTGAATACCCACTTCGTCAGACGCATGTCATGAGTATTCACCCACGAAAGCTCATGCTACAATATGTCTCTTAGTCTATAAGGCGCCACAGGACTCTTTGTCGCTTTTTACAGATCCAGACTAACACAGCTACCCCTCTGATAATAGAACCCACTGTGTACAGTTCCTGATATCACCATCATAGAACTGGTTTCAGAGGACAAAAGAGGGTTGAAGAATGCAGAAATAAGGTATGTCTACACTGCACACACACACACACCAGGGAGTAGTGTACAGACACTGAGCATACCCCCTAGCATGCGTATAAATAGCAGCGTAGATAGTGACACACTGCTGAGGCAGGTAGAGAAATGCCAGAACCTTAGGGCATGTACCCTACATGACTGTCTACATGCCCAAGTAGTGCTTCCCCTCTCTACACTGCTATTTTCATCAGAGTAGTGTCCTGATTCCCCACTGCCAGAGCCTTTCCCTGTTGCAGCATAGAAAGGCTCTGGCAGGGGGGAGAGCAGGGGGAAAGATTCTGACAGCTCTTGCTGGAGCCTTTTCCTGCTGCCTTCCCCTGCCACATGTAGTTACCCATCACAGTGTGAACACAGCCTGCTTTTCACTGTACACGTAGCTACACATACCCTACACGCTGCCTCCAATGGACACAAGGCTGTAGAGAACTGGGGTGCTCTAAAAATGAAGATAGTCTTCTATTCTTCACATATCCCCAAACAGTTTATACCTTTGAATTTATTAACCATGGATGACCCTAAACTACTCAAAATAAATACCACTTTACACTTCAAATGAGTTAACATACCATATTGTCTTTTCTGCCTGTTGCATCAGGAAAGTTCATTGCCTAATTGTATAAGAACTACATAAAAAGAAAGCCAGGTTCATCTTATCACTTGTAAAAGCAACAGTATTCAGCAACATGAACTTGTTTTGCTAGTATGAAGAGGTAAATCATGTTTTCTGAAAAAAAAAGTATTGCTGATGTTTTAAAAATATTGAATAAAATTCATTCTTTCAGATTTTATAAGTGAAATTAAATATTGTCCTGGCAATAGCATGGATAATGCTTATTTACTACTAAGTGACTTAGATCCCTTACATATTTTAGCTAATATTATATAGCTGAATGGACTGTTAACATCTGATCAAATTGTTTAACTGGCAGAATACCTTGACATGGCTTATTTGATAAGGAGGAAAATAACATATGTTTTATACCATGGAATGTGCCCCTGACACTTGGTTGGTGGGGCTAAGCTTATTATGTAAAATAAAATATAATTTTGATTTGTTTTTTAATTCAGTGCTTTATAATATAATATTTAGTATCCAGTCTTGCCAAAAACATGCAAGTCTTCATACTGGCAGACTTCAGGGGCAACATGCCCAATCCATAGTCTTCTAAAGAGTCCCTGTTCCCTTTCATCCCAATTTTACATGTGGTAATCTTCCAAGCCATATGGCCCTTATCTTCATCTCCTTGGCTGAACTGCTAAACTGAGCCGTGGAGCAAGGAGACCCTGCTTAGGCCCGTGACCCAATTAAAATTCTTCCCCAGTTGACTCTAATTGAGTCAGCTGGGGAATAACATGCTTTAACATTAGGTCATAGCAGGAGTCACTGAACATGCTCTCTGAGTTCCCCTACCTTATTTATACAAGCCCATACAGGGAAAGTTCATTGTGGATGGATGCAGAATGCTACAATTAGCATTACAAACTGTAGGGATACTTTCCCTTTCCCCCTCAGAATTAGGATCAGTCACAAAGATATTTTAATACCATGCACGTGTCCTTTGGGCAGACTGTATCTACACAAGTATTTTTCTCTTTCCCAGAGTACTCTTGTGATGGCACTCTAAGAAGAAGAGACAACATCAGATGTAGTCTTACAGTATATAAAAAAATTCAAACTATTTAATAGTCTCACTAATGGATCCTGTCTCTCATTGGTGGTGCAAATTTGATACATATAATTTGATACACACAACGGGTTAATGTACTTCAGCGTTATACAAATCAGAAACGGTTGCTCTCTGTGATGGTTATGATTGGATAATCCTTCAGATACAATACAAAACACCAGCACATCCCCTCCACAAGAAGTATATACAAGGACTTTGCAAGGGCAACTAAAAATAATTCTAATACTAGCTAGTGCTTCTTTTTTATAAAGAAACAAAACAAAACAGAACAAAAAAACCTTTGATCTAAAACACTTATTCTGACCGCAAAAAAATGTAATTGATAACAATGAATTTATAAAAATTCTCAGGGCTAAAGTCTAGTGTGGTTTATGCTCATAAAATGATAATTGCATAACCCTGGAAACACTCATACACAAAACAGGCCATTTAGTTATTTACTTTTACATCTGCATTCTCATTAACACAATTTTATTTCAAGATTACATATTCATTGTTTTAAATATCTTGAAAAGTTTCATATCCTACACAATACACCTCAACAAGAATAACGAGGAGTCGAGCGGCACCTTAAAGACAAACAGATTTATTTGGCCATAAGGTTTCATGGGCAAAAATGTCTAAATAAATGTGTTAGTCTTTAAGGTGTCACCAGATTCCTCATTGTTTTTGTGGATACAGATTAACACAGCTACCCCTCTGATACTCAACAAGAATGATCTCATAGGTCATTACATTTTATGTACATGTCCTTAAATTCTAAGATTAAATACTAGTGTAAAATCTTTATCTTCCAAAACGTGTGTGTGGAGGGGGTCAGTTTCTCAGTACAATATCACTTCAGATTATACATATTCTTCCTTTAAAAATAATAATTTTGAGGTCAGTTATTAAGGACATTGCTAGATTTTTAAAAAATCAGAACTGAAAACTGCTTTAATGAATCCTGGAAAACAATTCATAATTCTCAATGTAAATTATGAAATAAGAAATCATGAAAAGGTGTCCCAGACTGACAGCACTTAGAACTGAAATTCTCAATCCACACATTAAGTCCTACACAGATGACAGTAGTCCAAGATTCCTTGTGCTGCCCTTATAATGTGCTTTAAACCCTTAACCTACAAGGACCAAGTTCTGCAGATGAAAAGGTTTCTACTAATAAGGTTTCTACACTTGCTGCCCCAATCCATATCTTGGCTGATCCGTGTGCTCAGACTACTGATGAGGTGGCAGTCATTATTGGCCAAACAAGGTGAGGCCCTGCACTCATTACTGGCCAAGCAAGATAAGACCCTACACTTAACTTGACAGCACTTCTGTTTGTCTGTGTAATGCAATAACTTCTGAACGCTGTATCAGATCAATTCCAATTTTTCAGAGAATGTTCCAGAAATCAGTGGGCAGAACCTTAATGATAGTGGTGAAAATTAGAAAAGTAGAAAGCAGAAATAGGGGCAGGGCTGTCCCTAATGGGGTGCAGGGCCCGGAGCGGAAGTGACAAATCTCTCACTTCTGGGACTGACCCATCACTTCTAGGACTGACAGTGTTAGTAAACTGTGCTGGCCGCGGGGCACCACAAAGTGCAGGGCCCAAAGCGATCACCTTGATTCACCATACCCAAGGAACGGCTCTGAACAGGGGACACATGGAGCTCTTGGCATCTGGTTAGCAGCCCCTTCAACCAGGTCTGTGATTCTTTACAGATCAATGAGCCAGTTTGATGGCACTCATTAACATCTTCAAGCATAATGGCACTGCCCAGTTCTGCCCATGCTCCCAATAGAGTTTAAAATGTTGACACCCTGAATGTCTTCTCAACCAGACAGAAAGAAAACAAATAGGAATGGTGGGTGAACACAGGAGTAAGAGGGAGATGGCAAACAAAGAGGGAGATGGGTAACACACGAAGCTCCTGGCATGGGGAGAGTAGAATGGGGAACCCCTGTATGGGTGAAAGGGAATCCGTGAAATAGAGGGATATGGCAGAGTGGCACACAGGGAGGGTTTTGTTTTGTTTTGTTTTTGAGGGGACAATGAAATACTGCAAGGAGCCCCTGGTCTGTGCAATGGCATTTCCCTACAGAAACAGTGTGTGCAACCCTCTAGTTTGTATCATAGTAATGTTTAGAGGCTCCAAGCAATATTGAAACCTCATGGTGCTAGGCCATGTGTGTAAACACATAGTAAGAATCAGCCCTTGTCCTGAAAAACTATCATTTTAAAAAATAGACATGACAGGTGAAGTGTCGGATGGGAAACAGAGGCAAAGGAGGATGGGGCGGTGTGTGACTTTGCAGGTCAACGGCTGAGTCAGAGCCCTCCTACTAGAGCATACTTTCACCTAGTCACATTGACCATATTTGTGGCATACAGAATGACCTTGACTTAGACTAGTGAACAACCACCTGAGATGTCTTTTGCACAGTATTGAAATGGGACATTTTTAAGATGGCAACCTTTCAAATCTGGTTATTCCACTAACAGTCACCTGTGTGCAAAATAATTTATACCAACATTTTTGAAGGTTAAAAAATTGACATAACAAGGCATGTGTTAGAATAATTTAAGCTCTGTTTTGCATAAGTGGTTTAGACCATCATTTACTTTTCTTTTCTTTTTTATTATGTTTCTTGCCACTCAGAAACAAAAAGGCAATTATCAAATACAAGTGCTATATACTTACAGATCCCCTGAGATACTACGCAGTAATGACCATCTTAAAATGCTAGAATCCATAGCCTCATCAAACCAAAATGTCTTTATTCTGTATTTCGAATTTCACTTAAAGCATTATCATGCTTATAAATAAAACCCTTTTTCCTTGTGTGGCTCATGGAATTGGCCTGATGATTACAACCGCTTAAAGATGAACTCTGCATACTGCAATAGATTATTCTGACATTTGATTGGTTTCAGATAGCTGCAAGGTTTCAGCAGCTGACATTTGACAGATGTCTTTCCCGTCTAATACTGTTTATCTGCAAAGGATCTATTTCTAGGCATTTGGCCTTTTATTTGGAATATCTGATCATCCCCTGTAATGTCAGGCTAACATTTTCTGACCACTATATCGAATGTTTTATAACCAAAAAATATTACCTGTTCACAACATGCTAAGTCTACAGACTTTGAATCCTTAAACAGGAATCACAAGAATAAATCTTATGATATCCAATTGATTCTGTTCCTCATGCTCAATATTTTATTGGTTCTGCTTTGCCAGAGCAAGACCAGAGCTTTTGTCAGGCTAGAGCTATTTTCCTTGTATTGATGTTCTTCCATTTATTAGAATTATTTTAATTGTTTTTTCTTTGCTCTTTTGAAAAGTAGTGCCAAAAACCTTGAATAGGAATAGGGGGAGACACCATTGTTTTTGATAGCTACCCTGGCATAAAACTGGAGTTAGACAGTGGTGAATTAAACTCGAAGGCCTCGTCTACCCTACTATGCTACATTGGTGCAGCTGCAAGCCACTGTAGCTCATCTGGTGAAGACGTGCTATGCTAACGGGAGAGTGCTCTCCCATCGGCATTAACTCTCCCATCGGCATTAATTACTCCACCTTGTTAAGTGGAAGAGCGTCTCCCGCCAACATAGCACGGTGTGGATCCTGCTTTAAGTCGATGTAACTTACATCACTCGGGGAGGTGGCTTTTTCACACGTAACTTATATCTACTTAAGCAGTAATGTAGACAAGCCTTCAGTCTCTACAGTGAAGGAAGAGCAGGCCAAGTGAGTGATGCCACTCTCCAGATTTCTGTTCCATCAAGGAGAGATTGATTTATGAAAAAGTTATCCATTTGCTTCTCTTCCTCCTCTTCTTTGTGTGTATGTGGGGGAGGTTGTTTCTGTATTTTTGGCAAGTGTTGGATTAGGAGAAGTAGCCATCCGCTGTTTATTCTCTTCACAGAGGGTAAATTGACACTGTAAAAAGGAAGGGGCCAGGAGAAGCCATATCCATATCTATTCTTCTTTGTTAGTTTTGGTGAGCCCCAGGACAGGTCTTTCTATCCACTAGTGGGGATAGGTGCAACACAAATAGAAGAATTCTCTCCCCGTAATGCTCAGAGAAAAGTTCTAACAGTCTGTGTGGTGTAATTTCAGGGTTTCTATTCACCTAAAGCAGTGGTCCCCAACCTTTTCGTCTGGCGAGTGCCAGACGAAGGACCACTGCAGTGGTGGAGCACCCGCCGAAATGCTGCCGAATTTCGGAGGCATTTGGCAGCGATGCCTCTCGATGACACCGCTTGCCGTCGACAAGCGATGTCATTGAGAGGCGTCCCCGCCAAAATTCGGGAGCGACGCCTCTTGATGACGTCACTTGTCGACAGCAAGCAGCAGCATCGAGAGGCGTCCCTGCCGAAATTTGGGGGCGATGCCTCTCGATGACATCACTTGTTAGCGAAAAGCATCGTCATGGTGAGGCATCCCCACTGAAATGACACTGAAATTCGGCAGCATTTCAGCTGGTGCTCCCCCGGGGGCCAAGACGCGGGCGCATTAAGATGCCCCCGTGGGTGTCATGGCACCCTCGGGCACCACGTTGGGTACCACTGACCTAAAGCATGGTTCTGCTTTAGCGAAAAGTAAAAATGTCTCCTCCTTATTCCAGAGGCTTGCTCCCTGTTTATACTCAAAGTTATATCTGCTTACTTGAGTAATTAAAATATGTGTTTACTAATTTTTATGCCTACTAGTACTACAGTGCCAGTATAGGTGTGGGAGAATGAGCAGAGCTTTTTACTGCTTTTGGCATTATCAACTTGATTGTTTAAGCTCCAATCACTTACATTTATGAAAATCCACAGATGTCATGAGAAAATAATCTAGAAGACAGAGTTACACCTGTTTGACCTCCAGAAGCTTTATTACTGGTGATAATGTGCAACGAGGAGACTTGACCATCAGAGCCCAGGTTGAGATTACAAGACTTTTAGAAAAAAAACATCAACACATTCAATAGAGAAATCATTGAGGCACAAATACAGAGCCCCCAAATGCTCTTTTTAGTCATTTTTCATAACAAAAATGTACTTAAATTTTGTAATGTACAATATTATATCTGGATTTAAAAAAACAAAAAAACCCAAAACCCCTGTCTGTTGGAAGTGCCCTGAAAAGATGCTAGAGATTTTTATCATTTTGTCATGCTTGATGAGTTACCTCCATAAAGTTGTCTTTCCGGGAATCCCAAACAGTCAGACAGACCAAAAGTGAACCACTATTTCCATTTTGCATAATCCAGTTTGTTAAGAGTGGGATTTTACAGTTGAGAGGAAGAGGAGGATAAGAAATGATGCTCTTTATTTCTATTTTAAATTAATGTATTTGTTTATCAAAATATGACTCCACTCCTTGCAGGGGCGGCTTTAGGGATTTTGCTGCCCCAAGCACGGCAGACAGGCTGCCTCCGGCGGTTTGCCAGCAGAGGGTCCGCTGGTCCCGTGACTTCAGAGGACCTCCTGCAACTCCGTAGGCAAGCTGCCGAAGGCAGCCTGCCTGCCGCCCTCACTGCGCCGGCAGAGCGCCCCCCGCGGCTTGCCGCCCCAAGCACGCGCTTGGCGTGCTGGCGCCTGGAGCCGCCCCTGACTCCTTGGTAAAATTGGGTTGGCAGACTAACAACATGAGGTAAGAATAGCTGTTTGCCCTTTAAATTTCTAAGTCTGTATGTTTTTAAATTCTATAGGCAATATACTGCTCTCTGATGAACGTGAGCACCTCCTGTACTGGGAGCTGCAAGTACATTTCTGAAGGCAGAATTCAGACCTAGCTTCTGTATTCCCAAGCACTTGAGACAGGATTTGAGTGCTATGAAATGCTGCTTTGAAGAAACACAGGAGGAAAAAACATTAAGGGTAGGATGTTCAATAGCATCTAAGTGACTTAAGAGCACAAGTCCTATTGAGTTTCAATGGGACTTGTGCTCTTAAGTCACTTAGGAGCTTTTGAAAAGCTCACCCTAAACTTATATATTTTAAGGGTGGACTCCTGCCCTCTCTCCTGGGTTCAGGAAGCCCTAGTTTTCTGCTATGGAGGGGGAGAGGCTGAAGACAGGCTGAACATGAGAACAGTGAACCCTTTGTGTGCTGTGGAGCAATATTCTGCAAAGGAGCATACAGGGACAGGCTGCAAGAGAGACAGAATTGGCAAGGAGATCCACAACCATGCTAACCTACTAACTAACATAAACCGTGGAGAGGGATATCGGGGCTATACATAATACTGCTCATTTGAAAATACTGTAGCAAATGCAAAGATAATTCCGCTAGTGGATTCCATTTTGTGCTGTGAAAATGGGAGGGTGACGGCCCCCAAAGCCACCTTGAGCTCTAAGGTGGATACAAATCAATGTTTTTTTTTTAATTTTGTTATTTAAACTTTAAGGTTTTCTTTTTAAAAATAAACCTGTTTAAAAAGAGACCTGAATTTAAGACAAAATATGTTAAGGTCTAAACTTATTATAATCTCCTTAAAAAAATATGATGAATCTATGAGCCTCTATAAAAACTATAAACTAAAAGACTGCTTTTCTATATAAAGAAAGAATGAAAGGGAAAACATCTAACTTTTGAGGTCAAGCTTTATAAATATGGCACAATAGGTCAGCCTAAGTAATTTAAGAGACTGCCTCATTTTCAAGCGATATAGGCAAGACTACGCACTTAAATTCCAGTAACTTTAATTTAGGCATCTTTGAAAATTTTGTCAGGTTGACCAGAAATAATCAATTTTCACTGATTACAGCTAATTCCTCTGTTTAATAAACCATTTAGTTGTAAAAGTTAAACATGTTGTGGACACAAACTTCTCTTATCAAAAACATTTAAGGTTGTTCTATTTAATAAAAATAAATCTTATCTGCTACTTTGTGTATTCAGTTAAATTCCAGTGACCTTTCCACACAGTGGTTTAAATCATGATTTAAATCAATCTCCCATGATAGACCATATAACTAAGTGGGTGGAGAGGAAATCTGTACAGTGGGAAATTTCAGAAGACAATGATCTTTTTCTTGGCTGCTCCTTACACTCCTGTCCCCAAGGCTTCCCTTTGCCATATGAAAACAAATCGACACAAATATAGATTTTTTTTAAATCAGGAAAATAATACTTAGCCTGAAGGTCAACATTTCCAAAAACAGACACTGAATGCCTCAGTTCTTGGATGTTTAACACATCTGAATATCAAGCCCAATATGCCTGAAACTGAGTACCCCAAAATTGAGGCATCCAAATGCAAGGACCATTTTTGAAATCTGACTGCTCAAGAAGTGGCATCTCTGCAGTTCACTGCCGTAAGTCCCGCTTCTCTATGCAGGGCCAGCTACAGGCACCAGCGCAGCAAGCTGGTGCTTGGGGCGGCCTATGGAAGGGGGCAGCACATCCGGGTCTTTGGCAGGTCCCCCAGTCCCTCTCGGAGGGAAGTACTGGCTGCCGAATTGCTGCTGAAGAATGAAGTGGCACGGTAGAGCTGCCGCTGAAGTGCCATCAATAGCAGCTTTTTTTTTTCTCTTCACTGCTTGGGGCGGCAAAAACCCCGGAGCCGGCCTTGTCTCTATGTCTCCTCTATTCTGTGTCATCTTCACAGTTGCAGCACTAAAAGTCTTGTATTTTAAAGCAGGGTTGAGAAATCACAAAAAAGCCTTAATCTCAGGCCAAAAGCCTGAGGTTAGGTTTGTACGGCAGAAAGCTAAATCACTTCACTCCCCTATCCCACACCTTAACCTGTGTGTCAGACCTTGCTTGCTGCTCTCCTTCACTCTCCTCATTCACAGAGGATATTACTTGGTCATAGTCTCCTGCATTATCAGTGGGGTGTTAAGCCAGAATAGCTGAAGGGCCCTCTAAGTGAGTTATTGTAGGCTTAAGGGCAGGTTGTCATGTTTTTGTTGGGACTTTCCTTCCTCCAGCACTCATTGACAGTGTAAAATAGACTTGATGGGTACCTGACATTGTGATTTAAGCCATGTTTTCTGATATTAAAAACTGATTTATTCCTGTTTACAATCTCAGCCACATATTTATGTCTAAATCCTGAAGTCCTTACCCAGCTTTCACCCAGGCAAAATTTCCATGGTCTTCAGAAGGAATGACTAAGGCTTTAGGATTTGCCCCTTGGGTAACAGGTTTTGGAACTGACACATCCAAGATTTTTTCGGTATAGGAAAATGGGAAAATGAGAAGTCTAGCAAAGCAAGTCAGAACTCATGTAAACAAACTTTGACTTACATCACTTTCTAGAAGCACAATGGCCAGATCACCTGCTGTACTACAGTAGTTCTGCAGTGCTATATGTTCCTTTGTGATGAGATGAACAGCTAACTGTGTGATAAATAGATGTCAAGTTTTAATGCAGTCCTCTGCATATGTTCCCAAATCACTACTGGTTAATTTTCTGCTGGAAAAACAACATTCTTTATGCTGGACCTATATTAACCCCCCATACAGCTCACCCAGAAAAATGCATGTCCTCCTAGTCCAGTGGTGGTGCACAATAGTGTTTCAAAAGGGTGTGTGTGAGATACATCAGGATTCTAGCCTTCTTTCTACAGATACCAAAAGGTCCTGCACTTGAAGTATAGGATTAAAAATAGCATTGAACTTTCAAATCTATTTCAATGGATTTAATGTTACAGTTGGCTGAACATATTTAATCAATATTTAATTTCTATTTAATATTTTATTATATTACACATTCACATGACATAAAATTATATAATTTTCATCAAAAATGCTTTGTAATATTATCACCATCTAAAGTTCTCTGCTTCACTGGTTCAGTTATAGCTTCAGTCATGGTTAGCTTAAGGCGACTACTAACAAATTCTGTTTCTGTCATCTCTTCTACACTTGTTATAGGCACTGAAGGGAGTTGCATATGCACTCTTGCAGGTGAACAGTTAGGGAGGCTTAAACCACAAACCAGTGCTATCTAATAATTACTTCAGTGGATTATTATGCATTTGTACCATAGAAGACTTAGATACTACTGTACTTCTGTTGCTCTAACTGAAATATGGCAAAATTATGAAAACAATAGTGGAGTAAAAGAAAGGTGGAGGGAACATTTTTTAAAAAAATACATGCCTATGACAATAAGTTAGAAAAGGCTGACAAACAAATAACGATCTCTGTTTTGTTTAGTAAAGGGCAAATAGCTTTTCCATATCATAGTGCCCCATTTAAATAGTCGCAGACAACATCTAAGAATTGAACTTCTAAGATTCCAGTTTGTGCATTCCTCATTGGATGTTTTCAAATAACAAACTAATAATTAGACCTGCAACAGGAAAGCAAAATTAACCACCTGTAAGCTTGTCCTTATTTGCCAGCTGAAGCTTGTGTGGTATTTCCACACTTCACCATCATTGCATGTTTCTCTGCCTTGAGAGCCAAAAGAATATTAATCAATCTTAGCATCACATTTAAAACTCATTAAAAAGCCCTTTGCCTTACCTCTTGAAGATTAATAACACAAGTCCCACATAACAGTTTAGCAAATTTAAATGCTTCTATTTCAACATTTTGTTTCAAGTGTACTGTAATTATATTATCTTGCTTCTGGCCAATTTATAAAATGCATTCAAATAATATTTATGTCTTCTGTATATTGGGTAATATTGGGACAATCCCTCACTTTAATTACCTACAACACTTGAAAAAGTGTCTATAGATATCTACATAGATTTAACAACATCTAGAGATGTTGAGGATTATTTTAAATTAAAATGAACCATTATTCTGATCTTTGAAAATGTATTTCTATTTAAGACAAACAATTGTTTTCTTTTACAAACATTTCAGTCTTTTTAGCATAGCTTAGCATGTCATATTTTATGATCAAATCAAATTTTTGCCACAAATCAGAATGTAAATGGGGTAATGAGTTTTTCTCAGAATTTAAAAAAGGCCTTGAAAAACTTCATGATGCTTTAAAAAAGGGGGAGAAAATGTTGATGATAAAACACTAAATGATGATCTCCTGTACACTGATCTATGGATTTTGCAATATACGCCATAAACAGGCAGGTGTAATTTCTCTCTATTAAATATATATCAAATTTGTGACATCAACTTTTTTTTTCCTTCTTACAAAAATTTTGTTGAGGATTCTGTAGTGTAGACCTATGAGCCAAAAAATATTTTCAGAATGCCTATAGCCTTTGTAAGAGTATCCAGGGTGCCAGGAACAAGATATTACTAAAAATGGCTGGAACTCAGTAAATTCACACTGCTTATTACTAAGGCTGCGTGTTGGTCACGGAGGTCATGGAACTAAAGGAACGGACTCTGTGACCTCTGATTTCTGCCCAAGCTCAGGCAGTCCCGGGGCCAACAGCAGCAGCAGTTTGAGTGTGGGAGGCGGCTCAGGGCTGGGGTTTGGGGTCCAGGATGGCGCTAACCTTGGGGAGGGCTTCCCGGAAGCATCCGGCATGTACCTGCAGCTACTAGGCGGAGAGGTCAGGGGGTTCTGCATGCTGCCCCTGCCAGCAGACAACACCCCTGCAGCTCCCATTGGCTGCAGTTCATGGCAGGGGCAGTGCTTGGAGCCCCCCCGGCCTTCTCTCACCCTAGTCACTGCAGGGACATGCTGGCCGCTTCCGGGGAGCTGTGCGGAGCTAAGTAGGGAGCCTGCAAGTCCCATCAACCCTCCTCCCCCAGCACCACTACGGGTCTTGAGCCACACCTGCCTCCAGCACCAGCAGGGGTCCTGGGCCACTGCCCATCTTCCCCATAGCACCAGCAGGGGTCCTGGGCCAACCCCCCCCCGCATTCATGGCACCCTCAGACTGCCCCCACCCCAGAGCATCCCTGGCTCCCCATCCCAATTTTTAGTTGGGGGTATATAATACAAGTCATGAACAGGTGACAGGCTGTGAATTTTTGTTTACTGCCTGTGAACTGTCTATGACTTTTACTAAAAATACCCTTGACTAAAACGTAGCCTTACTTACGACCCCAATTCAGCAAAGCACCTAGGCACAGTCTTAAGTTTAATTACTTGAGTTATCCCACTTGCTTCATTCACAAAGAGTGACGCTAATTGCAGATTAATTTGAACAAGTGACGTTGCTAACAATTTTGGACCATCCACAAGTACTAAGGCCAGCACTGCCTGCATTATCTGAACCCTCATGTGAGGGTCGCATATAGGGTTTCAGTCTTCTGATTTATCCAGTCTTTGCCTTCTCTGCAGCTGGGAGCTTGCCGAAAAGAGTTCTCACTGTAATAGTGGGTTTTTCTGTGATGTGGAAACTTGCCCCTGAGGAACTTCACTGAAATGACCAACTCACTTGACAAAGGCTACTGAAAAGCTGTCAGACAGTAATAACTTTTAGATCACTGCCATCTTGAGAAAGATTTGAGCAGTTGTCTCAAAGGTGAAAGGATCCATATCCCATTACCAGTCGCCTGAACTACACAAAAGAAGTTAACATGACCTTCAGCAATAAACCATATTGGAGTGGCATGGCCTCCAAACTATTCCCCATCTCACAGATAACAAACTGGAACATGCCATCAATATTCCAGCATGTGCTGCAGCCCAACTGAAAATAAATGTAATAGCTGGGTTAGTGTAATAAAACCAATTGACAAAATCCTAGTGGAGAGCACGTACCAAGCAACTGGCAGAAGAACTTAGCTGGCTGAAAGGAATAGAGGCAGAGCATGCAAAAAAATTGGAAGTCTTGGGTGTGGCTGGAGGGGGAGTGTGTGCTGAAGTGCTCAGTGATGAGGAGAGAGGAGCCAGCAAGCAGGTAAGTAGTCAGCTTTAGAATATGTTTGAGTCCCAGATCAGGCAAATTTAAGATGAAACACATAACCATAAAACTTAAATCCAGAGGAAAGGTAAGTGGGAAATTGGGGACTCAAATTGACCAGTTTTCCACAGAAAAACCAAAATGATAATCAGAGTGCCACAAATTACTAAGAGACCCACTACCTATGCATTTCAGCCTAAAGAGCCCCAAGTGAGACAGATATTTAAGAGTCTGAGGGATACCCGGTTTGGATAATGCTTTTTGGAAGTAGAGTTCCAGGGACAATAACAACACAAGACCAAGGTGCATATGTGATGGATGAAGAGTCTGTATTAACATACAGTGGAGGAGTCATACTCTAGGGAGGATGAAGATCAACAGTTATGTGGGTGCAATAAGAAACTGGGATAAAGCAGACTGATGTGGAAAGGGAACGCTCAAGGCCATCTCAGAGATTCTATCAGAGAGACTTACTATTATGCTCAGTGGCTATTTAGTGAGGTGAGAGATAGGAGTTTGAACTGTGAACCAGCAGGGAATCAACAGAGACAGCATAGCTCTGATCTTTTATGTTATGCATTTAAAAACAAAAATCTCGGCCTCTAAGCTGTTCAGGGCTGGGACTGTGTCTTCTTTATTTGTCAGAATGATGCCGAGTACACTGTTAGGGACATCCACAGTAAACTAATAAACAATAAAAATAACCAGCTGAACTTTATCTGTTTCATAAATCAATATTCATCCACTGTGTTCAGATTACCTTCACCTCCAGTCTCTGCAACAGGTTGTGCCAAAAGGGAGTGAAATAATAGTAAATTCTTATTGGTAATGCTTCTGAAAAGGAGCCTGGTCTCACATCACTTTTTCAGACTAACTGAAATCAGTGTTAAAGTAAATGCAGATAATCTTGGAAGTACACTGGCTGAGGGACTTGTTATTTGGGAACAACAAGGGAGTTTTCATGTAAATTAATTTGGAAGAGTTACTAATGTTAATAGTTAAGAACTGCAGTTTGTTATTTTTTTTTAAAGAATAATTGGACTAGGATAAATAAAATCCAGTGACAGGGAGAGAATGTGTTTACTGTAAATTGTTCGAGTCCCAGAACTAATTTAAAATAATTCTGGAGAAACAAATGTATTCATCCTCTCAGGGAAAGGGGGAGTAAATATTTTCCATTTGTTTAATGGAATAAGGACATGTGTATGTGGGCTTTTTTCTGGTATAATATCTGTGTTTTCTTTAGAGAACTGAATATAGAGAGACTGTTTACTTTTCATGACTTCAACTACTGCAAAGTGTGATATTTTTGCTAAAAGTGGAAAAAACATCATTTTACCCAAATAGTCACTCATAACTGTCACAACTGCGTATGATTTGATCCTTTCTGAAAAGTTATTTTTAACATCAAGAAAGCAGGATGATAAGCTGCTCACTTATGAAATGTCTGTGCCAGACGGGAATAGGAGGGTTATCTATCCTGACTAGGTCACTAGTGATTATTCAAATTTAACAATTCTCCTGGTAACTAGCCTCCTTCACCTAGCCCTGAAATTAGCATACGCTAACATCTGTAAGTGACTGTAGCAATACAAGGGATTTCTCCACAGATTTCAGGGCATTTTCAGATTTGTTGAGCTAACCCCATGCCCACTTTGGGGTGTGTGTTTTTGTGGGAAGGAGCAAACATCCCTCTCTACAACAAGACAATATAAAGGAAACTATTAGTTTAGATTTCCATGTTTTTCTGGCTCTTTGGCTGATATTGATAAAGATTTTCTAAATTCTCTAACAAACAATAACCATACCTCTGATCCAACCAAATTAGATCTCCTTACACTATTTTCTCCCTCTCTCTCTCACTACTTAGCAGCCTGGAGATGACAATGGTGGTGATGACCATATGTTTGTTTTCGTAGCATTCCCAATGAGTTGGGAATTTTCCAGACATTTAGGAAGAGACTGTTCCGGCACCTACAAACTGACAAAAGCTAGGACAACAGTGAATATAAAATTGGATTAATGTTATTATTTTGTTTTAGCCTCCTTATCTCTGCCCTTGTCCTTATCTCCATTCCAGGCCTTCTCCTCAGCACTGCCATATTACACCATGTCACTAGCATAGCCTAATAATCCCACACTATCCAGAGCAGGCCAGCATCTCCTACAGCAATTAACAGACGGTGCTATTACTGAAAGGGCAGATAAATGGAGATCCAGCAGACTCCTGGCAGCTCCTTTGTCAGGCTGGAAGCCAGTCAAGAGGGGGAAAAAAGACAATGCTAGATTTCAGATTCAGTGTATAATACACTAACTTTATTTGTCTCTGGATGAATCCCTCACACAAAAGCTGCTTTAACACCCTTTCATCATTCTTTACATTTTTTTCTTCTACAATAAAGAGCTGTATCATACATCTGATAAACTACATGACAGTCTGATATGCATGACTAAGATACAAAAAGTAACACTGAACTATGCAAATATCTCAGTTTTATTATCTGTATCTCTTTCCTAATCCTATTATGATTCTACATGTTACATTCAACCATAAATGTGGCATGCAAACAGTAGTAGATATAACAAAAATGGGCCTTTCAGTTGATTTCCTTGTCACTCATAAGATATTACAACTGAATTATAGCCAGATGTATTACTGGCTCTGATCCAAAGCCTGCTGACGTCAAAAGAAAGCTCCACATTGACTTCAATGTGCTTTGGATCAAGTCCTACATGCAGAAAGATAACTGGCAAAAATATAGAGTGAACATGTTCTGTTTTCCACTGAGCAGCTCCCAGAAACCCATATTTCACTATCAGTTTTGCAATATTGACTTCAATGGGGCATTCTACTTAAAAACTGATGGCATGACATAGCCCAAAAGTGTGGTATATAGGATTAAACATTCAAAGTTCTAACTTGATAGGCAACTTCAGTCAACTTTACTTTTGTACTAGCAAGTCAGAGGAGGATTGTATTAGATTAAGGCCTGGTCTACTCTAGTGGGGGATCAATCTAAGTTACGCAACTTTAGCTATGTGAATAACGTGGCTGAAGTTGAGGTACTCAAATTGACTTACCGTGGTGTCTTCACCATGGTGAGTCAACTGCTGCTGCTCCCCATCGACTCCGCCTGTGCTTCTCGTGGCGGTAGAGTACAGGAGTCGACGGGAGAGCACTTGGGGGTCGATCGCTGCCCGCCGATCCGGCAGGTAGTGTAGACATACCCTGAGTGATTCTAAAATTGTACTCATTTCATCAGCAGATACTGAGCTACTCAGACAGTTAGTGAACATCGTCTGTTCCTCTCTCTAAAAAATGGATCAAGACCTGTAAAGAGAACAAATATCTTCCGTAAAGTATACTGAAGTTATTTGCTGAAGGAAGAACAAAACCACCTGGGGTTTTAATATTATTTGTTTCTTTTCTCCTTCCATTATAAACTGCCTGATCCCAACTGGAGCTGGGTAGAGATGGGTGAAATTTTTTGACAAAAAGTAAATTTGCAGAACAATAAATTTATAGGGCACCGAAAAAAATTCACAAATCCAGGTCGAATTCAACAAATAGTTTCAGCCAAAAAGAAAAAAAAATGGGAAAAAATTGAAAATGTCAAAATGATTCATTTCATTTGACCCAAGAAATACCATCCCCCCACCCAAAAAAATTAGTTTCAGTTCCAAATAAGCTGTTTCCGCCCCCCCCCTCGATTCTTCAGTTCCACCATTGAAGCAAAATATCAATTATTCACGCACATTAAAATATTTTGAAGACCCCGTAAATAAGCTTTGGGTTGCCACCACTCTTTTAATGGTATTCACATCCTTAGTAGTTCCTTTATGAAGATCTTCTCAAGATCATCTTTAACCAAAATTGGTGTCATTCTCCCCTCTAAATATTTTACAAGCTTCTCTGATTCCCTTTCTTCTAAAATTTGGAACAAATAGAGTGCTAAAAGCACTTATTAGATTTCAAATTTCAAAAATTAGACTGATTAGATTTCAAATACCACACATCAAGTCACATCATTACTCTGTAAAGTAGTGTACTTTAAACAATAAGCAGATCTAAAAAAAAAATTCAAGGTTAACGCAAAATAAGTATAATATGATGGTTTATTTATGTTTTTTTACAAAGAAGTGAGCATTCCTATAACTGAAGCCTTACATTTCCTTCTTTGTGTTTCAGCCATTTATGTCCAGTTCTAAGCTTGAAAGAGCTAGACAGAAGTATTAACTTATTTAAGTTGTGTGAACTCCAAACTAACCATTTCCACTTATTTCAGTATTACTTCATTTTAAAGTTTCCTTAGCCTGTTCAAACTTGAAAACATCAGGTAAGTTTTATTACTGGAAGAGATTACCCGAGCTCCCATTATTGCAGTTTACCATTTATCATTGCAGCAATACTCTGAGGCTTCATTCAGGATCAAATCCCCATTGTTTTAGGCAATGTACATAAACATGCAAATGTATGGGCCCTGCCCCAGAGAATTTAAGTCTAAGGCCACTTGCTATGAAAGCCATGTAGATCCCTGTACTCCCACAGAGTCCAGTGACTTCAGCTGGTGTTCTTCCATGCAGTCCTCTTTGCAGGTGCAGGTCCTAAGCATTTGATCTAATTCCAACAAGTTTATATAATGTTATATCTAAGAATGCTATATTTTATGACCTATTATGTGTGTATGTGTAATATCTGTAGAACAGGAACGTGTAACTCCAAGTAAAGTTGATGGTAGGCAGTTGCGTGACCTTCAAAAGTTTCAGTCTGACCAATTCAGCTGTGTTTGGATAACCATGGATAAAACAGAATCTACATATAAATCTTGGAGTTAAAGCACTGTCACTGTAAAAAAAAGGTTTTATCTACATGCACTTCAGCAAAAGCACTATGAGTCAATTCCTACTCACATACAATAGTCCCATTTATACCAGTTAGATCTTTTGCTTACAGGCAATCATATTTAGTCCTATATTATTTAAGAAGAAGACTAGGTATAATCTCAACACAAATATAAACATCAACCAAAGCAAGAAACTGGGATTCAAGTCCAAAACAAAAGAGGTAGCCAATAACTCTCTCTCTGAATCTCACTTAGGCATGTCTCATAGAGTCATAAAAAGGATTTAGCATCCACACACATTCAGTCCTGGACTCTTGTAATGAAACTACCAAAAAGAGTGCCAATTGTAATTGCAGGTCTTTTGTGAAGATGACAACTGCTCAGAAGAAACAAAACTGAAATGAAACTGCTCATCTCACATGATTTAAAACAATTTTACAAATAATCTGGACTATAATAGTTTTTTATTTATTGTAGTACTAATTTACCTTTTTACTCTAGAGGATTTTTAGGTAACGTACGCACACTGATTAATTCTGAAGGGGATGATCCTGTCCCCAGCTCTCTGCAGATGTAGAAAGTGCTGAATGCAGCACTTTCCTATGGTTTTGTGGTTCCTGTGATACTTATTGGGGTACCCTGAACCCCAAAGTGACAAGGTGTAAATCACCTTGTTACCTCCTGTCTCCAGTGACCGGGGGGCTTGCCTGTGCTTAACTGGGTGTCAACTCCCCGACTCCACCAGCCCGTTGGCTACCCAAACCATCTCCTCTGGGCTATGCCAACCCTTACTTCATCTTGCAGGTTAACAATATGCGCACCACATTTCCCCAAGCCCCTAGGAAGTGTCCCCCTGTAGTGTCCAGCCCCTTATCCACTGATCACTCACAATAACACTAGGGCTACTGTCCTCAAGGGAACAGTGTACACATCAGTTTGAATGATTCATGACAACATCTGCCCTTTGTATAATACAACAGCCCTGAGATATATTTATAGAGAACATAACAATACATTTATTATCAAAGGGCATGGGTGGCAGGTATCATAGGCCAGGGAAGGCTAAGCCTCCCCTAACCCAACCTGTGGTCCTGCCCATGCTCCCCTTCTCCCCCAAAAGGCTGCAGGGGCTCAGCTTGGGCCAGTGGCCTGGAGTTCGGGGCTTGGGCCACCTGGAGGCCTGGGCCAGTGGGTGGCTTGGGCTAGCCCAGGAGTCAGGCTGGTGCTCGGGTCAGCCAGAGACACGGGAGTCAGATCGGCAAGCAGCTCAGGCTGGCTGGTGCGGCTGGGGCAAGCCGTCCGACAGGCCAGGCGGTTGGGATAGGGCTCCTCCAGCCACATGGGCAGGCGGGGGGCTTGGGACTCTGGTAAGCAGGGCAGGGGAAAGGGGCAGGGCTGGAGGGCTAGCCTCCCCAAAGGGGGGGGTTCACACACCGCCCATGTCAAAGGGTAAAGATTTAAAAGACAGAGAAAAAGTGCATGAGTGCATGAATGCAGGAGACTGGATTAGATGACCTCTCATGGTCCCTTCCAGTCTTACAATTCTGTGATTCTAAAGGATAATGGAAACAAACTGGTGACACATACAACAAAATCATAGCATGATTTCTAGAGAATAAACTGAACAGGCTAACCTTCTGCTTGAAGAAGTATGTCTTACACAAATGTCCTTTGCAGCTTTTCCAACCAGAGAGGTTGAGATCCAGTTTGCATTAATATAATCACACTATGTGATTATTTTCTAGGTGCAGGATAATGAGGTGTCTTCTTTGCCTTCTCTGTATAATGACCAAAGTTTATTGTTTGTACCCAGCGTCAGGATACACCACCCACCCTGGTAACTTATTCTCCAGTGTACTGCCTCCCTGTTGATTTCACATACCCTCATTGACTCCCTTCAAGACTGTAAGAGCATCACAAGCCAGCTGTCTCTGCTTAGCCCCAGTATTTCTCCTGCTTTGCCTGTAGCCCACCACCTAACGTAACTGTGCACAATGAAATATGGGGCTCTCAGCTTCTTAGGCTCTTAGTTCTGTACTATCCTGGACGCATACAGAGTGGTCCACATGTTAGTTTGCATGTCGTGCAAAGGGTGTAGCAGCTGCTACTTCTTTGAGTGCATCTCTTTCCATCAATCGATACATATTACATGGCACCTCCATCCTCAACAGACAGAATTCCTGCAGCCATTGATATTAGTGCAGAACCTCTCCTCATTCCCCCACTCCAAAGTGGCAGCACCTCAGCCTTTGTGCCACTGAGTAATATTATACTAAAATAAGAGAGTTATGAGAACAGTAGTTTCTCATAACAGATCTTCTTAAAGTTTTTACATGCTACTACATTTAGTGTGAAATTTTGCCACTGAATGCACAATTAAAAATTAATTCCTTCTATTTGTAGAGCACGTCTGATTCAGGCACACATGCACAGATTTGCAATATGTGCTTCTATTGTTTTCTTAATTGATTTGGCATAGATGATCAGTAAACAAATATATTTAAAATGTTTTCTTCTAAACCCACGTTATTGTTAGCAGATGTGGAAGATAATGATCATAAAAATAAACTAAAATATTAGGAAACAAAATGCTCATCTAGCTTGAAACAACTGCTTTCCTCATAAATATTTTGAAAAATAACTGAAAATTAATTAAATGTAAGTTAACATTGATTTTATCACTATATGAAAGAACTATCCCATTCCAGTTTTAAATGTGTTTTGATTATGCTACTAGCTGAAATCCTGTGGTATACTGGTTGTGTGGTTGGTTATGTTGATTTGTGAGTGGGTTGTGTTGTGTTGCGATGGCAGATTTGCTTTTATTTCTGCAGATGCTGAATGAGGGTAATGTGCAACAGTGAGGGGCTACATGTATTTTTATTTGGCGTTATTGTGTTTGCTGGTAGTGTTGTTGTGTGGCTGGTTTTGAAGAACTGTGGTTGTTGCACCAAGTAATCAATCATGTGTGCAGTCTCCCTCACATAACCAATGAAATTGTTGCATGTAACTTAACTGTAGAGCCTTGATGGCGATTGGTTGAGTTACCTTTCATATCACAATGGACTAGAACTCTTGGCATGGCATAGATGTGAGATGCTATAGCTAAAAGCCCACACTACTGCACTGGTGTAACTTGTCAATGTGGCTGAAAACTTTAAAAATGGACATTAACAGACCACCGCACACTGTGATAATTCAACCTAGTGATATTCCAAACAAAATGAGCCATCAACCATGCTCACAGCTGTATCCATCACTTCACACTAACTCAGGGATTCCAGGCTTCAGAGTAACACATAGACAAAGTGACCATCCTGGAATCTTATTATATTGATTTGAGAATATAACTTTCAAATACAATTCTTGGGATATAAAAATATAGGTTATATTCTGCTGCATTTACTCAAGCTAAACTCTCAGGGAGTTCATCAGCACTTTTGCCTGAGAAAGGATACCAGGATTTGACACTAACAGTTATGGTGTGATGTTATGAACAAGGAATTTAGCAACCAACAACCTACCCATCTGCCTATCTAGGTACTTAAGGACTTCCAGCAACACACTTTCTGAATGTCTCTCAAGTATTTAAACACAGAAATTACTCTCTCTCTGTTTCTTCTGTCCTCTCTTGCAGGGGAAAAAAACTTTATAGCATTATTTTCTCTTTGGGAGTGTGTGCATATATCAAAGGAAACTAAGTGAGAGAACCTGCATGAATCTGACATTGATCAAGGGGCCTATCAATTTTGATACAAATATTAAATATTTAAATGCTAAATATAACATATTGAGGATTACATATATTATATAAATATATATAGTTTTAATATATTTAAAACTGTTCATCAAAAAGATCCCTTCATTATAAACAAATATAACTGAATAACTAAAGTAGTAATTCATGATTTCATATCAGAACATGAAAGTTGAATCTCAATTTCTACCTAAATTGTAGCTGACAGTGTCAGGGTCAGCGTTTAAAGGTATTTAGGTACCTAAAGATGCAGATGGACACCTAGTGGAATATTTCAAAAGTGCCTAAGTAGTTTGATGCCTAGCTTACTGATTTCAGTGGAACTGAGGGCTTGTCTACAGGACTACATTAATGCGAACTAGGTACTTTATTATTAGCACTTGTAGGGTCTATGTGGGGCAGTTAAAACACAGCACCCTAGTGCATGCTATAATTTACACCCCTGTAGTCCTAACTGCAGGGCCTACCATAAAGCACCTAACCTTAGGCACTTTGGAAAACTGTATTCAGAGCCCATCTGCATTTTTAAGCACCTAATATCTGGCCTAGGCCGGGACCTAGGCTAGGAGTCTTTAAAGTTGTCATCTTATGTAAAAGGCTGAATTGGAAGCTGTAAATCAGCTCCAGCTTAACCTTCAGCACAATTAAAAAAAAAAAACAAAAACCCAAACAGAGGCTCAAATAGCTCTGCTGAATGCTGCCAAGCAGGGTGGGGGATAAGGTGATTTTTTTTTAAAGTGCATCCTGCAGGAATGTCAGCAATAGTTACTCCCGGGGGAATTCTGCACCACTGTGCGCTCGAAAAATTCATCCCTCCCCCATATATAAATAGTGTAGAAAACAACTTCTGCCAGAAAGTTGTTGTAGTTCTGCCTTTTGCCCATTAGGGGCCACTGTGGCACTAAAAAAGAGCAGCTGCTGCTAAGGCAGAGAAGATGTTGCCTTCCTCCCAGTGCCCTGCCAGTGGGGCCAGGTCAGGAGACAGGGTATACAGGGGGACAGACTGTGTGGGGGCACATGGGGCTGCTGGAGGGTCACAGACTGGGGCTCATAAGGGCTAATGGGAGAGGACAGACTGGGGCAGGGGCTGAATGGAAGTGGAAGTGCAGGGCTACATGGGGGGAAGGGGTGGCTAGGTGGGGGCACAGAGACACATGGGGACAGGGGTTGAGGGTGCAGGGGCACATGGGGGAAGTGGGTGGCTGAATGGAGGCACAGGGCCATCTGCGGATGGGGAAAGGGGCACAGGGACACATGGGGATGGGGGAGGGGTGCAGGGATACATAAGGGGTGGCTGGGAGGGGTGCAGAGCCACATGGGGATATGGAAAGGGGTGCCTGACTGAATGGGAGATGCTAGGGGTCAGCCAGGGTCTGCATGGGGGAGGCTCTCTAACAGTCCTTCCCTGTCTCTCTCCCTCCTGCCCCCCTCCGCCAAAAGAAACCTGTTCCATATTTCTCAGACCCACACCCAACAACCTGCCAGGTTGACTCCCAGACTCCTTCCCTCTCCCTCAGCTCCTCCATTCTCCTGACTCCCCCAGGCTTTGCTATGCTTCTGAGGGGAGTGGGAAATACGGTTCTGTATTGCAGTGTAAATGAATTACTCAAAGTTCTGTATTAATTTGCCTAGTAAGGAATCAGTTTGACAAAAAACATTTCCTGAATCTTTCTCATCGTCTGTATTGTTACAGACATACTTGCTGACAGATATTTTGAAATAAATTACCAAAATAATAGAAACTGGTGTGATATTATGTTATTTTGATTAATAAAATATGTACAATTTTGCAGAATTTTAAAATATTGCGTGCACCAATTTTTAAATGTTTGGTGCAGAATTCCCCCAGGTGTAAATAGTGCTTCAAAGGGAAACATCTTCCCTTCACAGACCAGCTGCAACCCTAGTGAAGCAGCCGGGGTGGCTTTTATGATACTGGTGGATGAAACAAGAGGGGATACAGGGATGGCAGTGAGAGGTGGAGAAAGGATGGACTGGGAAGTGCGAAATGTTGTAATTTTAAGATGCCCCCATTGCCTTCCCCACATGCCTTTTCAGCAACAGCATGTGGCTCTTTCCACTTCCAGCAAACTTTCCATTGTAAAAGCTAAGAACCAAAAGCTGATTTGCATGCACGCAATCCTCACATGAGAATGTAAATGTCAACTTGTCTTGGTCAGCAAAAGCTGTGCATGCAAAGAACATACAGTTGCACCTTTGAAAATCTAGACCTTGATTGGGAGTTCTCAATATTCTCAATTTAGTTTTAGAAAGCAGGTTAAAAAGGCCTGTAGGGCAACAATCGACTGGCAGAAATGCATGTGGGATGTTGGAGAATAGGAAGAAGGACCTGGAATATAACAAATACAGGGAACTTTTTTTTTTAGAGGACAAATTTGTTATTTTAATTCAGTTTAGAAGAAATGTGCAATTATTTTCAATGGGAATTCTTTCCAAAATAATGAGGAAGATGTCTGCCCAGCTTTCTTCTCTTCTACATGAGTTATCTCTACAAAAACAAACTCAAGGACTACTTGTCTCTTCTGGAGATCTTGTCAACACAGAAGGGAACGCACACATTTAATGGGACTTCCTCACTGACTCAAATATTGCAATCACACACAGAAAATAGCCTAAAAAAGAAAGAAATCCTTCAGCATACAGTTTGCTTTAAAGAATACCTAACCTATACACACACCCAAAACCTAGTATGTTCTGAGAGATACTTCCAACTCAAAATGAACACCTTCCAGATAATGAAGAGTGACACATTCCAAATATTGATGGTTGCTGCTGGGAATGTGCCCCCTTATGCTTCAGGAAGGAAAATCCTACAATCAGAAGCATGTAAGTAGATACCTGTGCCAATGCAGAGCTTCACTGACTTCAGTGGGACTTTACATGAGCATAAGGACCTACCTATGTAGGTTGGATTGAATGACTGGGGGTGAGATTGGGCCAAAACAAAGTAATAATAACAATAATAAAGGAAATCTGAAACTAACTGAGCCAGAGATTGCCAAAAACAGTTTGAGAAAAGATTGGCTTAGCAGTCTAGTACTCATATTAATTTATTAATTGGGATTTCATTTTTCTTCTTTTGTGGTTAACTTTTGCAATGTTTAAAAAAGCAAAAGGTTTTACTTTATCAAAATTCGGGCTTGCTTTCCAGTTTAGGATTTTTTTTTATTACACTTAGATTACTTTTTCCTCATTACATGAATGCAGCTCCTTCTTGAAAGAACTTTAATGGTTGCTGCACACACTTCAAATTCCGTTAAAGTTTACTCAGGATTTGATTTAACTGGTTATTTTTCCACCAATGAACATGAACTATTCTGTCGTACCATTCACTCATCACTACTTGGTCAATTTTATGCTTTCAGTTCTTTCTTTCAAGCCATTTGCTAATTAAGTTACTTAAAGACATCCTCATTGATTAAAAGTTGCTACATTTTCTGCTTCGTTAGTGAGCACAGGTGAATCTCTAATGTGTTAAAATAATGACTGAGGTATTAACTATTGCTATCACTTTCCTGCTTTAAGTCATTCTTATGCCTCACTATTCCTTGCAGAGCTCTTTGAAATGTGAAGGTTGCAGAGAAGCTATGAGATGTTAGCTTTAAGCTAGTGAGGCTATAGAGAGCTTTTAGGCTTCATGGTAGTTTGAAATCTAATATTTCTCCTTGTTGCAAAGCTCTTGTTATTGCAAGGTCTGAATACTTATCTAAAGTAACTGCTTAATGGAATTAACCTTTCTGCCCCTCTGTACTGGAGTGGCAGTAGGTCAGTGAACTGTCGTTCAGGTAAGCTTCTCTCTCAATACGTTGAGTAGTTCTCCAGTTGTCTTCATTTATCAGACTTTGCTGCAGTCAAACATCATTGAAATTACATAAATTCACTACATTCCTTGCAGTTTAAATCCTTCCTTGGCCAACATGTCTTCCTCCCTACCCTCACCCAAAAGTTTATCTCAGGTGACGCTTGTAACAGTCGCAGGTCATGTTAGTTTCTCAGTGATAGAAGGATTAACTTACCCCCTCCCTTTCTGAACTCATGTCCAGTGTTTTCTGTGTGTATATTTTTAAAGTATTCACTCTAGCATTTCATTTTTATAATATAAAAGAGTTACCTTTAGTGGATTAAATAGGATAATCCCCTATTATGTGGGTACACAAAAACGGTTGATGTTTATGCCAGAATAATGAGTGTAGCATTTTAATGGCTGCATAACCTCACTATATTGTATATATGCAGTGGGCGGAACAATTCTACTTGAGAAGTGGAATGGACAAGTCAAGTTAATATGGGTAAAATTTTCAAAAACCCTTAAGTGATTCAGGAGTCTAGGTCCCATTTTCAAAAGTGATTTATGCACATCAGATCCTCACTGAAAATTGAGAGGAATGTTGGAGCCCATGGCCCAAGTTACTTTTGAAAAAAGGAACTTAGTTGCTGTGACGTGTTGCCCACCCCCCCCCTCCAGGGTGCCACTTTATTACTGGGGTACCACTGAGCCACCTGGTTCCACCAGCCTGGTCTCCCTTACACTATCTTGCTGAGCCAGGCTCTCAAGCCTCCTCCAGCACACAGACACACAGGTATGGACACACCACGCTGCAGGAAGACAGACACTGAAATCAGCTCTGCATGGGAAGGCTTCAGAGCTTGAGAGTTTCCCAGCACTACAGTGCACACCCCTCTGGTGTGTAAACCCAAAATTGTATCGTCTTGTGCTGCATAGAGAACTGTACAGCATAAACTCATGAAATCTGCCCCCTCCCTCAATGTTGAGGAAGATATGCACAACTTTTTGCCCCCCAATTATGAATTCCACTAACTGGTTTTAGAGAAAAGAAAAACAAGTTTGTTAATTACAAAAGATAGATTTTAAGTGACTATAAGTGATAGCAAACAGATCGATGCAGATTACTTTAGTAAATAAACAAAAACCACAAACTGAGCTTAACACACTACATAGGTAGGATATAAATTAGTAAATTCTCACCCTGAGTGATAAACAGGCTGGCAGATTCTTAAGGCACACGTTGCCTTGACTTGCCCAGGTTTTCATACACAGGCTAAAGATCCTTCTAGCCTGGGACCATCACTTCCCACAGTTCAGTGCTTGCCCTTCAGGTGTTTCTAGGTGTGTTGTTGCAGGGGAAGTGAAGTCCTTTCCTGATGTCATTGCCCCCCTTTTATATCTTCTTCTCACTTGCTGGAGAGCTCTTTTGCTCTGACCTGGGCCAAACAGTTTCAATTGTGCAATGTTATCTTCTGAGAGGTTTCTATTGTACACAGTTTCTGAGTTCGTGTGTGCATTTCCTCAATAAGCGGTTAACATTGTTTGGCCTTTCTACTGTTGTACCTGAAAGGCTACTTGTGCTTTCAACCTCAAAACATCTTTCAGTAACACATACACAGCCAAACTTCATAACTCCACAAACAATGATAGCACGTACAATCCAATGAGATATTACTGTCTAGCAGATCAAGACTTTTAGAATGATACCTCACAAGACATACTTTGTACAAAACATATCCTAATTACATGATAGTGGTGAATATTGGGGTGTCAGGGTGTCACAGATGCTTCTGAAAATTTTCCATCTCTAATTTCCATGAATTTATAACTCTTCCTCACAGCACCGAATGGGAAGAAACACTCTTTAACATTGACATGAAATGGTGTGTCCTGAACAGGAAGGATCAGCGCACTGGGAACAGGCAATAGATTCATGACAGGATATTTATTTATTTTTAAAATTATTTATACAGTGCCATAGAGCATGGAGCTTTATGTAACAGAAAATGGTAGAATCCTTTCTTCTAATCATTTACAGTCTAAGGGTCAAATTTTACCACCTTTTCTTACACTTTGAGTAGGTGGATGAGGTTCTGTGGCCTGCAATGTGCAGAAGGTCAGACTAGATCAGTGGCCCCCAAACTGTGGGGCGTGTCCCCCTAGGGGGCATGGAGGAACACCCAGGGGAGCACCACCCAGCCCCACCTCCGCTACAGCTCTGGCCCCCACCACGCCCTCAGCAAAGGCCCCAGCTTTGGCCCCAGCCCTGCTCTCGGTTGCACCCCGCTACTGGCTGTGACCCCAGCCGCAGCTCCAGCATCGGCCCTTGTCCCTCCTTCTGGTACTCAGAGGAAGGGGAGCATGGACAGTTTACGTTACAGGTAAGGGGGGATGCAACATAAAAAGTTTGGGGACCACTGGACTTGATGATCATTATGGTGCCTTCTGACCTTTTAGTCTGTGAGTCTATGATTTCCCATAGATTTCAAAGGGACAACTTATGGAGTAAGGTATTACTCAGCATTAATAAAGATGTCAGAAGCTGATCCTAAGTTAACAGAAGTGGAGTTTACAGCAGCATAAATGAGAGGACAGACAGCGTTTCAGTGGGGACAAGTACAATAGGATTATGTGGGTAGACAGGAAATTAATGCCTGAATCTAGAAGGGTAACAGAAATTTGGGTGGAGGTTAGAGTCTTTTTATCATGTAGGTGAGCATCTGATTTACAAACCTCCTTTAGTATGTTAGGACAGCAAATTACAAGTATAGTGTGTATTACTCAAAAAAAAAACATTAGAAGGGGGTAGAGCAAAAAAGATAGAAAGGGGGAAAAGAGAAAGCAACAGGAAACAAAAAAAAGAGAACAGAAAGAAAGGGTGAGACTTCTCATGAGCACATTATCTCATATACATAAAAAATTATTTCAGTTCTTCCTTTTGCTAAATGCAAAAGAATTCAAGTGGCAGTCAAGCAGGCAACCAGAGTTACTTATTATAGCTGACCTTCCTACCATCATCTCTGTGAATTTACTCTGTGGGAGTCTCCAGCACATTGACACAAATGACAGGCCATGATCACCTGTCCTTAGTGGTCCCTGCTTCTCACGCTACACTGGAGCTTTTATGATTCACTGACTGCCTCTTTCTTCTTGAAACTATGATTAGGAAGCACAAAGATTTCATTGGTATGCCCATGTTACCCAGCTGTACCTGTCATTTTCTCATGATTGTCTGCATCTGCTTGTATATGTTTTTTCAAATCTAAGTAGAATAACAGAATCACAAAAAAATGTATAGTTGTAAAGGACCTTAAGAGGTCATCAAGTCCAGCACTCCGCGCTGAGGCAGAACCAAGTATACCTAGACCATCTGTCACATTCTCGGGTGCAATTCAGACCAGTGAGTGGTTGTGTCACCACCTGCCGTGCAACCTTGGGTGCCTCACAATACTTTGCTGTTGTAGCCCCCAACATGGGCTGCTCAGAACCAGGCCACCAGCATGCACGTCACACCCTGAGTATCTGTGAATAGCTGCAGACTTGGTCCAGCAACTCTGACCGCAGCAGCCTGTCAGCAACACACAAGTAACATCCTAGTTTACACCATCCTTGCTTACTACTAGCAGGATGACCCTAACACGTTCCCTGTTGCAACAGTCTTCCAGCAAGATGGTGATTGATCCTTTCATCAGTCAGAATTTCTCCCAGAGGCCCAAAGGTGCTGGTGCCTTTGTCTTCCTAGGTGAAAGAGAGAACTTGGGGTTTTCTGCCCCCCTCTTTTACAGTCCAGTGAACTTTTGAAGTGGATTCTTCAGAGGGTTACCCTTTAAAGTAAAGAAGGTGACATGGAGTCTGATCGTAAAAGAGGCTTCATGACCTTTCTCCTCACCTGTTTGCTGAAATGCAAATTTGCTCTGTCTCCTGCCATCTCCGCCCCCTACTGTCTGAAGGACCTTGTTTATTACTTACATGTAAATTGTGGAAACGCACATCTCTTTGTTCAGAATAGACCTGTTTAACAACTTTTGCCTAGGCAGGACTGTGTGGGTTTGAACATGTGCTATCAACATCATACACTGAAATACCATAACTTTATATATAAGGTTGCTACATATATTTCACCATATTACTGACCAGTGAGTTATTAGTTTTCAAATGATACCTGACAAGGCATATTTTGTACAAATATTACTACAGTAGTGTGAATACATGGGTGCATTCGGTCACACAATCCCTGGAGGGTTTTTGTCTAACCTGTTCTTGAAAAACATTAATGATGTGGACTCCACAACCACGCTTGGAATCCTATTCCAGAGCTTAGCTATATAATTAGGAAGTTTTTCCTAATATCAAACCTAAATCTCCCTTGCTGCAGATTAAGCCCATTACTTCTTATCCTACCTTCAGTGAACATAGAGAACAATTGATCAGAGTCCTCTCTATAACAGCCCTTAACATATTTGAAGAGTGTTATTAGGTATCTTCCCCCTTCCTCCAGTCTCCTCTTTTCAAGATTCAACATGCCCAGTTTTTTTAACCTTTCCTCATAAGTTGTCTAAATCTTTTATCATTTTTGTTTCTCTCCTCTGGACTCTTTCCAGTTTATCTACATTTTTGCTAAAGACTGGTGGTGTCCAGAATGAAAGGAGTGGAAGAAGGGTGGGATTAGCAAGCAAAGCTATCTTACTGAGGTCAGAACATGTAGGGATAAAGTGAGAAAGGCTAAAAGCCAAGTAGAGTTGAACCTTGCAAAGGGAATTAAAACCAATAGTAAAAGGTTCTATAGCCATATAAATAAGAAGAAAACAAAGAAAGAAGAAGTGGGATCACTAAACACTGAGGATGGAAAGGAGGTTAAGGATAACCTAGGCATGGCCCAATATCTAAATAAGTACTAAATAAGTGCTGGGGGTCAGACTAGATGATCACATTGGTCCCTTCTGACCCTAGAATCTATGAAACTATGAAACCTTCACCTGAGGCCTCAGCCGTGCCTAGTAAAGGGGACAATTACCTTCTGTGTCGAACATACGACACTCCTATTAATACATCCCAGAAACAGGATCAAAGAAAACAAAAAAGAAACAGGATTTGGTAGTGTGAACTCTTCAGGAAACCTTCATAACTTGTGTCTCTCTTAAGGGATAGTATTTTAGTGTGGGATTTGCAAAGGTATTCAGCATTGGACTGACAACTCCCATTCACCTCAATGTGAGCAGTCAGGCCAATACTGGACACTTCTGAAAATCCTTTATTGTTCAGCTAGCTCCGCTAAGGCTAAGTGATTTATGCATGCAATTTTTCTTCTGAATAGCAAACAAGCAGCTAATAATTATTTAAATCACCTAATACATTGTCAGGTGACACTGACTCCTTCCTAGGTGGATAAAAAGAGCTATCTGGATTAAAAGTCTACACTATACATATGGACCTTACATGAGGTAGGTCTTTTTGAGTTTCATGAGCTGCTTTCTCAAGCTATTTTTTGAAAGTGGAGAAATCCAGCCACATCTCATATATTAGGCTGAAAACTGCTGGAACAGTAGCTTTTAATTCTTATGCATCACATCTTTGTCACATCACATCAGGAATACCAAATATGCTCATTCATTTAAATCTAAGTTACATACTCTTCAACCAAGAATTTGTTTTCTGATACCATGTGTACTTTACTATTGTTCATCCTGCTACATTTTTTTGTATCTATCACTGAACTACACGGTCTAAGAGTGCACTGTATGGCAGAGTATACTCCTGGGGGAATTCTGCGCCAGAAAATACTGTGCACAATATTTTAAAATTCTGCAAATTTTATTTGTCTAAATAACACTATCTAATTATACCAGTTTCAATTATTTTGGTAATTTATTTCAAAATACCAGTCAGCAAGTATGTCTGTAACAATACAGACACACCCAAAAATTCTCCCTGGAGTAGAGAGTTAAAGAAACCCCCAAGACAACCCAGTTCCTGTTTCTCTACCTCCTCCCCCACAGAGCCCAGCCGGGGACTGTGAAACTCTCACCCCCTAACCCCAGAGGCCAGCTGTGCCTCCCCAACCCTAGGCCCAGACACTCACATCCCCTCCCCGACAGAGCCCACCCACAGCCCCCTAGTCTACACACCCATATTCCCTTCCCTCCAGAGGTCAGCTGTGGGGCTCCTCCTGGCCCAGACACTCACACTCCCTACTCTCCCCAGGCCAGGGATCCAGAGGGAGAAACAGCCTGATGCTGCATTCCAGGCTTGCATGGAGCTTCCTGCGTGCCACCACCTCCTTCCTTCAGGGCGTGATGAGAACTGCAGCTGCTGGGAACCCTCCAGTTCCCTCCCCCTTGCCCCGGCCTTGTCTTCTATTTGTGAGCAGGCCTCTGCCAGATCCAGCGGCCCCTAGTGGCAGCCAACATCTCTACAGCCCATTTCTTGAGGGTGGGTGAATTCTGCATGTACAACATTAATTTCTGCAAAACTGTGCACTGCACAGTGGACCAGAATTCTCCCAGGAGTAAGAGTACCCAAAAACATCTTGTATGCAAAAAGTACAAATGACTGTGACAAAATACACTTAAGTTGTGAGCTAGAAGAAAAATAATTACCATATTCAATCTCTATCCCGTAATGACTGAGTGACATTAAAAGTATTTTAGAGTAAAAATATGTTTCATATACTAAGTTGAATGAACCTGTTTGGTTAACATTTAGTTACAGGTAGCTGTAACACTGGACTCTTTGAGTGAAAGCCTGGCCTCACTGAAGTCAATGACAACATTTTCATTGACTTTAGTGAAACTAGCATTTCATCCTTTGTCTTTATAGTATTAACGCTTTACTATGGGATTCTTAACACATCAAGATAACAGACAGAACTTTGCTGATTTTTGAGCCAGATTTTCTAATCCACTCTGGCCCATCTGTAGAGCCCTGGAAATCTGTGGATATCTGCTTTATATATGTGGATACCTCACAGACTCATAGACTTTAGGGTCAGAAGGGACCAATATGATCTAGTCTGACCTCCTGCACAAAGCAGGCCACAGAACCCTACCCATCCACTTCTATAACAAACCCCTAACCTATGTCCGAGTTATTGAAGTCTTCAAATTGTGGTTTGAAGACCTCAAGCTGCAGAGAATCCACCAGCAAGTGACCCATGCCCCACGCTGCAGGGGAAGGCGAAAAACCTCCAGGGCCTCTGCCAATCTGCCCTGGAGGAAAATTCCTTCCCGACCCCAAATATGGCGATCAGCTAAACCCTGAGCATGTGGGCAAGACTCACCAGCCAGCACTCAGGAAAGAATTCTCTGCAGTAACTCAGATCCCATCCCTTCCAACATCCCATCACAAACCACTGGGCATACTTACCTGCTGATAATCAAAGATCAATTGCCAAAATTAAGCTATCCCATCATACCATCCCTTCCATAAACTTATCAAGCTTAATATGTCTTTTGCCCCCACTACTCCCCTTGAAAGGCTGTTCCAGAACTTCACTCCTCTAATGGTTAGAAACCTTCGTCTAATTTCAAGTATAAACTTCCTAGTGTCCAGTTTATACCCATTTGTTCTAGTATCTACATTGGTACTAAGCTTAAATAATTCCTCTCCCTCCCTAATATTAATCCCTCTGATATATTTATAAAGAGCAAGTGTATCCCCCCTCAGCCTTCTTTTGGCTAGACTAAACAAGCCAAGCTCTTTGAGTCTCCTTTCATATGACAGGTTTTCCATTCCTCAGATCATCCTAGTAGCCTGTCTCTGAACCTGCTCCAGTTTGAATTCATCCTTCTTAAACATGGGAGACCAGAACTGCACACAATATTATTCCAGATGAGGTCTCACCAGTGCCTTATATAATGGTACTAACACCTCCTTATCTTTGCTGGAAATACCTCGCCTGATGCATCCTAAAACTGCATTAGCTTTTTTAACAGCCATATCACATTGGCGGCTCATAGTCATCCTGTGATCAACCAATACTCCAAGATCCTTCTCCTCCTCTGTTGCTTCCAACTGATGTGTCCCCAATGTATATCTAAAATTCTTATTATTAATCCCTAAGTGCATGACCTTGCACTTTTCACTATTAAATTTCATCCTAATACTATTACTCCAGTTTACAAGGTCATCCAGACCTTCCTGTATGATATCCCGGTCCTTCTCTGTGTTAGCAATACCTCCCAGCTTTGTGTCGTCCGCAAACTTTATTAGCACATTCCCGCTTTTTGTGCCAAGATCAGTAATAAAAAGGTTAAATAAGATTGGTCCCAAAACCGATCCTTGAGGAACTTCACTAGTAACCTCCTTCCAGCCTGACAGTTCACCATTCAGTACGACCCCTTGGAGTCTCCCCTTTAACCAGTTCCTTATCCACCTTCCAATTTTCATATTGATCCCCATCTTTTCCAATTTAACTAATAATTCCCCACGTGGAACCGTGTCAAATGCCTTACTGAAATCGAGGTAAATTAGATCTACTGCATTTCCTTTGTCTAAATAATCTGTCACCTTCTCAAAGAAGGAGATCAGGTTGGTTTGGCATGATCTACCTTTAGTAAAACCATGTTGTAATTTGTCCCAATTACCATTGACGTCAATGTCCTTAGCTACTTTCTCCTTCAAAATTTTTTCCAAGACCTTACATACTACAGATGTCAAACTAACAGGCCTATAGTTACTCGGATCACTTTTTATCCCTTTCTTAAAGATAGGAACTATGTTAGCAATTCTCCAGTCGTACGGTACAAACCCTGAATTTACCGATTCATTAAAAATTCTTGCTAATGGGCTTGCAATTTCATGCGCCAGTTCCTTTAATATTCTTGGATGAAGATTATCTGGGCCCTCCGATTTTGTTCCATTAAGCTGTTCAAGTTTGGCTTCTACGTCAGATGTGGTAATATCCACCTCCATATCCTCATTCCCGTTTGTCATCCTTCCATTATCCCTAAGCTCCTCATTAGCCGTATTAAAGACTGAGGCAAAGTACTTATTTAGATATTGGGCCATGCCTAGGTTATCCTTAACCTCCATTCCATCCTCAGTGTTTAGCGGTCCCACTTCTTCTTTCTTTGTTTTCTTCTTATTTATATGGCTATAGAACCTTTTACTATTGGTTTTAATTCCCTTTGCAAGATCTAACTCTACATGACTTTTAGCCTTTCTCACTTTATCCCTACATGTTCTGACCTCACTAAGGTAGCTTTCCTTGCTAATCCCACCCTTCTTCCACTCCTTGTAGGCTTTCTGCTTTTTCTTAATCACCTCTCTGAGATGCTTGTTCATCCAGCTTGGTCTACAACTCCTGGCTATGGTTTTTTCCCCCTTTCTTGGGATGCAGGCTTCTAATAGTTTCTGCAGCTGCGACTTAAAGTAATTCCAGGCCTCCTCCGAATTTAGATCCACAAGTTCTTCAGTCCAATCCACTTCCCTAACTAATTTCCTTAATTCTTTAAAGTTAGCCCTTGAGAAGTCAAAAACCCTAGTCCCAGATCTATTTTTGTTTATCCTTCCATCTAGTTTGAACTGAATTGGTCATGATCACTCGAACCAAGGTTGTTCCGTACAACCATTTCTTCTATGAGGTCCTCACTACTCACCAAAACCATATCTAAAATGGCATCCCCTCTTGTTGGTTCTTCAACTACTTGGTGAAGAAATCCATCTGCTATCACATCCAGAAAAATCTGAGCCCTATTATTCTTGCTAGCACTTGTCCTCCAGTCTATAGCTGGGAAGTTAAAGTCTCCCATGATCACACATTTCCCATTAGTGTTTACTTCATTAAAAACATTAAAGAGGTCTCTATCCATATCCAAATCAGATCCCAGCGGTCTGAAGCACACTCCAAGCACTATCTCAGGGAAGGCTCTAGTAGCTTTCTTTCCCAGTGTGATTTTTGCCTAGACAGACTCTGTCTTGTCCATTCCATCACTTCTTATTTCTTTACAGTTAACCTCATCATTGATATACAATGCTACTCCACCACCTTGGCCTTTATTTCTGTCTTTCCTAAACAGCACATAGCCTTCAATACCTGTACTCCAGTCATGACTACTATTCCACCATGTTTCTGTTATCCCTATAATATCCGGTTTCACTTCCTGCACCAGTAGCTCTAGTCCCTCCATTTTGTTACCTAGGCTCCTTGCATTAGTGTAGACACATCTTAATTTTTGCCGTTTGGCTTCACTGACATTCTTTACCCTGTTAGGCACAGACATTCTACCACCAGCATCACCTGTTAGTCTGGTATCTACACTACCCTTCCTCCTTATGTCAATTCTTCTGTCCACGGCTGTATCCCCTCTTACTTTGTTTTCTTCACTCTCAAGGTTAAATTCCGGCATGGAGATCACCTGGACATCTCCCAACCATCTCCCCCAAATTCCTAGTTTAAAGCTCTCTTAATCAGTTGGGCAAGCCTCCATCCTAGGAGTCTATTTTCCTCCTTACTCAGGTGAAGTCCATCCCGAGAGAACAGTCTTCTGTCCATAAATGCTTCCCAGTGGCTGTACATCCCAAAGCCCTCCTTATAGCACCACTGCCTGAGCCATCTGTTGATCGCCATCATCTTGTCACACCTTTGTTGCCCTTCTCTAGGAACCGGCAAAATCCCACTGAAGATCACCTGAGCCTCGATTTCCTTAAGCGTCTTTCCTAGTCTGGCATAGTCTCTCTTGATACATTCCAGAGAGTATCTAGCCATATCATTCGTTCCCACATGAAGGACAATCAACGGATTCTTTCCTGCTCCCGCTAGGATCCTTTTCAGCCTCAGGTCCACATCCCGTATCTTAGCACCCGGCAGACAGCACACCCTTCTGTTCTCCCGATCAGCTCTAGTTACAGGCCTGTCTATCCTTCTCAGTACGGAGTCTCCAATCACATAGACCTGCCTTTTCCTGGTGACAGTGTGATTCTCCGGTCTTTCCCCTGCACCCACTGGCTGCATGTCCTCTCGATTCCTATTCACCCTTGCGATCCTCCTGGGGCTTATATTTGGTGTTACCTCCATTGACTCCTCCCCTCCTCCTGTAGGACTAACAGCTCTTCTCTTTTTCCTTGCCCTCTCTCCTTCAGCGACCACCTGCTGTACCCCTTCTTCATTTTCCAGCTCTGCAAACCTGTTCCTCAGTTCTATTTCTCCTTCACTGGCCCGTCTTTTCCTCTGCCTGGTTCTCTTAGTCACATGCTTCCACCGTCCACTTTCCTCACCCAGCAGTCTCTCCTCAGAATTCTTTGGTCCTGCTTCCATCTGCAAGTCTGAGCTTATCCCTTCAGCCCCCTTGTGTCTGTGCTCCATCATCTGCTTGAACCCCCTTCTAAACTTGACCAGAGTTTCAACCTGCATCTCCAGTCCTCTGATCTTTTCTTCCATCAGCTCTATCAGGCGGCACTTCATGCAGTGCAAACTCTTTTCAGGTACCCCCTCCAGGATCATGTACATGCTGCAGCTTCCACATCCAGTCATTCTCATTGTGTCTTTCACTGCTACCTCTGTATCAGTCATAGCCTTCCCACTTAAAACCTGGTAGTCCAAGAAACACAACACAACACAAACACCCAACAGGCACCAGAACACTGGCAGACCACCACCCACTCCCTTTACTAGCCTGTCAGTTCCTCTGTCTAGGTCTCAGTCTCCCCCGCAACCTCCCCCTGTAAACTCCCTCTGAAACTCCCCTGTTTACAGCTCTGTTTGCTGGCTGCTGGCTGTTGCGCCGCTGCAGCTGTCTGCATCTCCGGAACCTGTTTGCGGATGGATGTGGATCCAAATTTTATATCTAGAGCCCTGCAAATCTGCAGATATCCATGGGATTGGATGTGGATACAAATGTTCTATCCACATAGGGCTCTAGTGCAAAGTGGACAGGTTCTGCTCAGAAACCACCAGTAGGAATTCCCCTTACAGAGGGGAAAAACCTGTTGCTATCAATCTGGCAGAGACAGCAGAGCCTCAAGGAAGGGGATGTGTCAAGGGAAGAAAGATGCAAGGAGGAGCCAGACAGTGATATGGTAGTATGGCACTCTCTGCAGCTGATTTTCGTTAGTGTAGGTTGCATAGGGATCTTGCACCAGTGGCTTAAGTTAGAGCAGGAAGTCAGCAACCTTTCAGAAGTGCTGTGCCAAGCCTTCATTTATTCACTCTAATTTAAGATTTCGCATGCCAGCAATACATTTTAACATTTTTAGAAGGTCTCTTTCTATAAGTCTATAATATATATCTAAACTGTTGTTATATGTAAGTAAATAAGATTTTTAAAATGTTTAAGAAGCTTAATTTAAAATTCAATTAAAATGCAGAACACCCCGGACCGGTGGCCAGGACCCAGCAGTGTGAGTGCCACTGAAAATCAGCTAGCATGCCGCCTTTGATACGCATGCCATAGGTTGCCTACCCCTGAGTTAGAGCAAGCCCCCTAATTTGGTGCTGCATCAGGAAGCAGGGAGTAACCAGCTTCCTATGCCCTGCCACTCATCCTCCTTGTAGTACAGGGTACAGGGCAAGATTTCAGCCAGAGTCATTATTCCTGTAATCCAATCTAGTACATTTGTAAACTGGAGTTTTGTATTACGTGGTAGAATTCACTTTCACATTAACTATATTTCATTTTTCTATCCAATACTGGCAGTTGTACAATAAAATGTTCTTATCTTATTGTAATAAAAATTACCTGTCTGAAACATTTATTTACCTATTAGAAAATTGTTTTTTATACTTTATTGATATTGTATTAATTTTTTAGATATAATATTACAACCTTGACAGGGCACCAAAGATGGCAGTGCTTAAATAGATGGCGAGAGAAAGGGAGAGAGAGTGTTAATTTGAGAAGATCCCTGGATCTCAGCTTCCAGTTTGGATTCAAATATTTGCTGGATGATAAAATGATTGTATCATTCCCAGCATAACAAGAGACTCTATTAGGTGAATGTAGATATCAGGAATGGAATACCTCAGCTTCCTCCTAAATCTTTTATTACACAAACACACACACACACACACACAGAAAGAGAGAGAGAGAGAGAGAGAGAGAGAAAAACATGGAAGATATCAAGACTGATAGACTCATTCATTTCTGAATCTCCCGTCTTCCTCTTCACCAAGCTTCTGGCTAGTAAAACCCTCTTTCCTTCCTCATGCATCATCTGTTCATTTTAAGTCTATCACCTTGAATAAGTATGGTCACATTGGATCTAATTTTGAAAGAATAAATATTTATTCTAAAAACAATTTTATGCATTGAAGTCATAGTCCTGTGTTTTAAGGATCTATGTCACCTATATTCACTATAGCTGTTAGCCTGGAGGTTCTGGGGTTAAGCACCTGCAAAAATCACTATTTAATTCAAATAGATACTTCTCCTTCCGAAGCTAGCCAAGCCTTCCCCCTTTTCCAATGGCTGAGTCACAGACTATGCACAGATAAGGCTCAGTGGGCAACGAACTGAGAAGGTTGAGTTTGCCAGGTGATAGCCTACCATGAGGACCAGATTTCTCCCTGGTTGACTGAGCTCTTCAATTTGGCCATCTGGAAAACTAAGATAACAACACAGGAAGAAAATAGGACCATCTTGTCTGATTTAATTACCCACACGCACACATACACACACTTTTCCTCTGAAATCTTTTGAATAACCATCTTTTCTAACCATCTAAATAACCCTTTTTGTATAAAATGAGAAGTCATCTGGGGAGCACTTTCCAATTAACATGTTAATCAATGTTTGTCTCAAAAAGGCTTAGAATTGTTATAAATATCAGAACAGCATGTGTGAAGCTTGTGGGGTCCAGTGGAATGGCTTCCTTGGCGGGAGAGCTGTAATTGAAAGCATCACTTGGAAAGGGGCAGTTACAGTGTACAAAAATCGGATTTGTTTGTATCTTTGGCCCAGAAAGAAGTATAGTTTTTTGGGTTTTTTTTAAGATTTAAAGAAAATATGTTTGTAAAAATTATGTACTACTTCACCAGACTATACTGACCTACTAATTGCAATGTCCAGAAGATAAGCTAATTAAGCCAAATTAAGAGTTGCCACACCCCATAAACAATTATATTGCATCTAATCTCTTGTTCTAACTGCTATTACATTGGCAAATACTTTTAGTTTTTAATTATAGTAGCCACTAGTTTATGAACATATTTCCAGTTATTTGAATACAAGAGAAACTGTAACTTTATGCATGCTTAAAAGGAAATCTTTCAGTGCAGTCCTGAGCCAGTTGTTTCTTTAATACTATTTTCTTGGCTCTGTCTCTTACTGGTTCCCCATCATGTCAGTTGCATTTACCATAATCATTGACAGTGAAAAGATAATGCGATATGAAGAAAAATGTTAATTGTTTCTGTAAACACAATCAAAGTGCATTTATACAGTAATTACTTTCTTCACTTTTTTTCTACTAGGCTCTTATATCTTTAAAGTAGAGAGCAGATCAATTCATTATTCTTTATAGTTTATTTAAGGCATTTCAAAAACATCAATCCATAAGATTGTAGCAGCATCACACGCCAAAGTCAGTTAAAATCTAGTTATCACAGACAGCTGTAGTGAAAATTGTACACATTAGTATGACCCCCATTTCTAAAAATAATCAGTACTTATTATTACCACTCATTGTACTAAAATGGAAACTTGAATTCAATTTCATTGCTACTAGAATTAACAGCAACCCAGTGTAAGTTTCTACTTTCACATTTCATTTTGACTCATTAAAAAAGTCACATAATAAACAAGATAGCTCAAATGAAAGTGTCCTTTTTTTGCACAGTGGTTGCCATCAAAATATTTACCAAGTGGTTCTGCAGGTATTCTGTCTTCTACATAGAGTGAAATACTGCCCTGACATAGATACTACAAACATCTTAATGGCATTCCAGGATGTCTTACTGCAATATAGTTAATATACCCAAGTACTGGGGTACAATTTCTCTAACTTTTTTCATGTTAAAATATAAAACATGAAAAAGTCATTTTTTTATGAATTTGCTTATCATTGCCTATTACTTATATAACAGCAATGTTGTGCTAGGAACTTTACACATAGGTAGGAAGACTATGATCCTGCCATTAACATCAAATTGTCACTTATAAAATGCAAGAAACTAAGCCATATCTTACCATCAAAGCTCATGTTTCTTCTCCAGTGGAGTGAATGGTAATTCTGAACCAAAACTGATGGCAGAATTTGGCCAGAAACATGGCAGATGTACAGTAGTATGTGCACTATGAAAGGATTTGGCAGCAGTAGCCAAATTAATGTTAACATATTGGGCATCACCTGGATAAAGTCTCCCCCACTGTATTGATAAGACAGTCTGAAAACACCTATGAATTGCTTTTTACCCTAGTTCTTTAGAATGACTTTATATTTTCTAATGACAAGAACATGCCTTGTAAAATGATGGGTTTAAATGATGTTTTGGTACAGGCCTATGATTAGAGCAGTGAGATCTTTGCCGGAGACTAACTCAGGAAAATACTGGTGTTTTGTAGACTGGCTCCAACATGTAGGTATACACTTCTCTTTAAGCATTAAATGTAGGTGGCCTTCTTGCTATTTTGGGAATTTGAGAGAAGCAGTGAGCAGCAGCTCTCACGGGCAGAGACCAGCAACAAAGAAGCAGAAACAGGAACTATCTGCCTACCTTACCCTAAGTTTGAGACCCAGACCAGTGGTGATGGGTGGGAGAGAGAAAAAGAGGTGGAGTTACCAAAGCCAGAAGCCTGATTGACATGCCAGGTGACCGACCACAGCCAGGACCCTAAGACATGTACACTGAGCATGGACTGACACAAAGCGTTTGGGGGAAAGGAATGGCTGCAGATTGTTCGATGTTAGCAGCAGTATGAGATGTTGCCCTATATTTTGCTAATCAGTCACAGCAGCCCAACTGGTCAGAAGCTGCCAAAGGAGTGTATCTTCTCAGTTAATTGTCCCTGAAACAGCTCATGTACAGAAAACACTAGGTGGAGAGAGACACCAGTCTCCTCACCCAAGCAATTGCCGGTCACAAACCAATGGGGAGAGATGGAACTCCTGAACTCCATATCCAGAGGCAGAGGTCTGTCCGCTAGTCTCTCCCCTTGAGCCTTCCTTTCTCTAGGAGACAACTGAAGGCCAGGGTTGACCCACCTGACACCTGCTTCTCTGAGAGAGTTAGGAAAGGGTTCTGGAGTGATCATAATCCTGCTCTGTGGGTACACAGCCAAATGAAGGCTCACCCAGAGTTAAAGAGGTATGTGGCACCATGTCACACACAAGTGACTGTCAGATCTGCAACACTATTTTACTGTATAAACTTATTTTCATTCAGTCGGCCCTGTAGAGCTCCAATACAAATAACATTAGTACACTTTGACCATCTGAGAGCTGCAGATGAAGCCCAGGATTTCACCCACTCAGGGCCGGCACTTCCATTTAGGCGACCTAGGCAGTCGCCTAGGGCGCCAGGATTTGGGAGGACGGCATTTTGCGGCCCTCAGCAGCAATTTGGTGGCGGGGGGGTCCTTCTGCGCTCCAGGTCTTCGGCAGCAATTCTGTGGCGGGTCCTTCACTTGCTCCGGGACCCACCGCCGAAGTGCCCCGAAGACCGGGAGCGTGGAAGGACCCCACCGCTACCGAGTTGCCGCCAACCAGGAGTGCGGAAGGACCCCTGCCTAAGGTGCCAAAAACCATGACGCCGCTCCTGCACCCACTTGCCTAATTATTCCACATGAGATTTTGATTACATTAAGTTACTGGAGAGGATATTTTTATGTAACGAATTGTCTGATTATTTCTGTGAGGTTTACTTCTTAATTCAGTTATCTGTTCCCCTTGATTCTCCTGCCATTGTCTTTGACCCCGTCCTTAGCCCGTCTTTAGTTTTACCCTCTCTTTTCTCCTAAAAAATAGTTCATTCCTTTTAAAAATTGATTGGTCCCTGATTCCTTTTAATTCTTAGAGTCCTAGTGGTCAGAGGGGCTATATAAATTTATTCACCTGGCCAATAGGCGGAGACACCATAATTTTAGCTTAAGAATAATTTTAGCTCCAGCAACTAGTCAGCTAAAGGCAGATGCCTGCTATCAGTCCAAGAAGCATAAAGAACCCAGGGCCCAGTAGGTCTAAGGAGGGTAAAGCAAGTGAACTCCACTACTCTTGGAGATCGAGGGTGCTTCAGGAGGGGGCTACACATACCCCTGGCATATTACACCTTGTTTTATGTATAATTATTAATGTTTACAGTGCCTATCGTGGGGGCAGCAGGCACTTGAAGTATGTGGTGGGAGGGAAAATCACAAAAAACAGACACAAAATCACCACAAGAACAAAACAGAAACTGCTAGTCAAGAACTGAACAAAATAAATGTGTCTTGCATCGTAGCCTGAAGGTTCTGACAGAGTTCTAAGGAGAGCAAGTTCCACAAACAGGGCCCTCAGCAGAGAAATGCCTGCCACTCGACAGGGGTCTTCAAACTTTAGATCCAAAAGCAACAGCTTCTCATCTAATCTTATCTCAGATAACTGGAACCAATCCATACAGAGCTCACTACTAACATCATAGATTGTACCCAGAAGCCATCAGAGAGGCAGGGATAGATTTCAGTACAGTGTTTATATTTGCCCACATCACTCAGACAGAAGGTAGCAGCTTTATGCACATGCTGGTGCACTTACTGCTTTATATTACTGTATACTGAGTGACTTTTTTTTTTTAACTGTATCAAGCACAGGCTCTTGACCTAAAGAAGCTCAAACTCCTCTTAAGAGTTGGTTATGAGGAATCTGTAGGATTTAATTAGAGAAGCTTATCTAGGACAATTGAATTACAAGAACAGCTCAGTAATATAACAGGTTTACTGTCTGGAATAATGACTTCATTTAAAACACGGATGCTCAATTAGACTTGTCAATGTATATGCACTGCTGTTTCCATGTTGCTGTACGGCAATGTCAGATCATCAGCCTCTCGAGGCAGCAGTGATGATGAAATGGGAATGTTTTACAGTGACAAGTGCAATTCCTGAACAGATAAGCTGAGACTGAGTGTTCTAAATAGAATGATTATTTTCAGAAATAAAGCCAAAAGCTTAGTATACTCTTGTGTACTCTTTCTTTATTTATCTCTGAAACTCTCGGTATCTGCTGAAATCCTGAGAACATCACTCAGAATGAGATTTTTCATGTAAGCTAACTTGCCAAGCTAAACATTTTGAAAAAGAACAAGGACAGTTGTCAAAAATAATGATATCCCTCAAAATTTCAGAAATCACAATGTAAGTCTCTCAGTAATTTTTACCAGCAAAATGAAAATATTTTAAGATGCTTTCAAAACCAGTGTAGTAGTAGCATATTAACAGCTACTATTCACAGGTTTTAATTTGTTTCCTCTCTTTCCTACATTACCAAATCTTCAATCAAAGTTTCTCCTCATACTGCAGATTCATATGCATACTTTGTTCAATTTTGTTAAAAATGAAATATATACAATGTTTGCAAAAAAGAACAGGAGTACTTGTCGCACCTTAGACACTAACAAATTTATTTCAGCATAAGCTTTCGTGGGCTACAGCTCACTTCTTTGGATGCATCTTTGCAATAAATATGAAATCACTGTATAATACTCATTCTCATATGTATGACCCCTTCTAAGATCATAAATAACAGTTTGTGTTAGTGCATCATACATATTTGTGCTAACTCATTTTCAGTCTTCCAGCCAAACTCTGCAGGTGAGAACTGCTACTTTCTTGTTCCTATCAATTATCAATGCTTGTATTAATTAAGAAAAAATCAGCAAAGAGTTTACTGCAAATTTTCCCAGTTCGAGAGACAGAGAGAGAGAGAGAGAGAGAGAGAGAGAGAGAGAGAGAGAGTTTTTCTGGGATTGCATTGAGGTGATCAATTAAAAACATATTTACTTCAGATATGTAAAAGACATTTTATAACATTGGTAAAAAAGACCATTTGACAGCAGATGCGAAAGTGTCTTAATTCCTTTTACACAGGGAGAATTTATCTGGGCAAGAGGAATTGTTCTATGGCTAAAAATAATATTCAGGAAAGCAACATGATTGATGAATACAATGATTGTTCAGCCACACTGATCAAAGCAAAGTCTTAGGGCTTTTAAATATTCAGTAGAGTCCCTATACACAATAGATTCTTCCTGCTGCAGAGATGGTATTATATTATGCAAATATACAATGTAAGAGACAATTTTAGTTAGTAGGAAGGATAATATAATATATTTTAATATGTCTTCTTTATTAACAGTGATAGTATGTTCCATATATGAAGGAAATTGTTTGATACTGTTACTGAAAGACGAATTGCTATTAAGTTTAGCATATAGGATATTCAAAGTAGTGCTGCCACCTTTTGGTTATATTTAGTCAAAATAAACAATTCTGACAGTATTTGCTTGCACACTGGAAATGGTACAGCAACAGAGATTTATGGCACAATGTTAAAATATGCAGCAAAGACAGATCTCCAGGCCCTAAAATTAGAACAAGATGCTCCTTGGCTTAAAATTTCGGTGAGCATGACCTCCTTTAAAGATGGAGCCAGCTTTTCCTGGTCAGCCACAAAGCATGTGCCGATTGACACCAGACCACATGATTTAAAATTAATGCTTAGCTCCTTGCTTTTGAAAAGACAGATTTATGTCTGCAGAAAGATCTCCATGAGTTAGAATCAGCAGAAGGGAAATATTCCTGTTAACCAATCTGATGCCATTTGAGATCTTGTCTCCTGAAGTTTTTATAACACTTTAAAGAAAGAACATTCTATGTAAGGATCAAATTAATCCATATGTGCAGAATACTAATTCTGTCCTTTTAATATGACAAGTGTAAAAAATGTACAAAGAAGATCATTTTGGACCTGACTAAGAAGTACAAAGAGGTCACACATTCTTTCACACACACTAACTAGCCTGAAAGCCCCTGCCATACCCCAAATGTAACTTAGGAACCATACTTTACCTACCATGGAAAAGAAAGTTCACATCATAGAAAACACTTCAGGAAAGAGGATCATAGAACCTATCATGAATTTAAGAGATACTATTCTCAGAAGAGATAGTCAGAATATGAGTCCTCTCTTGGATTTACAGTCCCAATTGTATGCTTTACATTAATTTCATATGACATCATAATAATTGATCAGTTCTAGGAACAATACAATTACCATAAGTTGTATATCATTATAGCCTCTGCTTCACTATATGCCAAAAAATATGGGGGGAGAGGTTTTCTTTATTGTTTGTTTTTTGTTGCCTCAGAATGAAATTACATGATTTTAAATGTCAAGCTTTGTGTGTCTGAACACAAATTACATGATCAGACATAAGTAAATGTTATGTATGGTATTATAATTATCTGTAGACAGCACAGAAGAGTGTCATAAACATTATATATACCAGTATATATACATAACAATGTATGAACAAAATGGGTTTTTTTTTTACTTCCCCCATCCTCATGTAATTTGGTCAATGCAGCACAGATACTGTTTTTAACCCCTCTTCTCAGCAATAAAAAATGCAGGACTGACCAATCAAACTGAAGAATCATGGCACCCTCTAGTGGTCCCTCCTCCTCTCCATTCTCCCAAGTTTGATTCCTTCGGATGTGAAAATAGGACCTTTAGTCCTTCTCTATTCCTAAATAGAGACCAAGGACCATGTCTGAGACCACAGCTGCAGCAAAGCCATGCACATTAGCAGAAAACCAGAAATGGACCCACAGTCACACTGGGAATGGACCAGTTCAATTCATTAAATTTTTCATCGGGGTCTCCCACCAACAGAAACAAGAAGCAACAGCCTCTCCTTATGAGAGAAAAATATATATTCTGAACTGCCACCAGCAAAGCACTGCTGTAAGGAATGCAGGGTGATGGTAATGCAGCGTGGTGCTGTTGAATGGTTCTTTTGAGAATCAGTTTTTATAAGTTGTAATATAAAGAAAACTTAAAAGGAAAATATCTGTAATCAAAAGCAACCTTCTGTCATTTTATTTGTAGGAAACAAGAGGGGAAAACAATAGGCAAAGCTTTTGCATATATCATAATTATTTGCACATGAAAATGTATTGCTTAAGTTCACATGTTCAGTTAAAACCTTGCAATGTAAATATAGATTCTTATGTAACTGGACATTTTAGGTTCCTCAGTTTTTGTGTGACTTACTTGAGACACCCTAAGGAGTCAGATTTTCAGAAATGTTGAAGCCTCCACCCTCTGAACAGCTTTAAAGTGTATCTAGTTGGATATCCAAAACTCGAGGCACACAAAATCACTGGTCACTTAAAAAAAAAACTTGGTGTAAGAGTTTTCATGAGCAAACTAATTAGGTGTCCAATTGCCTCTTTGAAGGACAAAACTGAGACATTTTCTGAAAATTTAGCTTAATTAAGCTTGAGAGCTTAAATTTTTACTTTTAAAATTTAATTCATTTTTAATCTAAAGAAAATAAATGTGTATGTATTTGCTGGGTGAGTTCAGTTCTGAAATGAAAGTGCTTCTCTAGCTATGCTTTCTGTTGACCTCCCTGGGCTCACCTTTCTTATGCAGTGTTGTAGGAAACAGAAGGAATCTAAACATGTAGTAGTGAATGCAATCACAGGTGGCTGAGTGGAATACATGGAAGAAAGTTGGGAATCAGGCATATTCTTTCCCACCAAATAGCCATATCTAGCTTTTCTACAGCAGCTATGTAGCAGCTCAGTATTATAGAGCTCAGAGAGCCTGATAACAGGATGGCAGACATTGGGTTGTCAATCAGTTGCTTTACAAAGCATGATCACCTGGAAATAAAGCACAATTTACATTGTAATTTTCATCGCAAGTTACTATTGTTCTGTGCAGCAGTAACTCATGCCCTGCATTTGTCACAAGGTAGAAGGTTTGGATGTATGCTAAGTGGGGGAGTTGCCTGTGACATCAGAGTTGCTTAATGAGTCATGCTGCCACAGCATTTAATGTGGGGGAAGGGGGAAAGAATAATCAAGGACAGCACAGAAACACAGGAAATGCTGCACAGAGCTTTTGATCTGCAGTGCCTTCCCTGATTATTGTCTCTCCAAGCTATGCAAGAAATCCTGGCCATGCCTCACAGCTCCTGGTCCGCTGGTTCTGTGGGATTGTGCAGCAGGCTGGTAATTAGTTCTTCAAGCATCACACACTGGTGGAAGGGAAGTGCTCTATTTCTGCACAGTTCTATGCCAGAAGGTGACCATATGGCCTACACTCACTGTTTTATGAAAACTGTTTATCCCAATATTAATATATTCAGTGGGACGCAATTTAAGTTCATATAAAAGGCAATTATTATGGTAAGCATAGTAAAGAAAGTAAGCCTTTGTAAACACCTACCTACATGACGATAGTATTTTTGGAATGACAGGTCCAACACAAAAGAGACTTTTAGGTCCAAAGTCTGCTCTCAGTTACATCACTGCAAAAACAAAGTAATTTAAGTGACCCTACTAGAGCTGATCTGGATTTCCAGGAGTGTAAATGACAGCAGAATGTGGACCTTAATATCTGGGTCCATGTCCTCTTATTCTTCTCCCAATAAGAATTAACCCACTTTAGAAGTTCAAATGCTTATTCAAGCACCTGGGGCTTGGGAGGCTTATTATTGGTCAGACACCAGGAACACATCTTGCTGGCAGAATATGGAATTAAATGTACCAGTTTTCTTTTCTCAATTATGTTAGAAATAAAAATCAAGTTGTTGTTATTTTTACTGTATATCACCCCAGAAGCAGTATGTCTTCTATCTGATAATGTTCTGCTACTGAGTTGGAATGAATACAGAGCAAGGGGATTTTATCTATTTATGAAGTGCAGTTGCTCACCCATCCAAAATGTTGGGAAATAATTGAATATCACATGTTGGAAACTACTCAGCTGGATCTACCAATTTCACTCTATCATTGTCTTAGAGATCAATACTCACAAATACCCATAATGAAATTTGATTCAGATTTTGTCATATTGGCCAGCAATATATTGTTAGCATTCGCAAATTGTCCCAAGCTACCAAAGGAACAGGATGGTTATTCAAGGTATGTCACATTATGGTCGTGGATAAACGGAATAACTTTACAAGCAAACCCCACACAGATCAGGACACACCAACTGAAAGTGGCACCAGATTCTCCCAAAACCTTCAGACATCAATCCACCGCTATGATGATCAATAATCCCCGCAACACACCTTTCAAGATCTATGGGTCCTGCACATGCCTATCACAACATGTGGCATACCTTATTCAATGCACTAAATGCCCCAATAAAACCTATGTGGGTGAAATGAGACAATCACTATTCTCTCAAATGAACTCACACAGGAAAGTGATAATAGACAAAAACACCATATCTTCCATCTGTGAATACTTTTCACAAAGCAATCGCTCTATAGCTGACCTCTCTGTCCTCATCCTCAAAGGATATCTGCACAACATCTTCAAAAGATGAGCCTGAAAACTTAAATTCATAATTTTGCTAGACACTAAAAATCATGGACTTAATAAAGAAACTAGATTTATAGCCTATTACGACCATCTGTAACCCAGTAACACCCATTTTTTGTTTTATGGCTGCAGAGGTGTTAACTGGCCTCTCTATCTTCAATGATCTCTTACAATATGAGGTAATTACTTCTGCTAAAAGTCTGTTCCACCTTTTATTTAGCTGTGACACTCAGTACATTTCCCAGAGCTGATGAAGCGCTATCTTTGTATAATCTCAAAACATGTCTCCTTCACCAACATAAGTTGGCCCAATAAAATATATTGCTTCACCCACCTTGTCTCTCTAATATCCTGGGAACAACATGACTATAACAACACAATAAATAACTCTACAGGATAAAATTGAGGGTTACCTAGCTCTGTGGATAAAAAAAGAGAATGCAAAAACTGTTAAAATAATCAAATAACTTTCAGACTCAACCATTGTACCCTTGTTACCATTGTGGATGTTGTTACCTGAAATTACTGCATCAATAATTACCTGAATATTACTCCTGTTGTATATGATCTTGGAGTGAGTAATCAATAGATTAAAGGTGGGTGAAAAGGTAGTTTGGGTATATAACATGGTGCTAATGTGATTATTCTGAAATGCTGTATTTTGAGACATATCCTGTATTAAGAGCAGAGAGCTAATAAAACAAGACATAGCTCTTAATAGACTTTAAGGCACTCTGCTGGTTATAAAACAATAACTTCAATATGACAGTTACCACTGTGGCTTTTTCCTGCCACATCAATCATTGTATTATGTTTATTAGGACTGATAGTGTTTGGGAGAGAAATTCATTATACTTTTCTGCATGCAGATATTGTATTAGTGGGTACAGTAATTATTCCAGTGCCTTGCATAAAATGTGCCTTTCACAAGATGTAATTTATACAACTGTGAACTTTTATATTAGTGCCAATTAGCCTTTGGTGGCATTACTTTAGATACAAAAAAATGTAATCTTAGTGACTCATCTGAAGAATGGCAACTCATAATAGACTAGCATTGACTTTCTCAAGTAGTGTCACAGGCCGAACAGGTATCCTTGCTGCCTTCAGCGACATCACTAAGATGGTGTTGCTGATGTGACTGCTGAACCTAGCAGGGGCTTATCAGTGTCACTCAAGTACCTCTGTTCTATGCAAGAGAGTAGTATTAAGTGATTGCTTACCTGCCCAAAACCTTGTTTTACTGTGTATGACGCAATTAGCAGAGGCAGTAAGAAAGTATGTATTATAGTTTCTCGAGTACACTAAACAGTATATATGTCTCTTCCAGCCCTGCCAATGAATGGCACAATGCCCAATGTCTATCAGAGATTAGGATACAGATCAGAGCTATTTTATAAAGAATAGCTGGTTAAAACTCAATCCAGACAATGCTAAATAAATAGGATGGGAAACACTGGAAGATGTGGCAGACATCTTCTAAGCAGCAAACTTGACTGAAGTGGTTTGCCCACAATTCATTGTTAAATTTCACATACTGGGGTTCCTATGGGATCCTTAGTTCCTTCTGGCTGCTTGGATAGCAGAGGATGCCAAGAGCACTTTTAATCACTTTTTAAATCACTTGTACTTAGCAAGAAGATTGCATCCTTTTCTTTCCAATGCAGATGTCACCATGGTTATCCACCAGCTTTGCTACCTGGAGGTGGAATTACCAAAGAGCATTCTTTTCACAGGGTGCAAATTCAAAACTTGGAAAACTGAAGCTAATTCAAAACACGAAAGCATTTTAGATCTCCCACAGAGACAACACATTACACCTGTACTCTTTGTTCTGTTCTGCCTACTATTTGATTTCCTATTAGTAGACAAGAGGTCTAGCATTGTAAACTAATGTAATATATGCAGCAACTTTCCCACTTAACTGAACAGTAATGATCAGATGAGGTCATATTTCCCTGAAATCAAGGGCGGTTCTATGTATTTTGCTGCCCCAAACACGGCAGTCAGGCGGCTTTCGGAGGCATGCCTGCGGGGGAGGTCCGCTGGTCCTGTGCCTTCAGTGTACCAGTCACCGAATTGCTGCCGAAGCCGCAGGACCGGTGGACCTCCTGCAGGCATGCTGCCGAAGGCAGCCTGACTGCCGCCCTCATGGCAACCAGCAGGCTGCCCCCCCCCATGGCTTGCCACCTCAGCTTGGTGCGCTGGTGCCTATTGGAGCATATTGTCAAAAGTTCACATGGAGGTCTGGCAAGCACTGACAGGATGAGATTGAGGCCCCATTGAGGTATAGGCGTGGCTGGCAGAAAGACCCTGACTAAGCCCTTGTGACAAAAGGCCGAAGTTAGTATGGTGGGTCCCGTGCTTTTCTTGGCAGGAGGCTAAGACGCCACCCATTGCCTCTGCTCTTGGGGTGCCGAGGGCCCTGCTAGTGGCCTGTGAAGGTGGTAGAGGAGGAAAGCAGGGGAGGGGTCTGGGTTTGCTCCTCACTTTGAGCCTGAGCCCGAGCCCCAGCCCCTCTTAACCCCTGTGGGTTTCTTACCCTCTTCCCCCTCAGGTAGGGTTACCCTCAGTCCTTGACACTGGGGGAGGGAGTCTCCCTGCCCTGTTGGGGCAGTGTCTCCCCTCCTTCAGTTCTCTGGTCTTTCAAGTCTCAGCAACCTCCAAACTCCAGTCCTCTCTCCTTCCTCGAACACCCTGACTGCCCAAAGCAGGGGGTTTTATTAGGTTCCTGACAGGGCCTTAATTGACTACAGGTGCTCCAATTAACCTGTAGCAATCCTCCCTAGTCTACAGGGAACCACGCCTTAATTAGCCTAGGGTTTATATATATATCCCCTCTACCACTGCTCCCTGGCCCTCCTTTATCACACTCTTCATAAGTCTAACTGTTGTTGGACAAGTAAAAGTGGAACACCCATCTACTGTAGGAAGGAAGGCACTGACTGCTGTGAGATGAACCGTCAGTGAGCTAATGGAATGACCCAAATTCTTCAACGACAGGAGATAATCCAAAGTGACTGGGATTTCTGCAGAGTCTGAACAAGACTGATTGAGCTGTGCCCAGATACAGAAATATCTCCATTTAGCTAGTTCCTAGTTGAATCTTTCCTACTTTGAGTAAGAATGATTTGGACACCTTCTGAACATTAGCCTTTATGATCCAATGCCCATCCAAACACCAAGCCTCAATGTGAAGTGTGTCTGGATTGAGATGCTTGATTTTTCCATCTTCCTGAGTTAGAAGATCCAGGAAGGGAGAGATCTTGATAGGAGGACAGGTTGACATCCTCTGAAGTTCTGGGAACCAAAACTGTCTCAGGCAGTTGGGTGCTAGGACAATGACTCTGGCCCTGATGTAACAGATCTTTCTCAAGACCTTTGGTAGTGGAGGAAAGGGCAGAAAGGCATATCTGAGTTGGTCTGTCCATGACAGAAGGAGAGCATTGCCCTGGGTGTTGTGGCCTATAGCTCCACTGGAGCAGTACAGGGAAAGTTTCCTGTTTGTTTGGGACACAAAGAGATCCCACTGAGGTGTTCCCCACTGAGTGACTGCCTCGCTCGGGGTCGAGCTGTATACTTCCCACTCATGGTCTGCAGGGAACTCTGCTTCGGTTGTCCATTAAAGAATTCTAAACACATGGAATGTATGTGGCTTGGTTAGAGAAAGGCATACTTTGACCATAGTCTTTGGTCTGCAAGTAATCTCTGTTACTAGATTGTTCATAAACTGAAATCTTTCTGTGGGGAGGAAAGCTCTTGATGAAACTGAGTTCAGTGTTGCTCTTTTAAAATTTGGCATCTGTGTGGGGGTCAAAATGGACTTTTCTTTGTTCATGCAGACATTCAGTGCTGCTAGAAGATGGCGCAGGAACAAAGTTGCCAACCTGACTTCATGGTCAGAATGACCTACTAAGAGCCAATCATCCAAGTATGGGAAAACTGTGTAACTTTAACATCTCATTTGGGCTATTACCACAAAGAAAACATTTGTGAATACCTTTGGTGCTGTTGCTAGCCCAAAGGAAAGAACTGTTGACTGATAGTGTTCCTGACCTGCCAGGAAGCAAAGAAAATTTCTGTGGGGTGCATGAATATCTACATATAGGTGTCCTTCATGTTGAGAGCCTTGAACCACATTCCCTCTTGAAGGAGGGGATTATTGAGGCTAGTGTAACCATCCGGAATTTTGACTTTTGAATAAAGATGTTCAGTTGTTGAAGATCCAGAATAGGTCTCCACACTCTGTCTGTTTTGTGGACTAATCATGATGGGGAATAGAACCTTCTCCCTTGATACTGTGGTGGCACTCATTCCCTTGCCCTTTATTGGAGAAGCACTTCTTGGGAAAGAATCCTTGTGAGAGTATTCTCTGAAGAGAACTCATGAAGGTGGAGAAATTCAACAGAGTAACCATGGCGGATGACTTCTAGAACCCAATTCTCTGTCATAATAGAGTCTCAATTGCAGGCAAATGTAAGAGACATCCTCCAAAGACGGGGAGTGGTGATAGAAGTGATTGACATCAATAACGGTAGGTGGTTCTCAACAGAGATGCTTTTGTGAAATCCACGGTTCCTTTTCTAATTCTATGGCCAAGTTTCCATTCTCTAGACAACTGTAATTGCAGTAGTCTGATTTCTTTCATGTACCTTAAAGGTCAGTGAAGTTTTCAATTTCAAACAGTTCCAATGTGCCATAAAGGTCAACAAATCTGTTCCTTGCCAAATCAACTGCGGGAGCAAATTCTGAAGTCAAGGACCCCTCAAAGAAAACATCCTGACACCAGCCTCTTAAATTTTAAACCAAGGCCTGTCATCTTGAGCACCTCATATGCTCTGAGCTGTGATACTATCCAACCACAAGGAAAAAGAGTCAGACTTTCAGGTAGCCAGGTATGAAACCAGTTAGGGCTTATTTTAGCAAATGCCACACCCAGAAGAAACATACTTTTTTTACGCATCTGAAAAAAAAAAGGTTGCATCCTCTGCAGGAAACACAAATGAAAAAATAAGTTTTGTTCACAGTTGCTCCATGAGTAACCAGCAGCAGCCAAGAATCTAAAACAATCAACAGATTATGAACCAGAGAACCAACCTTTTCAAATATTTCACACAATTATTTTTGAAAAATACTTTGGCCCAGTTTCCTTGAGTTGCTACAAGGTGATTAACAAGATGAAAACTTTAAGGCAATATATACACATTTAATATACACTAAAGAATATAATTAAAACCAAGGCCTTCCTTAATAGTACATTCTGTTGACATACCTATGTGGTAATTAGGCATGCAAATACATATTTATGTGCAGCTGATGCTCTGTATGTACAAATAAGTTACGTCCACAATTAGTGGCTGAGTTAAGGCTGGCTGAAAAGTGAGGTATGCAACACCAAACAGACTGCATAATCAATGCAGAAATTAAACCCTGAATAAAAACACTAAATATAATCAGGGACAAGAAGAGGAAGGAGGGGAAAAAATCTGCTGATTCATCATTACGCAACCATAAAATATAAAAGTGTGTTTGATACAGCATTAGAGTTCACCAAGATACTTACAGTAAAGGTCCCATAACTAGCCTTTAATTTAGATCTTATGCTCCTGGAGGAATTCTATGCCACTGTGCAAGCACAGAATTAATGTCCCTGCAGAGAATAATTGATTCTGACGGGGAGGTGAAGGGAAGCTGCAATTATACGGTTTGCCCACCAAAGGCTGATATGGCATCAGAAAAAAGGGCAGCTGGCTCAGCGACCAGAGCAGTGAGCCATGAAGAGAAAGGGGGCAGAGGATGCCTTCCTCACAGTGCCCTGCCCATGGAGCCAGGTGAGGAGGCACGGGACATGGGGTGGATGAACAAAAAAGGGCACACAGGGCTGCTGGTTCAGAAGGGCTAACAGGGGTACAGGCTGGGGGAGGCACACAGGAGTTGCTGGAATGACACATTGAGCCAGGGACTGAATGGGAGTGGAGGTGTAGGGACACTTTAAGACACAGGAAGAGGTGCCTGACTAAATGGGAGAGGCTAGGGGTCAACATGGGGGAGGTTCCTCAACTCCCTAAGACTCTCTCCCCCTAAAAAAAAAAACTGTTCCATACTTCTCCCACCCAGACCAAACTACCCTCCAGGTTCACTCACAAACTCCTGCCCAGCAATTACTCCCCTCTCCCTTAGCACCTCTGTTCCCTCTGACTCCCCCAAGCCTTTGCACTGCTTCTGAGGGGTGCAGGAAATACGTTTCTGTATTGTAGTTTAAATAAGTAATTGCTCAAAGTTCTGTATTAATATGCCTAGTAAGGAATCTATTTGTCAAAAATCATTTCCTGAATCTTTTTTGTTGTCTGTATTGTTACAGACACACCTACTGACAGGTATTTTGAAATAAATTCCCCAAATAATTGAAACCATCATGATTGTATTGCATTATTTTGACAAATAAAATATGCACAATTTTGCAGAATTTTCAAATACTGTGCACAGATTTTTTTAAATTTTTGCTACAGAATTCCCACAGGAATAATCATAATAGTCCTCTGTACAAATATATCCTGCTTGCATTTAGGGATTATTGTCATTTGTCATATTAATTAATGAACTAAATTACTTAAACAAACAAAACCGATAGTCAACCTAAAATATGTAATGACGAGCAGTAAAAAAAAAAAGCCATTTCCACTTCTAATTAATTATTACATATAAAATACACTAACAATGGTTGTGTTCCTCATGACTTCAGTATTAACATGGACTGTCAAAGATGGTTCTAACAAGATTGCAACAGTTTATCTATTAGATTTCAATTGACATGGGGATCACACCCATCTCAGAAATAATTTCAGTGAATGCAATTATGTTTACCAATGTGTAAGAAACCTAGTCAATCCTGGGGAGAGAGCATTTACAACTTAATAGGGGTCAGGCTTTGGGAATCACATTACTGCTTCCATCAGCCTAAATGATCCCACAACAGCAATCTTACATTGACATAGCTTGCAGATTTATGCAGCATCTACCAAAGAGCCTGTCTTATCACAGCTCATCCACTATCAAGTGTTTGGACAAGATAAGAACGCATTTGCATTTTTAATAAGGGTTCAATGCCTTGACTTCTTTGCAGATGCTGCACTGACAAATACAAATTACAGCTACAAACATTCAGTTCCTCAAATCTTACTCCAGATAGCCTAGGGAAATAGTCCCAGAGTAAAGATCAGGTACCTACATGACCCTCACTGACATAGATGATTAATTACATATTATTAAAAATTACATTATGTTTATGACTTTGGGTACTTTGACATATTCTGTGACCACTTTTGACCCCAGGGCCATCCATTTTGTAGGCATACTTCTGCCATCCCTGTTAGCAATAGAGACGGCAGCATAATTAAAGTGTTCTGTGACCAGTATGGACATTCATTACCGTCCCCACCATTCACACAGAACAATAATTCTAGTAGCACATCAGAAAGTGTGCGTGCGTGTGCGTGTATGGGGGATTTGACAGAGCCGAGGCATGGGAGGGCACATGGTGTTATGTGCCACTGTCCCCCTCCCCATTCTGCAAGCGCAGAGCTGCCCAGCTGAAGGAGGCTGTGTTTGGGCTCCACTGACTCTGCAGCTGAACACCACCGCCTGGGTCCTAGTGCCAGTCGTGCCCCCTTCTCTGTTCTGGGAGCCTTCCTGTTTTCTGTTCTGTGCAATAGTGAGTGCCCGCAGTGGGGCTGGGTAAGTGAGGGTGGGGGAAATGAGGAAAGGGGGTGAAGGAATGGGGGGAAGATGCAGTGGGGAAGGAAGGGGGCTGAAATAGGGCAGGGGGAGGGGAATGTGGAATTGAGAGGAGGGGGATGAAGAACAAAAGGGGATAGGGGAATCGTGGGGGGAAGCGAGAGCCCAGCATGCAGCATCCCCCACCCTGGTAAGCCCTATCCCCCACACCGGAACCCTTCCAACAAGCTCCCCACATCCAGACCCCCACCCCACTGATCCCCAACCAACTGCACCTGGACCCCCACTCCATAAAGCCCCACTCCCCCGGCACCCAAGCCCCATCTCCCCACCCTCACTCTGAGCCCCAACCACCTTCATCTGGAGCCCTTGCAGAGTCCCATTGCCCCTGCACCCAGAACCCCCTAATGAGCCTCTGCACATCCAGATCTTCCACTGAGCCGCCTGCAACCAGATTGCCTCACACAGAAACCTCTGCTCCCACACCTGGATTCCCCCACACTAAGCCCCTCCACACTTGGATCCTGCTGGGTTGAGCCTGCCCACCCACAGCTGGTGCACCTGGCACAAGCGGGCAGGGTCCCAGGGTGTTTCTGGGACAGGCCAGCCTTTGCACTGTGTCAGGGTCAGGTGAAGCCTCACTGCTGAGCCTCTGTCCTGGTGGAGATGGGGACTTCAGGGTATTCTCCCACCTCAGTGCAGCTAGTGGCCTGTGCGCATATATATATATATATATATATATATATATATATATATATATATATAGGTGCAGAATTTCCTCAGGAATAAATATTTTCAGCGAGAGTGGGTTGAAGGATTTGGGATGCTCAACTGATTTTTTATAAATATTGTTTATGGTTGGCTCCTAATTGCTAAATTGGCTAATTTGCCAGTAATGGATTACGTTTGCGGAGGTTAAGGTTATCTATACTTTAGCTGTATTTGTTAAACATTTTTATGAGTGCATACAACTTGGACGGATGCTCTTAATCAAAACAAATGTGTTAATATATAAAACATACAAAAGATAAATATCACAAAAAGGTGGATATTTGCCAAGGTGCAAATTGTCACTATCTTATGAGTTTAATCCCTCATATCTTTTATTCCCTGTCTGTCAAATGATAATAAAATAAAATAATACTAATAATAAAAATAACACATTCCTACCTCACAGGGGCATCATGAAGATAAATCATTTAAGACTTGTGAAAAGTGCTAAGAAGATTAAATGATGAGAGTCATACCGCTAGGGTAGGCTTTCAAAGAATGTATATGTTCAGCATGCATTTAGTCACTTAGATCTATTTCCCATAATTTAACAGAAACACCAAGTTCATATAATTGTGCCTGCCCAAGTTTTTGCACTGTAGACCATCGCCAGGTTCCTAACTGTACACTTACAATGCACTTTTTAGATGCAAATTCCTTACATCCTCTTACTATGGTGCACTTTATCTGTTCCTTTTAAAAAATAGATGTCTCAACTTGATTAACACAGTGTAAATCTTTGGACTGATTATTTAGGGGCACAGTGCTGATATACACACTATGCAATCCCACTGAAAGGCTTACATGGGTATAAGTCAGCAAAACTTTTTCTTCCTGTCTTTGTCTGTCTCATACACTATACTGAAGAGCCCTTTAGGGAAGTTATTTCAAAAGAACAAAAATAACTAATTCAACATTTTCTTTAGACAAAACACATGTACGTTAACCTCCATTAAAAAACAAAACAAAACAACAAAGACTGAGGAAAATCACTTTGTGCAGCACATCCTCCATATGAATACACTACTCAGGGCCGGCTCCAGGCACCAGTGCAGGAAGCAGGTGCTTGGGGAGGACAATGGAAAAGGGTGGCACGTCAGGGTCTTCGGTGGTGGGTCCCCCAGTCCCTCTCAGAGGGAAGGACTGGCTGCCGAATTGCCGCCGAAGAATGAAGCAGCGTGGTAGAGCAGCCGCCAAAGTGCTACCGATCGCGGCTTTTTCTTTTCTTTTTTTTTTCTTTCTCTTTGCCACTTGGGGCAGCAAAAAACCTGGAGCTGGCCCTGACTCTAACATATAATTCTATTCTACATCATAGTATCATTTCAATACAATGTCAGAAGTCATTTACAATTCTCACTTTTTGTGATGTTTTCTGTACTAACTTCAGTTACAGTAAGTGGGAATGAATCCATACTAGTAACAGGACATACTATAAAAAACAGTATTTTTCTTCATAATGAGAATTATTACCAGAAGCTGGACACACACACACACACACACACACACACACACTTACTTCAACAAATGCCATTGTCACTTCACATATGTGTATCTTAAAAAAATATCTAGCAATATTCAGGAAGGCATCTTTGGCTATGATGTTTTCAGGCAGTTCAGTATATCACTATCAATAAGATTTGTCTCCGTCCAAAGATACAAAGCCTCACATTCAGCACATGCACACAAATGACTTATCCTCTCAAGTGCAGATAAAGTCCAATATGTTTCCTAGCAATGAAAATTTGTATTGTATGTTTTATTTCAGCTTCCTCTGCCATAACATATGTACTGCCTGTGATCCTTAATATCCTATAAATAATTAATTTCATACCCATACTAATATTTATCTTTGCATTTCTTACTAGAGAGGGTGCTCCCTTGGACAGGAGGTTCCATTTTCATCCTTTCTTGGAAAACAGTTCCTATTTATATACTAGGCTGTGATTTTGAAAGGAGCCTACAAAAACTAAGCATCCAACCCTTATTGAAAGACAATAGGGATGGGGCAGTTAATTTAGGCTTATTTGAAAATTCCAACCATGTTTACATTTCTTAATCATATCTTCTTTACATATTTTATATCTTCAGTTTTCATGTTGGTTTTATTAGAATGACATTACTGGGTTTCTACTTTTAAAACACTTAGGTATTTCCTCTCTCTCTTTTATAGTCAGTGTTTCTTTATTGCTGTTTTGTATGTTGCATGTCATTTGATTTAGGTATTTTTGACCTCCCTACATATCCATTAAATGTTGTCCTCATGCAGCATGGCCAGTGTGTATGCGTGGATATACAACTTGTGTACACACACACACGCACACACACAGAGATAGAAGGGCAAATAGAAGCTTTTAACATTTTAGAGTAACATAAGGATGCTCTTCCCCAGAATGTCTTGGTAAAACAAATATCTGTGTAGTTTTCATTATATTAGTAACAAGGAGCAATGGACTTTACAAGACAGACAATTAGCTCACTGATATCTCAATTATCCACACTCCAGATGAAATTATTAATTAGGCTACTGTATCTTTACAGCTTTCAAAGAGTGACTAAGCAGACATCTTTGACTGATACACTACAAAATGTCTTGGTGTACAGAAAAAAACAACACCAAGAGCCAGTCTGTACTATGTGTAATAATATTTAGGACCCTGGACCATGAAATCAAAGGTTTTCTTTTTACAGAATAAAGCAAACTGATGTTTAAAAAGATTCATATCATCTGATTCCAAAAACCTAGGCCCCTACCATAATTTAACCTGATTGGTTTTCTAGGAGGCTCTTCACTTACAATCCTCTTCATTTATTGCCAAGTTAATTAAAATGAAAAGAATCCTTTCTGTTCTCAAGCTTCTGCAGCTTTGTATATGCAATAACTGATTAAAGTACGGAGTTTAACGATGACAGGAAAGGAAGCCCTTGCTTTATTCTGAGGTTAGACAAGTATGCCAGGTGATATCCACACTTCTTTGCACAAACCTCAAAAAGGTAAATGAAATATAAAAATCTACAAGCTAGATAACTCCATCATACTGAGTGCTAAAATTATAATGCTTTTTAACATCATAACAGCCACATTTTCAGAGCAGCCTAAACTCTGTTTTAAATTTTGCACTTGCTGTTTTGTACTATTGACTAGTTGTCAACACAAATGTTGATGTCTCATTACCTGATTTGTGAGCCAGACTAACCTTATGAGTCATTCTTAGAGATGTTGGCTTACTGTCCTTTTTTAAAAAAATATTTGCTTAGCTGATGTGAAAGGGGTTCACTCTGATTCTCAGATGCCTAGAAACGGTAGTGATTGGGATTCTGTGTTAACAATCCAGTTAGTTAACAGGTTTAAATAATTAAAACAGTGGCCTTGGCTATAAATCAGAATTGGTTGAATAGATTCTTATTTCCTCCTTTTGATTCTCATTGACACATACTATACAATATGCAGTATGTGTAATGTGGGTGAATGTGTTGCTGTTTGACCCATTAATGTTACATTTCCTGACTTCTGATTTTAACAGAACTAGAATATTTCATTAGCAAAGAATTTTTTTGCATTTAAATTTAAATATTGTATACAAACACTAACTATACACAAACATATAACAGGGATCAACAATAACTTTGGATATTTGGGGAATAAAGAACTGTTTCTGAATCAAATGTTTAAGTAACAACAGAAATCTGACTCTAATACAAAGAATAAATCTCTAACAACTGTAATCTCCAACATCTAGTTGTTTGCCCTAGGTTACAGCAGCTGTGCACAGACTGGAATTTTACTAGCAAAAAGGAACAATTTCCAGTAAAATATGAGCATTTAGAATTATAAAAACTGCTTAGAAAAGGAGGGAAATATGCTAGGAGTTATTCACATTATAGAACTATTATAAAAACTATTAAAAATCCCATTCCCCAAGTTGTTTTGTAACATTTTTCTAGTTCAAAATACCTTTAGTTTTACTCCTGCTCTACTCATCTACAGACATACATGGAAGAGAAAAAAATGGCTTTTCTGTGCATGAAAACTTCGAATTAAAATTTCAAGAATAAAATCAGGGAGATGAAAGAAACAGTCTAACTTTCTGGAAACACAATTATTTTTTTCTTCTTGTGATGATATATTCCCCTCATTTTTCTAACTAACACTTCTTTCTCCACCTGGCTGGGACTACAGCACTTTTACTTTCAGCCTGGAAAAACAAGTAGGATCCTTCACTCTAGCTTAGTTGGGTGTCGTACTGAAAAGCAATACATTTACAACATCCGTTAATCAGGCACCTAAAGTTGGAATGTAAATCAAAATGTTCCTCTTGCAGTCTTGCATGGTGGGAAAGGGGGAACAGGGTTAGGGTTGCCAGGCATCTGTTTTTTGACTGGAACGCCTGGTCAAAAAGGGACCCCCCTTTTCGGGTAAAAGTCCGGTCGGCAGTGCAGCGGGGGCCTGGGACTAAGGCAGACTCCTGGCTTGCCTTAGCTCTACACAGAAGCGGCTGCCAGGTTGCTGCACCACCTAGATGCATGGTTGGCCAGGGATGCTCCATGCGCTGCTCCCATTCCCAGTGCCGGCTTTGCAGTTCCCATTGTCCAGGAACCTCCCTGGCCCACCCACGTGTCTAGAGACTGCAGAGAGCTGGCGGGCCGCTTCCTCGGAGCAGCATTAAAGTCTACCAGGACCCCAAACGTCTCCCGCACCCCAACCCCCTGACCCAACCCAGAATCCCCTCCTGCACCCAAACGCCCTCCTGGAGCCCAGAGCCCCCAACAAACCAACTCCCTGCCCCAGCCCCCTTCTGCACCCGAAACACTTCATCCACAGTCCCAACCCACAGCCTACAGCCCCAGCTGGAGCCCGCAACCCCTCCCACCTCCAAACTCCTCGGCCCCAGTCAGCAGCCCCCTCCTACACCCCAAATCCCTCATCCCTGGCCCCACTCCAGAGCCTGCACCCCCAGCCCAGAGCCCATACCCCCCACACCCCACCCTCCTGCCCAAGCCCTCTCTTGCACCCCACATCCCTTATCCCTGGCCCCATTCCAGAGCCCACACCCCCAGCTGATGCCCTCACCCCCCTCCCAGACCCCAACCCCCTGCCCCAGATTGCTGAAAGTGAGTGAAGGTGGGGGAGAGCAAGTGATGGATGGAGAGGGATGGAGCAAGCGGGGGCGGGGCCGAGGAGAAAGGGCAGGGGTGGGGGCAGGGGTGTTTGGTGTTGTGAGATTAGAAAGTTGGCAACCCAAAACAGGGTCACAAAGAGTTTATTAATGTACCCAGGCAGGGCCCATGCAGTCTGCTGCTGTTTTTATTTCTTGAGCACATAAGGCATGTCTACAGTGCAATTAGACACCTACAGCTTGGCCATGCCAGTTGACTAGGCTAAGGGGCTCGGGCTAAGGGGCTGATTAGTTCCAGTGTAGACATTCAGGCCCAAGCTCTGGGATCTGTGAGGTGGGAGGGTCCTAGAGCTCTGGCTCCAGCCCAAGCCTGAATGCGCACACCACAATTAAATATCCCCTTAGCCTGAGCCCCTGGAGCCCGAGTCAGCTGGCACAGGCCACCCATGGGTGTCTAACTGATATGTAGACATACCTAAATAGGGCATGCCCAGCAACTTTCCCCTGCACAACTACTGGTCTTACCACACATGCAGTGGACCGAGCATACCATGCACCTTCCTGCTCAAAAGCCATCTCTCCTTGGCCACTATAATTATATGCACCAGCACTACTCTGCCTGACATGACAAATATATGAAGGGCACAATTTAAACCTAAGGCTATGTCCTCACTGAAAAGAGAAGTGTTTTTGTTTGTTTTTTGTTTTTTTATATTGAAATACCATTCTCAATGTAAAATCCTAGTGGAGACAAAGGACTATAGTTTTTATTTTGATGCAGCTAGTTGAAATAAACTCTATACTCCACAGCTGTGGTTGATCTCAAATAGCTATATTGAGGTAAAAGTTATCTGTACTTTATTTCCACTAGCAGTTTATTTCAACATAGCTACCTAGATGTGAAAGCACACCTTTTTTGCTGTGAAGACATAGCCTAAACCTTCAGGTTTGCCTAAAAGTGATGCAGGATCAGGCCAACAATGAGGTCAAAACTGCCCCTTATTCAATGGATTTATTTTCTTATATTTCAGAGGCACTTCACTCCAAGCTAACCACTGTTGTACGTAGACACAACTCCAATGAAATCAATGGATTTGAACCCGAAAAACCAACAGTGAATCTCCAACAGTTAAATTTGTCCCTCACAGAATGCATGCTGAAATGTGATGGAGGGTATTGTAATTTCAGCAATAACCATCATTTACAAAGCAAAGAAATCACACAGCAGAGACAATGTGCAAGAAAATATGATTATACAGTAAACACATTGTTAAAACTAAATATTGTTCATGCTATTAAAAGGCCTCTGTTACAGAGAATAATGATGAATAAATTTAAAACTAACAGCCATGCCTAGAGATCTTACTGTAGCGCATGTTCCTCAGGAGGAGTGCAGCGACTCAGCAACAAGCATCTTTCCTCTTTCTTTTTCCCTTAAAAATTCTCAGGTCCCATACCCCTCTTCTCTGCCACATTCTCTCACCTTACGATCTCAGAGATTGGGTGAACCTCTCCGTCCTCTCACACCAGCACTCAGCTATCCTAATAAATCAACTGAAAATCCTTCATCCTCTCAGTGTATCCAAAGTTATCTGACAGAGTCAGACATGGTTGGCAGATGGATTCTGCCCCCCCCCCCTTTTCAACCGAGGACCCTAAATACAGTCATTGGACCTTCGTCAACTTCAAGCTCCCTACGAGCGATGAGTTTTCAAAAAATGTTTTTGTTCTGCATTATTACAAACTCAGACCCCAAATCAGCTAAATAATCAGAAAAGCAATTAAGGACATGCTTAACTTTAAACATCTTCAGTGTTTTCTGGTGCCAGGGCTTTAGTGCTCCTCTCCCCCGAGTCACCAAAGAATCTTTAGAATCTTTTCCATTGTATGGATTTTGTTCAACTTTTCTCTAGTTAATGAAAAAATCCAAGATTCAAGTGAACATAAATCTGTTTAGTTCTCTTAGGAAAAAATTAAAATGGAAAGAATAAAACAAAAAATAATCTGCCATCACTTTTAAGCCTTCTTTTGTGCTATTTCATTTTGTAAACAACCACAATAATTGATTAGTTTGAGATGTACTGATTTCTAGTATATAAGAGAATAGACGTAACTGTAGGGGGTAATATTTTTATCATACTGAAAATATAAATGTATCCATTCTTGTAAAATTAAGAGATTAATAACTAACTCATTGCTGAGGAGGTCATCAGTAAATATGATAGCCATTCCCTCACATTTTAATTAATGAAATACACCACTACCCCAATCTTTCCCCTCTTTAGTATTATGCATTACATTTCAAATATATTACTTTTCTCTCTAAAGTTTCTAAATTATTAAAAGTATTGGTGGGCTACTATCATTCCTCTAATGAAAAGTACAAAAAATATATAGGTGGTCTTAAGGTATAAGTACTTATATTGATAAATTCACATGTATTTTAAGTATCAGAGGGGTAGCCGTGTTAGTCTGGATCTGTAAAAGCAGCAAAGAATCCTGTGGCACCTTATAGACTAACAGATGTTTTGGAGCATGAGCTTTCGTGGGTGAATACCCACTTCTTCAGATGCATGTGGTGGAAATCTCCAGGGGCAGGTATATATATGCTAGCAAGCAAGCTAGAGATAACGAGGTCAGTTCAATCAGGGAGGATGAGGCCCTGTTCTAGCAGTTGAGATGTGAAAACCAAGAGAGGAGAAACTGGTTCTGTAGTTGGCAAGCCATTCACAGTCTTTGTTCAATCCTGAGCTGATGGTGTCAAATTTGCAGATGAACTGAAGCTCAGCAGTTTCTCTTTGAAATCTGGTCCTGAAGTTTTTTTGCTGCAGGATGGCCACCTTAAGGTCTGCAATAGTGTGGCCAGGGAGGTTGAAGTGCTCTCCTACAGGTTTTTGTATATTGCCATTCCTAATGTCTGATTTGTGTCCATTTATCCTTTTCCGTAGAGACTGTCCAGTTTGGCCGATGTACATAGCAGAGGGGCATTGCTGGCATATGATGGCGTATATTATATTGTGGGGCCATGCGGGTGCCCATAGCAGTGCCACTGATCTGGAGATATATATTGTCATCAAATCTGAAATAGTTGTGTGTAAGTATAAAGGCACAGAGCTCAGCAGCCGGTTGTGCTGTGGCATCGTCAGGGATAATGTTCCTGACAGCTTGTATTCCATCTGTGTGTGGGATGTTTGTGTAGAGAGCCTCTACATCCATGGTGGCTAGGATGGTGTTTTCTGGGAGGTGACCAATGCATTGTAGTTTCCTCAGGAAATCAGTGGTGTCATGGAGATAGCTGGGAGTGCTGGTGGCATACGGTCTGAGTAGAGAGTCCATATATCCAGACAGTCCTTCAGTGAGAGTGCCAATGCCCGAGATGATGGGGCGTCCAGGATTTCCGGGTTTGTGGATCTTGGGTAGTAGATAGAATAACCCTGGTCGGGGCTCTAGGGGTATGTTGATTTCTTCTGGTGTTAGTGTAGGGAGTGTCCTGAGAAGATGCTGTAGTTTCTTAGTGTATTCCTCAGTGGGATCTGAGGGAAGTGGCCTGTAGAATTTGGTATTGGAGAGTTGTCTGGCGGCCTCCTTTTGGTAGTCAGACCTGTTCATGATGACAACGGCACCTCCTTTATCAGCCTCTTTGATGATAATGTCAGGGTGGTTTCTGAGGCTGTGGATGGCATTGCGTTCTGCACGACTTAGGTTGTGAGGCAAGCGATGTTGTTGTTCCACGATTTCTGCCTGTGCACGCCAGCGGAAGCATTCAATGTATAGGTCCAGACTGTCATTTCGACTCTCAGGAGGAGTCCATGTGGAGTTCTTCTTCTTGTGCTGTTGGTGGGAGGGCACCTGTGTATCAGTGCACTGTTCAGTGTTGTCCTCGAAGTATTTGAGTCGGAGACGGCGAAAGTAGGCTTCCAGATCACCACAGAACTGTATCATGTTGGTGGGGGTGGCAGGGCAGAAAGAGAGTCCCCGAGATAGGACAGACTTTTCTTCTGGGCTGAGTGTGTAGTTGGATAGATTGACGATATTGCTGGGTGGGTTAGGGGTACCACGGTTGTGGCCCCATGTGGCAGGTAGGAGTTTAGACAGCTTACAGTACTTTTTCCTTTGTAGAGAGGTGAAGTGAGTAATGTAGATCTCCTGTCTTATTCTAGTGAAGTCCGTTTGTATAGAAGTTTGGTTATTAATGAGAGTCTCCAGGTTGGAGAGCTCTTTTTTGATGTTTTCCTGTTTGCTGTATAGAATGCTGATCAGGTGGTTCCTCAGTTTTTTTGATAGAGTATAGCAATAATCTCTCACTGTGGTCTGTGTAGTATGTAGATAGCAGTGGATTTTTTACCTTTAGTCCATTTGGTATGATGTCCATCCGTTTGCATTTGGAAAGGAAGATGATATCTGTCTGTATTTGTGCAAGTTTCTTCATGAGGTTGATGGATTTCCACTCCATAGGGCTAAATGCAGTGCCTTGCATGGTGTCAAGTATCAGAGGGGTAGCCATGTTAGTCTGGATCTGTAAAAGCAGCAAAGAATCCTGTGGCACCTTATAGACTAACAGACGTTTTGGAACATGAGCTTTCGTAGGTGAATACCCACTTCTTCAGATGCATGTGGTCTGAATAAGACAGGAGATCTACATTACTCACTCTCAACAAAGGAAAAAGGACTGTAAGCTGTCTAAACTCCTACCTGCCACATGGGGCCACAACCGTGGTACCCCTAACCCACCCAGCAATATCGTCAATCTATCCAACTACACACTCAGCCCAGAAGAAAAGTCTGTCCTATCTCGAGGACTCTCTTTCTGCCCTGCCACCCCCACCAACATGATACAGTTCTGTGGCGATCTGGAAGCCTACTTTCGCTGTCTCCGACTCAAAGAATACTTCCAGGACAACACTGAACAGTGCACTGATACACAGGTGCCCTCCCACCAACAGCACAAGAAGAAGAACTCCACTTGGACTCCTCCTGAGGGTCGAAATGACAGTCTGGACCTATACATTGAATGCTTCCGCCAGCGTGCACAGGCAGAAATCGTGGAACAACAACATCGCTTGCCTCACAACCTAAGTCGTGCAGAACGCAATGCCATCCACAGCCTCAGAAACCACCCTGACATTATCATCAAAGAGGCTGATAAAGGAGGTGCCGTTGTCATCATGAACAGGTCTGACTACCAAAAGGAGGCCACCAGACAACTCTCCAATACCAAATTCTACAGGCCACTTCCCTCAGATCCCACTGAGGAATACACTAAGAAACTACAGCATCTTCTCAGGACACTCCCTACACTAACACCAGAAGAAATCAACATACCCCTAGAGCCCCGACCAGGGTTATTCTATCTACTACCCAAGATCCACAAACCCGGAAATCCTGGACGCCCCATCATCTCGGGCATTGGCACTCTCACTGAAGGACTGTCTGGATATATGGACTCTCTACTCAGACCCTATGCCACCAGCACTCCCAGCTATCTCCGTGACACCACTGATTTCCTGAGGAAACTACAATGCATTGGTCACCTCCCAGAAAACACCATCCTAGCCACCATGGATGTAGAGGCTCTCTACACAAACATCCCACACACAGATGGAATACAAGCTGTCAGGAACATTATCCCTGACGATGTCACAGCACAACTGGCTGCTGAGCTCTGTGCCTTTATACTTACACACAACTATTTCAAATTTGATGACAATATATATCTCCAGATCAGTGGCACTGCTATGGGCACCCGCATGGCCCCACAATATAATATACGCCATCATATGCCAGCAATGCCCCTCTGCTATGTACATCGGCCAAACTGGACAGTCTCTACGGAAAAGGATAAATGGACACAAATAAGACATTAGGAATGGTAATATACAAAAACCTGTAGGAGAGCACTTCAACCTCCCTGGCCACACTATTGCAGACCTTAAGGTGGCCATCCTGCAGCAAAAAAGCTTCAGGACCAGATTTCAAAGAGAAACTGCTGAGCTTCAGTTCATCTGCAAATTTGACACCATCAGCTCAGGATTGAACAAAGACTGTGAATGGCTTGCCAACTACAGAACCAGTTTCTCCTCTCTTGGTTTTCACACCTCAACTGCTAGAACAGGGCCTCATCCTCCCTGATTGAACTGACCTCGTTATCTCTAGCTTGCTTGCTAGCATATATATACCTGCCCCTGGAGATTTCCACCACATGCATCTGAAGAAGTGGGTATTCACCCACGAAAGCTCATGCTCCAAAACGTTAGTCTATAAGGTGCCACAGGATTCTATGTATTTTAAAACAACCTCATATTTAGGGAAACTAATTCCTGGGCTTATGTGACCTCAGTGGGCCTAATTTTATGATCACTATGTGGCTTTAACCCATAACTCCAATGACTTCTGTGGAGTTATTCTCAATTTACACTCAGAAATGAGAGAAGAATCAAAGCCCATATGCACAATCCACAAAATTTCACCCTATGTAATCAGTCACACAATTATTTTTAGTCTAACATGTATAGTTCTAATACTTTCTGACTACCAGATCACAGAATCATATATTATTAGGGTTGGTAGGGACCTCAGGAGATCATCTAGCCCAACCTGCTGTTCAAAGCTGGACCAATCCCCAAATGGCTCTCTCAAGGATTGAGCTCTCAACCCTGGGTTTAATCAAATCAATGCTCAAACCACTGAGCTATCTCTCAATACAATAGTGTTGGTTTTTTCACTCTGTGGAATTAGGCAAAACAATTATGTAACAATCATTGCTGGTGAAATGGACTAACAGACAGACAGAGAATGAAAGTGTTATAGGAAAACTGTCAACTTTAAAAAAAAAGATTATATAAATTAAAAAATTTCTCATAACACCCTCATAGACTCTTTAAATGGTGTGTCCTTTTAAACAATTGCAATCAGTTATCTCTTTGACAGTCAATGGGAGTTGAGTTGGAAATATCCCCCTTTAATCATGGACACCATCAAGCAAAACTGGACCAATAATAAAAAAAGTACATTCTGGTGGGCAAAAAGTCTTCCAGATTCTCAAAACCAGAGCTGAGATTTTCAAAGACACCTGAGTTATTTGGCTAGGTAGCCACACATTTTAGGTGGCTCTGAAAAATCTCAGATCAGGGTTTTAAAAAAACTGAGTCTGATAGCTTCTGATAGGAGGGCGAGGCTGTGCATGTACATGCTTATCTCTATTTGGCCAACATATCAGAAGACTTATGTACAGCATAAAATATATAACTAACTTGTACAGTGGAAAATGTCACTTACATAATATAAATTGGTCAGAAAATAACAGACAAAAAAAATAAAACCTATGCACACAATTCACATTGTCATTTTATCCTTCCTACAGTGCCATTTTCCATCTGCACCATTCACTCAAGTTTTCCTTCTAGCCTGTCTTCAACTATGTAACCTTATGAAAAGCTAGCCAACTCTTTCAAATCCAGAATGCAACTCCACCCAAGTGGCTTTTTTAGTTAATCCAAAGACTGTTGGGACAGATTCTGATCGCAGCTACGCACACTTCCCTGAGGTTACTATGGATTCATACCAGTGTAACCGAACTCATACTTTGGCCTTCCAACTCTAGTCTGTGACACGCTTTCAGGCAGTCCTGCACTCCTGAATAACAATCTTTACTCTGTAATAACTGGTAACTTTCCATTCCAGGTCCCAGAAAACTGCACGGTTTTAACAGAGATTCCTTTCCTTCAGGAGCTCTTATCTCCTCTTTGATCCCTTTTCCATGGCACACTGTAACACTCTCTCCCTACTCACTAACACTGACCCTCAAATATTTGGAGGGGGGGGGTTATATACTTTCCTTATTTCTGACCCATTAGTGCAATGATCCCCGTATCTTCTCAATGATCTTTTCTAAACAGCTCTTTTCCTCTTCCATATCTGTGTACAAACTTCTTCTTCTTCTCATACCCTTATTATTTTAGAATGAGCTGGCATTACTTCATTGCCAGCCATCCATGAAAGACCATTAGTAGAAAATGTCAGTTAATCTTCTCTGTTCCTCTGTTTCAGCCTACTGTATTCTTCTGTAAGCTTTTTATTCCAGGACACTTAAATTATGGGGTGTGTGTGTGTGTGTGTGTATATATATATATTTTTTTTTTCACCCTATATAGGGTTCAGTCCTAACTCCTCTTTTTTCTCTCATCATTTTCCTGTCAAGGTACATAGCTTACCATCTATATACAGCACGTGCAGCTAGTGTTCTAATGTTCAGGACCGTAAAATGAAAATACTCAAGGGAAAAGAAATACCTGAAGCATTTCATACTAGCGGGAAATTTTAGAAATGATTCATTTAAAAAATACTTTTCAAAGGAAGACTTGCCTCTGGCTTTCATCTCTATATCATAAGGGGAAGATGAAAGGGGAAGATCTGCCACATATTCTGAATTTCAAAGCGGAACCCCAGACATAGTGGCATTAGAGACAAGAATTCAAACTTTATGATAATGTGGCTATGGATAGTGATTGTCCAATGGCACCTTCAGAACGTCTAGACTGAAGTTCAGGAGGAATTATCCTTTAAACAAGACACCAGCAAAAATGCTGTATAGTTTTCTGTATAGTATTCTATAGGGCTGTCAAACGATTAAAAAAATTAATTGTGATTAATCACATGATTAAAAAATTAATCATGATTAATCATGTGCTGTTGAACAATAATAGAATATTATTTATTTAAATATCTTTGGATGTTTTCTAAATTTTCAAATATATTGATTTCATTTACAAAACAATACATGTACAGTGCTCACTTTATGTTTATTTTTAATTACAAATATTTGCACTGTAAAAAACAAAAGAAAGAGTATTTTTCAATTCATATAATATAGGTACTGTAGTGCACCTCTTTATCATAAAAGTTGAACTTACAAATGTAGACTTATGTCCAAAAAAATAACTGCATTCAAAAATAAAACAATATAAAGCTTTAGAGCCTACAAGTCCACTCAGTCCTACTTCAGCTAATTGCTCAAACAAACAACTTTGGTTGTAATTTGCAGGAGATAATGCTGCCTGCTTCTTGTTTAGAATGTCACCTGAAAGTGAGAACAGGCATTCACATGGCATGGTTTTAGCTGGTGTTGCAAACTATTTATGTGCCAGATGCACTAAAGATTCATATGTCCCTTCATGCTTCAACCACCCTGATGACAGATTTTGCTTGGTAATGATTCAAAGCAGAGCAGACTGACGCATGTTCATTTTCATCATCTGACTCAGATGGCACCAGCAGAAGGCTGATTTTCTGTTTTGATGGTCTGGGTAATGTAGTTTCCGCATTTGAGTGTTGCTCTTTTAAGACTTTTGAAAGCATGCTCCACACCTCGTCCCTCTCAGATTTTGGACCTTGGGTCGAGTGCTGTAGCTATTTTTAGAAATCTCACATAGGTATCTTTTCTGCATTTTGTCAAATCTGCAGTGAAAGTGTTCTTAAAATGAACATTTACTGGGTCATCATCAGAGATTGCTATAACATGAAATATATGGCAGAACATGGCTAAAAGGTAAAACAGAATAATTCTTCCCCAGGAAGTTCAGTCACAGATTTAATTAACACATTATTTTTTTAACAAGCATCATCAGCATGGAAGCATGTCCTCTGGAATGGTGGCCGAAGCATGAAGGGCCACACGGATATTTAGCATGTCTGGCACGTAAATACCTTGCAAGGCCAGCTACAAAAGTGCCATGTGTAAGCTTGTTCTCACTTTCAGGTGACATTGTAAATAAGAAGCAGGCAGCAGTATTTCCCATAAATGTAAACAAACTTGTTTCTCTTAGCGACTGGCTCAACAAAAAGTAGGATTGAATGGACTTGAAAGCTCTGAAGTTTTACGTTGTTTTGTTTTTCAGTGCAGTTATGTAACAAAATAAAATCTACATTTGTAAGTTACACTTTCAAGATAAAAAGATTGCACTACAGTACTTGCATGAGGTGACTTGAAAAATACCTTTTCTTTTGTTTATCATTTTACAGTGCAATTATTTGTAATAAAAATAATAATATAAAGTGAGCACTGTGCACTTTGTATTCTGTGTTGTAATAGAAATCAATATATTTGAAAATGTAGAAAAACATCCAAAATAGTTAATAAATATAAATTATTACTCTATTGTTTAACAGTGTGATTAATCACATTAAATTCTTTTAAATCAAGATTTTTTTTGTTAATCACTTGAGTTAACTGCGATTAATCGACAGCCCTATTTTCTAACAATATGTGTGAAATTCTGGCCCCAGTGAAGTCAATGGCAACAACACCCATATTGACTTCAATAAGGCCAAGATTTCACCCTACATTTTTATAATCTTTTTCTAACAAGTTTTAATACCATTTCCTTTTTGTTTCTTCTCTCACTCAAATGGATTGTTCTTCCTCTGTTTTTAATGAAAATTAAGCCCACACAGTTCACTTTTGTTTTCTGTTCTGTGTACCATCATTATCAAGGTTGACAGTAGAAATGAACACAGATCTGGGAATTCTGTTTTTAGTTAAATGCTGCTGGTGTAGGTGTAAATGCTGCTGGTGTAAGACCCAGAAAAAAGGGAAGTTAATTATTTTAATTTTAAAAACAATCCACAAGACAGCATTGGATCTCTTAATATTTTGAGAACTCTAAATACATTCCTCACCCATAATATCTAAAGTCAGGTCAAATTATATGTCCAGTACATGACAGTGTTTTTAAATAATTTTGGAAATAAAAGCTCTCCAATTTCTCGAAGTGATCACAGGGCCTAAGAAAACATGCAGTACACCACAGACGTGTTTGAAATATTAAAAACATTTACTGTTTTTTTTTTCATGCACCAAACCTCTGCAGTTCTTTATGCTGCCTATAACCAACACTTCATTCCCTCTAATGTGCTGTGACTTTAAAAAAAAAAATCATGTCAGAGGTTCAAAGTTCTGATATATAAAAGCAGAGTCCCTGCTTTACGACTGAGACATCTACATCATTGAAAAAGAAACATTTTTCCCAAGAAGTAAAATACTTAAAAACTCTTAAGATTAAAGGAGATGCATTACTTTATATAAAAGTATATTTTGGTGATGCATTTTCTTAGCACAAGAAACAATATGATTTCACCTTCAAATTTTAGGACATTCATTTCCCTCGTATAATAAAAACGACACTGAAAGGTTAATGATGTGAAACCTTGCAGAAAAAATGAAGCTATTACAATCTTTTTGCTGACAACCCCACAGCAAAATGATATGGGAAAAATATATAGTGAAGTCTAGAAGGAAATGCAGTTTATGATGTATTTTCACCAGGAGAATCTCAACTTTGCATATATACCATTGTTTACTAGAGAGCAGGTATAAGAAACTGGTCTCATTCAGTTTATACAGAAAAAACAAGGATTCAGCAGTCCTTAAGGTCTTTTTTTTTTTTTTTTTTTTTTTTTTTGCATGGAGGCACGCGTACTGAAAAGTAAATATGAAGTTTATTGTGAGGCTTTAAATTAACATGAAGTGTATCTTACTTTTTTTCACTTTTACTGGATGGTCTAAATTTTTGGTTTCATTTATACTTCTATAATCCTTAAACAACAGCAAAAATATAAACATGCAACAGATATGGAAAGGTCTGAAAGAAGAAATGCTGTATTTCACACTTTATAATCTGTCTGAATTGCTTTAAAGCACTTTTGAGAAAAAGAAACTCTCTAATCCAGTGACTGGAAGCAAGAATTTTCAGCCACATCCCCCAAACAGGTGACTGAAATTATGATGTTGCTTTTGCTAGAGAAGTTACTAAAGTTAATCAGATGTAGTGAGTTATAAAGCAACCAAGTAAAGCAATAACAGTTTCATAAAGTGCCAGTTAGTAACATACCTGTTTTATAATTGGAGATTGAGCAATCATGGATAGTGTTGAAATATTCTTAATCTTTTATTTCCCAGCATCATCCGCAGTAGGAATTTTTATTTTGTATTATTATTAACTATTATTATTATTATTATTATTATTGTCAAAAAAAAAAATAGGGATCTGTTCTTCTCCCACTGAAGTCAAAGGGAGCTCTGCTTGGCCTTTGACTAAACTGTCTGTAGGACAGAGCTGTTAACTGGGAAGAAAATGAGCCATTATATTAAATCATTGATTGATTATTTGTTAGATAATTCCATTGTGTACCTTCTATAATATGTATGTTTTGTTGACAAGCTAATGACAACACAATCAATATCCTAGTCTGGCGTACATCTGATGGACTAGAGCAGTGGTTCTCCACCTATTTACCACTGTGGGCCATAAATGCAGCTCTCTATGTGTTACATAGGCTGCATCCACACTATATCTATATACTACCTGAATGGCCCTGATGATGTCACATGGGAGACAGCTATGTGCTGACTGGGCCACAATATGAGATAATGATGTGCTGCTGATATTTTAACAATGGGCTCCAACAATATACAGTAACTCCTCACTTAAAGTCATCCCAGTTAATGTTGTTTTGTTGTTACATGGCTGTTCTATTAAACAACATACTTGTTAAAAGTTGTCCACTACTTGCAGAATTCTCTGGAAAAGCAGCCTGTCGCAACTGGTGGGTGGGGGCTTTTAACCAGGGTGGGCTGGCAGTCCCTTTGTCAGCTCCCCTCCACCTTCCTCAGCGCCTTTTGCCCTCTGGCAGGCCCCATGGATAATCGCCTCCCTGCTCCCTCAGCGCACACTGCAATGGGCTGTTTCACAGCGTTCAGGAGTCTGGAAGGGAGGGGGGAGGAGCGAGGATGCGGTGTGCTCAGGGGAAGAGGTTGAGCAGGGGCAGGCAGACGTGGGGTGAGGGTGGGCCTTGGGGGAAGGGGCATAGTGGGAGAGGGCCTGGGGCAGAGCTAGGGGGATGAGCACCTCCTGGCAGTTTGGAAAGTCAGCCTATGCAGCCGTGCATGTGCTGTCCAGAGGAAGGAGTGGTGTACTCCAGCAGGATTGCATAGGTTCATCGTCACGTTCAGTTTCCACAGGGAAGTGTTCACAGCCGCTGCCGTGTATCTATTGTGTCTCCTCCCTCCTGCTTCTGTCGGTGCTGCCTTGTTGAGTGTGAGGCTACATTAACAATGTGTTAACCCTTGAGGGCTCAGGCAAGTGCTAGTTCATCATTTATCAGCAAGGCATTCCCTGGGAAATATCCCACCTGATATCAACATGGTTGCTTTAGGAGAAGCTCAGGGAGCTCATGAGCAGGTTCTCAGATGATCCTCTGATTAGAATTTGTTTAAAACTTATACGTCTGGCAAAAAAAAAAAATTCCCTGGAACCTAAGTCCCCCTATTTACATTAATTTTTATGAGGAAATTGGATTTGCTTAACATTGTTTCGCTTAAAGTTGCATTTTTCAAGACTGTAACTACAAGGTTAAGTGAGGAGTTACTGTATCTCCCTTTAATCTGTGTACCAATATAAATTGTACCCCATGTGCAATATAGGATTTATACAAAAGACACAGAAATATCATTTCAAACTTTCCTTTCAAGCACCTCACTGATCTGGTAAGACCTATAAAAATCACTTTAAAAAACAAAAGCAGATGTAGCATCCTATTTAATTGAGATTCAGCATGGTTGAGCTTGAGCCCTTTCTGCTTTAATGGGTCTTCATGTATTCTCTTGACTGCTTTATGCTGAACCACTGCCAACTTGCACTGCTTTTTGCCTGTTCTCAGTATCTTTTTGTACGCTTGAAATATCCACAATTATTTCCTAAGTATCATTCCTATGACAAGTACAATTCCAATAAATGCAGTCATCATTGCAATGTCTGTCTGAGTTCCCACAGATCGTTAGTGTCCCACATTATCCAAAGACAGCACCAAAATATCTGGAAGTCTTTATTTTCTGAGTTAATTAATTCGTGACCGATAGGAAAAGAAAAAGAAGAGACAGAGAAGAAAGGCAGGAAACTGGATAATCTGTAATCGTAGCTGGTGACTCCTGGTCATGGGAAATGTAAACATATATCTCCTTGAACAACACAAGTTGACTGTGCGCTGTGTGAAGAAGAACTTCCTTGTATTTGTTTTAAACGTGCTGCCCATTAATTAATTTGGTGACCCCTAGTTCTTGTATTATGGGAAAAAGTGAATAACTTCTGCTTATCTACTTTCTCTATATCACTCATGATTTTATATACCTCTATCATATCCCCCCTCAGTCTCCTCTTTTCCAAGCTGAAGAGTCCTAGCCTCTTTAATCTTTCTTCATATAGGACCCGTTCCAAACCCGTAATCATTTTAGTTGCCCTTCTCTTTTCTAATGCCATTATATTTTTGGGGATGAGGAGACCACATCTGTATGCAGTAGTCAAGATGTGGGTGTACCATTGATTTAGATAAAGGCAAAAATATATTCTCCGTCTTATTCTCTATCCCCTTTTTAATGATACCTAAAATCCTGTTTGCTTTTTTGACTGCCTCTGCACACTGCGTGGATGTATTCAGAGAACTATCCATGATGACTCCAAGATCTTTTTTCCTGATTCGTTATAGCTAAATTAGCTCCCATCACATTGTATGTACAGTTGGGGTTATTTTTTCCAGTGTGCATTACTTTACATTTATCCACATTAAATTTCATTTGCCATTTTGTTGCCAAATCACTTAGTTTTGTGAGATCTTTTTGAAGTTCTTCACAGTCTGCTTTGGTCTTAACTATCCTGAGCAATTTAGTATCATCTGCAAACTTTGCCACTCACTTTTAACCCCTTTCTCCAGATCATTTATGAATAAGTTGAATAGGATTGGTCCTAGGACTGACCCTTGGGGAACACCACTAGTTACCCCTCTCCATTCTGAGAATTTAGCATTTATTCCTACCCTTTGTTCCCTGTCTTTTAACCAGTTCTCACTCCATGAAAGGACATTCCCTTTTATCCCATGACAGCTTAATTTACATAAGAGCCTTTGGTAAGGGACCTTGTCAAAGGCTTTCTGGAAATGTAAGTACACTATGCCCACTGGATTCCCCTTGTCCACATGTTTGCTGACCCCTTCAAAGAACTCTAATAGATTAGTAAGACACGATTTCCCTTTACAGAAACCATGTTGACTTTTGCCCAACAATTTATGTTCTTCTATGTGTCTGACAATTTTATTCTTTACTATTGTTTCAACTAATTTGCCCAGTACTGACAGACTTACTGGTCTGTAATTGCCAGGATCACCTCTAGAGCCCTTTTTAAATACTGATGTTACATTAGCTATCTTCCAGTCATTGGGTACAAAAGCTGATTTAAAGGACAGGTTACAAACCATAGTTAATAGTTCCACAACTTCACATTTGAATTCTTTCAGAACTCTTGGGTGAATGCCATCTGGTCCCGATGACTTATTAATGTTGAGTTTATCATTTAATTCCAAAACCTCCTCTAGTGACATTTCAATCTGTGACAGTTCCTCAGATTTGTCACCAACAAAAGCTGGCTCAGGTTTGGGAATCTCCCTAATATCTTTAGCTGTGAAGACTGAAGCAAAGAATACATTTAGTTTCTCCACAATGACTTTATCGTCTTTAAGCACTCCTTTTGTATCTTGATCATCAAGGGGCCCCACTGTTTGTTTAGCAGGCTTCCTGCTTCTGATGTACTTAAAAAACATTTTATTATTACCTTTGGAGTTTCTGGCTAACTGTTCTTCAAACTCCTCTTTGGCTTTTCTTATTACATTCTTGCACTTAATTTGGCAGTGTTTATGCTCCTTTCTATTTACCTCACTATCATTGACTTACTATTGTACAGGGTAAACTCATAAATTGTTCGCCCTCTGTAACACTGATAGAGAGATATGCATAGTTGTTTGCTGCCCCAGGTATTAATACATACTCTGAGTTAATTAATAAGTAAAAAATGATTTTATTAAATACAGAAAAGAGGATTTAAGTGGTTCCAAGTAGTAATAGACAGAACAAAGTAAGTCACCAAGCAAAATAAAATAAAATGTGTAAATCTATGTCTAATCAAGCTGAATACAGATAATCTCACCCTCAGATGTTTCAGTAATTTTCTTCTCAGACTGGACACCTTCCAGGCCTAGGCACAATTCTTTCCCCTGATACAGTTCTTGTTCCAGCTTAGGTGGTAGCTAGAGGATTCTTCAAGATGTCTCTTCCCTCTTTGTTCTCTTCCACCCCTTTATATATCTTTTGCATAAGGCGGGAATCCTTTTGTCCCTCTTTGAGTTCCCACCCCCTCCTTCTCAATGCAAAGACACCAGGTTAAAGATGGATTCCAGTTCAGGTGACATGATCACATGTGATTGCAAGACTACATTACCCACTTGCCAGCACACAGGTATACAGGAAGACTTACAGGTAAAACACAGCCATTTGCAGACAATGGTCCTAGTTAATGGGAGTCATCAAGATTCCAAACCACCATTAATGGTCCACATTTTACATAATTACAATAGGACCTCAAGAGTTATATTTCATATTTCTAGTTTCATATACAAGAGTGGTAATTTATATAAATAGGATGATTACACTCAGTAGATTATAAGCTTTGTAATGATACCTTAGAAGAGACCTTTTGCATGAAGCGTATCTCAGTTACATTACAGTCACTTATTAAATTTTTATAAAACTATATAGACTGCACAACGTCACACAGAGAATAAATCTGTGACTATTGAATAATCTTTTGATTGCCAGGTAAATGAGTCAGTGCTTTTGTGGAACTGGATGAGGTCTCACTGGCTCTGGCTGCTGGCATGGCTTTCAGCTGTCTCTAAAGTGTTCACTGGTTTCGAGGGAGTCACTGCTCTGAAAAGTATATCTGCAGTGAACATGAATTTACTAGCCGTGTAGGTCACAACCAAATCAGACTTTTGCAGCTTTATCACCATTCTTTGAATCCTTAAGGTACAGTCATTTAGTGGTTTGCTAAATAATGCTATCAGGGACTTGTGATCCATTTTAACTTCCACTTGTTAGACCCCCAAGTTGGGCCCCAGGGCCAGACAACAGGTGCTCCGGCCTCCACCCCCCAACGGAATTTTCCCCCAGCCCCCAGAACTGCCACTGATCACATAGCTGCTCAGAAAGCAGAACTTGTAACAGGAAACAGCACCTTGCGGTCGGCCGACCTGAGGAGGGGAAGTTCCCCCACGACAGTCGCTTCCTGGGTAGAGATGCTGGGGCCCGATTGCCTCCCTTGTATGGGCATGAGCCACTCGCGACCCTGCAATTGGCTTATCATAAATTATGACGAAAAATTCGTTATATATTCCTGACCCCCTCCCGGGGACGGGCGGAGAGAACACGAATTCCCGTCGAACCGTATCCAGGCCTGATCACCCTGAAGATTTCTCTCTCCAGGCTCACGCGTTTCCTGAAGCCTGACTGCTTGCCGGCCGTAATGAAACTTTCGTGGTTTGTGTGTGTAAGTAAAATTAGCTGTTAAGTATAACTGTGTTGTTAGATAAGAGGCAAAGACTGGTTCCAGCCGCCCCAAGGCTCCTGCTAGGGGAAACCCGATAACCAGGAAGCCTTGAAAGCAAGGGGGGCCAGTCAAGCCTCACGACCTGTGTTTAGTAAGATTAGTTGCTGCATTTATGATTACTAATAGCACCAATATCACTTTTACTAACCCCTGGGACGACCTGAATAATTACTGGGACTTAGAAAAATACCAGGGCCAGCTTCTATTTGTAATTGTAGTGTTTGTATTATTTGTTCTAGTATTATATTGTAAGCCCAAGCTGTAACTAATTGTGTTATCCCTTATCCTTATCTGTGACTCATTTAATAAATCCTTAATCTTTAACACTACGACTGATTGCTTGCGTTATCCCCGTCACTACCCTTGGGCACTTGTCACCCCCCCCCAGGGCATCCAGTGATCGAACCTCCTCCCTACCCCAACGCTCATTACCCGGTAGATAACGGGCACCTGGTGGCCATATCGGTGGAGCGAGGGGTGAGAGCAATCTGTAATCAACATGGCGTCACGAACAGGATGCCTTCGGGAGGGTCAGTGCCCGTGGTGTAGTGGGGACCGTGAACAATCTGAGCTCGAGCAATTTCAACACCTGCAATTTCACCAAGTGGCCAGCAGACAGTCTGCGAAGCCCACCCTAGATTGGATTTGTATTATAGAATCAGGGTCAGGGTCAAAAAGCTATACGACCTCATTAACCCTGCCTGCCATAGGATGTCTCCTCCATTGCCATCCCACCTTTAAATGTCAGCCAGCCGATAGTTCCCTGCACCCCCAGTGCACGGGGGTTGCAGAGACTAGTCGGACCGAGACACCGTCTGGCATTTGGAAGGAGTGTAGCCGTATCATAAAAAGATCCGGGGCCACCGTTCCCAAACTCATACCCCCGCCCCGGGTACAGCCGGGTGATCCAGCCCACGGGTTGTTAGTCCACTTAGTGAAGGAATTGGAACAGACCAGGCGGACGAGGAAACTTAGACCAGATGAGTATAAGTCGGAAGACGTGTCCACAGTCTTGTTCAGCGCATTAAACAAAGCGCTGGACCTCTGTGCGGTCCTTCATGGAAGCACTATGTTTGCTGCTAAACAAGCCGCTGCTAACGACACCGACAGCGCAGAGTGTGAGATGAGTGGCAAAGAGCAGGAGGATGGGAGACCACCCCCTTATGAAGCCCCCCCTTGCCCTTTAATTTATCCCGCACTCTCCTCAGCCCCACCTGCGCCTGAGAAGAAGAGGCAGATAGAGGCAATGCCCGTTGCTATCACCAAAAGTAAGGTGGATTATTATACAGGTCAGACAGTTACGACTACCGAGTACCGAACTCGCACCAAGGCGGAGATGAAGGAATTCTTAGCAGACACAAGGCGCAGGGAGGGCGAGGCACCCCTAGTGTGGCTGGGTCGTCTGGCCCTGGATCACGGGGCAGAGATGGTAGATAGGGAGGAAGCCGCTGTTCTGGCCAAAACGTCCAATTGGGCGTCGGGGTTCCCGGGTCATCATCTCTTGGGAAATGAGGTATGGCCGCTCACTACCCCGGCCGCGGCCGTCTTGGCCATGAAAGGCAGTTTTAAGGGACTGTATGTACCTCCCGGCAGCGTAAATACACCCCATGAGATCATCTGGGCTATTGCCGGAGCGTCCATCATAGTGTGGAACCCACAAACGGTACCGTTAAATTTAGACCAGCAACAGGTTCAGTCAGGTGTCCCCTTTATTTATGTCACAGATCCCACTCAAATTCCGGTCCAACGGGACGCGGTGGACTTGGCCGTAGATGGCGCCCCACCGATTGACACAGGGGGACTCCTGCTGTTGCATGGTTGGGTTGGGCAACCCCTTATTACCTTATATGAGGCCGTGTCCCGGCTCCGAATGCCACCAGCCCCGAAGAACCCCATTTCAGCCCTTCCAACTGAGAGCCCTGTTAACAAGGGTCAGCCTAAACACCCTGAACGAACCAAGGCTGAAAGAGCACTTTTTGGGTTCCTGTTACATAAGGGGATCCCCAAGGAAGCACTGCGGAAGAAGTCCGCTTCCCAGCAGCAAGATTTGGGGAAACAGTTAGGATGGAAGGACTGGGATGACTATTTGAGAACAAAAAACGAGTAGAGGCCGGGTGCGCCCCGGCCTCCACAGACACTTGGGATGATCGACCATATCACACCCTATTGGTAGCCGGTCCCAAACCCCCTTACACCCCTGTATCTTTTCTGTTGGACACCGGAGCTCAAATCTCCGTTATAAAATCCGATGTGCCTCATGTATCCACAAGTTCTACTATGTTTATTCAGGGTCTTAACAGTATTGAAGAAAAGCCTGTAGTCAGCTTTACTTTGATTCATAAGGGGTATAAGCGAAAAATTAAGGCTTTGTTGGGAGGAACAAATTTGCTGGGGGTTGGGGATATAAAACGACTGCGATTACAAAAACAAGTCTGTCAGGCTCTGCCTGTCACCCTGTCGCCCGAAGCCCCCCCCCCCCTTATAGCCCCGAACTTGTTAATAACAGTTCATGGAAATTTTCCCCCATTCCCACGAAGCCTGAAGGCATCCCCCTCATTAAGCGACTGCTCGACCAATTATTAAAGGAGGGATGGATAGCACAGGCGACCGCGTCAAACTATCTATCTCCCGGCTGGGGTATCCCCAAGCCCGGCAACCCCTCTGAATTTCGATTGGTAATCGATTATAGGCAGGCAAATAGCCGAGTCCGACACCTCCCATTCGCAGGCCCAGCCACCATTCCAGAAATACGGCAACAGCTAAGCGATGCCAGTGGGAGGTGGGCCTGCACCCTAGATTTAAAGGATATGTTCTATCAAATCCCGTTGGAGGACAAACCCCAAATCCTAAATTTCGCTTTCCAGGGCGCACAGTATCAGTGGAAGGTGTGCCCTCAAGGGTTCTGTAATTCCCCCGCCTTGGCCACGTCCGCTCTTGCAAAAACCTTAAAGGGGGTAGAAGCCACTGGGGGCACCACCATTCTAGCCTATGTGGACGATATAATCATAATTGGGCCCAACGAACACATAGTCCAACACGTCACTAACACCGTGGTAGCCGAGCTAAGGGCCAATGGGTGGCGAATTAATGAGAGAAAAGGCCACCTCGTGCCCTCTCAAAGCTTTTCCTTCTTAGGCCAATATTATGATCCCTATAACTGTGGCCAACCCACCTCGGGGATTTTAGACCCTTGGGTTAAAGACCCACCCGAGAATAAAAAGCAACTACTGAGACTTTTAGGCCTGATTAATTATCACCGACACTTCATTCCAGATAAACACCTTGTAGACCTGGAAACGATCCAGGAACCCCTCTCATCCAAACGGAAACGGGAAATATGGAGTCCTGAGGCCCAAAAAAGCTTGGAACGAATAGCCACTTGGTTTGCCTCTAACCCACGGCTAGCGCGATATAAAAGGGATTCACCTTTTATCATTACCCTTTTCTTTACACAACATCATTATGGATACTCGGTATCACAAGACGGGCAACCGGTCTATAACTGGGCCCGACGGCTCAAGGGTCCTCAGTATCGATATGGACCCATAGGACTTATGTTACTAGCCGCAGGCGAGGCACGCATTGGGCCCCGCTATCTAGTAAAGGGACCCTGATCGGCCCAGAGGTACACCTCATTCCTTGGCTCACGCGGCTGCCCCCCCCCCAGTTTTCACGGAACCAGCCTAACGTGGCAACAGCTGTGTTATTTGGGGGAAATCACGTGGCGGGAATGGACGCTTAAATCGCTGCCAAACGATGTCCGATTCCCAGCGGCCTCGGAGCCCTTGTGTATAGAAACAAAATATGACCCCTGGATTGTGTCCGACGGGGGCACTTCCCCGACCCCCCAGGCAGGAGTTCTCTGTGCTAAATGCGACCACTTTCAGGTTGATCTCCTTCCCCCGGGTTCATCGGCCCAGCATAGCGAAGTTCATGGGGTCCTTCTCGCTGCCCAGCACGTTACCCAGGCCCATTCCGTTTCTGCTCAGGTCGTATTGGGTATAGACTCACAATTTTGTCTCAGCATCCTCACGGGAGAGGCTAATCCCACAGCGTTCACGCCCCTGTGGGAGACTATTTTTGACCTCGTACGTAAGTTCTCCCGGCCCTGGTTTATAACCCATTGCCCATCACATCGTCCTGACTCTAACCCCCTCCACTCCGAATTGGATCACAGAATGAGGGAAATTCAAGCCCCCCAAGTGTGCCTGGGGCAGCAGCCCCAGCTAAACACCGATCCATTCCTCCGATGGCTTCATGAGGATTGGGGGCATTTGCCTAGCGGCCGCCTATACAATCAGTTAGCCCTAGGTGCTCAGGGAAAACCTGAGGTACGGCGGCAGGACTGTGAAAGAATCGTGCAGTCCTGCCTTAAGTGTGCACAAATCAAGTCCCAAAACCGCCCGCGTTACGAGCGGTGGGCGTACGCTGCGGAGTATTTCCCTCCTGGCGCGGTGTGGCAAATAGATTTAATGGGACCCCTACCTGGAGCCCGTCGCCACCCAAAGGCTCTGGTAGTGGTAGATTTGGGCTCCCGTCAAACTCACTGCATCCCTCTGAACACCACCACGGCTGCGGCTGTGGCTGGGGCACTGCAACAGGTAGCCGCAGCATGGGGTGTGCCCTCCGAAGTTCAAGCAGATGGAGGACCCCCGTTTACCAGCAAACGTTTTGAAGCATTAGTGCTGGGATGGGGGGCTTCCCTCCATATTCACTTGAAGTATCACCCCGAAAGTAATGGTGTTGTAGAGCGGAAAATCGGAGTTCTGAAAACCATGATACGTTCAGTTAATCCCAACGCTGACTATAAGGGTTGGAGTGCACTATTACCGCAGGTTCTAATCTCTCTCAATGCAAACTATTCTCGTTGGCCTGAAATCAGCCCCAGACCTAGAGGCCCCTGGACTCCCGTATATCAGCCTGATCAACTAGTCTGGGTGGCTGAGCCACAGGCCTCAGGTCACCGAGAACCCTACGCTGCCCAAATTGTAAGTGCAGGTAAATATCCTAATACCTACACGATTGTGGATGCCCGGGGCACCCACACCTTGGTCCATCATAACTGGATAAGCAAGCGTTCCGAGTCAGGAACGAACTAACGGGGCCAATAAGGCCGCCTTCTGTTTGTCTTGCAGCTCGCAATGGCAGCAGGAAAACGGGACGACAACCAGAAGGGCCCCGATCCGCGGAACTTAGGACAGCCGTATCCTGTAGATGAGAACGCCCATAAGCTTATGTTCGCGGCCTATTGGATCCAAGAAGTCCTGGGAGGAAACATCGACTTATCCTCACTGACATCTGACAACTGCCTTGCATGTTCCAATAGGCTGTCTGTAAATAGGCCTTTGTTTGATTTATTGCCGTTAGTGTTTAACTTTAGTAGTATTAATAGTCCCCTTAATTGTTCTTCTTCCTTTGCTCAGTGGCTCCCTATCGTGCAGTGGACAGGTTGTACAAATGATTATTTTAACCCCATCTCCCCCCGTGTCTTTCCTATTTTTAATAAAACTACGGCACGTTATCTAGGCCCACTCCCCTTGTCACCCGGACAGAGACCCATGGCGTCCCACTGTTGGGTGTTTTATGGCAATAAGGGACGACGAGGCCGGTCAAACTCACCCTACTGGGTAGGCACGTATCCAAACTGTTCCCAAACCCTTGTCTATGACAGCGTGTCCCACGGCAACGTTGTTATGGATCGGGACACCCCCCTGCCAATAATCAATAAAACTGTCGTGGAAATGGATGTCATGGTCCCACCCTTTAGCGACTTCTTTAACCCTCTTAGGCACACCTATTTTTATTTTAGTTGGGTTTTAAACAAATTAAGACCCGGTCACTTTTGGCTATGTGGCGAGACAGCCTTTGCGGCACTCCCCCCCAATCCCAAAGGTATATGTACCATTGGGTCTGTCCTAATAAAAGGGGGTGGTCTTTATGTCAAGACCCGGCAGCCCAGTTCGGCCGGGCGGGTTCGACGTTCTTGGGGATGGTGGGAGAGGGCAAGGGGTGCCTTGTCCTCTGTAGTATCTTCAGTGGTCTCATTTAACCCCGTGGGATATATGTTATTGCGTGAGCAAGGATTATTTCAATCGTTGGCTATAGAAACGCTAGCCAACACCACTGCAAAGGGCTTTAGCTTAGTTAATCAGCGATTAGGTGAATTAGCAGATTATTCTTTTCAGAATCGCTTAATGATACAATTTTTGTTGCAATCACGGGATTTTTGTGAAACCCTTGTATCTATGTATCCACAGTTTAAAGATAAGTGCTGTATCTCTCTGTCTTCTATTTCTGGAAACTTAACTGAAGTGATTAATGACCTTCAGGCCTTGGGAACCGCTGTGCGTGAGTCCAGAGAGACCTTCCGCTTCTGGTCATGGCTGGAGTGGCTGGGCCTTGGAGCCTATAAGTCTTATTTTCAGGCCCTTTTTGTGTCGCTCGTGGTGGGCCTCTGCCTCCTCTGCCTCGGGTGTGCTTTTGTTAAGGCCTGTGTTCGGCGGATGGTGGGAAGTGCCCTTATCGCCTCGGCCACTGAGACGCGTCCGCTCGTAGGAGCGGACGCTGACTCGGACACTGAGGTTTAGGTATGTTGGGCGTTGTCGGCCGGAGCATGGGGGCATGTTAGACCCCCAAGTTGGGCCCCAGGGCCAGACAACAGGTGCTCCGGCCTCCACCCCCCAACGGAATTTTCCCCCAGCCCCCAGAACTGCCACTGATCACATAGCTGCTCAGAAAGCAGAACTTGTAACAGGAAACAGCACCTTGCGGTCGGCCGACCTGAGGAGGGGAAGTTCCCCCACGACAGTCGCTTCCTGGGTAGAGATGCTGGGGCCCGATTGCCTCCCTTGTATGGGCATGAGCCACTCGCGACCCTGCAATTGGCTTATCATAAATTATGACGAAAAATTCGTTATATATTCCTGACCCCCTCCCGGGGACGGGCGGAGAGAACACGAATTCCCGTCGAACCGTATCCAGGCCTGATCACCCTGAAGATTTCTCTCTCCAGGCTCACGCGTTTCCTGAAGCCTGACTGCTTGCCGGCCGTAATGAAACTTTCGTGGTTTGTGTGTGTAAGTAAAATTAGCTGTTAAGTATAACTGTGTTGTTAGATAAGAGGCAAAGACTGGTTCCAGCCGCCCCAAGGCTCCTGCTAGGGGAAACCCGATAACCAGGAAGCCTTGAAAGCAAGGGGGGCCAGTCAAGCCTCACGACCTATGTTTAGTAAGATTAGTTGCTGCATTTATGATTACTAATAGCACCAATATCATTTTTACTAACCCCTGGGACGACCTGAATAATTACTGGGACTTAGAAAAATACCAGGGCCAGCTTCTATTTGTAATTGTAGTGTTTGTATTATTTGTTCTAGTATTATATTGTAAGCCCAAGCTGTAACTAATTGTGTTATCCCTTATCCTTATCTGTGACTCATTTAATAAATCCTTAATCTTTAACACTACGACTGACTGCTTGCGTTATCCCCGTCACTACCCTTGGGCACTTGTCACCCTCCCCCAGGGCATCCAGTGATCGAACCTCCTCCCTACCCCAACGCTCATTACCCGGTAGATAACGGGCACCTGGTGGCCATATCGGTGGAGCGAGGGGTGAGAGCAATCTGTAATCAACACCACTCTCTGTCCATAAATAAACTGACAATCTTTCACAGGCAAACAAAGTTCCTAAAAGCTCCTTTTTGATCTGTGCATATCTGGTTTCTGCCTCAGTCAGTGATTTGGATGCATATGCCCTGGTTGCCAAGAATCCTCATGCTTCTGTAAAATCACTGCACCTATCCCAGACTGTGAAGCATCTGCTGAAATTTTAATATGCATTTCTGGTACGCAGAATTTCATCACTGACTCTGGTATCAGTTATTTTAAACTTTCACATGATTCCTCCTGTTCTGCACTCCAATCCCATTCATTTTTATTCTCTAGGAGTTTTCTCAAAGGCATTGCTTTGGTAGATGGATTCGGTATGAATTTTCCAAGATACTTAATATTCCTAGGAACTGTTGGACATCTTTCTTTGACTGAAGACGTGGCATCATTTCAATGGCTGAAAATCTTCCTCTTACCAGGTTTTACACCTTCATTGGAAATAATGTCCCCAACAAAAGTCAGTTCTATAATCTCTAAAACACTTTTCTCCCTATTTAGTTTGAGATTTGCAGACATGGTTGCATCCAGGACTCCCCAAAGTCTATGATCATGCTCCTCTTTCAATGAGCCCCCGATAATGATATCATCCATTTAGGTGTCCACAACATTAATAAGTTCATAGATCATATGTATGGTTTTGTGGTACACTTCTGGTGCTGAAACTATGCCAAAGTGTAAGCATAAAAAACTCTATCTTCCAAATGGGGTACTAAATGTGCATTGCTTTGAGCTATCTTCTGTTAATTTTAGCTGCCAAAAGCATGATTAGGATGCATCTATTTTACTGAAATATTGAGCATTTGCAAACTGAGCCATAATCTCTTCTCTGGGTGGTAGTTTGAAATGTTCTCTTTTTACAGCCTTGTTGAGGTCTCTAGGATCTAAGCCCATGCCTACTTGGCCATTACTTTTCTCCACAATGACTAGGGTGTTCACCAATTCTGTTGGCTCCTCAATTTTTTCTATTACTTGCATTGTTTCCATCCTTGGAGTTTATCACTGACTGCAAATGGCAAATTTCTACATGGATAGATAACTGGAGAGACCTGCTTGTTTCTCCAGATTGTATTTTCACCCTGCAAGCAACCCACCCCATGAACACATCATGATATTCCCAAAAGAGTGCTTCATAGCTAGGTTCAGTATGATCTTGTATTGAGAGCAACCATTTTACCCAACTGAGTTTCTCACATGCAGCCAGGCCTAAAATTGGTGTCACCTTCTTTGGCCCTACAATCAAGTGTACATGGTGTTTTTATGGTTCATGCTAGCAATGCACCTCCCCTTCATTGGTATATTTGTTCCAGAATAACCAATTACTTTTATTTTTGTTGGTCCCACATTTGGTCTTATCTTCAGCCTCTCATAATCTTGTTCAGACAGAATATTAACCTGACCTCCCGTGTCCAGTTTCAGTGGAATAATTGTTCCATTCACTCTCATAGGCAATATCCAATCTCTCTCATCAGGCATGCTAGATCCAAGTACATCTAGGAACAACTCCTCAACCAGATTGTCTTTAGATGAATACACTGACTTTTCTGCATTTGGGATCTGCAGCATTTTGCAAAATGATTATTTTCCCCACATTTCTTACACAGTTTCCCAAAGGCAACACACTGTTTGCTGTGATCCACACCTTCCACATGACCATCTGTACCCAGTATTCCCCCAGCAATGGTTTTCATAGCAAGTGGTTACACTCTTTCATTTGACCTGTTCTGGCTATATTCTTTAGTACTTAGTACATAGATAACTCCTATGGTGAATTCAGCTCTTTGGCTTGTGCGTTCACTATTTCTGCTGCCATGCATATTTGGAGAGTTTTTTTCCCTAAAGTTAAGTCTCCTTCATGGAGCATTGTCTCTCTTAACACATAGTCTTTACTGCCACAAATGATTCTGTGTCTGACCAGAGACTCTCTGCTCATCAATTCACAAGTTTTACTGAGTTTCCTTAATTCTGTAACATATTGCTCTACGGTGTCATCCGATTTTTGCATGCATATAAAAAAAATTGTCTCACTCAAATGTTTCATTCCTTTTTGGCATGCAATCTTCCTCAAATTTAGTCAATATTGTATTTAACTTCATGCTTTCACTTTCTTCAAGCTTAAAGTTGTTATAAATATCCAAAGCTTCCTCCCCAACAACACTGAAAAAGCAGATGATTTCACTTGATTTTTTTCCCCTGTGCTCCTATGGCTGCTAAATACAGTTACAATCTCTGTCTAAATTGTTTTTTTCCAGTTCTCTGCAACATTACCTGACAATTGCACACTGGAATAATGTTGCAATACATCCATTTTTGACTCCCCCCACCCCTTCTTGAGCTAGTCAAGCTACTATTTTGCTCTCCAAATACATGCAAAAGCCACTGTGCCTGGTGCTCCACATTCTTCTCTGGTGCCTCCCTTTGTCTCTGCTTTCAGTTGCAAACACAGGCATTAGCTTCAAAATGACTGCAGTTTCCTTCTCATTCAGCACTTCTGACACCATGTAAGGATCTTGGGACTCATTAAAATAACAAACCAGTGAATGAGAAAGGAATAAAAATTTAATAAAACGAACTGGAGAGCTTCTGTAGTGAGCTGCTGCACACAGCCACGTGGTGTTCCCAGCACATGCATCCAGGGCACATCTCCAAATTCCCACACTCGCAACACTGTTCCTTATGAGGGAGCATCTTCAAATCACAATTTTTTCATAAAAAGATATCTACAACCATCCTGTTAAATTCTAAGAAAAACAATTTTGAAGCCTTTTGTGAAGGATGCTGGCAGAGAAGCAAAATAAATGCATTTGAACAAATATTTCAAAAGCAGAATTTAAACTTTACAGTAGGGAAGGATACCTTAGTTCATTCAGTGGCAGAATTGTACACTTCATTGTGCTGGGACATCCTACAATAGAAAGCAATGCTGATCTCTTCCAGTGTATGTTCTGATTACTATAATGATGACAGAGAGAGGCTTTTGGATATCACATTCTATAAATATCAAAGTCAGTATGCAAGGACATACACTGGCAGGACACCAGCAATTATAAACAAAACCAAGGAAAAAGAGTCACATCACAAAATGACATGCAAAGTGTGCAAGATTTCATTCACAGTCATGTCGGTCATGTCGTGGGAAGTTTAATGTTAACGAGAAAACAGAATTAATTCAACGAGTAAGCAACTGATAAATAGTTGAAAAAATACATAGAAATGTAATAAACCCTCCAAATAATTCCTGTTTCATTTATCTCACCAAATATTTAATGTGATTTTGATTTGGAATGCAGAATTAGCAAATCAAACCTAGAGAGGAAGCCCAGCCTTCGGTAAGAGTTGAAGATGCTTGGAACCTTGCAAGATCTAACCCATTTTTATTATTATTACTCAGTTATATAAGTCAGATCTTGACTATGACACTCTATTAGCATGAGCCTGGCCTAAGCTGGTTTGTCTAGCCAAGCTAGGTGAGTACACAGGGTTAATCAGAACCACAGGTGCAGGATCTCTGGAAGCAGTTGCTAATCTGATCTATGGTAGCCCACCAATGCCCATCAGCCCCCAAACAGAAACCCTGCAGGTATTTGGAGGCAGACAGCTCAGTAAAACCTCCATCAAGAACTATATTTTGGGGAGCTCCAAGTTTCCCCATTGTCTGTCAATTCTCTCTCCCATGCACAGCCATTTCAAATGAGCCTATGTTAGTTCATGCATGAGGGAGGGGAAATGCTGCTAACAACAATCAACACCACCATCAACTCAACCTCCTGCAGTAACATCTATCAAACAAAATGATTAAATCTTTATCAGTCATTTAGTATAATGGAAATAAAATCACTGTCACAGGATTAATGTCTACTACTAAGAAAATACACTTTTCAGCTTCACCTCAATCTTTTTTCCCCTCATATAAATGCTGTAGCTTTGCAAGGACATTTAGGTAGCAGCAAGAGGCTACTGGTCACTGGGTAAATGACACATTCCATTGACTTCTCTTAAGCATATTCTCTAAAGTATAATGAAAGTATCAAACAACACTTTTCATCATTTTGCAATTTACAGGGGTTTGCCTTGTTGAAAAAACAGCTGATAGCTTTAGCAGCACTGTCACTTACTCCTGCGTTGTTCACGGATGGTCCTTCTAGGGGTCTGGAATTTGCAAATGGGAAGGGCAGGCCGGGAAGGGTGGCAAAAGGCTGGAAATTCACTGAATAGACAATACAACCTGAGACTGTAATCCCTTTTAATCAGAACCGCTCTTCACTTTGAAACCCTTCCTTAGGAGATGATGCAGGGGTGGTAATAGGCTGGGGCATTTCTGGCAGTATAATTCCAATGAAGCCATGATACTAGGGGGCAGGACTCCTGGATTATCATGCAGAGGTACAGGGCCACCATGAAGATCCCATGAGACTAATGGGGATTAGAGGCTGAACCACTTGCCTATTCCCAGATCTCCATGGAAGAATTTAGAGCAGGGGTTCTCAAACTTATTGCTTAATTACTTCACGACCCCAGGAGAGGGACCAAAGCCTGAGCCCACCCAAGCCCCACAGCCCGGGGGAGGGGGGCAAAGCCGAAGCCCAAGAGCTTCAGCTCCAAGTGGGAGGTTTGTAACCTGAGCCCCGCCACCCAGGGCTGAAGCCCTTGAGCTTTGGCTTCAGTCCCAGGCTGTGGGGGGCAGGTATTGACTTCACCCCCAGGCCCTAGTAAGTCTAATGTCAGCCCTAGCGACCCCATTAGAACAGGGTTGTGACCCCCTTTGGGGTCCCAACTCAGAGTTTGAGAACCTCTGATTTAGAGCATAATCTACTAAGTGAACCTCACACCGTTTTGACACTCTCCCCCCACCCCACTCCCAGCTGTCTAAAATTGGGCATATATACTAACGGTGTTAAATACTCTATGCAAACGTAATTATCCCTTCCCCACCCTCTCAAAGCTCTATGCCGCACACACCTGTCTGTGTGGTGACACATATGGCATCTGGTGTGTGGTGTCTACGTATTGCTGATATGACATACTGTACAATTTTTGATGTAACAAGATGAGATTGAATGAAGTATCAGTCAGCCAATCTCCTTACTTTTCTTTGTTTGAGTTATAATATCAGCATTATATAATCACTTGTTTTGTCTGGTTATACCATTGTATTGTTTTGGAACATGAAGCCAGAAGAACTGTTAAATAAAATGGCTTTGTACCAATGTAAGTAATCCAAGAAACACAACTGCAGGTCTGAGATTTAAAAAAATTAACATATGCATTATGCATTCAGCTGGAATGTTCTCAGAAAAAATATAAGAAAGCAACCCTATGATTTCATACTAGGGCTTCATGGTAAGGATGTGTTATTTTAACAACTGCCTGCCAGAGCTAAGAACCAAGCAGGTTTAATGCACTCAATTTGTCCACCTAAGATTAACAATAATGGTGATAATGATTTACATTATACTATAGGGACAAGTGTAATTATACAATGACTATAGAATAAAAAAGCAACATGGTATTGGGTTCACATTTGTTTAAAATTTTAATACTCAGTTTTCTCTCTCTTTTTTTCATTTCAATTATCTTGAGAAGAGGAGAAATGACTGCCACTGCCACTTAGAAGCAAGCTGTAACAGGGTGCACAAACCCTTTGGGATCAAAGAAGGAATCCCTCTTGGGACAAAATTTCTTGGCTCTCTTTAAACAATCACATTTATGAAGGCAAGAAAAAAGAGAAAACTAGCAGCAGGGGGTTAACAGCTGCTCCCTTCCCACTCCCTTGATTATGGGAGAAGAGAAGGCAGCTGTAGTCCCTCCAGCACCCACTCAGGGAGAGTAGGTTGATTTTGTTTTCCTAATAAAATGGACTCTCCTCACATGAGAGATACAGGAGAAAGGCTTCTTGGGCTGCATGATTTATTCCTGGAGCAATTATTTTAGGCCTGTTCTCTGTTTTCAGTTAACTAACATCAGAAATAGCATCTTGCAAAGGTTCTCAGAACATACAGACTTTTTTTTCTTTTAAAAGTTTGCAAAATTTGCAGTTGCTATACAATGCTTAAATAACCAGCCTTCAAAAGGGATGTTTTCGAAACCCATGAGTCTGGTGACTCACAGTTTGTTCCACAACAACACTTTGGCCTTCAGCAAAAGCATAGTATACCTAACTGCTCTGTAAGATATAAAGGGACTACTCAGTGCAACAAAAATAAGTGTACTCACAGGACTGCAGGCTGGGAACTTGCTGCTTTATTTAACTGTATCACATAAGAGTGGATGCATATAAAGCTCCTACTGACTAAACAGGCAATATGGGAGGGGTGGAATATGGCTCCATCCCATAACACTCTGGGTAACCTAGCTAGCCCTATCATGATCATATTACTACATCAGGTTTCCTCATAAGAACATAAGAATGGCCATACTGGGTCAGACCAAAAGTCCATACAGCCCAGTATCCTGTCTACTGACAGTGGCCAATGCCAAGTGCCCCAGAAGAAGTGAACCTAATAGGTAATGATCAAGTGATCTCTCTCCTGCCATCCATCTCCACCCTCTGACAAACAGAGGCTAGGGACACCATTCCTTACCCATCCTGGCTAACAGCCATTACTGGACTTAACCTCCATGAATTTATCTAGTTCTCTTTTAGTTCTCATACAGCTCTGCTAATATAGTCCAATGTTACTGTACACCAGCATTACTGACCTTATCTAAACAGGATTCTACACTGCATATTTCCCTGCTGCTACCACACTGCATACCTGTTGCTTTGATCAGTTTAACTTCATCTGTAGTAGCAACAATGGAAACACCAGATTAAACAAGATGCCAACAGCCTGTGGTGTTTCTATCACAGCATTCAGACTTGCCTGAAACAAGGGTAAACACCATTGTGGTAAAAAATTAAAAAGATCATTTTTTGGAGCTTTTGTTTTGTTTTCAATCTGTGTGAAAATTTTCAGTTACGCTCAGCTGAACAAAAATAAATGCCCAAGGGCAAAACTTTAGCCTTAAAAACTGTGTATATAAATTCATGAAGATAAGGAAACGTAAGAAAAGCTAAGGAAAACATCACACTATAATATTCCCTCTGTACTGTTTGTCAGTGTTCCCTGATGCAGAAGTCAAACAAATGGGCCAAAAAAAGAAGCAGAATTCAACCCAGGAGTCAAAACGGTGTGCCCCATTCACTCAGATAGTCACCAAAGGCAATATTATGTCATTAAGGCAAGGAGGATTCTCTCCATATCAACTCCTAATTTCTTTCCTGAACACACACAGTATTTTATTTTGTTATTTCAAGTGGCATAGATTTCTTTTGGAAGGTGATTGAAGGATGGGGAAGAACGGAAGTATGTCAATATTAGTTTTGTAAGGTATGATCAGAGAACTATAAAGGTGAATTGTATTGGCTTTTTATTTTAAATAGGAGTGGGCAAACCACTTCAGTTAACAAAAAAACCAACTTAATCCATGACTCATCCTCAAACGAAACCTGAATCTTTTATGAGATTTGAGAAAAGTCAGTTCCAGGGACAGCAAAAACTGGGTAAGAAAATAACTTTCAGGTCATAAACCGCCCGCTGAATGTCTCATGACAATCTGTAGTTTTGCAATTATATTTTTTTCTGCTCCTCTGTGAAAGGCCCCCACACTATCCATGCATAGATAATAATGAAATGGACTACACACAGAACATTTTGTATTTGACAGAAAAATAAACTGGGGAAAGGGGAAGAGATAGAGATGAGGCATGCATCAGCTGTAATAATTGTATGCATGTTTTGTATATATAGTGTTGAAACATTTTCTTACAGAAGTATGATTTTTTAACTTGACTTGTCCCTTTAAGTCTAATTCTTCTTACTTTTACAACATAGGACCTGAGCCTGCTGCTACCGCCTAGCCACACATGATAGCCCATCTCAGCACTGCATTTTCAGTCATCACTCATACAATAACATTAATTTTAAATTTTGGAATCCTCACAGTATCACTTACAAGAGGCTCTTGTAGCACTTCACTAACATTAATAAGCATTGTTTATCTCTATGAGGTACTGTATTAAATTTACAGATGAGAAAACTGAGTAACATTGATTAGCAGCTTGTCCAAGATCATCCAGGAAATATGTGGTGGAACCAAGAATAGAACTCAGGTCTCATGAACCAGGCCTGTGCCCCAAACATAAGGAACATAATCCCTCCCTTATTAGAGAACTTGACTTTTCAATTCACTGGCTATAGTGGCTTTCCCTAGTACCAAATTCACTTTTAAAGGAAGATATAAACATGTAAAATAGAAATGACAAATCTGATAGTATATAATGTACTACAAATAATATTTTACAACTGGTTGTCCGTCCTCAGGACAGTGAAGAAAAGCTGAAGAGAAACTTAAGCTGTATTAGTAGGGCACCATTTTTTTAAACAGTAATCTTATACTGCAGACAAGATAGACAAGTTCCACCTTAGTTGATTAACATTAAATGCTGAGTACCATAAATGTGCCAGGTTGACAGCTGAAAAGAGTGCCATCACAGGTAACCTAAATTGCTTTAGATGGGGTAATGAAATGGAAATGACATTACGGCTATCACTATAGTGCAGTATAATGTTAACATACTCATTTCAAACACAACCTTCCTACATCAGCTGCACATTTGTGGAGCAACATAAGAAAACTCAAAAGCAGATCCTCTATCACTGTCATGCTCACAATCAGTCTGCAAGCAAGGCCATCTTATACAAGGTTAACTGAGAATGAACATATTGTCAGTTTGGCTACTGTACTTGGTATTAAATGACAGTGACATCCATCAAGGAGGGAATACATGTTTTCTTCAGGTAATGCCTTGGATTATGCTCATACAAGCCTCCTTTCAAGGTCGAATTATTTTAGAGAACCTTTAAACTATAGCATTGATAAAGTAGCTGATGACTCTTTTTGTCTATTATAGCACTTCTAAAGTAAATGTCTTCTGTAAAAATGGCTGCTGGGGCCATATACTTTATGTTGAGTGTTTGCCATTAAAAAGTCAACTTTTCCCAACAACATTCATATCCCTCAGTGTAGCTATTTTCTTTTCTAAGTCTAGAGGGAAACTGTGGTATCTCAACATAGGATGGTAACTAACATGTAAGGACTTTTTAATACAAAAAATTATTTACAGATTTTTAACATTTCTATAAAAATGTTAAAGTTCCATATACAAAATGTAATAAAAATGAAAAAAAAAATCAGATTCTTAATATGTCTTGTCTAAATACACAAGAGAAAGGTGAAATCTTTACATCTTAAAGATACAAATATCCCAACTTTTCTGAATAAATGCTAACATTCAAATGTTATCACTGAAGAAAAATGTCTGTGACTCTATACAAGAATACATACATATTGATGGCCCAGATCTGAGCACTCCAGCCCTAATTCAGCAAAGCACTTAAATCCATATTTAACTTTAAGCACATGTGTATTCTCACTATGCTCAGCACCTTGAAGGATGAAGACCTAAATCTTTAGGGTATTCTTTAAACTACCCCATCAGTTACAATAATATTCAAAAAGAAAAAGAAAAAATTACAGTAGTCTAGGACTCCGACCTAAAATAATCATGTAAACAAGACTTTAAGGAGTTCTACAGTAGACGATTACAATTTTATTCTAATCACTTCAGGGATGCAATTTTATATTGTAAAATTATTTTTACAAAAATGGTGGATTAAAGAAAAGCATTTTACATCATCTAGGATAACTCACAGTTTTCATAAGACTAAAATCACAGCCTTTGATCTTATTTGAGCACATTCTGACATCAACAAATCTAAGTTCGGTATAAATTTTTACTGCAGATTTCAGTATGTCTGATGAAATCCAGTAAATACAGTATGATTTATAATTTTATACACACACACACACACCTAATTTAAGGCAAGCTATTTAGAAAATTCCCTTCTTCGTTATCTAGTCTATAGCCAAAGAACATATTTAGTTGAAATATCATAAAGTCATATTTATCACCTGATTCCGATACTCTCTCAAATTTTGCTACTACTGCCTGAACTTCTAATAACCTAATGATTCTGCTTTGAAACGGACTCTTCCTAATATGGTTGTTTGTTTGTTTTCTTAAACTAAAAATTTTCTTTAAATACAGTAGTTCAAAAAGATTTAATGCCACTACAACTTGAAACCCTGTCAAGTTCAAAAAGGGAAATGAAAATTGTTTCAGATACTACATCTGCCTTTGAGCCTCCTTGCCAAATTTTTGTGGATTTTGCAATCACATTTTCCTAATTTAAATATTTTCCTTCCCTTGTAGTTCTGTCAAAACCACATGAAATGACAGGGAAAATAGATTATAGAAGAAACAGTGAAACTGACTATGCAAAATGTTCAGTTAAATATATTAAGTAAAGAAACCGAAAAAGTAGTTCCTCACCTTTTCCCCCGTTCACTACTTTTAATTATATGTGTTATTTGTAAGAACAGCAGACAAAATTTTTTTCAAGCGGAAGTGTGAGTTTGAAGCTGACTGTGTCCCTCTGAGTTTAGATTTCATGTTTTCACATTGTACGCTCATAGCTAAAAGATTCTCACTTTTTAAAATAGTCTCTAATTTAGAAACTCAGGAGGATAACAGTGTGTTGGGAGCCCAGGCAGAGCTATGTGCCACAGTACACAGAGGGGAAACAGATGTTGTGTTTCAGCTTCACAAACTGTATTCCCTCCAGGGGCGGTTCCAGGCCCCAGCACGCCAAGCGCATGCTTGGGGTGGCAAGCTGTGGGGGGCGCTCTGCCGATCACCGCGAGGGCGGCAGGCAGGCTGCCTTCGGCGGGGTGCCTGCAGGAGGTCCGCCGAAGCCGTGGGACCAGCGGATCCTTCGCACGCAAGCTGCCGAAGTCAATCTGCCTGCTGTGCTTGGGGCGGCAAAATGCCTAGAGCCACCCCTGACTCCCCCCATCCCCATGCCATGGAACCACACATTGATTCTACTGCATATGGGCCCACCCACACTGTGGAGTAAGAAGGGGAGACAGAATTTGCCCTCTAGTGTATGTAGAGCCCCCATGGCAATAGCATCTAGATGTCTTACTGTTAAATATTGACGATAACACCCTATGGAGTAAGAAAACTTCACCGCTTTGCTGTGCAAAGGCCGTGTCACTGTCAGAAATCAGGGCCTGCAGCAGAGCTAGTCTTCAGGCAGACTCATTAGTACAGCTGGCCTGCAGCAGGCCACCTAAATAGCCATGCCATCTCATTGGCTGCAGAGGGCAGCAGGCTGGCTCTTAAGCCAACAGTAGCAACAGTTTGCTGGCTTCTCAGCACTCAGATACATCACGCTGCCTGCTTCTACACTAACCTGTTCCTGCCGCTCCTGCTTTGCATCCAGCCTTGCCTCTGCCCTGAACCTTCACCTTCACCTTCCCTTGCCTGACACCCTGATTGCTCCAGTTTCTGCCCTCCAGCTTGCCCCTGGGCTCTGATATCCAGTTCCCGCCTTCTGGTCTTTTCCCTCTGCCTCCTGAGGCCTTCTGCCTCCTGAGAACTGACTTATGGCTCTTACCATAGCCACTAAGCCTGACACCCACTCTGGACCACTAAGCTAGACCACCCTTGTCCCTACAGGCTGACAGTTACTCACACACAATGAGCCGGCTCTCTGCCATAGAAAGGAATCATTTGAAATCCTTTTAGAAAATATGCCTTATATTTCTGCCTGAAATCCACCAAAGTCTGGCTTCTACAAACTGCCAAGGACAACACTTTCGAACTAATATAGTTTAAAGGGTCTTAAACCTGGCTTTCATGGTATTGCAACATTAAATACCTCTTTCAAAACACAAGCAAAGACAAAAGATTTGCAGAAAGAACTGATGGTTAACTTTCCACTGAAAACTTCAGGCTCTCTTCTTCCAAATCAGTATGAAGAAAAAGAACTAATCTTAGAAAAGTGTTGCAAGTCTGACTGTCATCTAACCATGGCATAATATGCCCATATACTAACTACCAAAGCCATGAGAATCAGCTGATATTTCATTTTTGTTACCATTCCTTCATATACCTTATAGATACTGTTGGTGTCACTAGGCATAACTCTAGGTAACTCGGGTGGGTGGAAGACCACGAGTGTCGATGAAGCCCTCCTGCCCTAGGCCTCAGTAAACCAAAGCTCCTCCATGTTGAACTTTACTCGACCTAGAAAGCTAGCAGCTGCAAAATCAAATGTGTAACAGTAAGCTATCAGTGGCAGCACAGCCCAAACAGGTTTAAAGCAGTAGTGATAAGGCCTGCGTACCTCTAGCAGAAGGACAAGATAACTTGCAAAAGAGAAAATTACTAACGAGCTTCTGCAGCCAAGATTGCATAATAACTGCGCTTGATGCAAGTGCTACAGGGGGAGGAAGGGGGGGAAAGGGACGGGGAGAGGGAAAAAAGAATTCAAAAAGGGAAAAGCGGCTGGAGTGGGAGTGCTTGATTTGAGGCGTATCAGTCTTCTTGCACCGCTTTGAGATCTCAAATAAACTTTGTTTGCTTCTCCACCCTGGTGTGTTTATTGGTGTGGCGCACACCAGGCAACGGACCCCGCTGTTGCTTCCCTCGGGCACTCTGTGCCGGCTACCATACTAAATACAAAGTTTGTAGGCTGAGAGTTTCAAAGGAGTCTAAGGGAGGTACCCTGATCTCATGGAAATAGATGAAACAGTCAGCTGAAATAGATGCTTGCATTTGCATAGATTCCATCTTCTATTTATAGTTTGTTTATTAACTATGAAATGTATAGAACTATGTAATAAGAAATGCACATATATATTCCTCTCATGCAGGACATAACTCCATATGTCATTATTTTACTAATGTATAAGAGCACCAATCTCTATAAAAGTTGTGTATTATATCGGGTGGCTATGTGTTGTTCATACCATGTATTGTAGATAATATAGAAATATTTTTGATTAACTATGTGAGCTTATTAAGTAAGTGAAATGGGGAAAAGCACATCAAAATAGAATGTATATCTCTCCTAAAATTCATGAACCTTAACAAATGGTCACTTTGTGAGACTTTCCTTTATGTAAAAATAATACAAATAATGCCAATACAAATTAATACTTCAGTCCAATCTACATGAGAGAGATCTTGTATTATGCTCTTTGACTGTTACATTATGTCACTGCTGTCACTAAGTGTCATTTTTCAACAGGACAGCTACTGCTGGAAGGAAGACTGGAAATGCCTATTTTAATTAATACCTTTAAATTTCAAATCCATTTCACAGTTCAGACAAACATTTAGAATGTTGCACTAAGTGTCTCTTAAATTTGTCTAAGGCTATCAGCAAATGCATGTATTTAATACAAATGGAGCTAGAGAGAGAATCAGTTGGTGACAGCAATATTTTCTTGCAGGGACCGTAAAACGTTCTAAGATACGGGATAGAGAAGGTGTTGGAAAAATGAGATGTGAATGCCGTTGGAAGGCCAAGACAGCAGTTGCTGGGTCTTGAACTGAACACTATAGGCAGGTGGGTCCAGTATGTTACTACTTGGCTGCTGGAAACGTGAGCTGCTATATGCAGAGAGACTGTAGCTCAGCATTCAAAGGAGAGTTCAACTCTAGGCACATTACAGTTTGTTAGGGTTTGTTTGAGGGTGGGAGGTAGACCAGGGAGGTTGTTATAACTTTAAGAGCTCAGTGCTCTTAAAATTATGACATTTATGGCAGTAACATCACAGCAGTGAAATACATGATTCAGTCAAGAGTCTTTACAGTGGCAAAATCTTCCAGACAGGGCGCACAGATTATTGCTGATCAGAAGACAAGAGCTAGTCTTGGTATCAATATGATTGAGTGGAGGGGAGGGAGAGAAACAGATATCATAAATACCAAGGAGGGGAGATGACAGCAGAAAAGGTGAAGGAGAAGAGGACGGCAGCAGGAAATGTTGTTGGGTAGGGAGAAGCCATGAAGGGTACAAAATCAGCACTCCTATCCACATATTATGCTGAAGAAGAATTATGGGACGAAATCCATTCGGGATTTTTGACAGTGAATGGTTTATGTTGTTAACATAATCCTTTGACGGAAAACCCAGATCTCTTACTTTATAGGTGCATATAAAATGTTTCAGAGTTGCAAAAGCTCAGATTTTCTGTCGTGCCAGTTCTCCATGTGGTACAGGTGAAGAGGGGAGACAAAGTTGGATTGAAGGCTCATTTGAATACCCTTGACCCCAGGGTTGCTAAGGCTTGGTTTGCCTCCAAATTAATTTAGAGGAGGCTTAGAGCTGCTTTTAATTCTGCTGACTTGTAAAGGCTCCCCAGAGACCTTTATGGTTGCCAAGGATAGTTGGAATGCAGCATTTTTCAAAAATCAGGCTACTTAAATGTAGGTGCCTACATATGGATTTAAGAGCCCAAATTTAACCACTCAGGCTTGAGAAAGCTAGCCAGTGAGCAATGTAAAAATGTGATCAAGCATTTCTTAAGCAAAACATTTAATTTTTATGTTCCAAGAATATTTTTATTTTCATAACTTGGAACAGTTAACTGCTCTTGCGTCTATTATTCACTTAAGGAGAAATTGTGTCCAACCTGATCAGATCTATTCACTGAAATTTCCAAAGCTAAGAATTACCATTCAGTGCATAAATTCAGCCATATACATGAAACATAGTTTTACGTTGTCTTAAATTTTCTATTTCGGAAATTTGTAAAATGGCTTCATTAAAAAATAAAATATTTTGATCACCATGAACCATATTTACTGATGTTTCAAGTGGGCAGAACTCCACTGGTCTCACTGCACCCATTTATACCACCAATAAAGTTGACATCAGGGGAGAGAGAACCCAACAGAAGAGACATTCTTTATCCAGTATCTGAGAAGGACTTGCAATATTTTGTGGCCTATTGCATGCTGTCATGGTATAATTCCCCACTCTGAACCTTAGCGTCCAAAAGATGGGGTACCAGCATGAATTCCTCTAAGCTCAGTTACCAGCTTAGTACTTGTAGCGCTGCAACAAACCAGGAATTCCAGTGCCTGGTACACTCTGGTCCCCCCAAAGCCTTGCCCGGGGACCCCCAAGACCCAGACCCTCTGGATCTTAACACAAGGAAAGTAAACCCTTTCCCTCACTGTAGCCTCCCCCAGGCTTCCCCTCCCTGGGTTATCCTGGAAGATCACAGTGATTCAAACTCCTTGAATCTTAAAACAGAGAGGAAAGTCCACCTTCCCCGCTCCTTCTCTCTCCCCCTCCCAGACTCTCCCTGAGAGAGAAAGTAATCCTAACACAGAGAGGAAATTAACCTTTCTCTCCCCCTTCCCTCCTTTCTCCCCACCAATTCCCTGGTGGATCCAGACCCAGTCCCCTGGGGTCTCACCAGAATAGAAAAACAATCAGGTTCTTAAACAAGAAAAGCTTTTAATTAAAGAGGGAAAAACAGTAAAAATTATCTTTGTACATTTAAGATGGAATATGTTACAGGGTCTTTCAGCTATAGACACTGGGAATACCCTCCCAGCCTAAGTATACAAGTACAAATTAAAATCCTTTTAGCAAAATACAAATGTGAACTCCTTCCAGCCAAATACACATTTGCAAATAAAGAAAACAAACATAAGCCTAACTCGCTTTATCTACCTAGTACTTACTATTCTGGACATATAAGAGACTGTATCAGAGAGATTGGAGAGGAACCTGGTTGCATGTCTGGTCCCTCTCAGAACCCAGAGAGAACAACAACCAAAAACTAACAGCACACACAAAAACTTCCCTCCCTCAAGATTTGAAAGTATCCTGTTCCCTGATTGGTCCTCTGGTCAGGTGACAGCCAGGCTTACTGAACTTGTTAACCCTTTACAGGCAACAGAGACGAAGTACTCCTGTTCTATTAACCCTTAACTATCTGTTTATGACATATGCATATTAGTAACCTGAAAAGATTGACAATGCCATTTGAAAAGTTTTTGACTATACAGATAAACCCCAAATTCAGTCAAGTTAGGATTAGCCAAAATGCATGATTCAAATATGTCATACTGCATATAGGACAAGACCTATCCTGTAATTCATTTGATAAGAATGCTAGAGAACAAAAGACAGTATGGTCTGTGAGCTATAGGGACTACTGAACGTGTCCACATAAAGTGTATGTCACACACTGGCTTTTTATCTGTGCTAGGTTATTTGTAATATCTCCTGCTAATTTATGATGTGATATATTTTAGGTGGTGTTCTTACAACACCTAAAATATACTATACTATGAGTTCACAATGACAGGAGTCAGCATGAGTGATGAATCACACTAAAATGCCACTATTTTTGCAATATATCGGAATTGTTAAATTTGTTTTAAATTTAGTGATACAATATAAACAAGATATTTCTCTACTTGTTGAAGCACCAGAAATTCATAAACATTGAAGTGGTTGCTGGTATTTTCTTTAAAGAAGGACACATACAAGTATTTTATGAGCCAGTCAAATCACTGTAGGAAGAAATTTAGGGCATCAGTGTGAACTTATGAAAGCAGCTTAATATTGTGCAAGCTGGACCCTGGGGGCAAAGATAAAACTATAGCACCAGCATCTGTAAGCTGCTATGCTTCCATTAAAAACAAAACAACAACAACAAAACGTACCAGCTACCTAGTTAAACATGTGACCTTCTTAAAAATAAAATGATGACGTGTTATTTGATTTAGACATAGATTCTTTCAAATACGTATGTTTCATCTTCTGAAACTTAAACATTAAAGCTGTTGTGAATGTGCTGGTGAAGTTGCTGTTATAGACAAAATATTGAGTAAAACGGACCAGTCTTTTATTTCTACCTTGGTATTTTTTTATGACTATCTAGAACTTTCAGTCAAATGTTTACAGAAAGTCAAATGCAACTCTACAAGCTTGTCTAATTTTCCATAGTTTAGGATCACAGTGGAGCATATTGGAGCATGAGCTTTCGTGGGTGAATACCCACTTCATCAGACGTATTCACTCACTCATAGACTCATAGGTCAGAAGGGACCAATATGATCATCTAGTCTGACCTCCTGCACAAGGCAGGCCACAGAACCCTACCCATCCAATGAATTTGAATCAGAGATTTACATTAGCAATGAAGGAGAAAAGAGTGTTAATATCTTGTTTCAGAAACAGTTTGAAATTTATGGATAGGCTTTCAGTTGAGATGTTTGTCTTACTGAGTTTTTATCGTTTCACTGGTTTTCATTTCCTACATCATGACACAATGACGATAATAATGAATACTAGGTTTGATTGCCAGAGATGCTGAGCACCTACAGCTCCCATTGACTTCATCAAGAGTCATGTGTGTTCTCAGCTCTTCTAAAAATCAGGCTCAATGTTCCATGGTATCAGCTATAGTAAGAAGATGCATTTGCCCCAATAAAGAAGCAATTAAGCTTTAAAAATAAAATATCCAATAAAGCATTGCATTCATTTTGAGTTATCGATATAGAATTAAGCTGCTGCAAGTATCTGTTGCAAGTAACAAGATTCATCACGTTAGGGTAAAACATTATTTATATGGAAGGTCATTTCTAACCAGGCACAAACAACTATCCCTATTTAACATCACTTGGCATGAGCACAAATTCCAGACTGCAAGTAAGATTTTCTGGAAAACATTATTTTACCAACAAGCCATAGACAATGCCATTTAATAAGGTAGCTTTATTTTTCTATTAATCGTGAAATGTCAGTGTGAAAACTGTGCTTCTGTAACAGAACCATAACATCTTTCTGACTGATAAATGTAAGCACTCAAAACTGGTGACATTTACAGCTGTTTCGCACTGAATATTGCTCTGCAATGTTGTTAAATTTGCAAAATGTCAGCTGTGGAGTCTACACTGAAATTAAATGCTTACAAAAGCATACAAAGAACTCATAATTAATACAGTATATTGTTAGAGGACTTTCTTTAGGCTCTGCCCACATTAGGATCAGGACTCTGCTGGTTTAAACATATTTGTTGCTAGCAAGTTTCTAGCACAGATTCCCTTACTAGTGTGAACAGGGATGTTTATTTCTTATATCAATGTCCCCTATGTTGCCAACTCTCATGATTTTGTCACAAGTCTCAGGATAATTATTGTTTTCTTAAAAGCCTCAGCTCAAGTGGATATGTGCGATTTCAGTCTTCATTCTTAAAGAAAAGGTAAGTTTTTAGCCCTCATGCATCTGAAAGTGGGTATTCACCCACGAAAGCTCATGCTTCAACACATCTGTTAGTCTATAAGGTGCCACAGGACTCTTTGTCACTTTTTACAGATCCAGACTAACACGGCTACCCCTCTGATACTTTTTAGCCCTTGTGGCTGTGGGAAAAATCTTCAAAACTTGACCCCAGTGCACACTAAAGGCTCAAGAAAGCATAAGGGAGCTAAATAGAACACATCTATTATTTTTACATAATCTCATTATTTTAAAGCCAATCTCATGGTTGTGTGTGATCCTGACTCATGATTTTTCAGCATTTGAGGCTGGCAATATTGTGTCCCTTTTGGCTGAAGAAGGCTGAATATAAACTAAGTTGGATGTGCTTACAAGACAGCAAGGTAATGTTATTCCAGTGTCCCACTGCCTGGAATGTCAGCAAAGGGCCAATCACAATGCTTGAATCTGGATTTTCATGTGGTGGTGACATTTAGCCTGGGTGGAACATTAAATCAAATTTATTTTAAAGAAAGTTTTATATGACAGCTCCCGTTACCAACCAGGCGTTTTTGATTGTTTGGTTTAAATGAATCAGTGAATTCAATTATGACAATCAGGGTCTAGACACCCTAAGGGAAGAACAGAAGATGTAACCCCCCAAATAAGCAGTTAAACCAACTGATTGCATGTCACTATCTATAAAATACATCAAGGTCTTTTATAAAAGCTTGCAATGTTCTGAACTTGAGGGCCATTATGAGGTATGTATACAGTTATGAATGTATGTATTTCTGTATATAGAAAACAGTGATCATAAACTTCAGTTCCACTTCACAGTAAGGTGGTGAACAGTAAGGCAAGAAGGGGCTCCTCACAAGCCAGTTGTTTGCATGAAACCAACTTCAAGTACTCATCTATTTTCCAACCCAAAAAAGAGACCATGGTGGACCATTATAGTTAATGGGAAGATATTGAGACATCCTGACTAAAATTTCTCCATTCTGAATAATCATGAGTAAGGCTACATTTTAGTAGCAGGTTCTTTTAGTAAAAGTCATGAGCAGTAAACAAAAATTCATGGCCCGTGATCTGTCCATGATTTGTACTATATACCCATGACTAAATCTTGGCGGGTGGTGGCCCGGGGATGGCCCGGGTGCTGGTGGTGGGTGTGGCATGCAGCCCGAGATTCCTGCTGGTTCTGGGCTAGGTTGGCAGGGCTGGCAGGCTCCCTATCCAGCTCCTTGTCTCTCCTCAGAAGCAATGACAACACCCTTCTTCTGCTCCTAGGCAGAGGAATGGCCAAGCAGCTTTGTGCGCTGCCTCTGTCCCAAGTGCCTGCTCTGCAGCTCCCATTGGCTGGGAACCGCTGCCAATGGAAGCTGCATGGGCGGTGCCTGCAGGCGGAGGCAGCATGGAGAGCCCTGTGATCATGTCTCTGCCTAGGAGCCAAGGCAGGAGGATGTTGTTGTTTCCAGGGAGCCCCCCCCAAGGTAAGCAATGCCCAGAGCCCTCACCCCCTCCACGCCCCAACCCCCAGCCCTGAGCCCCCTCCCACACCCAAACTACTGACAGAACAAGGAGTAATGGTCTCAAGTTGCAGTGGAGGAGGTTTATGTTGTATATTAGGAAAAAGTTTTTCACAAGGAGGGTGCTGAAGCACTGGAATGCGTTACCTAGGGAGGTGGTGGAATCTCCTTCTTAGAGGTTTTAAAAATCAGGCTTGACAAAGCCCTGGCTGGGATAATTTAGTTGGGGACTGGTCCTGCTTTGAGCAGGGGGTTGGACTAGATGACCTCCTGAGGTCCCTTCCAACCCTGAGATTCTATGATTTTACTCCTGCTGCCGAAGGTAGGGGGGGGAGCAGTGGCTGGAGACTGTCCCAGCAGCGGCTGATGCAGCTGGCCTGGGGGCTGCCTGAGCTGCTCAGGCGTCCCCTGAGCCAGCTGAGTGGCTGCTGCAGAAATCATGGAGGTCCTAGAAAGTCACAGAATTCATGATTTCCGTGACAAACTCGCAGTCTTAACCATGAGTCACCATGCCAGAAGGGGGAAAAAAATAAAAAAAAACAGGAAAAAGAAAAAAAGGCTTTTAAAAAGGAGCTTTGAAATTGAGATTTTCATCCAAAAACTGAGGGACAGCCTCTAGGCAGGAAGCTATCTGTGAGTGATGAATTCCCCCAGTAGCTATAGGGCATGCTGAGAAACTGTTCAAAGGCAATAGCTAACTTGTATTAGAAAAAGGATTTTATCTAATGTGGAAATGTAAATCCTGAGATTGTGTTTATGTTTGTTTTCTGTGTAATTTGTATATGTTTGCTTTCCTTTTCTATGTATTCTTTGAATCTGTTTTTTCTAAACCTTTTGTTTATGTTTATCCCAAGCAGGTCTCTATTGTGCAAACTATATGGAGTGTGTGCGCCAAAGTAAATTAATAACTGGGAGGGACTGATTTCACCCCTTCGGGGTGATGTACCAGAGGGGAACGGTCTGAGCATGTGGTAGTTAAGAACTCAGGGAGGACAGACTGCGGAGACTCAAAACTGCAAGGGCTGTTGTTATCGCCCTGCAAGGAGTACCTAAGTTGGTGAAAGCCAGGTTGAGCCTTTATGCTATGGGCTGGCTACTCATGCCAGGGAATTATACCATAGCTGTGGAGCATAAAGGCCCCAGAGTTACAGTGCAGGCAGTGACAGAACCCCTTATTTGTCTGGGCAATCCTCAAAACACCATATGAATAAAGATTTTTCTAAACATTTAATGAAGGACTGTAAAAGGTCAGTCTAAAATTGAGAAACTAGGAATAAACAGGAGCCTCAGACATGTCTTACAGCAAAAGGGAACTAAAACTAGGGCAGATTTTCTAGAGAAGGTGACTGAAACAGTATATACATGAATTCAGAGGGCACATTTCTAAGGACGGATGGGACTGTGGGCTTATAGTGAAATAAGATATGGTTAAAATGGAAAGTGGATAAAGCATGGCCTTTCCTAATTCTAGAATTTCTTATGATTAGAGCTTGAAGTGAATTTCAAAAAGGCTAAGTTAAACATCCTGGAAATATTTCAGTGATAATACAAATACTATCTGCTCCTTAATTAAGGCAATACTGTCAGTACTGATTCAAACTGTGGTGGGGGAAGGGGCGGGGGAAATATCTAATAATAAAATGCTGCACCAACTGCTTCTTCCTTTTCAACTATCTGGCTCCAGTACTTTTCACAGATAAAAGTCTGACAAGTGTAAATACTGCTGCAGAAGCTCTTTAAAACTGACTCACATAAGGTGATGCGTAAGCAATTCCTCCTTTCTCAAGAAAGCAATTTTATACATGCAATTATGAACACATATTGAGAGGTGCCAGAAATACCTTTTCTGCTTGTGTCTACTTTAAGATTAGCAATAATTAGACATAGTAAGAAAAAATGGTAAACATTACTCCATCTTTGTAAGACACTTCAAAATACAAAAAGGGGGTAAAATGGTTTCCTGGCATTTAATTATCCATGAGAAAGAAGGAAGCTGTGCTGTATTCTAATGTACTACATAATGTATTTAACAAACTACTATGCTAGGTGGATATATCATGATTGGTTCAGATTACTAGCAGATCCTGCTCTTCTCATCAGAAACTTGCAACAATCATTTTCCCCTCACAACTGCACTTATCAGTTAACACGCATTATATTCCATTGACAACTTATGTCACTATGAATTCCCAAGGGTTATTCAGATTTTGATGTTAATCAAATTGAAAGGGAAAATTAGGTAACTGAACTACAAAGCATTGATCCTAGTTGGATCAGCAAAGTCTTGTAATGTTGGTGGCACCTAGTAGCCTCATATACTGACTACCAGGGATTTCATCAAAGAACAATTCTTCCAGATGAGTGTTCTTTAAAAGCTGATATTTAATTATTTTTACAAATGATTCATTTGGGTCAAGAGTTAAATATTGTTTACAAATGATATCTTCTCATGTTTACACCTACAAACTAAGTTGATAGTAACATCTGGGTACCCAACATTACATAGCAATGGTGTAAGAAAATGATCAAATGAATTATTACTCACATTGGTCTATATGGTTGGCTAATATATGAAAAAATATGCAGGAATTACTCAATGACTACATTTACAGCTATCTGACTTCTGTATGTTATGTCACATCCCCATTGACAGCTAAGCTTTATCTTACAATATGCATTCACATTTCATTATTTTTGATCAGTGTAATTCGTATTAATCATAAACATTAAGAGATGCAAAAAAGTAAAACTGAAAATAATTACAGAATATTAAAATGTAGGGCTGGAAAGAACCTTAAGAGGTCATCTAGTCCATCACCCTGCACTGAGGCAGGACACAGAATATCGAGAGCAGCGTTTCTCAAATCATCCACCAGGGCTGCATGCAGCCATCAGGGGCTTTGCTTGCAGCCACAGCCTCCTGGGTGGTTACTGGGGGGAGGAGGAGCGTGCAAAGCAGTGGCCCCTCTCTGGAGGTACAAAAGCCAGATGAGCAGGCAGCCAGTGAGTTCCCCACCTACCCAAGGGCTCCAGCCACCGGCCTTTGGGCTCCATTCCTGAGCTTCCCTCTCCATCCTCTCTGGCCCCTGCTGCCTTCCCTAGTGCCCCTGGCACACTGCTTCCATACCCACCTCCCTATCCAGGGCTCAGTTTGTCAACAGGATTGCCAGGACTGAGTAAGTCTGCTGTGAAAAGTGATAGTTGTGTGTTTGTTAATTTCACAGTAGATTTTGTAGCTATCAAGTCTTAACAAAAGCAACCAAAAAAAGCAAAGGAAACAATAAAAAAAAAAGAGAAAAGAACGTCCACAGCACCTTATTTGTGCTTCTATTCTATTTAGGTCCAGCAAAGAATAGAGACAACTGTACATTATTTTTATTATCGAGTCTGCAAAAAAAAAATCTTACATAAATTACAATGATTTGAACATGTATATGTATGTGCATATTCATGTGCATTGTTCATTTGGGGCGGAGGCAGTGTGCAGAGCCACCTAGCCACACCTTTGCCTAGGAACAGCCAAGACAGATCGCTGCTTGTGGGGAGACATCCAAGGTGAGCGCCCCCCAGATCCGGCACCCCGAAACTCCTCCCATGCCCCAACTCTCTGCCCCAAATCCCTTCCCACACCCAAAGTCCCTCTCAGAGCCCGCACCCTGCATTCCCTCCTGCACCCCAGCCCCGAGCCCCCTCCTGGACCCAAACACCCTCCCTCTTAGTTAACTGGCATTTTTCACTTACCGGCACCTCCATTTCCCCAACATGTCAGATAAATAAACCTTTTACTGTAGCTGGAAAGTTTTTCATAATATCTGACCAAAATCTCACTTCCTGCATAGTAATCCCATTACTTCTTGTTTTACCTTTAGTGGACACAGAAAACAACTAACCATAGCTTTAATATAGTTGAAGACTGTTATCAGGACCCCCTCAGCTTCTTTCCTCAAGACTAAACATGCCCATTTTTTTTAACAATTCCTCACAGGTCAATTTTCTACACTTTTTTAGCAGTTTTGTTGCTCTCCTCTAGAGTCTCTCCAGATTTTCCACATCTTTCCTGAAGATTGGCAGCTAAAACTGCACACCACATTCCAGGTGAGTCCTCACCTGTGCCAAGTAGAGCAAAACACTTATATGCCATGTTTACACAAACACTCATGTTAATACAACTCGGAAGGGTATTAGCCATTTTTTTGCATCAATTTGTGATCTGCTATAACCCCCAGATCCTTTACAGCAGTACTATCGCCAAACCAGTCATTCTACTTTTTGAAGTTGTGTACTTGATTTCCCGCCCCCGAGAATAGTACTTTGCACTTGTCTTTATTGACTTTCATCTTGTTCATTTCAGACCAATTCTCTGATTTCTCAAGGTCATTTTGAATTCTAATCCTGTCCTTTGAAGTGATTGTGACCCTTCCCAGCTGGTGTCATCACCTAATTTTAGAAGCACATTCTCTCATATTGTCCAAGTCTTTCATGAAAATATTGACTAGTACCTGACCCAGGACAGACCCCTGTGGGACCCCACTAGATACGTCCTCCAAGTTTAACAGCAGAAACCACTGATAACTACTGTAATGAGGCAGTGGTTCCCAAACTTGTTCCGCCGCTTGTGCTGGGAAAGCCCCTGGTGGGCCGGGCCGGTTTGTTTATCTGCCGTGTCTGCATGTTCAGCCAATTGCAGCTCCCAGTGGCCATGGTTCACTGCTCCAGGCCAAACGGAGCTGCTGAAAGTGGTGGCCAGTAGGTCCCTCGGCCAGTGATGCTTCCAGCAGCTCCCATTGGCCTGGAGCTGCGAATCGTGGCCACTGGGAGAACCACAATCGGCCGAACCTGTGGAAGCAGCAGGTACATAAACTGGCCCGGACCGCCAGGGACTTTCCCTGCACAAGCGGAACAAGTTTGGGAACCACTGGAGTAAGGTATTTCAATCAGTTGTACACTCATCACATCTAGACCACATTTCTCTAGTTTGCTTATGAGAATGTCATGTTCACTTGTGTCAAAAGTCTTACTAAAATCAAGGTATACCACGTCTACAGCTTCTCCTCTTCCACTAGGACAGTAATGCTGTCAAAGGAAAATTACAGGCTGGTTTGGCATGATTTGTTCTTGACAAATCCATGCTGGCTCTTACTTATCCTCTAGATGCTTACAAATTGATTGCTTAATAATTTCCTCCAAAACTTTTCCAGGTATCGAAGTTAGGCTGCCTGACTAATAATTCCTTGGTTTTCTTTGTTCCCCTTTTAAAACACAAATCTGGGACTTTACTCATTCTTCATGAGTTTAACATAAACTATGCTAATGGTTCCAAGATTGCTTAAATTCCATAAGTACCTAGGATAAATTTTGTCTGGTTTTGTCAAATTGAATATATTTAACTTCTCAAAATATTCTTTAATCTGTCCCCCCTTCCCCATTCTGGCTTGTGTTCCTTCCCCGTTTTCAATATTAATTGTGTTGAGCATCTGGTCACAATTAACCTTTTTAGTGAAGACGGAAGCAAAATAAACATAAAACATTCCAGCATTTTTGGTAGCATTCTTTATTAGCTCTCTTCCCTTTCTAGGTAGAAGACCTACACTTTCCTTCATCTTTCTCTTGCTCCTAATGTATTTATAGAACTTCTTATTGCCTTTTATATCCCTTGTTAGGTGTAATTCATTTTGTGTTGGAATGCAAAAAATCCCACCCCTGCCTCCTTGCAAGAGGGAAACAAAAACTCTAAACCATCTTATTAATAAATCATTACATTCTTACTGGATTTTCCTGGAAGGGGAAAAAGGCCAGGAGCTGAGTGTGAAGCCCTCAAATGCCACAGATCCCAGGATACCCATATGGAGAACCTATCTTTTTTGTTGTTCTTGGCTTCTTTTTCTTCTGGGAGTATAGCTAGCTCAGAAGCCATGCTGCTTTTGGCTTCCATCACTGCAGGCCTGGTGTAAAGCCTGTGTGATTCAAAGGGGTTTGGATCAGGCCCTTTAAGAACAAAAGAAACCATGGAGTAGGAGGTGATGCTACTCCCACTCAGATTTCAACCTGGAAATTCATGGAGTCCTATGGAAAGCATGTCACATATAATAAGCTATTCTAATCCTACTGATATACCCACTTAAAGCCTGTAGAGTGCATTCCCACTCTGTTGTATAAAATTTAAAAAAAAAATCTGAATGGCCCTATTAAAAAATAATTCAAATTGAAAGCACAATCAAACAAAGTCTAATATTCACTTGTGTTTTTACTGAAAACTCATCTCTCTAAAGCTAAATCATATAAATGTTTTTCAGAACCATGAGCATAATAAGCAGCCTAAAAGGGAAAATGTTTTCTTAACTAACATGACTCCAGCCACCTGTGAACAGAATTCTGATTATAGCACTCTATTTTGAACTTAATTTGATGCTACATTTGTTGCCACTGTATTTCTAGAAAGCCTGTCTGTCAATGGTATTTTAGGGGGGCATTTTTAAAATAAAAATCCTAAATAAAAAGATTTCAAAATCAGACCGCTTATGAAAATCTTATCTGTGGCACTTCTTAGGTTCAATGGTCAAAAATTTGAAATGCCGTTGACAGATGTAAATATAAAAGCTATACCGCTTCTGTTTCTCTACACTTGGGGACCTAAACTCAGTGTCTCCAGATTTACTTTTATTGTACAGTGTCAGAAGCTCATGGTGGCAATGAGGACTAAGTCCATAAAGGAGTTTAAAAGCCATATTTCTTGTATATTATTTTTGTGCTGGCAGAAAGCCAATGCAGTGGCAGCACATAAAGTCAAAAGGTAGAATGTAAGACACATGTAGACAGAACCTTTTTATCCATAATTGACAATAATTGTGATATTGGCTTTCTTATGAGCTGTAGCCTCAAAGGTTTGTGGGTTTTTCTTAAGTCCTTTTCAAAAATATAACATTCTTAAGTTGGTAAAATCTTGACTTGACTATGCCAAACCTCAATATGCCTCGGCAGCATACCACATAGTCCATCAAAGCACCTTACCATCTAAACTGGGGTGCCTATGGAAACACACTTTCCATCCTTCCTACCTGAACAAAACTGTTTTGCTAAGTTATGAATTTCAGCAACACTTTCTTAATATGCACGTTTAGGGCTTCAGTGCGCCGTATGGATTGAGAAACATATAGCTCAGTTTCTTCTGAATAGCAATAATAACTGCCCCCATGCCACTCAAAATTCTCCGTATCTATTCTCCAAAGGCACATATGGATAATAAAAGGTATCACATCAAACAAGTGGCTGAGTGTAGATGATCAAATATAAAATCATAAAATCATGACGGTGTGGAGAAAGTAAATAAGGATGTGTTATTTAATCCTTCTCATACCACAAGTACTAGAGGTCACCAAATAAAATTAATAGGCAGCAGGTTTAAAATAAACACAAGAAAATATTTTTTCATGCAACACACTGTCAACCTCTGGAACTCCTTGTCAGAGGATGTTGTGAAGGCCAAGACTATAATTCAAAAAAGAACTAGATAAATTCATGGAGCATAGGTCTTTCAATGGCTATTAGCCAGGATGGGCAGGGACAGTGTCCCTAGCCTCTGTTTTCTAGAAGCTGGGATTGGGCGACAGGCCATGGATCACTTGATGGTTACCTGTTCTGTTCATTCCCTCTGGGGCACCTGGCATTGGCCACTGTCGGAGGACAGGATACTGGGCTAGATAAACCTCTGGTCTGACCCAGTATGTTCTTATGATCAATGAAAATTCATCTAATATTGATGACAGATCATTCTACTCAATAGGATCTAAATCAGTATAAATACACTGCTGGTATAAGACATTATTTTCAAGATGACTCAGTAGGATGCAATAATTAATTGTACTGCATAATGCACATATAAAAATATATAAAAACAAAACCAACAACAAGACTACCTCATTATTCAGGATTGACCATGATGATCTCAGAGCTGGAGTTCTCTAAATCTGACCTTAGAAATTACTACTACAGAAAGTCACTAGTACTTTTTCCAAGACACTGAATAGCAACGTTAGGTTAGAGACCTATAATTTCCCCAGTACTTCTTGGTTGAAAAACGTCTCTTAAAAGATGTCACCACTGCTTCTTTTAAAAATACTGCCACGTGGATTTCTTGACACAACTCTTAGATAATGTTTTCACCTCTTAGCTCAGAGTGCCACTGAATATGAGTCTGATCCTCTGGAAGAGCTCAAGTTCTATTGATTTTGTTGAAGTCCTTCACCTCCTTGCAGAATTGGCCCAGTATACAAATTATCACATACTAAAACGTCAAAAAAAAACATGTTTTTTTTGGTCAAGGACCTTAAGTACAAGTAGTAAGGCACAACCCCGCAGCTTTCCTGGACAATTTCCATCAAAACTGTTCAGCATACTCTCCAAACCCAACAGTTCATAACACCATGATCTGGCAAAAGCCTCTTTGTCTGCCTACTGAATTTAGTTTGCCATGTATCCCCACTCACTGTTCTTAAAACAGACTATTTCAATGTTTGATACAGTGCCTATTGCCACAGTACCAAGAGAGAATGCGGAGGACTGTCTGCCCAGATGAATGAGACTGCCCTGAACACTGAGAAAGCAGCTGGATTATTTCTCGGGGAAATTACTGGCCTTGCAAAAATGAACAAATTTTGCAGAAGTGAGTGACCTGGAAAATGGTTCTGAAGGACAAGCTTTTTTTTTGTACCACACAAGTCAATCTTCAGCCTCCATTATGACCCTGATTCTTCAGTTCTCCAACACCAAGGCCAAACTGTTGTGATATCTGAGTCCCAGGACAGCAAAATAACAGAATGGTGTCAAATTATTAATGGCAGTGGTCAGTAAGGTGAACTTAACTTCCACCGCTCTGTTATTTCACAACAAATGAGAGCTTTTCAAAGGTCATATGGTAACACTGCATCTTATCTCACAGAATGCACTGGACATTTCCCGAGTATTACTTTTTATTAGTGTCATTTGTGGTTTATAGATCTAAAATCCTTCAGAGTTTGTCACAAATCTGTGTAACATTCTCAAGCATGGGGTGTGCATTGTGATGCTTACATTACCAAATAAAAACATTTTAGCGGTTATATTTCCAAGAGTACCACATCAGAGAAGGCTAAAGAGAAACTGTTGGTGGAATAAATTGAGCTTTTACATGGACTTCATTTTGGTGATTTTAGATGGTGAGGTAGCAGTAAGTGTCACTGTATTGTTAAACTTCTGGAGTTTCAGCATAGGAAATATGGGAGAACTGCTGACAGAGTTAAGCAGCTGCTGAGAGCATCACTGCTGAAAGCATGACAACACTCACCGCACTTAGTGAGATACTAAAATGTCAAGATTAGAACAGACCTCATGAAAACTGCTTTGCAGAGTGTGACATATGGCCAGAAAGGGTTAAACATCCTCCAAAAATAAATAACCCTCCAAAGACATGTGGAGGGATAAAGTTTGTGTATTTACATATATAGTAGTAGGGTCGACAATGTAATCAACAGTCCCTGTCTATGATGTATTCTGATAATTCAGAGGTCAAAAGAACATCCTATCATTTAAATGATTTGTAAACAAGAGATATATCTGTATTCATCTCTCTTTGAAATGTATAGTAAATAAATTGTGAATGGTGGAGGAACAAGCAAATTGCCTCAATTCTGTAGCTAAGTACCGGTGATGGACCTCCTTAAAAGTCATGCTAATTACCCTTTGAACTCCAACTTGTCAAAAAGAACATGAAATTGGATAATAGATCCTTGGGTCCTGATTCTGTTATCTCAAATCTGCTTAGGCTTCATCAAGGGAAGTTTGAGTCGCAAGACTGAGGTCCCAGTTATGCTGGTACGCCCTGAATATGAGATTTGGACACTGAACTATAACCTATGAACTATTTCTTAAAGAACTCTTTCCAACTACAAAGTTCACCATCTCTGCTGTGAATCTGAACCTCAATGAATTGAACTCTATGTCTGTATGTATATTGATCTTTTAACCATAATCTCTCTCTTCTGTTTTTTAATAAATTTTAGTTTAGTTAATAAGAACTGGCTGTAGCATGTATTTGGGTAAGATCTGGAATATTCAATAACCAGGGAGGTAATATGTCCAATCCTTCAGGATTGGTAGAACTTTATCTTTTATATGATGAAACAAGATTTACAGAAATTTTCATCATATTTGATGTGGGTACCTGGATGGGGGCCTGAGGTGGGATCACTTTAAAGGAACTGTGTTGTTTTGATTTCTGAGTAACCAGTAAGGTAATAAAAACGCTGTTTTGTACTGGTTTGTTGAATCTAAGTGTTGGAATAACCACCAGCTTTTTGGAGATTTTATGCCCCATTTTTGCAGTTCACCCTAATTGAGTGACCACATTTGGTCTCCCCACAAGGACCACCGGGTCTCACAGAGATATGCCTATGTCTGCTTCTCAGCTCATCCTCAGTTGTTTCCTACACAGCAATTTGATTTAAAAAAAAAGATCTTTGATAGCTTAATTGCAGTAGCAGGCCAATGTGATGAACCTAGTAAGGGCAAATCTGTTGCTGCTCTATTATCTCCTGACTGGAGGGGAAGGCTCCTTGGGAGGTGGGAGGGTTTGAGACCTGAGGTGAGAGCTATGAAGACTGCTGCTTAGGGCAGTTGAACTGGATTTCCAGAGCTGCCTGTGTGTGACCGAGTGTATCTTGGTGTCAGAGTAACAAGACCTATGTACAAAGTGCATATACAAACTTGTACATATTGCAAAAAAACCCACATCAGACCAGACCTGATTCTGTGACATCAATTTCCCTCCAACAACAGAAACCAACCTCCTGAAAGTCTGGAAACTGGCCACCCCACAGCCAAAGAGCAACAATATGTAACTTGTTTCCTCACTGAAGTGTCAGAAAGTGCCCACACAAAGAAGATAAAAGTAATCATAGTTTGGAGTGATACGAGTGGAAAAAAAGTTAAAAAAATGGTAAATTGAAAGTTTATGAAATAATCATTTAAAGTATATTAATTCATTTTCATGTTTGCACACCAAGTTTCAGCTCAGAGTGATTTTTTGCCAATTCCTTAAGTACTAAGGCTTTAAAATACAAGCACAGACAGACCCATAATTATAACATTAGTATTGTAGATCTGACAAAGTAATAATTATCTTTCAACAGGGTTTAAAAAAACCCACATCTTTAATCTTATTAAAATATTTTCCAAAGTAAGTATTATAAGAAATGTTTAATCAAAATGGATTACTAATGGGTGCACAGATTTTCATTTTTACTTTCTTGATAAATTCTATAGGGATTCTAAAATGTATGTTTATTTCATTAAGAAAATTTAATTGAGTTTTTATAGGTTAATACACTGATCGAGTGCAATGCCAAAACATAAAAAAACCTGATCCACTCTGGAGAAAAAAAAAAGCTAAAGTGTGTTTGTTATCCTTTACGAAGTTCATGGCCATCCCCTTCCCTTTACCATTAGTTTATTATATTAGGAAAAAAAATGGGAGTCAATTAAAACCTTGGAATTTAGTATAACTGTTGTTTCATCTCAATATAATCTGTACATAAAGGAAATGTCAAAACATATACTATGTCTGAAAAATATATCTCTGAGAATTATTTACTTTGTTATTTTTCTTTATCATAGGTATAATCTTTTCTTTCTTGTATTTTCCAATAATATAAAAACCAACCTAAATGTATCTCTTGTGCCTTTCTTAGCAAGTTATTATGCTCACTGTGCTTTCTGAAGCTTTTTTATCTTTTAAAATTATATCAAACACTGTGGTGTTTAGGTATGCTTGTAATTATTAGAACTGGGAGCACTGGCTGTTGGGAGTCTGAAAGGACAGGAAACAAGAAGGACGGGGGAGGAGTTGAGGAGGCTGAAGGAGCGTTACACAGGGTGCAGCAGCAGCTTGGTACAGAGGTTTCCACTGTAAAAATAAAGTCCTGTTGAAGTTTGTTAGTACCTTGCCTGGTTGATACAACATTTTGGCGACAAGGTTGGATCTTCTGCCTCTGAACCCACCAGCACCCTTTTTGCAAAGCCCAGGTGAGCCTCCAATTGTTTTTACTGTCTGGATTCGTACGTTTGAGACTTATCTGCTTGCAATCAGTGCTACAGAGATTTCTGAAGTAAGAAAGCGTGCTCTGCTAATCCACTGCCTTGAAGCAGAAAGACAGTGCATATTTTACACTTTTTCTCTTGCAGATGATAAATATGAGACTGCACTCACTGCATTAAAGAATTTTTTTGTGCCAAAAGTGAATGTAGTAGCTAATCGCTACAGATTTTGCCAGTGTGAGCAGGAACCAGGGGGGACTATAATGCAGTATATTGCTTCCCTGAGGAGTCTGATTGTAACTTGTGACTTCGGGAATATGGCAGATGAGGTGATTAGAGACCAGCTCATTGAGAAAACACCTGCTTTGTGTACGAGAACGCTTACTTCTAGAATCACAACTTACACTAGAAAAAGGAATAACCATTGCTACTCAGATGGAGCTGGCTACAGCTGAAGCCAAAATAATGAGCAGGGATACAGTCCAGGCTGTGACTCCTTTGCAGAAAAGTTCACTATCGCTGCAGAGTGTTCCACTGTAAAAATAAAGTCCTCTTGAAGTTTGTTAGTACCTTGCCTGGTTGATACAACAAACACTTGAAGACAAAACTTTTTTGTTGGCATACAGATACAAAAGGTCTTTTCAACCTGCAGGGATAAAAAAAATCTTTTTCTAAAACTGTATAACTTCAGAAATTAACTCTACTGGTTTGTGTTAAACCTGAGCCTAAATTCTCCAGCATTTTCTATAATAATATATTTACTCAAGTAATGGCTGTATTAACCTGAATTTCATCTGTTCTTTTGTTAACTATAGCTTATCCTTCACTTTTGCTAGACAATCATCTATTAACTTCACATTTTCCCCAAACCTCCCGTTTTCTTGGAAATCTCCTTAAATCTATCTTTAAATTATTTTAAAGCAGTCTGTTGAGGTCTGAAGCTCCATAATAGCCTTATTCCTACTTTGTTCTGACTCTCAAAAAGCAGCCAGCATTGAATCCCATGCTGATTGATTTTTCTCATGAGTCAATTTATGGCAGCACTGAGATGGAAAAGACTTATTAGGACACTGACTGCACTGCCCTGCAATACTATCTCAATACTGCACTTTATCTTATTTATCCAACAAATAGTAGGGCAAACATGCAAGGATACAAAAAGTTCAGAACAGAGCCCCAAACTCTCCCCTCACCGTTAGAGGCATGTAAATAAAAGGCCTGATTTTCAAAAGCGCTGAGCACTCAAGCAAAACTTAGAGCTCCATACCCTCTTGGAGTGACATTGGCCCAGAGCTGCATGCTATGTGAGTGGGTGGCGAAGAATGGAGAATGAAGACACTTCTTCAGTACCAGAAGATGCCCTGCCCCCACACTCCAAGATCAGCGCTTCAGCCAGCAGCCATGCTACCTCATTAACACCACAACCCAGGATCTACCATCACCCAGAAACCCAATACCTATAAGACATCTGATAGTTTCTCACCTCAGCTGCATGCAGCTGTGGGAGAAGGTTGATTGTGAGATAATTCTTGGACCAGGTTTTGTGTCACAGATCAAAAAAGGCTGAGAACTGATGTAGTAGACTCTTGTGTCCCCCAGGCAAATCTCTTGGTCTCTTTATCTGAGTTATCCCAGCTGTCAAATGGGGACAATGAAACTGACCATAAGCATAATCTAAAAATAGAGAGTTTAAGATCCCTGCACCTAGAAGTAGCTTGATTAATATGTATTATCTCCAGTTTACATATTTGGAAAGATTAAGTCATTTTCTTGAGTAAAGAGGGAAGCAGAGGGGGAGCAGAAGCGGAGAATAATGTTTGGTTTATACATAGTTAAATCACCATCTCTCATCTGCATTGGGGATTTTTGCACCAATATAGCTACACCAATTTACAAATGGATTTTCCCAGTGAATTCTCCCCAGTTGGAATCCGAGGTGAGCTGATTTTTACAGCACTGTAGCATGTCTACACTAAGGATTTGAGCTGGTGCAACTCCATCAGTGCAAAATCTTCAGTGTGGGCATGGCCTGAGTCTCAGTTTCCCCATTTCACAGTTTGAAACAATGAAACTGACCTATTTAATAATGCAAACACGTATGTAAAATGAACTGATTTAAACTTTCTCCAAACCACTGAAGTTAACAGAGTTTCATAGGGAAGAAGTGAAGAATTTAGCCAAAAATATTCATGAGAAACACCAAACAATTGTCTTTTTTGGAGAATACAGTGAAATCTCATAATGATGCATACACCCTCCCCTCAATAATTTACCGATAAAACCAGTCTCTCTCTACTTCTGAAATACATCCTCATTTTGCTAAAGCCCCATCCATACTTAAAAGGGGTGCCAGAATAGCTATGTCAGTTAGGCTGTGATTTCATATATATATATACACATATGCATATACATATACACATACACATACACTGACCTACCTATGCCAGTAAAAGCCAAGTGTAGAGTATAGTTATACCAATAAACAATAAATCCTAAGTATTTTTCCTAAGTAGAGCCTGTAAACTTAGAACTAACTTAGTAGCTGTATCTGACCAATAAATTATTTAATTAAACCAGGGATATTCGGCTGTAAAATTCTGTCCCACTGATTTCTCCCCCAAGATAACCCAGAGTGAACTATTCTGAGATTTGGCAGAGTGGACCACCAAGCCTTCCCACTAAAGTCTCTTCTTTAAAAAAAACAACACTATACTTTATGTTTTAATTGTGGCATGTTTTCTAGTGATAGTTATATTAAAAAAACATGAAAAAAGCACAATTTTTTCATGTATATTTTCCCCATTTTTGACCAGTTCTAATGTTTTCTTCTAGCACATTTTCTTTCCAGTGCTGTCTTGCACCAACCTGGTAAGATCATACCCTCTAAATTGTTGAAAAATTGCATGGTTATACAGCAATACAATAGGCCCTTTGGGAAAGCTCATCTTACTTGCTCTGCATTTTAACCTGGCACCAAAAGTATGTTCTAACAGGGTGCTGTACTTCATCAAAACCCAAGTAATGCATGACATTGACCTATACAAGAGCTGGACCTGTGTTACACAGAACTACCCTTAGACACTGATAACAAATTTTCCCTGGTTAACCGATGGAGGTGAACTTCTTTATAAGCTGATGTCTTACATGGCCCATCCTCAGTTTTTAGTATAACATATTGGCCAGGAAAACTAAATTAGCATGCTGCTAGAAAGAGAAATTGTTTAAACAGTGTTCTAACGACAACATTTTCAGAACTAGATTAGAGACTGAGCAACATGGATGAGAACCTTCCCTCTTATCCCATGACAGCTTACTTTGTTTAAGAGCCTTTGGTGAGGGACCATATATGTCTAATTGATAATATGTCTGCTTGATAAGATTCAAATGCAATTCAAATGTAGAGTAACCCAAGAACTATTTTTCTTCCTCTGCATAAAAAAATTCACTTGAAAGATTTATTATTTTCTAAATGTGAGGGTCTTGATCAAAATCTTAAAACATAAATTATTTTATCATGTGATCATAATGACTTGCAATATAATGTCACTAAAATTATGTTCTACCACTTTGGGTCAAATTCTGCCCTAGACTCTACAGCTCCTATTGATTCCCACATTTGTGTGCATGTGCATGCACAGATGACCACAAAAACTAGGATGACCAGATGACCCGATTTTATAGGGACAGTCCCGATGTTTGGGTCTTTTTCTTATACAGGCTCCTATTACTTCCCCCCACCCCCGTCCCAATTTTTCACACTTCTTGTCTGGTCACCCTAACAAAAACAGACCATTCAATAGGTGGTTTAACTGACAGGGAGTAAATTTAAAAGTGATAACAGGAATTTTTTTTTTCCACAAAGCACACATTTAGCCTGTGAAATGTATTGTCAGAGCTACACAGGAAGAAAGACAACATACAATGGGCATGGTTTAATTAAGCTGCAACTTTATTCACTTAAAAAAGGAGGCGGAGGGGATGTCTCCCGTCTGTACCAGACTTCAGGAGCCCCAACCCCTGCTTTTCCCAGCTTTCTCAGGAGATGGCTTTCCCTAAATCCACTTCCAACTTGTGTTTAATAGGCCTGGTCTACACTCAGGGGGCGGGGGGGAGTGTGTCTGTCATAAACAGATAAGTAAGAGTTAATAGAACAGAAGTACTTCATATCTCTTTTGCCTGGAAAGGGTTAACAAGAACAGTGAGCCTGGCTGTCACCTGACCAGAGGACCAATCAGGGGACAGGATACTTTCAAATCTTGAGGGAGGGAAGTTTTTGTGTCTGCTGTTAGTTTTTGGTTGTTGTTCACTCTGGGGGCTCAGAGGGACCAGACGTGCAACCAGGTTTCTCTCCAATCTCTCCGATACAGGCTCTTATAAGTTCAGAATAGTGAGTACTAGGTAGATAAAGCGAGTTAGGCTTATGTTTGTTTTCTTTATTTATAAATGTGTATTTGGTTGGAAGGAGTTCAAATGTGTATTTGGCTGAAAGAAGTTCAAATTGGTATTTTGCTGAAAAGATTTTAATTTGTACTTGTATACTTAGGCTGGGAGGGTATTCCCAGTATCTATAGCTGAAAGACCCTGTACCTATTCCATTTTTTAAATTTATAAAGATAATTTTCACTGTTTTTTCTCTCTTTAATTAAAAGCTTTTCTTGTTTAAGAACCTGATTGTTTTTCTATTCTGGTGAGACCCCAGGGGACTGGGTCTGGATCCACCAGGGAATTGGTGGGGAGAAAGGAGGGAAGGGGGAGAGAAAGGTTAATTTTCTCTCTGTGTTAGGATTACTTTCTCTCTCAGGCAGCAAAGAATCCTGTGGCACCTTATAGACTAACAGACGTTTTGGAGCATGAGCTTTCGTGGGTGAATACCCACTTCCTCAGATGCACACAAGGAGGGGAAGCCTGGGAGAGGCAACGGTGAGGGAAAGGGTTTACTTTCCTTGTGTTAAGATCCAGAGGGTCTGGGTCTTGGGGGTCCCCAGGCAAGGTTTTGGGGGGACCAGAGTGTACCAGGCACTGGAATTCCTGGTTGGTGGCAGCACTACAGGTTCTAAGCTGGTAATTGAGCTTAGAGGAATTCATGCTGGTACCCCGTCTCTTGGACGCTAAGGTTCAGAGTGGGGAATTATACCATGACAGTGTCGATGTAAGATGCACAACTTCAGCTACGGTGAAGTTGAAGTATCTTCTGACTTACCTCCCGTCCTCACCACGCGGGATCGATGTCCGTGGCTCCCCCACTGACTCCGCTACCACCACTCGCTCCGGTGGAGTTCCCGAGTCGACGGGGAGCGCGTTCTGGGATCGATATATCGGGTCTAGATGAGACGCGATATATCAATCCCCGATAAACCGATCACTACCTGCCGATACGGCGGGTAGTCTGGACATACCCTTAGAGAACCCTATTCCTTCTGTAACAAGTACCTGCACACCTGCCACAAGGAGGCACCAGCAACTAGCTTGACTGCCTGCTGAGAGAGAGAGAGAGAGAGAGAGTTTCTTCTGGAATGCAGTGCATAAACATCTCCTGTCTGCCCAATGCACAGGGTGGGTCAATGCTCCACCTCATCTACCCACTTCCTGTTCCCTCATTGACTCCACTCACTGAAGACCCCCTTTTCCCTTCCCTCACAATCCAAATGCAGTGAGGACACTTAAGTGGCACTCCTTCCACGACATTCAGTGGCAGTGAATATATTGCCTTAAGACAAGGGTTCTCAAACTGGGGGTTGGGACCCCTTAGGGGGTCATGAGGTTATTACATGGGGGGTCATAGGTTGTAAGCCTCCACCCCAAACCCCGCTTTGCTTCCAGCATTTAGAATGGTGTTAAATATATTTAAAAGTGTGTTTAATTTATTGGGGGGAGGGGTCACACTCAGAGGCTTGTGATGTGAAAGGGGTCGCCAGTAAAAAAGTTTGAGACCCACTGCCTTAAGACAACACAGAGGTGAAGAGTTTGGCAGGATAGGATTTTTTTTAAAAAAAGAATTAGATATTCATTTGTAATAATAAGAACCTCTATAACTAGGATCAACTTTCAGAAGATTTTAGACAGGGTATAAACTGTTATGCTTCAGGGCATAAGCCAAGTTCTAACCAATGGAATTATAGAATAACCTGCCTATAGGGAAAGTTTCTTCCTAAGTACCAGCTGCAGGTGTATTTTGTACCTTTCTCCAAAGCATCTAATACTGATCACTGTCAGAAACAAGATATTGGGCTAGTTGGAGCACTGGTCTGATCCAATAGTCCTATTCCTAGGTCTCTAAACTGACTCTTTTTTGTTCCTATGTATACATTTTCTTATTTAAACTTTAGGACACCAAAAACAGGAAAAAATATGTATTTTAAGGGCAGAGTAAACTCATATGAAGCTGAGAGTAGAAACAGAAACAAAAAATAACTAGGTCATCTGATAAAAAGCAAAAGAAAGCCATAGATTTACATAGAAACTGATTTAGCTACATGGAACACCCCACTGGGACAGTAAGTGTTTTATGTCTCCATTTGTAAAAGGATTGTCCTAATAATTACAGATGTTTCTAGATTTTATTGCCCAATGCTATCTAAAAGCAATACACCATTTACAGTTTAGAGATTGTCTCTTATGCAGCCCATCTTTTTTTTCCCTGAATTTATTCCTAATGATGCTTCTTCTCTGGGTTTTGTTTTTGTTGTTACAGTCTCGTAGTAAAAGTCCCCAGAGAGAAAAATGGAGAGCATATTCTTGGTATGCTATCCCTATTGTAACTAAAAAAAACCACACCACTATCTGAAGCTACTAATATTTTTTGTCATAGATTCAAAGATTGCTGTCAGCATATCATATTTAGGTTTGTTTACATTTCTTATCACAGTTTAATTTTAAAGTATTTTTCAACACATTTTATCTTGTCATTTAGCATGTTCAGAATCTAATACTAGTTGAAAAAAACTATTTTTTGTTGAAAATATAACATTAAAATATTGTAATTCATTTATGCACATTGCTAGTACCTAAATATATGTTTAAAAATCAGTAGCTAGCCTTTAGCATATGCTTGTGCAATTCTGATATAAATTAGATTGGTTATCCACATTTGTTATCCAGAAAGTTTCCTTCTCAAATGGCTAATTTTTATGTCTTTTTGTTTGTTTTAACTGTAAGCAATGCACACACAAAAATCACTGCTCACTACATAGGTTACAATGTATTGCACCTATACTTGATTATTTTTCCAGAAATCACGGACCTTAAGGATTTAGCTATCAAAATTTGATCTCCTGCACAATTACCTCAACAATTTTTCAGTGGTTACAAAATTTATACATTCTTCAGTGAATCAAAATTTTTCCCAGTAAACAAATGGTACAACCTATGCATCTCCAAAAGAGGCAAATATGCAATGTAGACATGGGCTAGGATACTATACACTAGAGTATATGCTTAACAGAAATTATTTCCACTGAAGCCACTGAAATCAGATGATACATATGCTACTGTGAAATGCAGAAACCCTGATTCATATACAAATATAAATGCTTCTGGCTTCTTTAAGCCCGAAACAACAACATATTTCTCATTTTCTATACATTTTTTTCAATAAAAATTTACTTTATCTATGCAATGATTTAAAAAAAAATTACTTGTAATAATGTTACAATACTCAGGAAATATCTATAGAAAACTCAAGATAAAAGAAAAATAAGTTGATCATTTGCTTAGGAAGATTTGTGCAATAAACTTGAGGAGAAAGGCATCCGCCCTTCCATTCAAATGACATCCTCAGGTGGCTATGCAGCTCTCACTTAAGGCAAATGGAGCTAAACATGCATCCAAGGACAGAGTTTAGTCCTAAGAGTTTTCTTAATATTTCCATTTTAGTTTTTCAGTTGAACAGCTTGCTTATAATATGGGTATAAAACTGTATCTAGAGAAAACAAACCAAGCTCAGCAAAGAGCACAGATAAAGAGCTGAGTTTGTCCATGCCTGTAATTGATTTTTGCATGTACGTATTGATCCAAATCATAACCACATGGTGCTTCACAGTTGAGCTGTAGGCATAACTTTCAACCTGCCAAGGCCCAAATGTGTGAATTACACTCAAAATGAGAACAAGATACAAAAATGAGGCTACAAATTATGTTTCTTTAGCCAGTACGTTTCCTAAATCTGCAGTTTCAAGAACACATGCTTATATTATTTATAAGAAGAAACAATGAAATCACTATTAGGGTGATGTCCATTTGGGTCTAAATGAATTGCATACCTCATCAATAAATACAATTTACAGTTATGTTCACAGGGTTGAGGAATCTTTTTGTTCATTCTCTTCTTGTTTGTCAGATATCCCAGATGCAGATTGTTGTGTTAAGATGTCGCATCAAGGCATGATAATACATGTAAGGTAAGAAGAATAGGTTTTCGGAGACAACTCACACTGTGACTGGCTTCCCGTTTAGGTTGTGACTGACGGACACGGCAGCTGCTAAAACTCTGACACAGAGTAGGTAGCCAGGAAGGTCACTGACAAGTCTGGCTCTAAAGTGACAAATGCTCTGTCCAGGGTACTGACTGGGTTAGTTCTGATAACACACTGAACAGGTCACCACTGGAGATATCAACTCCTGTATCAACAGCTTATGCAGAGATTGAATAATTCAACTATTTCTAAAAAAGTATGCTCTGATAGGCTATGTCCACACCTCAACTGATAGTAATATTTTAACATGTTAACTAATTTGATTATTAATTTAGGGTGTACAGGACAGAAACATTGTTGGTTGTGTTTAACCCTAGGCAACAGATTTCTATAAAATTAGCAAAAAAATTTATGCCCTGGAGCAAATATTTGTTAGTGTGTATATTAGAATTTACAGTAGTGTACATTCATGTGTGTTAATAATGGAATCATAAAATATAGGGCTAGAAGGGACCTTGCGATCTCACCTAGTCCAGTCTCCTGTGCTGAGGCAGGACCAGGTACACCTAGATCATCCCTCCCTTGGAAAATTATTCCAGTGTTTAACTATCTTTATAGATAGATTTTTTTCCTCTAATACCTATCCTAAATCTCCCTTGCTGCAGATTAAGCTCATTAATTCTTGTTCTATTTTCAGAGAACAATTGATCACCATCCTCTTTGTAACAGCCCTTAATATATTTGGATTCTGTTGCCAGGTCCCTCCATCTAGTCTTCTCTTCTCACTCAGTCTTTTTTTTTTAATGTCTTTTTTCTTAAAGCCTTTCCTCATATGTTTTTTAAACCATTTTTTGTTGTTGTTGCTGTCCTCTGGACTCCCTCCAATTTGCCCCCTATCTGTAAATATGGTGCCCAAAACCAGACACAGTATTCCAACTGAGGTCTCACCAGTGCCGAGTAGAGCAGGACAGTTCTCATATCTGACATCAACTTTCCCTTTAATACACCGTAAAACAATATAAACTTGTTTTGCAACTGCATCACATTGACTCATATTCAAGCAGTGATCTACTATAACCTTCCAAATCCTTTGCTGCAGAATTACTGCTTAGCCAGTTATACCCTATTTTGTAGTTATGCATTTGATTTTCTTCCTTTCTAAGTGCATGCTTTGCACTTATCTTCATTGATTTTCAATTTGTTGATTTCAGACCAATTATCCAATTTGTCAAAGCTGTTTTGAATTCTAATCCTGTCCTCCAAAGTGCTAGCACCCCCTCTCAGCTTGGTGTCATCCCTACTTTTTTTTAAAATATAGTTTACACTTTACTGACCGAGTAATTAATGAAAATACTGAATAATAACAGGACCCAGGACAGACCCCTGTGGGACTCCACTAGGTATGTACTCCTAGTTTGACAGCGAACTATCAATAACTACTCTGAGTACAGGTTTAACCAGTTTTGCATTTACCTTACATAGTTTCATCTAGACCACATTTCCTTAGTTCGCTGATGAGAATGTCATGTTCCCCAATAAAAGCAAAGTACTAAGTTTGCCCTTCTCCAGACTTTTTTAAAGACCATGATCAAAATTCAAAAGTAGGCATACACTCAGCTGCTGGTATGCCTTGGTGTTGGGTGCTCAATCCCCAAGGAACAGACAAGATTAAAAAGAAAGAAAACAAAAATCCCTTTAAATCGTTTGAGATAATTATTTCAAAGTGTAAAAAATAATGAAAATGTTCACAGTATTAAAATATGCTGATTACAATCAGTCCAGTTTGATTATTTCTTCATGATCAGAAAGATCTGCTGAATAATGGACTAAACTGACTTCAGAAAAGGGTGACATCATTGCAGAAATCTGCATGTACTCACTTCTTTTTTTGGTAAAAAAACCTAATTTTAAAAGTGAGTTTTTAAAATATTTTTTAACTTTCAAGCTGCAGGCATATAAACATCAGCAAAAATTGTAATTTCTGATTTTGACTCATTTCTGCCAGATACTCTTTAAAGAAAAATAATGTTTTATCTTTGGAGATTAAAAGTAGATTTTTTTAACTAGAAGGATTCAGTGTTAACTAAATTATTTAATTTAAAAGAGTTATTCAGCTTTGTCAAAACCCTGGCTTTCAGAAACAGATCCACAGCAAAAGGGATTTTACTTCTTTTTACACTTGTTTAAGTATGATTTTGGAAGCAAGTGACAGTTTAAAAAAGACTTGTTTCATATATTTAGAATACTTTAAATACTATAAAAAAGGCGCATAGAATGCACTCACTCTTTCTCTCAAGATTTCATTCTGCTCTATTTGAGGCTTCATAATTCATCTACCTGGGAATTGCATTACCACCTCTACTGTGAGCCTACCTTTATCCCTCAAGTACATTTTGAAAACGCTGTACAACAAATGGTATCCTATTGCAAAAATGTCAAGGAGTTTACTTAAACACACAATACCATAATAGCTGTAATTCTCTACTGCTTTTCTAGCTCACAAATATTTGATCACAAGGAACATTATTGCTGGGGAATGGGGTGCATATAGATTTTTACCAGTGGTTGAAAAAAAAATGCTTTAACCCAACTGGCTATAGAAAAAATTGAGAACATACCAAATAAAGAAAACGATGCTGAAATTAACCCACACAGCGGATTTATAGCAATTTTTTTTAATTACTAGCTTGAAGTTTTCTTTGTTTCTACAGTTCTCTTTGTTTCACTATTATCTGTACAGGGTGATCTCCCTTTCCTTCTCAGATTTTTGTCAATGTGGGAATTTGAAACTTTGGGGGGTAGGGAGGTGAATTTCAGAATTATATTGATTCTACCCCTTCCATTTCCAGTGTCCCACCCTCTTTCCTTGCAAGCTTTTAACCACTGCTTTCACTCCTACTCTTGTTGTTATCTCCTGTAACCCCTACCCATCTCTGTACCTCCTTCGCTCCTCTTTTATTCCCGTTTCTTCCCACATACAAGGCTCCTACCCATCTCCACCCTCCTCATCTTTGTATTCTCCTTTTGTGCTTCGCTCTAGTATTGGATGTGTTTGTGTGGGTCTGTGTGAGTGTGTGTTTGTGGGTCCTGCAATCTGCAGTGTCTGCTCCTTCTCCATTTCCTCCTTCACTCCACCTCGCAGCACTTTCTACATACACAGCATGGCTCTGTCCTCTCCCTCCCACTAGCAATTTATTTTTTTTTTAGTCAGACAGAGTGCTAGAGAGCCAGCCTTATTTGTGGACAAAAGGAAAGGCACCAGGTCTTGCAGGGAAAAGATCCAAGTGCTGTGATCAGTGGCAGTGGAGAGGGATGGTTACTACATTGCCTTCTATGAAGAGCTGAGCAGAGAAAGTGCAAGGGGACTCAGTAGGGAGTTGTTGGAGTGCTAGTGAACCCACCAAAGATGATTCTGTTGATGACTATGAAGGGTTCATCTGGGCCCTCCTTCCTGTGGCATTCTAGGAGGCTGACTCTCTGGTAAATGTCCAGTTGCCCAGAAGCCCACGTCAGGCCTCCTGCTTACTGCTATGATAGAGGCATATTGTGCTAAGGACTGTTTCCTTTTACTGACATAAAATAATAAAAGTCAGGACTTCTATAACAATTTTCACCTACAGATCTCAGAGTGCTTCATAAAGGAAATTGTCCCCAATTTACAGATAGGGAAAGTGACGCTCAGGAAAGGGCTCTGTAGAAAATATAAGAGAGACATTGGGCTGTATGGGCTTTACCAAGTATTCTTTGTTGCACTGGAGAGGGGGTAACTTGCATCACAAGCCTTTCCCTGGGTCCCACGCTGACCTGCCTGCTCCTTCCACTGTCCCACCCAGTCTCCTCCCTTTTCCTCAGCATAAACATCAGTCCCATAAAGCAGCTGCCACATTGTATTCTAAAAGAGGGTTGGTGTCTTGGAGGCAGCTGAGCCCGCCTTTCATGCTCGGTGATAGCATGGCAAAAATGCACATGAGTCTAAGTGGATTATTCTGGATCCATATATTTCACATTTTCCTGGGCTAAAAATAGCATTTGTCATAACCTAATCACAATAGTAACAAAAAGAAAATGCAATTATTTGTAAACAGGAAACTTTCCTGTTTATTCCACATGTAAAACATTCATGGAGTGGAAACAGTTCATGTAGCTCAGGACTTCAATCAGCTCCTTGAAATTGTCCTTACCACCATAGTTTTCCCCTGTCAGTCAATGCCAAAATTATGAATGCCCTAAAGATACTGTTTAAAAGAGTATCACCAAAAAAAGGTACATGTTAATGTGAGCTTATAAAATGTTAATTGTAGATACTTTTATAAAAGCATTAATCCTATCCCAACCCAAATCTATAATCCATCAGCTTCCTTATAGCATTTATCATTTATTCACCAAGCCCAAGAATTTACTTCAAATGATTTGAGTATTGAAGATTTGAGACACTTTGAAATTAATTTTCATTACTTTGTTTTGAAAACCTGCTAACTGCTCAGAGCATCATTATAGCTGTAGAAGTCACTGCATTAACAGCAAATCTACAGGAGAAGAATCCCTGGTGGGATTTCAGTAGTGTGTAGTATCTTCACCTCTAATTCAAGTAAAAATCTATTAACATCTGAGTTAATGATGACCATCAGTCTTGAAGACCATTACATACAGAATGGAATCAGTTTCAGTCTGTTTCTTTACAAATTTGCTCTTAGGGTTTGAATAAACAAAACAAAAAGGTGACATATAAACTAAATTATTGAAATCACATTATACTGAAAGAGCAATTATGATGTGAAAAGCATTTCTCTCTTTGCAGAATAGTAGATATTAAAAGGCAGTATTTTAAGCAAGCCTCCTTCTAGAGATTATGACCCCTTGCTAGACCAAACACTATAATGTTATCGTTTTGTGGCATGTATGATTGCACTGTATTTTATTTAATGTAGCAATTCTCCCTACCCAGATTTTGATGCCTCTCTTTAAACTGTGATAGAAACTAGAAGGACAAACTGAAATATGGATGAATTATCAGTGAGTGTGAACTTCACCCTCACTTACACCATTTAATGTTTGACTTGACTTGGAAAGAAGGAATTCTATTTTTTTTAAAGTTAGAACTAAGAAATTTAAATACTTTTATTAAGTCCTCCAAATAAAAACAAGAAAGATACAATGCCACGGTCTAGATTATTGTTTAATTTCATATGAATGTGCTAATTCTGAAAAGCTTGATTTGATGTTAACCTATTAACTGCCTGCTTTGGACCATGCAATTTCAATTTTTTTTTAAATATTCTAGAACCCAGAAACTCTAAATTTTGGTAAGTAAAAGGTATCTCGGGCCAGTGACAAATGTTGAAAACATTTTAGATGAAATCTCTTGAGTTGGTGCAGCTATTAACATTTTCCTGAAACAAATCAACAATCTCATTCCCAAACTCCTTAAAAGATTGAACAGTTTCTTTTAGAGATTTTTAAATAACCTGGGGGCTGTTGATAAACCAAGAAGCATGACTTAACCCTTCCCCCATCTCCAATCAATCATAGAAACCAGAGGATTCTTTATTTAATATGGCGATTGTCTGGAAAACTTAGAAAATAATGTACAGTAACTCCTCACTTTGTCATCCCAGTTAATGTTGTTTTGTTGTTACGTTGCTGATCAAGTAAAGAACATGCTCATTTAAAGTTGCACAATGCTCCCTTGTAACGTCATTTGGCAGCCACTTGCTTTGTCCACTGCTTGCAGGAAGAGCAGCCCATTGCAGCTAGCTGGTAGGGGCTTGGAACCAGGGTGGACCGGCAGCCCCCCTATCAGCTTCTCGCTCCCCTAAGTTCCCTGTGCGGCAGCCGCCCAGCAAGCTATCAATTGCCGGCAGTTCAGCTGCCCCTCCCTCCACTGCCATGTGCTGCTCCTGCCCTCTGCCTTGGAGCTGCTTCCGGGAGCCTCTTGCTTGCTGTGCAGGGCGGGGGAAAGAGGAGGGCTAATGTCAAGGTGCCCCCCTTCCCCCTGCTCCTGCCACCTGCTTACCCCTTCTCCATATAGAGCAGGGTGGAGACAGGACAGGTCTCAGGATGTAGGGAGCTTGCTGGGTGCAGCTGCTGTCTCAACTTCCTGATATACTTAAAAAGGCAATTTACTTAGAGTGGGGTCAGTGTACTCAAAGGGGCAATGTGCATCTCTCTCTCTCTCTCCCACACACAGAGTGTGTGTCTCTGTCTCTATCTGCCATGCTTTCTTCTCTCCATTCCTGCTGCCTTGTGGAGTGTGAGGCTACATTAACAACGTGTTAACTCTTGAGGGCTCAGCTGAATGCTAGTTCATCATTTAGCAGCAAGGCATTCCCTGGGAAATATCCCACCCTCTTCTTCACTATCTCAAACAAGCTTCACAATCATCATCACTGTGTACAGTACTAAATTGTTTTTAGTTTTTTTTGTCTGGTTACAAAAATGTTCCTGGAACCTAATCCCCCCTATTTACATTAATTCTTATGAGGAAATTGGATTTGCTTAACATCATTTCGCTTAAAGTCGCATTTTTCAGGAACATAACTACAACCTTACGCAAAGAGTTACGGTAATTCTTTCAATGTAGTTTAAATAGTTTTCCTGAAACCAAATACTAGCATACTTAAACTTTTCAGATATTTCATTTTGAATGAATGTGGCTTTCTATAATTGAAATTACTGGGCTAAAATTGGGCTTTGACCTTGAGAAGAGTTGTTTTGGAATATAAACAAGACACTTTAACCATTAGAAAAAAGATCAAAATGCTTACTGATAAGGAATCCTTGTTTAATGTCAACCTCACTTCTTGACTCAACTTAATTGGTGAGAGACTTTTTATTGTTATTTTAACTGAATTGCTAGACTTTAGCCCCTTTAGCATTTTATTAATAAATGATTTCAGAGGCTTCCTATGTTCCCTGCAAAACAACCATCTTCTTGACTGAGGTGTAATTTGAATTACTTGAATAGAGGAATAGGATTTTTTCAGTAAAGGATTTTTCTGAACCTTTTCTGGTAAAGTCTAACAAAATTCAAAACAGAATGAAGTGTCATGCTTGGTCTTTTGTATTAAACAGATATTAGCCTTATCATTTTGGTTCATGGATAGTGAAGTAGATCCGCATCTGGATCTAGAATAATTTTTGACAAAATTACCGTTTAGCAGTTTGTAGAACTGGTTTTCTGTTGAAATGTATGTGAACACAGACTATCAGAAATGATGTCTTCTTTATACTTCAAAATAATTCAAGCTAATAAATCATAGGTGTGTATGAGTGCACGTGTGCGAGAGAGAGAGAGAGAGAAAACTGAAAGAACCTACCCTTTGTTACCTTAAGCCATGTAGAGGCCCAACTCTACAAAACTTTAACATAAATAATCCTAAAGAGTTCACTGGGATTACTCACATGAGAAAGGGTTTGAAGTATAAGGCATTTAACACCAATAACCTAAACCAAGTTTCTTCTACTAAGATTACTCTTCTAAAAAATAGGTTCAACCCTAATCGAATGTGTGTCAAAACACTCTAATTTCGATATGCCAATTTATGGTTGTAATTACTTATACTGAACTTCTGAATGAAAATTATGTAATGTATCTAATAACTTTGCTATAATAGAGCACATGCAAACAAAGGCTTAAAAAGGAAATTGACATTTGTATAATTATGTATTGATGTTACAGGACAGTGACTTCTGAAAAGCCCACTGAAATTCTATATATATTTCAAATAATATGTTAAATATTTTAAACTGATTGTTGAACTTGGAGAATGTGGGGTGCGTGGATGGTCAGAAAACACATATGTTTGTGTAATTACACATGTGTGCTTGTGCATGTGGAGTAAAATGTCTTGGCTGGAAACTGACCTGGATTTTCAACTTTAAGATCATTGTCTGAAGCATATAGATTTCATAGTCACCACAGTCTGAAGGTAAAATCTTGGCTTTACAGAAGAAAATAAGAGTCATTGACTTTAGTGGGGCCAAGATGTCACCCCAGTTCTTCAGATTTCCAATCCAATAAAAAAATTACTTCAACTGATTATAGCAATTACTTCATTTCAATGCCCCTACAGTTTTGGTGCTGAAAATTCTACCACCAAAGCATGCCATAGATTCATCATCTTGTCATATCAGATGAAAATAAAAAATCAGGTCACTTAATATAAATTTTCAGCAGTCTACCAAAAGCACACATTCTCTGGTGTGTAATTTGTCACAAGAAGATGATCAATACAATTTATTATCAATGGCAATTCATTACAATGACAGACAAATGAGCAATTCGTACAGTACCTAATGCTGCTCATGCTTCCAGTGTCTGATCCAAGCTTACATCTCTCCAGTTGGCTGGCTACAATCTGGCGTTCAGCCTCAAGTTCTCGAGTCAGTCTCTCAAACTGCAGCTCCTGAAACACAAACACAAACATTCACTCAATGATCTTTGCAAGAATCAGAAAGAATTTCAGTTCATGTGTCAAATTATAGCTTGTGAAATAAGTGTTACTATGACAGCTTCTGTGAAAAGCTTCCCCTCGCCCCTCTTTTTAACACATTCAGAGTCAAAATGTATATGATAACACTTGCTGGTTCACTCATAATTCTGATGATGTGCATTATAAATGGAGTTAGTTTATTTAGGGTGAAATTTTCAAATGAGATTAAGTGACAGACATGTCAAAATTCCATCCTTAGAGCATATGTTTTTCTTAATGGTGGTGTAATAGGTTTTCACTAAGCTGATACAAGGATGCTAAAACAAAAGGAGCAATTTTTGACATTTATTACAACTCAGCTAAGGGATCTGTAGAGAATAATACATGGTGATGAAATCATTTGTACTCAGCTAAATATTCATCATGCAACATAATGGAAAAATAAACTATAAGATAGTGTGTTTTTATTGGACACAAAGTTTAATTTCAGCATCTTGGCGTTGTGTTGGAGGTAAACTCTTGTGGTTTCAGAGCAGCCCCTTCTTAAAATCCTGCCACTAGCGGATGGTAGGGTTAGGGTAATTTCCCTAATTCTCTGGATATTACCAAGCCAGAGATGACATAGCCATAGAGCTCATAAAATATTTCTGATTTTTTTAAAAATGCACCAGATTGCGTCAAATATAAGTTCCCCCACACACACACCACATATCCAACTCCCATAGAGCACCGCCTCCCTTCCAAAAAAAACAAACCACCACCACATTACAAGGTGAGTATAAAATGAACACCCACTACAAGATCTTCATTTCTCCATGGGCTGTCTGAACATGTGGAGTACTCAGTATATTTTTCAAGAACAAAGAATATTTCAGCAAAATGCACTTATAAATTTGTCAAGTTATGCTGCCTTTTCTCCTTGGTTATAGTTATGAGAAAGCTAGTGTACATGGCTGGCCCTTTAACGTTAGCTAGGTCCTGCCTCACCTATGAGGGATCAGCCCCCTCCCAGCTGAGACTGATTGTCCAAGGTCAATTATAAAAGCCAGCAAGTGGCTCAGCGGAGTAGAGTTGCCAGAAAAGCACTGGGTTGTGGGGGAAGAAGAGAGACACAGGCTGAGGTAAAAAATGTTGTGGGAATCCCTTGTTAAAATACTAGCAACACATCAGTGCTGAATCTGTGTGTTCTCATGTATACAGTCTCTCTCTCACATACACATACAAAAGCAGAAACAAACAAACTCAGTGCTATCACACAACAAATAGTCTGTGTGATGACTATTCAGTCGCTTGCACTGTATTTACCACCACAGTATCCCACAACAGTACAGTTAATATACAAAACAAAACAATGACATGTTTGAGTCACCCTTCTGGATGACTCAGTAAAAACACTGCACAATTATTCACACAGAATACCCCCCTCTCTGTGTTTTTCATAATGGTAACTAATTGATAAACGAACTAATTAAAAGCCTAGTTAAACAGAATCACTTTTTATCAAACCCTGATGTTTGCCATGTTGTGTTATAGCAATCAGTTACACTGATTTCTAAAATGGAAGAGCCCCAATCCAATGCCTAGTATTGATCTAGACCCCTATTCTGGGAAAATATGAACTTCTAGCACAGAAAATAAGAGTCCGCAAATTGAATCCTGAGCTTCCCCAATCAACAAGGTCTAGCTGTATAGATCACTGATCTCCTGTGAGGAAAGATCTCCTTCCCAGCATTGCTGTCCGGTAACCTCCTTTGGCTGATTAACGGAGTGGTGTATGATGGACTACAGAAACACACTTTCCTCCAGTCTTTATATTAAAAAAAAAGGTCAGAACTGAGTATTTGAAAGTGAGAAGGAAGTAACAGAAGGTTCAGGAAGTTTCACCTCTCCCTCTTGTTGCCTAGCCTCCAGCCCCAGGATCCAAAAGCAATCTGAGTGAGATTACATTTCTCTAATCTCAGATACGGTTAACTTCAGTTTCCAAGGCAATGAAATGATAAGGCTGGTTCTTATTTTATCCAGTTCAGTCTCATCACCCCCCTTATATTGGCACAGAATAATGTAAGCCCTGCATATAAAATGAGGTAGGATCTCAGCACAGTGTGAGAGTGGCAGGATGCAAACCAAGTGTACTTAAGATGCCACTGACATTTGACGGAGGCCGTTTTAGGTATTTGGCACTCAATTACTATTCCACTTAATATTTGCCTGAATATGAATACCACCAAAATAGCCAGAATGTGTAAGGGGTGAAACCAAACTGATTATCTGTTGCATCACTACCCATATAATATATGTTTAAATTTCATAAGTAATTATGTATGAACACCATACCAATGACCAATGACAACAAAAGTTATTCTGGTTCTACTACTTAGGTGCCATGTTTCACCCTAGAGGCTGCTGCATCTTAGTGGCAGATGAAGTATTTTTAGAGTAGTATATGCAATTTTAAAAACATGTTGGGTCTTTAGCGGAGTTATGGTAGTGGTGAATTACAATACTTATTAGTCAGTCTAAAAAATTGAAATTAAACTTCATGCTTATAGAATGCCTACTAAAGTCAATGGGATATGCATGTGCATACCTGAGGACAGAATTTAGTCGCATGTTACTGGGCTGTTTATTTTAAATGTGGAGGGGTTACTGTGTTTGTGTGTATTTACATTTTTTTCTGACTTTATTAAGCTTTTTATAGTTGCTTACTTCATATACAATATTTATATAAATTATCCAAGAAGCTGAAAAGACTGTTGATCAACTTTGCAAGAACTATTACATTCATGCTCACAAGACATGAGAAATATATTATTTAAATGTTTGAGAGAACAAAATCACAATAACATAACAGAGAACTTTTTCTACTTGCTACTGTGCTTGCATAGTGGATGAGAGCACTTCAAATAATGAGATTTTGAATTCATAAAATAAAAAAAACTACTATTATATAATACAAGACATTCATTTTTTCCAAACAAAAATAGAATTACACAATAGTTTCTATGTAGTAACTAGGATATGTATTCAGACAAATGTATGCACCTTTGAAGATGAAGAGCTTTGTAACTTGACACCTTAGAGGGAAGTAATCCAGTCATTGAATTTGGTTTGGCTTATTACACAAGGCTCATTCTCACCTGCCCAATGAGAGAAATGCACAGATAGTCTTACGCCTTTTCAGGGGAAGTATAAGAATCAACGAAGACTCAGGACACCAGTATTTTGCCTGCCAACCATCTCCCTTTTCCTTCCCTTTCTCCAGCTCTGCCAGCGAGAGAGGATTAAGAGAACACTTGGTATTAATCCATCAGAATTGTAGGGTTGCAAATGTATGTTCAAACTTATGCAAAATTTGATAAATCGTTTTAAAAAAGACAGGATTTGCTATCTGGGGAGATTTCAGCGTGCATTCTGACAGGGTCACAGATGCAAAAGGCCAAAACCTCATCTCCTCATCTGCCTACCTAAGAATTTCACAGGTCAATTCTGGTCCAGCCCACACAACTGGTCACACCATGGACCTAATTTTCAGCCTAGATGTTAAAATAGTAGACATCACAACCCAGCCACTGTCCTGGACAAAGCATTATATCATTAAGGCAGTGGTCAGAGACCTTCCATCACTCAGGCAACAAGAAAGACCAATGACTCTGATTTCACCATAAAGATTCATGGACTCAAGGAGAGACGAAAGCATGCTAGAGGACAACAACACCTCATCCACAGGATGAGGAGTCGAGGACTAGGTGAAAAGAACAAGAGTACTTGTGGTACCTTAGAGACTAACAAATTTATTTCAGCACGAGCTTTCGTGTGCTACAGCTCACTTCTTCAGATGCACAGAATGGAACACACAGACAGGAAATATTTATACATACAGAGAACATGAAAAGATGGAAGTATGCATACCAACAGGAAGAGTCTAATCAATTGAGATGAGCTATCGTCAGCAGGGGAAAAAGAACTTTTGAAGTGATAATTAAGATGACCCATAGAAGGTGTGAGGAGAACTTAACATAGGGAAATAGATTCAATTAGTGTCATGACCCAGCCATTCCCAGTCTCTATTAAGGCCTGAGTCAATTGTGTCTAATTTGCATATTAATTTGAGTTCAGCAGTCTCTCTTTGGAGTCTGTTTTTGAAGTTTTTTTGTTGCAAAACTGCCACCTTCAAGTCTGTCACTGAGTGGTTAGAGAAGTTGAAGTGTTCTCCCATTGGTTTTTGAATGTTATGATTCCTGATGTCAGATTTGTGTCCATTTATTCTTTTGCGAAGAGACTGTCCGGTTTGGCCAATGTACATGGCAGAGCGGCATTGCTGGCACATGATGGCATATATCACACTGGTAGATGTGCAGGTGAATGAACCCCTGATGGCGTGGCTGATGTGATTAGGTCCTATGATGGTGTCACTTGAATTGATATGTGGACAGAACTGGCATCGGGCTTTGTTACAAGGATAGGTTCCTGGGTTAGTCGTTTATATTGTATGGTGTGCGGCTGCTGGTGAGTATTTGTTTCAGGTTGGGAGGCTGTCTATAAGCGAGGACTGGCCTAGGTGAATCATTACCATTCTACACTATCAGCCTTTTACATGCTAGCCCCCAAACTGCTTCTTCCTCCCCCCTAACCCACAGATACCTTCGGTTTCCTGACATACTGTGACATATGAAGAGAGAAGGGCAGAAACTCAAGCACCAATGGTGTAAAACACAGTCTGATTGAAACAGCATGAAACAATGAATTCTTCAAAGCCTATGCTATACTATAGTCCAAGAGAACCTCTCTATCAGCTTCCACTGAGGATACCAAATCCTTCTCCAAGGAGCTAACCAGGCTGGTAAACTGATTAATTAATCTGGAATGCCTTCAACCTGCATTGGAATACCTCATCACACTTGGTGCACAACTGTCATCCTACTTCACTGATAAGATCGAGGAAGTCTTCTCAAAGAGCATGGATCTGTTCCACTTATACCCACCAGCCAACAGCCCATCTGCATTTCTGGAGTTTAGCAAATTCACTCATCAAGAAGTTTTAGACACCCTAAAGGGGTCTTGACCAAAGACTTATTAATCCGATCTATACTCTTTCTGGCTTGTGAAAGAGAGTCGTGAACAACTGGCACTACTCCTATTGAATTTGCCAATGTCTCATTCAGAGAAGGAATTTTCCCTCCTTCTTTTAAAAATGCAGTACTCTGATTAACACTGAAGAAACCCACACTGGATACATCTGTCCTAGCCAACTATCACCCCATGTCAAACATCTCATTTCTGAGCAAACTCATAGAGAAGCTAGCAAAAAGCCAACTACAAGTTCACTTAACTGAAGCTAACACTGTAGATCTGGCTCAGTTTGGATTCAGACCAGGACATAGAACCAAAACCATTTTAGTGGCAGTGCTGGATGACTTCTTCCTGTCAACTGATAGAGGACAGACATCCAGTCTCATACTGTTGGGCCTCTCTGCAGCAATAACATTGTTGACCCTGAGATTCTGCTCTTTTGTCTGAGAGAGGTGGCAGGTTCAGGGTAATGCACTAAAATAGTTTGAGTCTTTCCGGGAAGGACATACCCAACAAGTAGATCCCTCACTTGTGGAGTTCCAAAAGGATCAATTATCTATACAGTCCTTTTCAACATCTACATGCAAACACTAGGTGAACTGGTCAAACAATGTGGACTCAAGTGCCAGCAATATGCAAATGATACAGAGCTCTACCTATCCTTCACCACAAACAGCCACAGAACTACCATCAATATGGCCCAGTGCTGGGATGAAATCAACTCATGGATGAAGAACAGCTGACTGAAGCTGAACCCAAAACCAAGCAATACAGAGGTGATGCTGGTGGGCAGAGGAAAATATTCTGAAGAGCTTTCAGCCACGGTGCAGTCTCTCTTGGCTGAAGATACATATCCACAATTGGCCAATTCAATCTGTAGTTTAGGAATAGTTTTGGATTCCTCGCTGATGCTGAGCTTTTGCATAGCAGCATCCACAAGTAATGCTTTCTACCATCTCTGCTTAGCTAGGAAACTCTGTTCCCATCCTGAGAGATGAAGACATGGCCTCAGTTTTTTATGGCTTTGACACCTCTCCTCTCAGATGGATTACAGCAATGTAATATACCTGAGCATAAAGCTGTCAGCACTTAGGATATGCCAGTTAGTACAGAATGCTGCAACACATCTCCTCAGAAACATAGGCTATTGTGAGCACATCAAACCTGTCCTCCACTAGTTTCCCATAAAATACCAAATCAAGTTCAAGGTCTCGGTCTTTATAGTAAAACCACCCTAGTCCCAGGCCATGGAGTATTGAAAAGATCACCAGAAGAGCAACAACTCTACTCCTCTGGCACAATGGAATTCTCAAAAATAACTCTCAACTCCCCGATCTGCGTGGGAGACAGAACTTTCTGCGGGTGCAGTCCAAGACTGTGGAATAAACTACCCCAGGAACAAAGATCCATCACAAACCTCGCCACTTTCTGCTCCAAGAGCAAAATGCATTTTAGACCTCCCATTTCTAATATAAACACATAGCAACATGTATATTTACAAAAAAAACTAAAATAAAATACACACTATCAAAATAAGATACACTGCTGCACACAGGTCTCTTTCTCTGGGGAAGAGAATAAGAGTACAAACAACATGTGACAGATGTGTGACTTAATGCACTACTGGAAGGCACTCAGATACTACACTGATGAACTTGGTGTTAAAATCTATATAGAATAGAACTGACAGAACTTAATAGTCTCCTAAGTCCTATTCTGTCCATACAATTATATGCCCAATACATAAAAATCAGGCTAGTATGCATTTTATTGTGATATTTTGGCATTCAACTTTCTATAAGCTAAAAGTGACTCCCATGTATTTGAGCTTCCTTTTTTTCCTTTCCAGACACTTTTTCTTTTCTCCTACTGTCACTGTTTATGTACCTTTTCCTCTCTCTCTCTGGATTTGCTCTTTGTGTAAAGTTTAATGTTTGCAGGTTTATTACTTTGTGGTTTCCCCGGTTTCTGTTCCCACTAACACCATTCTTTCATAGCTCTGCTGTCTTCAGAACATTTTCTTCTTATGATTTTGTTTTTCAGATTGTACCCAATGTACAGGGTACCCCCATGTTCCTAGTCTACACCTTCCCCTGACAAATAAAGAAATAATGGAAGAGATGCTTAGGGAATAGCTGGGATGAGCAAGCAGCAGTAATTTTACTGTCAGTCTGCCCTAAGGCTGCCATTTCTCATCTCCCCTGATGACTTCCACCAGCTGCCATTCAGACACAATAAAGATGGGAAGAGGTTTTTCCACACACTCCCTTCCCCAGAACCAGACCTGACAGCTCATTGAATACATGACTGATTGAGGAGGCCCTGCATGCAGGGGTTGCATGTCCCTTTGGAAACAAAACAAAAAGGTGAAGTGAGACTAAATGTGAGAATAGAACGAGATCACCATCCCTCAATGTACCACTAACAATATGCAGGAGGCCTTGAAAGGTCTTTAGTATTGTTATGGAAGAAATTATAGTGGCTAATATTTGAGTGAATCCATATAGTTTTATATCCCTTATCTATATTTCAGATATATGACATAGTGATAGGAGCTACTGAAATTAGAAATAATATTGATGTTTACATTTGATAAAAAGCAGGTACTGAACCTGGCTCAAGCATTTGTCATAATATTTATGTAGCCTGTAACCACTCATCTCACTGTCCAATTTCCTATTGGTTCATCACCACAACCTCACAATACTGTTAGTGGGAATCTAATGAGTCATGCTACATTAGAATTAAAAACAGAAACAATGGTTATGCAAGTTTATGTACATATATTCCATTGTTAACTGCACAAGGAGGACATTTCTGCACATCAGTGTAGGCCAGACTGTAATGTCAAAATGATGTCGAAGGAAGCATAGGGAGATGATAGTACAATGGTGAAAAGACCATTCTGACAGCCCAAAGCATTGAGCAACAGATGGTGTCTGAGGTCAACACACAAAAAAGTGTAGATTGTGATGCAGCACTCCAATTATGTCAGAAAGGAAGGGGCTTTTTACTGTAACTTTATGTGCAAGTCTGCTGGAGACTGAAGTAATTTGTGTTTTAAAGTGATGTTGCCTGTCTCACTGTCTCTCTCTCTCTCTGGTAACAAGTGTTGATGAGTTGAATTTATCCTTTATATTTTCTTCCTCTCTTTCTATTTCTCGATAACCATTTGTAGCAGGTTATCATATGGCAACTAAGTTCCTGTATTTGCATTTTTGGTATAAAACTTCAATTTCTCCTACATTCTGCAGCAAAGATGGGCAAAACGGTATATATTTTGTAAGCCTTGAGCATGACTAAAGGTTTGAATCCAACCCTTATGTAGGACAGAATGATGTGGAGGGAAGCTACTCACCTGTGAGCTGCCAGCTAGAGTACAGGGAATAAATCCTCTATACAGTGAAAAGTATACTGTGCTTTGCATGATAAACCAGCAGCTACATCCCCTTCTCTATGGGTGTATAATGCACAAAAGGGCAAGTTTTTAAATGTGAGCTGAGACAGGGTATATTAGGTGCAATGTATCTGAGTCCTCATCCAAACTCTGGAAGTGCCATTTTCAGCAGCCATGGTCTTGAGAAAATTCCTAGAAGCAGGAATGCAGTACTGCTGCAGTGCAGCACTCATCCATCTCAACAGATTTTGGGTTGCACCAAATTGAGTGTCCCTCTCATCCCTAAAATGGGCTCTCTTAACACACCTCTGTGTACCCCTATGGAGCTGGTTCAGTTGTCTGTTTATTCACCTACAGAAATGGGTACAAACATGTGTCTTTGATTTACAGACAGAGAACAGAAATACTGACCAACCCAAAGAAAAAGGATGAGGGAAACCCTAAATTGCTTGTAGGTATCACTCTCCAATATTAAAAGGGTTAGAAAGACAGAAGATAAAAAATAGCTTAAAACAAACTAAAAATTCTAGTTCAGATCAACAGAAACCTGTACTTGCTGTAAGACAGGTGATGAACTGGCATGCTCTGCCCTTTCCTTCCTATTAACCACATGATCTGGCTATATAAAGTTTGGTTTGTTCCTTATTTCTGTCTCCTGGTATAGGGTCATGCTGCCCACTGTCTGTATTGATATATTTAAATGTTGGGAGAAACAAGGTCAAAAGGAATAGGGCTTCACTGGAGTCACATAATTGTATGTAAGATGTACAGATATTGAAATATGCCTTGAAAATACCTTGTTAGCAACTTCTCTCTCTCTCTCTCTCTCTCTGTTGGTTAAACTATCTGGTGGCAATGACCCTTAAGCCTATTCTATACCTTAGCTTCCTCTTGAAGCAGAAATCAATATGGGACCCAATATTGACTGAACCCACAAAAACCTTGAAAATCCCCAGTGAGACTGATCCAGCCTTGTGGAAAAGATTCTCCCCCATCCCAGGATTCTTCCCGCAGCTCTCATTGGCTGGGAACGGTGAACCATGGCCACTGGGAGCTGCAGGGGACCATGCCATGCCTGCGGACGATCAACATCAGTAAAATATCTCACAGCCTGCAATCAGATTACCCTGATGGGCCACATGCAGCCTGCGGGCCGTAGGTTGCCCACCACTGCTCTAGTGAGACATCCAGTAAGCACATTTTAACTGATGCTATGTGCATGTCTCTCTTTATAAGTTCAAAGAAACTGGCCTAAGAGAGATTTGAACCATAACTTTAAGCAAATGCTTTTGATATTTTAAACTTGTCCCTTTTGGACCAATCCCTTCCAGTAGCAGGGACTACACTCTTAAAAGTGCCGTAAAGACAAGTGCATCCCTTCTCCTTGGATAATTACTGGGAAGAGTGATAAATGTGTTAGATACTAATGAACTGATGATCATAAGTAAGCATTACAATATTATAATATTATTGTTATATTATCTTGGTGATTTGCATAGTTCCTTGGTGTAACGACTAAGCCTTAACCACAGTTGATGACATCTGCTTGCAGGACTGTATTGGTGTGTTCATTTCATGGATTGAATGTTGATTATGTCTACACCTGAATAGTGAACTGTTGAAAGTATAATGATGTGGTTCTGGGTAAATTAATGAATTGCTGATTATTTAAGAATAACCAACTGTTCTGATTTGAGAAATACTGTTCAAGTTAAAAGTTGACCTAAAAATAACCGAGTGTTAAAATTAGTAAGCTAGCACCCCCTGGATTCAATTAAAAAAAAGACTATCTTATTAGATTCCATTTGAATATCGGCTCACAGAATTGGCAAATCTAGTTTGTTAGATTTCAGCTTTAAAAACTAACTGGCACATCAGCAAATTCATAAAATTGACCCTCCTTTCCTCCCTATGCTTACATGTACCTGCTTACTCAAGTCTCAATTTTCTTAACATTTCTTTAATTTGTAGGACTGATTATTTTACATGGCAGAAATGTTTACGCTTTAGTGTGTTTTGCAAAAGACCTCCTGAATTATGAGCAAAATTCATAAAATCCAGCAGGTGTGAAAAATCTGAGGAATTAAGTTCACCCTGCAGAGGTTTCCTGGATTTTACTGTATTCTCCAGAATGCAAGAGCCAATTTATTAATTTTAAAAAGCTTTAACTTGTGGTTGTAAACATACCATTCACGAAGTACCTCAAAGTACTGCTATTCACTTGATCCTGCAGACACAGGAAAACAACCTCACTAAAACAAGTACAGACATCCCTGGTAAGATTAATAGAGAAAGGCTGATTAATAATATACAAAAAATAGGCCTCCTGAGTTCAAATACCTCAAGGATAACAGAACTCTAGTACAGATGTACTAGGTTAACCTAGTAACTAGGATAAATTGTGCTCTAATTAGTGTCACATTATAAAGACATATTATTATAAATATCCAATTATATCATGTATAATACTATGAGTCACAGCTCTACAAACTCTGAATGAGGTAATTTCTCATAGCTTATAACCTCCTTATCTTATCAGCCTAGAAAGCCAAGATGTCATGTAGCACTCAACAATGCATATCTTCTCTGCTAGAAACAGCAAATCTTGAAAATGATTAACTTTCCAAGAAACAGGAAAGTGCACTGTATATAAGCAGCTATGACGGTCCAGTCTACATCCAGAATCAGAGCAGAATTATTTGAAGATCCTGGACATGGCAAAACCACCACCTGCAATGCCAATCAACACATGGATTCCAAACTGGATGTGGATTAGCAGCTTCAAAGTGAGGTTTCAAAACATACCTTTCCTTCCATCGTACTACTCCCTCCATTTTCTCATTCTCGGACACCATTGTTTGATTCTTGCTTTATAGTATTCTACTCCTCTTTCATTTGAGCATTTCATTCTTACCCTGCACAGGGTTATACTATGGTCAGAATGGGGCAAAAAATGTTGTATTTTTCCACTCCCAAGTCTCATTTGCCATGCTCACCACCTCAGTATTCCTCCACCAGCTTGCTTTCATTGTCAGTACCTCCCATGTATTGTAGACATGCCATGTATGCCTTTCCCAGTAAAACTGAAAAGGGGATAATTCAATATTGGTAAAATTTTTTCACACCACTGCTAATCAGACTCTGGAATTATTTGTGATAGGATGTCACAGAGGGCAAGACTTTCGCCAGGTTCTAAGAATAGCTTTTATATGGATAACAAGAATAGCCAGGGTTATAATAGTAAATGCTAACAGAAGTTTTGGAAGGGATTAGGAGAATTATCCCACATCTTCCTGCTGTGGGGTTCTTGCACCTTCTTAGATATGGATTTAAATCCAGAGCAACTTCATTGACATCAGTGAAGCTAAGAGAAGATTTTGGCCCACTATGCCATTTATATTTATTAAAACTGGATAAAAGAGCTATTTCTTCCATGCAGTGTCAGAATATTTTTAAACAAAAATCCTTGTCCTATCTTAAAAAAAAATAAACAATTTAGGCTAAATTCTGTTCTCAGTGAGTGGCGTTAGGCCCAGGTAAAACCAGGAGCAGAATCTGATTCTATATCATATGACTCTTTCCTTTCATGCACACTGTTACATTGCCCCATTACCTACTTCTCTCACCTTCCAGGCACACACGCTACATCTTCCCACATACTGACTGCTCCTCTGATTCATATTGTGTGTCTACCATCACTCCCACTCCTGTGCAAACTATCTGTTCTTGCTTCCGCAGAACAGTTACCACAGCCATATTAGGCTCTCTCTCTGCCCTTTTTCACTATTCTGGTATCTCCGTTTTTGCAGTTTTTCATCCTTCTGTCTTTTTTCTCCTCTTTTAAAAATAACCTTGTGTTTTTTCAGCTCATTTCTCTACTCTTTCTTTGGCCTCTATTATTCTTAAACTTTTTCCTCTTCTCACCCCTCCTTACCTGTTTTGCCTGACTGCTTCCCCATTCTCCTTGGCAGACAGTTTTTCTTCCATCATGATTGTGCTGCTGTCCTCCTTCTATTCCTACACTGTGACTGCTCAGCTTGTCAGAGCAGTAAAGTGAAATCTCCGTCAGTATAGTGTTAGAACTTCAGAGAGCATGGTAATTTCACACCAAAAACTTTAGCATTACTGTGCTCCTGAATTTTAATTTCACCTTATTGTTCCTCTGAATTGGACATATAAAGATTTATTGAATCCAGAGTTCAATATTGTTTCAAAAGAAGAAGAAAGTGACAAAAGAAGAATAAAACCCATGCAAAGATAAATCCATTTATGTTGACAATTTGGGGTTTGAATTTGATGTACATAACCAGAAAGAGATGTTAATACACCATTACTTCTAAGACCTTAACCACAAAAAAAATAGTAAAATGAGAATTAAAATGTAGTTAGGGTTAGTCAAATGGCACCTTATACAATAGGTCTGTTCCCTTCTCAGTGTTTAATAATCGTCCTAAATGCTTTCTTAAGTTATTACATTTTTTTATTGCTACTTGTGTGTGGTAGCACTGCAGAACCAACATGTTATTGAAAGGGGAGCTCAACTCATTTCTTGTTTCACAAATAATACACCTTCCTGGTTATATATGCAAAATAAGAAATACAGCATGTATAATAGTAAATTTCATTACCACTGTCAGTAGATGTTTATTTCTTTCTTTTCTCTTTTCTTTTTTTTTTTAAAGGCACCCAATTGCATGTAGCCAAGCACCTTTCCTGTTTTGTTCTCCCTCCTCTTTCATTTTTTAAATTTTGAACCAGTGACACTGAAAATTTTACTGCTTTTCTACTTATTTGCAACATTCAGCATGACACTTATCAAATGCACCTTGACATACTTATTTCATTCTAATATTCCATTTATTCTGTGAACAGAGCAATATTCCATGTATTTGTTTGGACTTTGCTTATGAATGTAGATGAAGGTTTGAGCATGAACATATCATGATATTCTATCAGATATTATTTTGCTCATTCAAATAATGTATATGCTTTCTACTATTCTTAAATAGTAAAGCAAAAATGGAATTTCAAGCAACATTGGGTAAAATGTGTTTAATTCTGCAGTGCACATTATAGGATTTTCCTACAGTATTAGTTCAGTATCTAAGTATCCTTAGTTCAGTATCAGTTCACTTTAATAACTCAAAAATGATTTTGAATTATTTTCTCTGTATTTTACCATAGCTGTTATTAAAATATAAAGAGAAAGGACAAGTGAAATCGATTCTATGATTCTAAAATCACAGATACTATACCCTTTTGCAGATTATGGAAATTCTCCATAGATCTCTATTATTCCCAATTAGGAAAACAAAACAAAACAAATAATAAAAATGAGTTAGTTTTCAAAAGCATCATTGTGATCTTATTCTCATGATTTCAGTATGAATAGCCTTTCTTAGGAAAAAAAATAAGCCTTTCACCTAAGAATGTAATAATATTATAACATGATTATGTGTATTAGTGAAAAGATGTATTTATTTTTACAAGCCAGAACCCAGGAACTATTATATAGCATTTCCCTATACCTTAATAGATTCTTCTTACTACAGATTTTCAGATTTATGGACTAGCTTCTGCTTCCTCTGAAGTCAATGAGAATTTTGCCATTGATTCCAGCTCTAGAAGATCTAGACTTCATTTCTCAGGATAAAATATTAATATTAAATTGAATTGGTACATGAACTTCCTGTTCCTGGTAAGCAGTAAAAAAGGAAAAGGAATGGTTTTACTCTAAATAATCATAGCATACTGTACAGTTAAATACACTAGGCTAAATTTATGTCTGTGGCTCTAAAAGATTACATAGGTGTATTGTACACCTGCTCTACTCTGAAATTGTCATCTCTCACAAAAATAAAGGCTGCTGTTCATATAATATAGAGCAGAGGTTCTCAGACTCTATCCAAAGACTACTAATCCCCTGAAGACACTTTCTGGCAGGCCCGAGAAAGCTGGTTGGCCATATGCTGCTGGACCTCTGCCTTATTCCCAGCTTGTAAATCACATTAAAAAGCAGCTAAAATGCTTTAAATACTTCCCTAATCTCACGTTTCTATGTAAGCAAGTGCTGTAGCTACCACACGGCTGTTACACAACTGGAAATGGAAGGAAAGATGTCCATGAGACTATCGTTTAAAATGTAATCCCCAAAAGTCTGAGAACTCTGGATTGCTAGTCAATTCCCCAAGCACTAATGGGTAAATACGGACACCAATGGTACAACAGCTCAGAAACAATCCATTTAGGAAATAAAAGACCTGGTGGGGATGTATTTTTTTTCTTATTTTTGATACAAATATGCAGAGATAGTATAAATAATTAAATTTGATTAGCTACTAGGATCAAGCAATTTCACTAAGATTACATTGGATGTAATCTGAAACTCAGACAAACAAATATATATGGTCTAAATTATATCCTCCCTCAGTGTGAGTACACTAGAAAACTACGGGATTCAGTGAATCTTTTCCACCCTAGAGTACGCATTGCATTGCCAACTCTCATGACTTAATTTCAAGTCTTCCAATAATTAGCATATTTTCATAAAACCCCAGCTCCTGGAGGCAAGAGATTACTTGAGAATCCTTGATTTAAAAAAACAAACAAACAAAAAAACTTTTCTAATCCTCATCATTGCAAAGAAAAGCTTGAAAATGTGACCCAAGTGTGTTCTAAAGGCTCAGAAATTAGAATAAAACAAATAAACCCAGACTACACCCAATATTTATTGAATTGTTAAAAAAAAACTCATGGTTTTTCAACCACTGATGATTCTTCTAGCCTTCGTCATGATTTCTGAGCACATGTGCTTGCCAATACTACACATAGGTAGACAAAATCTGGATCCCAGTTCTGCTGAGTGAAGCAATGCAATGTTTTTAAGTTGGGATCTGGCCCAACCATGTGTGCTGGGATGGCTGTGCTGGGGGAAGCAATAGCTATAACTGTTACACAAGAGTTAACAAGGGTTGCTTCCCAGCACACTCTTCTTAGCATCCAGGAAACATTGTCTTTCAAAGGCATAATGCCCCAGCAACCTCTGCTGAGACAGGGTGCCTCCTCCAGTGCAGCTCAGCCTCCTCACAAGAAACACAGTTGAAACTGTATGATTATATAAAACCAAAAACAGACTAAGTCCAGGGCAAATTCAATTCAAAGGAATACACTAGGACTAAATAACAGAAGTCACTCAGATGACAAACAAGAAATTATAAATTATTAAACAAAATCCTAACACTACAAGGAATGAGTTTAGAACATGGAACAGAATGAAAAATGAATCCACATGGAAGAGCAGCAGTGTAGAATAAATATTTGTTAAATGTATGTTTGAGGAAAATGATTTTGGAATATGCCATGCACATATCTGGAATTGTACGCAACTTTCTAGCTGGGAAGGCTCAGGTATGAAGTTACTGTAACAGCAGGAAATAAGTGCTTATGGCCAGATGAGCACACAAAATGTATCAAAATTATCCTTGTAAACAAGGGCTTTCATGTCATTTGCTGGTAAGAGAGTGGATTCTCTATTAGTCCCTCTACCTTACACAACTGCCCTCTTTCACTTCTCTAGTTTCTCTCCTCTCCAGATCTCTTCTCCTCCCCACCTTCAGATGTTCCTCCTCTCACAGTGCAGGCTTTGTAAGATTTAAGCTCTGTGCATGCTGCACCTGGCAGATAATGACTGACTCATACTCTCTGTCAGAAACTGTGATGGGGATGGCCAGGCCTAGTGGTCAGAGCCGGAGTCAGGAGTCTAGGGTGGAATTGGTGCAAGGCTGGAGCAAGAGTAAGAGCAGGGTTGGAGCAGGCTAAAACTTTGGCAGTCTGTTGTCACTGTCAGACAGGAGTGAGCAAGCCCTGGAGTGATATTGAGCAGACTGAGCTTCTGTTCCTCCTGGGAGGCTTATACACCTGGTCTGGGAGTCACAAGGCCAGTTCCTGGCTTGTGGATTCACTGGAGCTCAGCCCAGGAGTGACTCATCACAATACACTCCCCCCTCCAATACTGCTGCCTCTGTTACCAAAGCAGTGCTAGAGGAAACCACTCACAACTGGTCAATCGGGGAAGACAGAAAGTAGCCTTGCAGCAGGGAGGGGAAAGAAGGTATGCCCTGCACAGCTGAACCAAACGTAGCCAGAATCTCCCCAGACAGGGAAATTTATAAGGGAGTAGGACACAGTAAAGCTGACTGCCCCCTGAAAAGGTGGTGGGAAGTGGGGCTCAAGGCCACCACCACTCAGCACCTCAGGCTTCCTCCTTGAGCCACTGCTGCTGAGATAGGAGAAGGAGGCAAGGTAAAGTTTCAAGCAATTCTTCTTTCAGACCTCTAGAAAACCAAGAAGATTAAAGGGTTAATGGGAACCAGCCTCTGCTCTGTCCAGAAAGCATTCAGTTAGCCCACTCAGTGCTTTCCAAGTGTGCAAAATTCTCCAGGCCAGTAAAATACATGCTCTCTGTGATCTCTCCCTAAGTAGAACTGTGCAAAATGTACTGTATATAGTAGTTCATAAGCTGATTTTTGTTTTTTAAGTAAAAGGAAGCACCAGAGAAGGGGGTTGGCTTATGAACGGGTATAGAGAGGGAGAGGTGGGACACAGCTCCCCTACCCAACAGCGGGAGCAAGGAGAGGCAGCACAGCACAGCCAGCAGAGCCAGAAGGGAAGAGGTGGGGCCGGAGTCTCTCTGCTTCTGGCCATGCTGCTCTCCTCCCAGCCTCCAAAGCAGCTGCAGCTCCAGCCAGGCTAGAGACATCCTCCCTTGGCCTGTCCCAGCTAAGGTGGGAAGGGATGGGATGTGGAGAGTGTGGGGGTCCTGGGCTAGGGGTGGGGTCATGTGGGGGCTGGTCACAGGGGTTACTCCTGACCCCCAGATTCTCCCCCCCAAAAATTTCCCCACCAGTTGCTCTCCTGGCCCGTCAAAGTAAGCAGCTGGCAGGCCAGGACATTTTGGTTACTTAGGTTTAGCTCCGTGCCTGCAGACACTCGAGGTAAACAAACTGTCTTGGCCTGCCAGCAGCTTATCCTGATGGCCCGAGAGCCAAAGTTTGCCGACCCCTGAATTATAGGATTGGCTTATAGTGTCATAAAATTTTTCCATTTTTACTTATTCATCTTGAGGGGGTTGGCTTATAAACAACCTGGCTTATGATCAAGTATATATGGTATATAATAAACCCCCAAACCATGTGAAAGTCACCTGGCTGTGTGTTTCAATACTAACTCAAAAATCTCGCTCCATGTATATTGAAGACTTAATTGAGATTCACGACCTCTTAAGAAAATCTGGGCCAATTTACGGTTTTTGAGTCAAAGCCATGCAACATTTGCAGATCTAGGTTGCCTGACCTGAAACCAGGTGAATATGTGATTATTTTGAATGTGTTTTGAGGTTTTTTTGAAATCCAAGATGCAAAGAAAAAAAGAAAATATTCTCCCAAATTCTACTGAAGTGAAATTGTTAAGATTTGCATAGCTCTAATTAAAAGCCTCTATTTTCAGGTGGATACAAATACTCATGGAATTGCCATTCAATCATTTCTGAATTATCAAAATGTGAGGGGAAAGGTTCATGCTCTAAAAATAGCAAACTTTTTGCTCTTGACTAACACAAAAATGATCTGAATCTAGAATTTCATTCTAGGTATGTATAAGGCCTCAACAAGGCAAGCTTACTTTGGTAATGCTGATCTAAACACACAAGTCTGCAAATGTGGTATAGCACCTCAATTGTCACATCCAGGCCTTAGTTCTGTGCAAGATGTTTTTCTAGAATCCTGCGTCTAGGAAATTGTTTTTGTATTCATATTGTTCCTCTGCTCCTAGATTCCCACAGCCTCCCATAATTGCTCTTGACCCCAAGGCCCAAGGATATCCTTCTGACAATCTTATTTGAGATCTCTTCCAGAGTTTCCATAATGCATGCAGGGAGTGGCAGGTGGTTACTCTCCCCCTTCTGTGGAAGGACAGAAAGGATTTTCTTGAAGTTTCAGGTTCTGCAGAAACTTTACTTTCAAGTGACCTGCAGAAACTTGGTACTATGCGATCCCCTGGGAATGGATCATGGAGAGTCCAGCTTCTGTAACCCATAAAATATGTACAGTTCAGGGTTTATTCATCTCTACTCAGGATTTTCATTCTACCCAAGCAAATATTCTGTCCCAAGCAAAACTCTCTAAATCTGTCCTATCTACCTAAAAAAGTAACATCAGAAGTGGTCCAGGGAGTATCTCTGCTGGGGTGCCTGGTCCCTTGAGTTTCAAATGCCCTGAATCGTGGAGCTATCCAACCTAGAATACACATAACCTAAATCACTGGCAATTCTAAACCCTAAAACCAGAAGAAAGGACACTAGACTTCCTAGGTCTCAGCATCCTGTACATTTCAGATTTTCCAGCCCCAGAGCATGTAAAATGTGAAATGAATCTGATCAATACACTGAATATTCAAATATGTGATTTAATCTACCTCTCTTACTGTTATAGAAACAAAATTAGATTTAAAAACAAAAAGTCCTAAAACAGAATGGTTGAGATTTTAAATATGTTAGAGTCAAGAAATGAAAGTTCTGATTTGCAGCCAAAATTCACCTCTATGGCAGCTTTATTGTTCCCAGATTATGCAGTCATGGAGGGTTTTAACTATTTCTTGGGGTTGCTTGCCATTCGGCAGTGGATGTGTAATACTGATTTTGGAATTACATGGCTGACAAGCCTGTATAATTCCCTGAGGCAGACTCAATGGCATTCAGGCTTATAGAAATTTTGTCATGGGATGCACTGAGTATACCACTGCATCCACTTCACATTCTAAGGCAAGGAACAAAATCAGTCAGTCAAAGAAACTGTTAAAGGGGTTGTGTGCCTCCCCCCCAAATAAACCATCTCTCTGGCACAGGTCCATGTTAGAGCTTAGTCAGAGAGAGAAGACAGCCTTCCCTCCTGCAAAGCGACAGATGAATGCAGAGGCACTGAAGCTGGGAAGGAAGCTTCACAGCAGTGGTTGGGGTGTTCTTCACAACAACTGTGGAACATGAAATGCCCACACCCCTCTCCATAAGTTAATATCAAGGCCAGAAAAGAAACCCTGCACTCATCATCAGGCTCTTTTTCTCTCTCCGGAAAGAGAAGTTTTGCAGCAGAGCATGATGATATTGCTTAGGCCTGGTCTACACAGAAAACTTATATCAGCATAGCTACCTCTCTCAATGTTGTGAAAAATCCACACTCTTGAGAAACGTAGCTATGCTGACCTCATCTCCTAGGGAGTGATAGGTCAAGGGAAGAACTATGTGGTTACAGCTGAAAAATGCTAACTTTTTAAATAGCAACTACAGTATCTAAATTAGTTTATAACAAACAGCAGCACACACACACATCTGTTGAAAAATGGGGGGGAAAAAACCTTTTAACTGCTTAGGAAGAAGCAAAATTTACACTTTGAAAAATATTGCTCTGTTCACAGAATAATGAGGCTTTATAATAGATATTGGATCTTATTTACTGAAATTTTGCTGTTTGATTCAGATGTGAATTTCATGCCATATTAAATAAACAACAGATACAAAAATATTTTCTTTAAATGCTTGCATCAGCTTCAAAGTTGCAGTTTGATACATTTTTGAATTAACTTCACAAAGCACTGAATTTAAATTTGCAAGCTGTGATGATTCAGAATTTTAAAAAGTTCCTGTGGTGGGAATGAAAAGAGGATGGTGTAATGTTGATAAAAAACATGGAATAATCCATTCATATTTGCATACTAACAACAAGGCTTTTTGATGGCAGGATAGCTGGATTCACTCCTTGTTTCATTTAAGTTGAAACATTTTACGCATAAATGGACTTCAGGAATAGTGACCAATACATTCACTCCCAGAACTATTTTCCTTTGAAATCTAACAACAGTTTTCACCCTTTAAACTTAGCAGGTGTGCCAGAGATAATTAAATAATTCTCCTCAGTGTTTACAGTATTCACTACACTTGTAGAGTATACTGGGGTACTGAAGGCATTGAGGGCAAGTTATTTAGTTAACTAATGTAACTGGTAAGATTTAAGGGTAACCAATGAAAGTGGGTTGTTAGCTTTCTTCTTTTTTGGCTGTATGCACATGAACTGGCCACTCTCATTTCCCAGCAATAAAAATTATCTGCCAGATGCCATCAACACACAGCATAATGTTATTCACCACATTGTAGACAAGATCAAATCTTAATAAAATAAGATTGAGGGGTGAGGGGAGATTTAAGCTTAAAAGATTTAAACCTAAATCTAAAAGATGAAGAAAATCTACCACTGAGACATTGTACAGTATGGTCACCCTAAGCAGGTGGACCGTCTAGTAATATTAGAGCAGCCTACAGCAAAATACCATTCTGTAACAGAGCTTGTGACAATGTGACAGTAAGGTAAACTAAGAGTGGATTTAAGTACATGAATTCATGTGCAAAGAATAACCCTAACATCTGCCTGGGTTTTTCCAATATTCTGTTAATGTTGTTTTAGTCTGGCCAAATTATCCACTTGTCCCCTGAAACTATGTCTTGTAATTTCAATCAACTGCGGTTACACCTGCCGAAAAGAGCAGAGCTCATCAGTAACAGTTGCCTCTGCTGCTGAGCAAAGCCAGCAAGCTGTGCATGAATCCAGCAGATGTTTCTGCATGTTAGACCACATGGATTTTTCAAAACCATTTTTGCTTTTCTTCTAAAGGGCAAAAGAAAAAAGAAAAGAAAAGAGAAGAAAAAAGAAAAAGCATGAACTAGAGTCTTCATGAGACACATGACTGAAATACTAGTGTACTGAATCACCAGGAGAGGTAGTCAAAAATGAAAAAAAATGGCACAGGTGAAAACATTTTCAAACATTTTTCTTTTTCCCAAATTTCATTCTGAATTATTTTCAAAAATTGGATATTTTGATTTTGAATCAATCCAAAATCTACAATGGAAATGAAACAAGAATACAAACAAACAAAATACAGACTAACTAGCTATTCTGTAATTTTTTTTGTTTTATTTGTTTACATTGTTTTATTGTTTTTTATATTTTACATTTTCAGTGTAAAAAAAAACACACATTTTTGAGGGGAAAGATTTTTTGCAAATGATTTTAACAGTTTGGGAAATGTCCAGTTCTGATTTCCATTTGATTTTATGAATGTTATTCGTACCTGTTGCAGACAGTGCAGATTAGAACTATTTTGTAGTAGAAAACAAACTATGAATGAGAAGCTGCACCAGGGCCGTTAGCCTTCAAATAGCTCTATCTTGTTGTGAAAATAAGGGCTGCTGGCTGAGCCACTGACTTTTAAAGACCCTCTGCCAGCAATCCCATTCAGTGGCTGGAAAATCCCAGCATAGGAAGAGAAACAAGAAAAGATGCAGATTTGACCATTGCCAGAAGAAAACAACTCAGCAAGGAGAAGCGGAGGCAGGAGTGTCTTAGCCTACTTGAAAGACATGGACCAATACCCCAAAGACCCTCAGCGATGATGAGGACTCAGAGAAAGTAGGGAATTGCATTCAGGTGTTCTTTGTTTTTCCATAGATCTGTAACTCTCATGTGCTAACACTTAAGTGTATGTGTGTTTAAGAAGTTCCTTTGCAAAGCTTGTGTGTTCTTTAACTGTTATGTGGTCCCCAGAGTGTTTAAGTATACATTGGTGTGTGCACATGGGTTGAGCTCTGGGAGGAGCTTGTATAAAGTATTGGGGAAGCATGGGGAGTTCAGCACTAGTCTGGGGACCAAGAGCAGTTCCACTGCAGGGTCCAACATCCCAAGGAGGAGTGCCAGTCAGGGAGTCCGCACCCTGGGAGTGTCTGAGAGGACAGAATCAGAGACAGTGTCTGGACTCTGCTCAGTCCCAGAGGGTTACAAGTACATAGGATTTGAAGGTTTGGTCTGGCTGTAAATAGCCTGTGACTGTCCGCAAGGGGGACTCAGCCAGAACTGGAACATTAAAAAAAAGCCAGATTTTGATTCTGCTTGAAAAATGTTGACTAGCTCTCATCACAGGGCTGGAAGCACACTTCTATCCTTAAAATAAACAAACAAAAAAAAACCACATTCAGTTTGTAAGCACTCAGAAGCAACAAAAGGATCCCTTCTAAATTCAGGTGGAAATAGATGCAAATTGTATGAATATTTCTTTACAGTTAACTGAAGACTCAACAAACTGCTAGAGATAGGAGCATATTTACAACAGCCTGGCATTCCATATGTGCAATTTATAAGCAATTCAACAACTAAAAAGGAACTTATTTAAAATGTAGTTAAGGAACAAATTCTACCCTCAGATGTGCTCAGGCAGCTCTTTATGGGAGCCATAGTATGTCATGCCACAAACAAAAGCAGATGAGAGAATGACACCACCTCCCCAAATCACAGCAGCCTACAAGAACTGCTACAGAATTATAGGGTGGCAGGCATGTGTACTCTGCTCTTTGGCAAGGAACAAAACAAGAAAGAAATGTCTGTATAGAACATGAACCAGGAATGACACTGCCTGATCCATTACGATATTTGGCTACCCCAGAAGAGGCAAAATTGATATACAACAAAAATGGTGAGATAAAAATGGCAAAGTCATAAAGAAACTGGGTTTCTTTCATAAGTCTATCCATGTCACTGGTGAGAGACTATATAATGTCATATATCCATACCTCAAGGCAGTTTACAAAGCAGTGTGAATGGCAGGGACTGGAGAATGCCATGGATGTGTTGGGACATCTCTCTGGTCACTGCAGCTTCAGCCCCTCAAACACATAAAAGTAGAAGTGTCCCACCTCCTGTACTAATGCTTGGCTTTATTTATTTAGATCCAAACCAAATTTCATCCATTCAGAACTGAGTGCCCTTGCCATACATTTAAAAACACAATGAAGACAAATTCCAGAGAAAGCAGTGGCAGCACTTTTTCCCCCACATCCAAGTCACATCTCCCACTATCAGTCAGCAGATCCAACACTGAATTAAGATTTGCACCCCACATTTACTTCAAAAAGAAACTGCACCTCCAGCTGCCTCAGCTTTCCTCCGATACCTGTTTCATAAACGGACACTATGTGAATGGCTACACAATCTCAGTATATTTCAGATAGTTGCACTGATGAAAGGCAGGTCTGTGCTGGTACAGTTGCACATGGGAGACATATTCCCCCTGGGGAACAACGTTGTCACCAGTAATGGGTCATGGTCATGCCACAGCCTGTCCCTATCAATACAGTCTCTGTAACCAAGATGTGGGCTGTATGGACCAAAAATGTCTTATGCCACAGGAACACAGTAACATTACACCCATGCTCAGCATGGTCTATAAGTATTCATATGGTGTTCACATTGGTCGATAGCTTACATGTTGCTTGCCAGGGCAAGGAGGAGGCTAACTGATCACTTGAAAATGTATGGCTGGTCTGCCATGTTTGCCTGAGACTCTCTCTGTATGACACCAATAATTAAGAGCCTATCATGCTTGGAAAATTCTACTAATGATCACAGCTATCATTATATCCCATGGACCACTGCCACTCATGTTCATGTACCACACACCCTAATTCATATTCTATGACTTTACTGCCTGAAAATGGGTTACAGGCAGAATCCCTGCCAAAGATGCTTCATCTGCCTCCCCATCATTTCAGCCATCTGCAGTCATGCTCATGCTTTCAGTCACATCTCAAAGGGTAAAGTTTTGGTGGACTGAAATAATAGAAATGTAGGTCTGGAAAGGACCTCAATGGGTCATCTAGTCCAGTTCCTGTACTGAGGCAGGATTAAGTATTATCTAGACCATTCCTGACAGGTGTCTAACTTGTTCTAAAAAACCACCATTGACAGAGATTTCACAACCTCCATAAGTAAACTGTTGCAGGGTTTAACAACCTTTCCTTTAGGAAGATTTTCCTAATGTCAAACCTAAATCTCCCTTCTTGTCCTCTTCTCAGTGATTAAGGAGAACAATTTATCACCCTCTTCTTTATAACAACCTTTAACACACTTGAAGATTTTTATCATATTCCCCTCAGTCTTCTCTTCTCCAGACTAAAAAAAACCCTTTTTTTTCAATCTTTCCTTGTAAATCATGCTTTCTAGATATTTAATCATTTTTGTTGCTCTTCTCTGGACTTTCTCCAGTTTGTCCACATTTTCCCCAAAGCATGTTGCACAGAACTGGACACAGTACTCCAGCTGAGGCCTCATGAGCATGGAGTAGAGAGAAAGAATTACTGCTGATATCTTGCTTATAACACTCCAGCTAATACATCCCAGAATGATGTTCACTTATTTTGCAATAGTATTACATTGTGAACTCATATTTAGTTTGTGATCCATTATAACACCAGGTTCTTTTCTGCAGTACTGCTTCCTAGGCAGTCATTTCTCATTTTGTATTTGTCAATTGATTACTTCTTCCTAAATGTAGTATTTTGCATTTGTCCTTCTTAAATTTCATCCTATTTAATTCAGACCATTTCTCCAGTGTGTCAAGATCATTTTGAATCCTAATTCTGTCCTCCAAAAAGCTTGCAACCCCTCCCAGCTTGGTATCATCCACAAACTTTGCAAGTGTATTCTCTATGCTATTACCCAAATTATTTATGCAGATAATAAGCAGAGTCTGAATGAGCTCTCCACTGACATTTAGTGATGAGCTGTCATAAACAGATAGCTAAGGGTTAATGTCTCTTTCACCTGGAAAGGAGTAACCTGAAACACCTGACCAGAGGACCAATCAGGAAACAAGACTTTTTCAAATCTGGGTGGAGGGAAGTTTGTGTCTGAGTCCTTTGTCTTCTGCCTGTACTCTCTTGGCTATGAGAGGATTTTTTTCTGCCTCCTGCTTTTCTAATCTTCTGTTTCCCAGTTGTAAGTACAAAAGATAAAATAGTGATTTATAGGGTTTTTATTTTGTATTTACATGTGTGTACTTGCTGGAATGTGTTAAATTGTATTCTTTGTGGATAAGGCTGTTTATTCATATATCTTGTAAGCAATTGACCCTGTATTTGTCACCTTAATACAGAGAGACCATTTTTATGTATTTTTCTTTCTTTTTATATAAAGCTTTCTTTTTAAGACCTGTTGGAGTTTTTCTTTAGTGGGGAACTCCAGGGAATTGAGTCTGTGCTCACCAGGGAATTGGTGGGAGGAAGAAGTTAGGGGGAAATCTGTGTGTGTTAGATTTACTAGCCTGACTTTGCATTCCCTCTGGGTGAAGAGGGAAGTACTTGTGTTTCCAGGACTGGAAACAGGGAGGGTGGCGTCCCTCTGTTTAGATTCAGGGAGCTTGCTTCTGTTATCTCTCCAGGAACCCAGGGAGGGAACACCTGGAAGGGAGAAGGGAAGGGAAATGGTTTATTCCCCTTTGTTGTGAGACTCAAGGAATTTGGGTCTTGGGGTCCCCAGGGAAGGTTTTTGGGGGGACCAGAGTGCCCCAAAACACTCTAATTTTTTGGGTGGTGGCAGCTTTACCAGGTCCAAGCTGGTAACTAAGCTTGGAGGTTTTCATGCTAACCCCCCATATTTTGGACGCTAAGGTCCAAATCTGGGAATAGGTTATGACATGAGCTATGGAAGAGGACTTCAGGAGCTGATCTCATTTGCATTGGCACACCCACGCTGCCTAGGTGCTCAGCATGATGTGATTGCTTGCCCAAATGATTACTTTTGGCTGGTGTTGGACCCCAGTCTCCTTACTATTGGGGCAGGAGTAATAAAGGGTTGTTATACTTTGTTGTGTGAATCAAGGGCAGCAGGACTGTACTTGGCATACCCTGATTGAGGTCTCACCCTCAACTAAATGGCACTCGCTAGGTGGGGACATGGGTTCCAAAGACCAGTCAGCCCTGCCCCCACAGCTCCTTATCCTTACTCTGGTGCAGAGGGGGACTCTTCAGCTGCTTAGATGTAGGAGGCAGAAGAGGCTGATGGCCCCTACAGCTGCTATGGGGGTGGGAGACTGCAGCTACTGAACCACAGTGGTCAGACTCACCACGGCTCCCAGTTGCCCCATGGGCAAAGGGACCCCACAGCAGCCCAGCCCTGCAGGCAGGGTGACCCTTTAGCTCCCATGAGCCATAGCAGTGGGGGACTGAGAAGCCCAAGCAGCAGTGGTGCTGAACCTGCCTACTCCTCTTATCAGGGATATTTTTAGGGAAAGTCAGGGACAGGTCATGGGCTTCCATGAGTTTTTGTTTATTGCCTGTGACCTGTCTATGACTTTTACTAAAAATATCTGTGATAAAACTTAGCCTTATTTATACCTTATTATCTTCTAGGTGCTTACAATTTGATTATTTAATTATTTGCTCCATTATCTTTCCAGGTACCAAAGTTAAGCTGACTGGTCTTTAATTCCCTGGGTTATCCTTTCCCCGCTTTTTATAGATAGATACTATATCTGCCCTTTTCCAGTCATCTGAGGTCTCTCCTGTCCTCCGTGAGTTCTCAAAGATAATTGCTAATGGGTCAGAGATTTCTTCAGCCAGTCCCTTAATTATTTTAGGATGAATTTTGTCAGGACCTGCCAACCTGAAGACATCTAACTTGTCTAAATAATTCTTAATTTATTCTCTCTGTATTTTAATCTCAAATCCTATTCCACTGACTATGTTATGTTAATTGTTCAATCACTGCCAATCTTTTTGGTGAAAACTGAAACAAAAATGTCATTTAACATTGTGGATACTGCTGAATGTCCTGTTATTGTCTTTCCCTTCTCACTGCCTAATGGACCTACCCTGCCCATGGTCTTCCTCTTGATTATAATATATTTGTAGAATGTTTTCTTGTTACCCTTTATGTCTACCTAGTTTAATCTTGTTTTGTGCCATGGCATTTCTATGTTTTCCCCTCCAGGCTTGAGTTGCTGTTTTTATTTATCTTAATCCTTTGTAATTTGACCTAGTTTTTGCTTTCTGTAGGCCTCTTTTTTTGAGTTTCAGGTTGTTGAAGATCTGGTTAAGTCAGATTCGTTTAAATATGCATATGGAGACCACCATGGTTGAGGAGGCATTCCAGCTGGAGAGGACTGCAGTACTACCACCAGGGAAGGAGAAAATGGCTCCTTTGCAGGGAGAAAGCTGCCTGCTGGTTACTTCAGGCAGCAGGCATTGCTCCAACCGTGTTCCGAGCCCACCATCCACAGAGAGAAAAAAAAACAAAAAAAACACACAGTGTGCTGCCCTGGCAACAAGTGATGAGGAATCTCCCGCAAAGGAGGAGGAGAAGAAGCCATGTGCCCACAGGGGTGGGAGAATCATGGCCACCACTCCAAAGAGGATATGAAGGGTGATGGTGGTCAGTGACTCCCTTCTAAGGAAGATGGAAGCATCCATTTGCCAGCCTGACATAGCATTCTGGGAGGTATCCTTCCAAGACATTATGGAAGGATCAGCGAGGGTCATCCAGCCTTCTGACTGCCACCCCATGGTGCTCATCCATGTGGGCACTAATGATACTGCAACATATGACCCTGAGCAGATCAGAAATGACTACAGGGCTCTAGGAGTGAGAGGGAAGTAGCTGGGCGGGCAGGTGGTCTTCTCTTTGATCCTTCTGTTCAATGGTAGGGGTCTGAGATGGCTTCGGCCTCCTAAACCATGGAATGCTGTTCTGAGAAGGATTGCTGAGAAGAGGTAGGATCCTATGAAGGAAATGGCATAGTATCTTGGATATAAACTGGTAACATAGTGAGGAGGGGTTTAAACTACGTTCTACAGGGGGCAGGAGACAAAAGCCCACAAGTAAGTCCAAAACATGAATACCTGGGTAAAGGGTCAGAATCTGGCAGAACATGGGCAATCATAGCAGGGAGAGAGGAGACACAATAGAATAAAGAGGAGAAATCTCTTTAACATCTTAGATGTCTGTATATTAATGCAAGAAGTATGAGGAATAAACAGGAAGAACTAGACATGCTAATAAATAATCACAATTGTGACATAACTGACATCACAGAGACTTGGGATAATTCACATACTGGAATATTGGCATAGAAGAGTATGGCTTACTCAGGAAGGACAAGCGGGGGAAAGGGAGATGGTTTATAGATCTTGTGTATCAAAGATATATGTACTTCCACTGATGTTGAGATAGAAGTGGGAGACAGACCTGTTGAAGGTCTCTGGGTAAGGCTAAAAGGGATTAAAAAACAAGAGTGATGTCATGGCAGAGGTCTACTACAGACCACCTAACCAGGAAGAATAGATTAATGAAGCTTTTTTTAAAAAAAAAAACTAACAAAATCATTCAAAGCACAGAACTTGAAGGTGATTAGGATCATAGAATACTAGGGTTGGAAGGGATCTCAAGAGGTCATCTAGTCCAACCCCCTGCTCAAAGCAGGACCAATCCCTAGATTTTTACCCTGGTTCCCCAAATGGCTCCCTCAAGGATCAAACTCACAACCCAGGGCTTAGCAAACCAATGCTCAAACCACTGAGCTATCCCTCCCCCCATTAGATGTCTTGTTAACCAGACATCTTTTGTGAAAATAATATAGCAAGGCAAAGACTATCCAACAAGTTCTTGGAATGTATTTGAGACAACTTTTTATTTCAGAACGTAGAGAAAGTGACTAGAGGAAAGGCTGTTCAAGACTTGATTTTGACAAATAGGGAGGAATTGGATGGGAATTTTAAGGTGAAAGGCAGCTTCCATGAAAGTGCTCATGAAATGATGAGAGTTCATGACTGGACCAGTAGGAGGGAAAACAGAAGAATAAAGACAATGAACTTCAAGAAGGCAGCTTTTAGCACACTCAGAGAATTAGTAGGTAAGATCCTGTAGGAAGCAAGTCTAAGGGAAAAGAGAGTTCAGGAGAGTTGGCCATTTTTAATGAGATATTATTAAGGGCACAAGAGAAAACTATCTCAATGCATAAGAAAGATAGACAGTGTGGATGGTGGGTTCGGAACAGGGTTGGAGCCATGCCTGCTGCCTGAAGTAACCAGCAGGCAGCTTTCTCCCTGCAAAGGAGCCATTTTCTCCTTCCCTGGTGGTAGTACTGCAGTCCTCTCCAGCTGGAATGCCTCCTCAACCATGGTGGTCTCCATATGCATATTTAAATGAATTCCTTATGGGACAGAAGCTCCACAGCCTAAGTCACCTCCTCCTGTAGCTCTCACCGCCCTGCTTCCTGCAATGTTCGACCAGTAGTCACCTCTTACACTGGATGGTCTACCCATCCCAGCTTTTTATGATAGGGAAATGCAGGACACAGTCTCTCCAAATCCACACCAGAGCCTGGGTAGAGGCATCCATGGCCAGGTTCTCTGTCTGGACACAGGTGCAGGTGGAGGAGCCTGGAGCTGTGTAGGCATGGGTGATACAGCCTAACCTACCCTAACCTTGGTCACTTAGCAGCTGACTGTTAAGTCCTTCTCTTTTAGGTCAACCCTGCCCCTTCATTAACACACAGGGGAAGGGTGATCACAAGGATGATCAAGGACGATCAAGGATCAAAAGACAAGAGATTAGAGCCTTCCTAGTGCACACTCAGCTAACAGCTGAGCAGAACATAAATTTACACTACCAGTCAACTCCTTGCTTGCATTTCAGCTGAGGTGACACAATCATGTAATAAGTTATGTGTACCACTGCTGCTCTGTTGCATTTTTATCATGTGTTGTCAAGGTTCCTTCCCCACTCTGAACTTTAGAGTACAGATGTGGGGACCTGCATGGACACTTCTAAACTTAATTACCAGCTTAGATCTGATGTCGCTGCCACCACCCCCAAGCCTACTTTTCTTCCCTGGGTAGTCTTGAGAGACTTCCCCAATTTCCTGGTGAACACAGATCCAAACCTCTTGGATCTTAAAACAAGGAGAAATTAACCATCCCCCTTCCTTTCTCCCACCAACTCCTGGTGGATCCAGATCCAATCCCCTTGGATCTAAAAAACAAGGAAAAATCTATCAGGTATTAAGAAAAAAGGCTTTTAATTAAAGAAAAGAAAGGTAAAAGAAAACCCACTGGGAGAGATTAGCATACCAGCTACTCTCACAGACAGATTCAAAACACAGAGGATGTTCCCCTGGGCAAAAACTTTAATACACACAAGAATACCCAAATTTGATAATTCCCTTAATGGTACCAAGACAAGTTACAACGAAAATAAACATAAACCTATTTATCCCTTTCTAAAACTTACTACTCTGATAAGAGGCTGGTTCCTTCATCTTTTTCACTCCGGCTGAAACTCAGAAACTCAAAGGAAAACTTCCCTCCTTCCTTTTGAAACATCTTGTTCCCCCATTGGTTCCTCTGGTCAGGTGTCAGCTATGCTAGGTGAGCTTCTTAACCCTTTACAGGTAAAAGAGGCATTAACCCTTAACTATCTGTTTATGACATGCCCCCCACATCTCAGACAGTGTTGAACCACACTGACAGTGATTTCTTCCTAGAACTTTAGGATAAAAAGATTAATAAAACACATGCACCTTTACATATACTACTAATTATGTAAAACTACAAGATTTTTCAGATTTTAAGGACAATTTAACCAGTCACCTCTGGGAAACTTTCATGGGAAAGTGCATCAGCTACTTTGTTAGAAGCTCCTGAAATGTGTTGAATTTCAAAATCAAAATTTTGGAGAGCTAAACTCCATTGAAGAAGTTTTTGTTGTTTCCCTTGGCAGTATGAAGCCACTTTAGCGCAGCATGGTCAGTTTGTAGCTGGAAACGTCGTCCCCAAACGTATGGGTGTAGCTTTTCCAGGGCATACACAATGGCATAGCATTCTTTTTCACTGATTGACCAGTGGCTTTCCCTCTCAGATAGTTTCTTGCTGAGAAACAAGACAGGATGGAAGTCTTGATCAGGTCCTTCCTGCATTAAAACTGCTCCTACACCATGCTCAGATGCATCTGTGGTTACTAGGAATGGTTTGTTAAAGTCTGGGGCCCTTAGCACAGGGTCAGACATGAGTGTCGCCTTAAGCTGGGTAAAGGCCTTCTGACGCTCATCAGTCCACTGAACTGCATTTAGCTGTGTCTTTTTGGTCAGGTCTGTTAGTGGGGCAGCGATTTGGCTGTAGTGTGGTACAAATCGCCTGTCATATCCGGCCAAGCCTAAGAAGGATTGGACCTGTTTCTTTGATTTTGGGACAGGCCACTTTTGGATAGCATCCACCTTGGCCTGTAGGGGATTTATCGTTCCTTGACCCACCTGGTGTCCAAAGTAAGTCACTCTGTTTTGGCCTATTTGACACTTTTTAGCCTTAACAGTTAGTCCTGCCTCCCTGATGCGCTCAAAGACTTTTTCCAGGTGCTCCAGGTCTTCTGCCCATAAATCAGAAAAAATGGCCACATCATCGAGGTAGGCAACTTCAGATTCTCCCAATCCCGCTAAGAGACCATCTACAAGTCTTTGGAAGGTGGCAGGTGCATTTCGTAGCCCAAAGGAAGCTTATAAAATTCATACATCCCTGCATGAGAGATGAAGGCTGACCTTTCCTTGGCGGGTTCATCTAGCGGTACTTGCCAGTACCTCTTGGTTAAGTCTAATATAGAGATGACCTGGGCACGTCCCAATTTCTCCAATAGCTCATCGGTGTGTGGCATTGGATAGTTGTCAGGATGAGTTACAGCATTTAGCTTACGGTAGTCCAAGCAAAAGCGTATTTCCCCATCTGGTTTGGGGACCAGAAACACTGGAGATGCCCATGCACTGTTAGCGAGGCGGATTATACCTATCTGTAGCATGCTTTGGATCTCCCATTCTATAGCAGCTTGAGCATGAGGAGACACCTGGTAGGGTGGGGTTCTAATTGGGTGAGCATTACTTGTGTCAATGGAGTGGTATGCCCATTTGGTCTGTCCTGGGGTGGCTGAGAACATTGGCGCAAAGCTAGTGCTCAGCTCCTCGATCTGCTGTCACTGCAGACGTCCAAGGGTCGCGGAGAGGTTCACCTCTTCCACACCACCGTCACTTTTTCCGTCGTAGTAGACACCTTCAGGCTGCTCCGCATCATCTCCTCCCTCGGCTGTAAACTGACAAACCTTTAATTCTCTGGAATAAAAGGGCTTTAGAGAATTAACATGGTATACCTTAGGCTTTACGCTGGAGGTGGGGAATGCTATGAGATAGGTAATAGCTCCTAGGCACTCCTGGACCGTGAATGGTCCTTCTCACGATGCTTCCATTTTATGGGCCTGGAGCGCCTTTAAGACCATGACTTGGTCTCCTACTTTGAAGGACCGTTCTCTGGAATGTTTATCATACCAGGCCTTTTGCTCTTCCTGAGCGTCCTTTAGGTTTTCTTTAGCAAGGGCTAAAGAGTGTCGGAGGATGCTTTGTAGGTTGCTTACAAAGTCTAAAATGCTAGTTCCTGGAGAAGGCGTAAACCCCTCCCATTGCTGCTTCATCAACTGTAATGGCCCCTTAACCTCGTGGCCATACACAAGTTTGAATGGTGAAAACCCTAAACTGGGATGTGGTACAGTCCTGTAGGCAAAAAGCAACTGCTGCAACACTAGCTCCCAATCATTGGAATGTTCATTTATGAATTTACGTATCATGGCCCCAAAAGTTCCATTAAACCTCTCCACAAGGCCATTGGTTTGATGGTGATAAGGGGTGGCAACCAAGTGATTTACCCTATGAGCTTCCCACAGGTTTTTCTGGTCCCTGCCTGGAAATTAGTTCCCGAATCTGTAAGGATGTCTGAGGGCCAACCTACCCTGGCAAAAATGTCTGCTAAGGCCTGGCACACTTTTAGCCCTGGTGTTGCTTAGAGCTATTGCTTTCGGCCATCGAGTAGCAAAATCCATGAAAGTCCGTATGTACTGCTTTCCTCTGGGGGACTTCTTTGGGAAAGGACCCAGAATATCCACAGCTACTCGCTGAAATGGGACCTCAATTATGGGGAGTGGCTGGAGAGGGGCCTTGACCTGGTCTTTGGGCTTTCCCACTCGTTGGCACACCTCACAAGACCGGACATAATTAGCAACATCCTTGCCCATTCCCTCCCAGTGGAAGGACTTCCCCAACCTGTCTTTGATTCTGTTCACCCCAGAGTGGCCACTGGGATGATCACGAGCTAAGCTTAAGAGCTTTACTCGGTACTTAGTTGGAACTACCAACTGTCTTTGAGGATGCCAGTCTTACTGGTGTCCACCAGAACGAGTCTCCTTGTATAAAAGTCCTTGTTCTACAACAAACTGGGATCGGTTAGAAGAGCTGAGAGGCGGTGGGGTGCTCCGTGCCACCACCCAAGCCTTCTGAAGGCTGTCATCTGCTTCCTGCTCAGCCTGGAACTGTTCCCTTGATGCTGGAGACATCAGTTTCTCCTTAAACTGTGGACTTGGGCTTAGTTCCTCTGGAAGCGATGTAGGTGATGGAGTTGTTTTCGTTGATTGTGAACTGCTTTCTGCTGGTGCACTATGTGATATTTCAGGCTCTGGCTGAGCCTCTTGGGTAGCGTTGTCTGCTGCTTCTGCCAGTTCAGGCCTGCTGGTGCCCTCTGGTGTTGGAGTTGTAGATGGGTTTGCAAGCGCTGGAGTCAGTGCTGGCAACAGTTCTGGTGCTGGTTGTTTTGCCAGTTCCGGTTCTGGGACTGGATTCACTACAGCAGTAGCATTCATGGGTAGAAGATCTGGTTCCACCACCTCTGTCTGGTCTCTGGTAACACAGACAGGGCCCTGGTGGACGGCTCAGGAACAGGGATGGGTGTGGAAGCTTGCTTGGCCTGGCTGCGTGTGACCATCCCCACCCTCTTGGTCAGCTTCACCTGGTTCGCCAAGTCTTCCCCCAGTAGCATGGGGATGGGATAATTGTCATAGACTGCAAAAGTCCACAGTCCTGACCAGCTCTTGTACTGGACAGGCAACTCAGCTGTAGGCAAGTTTAAAGATTTTGACATGAATGGGTGAATTGTCACTTGGGCCTCTGGGTTGATGAACTGGGGATCCACTAAGGATTGATGGATAGCTGACACCTGTGCCTCAGTGTCGCACCACGTGATAACCTTCTTTCCGCCCACTCTCAAGGTTTCCCTTCCCTCCGAGGGTATTTGAGAGGCATCTGGGCCTGGGGATCTTTGGTGTGATTGTGGTGTAATGAACTGTAATTGGTTGGGGTTCTTGGGGTAGTGGGCCTTTATATGTCCCAGTTCATTACATTTAAAACATCGTCCAGCTGACTGGGCCGAGGTGGGTTGCTGGAGACTGGTGAGGTGGGACAATAAGTTGTCTGGGACTTTCTTTGGGTTGTAGGTGGGGCCTTGGGTTGCCCCCGGTGATAGGGTTTAGTTTCGGTTTGCCCTCTCTGATATTCGCTCCAACTGCTAGTAGTTTTTGTCTTTTCTGCCACTTCCACCCATTTGGTTCCAATCTCTCCCACCTCAGTTACAGTTTTGGGCTTCTCATCTAGGATGTACCCTTCTATTTCCTCAGGAACACCCTCTAAGAACTGCTCCATTTGCATCAGGAAGGACAGCGCTTCCACAGATTCAGCACTTGCTCCTGATATCCAGGCATCCCAATTCTTTCCAATGTGGTAGGCTTGTCGGGTAAATGACACATCTGGTTTCCACCTTAGGGCTCGGAACCACTGACAGGAATGCTCAGGTGTTAGCCCCATTTTGATTCTGGCCTTGGTTTGAAAAAGTTTATAATTGTTCATGCGTTCCTTAGGCATTTCAGCCGCCACCTCTGCTAAGGGTCCACTGAGCTGTGGCCTCAGCTCTATCATGTACTGGTCTGTAGAGATGCTGTACCCAAGGCAGGCCCTTTTGAAATTTTCTAAGAAGGCCTCAGTATCATCACCTGCCTTGTAGGTGGGGAATTTTCTGGGATGGGAAACAGTACCTGGAGAAGGGTTGTTAGGGTTGACTGGTACATCCTGCTTAGCCCTTGCTAATTCCAGTTCATGCTTTCTTTCTCTTTCACTCTCCTCCATCTCTTTTTCTCTCGCCTCCATCTCTTTTTGTTTCTCTTCCATAGCTCTTTTGTGGGCAGCCTCTTTGGCTCTCTCTTCTCTCTCGTGGGCAGCCTCATCTCTGGCCATCTGTCTGTCATGTTCCTTTTGGCTCTCCTAAGCCTGGAGTTTGGCTAATTCCAGCTCCTGTTGCATGTCTTTTTTTTTCTTTGCTTGACATGCTTCCCTGCTCTGCCCGAGCGATCTTGGGTTGCGAGGTAAAAAAAAAACGAAACCCACAGCTTTTAACTGGACTTCTCAGAATGAGAAGAGACCAGAAAAACTGGTTTGTAACTTGTCTTTTGCAAACTATTACCCTCCAGCTAAGCCCAGCTGGAATCCTTTCTAACAAAACCTTGTTAGAAAAACTTTTATCTGTTTGCCTTCAGGGTATCTCTCCTTCACTGCTTTCCCAGCATCTCAAAGGAGGGGGAAAAAAAGCTGGCTTTTGGTTCCTAAAAAATCCCTCACCGCTGCTCACCATGTCAAGGTTCCTTCCCCACTCTGAACTTTAGGGTACAGATGTGAGGACCTGCATGGACACTTCTAAGCTTAACTACCAGCTTAGATCTGGTATCACTGTCACCATTCACAAGCACTCCCTTCCTTGGGTAGCCTTGAGAAACTTCCCCAATTCCCTGGTGAACACAGATCCAAACACCTTGGATCTTAAAACAAGGAGAAATTAACCATCCCCCTTCCTTTCTCCCACCAACTCCTGGTGGATCCAGATCCAACCCCCTTGGATCTAAAAACCAAGGAAAAATCTATCAGGTATTAAGAAAAAAGGCTTTTAATTAAAGAAAAGAATGGTAAACCAAAACCCTCTAGGAGAGATTAGCATACCACCTACTCTCACAGACAACAGATTCAAAACACAGAGGATGTTCCCCTGGGCAAAAACTTTAATACACACAAGAATACCCAAATTTGATCATTCCCTTAGTGGTACCAAGACAAGTTACAACGAAAATAAACATAAACCTACTTATCCCTTTCTAAAACTTACTACTCTGATAAGAGGCTGGTTCCTTCATCTTTTTCAACTCCGGCTGAAACTGTGAAACTCAAAGGAAAACTTCCCTCCTTCCTTTTGAAACATCTTGTTCCCCCATTGGTTTCTCTAGTCAGGTGTCAGCTAGGCTAGGTGAACTTCTTACCCCTTTACAGGTAAAAGAGGCATTAACCCTTAACCATCTGTTTATGACGTGTACATTGGTCATCCCCGATGTGTCATGTGACAACATGTATATAGACCAGGGTAGGCAAACTTTTTGGCCCGAGGGCCACACTGGGGTGCAAAACTGTATGGAGGGTCAGGTAGGGAAGGCTGTGCTCCCATCCACCCCCGCCCACTTCCTGTCCCCTGACTGCCCCCCTCAGAACCCCGGACCCATCCAACACCCCTGCTTCTTTTCCCCTGACTGCCACCTCCCAGGACTCCTGCCCCCAACTGCTCCCCCTGGGACTCCATCCCCTATCCAACTCCCCCCTACTCCCCGTCCCTGGACTGCCTCGAGCCCTATACCCACCCCCTTCCCGACAGGCCCTGGGACGCCCACGCCCCGGTCCAACCCCCCCTTTCCCCATCTCCTGACTGCCCCCCCCAACCTCCACCCCATCCAAGTGCCATCTGACCCAAGACTGCCCTCCAGGACCTCCTATCCCTTATCCAACCCCCACCACCACCGCCACCCCCTTACCATGCCGCTCAGAGCAGCAGGAGCTCACAGCCCCGCCACCCGGATGGAACCAGCCGCACTGCCCGTGCGGCAGCATGGCTCCAGGGGAGGGAAGACAGCAGAGGAGGGGCCAGGGGCTAGCCTCCCTGGCCAGGAGCTCAAGGGCCAGGCAGGGTGGTCCCACAGGCCGGACATGGCCCGTGAGCCGTAGTTTGCACACCTCTGATATAGGCAATAGTGGGAATGAAGTCAACATTTCTTTTTATTTTCATAGATAAAGAATATTGTACAACAACAACAAAAACATACTATGTCCTAAGACTGAATCTCTTGAGCCTATTTCTTAATATGATCATCACCATGGGTTTTGCCCTGGAGATGGAGTAAAAAGTGCATGCCTGAAAAGACAAGGTCTCACCAATGAAGGGAGGAATTTACCACTCAAAAATAACTTGTCTCTAGGGAAGCGAAGGAAGATGCAGAGCTTCTGTTAGTCAGACAGCATAGAACTTAATTTCATCCAAGTCAAGAGTGGCTATATTGTGGTTTGCATAGCTCTGAAATACGACCTGTGCCCTACCCAATTCCTATTATAGACAGAGGATGACAAAAGCTAATCAAGAGCAGATTTTTATTTCTAGAAAACTCAGAGAAGCATTTTCTATTTTTCTCTCAATGAAAATAAAAGTACAAGCAAGCCAATACAGTTACTGGCCCTTACTTATTTCTATAAAAAGACGGTTACTCACCGTTGTAACTGTTGTTCTTCGAGATGTGTTGCTCATATCCATTCCAGGTAGGTGTGCACGCCGCGCGTGCACGTTTGCCGGAAACTTTTTACCCTAGCAACTCCAGTGGGAGGGCAGGTCGCCCCCTAGAGTGGCGCCACTATGGCACCGGATATATACCCCTGCCGGCCCGCCCACTCCTCAGTTCCTTCTTGCCGGCCACTCCGACAGTGGGGAAGGAGGGCGGGTGTGGAATGGATGTGAGCAACACATCTCGAAGAACAACAGTTACAACGGTGAGTAACCGTCTTTTCTTCTTCTAGTGATTGCTCATATCCATTCCAGGTAGGTGAATCCCAAGCTTTATCTAGGCGGTGGGGTCGGAGTGAGAAGTCGCGGCCTGGAGCACTGCAGAGCCAAAGGCCGCATCATCTCTGGACTGCTGAACCAGGGCGTAATGGGAAGCGAATGTGTGGACCGATGACCAGGTCGCCGCCCTACAAATCTCTTGGATTGGCACGCGGGCAAGGAAAGCCAGCGATGATGCCTGTGCTCTGGTGGAGTGAGCAGTCACACAGCCCGTCGGAACGTGGGCCAGCTCATAACAGGTCCGGATACAGGAGGTAACCCAGGAAGATATCCTCTGCGAGGAAATCAGCAGTCCCTTGACCCGGTCTGCTATTGCCACGAATAACTGGGGGGACTTGCGGAATGGTTTGGTCCTGTCCACATAAAATGCTAGCGCTCGACGGACATCTAGCGAGTGGAGCTGTTGCTCCCGGCGGGACGAATGGGGCTTTGGGAAAAAGACTGGGAGGAAGATCTCCTGGTTAATGTGGAAAGCTGAGACCACCTTAGGGAGGAAGGCCGGGTGTGGTCTCAGCTGCACCTTGTCTTTATGGAAGACCGTATACGGGGGATCTACTGTGAGGGCCCATAGTTCCGACACCCGTCTAGCTGAGGTGATGGCTACTAGGAAGGCGGTCTTCCATGAGAGATAAAGCAGGGAGCAAGTAGCTAACGGCTCGAACGGAGGACCCATGAGCCGAGCTAGGACCAGGTTGAGATCCCATGAAGGGGCAGCGGGGCGGATCTGTGGATAGAGACGCTCCAGTCCCTTCAGGAATCTTGCCACCATAGGGTGGGAGAAGACGGAACATCCGTCCTCTCCAAGATGAAACGCGGAGATAGCCGCTAGGTGGACCCGGAGGGACGACAACGCCAGACCCTGGGCCTTAAGGGACCAGATGTAGTCTAGAATAGTGGTGACGGGAGTCCCCCTAGGGAGAAGACCTTTCTCTGCACACCAACAGGAGAAACGCTTCCACTTAGCCGAGTAAGTAGCCCTGGTGGAGGGCTTTCTACTGCCCAGGAGAACCTCCCGAACTGGGGTAGAGCAGCGTAACTCGGAGCCCGTCACCACGCAGGAGCCATGCCGTAAGGTGCAGAGATGGAAGGTCCGGGTGACAGAGCCTGCCGTGGTCCTGGGTGATCAGGTCCAGATGTAGGGGCAGGGCAACTGGGTTGGCTACTGAGAGGTCCAGCAACATGGGGTACCAATGTTGTCTGGCCCATGCTGGAGCTATGAGAATCACCCGAGCTCTGTCTCTGCGCACCTTGAGGAGAACCCTGTGTATCAGCGGAACGGGAGGGAACGCGTAAAACAGGTGGGTTGCCCATGGGATCAGGAAGGCATCCGCTATAGACTCGGGCTCCCGACCCTGGAAGGAGCAGAATGCTCAACATTTCCTGTTCTCCCTGGACGCGAAAAGGTCCATCCGGGGACGACCCCACCTCTGGAAGAGTGAGAGGGCAACGTCTGGACGGAGGGACCACTCGTGGGAGCGGAAGGATCTGCTCAGTCGGTCCGCTAAAGTGTTCCGCACTCCCGGGAGATAGGAGGCGGAAAGGTGAACGGCATGGGCTATGCAAAACTCCCAGAGATGCATCGCCTCGAGACATAGGGGAGAGGACCTGGTACTGCCCTGCTTGTTGATATAAAACATGGTCGTCGTGTTGTCGGTGAACACCGCGACACAATGACCTTGAAGGAGATGGACAAATGCTGGACAAGCAAGACGGACCGCTCTCAACTCTCGTATGTTGATGTGGAGGTCCACCTCCTGAGGGGTCCACAAGCCCTGAGTTCTTTGGGCGCCGCAGTGCGCCCCCCGGCCCAGATCTGAGGCGTCCGTAGTCAGGGATGCTGAGGGCTGGAGCGGATGAAACGGGAGCCTCGCACAGACTACGGACTGGTCCAGCCACCACCGAAGGGAGTCCAGTACCCTTTGAGGAACGGTGACAACTGTGTCCAACGAATGTCTGGCCGGCCGGTACTGCGCGATGAGCCAAGATTGAAGAGGCCTCATGCGGAGTCGGGCATACGCCGTCACGAACGTACAGGCTGCCATATGGCCCAGGAGGGCCAGACATGTTCGTAGAGAGGTCAGCGGGGCCGCCTGCAAGCGCAGAATGATGGCCGACAGCGACTGGAACCTGGGCAAGGGTAGCAAGGCCCTGGCCAGGGTAGAGTCCAGAACGGCCCCGATGAACTCTATCCGCTGCGTGGGGAGCAGAGTAGACTTGTCCACGTTGATCACGAGGCCCAGGGCAGCAAAGAGGCTGCTGATCCTGCGGACGTGGTCGCGGACTTGCAGCTCCGACGTGCCCCGGATCAGCCAATCGTCGAGATAGGGAAACATGTGAATGCAGCAATGCCGAAGGTGTGCGACGACGACTGCCATGCATTTCGTGAACACCCTTGGGGCCGTGGAGAGGCCAAACGGGAGGACCGCAAATTGATAATGTAGGCGGTCGACCACAAAGCGGAGGAAACGCCTGTGCTGGGGGGATATGGAGATATGGAAGTAAGCGTCCTGCATGTCGAGGGCGGCGTACCAGTCTCCGGGATCCAGGGATGGGATGATGGTTCCAAGGGATACCATACGGAACTTCAACTTCACCATATACTTGTTGAGTTCCCGCAGGTCGAGGATGGGTCTGAGGCCCCCCTTGGACTTGGGGATTAGAAAGTAGCAGGAATAAAACCCCTTGCCCTTCTCGCTCTCTGGAACCTCCTCTATGGCTCCCTTGACGAGGAGCGTGTGCACCTCCTGACAGAGGAATTGCTCGTGAGAGGGGTCCCTGAAGAGGGACGAGGATGGTGGGTGGGGGGGGGGCGATGAAAACTGCAGGCGATAACCGGCCTGCATCGTACGCAAGACCCAACGGTCCGATGTTATTTGGGTCCACGCCGGGAGGAAAAAAGAAAGATGGTTGGAAAACTGCGGGGAAGGATCCGGAAGGGAAACTGGTACTGCGCCCTCGGGCGCACCTTCAAAATGAAGGCTTAGGTCCAGGAGGGGCCTTGGCGGAGCCTTGGTTCTGCCCCGTTTGGCCACCTGACTGCCTGCGTTGGTTGTTCCTGCCGCGGCGCCTAGTGAGGTCCTGCTGCGGACGGAACTGAGGATACGGCCGATGCTGCTGCTGCTGGTTCTGCTGCCGGAATGGCCTGCGCTGTGTCGCAGGCGTATGCATCCCCAGCGACCGTATTATGACCCTATTGTCCTTAAGGTCCTTTAGTCTGGGGTCTGTTTTAGCGGAAAACAGGCCCTGACCTTCGAAGGGGAGGTCCTGGATAGTATGTTGGAGCTCCGGTGGAAGGCCAGAGACCTGCAGCCAGGAAATTCGGCGCATCGTGAGCCCCGAGGCAAGGGTCCGAGCGGCCGAGTCTGCAGCATCTAAAGAGGCTTGTAGTGATGTCCTCGCTACTTTCTTGCCCTCATCCAGGATGGTGGTAAACTCCTGGCGGGCGTCCTGTGGTAACAGCTCTGCAAATTTCCCCGCCGCTACCCAAGAGTTAAAGGAGTAGCGGCTAAGGAGGGCCTGCTGGTTCGAGACCCTGAGCTGCAGCGCCCCCGCTGAATAGACCTTGCGGCCCAGGAGCTCCATCCGTCTCGCCTCCTTCGACTTGGGTGCCGGGGCCTCTTGACCGTGGCGCTCCCTGTCGTTCACCAACTGGACCACAAGGGAACAGGGTGTCGGGTGAACGTGCAGGTATTCATAGCCCTTGGAGGGGGCCATGTACTTCCTTTCCATCCCTCGAGCGGTCGGAGGGATGGAGGCCGGTGACTGCCAAATAGTAGCGGCGTTGGCCTGAATAGTCTTGATAAAAGGCAGGGCCACTCTGGTGGGCGCATCGGCGGAGAGGATGCTCACCACCGGGTCCTCGATTTCAGAGACCTCCTCTGCTTGAATGTCCAGGTTTTGTGCCACTCGTCGGAGGAGGTCCTGGTGTGCCCTAAGGTCTAGAGGGGGAGGGCTGGAGGACGAGGTACCCGCCACTGCCTCATCCGGGGAAGACGACGAGGAAACCCCCGGCAACAGAGCGTCCACGGGGGGTTCTGTCTGGGGCTGCACCTCCGTCACTGAAGGGAGCTCTGGGTCCTGGTGGCTGGACCTGTCTTCAGCTTCCGGGGAGGGAGGGGGTCTAGACACCGTTGCCTCTGGTGGCCTGTGCTCTGCTGCAGGGCGGGGAGTAATATATTGTGGACCCTGGGCTTGGCGGTACGCCCATGGGGTCCAAAACCTCCACTGTTGAGGCCCTCGTTCCTGAGGCGGAGGGTCCTGAAACAGGGCCGAGTGTCTGTCCTGGCCCAATGCATAGGCGCTCTCTGCCTGAGAGGACACAGATGGTTCCCTTGAAGGCCACGGAGGCGCTGAGCCAGTTTGATAGGCCTCTCCATATGCCGATGCCGACACTCTCCTCGGTGCCGAGGATCGGTGCCGCGACCCGTATCGGTGCTGGGATCGGGACCGGGAGCAGTGTGGCAGTCGGTGCCGGGATCCGGATCGGGATCTGCCTCGAAGTCGGTGCCGAGAGCGGGATCGCGACCTTCGTTCAGCGCGGTGCCGAGATGGCAGTGGGGACCGGGACCTGCCACCGACGCGGTGCCAGGAGGTCGACCGGGATCGGGACCTACCACCGGCTCGGTGCCGGGAGGTCGACCGAGGAGCCGAACGCCAAGGTGAACGGCTCCTACAGTTTCGGTGCCGGTGGTAAACGGAGCCAGAGCGGGACCGTGCAGAAGCTGATCGGCGCCGCGAGTGCGACCGGTACCGCCGTGGAGAACGGTGCCGGGACTGCGAGCGGCGTCCCGAGCGCGAGCGCTCACGTCTCCGGGGCGATCGGTGCCAAGACTCCGGAGACAGTGCTCTCAGCATCGGCTTGCCTCTGGAGGCTACCCGTCCCAGGGGTGCCGTGGTCTGAGGCTGCGATGGCTCCGTGAGCGCTATCAAGTCCCGTGCCAAGGCGAAGGTCTCCGGCATCGATGGGACTAACAGCTCGACCCCTGATCTCACGGGGGAGCTAGGAGGGGCTGGACTCGACGGACCGTCCGGGCCCGGAGTCGACAGCAGCCCTGCAGGCGGTGCCACGGCCAAGGTAGATGCCGGACGTTCCATTCGAGCCTGCCTCAATGGTATTGCAGACGTTGATGGATCTGCTCCCAGTGCCGGGGATGGACGGTGCCGGGGAGTCTTGCCGGTGCCGGCGCGGTCCAGTTCCGAGGTAGAAGCGGCCGGTTGCGGCGCCGGTGCCGGAGTCAGTGCCACTTCCATAAGGAGAGCGCGGAGTCTTTGATCCCTCTCCTTCTTTGTGCGAGGCTTAAAGGCCTTGCATATACGACACTTCTCACTGATGTGCGATTCCCCCAGGCACTTGAGGCACGCGTCGTGGGGACCGCTAGTCGGCATCGGCTTCTTGCATGCCGCGCACTGCTTGAAGCCCGGCGAACCAGGCATGAGCCCGGTGCCGGGCGCCGGGAAGGGCAACGGCCCACCCGCGAACAAGTTAAACAACTATATATAATAAACAACTAACTAATATACTACTTAAAACTATCAATAAAACTATCTACAACGACGATATGAACAGAGTACAGGAGAGCTAGGTACGTGGAGGACAGCAAGCCGCACTCCACAGTTCCAGCAACCGACACGGCGGTAAGAAGGAACTGAGGAGCGGGCAGGCCGGCAGGGGTATATATCCGGTGCCATAGTGGCGCCACTCTAGGGGGCGACCTGCCGGCCCACTGGAGTTGCTAGGGTAAAAAGTTTCCAGCAAACGTGCACGCACGGCGCGCACACCTACCTGGAATGGATATGAGCAATCACTCGAAGAAGAACTTTTTTTGTGTGGTTAATTAGCCTAAAGAATGCCTGTTACCACAGCAGCTAGACACTTACAAAGTTTAAAAAAATAAAACTGCTCACCAAGGGTAACTCTAAATAATTACTGCTGCTGCCGCCACAAGAAATATCAGCAGTCATAGAGCCAAGGATAAAAAAGAAAAGAAACTATCAAAAGCTAAACGAAACACTTTGCAACATCCCTGAAGCTTGTGAAAAGTAGATGCTGGAGTACCACCAAGAGGAGCTGGAGAAAGGTCTGCTAATGGTCCTGGCATAACAAAATGACTAAGCAAGTGACTCCCAGCCAATTTTAATTGTTGTGACCTGACAGGGTGAGTAGTGACCTCACAGCTAAGTGCATTCCATTCATGGGTTTAAAAATCATTGCCCACATCTAGAATTTGCATTAAAAAGTTAACAGAAAGCCAGTCCAGAAACTTCAGCGCAGCTGATATCAAAGTAGTCTCTCTCTATCTCTCTCTCTCTCAAAAGATGCTGGAGCGTCTGAGCTATATTCTAAAGTAGTCTTAAATACAGTGCACTTCTGCTGTGCATTAACATAGCCCAGTGCAGATAAATGGATAAATTCTATATTTCACCTAATCTACAAGGTAGAACCCATTCTACTTCTATGGAATCCAAGAAAAGCATGTACTATAGCCAGTTAAGTGTGCAAATCCTCTTGGAGATTTCCACTGGGTTTCAATACAAAATATGCGAAGATTTTGCAGCACTCCCATCCTTTTTCTCTCACAGTCTCAGACTCTTCAGACAGTTTCAGCCTAAACTCACTTTCCTTCCACTACCCAGTAAAATTAGAAAGCCCCTTCTGAACTACAAGGACTCACTTCTGATCAGTTGGCTGTCTAACTGTAAAATGGATCTACAGCATTTCTCCCAAGAACCTGCATCTTATTTACCTCAGAGAACCTGTGAGGCCATCTTTTTTAGTTTTAGCTAGAACTCTATGGGTCAAATTCATACACCATTGACTTACACGGATTTAAAACAGAGATTAATTTGATCCTTGTGACATCCCCCAACGTGTAATCTGAACTGTTGAACTGCTGTGTCCCTTTAACTCTCCACCACAGGGTGACTTTTACACTGCATTGCTAGTGACAAGCAACCTCTCCAGATCTGCTCATGGATCACCATTAGCATGTAAAGTCTCTCCTAGCAAAGTTAAAAGAATGTTCTCCCAGCCACTTGTGAATTACATACAGGGTAACATCTACAAATCCCGCAATGCCAGCCTTGCACCCCAGAACATGTGTCTTACACTGCTGAGGACCTGCACAAACAGTGTAAGCTCATTAGAAGTCTGTCATTCCACTGAAGGGAATAATTACGCACCAGCTTTTGTTAACCCGAGTAGAGATTCCCCAAATGCTTCAACCAAAACACATTGTTTTAGATAAAACAATAAAACAAGTATATTAACTAGAGAAAGATGGATTTTAAGTTATTATGAAGTGATAAAGGCATAAAAGTCAGAATTGGTTACCAAACAAATAAAAGATGAAAACTGCCATCTAATTCCTAAGCTTTACGAAGCTAAATAAGATTTGAAAACAAAAAGGTGCCTCTTATCCCAAAACTTTCAGCAGTCCATGCTAACTGGAAAGCCTTGCAGTTAGGACCCCTCCCCTCTATTCCATTATGGTTCTTTGTCTTTCAAACAACCTTGCTTCCATGAGTAGAGATGAGGGAGGAAAGGTTTCTTGAGGCATTTCCCCCTTTTAATACTCTGTTTGTGCTCAGAAAGTCTTTGCTGGGTCATAGGGGTCAGGCAGTTCCATGGTGTACGTGAGCTGCCATCCATTTTTCAGGTGAATTGCAAATTTCTTGTTTATAGCTCCCCTGGTGGTAAATCCCCGATTTAGCAGTTAACAGTTTCTAAACATCTGTGCTCAGTCCTTTTATAAGTTTTTGAGGGGCTAATGTGTTGGCATTCCCCAGAACCATAACATATTTTAGTAACATTATACAGTAAAATCTCATAGTTTCACAAGTAGTGTTTTTACACACATCATAACGGTACAATGATGTTCAGGAGATTATGAATTTTCAAATGATACCTCACGAGGCATACTGTGTACAAAATATATCATAGCCATATAAAAGTGATGAACATGGGAGTACAGGATGTTATAAACCTATAATTGATATAGCTCAAATTTACTGTAATTTCTTGGATTGACATTTACCAGTTTTTACTGGCAAAAAATACCAGTAAGAAGAAATTTATGTTGTGCTGCACAGATTATTTTATTATATATCAGAGGGGTAGCCATGTTAGCCTGGATCTGTAAAAGCAGCAAAGAATCCTGTCGCACCTTATAGACTAACAGATGTTTTGGAGCATGAGCTTTCGTGGGTGAATACCCACTTCATCAGATGCATGTAGTGGAAATTTCCAGGGGCAGGTATATATATATTCACCCACGAAAGCTCATGCTCCAAAATGTCTGTTAGTCTATAAGGTGCCATAGGATTCTCTGCTATTTTATTACAGAAGCAGCAAAGAATCCTGTGGCACCTTATAGACTAACAGTCATTTTGGAGCATGAGCTTTCGTGGGTGAATACCCACTTCTCCAGATGCATGTGGTGGAAATATCCAGGGGCAGGTATATATATGTGTGCTAGCAAGCAAGCTAGAGATAACGAGGTCAGTTCAATCAGGGAGGATGAGGCCCTGTTCTAGCAGTTGAGGTGTGAAAACCAAGAGAGGAGAAACTGGTTCTGTAGTTGGCAAGCCATTCACAGTCTTTGTTCAATCCTGAGCTGATGGTGTCAAATTTGCAGATGAACTGAAGCTCAGCAGTTTCTCTTTGAAGTCTGGTCCTGAAGTTTTTTTGCTGCAGGATGGCCACCTTAAGGTCTGCTATAGTGTGGCCAGGGAGGTTGATTGGCATATTGAGGTTTGGCCCCACAATATGCCAATATCTTTATGGCCGACCTGGAACAACGCTTCCTCAGCTCTCGTCCACTCATGCCCCTTCTCTACCTAGGCTACATTGATGATATCTTCATCATCTGGACCCATGGGAAGGAGACTCTGGAAAAATTCCACCATGATTTCAACAGCTTCCACCCCACCATCAACCTCAGCCTGGACCAATCTACACGGGAGGTCCACTTTCTTGACAACACGGTGCAAATAAGTGATGGTCACATTAACACCACCCTATATCGAAAACCTACCGACCGCTATGCCTACCTTCATGCCTCCAGCTTCCATCCCGGACACATCACACGATCCATTGTCTACAGCCAAGCACTGAGGTACAACCGCATCTACTCTAACCCCTCAGACAGAGACCAACACCTACAAAATCTCCACCAAGCATTCTCAAAACTACAATACCCGCACGAGGAAATTAGGAAACAGATCAACAGAGCCAGACGTGTACCCAGAAGCCTCCTACTGCAAGACAAACCCAAGAAAGAAACCAACAGGACTCCACTGGCCATCACATACAGCCCCCAGCTAAAACCCCTCCAACGCATCATCAAGGATCTACAACCCATCCTGGACAATGATCCCACACTTTCACAGGCCTTGGGTGGCAGGCCAGTCCTTGCCCACAGACAACCTGCCAACCTGAAACATATTCTCACCAGTAACTGCACACCGCACCATAATAACTCTAGCTCAGGAACCAATCCATGCAACAAACCTCGATGCCAACTCTGCCCACATATCTACACCAGCGACACCATCACAGGACCTAACCAGATCAGCCATACCATCACTGGTTCATTCACCTGCACATCCACCAATGTAATATACGCCATCATATGCCAGCAATGCCCCTCTGCTATGTATATCGGCCAAACTGGACAGTCTCTACGGAAAAGGATAAATGGACACAAATCAGACATTAGGAATGGCAATATACAAAAACCTGTAGGAGAGCACTTCAACCTCCCTGGCCACACTATAGCAGACTTTAAGGTGGCCATCCTGCAGCAAAAAAACTTCAGGGCCAGACTTCAAAGAGAAAGTGCTGAGCTTCAGTTCATCTGCAAATTTGACACCATCAGCTCAGGATTGAACAAAGACTGTGAATGGCTTGCCAACTACAGAACCAGTTTCTCCTCTCTTGGTTTTCACACCTCAACTGCTAGAACAAGGCCTCATCCTCCCTGATTGAACTGACCTCGTTATCTCTAGCTTGCTTGCTAGCACACATATATATACCTGCCCCTGGATATTTCCACCACATGCATCTGAAAAAGTGGGTATTCACCCACGAAAGCTCATGCTCCAAAACGTCTGTTAGTCTATAAGGTGCCACAGGATTCTTTGCTGCTTTTACAGATCCAGACTAACACGGCTACCCCTCTGATATTTTATTATAGTTTGTCATGTAATTTTTTTTTTTTTAGCAATTTCACAGATACAGGAAAAAATGCTTGTTAGGAATGCTGAGAGAACTGGAAGGGACCTTGGAAGGTCATTGAGTCTAGCCCCCTGCCTTTACTAGCAGGACCAAGTACTGATTTTACCCTGAGTCCCTAAGTGGCACCCTCAAAGATGGGTTAGTAGACTAAAGCTCAAACCACTGAGCCATCTCTTCCCCCAAACCTAAATATAGGATTTGTTGTGTCTAAGCAATCCAAGACAGATGGCTATCCAGCCTTTGAAAACCTCCACTGAAGGACCTTCCACAACTTCCTTAGACAGTCTGTTCCATTATCCTACTTTTCGTTCAGTTAGGAAGTTTTTCCTGAGATTTAATCTAAATCTGCTATGCTGTAGTTTGAACACATTGCCTCTTGTCCTCCCCTCTGTGGCAAGAGAGAACTCCCCCCACCCCATCTCTTATGGCAGGCTTTCAAGTACTTGACCACTCTCATGCCCCGCCCCCCTTAACCTCCTCTTTTCCAAACTAACATACCCAATTCCTCAGGGCCGGCTCCAGCTTTTTTACCACCCCAAGTGGCGAAGCAGGGGAAAAAAGAAAAAGATAAAGCAGCAATCAGCGGCACTTCGGCGGCAGCTTTACTGCCCCAGGAGGGACTGAGGAGCCTGCCGCCAAATTGCCGCCAAAGACTCAGACGTCCCGCCCCTTTCCATTGGCCACCCCAAGCGCCTGCTTCCTTTGCTGGTGCCTGCAGCCAGCCCTGCAATTCCTTCAACCTTTGCTCACATGGCTTGCATTCCATTCCTTTGATCATCTTTGTCACTTGCCTCTGGATCCTTACCAGTTTCTCCACATCCTTTCTATACATTGGTGACCACAATTGGATAGAATATTCCAGCTAAGGCCTAATCACTTCCCATGACTTGTATGCAATGCCTTTGTTAATGCAACCTAAAATTGCATTTGCTTTCTTTGCAACAGCATCACATTGCTGTCTCATGTTGAGGTTTTGATCCACCATAAGCCCCAGACCTTTTTCAGCAGTGCTGCTGCCAAGCCAGTTACCCCCCATTCTGTATTTATGCATTTGGTTTTTCCTCACTATGTGTAACACCTTACATTTGTCTTTGTTGAATTTCATTTTGTTATCTATAGCCCAGTTCTTCAATTTATCGACATACCTCTGAATTTTAGCACTATTCTCCAAAGTGTTGGCAACCCCCCAGCTTTCTGTCACCTGCATTTTTGATCAGTATGCTCTCTATTCTTACATCAAGGTAATTAATTATGATGCTAAATAATGCCAGACCCAGAACAAATCTCTGTAGAACCCCACTCAAAACCTCCCTCCAATCTGACATCATTCCATTAATACAGTAAAAGCCCCAGCAACTCCTTTTTGGGTCAGGACCTCTACAATTATAACGCTGTGAAATTTCAAATTTAAATAGCTGAAATCATGAAGTTTACGATTTTTAAAATCCAATGAATGTGAAACTAACTAAATGAACTGTGAATTTGGTCTTTCCATGGGAACTTGCCCACTATTTTGCTGAATCAGTTGAAATCTGATTTTATGAAGTCCAGTGTCCTTGTTTTGCTGTTGTCATGTCCTGCTTCTCATAGGATCTTGAATTCTATCATATAGATATATGTGGAAATGGGAAATTGGAGAGATGTTCTGATTTGCCTCTAAAAGTAAACATGAGGAAGTACCAAGCACTAAACTCCTATGGGGAAAAGTGAAGGGGAAATCTGTATTCTATGATCTTGTTTGTGTAGATAATTCCCAAACTCTGCAACTAAAATTTCATTTAATTTAATATTTTAGTGGTGAATACACAGCATCTCTCACAGTAGCTCTATTAATTCTGATTAACATTAGCAGTGTTGCTGCACCAGAGCATAAAGGCTTAAAATGAATTGAAGCAGAAGAAATTCATGAAGAAGGAAAGTATGATTAATGTAGAGGTTACTCAATAAATAATCATGCGTGGTATTAGTCTCGTTATATGAACAATTATATTCAAATGAAACCACTATATTTTTTAAAATGTCATTCATATGTTTATTCTGTGAATAATTTAGAGAACTACCTATTCATCTCGTGCTAGGACAATCAGATGATTGTAGAAACAATTAATTTTGTGCATCTCTGTGTGTGTTCAAATAAAAGTCGGCGGACAACTTATCAATCCAACATCTAACGTTCTACAATATATTTTAGCACGTCTTTCCAATGTGATGTCAAATATCATGACTGTTTCAGAAGAAACAAATTTGACCAGGTTGCTATAGAATCAGCTAAATGTTTTAGTATTTATTTATGAAACCCCAAGGGTTTGCCTAATTTACCTGAAAAAAAGCAATAAATAAATAAATAAAATGTTTGTGTGGTTTTTTTTAAATTAATCAGATCAGCCTGACTTGAATGATTTTGAGGGCAATATATGTAGCTATAACTGGTAGTGTTTCACCTCCTCTGTAGAACATGGTTTACTTTTTACAAAATTTGCAATGATTTAAAACAGTTGAATGATTTTGTTTTGGATGGAAACAGCCTCCCTTTCAGAGCAGCAACAAGTAGTATCCCTGTTTCAGCAGATGCCTAATAAAGGCTGTGAATTCTTGAAGCACAGACAGGCTCTTTCTGCAGTTGTGGATGTATGGATGAACCAGAATATAAATCAAGATGAAATTATTCATCAGATTCTCAAATGGCATGAATCAGCATAGCTCCACTGAGCTCAGTAGAACTACACCACTTTTCACTATTTGAGGATCGGTCCCTAGATTTTATTGCATCTCATACACTGAGTTGGAAAACAAAGAGAATAACAACATCAGAACCAACTCACCCAAGAGAGCCTTTTTCACTGAGCAGTCACAAATTCTCTCTAGTGGCCATGGAATTCTATAGTAGTTCTATCAGTCTTGCTCTCCCCACCTGATGGCCTGGGGACTGAGTTCATGGGAGCAATGCTGGTGGACTTGGAAGGCAAGTTCTTCTCTATAGGGCTGAATGTCAGTCAGATGGGAAATTATTTTAAAAAGATCATGGCCCCAGGTTACTACGGTTTTGAATGTCAGAGAGAGAGAGAGAGAGAGAGAGAGAGAGAGAGAAAAGAGACAGTGCCGACGAAAGATTGCCGTTTGGATGGTTAGACAGTGCTCACTGGAGAAAAAAGGAAACTCCACAGCTACAGCCGAGCCACATAGAGGACAATTTTCTCCCACTGAGAACACTGACTATCCTGGAGAAGCAGGGTAATGTCAACATACACTTTCGTCAGGTAACTTTGGTTGTTCAGTTCTGTAGCTTGTTCATTCAAAGGGAGGTCCAAAGCCAGTCCATGCACACTGGTGGGAAGGCAAAAAAAAAATTAACTTCTCCACCTCACTAGCTGCAGAATCAGGAGTTATTTAGCAAAGTAGTCATGAAGGAAGGGAAATAATTCACCAAAGATCTTGAGAGAGCTCTCCATCTAGGAGCACTTAACTATCTCCTGTAGAGCTAGAGTTTTAGAGGCTTTGTTTGTTTTTAAATCACGTACAGCTGGCAGACTTTCCTGTTATATGTTTGCCATAAGGCCAATAGATGATGTCTTCATCAGCTCGTATAACCTGGAAGATGAAAGTCATGGGGTGTTCATGCTGGATTGAGGCTATTACTAAGGCAAAGCATAAAAAATAAAGAGAAAAAGAGCAGTATGTAATGTAATCTGTTCATTTTATGTCATTTATCTGCATTTTTATGTCGTTATACAGTTTTGCAGATATTACTAAAAAACAACAGAGTCGTTCTGATATCCACTACCCACGAGTAAAATTTTCAAACAAGCACCTTTGTGCTTTCTTCTATGCTCCCCTCATGCTTGGGAGATACTCCCCATAAACATTCACAAAGCTACCTCATTATCCACCTTCAGATCCCTCCTCAAAACTCTTTTGCCATCACATCTACAAAAAAATTGACAGCAGGTATCCTTTTGTCCAGAGCATACTTCCTATCATGTTGACCAGAACTGTCTTATTGTTTCCTTGTACACCACCATCTGTCTATATCCATGCATTTTCTCTTGTCTTTATACTTAGATTGTAAGCTTCTTGGGGCAGAGCCGTCTTTTTGCTCTGTTTCTGTACAGAGCCTGGCACAATGGGGTCCTGGTTCATGGCTAGGGCTCCTAAGCACTATGGTAATACAAATAAATCATCATTATCAATGATGGGTCAACCTCAATATAACCAGACTTCACTTACTGAGTTGTCTGAGTGACTTCCCTCTCATCTTTGCTTTGGTTATGATTCATCCGTATGAAAGAGGTGACAACACTCACAGGGGATGCCTTTCCTGCCACTAGCTCAAGACAAAATTATTTGGGTAAGGCTTTGGGCCTCTCTCTCTATCAGTAGCAGCAGGCCATGTGAGCCTCTTCATAGTCAGAAAAGAGCAGCCCATAACACCCAGGCTAAAACCTCTCTCTCTTCTCAGCAGAATTAGTTATAAACTCCAGCAACCCTATAAACTCCAGCAACCCCTCCCCCCACCCCTTTGCACTTTCATATGGTCTACCACACAACAAAAGCTGAGGAGTATCACTGTATAGGAGGTACAAGGAGACCAGAAGCCTGACGTTTCACAAGAACGATGTCAGTAGGGTAGATCAATATGAGAAGACACTGGCAGGAGCTGTGAGGACAAGGAACGGCTACTTTAACCAAGCAGGTCTGTAGTATTATGTCCATTTGCAAATGAGGTTGTTGAGGTACAGAAAGGTTGTTACTCTAGATCACAAAGTGAGTAAATACAGAACAAGGGGTATAATCCACACATCCTGATTCCTCAAATTTTTAACAGCTACTCCTTGCTCCCTCCATACAAGCAGGCTGTTCAGTTAAAATACAGCTACTTTGCATGCTAGACTGTGTCGTGTACCACTTGCTCATCTCAGCTATTGCTGCTGTCTGTTGAACAAGAAATGGGTGTGCATTGGAACTGAAACAGCAGTGTGCAATTACCAAAGCAGACATATTTCATGTCCTATACAGCAACTGCATACCCCTGAAATTCTGCATCTAGCATTTACTCCAACTCCAGATTGCAACTGCCCTTATGCAGTACTTGTGCGGTCTGACAAGGAGGGTTGTAATCAATATGCATTTCTTGATTCCACAAACACAACATTTCTCACAGAACCCACTGCTTGCTCCAGAATTGTACATCAGAATCTAAGCTTTCATTTAAACAAATGTTTCTGACCCTCATAACTCCAAAGAAATCCTTCCAAATGCAAGCCAAGTGAACAGGAATGCAGTGATATCCGCCAGAGTCAGAGATAAAAAGAAACAATAGCCCAAACTACCTGATGCCTCAGAAAGGGCTGTTAACATTTAAATTGTTACTAGGTTACATAGTTATCTATTTCTCTGCTGATTAGTTTAGCAGAAACATCCAATTAATATGCTTATCCCCCCATTTCAAAAGACTTTGCATACCTTCCCAGCTGCCAAAGGCCATAGGAATCTTCACATTTCCTTCAATAAATTCTAAATTTTTTAAACACAAAATGTTGTGGCACACTGAAAATAGAATTAAACAACAGGGCTAATGTACTAATGTATAATTCATTTTCTTATCTGAGTCAATAAAGGCTTCAATTTTTTACTATGCCACCAAAATTTCAATGTGCTGCAGAATTATCCCACCAAGTGTCTGTGATGCAAGTTATGTCATAATTGTGATTATTCACTAGGATATGTAATTCTTCCTGTTTATTCCCCATACTTCTTGCATTAGTATACAGACATCTAAGAATATAGAGGAGAAATCTATTTACCTTGTCTCTCCTTTGTCCCTGTCATGATTGCCATAGCTCCTGTGACTCCAACAGGGCTATGATGATTTACACTAGTTGAGGATCTGGCCTTAAGACTTGACAGTGAGGTACATAAATTGCAAGATTTTGAACCACATCAGAATAGTCTCACAGAACTAACTATACTCCCAAATATCAGAGGGGTAGCCGTGTTAGTCTGGATCTGTAAAAGCAGCAAAGAATCCTGTGGCACCTTATAGACTAACAGACGTTGTGGAGCATGAGCTTTCGTGGGTGAATACCCACTTCTTCAGATGCAAGATGCATCTGAAGAAGTCTGTATATACTCCCAAAGTCCTGCTTCTTGAGGATCAAATAAAGTCTACAATGAATTCTCCTCTTTGACTCTTCATGATCAGGTATCCAGCACAAGATGTGGGTGGAAGGAAAATGCCATAAGAAATCACAAAACCTTGCCACCATGCCCATGTGCCTCAAAAATAAATATTTAAAATGCAACATTACACAAGCTCCATCACTCATCTCATGTGACATTCCACCTCTGCAAAAGCAAACAACTATGCAGTTTACCTACCAGCCCCAAATCTGGGAATGACGATTACTGCAAAATGTACCACACACTGGAGTGGAGTAAGTTTCCTCATATCTGAATGGTCATCCATGATCTCTCCTATATTCAGATACACACATGCATATCTAGATGTTTTAAAATCCAGCATGCAAGTCAGGGCTTACTACTGTTGAGAGAGGTTCTGAACAGTAGTAAGTCCAAAATATTTTTGAAAGTGCAGGGTTATTATTCAATTACTTTATATATTGTGCTGAGGGCTGTACAAACGCCTGACAAATCCCCTGCCCTGAATAATTTACAATCTAATAAAGATCTTACAGTCTAAGGCTGTCTACACTTTTGGCAGCATGCAAAGTATAGGCACTAGACATGTAGCTACTGCCCCAGTGAAAGGCAGGAAGTATCCACGCTTGTCACTGTGGTGTGTAGCTACATGCTGCAGTGAAAGACAAGTCCAGCAGCAGAGAAAGGCCACGGCAACTCCCCTTTGCCACAGCTTCACTGCACAGAAGAAAGGCTCTGGCAGGGGCACAGCAGTGGGGAAAGGCTCCAGCACAGAGAAGACATGGAAGGCACTGCTCAGGCATGTAGAGAGCTGCATAGGGTATATACCCTGGGTGTTCAAGTATGTAGGGCACTCTACTGTACTCTAGTCACCTAAGCACTGTCTTGCCATCTATACTGCTATTTACACCTGTGCTAAGTGGGCATGCAGTCTGTGTATTCTCCACACTATTGTAAGTATAGATGTAGCTGGGCCCATTTTGAATGTGGTTCAGTCACACTGCATCTCACAATCAGGTACTCAAAGAGTCTGCAAATAGAGGGAATGGGTTTCTCAAAAAAGTAAGAGCAGAATACAAATAAATCCTGTAATTTATTTTATGATTATTTAATTGAAAGAAAGCTTAAGTTACTGTATCCTTATTGCAATACTAACATAAACATGCACAACTGAGGCATTGAGGGCAAACTCCCAGTCCCACTGAAGTCAATGTCTGTATGTCTACACTGTGATGATCAACCAGTGGCACCAAGTCTAAGAGCCTGGGTCAGCTGACTTGGTCTGTGAGGCTAAAAATATCAGTGCAGATATTCAGGCTCAGACTGGAGCCCAGGCTCTGAGACCCTTCCCCCTTGAGCGGTCTCTGAGCCCAGGCTCCAAGCTAAGCTTGAATGTCTCCACTGCAATTTTACAGCCCTGCAGAATGAATCCTGTGAGCCCCAATCAGCTGACCTAGGCCAGCTATTGCCATGCCACAGGTCTTTTATTACAGTGTAGACATATACCCTGTGAGTTTTGCTATCAATTTCAAAGGGACCAGGATTTGTCCCATAATACACTACCTGTGTACACATATACAGATCTGAATCATACCTCGTGCAACTCCCTGGAAATCAGTAACATAACATGAAGAATAAATTTGGCCCATTATGTCTACTGTATGTAACTGTTTGAATAAATACAGATATGCATCCAAGAACTATGAAGCCCCTCTACTCATCAATGCGTTTAAAACGTATCAACAACTTTCAGTCTCTTGAAATATTTATTTTCCAGTTTCATTAGGATTGCACACACAGCCTCTAGCACAGGACCACGAGTGACCTTACTTCACTGAACAATTTTTTTCTCTCGTGAGTCACTAAATCAGAAATGTAAAACAAGTTTAACTATTGAAATCACTTCAGGTTTTGTTTTGTCATAGTATATTTCACAAGAATTCCCCCAAACTGCCTATTGTTCTTCAGAAAACTAACAATATTTTAATTAGAATTTGTGACTTTCATTTCAGAAACCACCATTAATAAATTATGCTTCATTTATTAATTCAATGAAATAATCCTTGGTGACAGGCATATTTTAAATATTACAAATTTACATTCTACAACATATAATCTAAAGTATACACTCAGCAAATGACTGATAACCGATGTATATCATAAGGAGTTAACTATTCTCATTAAAATAAGGCTAATGTCTTCTTTGTGGGTACAATAAAACTGATTAGTAGATCTAAAAGAACATTTTAGAAAGGTTTGGATTGACTGGGTTAATGCTTTTTAAAAAACGGGACCCAATAAAGCATTTAATTATGACAGTTAAGCTCTTCTCAGATAAAAAGATTTTCCAATCATAATACGATTAATACAACTTTATATAATTTTAAAAACTAGAAAATCTGAATTAAGATATCTTTCATACCACATACTTTGGAATATATTTTTAAAAACACTTAGCATAGCATTAAAGCAACTAAACTATACTGAGCTAGGAAATATTTTGTCTGAGTTTAGTCAACAAATAACCATATATTTAACAGTTATTTTTATATCAAAAGATGATGCCCTTTTGTTTGCTGTAGACATTGTTGTATATACTTATTAATGTAATCTGACAAAGACATTCTACTTGCAAATACTATTAATTCTGTGGTAATTAAATCCTGCACTGTATTCAGTCAGAAGTAATTTGACAGCAATTCATTGCAAGGCACATCAAATTGCACCTTATCTTTTTGCTACATAAATCACCCTAACTGTAGACAGTTTATCACATGTATTCTAATTACTTTTTAGAAATTTCATTTTAACTCATCCATCAATGATATGCCATTAAATAACATGTTACCTTCAAAAAAGTACAGTAATCAGTTTCAGAATAAAACTTGAAAGGCTAGTATGATTTTTAGACATACTGAGCTGCCGAGATCAATTCATTTATTTAATTTGCTGAACAGTAACTCATATTCTCCTATGACTTCTGCCAGTAGCAGAGGAACCCATGAGGTCATAATCATGCATTATTGTCACTAATCTTCTATAAGTGATTTCAAATCAGTTAAATCATTTGAGTAAAAGTGTACCTGCAAAGCGAATAGCTTATAGGCTTTGTTTAATTATATAAAGTTTACGTCATTCTCATTTGTATAATTTAGAAACAGGGAAATATAAATTACTATGGTACACAACAAAGCATTCATTCACTGAGAACTAGGTTTTTCCAATGTAAAGGTGCAAAGCAACAGGTGCATAGCTCAACATATCCAATTATGAAAAGACATTTTGCACTGGAAAGACCATTCTGTTAATTTTTCTGATCTCTTTGGGGAGTTATTGATTTCCTTAGGACCTAGCTTTAGACTGATAAACAAGCAAAACCACAAACATTAAATACACTGTTACTGTTTGAGTTAGGACCATAAAAATATTCTAGGAACTAAGACTCCGTTACTAAAAGTAACATTACTTACTTGTCTTTATCCAGGGTAAAGTGTTCAGGGTTTCTTTTTTTGATTTTTATTTCTAAAATGACAGTAAGTAGTTGAAAAAACAATGAGGTAATCACCAGCTAGTTAAACAGTATTCCAACTGTGATGGACTTAGCTAGGTAGAAGCGTTATTCATTCTTAACAAACATTCTTGAATTATTACGATTTTCAAACATTGTTAAGTAGTGAATCACAAAAAATGTATACAACTAGATTAAAGCTATTCACAATTGTCTCTTAGATTTTAAGGCCAGAAGGGACCATCATGATCATCTAGTCTGTTTTCCTGCATATAATATTGTCCTTTAGCAAAACTTGCAGTTTTTTCATAACACATTCTAGCAATCTAACTTTCAGAAAAATAGTTTTCTAAACTTTAACCACAATTTTACAAAACAACTTATTTAGCTTTAACTTTTTACCTTTGTTGTACACTTTGTAAATTAACGCTCCTTAATCACTTCCAAAAAAAAGCAGTCTAGGCAAACAAGACTAATCAACAAAGCTGAAGAGGAAGAGTTTTCCCTCCTTTCCAAAGCAGTAGTTAAGGCAGATATAATCAATTTCCCTCCCTTTATCACTTAAAAAAAAAAAAAACTCAAAAGATTTTAAATGGAGAATGCCGTTGACCTCCTGAACACTCGGAAAACAAAAAAACAGCACTATCTTCTTTTGGTTTCAGCATTCTAGAATTTACAGTAAAATAAAACACAAAATGGTATTCATTAGAGCTACCACAAGCCCAGTGGTTGCAGTCTTAAAACAGAAAAGAAAAGAGTTCAGTCAGGCACAAAGGTCTCCATGGCAACAGTGAATTTAGACCCCCATTGGCATTATTTATGCAACATTTCATCACAAAAGGACCCTCCCACTAGCCTAGCTGGCATATTCTACAGTTTTCCAATCTCTCTTCCTCTTTCCTTTAATTCCTATCTGGCCCTTAAGCTATTTGTATCTCAACATAAATATCCCCCAGTATCGTAAAATAAATTCAACCCGTCTTTCAGCTTTGTCGTGCTATATTTCAGAGACAGCAAGTGCATTTTAAATCCTGTAGAGTTTACATTTAAAAACCTTTCTACTCTGATATCAAAGATCCATAGTTTGCAAACAAAAATAAATTTTGACTCTGTTTAGATAGTTTTCTGCTTTTATTTCATTAAATTCTTCCTAAATATGTGCCTAGAAATTGAAACCTTGCAGAAAAACATTTTAGAAAAAGCATTATTGGCAAAAGTGCAAAGCAGATGCCACGTTATTAAACTGCTGGCCTGTGCCCATTTCCCAATGATAATTTTTCATCTGTGTTTGCAGTATAGAAATCTAATTTAACATTTATGTATTTTTATTTTGCTTTTTGCAGCCATGATAAGGGCTATATATTTGATTTACGTTCACATTGTAGTGGAAGTTAACAGAAATGAAAATGCATAATAAAACATATTTCTATGCTATCACAACTCAAACAAGTCTTTATTATCGTTTCCCTTTTTACCTTAATATATAGTTTTACTATATGACCTTAATAGACTGTTTAAAATAAAAACGATTATAATTTGCTCTGACAAACTTAGATAGAGGTACTTATAAATGTAAAAGGTGAGGGAAAGAGATAAAAGCACATTAAGGGTTAAGGCCTTCTTTCCTTCTGTATTTAAAACTCCAGGGTCCCAATTTTGCAAATGTTTATGTACCCAAGTAACTTTATGCATGTGAGTAGTTCCATTAATTCAATGAAATTACTTATATGGCTCCCCAGTAAAAAAAATGTAACAACAATGATGGATGATAACTTCATATCAAATCATTCTAGCCATGGATATTCCTGTAAATAGTTTACTTACTGTATTTTTCTGTGCTGAAAACTTTTAGATACACATGTAGTTTCACTAAAATCAATAAGAGTAATATGTAAACAATATTTTTTGCATAAATAAAGGATTGATTCTGCAAATCCTAATAACAACAAGTAGATTATCTGAATATTCAGAGAAAAATACTTTTTGGCTACTTTTTTAATGTACTTTTTAAATTGTGTAACTCGAATTTTGTGTAAGTCAGAAATGTATCTCCGATCATTACGCAAAAAAACAACAAAAAACTAACCTTCTATTTCTATCTTATGGAACTTTTTCTGTAAGCTCGGATTTGAGTATGTCAGATTTACATAACTCGGGAAGTGTCTGTACTGCGTAAGCAATAACTGGATGCATGTTTCCTTAACTGCTCATTTTTCTTTTGAATAATGTTTGGTTTTATCATTCCACATGTTATCTAGTGATCCTCTACTAAATAAATTTTCTGTAACTGACCGAGAAGCTCGAACCTGAAAACTAATTTCGGTTTTTATTGGGAATATTTCACCATAAAAGTAACAAAAGATTACAGGTGGCTAGCCCATGCCTCCCTTCCCACTGCCGACGCTATTGTGGCTACACTACTATTATCAGTATGCTAGCTCAATGAGAGCTAGCATGAGTATGCCAACACAAACTGGGAAATACACCCCATCTCATCATGTAAATGTAGCCATAAAGTGGGCCAGCTCTGTAGCTGGCATAAATCAGTGCAGATCCATTGATTTTATGGATCTGTCCCAAATAGATGTATGTATTAGAATATGATTTTATCATTATTATGAAAGCTAGGGATGGGCACTTCTCTTATTTGTTTCTAAATCGAAATAAAATAAAATTATTACATCCATTTTAATTTACAAATTAGTGTGTTTATGCACAGGAGAGGAATTAATATTAGTATGCACTAATAATAGTTGGCTCTCAATATTAACATTAAATGACTAAAGTAATACTGAAAACAACACAGACTTTGTTACATTTTAGTACATTAAAAAAAAAAAACAAAAAAAACCTTTTCTGTTCAATCCAGACCAAAAGAAAGCAAGCCATTATGCATGCCAAAGTACAGTTCTCCCTTTTTGAAGAGCAATGACGAAAGACCTAACATCCTATACTTCTATTTATTATTAGTGATTGGAAGTTGTAACATTTTAAACAGAAATTATAGCAGGTTGCTCTCTAAATGTCATAGTGAAGCTAGAGGACAGTTTTGCTAGCTTTTACAGGATACACTGTGTGCATGTCATAAGGAGGGAGTGAGATTTCAGTCAGAATGGGCTGACTCAGCTTTTAATCACCAGACTTCATTCATCCATACTCCCCATGGCAGAGGTAAAGTGCAGTAATAATGATCACCTAATGGGGCAAGAGAGAAAGCTGGAAGCAAAAAAAGAACCTGCACAAGCACTTTCAGAAAGTCAGCTGGTTTTAGTATAACCTTCCCCCACACACACACAAAAACCTGCCTTTGTGTATCTGCTATGAGCAGTGCCATTGATACAAAAAGGCCATAATTAATGTATTATCCCAGCAAAACTATTGCAATGAAAATACAATTGGTAATAGACGTTTTAAGATTTCAGTGTCTGTTTCAGGACACTAGGGAGGGGATGAATGCTTTATAAGATTTTTTCTTTTATGAATTAAGTTACATATTTATTAGATTCCCTATAGCTTTCCCAAGCCATTGGCTTGTTTCAGAGAAAACAATAGCAGCTTTTACCTTTATTTTCCTTTCCTGTTTAGGAGGCTCTGAAGATTATTATTTCTGATAAATAAGAGGCCATGAAATGGCAGTCTAATGAGCAAAATCTACTTCACATGAAATAATGTCTCCAAAGGGTAATTAAGTACACAATATTCAAAGTAACTTATTTCACTGAGATGTTGTTATCATAACCTTAGTCCCAGATTTGGACCTTAGCGTCCAAAATATGGGGGTTAGCATGAAAACCTCCAAGCTTAGTTACCAGCTTGGACCTGGTACCTGCTGCCACCACCCAAAAAATTAGAGTGTTTTGGGGCACTCTGGTCCCCCTGAAAAACCTTCCCTGGGGACCCCAAGACCCAAATCCCTTGAGTCTCACAACAAAGGGAAATAATCCTTTTTCCCTTCCCCCCTCTCTGTTCCCAGTCCTGGAAACAAAAAGTACTTTCCTATTCCCCCAGAGGGAATGCAAAATCAGGCTAGCAAATCCAACACACAGATCTCCCCGATTTCTTCCTCCCACCAATTCCCTGGTGAGTACAGACTCAATTTTCCTGAAGTAAAGAAAAACTCCAACCGGTCTTAAAAGAAAGCTTTATATAAAAAGAAAGAAAAATACAGGTACCAGGTCCAAGCTAGTAACTAAGCTTGGAGGTTTTCATGCTAACCCCCATATTTTGGACGCTAAGGTCCAAATCTGGGACTAAGGTTATGATATGAGTGGCAGCAGGTGGGATATAGACAGAATCCAGAAGCCAGTAGGAATATTATATTTTTCTTTTCTCTGCTAAGGGCTTTTTAGCAGAGAGAAACAGTTGGTTTTAAAAGGGAACCAGAGAGAATTTTTTTTTCTGCTCTCTCTGGCAGTTTGTGGCTTGCATGTTAAGCAAGAAGCCATTACTAACTGTTAAGGCCAAAAAGTGTCAAATAGGCCAAAACAAAGTGACTTACCTGGGGCACCAGGTGGGTCGAGGAACCATAAACCCCCTACAGGCCAAGGTGGATGCTATCCAAAAGTGGCCTGTCCCAAAGTCAAAGAAGCAGGTCCAATCCTTCTTAGGCTTGGCCGGATACTACAGGCGATTTGTACCACACTACAGCCAAATCGCTGCCCCACTGACCGACCTAACCAAAAAGACCCAGCCAAATGCAGTTAAGTGAACTAATAAGTGTCAAAAGGCCTTTACCCAACTTAAGGCAACGCTCATGTCTGACCCTGTGCTCAGGGCCCCGGACTTTGACAAGCCATTCCTAGTAACCACGGATGCATCTGAGCGTGGTATAGGAGCAGTGCTCATGCAGAAAGCAACAGATCACAACTTCCATCCTGTCGTGTTTCTCAGCAAGAAACTGTCTAAGAGGAAAAGTCACTGGTCAGTCAGTGAAAAGAAATGCTATGCCATTGTGTACGCTCTGAAAAAGCTACGCCCATATGTTTGGGAACGGCGGTTCCAACTACAAACTGACCATGCTGCACTAAAGTGGCTTCATACTGCCAAGGGGAACAACAAGAAACTTCTTCGTTGGAGTTTAGCTCTCCAAGATTTTGATTTTAAAATTCAACACATCACAGGAGCTTCTAACAAAGTAGCTGATGCACTCTCCCATGAGAGTTTCCCAAAATTCAGTAGTTAAAAAGTGTTCTTAAAATGTCGAAGTCTGTTAGTTATATACTTAGGAGTATATGTAAAGGTGTATGTGTTGTATTAATCTGTTTATTTTCAAGTTCTAGAAGGAAATCGCCGCCAGTGAGCTTCCCCACTGTCTGCAATTTGGGGGGCGTGTCATAAACAGATAGCTAAGGGTTAATGTCTCTTTCACCTGAAGCACCTGACCAGAGGACCAATCAGGAAACCGGATTTTTTCAACTTTGGGTGGAGGGAATTTTGTGTCTGAGTCTTTTTCTGTCTGCCTGCTTTCTCTGAGCTTTTGGAGAAGTAGTTTCTACTTTCTAGTCTTCTGTTTCTAAGTGTAAGGACAAAAAGATCAAATAGTAAGTTATATGGTTTCTTTTCTTTGGTATTTGCATGAATATAAGTGCTGGAGTGCTTTGATTTGTATTCTTTTTGAATAAGGCTGTTTATTCAATATTCTTTTAAGCAATTGACCCTGTATTGTATCATCTTAATACAGAGAGCCCATTTGTATGTATTTTTCTTTCTTTTTATATAAAGCTTTCTTTTAAGACCGGTTGGAGTTTTTCTTTACTTCAGGAAAATTGAGTCTGTACTCACCAGGGAATTGGTGGGAGGAAGAAATCGGGGAGATCTGTGTGTTGGATTTGCTAGCCTGATTTTGCATTCCCTCTGGGGGAATAGGAAAGTACTTTTTGTTTCCAGGACTGGGAACAGAGAGGGGGGAAGGGAAAAAGGATTATTTCCCTTTGTTGTGAGACTCAAGGGATTTGGGTCTTGGGGTCCCCAGGGAAGGTTTTTCAGGGGGACCAGAGTGCCCCAAAACACTCTAATTTTTTGGGTGGTGGCAGCAGGTACCAGGTCCAAGCTAGTAACTAAGCTTGGAGGTTTTCATGCTAACCCCCATATTTTGGACGCTAAGGTCCAAATCTGGGACTAAGGTTATGATAGTTGTGACTGACCCTCCAGTTAGCATTTCAATACACTAATATGCATCTTTGTCTCAGGAAGGTTCTACAGCAATACATACAAACACAGGAACTCTATTTATTATGTATATTACGGCAGTGTCCAAAATTTACTAGATGTTTATAGTCCCCACATGTAAGAGTATATTAACTGAGAAATTAACTTGAATATCTTTATTGAATACAAATGAACAATATGACTCCAGTTACTGAGATAAATGCAAAATCAAATCAAAAAAGGACTCATTTGATTGTATTAAAATATTTTGATTGTTACATAATCTTGAACCTTTTTCAGTTAAATATTTCGAAAGTTATAACAAGCGCTATTTGTAGGTATTTATTAGAAGTTAGGCAAGACTATTCCGAACTATATTGTTAATAAATGAAAAAGGAAGGAAACTCCATTTTTCCCAAATATTTTTGTGTTGAGGTATGTTCTGTTGCTCTGACACAGAGAGGTACTTAAAGTTGAACTCTTGTTTAAGTGCTTTGCTGAATTGGGACCTGCTTCATGTTGAGGAAGGTAACCTATAAGAAAATAGACAAGAAAAGGTGGGAGTGTGCTTTGTAACATACTTTGGATCCTGGCTACCCTGCACTTCTCATTCAAACAAAACTCCAGTTAAATGCAAGGTTTAGTTGAGAAGGGAGTGCAGAGTCCAGGTGCAACAAGGAATATCAGGACTGTCAAGGTATTTTTCCCACTGTGAACTTTAGCGTCCTACAAGTGAGGACCTGCGTGTACCCTTCTAAGCTTAATTCCTAGCTTAGATCTGATAACGCTGCCACCAACCAGAAATTCCAGTGTCTGATACACTCCCTGTCCCCCAAAACCTTCCCTGGGAAATCCAAGCCCTAAAGCCCTTGGGTCTTAAAACAAGGAGAAACAAACCATTCTCCCTCCTTCCCCCTCCCAGACTTTCCCCTCCCTGGATTACCCTGAGAGACTACTGTGATACAAACTCCTTGGATCTAAAAACAAAGAGGAAATTAACCTTCCCCCACCACCACTCCCTGGTGAGTTCAGACCCAATCCCCTTGGGTCTTAAACAAGGGGGGGGGAAATCAATCAGGTTCTTAAAAAAAGAAAGCTTTTAATTAAAGAAAGAAAAAGTAAAAATTATCTCTGTAAAATTAGAATGGGAAATGTTTACAGGGTCTTCAGCTTATATAGGCTAGAGGGACTCCCTCCCCCCTAGCCTAAGATACAAGTTACAGCAAACAGGTAAAATATCCTTCCAGCAAAATACACATTTGCAAGTTAAGAAAACAAACATAAGACTACTCCGCCTTTTCTAGCTAGGAGTTACTATTTTGAACATGAGACACTGTTTCAGAAAGATTGGAGAAAGATCTGGTTGCACGTCTGGCCCCTCTTAGCCCCAAGAGTGAGCAAAGAACAAAACAAACAGCACAAACAAAGACTTCCCTCCACCAAGATTTGAAAGTATCTTGCCTCCCCATTGGTCCTCTGCTCAGGTGTCAGCCATGTTCACTGAGACATTAACCCTTCATTATCTGTTTATGACAAGGACTAATTACGTACAATTACTTCTACATTCTCCTTCCTGCTCTTCAATTTCATACTTTACTGAACCGCAGCCCAGATTTCCATCTTTTCAGGGAGGTTCAAAAAGCATTATACACAGTTCTATGTCCTGTGTTATACAGGAGGTCAGAATGGATGCTCACAATGGTCCCTTCTGGCCTTGAAATCTATGAAATGCAGGGTCAATCTATTTTAAACCCTGAATGATACTTGCATACAACAGCTATTAGATAACTATTACTGTCTTCGGTGTATTCTTCCTGTACAAACCGTTTATATAGTGACTTTTTTTCCTTACATCTGGATCTCAATTTTGGGTTTTCAGTTTGACATTCACAGTCTTTTGTTTCAGCGTGACACAACCACACAGACTTTCCCCAGGCAGTGCATTTTACTTTATTTTTTTTTCAGAATTTGAATAAAAAATGTCATGTGTCAAAGTCCATATCCAATGCCACCCACCAATTTAATGGATGGGAAACTTGACGGAATCTGCAAGGTGCCAGAAAGCTTTAGGATAAAAGGGGAAGTTTATATAGAGATAGGCCCAAACTCCCCCAGGTATTTGCTGCCCATTGGCTGGCCAGACAGATGTGAGCCCATTACCTCTTGCTTCCCACAGTCATTTATTTAAACCCTGGGGCAGAGTTACTCAGACCTCTTGTCACATTTTTACTTGAACACTCTCCCTTCCCATAGTCTACTAGAGGAACTGTGGCCATGGCTACACTTACAGTTCTGCAGCGCTGGTAGTTACAGCCGTGTTCGTACAGCTGTGTAGGGCCAGCGCTGCAGTGTGGCCACATTTGCAGCATTTGCAGAGCTGTTGGGAGTGGTGCATTGTAGGCAGCTATCCCAGCATTCAAGTGGCTGCAACGTGCTTTTCAAAAGAGGGGGGTGGGATGGAATGTGACAGGGAGTGTGGAGGAGACAGACAGAATGGATTTTTGGAGTTGACACTGTTCTCAGCTCCCTGCCTTGCAAGTTCTAAGGACTGGAAGACACACAGTGCTTACCTTCAATCATTTTAAAAGTTCTGACCCTCTTCCCCCACTCCTCTCTCATTCACTAAATGCAAATTATGCACTCCTAAATAGCCTGCAGACAAGATAAGCATCTGCTCAACACGGACTTCCCCCTCCCCCTCTGCCGTGTGAGCGTACTGTTTCTCTCTTCAAGCAAACAGTTGTGAACATTCCAAAGTAATTCCCCTGCCTGCCTCCTCTCGCTCAGCAAACAGGAGCTGTGTTTGTTTTTTAAATAAGCAGTTTGGCTGAACTCCGAGCTTTCCCTTTCTTCCGGTTTGTTGTGGACAGGAATTCTGGGATACCTCCTTATACCCCGGAGGTCAATAAAAGCGCCGGTGGGGTCCACATTTGCTGACCAGCGCTGGATTACCAGCGCTGGAATCGCTACACCCGAGACTCGACCGGGTGTACAGCCAGCGCTGCAACCAGGGAGTTGCAGCGCTGGCCGTGCTTTGCAAGTGTGGCCACATCCTAAGTTGCAGCGCTGTAACCCCCTCACCAGCGCTGCAACTCTCTAGTGTAGCCATGGCCTGTGTTTTTAGATTGTTGTGACTGGGCTCTGACTGATTACTTATTTAAGGGTCAGGAAAGAATTTTTCGCCATCAGGCCAAAGTGTCTGTGACCTAGTGGGTTTTGTTTGTTTGTTTGGCCCCTATGGTGCTATGAGGAAGGCACAGTTAAGTTAAACAGTTATAGGATTTAAGGGGTTAGTGTTAGGAATTTATGAATGTTAGTTTGTCTCAACTTGCAGCCAGTGTCCAGGGCAGATAAAAGGCCAAAGAACCAGTGACCGGAAAACAAGAGACATGGAATTTTGCTGGTGGAGCTCAGGTCAGTGGGAGAGAAAGGAAGACCTGAAGTCCTTGTAGATCAGGATCCCGTTTTGGTACCTTCTGTCCCACTGAAGGAGAAGGTGAGAGAATTGAGCAGAGCAAACTGAATCCTAGAGTAGGCAATGGAGAGTCTACCCTGAGTTATGGACTATATGATAGAAGCAATGTAAACTCTGCAGTGGGCCCACATATGTCTGATATGGAGAAATGGGCAGATAACACCCTCTCCAATGTTAAATTTTAATAACCTGGAGCCTGTCACTTAAAATTCATGCCTATGTCTGTCCTCCTTTACTTGTGTGTACTGAACAATGACTTCAGCCTTTTCAGTAAACACAAATATCTGGTCTGTAAATCCTTTCCGTTAGCAGCACTGATTCCAATGCTAATGGTTGGCTTGTTCTCTTCAACTTGTCTGGTCAGTCAGTGGAACTTAGGCACATGATGAACTGATGTGGTGAACAGAGATGAGAACATTCACATGCTTAAAGTTCAGCACTTGCTTAAGTGCTTTAATGGTGGCTTCTTTACTGGCTTCAAGAAACTACTGGGCCATCTTAGTAAATATCAGTACCTCTTTCTGGGCACTTATAGCTGTGCCCCTGCTCTGCAGTCTGTGCAGAGGCAGACACAAAGAGGTTTCCAAAATAATCCATCTTTTCCATTGCTTCTCTCCATTTTCTTGGACCTAATGTCCCCTCCCCCGCAAAATAAATAAACCCACCATCTGCACAACTGCAATATAAAATCAGATGTATTGTATCAGCTCAAGCCTTTGTCAAATTCCCATTCCCTTGTATTTACCCAAGTTTTAATCTTATGATCTGGAAAACAACTAACTTTTGTGTTTAACACTGTGCAAGTCCATTCTATAAGCTCTGTATACATCTTTCAATAATTTCGCACCCAGGACAAACTCAGTTCAGTTGAAATCCTATAAATAGAGAATATAATTCCCTGATAATAAAGATGTTTTTCAATGTCTGAATAATTAGTCATATATGGGTTTTCTTTCAATTAATTTTATATGTCACTGTCTTTGGGTTTAATCACTTAAAGAACACTAATAAGGAAAAGAGAGTATAAATTAAGCCGTCTGAATCTCCGAACAACTTCTGGCTGCTAACAGGCCTGTAAATACACTCTTCAGAAACTCCCCAGTTCTAGTTAACTTTATAAATAATATCTGAAAGTATTAAAATAATGACATCCTTGGTAAGGTAGGAAGTGCCTACCATGGCTCGGTGTTCTTGAGCATAAAGCAAAAAAGTGGACATGTATAATCAAAAATTAGGCTGAGATTTTCAAAAATGCTCAGCACTGGTCTCTCATTCTGCTGCTGTTGAAGACAATAGCAAAACTCCCACTTACTTCAATGGGTGTAGAGTGAGACCAAAGACTGAATGCTTTTTAAATTCCCATTCATAAATGCTAACTAGTTTGATTACTGGCTACTGCAGAGAATTATATAGAGAGGCTAACGGTGGTTTTGTTTCAGTTCTTACACCAAGAAATCTATTTGGTAAGTTGGTCAGAAAATGTTAACAGAATTTTCAAACATTTACTGATCATTTGGCAGATTTCTGGCCAGCTGTATTACTTGGTGATTTTTACTTTATTCTTACTCTTAACCTATGTACAACCTTTCACAACAGGTGAAAAGTGCTAGGACAAGTGAGCTATAAAGAAAGAAATACACTATGTTCTTATACATCACAGCTCCCCTCAGAATCTTTTTTTCCAATACCTATCCTGTGTTTATCATGATAGCCAAGCACTTCTAATTGTTTTGTGTTCCTCGATTTATCGTTTTAAAATGTGTTTTATATGAAAAAAATCATGACAATTTTGCTTTGAGACACAGATAGATATGCTAATCTGTTCATTTGCAACACAGTCTAGATTTCCCCTTACTGCCTCCAGCCAACTTCACTTTCAGAACTGGTACTCTGAGGCAACACATCTTGCTAGTGATTGACAAGAGATGAGTTCTCCAGAGCACCATACAGCAGTTGTTGGACCAATAGAAGTGACCAGAAGGGGCATATCACAGTGAAAATGGCAAGCTGTTGGCATGATGAAACAGGAAGACATGCTATGGATGAGTGAATTAGGAGTCTGCAAGGTGTGACAATCCTGCTAAATGCATGGCAGCTGAAACCTCTGTATAACATAGATAGTGTAATCTTTGCTTGGTAAGTAAACTGTCCACTAATTTCCAGCCACTGCACTATCATACTACCTCAGTAGTGGAGGTTAGTAATTTTCATTTTTATCCTGCATTGCAAAGCATTAATACAGGGACACAGTTTTGACCCAGACCTCAATTTTCTTGTGATTCTTGGGTTCCATCCCTTTCATATTTTCACTGCTTTACTCTATGCTCCCTTGCCAATTTATGTCCACCCCTAGTTTGTTAACACTTGCTTAGCAACACCCATTTTTCTTCCCAGTTTAGAGCTCTCACCTTCCTGACCTTTAGGCCACGTCCAGACTAGGGGAGGAAAATCGATCTTAGATACGCAACTTCAGCTACGTGAATAACGTAGCTGAAGTTGAATTTCTAAGATCGAGTTACTCACCCGTCCAGACGGCGCGGGATCGATATCCGCGGCTCTCCGTGTCGATTCCGGAACTCCGTTCGGGTTGATGGAGTTCCGGAATCGATGTAAGCGCGCTCGGGGATCGATACATCGCGTCCAGACTAGACGCGATATATTGATCCCCGAACAATCGATTTTAACCCGCCGATACAGTGGGTTAGTCTGGACGTGGGCTTAGTGACTTTATGTGACAGAGTGGAGGAGGGGCTGCAAACCTGCTTACTTCCCCTCTGCCATTGCTGCTGCTGTGCAAGCGTTTGGGGCATTATTTTTTATTAGAAGAGCTTTCTGACTGAACTGGTAGTCCATTTCTTAGCACAGTTATCATACCATCTCTTCTGGGACTTCTGCATTTTGCTCAGATGTTGACTCACAATAATTTCAGGAAATTTTACACTTGCAATACATTTCCATACTCTGTGTCATACTGGCTGTTCTCCTGAACATCTTATTCAAGAGCCCTTACATATGACCAAGGGTCATCATTAAATGGAGTGGGATCAGGGCCAGATTTTTTCCCTTTGTCCTGGATCCTTTGCACCACTTAGGCAGTGCAAAATGGTGAAATCTGGCCCTAACTGGTCATCTGAGAATGCCCTTGGTGTGGGGGAACTCTTAACTGGTGTAAAAGTGCAAGTGTAACACCGACAGACCCCAGTCATCAGCAGGCAATACTGAACCACGGACCTTCAGAGCTTAGTGCATGAGTCTCTACTGCATGAGCTAAAAGCCATATGGCTCTTAGCTAAGGCTGTAGAGCAGACTCATTTTCTCTCTCTCTAAGTGGTCTCAGTGCCACTAGATGGGACAGAACACCACACCCAGGAGCTGTGTGGGTTACACAAGCTCCCGTGCCAACTTCCATCCATGCTTGGCCTTAGGCATGTGTTGAGGTTGGGCTGAACACTCTTGCACTTCATCAGTTCTCAACTGGCACATGGGTCCTTGGAGACCATAGCCATTTAGCATAAATTAAAGCTGCTCCTAGGTTGCTCTGACCCCTGGGCTAGGTCAGCTGGAGAACAAAGTAACCATAATAGGGTCCCTGAATATCCTTGGGCTGAGTAGCTCTTGATGCAGGAGAGAATCTGTACCACTCAATCAGTTTCATATCAACGGTGGTTATTCCTCACACTAAGTAATTGCTGTACAGTCCAACGGCCGACCCATTAGAGGGTTGCTGCACTGACCCGAACTACCCTTCCACACCCAAACAAAATAAAACGAAACAAAAACCTGTCTTTCTGGTTGAAAATCTACAGGGCCATTTGATTGTGGCAGATGGTCACCTCTTCAACATGGTTTTAAAAAACAAAGCCACTCAGATCACAAACACTTCTATTGCCATAGATCAGGTGGGAATCAGTTCAGCAGACAAAATGTGTTTTTTTTTCTATGAACAACCAGACAGGCAAGAATGTGTCTGACCCTTTCAGAAGAACTTAAGAGCATCCAACTCCCATTAGGCCCCTTTGACTATCCTAGCCTTTATTAGGGATTAAAGTAGGAAAAATCTCCTGTAAGCCTGGGAAACTTTGTGATATAGGAAGAGCAAAAGAGTCAACCCAGTTATCCCAGTCAATTTTACAGAGCATGGATTTTTCAAGTTGTAACTAAACTGATCTGAGAAGCTTTCAGTATGGGAGTGAAAGACAGTCGTTTAGTCCTTGTAATCCATGGTTTTTCTGCAGGATCTGTATGAGCTAGGCTACTAAGGACCTGATCCTGCTGTCCTCTCTCAGACAAACTCCCATTGACAAACATACAGAGTTGTGGGTGTGCAGGTGGTGGAGGGATGATTTCTCAAATCACCACAATCTTTATTCACCCTGCACTCTGTCAAACTGTACTTCGTGGTGGCACCTTCCATGCCTCCTCAGAGCAAGCATGGTAGGAGGCTGCAGGTAGATCTACATGTAGGCATAAACACCTGTTTTCTCACAGACATAAGGCTACTGCAATCCTAAAGCAGTGAATCTCACCTCTCATCCTGCTGCAGCACTGTTCCTGGGGCCTAAGCAGAGGGCAAGGGTGGAGATTGGACAGCTAGCTGGATTCATTATTAACGGTAATTCAAGGATGGTGCAGTATTACCTTTTGTACTATGGTTTCAAGGAAAATCACCTCCGGAAAGTGGTCTCAGGAGCAATCACTTCCATGAGTGCTCTCAGTGGAGTTGGGTTATGAGGTAACCAGGAAGCAAATGTGTTACTCAATACATCTTTAATTAGTATTTTGTTGATGTTTTTTAATCTCCAAAAGACAAGAACATTGGAGTAATATATTACTTTTTCAGGGATAACTGCAGCTACTATGAGGGCTGACAAGGACCATCCATTGCTGATCTAAGTGACAGTAATTTTCTCAGAATTAATTTGCTTCTTTTTGCCAGGCACTTCACTATTAACGTCATGATTAATTATAAATCTGTGTTACAAAGACATAGAATTCCATATCAATGTTCCTTGTAATTCCTATATTCATAAAGTAAAACCAGCCTTTTTTTTATATACATACTTAGAGTACATTTCTACAATCCTAAAACCTTAAAAAAATCTCCCTCTGCTGCAAGAGTTTTCCTGCCCTGCAAGAGGAATTCCACTGTATAACAATGTATTCCTCTAAGAGTAACATGCAGGTCCTGAAAACAGTTGCATGCTACATTATATGTGTGAGAGAGAGAAGATACAAAGGAGTATAGATATGTGGTAGAATTATGTACTTGAAGTGTATTTGGCAAGCAGTGTCTAAGCCACACCTGTTCCAGTCAAAGGAGTATAAGTCTACCCGCTTGAATGTGTCTCCGCTATAAATTAGGCAAGGTGTGACCAAAGACAGAGGGAAGCATATTTATATAAAAGGTAATCAAAGTCATCAAGCTAACAAGGGGGGAGTAAGGTACCAGCATGAACTCTACAATCACAGTGTGTCATCCCTCCAGGAGAAAAGGAATTTCATCTAAGAATACATTTCTATAAAGACACGGAATCTGAACCTCAAATGACACACAACTGAATCAACTGATTATGTACAATATTAATGTACTGTGAGAGTATGTAGAATGAGGTATTTTATGGAAGTCTAACAGTGGTGACTGATACCATTGCAAATTATATACACTAACACTATGAGGAATTATGGATACTCACTGATATCATGCTATCAAGTCCGCGACCAAAGGGAGAAACAGATTTTCTCCCAGGCAAGAGGCTATCTACCTGTCTCTAATGTACATTAAGTAGTGTGGAATCAAAACAAGGGAAGCTCCATTTGCATATGAATCAGCAGGGGGGTGGGAAGTCCACTGGAAGGGAAGAACACCAGGAAGCCTTCCTGGCTTTTGAAACACAGACAATTAACTTTGCTATGATATAAGTGCAGGGTAGGGGTAAAAAAATGTTTGAGTTGTCCATCCTTTGTGGGATTCATGGGGCTAGAGCTCTTGAAATCACAGAATGTTGGATCCTTCAGCTGAGGAGGCTGAAGTCTCTAGGAACTGAGTATAGGTGAGAAACCTGCCTAGGCAAAGATTGTAACTTGCTGAAGTGAAGTTTTATGCTTAGAAGCATATTTTTACTTTTGTTTGCTTGTAACCATTTCTATCCTTACTCTTTTTACCTTGTATCACTTAAATTATGACTGAAATAAGAATGTTTGTCAAACACCATTTAAATTAATGAGCTTTTTTAAGAAGCTGGAATCGGTGACAGGAGATGGATCACTCAATTTCCTATTCTGTTCATTCCCTCTGGGGCACCTGACATCGGCCACTGTTGGAAGACAGAATACTGGGCTAGATAGCCCTTTGGTCTGACCCAGTATGGCTGTTCTTATGAGCGGCAATGTATTAACTTAATACCTTCTGTGAGTGTTCCAGGAGAGGGCTGGACACTACAGAGGCAGACTGTTTGGGAGAAATTCAGGACTTGAGGGGTGGTGGTGTTGGGGCCACTCTGCAAAACAGTAAATGGGTGGTGGAAGCTAGGATGTGACCTGCATGCTTATATAAGAACAGAAGAATGGCCATACTGGGTCGGACCAAAGGTCCATCAAGCCCAGTATCCTGTCTTCCGACAGTGGATGATGTCAGGTGCCCCAGAGGAAATCATTAATTGATCCATTCCCTGTTTCCCATTCCCAGCTTCTGGCAAACAGAGGCTACCACCACCATCCCTGCCCATCCTGGCTAATAGCCATTGATGGACCTATTCTCCGTGAATTTATCTAGTTATTTTTTGAACTCTGTTATAGTCTTGGCCTTCACAACATCCTCTGGCAAAGAGTTCCATCAGTTGACTGTGTGTTGTGTAAAGATATACTTCCTTTTGTTTGTTTTAAACCTACTGGCTGTTGGTAAGTAGGCTGAGAGTCATAGCAGCATAGCATTTAAGGCACCCAGAGTTACAGGGCAGGCAGTGACAGAACCCCTTACTGGCCTGGGTGGAACCCCAAAATGTTACAACCCACTTGTGCCTGTTGTAGTCCCCAGTTTCAGAACTACTCTCTGGACTGCTAATATTTTGACAAATTCAGAAAATAGCTGGGAACTCAAGTGAAAAGATAGAACTGTGGCCATGATGCTCAAAGAGGAAATGAAAAGGACTTGCAAATTCAGAGATGAATCCTGAGTTCAAATCATGGCTAGCTGAGTGGGATAAATATGGAAGGGCAAAGCTCCAGCTGTTTTTTCTTTATAGGCTCTAGAAGTGACTCCTCACAGTTTATTTTGAGGCCTATGTTCACAAAGGGAGAGCAATCTCTGTGACCAACTGTCAATGACTTCTCAGGATGATGTTTTGACTAGCCAATCATCTAAATAAGTGCAGAGAAAGATCTTCTGTCTCCTGACATGTGCAGCAACTATGGATAGGTACTTTGTAAGGACCCTGGGAATGGCAGAAAATACAAAAGGAAGAATACTGTATTGATAATGATTTTTCTCCACTATAAGATGCAGGTATTTTCAATAGTATGGCCTTTAGGAGTTCTTTAAAACAAAGCTGCAAAGCAATCCCCAAAGAAAGGGAAGAGATTATGTTGTCTCTAACATCCATATGGAATTGAAACTTCCTGATAAATGAGTTTAGTTTCCTGGGGATGAGAATGGGATACACCCTTCTGTCTTTTTTTTTCCCTCTCTTTTTTTTTAAAAACTATCTTAAATAAAAAACTTTTCCTCCTGTATTAATGCAGAACTCCCTCTACAGCCCCTGATCTTAGAAAGGAGAGAACCTTTGATTCTCATGGGATGGATGCCTGAAAAGGGCAGGAATAAGTGGAATTGGAAGGAAGATGGGTTTTGAATTGGATGGCATAGCTACTTATAACAATCTTTAGAATCCAACTGTCCAAAGTTATGGATTGTCAATTGTGTTAGAATTGACACAAGGGGTCTCCAAAGCATGTAGGGGAGGCACTGGTTATTACTGGGTTGCATCTATCCATCCTCATGTAAAACCTGAGGCATTAATTGAGGCCCAGAGGAAGACATGACAGAAGATTTATTCGTACTCTGGGGCTTAAAAGGCTTCTTTCTCGGCTGTTGCTCTGGAGGTGTTGATAATTTCTTCTCTGATAGAGAGAAGATAAGAATGAGGATGAAGCTGGAACATCTCTCAAGATCTGGCCATGGATTTAATATTCTTCATCCTCTCTAGAATTTTGTCCATCTTGGAACTAAAAACCCATCCCCTGTGAACAGGAGATCTAAAAGTGATGGAGTCCAGAGCGGAGACAGGAGTGGAGATATGCTTATTTCCTCCACCCTTCTTTTGTCTGGAGGAGGACTGTCCATATGGATAGGGGCTGTAGTTAGACCCAATAACTTATGAGTTAAAGATGGATCCAAGTGGTGAATCTGTGTCATCACTATTAGTGGCTGAGGCATCGCCATAGTGCTGACAGGCTGATCTGAGTTACTTGGAGCCTTCTCTTTAGCCTAGAACTCAGATCTTTAATCTTAACTGAAGAATCCAGTAATTTAGGATTTGAAACACCTGAGTCCACAGGATGTGTCTTGGCACTGGCCATAATCTTTTCTGATCTCCAGTTCCTTACATGCCATTCAATTAGATGGGTCTGGGAACTCTCTCTCATGAACGCAGCAAAGAATCCTGTGGCACCTTATAGACTAACAGACGTTTTGGAGCATGAGCTTTCGTGGGTGAATACCCACTTCCTCAGATGCATGTCTCTCTCATGAACTGGCTCTAGACAAAGCGGCCAGCAACAATGAGAGGTCTCCATTTTTAGATTTTGGATCCTTTGAGCCACAGAGCTCTTAGAACTTGGCACTGAAGTAGACAATTTTTGTACTGTCTTAGGCTTCTTGATCTTCAGATATAACTATCTCAGATACAAATAAAACCTGACTAAAAACTATCCCTGAAGCATACATTTTATAGTTAGTGTCTGTGGTTAGCTGTTAAAACTAGCTAAGATAGATTAAACACTAAAAAATGTTAATAGATGTAGGGAAGATGGATCCAGGGAAAGCCTGAGGAAATGAATTGGCCAGAGCACCCCTCCCCCTTTTATAACCTCACCCTCAGAATATCCAGGGGAGGGCTAAGCAGGGCAAACAAGCATGTCACAATCCAAGCTGCAGGGTCGGTGCATCCCAGAAGCGGGACTACGCGGAGGACATTCAAAGAAAAAAAAAAGCCTTCAACTGCAAGTGACAGTTCAAATAAAGTACTTTCCAACATTTCCTTTATCAATGTGAAGAAAACAGATTTCTGCAATGACAAGCGAAGATGGAATTTCTGCAAAGATTCAATCAAAATGGGAAAAGAAATCTGGGGGACTGGACAATATAGCTGCATATGCTGCTGTCAATGCTTTGATAAACTACAGAATGCATCATTCCTCCTTCACTATTGTGAAAGCTACTCTGGCCAGCTGTGTGTAACCCAACTTCAGGTGTCATTTATTGTACAATATGTACAAGCATCCATGCAAACTTCTCATCTATGGTGCTGAAGGTTTATAATAGTCAAATGTTTCAGTTGGTTTTCGGTCTTAGAAAAGAGTTCAATAATGAAGGGAGTGCTCTGATTCTTTAGAATAATCACGCGGTAGCTTCCTGTGTCATATTCCACTCTGAGAAGCTGTCACTTCTTCCAGCCAGACTGATTTTTGAACAAACAGAAGGCTGTTGAGTCTGACTTTGTGTCATAAGGCAAAGAAGAAACATCCTTGTATGTGAAAATTCATCTCGGACCAGGAATAAGGGCTCGCTGATAACAGCTTTTTTCTTCCAGATTGTAAAATGATTGGCTTGCCTAGTTATATAAGCCTAGTAACCACATCAAAGTGCTTGAAAGTCAAGCCACCCACAATGCTGAAGAATATGATGAGATACTGAAGATGAGAAATATGAAGTTGTGGCTGAAAATAGGGGTTTTTATTTTTCAAGTTAATCACAATATGAAGACGCTAAGAGCTCTAGACCAAAAAAAGCCTTCAGAAACAACTGAGGTCTATGAAAGGAATCAACAATATTCGTCAACATACTTCATCTGAGGTCTGATAACTCAAATTCTTGTCACAGTCATTGAATTAAGAAAAATTAGACTTGAAGTTGTGGTGGCAGCAGTAAAGGCAGCCAAAGTTTAGCTTAACAAGGAGGACCTATACAATCAATTCTGCCTGTTGTGTGATGTTTTACCAATGCTGCTGAAACTGGACGATAATCAGACATAAAATGGATTGAGTTGTTCAGTAAGTGTGGGAATCCAAACCTTCTTAAGCTGTGTCTTGTCCATACTAGTATATAATGTTCCTGCAGAGAAAATATTTCCTCTATGATGCAGCTGAACATTGATGAGAGGATGAGGGTGGAGAAGTACTCTGTAGAAAAGCAAAACTTTATTTTAAACTGAACTACAAAATGGGCTGGTTGACTTCTATAATTTTGTAACAAAAAGCAATTCCTTATTCTGTGTCTACACTATGGGATTATACTGACTTTACAGAAACCGTTTTTTAAAAACAGATTGTATAAAGTCGAGTGCACGTGGCCACACTAAGCACATTAATTTGGCGGTGTGCGTCCATGTACCGAGGCTGGTGTCGATTTCCGGAGCGTTGCACTGTGGGTAGCTATCCCATAGCTATCCCATAGTTCCCACAGTCACCCCCACCCTTGGAATTCTGGGTTGAGATCCCAGTGCCTGATGGGGCAAAAAACATTGTTGCAGGTGGTTCTGGGTACAGCCTTATCCCTCTCTCTATGAAAGCAGCAGACAACCGTTTCACGCCTCTTTTCCTGGGTGAACTGTGCAAACGCCATAGCACAGCAAGCGTGGACCCTGCTGAGCTCAAGACAGCAATCATGGACGTTGTAAACACCTCGTGCATTATTGTGCAGTCTATGCTGAAACAGGACCTGCAAAACCAGGCGAGGAGGCGGCAGCTACAGCAGCACGGCAACATGAGTGATGACATGGACACAGAATTCTCTCAAACCGCAGGCCCCTGCGCTTTGGAGATCATGCTGGTAATGGGGCAGGTTCTAGCCATTGAACGCCGATTTTGGGTCTGGGAAACAAGCACAGACTGGTGGGACTGCATAGTTTTGCAGGTTTGGGATGATTCCAGTGCTGCAAAACTTTCGCATGCATAAAGGCACTTTCATGGAACTTTGTGACTTGCTTTCCCTTGCCCTGAAACGCCAGAATACCAAGATGAAAGCAGCCCTCACAGTTCACAAGCGAGTGGCAATAGCCCTCTGGAAGCTTGCAATGCCAGACAGCTGCCAGTCAGTCGAGAATCAATTTGGAGTGGGCAAATCTACTGTGGGGGCTGCTGTGATGCAAGTAGCCAAAGCAATCATTAAACTGCCTCTACGAAAGGTTGTGACTCTGGGAAATGTGCAGGTCATAGTGGATGGCTTTGCTGCAATGGGATTCCCTAACTGTGGTGGGGCAATAGATGGAATCCATATCCCTATCTTGGCACTGGAGCACCAGGGCATCCAGTATGTAAACCAAAAGGGGTACTTTTCCATGGTGTTGCAAGCACTGGTGGATCACAAGGGATGTTTCACCAACATCCATGTGGGATGGCCAGGAAGGGTTCATGATGCTCGCTTCTTCAGGAACACTACTCCGTTTAAACGGCTGCAGCAAGGGAATTACTTCCCAGACCAGAAAATAACAGCTGGGGGATGTTGAAATGCCTGTTGTTATCCTGGGGGACCCAGCCTACCCCTTGATGCCATGGCTCATGAAGCCATACACAGGCAGCCTGGACAGTAGTCAGGAGCTGTTCAACTACAGGCTGAGCAAGTGCAGAATGGTGGCAGAATGTGCATTTGGCCATTTAAAGGCGCACATTACTGACTCGATCAGACCTCAGCCAAACCAATGTCCCCTTTGTTATTGCTGCTTGCTGTGTTCCACAATCTGTGAGAGTAAGGGGGAGACCTTTATGGCAGGGTGGGAGGCTGAGGCAAATCGCCCTGGTGTCTGGCTGCGCGTAATCAGCGGCCAGGTGATTAGAAGAGCACACCAAGAGGCGGTGCGCATCAGAGAAGCTTTGAAAATGAGTTTCATTACAGGCCAGGGTATGGAGTGACTGCTGTATTTGTTTCCCCTTGATGAATCCCCCCTCCTTGATTGACTCACTCACTGTAAACAACCCACCCTCCCCCTTGGATTACAGCTTGCTTAAGGAAATAAAGTCACTATCATTTAAAAATCACATTCTTTATTAATTCATTATAAAAAGAGAGAGAACTGACAAGGTAGCCCGGGTGTGGTTTGGGAGAGGATAGGAGGGAAGCAAAGGGACACTAAAAAAAATTTCAAAGTAATGACAGCCTTTTGGTTAGGCTGTCCACAGGGGTGGAGTAGGCGGGTGCACGGAGCCTCCCTCCACGCGTTCTTACACGTCTGGGTGAGGAGGCTAAGGAACATGGTGAGGGGGGAGGGTGGTTATATAGGGGCTGCAGCAGCACTCTGTGACCCTGCTGCTGTTCCTGAAGCTCCACCAGACGCCACAGCATGTCAGTTTGATCACTCAGTGGCCCCAGAGTTGCATCCCACCACCACTGATCTTCCTGCCTACACTTCTGATCTTCCTGCTGCCACTTCTCATCTCGCGCATCCCTCCTGTCCTCACGTTCACTGGCATCTTTCCTGTAATTTGCTACCACGTCCTTCCACTCATTCAGATTTCATTGCGGTCACTTCCATGATTTCCGAGAACATTTCGTCTCACATCTTTTTTCCTACCACCTTATCCACCTTCGGGATGAGTAGGGAGGCTTGAAAAATTTGCAGCTGCATGAGGGAGGGGAGAAAAAAGGAGAGAAGTATTTTAAAAGATACATTTTAAACAACAATGCTTATACTCTTTCACAGTGAACAACACTATTCACCTTACATAGCACATGTGATTTGACTACAAGGTCGCATTTTGCATCTTAATATTGAGTGCCTGCGGCTCTGGTGTTAGAGATCTCACAGACGCAGGTCTGGGCAGCAGATTTCGGCTTGCATGCGGTCATGGTAAGCCATTGTCTTCTGCAGCCTTCATATATCCAGCGCCCTCCTTTACCAAATAGCAAGCCAAGCCCGTTCAGTGCTGCTTCTTTCCTGTTAACATGCAGCAGAAGAAACCACCCCCCAATCAATTCTCTGGGATGATTGCTTTACCCTTCCTCCCACAGCGTGGCTGGTAGCAGGGAAGATTCCAGCTAGCCAAATGAGAAAAAGGTCAGCCCCAATCACCCGCTCCCCTTCCCCTGCTTGGCTACCTGCAAGGAAGGATTTCTTTTACGCAACAGGCAAACAGCTCAGTAGGAATGGCCATCTCTGTCCCCTTAATTAAATTCCGGAATTTCAGTCAGGTTACCATGAAAGATATCACTCTCCTGAGGATAACACAGCAAGAAAGAACGGACGTTGCTTGAATGCCAGCAAACATCAGGACTATACGCAGCTAGGCTTTGTCATGCAATGATACCAGATTACTTGCTACATGCATGGCATCGTAAAGTGTCCTACCATGGAGGATGGAATAAGGCGGCCCTGTCCAGAAACCTTCTGCAAAGGCTTTTGGAGTACCTCCAGGAAAGCTTCATGGAGATGTCCCTGGAGAATTTCTGCTCCAGCCCCAGACGTTAACAGACTTTTCCAGTAACTGTACTGGCTGCGAATGCATCCCACATCCTCAGGGCAAATTAATCATTAAAAACACTTGCTTTTAAACCATATTTTATATTTACAAAGGTACACTCACCAGAGGTCCCTTCCATGGCTTCATAGTCTGTGACAGTGGCTTGGGAGGGCAATTCTGTCAGGGTGAGAAAAAGGTCCTGGCTGTTAGGGAGAACGGAGTGCTGTGTGCTCTCTGCAAGCTCATCCTCCTCTTCATCTTCCCTGTCCGCAGAGTCCTCAGCCAGGCTGAGATTACCACCCCCACCTCTGAATCCACGGACAGGGGTGGGGTAGTGGTGGCGGACCCCCCCGAGAATTGCATGCAGCTCAGCGTAGAAGCGGCATGTTTTCGGCCCTGCCCGGACCTTCCGTTTGCTTCTTTGGTTTTCTGGCAGGCTTGTCTGAGCTCCTTAACTTTCCCACGGCACTGTACTGAGTCCCTGGTGTGGCCTCTCTGCATCATGGCCTTGGAAATTTTCTCAAATGTTTTTTCATTTCATCTTTTGGAACGGAGTTCTGTTAACACGGAATCCTCTTCCCATACAGCGATCAGATCCAGTACCTCCCGTGCGGTCCACGCTGGAGCTCTTTTGATTCTCAGGAGACTGCATTGTTACCTGAGCTGATAAGCTCTGCCTGGTCACCTGTGCTGGTGAGCTCTCCATGCTGACCAAACAGGAAATGAAATTCAAAAGTTTTCAGGGCTTTTCCTGTCTATCTGGCCAGTGCATCCAAGTTCAGATGGCTTTCCAGAACGGTCACAATGGTGCACTGTGGGATACCGCCCGGAGGCCAATACTGTCGAAATGCGGCCACACTAACCCTAATCCAACATGGCAATACCGATTTCAGTGCTACTCCCCTCGTCAGGGAGGAGTACAGAAATCGGTTTTAAGAGCCCTTTGTATCAACATAAAGGGCTTCGTTGTGTGGACGAGTGCAGGGTTAAATCTGTTTAACTCTGCTAAATTCGGTATAAACACGTAGGGTAGACCAGGCCTTAAAGTCTTCAAAAAGGGTCCAAAAGTATTTCTTTAAGAACACAATATAGTTTAGGACTGCTTTGACAGTTTAAAAGGTCTTTGCCTCTTGAAAATGGCTTTTTCTTTTAATGTTAGAAATGGCCACCCGTGCAATGGTTTTCATATTTCTGATATTTATTTTGCTATAAATATCTTGAGGGTTTGATGTTGAGTAAGTTAATCAAAGGTTTAAATGTATGCACCTCCATATAGTTTACATCATTTTCAGTGCTGTCAACCAGTTATTAACAAACTTTAAAGCAAATAAAACTGAATATTTTGTAACTTGAATTCTTCAGTCTTGTTTTTACTTCTTCTATTTGAGAATCTGTAACCCAAGAATAGGAAAATGACACAAAGTTGTAGACGGCTGAGTAGATTCTTCAGGGTAAAGTAGGGGAGGAGACAAGAGCAGAAAGGTAAATGGGAGCCAGATTGTGCAGGGTCTTGAAGACAAATACATGGTGCTTGTGTCATGCAGAGAATGAGAGAAAGTCAGTGAAATATTTGAAGTGGGGCTGCAAGGAACATAGTTTCAATAATGATCATTTTGTCCAGACTGAAGGAGATGTGGTGAGGTGAATGTCACAGAGAAGGCTGCAATATCTGAGCTAAGAGACAACCTCAATGTGGTTCTTTGGGGTGGAAATGGATGGATTTTGGAGATGATGTTGAGTAGAACAGTCAAGACTTACTGACATCAATCTGTCCTCTAGGGGCTGCAACTGTTCTTCTTCCAAACATACTACAATACCCATTTTTCACTCCCATCAGGCTTTTAATGTGGAAGTGGGCTGAAAGGATATAGCACATAAAGAGGTGCCATCATTATTAGTGTGTAATTAGTTAAGGTTACATGAGTCTATTATATAGGATGAATAATTTTTATATTGGTTGCTTTTACTCATTGTGAAAGGTTCCAGTGAAATTGATGGGTGAATGTTACAAATCAAAATAAAACATCAGTTTGGGGGCAGAAAAAGCAGGAGCACAAGAAGTCAAAGTGAAACCAAGGAAGGTCAGTTCAGGAAGGACAGCAGAGTTGCTGCCTTGTATAGAAAAGAGAGGGAGGCAGTTATTAATGACTGTTTTCAAATGCTAGTGGGTGGCATGAAGATCCTACGCCTATCCTGATATACAAATATTTACTATTGAGAGAGCAGTGACATGAAGTACTAAAGCAGCTAAAATAATTTCAGAGCTGTTTTAGGTGGAACCACTGTTGATTGACAGAGTTTGAAAAAGCCATCATTTCAAATTTAACTAAGAATACACTGATTTGATTTTTTTATTTTTTAAAGTACATAGCACACATGTGGCTCATAAATCCTGTTTCCTGTCAGGGATGCTAGCATTTCTTAACTCAAAAATGGTAGGCACACAGAACTGAATGTTTAATATATGTAGTCTAAAAGGTGACTTGCATGACTTTTTAAAAAGTGATTCTGCCAAAACAGGCAAAATGTCATGCATCTTAAGAAAGAACAGTTATTCTTTAACTAATGATGAATAGACTAATTAAGTAACTTCAAAAGTAAAGCTTTTGCTAACTTATTGCTTCAGTCGGCCATGCATTCACTCTAATAGCCTACTTATCGATGCTATGTAATCTCACATTGAAATGATTACCAACAAATCATTTGGAGCCTTCATTGATTTGTTACACAGGTTTCTTTTCAGTCAGTACCCGGATATGCTTTAGATGAGACCTGAGTGGTTTGAACAATGCATTTCCCTTGGACTGCCTAATTGAAACCTGTTCAATGCCTGGGAGAGGACAATGGGTTAGGAAGCGTTAAGGAACAAAGTTGAGTCTTTCCTTAGGTTCCAGAGAGCACTAGAAAGGAGCAGTTCCTGCAAATCTGGCCAGGGCACCATCACCCAGAGAGCTGTGGCCTGCCAGGTAAGTGGGTGTTCAGCCCCTAACCAGCTAATAAGTATGCTGCAACTGGCAGCACAATGTAGCCATATGGAACACTTATAAAGTGCTGCTAATCTCTCTATAGATAGGGAAAGAATCAGAAAGTTGCAGAGGGATAGATTTTCAAGGATCTTTATGTCCCTTCAGATGCAGATAGGCACTTAAAAATCCCACTAAGTGACTAAATAAACTGGGCTCTTAAATATTATTTCAATTGATGAGATAAGTGCCTAATCTGCTTAAGCACTTCTGAAAACCACATTAGTTTCCAATCTGCATCTACAGGCATCTAAAGACCTTTGAAAATCTGGCCCAGAATGACTCTGCCCTGGATCTCAAAGCAAGTCTGGCACAGTGGGGACTAGAATCATAGAATATCAGGGTTGGAAGGAACCTCAGGAGGTCATCTAGTCCAACCCCCTGCTCAAAGCAGGACCAATTTCCAACTAAATCATCCCAGCCAGGGCTTTGTCAAGCCTGATCTTAAAAACCTCTAAGGAAGGAGATTCCGCTGCCTCTCTTGGCAACCCATTCCAGTGCTTCACCACCCTCCTAGTAAAAAAGTTTTTCCTAATATCCAACCTAAACCTCCCCACTGCAACTTGAGATCGTTACTCCTTGTTCTGTCATCTCATACCACTGAGAACAGTCTAGATCCAACCTCTTTGGAACCCCCTTTCAGGTAGTTGAAAGCAGCTATCAAATCCCCCCTCACTCTTCTCTTCTGCAGACTAAACAATCCCAATTTCCTCAGCCTCTCCTCATAAGTCATGTGCTCCAGCCCCCTAATCATTTTTGTTTCCTCTGTTGGATGCTTTCCAATTTATTTACATCCTTCTTGTAGTGTGGGGCCCAAAACTGGACACAGTACTCCAGATGAGGCCTCACCAATGCCAATAGAGGGGAATGATCACGCCCCTCGATCTGCTGGCAATGCCCCTACTTGTACAGCCCAAAATGCCATTAGCCTTCTTGGCAACAAAGGCACACTGTTGACTCATATCCAGCTTCTCATCCATTGTAACCCGTAGGTCCTTTTCTGCAGAAATGCTTCCTAGCCATTCAGTCCCTAGTCTGTAACAGTTAATGGGATTCTTCCGTCTTTAGTGCAGGACTCTGCCCTTGTCCTTGTTGAACCTCATCAGGTTTCTTTTGGCCCAGTCCTCTAATTTCTCTAGGTCCCTCTGTATCTTATCCCTACCCTCCAGTGTATCTACCACTCTTCCCAGTTTAGTGTCATCTGCAAACTTGTGAATGTGCAGTCCATGCCATCCTCCAGATCATTAATGAAGATATTGAACAAAATCGGCCCCAGGACCGACCCTTGGGGCACTCTGCTTGAAACTGGCTGCCAACTAGACATGGAGCCATTGATCACTACCTGTTGAGCCCGACCATCTAGCCAGCTTTCTATCCACCTTATAGTCCAATCGTTCAGCCCATATTTCTTTAACTTGCTGGCAAGAATACTGTGGAAGACCATGTCAAAAGCTTTGCTAAAGACAAGGAACAATATGTCCACTGCTTTCCCCTCATCCACAGACCAGTTATCTCCTCATTGAAGGCAATTAGGTTAGTCAGGCATGACTTGTCCTTGGTGAATTCATGTTGACTGTTCCTGATCACTTTCCTCTCCTCCAAGTGCTTCAGAATTGATTCCTTGAGGACCTGCGCCATGATTTTTCCAGGGACTGAGGTGAGGCTGACTGGCCTGTAGTTCTCCGGATCCTCCTTCTTCCCTTTTTCAAAAATAGGCACTACAGTAAGTCTAGAGTCTAGTCTCCGACTTCCAGTTCCATTCTGCAAACACCCCCAACCTACACACTGCCTTCCATGGACAAGGGGAACATTCTTTTTAGAGCAGCAAAAACATGTTCTTGGTAGCATGCCATGAACTAGCCTGCCATACAGAATCATTCTTGTTCTGTACCTAGAACTGGCGCTGCTCCACTATCCTTCCCCTACCCCCAAGCCTCTTGCATATCTCAGATAAGAGGAACAGGAGGAGAAGGAAAAGGATTTTGCCCTATATACATCTTCACATGCAATAATACATATTTATGATGGCTTTATGTGACATACTAAGGAGAGTGTTCTGTTCATAATTTGGCTTCTGCTGTACTTACAGCCTTAAACCGGGTTTTGAGCTTTGAACTCAAAATATATGGGCAAAGTTTTGAACAAGTAGTATTTCCATCATCGGCTATCGCTCGATATGAGGATGATTTCTGCTGGGGGGTGGGAGGAGTCACCAATGAGATGCAAGATGGCCAAGGAGTCCAATTCCTGCTTTACAGGTTTTTCCACATGTGACAGGTGGTTGCTTGGAAAGAGCACAAAGTATTTGTATAACATACTTACAATTACAGTATTCTGAGTGTATATATACACACTTTACAGAATACATAGGTGGAAACTAATGACCAATATATAGATGGTGAGGTTTTTTTTTTAACCTTTGTATAGTGAAAATTGTTACTATATCTGCTTACTGAAGTTACATTGTATCATCCTATGTAAGACCTCAAATTAACCTGCATTAAAAACGTGCACCAGATGAACAAAGGGAAGGGGGGATATTTCTTAGGTTGTAGCTATTTCTGTAAAAAATCCAAGCCCATTAATGAGTCCCCACCCCCACTCACACCCCCAGTTTGTATGATGTTATAAAAATAAGGGACTAAATTCTTTTCTGACTCATGTCTTCTGAAATCTCATTGAAATCATTAGTGTTGCACAGACATAAATCAGAGTGCCCTTTTCTGCTGTGGAAAAGAGACTGTCAGATATGTTTATGGAACGGACTACCTGTTTTGGGGAATGACCTAATCAGGAGAACTACCAGCAGAGTTACTGTGCAGTGCAGGGAGAAGGTAAATAGGTTCTCTCTCAACTGTGAGAAAAGTAAGTATTGGGTCTGCCAGTTATGACAGAGATCATGCTGTCACTTTATAAAACAGGGATCAGCAACCTTTGGCATGTGGCCCACCACGGTAAGCACCATGGCAGGCTGGGCCAGTTTACCTGCCATGCCCACAGTTTTGGCTGATTGTGGCTCCCATTGGCTGTGGTTTGCTGTTCCAGGCCAATGAGGGCTGCGGGAAGCGGTGTTGGCAAAGGGACGTACTGGCTGCCACTTCCCGCAGCCCCCATTGGTCTTGAGAGGAGAATCGTGGCCAGTGGAAGCCATGATTGGCCAAACCTGCGGCCATGGCAAGTGAACAAACCGGACCGGCCCGCCAGGGTGCTTATCCTGGTGGGCCACATGCCAAAGGTTGCCAATTCCTGTTATAAAAAGATATAAGGGCTATTTCCTTGTATTTCTTGAGCATTATATTATAAGACTTTTTCTTAATGAATAGGAAGGACATGCCTATTCCACATTTATAAATAAAAGAAAACAGAGGAAAAAATTAGAGCTATCAATTAACTGCAGTTAATGCATGTGATTAATGCAAAACAAATTAACTAGATTAAAATGGTGATTAGTTATGACTACTTTTGAATCATACTGTCAAACAGAATATCAATTTAAATTTATTATAAATACAATGTCACCCGAAAGTGAGAGTGGGTTTTCGCATGGTATTGTTTTTGCCAGCATTGCAAGGTATTTATGTGGCAGGTGCGCTAAACTTTCATATGCCCCTTCATGCTTCAACTTGTAGGCTCTAAAGTTGTACATTGTTTGATTTGAGGGCAGTTATGTAAAAAAGAATCCACATTTGTAAGTTAAACTTTTGTGATAAAGAGATCGCACTATAGTACTTGTATGTATTGAAAAATACTCGTTTCTTTTTACAGTGCAAATATTTGTAATAAAAATATAAAGTGAGTACTGTACACTTTGTATTCTGTGTTGTAACTGAAATCAATATATTTGAAAATGTAGAACATCCAAAATATTTGTAATAAAATACCATTTTACATTTAATAGTGCAATTAAAACAGCAAATTGAGATTGTTTTTTAATCTCATAATTGCAATTATTTTTAAATCGCTTGACAGCCCTATTTTTATTTCCATTGGTGAATACTGTGCTGTCTTACCTATTATCAGTAACTTCTGAATGAAATAAATCCTTATTCTTTATGTAGGTAAAGAATATGCCTTTCCACATGAGGTACTTTTTTTAAGCAGCTGATAGGTCTCATCTGCCTCAAAATACCATATGTTTAGAAAGAGGCAAGGTGGATGAGGGTAATCCCTTTTATTGGGCCAACTTCCGTTGCTGAAAGAGACAAATGTAGAGGACCTGAAGAGCTCTGTAGCTCGAAAACCTAGCTTTCTCCACTTTGTCTCTCTAATATCCTGGGACCAATATGTCTACAACACCGTAAATGTATGTTTAGAGAGAACTATTACTACACAGAGCTCAGTAAAAGACATTTACAACAATAATTGTTAAAATAAGGGCTGAAGGGAGGGTTTAGGGAAGAGCCACCTTCTCTGTGAAGGTATTTGTTTGTGCAGAACAAAACAGGTCAGCTTTTAAAGACTCTTGACTTTTCAGACAGATTTAAATAAAAGTGAGTATTATAATTTATGAATGCGTCCACATTTCTGCTTCTAAAAATTCAAAGTGTTACTAATAAGAATAAAGCATCACAAGCCTAAGGAACCCCTCACTTGCAAGAAAACATTGCTGCTGGTTGTTTAGCAGTGGGGTGCTGGAAGAAAGCCAGTGTGGAAATTCATTCACAATACTCTACAAACCTGGAGCAATTTTTTTTCACCCCATGAGAATGTGATGGAAAAGCAGAAAACAAGGGCATAGGATCTAGACAGGCTACCCCACTGGTTCTCAACTATAAGACGGTGGAGTGACTCCATGGGGTCCCTAGTAGATGCCTGAGGAGGTATGCCTGTTCCCACTCCCTGTCAATGGCCTTTCACTGAACAGGATTTGTTCAGACGCTTGCAAACAGTTTTTCCTCAGATATCGGATTATCCCATTAACCCCTGCAACAATTCTCACAATTCCCTTTTTAGATTCAGCTCCTTTGAAACAATGTGGGAACTGGTGCAAAGGACTCTGAATGCAGTTGAGGAAGACAGTGTGAATGGCTGAATGGGAAGCTATGGTATAAAAAGGGTGATGTATTCTCCTGGGTTCCCCTACTGTGGCAGCCTGTATTAGTCAGAAGACTGAGTTAGCATTTGAACTTGAACATAGAGCTCTTTGTAGAAAAACGTTTTGTTTTCCCCCGAGATTTTCTATAATCTACAATTTTACTGCTGTTTTCTTTATGTATTTTCAAATTTTCCAAATTCTCCCACTGTTTATGACTTTCACTTTCCCCATTTTCTTTCAGATAGTTTCACTCCAATTATTTGCTTGCATCCTGATGGAACAGCAATCAAGGTTCTTCCACCTCCTGCACCTAAACTTTAAATTAGTTCACAAGGAACATCTAGAAATCCTAGAGTTATCATACAAATCTTCTAATTTTTAATCAAGGTAAGAAGCTCATAAACCCACTTGAGTTCTAATGAGCTGTAGAGCGCCACATTCATTTCTGCATTTAGGATTTCAAAGATGCCCTGAGCACTGAGTAACAGCCTAATTAATGAGAAGTTTCCATGGCAAGTGTGGTTCAAGGAATCCATGTTCCTAGCCCAGACACTTGTCAACTGCTGCTGTATTAATGGTGATGGAATGCTCATATATTTTCATCCTTTTTTCCATAACAGGTGCATTCTGTCTTATGTAAAGTGAATGTTCCTTTGGCCCAGTAACAAAGCCAAATCCTGCTCCCTATACACAAAGCATGCAGTGTCCCCTTGTCTACAAGTATAGTTATGTGAACAAAATAACCAGAATTTAGCTAGTCATTTTTAGCATTTTACTGTTTAGTTGACATTACTGCTCCAGGCATTATGCATCTGCATAGTTCAATAGTTAATGCCACTTTCTAGCAACAGTTATACATCTCCAAATTCAGTTTTATTCAAATAATTAAAATTAGAATTGTATCAGTGAGAGGGAAATTGGAATGCAATTATAAAATGTCAGCTTACCAGAATAAAGGCACTAGTATGTAATTAAAGTAGCAGGCTCTGTTTTAAACTTCATTAAACACTATTATAATAAAATTATTATAAGGCCACACATTTATTATTTAAAAAATGGCTGGGAAAAGAATAGCATTTTGAGGTTGTGACACATGCCACTGTTTTTCACACTGCCTATTTGTGAAATGCTAAAAAACACTTCTGACTCACTTACTTTTGAAAATAATGTTAAATTGTTGTAGCTGTAGTACAATCAACATGCTTCAAGTTCATGTCTGTGACCAATTGAAACTATTTATGCTAAACGATCTGTTCCACCTGGTATTTAGCTGTGATGCTGAGTTAGTTTCCCAGACCTAAAGAGCAGCTCTGTGAGCTTGAAAGCTTGTCTCTTGCCAACGGAAGTGGAGCCAATAAAAGATATTACCTTATCCTTCAAGTGTGGGCATTTCGGAAAAAACTAAAACCCAACATGTAAAACTCCACTAATCAATAGCTAGTACATACTGGATAAGAAAAACAAGACCCCTTTCTCACAGAAAATGCTGTGCTTTCTCTACTGAGATCTCTACTAGCAGGCATTGAGTTCAGTCCTGATGTTGTGGATGAGGGACACAGCAGGACTATCAACATCTCTGTTTAGCAGGGTGCTTTCTTACTCATGATTCAATAAAGTGAGGTTAGCAGAGGGAATTGGGTGCAGAAGGGTGGTGGGCTGGAAAGAACATGGTGCCTAGCTTACAGCACAAGGCTGTGAGAAGTAATATTTCCTGGAAAATGTCAGAAGCATTTTTTCCGCCATGCACCAGATCAAATGACTGCTCATATTCTCCTTTTAAAAAGTGAAACTCCGAAACACAGTTGAGACAGCCATTACTCTTGGTGCTGTTAGAAGTATGTGAAAATCCAAAGTATAGCTGCTAAGCCCATCATTCACATTTCACCAAATTTTATTTAAACACTCATTCAAAGATCTTGCCCTCCCTCTGCTCCCCCAATACCAAATTTTCCTCTTACTTAGCTACGTTCATTACAGCATCAAGCAGGGAGGTTTGTCACAATGCTGAACACTATGCATACCTCTCTGAGCTATGGTGGTTAAAACTAGGTCTTCGGCTTGCCACGCTGTTCTCACACACATACATAGAGAGAGGAACAGAATATTTAATTCAGCTTGTGATTTTTTTTTAAATGAACTCCACTAAGGTAAGACAAGAATTTACTAAGTCTTTTGTTACACAATACATTCATAGTCAAAGAACATAAAAACATGGCATTGCTGGTAATGTTAACACTTCAGTTGTAATGCAGCTGTGTTACTGTGGGAAAAATCAGGTACTAAGACATTTATTTTGACACCTCAAAAAAAGTGCTTATGAACTCTAGGCCAGAATCTGGCATCCAAGTGCTCATCTCTCTCACTAAAGTTAAAAGAAGTGAGAAGGTATCTTTTAAGCTCTCCTGATTAAGTCCTTTACTGTGACTCTAGAAGTTAAAGAATTTTAATTAGTGGTAAGCCATCAAAAGGATTCCATATTAAGTTTGGATTTTCACAAGAAGTGGGGATGTTTATAGGAAATGTATATGAAACTATTATATTTGGCATGAAATCATGATAGCTGACTCTCACATATGAGACCTGGAGACATAAGAATAATTCCCTAGGTGATATTTCATGCACTGACTTCCAGTTCCTTCCTAGACAAGATGTGCAGAGGTGTATGAAGATGAACAACAATGAAATTGAAAGTAAAAACTTTCAAACCACAAAAAAGGCTATATACTGACCAGTTATTTAACCTGCACTTGGTTCCCCATTATTAATTTTAGTTTCATTCTAGTATAATAGTTCACTGTGAGAAGGCTATGTTCCTTATAAAGCAGTGGAAAAAAAATTGGAAAGCCAAGAAACACTTTACTTTATGCAATTACAAAGTTGCTGTGCTATGCAGCTGTGGTTTTCCCTATGACGCTCCTGTACATTTACTCTTAATGCCACCTATAGATATATTAGCAATTTAGTCTGCATATTTCTGAGCATTCTCATCTACTGGATCACAGATTTAGGTGGAAAGAAAAATCATTATCTGTCAGTTTCATCTTTCTATAGCATATTCACCAATCACCACTTCTTGATAATTCTTTATCTACTAAAATCTGGGGGCAGTTTAATCTGGCAGCCACTCGGGTCAACCTTGCTTTAGGGTCCAAACCAGTTTCTTTGTGGAAGCTGTATCTCACGCCCATATGTTTTAAGAATCTATTTGATGACACTATCACTGTTGAGCCGTTTGAAAGAAACATTTCATCCTACTCTCTCATTCAAACTACAATTGAGTGTCCTAATACTTTAAGTATATCTAATTGACACCTCTGTCTGCAGCCTCCTCTTTAGGTTAGACTTAGCCTGGGCAATTGTACCTCTTAATCACTCCATTTACTTTATTCCAGCTACCCCCATACCTGTCACTCCAGAACATCACAAAATATTAGTGTCAAGTTTTCAAAAAAAAAAAAAAAAATTGAAATTAAGTGAAAGTGGCTTTGCTGTCACCTGGCTTCAAATCAGGAAGCAGGTGACAATAAATGCTTGTATTTCAAAATGCTCAGTGACAATGTGTCATTAGGCAGTTTCTTTGAATTTAGAGTCTTGACATCCAGAATCCACAAAAACAAAATTTGGCAAATGGACAATGCTACTGTGGTGGGTCCCTCACTTTTCCTTGGTGTGGTGGGCCAGGGTCTTGCCCCTGCCCCTAGTCTTGGGATCCACTAGTGCTCTGGAGTGGGAGAGAAGGGGAGTGGGGAAGGGACCCAGTCCACCGCTTACTCTGGTTCCAGCCCCTTCAGCTTCCTAGGCTTCTTACCCTCTTTCCCCTTAGCAGGGTTTCTCTGTCTTCAGTACTGGGGGAGTCCCTCTGCCCTGCTTGGGCAGGGTCTCCCTTCCCCAGTACTCTGATTCTCTGGTCAACATCACTACACCTCTAAATTACAGTTCTCTCCTTCCCTCCTCCTATTTGACTGAAGCAGGTTGTTTTTTTAATTAGGTCTCAGAAAGGGCCTTAATTGGCTCCAGGTGCTCTAATTAACCTGCAGTAACATCTCCTTAGTTCACAGGGAATAAGGCTCCGATCATCCCGGGGTTTATGCCCGATCACTTCCCAATAAGATCACTCTCCTGCTGCCCTCTGGCCCTGCTGTATCACAAAAACAAAAAATCCACAAACACATCAATGTATGGACACTAAGACAAGACACTGCAAATCATTTGCATTTGGTGGCTGAACTAACTCTAAAGCAGTGAGTTGGCAGAAAGAGAAGCCACTCCCTAGACTCCAGAAACAAAACAAGGTAAAATATTTTCTTCTCTCTCTCATAATTGCATAGCCACTAATCCTCAGTGTGGAAACAGCTAGTGATGAAGAACGGGTTAACGCGCGGGGGGGGGGGAAATACCAAGCAATATTAAGATAAATAGACACTGCCTTCAAAAAAAAAACAACTTAGGTTAACGCTACAGTCTGAAATAGTCTCCTGCTGCCTATCATATCTACAGAAGCCTGTAAATCTATTCATCCACTTGACCAGGTGGCCACAGTGCTGACCTCATCTGTAGGAGCCTGAGTTCTCTATGCAGGAGGCAGCTACAACCCTGGTTAAATGTGCCTTGATTTCATGTCTACAGAAATGTATAAGATCTGACATACTATACCTAATCTGCCATCTGATCATGGCTTTTGAAGTCTCCATTCCTATGTATGTAAAATGGCATATTAAAAATGGGATGAAATTTTGTACTTCTCTACTCTTTAAGCACACTTTGAAATCCTGACTATGCAGTTAGTGTTTTTTTAAAAAAAAACAACAGTTTTCCTTCTAGCATTTAGGAAGGGGCTAGTGGGAAGAAATGGACGTCCTAGGCCAAAGTTACAAAATGGTGCCTAAGAGACAGACACCTAAGTATATGGTCTGGATTTACAGGAATGCTGAGTACTATAGCTGCTCTTGACTTTACTGGAATTGCAAGTGCTTATTACATCTCAGAATTTCCCACATCGAGTGCTAGTGAAATCCTTCGCACCAATATACATTCATAAAAAACAGAAATATACCACCAAACTCAGAAAGTCTCATGAATTTATGGTACTATCAAGAACATTATGGACTAAAAAGATAGCAGAGTTAAGTGGCAGCTTTGAAAGGGAACTGTATGGTTTCAGTGATATAATATTTTATTTTATTTCATTTCATTCTACACAAAGTTTATTTTTCAATGTTCCTGCTGTCAAGAATCAGCCAATAACACTGAGCAAGCAAATCTGCATATATAGATGAGATCAACCTATTTAGATTACAGAAATGAATGTTAAGAAGCGACTTAGCACCATCTACAAATATACACGTGGGGCAGAGCTTGAGTCATGCTGGAACATTCCAGAATGCCATCCATGCTCTTTGTCTGTCTGTTTGGTTTTTAAGGACTCAGGGAGAAGATTTACTGTTACAAAGGGCTCTTTGATCTAGCAGATACAGGTATAACAAGATCCAATGTCTGGAAGCTGATGCTAGAAAATTCTAACTCAAAATAAGGTGCAGTTTTCACAGTGAGGGGAATTAACCATTAGAACAATTTACCAAGTGTTATAGTGGATTCTCCATCACTTGAAGTCTTTAAATTTAGGCTAGATGTCTTTCTAAAAGGTATGGGCTTGATGCAGGAAATACTGGGTGAAATTTGATAGCCTGTGTTATGTGGTATGTCACACTAGATTGATCCCTTTTGGCCTTAATCGATAAAATCAAGGCCTAGTTGGATGACACTGCGGGACTGTGGCTGAGACTGTTACGCCCAGCCAATTGTGCAGTTAGTGAGGTGGGATTGATGCACTTTTTTCCTTCCAACTTTAAATACAAATTGTATCTCAACCTGAAGATAATCAGATTGAGTGTGCCCCACCTGGTGCGTGAGTTCTGGCTGGGAGATAGGATAGGGTAAATGCTGATGTACATATTACTGGATTCAACAAAGAGAGACTTATCTGGAATGATTAAAAGCCTCACTATAGCAATACTGGAATTGCTGAGTCAGAATATACTATACTTATGTGTTCTATAGACAAAAATGCTCTTTGTAAATATTTCTCTTAATCATCTCCAGCATGGATGATTTAGCAATATCCAAGTAGGGATGAAATCTATCAGAGACACACAAATCATTCCAACCTTTCCATCATTTGTGTGCCAGACTTTCAGCCTCCACAGGCAAATCAGTGAAGATATGTCTCTCCTACCACATGCTGGTTATTGCTGAAAAAAGTCATTTTACTTGGGCCTTGTGCAAAAATCAGAATTTTACTCATAATATAATTAGGTATTTGTAATGAAAACAGTGGACTTCTTATTAACATATACATAGATATAGATAATCAGTTGCTATACAAGAATCATATAGATTTGATAAAGATAGATATAGCAATACCAGAATACATAGGATTCCAATACTATATCAAAGAAAAAATATTCTTGCAATAATGTATTCTTTAATAGTATAGTCTCTTATAAATACCTTTGATATCCTATTACTGGACTACTAATGGGTGTCATGCTCCATACTCTCTCTGCCAGGTCCCTCTTTTATATGTACTTGGGGATTCAGAGTATCTAATTAGCCAATAACAGAAACAAGAAAAGGTTTACATATTGCTCCTTTTGATTGCTCAACTGCACATATTTTAAAGCAATTGCTTGTTATCCAATGATGCAAACTGATTATCTGATTTAAAGCCCTTAATTAAACTGTCATTCTTCAAACTCAGAGCCAAATATAAAATGTGACATTAAGTAATTAAAACAAATTATTGTCCACCTGATATTTTAGATTTAATAGATTTCCATAGTCATTTAAAAACTATATAAAAATATTACTTACAAACATACAGTGACTGACATTAAATAATATTTGCAAACAGTTACACCAGAATGGTATTTAAAATACCAGAATTTTACCCTACATTTAGAATGGGAAATAAATAATGAAAAATGATTACTGTAATAGCTTCTAATGTGCTATATCAATTTATAAATTATATTACTTCATTGGTAATATGTAATATTTACTAAGATTAGGTGTTTTGCAAGCAGTGGCAACTGGTGGGCAAAATAAATGATAAAACTGTGGCAAGCTCCCACTGTACGGTGAAAAACGACTGACTTCTTCCTCCACATCAAACGAAATCATTTCTAAGCAATCAAAACAAGCTGAATACCTATGTTTCAAGATAATTTCTATATAACCTCATTCAAACTTTCTGAAAATATAAAACCTTTCTGTATAAAGTTTTCCATGTGTATTCCCTGCTCAGAAATTGTTTTTTTCCATTGATGGTTTAAAGTTAGCCAGACATGCAATGTCTTTCAGTCCAACTTTTGAATAGTGGTGGGTTTTTATTCATTTTTTTTTAAATTGTTCAGAAAATCTGTTTCTCTCAACTGAACAGTGACTTTATAAAAACTTTTAAAATCATTTGTATATAAACTAATTCTCAATGCACAGAGGACTAATTTTACTAAAGTAGAGTTACAAAGATCCTGAGTCTCTCATTTACACCACCACAAATCAAGAGACACTGTATTAAAGACAGTGATTTAAAAGGATGTAAAAACAATTAAAAGAGAGATCAAAATCAAGTCCTATGACTTTAGTAAAACATAGGGCACATGGAAATTACATGATTTCCAGGCTAGGTTAGCAAAACTTCTAGGATGATTCATTATACTTCCATACATTCAGGGTTCAAGTTCTCAACACCCCACAGAATCAGACTAGAACTATAACAGCAGTTATGAGCTCCATTAACTCAGTTGTCTACACCACAGCTCTAATTCTGACAATGAAACACAGGCCTCAGTAAAGTGGCAAGCCAAATGTATTCAGTTGTTTGAATTACGCAACAGCATGAATAAAATATACCCACATACACACACTTCAATAAAAATAAAGGCAATTCTCAGAAAAAACATCCAGAGTTAAAGTTGAGAATATACATCCTTTAAAAATAGCATTAACAAGACTATCATAATTACAAAAACCAAACGTAGTTGTAAGAGCAAGTAAGTCACGGAATTTTCAGATAGGGTTACAATACCTGAAACTTAACACAGCACTTTGAAACCTACCCATCCTTCACCTACAGGTTGGTGCTCTTTACCTTTTGCTACTATAACTTAAGTCTATCCTGTTTAATGCCCTTTATTAATCTACTGTAATTCCCATTCTATCCTTTTAACCTATATTGCGTGATTTCTCAGACAGATCTCAGTCTATCGTATTGTGGAATTTGTTTTGTGGACTTTGGGCCCAATTCAAAGCCAAAAGACTCCTGCTGATTTGAATGATCTGTGGATTTGGCTCTAAGTTATAACAAACCTTGCTCTGTTGCCAGATAGAGAGAAAACTTCAATTTATTGCAGGGATCATCCCAATTCAAAATGGACAGTTAGATTTGCTGAGTATTAAAAAGTCTCCTGAAACAACATTTGGGGCCTACACAATGTCATCAGAAAATCACAGCTTTCCAGCATCTGAAACACATAAGCATCAGGTGGGTACAAAGTAATGTTTAATTTAATTATACACTACAGAAGTAAATCATGCACCAGCCAGAAAATGATAAGCAAACACTCATTCTGAATTATATACACATTAAAAGAGTGTGTTTAAGAACAGTGCTATTTCCATTACATAAAAATAAATCTTTACACAAATACGGTAACTTGACAGAACTGTAACTCCCTCAGTTTGTTAATATTAAGAGTATCTTTCTTCCAACTTTACATTCCTGATATAGGTAAGTGAAGACATACAAGCTTATCCATTTTAGGTACTTATATGGCCACAATTACCATAGTGTCTGGGTGTCTCACAATCTTTAATTTATTTATCTTCATAAATTGAGTTTGTTTTTTTACAGCTTGTGGCAAAATGGCCCTAGACATTTCATTATTATTTCTAAAGACAAAGAATACTAACTAGTATTTTAGTAACATCAAGAAATAGCAAATCAGACAACCCCACTCCCAAAACATGCAAAAAACCATATAAATCAACAAAAGTCATTAAAACCTGGGGTACATTCAATTTAGACTCAAGGTTTGGATTATGGGATTATAAATCAAATCTCAGAATTTATCCATTTATGTGTATCCTGTAAGGAAAGAATTACTACTACTAAAATAGTATAAATAAAGGTAGTGAACCACAGCTACTTAGTAAAGAGTAACAAAATGAGGTAAGTTCTCTGGTGAAGTGAAGATTGTAATATTTTCATAATCTTTTAATTATAGTAAAACTACTCAGAACAGAGCATGAAAAAATTACTGAGAATACCCTGCCAATTTTTCTCCTGGGATTCCGTCTATAAGAAATAGAAAGAACAAGGTACAGTAATGCAAACTAGTTCAGGGCTTCTTGGAAAGGCTGATGATCTGTTAAAAATTAAGTACTATTTCAACAAAATAATTCTTTACTAATCCTGTCAGCAAAATGGTCTAATCACCACAGCACAGGAGTGAAATATTACAAAATCCTCATGAAAAGTGTAGCAAGGAAGTATTGTCAGTAAAAACTTGTGAGGTCAGATGTCCAGTGTCTGATTTTTGAGTATCCAGTACAAAGAACACAAGTGATAATTACATAATTTTAAGATTTAAAGCATGGGCACGCATCTTTGAAACAAAAGACCTATTTTAATTCACAGTTTAAATTTCACTTTCAGTTAGATTTCATCTAAATTAAAGTTAACTGTGGTTACATAACTAAAACATGAAAACTGGCAGGATTCTCTCCAGGCCAAACAAATGTGGGTTTCTTGTAACAGAAGCTGTCATGTGTCTTGCTGTGTGAAGAGAAATGCATCTTAAACAACAGATGAATTTGCAAAAGGAAAGTAATGTGAGGAAACAGGGAGGATCAGGCATTATCAGAAAAAGAAAGGGTGCATGTTCCATACACACACATCCACTTGAAATGGGTCAAAAACGTAAATTGTTAAAAGCTCTGAACTGGAATAAGTTAGTGAGGAACAGTCCAGAAGACTTTAATCTGCCCCCAACAGCCCTTTGGGGGAAATACGTATGTGTACTGCCGAAAACAGATACCTGAGCCTAGGAAAACACCCATATCTCCTTTCGAGGGTATCACAGAATCATGACTATCAGGGTTGGAAGGCACCTCAGGAGGTCATTTAGTCCAACCCCCTGCTCAAAGCAGGACCTAAGCCCTAACTAAAATCATCCCAGCCAGGGCTTTGTCACGCCTGACCTTAAAAATCTCTAAGGAAAGAGATTCTACCACCTCCCTAGGTAACTCATTCCAGTGCTTCACCACCCTCCTAGTAAAAAAGATTTTTTCTTAATATCCAACCTAAAACTGCCCCACTGCAGCTTGAGATCGTTGCTCCTTGTTCTGTCATCTCGTACCACTGAGAACAGTCTAGATCCAACCTCTTTGGAACCCCCTTTCAGGTAGTTGAAAGCAGCTATCAAATCCCCCCTCACTCTTCTCTTCTGCAGACTAAACAATCCCAGTTTCCTCAGCCTCTCCTCATAAGTCATGTGCTCCAGCCTCCTAATCATTTTTGTTGCCCTCTGTTGGACGCCTTCCAATTTATCTACATCCTTCTTGTAGTGTGGGGCCCAAAACTGGACACAGTACTCCAGATGAGGCCTCACCAATGCCGAATAGAGGGAAATGATCATGCCCCTCGATCTGCTGGCAATGCTCCTACTTATACAGCCCAAAATGCTGTTAGCCTTCTTGGCAACAAGGGCACATTGACAACTCATATCCAACTTCTCGCCCATTGTAACTCCTAGGTCCTTTCCTAAAAACTGCTGCCTAGCCACTCAGTCCCTAGTCTGTATCAGTACATGAGAGTCTTCCATCCTCGGTGCAGGACTCTGCACTTGTCCTTGTTGAAGCTCAGATTTCTTTTGGCCCAAACCTCTAATTTGTCTAGGTCCCTCTGTATCCTATCCCTACCCTCCAGCATATCTACCTATCCCCTCATCTTAATGTCACCTGCAAACTTGTGAGGGTGCAATCCACGTCATCCTCCAGATCCTTAATGAATGATAGGATACACAGCTTCATGCTGTGCAGAAGCTGACTAACTCCCATCTACATCCAACCAATGCTGGTGACTGGGTGGAGAATGTGGATTTTTTGCCTCAGCCAGAGTGGATTTACACTTACAAGGTTTACTCTGCTTACTGGCCAGCATACAGGCTTATTATATTTAAGAGGATTTCCCTGTGATCTGAACAATATGGCTGGAAAATTAATATTGGTGAGAATTTGGCATAAGTATACAGTATGCAGACTTCCTATGTGGCTATGTTTTCAGAGACTGGAGATGACGGATTAGCCATGTGTGCTTAAAAGACACCATCATGTACTTAGGCCCAAGATTCCTTCAAAAAACAAAATGCTTAATACAGGTTCAATGTATGGGACTATAAAGCTGCAGATTAAAAACACAAGGACATTCTAAAAAGTGGAGATAGGACAAGCCAATACTGTACAGAATGACTGCAAAGAATTCCAGCACCATTTAAGTTGATCACTCTGAAAACTGTTAGATAATTATCCAGATAAGGTCAAGGTTCACATTCTCCTCAAGTGCTTCAATAACTGCTTATTATAGCAGCACATTTCAAGTTACATTAGGCTGACAGTTGGTGTACTGAATACATTTTCAGCACAGATACAATGTAACAATCTATAGGTTAATTTAGGGGACAGGAGTCAGGACTCCAAGGTTCTAGTTTATGATTTTCCTCACTCAGGAACCTGCTTGATATGGTGTTGGTGGGTGGGAAGGCACATAAGGAGCTTCTTTCCTTCCCTCCCTTTTTGTGCAGCCTTCATAAGGGCAGGCAGGAGGCATGCCATGTTTTTGAACCCTTCCTCCCTTACACATTGGCCAGTTGATCCGTCTGGCTAAGTGGAAAAGGGAAACAGGATCTAGCACTGGGTAGACAGCCTCTGGGTGTGAGAGAGCTTTGGGACACAACTTCCTGAAGCCAAACGCCGCCTACATCTGCCTTGGAGCTCCGTCAATTATCACAAAATCTGTCTAAATATCATAGTCCAGTCAAGTGTGTTCAAGTCATCTAACCATACCTCAGTTTCTTTATCTGAACTTGATTTAATTACCTGCCTACTTCAGAGAGGTTTTGTGACAATTTGTAAAGTGCTTAGTGATCATCAGGTGAAAACTGCTAAATTTTGTAATTGCAAAATGTTTTAAATGTCTAAACTGTTATTCCTTAGTCATTGAGCACGTGTGTGTATTTGCAAACTCCAGCTAAAATATATCTTTATATATAGATTTATCTAGCTTTCTATAACTTTGGATTATACCAAGAATAATTCTGTAGTCAATTATCTACATTAATGTGGAGTGCTGCCTTTTGGTGTTTTTTTTTAAAATGTATTTACACTAGTAAAAGTGTTGCAGACCATATTCACTCTATATGAATAAATTCACTTTTTTCCCAGTGCAAGTTCAGGGAGACAGCATATTATAATTTTTTTTATTTTTATGACAAAGTCTCACCTTAAATTGTAATATTCTTAAAGGCCAAAATTTTCAACAGTGGGTACCCAAATCTATGTTCCTAATTCCATATTTCAACATCTAAATAATTGACCTTATTTTTAAAAGTGTTACACACCTCAATGAGAGCTGCTCAGCACTTTTGAAAATCCATTCACTTACTCAGGTGCCTATATTTGGATTTAGGCACCTAATTTTAGCCTCCCAATGTTTGGAATATTTGGCAAGTATTATTTTAATCGAGGTGAGTTGCAGGGGTTCTTCACCTCTCAGGATCAAGGTCTAGTTAAGAATGTCTTACAACTGGGAGTATAGAAACTATAACCACGCTAACAAAGGAAGCTATATAATAGCAGGCATAAGAGATAAGGAGTTCTATGCTCACACCACACTTCTAGATCTAGTTATCAGTACATTGTGCACACTCTCACCCTAACCCAATGTTGTGTGGTCTTTTATCAAGAATTCACATGAGAGATGTCTGCATGCATAGCAGCAGTTTTGTTGTTACTGCACAAAATCTTGATTACACCATTCTGTCCCTTGAGTAAAATGGTGTTATCCGAAGACAGCATACTATTTCACAGCACATCTTTAGCGTTCTCACAGTAATTCCTTTGACACAAGGAAACCACCACATACCATTCCCCCGCCTCCCTCCTCAAGTATATTAGGTGGACAAATGAAAGGGCTGACAATGTTGCTTTGTTGGCCAGTATTCCATTCCTTTAGAGAATTTATGCCAGAATTTGAACTGTAGTTTGCAATGTGCTTTTTATTATTTTGTTCATATGCCCAGAGTCTGTGCTGCCTAAAAGTGTGGTGATCATAAATAACAGAAATTATGGGGCAAATTTTGATCCCACTCAAGTAATTAGGGTATCTGGACAACCCTGGTGGACAGGGTAGTTTCTGCAGCCCTTCCACCAGCATTCAGTGGAGTAAGAGGAATTTGGTGGGGGGAGGATGAAGAATATGGCAGAAGGGTTGAACAAAAGGGCCCACCTGCTGATGAATTCTCCAGCCTTCTGCTACCAAACACACTCTGCACGTAGATGCACAAAGAGTTTTCTTCCACATAGATCAGTGATATGCAAACCCTACATACCCTCCTGAAATTCTTCATATAGTAGAAACACTGGCTTCACAGTTAAAGAGCTTTTTACATGAGCAAAGAGAGGGTAGACCTGTCTCAAGATTAAAGATTAACCTGCAGATCCTTTTACTGTCATCTTGTTCAAACACAGTATAGCTCTTTAGAAGATTCCTGAAAATAAACATGGAGAAACTGACCCAGCCCTGAGAACAGTTTAATAAATAATGTACAAAGTACAGTGTCAACCACAAATGTGGTCTTTTCAAGACAAAATGTTCTCATTTACATTGACATATAAATTTGGCATAACCCCACTGATTTGAGACATTATTCTAGATTTACAATGATAAAAGCATAAATCAGTCCAATATGTCATTACAAAGAATTCCATTGAAATGGGGGCATAAAGCTGTCAGCAGACACTGAAATACAATATAACATTTCCTGGGTTTAACTGAAGAAAAAAGACTTGACTGGGGTTTAGTCTGCAGTAGTTATTTCCAGCACTTTCTTAATCAGAGAAAATTAAAGTCTAGCTTGCAAGGCTAGAAGATATTCATGAATCACTGAATATAGCAAAGCCTCATTTTGTTAGATGGCCAGGCTTCCATTACGTGGTTGTTTATCTATGTATCAAAATAGGAAGAAGTCAAGGTTTTCAAGACATACATTTAGGGTGAATGGAGCATGAAGAGGGGTCAGTGGATTCATAAATATCAAGTAATGGCCTTCTTCCTGAAAGCTGAAGTCACCACTTCATACTAAACTTTAATGTTTTTGGAATGTATTGCTCCCTCTATATTCTGCCTTTTGATTGATGGTTATAATGTGATTTAATAAAACTACAACCTTAAGCCAAGTGCACAATAAGGGTAGGTACTAATTTAATAACTGAGATTGAGGGAAACATTTTCAGTTATGATAAAAAAATACAAAAAACCCAATGAATGGTGCAGTTAGGAACCTACCAGACAACCTCTGTGTGGGATCTTATACAATGAATATTCTGAAAAACTCTTCAGTACTGAATATGAGGGTGAGACAGGAAAGAGGGCGAGGGCCATTGCTTATGAAAATCCATAGATGCTTATTTTATGCATTTTGTAGAACTAAATATAAAAATACATTTGTATTACCAAAATTAAATAAAAAATGCTACAATACTAAACTCAGATAATAGTAACACTTTGATTATTTCCTCCCTATCAGTTAAACAATTTTAAATGACCAAGTTCAACGCTCTCCTATACACTTCCAAATCCTTTGAAAAAGAGTGAAGAGGATGCAAGTATTATGCATAGCTTGAGCAACATGGAGCTAGCTTGTGATGCAATGAAATGCAGTAATCCATCTTTTTTCTCAGACACGTTTCTCATTTGTATCTTGCTACCTTGTTCTAAATCATAAAGCAGCCTTACTACAAACGTCTGTTACAAAGGTACTAGATTTTGAGTTCCTTCCATCTCTTTATAGCTAAAAAAGCATCTTGGTATAATATGCAAATTTCTCCTCACTGAATCAACCATATAGAACAGTTACACATGCTTATGTGAAGGTTACATGTTACTATGTTAAAGATTCTTCCAATTCACATACCATAAAAATTCAAAGTAACAATCAGCATTAAATATGAAACCAACTACAATTGTGAATACAAATTATTTTTGCATTCTTGCAGTGCAGAGAGGACTAAATCCTTTCAAGTCTACTGGAGTATTGCCATGACAGCAAAAATGAACGGAAGATTATGTTAACTGGTACAATCAAAAAATAAAGAGTATTTTGCATTCTGACAACAAAATAGAACCAACTTTCATTGGAGAGAAGAAGATTATAACAAAATTGCCAATGCCATTAAAAACAAAACAACAAACTCAAGCTGTGCCAGGGATTCTCAAATTTTACTTCTTGAGTATTAATAAAGACATCATCCTGTGGTTCATCTCTCCTTCCAATCAGGATTTTGAGGAACACCACCTTTCCCATTCATGATCATTTATTTACATGAAGACTGTTAGGAATGTTTTTATTTATTTTAGCCTATTTTAGAAATTTAGCGGCTAGAAGCTAGGAGAGCTAGAAATGTTAATAGCTTGAACTCTGCAGATAATAGTTTGGGACCTGAATGCCACTCTGCTTCAACTACAAACCTTTGTACTGCCTTCTGTATCCTCCAATGAAAATATTTCTGCTTTCCATCCACCTGAAATTGCTCACAGTGGTGTGCAAGAGGATGTGCTTAGGACCCACCAAGATTTACATCAATATGTGCTTCACAGAAAGTAAAAATATACAGTGATCAGTAAGAGGCTTTAGCTCTTTCACATAATGGTTCAAATGCAAAAAAATATGAAAACTTGCCTAAAACAAGGATTCTTTTAAAAAAAAACTTTGGTTTTATCTCAAGTGAATGGGCAAGTGACTTCAACAAGAGCTCTTTTTATGCTGAGCAGTTGGGACAAAGTCTGGTTTTGGATGCATGCACATTGTTCTTAATGATTTCAATGAGTGTATCTGAAGTCAGAGTTTGTAATTATATAGTTTAAGGGACATTTCCAAACTATCCTCATTCAAGCACATTAGGCCCAAATTTTCAAAAATGGCCATTGATTGTGGGTGACTCATTTTGGGGTACCTAATTCAAGATGTATTGGAGCTGGCTTCCTCAAACATCGGTAGTTTCAATTGGCTTCAGCTGGAGTTGTTGGTACTCAATCGTTCAGATTTCTCAAACTGGGAACTCCAGAACTGGGGCATTCAAAATCAGTGGCTACTTTTGAAAACGTGGGCCTAGATTTGCACTCACCACTTCAGACACAGTTGTCTGTGGCACAAATGAGTGTGTTTGAAAACTTAGTGGCTATTTTATGGTTAATGTGTGATACACTGACCAAGGATGTACTATAATGTAGTTCTATAGGAAATGTATATTTTAAGTCTGCTATTATTGTCTCATTGTGCTATTAAATAAACTTTGGAACAGCAGAATTTTTTAAGTTGTTTCTATTTTAGTTATTTTAGAAGATTACAGTTCAAAATGAACCTACATTTTCCTCACATAGGGAATTTAGTCTGAAAGTAGTAAATAGGAATTTTGCCTCATAATGACTGCAGGACAACCATAAATGTTATATTGTGCACTTGAATTTTGTGCAGAAGTCTTAAGTGATTAGAATAAGGAGATCTGCTTAAAACCGATGGTACAATGTGTCCCAGAATTAACAAAATGGTGAAAAGAAGGCACCAATTTACAGGATTTTATAGTTAGTTATTTTGGCTTCAGATGCAAAGAAGGAACTCACTGGCTAGAACAGTAGTTGCACATGTTTATCATGTTAAAATTAGCCAATGAGTAATTGTACAGTATGAGCCAAAATCCCACCATATTGGGGACAAGAGGAGTGAAACCCTGGCCCCATTGAAGTCAATGGGAGTTTTGCCACTGACTTCAGTGGGATCAGGATATGGCCCCAAGAGTTATTATAAGTGTCGAGAATATAAATGTAGAAAAAGAGGCTGAAACAAGTCAATACTTTTCACAAAATATATTGAGATTTTGGGTAGTTTCTAATTTGCATGAAAATTTAATGACATTTTCATTTTCAGTTATCTGGAATGTTCAGTTTCAGGAAAAAATATTGTGTTTAAGTAGGCATGTGTAGGTTAATAAATCCTCTTAAATATCCCATTTGTTAGATATACTGTGCTGAACTTAAAGTGTCAGTAATGTTAATGCTAATATTGTCAGTGCCAGTGGTATTCGCACTTTAAGTGTAGGCACTATTGCTCAAACTGGCAATATGTTTAAAATCAAAGTGAACTATTTAAGTGTGTGTAGGACTGATAAATGAAATTGTTTTCAATTGTTCACTTTATTAATGTAACTTCTGTTCACCATTCACTACACTTGCCTATACTGTAACTTCTGTTCCATATTGTAATACAAACCCCATTTTAAAACACTCACTCCATTTTGTAAAAGCTTCCTCCAACCTTCATTTTTGCAAACCCTGCTGTAATCTTATTAGTTTAGTTTAGATGTGTAAATGAGGTATGTATGAATGATGGAATCAACCTCCAGCCCCAGCCTGTCCTGATGAGATAAAGTTCAAATACCAACGGCTGAAGACCTAGACAACAGCCCTAAACAAAGTAAGAAGCATCCACCCTAAAAAGAAAAGGACAACAGAACAACAGAAGGAAGATCAAAGCCAGCTTAAAGGCTGAAAGTCACGCCTGCAATTGATGGGTGATCAATCTAAACCCAGAGGCAGCGTGACACAGCAAGACCTATAGACTTTGAATCCAAACTAAAAGCCTATAAAAAAGAAGGGTGAGATGGGTAACATTCTGCTGCCAACATGGAAGAACATCGGTGCCTGCCCAACAGAGATCCAGCTCAGCCTTGTGCCCAGCTTTCCTGGCCAGTTAGCTGCCACAAGCTACGAACCCAAGCTGCAAAATCAAGCCATGAACTTAAGCTATCTTCAGGACTGGTGACTATGCAGCAGCTGCAGAACACCTGATGAATGTCGGTGTGTGTGTGTAAATGTGTGTGTGTGTGTGTGTGTGTGTATAGGTATTAGGTATTAGGTATTATAATGTGTGTGTGTGTGTGTGTATAGGTAATAGGTATAATGTGTGTGTATAAGAATTAAGATATTAGTTATTAGTCATAAATTGTTATAATAATAAATGTGGCATCTTTGCCTTGTCCCCTTTAATAAGATCCTGCTGGTTTTTACTGGTCTAGTATAATTGGTACAACATGTGCCCCTGTGTAGACTGTTGAACTGCATATTGATGCAGAAAAATATGCAACAGAGTAGTCGTCCTTGGAAAATAATTACTAAAAAAGTAAATGAGTGAGTGAATCATTATGTGTGAGTGAGTAATCATGGCTCCCTATTGAACAGATTCTACACAGGTATAAACCTTGTCATCCTAATTAAATTATAAGAGTAATTTGAGGGTGACTCCTTGAAAAAAGTGTCATGAAACTGGCTCCCTTGTTGCAACTGTATCAAATCAGAAATACAACAATTCCTTATCCTTTGATAGATATTGTCACCTAAATACTTGCCAGTTGAAATTAACAGCTCAATTTACTTCTGAAAAAAGCTCAGTGTCAGGCAAACTTTAAAGAGCAGAAAAAAAGGAAAGGGTGTATGGTTTAAGTTTATTTAATGAACTAAAGAAAGCAGTATGGGTGTTAGATCACATTTGCTATTACCTATGGAAAAATAATAATTGTAGGACACATTCACTCTTACATTTAAAGTCACACTCAGTTGCAGGCCTATAGGTTGATCGTACCTTCCCCCTAATGTTGTTTATGATTTCAAGTGGGATTTCTGATGCCGTTTAGATAGAACTTGACTGCTGCAATTTAACAGTTCATATGTATAAGAGGTACATCAGCTAGCTTTGTTTCTCTCTGAACAACATTCCCAATGTCAAGGGGAAGCAAAAAGTGCAAATGCAGATAAAGTCATTTTTTATTCACAGAGAATATGGCTTAGTCAATGTAACTGCTGACCACAGATGGCTTCTTTTACAAATCAGGAGTGCATGAATTAGGCCATATGGTCACAGGTAACACAACTTTGTCACTTAAAGTAAAGTATGTTATAATATTTAGAAAAGGCAAAACTGTTTTTGGGGTGCTGGAAGACTTTTGTCAAAAAGTTCTCTTCACAGAGCAGAAATGTTCACAGTGGAGGGGGAAAAGCATCCTCCAGGTTAGTTTTCTTCTCTAATTGAAGAGATAAACTAAATGAAAATCACAAAGTTCAGAGAATGCCTTTTTTGTTTTGGATGATCCACTCCACAGTAGGAAAGTTTCATTAATAGCTAGATCTATAGCTGGATCAATAGAAGAAAGTGAAAACAACCTGGCTAATAGGATTTGAAAGGCTGATAGGATCATGTCAAGCTAGAAACAGGGCACAAATACTAAAGTACTACTTTACTAGAATGCCTCCTGTTGCAGATTTACTTAGCTTTTTTTATTGTCTTAAAAATCCATAGTGTATTTTGTAGTAACAACATTTGTCGTTGTGGTTAACTGCTGTGAACAATACAGAAGAATAACCACAAAATCCTGCTGATTTCATGAAACTTTAATTGCTAAAGTAATTGCTAGTCCTCATCTAATTTAGAGGGGCCTTTGTACTGATCCTTTCATGCATAAAATTAGAAAGTTAATCCTGAATTGTTGTAATGCCTATTAGTTACCTGTAACTTAAATCCAGGTATGAGAAATAAGGAATGTGAAAACTATAGTTTAATGGACCTTTTCCTCAATTAGGATTGTGAACAAATTTAGTATAATCAGTTATGCTAGGGTAGTGTAACACTTATACATTCAGTTTTCTGAACTGGCAGGAAAGCAGGCTTGTTCATACAAGGGCTAGATTTTTCTATCCTTACGCATAAGCATTACCTTCCTCAAGATTTCACATTGAAATCCACAGCTTTACTTCTGGGCTAAACTATTACTCAGAAATGGTGGCAGAAATGGCCTCCAAATTTGCATTTTGATTTCCTTTTATTAATTTTGGCAGTCAAAGCAAGCATTTGTTTTAGTTCAACAATATTTGATTGGCACTTTATATAAACATTGTTGCACACAAAATATAGCTTTTAACAAGTTTACTCCTTAGCACTGCATTTCAAAAAGTGTGATTTTCACAATCTATATATTGGTTCATTCCATAAAAAGTGCATTATCTTAACAGATCCAAACCAATATTTTGTACTTAGTTACCTTTTGGTCCACTAAATAGTTCTTTCAAAAGCTGTAGTCCTTTTTACAGGAAAAGAGAATTCCTCAATTTTTTGTTTGGTGTGTGCAAAATGTATTTTATTAAACTTGTTCTTCTTCAGCTTACTGCCTCCCTACTATGTTTCCCTTGCTTGTAGAATCAGGTCTGCACTTAGATTCTATGCTCTTTTGGGCAGGAACCGTATCTTAATTTGTTCTGTAAAATACCATCTACACTTTATGCTATAAAAATAATATTGTATAATCTTTAGCAGAAATTTTCCAGCCAGAACATTCACTATTATCTTTAAACTGATTTAATTATTGGAAAAAGCAAAACTATCAAAGAATAACTTTGTTAGATTCCTTATAATAAATCCTTTTACAAAATAAAGTTCCATTCTATATTAGCTCTGTGGAGCCCAGCAAGTTTCTAAAACAATAAGCAACAATACATACATTTAAATGCTTGTTCATGGTTCTCTTTGAAGTCTATGGAAGTTATGCACAAACTTTCAAAGGCATAATTGTGCCTTTAAATTAAGTTTAGTTGGATTCTACAATGCTTCAGAGTTTATACTTAGATGGAAAAGCATTGGTCATTTTGCAGCTAATGTTCGCAAAGCAAATGCAAACACACACACCTATTTTCTTTCTCCAGATATTTATTCCAAATATATATTCCTCTCCAAGAACATAAATGTTTGAAATGCATTTTCCAGGCCATGGCAAAACATTACCCTGAGATCTACATCTAGGGTGACCAGTCAACAAATGTGAAAAATTGAGTTGGGGATGGGATGGTAGTAGGAGCCTATATAAGAAAAAGGCCCAGAAATTGGGATGGTCCCTATAAAATTGGGACATCTGGTCACCCTATCTACATCAGTACCCTGACTGATGAAGCAGAGGACAGCCTAGTGTACTACCATCTATAAATGGCCTGCAGAGCTATTGCATGCCTGGTTGGCAGCCATAAACAGCTCTCACATTCCCATCATGAAACCAGAAATCAATGGACTAGGTCCTGGACAGATGGAAAAACACACTATGAGAGTGTGCTGAATCACACACCTCCTGATGGCTGTCCAGGGCTATGTGGCTGGCAAACCATGTAGCTGCAGATCTAGGGACAAACACTGACCCTCTGTCATATCATTCAAGGTTGGACAAGAGTTATGGACAGGACAAGCTGTTGGAATGGAGGGTATTCCAAATTCCAAGCTGCTCAAAGTTGCTCTGGAACCTCTCAGCATTGGCATACATCAACTGTTTTAAAAAGTGTCAGCATCAGGTAGAACACCAGCAGAATTTCAGTACAAGGGTAAAGGCACCAGGCTGATCTTATTCCTATTGGTCTTTTGCTCATGTGCTTGGTAGGATGCAGCCACTCCTTAACAGACGTAACAATTGTCCACACAAATCAGATTTCACTGCTGGGAGGTTGACATGGACCTTACCCTCCAGCTTCTGGCTGAGCGGCTTTGAGACTTAAACTGCCTGCTTGACATCAAAGCAGCTTTTCATAGGTTGAGCCTTTGGCTCACATTGAAAGGAGTCAGACTGGCAGTGACCTTGGGGGTGGTTTTCACCTTCCTCTTCAGCATGGGGGTGTGTGCGTCACTTATTATGATCATCTGGGTATATCTCATTTAATCATTTCCATGACATTGCAGGGGTCTTGAGCGCTGGCACACTTTGGTCCCTCCTATTCTCTGCCTGTGGCTCATTAGTTTTGTCTCCTGTGGGTCTCATTTCCATTACTGGATTTAGTGTATGGGTGCTGGGAAGAGTTGGTGGCTTGTGATATGGTGCAGTTTCCACTAATCTCCTAAACTAGCCTTTTTGGTACTGTTTATAAATTCTGCTTTTAAATAGTGAACATAACCTTCAGAAACTAACTAATTAAATTATTTTTTGAAAAAAGATAATGGTGCCTTGCTCTTGACAGTATCTCCTTAATGCCAATGTGAAAAATCATATTTGTCTGAGGAAAAGTATACTTTCAATAGTTACAGGTAACAGCTATGATCACTCTGATTGAAGGAAATTAGTGAAACAATACTCTTTTTAAGGTGCTTACTTTGTGGATATGATAATCTGTCTCTAGTTAATTTCATTGTTTTTCCTGTATAGTCAGTTTCTCTGTTGCTATAAAGACTCTAAAAACCAACAGAGAACTAGTAAGTCTATACAAAATTTATTCTTTAACACATTTAAGAAAAAGAAATGACATACATTAGAGTGCTTCAACAAAATTAGATTTTGGGGGAAAACTGTTACATAATGGTTTGAGTTTTCCCTCCACTAACCAGGAAGAATATACTTAAATATAAATTATAGATTTTTGGATTTACAGATTATACAAACATAACAGCCATTCATACAGTGGTCCTGATAAACATCAAAATACTGTTTTAGAGTCTGATACTACTCCAGAATGTAGGTTGGAGCTCGGATACAGCCATATTTCTCTTTTTTCTTAAGGATCATAAAGAAAAAGAGTATGTCTAACCTATGGAGACCATACCAGCATAGTTATGTCAACACATCTATCAGCATAACCCCATCGTGTAAATGCAGCCAAACAGCAATGAAGAGGGTTTCCTGTCGCTGTAGGAACACCATCTCCTTGATCAACGGTAGCTATGTTGATGGAATCATTGTTCATCACAGATGCAACTACACTGGGGATAGATCAGTATAACTACACTGGCCATGGGAGTGGATTTTTCACACCATCGATCAACACAGCTATGTCAACCTTACTTTTAAGTGAACACTCAGTGTAAGAGACAAACTAACAATCTAATTAATTTTGTTACAAATGGTGCCATGGGGTGTTCACCCCACACTAAAAGTAAGGGGTTAAACGCAGCCTAGGGAGGCTATGCAAGGAGCAGCCAATTGGCATCACTGGTCACCAAGATCTAGGAACTTTAACTTCCAGAATATCTTGCAGAAAGCAATCATTTTCGTTTACTTGGAGAACAGCAGATATAGTGTTATTATTCCAGAAGGTGGCTACTTTTTAATATTTTCTCCCCTATAATTTCTGAAGCTTGGAACTAGTGTAAGAAGTGACAGAGAAGGGGAAATTTTTTAAGCCAGACCTAACAGAGATCTCATGATCACCTTGCTGAACTTGATATGAAAGCCTGGATATCCCCCACTAAGCACAGCTTCCCACCCCACACCTTTGAATTTTAGAATCATGACAAAGAAATTCCATCTCTTCTTAACGTGATTACAATAGATTGAATTAATTATCCCACAACAATAGGACTCAAACACAACCATCCACTCTCCCAAAAATTAGTAAATTATAATTATTTGAAAGCTCTTATATCTGTGTTTTGGTCGTTATGCTATATCCTTTTCTTTGTTGCTGACTGTTGGTTGAGAACAGCTTTCTGCTTCCCATTCAATGGATATTAATTAGATTTGGGGTTTTGGAGCTCACTTTATGAATCACAATATAAGAATAAGGAAGATAATACAAACATAAGGAAGTACTCCTTCACACAACACAGTCAACCTGTGCAACTTCCTGCCAGGAGATGTTGAGGCCAGAAATATAACTGGGTTAAAAACAATTAGATATGTTCATGGAGGAGAGTTTCATCAATGGGTATTAGCCAAGTTGGTCAGGTCTGGGTGTCCCTAAACCTCTGAATGCCAGAAGCTGGGAATGGTCAACAGGAGATGTATAGCTGATAAATTGTGCTGGTCTGTTCATGCATTCTGAAGCATCTGGCACTGGTTACTGTTAGAAGCCAGGATACTGGGTTAGACTGGTCTAACCCAATATTGCCATTCTGATGTTCAAGTGAGTTTGCGGGGGAAAATTTTTTTTCAAAGTGTCAATTTTAACAAAATGTAATTATGAAAAAAACAAAGCATTTTGATAATACTGAAAGGTCTCATTCTGATATTTATAGAATATAATATTTTGATTTTTCACTATAAATTGAAATCAATTTTTTTAAATGTAAAACAGATTTTTAAAGTTTAAGGTGGTCAAAACCAGAAAAAAAAATTTGTAATCAAAACAAAATGCTTTGCTTGATCCAAGATGATAAAATGTTTTCAGAATAATGTTTTGCAGGCAACTTCCAAGAAATTGTTTTCATTCCATTTAGAACAGAAAAAAATTGAAATTGTGATTTTCTGCAAAAATGGAAAATACAGTTCCCATTCACTGATACTAATAAGGAGATTGATTATTCTTAGTACTTGTGGCACAGATTATTTTTGGGAGGAGCAGAACATTTTGACTAAATCAATCTCCAAATAGCCACTTTTCCAACTGATTGCAGATTCTGGTCAATCATAATAGGTGTGTACCATACTGATACTTCGAGACAACTTCAATCCTAGTATAGAAGGGCACATTTTCACTGAAGCCAATGAAGTTCTCTCCATCCATCCTTTTTAAATACACTTTATGCTGATCAGTGTACCTGTGACACCACGGTTGATTTTGACGCTTACTTTATGATTAACATTTTTGGAGAAACATTCACCACAATTTAATTGCCATTTTTAAAATAAGTTCAGCAAGTAAGTATCTTTACTGAACAAGAATGTATTTTGTTTTCTGCATTTGTGTGGTAATCACACTGCTTGTTCCCTAACTCAAAGTTAGGTTCTGACATTTCCTGTCCATTGTTCCCAAGGATGTTTTTATACTGTCCGCTCTTATTTCCCCACAGTCCACTAACCTAGGGGGAAATTCTCCTCTAAGCATCAATAGGAGTTACTCATGCATCATGAGGATTATGTACTTAGTAGAATCTTCCTTCTATTTTCTCAGCTGGCATTTAAACAGACTTAAAACTATCCAATAGTGAAGCTTCTGAAAATTGTTTCGGGAAGGAGCCTTGTCTTACTAAATGGAGGTTTCCAGATCACCAATTTCACTTGCCAACTGTAACCAGTTCTCTTATTTATAAGAGAAATGTTTGCAACTTTCTCAGTAATTCATCCTATAAGAAAGCTTTACCATGTAAGGACTAGTGTCAGGCCCCCAGGGGGCTGCAATCACCAACCCGTGTAGAAAATGACAATAAAACTAATCAACCATAGAGGTCACTCCTTGTGTCCTATGATAATATGAGGAACAAAAGGACTGTCAACGAATTGCAGAACTTTAAGCAACCTGAATAAATTGTAAAGTGCAAAAACAAAACAAACACAGGATGTAAGATTCACATGTCACTTGAGTCAATGCACAAGTTGTGCAATCTGAATCTGCAGAGATATCTTTTGGTTTTCACCAGAGGAAATGTAAGGGAGGGATCTTTTCCCATTTTTTGCAGCAAGACAAAAAAAATCACTGATTTGTATGTGATCTGAAATAGCAAACAGCACGAGTTAAATAAAAAAAGATTAAAAGAAGTAATTAGAGTCCAGTGTCTGGAACATGCTTCTTTTGCCATAAGCCCATATTGTCTAAAACAAATCTAGACTCAGTTAATTCTTACAATGGAACTGTAATGGCTCAAGATGGGTATTTATGGCATAGCTAGTTGTTTAACAGCACTGGCATTTAAATGGTCACAAACTAAAGTTTATTAAGTTAATACTCCATTAAGATTAATGAAAGTACTCCATACCAGTGATAGTTACAGACTAATTAAAATGACAATGTGATAGGCAATTTCCATATTTAAGGATTATCTTCTTAGCTTGAGGAGACACATACTTCTCTTGTTTAGTTTTCAGAGAATAAAATTAAACTTCTTTAAAAATCTTAAGGGCCAAATTGTCAAAGGATTGAAAGTGAGATTCTAAATTTGCACGTAATAAACATGTAACTGTTTGATTTGGGGGCACAGATGTTGTTTACAAGTGTTACAGGTGAACATCTGAATTCCACAAATTTTCCCTGAAATGTATTGAAAATTAAAAGTGTGTAGACCTAAAGTTCAAGCCCATATTTCCATAGGTGAATATCACCATTGCCTAACATAGCTTAGAAAATAACCTATTGCTATTTTATATGCATAACATAGATGACCTTCCTCAATATATGACAACACATAGCATGTTTGGAGAGACATGACAAAGGTCTAATTTTATAGACTGAACTTTCATCTCCTATTAACATGTTTGCATTAATAATATTTTAACTAAAATTACCTGTGCCTTTATTGAAGCTTACAATATGTTCAGCATTACTTTCATACATAGGGTACTTGGAGAGGAGTACTTCACTATGCCTATATTTCTGTTTGTTTAATTTTATGAAATATTCAAGCTAAGCGAATGAATTTTATGAGGCTTCTAACTTCTCTCAAGGACAAACAAAGATTAGAGAAGATAAGCATGACTTTATAGGCACAAAATTTGTATTAGCTCCAGGTGTGTTTATGCCAATTCTGGAATGCAGCTTTATAACTTCTATTTAGCTTCAACATTCTAAATTCTTTTATACCATGCTTTGAAAGATGTAAGTAAGTGTTTGTTACCATCATTTGTGCTTTGTATAGAATATTTGACACATGTGCCAGAGAGTGGGAAGTGTGGGGTCAGACCTAGTGGTTGTAGTAGGAATCAGGCCTAATGGTTAGAGCGGGAGACAGCCAGGAATAGGAGCTCAGGTTCAGAGCCGAAGTCAGATTCCAGAGCAAGGTATCAGAGCCGAGGGCAGAGCTGGGTTACCTGGTGTGAAGCTAGGCTGACCAGATAGCAATGGTTAAAAATAGGGACAGGGGTCAGGGGTAACAGGTGCCTATATGAGACAAATCCCTGAATATCAAGACCGTCTTGATTTTAGAGACACCTGGTCACCCTATGTGAAGCAAGGCTGGGGCCAAGGCATGGAGGGAACATGGTGGAGAACTGTCAGAGAAGCCATGAAGCTGGGAAATCTTCGTTGTAGACAGCCACAGTACCACTGGAGTTTGTTAATTAACCTTGTGTTAGAGTGAGATCCCATATAGCAGGTGATCCAGAAAGAGAGTGAAAAAGAGGCTTCAGAGACAGTCAGCTAAATCTTCCCACCAATCAGGAGGAGAAGCCAATCAGGCAGCCTACCACAGGCCAGTTGTACTCATTAGATTGCCTGGAGACTTGCTCTGCGGCAGGTCCTGATTCATGACAGTACGTTGTAGTTGTGTTAATGGTGATGGGACACTAGATGGGGAGGGGTCTGAGCAGGAGTGAAAGTAACTTACAGGACTTACCGGTGCAGCCAGAGTCCTGAAGGGGGCATGGCCTCTCCCAGAAGTGGTGTGGCCAAGATTTAATAGCCGTGGGGCACCAGCTGTGGCTGGGAGACCCAGGGCATTTAAATTAACAAGGGGCTCCCAGCTGAAGAGGTGGTTGGGAGCCCCCCGGGGCTCGGGGCAAATTAAAGGGCCCAGGGCTCTGGCCGCCAGGGGGAACCCTGAGCTTTGTGGGGCTGGGGCAGGGATCTAAAGGGCCCAGAGCTCTTGCCACTGAGGGGAGCCCGCAGCCCTTTAAATCCTGGCCCCAGCCCAGCTGCCAGAGCCGTGGCTGGGATTCAAACGGCTCTGGGCTGCTGCAGCTACGGGGAGCTCTGAGTCCTTTCAATCCCTGCTGTGGAAGCCGGTGCAGTCCAGCACGGCGTACTGGCTCTTGCCGGTATGCTGTAGCCGACTGGCTTACTTTCACCTCTGGCTCTGAGTTACTACAGAAAATTTTTCCCAGGTCTCTGGCTTGTGGGTCTTCCTCACATGCTCAGGGTGTAACCAATCGCTATATTTGGAGTAAGGAAGGAATTTCCCCCCAGGTCAGATTAACAGAGACTCTGCAGGGGGTTCAACTTCCTCTGCTGCACGGGGAAAGGGTCACTTGCTGTTTAAACCAGTGTAAATGGTGAATTTTCAGAAAGCCTTTGACAAGGTCCCTCACCAAAGTCTCCTAAGCAAAGTAAGCAGTCACAGGATAAGAGGGAAGGTTCTCATGTATTGGTAATGGGTTAAAAGATTGGAAACAAAGGACAGGAATAAATGGTCAGTTTTCAGAATGGAGAGAGATGAATAATGGTGTCCCCAATGGGTCTGTCCTAGGCCCAGTCCTATTTAACATTCATAAATGATCTGGGAAAAGTGGGTAAACAGTGAGGTGGCAAAATTTGCCAATGACACAAAATTACTCAAGATAGTTAAGTCCCAGGCTTACGACTGCGAACAGCTGCAAATGGCTAGAAAAGGATCTCAAAACTGGGTGACTGGGCAACAAGATTGCAGATGAAATTCAGTGTTGATAATTGCAAAGTAATGCATGTTGGAAAACAATCCCAACTATACATATAAAATGATGGCGTCTAAATTAGCTGTTACCACTCACGAAAGAGATCTTGGAGTCACTGTGGATAGTTCTCTAATCATCCACACAGTGTGCAATGACAGTCAAAAAGGTGACCAGAATGTTGGGAATCATCAAGAAAGGGATCGATAATAAGACAGAAAGTATCATATTGCCTCTATATAAATCCATAGTATGCCTACACCTTTAATACTTCATGGAGATGTAGTTGCCCCTGTCATAGTATCTTTCCCAATTCTGAACCTTAGCGTCCAAACTATGGGTACTAGCATGAATTCCCCTAAGCTTAATTACCAGCTTAGATCTGATAAGCTGCCACCAATCAGGAATTCGAGTGCCTGATACACTCTGGTCCCCCCAAAACCTTCCCTGGGGACCCCCAAGACCCAGACCCCCTAGATCTTAACACAAGGAAAGTAAACCCCTTTCCTCACCGTTGCCTTTCCCAGCCTTCCCCTCCCTGGGTTACCCTGGAAGATCACTGTGATTCAAACTCCTTGAATCACAACACGGAGAAATTAGGTCTCCTGGAGAGAGAGACAGATTCAAGCTCCGTGAATCTAAAACAAAGGGATTCCACCCTTCCCCTCCCTTCTCCTTCCCTGTTAAATACAGACTCAATTCCCTTGAGCCTCAACAAGGGGGAAAAAAAAGTCAGACAGGTCTTAAAAGCAAAACTTTTAATAAAAAGAAAGAAAAAAGTAAAAGGTCTATCTCTGCAATTTAGATGGTAAAAAGTTACACGGTCTGTCAGCTTAAGAAATTGGAGAAACAGCCTCCTCCAATAGAAATACAATTTAAAGTACTTCCAGCCAAATACACATTTGCAAATAAAGGAAACAAATAAAAAGACTATACCGCCTTTCTACCTTTATATTTACAAAATTGGAATAGAAAATTAGAGAGCCTGTAGGTACATGTGGTCACTCTCAGAGCCCAGAGAGAACAAAGCAAAACCCAAAAAACACAAACAAAGGCTTCCCTCCACCGAGATTTGAAAGTATTTTGTCTCCTGATTGGTCCTCTGGTCAGGTGATGCAGGTCACTGTTTGTTAATCCTTTACAGGTGAAAGAGACATTAACCCTTAGCTATCTGTTTATGACAGCCCCATCTCAAAAGAGAGACTGGAATTGGAAAAGGTTCAGAAAAGGGCAACAAAAAATGATTAGGGGTACGGAATGGCTGCCGTATGAGGAGAGATTAATACGACTGGCACTTCTCAGCTTGGAAAAGGGATAACTAAGGAGGGATATGATAGAGGTCTATAAAATCATGACTGGTGTGGAGAAAGTAAATAAGGAAATGTTTTTACTCCTTCTCATAACACGAGAACTAGAGGCCACCAATGAAAATAGGCAGGTTTAAAAAACAAACAAAAAGGAAGTATTTCACACAATGCATGATCAACTTGTGGAATTCCTTGTCAGAGGATGTTGTAAAGGCCAAGGCTATAACAGGGTTAAAAAATAACAAGATAAATTCATGGAGGATAGGTCCATCAATGGCTATTAGCCAGGATGGGCAGGGATGGTGTCCCTAGCCTCTGTTTGCCAGAAGCAGGGAATGGGTGACAGGGAATGGATCACTGGATGACTACCTGTTCTGTTCATTCCCTGGCATTGGCCACTGTTAGAAGACAAGATACTGGGCTAGATGGACCTTTGGTCTGACCCAGTATGGCTGTTCTTATTCTTAATTCTCTGTAACGTGAAATGTTTAAATCATGATTTGAGGACTTTATTAACTCAGCCAGAGTAGGTACACGAGTAAGTAGGTGAAATTCTGCGCCCTGCAATGTGAGGTCAGACTAGGTTATCACAATGATTCCTTCTGACATTAAAATCTATGAATCTGTGTCAGGTCATGCCTCAACTACATGTAGTAGAGAAAGCCTGGAACACTGGGCCTGGGGCAAGACTTGAGGCCTGAACAAGAGGCTGTGAAGCGAAGTCAGGCCATGTATTAAAGAAGATGCTTACAAGTTCACTGCTTGGTGCATGACTTTGGTAAAGTTGCTGCTAGTATTGCTAAAATATAGGCATTCCTAAGAAGTACTAGGCACTAGATACTTATGTTAATATATTCCAGAAAGCTAGTACAAAACCACCCCAAAGATGGTTTGACAGAACAATGAATAAGGATGTTTTGTCTGAGATAAGGAACAAGGTGAGGTAACGAACAAATGTCATGGAATACATAAGGTAGTACATAAATTGTTTGTCTATAAATGTTGGGATACCTCACCTTAACCCCTTATGTGGCCAATGGGACAGCAGAAACTCCTGCTGCTGACTGAGCTGCTCCTTAACACATGAGTGCCCTGTGGCAATGTCCTCGTGCAAGTGAGTCATTAGGACTATGCCTTGAGGGCAATATACCTGGCCGAGTGCCTTTGTCACTGAATCGTACCTGTGGTGTCTCACTATGAGTAACATCAAGGACTGCTGAATTAGTGCACTCTCTGCTAGTGCTTTAACACTGGAGCTCCAAGATCAGAAGCATGGAGCAGCTGTAATAGCTTAGTAGCCTTGACAGCATTCTACCCTTCTATATACATAGTTAGAAATTTTTAACTATATTGCAAATGGTTTCTAGATTTACAATTTACCAACCATCTGGTCAAGGAACAAACAAACCAGTGTCACATTTCTCCCTTTGTATAAGATATCAGCTTGATGCAAAGGTAATCCTTACTTCAAGATGACAAACCATACAAAACATTCATGTTTTAGGATAGCCTGATTGTGAAAGGAAGGTAGGGTTTGCTATCAGAGTAATACAGCCAAGTAAACCCACAAAGAATCCTACAGTTATTCAAACTGAAGTGAATTTCATCATTACTTTAAAAACTTCATTCAGAAAGCCTCTAAGAAAACGTGTAGTTGCAAGTCTTTGGGTATGTCTACATCTACAATTTTGCAGCGCTGGTTGTTACAGCTGTATTAGTACAGCTGTATAGGGCCAGCGCTGCAGAGTGGCCACACTTACAGCAACCAGCGCTGCAAGTGGTGTTAGATGTGGCCACACTGCAGCGCTGTTGGGCGGCTTCAAGGGGGGTTCGGGGAACGCGAGAGCAAACCGGGGAAGGAGACCAGCTTCGCCGCGGTTTGCTCTCGCGTTCCCCGAACCCCCCTGCAAACCGCAGGGAAGGAGACCTGCTTGCTCGGGGTTCGGGGAACGCGAGAGCAAACCGCAGGGAAGGAGACCTGCTTGCACGGGGGTTCGGGGAACGCGAGAGCAAACCGGGGAAGGAGACCAGCTTCGCCGCGGTTTGCTCTCGCGTTCCCCGAACCACCCTGCAAACCGCAGGGAAGGAGACCTGCTTGCTCGGGGGTTCGGGGCACGCGAGAGCAAACCGGGGAAGGAGACCTGCTTGCACGGGGGTTCGGGGAACGCGAGAGCAAACCGGGGAAGGAGACCAGCTTCGCCGCGGTTTGTTCTCGCGTTCCCCAAACCACCCTGCAAACCGCAGGGAAGGAGACCTGCTTGCTCGGGGGTTTGGGGAACGCGAGAGCAAACCGAGGAAGGAGACCAGCTTCGCCGCGGTTTGCTCTCGCGTTCCCCGAACCCCCCTGCAAACCGCAGGGAAGGAGACCTGCTTGCACGGGGCTTCGGGGAACGCGAGAGCAAACCGGGGAAGGAGACCAGCTTCGCCGCGGTTTGCTCTCGCGTTCCCCGAACCACCCTGCAAACCGCAGGGAAGGAGACCTGCTTGCTCGGGGGTTCGGGGAACGCGAGAGCAAACCGGGGAAGGAGACCTGCTTGATTACCAGAGGCTTCCTCAGGTATGCTGGGATACCTGCTTATTCCACGGAGGTCAAGAAAAGCGCTGGTAAGTGTCTACACTTGATTACCAGCGCTGGATCACCAGCGCTGGATCCGCTACACCCGAGACAAAACGGGAGTACGGCCAGTGCTGCAAACAGGGAGTTGCAGCGCTGGTGATGCCCTGCAGATGTGTACACCTCCTAAGTTGCAGCGCTGTAACCCCCTCCCCAGCGCTGCAACTTTGTGATGTAGACAAGCTTTTGTTTATTTCTTAAATGTTGAAATTGGAAACACCTTTGTGAAATGCATTCTTGCAAACATGTTAGCTAAATGCAAAGTATCCAATGTAATTATTATGTAAAAAATTAACTGCTTTATGTACACAAAGTCTGGTTATTTGATGCTATAACTGGTTACTAATAGAAGCCATTTGAGTGTAGCAATATTTATATTAATTAGGAAATTAGTTATCTGGTAATGCTTAAGCAGCTTCTCACCATGCTCACGAAGACAAGAAGAACCTCTTAAAGGACTGGTAAAAAGAAAAGACAATATCATCTTTGATTACTTAAGCTTAACGATGCTCTTTAAGAATTTAATTTAAGACGACAATTTGGAGAGCTGACTTAGAAACAAAACATGAGTGTTTGGACTCATTTAAAACTAAATTTCAACTCTTATTAAACCCTGATGGACCTAAAGAGATACCTCAGAAATTAACTGAATAAAAATAAAGCTAAAACTAACCTTAAAAGTTATCTTACTCAGGCAGAGGAAAAGCAATTGAAGAAATTAAACAGACTGAATATTCAGGAGCTGAAGGTATCACCTAAGCCAACCCTGAAGGCATGAAGCCACTGAAAGACTGACAGCAATCAACTTTGAATCTAAACAAGCCTGAAAGAGGTATGTTTTCTTACTTTCATGGAAAGAGGAAGGAAAATAGCGCACAAAAACTTTGAAGTGAGCACTCCCACACATGCACACCCTCTACAACCCTGCTTAGACAGCAAGCACTTGACAACTCATCCTGTCCATCTCTATAAGCAAGCTGCCACAGACATAAGAAAAACAGAACACTCAAAAGTTGTGTTGTTTTGTTTAACATTTCTCTTTAATAAAATAGTCACAGTTAATAACTGATTATCTTTGTTAGTCTTAATCATGGTGTCCCCTAAAGCATGTAAAAGAACTCTAACTAAAGTGGGCGCCACGCAGTAAGAGAAACAAGTAGTAAGAGTTCACCTACTATTTCTTGTTTCATGAAGCTAAATATTTACAGTAATTTTTTAAATAAAATTGCTTGGCATCAGTTAAAATTACCCCTGTGTATACCGCACATATATACATAACCATGTTACAATTTAAGATTCTAAGTAGGGTACCAGTTGAGAATTCAGCTGTCTTCATGGAAATCATCATCTCATCCTCCACCCTTGGAGCAATAATGATCCAATATGGTCATATCAGTCCCCCTGACAAGTTGGAGAGTAGGTTTTAAGTGGGTAAGGGAGCAAGCACTTAAACTGATGTGAGATGAGAAGTAGAGAAGGCTGGAGGAGGCAGATTCTTCAGAAGAGGAAGCTACAATGCAAGTGACTAGATGGCCTGTTTTATCTGAGGCTGAGGCAGCACGCATTTAACAAGGTTTTCAAAGGCACTACAGAGCAAGAGTTAGTGTCAAAAATAAGATGCAGTATACCAAAGTGGGGTTTGTTATTGTGAACTTTTTATGCACTGTACTATAACAGTGAAGTAAGTTTGTCAAATAAGAATTGATGAATTTATACAGAGAATTAAATAAAAATAGAGACAGAACTGAATATGTTCAACTTTAAAAATAGATTAAGTATTTATTTTGAGGGAGAATTCCTGAATGGTCCATCCAGCTCATTAAGAAGCATAACTGCATTTTATAATAGCAGCAAAGAATCCTGTGGCATCTTATAGACTAACAGACGTTTTGGAGCATGAGCTTTCGTGGGTGAATACCCACTTTGCCAGATGCATGCTCCAAAACGTCTGTTAGTCTATAAGATGCCACAGGATTCTTTGCTGCTTTTACAGATCCAGACTAACATGGCTACCCCTCTGATACTTGCATTTTATAATGTATAGAACTTCAGTTGACTTTTTGGGAGCTTCATGTGTGTTTCTTAAATGTCAACAACCTAACAGAAACAGAGTGGGTGTTTTATAATAAAAAGTGAAAATCAAGTTTAATTTGCCACATCTACCAAATGTTTCAAGAATTGGAAAAATTCCAGAGCAATATTCTGGAATTTTTTTTACCACCAATCTCCTACTACTTCAGGTTTAAATTGATTTGCTCATCCTTAGCAAGCAATCAGAGTGTCACATCATGATTTAGATAACTCAAATCCATTTGAAGAATAACTGGATAGTTTCCACATATTTCATGCACAGCATACCCCAAAAGTAAACATGACTTTACTTTGTAGCTTCAGTAATTGAAATAGATTGTGAAAGGTCTTCAAGGATTTCAAATTTCTAATGCGTCTTCACAATGGTGACATGAACCCATCTGTTTTTTACACCTGAGGGTACCAAGTCTGTGCTCTGCTTCATCTCAGTAGCAGAAAAGTACAGGATAGATACCCTTATGGCAGTACATCCTATCTGACAATTTATAATTCTAAGTAAGTGAAGCCAAAGTCTCCCTGGTGGGAAATCTACAGCAAATTTGCCTTGAGACTACACAATATACAGACTATAAACATTTACAGTTCTGACATATGTCATCACTAACTACATCTACAGTACAGCACATTTCTAACAGAACCATATGATTCCATAACATGCACTCACTCTGTTCATACATGACTTATGTCCAGCATTAGATCAAATATAAATATACTGTATTATAGCAAAAAATCATGTGCCATCCTCTCCAGCTGTCTATTATGCTCAACTAATATTAACCAGCAACTTTCCTCTATATGCTGCTGTGGTTGTTCAAGGAGACAATGGGTTTGGGGATGAACAAAGACAGATGGAAGCACCAGAGAAAAGAGAAAATAAAGAAGATTAGATATATTTTACACAAATTAGATAGGCAGGAGGCAGATAACCATGATTTAAGGAATATCAGCATTACAAGCATAGACCTGTTAAACAATTTTGCCATTTATATCTGTTAAAACTAAAAGTAATCACAAGGTAGTTTAAGTTGAAATCAGGTTTCTAAATAAGAAAATCCTTAGGTTTCACTTGCGTTTGAATATTTATAACTCCCTCTAATCCTGCAGCCATGAAGCACATCACGTTGTATTATGTTAGTGCTTAGAGGCCTCATTTAGGATCAGGCCCTGACTGTGCTAATTGCAATACAATGTGTACAAGAGATGATCCCTGCCCTCAAGATCTTATCTAAATAGACAAGACATATTGGGAGGAGGAAGGGGTGAAGAAGAAAGGAGGGAGTGGAAGATGCAACATATCAGCAGAGGTACCAGAATGATGAATGGCAAACATGTTAATTCCACTATTTGTTTCCCCCAGAGGCCAGGCCAGTGGAGGGTAGTGATGGTAAATGTATTTGATAGATTCTTTGGATTTCTACTCAGGAATTTATATTCTAGTAGAACATATATGGCCCTAACTTTATTAAACCATCATCAGTTTTCCCCCTGTCCTCAAAATAAGGAAAAGCACATATGCTCAGTAAGGATTATGCCCATGTCAACTTTAAACCTGTCATTTAACATAACCCTTTTTTTTTAAAGTGATAATTTCTTTTGAAGATGGAAAAAAATATGCTTTTCCCATTTCATGACTCAGCAACAACTGAAGTGATTTTGTTCAAACTTTCTAAAAAAAATCACTCAAGCATGAACCAAACGTGAAAGATGTTAGCACCAGAGGTAAATGTTAGAGAGTTATGAACACATGAAAATGTGGGTGGGGAGAACAGTTTACAATGGGAAAAAATGCAACCTTAACTACAGCAGCTGCTCCTATAACAGCCAATGAATTTTCCAGATATTAAAATATTTGACCGTAATACTTAAATTAAAACACATGTGGCCACAAGATCCTGGTACCTATTAATCAAGTTCTCAAAGGTTCTAGAAAGGGTTCCCCACTCTTTCTGGATTTTATTTGATTAAAGCACAAAAATATCAGTGAAATTTTTGAAGTGTCCCCACATTTCTGGAACTTGAAACTTTCTCACCTAGTGTATTACACTGATAGTGTGAGCAGATGGTATGCCATTTTCCATCCCAGTTGTACTCTCTTCTGGCTGGGATAGCACAGAAAAGTTCTTGCTGCCCTCTCTCATTCCACTTTCCTATTTTATTTGAGTTTCCCCCAGGCCATTCTTAAAAAGAAGATCTCTTAGCATATGTTCAGAGTATTTCAAAGAGCCTTAGTTACAGAAAAGCTGTGTTCATTTATGAAAAGCCTAGCATCATTCCTATCTGGGAAAGGCACAACCTGTATGAATTACTCACCTGCTGAAAGAATCAAAGATGCCTGATTTCATATCTATTTGATCTACATTTTATATTCCCTTTAACCAGTTATTCTATACTATTTTCATACTGATTCATTGCCAGACTAATAATTTGATATGCAGATTTTCCTCACACTTCAGTCTTGGAAGATTAGTTAGTTTAGTTAGCAAGTTAGATTAGTTATAAAATTAGTTACAAATGCTTTGAAGAGGAAAAGTGCTACCTAGATGCTATGAGAGCAGAATCTTCATTTGGGACACGCTGATCGATAGCCTTTGATCCCAATGATCAGAATGAGTCCTTTTGATCTCAATTAATATGAATGAGGTTGTCCAGGAAGTGGCAGGGCTGATGCGACCCCATTCACATTGTTGAGCAGGCTATGGAGTTTAGATCAGACACTATCTATTCAGGCTTATGGACTGAGCCTGCTTAGTATCAAAAACAGGTAACATGCCAGCCTAGTGAGTTTATTCAGTGTGGAAGCTAGCAATAAGTGTTAAACCATTTAATACATTTTAATACCTTCTCAGGCATGTACAAAGAAGGGACTGTAAACTGTTAGAGAAGCAAATGCAAAACAAGCATCAGACTGATTCATACAGAGAAAAAAGAACTACTAACTGTCATTTTATTGAGCAGCAATTACTGCAATCAATGTAAATATCTTTCATCTTGAATGTTTTTCCTGGGAGACATTCCTTTTTAGTGGTTTGCCTTTAAACGTCTCCCAACAAAGTGGAGTTCAATATTTTAATTTCTCTTAAACTTGGGAAATAACCTTCATATGCTAACAGCTGTTCTTGTCAACTGTCAGAGTGATCTCACTCACAACCAACAAATTAATTAAGGTTACATTTAGTGTCCCTGTAGTTCCATGGCAGTTGACCATCCTGTGGGTACCATGCTGTTGCGGATACTAGACTGACCAACACTCCCACAGTGTATCTGTGCCACATGCGCTTATGAAAATTAGTCACAATTATCCATCTTCTATGTCTGTATTTGGGAGGTGCTGAAATATCAGCAGTCATGAGGAATGAGAGTATTCATAACTCTTCCCTGCAACTGTGTATGGACAGAAAAAATAAAGCAGAAAATGTTTCAAAACCACCCATACTTGCTAGCCAACTTTCTAACCCCAAGCAGTGCAGTGCTGGGGATAAAGCTGCCCCTTCACTTATTGCCACATGGAGGGACCAGCAAAGCACCAGCAAGCCAAAGATGTGCACAGAGTGTAGCACAAGTAGGAGCATGAGCCAGCCTGGCTGTAGCATCAGTTTTGACCTCTTAGGTGGCGCAGGGATCATGCAAGGAAATTTCATCATAGCTGCAAGTTGGCCTGCTGCCAAAGAACTACTACAATTTTAGTTACTTTCTTAAATCATGTAACTATTTCTTTTGTGCTCACCTTTTAGCTCTTCATATGGCAAACTGACACTTAATTCCAGTAATTTTGTCTTTGTCCTCTATAAAAAAAGGAATCGTTCAACAGCTCTTCCTTTACCGTCAATAGAAGTTCACTCCTCTTCATTTATATTTAAGTGGTCAGTGATTTTCTTTCATTTTGTATATATTCAGAAAACTTCATTGCTACTGGAGGTGTTTTCTTCAGTTTAATGTTCATTATTTCTATTGGTTTCTCTATCTCCCTCTTTATTCTCATTGTTATAACTCTAATAATAATAATTAGCTCATATATAATTTTCTCTTTCCTCATGTTTTGGAGTTTTTGCTGCTATCAATATTTCTCTTATTCTACTAAGTAGCATTGATTTCTGTTCTCTTTTCAGCTTTTCTTATTTTACTGGAATGATTTTTGATTATGGACTCATCAACTGTATCTTAAATACTTCCTATTTTCCACTATGGATTTCTCATGCATTACTGAATTCCAGCCAATTTTGTTTTACCTCATTTCACATTCCTTCAGAGTTGCATGTTTTTCCAGAGTCAAATATTTTTTGTGTTACTGTCTTTTCTACAGATCCCATTCAGCAGTTATGTCTGTGATTTCGATCACTAGATTTTAGGTGCTCTCTCATCTGAGCCCTATTCATCAAAGCTGGTTCATTTCCAGTCATTTAATTCAAGATAGCCTTTGACCTTGCTGTCTGCTCAGCATTTTTTATTTGAAACTGAAATTGCGTCTGTGGCTAGGTTATGCAGTCACAGAGTCTGCTCTCTATTTTGAGGGGGACATTCCCCGCAGAACCAATGATGTAAAGCTGCTTCTGGCCTTCTGTGGCCTCCCAAGTCTGCTCACTTCCCAGGGGCAAAGTCTGAGACTCTGCCAATTTTGATTAGCATGCTCACTGCATTCACTAATGTCCTAATGCAATGGCGTGAGCTATTTCCCAGCTGAGTGGTATAGCTGCACACGCAAATGGAGTGACTTTGGTTGCGGGGAGGAGAGATACCATTCAGAATAGGAAACAGCTTCTGTGACTGCACAGAGGAGCATAGCCTTGGAAACAATTTCAGTTTGGATACTGCCTTTACAAAATTGTCACCCAGCGGAAGGAGTCTGTCCAGCTGATTGCCCTGTAGAGTTTAAGACTGGAGTCCCTCTTTTGATCAAGGAGTCTCCCATAATGGTAACTGGCATCCCACTTCCAGATAGATGCTAGCCTACAGAAGCCCTCTTCCTTGAACAAACACCCCTCTGAAGGATCAGGAGTCAGGTTTTACATTTACACAGCAGCTGGGAGAATACTTCCCAGCGTAGAACTATCTTGTTCTCTGCCACTATTCATTTTTCTTTTATATACCATCTTTTCCCTCCCCTAACATTTTATTCCCAATATTGTTGCTTCTCTTCCTCTTTTCTTTCATCATTCTATATGTTTTATTCTCACCCTACTTAGAATCATAGAATATTAGGGTTGGAAGGGACCTCAGGAGGTCATCTAGTCCAATTCCCTTGCTCAAAACAGGACCAATCCCCAAATAAATCATACCTCTTTTAGCCTTTGTCAAGCCTGACCTTAAAAACATCTAAGGAAGGAGATTCCACCACTTCCCTAGGTAATCCATTCCAATGCTTCACCACCCTCCTAGTGAAAACGTTTTTCCGAATATCCAACCTAAGCCTCCCACACTGCAAATTGAGATCATTATTCCTTGTCCTGTCATCTGGTACCACTAAGAACAGTCTAGATCCATCCTCTTTGGAACAACCCCCTTTCAGGTTGTTGAAAGCAGCTATCAAATCCCCCTCATTCTTCTCTTCTGCAGACTAAATAATCCTAGTTCCCTCAGCCTCTCCCCATATGTCATGTGCTCCCCTAATCATTTTTGTTGCCCTCCATTGGACTCTTTCCAATTTATTCACATCGTTCTTGTAGTGTCGGGCCTAAAACTGGGCACAGTACTCCAGATGAGGCTTCACCAATGCCGCATAGAGGAAAATGATCACGTCCTTCGATCTGCTGGTAATGCTTCCACTTATACAGCTCAAAATGCCATTAGCCTTCTTGGAAACAAGAGCACACTGTTGACTCGTATCCAGCTTCTTGTCCACTGTGACCCCCAGGTCCTTTTTTGCAGAACTGCTGCCTAGCCACTCAGTCCCTAGTCTGCAGCAGTGTATGTGATTCTTCCATCCTAAGTGCAGGACTCTGCATTTGTCCTTGTTGAACCTCATCAGATTTCTTTTGGCCCAATCCTCCAATTTTTCTAGGCCCTTCTGTATTCTATCCCTACCTTCAGCGAATCTACCACTCCTCCCAGTTTAGTGTTATCTTCAGACTTGCTGAGGGTGTAATCCACGCCATCTTCCAAATCATTAATGAAGATATTGAACAAAACCAGCCCCAGGACTGACCCTTGGGGCACTCCACTTGATACCGGCTGCCAACTAGACATGGAGCCATTGATCATTACTCGTTGAGCCTGATGATCTAGCCAGCTTTCTATCCACCTTATAGTCCATTTATCCAGCTCATATTTCTTTAACTTGCTGGCAAGAATACTGTGGGAGACCATAGCAAAAGCTTAGCTAAAGTCAAGAAATAACACATCCACTGCTTTCCTCTCATCCACAGACTCAGTTATCTCACCTATCTCAATTAGGTTAGTCAGGCATGACTTGCCCTTGGTGACCATGCTGACTGTTTCTGATCACTTTCCTCTCTTCTAATTGCTTCAGAATTGATTCCTTGAGGACCTGCTCCATGATTTTTTGCGGGGTGTGTAGTTCCCCAGATCCTCCTCCTTCCCTTTTTTAACGATGGGCACTACACTAGCCTTTTTCCTGTCATCAGGGACCTCCTCCGATCACCATGAGTTTTCAAAGATAATGGCCAATGACTCTGCAATTACATCCACCAACTCCTTTAGCACCCTCGGATGCAGCGCATCCGGCCCCATGGACTTGTGCTCATCCAGCTTTTCTAAATAGTCCTGAACCACTTCTTTCTCCATAGAGGGCTGGTCACCTTCTCCCCATACTGTGCTGCCCAGTGCAGCAGTCTGGAGGCTGACCTTGTTTGTGAAGACAGAGGCAAAAAAAGCATTGAGTACATTAGCTTTTTCCACATCTTCTATCACTAGGTTGCGTCCTCCATTCAGTAAGGGGCCTACACTTTCCTTGACCTTCTTCTTGTTGCTAACATACACTTCTTGTTACTCTTAACATTTCTTGCTAGCTGCAACTCCAAGTGTGATTTGGCCTTCCTCATTTCACTCCTGAATGCCTGAGCAATATTTTTATACTCTTCTCTGGTCATTTGTCCAATCTTCCACTTCTTGTAAGCGTCTTTTTTGTGTTTAAGATCAGCAAGGATTTCACTGTTAAGCCAAGCTGGTTGCCTGTCATATTTACTATTCTTTTTACACATCATGATGTTTTTTTCCTGCAACCTCAATAAGGATTCTTTAAAATAGAGGCAGCTCTCCTGGACTCCTTTCCCTCTCATATTATTCTCCCAGGGGATCCTGCCCATCAGTTCCCTGAGGGAGTCAAAGTCTGCTTTTCTGAAGTCCAGGGTCCATATTCTGCTGCTCTTCTTTCTTTCCTGTGTCAGGATCCTGAACTCAACCATCTCATGCTCACTGCCTCCCAAGTTCCCATCCACTTTTGCTTCTCCTACTAATTCTTCCCTGTTTGTGGGAAGCAGGTCAAGAAGAGCTCTGTCCCTAATTGGTTTCTCCAGCACTTGCACCAGGAAATGGTCCCCTACACTTTCCAAAAACTTCCTGGATTGTCTGTGCAACTTGCCTGTGCCCTCCTCTCCTCTGCTATTCTACCATTCTCTTCTCCTGTGTGTCTCTCTGCCCCTTCTCTGTACGCTCTCTCCATTTTTCTCCATCTTGTTTTTTCAGTCTACTCCTGTTTTTGCCCTCATTCACCTTTACTCAGTGTGTCATTCTAGTCTATTTGATATAGGTTCTTATACTCTGCTCATCACATGTCTGTGAAAATATTCCTCACGGCATCTTGTACTGATCTGTGGAGGTACCACGACAACAGCCTCACACAATTTCTTCACAGCACACACTTGTGCTGGCTTCCCTTAGCAGCACCTACAAGATTTCATCCTTTGTGTCTAAACAACTTTCCTCTGTGTCCTTCTCCAGCCTTCTTCACCCTATCCTGTGCTCAGATGCAAACTTATTTTTTATGCTGACAATCCACTGTTGGAAATCACCACTTCTTTTTGTGTTCTTGATTCTCATCAGATTTCCTAATCATCTTTACAGTCATGATGTGTCCTAGTGACATTTTCACTGGGGTATAAAATACTTTTTTTTTAAATGAGTATCATAAGGATCAAAGAGGGTGTAGGTATAGCTTGATTTCATTAAATCGACTTGTGTTCATGGTCATGGCTTGACTATGATACTATACTACAATCTTTTGATAATATTCCATGAAGAATAGTCTACAAATTCTTCCAATTTATTTTTAAAATATATATTTTAGTAGGTACAATTGTGAGTTGACAAAATAAAATGTTTTCTGATAAGGTCTCAATCATAAAACTAGATGAGTCTGTTCTGGGTAAACTAGTTTAAAATTATAAGCATTAACACTCCTTTGAGATAAGTAGGAAACATTTTTGATACTATTCCATTTCTTCCTGACTGGAGAGCAAATAAGACAGCATGCATTGATTTATACTACCTGTCAATTTGTCAGAACCCTAATATGGGACAGAAACACTAAATAATGGATACAAGAAAAATAAATATAGTATATAAGTATATTGTGATATGTGATTGATTTCATTCAGGCAAATACTTTTCTCTAACCAGTTTCTTTATTCTGCTTTTCAGAGGTTCATAGTTTACAAACAAATTATCACACTAAGTTTATATTACTAGACAAGAGGCAAATCTGAGTCTACAAAAAAGACTGTCCCATTAAAAGCCTCACACGGCACCCCCACTTTCAATAGCAGGAGTATCACTTCTTAACAAAGTGGAAGCTGTAAAAGGTATCTTACAGCGTAAAGCCAATCTCCGTAACCAGAGGCCTAGATATTAAATTTTCTCCACCCTTTTTTTTCTCTCTTTAATGTATCATTTTAAGTAAATACTTTAAAAAAAATACAGCAAAATGTGAAGGAAAAAAATCACACAATTGCTTCATTGTTGATTTCTATTTGGGATTTCTGTTTGTCATTTGATTAGAGAGAGATATAGAATACTTGCACTAGAGGAAGGAAGTCAACTAATTTTTTAAGAGAGATTACTAATTGCCTTTTGTGGGGTTGGATATCTTTATGAAGCTGAAGGAGCTTTTTGTGTTAAAAAAAATGACAGAAGTTAAAATATTTTTTCTGTTCCTTTACATTAAGTGACTTATCAATGCCTCTTGCAATATACTTCAATAAAAATGAACCTGTTCCTAAACTACCCGTGTGTCTATCTTTCAAAACAAAAATACATTCTTTTTTTCTCTTGCTTTGTTTTACAGGCATATTCTGCTGTGGTGGAATCCCTACAGAAGTTTGTGAATGTATATATAAGAAATGCAAAATCCCTGTGTAGTACACAGAACAAAACACAGTGCTGTTTACTTTGGACTAAATACAGATACACAACATTCTGCTCAGCTGCAGCCAAGATCTCTAGCTCAAGTTAAAAAAAAAAAGAAGAAGAAAAAAGAAAATCTCATAATATACCTGTTTTATTTTAAGTTTGGAAAACATATTTAAATTACCATTTTTATGCTGTACCTCAGACCTCCCAGAACACTCAAACACTTTTATCCAGTGTAGTGCGTACATCCTGCACAAATAGTAAACTACTTGCTTCCTCATGGTAGACTAGTATCCCTTATTTGGGATGCTGTCTCTGAACTTTTCAGTCTCTTTGGGGCCTTCTCTGCCAGGGAACAGACTTTTAATTCCCTGCTGAAAACTCTAAAAATTACATTTTTAAACAGCTCATCTCCCAGACACCAAAATCCCAAAAGGAAAGCTACTCACCATCCCATGCTTGAAACCACCAGTTAAGGGAGACAGGCAAGCAACTTCTGAAAGCTAACTGAAGCAAATTAAATCCTACTAAAGTGCTAACTTGTGCCACCTCTATCCATTTATTATTAATTATTATTTAATATTTATACTGTGGTAGATCTCAGAGGGCTCAGTCGATGTAAGGGACTCATTATCCCAGGGGCTGTGCAAACATATGTACAGAACATTAGAAATTGCAAAGCTACCAATATAATACTAGTTTTTCTAAATGACATGGATTGGAGAACATATTGCTGAATACTGCCACTTTTAGGCTACATTGACACTTGCACATGTACACAGTTACTTGTCCATGTACTGCTAGAGTGTGTACCCTGTAACCACACCGGGTGTCCACATATACTGTACTGAGGCATATACCCTCATCCACACTGCCCCTTTTCAGTACGTGATGTTACTGCTAACATTTCAGGGACAGTATCCCAGAGTCCTGTGTATCACAGGAGACGCTCTATGAACCACCTTGCTGCATGTTGTTGAAACTGCTAGCTGCCTTCATGCTTTTGACAATAGCATCTCCCCCTTTTGCCGCAATGTGTTGGTAATATGGAGCAAGCCCATATGATGTCATTCTGCTCCTGCTTGCTGGACAAAGTTCATGCGGTGCAGTACAGGATACTGTATAGAATCAGTCCAGAGATCTTTCAGATGGCAAAGGCAACTAACCAAGAGGGGGGATGAAAATCTGAGTCCCATGGAAAAGTTGTTTTCAGTATTAGGATTGTAACGTTATGTCCATTGCTGGCCAGCCACTTTTGGTCCTGGAGAAGCAGAATGGTATACTGGGACATCCTCTTGGAAACCTTGAATGACAACCGGTGGCTGCAGAGCTTCTGAATGAGGAGGCAAATCTTCATTGAGTTGTGCAAGGAGCTTGCACCAATCTTCCAGCACCAGACCACTCATTTTTGGAAATCAATACTTACACAGAAGTGGATGGCTATTGTCCTTTGGAATCTGGCAACACCTGACAGTCACTGGGCAACTGCAAACCAGTTGGGGTTGGGAAGTCAGCTGTCAGGACCATGGTTGTATGGGTTTGCCAGACTATCAATACTGAGATCCCCCAATGCTTGGATGCCATAACCCAAGTCCCTGAATATATGGTGGGATTTCAGAGGATAGGTTTTCCAACTTTTGTGGGGGGCCATTGATGGAACACACATCCTTATACTTTGCCCACCAACAGGGATCAATGAATACATAAACTGCAAATGTTACTATTCACTGGTTCTCCAAGACTTAGAGAACTACAAAGGTTGGTTTATGAACATGAATGCTGGACATGCAGGAAAGGTCCATGAAATCAGGATGCTCAGGAAATTAGAGGGATGAAAGTACTTTATTCCACTGAAGCAATGTGACCATGTACAGTTTTTCTATGCCAACATTTATTTTGGGGGAAACTAGCATACCCACTCCTTCTGCAGCTCATGAAGCCTTACCCCGACATTGCCATGTGACGGGTTGAATCACAGAAACCCTCTTGTGAGCTGCCGCCTGATGTGCCAAGACTACTTCTACTTCTGCTTTCTCTGTCAGCTCGGGGTCCCAGCACCCTGTCTTGCTGAGCCAGACACTCCCGTCTGCTTCAACAAAGACCCAGGGTCTGAATTACTTGCCCCAAAGCTGCAGGTTTATCTGAAAGCAGCTAACAGAAGTGTTCCTGTCTTTAACACTCAGATGTCAACTTCCAATGGGGTCTGTATACAAATAAATCCATTTTACCCTGTTTAAAGCTTATATAGGGTAAACTCAAATTGTCCACCCTCTATAACACTGATAGAGAGATATGCACAGTTGTTTGCTCCCCCAGGTATTAATACATACTCTGAGTTCATTAATAAGTAAAAAGTGATTTTATTAAATAAAGAAAGGAGGATTTAAGTGGTTCCAAGTAGTAACAGACAGAACAAAGTAAATCACCAAGCAAAATAAAATAAAATGAGCAAATCTATGTCTAATCAAACTGAATACAGATCATCTCACCCTCAGAGATGCTTCAGTACATTTCTTCCTCAGACTGGACACCTTCCAGGCCTGGGCACAATTCTTTCCACTGGTACAGCTCTTGTTCCAGCTCAGGTGGTAGCTAGGGGATCCTTCATGATGGCTCCTCTCCTCTCTTTGTTGTGTTCCACCCCTTTATATATCTTTTGCATAAGGCAGGAATCCTTTGCCCTCTCTGGGTTTCCACTCCCTCCTTCTCAATGGAAAGACACCAAGTTAAAGATGGATTCCAGTTTAAGTGACATGATCACATGTCACTGCAAGACTTCATTGCCAATTTGCCAGCACACATGTATACAGGAAGACTCACAGGTAAAACAGAGCCATCTGCAGACAACTGTCCTGGTTAATGAGAGTCATCAAGATTCCAAACCACCATTAATGGCCCACAATTTGCATAATTACAGTAGGCCCTCAGAGTTATATTTCATATTTCTTGTTTCATATACAAGAGGGGTACATTTATACAAATAGGATGATCACCCTCAGTAGATTATAAGCTTTGTAATGATACCTTACAAGAGACCTTTTGCATGAAGCATATTCCAGTTACATTATATTCACTCATTAGTATATTTTTTTAATAAAATTATATAGACTGCAACGTCACTTGCCAATCCAAGAAAAAGAAAAATTCAGCTACAGACTAAGAAACTGCAGAATGGTGCTGATGTGTGTCTTTGGGCTTCTGAAAGCCCATTGGCAAGCCTCTAGACCCGTCCAGGTGCCAATGTGACCAGCGTAGTTTGGATTATAATGATGAGCTCTGCTTTGTATAGTCTAGGTGAGGCTAAAGAGGAATGCTCCCACAGCAAGTGGGAACACAACCAAACTGCTTTCCAAAGCCTGGATGGGATCAGGTTGTCTGTAGACCTGCACACTGCTCCTGGCTTGCAGCAGGCCAAAGAGATTCATCATGTTATGTGCTTGCACATCATGGCACACGGGGGAGCCAGAACACAACCTGGGAGTGCACCGAGAGACACCATGCTGATGCCATGGTGCTGTCTGAACAGCTCAGTGGAGCGCTTCTACACACATATTTTCAGAGATACCTAAGAGGGGTTTATTCACCTGGATCCAACATTAATATGCTAACTGAAAGCAGACAATGGGGGAATGCCAGCACAGTTAACACCGTTGGCCTTAGTTTTGTGTGGAGCAAGTGATAATGCACAGTAATAAGAAAAGTATTGTTCCATGATGGCATGTTAACTGTACAGTTTCAGGTTGGTTTAAAGGGAGCACATAAGCATTGTTAACGTAATTTAAAAAATGTTCTCTAAGGTTTTGGGAGGGAATTCACACATTCTTTCCTCACAATATGTTCTGGCAGCATTGCTCACAGTGGTTATCTGGTGCTTTGCATGATTATTCCCATGGCATGTGTGCTCCCATGGTTGCCAATAGTAACAGCTGGGTGGGGATGAAGGAGTAGGGGTTGTAAAAGCACTGCTCCGTGTCAGATAACTTCAGCATTATTTCACTTTTGCTTTATTTGTCTGTACTGTCACTAGATTATTAACAAAGATATAGACATTTCAATTAAATTATCCTCTGTTTTTCATTGTGGTGCTTTGGACAGCAACAGTTATTCATAGTTACTTCATTTTCAAGAATCCTTTTTTTAAAAATTAGCAAATTCATGGGTGGTGGGGGGAAGGGATTAGGGATGAAATTGTTTTCATTTCCACGGCACCTGACTTTTCATAAGTCACAGTCATGTGCTACAAATTATACTATCCCATCCCAAACTTTTTGGAAGTATCACATTGATCATATTTGGAAAATAAGGTGCACATGCAAGTCAAGTTAACAGTATGTTTTATTTTCTTATGTATATTGAACACAGAGCGAAAATGGTTTGTAGCAGGAACAAATGAACCAACCAAACAAAAAGAAATTCCCAGAGAGGTGGGCAAATATTCATGTCTGTGAAACACCTCCTCACTCTCCCCAGTCCCTTGACAAGTGAGGGAACAACTGCAGACTGTGGTGCAGGGGAACAAATAGGGACTTTTTTTGTGGAGTTTGGGGGCTAAGCACAGGCTGAATGGGCCTCATCATCTCCTTCCTCCATGCTCTGGGAGCTTTCCCTGCAAGAGGTTTTATGTGCCAGCAGGGTATGTTGTGCCAGGCATCCAGCATGCTCCTCCCCAGCAGGAGGGGGCAGGGGGATTCACCATCTCAGCAACGGCCTGGGCAGCAGCTGGAGAACAAGAAGATGGTGCCTGTTCTAGAAGGGGAGCAGCAGCAATGGCTGCAGGCGGGCCCGGAAAGCGTTCCACCACCAGTTAGACTATGGACTGCATGAGTGTATGAGCCTGTTCCCTCTGTGCATGTTCCTCCCATTCCCTCTGTGCTCGCTCCATTTGCAGGAATGCCTCATCCTCATCCAAATAGAACTAAAAATGGTCTTGACAAACTGGAGAAATGTTCTGAAATAATTAGGACGGAATACAATAAGACAATGGAAAGAACTACTCTTAGAAGGGAATAATCAATTGCACATATACAAAATGAGAAATGACTGCCTAGAAAGAAGTAGTGCAGAAAGGGATCCGAAGGTCATGGAATTGAGGTACCACTAAGTCCTCTGGTTTAACAACTGGGACTCCCTCTCACCCTGTGATGCTGTGACAAGCTGCAAATCTCTTCAGATACTGCACTTACATAGACATCCACAGGCAGGGACACTCCCAGCTGAGTTGCACGAATGTTTCTCATGACTCAACAATGGAGAGGCACCAGCCAATTTCCCAAAGCTCTCCAGCCTAGGACCCCAAAGCCGTATCATCCTGCCTTGATCAGAAGCCTGACCAGTGTAAATTTATAACCCAATCTGCCACTCCCTCAATGTGGAGAAGACATGCACCAGGTTTTGTTCCTGAGCTGAGGTTTCCCAAGCACTTCAAGCAAAATACACTGTTTCAAGTAAAATATAAAACAGATTTATTAACTACAGAGAGATAGATTTTAAGTGGTTATAAGTTGTAGGCATAAAAGGACAGAGATGGTCAGCAAAGAAAATAAAAATAAGTGCCCAATCTATATTCTATAAACTAAACAAGATTTTAATCAAGCACCATTCTTACCCCACTGGATGTTATAGTCCTCAATACACAGATTTCCCTTCTGAAGTCTGAACCAGTCTCCTCAGATGATCTGTGTCTTCTTGACATCCCTGATGTTTCCGGCGTAGGTGGTAGAGGAGAAAAGCCCCTTCAGGCTACAACTGTCCTTTATTTTACACCCTTAGCCCATGTAACTGGCAGACACTAGCCCAGGCATGTCCTGATGGGCTTTGCTGAGTCACAGTGAATGATCAGTTCCCATTGTGTGGTGCATGCACAGTTGAGTCACGTAGTTGATTAATGGGAGGTCAATACCCACCTGGATAGGGATCCTATGCATGACACTACCAAATTTAACAGCATATTAGATTAAGTAACAACCATACAGCACAATCTCATATCTTTATACACACTAATGATATACATATTTGGACAGAACAACGGGTTTCAGCAGATCATGACCCTACATAGCATGATTTATATGAAATATCACAAAATGCATATGGGGTCACAGGGTGTTGTTTAGGGGTACAGAGTGCAACACTGGACAGCATACTTTGGTAAAGATATGGGCCAAATTGGAGAAAGTCCAAAGGAGAGCAACATAAACAATTAAAGGTCTAGAAAACATGGTCTACAAGGAGAGAGAGAGAAAAAATGGGTATGATTAGTTTGGAAAAGAGAAGACTGAGAGGGTACGTGATAACAGTCCGCAAGTATGTAAAAACTTGTTATAAAGAGGAGAGTGATGAATTGTTCTCCTTAACCACTCAGAACAGGACAATAGACTTAAATTGGAGCAAGGGATATTTAGATTAGACATTAGGAAAAATTTCTGAACTATAAGGGTGGTTAAGCACTGGAACAGGCTACTCAGGAATTCTCCATCACTGGAGGCTTTTAAGAACAGTTTAGACATATACCTATCAGTGGTGGTCTAGGTAGTAATTAATCCTGCTTCAGTGCAGGGGACAGAACTAGATGACTTATCGAGGTCCCTTCCAGTCTTATACTTCTATGATGTCTATGATCCTGCCTCAGAGCCCGATCCTCCCTTCTTCAAAGCAAGTCCAACTACTCTTGAATCCTCCTGTCAGTGCCAACAAGCAGGTTCTCCTCCATCCTTCACTGTCTTCCTCTGCTATCTATGGGGTCCTGCTCTGGCCTGCCCAGTTGAATGGTTTCCCTGTTGGCAATGGAATGTTTGGCTGAGACAAAGACAAGGCTAGCATTATATTTCATTTCTCCTGTGAAAGGAGCCTAAGAAATCTCCTCACATAACACAAATTTACTGCTGAAGGCCACAATACTGATATTTTTTGGCATCTCAGGAATGGAGCTGTTATTGCCCTCTTCCTTCAGACTACTTTTGTAGTCCAATGGGAAGGAGCCAAGGGTAAAAACTGAACGATACCTTTATTACTTATATTAAAATCTAATATGTGAAGCAGCCAGTTGGGGGTGGGTTTCAATTCCCTCAGGAGCAACAATACCAGTCACCTTCTCTTCTTTAGAGGCTGGCTATAACTTGGAGAACATAGCAGCTTTGAAAGAACTGGAATGGAAAGATAGTTTTCTAGTCCTGTGGAGGACACCTTGACACCTATCCCAGACAGATGTTTTTGCTAATGGCAACTCATCTACACATTGGTTGTGTGGAGGCATTTGGTGAGCTACGAAGATGGGCCACGCACATTTGCTCTGCTGTTAAACCCGAAGAACCAACTGGATTTTCTGCTACACCAGAAGATTGCTGAAATATGCTTATAGAACTGGGTGGCATGTCAAGAGGAATTTGACTGTATTGTAAGCTAGCAGATGGCATTCACATTGGAAGAGTAACAGAGAACCCACAAAAAATGCTGACCCACATCTTCAGGCTACCTGCATTGCTGGAAAGTTGGGTCCCTATGTCCAGCAAACAGAGTGCAGTAAGGCGGGGTGGCCTCCTGAGGACCCGTAGTGGGAGGACCCTCACACTGAGCCCTGGTGGGCAGAACCAAAGCCTAGTTGCCCCTCCCTCAGGAAATGGGTGGGATGGGCAGGAAGTATAAATGGCAGCCCAGAAAGCTCAGTGGGGAAGCAACCATCGGAGAGACCAGACGCCTCCTGTGGCCTCCTGAGCCAGGAAGCATCAGAGGGTGCCAAGGGAGCAGAGGACTGGCCTGGGCCACTGGGGCCGCTAACTGATTCAGACCTGGAGGAAGCAGACAACTGGCCCAGACCACTCAGACTGCTGTTGGACCTGAGCTCGGAGGGAGAAGATGATTGGTCTGGACACTGACGGATCAGACTCCAAAAGACTTGCTTGTGGTCTCTGAAGCCGCTGTCAACTTGAACCCCTCCTCACAGCCACATGTACACCAAAAAGGGGAGTGTGGAAGTGCCCCAGGGGTAGCAGACCCCTGTCTGGCCACAATGCTGACAGAGGGTGAGTCAGCATGTTACAGTATGGATTCCTGCTGACCCAGTGACAAAGTGCTTTGTCACTGCTAGGCCCCTGGGCTGGGACACAGGGGAGTGGGTGGGCCTGCACTCCCCCCCCCACACCCGGGTGTGGCAGTCTCCCCTTCCTCAGTCCAGAAACCTGAGCCTCAGACTCTTTGCTGCCCCATCTGGATCCAGGGCCTGGGCTAATTGACTGTTTCCCACTCAGCCTGAGCACAGGCCTGGGCCCCAGCTGTGAGCGGAGACCGCTTATTTCCCCACGGCGGCCGACATATCAGTGACATAGTGAGGCAGGATGGCCTCCTGAAGACCCAGAGTGGGAGGCCCCCACACTGAGCCACTACACAGAGTTACTCCAGAATTGTATTTTCTTCCCTGATCTTCTGGATTAACACTGCAAGCCAGTCACATTTCCATTGTTAAGAGACATGGCAATGTTTGTTGAACTGCCTAGTATATGTTTCAAAGACCCCTGCATTTCCCAGCTTGTGCAGTGACTCAGAATGGGGAGAGACCAGACAGCAGGGACGGGGAATAGTAATGAACATTTGATATGGTCACATGGAGACCTCAGATTCCAGTTCCTGCTGAGGCTTGGGGTCCTCATCAGATGACTCTTCAGAGTGGGCTTCCTCAACCAGGTCCTCTCAGTGGAAATGCAGAGTAACATGCTCCTCTTTCTTCGGGTCTGCTAGGAATTCCTCCAGGGCTTCTTCCAAGGTCCTTGCTGCCTCCTCACACTGCCCTCATCAGAATCCTACCGTATGAAGAGGCCGGTGGGATCAAGGAGGGGGTTGGGACTGAATGCAGGCTTAGTACTCATCTCCCTGGAGAGCACCTAATTCAGCTCATGAAAGCAAGCACATGTGCCAGGTTCCCTCCCAGAGTGACTGAGTCCTTCACTCTCTGGTACTGAGGTACTCCATGAGATCCAGGCACTGGGATGGAGTCTGGTGAATGCCTGCCTCCTCCAGACTCTGTGAAATCCCTCAGTAAAGGTAAATGTTCCTCCCAATGTGGGCAAAGTGGTGGAGGACAGTGTACGCTGCCCACATGTTGATCAGCACCTAGATGTGCCCCAGAGATCAAGCAGGAGCTCTTGGACCATACTCCATGATCACCGATGCTAATCAATACTGTTCACAGTTCAGTGCTGGGTAGCTAACACTGCTGGCAAGCTGGGGTCTGGGACCTTTATACCTCTGGGTAAAGGTCAGGCAGCAAAGGGAATTGTGGGAATGGCCTAGGAGGACTGTTGAAAGCCATGACCTCATACATGCCCCTTGTCCCCATCCATACTGCAATGCAGAAGAGGTACAGAACAATGCCACAACAGGGGAACATTCATGCCCACACCCCTTGTGCATGCGAGGCTTTACACTCTAGACTGTCCTTCAGCAACATATTTCAGGGATTCATATGTGAACAGTAGGGGTTGTGGCACAACGCTGCCCACGTAGTCATGTACACTCTCAAAATCCTCAGTAAAACCGCAAGACATTTTTTAGGGCCTGACCCTGTGATTCATAATATGAAATGTATTTTTTTCAGTGAGTATTCTGACTCAAACAGAAGTGAAGGGCTCCTGATAAATGTATTGCATATTTATCATAAATACAAACTCTGTACAACATGCTACCTTTCCCCCAGGCATCGAGTATTGCACAATACCCCTAAGTCAATCCTAAACCTTCAGGAGTGTAGGGTAAGTGGTCTCAGATGCAGCGAAGTACCCCATGATGAGATTAAAAACTCCACTGCTCTGGGGAACAGGGGAAGAGCCACTCTATTCTGCATAATCTATTCTGTTCTGAGCAGATTTCCATGTGGAAATCCACCAGGGACTTAATGTTGTTCAGCTCAGCCACCTTCTCCCCTGAGGGGAGTTGGCTATATTTCCATAGAGGGACTCCTATTAAGCCATGCTATTATAAGGCAGGTGGAAGCCCATGGATAATTGCAGAGACCCTGTGAATGTCTCAACATCGATGTTTTTATTAGAGATTTTTCTAAGGCGCCTCTCATCAAATAAAATATCTGACATTTCCTCGGGTTTGGGGGAAAAGCACACTCTTGACAGAACAACTCCATGAATAAATATTCAGTGACATATAGCTCACAGCAGTGTACAAAACAGACTTCTGTATTTCCTATTCAGAGTGGTGATACTCATTTTACCAGGAAGCATACCTCTTCTATATATATATAATACATATTATATGTATCTAGAACCACCTCCCATCACTACTTCCTGCAATTTCATAACTGAAAGCCCATCAGTAAGATTTAAGTACATCTTTTTAACATTTAGGACCTTTTTCAAAGTGATCATTAAAAAAAGATATTGCATATTTAAGGTCAGGCATTCCGTAATATAAACACTTTTACAGAAAAAAAATGTAAAAATGAATTATTTTATGTGCTATTTTATACTCTTTATGGAGTAAAACTTATCAAATGGTGAAAGAGGACACAGAACAGGACCAATGGGTTTAATGCATTTTGAACTCTTGGAGGATGGCAATAATGGGTTAGAATCAAGGCCAGCTCTGGCTCTTTTGCCTCCCCAAGCAAAAAAAAAACTTGCGGGGCGGCCGCAGCAGCGAAGCGGGGGAGAGGAGAAACAAACCTGCAGGGTGGCCGGAGTGGCGAAGTAGGGGGGAACAAACCTGCGGGCTGGCGGGAGCTGCAAAGGAGGAGGGGAACAAACCTGTGGGCCGGCAGGAGCTGCGAAGGGAGGGGGGACAAAAAAAAACCTGCGGGAATGCCACCCCTTGGAATCTGCCGCCCCAAGCATGAGCTTGCTCGGCTGGCGGCTGGAGCCGGCCCTGGTTAGGATAAGGAACCCTTCCAAGGAACATGGAGCCTAGAAAGACTCATTAAAATCTTCCTGGTCTAAAGAGTGAGGGAATCCTTTGAAAAATGGGGAAATTGATAACAACTTGGTAAACCATTTGAATCAAGGAGACAAGCAGACCAGGAAAAAAAGGAAGATTTGGTTGAAATATACAGTTATCATAATGTATTACTTCAGATATATAACATCTTCCATCTGAGAATCTCAAAGCAACGTACAAATCTTATTTAAACAATATCAAAACCACAGTTACAGGTAATAATTTTTTAAAGACTTATTTTAAATGGAGAAATTGAGGCACAGCATGATTAAGTGATCTGCCCAACACCACACAGCAAGACAGTAGCAGTAATGGGAGTAACACACACGAGTCCTATTTCTCAGTCCCCTGTTCTAATAGTAAGCCATATCTGTTCCCATACCAAAATACAGACAAACATCTAAACATAAAAAATAGAATATCCGTCCTCCATTTTGTCAGTATTCAAAATGTTTAATACAACCTTGAAATGTATATTTTGTTCAGGCTTTCTTTGTTTAAAACAAAAATGTGTAACTAACAGGTTGCATTTTAAAGTAGATGCCTTTTCCTAAGACTACCAGTCTTCAGTTATAAGTAAAGTGATAAGTAAAGTATGAATAGGAGTTGTTTTGTGTAATTGTGGTCCTCAAATAAATAAATGAATAATAAAAAGCATATCCTCAATAATAATAAGAACACTGGAGGGCAAGGTTTCCTTTTTTCTCATCAGCTTGAGTTTTCTCTTTTTTCTATGCTGTGAACATAATTTTAAGCAGCAATATTTAACACGTTAATTTCAAGTATAGTATCTGATAATTGCTTAAGATGACATTCAATCAGGCATCCACAGTCTACAGGCATTTGTGAGAAAAATTTCACAATAGCAGGGTAGGCTGTTTTCCCCGATTAGTATGTCCCAAAGAAAGAATCACATTGAGACAAAATAACCTCTCAGACTACAGGCTTTCAGAAGCCCTGAGAAATCCTTGGGCTAATACAGCTACTGGAGGCTTTTTTTTTTTTTTTTTTTGGACAGGGAAGTACCCATCACTAGTAGCCCTGGAAGTATATTCACAGGCTCTAAAACAAGCCACTCTAATTACCATCTATTGCAGTTACTTAGTCACGTCACATTGAGCAACTAGCCATGACTCACTTCCATTTTCACCTCACCACCACCAATAGTTATGGACCTTCCTAGTTAGGCTTTGGACCAGGATGTGGCAGGGAGACAACACTAATGAACAATTGTACCTCAGTAAGGAAAAAAAATATACATATATCTAATACTATCAGATCTGCAGTTTGCTGAAGCTGTAAACTAACCCTCCTCCATCAAGGGCATTTGCCTTCTCCATCAACATAATGCACAGTCTCAGGAATCTACTAGACTCATCACTCATCCTAGACAGACAGGGACCTTCTGACCTACTGAAGCACTCTAGAAACAGTGCCCTCCAAATCAGGGATGAAGAACTTGCATTGCTGAGTATTATTATATTGTTGTTTGGATAAAGTCGACTTCAACTTCTATTATGGCAGCACTAATTTAACTTTGAAAAAGGACATCAAGAATCACAGCATGGTCCCGCTGCCACTGAAGACAATGGGAGTTTTGTCTAAGTAACTAGGAGCATGGAATTAACAGATAGCCAAGATAAAGCATTAACAATGTGGGAATAGGTGGACAGTGATTAATAAATGAAAAGATAACACTTATAAATTATGTTTACAAAACTCTAAATTAATTAGTATAATAAGTAAGAACACAAACAAAATGGAGGCTCAGAGACAGATTCTTCATCGCTTTCTCAGAGTAATATTCAAGCAACTACTGTAGTCCTGTTTATGAATGGCAGGAGTAGATGCTAATAAGAGTACGCAAATATTGCAGAATCTGGTTGCTATTTTTAAAAGGTATTTATTACTGTCTGTATAGGTAACAGTTTGAGAGATTTTTTGGTAAACACTTCTGTGGAGCAAACATTTAACAAGCCAAATCTTTACGATGACATTTGTTGGGCAAAAGCCTAATTAAATAAGATGAACTAATAGACAAACCCAAATTTCTGACTGTAAGAAAAGATTTCTAATAGTTGTGTGCCCAGTAGGGCCGGATTTCCAATTAGTCACAATAGGCATGTGGTTAGGGGTGTTGGCATTCTAGGGGTGCCTTACCTTTCTAAAGCTAGGTGCAACAGGAAGGTCAGCTGTAGGTGGGGGTAGGGGTGTGGTGCTGAAGATGCTGCGCCTAGGGACATGTAAAGTGTAAATCTGGCCCTGGTGCCTAGGTGCTCCAAAGAATACATTAATGAGGGATACTTGGAGGAAAAAATATACTTTTAAGAAGATTATACAACCCACACATCAAAATAGCATACAGAGGACAGGATGCTAACAGAAAAAAAAAAGGTAGATGTGGATTATGTTCAGAAATCTTGTTTTTAAACTTCAGTTGTAATTTGTTTGTCATGTTAAGTGCTGGAACTAAGGATTATGCTTCCTATAGTAATTTTTATTTCCAATAAAATATATATTGTGTTTGACAGACTAATTTACATAACACAGATTTAGCATTATGGTCGTAAGTATACATGTATAACAAAAAAAGACAGCTGAACCGCATACATTGATGCTTATGTGCTAAAATTTCAGTAGGGTAAAAATTGTATCACAGCATGAGTTCTATTCAATTAGTTTAATGTGAAATCTATTATTTTCTAACACAACTTTATCTGAGAATGAGTGTAACTTGATGCACTTCACTAAAAAATAGCTCTTTTACATTGTTTTCACAGTAACAAGTATGCCAGTTTAGAAGATTTAATTAAACCATGCCTTTTCATCTATCCATATTTTTAGTTATTATAAGCCATTTAGATAACTGGCACTGATCTATGGGCCAAATTCTGCCACCAGATATGAAATGCATATCTGTTTATTTGTTGCTATTTAGATGAATGTACAATCTAAAATCAGCACATCCATAAAAATAAGTACACGCTGTGTTTTTTTTTCCTTTTGAGAAAACAAAAGTAGATTGAGACCTTCTGTGTTCCCTAGGGTCAATAGGCCAAATTCTACTGTCAGATACACTGGTGTTCCCCCATTTAAGTAACTGAAGTTTTCACACTGCCAACAATGGGAAAGAGTCAGAAAACAGGAGGCCCAAATCTAAATAGCAATTGACATTTCAAAATCATAAGTACAAAGTTCCATTGTACTTTGAAAAGTATGTGAAAAACGGTACACATGACATGCATCTGAAAGTTATACAGTATCCTAAATAGCATAATTATTTAAAGCTGCCATTAGGTGGCAGAGTATCCACTAACACTGGTGGCATATTGTTGCATCTTCCTGTACTTATTTATATATTTAAAGAAAGTGAAATCAAATATCATTGAAACAATCGAGTACTATCAGAACACCTTAAAATACACACTAATAAAATACTCACAATAGGACACTTCTAGGATGGAGGTCAAGATACCTGACACATGGTATGATTATTCTGTCTCTTACTACACATCTTTCAAGAATAACTGTGTTTAAATCTCAAATGGCCAATTGCTCTCAAAGCATTTATATCTACAGTGGCCTATTCAGTCACTTTCTTTTCACTCTCAGTGACTGGATGGTGATATTACTTTACACAAGAGTATTGTCAGTAGCATTCTTTGTATCCTCAGAACATCCCTGGTTTCTCAACATCTCTTCCTCTAGTAGGACTGACCATCTGTGTGTCTGCAAGGAGAAGACCCTTACATGCACTGTGTCTCACATCAAATAAATCCTTCTGCACTTCCATGGTCTTTTTCTCACTATCGTATGTCTGAGTAGCGCTTTCCACTATGATTTCTTTAACATCATCATTTGTATTACTGTAGTATCTAGAGGCCCTAATCAGCAATCCCCATTGTGATAAATACTGGACACACACACACAACAGAAAGATGGTCCCTGAACCATGCTTTTTTACATTCTAAGATATAATGAGGGGAAAAGAGTTGATACAAAAGATGTGGAACACAAGGGAACAGCAACTTAATTATTCTCAGAATAATATCTAGTAACTTCCCGTAATTTATGGTCTGTTTCTACATCAACCAATTTCTGTCCCTAATTATAGTTAATGATTGCCAAGAAGTAAACACAATTACTTACATTTCATTTTCAGTCCGAGTGTATTTCAGTTGGTTTTTAGTTAATATTTTGGAAGCACATACCATTTGCAACCATCTTGCAGGACATGTGAACAACATCTAATGAGATCTTATTTTTTAATCAACTTTGAAATACTTTAGTAGTAGTGCTTTCTGCCACAATATTTTTAGTTTACAAAAGCTTTTCTCATGCCACTCATTCCGGAGGCATCCTGTGTTTTTCTTCAAGCACCTTTCTGACTGGATAATTTAATTGTAACCAGTTAGAGGTGAATTTGCTTTGTTAGGATATGAGTATTATTGTCTATAAGGCCTGCTCGTGTTAAAGTTTTCCTATTTTTAATATTGGCTGCATCTTTCTTGGTCCTGGTCAGACTTTTGTCACTCAGTATTTGTCCTACATAACTAATTTAATTTGTCCCATTCCAGCATCAATTTCTGTTTAGTTCCAAGTTCTTTTCTTTGCTGTTTTGAAGTTTCCATTCTACTGATGTCAGATTACAATAAATATCAGCAAATTATCAAAAAAATGGAATTTGGGGCACCTTAACATGATGAAGTCATTAAACGGGAAAGTTGCTTAAATATGTATCTACCAAAAGGTGAATTGAATGCACAGAGCCAAGCACATTCAGTATTGAATTAGGCCTGCCAAAACCCTTGGATTGTATCCAAAACTGATAGTACACTTGCATTGTGAAATCTAGACATGTCAACATTTGACAGCCTTATTCAAATCCTTTGGACCTATACAAATTGCTTGACAGGTTTTTCGGCGTGAACATTCTGATAACCCAGTTGGCTGCTATCTGCATTTTCTCCATATAAAATATCTATTGTTATACTTTAATCAAGTTCAACTTTTTAATTTATTTTCAAATGCTAACAGAATCTTATGTCATGCATGTATTTTGGTAGCACATTAGTATCAACATACCAACATAAACAATGACATCCTTTATGTATTTCAGTCTGTTAAATATCTCATTAAATTCTCTGAAAATTTCTTTTGCATCCTGTTCTGTGGACAAGCTATATACCTGTTTGATCTTCTGCATCTGAGTTGAGGACTTGATTAAAGGTGCCTTGAGATGAGAAAATAAATATAAAGCTGGTCAAAGAAGTAAATTCTAAGATTTCAAATATCTATTTTAAAATCAAATACCAAGGATTATTTCACAGAAAATCCTATCATTTCATTAAAAATTTTGATTTATATTTTTCTCCATTGCACATTTTACACAGATGCAAAATCATCTATGTGAAATACACTGCTACCTCAATATAATGCCACCTGATATAACACGAATTTAGATATAATGCAGTAAAGCAGTGCTCCGGAGGGGCAGGGCTGTGCGCTCTGGTGGATCAAAACAAGTTCAATATAACACGGTTTCACCTATAACGCGGTAAGATTTTTTTGGCTCCCAAGGACAGTGTTACATCGAGTAAAGGTGTACTGAGCAAGAACTGCTCATTGACTATATAAAGAAATATTGACTACCCCCACTGTACAATGGCCACATTGAATTTTATAGTGAGCCCTAGCTATAAACACACTTCATAATAATGAACCGTCAGCTATAATGAACTTTAGTGCAGCTCTTGACTCTCAATCCCTATTTTCTTAAATAAGCAACCTTCTACAGAACAAAATAAGACTTTTATCTTCACTGTTGGAGAAAGTTCCATTTAAGAAAATAAACAGTAATCACTATTTTAATTTTTGAAAGTCACAGCATGATGATATTCAATGTCAAGGTCTACCAAAGAACAAAAGATGAGTTTCCATGCTATTCTACTGATATGCAGAATTTCTACAAGTAAACTTCTTTTAAATTTATTTCATTCAGTCTTCTCTTTCCCTTCCCCAAGCCCTGGTCTACATCAGGAGTTTAGGTTGAAGTTAGTAGTGTTAGATCAATTTAACCCTGTACCCATCCACACGATGAAGCCATTTTTGTCAACTTAAAGGGCTCTTAAAATCTATTTCTGTACTCTCCCTGACAAGGGGATTAGTGCTGAAATCAACCCTGTTGGGTCGAATTTGGGGTAGTATAGACACAATTTGATCGTATTGGCCTCCAGGAGCTATTCCAGAGTGCTCCATTGTGACCGCTCTGGACAGTACTCTCAACTCAGATGCACTGGTCAGGTAGACAGGAAAAGCCCTGCGAACTTTTGAATTTCATTTCCTGTTTGGCCACCATGGCGAGCTGATCAGTACAGGTGACCATGCAGACATCCCCTTGCCTTGCCCTGTGGATGGCAGACGGTACAATATGACTGCTAGCCGTCGTTGTCGTCCCATGGGTGCTCCTGGCCGACCTCGGTTAGGTTGGTCGAGGCGCCTGGGCAGACATGGGTGCTCCTGACCGGCCTCAGTGAGGTCGGTCAGGGGCGCCTGGACAAAAATGGGAATGACTCCAAGTCATTCTCTTCTTTAAGTTTCGTCTCATGGAGATTCAGTCCTGCCTGGAATATCATGCCAACTGGAGGCTTCTGCCTCAGGCTGCTCTCCCAGTTGGCAGCACAGCGTGGTCGCATCTACCCCAGCCTACCCCTTGCTCTCATGGCTCATGAAGCCTGGACAGCAGTAAGGAGCAGTTCAGCTACAGGCTGAGCAAGTGCAGAATGGTGGTTCACTCTACTTCCCTGTAGGCCAAATGCCCTCCCCTCCCTCCTTTGATCTCCGCTTGCAAAAGCAATAAAGTCATTGTTTAAAATTCATGCATTCTTTATTAATTTATCACACAAATGGGGGGATAACTGCCAAGGTAGCCCGAGAGGGGTGGAGGAGGAGGGAAGCACTGCGGTGAGGTAGTTGTAGGGGCACTCCTGAGAATGGCATGCAGCTCATCATAGAAGTGGGATGTCTGGGGCTCTGACCCGGAGCAGTGGTTTGCCTCTCTGATTCTTTGGTATGCTTGCCTGATATTCCAGGCAGGACTGAATCTCCATTAGACGAAACTTAAAGAAGGGAATGACCTGAAGTCACTCCCAATTATGTCCAGACGCCCCCGACCGATGTCACTGAGGCTGGCCAGGAGCACCCATGTCTGCCCAGGAACCCCCGACTGACCTCACTGAGGCTGGCCAGGAGGAACCAGGAGACAGCAGCAGACGGTACAATACAGCTGCTAACTTTCTTCGCTAATTTGCAAAGGCAAGGAGCTGCTGCTGTGGAGCACTGCAGTGCTGTGTCTCCCAGCAGCACCCAGGAGACGTACAGTGACAATGAGCTGAGTGGGCTCCATGCTTGCCGAGGTATGTCCTCTGCATGAGTAACCCAGGAAAAAAGGTGAGAAATGATTTTTTCCCATTGCTTTCATGGAGAGAGGGAGAGGGAGAAGGGGAGGCTCTATGTTTTTTGCCACCCTAAGCACAGCAGTCAGTCAGCCTTCAGTGGCATGCCTGCAGGCGGTCCACTGGTCATGCGGATTTGGTGGCATTTCTGTGGGTGATCTGCCAGTCCCGCGCCTTTGGCATACCCATCGCCAAATTGCTGCCGAAGCCGTGGGACCAGTGGGCATCCCGCAGGCATGCCGTCAAAGGCAGCCTGACTGTTGCCCTCACAGCGACTGGCATGTTGCCCCCCGTGGCTTGCCACCCCAGGTACACACTTGCTGCGCTGGTGCCTGGAGCTTCCCCTGAGAGGGGGGGCCTCACGACATGTACCCAGAACAATGCTTTTGCCCCATCAGGCATTGGGAGCTCAACCTAGAATTCAAATGGGTGGCAGAGACTGCAGGAACTGTGGGATAGCTACCCACAGAGCAATGATCTGAAAGTCAACCCTAGCCTTGGTACTGTAGACACACTCCGCCGACTTAATGGTCTTAAGTGGGGATACACACAATCGACTGTATCAAATCGATTTCTAAAACAACGACATATTAAATTGACCTAATTCTGTAGTGGAGACATACCCCAAGAGAGAGTGGGAAGAAACATTGTCTAGTGATCAAAACAAAGGAACAGGATTCAGGAATTTGGGACTCTAATCCCATCTATCTCACTGGCTTAATGTTTAATTTGGAAGTTACCCATTGATGGCAAATTCTTTGAAAAAATGATATTACCTGACTGAATTCTTCAATAACAGCGGTAGTCCTAGCATTTGTACCAAACCACTTTCCTAATAGTCTCCTGCAGGTGAGCTGCACTTAACACTGGAAAAAAAATACTGTAATGTACTTCTAGGGAAAGGCATGAATTGTCCCTCTGGGAATTGCTAGAACACAAAATACTGGGTCAAATTCAAATTGTCATAGATTCTTAGATTATAAGGCTAAAAGGGACCATTATGACCATCTAGTTTGACCTCCTGCAAAACACAAGCTACAGATCTTCCCTGAATTAATTCCTGTTTGAACTAAAGCATCTCTCTTACAAAAACATTCCATCTTGATTTAAAAATTGCAAACGACAGAAAATCCACCACAATCCGTGGTAAATTGTTCCAGTGATTAATTATCCTCACTGTATAGAATTGCACCTTATTTCTGGTTTGAATTTGTTTGGCTTCAGCTACCAACCACTGGCTTTTTCTTATATACCTTTGCCTGCTAGACTGAAGAGCCCACTATTATCAATTTTCTGTTTCTCAGGTAGGTACTTACAGATTGTCATCAAGTCACCTGTCACAGTTCAGGGCAACTGCATCTGTATTTCCCCTCTATGGTTCAACAAAAGCCCCCACTCTCAGGCTTCTCAGCTGTCACTTCTATTGGGTGGAGACTGACGTCTCTCCCGCTTCTGACCAGGTATTTCCAGACAGAATAGTTCCCTGCCTTCACTGTGTTATCCAGCAAAAGACAGTCTGCCTAAGCAGGCCTGCTTGCTTTCTCATTAGAGGCTAAAAACAGCATAATTCTCGGTTGTAAGCTACCACACAGCCCTTTCTAAGCAAACACATTTTATTCTTAAGGTAGAAGCTTTACAGCAGGGGTGAAAGTGGGCCAGTACGGCGTACTGGCACTTTAATGTTGCTACCCGTTATGCCTCCCCCCTATTGGCAGCCCTGCAGGGCCACTGACGGGGCAGCAAAAGGGGAAGCTTCCTCAGGGTCCAGCGATTTAAAAGCTTCCCTGGGGCCCAGCAATTTAAAAGCCCTGGGCCGTTTAAATCACCACCGGAGCCCTGGGTGGCATGGGCCAGGCAGCATGGAAGAGCTGGCTGGGAAAGGCTGACCCCTGTCCCCACCCTTCCACACAAGGCTCCCGAGGCCTCCGTACCAGTAAGTCTTTTATGCTACTTTCATCCCTGCTTTACAGAGAAAACCTTATAAACAAAAAAGAACATACATGCATGCTAACAACCTTACCAGAGATCAGCCCCCACCCCTCCGTCATCACAAGGGCTCTGGTAGGTGTCAGTACTTCCCTAAGTATTGGAGTCCTTGGACAGAAGGTTCTGTCCATTGGCTGAATCAGAATAAAGGCCCTGACTAAGCTTAAACTAAAGCTATTCATTCAAAAGTCCTTTCTCTGTCTGTTGGCCTCTGGAGAATCTAGTTTGGGTCTTTGAACTATCCTTCTGTAACAGGTGATCAGCAAACAAAGGCTCCTCTCCTCCTCAGAGCAAAGCATCAAAGAACTTATAACTGAAGGAATTATATTAGGAGCTTAACATCCTCCATGAGAAGTTCATAACCCAATCTCACAATAACATGTAAAAAATAGACCCTAAAAGAAGGTTTGTTGAGGATACTGCAGGAAGTTGCCACCTGTCACACACCCCTTAAACTTCTTTTCGATGAGATAAATAGATTGAGCTCCTGGAGTCTTTCATGAGAAGGCATGTTTTCCAATCCTTTCATCATTCTTGTCTCTCTTCCCTGAACCCTCCTTCTTCTTGAAGTGCGAACACCAGAATTGGACACGGTATTCCAGCAGCAGTCACACCAATGCCAAATACAGGCATAATATACTTATTCACACCTACTCAAGATTCCCGTTTATATAGCCAAAGATTGCATTAGTCCTTTTGGCCACAGCATTACACAGGGAGCTCACGTTCAGCTAACCATCCACCATGACTCCCAAGTCTTTTTCTGAGACGCTGCTTTCCAGGTTAAAGACCTGCATCGTGTAATTAGGTCCTGCATTCTTTGTTCCAAGATATATAACTTCACTTTTGGCCATACTGAAATGCATATTGTTTCCTTGTGCACAGCTTACCAAGCAATCCAGATAGCTCTATATCAATGACTTCTAGTTTTCATTATTTACTTCTCCATGAAACTTAGTGTCACCTGCAAATTTTATCAGTATAGACCAGGTCAGGTCATTGATAAAAATGTTAAAAAACACGTGGTGAACAGAACCCCACAGGACCCAGCTAGAAAGACACCAGCTCAATAATGATTCCCCATTTACAGTTCTTCTCAGACAGGCAGTTTTTAATCCATGCCATGTTGATTTTATAACATTCTAGTTTCTTAATCAAAATGTTATGTGGTACTAAGTCAATGTCTTACAGAGGTCCACTACAACAACATTATTACAAATTTGGTTGATAAAGGTCATCTTATAAGAAAGTATATCAAGTTTGAAAGGATCTATTTTCCATAAACCCATGCTGATCATAATTAATTATATTACTCTTCTTTAATTCTTCATGAATTGGCTTCCCATATCAGCTGTTCCATTTTTTTGTCCATGACTGATGTCAGGCTAACAAACTTATAATTACTCAGGTCATCCTATTTATCCTTTTAAACTATTGGCAAAATACTAGCTTTCTTCCAGCCCTCTGAAACGTCCCCAATATTCCAAGATTTACTGAATAAGAACACAAGAAAGGTCATACTGGGTCAGACCAATGGTCCTCTAGCATGTCTTTCGACAGTGGCTAAAGCCAGATGCCTCAGAGCAAATGAATAGAACAGGTAATCATCAAGTGATTTCTCCCCTATAGCCCATTGTTAGCATCTGGCAAACAGAGACCAGGGACACTTCAGAACATGGTTTTGCATCCCTGCCCATCCTGGCTAATAGCCATTGATGGATCTATCCTCCACAAACATATCTAGTTCTTTTTTGAACCCTGTTATAGTCTTGGCCTTCACAACATCCTCTGGCAAGAAGTTCCACAGGTTGACTGTTTTGTGTGAAGAAACACTTCCTTTTGTTTGTTTTAAGCCTGCTGCCTATTAATTTCATTGGGTGACCCCTAGTTCTTCTGTTATGTGAAGCAGTAAATAATACTTCCTTACTTACTTTCTCCACATCGGTCATGATTTTATCCATCATATGCTGCCCTAGCAATGAACGACAGGAATTGCCCCCAGAGGAGGAGAAGAAGCCATGTACCCCCAAGGCTGAGAGGGTCACAGAAACCACTCCCAGGAGGAAATGTAAGGTAGTGGTGGTTGGTGACTCTCTTCTGAGGAGGACGGAGGCACCCATCAGTCGCCCTCAGCCCAGGAGGTATGCTGCCTGCCAGGGATCTGTATCTGAGACAATACAGAGGGATTGTTGAGGATCATCCTCTGACTACAACTCCATGCTACTCATCCTTGTCATCACTACTGATACTGCAAGGTATGACCCTCAGCAGATCAGACGTGACTACAGGGCTCTGGATGTATGGGTGAAGGAGTTGGGAGCGCAGGTGGTGTTCTCTTTGATCCTTCCGGTCAAGGGTAGGGGCCCAGGCAGACCAGAGGAGAAGGAGACATGGAGACCTGAGAGAAACTGGGAGGAGCATGGGCTGTTATAGCAAGGATAAAGAAGAGATAAGACAGAACTGGAGGGGAAATCAAATCAATATCTTAGATGTCTGTATACTAATGCAAGAAGTATGGGGAATAAGCAGGAAGAACTAGTTAATAAACACAACTATGACATAGTTGGCATCACAGAGACCTGGTGGGATAATACACATGACTGGAATATTGGTAAAGAAGGGTACAACTTGCTCAGGAAAGACTGGCAGGGAAAAAAGGGAGGAGGTGTTGCCTTATATATTAAAAACGTATACACTGGGATTGAGACTGAGATGGAAATAGGAGATAGACTTGTTGAAAGTCTCTGGGTAAGGATAAAATAGTGATGTCATAGTAGGGGTCAACTACAGACCACCTAACCATGAAGAGGTGGATGAGAAAATACCACAGCAGGGCACAGACTATCCAATAAGTTCTTGGACTGTATTGGAGACAAATTTTTATTTCAGAAGGTGGAGACAGCTACCGGGGAGAGGCTGTTCTAGATTCGATTTTGACAAACAGGGAGGAACTGGTTGAGAATTTGCAAGTGGAAGGCAGCTTGGTGAAAGTGATCATGAAATGGTAGAGTTCATGATTCTAAGGAGTAGTAGGAGGGAGAAGAGCAAAATAAAAACAATGGATTTCAAGAAGGCAGACTTTAGCAAACTCAGGGAGTCAGTAGGTACGATCCTATGGGAAGCAAGTCTAAGGGAAAAAACAACAGAAGACAGTTGGCAGCTTTTTCCAAGAGACATTATTAAAAACACAAGAGCAAACTATCCCACTGTGTAGGAAAGCGACCAGCCTGGCTTAACCAGGAGATCTTCAATGATCTAAAAATCAAAAAAAAGAGTTCTACAAAAAGTGAAAACTAAGTCAAATTACAAAGGATGAATATAAACAAATAACACAAGTACATAGGGACAAAATTAGAAAGGCCAAGGCACAAAACAAGATCAAACTAGCTAAAGACATAAAGGGCAACAAGAAAACATTCTACAAATACATTAGAAGCAAGAGGAAGACCAAGGACAAGGTAGGCCCGTTACTCATTAAGGGAGGGGGGGAAATAATAACAGAAACTGTGAAAATGGCAGAGATACTTAATGATTTCTTTGTTTTGGTTTTCACCAAGAAGGTTGGTGGTGATTGGACGTCTAAAGTAGTGAATGCCAGTGAAAATGAGGTAGGATCAGTGCCTAAAATAGGGAAAGAACAAGTTAAAATTTACTTGGACAAATTAGATGTCTTCAGGTCACCAGGGCCTGATGAAATGCATCCTAGAATACTCAAGGAGCTGACTGAGCAGACAACTGAGCCATTAGCTATTATCTTTGAGATGTAATGGAACAGGAGAGATTCCAGAAGACTGGAAAAGGGCAAATATAATGCCCATCTATAAAAAGGGAAATAAGGATAAGCCAGGGAATAACAGACCAGTCAGCTTAATTTCTGTACCCAGACATTAATGTAGCAAATAATTAAGGAATCAATTTGCAAACATTCAGAAAATAATAAGGTAATAAGTAACAGACAGCATGGATTTGTCAAAAACAAACTCTGTCAAACCAACCTGATAGCTTTCTTTGACAGGTAATAAGCCTTGTGGATATGGGGGAAGCAGTAGACATGGTATATCTTGATTTTAGTAAAGCTTTTTGAAACTGTCCTGCATGACCTTCTCATTAAAAAAACTAGGGAAATGCAACCTAGATGGAGCTACTATATGGTGGATGCAAAACTGGTTGAAAACCCATTCCCAGAGAGTAGTTATCAGTGGTTCATAGTCATGCTGGAAGGACATAATGAGTGGGGTCCCACAGGGATCAATTCTGGGTTCTGTTCTGTTCAACATCTTCATCAATGATTTACATAATAGCATACAGAGTACACTTATAAAGTCTGTGGATGATACCAAGCTGGGAAGGGTTGCAAGAGCTTTGGAGGATAAGATTAAAATTAAAAATGAGCTGGACAAACTGGAGAAATGGTCTGAAGTAAATAGGATGAAATTCAATAAGTACAAATGCAAAGTACTCCATTTAAGAAGGAACAATCAGTTGCACACATATAAAATGGGAAATGACTGCTTAGGAAGGAGTACTGCAGAGAGGAATCTGGGGGTCATAGTGGGCCACAAGCTAAAAATGAGCAAACAGTGTAACACTGTTGCAAAAAAAGCCAACATCATTCTGGAATGTATTAGGAGTGTTGTAAGCAAGACACAAGAAGTAATTCTTCCGTTCTACTCTGTTCTGATTAGGCCTCAACTGGAGTATTGTGTCCAGTTCTGGGCATCACATTTCAGGAAGATGTGGACAAACTGGAGAGAGGCCAGAGAAGAGCAGCCAAAATGATTAAAGGTCTAGAAAACATGACCTATGAGAGAAGATTTAAAAAACTGGGTTTGTCTAGCCTGGAAAAGAGATGACTGAGAGGGGACAAGTATGTATAAGTTTGTTACAAATAGGAAGGAGAAAAATTGTTTTTTTTAATCTCTGAGGATACGACAAGAAGCAATGGGATTAAATTGCAGCAAGGGAGGTTTTGGGTGGACATTAGGAAAAACTTCCTGTCAGGGTGGTTAAGCACTGGAATAAATTGCCTAGGGAGGCTGTGGAATCTCCATCATTGGAGATTTTAAAAACCAGGTTAGACAAACACCTGTCAGGAATTATCTAGATAATTAGTCCCCCCATGAGTGCAGGGGACTGGATTAAATGGCCTCTCAAGGTCCCTTCCAGTTCTATGATTATATGACTCTATGATTTCCCCCCTTAGTCATCTCTTTTCCAAGCTGAAAAGTCCAAGTCTTATTAATCTCTCCTCATATGGAAGCTGTTCCATACCTCTGAACATTTTTCTTGCTCTTTTCTGTACCTTTCCCAATTCCAATAAATTTTTTCGATATGGGATGACCAGATCTGCACGCAGTATTCAAGATGTGGGCGTACATTGGATTCATATAGAGGCCATATATTTTCTGTCTTATCATCTATCCTTTTCCTAGTGATTCCCGACATTCTGTTAACTTTTTTAAACTGCCACTACACATTGAGTGAATGTTTTCAGAGAACTATCCACAATATCTTAAAGATCTCTTTCTTGAGTGGTAACTGTTAATTTAGAACTCATCATTTTATATGTATAGTTGAGATTATGTTTTCCAATGTGCAGTACTTTGCATTTATTAACACTGAGTTTCATCTGCTATTTTGTTGCCCAGTCACCCAGTTTTGTGAGATTCCTTTGTAACTCTTTGCAGTCTGGTTTGGACTTAACTATCCTGAATTATATTGCATCATCTGCAAATTTTGCCACCTCACTGTTTACTCCTTTTTCCAGATTATTTATGAATATATTGAACAGCACTGGTCCCAGTACAGACTCCTGAGGAACACCACTATTTACTCTCTCCATTTGGAAAACTGATAATTTATTCCTACCATTTGTTTCCTATCTTTTAATCATTTACTAATCCATGAGAGGACCTTCCCATTTATCCCATTGCATCTTACTTTGCTTAAGAGACTTTGGTGAGGGAACTTGTCAAAGGCTTTCTGAAAATCTAAGTATACTATATCCAATGGATCACACTTGTCCACATGCTCGTTGACCCCATCAAAGTATTCTAGTAGATTGGTGAGACATGATTTCCATTTACAAAAACCATGTTGACTCCTCCTCAACAAATTAAGTTCATCTTATGTGTCTGATCATTCTGGTCTTTACTATTGTTTCAACCAATTTGGCCAGTACTGAAGTTAGGCTTACCAGCCTTGTATTTGCCAGGATCACCTCTGGAGCCCTTTTTAAAAAAACTGGTGTCACATTAGTCCTTATCCAGTCATCTGGTACAGAAGCTGATTTAAATGACAGGTTACATAACACAGTTAGTAGTTCCGCAATTTCACCTTTGAGTTCCTTCAGAACTCTTGGGTGAATACCATCTGGTTCTGGTGACTTATTACTTGTTATTTTATCAATTTGTTAAAAAACCTCCTCTAATGACACCTCAATCTGGGACAATTCCTCAGATTTGTCACCTAAAAAGAATGACTCAGGTTTGTAAAGCTCCCTCACATCCTCAGCCATGAAGATCGATGCAAAGAATTCATTTAGTTTCTCTGCAATGGCCTTATCTTTCTTGAATGCTTCTTTAGCATCCCAATTGTCCAGTGGCCCCAGGTTTAGCAAGTTTCCTGCTTTTGATGTCCTTAAAAAAATTGCTGTTACTTTTTGAGTCTTTGGCTAGCTGTTCTTCAAATTCTTTTTTGGCCTTCCTAATTATATTTTTACACGTCATTTGCCAGAGTTTATGCTCCTTGTTGTTTCCTCAATAGCATTTAACATCCACTTTTTTAAAGGATTCCTTTTTGCCTCTCACTGCTTCTTTTACTTTATTGTTTAACCACAGTGGCATTTTTTAGTTTTCTTACTGTTTTTTTTAATAAGTTGGGATCTACATTTAAATTGAGCTTCTATTATGATGTCTTTGAAAACTGTCCATGAAGCTTGCAGGGACTGCACTTTTGGCACTGTACCTTCTAATTCTGTATAATTAGCTTCCTCATTTTTCCCCTTTCTAAAATAAAATGCTACTGTGGTGGGTGAGCTATATTCACCTCTTGGACCAGATCCTGTGTTCCATTTAGGACTAATCAAGAATTGCCTCTCCTCTTATGGGTTCCAGGACTAGCTGCTCCAAGAAGCAGTAATTTAAGATGTCAAGAAAATTATCCCTGCATCCCGTCCTGAGGTAACTGTACCCAGTCCATATGGGGATAACTGAAATCCCCCATTACACTGGTCTACAATGTTTGAGAAGTCGTCTGCTTCAGAGAGAAAATATGCTATTTATTATGTATTTTGATGTGCTGAATTCAAATATGACAATTAAAACAACTGATTGGCTACTGTTTCTAAGATATTTAAGTTTTTACATTTTATGTCTATGTATATTGTATAGATAGTAGAGTTTTAATCATAAATTGTAAACCTAGGTCTTTTCATGTGTTTATGGTTGCTTTACATGGTAATATTTCACCTGTCCTGTTTATGTAACACTTTAAAAATCAGCAAAAGGGTTATATAAATAAAATTTATTATGAAACAAAAGGCAAAAAACTATTCTATACATAGTTTAGTCCTATTCAGTGTCTACTCGGCGCTTCTTGGCTTGTCTCTTGTATTCATTAAATGGAGCATCTCTTATCACTGTCCAGCAATAGTCTGCAAGCATTGATGGGCTCCTTTTGCCCTGATAGCGTTTCTCCATTGTTGCAATGTCCTGATGAAATCGCTCGCCGTACTCGTTGCTCACTGCTCCGCAGTTCGGTGGAAAGAAATCTAGATGAGAGTGCAAAAAATGTATCTTTAATGACATGTTGCAACCAAGGCTTTTGTATGCCTTGAGGAGGTTTTCCCCCAACAACCTGTAGTTGTCTGCCTTGTTGTTTCCAAGAAAATTTATTGCCACTAACTGGTAGGCTTTCCATGCCGTCTTTTCCTTGCCACGCAGTGCATGGTCAAATGCATCATTTCGAAGAAGTTCACGAATCTGAGGACCAACAAAGACACCTTCCTTTATCTTAGCTTCACTTAACCTTGGAAATTTTCCACGGAGGTACTTGAAAGCTGCTTGTGTTTTGTCAATGGCCTTGACAAAGTTCTTCATCAGACCCAGCTTGACGTGTAAGGGTGGTAACAAAATCTTCCTTGATTTAACAAGTGGTGGATGCTGAACACTTTTCCTCCCAGGCTCCAATGACTGTCGGAGTGGCCAAACTTTCTTGATGTAGTGGGAATCTCTTGCACGACTATCCCATTCGCAGAGAAAACAGTACTTTGTGTATCCAGTCTGCAGACCAAGCAAGACAGCAACAACCTTCAAATCGCCACAAAGCTGTCACTGATGTGGGTCATAGCTTATGCACCTCAAAAGTTGTTTCATGTTGTCATAGGTTTCCTTCATATGGACTGCATGACCAACTGGAATTGATGGCAAAACATTGCCATTATGCAGCAAAACAGCTTTAAGACTCATCTTCGATGAATCAATGAACAGTCTCCACTCATCTGGATCGTGAACGATGTTGAGGGCTGCCATCACACCATCGATGTTGTTGCAGGCTACAAGATCACCCTCCATGAAGAAGAATGGGAAAAGATCCTTTTGACAGTCATGGAACATGGAAACCCTGCCAGGAGATTCCACTGCTGTAGTCTGGAGCCCAACAGCACTGCTTTATTCTTGCATAGTTCCAAATCCCTGACAAGGTCATTCAGTTCACCTTGTGTTATGAGGTGTGGTTCAGAGGAGGAGGATGGGAGAAAATGTGGGTCCTGTGACATTGATGGTTCAGGACCAGAAGTTTCATCCTCTTCCTCTTCCTCATCTGACTCAAGTGAGAATGATTCTGGTGCATCAGGAACCGGCAGTCCTTCTCCGTGGGGTACTGGGTGTATAGCTGATGGAATGTTTGGATAATGCACAGTCCACTTTTTCTTCTTTGACACACCTTTCCCAACTGGAGGCATCATGCAGAAGTAACAATTGCTGGTATGATCTGTTGGCTCTCTCCAAATCATTGGCACTGCAAAAGCCATAGATTTCCTTTTCCTGTTCAACCACTGGCGAAGATTTGTTGCACAAGTGGTGCAGCATATGTGTGGGGCCCACCTCTTGTCCTGATCTCCAAGTCTGCAGCCAAAATAAAGGTGATAGGCTTTCTTAACCATAGTGGTTATACTGCGCTTTTGTGATGCAAAAGTCACTTCACCACAAATGTGGCAGAAGTTATCTGCACTGTTCACACAAGTACGAGGCATCTCTACTCACTTTGGCTAAACAGAAATGTGTCCCTTTGCAAAATCAAACACTGACAAATAAGAGAGCACAACACTGTATGATTTCTAGAGCTGATATAGGGCAATTTGTTCAGCAGAGTGATGTAAGCTTCGCTATGATTGCATCATCCATGACTTCTAGGAATAACATGATGCAATTCATATCATGTATGACGCAATACCAGCTTCAGATTGCATTATTCATTGTTTTGCCTAAAAAGCAAGTACTGTCCAAACCCAGTCATAGATTTATTCATAGATCCAGTCAAAGATGTATTTTAGTCATTTCTGGTTTAAATTGAGATCCCTTCCCTTTATAACTCACTTATCCTCTGCCATTCCCAAGTCAAGGGTCGTATATACTGACCCAATAACATATCTTGAAAACTAGAGCCAATCAACAATTTTAAGCATCATTTTTGTTCTCAGTGACCCAGAATTAGTAAAGTTGGACTACATTTATTTCAGAAGCATTTTGGCTGTAGAGCAGTGTTACTAATGAGTTTTTTTTTATTTTATAGAATATCAACATTAGTGGTTCAGTGAGCTCCTCAGTTAGTTCCTTTAAAACTCTTTGAAGGAAGTTATTCAGACATGCTGATTTTAAAATATCTGACTTTTGCAGCTGCTGTTTAACATCTTTCTGAGTTACTTTTGGAATGGAAAATATTTCATCATCATTATGTGGTATGATTACAAAATTTGGCTCCCCACCCCAATATAAAACAAATATTTACAGAACACATCTGCTCGTTCTATATTATTATTGATAATTCTACTATTTCTAGTAATGGACTAATATCATTGTTAAGATAACTTTTGTTCCTAAAATACTTTAAAAACTCTTTTTTGTCTTTGACTCTGCCAGCTTTGTTTGGCCTTTTGCTTCCCTTATCAATTTTCTACAATTCTTAGCTTCTAATTTATATTCATTACTATACATTCCATCTTTTATTTACATATTTATATCTACTTTCAATTCTCCATTAAGCTAGGATGGTTGTCATTTTTTTGTTTCATTTTTCCTTCAAATCAACATAAGTCTTTCTTGCTTGTGGATTTTTTGGGTGTTTAGTAAAAGATAATATTGTTAAGCAGTTCCCACTTAACATTCATATTATGAACAGTGCTAGGATATATGTTGCAACTCATTATATAAACGTGGAGCATATGTCTAGTGCAGGTATTCCATAGGGAAGGTATATGGCTTGGATAAATGGCTTGGAAAAGGACTTAAAAAGGAGGTGTGCATTAAAGTAATGGAACAGAGGAGGGTAGGATTGAGGCTCCTATTAACAGTATGGCAGGGAGCCAGCCACCCTTTTTTATAGCCCAATTTAACTCTCCTAAGAGGAGAGGTAGATAGTAAGGTCCCAGCAATGAATTGGCTGGAGGACCTGGACAGAAAAAGAGCAGGAGCTGGTGGAAGCCTCCTGGGTAATTACTGAATGAACATGGGGAACCCTGCACTGTATATTTTTATCTAAAAGGTAGTCTTGGACATCCAATAATAAAGTTGCAGCCTAATTAAAACCTTATCAAATGTCTCCTGTCCTTCTCTCGATACAGCCGGACAATAACATCTATGTCCCTGAAAAAGGACAACAAATACCAAAACCAGAAAAAGGTCTTGGGAAATGAGAAATTAACTAAAATGTCAATATGGAAAATGAATTTTGGGCAAGGAGATTCTCCAGCCTCCTGAGCCTATTCACATTGACTGCATTCTTCTAGACGCCAGACTCCTATCCTTAGGAGCAGAATCCTATGGAATCCAGTTAAAAAAACAAAAGAGCTGGTCTAAGATATCAGATGGTTTTGTGGACTTGCTGAATATTTTGGATCAGATTGTGCATATTTTGGACACTATTGCAATAAAAAAATTAATAAGAGGAGATATATGAAAAAAAGTTTAAGGCAAATAAAATGTTCCTGCTGAGGAACACAGTCCAGTTAAAAATATCCTATATTAGAGCAATAACAGGGAACTAATTGTACCCTCTCTCTCAACTGTTCATCCTTGTATTATGAGTAAAATGCAGCAGCACTGTTGCACTTTACCTCTATGCTAAGAGAACAAATTACTTAAGATGCTCTAACACAAACATCTTCAATTTGGTTGTGAAGTATCACAGTTCTGCTGCATTTTACTTTCAATTGAGTGGGAAATATTGTTCATTCAACTGAATGGTCATGGAATTAATGTCCTCAAACTTCTAACTTTATAGCTGATACATTGCAAAAATCTCCCACTAACGTGTTTGGTTTTGAAAACAGGGGTTTAATGTACATCTAAGCAATTATACTTTTAATTCAGTGAAATCCTGTTTTTTCAAAAGGTTGGAGATTTAGAAATCACATGGACTGGGATTACAGATAAGCAATAAATGTTCTGCATTGCTGTGAAAGAATGTAACTAACCTTCCTTCCCCAGGAGTTTTGTTAAACAGGAGGTCAATTACATTGGATTATGCAATAGTAATTATGATACTTAGCATTTATATAGCACTTTTTATCTGCAAAGCACCTTACAAATAGCTAATTAATATACACACACACAAAATAACAGTCAAGCAAAAAAAGTTGATTATGGGTTAGCAGTATCAGGAAGGTCAGAAAATTAATATAACGCCATCCTCTCTGCAGTCATTAGTAAAGAGCGTTATTAGCCACACTAGAAAACAAATGAGTTACTTTAGAGATACTGTGAAGAAACAATGGTGAAAAATAAATTATCTGTAAACTCTGTTCTAAGACTAATCAACCTTAACATATTTTATGATCAGAAGCACAAGTTTTTGGTTTTCTTTGTTGATAGCTAAATTATTTGCAGCTGTCACCCTGTCCTCTTAAACAAATAGAGAGAACTGAAATGTTAGAAAACAAATGTTAGACATGGATGTCAGCATACATGGAAGTATCTGATTTTGTGTATTAAATTGTAAAAAAGAATGCATAAGAGACAAAATTATGGAAATCCTTTAAATGCACATCTATAGTATTGCAGACTATGACTGAATATAACGATATACTTCAATAAAAAGGTTCCCTCAGCATTATATAGCTTGCAGTGCTGAAAACAATGCATCATCTAAAGTAAAAGAGAGAGAAGTGGACCATTATGATGTTGGAAACAAAACAAAAAGATTAAAACCTGATCATTTGTATCCTTGGCAGAGAAAAAATAATAGGTTCTATTATTAAATTAAGCAGTTAAGGGGGGATTTTTTTTTATTTTGTTTTAAATCTACAATAAATGGTAATTTTGCTATTCTACTGGTGGGGTTTATCCATCCTATACCAATCCTGTAGGCCTTACTCAGGCAAAATACCCAGTAATTATAATGAACCCCCTCCTGCCAGGCAACAGAGATCAGGAAGTGAGAATCTCACACCCTTTTCAATGATTAAGGGTAGTAGAGGCATCTACTATAGCCTTGGAGCAAAGTGTCTAATTTTAAACATTAGCAGCAACAACAAATACAGCATCTTGCACTCGTATAGCAACTTTCAGGCAAGGATATCAAAGTTTTTTTTATGAAGATGAGTAAATATCACCACTTTTGAGATACAGAAATTGTTGTTCAGTAACAACTGGAGCAACTTGGGCTTGCTCAAAGTCACAATTTGAGTAAATGGCAGTCTCAGGTCTCATTACTTGAAGTTCTGTTTCAAAATGGCACTCAAGACCCACTGAATGTGAGCTTTACCACTGCAAATGAGAGCATGAGCTCTTCTATTTACTTAACATAGTCAGTCATGAAGGGAAACCCATATATGCCTAAGCTCAAATTCCTGTTCCTCTTTGTCAGTCACACTCACACTATCAAAAATGCAAGTGGAACCTATGATGTTCTTATATCTCTTTTCCAAACAGTTTACTAATGTGGGGCCCTGGTTGACTGGGAGCTATGGCTGCGCATCTGGGATCCCACATAAAAAGGTGTTCTGGGAAGGTGTAAGGGAGGAGCATGTTTCAGAAGCACAATTATTATCTTTGGTGGGCAAAGCCTCTTCTCTGTGGACAGGGAAGTAGAGGGCACCATATTTGTTCTCCAACAACATTAAATTGCATGCATTGTATGAGTATTTGAAAGGTTATTCATTTTCTATTACTTCTAGATTTTATCCATATACTTATCTGGCTGTGCCTATGCCTCACAAGCAAAAACATTTAAAAAACAGAAAGCATCACATTCCTTAAAAAGCAATTAATGTGCAATTTCAAGTAGCATTGTTTGGATGTAATAGCTAAACGATAATACTAGAATCAGTCAGATTACTGTTATTCAGTAGTTATTGAAAGCATACAAATTAAAACTACATTTAACATGTAAAACAAGATTTAAACAGTAAATCTTAAAAAGCTAATTACTGTATTTGTATTAATGCAAATAAGGTACCAAGTTTCATAGTTATGATTAATTACAGTACAAAGTAGCTTCTTACAGCCCAGCTGAGCAGTGAACTAAAGCCACTATAGCCTGGATATATTTACATATAGAGCAGACACAGAAGCAGCTTCAGACTATATTGCAGCATTGTGGGAGGACACAGAAGATAGTTAACACCTGGAACAACCTCTTCCCTCCAATGCCCCCTTCACTCACCACCCAAATAGCCAGATATTTTGAGGTCACTATGATCTTTGAATGACAAAGTATATATTACACACACAAAGCTAAGAACATAATTAAGGTTGCAAAGTCAAGTATTCATAATTTAGGAAATGTCAGAATGAGAGTTGACTGTGCAATCTTAAACCAGTTCCCTGGGACATATGCGTTATAACATATTTTTTAATTATATGATCATATTCAAATTTTTTTTAACCTAATTGTGGCATTTCCTAACCTATGAATGCTTCACTTTGCAACCTTATGTTCTTTTAACATTTTTTTTGTGTGTAAATTCCTAGGCTTTTATAAAAACAAGCATGCAAGCAAGCAAACAAAAATAAGTTGCATCACGCGACATCATATTGACATACTTGATTTATCAGCAGGGTTGGAACCTTTAGATCTACCACACAGACCTCTGCAATTTCAGCTAATGGAGTAACTGATAAGATGAGGTTATCACCTTCTGTGTGGACCAGCACTAGAGTGGAATGAGGCACACAATTTTCCAGTGGTTTTCGCAGATATTGGCTGACATCAGAGGAATAAGGAGACTCTGGAATCTTGAGTTCTATTCTAGGTTCTAGAAAAGAGCATGCCCTAATAGGCACAGGCACTTCAGCACCCTTCTCCGCCAAGCTTTATCCCTTCTGCCCTATCTCCTTCAACCTGACCATGTTCCATTCTTGTCGTTTCCACATCCCTGGATCCTCGTCTCAATCCCATTCTCCTCACCCCCATTCTCCACTCCTCATGTTTCTCAGAGTTGCTAGTGTTCTTGCCCAGCCAGTCCCAGTTTTTCTCCCCATTCCTTGTCTCTTCATCAGGCCTGTCTTCCCTATCCCCGACTCTCCTTCCTCTTGCCACACTGGTTCCCATCCCAGACTCCTTGCTCAGCCATTGACAGTCTCCCTCAATCTCAAATCCCCAATTATCCTTTTCCCAACCCAGCCTCCATTACCAATCTCCTCCTCGTCTTTGGGGAATTTATCTGTGATGCTCTAGCAAGTCTTCGAGCATATCTGTGTTTTTAGATGATGATCAATGTTTGGCTGCATGTGTGTTCCCTCTGTGTGCCACCCCAGCCCTGTACAGACAGCTAGTACAGCAGAACTCAAGCAAACCATCCAATGACCACAAGATCCATTAAGGAATGAAGGCATCCTCTCCTGGCTGCGGCTAGGGCTTGGGGGAAGCGGGGAGGGGCTATGCACCCTGTGGCTGTGCCCCCAGCTGTGGCTGCTGGAGCTGGGGGTCTTGGCCTGTCAATCACCCCTGTAGCAGGGTGGTCACCAGCTGTGGCCTTAAAGGGCTTAAAAACAGCCCAGGAGAGGGCAGTGGCTGGGAGCAAGCAGTTCCCAGGCTGAGTGGGAAAGTAAGCTCATCTGAGGCCACACCCCAATCAGGGCTCAGCTGGCCCTTATAAGAGGGCAGTGGGCCAGGAGCACAAAGAGACTTTCTCTCTAGCCTGTTGAGAGGAAGGGACGTGGCTGCTGGGAGTGTACCAAGGTACCTGAGCTGGAGCAGGGCTGGAGGAAGGCCCAGGGAGCTGGGAAGCTCTGGCCTGGAAACCTCCAGGCTGCAGCCTCGGGGAAGGCCAAATAGGTACTGGAGTTGCAGGGGACAACCCAAAGAGGTAGGCAGAGGTAGCAGTCCAACCTCAACCTTGCCTGTGATGAGTGGTTTATACTGCAATCTGCCCCAATGAACGGGGCTAGATGGAGACTGGGCAGTAGCCAAAGACTGAGGGGAGGCAGAGATAGTGAATGGGGATTCCCTGGGAAGGGGAAACCCACAGAGACTGAAGGGCATACTGCCAGGGGGCAGCACCCCAGCGGGCAAAGACCGCCAGGTCCAGGAGGGACACAGGGACCAGTAGAAGCGGGACACCGGCTTGAAGAGGGTTCTCTGATGCCTGGAGAGCTAATTCCCTGAGAGATCAGCAGGAGGTGCCGCAACAGTAAGTCCCACATGGTTACACCTCCCACTCATGGAACTTCATTCTTCCCCCCTATTTAGCCCTGCTCCTGGTTATTTTTGGTAAAGTCAGGGATAGGTCATAGGCTCCATTAATTTCTGTTTATTGCTCGTGACCTGTCTGTTACTTTTACTAAAAATATCCATGACAAAATCTTAGCCTTTGTTACAAGCAACTGAAAACAGGGTCTTATAATAGGAAGTGTTGATCAACATTAAAAATAGTCAGTGCTGCCAGCCCTACCTATAACATTTTGAAACACAGAAAGTTGTCAAAGTAAACAATAGATGACAAGTGTTTAACAATACGGAAGTCATTACAAGTAGAATTAATATTACAAAATACGTAACACTGAGATTTCTCACGTGCATGACTCTATAAGCACATTGCACATGCTCTATGGAGCCCAAGAATGGTCTGAAGTTATAAACAGAATGATAAAGAATGTTTAAAATATATGCAGTGTTGTTATATGCCAACTGTCATTCCACTGGTTTGACTATAGTATAACAAACTACTCAGCATAAGTCTTAAAAAAAAATTGCTTTCCAGTTGGTGACGGTGATTGTTTTCAGCCTCCTTCTCCTCCCTCAGGTGCTCTTATCACCCTGATTCTAATGTCATAGTGCAACTTTATACATTCCAGCAGCGGCCTGTCTCCATTCATGACTGTGTGGATTGCAGTGCTCAACAATGCTTCCTCCATGTTGCCTGACAGCATTTTAAAAATAGCACTGGATTTTCAGAAACAAGAAGGATGACGGCATGAAACAGTGACCCCAATTACAGAATTCCATTGCTTTCCAGTACAAGTCCCACAATGTGGCACACAGAAAAATTGGGAAAACATATGGCACACAGCAGAATGGTGGAAAGTACTATGGGATGCTTGACCAGAATGCTGAGCATTTATTCTAAAGCATCACTGTTCTGTGAGGCCACAAAGATATGAGGCAACTTTAACTTGATCACAGCATAACAAAGCAGTATGTACAAACTGATCACACAACAGTTGTTGCAGATCACTTAACATGGATACACAAAACAAGAACCAAGTTAAAACGTAGATATGTTCTAAATCTCCAATTGGAACAGTATTCCAGTGACTGTTCAGCTATGAAGAAACCTCAAGCATGTGTATTTTAGACACCCACAATCAGTTTATATTTTGTGTATTTGAAAAGGTATTCTGATTTTGTGGTCAGTAACCTACTTATATTGCAAGTGAAAAGAATGGTAGTAGATATGGCACTGGACTGATACATACATACATATGCTAACTCTGCACTGTGAAATAACCTTGGCAGCTGACAAATATGTGCTGTGAAAGAAGTAAAGCTTAATCTTATTCTGAAACCTTTTTTTCTTGAAATGTTGTCATATATGCACATCTAAATATTGTTGCTGTACTCAAATACAAAGAATTTTTTTCAAACTCATGTGCACTTCATTACTGGAAGCTATATGCTCCAAAAGTTTAACAGTGATGAGAATGGATGACAGTAACACAGAAACAGTGAGCAGTTGCATAAAGCTGATAGAAAGAAGCCCCAGGAGTTCTGTAGACTGTGATATGACAGTATGCCACTCTTAATGTGAGTAAAGACAGCTGAAGTAGAGTAAATAGTGATCTGCAGGATGAGACCTTGCCACTGACTCTGAATGTTTAAAATGTAAAGAAGCTAAGATTAATATGGCATAGAGAAAAGAAATCCAGTGAAAACTCTTCTCCATCTAAACTATGATTATCTGGAAGAAAGACAAGGATATCCTACACGTTCTCAAGCTTCTCCATAAACAGTACTTTTGTATTAGCATGGAGGCATGCTTTCACAGAAATTAAATTGTAACAACATGACTAGCTCTCTTTTCTTCCTCCTTTCCCTTAAAACTACCACTAACTCTAGCTTCTCCTCCTTTACCTCTTCTAGGTCCCTGCCTCTTTTCATCTGTACAGAGTAAAAGAGATGTTCTCTAGGTGATCTCAACATCTCCCATGATTTAAAATACCACTTCTCTGCAGTTCATTTCCTGATCTAATTTTTTAGAGAGGTCCTCCCTTGGATTTGCCATCTGTCAGGGTCTATAGAAGACCAGTGCCATGACTCAGACGTGGGTGCTCTGGCTTAATGATCAGCAGGTCCAGAATCAGGAGCCAGGTGTCAGAGCCAAAAGTCAGAGCCAGGATAAGACAGGAAACAGGATCTGAAGCCAAAGGTCAGCACTGAGTCAAAAGCCACATATGTAGCTTATGGTCACAGCTGGAGCAGAGTAAGAAACCAGCATGATAGGGATCAGAATGATGCTGACAGCAGGGGCTGGGAAAAGGGCAGAGTCAAAGTCAGCCCTATCAGGGCCTCCAGAGCGCCTCCAAACAGGTTCCTGTGAGTTGTACATGTAGTGGAACATACAGTCTTTCAGTTCCCAATTTTCCAGTCACTAGTAGTACCGTTGGGTAGTGTGGATACAGCTGTGGCCCAAGAGCCTCAGGTTCAGGATCTGTAGACCCTCATACCATCTCAAACTCAGTCTTTCCAAAATGAAACATCTTTCTTGCTCACCTCTTTCTCCCACCTGCCTGCTCTATTACTATTTGCAATCCCTTTGACAGTGTGAAGCTTTCAAGACCCCACACTGTCTTGCCACAGTGTGCATCTCATTTCCACCTACACTCCCTCTTGTTCCCTATGCTCCTTTCAGTACACTCAAATTACCAATACTTTCTCTCTCTCTTTTTACACTCTTCAATTTGTACATTCCCTAATGCATGGAACTTCCTCTTCCACCTGATCACTCTCTTCCATCATATTGTTCTTTAAAATCCAGTCCTTCAAGAAATACTTCCTTTTCCTCCTCAGCTATGATTGCTCCTAATTTTCCCTTCCTTAAATTACTAATGTGTGTTCTTTTGTGTTGGTCTTGTCTATCTTAGATTTGGAGGGGGGCAGGAGACACTATTTTTCACTGTTTGCAAAGTGTTTTGTAATTCACAGTGCTATTTAAGTGATTATTATTCAAAAGTAGATATATCTTACCTGATATGGTTCAACATGACTAATCAATGTGAAAAAGTGGCTACTATGTTTTTTAATTAGTACAAAGGAAAGCATAGCTAACACAATATGGAATTAGTTGTTATTGTGAAAATGGACCAATCAATTAAACATATTAAAAGTTTACATTATTAATCCTTTACCAACAATAGCTTCCCGCTTAATACAATGAGCTCCTGAATTAATTATAACAGCGGCAGCTATGGAATTGATGAGTCAAGGGTTAAAAAATGACCTCCTTCCTGAATAGAAGTTATCATACTGCATCAGCTTCCTCAGATATTGCAGTTACAAAAGATTGTTGATGCTAGTTTCCCTAAAGCAATTCAACTGAAATGATCAAGGTCAACTCTGTGGAAATACAGAATACAAAAGTTTGGATAAGATCATAACCATCTCCAGTTTGAGGGAGGGCACCACTGGGAGAAAAAGTGATAAAGAAAACATCAGTAATTTTCAAGTTGTAGGGGACCTCGGAAGATATTGTTACGGTCTAGATAGGGCTTGCGCTTTCTCAAGGAGAGGTTATTAGTGGGCACAGTATGCTAGCAGCTGCTACTTATAACCGGTTAGAACTGCCCTATGTGGGAAGCCCCGGTGTTTTGGGGAACTGCAGAAAGCCCCTGGCCAGAGGCCAGGGAAGGCAGCCATTGCTGTTGGAAAGTCTCCCATTGCATATGTATATGCTGCTTTGCATGCTATTAGCATGCTGCTATAATTGCTGTGGGCCACGGATTGCGCAGTGGACTTCGCACCTGGCCGAGCTTTTCGGGCGTTGGACTTCCCAAGTCAGTGGCAGCAATGCGTAGAGTCCCCGTTGCGGGTGTGTCACTTAACCTTCATTAAAGCCAATTAACTCACCTGTGTGTGGGCCTCGTCCTTGCAGAGCATCCAGGCACGTAACACAAGTCATACATGCTGAAATGGAACCATTTCTGTATTAGCTAGCTCTGTTAAAATTGGCTAGCTTCAGCTAACATGGCATCCTAGTGATCCACTTCTATAACTTTTTATGCTATAAACTGTGATATCTAACACAAACTAATACAAAGGGCACTACTGATGGGAAACCACTAGAAACTATGGTTCCAATTCAGCAAAATAATTAAGTGTATGTACTTAAGTCCATTCAGCGAGCACATGTGCCCACCTTTGAGTATGCATTTAATGCTAAACTTATATTTTGAGAATGAAAACAAATGTCAGGTTAAACAGCTAAATGAAGAATAGAGAGAATGTGACTTGTCTAGAATTGGGTGGTATTGTTTCATTTTAGATAGTCTCAAAACACAGTGAACTTTTTATTCAGATAAATCTTTTAGTGAACCAGTTAATTTTGAGCAAGATCGTTGACTTCCATTATGTAAGCAAACTGCAGGAAGTTGAGAGAAAATGCTATCTGTGTATCAAAATATAGTTATGATAATTACATTTCTCCAGCCTCAACAGCAATATACAAGGGTTATTCAATTATCAGGACTTTTTCCTGTCTTCTGATACAGCATATATGTGGCAACACATCTTGAAAATCAGCTCCTGGGCATATTTTTGCAAGCACAGATTTTCCAGCACGTATGGTGAAATATGCTAAATAATATAAAAAGCAGGTATGTTTAACAGATTTCTACCTACATGCTGAGACAAAAAAAAATTAGGTCAACCTATCAGAATACAGGCAATCTTCAAAATACTCTGTAACACAATTTTAAGTGTATCTTCTAAATCAACTCAATTTTTTTTAGTCAATTCCAGTTCTACAATATGTACAAATTATTATAGGTGTATTTGTAATACATACACCTTTGTACATACTTGTACATAATTTCAATTTTAGTCCACTTAATTATGAATGTGTTTTTATATGCTAATTAGTGCTTCCACTGGGTTAGAAATATAAAGGTATACCATCCTAAGCGGATAAAATAGTAAACATAAAAAAGGAAGGAAAATGTATGCGGTCTATTAGAAAATTTGTAGTAACTTGCAGTGCAACATTCATTTTAAATCTTTATTACTGTGTGCGAACTGCTAAGATTTTAGGCTGATGTGTTCTAACAACATGACTGTGATCCATGCTTTCATTCATAAGCCTTCCTTCTATATTGTGACTAATTATAAACATTTCCCAAAGGAAACTTTCCTATGGAAACAGAAATTCAGAGCATGCCAGCCATCCACACAAGCATGTTACTGAACTCGATTGACCCATCATGAAGAGGGTTTATTTTCCTCAGCAGCAACCCGATTATCACTTGGTGAACAAATTATCACTATCTAGTGTGTAAAATGGACAAGCTGTCATCTCACAGAACTATTTTAGAACAGCTTGCTGGCCCTCTGTGCAGGTAAATGCCATAACTATTGTCATCCCCTCCTTGCCAGCCCCTCCTCACCCCTCTGTTACTTTGTAATTCAGTACTAGTCCATCTGTACCTTACTGCTGATGAACCATCTTGTATCTTAATACATTATTGCATAACGTACACTATGCATAGTGGACATAATACAAACACTTTAAAACATGATAGTTTGCTTGGTCTCTGATTAGTTACTGCTCATACCACCGGAGGAAGGTTTATATGTATACATATATACACATGCACATTGTTCAGTCAGAGCACAGTTTACCACAGCATGCTTCTACATAGCCTGTCTGTCCCTCTAGGCATTTCTCTCCTTCTGAAAGAGATTAACAGCTTGGGGAACCAGCCAGCACTTACTGATCACTTACTAAGGAATAGTTAGGAAGAAGCAGTTGGTGAAATAATCTCTCTGGTCAAAAGAGTCCCTACAACAAAGATTGAGAAAAATGAAATGTTCCTTAATCTCAGCAGGGGCTGATAATGAAGGGCTAATGAAGCTAAGACTCACCTATTAAAACTCTTCTCCCTTATTGACGCTGGTGAGGCCTTAGCTAGAATGCTGTGTCCTATTCTGGGTGCCCAGAGATGGACAAATGGGAAAGAATCCAGAGGAGAGCAATACAATTGATACAAGTTTTAGAAAACCTGACCTATGAGGAAGGATTTGACAAACTGGGCATATTTAGTTTTGTGAAAAGAAAACTGACAGGGAGCCTGATAATGGTTTAAGTATGTTAAGGGTTGCTATAAAGAAGGCAGTGATTAATTATTCTCCCTATCCACTGCATGTAGGACAAGAAGTAATAGGCTTAATCTGCAGCAATGGAGATTTAGGTTAGATACATGGGAAAACTACAAGGACAGTTCAGTTGCCAAAGAGGCCATGAAATCCTTATCATTGGAGGTTTTGAAGAACAGGTTGAACAAACACCTGTCAGGGATGGTCTATATTTATTTGGTCCTGCCTCCGTGCAGGTGGTTGGACAAGTTGTCCTCTCAAGGTCCCTTTCAACCCTACATTTCTAGGCTTCTCAGATAGAAATGGTACGTAATGAACCACTGGAGCCTATAAAGCAAGGAGGAGTGTTCACCATTTTAAAGCAACCCACAGCATTTTCTCTAACTTTTCATGGCATTGGCAGAGGTTTGTGTAACACTGTCTGTCAAACACAAGCTTAGTTCAAGTAAATGGATAGTTCTCTGAAAACATCCACTCAACGCGGAGCGGCAGTCAAAAAAGCTAACAGAATGTTGGGATCATGAAGAAAGGGATAGATAATAAGACAGAAAATATCATATTGCCTTTATATAAATCTATGATATGCCCACATTTTGAATAGTGCATGCAGATGTAGTCGCCCCATCTCAAAAAAGATATATTGAAATTGGAAAAAGTTCAGAAAAGGGCAACAAAAATGATTAGGGGTATGGAACGGCTTCCATATGAGGAGAGATTAAGAAGACTAGGACTTTTCAGCTTCGAAAAGAGATGACTAAGGGGGGATATGATGGAGGTCTGTAAAATCATGACTGTGTGGAGAAAGTAAAGGAGGAAGTATTATTTACTCCTCATAACAGAAGAACTAGGGGTCAGCAAATGAAATTAATAGACAGCAGGTTTAAAACAAACATAAGGAAATGTTTTTTCACACAATGCAGTGTCAACCTGTGGAACTCTTTGCCAGGATGTTGTGAAGGCCAAGGGTTCAAAAAAGAACTAGATAAGTTCCTGGAGGATTGGTCCATCAAATGGCTATCAGCCAGGATGGGCAGGGACGGTATCCCTAGCCTCTGTTTGCCAAAAGCTTGGAATGGGCAACAGGGGATGGATCACTTGATGATTACCTGTTCTATTCATTCCCTCTGGGGCACCTGGCATTGGTCATTGTTGGAAGACAGGATACTGGGCTAGATGGACCTTTGGTCTGACCCAATATGGCCGTTTTTAAGTTTGTGATTAGGTCCACATATTTTGTAGAGTTCTAGTATGGAAGTCATCAGAAGAGAACAGGTAGCAATCATTGCTGGAGGAAGGGATCATGGTGGGGAGGGACAAAGTATGCTTCACCCTCTACAGATGTGTAGCAGGATGCACCCTCTGAAAGTGTGCATCCCTTGTATACTCGGCTGCTTCAAGAAGAATTCTATCCAGCTAAGACTAAGTCACTCCTGAAAACCCGGCTGGGTCCGTGCAGCTCTGCACAGATCCCAATATAGGACATTGCCCATAAAGCATGACTTAGCCTTTATGTTCCAGCTATATAAGAAAGTGTTTCAGAATTCTGTGGCAAAACATATTCTCTTCTAGTTCACACACACAGAATAATATAATACTATTTTCCTGAAATATAACTTCTTAATTGTTCAGATCAACCGTTTCAGACCACAGTTTAGTAAACTGAGTCAAAAGCAAAAGGAACAATTAGTGTTCCCGAATTTGTTTATTCACCATTAATCAGTAGTTTTAATAGATACTTATCATACAAAGCCACTATGTACTTTCCAAATTTGGTGCTGAAACCACATTTTATTAGACTTCAACAAAAAAATGCTCACACTTGACCAGTTCACAGCTTTTCCTGTATCATAAGTAAGGAAGAAAAAGTTTTCTTTTTGTAATTGGGCCAAGTAGGTGTGATTTGGATCTCTTGAATGTACTGTCACAGCCCTTAATCTATAATACAATTAATTTGATCCCTATAAGGGATGTAAATAACATGTAAAAACAACAAGTGTGTAACTGAATAAAATTCTGCTGCCAGCCCCACGCCCGGCATCCCGGTGCGCCTGGTATCTCTGCTGCCCATAGCCAGGGTCTCAGCTGGTGGCCCCATGCCTGCACTCCCAGCTGCTAGCCTGAGCCTGGCATCCTGGCAGCCGGGACTCCGGACGCACAAGGATATCAAGTGTGGGTGGCTACAGAGCCCCAGGCGCGGTTACTGTTAGGACTCCGGTGGAGTTTAATCATTAACAGAAACGGATAAGTGTCAAGTTTATCGGTTAACCGGTTAAACTTTTACATCCCTAATCCCTATAAATATTCCTTCTGCTATCCCATCTAGTCTTGGAGACATTTTTTCCCCAACAAATTTTCCTTTTCTGTGCTTTTGTACAAAAAGTCTGCCAGTAACTGAGACAATGCAGATGTTTCTTATTCTAATTATGATATAGAGTAATCATGTGTAATTGGAAGATGTAGATTTTCTAATGGGTGACCCTCTGTACTGACTGATGGCTAAAATGCTATCAAGAATTGGAAAGCAGGTCCTCTGAAAAAACTCTTAGGTAAGACAACAGATCCGGGACACTTTATAGTTGATATATAGGACTTTGAACTACATAATCAATTTCTTCTGAGTGATTATTCTTTCAATCATTTATTTCTCTCCTAAAGTTGGCATTTCACTCCCATCTAGAGAGTCATCTACTAGCTCCTTCTCATTTGCATATTGAGAGTAGAACAATTTTTTGAAAAATGTAATTAAAGGAAGGAGATTTTTTTTTAAACAAACTTGTGATCTTGAGATATTTGCCTCCCACTTTGATTTGACATATTGCTTTGAACTGAGCTGAAAAGCTAGGATTTTCTCAATTTTTTAAGCATTTCTTTGTTAACTTGATCTGTCAGTCTACTTCATCACTCACAATACTGTTCATCTTCTCTCCTGAATGTGTTATCATTCTTGGATGTCATATAGTCTTGGTACCTTTATGAAGTTAACAAAAAACTCTCATTCCTCACTTTATTCTCTGCGCCAGCTTTCCCAATAATTATTCCCCATAGAATAGCTTTTGTATCTTCTCACTATATCCCATTTTTGGCTTCCATTTTACCTTATGTAGAATGTGCCAGATTAAATCCGTCAACAATCCATATTTCATATAAACTAGAAATACTGACAAGTGTCTACATAAAAAATAATGTAGCTTTAAAGAAGGAGTCAGAACTTGACTCAATCTACCAACTTTTACCACAAAAAATTGAGTGGGGGAACCAGGACTCAATCACCTTGACTCTTTAGGCAAACTAATATCCAGGAAAATAAAAGGGATATTGGAAATCTAGGTTTTGAGAAAGGAAATTGACGGAAGTACATCCAGAGCTGAAAAATAATAGACGATCTAAAATAAAATTGCCAACCTACATAGAATACATTCTATCCCATATGATGAAATGTTACATTGCTGAGATGCTGATGGAACCTCGACCAGCAGGTCTGATAGGATAATGAATTCTGTCAACAACCTGAACATTAAAAGTGATTCCAAACTATAAAAGAAACCAACAGGAAGGGGAAACTTGAAGCAGCAAACAAGAGATATGGGTCTCTAGCAGGCTGTCCAAAGAACAAGGTCAGAGAGAGGAAGTCACTTCTCTTAGATATATGGTATCTTTTTATTTACTAACTAAATCTGAGCTCTTCCATCTACATGAGCTTTTCAAAATCTCAAAGTAAGTATGCAATTCTTACCATTTCTTCTGGTTTAATGTAATCTCTCCAGCCTCAAAAATCTTGTTTTCACTTACACCACTTGAGTCTTAGACTGAGAATTTTATACAGATCATTCCAGACAGCAAAACAATCTTCAGTCTCTAAGAAGAGGAACAGGTGGAAAGGTGTCTACAGCTTAACCTACCTACAGAGCCTTCTCCTGTACCGGGCAATGCTTACAGGGCTGTGGTCTGACAGATGCACAGGAAATTATTAATGTTTACAAACAAAAACAAGCTTAACTCATCTTCCATTACTCCCTTATCCTTCTATATCTTATATTTTTTTTATCTGTTAACTCTACATTTTTCACATACATGATGTTAAGTCTTCAATTAATGATGGTTGCCATTTGAGTTGCCATTTATCTTGCCAGAAGTGGAGCATGACAGCACACAGTACTCCATATTAAACAGCCAACGTTTACCACACAGATCTGAGATATAATTTTTGCTGGTACTTAGAATCTAGATTATCTTTTTAACGTTTTCAGTCTCCATTTTAGGAAAAAAAACTGCTTTTGACATTTAGGTGACAGCTTTACAATCTCAATCTAGTTTGTGAAAAAAAAAATCAAGAATATGCTCAGTCTCTTATGTTATATTGCCATTCAGCAACTGGATCACAAATGATGACTCTGTTTATTTATGTAGCAGGGTAGAATTAAGTTCCCCCCTACTAAAACTGTCCTGGCTGTGCAGTGTTACCAGGGATTTAAACACATTTTTTTGTCTGGAAAATGAGCAGATATGATTATAAGCCAGAAAGGGTACTGTGGCATCAACTTATACCAAAGTCATATGTCGTCCACAGAGAGCACATACACTATGCTCATATGTGAAGTACTTTTCTTTTTTTCTAGATTAAGAAAAGAACTAACATTCCAGAATAGTAGTATATTGAATCTTATTAATTCACACAAACTGGGAGATGCGTAGCAGATACAAGTTCAACGTTTTCAAAACAAGATGATTTTTTTTAAAATTCAACATGACTTTTGTTTCCTCAAATCTTATCTTTTAAAATTAAAAAATAAATAAATGCTAGAAATCAAAATTAAATGTTTCATTTGGCCCAAAAATAATTTAAAGAAACATTTTAATTCACAAAAATTTTGTGAAAAAAATTGTTTTGGTTCAATCCAAAAATAGTTATTGTATTTTTTGGAATATCCAACAAACTGAAAAATTTATTATTCAACATGAGATTTATACGTTAAAGTATCAAAGCTCTTTTTTTTTCTATTATTCTCTGTGCATGGAAAGCAAGAAGACCTACAGTAGTACAGCAATGAACTAGTTCAATCTTCCCGTGCAAAGGAATTGATTCCACTCATCTTTATATTTGGCAGCTGGTCACCCTCCTTCTATCACCACAGTATTTCCAGCGTCTCCAACGGAAAGTGAGTAGTTGGAGTGGTGGAACTGTCTAGTAAGGACAAACAAACTCATTTTTATCTAGTTTTATACAATACAATAAAATACAAAATGTGTAAAAAGGGAGTGCTATATAACATTAGGCAAGTAACTTCACCTCTCTATGCAGGATTGACACGCTGTACCCCACATGACACCCTGTACCCCATGTTCACCACTTTTAAATGAGTATGATATCTTTTGTATAAACTATGTCTCGTGTGGTGTCATTTGAAAACTTGTAATATGCTGAATGTTGTTATCCTCCATATGTAAAGTTATGAGACTCCATTGTATAACAATGATTTTACAGTAGCCTGTTATAAGGTTAGAATAGCAAATCCAAACTAGTTTTTCAGAGACAAAGGCACACTGAGGGATTGTCATAATCAAATGAACCATCAGGGACTACTGCCTCTTTCACCTAGATAAGCGGCCATCCTCTGGCAGGAAAAAAGGGTAAAAACAAAGAATTTACAATTCACCTGAAGGGCAGTTGGCAGCTCATGTACGCTATGGAACTGTCTGATCTCACAATCCAGCAAAGACTTTTCCTGTACAAAGGGTCAGAGTATAAAAGGGAGACACACCCCTCATGGCCTCTCCCTCTCCTCCCATCTCTGCTCACACCACTTACAATGCTTGAAAGAACAAAGGAAGCTTTTAGAACCATGGAAAGGGGTCCTATTTGGAAAGCTTTCCAGGTAGCATGAACTGCTGTAAACTTTTAGGTGAGAAAAGTTTTTTGCCTTGGTAAAGTTTAGGAATTAGCTTTGCATGTTTATTCTTTTATTTCTATTGTAACCAACTCTGACTTCTATGCCTCATCAGTTATAATAACTTAAAATTTATCTCTCTAGTTAACAAACTTGTTTTACTGTTTTATATAAACCAGTGTGTTTGATTGAACTGTTTGGGAAATCTCTACTCAGGTCAATGGGGCTAGTGCATATTCATTACTCTTTGTTAGAATGATGAACTAATTTAGGCACTTGTACAGTCCAGAGGGCTGCTGAACAGTACAAGACTCATATTTCAGGGGGGCTAGGCTGGGACTGAGGGCATGCAGGTGTTGCCTGTATCTAGTCATAGATGGCTGGGCATAGAATTCATATATTCAGCTGGGAGTGACTTTGCATGTGGCGGCTGAACAGCACCTGGAGAGGTTTGTTGTTCACTAGGAAAGCAGTGTAAAAAGCATCCCACGCAAGAGAGCTAATGGGACACAGCAGTTCAGCAGTTCAGGTTTCACCCTGGGGAAAGTCACAGTGGGTTAAAAAATATTATTCAAAATTCAACATTATTGAGACTGCCGTCCACTCAGCAAACTGATATAAAGGGAGAATTATAGGAAAATGTTATTAAAATTAGGGTTAAAGATGGAGCAGACAGTGGGCAGAGTGAGAAACAAATACAAAATGTGCAAAAAGGGAGTGCTTGTTATGCTTTGCTCTGTGTCTGGGTCTTTTCCATTAATAACAGTTTCACTGGCATTTTAAAATGATGCAGTAGCACAAATAAATGTAAATCATGTTTTGGCACAGAGAAATAATATCTATGGTCAATCCCACACACAACTACTTATTTCTTAAATATGATTTATATAAAATGTGCATATCATATAACACTGCACAGCCAGGACAGTTTTAGTAGGGGGGAACTTAATTCTACCCTGCTACATAAATAAACAGAGTCGTCATTTGTGATCCAGTTGCTGAATGGCAATATAACATAAGAGACTGAGCATATTCTTGATTTTTTTTTTCACAAACTAGATTGAGATTGTAAAGCTGTCACCTAAATGTCAAAAGCAGTTTTTTTTCCTAAAATGGAGACTGAAAACGTTAAAAAGATAATCTAGATATTACAAAAGACCAAAAACATGTCCCTACAAAAGCCTGCCTAGTACATTTAAGAAACAACTAAAACATTCCCTTATGTAATGAGTTCTGAACAGCAATGGATTCAAACCAGCCATGGATGTATATACACTACTGTTACCTCATTCTGAGTTACCTCATTGGTGTTGTGCAACAATATTGTCAAGAATGAACAGATAGAGCAGAGCCTCTATATATTTTAATTTGTTCAATAAAATAATGGCCTCTTCCCACTTCTATTTAAATATTTAATATCATAGTGCTGAAGTGAAGGCTAACATTATGAAAAGTTTATTATTTAAAAACAACTCCCCCCACCACTAAGTAGTGACATGTGATTATCACCACTAAATCAAGTTCTTGGAATATTTCGTTCCCCGCCCCCCCTCAAAAAAATCTGCCACTATCTAGTAAGATTATGTGCTCTTGGGGCAGAGACTGACTGCCACTGTGTTAGGAAAAGGCCTAGCACTTTTAAATGTTACTGCAGTCTAAATAAGTACATAAATTAAATAAAAGAAGAAAATATACTTATTAGCAAAAACAACGAGAAGTCCTTGTGGCACCTTAGAGACTAACAAATTTATTTGGGCATAAGCTTTCATGGGCTAAAACTCACTTCCTCAGATGCATGGAGTGGAAAATACAGTAAGAAGTATATATATTACAGCACATGAAAAGATGGGAGTTGCCTTACCAAGTGGGGGGTCATTGCTAATGAGGCCAATTCAAATATGGTGGAAGTGGCCTATTCTCAACAGTTGACAAGAAGGGGTGAATATCAAGAGAGGGAAAATTTTGTAGTGCTAATGAGGTCACTGCAATCAAGATGGACGTCACCCATTTCCAACAGTTGACAAGAAGGTGTGAATATCAGAAGAGGGGAAATTACTTTTTGTAGTGACCAGCCACTCTCAGTCTTTATTCAGGCCTAATTTGATGTTGTCCAGTTTGCATATTAATTCCAGTCTTGCAGTTTCTCATTGAAATCTGTTTTGGAAGTTTTTTTGGTTGAAGAATTGCCACTTTTACATCTGTTATTGAGTGCCCAGGAAGACTGAAGTGCTCTCCTACTGCTTTTTGTGTTTTACAGTTCTTGATGTCTGGTTTGTGTTCATTTATTCGTTTGCATAGAGACTGGTTTGGCCAGTGTACATGGCATAGGGGCACTGCTGGCATATATCACATTAGTAGATGTGCAGGTGAACGTGCCCCTGATGGTGTGGCTGATATGATTAAAATGCTATAACGCTTTCTTAATAGGAAAAAATAATTATTATCTTGATCCTCTCCCTTTACCCTCCTAAAATCTGATCTCTCAAAGGATGCATCTTCACTAGGAAAAATGATGTGTTCTTAACTCAAGTTAACTAACATGAAGTAAAATCCTAGTGAAGACAAGGCACTTTGTGGACTGCATACTAGTTTATCAAGCTGAGTTAAAGACTATGGGGATTTACCTTAACCTACTAACTCACCTGAAAACTAAAATCTCTTTTGTCTTCATGTTAATTAACTCAAGAAGACATGTTTTTTTCCCAGTGAGGGCAAGGCCAAAAAAACATTTTCTGGCTAACTTAAATTTTATTCCCAGAAATATTTCTCAAGATATAGAGATAACATGAACATTTTCCAATAGAATGGAATTTGTTTTTTTCTCAGAAATTGGGTCACAATCTTAAATACAGTGTTACTAACATGGCTTCATAAATTTGTAAATCCAAATAACATTGAATGAATGTAGATGCTAAATAAACTCACTGGAAAAGCACTGGGATAAAAAAAGAAGAAGAAAGCAAAGCACAGGGGAAAATATTACAGTATACATGATTAAATTCCCAGAATCAGTAACAAGTGCAGCAATGAATCCTAGAAGAAACATTTCCACTGTATGAAAACAAGGATTCTATTATACCCAACTCATGCACAAAAAACTATATTGTTAAAGAGACAAAGGAAATACCAATGAAGAAACAGTAAGCTAAAAGATAGGGATAGCTCAGTGGTTTGAGCATTGGCCTGCTAAACCCTGTTTTGTGAATTCAATCCTTGAGGGAGCCATTTAGGGAATGGGGGTAAAAAAAAAAAAAAAACTGTCTGGGGATTTGTCCTGCTTTAAGCAGGAGGTTGGCCAAGATGATATCCTGAAGTTCCTTCCAACCCTGATATTCTAATTTTGGGGGGAGGGATAGCTCAGTGGTTTGAGGATTGGCTTACTAACCCCAAGATCGTGAGTTCAATTCATAAGGGGGCCATTTAGGGAACTGGAGTAAAAATCTGTCTGGGGATTGGCCCTGCTTTGAGCAGGGGGTTGGACTAGATGACTTCCTGAGGCCCCTTCCAACCCTGATATTCTATAATTCTACAAAAACCTGCTATATGTGAACAAAGGGAAGGAAGCTTGTTAACAAAATGTCTTCTTCTATAGCATATTGTATATCAGTACATTACCACTGGGGGAAAATACACTCATACCATTTTAGCTGTAATTACAGAACATGGCAATCCAGGCTTCTCATTGCAATGTCTCCATTCTCAACACTATGTATGTGCACATTTGCTAATTACATTTAATTACCATAAAACTATGCATGTAGAAACTTCCTTTTAATAGCAGTACACTCAACACTCCCACAACCCCAGCATCATGGAAACTGATTGTAATGCTGTTGATAAGCTACCAAACCACAATAAACAAATGTGCGATATCATCATTACTTCTATTGTACTCAGGCTTTTAAACTATGGTTGAATCCATGTTATCTTAAACTTAAGTGATGTGACTACCATCTGTCATATGTGGTTCTTTCTTTTCCCCTTCTCTTTTTCCAGAGGGAAAATTGTACATGAGATTTATATATTGTGACAGACCCAGGCCAGTGGGGTGCAGGGGTCTGGTCCTATTGGTATCCAGGGGGGTGGGCAGGCAAAGCCCGCCCACTTCTAAAGGACCTCCCCCCAGCCTAAGGGGAGGACCCACAGGTCTGGGACACCAAGTAATTACGTGGGACAACTAATGAAAAAAAAGGATCGGGAGTGAGTTCATAAGGCTAAACTAAGGGAACCTGATGGGGACACTGAGCAGAGAACCCCGGACAACACCCACTGCTCCTCGAAGGTGTCAAGGGAGCCAGTGGATGCTGATAAGGAGATCCCGTGACTTCATGGGGCCACAGATGGGGAGTGTGGATAAAAAGGTGAGGGGTAAAGTGCAACCAAAAACACAATAAGATATTCAAGAGGAGCTGAAACAGGGACTACAACCTAGCGCACTCCAAATAAATGTGCGCCACGGTCTTCTTTTCGCCACAGAAAGGGCAGGTGTTAGGGACAGGAGTGAACCACGCCAAGTACACACCCGTGCTCACGGCCCCGTGAAGGAGCCGCCAACTGACATCCCCGACAGGCCTCGGGACCAGGGCAGAGTACAAGCTGGCCCACCGGGGCTTCTCACCCTCGAGAGGTGGCAGGAGGTCCCGCCATTTGGTATCGTTGGCGCTGAGCGAGCGTCAGGGGATCCAGCCAGTCTCCCCGGTCGTAGTCCAGGAGGTCTCCAACCCTGGTGACTCCTGCCAAGACCAGCCTCGGGCGCACCGTGGGGGACTCCGCCACCTGCACACGAAGCTGGGGATTGTGTAGCAGGGGCTTGCAAGGAGATCAGCCCCCACGGTGGCCGGCACGGACCTGGTCATTGAAAAGAGCTTCCAGGTCCGGAGGAGGTCTTGGTAGAAGACCAGCAGCCCGGAGAGGTCTTGCGGAAGACCTCTCAGATGGAGGTAAAAGAGCTGCCGGTCGTATCAGAGCCATCGGAAGCGGCGGAGGAAGGCGTAGGCCAAGATGCTCCACACCGGACTACCCGCAGCAAACAGGAGCCTCTGCAGGGCCTGGAGGCGGAAGACATGGACCTGAGTGCATAAGCACTTCAGGCCCTGCTCCCCCTCCTCCAGGGGCAGGTGGAGGACCCCTGCAGAGACCCAGTGCGTCCCTGGCCAAAAGAACTCCAGAATCACCGTCCAGAGGTTGGCCAGGAAATACGGGGCCGGGACCAGGGTGTTGAGCCGGTACCAGAGCATGGACAGGACCAGTTGATTAAGCACCAGTGCCCTCCCCCGAAGGGAGAGGCACCGGAGTAGTCCTGTCCATTTCCGGAGCCACTCCATCACCCTGCCCTGCAAATCTTGCCAGTTCTCCGGCAGAGACGGATGCATGGCAGAAAGGTAAACGCTGAGATAAAGCAGCGGACCCGCGCTCCACCAGATGGCCTGAAGCATGGGTGGGAGGGAGCTCACCTGCCACCCGTCCCCGACCACCAGGCCAGAGCTCTTGACCCAGTTGACCCGGGCAGAGGAGGCCGCCGAGTACACAGCCTGGCAAGCCTCCACCCACGCCAAGTCGCCCGGGTCCTGGACCATGAGGAGCACATCGTCAGCGTACACCGACAGGACCAGCCGCAGCCCCAGCTCCCGAAACACCAACCCTGTCAACCTCTTGCGGAGGAGACAGAGGAAGGGTTCGATCGCCAGAGCGTACAGCTGGCCCGAGAGGGGGCACCTCTGCCGCACTCCCCGCCCGAAGCTGACCGGCTCGGTCAGAGTCCAGTTGAGCCTGACCAGACACTCCGCAGAAGCGTACAGCACCTGGAGAAAACCCACAAACAGGAGTCCGAAGCCGAACGCTCGCAGAGTGCCCAGGAGATACCCGTGATCCATCCGGTCAAACGCCTTCTCCTGATCCAGGGACAAGAGGGCGAACGACAGACCATCCCTACACCCCAATTCCAGAAGGTCCCGGACCAGATACAAGTTATCAAAGATGGTGCGGCCCGGGACGGTGTAGGTCTGGTCTGGATGGACCACGTCCGCCAGCACGGACCCTAGCCGCATCGAGATGGCCTTCGCAACAATTTTGTAGTCCGTGCTGAGGAGCGAGACGGGACGCCAATTCCGTAAGTCGTGGAGGTCCCCCCTCTTCGGCAATAAGGCCAGCACGGCTCGCCTGCATGAGAGAGGGAGGACCCCGCTCTGCAAAGCCTCGGCCCAGACGGTGACCAGGTCTGGGCCGAGGATGTCCCAGAACACGAGAGTGGTGTTAAAGCCCCCTCCCAGGACCAGGCACTCATGAGGATCCAGGGAACCGAGGAAGGCGGACGCTGCTGATAAAAACGTAGCCTCTCCGGGCCCGATGTCGGGGCGTAAACGTTGACGAGATTAACCACAAGCCCCTCCATGCGGACCCGGAGGTGCAGCAGGCGACCCGGCACAGCCTCGGCGACCCCCAGCACCTCGGGCCGTAGGTCGGGGGAGAACAGGGTCGCCACGCCAGCCGCGCAGATCGAGAAGTGGCTAAAGTAGGCCCCGTCCCCCCACTCCAGCCGCCAGCTAGCTTCAGTGGCCGGATCCGTATGGGTCTCCTGCAGGAAAACCACAGAGTACCCCTCCTCCCGGAGGAAGGAGAGCACCTGGCTCCTGCGGAGACCCATCCTACAGCCCTGGGTGTTTAATGTGGCAAGGACGATCGGCGCCATCAGGAGGGCTGGGGGGGATCCTCGCCGGCAGACATGCCCACGGCCTCCGGCAGGCCGCGCAGCAATCCGTGACCAACCCCGAAGGTGAGTAAAGAGTCACGGAAGACACAGACCCGCCGGTAGTCCACGGCGGCCTGCTTCCCGGTCTTCTTACCCTCCCCCATGAGGGCCCTCGCGGCCCGGAGGACCTGATGGAAATCCCCCCACCGCTGGAGCGCAAGATGGACTTTGTTCCGGGAGCCACGGACGTCCTCAAGGAATTCCCGCATCTCCTCCCTCAGCGCATGGGGGGATGGGGTCACTGATCGATGACTGTCCCCCAGTGGGGCCTCCGTCACAGCCCCGTGGCCCACCGAGGCGGGTAGACAGGGGGCAGACCCCCAACGTGGCAGCAGATGGGCCGACGCCACACGACCCGCCCCGCTCCCAGATTCAAGAAGGGGCGGTGAAAGGAGAACAGCAGCCCCTGGGGGGTCAGGACAGGAAGAAACTAGTGAAGCCGCTCCCTGGGGGGTATTCCCAGGGGCGGCACTGGCATCACAGGAGGTGGGGGGGGGGACAAGGACAGGGCTAACGGGAGTAGGGTGGGGATCAGGGAGAGAAGTCGGGAAGGAGGCAGAGGCAGGATCCAGAGCCCCTATATTTGAGCTGCCGGAAGGTGGCTCCTCCTGGCCAGGCTCAGGGATCCGGAAAGTGGGAAGAGGACCCCTAACGATGCCGGGCTCAGGCACTGTGGCACGTGCGGCAGCCTCGGCATCCAGAGAGAGATGTTGGTCAATGGGGTCCCCGCTGAGGAAGGAGGGCGGGTCCTCCACACCCAAGAGGGACACCCCCTGGGAAGCGGGTCTCGGCAGCGGGGCACTGGCTGTCGTCCCAAGGGGCTTGGCGGCCGTCAACAAAGTGCCACCCGCAGCCAGGTCGATGGAAGATTCCAGGGGACCCTCAAGGATGGGAGCAGAAACAGCGGTTAGGGGAAGGGAACCTGGGGACAGGGGGGATGTAGTGAGATCGCCCAGATCGAGGCCCGCCGGCAGAGGGTCGTCCTCCCCCTGCGTGACCGGGGTCAAACCCAGGGCCTCGATCTCCGTGTAGATGGGAGGGAGATCACCGTCCACCACCCCAGGGCCCTCCCCGCCAGCATCCGAGGCGATACCCACCGCGGCGCTTGCAGAGGCGTCAAGTGGGAAGGGGGCGAGAGAGGCTCCCTCAGGGGCTTCCAAGGGAAGGGACCCCGGAGGAGGGGCGGTGTAACCTTCCGGTGCTGCCACGGCATCCCCAGCCGGCATCACAAACTGGGAGTCATCAGGGGACAAGGCGGAAGACTCGACATCGGCGCCCCCCTTCCTGCTCTTCCGGGGGGCCTCAGAATCCGAAGGATGTAAGGAAACTCGAGCCTTCCGCTTGCCCCGCTTCCCCTGCACTAAGGACCAGCCCTCCATGGCATCATCCGGGGCCTGGCTAACAGGGGTCGGCTCGGGGGGCAAGGGCAATGGCTCAGGGACTCGGGGAGGCAGTGGTGGGACAGCAGAAACCGGGGAGGATTCCCCCTGGGACGAGCCCTCTCCCACATCTGGCGGTAGACCCGCCACAGCCTCCTCCACAGAGGTGGACCGAGAAGGAGGAGGAGGGGCAGCTTCGGGTGCCGGGCAGCCAGGGGGACCGGCGATGACAGGGCCGGCGCCTTGCTGGGGCTCGGGGGTCCCGGACGCTCCTCCGTGCTGGGCCAAGGGACAGTCCCTCCGGATGTGCCCCATTGCCCAGCAGAGGTAGCACCGGGCCTCCCCCGTTGAGTAATGCACTCGGTAGTGGGCTCCCTGGTAAGGGACCAGAAAGGACCCCTCGAGCGCCTCTCCGCCACACGCCCCCGGCAGCAGTTGAAGCTGCACTTGCCGGCGGAACAAGAGAACATGACGGAGGGCGGGGTCCTTGCATCCCAACAGGACAGGGCTGATGACGGAGATGGGGCGTCCCAGGGCAGAAAGGGCGGGCAGCAGGGCGGCATTGGGCAGGAAGGGAGGGACGGAGGTCAAGAGTAAGCGGACCCCCAGGTCTTCCAACGGCTCCAGGGGGACGAACACGCCCCCCACAGCCAGGCCTGTCTCTACCGCCTCCTGGGCGGCGGCCTCTGATGCCAGGAAGAAAACCACCTTCCCGTACATTTTGGAGGCTGCCATGATGGCTGTGGGCCCCACCACCCTCGCCAACGCCCGCACATAGGTCTCCACGTGGGGCGAGGCGGGCACCAGGAGGCAACGGACGCCGTGCTTCCTGGTCAAAGTGGGAAAGGGGCCCCGGCCGCTGTAGATGTTGGTGGACGCGGCGGTCAGAGGAGCAGCGGCAGGCGGGGGGGCCGCCGTCACCTGGGCGTACGCCCTGGGGGTCGGGGGAGGGACACCTGCAGAGCTAGTGGAGGGAACAGCGGGGAGGGATGCCGCAGCCGGTAGCGGGGCTGCGGCAGTGGGGGCAGTCTCCGCCATGGAGGGCCTGGCCTTTTTAGCGGGGCCCTTACCCTTCTTCCCACCCCGACCCTTCCCACCGGCTGGGGGGGCTCCCCCCGAATCAGAAGGGGCGAGAGACGTGGCAGCAACAGAGGTCTCCCCAGTACTCGCTGCCGCCAGTGCCCCAGCAGGGGCGGTGGTAGGTGGATCAGCAGCGGCGAACGAGGTAGTGGCTTGGGCAGGGGCAGTGGGAGCATCGCGAGGGGTCTCCCCCGCCGCGTCCCCCGCCATAACAAGAGAGGGGAGGGGGACAAACAGCGAGGGGAGGGGAAGGAGAGGAGGCGGCCACCCCTGCCCTCTAAGCTGCAGGCAGGGGAGGAGGGTGCCAGAAAGAGAAGGCTAAAGGGGCGGGGGAGCAACCAAGGACCTAAGGATGGGAGGGTTTCAGGGCACCGACGCAGAGGGGAGTTCCAGCTCCTCTAGTTGCACTAGGGGATCGGGGGGATAACGGCAGAGGGGGGTTGCAGTGAACAAGGGGAAACCAAATGGGGAAGGGCACAAGCGCCTGGGAAGGGGCATGGGCGCATGATGGGGGGGACTGATCAGGGCTGGAGGAGCACAGGGTAGGGGGAAAAGGGCGAGCTGGGACTGGGGTAGAGGGACCATGGGGACAGCTGCAGGGCTGGGGCAGAACTATCAGGCGGCAGAGGGAAATAGGTGGGGTGGACAAATGTGGCAAAGGGGAGGGGGTCAGTCCAGGAGGAGGGAGGAGGTGGTGCACCCACAGGTACTTGTGCCAAAAAGTCAATGGTTGGCTGCTGCTGCTGCAGGCCCAAACGGTGGAAGTGGGCGTGGTGAGCCAGGCGAGCAGCTCAGACCCAGAGGCAGGAGTCCAAAGCAGAAGGAAAACAGCCAGCAGGGGTGGTGGAGGGGGCAAGGATGGTGGCGGGGGCAAAGGGGGACACGGATGGACTGGGGGCAGGCTCCACGCCACACCCCCGGTGCCCCAGCAGACACAGTCCAAACCCCCACCACAAGAGCACAGTTCGAAAAAGACTCAGTCCAGAAAAGCCCCCTCCACAGTGGTCTTCACATAGTGTCCAGCAGCAGGCGGTCCTCTTCCCCCTCTTCTCCTCCTCCGGGCAACAACAGCTCCCCAGCAACAGCCACAGTAGCCACAGCAGCTCCAGGTGGTGGTGGTGGTCTGGTGTCCAGGCAGGAGGGACCCCGTTCAGAGGGTGGTGTCCTCAGCAACAAGAGCTGGGGTCCCTCACTCCCCTCCTCTCTGGGAAGCAGGCCAGCAGCCCCTCCCTCGGGGCTGTGGGTGGAGGAACAGCAGTAACTGAGGTGGGGGGAACCACTAGCCAGCCAGCAAACAGACAGCAGAGAGGGGTGGGTGGTGGTGTCTAGCCCAGCCAGGGAGCAGCAGGAGCAGGAGCAGAAACAGCAGCAGCAGCAGCGAGGGCCCAGCGCCCAGCAGGAACAACAGCAGCAGCAGCAGCGAGGGCCCAGTGCCCCGTAGGAAACAGCAGCAGCAGCAGCCCTTTCCCTCCTTCCTCCACAGCAGAGCGGTTGAAGGAAGAGGCACTACTGGCCCCAGGAGAAGCAGGCTTCTGTTCCCTGAGGGACCAGAGCAGGCGCTGCACTAGAGTAGTCAGGAACTTGCTAGAACCAATTAAGGCAGACAGGCTGATTAGAACACCTGCAGCCAATCAAGGCAGGCTAATCAGGGCACCTGGGTTTTAAAAGGAGCTCTCTCCAGTCAGACGGAGAGGAGCCAGAGGAGAGGAAGTGCATGTGAGGAGCTGGGAGCAAGAGACACAAGGAGCGGAGAGTGAGAGGGTGTGCTGTTGGAGGACTAAGGAGTACAAGCATTATCAGACACCAGGAGGAAGGTCCTGTGGTGAGGATAAAGAAGGTGTTAGGAGGAGGCCTTGGGCAAGTAGCCCAGAGAGGTGTAGCTGTCACACAGCTGTTCCAGGAGGCACTATAGACAACTGCAAAATCCATAGGGTCGGGGGTGGAACCCGGAGTAGAGGGCGGGCCTGGGTTCCCCCAAACCTCCCAACTCTTGATCAGACACAGGAGGAGTTGATCCAGACTGTGGGGGAGATCACTGACGTGAGCAAATCTGCCAATAAGCGCAGGACCCACCAAGATTGAGGAGGAACTTTGTCACTATTCATATATATATATATATATATATATGATGGCAAGGTTAAAGAAGTGTGCCTTGCAACTGGAAAGCAGAGAGGTTTGCAGTGGTGGTGGTTTTATGCATACGCAAGAGTTTTTGCCCACTCTAAATGCAGAAGAGAGAGCCATTTAAATTCTGCTGGGGATCTGCAGCTTCCCCAGTGGCCAATGGCCCCAGCGCTCTCCAGACAGTGGTGGTGATAGTAGTGGAAAGAAAAGAGTTTTTAATCCTAACAGAAAGAGTCCTGTGGGATTGAGGATGTACATTGCAGGATAGAAGCTGTCTTCCCCTGTCCCACCTATTCCCACACCACACCTCCCAATCATTGTGAAGAGACTTCCATGGGATTAAGGAGAGGTGGCGGGAAACAATACTACAGAGATAGGCTTCCCCCTTTCATTCCACCCCTCCCCCTACAATGAAATCTCCATTTCTTATCTTAGATACCTTGAGTTTGTATCCTCTTTGCCCACAGAGGCAAAGGAAACAATTCAGCCTTAACCATAATTCTTAAAAAGCAAACATTAGTATCGATAGCATTCTAACAGAAATTAGGGTTGCCAGGTGTCCAATTTTCAACCGGAATGCCTGGTTGAAAAGGGACCCTGGCAGATCCGGTCAGAACTGCTGCCTAGGCTGTTAAAAGTCAGGTCAGCGGCGCAGTGGGATTAAGGCAGGCTCTCTGCCTGCCCTGGCTCTGCGCAGGTCCTGGAAGCAGTGGCATGTCCCCCCTCCAGCTTCCATGCATAACGGCAGCCAAGGGGCTCCGCACACTGCCCCTGTCCCAAGCGCCAGCTCCGCAGCTCCCATTGGCCAGGACCCACAGCCAATGGGCACTTTGGGGGCCGCGTCTGCAGATGGGGCAGCATGCAGAGCTGCCTGGCCACGCCTCCACTTAGGAGCCAGAGCAGGGACATGGAGTGAGTGGAAGGTGGGGTCTTGGATAAGGGGCAGAGCATCAGAGGACGGGCAGGGAAGGGAAGGGGTAAGAGTGTTTAGTTTTGTGAGAGTAGAAAGTTAGCAACCCTAACAGAAGTAGATATTACAGAACTAGCAGTATTAGCTTATGATTATTCTATGACTTGCTATATGAAAATTTCTTACATGCTTGCTTTACTTATGACTGGTGGAATGAAGAAGGGCCACTAGCATGTTATAAATAGTTAGCTCAAACATACATAAAAATAACATGTTACAGAAGATCAAATTTTGTTTGGTTATTTTATATTCCTCTACGAAGTAATTTAGCTTATCTCCAACAGATGTTTTCATCAAACTGCAGGTTTTGTTTAGCTGTATTATTGGTCTAGCTTCAGCATATATATCCAGGGAGCTACTTTGACAATATAAACTGGAATCCAGACATCATTACTGTCAAAATCACATTATTTCCACACTTCCGCAGCTACATCATGTTTGTGAGTTTAATATTTAATATGCTTGTAGTGTGTTAACTAGAAAAATCAATATAAAATATAATTCTACAACAAATCAGTGTTTGTAAAAGTCAGTGGTGTTTCTGCAGTGTTTTGATTTCCTCCATCAGACAATAAGTCTACAACAGAGCAGGAGACTGGAATTGGAACAGGAGACAGCACATACCCTATAAGTAACATTCTGCATGGCTAATGGCCTCAGAGAAATGGAACTTGGTGTGACTTTTGAAGATTACGGTTTATGTGAACATGCCTGCAGCTACACAATGAATACAACATTTGAAAAAATCAATATTAACTTGAGCCAGGATTTTAAAAATTTGATGCCTTGATTTAGGCTTGTAAATCTTTTTAGGCACCTAATTAGGCAGCCTGGATTTTAAAGAGTTGAACATCTTCCACTATCATTGATTTCAGTTGCAATTCATAAAAATTATACCACTTATTTCAACATTTAGACACTCATCTTTAGACAGTGAAGTTTGAATTTCTGGCTTCTCCTTCAGCTTATAAGATGAATGTTTTCAGTTACATTTTTATTTCATTTTGATTTTATTTATCTAGTCAAAACTCAGCCATCAGAGATGGATAAAATTATACTTTAGAGATAAAAAATATCCATAGGTGGTCATTGAGTATCTGAGCATCGAAAGTATTTCTGATTACTATAGCTACTGAATCTGCTTTCCTGCTATTAAAGTACATGGGAAAATCTTGGAGAAAAACAAACAAACAAAAAAAACCCTCTTTCATACTTAAAATAGGTAATTAAGTTTTTGGTATACACAATGAGCCTTTAAATGAAATTCTGTGGTATAATTAATTTAACCAGAAAGGGCTAGGTTTATGTAAATAATGCAACTGGCTTGATGTCCAATGGCTGGGCATCTGTGATATTTGGGAATCTGTCTATATAAACATATCAATTCTGGTTGATATTATGAAATGTTACAATGAAAACCACTACATTATGTACTCTCAGTACATATCATCACCAATCTGCAAAATCCATTGTGAATATGCAGCCTTTTGCCTTCCTTCTTTCCTATTTATCTCCATGTGGGACTGAAATTCCAAAAGCTGGTGGCAAAGGAGAAATAAAAGAGGGTCAAATACTGAAAAGTAATTGCTCTATGTAATAAGATAGCTCCTACCCAGGAGAACTGCTTTATCATGGAAGAAGTCACCTGGCAAGGGTCTCTGGTCACCTGGGTAAGCTGGCAAGAGAATTATCTAACAGAGGAAACTGGAAGGTTATAAAATGGGAGGAGCCAATCTGTTGGGATCCTTAGCTATTTTCTCCAGCTGAAGGGGAGAGAGAAGTAACCCAACCTGTGCAGGCCTGCCTGAGCTCTGTTGGTGCCCCAGAGACTCAGAAGGGAAGGGTAAGATAGTGAGGGGTATTGCAGTTAGGATGTTTACTGCTTTCTAAACTATCTGTACTCTCATATCTTATACAATTGAGTAAAAACAGTTACATTTGACTCTGGGCAAAGTGTCTGTGGATGTGTTATGTTTTTCGTCACCACCATCTGCCTCCTGAGAGAGAAGGCTCACATCTTTCAGCGCGATTTTGGCCCATGATGTGTTTAAGTGACTGGGGTATCTTGGGCAGCAGTACGGTTCCTTGAACCTTCAGGGAGATAGGTTGTGGAACTCCATTTCTGTGAAAGGGTAGCAAACTGAAGGTCTTTTCCCAGGAAATGTGGAATGACCCTAATATGAAGAATCTAAGAATGATGAGACAGATAACTGTTTGTAAATTGGATGACAATCTCCATGTCATTTCCTTATTAGTAGAAGTAATTCTAGAAATGATTCCTATAGAAAGTAATCTGTAAAATATTAAAATGAGTACTAAACTTATTTCTGTTGGGCAACAACATACCCAATATTATTAGAAAGTTTTAATGCCACAAATGTTTCACCATGAGATTTTGCCCACTAATCTTAAAACTTCCACCAATAATAAAGACATCAGCTTTTATCTTCTGAAAACTCACATAACTAAAAGCTAGGCATTTCTGGAGCAAAATTGAGTACACACCTTAGGCAGCATAGCACTTTGCAGCATTCTCTGGCTTGAAAGAGATAGGGAACTGTCTGGCAAGAGATATTTGTAGAAATATACAGTGTCTGCCAATGTAAAGATCCTAAAGTCAACTTTTATACCCAAGAACTTCAGTGTGTAATCCCCTAGAGGGGTTTAGCTCCATTAGAAAGATTGAAAGTCTATGACAAGAATAATCCTGTTCCTATGTACTTCCAGCCATTTGAAAGGAAGTTAGGTCGTCAAGCCCAGATCAGCACACTGCAATCTCACAACCTAACAATTACCAATCAACATGAATAAATTTCAAAATACAATTGAAACATTATTTGCCATCCTTTCTGGCTTCAGGGATGATCAGAATGTGAACAGTTTCCTCTGTCTTTTTAACAGCACAATGCATGAAAGTACAGAACAGAAGAGAAATGATTTCTCCAAACTCTAAGAGGTTTTAGATGAATGAGTTACTGAATTAAGAGAATTGTACAATTGAAACATAATTCATGTCTGTACTAAAATCTACTCACTCTGCTTTGCTCCTATAGTATGGATAGAAAAAACTCTAAAAGAAAGGTAGAAGATTCTTTCTGGAAAGGTTATGAAAGCAGCAAGGGTTGCAAGGAGCTAGACAAAAGCTGGACAATGATAGAAAAGAATGAGAATCAGCTGTGTCATCTATGTAAACTGGTCCTGCACATGCTTTTGCCCTATTCAAATAACTTTGGGCCAAATCCTGAGACCTTGGGCCATCTTTTCCCCTCAGGAAAAATTCCACTGTAATCAATGGGTAAATACCAGGATTTGGGCTTATATCTATAGCATAGAACACACAGCATTTGTTTTGCCAGTCCAGAAAAAAAAAAAGGTATTTTTTTGGTCTGCCCTTCAAAGATACAATCATCTCACGTGCACAACTAAAGAAATTGTAGAACCTCTGGCATATGGATTACCAACCAAACGAACCACATAAACTCTAGCTTTTACCGTGTTCCACCTTCCCTTGACCTCTCACTAATTTACATCAAACGTGTTATTTCTTGATATGAAGTCAGAATTTGCTTCTATCAAAGTCAATAGCAGTTCTGCCATTGACTTGGGAGATAGTAGCAGGTCCACAGATTATCAATTAATCACAGTTACCTCACGCGTTTAACTAAAAAAAAGTAATAGTGATAAAAAAATTAATCACGATTAATCACAGTTTTAATCGCACTGTTAAACAATATAATACCAATTGAAATTTATTAAATATTTTGGGATGCTTTTCTACATTTTTGAATGTATTGATTTCAATTACAACACAGTATACAAAGTTGACAGTGCTCAATATTACAAATATTTGCACTGTAAAAATGGCAAACAAAAGAAATTGTATTTTTCAACTCAACTCAGACAAGTACCAGAGTGCAATCTCTTTATTGTGTAAGTGCAACTTAGAAATGTAGATTTTTTGTTACATAACTACACTCAAAAACACAACAATGAAATACTTTAGAGCCTACAAGTCCAATCAGTCCTACTTCTCGTTCAGCCAATTGCTAAGACAAACAAGTTTGTTTACATTTATGGGAGATAATGCTGTCTGCTTCTTATTTACAATGTCACCTGCGAGTGAGAACAGGCATTCACATGGCACTTTTGTAGCTGGCATTACAAGGTATTTACATGCCAGTTTTGCTAAATATTTGCATGCCCCTTCATACTTTGGCTACCATTCCAGAGGTCATGCTTCTATGCTGATGATGCTCGTTAAAAAAAAATGCATTAATTCAATTTGTGATTGAACTTCCTAGGGGACAATTATGTTTCCTATTCTGTTTTAACCCGCATTCTGCCATATATTTCATGTTATAGCAGTCTCAGATGATGACCCAGCACATCTTGTTCATTTTAAGAACACTTTCACTGCAGATTGGACAAAACACAAAGAAAGTACAAATGTGAGATTTCTAAAGATAGCTACATCACTCGACCCAAGGTTTAAGAATCTGAAGTGCTTTCCAAAATCTGAGAGGGATGAGGTGTGGAGCATGTTTTCATAAGTCTTAAAAGAACAACACTCCAATGCAGAAACTACAGAACCTGAACCACCAAAAAGAAAATCAACCTTCTGCTGGTAGCATCTGACTCAGATAATGAAAATGAACATGCGTCATCTGCACTGCTTTGGATGGTTATCAAGCAGAACCTGTTATCAGCATGTACACATGTCCTCTGGAACGGTGGTTGAAGCATGAAGGGACATATGAATCTTTAGTGCATCTGGCATGCAGATGCCTTGTGACACCAGCTACAACAGTGCCATGCAAATGCAGGAGCGGTGCCAGGGTTTCTGACATCCTAGGCGGACGGCCATTTCGCCGCCCCCCGCGGCCCCGGTGGACCTACCGCAGTCATGCCGGCGGACGGTCCGCTGCTGGAAAGGCTCCGGTGGAGCTGCCGCAGTGATGCCGGTGGGCGGTCTGCTGGTCTAAAGGCTCCGGTGGACCTGCCGCAGGCATGACTGCGGTAGGTCCGCCGGAGCCTTTAGACCAGCGCTCCGCCCGCCGGCATCACTGCGGCAGCTCCACCGGAGCCTTTCCAGCAGCGGACTGTCCGCCGGCATGACTGCGGTAGGTCCACCGGACCCACGTGCCACCCCCCCCGGCAAAATAGCACCCCCCCCAAATTCTGGCACCCTAGGCCATTGCCTAGGTCGCCTAAATGGTAGCGCCGGCCCTGTGCAAATGCCTGTTCTCACTTTCAGGTGACATTGTAAACAAGAAGCGGGCAGCATTATCTCCTGAAAATATAAACAAACTTGTTTGTCTGAGATATTGGATGAACAAGAAATAGGACTGTGTGGACTTGTAGGCAAAAGTAAGAATAAAAAAAAAAGTAATGATTGCAATGGTAAAGTCGTATATAATTTATACGTGTGTGTTGTTTCACAATGTTGACAAAGAACACTTGACCTTGAAGGGTAAGGGGAGGGGGAATTTTTTTTTTTTTGCTTTAGATTGTAAGAACATTTTAAATGCCTAATTGCCTTTTGTGAACCCCACTGGGACCACAACCCAACAGCTAAGAAATACTGCTATAGTACAGTTAGCCTGGATGTCACATAAATATTGTTTTCCTGGTTCTAATGGTTTCATGGATCATAATGAAAAAAGAAAACAAGTGGAAGCTCAGTATCAGCAATAAATAAGTAAATAAAAGCAAAATGGGATTTTTCAGCCATACAAAGTTAAAATAAAATTAAAAAAAGAAAGTCACCCACAATATTGAAGGACCTGATTTTAAGAGGATGTGTTAAAGACTGAGATAGATAATAGTACCAGTTATGCTGTGACATTTCAATAAGCAATCAAGCTTTTGAATGCTTAACTGGATCCCTTGCATCTGTACAATTAGCCTAGAAATCATGACCAGCAGTTTTTTTTCTTTTGAGATCTCTTGTACTTTCTACTTCCAGATAAAAAAGTGGAAATATTAAAAGGAGTTAAATGTTAGAACTTCCACACCCAAGCCAGTTCAGACACCCAACATTTCAAAACATGAAAAATAAAGTGTATATATACATACTTATATACATATACTTTCTCCAGTTTTGAACCTCAAAAATCATTGGCTTCAGTTTTTGTTTCATCCAAACCAGGTATCCATCCCTAATCTGTACTTGGAGAAAAACAAGCACATCAGCAGTTTGGGAACGAGAACTGTGTACTTTTATTGCTGTTCTCAAGCATCAAACAGAGGAGGAGTTTAAGGGGTGCAGCTGGAAAATTAGGCAATGATTGACAACAGCTTGCAGAGAAGCACTAAGAAATTGGTAAGAAATAGCTGTGCTGCCAAAGGCATTCCCAGGTAGGTAGCTTAATCCAATTCTAATCATAAAAAAGCAAGATTTCTTTTTCTTCCTGTCTAAATTATTCCCTCCACAATAGAAGTTATTTATGCAATGCTATGTATCTCATAATTCAGAAAGATTTGTGAATTCATTACACAGTGAAATTAACAACCAAAACCTATGTGACTGATCAAATTTATCTATTTCACACTATAAATTTGATACAGTTTTCACTCAGAAACAGTGCACAGCCTTTATCAAAGCTGATGTTATCTTCTAAATCAGATAAATCTTCCAATAAATACATAACAACTAAATCAGATACATTGCCTGTTAAATGAGCTGTATCATATGTTGAAACAAATATACCTCCTACTAGGGTAACCATCTGTCCCATTTTTAAAGGGACAGTCCCATTTTTTGGGACTTTTTCTCATATAGGCACCTATTACCCCCTACCTCCCTGTCCTGTTTTTTCACAGTTGCTGTCTTGTAACCCTACCTTCTACTAAATCATGTGTTAAACCAGAAATATTACGTATGCACCACTTATTGTGCTTCATATGATAAAGACGAGAGGTAAAATTTACTGAAATGAATATGATAAGTACTACACAATAGCCACACAACTAAGACACGTCAAATATTAACAAATATCAACTTTGTGAAGGAAGGATGAACTTGTTGTTAAGGCACTGCCTTCTTAGGTAACTTTAAGCAAGTTACTTAAATTTCTGTCCCTCAGCTCAGTTCCCTTCTTTTTCTCTTTCTGCCTCTCTTGTTTCAGAGCAGGGACTGTCTCTATGTGTATGTAAGACAGGTAGCACAATGATGCCTTACCTTGGTCCAGGTCCATAGGTGCTACTGCAATATAAATAAAAACTGGTTACTAATGTGTTCAGTAACTGTTGTTCTTCAAAAAAATATTGCATATTCTGATTCCACTCTTGGTGTCTGTACGCCCCACCATCTGTGTGCCTCAGCGGTACCAGTTGGGCGGTTCAAGCACCTGCTGCTGCATGCCATTGTGTGCAGGTATAAAAGGCAGAGCCACTCCTGCCCCCCCCCCCCAGTTCCTTCTTGACAGAACTCTGATGTATAGAGGGGAAGAAGGCAGGTCATGGAATGGACACCTGCAAACATTTTGAAGAACAACAGCTACTGCATTTCTTCATGTTCAGGTGAACATGCATTTCTTCATGTTCAGGTGATTATAAATATCATAGACTATCAGGGTTGAAAGAGACCTCAGGAGGTTATCTTGTCCAACCTGTTGCTCAAAGCAGGACCAATCCCCAGACAGATTTTTTGCACCAGTTCCGTGCATGGCCCCCACAAGGATTGAGCTCACAATCCTGGCTTTAGCAGGCCAATGCTCAATTCACTGAGCTATCTCTCCCCCACATTCCACTCTTGGTGATCACAAGCTGTGAACACAGGATGAGAGATGGGAGTCTAAACAAAGATTGGAGAACAACTCATCAAACTAGCATCATCTCTCCGGTCCTGAGAAATAACATAATGGGAGGCGGACAGGTGGACTGAGGACAGGGTTGCCATTGTACAGATGTCTACATTTCAGAACATATGCCAGAAACGCTGCCAATTGTGGTCTCGTCCAATGAGCTGTGACTTTGCGTGGCAGGGTGATATTAGCCAGGTCATAGTAAATGCCTATACAGGAGGCTATCCAAGAAGAGGTTCTTTGAGTGGAGACTGATTGTCTTTTTATTCTGTCTGCCACCACTATGACCAGTTGGGAGGACTTATGGAAGTTCCTGGTCCTGTCCAGGTAAAACACCAGAGCTCTTCTGATGTCTAAAGTATGAAAATGCTCCTTTTCCCTACTAATATGTGGCATCGGGAAGAATGCAGGCAAATAAACTGGCTGATTGATATGGAAAGATGACACTAACATCATCACTGGCGATCTTTCAATACAAGGATGATCTATACCACAGATTTACAAAAGGATGTGAACAAATTGGAGAGAGTCCAGCGGAGGGAAATGAAAATGGTCAGGGGGCTGGGGCACATGACTTATGAGGAGAGGCTGAGGAAACTGGGCTTGTTTAATCTGCAGAAGAGAAGAGTAAGGGGGGATTTGATAGCAGCCTTCAACTACCTCAGTGATTCCCAAACTGGGTTTCATGAACCTGTGGGGGTTTGTGAAATGTTACAGCGAGTTCTCAGGAAAAAATTCCCTAACAGTGGACAGAGCTGTCCCTAGGGACCCCAGACAGCACGGGACCAAGAGCCCGGAGCTCCTGGATTTACAAGAGCTAAGCAGATCAAAGCAATCATGTCAATCCACAGAGGAGATTTAAACTTCAAGACTACTTATAAGAAATGGAAAGGGAGGTGGATATGTTTTGATGTTTTTAAAATTAAATAGGCAGCTAGTGTTGTTTTTAAAATTATTTTGAAGAACAAGTTTAAGCTTTGTTGTAATGTGTGTTGTTTGCCTGGACTGCTCAAGACCTGAATGTTTGTGTAGAAGGAACAATTTGAATTAGCTTCTTAAATAACTTCATGCTGTTTCACATCTGCTACTCCTTGATGAAACATAGGAGCTTTGTCTTATAACAGGCTTATTCAAAGTGATACAAGCTACAAAAGTGAGATCTTGGAAGAGTGTTGCCATTTTCACAATGTAATAAAAATACTGTAATGATAAATAATAATTAATAATGGTGTGTAATAAGCATGTCATAACAACAGATTTTATATTTCCAAGATCACTGCTTTTATAATTTATACTCAAGTAAAGGAGAAAATCCCTGGAAATATTCATTTTTAGGAGTGAGTTTGCGAGACTTGACATTTTAGTGAAAGGGGTCACAGGTTGTTAAAGTTTGGGAACCACTGAACTACCTGAAGGGGGGTTCCAAAGACGATGGAGCTCAGCTGACAGAACAAGGGTCAATCATGTCAAGTTGCAGTAGGGGAGGTCTAGGTTGGATATTAGGAAACACTATTTCACTAGGAGGGTGGTGAAGCACTGGAATGGGTTACCTCGAGAGGTGGTGGAATCTCCATCCTTAGAGGTTTTTAATGCCTGGCTTGACAAAGCCCTGGCTGGGATGATTTAGTTCAGTGGTCCCCAACATTTTAGGCTGGCAGGTGCCAGCCGAAGGACCACTGCGACGGTGGAGCACCTGCCGAAATGCTGCCGAATTTCGGCGGCATTTCGGCGGCGACACCTCTCGATGACGCCGCTTACTGTTGACAAGCAACGTCATCGAGAGGCGTCCTCACTGAAATTCAGGAGTGACGCCGCTCAATGACGTCACTTGTCGACGGCAAGCGGCGTCGAGAGCCATCGTCACCGAAATTCAGGAGCGACGCCTCTCGACGTCACTTGTCGGTAACAAACGTCATCATCGAGAAGCGTCCTCGCTGAAATGCCGCTGAAATTCGCTCTCCCGCACTGGGTACCACTGATTTAGCTGGTGTTGGTCCTGCTTTGAGCAGGGGGTTGGGCTAGATGACCTCTTGAGGTCTCTTCCAACCCTAATCTTCTATGATTCTATGAGAAGATGACACCCCGCTTGGCATGAACCTCAGATGAAGACACAGGTAAACCTTGTTCTTAAAGACTATCCTATAAGGAGGCCCAGACATAAAAGCAAGCACCTCTCCTACATTTCTGGCTGAGGTAATGGCTACCAAAAATGCCACCTTCATTGATAGATGCAGCCCAGAGCAAGTAGTTAAAGGCTCAAAAGGGAGACCTATAAGTCTAGACAACACCAAGTTTAGAGGCTATGGGGGAACAAGGTCTTACACCTGTGGGTACAATTTTAGTAGGCCTTTCAAAACCTTATGGACACATCATTAGAGAAAACAAAGCAATTATCCATTTTAGAGTGGAATGCTGAAATAGCTGCTAGATGTACTTTGATCAAACTAGCAGCCAAATCTTGGTGTTTCAGGTGCAGTACGTGGTCCCCAACACATTGAACCAAAGAGCAGGACAGTGACACTGCATTCTGGAGAGACCAGTAAAAAATCTCCGTTATGCTCTTCCTCCAGTCCTGCTCATTCATAAGGTATTACTAAGGAGAAGACAGGACTAGGCCAGAGTCATACACAGCTCCAGCATGGGCCCACCCGCACTGGTTCTTCGCTCTCCTGGTGCTGTCAGTGAAACCTCCAGTCTCATTTCCACTAGACTTGGATCTAATCTCCCAAGATGATGGGCACTTCCTCCACTGGAGCTTACACGCTCTTCACTTAACTTCATGGATGTTCCATGGCTAGATATTAGAGAACGGCCTTGCTCGAATTAGGTTCAAGAGATCTCACTAAATAGTAGAAAGCCTTCTACAAATGTTGCTGCCCTCTAAGTGGAAAGACAGGTCAAAAATCGCTCTGAGCCCCTCTCCCCCATTTGCTTTTGGGATTTGGAAATAATGTGAATAAAACTCCTTCCCTCAGACAGCATGGAACCTGCTCTATGGCCCCTGACCAGATAGATTGTACCTCCTGGAGAAGGAGCTCCCAGTGAGAGTAGTCCCTGAAGAGGGACAAGTAGGAAGGTTGGGAGGGAGGAACAGAAACAAATTGGAGGGTATATCACACCTCCAGAATGCTCAAGACCCACTGGTTCAAGGTAAATCAGGATCAAAAACTGAGGAACCAGTACAGACAGTTTGCAAAGGTGGGAGAATTTTGGTCTGGACAGATGGAATCTGGTATGATGACTTTGGCCCATCAAAATGACAGTCCTTCTTGTGGTTTGTGAGACATGAAATCCCACCTCCAAGTCCAACAACAAAGATGCCCCTTCCTCTAATCAAGAAGGAGCTGATTCCATCAGTGCTGGAGACTTAGTGATGAGCGGAGCATTTACATCATTGCCGGCTTCCCCTTAGACTGTACTGATGGTCCGAATGACCAGGAAGTAGGCAACCCCGGTACCACAGGTTCTACTGTGGGAGCTGGTGCTGGATGGGGCAACGGTGAGGAAGGATCCAACTCTTGCACCGAAGGAGACCCAGCACCACGAGGCAGAGCAAATTCCTTGCTGCTGCAAATGCCTATGGGGTAGTTGGCACCAAGAACATACCACCTCCTTATGATGCCGATGAAGCTGGTGGTGCCCGTTCCAGCACCAGAGCCATTTGTACTAACTTAGGTTTTGATTTAGAGGAGGAGAGCTTAGATTTCAGTTGCACTCTACTAAACTCCTCCTTGCCCCTCTTACCAGACTTGGAGGGTGGAGATCTTTCCTTGGTTAGAACTTCTTTAGAAATCTTATACTTCCTCGGCATGAGTGAGGAAGATCAGTGCAAGGACTCTAATAATGCAGGGGATGCGCTTCTCACTGAAGCTGCAGAACCCAGCACCATGTCAGACCAGGACAACTCTGTTGGTGGTCTGAGTGCCATCTTCATTAGCAGGAAATTCAGCCTAGTGTCCCTATCCTTCTTCATTCTAGACTTGAATTCCCAGCAAATCTGGCACTAGTCTTACCTGTGTGCTTCACCCAGGCACTTTGGACAACTATTATGCAGGTTGCTCACCAGCACAGGCCTTGAGCAAGAAGCACACGGTTTATACCCTGGTGACCGGGGCATGCCTCGGTGCCAGGAGCAGAACGCCCCCAAACAGGGAAAGACAACAACAACAACAACAACAACAAACACATTTTTTAAAATTACTAAAACTTACTAACTATAATAACTATAACAACTACTAGACTAACTATATTTCATACAAAGCTGAGAGAAAACTGTTCTGGTAATGAACAGGGAGTTCCAACAACCATCCCGGGCAGTAAGAAGAAACTAGGGTGCACTAGGAGTGCCTCTGCTCTTTATACCTGCAGTAATGAAGAAAAATAAAAATTATCTGAGAGACAAGAGCTACTTTGGAGTCTGTCAGTCTGCCTGGTAGATCCACATACAGATCTGTCAAAAGTCAACAAATGACTATGCTGCAGTAGGATAGCAAGAGTACTTCCAAATCCTTTTTTGGCTACCTACCTGTTGTCAAACGGCTCAAGAAAGGGCTTTCTAGGTCTGCAATCCTCTTATTCAAGGTCTGCGTTCAACCAAAATCCAGTCTTACATCTGTGGCTACATTTATGCATGTTAATATCTGGAGAGCTTAGACAGCCTTACAAAAATTCTATGTAGGGCTTATCTATACAGAGAGCAGCAAAGAATCCTGTGGAACCTTATACACTAACAGACGTTTGGGGGCGTGAGCTTTCGTGGGTGAATACCCACTTCGTCAGATGCATGCAGAGTCACCCACGAAAGCTCATGCTCCAAAACGTCTGTTAGTCTATAAGGTGCCACAGGATTCTTTGCTGCTTTTACTGATCCAGACTAACACGGCTACCCCTCTGATACTTCTATACAGAGAGTTAGCCTGCAGCGGGTTAGAGGGCAGTTCATGTACAAACCAGCTTGCTGCACACTAAGTAGCTGTGTGGTCTCTGCTACCACACTCTAAAAGTTCCATAGTGCACATTGACAGCAGGAAGTCATGCATTGTAAACTACTGTCATAATCTGAGAATGTCAAAGAATGGGTAAATAATAGGTTGACAATTTGGGTGGACTTTCAAAAATCCTTTGTCAAAGTACCTCTATTAAACAAACGCTGGATTAATTGGCTGAGGAGCAAAATATTGTATGACTAGGGAACTGGCTAAGACTCAAAACCAAGAATAAGAATAAATTGGCAGTTTTCCACATGTGGAAAGGTTAAGAATGGAATGCCACAAGGTTCCGTGCAAACACTGGTGTTATTGAGCATATTTATTAATGATCTGGAAAATTTGCACATGATCAAAAATTATTTAGGTTAATCAAGACTAAAAAAGAAAGTGAGGAATTTCAGGGGGTCCGAATGAACCTAAATAAACGTGAAGCATGATGGTAGATAAAATTCATTATTGGTAAATGCAAGTTAACACCTTGGAAGGAATATTCTGAGCTACTAATACACTGTATTGGGTTCTAAATTAAGTCTAAGCACTCACAAAAAAGACCTGAGGTCTTTACTGTGGCCAGCTCAATGAAGACCTCAGCTCAATGGACTGCAGCATCTGAAAAAGCAAACAAAAGTCCTCCCTATTAAGAATGGGACAGAAAATCCTGCCATTATTGGAATGCCATTATATAAATCAATGGTACACCTTCATCTAAATTACTGGGTGAGACTCTATGCTGCACTTCTTGGGGTACAGAAGAAACGGGCAGTCCAAGGGAAGTGGGGGCACAGGTGGATTTTAACTACTTTGTATTCTTCCAGTTCTGGACTGGCTGGGGTCTGCACTGACCCCAGGTATAAGTTAGGCAGCCAAGGACCTGCTCTAGCAGTTCAGTAACACTAAGCTGCCCCCACAATCTCTGTAGCAATACATTCCTCCAGCCTCGCTTCCTATGCCAGAACATAGGGGAGGTCCTGCATAGGGCTGCCTACTGCTTTCTCCTGGCTGAGGTCAGGTTGGGTCACCTTACGGCAAAAAAAATAGCAGAAATATTAGCCTGTTAACAATAGCTGTTTGGACATTGCAGCACTGGCAGACACTTCGGCTAGCCACGCAAGCTCAAGCCCACCCTGCCCCCTAAGTCCAAGCTGGGATGGTTAGCCTGAGCCCCTGCTCCTGCTGCAGCATCGACACAGTTATTTGCAGCACACTGGATCAAGCCCAGCTAGTACAAGTCTGTCTACCCAGCTTTAGGAGGCTGACTTCCAGCCGCAGTGTAGATATACCCTTATAGGCATGGACAGACCTCCACAGGAGTAGAGGTTGAAAATGACTGCTATATTTTATATATTGCACATTTACCAGTCTCTCTTTTCTTTCCCGGAGTAAGGAAGAGGTATAATCTTAGATTTAGACATTTAACCAGGAAGTTAATACATCAGAATTTATCAAGGTCTGGATTTCTATCCCTGGAGTTACATTTTTTAGCAGCAACTTTTCATCCAGCCTTCAATGAGACTCCATTTCAAAGGCATAATTAAGTCCATATGAAATCTAAACCTCTGATTGGGCCCACACATCTGGTACTTAGATATTCAGGTAAGAGTAGTTGTATCCACAAATACCTGTTCCTGCAATTTACAGGCTTAAAAAGGGGTATCAGGTTTTTTTAAATCTGTCTTCAACTGTATAAGTAGAATCTTTCCAGAAGATATAGGTCTATATGTAGGATTCTACCAAATTCATGGTCCATTTTGGGCAATTTCAAGGTCACAGGATTTTAAAAATCATAAATTTCACGACTTCAGCCATTTAAATCTGAAATTTAATGGTGTTGTAATTGTAGGGGTCCTGACCCAAAAAAGAGTTATGGGGGATCACCAGGTTATTGTAGGGGGGTACTGCTAGGGTTGCCAGGAGTCTGAGTTTTGATCAGAACGCCAGGTCAAAAAGGGACCCTGGCGGCTCTGGTCAGCACTGCTGACCGGGCCATTAAAAGTCCAGTTGGCAACGCAGCAAGGCTAAGGCAGCTCCCTGCCTGCTCTGGCTCTGCGCAGCTCCCCAGAAGTGGCCAGCATGTCCAGCCCCTAGGCGCTAGGGTGACCAGGATATCTCTGCAGCCTGTGGGAGCTGCGGGGCCAGTGCCTTGCATGGGCAGCAACTTGTGGGCGCAGGCAGTGTGCAGGACCTCCTAGCCCCTCATGCCAGCCGCTTCCAGGAGCAGTGCGGAGTCAGGGCAGGCAGGAACCCTGCTTTAGCCCTGCTGCACCACCAACAGGGAGACGCCTGAGGTAAGCGCTGCTCAGCCAGAGCCCACCCCTGGCCCCAGTTCGGAACCCCCTCGCATACTATAACCCCCTCCCAGACTGCGCATCCCAACCTCTTGCCCCAGGTCAGAACCCTCCTGTACCCAAACTCCCTCCCAGAGCCTGCCCTACCCCAGCTCTGAGCCCGCTCCCACATCCCAACTCCTTGCACCAGTCTGGAGCCCCCTCCTGCACCATGAACCCCTCATTTCTGGTCCCACCCCAGAGCCCGTACCCCCAACTGGAGCCCTCACCCCCTCCTGCACACCCCAACTAACTGCCCCTGCCCAGAGAAACTGAGCGAGGGTGGGTGTGAGCAAGCGACGGAGGGAGTGAGGCTGGAGTGGGGAGGGGCTTCAGTGAAGGGATGTGGCCTCAGGGAAGGGGTGGGGCAAGGATTTCGTTTTGTTCAATTAGAAAGTTGGCAACCCTAGGTACTGCTACCCTTCTGCACTGCTGCTGGTGTCGGTGGTGTCTTCACAGCTAGACAGCTGGATCTCAGCTCTGAAGGCAGAGCCACCACCAGCAGCAGCCCAGAAGTGAGAATGGCATGGGATGATATTGCCACATTACTTCTGCACTGCTGCCTGCAAGGCTAGGCCCTCAGTCAGCAGCTGCCACCCTCTGGCCACCTAGCTCTGAAGGCAGAAGTGCATAAGTAAGCATGGCAAATATGGTGTTGCCACCCTTACTTCTCCTGCAAGTAGGATGCCACCTTCAGAGCTGGGCACCTGGCCAACAGCCACTACTCTCCAGGCACCCAGCTCTGAAGGCAGCACAGAGGTAAGGGTGGCAATACCATGAGACCCCCTTAAAATAACCTTACAACGCTCTGCAACTCCCTTTTGGGACAGGGCCACCAATTTGAGAAATGTAGTTAACCCCTCTGAAATCTGTATAGTACAGGGTAAAAGCACACAAAAGACTAGAATTTGCAAGGGGAGACCAGATTTCACAGTCCGTGATCCATTTTTCATGGGCAGGAATTTGGTAGGGCGCTATCTATATAATAGAAGTTTTCCAGGTTACATAACCTCCAGCTTCTAAATTTGAGAAAAGTTTTGTGATGTAAAAGACAGAACTGTTACTGTACATGTCCACTGTACCTTAACATATGTTCAAATATATCCAATCCAATCCAATCATTTTCCAAAGTATTTCAGTCTATATTTTCCTCCCAGTTACAAATTTCATATTTTTTTAAAAAAAGATGTTCACTCTCAATAAAGGGAAAGATGCATGCTGTAAAACTGCATTTTTCAACTCCCATCTCATCCACAAGTTTAAGGACAGAATACAAAAGAAAAGGTAACTTTTTACTCTCAAAACAGCATAGTTATTTTTGATGCTTATTAACAAAGCCCCTAAACTATGAAAAGGGGTATCTGAGTAGTTTTGTCAATTATCAGTGAAAATGCTAGTTATATGCACTACTGTTATATTTTGTCTATAAATAAAACCAAACTATAGCCACTGCAGTGCTGGTACACTGGAGGGAAAAGAATACATAAAGAACTCTTTCTGTGCCCAGTGCACCTTACCATTTGCGTGAGTGCACATTTTATATGAATTTAATATTGAATTTTCATCTAGAAATGATTCCACCCAGGTGGGGAGGAAAGGGGAGGGAATGTTAGGAGGAGCTAAAAAAACAGAAGACAGACCAAAAAGCATGATATATTATTTCTTTGGGTGAGTCATTTTTGGGGATTTCTTACTCACACATTTTTTTTTTAAATTCTGGCACTTGTAATGAGCAAGGTATACCTCCTAATATTCTGGAGGTGTAAGCTGCAAAGGGACCATTGATTTGACTTACCTACCTGCTTCCCTACTCTACCATGGCATTATTTCCTGATAGCCCATAGTCTACTTGGCAGGGTTTAAAAAAAAATAAGAGCACTAGTAAGTGCCGAAATTGCATTTGCAGTTACTGCAATTGTACATGCCAATTGTGCAATTGCAGATGCTTCTAACTGGTTATTTACTTGGACAATTATCCAATTTGCATATGCAAACTACTACTGACAGTTACTGTGACCATGGGTCAGAACCAGGACCTAGCTGAAGGGTTGAGACATATAAGGTACCAAAACATGAGATAACTTGCCAGACTATTTTCTTCGAGCTTCACTAAAGCACCTAAGAAAATGCAGTTGGCAAAGCCTGACTGATTGGGAAAACTAGAGAAATTGTGAATCATACTGTCTTCACTTCAAAAAACAGTTCATAAATGACCACTGGATCAGATGTCACTTTCAGAAGATAGCTGCCTGACATAAAAGCAATAACAACTCTCGCTATTAATTCAATAAAAATTTCCCCAAAATCAAAATCATGGGTCTTTCCTGCAGGTCTTTAATTACTACTCCAAAGATGAGTGTATCTGCATTGCAAGATAAATTGGGCTTATTCTTCACATCTTATCTAAAACAGCAGGAATATTATTTGGTCATGCTATTCTAAGAGAGTATACTGCCAAGGGATACTATTGTACATTCATTTCTTAGAGTACCATCTCTGCTCCTTCTCCACCAGAGACCATTAGACTCCTTCAGTAGTCTAGGCCTGGATATGTTGCAATCCCAGAGCTGTCTCTCTTTCACCCAGTCCCTGTTTCTTTCCTATGACTCCTAGATTGAATTATGGACCACAAACCTTGTATTGGAACAAAATCAAGCCATTACCAAATATCCTTGTACATTTTCACCTATTCACAGTGCCATTCACTTGAAAACTTTTATTCATGTGCTATGCCTTTTGAGATGCATCTTTCCTCCTAGGTACCATTTTCAGCACTGTTTGAACACTATGAGCTCCTACTGCTATTTCATATTTCAAAACCTTCTCCCTCCACTAAGCTGCCAATGACACTGTTGTCAAAATGTCACAAAAAAAAGCCAGTTTTGTTTTCATACAAAGTTGTCTAACAACAAACCAATATTATCTTTTCTTCACAACTCAACGCTAACCAGGAGTTGGGAAATACAGATTAACATTTGTTACAGGCTGCCCCCAAAGTTCTAATGATTGCGGGCTATACACCCTCACAGACATCAAACTATTGGGGGGTGGGGATTATAGGTACTGCTCACTATAAATATAGACTGCTAAATTTTGTTGCTTCCTGTCAGCCTTGTTTTTATGCTATATTATATATTAACAGAGAATTGATTTTTTAATCCACTTTGTGTTTACTATACATTAGAAACAAATTTGTTTATGAAGCAGCTTGTCATGCCTTGCCTTTAATACTTTCATGAGCTCATTTAAGTTGTAATGCGGGGCCAAAGAAAGGTAAGTTATCCAAGAAATGGAAGACTAAACAAGCCACTGGATGAGTTTGTTACTCCAGTTGTTTGTGAAGTAGTCATTTCCACAGAAAATACTATATATGAGCTTTTGTACCCTCACAGATATTAGAAATTGCTCCCGCAGATTTAAGAATTAGAGGATAATGTGATAGACACTGATTTAAAAAAAAAACAACCTAGACAATAGTTTGAAACGTCAAGAGCAAATTGACACTGATTTTGTCAAATACAGGGGCGGCTCCAGGCCCCAGCACGCCAAGCGCATGATTGGGGAGGCAAGCTGCGGGGGGCGCTCTGCCAGCGCCATGAGGGCAGCAGGCAGGCTGCCCTCGGCGGCTTGCCTGCGGAGGGTCCGTTGGTCCCACGGCTTCAGAGGACTTCCCACAGGCGCGCCTGCGGAGTGTCCGCTGGTCCCCGTGGCTTCGCGGGACCAGCGGACCCTCCGAGGGAAGCCGCCGAAGGCAGCCTGCCTGCTGTGCTTGGGGTGGCAAAATGCCTAAAGCTGCCCCTGGTCAAATATATTACTTCAAAATAATATTCAGTTAAGATGAAGTCTGGAGCCCACAGATAAAAGTCAAGGGACTCTTATCTTTGAATTCTAAAAAAAGTTTGAAGGGAAAACCATATTTTATGTTTGTTTTGTTTTGTTTTTCAAAATTATACTTATGAAAATTCCGTGGAAGGGGCAATTTTTTCATTAAGACATTTTGTTTGCTATCCTTTTATCTAGCGAAACTGCAGGAAGAGCTTGGAGTGTGCTACAGACCGCCGGGATTTGATTTGGATATGGATAGAAATCTCTTTAATGTTTTTAATGAAGTAAACACTAATGGGAAATGTGTGATCATGGAAGACTTTAACTTCCCAGATATAGACTGGAGGACAAGTGCTAGCAAGAATAATAGGGCTCAGATTTTTCTGGATGTGATAGCAGATGGATTTCTTCACCAAGTAGTTGAAGAACCAACAAGAGGGGATGCCATTTTAGATTTGGTTTTGGTGAGCAGTGAGGACCTCATAGAAGAAATGTTTGTAGGGGACAACCTTGGTTCGAGTGATCATGAGCTAATTCAGTTCAAACTAGATGGAAGGATAAACAAAAATAGATCTGGGACTAGGGTTTTTGACTTCAAAAGGGCTAACTTTAAAGAATTAAGGAAATTAGTTAGGGAAGTGGATTGGACTGAAGAACTTGTGGATCTAAATGCGGAGGAGGCCTGGAATTACTTTAAGTTGCAGCTGCAGAAACTATCGGAAGCCTGCACCCAAGAAAGGGGAAAAAAAACATAGGCAGGAGTTGTAGACCAAGCTGGATGAGCAAGCATCTCAGAGAGGTGATTAAGAAAAAACAGAAAGCCTACAAGGAGTGGAAGAAGGGTGAGATTAGCAAGAAAAGCTACCTTAGTGAGGTCAGAACATGTAGGGATAAAGTGAGAAAGGCTAAAAGCCATGTAGAGTTGGACCTTGCAAAGGGAATTAAAACCAATAGTAAAAGGTTCTATAGCCATATAAATAAGAAGAAAACAAAGAAAGAAGAAGTGGGACCGCTAAACACTGAGGATGGAATGGAGGTTAAGGATAACCTAGGTATGGCCCAATATCTAAATAAGTACTTTGCCTCAGTCTTTAATAAGGCTAATGAGGAGCTTAGGGATAATGGAAGGATGACAAATGGGAATGAGGATATGGAGGTGGAAATTAGCACATCTGAGGTAGAGGCCAAACTTGAACAGCTTAATGGGACAAAATCGGAGGGCCCGGATAATCTTCATCCAAGAATATTAAAGGAACTGGCGCATGAAATTGCAAGCCCATTAGCAAGAATTTTTAATGAATCGGTAAACTCAGGGGTTGTACCGTACGACTGGAGAATTGCTAACATAGTTCCTATCTTTAAGAAAGGGAAAAAAAGTGATCCGAGTAACTATAGGTCTGTTAGTTTGACATCTGTGGTATGTAGGTCTTGGAAAAAATTTTGAAGGAGAAAGTAGTTAAGGACATTGAGGTCAATGGTAATTGGGACAAGTTACAACATGGTTTTACTAAAGGTAGATCATGCCAAACCAACCTGATCTCCTTCTTTGAGAAGGTGACAGATTATTTAGACAAAGGAAATGCAGTAGATCTAATTTACCTCGATTTCAGTAAGGCATTTGACACGATTCCACATGGGGAATTATTAGTTAAATTGGAGAAGATGGGGGTCAATATGAAAATTGAAAGGTGGATAAGGAACTGGTTAAAGGGGAGACTACAACGAGTCATACTGAAGGGTGAACTGTCAGGCTGGAAGGAGGTTACTAGTGGAGTTCCTCAAGGATTGGTTTTGGGACCAATCTTATTTAACCTTTTTATTACTGATCTTGGCACAAAAAGCGGGAATGTGCAAATAAAGTTTGCGGATGACACAAAGTTGGGGGGTATTGCTAACACAGAGAAGGACTGGGATATCATACAGGAAGATCTGGATGACCTTGTAAACTGGAGTAATAGTAATAGGATGAAATTTAATAGTGAAAAGTGCAAGGTCATGCACTTAGGGATTAATAATAAGAATTTTAGATATACATTGAGGACACATCAGTTGGAAGCAACAGAGGAGGAGAAGGACCTTGGAGTATTGGTTGATCACAGGATGACTATGAGCCGCCAATGTGATATGGCCGTTAAAAAAGCTAATGAGGTTTTAGGGTGCATCAGGCGAGGTATTTCCAGCAAAGATAAGGAGGTGTTAGTACTGTTATATAAGGCACTGGTGAGACCTCATCTTGAATACTGTGTGCAGTTCTGGTCTCCCATGTTTAAGAAGGATTAATTCAAACTGGAACAGGTTCAGAGACGGGCTACTAGGATGATCCGAGGAATGGAAAACCTGCCTTATGAAAGGAGACTCAAAGAGCTTGGCTTGTTTAGCCTAGCCGAAAGACGGCTGAGTGCGGATATGCTTGCTCTTTATAAATATATCAGAGGGATTAATATTAGGGAGGGAGAGGAATTATTTAAGCTTAGTACCAATGTAGACACAAGAACAAATGGGTATAAACTGGACATTAGGAAGTTTAGACTTGAAATTAGCCAAAGGTTTCTAACTATCAGAGGAGTGAAGTTCTGGAACAGCCTTCCAAGGGGAGTAGTGGGGGCAAAAGACATATCTGGCTTTAAGATTGAGCTTGATAAGTTTATGGAAGGGATGGTATGAAGGGATAGCTTAATTTTGGCAATTGATCTTTGATTATCAGCAGATAAGTATGCCCAGTGTTCTGTGATGGGATGTTGGATGGGATGGGATCTGAGTTACTGCAGAGAATTCTTTCCTGAGTGCTGGCTGGTGAGTCTTGCCCACATGCTCAGGGTTTAGCTGATCGCCATATTTGGGGTCGGGAAGGAATTTTCCTCCGGGGCAGATTGGCAGAGGCCCTGGAGGTTTTTCGCCTTTCTCTGCAGCATGGGGCATGGGTCACTTGCTGGTGGATTCTCTGCTTGAGGTCTTCAAAGCACAATTTGAAGACTTCAATAACTCGGATATAGGTTAGGGGTTTGTTATAGAACTGGATGGGTAGGGTTCTGTGGCCTGCTTTGTGCAGGAGGTCAGACTAGAAGATCATATTGGTCCCTTCTGACCCTAAAGTCTATGAGTCTATGAGATTAGATCACTTATCTTTAATTCCAGCAGGGATTGTGATAAAGCATTAAGATGTGCTAAGAGGAAGACAAATGAGTACATGGGGCAGCATGTATTGATGATTTTAGATTTTGCACCAGATGTGTAAGTCTATAGATTACCCTTTATGAAACAAATAGATGTTCAGATTTCTTTATTTTTGTTCAGAAAAACTTTTAGTAATACATGTTTAAAAGACTATTTCTGATTATAATGCAACATTTTTACAATCTAAATATTGTTTTATTAGTGTACAAAATATAAAATTTGCAAATAGTGATAATTATTGAACTTGTTACTATTTAGGTACATGATTTAGATGATACTGATTTTGATTTTATCAGTGATTCATAACTCTTGAGTTTTTGATGATGGGAATAGAACAATAACTTATTGTTTACAAATCTATTTACAAATGGATTAAACTCTTCTCTTGAATTGTGGCAATGTGTAAATTTGGTCAAAATATGTTATGCTACAACACACAAGCAACATAATGGGTACAGCATTGTTATCCTTTATAGTAAGCATTTTATAGGAAAAAAACCCTCAGAGTTATTGAACCATTTGTGTTGACATGGTGATTGATCTTTACAGATCGCATTAAAAAATAAGCCAAGTTTGAATAAAATCTTTACAGCTGTTCTTGAGGTTTGCATTCAAAAAATTTCTGATTGACATGAGACATGTCTGTTTCTTTTTAAATTCATAAATGGCAGAACAGATGTTGTTGAAGCTCTTAAAAATAAATTACCTCAGAGATGAGGTCTAGCATGGAAAGTTTCAGCCTCCCCAAATTTTTCTTGGGGAAGATATGAGCAACTAAAACCTATGGACTCTAATGTTGAAATGCAACTTTCATTAATTATAGCATTCACTAGTTATCACAATCTTTCACAGTCTTTTTAGAATTGTTTTAAAAACGTCATGAGTTTTGTGTCACTATCTTGTCCAATTTTTCCTAATGCGTGAGGTCTGAATACTAGCTGGGGATGCATGAACTGTCCTTTCAACTGCTCTTCAGAGTCATAGTTTTCATTTTGGAAGAAAAAGGAAGTTTGTACCTGTTACAGTTGTAAAGACAATAAAATCTACTTCTGACAGAATTCTGCACCCACGCGCGGGCGCAGAATTCATATGGCCTGCATATTTCTGTGCCCCCATGCAGAAAAGCAGACCCAGGCCCTATGACCCAGGGAAAGTCACTTGGTTTCTTTGTGCCTCAGTTCCCCATCTCTAAAATGGGATGATAGAGACTTTCCTACCTCACATGGGAGTCGTGAGGATAAATTAATTAATATAGTGAAGTGCTCAGTCACTATGGACATCGGGGCCAGGTAAGTATCTAGGATACATAGAAAAGTATGAGAAACACTGATCTCTCCTGTGTATACTTCACAGGTCATTGCACTGAGATTTATAATGCTCTTAATTAGAAAAGCTTCCCAAAGCAAGAATGTAAACATCTAACAAAATATGAGGTATACACTGAGATTAGCTGAACCAAAATAAAGATTTAGATGGTGTAAATTACTTGTTGCTTGCAATTTAGTATGATTGTTTGCATTTTCAGAAAGGAAGTCAATTAAGTAGAAAAAGTGCATTATACCTCTCTTGTGAATTTTATTCATTTACTCTAAAGGGGTGGGGACAGCTGCAGAGAGAGAATCTTAGAGAATTAATTAAGAATGAGTCTTTGGCAAATATTTAGCACCTACTCAGTATCAGTTACTCACAGAGCTAACAGAAGCTGTAGATTTAGAGTTGCAAATTGAATCATAAATCAGATAAGGATAAACGCTATCTTACATTTCTAAAGTAACCTGAATATTGAAAAATTGGTAATATGATGCAGTCCTCTCTATATCATGCTATGGATTTTTTTCTCTAAGTTGTTTTAGCTGAAACAATCTTTCCAGTCTTACCCCTTATTCCAGGGTAATCAGTTTTCTGTTGCAGAACATTGGGCTCAGCCCAACATTCTAACTCAGCCAAAACTTCCATTGGCTTCTGTTAGAGTTTTTGGTACACAAAGAATGAAAACTGGATCACTGCAGGCATCAAAATTGCAAAATGTTGAACACTTCCATTGAAGTAAGAGAGCTGAGGATACATAGTACCTCAGAAAATCAGGCACCAAAAGAAGCATGTCCTTAATTACTACTACAACTAGTGTTTTCAAATGAGGAAAAGATTAGTTTTTCCATCTTTTGTTTCTTGACGAAGTGGGTATTCACCCACGAAAGCTCATGCTCCAAAACGTCGGTTAGTCTATAAGGTGCCACAGGACTCTTTGCTGCTTTTACAGATCCAGACTAACACAGCTACCCCTCTGATACTTGATTTTTGGAAACCTGCCATTTGTTCCTTCTTTGTTGTTTTCCTTTATCTGAAATAACTCACTGAAACTGGAAGCATGTGACTTGATCTTCTGGATGGGTAACAATATGACAAGCCAGATTCTACATTGCATCACCACAGGGCAGGAAGCAAAGATGACTTTACATTACCATTATGACTTGTAATCCATGGAGCCAGTTAGAGTTCAGATCAACTACCGGTGCAACTTAGAGCAGCATTCAGATTGTACTAAGTTGCAGTTAAGAACAATGGCCCCAATGGACTCTGGTCACACTTGTTTCACTCAACCTCCGCCACTATCCTGGGAGCTGGGGCAGCATATAGTACGTGGTTCCATGACACTTGGGAACTCCTTCACATCAGGAATCTCCAGGTAGCTAGTCTGCCAGATTTCCAGTTGTTTGGGGTCATTGGAGTGATGCAAACCAAGCAGCTAGGGAAAGAGAGGATCTGGCTACTTTTAAACTTAATCAAGCCCACTTTACGTTTTAACAACTAAAACAGAATTAGTTCTTTCATTTATTAACTCTCAAAAAATAAAATTAATTCTTTATTGTGTTTCTTTTGTGGGAAATTTTAGTTTTACTAGCCAACCACACAGGGTCTTGGACATGGAACACTATCTATAGTTGCCCCAAAAAAGAGACCAAGTGGTACACAACGAGTTGTAATAACACAACGTATTAGTAACCTACACCACTCAGCCATTTTGCAGTCTTTAGGAAGATAGGTAAATAGCAACAACTCTAATGGGATTATTATTTGTATATGTAAAAATCCATCATTTCTGTCACACTGTCCACTTGGTGAGAGATTATTATACAAACACAGCAGCATCCAGAAAAGCAGATTCAAAAATGACATCCATACTAGCATGACAGTATTCTAACAAGATTGTTATTTAAATTGTAGCTTTGACAGCAAGTTAAATATTAGTTTAATTGTAAATTACACTCTATATTGAATTTTGTAGCACAAGGAGTAAATGTTTGCTACTGAGTGATGGTTTAATTTATTTTTAACAAGGACTGAAAACAGTTTTACTGTGATTGTAACTGAAAACGAAATGAACGAGGCTGATAGGAAAAAGTGCTCCTTTACAGATAGACATTCAAACCTAGCTATGAATGTTGGTTCCTGGGCTAAATGCACTTTTGCTGGTCTCAGAGTGAAACCGTATTAAGGCCTCCAGTTGTTACCTCTCTCGGGATGAAACCATGCAATTCTCCCACTCTCAGGCTGTGAGCCTTGGGCTGCAGTCCCATGTGTATTAACTGTGACTACCACAGCAGATCTGACTTATATCTAAGCAGTGACTAGATAGTTTTTTTAAGGCACAGTAATTATTCTTCATTTTGAATCAAAGCATTCAAGAAAAAACAGATCTTAAAAACAATAAGCCAGTCTACATGCTTGGCTGTTTTTCCTACAGCTTAGCATTCCCTGGATCTGGAAAGACTCAATTTCTTTCACATTCCTCTGCAGAGCATCTCTCTGTGTCTACCTTTCTCCAGGAAAGTCCCTGACAATTGACTATTCCCCATTTTCTTGAGAAGGGCTGTTTAGCATTCTCCTGTTCTCTTCACTGCCAGAATTTGCAGAACAGTGTGTTGCCTCATTGGAGACTATCTATCTATAGGGTGCTCAGAGCTAATATTTTCTGCCATTGTCTTGTATCTGTCCCCTCCACATGTTTGTTCAGAGGTTACTTATCTGGATCCAGTGTGTTGCTTCCCTTCTTGTTTTCCCACAACCCCAATTAAGCTAGAACAACATATTCATAAAGACGATTCACATGACGCCTTTAGTTGTACACTAATTTTACCTCATTGACCAGGTCACATACAACGTTCATAAAATTACCTCAGTATTCTTAGATTATTATATAGCAGTTCCATGGCCATCAGACCGTACAAACTATGGGAAGTGGGTTTTTTTGTTTGTTTGTTTGTTTGTTTGTTTTAAGAACTAAAAAAGTTCATATGTGTTTTAAAAAACATCTAGAAATTGTTTAATAAGCTTAAGACATGAGCATAAAGGTAATCTCCTGCATTCATATTTAGGTACCTACATTAGTTGCCTGAGTTTTAACAGTATTGAGACCTCCTGAAGCCAATAATAACTGATGGGTGCTGAACACCATTGGTTTCAAGAATGCTTAGTACTATTGAAAAACAAACCACTTATTTAGATGCCTAAATATTAATTAAAGAACCTAACATTCCACTTCTAAAAATCTTGGCCTTAAGGTTGTAATTAAATACAAATTTCAACAGGTTCTGCTATTAGTACTAAAAATCATAATGTACCATTCTCACACTCTCTAAATATTTTAGAATATCAGACTTACCATATATTGAGCACCAACCTCCTTTTTCTCTCTCAACACAACCTTGCCATTGATGTGAGAGCCTTCTCCTTTACACTTCTTGGCTTTGTGGTATCTCTGCCATTACCTCTGGATCAGTTTTAAAATTTCTGGTCCTTTGCCTGCACCTCTATTTATCTCACCCTCTAATATTTTTTCTTTGTACTTCATAACTGTAACGTTTTGGAATAAAGTCTGCATGAAATTTACCAACTGAAGTATTCAAGAAAGAATTTACAGGAATGGGAATCAGCCTTCCCTTGAACAACTTGAATTAATGTGTTCCTTTCTTTATGCAGTATTGCCAGAGCCATTGTCATCATGATTCAGAGGGGTGGGAACAGGGTAATAGGAAGTAATTCTTTAGAAGTGAGAGTTTCATCTAACCAAGAAGTTCATGTATACATAAAGATCCTAAGAAATAAATTAAAATAAATAAAACTGAGAAACCAATAATATCAGCAGTGCTTCTGTCCTTCCACCCTTTTTTCCTTACTCTGAGTAAATTATGCAATTATTTAAATAAAGTAAAGTATGTAAATAAATTACATAATTTACAATTACATACTGTACAATTATGTAAATAAAGAAAACAAGCTATTATGGTAATTTAAGCTATATTTTACCCTTCCTTCTAAATATGTAGAATTGGCAAAATAAGGGTTACCCATGTACATGCTCTATTCTATAGTAAAATAAAAGGCTAGGCTAGACTTACTTGGACCTAAAAACAACTAACTGCTTCTCATCTTTAGCAGAATTGGTATAGTGTTATGCAGTATCAGCGTTTATAGTCAGGAAAAAATATTATTTATGATCATAAATATGTACTAATAGTTAACTACTAAGATCATTTTTTAAAACAATGGCATCTTTTAAAACAACCTGTTCTATTCACAGGGATTGAATTGATATAATGAAATATGTTTCTAAATCTATATAAATTTGTACAACCCAAATTGATTTAACAGTACTAACACAGTGGGATTGCACTGATTTAACTAACTAGATTTAGAAACTGATTTAGCTTAATCAAGGACATTTCTGCATATAGCCAAGCAGCTCACAGCCATGTTCCTGCACACAGCTCCTCTACAATTTCTTTGGGACTTTGGTGGAGGTGCAAGGGGCTGGTCTTACACATCTGTCTCCAGGTTTTGGGCCCAAGTCAAGATGGTAGGATCAGTTCTTATTATTGTAATTTAATTACATGATTGTGGAAAATTAGGAAAATATATCCCTATATTTAGATGAAAACTCACAAGTTACAACAAGGTTTACCTCACATCACATCAAACTCTGTTTGACTTCAATTAAGCTAAGAATTGCCTAAATAAATTAAAACTTCTTAAAAAATGGTTATTTTGGGAGTATATATAAAATAGAACAATTGCGGAGCCTATATATTACTAAACATAAATAGCTAAATTCTTAATTCAGGGCTCTATTGTGCTTGATGAAGCGCTTGATGAAGAATTCAGCTTCAGTGATGCAGAATTCTTTTTGGAATTCCCCAGTGTGCTGTGGGGAGGAGAGCCCATGGTTACATCCTTTCCTGGGTGAAGCATATACCCAAACTCCTCAGGCCAGTGCTAAGAAGGTGGTGGGTCAGGGTGGATCACATCTCCTCAAGTGTTACAAACTCTCCCCATTTTATTCAAGTTTCACAATAGTTTTTTTTTCCCTTTAAATCCCACCTCCATGAGCAAAATGATTACATAAGAATCTCTTCTTTCATTTACATAAAGTTTCTAGTCCTCATGGTTGTGGAGAAAAGCTTGAAAATGTGAACTCTAAAGGTTCAAAAACCAGAAGGCAAATAAAAAGCATTCAAAATTAATTTAAAAAATCCTAATACTTTTAAGCCAATCTCATGATTTTTGGGGACCTGCCTCATGATTTTGGAATGCCTAGTGTTGGCAATACTGCCTCCTCTCTGACATCTTTGGGTGATGTGCCTCTGCAGGGATACATGGAGACAACAGCTCCTGCAATGCCCTGTATTCAGGCACTGCAATTGTTCACATGTCCTTGAGCCAGGCACACAAAGGGATACGGCTCCTTGCTCATTCTCCCCACCACTCAGTGAACTTGTCACAATCTGGCCCTTACACAATTTCCAACCAAGCCACTCATATATATAAATGTCAAATTTTTCTACTGGTGCCATTTAAAATGTCATTTTTTCTCCTTCCCTTCATTTAAGCAAAGAGAAAATTGTAATTCAAATTTTCATTTTTTTTAATACAGCACTCTAACTTGATGTAGTTAACAGCAGCAGCTCAGTGTTTCTCAGCACGAGAGATGATTTTGGCAAATTAAACTGCCCCCAAATATAAATTGCAGCTGCAAATATATTGACTGTTTCCAGCTTATACAATCCAATTGTGTGAGCCCTGGGGGAAAGTGCACAGAACCCTGAAAAGTCCAGAGGAGTTTTCTTGTATAAAGTTTCTTATATTGGACACCTATTTAAATGTGAAAATATAATCATTTAGTAGTTTGAAATACTTTTCAATGTTCCACGTCCTCCGCAGAGCCAAAGATTTATAGCTATATAGTAGCCAATGTTAAAAAGTCAGCACCTGGAGAGATGTATGCTATATTTTTATACCTCAAAAAGAGAAAAGGCAATGCTCACTAGGAAATGTAGTAAGCCACCAATATATTTTGTGCCATTCTATGCTTCTCTTTCATGTTTGGCTTGTAACAAACAGACAAGAACATGCTGCTCCACATGTTAGGCAAACTTGTCTACTAGGACTATCAGCTATCTTCAAAGTGGCTTTCTAAGTGGTGGAGGTAAGTATAGCGTTAAGCATTGATGAAAGAACTGAAACATCTGCCTGTACCTTACACCTCAAAGAACATCTTCTGCTACAACTGAAGATCTACATTAAGAAAACAGAAATGGCTCCGACAGTTTCTCCTGCTGAGATAAGAAATCTGGATGTAATTAAACTTCAGTTTTGTTTTTCTGCCCCTGTTGGCAGGCAAGACTTACTCAACAGTCTACTAGTGCAGGGAATCAAGCAGAACAACTTTTTCTATACTGAAGCATTTTCCTCATCTGATGACAAAGTATCAGTTCTAGGAACTGAAAGCCTTCACTGTATTCAGGTGTGACAGCTATGAGGAATGCATTTTAAAACAAAATGCTGACAGGCTTACCAAGACCATACATAAACACATCAGACAAGAATAGAAAATCTGACAAAAATCAAATCTGGAAAATATCTTTTGACTTCCTCATCTCCATTGCATCCTGCTAAAAAGCAGAGATTATATATTTAAATGATGCTTACTGATGTGGATCTTGCCTTATTACTTAAATTGGCTTGCTTCACCGCTACAAAGTAGACATGGTGTAAATAAATACAAAAAAATCATTCTTAACAAGATAATGAAAAGATTTGAATGACAGATATTGTTGCTATTACTGCTCTATCTTTTCATTGTTCTCAAAAAGCCAGCAGGGAAAATATTGACAGGAAAAAACACCATTTTCTGGATTCAGAAAATAGCCACTCAGGTCAAAAAAGGATTAAAAAGGCAAACCAGTTGAATGTAATTAATTGTGCATTGAAGACTTAACTACCAATAATCAAGTATTACAGACTCTTTTCATTAGCTCTCCCACATACAAACCAAGAAGTTTACAAAACTAAAATCCTAGAATAGCATTTGTGATAGCAGCCTGTGAACCATCCTTCAAACCTGGAGACCTCAATGAATATAAGGACCCTACTTATGCTAGCCGCAGTACATACACAGATTAAGAGACAGTCCCTGCCCCAAAAGTTGCCACCCTAAACAGACAAAACAGAGTTGGAGAAACTAAATAAACCTGTATGAACATAGTATTAGCAGGCCCACTTTTATTTCATATAAGACACATCACCGTCCATATGATAATCCCTGAGACCAGATTCACTTGTAGATCAGGAGAGCCATGTAAAGTAGTGCAATTGTTTTTTTTTCCAGTTACATGCAGCACAGTCCTATAACCTATACACTTTCACTTTCCTTTATTTAAGCAATGAACTGAGTAAGGGTGCCAAAAACTAGGCCCTCAATGTTTTGAACGATCATCACTCCAGGCAGTTCCAGTATGACCTCTGTTTATGCAGGCTGCCTTGCTATGATAAAATGCTGTAGAGATTGCATGTTATGGGGCAATTCTTGTGCACCCACTAAGAAGAGAATACACAACTATAACTTTAACTAGCCTCTTACCATATCTGCTAAGGGAAAAAACAAATACTCAGGCCCATGCTTTAAACCTACCAAGATGTATCTGTGGGTGAATGACCCCAGAGGCTGCTGATGTTCATGCATTTTGCCCATACTTTGTCCTGCTGTATACAATATTATAAGCTTCCAAACTCAGCACAGGACCTTAAATAATTTCTGTCACAGCTTATGACTTGTTGGGTTAAATGAAATAGGATTCCTGATACCTCATATACCATTAGATATGGCAAACTTTCTCAAGTTCTACTCTTTTACATTCAAACATCCACATTTTAAGATCTGGATGTGGACTGCTATGGGTAACGTTTCCAGATCAATACTAGTCAAACATATGGTCTACTGTTCTACCAATAGCTAAGGAGTAGATTTAAAAACAGCTCTGACAATTTTTTCTAAAATAATTAACTTTAGGAAAAGCAAATAAATTTGAGTATATACATGTCCAAGTCGTCGTAATTTTTATATGCAGGGTATATTTTGTTGCAAACTCAATAATAAAAGTAATGTACAATTCTCTCTATTCTTTACTAGACATAAACACAATAGAAACACAAATAAAGTGCTTTGCACATTCTTGTTTTTTTGTTGTTGTTTCTTTTGCGTTTTTGGTAGAAGGTGGACGTCTGTACAATAATTCTGAATTAAATTTAAAAACGCTTTTACATAATAAAAGTCCAAATAATGATGAAAAAACACATCTGCAAATATCTCCAAAACTTCTCTCTTTCACAGACACAGACCAAACAAGAATCAATCCGATCCAGTAATAATAATGACAATTGTAAGAACAAACATAAACCTGTTATATTGTAGTTTACTATAACAGTGTAATCATAAAGTTCTGGGTTTTAATACATCAGTTGTGTGGATTAGACTACTTTCAAAATTTCAGGAGCTCTTTGAATGGAAAGTCTGCAGGATCACGGGTCTCCTGTGAAACTAAAAGGGAAACATTCATGTTTAGCATCTGTGATGCAGTTCGGTACTTGTTCTTCAGAAAATGCAATGTACTGACTGCTCTCTTACACAGCACATTAGTAGAAAACAGGGACAAAAAAGGCAAAGCAACTTTATCTAGGGGTTTGTAGATGTCCTCAAACAGATCTACGTTACTTCAGAACTCCTGTAGTGTGACAGAGGGTTGACTGAAGTATGTTTTCATTCTTGCATCATTGTGCATTTGCAGCATGAGGTACTTGAGATTGCTTAAATTCAGAGTCAAAGGAAGCTAATTGGTCTTGCAACACAGTTAGTTTGTTTGAAGCCAGAAAACCTGAACCAGAATTGCTGAATGGGTTGGTCATGAAGGTGTACTGATAGGAAAAGTTTCCATCACTAAAAAGATTTTCAAGATCTCTGAGAGGATACTCAGGTATTCGGTTATAGCTAAGCTGACTTTTCACTGCACATTCTCATACTGACAGCTAAGAAACTGACTAAGCTCACAAACAGCTGAAAAATCCTGTTCCCTCTTGTAGGCCCTGGACGATGTCAGTGATTGTCATTCTGAATGTATTAATTACTTCAGTGCTGTCAAATATTGTTAGCTGAGGTTTCTGACGCTTCGGGTTCAAAGAAGCATGCTTTGGTAAAAACTCCTTTCCAAAAGAGCAAATCACCACATACTTCTGGATCTTGTAGCTTTTGGGACAGTTCCAGCAAAACTATGTGTAACTCCCAAGGAGATTACGTAGATTCCTGGGGCTCTGAGTGCTGGTAGCTCAGGGAGAGGCACCCTGGTACCTGACAGGAAGGGGGAGCCAAGGGAGACTCACAGTCTGCATGGCAATCAGTAGGGAGTGAAATGCCCCTTCCCATAGAGCTCAGGAGAGGGGAGAAACCATTTTGGAGCAGTTTGGAGCCAGCCAGGGAAAGGACAAGACTGGCTGTGTGTGTCCTGGTGAGTTCCAGGACTATATGCAGGGTTCCCCCTGAGAACTGGCCTCTGGGGACCTGAAAGCACAATCCCTCATCTTGAGCCTTTCCCTCTCCAAGGTGACTCCCAGTTTGTAGAGCGTTGGTGGGGAAACTTCCCCCAGCCAAGCTGAGTTAGCCCTCCAGGTCTTTAGGTCAGACCAGTCACCATACAGCCAGCTCTGCTCTGGTTGCTAGTCCAGGACTGCTGCCTGCTTTGAGTGTGTCTGAGTGCTGGAGTGGGAGCCTAAAGTTTGGGTTTTAGTATAGTTTTGTAATCTATACTTTGAAACCTGCACCACTTTGTGGTGAGGGGAAATCCTGGCACCAGAAGCAGCCTGACTCCTGCATGAAGAGGACACCTGCCAGCTGTGGTTGTCAACTCTCTGCAGTGACTGAGGACTCCACAGCCATCTCTAAACCTGATGATCAGTCATGCTGTTTGTGAGTGCACCTCTGAGGCGCACTGAGGCCTTTTTCTACAGTAAGTAGCCAGCAGCCAGATTAGGACAGCAGCAGCCATGAGCTAAAAAGCAGAAAGCCACATCCTCACATCCCATCTAAATTACATTCAATGTAATATCAGACTATTAAGAAAGTGCTCCTGTCCTAAAAGTACCCACCATCACCAGATAAAGAAACAGATCTTAAGATGTTTAAAGAAAACTTTGTTTGATAGCAGTCTATCTGGCAAGAAACCATTTATCAACAGTTGTGATTATGAAATATATACATTTATTGTTTTGTCTTAATGGTCCCCACTTCTCTGTTGTTTAGCTATATGGTGTCTGTCTGATTCTTTAATTGTTTGTGTCTGTTGCATAACTAATTTTGCAAGATTTAAATCAACTAAGATGTTGGGATATGATTGGTTAAAGAATTGTTTTGTAATGACATAGGATTGGTGAAAAATACTGTTTTGTAGTATTTTAGTTTAAATTGATTGGTTAAGGTATATCTAAGCAGGACTCAAGATTAACTATATATACTGGGATCCAAAAGGAAGTTCTTTGGAACCTAACTCCAGGACACATCTCCCAGATGATCTAATATTGACTGGCATTCAGTAAAAGTTCATCTGCCTAATTGGGAATGGTGAGCATTGTGTGTTTAGCGTGTGTATTCTGTTTTGGTACCTGTTAATAAATAGAGGTTAAGGATATTATTGTGTAATGCTCTTTGACTGGTAAAAGGCCCTGGAAACCCACAGAGGATTACGGCCCATGCCCCATGAATTGCATAAGGTGTCTTTCGCCCAGAGCCCTAGTAACCGGGAAAGAGTGGTGGTGCCTACATTAACTGGGTTATGCCTTGAGCCCATGGAAAGGTAAAGATGGGGTGCCCTAGAGCGTGTGGGTAACACATCATTTTTTAGTTATCTAGTCAGTGAAATTTTTTGGGAAACCCCTTACTTCCTGAACTGTGTCCTCGAGCTAGCAGGTAAGGGTTTGGAGATTTTCTTACTTGCTGCCTGTTAAATCTGTAGAGGGGCTTACCACCTAATCTCACTTGTGAGTCTCTTGGGCTGTACTGAACCCAGTCAGCCACAATGTTAACTGCTGCATAGAAGATATTGTGGTCACAGGTCAACAAGGGCCCCTACAAAGTATGCATGCCAGCAGGACACTAATATTATATTGACTGTATCAGATCACGTAACTGGGGAAATTCATGGGTATTATCAGCATGGGCACGAATGAACCTGAGAATAGTGTTTTATGCTGTTATGTTATATTTATCTCCTGTTTAATATAATTACCATGTTAAATATATTGTATCTGTTTGGGTTATTTCTTGGAAGTCTCCAACTATCTAGCAAGTAGGTGGAGGTTACCCTGTGATTAGAATTTTCCTCCCAAGCTGTGCTGATTATCTTGCCAGGAAGGAGCAATGGGGGGTGGAAGCACCATCAAATAAATTCAAATGGAAAGAAAAAGAAGTTACACCCTGCAGAGGGGGTGGCAGGATCTAGAAGAACCCAAGCCTGTCCATCAAAACGTGTAAGGAAATTGGCTCTAAAGGAGGTAACTGGGTGGATAAGGGGTACTACATGCATTCAAACTCTTAGCGAGCTCAAACTAAGCCAGTGAACCAGGTTGTAATTCAGCAGCACCTTATGTGTCTCACAGTCTGTTTCGTACAGAGTTATTGACACCGGTGGCATTAATAGCACTGATGCATTTTTTCATTGTGGATTCAATCTCATCTATACTTTTCATTGAAGCCTTGCTGGCAAGTACTTCTCGGTGGGAAAAACAGTGAAAGAAAAAAGTTTTTTAGTGCAACTTTTTTGGAAGCTGTTCAGCACCCTTACACATGCATCTTGCATAGCTGCTGCCTCATCAGCTGTCAAGCTGCACAAATTTTCAAAGCTAAGGCAGCATTTCTCCATTCTCACCTGAACACATTCAAAAATGTGTTTGTCAGTTGGCCTATCGCTGAGACAACGATGATCGCAGTCAAAAAAACGTACACATACAATGTCCTCGGGATGCCTCGTGACATCAAGGCTTCAAGGCTCTAATCCAAGCACAGGCTGTAGAAAGGGCTCTCTGTGACTTTTTCAGCTATTTCCCTTGTGCTGAAAATTCGCCATCTCTTGTGCTTCTCTGCAACATGTCGTTGGTCAGTGGTATCTCTCTGGTTGTATGGCCCAAACAATTTTCTTCACGAGTTCTCTGTTGCTGCATTGTTTCCTTGCTTTCCCCAAAAGAAGTGCAACTTTAGAAGTAGCCACCTGTATTTGATCATCTTTATTCAAAAAATCTCTGAGCTGTCCTTGTCTATTGAGCTCAGTTATTGCATCATTTAACAGCGTGCACCTCTGAAATTCCCCTTGGTAATTCTGTTCAACTTCCACTGCATGAGTGCTATAGTGTCACTGCACTGCATAAACTTTAATTTGATGAATTTCTTTCTTAAAAACTGCGCATACTGCAATTTTCTCAGAAATGGAAACTGATGGCTTCAGAAACACAAAAAACTGTGTTTCCCACTGGTCCTGAAATGTTCTTTTTTCTTCCTTCCACATTCTGCTTTTCTTAGCAGCAGGTGGCTTCTCTGGGATTGTCTCTGTATCACATTCACGGTCATCTTCTGGCACTGATTTTTTGAAAAACTTTCTGATATCCATGCATGTTTTTAACTCTTCATCTTCTGCCACAAACAATCTTAACCCATCCAAACACCACACTGATCTTGCCGACAATGATCTTGGCCAATAGCCAATTACAGAGCTACAGTTGCGTGAGATATAAACATAGCAATTAGCCAATGAATACACTTTTTGACTTGAAAGAAAACCACATCTATGTGGTTCAGCTCTGCCTGCACTGTACTGTAATATTTAGAAGGGAATGACTGCATATTATGATGTATGGTGTTTACAAGGCAACTTTAATACTTACTATCTCAGCGATTGTTGTGGAGCTTTGAAGGCTGTCACGGCCACAAAAAAAATCTCCTGGTGGACGCATTTGAGAAACGCTACCCTAGGGTTCAGGTATGTCTTTATTCTACTTGCCTAAGCAATTCCTCACAGTCTACATCACTATTTACAATTGTGCTAGAGGGGTGTGCAGTATATGTACTCTACAAACCACCATAAGTATAGATGTAGCTTAAAGCTGTCAATCCCTTAGTCAAATAAAGTCTTGCAATTTCCAGAAATCTGAAGTACAGATCTCATGATTCAATCAATTCCTACATGTGTAAATGTCATTGTTTTAATTATCCAATTTTTTGGGTTTTTTTTAGTTTAATCCTTCAGATAGCAAACACATTTATTTTACTGTGTGGGCAAAGAAGGGGAAGGAGTGTTTGTGAAATGATAATCAAGGTATTAATCACCTGGTAATTTTACTTTTCTTCAAGAGACCGTAAGTGCCTAACTAGCTTAGGTCTAATATTTAGGTTTTTAAAAAGTTTCCCAAAACCAAAGCTAGAGAGGATTTTATATTACAAAAATTAAAACACTTTTTAAAAATAAATATCACCAGAGCTGTTGTGAACGCAAATAAACCGCTGGGATAGGATATGAGATCCGAAAAGTGAAACCAAATAGAAGTTAACTGAATTAAAGTGAAATGTATCTGTTTCATTTCACCATCCAAGCTCAGTGACTGGTAAAAGTCCATTCAGTTTTAAAAATTCATTAAGTTTGAATATTCTAAGACACCAAAAATTCCATGACCATCTGTGAGAGTGCACACTTACTGCATTATAGAGTTAACCAGGGACAATTTCTAGACTCTGAATTTGGTGTTAGCTGCAAGGACAGTTGTCTTGTACTGCACAAGTAAGCCTAAATGCTGCTGTTTTTGATATCTAACAACCACCTCTGTTCATGGCTATTTCTGCAATAACCATTATGTACATATTGTAACTCAAGGAGATTAAAGTGCCTTCTGTTCAGAAAAGAAACTATCAAAGTGTCATCTGAGGATTCTAGCTTATTGTCTGATTTTCAAGGGTGCTGGGTAGAGCAGGGTGAAAATTTTCAAATGAAAGGTTTTCTTCAGCAAAAAAAAATCTAGATTTGGCAACACCAAAACAGATTGTGAATTCGTATCAATTTTACCAAATTGTTTCAGTCAAAACAAACAAACAAAAACACAAACAAACATTTTCCACAAAGAATCAAAGCATTTTGTTTTTACATTTTTGAAAAAAGAAATGATTTAAAAAAAATTTAATTTTATTTAAAGGATGACCAAAAATGTTTCCAAATGGCCAAAATTGAAACAAAACAAAACAAAAAAAAGAAATAATTTTGGGTCAAGGGAAACATTTGTTTTGTCAAAAGGAAACACTTACTTGACCCCAAAATATTGGGGGAGGGGGGGGAGAGGGGAAGGGGTGCAAGTATTATCAGAATTTGGGGCCTGTTCCTGCAAAGTGCAAGGGCCTACTGAAAGATGCTGTATGGCATAAATTGCAAGACCGAACCCTGCACGGAACAAATTTACATCTTATCTCACCGTGAGTGCAAGAAAAAAGTGTCTTACCATTTCACTGTCAATTTTTTAATGATATGTATTATAATCCCTCTCCCCCAGAGCACATGCACAAACACAATATTTTATAAAGTATTATTTACAATTTTAAAAAATTATTATTCTAAAGCCCTTGTAGATGTCTGCCTATTAAGTATCCTTTTACTGGCTGAAAATTCTGCCTTTGCTTCTTAAAACATTAATTAAAATCCCAGCTCTTTCCTAATACAGTAGTAACAAGTGACCCTTTGCCAAAGTACTTATGGACAGCTTCTTTAATTTATCCGTTGACTGTAGGAAAAGGGGCATTCAGCAACTTTATTTCATGTTCTGTGTGCTTCCAACATTTGTTTGTTTTTTGTTTAAATTATAAGAAACAGTTACTTACCTTGTAGCAGTGGTTCTCAACCTGCGGGCTGCATGCAGCCCAATTAGTACACAGCTGCGGCCTAGCTCAACTGTGTACTAAAGGTCATGGGCTTCAGACTCCCAGCTGCACTGCCACACAGCAGGGTCTGGGATCAGGGTCCTGGAGCTCCGCATGGCAGGGGTCGGGGTCCCTGACCCCCCACCCCACACCCAGTTCTCTGCTCCTGGCCCCATTCTGTGGAGGTGTCTCTGGGCAGAGGGCACCGAGCATAGGGGTTTGTGGGGGAGTTAGGTAGGGGGCATTGGTTCTCAACCTGTGGCCCAGACAACAATGCGGCCAACAATAATAAACAGATTGAGAACTATTGCTTTATAGTAACTGGATGTTCTTGTAGGTGTGTAATCTCTATATGTATTCCTCTGTGGATACACATGTGTGCCATATGCCTGGATCTGGAGAATTTTGAAAGCAGTGTCTGTTGCTTTTTACATGATCCTTGGCTCACTCATGCCTCTGACGAAGGAGATAAAGGATGCGGTGAACTGATCTCTGATTTGTGATGAGACGGAACTGTAGAGGTGAAGATCTGAGACACAGGGGCAGGAGGGCAGGCAGTGGAATACAGACAGGGACCACACTTCTTGAAGAATCTCCAATTACTATCAGGGCTGGCTCCAGGCACCAGCTTAGCAAGCAGGTGCTTGGGGCGGCCAAGGAGAAGGGGCAGCACATCGGGCTCTTCGGCGGCAATTTGGCGGCGGGTCCCTCGGTCCCTCTCAGAGGGAAGCACCTGCCACCAAATTGCCGTGAAGAAGAAAGCGGCGCGGTGGAGCTGCTTTTTTTTTTTTTCTCCCCACTGCTTGGGGCGGCAAAAACCCTGGAGTCAGCCCTGATTATTATACAATGAGAAACTTACGTTTATTCTTTGAGTGCCAGTCCCTATGTGCATTCCATTGTTGGTGACTGACAGGCAGTTCTCAAATAGGAGCAGGGTGCGGGTGATAGATGGCAGAGACAAATGAAGGACTGCTGTTCCAACAGATACATCAGTCCTGTACCAAGGCACAATTTCTAGCAAATGTGTGAACTCAGCTCCATGTAGTTGCCTTACAAATATCAAGTAGAGACACCTCATAAAGCACTCTTATAGAATGAGCTCTTACCCCATGAGTATAGGGAAGATTAGACAGCTGATAGATCAATACAGCTGTCAAATAGAGCCCATGATCAATTTCAAGATTCTTTGAGAGGATATAACCTGACCCCTGGTCCTTTCTCATATAGAGACAAATAGTCTAAGGGATTTGCTGATAGCCTTTTACCTGGAGAGAACAAAACTTAAGGCTCACCAAACGTTGAAGGAATGGAGCCTCCTTTCTTCTGAATATGCATGAGGCTTTGGGAAGAGCACAGGTAAGTGTTACTCCCAGTGTAGCAAACAAAAAAGTTAAAGTTAAATCATCACATGCTTACATTAGGTAAAATAAATTAAAGATATCCAATATTAATGCCCTTAATAGATTACTTTCAATATTTAAAACTACTATGTAAGTTTGATGCCCTACTTAAAAAAACAAACAAAAAAAGAAACTTTCAGAAAAAGAAAACCTAATTTAAAAAAAACCCAAAATTTACAAAATGCAATTACTTTGGCAAGTATTGGAAATTGAAATGTTTACATTTGAAAATTTGCATACTAAAATATCTTCATACTCTCATTAAACATAGGATTAGTGTTAAATTAACTTTATCATTATTTGCATCTCAATGTACAAAGCTGAACCGTCTTTTTCCTTAGAATTGAAATCTAGGTTGATGTATATGTGGAGGAGGGGACCTGGTGCAGGAAATTTTGTTTTGCCTTATTTGGTACCATACAATGAAATGAAATTTCTAGATAGCTTTATGCTGTACAAACCAATGTCAGAAATCATGGTGCATATCTTTATTATAATTACTGAAGCCTTCTTTCTCACCAGAAAACAGCCCTGCAGAATGAAATCTCAGTTTAGCAGAGCATAAAGCAGGCAAAGTTTTTGAGAAAACCCATAGTCACTCGGCAGGAAGTCTGTGAAAAATGGTGCTTCCCCTCCACACCCAAAAATGTTTATTTGCATCCTGTAGAGAAGACTGCAGTTCAAGAATTTCAGTTTATCCAGCTGTGCAATAGTAGTCAGCTTTCCACTACTGAGCACGAATGCCTTGAAATTCACACCATAAGAATTCTGCAATCTGAGTCAATAAACCCCAAACTCCGAAAACCTATAGCAAGACTAGAGGCCTCACCACTTCCCTTTAGCATGAGCATCACCTAAATAACGCAAGTCTTCCAAGTGTTCCCTAGATTTAGATTCCAGCATATATATATAATATCTAGTCAAAGTTAAAACAGTTTCAATTTCAATAATTATAGCTGATTTTCTTTATCTTGTTCAATAGGTTTACTCATTCATTGTGTATTCTTTAGTGCCCCTTATTGACTAGGGAAGGTTCCCACAATAGCCTATTTCTGGCATGCCTTCCTGGTTTGATGGCAGACATCCTGAGAATTAGGGTTACCAAGGGAAGGAAGAGAATAGGAAGAATTGTGTCAGGTAAATAATTACATTGAGCATTTACATCAATTTTGTTAAAATGAACAAACCTATTTAAATCAAGAGCTATATAATTAAACGTATTACACAAAGGAACCACTTTCTGGATATGAATGAATGGCCTTTTATTTTGAGTTTCTCTCTCGTTATCCCAGAAGGTGTTAATGGCTACCCTCAACTGAATCTTTGATCTATAGATCAGTCACAGACCTGGTTAAAAGTGAATGGGTGTACCAACATTTCATTCAGCCTAAATGGAACAAGAAATTAAATGTCCCTTTATGTAGTGACAGCTGAAACAACAAGTTGAAATTATATGTATTGCTGAAACAAAGCACTGGATGGCAGGGACAAACAGGAGATAAACTACATAAGTTGAGGTGTTTCTGTTGGGGCCGATTGTAAACACTACCACTATTGTCACTGGGTATATGATTGGTTGTGTGTGACCTTCTGCGTGTGTGTGAGGCAGAAGGCCATAAGAAAGCAAGAGAAGCAGTGGTGACCCTGAGAGGAAGCACTGAACTCATTGGAAAGGCAGACTGGGATTTCTGATAAAGGAAACGGCCTACTGTTACTTGTTCCTACCGTGGTCAGGGAAAGAGGATTTTGGGTCCATTCTTTGTAAATAAACAGGAACGTATCCAAGAAATATCTGATTCACATAATCAATTTCCCCCAAACTGAAGGAGCCTAGAAAGGCCCCAAATATTGGCTAGTCACTTGGACCCAATAAGGACAACAATAGATAGACTCTTAATAAAAGTGCTTTCATTCACATATTTTGTATTTTTATTATTCTCTCTCTCTCTCTCTCACATACACACACACCCACAGATGAAGCCTTATATTTATTTTTTTTATAAATAAACTGGATGCTTAATGGGACATGTCATCAGATTTGAAAAATTCAGCTGTTATTAGGGAAATGGCTCAAAATGTTAAATGCATTGATGAGTCATTTCTTTAGCTTAGCTTTCCAGCATTTAAGTATACATCACTGTGGCACATGCTATCATTACATTTATATTTTTAGTCTCTTATACTGAAAATTGCAAAGTGAATTTAGCACTCCTAAAAATATAGCACTAATAGCACTGTTGGTTTGAAAGTAACAAGCAGGTAAATAACCTGTCTGCAATTCTTCTAGTGCTTTTCAATCCTTATCATCTCAGCAAGTCCAGTCCAATTCCCAAGTAGAGACAGTCATTTATGTAGAACTATATAAGACTGTGAAGTAGTTTTGTTACATACACAGAAAGGTCTAATATGAGACTACCAAACAATTCAATTTATGAATTAACCCATAATTTGAACCCATGGCTCTAATTCTCTGGCAAGATTGGGCAGTTCCCTGGATGATTTAGGTGCCTGGGTTAAAATTCTAGATAATTTCTCAGCTCTACTGACTCAAAGATGCTCCAAAGCTGGCCACAGGATTCAGTGAGGGAATCCTCAAGTTGCATAGTGCTGTAATACTAGCACTAATACTGTTCCCCCCACACTGGTCAGGAGTGCAAATCTGAGGGAAAAGGAATGTGGCTGAGGCTTTCTTGCACCCTGGCAATCCCTGCACTTTTAGGATGTCTTGTCAGCCAAACTGCTATAGTTTATGGCAGGTACAACCCCAACACCAGAACAGCAAGCCTACTATCAGCTATTGTAGTAATCCACAGTGCCACCTAACTGCCATGGTACACATTATCATATATATATATTCCTAAGTGGTTTCACACACAAATTGTGCTTTGTGCAAATCACAAAAATCAAAATCAAAATGTAATATATCTACTTAATGCACATTGAGCAGATAAAATGGTGTTTTGAATTCTGATAAATTAGAGCAAGCTGCTGACAAGATGTCAATTTTTTCAAGCCATGGATTACTTATTTTAAAACTATTACAATGATATAGAAAATAACTAACCCCCTATTAATTTATTAATTATATTATATTATATTACATTATATTATATTAACTATCAAAAATGAAAATCTTGTAAGTTTAATATGAAGAATCAACCCTATTTATAGTATCAGATATAGTAGCCCTGAAGTGCTCTGTCAACAGAGCATCAAATAATGATCCAAACTGACAAGGAAGTGAACAAAGCTGGATGTAAGCGAAGAAATGGAAGCTGATATAAAAGAAGTATATAAACATAGCTGTCCTGTGGAAGGAAAGAGACATTGTCTGTGAATAGTGCCTGTTCTAGCATCTCAACCCCAGTTGCTCTTCAATGAATAACTATAAACTAAAAATGTAAGAGAATGTTACCAGTAAATGCCTTCCTGCTGAAATAAAGTGAGGGATGAAAAGAATTGCATGCTCACTGATTTAAGTACAGAATATATGTTACTTATTTTAAAATATATAGAAATGTATATCAAAATTCTTTTAAGACTATAGAATATATATATTGTGTATATATTGGTGTCAGGCAAACTGTATTTATGAGTATTTATCATTCTGTCTTGTTTTTCCACACTGTTATGGGTTTGATTTTAATTCAATAACAAGAAATGTTGAGTAGCTAGGCTTAATCAACTTTACTAATCCAAGAGTGTTAGTCAAAGATTAATATAGCATAATACAAAAAGAAAGAACAATATGTTTCCTCTGATAAGGGAGATATTAGTGTAGGTGGCCAACCGACTGAAATTCTGATCTGCACTCTGCCTCTTATATATACTAAAGTCGAGAATTTCACCATTTATTTGCATTACTTATTATTTATCATCTTTTTGACAAGTTTTGAAGACTTTTTGCTAGTCTTGCATAGACCCTATAGTAAAGAGGAAAAAGTTTGTAACCAGTTTATTATTGTTGTTTTGACCATAGGGTACTTCAGAGGTCAGCAAAACCTTAGACACATCCTTCATCAGTTGTAGCTTGGCACAGATGGCATGTTAGCTACACGTAAAAAAAAAGTGCTTTTCTTGTTCTTGTAGTCTGCAATGCATCTACACCTAACACAGAAGTTACAACACTTCACATCTCCCCTTAGGTAAGCAGCTTAACATAACTAACATAACTAAAAAGCATTCTGGAAAAACGACACATGAATAAAATTCATTGTTATACAAAAATGTGATGTATATATAATATTGTATATGATATTGGCTAAAACTATAATTTGTACAGACTCTCTCTTATCTGGCTCCAAACATATTTGCAAGATAGAAGATCTGCAGTAGCAAAGAACAGCAGAATACCTGAAGGCTGGCAGGTTTAGTGTATTTCTTAAGCCTTGTTGCATTTTCCTGCTATACACAGGCAAGAGCCAGACAAAGGTTACAGAACGTAATGACAGTTTTAGTTATACCAATCATAAGAACATAAGAACGGCTGTACTGGGTCAAGCCAAAGGTCCATCCAGCCCAGTATCCTGTCTACAGACAGTGGCCAATGCCAGGTGCCCCAGAGGGAGTGAATCTAACAGGTAATGATCAAGTGATCTCTCTCATGCCATCCATTTCCACCCTCTGACAAACAGAGGCTAGGGACACCATTCCTTACCCATCCTGGCTAACAGCCATTAATGGACTTAACCACCATTAATTTATCCAGTTCTCTTTTAAATGCTGTTATAGTCCTAGGCTTCACAAGCTCCTCACGTAAAGAGTTGCACAAGTTGACTGTGGGCTGCGTGAAGAACAACTTCCTTTTATTTGTTTTAAACCTGCTACCTATTAATTTCATTTGGTGATACCTAGTTCTTGTATTATGGGAATAAGTAAATAACTTTTCCTTATCCACTTTCTCCAGATCACTCATGGTTTTATATACCTCTATCATATCCCCCCTTAGTCGCCTCTTTTCCAAGCTGAAGAGTCCTAGCCTCTTTAATCTTTCTTCATATGGGACCCGTTCCAAACCCCTAATCATTTTAGTTGCCCTTCTCTGAACCTTTTCTAGTGCCAGTATATCTTTTTTGAGATGAGGAGACCACATCTGTACGCATTATTCAAAATGTGGGCGTACCATGGATTTATATAAGGGCAATAATATATTATCTGTCTTATTCTCTATCCCCTTTTTAATGATTCCTAACATCCTGTTTGCTTTTTTGACTGCCTCTGTACACTGTGTGGACATCTTCAGAGAACTATCTATGATAATGCCAAGATCTTTTTCCTGATTCGTTGTAGTTAAATTAGCCCCATCATATTCTATGTATAGCTGGGGTTATTCTTTCCAGTGTGCATTACTTTACATTTATCCACATTAAATTTCATTTGCCATTTTGTTACACAATCACTTAGTTTTGTGAGATATTTTTGAAGTTCTCCACAGTCTGCTTTGGTCTTAACTATCTTGAGCAGTTTAGTATCATTGGCAAACTTTGACACCTCACTTTTTACCCTTTTCTCCAGATATTTATGAATAAGTTGAATAGGATTGGTCCTAGGACTGACCCTTGGGGAACACCACTAGTTATCCCTCTCCATTCTGAGAATTTATCATTAATTCCTACTCTTTGTTCCCTGTCTTTTAACCAGTTCTCAGTCCATGGAAGGACCTTCCCTCTTATCCCATGACAACTTAATTTACGTAAGAGCCTTTAGTGAGGGACCTTGTCAAGGCTTTCTGGAAATCTAAGTACACTATGTCCACTGGATCCCCCTTGTCCACATGTTTGTTGACCCCTTTAAAGAACTCTAATAGATTAGTAAGACATGATTTCCCTTTACAGAAACCATGTTGACTTTTGCCCAACAATTTATGTTCTTCTATGTATCTGACAATTTTTTTTTTAACTATTGTTTCGACTAATTTGCCCGGTACCAACATTACACTTACCAGCCCGTAATTGCTAGCATCGCCTCTAGAGCCTTTTTTAAATATTGGTGTTACATTAGTTATCTTCCAGATGTTGGGTACAGAGGCCGATTTAAAGGATAGGTTACAAACATAGTTAACAGTCCGCAACTTCACATTTGAGTTCTTTCAGAACTCTTGGGTGAATGCCATCCGGTCCCGGTGACTTGTTAATGTTAAGTTTATCAACTAATTTCAAAACCTCCTCTAGTGACACTTCAATCTGTGACAGTTCCTCAGATTTGTCACCTACAAAAGCCGGTTCAGGTTTGGGAATCTCCCTAACATCCTCAGCCGTGAAGACTGAAGCAAAGATTCCATTTAGTTTCTCTGCAATGGCTTTATCGTCTTTAAGCGCTCCTTTTGTATTTCGATCATCAAGGGGCCCCACTGGTTGTTTAGCAGGCTTCCTGCTTCTGATGTACTTAAAAAACATTTTGTTATTACCTTTGGAGTTTCTGGCTAGCCATTCTTCAAACTCCTCTTTGGCTTTTCTTATTACATTTTTACACTTAATTTGGCAGTGTTTATGCTCCTTTCTATTTACCTCACTAGGATCTGACATCCACTTTTTAAAGGAATTTTTTTTTTATCTTTCACTGCTTCTTTTACATGTTTGTTAAGCCACGGTAGCTCTTTTTTAGTTCTTTTACTGTGTTTCTTTATTTGGGGTATACATTTAAGTTGGGCCTCTATTATGGTGTCTTTAAAAAGCACCCATTCAGCTTGCAGGAATTTCACTTTAGTCACTGTACCTTTTAATTTCTGTTTAACTAACCCCCTCATTTTTGCCTGGTTTCCCTTTTTGAAATTAAATGCCACAGTGTTGGGCTGTTGAGATGTTCTTCCCACCACAGGGATGTTAAATGTTATTATATTATGGTCACTGTTTCCAAGTAGTCCTGTTATAGTTACCTCTTGGACCAGCTCCTGTGCTCCACACAGGACTAAATTGAGAGTTGCCTCTCCCCTACAAGCTGCTTCAAGAAGCAGTCATTTAAAGTATCGAGAAATTTTGTGTCTGCATTTCGTCCTGAGGTGACATGTTCCCAGTCAATATGGGGATAACTGAAATCCCACACTATTATTGAGTTCTTAATTTTGATAGCCTCTTTAATTTCCCTTAGCATTTCATCATCGCTATCACTGTTCTGGTCAGGGGGCCAATAATAGATCCCTAATTTTATATTCTTATTAGAGCATGAAATTATTATCCATAGAGATTCTATGGAACATGTGGATTCACTTAAGATTTTTACTTCATTTGATTCTACATTTTCTTTCACATAGTGCCACTCCCCGCCTCCCCCCCGCACGACCTGTTCTGTCCTTCCGATATATTTTGTACCCTGGAATCAGGGCCGGCGCTTCCATTTAGGCGACCTAGGCAATCGCCTAGGGTGCCAGGATTATTCGTGGGCAGCGTTTTGCTGGAGGGGGCGGCAGGCGGCTCTGGTGGACCTATCGCAGTAGTGCCTGCAGAGGGTCTGCTGGTACGCGGCTCTGGTGGAGCTGCCGCAGGCATTTCTGCAGACGGTCGGCTGCTCGCGCGGCTCCAGTGGACCTCCCGCAGGCACAACTGTGGCAGCTCCACCAGAGCCGCAGAGCAGCCGACCGTCCGCAGCCACGACTGCGGCAGCTCCACCGGAGCTGCGGGACCAGCGCGCGGGGTGGCGAAATTGCCATGTGCCTAGGGTGCTAAAACCCCTAGCACTGGTCCTGCCCGGAATGACTGTGTCCCATTGATTGTCCTCAGTCCACTAAGTTTCTATTATATCAATATCCTCCTTTATCTCTAGTTCACACATCTTATTATTTAAACTTCTAGCATTTGTGTACAAGCCCTTTAAAAACTTGTCACTGTTTATTTGTCTGCCCTTTTCTGATGTGTCCGATTCTTTATGTGAATGTTTCTCATCTAATCTGGCCCTTACATTATCCTCTTCCATCCTCTGCTCCTGATTATAACCTAGAGAATCTCTATCAATAGACTCTCCTATAAGAGAAGTCTCTGTCCAATCCACATGCTCCTCTGCAGCAGTCGGCTTCCCCCCATCTCCTAGTTTAAAACCAGAATAGAAAGTATTTGTACTACACTTATTCCCTATTAGCTACTTTCTTATTCTGGTTACATAATATTTCATTTTTTTATTCACACATAGCCTTAACAAACAAATCCATGATTTAATTAATATATTATAAGAGCTGAATGCATCTCTTCCCTATTAATTAGCAAAAAGCAATTTATCTTCATGGTAAATAATTCTGTTTATGAGAGCAGTTTTTCTCCAATATATATTTGTTTACTAAAGTCAGTTTCATACACCTTGATAAAGTCCATTCCTTATCTGATACCTGTCCCTGTCCCTCTAGCATTTGGCAAGTTATGTGACTAAAATTTTGCAAGTTGGTTTTCACAATTTTGCTTGTGGCTTGGCAGCAAACACTGTGGGCCTTCATTTAGTTCAGTGCACACCACTGACAGTTTTTGTTGAAAATGAAAGCATGCAACAATTTAAATACAGACTGAAAGATCATGTCGCTCAAGAGACTGTTGATAGCATCTGGAAACCTGTTTCAGATTTAAGTTACACTGGTGCAAGTCAGGAGTAATTCTAGTTAAGACAGTGGAGTCATATTTCTGTCGAACCAGAGTCAGATCAGAATCAGGCATAGAGCTTCTAGGCAGCTTGACCAAATCTAATCTAGGTTGGTAGTAATAACTAGGCATTACCATCAAACAGCTGTTTCCCAGGGCTTAAGTCAACCAAGTTGGAGAGCTGGGTCCAGTTCTTAGTCCACAACACAAAAACAGCCATACCAGACACTATTTGGTGACTGCATTGATGGACTCAGATCAGGTTTGTAAAAATGCAGGTCATCAACAAACACTTCTGTTGTGATCTTCCTAAGTCATGGTTGAACTATCATCCTGTAGCAGGGTGGACCACTGCTCCAGCCCTGAAAGGGTTAAAACAGCCCTGGATAAGGGCTGGGGCTAGAGAAAGCAACCTTTTAGGCTGGGCTGATTGGGGGAAGTGGCGGCAGCTGGGGCCATGCCCCAAACTGAGCAACAGGTCCTTATATAAGGCAGAGAAGCCAGGAGCACAAAGAGTCTCCCTCTGCCTGTAGAGGGAGAAGGGCCTGGCTGCAGGGAGCTAGTACTGGGGGTTGCAAGGTGCAGCCCAGGGGTAGGCCAAGGCAGCAGGTCCAAACCCTCCTTGTCAGTGATGAGTTGGCTGATACTGCAGTCTTCCCCAGGGTGTGGGGCTAGACAATGACTGGCAGTAGCCATACACTGAGGCAAGATGGGAATAGAGGGCGGGGGTTCCCTAGGGAGGGGAGACCCTGAGAACAAGGGGTCACTGCCAGGGGGCAGCACCCTATGTAAAAGGACACTGGGTCCAGAGAGGGACACGGGGCCAGTAGCTGGAAAGGCGGATCACTGACCTGCAGAGGGTGCTCTGGACACTGGACTGAGCTAATTCCCGAGGATGACCAGTAGGAGGCACCACGGGGGTGAGGCCGCCCGTGTTACACACCCATATGACCAATAATTGGTGCACAGCAAATCATCCAGGCAATTGTACCATGCAATAGTCCAGAAGACAAGTAACCATGATAAAGAGATAATATATCCCACAATTCACATTGCATTCCTTTTAGAATCTGTTATATTAAATATTGCTTTTCCTTACCCAAAAATCTTGGTGAAAACACCATTATAGACTCATTAGATAAACACTGGGGCAATGGAAAACTGAAAGACAGAAGACTAACTCCAGAAGGTTATTAGTGATATTAAAGAGATGATATGCCTGGAAAATGGGAAAAGAGGCCTTTTAGAAATCTGAAGTGGGGTGGAGGGGGAAGGGAAACAGAAGTAGTAACTGGAAGGACAGAGATGAAATTTGTGTAATATGGCTCACATTTTGAAGCAGGGGAAGTAAATTGCAAGCAGGAATTTGCTGTACCCCATCTACAAAATGATACGGATGAGGCAGACTAGTGGAAATAAAAATTATTTCTTGAAAGTACCAAATTAGTAGCAAGGAGAGATTTTCCACATGTAAGTTGAGCCATAACAGGAATAACACCTGAACAGCAATTTTCTGCACATGGTACAGAGCAAAATGTCCTTGCACAGTGTCTAAGAAAGCCATAGAAAGGGAACAAATCTAAATCTCAGACTGAACAACTCAAATGGTACAATTTAGATGAAAAGAGGAGAAATTTTCAAAGTAACAGCAACCATAATGTTATTTGGTATTTAATTCAAAGAGAAACCAGAAAGAAAGAAAAAAAAACCTGAGAGATTTAATATTACAGTTAATTTTATAATAGTAAGAGATTTATAAGTGAGGTAAAACAATAAGAGGGAATATGTACAAAGAGGAAATGGAAACTGTCCATAAATACATTATTGAGGTTTCAGTTGTGGCTCCATAGCTGAGTTTTGCACTAAAAGAAGGGATTCCGCCTCTTTGTTATGAATGAGAAATGCAGTACATCCTAACCCAAATTACAGCACAAACTCTGAGTACAGAATGATTTATCTGAACATTTACAAGTGAACATATTAATTAGTTTAGAAACTAAAATGAAGCAAAAAGCAGACACTAAGAATTTTAGCACCTGGTTGACACCTCTACTCTGACACTTAAAAATTTTCTATATTATTGAAAATTCACTTAACTCTTATGCTTGGGCTCTTTTTTTTTTCTTTTAAGGATTAATGGTCATTTTTTGCCATTATTCTTCATATTTGAAAGTTCCTGGTCAGCAGAAGCAAAAGAATAATTTTCTACTACCAGAAATTTCAAGAAGAAATATCTTCTTTTCACCATAAAGGGACAAAAAATGTAATTAAAACCAATTTAATCTAATCTGTAACCAGAAATATTATATGTTTGGATTAAATTTAAATTTGACTCCATTTTCTGTGTGTATAACCCTTGGTTTGGGAATAATTACAAACATCTTTGTAATGTATTTTACCCAGTTAGTATGCACGCTCAATCTTACCTCCATTTTAAGATTTTGTTTTTCTTGGAATTATATATAGAAATTAATTATCGATAGAAAAAATAAAATAGGTGTTGCACTTAGCTGCAAATAACTCAGGAATAGGGAAGAACAATGTTGGATGCACAAGAAGTAATCAAAGATATGAAAAAAAAACACAGGCAGGGAATCCAACACCATCAAGACAGGAAAGTTTCCAGAATGACCTGCAGGTAGTGCAAAAATGGTAAAGTAATCAAAAATAGGGAATGAAATGAAAACTGCATACCAAGTACAGAGATAGATAAATAATGTGAAGTATCTTACACTGCATATGTAAAACAAGGCGTCATCATGGGAGTTAGTAAGTTTTCTAGAATATGGAGAAGAGTCTAAATTCCCAGAACAGAGAGATATTGAGAAAACATAAAATTAATTGTTTGCTTTAGTGTTCATAGTAAAGGTGATATATTTTCTTCAATATTACTTTTTCCTCCCATGGAAAATGAATGACATTTCTGACACAAACTGATATCACAGAATTTAATATATTTTCTGAGCAAGGAAAAATAAATATTGAGGCAGCAGAGTTTACATCAAGAACAGGAGCAAATAAATCGGAGGTGATGAAGACTGGTACCCAGGCTAGCGGATCTTTCCAGTATTAAGGAGAAGAGTGGCTGGAGAGGAGTGCTAAGATGGAAGATGGCAAGTGGTAGCAGTTTGGAGCATCATTCCTCTCTTATACAATTTACCGTTTGTTTTTTAAATGCACCTAGTGTGAATTTCTCAATGGCAATAATGTGGCTACAAGAAGTTATTCTGACTTGGAAAATGTATAAAAGGAACATTAGAGACACAAGGTGAGTGAGGGAATATATTTTATTGGATCAACTTCTGGTGGTGACAGACAAGCTTTTGAGCTACACAGAGCTCTTCTTCAGGTCAAGGAACATTGTCTCCTACCAAAGATAATTTTTCATCTTGAAGTCTCAAAAGCTCAACAAAGGGACAGGTTCAGCAGAAAATGCACCCCAAATCACAAAAATGAACCTCCAAAAACCCCGTGATTAAATATATGGACCTAATAATTTAACTGATCTCAGTACTGGATTCACTCATTAAATCTGAGCTTCAAGACTACAGAATGTGGCAATGAGAGCCACATGACTTGCTTGAATATGAATATTTTTTAAATAGTCAATTATATTTTGCAAACAGTAGTCTAACTGGATATTTTGTCTGAACAAGGTACCTGATCAATCTTAGAATGTGGATCTAGAACATATTACACCATATTGGCTTAAAGGAATTTGATTTTGTAAAAATGAATTGGCTAAATCTATAAATATATGCGTATGAGTAAGTTCACAGAGTGGCAATAGCGATAGTCTGAACATGTGTGGGTACAAGAAGCAACAAAAAGAAGGCACCAAATTTAATGTCTCAAAATGCCAATACAGCACTGCTAACAGAAACGGATTCATCTCTAGTCTTTCTTTACAAGGTCTTTATAATATAACTTTAAATTAGAACTATGCTAAAATTCAGTTTCAACCTAATTTTAGCTGAAGTTCTTTTACTTGGCTTTGATTAAATAATTTTTAAATATTTATTTTAAACCAAGTACTGTATATAGCAGCGGGACGTGGTACATTCCTCCCTCTTCTTATGGTCATTTTGTTGGAGATCTAGTATGGCTGTAAGCAGGGCCGGCACTTCAATTTAGGTGACCTAGGCGGTCGCCTAGGGCACCAGGATTTGGGAGGGTGGCAGACTGCTCCAGTGGCCTGTGGCAGGTCCACCGGAGCCGCAGGACCAGCGGACCGTCCGCAAGGACGCCTGCGGCAGGTCCACCAGAGTCACGGGGCCAGTGGACCGTCTGCAGGAACGCCTGCGGAAGGTCCACCGGAGCCGTGGGACCGGCGAGCTGGCCCTGCGCCTAGAGCGCCAAAATCCCTGGCGCCACTCCTGGCTGTAAGGAAGGTATTCCCTTTTGGTACTTTCATGCAGCACAGGTCATTTCTGCAAGCCTCTGCCTCAATTCATTCCAGTAGCGTTCCCCTTCTTAACATCACCACTACCCTTTCCCAGTGATGTAATTCCCTTCTCTTATTTGCAACCATTGCAGTTCATCTCTTTGGTATCAGAAGCAGTATGTATGGAAGTTATCCCTATAGAGACTACTTGTTTCATTCTCCACTCTTGTAATTTTAAAACTAACATTTATCAAAGCTCATAAAGACTGTGGTTGCTCCAGGAGAAGAGCTACATGAGACCAGCCCAATTTGGTCCATAATGCTAGAATTCTGTATTGCAAGACATATAGCAAATGTGCTAATTTATTCCTTTCTCCTCTGAGAATCAAAGGAAAGGGCCCTGTTGTAAGAAATTATTTCTCCAAAAATTCTCTATTCCCACAAAACATACATTTTTCATCAGATATCTTGCTAATTTGTAGCTATATTATGAAGGTACAAGCTCAGTTCTCCAAACTTCACATATTTCAGTGAACCCTGCAAGTGAGAGTTATTATATTTGTTACATGTATTAGAAAGTGCTTATGGTGTGTGAAATGTAAACTATGGATGAGTCTGTTTCCTGTTACAATGTATTAATATCTAAAAATCAATACAGTATTTGAAAAAAGACAAAGGAAAGAGGAAGGAGACTCTCTAGCTGACATATTTTAAAAGTATATTGGAAATGGGAGTTATTAATGAAGGAACAGAAGATAATGGTATACTATACAGAGTGGTGGTAAGAGACAGCTTGGAATGGTATTTATTGATTAAATACAATTAGCATGGATCTGAAGGGAAGCCACGAAAACTTTTAAAAGAAATAATAGCTGTGATGTCAGAGAGGAGGCAAACTATGGATTTATCATAATTTAATCTATTTAGAAACACGCTTCTAAGGGTTTTGATTTGTTCTGAAGAAAAAGCTTAAGACTTTCATAGTAATTCTTGGCTTCTATTCTAAGGCTTCTACAATGATTGTTGTTATATAGTCTATATGTCTTCAAATTAGACTGGAAGTCTTTCTGGAAGATATGATTTGGTTGAACCTAAGTTATTGTGTTCAATACAAGCATAATTGGGTGTGATTTTATGTCCTATGTTATACAAGAGGTCAGATAATAATTTAATGGTCCATCTGGCCTTAACATCCATGAATGTGTAACAATGTGGATTGATAAATGTGTCACTTTGATTCTGAAATCTTAAAATGCTATACAAAGGAGGGTAAATATTTTACCCACTTCAGACATGGGGAGACTGAGCCACTGTGGCACTTGCCCAACCCACATCACATGGCAGGTCAGTGGAAGAGCCAAAAATAGAAACCAGGCCTCCTCACTCCCAGTGCAGTGTCCTATCCACTGTCACATTTTCATAACCATGTGCTCATTATGTAGTAACACGATCTAATTTACATCCAGTCTAGTTTACATTTTAAATGATTTATTTAATCTGTATTTTAACTATAACTTGTTTCTTATAATGCTTTATTATTACCCTACATTTGACCTGCCATTATATCCTAAGGCTAGGAAATTAATCAAGGTATCATGCATGGTTTTCTTCCCCTAAATATCTGGCTTCCTTTAAAATATTTTAGTAATTCTGTAAAGGGAAAATACAATCAACTAAAGTTACTTTAATAACAAATTTAATAAAAAAATATATTTTTATTTGGAAAATATTTACAAATTTCTATTTAAACACACAGCAAAAGTGTACCAGAAAAGCCTCAATGTTATGCAACTTAATATTTGCAGAAGTTTTCCTCCACATTCTCTTTTCAAGTGGGAGTGGCTTCTGGCATTACAAAAGAGTCAGGCTGGGCCACCTGAAAATGTGAGGTAGCCACATATATATGGAGACTTCCATTCTGAGATTCAGCTTCTCCAAGGTTCTCTCCTGATTGCCTCTCCCCCTGGTATTACAACTTCTTCAGCAGCCATTGTTACTCCCACCCCTTAACACCATGTACACATTAACACCTCCACCCAAGCCATCTAGAAAGCATAGAACATGTGCCAATGCTGCATACATTGGTGATAATTCCAGAGCAGAAATCTGCCACGTCTCCTACTTATTTATATCCACCGCAAGGTCACTCCTGAAAGCATGGAGTACTGATGTCTCATGTTTGCCTGGGGGATAGCTTTAGCACATTTTTGGAAATTTGTGGTTAAGGGAAGCAGATGTGGGAGTCATGGCTGACTTTGGCATTTTAGTTTCTTTATTTTGCAATTCCTACAAAATATGTTGCTGCTAATTCTTCTCTCCCCGCGCCGCCCATACATACACACTCCAGTCTCATACTCTCCTCCAATCAAAAATTGGGTTTTATCTACCATTTTACCCAGTGATGACAAATGTGGTGATTTCACCATGAGTCTTATATTTGGTGTGCTTTTTTTTCCTTAAAGCATGCGCTCATTTCTTGTGATTCCATGTCAAGTCCAGTTTTCACTTAAAAAAAAAAAAAAGTATTATTGTACCCATGTTTCCTGAGAAAAGTTTGAAAACATGAACCCAGAAAGCAAATTAAAAAACAAACAAACAAAACATTTATTATTGTTTAACCTCTTATGACTTTTGAATAATCGGATCTACTACTAATAGAGTAACCATGTGTTCCAAATGGTCCAGCAAACACGTTTTCTGTTAATAAATGGTCTCTGCTATAAAATAGCTGGAGAAATCTGGATATCCAATTTATTGTTTTCTTTTCAATAACTGAAATGTGACTTGAAATTAAGAAGTGTCAATGCCAAACCAATATTCAGCACAAGATAAAAGCCATGTGAGCACACTCAGGATGCCTAAATGAAGTTAACTATTTTCTCAGGCAATGATGAAGCACCTTAGATTGTGTGAAAGTATATACAGTAGAACCTCAGAGTTACGAATACCTCAGGAATGGAGGTTGTTCATAACTCTGAAATATTCATAACTGAATAAAACGTTATGGTTCTTTCAAAAGCTTACAACTGAGCAGGGACTTAATACAGCTCTGAAACTTTACTATGCAGAAGAAAAATGCTGCTTCTAACCATCTTAATTTGAATGAAATAAACACAGAAATAGTTTTCTTATCTAGTCAAATATTTTTTTCTTTCCCTTTATTTTTTAGTAGTTTACATTTAACACAGTACTATATTGTATTTGCTGTTTAAAATTTATGCCTCTGCTTCTTGACTACATACATCCGGTTCCAAATGAGGGTGTGGTTGACCCATCAGTTCGTAATTTTGGTGCTCGTAATTCTGAGGTTCTACTGTAGCATCATGTTAATGTAGAGCTGGAAAGGACCTCAAGAAGTCATCAAGTCCAGTCCTCTCCACTGCAGCAGGAACAAATAACCCTACAATATGCCTGACAGGTGTTCGTTTTTAAAAATCTCCAATGATGGGAATCTATAGCTACCCTTGGAAGTCTATTACAAAGTTTCTCCTAATATCTAACCTAACTTTCTGGTACTGCAGATAAAGCCCATTACTTTTGTCCTACCTTCAGTGGACATGAAGAACAACTGATCACCCTCCTCTTTATAAAAGAGCCCTTAACATATTTGAAAACTTATCAGATCACCCAGTCTTCTTTTCTCAAGAACAGAATAATAGAATGATAGAAGATTAGAGTTGGAAGAGACCTCATGAGGTCATCTAGTCCAACCCCCTGCTCAAAGCAGGACCAACTCCAACTAAATCATCCCAGCCATGACTTTGTCAAGCCAGGCCTTAAATCATCACAGACAGGCCTTTGTCAAGCCGGGCCTCTAACTATGGAGATTCCACCACCTCCCTAGGTAACACATTCCAGTGCTTCACCACCCTCCTGGTGAAATAGTTTTGCCTAATATCCAACCTAGATCTCCCCCACTGCAACTTGAGACCATTGCTCTTTGTTCTGTCATCTGCCACTGCTGAGAACAGCCTAGCTCCATCCTCTTTGGAACCCCCCTTCTGGGAGTTGAAGGCTGCTATCAAATCCCCCCTCACTCTTCTCTTCTGCAGACTAAATAATCCCAGTTCCCTCAGCCTCTCCTCAGCCCTCTAATAATTTTTGCTGCCCTCTGCAGGACACTCTCCAATTTGTCTGCATCCTTTCTGTATCGGGTGGCCCAAAACTGGATGCAATACTCCAGATGTAACCTCACCAGTGCCGAATAGAGGGGAATAATTACTTCCCTCGATCTGCTGGCAATGCTCCTACTAATGCAGCCCAATATGCTGTTAGCCTTCTTGGCAACAAGGGCACACTGTTGACTCATATCCAAATTCTCATCCACTGTAATCCCAGGTCCTTTTCCATAGAACTGCCACTTAGCCAGTCAGTTCCCAGCCTGTAGTAGTGTATGGAATTCTTTCGTCCTAAGTGCAGCACTCTGCACTTGTCCTTGTTGAACCTCATCAGATTTATTTTGGTCAAATCCTCCAATCCTATCCCTACCCTCCAGTGTATCTACCTCTCCCCACAGCTTAGTGTCATCCATGAACTTGCTGAGGGTGTAATTCATCCCATCATCTAGATTATTAATGAAGATGTTGAACAAAACTGGCCCCAGGACCAACCCCTGGGGCACTCCGCTTGATACTGGCTGCCAGCTAGACTGTAAACTGTTGATCACAACCTGTTGAGCCCAATGATCTAGCCAGCTCTCTATCCACCTTATAGTCCATTCATCCAATCCATACTTTTTTTTAACTTGCTGGCAAGAATACTGTGGGAGACCATATCAAAAGCTTTGCTAAAGTCAAGGAATAACACATCCACTGCTTTCCTTTCATCCACAGATCCAGTTATCTCATCATAGAAGGCAATCAGGTTGGTCAGGCATGACTTGCCCTTGGTGAATCCATGTTGACTCTTCCTGATCACCTTCCTCTCCTCCAAGTGCTTCCTAATGGATTCCTTGAGGACCTGCTCCATGATTTTTCTGGGGACTTAGATGAAGCTGTAGTTCCCCAGATTCTCCTTCTTTCCTTTTATAAAGATGAGTGCTATATTTGCCTTTTTCCAATTGTCCAGGACCTCCCCTGATCTCGCCCGACCGCCACGAGTTTTCAAAGATAGTGGCAAATGGCTCTGCAATCACTTCAGCCAACTCCCTCAGCACCCTCAGAAGCACTGCATCTGGCCCCATGGACTTGTGCATGTCCAGCTTTTCTAAATAGTCCTTAACCTGTTCCTTCACCACTGAGGGCTGCTCTCTTCCTTTCCGTACTGTGCTGCCCAATGCAGCAGTTTGCGAACTGACCTCGTCTGTAAAGACCAAGGCAAAAAATAATTGAGTACTTCAGCTTTTCCCACATCATCTGTCACTAGGTTGCCTCCCCCATTCAGTAAGGGTCCCACACTTTCCCTGACCTTCTCCTTGTTGATAACATACCTGTAGAAACCATTCTTGTTACCCTTCACATCCCTTGCTAGCTGCAACTCCAGTTGTGCTTTGGCCTTCCTGATTACACCTCGGCATGCTCAAGCAATATTTTTATACTCCTCCCTAGTCATCTGTCCAAGTTTCCACTTCTTGTAAGCTTTCTTTCTGTGTGTAAGCTCACCGAAGATTTCACTGTTAAGCCAAGCTGGTCACCTGCCATATTTGCTATTCTTTCTGCACTTCAAGATGGTTTGTTCCTGCACCCTCAATAAGGCATTTTTAAAATACAGCCAACTCTCCTGGACTCCTTTCCCCCTCATATTAGCCTCCCAGGGCACACTGTTGACTCATAGTCCATTCATCCAATCCATACTTTTTTTTAACTTGCTGGCAAGAATACTGTGGGAGACCATATCAAAAGCTTTGCTAAAGTCAAGGAATAACACATCCACTGCTTTCCTTTCATCCTGCCCATCAGTTCCCTGAGTCAATGTCTGCTTTTTTGAAGTCCAGGGTCCGTATTCTGCTGCTCTCCTTTCTTCCTTTGTCAGGATCCTGAACTCGACCATCTCATGGTCACTGCTGCCCAGGTTGCCACCCACTTCTACTTCCCCTACCAATTCTTCCCTGTTTGTAAGGAACAGGTTAAGAGGAGCATGGCCCTTAGTTGGTTCCTCCAGCACTTGCACCAGGAAATTGTTCCCAACACTCTTCCTGGATTGTCTGTGCACTGCTGTATTGCCCTCCCAGGAGATGTCAGGATGACTGAAGTCTCCCATGAAAACCAGGGCCTGTGATATGGAGACTTCTGTTAGTTGTCCAAAAAAAGCCTTGTCTACCTCATCCTCCTGGTCTGGTGAGCTATAGCAGATGCCGACCATGACATCACCCTTGTTGCTCTCACCTCTAAACTTAATGCAACGACACTCAGGCTTTTCTCCATACCGGAGCTCTGAGCAATCATACTGCTCTCATACATATAGTGCAACTCCTCCACCTTTTCTTCCCTGTCTGTCCTTCCTGAACAGTTTATACCCATCCATGACAGTGCTCCAGTCATGTGAGCTATCCCACCAAGTCTCTGTTATTCCAACCACATCATTAGTTCCTTGACTGTGCAAGGAATTCCAGTTCTCCCTGCTTGTTTCCCAGAGGGTTTTTTTTTTTGGTTTTGGTTTGGTTTTTTAAAACCTTTCCTCTTAGATCAAGTATTCTAATGCTCTCCTATGGATTCTCTCTAATTTACTCACTTCTTTCCTAAAGTCTGGTGCCCAGACCTGGACACAGTTCTCCAGCTGAGGCCTCATCAGTGCCAAGCAGAGTAGGACAGTTACCTCCGATCTCCAACATACAACACTCCTGAATGATATAGCCTTTTTCACACCAGCATTACACTGTTGACTCATACTCAACTCATGACACACTATAACCCCCAGATCCTTTCCAGCATTACCACCACATAGGCAATTATTCCCTGTTTTGTAGTAGTGCTTTTGATTTTTCCTTCCTAAGTGAAGAACTTTGCATTTGTCTTTACTGAATTTCATTTTGTTGAATTCAGACCAATTCTCCAATTTTTCAAGGTCATTTTGAATTTTAATCCTATTCTCCAAAGTACTTGAAACCCCTTTTAGCTCGGGGTCATCTGCATATTTATAAACACATTCTTCATTTCATTATCCAAGTCTGAATGAAAATATTGGCTAGTACCAGACCAAGGACTGACTCCTGCAGTACCATATCACATACACCCTCCCAGTTTGACAGTTTGAGTACAGTCTTCCAACCAGTTGGGACCTCACCTACCAGTTACCTCACCTGTGCTTCAGTATTAAAAAGAACTGGGGGAACAACAATATTTACTATACAGTCTTATGAAGCATTATATGGATCTCCACTTTCATACCGTCAATGAGTCCCCATGTCATTTACTGCTGACACGGGAACAAATTCATGCTGAAAAGTAGCATGTGATCACATTAAAGTTATTTCCACCACAAAAATTGTCCCTATCAGGAACAGAGTAACTTGTGCATGACATGAAACAGCCTGGTCAGGGAGCATTCGCAAACACGGGCTATGCACCAAGGCCCTGCCCCAAACTGCCCCCTCTACAGCTGGGAATTATACAGGAATTATACAGGACTTCGAGGAAATTGAGAGCAGGGAACCAAAGTTGTAACCTATATCCCCTCTTAGCCATTCATTTTCATTTATGTTCCCAGGTGCAGTCCAACACCTGAGTGTGACCCACTATGTCAGTTCAGGCAAAACATCCTTGGAAAAATCCTCAATACATGAATTTACATATAATAGCTAGTAATAAAACTGATGAAATTACTTTAAAAAACAACATCCAAGCCTTTGTTCTGTGTTTATACTTTATCATAAAGACACAACATGAAAAGCATGCAGAAATAGATTCCGAGCTCATTATTGCTGAGTTAAATATGAAACTTTTATGGTTGGAATATTAAACAATCTGCTGTTATTAGACCAGATAATCTCATTGGTAAAACTGAGGCAGCATGTGGATTATTGGAAGCCATAATAGTAATGAAAAAGTATTACTTAAAGGCAAAACCTATGCACTAACCTCATATTTTTAAAGTTTTATTAAAATCAGTTTATACTATTTATAGTTCACGTTACTTCAAATTATGTTTTGGACGCTTGTTCACAGTGAAGAAACAATTATCTCTATGCTGCCCTCATGTGCATTTTACCAGCTACAGGTAGGCTGGTATGATAAGTGTGTGATCATGCACAAGAGAAATTGTACATGTGGACCTCAGACCTAAGTCAGTTTTAAATTCAAAATGCAGAATTCCCAATCACCCATTTGCCATAAGAAATTCAAATAGAAAATGTAAGTGTTTTTATCTTTAAATCTCTATTTATCCTTCCTCCACTTTTTTGATCATTATGTATGTTCATCAAGTTTGTCCTTACCCCTAAATCAGCTGCACCTACAACAGCCAGGATGACACTACTATACAGCGTCGGGCTTGTACTCACCAGGTGGCGGTCCCAGTCTTCCACGGCACTTCGGATTGCCCCGCTCCGGACGGGGTAGCGCGACCGCGGGATTGCGGGGCTCCGGCTTGAGGAGCGGGACTGCGGGACTTTCCGCGGCCGGGCCGGGGCAGCGAGACCGCGGGATTGCGGGGCTCCGGCCGGAGGAGCCTGGCCGCGGGGTTGCGGGATTCCGGCCGGGGGAACCGGGCCGTGGGGTTGCCGCGCTCCGGCCGGGAGAGCGAGACCGCGGGGCTCCGGCCAGGGGAGCGGGGCCGCAGGACTTGCCGCACTCTTTCTGCACACAGGGGGGCCCGCTTAGGCCGCTGCCGGATTCGGGGGAATGGCCTGAAGCCGGCGCTGGCCCCATGAATCGGGCCCCGCACTTGCTAAAGCGGGCCCTGATTATATTTGTGGTTCTGCTTGTTTCAGTCACCCAGAGAAACAGCTTCAGATGTCAATTTCACAGAGCACAGAAGTAAATGAAAAGTTTCTGCTGCTGAGCCAAGAAATTTTTTAAAAGTTAGGTGGAATAATTATATATGTAATGACCAAGCTGGAGGAAATAAAATATATTTTATTAAATTTGGTCAAGGAAAATCTGATTTTAAAAGTGGTTGTCCCATTTTTTCTTTGTTTGTTTTTATTCCTCTACATAATTAGCCATGTTCATGCTTCCAAATCTTCAAGTAAGGCCAGACTTCTGAGCAGAGCCAGAGGATAAATTAACCCAAAGTGTTGGCTAGACAGACAAATCATGTTTTTTTTCTGCTAGGAGATGGGAAGCCATTTATCTTGAATGTCAAGTTAAATGAACTCATAAATCAGGGATATTACAGATGGAGAACACTTATTACATCACCTAGTCCATCTCCCTGCTAATTCATTACCACACAAAATACACCCAGAATGTTTAAATGCAGTTTCAACAATTTAATTAGTCCATGTTTTAGCAGTCTGGAATGTTAGTCAATATGGCTTTTCCTGTTTTGTGAGGACTTCAAGCTTAGTACTGTAATGTGTGCCTAGCAGAACCAAACAGTATTGTGTGGAGAGGAAATAAGCCAGAGAAAGTTTGTTTTTCTTCCAAATACGGGTCATTCCAAAACCCAAAGTCCTTCCCAATAAAACAGAGATCACTTTTAAGTCACATGGCACACATGTACTATGAATCACTCTCACTTCCTGGTAAACTTTTAAGCCCAATACACTAAATCACAATCTACTCTGAAAAAGTTAGGTTGTATAAGTTATTCATTTCACATATCATCTTAGATAATGAGCGTTTCCAGATAATGCTGTAATACTTCATGAAAACCCTCATACATATCAAACACATAGGGCAACCATGAATCTCTTTAAAAGTTAATGTAGCATGCCAGAAAACATTTTTAATTTTTAAGCTATATAAACTACCAATTGTACAACAGTTGTAAAAAAAAGTATTATACAAGTATAGGACAACAGACTATTTCAATTAAATATGCTCTATAACTTTTAAGAATCCTCAAAGCTGTCAGTGTTATCTGAATATTTTTGCGTTTTAAAAAGAATAATTTGTGTTTTTATTGCACATAGAATATCAGGGTTGGAAGGGACCTCAGGAGGTCATCTAGTCTAACCCTGTGCTCCAAGCAGGACCAATCCCCAAACAAATTTTTTGCCCCAGATCCCTAAACAGCCTCCTCAATGATTGAGCTCAGAACTCTGGGTTTAGCAGGTCAATACTGAAGCCACTAAGCTATTCCTACCCCCATGCCTTGTCTAACATAACACAACACAACAGGCACATAGAGTTAAAATCCAAACTCCACCACATCCTAAGCCTGTCTTTAACTTAGATAAAAACCAAAATGTAAATTTCAGTTTAAACGTCTTCCCTAGATTGGGTTTATTTTGTTCGTAGGGTTTCTCCTTTCAGTATTACTCTGTTCTTGCCCCTATTTCCCTCTTACTCACTGAACGGTTCAAACTCTTCATATATTCTTGGGCCAAAGCTTGTCTCGTGAGTCAGCAGCAACAACTCTCTCTCTCTTTCTCTCTCTCTCTGCCTCTGCAGGATGCTAGAACCAGATGTCCTGTCAGAGTACCCTTTTCTATGAAGCCACATGTCACATTAAAATTTGTCAAGGGTCCAAATTACCAAAACTAGATATTAAAGTGGTTTTTTTGTTTTGGTTTTTTTTGGTTGTGGGGGGGGGCGTGTAGTGGGCGCTACTAATGATCAAAATCATAAGCAGTTTTTAAACTCAGCTGTTTTCAAGAACTGCAGTTATGGCCATCTCCAAAGTTGGAAGCAGAGGGGTTGAAAAGCAAAATATGAACGGTATAGCAGTTTTACATAAATGAATTTCTATGACAAAACTTCCTTTTGCTATACAGATATACTGAATAATTTTCAGTGAATTACAGTGGAATAAGGATATATATTCAAAATACTTAGTTTTCATTACCTGTGTAGGAACCTCAAAATACACAGAAGACTAAATTGTTTATGTAAACACATCTGAACCTATGTCTCATCAGAATCAGAGTGGAATTTCATGAGATCCATTTGTCCAAGATTTCTAGCACTTCCTTTTTTGTTTTAACCAAGTAGACAATATCAAAAGAAAAACCTCTTGATATATTTTGGAAATTCTGCTTCTGGTCTCAACCATTTTCATGTCATGTTGGAAACAAGTGAATGTGAACAACTAACAGAATATTTTCAAACAAACAAGTTAAGTTTCCCTTCAATATTTATGCAAAGTTTTGGAATGAAAGTTACTTTCTTCACAGTGATTCATATGTCCCTAGCACTTACACTCTGTACCAACGAAACCTCCACATGTAATAAAAGGAAAGGAAAAGGATGGTGTACTTGTAGCAGTGTCATTTACGATCACCATACAATATACTGGGCAGAACGACAACGAAAACCAACGTCTCCTCAAACCAATGACCACAAAATACTGTTAGGAAACTAAATTGAGGTATTTTTAAAACAAGAAATATTTCTGCTGGTTCATGGCATCAATAATAAGCCTCATAAGCATGTGCGACATAATATGTAATCAAAAGCCACTATACTTGTGTACCTGTTCCTTAACTGAAGCTAGAATAGCAGAGGTTGTCTCTGTTTCAGAACCGTCTCCATTGGATGTATTCAGCACAGGACTAAGGGAACTTGTCTTGTCAGAAGATGACGGCTGGTCTGGCACAGGCATAGCTCCTATGATTAAAAAAAATGTTTTGATATTACAAGCCACATGTGTGTCAGGAACCAAATATATACAACAGTAACGACCCTAATTTCAGAAAAAAAAATATTTTGTGTTCAGCAGAGCTAATTTGCTTCTGTTAGATAATGCGAACATCCTTCATTTACTATTCTTTAAAACACAAAGATTATTTAAAATTTATCCTAAAAAGCAGGCTTGAATTCTTATAATCCAGTTTGCCTCCATATCATTCACAACATTGCAATTGGAGCTAATTCAAACTATGTACAGTTGTGGCATTTGTATAGTATTCTAGGGGCTATGTCCAATACAAAATTACAATATCATGGGAGTGATTAATCATGAAATTCCATGCAAGCAGAGGACCAACAGATGAGAGAAATACAGATTTTCACGACTTATTGAATTAGGTGCATATTTACTATGCACCTATTAGTAGTCTAGTATTTTGTCTAATTTCAACAAATCTAAGCAGTGTTTTTGCTGACGTTTTATCAGCAATATTATTGTAAAACAGTAATAAAAGTTATTCTGCCCCCTCCCCCCCTTTCTTTTTCTGAGTGAGAGAAGTGAGTAAGCCAATGGTTAGAAGTGAAGTCTCTTCTTTTTTGTTCTATAAAGCTAAGGATAAGATGCAAGAGCGAAGTCATGATTTTGGAGGCTGAGCCATAGTACGAAGTGACATGAAGTGTATAGTCCCCAGGTATATCATATAAATGGTGCAGTTTCTGTAAAAGTCCATGGGGCTCTAGAAGAAGTGCTCCTGCTACCTTAGTTTTACCTGTGTCACTCCCCTAGAAATTAGTTCCACATTTTTATAAAGGAAACCTTTAGTTTACAGTTCTTATAAAGCTGACTTAAGTGGTGAGTAAAACCTCACACACCACTTAAATCAGCTTTTATTAGATGAGTCCTCTTATATGAGACCAAACGGTGTGGGGAGCTCAAGTCCAGAATAAAGAGTAAATGCATATCAGCGCTACCTAGCACCAACTAAGTGCAATATATTTCAATAGCAGTGATTGAGGAAGTTTGGGATTAAAATGACCAAAATTGTCTAGGCACAGAGTGAATGTGCCTACACACACAGCTTGCCAAAGTAAAGCCCTGAAGTGATGTTTTATAACATTGGCTCTGAATACTCACCGCTACATGAGAACAAAAACAACTAGGAGTCTGGTGGCACCTTAAAAACTAACAGATTTATTTGGGCATAAGCTTTCCTGGGTAAAAAGCTTCTTCAGATGCATGGAGACCACATGAGGGTGCCCGTTTGGCCTGGTTGGACACACCTTTCCAAAACCTTCCTGAAGTTCAAGCCACACTAGCAGAAGGAAGAGGGGAACATACCTTCAGGTGAAACTATAAAGAGGCCACCTCAAAAGTATTGAAAAAACGTGTCACAGATGTTTTCTTCCTAATCCTTGGCAGTCAGTGATTGGCTTATGCTCTAATTCAGGGGTGGGCAAACTGTGGCCCACGGGACCATCCTGTCCGGCCCCCAAGCTCCTGGCCCGGGAGGCTAGCCCCCCAGCCCCTCCCCTGCTGTCCCCCCTCCCTGGCAGCCTCAGCTTGCTCGCTCACTCTGCTGCTGGAGCAATGCTCTGGGAAGCAGGGCTGTGAGCTCCTGGGGCAGCACAGCTGCAGAGCCCGGCCTGACCTAGTGCTCTGTGCTGTGTGGTGGCAGCAGTGGCAGTGTGGCCAGCAACCAGTGCTCAAGGCAGCATGATAAGGGGGCAGAGAGTGGGGGGGGGAGTGGGGTTGGATAGAGGGCAGGGGAGTTCAGGGTGGTGGTCAGGGGGCAGGGGTGTGAATAGGGGTTGAGGAGGTCAGGGTGGGGTCAGGGGGTTGAATGGGGGTAGGGGTGTCCAGGGGCAGTCAGGAAGGAGAAGGGGGTTGGATGGAGGGCCAGGGGGCAGGGGTTCCGGGGGCAGTCAGGGGACAGGGAGAAGGGGTTGTTGGATAGGCAGGAGTCCTGGGGGGGGGGCGTCAGGAATGAGAGGCGGGGTTGGATGGGGTGGCACGGGTCGGGGGGCAATCAGGGGACAGGGTGCGGAGTGTGTGCATGGGGCAAGGGTCCCAGAGGGTCTGTCAGGGAACAAGGGGGGTTGGGGTGCAGGAGTTCCAGAGAGGGGGGCAGATAGGAGGTGGGGGCCGGGCAACGACCCACAACCTAACTAGCCATCCATACAATTTACGAAATCCAATGCAGCCCTCAGGCAAAAAGTTTGCCCGCCCCTGCTCTAATTGGTTTATACATTTTTTCATACTTAATGCAACTGCAGGAGTTCTTATTCATAACAATTTTTTTTTTTATTGTATCTCCTATGGTAGGGGTAGGCAACCTATGGCACGCAAGCTGATTTTCAGTGGCACTCACACTGCCAGGGTCCTAGCCACCGGTCCAGGGGGCTCTGCATTTTAATTTAATTTTAAATGAAGTTTCTTAAACATTTTAAAAACAATACAACAATAGTTTAGTTATATATTATAGACTTATAGAAAGAGACCTTCTAAAAACGTTAAAATGTATTACTGGCACACAAAATCTTAAATTAGAGTGAATAAATGAAGACCCGGCACACCGCTTCTGAAAGGTTGCTGACCCCTGTTCTACAGAAATTAGTGAAGATGGCAATGTATAGGTCTCATGCCCCATTAGTGTCCTCAATCTATATATTTTGAATGAAGGCACAACATGGCCAAGTAGTAATTGAGTTTCTCAGCATAATACCATTGTCAAGATGAAGAAACAGAGTTACTTATGAATAGATAGGCCTGGCAGAATTTTATTTTTTAAGTAATTTTTATAAATAATATTGATGTTTATTTTTAAGGGTTTTTATATTATCTTAAATTTTGAGAGTTGTGTGAAATTATGGGGGAGGTCAAATAATAATTACTTAATGACAGTAGCTATTGAGAGTCAAAAAGTTAAAGCTTTATAACCATTAAAACAAATTGTCAACATCACCTTAAATCAAACTCTAATAAACTCTCAAGCAGCATTTCTTTTATTGCCTATCTTTAAATTTTGATTATCGCTGATGAAAATATTGCCAGTTTGTGCGTACAAGTGAAACTGATGCTTACTAGAAACTTACTTAGAAACCTTCTCCTTCTGAGCCTAAGGATAGGCAGCACAAGGTCACTCATCACAAGAAGAATTCCAAGTTAGATGGAAATTCAGATACCATACATCTGTCCCTGCCTGTCATAAGCTTATTGTATAAAATCTGCATCAGCATCTTCTATATAGATTTAAAAGGGCCTTTTTAATTTTTCTCATTCAGTGCAACAAATATAGGTTTTACTGCAACAAGTTACCATATATACTCGTTGATAAGGTGAATATTTTTGGTAAAAAGTGACGCATCAAAGAGTGGAGGTCGGCTTATAAATGGGTCTACCCCAAATTTTGATAATTTTAAACTCTATCGAATCATTGAATTGAATATCTAATACAGGGATCGGCAACCTTTGACATGCGGTCCGCCAGGGTAAGCACCCTGGCAGGCCAGGCTGGTTTGCTTACCTGCCATGTCCACAGGTTCGGCCGACTGCAGCTCCCACCGGCCATGGTTTGCCGCTCCAGGCCAATGGAGACACAGCAGGTAAACAAACTGGCTCAGCCCGCCAGGGTGCTTACCCTGGCAGGCCATGTGCCAAAGGTTGCCGATCCCTGATCTAATATATTGTTGCTTTGTTTACCTGGAGCATCTGCATGCACAGAGCCCTCAGCTCCCTGTGGCCGCGGTTAGCAGGTCCCAGCCAATGGGAGCTGCAGGATGGCACCACTTCCTGCAGCTCCCATTGGCTGGGAACAGCGACCCATGAGCACAGGGAGTTAAGGGGCTCCATGCCTGCAGATGCTCCAAGTAAACAAAATGTCCCAACCCACCAGCAGCTTACCCTGACAGGTGGGGAGCCAAAGTTTTCCAAACCCCGAAATATAGGGTCAGCTTATGAAAGGGTCATACAGTTTTTACTATTTTCACCTATCCATTTTGGGGAGTCGGCTTATAAACGAACGGTCTAATGAATGAGAATATATGATACATGTTTTACAAAATAACTTCAGCAACTCAACAATGTAATTAGCAGGAATTTATTTAAAAATATTATATTGTCTACAAAACATCATATTACATGTTTGCACACATACACCATGACCCATCTTGTACTCATGACTAATTATTTTAAATTAAATTATTAGTCACTTCTTAATAGGAAGCAAGGTCATTTTTTTTTTCTGATGTTGCAGTTCTTCAATTTAGGTGGGCTAGTGGCTCACATTGTGGAATTGTATTCCAACCTGAGAGATGCGGTTTTGGATGTAATTTCAAGATTTTGGAGCACAAGATTCCCTACTACTCCCCTTTCTCTCCCCTCTTCTCCTTCTTTTGTCTTTTCCTTTCCCTTGCTGCTATTTAGTTGGTGATTTATTTGGCGTTGGTCCTGTTCTATTAACTCATCCTCGCTTGCGTTTCTCTCACCCAGTCCCCAATAATACATTTTTTAAAATATGTTAAAAAAATCTTTTAAAAAGTGCAAGTAACATAACAGTTCCCACTATGATAACTACACTTGTGTGCTATATCCATTTTGTAGCAACCTGGATGAAACCTGGAAGGAGTAACACAAATTGCAGGATGGAAGTGTTTGGAGAAGGCACCAGGAAGCCAATCTGTATGGACATGGCTGGAATGCTTGCTGCAGTTGCAGCATCTCTGTAAATACATCTTTTAATAGTCCAGTTTAGTTTTCACAACATGGAGTCCTCTCCTGTTATTACTCAGCATGTGATACATGAACACATCTTTTCTTTACTTAGACTGCAAACTGTTTGGGGCAGGTATTATCTGGTACTATGCATTTAACATGCTGTATTACTACGCACTGCTAACATTTGCTGTTAGTAAACAACCACACAAATCAATATAAATTATATCACTCCCTCACACACCAACCCTCTTAAAAGTGCACTGCTGTCTTTATCCAGGGCAACGTGCACAACATTTATATCCCCCACCGACAGGATACAGAACGGCAATGCTAGTTTCTCAAACACAAGGCTAAAACATCAAAGAGCAGATGCAGCAGAGAGGAACTGTGACTGCAGAGAGTACATGTAAGGACCCAATACTCTGTGGAACTAATTTGAATGAGGCCCATGGAAGCTTGTATTGCTCATTTGCCTGCTTCAACTACTGTTTGACGTCTATGTACTGCAATCACTTCGTGTTAGCAGCAGTTGGTACTGCATCCTGTCATTAAGGTTGCCAACTTTCTAATTGCACAAATCCGAACACACTTGCCCTGCCCATCTCTGAGGCCCCATCTCCACTCACTCCAGCTCCCCTCCCTCTGTCGCTCACTCTCCCACACCCTCACTCACTTTCACTGGGCTGGTGCGGGAGTGGGTGAGGGCTCCAGCTAGGGGAGCAGTCTCCAGAGTGGGGCCAGAAATGAGAGGCTCAGGATACAGGAGCAGCAAAGAATCCTGTGGCACCTTATAGACTAACAGACGTTTTGGAGCATGAGCTTTCGTGGGTGAATACCCACTTCTTCAGATGCATGTGGTGGAAATATCCAGGGGCAGGTATATATATGCTAGCAAGCAAGCTAGAGATAACGAGGTCAGTTCAATCAGGGAGGATGAGGCCCTGTTCTAGCAGTTGAGGTGTGAAAACCAAGAGAGGAGGACCAGACTTCAAAGAGAAACTGCTGAGCTTCAGTTCATCTGCAAATTTGACACCATCAGCTCAGGATTGAACAAAGACTGTGAATGGCTTGCCAACTACAGAACCAGTTTCTCCTCTCTTGGTTTTCACACCTCAACTGCTAGAACAGGGCCTCATCCTCCCTGATTGAACTGAACTCGTTATCTCTAGCTTGCTTGCTAGCATATATATACCTGCCCCTGGATATTTCCACCACATGCATCTGAAGAAGTGGGTATTCACCCACGAAAGCTCATGCTCCAAAACGTCTGTTAGTCTATAAGGTGCCACAGGATTCTTTGCTGCTTTTACAGATCCAAACTAAGACGGCTACCCCTCTGATACAGGATACAGGACGGGGCTCAGGCAGGGGATTGGGGTGCTGGAGGGAGTGAGGGCTCTGGTTAGGGGTGTGGGGTCTGGGGTAGGGCTGGGGATGAGGGGTTTGGGGTGCAGGAGAGAGCTCCGGACTAGAGCCAAGAGGTTGGAGTGTGGGAGGAGGGTCAGGACTGGGGTACAGGGTTGGGGAGTGGGCTCCAGGAGGGGGCAAGGGGTTGGGGTGTGGGAAGGGGTTCGGGATGCCGGCTCTGGGAAGGAGTTAGGGTGTGGAAGGGGGTTACGACCTGGAGCAGGAGGTTCGGGGTGTGGGCTCCAGCCACACATCACTTACCTCAGGCAGCTACCAATCGGTGGCGCAGCACGGCTAAGGCAGGCTCCCTGCCTGCCCTGTCTCCTGGAAGTGGCCAGCATGTCTGGCCCTGAGGCAGTTGCACAGCTAGGCAGCCTTGTGCAGTGTGCACTGCCTGCATCCACAGACACCTCCCTCATAGTTCCCAGCCAATGGGAGCTGCAGAGCTGGCACTCAGGGCAGAGACAGCACACAGAGCTCCCTGCCCACCTCTGTGCATAGGAGCTGGAATTGCTGGCCGCTTCCAGGAGCTGCGTGGAATCAGGGCAGGCAGGGAGCCTGCCTTAGCCCTGCTGTGCTGCCAACTGTACTTTTAATGGCTTAGTCAGCAGTGCTGACGGAGCCATCAGGGTCCCCTTTAGACCAGGTGTTCTGGTTGAAAACCGAACGCCTGGCAACCCTAACTGTTGTAATGCAGACACACTAAAAATATTTGTAAGGTACATGGGGACTGGCAGCTGGGACATTGATAGGGTTAAGCCCTATCAACCCGTAATAGCCACTCATAGTTATGCTCAGAGAAGTGATGACTGAATAAGATCTTGTTTTAAAGATGCATGCACTGTGTATTCAAAGTCACAGTAGTCTGACACGCTAGTAACAGCTATAGTCAAGACTGTCCAAGTGTTTTAATTCTAAACTCATTTTGGGGTTGCTTGTAACTTTCTGACTCTTTTGCCGTTCAGACTGTGATTTTCCAGGCCTTGTCTCTGTCTCAGGGTGAATTTTTTTGGGAGGAGGTCTGAGCAATGCTATTTTTATTATATATAGTTTAGTGTGCACCTTAGTTACTGCTTTAATTGGAAAACTTTATGTAAATGAGGCAGCCATGTGCATTAAATGGTGCATGTCAAAAGCAGACTTGAAAGCTGCAGTGAATAACAACTAGTAAGCAGCACTGTTTTACTTTTCCCAGGATATTTTTAACATGATCCAAAATTTGATAAGCAAAGATGCACGTTGCCCATTTTTTCTGTAGAAACATCAGGAGAGCTTTATAATAAAGTACTTGTGACATTAAAAAATACTGCGTATGCATCACCCTGCTGAATTGATCAAATAGAAACTAGTTCTCATCAGGACACTGAAAGTCACCCCTCGTAAGATTTTTCTCTGACACATTTCAGACTAAAAGGATGATTATTTAAGCATAAAAAAGTTGCAAAATACTGCATTTAAATTTTCACTTTAGTACTATCAAATCCACAACACTTGATAGCACTTGTGCACATTTAACTAAACTTCCAACTCACATTGCAAAGCTCTTGATGGAAATACTGTTATTATCCCATAACAATGTAAGGGGAGAATGTGAATTTTACTTATCACAAGCACTATACAAATACATATAAAGCAAACACATTTCAGGCCTCTTGTCTATTGGGATGAAGGTATACGGAGAACAAAAAATATACATGGATATATATAGTTAACAGAAATCTCTCAACAGCAAACATCTGTGATGACAATCAGGTCTCTATTTCAAACTTAGTGTATACAAACCATAGTATTACCTACTGTCTAATTGCACAAACCCAAACACCCTTGCCCCATCCCATGCCCCATCCCTTCCTGAGACCATGCCCCAGACCCACCCCTTCTCCAAGGCCCTGCCCTGACTCACTCCATCCCCCTTCCCTCCATCACTCGCTCGCTCCCACCCTCACTCCCTTTAGCCAGACTGATGAAGGGGTGAGAGCTCTGGGCTGGGGATGGGGCCAAGGGGTTTGGAGTGTGGGACGGGGCTGTGGGCTGAGTCAGGGACAGGGGTTGGGGTGCAGGAGGGGGTTGGGGTGCAGGAGGAGGTCAAAGGTGCGGGCTCTGGGCAGTGTTTACCTTTGGTGGCTCCCAGAAGTGACAGGCATGTCCAGCTCCTAGGCTCAGGAGTAGCCAGGTGGCTCTGTGCGCTGCTCTGTCTGCCTGCCTGCATGCACCACCCTGCAGCTCACATTGACCACAGTTCCTGGCCAATGGGGGCTGCAGAGTCAGCACTCAGGCTTGGGGGCAGGGGCAGCACACAGAGACCACCATGGCTGCCCCTGTGCCTATGAGCCAGACATGTTGGCCACTTCCAGGAGCCACACAGAGCCAGGACAGGCAGGGAGCCTGCCTTAGCCCTGCTGCTGCGCCACTGATCAGACTTTTGGCCTATTAAAATCTCCTAGATTGCTTTTAATAGTCACCGGGAGACTGAGGTCAATTCTGGTAGACTCCCGGCCAATCTGGGAGGGTGGGCAACCCTAAGAAACTATATTATTGATGGGATCTCAGTCTTAGATCTTAGAATGCTGTCAGTTTCAGGTTCTTGCTCAAACTCAGACTCGTGATGATATTAGCATATTAATTTAAATACAAGTGAGAACAAAACTAAACATGGAGCAAAACTCAGAGCAAGTCAGTATCAGACATATAAAATAAGCATATCCCAGTGACAAAGGTGCCCATAGCAGAAAAAGTAGAATACACAGGAATGATATTTCACTTAGACCATCATCAAGTTAAAAATATTCCATTCTGATTTACTTGAAAATGAGATGAAACCCCCCCAAATCAGGACTCTGTGTGACAAGCAATTTGAAATCTTGGCAGGACCAGTGATCAGAAAATTAATTCCCAGGCAACTGGGAACATATCAGGTAGCTAGACATACAAACAATTCATTTATGCCCACAATTAATATCAACTAAAAGTTTTATTCCCAATATTAGAGGCTGAATTTAGGCCTTCTAAAAATTTAGCTCCAAGACATGCATTTTGTTCAGTTCTTTTACAGGAAAAAATCCAAGCTAAATTTGATATTAAAATGGAAAAAACTTAGGGAATGTAAAGAAAATGTATTTTTTATTTTGAAACAGTAGGGATTCCTTGTATCCTTTGTTCAGTTGTCATTATCTAAGCTTTCTGAGAAAACTCTTGTAAAACATCTTAGGTTAAAGAGAATCTGTTGTACTCAAATCACTGCTCACAATTTTGGTTGTTTTTTTCTTTTTTTTAAAGCAAATGTGAACTGAGCTTTATAACAACAGTACATGAAGAAACTGGAGGCTGTACAGTTCCAGACAGATGGTTTGATGGGTGGATAAAATAAAATCTAGCTTAAATAAAAGCAAATTCAATTACATATGCCAAGCACTGCAGATTGTAACACAGAACTCAAGATACAAAAAAAGATCCTCTTCAAATTAGACATGGATGATAAAACAGGAAAATATTTCCCAACAGCACAGGGTGAGTTCTACAGTTGTGACTGTCCCTTTAAAAGGAGATGGGTCCAGGCCCACCTGTAACACCTCCCTCTCTAGGTGAAGAAAATAAGCACAGTCACATGACAGGTGGGTCACGTGCTAGAGGCGGCCTTCTGGGTTGAAGGAAGATAAGACAGAAAAGTCCGTGGCCAGACAAAAGGGAGACACTCACAGGAGGGGCAAGATTGAGAGCTAAGCCAAGAGGGTAGGCTGAAGAGCATCTGAAGGTCAAAGAGAAGATAGACCCTCAGCAAGGAAGGGCTGTGCCCAGCTTAAGATTGGGAAGGAAAACTCTTGTGTTTGTTTTGGACTGGGATACCCTGGCTGGAGCAGACCCTTTTTCCTCTGACTTGGATGGAGGGTCAAGTCACTGCAGTATCCAAACCAGGCTAAAAGGTTGGGAGCAGAGCCAACCTGAATGAGGGGGAAATGAATAAATGGCAGCCCAAAGCCTGACCGGGTAGGTGGTATTTCTTTTCAATGTCATTAGGTCTGTTATAGCACAAGTTCAGATGTTCATGGTGCCTCCTCTCCACAACCTCTCTTTAATGGAAGGGATACTGTCAATGAAAGTTTGACACAAAAGGTAGATCATGTGAAATCTTTTATAAAGACCAAAACCAAAGGAATGTTGCCAGATACATGTTATGTAAATTGCAGTTGAGCTGTTCTTCAACAAAAATATTTAATGCAGTGTTTGGAACAGAATCACAACACAGGGAACCTTTACAGGAAACGGACCATTAGCAAAAATTAGGCTGCCTTACATTTAGATTTTCCAAGCTGAGAAATGAAAAAATAAAAAAATATATTAATAATGAAAAAATGACATCTTTTCAACATTTCTCTAACCAGCCACAGCAGAAGAAAACACTATGGTACACCCAAAACTAATAGACCATTTAATCTAAAGTAAGAGGAGGCTAAATTGTGCTCAAATTCAAGGGCAGAACAGAGAACAAGAGCACTTCCCAGGCCTGGTACTCGTATTTTTTAAACTCTGTGCACCATCTAGATTCAGTACTGGGGTGACAGGTGCTTTAGAAATAAATGCTTTAGCCAGATAGACATGCTATATAAAGATCAAATTATTTCAATAATCTCAGGGGATATTAACATAAATGTAGAAGTGTGCTTTTCAGTGTGAGCCCTGATTCTCCATTGCCTTGTACCCTTGTCTGTGCTATTCATATGAGTGCAAAGTGGTTATAACACACTTGTCAGTGGAAATATATGGAGAATTCCAATTTGTTAGTGTTTCGCATGCATTTTGTACAGGTGTAAATGACTGCACAAGATGCAAGGCAGTGAAGAATTGACCCCATGATTTTTAAGCTGACACTGTCCCTTTAAATTGAGGTAAAGCAACTGAATCCATTCAGTTCTTTGTAGCTTTTCACTGAAATGCTATTTCTATTGAGAGCATCTTTAGCTTCAACTGTGAATGCATATGTCATAGGCAATAACTTGACTCGCCAGTCACCACTATGTGAACAGCATTTTGAATAGCTAACAGTTTTTACTGGTAATTCATTCTTTAAGATTAAACATGTGGAATCATAGTAAAAGTTTTGGCTTTCTTGATGATTTCTATACTTATATTTTAGGTGAATAATAAGCACCAATAAATGTAAATTTATAGCATCAATGGAATAAGTATAGATAACTAATTTTACAGTAAATATTCATAGTACATAATGTACACACTTCCTTTGGGTGGAAGGAGGTCATTACAGCTAATCAGTCAGCATACCTTACTGTTTTTAAACATAGTTTTTTTCATGACTGTGTAAATCTTTTTTCAGTACATTCAGGGTAGCAACAGCTTCTGTTAATTATAGGCAGTCTGTTTCATGCACGGGAGCTCTGTTTAAATTTACAGCACACAATGTAACATATTTAAACTTGTAAAAGTGTCTCCAAACTAAACAATAACAGCATTGAAAGTGTGAACTCAAACTCTCACCTTGTTCATATCACTGAGGTGTGTCATAATCTAGTTAAGATTACACAAATTGTCATTAAAATATAATGAGACAGTTTTTTTAAACTGGGATAGTATGCCAATGTAAGTTAAGGTCGATATAACTTTGTGTGTAGACATGGCAAATGAACTCTCAGCATCACAGCAAAATGCAAGGTGGAACAGGTTATTTAGCATAAGTAATTAGCACATATTGTAAGGAACCATTCAAGGTAGACTACTAACCTGTTAACACCTCAGCAGTCATAAGACAGGAAGAGGAGGTTACTGGGTTACAGAGTTATTAATATGAGCTCTCAGGCTCATCTTTTGAAAATATTGTGCAGGTTTCCTTTGAGGATGAGGATGGATAGCTATCACAACACTTTCAAAAGAAAAGCCTGGGATCTTAAATTCATAGATTCATAGAGTCTAGGGTCAGAAGGGACCAATGTGATCATCTAGTCCGACCCCCTGCACAAAGCAGGCCACAGAATCGTACCCATCCACTTCTATAACAAACCCCTAACCTATGCCTGAGTTACTGAAGTCTTCAAATTGTGGTCTGAAGATCTCAAGCTGCAGAGAATCCACCAGCAAGTGACCCATACCCAACACTGCAGGGGAAGGCGAAAAACCTCCAGGGCCTCTGCCAGTCTGCCCCGGAGGAAAATTCCTTCCCGACCCCAAATATGGCGATCAGCTAAACCCTGAGCATGTGGGCAAGACTCACCAGCCAGCACTCAGGAAAGAATTCTCTGCAGTAACTCAGATCCCATCCCATCCAACATCCCATCACCAACCACTGGGCATACTTATCTGGCAATAATCAAAGATCAATTGCCAAAATTAGGCTCTCCTATCATACCATCCCTTCTATAAACTTATCAAGCTTAATCTTAAAGCCAGATATGTTTTTTGCCCCCACTACTCCCCTTGGAAGGCTGTTCCAGAACTTCACTCCTCTAATGGTTAGAAACCTTCATCTAATTTCAAGTCTAAACTTCCTAGTGTACAGTTTATACCCATTCGTTCTTGTGTCTACATTGGTACTAAGCTTAAATAATTCCTCTCCCTCCCTAATATTAATCCCTCTGATATATTTATAAAGAGCAAGCATATCCCCCCTCAGCCTTCTTTTGGCTAGACTAAACAAGCCAAGCTCTTTGAGTCTCCTTTCATTTGACAGGTTTTCCATTCCTCGGATCATCCTAGTAGCCCGTATCTGAACCTGTTCCAGTTTGAATTCATTCTTCTTAAACATGGGAGACCAGAATTGCACACAGTATTCCAGCTGGGGTCTCACCAGCGCCTTATATAACGGTACTAACACCTCCTTATCTTTGCTGGAAGTACCTCGCCTAATGAATCCTAAAACCGCATTAGCTTAACGGCTATATCACATTGGTGGCTCATAGTCATCCTGTGATCTACCAATACCCCAAGGTCCTTCTCCTCCTCTGTCGCTTCCAACTGATGCGTCCACAATCTATATCTAAAGTTCTTATTATTAATCCCTAAGTGCATGACCTTGCACTTTTCACTATTAAATTTCATCCTATTACTATTACTTCCGTTTACAAGGTCATCCAGATCTTCCTGTATGATATCCCAGTCCTTCTCTGTGTTAGCAATACCCCCCAGCTTCGTGTCATCCGCGAACTTTATTAGCACATTCCCGCTTTTTGTGCCAAGGTCGGTAATAAAAAGGTTAAATAAGATTGGTCCCAGAACTGACCCTTGAGGAACTCCACTAGTAACCTCCTTCCAGCCTGACAGTTCACCCATCAGTATGACTCGTTGTAGTCTCCCCTTTAACCAGTTCCTTATCCACTTTTCAATTCTCATATTGATCCCCATCTTTTCCAATTTGACTAATAATTCCGCATGTGGAACCGTGTAAAATGCCTTACTGAAATCTAGGTAAATTAGGTCTACCGCATTTCCTTTGTCTAAATAGTCTGTCATCTTTTCAAAGAAGGAGATCAGGTTGGTTTGGCACGATCTACCTTCAGTAAAACCATGTTGTACTTTGTCCCAATTACCATTGACCTCAATGTCCTTAACTACTTTCTCCTTCAAAATTTTTTCCAAGACCTTACATACTACAGATGTCAAACTAACAGGCCTATAGTTACTCGGATCACTCTTTCTCCCTTTCTTAAAGATAGGAACTACGTTAGCAATTCTCCAGTCGTACGGTACAACCCCTGAGTTTACTGATTCATTAAAAATTCTCGCTAACGGGCTTGCAATTTCATGCGCCAGTTCATTTAATATTCTTGGATGAAGATTATCCGGGCCCTCTGATTTTGTCCCATTAAGCTGTTCAAGTATGGCTTCTACCTCAGATGTGGTAATATCCACCTCCATATCCTCATTCCCGTTTGTCATCCTTCCATTACCCCTAAGCTCCCCATTAGCCTTATTAAAGACTGAGGCAAAGTACTTATTTAGATATTGGGTCATGCCTAGGTTATCCTTAACCTCCTTTCCATCCTCAGTGTGTAGCGGTCCCACTTCTTCTTTCTTTGTTTTCTTCTTATTTATATGGCTATAGAACCTTTTACTATTGGTTTTAATTCCCTCTGCAAGGTTCAACTCTACTTGGCTTTTAGCCTTTCTCACTTTATCCCTACATGTTCTGACCTCACTAAGATAGCTTTCCTTGCTAATCCCACCCTTCTTCCACTCCTTGTAGGTTTTCTGCTTTTTCTTAATCACGTCTCTGAGATGCTTGCTCATCCAGCTTGGTCTACAACTCCTGCCTATGTTTTTTTCCCCCTTTCTTGGGATGCAGGCTTCTGATAGTTTCTGCAGCTGTGACTTAAAGTAATTCCAGGCCTCCTCCACATTTAGATCCACAAGTTCTTCAGTCCAATCCACTTCCCTAATTTCCTTAATTCTTTAAAGTTAGCCCTTTTGAAATCAAAAACTCTAGTTCCCAGATCTATTTTTGTTTATCCTTCCCATCTAGTTTGAACTGAATTAGCTCATGATCACCTTGATCCAAGGTTGTCCCCTACAACCATTTCTTCTATGAGGTCCTCACTGCTCACCAAACCAAATCTAAAATGGCATCCCCTCTTGTTGGTTCTTCAACTGCTTGGTGAAGGAATCCATCAGCTGTCACATCCAGAAAAATCTGATCCCTACTATTCTTGCTAGCACTTGTACTCCAGTCTATATCTGGGAAGTTAAAGTCTCCCATGATCACACATTTCCCATTAGTGTTTACTTCATTAAAAATATTAAAGAGGTCTCTATCCATATCCAAATCAGATCCTGGCGGTCTGTAGCACACCCCAAGCACTATCTCAGGGGAGACTCTAGTAGCTTTCTTTCCCAGCGTGATTTTTGCCCAGAGAGACTCTGTCTTGTCCATTCCATCACTTCTTATTTCTTTACAGTTAACCTCCTCATTGATGTACAATGCTACTCCACCACCTTTGCCTTTATTTCTATCTTTCCTAAACAGCACATAGCCTTCAATACCTGTACTCCAGTCATGACTACTATTCCATCCCGTTTCTGTTATCCCTATAATATCCGGTTTCACTTCCTGCACCAGTAGCGCTAGTTCCTCCATTTTGTTCCCTAGGCTCCTCGCATTAGTGTACAGACATCTTAATTTTTGCCATTTGGCTTCACTCACATTCTGTACCCTGTTAGGCACAGACATTCTACCACCAACATCACCTGTTAGTCTGTTATCTACACTACCCTTCCTCCTTATGACAATTCTTCTGTCCATGGCTGTATCCCCTCTTACTTTGTTTACTTCCCTCTCAAGGTTAAATTCCGGCGTGGAGATCTCCTGAACATCTCCCAACCATCTCCCCCAAATTTCTAGTTTAAAGCTCTCTTAATCAGGTCGGCGAGCCTCCATCCTAGAAGTCTATTTCCCTCCTTGCTCAGGTGAAGTCCATCCCGAGGGAACAGTTTTCTGTCCATAAATGCTTCCCAATGGCCTTACATCCCAAAGCCCTCCTTATAGCACCGCTGCCTGAGCCATCTGTTGATCGCCATAATCTTGTCACATCTTTGTCGCCCTTCTCTAGGAACCGGCAGAATCCCACTGAAGATCACCTGAGCCTCGATTTCCTTAAGCGTCTTCCCCAGTCTGGCATAGTCTCCCTTGATACATTCCAGAGAGTATCTAGCCGTATCATTCGTTCCCACATGAAGGACAATCAACGGATTCTTCCCCGCTCCCACTAGTATCCTTTTCAGCCTCAGGTCCACATCCTGTATCTTAGCACCCAGCATACAGCACACCCTTCTGTTCTCCTGATCAGCTCTAGTCACAGGCTTGTCTATTCTTCTCAGTAAGGAGTCTCCAATCACGTAGACCTGCCTTTTCCTGGTGACAGTGCGCTTCTCCGGTCTATCTCCCGCACCCATCGGCTGCAAGTCCTCTCGATTCCTATTCCCCCTTGCAATCTGCCTGGGGGTCATATTTGGTGTTGCCTCCATTGACTCCTCCCCTCCTCTTGCAGGACTATCAGCTCTTCTCTTTTTCCTTGCCCTCTCCTTCAGCGACCACCTGCTGTGCCCCTTCTTCATTTTCCAACTCTGCAAACCTGTTCCTGAGTTCTATTTCTCCTTCACTGTCCCGTCTTTTCCTCTGCCTGGTTCTCTTAGTCACATGCTTCCACCATCCACTTTCCTCCCCCAGCAGTCTCTCCTCTGAATTCTTTGGTCCTGCTTCCATCTGCACATCTGAGCTTATCCCTTCAGCCCCCTCGTGTCTGTGCTCCATCGTCCGCTCAAACCCCCTTCTGAACTCAACCAGAGTTTGCACCTGCGTCTCCAGTCCTTGGATCTTCTCTTCTATCAGCTCTATCAGGCAGCACTTCATGCAGACAAAGCTCTTTTCAGGCGCTCCCTCCAGGATCATGTACATGCCACGGCTTCCACATCCAGTCATCCTCATTGTGTCTTTCACTGCTGCCTCTGTATCAGTCATGGCCTTCCCACCTGCCGCCTAGTAGTCAACACAACACAAGCCCCCAGCAGGCACCAGACCACCACCCTATCTCTTGACTTGCTTGTCGGTTCCTCTGTCTTAGTCTCCCCTGCAATCTCCCCCTGGAAACTCCCACTGAAACTCCCTTGTTTACAGCTCTGTCCCCTGTTTACAGCTCTGAATTCATTATTCTGCTGGACACCAAAAATTATGGACTAAACAAAGACACTGGATTTATAGCGTATTACAAAGATCATTGAAAATTAAATTTATGTACTGAAAGACTTCCATAGCTTGGTTATTAGGGACATTTAGCACATATTTCTGGGCTGAACATGGTTTTCATTTGCACGTTGCAAGTCATCTTTACACTATTGCCAACTGTCTATTTTATCACAAGTCTGAAAATATTTGGGGGGGTCTTAAAGCTCCAGCTCCTAGAGACATGTGATTAAGCAAGACTCACTTTTCACTTAAGCAAAAACTATTTTTACCTCTTCATGGCTCCAGAGACAACCTGGAAAATGTGAACTCTAAAGGTTCAAATAAGCAGAGGCAAATAAAAAGACCCTTTTTCAAAAATTTCATGTTTTTTAAACCAGTTGTTTTGGGAAGCCTCACTTGTGACCCTTTTAAAACCTGGGGCTTGTCTACACTAGCAAGTTACAGCAGCATGGCTGTATTGACGCAGCTGTGGCACTATAAGATCGTTTGAGTGGCTGCTCTGTGCCGACAGGAGAGAGCTCTCTGGCACTTCTGTTGGTTTAACTTATGTCACTCAGGAGGGCGGGGGTGGGTTCACACTCCTGAGTGTCATAAGTTATACTGACATAAGTGGTGGTGTAGACAAGTTCTTAGTGTTGACAACACTCCCTTTAAGCAAGGAGATAACTGTGTCTGTTTGGAATGGCCTTAAAACATGTCAGTTTGGTGTTTTCTTTTCCCTCTTTGGAGCAAGCCATCCTCTCTTTGAATAAATTGGCCTGTTGTGAAATTAATGTTTATGAACTTCGAGTTTGTGAATGTCCCAGAAGGCTGCAGCTATTTTTCTGTTGATGGATCAGGTGTTTAGATCTGAGTGAAAGAATGGGCAAGTAACTGAACAGCACACTAATTACGAGAAGTGACTTTTACTGATCGGAGATTTACAGTGCTTCTTATGAACTGATCAGATTATGATAAATTAAACATGAATATAATCCAAAGATGGAGAGAATTTCAACAGAAATAAAAAACTCATTAGCAGCCTCATCCGGCAACATTTTATTCATCTGAGTAAGAACTACTCACATCATTACTAACACAGTAATCAAACTTGAAAGAGGTAGCCCTTACCCAAATAAGCAGTGCAGTTCCATTAATTTCAATAGATTTACCCTACTTCATGGGCAAGAGTTGCAGGACAGGGCCTATGGTCCTTTGGTTGATACGACAGAGTTAAAAGAAAAAGTTTAAAGATAGTTAAATCCTGCCTTCCTTGCTTTTAGTGCTATTTTGAAACTCAGTCAGGTCAATAGGACTTTTGAGTGCACAAGAAATGCAAGATCAAACCCAAACAACCAAGGCCATACATCAAGAGCTAACTGCTTTGAATTATCTACCTAACTGTCATAATATATTAAAGAACATAGTCAAAACAGACAACCACATACTGGCCTGCAACATGTTCCTACTTCATGATATTTGAAACTGTCCATTTCACTTATGAGAATGTACCCTTAGCAGTGATTTCTAGCATGCACCATTTGGGAATAACAAGCTCCTCAGGTCCTTATGAATGTATTTCACAACTGGAGGCAGCAGCATGATCACAAAATTTAAGCAACTGAAAATCTGCACTCTTGCCAACATTTTTACAAATCCCAGCATGAAAATTCCCAATTGATTTGATTTCTATTTATAGGTCTAATAAAAAGCCAAGTAAAACTGAGTGCATAGAATCCATTAGGTACACATAGTTTGCTGGTGCTACTGAGGAACTAAGGGTTAGTTTTAAAAAAAACAACAATAATAATTTCACTAATAATGCCAACATTCTAAAGCATATGCAGTATAAAATATTCCATTACAAAACTCTTTTCCTCAATATCCACAAACAGCCAAGTGTCATAAAAACAGAAACTGACAACAAAATATGGGATGTTCCTTTAATTTCTCTTTTGTCCTTAGAGATCAGTTTACTTAATATGAGCTACTTGTGAATCTATAAGGATTTCTTTGGAAAATCCTCAGATGGCAACTGGACAAGCCATGTTTTAAGTGCAAGAGATGGGCACCATTTAATGATATTAACGCCTCAGGGTGTGTGTACCAAAGAACTAAGATTAAACAGATGCAAAAGCAGAGCCCAATTTAAGCCTTGAGTAAGTACGTCACTAACATTTTAATTCTAAATACATTGTTTATTATTTTTACTGCTGGTTAAGTGGCATGAATGGATTATTCTGACCTTTCTGAAAATCCCCTATGGATCTGATACATGTATTGGGACCCAGAATACTGTTATTTGCATATTCTCAGGCGCAGATTACTTGCTCACCAATTCCACATGGCTACTTAGTAGAGTAAGGACTACTTCACGTACTGTATTCTACAGGTCTTGTTCAACCCTTGCCTGGTTGTTACAAAGGGTACATCTACACTACGGGATTATTCCGATTTTACAGAAACCGGTTTTGTAAAACAGATTGTATAAAATCGAGTGCATGCAGCCACACTAAACACATTAAATCGGCGGTGTTCGTCCACGTACCGAGGCTAGTGTCGATTTCCGGAGCGTTGCACTGTGGGTAGCTATCCTGTAGCTATCCCATAGTTCCCGCAGTCTCTCCCGCCCATTGGAATTCTGGGTTGAGATCCCAATGCAAGATGGTGCAAAAACAGTGTCACGGGTGATTCTGGGTAAATGTCGTCACTCATTCCTTCCTCCGTGAAAGCAACGACAGACAATCATTTCACGCCCTTTTTCCCTGGATCGCCCTGGCAGACGCCGTAGCATGGCAACCATGGAGCCCGTTTTGCCTTTTGTCACTGTCATCATATGTGTACTGGATGCTGCTGACAGAGGCAGTACTGCAGTGCTACACAGCAGCATTCATTTTCATTGCAAGGTAGCAGAGATGGTTACCAGTCATTCTGTACCGTCTGCTGTGCCCAGGGCTGGCTTTAGGAAGTGCGAGGCCCAATTCGAACAGTTTCGACGTGGCCCCAGCAGGGATGACCCCCCCCCAAAAAAAAAGCACTTAAAAAAAACCACCTTTCATTTCTTCCATGTATTATTTACTTTCCATGACTATATCCACATAACAAAATTATATATTACATACATTACATCATATATTATAAATATCAAGTTCATTAAGAGGAACTTTATTGTACACCTCACCTATATGTTTTTAAAACTTTATCTTCCTCGCTTTTTGTTTGACAAAATCTTTCAGTATATTGCCTAACTCTAAGCTCTTCATTACTTCGCATTCAATTGACATGATTGCCAAATTGTTTAATCGGTCTCCTTGCATTGTTGATCGCAGATATGTTTTAATTAGATTTAGCTTCGAGAAACTCCTCTCTCCTGAGGCTACCGTTACTGGAATAGTCAGGAAGATTCGAATTGCTATAAATAAATTTGGGAATGCTGTTGATCGGTTATTATATGCAAGAAATTGAAGGATTTTTAGGGGGTTTCTACAATCAGAAGAAATAATTGGCTTTAATGCTTCCAGTTCTTCACAAAGCATGTAGCCATTTATGTCAACTGATTTTACAGTTGAAACTTGTTCTTTTTCCTGCACTAGTTTCACATCTGTCAATGCAAGTTCCAGATCTGCAGCAGATTTTCATATGGTGTCTTTGGGAAGATTTTTGAATTTGCATAAAAATCCAAATAAACTCTCATGCTTTTGTAACTGTTCAAACCTTGGTTCAAGTGACTGTAAAGCTTTGTCTAACACTTGATTGAAGCATTGCACTCTGTAAGCTTCTTTCGGATCAGGAAAAGGCTCGTCTGCAGACTCATACTCAAACTGTTTTTTTCGTTTGCGCAAATGTTTAGTCTGGAATACTGGAGTCACATCTAGATCTTTGGCAAGTTCATTGGCACCAGTTAACACTTCTTGAAAACCCTTCGCTCTCTACATTTTTAACCAGTTACAAAGCTTTTCAAATGAAGAAATTCTTGCAGAAATATCCATTGTATCACTCTGCAGCTCTTTGTTCATAAAGTTCACTTGAAAAAGTAAATCATGCCAGAAAACTAGCGAAACCAAAAACCTATAATCCTTTATTTGAATAGCCAGCGATTCAGCTTCATTTTTTGCTTGAGCATCATCAGTTGTTTCTGCTACCTCTACAAGTGCATCATAAAACTCCCCTGCTTGGTACCGCAGAGCTTTGATGCTTTGCATTCTACATTCCCATCGTGTTTCGCAAAGAGGCTTCACCGAAAGGCCAATAACATCTTTTCTTAAAATAGTACATCTTTTAGTAGATGCAGAAAAAAGGACGTAAATACGCTGCAAGGCTCCAAAGAAACTCATCGCATCTGGACATGTTTTGGCCATGTCTCCCAAAATGAGATTATAGTTGTGACATGCACATGGTATAAAAAAAGCTCTTGGGTTTGTTTTCAAAAGTCGTGCTTGTACACCTGATATGTTTCCCTTCATATTTGCACCATTGTCATAGCCCTGCCCATGGATATTTGCAACGTCCAATCCCAGGTCTTTGAGTTCACTTAAAAGGATATTGTACAAATATTCACCTGTGCTGCTTTCTACTACTATGATCTTAATGAAACGTTCATATACTCCTGCTGGAATATTTGGTGATACACCATCAGCCACATATCTAATTGTCAATGACATTTGTTCTTGGTGACTAATGTCAGAAGTGCAGTCGAGTATAATAGTAAAATATTTAGCAACCTTAATTCGAGCTATTATTTCATGTTTAACAGCATTCCCTACAATACTAATAAGTTCATTTTGAATGTTTTTTCCTAAATAATGGTCATGTATTTCTTTGTTCTTGATTCTTCGTAAATGTTCCTGCATCACTGGGTCAAACTTTCCCAGTAATTCAATAACTCCAAGAAAATTTCCATTGTCTGATGTTCCCAGCCGTTCATCAGACCCACAAAATGATAAGTTTCATTCTGCTAGCAACTGAACGACAGCAACTAGTCTCTCAAAAACTTGATACCAGCGTTTTGCTTCTTGGTCAATAAGTTTTTGTTGTATTGAGTCAATGGTTTTTTGAGCAGATAACCTTTGCTGCAGGTCGCAGCAACTAAGCATAACTTGTAAATGTCCTTCTGAGTTTTTGTGCTCGGACAATCTCATATGAATATTAGACCAGTCATTAAAATCATTAGATGTTAATGAACTTGTCTCATTATTGCACAAAATCTTACAGTAATAACAAAAGATCTTGTCGGCTGACACTGAGTATATCACCCATGGACGAGGTACAATTTCATCATTTGAAAGTTTCCTTTTGCAGTGAAACTTTGAAAAGTGTTTCCCAATCTTATTTTTAGGGAAATCTTTTACAATAATTTTAGGTGGCCCTTGTTTTACTAAATACTCCCTGATACGCTGGCTAATGTATTCTGGCCAAGTTGCAGGATCATCAGATATTTCCATCTGGTCAGCAGAGTTGAAGTTGCCTTTCTGCTCTGGATCTAAACCAGTCACATCTTTATTAACAGAAAAGCATTCTTGACCCTCAGTACCTTCAGCATCAGTTACAAGCCTTTCTGTAGTCTTCTCTTCACCGTGACTGTCTTGAGTGTCTTCTTCAGACTGATTTGGCTCTTCAAATTCTTTGTCACTGCTGTCGTTCTCTGTCTGTGTCGTATGTTCTACTGGAGAATTTTCAACCATATCTGCATCTTCACTGAGCTCTTCTGGCTCAACAGTAGAATCAAGTCTGCTAAAATACTTGCTTAAAGCATCCTTTTGCTTCTGTCTTTCAACTGCTTTTGCCTTGCATATGGCTCTTTTCTTACTCCCACTTGGGTACTTTCTACCAATATCTCTTGATCTCTTGCCCATGTTGATAGAAGTCACCACATTCTAAAAGAATATTAATTATAGATTTTCACTTTCATATTAGGAAAATAATTTATGTTTTGATAGTTGTACAACTGATTTTCTTCAATAATGTTTATTTTATGCCCCCTCATTCCCCCCAGCACCGCCCGGCCCAGTGGAAACACTGCACCCTCCCAGCGCCGCCCGCCTTGCAGAAACAAACCCTCCTTCCTCAGCGCCACCCCGTCGAAACAGCTGTGGGCCAAAGAGGAAGGTTTGGGTGGGGGGGGGGGAGAGAAACGGCACACATAGGCAAAAGAAATATTCATTCTATGCATCCGAAGAAGTGGGCTGTAGCCCATGAAAGCTTATGTTGAAATAAATTTGTTAGTCTCTAAGGTGCCACAATTACTCCTGTTCTTTTTGCAGATACAGACTAACACGGCTGCTACTCTGAAACCTGGCACAAATAGGGTGACCAGATCACAGCAGTAAAATAGGACCCACCCCCTCCCCCCTCGGCCCCACCATCACACCCTCTTCACCCCCTAGACCCCACTGACTTGCTGCGTCCCTCCTAGTCAGTCAGCCACTCACCACTCGCTTCCTTTCACTTTCTCCCTCCCCTGCCAGAAACCCCTATGCTTGCCCCTAGAGCCCCTGCTGGCTCACTGCTCGCCTCTTTGTCCACCTGCCGCTTGCCCACCCGCTCGCCCCCGACTTGCTGCTGCACCCCCCTCCTGAGTACATAGCCTCATTCAGAGACCCAGGGATCACTATATTACTGCACACAGCAGTCAATGCAGTTGTAGATAAATCTCTGCATTATGCATTTTTGCATAACTTTTACATGACTTTGTATTGAACCTTGGTAATATGTTATAGTGGGCCCCAAGGTAGTATAATTAAGGTAAAAGAAAAATGTCTTTTTGCTAGAAGTAGAATGAGAACTTTCCTCTACTTTGTAATCAATTGCCCTATTGAATGAATGAGATGTGAATGAGGAAGGTGTGGAAGGCAGACACCTCCAGACAGCTGCAACCCTTGGAAAGGGGCTGGGAGCCAGACCAAGGAGCTTTGCCCAGGTCTGAGTGGGACAGAGTTTGGGTGCTGGGTGCAGTCTCTGGCCTGGGGCACAGGGTGGGGTGCACGAAGGGTGGAGGGGTGCAGGCTCTGGGAGGGAGTGCGGAGGGGTGGGTGCCGTGCAGGCTTTGGGACAGAGTTTGGGGGCTGGAGGAGGGTGCTGGGGGGGAAGAGACTGCCATGTGGCTTCCTTCCTCCCCTGATGCCCCTCACCATAGCCTCAGTGGGGGATGGAGCTGCCCCTTCCCCAGTGTTTGTAGGACTGGTGGCTGGGGGGAAACCCAGTCAAACTCTGGTTTTACTCTTTCACTAATGGGCCACTTAAACCCCTTACAAACTCCTTCCCGCCTCTCTCACTCCCCTTTTCTACTGGGCTTGTTTGATATTTTTGGTGGAGCCAGATGAAAACCACAAACCCCAGTGAGAACAGCAGGCTGGAAGACTAGACTGAACCCACCACCCAGCCTAGTCCATCCCAGAGCCCAGGACTGAGGGCAATGTCCCCCCACCCCCAGGCCACCTGTTTCCACTCCTGGCCTCTCCCAGCGCCGCCAGTGATTCTGTGTGGCTGCATCGGGTGGGATTTCAAGCGGACCCCTCAACCCCCCGCTAAATTCACCCCTGTTTTGCGACCATTCTGCACCAAGAGCACCTTCCTTCCCTGCCCTAGAGCTGCTGGATGGCTAGAAAGCTGAGCTGAGCATTTGACTGATCTAGAATATTATCATGCCCCCCCCCAAAAAAAACTTAATATCCACACAGCTTTGGGGGCCTATTCTTCCCCCCCCCCCCCCGCAGCCGGTCTATTTTATTGTTGCAGGGCAAATGAAGGAGCTATAGTTTAATGGAAATATTCAGCCCCTACAGTGGTCTTGCAGTAGGGAAAACAGAGTTGATGGGAAGGGAACTGGTTTGGATAGGAGCCTCAATCCCCTTCCTTTGCAAAATAATTTGGAAAGGGAATCAGATCACGCTGTGCCTCAGTTTCCCCTTCTGCAGGGAGATGGGGGGGAGATAAAAGTCTCAGCCTGACGTGTCATGTTGCAGACCTTTCGCATTCTCCCCTCTTGATGTATTTGATTTCCTCCTCCAAACCTCCGTCTCTCTCTCACCTGGAGTTCACAGCACTAAGTACCGGCTGGGGGCTTTTTCCCTGGGTTACATGACATGATCCCAACTTTAGTTCTGAAACAGACACAGGCAGGCACAAACTCACCCTCAAACAGCAACACCCCGAAAACCACAACACCAACCCAATATTACAAACCTAGGGGGAATGACAGAGTCAAACGCTCACCGATGGAAGCCCCAGCAGCTGTTCAGGTGAGTGAGGTCCACTGCAGAGATTCCTGTCTCCCACCAGACCAGAAGCTCCCTCGGCGTCTCCTCCAGGTGACTGCTGGGGGGAGGGGAGGGGTGGGGACAGGAGGAAGGCTGCAAGCACAAGTGCCTTCTCCTCCCTCCCCTCTCCTGACCTGCATTACCCAGGGGCTGTCTCTGCCTCAGCCTTCTGCCGGCCAGCGTCTCTCGTTGCCTAGCAGCAACAGCTGCTGCTTCCAGGAGATGCAGAACTTTGCTTCCGGGAGACAGCCGGCCAGCGCGGGGCCCCCTTCAGGGGCAGGGCCCAATTCAAGGGAATCTGACAAATCGGCTTAAAGCCGGCCCTGGCTGTGCCATTGTAAATTGGCGATGAGATAATGGTTATCAGTCGTTCTGTACCGTCTGCTGCTGTCATGGGTGATCCTGGCTGGCCTTCGCTGAGGTCGGCCGGGGGCGCAAAGACAAAAACGGGAATGACTCCAAGTCAATCCCTCCTTTATGTTTTATCTAAAAATAGAGTCAGTCCTGCCTAGAATATGGGGCAAGTGTACTACAAAACCAGTGTATCCGAGAACCAGAGAGCACAGCCACTTTGTGTCAGATCCTGCAGAAATTATTAGCTGCATGCCATTCTAGGGGGTGCCCCTGCAACAACCCCACCCATTGCTTCCCTCCTCCCCCAAGCTTCCTGGGCTACCATGGCAGTGTCACCCCATTTGTGTGATGAAGTAATAAAAAGTGCAGGAATAAGAAACACTGAGTTTTTAGTGAGATAAAATGAGGGGGAGGCAGCCTCCAGCTGCTATGATAGTCCAGGCAGGACATTAAATGGTGGGGGGAGAGGAGCCCAGCATCCCGCTGCTATGATAGTCCAGGCAGTACAGAATCTTTTCTTTAGACATGAAAGGCAGGGGCTGATGGAGCTCAGCCCCCAGTTGCTACGATGAGGACAGTTACCAGCGTTCTGTACCATCTACTGGGAATGACCGGGAGTCATTCCTATTTTTACCCAGGCACCCCCGGCCGACCTCACCTGAGGCCAGCCAGGAGCACTCACAGGATGATGAGGACAGCTAACAGTCCTTTTGTACGGTGCTGTCTGCCACCGGGGAGGGGAGGGGAGAAGATGCTATTATTCATTGCCGTAGCACCGCGTCTGCTAACAGCATACAGTAGACATAGGGTGACATATAAAAAAGTCAAGAAACGATTTTTTTCCCTTTTTTTTCACGGGGGGGGGGCGGGGTGGTAAATTGACTACATATACCCTGAACCACTCGGGAAAATGTTTTTGACCCTTCAGGCATTGGGAGCTCAGCCAAGAATGCAAATACTTTTCGGAGATTGCGGGACTGTGGGATAGCTGGAGTCCTCAGTACCCCCTCCCTCCCTCCATGAGCGTCCATTTGATTCTTTGGCAGATTTGCTCACCTCAGTGATCTTCCCCACAGTCTGGGTCAACTCCTCCTGTGTCTGATCAGGAGTTGGGAGGTTTGGGGGGAACCCGGGCCCGCCCTCTACTCCAGGTTCCAGCCCAGGGCCCTGTGGATTGCAGCTGTCTATAGTACCTCCTGTAACAGCTGCATGACACCTACAACTCCCTGGGCTACTTCCCAATGGCCGCCTCCAAACACCTTCTTTATCCTCACCACAGGATCTTCCTCCTGGTGTCTGATAACGCTTGTACTCCTTAGTCCTCCAGCAGCACACCCTGTCACTCTCAGCTCCTTGTGCCTCTTGCTCCCAGCTCCGCACACGCACTTCCTCTCCTCTGGCTCTCCCTTGCCTGACTGGAGTGAGCTCCTTTTTAAAACCCAGGTGCCCTGATTAGCCTGTCTTGATTGGCTGCAGGTGTTCTAATCAGTCTGTCTGCCTTAATTGGTTCCAGCAGGTTCCTGATTCCTCTAGTGCAGCCCCTGCTCTGGTCACTCAGGGAACACAAAACTACTCATCCAGTGACCAGTATATTTGCCCTCTGCTAGACACTTGTACCCCACTGGTTTGGGTCTGTCACAATATCTATCTATCTATCTATCTATCTATCTAAAAATTTAAAGTGTTACTACTTTATCATACATTTTAGTTGTTTACCTGAATGTAATGACTTGGAAATCATCCCACATTAAACATTTTCTCTTCATTAATTTCATGGGTAATTTCAGAAACTCATGAGGATAGATTCAAGTCCTTGACGTACATTTTTGGGCAAACACTACTGGCATGTTTTATTTTGTAATTAAGTGGCTAATCTAGGTGTGTTTCACTTCTATCTAAAGGATAGAAAAATGAATTAGAAGCTGAATGCATGTGTGTATATATGCCTGTTAAATCAATTAGTCATAAAAGCTTTACATTCTTATTGGCATAATAATGGAACATATATTGCAAAAATATTTGATAAAATATTAAAACAATAGAAAATTGAAGCTTGTGGAAAGCACAGCTTAAGAAATAAACGACAAGTAGCTGTCCAGGTAACTTTTCTTCCTTGTATTGTAATAAAGATTGTATTTAGCTAAACCTAAATACTATTACACACCAAAAAAACCCACCCTACATTAAAATAAAAGTATTAATTTTGTAAAAATCAAGTTAGGAAGTGCCACAATTAAGATTGCCTATGCAACCTTAATTTGGACTCCTCGCGCACATGGATTAAAATGCAGTCTTTAATTATATGATCCTGTATTACCTATATCACAGGAAATCCACCTCATTCAGTGCACAACATGGAAAGTGCTCTCTAAAGGTACAGCTATTCAATATTTTTCTACTCAAATCCTGCTCAGAAGACAGAATTGTTCATTTCTTCCTGGGAAACTAACAATTCCTCCAAAGCTCTAAGAAATCTCTATTGACTATGTGAAAATTGTGATCTTAAGGGCTTATAACTTGGCCAAATTTGGGTGATTTTCCTGAGTATGGTAAAAGACACATCCCTGATTCAAATTTCTAAATATCTGCTCTAAAACACAGGTGCACTAGAAATTTTTTTTAAAAGTCAACAGAATTTTTTAAATTTGGGCACAATAAGATTGTTTTCTCTATCTTTGTTATCAGAAATGGCTGAATCATTTTTATTTTATTTTTAATTAAGCCTGATGCATACATCCAGATGGAAAATTTCAGCCTGAATGGCTAAAGACTGCCCATGCAGACTAAACAAGGATTATTATCCCCAATATTCCGAAATTAAGCAATTTACAGATTTAAAGTATGAATGATGCCACATTGTTAAATGAGAGGAGGAAATTATGCAACTCTATAAATTGCATTCAGTTTTACCATTTTTATTTTATATCTATAGCACTAAAAGTGAGGTAGGTGCTTTAGAGACTACTATAATGAGGCCACACAGACAAAGAAAGTGGTATGAGAAATAACAAAAAGCAGGTAACTGGCCAGTGACAAACCCTATGACTAGAAAGTTAGATTGTTAGTTTATTAGGTTGTTGCTGTGCTGTTGTTTTTCCAGTTTACAGTTACAATCACAATTAATTTTCTGGAGGTAAATGTGAGTTTTACAGGCCCTATGAAAGAAGTTTATACTAAGGAGAGATATAGGGGAAGAGAAAGTCAGTGGTTCAAGGTATATAAAAGTGACAGGGGAGGAGAACATGAGAATGATTTGCAAAGGGTGGACTTACTTATATACCTTCTGTGGAGCTGAAGACAGCCAAGGCAGATATAAAATCAGATAGGAACAAGAACCTAGACTAGGTAAGGTTCTGAAGTTAAGGAAGTGACTGAAGCATCTTCGTTGCTGCTTTGTTAAATTATCACTTGGTGAGAGAGGAAGTGGCATTGATAAGACACAAGCCCTTCCATGTGCAGAGCTCCCAGTGACTTCAGTAGTTGTTCTGCACATGGAAGGATTGCAGAATTGAGCCCTATTGACTAGATAAACAGATTTTGAAAATCAACCAAGATGCAGGAGTGGTAGAGAGGTTGATCTGGAAATCAAATCACTACAAACATTGTATTATAAATGACTTACACATTCGCATTAAATATTTGGAAAATATATTTTGCTATATTTTTGGGATAGGAAAGATAAAGCTTAGTTATATTTATTTTTGCCCATTTACTATTCCAAAGCAAAATAACCAGCAGACCAATAACTTGCTTATGGAAGGAAAAGAAAGAGGCACTACATTTAATGTGTATGCTTAAATTGTACAGATACTGTAACCATTTTAATGGCTTCAACCATGCCTCATTTTGTCAGGCTGAGAAGAGACCAATTTAGAGTATTGTCTTTAACTACTCTGTGCTGAATACATTCTTAATATTATATTCCATATTTGATTATGTCTTGTAAGTGATATATATTCTCAGCTACTTTTTTTATCCTTGTAGTTCAGTTTAAATAGATGGGGTTTGAATGGGAGAACCATCTGGGATAAAAGAACAAGCCTGAAACTTCACACAGCCACTCAAAACCAGTCTTCTTAGAGGTTCATTTGAAGCTCTCCTTCCTCTCTCTGCCAGCATTCCTGGAAGATGGCAATTCTCATCCGCTACTCTCTCTGCCCCTGAAACATTCTGGCCTCCAGGTTCACCCACCCACATGCACTTTTAGAGAATAATGTCAAAACTCAGACAAATCTGTGCTTAGCGTGGTACATTTTGTTTGAATTTATGCACACTAATTTATCTTGTGTGTACAACACCCAGAGTGTCCATAAGATTTTGTTTTCCACACATGTTAAAGGGAGCTATGCTATGTTATCAGGTATGCATGAGATCACACTGTGTGCCAGAGTGCACTACAATGCAAAAGAAAAGATGCCCATTCTCAGATGGGCATAGCAATTTTTCTACAGGAGTATCACGGAGGGCAAAAGAAATTGTAGGCTAGAGAGGGTTACAATCTGTGAGGCAGAGAATGCAGGAAATCTTCACCTGAATATTTAAACACTGCTGATGGGGAAGGAAGAATGTCTTTGTGACACTCTGTACTTCAAAGTAGCATCCTGGAACTCTCACAAGCACTATTGTCATATAGTTATGTTTTGTACAAAGTATGCCTTTTGAGGTGTCATTATAAAAATCTTGATCTGTTGAACATTAAGATCCTGTTGGATTGTATGAGCTATCATTATATGTGAAGTTATGAAGCATGACTATAGGTGTTACTGAAATATGTTGGTTTGGGAGACACCCACAACCAACCTTTCAATTGCAACAAAGGACCAGCCAGACTTGCTGATGGCTCATTCAAGAGAATCCACTCTACCAATGGTCATCCCAGAGACTTCTCAGAGGGACCACATAAGCAATGGAGACTGCTTGACCAATGAGGACGGCCTGATCCCCATGTCACAGCAAAGATCTTTCCAACAAGCTGGAAGAGAATACAAAAGAGGGGAAGTGACATCATCACTGGGTCTCTCCCTCTCCCCCCACCCCCATCTCAACACGTGGAAGAACATCTGGAAGAGAAACATTTTGAACTAGGGCAGGGTGTCCCCAAGCTGGAAAGCAGTCACAGCCTATGTATTGAGAATCTGTAGCCCGTTCGTACCATCTGTCAGGGTGAAACACTGCTTGATTCAAATCCTGCTTTGTTTATAGAATTTAGAGTGCAAATTGAGTTTTGCTTCTTAAGTAACCAACTTTGATCTCTATACTAGCTACTTGCAATAACTTAAAATCTATCTGTAGTTAATAAACATGTTTTATATTTTACCTAAACAGTGTGTTTTGGTTGAAGTCCTTGGAGAATCTCAGCTTGGTTTACAAAGGCTAGTGTGTGTCCATTCCACATTGATAGAGCAACAAATGAATGTGTTTGTTCTCTGAAGACATACAAATATGGGAAAAGGTTGTTCACAAGATTCACCCTCCGAATCTCTGCCTGACTCTCTCCATTTCCTCTAAGAGTAGGATGTTTCTCCTTGAGAGTGCAAGTTCATTGTCTGAGTTGCCACAGACTTTCACAAATACAATTATTCTTTAAAATGAAGCATCATGACAAAATTACATAATATAGTATATGGGGTGATCTATGGTAAAATTATTGAACTGCTTGAATAATTGCCGTTCCTGAGGTTTCCAGATTGGACTCCGAAATTTAAGATCCTTATCCTCTTGTTGCTTTCTTCTTTCCTAAATGGTGCAAGTTGGGTGGATGTATACATTATGACAATAAGATGCTAGTATAAAAAAAGTCTAACTGTGATTTTGTTGGTGTTAAATCAAAATATCACATATATGCTAGTAGAAGTATTGCATCAAGTAACATTTAAGACACTGGTAAATGGGATAGCTACAAATTTATTATATTATAATTTATTTATGTAACAATTATTACAGAGACTAAAAATTATCTACAACTATGCATTTATATTATCCTTTTGCTATAACAATATCTATTGGGCAAACGAGGGATGATATTCTCTTTCAGATCCTAGATATGCATAAACTCAGAAGGCTGAATGCTTGCAAAGACCAGATTGGATCAGTTTCTAATTATTTATTGTTTTATAGCCCTCACAACATGCTAGGCAATTTAGACATACAAGAAGTCCCGATCTCTGCCAGAAAAAAGCTTAAAACTAAGCCCTCAGTCCTGCAATGATATCAGGTAGCATGCACCGTGCAGAGTTCTGTTGACTTTGATGGATGCATTGGCAACAATGCAGAGGTCTGCACTAACGAAACCGAGGGCAGAATCAGGATCTTGCATACAGAAGTATGTTTTAACTTTGAGAAAACTAATTTGAAACATTTGTCTTAATGTGAAATCCTTGTGGAGACAAGGCACCAGTGGTTTTTATCTCTATGTATCTATTTAAGGTTAACCCAATTCCTACCCTATTATGTGAACTAGCTACACTGAGGGGAAAACTGCAGTGCCTTGTCTCCACTAAGATTTTACATTATATTAGTTATCTCGAGTTAGCTACCTCGATTAAAAAAAATTACCTTGTTTTAGTGACAACAAAGCCTAAAAAGTGAAAGAAAAAAGGGAAAAAAATACAAGATTGTTTTAAAAATGTATTTCCTCTTGCACCTAGTCTTACTTTTCATTGTATCCTGACAAGCTGTAGCTTTCACTATTTTTTTTATCATTTTGTTTTTGTTTTCATGCCTCACTATTGTTTTCTCCAGTGTCCCTTCCCTCATATTAGTTTAACCTTTGCATCTTTTCTGTTTGCTACTTCACACCTTGTCTATTTTCCCAATCTTCATTAGAGTTACTCCAGAAGTAACCCCCATGCAACTGTGATAAAAATCTGCCCTATTGTGTGCAGCATATAATTAATTACAAGTTCAGGCATAGCGGGCCAAGTTTACCTTCAGTTGAATAAGTTCAACACTCTATATCTCCATTGACATTAGCAGGGATGCACCAGAATGAAAGAGGAGTATGGCCAATTCCTACATATACTTTGAAGCTAAATACTAATAAGATTTATACACATTACAACTTGATGTGTAGAATTTCAGTTGTCCTTAGTGTCTTTGTTAATTGATAATCAAGCCCACTACACAGCACCAATCTTAACCTTTTATAAAATAAAGAATAATGGCGATAAACATAAAAAGGCAAAGGCTGAAAGACAAATAAACTAAGAATTTTTCATGCTATTCTTTCTCCCAGAAGATGTTGGCTATAATCACTTCTGACTTCTACTTGTCAACAAAGCAGATGCAGAAATAACAAATAAAGACTAAAAAGTTATTCTATGCACCATGTGTTTTTAACTGAGTGTGTTATTATATTTATATATATATATGTACACACACACATATATATATGTTAAGCAAAGTTAGAACAGTGATTACTGTCTGAGCATGGTAGAGTGCACATTGTACAAATGGCTTGATTTACAAGGCAGAATTGCAAACTGACATAATTTGGGGAAAATCTTTTTATATTTTCTATGTGTCTTAATGTAATGTGCACAACTCAGACAGGAACACTTATTTAATAAACTATGCCAAATACGGTTGCCAACTTTCTAAATCGCACAAAACTGAACACCTTGCCCCGCCCCTCCTCCCGCAGGCCCTGACACTTCCTAACCCCTTCTCTGAGGCCCCACCCCACTTACTGCACCCCTCTTCCCTCTGTCACTCGCTCTCCCCCACCTTCACTCACTTTCACCGGGTTGGTGCAGGGAGCTGGGGTGCGGGAGGGGGTGTGGGTTCCAGCTGGAGGCATGAGCTCTGGTGTAGGGCCATGGATCAGGAGTTTGGGGTGCAGGAGGGGGCTCAGGGATGGGGCAGGGGGTGGAGTGCAGGCTCCAGCTGGGCGGCACTTACCTCAGGCAGTTCCCGGAACCAGCCAGCTCCTAGGCAGATGGGCCAGTGGGCTCTGTGCACTGCCTGTGCCCACAGGTGCTACCCCTGCAGCTCCCATTGGCTGTGGTTCCTGGCACCAGCACTCAGGGTGGGGGCACTTTGCGGAGCCCCCACGGCTACCCATGCCTAGGGACCGGACATGCCAGCTGCTTCAACACTCTGACACAATTCCCCATAGTTTGGCACTGGGCTCAGGGATTTACCTTTTGCTATTCCTATGAAAAGATACCTAAATTTGGCCAAATTATAAGCTTTCGAAAAATCTTAGTTCCCAGATTCTCAGAAGAGACTTGTTAGAGTTTGGCAACTAAATTCTCCAAAGATTCTGTCCGCATTTAGCATGTTCTAGCCCCTCATAGCTTGTGTGTGTCACTGGACTGCACATGAGCCATCACCACAGAGCATGCTCTAACCTAGGGGCTGAATAGGACTTTCCCTTTAGTTGCTACTCCCATCTGCAGCAAGCCACTGTGATGTCAGGCACAGGAACTGAGAGCAAAGAGACAGTCTGTCCTGTGCTCACAATGCCCCATTCTCCTGCAGGCACTGAAGCTGCCTGATAAAACTACAGAAGGTACAAGAGCCAGATCTGGGTGCATGTGTACAAGGGGGCCAAATTAAGGTTGCAGAAGCAACCTTAATTCTGGCATTTCCTAACTTCTGAGTCCCTGATTTTGCAACCTTACATTCTTCTAATGTAATTTTTGTGTGATATTGTCAGGAGTAAGGCTCTACAGCTGCACCTGCTCAGTGCCCAACTCCTTAATGCATCAGCTATGCTGCCTGATAGACTGCCCTGCTGGATTGGTTGAATAAACTAGAAGGCCAGTTCTTGAGCTCAGCAGCAGCTCGCTTTCTGCCTCCCTGTGCTTGTCTCTCACCAAGCTCTGCACATGTTCTGCTCCTCCACAGTTCCAGCCCAGAACCTGCCCTGAACCTAGCCTCATTCCCATCCTGTCCCAGCCTTGCTCCTTCCTTCCCTGACTCCTAGTAATCCAATTCTAACCCTTGGCTCTGATTCCTGACTCCAATTCTGTCTTGAACCTGTCGCTCTGGCATTTGGACTCTGACTCCAATTCTGACCTGCTTCCTGGTTCTGGCCTTATCTTGACCCTGGCTCTGGCATTCAGACTCTGAACACTAAAGCTGACTCCTGCTCTGGCCACTAAGCCTGACTGCCTATGACCCAGTCTCCTGACAGACATCAGGACACCCTTTTTGGACCTTTTAACTACACGTACCACACCGAATCACATACCATCCATCACAACAGTTTTGTATTATGTGCATTTAGAAAATAATTTCAGTGTTCATTTACATTTTTGCAGGGGTGAAAGTAACTTAAAGGACATACTGGTATGTCAGAGTCCTGAGCAGGGCTGTGGCCTCAACAGGAAGAGGTGGAGCCTTTCAAGATTTAAAGGCCCTGGGGCTCCGGCTGTGGCTGGGAGCCTTAGGGCCTTTAAATCACCCCGGAGCTACCAGATGCAGAGGTGGCTGGGAACCCCGGGGCTCAGGCATGAATTAAAGGGCCCGGGGCTCTGGCCACAGTGGAGGTCCGGGCCCTTTAAATCCCCGCAGGAGCCCTGCCGCTGCTACGGGGTGGCAGGGCTCGGGTGGGGATTTAAAGGGCCTGAGGCTTCAGCCTGCGGGGATCCTCAGGCTCTTTAAAGCACTGCTGGAGCTCCAGCAGCGGCGCTTTAAAGGGACTGGGGCTTCCCGCAGGGGCTGGAGCTCCAAGCCCCTTAAATCCCCACCCAAGCCCGGCTGCAGGAGCTCTGGCGGTGATTTAAAGGGCCATGGGTTCCCCACAGGGGCTGGAGCCCTGGCCCTTTAAATCACCATCAGAGAAGCCGGTCCAGTCCAGCACAGTGTACTGGCTCCTGCCGGTACGCTGGACCGGACCGGACTGGCTTACTTTCACCTCTGCACTTTTGATATGTCTCTGTTAATTCGCTAGAAATCAGGTCACAAGTTCTTGTTTGATTTAAATTGTATAGTAAATATATAGAGACAATATCAGTTAAGATAAATTGAGGCTTATCTTGTGCCTGATGTATTGCAATCCACAAAACTTCACACTTTGCAAGCCCTCTCTTTTGCAACAGGAAGTTGTTATCTCAGATACTTCAACAGTTCACCAATATCACAGAATCACACGAGTCAGGCAATCTCTAAGATAGCGAGGAAGGAACCAAATCCTTCTGGCAATATATAGCAAAACAAACAACATACACGTCACCAGGAAACCTATCAGGATCTAGTCCAGACTGTGGAGCACAGAAGCATTATTATTATTTGTATTACCGTAGCAGCCAGAGGCCTCTACTGAGATTGACGCCCCATTGTCCTAGGCATTGTACAAATTCATAGTAAGAGGCAGTCCCTACCCTAAGGAATTTACAACCTAGATAGACAAGACAAAGGATGAAAGGGAAAAACAGAGGCACAGAAAGGTGAAGTGACTTGCCCAACTTATGGGCAAGGACACAAGAGGTCAGTGACAGAGCTAGGGACAGAATCTAGATCTCATGCCTTCTAGTCTAGTGCTTATCCACTAGACCACACCATTCTAGTGCTTCCAGTAAGAATCTTACCCAAATAAATAGTCCGTCTATACTATCTGAAGCTAAAAGGCAGTCTTCAAATGCAGCCCCGTGTGCAGCACTGAAGTAATCCAGTCTTTGTACTTTGTTAGTAAAATACATTAAAAATGATGGCCTGTCTTGCAGAACTGTTTCTTCCACAGCTTATCAGTTTCCTATCCATGTTCACCATTCCTCAGTGGTCGAATAAGATTGATAATAAAATTTAATGTAAATGTGGTTGATCACAAATCTTTGAGATGCATGAACAAATAGAATGATGTGTATCTTGGGGAGAGGGAGATTTGCATGGCTTCATTTTTCAAGTGCTAAAACAGAAATGCAGGCTGGCCCACTTCTTTCACATATAGTAAATTTCCTTAGGTCTATGAAGATTAGGATTTATTTCCCATGTACTCACTCAGTTCCCATTAGTGTAATTACCTTCTGCCTAACTAACCCTTTCTGTCATTTCAGTTGAATATAGTAATATTTTTTTTATTTTCTACCCTGAACTATTACATGCAATGCTGCTGTGAACTGTTAAACAGATGCTGCATACTACCCAAAGATGGCAGCCCATCAGTGGCAGGTGAGGCAATTACTTCTTTAGATATTTCAGAGTCTTCCAGGATGAATAATGCTATATAAATGTAAGGTGATGATGATATGAGACTTAGGCTAGGTACTGAACTTCGCCTTTCAGGCACTAACTCAGATAGGGCAGAAAAGGTAACATTAATGAGATTTCAGCCAGATTATGGAAACAGCAAATGCTTAATGTATTATTCAAAAGCATTTTTTAGAAGTCAGTTGACAGTGACCTTAGAGCCTTTTGCTACTGGCGGAAGTCTGCAGGCTTTTAACATACAAATCAAATATTCTGTTGATTATTCAATCAAGGCATTTGCTATTGTCCCTAAAAAACAGGTGAAAGTTATATTCAATATACCTATCAGTTAAAATACATATGGGACTCACGGAGTGTGACTGGTGGGATCGTGTAGATTTTCTAGAATACTTTCTCTAGCAGGAGCAGGAGCAAAATAGCTCACTTTAAAGAGATAATAACTAGTTGAATGATCTTCTCTGAAGCAGTTTCTATATATACCTCACTCCTGGCCAGCCTTGGAAATGGTCAGTAAATGACATTGGGAGAAGGGAAGATGAGTAGACCCAATCCTCAGAAACTGACAATCCTTGAGGGAGGACCATCGAGCTGTGCCTAATTAAGAAACAGGAAATAAAAGAAGATGAGCCCATGCAGGGTCTTCCAAAAATGGCTTGGGGACTAAACTTTCCTCTGTGTGAATCACAAGGAACTCTTGGGCTGCTAACCTAGGGTCAGCAAGAAAAGCTACTTCTTAGATCAAATGAACTGGAATATGGGAAAATTTAAGTATCCCCTGGAATAAAGGGGGTTATTTTCCACTTTATCCTTGGAGAAATGCTTGCAGAACTTTGTAATACGGGGAAAATTTAAGTATCCCCTGGAATAAAGGGGGTTATTTTCCACTTTATCCTTGGAGAAATGCTTGCAGAACTTTGTTATTGGTCTATTTTTCCCTGAGTGCATGGAACTATGTTGGTTATGTTCTGTCGGTCAAGGTTACATGGGCTGGTTCTGTTCCCATTTAGGTAAATGAAAAAATAAGAGCAGGATTAAGAGCTGGGGTCTGGGTTTTTATTTCCACTTGCTACCAGAGACCATACTGAATTCTTCCATGAGAAATGAGAGGACACAGTATATTTACTGCTGTCGCAATGTAAAACAGGCTATGAATATTCCTGGAGTAAGTCAGACTATGGCAATGCTTGAAGGTGGGAACACTATTCATTTTCATTTATCTTTGTTGGAGAAGTATGAACAAGCATAGACCCTTCTTCACTCTTTGTGTAGTGGGGGATGTGAGCAGCCAACCAAGACTCTACTTGGTTTATCTTTCATACATTCTCCCAGTACTACAAAAACACTGGTATTTAAAAACATATCTACATCAAATAGAAAAAAGAAAAATAAAATCCTCAAGGAAATGCCACACATTTTTGTGGAAGAGCCATGCAGATATCTATTATCCCCAATTGTAACTCATCTCTGCTGACTGAACGGTTTCTACAATGTTTCTGAACTTATATCCTGGAGAGACATAGCTCCCTGTTTAAATACATCATCGCATGAAGGACAAATGTTGCACACAGATGAGCTGGCATGTTTCCTCATTGATTAAAAGAGTGGATCAGGGAACTTGTCTTATTGAAGGTGTTACTTACCTCCTGTCTCAACTGAGCTCTTAGCATCCTGGCAAATCCTGTTGTCCAAGATGAGCTGTCTGGTGAAAACTTTGGGGCCTGCCCCCAGACCAGAGTGTTGAACTCTGGAAGCAGAAGGAGATACTGAAACTCCTGTATAACTATCAGATAGCAAGGAGTATGTATATGCCATTTGGGATAAAATAGCATAACCTGAAGAGAAGACAACTGCTCTGAGAATTACTTGCACTCAAGCAGTTAAGGTTACATATGCAGTCTTGGGTCATGCTAGACTCAATTTCTGTTTTCCAGCCAGCTCTAGATCCCCAGCTGCTGTTAAGGTGTATTTCAAACAACTGAATAGAGGGGAGAATTTGCACCAGCTACTAACAGCCCCAACGAAGTGTTCCAGCAGACAGGATTTGCTAGGGTGTGCAACAGGGTTGGGCAAACTATGGTCCCTGAGCTGGATCTGGCCCGTGAGCAGTTTCAAGCTGGCTAACGATCTGCACCATGCTGCTCGGCCCTGCTCCGGTGCTCTGGCCAGGGCACTGGGTTGGGCGGGGGGGCGCACCCCATGGCTCCCAGAAGCTGCGGCATGGACCCGCTCCAGCTCCTACATGCTCCAATGGCCTCCTCCAGTGCTCCAATGGGAGCTGCAGTGGCGGTGCCTGTGGACGGGACAGCGTGCAGAGCTGCCTGGCCACACCTCCGCGTAGGAGCTGGAGAAGGGACATGCCATTGCTTCTGGGAGACGCTTCAGGTAAGTGCCGCTCTGCCCCAGCCCTGAACCCCCTCCCATCCTCCAAACCCCTAAGTCCCAGACCAGTATATCTTTCTATACCTCCAAACTCCTCATCCCCAGCCCCACCCCAGAGCCCTCACCCCTCCCCAGCACTCCAACCCCAATTTTGTGAGCCTTCATGGCCTGCCACACAATTTCTATTTCTTGATGTGGCCCTCAGGCCAAAAAAGTGTGCCCATCCCTGGTGTACAAGAACCTTGGCCAAGTGCCTGTGTCCATGACCTGGAAGGGGGGTGGCACAAGAGCCATGTAAAGATTCTTTTTGACAGGGGAATACTCCTATGGCTGCATTAATTGCTTTTAAGGGTGCTTTGCACTGCCAGAGTGGCACAAAGCCAGCCCAGATAAGGGCCCTGACACAACAAAGTATTAACCATTCCAGATTTAGGAAACCAGAAGAGTGAATGACTAGGCAGTGGTTGTACTAAATCTGCAGCATATTATACCAAACAATGCTGCCACTGTTACCTTGTCATCTCCACCTGTTGTGTTTTACCATATGATTAGAGTGACTAAACTCCTACAGGTGCAGACTGATTTTATTATATGGGTGTATTGTGCATAGCACAATGGGATACTGGTCTCTAACTGGGGACTCTTGGCTCTACTGCAGTACAAGTAAATCATAGAGTAATGAAAGACAGTTTGTATAATTAATTTATCACTGCTCAAAAGCCTGCAATTCTAACACTGCTATTTAATTTGACACAAATACTTTGCAGTCAGTGTCAATGTTCCCTCAATTTTTTTTCCATCCATGTGCGGAATGAATTATCGAGGTAATGTGCAGATGTGCACCACCAGTAGAAACAAAATACCTAGGTATAATATATAGATAGATAGATGTTAAAAGTTTCCATAGAGATAATTACTTCATCTAGGACAGGTTAGGCATTTTAGAACTCACTACTCAAAGAATTAAATTTAAGTGTAAGAGAGAAATAAAAATTATGAAATGCATAGAGCAGTCAAAAACACAAATAACAGCACTTTGAAAATATAAAATTACAGTCAATGTATGTGAGTTAACAACAACAACCATAATACAAGTATATGTTGGGAGGTGAGTCTGAAAGATGTGTGTGTGGAGGGGGTGGTGTGAGACAGAGATGTGCGTTGCCCCTTTAAGTATGTTCACATGGATCCAGGGTGGGAGAACACATCTCCCAGACCACATTCCTCACTGAAAAGGAACCTTTTTTTTCTTGTTCGTCTGGTGGAGAGAGGCAGCTCTGTGGAGGTTACTGTCATTCTAGTGTTTACATATCAGTTTACAGTGTTATGATTCACAATGGAAAAAGACAGAAATTCAGGGATTGTTTTAATTGAAGTGCAGAATTTCAGATGATGGCAAAATGCAGCCCAAATGGTGGAGCGTCACTAAAATTCTGAGTGCTACTCTTTTTTTCCAGCCCTATGGTTTGCTGCTGTATGTTGCCCTTTTAAGTATATTGGCACTTAAAGCAGACACAACAGCAGCAGCCACCAGCTAGCTCCTTTCGTGTCACTCCTGAGCTCTGTCACATTCCCCTCCTGGCTCTGCAGAGATGGGGTACAGGGCGGAGGGCGGGGGACACCCTGACATCAGCACACCTGCCCCTATGCACAGCAAGCAGGAGGTCCTGGGAGCAAGTCCCAGGCAGAGGCCAGAAGCAGCACAGCAGTGGGTGGAGAGACATCTGAAGTGCACAGCACTTGGTAGCTTGCTGAGCGGCTGCCTACACATGCAGCTTAGAGGGAGCTTTGGTCATGGTACTTCTATTATGCTTGTAAACAGAATGAGAACTCAAACACCACATGTAAAAAAAAAATACTCTGTCATATTTGGATTTATGTATCATTTAATCATTTTCTAAAGGGAGTTAGAAGATGTAGTTTCTACCCTCAAATTCCACTTTCCTGCTATATATCTCATATATGTTATTTCACCTGTATGGGAGCTCAGTTTCCTCAACCATAAAATGAATATGATACTGACTCTCTTTGAAAAGGGCTTTCAATCCGTGGGTGAAAAAATGCTTATTGTAACAGGAGAAAATTACATCCATTATTTTATTGTGTTTGGCTTTTTTCAGTTATAATAATCCACAATTTTATTCATAGCATGGGTTGGCAATTTTAAAACATTTTAAAGTGGAAATATGGACCAAAACAAAATCCCAGAAAAGAATGTCTGAAATCCTGATTAATTTTTTGCAGTTTGGACACATCTTAATCTTCCAAAGCATGTACACCTTTTAGGAGGTTGAGTTGCATTGGGGAGGAGAGGAGGAATGCTCCCTGAGTAGCAGAACCTGGAAATATTAAATGTTTGAAACCAGAAATCCCCCTGGGAAGTGGGTGAAATACAGTGAGAGGTACACCCTTTCTACATTCTATTCAACAATTGTAGGCAAGCACTAACACTAGCACCGCCAATCCAATTACCCTGATTTCACCACTCCCAGATGCTCTTTCCCTCCTCCCTCTGTGTTCTCAATTGCCAATAACAATATTATAGCTGGACTTTGCACAGATGTGCTGGAGAAGGGTTCCTTGCACCCTCTCCTTCCCCACAAAATTCCTAAATGGCCCTTGTTGATCTTTTGTAGCATTTCTTTCCAGAGGCTCGTTCGTATTACAACCTTGCTGCCTTGGAAAATCACCCCATCTAGCACAGTCAATTCATGTCTGCAGTTCTAATAGAGAGCAACTGCTTATTTCTTCAAACCACCCTTTAATTATCACTTATTTAAAGATCCCCAATGATTCATTTCATCTTTTTCTGTTTCCCCTCTTACTTGCTGCAGTTCTTTGTTAGCTATGGGCAATCAATCTACATAGGCTTTCATTTCTATCCCTGAGGTCTTCTTCAGTATCGTAATGGGAGTTATCACTCTGGAAAATGCATTTGCAGTAAACATGAATTTACCAAGTATGTGGGTTACAACCAAATCATACTTCTGCATTCTTATCATCATTCCTTGAAACCTTATAATACAGTCATTTTGCAGTTTGCCAGATAATGCTATCATGGGCTTGTGGTCCGTTACAACATCCATTACCTGGCCGAAAGTACATTGATTGAATCGCTCATAGACAAACAATATTCCTAAAAGTTCTTTCGGAAAGTGTGGATATCTGATTTCTGCATCAATGATTTGGATACCAACCATCATCATGTTTCTGTAAAATCACTGCATCTAAATCCAGATTATGAAGCATTCATTGAAATTTTAACAGACCAGCCTGGTGTGTAAAATTCAGCACTGGCTCTTGCAGCAGTTGTTGTTTCAAACTTTCCAATAAGTCCACCTGTTCTGCACCATCATTATTTTTTATGTTTTAGGAGTTTCCTCAAAGCCTTTGCTTTTGTAGATAAATTAGGTATACATTTTCCAAGACAATTAACCATCCTCAGGAACCATTAGACATCTTTCTTTTACTGGGGGTGTGGCATCATTTCAATGGTTGAAACCTTCATCTCAACAGGTTTTACATTTTGCTGGAAATAAGATCACCCACAAAAGTCAGTTCTGTAACCCCTAAAACACATTTCGTTTCAATTTGCAGCTGTAGTGGCAAAGACTTTCTGAAATCTACAATCATGCTCTCTTTAGTTGAGCCACAGATTACAATGTCATTCATTGAGGTGTCAACACCATTAATATATTGATAGATCATAGCTACTATATTGTGGTACAGTTCTGGTGCTGAAGCTATGCAGAAGGGTTGGCATAAGAATCTGTATATTCCAAATGGGATACTAAATGTGCATAGTTTTGACCTTTCTTCAGTTAATTTTAGTTGCCAAAATCCTGAGGAAGCATCCAGTTTACTGAAATATTGAGCATCTGCAAACTGACAGAGACATACTCTCTTCCTCGATTGGCAGTTTGAAATATTCTCTTTTTAAGGCATAGTTGAGGTCTCTCAGATCTAAGCATATGCATTGCTGGCTGTTATTTTTCTCCACAATGATTAGGGAGCTGATCCTTTCCATTGGCTACTCAATTTTTTCATAGAATATCAGGGTTGGAATGGACCTCAGGAGGTCATCTAGTCCAACCCCGTGCTCAAAGCAGGACCAATCCCCAGACAGATTGTTACCCCACTTCCCTAAAGGTCCCCTTCAAGGATTGAACTCACAACCCTGGTTAATGCTCAAACCACTAAGCTATCCCTCCCACCACTGCTTCCATCCTTGTGAGCCCAGCCTTGAGTTTATCACAGAGTGCAACTGGCACCTTTCTACATGGATGGATAACTGGGGCTATCTGCTTGTTTATTTGGATTATATATTAATTCTGCAAGCAACTCAAAACTTGAAACAGATCATGATATTCCCAAATGGGTGTCTCATCACCAGATTCAGTCTGATATTGTAGCGAGAGCACCCATTTTACCAAGTGAGTTTTTCTACACGTGGACAGACTTAAAACTGGTGTCACCTCTCTTGGCACTACAATGAACAGGATGGTGTTTTTATATTTCATACTAGCAGCACACCGCCCTTTCACTGGCATATTTATTCCAGAATAAACCAGTTACTTTTAGTTTTTTGGTCCCAGTTTTGGTCTTATCTTCAGTCTCTCATACCGTTGTTCAGACAGAACATTAACCTGAGCTCCTGTGTCTGCTTTGAGTAGAATAATTGTTTCATTCACTTTCATCAACAGTACCCAGTCCCTCTCATCAGCTTACTTGATCCCAACATGTCTAAGTAAAACTCCTCAACAGGTTGTCTTCATTGTATGCCCTTGGCTTTTCTGGCATTTGGGATATGCAGCATTTTGCAAAATGATTTTTTCCCCACATATGTGAGAGAGCTTCTGAAAGGCAAAACAGTTGTTTGGGGTTTTGCTCAGATCCACCTTTTACACATAACCATCTGTACCCAGTCTACTCTCCTGATGGTGGTTTTCAGGAGACTATGGTTAGTTCCACTTTTTGATTTGATCTTTTCTGGCTACATTCTTTTTTATTTAGTACCATTTCCAATGAATTCAGCTCTTTGACTTGTGTGCTTTTACAGTTTCATGGAGCAGACTCTCTCAACATATTGCCTTTAATGACACAAATGATTCTATCTCTGACCAGAGATTCTGTCACCAGAGGCACCGGTCTTACTGAATCTTCTCATTTCTATTACATATTGCTCTATGCTATCAGTTTTTTGCATGCATGTAAAAAATTGGTGTCTCTGAAAAGTCTCAGTCTTTTCTGGCAAGCAATGTTCCTCAAATTTAATCAGTATTTTACTTAACTTCAATCGTTAACCTTCTTCAGACTTAAAGTTGTTATAAATGCTTACTCCCCCAAAACATGCAAGAAGATTGATGATTACACGTTATCATTTTTCTCCTCTGCCCTTATGGTTGCTAAATACAATTCAAGTCTGTCAGAATTTTTTCTAGTTCTCTGCCAACATTGACAATTGCAGACTGGATGGAGGTTGCAACACATCCATGTTTGGCTTTCTTCCCTTCTTAAGCTTGTCAAACTACTATCATGATCATAAATAGATAACAAAGCCTTTGATCTTTGTTTGCTGCTCCACGTGCTCCCTTTTCCTACATTTTTAGTTTCAAGAACAGGAAGTAACCTCAGAATTACTGCAGATGCTCTCTCATTCAGCACTTCTGACACTATGTAATAGCAATCTTTGGGTTCAGTAAACAACAAACCAGTGAATGAGAAAGGAAGAGACGGGCCAGCGATGGAGAAATAGAACTCAGGAACAGGTTTGCTGAGTTGGAAAATGAAGATGGAGCACAGCAGGCTGCTGAAGGAGAGAGGGCAAGGAAAAAGAGACGAGCAGTTAGTCCTGCAGAAGGAGGGGAGGAGTCAATGGAGGCGACACCAAGTATGAGCCCTAGGAGGATTGTAAGGGCGAATACAAATCGAGAGGACTTGCGGCCAGCTGGTGTGGGGGATAGACCGGAGAATCACACTGTCGCCAGGAAAAGAGAAGTCTACGTGATTGGAGACTCTTTACTGAGAAGAATAGACAGGCCTGTAACTAGACCTGATCGGGAGAACAGAAGGGTGTGCTGTCTGCCAGGGGCTAAGATACAGGATGTGGACCTGAGACTGAATAGGATCCTAGCGGGAGCGGGAAAGAATCCGTTGATTGTCCTTCATGTGGGAAAGAATGATACGGCTAGTTACTCGCTGGACTGTATCAAGGAGGACTATGCCAGACTGGGGAAGACACTCAAAGAAATCGAGGCTCAGGTGATCTTCAGTGGGATTCTGCCAGTTCCTAGAGCAGGGCGACGAAGGAGTGACAAGATTATGGCGATCAACAGATGGCTCAGGCATTGGTGTTATAAGGAGGGCTTTGGGATGTACGGTCATTGGGAAGCCTTTACGGATAGACAACTGTTCGCTCAGGATGGACTTCATCTAAGTAAGGAGGGAAATAGAATTCTAGGATGGAGGCTCGCCGACCTCATCAAGAGAGCTTTAAACTAGGAAGTTGGGGGAGATGGTTGGGAGATGTTCAGGAGATCTCCACGCCGGAATATAACCTAGAGAGGGAAATAAACAAAGTGAGAGGGGATACCCTTGCGGACCAAAGAATTGATCCAAGGAGGAATAGTGGAGTAGAAACCAGATTAACGGGTGATGCTGGTGGTAGAAGGTCTGTGCACGACGGGGGAAAGAATGTCACTGATGGCAAACGCCAAAAATTAAAATGTCTGTACACTAATGCGAGGAGCCTAGGTAACAAGATGGAGGAACTGGAGCTACTGGTGCAGGAAGTGAAACCGGAAATTATAGGGATAACAGAAACCTGGTGGAATAGTACTCATGACTGGAGTACAGGTATTGAAGGCTATGTGCTGTTTAGAAAAGACAGGAAGAAAGGCAAGGGTGGTGGAGTAGCCTTGTACATCAATGATGAGATTAACTGTAATGAAATAAGAAGCGATGGAATGGATAAGACAGAGTCTGTCTGGGCAAAAATCACACTGGGTAAAAAAGCAACTAGAGCTTCCCCTGAGATAGTGCTTGGGGTGTGCTCTAGACCGCCGGGATCTGATTGGGAAATGGATAGAGACCTCTTTAATGTCTTTAATGAAGTAAACACGAAGGGGAAATGTGTGATTATGGGAGACTTCAACTTCCCGGATACAGACTGGAGGACGAGTGCTTGCAAGAATAATAGGGGTCAGATTTTTCTGGATGTGATAGCGGATGGATTTCTTCATCAAGTAGTTGAAGTACCTACGAGAGGGGATGCCATTTTAGATTTCGTTTTGGTGAGCAGTGAGGACCTCGTAGAAGAAATGGTGGTTGGGAACAACCTTGGTTCGAGTGATCATGAACTGATTCAGTTCAAACTAGATGGAAGGATAAACGAATATAGATCTGGGATTAGGGTTTTAGACTTCTCGAGGGCTAATTTTAAAGAGTTAAGGAAATTAGTTAGGGAAGTGGATTGGACGGAGGAACTTGTGGATTTAAATGAGGAGGAGGCCTGGAATTACTTTAAGTCGCAGCTGCGGAAATTGTCGGAAGCCTGCATCCCAAGAAAGGGAAAAAAACCATGGGCAGGAGTTGTAGGCCAAGCTGGATGAGCAAGCAACTCAGAGTGGGGATTAGGAAAAAGCAGAAAGCTTACAGAGAGTGGAAGAAAGGCAGGACTAGCAAGGGAAGCTACCTTGGTCAGGTCAGAACATGTAGGAATAAAGTGAGGAAGGCTAAAAGCCGCATTGAACTGGACCTTGCAAAGGGAATCAAAACCAATAGTAAAAGGTTCTACAGCCACATAAATAAGAAGAAAACAAAGAAAGAAGAAGTGGGGCCGCTATACACTGAGGATGGAATGGAGGTTAAGGATAACCTAGGCATGGCCTAATATCTAAATAAGTACTTTGCCTCAGTTTTTAATAAGACTAGTGAGGAGTTTCGCGTTTATGGAGGGATGATAAACGGGAATGTGGATATGGAGGTGGATATTACCGCAACTGAGGTAGAGGCCAAACTTGAACAGCTTAATGGCACAAAATCGGAGGGCCCGGACAATCTCCATCCGAGGATATTAAAGGAACTGGCGCGTGAAATTGCGAGCCCATTAGCGAGAATTTTTAAGCAATCGATAAACTCGGGGGTTGTGCCGTACGACTGGAGAATTGCTAACGTAGTTCCTATTTTTAAGAAAGGGAACAAAAGTGATCCGGGTAATTATAGGCCTGTTAGCTTGACGTCTGTAGTATGTAAGGTCTTGGAAAAAATTTTAAGGGAGAAAGTAGTTAAGGACATAGAGGTCAATGGTAATTGGGACGAATTGCAAAATGGATTTACTAAAGGCAGATCGTGCCAAACCAATCTGATCTCCTTCTTTGAGAAGGTGACGGATTACTTAGATAAAGGAAATGCAGTAGATCTAATTTACCTCGATTTCAGTAAGGCGTTTGACACGGTTCCACATGGGGAACTGTTAGTTAAATTGGAAAAGATGGGGATGAATATGAAAGTTGTAAGGTGGATAAGGAACTGGTTAAAGGGGAGACTCCAGCGGGTCGTATTGAAGGGTGAACTGTCAGGCTGGAAGGAGGTCACTAGTGGAGTCCCTCAAGGATCGGTTTTGGGACCGATCTTATTTAACCTTTTTATTACTGACCTTGGCACAAAGAGCGGGAATGTGCTAATAAAGTTTGCGGATGACACAAAGCTGGGGGGTATTGCTAACATGGAGAAGGACAGGGATACTATTCAGGAAGATCTGGACCACCTTGTAAACTGGAGTAATAGTAATAGGATGAAATACAATAGTGAAAAGTGCAAGGTCATGCACTTAGGGATTAATAATAAGAATTTTAGATATACGTTGGGGACGCATCAGTTGGAAGCAACAGAGGAGGAGAAGGACCTTGGGGTATTGGTTGATAGCAGGATGACTATGAGCTGCCAATGTGATACGGCTGTTAAAAAAGCAAATGCGATTTTAGGATGCATCAGGCCAGGTATTTCCAGCAAGGATAAGGAGGTGTTAGTACCGTTATATAAGGCGCTGGTGAGACCCCATCTGGAATATTGTGTGCAGTTCTGGTGTCCCATGTTCAAGAAGGATGAATTCAAACTGGAACAGGTCCAGAGACGGGCTACTAGGATGATCCGAGGAATGGAAAACCTGCCTTATGAAAGGAGACTCAAAGAGCTTGGCTTGTTTAGCCTGGCCAAAAGAAGGCTGCGGGGGGATATGCTTGCTCTATATAAATATATCAGGGGGGTTAACGTTAGGGAGGGAGAGGAATTATTTAAGTTTAGTACTAATGTAGGCACGAGGACGAATGGGTACAAACTGGATATTAGGAAGTTTAGACTTGAAATTAGACGAAGGTTTCTAACCATTAGGGGAGTGAAGTTCTGGAACAGCCTTCCGAGGGAAGTAGTGGGGGCAAAAGACTTATCTGGCTTTAAGACTAAGCTTGATAAGTATATGGAGGGGATGTTATGATAGGATAGTTTAATTTGGGCAATTGATCTTGGATTATCACCAGATAAGTCTGCTCAATGGTCTGCGGGGAGATGTTGGATGTGATGGGAACTGAGTTACTGCAGAGAATTCCTTCTTGGGTGCTGGCTGGTGAGTCTTGCCCACATGCTCAGGGTTTAGCTGATCGCCATATTTGGGGTCGGGAAGGAATTTTCCTCCAGGGCGGATTGGCAGGGGCCCTGGAGGTTTTTCGCCTTCCCCTGCAGCGTGGGGCATGGGTCGCTTGCTGGTGGATTCTCTGCAGCTTGAGGTCTTCAGACCAATTTTGAGGATTTCAATAACTCAGTCCTGGGTTAGGGGTTGTTATAAAAGTGGATGGGTAGGGTTCTGTGGCCTGCCTTGTGCAGGAGGTCAGACTAGATGATCATATTGGTCCCTTCTGACCTATGAGTCTATGAGTCTATGAATAAACAACAAATGAGCTGCTGTGGTGAACTGCTGTACACAGATAAACTGTGTTCTCAAACCCTCTGTTTCCAGGGCATCTCTCAAAATTCGTATATTCATCATACTTGGATTTGTCTAGCTTCAAATTCTAGCCATTGGATCGTGTTATACCTTTCTCTGCCAGATTAAAGAGCCCAATATCAAATATTTGTTCCCTGCATAGGTACTTATAGAATGTAATCAAATCATCCCTCAACCTTCTCTTTGTTAGGCTCAAAACAATAGAGTGAGCTCCTTGCGTCTATCACTATATAAGGCATGGTTTTCTAATCCTTTAATCATTCTCATGGCTCTTCTTTTAACCGTCTCCAAATTTATCAACATCCTTCTTGAATTGTAGTCACCAGAGCTAGACACAGTATTCCAGCAGCACTTGCACCAGTGCTAAACACAGAGGTAAAATAATCTCTCTACTCTTAACTCAAGACTCTCCTGTTTATGCATCCCAGGATCACATTAGCTCTTTTGATCACAGTGTCACCTGGGAACTCATGTTCAGCTGATTATCCACTGTGATCCCTAAATCTTTTTCACAGTTATTTCTTCCCAGGAGAAAGTCCCCCATTCTCTAAGTATGGCTTACATTCTTTGTCCGTAGAAGTATACATTTACATTGCCATATTAAAATTCATATCATGTACTTGCAACCAATTTATTAAGCAAACCAGATCACTCTAAATCAGTGATCTGCCCTCTTCATTATTTACCACTCCCTCATTTTTGTGTCATCTGTAAACTTTATCAGTGATGCTTTTATGTTTTCTTCCAGCTCATGGATAAAAATGTTAAATAGCATAGGGCCAACACCAATCCTGGTGGGACCGCACTAGACTAAAACCTGCTCTACATTTTGAAACTATCAGTTAGCAAGTTTTTAACCCATTTAATGTGTGCCATGTTATTTTTATATCATTCAATTTTTTTATGTTGTGTGGTACCAAGTCAAATGCCTTACAGAAGTCTAAGTATATTATGTTACCACAATTACCTCTATCAACCAAACTTGTAATTTCATAAAAGAAAAATATTAAGTCAGGGCCGGCGCTTCCATTTAGGCGACCTAGGCGGTTGCCTAGGACACTAGGATTTGAAGGAGCAGCATTTTGCCACCCTCGGCAGCAATTTGGCGGCAGGGGGTCCTTCCGCGCTCCGGGTCTTTGGTGGCAATTCTGCGGTGGGTCCTTCACTTGCTCCGGGACCGCCGCCAAAGTGCCCTGAAGACCAGGAGCTGCGGAAGGACCCCCCCACCGCAGAATTGCCGCCAACAACCAGGAGCGCCGAAGGACCTCCGCCTAGGGTGCCAAAAACCCTGGCACCGCTCCTGTATCAAGTAAGAAAAAAAATCTTCTCAAACTATAAACCCATGTTTATTTGCATTAATTGCATTACCCTCCCTGAGTTTTTTTATTAATTCAATCATGTATCAGTTGCTCCATTATCTTGCCTGGGATGTCAGGCTGAGAGACCTATAATTACTGGGTCATCCAATTTACCCTTTTTTTAAAACTGGCATAATATTAGCTTTCTTCCTGTCTTCTGCAACTTCCTCAGTGCTCCAAGCATTGCTGAAAATCAATACTGATAGTCCTGAGAGCTCCTCAGGCAAATCTTTTAAAACTCTTGAATCCAAATTATCTGGACCTGCTGATTTAAAAATGTCTAACTTCTGTTTAATAGTTTTCAGAGATACTAGTAGAATGGAAAGAGTGTTATCATCACAATATGATGAGACTGTATCATCTGTCTTTCCCCAAAAAAGAGAATAGAAATATTTATTGAACACTTCTGCCTTTTCTGTATTATTATTGATAATTCTACCACATCCATCTAGTAAAGGACCAGTAGCACTGTAAGGATTATTTTTGTTCCTAATATATTTTCTTGTTCTCCTTAACTTATTGGGATTTGTTCTTCTAAAGCCTTTAGACACTTGGAAATCTCCACATTGTTGATTCCTAAATTGTTCCCAAGCTTTTTCTGTTCTTTGCACAGTTTAAAGAAGTGTTTGAGTATGGAACAATTTTCTAAAATAATTTATTTTCTGCATAAGTATATATATATATATATATATATATATATATATATACCAGTATAATCAAAAAAATAATTATGCACCATACTTGGAAGTAAAAAGCAGGACATCAAAATAGTCCTCCTGAATGCAACGTAAATTATTTTTTTAACAAGGAAATCACTCAAAAATTAAATTAATTTAATTTGTTCTTCACTTACTTCTTTTTTGGGGGAAACGTAAGCACCCTGCATCAAGTGAGCAACGAACACTGTTTCAGCATAATTGTAGTCTATTCTCAATAACGCGGATAAATGAATATATGATTTACAAACATCATTAGCTTTGTCTGCCGGTAAGGAGGTGGATATGTATTAAAGATACAAGCATACCACAAAATAGATAATATCACAGAATGGATTAATTTTACATGGCCTATAGGCCACTAGCCAGATTAAAGGTAAAACTTTTCCTCTTACACACACTGGGTACCCCAGAAAAAGATGTTTCTTATTGCGTATAATTTATTTTTACTCTTAATATCAAAGTCTTCACAATCAGAACAAATCAAATTAAAGGCAGGCTAATGGAGAAGAACACAGAGATGTTCTCTATCAAGATTTTTTTTTGAGCTTTCATCTTCTCTCCTAAATTCTCACACTGCTTTTTTTTATGGTAATTGTAATTGAATTCAGATAATACTCCAGATCTGAACACTTGGCACACGGGTATGAATCCCAATCTTAATACTAACATTTTTCATTTAAGAAGGCAACTTGGTAAGATTCAGAACATTGGTCTGTACAATCAGCAAAGAGTCCTGTGGCACCTAATAGACTAACAGACGTATTGGAGCATGAGCTTTCGTGGGTGAACACCCACTTCGTCGGATGCATGCATCCATGCATGACATGCATCCGACGAAGTGGGTATTCACCCACAAAAGCTCACGCTCCAATACGTCTGTTAGTCTATAAGGTGCCAGAGGACTCTTTGCTGCTTTTACAAATCCAGACTAACATGTTTAACCCCTCCAACTACAATAAACCGTCCTAACCAATGCATAATTATATTTTTTAAATGCTGCCAAATTAAATTTTAAACAATTTTAAAAGAATTTTATATATGGATATCAAAGTTAGCATAACACTCAACAACTCCAGTATCACCAAGAAAGCAGAGGATTACTAGACTTCTAAAACACAATTAGAACATTTGTCACACTGGATACAGGAAGTCTTAATTGATACCTGGCTACAAAAATGATGCTTGACCTGATCAGTAATAAACATCTGATTGGCCATACAGAAGAACCAGGGCCAGATTAAGGCATAAATTAACTAAGATATGTCTTAGGGCCTTGCAGTATGAGGGGCCTATAAAAAAGAAAAAACTGACTCAATTTCAAAAGTTATCAAAGTCGGTTGATAAATAAAAGAGATATGGGAAAAAGAAGATTCTCTCTAAATATAGACATTTTTGTTCAAATATGACAAAAATATACACATCTGGCTACCCAAATACCCTACCCTTACCTTTCATTAATGCTTCATTATTGACAGGCGGGAGGCCAGGGCCGAGAAAAAAAATGATAATTCCATTTGTAAAATTAGTATTTCTATGATTAAGTCTGCTATCGTTCTCCTAAGGCAGCATTTTGTTGGCCAGCTGCTACTGGTAAAATTCTGACGGTGCCTTCATAACTTATTTAAATAAATAATCACACCACCGATAAAGTTGGGGAAAATGTGAGGTCGGAGACGGCAGTATCGTGAAGCAATCCAGGCAAGCTCATACTTGTATGGGACTCATCCTAGGAGGGATGTCATGTATACCATCCCCCTTGGCTGGTAATAGCCGTATGGCAGCCATCTTTTGTTTATGGGCCACACGCTCCATTGTATTGTGCCTTCACTCCTGTTTTTCTTCATTTTCTTAATTGTTAATGTGTTCTTTCTTCTTCTGATCTGTACATACATACATTTGTGTATTTTAGTGTGCACGCTGCTTTTTGCTTCATGTGCTATCCATGCTTCACATGATTGCGTTTGCAGGTGATCAGCTTATGGACTTGGGTTGAGTGGATCTTGAGGAGGATACATTTGTATTGGCTTACGTCCATCAGTTTCGGGAACCTTCAAAGTAAATATCAGAGAGTGCTGACAAAACGATAAATAGAAGGTTTTGAGAGACGTGAAGGAAAATATCATATATATCAAAATATTCTGAGTACTTGGTGAACAAGTTATTTCAAACTATGTGCTGTGAAAAAGTTTCTCCTCTACCTTGGTGGGTCCTGGGCTTATTGGCAGATTTGCTCACCTCAGTGATCTTCCCCACAGTCTGGGTCAACTCCTCCTGTGTCTGATCAGGAGTTGGGAGGTTTGGGGGGAACCAGGACCCGCCCTCTACAGTTCCAGCCCAGGGCCCTGTGGATTGCAGACATCTATAGTGCCTCTTGTAACAGCTGCATGACAGCTACAACTCCCTGGGCTACTTCCCAATGGCCTCCTCCAAACACCTTCTTTATCCTCACCATAGGACCTTCCTCCTGGTATCTGATAACGCTTGTACTCCTCAGTCCTCCAGCAGCACACCCTGTCACTCTCAGCTCCTTGTGCCTCTTGCTCTCAGCTCCTCACACGCACTTCCTCTCCTCTGGCTCCTCCCTGCCTGACTGGAGTGAGCTCCTTTTTAAACCCAGGTGCCCTGATTAGCCTGCCTTGATTGGCTGCAGGTGATCTAATCAGCCTGTCTGCCTTAATTGGTTCTAGCAGGTTCCTGATTCCTCTAGTGCAGCCCCTGCTCTGGTCACTCAAGGAACAGAAAACTACTCATCCAGTGACCAGTATATTTGCCCTCTACCAGACTCCTGTACCCCACTGGTCTGGGTCTGTCACAGTGCTTATATGATTTATAGACTATTATAGCCTATAATATTCATTATATTTGCTTCAGTATAGGCTAGTTTTTCTCACTCTCTCAATGCCTATCTAGAGATTACCAGTCTTTTTTCAGGTGAATTCTTTCTCTCTCTTTCATGCATCTAGCTCGTTGTCACTCTGTGTGTCCGAGGGGTTTACTTGAGATTAATTAGTGGTCCTGGGGGACAGAAGATAGAGAAGTGAATGCGAAGAGAGATGCCTGCCCAGAAAATGCTGCAAGAAAACTATCTGCCCTAAGCATTCTGTGACAAACTCCATAGCTGATCATTTCCAGACATCATCAATGACTTTGCTCTCCAAAACTCATGAAAGAAAATGTTTTAAAATTCAGTGTTAAAATTAATGTGATGTGCAAACATAAATACTGCAGGCTGTATTGCTTCCATTAAGTAAGCTGGTCAGTGTAACTGTAACTGCTTTTGTGTTGCTTTAGCTATAAAGTTTTCATATCTACTAATTAAGAAATCATAGATGAAAATATGTTAATTTGAAACTATTCTATAATGGAAACAGGAGTATTGCAAGACTTGTTTTAGTTAGATTATTATTCTATTTTTACAACTTCACCTTTGTATACATGCAAATATAAAGCTTTCATGTTTATATATTCAATGTCTTTTCTGTGAAAATAATAATTAAAAAAAATTATGGTATGCGGCCTCTTACACTTGACATAGTTTAGGGCCTTAGAATGTCATAATCTGGCCTTGAAAAGAACACACACTTATACAAGTCATCACAGAAAAACAATATAAAATTAGGAAGCCTATGGGTATGTCTGTACTACCCGCCAGATTGGCAGGTAGTGTTTGATGTATAGGGGATCGATTTATCACTTCTCGTCTAGATGCAATAAATCGATCCCCAAATCGACGCCCATACTCCACCTCGGCAGGAGGAGTAAGCAGAGTTGATGGGGGAGCTGTGGCGGTTGACTTGCCACCATTAGGACAGCCAGGTAAGTCGAACTAAGATACTTCGATTTCAGTACGCAAATAGCATAGCTGAAGTTGCGTATCTTAGTTCAAACCCCCCTTCTAGTGTAGTCCAGGACTTAAAGATAAAGCAAAGTATATCCTGGCTGTGTACCTGAGAAGCCAGCCCTCTATTCCCCCCGGCTCAAATGACCCAATGTTTTTAGGATGTAGAATACAAGCAAAAATAATCATATGACCTTCAAAGTGACAGATAATTTTTCTGACCAAGGGATGGTGACAAAGCAAAACAAGAAACTCCAAATCCACAGACTTAACTAAAGAGGAAGTTTCATTTCTGCCACATATAAAACCATATTTCCTTCTATGTCACCTCAGTACTGAAGAATGATAAGCACTGAATATAATTTTCCAAGAACAACCATATGTCAAACAAAAATTGTCAGAATTCATAGATATTGTATTACACCAAAAGTTTGTTAAGCAAACAAGAAAGTTCATTTTACCACATGCTGTGGAGCTGTATAACGATGCAGTCTATTTTGTGTTAAACAAAACAGGAACAATTAATACAGGAACAAATAATACAGTGCTTCAGCGGTAGGAATTATGTTAGTTTTAACCTATGAATTACTTTTATTAGATATTATTAAACCTTAAAAAGAATCAGAAACAAAATGTATTACTTTTAATTACATTGACAGTATACAAGAATGGACTGTCAGTGATAAACCAAGTAGGAAAAGATGAATAAGTCAAAAACTTTAGATTGTCTTGGTCATGGATAAAGTTGTGACCATTATATTTAGCACTATAACCTATTTCAGGAAATGAGCAAACACTAATAATTTCTCTGCAAGCAAAAATATACATCTCTGTCTTCCTTTACCTATGTGGCAAAGAATAATATGAATGTATGTTTTAGAACTATTCAATAGAGACTCAAACAATTTGATTAACATTAAACAGCACAATTTACAAAAATAATTTAAACAAAACAACAAAACCTGAACATCTATTTATTCCTTATAGAATTTTTGGCAAACTGAGAAACATTCAGCTTGGCACTTTCATTCATTACATTATGATTATTTACTAAATCAGTTTTGAAATATATTGTTGCCCCTTTTTGACCAAAGCAGCTATTAAAAGTTTGAGGCCCTGGTGATATTCCAGTTAGGAGGAGAAATTGGTGATAGATTTCTTTTTGGTTCTTGATTGAATCCTGTTTATTTACAAGGAATGTACAAAGTCCTGTGTGTCTGAGTACAGAAGGAATCAAGTAGCAGGAAACAATTCTTGTGCTCAGAGCACCAAAACCACTCATTTCAGCCTGCACCCTGAACAAAAAACCTCTCGCCACATTTCTTTCAAGGTCAGACACCATGCTTTGAGCTGCTCTTTCAGGCTGCCTGTGTTTCTCTCTGATTGCATGTTATTTTCCACAAAGTTAATTTCATTAAAATGAATCTTTCCCCCCTTTCCGTGGAGACATGAAAAATATTTTAACCAAATCATTTCTTTTTGGGGACTGGATTAATTCTAGGGTCTGCTATAGGCTTTATTAGTGCAAGAGACCAAATTCGGTGATAAATCCTGCTCAAGTGCCATCTCAGGCACATTGCACATACGCTAAGAAGTGTGCACCATGCAACAGAATGGTGGAAAAATCTACCCAGAGATTCCAGAAGTGGCTGGCACAGTACTCTAAATGGTCAATCTGAGCCACATAAAAGGCATTGCCAGGGCATGCGTTAACTGAGGCATCCGTTAAGCAGCCTCCACCAGCAGGATTCCTATGGAAGGCAGTGGTGCAGGCAACACTTGTCCTCTCCCACAGGGTGAATGATCCCACTGGCACAGCAGCTCACAATAGTGCAGGGGTGTAACTGCTCCCCTTGTGCCAGTGGGTATAAATCAAACCCTTTCTGTGTGACAAAATAATGGTCCAGCTCTGCTTTTGAATATTTTTAATATTCATATGCTGCTCCGATGAGACTTGTAGAAAAATGTGAAATCAAAATGTGCCCTATATTTGAGTTTTTTTCTGATAATAAATTCATATTTCAGTATGAAAAAACATTGTTATGTTTGTGCTTAATGATGTTATTCCTTTATTTAAAAATATTTTAAAAAACTATTTGGCTTTATTCTTGTTAGAAGAGTGGATTATCTAAGATATTATAGGTAATTTAAAGACATCAAAAGAATTTTAAAACATTACTCTCCTTGGAAGCCTTTGAACTAACACAAAACAAGAAAACGGGTGGCAGTTGAATAAAGGAATATTCACAGTACTTAGTACTAGGGTCTTATCATGAATATTCAATATAAAGCATATATGTTGATATATGCATATAACACAAGGAAGGAACACTTCTGGAATACATTGAAAAATACAGATTTAAAATGACAGTTATGCAAAAGAAACAGTCTTTCCTAAAGAGTTTATAAAGTAAATAGGCTAGCAACACCTATTAAAATATTTGTGATGACATTTTAAAGACACTGATTCAATATTTTCTATATGAGTTAAAATATTTCTTTAAATATTTAAGCAAATTTTACATATATGAAAGTTACTAGAAAGGCCCTTTCTCTGTATAGCTACTTCTCCACATGGCTAGCCAGTGCACCCTATACCTAATATGAAGACAGAGACCACACTTCACAGGCGAGAGAACAGTTCAGTTTGTGTCCACTGAATCTTTGCCCTCTTGGTTGAGACTGCTGACAAAGGTTCAGTAAGGACTAACAGTCTGATGCAAACCCCTGTCCACTAAGAAGTGGACTAAGACTACCTACAAATTTCACATACAATTCAACATCTATTACATGATGACATTCAGTCTGATTTGAACTACTGAGCAAGAAGTGAAAGATTGTACTCCATTAGCTGTCCTTTGAACCATTCAATTCCCTATAAAATCTTTTTTCTTCCCACATATCACCCTTGCCACATGGGACTGCACAAAAAAATCTCAGTATAAGAAGAAAAATCCTTTATATAAGAGAGATAGAGGCTGCAGTGCCTTATCCAGATAGGGTATTGAACTATCCATTTTGGGACTGAATTTCAGTTTCTTGGTCGCTTGAAATGTTTAAAGAGAATAAAAGTAGATACCAAAGATTCTGGTGAGTAAATGCAATGGAGACTTCTTGTAAAGATACATTTGAGACAAGATATATTTTTGACATACTTATGTACTTGGTAATAAAAAGTCTAATTTAATTCTACAGTGTGTTTCTCTAAAACACACTGACTATGTCAAAACCTGCAAATTAATATAGCTCTTATACACTGGTATACAGTCCTTGTAACTGCATATGCTGGGCCAAATCTTTGCTGGTATAAATTGGCGCAGCACAACTGACAACTTGGCCAATTATTCCTATTCATTTTAAAATAATTCTACACTTCCTGGTAACAATGTAGGACTACAAATTACTAATTTGCATAATTTCAAAGAAAATATATAATGAGAAAATAAAACTGCTTTGTTATTTTTAAGTGAAGATTTGTAAATATGTTATTGTGACAGAGCCTTTGGTGGCCAGCCGGCTTGCCTCGTAGCTAGATCGTTGATCATAGGGGAGGGGTTTCCAAATCACTTTCCATGGGCTACTTCCTACTCAATCACCAAGGTCTAAAGAGAAAGCTAGAAAATATGCAGGACATATTTGAGACTGAACTGCAGCCTAAGTACTTCTGCAAAAATTTAAAAAAAAATTCTTCTCTTCTGCTGGTTTCTTGACATATTTCTTCTCAAAATTTTGCAGCTGTTATTCATGTCTCTCTGTCTACTCAATTCACTTTTCATAGCAAATTTGTATTTGCTGTTGGGTGGGACTGAGACAAGTGCTTAGGTGACTTAGGCCACGTCTACACTACAGCATAAAATGGAAATTATTAAAACCGGTTTTATAAAACTGGTTTTATAAAATCGATTTTACGCGTCCACACTAGGGCACATTAATTCGGTGGTGTGCGTCCATGGTCCTAGGCTACCATCGATTTCCGGAGCGGTGCACTCTGGGTAGCTCAGTAAAAGAATGAGACCAATAACTTCGATTTCCATCCACACTAACCCTAAATCAATATAGTAATATTGATTTTAGGGTTACTCCTCTCGACGAGGAATACAGAAATCGATTTTAAGAGCCCTTAAAATCGATTTAAAGTGCCTTGTAGTGTGGACGGGTACAGCGTTAAATCGATTTAACGCTGTTTAAATCGATTTAATGCTGTAGTGTGGACCAGGCCTTAGAGCAGAATTCCCATTGAAAGTGAATATGTCTTCTATACCTAAGGCAGTTAGCAGCTTTTCAAAATTTCACCCATTGCCTAGTGCATTGTGTATGTAATCTTAATTCTCCTAATTTGTTCTTGGCTAGCATTTATCCAGAATTTATAAGGTCTTTCCTTTAGTCATGCCCGGCTTTTATATGTTCTTTTATCTGTTCTTTGGCCCAGATCCTCAAAGGTTTTTAGACACCTTACTGCCATGGGATTAATGAGAATTAGCTCTCTAAATACCCTCTTTAACCTCTGAAAAATAATGATGATTTGCCATCTTCAAAAAATATCTGAATTGCACTACTACTGTAATAGAATTTGCTACAAAATCTCCAAACAGCCTTTCAAATCCTTTTTCTGAGTTTCCAGAGTTTTCTGGCACAACACTTCTGAAAATAAAACAAATTTAGAAAGCAAGGAAGCAAAGCAACTGAATCAAAAATTAAAAAATAAAAGTAATTCTTACCCCCAAATTATGGACCTCAGGTCCCTCATGTCATGCAATATGTTTTACTCAATGACAGCCAATACTCTCCACATTATTTTGTAGTGTTCCTCATGACAGCTAATTTAAAAGTGAACTCTTCTTTCCAAATCTCAGCATAAATAGAAAACCCACAGGAAAAGATAACTGTGACGGAGCAGAGAAACTGCTGCCTCGCACAGGAGGGTTTAATGAAAATCTGTGGGTTCAGCTATCCCCGCATCACTATACCTGAAGCCAATGCCAGGCCTGGAGTAGGGAGAAAAGAAGAGAGTCCAGATCAGTTAGGCGCTGACTAGCAAGGAGGCAGGAGCTCACTGTTTGCCTGTCTGAAGGGATGGAGCAACAACCTGCCAGCCAACGCAGCCACTGGAGGCAAGTAAGCCTTCCCCTTGCCAAGGGGAGCCTGCAGATAAGCCCCAACTGCAGGGTAACTAGTAAAGTAAACAGTCCATACGTTCAGAGAATGTATTATATTCAGATCACACAAGCCGAAACATATATTCTGTTTTAGCAACTAGCAACCATTTGTAACATGGATGACAGAGAATTATGAAGCCATGCTGCATGAAGAGATAAAAATTGCAAAAAAGGTGATTTCTAAATGAAATCTATACAAATTACATTTGTACACAACCCATTAAATATCTGTCTGCACCATTGAAATTAATTCATTTGGTTGTTAATGCTACCAACAAGGTTACAAAAGGGTTTCATTTATAACTCCCCAGTTTAATGCACTCATAACTCTTTTCAGAATACACCTCTACCCTGATATAATGCGACCCAATATAACATGAATTTGGACATAATGCAGAAAAGCAGTACTCCGGGGGGCGGAGGAGGAGCGGGGGGCTGTGCACTCCGGTTGATCAAAGCAAGTTCGATATAATGCGGTTTCACCTCATAGACTCATAGACTTATACACTTTAAGGTCAGAAGGGACCATTATGATCATCTAGTCTGACCTCCTGCACAACGCAGGCCATACAATCCCACCCATCCACCTCTATAACAAACCCCTAACCTATGTCTGAGTAATTGAAGTCCTTATATTGTGGTTTGACGACCTCAAGCTGCAGAGAATCTTCCAGCAAGTGACCCATGCCCCAAGCTGCAGAGGAAGGCAAAAAACCTCCAGGACCTCTGCCAATCTGCCCTGGAGGAAAATTCCTTCTCGACCCCAAATATGGCCACCAGTTAAACCCTGAGCATGTGGGCAAGACTCACCAGCCAGCACCCAGGAAAGAATTCTCTGTAGTAACTCAGATCCCATCCCACGTTAACATCCCATCCCAGACCACTGGGCATACTTACCTGCTAATAATTTGGCAATTGATCTTTGATTAATTGCCAAAATTAGGCTATCCCATCATACCATCCCCTCCATAAACTTATCAAGCTTGGTCTTAAAGCCAGATATGCTTTTTGCCCCCACTACTCCCCTTGAAAAGCTGTTCCAGAACTTCACTCCTCTAATGGTTAGAAATCTTCGACTAATTTCAAGTCTAAACTTTCTAGTGTCCGGTTTATATCCATTTGTTCTTGTGTCCACATTGGTACTAAGCTTAAATAATTTCTCTCCCTCCCTGATATTAATCCCTCTGATATATTTATAAAGAGTCATCATATCCCCCCTCAACCTGCTTTTGTTTAGGCTAAACAAGCCAAGCTCTTTGAGTCTCCTTTCATAAGACAGGTTTTCCATTCCTCGGATCATCCTAGTAGCCCATCTCTGAACCTGTTCCAGTTTGAATTCATCCTTCTTAAACATGGGAGACCAGAACTGCACAAAGTATTCCAGATGGGGTCTCACCAGTGCCTTGTATAACAGTACTAACACCTCCTTATCTTTGCTGGAAATACCTCGCCTGATGCATCCTAAAACTGCATTAGCTTTTTTAACAGCAATATCACATTAGCGGCTCATAGTCATCCTGCAATCAACCAATACTCCGAGGTCCTTCTCCTCCTCTGTTACTTCCAACTGATGTGTCCCCAATTTATAACTAAAATTCTTGTTATTAATCCCTAAATACATGACCTTGCACTTTTCACTATTAAATTTCATCCTATTACTATTACTCCAGTTTACAAGGTCATCCAGATCTTCCTGCATGATATCCCGGTCCTTCTCTGTGTTAGCAACACCTCCTAGCTTTGTGTCATCCGCAAACTTTATTAGCACATTCCCGCTTTTTGTGCCAAGGTCAGTAATAAAAAGGTTAAATAAGATTGGTCCCAAAACTGATCCTTGAGGAATTCCACTGGTAACCTCCTTCCAGCCTGACAGTTCACCTTTCAGTACGACCCGTTGTAGTCTCCCCTTTAACCAGTTCCTTATCCACCTTTCAATTTTCATATTGATCCCCATCTTTTCCAATTTAACTAATAATGCCCCATATGGAACTGTGTTAAATGCCTTACTGAAATAGAGGTAAATTAGATCCACTGCGTTTCCTTTGTCTAGAATATCTGTTACCTTCTCAAAGAAGGAGATCAGGTTGGTTTGGCACGATCTACCTTTTGTAAAACCAAGTTGTATTTTATCCCAATTACCATTGACCTTAATGTCATTAACTACTTTCTCCTTCAAAATTTTTTCCAAAAATGTGGTAAGATTTTTTGGCTCCCGAGGACAGCATTACATCAAGGTAGAGGTGTATTCATTTTTTGAATGGAACATTCTGTGACTGGTTTCTATCCAAATATGACTCCACCTCCTCCCCTCCCCTTTTTTTTTTTTTTTAGTTTTACTACAATCCCTTCAGCCATTTTTGAGTTAGGTATCGGGAACAGAAACTTTTCCTGTTTTCAACAATTCTAGCCACAATTTTTTTGGCAAGGTGACTTCAAAATGGAGAAGTTATAACTTGGAATGCACAGTCCTTAATGAGTAGTAGAGCATGAACAAGTGAAAACAAAGGATCAGAATGAATTATATTATGCAACCTTAACTACAGTAGTTGCTACCACTATTATATTTAAGGCTCAATTATTTTCTTAGATACATGAGTATGCAATACCGTCTTGCAAAAAAGCCTGAGCAAGAACAGCATCTGATTTTATAAGGATGAAAAAATATATACTCAACAGTTAACAACTAACAGGCCAGTGCTAGTTTACAATATTTGCACGTGATTCCTAAAGAAGCTAATTTAATGATTTTTTAGTATTTAAAATACTGGAGAAAGGTTCTATGTTCATCCCATGGTAAACATATTAAATCTCTTTATTATACATATAGCAGTTAAAAATAATACTGGTATTTGTAATAATTTAATTATTTGTAATAAGGTCAGCTACCATACGTTATAAGCTTCAGCTTGAATATTTGTAGGAATTCACATAAGAACTAAATGGTGAAAAGTTTAGTATTAACTGATATAACAAACAAATAATATTTCTTTTCTTTAAAAAAAAATCTCCACGATAGAGGCAACAGATACAACCTTCCAGAGGACGTATTCTCATTTTGAATGGAATGAAACAAAGACTTAACTTCGTTTTTCACTAAATGAATAACTGCAAATCTCGTTATAATTACAGTCCAACAAAGCCAATGGACATCTTATGATTTCTGATAATTTCTTATTTCTATGCAAATTCTCAAATAATCAGATAATTGGAATATATGATTTGGTTCATTTATGTACAAGATGTTCTATTTCAAACTAAAAGTTCAAAATATGCTGGATTAAGGTGGTTAGAATAAATTTGTATTTCAGATTTTTACCTAACAGTATATACTATTTAGCACAATAAATATTTCAAGAACTTGAAATCTATACTATGCTGTTTAGATAACAATCATGTTCACAGAATATCCTAAGTAAATTTTGAGTAAATAACAAAATAAATATTATAATAACATGAAAATGTGATGTAGAGCACTTCCTATGTAACAAACACTAAAGATTAAAGATATTACAAGTAAATAATATACACTGTACATTTAAAACGCAAACAGGCTGCTTCAAAATTATTTTCTGTACACAACTTAAATAGGGAACCTATATCTCTGTTGCATGAAAGTAAATAATCTCTTTCTCCTATCTCTTTCTTGTAGGCATTTTGGATCATATGTCTCCCATGGTTTTCCAAAGATAATAGGTATCTGAACCTCTAGCTATTATCTTTGGAAAATCATGGGAGACAGGAGAGATTCCAAAAGACTGGAAAAGGGCAAATATAGTGCCCATCTATAAAAGGGAAATAAAAACAACCCAAGAAACTACTGACCAGTTAGTTTAACTTCTGTGCCAGGGAAGATAATGGAGCAAATAATTAAGGAAATCATCTGCAAACGCTTGGAAGGTGGTAAGGTGATAGGAATAGCCAGCATGGATTTGTAAAGAACAAATCATGTCAAATCAATCCGATAGCTTTCTTTGATAGGATAACGAGTCTTGTGGATAAGAGAGAAGCGGTGGATGTGGTATACCTGGACTTCAATAAGGCATTTGATATGGTCTCGCATGATATTCTTATCAATAAAGTAGGCAAATACAACTTAGATGGGGCTACTATAAGGTGGGTGCACAACTGGCTGGATAACCGTACTCAGAAAGTAGTTATTAATGGTTCCCAATCCTGCTGGAAAGGTATAACAAGTCGGGTTCCGCAGGGGTCTGTTTTGGGACCAGGTCTGTTCAATATCTTCATCGACTTAGATATTGGCATAGAAAGTACGCTTATTAAGTTTGAAGATGATACCAAACTGGGAGGGATTGCAACTGCTTTGGAAGATAGGGTCAAAATTCAAAATAATCTGGACAAATTGGAGAAATAGTCTGAGGTAAACAGGATGAAGTTTAATAAAGACAAATCCAAAGTGCTCCACTTAGGAAGGAACAGTAAGTTTCACACATACAGAATGGGAAGAAGGAAGATCAACAAGAATGATTAAAGATCTTGAGAACATGACCTATGAAGGAAGGCTGAAAGAATTGGGTTTGTTTAGTTTGGAAAAGAGAAGACTGAGAGGGGACATGATAGCAGTTTTCAGGTATCTAAAAGGGTGTCATAAAGAGGTGGGAGAAAACTTGTTCATCTTAGCCTCTAAGGATAAAACAAGAAGCAATGGGCTTAAACTGCAGCAAGGGAGGTTTAGGTTGGACATTAGGAAAAAGTTCCTAACTGTCAGGGTGGTTAAACACTGGAATAAATTGCCTAGGGAGGTTGTGGAATGTCCATCTCTGGAGATATTTAAGCGTAGGTTAGATAAATGTCTATCCAAGATGGTCTAGACAGCATTTGGTCCTGCCATGAGGGCAGGGGACTGGACTCGATGACCTCTCGAGGTCCCTTCCAGTCCTAGAATCTATGAATCTATGAATACTGCACTTATGTCTGTGTGCAAATCCTACAAAGGGACAAGCAAAAATTTGAATTGCTCATACTTCCCTTCCTCCTTTGTAGTTAGACTTTTCCCTCCTCAAATTTACAAACATATTGTGATAGGTCAGCCAGCCAGCCCAAACAGTGCTGACTAAGAAAAAGAACAGGATACAGAACTGAGATGAGGCCCTAAGAATCTCATTTTATTGTGCAAAGGAACACAATTGTTCTGCGTCAGGGTGCTACGTGCAGCTGCAAACAGAACCCTTTGGAGGTCAGCACCCTGGTCACTTAGATCACCCAGGATACCGGGTGGTGTTGGAGTAGGAGGGAGCTAGAAAGCTTAATTGGGTTTGGAAGAGCAGAAGGGCTCATTTACACTGTAAGGAGCTGGAGGCACTAAGGAGATAATTGGCTCACCAGCTGGAGAACCCAGGGAGAAATCAAGCAGTATGAAAGGCTAACAAAGGGAGCAGAAAGGGGTCCTCTTCCACCAGTTAGTATACTGTGCTGTACCCGGAGCTTAAGGAAGAAACAATAATGAACACACTTGGTGAAGTCGACAGTGTGAGCTGTATAATTCATTTTATATCAAGCCTGGTGAAGTCAATGGAATTATTGGAATATAGTACTGGAACAACGATTAAGTCCACATTTTCATTTATTAGGCCACAGTAATTATAGGGACAGGAGGTGAAGGAGCAGGAAGAGGGTGACAGGAGAAGGTGTCAAATGGACATAGTGCATAATTTTTGAAGCACTGGTGTAATACAGCACCTGCAAGAAGCAACACTAAGGAAACAGACATCTGCATTTTGCACCAGCTTAAATTTCCAAATGGTCTTTGGATGTAGGCCTACGTAGATCGAATTGTAATAATACAGTCTGAATATTATGAACCATAATGACAAGGGGTGCTACTCACCAAGTAATATAAGTGACTAAATTCCAGTTAGGCACCTATGTCCCTGTGCACCATGCCACTGTGATCCATGAAACTCCCACTTGGCTGCCACCTAATCCTGAAGGCACCTATAAAAGTTCCCTATGCACCTAAATTCGATCCCTCTGGAATGTGCACTGCTGCCCCACTCTAGGCAACTTGATGTCTATCTCCCAGCTAAGGCCCAGCGTGGTTCACCAACTGAGGAAAGATAGGCTTTTGGCCACCTAAGCCATGTGTATGGCCTGATCCAGTAGGTATGTTCAGAGACCAACTACTGGATTGTGTCCTATTCAAAATCCGGCTGGAGAAATAGGAGGAGGTGGTGGTCATGCCCACCTTATAAGCTTTAGAACATTTTCTTGTGTAGTGTGGGAGACTCCTCTCTGCCAGAGCAGGAGAAGGGATTTGAACTGAGTCCTTCTCTCTCTCTGGCCTCTCTCTCTGATCCATTGTGGATAAATACTGAAATAGTCATTGGGTGCGTGTATGTGAGTGAACGGCTTTCTAGTCCAGCAGTTAGGGCACTCACATGGGAGGTAGGAGACCCAGGGGCCAGTTCAGTCCCTGTGCTGAAATCACTCTTTCATTTTTTCATCCACAGCAAAACAGCTTGAATAGGAAGATTGAAGGAGCCCCACACAAGAATATCTCAAAGCCCATGGGTTAGAGCACTCTCCTGAGCAGTGGGCAACACCTGTTCAGATTCTTTCTCCCCCTCTGGCAGAGAGCAGGGGAACTGAAGTTGGGTCTCCAACATCCCAGCAAAGTGCTCTACCTATTGAGCTAAAACTTACGGGTGAGTGCTACATCCTAATCTGGCAATTTTGTATGAAGCAAGGCTATTGCCTAATTTATTCCTGCAACAAGTGGCTTAGGTACCTAAGTCACCTGACTCCAGACAGTGGGTTCCCACTCATGAATTGCAAGCTAACGTAGAGTCTTATTTCCATGAAAGAACTAGAGTACAGCATCTCCCAATGAATAGCCTAGTGCCTAGTGTGCTGGCTTTTGTGGATTGCCCACTACAGCATTAATTTCTCCCCATACATTGTTAGCCTAGTCTAACTTGGCTTTGTGGATCACTGTGTTACTCCAGTGATTTTTCTAGGCACCTAAAACTTGGGTGCTGTGATGCTCATTGTTTCAATGTTTAAGTCCCTTTGTGGAGCTCACAAAGTAAGGATCCCTCTTCAGGCAGATCAACACTATGAAGCTTACACAACTGCAGTTATGTGAATAATGTAGCTGGAGTTGATGTACCTTAGGTTGATTTATTGCAGTGTCTACACTGCACTGGGTCAACAGGAGAAATCCTCCTATTGACTTACCTTATGCTTTTGGTTCCGGTGGAATACCAGAGTCGACGGGAGACTGATCAATCCCACGGTAAGTGGAGACAAGCCCTTAGAAAGAAAAGGATGTAACCTCTTTGCCAAGTGCCTCTGGACAAATTTGCTATTGGCCACTGCTACTATCTGGACATCCAGAAGCAACTGAGGACCCAAAAGAATTCCTAACTCCCAGCTGGAAACTAGAGTAACAGAGGTAGGTAAATTCCACCTGAGTGGAAGGGTCAGATATTATCTCTTTTTCCCAATCATATAATATGAATAACTGAATAACATCAAAATATTAGAAATTGGTCTGTTGTACCAATACAATCCCTTAATTGGACATCTATAAAATAGAATTTAAATCCCTTCATCCACTGTAAATCAAGACCTCTGATGCTAATATAAACTGCAGTTATGTTTTACTATATTAATGTTTGCTGATAAGCCTAGTATGATCTGATCTTTTCTTTGTGGACTGAAAAGCTCAAAGGTAAACAATCCTGGAGCCCCAGGAGGTTAATTAGCTTAAACTGACTTGACATTTAATTATTCTACTTTATAATTTACTTAAGTAAACCTAGTTATAAAATTATGGTTAATTTAAAAAAAATCTTTGTTGAAAATTATAATGTATACTATCACATTTCCAATAAAAATGTGTGAATGTATATAGTATGCATATTGTCACCCCTCTGCCAAGCTGTAGCAGATGTCAGGTTCTTCCAGATCAGCTTCCCATTGTAGGAAACATCAGTAGTGCAGAAATCGAGTATATTTTTACAGTAATTGTTTTGTTTACACACGTACACTGGTGCTGGAATAGAGGTGGTCATAATGGCAGGTAGACAAATCTCCTCTGTCAGGGATCTTAGCTAAAACACCTAATTCCCAAGAAGTAATTCCACTTTAAGGATCTGAGTCTAGTTCAAGAGATTAAGGCAGATAGGAAATAACCTAGCTACTTGCTATAGTTTCCCCCCAAAAAGCTGCAAACACAAAACTAACATCCAAAACAAAAAACTTACCCCTAAGCTAAGAATAAGACCTTATTTTGCTATTGCAACAGTGCTCTATGGTGACTCCTGCCATAAGAGTATGTATTCAATATATGACATACACTCTGTAGTCCTAAGAACGCAGGAACAGTTACACATGGACGTGTGCCTGCAACAGCATACAGGTTTAAGAATGATAGCCGTGGTTAGTCTGTATCAGCAAAAAGAACAGGAGTACTTGTGGCAGTGGAAAATACACTAGGAAGATATATAGATATAGATATATATAGATATAGATATAGGCACACAGAGAGAGAGAGAGAGAACATGAAAAAATGGGTGTTGCCATACCAACTCTAATAAGACTCATTGATTAAGGAGATCTATTATCAGCAGGATAAAAAAAACACTTTTGTAGTGATAATCAGGATGGCCCATTTCAAACAGTTGACAAGAAGGTGTGAGTAACAGTAGGGGGGAAATTAACATGGGGAAATAGTTTTTAGTTTGTGTAATGATTCATCCACTCTCAGTCTTCATTCAAACCTAATTTAATGGTGACCAGTTTGCAAATTAATTCTAGTTCTGCAGTTTCTCGTTGGAGTCTGTTTTTGAAGGGGTTTTTTTGTTGATTAATTGCCACTTTTAAGTCTGTAATTGAGTGGCCAGGGAGACTGAAGTGTTCTCTGACTGGTTTTTGAATGTTATAATTCTTGACATCTGATTTGTGTCCATTTATTCTTTTGTGTAGAGACTCTCCAGTTTGGCCAATGTATATGGCAGAGGGGTATTGCTGGCACATGATGGCATATATCAAATTGGTAGATGTGCAGGTGAATGAGCCTCTGATAGTGTGGCTGATGTGATTAGATCCTATGACAGTGTTCCCTGAATAGATATGTGGACACAGTTGGCAACGGGCTTTGTTGCAAGGATAGGTTCCTGGGTTAGTGTTTTTATTTTGTGGTGTATGGTTGCTGGTGAGTATTTGCTTCAGGTTGGGGGGCTGTCTGTAAGCGAGGACTGGCCTGTCTCCCAAGATCTGTGAGAGTGATGGATCGTGCTTCAGGATAGGTTGTAGATCCCTGATGATGCACTGGAGAGGCTTTAATTGAGGGTTGAAGGTGATGGCTAGCGGCGTTCTGTTACTTTCTTTGTTGGGCCTGTCCTGTAGTAGGTGACTTCTGGGTACTCTTCTGGCTCTGTCAATCTGTTTCTTCCCTTCAGCAGGTGGGTACTGTAGTTGTAAGAACGTTTGATAGAGATCCTGTAGGTGTTTGCCTCTGTCTAGGGGGTTGGAGCAAATGCAATACAACTGGTAGTAGAATTGGGGGGACATGTTGCCTTCATTCACCTCCATTTAAACTTTGTCAGTTAAAGCCTTTTAAGTGCTGGGCAAAACAGAGAGATGTAGAGAAGCATCTATTAGCACTTTAAAAATGGGAATTAAGGGTGCTCTGCACTTTACAGGAGGCCTGGTATCAGTGATTAATCAACGAAAGAAGAAAATGTGTCATAAGAAATGCCAGCAACTCAAAGTGTAGAAGGTACCAGGAAACAATGCAGCTCATTTTTGGATCCAAAAATTACACAAATCAATCACTGGGCTTCTGCTCATGAAATGGCCATGTCTACACACGCTCATTAGTAGCAAGATGCATCACAAAACAAGAACAAATATTTATTTATGTTGCTTTGTCACCTCAGTGTACTATGTGCTAGTGATGATAGATGATGTAGAGCCAAATTTTATTCCCATTTACACTAGTTTCAGTGGAGTTGCTCCAGATTGTTAACAGTGTAACTGAAAGCAGAAAATGGAGCTTTGATTGCAAACCCCAGATCCAAAACCCATCACTAGATTTTTGGTGCAGGGTCAATTGAAAAATTGAAAGTGGTCTGCTTTCCAGATCTATTTCGGAAGCAGCCAAATTGTATACCTGGATTTTTTTAAATTTATCAAACACTTCTGATATGGTGTATAATATGCAAAACATATTTATCTCTTAGTTTGACATAATATTGCTTTAATTTTTCCAATCTCCACAGGCAGGATAATCATATGATGTGTACTGGGGTGTTCAAAAATGGACGAGTTGGGTGGAGTCATCATAAGAAAACATAACACAAGATACTCATTTTGGCCTTTCCTCTATTGTATATTTATAGGACACAACAATAATTAAATTGGACAGCAGCCTGTATGCTATCTCTATATATTGCTGTTAAATGACATTATTTGTCATTTAACAGCAATATATGTGGACAATAAAAGAGCAAACAGCAGCATATTTGTGGCAAGTACGAGAGCAAATGATAAGCCAAATAGAGATAATTTATATCCACAATATAGCATACACAGAAGTTTAGTATGCTTATGTAATACTATATGAGGCAAAATAGAGCCCCTTCACATACAAGTAGCACCTGTGTTTATTTTTACTTTTATTTTAACCTCATCTTTTTCTACAGTAGAACCTCAGAGTTACCAATATTTCAGAGTTATGAACAACCTTTCTTCCCAAGGTTTTTGTAACTCTGAGGTTCTATTGTACAAGAATGCTTTTTTATTTGGTGAATTCTGTCATAGTCAAACAACAGTGAGGAAAGCTATCTTTCTGGAAGGCAATTTTTTGCCTATGTCACATAACTTCATCAAAGTAATTGATTTTTATAAATCAAGTTACAGATTTTTTCAAGAGAGGAAAATGACTATCAGAATGGTAGTTATTTCACTTTTTAACCAGTCTCTGTGATAAAAGAAGAAACAGGAATACCAACTGGAAGATATATGTGAATGGAGAAGTCTTCCTTGTTTTAACTGCTTCTACAAAATTTGATTAATTTACAGCAAGATTATTCTGAAAATGTAGTTATCTTAGAGTAGTAATTGTTTGAAAAAACCTCAGCCATATACTGTCCCTATCATCTTTTCAGAAGAATGAAAAGCTATCATCCATATAAATATGATTTCAGCAGGGTCTAATAGGAAGCATACTACGGCCAGTGCATTGAATGTTCAGGATACTCATGCTTGGCATGGCTTTTTATTATTTTTTTGCATTCTTTTGCCCCCCTAGAATTTATTCTATTTCTTCCTTGCCAAAATCCATGGTTACGTCCACCAGTATAACAAAAATACCTCACTAACAGCAAAATATTATATTATGGCACATAGTAAAATGCTTCTCTTCTGCTTCATTTTCCTCACTCCCAAAACAAATTTCTCATTGCCAGGTTACATTTTGGTCAAGGACATGCCTGTCATCACGTTTAACAGTATCAGTAAATCAGAAGAAGAGCTCTGTGTAGCTTGAAAGCTTGTCTCTCTCTCACCAACAGAAGCTGGTCCAATAAAAGATATTACCTCACCCACTTTGTGACAGTAAATCAGGGATAAGTTACAGGACTACATACTTTTGCAGACATATTTACAGTATGTTGTGTATTACTTTTCTCTTTCCAGGCTTTTGTTAATCAAATGTAGCATTTAGAGCTTTCCTATAGTTTATTTCAATCATGTGTAATAAGGTCAGTTAGCTTATTTTATGTAAATAAATACTTATTTGAAAGAGCTAGTTTTAAAAACATGATCTTTTGCTGCTGTTGCCTCAGCTTATCATTAGTCAAACTTTACTTATTTAAAAAAAGTAAATATGGTAGTGGGATTTTGTCAGTATAAAAAGTTATTTTTCCCTAAAAAGTTAGCACAGTTGATTTATATTTGTCATTTAATTGTCCTGTTTTGAACACAGTGCAGGAAGAATCTATTACATATTCACATTTTTGTCAAACACTAACCATTGCAACCTCTTTCCCCACTTAGAGCAGACACCAGTTTGTTGTAAACAGACCCTATTACTGAATTGCACCTGTTTCTAAGCTTCCTGGGCCTGGGTAGTGACTGGTAACTGTTCGTAGTTCTGGGCTGCTCATGCACACTCCCAGATCTGACACCATTAGTGGGCAGCAGGACCCTGCAGTCTGGCCACCTTAGATCCTGGAAACAGTGTTATGGTCCTCCTATACCCCTCAATTGCTAGAGCACATTCCTGCTGAGTACAACTGGCTGTGAGAGCGCTGGTTTCTAGTTAAACCCCTCGGGGATAACATGGCAGTAAAGCAAGGAACCCAGGCTTAGTAACTGAATTTCTTAGGTACAAATATGTTGCTCTTAACAAAACACTGAAGAGTTGCAGGTCTTAGGAAAACAGTAAAATCCCGAATGCAGACTGCTCTGTCTGATCTCACCCTGTCTGCTGGTCTTGGTTCTCATCAGCATGCTTAAGCCCTACTGGCAGAAAAACCATCCTTCCATGAGGGAAGAGTCATTCAACACTGATGGCTTTTGATGGCTCTCTTTTATTGCTATTCCCATAAGGGATGTCTGACACCCTATCATGAGAGCACAGTGTCCAGAAAAATAGACCTAGTCAGGATTAGACTGATTTCTAACATCACCTGGGGTTTTCAATCCAACGTGGAGGTTACAATGCAAAGTGGAGGTTACAATGAAGGCTACAATCACTAGGTGGTGTTCACAAAACGACATGGAGTTCCCCAGTTTGACCCAGGCATACCATCAATGTGTTACACTTAAGTAACTTTTTTTGACAAAAAAAGAAACTTAATATTTGACAAAAAAGTATCCAATAATGCAATAAATTATGTGTCCTTTCCTTTCATGTGTATAGTTAAATGACGACAGGATCTGACAGATGGGGACTGGCTAAAATGATAAACTAGAGTGGTCGGCTCTCCCTGGGTGCAAAAATGGCACTGGTGTTCATTCTATCCAAGGTTGTAATGAAAGAATGCCAGTCATTATGCATCCTTAACTTTCTTCTGTTTCTTACTCTTGCCTGGAACTTTCAAACATTCTGTCCACAGGACTTTCTGTCCCTGCTGCAGCCTGCTAGTGACAAGAGCATTACAGAGTAAATAGATTTTTATAGTCACATAGCAGATCTAATAAACTTAACTGTGGCTGAAATGCATTTTTTTTAACAATTCTGCAAATTAAGGACTTAAGTGGAGTTTAAATACAGCAGAGACCTTCTTCATGGTAGTAAATGTCATTCAGATACAGATTGAAAGATGAGGAATGAGAGAGAAATTCTAAAGAAAAAAATGAATACAGTATATACACACTGTATAGAGGGATTACCTAGAATTTGAGAGGTTCTTCTGTCCCTAATACATATCACAGGATTGTCTTTAAACTAGCAAAACAGGTTTATTTGTTTTTAAACTGAATGATGCTGCATGACTGAGATGGGGAATGTGTGTTTCAAATATCAAAACTCAAGGTTTAGAAACTCGATTGAGGTTTGAGAATTTCTCAGATTCTTTTGTGGGTTTGTAAAACTAGAACTCCTCAACGTTTATCCAGCCCTGTTGCCAAGAAAATATTGTATAATCACTCAGATTATACAGTCACTCAGTTACTCATACACCTTCTCAGCCCTCCTGTATTAGGTCAGTTTCCACTCCTTGAGCTGTATTAGATATATGTTAGCTATTTGCTATAAAACTAAGGAATGGACTTTTTAATCTCTCTTGTGTAGATATGAATTAAGGAATGGAAATTGCCTCAACAAGGAAATGTTAGGGATATACTGTACATAATAAGTGAATAATTTGAGATTTCAACCAATTTCTTATATACACTAGGCATACATATTTTAAACATATTTTAATATTCCATTAAGATTAACAAGTCCACATGAATACAAAAATGTGTTTTCCTCTCAGCATCCTGTTTGTTTTTTGCACTCTGCTCCATCTCCCATTCTATTTTTAATATCTGCTTCTTTTTGTTTCACTGTCTCCATAGAACAGGATGCAAACACAGCAATAGCTAAACTTATGTTCTCAAGTAGATTCAAAATGAGACAAGCATGTTCACCCATCCCTTCCAGGCACTTTGATACAACACTACTTTACAAGTGTGTGTCCAATCCCGCAAAACTTACTCACATGAGAAATGGATGTGGACACAAACAGTGAAGTCTAAGTGTTCATAAACCAGTGGAGTATGTGCAACAAATGACTAACAAATCAACAAAGGAAGCAGTATTCACAATACACGAAATACCTAACCAATCAATGGAGGAAGCTAGGAAAATCAAGTACACCTTGTGATGGCTGACTAATTACTTGGATTATTGGGAAACAGATCCCTTATATACAACTATACAGCATTAGACATCTCTATCATTGTAAACCCAGAATTGCAAATTCAATCCTTGAGGGGGCTACTTTGGGATCTGGGGGGAAAATCAGCACTTGGTCCTGCGAGGGAAGGCAGGGGACTAGACTCAACGACTTTTCAGGGTGCCTTCCAGTTCTGTGAGATAGGTATATCTCCAAAGTTCAGTGAACTCAGCATGAAAAGGGAAGAGGCAGGGGTCTGCCAGCAGCCCAGCGCTTGCTGGTGGCCTCCGGTGCGGTGTGAGGCGTGGATTGCCAGGCACAGAGTTGGAAGGGTATGATGGAGGCAGAGGCAGCAGGTACAGACACACTGAGGATGACTGGATGCGGCAGCTGTGGCATGTACATGGTCCTGGAGGGGGCACCTGAAAGGAGTTTTGTCTGTATGAAGTGCCGCCTGATAGAGCTGCTGGAGGAAAAGATAAGAGGACTGGAGATGCAGGTGGAAACTCTGGCTCAGTTTAGAAGGGGGTTCGAGCAGATGATGGAGCACAGACATAATGAGGCACAGGGGATAAGCTCAGACGAGCGGATAGAAGCAGGACCAAAGAACTCTGAGGAGGAGCTGCTGGGTGAGGAAAGTGGACGGTGGAAGCATGTGACTAGGAGAACTAGGCAGAGGAAGAGACGGGCCAGCAATGGAGAAATAGAACTCAGGAACAGGTTTGCTGAGTTGGTAAATGAAGATGGAGCACAGCAGGCTGCTGAAGGAGAGAGGGCAAGGAAAAAGAGACGAGCAGCTAGTCCTGCAGAAGGAAGGGAGGAGTCAATGGAGGTGGCACCAAGTACGAGCCCTAGGAGGATTGTAAGGGTGAATACAATTTGAGAGGAATTGCGGCCAGCTGGTGTGGGGGATAGACCGGAGAATCACACTGTCGCCAGGAAAAGGCAAGTCTACGTGATTGGAGACTCTTTACTGAGAAGAATAGACAGGCCTGTAACTAGACCTGATCGGGAGAACAGAAGGGTGTGCTGTCTGCCAGGGGCTAAGATACAGGATGTGGACCAGAGGCTGAATAGGATCCTAGCGGGAGCGGGAAAGAATCCGTTGATTGTCCTTCATGTGGGAAAGAATGATACGGCTAGTTACTCGCTGGACTGTATCAAAGAGGACTATGCCAGACTGGGGAAGATGCTCAAAGAAATCGAGGCTCAGGTGATCTTCAGTGGGATTCTGCCAGTTCCTAGAGCAGGGCGATGAAGGAGTGACAAGATTATGGTGATCAACAGATGGCTCAGGCATTGGTGTTATAAGGAGGGCTTTGGGATGTACGGTCATTGGGAAGCGTTTACGGAGAGACGACTGTTCGCTCAGGATGGACTTCATCTAAGTAAGGAGGGAAATAGAATTCTAGGATGGAGGCTCGCCGACCTCATCAAGAGAGCTTTAAACTAGGAAGTTGGGGGAGATGGTTGGGAGATGTTCAGGAGATCTCCACGCCGGATTATAACCTGGAGAGGGAAGTAAACAAAGTGAGAGAGGATACCCTTTCGGACCAAAGGATTGATCCAAGGAGGAAGAGTGGAGTAGAAACCAGAATAACAGGTGCTACTGGTAGTAGAAGGTCTGTGCACGACGGGGGAAAGAATGTCACTGACGCCAAACGCCAAAAATTAAAATGTCTGTACACTAATGCGAGGAGCCTAGGTAACAAGATGGAGGAACTGGAGCTACTGGTGCAGGAAGTGAGACCGGATATTATAGGGATAACAGAAACCTGGTGGAATAGTACTCATGACTGGAGTACAGGTATTGAAGGCTATGTGCTGTTTAGAAAAGACAGGAAGAAAGGCAAGGGTGGTGAGTAGCCATCAGTGATGAGATTAACTGTAATGAAATAAGAAGCGATGGAATGGATAAGACAGAGTCTGTCTGGGCAAAAATCACACTGGGTAAAAAAGCAACTAGAGCTTCCCCTGAGATAGTGCTTGGGGTGTGCTATAGACCGTCGGGATCTGATTGGGATATGGATAGAGACCTCTTTAATGTCTTTAATGAAGTAAACACGAAGGGGAAATGTGTGATTATGGGAGACTTCAACTTCCCGGATATAGACTGGAGGACGAGTGCTTGCAAGAATAATAGGGGTCAGATTTTTCTGGACGTGATAGCGGATGGATTTCTTCATCAAGTAGTTGAAGTACCTACGAGAGGGGATGCCATTTTAGATTTCGTTTTGGTGAGCAGTGAGGACCTTGTAGAAGAAATGGTGGTACGGGATAACCTTGGTTCGAGTGATCATGAGCTGATTCAGTTCAAACTAGATGGAAAGATAAACAAATGTAGATCTGGGATTAGGGTTTTCGACTTCTCGAGGGCTAATTTTAAAGAGTTAAGGAAATTAGTTAGAGAAGTGGATTGGACGGAGGAACTAGAAGGTTTAAATGCGGAGGAGGCCTGGAATTACTTTAAGTTGCAGCTGCAGAAATTGTTGGAAGCCTGCATCCCAAGAAAGGGGAAAAAAGCCATGGGCAGGAGTTGTAGGCCAAGCTGGATGAGCAAGCAACTCAGAGAGGGGATTAGAAAAAAGCAGAAAGCTTACAGGGAGTGGAAGAAAGGCAGGATTAGCAAGGGAAGCTACCTTGGTGAGGTCAGAACATGTAGGGATAAAGTGAGGAAGGCTAAAAGCCGCATTAAACTGGACCTTGCAAAGGGAATCAAAACCAATAGTAAAAGGTTCTACAGCCACATAAATAAGAAGAAAACAAAGAAAGAAGAAGTGGGGCCGCTACACACTGAGGATGGAATGGAGGTTAAGGATAACCTAGGCATGGCCCAATATCTAAATAAGTACTTTGCCTCAGTTTTTAATAAGACTAGTGAGGAGTTTAGTGATGATGGAGGGATGATAAGCGGGAATGTGGATATGGAGGTGGATATTACCGCAACTGAGGTAGAGGCCAAACTTGAACAGCTTAATGGGACAAAATCGGAGGGCCCGGACAATCTCCATCCGAGGATATTAAAGGAACTGGCGCGTGAAATTGCGAGCCCGTTAGCGAGAATTTTCAAGCAATCGATAAACTCGGGGGTTGTGCCGTACGACTGGAGGATTGCTAATGTAGTTCCTATTTTTAAGAAAGGGAACAAAAGTGATCCGGGTAATTATAGGCCTGTTAGCTTGACGTCTGTAGTATGTAAGGTCTTGGAAAAATTTTAAGGGAGGAAGTAGTTAAGGAAATAGAGGTCAATGGTAATTGGGACGAATTGCAACATGGATTTACTAAAGGTAGATCGCGCCAAACCAATCTGAACTCCTTCTTTGAGAAGGTGACGGATTACTTAGATAAAGGAAATGCGGTAGATATAATTTACCTAGATTTTAGTAAGACGTTTGACACGGTTCCACATGGGGAACTGTTAGTTAAATTGGAAAAGATGGGGATGAATATGAAAGTTGTAAGGTGGATAAGGAACTGGTTAAAGGGGAGACTCCAGAGGGTCGTATTGAAGGGTGAACTGTCAGGCTGGAAGGAGGTCACTAGTGGAGTCCCTCAAGGATCGGTTTTGGGACCGATCTTATTTAACCTTTTTATTACTGACCTTGGCACAAAGAGCGGGAATGTGCTAATAAAGTTTGCGGATGACACAAAGCTGGGGGGTATTGCTAACACGGAGAAGGACAGGGATACTATTCAGGAAGATCTGGACCACCTTGTAAACTGGAGTAATAGTAATAGGATGAAATACAATAGTGAAAAGTGCAAGGTAATGCACTTAGGGATTAATAATAAGAATTTTAGATATACGTTGGGGACGCATCAGTTGGAAGCAACAGAGGAGGAGAAGGACCTTGGGGTATTGGTTGATAACAGGATGACTATGAGCCGCCAATGTGATATGGCTGTTAAAAAAGCAAATGCGATTTTAGGATGCATCAGGCGAGGTATTTCCAGCAAGGATAAGGAGGTGTTAGTACCGTTATATAAGGCGCTGGTGAGACCCCATCTGGAATATTGTGTGCAGTTCTGGTGTCCCATGTTCAAGAAGGATGAATTCAAACTGGAACAGGTCCAGAGACGGGCTACTAGGATGATCCGAGGAATGGAAAACCTGCCTTATGAAAGGCGATTCAAAGAGCTTGGCTTGTTTAGCCTGGCCAAAAGAAGGCTGCGGGGGGATATGCTTGCTCTATATAAATATATCAGGGGGGTCAACGTTAGGGAGGGAGAGGAATTATTTAAGTTTAGTACTAATGTAGACACGAGGACGAATGGGTACAAACTGGATATAAGGAAGTTCAGACTTGAAATTAGACGAAAGTTTCTAACCATTAGGGGAGTGAAGTTCTGGAACAGCCTTCCGAGGGAAGTAGTGGGGGCAAAAGACTTTTCTGGCTTTAAGACTAAGCTTGATAAAAATATGGAGGGGATGTTATGATAGGATAGTTTAATTTGGACAATTGATCTTGGATTATCACCAGATGGGTCTGCTCAGTGGTCTGCGGGGAGATGTTGGATGGGATGGGAACTGAGTTACTGCAGAGAATTCCTTCTTGGGTGCTGGCTGGTGAGCCTTGCCCACATGCTCAGGGTTTAGCTGATTGCCATATTTGGGGTCGGGAAGGAATTTTCCTCCAGGGCGGATTGGCAGGGGCCCTGGAGGTTTTTCGCCTTCCCCTGCAGCATGGGGCATGGGTTGCTTCCTGTTGGATTCTCTGCAGCTTGAGGTCTTCAAACCAATTTTGAGGATTTCAGTAACTCAGTCCTGGGTTAGGGGTTGTTATAAAAGTGGATGAGTAGGGTTCTGTGGCCTGCCTTGTGCAGGAGGTCAGACTAGATGATCATATTGGTCCCTTCTGACCTATGAGTCTATGAGTCTATGAATCTATGAAATTCTAAAGATTTAGGATAATGGATCTCACTTCTCCTGTCAGGAACTCACAGTGTTTGCAGCATCAAACAGAATTTGAACATATTGTTTCCTCTCTGCATCACAGCCTGTGTAATGGTAAAGTAGAAACAACCTATAAAAATTGCCAAGAAATTATTAGAGGCATATGGGGTAACAGAGGCTTGCAGACAGTGATACTTGACTGGAGAAATACACCAACAGAAGACATAGGCAGCAGTCTGATACAGCATCTCATGTCCTGCCACACACAGACCCCACCCCCTACAGCAAATAAACTTCTGAAGCCAGCAGAAGTGGAAAAAGGGACAGAACGAATTAAAGTAGCTGAATGTCCATGCACTTGCACAGTTGTGATTCATAAAATCATGTGTGTAAAAGAAGCCAAAAATAGTTGAGAACTTAAAAATTGGATGGTAATAGATCACAAATCCCAGTGTTAATTGAACTTGGTGGTATTCTAAAACATAAAGAGCTTTCAATCATGCTTATTGTTGTTTCTATCACTTTATACAGACTCAGCAGACTTTCTAGGCTGCGGAGTGATGCTTGGGGTTATTGTGTACTGGGTTGTATCTACTTATGTCTGCAGGGATGTGCTGGGAGATTTGTGTTGATTTGTGTGGGTGGCAGTGGGGCACATGGGAGTGGCAGCTGAGCCAAATCATCTACCAGCTATGCATTCTCCTGCATACAAACAATGAAACTATTGCATGCCAATTAGCTATAGAGTAAGGGTGACGATTGGTTGAGTTACCTCTAATATCACAATGATCTAGGACTCTTAGTCCGCATAGATACATGCCTTACTATAGCAATACACCTCATGGGTGTAATTCATAAAGTCAAAATGGCTGAGAACTTCAAAACTGGAAAGTAACAGACCACAAATCTCAATGACAATTCAACCTGGTGATAGTCTGAACAAAAAGCAACCTCAGTTATGCTTGTAGGCTTCAGAGTGACAATCTTGGAATGCTATTATATTGATGACAGCAAGCCAGGTACTACTGTGATAGAAGTATCAAAGAGCTCCCTCAACTCCAGATAGGATAGATAGTAGCTAATGACAGAGAGAAGAGAGGGAAGGTAGAGACACAAATGCATAAAGTAGTGCCAAGATCATATCTTTTAGAAATACAAAGACAACTCTACCATTATTTCCCAAGAATAACCAAGGAACAGTTTTCCTCATGGGATGCCTTGGGTGAAGATGACATATGAATGTAGATACAGGGAAAACTAGCAATGACTGAAGGAGTTGGAAAAAGTGATGCTAGAAAATCTAGCAGCACATAAAGTTCCTGAGGGCAAAAAGCAGGAGAAAGATGGGGCTCAGAATGGAATTAAATGAATGTGGAAGAGCAGTGAAATTGTCTGGCCATTTCAAAGACTATATAGCTGATTGAAATGATTCAGCTTTCTTTATAGAAAGAGAGTGCTTTTTACATGAGACGTCTATATATATGTAAATAATATCAGAGGAGCCATGTTAGTCTGGATCTGTAAAAAGTGACAAAGAGTTGGCGGGCTGTCTGTGGGCGAGGACTGGCTTGCCTCCCAAGGCCTATGAAAGAGAGGGATCGTTGTCCATCAGTGATCTACAATCCATCCTGGACAACGATGCCTTTCTTTCACAGGCCTTGGGAGGCAGGCCAGTCCTCACTCACAAACAACCTGCCAACTTTAAGCATATTCTAACCAACAACCGCACACCGTACCATAGTAACTAACTCAGGAACCAATCCATGCAACAAACCTCAATGCCAACTCTGCCCACATATTTACACCAGCGATGCCATCACAGGACCTAACCAGATCAGCCACAACATCACCAGTTCATTCACTTGCACATCCACCAATGTAATATACGCCATCATGTGACAGAAATGCCCTTCTGCTATGTACATTGGCCAAACTGGACAATCCCTATGTAAAAGGACAAATGGACACAAGTCAGTTATTAGGAATGGCAATATACAAAAACCTGTAGAGAATACTTCAACCTCCCTGGACACACAACAGCAGATTTAAAGGTAGCCATGCTGCAGCAAAAAAAACTTCAGGACGAGACTCCAAAGAGAAACTGCTAAACTGCTGAACTACTACCCCATGCTACTCATCCATGTGGGCACAAATGATACTGTGAGGTGTGACACTGAGCAGATCAAGAGTGACTGCAGGGCTCTGGGAGTACGGGTTAAGGAGTTTGGAGCGCAGGTGGTATTCTCTTCGATTCTTCCTGTTGAAGGTAGAGGCCCGGGCAGAGACAGATGCATCATGGAGGTGAATGCCTGGCTGCGAAGATGGTGTCGCCAGGAGGGCTTTGGCTTCCCCAACCACGGGATGCTATTCGAGGAAGGACTGCTAGGCACAGATGGCGTTCACCTTTCGAGGAGGGGAAAGGCCTTATTTGCGCACAAACTGGCTAACCTAGTAAGGAGGGCTTTAAACTAGGTTCAATGGGGACAGGTGAGCAAACCCCACAGGTAAGTGGGGAACAAGACCTGGGAGATGGGTCGGAAACAGGAGGGAGCACGGGCTATAATGGCAGAGAGAAAGGAGGGTCAGGGCAAAGCTGGGAGGCAAGATCAAACCAGTATCTTAGATGCCTATATACAAATGCAAGAAGTATGGGTAATAAGCAGGAAGAACTGGAAGTGCTAATAAATAAATACAACTATGACATTGTTGGCATTACTGAAACTTGGTGGGATAATACACATGACTGGAATGTTGGTGTGGATGGGTATAGTTTGCTCAGGAAGGATAGACACGGGAAAAAGGGAGGAGGTGTTGCCTTATATATTAAAAATGTACACACTTGGACTGAGGTGGAGATGGACATAGGAGATGGAAGTGTTGAGAGCCTCAGGGTTAGGCTAAGAGGGGTAAAAACACGGGTGATGTCGTCTGGGAGTCTACTACAGGCCACCTAATCAGGTGGAAGAGGTGGATGAGGCTTTTTTCAAACAACTAACAAAATCATCCAAAGCCCAAGACTTGGTGGTGATGGGGGACTTCAACTATCCAGATATATGTTGGGAAAATAACACCGCAGGGCACAGACTATCCAATAAGTTCCTGGACTGCATTGCAGACAACTATTTATTTCAGAAAGTTGAAAAAGCTACTAGGGGGGAAGCTGTTCTAGACTTGACTTTAACAAATAAGGAGGAACTTGTTGAGAATTTGAAAGTAGAAGGAAGCTTGGGTGAAAGTGATCATGAAATCATAGAGTTTGCAATTCTAAGGAAGGGTAGAAGGGAGTACAGCAAAATAGAGACAATGGATTTCAGGAAGGCGGATTTTGGTAAGCTCAGAAAGCTGATAGGTAAGGTCCCATGGGAATCAAGACTGAGGGGGAAAAACAGCTGAGGAGAGTTGGCAGTTTTTCAAAGGGACGCTATTAAGGGCCCAAAAGCAAGCTATTCCGATGGTTAGGAAAGATATAAAATGTGGCAAAAGACCACCTTGGCTTAACCACGAGATCTTGCGTGACCTACAAAATAAAAAGGCGTCATATAAAAAATGGAAACTAGGTCAGATTACAAAGGATGAATATAGGCAAATAACAAAGGAATGCAGAGGCAAGATTAGAAAGGCAAAGGCACAAAATGAGCTCAAACTAGCTATGGGAATAAAGGGAAACAAGAAGACTTTTTATCAATACATTAGAAGCTAGAGGAAGACCAAGGACAGGGTAGGCCCACTGCTCAGTAAGGAGGGGGAAACAGTAACGGGAGACTTGGAAATGGCAGAGATGCTTAATGACTTCTTTGTTTCGGTCTTCACTGAGAAATCTGAAGGAATGTCTAATATAGTGAATGCTTACGGGAAGAGTGTAGGTTTAGAAGATAAAATAAAAAAAGAGCAACTAAAAAATCACTTAGAAAAGTTAGATGCCTGCAAGTCACCAGGGCCTGATGAAATGCATCCTAGAATACTCAAGGAGTTAATAGAGGAGGTACCTGAGCCTCTAGCTATTATCTTTGGGAAATCATGGGAGACGGGGGAGATTCCAGAAGACTGGAAGGGGGCAAATATAGTGCCCATCTATAAAAAGGGAAATAAAAACAACCCAGGAAACTACAGACCAGTTAGTTTAACTTCTGTGCCAGGGAAGATAATGGAGCAGATAATTAAAGAAATCATCTGCAAACACTTGGAAGGCGGTAAGGTGATAGGGAATAGCCAGCATGGATTTGTAAAGAACAAATCGTGTCAAACTAATCTGATAGCTTTCTTTGATAGGATAACGAGCCTTGTGGATAAGGGAGAAGCAGTGGATGTGATATACTTAGACTTTAGTAAGGCATTTGATACGGTCTCGCTTGATATTCTTATAGATAAACTAGGAAAGTACAATTTAGATGGGGCTCCTATAAGGTGGGTGCATAACTGGCTGGATAACCGTACTCAGAGAGTAGTTATTAACGGCTCCCAATCCTGCTGGAAAGGTATAACAAGTGGGGTTCCGCAGGGGTCTGTTTTGGGATCGGCTCTGTTCAATATCTTCATCAACGATTTAGATGTTGGCATAGAAAGTACGCTTATTAAGTTTGCGGACGATACCAAACTGGGAGGGACTGCAACTGCTTTGGAGGACAGGGTCAAAATTCAAAATGATCTGGACAAATTGGAGAAATGGTCTGAGGTAAACAGGATGAAGTTCAATAAAGATAAATGCAAAGTGCTCCACTTAGGCCTGGTCCACACTACAGCGTTAAATCAATTTAAACAGCGTTAAATCGATTTAACGCTGTACCCGTCCACACTACAAGGCACTTTAAATCGATTTTAAGGGCTCTTAAAATCGATTTCTGTACTCCTCCCCAACGAAAGGAGTAACCCTAAAATCGATATTACTATATCGATTTAAGGTTAGTGTGGATGGAAATCGAAGTTATTGGTCTCATTCTTTTACTGAGCTACCCAGAGTGCACCACTCCGGAAATCGATGGTAGCCTAGGACCATGGACGCACACCACCGAATTAATGTGCCCTAATGTGGACGCGTAAAATCGATTTTATAAAACCAGTTTTATAAAACCGGTTTTAATAATTTCAATTTTATGCTGTAGTGTAGACGTGGCCTTAGGAAGGAACAATACATTTCACACATACAGAATGGGAAGAGACTGTCTAGGAAGGAGTATGGCAGAAAGAGATCTAGGGGTCATAGTAGACCACAAGCTTACTATGAGTCAACAGTGTGATACTGTTGCAAAAAAAGCAAACGTGATTCTGGGATGCATTAACAGGTGTGTTGTAAACAAGACACGAGAAGTCATTCTTCCGCTTTACTCTGCGCTGGTTAGGCCTCAACTGGAGTATTGTGTCCAGTTCTGGGCACCGCATTTCAAGAAAGATGTGGAGAAACTGGAGAGGGTCCAGAGAAGAGCAACAAGAATGATTAAAGGTCTTGAGAACATGACCTATGAAGGAAGGCTGAAGGAATTGGGTTTGTTTAGTTTGGAAAAGAGAAGACTGAGAGGGGACATGATAGCAGTTTTCATGTATCTAAAAGGGTGTCATCAGGAGGAGGGAGAAAACTTGTTCACCTTAGCCTCCAATGATAGAACAAGAAGCAATGGGCTTAAACTGCAGCAAGGGAGATTTAAGTTGGACATTAGGAAAAAGTTCCTAACTGTCAGGGTAGTTAAACACTGGAATAGATTGCCTAGGGAAGTTGTGGAATCTCCATCTCTGGAGATATTTAAGAGTAGGTTAGATAAATGTCTATTAGGGATGGTCTAGACAGTATTTGGTCCTGCCATGAGGGCAGGGGACTGGACTTGATGACCTCTCGAGGTCCCTTCCAGTCCTAGAGTCTATGAGTCTATGAGTCTATAACTTCAGTTCATTTGCAAATTTGACATCATCAGCTCAGGATTAAACAAAGATTGTGAATGGCTAGCCAACTACAAAAGCAGTTTCTCCTCCCTTGGTGTTCACACCTCAAGTGCTAGAAGATAGCCTCATCCTCTGTGATTGAACTAACCTCATTATCTCTAGACTGATTCTTGCCTGAATATTTATACCTGCCTCTGGAAATTTCCACCACATGCGTCTGATGAAGTGGGTATTCACCCATGAAAGCTTATGCTCCAGTACTTCTGTTAGTCTATAAGATGCCACAGGACTCTTTGTCACTTTTTATATGTAAATAGTTAGTTGCTAGATAAGGTATCAGCAGATAGTGCTCAAGAATATGTAGCATAGTTGCTGGGTTTTGCAGGACCAGTAAAACATATTATTGTTCATTGCAAATGGCTTCCTCTTTGCATGCTCTTCATATGAAGCTCCTAAAGAGAAAAAGACTCACTGATCCCATTTAAAGCTAAGCAGGCACCCAGCAAAACCTTTGAATAGACAAGCATTGCAAGCCTGCCCTAAACTTTACTATCAACACTTCCTGGGAACTCTAAGTGGTTGTCTTTATTGGTACAGAAACATCACACATTTCTTGGGATTCCAGCAAAGATGGACTGCCCTACAGTGACGCAGATCTGCCTAACCTCCAGTCATCTTTTGGCTACAACTCAGGCTTTTAGCTCTATCCTGGCTTACTATTCTCCTTTTTATTAATTATTACCTCCTACCAGTCTCTAGGAGCCACTCTCTTCCAGATTCCAGTAGCTGAGAATTGTTCCTTCTGTGGTCAGTCCCTCAGTATGCTCAGTACTATTTCCTTCTTAACTGTCTCCCACTATGCACATCTCATTTTAGAGAAGATGTCAAATGTAATGAATGTGCTAAGCATCTGGCTATGGACTCAGCCTACCCACTAGTGGCATCTATATTAGTTGATGCCTATTTTGTAGATGAGAAATGACTAAGTTACATAGAACATCAGCTCCTCACATACTCCCTTGTGGGGTTAAGATCTTGGAAAGGGGGTAGAAAAGCTGAGAAGGATTCTGTTGAGAGGAGAAAAGGAGAGAGCCAGGGAGAAAGAGGCACAATTAATGGGATAGAGGGGAGCTGAGAATGTCAAGAAAAAAATGAGAGGAGGAAAAAGAGGAGTAGATGACTTCTGAAGATGGAGGAAGAAGAAAGAGATGGCTATTTGATTAAATTAACATCCCAACCAAGCATAATCCACAAACCCTCCTACCCAATCACCACAATACCTAGGCATGGTAACAGACCTCAATCCTCTGCGAAACTCCCTCTCAATTTGAGCGTACAATCACACACAGTGCACATGTCCAATTCTATTCAAATACACAACCCTAACTGTGACCTTGCATTTCTTGCAGTAAGACCACATTAAACATAGGGCTTGGAAGGATTAGATTGTTATCAGTAAACACTGATTTCACTGTATACATACAAACTCATGAAAAAAAATGTTTCCATTGATAATAATCAACATTTATAGCCAAGTGAAGTAAAACAAATGCTGTTTGAGAACTTATTAGAGCTCCATTCAAGTATATTTACTTTGTATATTTTGATGTGATTTTATCAATTTGCATTTAACAGTTACAAAAGCTTTAACTGCTTGAATCTCAATGTCTACTGTAATTAAATAAATTGTCTGACCCCTCCCATAATTTCCTGCAACTGTGAAAATGTATATATAAAATTGAAAAATGCTTTAAAATAATCATTGATATTATCCATTGAATTATAAAAAATAAAAATCAAATTTTGCCAAGGCTAATTATACAGTTTTAAAATGCAAACATAGTTGTCAATAAGATATCAATCTTGCTGGGATCAGAGTTGAATTTATGCATTATAGTGTGATTTAGACTAGAGGAACTGGAGCACTGGGAAAGATTATTGAAAAGGATAAGAAGAAAGCAGGACTGAAGGAAGGGGCATGGGAAAAATGGGGATATGGTGGCAGGCATAGAGTAGAGAGGGACATTTTTCTGGGCATGTGAAGAGCAAAGGCAGCAGAGATGCACTCACACTTCCTTGCATTACAGGGGTAGCCATGTTAGTCTGGATCTGTAAAAGCAGTGAGTTCCTGAAAAGCAGAGCAGATAAATTGCACCAGGGTTCTCCTATGCAGCCCAAAGGTCCCTATTTCCCCACATGCTAGGCAGCCCACTCCCCTAGGCTAGAGTTCACTGACAAAAGACTGTTCCTTGGTTTAGGTTTACATGGAACTGAGAACCTTATAGACCAGTGCCCCCCACAGCATTTAGCTGGGGCCCAGAGAGAGGCTGCAGCTTGGGGGAGTGGGGAAGAACATGCACAGGGATAAGGGGGCTGATATTGGGGTTGCAGCTGGGGGTAGGTCTTGGGCCGGGAGTGGGGATGGGGACAGAGCCGTGGCCAGGCGCCAAGGCTGGGGTACAGCTGGGCTGCAGTGCGGGCTGACAGCGGGGCCTGTGGCCAAGTGCTACTCCACTCCTGGTGCCAACCACAGCCTTGACCCTGGGCCAGGAACAGAGCCACAAACAGTGGCTGAGGCTGGGGGTGGGGCCAGGCACAGGGCTGAGAGCCAGAGACACAGATGGGTCAGGACCAGAGCAGAGCTGGGGGTGGGGAGGGGCTGGGTAGCGCTCCCTCCCTGCCCTGCATCTCCGTAGGGGAGCATGCCCCACACTTTGGGGACCTCTGTTATAGACCATGAAGAAGAAGAGTCCTGCCGCAGCTGACAACATCAAGATTCAACTTTGTGGATACAGCACAATTCCACAATTCTGGGAAGGCAAGCAAGCACTATTCCCTTCTGTGTGTCCAGCCCCCTGCTAAATACCTTCTACTTCTTACAGCCCACACAGACTCTCTCCAGACCTTCCTTATATGCCAGGAAGCCCACAGTGCAGACACTCTGTCGTCTTCTATGGCAAAACGAAAATAGCCATGACAAAATCATCCTAACTTTGTTTAGACTTCCCCATGCCGCCCTCTCCCCAAATCCATATACATAATCCTGCATAAAACACCCACCTGGAGTAAAATGAGCATCTTAAAGTTTGCAAGTTATTATGCTGTTACATTACAGGAACTAAAAGAAGAGACAAAAAGTCTCACAGGGACAGCATAAAAAAGGAATGATTTCAACCGCAGTCCATTAAAGTTGTATATAGTATGAACTTCAGATAGAAAATTAAAGTTTGTCCTGTTATTGAACAAGTACAAGATTGGTAATGGTCTTTGTAAAGATGTAATGTTAGGGTCAGGAATTTAAACAATGCTTTAAGCGTACAACTCAGTGCATCCTTAGCTCTTGAACTGCACGAGTGTGTATTATAACTAAATGTTGTTATCCGATAGTCCAGGTGCTCTGTTCAACAGGATGATGTTTGTGTGATAAATGGAGAAATAGCAGCACTGCAGAAAGACAGTTGATTAGTACCTGTTGTAAATGTAAAACTGATTGTGTTATTATGGGGGGTATTTAAGGAAAATGTGGTCCAAGCATAATAATATATCATATGTCCTAATACAGTATCACATTTAGAAACATACTACATTGTGTCTGGACTATGGTTAAATGTCTCATATAGCTGAGCTACAATAGAAAGCATCTCTTGAATAGTATTACATATATAAAGCTTATCGTATCAAGATATTCATTTACTGCTTTTGAAGGAGACTTCTGAGGACTGTTTTCACCATCTGGGAATTTTTGCTCCATGTGCAAAAATGATCTGCCTCCTATTCAATGTGATATCTTCTGACTTTTTTGGTAAAAATGACACATCACACAGTTTCCTCCTTCCCCCGGGTGAGCGCTAGCTATAGGTTTAGGTGTCTGCTGAGTTCCTTTGTGGTCATTGCTAATGAGATCCCAGAATGTCTAAAGCAGATCTCTATTCTTTGGGACTATAACTTGTCAACAGTAAAATGCATATGTGAAAGGAGGTTCCACTTAGAGTTACGCTAATAAAAAATAGTAGAATGTGCACTTTAAAAAAAGGTTACATGAGAATCCTAGCCTGTGCTTTTTAAAATACAAGAAAAACTTACTCAGTGGAAATCTTCTTTATGTAATGATTGCAGGATGAAAATGCTCCTGGACTCTTCTATTAATGGACAGAAATATGTTTTCTCCTCACTTGCAACTGACCAATAAATGATAGCATTTTCTCATTCACTCCTTGATTACCTCAAGGACTGATCTCTGCAATATGCTGTACCTGGGGTTAACCTTAAAAACCACTTGGAAGCTCTGGCTAGTACAGAATTCAGCTGACTTTCTGAGTGGGCAGTCAAGAACATAGCATATTAAAGGTGTGCTCAGCAGCTTATGCTGGCTGCCAGTACATTTTCTGGGTGAACTTTAAGGTGCTAGACAATGTTTTATGCTGCCCTAAATGCCTTAAAAACTACTTTTTCCCCTCCTCTAATCACACCACAGGGAATGTGTGAATGGTCCCAAACATAATGTTTGACAATGTTAGAAGGACGACATTCTTGGTAGCGGTTACATGCCTCTGGAATATTTTCTCACCAGAAATAAATGTAAGACTAAGCTTGACTATAATTGGAACAAATTACAAGACTTCTCTCTTTGCCAAGTCTTCCTACTGACTGCAGGCTACGAAATCTTGGGTCTGGGATGACTGACTAGATACTCTTCATTCCCTGCTCTTTAAAGATGTGGGTTGAAAGAGAACATGCTCTATTTGCTCTTTTATTTGAGAATATTAATGGTGTCCAGTTCTTGTGATTTTAAAGTGCACCCAGATAATCTGGTGATGGTTACCTTACAAATACTTCCAAACATCACCATCCTCATAAATAAATAATGAATCTTGTGAAATGTTCTTTTTTTCCACCCCTAAACTTGCATTATCATAAACAGAAAACTATTACAAGTGTGGTTGTATCCTGCAGATTATTTTGGTTTAAGTACCATATTGCCTCAGGGACAGACAACATAACAATGTTTTAAACAGCAAAACAAAGGCAAAATTGATGTGTATGTGCTAGTTTAGCCATGTTTCTTGTCTTGAAAATCTTTATGAATTATTGAAGACTATACAACAGTTACTTGAAAATTTTGTTAAAGAGGAGACAAGCACCAGGACAAAACTTCAGTGGCAATTCAGAACATATCAGTTAAGATTAGATTAATATCACACAGCAAACCTTACAGAGTCTCTGCTGGTCTGGGAAACCACGTTATCTATTTTTTATCAGTCACAGTAGACATAGGTGCCAACTCCATGGGTACTCCAGTGCTCATGCACCCACTGAAAAAAAGGGGTGCTCAGCACCCACAGCCCATAGTGTTTTGGGTTTTTCTGAAATGTGATAAATTATATTAAAGATGTCTATTGGAAGTTACTTTGCCTTAAACCAACATTTTACAATGGCACCAGTAGATGGCAGGAGCATATACACGGTGCACAGTTAAATCTGAAGATGGAATTATTAGATTAATACACCACGATTCGCAGTTAGGTGATGGATATGAGTAGGACCAGGTTGAAAGATGGATAAATAACAGTTACATCCAGAAAGCTACAGTGAAACATAATGTCTTTAAACTGGGATGTTAGTGAAGACAGCTTGTAGGTGAGTGCAATGATTTTAAAATACTGTAATTCATTATAATGTAATTATGTAGTTCATTACTATTTTAATAATGATTAAATTTTAAGATACCAATCAGAGACACATATTCAATAATGAGACTATGAAATAAGTGTATAAATGGGCTGAAAATAGCCCTCCCCCGCCCTCTTCAAAAGCACCAACTGGCAAAACCAAAAGTCAGCGCCTGTGCTGTACACAGTTTAGATCTTCTCTATATTGGCAAAAATCACTATGTTAACATCTTGGTACCTAGATATCATAGGGATGGACACACTGGAAACGCCTAGATGAGGTAAAATGAGCTAAAGTTTTCCAGCAGGAAGTTTGTTAGAATTTGTAACGATCTTGGGGTTCATTAAATAACAAACCAGTGACTGAGAAAGGAATAGAACTTTAATAAAAACAAATGGGAGAGCATTTCTGGTGAATTGCTGCACACAGCCATGTGGTGTTCCCAACCCTCGCCTCCAGCGCACATATCCAAATTCCCACATTCACAACACAGTCCCTTATGAGGGAACATCTCCAAATCAAAATTTTTCATAAGCACCTCTCTACAGAAATGTGCTACCTTTCCCTAGTTATTACAGGCAGGGCCTTAAGATAGGAAAGCCTTCAGGCCATGCTAGAAAGATAATTATGTTTTCCTAATAAAATTTATCAGACTTTGAAGTTAGCTTGATTGAAGTCCATTATTTTTATCATGAGGGATGCCAGTTCTATGGAACTAGTGCAATAAAATCACAAGGCCCTTCAAATGTACTTAGTAATTCACACTAATTTTGAAATATTTCCATTCAAGTTTATACAAAACAGAATCTGTTCCCTCTAATCAGATCTCTGACCTCAGTGATAACTGGTGACCATACCCAGCTGTTGTATGTTGCCTCCAGTTCTGCCTCCAGTAGAGGATGATACTGTGGTATGGAAGGTGCAGACCTTTACAGGTAAGTGTCCATCCATGCCCTCCAAAGGCAATGGCGAGGATATCTGCCCTTGTGAGGAGCTGTTGTTCTAATGCATTAATAACTTGACCACAAAATAAATAGAGCATTTTTACAGTCATTTATATAACAAAGAATAGTAGCTGTAACCAATTAGAAAGAATCTATACTATCAATATCCCTAATTTGAAAAAGACACACCTTAATCCTTCCCCAACCTTTGTTTTCAAAAATGCCTCCTTTCTCAATGCTCTATGCAGTATTCTGGCCATGTTGGTTCCAGGATATTAGCGATATTAGAGAGATAAAGTGGGTGAGGTAATATCTTTTATTGGACCAATTTCTGTTGGTGAGAGAGACAAGCTTTCAAGCTTGCACAGAGCTCTTCTTCAGGTCTGGGAAATGTACTCAGCGTTACAGCTAAATACAAAGTTGAACTGATTGTTTAGCCTAAGTAGTTAACATACATTTCAGGAGACCATTCAAGGAAAAGTGGCCCCTTAATACCACTCCAGTCATATAGTGGAAGGGAAGAGAGAGAAAGAGAGAGAAAAAAAGGCAGCTTCAGGGCAGGGAAGGAGGGTATTAGGGGGTTACAGATTGTTGTAATAAGTCATAAATCCAGTGTCTCTTGCCAGTCCATGATTTTTAGAGCCTAGCTGTGATAAAGTGAGAATGTTCTTAATGTTTTCTCTGACTACTGTGTGTGTGCCTCAGTTTCCCCTATGTGTTACTCAAGTATCTAGGTTGTGGGATAAGGGTGTGTGATTGTTGCAGAGACCCCTACAGAGCAGGTGTAACTGCCAACTGGCTGCCTGGGCATGAAGAATGACCAACACTCTGTATTCTAGCAACTGATAGCTGAGGCCCATCCTTTGCAAGGATCCAGACAAAGGTGTTGGAGAACAAAGAGAGAGGTGGAGGCCAGGTGACCTGTTTGCCTGGTAAAGAGACAACAGGATGGAGATGGGGCAGCTGGGCCTGATGGAGACTGGGCTCCTGGAAGTGAGTCAGTCTCCTGGTTTGGGACTTGAGGGCAGAGCCCCAGGGCTCTGGGCTCTGGATTTCTTACACACACACCCCACCCCACCCAAAGAAGGATTTGCTGTAACTTCCTGCTTTCTGTGCTAACAAGATCTGTTCTACGCTGTGTTCCCGATGACTGATAAACCCTTCAGTTTTACACGCTGGCTCAGCGTCACTGCTAACTATGAAGTTGGAGTGCGTGGCCCCTTTGGCGTGCATGAAAGACTTCCACAGGCGTGCCATTCAGGTGGACTCCCTGCGGGGAGCTCACAGCACAAACAGGGGTGCTGAATGCTCCAAGGTCAGACCCAGGAGGCGCTGAAGCCAAGGAGGCTTGCCCTGGTGAGTGTGTGCCCTGACATACTGCACAGAGTCCTGTCTGACTTCATTCAGAGCAGTTCCAGAGCACCAAAACACTTGCACAGTTATGAATTTAAGTTCCCAGACTCGTCTTTTGAAGGTGTTGTGCAGATTTCCTTTGAGGATGAGGACTAAGAAGTCAGATACGAGTGATCACTTTGTGAAAAATGTTCATCCACAGGTGATACAGTGTTTTTGTCTTTTATCATTTTCCTGTGCGAGTTCATTTGAGAGTGTAGTGATTGTCTGTCTGGTTTCAACCATACAGGTATTACTGGAGCATTCAGTGCACTGGATGAAGTACACCACATGTTGTGATAGGCATGTGTAGGACCCACAGATCTTTAAAGGTGTGCCGTGTGGGGTGTTCATCATTGTAGCAGTGGAGAGATATCTGCAGGTTTTGCATCTACTGTTTTGTCAGGGTCTGGTGCTGCTTTGAGTTGGTGAGTCCTGATCTGTGGGAAGCTTGCTTCTGATAATGAACTTGAAAACGCTAGGGGATTGCTTCAAGGCCAGAGGAGGGGATTGGGAAAGATTTCTCTCAGGATGTGGTCCCATCAACTATGGGTTGTAATAGTTTAAATGATACCCTGTGTTGTTTCCAGTGTGGGGTGGTAGGTGAGTACTAGAGGGTATACAGTCGGGGGGAGGGGTCTATTTCCATATTGAAGCAGGTTCACTTTGTGTACATGGGTGGCTTTTTCCATGATGTTATCTACAGGAAGTCCTCATCTTTACGATGTTCAAGTTACAACGAATGGCATTTATGATATTTATAAATCATCATTTTTCGACGTGACTACGTCAGTTTTGACTTTACGATGCTTGATCTGGCATTGTTCCCATGGGAAATTCGAGTTACATTTTTTACTTAAGACATGATTTTCAGGAACCAATTATGTCATAAGTCCGAGGACTGCCTGCACTTCTCTAGTGGAGCATCCTTCTTTAGTGAAGATAGTTTTAAGTGTGCTAAGATGTATATCCTGAATTTTCTCCTCAGAGCATATTCTGTAGTATCTGAGTGCCTGGCTGTAGCTAACCGATTTTCTGGTGCATTTGGGGCAGTTACTGGATCTGTCAAAGTGGGTGTGGTGATCAGTGAGTTTCTTGTATATAGTTATCTGTAGGGTTCCATTGCTGAAGCTGATCGTGGTATGCACTAAGTTGATGCTGGTGTGGGAGTATTCTAGAGAGAGTTTAATGTATGGGTGGTGGTTGTTAAAGGTATGGTAGAAATCTATGAGGCAGGTCAGGTCGTCTGTCCAGAGGATGAAAATAGCATCAATGTATCTCGGGTATATCATTGATTTTGTGGTGCATTTGTCCAGCAATTCTTCTTAAAGATGGCCCATGAAGAGATTGGCATACTAGGGTGTCATCCTAGTAGCCAGGACTGTTCCCATGGTTTCGATGAAGTGTTTGTTGTTGCATGTAAAATTGTTATGGGTGAGGAGGACATGGATGAGTTTGGTGATGTGTTTGTGGTGGATATATGAGGCCCTTGCTGCACCTCCAGTTACCTCCACCGAAGCTCCCATTGGCCGTGGTTTCCTGTTCCCAGCCAATGGAAGCTGCGGGGGGTGGTGCCTGGAGGCAAGGGTCTGGAGGCCACAGGGACCTCAGGCTGGCCACTGCTGAGAGCGGCACGGGGCCCGCGGCACCACAGGGGGCAATCCTGCGGGTCAGATCCAAAGCCCCAAGGGGCCAGATCTGGCCTGCAGGCTGTAGTTTACCAACCCCTGTCCTAGGGGGATGCAAAAGTGTAGAGATAGCTCACTGGCTTGAGCATTGGTCTGCTAAATCCAGCGTTGTGAGTTCAATCCTTGAGGGGGCCATTTGGGGAACTAGGGTAAAAATCTGGGGATTGGTCCTGCTTGGAGCAGGGGGTTGAACTAGATGACCTCCTGAGGTCTCTTCTAACCCTAACATTCTAAGAAACACTAAGTCAGCTTCTTTAATAAACTACCCCACTTCTGAAAGTAACACTGACATAGTGAAAAATCCAAAATCATTCCTGAAACTCGTTCTTGCACATATAGCTATACCACCCTACTATATAAGGTATTCAGGATCAGAGAAAGTGAATGGCATCTGTTTAGTACAGGAGTAGGCAACCTATGGCACCAGTGCCAAAGGCAGCACATAAGCTAATTTTCAGTGGCACTCACACTGCCCAGGTCCTGGCCGCAGGTCCAGGGCTCTACATTTCAATTTAATTTTGAATGAAGCTTCTTAAATATTTTAAAAACCTTATTTACTTTAGATACAACTATAGTTCAGTTATATATTATAGACTTATAGAAAGAGAGCTTCTAAAAACATTAAAATGTATTACCGGCATGCGAAACCTTAAATTAGAGTGGATAAATAAAGACTCGGCACACCACTGATGAAAGGTTGCTGACCCCTGGTTTATTACATTAGAAAGTAAACTAGTAACTAATACTTTCATGTTGGTGTCACAGATACAACTGTATAAAGTTGGAAGACCCTTTCCACTCTAAGTTCCATTTTTTATGTACACACACCCCCCAACCTTTCTTTCAGGCATATTGTTATTCAGAAAAACAAAGTAATGAGACGTGTATCACCTTCGTTTATATTTCACAATACAGTCTTTGAACAAATGCTGGAAAAATGAAGTGGGCCTTGTGATTGTTTTTCTAGAAAAACAAATCCCTCAAGAGGGTATCCATGAAGGATTAGTTACTATACAGTATCCAAGGTGATGCATGCCACTCATAATATTCTTAATTAAATGTGAAGACAGTAACAGTAGATTCATCTTCAGGGATGAATAGATGCAAAAAAAAATTACTTCTATTAGAAACAGCTTGTGTTACTGACACTCTACCAAGAAAACACCAAATATTGTCTGTACCTTATGTTGGTCTCAGAGCATATGTGCAGTGTTGTTAACGTGCAATATGACTTTTACACACTATTGTTGCATGTACAAACAAAGATTGTGAAATCTAACTTTCCTAATTTAATTATATCATATCATATTCAAGTAATTATACATCAAATATGTTGCAGATTGCAATTACATGAATTACATTAAATTATTCCACATATTTAGAATAATCTGCAATAGGATGTGATTACACTATGTGCAAAAATAAATGGTGTTGAAAATTACTTTAAACAAACCAAAGATGATACACAAACATAAACACAGAAAGACCAGGCAAACTGGGACTACATCCTAATGATGAACTATTGCATTAGGTTTCACATTATGAGTAGATGAATTTTCTTTTGGAGCTTGTTTCAAAACCATGCTTTTCACTTAGTTTGTGCATTTTAAAAACAGCTCTATTTTATTACTGGGAAAATAAGCTACAGAAAACTAGATAACTATCAAAGGAAAGCAAAGGGAAACTGCTGCCAGGGTTTCAACAAATGTTTTAAGGAGTTCCTCAATAAAAAAGAGGGTGACAGGTGGTCAGAGGCTATTTCCCTTCCAGCTTCTAAATGAGCAATAAACTAAAACTGTTCACCTCCATCTCTCACTTAATGTAGCCACCGTCAAAGCAATGATTTCTTTGCTCAAGTGAAGAGCCCCTTAAGCATGCCCTACATTTGCAAAGCAGTGAGGGAGGTTTTAGTCATGCAGCTCCCAGTGACTTTAAAGGAAGTTGCCTGGCAAAAAGACCATGCTATGAAAATGGAGAGGATAATGGAGAGGATAATGTCTTCATTTGAAATAGTTTTTATTTAAGAAGCTATGCTGTTGAAACTTTAATGTGTAGTCCGAATCTCAAAACAATGCCAAATATCACTGCAATGTTATGACTTTTGTGTTAAACATATATTTTATGTATGTCTCAAGAATTCTAATGTATCTAGACACTATGTTGCAAATACAGTAAATTACATATATTTAAAAGGTTAAAGAGGATGGCTTATTTTCACTTGCCTATGCCAATGTTCAGTTTGTTACATAACATTAATCTTATAACAAAACTGACTTTGGGACTCAGAATATGCTTCTGAAGTTTGTCTGTTTACAGCATCACAGTCGCTTTCACACAGACATGGACACGTGCGGCTTGCCTACCCAGTTTTAGTACCTGTAACATTCAGGCTGAGCCTGCTTTGCGTCAATGGAAGCATTTTCATTTGCTTCTACATTAGGGTTTGCATCAGCGTAAATGTATTTGATGTAGACAGGGCCCCAAAATGCTTTAGATAACATACAGAAGTCAGAACTCAGGATAGTAAAGAAACAAAATTGGTTTCCAAATATGCTTGTAATGGGGTGTTTATCCCCACACATCCTGGGAAAGAGTTAATAAGGGCCCAATAAGCAAATTTACCTAATTGCACCTGGAGGGTGATGCAAGCCTAACTAGAAATAAAGCCCAGCTAGTGGAGAGCAAGGTGAACATATCTGGGGGAGAAGAGGTGGGAAGTGACCTACCTCTGGGATGCAGCATGAAGAGAATGCTAAAAAGGAGGAAGGGGAAAGGCTAGGCAGACTTCACTAGAGGTGAGGTGTAAGCCTGCATGACATGGGGACTTTGATGAGTGGGACCCTGCCTGAACCTTTGAGCAAGGGGAGGAGTGCACCAACCCCTAGACTGTAGGGTTCACTGAGGCACTGCAGGGACAATCTAGAGCAGCAGAGACAAGTCTGGAATGAGGTGACTGTCAGCTGTGCGAAGGTTTGGTTTTGTATCATTTTTGTATATTTTGACTTTGATAGAGGACTGTGTGGTCCTGGAAAGAGCAGGACTCTGCAAAGTGGTCTGGCTGGAAGACCAGAAAATGTGTCTGGCCAAAGTGGGCCAAAGGGCATTGGGGGAACTGAGACAATGGTGCAGCAATGCTACATCTAGCCAGGAGGGAGGTAAGTTGGGGTGGCAACTTTTGCACCATGTTCTATTGTGCAACTACAGACATAAGATTTAAGAATAAATATTGCGAACAATTTCGGAGGCCTGCAGCCTTTCCTCAAGTGAATGGTATCATTGAAGTCAATGAGACTATTTGCATGAATAGGGCACCATGATCAGGCTATTCATATATTCAATGGCGAAAAACCTACATTATTGTGGAATTAATGTTACTTGGTGGTAGGCTGCCCCCTGGCAGAACAATCAGTTGAGCAAAACTCAAACTTCTGAAAACCAGGAAATGCTGTGTTCAAGTACCTGCATTGTCAGTTCCAAACCTTTGCACTGTGTGACTTTGGAAACGACAGATTAATCTGCCCAAGATCAGGCAGCAGCCACTTGTCACAACCCTCCACCCATCCCTGGGGCAAATAAAATACAGATTTTTCTCAACAACCAGTCCAAGCTTTGCCTGCTATCAGTCCTCATTGAGCAACCTCTCTTCTTTGCCCTGTGTCCCTCTGCTTCCTTCCCAAGGTCCTCTGTCTCCAACTCCTCCCTACCTGATATAACAATAACTTTGGTTAGACCAGTGGCTAACTATTTCTGCTGTGTTCACAATAAACTTTCCCGTAAAATAAAAACATGTTATATTATAAGAGACAATTTGTAGCAAGTAACATGAATTATTTTTTTGTTGCACAAGCATGCAAATGTTCAGACTAGAAACATAATTGGTGGGGTGTTCAACAGAGACAATAGTGTTGGCATACTCCCTCAAACTACCCAGACAAGCATAAAGTGGCTATACAGAAATCCTCTCTTTTTTTTTTCTTTGTGCATGCGTATTGTAGTCCTTCTACATTGCACATCTATGCAAGTAAAGAAGTGAACATATTCTTAAATACCATTCACAATGCAGATTCTCCAAAGACTTAATGAGTATTAATCCTTGGGTAAAACTGATCAACTGAGATCATTTTGATCCACATCACAGTAATAGTTTGATATCTAGATTTGCGCAAAAAAAAAAACCAATACGAAACAAAACCACACCCATCCACCCAGAAATGTTTTGAAAAAAATGCTTCCCCCACATATCTCCAGAACTACTAACTCAAATGACCCCAAATTAGAAATGCTAACCCTACTTTGCATTCCCATGAGGCATAGCACATTAAAAAAAATCTGTGCAAGCTTGCAGATTTCAGAGCACTTAGAAGTGTGACCCTTTAAACAGTAAGGATGGAGGGAAAGAAATCTTCTACCCACACATCTGCAACAAAAGAGGAGTCTCTGAAAGGTCTGGCGTGGCCTGTTCAGTTCAGTTAGATGTTCTCATCTGAATGAGAGCACCCTATGGAGATGAATAAAACCTGAAACAATAGCTCTGAGATGGGTGAATTGCTCCTTTCATCTCTGTGGGTATTTCCATCCCTGAACTGAGTACTTCAGAGCAGAGGTTCTCAACCTTTTTCTTTCTGAGGCCCCCCTCAACATGCAATTGGGGCGGCTCCAGGCACCAGCACATCAAGCGCGTGCCTGGGGTGGCAAGCTGCATGGGGCAGCCTGCCAGACACCGGGAGAGTGGCAGTAAGGCTGCCTTCAGCAGCGTGCCTGTGGGATGTCTGCCGGTCTCGTGGCTTTGGCGGCAATTCGGCGGTGGGTACGCCAAATCCGCGTTACCAGCAGACCTCCTGCAGGCATGCCATCGAAAGCTGCCTGACTGCCATATTTGAGGCAGCAAAATACATAGAGCTGTCCCTGCATGCAATAAAAACTCCATGGCCCAGCTGTGCCACAGCTACCGTCTTTCTGCATATAAAAACCAGGGTGGCGTTAGGGGCCCCACACCACAGGGGGCACCACAAAGCTAAGTTACTCAGATTCAGCCCCGGGTGGTGGTGCTTCAGTTTTCTGCCCTGGGCCCAGTGAATATAATGCTAGCCCTGCTTGGTGGACCCCCTGAAACCTGCTTGCAGCTCCCCAGATGGTCTTGGACCCCTAGTTGAGAAGTGCTGCTTTAGAGCCTTTATGAATGAAGCTCCCAGTCCCCACCCAGGGGATGGGGGGGCAGGAAGGGTAGGACTTCCCCTGAGCCTCATTCGCATGAAGGGAATAGAGAAGTGAGGAGTCCAATTGCTGTATGCAGGCATTAGTCCATCCATGCACTCATGGGAAGCATGAGAGTGGCTCAGAACCCTCTCCCCCACATCTGGCCAAACCTGTCGGGAAAATAAATGGGTGACAGGTCCCTCTGCCACTCACCCCACATGTCCTTCCCACTGTCCTACCTCTCCACTGTCCCAAGCCTCCCTTAGCTAAGCCTTCACCCTTTCCCATAACCATTTCCCCTGGCTGCAGCCCCAACCCCCTCTTCCTCTATTTACTTCTTCCCTCCCAGGAACCATTCACATGTCTAGTTTTTTCCCCTGCAATACTTTGGGGGGTGCAGGTAGGATGGGATTCATGGGTCAAGCTTGGGGGTTCACGGGTACTGGCAGAGCTGAGGAGGCAGGAGGTTGGGGTGCAGAAAGGTTGGGGTGCATTGGCAGAGCTGTGAAGTGCACCAGGTTTGGAGTGCACTGGCACAGCTAGGGCTGCAGGTGACAGGGATGCCATGACTCCCTTACTTGATCTCCCAATCTTCTTTTGCCTCCCCTACCATCCAAACCCATTTATCCCCCTTGCTGCAGCCCAAAACCCCTCTTCCCCATCCCTTAATACTCTTCCCCTCCCAGGAAGAATTCACATATTTAGTTTTTTTTCCTACCAAATACTCTGATTACATTCTACCCGAAAATAAAATTGCCATCTATGACTCACAAATTGTTGCAACTTCCACCCACGCAGTTTCAGATCTTTGTCATCTTAGGCAGGCTAGTAATTCTCTTATCCTCGGATCTGTTAATGGAAGGGTGAGTTTGGCTGCATAAAGTTATTCAAAGGAGGCTGTAGAAGGGAAACCAACAGGAAATGAAACAATGGCAAAGCTAAGTTTCAGAGTAGCAGCTGTGTTAGTCTGTATCAGCAAAAAGAACAGGAGTACTTGTGGCACTTTAGAGACTAACAAATTTATTTGAGCATAAGCTTTCGTGGGCAACAGCCCACTTCATCGGATGCACAGTAAAAGAACAGGAGTTCTTGTGGCACCTTAGAGACTAACAAATTCATTTGAGCATAAGCTTTCATGCATCTAATGAAGTGGGCTGTAGCCCATGAAAGCTTATGCTCAAATAAATTTGTTAATGGCAAAGCTACGGTGTTGTTATTGTGGTACTGGGAACTGTGCCTTTAAGGGCTGTGCTTTCCAGACAGGGTTTGGGCAGGGCACCTTGAAGCTCTTATTGTTATGTACAGCCAGTTGGAAGTGACAGAATAGAACAGAGCTCTTGGAAGCACCTAAAGCACTGATAAATCACTGAACACTATACAGAATGCCAAGGGTCCTTGGGGAAACAGTTTAGGGGGAAAACCCCATCTGGCCAACCGAGCTGACAAGATTTATTCTTCCCTGATGGGAGTCTGGGAACAAAGGGAATATTAAAACCTGAAAGATCCTGGCCTAGGGAAGAAGGAAGAGTTTAGTGCAGTGTTTCTCAAACTGGGGTCGCCGCTTGTGTAGGGAAAGCCCCTGGCGGGCCAGGCAGGTTTGTTTACCTGCCCCATCCACAGGCCCAGCCAAGTGCAGCTTCCACTGGCCACGGTTTGCTGCTCCAGGCCAATGGGAGCTGCTGGAAGCGGCACAGGCTGAGGGACCTACTGGCCGCTGGGAACCACAGCCAGTGGGAGCTGTGATCGGCTGGACCTGTGGACGGGGCAGGTAAACACACCAGCCTGGCCCATCAGGGGCTTTCCCTACACAAGCAGTGACCCCAGTTTGAGAAAAACTGGACTAAAAGGTGTCTAAAGTGCAACTCATTCTGTAATCATAAAACTAACTTGGGTTTGGTGGTTTGCAGAGGGTTTTATGTGAACCAGCTTCACATGTTTTGAGTTCAAACAAATCTAAATTATCAAAGATGGAACTCTGAAAAATGCCAAATGGTGCCTGGTTTCAAGTTACATATATATGATTTCACTGAGAGCCATTAATCTTTCCCTGGCAGACAAAATGTGGCTCAGATTCACTTAAAAATCAGCCAAACTTGCTCAAAACTCACTTGAGGTTTGTAACAGAAAATGAAATCAGTTAAGTTTTTCCTGCTGTTGAGGTGTAGTACATTAATAAAGCTGTGCTAATCTTAAAATTTTACTCAGTAAGTATCAAGGAGTAAACCCAGTATCCATGCAATATGTGATTAATAATTCCTAACCACATCCCACTAGAAAAAAAGCCAGTCTCTAAATGCAATGAAGATCCTTACATGCCTAGAGCAACAAAAAATTGAGGGGATTACAATCCCCTGAGCCTTCCATTCCCCTGATCTAATTTAAAGTAAATATTAGGGGGAAATAATTCTTTATCATGTGAATTTAGTGTTCCTGAAAGGTATTTTTGACATGTTTATGGCATACAAACAGAAGTTAGATTAAAAACTTTAAATACTCTTGCAAGAAGGTTGCAATGCAACCCTACTTTCATTCTTAGAATTCAGAACACCACACAAGAACCCCAAAACAGAGAGAGAGAAAGCAGGCTGCTCCCTAAAAGAGCGGCACAGCTCACCGCACCCTTCTTCTAAGCTACACATTGACTGCTGAAATCCAGCCCTCACACTTCATTACTGAGCCTTGCCAGGAAACCTCCTAGTCTAAAGTGATAGCTTATAAATCCAGCATAATACTCACTATACCACAACTATCAACCTGGACTGGATTTGAACTGGCGGTCTTTCAGTGGTCACTGGTTCAAATCTAGCCACGGCTGGGAACTAATAAAGTTTGTTACCATATGAGGGATGTTCAATAGCCTATTTGGAATAAGTATTTTGTTTAGATCCTAGTGAACAGGAGTCCACATAACAAAAATATGCCGCTAACAAGCTCAGCAGATAGGCCAAGATTTGGATGGTCCTAGAAAGAAACCATTTCCTCATCCTTAGAAATAATTTCCCCCACCCCTCAGCCAGGTTTGAGACATATTGTCAGGGCAGCATAAAGAATACCACACTTTCTGTGCTTGATTTCTGAACAAATAGAGATTATTCTCTAGGGAATACTGTCAATCTGGCACCTCTCAAAAACAATAAATTCACATTGAAAAATAATTTTAAAAAGAAGGCAAAAGCTCTGGTCTAAACTCCCAGTCCTTCACAAATATCCGTGGGCTCGTTTAATAGAGACTGTAGGCAGTACAAAGGATACTTAACATCACATTAACTTTAGGATACAGAGTTTGCTGAGTTTTCAACTTGAAACTTTATATTTTCTTTCCACTTGTGCTTTTATACTGCCATCATTTGGAAAGTGTCATTGATTCTGAAGGACAGCTCTCCTCCCTCCTATGAGAGCGATTACATCCTGGAGGACACTGTATACAGTCCTCCTTAGAAGCAAGTAACTCTGGTAGCTTTAGAACAGTGGTTCTAAAACCTATTTGCCATTGTGGGCTGCACCCACAGAATAGATATACTACCTGCATGGCCCTGAGGATGTCACATGGGGGTAGCAGTGTGTTGACTGAGCTGAGGGGTTGAGAACCACAGCTTTAGAAGCATTTTGTAACTGCAAAGGAAGCTTGAAGAGATTGAAATGTGGCTGCGAGGATTTATTCCTATGTGGACACTGTTGCCAATTCTCATCAGCCTCATGATACAACCCAGCTCCTGGATGTTTACACGAGAATCTGAGTTTTCATTGGAGGGATGTGAGAAGGCTCTAGTCTTTTCAGTTGTGGAGAAAATACTGAAAATGTGAACCCTAAAGGCTCAAACCGGAAGGCAAATGTAAAGAAACAAATTATTTTAAATCTCATGATTTTTTAATGTTTGAGGTTGTCAATATCGAGTCAATCTAAGACAGTGTCCACAAACTGTGTGTGGTGGCGTTTAAACTGTGTGGATGCCAAGATCTTGGTTTCCATCTAGCTATGCTTTGAAATGACATCCATGTATGTTAAAGCTGCTAAGTTACCTACATACAGTATTCCTGTGGGTGACTGTTTTTACCATGTAAATTATTCTGTTCTGAGACTCAAATGTTTTCCAGGTATATTTGACCCTAAATTCAGAGAAGCACCTTGGCGAAGCAATGTTAGGTTTCAGAGGGTACTGGTATATCTACACAGGAAAGAAAACCCCCCAGCTAGCCTTTGCCAACCGCAGGGCTCAGGCTGTGGGGCTGTTTCATTGCAATGTAGACTTCCAGGCTCAGGCTGGAGCCTGAGCTCTGGGAACCTCCCACCCCACATGTCCTAGAGCCTGGGCTCCATCCTGTACCTGGAAACCTACACAGCAATGAAACAGCCCCACAGCCTGAGTCAGCTGGCACAGACCAATCATGGGTTTTTACCCAATGTCTACACTGCAGTGTAAGCCCAGGCTCAAGCCTAACACCCCTTGTGTCTACATTGCAATTGCGCAGACCTGGGATCCTCAACCCCTGCAGAGCAGGAGAGTCTGAACTTGAGTTAAGCCAGGACCCAGTGTCCAATCTCTATGGCTCTGCAGTGTAGATGCAGCCCCCCTTGACTGAGGTCCTGGGATTTGGTCAGAAATATCTCACAAGTCCACTGGACATCTTCCTTAGTCCTCTCTTTCCCAAAAATCTGAAATACACTCTATTGAAAATGGAAGCCACTCCACTTTTGCAAATGGCAGCAGCTGAGGTCAGAGTTAACCCATTCTCTTCTGACCAGCAATCCCGAAGCAATACTATCAGAGAGCCTCCTGGGTTTGCAATGGAGAGGGAACAGATCAAGCCTTTTGCAAATCCAGCTGCTTCCTGGTAACATGCAGGGCAGGCAATACATTTTTCCCACAAAGCACCACAGTCCAAGGGCTAGAGTGGCCACATTTTGGGGAGGAGGTGGGGGCCCTAGAGGCTATGGGATATGGTTACTTTGACTTGGGCCTGTGCACTGCAGTGTGGATGCCAGAGCCCTAGGTTCAAGCATGGGTTAGAAAAATCTTTTTCTAAAGGATTTTGCCAAAACCAGTGTCCTTGGGATCAAAATAGCCATATGCACTGAACAATAAGTTGCACACAGACATGAATATTAGAATCTGTTTTACTGAAGTTGAAAGGTGATGCATATTGGCCAAGCCACCATTTTCTCCCACCTGCCCCACAGCCAAATGTCATGAAATCTTTCAACTTTAAGGGTCTGGGGGAAAAAATTAATTTTAATCTAATCTGATGGACAGCTCCTCTGAAAATTCATCATCCTTAATATGATGCATTTCATTGTCCTCATTGGATATGATCAGAAGTCCTGGGGCATGGCTCTAACACCACTTTGTGTCAGAGATAGATATGAGTTAATGAAGTTATTTTTGAAGACACTGGAACTTTACCAGAGACGAACTTGGCCTGTGGTTTCCAATTAATGTTTTATTTACCAGTAAAGCCGCTTAAAACTCCTGCAGAAACAGGAGAAATCTCCATTGTACTAAATTGCAGTGCAGGCAACTCATTTATCTCAGCAAGTCCTCAGACTTATTGTTATGTAACTTTATCAAGCTTATTCACTAACATATTCAAAACTCATGTCTTGGGTATATGTAACGTGGCTTTAGTTATACATCATAACTTGGATGAGACATTCCAGAGTTTGTTTAATTTACAAGAGAGAGACATGTTACACAAGCAATTCATATCACATGAATTATGGCAGAATAGTGACAAAAATCAATCATAATTAAAATACATTTTTTAAACTCACCTTCACAAAAATGGTACAACAGATTCAGTCAAGTCAATGCCATTTTTCTTTTAAGATTTAAAATTTATTTGATAATCATATGAAAACTAGTTCAATATAAAATTAATGCTAACTTCTGTCCTTGCCATTGAAAAGCACAAAACAATTTACCATAGAAGAGAAGAATTATTATTTTTTGCTGAGGTTCACCACTTAAAAAGTTATTTTCTATAATAAATGGCTTTTCTCAGCATAATTCTGAGAACTAATCAGATGAACTTCAAGAAAATATCAAACCACTGCCTCAAGTAATGTTCTGAAAATTAAAGTTACATTGCATTCAATTCAAAAAGTGGATTACAATTTTTAATGAATCCTATTTTTTTGCATATTAAAAAGAGCATATTTTCCATTTACTATGAAATATGATTTTCAATTACATCAATGTTACTGACTCACAAATCTTTTATGTGCTAAACAGCTTTGGTTCTAATGCTTATTACAATGCAGGCCTAACATCTAGAAGACAAGTAGTATGCATACATATTTCAGAGATTGCTGAAAATCAGCAAACACCTGGGTTGTGCTAGTTAAACAGTTTGATTTTAAACAGTTAAACAGTCTCGACTGCAAATTACATCTCGTTCATTAAAACTCCACCACAAGATTCAAGAACTTGCCACCGCTTGTAATCTTCCAACACCCTTAATTATTCATATATAATGTCTTGGGTCTGGTTGCAAGTTGATTTTGCAAAGTTACCTTAGTGCTAGAGATCTTTTACTAGGTTAGAAGAGTAAGTGAGCAAACAGTAAGTTAAACAATTTCAGCTTTGAAAGCTGAATAAGAATGAATTAAAAAATACTGCTATGATGTCAGCAATACTGTTGAGCACATATGAGAGTTATTTTTATTTAGGTATAAATTACAATAGGCTTACTGAATATAGCAGCATCTTTGCTGAATTCATCGTATTCTTCAAAAGGAAACCACGTGGTGAAATATTGCTTCTTTTGTTATGTTTTACACTGATGAGCTTCCCCACTGTGAAGATAAAACACCGACTCATGCTCCCATACTGGTAACATTACATTAACAACTACTGTAACCCAGGCCTAACTCCACTGATTTCAACGGAGTCACATTGATGTACAATTGATGTGAGAGGAGAATCAAGCTCTTTGCTGCCTCCAAATAAAAGATCTACTGAGTCAGTGATGGCCAGATTTTTAAAGGTGCTTAGGTGCCTCAAGATGCTGATAGGCACCTCATGGTATTTTCAAAAATTCCTAGACATCTAACTCCATAACTTTTGAATGAGTTTTGAAAACGGCACTACGTGCCTGTCTTCATCTTTAGTCACCTAAATACCTTTTAAAATCTGGCCCTCAGGCTCTGTTTGACTGCCAATAGGACACACACATTTGTGTTAGACAGGGTTGTACACACTTACCACAAGAAAAAGAGAGAACAGTTAAAAGGGAAGAAGATGACGAATCTTATAAAACACAAGAAGTCAGACTAGAACATTTATGGCAATCATGTATCCCTGTATCCCTCTTTCCTTATGAAAATACACAAACTTATCAAGATTCACAATATTCAAACATAGCCCCACCTATCTGGAGTTTCTAGAGATCTAGGACATGTATAAGCTCTATACTCCCAAGTCCTGTAAGGTCTAGAATGCTCACAACTCCCACTGACTTCAATAGGGGCCGAGAGACTTCAGCACCTCAAAGAAAAAGGAATGACATGGGTAATTTATGGATAGGCCAGGACAACAAGTATGTGTCCTAACTAATCTATTGTTTTAAAATTGCAGACATACTAAACGTAAAGTAATAAAGTTAATGCAATAAAACTATCCCCCCTCTAATCATCAAATATCTTTCTGCTTTTGCTATAATTTAGGATAATATATTTTCCATACTTTTTCAGCTAAAGCGTGTTCAACTTTTTACAACAGATCATAATTAATTGATAAGAGTTTGCCTAGTTAGATGTCAACAGGGACATTTTAAAATTAAGCAAGTGGTAACTTAGATAACAAAAAATTGTGACTTTTTACAGCTGTCATATTTTCCTATAATTCTAGATGTTGCTTCATGTCTAATGAAGCAAGTTGGCTCAACTGTGTCCAGCCCTGTATAGGTCTCTTCTCCGGTGTCTGTGCCTTGTTGTGGCATGCTCTAAAGATCTCCAGCAAAGATTGAGTGTGGGGGAGGGGGCAGACAAAACAGACACTGGTCCTTCAGGTTGGGAATTAGGCACAGAGCTAACAACCCTGTCCCATAAAAAATAAAATATGTTACAGAAACAGCGGCAGAGAAACCAACCATTATTGTGTGTTATTTGCTTTCAAGAGTCAATGGCCTGTATGACTGCCAGTGATGAAAGCCGAAAGGAAGCCACTGGCATGAAGACTGAAGTGCTCAACACCAAGACAAAAGCCAAACTTGGTTTTTGGAACATATGGACAACATACAAAAGAAGGAAGCTAGCTCAGCTCAAAGCAGAGATGAGACACTACAGCATAGCTGTGCATAATAGTATAAGAAAATTAGACCTGGAAGTACAATTTCTAAGCACTCATTACAGAACTTAGAAATGATTGTGTACCTCATCTTGCCACTTACCATCATCCTTCCCTTATCAAATTTCTGATGGACCTGCCTATCTCTTTCCCAATAGTTTCTCTAGGTCTTTCCTCATCTCATCTACCTCTTTCTTGCTGCCTAATTGCCACATCTTCTGTTGTTTGTCCAGATGACACCTGCTTCCTCGGGTGGGCAAGCAGCTCCTCTATGTGTTACCCCAGGTGTTAGCAATTCCTGGGGCCACCACAACAACTGTGGAGTCAGCAGGAACTGGATAGGGATTTAGCTTCAAGGATGCTACAGGATCTTTTTCTGTGACCCTCCAATCACCAGCCAGAGCTCACTACAGTGAGTGCCAAGATTTAGCGGTGTTCACTTTCCCTTGCTGCTCCTCTGCTCTTCACTCTGATATATTCCGGTGCCTCCTCCCCCAACCCCTCCACACACATCTGTTCTCTTCTCCTGCTGGCCCATTTGCCGGGGGACAGCCACATCCCTTGGAACTATTCCCTTTCCATCAGCAGAAGTTCTTGCAGGGATCCCTGTACTTCTAAAATGTACAGAGGCTGCTGGGATCTTTTTTGTGGTTGAACTTGTATAGCAAATTCTGATTTTACTCAGACCAGAGAAGAGATTCAATGTAACTTTTTTATATGCAAGTTGTTTTGAATGACTTATCATAATGGTTGATTTCCTATAGGTGATGTATGTAGTGTCTGCGTAGGAGCACTTCCAAAATCCTTTCCATCATGCCTGTCCTACTATTTACTGACAGGGAGTTTCTCAGTGAGGTTCATGTACCATTAATAGGGAAATCCTATAAGAACAGCCTTTTTAAATAATGTTTCCTCATGCTAAGATTTGAAGCTTATAACTCAATCACAATTCTTGAGAGAGGGGATGCAGAAGTGGTTATCTTGGGGGACTTCAGCCTATCAAACTTTTATTCTAGGCCTCCCTCCCTTTCAAGATGTCAATATCCTCATTTATAATCCATATTTTATAAAGAAACAAAACAAAAATAGAATTCCTTGCATCATATCTTTTCCCTCCATGTATATTTTGTCAGTCTTAATTAGTTATTAGGTTTCTTAGGGCCAGGACCTTGTCTTTTTATGTATTTGTTAAGTACTGGACCTAATGATAGCTCCATAAATATTTAAAAATAATAATTGGAGGATTGGATCCCTAATTTTGTTTCCCATACTAAATACAGTATTTCGTACTGATCTTGGCTTATACAGATTTCCTTATATTACAAAATAAAGGTTTTTTTTTAATCATTCAGATTTTTTCCTTGTTTTATTATGAAGCCATGAGAAAAAAAGGGGTGTCTTGGGATACATTCAGCTCTGGTTCCAGATGTCATTTCTCTGTTTCCACTTTAACATAAGGCTATATGGCGCTGTTGAAGTAAACTGCTCTCACTCCTTTCTTCACCACAAAGTCCAAAAAGGGCAATTCCAAAGCAGAGGGGACAGAGGGCAAATAGAAGAAGCACCCGCAAGGACACTAATCTCAAAGACTTGCAGTCACTGAACATAGTAATTAACCTCTCCTTCTTTAAGTAGTATCCCTATAGCCACTCCACTTCACGTGAACTGAGCAGTTCCCAACCCCCTTCAGGTGGTGGGAGGTTTGGAGCAGAATCCAATATAGAAACGAGAACTGTGTTGCCCACAGCCACATCTGATCTTGCCACAGGCACCAGGGCATAATGGTTTGAAAAGTTATGAACAGAGGACCAAGTTGCTGCTCTACATATACCTACAACTGGTATGTCGGTAAGAAGGATATCAGCGTAGATAGCGCTCTTGAAGAATGTTCTATCTTTCTCTAAGGGGGTGGACATGAGCTCTGTAAAAACAAATCTTAATTCACTCAGAGATCCAATTTGACAACCTCTGTTGAGAAATTACCAAACCCTTGTTTCTGTCTGCAATGGATACAAACAGTCTGTGAGATTTACTAAATGGTTTGATCCTGTCTAGGTAAAAGGCTAATGCCCTCTTGACATCTAGAGTATGCAATATGGCTTCTTAAGTAGTCTGATGTAATTTTGGGGAAAATATCATGAGATGAATGGTTTGATTAATGTGGAATTCTGAGGATACTGTAGGTAAGAATCTTGGATGGGCCCGTAGAGACATTTTCTCTCTGTAGAACGCTGTAAATGTGGGGGAGAGCAGGTGTCTGTCATTAAAGCCCCCAATTCTCTTACCTTTCGGGCAGAAGTGATTGCTACAAGGAAAGGCTGTCTTCATAGATAAATCTAACAACAAAAATGTAGCTAGCAGTTCAAACAGGTGCATAAGGCCATTAAGGACAAGGTTCAGGTCCCAAGTAGGAGTAGGGTATCGGATTTGTGGGGAGATTTTTGACAAACCTTGAAGGAATCTTGCTGTAACTGAACTATCAAAGACAGAAAAAGTCCTATGGATATGAAAAAGGCTGTAATTGCCCCACCAGTGAACAATCACAGAATTCATAGAAAGACTTGATGTCTTCAATTCCAAGATGGTATCATTTCCATTTGTGGGGTATTTCTTGTCGATGGTTTTCTACTATTTAATAAAACTTCTTGTAAAATTAGAAGAACAAGCTCTCTTTATTCTTGAGAGCCAGAGAATCAGTAAGTTGGGGTGAAGGGTTTGACCTGTATCCTGAGTCAGTAGGTAAAGACTGACTGGAAGCTTCCATGAAGGCTGAGAGGAGAGTCTGATGAGATAGGGATACCAGACTTGTCTTGACCACATTGGTGCAACTAGTATCACTTCTGGCATGATCTTGTTTGATCTGATTGAGAAACTTCAACAGTAACAGTGTCGGTGGATATGCATAGAAAAGTCCTTTCATCCATGAGATGAGATATGTGTCTCCTAGAGATAGGGTATCCAGTGGATACACGCGTCTCAATAAATAAAGAACCCAGTTCAAGGTCTTTGTTCTAATATTCTAATCCTTCCATGAGATTGCCCCTAATTTGGAGAACGTTTCTTCTTTTATCATCACTTTCCACGTCAGTCACATTCCACTGGAACAACAGAACTGATGGCCACAGGGGAGACTTGTGAATGTGGGAGACAGAACTATCGTATATGTATTTCACCCACCATTCCCTTTAGGAGTCCTTAAAGAAAGCATTTGGGGAGGAAAAATTGACTGCTAAAGTGAGCTTTACTTAATACTTTACATTTCAACTGTTTTTAATTCTTTTCTGTACCATTAAAGATTAAAAAGGATTTTTAATGCTGTTTGCGCCATAGTAGTCAACAGGCTAAGATCTTCGTATACCATATCCTGAACCTTATTTAAAACTGTTTCATGTTAGACACCAACTGGGTTATGTTAACATGTTTGCCCATATATTCCATCTTAATTAATATAGAAGTCCATATAAATATATAAAGGAGGGCTCCTCCTCCTGAACTAAATAGCTGGAAACTTTTGCATTGGCGTTAAAGAATACTTTGATGAAAAATATGTTGAACAGTGCCTGGAGTTGGAATCATTTCCCCCCAGTGAATACACTAAGATGGCACAAGGTGGTTCTCAGGGTGATGTGTAGATGTGAGTACAAATGAAGAGCACAATATGAGAGTTCAGTTACTTTGCTCAGTAGAAATAATTGTAGTTTAAAATATAAAACAGATAGAATAAACTTAGGGCAAATGATAGTCATTTACAGATTGTCATCCAAGTCTTAACAAGGTAGTATATTTATTCAAAATAAATCATTCAGCCATAATTTTGGATGACTGTTAATATGGCATATACAGTATATTGTTTCTGTACAACAGTTGTCCCAAAATTATTCCACGCACTTGTTTCTACTCTGAACACCTGTCAGAATGCAAGTCCATTGGGTTTAGAAAGCAGATATTTAAGAAAATCAGAGTGCTTGTGCACCCACAAATTCATAGCCCAATGCAAACCTTTAGGATGGTTATATTTTGCAAAAATGAAGCTGGAGTTTAAGAATTTATATCTTTACTCCTATTTTTCTTCTTAACTCAGCAAGATTGAGTACAGAGGAAAATCGTACACTCAGAAAACCTTCAGAGTCCCAGGATTTCAGCAGGGACACAAGTACTGAGAGAAGAATATACAGACAGAACTCCACATGTCTTCTCCTGTATACATTAACCCTTTCCCGGGTTGCACATGCATGTAGATGACAGCCTAAAGGAGTAGGTTGCCCTCTATTATTATACGATGGTATTTAGTATTTTCCTTTGGTCTACTTTTCTGTAAAACTGAAGATTAATTTCCTGTAAAAGTAAAATTAGTGAGATTTTAATGTCAATTTTTTTTTTAGCGCAACTCAGTGAGTTGGTTCATGCTCTTTAAAGCTCTGAATGATCAGGGACTATTATATGTGAAATGATACCTCTCCTATTAGAGTGCAAAACATTAAAACTCAACATTTGCACTCAAGTGATGCCAGTACTATTGTATCTTCTTGATATAAGATGATACTGCTTTCACTGTAGGTATAAATGAGCGGTGAATGCTGAAGTTTTAAAGATGCCTACCGTTAAGTGCCAGCTTGACATTTACAATCCACTGTTGTCTCTTCTGCTGTTGATTCTTGGAGCTGAATTTATCATTTTAGAGTCCAGATCTCTGGGGCCTGCTCCCTCTGACAAGCTGTTAGAGCCCTCATTTCACAAGTCTCAGGGCAAAGTAACAGCTTTCCTTACTTGTTCAGGCCTTTGGTTGGGGCAATGTATGTGAGCTGATTTGGTATGTGTCATTTAAAAAGACCTTTTTCCCCCCCCAGGGTTTGTATGTTTTAACTAGTGTGAGGTGTTCTGGTGCCATGTAGAAACTTAGAAATAAATCATGTAATGCTGCTATTTAGCTGCAGCAGAGATTATTTTTGTCTTCACTGTCTCACAAGTTAATGGTAGAGTGTACAATTTTTATACTATACATAAAAATAATAAACAAAACAAAAATTTGTCTAAAATTGCCCAGCTACTTTGGAAGGGTTAGTTCTAATGGATACAAATAAGGAAGCATCTGAAATAATTCAGAGCCATATATTTATAGTGTAAGCATGGTAATACTGCCCAATTTTTTTATATATATATTTTTTGAGATACTATGTATAAGTTTGTGTATGTTTTTGGATGAATGTGTACTGATTTATATGAACACAGACAGGTCCTGATCCTGTAAACGTCTAGGCATACATAGAACTATATTCTTTACATTTGTAAAATGGAGAGGATACAGTAAGTACCTTCCTTTGTAAAGTGCTTTGAGATGTACTGCTGAAAAGAACTAAGTATTATTATTATTAATCCTATTAGAAATTCCATTGACTTAAATTCAGTGAGTAAAGCTATGCACATGCTTAAGTATTTAGAGGATCAGGCAACACTGAATGAAAAAATTATATGCATCTTGGTCCACATTTACAAAGATATTTAGATGCCTAAATATACAGATAGCATGGGAAGGACCGTATATATCCTTTTCACCTCCACAGGGTTAGGGTGAATGGTGCTATGCAATCAGTTGACCTTCCCCAATCCTCAGCCCTTACATGTAGCCATAGGTTTATATTTCTGTGGATCAACATCCTTACCTACAGTTATAATACAGAACATTTTCAATGCAGTATGCATGTCATAAAGAATATAGATCAATAAGAAACGAAGAAGTGATATGCACAAGTCAATCTTCCAAATAACATTATGAATAATAGATTTAATTTTACTGTATAAACTGAATGCATGAATGAGAACTGTAGTGAAGATACTGAGAAGAAAGAATACCAAATGTAAATGTTCATTTGCATAAAAATATAAGTAATTTTCCATTCATCTATGTACAGTAAGGCAGATTTTGTTTCAAGCAAGGAAGAGAATACAAAAAAGAAAATTATCTCCTTCACTGGGAAAATTCTGCTGAAAGGGATGGTTTACTGTGCCTTTGTGCTTAACACCCAATATACAGAGAACTCTGAATGAGCGGGTGACCATAACTCTGGACTGTTAATGTTCTTTTTCAATGAGTCTTGGAACACTGAAGAAGTTTCAGGAGACTGGAAGTAAGCTAATGTTAAAAAGGGTAAACGGGATTACTCCAGTAATTATAGGCCTATCCATATGACTTAAATCCTGGGCCAAATAACTGAATGGCTAATATGGGGATTTGGTTAATCAAACTAAAGGAGGATAATATAATTAATGCCAATCAACATGGGGGGTAATAGATCTTGTAAAGCAAGCTGAATATCTTTTTTTTTTTATGTGAATACAAGTTTGGTTGATAAAGATAATACCACTGATCCCAAAACAAAACAAAACAAAACAAAACAAAACAAAACAAAACAAAACAAAACAAAACAAAACAAAACAAAACAAAAAGTCTGGGGATTTGTCCTGCTTTGAGCAGGGAGTTGGACTAGATGATCTCCTGAGGTCCGTTCCAACCCTGATATTCTTTGATTCTATGATACCTAGACTTTCGTAAGAAATACAGTGAGGTAATACCTTTTCTTGAACCAGCTACTGGCGAGAGATACCAGCTATCAATGTAAGCTCGAAAGCTTGTCTATCACACCACGAAAAGTTGGTCCAATAAAAAATATTATCTCACCCATCTTGTGTCTCTAATATACTGGGACTGACACAGTTACAACAACACTGCATAGACTTCTGTATGGCATTTGAATTGGTAGTGCACAACAGTTTGCTTAAGAAACTAGAATGAAGAAAAAAGTCAACAAGGCAAATTAAATGGACTAAAAACTGGCTAACTGATAGGACTCAAAATGCAATAGTAAACAGAGAATTATCATCAAATGGGTGTGTTTCTTGTAGGCTCCTGCAGTGATTAGATTTTGGCCTTATATTATTTAACAATTGTATTATTAATGACCTGGAAGAAAACATAAAACCATTACTGATAAAGTTTGCTGATTACACAAATACTGGGAAATGATAAATAATGAAAAGGACAGGTGACTGATACAAAGTGAACTGGATCACTTGGTAAGCTGGGCAAGTAAACAATATGATTATCAGCTGGAATAATGTGAACGTACATATCTAGGAACAAAGAATGAAGGCCATCCTTACAGCTTAGGAGATTCTATCCTGGGAAGCACTGACTCTGAATAGGGTTTGGGGGGATTATGATGGATAATGAGCTGAATATGAGCTCCCAATGTGATGCTGCAGCCCAAAGGGCTAATTAGATCATTGTATGTATAAACAGGGGAATCTTGAATAGGAGTACACAGGTTATATTATCTCTACATCTGGCACTAGAGCAACTGTTACTGGAATACTGTGGCCAGTCTGGTGTCTGAAATTAATGAAAGATGTTGAAAAACTGGAGAGGGTACAGAGAAGAGCCATGAGAACGATTATAGGATTATAAAACATGCCTTATTGATAGACTCAAGGAACTCTATCTATTCATATTATCAAGGAAAAGATTATGGGGTGACTTGATCACAGTCTTGACCACAGTACCTACATAGAGAACACAAATTTGATAGCAGAGGGGTCTTCAATCTAGCAGACAAAGGTATAATAAGGTACTATGGTTGGAAATTGAAGCTAGACAAACTCAGACTGGAAATAAGGCATAAAATTTTAACAGTGAGTGTAATTAACCAAAATTTTAAATTCATTATTGTACCTTTCCTCTTCCCCCCAAGGGAGATGTTCTAGTTCAAGCACAAATTAATGCAGGGAAGTTCTATGGCCTGTGTTATGCAGTAGGTCTGACTGGATGATCACAATGGTCCCTTCTGGCTTTATAATCCATGACTCTATGAATAACTCCTGACACTATCTCCTCTGCTCCTATTGTGTTAGGCAATATTAAGAGTATAGAGTCAATTTAGCTTCAGTATTCATGGAGTTTCACTAAGAATTCTTCTTAACTGTATATAGTGGAAAGAATCACTACACCCAAAATTCTCAAGCACAGAGAATGCCATGAAGCCAAGAGAGGTGAAGTGGCCCCTTAACACCCTTGTAGTCACAGGACAAAAAAGTGGGTTAGAGGGTGTGACGGTGTACCCCATAAGTCTTCATGGGAATATGCTTATTAATGTACATATAATATAACTGGAATACGTTTTATGCTACATATGCCATATAACATATCTCTGTAAAGGTTATGATCTACTGAATCTATTAATCCTATATGTATGCATGTATCATTTTTGTATTGGAAGTTATGAATATTGGCTGGGCACTGGCTTGATTTTTAAGCAGCCTTTGTAAAGCATTTGGTCAGCTTCTTGAGAAAGGAATGTGCAAGTTAAGTGTCCAGTCAAGAAGCATTTAAGGGACAATGGAACTTGGGAGACTCCAATCCACATAAGAAGTCTACATGAGGACATTCAAGGTAGCAGGTAAGCCACTGCTGCTGCCTGTAAAAACTGAGTCATGCAAGGACATGTGACTTGTTCATGTGACTCCAAAACTCCATCCTGGAGCTGGACTTTGCATAGGAGAGAGGAGGGGGTCTCCACCCACAAGAGAAAGTCTACTTAAACCCCTAGGAGACCCCTACATTTTGTCTTCAGCTGGCTCAAGAGATAGCCTCTCCGCCCCCAAGGATACCTGAAAGAAACTGGAACAAAGGACAGTAACTAAAGGGAGTGTGAGTGATTGCTGGATCCAGACTAGAAGGAGACTAGTCTGTAAAAGGAAGCTTATTGGGTGAGGTTTTTATCTGTATTCAGTTTTCTTAGGCACAGATTTGCATGTTCTATTTTATTTTGTTTGGAAATTCACTTTGTTCTGTCTGCTATTACTTGGAACCACTTAAATCCTACTTTCTGTATTTAATAACATCACTTTTTACCTATTAACTAACCCAGAGTATGTATCAATACCTGGTGTGTGTGTGTGTGTGTCAGGGAAACAGCTGTGCATATCTCTCTACCAGTGTTATAGATGGCGAACAATTTATAAGTTTACCCTTTATAAGCTTTATACAGGGTAAAACAGATTTATTTGGGGTTTAGACCCCACTGGGAGCTGGGCATCTGAGTGTTAAAGAAAGGAACACTTCTGTAAGTTGCTTTCAGTTAAGTCTGCAGCTTTGGGGCACGTGGTTCAGACCCCGGGTCTGTGTTGGAGCAGACTGGCATGTCTGGCTCAACAAGACAGGGTGCTGGAGTCCCAAGCTGGCAGGGAAAGCAGGAGTAGAAGTAGTCTTGGCACATCAGTTGGCAGTTCCCAAGGGGGGTTCTGTGATCCAACCTGTCACAGAGGGTTACAGATGGTTGTAATAAGCCATAAATCCAGTGTCTTTAAATCACAATCTTAATAAAGACATTGGATTTATGGCTTATTACAACCATCTGTAACTCACTCCCCACCCCCACCCCTGTCCTATGCCTACAGGGGTGTTAATGGGCCACTTTACCTTGAATAATCCCTTAGAATATGTGCTAACTATTTATCTTGTATTTAGCTGTGAAACTCTCAGTAAATTTCCCAGTCTTGAAGAAGAGCTCTGTGTAGCTTAAAAGCCTGTCTCTTTCACCAACAGAAGTTGGTTGAATAAAATATTTTCTTCACCCACCTTCTCTTGCTAATATCCTGGACTAAAACAACACTGCATACATAAGAACAAGCACTCAGCCAATGAAAAACCAAATCAGTATTATTCACAATCTTCAATTTGAACTTTCATTAGTTGTTCTGTTTTTACTTTTAATTATTTGTGCGGCAGTTGTAATTGAAAACAAATCCATTTTGGGGAGCCTTGTGTGGAAAGAGAATGGATCATTTGGGATCATTAAGACAGAGCATAGTTAACACCCCTTATACTAGTCAGCAAGATGGACCTAAATTTTCCAGCAAGATCCCTGGATTCTGCAGTAACCTGGTGCAACAAACTGGAAATGTTGTGTCAGCTTCATTTAGACATTTTAAATGGAGGATTTAATTAAATATGCAAATTATACAGTCAGTACAGTAACTTTGCATATAAAATTCAATTTGTTTTATGCTGTTTCCACATTTTCAGTTTTCAGTGTGCATTGTAGGTATTGTAAGTATGAAGCTGAAAGTTTGGGTAGTGGAAAGATGAGACCGATGGTACCCAAAGGGGTAAAGAGAGGAGATTTTGGATTCTACAATAAATGGGATATTTTTGCTAAAACAATTTGAACTGAATTAGTTAACGCTGACATTCAAATTGTGATGTTTTGGTTTCAGAATTACCACCTATTTCACATTACCACCATAACTGTGCCACTGTAGAACTGTAGTATAGATACTTAGAGCGATGGAAGGGATTCTTCAGTTGCTGTAGGAACTCCACCTCCCAAACTGGTGGAAATTAGGCTGACACAAACATTCTTCCATCAATTTAGCTGCATCCACATGAGGGGTTGGGTTGGCCTAGCTATGGCACTTAGGGATGTTAATTTCTCACACCCCTGTGTGCCATAGCTATGTTTACTCTAACTTTTAAATTTAGGCTAAGCCTTAGGCTAGCTAGGCACTCAGGCAGATATCACGGCAGCAGTCAGAAATAGATTGCGTTTTCAAGGTTATTCTCAGAACCATGAGGCCTATTTTAAAATCAGAACTTAGATGGAGCAGAGCTTTGTGGAAGGTATGAATTCTGCAACTGCAGAATTACAGAGAATTCAAGGCCCCACGTATAGTAAATAGTCTATTTGCTTGTTATTAAAATAAATTCAGTACTGGAGAAAGCTTATGCTCGAGTGTGTCCTTGTCTTCCACAAAATGTGAGGTTATTTATGCTGGCAGCATTTGATCCTTTATGAGGAAGGCTGATGATTCAGTGTAAGAGTGTTTCAGGAATTCATTGATTCAGAATAAATTCTTTACAAGTGGAAATAAAACCATAATTTGAGCAGTGGTGTGAACTAAAAATCCACTTTGCAGATTTTGACAGCTGTTTAACCAAGCTAATGCCCAGGAAGCAAAGCACTGCAACTCAAAGATGCACATTTAGCAAAATGTTAAATATATATTCAGTTGTGCCACATGATCTCCAAATATCTGGATATCCAGGGGCAATACCACATTGTAGATCAGAAAAGGGGCACCTGAGAAAATGTTTATTGTATTTTTTTCTTAAGCACAAGACGGTAAGTAAAACTCTCTGCATGGTGTTAGACAACATCATGGTGAAATAACATTTCTATAAACTACTACTAATCATGGCTAGACCTGAAGGCATGGTTCCAAGCTGGAGCCCTTATGCTAACATGGTCAATCAAGCACATCAAGTCCAGAAATGCCCTTAGTCCTTATTAGTCAGTAAATATACACTATAAGAAAGAAATCCTGGAGATCTCTGTGGATATTATTAATTCTTTAGTTGTACCAAAGCACAACTAGGTAGTTGAAATCCCTCATGACCAATACACTGACCTTTTATAAGCTCCTTATCTGCAAAAACACTCCTGCCCTGCATCTCACCCTGTCCAGGAGGCTGGCAGCAACATCCAAGAATCAGTTTCTGTGCTAATTCTGTGCTTAGATCATTGTTTTCAAAAATAGCCTCTGGTTTTGGGTCCCCAGTTTGAAGATACCTTGTACGTGATTTTCAGACATCCCAAACACCCATAACTTTACATAAGAGAGAGCTACAGATATTCAGCATGTTGGAAAATCAGGACCACAGTGTCTCAAACACTCATAAACACACACATTCAGAATTAAAGGCATCTTTGAAAATGTTAGCTTTAGAGTGACTTGCCTTATTTATAATTAGAGCTGGATTACATTTTTCAGAGAAATCATTTTTGCAATGAAAAAAGCAACTTCGGTTGACTTTAAACTATTTGTGAATTTGACATGAATTCAACAATTAATTTTATAGATAGATAAAAATATGTCAGACTACATTCAAAAATGACCAGAGGAGGAGTCCACCTTATGACTTTTATCCCAGTGGTTGGTGCACTTGCTGGGGATGTGGGAGAGCCAACTTTGACTCCTCACTTTGGAAGGGGATTTGAAGGTAGGTTTCCTCCCTTCCACATGAGTGCCCTAACCACCAGACCACCGGGCATTCTAGGGTGAGTCTCTCTCCACTTCTCCTGTGGCAAGTGTTCCATTTTGTATAAAATACTTGAACAGTCACTGGGAAAAAGAGAGAGAGAGAGAGAGAGAGAGAGAGAGCAAGAAAGCAATACTATAGCCTGGTGGTTAAAGCACTCACCTGGCAGAAGGGGAAACCCAACTTCAACATAGACTATGAGTGACTTGGGGCAGGAACAGTCTCTTTGTGCTCAACACTCTACAGACACCTAACAATGGGCCCCAGGTGTTACCAGAATAAATTAACTTCACTTTTAATAGCTAAGACATTTATAATAGATCACATCTTTCTATAGCAAGGGTTCTCAAACTGGGGGTCTTGAGCAGTGCAAGATGGTATATTCCTGATGTACAAGGCTGGGAGCTGGGGGGCGATTTGTCTAGTGCCTTTCTCTGTGTGATTCATGAGTGGCTCTGTGTGCATTCATGCAATCTAGCTGGGTGTGGGGCTCCATATGCAGTTGCGCTGAGTGATAACAGGTCCTGAAGGGGTTTGCTACTTGTCACTAGCAAAGCATTGTGAGAAACAGCCCAGACTGGAGAGTTAAGGGGGCACATTGATCTCATAGTCCCAGGCTGCACCCTGGGGATCCCATCCCAATTTATATCTGGACTAATTACTTATGCCATGGCCATTTTCCCTTCCTACTCAGCTGGTATGGCAAATTAATTTTGGTAAGGCGAGCAGGGAAGAAATTTTCACATTGATTTTTGGGCACTGCTACTATGGACAGAGTTATCTCAGGTTTTGCACAGGGTCGCAGATATTTCCAAACCAGTCTTCTTCAGTATGCAGCCCAAGTAGCCCAGTTGTGTTCTCGGGAGCTCTAGTGAAGTTGGTTAGGAAAGAATCCTCCTCCTACCTTAGATTCTTCCTGAAGTTTCAGGGCTTCAGTAACTCCTCTCTCTCCCCCACCCCACCATTATGTTTCTTCTCTGTATGGGAAAGTGGCTTGTGGACTGCCCAGTATCTGAAGGAAACTTTCCAGAATAATGTTCATCGACGTGTGAGCAAAATTTGGCCCGACATCTTCTGAATGACTGATAGAAGTCACTGCTTCAGGAGAATGAAGGCAGTGTTCTACCCTCAGATACATATCTATAGTCCCATACTTAGCTGACAGGTAAACATGCAGATTTGAAGGAAGAATGTGGCCTTTTTGATTAAAAATTAAATAAAATGGGTATGAGGTGGACTGAAATAGCATCAGAAATAAGGGAGGTTAACAAATTTCAAAAACTAGGATTTTCATTAACAGTGATGAGAAATGAGGGGATGCAGAGAACATAATGGAAGAAATAAGACCCCTTATACAGAAGAATATGATAGGATTTTATAATTATAGCTGTGACCTGAAATATGTGCTTTGGCTCTTCTAGCATAAAAGCAAGATCTAGTAGTAACCAATATCCTCAATAAATTATCTGTGGTCCCACCTCTCTCTCTAACTGACAAGTAAACTCCTTTCTTCCTTTTACTTCTAAGCTCCTTGTCAGCTGACTGGGATGAGGATGGTCTAGCCTAGTTGCTGGAGTGGGCATCAGGCCTGGTGGTCTGAGCAGGCATTAGTAGTCAGGAGCCAAAGCCAAAGGTCAAACCAGAGGGAAAAAACTGGATCAAGCCAGATGCCAGGCAAGGGGGACAGGGTTCAGGGCAGGGACAGATCAGAGGAAAGGCTGGGAACAAGGTAGGAGCAGCAGGAACAAGAGAACTAGGGCCCTACCAAATTCACAGTCCATTTTGATCAATTTCATGGTCACAGGATTTTAAAAATGGTAAATTTCATGATTTCAGATATTTAAATCTGAATTTTCATGGTGCTGAAACTGTAGGGGTCCTGAACCAAAAGGGGATAGTAGGGAGGTCGCAGTATTGCCACCTTCACTTCTGCACTGCTGCTGGCAGCGGTGCTGCCTTCAGAGCTGGATGGCCAGAGTGTGGCACTGATGGCCAGGAGCTCAGCTCTGAAGGCAGCATCACTGCCAGCAGCAGCACAGAAATAAGGATGGCATGGTATGGTATTGCCACCCTTACTTCTGCGCTGCTGCCTTCAGAGTTGGGTGCCTGGCCAGCAGCCGTCGCTCTCCGGCCGCCCAGCCATGAAGGCAGTGCAGAAGTAAAGGTGGCAATACCATGAACCCCCTAAAATGACCCTGCAAACCACCCTCCTCCTCCCATGGCTTCAATTTGGGTTGGGACCCCCAGTTTTAGAAATGCTGGTCTCCTCTGTGAAATTTGGTCATTTGTATACTTTTATGCTATAATATACAGATTTCACAGGGGAGACCAGATTTCATGATCTGTGATGTGTTTTTTCATACTGTGAATTTGGTACGGTCCTAAACATAGCACAGGAACAGGCACTGTGGTGGGCATCAGCAATAAGAAGCCAATGAGTTGCTGCTGCTGCTGCTGGCTTAATTGCCAATCAGGTGGTGTGGCTAATCAGGCAGCCTGCTGCAGGCCAGCTGTACTGATGAGGCTGCCTGGAGATTAGCTCTTCTGCAGCCTCTGATTCCTGACATTCCTTGAACAGACAATGCACAATTTCTGCTTTGATTTTTGTTACATGTAACTCCTCATAATCTCCTTCAAACTGGCATCTGCCCACCTCACTCCACTGAAACTGCTCTCTCTGAAAATGCTTCCAAAAGACCTCTTTCTGAGCAAGCCTGGATCACTGTAGCCTTCAATACCTGTTTAATCACTCCCTCTTCCTTGTCACACTCTCCTCTCTTGGTTCCTCCTTAGTTTGATTGTCCTTACAATGCTGTGACAACAACAAAAATGAAGCTTCTCTTTCTGTTGGACCATATTTTTGTATTATGGTATGTATTTTTGATAACTGGCCAAACCATGCTGCAATGAAATGTGAATTTCCTATCCTTGTAACGTAATCTTTCAATAAGCAGTTGTTACCCTGATAAGATACAGTAGAATCTCAGCATTACCAATACCATGGTAATGGAAGTTGTTTGTAACTCTGAAATACATGGGAGGTGGGTGAACCTCCAGCACTGGGAGGCTAGCCCCCCAGCTTGGCCTAACCCTTCCACCTAAGGCCCTGCTCCTACTGCTCCCTTCCCCCTCAAGCCCAGATTCCTCCTCCCCACAACCGTCAACCTCCCACCCAAGCTCCAGTGCACCGGCCAGGCAGTGCACACCTGGCCCCTCAGAGCACCGGGCAGGCAATGCACAGCCCCTCCCTGAGCCAGAGAGGTGGGTGGCATGCAGACCCTGTTCCCCCCAGCCCTGGAGCACTGGGTGGTGCGGCGTCAGTGCCGGGGGCCACCCCAGTACTGGGCAGCCCCAGTTATCCCATGTCCCAGCGGCCTTAATCCCAGCCAGCTTTCCTTCCCAGAAAAGAATGGAGCAGCCTGCCTGGACTAGCAGCAGGAGGGGCCCTCCAGACAGAGCATTTGCGGGGCAACATGGGGCTGTTTGGGGAGCCACTGCCTTCCCCTCCCTATTAGACTCACCACCCAGGCTGAAATGTTTGTAACTCTGAATAAAACATTATGGTTAGTCTATCAAAAGTTTACAATTGAACTTTAACTTAATACAGCTTTGAAACTTTATTATGCAGAAAAAAACGCTGCTTTTCCTTTATTTTTTTTAGTAGTTCACATTTAAAACAGTACTGCACTGTATATGTTTTGCTTTGTTTTTTGTGTCTGCTACTGCCTGATTGAGTATTTCCAGTTCCAAATGAAGTGTGCGGTTGACTAGTCAGTTCGTAACTCTGGGTTCTATCATAAATGCTGCCTTTTTCATTTTCGCAATTGTCCAACTCAATTTCATTTACAGTCCTAAACGTCTATAAAGTAGTTCTGCAACTACTGAGTGAAAATCCTTTCAAAAGCCTGGGATATTGTCCAATTAACTTTTGTTAGCTTAGAAGTTTGGTTAACAAACATAGACACCAGAAAGACTTGAACTGATGGAGAGAAATATGTAGGTAACAGGAAGTGGGGTTAACAGCAAGGGGAAATGTCTTTAAAAATCTACTTTACCAGTCTCAGTTTGCAAATTGTGCAAAAGTTTTTTAAGTGCCATAAAGGAGAGGTTTTGGGACCTTTTTAACAGATATATCTAAGAAGATAGCAAGTAACCAGAATTGAACAGAACGCTGAAAAGGAATTTAAAATCCCTACCTAGCCCCATAAAATTCAGGAAATAGAGTTAGAAATGGTGATATTGCATTCTCTTTGCTGTCACACTCAGATCAGAAAATGATATAAAAGGCTATTAAACAGAATAAAAGGATAGTTTATCTGGGCATGTTTTCTGAAATGCCTCACAATAAACACAGGCAGTTTCCTGAAAAAGAAATATTGACAGAGGCTCTACATCAGCTATACAAAACCTTCTGAAATTGACTGTAATTGCAGTGGATAAAAGTTGCTTTCTATGAACTATAATGAGGCAAACATCCTTATGCTAAGAAAGTATGGTAGGAATGAACAGTACAGTAGGACAGCTTGGGATCCTTGTCTAGATCTACACTTTTGAAATGATCAAATTGATGAACGTCTTAAGGCTATGTAACACTTGTTTCAGTGCAAATACTTTAAAAAAATCTTAGATTTTTCCAACAATCCAGTGATTACTTAATTCCTTGCCACCAAAACACTGCTTTAAAAATTATTTAACACATTAATTTCATTAATTTGCTCTGTCACTCTGCACTTTTTACTGCGCTCAGATGTATTAAATTTGAAATGACCATTTCCAATTAAGATTTGAGAGTTGTTTTTAATTAAGAGCTGTATTTTTTAAAGTAAAATATGAGAGTACAATGCATTTCAGGGTACAAATTTGACATTTATCTTTAAAATTCTAGCATCTCAAAAGGACAAGCTGTCTAGTGAATGGCCAATATGTACACAAAACACATGCAATAGATTAAAAGGGTAAACACACTGATTGTTTTTTTGTGAAGATAACATGTGTGATGGGTTCCCCCCAGAGTGCCACTTGGAACTGGGGTACCACTGAGCCTGCCTGACCCACCAGCCTGGGCTCCCTTTCACACTGTGGTTCTGTGATAAACTTCAAAGCTCTCAAAGCTTGCTCCTTCACCAGTAAACACACAGATAGGGGCACACCCAGCTGCAGCTTCACACAGAAGCTGAGATCATCTCTACATGGGAAGGCTCAGCTAAAGCACCTCCCAGTACATAAGGCACATACCCTCCTTTGGAGGGTAAACCCAAAATTATACCCTCTTGTACTGCATAGGGAACCGTACAGCATAAGATCATAAAACTGACGCCCTCCCCCAATGTGGAGAGAGAGATATGCAACAGCTTTCTGCCCCCACACACAGTTTTTTAGCGAAAACAAAAACAAGTTTATTAACTACAAAAGATAGACTTTAAGTTATTATAAGTGATAGCAAACAGATCAAAGCAGATTACCTTAGTAAATAAACAAACCCACAAACTGAGCTTAACATACTAGATAGGTAGGATATGAATTAGCAAATTCTCATCCTGAGTGATAAATAGGATGGCAGATTCTTAAGGCACAAGCTGCCTTGGCTTTCCCAAGTTTTCATACACAGACTTAAAATCCCGCTAGCCTAGGAGCATCACTTCCCACAGTTCAGTCTTTGCTGCTATGTTGTTGCAGGGAGAGCGAGGTACCATCATGTCATTCTTCCCCTTTTATATTTTCTTCCCATTTGCTGGAAAGCTCTTTTGCTCTGACCTGGGTCAAACAGTTCCCACTGTGTATGCAATCTCTGAAAGGTTTCTGTTGTACACAGTTCCTGGGGTAATCCTTGTGCTTATATACATTTCCTCAATAAGTCATTAACATTGTTTGGCCTTTTTCGTGTCATACCTGAAAGGCTGTTTGTGGGTGTTCTCAACCTCACAACGTGTTTCAGTAACACATACATAGTCAAACTTCATAACTTCACATACAACAGTAGCACATACAATCCAATGAGACATTACTGTCTAGCAGATCAAGACTTTTAGAATGACACCTCACAAGATGTACATTGTGCAAAACCTATCCTAATTACACAGCAATGGCGAATATTCAGGTGCCAAGGTCTCACCCCATGAAGCTGCATTTCTTTAGCAAAGGGTAAGATTCCAGCTGCTCTTGTGTAGTGTGTGACAGAGAGAGACAACAAGCATCTCACATCTGCCTCTTGCAGTCCTACACAGGTGCTGGTAAGAATTTTAAGGGGCATTGAAGTACCTACTCTCTCCTAGCAGCCCAATAGCTGTTAAATACCTGAAAGGGGCAGGGAGGGGCTACGGTGATGTTGCACAGAGGCCTGTTTCCATGATGGTAATTTTGATTTTGTTGGGTGGAAGGCAGGGAGGAAGGAAGCAGAGAGAGAATGGTGTTAAAAAGTAACAAACATAATATAAAATTGTTTATTAAAATAAGCAAAAGTTGGAGCCAATAAGGCTGATGTAAACTGGCTGCCACACTGCCATTGGTTCTCCCACCACAGCTGCACACTGACGGAGGGAGCTGGTATTATGCATTACTGTGTAACTTAGGACCTTTCTTCTAGGAGCATGCTGCAGAGACAATGTCTGCTGCTTGGTTCTATCCCCTACACCTTCCACAACAGCATCAATTATAAAATTGCGCTATTTGCATAGGTGGCTGCTAATGGTCACATGGTGTGGAGTAGAGTAGAGCTGCTGCATACCCACATCTCTTCACCCCATCTAAATGATATTTTATCCATGTAATGAACTCAGATGTGCTCCCTTATTCACAATGAAACAGAAGGAATCACCTGATCCTGCTGGTTTAAGTTGCTGTACATTTTAAAGCATATGGACACATAGGTTTAAGTTTGACTACACATATAGTCCTGGAGACATAGAATCCCACCTCTCCTCAAGGGAGTTTCCACTGAACAGTGAGTTCCTGTAAAAATAAAATAAAAATAAACAAGAAAATGACACCCCTTCCTGCTACTGTAAGGCTACATGATTCTACAATACAGATTTCCTCCCTGTCCCAACTATATACATACATATTCTATTAACAACTAATCACTTTAGGCCCAATACTGCTAGATCATCTCCTATGAGGTGGATGAGAATTATGAATGCAGTCTAGTTTTATCACTAGATAAAAGCTATCACGGGCAATGGGGAAAAATCTAAAGCAAATGAAACTGAATTGTTGAGCAACGGACAATGGCATTCTGCTGAATAACACTTCAGGAGGACACCACTAGAGAGAGTAATTTAGTTATGACCAGACAGTGACTATGCAAAAATGGCACTGTTTTATTCAAGATGTCTGCTATGAATTAACAGAGGTTTTTATCTGTTTATTTTAGTCACAAAAATAAGATTAAATTACCTTTTACTCCTCTTAGCAGAGCACAGCCAGTATACCTGTGGGAGAATGAGCTGGATTCTATGTTGGCTCTCACATTAGAACTGGAATTGTGAACTAAATTCTACATTCTACCATTACTCACAACTGGAGACAAGGGAGTTGCACGGCTGTAAAGGAGGACAAGGTTTTGCCTACAGAACCTATTTATTTGTGGTGAAGATTCACCAACCAGAAATAACACAGCTTCACTGTCCGATCCCACACTGAGTTTGAAGAGCTTAGAATTAGAAAAAAGAATTTCTTGTGCATTGAGCAAATGTGATCTTGAGAGAGAGACACCACAGACATGGAAACCCAGGATGCCATTTGCACACAATGTGCAAAGTTGAGCTGCTCTTTAGGTCTTTAAGTTGAATAAAAACATATTGCACCTGGCCAGTCTTGAGAGATTTGCTCTTTAATTGTTAAGCAGAACAGAAAAGAGATTCACCTAGCCCAAAAGGAACTTGGTATATCATTTTCCTTATGGTTAAATTTAACAATACAGAAACCTTCAGGTGATTCTACAGTAAATGCAGTCAATCAGAACTACATTCCTGAATTTTAGATAATAGAGACAATTTAGCCAAACATACAAATGGCAAAGTAGATAGAAACAGTACAGTCTCCTTCGAAAGCTGCCTATTACAGATCCTATATTCCCAGGCCATATATAAGTAACAGATATTGCTTTAGTTTATTTGTTAGTAGCAGCAAAGGATAAATTCTCTGTGCTTTTATAAGGCTATCTGCACCATGTATAAGGCTATCTTTACCTTCAGCTGCACAGTCAAGTAGTATTTCCCAACATGGGGTGTGGGCTCTCTTCAGCAATGCCAGAATATCCCAAGAGGGCACAGGGCAGAGAAGAAAAGCATTAAGGATGATACAGATCTGGTGTCATACAGCCTTCTCCATCCTCTCCTGCTCCACTCTGCCTATAATCCCTCTTCACTGCTGTCCTTACCTCCACCAAAGATACTACCTGGAATAAATACAGGCAATATTACTACTACTACTGCTACTAATAATAAAACCACTTGCTGCATCTTAAAACAGAATAGTGACTAGAGGGAAACTATAGTGAATGGTTACAACAACTATCCTTGACAACGCTATATGAAAGTCATTTATTCAACCCAAGACTGTCGTAATCATTTTGAGGAAAAATAGGAACCCTTCATAGATTACTTTTTATGACTAAATTATGCCACAGTCATCTAACTTCTTTCTAATGTTATCTCATCAATCACAGATTGATGGTGGTTTTCATGTCCAAGCCTCCCTATTCTACAGGATAAACATTTCCAACTTACTCAAATCTGTCACCTTTCTCCTGTTTGATGACCCTCTTTGAAATCCTTAAATACCATTTGTTTTTTTGTTTGTTTTTTCTCTCAGAGCAGGACACAGTGGCATTGGAGCTCTCACATCCTTTGGCATTTTCTTCCAATTGAAATGACTGTCATATCAAACTTTAAATAAATATGTAATAGTTCAGGAATTACCTACATGCAATAAACTTCACGTGATTCCACATATTGCCTTGACAGGTTGCAATTTTTTAATATAAATGTTACATTCTTTTTATTTTGATTTCTTGTAAATGTTAAAACCTGCATTTGAAACTGGAAGGAAAGTGTTAACTCAGCTAGGTCCCTTCAAGCCCTTGTTAATTATTCCAGGCTATAATTAGTCTCTCTATATACACGAGTGTACTGTGGAACAGTTAGGTTAGCAGTCTCAAACAAAGGGGTGCAAACACCTTAGGCTATGTCTACACTATGGACCTTACAGCAACACAGCTGTACGGCTGCAGCTGCGCCACTGTAAGGTCTCCTGTGTAGCTGTTCTATGTTGATGGGAGAGAGCTCTCTCCCCAGCACAATTAAACCACTCCCAACAAGTGATGGTAACTATGTCAGCAGGAGATGCTCTCCTTCTGACATCACACTGTCCACACCAGCACTTTTGTGGGTGAAATTTATGTTGGCCAGGGGTGTGTTTTTTCAGACGTCTGACCAACGAAAGTGCTAGTGTAGACAAAGCCTTAGACTAAAAGAATAAGGAGAGAGAGAGAGATTGGTCTTAATATCAACAAGTGATATCATTCTGTCTAAACCCAGCAACAGGAGAATCTGATCCATAGGAAAGAAATTTGAAAGAGCCTTTCTGGGGTTAGTGACCTGTTATCTCATTAAGATTACTTCCAGAGTAGAGATACCAGCCCCATAGGAGGAGAGAGACGGGGAAATACCAGAAGCCCTGCCATGCATCCTTCTTTCTGTTCCTCTCTCTGCTTCTAAATGCTATGATGTCCAAAAGACAATGGGCTATGATACCTCCTTACATTAGCTTTCTGCTGTATTACCAAAACCTATCACCTAGTTTGTAGTAATTGTTTTCTGAAAAAGCCACTTTAATCTTGCATGATTGCAATTTTGCTATGCTTGGTAATATAGTGAATACATGCTGTATACTCCTGCACTATTTAAGGACAATATGAAATTTAGTCAGTTTGAAAAAATAGTTAAAAGTAGTTTCAGGTTCTGCGCCTGACTTTGACTGCACCATGCAATTATTTAGTTTTCAGCATTTTTCCTAATTTAAAAATATTTTTCCTACCTGTGGCAGTACAAGATCCCTACAAATAACAGAGGGGGGAATTACATGTATAAGCAAGAAGGCAATGATACTGACTCTACAAAAAGTGGTATGAAACACGCAAGTGCATAGAACAACAGATGAATACTTCTCTTAGCACTGTCTGAAAATGTACCCCTAAGTTACAGAAACTAGCACCATGACTCTGGTTGAAGATATATAACTAACTTTGGACAAAACTCTCACTAAATACATCTTTTAAAAGAAATATTGCACACAGTGGGGTTCTACATGGATAGAGGTGTCTGTCCTGTGAGTAGATCTCTATAGGTAGACAGCTGTGTGTTGTATTTGTTAGGATGTATGAAATGTCACTTGTAACTATTTTTACAGGCACCAAGGAACTCTTCACCAGATTATACTACAGACACATCTTTCAGGAGCAGCTGTATTACAAGGAGGGAAGGGATTTAGGAGGGCAAGGATGGTCTTGTGCCTAGAATTTAAGATTGGGAGTCCGGAGGGAAAACTTCTTAATGTTTCTGAATTGTCCCCAGGGCTTATAGTGGCTGGGACCATCTCTGTTTGAAGGTGTAGGGAGGGTTAAATTTCAAGTGCTCTAAAGCAGCCCTTGTAGCTGAAATAGAATCAACATTAATAACCCTGTGGGCACCCAAAGTCCCTAAATGCCTACATTTCTGCCAGTGAAGTCTCCACAGCACTTAAGTCCTGAAGCCCAGTGACGAGCTCATGCCTAAGCCTACGTCCACACTACAGCTTTAAATCGATATTAGTAAAATCGATTTTATAAAACAGGTTTTATAAAATCGATTTTACGCGTCCACACTAGGGCACATTACTTCGGTGGTGTGCGTCCATGGTCCCAGGGTACCATCGATTTCCAGAGCGGTGCACTCTGGGTAGCTCAGTAAAAGAATAGGACCAATAACTTCGATATCCGTCCACATTAACCCTAAATCGATTTAGTAATATCGATTTTAGGGTTACTCCTTTCGTTTAGCTGGAGTACAGAAATCGATTTTAAAACCTCTTAAAATCGATTTTAAGTGCCTTGTAGTGTGGACGGTTACAGCGTTAAATCGATTTAACGCTGTTTAAATCGATTTAACGCTGTAGTGTGGACCTGGCCTAAGTGTTGGTGGGATCCTAAAACTAGGCATTCTCCCAATCTATTTTGTAGTTTCAGAATTCTAAAGACAAATAATAGCTCCTTTATGAAGTTATATACAGTCACTCCTCTTCCTTTATGTGAGGGTATCCTATGCTGACATAGGGCTGGCATAGGTGCCTCTTTGCTACCTATTCTGGAGACCAGACAGTGTGGCTGAAGCATGCTGTGCTCTGCTGACCTTTGGGCTGGCATAAAAGCTATTAAGGGTCTGTTACCGCTGATGCAAGTTAGAGAAGCTCTCAGGTCAAAAAATATTTAGCTTATTTCTGCTATGATTAACTTATTTTTCACTCTACAGACGAGCACAGCACTGGATCTTCATGGATGATTTCCATCCTCAGATGCTGACTTTTTCACCCTGCTGCCTAGTCCAGTTTATCAGCCTTGTACTCTCAGCTCCCCAGTTCTAGGCTTCCCTTTCTCTTCAGCTCTCTCACTCCTCTGCCCTATTACATAGGTTTTCATAGTTTTCCATGTAAATATGTTTTAACATTTCTAGTACAGCAGCTCCCAGAGGACCACATTAGGATTGGACACCCATTGTGCTAGGTGCTGTGCTAAATCTCAGAGCAAGAGACAGTACCTGTACCAAGGATTTTATAATTTAAGAACCTATCAACATGCATAAATAGTCACTTAAGCAGGGACAATTCCACAGAAGCTTTATTAACTTTGACAATAAACTTAGTTTGCCCTCCCCCACAAATTTCCCTATCAGCAAAGGTGCAGATGCCATTATAGAATGAGCACAGAAAATTCCTGGTGTTCTAAGCACTGTGTTATCCAGCCCTGCTCAGAGCAGACCTACGTGATCAGAGACTTCAAATGCTGATGATTACTGCACTTATCTACATTAGCTTTCCCACCCCATTGCTGCCATTAGTGGAATGAACCAATGGTAGCAAAGGTAGAGAAATTCTAATGAGTTTTCTAGTGTAGATAAGACCTTAGAGTTAAGGTTGCTCAAGTGCATATCTTATCAATGCAAGAAGTAATAAATAAAACAATTTTGGTGACATTAACATCCACACAAACCTAAAATCACATCTCTTACAGACAATATATCATGATATATATATGCACCAATACAGTTCTTTCCTCTAAAACAAATTCCTCTTTCACTTCCACCATACTGCAAATATCTAATTTCTCCAATGCAGATCTTTAACTCCAATCACAGCTTTCTTAAGCAGCAATAACAAATAGCAGACTTTTGGAGTAAAACTATTGAAAATCAGGCCATTTATGCTGGTAAATATGGACTAAGGCCTGGTCTTCACTTGAAATCTTTGCCAGCATAGCTAGAAGTGTGAAAAAGTCATCCCCATAGCTAGATTGGCAAAAGTCCATGTGTAGATGCACTTATGCTGGCAAAAAAAAGTCCCTTTGACAGTATAGCTTATTTTCTTCAGGAAACTGTATAAGCTATAGCAGCAGCACAATTTTTTTGCCAGTAGGAGCTAAGCTACCCTCTAAGAGGATTGCAAATATAGCTGTATCAGTATAGATATATCAACAACCACTTTCTAGTGTAGACATAGCATTATGAACCCTAAATTTAAATATCCATTTCTGAAAATCTTGGCTATCTACAAAAGCTACATCTCTGGAGCCATCTTGCTGTCCCTTATGATTTAAATCTTGATAGTAAGGATATCCATCTATCAATTCAAAAATTTCTATGAAATTGTCTCTGCTACTTGTTGCTAAAAGAGCATTAACTTCAATAAGCTTCCATTGCAATGAAAAACTTGGGCAACAAATTTCTCCCAAAAAGTTTTTGTGCCATACATTGGTGATTCCTGCTAAAGTTAAATAGATCCCTTTCCTAGATATTTGTATTCCAGGGGAAAAAAAAGTTGGATCCAGATCCCTTTCCTAGATATTTGTATTCCAGGGAACAAACTTGTTAGACCCAAGGTATTTTATTTTATATACTACACTCATAAGCTGTTTTCCCTGGAAGCTGCGTGGTTGGGCTGCTGCCCAGGAGAGATTCAAGTGCCGCACAGCTGATTAGAAGAGTCATGCACATTCAGCTGGCAACATGTGTTCAGGTGCCCCTCCACCAACCTGCCTGCTGCTTTGCAGCCATGTTGCTCCTGCAGCTGCTCCTGGGACCCTCCTGCTGGCTGTGCAGAGCCAGAGTGCGGGAGGAGGGTGCTAATGTCAGAGTGTCCCCCTTTCCGCCTCCTGTACCCCATCTCCTCAGAACAGGGTAGAGGGGACAGGTGCAAGACTCAGAGACGCTCCGAGGTCTGAACAAGCTTATGGGTGAGTGAGTGCCTTAAAGAGACAGCATATGGTCTCTCAGAGACTTCCCCAGCAGCTAATACAGACAATCTCTATCTCTGTCTGTCTGTCTGTCTGTCTGTCTCTCTCTCTCTCTCTCTCACACACACACACACACACACTCTGTCTCTCCTCCTCCCCCCTGCTAATGTACCCCATCTCTGCAGAAAGAGGGTGGAGGAACATGGTTCAGGAGTAGGAGAGCTTTCAGTGAGTGCCTGAAAGAGACAGCGGGTGGGTGTCTCTCAGAAACTTCCCCAGTACGCCAGCACAAACAGTCTTTGTGGGTGTGTGTGGGTGTGTCTCCCTCTCTCTCTCTCTCTCTCTCTCACACATACACACATACACACTGTCTGTGTGACACACCTCCCAGCACTGTTGTTGTTAGTTCTTGGTACTTCCCGCAATGCACATATATTCTCAGTAATTTTATTCTTTCAATTAGTGTTATTTTAGTTTTTTGACTGGTCTATATATTTCATACTCTTTATTTCTCTCTTACACTTAAATTTAATTCTTTGAGTAGTGAGTTCTAAAATGCCTAACCTGTCCTGGCTGGAGTAATTATCTCTATTGGTAATTTTAAAAAAGTATAAATTATATCTAGTATGAGAGGGGTAGCCGTGTTAGTCTGGATCTGTAAAAGCAGCAAGGAATCCTGTGGCACCTTATAGACTAACAGACGTTTTGGAGCATGAGCTTTCGTGGGTGAATACCCACTTCCTCAGATGCATGTAGTGGAAATTTCCAGGGGCAGGTATATATATATATATGCTAGCAAGCAAGCTAGAGATAACGAGGTCAGTTCAATCAGGGAGGATGAGGCCCTGTTCTAGCAGTTGAGGTGTGAAAACCAAGAGAGGAGAAACTGGTTCTGTAGTTGGCAAGCCATTCACAGTCTTTGTTCAATCCTGAGCTGATGGTGTCAAATTTGCAGATGAACTGAAGCTCAGCAGTTTCTCTTTGAAGTCTGGTCCTGAAGTTTTTTTGCTGCAGGATGGCCACCTTAAGGTCTGCTGTAGTGTGGCCAGGGAGGTTGAAGTGCTCTCCTACAGGATTTTGTATATTGCCATTCCTAATGTCTGATTTGTGTCCATTTATCCTTTTCCGTAGAGACTGTCCAGTTTGGCCGATGTACATAGCAGAGGGGCATTGCTGGCATATGATGGCGTATATTACATTGGTGGATGTGCAGGTGAATGAACCAATGATGGTGTGGCTGATCTGGTTAGGTCCTGTGATGGTGTCGCTGGTGTAGATGTGTGCAGAGTTGGCATCGAGGTTTGTTGCATGGATTGGTTCCTGAGCTAGAGTTATTATGGTGCGGTGTGCAGTTACTGGTGAGAATATGTTTCAGGTTGGCGGGCTGTCTGTGGGCAAGGACTGGCCTGCCACCCAAGGCCTGTGAAAGTGTGGGATCATTGTCCAGAATGGGCAGCTCATCACTGGTTCATTCACCTGCACATCCACCAATGTAATATGCGCCATCGTATGCCAGCAATGCCCCTCTGCTATGTACATCGGCCAAACTGGACAGTCTCTACGGAAAAGGATAAATGGACACAAATCAGACATTAGGAATGGCAATATACAAAAACCTGTAGGAGTGCACTTCAACCTCCCTGGCCACACTATAGCAGACTTTAAGGTGGACATCCTGAAGCAAAAAAACTTCAGGACCAGACTTCAAAGAGAAACTGCTGAGCTTCAGTTCATCTGCAAATTTGACACCATCAGCTCAGGATTGAACAAAGACTGTGAATGGCTTGCCAACTACAGAACCAGTTTCTCCTCTCTTGGTTTTCACACCTCAACTGCTAGAACAGGGCCTCATCCTCCCTGATTGAACTGACCTCGTTATCTCTAGCTTGCTTGCTAGCATATATATATATATACCTGCCCCTGGAAATTTCCACTACATGCATCTGAGGAAGTGGGTATTCACCCACGAAAGCTCATGCTCCAAAACGTCTGTTAGTCTATAAGGTGCCACAGGATTCCTTGCAAATTATATCTCGTTTTTTGTTTCTACTGGTGGTGCACATCCACACATTACACTGGTGCACATAACAAATTTATTCCGCACATAGGTGGAAAAAATTAAAGGGAACATTGCTCATAAGGCATGATTATCCCTACTTCAACTCTGTGTGAATCAGCGTTAAGATTTGGTTTGTGTTTTCTGAAAGGAGCGTCCCCCAAAACCATCAAATACACTTAATCTTTGGATTGGCACAAAGTTTCATGTAGATACATTTTACAGTGGCAGAGATTAAATTTTAGTATAAAAGAGAAATATTAACTGACCATTGATCCTCTGTGTTAGTGTCAGACTTCACTCTGGGAAAAATTAGATTCTGAATAGAGAGAAAGTCATGCCACTACATTTCTATAATACTACATGGTAAAAATCAAGTTTTGAGAAACTCATTTGTATTCAGTTACAGTTTAGGGCAGTGGTGGGCAACCTGCGGTGCACAGGCTGGCCACGGCCCATCAGGATAATCCGTTGGCAGGCCGCTAGACAGTTTGTTTACATTTGCATGGCCGCCCACTGCTCCCACTGGCCACATTTCACCGTTCCCAGCCAATGAGAGCTGCGGGAAGCGGTGCAGGGACACATGTTTATTCTAGGCTACTAACATTTGTTGCATAATCTGGAACAAATGTGTGGGGGGAGTCCGCACTCACCTTCACAAATATGTAAAGAACCTCAAATCAATGGCAATCAATTAACTATGTATACATATCTAGTGAAGGCAAGCTCTCAGTATGCATAGAGCAGGAGGGCACAACTACCCCTTGAAGGTGCTAGGGACAATCTTTGCGGATTCCTAGGGGCAGGAAGTATGAAAGGTCAGGATTCTGCCCTCTTTCAAGCTCAGGGAAAGTCTGTAGGCCACATTAACTCCAAGACCATCCAGGAAGATGAGGTAGATATAGCATGGATGAGGCTTAAGTGTCAGGCAATGTAAAGAAAATCATCAAAAGCTAAGGTTTTAGATATCATAAGACGTTTTAACCTGGAGCTGACTGCCATTTAAGTCAAGGTAGCTGATACATTTATAGAAAGTTGTGTGGATGCTCTCTAGATGTGTATCCTGCAAGTGCTGGGAGTGTCCACTTTAGACTTTACAAATGTGTTGGCTATCTCCAGTTAAATGGCAAACCAATTAACTCAAAATAATGTCTATTGTTATGACATGGCATGTTCTTTCCCACTTGTAACTAGGGTGACCAGATGCCCCAATAAAATCAGGACCATCCCGATATTTAGGCATTTATCCCGCGTTCTGACCGATGTTTAATTCAGATGCAATTTGTCCCAATATTCCGCAGTACTCGGTTGTTGTTTTTTGCTCCACCGGCAGTACTCCGTTTTTTTTTTGCTCCACTGGCAAACCCTCCCCCTCATGTGTCCCGATATTTTCTTTCTCTCATCTGGTCACCCTATTTGTAACCATCTAGAAAGCTGGTTAATTTTTTTCAAATTTCAAAATTTGGAATTACTGACATTTAGAAAAATGGGAAAAGAGTAAATATTTCATTTTTAAAAAATCAGCTCTATTTAGCATTTTTTGATTTTATAGAGCAGCACCTAGGTTTAAAACAAACAAACAAACAAACAAACAAACAAACAAACGTGAACAACATGAAAAAGCACTGCCACCCTTTCAGTCTTTAATTGGAAGTTTCTTCTGAAAACAATCAAAAGAAGAGATGTTGGAAAGAATGCTGCATGTGTACCACTAAATGCAAAAATCTGCTGACATTGCATTTATAATATAGGGACAAATCATTCCATGAGGAGGCTTTTATTCTATTCTTATTAGAGTTGGATGGAGAAACTCAGTGGAACCAAATTCCATCAGACTATGCAATTCTGTCAAAATAACTTTGCAAACTGAGTAAATTTTGCAGCAGTTTCGTTCTGGAAGAAAACATTAGAACTCTTTTTCTGGATATGGGGATAAAACTTCGATTTTTCATTTTACAATTTGAAATTACTGTAATACAAAATAAAAATATTAACAAGTACATGCACCCACAAAAATCAAAATGAAAAATTTTGATTTTGTTGAAACAAAACATTTGGGAGGGATTTTTGCTTCATAAACAATTTTGAAATTATTAGTTTTCTTTCCAATTCGAAACCAACCAAATTTTAAAATTTTGAAATCCTTGAAAAAGGAACTCCCCTCATGTACACAGCTTCAGTTCTTATCCAGCCCCCATCACTGCAGTAAATGAGATTTCACTCAGTTTCCTTCCTTAGCTCTGTCATAGAGGTCACATGTGCTCCCCGTCACTCATGGAACTGACAAAGGTTCAGCCCCTGAAGTAGCAGATCACTTAAGATCTGCTTAAATGTCAGAGGAGATGCTGGAGGCCAGAGTCATCTGCATGGAGTCAGTGTCTCTCCATGCTGCCGCAAGCACAGAAGTGTGGCTGCATAGACATAGGCAAATCTCCCACATAGGCCCTGTCTACACAAGATTTATTTTGCATAAATTCCTAGTGAATCTCTGCCAGCAATGGCAAGATCTCTAGGATAAGTAAGCTGCTACTGGAGTTCTAACCACCATGTGGTAGAAACAGAGGGAAATAGGGACTTACAATTGAGGTCAATCGACAAAAATGCTGATGAAGGGGAAATCATATTCCTTTTAGCCTCCCTTACACCAAAGCTGAACAGCCTGAGTTAGTGCAGGGCTAGTGAGGATCTTGCAGGGATAGGCAGAATCCTTCCTCTCCCATAGTTCACCAGGAGGTTGCAGTAATGTCTGCAGCAGTTATGTTCTTTCTCCATGACACAGGGCCAGGAGAGGACAGGACACCGGCCAACTGATCCACACAGTTACAAATCCAATGGTTTACCCCTGGTTCTCCACCTTAACTCCCTTCCCACATCCCTCACACTTTCCTGGATGAAGTGAACTCCCATGGAGCTCAGTTCAGAGACTTGTAGGTGGGACACATCTCTGTTCAGGGTTCTGACATCCTACTCTTCCACATCCACACCACTTGGCACAATTGAACTAAATGAATTCAAGTGCAGGGAACCCTCTTACAGTGCAGTCAGACAGCCACAGGCTGGTATGTATCAGAACCTAACCCTGCTCCCTTTGAAGTTAATGGCAAAACTCCCATTGACTTTTGTGGTGCAAGCCTGGGTCCTTAGTGAAGTTAGAGGAAATTACAGTACTATAATTCTGTAACATGGCACTGAATAGTTAAACTGCACATACTTTTTAAACCTGCAGTTCATCACAGCCTAATTCAAAAGGCTTAGCTGGGAGGGACAGCTCAGTGTGGTTTGAGCACTGGCCTGCTAAACTCAGGGTTGTAAATTCAATCCTTGAGGGGGCCATTTAGAGAACTGGGGTAAAAATCTGTCTGGGGATTGGCCCTGTTTTGAGCAGAGGGCTGGACTAGATGACCTCCTGAGGTCTCTTCCAATGTTGATATTCTATGAGTCATAGCGTTGGAAGGGACCTCATCTAGTCCAATGCCCTGCTCAAAGGAGGACCAATCCCCAGATTTTTACCCCAGTTCTCCAAATGGTCCCCTTAAGAATTGAACTCACAATCCTGGGTTTAGCAGGCCACTGCTCAAACCATTGAGCTATCCCTGGGTCCCTGCTTTTGCAAGCAACTAACAGACCTTCATGAATGAATACAGTCTGAAGTACATAAGAGTGGTATACTACTGAGAAAAAATATAGTGAGAATAATTAAAGTAATAGGTATGTAGGGATTTTTGTTAAATATTTTTTCATAGTATACTGGATAGTCCTTTCCTAAGAAATAACTTGTGAGGAAGGATTTATTTGTTTTATGTCAGGATAAATCCTCTTTTTATGAGGTTAATTATTTGGTTTGAGTGAAACTGGAGATATGAGTTGTCAGCCTGGGCTGTGTCCATATTTGCTTTTGGACTGTGTCCATTATCACTGTGCAGATCTAGCAGCCTTCCTGATGCAATCACTGTGGAAATGACTACGGAAGACAGTCAGTATCAACAGCCCTCCAGGCAGCTATCGCTCTGTAAATTTCTAGGAGAGAGTGACAGTGACAGCCCTGTGTGTTGCTATCACCCTCAGTAAATTGCTAGGAGAAAGTGACAGAAATAGTGACAACAGTCGTCTGTGGTGAGAACATTGTGGAAATTACTAGGGGATAGGGTGAACTCTAGAGCTTGTTAATGTGCATTGCTTTCCTATGTTACACTGCATTCGTGTTTTTGGCAATGAGGACATGAACACATAAGGTTTTCATTTAATGAGTACTTATTGTAGTTCTCTTGTGTTCTATCCAGGTTTTTAAACCATGCCTATCACCATGATGACGGAAGAATTTCTTTAGTGATGTATTGATTACTTTACAGTTACTGACCAAGAACCAAAAGGTATGATGTGAAGATAGGTGCAGCATACAATGATGATGGCCCTTTAAAACTTGCAAACTTTACCTAAGATAAATAGTTTTTTTGCTATTAGCTGTATCTGTGGAACTAGATATTACTTAATAAGGATGTCATCATCAGTGTGATGGGTTGGAACCTTGGGAAGCAACCTGATGTGCTGAGATACCACTGAGTCTACCTGTTCTGCCAGCATGGGCCCCCTTTAACCTGTCTTCCTGAGCCAGGCTCTGAAAATCTTCTCTAACACACACCCAGCTGCAGATCAGCCCATTTATTCTGGCAGCCTTCATGTGCTTACTGCCTGGCTATGCAGTGGCAACCTTTACAAATCCTGTGTGATAAGTGGCAACTATCTGAGGTGCCTCTGTGCTTTGGGCAGCAGCATTTCCATGAGTTACCTGCTGCCTGTTCCAACTCAGCACAGGGCATTTATTCCTCAGGTGCTCAGTGGAATTACAATGATAGCACCTTCTGGGTTCTTCTGCTTTCACAGAAGATTTGGAATGACGACTGGAGGAGTGAACTTGGGGAGGTGAGTGTCCACCTGTAATAAGGCTCGCTGGCGCCCTCTGGCGTTGAGTTTGAAGATGTAGTTGCACTTGCTGGTGCTGGTTGTTGTTCCAGTTCCGGGCCTGGGACTGGAGATGCTGTGGCTGTTTCAGTGGTAGGCATGGAATCCGGGTCCACTACCTCTGTCTGGGTCTCTGGTAACACAGACGGGGCCTCTGTGGACGGCTCAGGAACAGGAATGGGTCTGGAAGCTTGCCTGGTTTGGCTACGTGTAACCATTCCCACTCTCTTGGCCCGCCTCACCTGGTTGGCCAAGTCTTCCCCTAGTAGCATGGGGATAGGATAATTGTCATAGACTGCAAAAGTCCACATTCCTGACCAGCCTTTGTACTGGACAGGCAGTTGAGCTGTAGGCAAGTCTACAGCTTGTGACATGAAGGGGTAAATTGTAACTTTGGCCTTTGGGTTGATGAATTTGGGGTCAACGAAGGATTGGTGGATAGCTGACACTTGTGCCTCCGTGTCTCTCCACGCAGTAACCTTCTTTCCGCCCACTCTCAAATTTTCCCTTCGCTCCAAGGGTATTTGAGAGGCATCCGGGCCTGGGGATCTTTGGTGTGATGGTGGTGTAATGAATTGCACTCGCATGGTGTTCTTGGGACACTTGGCCTTGATATGTCCCAGTTCATTACACTTAAAGCATCTTTCATCTGATGGGTCACTGGGCCGAGGTGAGTTACTGGAGACTGGTGAGGTTGAAGGGTAGGGTATCTGTGGCTTTACTTGGGTGGTATGTGGGGTCTTTGGCTGTCCTCGGTTGTAGGGTTTATGGTCTGTGTGCCCCCTGGGGTAATCGTTCCCCTTGACAGTAGCTTTCTTGCTTTTTGCCAGTTCCATCCATTTGGCTCCAATCTCCCCCGCCTCAGCGATATCTTTGGGGTTTCCATCTTGTATGTACCGTGTGATGTCTTCAGGAACACCATTCAAGAACTGCTCCATTTGTATGAGGAGGTTCAGTTCTTCCAAGGTTTGAATGTTGTTTCCTGTTATCCAGGCCTCATAGTTTTTTGCAATGTAGTAGGCGTGTTTGGGAAATGACACCTCGGGTTTCCACTTTTGGGTTCTGAAGCGCCGACGGGCATGATCTGGGGTTATCCCCATTCGGTATCTGGCCTTGGTTTGAAAAAGTTTATAGTCATTCATTTGCAGCTTAGGCATTTCAGCTGCCACCTCTGCTAAAGGTCCACTGAGCTGTGACCTCAATTCTACCATGTACTGGTCTTCGGGGATGTTGTACCCAAGACAGGCTCTTTCAAAATTTTCCAAGAAGGCCTCGGTGTCATCACCTGCCTTGTAGGTGGGAAATTTCCTGTGCTGTGGAGCAATATTTGGCGCCGGGTTGTTAGGGTTGGCTGGCACAGGCAGCCCAGCTTTTGCCAACTCCAGTTCATGTTTTGTCTGTTTTTCTTCTCTTCATTCTCTTTTTGTTGTTTTTCCAGTTCTCGGTGGTGGGCCGCCTCCTCTTCTTCTTGCTTCCTTCTGTGGGCCAACTCTTCTTCTGCTTGTTTCCTTCGGTAGGCCACCTCTTCTTCTTCTAGTTTTCTTTTGTGTGCTGCCTCCTTGGCTGCCTCTTTGGCTGCCTGTTCTCTTTGGTAGGCTGCCTGTTCTCTTTGGTAGGCTGCCTCTTTGATCTGTTCTTCTCTTTCTTTCATTTCCATCTCTTTTTGTTTTATTTCCAGTTGTCGCCTGTGTTCAGCTTCTTTGATTTGTTCTTCGGCGTCAATTTTTGTCTTAGAAGTCATGGTTCCTGTTTTCTTGTGTTGGGGTGCCCTCCGGTGTTTATCTTCTGAACTGCAGGCTCTGTTCCCTCCTGGAGTCTGCCTAGCAACAGTGCTTTTTTCCTTTTCTCTCTGTAGCTAATGTTTAATGAAGGGAAACCAGAAAAACCACTTTATTTGCATGCATATAACTGCTGGTACTTGCCTCCTAATGGGAGGGCTATTGCATGACAAAAGACCCTCAACAGTCTCTTAATGGCTTCTCGCTTAACATGCAAGCCACAAACTGCCAGAGAGAGCAGAAAAAAAAATTCTCTCTGGTTCCCTTTTAAAACCAACTGTTTGTCTCTGCTAAAAAGCCCTTAGCAGAGAAAAGAAAAATATAATATTCCTACTGGCTTCTGGATTCTGTCTATATCCCACCTACTGCCACCATGTAATAACCTTAGTCCCAGATTTGGACCTTAGCGTCCAAAATATGGGGGTTAGCATGAAAACCTCCAAGCTTAGCCACCAGCCTGGACCTGGTACCTGCTGCCACCACCCAAAAAATTAGAGTGTTTTGGGGCACTCTGGTCCCTCTGAAAAACCTTCCCTGGGGACCCCAAGACCCAAATCCCTTGAGTCTCACAACAAAGGGAAATAATCCTTTTTCCCTTCCCCCCTCCAGGTGCTCCTGGAGAGATACACAGACACAAGCTCTGTGAAACTACACAGAGAGACTCCCCCTCTCTGTTCCCAATCCTGAAAACAAAAAGTACTTTCCTATTCCCCCAGAGGGAATGCAAAATCAGGCTAGCAATCCAACACACAGATCTCCCCTTAACTTTTTCCTCCCACCAATTCCCTGGTGAGTACAGACTCAATTTCCCTGAAGTAAAGAAAAACTTCAACAGGTCTTAAAAGAAAGCTTTATATAAAAAGAAAGAAAAATACATCCAAATGTCTCTCTGTATTAAGATGATACAATACAGGGTCAATTGCTTAAAAGAATATTGAATAAACAGCCTTATTCAAAAAGAATACAAATCAAAGCACTCCAGCACTTATATTCATGCAAATACCAAAGAAAAGAAACCATAGAACTTACTATCTGATCTCTTTGTCCTTACACTTAGAAACAGAAGACTAGAAAGTAGAAAGTACTTCTCCAAAGCTCAGAGAAAGCAGGCAGACAGACAAAGACTCAGAGACTAAATTCCCTCCACCCAGAGTTGAAAAAATCCGGTTTCCTGATTGGTCCTCTGGTCAGGTGCTTCAGGTGAAAGAGACATTAACCCTTAGCTATCTGTTTATGACACGCCCCCCAAACCCTTAGCTATCTGTTTATGACACCACCCTCCTTCTTCCCAGAGGTAAAATGGGGACTTTGCTTCCCACTAAACTTTAACCCCGCTGCCTGTGATTTATTCCTACTAGGTGCTTGGGATTGCTCAAATGTATCAGCATAAGAAGCAAGTGCATTGACCGTCTCCTGAGCAACAAATCACACATTCCTTCAAAGCTTGCAATACCATTTCCCCTCACCCACTTACCCAGTAAATCTCTCACTTGGTTCACATAAACTATAGTACTTAATCCAGTCCTTCTCTTAAGGCTTCTAAATTTTACTCTCTAAATTTCAGATGTAATCTGAAACTGTTTTAAAACCAAATCCTTAAATTGACCATAATTGGAAGCATCACCCATGGGAACCTTACAGAGCTCTTCCAGGCAATTTTGCAACCAAAGTGGTCATCTTTTGATTATCAGGAATCACATGGAGCATACGCAGTCTCTCAAAGGTGATGAAATATTCAGCAATATCACCAGACTTCTTGTATGCTGGACACAACCACTCCCACTTCTGGATTTTTAGAGAGGTGGAACCCTGTGGTGGAGGATTCTGTCTCTTCCACTCCAATATGGCCAGTTCATGCTTCTGAGGTTCCCTTTCCCTGTCAGCCTTGAGTTGTCTCAATTCCATGGCTTGCTTCTGAGCCTCAATTTCTTTGTCTTCCAACTCCAAGACTCTCTTGTGGGCTGCTTTCTGCTCATCAATTTCCATTTGTTTCAATTCCAACTGTCTCTCATGTTCTTTCTTCCTCTCCTCTGTCTGGAACCTGCTGATCTCCAACTTTCTGGTAGCTTCACTTTCACTCATTTTGCTGCTTTTCTGTCCCCACTTCTCTTTCCCGAAATAATCAAACAGAAAATAACAAACCAGTAACCACTTTGTCTGTTCTCTAGCCACAACACTTAAAACTCACTTAAAATCACTACCAGTGTTTCAGGGCAATACGTTGTGTACACTATCCTGCCAACTGTGCCACTGTGATGGGTTGGACCCCTTGGGAAGCCACCTGATGTGCTGAGATATCACTAGTCTACCTGTTTTGCCAGCATAGGGCCCCCTTTAACCTATTGTTCTGAGCCAGGCTCTTAAACCTCTTCTAACACACACACAGGCAGGGCCACACCCAACTGCTGATCAGATCTGGGAAGATTCAGCTTAAGGGGCTTGCTCCAGCATTCAGATGTCCACCTTCCTTGGAGCGCAGACCCAAAGATATATTATGAAATTTGCCCCCTCCCGCAATGTGCAGAGAGGTGTGCACACTTCTTCCCCCTCCACCACCACCCCTCAGTTGGAAATCACAGAAACTGGGTTTAATAATAAACAAAACAAAATTTATTAACTACAAAAGGCAGATTTTAAGTGGTAAAGTGGTTGCAAACAGAAGAAAGCAGATTACTAAGCAAATGAAATCAAATACACAAACTAAGTTAATTTCATTAAAGAAATTGGTTACAAATAGTATTTCTCACCCTAGATATTGTTGCAGGCAGTTTGCAAAGCTTCTGTGGTCCACAGTTCCAGGCATATTCCTTTTCAGACAAGGCCCCTGTCACAGTCTGGACTCCCTCTTTGTCTTTAGTTTTTCTTCTTGGGCAGATAGGCCAGGGAGAGGAGGAGTCCTGTTTGCCTACATCCTCACCCTTATATAGGATTTACATAGGCAGGAATCCTTAGTTTCCCAAACTTGACCCCCTTCCCCTTTCAGTGGAAAGTTATAAGAAGTCCCAGATAATGTTTTAGCTTCAGGTGACAAGACCAGCTGATCCTGTACTATCACAGTGTCCATGAGTCATTGGCAGTATAAAACATCCACAGGAAGGTCAAACTTTTCATAACTCATTGTCCTCGCTGTTGGGTATCTTGTAGTACTGTGGAAGTTCCTGATTGAGGGAAAGACCGCCACAGAGGGGAAGGAGAATGACTGGTGAGACAGGCCATCTTGAACAAAGCCTGTATATTGCTAGTTTAAGTTTTAGAATTTCAGGCGTGTGCTTTCACTTTTATTTGCTTGTAACAATTTCTAACTTTATTCCTTTTGCTTAGCATCACTTAACTTATGTCCTATTGGTAACAAATTTGTTCTATTTTTACTATAAAACAACTCTGTCCTGTGTTTGCATGAAAGGGTGTATTTACCACTATTAAGTTAATAAGCTATAATATCCTTTTGTGTCTCTAAAGGAGCAACAAATCTTATTATTTCTCTAAGTGTTCCCGGTGAAGGCTGGATACTTCATGGCATATGGTTTGGGGGAAATTCAGGACTGGGAGTGTGTTGAGACCACCTTACTATTTGTAACCCAGGCTGGTGGAAGTCGGAGTCGGGGGGAGGGCGCTATAGATAGGCTGCTGGACCAGAGCCATCTAGCACATAAGCCCTCAGCTGAGAACATGATAGCTCAGTGGTCTGAGCATTCACCCATCTCCTCCTACCAACCCTAGGGTTATGAGTTCAGTCCTTGAGGGGGCCATTTAGGGATCTGGGGCAAAAATCTGTCAGGGATGGTACTTGGTCCTGCTAGTGAAGGCAGGGGACTGGGCTTGATGACCTTTCTAGGTCCCTTCCAGCTCTATGAGATAGGTATATCTCCATATGTAAAATCCTTTATTTTTCAACTCTCACATCCTGATCTCTATTCTTGCTTCCAGCATATGCAAAGTGCTCAGAGCACCACCATGATGGCAGTCAGTTTAGTTAAAATCACACTGGCAATCCATGCATGCATGCTGCATGTTTCTTCTGGCTGGCAGTATTTCCTGGAGGTGAGGATGAGGGTCACCTATGTTAAGAGGGTGGGATGGGCTGCTGTCATACACAGGGCTGCTGTCACTTGCCTAACAATTTTTAGTCATAGCAACACAGAGGGCTGTTATTGTTGCTGTCTCTCCTTGAAATTTCCCCAGTTAGAGAGTCAGGATGGCTGCTAGAACTGTATAGTGCTAACAATTAGATTTTTAGAAATCTATCTTCATTTAAATAAATTTACCTTCTTTTTACAGCATGGAAGAAAAGGCTGATTCTCAAACTTCGCAAACAGAATCTGGAAACCTCAATCAGACTTAACTGAAATCCATTTTCAAGATTCACCCCCACACGCTAATAATGCTTCTTTGTCAGTGATAACCCCTTCCCTTTCTGTTCATTTTTATTTCCTCTTGTAAAAAATGTTTTAATGTTTTATTACAGTAATTACCTTAACCCTTGCAGTTGATCAAAATACATCATTAGTTACGTGAATCATAGTTGAACCAATAACTGCAAATACATCTGACATTTTATACCCTGCAAAGCTCAGGGTGAGACATTATAGCCAAGTATTATATGTATTTTCTTGGAGACATACATTGTCCCCAATTTAATTATCAGCATTTAAATATCAGGGAACTCTAATCCTATTGGGACTAGAACGAATGATAAATATCATTGGATTCTTTTGGTAGTTCTAGTAAAGAAGTGTAAAAGATTATGCATTATGAATGTGGATATGGGGATGTTTTTTACACCTTTCAAAGAATGAATGTAAATTCTATAGTTAAGTTCAACCTGTTACTTCCACAGTACTGTGACTTACTCTATACCTCATTCCCCATGGAGATAATATTGTTATTTATTTGTTTTCTATTAGAATAAACAATGGTGGAACTTTGATTACATACTAGCCCTGCCACTATGAATATTCTATATCACTTTTTGTTTTTCAAATGAGAAAATATTCTCTTGATTATCATACTGACTGAGCCATTACAAGATTAAGTGGGTGGGCAAATATGCTTCATTATAAAACACTATCACCACACAAAAATAACAGGAGTACTTGTGGCACCTTAGGGACTAACACATTTATTTGAGCATAAGCTTTCGTGGGCTACAGCCCACTTCATCGGTTTGTTAGTCTCTAAGGTGCCACAAGTACTCCTGTTCTGTTTGCAGATACAGACTAACATGGCTGCTACTCTGAAACCTATCACCACACAGTTCATCTGCTCTGAGGCCAGCTGAAGGGTAGCAACAACTGAATGATTCCTAAAACACAGAGTTTGGTCCAAGTTTTGTGACTGCTTGTTACAGTAACTTTGTTTTCCATTTTTCAATCCACCATGTTGCCTCTTGTCACAAACTTAGATTTTAAGCTCTTGGGCCTGGAACATTGCTTTTGTGCCTAGCAGCACAATGGGGCTCTGATTCATAATTGGAGCTTCTAAGCACTACAGCAATACATATATATAATGATTATGCATCTGATAGGCATGTGGGTAAATGGGTGCATGGACCTGAGTGCACAACAGAGGTGATAGTTCACAATCTTAGGATAAACAAAAAGCTTGCCTAGTACTTAGTGAAGGAAAGTAATTTACCTATGAGTTAGAAAAGATGGGATATAGCTATTTTATTGTATACAGTTTGAAGTATACAGCTGTATTTGATACATAATACTATTTAAGAGCTTGCTTCTGAAAAGCCCTCTTCATGTGAGTAGTCCCAGTGGGGACTTCAATAGCACTACTATTGTGAGCAAGACTTAGGCCTGGTCTACACTAGAAAATTAGATTGATTTATCTGCTGGTCAGGGATGTGAGAAATCCACACCTGAGTGTCATAGTTAAGCCAGCCTAAGACCTCATGTAGACAGCTCTAGGTCGAAAGACTAATTCTTTCATCGACTTAAATACCACCTCTTGGGGAGGTGGATTACCTACACTGACAGGAGGGATTCTCCCATTGGCGTAGGTTGTGTCTACACCGTAGTGCTACTGTGGTGCAACTGAGCCACTGTAGCATTTCAAGTAAGGGCCGCTCAGAGAGGGGGGCAAGTGGGGCAATTTGCCCCAGGGCCCAGGCCCCACAGGGACCCCACAAGCCCTGGCCTGGCTGCGGTCTGGGTCTTTGGCGACATTTCGGCGGTGGGGGGCCCTTCAGTGCTGCCGAAGACACAGAGCGACTGAAGGGACTCTGCCACCAAAGACAAGGACGACCGCTGGGTGAGTACCAGCACTGCAGCTCTCCTGCTTTGCCCCAGGTCCCCTGAATCCTCTGGGCAGCCCTGTTTCAAGTGTAGACAAGCCCTTACAGAATCAGGCTTTATGGTGTAGGTAAACCAAGGCTCTCTAAATGCACACACAGCTTCTGGAAGATAAAATTGCTGAACTGGTGCTTTAATCTTCTAGTTCAGCGTTTTTCAAAGTTCAGGTTGTGACCCCGTACTGGGTCGTGGCATGTAAGGTGCTGGGTCGCTCAGGTGAGCACCGCTGACCAGGACGTTTAAAGTCTCGTCAGCGGTGCTGACCAGCTAAGGCAGGCTAGTGCCTACCTGTTCCAACACTGCACTGCGCCCCAGAAGCGGCCAGCAGCGGGTCCAGCTTCTAGGCTGGGGGACCACAGGGCTCCATGCGCTGCGCCCACCCTGAGCACCAGCTCCGCAGAGCCAATGGGAGCTGGGGGAGGCGGTGCCTCCGGGCGAAAGCCATGCAGAGCTGCTTGTGCACCCCGGCCTAGGAGTCGGACCTGCTGCTGGCTGCTTCAGGTGCAGCACGGGCCACAGTTCCAGGACAGGCAGGAAGCCTGCCTCTGCACCCCAGCTGTGCTGCTGACTGGGAGCCACCAGAGGTAAGTCCACACTCCAACTCCATGCCCCAATCCCCTGCCCCAGCTCTGAGCCCCCCTCAAACTGGAACCTCTTCCTGCACCTCAAATCCCTCATGCCCGGCCCCACCCCAGAGCCTGCACCCCCAACACAGAGCCCTGACCCCCTCCCACACCCCAACCACCTGCCCCAGCCTTGAGCCCCACAAACCCAGAGCCCCTTCTGCACCTGAAACCCCTCATCTCTTGCCTCACCCCACAGACCGCACCCCTAGCCCAGCGCTGATGCCCTCCTGCACCCCAACTCTCTGCCCCAGCCCAGAGCCTCCTCCCACACTCTGAACCTCTCATTCATGGTCCCACCCCACAGCCCTCACCCCTGCACCCCAACTCTCTGCCCAGCCCTGACCCCTCCAGCTCCACTGGATCATGAGCATCTTCAACTGAGTCCCCAGAAAAAATGTTTGAACAGCACTGCTCTAGTTGATAAAACCCAGTGTCACAATGGGTGATGATCAAGGAGGAATAGAAAGAATTTTCCTTGAGAGATTGAGGAAAAGGAGAATCCCTTACACAGAAATTGCATGCAAGGGAAGGAAATCTACTTGTGCTAGTCTATGTAAGATGGGAAGAGATTCAAATGTTTGAAGTAAATAGAAAACTGTTTTGATTCCATAATTGAGTAGCTAGCCTTTTTGGTAGACATATATTAAATGTGTGCACCCTTAAGTGCCAAGACTAATACCAGAAAGGTAGCACAATGGCCCTAGAATTTCTATCAGTCTGAAATAGAGAGATTCCAAAGTCATGAAGACGGAGGGAAGATGAGTGCAGACCTATGAAGGCAATATATTCAGAGAATTCCACTAACTAGTATTCTCATTCTACAATTGGCTCTATCAAGTCCCAGAGTAGAAGTATCATAGGGACAAGAAGGAGGTTGAGGAATAAGCTTATAGTAGCTTCTGTATTCAAGAATGGAACGTTCACGAAAGCTTTAGAAGCTGCAGAACTTTGGAATGAACCCTGAACCCTTCCAATACCTGGGCTTGAGCTTCCTTATAATAGGTTTCACTGCATTCACTATCCATTTAGATAACCATTATTAGGGTTTAAAGAAAGAAGAGTTGACTTTATCCTCCAGTGAGTGTTGTGTGTATCCCCTAGGCAGCAGCTCCATTGCAAATGTTCTCTGAAAACACCACACACACACACACACACACAATGACCTGGCACAGCCCTAGGTGCAGTATGGGGACTTTCACTGCAGGGTCTCTTGTCTCTTGGTGACTGGTGGTCCATTTTGTTCATCAAAATCAAAAGGACTTTAGAACACTCTCCCCTCCCCAACCCCCCAGTACTTCAAAAGACCAACAATGCATTTCTCAGAGCTGTATAGCACTGTAATTGTAGATTCCTGTAAAATGGATGCAATCAGCCAGCTGCAATTATTACAATCAGCTTGCAGATTAGCAAATTGGTTTTAAAAGCAAGTAGAATGCAAAAAATTCCTATACTACTTTGTTTCTAATTGCAGACACAAATAATGGTGCATTAGGCACCTGGTATTTACCTTCAATTTTTATAACATTTTCCCAGAGAAATATATTTTCTTTGGTCACTTGTCTTTCAAAATAATAATGTTTTTGTCACAATGGTAGCACTATGCTAAATGTCTATAGTTGTTGTTGTCACTTACACATTTTTTAAAAGTAGTCATTTACAAAATTAATAATTTATTAAATATTAATTGTATTAATATTAATCATAAGTAATTACTTCAGTATGCATTTTCCTGTCTTCTGCTGCAGTGCCATTGTTATTCAAGGTTAGTTAAACATTAGTTAATCAACACTGACAACATAATCACATTTGCTTCTGTTAAAATTGTCTTGCTATTCAAACTGATGTCATTCTGAGTGCTTGCTAATAAGCTAGAATGGAGCTATTTTACAGGGAGGTACACTTAGATGGTTGATTGAGGTGGCAGCAAACATGTTAACACATCAGTAATCTGCAGCCAGCAATGATAGCTGTGTAGATATTGTCATTTACTGTGTATGTATTATCTAAATGCATTTTGAGAGTTTTTACTTAAGTTAGTTATCTATTATAAACATCTGGTCACGATATATGTGTCCAAAATTACTTCATTATTGCTAACATGTTTTTAAAGGGCATTTCAATTCAAAAGGAACAGATTTAACACAAGAGATCATATTTGTTTTTCTATCTTGAAAATATTTCAAGTAACTCTGAAGATCCTCATTCTGACATTTTAGGCCTCGTATCACATCTATACTCTTTGCTGACGGTTTGTTAATTGCAAATTATTTCTGTAGTAGACATCAGAATACTTGTAAGATTATTTGTGTTTTACGCATATATGATTAGCCATTAACAACAGTTTATCACAAGTATAAAAATAAGTATGATACTGGGTAGTGGCATAGTAAAAAAAACAAAAAACAAAAAACCACAAAGAAGAGGGTAAACTAATCTAAACTCCATATTCCCCAAATGAGAAGTGCATAAATTTCATTCCTCTGTGTTTACCCTCTACTACACTACTGACATTGGCTTAGGACAAAGCAGTCATTTGAGACGTATCCAGCATCCTTTATGTACCTTCACAATGTATTAAAGGATGTGCCAAAAGTGCATGAACGTAGTGTAATATCCCACTATTTTGTTATAAGGATATCTGACACAAATCCCAGAGCCCAGCAATGAAAACATACAATGTACTCTGTCATAAAGTTAAGTATCTAAAATTACTTACATATACAGTTAATAATACAATATGTCCCAAAATATGCTTCTTGTTTTTAATTAGTAATTAGACCCTGTACTATTCAGTCACTAACCACATACTTAGGGACACACCCAGACTAACTCCTATATATCAATGCATTAGAAAAAGAGACATTTGACTGAGAGAAAATTATTTCACTTTGTGCTGGCTTACCTAAAACAACAAAGCTCTCACTCCACAGGTTTCCGGGGCCAAAGTTCTGTGATATAGCGTCATTGACAGCTGCCCTATTTGCTTCACATATTACTACTGCTAATGTGTTTTCATATGTGTTTGTGTGTAACTCAGTGATCCTGCTAGGGGCTTGTGGGTGATACTGTAATATAAATCCCTGCTACTCAGCTCCATATTGGGTTGCCACCTAGTCAGAATACAAGTCCACACTGAATCTGCATTTGCAACATAAATTTGTACCAACTCTACCACTAAAATAAACAGGGCCTGAATCTGTCCATCTGAATGCATTTTCCAATTACTTCTCAATAAGAAGATGACACCACATGCAGTTGACACCACATGCAGTCATTACTTTTTCGAAACATCACCCTATATTTTGAACTGTACAGAATAGGACATGAAAAATGTATGTTCAAATTATATAAAACCTAGCACTTACACTGCGCCTTCAACCTGAAAACAGCAAGATGCTCTAAAAGCAGATTAATGACACTCTGTGAGGTAATGAAATATGATCATGGCCATTTTATAGATGAGTAAAGTAGGACAGAAGTTGAATAACTTGACCACAGTCACTCAGCAAGTCCATGGCAGAAAGGGGACTAGCACACAGTTCTCTTCGTCTCCAGTTCTGTGCTTTAGCCAAAATACCATCCTTCCTTCTATGAGCTAGGGTTTACAAACTGTGGCTTCATATATGCAGATCCTCTATTATCAGCTAGAACTGACCTATGACCATCAGCACTGATAAAGCACAAGACCTTCATTAAAAAGAATTAGCATCATTAAGTAGCAGGCATTTGTTCTTGTGAAGGCCAGCCACTAGAGGGCTCATGATCACACACATCAAGTCAGCATATTTTAATGACTGGGGTGTGGTCAGTCAGAGCAGGAGGCATCATCTGGTGCCAAGACAAAGGTCAGAGCCAGAGATAAAATGAGGGGTAAGGCGTAGGAGAAGAGACCTGGAGAGAGGCAGAAAAGCAGGAACTAATAACAGTCTGGGATAAGGAGGATAAGAACCAGGAGCGAGTAGCAAGGCAGGGCTCAGGAGTGGTCCACAATTACAAGCTAGCACTTCACTGGTTCCCTTCTCTGCTTGCTCAGATGAACTTCTGGGTAGCTGTCATGGCCCAAGCACTGCCTGGGGACCCAGGGGCTTGGTTCTGAGGCCTGTGATCCCTCACACATATTGCACTGGTACAGCGACATGGGGACCATTGTGAGCCACTGGCCTTCTTATAAAATGCCTGAGCTGTCCACATGTTGTATTACTAAAGAGCACACTATGTCCTTTAAGTTTAATTTTAAAAGACTGGCTTCTTAATACACAGAAATCTAAAGAAATCTATTCTGAACATGTTCACTAGCATTCAGTTTTCTGTATGACAACAAATACATTACTAGAAAAATGCTTAGAGAGGAGAATGCTTTCTATGGCTTCTTTTATTAGAGGCAACATAGTATCACAAATGTCAAGAAAGGACCAGAAGAAATGAAGATTTTTAGTGACCACATTTTTACAACCACATTCTTCATTACTCCATCAAAGCAGTATCAAGAGAATAAATACAATACGTAGAAGATACTGAAAGTTTCTAAACAGCCTTGTAAGTGGGAGACAGGACAAGCATGTCTTCTTTCATTTCTCAAAGAGGCAGTCTTTATTAGAAATAAAGTGGACAGCATAGGCCAAATTTAACTTTATTTGACCTTATTTTATATTTTTTACACCTTATTCTACACACTTAACCCCTGAACTTCATTGGGATTATTACTTGAGTAAGGAGTACAGAACTGGCCCCATAGAAAGTATCTGAAATAAAGAGTTCTAAAATACACACACAGCAAAAAACTGTCATTATGCATAGCCTGTCTGTGAGCTAAGGCCTTAGGCTATGGGTGCACTACAGTTTAAGTAGGTATAAGTTATGTCACCGAGGGGTGTGAATAAGCTACCCCCCCTTGAGCGACATAAGTTACAAATACCTAAGCGCTGGTGTGGACAGCACTATGTTGTCAGGAGAAGCCGCTGCTCGTTGGGGGTGGATTAATTAAGCCTACGGAAGAACTTTCTCCCATAACTTCGAGCAGCTACACTAGAAAGCTTACAGTGGCGCAGCCGCATCCGTGCAGTCCCAGCCTAGCCCCAAATACTGTAACTGAATATTTTTAGCCAAAATTTAAAATTAAACTATTAGCTGCTTAAAATCAAGTGCAACTGAAACAAACCATATTTTAAGACATTACACTGTATTACGTGTCCTTGGCTCCAAGGCAGTGGTCCCCAAACTGTGGGGTACACCTACTGCGGGGGGCACAGAGGAATGTCCAGGGGGCACAGCGGGACTGAGCCATCCCCGCACACCCACCAGAGGGCTGAGAGGGAACGCCACCGAGCCCTGCTCTGCCCCCAACCCCAGTTCCAGCTCCCTGGACAATAAAAATCCTGTTACCTGCGGTAACTGGCCTCTGCCACCTGGGGGTGGGGCGGAGAGCAGTAGCTGCTGCTGGAGCAGGGAGGAGCACTCAGAGACTGCTCTGGTGAGAGAAGTACCAGTGTCTCCCGCTGCCCATTAGCCTCCACCCTCCATTCCCGGAATGTGGCTCCCCCTCCCCTGTCCTGCCCCCCCTCACTCCCACATCCAATCCCTGGCTCCTGGCGGGCATGGACTGAGTAAGGGGGGGAACGATTGAAAAAATTTGGGGACCACTGTTCTAAGGTAATGTATGTGCTTTCGCATTTCTTTGTTCTGAATCTTACATTTCTGTATTTCAGAGCACCATTTATCATCTTTTTGTGTCATGCTGTGAAGATATTTTACTAATTATGGTTTTAAAGACTTAATTTCAAGCTTATACATGCATTTGTTAGCAAATGCTGATAGTAAATCTGAAGATCTTTTGATGGAATGTCTTTTACAAAGATATCTATCTTGGAAAGAAACTCTACTTTATTATTAGAGGGTTCTTTGCAAAAATAATAATAATAATAAAAAAATAGCTACCCGCAGTAATACTGACATCAAATAGAATGATAACCCAGTTTTCATGTAAACACTCTAGCTAAGAGGCAACAATTTTTTTCCTACTATGGATCCATGCTCAGAAACCAAAGTCCTAATCCATGGGCCACCAACCACACAAGTAAAATATTGCATAAATGCAGAGATTCATTCTAAATAAAAGAAAGACTGATTATTCTCCACAAGACTCTGCCACGGTGGAAGTATTCCAAGATTAATATGTTGAAAAATATATTAAATATGTTTTGAACTTAAAACATTATTACTTTATAGATTCTATATAATTTTTATTTTTTAAACAACACTTATCTTCATTCTGCAATTTCGTGAGAGTAGATTGAGGGAACTGTTGCATGAAAATTGTATCTAAAGAAAACAGCAACTTAATTTTGTAATGCATAAGAATTTATTCATGATCAGGTGGCAGCTTTGCAGATACCTTTCGAAGAAGGCTGATATTTCTGCATACGACATGCTGTATATTTCTGGGAGAAATGCCCCCATCAGCTCCAAGGAGGTTTTCAGGTTGCAAATTTATCTGCCTAAAAAATCGGATCATGTGATCTACCTGGGCTCACTCAGATGCTGATATAGACTTGGGATATACCCACTAATTTATGGGAGTTCTCAGCTGTCCCAAAAATGTTTCAGAGAAAAAAAAAACCTTCTTCCCAATTGAGATCATGCTGGTCAGAGGAAGAAAACTGCAAAGGTGAGGGAAAGGCAGAAAGAAAAATCTCTTGCAAGAAGTCCCCACATAAAGACTACAAAAAGAAACAGCTGATCTCTTCACTGGCAACAAACAAAGGAGAAAGGCCACAGCTGGTTTAGCAAAAGTGATAGCAACTGGAACTTTCAATTTTATTTTATAGAAAGAAAACTCTGCCTCTCTCTCCCTCTAGGTTGGACAGAAATGTCTACAAGTTATGGCTTCTCTGAGCAGTGGATCCATTACACAAGAAAAGTGCCCTGCCCCCACCTGACCCCTTCCCCCAAGAACTGATCTCTGCCCTGCCTCTTCCCACCCCAGGTCCTGCCCAGCCCCTTCTCCCAAGACCCCACCTTCAGTCCTCCCCTTCCCACCCCTGTTCCACCTCTTCCCATCCTATTCTGCCCCCCCCCGAGTGTGCCGTGTCCCCACTCCTCCCTCTTCCTGCCCCCAGCACCTCCTGCACACCACAGAACAACTGATCGTGGTGGACAGGAGGTTCTCGGAGGTAGGGGGAAGAGTTGAGTGGCAGGGCCACCAGCGGACAGGAAGCACTGTGTGGGGGGTGGGGGGAAGCTGGCTGCTGGTGGATGCTAAGCACCCACTGTTTTTTTTTCTGTGGATACTCCAGGACTGGAGCACCCACAAAGTTGACTCCTATGTCCTCATGTATTCCATGATTCCACAGCTGCAGAATTTTCTGTAGAATTCAGCCCTTGCTCCAGAATAGTGTTCTAGGGTCTCAGATTTTGTAGTTAAAAGATGGTTTCTAGACCTTATGGTTGCACTGACAACATAAAACATGTGAAAATTAGGTGCATATAGTTTTGTTGTCCCTGCCACTGGTTAAAGCAGAAGCCTTGATTGATCACACACTTGATTGTTTTCACTCTTACGGGTAATATGTGATAACATTTAATTCAACGTGAAAAAGGAAAGGTTTAAAGTTCTAGATATACAACTGTATTTATATTTCTGGAAATCTGCAGCTGCATTTATTTCAATCATATACTGTACTTAAATAAATGCATATTTTATTCAAATATAAGCCATTCTGGTTATGCACACAATGCTGCCTGTTTATGTTTAATACTCTACATTTCAAATCTCTTGAAACTATTTATTTCAATATGTGAATTTTTAAATTCACAAAATCAGACTGAGTGCATTTATTCCAATATCCTCATCCCTCTATCATGCATTTCACTCAAAGGACTGAGGGCACCTTGTCAAATGCACAGTCATTGAAATATGCATGGTGGCATGTTGTTAAGTGCACAGCTGGGCATTTCACCTGTCCAAATATAATTGGTCAATTGACCAATCAAATACTAGTAAAATATTGCCAATGTGAACATTTTAAAAAACAAATTTAGTAACAGTAACAATAACAAAAAATTAAGATTTGATGATCTCCAGTAGGCTTGGTCTTATATAGATACTTACCCCTAATTACCAAAAACATGTTACCTGCCTGAGTTATTTTAACTCAGAAAAATGTGAAACAATAAAATGAAGTTCTAAAAAAAAATCTAAAGAATAATTATTGGTACTTTTTTAGCAATGTTGGGTTAGCATTTAAATTAATATTATTCAAGACTGAACAGTTACAAAAAGAAAAAAATTAAACAGAAATAAAACAAAGGCATAGTAACTATAAAAGAAAGAGTCACTTTGAAATGCACTTATGCTATGTAGGCAGGAGGCCAACTTTTCAAGCAACTTAATGGCTGTTTATCCTTTTCTCTTTATGTTGGGGGAGGAGGTTTAATGACTGTGAAACATCCCCTCCCTCCTCCATTCTCTTCTGAGTTAATTTCTGTATGTTTGTCTTGTCAGTTTAGATTGTAAAAACTCTTCAGGGCAGTTACCATGTCTTTTAACTTGCTTAATGTGCTTTGTAGACCGCGTGTATACAGATGGCCTGATATTCTAATAAAGATATACATATGAACAATGTTTATTCTAGAAGATTCCAGCCAGTCGAGGTTCTCAAATTTCAATTAGATCATTTTTCCTCCAACAGGTCACATGTAGTAAACTGAGTTACCAAGATATTCAAACAGGCTTGCTAACAGATAGCACCATGATGCAATCAAAACGACAGGCCACGACTACATCAGGTTATTTTTGTTAAAATATCTGACAATATTTGACTGTAGTCAGATAATAGGTGGTCAACTGACATTTGATCAGTCAACTGACTGGCTTGCAAAGTCTAGTCCACTGTGCACTAATCCAGGTATATATATACACTGGATTTTTGCTGTAGAATATTATAATCTCGCAACTGTCATTTAACGTAGTTTGCTTCCCAGAAAACTCGGCTTTTTAATATTGTGTGAAATGATTTGGGAGGTAAATGCCATTCTTTTGGGGAAAAAAAGTGTCTGATTGGACCACTCACTAACAAATTTGTTCTCACCACAAAAGTGACTTTACCCCTAAATTAACACAAAGAAGCCCTTTCCTTAAGTTTCTGATGCTGGCTTCTACCTGTGTTCTCAGAGCACTCAGACTACGCAACTGTAATTGATTACAATAGGAAACTTCACGCTTTCCCTTCCTACCTTCATTTCTAATAATATATAAAGTTTAACAATGAAACTCTAACCAAGCATATTTCCAGTGGGTCAGTTGATGATCTAAATCAGGGGTCGGCAACCTTTCAAAAGTGGTATGCCGAGTCTTCATTTATTCACTCTAATTTAAGGTTTTGCGTGCCAGTAATACATTTCAATGTTTTTAGAAGGTCTCTTTCTATAAGTCTATAATATATAACTAAACTATTGTTGTATGTGAAGTAAATAAGGTTTTTAAAATGTTTAAGAAGCTTCATTTAAAATTAAATTAAAATGCAGAGCCCCCCGGACTGGTGGCCAGGACCCGGGCAGTGTGAGTGCCACTGAAAATCAGCTCGCGTGCCGCCTTCGGCACTTGTGCCATAGGTTGCCTACCCCTGATCTAAATGCTCTCAGCAACCTGAAAGATGGCCACGTAATTGAAAACAACCATTCCAGGCCTTGTTATGGATCCCCTACAGAAGGTAGGTATCTTCCAGCCACCATATGAAGAATGTCTTGATGAAGGATCATTTCTTCAGATCTTCTGTTTCACTAGAGTGAAACTCCTTGTTTTAATAGAATATAACCAGGTTCCTAAAATCAGAAATAAAACTATTATGACACCACTAACGTGAGAAGAAGCAAGTCCTTTGTCAAAGAAGCAACTGTTATCCATTTAATGGAAATTGCATCTTTTTTCTTCAAAACTCTCTCCTGTTTCCTGTTTCCTGTTTCCAAACAGCCTTCCAAAATCCAGTAAAAAAACTGATGTGTATATAAAATTGTTTTTCTGATTGGCCATCAGTCCTAGATGAATGGCCATTTGATGTAATTCTCTCACTATATTACATATCTGCTGGCTGAACTGAACTCTGAGTACCACTAGCTTAATTAAGAGTCACTAAGAGTTTAATTGTAATTCATAAATTAAAGACATTAAATTCAAAGAAGTAAGGTCAACTACTGGTTGACACAACCTGGCCCCATTTAGCTCTCTAGGTCGACAACAATCTGTTGTGATTCAACCACTGAATTCCATGTGCTTCTAAGCCCCCTGCGCTGGAGCAGTGATTGGTCACTGTTCCTATCTCAAGGTCCTTCACGTGCAGAGTTATAGATCATGTAGCTGATCCCCTCCTTCAGCAGTGGGACCCTGCAGTCCAGCCACCTTATGCTCCAAAACCAGTGCCACAGCCCTCCTGAGCCCACAGTTGCTTAGAGATGTTCACACACAGATACCCAGAATCCATCTAGCTGTGGGAGCTCTAGTGTCTTAATTAACTCCACCAGGGACAACATGGCAGTTAAGCAAGGAACATAGACTTAGCACAGGAATTTCTTAACCAGAAAAACCTTTTACTCTTAGTACAAGAGGGTTACAGTTATATGAAAAACAAACTCCTGAATGTATTCCCTCAGTGTGACGTCGCCACACCTGGGATTCCTAGGTTTCATCTGAATCCTAGGCCTGGCAACCATTCCCGCCTACTTGTCCTGGTCGTCTGTATGTGCTGCTGGAATGGTTTCCTCTGCTCAGAGAGCATTCTTCTTTCAAAACATCCTTTTCAGCCCATGCTCTTCTGCTGGAGAATTTCCAGGTTCTCACTCCTCTTTTTCCCCACCCCTTAGGCTTCTAGGCAAGAGTCATTAAACATCAATAGGCCTTCTGGTAGTAAACCAATTGTTCCACTATGGTGGAGTCATTCAACTTTATTTGTCTTCCCAGACAGTCTTTCCACTAGGTGTCAAGTTCCTGCTACAAAACAAATGCTCAACGCTTACGGCTACATTAAAAAAGGAGGCTGAAATTCATAAACTGAATTCATAAACTGGCACAGACTTATCCCCCAAACTGTCACAGTGATGAAGAGAGCATGCAACTGGAACAGGAAGATATGCATGTTCTTAGACTATTGTCACAGGTAACCCCCATGGCTGATGGCCAAAATGAATTATTGATTGGTTTCTGTTTAAGTCTGTCTTTTTACAGCATTGTTGTAGCGGTCAGCTGTTGTCTCTCTCACCAACAGAAGTTGGTCCAATAGAAGATATTACTTCACCCACCTTATCTCTCATTTTACAGTATGCTCAGCTACTTCAAGTATGGAATATATATTTCTCCTCCGATCTTTGAGCCATAAAGAATACAATTTGTCTTTTAAAATTCTTAAAGAAGGGAACACTGCTTCAGTATCCAATGGATGAGAAACTGATGATTTCTGAAAGAGGAGAACAAAAAACAACTTCTCCAATTGTCGGAGTTTGAAGGAAGATGAGAAGAAACTGTTTCAGAGCAGAATGAGAACAGAGAACTCTCCTTTACTCCCTAAAAGCAGAAAAGAGTCCTGTGGCACCTTATAGACTAACAGACGTATAGGAGAATGAGCTTTCGTGGGTAAATACCCACTTCGTTGGATGCATGTCTTTACTCCCTGTTCACTACAGCAAATACCCATTTGTCCATTGGAACACTATTCTGTTGTCTCTTTGGAAAACCAAAGTCGTTTTCCTAAAGACCCAGAGAGCCCTAGTGTCATGCGACAAGCAATCTATTTCATTTTTTAAAGCTGTATTAGAATTTCTCCTGTATGAAGGAGGAAAGAATCTGGAAAATTATGTTCTTCCTTAAAACCTGTGTAATGATATTTGGAATATAAACTGACAAGAAGTATATAGGGGAAAAATCTATTATATGGTATTTCTCATGGACAGCACCTGGAAAGAGAAAAATAGGGTAAGCTAGAGAAACATTTCACAAAACAATAAAGAAAGAAGCCAAAACCACCACCATGACACTCAAATGCCTGAACAGAGCAGCACAAGACTGAATAAATGGCAGAAACTGATGGACACCCAAGCACCCGAAGGTTCGAGAAGATTAAGAAACATCTCTTAAAGCTTAGTCAAAGGAATCCTTTGAACAACCTCTCCCTCTTTAAAAAAAATTAACAGAGAATTGTGCTGAAAGTTTTGCAGACCAGGGATGTCATTAGGTTTTCCTCAATACTATTCCAATGACACACCTTTAGAAACACACAATTAGAAGTCTCTGTGGCCATGTCTCTACTAAAGAACACTAGCCACACAAGGGTCTGGAAACTGGTGGTAGCATCAGTGGGATTTTTTTCTTAAAATTCCTCTATTATAAAGACATTGCTTATGTGAAAGCAGTGGCTACTTGGCAATGTGAAATGGCATTCTTGGTAATGGGCCTATTAATATATATGTAAATACCAAACATAGATTTCCAAGATTGTTAGCAGGGAAGCTCATTGCAAAAGCTTATTTAATAACATGAATAAATACAAAACAAAACTCTTCCCTTTCAATTTTCTGATTGTTTTTACTTTGTGAGGCTTAATGGAGGACTTGAAGAAACTTCCACTTTCTCCAAGTGAGAAGAGGAAGCCTAATGCAATTCTCTTGTCTCTTTCTTGTGTCAGAAACTAAGAGCCAAATTCAGCCCTCACGTAACAAGTGCAATTCCACTGACATCAATGGAATTGCATCCACTTACACAAGGGCTGAATTTGGCCCTAAATTTTTAGAGTTAGTAGTGATTTGAATGGAAGATATCTTCAAGATTGCTCATATGGCAGTAGAAAATTTCTATTTAATAACACCGTTAACTCCAGAATACAGTTTTTACATGCAGTAGAAGTAAATATGTGTATCTTTAAGCATCCATCTCACAAATCCATTTCTTCTGAAAGCAGCATTTTTATTCTATTTTATTTTATTTTATTGGCATGGAGCGGCCTGAACGACAATTAAATTTTCCTAAACTAAAATTGCTCAGCAATCACTCCCTCAATTGAGAAGTGTTGGCAAAAGTACAGCTTGTGTGTGTGTTGTTTTTACTGTGTTTTTAAGGGTGGAGTTGAAGAGGAGGCAGGCTCCATGACTGGGGAGGTACTATCACAATATGAATAAGTAATAATATCAGACTCCCTCATCTTTCCTGGTCTTAATGACATAAAAGGTGAGTACAGAACTGAAAAAAATAGACCAAATTCTGAAATGTACCCTTCACTTCTGTGTTTTAACCTTTTCTGGAGGTAAGAATAATTAGCTGGAAATTACTGCATTTGTGGAGCAACTGATAGTTGAGCCCACACTACTCATTGAGAATTAGTGCCTCTGTTTCTTTGTTACACTGAGCGGAAGAGTAAACCCATTGCTCAGGGATGGATAAAACAATATTGCAGAAATTTGATTCTGACCCTAACAATTACATAGGGGAGATGATGGGCTCTAAAATGTTTAGAATAGAAGTTGTACTTTAGCATGGCCTCTGTTCAGACAATATATTTTCTGGACAGATAGCAAACCATGGAAGAAGAAAATATCAGCTAAACAGAATAATAATACAACAGCAGACCGAGATGCTTGACTTGAACGTAATTGTCCCAACCTGCAGGTATATGGGATCTTGGGGAGCAATTACCACACAGGTGGGGTGCCAATTAATTTCTTTATTAAAGGGAAAAGGAAGTGGTGGGAATTTAACAATGAAATGCGATGGGATGGGGTGTATAAGGTATTTACAATAGACAATGATGGGGGGGTCCTTCTTATTGAACAGTTTGGGAGTTTTAACAGTGGGGTACAGTAAGTGGGGTTCAGCACAATGGGATACAGTACAGTCAATAAGCAACTTAACCTTATATAGGAACAACTCTAGATACAGTGTGGAATGCAAAATGTACCCAAAAGAAAATGCAAAATAAAATAGTAGTTTCTATATAAAAACGGTATACAAAGTATATTAGAAAAATGGAGGCAACTAATGGGGTGTTATAACCACAAGTAAAATGTGAGTCACAGTGCAATAATACAATATGGGTGATAAGTGAAATTACGCAATGTATAAAATCACTGACTTAATTTGTGAGGCTGTGATAGCAAGAGTGTACCTAAAAGCTGGGTCAAGAAACAGGAGGGGCGAGGGGAGTGAGTGATTAGTGGTATCTGACGAGAGGAGAGTGCAGCTGCAAGCAGCGAGAGACTCTGAAGCCCAGAGCAGCAGTCTTCAGGAGCCTGCGGGCTGGAGGTACAGGAGACAAGAGCAGCTGGAGCGCACTTAAGGGGAGTCTGGGAGCAGCAAGAGGGGAGGGCGCTGAACGTGTAAGCGATGAGAAGGCACATGGAGAATGGGGGAGACGGCTGAGGGAAGAAACAGGCTGCAGCAACGGAGAGCACTTCAGGGAAGTTGCGGAGCAGCGGGGTGAAGACAAACAGAGCAGTGTGATGGTGATCTTCAGTAGGGGAGGGGCAGCGGAGGAGCGGGAGCACGAACACAGGGGGTACAGGGAGAGGCAGCAGAGAGGTGTAAAGAAGGGCTAGAGGGACACTCAAAAAAAAAGGAGAAAAGAAGTGGCAAAGGGTTTGGGAAGTTACACGGTGGGGGTGGGGGAAGCAGCAAGGGGTTACAACAGGGAGACACGGAGAAGTACACAGAGGGGGAGATTGGAGCGGGGGAAAAACAGACACGGGAAAGTTCAGGGAGAGATTGGGACAGCGGGAAGACGAATTCAAGCAGTAAAAACCTTATCTATCCTCTAACTTAACCAAACTTATATAAATTACAAGCATCTTATACAAAGTAATAAAACAGGTACAGAATACAACCAGGCAATGGCTTTTTTAAACCTATCTTAACGACTAGGCAAAGCAACAAATATTACAATTCTAAGCAAACTATAACAAGCAACTATACAGAGCAACAAAACAACAAACTATAACAAGGCGGGTGAAACTTACAAGCTCTACAATCTTAGCAAACTATGACTTATTAAACAAAAAAGCAAAACCTACGGTGCACCTTATGCTATCGGGAAGTTACAGAGGGCAGAGTGGTATGTGCCCAGGATACAGCTCCCAAGGCAGCCCCCAAGGAAGCCAAGGGATGGTGCCTGTAGCAGTGGATACAGCTGAAAGCAGGGAGCAGAGCTTAGCAGTGGCACAAGCTTATTTTTAGCAGCAAAGCGCCGCGGAGTTTAAGAGAGGTTTTAAGACACAGACCAAGGTTTAGCTTGAGCCTGTGTGCTAGGGAAACAACGCCAGCGGCTAAAGTAATAAAGTAAAAGTATGGAAAGTTTCACAGAGGGATTCTTACCAGTCCCCAAGGCAGCAGCAAAGGCAGAAGCAGCAGCAACATCAGAAGAAGCAAGGAGGGCTCAATACGGTCTCGATAATCAGGCAGCAATTCGTTCTTCGTGGGGGAGGTTTAAAAACTGGGGGTACGCTCAAAAATAAAACGAGAGCAGAGAAAGGACCTCCCAAAACCCCTGGCTGATCAGACCAGGCAGCAATACAGGAACCTTTCTGATGTTTGTTTCAAAAATGTCTGTTTTTAAAGGCAAACTTAGGCAGTTTCCCGCCAGTAATCCTGATAGGCTCCCTCTGTCACAGGGGAGGAGGCACAGGGAAAAAACTGCAGGTGAGCACAGAGACATGCCTGGGCAGAGTCCTGTGCAATAGGTGACTCAAAAGCACATGAGGCCTATGACTCATGCCCAGGATCTTAAAAACACAATAGGGCTTGCAGCTCTGGACATTGCCTGCCCTGCACCAAGCCCAGGTTCAACAAGGTGATAACAGGACTAACCCTTTGAACAGGGCAGTAGTCCCACTTAGCACGCAGCACAAGTGGCCATCCCTTTGAGAAGGGCAATGGCTCTTGTTAAACAACTTAAGGGGCCCTCCCTTTGAGAAGGGCAGTGGCCCTGGTAAACAACTTAACAGCCAGGGAAGGGCGGCCACAGGAGGAGAACAAAAACAAAATGGAGTATGGGGACAGCTGTAAGAAACAAAATGGAATAGGGGGATAGCTGTAACAGACAGTAATTACTATCTATATTCTGTCACGTTGGGGGCTGAGTTCTTATGACTGGATTGTTCCTCACTGCTTTTAGTGTTGATTGGTCCGGGGAAAATGCCAGGCAAACTAAAACATTTACAGCAGAACAACTTTGAAGGAAACTTGGCTCTGAATGTGGTGTCTCACAGTTTACTTGTAACATGGCAGCAGAGAGCAAGCCACCAAGTTGACACTTTTAGCACTAATACAAACAAAAGAAGAGAAAAAAAACAAAAGGATTTTAACTACTAGAAACAAAAGGAGACTTTATTTAAAAAGATACATTAAAAATTAAACTGAGCAACTCTAGCACAGAACATACTACCAGTGTTAGCCCAGACTTTGAGCTCCCACCCAACAGTGAAAACCCCGTGAGCCTGAGTCAGTTGATCAGGCTCTGAGGCTTGCTGAAGCAGGTGGGTTGAGGTGGGTTTTTTTGTTTTTTGTTTTGGTTTTGGGTTTTTTTAATTTGCTGTGTAGACATACCCCTTAGAATAGTGCCACCCTGTATTGTGGTCCATGTTAGTTTCAACAGTATTGTTGAGGCCACTGAGGAGATGTGTGGCTGACAACTCATACCTGACAAATATAGTTCCATCAAACCCTTTTATAATATTTCAGAAGTTGATCTTGTGGCCACTATGAACTTTGGTCAAAGCAAGTTACATAGACAGAAAGCTGCCACAGTTGGCATGTTGCTTGTCCGTGCTCCAAAACAACTCTGCACTTCTCCCTATCCACCATCTCTGACAAAACTAAGAAGCCTGCACAGCTCTGCACTATTGTCACAAGCATTGCAAATACAGGACAAATTATCTCTGGGAGCTGCAGGAAGAATCACAGCATTGTGATTTCATGCAGGACAGATTGCTGTATGACACTGTGAAAAACAGTTCAAAGTTGTTGGTGGCATTCATGGAGCAGTTGTAGACAGTGGTGTGCTGCTTCTGGGTCCAAGAAACTAGTACTGATTGGTGCGATCACATCATAATGCAAGTTTGGGACCAAGAGCAGTGGCTGCAGAACTTCTGAAGGTGGCAGACCACATTCCTGGGTCTGTGCACCGAGCTTGCCCCAGCTCTTCAGAGCAGAGGGACCAGAGTAAAAGCTGCCCTGACAATTGAGAAAGCAAATGGTGATAGTGTAACACCGACAGACCTTGGTCATTGTCGGGTGAGATTGAACCTGGGACCTCTGGAGCTTAATGCATGAGCCTCTACCACATGAGCTAAAAGCCTCTTAGCTAACACTGTAGAACAGACTCATTTAACTGTCTCTAAGTGGTCTTGGTGCCACTAGATGGGACAGGCTACCACACCCAGGAGATATGTGGGTTACAATAGCACTGTGGAAGATAACAATACTGTATTGCTATCAGTCAGAAATCACTTTGGAGTTGGAAAATCCACAGTGGGGATCATTGTCACACAAGTGTGTAGGGCCATTAATTGTCTCCTGTTATGCAGGACTCTCAACAAATTATAGGACATAGTGGATGGATTAGCAACAAACTGGGGTGGGGTGATCTAGCGTACATCCTTCTTTTGGCCCCAGAACACCTTCCCATAGAGTACATCAACGTAAAGGGTTCCTTTTCTATGGTTATGCAAGCATTGCTGGATCACTAGGGATACCTGACCAACATCAATGTTGGCTGGTTAGGGAAGGTACAGGACACTCATATATTTAAGAACACAGGGCTGTTCAAAAAGCTGTAGGCAGGGGCATTATTTCCCAACCAGCAGATTTTACTGTTGATGATGGTGAAATGCCAATAGTGACCTTCAGGGGAGGAGGGACAGGCCAGCCTTTCCCTTGTTCATGAAACCATACTCCGGCCACCTTTATAGCACCAAGGAAAGATCAACTACTGGCTCAGCAGGTGCACAAGGACAGTTGACTGTGCTTTTGATAGACTGACGGTATGCTGGTGTTGTTGATTCACAAGACTGGATCTCAGTGAGAAAAATATCCCAGTGGTTACAGCTGCTTGTTGTGTCCTGCATAATATCTCAGAGACAAAGAGCAAAAGTGGCCATTGGGGTAGAGGGCAAAAGTAGAGCAGCTGTGTGCTGAATGCAAACAGCCAGACACAAGAGCTATTAGAAGAGCTTAGTTTGGAGCTATATGACTGAGGAAGGTTTGCAGGAGCACTTTAACAGTCAGGCCCAGTAATGTGATGTGGTGGATCATGTTCTACTCAGGCCAGAAGTTCTGTGGTCTGTTAGGAAATGTTTGGTGCTTGGTGTACATTTATGAATATAACAGTCCGTTAATGCACCTATTAATTTTGCAGTGTTTGCTGTACATTTATAATTATTACATTGTGTGTCACTGATCCTATGAGTTCTGTTGCCCTGTACAGAAACAAGTAATGGATGCTTTTAGTAGCACTAAGCGTTCTACCGCATATGTTATGAAGTAATATCAATGAATTATTTATCAAAAATATTTTATTACATGCCAAAAACCAGTGCAAAAAGCCAATGTGCAATTAAAAAATAAGTACAATTAAAAAAAACCTTTTGAAATAAATGAATGGAACAGAAATTAACAAAGGGAAAGAACATTGATGTCCATTTCAGTTCATTTTGACTATACACAGCAATTGTAGTTCTTACAGGTCAGTGTATCAGAATCTGTGGCTGTCCTAAATGTTCTCCTGCATAGAGTGGGAGAGATGCAGCTCCTGGTGCCACATGAAGTTTTGGGGTAGAGGTGTAGAGAGGTGCTAAAATTGAGTTCTCAATTAACTGAAAAAAGAGGCAACCCCATGCTTGTTGAACCTGTAGGTCAACAAGAGTCTGCAGCATCTGAGTTTGCTGTGAGAGAAGCCTTCACATCTTCCTCTCCTTTTCCTGCTGGGATTCCTGGGCCTATCTCCTGTCTGCTCCTTCTTTCTCCATGCTGCCTGAAATATTCACCCTCCAGGCCCTCTGTTCACAGTCCAATGCAGCACTGGCTTTCAAGATCTTGCTGCATATGTTCTCCTGTGTTCTCTTCTTTCTTCTCCTTATCATGGTCAGGCATTCTGCAGGTGTGGAGTGGGGGAACCCTCAAAGCAGCAACACTAGCAGCTACAGATGAAACATACAGATGTACACAGCAGAAAACAAACGTTAAGTTTCAGAAATCCTTTTCCTTGCCCCTCTAAAAGTTTTTTTAACAAGACATGCTTATTGACACGTCAGCCTTGGAGTGCCTGTGCATAACACCCTTCTCCAGCTTCACCCATGGTAAGTATGGCCCAGCAGGGACCTGGGAGGAGAGAGAATGAGGAAGGATTTGCTCAATTGCATAAAACAATGCATTTTGGGCCCTGTTTCCATGGGCATGACTACAGGGCCATGGCAGAGACTACCGGCACTATTTTCCACCAGCAGTGGGGACTTTAGCTGATATTGTACTCCTAAGTCACAGAGAACACAGCTGCTGCTCACATCCCGAAGCTGCCTGGGCCCACTTACTGCAATGGTGCCAGCTGAAAATGTCACAGTGTCATGGGAAAGTGTCCTACTGCAGAGGAAGAAATAAGGTTGCCATTGCCAGCAGGAGAGGATTGCTGAATACCTCTAGGATAGTTTCATTGAGATCTCTCAGGAGAATTCAAGGGATATCTCTGTGTACATAAACAAACTGTTTGTATCCTCCCCCGCCCGCTAACTCTACAAGGGAATGAAAAGGAGATAACAACTCTACCTCTGTTTATTGTACTGCTACCTTTCTAGTATGAGCACGTGAATGAAAAGTCAATTTCTGTGTCCTGCCAAATTGGGGTCAGGTGCCATTTGTACATTTCTTTAAACATTGTAATAGGAAATGCATCCACACACTTACCCGAGCTTCCTTTCCTTATATCGGGGTCACCCTTGTTTGGCTGCCAGGACTGACTAGATTGTGGTGGAGTCTCAAACAAGTCCTATGTCACAGCATAGCTGAACCTCTCCTGGTTGCATGTCCCCCATCCTCCTCTTCACTGTTCACAGCAGAGGTCTGTGTCTCGGGCTCCTTGGAGGCATATACAGTGCTCTGTGGGGGGTTGGTGGTTTGTCTGCCATGTGTGGCATGTAGCTCATTGTCAAAGCAGCAAGTCTGCGGCTCAGCATCTGATTGACAGTTGGCTTTCTTGGCCTGTTGGTATGCCTGTCACAGTTCTTTCACTTTCATGCAGCACTGCAGCTGATCCCTGTCTTACCACTTCACTTGTATCCCCTGTCCAATCAACTCACAGAAGTCCATGTTTCTACATCTGGTCCATATCTGTGCCTGCATAGCCTCTTCTCCCCACAGGCCCAAGAGATCCAACAGCTTCTCTCTACTTCACGCAGGAGAGTATCTGGAGCATTTGGCCAGCATGGATTGGGCAGTTGCACCCAAGGGAGAGCTGCTAGGTATGCCCACCAACCTGGGCAATCAGGAAAAGACATTTCAGAAATATGCGCTGTTCTTAGAGGATGGGTGGCTTCCAATCTCCGTGACCCTTGGGCAGTGGAGTTCACAATTGTGATCAGAGCGGTCAGTGTCAGGCATTCCAGGAAAGCTGCTGGAGGACTTTTCAGCTAAATGAAAGTCACTTGGTCTCTACGCTCACACTGAATCCACTACAGTAGGTCAACCATAGCTCAACATCTGTCAGGGAGATGGTGTTACTGCATTGCCAAAATGCAGCACTCTACATTTGGTGGAAGACATATTTGAGTGTAGACCATGTACAACTAGGTCAAATCAAGGCAGCTAATGTCAGCTTAACTGTAATGTAGACCAGGCCTGTCTCTTGCAATGGACTGGGAATGTTGCTAGGCACGTCAAGTGATCGCCCCAGATATGAGCTCATGACATACATAAAAAATGATCTTAAGGATCCATCCAGGTCATGCCTACCATGAACCTTTACTCAATCACCATCAAGACTGAGGATCTGACAGTCATAAACATGTAAAAGGCATGGTCAATGGGAATGGCCATATCCAGCATTACCAACACCAAGCCATCCTACCATCCACATCAGCAATGTCAATAGCCACCCTAGCCTGTGGGGCTATAATAAGAATGATCATGATTGAAAACACCTGACACCTTGGGCTTTCACTAAAGGCTAGCATCTCCTTTGCAATGCCAAAGACCATGGCATGTTCAGGGCGGCTCAATGGAGGAAGTACTACATGTGACATAATCAGCTTTGTATCATGTGATATTAGCAGCAGACACACAATACCATCTACAAGGTCAGTTCTTGATGACTTTCCCCAACAGCCAGCATGGCCTGGTTATGATTGGCAAGTTCCACTCATTTGATTCCTCACGAAACTGTGCTGGAATTTACAGTCTGCTAACTGGTCCTGTTAGCTGGTGATTGTAGATGGCTCAGTAAACCAGATCCCACCATATCCAGTTCATTATCACCATTTTGCAGGCCTACTAATATCACCCACCAAATCAAGCACTGCAAGGGGCTTCAAAAAAAGCATTCACTCCTTGCTGGACAGATGAGAGCAAAGTATTCTTCCAGCAATATCAAGTCGACAAAAGCCTCAAAACTGTAACTGTTTGCTTGAGTCTCTGAACTAAGCAAGAAGAAAAAGCTGGTGCAAAACCATGATGGTGCTTGACTTAAAACGTCAAGCCAAAAGGCCCACAAGTTCCTCTGTCTTTTAGGTAGTGTGGCTCCAACAACTTACAAGCCAGTTGTCTTCACCCCTTTTTGTTCCCTACATAGTAGATGAAGTGGACAAGGGTCTCTCTAACATTAACTCTGGGAAAGCAGCAGGAATGGATGGAACACATCCAGAATTGCTGAAGATCCTGGACTTGAGGGCAAGAAGGTGACGGGCAGACTTCTTCAGCAACATCCACTCTTCTGGCATGATACTAAAGGAGTGGAAGGTAGCTAAGATTATTGCCTTTTGAAGCCCACAAAAGAAGCCACTGACCCAAAAAGCTACTGAACCTTCTCCGTCCTGAGCAGTTGCTATAAACTGCAGCAGTGGCTCCTATGTGAAATGTTACAGCCAATATTGGAGCATCCAGTTCCCAAAGAGCAGACTGGATTCAGAACTGGTCACAACTACTGTGACCACGTGCTGGTCTTAAGCTACACAGAGAGTCAAGCTACCAGCAAAAATTAACAATAGTGACAGCAATGACTGACCTTTCTCCTGCATAGGATACCATATGGCATAAAGGTCTCCTGATGAAGTTATCATTAGGTTCCCTATGCCAATCAACCATCAGACTCATCACTGAGATGTTGAGTAACAGAAGATTCACTGTAAACCATGGTGAATATGCTAGCAAGTTACAGAGTTTGAACAACAGCTGAGGAAGACCTTCATTGCAGTTCTCTGACAAGCTGTGTCCTGTCTACAAATGGTCTTACTTCCCCTATCCTCTTCTTTTTTCATAAGGTATTTGAAAAGCAATGGGCTGGAATAATAACTGAATCATAAGATTCTAAAACAATTCTAATACTTCTGGAGTGGATCCTGCTTCTATCACCACTGTAGATGACAGTTGTCCTTTAGGTGTCACATGATTTCTACCTCACCACAGTTACAATTCAGTGATTCTTTGACTTTCCATTTGTGCGTTGTCCAAACACGGCTATCCAAACGCAGTTGTTGAGTGCAGTTTACTGCCTAAGGGGAAGGCAGAATCCTGTGACTCTTCATCAACTCCTCAATAAGGTCTTTATTGCAACATCACAAGGGGCCCACAAATTAAGCCAGTGAGTGCTGGTTTCCTTTCCATTGGCCTGTAACACTAACATGAAGTTCAAATAGCAATATTCTGTATTTCTTGCCATTTTTAAAATCATTACTTTTCAGAGTTTAAAAAAACATAACTTGATAAAGTGCATTTTCAAAAAAAATTTCAGAACAACCAAGTGGAGACAGTTAGTGCATACTTAAACACATGATAAATTTTCACTCTGGTTGTCTACTTTGTGAGAGTAAAAGTTAAGGATCAACTGTGATTTTCACAAAACCAAACATTTTCCAGGGTTTTCAGTTTGGACCATCTTATAAAGCACTATGCTCAGAAGTTGAATGCTATTTTAATTCTAAACAGAGGATTTTTATTGTTTTATTTTAATTTATTTGTTTTAATTTATTTATTTATTTAGTGATTTCAGATTCCTTTGGGCACTTCTATCTATAAAAATGTAGAGGCCAACATCCATCATGTAGAATGATGGATTTTGCTATATAATAAAGGCTTTCCTGTAGCATGCGTTAAGAGGAACACTGCCACAGCTTCAGACCCTGGAGACATTAATGGATCTCTGAAACGACTCAATAAGATGTTTATAGATGGTATGAGGACAGTCCACTCAACAAATATGGCAGCTGAGAACTCATGGTGAGTACAAGCTCCAAATAAAAAAAGCAAGGTATGTAGTATTAAGATAACAAAAAAACCTCTCAATAGAGGATATTGCTATTATTAAATCTTCACTAACAACTCCCAAAGAAAAATGGACAGGTTTTAAAAGACAGTGAAGGATCCTGAAGCAAGAATAAGAAAGATATAGATGTGCATGTGCAAATAAAGTATATGAACATTCTCAATCGAAACCCCAGGAATTCAGACACTGAAGCAGGCAACATGACTACAGAATTTACTTAAAATTATATTTGAGATAGAACCCTGTGCCAGAACCAGATTTTTGAAATGTCTTATTGGACCTTGCTTACCAATCCTTAGGCCCTGTGCTCTTCACAAAGAATCCATTCTCCAAGAAGCCAAGAAATTCACTGTTTAACAATTATCAAATCTTTACAGTGCTGAAACTATGGCAAGGACACAACAATAGAATAAAAAAAAATTGGTGAAGGTAGGCACTCAGCCTACAGTTTAGTTCCCAGCACACTGACTGTCACTCACAAGGGAGAAAAAAAATCTTTAATCAAAACAGAAACAATGTGCGTTCAGTTGTACCTGTCTCCTGAAAAATAACACTATTTGCTCTTGTTTGCTCTTATATATATAAGCAGTAAGTACACATATTAAGTGGTTATTTAGCCCAGATTAACCTGTACCTTTGTTATAATCCTGTTCACTTATGCTAAGTGTCCTATCACATCTTGCATTTGCTGAGGTAACTTTTGTCTTAAGTAGATAGGAAAACTGTCAGTATCAGGACACACTTGTTTTTTCATAGCAACAGATATGGAGTTACCGTCACAAACCTATTTATTCAGGTACAGGCCCAGGAGGCATATTCTTAGTACTTAGAATGTATGTACCCATAAGAAAGATAAGGGTCTTCATGACCTGGAATGCATGGGTTCAGAACAGATAAAGGAGTACACCATAACTGAAACAAAGTAAAAACCTAATCAGTTATATCTAGTTTCAAATGATGTATATGGAACCTTTCACTACTAAATAAGTAGGGTATAAAAGGATGGCTTTTATAGGTGTAACTTAGGCAGAAGATGTGCTCCCCAAAGGTGAATGTAACATTGCTGCACAGGACTGCTCTTCAGAGAGTGATATCATATAGAACATTTTTCCTGCACCATATTAAATCTGACTGACATAGGTTATTTGATCTCCTAAGTATATCTCATAAGGCACCACAGTGTGGTCCAGCAATTGACTATACAATTTAATCAACACTTTCAAGGCCCAAGATAATAATCCCATCAACTAAATTCCAAACAAACAAACTATCCTTGCTAGGAAAAGTATAGTGATCAAAGAACAGTTTATGCTTTTGTTCCTTGAATGATCAGTTTTTCAAACAAGGCTTAAATTCTTAGCTGTGATGAACCCTGTCAATATAAATCCCCAAAGGGATGAGAGCTTCACGTACTCCAAAATGAAGCTGTCTAATATGTAAATTACATATAAAAATATGTTAAAAGAACATTAAGGTTGTAAAGTCAAGCACTCAAAATTAAATGTTGCCCATGCCTCTTCTGCATATGCATTATAATAAAGTCTTTAATTACATGATCACATACTATTTTTTTCCACAGGACCCCTGCCTCATTCAGTGCACAATATGGATGGTGCTCACTAAATAAGCAGCTATTCAATAGTTTTATTTTCTCCTCCTTATTCGATATGTGGTTCCATGCCTTATGTACTGTACACCATTCAAACCCTAGTCTGATGACAGGATTATTCATGTCAACATAGGCTTTTCTATGGCACCTTACTTCCTATTATCAGTCCTTGTTGCATTGGCCATGCCACAATTTTGCCCTCAATTACCAAATTACTTATTTGTGACCAGGATCCCAGTGGTGGCCAGCTGAGATCACTCAATTAGGGTGAACTGTAAAGAATCGGGCAGAGAATCCCCAAAGCTGGTGGATATTTTCAATATTTAGATTTACCAAACCAGCATAAAGCAGCTTCTTTATTACCTCACTAGGTGCCCAGAAACCAACAACACAGTTCCCTTGAAGTAACTCAGCCTCAGGCCTCCATCCCAGTACCCAAATCAAATATAATGAAGATTTCTGAAAAATCTTATTTCATCATATAAAAGAAAAGGTTCTACCGATCCCAAAGGATCAGACACATTACTTCCCAGGTTATTGAATACTACAGATCTTACCTGAAAACACGCTTACAGCCAATTATTATTAACTAAACTAAAATTTATAAAAAAGAAACGAGACAGTATAGTTAAAAGATCAATATACATACGGACATGAGTTCAATTCTTGAGGTTCAGATTCATAGCAGAAATGGTGAGCTTTGTAGTTGCGAAGAGTTCCTTTAGAATTTAGTCCATAGGTTATAGTCCAATGTCCAATATCACATTCAGGGAGTACCAACTTAACTGGGATCTCAATCTAGAGACTCAAACTTCCCCTAATGAAGCTTAAGCAGATATGAGATAAGAAAGATTGGGAACCAAACATCTTTTATACAATTCAGGCCTTCTTTGAGAAGTCGGAGTCCCTCAGGGAACAATAAGCCCTCATTTCCTAGGCATTGTTCTTAATTATTACACAGATTAATTTAAGGCAATTTACCCATTAGGCTGTCTATCACTGGTATTTAGTTATATGAATTAACATAAAGCAACTGCCTGTTTTTCCACCATTCACAGATGATTTGCTATACATTTCAAAGAGAGATGAATACAGAGATACCCCATGTTTACAATTCATTTAAATGCTGGAATGTTCTTTTGATCTCTAAGTTATCAGAATGCAGCATAGACAGGGACTGTTGATTACATTGTTGACCTGTGATGGAACACAGATAAAATAGATAACATGCTTTGATATGGAGAAGAAAATGTTGCATATTGTTTAATTTCTTTTCTCCAAAATGGCATGGTTAGCTTCATTCAATACATCTTTTTCCGGATATATAGAATATTTAAATGAAAAAACTACACTTCTGTCTTAGTCGTCTCTTACTTGTTCAAGTGGTCTTACCTTGTTAAATTGCTGTCCAGGATATACTGGATCACTACTAGTTTTGGAAGAACACTAAAGGGACTTGAGGTCAAAAGTGCGTGGACCTTCAATCTAGGGTAGCCATGAATGATAGTTCCAAATTGTCTCTGTACGGAGTAATGACGGACCTGACCAGTCAGTGCTGGATCAGCTCATGGACATGTTATTAGAATGTAAACAAGTTAGCAAGGGCCGATGTTTTTTCTCTTGATCTTCTGTAATTTCAGATATTTTGTTTGCTATATATCAGGGTCTTGGGTTTTTTTTGTTTTGTTTTTTTTATTCTATCTCTTTCCCTCCTATATTTTGCATTTCCTTTGATATCTGGTTGTCAATTTCCCTCCTTCTCTTTAATTGTCTGTGATTTCTATTAGATGAATATTCTCACCTGCAGGGGCTGTGTGGCACGAGGCTCTCGGGGTCAAAGAGTATGTAATGACGATTCTGGGTAACTTTTCACAGAATAAATAAATTCTTCTTAAAAAGAGGGGAGGATGCTATAGAGGGAAGGAGCTCTTGCCCATATCTTCACAGCAGAGAGTGTTGAGTCTTTCTCCTGCCATTGCTGTTGATTTGGGACTTGTGAAGGAGAGAATATAAGAATGTCCCTACTGCATCAGACCAAAGGTCCATCTAGCTCAGTATCCTGTCTTCTGACAGTGGCCAGTGCCAGGCGCCCAGGAGGGAATGTTGCTCATTCCCAGCTTCTAGCAAACAGAGGCTAGGGACACCATTCCTGCCCATGCTGGCTAATAGACATTGATGGACCTGAATTTATCCATGAATTTATCTAGTTCTTTATTGAACCCTGTTATGGTCTTGGCTTTCACAACATCCTCTGGCAAGGAGTTCCACAGGTTGACTGTGCAATGTGTGAAGAAATACTTCCTTTTATTTGTTTTAAACCTACTGCCTATTCATTTCATTTGGTAACCTCTAGTTCTTGTCTTATGAGAAGTAGTAAACAACACTTCCTTATCTACTTTCTCTACACCAGTCATGATTTTATAGACCTCAATCATATCTCCCCTTAGCCGTCTCATTTTCAAGCTGAGAAGTCCCAGTTTTATTAATCTCTCCTCATACAGAAGCCATTCCATATATGTAAATAATTTTTTGTTGCTCTTTTCTGAACCTTTTCCAATTCCAATATATCTTTTTTTGAGATGGGGCAACCACATCTGCACACAGTATTCAAGATGAGGGTGTACCATGGATTTATATAGAGGTAACATGATATTTTCTGTCCTATTAGCTAGCCTTTCTTAATTATTCCCAGCATTCTGTTCGCTTTTTTGACTGTCGCTGCACATTGAGTGGATGTTTTCAGAGAACTATCCACAATGACTCCAAGATCTCTTTCCTGAGTGGTAACAGCTAATTTAGACCCCATCATTTTATATGTATATTTGGGATTTTGGTTTCCAATGTGCATTACTTTGCATTTATCAACATTAAATTTCATGTGCCATTTTGTTACCCAGTCACCCAGTTTTGAGAGATCCTTTTGTAGCTCTTCACAGTCTGCCTGGGTCTTAACTATCTTTAGTAATTTTGTATCATCTGCAAATTTTGCCACCTCACTGTTTACCCCTTTTTCCAGATCATTTATGAATATGTTGAATAGGACTGGTCCCAGAACAGACCCCTGGGGGACACCACTACTTACCTCTCTCCTTTCTGAAAACTGAGCATTTATACCTACCCTTTGTTTCCTATCTTTTAACCATTTACCAAACCATGAGAGCACCTTTCCTCTTATCCCGTGGCAGCTTAGTTTGTGTAAGAACCTTTGGTGAGGGACCTTGTCAAAGGCTTTCTGAAAACATAAGTACACTATGTCCACTGGATCCCCTTGATCCACATGCTTGTTGGTCCCCTCAAAGCACAGTAGTAGATTGGTGAGGCATGATTTCCCATTACTAAAACCATGTTGACTCTTCCTCAACAAATTATGTTCATATAATATAATAAGTTCATTCTCATCTTCCATACTGGAGCTAACAGCCATGAGGATTTCCTATGAGAGCCACACAGCATGTGGAAAACATTCTGTCCTGACAATCAGGAAAAAATACCGTTTTTTTCTGTCAGGAAATCAGGGGACAAACTGAGGTCAGTGTTTCCCTGACATCATTCCCATGAGTCTCATTCCCATGATTTCTGTTTATGTCCCATGACTACATCTGGTGGCTGTATAAAGAAGAAAGTGTTGTTATCGTGGCTACCAAACTACCTATCATATGGTGGCTGAAGAACACACCACCAGCATTCTCCTTGGAAGAGGGTGCAGCCACCTCAGTTGTATAGTCCCAGAGACCCTAATAACTTTCATAGAACTGCAGATTCAGATCTTGTTTTCAAGACTGAATACAAACAACCTTAGAATAGTTGATCATATATTATTGAAAACAATGACATATAAATACATACAGTGTTTAGATGTTTTAAAAACTTGTTGGTTTTCCCACAAATTCAGATCAGCAAAGAAATAGTGTATATCTGTTTCTTCTTATTCTCCTTAAATACCCATGAGTTTCATTAACCCACTTTACCAGCCAAAGATTTGCTCTGATGATATGCTGTTCCCATTGTAGGGCATAACATGGAAAAAAACCGCCACACAAATCATGGCTAGATAAGCTGATCAGGTTTTGTAGCAAATAAACCTATGGATCATTGTGATATGGATAGCACCATGTTTCAGATTAACCTTAATCTTTTGTCGTGTACTTAACCCCACGCTAGTCATTATTTTTTAACATAAATTTGTGTTTGCCTTAATCCTGACTAAACCTGTGTTTCATTGAAATTACGTTGTGATATTTTGTGAGGATTTAATGGATAAAATACACAGCGAATCACAGCCTACATGTTATAAATATATGATGGATGCTGGTAAATATTTTTATATTTTCTCTTTTTTAATTTTTGCTAAAATTAAAGTTAATAGTAACTATGGATTTCTTTTCAACTTCTGAAAATCATTTGTGTTTTAGTGTTAGGTTGGCATGTAAATAGAGTATAGAATAAAAACTCTTGATTACTTTTAGTCTTCAATTTTTAATGAAAAGCTTCAAAAGTCTGCCAGGCTTTTTTTTTCCTTGCAGCAACCATAAATGACAATGCAGAAGAAAGTGAGAAGCCTCCTGCTCAGAAGATAGCCTGCAGACCTAATAGATTAAATGTGGGATTCCCACTGTACAACCTGAACCCTGCTGAAAGATATTACAGACAAGATGAGCTGTTTTGTGATTATATTGATGCTTTGAGCAATATCATTAAAGTTTTGGTTATTCACATTAAAACCTAACTAAATAAAATATGTATGACTGTAAGTCTTCAGAAAAAAAAAATTTCATAGTCAATTAATGTTTGACTCTTCGTAAATTGGCTGTAGGAGGTGTTATCTGACCACATAACATGAATTTTGGTAATTTGTGCACCCAAAATATTACACAAAAACAAGGACTTTTAAACCGGGGGGGGGGGCTACCTGCCCCAGCCCTGACAGGGTTAAAACCAGCCCTGGGACAGGGCTGGGAAAACAGCCCAGGCTGAATGGGAAGCAGGCTCAGCTGAGGCCATGCCCCAGTCAGGGCCCAGCTGGCCCTATAAAGGCTTGAGCCAGGAGCTCAAGCAAACTGTCTCTCTCTGTGTTCAGAGAGAGAAGGGCCTGCCTGTAGGGAGCTTTGCTAAGTGCCTAGAGTGGAGCAGGGCTGGGGAAAGGCCAAGGGAGATGGTGAACTCTGGCCTAGGAAAGCCCTAGGCTGCAGGCCTAGGGTAAGGCCAATGGGGCACTTGGGTTGCAGGACATAGCCCATGGGTAGGCAGGCAAAGGCAGCAGGTCAGAACCCCCTGCCTATGATGAGTGGCTTTTTACACTGCAGTCTGCCCCAGAGAGCAAGGGCTTGATGATGACTGGCAGTTGCCCAGATTGAGGAAAGGTGGGGATTAGCGGTTTGGGGGTTCCCCAGAGAGTGGAGACTGAGAGGCAGAGTGTGGGGGTATTGCTGCGGCAGCACCCTAGATAAAAGGGCACTGGGGCCCAGGAGGGACACAGGGAGGTCAGCAAGTGGAACACTGGCCTGCAGAGGGTGCTCTGGAGGCTGGAAGAGCTATTTCCCTGAGATGACCAGCAGGAGGTGCCACAGGGGTGAGTCCTGCCTGTTACACAGAGTATTTGACATTTATAGTTGTTGGTGCTATTCATGAAACTTACAAGAAAGTGTCTTCTTTGTGTATATAAAATAACCTACTAAAGCCTACAGTGTGGATAAAGATATTGCATGAGAAAGCAAACAGACTATTCAAAATATATATCAAATATATGAGTGTATTGGTGACTAGTGATTTCAGAGCATGGTTTTTTAACCAACTAGCTATTTTCACATATGAGGTATTTTTTTCTTACTGTTTATGGGCCATATCCTGATCTGAGGTATGTATTGCATAAGATGTTTAGACTGTGTATTTTAAATAAAATTCACCCAATGTACTTTTCTCATGTTAAATACACAAGTGTCATCTCACGGAGGTGAGAATAATACATTATTTACACTTTGTATGGGTGCAGTTATGATCTGAGCTGAACACCTGTTATAGAGTCCAAGGACCCTTCTTACCTTATGTGCGCTACCCCCATTGCCAGACTTTACATATTGAGGAGAGCTATTTTTGCTCTAAATGTTTCTATTTTACCTTACTTAATGAAAATATGGTGTACCTTGGGCTCTATTAGTTATATTATTTGTAATGCACAGAGGCCTCAGTCAGTCCCATAAATAAATGAGACATTGAAGGCCTAAAAATCTGCATATGCTGGGTGCATCTGAACCTCAGAAGGATGTTATACAGCAGCTACTAAAGTTAGACACTTTTAAATCAGCAGATCCAGATAAATTGCATCCAAGAGTTTTAAAACAGCTGGCTGAGGAGATCGCTGGACTGTTAATATTCATTTTCAATAAGTGTTGGAACATTGAGGAAGTTCCAGAAGACTGGAAGAAAGCTCATGTTGTGTCAATCTTTAATAAGAGGTAAACAGGATGACCTGGGTAATTACAAGCCTGTCAGTCTGGTATCAATGCAGGGCAAGATAGTGGAGGAACTGATACAAGATTTGATAAATAGAGAACAAAAGGGGAGCAATGCAATTAATGCTAATCATTAGTTTATGGAAAACAGATCACTTCAAACTGACTTGATATATATTTATGATATTACACTTTTGGTTAAAGGTATGTAATGTACTTAAACTTCAGTAGGCTGGTTGACTTGGTACCACACTGTAATTTAAAAAAAAAAAAAAGAATGATATAAATAACATGGCACGTGGTAAATGGATTTTAAGCTAGGTGACAGGTCTCAAAATAGAATTGCAAACTGGCAATCATCAAACAGCAGCATTTCTTGTGGGATCCTGTAGAGATCTGTTTTCTGCCCTATGCTATTTAACATTTTTTTATCTGGACAATAAAATATGCAGACAATCCAAAAATTGGGGGGGGTGATAAATTAATAGAGAGAACACACACATGCAGGGTGATCTGAATCATTTGGTAAACTAGGTGCAAATAGCAGCAAAGAGTCCTGTGGCACCTTATAGACTAACAGATGCTCCAAAACGTCTAAGGTGCTACAGGACTCTTTGCTGCTTTTACAAATCCAGACTAATACAGCTATCCCTCTGATACTAGGTGCAAATAAACAGTACACGTTTTCATATGGCCAAATGTCAATGTATACATCTGGGAACAAAGAAGTAGGCCATACTTACAGGATGGGGCACTCTATCCTGGGAAGCAGTAATTCTGAAGATTTTGAGGATTATGATGGATAACCAGCTGAACATGAGCTCCCAGTGTGACTTTGGCCAAAAGGGCTAATACAATCCTTTGATGCATACATTGAAGAATACAGAGTAGGAGTAGAGGTTGTTTTACCTCTGTATTTGGCACTGTTGTGACTGCCGCTGGAGTACAGTGTCTAGTTATACTGCCCAGAGTTCAAGAAGGATGTTGATAAATGGGAGAGGCTTCAGAGAAGAGCCACAAGAATGATTAAGGAATTAGAAAACATGCCGTAGCCTTATAGTTAGGGCTACAATTTTGTCATGGAGGTCACGGTAGACATGGAATCCGTGACTTCCAGAGACCTCTATGACATGATCCCCCAGCGCTCTGGGAGCTGTAGTGTCCCCTGCCAACCATGGTGGCTGGAACTGCGGAGGCCAAACTCCCAGACACAGAGGTCAGCCGGGGTGCCCCACAGCTCTGGTCCCTGCGGCGGGTGGCTGGGGTGCCCTAAAGCTCCGAGGAAGACTCCCCTGGGTAGTGTGGAGAGCCTACAGCTCCCTATTTTGTAATGCAGATTTTTAGTGGAAGTAACAGGTCCCGGGCTTCCATGAATTTTTCTTTATTGCCCATTACCTGTCTGATTTTTACGGAAAATCTGCATGACAAAAATCTTAGCCTTACTTATAGTGATAGAGCTCAATCTCTTCCAATTAACAAAGAGAAGATGAAGGGGTGACTTGATTAGTCTGTAAGAACCTACACGGGGAACAAACATTTAATAATGGGCTCTTCAATCTAGCTGAGAAAGATAGAATATGATCCAATGGCTGGAAGTTGAAGCTAGACAAACTCAGACTGGAAATGTGAGGTAAATTTAACAGTGAGAGTAATTAACAATTGGCTCAATTTACTGTTGGGCCAGCCATCCATCTGGGTGGGTAGACGTTAACTATTCTGTAGACATTCTTTTGTGAAACTAGCTTGATATGGGTGAATTAACTTGAGAATTAAGGATGCCAGCCAGTTCTGATGTGGAATGAAAACTAAATTTTGAAATTACAGAATTTCCCATGAAATGGAAATTCCAGTTCCTGCATAGCTCTAGTACTAGTGAAATTTATTGCATATTAACATACTTCCTTTTACTAAAGATCAATTACTACTTAGTTTGCAAAAAGTCATAATGAAAATATTTGTTTGTGAATATCTTAGCAAAATGAGTCTAAACTTGTAATTTAAATATGTTAACTATTGATCTTTAAAATGTCAGGAAATTCAGCTTTTGAGATTCAAATGTTCACAGCTAAATCTTTAGTATTTATGAACACCATACAGTTTAGCGATACAAATCAAGAGACCTGACAAATTTAGCACCTATATTACTGTACAAGTCAGAAAGCCCAGGAGTTGTCAAAATTTCATTAAAAAATAAAGCTAGTTCCTCAAATATAGACAGTACAACAATTTTCAAAAGATTAGATTATAACTTTGAAAACAACTATGACTTCATTTTCTTCCTCAAACGGAGATAAAAATGACATTCTCTGAAAGGACACATTTTAATTTAACATTTAGTGACTAATTTTAACTGACTTTTTGAACAAGTGTATACTAGATGTGAATGACAAATAGTTGGATTTTACCTGTAAGTATTTTTTCCTACGTTAGATAACTAAACTGGGATTGACAGAGTGCAGTCTCTCTTTAAAGAGTGGAAGCTGCTGTAGTGCAATAGAATTTTGGCACCTTCTGTCAATCTGACATTGCTATATCTATACTCCATCTCCCACATGAAGTTTCTGTAGCAACTTAGACTACTATTAAAACAAGCACATAAAAAGCCATTGGGGCAACAGTAAATACCAAATTCCTCAGACATGCACCTGTAACTCCCACTCTAGTCCATAGGAGTGAAGCATGCATCTCTTACACTCTACATGTTTTTAAATACAAAACACATAGCATTTGACTAAGCTGCAAAAATACTGTTAACTAACTGCAGGATCATCCCAGCTTAGTTGATCTACAGGTGTGGAAAGTTGAATTCTACCTAGAATGGTTGATTCTGCATCTTAAGTAAACCAAATTGATATTTATGGGTTTTATATAGCTATCAATTCATACAAGTTCTCCTCCCCATCTAGGGAGTACACATTGACCAAGGGTCATGTTCACAGAGGTGAAAGTGTGGCAGCAGTACTTCTGTTTTGTAACAGACTGCAGGTCACCGTGACAAATACCTTTTCTTTTGTTTTTGAAATAGTTGATAAAACCTAGATTGAATGGAGTTTAGTTAATGATAGGTAGAATTAAAATGGTCCCAAAACAGTTGGGGCTCGCAGAAGGCTAAAGAAGAGGCCTTTTTCCTCTCCAAGCCTTGACGTGATCAAGGGTAGTGAAGTTGAACTTGTCCCTTTCCCTCCACCCTTGCCCTTGCAGCAGCCAGGATGTTTTTGGTAAAGCAGAGGAGGACTTCTACAACAGCCAGGAAGTTCTGGCATGAAAGAAATACAGACCGCCTCTTCTCCCCTCCAGGACCTAGAAGGAGGTAGGGTTTCTATTTTTTTTCCAGACTCCTGCTAGATGTCTATATGAAACACTGAATCCCCAAGCAAAGCTCAGACAGTCCTTCTCCCCTTTACTAGCAACTGGAATGCCAAGGGGGATGGGCTTCTCAAAGCATTGCCCCAGGATACTTCTAATGAGTCGCCCCACCATATTTTTGCATTTTCCTCTAATTTGGGTTCATCATCCAGCTAATAGGTGTCTACAAACTATGCTGGATATAGACACCCATGAGAATAAGCCAGTCCCAGACAACTCTTGTCTCATCCCAAGTTCAGTATCACAGAATATCAAGGTTGGAAGGGACCTCAGGAAGTCATCTTGTTCAACCCCCTGCTCAAAGCAGGACCAATCCCCAACTAAATCATCCCAGCCAGGGCTTTGTTAAGCTTGACCTTAAAAACTCCTAAGGAAGGAGATTCCACTACCTCCCTAGGTAACCCATTCCAGTGCTTCACCACCCTCCTAGTGAAAATTCTTCCTAATATCCAACCTAAACCTCCCCCACTACAACTTGAGACCATTACTCCTTGTTCTGTGATCTGGTACCACTGAGAACAATCTAGATCCATCCTCTCTGGAACTCCCTTTTAGGTACTTATCATTAGGGCTGGTGGAAATTTTTCCATAAGAAAATGTTTTGATTGCAACTAAATGAAATTTTTCATGGAAGGTATTCGCTTTTCATTGGAAAACCAAATGCCCAACAAAACTATCTTAGAAACACTGGCACAGTGCCTCATGAGAGTTATAGTTCAGTTGTCTCGTGTCCCCATTCTTTTTTATGGGCACGGATCCCTAGCTAGATTACATCTTCCCTGACACACTGTCTTCCCTCTCCAAAAGGGGAGACTGTGTTGCATCATGGGATACTTAATCCAACCAGGGTACCTGGCCTGAAGAGAATGGGAACTCGAGGAACTCAAACAATATCTTTGAGGCAGAGTGGCAGCTTTGTCAAAAATATTTTGGTTTGGGAGCACAATGTTTGCAGTATTCAAATTTTCACTGAAAATTTAATTATTTCAGCAGAACTCCTCTCACCACTTAATTTTTTTTTTTACCAGCTTCAGTCACCAGTAAGTCAAACTTTATCATCCTGTCCTCCCCAGGAAATGATTTTCCTTTGGCTGTGCTGAGGTATAGTCTTACGAGTGTTTAATCAAGAGTAGAATGTACAGATATAGGCATGTTCACACATGCAGATAAATGGAAATGTGCAAGTACTGTAGCTGCATTGTTTAAACATTAGTAAAGAATTGCATGCTAAACATGAAGTTCTATATGCCTAAAAGTATGGGTTCTTAGGGGAAAAAATGAATCAGCAAAAATTTCATCACTGCTAGCAAGGTGCTGTTCTACTCTTTGTTGGATGCAGTAGATATAGTGAAATTCTGAAGTAAGTCTTTCTGACTGGACAGTGCCTCCAGATGTATAGATTATATAAGGATTATTCTTAGAAGTGATGCTGAAAATGGGGTTATAGTTAAAGGTGTCCATCACTATCCCTTTTTCAATTGTCTATGCCCAGCATAACATTTCCCCTCCCATATTCCTTTTCATGAGCCAGTGGAGAGCTTGCCATGCATTTTTCGTATACCAGTCAAAATAGCCAATAGTGGCAGCCAAGGAGTATAGTTTTTCAAAGGGAAATGTCTCCTGAATGAATCTACTATGAATTAAACTGTTTCATTCTATACCACTTCTCTCTCACATAAATGTCTACAGGAGATATCTTACAGCATACATTTAATGAAAAGAAGCACTGAAGCAATGACCTAGCCAGATATTAAACTAGCAGGTGTTTAGCATACATCTGTGAGACAGACAAAGCATCATTAGTCTCAAAGAAAAATAATGCAATGTGATAATATGACATCTGGCCACACACAAAGTGTAAACACTGTAAAACATTTATTCTTTTCCATTCACTAAATAAGCAATGAACCCATTATTTATACACATCACAAGGGGTTCGAAAATGATAATGAATGTTTGAGACGCTTGTAACAACTTGCATTTTTTGTAAGTTGATGTAGAATTTTACTATCTTTGGGCCTGATTCTGCCAACCTTTACTCCAAGTATTCCCACTGAGATAGATAGGACTCCTTGCATAGCACTGCTCAGTGTGAATAAGGGTGCCAAAATTGGACACTATTACAGAGAATTCTACTAGTGTTGCTTTGAATCACATTGTTACATGCTTGTTCTCCCTCCAGGTGTATTGCAATAAACTTCTTTTGTAAATTGGCCTACCTGTATTTAATCCAATCAAAGCAAATTCTTCACAGATATCAATTTTGCCTGAACAGTCATACTTTTAATTTAAAAGTCCAGGTATCCTGACAAGTTACCTGAATGATGAACTATAGCGATGTCTGTCAGCCTGTATTTAGTCATTGTAAATGGACTTAGAAAATTAGCACAATCTTCTATATCATGGCTGGATTTGGCACTGCACCAATTCATCTGAAAACCAAAACATAAGCCTCATGGCTTGCAAGCAGAACTCTCCCACATGTAATAAAACAAGGACTTCAGAAGGTCCAATCAGCATGGACTCTTAAGTTTGCCTCTTCTGAAAGTCACATTTATCCACGTCACAGCATTTCTGTTTTCAGGCAGGTTCTGTCTGCTCCTCTTCCAGATTGATCTCTTCTCAAACCCTCGTGTGTCTGACTATTAGGAGGGAGAAAAGGAGTGCAAATATAAACCATGCCTGTGAGGACAAAGAAGGAGCTGGAACCTAAAAGACTTCATCAATAACAAAGTTTCCTTTTCAGGAGGAAATTCAATATAAAGTAATCTTGTGGTAGTTGCCTCAGTTTCTCCTTGAGATTAAACTTAATATTTCCTTTTTTAATTTATTCTATTCCTTCCTCCCAAAGAAGTCCCAGTACAAACCTAGTCTCATAGTATTTAAAAAGAGCTCACCACACAAACTAATGAAAAAAATCCTTATCTTGAAAGCAAGGAACCTTTGGGCACAATAATTCTTTTCCAATGGCACTTAGTGGGCATTATCTGCTCAGACAGATAGAATTTGGCACCAAGATTCTTAGTATTTGTTGTTTTGAAGCTAGAGATGGAGTCCTTTGTGGCTACAACCTGGTTAGGGGACAAATTCCACTTCTGCACTCTCACTTGATGGGGCTGTTAATTATATAATATTGAGTAACTAAATGGACATGTACCCTGGAAGAGTATAGTATCATATACTGAAACTGTGAGCCTAATATCTAATCTGAAAGGCATTTCAATTGCATTTCATGGAATCTAATCATCTTTGCAGATGCTTTTAGTAAATCTACTACTGCATCTCTGAATGCTGAACAACATGCTGTTCCATTGTTTTGCATGAAGATACTGTGTTTCACTACCGATTCCCATAAAAGTATCTTGGTACACCAGGTGGCATGAATATTGTGACAGGGCTTTTAAAGTAAATAAAACACTAACATAGAGACATATTAAATTTAATCAAGCTAGTTTTGTGAGTCAAGAATTGCATGAAGGGAAGCATTACAGTATTCCCAACAAATAAAATGGTTTAGCTTTCTTTTTAAGAGCCATCCAAGGTGAGCTACAGTCAGCAAGCCATTAAAAGTCAAACTGAATGTTAATAGACTTTAATAGGGAAATCTGCAGGGTGCCAATTGTCAGCACTCTGAACTGAATCCTGCTCGCAATGACTTGAGTAGGAGCACCTGCAAGCCCTTGTACATAATGCTATTTTACCACAGACTGCATTCAGTTTTCAAAGCAAAACATACCCCCCCAACTCTTTCTCTCTCACACACAACTGAGCTTACGAAACCATCTTTTTCATCATAAAAGTATTTTCATACCTCTTTCTCAGATATGCACCAAGGAGCAGAATGATCAAAATTCACTCTGGTGTGTTTTGTTGTTTTTTTTATTTTTTTAAATTCTTACACACACTGATTCCAATAAAGCTATTCAAAAGTATGATACTATTCAAGGTGATAGAAGTTACAGAACTAGGCTATATACAAGTTAAAAGAAAATGATATATAGATATATAATTAAAAAAGCTTGCTCTGTTGTTAGCTTTTAAAGAAATTACACTCAAATATGTAAATATGCTATAATACATGAATGAAAATAATCTTGAGTACCTGGCTGATCTTACTAGAAAACTTCTTCTAAATCTGTCTACAGTCTACCACAGGGGTAGTTACAGTGATTCTTCTATATACGCAATGAGTTTTAGTTTGTAAAGTGTGTTATGAGGTCCTTCAAAATAAATGTTCCAAATGTAAGATAACACAGAAAGCACTGCACTTGAAAAGAAACAGATAAATCTAGTGCAGAGGAAGACGAGAGAAAAAAATTTGATGAAATGATTTAAGCTGTGTAAACTTATAATACTTGCAAATCTATAGAAACTGCATGTTTATGATAGATTCTCAAAAAAAAAAAAGAAAATTGCCAAGTATGCACATATTTTTCTACCAGGAAAAAAAGAAAACTTTTTACAATGAGATTTTCTGTCTGGTCAAAGGGGGGGGAGAAATCCAACTTGGGGGCTGAAGAATAGTTAATTTTAGATTAATATGGGAGTACTATACCAAGAATGCAGTATCACAATGAAAATAGTACACAGAGGGATTTTCCTGAAAGCTCACAGAAGATTAAAAGATCAAGCACACTCTAAAAGCATGCTTGTAGTCAAATGCTAAGACTAAGCAGTGGTACACAAAGAAACTCTAAAAACTCAGTGCAAAGTTCACTTTTAATTATATATAAACCATATCTTGGTGATCACAATCTCAATAATGAAATATGGAGGTTTCTGGTTTTTTCAATGCATAAAATATAAGCAATGCCTTTTGCTTTACTATATCTAAATGGCAGATTCTGATCCCAATGAAGTGAATGGCAAAAATTCCTTTGATTTTTGGAGGGAGTAGGATTGGGCCCTAAGGCTTGGTCTACACTACAGATTTCCCCCAGCATAGCTATACTGGTCAAGGATGTGAAGAGGTGTGATCTGCCCTCACACCTATCTCAGTCACAGAAGCCCCTGGTTTAAAAGCAATTTTACTGGCAAAATTGCATTTTACCAGTATAGCTTGTTTCACTTGGGGAATGTGGAATAAGCTATACTGGTAAAACAATGAGCTTTGCCAGCATAAACTGCATCCACAATAGAGCACATTGCTTCGTTGCTGTAGTTTATGTAGTATACCAGTGAAGTGCTCCAGCACAGACACTGGTATACTAACTGTTTGTCTAGCTGATTAGTTTAAAGCTTTTTAAAATTCTTTGAGGAAAAAGCTTCCAAGCATATCTATATAGTTCACATTTCATTGAAAGCTCTGCACCCAATATCTATTTCTACCTTCTAGAGCTTTTGAGTGCTTTGTACCCAACAAATCTCAAACCCCACCAATAAATAAGAGGTGCTAGATAAAACTCTTTAAATTAGGCCCTTCAGACTGAATGGAGGAGGAACTTTAAAAAAAATGGAATTTTACACAAGTATTCAACACTAAAATGGGTCTCAAAATACATACTCTGCAAAATATGCTTTACCAATGTTTTCAAATAGCTCTAGAAGAGAAGATAGGCAATGCATGAAAAGGTTCCATTATTTTTCTGTGAATTTCATTCTTTAAGGACCTGCTCGCGAAATCTTTGCTCAAGAAAATTAAAACTGACTTTACAAAGGGAGTTTTCCCAGAGCATGTCCTGAAGCTTGGCATTGGCACATTTGAAGCATGTACAGTCTGAAATGTTTGCCACAGAAATCTTATGTACCTCTTAGGTGGGTGGGGGAACTTTCCCAGGCTAGCTACATACGTAGTACTTCTATAGTCACCCAAGTTCACCCACTGCCTAGAAATTTTGCCTAATCCTCTTGAGAGACATCTGAAACTTTATAGAGGGCAGTAGGGCAAAGAACCAAAGTAGGGCAACCTTTGCTGACTGACAAGTGACTGGACAAAGATTTAAAGGAGGCACATGCCCAAAGACAAAGCTCACAGGTGGCAGCTCAAAACTCAGTAGACAGAAATTAGCACCACTCTAAGGAAGTTCCCTTTGCTAGAGTAAGTGGAGGGAGACTAGAGTCATTGTCCCCACCCCTCACCTCCCGCAACCTCTCCAAATCCATCAAGCTAACAATTTTATCTTTTTCTAAACAGACAAGATCATTGAATCATGTCAGCAACCTCTATAAACAGAGGACTAAATTGTGCTCTCAAGCACGAGTACCATGGTGTAACTGAGGGCATTATTCAATCCCTAGAGCCAACTGTGCTGCATACTCACATGTCCCAATGTTGGTACTTTCTATTTACAAAACAGAGCTATAGAACAGAATTTGGTTCCTAGTATTTTGTTTTTACACTATGCTACAATAGCCTGATTCTTCTTAGTGACATAAAGTGGCTCAGTAGCCTTTCAAAAATACCCAGCAGCACTTTTGCCTTACCCTATCCTTCTAATTAACGTACACAGTTGATATATGCAGTTGCTAAAATATGGTGTACATATAAACACAATGCTCAGAGCTTTCTAAGAGACAGCTCTCTCTTTTAGTTGCTGTCTATCTAGGAGTAGCAAAATAGAAGCAAATTACCAAAAAAGAACCCTAACAAAAGATCTGTGATGTAAAATATGTACAGTCTGGGCCTGGTCTACACTATGCATCTATACCGAATTTAGCAGCGTTAAACCGAATTCACCCTGCACCCATCCACACAACGAAGCCCCTTATATCAATATAAAGGGCTCTTAATACTGGTATCTGTAATCCTCCCCGATGAGGGGAGTAGCACTGAAATCGGTATTGCCATGTCGGATTGGGGTTAGTGTGGCCACAATTCGATGGTATTGGCCTCTGGGCGCTATCCCACAGTGCACCATTGTGACTGCTCTGGACAGCAATCTGAACTCAGATGCACTGGCCAGGTAGACAGGAAAAGCCCCGCGAACTTTTGAATTTCATTTCCTGTTTGCCCAGCGTGGAGCGCTGATCAGCACGGATGACCATGCAGTCCCAAATCCAAAAAGAGCTCCAGCATGGACTGTACGGGCGATATTGGATCTGATTGCTGTATGGGGAGACAAACCTGTTCTATCAGAGCTCCGTTACAGAAGACGAAATCACAAAGCATTTGAAAAAATCTCCAGGCTATGATAGACAGAGGCCACAGCAGGAACTCAGCACGGTGCTGCGTGACAAGCGTAACGGAAAGCCAAAAAATCAAATGGACGCTCATGGAGGGAGGGAGGAGGTACTGAGGACTTGAGCTATCCCACAGTTCCCACAGTCTCCGAAAAGCATTTGTATTCTTGGCTGAGCTTGCAATACCTGAAGGGTCAAAAACATTGTCCCGGGTGGTTCAGGGTATAGGTCGTCAATTCCCCCCCCTCCCGTGAAAGAAAAAGGGAAAAAATCATTTCTCGCCTTTTTTCAATGTCACCGTATGTCTACTGCATGCTGCTGGTAGATGCAGTGCTGCAATGCTGAACAGAAGCATCCCCTCCCATCCCCTTCCTGATGGCAGATGGTGCAATAGGTTTGGTAACCATTCTCATCATCCCGTGAGTGCTCCTGGCTGCCCTTGGTGAGGTCGGCTGTGGGGGCCTTGGCAAAAATGAGAATGACTCCCGGTCATTCCCTTCTTTAAGATTTGTCTCCTGGAGATTCAGTCCTGCCTGGAATATCACAGCAGCTGGAGACTGCACTCCTCTCCTCCCCACCCTATAATGACGAATGGAGATTCTGTCCTGCCTGGACTATCACAGCAGCTGGAGGCTGCCTCGCCCTCATTTTATCTCACTAAAAACTCAAGTGTTTCTTATTCATGCATTCTTTATTACTTCATCACACAAATCGGAAGCTAACTGCTACGGTAGCCCAGGAGGGTTGGGGGAGGAGGGAAGCAATGGGTGGGGTTGTTGCAGGGGCACCCCCTAGAATGGCATGCAGCTCATCATTTCTGCGGGATGTCTGGGGCTCTGACCCGGAGTGGCTGTCTTCTCTGGTTGTTTAGTAGGCTTGCCCCGTATTCTAGGCAGGACTGACTCCACTTTTAGACAAAACGTAAAGAAGGGGATGACCTGGGGAGTCATTCCCATTTTTGTTCATGCGCCCCCGGCTGACCTCAGCGAGGCCAGCCAGGAGCACCCATGACAGCAGCAGACGGTACAATAGGACTGGTAACCATCATCACCAATTTCCAAAGCAGTAGACGGTGCAATAGGGCTGGTAACCATCTCTGCTACCTTGCAAAGGCAAATGAATGCTGCTGTGTACCGCTGCCGTACCGCATCTGTCAGCAGCATCCAGTACACATACGGATGTGAGTGAAAAAAGGCTAAACGGGCTCCATGGTTGCCAAGCTATGGAGTCTGCCAGGGCAATCCAAGGAAAAAGGGGGCAAAATTATTGTCTGCCGTTGCTTTCATGGAGGAAGGATTGAGTGACGACATTTACTCAGAATCACCCGCGACACTGTTTTTGCACCATCATGCATTGGGATCTCAACCCAGAATTCCAATGGGTGGGGGAGACTGCGGGAACTATGGGATAGCTATGGCATACTACCCACAGTGCAACACTCCATAAATCGACGCTAGCGTCGGTACATGGACGCACACCACCGAATTAATGTGCGTAGTGTGGCCGCGTGCACTCGACTTTATATAATCTGTTTCCAAATACCGGTTTCTGTAAAATCGGAATAATCCCGTAGTGTAGACATACCCTGGGAGAGTGAATGACTCAAGATGACAGAAACTGAAAATTATGACATCATGCTGTATGGTGCTCTGCGCAGGGTGGCCCGGGGGGAGGGGAGGGCAAGTGCGGCAATTGGCCCCGGGAGCCGCTCCGGGTTTTCAGCGGCACTTCCACAGCAGGCCTTTCACTCGCACCGGGTCTTCGGCGGCGGGTCCTTCGGTGCAGTGGAGGACTTGGAGCGAGTGAAGCACCCGCCGCTGAAGTGCTGCCGAAGCCTTAGAGCTCCGTCCAGTGAATACAAGCGCCGCAAGTGGCCGGACGGGAGCAGCGATCGGCAGCACTTAGGCTGCTCTACTGCCACCGCTTCATTCTTCGTCTGCATTTGGCGGCGGGTCCTTCCCTCCGAGAGGGATCCGCCACTGAATTGCTGCCGAAGACTCAGCTCTGCCCCAGGCCCCCAGAATCCTCTGGGTAGCCCTGGCTCAGCGGTCTAGACAAATACTATCCACAGGTTAACTGACAGTTTAAGAACAAAATCTAAAGACAACGTGTCCTTTTTATAAGTGACATTGCCATGCCAGGGCTGAGGCACTTTGCACCTGTGAGGAAACTTGAACTGCGGTTGTCTACTGCTGTTCTGATTTAGCAGATAAACAGAGGTCTTCGTTCTCCAGAGAAGCATGTGTGGCACTTTTCATAAACACTACATTGAGTTATTTTTATTTTTCAAGCTAATGATAAAGAAATGAAAATACACTGGCGGTAATGAATCTCTTTAGAATTCATGAGAGGCATAGACCAATGACAGTAGCATGGTGTCTGACTGTCAGCAGTGGCAGATACATAAATAACTGTATCTGCAAAGGAGATATACTATATTCCTAGGTTGTGAATACAAATATCACATTTCTCGGGTTGCTAAGAACTCTCTTCTGTATGGCTATACAAACAATTCTTATTTATAAACATAAGGACTTAAGCATTTCCAATATCAGTTATCCTTTATACTATCAGTTATCAGATGGCTGTGTCATTTTTTTCAAATATTTGGCGATAAGGGGTAGTGCTCAATGGCTGCACCATATTAATTCTTGTTTGAGTTACACTAATTGACAATCAAGTGTCAGGTGACTATGAAGCATGTTTATTTTCCCATATTTTCTCCTTAGACAGCAATACTAATAGAACTAGAGACTATTTGTCTTTCCCTATGTCTAGGAAACATTTCCTGGGGCAGGGAGGAAAGTCGTTAAAGCTGATGGGTAAAACAGGTGCTGTTTGTTCAGGATAAACATAAAAAGCAATTAAGCTCCTTTATGGAATAGAAAGCTGTAAAAATAGGGTCCTTCACCCAAAATACAGGGCACATGAGAGTGGAGTAGGAGCTGAGTCACGTAGGCCAGAGGTCTGATGATAAAATGCAGAAGCAGGGGAATTGTTTGGATTAGAGCTGCATGTCACAGGCAGAAACACCAAAAAAACAGACAGAGAAGGCAGCAGAAAGCCAGAGACAACCACAGAACTTGTACCATGACCCTGAGGAAAAAGCTAAGGGAGAGAGCTTTTGGGGAAAGTGCTTGCTGAACAGAGGCTTAGAACTGTTAGCAGAGAAACTATCTCCTGCTGTTCTATTCCTACTGCATTCAGGGAAACAGGACTTTGTGTACATTATATTTAATATTAACAACAATGCAGAAGGAACAAGTTAATGAATATTGAGATAAGTTAAATGTATTCAGGTCAGTAGTTCCTGATGAAATGCACCCTAGGGTACTTAAGGAGCTAGCTGGAAAAAAAAAATCTCAGAAAAGTTAGTAAGTATTTTCATGGAGACAGGTGAGGTCTCAGAGGACCAGAAAAGGGGCAAATATAGTATCTATCTTTAAAAGGGGGGAAAATGGAGAACTGGGGAAACAAACCATCAGCCTAGCTTTGATAACTTGAAAGAGATTGGGGGTGGGGGGAATCAATCTGTGAGCGCTGTAGAAGATAATAGGGTTATAAGTAATAGCCAGCATGGATTTGTCAAGAATAAATCATGCCAAATCAACAGCATTTCCTTCTTTGACAGGGTTCTAACCTACTGGATAGAGGGAAAGCTGTAGTGGTCTTGATTTTAATAAGGCATTTGACAGAGTCTTACATGAGTGTCTCATAAGCAAACTAGGAAAACATGTTCTAGATGAAATTATTATAAGGTGGGAGTAAAACTTTTAAAAGGAGTGTATTCAAAGAGTAGCTATCAGCGGTTCACTGACAAACTGGTATGATGTATATAGAGGGATCCCACAGTAGTCTGTCCTGCTCCAGGTAATAGTCAATATTTTCATTCATGACCTGTGTAATGGAGGGGAAAATATGCTTATAAAATATGTAGATGACAGTAAGATGGGGGGGTTGCTAGCACTTTGAAGGTCAGAATTACAGTTCAAAATGACCTTGGCAAATTGAAGAATTGATCGGAAATCACCAAGATGAAATTCAATAAAAGACAAGCGCAAAGTACTGCATTTAGGAAGGCAAAAATCAAATGCACAACTACAAAACAGGGAGTAATTGGCTAGGTGGTAGAACTGCTGAAAGAGATCTGGGAGTTCTAGTAGATCACAAATTGAATATATGAGTCAACAACATGATGCAAGTGTGAACGAGGCTCATAGTATTCTGTATTAACAGGAGTGTTTGTGTGTAAGACACGAGAGGTAATTGTCTGTTCAGGCCTCACCTGGAATTCTGTGTCCAATTCTGCGTGCCAGACTAGGGAAGATATGGACAAATTGGATAGAGTCCAGAGGACAGCAACTCAAATGATAAAAGTTTTAGAAAACCTGACTTATGAGGAAAGGTTAAAAAAATGGGAATCTTTAGTGCTGAGAAAAGAGAACTAAGGGGTGATGTGATAACAGTCTTCAAATATGTGAAGAGCTGTTATTAAAGAAGATGGAGATCAATTGTTTTCCACATCCACTGAATATAGGACAAGAAATAATGGGCTTAATCTGCAACAATAGACATTTTAATTTAGATATTAGGAAAAACTTTCTAACTACAAGAGTAGTTAAATTCTGGAATAGGCTTCCAGGGGGGAGGGTGGAACGGGGTCATGAGGAGGAAGATTCCAGCCTCCTCTACCCCCCACCATCACTGGAGGTTTTTAAGATTAGGTTAGACAAACACCTGTCTGGGATTGGGTTCACTTGATCCTGCCTCAGCACAGGAGGCTGGATTAGTTGACCTCTTGAGGTCTTTTCCAACCCTGCATTCTTATGATTCTTTGTACATACAAAAAAAACAAGGAGTCTTTGTGGCACCTTAGAAACTAACAAATGTATTTAGGCAGAAGTTTTCACGAGCTAGAGCTCACTTCATCAGATATATGAAGTAAAAGATACAGGAGCAGGTATAAATACATGAAAGGATGTGGGATGCTCTACTCACATCTTCTTGTCAATTGTCTGTAATGGGCCACTCTCTTAACACTTCAAATGTTTTTCCTCCCTTGGTATCCTGCTGTTAATTGATTTATCTTGTTAGACTGACTTAACACTTGGTAAAGCAACTCACATCCTTTCATGTAGTTATACCTGCTCCTGTAACTTTTACTTCCCACATCTGATGAAGTGGGTTCTAGCCCATGAAAGCTTATGCCCAAATAAATTTGTTAGTCTAAGGTGCCACAAGGATGCCTCGGTTTTTTTGCTGATACAGACTAACATGGCTATCACTGAAATTTGCATATACAGGATTGCATCAAAGACCTGATTCCATAATCAGTTTCTTCCCCTGATGGAAACAACCAGCAGGACTGTGAATTTTGAGTAACCAATGGGGTTAAAAAAAAAAGGAACACCACTTTTTCAGCTCTTTGCTGAAGCAGAAAATCCAACTTTCCCACATCAAGAGGATTCATAGAATCATAGAACTATAGGACTGGAAGGGACCTCGAGAGGTCTTCTAGTCCAGTCCCCTGCACTCATGGTAGGACTAAGTATTATCTAGAATATCCCTGACAGGTGTTTGTCTAACCTGCTCTTAAAAATCTGCAATGATGGTGTCATGGTATAATTCCCCACTCTGAACCTTAGCGTCCAAAAGGTGGGGTACCAGCATTAATTCCTCTAAGCTCAGTTACCAGCTTAGTACTTGTAGCGCTGCCACCAACCAGGAATTCCAGTGCCTGGTACACTCCGGTCTCCCCCAAAACCTTGCCCGGGGACCCCAAGACCCAGTCCCTCTGGATCTTAACACAAGGAAAGTAAACCCTTTCCCTCACCGTTGCCTCTCCCAGGCTTCCCCTCCCTGGGTTACCCTGGAAGATCACTGTGATTCAAACTCCTTGAATCTTAAACAGAGAGGAAAATGCACCTTCCCCCCTCCTTCCCTCTCCCCCTTCCAGACTCTCCCTGAGAGAGAAAGTAATCCTAACACAGAGAGAAAATTAACCTTTCTCTCCCCCTTCCCTCCTTTCTCCCCACTAATTCCCTGGTGGATCCAGACCCAGTTCCCTGGGGTCTCACCAGAATAAAAAAACAATCAGGTTCTTAAACAAGAAAAGCTTTCAATTAAAGAAAGAAAAAACAGTAAAAATTATCTTTGTAAATTTAAGATGGAATATGTTACAGGGTCCTTCAGCTATAGCCACTGGGAATACTCTCCCAGCCTAAGTATACAAGTACAAATTAAAATCCTTTCAGCAAAATACAAATTTGAACTCCTTCCAGACAAACACACATTTGCAAATAAAGAAAACAAACATAAGCCTAACTTGCTTTATCTACCGAGTACTTACTATTTTGAATCTATAAGAACCTGTATCAGGGAGATTGGAGAGAAACCTGGTTGCACGTCTGGTCACTCTCAGAACCCAGAGTGAACAACAACCAAAAACTAACAGCACACACAAAAACTTCCCTCCCTCAAGATTTGAAAGTATCCTGTCCCCTGATTGGTCCTCTGGTTAGGTGACAGCCTGGCTCACTGAACTTGTTAACCCTTTACCGGCAAAAGAGACATGAAGTACTCCTGTTCTATTAACCTTTACTTATCTGTTTATGACAGATGGAGATTCCACAAGCTCCTAGGCAATTTTTTCCAGTGCTTAACTACCTTGACTGTTAGGAAGTTTTTCCTAATATCCAACCTAAACCTTGCTTGCTGCAATTTAAGCCCATTGCTTCTTGTCGTATCTTCAGGGGTTAAGGAGAAAAATTGTTCTCGTTTCTCCTTTTAACAACCTTTTATGTACTTGAAAATTCTTATGTCCCATCTCAGTCTTCTCTTTTCCAGACTAAACAAACCCAGTTTTTTCAATCTTCCCTCATAGGTCATGTTTTCTAGAACTTTAATGATTTTTGTTGCTCACCTCTGGACTTTCTCCGATTTGTGCACATATTTCCTGAAATGTGGTGTCCAGAACTAGACACAATACTCCAATTGCAGCCTAATCAGTAGAGCAGAAGAATTACTTCGTTTGCCTTGCTTACAACAATACTGCTAATACAGTGGTTATCAAACTTTTGTACTGGTGACCCCTTTCACATAGCTAGCCTGTGAGTGTGACCCCTCCCTTATAAATGAAAAACACTTTTAAATATATTTAAAACCATTATAAATGCTGGATGTAAAGCACGGTTTGGGATGGAGGGTGACAGCTTGCAACCCCCCATGTAATTAACCTTGTGACCTCCTGACAGTCCCTGTGCTAATACATCCCAGAATGATGTTTCCTTTTTTTTTTTTTTTGCAACAGTGTTACACCGTTGACTCATAATTAACTTGTGATCCGCTATGACCCTGAGAGCCCTTTCTGCAGCACTCCTTTCTAGACAGTCATTTCCCATTTTGTATGTGTGCAACTGACTGTTCCTTCCTAAATGGACTACTTTGCATTTTTCCTTCCTGAATTTCATCCTATTTACTTCAGACCATTTCTCCAGTTTGGCCAGATCATTTTGAATTTTAATCCTAACCTCCAAAGTACTTGCAACCTCTCCCATCCTGGTATTGTCCACAAACTTTATAAGTGTATTCTCTATGCCATTATCTAAATCACTGATGAAGATATTGAACAGAACCAGATCCAAAATTGAGGTCTGTGGGACCCCACTCATTATGTCTTTCCAACTTAATGGTGAACCACTTGTGACTACTCTCTGGGAATGGTTTTCCAATCAATCATACCCCACCCCCAGTAGCTACATTTAGATTGTACTTCCCTAGCTCAGTGGTGCCCAAACTTTAACAACCTGTGAACTCCCTTCACTCAAATGTCAAGTCTCACAAACCCCCTCCTAAAAATGAATATTTCCAGGGATTTTCTCCTTTACCTGAGTATAAATTATAAAAACAGTGATCTTGGAAATATAAAATTTGTTATGACATGCTTATTACACACTATTTATTATTATTACAATATTTTTATTACATTATGAAAACGGCAAAACTCTTCCAAGATCTCACTTTCGTAGCTTCTATTAATTTGAATAAGACTGTTGAAAGACAAGGCTCCCATGTTTCATCCAGGAGTATCAGATGTGAAACAGCATGAAGGTATTTAAGAAATCAACTCAAATCGTTGCTCCTACACAAACATTCAGGTCCTGGGCAGACCAGACAAACAACGCACATTAAAACAAAGCTTAAACTCGTTCTTCATAATAATTTTTAAAAAAACACTAGCTGCCTATTTAATTTTAAAAACAGCAAAAAATATCTACCTCCCTTTCCATTTCTTATAAGTAGTCTTGAAGTTTAAATCTACTCAGTGTGATCAAAGCCAGCATATCAATCTGCTTAGCTCATGTAAGTCGAGGGCCTCCGGGCTGCTGGCCCCATGCTGCCTGGGGTCCCTAGGGACAGCTCTGTCCGACGTTCAGGATTTTTTTCCTGAGAACCCCCTGTAACATTTTGCTAACCCCCAGGAGTAAACAAACCCCAGATTGGGAACCACTGCCCTAGCCTGATTATGAGAAGGTTATGCAAGACATCAAAAGCATCACTAAAGTCAAGATATACCACACCTATTGCTTCTTCCTCCCCCATCCACAAGGCTTGTTACCTTGTCAAAGAAAGCTATTAGGTTGGTTTGACATGATTTGTTCTTGACAAATCCATGGTGACTGTTCCTTATCACCTTATTATCTTCTAGATGTTTGAAAACTGATTAATGATTTGTTCCATTATCTTTCCGGGTACTGAAGTTAAGATGCCTAGTCTGTAATCCCCCAGGTTGTCCCCATTCCCCTTTTTTATAGATGGACACTATATTTTCTTTTTTCCTCTCCTTTGGAATCTCTCCCATCTTCCCTGACTTTTCAAAGATAATGGCTGAGATATTGCCTTAGTCAGCATCTTTAGTGTTCTAGGATGTATTTCACCAGACCCTAGCAACTTGAAGACATCTAACTTGTCTAGGTAATTTTTAACTTGTTCTTTACCTATTTTAGCCTCTAAAAGAGACCTAGTTATTCTTTCTAATTCTTTCACATGAACACTCCCACCTCAAGTTACACTCTTATTGTTATTAGAGCAAATGGAATGGTTCCAGAACTCCTCAAGTTTGACATTGTTTGCAGAATTATACTCATTGTACCAGAATATTTTGATTACGAAAACTGACGGAAAAAATTGGGATATCACTCAGTAACGCCCCTGTAATTTATTAGTTTCAGTGGAGTGACAAATATAATAATCATTCTCCCTGCAGCATTTCACTGTACTAACCCTGAGATTCTATTGTCTCGCTTGAGAGAGGTGGCAGAGGTCCAAGGTAATACATTACAATGGCTCAAGTCTTTCCTGGAGGGATTCACCCTAATGGTAGTAATGGGAAACAACACCTCTGGTGCAGGACTCCTCACCTGTGGAGTCCCATGAGGATTTTTGGTCCCTTTCAACATCTATAACAAAGGTCGGCAACCTGTGGCACGCGGCTAGCCAGGGTAAGCAAACTGGGCCAGGCCAGTTTGTTTACCTGCCGCATCGGCAGGTTCGGCTGATCACGGCTCCCACTGGCCGCAGTTCACCGTCCCAAGCCAATGGGGGTTGCAGGAAGCAGTGTGGGCTGAGGGATGTGCTGACTGCAGCTTCCCATCACCCCCATTGGCCTGGGATGTCAAACCGCGGCCAGTGGGAATTGCGATTGGCCAAACCTGCCAACACAGCAGGTAAACAAACCGGCTCGGCCCACCAGGGTGCTTATCCTGGCTAGCCACATGCCAGAGGTTGCCGACCCCTGGTCTATGAGCAGCCCTAGGTGAACTGGTCAGATGACATGGACTCAAGTGTCAGCCATATATAAATGTTACATGGCTCCACCTATCTTTTACCATATAGAACCACCACGAAGATGACTCAGTGCTTGAATGAGATCAGCTCCTGGATGAGGAACAGCTGGCGAAAGCTGAACCCAAGCAAGACAAAGGTGATGCTGGTGGGAAGAGGAAATCATTTTGAACAGTTTATTGCCACAATGCAGTCTCCTTTGGTTCAAGGTCCACAGTTACATTGGTCAATTTCATCCCATCCAGGGACAGTATGACCTAGGCTTAGTTATTCACACCTTCATCACCTCTCAGCTGGATTATTGCAGTGTGATATACTTGAGCATGAAGCCTTCAGCAGATGTAGGATCAGGACCAAGCCAAAGGCAACAGCAAAACTGGGGTCAGACCCTGGGTCAGAACCAAGATCAGAGTCTGTAGGCAAGCCAATTCAATATTGTAGTTGGAGTCCAGATGCAGACCAAAGGTTGAAGCTGGTTTGGCATAGTCCAAGAGTTGGGGGGTCAGAAGGTGGATAAATGGCTGGAGCAAGGTCAGAGTAGGACTCTGATAAGGCTGGAATGAGGCTCAGGCAGGGCTGAGGCAGAACAGGAACTGGATCAAGGACAGGCTGTAATCCTAGGGTGTCGAGGCAGCAACAGGTTTCTTGACCTGGAATTGCTGTTGCACATACTATACCTGAGCCTGGGGGTCATCTGATCCAGGTCCAGCTCAGGGGTAGGCTGCTGCAGCATGATAAGTGCTGAGAAATGTTGCTTCTCTGGCAACGCTGTCCAGGCTGCTAAGCTGTTACAGCTGCTCAGTACTTCTGTTCTTGGAGCTCTGGGGTTATTAGCACAAGCACAGCGCACAGCCTGCTACTTCACCAGACTCCAGTGTTCCTCATAAGGGAAAGACCACAGGGTCAATTCAGTGGTGAAGGTGCTCAGCCAGGTTTATTGTTAACGAAGCACGGTACCTGCGCCCTGGCTCCATCATTACAGGTACGCTAACACACGTATGCCCACAACAATGACACCAGGCTGCTGCCCCTTCTTTTATACACTGATACAGACAAGTTACGTTTTACACTCCAGAAGTGATTAGTTACCACCCTTATTCTTGAATCTGCTAGTTCAAAGAAAATATCCTTACTCATTATCCTGTCATCCCATCCCTATCTTACGAGGAGTCAATGTGTTCCTGTATCATATCCTAGGAATGTGCTTATGTTGTTGTTTGAGGACTCTGGACACTCCTGTAACATCTTCTCATGTCAGGAATGTGTTTACTTGGTACTAGCTAATATCTGGTGCATTGCTATCTTGACAAGGCCAGGTCTATTCTGGTTCACACTCTTAGTTATGGCTAGGGCGCCAGCAAGGCCTACACAGCATGCTAGAGGGCTGGCTTAGTTGCCAATGATGCTGTTTAAAAAAATGTAGGTATGCTGTTTCCTACCCTTTCTAAAAAGACTCATTTGTCTACATTTCACAAGATAAATGATCCAAAAAATTTACAACTGTGGTTTATGACTGCTTGTATTATAAAGCCAATTACACTCTAGGCACCTCTAACCTGGTATAAGTTTTAGTGTTGCTTCTAATTAAACCTATGACAGTTAACTTTTAAAATTATTGCATATCAAAAAGTGTCCTATTTGACTCCAACTCCTCCCTCACATCCATACAAAAAAAACACCTCAACACAAAGTAAAACACCAGAAACAGCTGGGAAAAGAGCAATGAACACTACAATTTGCTTTGTGGTATTGTAGTCTTGAAGGAAATTTAATGTTCAAACCTGAGTTCATGGGAGCGTTTTACTTGAGTAAATACTGCAGGACCAGGCCCTCAGGGATTTCTATGTTTTTGTATGTTTGTTTTGTTTTTAAAAGTGTAAAGTAGTGTCCTATAATCTACAATTATATCCTTGGATTTGGAAAGGACAGGGGAAAAGGAGGGAGGGAGGAAATTGAGAGTTTTAACCATTAAGATGAGGACTAGTAATTTTCTTGGAGTTAGCTCAAAACCTTCGTGATGACAGAAATATAGCTGGAAAGAAATGACACACGTCTTATATTAAAAATGAAAACCAAACTATATTAATGTCTCTCTAGTATATTTGGAACATTGGTCACCAATCTGTACATGAGGGAAATCACTACAGTGCAACAAAGGTAAATCATGGGTTCATAGATTTTAAAGGTCAGAAGTTACTATGATATTCTCATCTGACCTCCTACATAACAGAGGCCACTGAACCTTACCCAATAACTTATGCCTAAGCCCCATGACTTCTGTTTGAGTTATATCTGATCTTTTAGAATGTTATCCAGTCTTCATTTAAATACTCAAAAATGTAGTGATTTTCTGTCATTTGTAAATTGTTCCAGTCATTAGTTTCCCACAGTTAATGTGTGCCTTATTTCTAATCTAAATCTGTTTAACTTCAGCTTTCAACCATTGGATCTCATTATGTCTTTTTCTACTAGATTAAAAGAGCCCTCTACTATCAGAAATCTCTTTTCCATGTAGGTACTTGCAAACTGATCAAGTTCCCTCATGGCCTCATCTTGATTGAGCTTCTTTAGTATCTCACTATCTAGGCATGTTTCCAGATCTAGAAATATTTTTGCTGCTCTTTTCTAAACCCTTTCTATCTTGCCAACATCCTTTTTGACCCATGGATTCCAGAATTGGACATATTCCAGTAATGGTTTCATTTAGTGCTTAGAATACTATTTATTTAAATTTCTACATTTTCAAATATTTCAATTACAACACAGAATACAAAGAGTACAGTGCTCACTTTATATTTTTGATTACAAGTATTTGCCCTGTAAAAAAAATAGTATTTTTCAATTCACCTAATACAAGTACTGAGGTGAAGTCTCTTTATCATGAAAGATGAACTTTCAATGTAAAATTATGTACAAAAAACTGCATTAAAAATAAAACAATGTAAAACTTTAGAGCCTACAAGTCCACTCAGTCCTACTTCTTGTTCAGCCAATTGGTCAGACTAACAAGTTTCTTTACGTCTGCAGGAGATAATGCTGCCCACTTCTTGTTTACAATGTCATCTAAAAGTGAGACCAGGTGTTCACATGACGCTGTTCTAGCCAGCATTGCAAGAGATTTATGTGCCAGATGCACTTAAGATTCATATGTCCCTTCATGATTCAACCACCATTCCAGGGGACATGCCTCCATGTCGATGATGGGTTCTGCTCGATAACAATCCAAAGCAGTGCAGATTGACACATGTTCATTTTCATTATTTGAGTCAGATGCCACCAGCAGAAGGTGATTTTTCTTTTTTAGTGGTTCGGGTTCTGTAGTTTACTCATCTGAGTGTTGCTCTTTTAAGACTTCTGAAAGTATGCTCCATACCTTGTCCCTCTCAGATTTTGGAAGGCACTTCAGTTTCTTGAACTTTGGGTTGAATGCTGTAGCTATCTTTAGAAATCTCACATTGGTACCTTCGATGCATTTTGTTAGATCTGCAGTGAAAGTTTCTTAAAACGAACAACATGTGCTGGGTCATTTGAGACTGCTATAACACGAAATATATGGCAGAATGTAGGTAAAACAGAGCTGGGGATGTACAATTCTCCCCCAAGGAGTTCAGTCACAGATTTAATTAATGCATTATTTTTTTTAACAAGAGTCATCAGCATGGAAGCATGTCCTCTGGAATGGTGGCAGAAGCATGGGGGGGCATACGAATATTTAACATATCTGGCATGTAAACACCTTGAAATGCCAGCTACAAACGTGCCATGCAAATATCTGCTCTCACTTTCTGGTGACATTGTCAATAAGAAGAGGGCAGCATTATCTCCTGTAAATGTAAATAAACGTGTTCATCATAGTGATCAGCTGAACAAGAAGTAGTACTGAGTGGACATGTAGGCACTAAAGTTTTACATTATTTTGTTTTTGAGTGCAGTTATCTAACAAATATATACATTTGTACATTGCACTTTCACAACAAAGATTGCACTACAGTACTTGTACGACGTGAATTGAAAAATATTATTTCTTTTGTTTATCATTTTTACAGTGCAAATATTTGTAATAAAAATATACACTTTGATATCAATTACAACACAGAATACAATATATATGAAAATGTAGAAAAACATCCAAATTAGAACATCCAAATTAGAATACCAATTGAAATGTATTAAATATTGTTTAACAATGTGATTTGAACTGTGATTAATCACAATTAATGTTTTTAGCTAACTGCAATTAATTAACAGCCCTTATTTCATTAATGTTATATGCAGGGGAGATACTACATCCCACTAGATATCCCCAGGTATTCCTGGCACTGGGAGGTCATGTTCAACTAGTTCTCTCTCATAGACCCTTAATATACTTGGGTGCAAAGTATCTGGTCACCTAGATGTAGTCGTTGCTCTTTAATATCCTTCCTAAATTACATAATTCAGATGTGTATAGCAATTCTCCATTTAGATTTAATATGTCATGGTCAGCTTTTAGTACTCCATTTAATTTATAAAAAATCAAAGCATTTGGGAGAGAATAATAAGCAAGTATAGGCCAAATCTCACTCTTTTTACTCATGTAAGTACTCCCACTGAAGTCAATGAGACTATACATTAAAGGAAGCAGGACTTTGCCTTCTGTGTAATTTGTTTGTTCAGACCAAGATACTAAAAACTCATTTTTTGCTAATGAACAGCTCCCTTTTGCAAACCCAGTAGGTTTCCCAAGACATATATAAAATTATAATTAAGAGAATGCAGCTTCATGAAGTTTGGAAGAGAAACATCAGCTAACTTTATGTTCATATATTAAGGTGTCCCTTATTCATAGTGCTAAAAAAACAAACAGAAACTCAACAATTCCCAGTGGCACAATGCCAGCACCCCTTTTTATCTCACCACCCACACCTCCGCAAGTCTGTGGCTGAAAGACGATGTCCCTATTGAGAAATTGATACAACTTTGAATATACTGACACTAACTGAACCATAATATTTTATAAGATATAACTTACTGTACATTGTATCACTGTTATTACCAATGCTTTAAAAATAGTTATTTATTTAGAAACACAACAACATGTTGAAAAGTAAATTAAATGTTCATATTTTAAGACCTTGTTCAGAGAGTTTCTATCCTGGTACCGGTCTTTATCACTGGAAAAGTGTTCCATACTGTGTAAGAATAAAGCTGTTAAAAGCCTTCTGCAAAAATTCTTAAAGTTTTTATGCAAGTGAACAGCTTTTATTCTGATGAGAGAAGGATACAATCTTTTGTCATTTTAATATGACAAAAGAGCACTTGCAATTTTGCAGACACCTGGTCACAACAGTTATGTAAAATCTCTAGTAAAAGAAATCCAGTTTACAATATTTCAGTATTAATGTGTGTGGTATCAGAAACTTAGAAAGTAACTAATTTTCACATATTCCTTCATGAATTTTAGAAATCCTGGCATACATTTAAATTAAAAAAAACAAAACAAGTCAAAGAATGTGTGACTTCTCCCACTGCATGTCAACTACATACCACTACATGTTACAAACAGTTTTTGGAAACTCATAAAAGAACAATCATTTGTAAAGCAGCTACATTCTAAAAAATTTAGGTAGTGGTAACAGAATTCCAGACATAATGATTTGACCAGCCAACATTTTTCCCCTTGCATATGCGCTTTAGTATAGGACTTAGTGGTTGTGCTCTTCCTAGATGAAACTGACAGCAGATTAGCAGTTCCAATTTTAAGCAAAGTTTTTGGCACCCTCTAGAGGTTTTACTCTCACTTTCTCTCTCAACTCCCACACTGATGTAACTTAAAGAGCTATTAAAATTGGCACAATAATCATTAAAAACAAAAAGTTTTAAAAAGATAAACTTTTTAAAAATTCCTACTTGAAGTCATTTGTGTAATTACTCCAGTATTATAAACTAGGACAGAAAGGGTCATCCTGGATTGGTGTGTCTGAGATGAAGGGGAAACAAAACAACATTTATAGGTAAAATTTTATTTTCTGTTCCCTTAAATCCAACAACTCCAGACTGATCAGATGTGACAAGTAATCTCATCATATAGAACAAGAAAACAGAGGAAACTAAAGATACAGGAACACAAGATTTTGCATACTCGATCAGATCATTAGTCCACTAAGTCCCAACTCATGCCTGTGGTAGAAGCCTTTGTCAAACACATCACTCTATTTACAGAAAGGAAAAAGAAAGTGAATCAAGCAAAACAAACAATGCACCTAGCCTATTGTGCAATATTGCATATGGTTAAATAAAATCAATCTTCTTGACCTCTAGTGATAGCCAGGCTATCCTTTGAAATGTGAGATTCCATTACTTTTATCCTACCTTACATACATATGTTATTAGTAGTTAAAATTATACGGCATCACCTGCCAAGCCAAAAAAGTGTCCACATTATTTGAAATGTCAACATATTTGAAAAAGAGCATAAGAAAGCTCAAGTACCTGCCATTACAAAAATACTTCCCCCTTTAACTTTCCCTGTCTCTCTCTCTCTCTCTCTGACTAAGTAGGGGCTCAAGTAGAATATTTGTTGAGATGGTAAGACATACCATTTCTCCACATCCTGACAGAAAATTTTAATTAGCTCCAAGATCAGAGTACTGAAGGATAGTAGACACTGCAATCATCTGCTATCCACTACCATTAATATACTAGTCCAATATACTCCCTCCCTCCCTCCAAAATATTCATGCAAATCCTAATGATTCCCTAAAAACCCAAAGCAAAAGACTAGAACATAGATAATGTAAGACACTCGCTTGTAACACAAAATTCCTAAAAACCTATGTTGCATTTGTGATTGGACATCAGAAATGCTTCTTCTCTGACATACAACTGCTAAAGTTCTGATCAGCAGAATTCTTCCAGACTGTAAGACATCTAGTCAACCCAAATTATCCCCAACCAACCAGAGACCAAAATACATACTGCTGCAAATAGCTGGCATCCTATATCAGCAACAAGATCAACTAAATCTAGTAAGGACTTGCAGTATCCAACGTATCACACCAGGAACGGAAAGGTGTGACCACTCAAATCCATTACAGAATTTGTCCCAATTTGTGTTAACAGAAATTAAAATGATTTGAGATGTGCATGCTACTATGTGCATAATTGACTACTGCACCAATGTCAGTTGAAAGCAAGTGAAGAACACCTGGATCCACTGCTGACAAAGATAGTCAATGCCTACTTCAGAGAGAGAAATCTAATGATACCCTAATGAAATATGCACTAGTCAGACTGATATTCAAGAATCCATCATTAGATATCATCAGTCTCAAACTACAGGAAATGAGATTCTGGTCAAGACCAGCTGGCTCAAACTGAACCCAAGTAAGAACATAACGATGGAAGTCAGAAAGGGGCAATGCTTCAAGGAGCTGGCCAGCAGTTAACTTTACCTTCCATCAAAGGTATATGGCCTCCATTGTCAATGTATTGTGAAGCCTCAGGGGCCTATTTGATTCCTCACTAAGCTTGGATGACCAGGTAGCATCACTTCCAGATTGCTAGAAAATGTTGTTTGTTCCTCCTGGGCAAGATCTTGGCCACAGTCATCCCTGTATTTGTCACCTCCAGGCTGGATTGCTGTAACTCAGTGCATCTGAAACTGAATTTAAGACTGTGCACTGAATACAGCTTCTCTGTGGCTCAGGCAACTATGGTACCCTTCTGTGGCTCCCAATTAGCTTTTGCTTTTGATGCCAGTGTTCTAATTTTCAAAGCAATTAACGGGTCAAGCCCAGTTACCTCAAAGACTAAATTCCATAAGCTACCATGACAACTGCACTCCTTGGGACAAGGCAGAGCACAAAGCATGTGAGAGCTGGGGACAGGGCATTCTTGATCAAGTGGATCTGGCTATGGAGCAAGCTTTTAGAGGAGATCAGGCAAATCTAGCATCTGATTGTGATAGTTCTCAGGGTACCCAGGACTATAAAAGACATCTTACAACTACTTGCCTCAAGCAAGAGGAAGGCTTGCTTGATCTTAACTGGGTGTCAGCCCTCCGACACCACTAGCCTGTTAGCTACTCAAGCACTCTCCTCCAGGCTATGCCTTGCAGGTTAACAATAGGTGCATTCCTCTCTCTGATCCCCTTTGAAGTGTTCCCATTGTGTCCTTTGCCTTCATACTTACTTGAGGAAATATATTTTCAATATGCGTATCACTGAACACTCACAGTGTGTACACCAGCATGAATGATTCAATGATCAATCACTTCTTTGTACAGTACCACAACACAGATATATTCATAGTGAAAACAAACACAAATTTATCATCAAAGGGTCAAGCTTCAAGACATAGTGAATAAGGATAATGAACACAACAGGGTTACATATAAAAACCAATCATAACATGTTTTCTAGAGACTAAACTGAACAGGCTAACCTTCTGTCCTTAAATAAGTCTCATCATCACTCCCAAAACCACATCCATCATCAATGATAGTGCCCCAATAACCAATCAGCCAATTGTCTGCATCGCTGACGATTGTGTGTCAGTGCTTGAGTCTCTGCTAAGTCCATTCCTGGCAACTCTTTTATGTTGTCAATTCATCTCTTTTGTCTACCTCTTCTTCTCTTCCCCGTACTGTCCCTTGGAGAATGATCTTATATAGGACAGATGATCTTATTACATGGCAGTACCACTTCAGCTTGCACTTCTTTGCAGTTGTCAGGAGGTCTTCATATGATCCAGCGCATTGGGTGAGGAAGTTGTGGACCTCTTCATAAGTGATGTGGTCCAAGTTGGAGATACTTCCATAAAATCCTGGGTATCTCTCAACTGCCTGTATTTTCCATTCAAGTTATGCTGTAAGGATCCATGTCTCGCATGCATACAGAAAAATAGAGATGACCAGCGCATGCAGCAGTTTCAGTTTGGATTCCAGGGAGATGTTCTTATTCCTCCAAATTGGCTTTATCTTTGCCACTGTTGCTGTTGTTTGTGCAATTCTTGCCAGAATTTCTGCCTTGGATCCTTCATCAGTGATGCTTGCTCCTAAATACTTGAACTGTTTCACTGTCTCCAGCTCTTGTCCACTGACAGTGATATGTGAGCTGATCCCATCACGTTTGTTTGTCATCAGCTTGGTTTTCTCTGCACTGATTTCCATGCCGTATTTTGCGGCAGTTTCATCCAATCATTTCACAAAGTTGACAAGTTCATCTTTGCTGTCTGCCAGGTCGTCAATGTCATCAGCAAACCAAAGATTTGAGATTGTTCAGTCCCCAGTGCTGACTGTGCATCTGTGATCTTCTAGGGCATCAGCCACTATAAGCTCCAAATAGATGTTGAACAGTGTAGATGAAAGAAGGCAGCCTTGCCAGAATCCAACAGTGGTGCAAAACCACTCTCCTATGGTGCCATTGACGAGGACGGCACTGCTGGCCTTGGAATGCAGTTGTTTAATGGTAAGAATAAGCTTACAACCAACATTGTATTCCTTCATGATTGCCCAGAGAGTTTCATGACATATTCTGTCAAAGGTCTTCTTGAAGTCCACAAAGTCGTGGTAGATGTCCTGCTGGTGTTGTAAGTGCTTCTCACATAGAACACAAATGTTGAAAATCTATTCTGTGGTACTTCTTCCAGCAAGAAAGCCAGCCTGTTCTTCAGAGATGATATTCTTCTCTTGTGGCTTCAATCTGTTGAATATGACTTTTTACATCACATTGCTGGAATGGCTAATTAAGCTTATGGTCCGGTAATTTTGACACAATTGCAGGTTGCCTTTCTTTGACAGAGTGATGATTAGTGACTGAGACCACGTGGAGGGCCACTCACCAGTTTGCCAGATCTCATTACAGAAAGTCATCCTCCTCTGCTGAATCTGGACTGTCTAGGACACTAGGATCTCCATTTGTCAGGTTATATAGATCAGAGCAGAGTTTGTCCACCTATTGATGATGATACTTTCTTCTGTAAGATTGTTCCCTTCTTTGTATTCAATTGCATTAGCTTTGGTCCATCTTTCCTTAGTCAGATCTTTTACAACCTGGAAGGTTTGTTTGCTATTTTTATTATTGAGACACTCTTCAATTTTAGAGTACTGCTTTTCAATCCATATCTCCTTGGCCACCATCATTCCATTCTTGATCCTTCTGTCAATCGCTCTGTATTTATCAGCTCCCTCAGTGCTGTTCTTGTCTCTCTCAAGTTCTCTTCTATTGTCACACATTTGTGACCCATGGTTTTGTCTTCTTATGATGTTTCCCAACGATGTCCGTTGCTACCTCATTCATTACAGCATTGAAATTGTTGGTCACAGTTTCTATGTCTTCCTCTAGAGCAAACAGTGGGGCAAATTTTCTGCCAATCATTGCTTGGAATGACTCTGTAATGTTTCGGTCTAAGTCTTTCTAAGTCAAACTTGGTTCTGGTGAACTTTGGCCTGATTTTCTGCAGAAAATCCAAAAATTTAGCATCACAAGGTCATGATCACTTCCAATATCCGCATCGGGGAAGCTCCTTGTTTTAGCTCTGTTAATCCCAGAACAAAATCAGTTTTGCACCATGATGAAGTCGATCTGGTTGTGATGTATACCATTAGGTGCAAGCCAAATTGATTGTCTGGATGCTTTATGTGCTCCTAATGGGTTTGCAAGAACCAGATTGTTACAACTGGCAAACTTCAAAAGTCTCAATCTCCTCTCAGTGGTTACATTACAGAAAGGGTCACAATAATCTCTCTAATCTTCCTGTGCATCAGTATCCACTTTAGCATTCCAATCTCCCTGTATAATCAGGATATCTTTCTTGTGTACCTTATCAATGATGTCTTGGAGCTGATTGTAAAAATCTTCAATTTGCTCATCATAATAGTCCAGGAGCAGGCAACCTATGGCACGAGTGATTTTCAGTGGCACTCACACTGCCCGGGTCCCGGCCATCAGTCCAGGGGGCTCTGCATTTTAATTTAATTTTTAAATGAAGCTTCCTAAACATTTTAAAAACCTTATTTACTTTACAAAAAACAAAAGTTTAGTTATATATTATAGACTTATAGAAAGAGATCTTCTAAAAAATGTATTTTATGTATGTATTAAATGTATTACTGGCACACAAAACCTTAAATTAGAGTGAATAAATGAAGACTCATCACACCACTTCTGAAAGGTTACTGACCCCTGTAATAGTCTGTTATGGGGCATAGACTTGTACCACAGTGATATTAAACAGTACTGCCTTTAGACAGATGGAAATAAACCTGCTGGACATTGGGCAGCATCCTAATACTGAATTCTTGATATCTTTATGCACAAGAAATCCTATGCCATTGACATGTTTGTCCTCTCCACTGTAATAAAGTAAATGGCCTTCTTCCGCTAATACTTCTCCCAAGTTCTTCCATCTGACCTCAGAGATTCCTAGGAGATGCCAGGTGTATTGTTCGATTTCATACATGAGATAGAATCATAGATCATTAGGGTTGGAAGGGACCTCAGAAGGTCATCTAGTCTAACCCCCTGCTCAAAGCAGGACCAATCCCCACTTCCCTAAATGGCCCCCTCGAGTTCTTTCAACCTCCTTATTTGTCTCAATGTCTTTACATTCCATGTGGCTATGGTGATATTATCTCTTCCACGGATCCTCTTTGTTGGGGTTACACCAGTAATATATTTGTCATTTCCGCCATGGTGGATGACAGATGGTAAAGTCATTATTAACCCGGGTTGCAATCATTCTGATATGGGCATGGTTGACTTGCTCATCATATGGTGTGTCTTGGGCAAATTTCTAATCTGGTGGAGCCCATCCCTCTCCAGGTAGCCCTCTTTTGGTTGCCTTTTATGACATGCAGAAGGAGCAGTGCGCCTATTCTGTCCCTAGATCAACAGCGGAATTAAATAAGGCTCTCTCACTCCAAATGTTCTTGCATCATTTAAACCAAAAGGTTGAGGTCCTGTTTTCAGTAATGGAATCACCCTGCCTGTTACTTCCTAGGTCCAGGATAAAGGGTAGTCTTTGTTACCTTCTCCTTATAGCTTCTGAAATTCATTGTCTATACCCAGAGTCAGGATAACTCCCTGTAGTTCATTCTCCAGTGTGCTGCCTCCTTGCTGATGTCACATCCCCCTGCTGACTTCGTATGTAAATGGCTCCCCACTGTGGTGCACTGTGTAAGCATTACAATGCTTAATTGACATGCGGACCAACAGACGTGATTAAATATCCTTTGTCTGGCAGAAACCTGTTTGTCATCTTTGCCTTCATACTTACTTGAGGAAATATATTTTCAATATGCGTATCACCTATCTGTACATACATTTCACAAAGGTGTTAATGAGCAGTGTGACCCTTGCTTTTATTTAAGACCTCAATATATTCTTTGGTGAACCAGAATGTAGATACCAGGATCAGGATAATCTTGTAACCCACTTGCCAGTTGACACTGAGGGGCTTATGGATCACACTGACCATCTTCACAAAATTTTTGCAAAAATTTCCTCTTTGAGAAAGTCTTTCCGACATAAGTAATGCTTACAATATGAACACACTTTCTAATCTCAAATTCCTATCAACTCCCCTCCCTTCAAAATGCCCATCCCAAGCAGATTTTACTTTTTTTCAAAAAGGGAAAGGAGCCAGAGACTCCATGACCTGTGAGTTCACTAAGGACTTCACTATGTATGAGGAAAGTGCTTAGATAATACGGTGGTAAGTAACAGAATAAAATCCAAAAATGGAGAAGATAAACCATTGCCCTTGTGTGCAATATTTTCTCTCCAAACAAGCATATTTAGAGTGGTTATAAACCAGTTCCTGCAGCACAAACCAGTTCTTCACAAATATTTTAGAATTCTTCCACTCAGGCTTCAAAACTGAATTTGCATGGAAAAGGCAATAGTAGCATTGAGGGTGAATACACTTACATCCAGGTTAATAGTTCTGGACCCAGCAGCCACTTGTAAGACTGTCAACCACAATGTATTGTCTGCCTACCTAGAGGACCTGGCCAAGGCTGACAGAGTAATTATAAGATGGCTTTATTCATTCCTTTCTGATAGATCTTAGAGGATAGTGATGAGGAACTGGACTTCCTCTCTGTGACTGAAAGCTGAAGATTCCCCAAAGTATCTACATAGTGCCCCCTACTATTAAAAGTCAGACTAAGAGATATATCATAAGATAGTACGGGATCAATCATTACCACTATAGTGACAAGGCACAGCTCTCTCGCTCTCTCGCTCTCTCTCTCACCAGTAGCAGACAATGCTATACCCTAGCAAAAGCAGTATCAGAAAGAAAAAATTCCCAGGTGAAAACACAGGTAATGAAGCCTAGGACAAAGCTCATGAGAGCAGGAGATAAAGTATGCAGAGTCAAGGTACTCAACTATGGAACAATCTGTTGTAAAAGATAAGACTGGACAAAGCCTATCCATCTTCAGAGCACACTGCAAAATCCATCTCTCTGCCATGGCTTTCCCACCACAGGAAAATAAAACAACTAACACTTCTGTGCCCCCATCACATAATTAAGTCAGCACAGCCTCGTAGAACTTGGAAATGGCAACAGAAGCAAAGTCCATTATGATGTCATCTTTGAGCAATGCTCTGCCAATCTAAATTAATGTATTTAGCACTTCAATGCTATAGTGAAAGCTTCATTAATACTTAACGTGCAGTTGGCTGCAGCTCAAGGTGTAGCTGGTGTGAAAAGGGAAGCTCTTGGAGGAACTTACAGAAAACATGATTTATGCCAATGCTGTGGATATCTGCCTACTAATCATCGTATAGTGCATGCTCTTGGAGCCTTACTAAACTGATTGGTACTACTAGACTCCCAAGTATGGTTTATAAATTTTCATTGTGGTGGGATTTCTAAAACCCTAGAGTGTGCAGCATTTGAGACGCAAAAGGAAGATAAACTGAACTCTAGTCAATAAACTAGGTGAATAATGGAAAAAGCCCACCTTTCCATTTCATTTTGACAAATTATCTAGGGGGAGGGGCGGAGTGAGAGGTATCCCATACTCCTGGACTGCTCTCCAGGTACCTACAAAGTGAGATTTTCTTGGAATTCTTGCTCTGCTCCCAGGAGATGTACAATGCACTTTTGCTTTTCTTAAATTGGGTCCAAAAAGAGACAAAGCAAAGAACTAGTTTTAGCTTGTTTTTCGTTTCATGCTGACTGAAAGGTAGAGAATCTTAGTTCTGAGAAACGTCCCAATCCTCCCCTGCAATGTGGAGACTGCTTAAAAATAATAAAAGTAAGAAGACAATCTGGAAGGAACAGGAACAAAACGTAACTCCTCTCAGAGGAAAGTCAGGATTAGAACCTTCAGAGGAAGCCATTAATTTGCTCTCATTATTGATGCTAACTGTCAATCACTGATGATCTTAGCATGATCCTGGATTAGTGTATCAGAAAATAAAGTCAGACAAACGTTTAGTGAGATTCTGCCAGCTTCATCATAATTTCACAATCGAGGTAACTTTTCTATCCCAAGGGCAGTATTTTACACTGCTATATGTTGAAAAACAGACACCAACTTATTTTACTGCATTTTTTTATTTTTAATTAATCTGTGCACACATTTAACCTGAAGAATTCTAAAAATGGGATGCTAATGCTGCATCACCCATTTTATGGGTTTTTTTGAGAGCACAGGTTATGTGATCATGTCCAATAAGCCATTGCCACCTTCTGTGAAAAGAAAAATATCTAAGGTTACAAATTCTACTTCCATTGATTTCAGTGGGGGCAGGACTGGTGCATACTGCAGTTTCACTCTATCTGGAAAAAAAAGACATGACAAATATATTTACATAACAGTGGTTTGAGGCTCTTAGAAAACTTGTCAAAAGAATTTATTTTGAACCAGCTATGTATTTATGGACAGCATAGAGACGAGAAATGCGGCTATACAATTGTAGAAAGCAAGAAAAAAAGGATTTGGGCCAGTTTACATAAAAGATCTGAGACCTTTGAGATCTTCTATATAAGGTTTCACTTTATCTCCCTGTTCCAAAACAAACTAGGAAAGACTGCATGATCAAGTGGCTAGGGCACTGGCTGGGATTCAGGAGACATGAATTCTAGTCCCAGCTTTGCCACTAACCTGTGGCATGACCTTAGACCAGTCATTACACCTCCTTTTGCCTGTTTTCCCTCCCAACCTTGTCTACTTAGCTTCAGGGACAGCTCTAGGCACCAGCAAAGCAAGCACCTGCTTGGGGCAGCCCATTTGCAGGGGCAGCAGGGAGCCAACCTGGGAGCTGAGAACCAACAGGAGGCTCTGGGAGCTGTAGTTCCTTGGTTAGCTCTCTGGCTATAGAGCCAGCACTGCAGCAGGGAAAGAACTACATTTCCCAGCATTCCCTTGGCCACTACCAACTGGAAAGGAAGGAGGGGGACCTCATGCAGCAGCATGCTGCGCGTGGAGCGTGGTAAGGAGACCATATTTTAACATTAAAAAAACAGGACACTCCAGGGGGAGGGAAGCCCCATTCTGCCGCCATCCACTCCCTCCGACTGCCCCCCACAGAAATCCCAACCCATCCAACTCCCCCCTGCTCCCTATCCCCTGATCACCCCCTCCCGGGACCCCTGCCGTTAACTGCCCCCCAGGACCCCATCCCCTATCTAAGTGCCGCTGGTCCTTGTCCCCTGATTGCCCCCTCCCGGGACCCCACCCCCTATCTAAGTGCCACTGGTCCTTGTCCCCTGATTGCCCCCTCCCGGGACCCCACCCCCTATCTAAGTGCCGCTGGTCCTTGTCCCCTGATTGCCCCCTCCCGGGACCCCACCCCCTATCTAAGCCTCCGTTCTCCTTGTCCCCAACTGCCCCCTCCTGAAACCCCCCCCAAACTTCCACCCAGGACCCCACCCCCTTCCTGTCCCCTGACAAACCCCGGGGACTCCATGCCTATCCAACCGCTGCCTGTCCCCTGACTGCCCCCCCCGAACCTCTGACCCATCTAACTCCTCCTTCTCCCTGCCGCTGACTGCCCCCCGAACCTCCACCCCATCCAACCCCCTGTGCTCCCTGTCCCTTGACTGCCCCCTAGAACCCTCTACCCCTTCTCCAACCTCCCAGCCCCCTTACTGTGCCACTCAGACCAGCGTGTCTGGCTCCATGCAGCTCCAGACACACTGCTGCATACATGTTGCCGTGCTCCCCCGTGGAGCCCACAGCGCCCTGCCCCCCCCACACACACACACACCCAGCACCTGCCTTCTAGATTTGAACACCTCGAAATTCAGGAGTGCTCAAGCTCAGTGTGGGCAGCTGTTACTTCATTTCTCCCAAATCAAATATACTTATCCACTGTAACTTGCTGTAGAAAAAATAGGATAAAATTGAGCAAGAAATGCTTCCTAGTGGTTATTAGGACTGGAATTGCTATTTTCAACAGTCATTGCCTTTTTTGTTTGTTTGTTTAAAAGGAACATTGCATTGGCAAATTCCCCACAGAAAGAAAGAGTGGAACAAACGAATAATAAAGGCACCTCAACTTCTCCTCTTTTATGGAGGTCTGTCTTATAATATGCATCCAGATATCCTCCAATCAGAGAAGCTGAAAATTGTTCCACTTTACTGCAGCTCTGTAACCATATGGGAACCAATCCTGTCTGTGTTTTGTGCACATCCAAAATTCCTGCTGAATGACCCGCCCTGGGAGCGAGTTACTAGTGACCCAGGGCTGTGGCAGAAAGAGGTTGCAGGTGTGGGGCGGGGAGCCCAGGGCTGGGGTGGCAGGAGATGTGGGGGGGGCACTGGTGGAGGGGAAGAGGGGAGCCCAGGGCTGAGGTGGCAGCGGGGTGGGGGGAGGGCACTGGTGGGAGGGAAGGAGGAAGCCCAGTGCTCCAGCGGCAGGGGGTGTGGGTGGGGTGGGGAGAGCTCAGGGCTGGGGCAGCAGGAGGGTGCGGGGGGGGGGGGAGCCCAGGGCTGGGACGGGGAGCAGCAAAATTTTTTTTGCTTGGAGAGGCAAAAAACCTAGTGTCGGCCCTGCTTAGCTTGTGACCTCTTCAGGATAAAGACTCTCTCTTATTTGCAAATTGGAGAGGGATTAGAAAACATGCCTTATAGGGATTGTGCTCCTTAAATCTCTTTGTTCAGCTTATCAAAGAGAAGGTAAAGGAATGACTTGATCACAATCTATAAATACCTATATGGTGAACGGAAATTTGATAATGGAGGGCTCGCCAGTGTAACAGACAAAGGTATAACAAGATCCAACTGCAGGAAGCAGAAGCTAAGCAAATTCAGACTCAAAATAAGGCTCAAATTTTTAAACAGCGAACAATTTATCAAGGGACGTGATGGATTTTCCATAAGTCGAAAGCTTTAAATCAAGATAGAAAAACATCCAAAGAGGAATGTTCTAGTTCAAACAGGAATTAATTGAAGGAAGTCTTAGGGCCTCTGTTACACAGGAGGTCAGACCTGATGATTACAATGGTCCCTTCTGGCCTTATAACGTATGAATCTTTGTGTTTCTACAGAGCCTAGCACAATGAGGTCGTGGGTTTGTTTGGGACATCTGGCCAACCCTATAGTACAACCACCCTACTACTACTAGTACTACTACTACTACTAATATATTTAGTTGCTTAAGGAAGTCTGACAAATTGTCACTGCTCTCCATCATCCCATCTTCATTCTTGCATACCATCTTTATACACACAACAGTTAATGAATATATAGCACATGGTTTTCTAAATATGCACATTTCTTTTGGTTGAAGAGAAGGATATGGTCATATTCCATTCTGTATGTGAAGACATTCATGAAGTGTACCTGTGAGGATTGTTCTTATTACTCTTTGTTCAGTGCTAATGATATGCTATGTGCTGATGATTCACTCAGCATTAGTATTCTGGAAAATGAGTTCTTGTCTGGACCAAACCTAAGTGATGATAGAATTTGTTGTGCAGCCTTCCACACAAAGCATATGAGAGACCAGCATCCAGACAATTTTCTTGGCACAGAGAGGGTGCACAGGTACCCCTATGAGGACATGATGCGTAGGCTCCTCTTTGACCTACACAAGGTTTATATGAAGCAAAGGACTTTGCAGTGGCCCTCAGCACCATGGATGAATTTCACTCTTATAGCTGAGTTCTAATATCCAATGCATACTGCCAGCATAGGATCTTGGGAGAAAAATAATCAGCTTTGGTAGTGGACCTTTGTCTGTTACACTGGCGAGACCTCCATTAAGATGTGTGGTAGTGGCTGCAGTATGGCAGACAGTAAGAAAGAACCCATGGTGTTTAAAAATAAAAAACAGTGTAGTTATCTTTAAAGTATAAAAATTACATAAAAAATGTAATCCATTAACAGCCAAACACCATTATTTTCAAGGTTAAATCATTTTAAGCCATTTTAGAAACAATTGTTTATAATGGGGCACCTATATTCTTTTAAAAACAAAAGCATACTACACCAAATTCAAAGCTGAAAGGGCAATAATGCTACTTTCTGCATTTGTTTTTTTTTTATGAATGCTAGGCAAGAGCTATTACACATATGCTATGTTTAATGCTAAATTCTTCTAGCACAGCAGCAGTGAAGCTTAAACAGAGATCCCTTTTTAACTCTTCTACTCTACACTTACCATGACAAAAATTAAAGCATCAAAGCACATCACATAACACTCTGCAATTCATTCAGTTTTTAGCAGTATAAGTCATCCTCCAGATAAAGATCTAAAAATTAATCAAATGAAAACAAAGAGATGGAGAGGGAACACTATTCCACTCTTACTTTTAATTCTTCTTCCTATGAAATCTCAACTGTGGAGCTGTGTTTCATAAATACTTCCACACTGTGTACGAAGGCATCTGAGAGGTTGTGGTATTGTAAAACATCATTACAAGTTTCTAATCTTCTAGATAGCATCACAAAAAATTGTGGAAGAAAACAGAGAGAGAACTCGAACTATTGCATCTTTTCTTAAATTTTGCAAGTACAAATTCAAATAGTGCAGATATTTTAGTGTTGTCACCTTTCAACTATATAGGCATCAGCCTAAGCCCTTACACCTAGTGAGGCCCTTCCTGAGTTCCAGATGTAACTCAGTCCTCCTATTTAACTGAAACCCAACTCATTGTGCAAGCTGGGGGTGCTGGGTGTTGTAAACCTCATCTACTACCCACTCCTAGTGATTTGAAAGGAGGGGTTGTTATTTTTAGTTGAATGGCAGGAGATAGAGGGAAGGGTTCCAGTTAATTTGTTTAAAACTCAAATAATGCTAAAAATATTTTTCTATAACATATATAGCATATACACAGTACATGATAGTACAGCATAAAGGTTTATTGACTCTCATTTGAGATGACCCAGTCATAGCTTCAGAACTCATGAGTTATTTGGCCATCCAAAGCTCATGCTGAAATATCACAACACATCGGCTTGCGTTTGCTCTGTCTCCCTCTGTATGTGTGCATACTGTGATAGACCCAGGCCAGCTGGGTACAGCAGAATAGCAGATGGCAGATATACTGGCCACTGGATTAACAGTTTTCTGTTCCCTGACTGATCAGAGCAGGGGCTGCTCCAGGCTAATGAGAGCACCTGACTAATTAACCTGCAAAGAGTCAGGTGAGGCCATTAAGCTAATGTGACCACCTGACTCTAATTAAGGCCCCACTGATACTATAAAAAGGGCTCACTCCAGTCAGGCATGGGAGAGCCAGGGAGTCAGAGGAGAGGGAGTGTGGCTGAAGGGTTGGTTAATGAAGACACCCTCAAACCATTGGTAAGGGAGCCCTAAAGTAAGGGAGAAGCAGGAGAGCTGTGGGGAAGCAGCCCAGGGAAATGTAGCAACTCAGCCAATGAAAGGTTGGCTGCCAACAGCTGCTGCCATTAGGGTCTCTGGGCTGGAACCTGGAGTAGAGGGTGGGCCTGGGTTCCCCCCAACCCACCACTACAGGAACATCTCCTGTGAGGGGATGTCAGGCCCCTGTCAGGAGGCTAAACTGTTCTGAAATAAGCCCCCAGGGACCAGGGCTGGCTTTAGGCCGATTTGCCTGATTCCCCCGAATTGGGCCCTGCGCCTGAGTGGGCCCTGCGCCCGCAGCGTCTCTCCCGGAAGCAAAGCTCTGCGTCTCCCAGAAGCAGCAGCTGTTGCTACTAGGCAATGAGAGATGCTGGCCGGCAGAGGGCTGAGGCAGAGGCAGCCCTGTGGGTGTTGCAGGTCAGCAGGGGGAAGGGGGAGAAGGCACATGTGCTTTGCAGCCTTCCTTCCCCTCCCCTCCCCCCAGCACTTACCTGGAGGAGATGCCGAGGGAGCTTCTGGTCCAGTGGGAGACAGGAATCTCTGGAGTGGACCTCAGTCACCTGAGCAGCTGCTGGGGCTTCCAAAGGTGAGTGTTTGACCCTGTGATTCCCTGTAGGTTTGTAATATTGGGTTGGTTTTGTGGTTTTCGTGGTGTTGCTGTTTGAGGGTGAGTTTGTGCCTGCCTGTGTCTGTTTCAAAACTAAAGTCGGGATTGTGTAATGTAACCCAGGAAAAAAGCCCCAAGCTGGTACTTAGTGCTGTGAACTCCAGGTGAGAGAGAGAGGGAGGTTTGGAGGAGGAAATTAAATACATCAACAGGGGAGAATGCGAAAGGTCTGCAACATGGCAGGCTGAGACTTATCTCCCCTCCACAAGAGGGGAAACGGAGGCACAGAGTGATCTGATTCCCCTCTGCAAATTATTTTGCAAAGGAAGGGGACTGGGGCTCCTATCCAAACCAGTTCCCTTCCCATCAACTCTGCTTTCCTTGCTGAAAGACTGCTGTAGGGGCTGAATATTTCCATTAAACTATGGCTCATTCATTTGCCCTACAACAATAAATTAGATGGGCTTGGGGGGGGGGCTATTCCCCCCCCAAAAGCTGTGTGGATATTAAGGTTTTTTGAGGGGGGGGCATGATAATATTCCAGATCAATCGAATGCCCAGCTCAGCTTTCCAGCCATCCAGCAGTTCTAGGGCAGGGAAGGAAGGTGTTCTTGGTGCAGAGTGGTTGCAAAACAGGGGTGAATTTAGTGGCAGGGAGGAAGGTCTGGTTGAAATCTCGCCTGATGCAGCCATACAGAATCACTGGCAGTGCTGGGAGAGGCCAGGAGTGGAAACAGGTGGCCTGAGGGTGGGAACCCATTTGCTCTCCGTCCTGGGCTCTGGGATGGACTAGGCTGGGTGGTGGGTTCAGTCTAGTCTTTCAGCAGGTTGCTCTCACTGGGGTTTGTGGTTTTCATCTGGCTACACCGAAAAGATCAAACAAGCCCAGTAGAAAAGGGGAGTGAGAGAGGCGGGAAAGGGTGTGTAAGGGGTTAAAGTGACCCGTCAATGAAAGAGTAAAACCAGAGTTTGACTGGGTTTCCCCCCAGCTACCACTCCTGCAAACGCTGGGCAAGGGGCAGCCCCATTCCCCACCAAGGCTATGGTGAGGGGCAGCAGAGGAGGAAGGAAGCCACATGTGATGGCAGTCCCCTCTCCTCCTGTCCCCCCAGCACCCACCACCCCCTCTCTGGCCCCCAAACTGTCCCAGAGCCTGCACCCACCCCTCTGCACTCACTCCCAGAGCCTGCACCCCTCCACCTCCACCCTTCCTGCACTCCACCCCGTGCCCCAGCCCGGAGCCTGCACCCAGCACCCAACCTCCGTCCCACTCAGCCTGGGCAAAGCTCTGGCTCCCAGCCCCTCTCCAAGGGTTGCAGCTGTCTGGAGGTGCTGCCTTCCACACCTTCCTAATTCACATCTCATTCATTCAACAGGGCAATTGATTACAAAGTGGGAGGAAGATCTTATTCTACTCCTAGCAAAAAGACATTTTTCTTTTACCTTAATTACACTACCTTTGGGGCCTGCTATAACATATATTACCAAGGTTCAATACAAAATCATATAAAAGTTATACAAAAATGCATAACGCAGAGATTTATCTACAACTACATTGACTGACTGCTGTGTGCAGTAATATAGTAACCCCTGGGTCTTTGAATGAGGCTTTATACTTGGGGGGAGGGAGGTGAGGAGGCAAGTAGCAGGTGGGCAAAGAGGCAAGCACTGAGCCAGCAGAAGTTCTAGGGGCGGGCATGGGGGTTTCTGACAGGGGAGGGAGAAGGTGAAAGGAGGCGAGTGATGGGTGGGGGACTGACTAGGAGGGATGCAGCAAGCCAGTTGGGGGCTAGGGGGTGAAGAAGGGTGTGATGGTGGGGCTGAGGGAGGGAGGGGGCAGGTCCTATTTTACTGCTGTGATCTGCTCACCCCATGCGTGCCGTTTCTTCCTGCCCCCACCCCCAACCTTGTTTCAACAGGGCAGAGCTGGGGAAGGAGGGTTTGTTTCCTGGGGGGGGAAGGAGGGGGCAATTTTATATTAATAAGGAAATATTTTATAAATTTTAATAAAACAAACATTAGTGAAGAAAATCAGTTGTACAACTATCAAAACAAATATGAAAGTGCAAATCAGCTAATTATATGATGCAATGTATGTAATATATAATTTTGTTGTTATTTACATAGTCATGGAAAGTAAATAATACATGGAAGAAATGAAAGGGGTTTTTTAAGTGTTCTTTTGTTTTAGTCATCCCTGCTGGGGCCCCATCGAAACTGTTCAAATTGGGCCCCGCACTTCCTAAAGCCAGCCCTGCCAGGGACAACAGACTGTGGGAGTTCTCCCACCAATCTCCTTGCTGGCCTATGCTGAAAAGGGCTCAGTAGACTGGCCCTAGAGAGAGAAGGGCTATTTGGAGGGTCACAGTGAGCCACTGAGGCTAGCATAAACTGCCTAGAAGCGCTGGACCCACAGGGGCAAGGTCAGAGCTCTGCCACAGTACATACTCACAAAAACATTTCTACAGATATACACTGTCTTTATTATAATATACTCTTAAATGCAGTTTCAGCCACAAAGAACTTTGAAAGTTATTTAAAATAACCACTAAAATGTTTCTAAAAGATTCTCATTAAAATGTTTTTTATTTTACTTCAAAACCCAGCTCCCACAAACTTCAACTACATGAGAAACTCAGGTTTCATTTAAAAAATAAGTTACTAGCACTCATAGTTGTAGAGAAAAAGTGTGAACATGTACCCCAACATACCTTAGACTTTTTCAGAAATCAGGCAACAAAGAAAAAATATTACTACTTTTAAAAAAATCTCATTAATTTTAAGCCAGTCTCATGAGATTTTGGGGGCTGACAATGTTTGAATGTGTAAGGTTCACCACTAGAGACCTTACAGCAGTGCAGCTGTACCGATGCAGCTGTGCTACAGTAAGATCTCTCATGTAGCCTCTCTATGCTGACAGGAGAGAGCTCTCACATCAATATAATTAAACCACCTCCAACGTGTGGCAGTAGCTATGTTGGCGGGATAAGCTCTCCCCCCGACAGTGCTGTGCACACTACCACTTACACTGCTGAAACTTATGTTGCTCAGGGCTGTGATTTTTCACACCTCCGAGTGACCTACGTTTTGCCGAAATAAGTGGTAGTGTAGACATGGCCAAAGAGAGCAAGGCAAAATGGAAGCAGTTGGTAAATCAGATATTGGTGATAGCTGAAGGCAGAATGCCATACTAGATGGGCCAGTGATCTGATCCAGTGTAGCAAAACCTATATTCCTAAATGTAAACTACCTTCTGTGTTCTCATACTGGCTCCTCCTGTCTCGTTAATTCAATTACACCATAATCAAGTGTTTGCCACATCAAAATTATTTTCATACAAAGAACTGTCAAAAAAGACACTATTTTTGAATTACTAAGTAGTGAATCACACAGGAATAGCAAAATAAATAAAAACAAAACAATGTTCATGACTGAAGGACTACTTGGGAAGTATGAACCTCCCATTAAAATCAGCTGTAGTTTTGCAGCTGATTTCAATGAGAGCAAGATCAGACTCAATATTGAGAAGAAATGTAATAACTATACATTCTGTGCCACATTTCCACATTATTATAAGGATTATGTAATATACTGTCATACGCAGATGAACAATTTTAGCAGTTGACTCCCACTAATATCCATCCACAAGTACAATGAATGTCATAATTCCAAAATGTTGTATATAAATTTGATGTGTTTTTTGCATACAAGAAATGGTCGCTTTTTTCTTTGAGGGGGCTTATGTGACTAAAGGAGTGTGGCAAGAGATGTAAAGAAAAAAGGAACCTGGAGATATACCTTAGATCTTTGTGCTTCAGTTATCAATGAAAAATGTACAGGTTTGATATAAATATTATAAGCATCTTGAAAGTTAAAATGTTTGTCAACTTATTTGTTCACATCAGAACAAAAATGCCATAGAACTGATTAAAAAATATATTTAACTATATACAGCCAGATTTAGGACTGATCTTGAAATTCCCTCTCAGGCAAAAACTTCCATTGCATCACTGGCAGGTTTTCCTGATTAAGCAGTGTTAGACAGCACCATAGGTTTTATATCAACATATTCGTAACCTCAGTTTTTGCTTTGGAAAACAGAAAAATGCATCAGATTAAGTTGGCTCCCCAAATACAAGGCAAAGGGAATAAACAGTACAAACCTTATTTGCACATTACAATACAAGACCTTAGTACCCTTATACGATTCCTAATAGAATAGGGTGTTTCGGGTTTTTATTAAAAAGGTATGAGATTAGAAACATACATTGTCAAGACATGTTTTAAATTGGGACACTATTCAATATAAATCAGGAAGTTAAATGATTGAATTAGTATCCTTTTGTGCCATTTACAACATTGCACCTGCCTACCCCCCGCCCCCATGCCTCTTGTTCTGGTTTGCCATTTACAGCATCACAGTGTTTCATGGCTCTACTTTAGATAGCAATTATAAAGCAGTGATTGTAAAGCAGAAGATATTCCGCTGTGCCTCTGGCTCCTTTACAAACTCCACTGGAAGTTTTATTGACAGCTTTAGAGTTGCCCGTCACACTGTTAGACCACTGGTAGTCTGAGTGGTCCTGTCAACAGAGACATATTTTAAGATTCACTTTTAGGTCTGGAGAATTCATACACATTCCTGCACAAATCACTCCGTAAATGTTTGTACAAGCATTAAGCAGGTTAGTATCTACATGACCATATGTATTTGGTTTGCATAATTATACCTGTTCTCCAATAATGTCAATTTATGGACCATACAGTTATAGTTTTTAGATGAATAAAGAGCCAAGTCACATCTTCTCTGCCAAATACAACCTCACATATCCTAGCTTGTGAGTGAATACTTTAATATTTTTCTCTGTGTGCACTTTTTTAATGACATGTATGGCATAGCACATACTTATTTAGCAAAACTACTTCATTTCTTCCAGGTTCTTCTGGCATCCATTTTTTAACAGAGTATTTGTTTTGGGGAAATGTAAAAGAATTAGAAACTAAATCTTACTACTTTATTTCAAAAGGTATTTTAGTGGCCAGCTAATTATAAAAAGTGTTGCGGTCCAATAAGGGAAGTAATACAAGGTGCAATTGGACATGATAATCTGGAGGAAACAAAAACCCTTCCCCCGTTTGTTTAACCTCCCTTGCGCTCTACATGTCGTCTATGCTGCTGGTTTGGTGAGACGCTTGTAGAAGCTGGCTGCAGCTTCTCTATGCCTGCAGGGGACTCTCCCACTGTAGTGAGTGTGACAGTGCACTCCATATGATGTTATGAAAATATGCTAATGAGTATGAATATAATGTAACTGGAATATGTTTTATGCAAAATGTCTCTTGTAAGGTATTACAAAGCTTATGATCTACTGAGTTTGTTCATCCTATTTGTATCTGAAACTAGAAATATCAAATATAACTCTGAGGTCCTACTGTAATTATGCAAAGTGTGGGCCATTAATGGTGGCTTGGAATCTTGATGGCTCCCATTAACCAGGACAACTGGTTGTAAATGGCTCCATTTACTTGTAAGCCTTCCTGTATAGGTGTGTGCTGGCAACTGGGTAATGAAGTCTTACAGTTACATGTGATCATGTCACCTGAACTGGAATCCATCTTTAACCTAGTGCTTTTCTATTTAGAAGGAAGGTTGGGAACTCAGAGGGGAAAAAGGATTCCCACCTTGTGCAAAAGATATAAAGGGGAACAGAACAAAGGGGGCGGCAGTCCTGAGAAATCCCCCTAGCTACCACCTGAGCTGGATGAGTTTTACCTGTATTCAGTTTTCTTACTGCATTAGGCTTAGACTTGCATGTTTTGTTTTATTTTGCTTGGCAATTCACTTTGTTCTGTCTGTTATTACTTGGAACCACTTAAATCCTACCTTTTTGTAGCTAATAAAATCACTTTTTACTAATTAGCCCAGAGTAAATATTAATACCTGGGGGAGGTGGTGGGGAACAGCTGTGCATCTCTCTCTGTGTTATAGAGGGCAAACATTTTATGAGTTTACCCTGTATAAGCTTTATACAGGGTAAAACGGATTTATTTGGGGTTTGGACCCCATTGGGAGCTGGGTATCTGAGTGCTGGAGACAGGAGCACTTCTTAAGCTGTTTTCAGTTAAGCCTGCAGCTTGTGGGGAAGTGGTTCAGACCTGGATCTGTGTTTATAGCAAGCAAGCGTGTCTGGCTCAAACAAGGCAAAGTACTGAAGTCCCAAGCTGGCAGGGAAAACAGGCTCAGAGGTAGTCCCAGCACATCAGGTGACAGTCCCAAAGGGGTTTCTGTGATCCAACCCATCACAGGGGGATCCCAACAGGAGACAAAATGGATGATTTCCCTTTGTAGCACAAAAGAGACAGAAAATGTGACCTTGTACATACATATTCTTGAACTGTTAAAAATGGGAGTCAGAGGCAAATTATGGTGTATCTGTATTGCATAACACTACCATGACATTAGTTTTAGATATGTCTCATTATCGTAACTAACATTTTACCATTATTTCAGGTATGAGTTTGTTTTTTCTCCTGTTCTTACATATTATACTCAATCACATTTTTGCTTTTCTTTCATCACTGAACGCTTGGATTGGGCCAGTACACAGCAGTAGGGTCTACTAGCATCTCTCTGAAGTTGCTAGCTTGTTCTCCAGATAAATCTCAGCTTTCGTTTATTAAAAAAAAAAAAAACATACCCTACCACCACTTTTCCCCACCCCAATTACAAAGGAGAAAATGTCAAGGAACCTAACATAGTCCAGGACCATATTCAAACTATACTGAAGGACAAGGTCAATAGGTTGAGAGAGTACATGACTGTAATGTGAGTATCTGTGTAATCTGCTATGACTAATGTCATATTCTGATAACTCACATGGGTAGAATTTATTTTGTGGGCAGACCTTAGAGTATCACCACCACCTCCTCCCTCAATTTAATGTTGTCATTTAGCAAGTGCCTGCAAGTAGAGGACTTTCTCTGACCCCCAGAATACATTGTATTCAGGTAGATAGTGCCTACGTACTATGGCATCTATAAATACTTCAGTTAGATACATACATGGAAAGATACAGTCCAAACTAAAGGCATGAGATGGAACTCAACTGAGCACAGCCGGAAAACTTCCCAATAACAACAAAAGTCACAGCGTGGATTCACTCATAGACGTAGATGGCTTCCCTACAGCCAGTTAGCCTGGAACATCTCAGAGATTTAAGGTGTTTGAGCATTCTGATATTAGTTAAAGCTTATGCTGCATTTGACTAATGTACTACTATATGAGGAAATATCTTTTTCTGATGAGATGAAGCATATAATATATCTTGTTAAAAACCATGTACAGTTCCTTATTTTATAAAGCTGTGCAAAATCCCAGTAAACTGAGCTGAACTCATGTTACAAGATATTCTGAAAGTAAGGGTTTTTTTTTGTTTTTCTTTTTTTTTTATTCTATACAAACCAAGAGAAGGTAAACTTTCAGTCTGGTTAATAAAAGTCAGCTTCTATATTAAAATATTATTTACATATAAACTAGAAAGATTAAATACTAATTATTCAGCATGCACTCTAACCAAGAATTCACAAATCTCTCTAAACAGCATCCACGAGACCTCAGAGAATAGCAAATAGTCACCATGCTTAAGCGGAAAAAACAGAGCTGAGAATCACAATTAATGTGAGCTCAGATAGGCTTGACCATATTTCATTTAAAAATATCCACAGGGAATGGGTAGAGAAGGTAAATAAGCAAACTTCAAACTGTTTTGCCAGTAAGGGAGAGAAGCTGGCACATAGGTACAGTTTTATAACTGCATTGGTAATGGGTGAATCTGGCCATTCTGCCTTTGACTCTCCAAATAGAAAGAAAGTGAAGTTGTTGCTGCACAGAGCCAAAGAACACAGAGACTGTAGTCCAGGAGAGCATACTTCCTCCTTTTGAATGAGAAAGAGGAGCATTCTTTGTCTTTTGGATGTTCACTATGCCAGTGACCATGCAGAATTAGCATCTGCAGTGATTGAGAAAGTGCAGAATGAGAAGTTAGTGGACTTCCACAAGCTGAGCAGAAATGTATGACTTCAAACTGTATTAGACAAAATTTAATACTACCAACAGTTATGTTAAACACTTATTTCCATTCTATGAATGTCTCAAGCATATGTTAAAGACTTATATTTAACAGAAGCATACATTAAATGCATGCTAAAAATCATTTTATGGACTCTGTTAAACATTAAGTATTTCTTTGTATCATGATTATTTGTGTTTCAATCTGCAACTAAAAAAACCAATCTTTGATTTTAAACATTCATTGATTTGACCTGTGTGATTCATGTTAATATCTATCTGTCAATCTTTCTCTGAAGAGATTACAGTTACAGCCCATCAAGGTCCTTGAGTGCACTGTGCAATACTGTACCTTGCTCTTATAAAGACAAAGAAGAGGTGCATGAAATCCAGGATGTGTAAAATAAATAATCTTGAGCATCTGAGCACATCAGGAAAGGACCATCTCAAACGTGTACATGGAGAGTAGCTGGTGACACAACCTCTAAAGTCTTAAAAGTACAGCCAATTTTATCTGTAATATGGGGAGAGGGAACAGTGTTGTACATCTGCAGAATGGGCCAATGAATAGGATACTATGCATTTAAAAAAAAAAGAATGTTTACAAAGGAGAAGGCGTTAGCAAGCCTAAAGAGCAATTCATCTAGTTCAGGCCTCATGAAGATGGAATTAAGAAAAATATTCTCTCCATAGTGAGCCAAATATCATCCTCCTGATTCATGTAGAAAGCTGAAAAAGTTGGGAAAATGGATTCCACAGCCTAGGTAACAATATTGCCAACTCCAGGTGTTCAAAATGCTGCCCAAACTACCGTGAGCTCGGTTTAAAAACCATGAGACTCTAAAAAGTAACAAATTGGGACAGGGGTTATTTGCTTTCTGGAATTTAAGTCTCTGGGGTAATACAAAGGCAGTGAGTGTCATGTTTTCAAGCTTTTCTCCAAAACCAGCATTAGAAACTTTTTTTTTTAAAAACAAAACTGAAATCAGCACATGACTTAAGTAGCTAGAGTTTTAAGAGAATCACCAAGCGTGGTAAAACTCATGATAATATCACACAAGTTGAAAAAGAGTAAAGAGCCCTGGTTAAATCATATTCCACAATGCAACTATTAAAAATTTCAAAACAAGAGAAACTTACACGTTTGCTTTATTAGATGCATTCTTCAGCATATCCAGTCACACAAATACTTTTTAAAACTTACACACTGCACTGAAGGGCAAGTTGTCACATACTGTCCCTCTTATGAGGTGTGAAGGGCCCTAGACACAACAGAGTCTATTGATTCTGCTATGCTTGGGTGAGAAGGGTGAAGGTCCCATAGCCCTGTGGCCTAGAGCACTTGGAGACCCACTCTACTTTCCTAGAGGATTTCAGAAGGGTCGGTGGATCTGTAATTATCTGGCAGTACTCCCTTCTTTTGAGGCAAGAATCCTTAGGAGATACTGCAGCCTCAGCTTATAGCAATGCCTTTGGGAAATTATTTGCCCTAAAAGGAACATATCCATAAACAATTGATTCCTTCGGTATTTTCAGTATACCAACTACTTTTGATAATATGTTGAGAATGTTAAGATGGCAAAAAAAAAAACAAAAAAACAGGCAGTACCAAAATGTTTGTGCACAGTCTTAACATTTCCTCTTGTACATGTTGCACTATAATGAAGTTTTAGGTATGCAGCCATACATCACTATTTCCACAGGACCCCTATTTCTTTTCAGGGCTTCCTTGAATCTAAGGCTGTAGAAAAGACACTATTTCTCAAGTAATAAAATATTGTTTATCCGGGACGTTATGACTATCATAATTTGCAAAAGCAAATTAGCTCGCTAAACAATTTGAAAAGGAAATTCCACTTTCAATTTCTGGTGACAAAAGACTTAAGCATAAAATGTGTTCCTTATCCTATCTCAACTCTTTCCTCCAAACAAACTATAGATTTGTTTTAAACAGTATCTTATCTTTTATGGTTCAAACAATCAATATATTTAAAGTTTTGACTATCATATAAGCAAAAATAAATAAAATATTGCTGCAGTACAATTCTCCCAAAATAAAAGATGTATTATAGATTGATTCATATACGTCTCCATGTCATCAGCTTCCTATTACTTTATTCCAACTATAATACATGCATTTGATTTTTAGTTACTACCTAAAACCTGAATTAAACTCTCATATCCACAAAGTGCCTCAAAATTGTATTAGAGACCTGATGAGAGGCTTAGATGTATCTTATGACCAATTGATATCTTTCTACCCCCTCAAAAACCCCAGAGGTCTTAACAGTAGCTTCTCATCCATATTTTTGATGGAAGATCTCCTCAAATGGTGTGACGAAAAAGCAGAAGATATAGCAAGATCTTTAATTTAATCATATTCTACCACCTTTCATGGGTACTTGTGGATTTTGACTGAATCTCAAATTCATAAGACACAGCTGAATTTTATAGGATAATGGGTATGAATTTGAGTGTCCTGTGTTTGAACACCTGCATCGTTTAGAATCCTAATTCCCATTGACTTTCAATCAGATGTAGGTCCCTAAATCACTTAGGGACATATTTTCATAATTATGTAGATGCCTAAAAATGTAGTTAAACACTTCTGAAAATGCTACTAGGTGCCTAACTCCCATTGAAATCAATGGAAATTAGGCACCTAATCTGGATAATTGCTTTTGAAAATGCCACTATGGCCCAGATCCCCAAAGATAACCCCTACTGAAATCAATGGAAGTTTAGGTGTATAAACACCTTTGAGGATCTGCGCCTTGGCGCCTATCTGCATCTTTAGGTGCCTAAATATTTCTGAAAAGCTGATTAGATTTACCCATTATCCCCTCCTCAAAACCCCACATGGTCCTCTTTTCCCCTTCAGAATCCAGCTCAAGCACTTCAATCTCTCCTTTAAGGACCTACACACTTCCACCACTGCATTATCTAGGGCAGTGTTTCCCAAACTTGGGACGCCTCTTGCTTATGGAAAGCCCCTGGCGGGCAAGTCCGGTTTGTTTACCTGCCACGTCCACAGGTCTGGCTGACTGCGGCTCCCACTGGCCGTGGTTCGCTGCTCCAGGCCAATGGGAGCTGCTGGAAGTGGCAGCCAGTACATCCCTTGGCCCACACCTTATTCCCTCCTGTAACGTTTCTTGGATGCCAGTATCCTGTCTCCATCCTCCCACTGTTAGCTCCACACAATTTTTCATGCCAAACACTACACCTGAAGTGGCTGCCCTCTTCCCATGTGCCAGGAAAACAAACAGGTAAGCAAAGAACCAAATCAGGGCAAAAGTAAGGGTTAGTCTAAAACATGACCAGATTTGATCTGGACAGCCAAAATCTATCTGCAAAAAGGAGCTGCCAATATACATGTTCTGAGGGAGAAGGGAGAAGAGCAAAGTACTGTGGACTGGAAAGCAAACTGCAGCCTTCAGGACAACACACAATTATTAAAATGTTAATACACTTATACAGCCAATGTGTCAAAAAGGCAGAATTTTGTGATAGGGGATATGACTACATTATCTAATAATATCTGCTTATTAAAACTATGAAAATACCAGATAATTAATGTAAAGACATTTAAATTTTTTTTGGAAACAAATATGGATTCATTTCACATTTAAGAACTTACTGCTGCCCAGTGATTTATACTGCTGAACATTTCAGACAAGAATCACCAATGTATGGATACTAAACACCTGAAGGCAGAGTTTCATTTTTCATGGCATTTTGCATCCAGTTTTCAGAACATTGCATATTGAAATTGCACATACGGGGCCCCATCCTACAGTACTTACTCAGGCGAATCTAAACTCAATTGCCCATTATATGAATGTCAAATTTGCTATGTACGTGGAATAATTATAACAACATTTACAGAGTATACACATTTTGTTTTCAATTTCTGTTTTTCTTAAAAATAGCTAGTTTCCCAAACTTTAGAAATACTTTATTTGCAGAACATTTTCAGCAACATCATTTGTCCTGTAAGTTAAATATCTGGAGCTCTGACCTGCATTTGATGCTTACTCCAAATCCTCACTCCCCACACAGGATCTTACCAGTTGTGTAACACTCATCAGTAAGTGTTAGGATGTGTGACTAAAGTTTAGATGGCAGTTTCAACGAGGTAATGGAAAGTAAGTAACTGGTATTATTGCTACAATATTTTAGGAAGGGAACTAATTAATTAAGAGAAAGAGACTTTATAAAAGATTTTAACAAATCAATTGTTCTAAGCCTTTAGGCTGTTCAGCTGGAGTTTTCAAAGGAGCCTAAAGGGGTCGGGTGCCCAAGTCCCACTGAATTTCATTGGATACCTAACTCTCCTAAGCTCCTTTGAAAATCTCAGCCTTTAAAAAAAGATATAGTCTAATGCTATATAATGAAACAAAATATAATGGACTACTTGCAGTACAAATTGTTGTTGCATCTATCACTGAACAAAATATTATACTTATGTACATAGAATGGATTTTTCTTTTCAGTAGCACTGAAGATCTCAACAAGAATTTTCTCTTTGGCCACAAGTAAATTGCTATAACTTGGATCTTTTGGAGAAGGAAAAGAAGAGATATGAATTTGTAAGTGGAAGAGGCTTTCTACTGAAGACTTTCTCCCTTTCAGAAAGAAGCCACGCGCTCATTTGCTTCTGAGAGCCCTGGAGTGGTTGAACCATCACCAGCTTGTGATATTGTCACAAAGGGAGGGGAGGAAATATGCACTCTTCTTCTGCCAAATGTTTGGGAAGATGAAAAGAAACCAATAAGTTATTTATATGGTAAATTTATACTGGTTATTGAAATGAAACCAATGTTTATAAATAAGTATCACAAATATGGGTGATGTTATACAAAAAAAGACATTAGAAAGATGCTCTTCTTTGTAGTATTACAAACACCAAATGTAAAGACTTCCAAATTCCATATATTTTTCATTATGAACAAGTTTATTTTTCAGAAACTACAGACTGCTCTGATATATATGCAATGAACAAAGAGGATAGGATGAAACAAGCTTTTCCATATTCTGTCTGTGCTGAAATTACTGTTATGACCATAACTGGGTTCTCTAAACAAAACAGGCAGATTATTAATCGTTAGGATGGATTGGCAGTGAATTTGCCAGAAACTATTTATCTATGACATATTTAATACTTTATTAATATAAAAGCCATTATGTTGACACTCAGATATATTTCAAAGTAGCAACCAGCATAATGAACTAGCCAGTTATACTCCAAATTTATTTTTTACATATAGCCACGTTTATGTGGTTATCCAATCATATCAAAACAAATACAATATTGTGTTGAGAATTAGACTTCAAAAACTTAAAACTTCTCCACAGCTCTGCTGATCGTTCTCGTCAGGCAATCTGCTTTCAATCTATTTATGTTCCATTCATACCACTAGATAAGTGGTTCTTAGGAATGAACGAAGGGATTTCAAAACTCTATGTATATTGTGGAGTACCTTTCAGATTTTTGAATGACATATCTGTGGGACTAAGTGAAAGTTTTCCTGGGTCCTGCAGTATATGAACAGGGCAGAGAGACTCCTAACCACTAGCCCCCAAAAGGTGAGACCTGAATAGGTGTAGGGGATATGGGACTCAAGACTGCCCCATCCAGAAGAACCCTGATTTTAGAAGTGAGTAGCATAAAGAATAGACCTACACATAAGTAGCATGTGAGCAGCAAGCCAACATTCTCCCTCCTGCGAAGACAATACTGCAGTTAATAAGTAGGTTAGTGATGGAAGGATCTAGTGGCTTGCTTGGAAGCACCTCCATCACCAAACAAGATTGAGCTTTTCTTAATTGTCCCCCCTCCCAAAAAAAGGGGGTTTTGGTAGGAGGAATGAGTTTTGCAGAGGAGATGGGCACTGTTATTTTAAATAAAATGGTGCATTTAAGAACCATCCTATAATTCTGCTAAAAATAAAATCTGTATTACTATATTAAGAAGTAATGCACATTCAATAGGTATCATGATTAAATCAAAGTTTTTATGTATTATAATTTGTTATTTTTAATGTCTATTAGCAAGCAGTTCACTGGCAAAATAACTGTCCCAAACTTGTGAATTTTGGAAGATCTTATCTAGAAATCCATACAATAGATGCATTTTGCAATATTCTGTGACAGAAATATAATGCATATAGTGGGCAGATATTATGTTATAAATAATGTTATTAATTCAGATGTAATCATCTTAAGAAGAGGAAATAGAAAAATCAGAACCCATGTTTTCTGAAATATGTCAAAACTCAACAATTTTTTTCCCCTGGACTACTGATAATTTTGGCAGTATTTGCTGCCAGCACTATTGATATATACATATTTAAAATCCCAACAATGCTAAACTGAAAATTCTGTAACTGATATGCTGTAAAAATCATATCACAATGAACCATGAAGCAGAAAGTGTATATGAAATTTGGTGCAAAATTGAACACTCATGAGCTCTGCTGAATGTATTATCTGCTTCATTTACATGTCAATCTACAGCCCTATTATAAAAATTATTTTTAAAATCCCTTAAAATAAACTGGTCCGTGCCCCTGTTAGTACTAAACAAAATATAATTAAATTAGTTTTACACATGCATCTTAAGAAATAAACAAGTCACCTTTGCTGTTTAATGGCATCAAGTTAATTGCTGTGATTTGGGGCAATTTATTTAAATAAGAATTATGCAAACTTTTTTTAAAGCTCATACTATTTTTATTCAGTGCAGCTGTGTGTCAAAGTTCCTTACATGAAGATGAAACTACCTAAGGTTAGATTATTTGTTTAAAAGAAGCTGCAAGCTTATTATCCCCATTAAAGTGCTGTCTATTACTTTTAATGTCAACTAAGGTATCTGAGAAACAAACCTCAAGTACACTAGCTGAAGATTACTTCCATAGACTGCTCTGTAAATCTTTTTACTTTGTAATCCACAATAAGACATGCAAGTCACATTCAGGAATAAATGGATTTCTTTATTGCCTACCAACAGCTTTAAAGGGTATTTCCTATGGCATGTGCACAGGAGCATAGCCCACTACTCCTTTTTTTCAAAATCTCTCTTATATAACAGACTGCAAGCACTGTCTCTGAAAATGCGATTGCATGTTTCTATAATGCAGCATTCAACATATCATATGCCTCAAATAGCACAGTTTTGGACCATCAATCAGGTTCTGTTAATAAGGATTATCAAATAGACATTCTCTCTCCAGTTTGCCTATTTGGACGGGTATGCATGCAAAGCTCTGAAAAGATAAACCCATTTACACACAGTATAGGATAGCTGCACAAACTTTGCACAGGATTGGTCTTAAAGAACCATCTGAGGATTTATAAAATTGTGTAAGTTTTGCTTATTTATCACGGGCCTCACAGTCTTTTGCAAATAAACTGCTAACATAAAAGGATTTATGCAAGCTCTAAAGCAATTTTGTGAGTCAAAGACTAATGAGAATATTCAGCAGCTTCCTCTGCTTAAACCTAACTCACTCTATAGTAAAACTATTGTATTTACTGAGTAGCTTGAAGTAAGAAATTCAATAACAAATGTAGGTCACTATAATTTTTCTTCCTCACAGACAGCTGACCAAAATGAGATGTGGCAACTTTGCAGACTTCCATTTAAAGTAAAGACACTGTACAGAATGAGTATTTAGAAGACTTTTCTCCTTCGTTCTGTCTCACAGGTACATACAATAGGTTTAAATACAGTTCTACCTGATTTTGTACAGTCCTTTATCTGTCGAATAACAACAGTCAATTCTTTCTTGAAAATGGAAAATCCCCCTATTGTGTCTTGTAAGAACTCTCACTGAATGAATCTGCATACTATGTATACGCATGATGTATGATGAAAGAGCTGAAATCTAAAAAGTTTCTAATCTCTTCTCTTGCTGCTGTCAATAGAAACAAAATTATATTAATGTTTTGAGGTGTATATAAATATTAACAACTGCAATTGCTGCAGTTCATAAAAGTTAATACCTGGCAGTTTAATACAGTTTATCCCTTTCTCATTGTTTATAGTAAAACACTACAAATTTCCTTGATGAAATTAATCGCTAAGATTAATCATACATTCCTGAGCCAAGGCGAATCACGCCCTAACATTTAAAACATGTAATATAAAATGCACCAGAGTAACCAGACATCTCATTTTTATTTCTCACATTTTATACTCCCACCACACAGCCCTCTCAAGGAGAAAACTTGAGACGTGTTTTAAAATGCTCTTTCGTTAGCGTTATTTCTCCAGTCTCAGTATCACAACTAGTATGGTGCTGCCGCACCTCCTCTATAGTGACTTGATTCAGTGGAGGCTACGTTTAAAGCAATCGATGCAAGCACACTACACACGAGAATGAGGGTAAGGAAAAGGAAATGAAGAGAAATGCATATTTCCTTTCAGCCATTAATTATAGATCAACCAAATATCACACTGCAGATCACACACCACCACCCCCTTCGAGCCGGATATTTCACAGGCATTGGTTCCAAAGAAGAAAAGCCCATACTTATTGGCACTATACATATGCTCGAGAACCCGGCTGGCTGCACTGAAATCTCACGATTTGATGCCTCTAAATATAGACTGCAAGGGTTTCCAATGTAGGGAAGAAGCAGAAGAAGCTGACATGGACGTATGACTAAGTATTTCAATTTCGTTCCGCAAGTCACAGAATAATGATAGGGACCACAACAGCCCAGGACTACATGGAAGAGAAGGGTCTATTTCCCGCTCCCCTCCCCTCCCCTGGTATATTTATGACTTCACCGCTGTAACGAGTATATCATTGCAGGATGATAGAGAATCCAGTATTGCTGATGCCCTACATAAGCAAGGGACTAACCTATGCGGGTGGAGGGGAGGCACGGGAAAAATAACCCACTTTGTTACCTCTCCGCTGAAGGCAGAAGCAATGTTTCCAGAGCCAGACACAGCTGCCTTCTAGAAAAGAGAGGGACCTTTGCAATGTGGGTACCAAAAGCCAATGCTTGCTACCAGCACCAGAAGCAGAAAAAATAATGCAAGAGCAGGAGAGGAGAAACCTGGCACCATTACGATCGCAATTGCACTCACCGAACGGCGTCGACCCTGCCTGCTTTTTCCCAGGCATACACAGCAAATAAAAGGCAAATCCTCAATCCGGTGGGGAAGGTGTGTGCGGCGCCCCCGGGCTTCAATGCAAGGTCCTGACCTTGCCCAGCTGCAGCATCCTTCGCTTTGTGTTGTGGTGCTGCCGTGGGACAACTGCCTGGTGGCGGCGGCGGCTGCGAGGGGAGCGGCTGGCTCCACATCCACCGCCTGTTCTAGAGAGGCAAAGTCTCTGGATCCGTCTGTGGTGTCCTCCCCCTCCTCCGCGGCTCTGCCAGGCTCAGCAGCGGCGCTCCGGTGCAGCGGCTGCTGCTTGGCACATCCGCCGCCGGCTGTGGCTGGAGACGATACAGTCACAGCTGCCGCTGCGCTCCCTTCTCCTCCCCTCTCCGGCAGGAGCGCGCGCCTGAGAGCCCGGCTGGGGCGGGCGGCGGCGCTCGCTCTCTCGCTCACTGAGACGCCGCCGCCGCCACCACCTGCGCCTGGCGAGGCGGGGGCGCGAGGCTCCTCGCGGGCTGCGTTCGAACACCGCCCGGTCCCGGGCAGGCGCGCGCCGCGGGCTTGCGGGGAGCGACAGCAGCAGAGCCCAGGCTGTGCGAAGGAGCGGCTGGCGGCTGCAGAGCTGGCGGGGGAAGCAGGGTTCCTTGGCCAGGCTTGTCTCAGCGCTGCTGCCTGCCCCTGTGCATCCGCTCCCAGAAGCTGGGCCGTTTCCCTCCCCGCTCCACAGTCACCCCCGTGCCGTTCCCCAGAGGCAGGGCGTGCACGTTGCTTTGTTTGAAATGGGGCTTCACGAGCAAGGGAGAAGAAAGCCCAGCACCGCAGACCCCCAGAAAGCCAAGGGCAGCGAAGTGAGGCGGGGGCTTTGGAATGGGCACGAGGCGATAGCGCAGGTGCGTGTGGGTGAGCAGGACACACCCGGCCAGGGAACAATGCGCTCGCAGGGACACCCACGCCTAAGTACGGCTGCTGCACATGGACCAGCGAAGGAGATGTGGGAAATGCCCTTGAGTTACCCTCCGACGGGAGAGACTAGGGGAGAGCAGAGCCATGCAGCTGAGGTGTTCGTGGGAGGCTGAGGCGTGGATGAGCTGGGCAGGACGTTGGTGCTGAGCAACCACCGCAGGCTGGCAGCTATCCTCCCAGCTTTAGCTGAGCTTATGAAAACTTCAGGTCAACTAACCCCAACAATAGAGCAATTGCTTACGTCCCTGCTCATGTCTCCCTCGCTGTCCTTCCCCACCACTCTGAATCCCCCTCTAACTTGTCTTTAGATAGCAAATCCACTTAAACAATTTTCAAGAGTCTCGTTACAGACTGGCAAAGATGTTGAGGAAACACGACAGGCGTGCAGATTTAACCCCTTGCTATACGCAGAAACGTAGGTAAAAATGCCATTGCAGCCATAACTCCGCCACCAGCCCCTTTGCGGTGTATTTCCTTGAGCAAAGTTTTCTCGTTTGGAAAAGATGTTAATCTTCTTTCCCAGCTGTGACCTGAGCACAGCGGTAACAATCAGCAAATCCATGTAATCAGCGGAGCTGTCAGGGCAATGCGTACATTTGATAGCGAGACTTAGCTATACCAGGTCTAAAGAATCTGAATTCTAGTAAAGGAAAACTACGTGTTTTTGAGACTAGAAAGGATGGGGAGAATGTTGGTGGGGGGGTTGGAGGGAAGGGACGAGTTGTTTCCTTCTTTTTTTTAATGGTCGACGCCCAAGTACATAATCTAATTTTAGAACAAAGTCATGTAATCGGCCTGTCAACAAATTGTAATTAGCAGACACTTTCTTAGCAGATGCCAATTTCAAAAATATATTTTCATACAGCCTGAGCAGACTCAGTAATAATAACGATTGCCTCCAATATCAGATTTCAGAATGACTCACTGCTGCCACCTTTTGCCTGGCTATTTCCACAATTTTCCCAAACAACACTAAATCATACCTTGTTATAAGACATGAGGAAGAGCTCTGTGTACATTAGAACCTTTGTCTCTCTCACCAACAAAAGTTGTTCCACTAAAAGATGTCAAGTATCAGAGGGGTAGCCGTGTTAGTCTGGATCTATAAAAGCAGCAAAGAATCCTGTGGCACCTTATAGACTAACAGACGTTTTGGAGCGTGAGCTTTCGTGGGTGAATACCCACTTCGTCAGATGCATGTAGTGGAAATTTCCAGGGCACGTATATATATGCAAGCAAGCTAGCGATAACGAGGTTAGTTCAATCAGGGAGGATGGACACAAATCAGATATTAGGAATGGCAATATACAAAAACCTGTAGGAAAACAGTTCAACCTCCCTGGCCACACTATAGCAGATCTTAAGGTAGCCATCCTGCAGCAAAAAAACTTCAGGACCAGACTTCAAAGAGAAACTGCTGAGCTTCAGTTCATCTGCAAATTTGACACCGTCGGCTCAGGATTAAACAAAGACTGTGAATGGCTTGCCAACTACAAAACCAGTTTCTCCTCCCTTGGTTTTCACACCTCAACTGCTAGAACAGGGCCTCATCCTCCCTGATTGAACTAACTTCATTATCTCTAGCTTGCTTGCATACCTGCCCTGGACATTTCCACTACATGCATCTGACGAAGTGGGTATTCACTCACGAAAGCTCATGCTCCAACACATCTGTTAGTCTATAAGGTGCCAGAGGATTCTTTGCTGCTTTCACTAAAAGATGGTATCTTATCCACCTTGTCTTTCTAACATCCAAGGACCAACACAGCTACAACAGCACTGCATACATTATTCTTCACTAACATTTTAGTAAAAGTTATTTCCAATATTAATTTTGTGGGGCGATCAGAGACTGTATTTTCAGATCATTGCTTTGTATTTATATTAACTCCCAATGCCAAAATCACAATATATTCTTTATATTTGTTTTATGTTTTAGTATGTATTTTTTAGGACTGTTGAGTGATTAAAAATCATGATTAATTGTGTGATTAATCACACCGTTAAACAATAATACCACATATTTAAATATTTTGGATGTTTTCCACATTTTCAAATATAGATTTCAATTACCACACAGAATACAGTGTACAATGCTCACTTTATGTTTATTTTTTATTACAAATATTTGCATTGTAAAAAAGAAACAAAATAAATAGTATTTTTCAGTTCACCTAATACAAGTACTGTAGTGCAATCTCTTTAATCTCTTGAAAGTTGAACTTACAAATGTAAAATGATGTACAAAAATAACTGCACTCAAAAATAAAACAATGTAAAACTTTAGAGCCTACAAGTCCAGTCAGTCCTATTTCTTGGCTCAGACAAACCAGTTTGTTACATTTGCAGGAGGGAATGCTGCCCACTTCTTGTTTACAATGTCACCTGAAAGTGAGAAAAGATATTCTCATGGCACTGCTGTAGCCGGCGTCACAAGATATTTACATGCCAGATGTGCTTAAGATTCATATGTCCCTTCATGCTTCAACCACCATTCCAAGGGACATGTGTCCATGCTGATGATGGATTCTGCTCAATAGCAATCCAAAGCAATGCAGACCAATGCATGTTCATTTTCATCATCTGAGTCAGATGCCACCAGCAGAAGGTTGATTTTCTATTTTGGTGGTGTGGATTCCATTGTTTCTGCATCAGTGTTGTTCTTTTAAGACATCTGAAAATATGCTCTACACCTCATCCCTCTCAAATTTTAGAAGGCACTTCAGATTCTTAAACCTTGGATCGAGTGCTGTAGCTATCCTTACAAACCTCACATTGCTGCCTTCTTTGCATTTTGTCAGATCGGCAGTGAAAGTGTTCTTAAAATGAACAACATGTGCTGGGTCATCATCCGAGACTGCTACAACTTGAAATACATGGCAGAACGTGGGTAAAACAGAGCAGGAGACATACAGTTCTCTGCCTAGGAATTCAGTCAGAAATTTAATTAATGCATTATTTTTGTAACGAGCATCATCGGCATGGAAGCATGTCCTCTGACATGCTGGCCAAAGCATGAAGGGGCATACAATGTTTAGCATATCTGGCACATAAATACCTTGCAATGCCAGCTATACAAGTACCATTCAAAGGCCTGTTCTCACTTTCAGAAGGCACTAAATAAAAGTAGGCAGCATTATCTCCCATAAATGTAAACAAACTTGTTTGTCGTAGCAATTGGATGAACAAGAAGTAGGACTGAGTGGAATTGGAGGCTCTAAAGTTTTACTCTGTTTTGTTTTTGAGTGCCATTATACAACAAAAAAAAATCTACATTTATAAGTTGCACTTTCACAATAAAGAGATTGCACTACAGTACTAATATGAGGTGAATTGAAAAATACTATTTCTTTTATCATTTTTACAGTGCAAATATTTGTAATAAAATAATATAAAGTAAGCACTGAACACTTTGTATTCTGTGTTGTAATTGAAATCAATATATTTGAAAATATAGAAAACCATCCAAAAATATTTAATAAATTTCAATTGGTATTATATTGTTTAACACTGCGATTAAAACTGTGATTAATTGAAATTAATTTTTGGAGTTAATTGTGTGAATTAGCTGCAATTAATTGACAGCCCTAGTATTTTTGTTTTGCTTACATATTCCAACTTCTGACTTGTTTTATTTCCCTTTTGGTATTTAATTAGCTAGTGAGGGATTATGGGAATAATAATTTTTTTCTTTCAATTTTAAGATTAAAAAGCAGAATTTAATATGCACTCTACCTTGACTCTGTCTCGTTTGCGAAGTGACTCTAGCCTTAGGAGAAGGACATTTGCTTCTAAATGATCAAAGAGAAGGAACCACACAAGAGTACCATTCAAAAGAAAATAATCTGAATAAGTGGGATCCCCAAAGATAAGGCGCCACAATAGCTAGTCCTTCTGCAGAACACTTTACAAATTAGAGATTTATCATACTCAATCTTCTGGATTCAAATCAAAGATCTATTCTTAACTAAGAAAACATTTTGTTTCTCCCCCACGACTCAATAGGAGCTGTGTTGGAACTCATCTTTCAGGTCTGAGGCAGCTCCAGTGTGAGATTTTCAAAAGAACCCAAATGATTTTAAGATTGTGCACCTAGGTCACTTAGGAACCTTTAAAAATTCTACCTTTAATGCCTAGTGTTAACCACAATGATTAGTAAATTACTTTGGGCTAGGCTGTAGATTTGCCACTATTCCCCCCAAAAAGGAAAAACATAAAGGAATATCATCAGCTGCACTGGCAAAGGCATAATGGGATCTATGAGTCTGAACCTGCATGCAGAATCAAAGCTCTACCCCACTCCATGAATCTTCCCACTGGCAGTAGCCCAGGCAGAGGAGAATGGGGCCTCCTCTACTCCCCTGCTTTAGGGCAGAGTGCAAGCACCTAGAGCAAGCCACAAACTCGCCCTCTGATTCTGGCACATTTCTGTTGAGAAAAATCTTGTTATGGGCCAGATTGTGCCACTCTTACACATTTAGTATGATAAGTAGTTGCATTTCTTTATTGGGACTACTTGCAGAAAAAGGTACTACTCAACATGAGCAAGGATGACATAAACAAGGTAGTATTCTTAAGAATGGCAGCAGAATCAAGCAATATGTCAAAATTGCCACTCCAGGTAGATGTAAACTGCCATCTACCTTGAAGGTGTTCTCCCCTAGTTTGCATCTTCTTTCTGTAGTATGTGTTCATCCAAACAAATTAGTTGAAACTATAGTAAAGAACAGAATTATCAGACACTTAGATGAACATGACATGTTGGGGAAGTGTCAACATGATTTTTGTAAAGGGAAATCATGCCTCACCAATCTACTAGAATGCTTTGAGGGGGTCAACAAGCATGTGGACAAGGATCCAGTGGATATAGCGTACTTACATTTTCAGAAAGCCTTTGGCAAGGTCCATCACCAAAGGCTCTTAAGCAACATAAGTTGTCATGGGATAAGAGGGAAGGTCTTCTCATGGATCAGTAACGCTGGTCTACAATTTTTGAGAAGTCGTCTGCTTCAGAGATAAAATGTGCTATTTATTATGTATTTTGAATTGCTGAATTCAAATATGACAATTAAAACAACTGATTGGCTACTGTTTCTAAGATATTTAAGTTTTTACATTTTATGTCTATGTATATTGTGTAGATAGTAGGGTTTTAATCATAAATTATAAACCTAGGTCTTTTCATGTGTTTATGGTTGCTTTACATGATAATATTTCACCTGTCCTGTTTAAAAATAGCAAAAGGGTTATATAAATAAAATTTATTAGGAAAGAAAAGGCAAAAAACTATTATGTACATAGTTTAGTCCTATTCAGTGTCTACTTGGTGCTTCTTGGCTTGTCTCTTGTCATTAAATGGAGCATCTCTTGTCACTGTCCAGCAATAGTCTGCAAGCATTGATGGGCTCCATTTGCCCTGACAGCCTGCCAGGAGATTCCACTGCTGTAGTCTGGAGCCCAACAGCTCTGCCTTACTCTTGGGTAGTTCCAAATCCCTGAAAAGGTCATTCAGTTCACCTTGTGTTATGAGGTGTGGTTCAGAGGAGGAGCATGGGAGAAAATGGGGGTCCTGTGACATTGATGGTTCAGGATCAGAAGTTTCATCCTCTTCCTCTTCCTCATCTGACTCAAGTGAGAATGATTCTGGTGCATCAGGAACCGGCAGTCCTTCTCCGTAGGGTACTGGGCATATAGCTGATGGAATGTTTGGATAATGCACAGTCCACTTTTTCTTCTTTGACACACCTTTCCCAACTGGAGGCACCATGCAGAAGTAACAATTGCTGGTATGATCTGTTGGACCTCTCCAAATCATTGGCACTGCAAAAGGCATAGATTTCCTTTTCCTGTTCAACCACTGGCGAAGATTTGTTGCACAAGTGGTGCAGCATATGTGTGGGGCCTACCTCTTGGCCTGATCTCCAATTTTGCAGCCAAAATAAAGGTGATAGGCTTTCTTAACCAGAGTGGTTAGACTGCGCTTTTGTGATGCAAAAGTCACTTCACCACAAACATAGCAGAAGTTATCTGCACTGTTCACACAAGTACGAGGCATCTCTGCTCACTTTGGCTAAACAGAAATGTGTCCCTTTGCAAAATCAAACTCTGACAAATAAGAGAGCACGACACTGTATGATTTCTAGAGCTGATATAGGGCAATTTGTTCAGCAGAGTGATGGCAGCTTCGTTATGATTGCATCATCCATGACTTCTAGGAATAACATGATGCAATTCATATCATGTATGACGCAATACCAACTTCAGATTGCATCATTCATTGTTTTGCCTAAAAAGCAAGTACTGTCCAAACCCAGTCATAGATTTATTCATAGATCCAGTCAAAGATGTATTTTAGTCATTTCTCGTTTAAATTGAGATCCCTTCCCTTTATAACTCACTTATCCTCCGCCATTCCCAAGTCAAGGGTCGTATATACTGACCCAATAGCATATCTTGAAAACTAGAGCCAATCAACAATTTTAAGCATCATTTTCGTTCTCAGTGACCCATAATTAGTAAAGTTGGACTACATTTATTTCAGAAGCACTTTGGCTGTAGAGCAGTGTAATTTATTAAAACAGGGGTGGGAAAACTATGGTCCGGAGGCCATATCTGGCCCTCAGACATTTTAATCCAGCCCTCAAGCTCCTGCCGAGAAGGGGGGTCGGGGGCTTGCTCTCTGTGGCTCCCAGAAGCAGTGGCACACATCCCCCTCTGGCTCCTACATCTACAGGCAGCCAGGGGGCTCAGCACGCTGCCCCCACCTCAAGCACTGCCCCTGCAGCTCTCATTGACCAGCAAACAGCACCTTCAATGGGGCAGCATGCAGAGCTGCCTGTCCATGCCTTCACATAGGAGCCAAAGGGAGGACATGTCGCTGCTTCCGGAAGCTGCTTGAGGTAAGCGCCTTCTGGAGCCTGCACCCCAGACCCCCTCCTGCACCCCCACCCCTTGCTCCAGCCCTGATCCTCCACCCACCCTCCGAACCCCTTGGTCCCACCCTCCTGCACCCCAGAGCCTGCATCTCCAGCCAGAGCCTTCACCCCCTCACACACACACCCTTAAACTCCTCATTTCTGGCCCCACCCCATAGCCCACATCCCCATCCAATGCCCTCAACCCCTCCTCCACCCCAGCACCCAATTTCCTGAGCATTCATGGCCCGCCACACAATTTCCATGCTCAGATGTGGCCCTTGGACCAAAAAGTTTGCCCACCCCAGGGTTAAAAGATAGGAAGCAAAGGGTAGGAGTAAATTATCAGTTTTCAGAATGAAGAGAGGAAAATAGTGGTATCCCCCAGGGGTCTGTACTAGAACCAGTAACTGTACAACATATTCATAAATGATCTGAAAGAAAGAGTCAACAGTGAGGTCCAAAGATTTGCAGATAATGCAAAATTACTCAAGATAGTTTGTAGATTGGGAAGACTTACAAAAGGATCTCACAGAATGGGTTGACTGGGCAACAAAATGGCAGACGAAATTCATAAGAATGGTCATATTGGGTCAGACCAAAAGTCCATCTAAGCCAGTATCCTGTGTACATCAGTGGCCAATGCCAGCTGCCCCAGAGGGAATGAACAGAGCAGGTAATCATCAAGTGATCCACCTCATTGCCCATTCCCAGCTTCTGGCAAACAGAGGCTAGGGACACTATCCCTGCCGATCCTGGCGAATAGCCATTGAAGGACCTCTGCTCCATGAACTTATTTAATTCTTTTTTATTCTGTGTTGATAAATGCAAAGTAATGCACATTGGAAAACATAATCCCAACTATACATGTGAAATGATGGGTTCTAACTGAATGTACAGCAACAATCAAAAAAGCTAACAGAATGCTGGGAATCATTAGGAAAGAGATAATAAGACAGAAAATATCTATATAAATCCATGGTATGCCCTCACCTTGAATACTGCATGCAGATCTGGTCACCCCATCTCAAAAAAGATATATTGGAATCAGAAAAGGTACAGAAAAGGGCAACAAAAATGATTAGGGGTATGGAACATCTTCCATATGAGGATAGATTAATGAAACTGGGACTTTTCAGCTTGGAAAAGAGACAACTAAGCAGGGATATGATAGAGGTCTATAAAAATCATGACTGGTGTGGAAAAAGTAAATAAGGAAGTGTTATGTAATCCTTCTCATAACACAAGAACTAGGGGACACCAAAAGAAATCAATAGGCAGCAAATTTAAAACAAATAAAAGGAAATATTTCTTCAGACAACGCAGTCAACCTGTGAAACTCTTTGCCAGAGGATGTTGTGAATGCCAAGACTATAACAGGGTTCAAGAAAGAACTAGGTAAGTTCACAGAGGATAGGTCCATCAATGGCTATTAGCCAGTATAGACAGGAATGGTGTCCATAGCCTCTGTTTGCCAGAAGCTGGGAATGAGTGATGGGATGAATCACTTGATTTACTGTTCTTTTCATTCCCTTTGAAGGACCAGACATTGGCCACAGTCGGAAGACATGATACTGGGCTAAATGGTCCTTTAGTCTGACTCAGTATGGCCATTCTTATGTTCTTATGTAGATATTACACATTTTCTTCCCTTTTTTTCTGGTTATGCTACAGGCAAATAGTACTAAGTATTATTCAAAAAAATTTAATTTAACCATAAATTAATAATGAAGACATTATGAACAGAGGATTCAGGATTTTTAGATTAACCCAAAAAGTACTGATTCTTTTTTGGTGTATATTCCAAATTCCCTTTTGTGGCAAATTTCCTTATTTATTTATTTATCACAAGGTCTCTCACCAAAGGCTCTTATGTAAATTAAGCTGTCATGGGATAAAAGGGAAGGTCCTTTCATGGATTGAGAACTGGTTAAAAGACAGGGAACAAAGGGTAGAAATTAATGGTAAGTTATCAGAATGGAGGGGGTAACTAGTGGTGTTCCCCAAGGGTCAGTCCTAGGACCAATCCTATTCAATTTATTCATAAATGATCTGGAGAAAGGGGTAAACAGTGAGGTGGCAAAGTTTGCAGATGATACTAAACTGCCCAAGATAGTTAAGACCAAAGCAGACTGTGATAAACTTCAAAAAGATCTCACAAAACTAAGTGGTTGGGTAACAAAATGGCAAATGAAATTTAATGTGGATAAATGTAAAGTAATGCACATTGGAAAAAATAACCCCAACTATACATACAATATGATGGGGGCTAATTTAGCTACAACGAGTCAGGAAAAAGATCTTGGAGTCATCGTGGATAGTTCTCTGAAGATGTCCAAGCAGTGTGCAGAGGCGGCCAAAAAAGCAAACAGGATGTTAGGAATCATTAAAAAGGGGATAGACAATAATACTGAGACTATATTATTGCCCTTATATAAATCCATGGTACGCCCACATCTCGAATACTGTGTTCAGATGTGGTCTCCTCACCTCAAAAATGATATACTGGTACTAGAAAAGGTTCAGAAACGGGCAACTAAAATGATTAGGGGTTTGGAGTGGGTTCCGTACGAGGAAAGATTAAAGAGGCTAGGACTCTTCAGCTTGGAAAAGAGGAGACTAAGGGGGGATATGATAGAGGTCTATAAAATCATGAATGATGTGGAGAAAGTGGATAAGGAAAAGTTATTTACTTATTCCCATAATACAAGAACTAGGGGTCATCAAATGAATTTAATAGGCAGCAGGTTTAAAACAAATAAAAGGAAGTTCTTCTTCACGCAGCGCACAGTCAACTTGTGGAACTCCTTACCTGAGGAGGTTGTGAAGGCTAGGACTATAACAGCGTTTAAAAGGGAAATGGATAAATTCATGGTAGTTAAGTCTATAAATGGCTATTAGCCAGGATGGGTAAGGAATGCTGCCCCTAGCCTCTGTTTCTCAGAGAATGGAGATGGATAGCAGGAGAGTGATCACATGATCATTGCCTGTTAGGTTCACTCCCTCTGGGGCACCTGTTATTGGCCACTGTCGGTAGACAGATACTGGGCTAGATGGACCTTTGGTCTGACCCGGTGCGGCCGTTCTTATGTTCTTATCTATCTATTGATTGATTGATTGATTGATTGATTGCCATTGACAGTGACAGCGGGATTTTCTTTTTAATTTTCACCACTAATAATGTCTCCCAGGATTCTCAAAATTATCATCGTTAAACATTTCTAGTAAGTACAACAAACATTTCCAACAAACATGAGCAAATATGGCTTTTGACTTCTAGTTATTATTTCAGGTGTCTAGACTAATTCTATAAACCCTTCCTCTGTTGACTTCAGTGGGAGATTAGTTTGTAAAACAACTGTGGAATTGGATCCCTCAAAGATCATATAAAAGCCAACATTTTCCAGGTTAGGTATCTAACTGTTGGCACCTAAGTACATATTTAGTCACCTACTTTTAAATGTCTGATTTTCAGAGGTGCTCAGCACTTTTTATTCCAGTTTACTTAAATGGACAATATCAAGCTGCATGTTTAGCCATTGACAAATTTTAACTTTAGTTAAATAAGTAGATTCAATTTTAGTAGATTTTTCAGAGATGTATTACTTTCCTGCATGAACTAAACAAGACATCAAGGTCTATTTTTCAGTTTAATATTTTTAAGAGAAAGAGCAATAATTTATTGCTTAGTCCCTTTTTCCAGTTCCTCTTTTTAAAAAATTGCTTTAGAGGGTCATTTAAGCATTCCTTGTCGATGCAAAGGTTTCAATATTTTTGGAATGGCAAAATAATGATTTAAAGTACATCCTATACCAGAACTGTGCCACCTGCCTCATTCACAGGAACTTCATGCAAGTCAGATGTATATACAAAGTAGGTGACAACTGGACTACTTCCTTCACTCAATAGCACCAATTTGTCAGCGCACCATGTTGAGTTTATAAAAGGATTACAATGTAGGAACAGATGGGATAATGCACCTACTTCGCCTCTGTACACACTTTCTTTGTTCTACTATTTGAAAATGTTTACCAACACTTTGATCATTTTATGGAAAAGGCAATTTAAGATTTTTTTCTCCATTGTTCTGCTTGAGAGGTTTATGAAGCTCACTTTTATATTACTCAGGCATTATGCCACTTGGGAGACTATTCCATAAACTAATGGACTTCACTTAGTTTCCCTCAATATGAAGACTTATAATACTTGAATGGAAAACCGATCTTTCCGGAGAACTTTCTGTGCATCTTAAGAAAGTGGTGCCTAAGGCCCAGCTCCACAGAAGCTCTTAGACAATGATGAACATTTCAAAGTTTAACTTGTAGATGCCTAGGAAAATCACAGGAACAAAATTTTGATCCACAAAGCCTGGGTTATATACCTAGACTCCCTATAAAATGGATGGGCAGAGACAAGTGCCTGGAAAGCAATCCACAAAAGCCATCATGCTGGGTGGGGAAGTGCCTTAACTAGCCAATCTGTTATGCCCATACAAAACACACGGGATCTTTTTCAGGGAAAAAGGCAACACATCGCATTTATTGAAAATACAACAGTTAACATATGCATTCAATTACACAACACACACACACAAGTCCTGCAGATGGTCTTTATAGTTACCAGTCTGTCATAGCTCGAGTCAATCTAATGGCCAGTTAGATTGAGCATGAGTGAGGAGCTGGGCTGTCGGTTGCGATCCAATGCTCTGAGGCTTTGCAGGACTGAACCCAGAGTTTCATGGCAAAACACCCCAGCTTTATAGTTGTAAATTCCCATTTGAGTCCATGCATTTTGCAATGTCATCCTGTAATCATTAGCCTTTAAGTGATGTTAATCTTGGGGGTTTCTGCTGTTATCATTTGATGGTTATTGTTGGGTTTCCCATCGATATCTTCTATTTGTTGTCTCACCTTCGGGGGGTGTTTGCTTCACCTCTGAGGTCGTCAGTGCTACTAAAATGTTTAATATCAGATACAATGGATGTTTTCTGATTGTCTCCTGGTGTTTCCAAGTCTCTCACTTTTCCTTGACCATTTGGACGTTTGTGATGGCTTTCACACTCATTCCTAACCATGCACACATCCTTTACTCACACCAAACAATTTTACAGAGACTTTCAGACCGGATAACATTTTGGAAAGGATTATATGGTTACTAAAGGGATTACAAAAGAACCTTACATAACCTAGTTTGCAATGCATACAGAAAGCAAGACCTTATGGCAAATACTGTAAAGAAATTTTATCCTAAAACAAAAGGTGACCATAATCAGCCATAAGGTCTATTCTGGTCTATTCCTACCTTGAATCAAAAAGGGTGGCTGGCAAGATGAAATCAAATCATACATTAATACATTTTATACATACTACATTATTATAACCATCAATCATTATAACCTCTAATATAAATATAAAATCCTACTCTTTCAAATGGATTATTCTGATTAGAAGTGTGACCTACGACACCCCTCTCAGAGAGTAGAAGCCTAAGTCTGGGCTGCAGGGAAGTATTTCTCTCTACATCTAATCTATAGCCAGGAACCCTTCTCCTGGAGTCACCCAAGGCGTTTCTTACAGGAATGAGTTAGGCATCTGCCTTGCTCCACACCAAATAACTGGAGGAGGAGGAGAAGCTCACCCTATAACTGTTAGTCCTGTGGTTAGAGGACTCACCTGGGACACTTCTAAGTCCTCTATCTGCTTGAGAGGAAGAAAGGATTTGAACAGGGCTCTCCCAAACCCCTCAGTAGGGTACTCTAGCCATTAGTCTGTTCTGATGTATGGGCCCCCTCACTGTTTCACGTTGAAACTGTTCCACTTTGGATAACTAATTAAAGAATCATTGGAATGGGGGAATAGACCCTGGGTTTTCCACATGGATGCACTCACCACCAGGATGTAGAATCATTTTCATCCTTGTTCTCTCTCTGGCCCAGTGACTCACTAACTATTTATACACAGTGGAACAAATTCAACAGGAGAGACTGAGGGAACCCCACACAGAATATCTGTATCCATATCTCAGGTAAGTGCTCTAACCACTGGGCTAAGTTATAAGGTGGGCACCTCCTCTTCCAGCCAGGTTTTGAATGGAACCCAATCCAGTAATGGCCTCTGAGAACACTCATTGCATCAGGCCTCACAGATGAGACAGATGTTTTTATATCTATCTTCCCCTGGTTTTATGGATTGCATTGGGGCTTAGGCAGGAGATAGGCAACTGGACACATAGAATGAGGCAACAGTGTGAATGCTCAAAGGCAGAAATTTAGGACATTGCTACACTTGTGAGTTAAAGCACGTTAAAGAAGCCCCAAGTGCCCTAACTCACAATCTGTCCACACTGGCAAGGCACTTAGAGCGCCTGGACTCTGCAGCTGGAGCGCTTCTGGTAATCCACCTCCACAAGAAGCATAATGCTTGGTCCACCTTGGCTGAAATGCCCAGGCATCAATGTGAACAAGGTGTTGCATTACTGTGCTCTGATCGGCCTCTGGAAATGTCCCATAAACCCTTTAAGTCAAGTGACCACTCTTGTTATTATTTTTGAATTGCTGCAGGAATGCGGATATCCCCTTTCAAAGCTCTATTTCTGACAGCTGGCATGCTTATCTACTCCGGGACAAAGTAAGCTATTACTGTCGAATGTTGTGTGTGAGAGAGAGGTGTGGGGCAGGGTGTCTGCTGCTGTCTGAACTTACAAGACAGCTTGCTGATATGCTCTCAGCCTGTAGGGATATTAAAGAAGGTACTAACAGTGATTCCCCCAAGTGACAGTGACCCCCCAGGTTCACCAAGTACAAAAACTTTTAAATTCTTATGTTAAAACTTGTAAGCTCCTGTCTGCAGAAAACACTGATTTTATCTGTCCTGTGAAAGATACTCTATTACTATGTAAAACTTACAAACAAGTTAATTGACTTTGTTCTTGAAGTAAACACTATGCTAGCCTTAAGCTGTAATTGATACAATGTAAACAAACAGATCCCCACACCCTGTGATTACCAGTCCGGGGGTCTCACAGGAATTAACACACACCTCAAAAGTGGCGGAGACAGTAAATTAAATTATGGTTAAGATATGGAATGTATGTTGATGAGTGTTTGACGTACGTGAATGGTTAGGGAGGTGCCAGCCTAGAAAGGATCCATCGGCCGAAGAATGTGTCAAGTGGACCACCAGACAACCCCTGGAGGGTAAACTGGGAGCCACTCCAAACACCTGGAAGGAATGTGCCGCTTTAGACAGTATGGAGCCACCAGGAATGTGCCATCTGATTGAGCCAACAACAGCAAGATGAAACGGTTCCCATAGACTAACATAGGAATTAATTCCTATAAAAATGGACTCTAAAAACTGAGGACTTTTGAGTCTCTGGTTTTGCTGCCAACCTCCAGGAGCATCAGGTGCATCTGACACAGACTCAGCTCCATCCTCATGACCAAGATGCCTGGCCAGTAACTTGGCATGAGCAACTTCTAGGCTGGTAACTATAACACCTATACAGAACCTAAATGAATGATTATGTGGATGAATATATATATATATATGTGTGTGTGTGTATAAGGAATAAGTAGTAATAGGAATTAGTCAAACAACGTTGTTTACTTTTGTCTTTTGCTTTATTATTATATTTACAATAAATGTGGCATCTTTGCCTTATCCCTCTTAATAAGATCCTGCTGGTTTTTATTATATTGGCATAACAAGCCCCCCCCAAACCCACTCTCTCCCCCTACATATACACAACACACTCCCTGTCACACTCCACCCCACCCTCCATTTGAAAAGCACATTGCAGCCACTTGCATGCTGGGATAGCTACCACAATGCACTGCTCTTTGTGGCTTTTGCAAGAGCTGCTAATATGGCCATGCCAGTGCACTTGAATCTGTGTGGACACACTGCAGCGCTTTCCCTACTGCAGTCTCTGACGGCTGGTTTAATTCACAGTGCTGTACATCTGCAAGCGTAGCCATGCCCTTAGGCACCTAGCAAACTTCCATAGCACAAATTTACATGCTGAGTGAGTTTAGGCAACTGCAGGATAAGGCAGCACCCATGTGGGAGTTTTGTGGATTGCTGTGGTATACTGGGATTTAGGTGCCTTAGTACCTTTGTAGATCTAACCCTGTTTGACTAGTGCAACAGAAATAGACTTGCAATGAAGATTGAGTGGAACCTATCCTGATCTCAGTTACACCTATGCAAATCCACTGAAGGCAATGAAAATACATTACTATAACCAAAAGCAAAATTTTTTCCTAGAATCTTTAAGATGCCATAAACACATATCCTTGTTCAGTCTACAAAAGGCTATCTTCCTCTCTGTAGTAGGGCAGAAAGTTAACACAATCTCTTGAAGAATATGTATAGAAATCAGGGCTGGTGCAAGGATGTTTCGTGTCCTAGGCGAAACTTCCACCCTACGCCCCTCCCCCGCCCTGAGGTACCCCCCACGACAGCTCCCCACCCTCCACCCTGAAGCGCCCCCCTTGCGGCAGCTCACTCCTGCTCCGCCTGGGAGGTGGGAGAAGTGAAGCAGCTCACCGCTGCGGGGCAGGGGTGAGCTGGGACTGGAAGTTCCTCTGTGTGCTGCCCCCCCCTTACTTGCTGCTGGCGGCCCTCCCCACGCTCCCCTGCCCCAGCTCCCTCCGCCTAAATGCTGGCTGCGACTGGGGCAGCCGAAGATCCATCCGCCGCAGTCACTGCCGAAGAAAACGGCGCCCCCCAAATCCCAGCGCCCTAGGCGACCGCCTAAGTTGCCTAAATGGTTGCACCGGCCCTGATAGAAATAGATAAAATAGTATGCTTATCGTCTGTTATTTGATATCATAAACTTTTTGCCTATAGTGTAGAAGCTTTGGAGAAAAAATAGCATTAATTTATAATTAGTGGATAGTTCTGAGAAAATTAACAACCAGATACAAAGTCCATTGACTATAATGGGTATTGGATCAGGTACTAAATCAGGTGAAATTTTTATCTCCATAAATGGCTAACAGCCTTAGCTTACTCATTAATTTATCCTCTGTTCCTAATGTCTCTGCTTTTGGTTAGGAAGGTGCCTGTTACAATCTGTCCTAGAAGCTTGCTTACATTTCATATTACACATCACTGACTTACTGTTAGCAATAAAATGCTGAAGATTGTGAAGTCATCTTTGTTACTGAGAGTCCAGTACTTCGCTCAGTTATACACAGCTCCCATTGAGTTCAATGATGGTCACATGTGTATAACTGAAGTCAAGACTGGGTGTTTCCATGGAGAAAATATATATTTTTTCCTGATTACAGTCCTGAGCTGGTACTAAAGAAGACTTTGGCTGAATTTTAGCCTATTTTGTGAACTATGAAAATCAGCTATGCTTTATTAAAATGATATGTTTAGGGCAATAAATTAAAGACTTCTTGCTGTTGTTCGTTTTCTTTTTCCAAATAAAAGTGGAATTATTTAAAGTGCATAACATCCAATAGAACAGACATATTTCAGACTGGAAAGACTGTGCCTCTGTTGGCTTATGTAGAACTGTGTCTTATGAAAGCCAAAGAGGGAATGGACTTGGATGTTTATATAGGTCTGCTGATTCAACTTTGATGTCTTCTGCTATTTGGCTCAGAAGCTAAAGAAACTAAGTTAAAACTGGATGGTGTGCATCTAAAATTTTCTGCAATACTATTTTCTTATTATAGATTTTTATGACTTTGTAAAATGTTATGCAGCACTATATGCACATTGACTTATTTATCAGCAGGATACACACAAATTCTTGGTGTCAAGTATCAGAGGGATAGCCGTGTTAGTCTGGATCTGTAAAAGCAGCAAAGAATCCTGTGGCACCTTATAGACTAACAGACGTTTTGGAGCATGAGCTTTCGTGGGTGAATACCCACTTCCTCAGATGCATGTCATCCTCATGCATCTGAGGAAGTGGGTATTTAACCACGAAAGCTCATGCTCCAAAATGTCTGTTAGTCTATAAGGTGCCACAGGATTCCTTGCTGCTTTTACAAATTCTTGGATGGTTTTTTTTTTTTAATCAGAACTTCAATTCACAGCTGAGAAACTGAGTAGAGTTATAGCAGCTCGGTGGAGATGCAGTTGCACTTGGATGAGATAATGGGATGTCACATGAAAGGATTTTTTTCACAGTTTTCTTTTAAAAGTATTATTTCCTGATCTATGGCATGCCTGGTTTTAACTCAGTTTATTTATGTGCATGTAGAATGGTTAGGTTTGTTGTTGCATGTTTGTGTCCTATTTGATTGTCAATATGAAGATACAAATTTCATTTCATTTGTAAATCCTGTAGACCGTGCTTTGTATAAAGCTGCAGGTTCAGTTGAAGACCCAGAATCTAAGGGAACCCAAACAACCAAGAAACTCCTATCCTCCCATGCCCCAGAAATGGCCATCATACTTTTTGATGCTTTCACTGGGGAGGCCTACTATCAGGGCTGTCCTTAGGATTTATGGTGCCCTAGGCGAGATTATTAAACTGGTGTCCCCATGCCTGTCTTGCTCTTAGCAACACAAACATAAGCTTACAGTATTGGAAAACTTGCCACATGCATGTTATTAAAACCAGTTTAACTTAATTAAGCCACTGTAATGCTGATGGACTAGCACTAAAGAAGTAGCACTACAGAAAAAATTCTGATTTGACAGAATGATGCAAATAATATCTTTTTTTTAAATTTGTCAACATTTTATTGGAAATTTATATGAAGAGGTATTGAAACAAGGATTAGTTTTTAATAAAAAGCAATCTTTCTGGCTTTTTTGGCAGCATAATCAGTAATAATGTCATCGTATGACAAAGACAAAGTGATGTCTTGTTCGATGGCAAGAATAGCAAGACCAGTCAAGTGTTCCTGACTCATTAGAGCGGAGATAGTTTTTAATGAGCTTTAGTTTTGAAAAACTCCGTTCTCCTGATGCTACTGTTACAGGAATTGTCAGTAGAATACGAGTGGCAATGTACACATTAGGATATATGTCAACAAGTTTGCTGGTATGAATAAACTGTACAATGTCCATCATCGATTTTGCATATGGCAACAATTCAATTTTTCGTACAGTTCAAGTCCATTTAAATCAAAACGATCACCATGCTTCAGGAAGCTCTCTAGGTCAGGGGTCCCCAACGCGATGCCCGCAGGTGCCCTGGCACCCGCAGGGGCCTCTCGGTGCACCCACGAATTGGCCAGAGGATAAGCAACTACCGAAATGCCGTCGAAATTCGGCATCATTTCAGCGGATGCTTGTCCGCCACCACAGTCCTTCATCTGGTGCCCGCCAGACGAAAAAGGTTGGGGACCACTGCTCTAGGCTCTTGCACTTTGTCATTAGTTGCTCTTGTTGTCCTATCTTGTTGAATTTAGTCTTGCTGAGCCCGCTGCCAGCTGAGTGAATGGAACCCCAGACCTGTACATGCTATCTGGCTATCCCAGCCCAGCCCTGTGCAACCCTTCCAATCCTGGCTGCCTGCCAAGGAAGTGAGTTACTTTCACTTTCATTCCTCAGCAGGCAGCCAGCCAGCCTTTCCTCTCCACCAGCACCTCATCACCCCAGCCCTGATGGAGGGGAGGAGGAAGAGAGGGGTGCTCCGTGGCAGAGAGGCAGAAATGGGGGAGTGCTCTGTGGGGCAGAAGAGAGAAGAATGGACGTTATGGGGGACAACAAAGGATACTGCCAGAGCCGCAGAGCCTTGCCTCACCTCACGCCAGTGGAAAGAGTCACACTCACAAGTGATTTCCTTCCCCCGCCCCTTCCCAGAAACACCAGCAGCCAATCCCCTCCCTCAGACAGTGCTGCATTCGGCTTTCTCTAGGACCCAGCAGCCCTGCTCTTACATGCTCCACTGCTTCCCGTCTGTCTGGGCTCCTGGCAGTGTGGTGCCCCCCAGGCAGAGTGGTGCCCTACGCGGCTGCCTATTCTGCCTATGGCTAAGGACGGCCTTGCCTACTGTTCTCTTGTGCATGGGTGGTGCCCTTTCCTTTCTTTTGAGGCCTTTAAGAAGCTTTTAGTGGCTACTTTTTCCCAGCAGGATATTTGGGAAGGAGAAGGGGTCTGTCTGATATAGGCTGATACCGTAGTCCACATGGAGCATAATGAGATTGTGGGAGAGAGGCCCCTATCTCCAATGAGTCAGTGGCACTGGTGTCCTTTAATCCCTAGCACTGTAGTTGGGGAACCAGGAGGGACCCTAGCAACAGCAACCTTGGGATCATGAGTCATCACTGCCCTAGTATATTGTTGTTAAGGTACTCCATGGATATCCTACCTACCAAGGGAGAATTGTGGAATGTCTGGTACCATGAAGATTCTGCCTTTATTCCGTCAAAGCCTCCCTCCAAAGACCCTGACTGGTCATCGGCATGGCAACATAACAGTTGTCCCTATAATGACAACCATCCCAATAAAAACTCTAGGCAGATTGCAGGAGGTCACCAAATTCAGCAAGATGATATGGCAGCCCCCACAGACCCACTGAAGATATCTAAGGCAAGGTGGCAATGGTGTCCTAAAGCAGAGCAGATGAGTGAAGGAGAATCGTTTGGGGGAGCCCACAGAGAGGGAGAGGGAGAGAGAGAGAGAGAGAGAGAGAGAGAGAGAGAGAGAGAGAGAACTGTGTTAACACTATCAGCTCAACTTTGAGACTCTGTTCTGAACCTGGGCTGAGGTCTTGAACCATAACAGGTTATAGAACTTTAACTTGTCTGGCTTTCTTGTGAGTTTTGTATTATATGCAAACCTTTTACAAAACCATTAATTAAAACCTGTCAAAATGTCCCTGTCTTCTATTGGATTTATATATGAAGCAATGTGGTCTAGTGGATAAAAAATAAAACTAATAACTATAATCTCCTGAATTCTAATTTCAGCTTGGTCACAGTCTTGGTGTGTGGTCTTGGTCAGTTTAACCTCATAGCTTTAATTTCCCTCTCTGTAAAATGGAGACTATGATACATTCCTTTAAAGTATGAGAACTAATTATTTAGTGTTTGTATAATACTTTGCAAATGTAAAGCACTTTATAAGTCCTAAATATTATTTTTCCTGTGTGACTATCATATCCATTTGGGAAGTCCATTTAGAGACAATTTTCATGATTTTATTTCTTGTCTGATTTGATATGTGTGAAGGCATCCATTTACTGCTTACCCTACATTCAGTTGAATATTTTAGTAGTTGATGGTATGTGCAATATATTTTGTGATGCGTGCTCAGAGCAAGCTATGTAAATCATCTTTCAGATTTTTCATGAAGTGAAAATTAAAATAAAGAATTAAAGTGACTCCTTCAGTAGAAAAGATTATCCTAACACCTATTCAGGTGCTAATTAACTCTATCAGCAAATCCATGGATGGTCAGATAACCAATTGTAAATATAAGCTCCCTACAAACAGATGGTTTAACAGTCAACTTGTGCCTGCTTAAATTCATCACACCATATAAAGGAGTATCATTTAAACAACATCTGCCATTAATTTCCTAAATGAGTTAATATTTTCAGCATGATTTTTTTGAAGATTTGTAAAATTTCAGTTGACCCTGTTAATCATGAACAGCTAGATTGAGAGTTTACTCTGAGTCCATAGTAAGGAGAAACACATTGTTTTGCTACCCCAGGGGCAGATCAGGGAGAGAATTGTGACTCAGAGTCACAGTTCTCTACCTTTCTTCCTACTTTGCTCCAAGGAGGAAGTTGGTTTTTTTTACTGGTCAATACAAATATCAGATGACTTTCCTCACCATGCCTGGAACAGCCAATTTCCCACCTTCATCTGCATAGTCCTCACCAACCTATTATCTCTGTCTCACTATGACCTATGATGCAATTAGGCAACCTGGAGGAGTAAAAGAGTTCCATTGTATGGGTATATAGAGCAAGTCATCTCTTTGCCTAAAATGTTAGCACAGAGATAAATTAGGTTAAACTCTAGTTAAAATTCATGACATTTACACAAGTAATACATGGAAACTAAAAGAGCTGATCTAGTTAAAGGCTTAATCCCACAAACAGCACAGTTCAGTCAGATCACTGAGTTGAAATGGGCTCCACATAGGTGCAAGGGTCTGACCACATGGAAGTAGCTGAAGTGTAAGCAGAGTCAGGATAAGCTCTACCCTGACATCTGGTGGAAAGAATTTCAGAGAGTGTATTTGCATAGGCACGCCTACCCTATCCCAGACTGCTGAGCTGTGGGACTGCTTGGTGACAAATGACTCACCCTTAGTTGGGTGGTACTTGCTAGACAAGGGACATGGGTTCCAAAACCCAGTGAATTGAGAGAGGCTGGGGACAGGTATCTGTGCCTGGTGGTGCAGTCTCCTTGTGGAGCCAGAAGCACCAGTTCCACCCCCTCCTCTCTCCACTGTGGAATGTCAGAGTTGATTTTTTTTTATTCCCTCAAGAATCTAAATACAGGTTACTGAGCTGAACGCACTTTGGGCTAATGGTGCACTAGCACTGGGGCTCCCCCACTAAGAGCTGAGATCACTAAGAGTTGAAATCATTAAAGAGCTGAAATAACTGAGCTGAGAGCACTGAGTACTGTGCTAACTAGTGGGGGAGCCTGAAGTTATACTGTGGAACAGAGCAGCTGGTGGAGTGGAGCAGTTGCGGAGATGGCTGGAGCGGACCACAGGACAGCTGGTGGCAGCAGAGCAGCTGGCAGAACGGAGTAGCTGTGGGACGGGTGGAGCGGCCCACAGAGCGAGCGGAGCCGAGCAGTTTGCAGAGCAGCTCATGGAGCAGAGCAGCTGCTGGAGCGGAGCAGTTTCTGAGGACGGCTGGAGGAGCAGAGTGGAGCACCTGGTAAAGCGGAGCAGTTCGTGGAGAAGGAAGAAACAGAACCCACGGAGAGGCAGGGCAGTTGGCCCCGGACCACGTAAGGTGCCCCTTTCTACCCAGGCTGGGGGGAGGGACCTCTACAGATAAACTCTTGAACTCTGGAGTGGCATTGACCAGAGACTTTTGGTTGTTGGACTTTGGGGTGATTGGACTTAAAACCCTAAGGGGAAAAAGGACAGTGCCAAACGTACTTGGAGGTGGGTTTTTGTTTATGGTTTGTGTTATAACCCTGTTTGTGGTGTTTCTCCAATGGGATGCTGCATTGATTCCTTCCTTTATTAAAAAGATTTTGCTACACTCAGACTCCGTGCTTGCGAGAGGGGAAGTATAGCCTCCTAGAGGCGCCCAGGGGGGTGTGGTATGTGAATGTCCCAGGTCACTGGGTGGGGGCTCGAGCCGGTTATGCATTGTGTTACTGAAACGGAACCCCTGGATACTGAACCCTGCCCTTGTTGCTGCCAACTCAGAGGGGCAGAAGGGTTACAGAAGGATGGGACCTAAATTTGTAAATTAAAAAAAGCAAGAAAGTAAAACAAGATAAATGTTTCTGTCAGAAAAAGATGTTTGCATTTGACTGAGACACGGGCTGTACATCCCCAAAATTTCTGCTCTGCTTTTTTAAGCATTTTGCTACTTTGTGCATTGGAAGATAGAGGGTCAAATATTAAAGAATTTTGTTTAATAAATATTCCAGAAGTATGACTGTGATGGAGTCCCCAGGGTGCAACCTGCAACTGGGGTACTGCTGAGCCCTCTTGTCCCACCAGCCTGGACTCCCTCTCACCCTACGATGTTGTGAAAAGCAGCAAACCTCTGGCATGTATTGCATTAACACAGACATCCACAGGCAGGGACACATTCAGCTGAGTTACATGAATGCTTCTCCCAACCAATCATGAACTAACAATAGAGAAGCTCCAGCCAATTCCCCCAGCTCCTCACCTTTGCTTCCCTGAGCTGTACCACCCTGCCCTGGTCTGAAGAATGTTAATCATTTAGTCGGCTCCTCCCTTAGTATAGAGAGGACATGCACCAGGTTTTGTTCCTGAACTCAGTTTGCTCAAGCACTTTAACCAAAATACACTGTTTTAGGTAAAACATAAAACAGGTTTATTAACTATAGAAAGATAGATTAAGTGATTATAAGTGGTAGGCTTAAAAGATAGAGGTGGTTACCAAAGAAAATGAAAATAAGCTCACAATCTAAGTTCTATAAATTAAAAAGGATTTGAATCAAGCAAGTAATAGATAGTACAAGCAAGTTACAGATCTTCAATACACAGGCTAGAATTCTTTTACAGCCTGGGACCACCTTCCCCCTTTCAGTATTGCCTTCCAGGTGTGTTTTCAGGTGTTGAGTTATGGGGGGAGTGAGGCCAAGTGAGGATGTCATTTCCCTTCTTTTAGAGTTTCTTCCAGCTTGCTATGACATTGATCAAGTAGTCTCCACTGTCTGAGAAGTCTCCATTGTATACAGTTCTTGGGATAGTTCCCTTTAATGGGACATCAGTGTGTCTGGCTTCTCTATTGTTGCAACTGAAAGGCAACCTCACAATATATTTCAGTAACATGCATATAGCAAAACTTCACATACCATGATAGCACATTCAATAAAACAGGATATTAATGTTCAGCAGATCAGGACTTGTAGAATGATATATCACAAGTACATTATACTTTGTACAAAATATATCATGATTATATCACCATAGTGAATATGGAGGTTCCAGGATGCTGCTCTGAGGTACAGAACCCCACAATGACTATGTATATGTTAACTGATACTGATTATGTTGCCTCTTCAGCATCCAGTTTAAAGGAAAAATGTTAATGCTTCTTTATGGACTTATATCCTGTGCCAGTACGGCACTAAAGAGATTAATGCATATGAAGACCTCAACATTTGGAAATAAATTCAATCCTTAGTCCTGTGTAAGAAAGTAATCACAATCTATCATCACGTGACCAGTTTTGTCAGCAGTATGATGTCAACTTGGCTGAAAAGTACAATCTAGTATTAACAGTTCAAAACACGTTTATCCCTATTAGCGTCAGTTGAAATTCCTCATTGCCAAACCATTTACAAAAGGTATTCCTTAATACATTTAGAGCTGCAAAACATTTAGGATTAAGGTACAACACTACCAGAACTGTATTACACATCTTCAGATTCCTTTTCCTCTCTATGGTGCATAGACAGTGGGTAAATCTCTGAACATCCTTCCTGAAAGCCCTCTGATATAATCATCGCATAAAACTTGACCCCACAAGGGGCTACACAGGGCTTTTCCTTGTGACAGCCTACTTGCTGGTGCATAAGACAGGCTTCCTCCTGGCAGAATAGATATAGTCAATGTCAAGTGTACCCTGCTGCAAGCTGTATCTAAATTCTGCAGCAAGCCACTCTGGTTTCTGCAGCACTCTGGTGCGGCTGAATGGAAATTTTGCAGCAGATTCAGATAAATTCAAAAAGTGATGATTATATTGAATTAAATATGGAAATGAATGAGACAATCAGTGCTGTTTCCTTTATGCTGTTTGTTTTTATATAGAATCCGATTTGCCAACAATTTTTCTATGTGATATAGATTTCTATATTGACAACACATCAGCTGCATTGTAGAAGTTTTTGGGGATTTTTTCAGACAGTTGCAGATTTAAAAAACTCTGTGAAGACCACGTGGGACATTTTTTCACCCAGGAAAGTATAGGAGGTGGCTTGGATTATTTTGCATTGCACAGGATCTGCTTGCTATTTAACCACCCCCCATGTAGCCCTTGGCTAGTATAGTCTCTATATCAGGAAGACAGTCATGTTGGGGTGAAATCAGGGTTTAAGGGCTGCAGTTTCATCCCGGACATTCAAAATAGCTGAAAAGCTGCTCTTTTGTTGTCCAATGTTACTTTACTCTTAGATCAAGAATGGTGTAACTGCCTGTCCAGGGGCTGATACACCCAGTCACTCTTGGGGGCAGAGAAAAGGTGTGTCACAGCCCCATAGTTGAGTTTAAAGGGGTGACCTGTGTCTCAGGGATGCGTGGCTCAGGATCCTTAATGTCTGATGTCAATACTATAGCCCCTGCCATCAGGGCAGTGTGGCCCAATGGCCAGAGTCAATAATACTACAGATGAACTGGGACACCACCCCAGGGTGGATGGTGGCCAGGATAGGGGGACCCAGGCCATGCTCTTCATCTGGTCCCAACAAGGGCTCTGTCGGTGGCAGATTTCCCCACCACCAGCTCAGCGGGGATCTGACTGAAACACACAGAGCCTTGGTCTGGTTCTGTCACCATTTCCCCACAAAACTTCCCTGTGTCACTTCCTATCCGAGTCTCTGGAGTCCTCCATCTTTGAGGCTCTGTGGTCTCTCCACTTTCTGCAACATCCCTGTCTGTGTGTTAGGGTCCATCTCTGTCTGGCCTCTGCATCTTGGGGTGCAGACAGTCCTCTCTCAGGAGCTATCAATGCACCTCCTTCCTCTCCAGCGGTCAGCCCCAACTGAGCTGTTCTGCTGCCTTTTATATCCTGGCTCCAGCTGGAGCATGCCCAGCAGAGCTCGGGGGTGTGTGGTCCCCTTGGCTAAGAGAGAAGGGTTAACCCCTGATATACTAGTGCAGGGCTGATATACCCTGACACACTGCCTCTATATAGGGAGTCAAAAGTCATGGTACCATTGGTACACATATATGTATTGTATTAGAGTGGTCATGAAACTCACTATAGTTAAAGTTACAAAAAAGTTATAATACCCTGTCGAGTCAAATATAGGATAGGTTGCTTAGAAAGGGTCATTTTCAGAATTTTTAAAAGTACAAATTGAATGCTACAGACTGGGTCCCCTTCACAGAAAGCTGTCAATGATAAATGTGCTATGGGCATGAAAAATATTAATTTACCTGATATTTAAAGTTTTCCACATCATGGTCTTTCGCATGGGGAATCATAGATTTTCCTGTTGGTGATGTTAGAGGCCAAGAATGAAGGAGTTGAGGGGGAGACAGCTTTGATTCCCCATCCATTAATCCCTATCAGCTTGTTATTTCTGTTTATCTCCTTCTCAATTTCCCTGCCCTCTTCTGACTCATCTCTTTCTTCTACATGATAATTTTAATGTTACTTTTCAACAGATCAAAAAAAGAGATGTGGCACTGAGGGAGAAAGAGATGAGTGGGAGCCATCAAGTGGAGGCAGACCTCTCCCTTCCCCCATCTCTGTTTTTCTCTTTGTGGAGTAAGGCACTACTCAAGGTGAATATGGGCCTCAAAATCTGGCCCAATGTCTTTTCAATAAAATTACTTTATTTTTGTCAAATCCTATTTTTTATATATTACCATACACATGGCCTCTTTGTTCCATTATTTTTAACTTTGTGAAAACATTTAATCTACATCAAAATATCTGTATAATATAATGGTAACTGAATTTTGGGTACTGCTAGCTTTGACGCAAGAAGAAAAGATCTTATTATTGATGTCTATTTTCATATGCATCTCTACAAAATAGTTATTTTTTAAATATCTCGACTGTATGTCAATTAATTCATCAGTGTAACACTATTTCTAAACCTTCTGAGATCAATCAAGGAAGGAGAAACATTTAAAAAAATAAAAACTAAGGAACATAATTTAAAACAGATTTATTTAATCTTTAGCTTCAGTGAGCTCAAAACTCACTCATAAAAGGTTTACTGGCTGTCATGTTTTTGGTGTTTCAAAGCTGATGTTGGATATTCCAGAAAGGTCTTGAGACTGGCAAAGATTTGCAAACCTACTTTTAAAAATATTTGATTTAAAACTGCTTGATTAAAACATTTTATGCTGTGATACAAAACAGCAATAGCAAAGATTTTCTAACTTAAAAGTACAGTTTTCATTTGAATTTTTTCCTATTTAATCCAGACATTGTCACAATTTCAGACCACTGAATTATAATACATTCTTGAACAATATTTACTCTATTATCCAAACACAGGGCCAAATCCTGAAACTCCTTGTCATAGTATAATTCCCAGATCTGAACCTTAGCGTCCAAAATATGGGTACTAGCATGAATTTTCCTAAGCTTAATTACCAGCTTAGATCTGATAGGCTGCCACCAATCAGGACTTAAGTAGAGCGCCTGATAGACTCTGGTCACCCGCAGTACCTTCCCTGGGGACCCCAAGACCCAGATTCCCTGAGTCTCACAACCAAGGGGAATAAACCATTTCCCTTCCCCCCTCCTTTCTTTCCTCCCAGCTCTTTCCCGCCCTGGGTACACTAGGAGACCACCGTGATTCAGTTCCTTCAAACACAACACAGAGAGATCAAGTTTCTCTCCCTCCTTCTCCCAGAGGCAATACAGATTCAAGTTCCGTGAATCTAACACAAAGAGGAAATTTACCTTTCCCTCCCTGCTCTCTTTCCCTTCTCCCCACCAATTCCCTGGTAATACAGACTCAGTTCCTTTGAGCCTTAACTAGGAGAGAAAAATCAAACAGGTCTTAAAAGCAAAACTTTTAATAAAAAGAAAGAAAAAAATAAAAGGTCTATCTGCAATTTAGATGGTAAAAAGTTACAGGGTCTTTCAACTTATAAACAACAGAAAGAAACTTTCTCCAGCAGAAACACAATTTAAGCTACTTCCAGCAAGTACACATATGCAAATAAGAAAAAACAAATTAAAAGACTATATCCACCTTTTTTTCTTACTCACAATTCTGAATAGATAAGAGACTGTAGCAGGGAGATTGGCAGAAACCTGGTTGCACCTCTAGTCCCGTCCAGGACCCAGAGAGAACAAAGCCAAACCCAAAAACCCACACAAAGGCTTCCCTCCACATGAGATTTGAAAGTATCTTGTCTCCTGATTGGTCCTCTGGTCAGGTGTTGCAGGTCACTGTTTGTTAACCCTTTTCAGGTGAAAGAGACATTAACCCTTAGCCATCTGTTTATGACACTCCTGCAACTCCTTTCAAAGTCGCAAAATATTGCAGCTGCTGCAGGCAGTCAGCAGAAGCTCAGCTTCCAGCAGTATCAGAATCTGGCCTTTGCTGAGAGTGCACTCAGTGTAAATTTTGATCACTTTGTTGAGGGTATGTCTACACTACGGGATTATTCTGATTTTACATTAATCGGTTTTGTAAAACAGATTGTATAAAGTCGAGTGCACACGGCCACACTAAGCACATTAATTCGGTGGTGTGCGTCCATGTACCGAAGCTAGCGTTGATTTATGGAGCGTTGCACTGTGGGTAGTTATCCTGTAGCTATCCCATAGTTCCCTCAGTCTCCCCCGCCCATTGGAATTCTGGGTTGAGATCCCAATGCATGATGGTGCAAAAACAGTGTCGCGGGTGATTCTGGGTAAATGTCATCACTCAATCCTTCCTCCATGAAAGCAATGGCAGACAATCATTTCGCGCCCTTTTTCCCCTGGATTGCCCTGGCAGACGCCATAGCATGGCAACCATGGAGCCTGTTTTGCCTTTTGTCACTGTCACCGTATGTGTACTGGATGCTTCTGACAGAGGCGGTACTGCAGTGCTACACAGCAGCATTCATTTGCCTTTGCAAGGTAGCAGAGATGGTTACCATCCCTATTGCACCGTCTGCCATTGTAAATTGGCGATGAGATGACGGTTATCAATCATTTTGTACCGTTTGCAATTGGAAATTGGCGATGATGGTTATTGATCATTTTGTACCATCTGCTGCTGTCATAGGTGCTCCTGGCTGGCCTCGCTAAGGTAGGCTGGGGGCGCATGGACAAAAATGGGAATGACTCCCTGGGTCATTCCCTTCTTTATGTTTTGTCTAAAAATAGAGTCAGTCCTGCCTAGAATATGGGGCAAGTCTACTAGAGAGCCAGAGAGCACAGCCACTCCAGGTCAGAGCCCCAGAGATCCCGCAGAAATGATGATCTGCATGCCATTCTAGGGGGTGCCCCTGCAACAGCCCTACCCGTTGCTTCCCTCCTCCCACCACCCCTCCTGGGCTACCGTGGCAGTTATCCCCCCATTTGTGTGATGAAGTAATAAAGAATGCAGGAATAAGAAACACTGACTTTTTAGAGATATAAAATGAGGGGGAGGCAGCCTCCAGCTGCTATGATAGTCCAGGCAGGACATTAAAGGGTGAGGAGGAGAGGAGCGCAGCCTCCTGCTGCTATGATAGTCCAGGGAGTACAGAATCTTTTCTTTAGACACGAAAGAGGGTGAGGGCTGATGGAGCTCAGGCTCCAGCTGCTGTGATGAGGACGGTTATCAGTCGTTCTGTACCATCTGCCGGGAATGACCGGGAGTCATTCCCATTTTTACCCAGGCTCCCCTGGCCGATCTCACCGAGGCCAGCCGGGAGCACTCATGGATGATGATGGTTTTCCACCATTTTGTACCGTCTGCCATCAGGAAAGGAAGGGGAGGGGATGCTGCTGTTTAGCACTGCAGCACCGTGTGTCCAGCAGCATGCAGTAGACATACGGTGACACTGAAAAATGGCAAGAAATGATTTTTTCCCCTTTTCTTTCATGGGGGGTGGGAGGGGCAAATTGATGAGATATACCCTGAACCATCCCGGACAATGTTTTAGACCCTACTGGCATTGGGAGCTCAGCCAAGAATGCAAATGCTTTTCGGAGACTGCGAGGACTGTGGGATATCTGGAGTCCTCAGTCCCCGCTTCCTCTCTCCATGAGCGTCCATTTGATTCTTTGGCTTTCCGTTACGCTTGTCACACAGCACTGTGCTGTGGACTCTGTATCATAGCCTGGAGATTTTTTCAAATGCTTTGTCATTTCATCTTCTGGAATGGAGCTCTGATAAAACAGAATTGTCTCCCCATACAGTGATCAGATCCAGTATCTCCCGTACGGTCCATGCTGGAGCTCTTTTTGGATTTGGGACTGCATGGCCACCCATGCTGATCAGAGCTCCACGCTGGGCAAACAGGAAATGAAATTCAAAAGTTTGCGGGGCTTTTCCTGTCTACCTGGCCAGTGCATCTGAGTTCAGATTGCTTTCCAGAGTGGTCACAATGGTGCACTGTGGGATACCGCCCGGAGGCCAATACCGTCGATTTGTGGCCACGCTAACCCTAAGCCGACATGGCAATACTGATTTCAGCACTACTCCTCTTGTCGGGGAGGAGTACAGAAATCGGTTTAAAGATCCCTTTATATTGATATAAAGGGCCTCGTTGTGTGGACTGGTGCAGGGTTAAATCGGTTTAGTGCTGCTAAATTCTGTTTAAACGCGTAGTGTAGACCAGGCCTGAGTCTAGCAATTTGAAAGTCTGTAAGATGATAAAATCTCATTATAAATAAACTGTGCAAGATATTTTAAAAAGTCATTTTAAAATTACAGTTGGCATTTCTGAACATACTACTAATGGTAGATTATCTTGGTAAAATAAATGATGTTATGTGAAACACTGGGCTCTCTTACTACTGCCAGTCAGAGACTGTGTAAGAGTCTGCATCTCTATAGTGTCCTGGTTTAATAATCATACTGACTTGACTTCAATCGGGTTTGGATTAGGCCCATGAAGAACTCATGCAGAACTTGCTCTGGTGGTACAAATGGACTTTGAAGCTTCCCTAAATGAACAGCTGAGCATCTCTCTGGCATGGAATAAATTGCCTAGAGAGGTTGTGGAATCTCCATCTCTGGAGATATTTAAGAGTAGGTTAGATAAATGTCTATCAGGGATGGTCTAGACAGTATTTGGTCCTGCCATGAGGGCAGGGGACTGGACTCGATGACCTCTTGAGGTCCCTTCCAGTCCTAGAGTCTATGAATCTATGGAGGGATCCCTTACTGGCATAGAGATAGCATAGGGTCTACTGTTTTCACCACCCCAAGCGGCGTGCTGAATTGCCGCCATGGATGGCAGGGGCAGTCTGTGCGCCATTAGGGTGGCTCATGCATTTCTGCAGTGGCAGCAATTTGGCGGAAGACAGAAGCTGCGCTGCCATGGACAGCTGAACATAGAAGCTGCTGCCAAATTGCTGCCACCACGGAAACACACGAGCCACCCTAACGGCGCACGGACTGCTCCTGCCATCCGCGGTGGCAATTTGGCATGCTGCTTGGGGCGACAAAAACACACAGACTGCTGCCCCTTGCAGATTGCTGCCTCAAGCACCTGCTTGGAATGCTGGAGCCTGGAGCTGGACCTGCATAGGATTGTGGCCTTGAGGTCCATGATTAGCCAGTGTAAATTAGAGACACCTTAGTATGACATTCTATAAAATATCACTGCTCCAACTAACCCATTCTCGGTATATTTTTCTATTAATGTCAGTTAGAAATGTGTAAAATGTCCACTTGTTCAAGTTATGATATTGCTGTGTAGCCAGTGGTGTGTTACAGAACACTAGTTCTACTCTTGATATCCTTAAGATGAATATGGAGTTCAGAATTGGGTCCTCAATAATTAACAAATTGATAGAACTTTTTAAAAAAACTATCTATCTATATGTTAAAAGTCTGATTTATTTTTATTGTAAGTAAATTGGATCTATCCATTTGTTATTGGAAACCTGACTGGTGAATTACAAGAATTTAATGAGGATTCATTTCATTTTGCTACTGTTGTCCTTTTTTAATGGTCTGAGTGATTGAAAGAGAAATAGTGTTAAAGGATATAATCTACACTAGTATAGACAAAGTTAAAGAGAATCAAATTATCTCTTTAAGGAGGTAATTATGTGTGCTTGAAGTGACAAGCATTTATCTGCACAATATGTAAATTTGGTCCTTCAACATATGCTTCAGTGTTTTGTGAACAGAACTAATAGTCAATTTATTACAGTGAACAAAAAACATAACTCAAAAAATAGTTAAATATAGTTAGATATGTAGGGGAAATTTCATCAAATCTTGGTGAGCAGCTTGTTGTCCTGAATAAAATTATACTATTGCGTTACATGAAACATGATCTAGATCTTGAAAATATCAAATAGCATGCTCAGGAGTGCTTTGCAGGGTTCAGTAGTAGTACTAGTGGGTAACAGATCATTGGTGCTGTCAATTATACATAAGGCAATGGTTAGAGTAGGTGACTGGGAGTCAGGACACCTGACTCCTGTTACAGGCTCTGTCACTGATTCACCACATGACCTTAGATACTTTATATAAATGTGTCTCCATTTTCTCACGTGCAAAATAGGAGTAACACTGACCTTAGTAAGCTACGTTGAGATCTTGGGATGAAAAGCACTGCACAAGTACAGAGTATTTCTTGTTATTGATATTAAAAGCTCTCCAAGGCTTTATAAGACCAAATGCAGCTGGCTTACTCCACAAAGATGACAAGGGAAAAATACCCAGCAACCCTCAATGGAAGGGAGATTGCTCATAGTTTAGTTGTGATGCCAACATCCTGTTGTTTTTTTCACTGGGACATTAAAGGCTCTCAGCTCTGCAGTGGTGAGTAAACACTGGGAGTATAGCTAGGATTTAAAGGAATGGGTTTGTTATACTGTATCCCCAAACTAGTGTGCTGTTCTCTTTTGGATAACATACTTTTCTCCTTTGGAGTAAGTGCCTTAATTACTCTTTCATCTTAGCATAGATAGTAGAATCTCTTTGGGTTTCCCAAGAAAAATAGTTATTTACTTGTACCCACTTCCATCTCATCATGTTATCTGTGCTTTCCCATAACCTTTATGTCTACTAGTCTGCTTCATTTTCCTCCCACTTGCTTCTATGTGTCCAACATCACTTGATAGCACTCCTGATTAGAGATGGGGAAACAATGTATTTTTTGGTTTTCTGGCAGTTTTGAAAGATTGAAGAAAAAAATTCAGTTTGGGTCAAAGTGAATTGAAAAGTTATGAAAAACATGGATGAATTTAAAAAAAAAATTTTGGGCCAAAACGAACATTTAGTATTTTTAAAGAGCTAGAGTCACAAAATGCCCAGAAGAAGAGGTGGTGTTGGTGTTGGTGCCCTTGGTGCTTTTTATAACTTTTTAAGCCCAGTGGTTAGGGCATTCTTTTGAGGTGTGGGAGACTGTGACTCTCCCCAGGGATTCCCAGGTCTCCGTGAGGCATCTTGCTATCACCTGCTATTAGCGTGAATGAGCCCTCTGTGTCTGCCTGAAGTCAGCTCCCTGACACCACCAGCTACTGGCAACACAAGTCCAGGCCTCCACAGGCCTCCCTCTTTCTTTCCAGGTAAGCAGTGAGCACACATCAACCACTGGGTCCTGTGAGCATCTTCTGCAGTATCCAGCCCCTGCTCCATTGAATGTACAGAATTATGAGGCCCACTGTTCCCAAAGGAGCAATACGCAGCAGCTTACTAATTCGCCTTAGAATACAGTGTCTCATAACACACACTGCTTAGATTTGTTTACATATAAAGCAAGTTTAAGCGTATTTAACAAAGAATAGAGATTCATGAGACAACAAGCAGGATTAATAAAAACAAATGGTTACATGTAAAACGAAATCATGACATGCTTTTTTATGGCCAAAACTCAGCTAACAAGTTATCCTCCTGTCTAAACAAGTTTCTCTCAACCAAAGTTCTTCCCAGCAAAGTCAGGCTGAGATCCCTTTTTCATGAAACAAACCTACAGTCAGTTTACCTCATCATTGAAAGTGCCTTTTTTTACTCGCAGCTAGACCAGACTTTTGATCTTCACCTGAAAAAAGCTGTCCCTCCTGCAGTTTATCTCTCCCTGCTCATTTTCTTTTTAAGTCCCCCCTCCTCCCAAGCTCTTTGTTAGCATTTGACTTAGTATGCTAATAGAGTTCTATTGTAAGATTCACAATGGTTTGCTAGGAAGATAAGTATCTCCCACCTCCTGTCAGGAGGCATTTATCTCAAAGTACATTACCCCATTCTACTTCTGATCTCCCTTCCCAGCTGAGCATTTTCTCCCCTGCTCCAGCACCCTGTCAGCTGCTGATGGTCTCCCAGATGCCCTTGTGATAATCAGTCATGCTGGTTCTGACTTCCAGGTAAGACTTCCTTCCAACATCCTCTTGGTTCCAACTGCATCCCTCTGCCCCAACAAATTCCCATATCCATCCTCAAAAACTCAGTTTTCCTCTTAGAAATTCGGCTATCTTTTGTTCTCTTCTCCCTTCCCCCACATTTCCTCCCTTCCTAAGCAGATGTAGGAAACTTGTCCTTGTATTTAGGCTTTGCTTTTATCCTCTCCTTGGACTGAAATTAGCTACTTCTGTTCCTCCATACTGTTCTGCTCTAGTCCTGGTCAACTTTCAGTTACTGGAACAGATAAGCATTTTACCCATAGTCTGTACTTAACTCTCCTTAATTTAATGGAAATAAGATATGTAATTAGAAAGTGAACATATAAGAGATATAAATGTGGCAACTAGAAATAGTCCAAATTAAAAAAAAATCCAGAACCAGAAATTTTACTACAGATATTACTTGAGAAATTCTGCGTGGCATTTATGTATATTTCCTGGCATTTGCTCAACAATAGCTAAACTATTCAAGAAAACTGATATATGATTGGCAGATATTAGGAGCTCTTTGTTATGCACATTTGCTGAACAGAGGAGGATCTGGGAATGACATGATTGAGTATTATAAACATTACAATATGTTCTACACATATTTTGAAGAGAGCAGAACTAACATAATGAAGTTCCTTGGATTGCTGCACAGTATGTTCTGATAAAAGTAATACAAAGACTGGATGTTTAATAATGAATAATGGAAATCGCCTCATTCACTACCATGAGGATGTCATAAATGAATATTAAAGGAACACACTAGCTGAAATCAGTCTACATGACTGCTGGCCTTCAGAAGTTCCATTTGTCTCTAGAGAGGCATAGCTGCTGGGGCTGCTTCCCACTGTGAGCTGTAGTGTTGGCTGAGAAATATATTTTTCTCTGCAGAAAGTTGAGTTTTCAGCAAAAAATTGAAGTATTTTGGCCCAAAATTTAATTTTTTAAATTCTAAATGTTGCCACAGCACTTCATGTAATTTGTGATGTGGATACCTTATGCTCCCATTCTCCTCTCTAGGCTAGGCTCCCTGGTCAGACTTTACCTCCTGTGATGCACTGTGGTCTTTTCTCTTGCTGCATCGTGACAATCACATGGCTGTAGTGTGTCATAGGAGATGAAATCTGGCATGGAAGCCTGGCCCAAATAGGAACATAAGGCATCCCACATTACAACTCTCAAGAGGCAGCAGAGCTGCATTTCTGAATCAAAATATTTTGACTGAAAAACAACGGTTGGTTGGTTGGGTGATTGATTGATTTGTTTTCAGGCATTCAGTTTTTCAATGAAAAATCAAAATTTTCCACAGAAAGCAGCATCTTTATGGAAAATTTTGTTTAGTCAAAACCCCATTTTTCTGTAATGAGACCTACAAAAAAAGCAATCAGGAAAGCATGGAACCCTCTTTCTATCATCCACTATCCTGGGTGTAGAAAGAAAACATGCACAACACACTGAATTTGCAAATAGTCCAAAGTCCATGGTCTATTACTGCCTACAAGTCTGGGAAAGTCTTGTATATATTTTGATGGTTAAGTCCTGCAGAGGAGCTACTGGTGTCTCTTCCATCATATGGTACAAAAGAGAACACTTTTATAAGAATTTGCAGTGATTTTGCTCAGCACAGCATCCTGAAAATGAACGTGTTAAGACATCTCTCTCAGCATAAATAACGTTTTTAATGAGAATTCTCATTTCTCAGACTCCTACTAGCAGAGAGACTCTCTGATGGCTGAAGTAGCCTCCAGGCCACTGCAGCTCCATCACTGGAATTGACCCACAGCAGCAGCTGATGCTTTTGGAGGCAAGCCTTTAAGGGGCACTCACCCCTTTGTCAGGCGAGATACGCTGTTGTATCTCTAGGGTCCCTGGAGTAGTCTGTTTAAAATTTTATTTTTAACATGTGTCCAGGACCACTTAGAGCAAAGGATGAGTGTTCCATTTTATGAATGGGTATAAGTCAATACAAATACATAAATAGCAATTATAATCTTAACTAATGTTTTTTGCAAGTTTGGAGTCTGTGGGCTCAATCTTCTCCTCCTCATACAGTGTGTGGAAGTAAGGCCTGGATAGTGAGATGATTTCATATGGGTAGCATAGAAACAAGGAGAAATGGCTTCAGAATGCTCTCTCCTTCCACAGATCCTGTGGAAGAAGCTTCTCTGCAGCTACACTGTTGGGTTCAGGCTCTGGAGATAGGAGGCATGATCCAAACCTCACTGATGTCAATGGGTTTTTGAATCAGGCTCTTGGAGGGCTGGGCCAAAGGGGATCATTGATTAGCCTGGCAATGTACTCCCTGCAGACTCACAAGAGGACAGATTACCTAACATGAGAACACTGATTCTTAAGAACAGCATTGTCTTATTTGGCAACTTCTTATACTGAATGTAACCTCCATTATGGGGTCTCAGGGCCAACCACTGACGGGGACATCAAAGGAGCCCGGCTCTAGGGAAACTGAAATTTTAGGGGAGAGGTGAGCTGAGTGGAGGCACTGGGCACCACATAAATGGCTCTTGGACTCTGAATGTCCTCTATTCACATGTTTCTTGGAATATCCACTGCTTTTGGAGGGATAAATCTCATTCCAAATACTCTTGCTTCATAATGGCAAAAACAGGAGGAAATTCAACATGCTTAAATGTGCAGGTTTTTCCTGATTTGTTCCATATAGAGGAGAATCTGGCCCTATACAAGTTCTTACCAAAAAAAAATTAAAATGCCGTCTTGGAGCAGACATGGAGGATTCATATCACCTCATTCCACAATCAAATGGAAACAAACTCTTCACTCCAGGGGGGAAAAAAAATCTTTGAAAGTGATCAGTCCCTGACCAAGAGAAAATAGTATTTCAAATGCTAAATGGGTTTAATTCCTGTTTAAATACTGGTTTAGCTCTGTTCTGTAAGAAATGTAAATGAGAGCCTTAGAATTATGTGGAAAAGATATTATTATATTTGTATTGAAACTAAACTGGGAACTATGAGCTGGCTGAAAAATTGGTCAGTTTTAAAGAAAACAATTTTTTTTGTTGAATTTCAAAATTTCAGTAGAAAAGTTCATATTTCTAGTTTCCAGATTTTTCTATCAATTCTAGTATCTATTCTTTGCTGAGCTGAAATAAGTCTAATGCAACAAATCATACTTTTTTGGACATACTGGACTCCCAAAAGAACGGTTAATGTAGGAATTAGAAATAATTGTAACTGCAAATCAGAAAGACACATTAAAATCTATGTTGTAGGATTGCCAGAAATAAATAGCAATAAATGTTGAATTCTTATAAATGCATAATTTATTAAGTGATAACTTATGTCTATGGGTAGCATGGTATATGCATCATTAAATACTGTCAGATTGGGCTGATGTCTAAGCAAAGCTGAGCAAGATGGGTACAATTTTCTTTAAATAGCTGAGGATATCAATCTAACACAATGTATGTAACCAGCATTTCTGTATCATTTACATTCTGTATCTCATTTACACAGCATGCTGATTCATTAGGATTACAAGGATTTAATGATTAAAGATTTTAACGCCTGCTTCATCCTAATATAGTATCATAATACACATGGCTCAGGACTTTTCTACACTGGCAAGTTTCTGCACAGTAAAGCAGATTTCTTCTGGGTAATTCACGAGGTGTATACACTGCCAAGCCACTTAGTGTGTAGAAACTGTGCAGTTGCAGCACTGTAAAAAAAACCATCCCGACAAAAGGCGGAAAGCTTTCTGCACCAGGGCTACAGAGCTGCATTGCCAGTGTGGACACCTTTGTTGATTACAGAGCTGTGATTGGCAGGGCCAGTACAACCCATTAGGTGACCTACTTGGTCGCCTAGGGCACTAACATTTGGAGGGTGGCGACCGCGGTGGCTGGATCTTCGGCCGCCCTGGTAGTCAGCAGTATTTCGGGGGTGGGACCTTCTGCCACCTCTGTCGGGGGTGGTAGTTCGGGGGCGGGACCTTCCGCCGCCTAGGGCACCAAAAAAGCTGGCGGCACTCCTGGTGATTTGCCTCCAGGAGGTGTCCCACAATGCTTGTTCTAGACTTTCCGGTCATTGGTTAGAACTCTACTGCCCTGCCCTAAGGTGACCAACCATTATCCCTACCTCAGAAATTCCTTTGGAATTTTGAAAGTCCCCTTCCTGTTTGCTGGGTGACACATGCAGTGGTCTCAGCACATCTTTCCAGGTGGCCATGCCTGCTCCACACACCAGGTGATCTCCCGCTTGGAGCAATGCCATCAGCATTTGGGGAAAGGAGGCTGTCCAGTCCCAGCTATGCTCCAACCATAAGAATTATGATATCTACGAACAGATTTTAGGATGCATAACAGAAAGATGCCATGACCGGGACACATTGCTGTGCAGAGTCAAAATGAAGGAGCTGCAGAACGCCTACTGCAAACCGCTGCTCCGGTGCTGTGCCCACGAGCTCCCAGTTTTATAAAGAACTGGAAATGATTACAAAGGATGAATATAGGCAAATAACACAAGAATGCAGGGGCAGGATTAGAAAGGCAAAGGCACAAAATGAGCTCAAACTAGCTATGGGAATAAAGGGAAACAAGAAGACTTTTTATCAATACATTAGAAGTAAGAGGAAGACCAAGGACAGGATAGGCCCACTGCTCAGTGAGGAGGGAGAAACAGTACAGGAAACTTGGAAATGGCAGAGATGCTTAATGACTTCTTTGTTTCGGTCTTCACTGAGAAGTCTGAAGGAATGTCTAACATAGTGAATGCTTATGGGAAGGGGGTAGGTTTAGAAGATAAAATAAAAAAAGAGCAAGTTAAAACTCATTTAGAAAAGTTAGATGCCTGCAAGTCACCAGGGCCTAATGAAATGCATCCTAGAATACTCAAGGAGTTAATAGAGGAGGTATCTGAGCCTCTAGCTATTATCTTTGGAAAGTCATGGGAGACGGGAGAGATTCCAGAAGACTGGGAAAGGGCAAATATAGTGCCCATCTATAAAAAGGGAAATAAAAACAACCCAGGAAACTACAGATCAGTTAGTTTAACTTCTGTGCCAGGGAAGATAATGGAGCAAGTAATTAAAGAAATCATCTGCAAACACTTGGAAGGTGGTAAGGTGATAGGGAATAACCAGCATGGATTTGTAAAGAACAAATCATGTCAAACCAATCTGATAGCTTTCTTTGATAGGATAACCAGTCTTGTGGATAAGGGAGAAGCGGTGGATGTGGTATACCTAGACTTTAGTAAGGCATTTGATAAGGTCTCGCATGATATCCTTTTCGATAAACTAGGCAAATACAATTTAGATGGGGCTACTATAAGGTGGGTGCATAACTGGCTGGATAACCATACTCAGAGAGTAGTTATTAATGGCTCCCAATCCTGCTGGAAAGGTATAACAAATGGGGTTCCGCAGGGGTCTGTTTTGGGACCGGCTCTGTTCAATATCTTCATCAATGACTTAGATGTTGGCATAGAAAGTATGCTTATTAAGTTTGCAGATGATACCAAACAGGAAAGGATTGCAACTGCTTTGGAGGACAGGGTCAAAATTCAAAATGATCTGGACAAATTGGAGAAATGGTCTGAGGTAAACGGATGAAGTTCAATAAAGACAAATGCAAAGTGCTCAACTTAGGAAGGAACAATCAGTTTCACACATACAGAATGGGAAGAGACTGTCTAGGAAGGAGTATGGCAGAAAGAGATCTAGGGGTCATAGTAGACCACAAGCTAAATATGAGTCAACAGTGTGATACTGTTCCAAAAAAAGCAAATGTGATTCTGGGATGCATTAACAGGTGTGTTGTAAACAAGACACGAGAAGTCATTCTTCCGCTCTACTCTGCGCTGGTTAGGCCTCAACTGGAGTATTGTGTCCAGTTCTGGGCACCGCATTTCAAGAAAGATGTGGAGAAATTGGAGAGGGTCCAGAGAAGAGCAACAAGAATGATTAAAGGTCTTGAGAACATGACCTATGAAGGAAGGCTGAAAGAATTGGGTTTATTTAGTTTGGAAAAGAGAAGACTGAGAGGGGACATGACAGCAGTTTTCCGGTATCTAAAAGGGTGTCATCAGGAGGAGGGAGAAAACTTGTTCACCTTAGGCTCTAATGATAGAACAAGAAGCAATGGGCTTAAACTGCAGCAAGGGAGATTTAGGTTGGACATTAGGAAAAAGTTCCTAACTGTCAGGGTAGTTAAACATTGGAATAAATTGCCTAGGGAGGTTGTGGAATGTCCATCTCTGGAGATATTTAAGAATAGGTTAGATAAATGTCTATCAGGGATGGTCTAGACAGTATTTGGTCCTGCCATGAGGGCAGGGGACTGGACTCGATGACCTCTCGAGGTCCCTTCCAGTCCTAGAGTCTATGAATCTATGAATACTCTGTGGCGACCCCACCTCCACTGCGAAGGCCACTGTGGATACTTCGGTGGGTTGCATGCCAGTCAAGCGTGGACTGAGCCAGGAGGAAGAAATCTTGGACGAGGATGTGTATGTGGGGGACCCAGAAACAGAGGACGACTTGGAGGTCAGAGAGGTATGCAGCCAGGAGCTCTTCTCTACCCTGGAGGAGGCTAGCCAGTCACAGCTGTTGAAGCTTAGCGAAGCACAAACAGGAGAGGAGGCCCCTGGTAAGTGGCTTAATTTTGGGAATCACTGAAGTGAGTTTTGGGGGTCAGAAGAGTTGCAGAAAGCAGGCTTCTGTCTGTATGATGTGCGAACCACTTGCCTACTCTGAGTGGTGGAAAAGGGTGTTGATTGACTCCCTGACTTCACAGGAATCTGCCTCAGATTTCCACGAAACTCTCATGGAGATAGTGGGAAATCTGCTGCCGCAGGTTCTTTGGCAGAGCTGCTTTGTTTCTTGCCCCATTAAGGGTAACTTTCCCACACCACTCTACCATCACTGGGGGGAGGAGGAGACACCAATGCTGCACACAGGCAAGCTGCATAAGGGCCAGGGCAGAAGTCGCAGTCTTGGAGAAGATCCTCCCTTGATTCCCTGCTCACCCTCAGCAGCAAGATATCTTTCATAATGAACACAGCCTGTGGAAAATGTGGGGACGGTAATGGTTATAACCCCCCCACCCCCACAGTGATTTTTCTCCCCAAGACCCACGCGCCCAGTGTACAGTATGGTCCTGGAACACTGATTTCCCCTGTCCATGCGGTTACTCACCATTTTGGGAGTATTGTGGCTCATGTGTGCTTGCCTGGGGTCAGCCAGTTAGTGACAGGTATGTGAACAGTGGCTGTGTTTTAAATCACTGAATCAGTGGTCTCTGTGTTGCAAACAATACTGCTTCTGTAAAAGGTTGCATTTTGGCTTCACAGATATGACCTTGGGAGCCCAACCTCCCTCTTTATCTCTGGCTGAACAGCTGTGCAGAATTAGAAAGCAGCCACAAAGAACTAAAGAAGCCTTTCTGCGTGACATTAAGATATTCTTCAGGTGCGGAGTACAAGAATTAAAGGAGTGGTGAGACAGCAAGGAGAGGGACTGAAAGAAGAACCTGGTGTGCCAGAACAAAGTCATGGAGTGGCTCTTAAAAGTTATGGAGCACCAAGTGGACATGCTCCAGCTACTAGCACGACAAATTGAGCAGTTCCATGCCTGCCTTCCCCTGCAGCCGCTGTCACAAAACTCTTTCCCATGCATCCCCCAGACACCGCTAACACTCTTCAACCTCCTGGCTCCAGTCTGTACCCGCTGCATTCCACTCCTGCCCCATCACAGTCCAGTTCTGCAGACACCCGGCACTCACTGCACCCAACACCCGTCCCTCTGCAGTTTAGCCCTGCTGAAGTACAATACCCACTGCACTGTACTCCAAAGGACAAGGTTGCATATGATACCTGGACATACACAAATCTTTAACTGTCCTATGACCCCCACCTCCTCTGGGACCCTGTTAGGATATAGATATTCAGGCCTGTCTGCAAAGGCCTATACTTTAAGCGATAAGAATATACCTAAATTCTTAGTTAGTTATAGAGGTATAAAAGAATCAAAATCACTGTCTGCCAGTGTAAGAGCCTTCTCTTACTGTGACACCCCTGTTCTTAGGCTAAGTAAGGCCTTTGGCTAAGCAACAGAGGCAGCCATAAGCTGGAAAGTGAACGGTCACATCCTCACCTTCCAAACTAGTCACATTGAAATAAGGCAACCTGGGCTGTTAGAAAGGTGAGCCGATATATCACCTCCAGAGAAAGGGAAGAGCCTAGAAGATGTAACAGGAAATTTAGTTTGATAGCATCCTGTCTGGCAAGAACTCACTTATCAATAGCTGGGATGTGAAATCCTCATTTCTGTATTGTTCTATAATTTTAGTCTTCACTTCCCTATTGTTTGTCTGTATAATCTGTCTGGTTCTGTGATTGTTTCTGTCTGCTGTATAATTAATTTTGTTGGGTGTAAACCAATTAAGGTGGTGGGATATAATTGGTTAAATCATATTACAACAATTTAGGATTATTTAGTTAAATTTCAGTAAAATGATTGTTTAAGGTATAGCTAAGCAGAACTCAAGTTTTACTATATAGTCTGCAGTCAATCAGGGAGTAAGTGGGGGGAGAATGGGATCAGAGTATAGGAACAGGGAATGGGGTGGGGGAATTGGAATCATGTTTTGCTAAGAGGGGAGGAATGGGAACAAGGACACAGGCAAGTCTCTGTGGTGTCAGAGCTGGGAAGGGGGACACTGAGGAAGGAAACTGGAATCATGCTTGCTGGAAGTTCAACCCAATAAACAAATTGTTTGCACCTTCGGACTTCAGGTATTGTTGCTTTCTGTTCATGTGAGAAGGACCAGGGAAGTGAGAGTGTGAAGGAATAAGCCCCCTAACATTCCCCCTAACAGACCCTCCCTTCTCTTATCCCCACAGTGCTGTCATGTTTTTTGTTTGTCTCTCTCCTTCGGTTGTTGTTTTTTAATAAAATAATTGTGTTGGTTTGAAAGCAATCTTTATTCCATTAATTGAAAGGAAACAGAGCACTGCAAAGCAACAGGCAATTTTCTTAAACCTTAATAGTGCATCATCTGCACCAACCACAGTCACCTCCTAGTATTACAAGCACTGCATTCCCAAGCATAGCAACAAATATTAGTGGATTTCACCTTCAAATTGCTGCCTCGAGGCATTCCTGATCCTTATGGCCCCATGCTGCACCCCTCTACTAACCCTGGTCTCTGGCTGTTCAAATTCAGCCTCCAGGCGCTGAGCCTTAGTGGTCCAGTCCTGAGTGAAACTTTCAGCCTTCCCTTCACAAACATTATGGAGCATACAGCACGTGGCTATTAGCATAGGAATATTGTCATTGGCCAGGTCCAGTCCCCATATAGGCAGTGCCAGCAGGCCTTTAAACAGCCAAAAGCACAGTCACTCTGCACTTGCTCAGCCTGTTGTTGAACGGCTCCTTGCTGCTGTCAAGGTGCCCCATGTATGGCTTCTTAAGTCACGGCATTAAGGGGTAGGCAGTGTCTCCCAAGATCACAAATGGGCATCTCGACTTCTCCTATGGTGATCTTCTGGTCCAGGAAGAAAGTCCCTGCTTTCAGCTTCATGAACAGGCCAGTGTTCCAAAAGATGCGTGCGTCATGCACCTTTCTAGACCAGCCTATATTAATGTTTGTGAAATACCTACGGTGATCCACAAGCGCCCAGGGAACCATAGAGGAATACTCCTTCTGATTAATGTACTTGGTGACTAGGTGGTTTGGTGCCAGTATTCGAATATGCATGCCATCTATTACCTCATCCATAGTTAGGGATGTCCATTTGTGCAAAGCCATCCACAATGTCACTCACATTGCTGAGAGTCATGGTCTTTTGGAGCAGGATGCAATTAATGGCCCTGCACGCTTCCATGAACACAAGACCAATAGTCAACTTTCCCACTCCAAACTTGTTAGCAACCGATCCATAGCAGTCTGGAGTAACCAGCTTCCACAGTGCAATTGCCACAGGCTTCTCCAACAACAGGGCAGCTCTCATTCTCGTGTCCTTGCACTGCAGGGCTGGGGTGAGCTCATCACACAGTCCCATGAATGTGGCTTTCCTCATCCAAAAGTTCTGCAGCCACTGCTCATCATCCCAGATGTGCATGATGATGTGATCCCACACTGAGTGCTTGTTTCCTGAGCCCAAAACCAGTGTTCCACTGTGGTCAGCACCTCCGTGAATGCCACAAGCAATCTCATGTCATAGCTACTACACATGGCGAGATCAATGTCACACTCCTCTTGCCTTTGTAGCTTAAGGAATAACTCCATTGCCACTCATGACATGTTAGTGAGAGCAAGCAGCATATTGGCCAACAATGTGGGATCCATTCCTGCAGACCGAAGAGGCAGAGCTCGCAGTACACAAACCCTTGGAAGATAGTGCCAAATGTGAATGGAAGCACAGGTATTACTGGGATGTGAAGCAATGCATCTTGGGGCATTGGGACAGGACCCAGGATGCCCCGCAACCCCCTCTGTCTTCCCACAACTCTTACCAGCAGAAGAGGAAGAGATGGTCTGTGGGATAGCTCCCCAGAGTGCACTGCTCCAAATACTGCTGCAAGTGCCACAAGTGTGAACACAGGCAGCTGACAGTGTGAGCACACAACAGCGATTTCCCTTCAGTGCTCTCTGAGTGGTGCTGTAACTGCTGGCAATGTAACTCTGCCAGTGTTGACACACCCTCAACCAGCAAAGGCTGAAGACCTTTCCTGTCTCTTTCTATTATAAAGCCTAAATTACTAACTTGGTGGTTAGTTGCATTAATTCTGTTTTGCAAATAATAATACTAGTCAATTACATTCTCATTTTTCAAAACTGAAAATAATGTCTTACTGCTTGCTGCTGCTAATTAAGGCACCCCATGTGAAAAAGTTTATAGATATGAATTATGTTGGCATTTTCACCTAAAAGCCTTTCTTGCTGTTATTGTTTTGATGTGTATATATAATGGAAACATCAACATATCACAACTACAATGCTGGTTCAGTTTAGCAGCTGAGAAATCTACATCTGATCAGTTGCTTCCACATTAAAAACTGTCACAGCAGTCCATGACAATTATTATAATTAATGTCAGGAAATTCAGAGGTGACTGAACCAACCTAATAGGATGTTTCCACTCACGCTGCTAGAGTTAAATAGTTTCTGAGCAAGGTGTAGTATCTCAGTCCATTTTAAATCATAACCTGCTCTATTAATTACTAACTTGGGTAAAATATATTTTCTATCAAAATTTGATTTTACAAAACACAAAAAAGAAAAATCATAAGCAGGGGCTGCCCTAGACTAGCTGCCAGCAACTGGCACCTTAGGCAAACCACGCAATCAGCACACCCAACCCCAAACCCCAAAGGCAGATCTAGGCTAAGGTTTTTGGTAAACTGGGAAACATTTTGCCCCTTTTTTCCTTTTAATGTTTTTAAGCATTTTTTTAAACTGAGACTTAATTATTCTGTTTGTCCCTCTGTCTATCTAACCAATGTTTCTAAGATCAGATAAAACAGAGATGAAATTTTCAGAATAGATTTGTACACGACTGCTAGATGATATTTCAGCCTGATTTCAAATAAAAATGCCTAAAAATGTTAATTATAATTTTTATTATTGCAAATCCAAAATCATCCATTACACTATTCTGCTTTAACTGCCATTACCAACACATCCAGTATAGAAAGAAATAAGAAAAGCCTTCAATGAACTTTAACCTGTATTTACAAAACACTCCGAATAAAAAACACTCAATGCTCTTAAAACATGGCTTTTCTTGCTTTAAGTTTTGGAAATTCAGTCACTAGTTGTTTTAGATCCAGTTTTCCAGCTATTTCATGCTGTATTGACATTGTGGCAAGTCCAAGTCTCTTGCACCATTGTTGAATGCAGATATGTTTTTATCAATTTTAACTTTGAGAAGCCACATTCCCCACTAGCTACAGAAACTGGCAAAGCTAAAAGAATGCGTAGAGCTATAAAAATGTTTGGAAAACTGTCTGTAAGTTTATTTTCACAAACTTCAGTACTTCTTCAGGAGTGGAATGTTTCTTAAGTCATTTTGAAAAAGCCTGAAGCTCACTACACAAATCTGTAGCATCAATGTCTTTTGAATTTTCAGGAGTCAACGTCGATTCCAGTGTTATACAAAATTCTCTTATCTGTTTTGCTGTTTTCTTTTGCTAGCTGTGGATATCCTATAGAAAGCCAAATACTGTTTCTAGCTGCTGCATCTGTTGAAATCTTTCGTCAACCGAGTGAATATCAAGGACTGTGAAGCAGAAATTCACTTTGAACTTTTGTTTTGGGTACTGAATGGGTGTGTCTCGTCTTCATATGAAAACTGCTCTTTCTTTTGCCGAATGTGAACTGGCTCTGGTTCAAATTCTGTTGGAAAATCTATTTCTTCAGCAAGCTCAAGAGAATCTACCAGTGTTCTTTCGAACCCTTCATCACTTTTGAATTTCTCCAGAATATTTTTAGTTTGCTGCAGTTTTTGAATAGCAGAATGTATGTTCAAGTTCTTTTCCTGAAGCTGCTTACAGTGAGGTTAATCTTGAAAAGGATATTATACCACAAAATGAGTGAAGTCACAAATTTGAACTTGGAAAGGCCATTTGCAAGAGCTTCTGCATCTGAACGTGCCGTATTGCCAGATGTTCCAGTAAAAATAGTATCATCAGAAATTTCGATTTGGGCATCATAAAAGTTTCTAAGTTCATAGTGAAGAGGTTTCAAAGCATCAATGCAACTCTCCCATCTTGTCTGACTAAATGGTTTCATAGTTAGAGAATTCACAAGTCAGAATCTCCCAATGGCATGTTGAGCCTGAGAAAAAACAAATAATCATGTTGCACTAGGTCAAAGAAACTGCTTGCCTCCAAACAGCATCTAGCAGCATCATTGACAACCAAATTCAGAGAATGCACACTGCAAGGAACGAAAAAGGCCCTAGGTTTGATTTCCATCATTCTCCTTTGCACACCATTGTCTTTACCCTTCATATTACTCCCATTATCATATAAGTTTTCAACAGATAATGACATTGTTTCAAGCTCTTGTAGAATAGTTTCAGTCATAAATGCTCCAGTCATCTCCATCAGTGGTACAAAACCCAAAAAATGTTCCTTCATGAGCATTCAACATTATCTTCATCTGCAGACTTTTTCATATCCACAAAATGAATGATCATTGTCATTTATTCAACATGATTTTCATCTGGTGTACAGTCCAGTATTATTGAAAAGCATTTTGCAGAATGGGCAGCTTCTACAATTTTATTTTTAATGGGATTTGCTAGGATTTGAATCAGTTCATTCTGCATATTTTTTCCTAAGTAATGAACCTTTGTTTCATGATCAGTTATTTTACGTAGATGCTCCTTCATGACTGGATCAAACAAAGCTGGATATTCAACAAATTTTTTAAAATTTCCATTACCTGGAATGTATAATTTTTCATTTCTACCCCAGCCATGGAATGCTAAATTTTGCCCACCAAGACCTCTCACTAAAGCAATCAGATGCTCTAATATTTGTTGCCAATATTCTTCTTTTACCTTGATCACACACACATTTTCTTCATCGATAAATTTTCCTTTTTTCAATCGTAATTCTTTCCAATTTTGAAAACACTCCAAATGTTCTGTACTTTCATGTGAAGAGAGAATTGAAGATAAGTTTTTCCAGTCCTTCGAACCATTTTCAGTAAGTGATGTACAACAACTTGAAGCAAAAGCAAAACACAGAGTCCTTCAACACTGAATATTGTAACCAGTTTTGATTAATTTCTTCCCCATTAATTAGTTTCCTCTTGTAATGCTGGGCAGAGAATTTTCTTTTATTTCTATCCTCAGGGAAAGGAAATTCATGAACTTGTTTGGGTCCATGTTGCACAAGAATTTGCAGCACACTGCCATCACATCTGGGCCATGAACCTGGGTCCCCATATGTAACTTGTTTGTAATTTAATCATCCTTTCTTCCTTCTACTTCATTTGCTTCAATTTCTGCATGTGTCTCTGAAGGTGAATAAATTTTCTCCACTTCCATATCAGTCTGATGCTGTGAGCTGCCTTCATCCAGAAGTTTCCATCATCTTGAGTTTCCAAACTTCTTTTTTGTGGATGTGAGCTACCCTCATCTCAAAGTAATATACCTTCATCTTGATGTTCCAAACTGCTTCCATGCGGATGTGAGCTAACTTCCTCTCCAAGTAAAATTTCTTCATCTGGATGCTGTGAACTGCTTCCATCTTTATTTGGATTAAAGAGAAGATATATCAGGAAGGATCCCAGCTTTTTTTCTTGCTCCTTTTCCTTCCCAGCCTTTTGTTTACGATACTCGGCTCCTGAGGGTTTTCTTTCTCCTCTTTCTGCCATGGGGCATTTGAATATTATGTACTGTGCTCCCTAGTGCAAGCATTATAGCGTTAAGGATGGCGGACACATCCACCACATGGTTAGTGATTTAAACCACATTGCAGCCATCCCAACACGTCTTTTCACTGCTTAAAGGTGCAATTATTAGTAACAGTTAGTTACAGCATTTACACGGAAACAAAATGACCTTTTCTGACATTATAACCCGACACCGGTTGTTTGGAAAGTAATCCCCTTCCTCATGGTTAGTTGCCTGGAGTGTGATATCATCACTTTCATAGTCTATTAAGCATTAATGCTGTTACATTTCTTTTATGGACCTTATTTATTACATGTGAACCAGTTATAACAAAGAACAGTTCATAATTATACAGTCTGATAATAACACTAAGGTTTAATAATGCTTAAAGATACTCACATTTTGAATCTATAATGCTGAAAGATGTTAGTCTTTATTCTTTGGCACCAAGAAACACAATTTTCCACAGTATTCACTCGATTCTTAACCATCTACCTGCAACTTGTGTTAAAATGACCATTTGACATGTATCAACTCGCGATATCTCTGCTCTACATGAATTTCTGGCTATGCGACCTTGATATATATTCAAGTTATTGCTTATTAAAATTGCAGAGTGGGTCATCTTGACCCTACGTCACAAATTGAAATTTTTTTTCTAAAATATTATTTATTTTTGCAGTAAATAAAAGATTTGACATATTAATAAATTCTCAGAAATGTAGAGTAATGAATTATAATTCATATTCCCTCCATACATGCATTGGAATTGAAATAATTACATCTTTGCTATTTTATTTATATTTTTTTCATCTTTTTCACTTTTTTTTAAATTTGATTTTTTTTCCTTGAATTTGGCACCCCATTTAACTTGGCACCCTAGGCGACCGCCTAGTTCGCCATGTGGACGGGCCGCCTCTATCATAAGATCATACTGGCTCCCGTGCAGAAAACTCAGTATTGTTGGTTTCATTTACTGGCATTTTATCTCATAATATCAGTGGAAGTGGGCATCAGAGGTAGGATTTTCCTCCCCTTTCCAAATGTGGCTGTCTGAGGGAAGAACATGTCAGTCCCATTTGTCCTGACATCTTTGGGAAAATTCCATGTGGCAGATGCATTTTTCTAGAAGCTTAGTGCTCTTGCATGATTTCTTTGGCCCTGACCCTCACAGTAGCAGCCTTATCTCTATTAGATCACTGTTACATGTTGCTCCAGCCCCTCCCAATGTTGTGGGCATTTTGTGTAAGTGAACTCAGTGGCAGGGAGGGTAAGCTTTGCCTTCAGCAGGGAATTCCCCACTCATTTCAGGGGAGGATGCTGGTACTGAAGGTTGCTTTCCCTGTAGCCCCACCTACTTATCCATGAAGGTCTAACCCTGCAGAAAGTAGATGAAGTGGGGTGGAGCATTTTGTAAATTCCTTTGTCTCCCCTTTGTCTGGTTTCCAACAGATTATGTTTGCCTCTCTTTCATTAGTGCAGAGGAGCATGTTCTACACATATGCTTGTACAGAGTTTTGGACTCTGCTTTAATAGCTCTCAAAAACAAGATTTAATTTTAAATATTAATGTGGAATGAAGTTCATGCTAATTTTAAAGGAAATATGCTAAATGTTTCTGATCCTTGTTCTTGAAATTAGCTACTCAAAAAAGTTCCAGTGGTTAATTTTCCTAGAATTTATATGTGTAAAACAACAGACGCATAACACGTTTGGGCAAGGTAAGAATAATCTTTGACAGACCATATGGTATGAAGAAAAATAAAGCCATCATCTTCTGGCCTTTAAGTTTCATGTATTTTCGCGTTAGTTTGTGATATGCCTTTTGGCAAAATTATAACTTTTGTTTGTGTGTAGTAATTTTTATTATGGCTTTTTTGCAATTTTTATTTTTAGCAGCCATTCAATACAACATATCACATTAGCAGAGGAGTCCTATTTAATGTATATAACAATAAAAAGTGAGTATCGATACCTCATACAGTTTGATATACAAAATCAAACATTAACAAAGCCTTTTGACAGCCTCCATCTGTTTTATCTTCACATCCCCCCCTTTTGCCAAAAGAGGTTTCTAAATATTTCAACATTTCCTCTAATTATTTAGTCAGTCTTGTTTTGCTTCAATCAGAAAATCTTAACATATGAGTTATTAGTCTTGTGACCAAAGCAGTTAGCAGCAGTTATCTAGTGGGGTCATGAGTGCTTCTTTTGAGGCTGTTATGAAGCATAACTGATTCTGAGTTGTTGTAAGGAGCTGAATTATGGGGTCATGAAGATGAGTGGACGTGACTCAATGCAGAGCTGCAGAAGGAAAAAGACTGAGAAGCCCTTGTATAGATCATGAAGTTATTAAGGGACCATTTGTGCTGGAAACAGGATGATTCCTTTCACTAACAAAAATAAAATTACAGTACAACTTTTCTTCGTATAGATAGACAACTGTGTCATGTGACACATCCATTTTAGGAGTAAAAATCCAGGGATTATGGAACTTCAGTGCCAAAAAAAATCTCTACAACTATATCCCTATGAGTCCCTAAAGTAATTTAGGCCAACATTCTCAAAGTAAGGCACAAAAATCTATATTTAGTCCATTAAATTAGGGACCTGATTTAATTCCCTAAGTTTTTATTGAAGTCTTCCTTGCCTTTGATAATCAAACCCCATCTTGAGGTGTCTGCTTAACTTTAGCCATTCAGTTGTGGAAATGTTGAGCCTGAGTCCTCAGACATTGTCACAGCAAGTAAAAAGAAATTTTAGTATAATGCAGGGTAAAATCTTGGTCCTGTTAAAGTCAATGGCAAAACTTCCTTTGACTCCTATGGGGCCAGGATTTCACCCTTAGTCTTTCTTTTGGTATAATAAACTGGTACAAATCATAGCCTATTTAATAATGAAAATAGTTAGAGACATTTTAAATATAACTGTATGAATGATGCCATCACTTTGATCACCTCTGATTACTAGGACTAAGAAATCAGATGCAAATAGCTGATCTGAGACCAGGTGGGTGAGGCAATATCTGTTATTGGACCAACTTCAGTTGGTGAGAGAGACAAGCTTTTAAGCTTACACAGAGCTCTTTATGTATGTTTGAGATCCTAAATCAGGTATTTGTGCACACAAATTAGGCACATGAAAATGTGCACACAACTTTAAAAAATCTGGTCTAAAAGGCAATGAAGAGCAAATCCCCAAAAGTAAAGCTTTCTAACTATATTTGGTTGTGACACAGAGAAATGTTTGGATCTCTGTCTGGATCTTATAGATTTCTGGTACTTCTTGCTTCCTTTCAGATCAGAAACACGAGAAGAACATTTCTTATTGCATGACATTTCGGTTTCCAGCCCCAGATGGACACGGGAAGCAAAATGACATACAAAAAATGAAAAAAAATGAGTGAAAAAGTATGGTTTGGAGTTTGTTTTACTTTGTGAGTGTTTATCTGATCTGAAGCAAATTTCCCATCCTTAATTAAAAGAGATTTTTCCTATCTGTTTAATTTTATATACGTAGTATGTATTTACCATCATATGTATTTTGCACCTACATGTAAATATGATTTATAATGCATATGTGTAAGAGATATACTTATAGCAGGGGTCGGCAACCTATGGCATGCGTGCCAAAGACAGCACATGAGCCTATTTTTAGTGGCATGCTGCTGCCTGCTGGAGTCCTGGCAGGCAGCAGCGTGCCATTAAAAATCCTGCCCAGCCCGGCCCGGCCCACACTTCTCCGCCCTCCACTCCCTGCCCCCGAATGGGGGCAGGGGGCAGAAGCTTGGTCCTGCCAACTCCCCTGCCACTTCCCATAGTGTGCTCGGTTCCTGCCCCTCCTCTGCCTCTCTGTCCCTCGCTCCCTGCTGGCCTATCAGCTGATGGCCCTTGTGAGGGAGGGAGTAGGGAAGGAGCAGAGTCAGTGTGCTTGCTGCTCTCAGCTGAGGCAGAGAAGAAGCGGGAGCAGGGCCTTGGGGAAGGGGGTGTGTGGAATAGGGGCATATCCCTTTCAGCCCCCTGCTCTGACCCTCCCTCACATCCCCCCATCCCTGAGCCCTGACCCCCCACACACTCAGCCCTCTGCCCTGACCCCCCCTACACACCCAGCCATCTGCTCTGAGCCCCGCAGCCCTGCACACCGCCCAGGCCCATGCCCTGCGCACTCCCCAGACCTCTGCCGTGAGCCCTGTACCCCCCTCATACACACTCAGCCCTCTTCTTGAGTCCTTCAACCCCCCGCATGACCCCAGCCCTGCCTCTAGCACCCCCGCATATACCCAGCCCCCCACCCCCTGCTCAGACACCTGCAGCCCCGTCACATGCCCCCATCCCTCTGCCCTGACTCTTGCACTGCCCAGATACCACCCCCCCTCACACCCCATGCACCCCACACATCCTGACTCTTGCACTCCCCACATCCTCACCCCCACCTTAAGCACCAAATGGGAGCTCCTGCACCACCCCTCCCCCACATTCCCACCTACACCTCTCACACCAAATGTGAGCTGCCCAGGTAAGTGCCCCACACCCAAACCTCCTGCCCCAGCCCTGAGCCCCCTCCCTCATTCTAGCTTCTGGCCAGACCCTTCACCCCCATCCCTGTGCTCAGTGCACTCCCACCCTCAGCTAAATGCAGAGAGAGGAAGAGAATGGGCCAGAACCAGGGAGAAGGTAGGTGCCCACTGTATGTAGGGAGGGCCGGGACCCCAGACTGGCAGCGGAGTGAGCAGGTCTGGCAGCCGGGATCCCAGCTGGCAGGAGCCAGCAGATGGAACTCCTGGGGTCTGGGGTCCCGGCTGCCAGCCCTGCACAGCCTGCTGCTGATCTGGGGTTCTGGCCGCTGGACGCTTGCCAGCCAGGGTCCTGGTCGCAGGCCCTGCTCAGCCTGCTGCCGGCCTAGGTGAACAGAACCCCAGCCCAGCAGCGGGCTGAGGGGCTGCCGGCGTAGGATCAACATTTTAATTTAATTTTAAATTAAGCCTCTTAAACATTTTGAAAACCTTGTTTATTTTACAGTACAACTATAGTTTAGTTATATAATATATAGACTTATAGAGAGAGACCTTCTAAAAAACATTAAAATGTATTACCTGCCTGTGAAACCTTATATTAAAGTGAATAAATGAAGACTCGGCACACCACTTCTGAAAGGTTTCCAACACCAGACTTATAGGGTTGCCAACTTTCTGCTTGCAGAAAACCAAACGCCCTGCCCCAAAGCCTTGACCCTTTCGCTGAGGCCCCACCCCCGCTCATTCCATCTCCCCTCCCTCCGCTGATCGCTCTCCTCCACCCTCACTCGCTCTGTCATTTTCACTGGACTGGGGCTAGGGCAAGGAGTTGGAATGTGGGAGGGGGTGAGGGCTCCAGCTGGGCATGCAAACTCTGGGGTGGTGCCAGAAACAAAGGTGGCTCTAGGGATTTTGCCTCCCCAAGCACGGCAGGCAGGCTGCCTCTGGCGATTTGCCTGCAGAGGGTCCGCTGGTCCCGCAGCTGCAGTGGACCTCCTGCAGGTGTGCCTGCAGGAGGTCCTCTGAAGCCGTGGGACCAGCGGGCCCTCCGCAGGCAAGCCATCGGAAGCAACCTGCCTGCCGCCCTCGTGGCACTGGCAGAGCAGCCCCCGGGCTTGCCGTCCCTGGCCAGAAATGAGGGATTCAGATACGAGAGGGAGCCTTGGGCTGGGGTAGGTGGTTTGGGTGTGGGGGAAAGGGGTGAGGGCACTGGCGGGGATGCAGGCTCTGGTGTGGGGCTGAGGATGAGGGGTTTGGGGTACAGGAGGGTTTCTGTGCTGGGGCCGATGGGTTTAGAGTGTGAAAAGGGGCTCCAGGCTGTGCTTACCTCAAGTGGCTCCCGGAAGCGGTCAGCATGTCCCTGTGGCTCCTAGGTACAGGGGCTACCAGGGGGCTCTATGATCTGCTCTCACCCGGTTCCCAGCCAATGTTAACTATGGAGCTGGTACTTGGGGCAGGGGCAACACACGGAGCCTCCCTGGCTGCGCCTGTGCCTAAGGGCCACAGGGACATGCTGGCCACTTCCTGGGGCTGTGCAGAGCCAGGGCAGGCAGCGAGCCTGCCTTAGCCCCCCTACGTCACCAACCAGATTTTTAACGGCCCAGTCAGTGGTGCTAACTGGAGCCACTAGAGTCTCTTTTTGACTAGGCATTCCAGTTGAAAACAGGATGCCTGGCAACTCTATATAGTTAAGGTCCCTGTGTAAAATTTAACTTTGTATTTCATTACTTTTGTGCAAATGATATATCACAGTTAAATGTTTACTCAGGCATTTGAAGCAAACTTTGTAAACTTATACAAGCAGTTTTAAAAAAAACTTGCCTTGTGTAAGTTAATGTTCACAAAAAGTTCTTTCCTATTTCTTCAAAAAAACCCAAAAAACTTAAACCTAACATATCTTAAAAAAAAAAAGATTATTTGCATGGATTTCCATCATTTTATGGGTAACAGTGTAGTCGTATTCAAAGCTGCTTTGATCTGGGTCAAATATTCATTCTCAAAGAAAGAGAAATCTAAATCTTCCGAAGAGACTAAAATCTCCCAGATTGTTACACACTGTCCTATACTTTATGTATCATATCTCATGTTAGGAGAAGGTTTTCTTCCAGAGCTTATTTTTATAATATCTTAGCTAGAATAAATTTATTTCTGAGAGATTGGATATTGTAGAAAAAATTTAGTAGAGGCTCCCTTTGAGGGAACCAGATTGTTCTGGATCTACAAAGAAACCTAAAAAAAAAATTCTTCAGAGCTTAACATGCTGCTTCTTCAAAGTATCAAAGCTAACTAAAGCCAATACTAGTACAAGGACCAATCTACAAATTATCAATGGAAATCAAACAGACTGGCAAGTCTTTTCTTTTTCTTAATTCCTTCAGTCAAGAAATACTTCCCTAGTGTTTAAACCTAGCGAGGTTGTCCAACCAGCAACTTTGGAAATAACTTCAAGTACAATCTATGAGTTCTTGCCAGTTCAGGGACCACATTTGCCTAAAAAGATGGCTTTGAATATTTCTGCAACTCCTGGGGTAATTGCACTGAGGACAATGTGACTCTAGAAGTCAAACAAGAATGGTAAATAATTTATAGAGTTTCTGGGTGCCCCATTGATATCTTGAACACCTATAATTTAAACTCCAAAACTGTGGTAAAATACCCTAAACAACTCATCCAAAGATAAGCGCTATCATCCCAGTTCTGCTAGAGAAATGTTCACTGGGAAATATGTGAGATTCTCTGCAGTTACATAAGAACATAAAATGGCCATACTTTGTGAAACCAATTGTCCAGCTAGCCTAGTACCCTGTCTTCGGACTGTGGCCAATGCCAGATGCTTGAAAGGGAATGAACAGGGCAATTATCAAGAGATCTAGCCCCCGTAGTCTAGTCCCAGCATCTGACAGTCAGAGGCTTAGGGCACCCACAACATGAGGTTGCATTCCTGACAATCTTGGCTAATACCCATTGATGCACCTATCCTTCACAAACTTATCTAATTATTTTTTATCCCAATTATGCCTTTTGGTCTTCACAACATGCCTTGGCAACGAGTTCCACAAGTTGACTCTGTGTTGTGCGAAAAAGTACTTCCTTGTGTTTGCTTTTAACCTGACACCTATTAATTTTATTGGGTGACCTCTGTCTCTTCTGTTATGTGTTATTCACTTTCTCCTCACCATTCAAGTTTTTAGAGACCTCTACCATATCTCTTCTTTGTGCTCTCTTTTCTAAGCTCTACAGCCCCAGTCTTTTTAATTTCTCTTTGTATGAAAGATCATTTTGTTGCCCTTTTCTGTACCTTTTCCAATTCCTATATATCTTTTTTGAGATCGGGCGACCACATCTGCATGCAGTATTCAAGATGTGGGCATACCATGGCTTTATATAGAGGCAATATGATATTTTCTATCTTATTATCTATCCCTTACCTCATGGTTCCTAACATTCTGGTAGCTTTTTCAACTGTCACTGATTATTGAGTTGATGTTTTCAGAGAACTGTCCACAATGGCTACAAGATCTCTTTCTTGAGTGGTAGCATCTAATTTAGACCCCATCATTTTATATGTATAGTTTGGATAATGTTTTCTAACATGCATTACTTTGCATTTATCAACACTGAATTTCATCTGCCATTTTTGTCGCCCAGTCACCCAGTTTTGTGAGATCCTTTTATAAGTCTTCTCAGTCTACTTTGGACTTAACTCTCTTAAGTAATTTTGTATCATCTGCAAAATTTGTGACCTCACTGTTCACCCCTTTCTCCAGATCATTTATGAATATGTTTAACAGTACTGGTTTCAGTACAGATCCCTGGGGGTCACCAATATTTACCTCTCTTCATTCTGAAAACTAACCATTTATTCCTAATCTTTGTATCCTGTTTTTAACCAGTTACTGATCCATGAGAGGACCTTCCTTCTTATCCCATGAGTGATTAGTTTGCTTACAAGCCTTTATTGAGGGACCTTGTCAAAGGCTTTCTGAAATCCCACTATGTCCACTGAATCACTCTTGTCCACATGTTTGTTGATCCCCTCAAAGAATTCTAGTAGATTGTTGAGGCATGATATCTCTTTACAAAAGCGGTGTTGACTCTTTCCCAACAAATGATGTTCATCTATGTGTCTAATAATTATATTTTTTACTATAGTTTCAATCAATTTGTATGGAACTGAAATTAGGTTTACCAGTTTGTAAGTTCCAGGATTGTCTCTGGATTCTTTTTTAAAAAAATAGCATGAAATTAGCTATCTTCCAGTCATCTGAGACAGAAGCTGATGTAAGTGATAGGTTATATACCCAGTTAGTAGTTCTGAAATTTCATATTTGAGTTGCTTCAGAACTCTTGGATGAATAACATCTGGCCCTGGTGACTTATTACTGTTTAATTTATCAATTTGTTCCAAAACCTCCTCTACTGACACCACAATCTGGAACAGTTCCTAAGATCTGTCACCTAAAAAGAATGGCTCAGGTTTGGGAATCTCCCTCTCATCATCTGCAGTGAAGACCGAAGCAAAGCATTCTTTCAGCTTTTCTGCAATGGTCTTGTCTTTCTTGAGAGCTCCGTTAGCAATTCAATCATCCAGTAGCCCAAGTGATTGTTTGGCTGTCTTCCTGCATCTGATGTACATAAAATTTGCTGTTACTTTTTTGTGTCTTTTGCTAGTTGTTCTTCAAATTCTTTTTTGGGCTTCCAAATTACTTTTACACTTTTATTGCCAGAATTTATGCTCCTTTCTATTTTCCCCAGTAGGATTTCACTTCCAGTTTTTAAAGGATGCCTCTTTGCCTCTAACTGCCTTTTTTACTCTGTTGTTTAGCCAACATGGCGTTTTTTGGTCCTCTTACTATTCTTTTTAATTTGGGGTATACATTTAATTTAATCTTCTATTTTTGATATTTGTAGGCATTTCACTCTTGTGACTATACCTTTTAATTTCAGTTTCACTAGCTTCCTCATTTTTGTGTAGTTCCCCTTTCTGAAGGTAAATGCTATGGTGGTGGGCTTTTTTTGTTGTTGTCACCTCCTACCCCAGATGTTAAATTTAATTATATTATGGTCATTGATCAGGTGTTCAGTAGTACTGCTATACTCTTATTATTCAAGCATGGAATTTCTATTAATAGAGATTCTATGGTATAGTTGTATTCATTTAAAATTTTTACTATATTAGACTCTATGCTTTCTTTCACATATAGTGCCACGCTCCCACCAGTGCAACTTATTCTGTCATTCCTATATATTTTGTATCTTGGTATTACTGTGTCTCATTGACTGAATCATGGAATCATATACTTTAAGGTCAGAAGGGACCGTTATGATTGTCTAGTCTGACCTCCTGCACAACGCAGGTCGCAGAATCTCACTCACCCACTTCTGTATCAAATCCCTGACCTATGTCTGAGCTCCTGAAGTCCTCAAATCGTGGTTTAAAGACTTCAAGGAGAAGAGAACCCTGCAGCAAGTGACTCGTGTCCCATGCTGCAGAGGAAGGTGAAAAATCTCCAGGGCTTCTGCCAATCTGACCTGGAGGAAAATTCCTTCCTCACCCCGAATATGGTGATTGGCTAAACCCTGAGCATGTGGGCAAGACTCATCAGCCAGACACCCAGGAAAGTATTCTCTGTAGTAACTCAGATCCCACCCCATCTAACATCCCATCACAAGCCATTAGGCATATTTGCTGCTAATAGTCAAAGATCAATTAATTGCCAAAATTAGGCTATCCCATCCATAAACTTATCAAGCTTAGTCTTGAAGCCAGATATTTCTTTTGCCCGCTTGGAAGGCTGTTCCAGAACTTCACTCCTCTGATGGTTAGAAACCTTCATCTAATTTCAGGTCTAAACTTCCTGATAGACAGTTTATATCAATTTGTTCTTCTGTCCACATTGGTACTGAGCTTAAATAATTACTCTCCCTCCCTGGTATTTATTCCTCTGATATATTTATAAAGAACAAACATATCTCTCCTCGGCCTTCTTTTGTTTAGGTTAAACAAGCCAAGCTCTTTGAGTCTCCTTTCATAAGACAGGTTTTCCGTTCCTCAGATCATCCTAGTAGCCCTTCTCTGCACCTGTTCCAGTTTGAATTCATCCTTCTTAAACATGGGAGAGCAGAACTGCACAAAGTATTCCAGATGAGGTTTCACCAGCGCCTTGTGTAATGGTACTAACATCTCCTTATCTTTGCTGGAAATACCTTGCCTGATGCATCCCAAGACTGCATTAGCTTTTTTCACAGCCTTGTCACATTTGTGGCTCATAGTCATCCTGTGATCAACGAATACTCTGAGGTCCTTTTCCTCCTCTGTTACTTCCAGCTGATGTGTCCCCAATTTATAACTAAAATTCTTATTATTACTCCCTAAATGCATGACCTTGCACTTTTCACTATTAAATTTCATCCTATTACTATTATTCCAGTTTACAAGGTCATCCAGATCTTCCCGTGTGATGTCCCGGTCCTTCTCTGTGTTAGCAATACATCCCAGCTTTGTGTCATACACAGCCTTTATTAGCACATTCCCAATTTTTGTGCCAAGGTCAGTAATAAAGAGATTAAGTAAGATTGGTCCCAAAACTGATCCCTGAGGAACTCCACTATTAACCTCTTTACAGCCTGACAGTTCATCTTTCAGTATGACCCACTGTAGTCTCCCCTTTAACCAGTTCCCTATCCACCTTTCAGTTTTCATATTGATCCCCATCTTTTCCAATTTAGCTAATAATTCCCCATGTGGAACCATATCAAATGCCTTACTGAAATGGAAGTAAATTGCCGTATATACTCGTTCATAAGCAGAATTTTAGTAAAAAAAGGAAGCACCAGAGAAGGGGGTCAGCTTATGAACGAGTATAAAGAGGGAGAGGTGGGACACAGCCCCTCCCCCCAACAGAGGAGGGACAGAGAGGCAGCACAACCAGAACGGAAGAGGCAGGGCCAGAATCTCTCCTTTTCTGGCCATGCTGCTCTCCCACCAGCCTCCGAAGCAGCTGCAGCTCGGGGGCTGGCAGGCTGCAGCTGTGCCGCTTGGCCCCGCCCCCCAGAGCAGGCTGTGGCCACACTGCCGGAGCACGCTGTGGCCATGCCGTCCGGCCCAGCCCACTGGAACATGCTGCGGCTGCACCGCGTGGTCTGGTCCACCGGAGCAGGCTGCAGCCACACTGCCCAGCCTGCCAGAGCACCTCCAGCCAGGTCAATGACATCCTCCCCTCGCCCTTCCCAGATATGGTGGGAAGGGATGGGATGAGTGTGGGGGTCCCGGGCTAGGAGTGGGGTCATGTGGGGAGTGATCACAGGGGTTACTCCCCTGACTCCCAGCTTCTCCTCCCCAATTTTTTTTCCCCACCAGTTGCTGTCCCAGCCCATCAGGGTAAGCATCTGGCATGCCGGGACACTTTGTTTACTTAGGTTTACCTCTGTGCCTGCGAGTGCTCGAGGTAAACAAACCATCCTGGCCCACCAGTGGCTTATTCTGATGGCCCAGGAGCCAAAGTTTGCTGACCCTTGAATTATAGGGTGAGCTTATGAACGGGTTATAAAAAATTTCCATTTTTATTTATCCATCTTGCGGGGGTCGGCTTATAAATGAACCAGCTTATGATCAAGTATAAACAGTAGATCCAGTGCATTTCCTTTGTCTAAAAAAATCTGTTAACTTCTCAAAGAAGGAGATCAGGTTGGTTTGACATGATCTACCTTTTGTAAAACCATGTTGTATTTTATCCCAATTACCATTGACCTCAATGTCCTTAACTACTTTCTCCTTCAAAAAATTTTCCAAGACCTTAAATACTCCAGATGTCAAACTAACAGGCCTGTAGTTACCCGGATCACATTTTTCCCCCTTTCTTAAAAATAGGAACTATGTTAACAATTCTCCAGTCATACGGTACAACCCCTGAGTTTACAGATTCATTAAAAATTCTTGCTAATGGGCTTGCAATTTCATGTGCCAGATCCTTTAATATTCTTGGATGAAGATTATCTGGGACCCCCGATTTAGTCCCATTAAGCTATTTGAGTTTGGTTTCTACCTTGGATGTAGTAATAGCTACTTCCATACCCTCATTTCCATTTGTCATCCTACCATTATCCCTAAGCTCCTCATTAAAGACTGAGGCAAAGTATTTGTTTAGATATTGGGCCATGCCTAGATTAGCCTTAACCTCCACTCCATCCTCAGTGTTCAGCGGTTCCACTTCTTTCTTTGTTTCTTCTTATTTATATGGCTATAGAACCTTTTACTATTGGTTTTAATTCCCTTTGCAAAGTCCAACTCTACACAGCTTTTGGCCTTTCTCACTATATCTCTACATGTTCTGACCTCACAAAGATAGATTTCCTTGCTGATCATCTTCCACTCTGTCATAAACAGATAGTCAAGGGTTGATAGAAGTACTTCATGTCTCTTTTGCCTGTAAAGGGTTAAGTTCAGTGAGCCTGGCTGTCACCTGACCAGAGGACCAATCAGGGGACAGGATACTTTCAAATCTTGAGGGAAGTAAGTTTGTGTGTGCTGTTAGTTTTTGGTTGTTGTTCACTCTGGGGGCTCAGAGGGACCAGACGTGCAACTAGGTTTCTCTCCAATCTCTCTGATACAGGATCTTATGTGCTCAGAATAGTAAGTACTAGGTAGATCAGGCGAGTTAGGCTTATGTTTGTTTTCTTTATTTGCAAATGTGTATTTGGCTGGAAGAAGTTCAAATTTGTATTTTGCTGAAAGGATTTTAATTTGTACTTGTATACTTAGGCTGGGAGGGTGTTCCCAGTGTCTATAGCTGAAAGACCCTGTAACATATTCCATCTTAAATTTACAAAGATAACTTTTACTGTTTTTCCTTCTTTAATTGAAAGCTTTTCTTGTTTAAGAACCTAATTGTTTTTTTATTCTGGTGTCAGATCTCAGGGGACTGGGTCTGGATCCACCAGGGAATTGGTTTGGAGACAGGAGGGAAGGGGGAGAGAGAGGTTAATTTCTCTCTGTGTTAGGATTACTTTCTCTGTCATGGAGAGTCTGGGAGGGGGAGAGAGAAGGCGGGGGAAAGGTGAATTTTCCTCTCTGTTTTAAGATTCAAGGAGTTTGAATCACAGTGATCTTCCAGGGTAACCCAGGGAGGGGAAGCCTGGGAGAGGTAACGGTGAGGGAAAGGGTTTACTTTCCTTGTGTTAAGATCCAGAGGGACTGGGTCTTGGGGGTCCCTGGGCAAGGTTTTGGGGGGAACAGAGTGTACCAAGCACTGGAATTCCTGGTTGGTGGCAGTGCTACAAGTACTAAGCTGGTAATTGAGCTTAGAGGAATTCATGCTGGTACCCCATCTTTTGGACGCTAAGGTTCAGAGTGGGAAATTATACCATGATACACTCGTTGTAGGCTTTCTGCTTTTTCTTAATCATCGTCTCTGAGATGCTTACTCATCCAGCTTGGTCTAGAATTCCTGCCTATGAATTTTTTCCCCTTTCTTGGGATGCAGGCTTTCTGCAACTTTGACTTGAAGTAATTACAGGCCTTCTCCATCTTTAGATCCACAAGTTCTTCAGTCCAACCACTTCCCTAACTAATTTCCTTAATTTTTTAGAGTTAGCCCTTTTGAAATAAAAAATCCTAGTCACTGATCTATTTTTGTTTATCCTTCCAAGTTTAAACTGAATTAGCTCATGACCGCTCCAGCCAAGGTTGTCCACTACAACCATTTCTTCTATGAGGTCCTCACTACTCACCAAAACCAAATCTAAAATGGCATCCCCTCTTGTTGGTTCAGCAACTACTTGGTGAAGGAATCCATCAGCTATCGCATCCAGGAAAATCTGAGCCCTATTATTATTACTAGCACTTGTCCTCCAGTCTATATCTGGGAAGTTAAAGTCTCCCATGATCACACTATTCCCATTAGTATTTACTTCATTAAAAACATTAAAGAGGTCTCTCTCCATATCTAAATCAGATCCCGCTTGTCTATAGCACACCCCAAGCACTATCCCAGGGGAGGTTCTAGTAGCTTTCTTCCCCAGTGTGATTTTTGCCCAGACAGACTGTGTCTTCTCCATTCCATCCCTTCTTACTTCTTTACAGTCTACCTCATCATTGACATACAATGCTACTCCACCACCTTTGCCTTTATTTCTGTCTTTCCTAAACAGCACATACCCTTCAATACCTGTACTCCTGTCATGACTACTATTCCAGCATGTTTCTGTTATCCCTATAATATTCAGTTTCACTTCCTGCATCAGTAACTCTAGTTACTCCATTTTATTACCTAGGCTCCTCGCGTTGGTGTTCAAACATCTTAATTTTTGCTGTTTGGCTTCACTCACATTCTTTACCCGATTAGGCCAAGATATTCTACTACCAGTATCATCTATTAGACTGATATCTACACTACCCTTCCTCCTTATGTCCATTCTCCAACCCATGGCAGTATCCTTTCTTACTTCATTTTCTTCCCTCTCAATGTTAAAATCCAATGTGGAGATTACCTGGAGATCTCCCAACCATCTCCCCCCAATTCCTAGTTTAAAACTCTCTTAATCAGTTGTGCCAGCCTCCATCCTTGAAGTCTATTTTCCTCCCTACTCAGGTGAAGTCCATCCCAAGAGAACAATCTTCTGTCCATGAATGGCTCCCAGTGGCCATACATCCCAAAGCCCTCCTTATAGCACCGCTGCCTGAGCCATCTGTTGATCATCATAATCTTGTCACACCTTTGTTGCCCTTCTCTAGGGACAGGCAGAATCCCACCTGAGCCTCTATTTCCTTAAGCGTCTTCCCAGTCTGGCATAGTTTCCCTTGATATGTTCCAGCGAGAATCTAGCCATATCATTTGTTCCCACATGAAGGACAGTCAGTGGATTCTTTCCCGCTTCCATTAGGATCCGCTTCAGCCTCAGGTCCAAATCCCTTATCTTAGCACCCGGCAGACAGCACACCCTTCTGTTCTCTGGATTGGCTCTGGTTCCAGGCCTGTCTATTCTTCTCAGTAAGAAGTCCCTAATCACATAGACCTGCCTTTTCCTGGTGATGGTACAATTCTCCAGTCTATCCCCTGTTCCCTCTGGCTGCAAGTCCTTTTGATTCCTATTCTCCCTTGCAATCCTCTGCAACGCATCCCATATCCTCCTGGGGCTCATATTTGGTGTTGTTATATCCATTGACGCTTCCCCTCTTCCTATAGAACTAGCTGCTCTTCCCTTCTTCCTTGCCCTCTCACCTTCAGCGACCGCCTGCTGTGCCCCTTCTTCATTTTCCAACTCTGCAAACCTGTTCCTGAGCTCTATTGCTCCTTCACTAGCCCGTCTTTTCCTCTGCCTGGTTCTCTTAGTCATATGTTACCACTGTCCCCTTTCCTCACCCAGCAGTCTTCCCTCAGAGTTGTTTGATCCTGCTTCCATCTGCAAGTCTGAGCTTTTCCCTTCAGACTCCTCATGTCTTGGTTCCATCATCTGCTCAAATCCCATTCTAAACTCAACCAGAGTTTCCACCTGCATCTCCAATCCTCATATCTTTCCTTCCATCAGTTCTATCAGGCAGCACTTCATGCAGACAAAACTCTTTTCAGTTCCCCCCTCCAGGATCATGTACATGCCGCAGCTCCCACATCCAGTCATCTTCATTGTGTCTTCCACTGCTTGGGTCACTACCACCACTGCCTCTGTATCCTTCACAGGCTTCCCACCTAAGTCCTGTGTGATAAAGTTCCTCCTCTACCTTGGTGGGTCCTGCGCTTATTGGCGGATTTTGCTCACCTCAGAGATTCACAGTAGCCCTCAGTTTGGCCACTTTCATGGCTCAATTCTGCTGTTCACTCAGATAACCTCATCGCTGGCCAGTGTGGGGGAAAAAGAGTAAGAACAATCTCTACAGTTTCTGGTCGGGGAACAGCCCAGAGACTTTCCCCTCTGGTAGAACCTCCTGTGTTGGATCAGGAGTTGGGAGGTTTGGTGGGGAACCCAGGCCCACCCTCTACCCCAAGTTCCAGCCCAGGGCCCTGCGGACTGCAGCTGTCTAGAGTGCCTCCTGGAACACCTGTGCGACAGCTACAATTCCCTGGGCTACTTTTCCATGGCCTCCTCCCAACACCTTCTTTGTCCTCACCACCGGACCTTCTTCCTGATGGCTGATAACACTTGTACTTCTCAGTTCTCCAGCAGCACATCCTCTTACTCCCAGATCCTTATGCACACCTCAGTAACTTGAGTAAGAGCCTTTTAAACCAGGTGTCCTGATTATCCTTAATTAATTCTAGCAGCTTCCCAATTGGCTACAGGTGTCCTAATTAGCTTGCCTGCCTTAATTAGTTCTAGAAAGCTCCTGAGTATTCTGGAATAGTCCCTGTTATCTTACCCAGGGAAAAGAGACCTGCTTAACCTGGAACTAATGTATCTACCTTCAACCATTTTCTTGTAGTCATCTGGCCTGACCCTGCCACATCTGTAAATCTGAGAAACACAAACCAAACCACAATACCACCACCCACAGCAAAACAAACCCCTCAGTGAGCACGAAAATACTGCCAGAACACTACACACTCTCTTTACTAGCCTGTCTGTTCCTCTACCTGCCTCCTAGTCTTTCCCCCAAACTTCTCTTGCAAACTCCCACTCAAATTCCCCTGTTTACAGCTCTGTTTGCTGGCTCCTGTGCAGCTACATCTGACTGTCATCATTCCACCAAGTTTTTGTGATGCCTATTACATGAATAGCCTCATTTAATATTAGGCACTCAAGTTCACCCATTTTAGTATTTAGACTTCCTAGCATTTGTATCCAAGCACTTTAAAATGTCACTTTTTAGTTGTCTACATTCATGTGATGTACTTAAATAGAACTTTTTCATTTGACTGTTTCTCTTCAGTTTCTACCCATACTTTATCAACTTACATCCTTTCCTCTTTACTAGGATATAGAGAAACCCTGTTAATAGACTCTCCCTTCTGCAAAGTCTTTGTCTGAACTTTGTGCTCCTGTGTACCTGTCGGCTTTTCCCCAGCCCTTGGTTTAAAAACTCATCTATTACTGTCTTTAATTTTACATGTTAGCAAGCTTGTTCCATTTTGGTTTAGGTGGACCTCATCCTTCCTATATAACAGGGGTGGTCTATCCATAGCTTGTGAGTTGCATGCAGCTCTTTTACAGTTAAAGTGTGGTTCACAGAGACCCCATTCTCTGCCTACCAGACTGGAGTGGGAGCCAGTTCAGGGTTTCTGCCATGCAGCAAGTTGGTGGGGCTAAAGGCTTCTGCCAGAGACAACTGGCGCTTGTTGAGAGTGGGCGGGGGCATATTTTAAAGGTTGAGTCATCCCCCCTAGGCATGCCCTCCTTCACCCGCAGTGCAGTTCCCAGATGTTAATGCTGCATGTAGAGGCAGCAGCAAACACTGGGAGCTGCAGTGTGGCTGCTGCTCCAATTCCACAGGGAGAGGCAACAGCAAAACAGCAGCTTTCCCTGCAGCCCCCAGATGTTTGCCACTGCCTCTCTGATGGCCATAGCTCTCAGCTTGCCAGCTTCAGCAGCTGCCATGCAGGAAAGGGGCCCAGTCGCACCATGAACTGAGGGGCCAGCAAAACCTTGAAAAAATGTCACCTCCACATGTCACCTCTGGCTTCTGCCCAGCAGTAAGCTGGGTCTCGGGGCTTCAGCCCTGCCGGGCATGCCTGTCAGGGCTTGGGGCGTTAGCAGGAATGGGGCAGAAGCCCCAAGCCTGGGCAGGCATCTCCTACAGGGCTAAAGCCCTGAGACCCAGCAGGTGCACCCTGGCTCTTGAAGTTCTGAAGATTGTCGTATACAGCTTGGAGGGTAAGTAAGTTTGACCACCCCTGTTATTTAGGCTCCTCCTTTCTCAAAAGATTTCCCAGTTCCTAATAAACCTAAATTCCACCCCCCCATAATCTCATCTATGCATTGAAAAGGTACAGTTCTGCCTAACTGGCCCCACATGTTTCAGAGAATGCTATCATGGAGATCCTGGAGTTAAATTTCTTACCTAGCAGCCTAAATTTGGCCTTCAGGATCTCTCTCTTATCCTTTCCCTATGTCAGTTGTACCTACATGTACCATAACATGCTTTTCCCCAGCGCTGTCTCAAAAGGTCCACGACCTTTGCACCTGGCAGGCCATTCACCTCACGGTTTTCCCAGTCATCACAAACTCATCTTTCTATATTTCTAATGATTGAATCCCCCATTACTCTTATCTGTCTCTTCTTAATAGCTGGGATTCCCTCCCCTGGAGATGTATTCTCAGTGCAAGTAGTTACCATGCCATCATCTGGAAGAAGAGTCCCAACTATGGGATCATATATGCTTCATTAAGTGCAGTCAACTGGATATCCCCCACTCTGCTGCTGGACTTTTGCCTGCATTCTTTTTACTCCTGTAGCTCTTTTTTGTTTCTGTTTTCTGAGGGAGGGAGTGTTTATTGGCCTGAGTTTAGAGAATGGTAGGGGTATTTGGCTCTCACTCTCTCGCTCTCTGAACTCCCTCATAAAATTGCCCTGTTTTCTATCACCTGCCCCCCTTCATGGTCTAGCAAGGGCACCCACTCTGGGCTTCCAGCTCTTCAGCTGTCACCGCTCGTGGATGGAGACCTGTGTCTCTTTCCCTCCTGACCAGAGTCTTTCAAGGCTGCATAGGTCTCTGCCTACACTGTGAGTGCCCCAGCAATCCAGAATGCCTAAACAGGCCCATATCTGCTCTTTGCTTTCTCCTCAGAAGCTATCAACAGCTGTAATTGCCAACAGTTATAAGTTACCACACAGCTCTTTCTGAGCAAACACATTTATTCTGAAGGTGAAAGCATTACAGAGAAAGCATATTAAAACAATGAAAGGCTCTACGCTATGCTAATAAGCTTACCAGAGATCAACCCAACTCCAACAAGAGCTTTGGTAGGTGATCAGTCCTTCAGACTCCACACAGAGGTTTTTCTGTGATTAGAAATTCATAACAGCTTTTCCTTAGAACAAGAAGCACCATGAAAAGTAAATTCTTTCCTTTATACAGGTTCGGTATTTGATCTGCAGAGACCATGAATAGGTAATCATCAGACAACGGTTCTCTCTTCATGGTCTAGCTTCAAAGGTTGGGTTCAGAGTGCGGAATTTGCATTCACCTCTCCCAGAGTATTTCTTAGGAAACCCACTTAACTTTCTCTGTCCCAAAAATTCCTTCTTGTCTGGCACATTGTTTGTTTAAAATAGTCTTTTGAAGCTCATAACACTTCACCTCTACAGAAGGTGAAACCAATCCCACAGTAATACATAAGTGTTGCATTTAATACAGTGGATTCAAAAGATACTTTAATTCAATAAGGCCATTCAAGGATATTGCAGGAAATTGCCCTATCTGTCTCCCTATCTACATTTCTTTCCCTGTAAACACTGTTTCAATACATTTTTGCATTTTGCACAAAATAATGTTTTCATTATTTGAATCTGCCATGGCAGGGGATAGGGTAGTATGGCTGTGGCTGCGCCATGCTGCTGCACCATTTTGAGCAAGTGAAGGGGTGGCTGGGGATGGTGGATGAGGTTCAACAGGCAGGACAAATGAGGAAAGGAGAAAAGAAAACAGGTAGATAGGCAAGGGCTCTCCATGATTTGGTACTAAAAACAGTTAGTAGTTGGGGGTGGTGGTGGGGAGGATAAGACAGAGACCAGTTGCCTATCAGAGCAGCGGCCATTTTGCAAACATGCATGAGGGGCCAAATGGACAGCATGGGCAGATGGAGGGAGGGAAGCAGAGGCTGGGGCTTGGAAAGGCTTGTAGTTCACATCTTCTTTCAATGACTTCTGCCAGGGGGCACCTGAAACACAGCAGTATAATACAATCATAAATTGTAAAGATAGATACTTATATGCCAAGGTTCCCTCTATAGGATCTGCCTCCTCAGTCCCACCCTGGGTTGCTTCCTGGGAATCAGAGTTCGTTGCTGCAGGGCAGGAATTGGGCTCACCTTCTCCCTGGCTGCCCTCAGGGTCCTGAGTTCCAAAGACATCCTGCCTTAACAGGGAGATCTCATCACTGGCCTCCTCATACTCATCCTCCGAGGAGTCTTGCTGATTGTCCTTGCGGGTTAAGGGCAGGGAAAGAGAGTTAGCAGCAGACTCCACAATCTTCTTGGGTTCAGTGGGAATATAATTGTGCAACCCCCAGTCCAGGTCCTCAGAAAATGGTCAGGTTTCATGTATTTTGCTGGATTTTTTCCCCTCTTACATTAAAACAAAAGGTAAGTCCTCTTGAGCTGTTTGCTCTTTACCCAGAACTAGTCAACATCCTGGTTGTGGTCTCTCCAGATTATCTGCTTAGTAGCAGGGCTGGTGCAACCTATTAGGCGACCGAGGCTGTCGCCTAGGGTGCTGGCATTTGGGAGGCGGCATTTTCTTCAGCTGTGACCTCAGCTGCCGGATCTTCGGCTGCCCTGGTCATCGTTGGCATTTAGGAGGAGGAAGCTGGGGCACGGGGAGGGCTGCTGCAGCATGTAAGGTGGGGGTGGCACGCAGAGGAACTCCCCGCCACAGCTCACCTCTGCTCCGCCTCCTCCCCTGAGCATGCTGCCCCCCTGTGCTTCTCTCCCTCCCAGGCTTGTGGTGCCAAACAGCTGATTGGCGCCGCAAGCCTGGGAGGTGGGAGAAGTGGAGCAGCGACTGCGTGCTCGGGGAGGAGGCGGAGCAGAGGTGAGCTGGGGTGGGGAGCTGCCACACAGCTCCCTGGGCGAAGGGAGGGAGGTGCTGTGGGGGAGGTGTCTCAGGATGGAGAGGGAGTGGGGAGCTGCCAGGGGGAGGGTGCCTCAGGGTGGAGGGAGGGTGGGGAGCTGCCACAGGGCTCGGGGGGGGGGGCAGAGCAGAGGTGAACTGGGGTGGGGAGCTGCCGCATGGCTCCCCGGGCCAGGGGATGGGAAGCTGCCACGGGGGGGGGGTGCCTCAGGGTGGGGCGGGTGAGGAGTTGCCGTAGGGCTCGGGGAGGGAGCAAGGTGGAAGTTTCGCCTAGGGCGCGAAACATCCTTACACTGGCCCTGCTTAGCAGCATCCACAAAAAGATTTGTAGTCCAGTGGTTGGACACAAGAGTTTGCTGCACAGACACTTCTCCCCTGATGGCAATGAGACCAGGGTTTCAGCAGATCTCCATATGGCTGCTTGAGGCATAGTGTAAGGCATCTGGAGTAACATTGCAACAATTTCAATATACTTGAATCCAGGAGCAAATGGGCAAATTCTGGCCCTGTGTCAGGTTCTAAACAGGGGAGGGGACATCTGGTCAGCTTGACTCCAGAGCAAGGGAGGGCACAGAGATAAACAGTCAGGTTAGTAACGATCATCTGCAAAGCAGTGTGGGATAGCCGCTGGAAGACAGCCAAAGGAGTCCACAGCAGCTTTGTGTGCACACAAACAATACACCAAAAGAGGACTCCAGAGTTTTGCAATGAATACAGAGTTAGTGAGCTATAATTAAGGCTAAGATTTTGTCACAGATATTTTTCGTAAAAGTCACAGACAGAAGGTCATGGGCAATACAGAAAAATTCACAGAAGCCCGTAATTTGTCTGTGAATTTTATGAAAAAATCTGTGACAAAATGGGGAGTTCAGTTGTGAGGTCTGTGGCTGGGAGCCCCATGGTTTCCCCACCACCCAGAGTGGTTGGGAGCTCCGGGGTTCACCCGCTCTGAAGTTCCGCCACTGCTCATGGCAGCTTGGAGCTCTGGGGGCAGGTCCTGCTGCCTGCTGTGGCTCAGAGCTCCCAGGGGACTGCGCAGCTCCCAGCTGCCGCAGGTGGTAGGGGGACCCAGCTCCCCATTGCCATGGGCTGAAGTCACGGAGGTCTCAGGAAGTCATAGATTGTGTGACTTCTGTGACCCCAGTGAGAAAATCAAAACCTTAGCTATAATGTATTGTGTTGTGTGTACACAAGCATTTTCAAACTGGATTAACTCTTAATCCTGTTGAAACTCCCCTGTATAGACAAGCCATTAGTGTTTGCAGCATCACCCAATTTAGAATCACTTATTAATTTAATTAATGTGCTTTTTAGTCTCTCTCATAGATCATTAATATGGATTTAAATAGGCTTAGCTGCCATCTGGTCTCCTTTTTCAATGTTGTGGAACTCAAATCTCCTGATGGTGGTCCTTCATTTGAGTTACATGTCATTGATATTTACTGATTAATGGAACTGCACCCATTATGAGAAATAATAGTTCCTTTTCAAATAGCTCTGCAAAATAGTTACAGGTTTTTATGTGGATGTATTTTAATAAGCATGTGGGAAGAGGGGCTTCCTTGGTTTGTTTTCTTGAATGTATTCATACAGATTGAAATGTAATTTAGATGTCAATGGGTGCATTCCTTTTTATTCCATTTTATTTCATGCCCGTGTTGAAGTAGTAGCTTAATTACACTGATTTATACAAAGTTTTAATAATAGTTAATGTTCAGGTTTATCAGGGCACAATACTAATATCCCTCTGAATTGTCTGGAAGAATGAGCTGTAATCTCCTAGTTTAGCTCTCATGTTATCCAAGTGATATTTCATTAAAATATTCCTGTTATTTTTTATCCTGATGCTATTATACATAATGTTTGAAAATTAGTGGGGAAAAGGATTTAAATAAATAAAATTGGGTATAACCAATCCATGTGGCATCCTACTAGACAGATCCTTCTTCCTCATGGTTCATTGCTATTTATCCTTTGTTATTGGTCCTTCAGCCAGTTTTCAGTTCATGTGACAATGCTTCTATCCAAGCCAATTTGAATGAATTTTTCATTACACTCTGACCATAAAGATTATGCAATTTAATCTCCTGAGGGTGCTGAGGTCTAGGATAAACGGAAGGTAAGTTGATATTCAGTTCAAATGGAACAACATATTGATTTTCTGTATGAACTCCGGAGCTGGATTCAGCAGTACTTTATCTGGAAAGAAATGTATGAATGACTCATTGATAGACAAGGATCCTGATTAATTTAGCCTTCTGGCTGAAGTTAATGCAGAATGACACAAAGAACAAGACTTAATAAGACATCTATATCTATATAATTGATATAGATATATATAAAACAAGGAAAAGATACAGCAATGGCGTAAACACTATGGGTTCCTAAAATACTGGTAACATGAGATTAAATTTACACTTTTTAAAAATGCTCCTACAAAGGCGGTCTTAGTTTGGATACTGAACTTAGAGCACATCCTGTGTAGATAAAGAGTTAATTTATTTTTCTTCTCTTACTGTAACAAAGCTCCTAATGCTGAGTCCTGGATTCTGAATGAACACAGACTGAGACCCTTCTTGCATCCTGTGAAAAGAAAACCTAACATTGTGTCTGTCTAATATTGCAGTGTAGATGTTTGTGATGGACACTCTCTCCTCACAGGGTCCCAGAGCCCAAACCCAAATGTCTACACCACTACTAAATAGCCCAGTAGCTCAAGCCCTGCAAGCCAGCTTCAGGTGTTTTATTGCAATGTAGACCTTTACTGAGCTTCTAAACCATTTCCAACACTTTAGCATGTCTTCTATTTTTGCAGAAACCTACCATTTTAATATTGTACAGCAAGACTCTATGAATGACAAGAAGGAAAAATTCAGACAGGACAAAACTTCTTGCTCAAAGGGAAAGACAAAATTGTAAAGACACAGAAAACAAGTACAGATTGGTCTTGCTGAGATGGCAAATACAGGCTTACGTGAATCGCCTGCAACAAAAATGTATTTGACTTCAAAATGTGTAAAGAACTAAAACATATTATAAACGATATAAAGAAAGTTATTTCTGGGGCATAAAGTCTCTGCTGTAGTTGTAAATAAGTAGCCAATCCACTATACTCATGAGAGAGTAGTGTGGCAGGTACTATAGGCACATGCAATATCTTTGAGAGTATAGTACCCATTTTCTAAATGTTATTTCTATCTCTGTGAGCCAGGGAATTTATTCTAATTCCATGGGGGAGGTTTACCAAGCTCCCACCAGGAACTAAAATCAGCAAGGGGTAATTACTACAGTTCTGGGAAAGATAAACAACTCCAGAGGAATACCTCCCCCTGGGGTGACTACTGGGTAAGGCCAGGTTCCAGAGGCCCAGGAGACAAAGAAAGAGCTTCTGATATAAAGAGGCAGCCTGAATTTGTTAAGAAGTCCCTCATTTTGATCCAGCAAACTGAAATGAGATTGTAACTAAGAGGAGAAACCCCTGCTGGAAGGGTTCAAAGCAACAAGTGTCCTGACGACACTGCTCTCTGACACAAATACTGTACCATTTGAGTCTTTTGCTGAAGATCTATATTACTGCTATATACTGAAAATGATTTTCAATCTACAATACATTGAAAGAACTTAATACATTTTGGGTACCTGTGTTTACAAGCAGGCTTCTTTTAAAGCTATCAAGGTCATAGTCGTTTGGAGTTATTCTTTAAATAGGAATTGGTAAATATTCTGGGCAAACTCATGATTTGCAATTCAGAAGGGATTGCCTGAAAGCTGTATTTTAACTCTGACAGGTCAAGTGTAAACGTATAACTAGACAGGCCAAAAGAGATTTTAAAGAGTGACTAGGAAAACACAAAAACTAAAAACAAAAAATATTGTAAGTATATCAGTAGCAGCAAGCCTGTCAAACAATAAGTGAGGGCCACTCGCTAATAGAGGCATTCAAGGGGCACTCAAGAAAGAGAAGACCATAAAGCCTCACCATTCAACACCAGAAGGTCCACAAACAAGAAAAGGTAAAGAGGCAAGATGTATATTTGCTTGTGCCTTTAGGCACCCCCCTCGTGTTATGCCTTGCTCTACGACTGCTCCACATTGATGTTTTGTTTCAGTGTTGTTTTAATTAAAGGTTTCTTTTTAGTTAGACAATAGATTGTTGTTTAATATATTGTTTCATAATTAAAAACTGTTTCATCATCATTTAAAGGTTTATTTATATTTGTTACATAAATAGATTGTTGTTTAATAAAAATCTTGAAAACTTAATTCATAAGGCATTGACAATGCATTTTACACAGGCAACCATTAAGTTTTATATGATTCATAAGATTTTACAAAGGAACCCAGGCCTAGACCTGAGGTAAAATGAGGACTGATATAATGTTGCACTTCTACCACACATAAACAATACTAACTGCTCACAGTCCATTCCACCACTCATCATTCCCTTCCATGGGTTTACAACTTGATATACAACTGCACAGCTTCAGGTTTGAGATTCAAAACAAGAGCCATGAGCTTCCCTGACAATATATTGGATGCCTTGCTGGCAGTTCAAACCACCGAGCAGTTCTCTGCACCTCGGCATCTCACCCATGGTTAACATTTTCTCCCTTACTTTCACCAATATTGTCCAATATACATCATGCATCTGTAACCTTTGGCACTTCTTTGGTGCTACTTCTAATTTATTCTAAAACCATTACCCCCTTCCTTTCAAACAGCCAAATGCACACTCCTCTGCCATTCTACAACTACTGAGGTGGTAGTTAAACCATTCCTTCCTTCCATCCAAGTGGCTTGGGAATGGATTCATTAATGAGAGAAGCAGAGGATAAGCCCAGTCACCCAGGATAACTGGAGCAATGTCCACACCATTAATGTCAATAGCGTTCCTGGGGGCAAACTGTCCCTTTTTCCATTAAGGCAAATAGAACTGAGTTCTGAAAGATCCTAACATCATGGCCTCTTCCAAATAATGCTGCCCTCATGCCCATAAACCTACTATGGTGGTTAACTAGTCCCTGGAACACCATGGAGAAATAACCCTTTCTCTTTATAAACTTCGATCCCTGATTGGGGAGGAAAATAATAGGCACATGGGTCCCATCAATTTCCCCTGCACAGCTCAGGAACCCCATGGTGAAGAGCTATCAATAATCTCCTTAGCATTATCCAGCTTTATAACCCAATGTGACAGTAGCTTTTCCATAGCATCACACACCTGCATGGCAATAGCCCCCACAGTGGATCTCTCCATGCTGAATTGGTTTCCCACAGACTATTGGTATTTGGGTGTGGCCAGCTTCCAGCTTGTCCTTGGATATGGGGACCTCATGTTGGTACACTGCTGCTGAAGCGCCAAGATTAATTCAGCACGTATGTCCAAAAAGGTTGCCTTCCCCATCCTGAAATTTTCTCACTGTTGATGGTCATCCCAGGTCTACATAATAATCTGTTTCCACCAGTCCATGCTGGCTTCATAAGCCCGGAAATGGCACTGCACAGTGTGAGGCAGCTCCAGGAACTGGTTCTCTACTATCAGTTGCTTGGTGTCCTCATCATCTTCCTCATCCTACATTATCTCGGGCAAAAGCTCCTGCTGCTGCTGGAGGAGTTGCTGCTGCTGACACATCATCTGCTCAGCAAAGTCCAAGGCCAAAATCATCTGATTTTGAGTGCTGAAATACATGTGAAACAGCCTCTGCATAGTCGTGGATACCAACCTACCGACATGGAGAATTGTTGGGTCCATGCTGGCCAACAGTGATTCCAAAATGGTGCTAGCCCCCTCGGCAAACAAATATGGTTTTTTTTTGTTTTTTTTTTGTTAAATTTGAACTAATCCATTTTTTGCTATGCATCCTACAGTGAACAGAAAGAAAAAATCCCAGAATGCGTATGGCTCAGCAGTGAAGTAAAGGATACCCTCCAAGAATGTCATGCCCTTCATAAGAAGCAAGCTGCCATCATGTGTACACAATGATGCATATTGAAAAAAAGAGGGCACATCATCCAGTGTGTACACTAGTAGTGCAGCATGTGTGTCAAAAAGCTGCATATTAAACTCCCTGCCCCTGTGCAGCAGACCAACATAAAGTTCTTCACACCACTTAATACCCGTTTGAATCCTTAACATAGACCGTCTGAAGCAGGATGAATTTCATTCACTACTGAATACATAATACCAACAAAACTAGGAAGATTAGAAATATGACCATGAAATAATAAAATGTGCTTTACTCTGGGAAATGCAAATAATGCTGGCTGAGGAAAATAATCTAAAGCAGATATTCAATAGAAGAGATCTATGTGTAAAATAATAATTTCTAAATAATCTATCAATCACTTAAGCAAAAGTTTATAATGTTATGTGGCAGCAGAATAAAATGCAGTAGAATTCTAATTCAGATGAAGGAGACATTCTGCACTGATGACATCCCACTTAAAAAATTGCACACAGTTCCAGGCATCTCAAACTACAAAAATATCAACAAATTGGTGTTAAACCAGAGAAGAGCAACAAAGATGATTATGAGACGGAAGGAAATGATTTATGAGGAAGGATTAAAAAAATTAAACATACATAACTTGGTTCAATATAATGTGCCTGGAGAACTGGTGCAGTGGTGCTGTGCTCTACCCTGCCCCTACCATGACACATCCCATATGCTGGGGTTGGAGCGGCTGTTGTAGGACCCAGTTGTGCCACCTTTGCACCAGCCAAGAACGCCTTCAACCCAAGGAAATTCTTTGTCGGTCACTTCTCAAGATACTGGCTCCTTTGCACCACTCAGGCAGTGCAAAAAAAAAAAAAAAAAGGGAAATAAGAAAAGAATCTGGCCCAGGCATCCATGATAATTTTTCTAGATTGTGAGCTGCCTTTGATACCATTGCTTAAGAGGTCTGAGTATTGCATCTGTGGAACTTAGCAGGGGTAGATGGAGTCATGGTTCTGCTTAATTTCTGATGAAAATGTGTCTGTTCTGGTTAGTTGTTCACACTTCTGCAAAGTGCCTGCAAAGTTGTTGAAAAACACTTCCAAACCAGAATTGTAATTTTATACTCATATTGCGCTGCTGTTAGTGGCAAGAGAATCAAGATCCTTACACTTTAACAATATGGACCCAGTTCTGCTCCCAATATGGCACATAATAAAACTTCAGATGAATGCCTTAAAAACATCACATATAAATAAAACAAAAGCTTAAGATGAGTTAAAAAAGAAGCCAGCATGTTCCAAATTCTAGTGAATTTTTTTCTGTAGCTTCATGGTTTTTCATTTTAATTCATCTAAAAGCACACACAGGTAATCCAAAATGTGAAAGGTGAGCTTTTAGGAACTCTTCCAGGCATGTTGTTATTGTGTTATTGCTATATATAGTAGAATGACTTCTATTTTAAAATTTGTGATTATATTTAGAGATCATGAACAGTGCCATATTAACAACACTGGGAAATGAAGTTCTATATTTATCCATAGAACATGCTCAGAATCTTCCCCATGCCAATTGTCAATGTTCCTCAATTCTATCCTGGGAGGATAATTTACCTGGATACAGTAAGCAGTTCAGTCACAGGACCCAAAAAGTCCTGATCCTTTTGCTGCGATTGCCAACGTGGCAGTGTCTGAGTAGGTGGTTTTTTGTGATGAGGACACTTGTACACCAGGAACTGGATTGCTCCCACCCATTCAGTTCATATAGGCCATGGAAGAAGCATCAGAAGGTAATACCTTGGTGCAGTGCTCTCTCACTACTAGCAGTTAAACTTTATAAAATTGAGGGCTTTTGGTAATGCATAACAGTGCCTGCCATCACTAGTGAAGACCACAATTTCCCTCATTGTTTTTACTGTCACTCAAAGATCCAGATTCTGGTAGATTTACTTTCTCAATAAGTAATTCCATTACTCCCTGAGGTTAAAGTGAGCGAGGGTATCACAGTCTGGACCAGAGGGGTCTGTCCATAAAAGGTAAGATGATTGAGTCAATTTTGTAGCCCAGTATGAATATGCATCTTCGTTTTAAAAGAGCCGGTTAAGGAACTTGCTGGACCAATAATGTTGATTTTCAGTATATGTTGGAACGCTGAGGAAGTTCTAGAAGACTGGACGAAAGCTAATGTTGCACCAATATTTAAAATGGTAAATGGGATTAGCTGAATAATTATAGGCCTGTCAGTCTAACAGTGAGCCCGTGCAAGATAATGGAATGGCAGATACAGGACTTGATTAATAAAGAATCAAAGGAGGGTAATGTAAATAATGAATATCAACTGGAGATTATGGAATATAGATCCTGTGAAACTATTTTCATATTTTTTATTCATTAGACTACAAGTCTGGTAATATACTAAGGGTATACATGCAAAAAAGAGACCCATGGCAGAGGGTCTCAGAGCCTAGGTCAACAGGTTTGGTCTTGTGGGATTCAAGCTATGGGGCTAAAAATAGCAGTGTAGACATTCAGGCTTCGTGCTCTAAAACCTGGTGATGGGGGTTGGTCGCACAGCCTGGGCTTCAGCCTGAGCCTGAACATCTATACTGCTATTTTCAGCCCCATAACCTGAGCCCTGTAAACCCAATTCTGGTGACCTAACCTCTGAAACTCACTGCAGCAGGCTTTTTTTTTTCCTTTGGGCAATCTAGGCATTTGAGTGAATGGCATTTGACCTGATACTGCACAATATTTTGATTAAAAGCTAGAAAGATATAAAATTAACACAGCACACATTAAATGGATTAGAAATGGATAGGTCTCAAAATGTAATTGTAAATAGAGAATATTAATTAAACAGCTGTGTTTCCAGTGAGGTCCCACAGGGCAGGGCTGGCTCTAGCTATTTTGCCTCCCCAAGCACGATGGCACGCGGCGGGGGGCGCTCTGCTGCTCTCTGGTCCCGTGGCTCCAGTGGACCTTCTTCAGGCGTGGCTGCGGAGGGTCAGCTGGTCCCACGGCTCCGGTGGACTTCCCGCAGGTGTGCCTGTGGATGCTCCACTGGAGCCACGGGACCAGCGGACCCTCCATAGGCACGCCTGCTGGAGGTCCACCCGAGCTGCCTGCCACCCTCCCCTGGCATGCCTCCCCAAGCACACGCTTGGTGTGCTGGGGCCTGGAGCTGGCCCTGGCACAGGGATTGGTTCTTGGCCCTGCTTTATTCATCATTTTTATCAAAGACCTGAAAGACAACATAAAATCATGGCTGATAAAGTTTGCAGATGACACAAAAATTGGGGGAGTGGTGAATAATCAAGAGGACAAGTCATTGATTCAGAGCAATCTGCCTTGCTCGGTAAACTGGGCGCAAGCAAACAATGTATCTTTTAATACAGCAAAATTTAAGTGTATGCATCCAGGAACAAAGAGTGCAGGCCATGCTTACAGAATGAGGGGACACTATTCTGGGAAGCAGTGACTCTGAAAAAGATTTGAGGGTCATGGTGGATAATCATCAGAACAAGACTTCCTAGTGTGATGCTGTGACCAAAAGAGCTAGTGTGTTCCTGGCATACATAAAGAGAGAAATCTTGAGTAGGAACAGAGAGTTTATTTTACCTCTGTATTTGGTACTGGTGAGACTGCTACTGGAATACTGTGTCCATTTCTGGTGCCCCCAATTCATGAATGATATTAATAAATTTGACATGCTTTAGCAACAAAAATAATTAAAGAATTAGAAAACGTGCTTTATTGTGATTGACCTCTTTGAGTCTATCTTGTTAGTTAGACAAAGACCAGGTTAAAGGGTGGCTTGATTACTGTTTATAACAATGATGCCCAAATATTTATTGTCATGCCCCCCCTTGCCAGTCTGCACTTCTCCCTCCATTACTGCACTTCCATTACTTCCATTACTCAGCTTGGGCTAAGGTGGAGCTGAGGGCAGAACTGGGTATGAGGGAGGATCTGGGGCTTGAGAAGGAGCTGACCTGGGAGCGGAGAAGGAATGAGGTCAGAGTTGAGCTGGGGACGGAGCAGGGGGTGGAGAGGAGCTGTGGCTGGGGCTGGAGCAGTGTGTGGAGCAGGAGGAAGAGTGGAGCTGTGGTTGGAACTGGGCAGGGGGTGTAGTGGAGCTGTGGTGGGAGGTGGAACAGGAGGCAGAGCAGAGCTGCGGCTGGGGCCGGAGCTGGGTTAGAGCAGAGGGGAGCTGGGTGGTGCACCCTCCCTGCCCCCTCATGTTCCTCTGCACCCCCACAGGGGAGGGCACACCCCACAGTTTGGGGACTACTGGCTGTGAGTCTGTTGTGGAGATCATGGAAGTCACAGATTCCTTTACTTTCCAGGACCTCCGTGACTTCTGTAGCAGCAGTGTGGCTGACCCCAAGGCTGCCCAAACTAGATGCTGCTCAGGCAGTGCCAGGCAGCTTGCCCCAGGGGATGCCGGAGCAGCTGCAGTCCCGGATGCTGCCCTGGAGCAGTGGTCTTGGATCAGCTGCTGGGCCCAGGGCCGCCCCTCCCAGCAGTTGCGGGGCTCTGGGTTGCCCCCCTTCCTCCAGAGCGGCCCGTGACTGGTCCATGACTTTTACTAAAAACCCCTGTGACTAAAACATAGCCTTATCTATAAGTATCTACATGGGGAAAAATGTTTAATAATGGGCTCTTCAGCCTAGCTGAGAAAGTTACAACATGATCCATTGGCTGGAAGTGGAAGCTAGACAAATTCAGACTAGAAATAAGACATACATTTTTAAACAGTGAGAGTAATTAACCATTGGAATAATATACCACGGGTCATGGTGGATTCTCCATTACTGACAATTGTTCAGTCAAGATTGGATGTTTTTTCCCTAAAAGATATGGTCTAGGATTTATTTTAGGGAAGTTCTATGTCCTGTGCTATAGAGGAGATCAGACTAGATGGTCACAATGGTCCCTTCTGACCTCAGAATCTGTGAATATTATGAAGGCTAAATGTATCACTTTTATTGATCTGATGACAAAATCCTTGAATTACATCTGCTGCGGATCTCAAAAGCAATATCTGACCCTGAAAATGTGTTAGGATTTAGTTACTTCCTTAAGTAAAATTGATTCATTAACTTATTCAAGAGCATGCTTTTTAGATAAAGAAGTTATTTTCTAAAGCTATTTACTTTTGTAGAACACCACAAAGCCTAAACAAATTGTTTAAAATTTTTTAGTATAGATTGTTTGGGATCAAATCAGATACGAAATAGTGGAAATATATTATTATTTCTTTTGGGCAGGACTTTGCAGTTCCTTACTTACGCAAATCTTTGAGAAAAGTCCATTGAAAAATCAGCAGTATTTTTGTCTGAGGACAGACTGCAGTGTCTGGACCATAGTTAGCATTAATTAAATAAGCAGACAATGTTTAAGATTTATTGCCTCATTGAAAAGAATTAAACACGTTAGGAACAGCTTGCTTTTTGGTACTGCACCATATATTAATCCCTATCCAACTCCATTTGTATCTTTCTACTTCTCTTCATTGCTGATTCTGAACTCCAAAATCATGTTTTTTCTCTGTTTTTGGCTGATAAATTTCTTGGCTATCTCCCAAGACCAAAGAGCACTCATTTTATTCTCAGTTTGTACATCCCTTTGTGTCTCCGCATTCTTCAAGCTGTTCACTTTGACATCAAAATAATTTGAACACCTTTGCTATAAATAACTCAATAAACCATAACCAGTCTCACTAGCCAATGAAATTATCACATGATCATATTTAACAAGGTAATGCTTGCAATATCCATCCTATTAAACCTATCACTAATGTTAGTTGATTTAGCTTATTTATAATTGTCTATTACGGAGGTTTTAAAGCTTCCTATGAAGCATTTCGTATTGGCCATTGTTGGACTTTTGGGCAACGTGGATCCTATATTCCTCTATTCTGATTCTTTAAAGTTTGAAGCAAAGTAAGAAGTAAACTCTGTCTCTCCTATGCAAGATCCTCCACAAAGCAATTGAGAAATGTTCATTAGAAAAGGATTCCAAACATCTATTCCCTTTCTAATGTTACTTTGTACTGAAACTCAAATGCTCATGAACAATATAAAAATAAATTCCTGTCATACGTTAATATGTAGACTAGCAAAGCATAGGAATCATTTAATTTTTTTTAAAAAGAAAGTATAACAAAGACCTCTTTAGTATAGATATATGTTTGTAAGTTAGTCCTTTTGCTGAAGCCTGCCATCAGGAATTACCCAGCTACCACTAAAGATAATAGGAATAAAGTTACTTTAAAGGGAAACCAAAATGATCACTAAATTCTTATGACACATAAGAATCCCTTTCTATTGGAATAATCAAGACTCTGCCTAAACTAGCCAACAGGACATGCTGATTTCAGGGGTGTATCCTGAAACCTGCCCCTCTCACAGAGATTGACTCCTAAATCCAGGCTATAGGTAGTTGCCTACTGCTGCCACCTGGCCCACGCCACCTAGGGCTTCTGTGTTGATTTAAAGGGCCCAAGGCTTTGGATGCCGCTGCAGCACTAACGGCAGCGGCATCCAGAGCCTTGGGCCCTTTTAAATCACTGGCTCCAGGGCAACAGCTCCCTTTGCCCCGCCCCCCGCCCATTAGAGGCTGTGGGGGAGGAGGGTCCAAAGGGGCAGGGACGTTAAAGTGCTGCAGATCCCTTTGCCACGGCAGCGCTTTAACGTTGCTGCGCCCCTGCTGACCAGGCGGGGGATGGCTCAGGAACATTAAAGCGCTGCCACGGCACAGGACCATCCTTAAAGACCTGCCACGGCAGTGCTTTAATATCCCTGCGTCTTTTGCCTCCCCTGTCAGCGGTCCTGCTGGTACAGACCCTACCTGCAGGGCTGCCCAAGGGGAGAAGGGGCGAAGGGGCAGTGACATTAAGCAGTGCTTTAAGGACGGTCCTTTGCTGCAGCAGCACTTTGAGAATCCTTAAAGTACCACCGCAGCAAAGAACTGTCCTTAAAGTGGTGCCGCGGCGGTGCTTTAGTGTCACTGCCCCTACCCCCCCATCGGCAGTCCTACTGGTATGGACCCTACCAGCAGGGCTGCTGACAGGGGAGGCAAAAGGGGCAGGGAGATTAAAGTGCTGCTGCAGCAGCGCTTTAATGTGGGTTAGGTATGGGCCGGTGCGGGTTCTTACTGGTATGAAGTACTGGCCCGTACCGGCTCACTTTCACCCCTGCCCAGACATGTCCTGGTGGACCTTGCTGAGGCTTTTGTCTACACTAGAGCTTTTGTCCACAAAACTTTTGTTGGTCAGGGTGTAAAAAACCCACTACTCTAACTGACAAAGTTTCGCTGACGAAAGTGCCAGTGTGGACAGAGCTCTGTTGGCGGCATAGAGTGGCTACATAGGAGACCTTACAATGGCTCAGCTGTAGCAGAACAGTTGTGCAGCTGTAAGGTCCGTAGTGTGGACATAGCCTGAGTTACAGAGTTGAGCAATCCTCAATGTGTGGTGCTTGTGCAACTCTCTCTTACTGAATTGTAAATCTCTTGTTTACAATTCCCCTGCTGGTCAATGGCTGGTGATGGTGGCTTAACCTGCATCTGTTTATGAGTCATCTCCTCTGTTGACACTGGAGAATGAACGGTGTGCAACTCCCAGACTCTCAACATATTTAAATAGCAACCGTATAACAAAATGTCATAACTCCATATACGATGATACATATTTTGACAGAACAATGAGTTTCTGCAGATCATGAGCTCTCATATGATGAAATATCACAACCCTACACAAATGATTAATATAGAGGTTACAGGGGGCTGTTTTGAGGTACAGCATGTCACACAGGTTCACCAATAATAAGCGTAAGCAGAGTCAGGATGAGCTCTACCCTGATATCTGGTGGTGAATTATGGTGAGTGTGGAAAAGAACTTAGGGGGCTGATCTTGTTTGCATAGGCACACCCACTCCACCTAGCATGAGCCCACAGCAGCCCCAAATGGTCACTTTGACAGCTGTGTGATCCCCAATTTCTTGGTTATTGGGGTAGGAGAAATAAAGTGTTGTTAACTGATGGTATGTGTACCTGATGGTATGGGCCCCTTTTGAGGGCCTGGCACACCAGTTGCACATCTTCTCTCTCTCTCCACTGTTGAATAGCAGAGCTAATTTTTATTCCACTAGGAGTCTAGCTAGAGGCTTCTGAACTGAATTCACTTTGGGCCAATGGTGCACCAGCACTAGGGCTCCCCTACTACAGGCTGAAACCACTAAAAGAGCTAAAATTATTGAGCTGAGATCACTGAGTGCTTTGTTTACTAGTGGGGGAGCCTGAAAATCTAGTGCTAAGCGGCGGGCAGAGCGGAGCAGTTTGCAGGACGGTTGGAGTGGAGCAGTTTGCGGGGACAGCTGGAGTGGTTCATGGGACGGCTGGTGGAGTGGAGCAGCTGGCAGAGCAGCTTGTGTGACGGCCCACGGAACAGCAAGTGGAGCAAAGCGGAGCAGTTTGCGGGGACAGCTGGAGGAGCGGAGCAGCTGATGGAGCAGAGCTGTTCGTGATGAAGGCTGCAGCAGAACTCCACAGAGAGGTGAGGCAGTTGGCCTCGGCCCACGTGAGGTGCCTCTTAACACCCCGTGTGCCCCCTCAATTCCACCCAGGCTGATGGGCAGGGGTGGCTCTAGACATTTTGCCACCCCAAGCATGGAGGGTCCGCTGGTCCCACAGCATTGGCGGACCTCCTGCAGGCGTGCCTGCAGGAGGTCCGCTGAAGCCGTGGGACCAGCGGTCAGTCCGCAGACACGCCTGTGGGAGGTCCACCGAAGCCGCAGGACCAGTGGACCCTCCGCAGGCAAGCCGCCGAAGGCACCCTGCCTGCTGCCCTAGTGGTGACCGGCAGAGCGCCCCCGTGGCTTGCCACCCCAGGCACATGCTTGGAGCACTGGTGCCTGGAGCCGCCCCTGCTAGTGGGGGGTAAAACTCTGCAGATAAACTTGTGAACTCTGGGGCGGCACTGACCAGGGACAGAGACTTTTGGGTTGTTGGACTTTGGGGTGATTGGGACTTAAGAACCTGAGGGGAAAAGGACATTGCCAAACTTACTTGGAGGTGGGTCTTTTGCTCATGGTTTGTGTTATGAATCCTGTTTGTGGTGTTTCCCCAACATAATGCTGCATTGTTTCCCTCCTTTATTAAAAGGATTTTGCTGCACTCAGACTCTGTGCTTGCAAGAGGGGAAGTATTACCTTCTAGAGGCGCCCGGGGGGGGTGGAATGTAAGTGTCCCAGGTCACTGGGTGGGGGTTCGAGCCAGTTTTGCATTGCGTTATTGAAACGGAACCCCTGGATACTGAACCTGGCCCTTGCTGCTGCCAACTCAGAGGGGCAGAAGGGTTACATAAGGTTTATAGCTCCTTCTGCATGTGTTCTGTACAGAACATCTAGATGCTTTATCATCAACCAGTCATGACTAGCTCTCACTGTATAATTTTTATATTTCTTCTCTTTTTTATGAAATCACAGCAATATGCCCTATGTATCTTGTGTGATAGTAAAATCATATAATTGAAATCTGACCCCCCAAAATCACTGTACAGAATCTGAGTTCTCAGTTCTTTGTAAGTACTAGAATATGGAAAACTAATCAATTCCACATACCTACTTTAAACAAACCTAACAAGCCTGCTAATTTAAATATACAGTGGAAAATAATAATATTCTATTATCTCTATTTCTGTAGACTCAGTAAACGTTCCAGGTAAGAATAATCTTTATTTTAGGCTTTATTTAAATTGACAGCAGAGAGCAAAACATTTCTAAATGGTAGTTCTCTGGAAAAGTGCTCAGCGTTTTATAATACAAATTATGGAAGATTTTAAAATGCCAACTGTGGTAAAATTATTCATGTAACAATTGTTTTACACTGACAGATCACTGAGGAGGAAAAACAACTTAAATGGACCTTGTCCAAAATGAAATTTTTATAAATCAGTAGTGGAACTCTCATATTGTTCATCACATTTAAATTGCAAAGTTATTATATTCCCCACTGTCTCCACAGAAAACAGGATAAAAATTTAGGAAGATGTGTGCATTAGAATGGGTTGGCTCATCCCCTTTGCTTCCAGGAATATAGGGACTCAGTTCCAGAACTTCTTTCTGACACATGGAAGGGTGAAGGGTATTGTAGCTCCATTGTGCTTTAGAGATGGGGAGAGCGGAAAGGGAATGGAGAAAAGGACCAATCTCTCTCCACAGTACTGTCCTTTACTGACTCTGTGGACTTACAAACAGAAATCTTCAAAAGCCTGCCTTTGATAATAGTGTTTCTAATTAACTGTTTATAGAGAGCTGGTCTATTTTCATATCTAGAGATTGTACCTTAATTCATAAGCCATCTCTTCATTTAATAGATTGTCCCATATGATTCTCCATTGTTGTCAGTTTGTAGGAAAAAGCTATCTGCTAACAAAAGAAAAAATTAAATGACTATTTACAGAGCCTAATATTGAGTGTCTTTAGCATTTTCAGGCTAGATTTTCATGTTTGTTAATAAAATAGCGGTGAGGCTGGCCTTATCATGTACTTTTGTCATGCAGGATGGTTAGGTTTTACGATAAACCCTTAGTGCAGTTGCCAGCTAATAGATATTCACTTTTGGGTCACATGTTATGGGCATCTGCCTTTAGAACTGAAGGTCCTAGTTTCTGTTCTCAATGCAAATATGTTAGCCGTCAATTTTGTGTGTTTGTGCTTATGGCTTTATTACAAGATCATTTTGGCATTGTTTCAGATGGCAAATCTAGTTCACTTTTGAACTGTGTGAAACTTTGCAATGAAACTCAAAAGCATCCAAGTTTCATCTGATTTGAGGTTCTACTACAAACCTTGGCCAGGACTTGGACCAGATATGTGTAGCATTTTGGATAGTTAATGAAGTTAGTCTACATTTTTCACAAGCACAGGTTGATTTATTGTTTTGGGTATGAACTGTGATAAACTGAAAAGTTACACTTGGTTTCCACCCTGAAGCAAAGACATATTAATAGGGCAGCAGCACGGCACGGCTGCCAGACATGCTGCTCTGAGCAGCATGGTAAGGGGGCCAGGGGGTTGGATAAGGAGCGGGAGGTCCTGAGGGGCATGCAGGGGACAGGGAGCAGGGGGAGGTTGGATGATGCAGAGGTTCTGGGGGGTGGTCAGGAAATGGGGGAGGGTTGGATAAGCATGAGAGTCCGGGGGGGGGTCTGTCAGGGGGCAGAGGTGTGGATAGGGGTCAGGGGACAGGGAATGGGGAGGTTGGATGATGTGGGGTCCGGGGGGGCCTGTCAAGGGGCAGGGGTGTGGATAGGGGTCAGAGCAGTCAGGGGACTGGGAGCAGCAGGATTGGATGGGGGTGGGGTCCCTGGGGTGGTTAAGGCAGGGATGGGGCAGTTAGGGGACAAGGAGAAGGGGGGGTTGGATGGGTCAGGGGTCTGAGGGGGGCGGGAAGTGGGAGGGGTAGGATAGGAGGCGGGGACCAGGCTGTTTGGGGAGGCACAGCCTTCCTTACCCAGCCCTCCATACAGTTTGCAACCCCAATGCAAAACCCCAGTTTTGCAACCCTCGGGCCAAAACATTTGCCCACCCCTGCTCTAAACCCAAAAGCAAAGGCAAAATTTTAAAGGCATAGTTCAGTGCAAGAGAAAACAGAAAGCTCTGGGAATTGAAACCTGCAATCTTCATACAATTCCTGCAATTTCCCCCCACCCCCACAAGCAGCAATTTATAAACCAAAAAAATATTGAAAACTGAAATTACCATAAATATGTAGAACCACTGAGTTTGTTACTCTAAAAATAACTACACTCCAGGATTCCCTAGAGATTCTTAGTAGCAGAGAAAGTCTTTCTGTGCATGTTCTGTACAGACACAAGTGTATTTCTTATCATAGCTTATGCTAACCAACTAATACATCGTCTGTATTGTTATTAATGAGTGTGGTATATCGGTTAGATCTTGTTTTCTGAGTGCTGCATCTTGAAATAGAAAGAACTCTCCCTCCAAGCTGTAGGAGTAGAAGCCATTTTGTATTCAGATGCCGCCTCATGCAGAGGAGACATTCACACAGTGTATTCTCTAATGGAAACCTTCCTTTCTTCTTGTGTTCTCTTTGGTCTTGTCTATAAGAGGATGTTTAACAGCACAACTCTACAGCCACAGTTATACCAATATTGACCCCCTCCGTAGACACCCAGGCTTGAATAAGAGCACCCCTTTCCAGTTTAAACTGCTTTCCAAGTGATATAAGCTAAACCAGGGAATGTGGACGCTCTTATTCCAAAATGTAAATACCACAGGGGGACCTATGTTGGTATAACTATAGCAATATAACTGATATTTATACCAGTACATTTCTACATGTCTACAAGCCTTAGGGCCTTATGCAACCAAAACCCATTAAAGCCAATAGGAGTCTTTCCATTGACTTCAATGGGGTTTATATCAAGCCCTTAACTGGAAAATTAAGTTCATTCTGGCTGAAACCCTGTGGTTGCTCTTTGTGTATGGAAGAAATTAACTGGTCCAAATCCTGATTGCTTTACTCCTCCAAGCAGTCCCGTTAGATTGGATTGGGTGAGCAAGATGTGGCCCCAGGACAAAGTCAAATAATTTGATAACAAAGTATGTTACCAAAATATTTGTCCTTTATCTATTACTAAAGACTAGCAGTACAACTTAGCAAACAGATTTACCCTGTCATCTTTAGCTTAAGGCACTACAAAGCTGTCTTGGAAAATTTGTTTTTATTGCCTAATGTGTCTGTGCTTGTTAGTTCATTTCATATTTTTCTGTGTGTGTTTTCCATAGAACAGTACTATTTATACATTAATTAGATATAAGCAAGATCCAGGAAGATCTATGCAAATGTATGCTGGATAGTCTCATATATATCTTTTTAAAAAGGAATGAAGTTATTATATATTCCTTAAAATGAAGTGTTCAGCGGAGATTTGGGGAAAGTGCAACATCTAAAGCTCCATTGGCTTTCTCCCCCACTTACTGCCTCTGGTTGTTCTATGTCAATATAATACTTACCCTAAGGTGAACTTGTGCATCTGTTACCAGGCAAAGTATTGGCTAAATTACACCTTCCCTCACACAGGTGTGTTATGGAAAGAATGGTTCAGTGAGCATTAATCCCATATGCTTGATGTGGCGGGACGATGGCTCACAAGCACGGCACCTCCTGCTGGTTGTCCAGGGAATTAGTTCTTTTCCAGCTCCGGAGCGCCCTCTGCCAGCTGATGTCTTGCGTGCTGCAGGCCCCCGTGTCCCTCCAAGACCCTGGTGCCCTTTGCCCTGGGGTTCTTTCTGCCACAGCACCCTTTTGCTCTGGGTCTCCCTTCCCAGGGGAACCCGCAGTCCTCAATCCCTACCTTGCCTCAGTGGCTACTGCCAGTCATCATCTAGCCCCTGCTCCCTGGGGCAGAATGCAGTTTGTAATTTACTCATCATTGGCAAGGGGGGGTTGGACCAGCTGCCTCTGCCTATATCTGGGCTGCCCCTCTGCAGCCCTAGTATCCTTTTGTAGGCCCCTAACTTGGCCTGCAGCCAGGGGCTTCACTGGGCTGGAGCTCCCCAGCTCCATCTGCCCTTCTCCAGCACTACTCCACCCTAGATACCCTTCTCAGCTTCCTAGACAGCCAGGGCCTGCCCCTTTAGAAGCTAGAGAGAGGGTCTGTTCGTCCTTCTGGCCTACTATCCTCTTATAAGGGCCAGTTGGGCCCTGATTACACTGGCTACAGCTGTGCCTGCTTTCTCAATCAGCCCAGCTTTTCCCCTGCCACAGCCCTTTCCCAGGGCTGTTTTAAGCTCTTCTGGGCAGGAGCAGGGTGACCACCCCACTACATTTGGGCATCTGCTGAAGACGCAGTCATAATTGTGTCAAAATTCTGAGGAGCACAACAGAATGGAGCTTGCTAGTATGTCTGACCCCCACTGCCCCTCAAAGGGCCATTTCAGAACACTTAAAAAAACTCCACTGATAAAGCAAGATTCTCTGTTCTGAACTCCAACTCCCAGGAAGCAAGATATTTCTTTTAGGGCCTTTATCCAACACTCACTGGAGTCAATGGGAGTCTTGTCATCAATGTCAATAGGAACTGGATCAGGCCTTCAAAAGGCAAAAGCGATTATCATGCTGCTGCTCAGGCAATGCATCTCTTCCCCTCCCCTTGGGCCAAATTCAAAACCAGCTGAAATCAATTGAATGACTTAAGTGGGCTTTGGGATGAGACCCATAACACATCTCAGCCTCACAGAAGATATTGAGGCATAATGGCCAGATTCTGATCCCTTACACATATCGAGTGGTATCTTATTCCACAAGAATCTCATTGTCAATAGTTCCATTAAAATCATGGTGAGAGTCAACTCAACATGAATATGAGTGACACAATCTGGCCATAAGTGTTTTAGATATAGTTTTCACTAATAGTTTTGTAGATAGTTAAATGGATAAGTGGAGTACCCACAAAGCATTTATTAGTATTCTAAATAGTTTTCTAACACCAAACAAGTTAAGAGGCTAAGAAATGTGTAACCAAAGGGCAACTTTGCCTATTATAGTCACTTGTTTGCCTTCATTATATTCAGCTGCTTTCATTATATTCAGCTATAATGCAAGAAACCTACAGGCCTGTATCCTGTAAGACATAAGTTGAAGCATAAGTTAGCATGAGCATGGTTAAGTAGGACAAAACCTTTGGCATAGATAAATGCCCTAATGGCTACCTTTAGATTCTGAGAACTAAGGAGAGCTTGCTCAATGGTAGGAGCTATAATGTATCAGTAAATTCTACCGCAAGGAACATGAAAGTAATAACCACAAATCTGCTTAAGCAAGGGGTGATGAAAGATAATGAGCTATCAATATGTGAACCTATAGAATAAGTGCAGCTCAGTATTATGAGGGTGAAAAGGCTACATTTGGGCATGAAGGACTGAGCATGAGCAGATGATGCTCAGGCCCTATAATAGAGCAGCCACCATGTGGTCCATAGTTTGGTTTTTTGGGGGCTTCCTCCTTCACTGTCTGCTTTCTACTACTTGACCCTTCAACTCATTGAGGAACTTGGACCATCGGATACTGTGGCATGCTAGAGAGAGGGCTGGCTTCTTTGCCTCTTACCACCAGAACCTCAAGGAAGCGTGTGAGTATACAATTCTAGGAGTTTATCCAAAGAATGCTACCACAGATAACCCTGATATTGTATTATCTCTATCTTTTTCTGTGGCTCGGTCCTTTCTAGCTTTGTTCATTATTTTAAAAAAAATATCTAAGGCTTTACTTCGCCCTTCACGTGAGTGTTCTTGTCATCCACTCTGAGAATCACCACAAGATATTGAACTCCATAGAGTTATTCCTGTGTAGCTTGATTCTGGAGTAAGAACCTTTCACAATCAGATCAATTGGCCACTCAGTCCAAACATTATTAACCTTAAAAAGGGTCAGGAACAAATGGAACGATATCTGTATTGTGGTGAGGTGAGGCAATCTTCATGAACAGTAGTGTAGTAGACATAGTTTCTGTCTTCTCTCAGCCTTGAACTTGATGATTTAAGTGAACAGTATTGGAATTTTTTTTGGTGTATTTTCTTCAGAAAATAGTTCTGGCAAATTTGACTATTCAGGAGTTCAGGTATTATAATACTGCACTTTCCCTTTCCCTCCTCTCCTGGCCCTGGAATGTTTTAGTTTTTTGACGGAAATTCAACCCCCAAAATATTTTGGCCATATATTTGAAAATGTTACTGGGTGCCCGATGGGAAGGTAGTTTAGGTGTTACATGCTCCCATTCTCATCTATAGGCCAGACTACATCAGACTCAGACTACATCTCCCATCATGCACCACGTACTCCTATCTTGGAGAGGGGATTCAGTGTATCATGGAAGATGTAGTGTATTCATGAAGCACAGGGACATAAGACAGCCAGACTACAATTCCCATGAGCTATGTTTTTAAATGGAAAAATTTTGGTTTTCAGCTTACATATTTTATCTTTGCAGTATTTGGTTTTGTGACCAAAAAAAGTCTGTAGCAAGCAGGTACTTCGATGAAAAATTTCATTTAATCAAAATATCTAATTTTCTGTCAAAAAAAGTTGACAGAAATTTTTCTACCAACCATATATGCCGTCAGAAGAAAGCAGTTCTTGGTTCCTTTTCTTAATTGCTGTTTTATTATATGACATCTTTTTTACAATTCACTGTAGTTTGTCAATTGTCAGTTTGAGACTTAAAAAAGCATGTCAAAATATAAATAGTTTGGCAAAGTACTTTTCTTAAAAAAACAAATAAAAGATGTTTTACAGACTTCAGTCAAAACATTAAGCTCCTAACTTAAAGCAAAACAAGGGGGCAAAGATACTTAGAAAAAAAGAGTGGAAAAAGAAAGCCATATACCTTTGAATGATTATGGGACATAGGCAAAAAAAGTGTCAGGGCTTCTGTAAGCCAGTGGATTAACTCACTGGCCTGTGCACCTAAAGAACACTCTGCAGACAGGATTCTAGTCCCTTTTTCTTCAAAAACTCAAATAGTTTTAATTCATTAAAACTAAAACTTACACAAGTTCAACCTATGAATCATGTCCTTTCCCTCTGACCTAGAGTCTTCTGCAAGAGTCTATCTTCTCCATGCAGGATTGCAATGCACAAGCCATTTGCCTGGGAGTCAAATATTAACCATAGACTAAATTCACAAAAAATTGGAGATATACCTATCTCCTAGAACTGGAAGGGACCTTGGACTTTGAGTCCAGCCCTCTGCTTTTACTAGCTGGACCAAGTACTGGTTTTTGCCCCAGATCTCTAAGTGGCTTTCCAAAAGATTGAGCTCACAACCCCCTGGGGTTAGCAGGCTGATGCTCAAACCACTGAGCTATCCCTCCCCCAAAGGTACTTAGACTTTACAACACCAAACCGTGAAGTGTCCTGCTGACTAGTGAAATTCCGAGCTCCAAATTAGGCACCCAGGCTCCCCATACAATGCATGGGGAAAGATAGCTGCCTAAGGAAGGGATTCTCAGAAGCTAGCAGAAGAGAATCACCAAACTAGCCAGGAGTGAAATGCAGAGGAGTCTTGGGTCAGAGAGAGAGAAAAAAAAGACATTGACTCTATAATCCTGTGTTAGGGCCTTATCTGGGATGGGAGCGGTCAGGTTTGTGTCCCTGCTTCAATCAATATACACACCTCTTGTCCCCATCACTGTATTTTGTGGGGGGCCTAAGCCTGTAAACTGCACTGGCAACATAGGCAGAGCAACATGCAATTTGAGAATCCTGCTTTAGGGCTGCTGATGCTTTGTCTTGTGCTGGGGTTCAGAGTAGCTCCTTAGGTGTGGGACTGTGTTAGGAATTAGGCAGCTTTGCACAAACTCACTGGTGGAAACTGAGGTTGAAAGGAATGCCAAGTAATTTTGTTTGAAAACTTGCTAAAAATATTTAGTTTAGAGAACAAGAAATGGTAGGCTGGGTTTTACTAATTGTTTCTCTTACCGCTAACTCAGGAGTCTGACTCCTGCTATTTAGTTCACAAGAGTTGTTTCACATACTTTAGGGGATCCCGTGATCAAGATCAAGCAAAATAATCACAATTTTTAACCCTGGCTATCTCATTCTAAAAGAAAGGAAAAGAAAACTTTTAAACACAGATGACTGAACACAAGTGATAAACTGGTTACTTTTATTACAAATCTCTTTTGCATCAGTGCCTGTGGAGAGCTTTTAACAGAGACTACATGCCCCTGAGAGTGAGCACATCTGGGATGTGCTTTTTTTTTCTAAGTAAAGACCAAAAGTACATTGTTTCCCAAATGAATCCATTCTATTGTATATCGTCAGATATCTACGAATGTTATAGATGGGTGTGATGTTTTGGGGATCACTCAGACCAGAAAGGGGTTCTGTCACCACCTGCCTTGTAACTTTGGGTGCCTCAGAGCAATGCTGCATTATCTCAGAGATCTGACACTAGTAGCCAATCTATAAACATAAAGATTTCAGATTGGCTTCCAGCCATCGAGTTACTCCATGCAGGGTGACCTCACTAGCCTTTCTGGTCCCAAGTCCCCCCAGCTCCATCTCCTTGAGTTCCTAATTATCAGACAGTTGGACATTTCCCCTCTGGTTCATCACCCTCAAAGGAGTGAAACCTGCCCTCATTTATCAGTTCACTTTTGGACATACTCCACACAGTTTGCACACCAGAAACCTGCTTGGGGGAAAATCAAAGTTTTGTAAAAACAAATTTTATTTAACAGAAAAATCATAGATTCATAGATGAAACAGTATGTGTTTCCTTTTCCTTACAAGGTACACAGAAAAGAAATATAGACACACCCTCAGGCCTGATCTAGACTAAGAAATAAGGTTGGTATAAATACATCTCTCTGGGGATGAAAAATCCACATCCCTGAACGATGCAGTTAAACTGACCTAACACCCAATGTAGACAGTGCTAGGTTGATGTGAGAATTCTACTGTCTCTCGGGGAGATGGACTATCTACATCAATAGGATAATCCCTCCCATCAGTGTAGGTAGCATCTTCATTGAATCATCATAGTGATGTCACTGCAGTATTTTAAGTGTAGACAAGCCCCCAGGCTTTACACTTCTATATTAGCTAAATCCTCATTTCTAATAGAAATTACTTATTGACTTTGAACAGTTTCCCTACCTGATCTCTGTTCTTGAGTGGGATCCAGTCTTTCACAGAGTACACCCTGCTTAGATGTTACCCCTCAGTTTCTGGATGTCTTTTAGTTCAAAACCCCTCTCTTTTAAGAGTTTGCCTCTCTTTTTTTGACCCTTTCTTTCAGACTATGATGATTCATTGTAGGGGAAATTCCCTCCTCTCTCGGGCCATGTTTATACTACAGAGGTAAGTCAATTTAAGTTATGTTGATGATCATAGGCTGATTTAATTACATTGGTTGTGCATGTCCACACAACACTCCTTGTGTTGGCAAAGTGAGTCCACAGTCCATCTTCTTGCTTCAACAGAGAGAGTATTGCATCCTGGGTATCTATCCCACCTTGCAACTTGCCACCCTCTGCTGCCGGAACAGATCACAGAGCATCATGGGGTGCTCATAGTCTGATGATGCAGTTCTTTCTTTCCCCTCATTCCATGGGCTTCTGACTTTATTTCACACTGTTTTTGAACAACCTTTGTAAACTGTACACCCGCCCTCTCTGCCTGAAGGTATAGATTCTGAATTGATGACCAATCTGGTGGTGAACATTCTGAACATAGCACATTGTGAAGAACTACATCAACCAAAAGGGTGACTTCTCCATGGTCTTACAGACCCTGGTGGATCAGCATACTGTTTCACTGACATCAATGCGGGGTGGTCAGGAAACATGCATGATGCAAGTATCATTAGAAACACTGGACTGTCTAGAAAGCTGCATTCCGGGATTTTCTTACCAGACTAGAAAATTGAAATGGGGAATGTGAAAATGCCCATAGTGCTCCTGAGAGACCCCATTTACCCCTTGCTTCCATGGCTCATGAAGCCTTACACCGAGAACCTAGACAGCAGGGAGGGGCACTTCAACAAAAACGAGCTGACTAGGTGCTGAAGGACCATTGAATGTGCCTTTGGCCAATTAAAAGTTCACTGGCACTGCCTTTTGGGCAGGTTTGACCTCAAAGAAGAAAATATTCCCATGGTCATAGCAGCCTGCTGTGCTCTGCATAACATTTGTGAAGTTAAGGGGGAGAAATTTCTCAGTGGATGTAGTCCTGAAGTTGATTGATAGGCTGCTGATCTTGAGCAGTCAGATATCAGGGTAATTAGAGGGGCACAGCAGGGAGCTATTTGAATCAGGGAGGCTTTGAAAGAGCATTTTGACAACGATGTCTGGCAATGTGTCTTTATGTGATGCTTTCAGCCAGGCAATGTTTACTTGCCACCTTGAATGACCCCTGTAGTGCTTGCTTCATGAACATTAATTGTAGTGAGCAAATATTCCTGCCTATAGCCACTGTGTTTGCATTTTAGCACCCACTAATGTGTGTATGACACAAATAAAGACTCATTTTTATTTCAAACAGTTAAGTTAATTACAGGACAAAACACATTTTTTTCAAACAGGAGACATGGTAATGAGGAGTTGTCTCTTGGTCATGGCTCTCACAGCTGTGTGTAACTCCAGCTTTCATTGTGAAACCAGTCCCTAGGGGTGGAGTGCAAGGGGTACTGTGAGAGACTGAGAACATGTGAGCAATGTGGGGAACATGTTTGGGGAAGACATGGCTCAGAGTTCTGTTTTGGCTACTGAAGGAGTCATGCATGGACGTACTCAGACTGCAGTGCAATGAGGGACTTGAGCATCTCTGTCTGGCCATCCAATAGCTTTATCATCTGGTCCTGTCAATCTGTCATCTGCTCCTGCCCCCATCTTCTTTCCAAGCTATCCAGCCAGAGTTTTTCATTAACTGTCACCTTCTATACTCTTGTTTCACTATCTGCTGTATCTGTTTACTGCAGCACTTCACAAAACATATCCTCCTCACTCCTCCTGGTTCACTGCCTAATCTGGTGGAGGCACTCTGCCAGTGTGGAGAAGTGGGTCCTCAAGAGCACATCTGCAGAAGCCTAAGAAATAATAAACAGATATAGCATTGTGAAAGCACTCTCAACTGTGTATGTAACTTTTGTAATTCTCCTCTTTCTCACTCTCCCTTGACTATCACACAGCTCATCATGAGTCCCAAATATGGTGAGTTCACCGAGGTGTGGGGTGGGAAGGAGGAATAGGCAAGAAGAGACAAAACATCTGGGTGGTTTGCAAAGGGGATTCTGACAAGTGGCTAGGGAGACTCTCCTGAATATTGGTACCCTTTTCCATAGGCTGAGGTAATCAAACCCAATATCTCAGGATGCATCTCCTGCATGCGTGTGGCTTCAGACTAGCATATATGCAGCTCCCTGTGTGCTGCTCTGGTCCCTGCAGAAATAATTGCCAGTTGGTGCAGCAAAGTTTCCTACAGTGGGGAGAAAAACAAAGCAGCTCTGCCAAAGAATCTTCGGCAAAGGATTGCAGAGTACCTACACAAACATTTCCTAGAGATCACTATGGAGGATTCCCAGGACATCCCAGTGTACAACAAACTTTGCCACTGGGTCCCCACTGCATGGCTGCATAGTCTCTGTTGTTAATTTCTATCCCATATCGCTCCTTTACCATATAACAAAGTGATCAATCTCCTCTCACTGTGCAGTATCAAAGGAAAATGTGTGCTTACCAGAGCTTGTATCTCCTGGTTCATGGACACCACAGGTTAAGTGCTGGGACTGGGTAGACCCCTCCAGAGTCAAAAAGAGGTCCTGACTCACCATGCCACTGGATGACCATGTCGTATGTTCTACATGCTCCTCCAACTCCACTTCCTTGTCTACCACTTAATCTTTTGGGTTGACGCCACTGGCCACTGCCTCCCATCTGCAGTATCCCTGGGGCTCTTGGTTGTGGAGGTGGGGTTGACACAGAAGATGGCATGCAGCTCTTTGTAGAAGTGGCAAGTCTTCAGCGCTGCACTTGAGTAACAGTTGGCCTTCCTTGCCTTCTGGTATACCTGCCTCACCTCCTTGATCTTACCAAGTCACTGTTGTGTGCCCCTTTTGTTCCCCTTCTCCTGCATGCCACTAACAATCAGCCTGTAGATATTGAAGTGCTTATGGCTGAAGCAAAGCTGTGACTGCACAGCCTCCTATCCCCACAGATTCAACAGCTCCGGTGTACTCCACGCGGGAGCGCGACTGCTGCAGAAAGCTGGCATGGTCATCTGGGAAGATGTGTGATCTGGCCATGCTGAGTAAACAGGAAGAAGAATTTCAAAAATTTCCAGGCCTTTAAATTGGGAAAGGGCACACACCTGTGTATCTGCAGGGCTGTCGTGTTCAAACTGCGGACTAGAGCAATCATGATGAATTTTGTGGTCAGGAGAGATGGAAGCTCCATAAAAGTGTGTGTGGGGGATATTGGTGACTGAACCTTGGCCCTGTCCTCCATGCAGCCCCTTTCTCCTGAGGCTCCACCCCCATGCAGCCCCTCTCCTCTTGAGGTCCCTGCCCCTGTGCCATCCCTTCTCCCCAAGGCTCTGCCCTCGCTTGCTTCTATCTCTCTAAACTCCTCCATCACTCACCCTTGTGACAAGTAAAAATAGGGGGGAGCATGGCCTCCTCCCCATCCTCATTCCAGTGCCCCTGATTGTGGGATATTTCCTGAATGCCAATTAGGTCCCTGACAATGGGTTGCTCTAATATGTCACAAAAAGCTCTATCTTCTCATTGAGGTGGCTTTATTATGTCGGTGTAGCAGGGGAATTACATGGGCAGGAGGAACATTTCAGTGTGTACACCTCCACTGAAAAGATGACTTCTGTCAACAAAACTGTATAGTGTAGACAAGACCTTAGTTTTCCAACACTGGCCTTTTTGTTTTTTGTTATCAGTTTCAAGTTGTTTCATTAACTTTAACTGTCCATCATTGTCTTTCCCCAGGTTGAACAATGCTAGGTGTTTGCTGTTAGTTTTGTGCAAACAACTAGCCTGGGAGGTGCTCCTCCCTGCCTGGTTACTACACCCTCTCTTGTGAGGTGATGTTGTAGTTGCACGACAATTATCTACATTTAGATACGCTTGCGTACATACATAACTGTAACCTATATTCATGTCTCCTAATGACCATCAAGTTTAGCACATAACAAGCTTTCATAAAATACATTATTTGACATATGTTGTTTACAACCAGTTAATTCAATTGCTTATTTAAATCAGTTACTGAGAAGAAGCCATTTAAGGAGCTGTCTTAACCAATATTAAGACTCTTGAATTCAATTAAATCCCACTATTTACCAGTGTTTAGCTTGTCTGCTCTCTAGAATACATGATCTGACCACTTAGTGGTTAAATTACAATAACATTTCAACAAAATCATTACAAAAATCTGATCCCTTGGCAGTGCCTTAGTTAACTTCTTCTCACCAATACAAAGTTGAAGTCTTTGGGAGGTTTCCTTATTGGGTGATCAGACAGCAAGTGTGAAAAATCAGGATGGGGGTGGGGGGTAATAGGATCCTATATAAGGAAAAGCCCCCAAAATTGGGACTGTCCCTATAAAATCGGGACATCTGGTCACCCTATTTCCTTAGTTTAATTCTTCTTGGGTCTCTTCTGTTTTTCTTAACTGTCTATGACAGCTTGCTTGTACAGATGGACAGGATGAGTGGTGGAGTGCTTGCTATCTAAGCAGAGTAGCAGAGGGTGTTAAGGGGGTTGCTGACTTCAGAATTTTTAATACTCTTCTTACTCTTTTCATGTTTGTTTAGATTCAGTTTGGTTGCTGTCATTCTTTTATTGGCTCTATGCCCTTAGGATTGGCTTAGGTAACACATTCATCTCCTGAATATGCAGTTGGTTTAATGAATATGCAACATTTCTTTATTTGCCTTTGTTTTGGGTCAGGAAAGATTCAGATAACTTGTAAAGTTAAGACTAACTTCTTTATATTTGTTCCATTTTCTGGGATATTCTTTCAGTTTCATTAGAGTTTGACAGGAAATAAAATGCTGTTTTTTATAAATCCAAACATTTGTATGTAATGAGGTTTTAGTTCACAAAAAAGTCTTTTTAATAAAATAAATGTATAAGAAGTCTTTAGCATAAGTTGTTACATCTATATGACATTTTTGGAAAGATGATTTCTCTTGTCTTCCTGAGTGGATTGACAGTTGTTTGAGCACTGCCAGTAGCTAATAAATCCCCATGAATATAGTCTATACTTAAATAGCTTCTTATATTAGTAATTAGTTTAGCATTAGAGGACCTTATGATATTTCTACATAAAATATCTTACTATTTATATAAACAATGAGCAGGCATTTATTATATGAAGGCTTGCATTTATATACAAAATATTTGCTAATATACATATTAAAAAAGCCTGTGCCATAGTAAGCTTTTGAGAAACAAAGGTTTTCATCTTTAAATGGAAACATGAATTAGATGTAACCAGTATCTTCTGTAAAAGATTCCTCACTATAAAGGTTCTCCAAGTTTAAAGAATGGAATCTTTATTGTTTAGAAAAGAAATTAATTTTAATATGGTATTTATAGAATTCTGTGTGTGGGTTTAAACTCAGATTTTCTTTTAAAAGAAAAAAAGTGTGTATGAGTGGATGGAATAAGCCCATTTTACCTCCAGATTTATTATTCTGATAACACAACTCTACATTCCTTTTACAATCAGGTTTCTTCCTAGATGTATTTACATGGTTTTGTCTGCCTAATGTTTGGTTACCCTTGGGAGATAGAAGCAGAAACCTTCTGGAATTTCTCTGATTAGCTTTAACATGTTGTAACACAATGAGCTAAACATATGTATTGTTATATTTCCAAGCATCCTGGCTATTATACTCTTTCAGCTATATCTTAATATTCAGTAAAGATACAAACAAGTTTGTAATGACTTAAAAATCATATTGTTGTTGTTTTTTGCATCAAATTGAGGGATCTCTTCCACAAAACATAGGTTCTTACAGTGAGAGCTAGCAAATGAGCAGTAGTGGGTTTAGGCACTTGACTTTTAGGCACCTAAGTACTTTGTGAACCAGGTTCTCAGTTCTTCCCTTGCTGCAAGTTTACCTGCCTGAGTGACTTGCTGGCTTCTGTGAGGACCAAGTAGTTTTCAAACTATCACCTAATTTCCGGTCTTTCAGCCTTAGTCGGGAGCCAGCTCATTAATCCCAGGTGAGGCAGGGCCCAACTCCCCTTAAAGGGCCAACCATCCTGTGACAGTTTCCGTTTTATTTAACATATGAAGGGGAAGATATTCAAAGGCACACATGGCAGTTGGGAACTTAAATACTATAGCTGGGCTCCCAACTGCCATGTGTGCTTTTGAAAATATCCCCTTGAACAATCAAACCAAATTGTGTAGTTTAGTGACTACAGATGGGATTTTTGAAAAAGGGTAAGGAAGTTAGGCACCCAAATTCTATTAAAATTCAATTGGAATTGGGCACCTAACTCTATTAGGCTCCTTTGAAAATCCCAACCTACATACTTTAAGTTGATAACAAGCAATGAAATATTATACAAACATAAATATTTTCTCTCTTCTTAGTTCTTATTTTCCACACTATGATCAGATGTCAAAAATATTCAGTAACTATATGATCTCTAATGTATAGTATCCCCTCTTTTTTGTAATGTGAAGGTAAATTGTTTGGTAGATTGCTGTTATATAACAAATTAGTTGAAATAAAAGGAATGTATTAATTATATACCATAGGTCCTTTACAAAACAATGGTCCAGATCTGGTACAGGTCCATAAGCTAATGAAGAAACTGATGCAGTATCACAACAGATTGGCGAGTTAAAATGCTTTTGGCAGCACAAAAGTGCCAAAACGGGGGGACAGGGAGTGGGGGTGGTGAGGAGGCTGCAGAGAATCAGAGGGAACCAGCACAGCTGCAAAAGGTGGGCAGTGCTGTCCTGGAAGGGGACATAGTCAGCATAGCCAAGGGTTGTGCTGATTCAGCAGACCCCTTAATATCTCCTAGTAAAACAAAAGCCCCATGGAACCCAGTCATACATAAAAGCTGCCCTTCCATCCCAACAATCTGGAAGAAAGAGTGGCTGTACCACTTCCTACCATCCTTTGTGGTGAATTCCTCTGAGGAGCAGTAGCTCTCCCTGACACAGGAAGGTGTAATCCAGTGTATTGAGTAACCAGTATTAAGATCTTCAGTTCCTCCTAGTACCTGCCACAGCAGAGGCTGACTTACAGTAAGACGGATTTAAATGAATTTAAGAGAAAAAAAATGAGAGCAGGTACAGTCATAAGGGCTGGCACCTGACAGGTTCCCAAACCCATGAAACAATATCTTTGACAGCCAGCACCTCAGTTCCTCACAGGTATGCTGAGAAGTCTTCTATCTAGCCCACTATCCTGAAACACTTGCTCCCCTCAGCTTGTTTTAGATCAAGAGTAAAATAAAACACCATACTCAGCAGTTCTGCAAGTAGCTTTACACTGCTCCCTTATAATCCTCACTCAGACCTCCATGGAACCTAGTAAGGTCAGGTTTAAGAACGATATGAATTGCTACAAGCTACAAGGGAATCAAAAGCTACTAGATAAGACAATTGCAGGTAAGACAAGCTTAGAACAGGTCATATTGAGATGACCAGAGAGCAGGTCACTTCTTGCTTATCTTGCAGAACGTGAGGCTCTATTTTCAGCCATGGTAAAGGCAGGTTGTAACTGACTCTAGCCTCAGATGATGGGCTCCTGCTAATTGGCCCAGTCTACTCTAGTATCAAGCCACCTTTTGTCAGAAACACTCGTATGAGTCAGAAATGAAGACCTACAGGTGAGCCTGGTACTGGCTAGCTCAGTCTCCGGGCTGACTAATGAGCACAGAGGGGTTGCACCAAGAGTGCCCCATTGGCCAACCTGCCTAATTGGCTGAAGGGAGCCAGCAGGTGTGTTCTTAAACCCAGAAGCAATAGCATGTTGCTAGCTGTTCAGTGCTTATGAGCCCCCTAGTCCTTGCCCCTGTTTTGAACTAATTTACTCTGTCTGGCCCTTGGTGCTGGTTCCCGACTCTGCGTCTGGTTTTTGGCTGTGGTTACTGGTCCTTTTTTGCTCTAGTTCCAAACACTAGGCCAAACCACCAACACCCCAAGCCTGACAGTATGTGTTATTCAAAGTATATTATTTTCTTTCTCTTCTTTGGTTTGCATATATAAATGTTAGATGCTTTTCACAGAGTGTGTTGCTGTTGGTTGTATTGTTAGCTTTAAAAGTAGCCTCTAAATATCTGAAAGTATTTATCAGAAAATATCAGTTTCCTACTTTTGCTCTTTGTAATCACACAGTGATACATGGTTCATGTCTCATATTGTCCTTTTAATGAACTAATATTAAATCTCTATTACAAATAAGCTCTACATATACATTGATTATCACCAGAGAGGTATGCCCAGTGGTTGGTGATGGGATATTGGATGGGATGGGATCTGAGTTACTGGAGAGAATTGTTTTCTGAGTGCTGGCTGCTGAGTCTTTCCCCATGCTCAGGGTTTAGCTGATCATCATATTTGGGGTCGGGAGGGAATTTTCCTCCAGGGCAGATTGGCAGAGGCCCTGGAGGTTCTTCGCCTTCCCCTGCAGTGTGGGGCATGGGTCACTTGCTGGTGGATTCTCTGCAGCTTGAGATCTTCAAACCACAATTTGAAGACTTCAATAACTCAGGCATAGGTTAGGGGTTTGTTATAGAAGTGGATGGGTAGGGTTCTGTGGCCTGCTTTGTGCAGGGGGTCGGACTAGATGATCATATTGGTCCCTTCTGACCCTAGAATCTATGAATCTATTGATTTTTTTTAAATCTCCCATGGATTTATGCTGGGACATAGCCACTTTTTCATATCCTTAGGGAGGGGACTCTTCTCTGAGATTGCTTTAGAGTATTTACGCAGCTGGATGCTTCTTCCCTGCTTCCCCCCTCAAGGGAAGTCTGTGGTTAAATTACCTCCTCAAATGTCATATATCACAGATGGCACTCCAGAATATGATATCTCAGATAGCCATTTCTCCCTTGGTGTGACAGCAGGCTTCTTATCCAGCTAAGTGATTATTGTGGAAAGGAGATTGAATGGCCAAGCAGCCCAAAGTCATTTACTAGCCCATAGTTACAAAACAGAAAAAAGGGGAGAGGCCTATGCTTATAGCACTTGACAACGATAAGCTCACCTGTAAGATCTTTTCAGTAAATGTAGCCATTTTTTTTTCTTTTTGAAAAAGGGGTTTGTTCTATACCAAGCTGTGTAAAATGCCATAACTCTATGGGTGTTCAAATGTTTCAACATTTCTCAGTGCTGGATTAACTTTTTTCCTATTGAGGTCAGTTGGAGTTTGATGGTTGATTTCAGTGGGTACAGAGTTAAGCTGTCACTGAGCGCTTTTTAAAATACCATTCTATATTTCTACCTCTCTCACTTTTTAAACCTGGGCTCTGTCCCAAGGGCAGTAGTAGGGCTCTAAAGATCAGGAAGCGTTTTGCTGCAGGGATTGGAGCTTCTTTTAACACTTAAAGTAGGAGGTGCATTGTATTTGAATTTGGAGACATACTACTACTGAAGCATTCATGATTAGAAAACCCTCCGGCCTGTGAGGCTAAGATTATGTCCTATTCTTGATCACTCAAATTCTCCCATTGGGTGATTAGAAGTGGGGCATGATGGAACAGCTTTTTTAAGATACAAGGTTTTCTTTTTCTGCTTCTGTGGCCATCCTTTGCAAGTTACTGGACACTTGGGACTGCAGTAACCTCAATAATTTCTTTCTTTCTTTCTTTTTCTTTGGGCTGGGGGTGGGGGAAGGAGGGGAGAGATCCTTGTACATTAGATTACTTGGTGATCCTTCCAAGTGACTCCAGTCCATATTCCCACAGAGCAAACATCAATTCTACTCCAACCTTATTCACACCAGACCCAACCATCTCAGGATCAGCTGGGTTAGTGATATAGATTCCAATGGGTAATATGATTCTTACTCCTGCATAAAAAATGGGGAATAACTGGTTAGACAGCAGTGCCGCTCAAAAGGATCTCGGGGTGATAGTGGATCAACATTAAATATGAACCAACAATGTGGTGCAGCTGTGAAAATGTCTAATATCATTTTGGGGTGTATTAACAAGACTGTCACATGAAAGTCCTGGAGATAATTGTCCTGCTCTACTCTGCACTGGTGAGTTTCAGGTGAAGCAGTGTGTCCAATTCTGTATGCTACACTTTAGGAAAGAGGTGGACAAACTGGAGAAAGTCCAGAGGAGAGGAATAAAATTGCTAAAAGATTTAGAAAACCTAACCTTTGAGGAAATATTTAAAAAAATGGGCCTGTTTAGTCTTGAGAAAGGATGAAGGGGCCCTGATAACAGTCTTCAAATACGTTAAGGGCTGCTGTAAAGAGGACGGCGTTCGTTTGTTTTTTGTGTCCATTGAAGGTAGACAAGAAGTAATGGGCTTAATCTGCAACAAAGGAGATTTAGGTTAGATATTAGGGAAACTTTCTAACAATAAGTGTAGTTAATCTCTGGAATAGACTTCCAAGGAAGGCTGTGGAATTGCTGTCACTGGAGGTTTTTAAGAACAGGTTGGACAAACACGTGTCAGGGATGATCTAGGTTTACTTGGTCCTGCCTCAGGCAGGGGACTGGACTAGATGATCTCTCAAGGTCCCTTCCAGCCCTTCATTTTTATGATTCTATGAAATCTGGCTTATTTCTCCTGAACTGGTTTTACATTAATTTACATCATGCTGATGAAAATATAGCAGAAGCCATTTTGAACCATTTTATCTGTTTATTTTGAGACTACTCATTTAACAAGTTGTAACTGAAATTGTTCAGTAATATCAGGTTATTCTTCTCTAGTGCTATATTTAGTATGAAAGGAGAGATCCATATTGTGTAATAAAAACATTGCAGTCATATTATATCATAAAATTGCAATATTGGAAATCTTTGCTGTATTAAGCACATAACTATTACTTTTCCTACTAGATACCACAAAGGCCAATTCAAATAACTATTTCTAACTATTGCCGACTGTTGTCAGTCAAACATTCATAAGAGTGTCAGTTTTTTATGAAACATAAAATAAATTGGTGTAGTTATGCAAATGTGGCTAGAGAGCTACAACAAATAAAAATTGGATTAAAAACTGCACAAAGTTTTGCTGAAAAGAAGACCATGGGATTGATCCTACTTCCAGTGAGTCAATGGAGTTTTGATTGGAATAAAACAAGTGCAGGATCAGGCACTCAGGATCCCCTGCCCCCATACAGCAAGATGGTATTCATGGGCAAACACCTGCCTGGTCACAAAGCCCATTGATCCTAATGGGAGTCCATGAGAGGGTAGGGTTCTGTCTTTGATGAACCCCATTGAGGTCAGGGGGTTCATGTGGACTCAGGGATCTATCTACATGGTACAGCTTGCGTGACTGCAGCCTAATTTTGTAGCCAGTAGAAATGTTAGATAAGTGATGGGAATACTAATTCCTGTAGCAAGTGCCATATAATTGTTAACTTGTATTTAACTTTTCCTAACCTTCTGTCCTGGGTAACTGAAGAAGTGTTTTATTGATTAAAATTATTTATTGCCAACCCCCTACTGGGCAAAATGAGGCAGGTCATCTCTTCCCAACTCATGGTTTTTGCTTAAAAATCATGAGGTTTAAACAAATAATAAATGAAACTGTTTTTATGCTAGCTTCTGATTTTGAGCCCCTAGAGTAAGCTGCCTACCCTCAATTTGTTTTCAATACTTAAAATTAAAAACTTGCTGAATGTTGGAATTACTGCTACTAGTAGTAGTAATATAGGATGCCACCAGACATTAACAACCTTTTTAATGCCTTTTTTTAAGTTCAAAGGCTGAATGGTATTTATACAGTTGTCCTAACATGTCTAGCAGCCTAACTAATAAGCAGTTAATACATTCAGACAGTAACAGACATTAATAAGTATTTGATCAAGATATGAAAGGGCTAAATCCAGGTATGCTTAGAACCATGTTGGTCAGCTCCAGCTTGGCCAGGCAGATATTAGCAATAAACCCATGAATAATTTACCCTTTTATACTTTAGCGAACAAATGATGTAATTGTGGATTGCTAACTTTAGCTCAAAACCAGAGTTGAGTCAGTTTGGGGTCACTATTAGTTCAACATGCACAATCCTTCCTTATTATTAACTATCACCGATTACTGGGGCCTTGTCTTCTATCTTATCAGTTACCTGTCAGGGCCAGTTTTTCCAGTTAAGCCTCATTCTTTCAGAGCCTTCCCATGACTGTTAACTGATCTGCACTTTACACGACCTACAAAAATATGTATTTTTTCTTTTTGAACTAATTTAACCCTTTATTTTACTTAAATGGCAAAACATATATTGTTCTTCATTCCTGCAGTTAACATTGCTGAATTGGGGCCTTTGCGTACATTTAAGTTTAAATTTTCACATACAATGAAACTACTCAGGTTCTTAAATTTAGGCATGTGCTCAATTCTCTTGCTGAATCAGAACCAAAATGCAGACAGAAATGTAGATATCCACTCTGACTTCCAGGCAAGGATCCTCACTTTCCTTCTCCTAACCTTTGGGTGGGGGAGCTCTTTCCCTTACCGCTCTCCTCTTCTATCTTTTCATGCTCATGTTTCCCCACATTTTCCACCCATTTCCCCTCACACTCATAGTCTCTTCTTCCTCCAGTCTCTTTTCCGCTCCAGACATGTCCTTTCTGCCCTTGATTACCTTATTCCAGCCTCCATTCTTCACATCCCCCATCTTTCTCACTTTGCCCTGCCCCAGGTCTCCCTCTCCAGCTTAGTTCTCCCTTTTGCCCCTTCTAGACATCTCTGTCCTCAGTTTCCTCATTGCCTCCATACAATGCACCAACCCACGCAGATTTCCACTTAGTTCCTGGTATTTCACTGCCCACCCTTAGTCTCCATCTTTGCCTGAATTCCACATTATCCTCTTTCCCCCTCACTATCGCTCTGAATTCAGTGAGAGGTTGTTTTTTTTTTTTTCATTTTTAGCCAGTTTGTGTACTCATAGTGAAAATAATTTAAAGGTGTTCAAACTAAACAAAACACTGTACTTTGGGTGCTTTTAAAACTAACAAGAGTATTAACAGCACTGAGAATTATATAATTAGACTCTTCCTAAGTATTAGTACAATTATATTAGAGGTTTCATTCTATTTTTTTTAAGGAGCAAGTTCTATGGTACATTGATCTTATGGATCTCTGAGATCTCCAGCTGTACCTTACAGGGGAAAAAGGTAATTATCCAATATAGCTAAAATAGGTTTTTAACAGAATTGAGGGAGAGAATTGAAACCAAATGTAGCTTATTATAGAACTGTTTCACAAGAAAGCTCTTTCTCTAATGGATGGATGGAAAGAAGACAATTATGAAAATCTAGACCCAGACAGCAATTTAAATAAACTTGTAAATAAGGGTACGATTAAATAAATCTCTCTTGAAATTACATTATAAAACTCCATATGTTGAGTAAACAACCACGAGAAATCTAAAGCATGTAGTTTGTGACACTAAGAGCATCTCAGTGCAGAGGGGAAGGGGCAGGGGCTCACCTGTGTCACGCAGTGAGTTTCAGCTGCTCTGACCAGTTCAGTGTACTCCAGTTCACTTATGTCATAGTCTGTATCTAACAAGTGTTGGAAGTTATTAGGAAACAAATAACATACTGACCATTAATATTCCTGCACAGTGTACATACAGTAAATGCCCAAAGGACTGTAATAATGTGGGGAAATTCAGGATGGGCATGTGCTGGGGTCACTAACTACAGTGTGACTGTGGTGTAACAAGCAGGCTGCGGAAGTCGGGGTGCTGAACCAGGGCTGCTCAACACAAAGACACTCAGTTCATGCTTGTATGCTGGCTGGGAGCATCCAGACAGGCAGCTACAGCAGCAGAACATTTTAAGGTGCTCGGGATTACAGAACAAGCCGTGACACAACCTTTCACAGGTCTGAATTGCATCCCAGATTGTGATAGTAATATATGCACAGTGAAAACAGGAAGTTTAATAAAGGAAGAAAACATAACCTGTGAATTCCTGGTAGAGCTTGTGAACAGAAATTGATTATATAGATAAAAGAATATGACTTCAGAAGTAGAAGGAAGAAAAGATTGGAAAGAAAATGTAATATGTACAGTCCTATAGGATATATTTGTAACTGTTTGTTTTCAATTTCCAAAGCATGAGGTGACATCAGTCCTATGATTTCAGAGATATATTTAATTTTCAAAATAGCTGTTTCGTGCAGCAGAAGCCTATAGAAATAAAACCAAGACAACATTTGGTATTGCATCTTTATTTATCCCTAAAGTATATTGTTTAATTCTTGCATTACTTGCACTATGCAGTTTTGAAAAGTAGGCACATTTTCTCTTGCTAGGGCTTTGTTGATTTTGACACCAATTCTGATTTTAATGAAGAGGGAACTGACTTCAGTGGGAACAGGATCAGAGCCCTAAATCCACGGTTTCAATTTTCAGAGATTATTTCCTGGAGCCCCACCCCCTCCATTTGGGGCTCCAGGCTTCAGCTGTGGGGTGGGGTTCTCAGGGTGTTAGCCCTGGCAGGGCTGTGTGTGTACTGGGCTTAGGGCTTCTGCCCCATGGGGTGCATGGGGTTTCTGCCCTGCAGGAAGTGCCAGGGCTTGGGGCTTCTGAGCTGTATGGTGTACTGGGGCTTGGGCTTTCAGCCCCATGGGAGGAGCCAGGATCCCCATGAGTTTGAAAATATGTATCCAAGCTTTGCTCTGGACGGTTCCGGCTTAATTTAAGCCCTTCCTAAATTCCTAATAGCCATTAATATGAATGGGATTTATTGATCTACAGTTAATCAAGTGTACATCACCTACCACTTGCTTAGAAGGAATTTGGTATCTCACACAGGTAGCCTTTAATGGTCTCATGGAACAGGAGAGGCTAACAAGTGGAAATATGCTATGTGCTTTTAGAGAGAGAAGACTTTTCATTAGACAGAAGACTTCATTAGACCTTGAAGTTAGAGTCCTAGCTCAGATTCTCATCTTGAAATATATCCTAGTGTGAAAGGAATGATGGGGATGAGAGATGAGGAAGTTGAGACTGACAAGAAAAACAGCAAACATTACGTGGCAGGGGTGGAGTAGGAATATTAGGAAGTCAAGTTCCTTACTAGGAACAAGAGAAATAAGGGAAAAAGATTGCCCAGAGAGAAGGATGAAATACCTAGTGTATCTGAGGAGCCAGATCAGGAGGTTAAGTAGTACAGTGAGTGACTCCTATGTCTCCTATGGTTTGAAGACTTTTGTAAAGCTGAATTCAATTTGTTTGTTAAAGATGGTCCAGAATATTCATCTGGAATGTGATGACTGCCATGTCTAGAGATTTAATGAATGATGAAATTACTGGCCTGCTGGTTGTGGGTGGGGTGGGAAGTGGTAAGTATGATAGAGCTTGATTTTAGTAAGTCTTTTGCCACAGTCCCACATGACAGTCTCATAAGCAAACTAGGGAAGTGTGGTCTAGATGAAATTAGTGTAAGGTGGGTGCACAACTGATTAAAAGACCATACTCCAAGACCAAATTGTGCAGCTTTGCTATCTAACTGGGAGGGTGTACCTAGTAAGATCCCACAAACGGTCAGTCCCGGACCCAGGACTGTTGCAAATTTTCATTAATAACTTGAATTATGGAGTGGAGAGTAGCCTTATAACATTTGCAGATGACAGCAAGCTGGGAGGGGCTGCAAGCATTTTGGAGGACAGGATTCAAATTCAAAACAACCTTGACAAGTTAGAGAATTGGTCTGAAAACACCAAGATGAAATGTAATGACAAGTGCCCAGGACTTCACTTAGGAAGGAAAAAGAAAATCAAAAGCACAACTACAAAATGGGAAATAACTGGCTAGCAGACAGTACTTCTGAAAAGCATCTGGGCCCTCTAATGGATCACAAATTGACTATGAGACAACAACATAATGCAGTGTTACCAGATTTGCCCGTTACTTTGGGGTACACTCATTTATTCGGGTTACTTTTCTGGGGGGGTGGTCTGTAATTCTATCAATGTACTGCTTGTGTCACCTGTGTTCTCATATGGAGCTCTACTTCTCCCTGCTGCAAGTCCCTTCCCAATGGAGCTACCCTGCAGGACCTAGGTTCCCCAGGGCTGGGTTCTTCCAGCCCCAGAATCAGATGAACACACACATTAGCAGACTGTGTCTGAGAGGACTGTGTTAATCAGCATTCCCAAGCTGCCCAGCTGCCCCCTTATACTTCCCTGGATTCAGTAGGCTAGGTCGAACAGCACCTCCAAGTTGTCATTCTCATAGCCCTTGGACTCAGCAGCTGGGTCGAACAGCACCTCCAAACTGTCATCCTCATATGCCCTGGGCACTGCACCTAAGTAGAGTATGCCTGAGCAGACTGGGTCAAACAGCACTTTCAATCTGCCACCTTTATATGCCTATGGTTCAGCACCTCCCTATCCCCACTTTCATGTTACAATTGTTCTGGCAGCAACTCACTTGATGAGCAAACCCCAGAGGATTTTTGGGCGTTGCAGGGATCTTTAGCTTAGGTTTGAGTAGTGTTGCTGCAGAGCGACTGGGGAAGCCAAAAAAACACCCACGAGGGTGGGTGGGGGAGAGAGAGAGAGAAGCAACCAGCTTAAGCATGAATGTTATTTTTTGCCAGGTAATAACCATACATGGGGAGCCAAACAAACAAAACAGTTATAATATTAAATCTAACTTAAATTTGATTATAAAAGTCAGGTTTAGAAAACTGTAACTGATCATACAAGTTGAGGTCAGAAGGCTACACCTAAAGAGAGAGAGAGAGAGAGAGAGAGAGAGAGAGAGATGGGTTGTCACCACTCCATGGAGCTTGAATTGACTGGGGGGTCCCAAGTGGTGGTGGTAGCTGAGGGTCCGGAGTGCTGGAGACAGGCAGAGCCCTAAGCACGATCAGTCAGGAGAAGATGAAGTCCCAATGCAACTGATGCACATTTTGGATCCAGGCACTAGAACACTTACTTGAGCACGGGTAGGGTTTTTTGTAACAATGGTTCAAGAGAGAACACTAGATTTGTTTGTGGGTAAACTGATGGCTCAAGGGAGTATACCAAAGTTGTTTTGTTTAGGCTAGACAATAGGAACTGATTATTCCTGGCTATGGTCTTTGAGGGAGCTCATAATGCAATTAGGGACCTTCACTGTTTTGGATACCCATAAAGGATTTATTACTAGAATTGGTCTGGTAACTGCTGAGAGGGTGTGTGCAGGCGAGTTCATTAACATCTGGAGCAGAGATCCCCCATCATGCAGTGCTTCCCTGCTTTTCTGGTCCCAGAATTCAGTGTGGTTCTTGCCTTGGAATCTCTGTTCTCTATTCTGTATGCTAATGGGGATGCCTTCCTGTCCCACCTTTGATGCAAATGGGGCTAGGGGAGTTTCCTTAATCCTGTTACCCTTGTCTGGAGGGGTTTAGGTATGTCTCCCACTGCTCTTCCATTGCTTTTTGTAAGTCTTTCTTCTGATTGGCTTTGGTTCAAGCAGAGGCTGTGGGGGGGGGGTGGAAGGTCTTTCGTGAGTCAGATAGGCTGGGTATTGGTTCCCCAAGAACACAGAGCTCATGAGTAACAGCAGTTCCAAAAAAGGCTAATATAATTCTGGGCTGTATTAACAGGAATGTCATATGTAAGAGACAGGAGGCAGTCATCCCACTCTGCTTAGCACTGGTGAGGCTTCAGCTAGAATGCTCTGTCCAATTCTGGGCTCCACACTTTGGGGAAGACATGGATAAATTGGAGAGTCCAGAGGAGGCAAACAAAATATATATAAGGTTTATAGAACCTGACCTATGAGGAAAGGTTAAAAAAAAACCTGGGCATGTTTAGCCTTATGAAAAGAAGCCTGAGGGTCAACCTGATAACAGTCTTCAAATATGTGGAGGGCAGCTGTAATGAGGACTGATCAATTGTTCTATATATAGTGCAACGAGTAGGAATTGATAATTTTTCAAGTCTCTTCCAGCTTTACACTTCTATGATTATAAATTCAATTCTGGTTTAATTAGACGTATACCAGCAAGGTATTCTTCTGTCACACAATATGTTTCCATTCCTGGGTTAGACAAGATTTGCTCTCCAGAACAGTTTTCTGGTGCCATTATTTACATTTATTAATTCAAAATTTGCTTTTTATTAATTTCTGCCATCTTAACTTAAATTCACTGTGTTCATGAACATTTCTGTGGCTAAACACCTTGAATACTGTATGCGGTTCTTGTTGCCCCATCTCAAAAAAGATATATTAGAATTGGAAAAGGTGACGAGAAGGACAATAAAATGATTAGGCATATATAACAGTTTTCACATGAGGAGAGATTAAAAAGACTGGGACTGTTAGCTTAGAAAAGAGATAACAAAGAGGGGGATATGACAGAAGCCTATGAAGTCATGAATGATACGGAGAAAGTGAGTAAGGAAGTGTTATTTACCCCTTCACTTAAATAGTGACCACCCAATGAAATTAACAGGTAGCAGGTTTAAAACAAACAAAAGGAAGCACTCCACACAATGCAGAGTCATTGTCAGGGGATGTTGTGAAGGTCAAAAGTATAATTCAGTAAAAAAAAAAATTAGATAAGTTCATGGAGGATAGGTCCGTCAATGGCTATTAGCTAAAATGGTCAGAAATACAACCTTAGGCTCTGGATGTTCCTAAACCTCCAACTGCAGAAGTTGGGACTGGACAATGGAATGGATCACTCAAAATTGCCCTGCTCTGTTTATTCTCTCTGGTACTGTCCACTTTCAGAAGACAGGATACTGACCTAGATGTACCATTGGTCTGACTCAGTAAGTATGTTCATAGAATCATAGAATATCAGGGTTGGAAGGGACCTCAGGAGGTCATCAAGTCCAACCCCCTGCTCAAAGCAGGACCAATCCCCAACTAAATCATCCCAGCCAGGGCTTTGTCAAGCCTGACCTTAAAAACCTCTAAGGAAGGATATTCCACCACATCCCTAGATTACCCATTCCAGTGTTCTTATGTTCTTATGTGATAAGGACTGGATTGTAGGCAGTCTTGCCCATTAGGAGGAACAGGAGGCTGGTCTACTGGTTGGAGCAGAAGTGACAAGGCCTAGTGGCCAAAGCCCAGATCAGGAGCTGAGTTACCAAGAATGAGCCTGAGCCAAGGGCCAGGAATCAGGAGCAGAGAATTGGACACTTGGTAAGAAGCAGAGCACCAAGTCTGTGGAGAGAGCTGGAGCCAAGAATCAGGACCTGAGTTTCAAAGGCAGAGTATCAGCCAGAGCAGGGGCAGGAGCAGGAACAAGGAGGGGGAAACCAGGCAAGGGAGCCAGGAGCAGGAACAGGGGCCAGGAGCAGGAAACAGGACCAGAAACAAAGCTATAGTCAAGGAATGCTATTGAGCAGCCGGAGGTGTAGCCCTGTTGCGGAGTTTAAGAATGTGTCTGCTGGAGACTTCAAGCAGCCAGAAGGCCAAGTTCATTAGCTGAATCAGCTGTGGTTCAATGAGCTGGATCCAGGTTCAGTTCTGGGTCCCTGATATTATGTTCTTATCTGGCAGAATATTTCTGGAGAGTGAACACAAAGCGGATGCAAACACAGACAAAATGAATGTCTCAAAAATTCTGAAGAATATTCACAGCATTTTTATTTTGGTATTTTTCCCCAGCTGTATTCCACTGGTAAACAGCAGCCCTTGGGAGGGTCTGACCTTCTGCTGATAGGGAACAGAAGTGAAGCCTGACATCTCACCGTTCTGTGCTGTTTTTAAAAAGGTACAGGGTTTTCCTCACAGTTTCACTGCACAGTACTTTTTCCAATAACCTATCACGTTCTTGACCTTAACAATCATGTTGCATTGTCCATACCTACCTATCTCACAGACTAAATTCATTAAGAAGGCCTAATTACTGCCTTCATCCAACTCTCTCAAAGTGAATAGAAACATTAATTGCAATGTGCTAGTAATTATTGGTATGATACATGTATTATGCACGTAGGAGAAGTAAATCTAGGTTTTATCCCCATCTCATCACTTTTCAACCAGTAGCTATGACTCTTAAGAATGGACCATGCAGTCATCCTAAATATGCAGTGAGTAATGAAAGGGGGTAACTCCATGGAAAAATTAGGAAGAAAGTTAAAATCCTGAAGCCCCAAGACTACTGTATCTTTCTCTTTGGATACACTATTATTGTTATTTTCTAAATGGTTGTTTTTCATTTTGTATAAGAAGCCATTTTCTGTGTTGCGTCTGTGGTCTCTGCCTTGATCTCCCAAGCTGTGTTGGAACTGGACTAGTGATTTTCCTATCATATTAGCTCAGTAGTTTGATTTCAGACCACTTGCTTCAGGGATCTTCTACCACCTCACTCTAATTTGAGACCTGAAATTTGGATCCAGTCTGAAGGACTGGAGATCCTGTAGTTTTTCTTAAAATGGACCAAGAATCCCATGGCAAGAGTAGCATGTTTCCCATGCTGGGAAAATTGGGCCTATCGGGAGCAAAGGGCAGCATGGCAGACTTGCCCTGGGATGACTAAGCAATGGCCCATGTACCTTGCCTTTGTTTAAAATTGGTTATGTAGCATTGTAAAGGCTTTCCTCAGCATCACCCATGAAGCTCCCTCTCTACAAATGGACAGAATTCCTTTTATTTCCACGGGTAGGAGTACACCCCAGCAATTCTGGTAGAGGAGAGAACAGATCATAGCGCATACACTACAAGTCCTATTCAGAAACACAGCAACACATGGGAAGGGGAGTGGATCCACGGATCTCAGAAGAGGGAAGAGTTTTCTAGCAAGAAGGAGGTGCAAGGAAAAATAAGAGGGAGCTCCAGTCTTAGGGAGACAACAGCCAAAAAAAATAAAATCTAACAAATGTAAGAGACTTCAGCTTCTGTCATCCTCCAACATACCCAAAGAGCTTGTCCTTAAAAGAATCCCTAGCTGAAAGAAAAAAAGCAACCTGATGTTTAATTTTAATATACCCTAAATACCCCACCCCAGGTATCATTGGGTTACACATCAATTACAAACCTTTTTAATTTGCATCTTCATTTTTTCCCTAGAGAATGAGGCATAAAAATGTGTGCTTCTACTCTGTTTCAGCATCCTAAGTGACCTTGTTTTGTAATTAAATAAAATATCCGCATTCTTCCTACCTGGCTGGAAAAACTCTAAGCAGTCCCCCCCGCCCCGAGTATGCTGAACACCTTCTCTTGTGTCCCTGTTTATCTGTCCTCTTTGTGTTTTATTGTTTTGCAAAGAGAATGTGTTTTGTCACATTCATGAATTGCAGCTCAGTTTCTCGTGCCAGCGGCAGGACTGATAGCAGCCGTTTTTCTTTTCACTAGTCTATAATTCTCCTTTTTCTTCTTCATCCTCTGACTTCTTTCTTTCCTTTATCTATTTCATTCTCTCTATAGATGGGGAGAGCTGGTTTGAATACTGGTTGTCAGTTACTCTCCACAGATGAATTTTGTAATTTGATCCACTTTCTTTACTTTTTCAGTGAAATGCTTTGGGATGTGGATTGAGGTAGGAAGACAGAGAATATAGAGAATGAATACTTTGCTAAGGGTTGACAAGGTTTCAAAGCCATTTATATATTCCAGAAATGGTCACCAGTTTTACTCCTTGTGAGCAAGTCTTAACACTATTATTAAGCTATAGCATATCTCCTTACTGACTGAGCTCAGGTTTTCTTTCCTTTTTTCTGTTTTGTACATGGGAATCATTTGAATGCTTCATGGAACTCTAGAGGGTCTCATGTTTTCACACATTTTTTTACTCCACTATGATAATGATTGTGAGGGGGATTTTCCAAAGTGGTCATTTTGAATTGAAATCAACAGTAAAACACCCTCTCATTTACTTCAATGGGGGAAGAGTTAGACCAGTACTGAGCACTGTTAAAAATACTGCTCTCTATACATTTATGTACCACCTTTCCTCTCAAAGGATCACAAATTGGTGCATTACAAACTGATACAGGAATCAGTGGAATTGCTGAAATGCAGCCACCGACGGGGTACAATATGACATCTGTTTAACGGTAACCAACAATATAGGGCAGAAAGTGAGAAGTATCACAGTAACACATTTAAAACTTATATTCTGTTCTTTGAAGGCAAGGATACTTTATTACTTCAGATAGCACAAATATTTGTAATATAGAGCAAAGAGAGACTCAAGGGTCTGCATGGAAGAGGGCTCAAACTAAAACATCCCAAACACAGTTTAACATGGCTAAACAACTTCATTCAATAGCCTAATAACAGTAAAGTGTGGTTTAAGCTTTTCTCCTCTTTTACAGTACATACTATCCAAAGCCTGGCCCAACACAGAGTACAACAACAAAAAAAAATCAATTTATTTTCCATAACCACAGATTCCTATTTGAACCATTTTATATTTAGGCAATAGAAGTTTTAGAACTCTTGAAAGCATAAACATGTGGCACACACCAGTAATGCAGAGCAGAGAGAGAGAGACTTGGGTTTGTATGGAACGGGGCTCAAACTAAAATGCCTGTTCTTACACCACATCAACCCCAGCCAGCAAGGGTAGGAAGTGTCCAGAAATTACAACCCCTGAGGAATGTTAGGGGGCTTATTCCTTCACTCTCTCACTTCCCTGGTCCTTCTCACATGAACAGAGAGCAACAATACCCAAAGTCCAAAGGTGCAAACAAATCGATGTTTATTTGGATGAACTTCCAGCAAGCATGATTCCAGTTTCCTTCCTCAGTGTCCCCCTTCCCAGCTCTGACACCACAGAGCCTTGCCTGTGTCCTTGTTCCCATTCCCCCCCCTTAGCGAAACATGATTCCAATTCCCTCATCCCGATTCCCTGTTCCCATTCCTCCCTTTACTTCCTGACTGACTGCAGACTATATAGTAAAACTTGAGTTCTGCTTAGCTATACCTTAACCAATCATTTTAATGAAATTTAACTAACCAATCCTAACATACTGTAACATGATTATTTAACCAATTATATCCCACCACCTTAATTGGTTTACACCCAACAAAATTAATTATACAGCAGACAGAAACAATCACAGAATCAGAGATTATATAGACAAACAATAGGGAAGTGGAGACTACAATGATAGAACAATACAGAAATGGGGATTTCACATTCCAGCTATTGATAAGTGATTTCTTGCCAGACAGGATGCTATCAAACTAAGTTTCCTTTTACATCTTCTAGGCTCTTCCCTTTCTCTGGTGGAGATAGGAATATCAGGGCAGGGTTGTATTCCTAACAGCCCAATAGCACCTTATTTCAATGTGACTAGTTTGGAATGTGTGTTTGTGACCATACACTTCCCAGCTTACAGCTGCCTCCACTGCTTAGCCAAAGGCCTTAGCCTAAGAACAGGGCCTCAGACTGTGACAGTAAGAGAAAGCCCTTACACAGACAGTGATTTTGATTCTTTCTTTTATACCTCTATAACTAGCTTAGTGATAAGAACACACCTAAATTCTTAAAGTATAGGCCTTTGCAGACGGGTCTGAATATCTATATCCTAACAGGCAACAAAGTATGGGTGTTGGGGGGAAGGGGAGCTCAAAAAGTTCAGCTGCTGTGGAAACTTCACTTGTCAATGTAAGATCATAGCACCCTCTTTTGTATAGGCCTTACACTATATCCAGCAGAAATTCCAGAATGAAGAATGTAATTATTGCAGTCAGAGTTGAGCCAGTATACTGTGTTTAACCCTAAAGATGAATACCATGGGATCTTTTAATGATAAATTGAGATAAATTCTGCTTTATATCTCATCTAAAAGCTGGAAATCCATCAGCACTGTGAGCTAAAGACCCACTCTCTACAGCAACTGCCATCTTTTAAAGGAGTGGACTGGGCTTCTTTCTGGAACTCATAACAGGTCCATGATTAGCAACGACATCACTACTGTTAACTAAAAGCTGTTTTTTCAGAGCTTCAAAATCCTGCTAGTCTGGGGAACTATGGACTAGGAATCCAACTGGAGTATCCTACACAGTAGTACAAATTCGTACTGCTAAGACACCAGATCATCAGCTTATCCCTCTTTTTATGTACAGATTAAACCCCGAAAATCTACATTAATGAAAAGTTATGACTGAAATGGTACACAAAAGCAAAGACATTCAATGTTGTTTCCCTAAAAAATTTCTACAGTGCCACATTGCATCTATGGACTATTTTGTATTGTTGCACAGAGTGTTAATTTTAATGCCCTAATATATAGTCATAATGTAGGTGGTTCTGTGGGAAATATATAGCTATGAATTTCCTGACTTCAGTTGTGCATGTGAAATTTCATCCATAATGCTGCATTAACAGCTTTTGGCATAATTTTCTTGGTTTGAAAAAAAGAGTGAAAATAGAGAACTGTGATTGACTGTATATTTAAATAAATACACATACTGTACAATGTAAGAATCAAACAAATGACCTGAGTGTATTTATTTAATATTTCAAATGTAAAATTCACTTGTTTGTCTTTGCTTATGCAAAATTAAAGAACAGGGCAGAGAAAAGAAGTGAAATATAGGATCAATTAAATTGCATAATACAAATTAAATTTGTAAGGCACTTGGGTTTGAATATGCAAAAGGAGTTAGGCATCTAAGTCATAGTTTTGGGACCACTGAGATGTATAAAACTCCTGCTGCATCCTGCAGGCACCTAAGCTCACTTGGCACATCGACTTTTGCAGTAAAAGTTCACTAGGCATGTGCATTGCTGCTTCCCTCAAGGTGCCCACCTGCTGTGATGGAGCACACCCCTATATCCACACCCTACACGCTATTGTAATACTCTTTGTACAACGTATCCCTTTTAAGGTATCATTTGACAACTCATAATTTGCTGGTCAGTATTGTCCTGGTAAAATATGCATGGCAACATTGTATATGAAGTTTTAAGATTCCTCGGTATGATGTTATTAACACATGTTCCATACCACCAGCTCTGCCCATGCAGAAGTCAGGCCTGTCCTAAACAAAGGAAGGAATGTGTGCTTACCTTAAATTGCAGGTAAGCAGTAAAGAGAGTTATCAAGCAGGAAGAGAAAACAAAGGAAGTCTGTAACAAAGTCCTGGCCAAAAGGCATTGATGGAAGCGGGGGCAAGGGGTGTCCACTGGGCCCGTGAAGGTGGGGTGGAGACCCCAAACGGCTGTGGTCGACACCGCCTCGAACTGCACGCTGGTGCTAAAGACACTGGTCAAGCCACATTGGCTCATTCCAGGGGAAAGGATGGCCCTTGGATGTATATATGGGGACAGAAAGTCCTTCCTGGTAGCCCAGGTCCCCCTAGAAGCAAAGGGTTGCTTCAGGTGGAAACGGGTAGGGGTCCTGGAGAAATTACCATGTCCGGTAGTGTTAGGCCAGGACTGGGCCCCACTATCGGGCACAAAACAATGGGGTACCCTGAGAGGGGAGGTGGATCCCCGAGAAAGAGAACCCCAGGGTGGGAGGACGGACCTAGTCCTGGGAACCAAGAAAAAACTCCTAGACAGCAAAGCCCAGAATGGAGAGACCCACAGAAAGCGCATATGAGGGAGCTGGTCGGTCTGGACCCCCCCCTCCAGGGAAGGAAGAGGGGTGGGGGAACACCTCTCTGGAACCCGCTCTCTACAGAAGAAGCCCCAGATCTACTGGGACTAATAGGGGAAACTGAGGAGCGGAAGACCCTGCCCTGAGGTGGGATGAATGCTGACCCTCCGTCAGCGGGACAGCAAGGCCTAGAGCCGCAAGGAGAGCTGGGGGAAACTGAATCATGGGAGGTCCTGCTAGAAGCTGAAATAAACCCTGGACCCTGACCAGACCCACAGAGGGAGCTGGGGATAGGGGGCCTGCTACACTGCAATTGGTGTGACAATCTGCGAGCAGAGGCAGAGATGGGGGGCCCACCACTCCTGGAGAAATGCTCCTTCTGTGGGAGGGGGATGGAGAGACCATCCGAGGTAGTGGCTGGGGAGAGCCCCACCCCGTGTAGAGAGGCTTCCCCGGAGAACCCTCCCTCGGGGGGCGGGGGAAGTGCCGAGGGGCCAAGACGCCAAAGGCGACCCAGGGTCGCCGCTCTTAAGGGGTGTGTGTGTGTGTAACAGGGTGCTGGCCAAAAGGCATTCACCCAGCCCCTGTTAGCTCAGAGTCTGCTAGCTCAGCTCCCAATAAGGGGAAGTGATTGGAGCTGACAGGGTTTGGCTGATTAAAGAGCTAAAAGAGAATCATCTGTGAGCTTGATGAGGGAAGGCCTATAAAGCTAGCAAGAAGGAAGTAGAAAGGGCAGAACAGGAAAGTGAGGGCCTGTTGCTCCCAGCTAGCTGGAAGAGCAAGCTGTTCCCCAAGGGGCTACCTGATTGGTACTGAACTGTATATAGGTGGTGGCGGAGGGAAAAGACAGGGAAATAAAAAGCACTGGGGTTTGCAAAAGACTGGTCTCCAGCTAATTTGTACCGTGAGCAGGGCCGGCTCCAGGGGTTTGGCCACAACAAGCAGCCAAAAACAAAACAAAACGTCGCCATCGTGATCTGCGGCAATTCAGCGGGAGGTCCTTCGCTCCAAGTGGGAGTGAGGGACCCTCTGCCGAATTGCTACCCAAAGCACCTGCTTGATAAGCTGGTGCCTGGAGCCGGCCCTGGCTGTGAGTGACGAAGGGCCCATCTACAAAGTCCAAACAGTTGGAAAAAATTAGCAGAAAATATCCTTCCACATAAACTTTTTGGCTCCTTGTTCTCAGCTGGAAATGTTTTTCAAGAGGGGGACTGAAACCAAAAACAGAAGGGACTAACACCCAAAGGCACCCGCACCCCTCTCTCTGCCTATCACATTTTTTGCACTTTAAAAAGACAAAAGAAAACAGCCACTGGACTTTGTGGAGGTATTTAGTCAGTAACCTTGCTGGAAACATGTGGTGAGACATTTTGCATAAATCTAATATAGTTTGTTAAGTTAGGCACTAATACACATCATCTTTGTTTTTCTTGTAACCATTTCTGACTTTTATAACTGGTACTTGTACTCACTTAAAATCTATTTCATGGTAGTTAATAAACTTGTTTTACTGTTTTGTTTTATTTCAGTGTGTTTAAGTTGAAGTGTCTGGGTAACTATTTCAGGTAATGAACCGGCATATTATTCCCTTAAAGGAATAATGGACTTAATATATTTGTACTGTGCAGGAGAGGGCTGGGCAGTAAAATACGTGCATTGCAGAGGAACGATCTGGGACTGAGGGTGTGTTGGGGTCACCCTGCAGTATAATCAAGGGTAGTGAGACCCAGGATGTAGCTGGCAGGCAGCAGTTGCACATAGACACTCAGGGTGTGTCTTGCATGCTGGAAAGCTGTTTGTAAGTGGCTCATGTGGGAACTAATATAGCAGAGCATTGAAAGGCACCCAAAGTTGCAGGGCAGGAGTGAAACACTCACTAACTAGTCCGGGATGTTCTTCAGTATGACACTGGTGTCTATCGCCTACCTAATCCTCAGAGTGATTCACAAATTAGCACCTTAAGATCTGCTGTTGTGTGGCCAGGGAGGTTGAAGTGTGTAGGAGAGCACTTCAACCTCCCTGGCCACACTATAGCAGACCTTAAGGTGGCCATCCTGCAGCAAAAAAACTTCAGGACCAGACTTCAAAGAGAAACTGCTGAGCTTCCGTTCATCTGCAAATTTGACACCATCAGCTCAGGATTGAACAAAGACTGTGAATGGCTTGCCAACTACAGAACCAGTTTCTCCTCCCTTGGTTTTCACACCACAACTGCTAGAACAGGGCCTCATCCTCCCTAATTGAACTGACCTCGTTATCTCTAGCTTGCTTCTTGCTTGCATATATATACCTGCCCCTGGAAATTTCCACTACATGCATCTGAGGAAGTGGGTATTCACCCACGAAAGCTCATGCTCCAAAACGTCTGTTAGTCTATAAGGTGCCAGAGGATTCTTTGCTGCTTTGAGACCTCTGAGCAGTTAGTTGCTCCCTGCTGATGAGAGGTTGAGCTAAGCAGGGAAGACTTGGTATAAAAAGTCACTTGCTAGGTGAACTTGAGAGCTGTGAAGAGAGGTAGCTAACACAAGAGTTCTGGAGGGAGTACCTACAGTTCCAGATTCTGTGCTTGGAGGTAACAGGACTTGGTGAGCGGTGCATTTGGTCTGTCTGTAGGTTGTGTACAGATTGTGTAGCTGGGCCATGGGCCCCTGAGCAAGCTCTTTGAGCTATGAGTTGAGAGAGGGTGGCAGGCTTTCCTTCCAAGTGCAGAACTATATGCAATATCAAAATGGCCAGTGATGGAACCATGGTAGTGACCTGCAATAAATGTGCCATGTTCTCTTTGCTGCCTGCACATTGAAGAGATTTCTGTGCACGAAGTGCAAGTTGGTAGTTTTACTGAAGAAGATTCTTGGATTGGAAGAGCTGCTTCCAGTGGGTCCCTCTGGGATTGGTTCTTGACCCTATTACTATTAAACAGTTTTATCAATAACTTGGAATTTAACATAAAATCATCACTGATAAAATCTGCAGATGACACAAAAATGGGATAGTGGTAAATTATGAAGAGGACAGGCCACTGATATGAAGTGATCTAGATTGCTTGGTAAACTGGGCATAAGCAGACAATATGCATTTTAATATGGCTAAATGCAAATGTATGCATCATTAACAATGAATGTAGGCATCATTACAGAATGGTGGACTCTACCCTGGGAAGCAGTGACTCTGAAAAAGATTTGGGGTTTATGGTGGATAATCAGCTGAACATGAGCTCCAAGTGTGATGCTGTGATCAAATGGACTAATGCGTTCCTTGGATGCATAAAAAGGGCATCTTGAGTAGGAGTAGAGAGATTGTTTTATCTCTGTATCTGGCACTGATGCGACCATGGATTGAATACAGTGTCCAGTTCTGGTATCCACAATAAAAAAGGATGTGATGAATTGGAGAGGGTTCTGAGAGGAGTTACAAGAATGAATACACGATTAGAAAAGATGCCTTATAGTGATAAGTATCAGGGGGTAGCCGTGTTAGTCTGTATCCACAAAACAACAAGGAGTCCAGTGGCATCTTAAAGACTAACAGATGTATTTGGGCATAAGCTTTTGTAGGTAAAAAACTCACTTCTTCAGATGGGTTTTTTACCCAAAAAGCTTATGCCCAAATACATCTGTTAGTCTTTAAGGTGCCACTGGACTCCTTGTTGTTCTTATAGCAATAGACTCAAGGAGCTCAATCTATTTAGCTTAATAAGAAGAGTATGGGTGACTTGTTTACAGCCTATAATGGGGAACCCTACATGTGGAACAAATATTTAATAAGGGTTCTTCAGTCTAGCAGAGAAAGGTTTAATATGATCCAACTGCTTGAATTTGAATTTAGACAAATTCAGACTGGAAATAAAGTGTACATTTTTAGCAATGAGGATAATTAATGCTTGGAACAATTTACCAAAGGTTGTGGTTGATTCTCCATCACTGACAATTTTTCTGTTAAGATTCATTGTTTTTCTAAAAGATATTCTCTAGGAACTATTTTGGGGAAATTCCATGCCCTGTGCTATACAGGATATTAGACTAGATGATGACAGTGGTCTCTTTTGGCCTTAGAAACTATGAAGCTATGAATCATGCTTGTGTATTCTCTCATTCGCTCTCTTTCCCAAATGGCTCTTTAAGAGTCACTCCGATGAAGGGGGGGCATGAACCAGGGGGTCTTCCACATCCCAGGTGAATACCCTAATAACTGGTCTATAAGTTATGAATGAAGGTCTCCTTGTTTTCTTCTCCTCATCGCTTCTTGTTAACAGCATGAGTGCCTAATGGTAAAAGAAAGCTTGAAGCTGAGAATCCCAAGCAGAGAGACATGCCTCCCAGCAACCTAGCGTTAAGCACCTGAGACAGAGGCAGGGCATAAACACACCCCTCTCATTGGCATCTCTCATTGGCTAGCTTTGGCAGCTCCCCACCTAGTGTGCTGGATTTTGAGAATCATCATCTAAGATGCCTGTCTGTCCCCATGCATTGTTTAACCACTTAGGTGCCTAACTCAGGCTTTGTGAATCACAGAGATTTTTCTAGATGCTTAACGGTTAGGTGTTGTGATGCTGAGCATCACACCACTTAACCCCTTTTGTGCATTGACACCTTTGATATCATGGTGATGATAGATCTGTCATGAGTATCCCTTTAATATTAAAGGCCTGATATTACTTCTACTGAAAGCAATACAAATTTAGGCATTAATGGTTCTTGAATAGTTTAAATCTTTTATACAACTATATTCATCACAATTCAGATGGATTAACCCAAATTGTGGGTAGCTGAAATAAATTATTATCTGCCTCAATTATTATTCGTCTTACAGTAGTCTCCAGAGGTACCAGTCATGAACCAGTCCCATAGTGCTAGGCATTCTACAAACACATAGTAAGATGGTCCCTGCCCCCAAAAAGATTATAATGTAAATAGACAAGACAGACAATGGTTTGGAGGGGAAACAGAGGAACAAAGAGGTTAAGTGACTTGCACAAGGTCACTTAGCACATCAGTGGCAGAGGTGGGAATAGAATGTATGTCTTCTTGCATCTCAGCCCAGCACCCTAGCACTGGACTATACCATATCTTAAAAAAATCTCTTCTCACCGTATTTAGTACATTATGATGCCAGGTACAGCTACTACATATATTGCAATTGTTGTACATGTTGTAACATCTACATTTTAATTTCTTCCATTTACAAAAAGAAGGAAAAATTAGGACTGTCAAGAAATATTTATTTTAACCTATTGCCCATAATGCCTAAGGAAACAAAGTAATTATGTAACTGCAGGGGGAAGATACACCTCTGCAAACAGTGTGTAAATTAAACAAGAAAATAAAAGTACATTATGTCAAGAAAAAAAATCAGCTAGAGGCAGCAGTTGACACAAATATTAGGAATGAATTTATTTTGATATTAGGGTTTAAATTTAGTAAAGAAGAAAGGACCATTTTTATTTCTAATCAACATATAGTGTCACGATTTTCATTTGATTTCTGAGAATTGTCAAAAGGCACTAAAAATACACCCTAAGGAAAAATCAAAAGAAATTATTTAAAATGACTAATATCATAGATCCATAATTTAAAGTTTGTGCTTCATAATTTAACAGTTTCCTTCATATAGGCTTAGCTTCATGATATCTTCTGAAACTGACAAATTGTCTCAGTTCAGTAATTGATAATACTGGAATTGACAAATTCAGTGAACTGAAAGATAAGGAAGAAAAGAAACCTGATTACATTGGGAGTAAAAAGCATCCACTGATAGTAAATAATTTTATGCTGGCTTCCAAGAAACGTGTATCCCAGTAAACTGGATGTTGGTTTGTGATGGGTCTGGCACCGCATCACCCCTTTGTGGCAGGGGAGGGTGGGCTGCCAGTGCCTCATCTTTCAAGTTTCCAAGCCTGCCCTCTTTAAGGGTGTCCTGATGGGGCCTAATGGCCAGAGTCCATCCATCTAACTCGCCCTGAGCATCAGGGCAGCATGGCCCGATGGCCAGAGTCCATCCATCTAACTTGCCCTGAGTATCAGGGCAGCATGGCCCGATGGCCAGAATCCATCCAACTAACTTGCCCCAAGTGTCAGGGCAGTGTGGCCAGACAGCCAGAGTCTATCTTTCCTTCTCTAAGGCAGGGAGGTGTCGCCTAATGTCCAGAGCAGTAGGGGGACCCGGGCCCGCCATCTCCACGGGGTCCTGTGGTGGGGTTCTCCTAGTGGTGGGGTTCCCCTTGCCCTTGGCTCAGTGGGGATCTGCCCGCTACACAAGTGTCAATGCTGCTTTAATGCGGCTTGTGCCTAAAGTTCCCCTGGGTCACTTCCTACCCTCAATGCTGTATTCGCCGCTCCAGGGTGGGAGGGTCCTCCAATCCATTCCCCTCCGTCGAGTCCTCTGTCTGGGATGCAGGGTGCATGCCGGATAGACTGGATCCTGGAGCATTAGCTGTCCCTCCTTGGGAGCTGGCTGTGTGGTCAGCTCCGGTGGTCAGACCAGACTCAGCAGTTTTGCAGGCTTTTATATGTAGTCTCCAGTTGGAGCATGCCCAGCAGGGCTTCCTCTGCCAGGAAAGAAGGATTAACCCCTGCGGCACCAGTGCAGAACCCCTCTGCCACGTCACATGGTTTATAGTCTAATTTCACTGTTGCAAGAGAATGATTGATCTATTATTATAAAAAAAAGATATACAAATTGAAAATGACTATAATATGAGATGTATTTAGCAATTCAGTTTACCAAGGTATAATATTTATTTGCTATTTTAGTCTACGTAATCTTCTGGCATAATACCTTTCATGTGCAGAAGCTTCCTACAAGCTATTGTCAAATGGTGCACTACTTTTGGAAATCATCATTTCATGCATTTCTTTTTTTATTTTCTGACCAATACAATTAAAATTAAGTAGAAAATTAATTTAATTTCAGCTTTCTCATATTAAAAGTCAAAGTAGTGACTTATTTTTTTTTTTAAAAAAGAGCACTATCATCACTAAGTCTTTTATGTAGACCACAACGTGGAACCCAGAGTATTGGCCTGACAGTGCCAGATGTTGGACATTTATTCTTTTGTTTGTATACACATCTAATTTCTATGGCCTCAATACACTTTCAGCAAATGTATACATTCAATTGACTTTAATAAGACGTAAGCGTGCTCATCACCTTACAGGAGAGTTCAGTGCTTTGTGCCATATGCTCCTCTCCCTTCTGCAGCACTGAGGAGAACAAAATATGCGTTGATTAAATGGCAAGTATAATAAGGGGGATAGTATGGAGGGGAAAGTCACCACCAGCTCCTTGAGCTAATTCTGCATCAGTGAAGAAACATATGGTTGTTGGCAGGATGTTTTGAAGGGAGGAACTGGTGAACTGTTATTCTACTCTTACAACATAACTTACATAGCAAAATGTGCATAGGTAAATCATAGACTCATAGACTCTAGGACTGGAAGGGACCTCAAGAGGTCATCGAGTCCAGTCCCCTGCCCTCATGGCAGGACCAAATACTGTCTAGACCATCCCTAAAAGACATTTATCTAACCTACTCTTAAATATCTCCAGAGATGGAGATTCCACAACTTCCCTAGGCAATCTATTCCAGTGTTTAACTACCCTGACAGTTAGGAACTTTTTCCTAATATCCAACCTAAATCTCCCTTGCTGCAGTTTAAGCCCATTGCTTCTTGTTCTATCATTGGAGGCTAAGGTGAACAAGTTTTCTCTCTCCTCCTGATGACACCCTTTTAGATACCTGAAAACTGCTATCACGTCCCCTCTGTCTTCTCTTTTCCAAACTAAACAAACCCAATTCCTTCAGCCTTCCTTCATAGGTCATGTTCTCAAGACCTTTAATCATTCTTGTTGCTCTTCTCTGGACCTTCTCCAATTTCTCCACATCTTTCTTGAAATGCGGTGCCCAGAACTGGACACAATACTCCAGTTGAGGCCTAACCAGCACAGAGTAAAGTGGAAGAATGACTTCTTGTGTCTTGTTTACAACGCACCTGTTAATGCATCCCAGAATCATGTTTGCTTTTTTTGCAACAGTATCACACTGTTGACTCATATTAAGCTTGTGGTCCACTATGACCCCTAGATCTCTTTCTGCCATACTCCTTCCTAGACAGTCTCTTCCCATTCTGTACGTGTGAAACTGATTGTTCCTTCCTAAGTGGAGCACTTTGCATTTGTCTTTATTGAACTTCATCCTGTTTACCTCAGACCATTTCTCCAATTTGTTCAGATCATTTTGAATTTTGACCCTGTCCTCCAAAGCAGTTGCAATCCCTCCCAGTTTGGTATCGTCCGCAAACTTAATAAGCGTACTTTCTATGCCAACATCTAAATCGTTGATGAAGATATTGAACAGAGCCGGTCCCAAAACAGACCCCTGCGTAACCCCACTTGTTATACCTTTCCAGCAGGATTGGGAGCCATTAATAACTACCCTCTGCGTACGGTTATCCAGCCAGTTATGCACCCACCTTATAGTAGCCCCATCTAAATTGTACTTTCCTAGTTTATCTATAAGAATATCATGCGAGACCATATCAAATGCCTTACTAAAGTCTAGGTATATCACATCCACCGCTTCTCCCTCATCCACAAGGCTCGTTATCCTATCAAAGAATGCTATCAGATTAGTTTGACATGATTTGTTCTTTACAAATCCATGCTGGCTATTCCTTATCACCTTACCACCTTCCAAGTGTTTGCAGATGATTTCTTTAATTACTTGCTCCATTATCTTCCCTGGCACAGAAGTTAAACTAACTGGTCTGTAGTTTCCTGGGTTGTTTTTATTTCCCTTTTTATAGATGGGCACTATATTTGCCCTTTTCCAGTCTTCTGGAATCTCCCCCGTCTCCCATGATTTCCCAAAGATAATAGCTAGAGGCTCAGATACCTCCTCTATTAACTCCTTGAGTATTCTAGGATGCATTTCATCAGGCCCTGGTGACTTGCAGGCATCTAACTTTTCTAAGTGATTTTTTACTTGCTCTTTTTTTATTTTATCTTCTAAACCTACCCTCTTCCCGTAAGCATTCACTATATTAGTCATTCCTTCAGACTTCTCAGTGAAGACCGAAACAAAGAAATCATTAAGTATCTCTGCCATTTCCAAGTCTCCCGTTACTGTTTCCCCCTCCTCACTGAGCAGTGGGCCTACCCTGTCCTTGGTCTTCCTCTTGCTTCTAATGTATTGATAAAAGTCTTCTTGTTTCCCTTTATTCCCATAGCTAGTTTGAGCTCATTTTGTGCCTTTGCCTTTCTAAACTTGTCTCTGCATTCCTGTGTTATTTGCCTATATTCGTCCTTTGTAATCTGACCTAGTTTCCATTTTTTATGTGACGCCTTTTTATTTTGTAGGTCACGCAAGATCTCGTGGTTAAGCCAAGGTGGTCTTTTGCCACATTTTCTATCTTTCCTAACCATCGGAATAGCTTGCTTTTGGGCCCTTAATAGTGTCCCTTTGAAAAACTGCCGACTCTCCTCAGTTGTTTTTCCCCTCAGTCTTGATTCCCATGGGACCTTACCTATCAGCTTTCTGAGCTTACCAAAATCCGCCTTCCTGAAATCCATTGTCTCTATTTTGCTGTAGTCCCTTCAACCCTTCCTTAGAATTGCAAACTCTATGATTTCATGATCACTTTCACCCAAGCTTCCTTCTACTTTCAAATTCTCAACGAGTTCCTCCCTATTTGTTAAAATCAAGTCTAGAACAGCTTCCCCCCTAGTAGCTTTTTCAACTTTCTGAAATAAAAAGTTGTCTGCAATGCAGTCCAGGAATTTATTGGATAGTCTGTGCCCTCGGTGTTATTTTCCCAACATATATCTGGATAGTTGAAATCCCCCATCACCACGAAATCTTGGGCTTTGGATGATTTTGTTAGTTGTTTGAAAAAAGCCTCATGTAACAATATTTGTGTCTTGTCAGAGTACATGGGACTCATCCAAAGCCCACTGAGGTCAATGAAAAGACTGCCATTGAATTAAAAGGGCTTGGGATCTGGCCCTAAATTTGAGTTACTTGGTACATGCCACATCATGTAAACAAGTGGATTATAGTGCAAAATATAATTTAATACATTATATTAACTAATAAATGTGATAATATTTTAATTGTAACTTATTTCCAAGACCTTTATTGGGTCAGAACTGAACAGCATTATGCACCCCAGGATGGCAAATGAGCTGTATTTAGGTGTAGAAAGACTATATTTAATTTATGTACAAATAAAACAATTGAAATATCTATATGTAATAAAACAGTAAGGCATATATCTATGCCATGCCAAGAATCTTCAATTATTTTGATAGAAGTAATGCAACCAATCACCACCTTTACTCTAAAGATAATTTTCTTGCAACAATTTCTTTGGTTGTAATGAGTCAGTGATATGAGGGAGACTTCACTGATGGTGGAATACTTGGTCCAAATTCCATGGTTCTCCAAATGTTGATTTACTACCTGTAAAACTAAACACAAACTCTCCCACACAATCCATATACCCAAACACATAAACACAGAGTTCCCAAGCACAGCCCATGCACAACTCACCACAAATCTCCCAGCACAACACAACCCACACACAAATCAACACAGTTATCCACACAACAACAACTGGCATGCACACAATAACCACAAATACATATAGCTCCTCACCGCAGCATAGGCCTGTCAGTCATCACCTGGTGAAATCAATACCGGTCTTCCAGCACAACATACCTACTTGCCTAAATCATCTGTTTATAGTGTCTTAGACCCACCAGCCCAGGAAATGGTGAAGCCTAGGCAGTAACCTAGGAAAGGAGTTTAGAATTTTTTAACTCTCACCACAGAACTATGAACTTGAGCAGCAAAGCCACAGCTCATCATTAGTTGTACTTCACTGTGACGGTTGTATCAACCCTGCACTGGTGCAACAAAGTTTAATCCTTCTCTCTTGTCTGAGGAGGCCAAGCTCCCTCTGCTCTGTTGGACATGCTCCAACTGGAGAAATAATGTAAAAGGCAGCAGAGCAGCTCGGTCTGGCTGTCCACCGATGAGGAAGGATGCATGCTGCTGACTCCTGGGGGAGGACTGCCTGCATTCCAGGACGTGGAAGCCAGCCAACCAGAGATGGACCCCTACACACAGACTTGAGATGCTACAGAGAGGGGAGAGACCATGGAGACCCCGAGATGATGAACTGTAGAGAGTCAGGTAGGAAGTTACCCAGGGAAACTTGGTGGGGAAGCAGTTGTAGAACTGGAGACAGGCTCGGTGTGTTTTTGTAGGATCCCTGCTGAATGGGTGGTGGGCAACCCTGCCACCAACAGGGCCCTGGATTGGGAGAGGGCGGGTCTGGGTGCCCCTATCCTGGCCACTGCCCACCCGGGGTAGTGGCCCAGGTCCCTAGCACTATTGACTTTGGCCACTAGGCCACCAATACCCTGACAGCAGGGGCCATTATTGACTCCAGCCATCAGGCCATGCTACCCTGATTGCAAGTGTCGTATCACTGACTAAGGGCATAGGGCCATGCAACCCCAAGACCGAGGGAAGATGTAACATTCCTCATCCTGCCCCCATGGGGGGATGGGTGTATCAACCCTGCTACATTCACAAAGGGTACAGTCAAGGCGGATTGGCCCAAATTTGACCCAATTCCTAGATCCTTATTCAGAAAATATGGAATGCTTGTCACAATGAATGCTGTTGATTTCAAACCAATGTAGTTCTTCCCTCTGAAATATTTTTATTATATTAGACTAAATGGGAAACTCTTTTCTACTGTGCATCCTTATAATAACAACCTAAAGCCTGTCTAGAAGTCACACTGAGTATTTTTTCCTGGCTCCTAAAAGATAATCCAAGAATAAAAATTCAGAACTAATTGTCATCATTTAGGATCCCATAGCTGCAACTGAAGGCAAAAATTGAGGGCAGTGAGACTGTGCATGTTGCCCTGCAGCTGGAATGCCATTCCAGAATTCTGTTGACTGTGCAGGAGCCAGGAAAGCATCTAGATCGTTCTTACATAGTTGTATTAGCGCTGCTGAATTAGAATAGTAAAGTTTATGTTTGCTACTAAAGTGAATAGAAATGCACATATAGTGAAATCCATCTCATTCTCATAAAGTCTGAATATTCATCAGAATGTGGGTGAAATGTGGAGCAATTTGGGAGGTGAAATCCACCACCAATCAAGGTACAGAGTGTAGGGCAGCAATATAGTCCCCATAGAGCTGCTGTTCCAGCCTATAGGTTTAATAACAGCCAAAGTCTTTCTGTGCCAGATACACAGGGTGCTGGGGTCGCTAGATTCATGTAAAACATGGATCCACACTCATGCTTGCACTTGTGATCCTCTATGCTAGCTAAGGCAGGTCCAATGTAGAGATCTTTTCTGTGGCATATAAGGATGTGCTGGCAACCCTATGTAGCTGCTCCAGCAGCAGATGCCCCATGGGCGCAGACCTCATGCAGACCTTTAGTGGTATAGAGGCTTTCTGCTAGTCCTTTGCACCACGTGATTTTTTTCTCCTGCAAGAGAGCACATCTGTTGACTTAAAGATGCAATCTGCACATCGTCACTTCTCAAGTACAATTACAGTTCTGTGATGTACCTAATATGGGCTGGAATTTTGCACTAATAATTAAGTGAAAGATTTAGTAAGGCACAGTTATGGTAAGAAGATAGAAAACAATAGGTGAGACTGGCACCTTCTTATTCAATTGATCTCTGTCTTCCCTGAATGTACTCTGCTTCAAATCTGTTTACTTTAGTATCCAAAAGAGCAAGTCTGTGCCATCCTTACACAATCAAAACTCCCATTGAAATAATGTCCCAGCTAGGCTATGACAAAGCCAAAAAGGATGATGTCGGGGTGTGGGGATAGTGAGTTGTGGAGGGGGGAAATGGCAGCAGGTGAACTTTTCCTACGTAATGGAGAGCTCTGGAAAATACTGTCCCTGAGGTATAATGCTTCCCAGAGCTGTGGGCACTGGTTTTTGTACAATAAGGCACAATAAAACCTATAGAATTTAAAAAAAAATATTGTTCTTGATGACCTTGATTTTCTTTCCGTTCTGCATGGTGATCTTTTCAAATCCCTTTAAGGCAACTATCTAAAATTCAGACTTTGTGTTTCAGATACAGTGAAGGTGGCCAATTTTTTGGCTGAGGTGTTTTTATACATGCCTCCTGTTGGTATTTCAAAACTAATTTAACTCTATTAGTGCCACTAGCTGTTTAGATTATCCCACTGACATTTCAGATATATTGTGTTCTGGCCAATTAAACTGGCCCTGTTGCATACAAAGCATTTTTCAAGTCTTTAGCATGACAAAAGTGCTAGAAACAATGCAAATATTTGTCCTTAATCACTCTGGTGAATTACATGTTATATTGCACTCCACTTCATGGGCCAAATTCATTTGTGATGTAATTCTTTTGTGCTAGATTTTGATCAATAATCCTGATTTAGTGAGATCACACTGCACACAGTATGATAACTTGCTTGCACAGTCAACTGATCTATTCAACCAGGCCAGTCAGTCTGTATTAACAAGATTGAAAATCTCCCCCAGGTGTAGGCTACTGAAAAATCACAAAGGTCAAGATTTTGTAGCAAGGGTCATAAAGACTGAAAAAGCGTTCCTGATACTTCACCTCTCCAAAGGGCTGTAACAAGAGAAAGCATCTTTTTTCAGTCTCTTTTCTAATCATAACAAGACTTTAAAGACAAGATTAGCTACCATGTAATGTTTTGGGGTTTTTTTGAGACCATAAAATGATTGTAAATGATCACATTTTCTTTCCTGATTGAGGCTCAGCTGGTCACAGGGAGATGATAAAATTCAAGTTAAGTCGTAGCTTCAATAGTTATGTAATAACTTGCATTTAAATCTTCCAAGGTTTACATGGAGTCTGACCAGGGAATGTAATTTTATTGATCAAGGGCTCCTTATATTAGTCACCTGTTGAGTAAAAATGGCTACCTTTTCTCTGACTTTTCTATTAGTTTGAAATAGGTCCCAGAGATGCTGAAACAGCAAACCCTTTGGATAGGCACAGTTTAGAAAGAGGCACGAGTGACAAATTATTTCAAATGCCAGTTTTCCAGAAAACCCACAAAAATGACAAGGAGGGAGCCCTGTTCCTTGGAATTTAATGCAAAATGTGACACAGAAATGCACAAAACCTCATCTAGAATAAAACTCTGGCTAAATCTATGCTGGACCAAATGAGGAAGTTATCCTACTTGATATTGCACTTGCAGAGGTATGGTGACGAATTGGGGTTGTGTTGGTCAGTGAAATTGGGAGTCTAGTTCATACAAGTTTTGTGGATATCCCCCAAATTTTACAAAGTGATCTCTGTTGCAGGAGGGCTGATGTACCATTAGAACTTCATTGTCTGAGGATATTTTTAATGTGTGTGGGAAAATTTCTGTTCAGGTCCAGATAAATGCCACCCACTTCCACACTTCTCACAGAATATAGCATATAGGGCAAGATCCTTAGCCGCTGTAAGCATAGCTCCAGTACAGGAATGGAGGGATGACTTTTAACACCAGCTGAAGATCTTGCCTGCCGCTTGTAGATTCTACCTCATCACAGGGAACAAGAGTGTGAGGAATGTATGAATTTACTGTTTTAAAACAGTAATAATAATTTCCTGACATTAATTACCAGGAGACACGGCTGAGGTAGATTAGAAATGCCATTTCCAATTTTGAATATAAGCAAAGCAATTGCAATGTGAAGTTGACCCCAGTCATGCTCATTACATAAAGGCTGATGAGACTGGTTTTATGATTTGAAGTTGTCACCAATCCTAGTGAGCCCCCATTCCTGGCCGCCCACTAGGACTGCTGTGAGGGGAATCCAAGCCTCTGTGCTCTGGATCCCCTTGGGTGTATTTAGTTTCTGAAGCCACAGGAGGCTGCTGCCTAGTTCCTTTTTTGGCCTTTTTGGCCCATTTTCATGGAGCTGGCTCTCAGTCTGTTATGAAATGGGGATCCTCAACCCACCTTCCTGAGGCCCTCAAGACCAGCACTGACCCCAAAGATACCCCAGTTATGTAATCACACCCCTTCCCCAAAACTCTACCCCAAAGGTGTGAAGCTTATGGCTTACTGTTTAACTTTCTCAGGGGCACACAGTACTTGTGACACATGTACAGACATGCACTTCTACAGAGTAACACCTGGATGCTCTTTTATTATTAGTCACGTAAAGCACAGGACAATACAGATCATACAAAAGAATAAACACTAAACAAGTCCCTTCCTCATCACTTCAGGGCATTCTTTGAGTTGGGATCCAAGTCCCTGGGGTTGTCCAGAATCCTTGGGGCCATCTGGGCTCAAGAAAGTGAGCAGGGTCCCCTGCCCATCAGGGCTGTACATGCTGGGTGACCTATCCCTTTGGTTAGAAGTGCCATTTCCAATTTTGAATACAAGCAAAGCTTGTGTCCTTTTAAAACCTTCAGCCCCCTGTTGCCAGCTTCCCCAGAAGGGCACAAATCCCGGTCAGGTGATTGTGTTCTTAAGGTGACGCCCTTCCTGCTAAACCAGTACTTCTGGGTAGGGACCAGTCTTTTCTCTAGAGTGAACAGATTTCCAGCGATTGGATACTTAGTCAACTACTCTCTAGTGTTATTTTTTTGCCACCAGTCTTTGTAGTTTTCAACTCAACAGGGAAGTAAAAAGACCCTAGAGAAGGCAAAAGACTAAACATTCAAAATAGAGTTTGCAGCCTGACAGACACATAGGGTTTCTAAACTCACACAGAATTTGTAAATTGTAAAGGCATATAGCCCATCCATCACAGAAGTGAAGAAATGAATATTGGTGATGAAATAAAGCTAGCTTTTGGTATTAATATTCATTCTCTGCAGTCACCTTTCTCTTTCTATTCTCACTTTTATACTTTCAATGTTTTCTAAGTCTAAGAAGAATGTCTTATGAGGTCATAAGTAAGTTCTTCCTTCATCCCTGAGTCACAATCAAAACACTGGGTAACATTTCTCAGGTTACTTTACTGGTTACTGACCAATTCCTAACCTTTACAGTTTACTATCTTTATACTAACTGTGCACTACCACCTTGTACAAGATGGCTCATGAAACTATTAAACATAGAGAGAGACGATAGAACCCTGTTAGATTTCATCAGTTCAAATACTTCTGATTTTACCTCTTTTAGTCTTGATCATGCCATTGTTTCAATATATTATATGCTATTTTTAGCTGGATGGTGTTTCAGGTGTTTTCAAATCATTCCAACAAGATTTACCTCTCTTTCTGTTCTCTATACTTGGTCCATGGGAACCCAATAAAAATTCTCAGGGAAGGCCCACATTGCTCTTATTAAATCACAACAGCCTCCGTCTGTTTGTTTAATAATGATAATATATTGTTAGTACCTCCACATCTTTTTCAAGATTACAGAATTTCATAGAATATCAGGGTTGGAAGGGACTTCAGCAGATCATCTAGTTCAATCCCCTGCTCAAAGCAGGGCCAATACCTAAATGCCCCCCTCAAAGATTAAACTCACAATCCTGGGTTGAGAAGGCTAATCCTCAAACCACTGAGCTAGCCCTCTCCCCAATTTGCATGGCTGTGCCACGTTCAAGACCATTATCAAAAACCTTTTGCAAGTGAGCTATCAGTGCTGCAAAGGGCTAGCCACTAGTGGTTCCTAAACTCACATGGAGTTCCATTGACTGCAACAGAGTTCTCTGCAAGCAGACTCTGACACCTGTATGGATTTCTTTGGAGGAGGGACTTTAGGGAACAGTTTAGTAATTCATGCATTATTGAACTCTATCCTGAGCTATTGTTTACGCATATCTCTAGATGTAAGGGACTTTTCAGTTATTTGAAAAGTTTCACCATGTCAGGTTAACCCTCTGATTTTCAGGAACCTTCTATCTTTTAAATGAAATTCCATTTATGTCTGAGGCTTCTCTTTGTTCATCTGCCATGCTGTTTATTCTACTTCCTTCAATTTCATTCCACCTTTCCTTTAATAGTGTGAGGTACAGGGCCAATTCCACAAAAAATTGTGTCTAGCTCTTGTACAATGTTATGGAAGCTGATTTCAACTAGGGCTTCTATAGTCTTGTGCTTCTCCAACATGGGAACCAATTGTGTTGTTTGCTAAATTGGGCCCATACAAAACTTTCCAGCTGCCTCTTTCTGTGACACAAGTCACACTTTGAGCAACATCTGTTAGATCTTTCTTTTGAGGAATTAATAAAACCACCACTGATGCACAATGAACACTTTCCATTTATGCTCTTCTTTCCCGCTGTGTTTTTCTTCATTCACTGGTTTCAGTCCAATGATCTTTCAGCTTTTCTTTCTGTGAAGTTCATTTACAATTCCTAATAGCTGACTGTTTGAATACTTTCTCTTTCTTTCTTTCTTTCTTTCTTTCTTTCTTTCTTTCTTTCTTTCTTTCTTTCTTTCTTTCTTTCTTTCTTTCTTTCTTTCTTTCTTTCTTTCTCTTCATTGTCTGGATTTCCACAATTGTATATTCAATCTGCATTTTATGCTTTTTTCCTCTTCAGGATCCAAGTTTTCCAACTGAAAATACAGAGGGAAGAGATATCATGTTGGGACATTGCTGGTGGGCCCAGACACATGACAGATGTATTGAATGACAAGTTCACAAAGGAGAGAAAAGAGAGTCTTTCATAAATGAGTAAAGAAGCAGGCCTGGATTGCATCTCTCTCCTTATTCTCTGTATGATTCATGTAGGCAAAGCTTATTTCCTTGGTCTTTGTACAGAGGACCAAAATTTAGCCCTAGCTGTCATATAAAATTATTTTTTCAATATTAAGAGTCTAATACAGCAAACTTTTAGGCATGTGAGTAACTTTTCTCATGTTAGTGGGACTACTCCTATACATCAGTGGGATTATTCATAAGAGTAAAGTCCTTCTTCGAGTGATTGCACATGTCCATTCTATTGTATGTGTGTGTGTGCCTCATGCACATTTGTGGGAAAACCTTTTCTCTCAGCAGTTACTGTTGTGGGAACTCAAGCACCCTCTGTTGCTGCATGCCACTGCTTGACGGTATAAGAGGATGGAGCTACTTCCAACTCTCCTCAGTTCCTTCTTACCATCAGTGATGGGTTTTGGAGTGCTTCCAGTATTGCTATCACAAGTTTATTTCCCTCACTCTGTGTATGCAGTCCATTTCTTGATTGATAGATGTGGTGTAGAGTTAGTAGTAATCTTAGGTTTCAGTTTTCAGTTTTCTCTTTTGGACCATATTTGATTCTTGGTACCAGGACTAGGACTGGAGCTATGCTTTCTTTCCAGAGTTCAAGACTTGCTGCTCAAGTGCCAGACTGATGCTGGTCAGTGATTGACACCCCAGCTGCCTAAAATGTTTGGGGGAGTCCCACATCAGTGACAAGTGTCACATTTGTAGAAGGTTTAAACCTCACTCTATTAATGATAGAGCACTGAGACTCAAGTTTTGCCTTATGGAGGTGGCGCTTCATCCTCCATTGGAGCTGTCAGTTCCAGAGTGTACTCCTAGTGCAGCACCATCAGTACAGAGTGTTCTTCCTGAGATGTCTTCAGCACTGTGTTCTTTGTCTGTGGTACCAGCTAGAAGCAAGAACTCTGGGAGGGACTTTGAGGGTAAGCTTTCCCCAGAGCATTCCTCTGCACAAAGCAGTGTTTGTTGACTCTGGAACCTGTGCCAGGTCTGTTCAGGCTGACTTTATGAAGTTCCTATGTGCCAGACTCAAGATCCCATTCTGGTACTGCTGACTCTAGCAGCATATGCTGATGCCAGAGAATTGCTTAATCTTTCTGTACTGGTGTCCCTGGCAGTGCAAGAAGGGTTCCAGATGGTACCAGTGACTATAGTACCTGCACCAGCTTCCCAAGAGCACACAGTATTGATAACACTTCCAGTACCTAGGAAGCTGGTACATTTCAGGGGCAAGCCACCGTTAATATTCCTGGCACCATGGATTTGGCTTACCTATCTCCTGTATACATGGGTTCTGCTCCACCCATTATGGCAGGACTCAGTCATCTTTATCAGACTGTGTCTTTGTGATTCTTTGTCTTTTGTGTCCCCTACGAGATAGGAGGCTTAACCTCCATCAGAGTCCATGGATGTCAGAGCAGTCTCAGCAATTGGCACGTTGTAAGGTGCAATGATCTGCACAACCATGGGGCCCATCATCATATCAGTGGCCTTTCTGGACACCTTCGGAGTGTCCCTCCCCTGATTAGGACTTCTCTTCACCTATCTGAGCTGATTTCTTTCAGGGGCCATTGAGACCATTGGCACCACAGGCAATGTTCTCTGATGCCTGGTACCTCAGTACCAAGCAACTGGACTTGCTCAAACAGCTTCTCCACCTCAAGAGGCAAACCAGCCATTGCCTCAAAGTCCTAGTGAGTTTTTTACTCATCAGTAGATGAGCCTATAGAGATGGTGAGTGATAGCTCAGTGGTTTGAGCACTGGCCTGTGAAACCCAGGGTTGTAAGTTCAGTTCCTGAGGGGGCCACTTATGGATCTAGGGCAAAAATCAGTACTTGGTCCTGCTAGTGAAAGCAGGGGGCTAGACTCAATGACCTTTCAAGGTTCCTTCCAGTTCTAGGAGATAGGTATATCTCCAATTGCATTTTAAAAAAAATTCTCCACTGTAAGGCTTACCAAGAACTGCTTAAAAGACTGACCTCAGTTTTAGACATTTAAGTGGAAGATCCATGAGAATCTCTCAAGCTAGTGGACCTATTAGCAGCTGCAGGGCCTTGGAGAGTGGCACTACAATTAACAAAGCAATTCTGAAGCTAGTTAAAACACTTTTGCAGACCCCAGCTTCCCTCTTGCCTATGGCTAAACAGGCAGAGAGGAGATCCTATGTATGATGGTTCCCCCTGGGGTGACACTTGGAACTGGGGCAACACTGAGCTCACCTGACCACCAGACTGGGTTCCCTTTACACTAGGCTGCTGTGACAGGCTCTCCCTTCCAGCACACACAGAGGTAGGGCCACATCCAGCTGCAGTTTGACACAGATCCTGAGATCAGGAGCATAGGAAAGCTCAGCTAAGGAATTACCCAGCACTCAAGTGCAAACCCCCTCTGGAGTGTAACCCAAATTTGTATTTTCTTGTGCTGTACAGAGAACTATACAGTGTAGCTCATTGAAATTTGCCCCCTCCCTCAATATGGAGGAAGATATGCATAGCTTTTTGCCCCCCAGTTATAAATTCTGCAAACTGGTTTTAGAGAAAACAAAAACAAGTTTATTAACTACAAAAGATAGATTTTAAGTGATTACAAGAGACAGCAAACAGATCAAAGCAGATTACTGTGCAAATGAAACAAATACACAAACTAAGGTTAAGGTATTAAAGAAACTGGTACAAGTAGACAATTCTCACCCTAAATGTTGTTTTAGGCAGATTGCAGAGATTCTTGAAAGCTAGATGCACTGGCCTGCTGCTTAAAATTTAAGATATTTCATTCACAGGCTAGACACCCTTCCAGCCTAGGCTCAGCTCATCTCCCCCGCTCCTGTCTTTGTTTCTTAGATGTTTCCATCAGTCATCCTGGGTGGGGATTCAGTGAAGAATGAGCCACGATTATGTCACTCCCCTGCCTTAAATAGGTGTTACACATGGCGGGAATTCTTTGTCTTCCAGTGTGATTCCCACCTCCGGTTAGTGAAAAATACTAGTTTTATCATGGAGTACAATATCAGGTGACATGATCACATGACCCTGCAGCTATAACTCAAAGTCTATTTGCAGCATCTTCAGGAAGACTTTTCTGAGGGTGATAAACATATTCTGAGACCTGTTCTCTTTAATGGCTCTTCTTCACAGCAAGCCACCTAGATTGATTGCATTCTGTCCTGTGAGCATTTTCCAGGGCTAAATACACTTGTAATTGATAAATAGTCAATATTCCTAACTCCAGATACAAAAATGATACATGCATAGAGATAAAATAATCATATTCAGTAAATCACAACCTTTCCAATGATATCTCACATGGTTCATCTTGCATAAAATACATTTTAGATATGCTTTAATCATAATATCTCTAAGAAGAATATAGGGCATAATGCCACACTATGCACTTTTGAAGACTTCAAACACCTCTACTCTCACTCGCCCCAAGCTCTTTGGTGGTGGGAGCAGGGGCACCAAGCATTGACACTGGAGAGTAAAGAATCAAAGAGGCTGGACTTGTTTGATTGTAAACTTTATTTCACAGGAGGCCTACAGCTTAGAACTGTTAACAAGGAGCTCTCCTAAGTTGCTGTGATTTCACTGCATGGGAAACATCATTAAGTTATATTTAGTCCTGCCATGAGTGGAGGGGCTGGACTAGATGACCTCTTGAGGTCTCTTCCAGTCCTATGATTCTATAAGTTTAAAGCCAGGCTACAGGAGGATGCCAGGCAGGAGTTTACTCTCATGGTAGAGGAGAGCAAGATGGTGGCAAGGACAGCTCTTCAGGGCCACTTAGATGTGATAGACTCAGCAACTCAATCCAGGGCACCTGCCATATCTAAGAGAAGGTGGGTGAGACTGCGTTCACCCATCTTGTCTCTCTAATATATTGGTACCAACACAGCTACAACAACATGCATACATATCTCTGAGGAAATATTTGTGACTGCAGTCTTCTTCTAGTCTCCCTCCTGAAATACAGCAGACTATCCAGAATTTGCCATTTGAGGGGCCATCACTCTTCTTGGAAAAAAATGGATAGGCTGAGTAGCCTAAAAGATTCCAGAGCAACCCTGAAGTTGATTAGAATCTATACACTGGCAACAAAGTGGAAGCAATTCCTGCCGTAGCAGGCTTGCAGTGAGCAGAGCTTTATACCTTGGCCTCAAGAGCTGCCAAGAAAAAGGGGCAGGAATTACCGGAGGTGACCAATTCCTCTGTAATTGGTTTGGTCACAGGAATTCCCTCAAGACTCTTCCTAGATGTGTTGGGATACCACTGACAGCAACCCTCCCTGCCAGAGATACCACTGAGAGCAAACCTCCCTGTCATTCACAGGTGTTCTAGCAAGGTTTGGGGTTCCTGGTCCCCGAGTGCCTGAAAACATGTTGGGGTGTAGTATTGCTAACAGAATGCAGATAGCAATATATGTTAAAAGTGTAAGTGTCTTGGCATTTAGCCACCAATGCCATGAGACCGTGTGCCTCAATTTCCCCTTCCACACAGCAGCCTAGGCCTGTTATGCTTTTGCTGCTGTCCCAAGCTTCCAGCCTGTTTACAGCTATAATCTGAAAAGCAACATGCTTTTGGGACTGTTTTGTCATTACCCCTAGCATGTACAATTTTTTTCCCCACAAATCAGGTATGTCACACACCTTTAAAGGGTTTACTTTTAGTATTAACTCCTTTGTCTTGACCCATAGATAAAGTAGCAAAATACACAAGATTAACAGCCTGTTTCACACAGTTTGGCTTGTTCAGTGTGCATTCCATTTTCCAATCCCTTTGTCTACCATGGTAAGTGCTTTGATGCAGATTCTAATTCTAATTCTGCCATTTCACCTGGTAACAAATCCTTCTCGTGGATCAGATCCCTCCTGACCAGAGAAATTTCTGAACCAGTGTATCTCCATCCTTGGAGCACTTTGCAATCAAGTTTAACAGCATGCATATTTTCACTGCTTGGCTGTGTAGAAGCAATCTTTCCAAATCCTGTGTGGAAAGAAGCAGCAGTCTGGGATACCCCTGTGCTCTGAGAAGCAGCAACTTCATGTGTTACCTGCTGCCTGTTCCTACTCAGCCAAGAACATTTACTTCTCAGGTGCTCAGTGAACTTACAATGATAGCACCTTTGGGATCTTCTGCTTGTACAGGAGATTTGGGATGAGTAACAGGAGACTAGGGAGGTGAACACCCAGCCTCCTTTTTCCCAAGGGTAAAATGGTGATTCTGCTTTCCACCAAACCTGTACCCCTCCGCCAGTGGTTTATGTTTAATTGCAGCTTGTGACTGCTCATATGAGTCTGCAAACTCAGCTAATTCTCCCACTGCACCCAGTTTTTTGTCCCACAAATACTGTTTTACAGCATCACTGCACATATTCAGGAACTGTTCCTGAATAACTAAATCACATATTTCTCCCAAGCTTGTAATGCCTTTTCCCCTCACCCACTTGTCTAACAAATCTCTCATTTCATTTACATAAGTGACATTACTTAATCCAGATCCCCTCTTAAGACTCCTGAATTTAACCCTGTGGGTTTCAGGTGTAATCTGAAACTGTTTTAAAACCAGTTCCTTAAAATTACCATAGTTTGAAGTATCATCAATAGGCTTACTGAATATATCCAGAGCTCTCCCAGTCAATTTTTCAATTAAAGTGGTCATATTTTGATCTTCAGGAATCACATGTAAGGTGCACAGTCTCTCAAAGGTGATGAAATATTCATCAGTATCACTGGATTCATCATACTGCAGACATAATCGCTCCCATTTGTGGATTTTTGGGGAAGTGGAGTCAGCTGCTGAAGGGTTTGTCTCTTCCACTCCATTACAGTCAGTTCGCACTTCTGAGTCTCAATTCAGGTCTGTATTTCTCTGTTTTTTAACTCCAGGGCTAGTTGCCTCTCTTTCTCCTTCTCCTGTCTTTTTTAATCAGCCTCCAGCTGCCTGAGCTCCAGGACTTGCTGCCTCGCTTCTTGAGCAGCTTGTTGGGCTAACCTCTGGGCTTCCAAGGCTCTTTTGTGAGCAGCTTCCTCCTGGCTGCCTCTGGTTCTTTGAGCCTCATTTGAAACTTGCAGTCCTTTGCCTTCTCTTCTGCTTCCAGTCTGGCCAGCTCTAGTTTTGTAGCTGCCTCACTGGTAGTCATTTTCCTGCTTTCATGTGCTTATTTACTTCACTCAAAATAAACAGAAAATAACAAAACAGTAATCACATTGTCTGTTTTCCAGTCATCACACTTAAATTAATTTAAAATCACTACCAGTGTCTTAAAGCAATCAGCTGTGCACAGATCCTGCCAACTACACCACTGTGATGGGTTTGGGCAGAGAAACTCCATCAAGACTGTCACTAGATGTGCTGGGATACCACTGAGAGCAAACCTCCCTGCCAAAGAAGGCTTCACTCCACTCCCATCTTGCTGAGTTAGACACTCCAATCAGCTACAGCACAGATTAAGAGGTTAGGCCACGCTTCCCTGCAGTGCACAGAAACTAAGATTCACTCAGCCCAAGGGCTTCTAAGTTAACAGGAACTTTCCCAGCACCCAGTATTCAGTTTTTTTCGGGAGCCCAAACCCCAAATGAATCTGTTTTAAAGCTTATACAGGGTAAACTCATAAATTGTCCATCCTCTATAATGTTGATAGAGAGATATGCACAGCTGTTTGCTCCCCCAGGTATTAATTACTTAGTCTGGGTTAATTAATAAGCAAAAGTGATTTTATTAAATATAAAAAGTAGGATGTAAGTGGTTCTGTGTAATAACAGACAGAACAAAGTAAGTTACCAAGCAAAATAAAACAAAACACGCAAGTCTAAGCATAATAGAGTAGGAAACTGAATACAGGTAAAGATGTCCCAATAAGCTTCTGTCACAGACTAGACTCCTTCCTAGTCTGGACCCTATCCTTTATAGACCAGCATTGTGGCTTCTGGCCTGGGTCCATCAATTACTCAAAGCCCTGTAGTTACAGGCCTTTGTTCCAGTTTCTTTCAAGCATCTCTTTGGGGTGGAGAGGCCATCTCTTGAGCCAGCTGAAGACAAAATGGAGAGGCTTCCATGGCCTTTTATATTCTCTCTTGTGAGCGTAAACTCGTTTGTTGTTCTGTGCAAAATCACAGCAACAATAGAGTTTGTAGCCACCTGGGCAAGCCACATGTCCATGAAGGATTAAACTTTTTGCAGGCTGACACCCATTGTTTACATGTTAGTTTGAATGTTCCCAGGAAAGCTCCGATGTAGATTGGCATCTCCCAAAGTCCATTGTCAATTAAGTGTTTCTTGATTGGGCACTTACTCAGAATAGTCCTTTCTCAAGAAGCTGAGCGCTGATGCTACTTAGAATCACACACATTGAGATACAAGTACATAGCCAATATTCATAACTTCAAATACAAAAATGATACACACATACAGACAGCATAATCATAACCAGCAAATTACAACTTTTCCATAGACACCTTATTTGACCTCCTTTGTACAGGATTTGATGCAACTGTAGGACCTTGGTTGCAACAATGATCTATACAGTCACAGTTCTTGTCAATAACATCACAACCTCTCTCATCATCTGTGACAGCTGTTTCCTTTTGATTAGCGGCCTAGTCTAAACATGCATTTTGACAGGTTTATCGAGGGTATCATAACAGTATTTACAAACAAATAATTTCCTATCCATATCTTTGCTAATCATTTATCCTTCATGCTTGGACTCACACCACATCGGATGTTTTATATCCTTCCTGCTTGGACTCACGTCACGTTCAGTGGGTCCTAAGCATAGTGGATCTGAGATATTCTGTTCATTTTGTTTCTATCCCCCCTTCCAATTGCCCTTTTCCATCCCTCTTCAGGGACCACTCTCACATGGCCATTCTTCAGTGGGAGGTCCAATCCCTCCTTCTAGCAAAGGGTTTTTATTACTGCTATTTCCTTATTCCCAAAGCAAAAGGTAGTCTCAGACCTATTTTAGATGTAAGAGAATTAAACAAGTACCTGAAGAAGTTCCACATGATTCTCTAGCTTCCATCATTCCTTTCCTGGAACAGGGCAATTGGTATGGTACCCTCGATTTAAAGGACACTTACTTCCATATACTAATCTTTCCAGACCACTCTAAATGTCCCAGATTCATAGTGAATGGAACACACTACCAGGTCACAGTACTTCCATTCAGTAGCTCCTCATCTTTTCACAAAGTGCATGGCACTAGTAGCTGCATATCTGTGGAGATTGGGAACACATGTGTTCCCCTACATGGACAGAGGCCCATGTGAGTCTCAAGTACTGTCCTATGTGACCTTCACTCACTCCACCTTTAATGCACTGAGCCTATTACTCAATCTGGACAAATCAATTCTAAAACCTGTGCTAAGAATAGAGCTGATCAGAGCACTCCTGGGTGCTACCAAACCCAGACTCTTTCTTCCCCAGACAAGATTTCAAACGCTCTAATATCTGGTCTTGGATCTAAATACATCCAGTTATCACAGTGCTCATTTGCCTCAGATTTCTGGGATATTCTAAGTACTAGCAGTATGAGACCTCCCGTATACGTCACTCAGCATAAGGAGCCAGTCATCCTATTCCCTAATGTGATTTGGTGCTCTGTAGCAGAGCTCAACTAGTAACTGGTAATTCCATTTCTGATACAGAGTACCATTCTCCTTCCCCTTTTACCCTCTCTATCCTTCCTAAATTGGTTTGTAACAGCGGTCATGACCCACCCCTCTTTCTGGGGCCTACTTGCTCTCCCCAGTAAGGCCCAGAGAGGCTTTAGGGATGTGCAACACCCATGTCTTTATTTACTTAAGGTTGTCCCACTACCAATGTCCACCTATATACAAGCTTTACAGACAGAATCAGCCTTCAGCTAGAAGGCCTCCAGCTCCCTCTCTGACTGACTTCTCCCTTACTGCCCCCTGCCTTCTGGCTCCCTTCCAGCCTTTATAGCCCTTGGCTTGTCAGGCCAGCAGATGTTGCCAATCCTGAGGCTGGCATCAGGCCTTTTCTGTCAGCCCCAATCTGCTTCCCTTGATTGGAGCTGACTAGGCAGGGGCTAATTAGGTGCTTTTGCACCAGCATCCTGCTACAAGGTTATAACCAGGGGTGGCTCTAGACATTTCGCCTCCCCAAGCACGGCGTCATTCTGCAGGGGATGTTCTGCCGCTCGCAGGTTCTGCTGCTCCAGTGGACCTCTCGCAGCCTTGCCTTGCCAGCGTCTTCTGGTCCCATGGCTTCAATGGAGCCGCAGGACCAGCGGACCCTCCACAGGCACACCTGCGGGAGGTCCACTGAAGTCGCAGGACCAGCGGACCCTCTGCAGGCATGTCGCCGAAGGCACCCTGCCTGCCGCCCTCCCAGTGACCGGCAGAGCGCCCCCCGTGGCATGCAGCCCCAAGCACGTGCTTGGCGTGCTGGGGCCTGGAGCCGCCCCTGGTTATAACCATTGATTTTAACATTCCAATCATGCAGATCATCCCACCAGGTTTCAGTAATACCAACAAGATTGAATTTATATTAAAAGATGAGCAATTCCAAATCCTCTTGTTTGTTGCCTAGGCTCCCAACATTGGTGTACAGGCAATTAAATAATTTCTCCTATTCATGGCCTTTGTTTCCTTGATTAATTTTGTTCTCAACATTTGAATTTTGTGCTAAATGAATGCTCGTTTCCCCTCTTTTTACCCTCTCTTTTTGTTATTAGTTTAATACCCTTATGACTACTCTAGCCAACCTATCCCCCTCTATGAGTTAAGAGGCCATCCAAACTATACAGACCCTCTCTCTCCCCATAAAAGTTGGACCAATGTTCCACAAATCAAACCTCTCCCACCTCTACCACTTATGTAGCCAGTGGTTCACTTCCAGAATCTTCTGCCTTCTTTCGCTTGTGGGACAGGAGGGATCTAGGAGATCATAGAATGATAGAATCATAGAATATCAGGGTTGGAAGGGACCTCAGGTGTTCATCTAGTCCAACTCCCTGCTCAAAGCAGGACCAATTCCCAACTAAATCATCCCAGCCAGGGCTTTGTCAAGCCTGACCTTAAAAACCTCTAAGGAAGAAGATTCCACCACCTCCTTAGGTAACCCATTCCAGTGCTTCACCACCCTCCTAGTGAAAAAGTTTTTCCTAATATCCAACCTAAACCTCCCCCACTGCAACTTGAGACCATTACTCCTTGTTCTGTCATCAGGTACCACTGAGAACAGTCTAGAACCATCCTCTTTGGAACCCCCTTTCAGGTAGTTGAAAGCAGCTATCAAATCCCCCCTCATTCTTTTCTTCTGCAGACTAAACAATGCCAGTTCCCTCAGCCTCCCCTCATAAATCATGTGCTCAAGCCCTCTAATAATTTTTGTTGCTCGGATGCTCTTCTTCTTCAACATGCTTCCAAGTTCCCAGAAGTAATATATCCCACGATGCTGTGTCATTAGCACTGATATGAACGATCACCAATTTTCTTCAGAATCCTATCTGATTTTAGAGTGATGTCTTGGTTCCGGGAAGGCAGCACACTGTCCTCTTGTCTGACAGTCCCTCGCAGAATGTTTCTTTGATTCTTCTGAGTATTGAATCCACAACAAGTGTCAACTGTCTTCCTTGGATGGTTGGAGATCTCTTTGTGGGCAAGCTTGATTTTTCTTACACATTGGGGTGAGCTGCCATCCATAGTCATCTCCTGTACATCTCTCCATTCCCTTGGACCAGCTGGATCTTGAGAGATATCCTCAGTTTCTACACTGATGATCTAGTATCCACGAAAACTTGATAAATCTTCTTGCAGGTCATCACCACTGTTCCATTGCTGGCCGTCTTGAAATTGGATGTAGAGCTGAATATGGAAGAAAAGTCTCTCACATTCCCTCTCCAAGTCCTTCCAAAGCTCCCCTGTTAGCTGCCCTGTTTGCAGCTTTTGAGTTAACCTAACATGTACTTTTTATGCCAACTCTCCCTACTTAGCTCAGCTCAGCTGTGCTCTTCACCACCAGGGAGCGACTAACCATTCAGACACTTCAAACAGTGGGGATGATCAAAGCTCCAAGGGTCGAGCCACATGGTGCTTACCAAGGCACCAACAAACAGGCCTATCTCAGCTAATTACTCAAGGGCCCAGGTCCAGTCAGTAACTTAGAACAAACAAATGAAAAGTCAAACACAGAGCCCACAGATGGACCAAATGCAGCACTCACCAAGTCCTTCTACCTCCCAGCACAGAGTCCAGAGCTATGCCATCTGAAACTCTCTTGGTAGCTGCCTCTGTTCATGGTGCTCATGGTTGCATGGCCTGAGTTAACACTAACCAGATATAGATTTGGGGGAACTATCACAGGCTTTTCATTCAGTATAGAAAATCAATGAATCAGACTTTAAACATTTGGTATCCCTCAAAAGGTGGCTTGCTTGGGTTATGTTACATAAATTTTAACTTTGGGAACATCATGTGGCTAGGCTGTTTTTACAGGAAAATGCTTTCCTGTCCATAGGTAAATTCCAGTCTATTTACTGAAGAAAAAAATGTTGAAGTGCAACAGAGATGTATTTCCAAAAAAGAAAATATTCATCACCTGAGTGCATTCTTTTCAAAAGACTTTATTTATATTCTGACAAGTGATTAAAATACACCAACCCTTCCTGATGTACTGAACAGATATGAGTGACAGGAGTGACAGTGTTTCACTGCAGATGTACTGAACAACAGTATTTTAATATAATTACAGTCCACTTGTCCTATGAGAGACAACAACTTCCCTACAAAAGTTCATCTCTTTAGAGTCTACTTTAATTATATATGGTTTGTAAGGCTCCAGTTGTGGCCCCTTTTAAATCAATGGAAGTTTTACGCAGACTTTAAAAAGAACACTGGTGGGCCCTAAGTAACATTTTATTTTGTTTTTAATAATTAAAGGTTAGTCGGTAGCCCATCGCCGATAATAATTAAAGGTCAGCCAGCCAACCAGGAATATGACTGACGCAGTAATTTTGTAGGTAGCCAGGAAATAATAACTGTCACATACTTTCAAACATATGTAGGAGTTCAGTATAATAATTATGGAAGTCATGAGCTTTTCAAGTTGCTCTACAATAAACACAAACATCTCCTGTGTGGGGAAATACTCTAGAGGTATTGTCTCATTCTCTTTGGTCTACTACTTCTCTCCTCCCAGTAGCTACTCCTTGTGTAGAATTCCCATTGATTTCCTTGGGAATTTTATCTATGAAGTGGCAGCAGAATTGGGCCCTTAAGCCATGAGTTTGCTTGGTGTTGGTGTATTGAGCTAGTGATGAGATTGCAGCTCTCTCTTTTCCCTCTTCTACTCATTTTGTGAAAATAATTTGCATTTTTATATTGCCTTCTAACTAGTGATTGCCAAGGGCTTTGCAAACATTAATGAATTAAGGCTCACAACACCCTTATAGTAGTTATGTGTTGTTATCCCTCTGGGCTCAGAGAGATTAAGTGACTGGTCCAAGGCCACACTGCAAATAAGTGGTGGCTCAGGGACTAGAATCCTGGTCTCCTCCATGATGTTATTCACTGAATAAATTATCCCATCTCTGAAATGAGAAGTTGTTTTTTTTTTAAATACAGAAAGCTAAAAGTCAATGGAAGGTTAAGAATATTGAATCCATTATCTAGGAGCAAAGTTTGTTAAGTGTTATTCTAATCATGGTGAACATTAAAGCAAATCTTTAGAGAGTTATTAGCCCAGGCAATGCATCATCTCTTGGTAGTTGCGCCTATCATGTAGTTAAATTTATATCAGCATTTTCCTTTCCAAGATGTTTATAATTTAGATATTAAAATTCTTTCCATGCTGAAATTTTATTTAGAAAATTTCAACCCATGACAGGTTTTTTTTGTTTTTGTTTTTTTTCACAATTTTTTTTTAAACTTGCCATTTGAAGAAGACATAAAACAGAATTTAGGACTTTTCATCTGCACTTAGGAATAAAAATATGAACTCAGTATAATGTTTGGAACATTGAATTTGGAAGGAACTTAGCCCAACATGAAAAAAACCACATTTTTAATATTTGGAATAACTCAAAATATAGAATTGTCTCTTCATAGAATCATATAACTGGAAGGGACATGGAAAGGTCATCTAGTCCAGTCCCCTGCACTCACGGCAGGACTAAGTATTATCTAGACCATACCTGACAGGTGCTTGTCCAACCTGCTCTTAAAAATCTCCAATGATGGACATTCCACAACCTCCCTAGGCAATTTCTTCTAGTGCTTAACCACCATGACATTCAGGAAGTTTTTCTTAATGTCCAACCTAACCACCCTTGCTGCAAATTAAGCTCATTGCTTCTTGTCCTATCCTCAGAGGTAAAGAAGAACAATTTTTCTCCCTCCTCCTTGTGAAAACCTTTTATGTACTTGAAAAGTGTTATCAGGCCCAATCTCAGTCTTCTCTTCTCCAGACTAAACAAACCCATTTTTTTCAATCGTCCCTCATAGGTCATGTTTTCTAGGCCTTTAATCATTTTTGTTGATCTTCTCTGGACTTTCTCCAATTTCTCCACATCTTTTTTGAAATGTGGTGCCTAGAACTGAACAAAATACTCCAGGTGAGGCCTAATCATTGTGGAGTAGAGCACAATTACTTCTCATGTCTTGCTTACAATACTCCTGCCAATATAGCCCAGAATTATGTTTCCTTTTTTTGCAACAGCGTTACATCATTGACTCATTTTTAGCTTGTGATCCGCTATGACTCCCAGACCCATTCCACAGTACTCCTTCCTAGGCAGTTATTTCCCATTTTTTATGTGTGCAACTGATGGTTCCTTCCTAAGTGGAGTACTTTGCATTTGTCCTTATTGAATTTCATCCTATTTGCTTTAGACCATTTCTCTAGTTTGTCCAGATCATTTTGAATTTTAATCCTATACTCCAAAGCACTTGAAACCCCTCCCAGATTGGTATCATCTGCAAACTTTAAAAGTGTATTCTCTATTCCATTATCTAAATCATTGATGAAGATATTGAATAGAACTGGACCCAGAACCAATCCCTATGGGACCTCACTCGTTATGCCCTTCCAGCATGACTTTGAACCACTGATGACTACTCTCTGGAAACGATTTTCCAGCCAGTTATGCACACATCTTATAGTAGCGCCATCTAGATTGAATTTCCCTAGTTTATTTATGAAGTCATGCAAGACAGTATCAAAAGTATTACTAAAGTCAAGATATACCACATCTACTGCTTCCCTTCTAGCCACAAGTTTTGTTACCCTGTCAAAGAAAGCTGTCAGGTTGGTTTGACATGATTTGTTTTGACAAATTCATGCTGTCTGTTACTTATCATCTCATTATCTTCTAGGTGTTTGCAAACTGATGTCTTAATTTAGTGCTCCATTATCTTTCCAGATACAGAAGTTAAGCTGACTGGTCTGTAACTCCCTGGGTTGTCCTTATTTCTCTTTTTATAGATGGGCACTATATTTGCCCTTTTCCAGTCTTCTGGAATGTCTCCTGTCTTCCATGACTTTTCAAAGATAATTACAAATGTCTCAGATATCTCCTCAGTCAGCTTCTTGAGTATTCTAGGATGAATTTCATCTGGCCCTGGTGATTTGAAGACATCTAACATATCTAAGTAATTTTTGACTTGTTCTTTCCCTGTTTTAAACTCTGATCCTACCTCATTTTCACTGGCATTCACTATGTTAGACATCCAATCACCACTAACCTTCGTAGTGAAAATCGAAACAAAGACATCATTAAACTCCTCAGCCATTTCTACATTTTCTGTTATTGTCTTTCCCCCCTCATTGAGTAATGGGCCTACTCTATCCTCTGTCCTTGGTCTATGTGGTGCAGTTTTAGAATTAGAGTTCATAAAGACTGCCATGACTTAGAGGAATATGAAACTTGGGAATTACCAGATCAGATCAGTGGTTAACCTAGACCAGTATCCTGTGTTTCACAATGCCCAATATGATATGATTCAAAGAAAAATCCACAGTAGACAATTATAGAAGAGCCTACATCACTGATAGAAAGCCAGTTTGTGTCATGTACAAATTAAGGTTTGTATCCCTTCTAATTTCTAATCTAATGTAACTACGGATGTCCTTGCCATTCCTATGTGTCCTACTCTAATTCATACTAAGATCTTAGCCAAAATAATATCTTCTGGCATCAGATTTCTTTGGTTAACTATGCACTGCATAAAGAAGCATTTCCTTTCACCAGTTTTTTCTTGTTGTCTGAAAAAATCAGGAGCTCTTATTTGCCCTATCTTCTATATAACATTTGTTATTTTGAATGCCTCTATTATGCCCTTGCTTATTCTTCTCTAAACTAAATAGTGCCAATCTTTTCAATCTCTGTTCATGCAGATTTCATTTTCTCTTTCTATGCCTCCAATCATTTTTTACAAAAACCCCTCTATATGTGCTCTATCCCTTTTCAACAAACATCTGAATACAGTATTCCAAGTGAACTGTCCATGCTGATGCTCAGCTCTTTCCCTGTACTGTTACATTTAGCTCGGTGGTTTGAGCATTGGCCTTTTAAATCCAGGGTTGTGAGCTTAATCCTTGAGGGTGCCATTTAGGGATCTGGGGCAAAAATCTGTCTGGGAATTGGTCCTGCTTTGAGCAGGGAGTTGGACTAGATGACCTCCTGAGGTCCCTTCCAACCCTGATATTCTATGAATTTAGTGCTCAGCAACGTGGACGAGTAGTTCATATTAATCCGCTCAATGTACTTTACTTTATACAGTATTTGCCAGTGTTAACTTCATCTGCCAGCACTCCAGATTAGCCCCTAGGAATCACTGTGCCACAGAGACACACTTCTGAGACACAGTTCCCATCCTTCTCCCTTGTTGTGGGGGAGGGAAGGGGAAGGGAGAAAATTAACTTGTTACTGGCATATAACAGCAGCAAATCTCAAAATGCCCCCCTAAGGCTCCATAACCACCAGCTCGCTCCCCAATCACCTGCTCCATGGAGAGAGGAGTGGTTCTGCAGTACCACCTTCCTCCTTCATGCCCATACTCAAGGTCCAGATAGCCAGTGCAGGGATGATTTTTGTTCCCTCTTAGGTTTGCACATAGACACATTGTCCAACTCAGTCTAGCCCTATGAATTTCAATTAACAAAACTGAAACTTAGTTCCCCCAGCACTCACAGCTAATAGATAAAATGTTGGTAGTGTCCAATATGTTATTAGATGTGATATAATGTGATGTGATTAATATGTCATGCAGACAAGTTAATATTGTGTGGGACCCATCACTTGAATTTACTGAGTTTGTGTTCAAATACTCAACCCTAATGATGAATATTCTTTTCTTCCCCTCCCCCCACTTTCCCCAGCAGCTGCTACCTTGTCTTCTAGCTGTTTTCTGCTGACAAGTTCCTGCCTATGGGAGTCTCCTCCCAAGGAAATCCATGTGACACAGCACCCAAAAAACTAGTATCATTTCTCTGTACAAATATAAAAATAGAGAATTAATTATGTTATCTAAGGAGCCAAGTGATATTATTGTGTCTTGAAGGTAGCTCAACATTTAACTCCTTGGAATAGTATATAAAAATAACCATCTAAAACATTAAAAGGTTATTTGAACTGATAGTATGCAGCTATAAAAATGCATAAATATAAGGTAAGTCTGTTGATGTAACCGACATTCTTGTTCATCTTTTGGCTCCAGCTAGTTGTCCATTCAAGTGTTTTCAGCATGTGGAAACAAATTGCTGAAACCATTCTAGGCTTTTCATCTAATTTTAAGGCACAAGATATGCTGTCTGTCGACTCACCAAAGGAACTAGGTTTACAACATAACTTTGCATAAATTCAATCAAAGAAGATGACATTTGCATGTTATACAGATATTTTCCAGTGTTTCATGTCAGTTTGAGTTCCTTTTTCCCTCCTTATCTCTGAGAGTAGTTCCTTTTATCAGCAATATCCTTCTGTATTGTTTACATACAGCCTGCTCAAGGCCAATGCTGTATTCTGCCCATCAGGGTATTACTTGTTTCAGAGTGTATGTACATACAGAAAGCATGGGTCAACTTTTCCTTCGAAGTGGCAGAAGCTTCAATTTGTCTACGCTACCTCTTTGAAATTGGAGAATGCACAGACATCTTGTCTGTAGATTGTCATGTTGAAAACTTGAAAGTTAATGGAAAATTAGTAATAGATGTATGATTGTTCTTTTCCTGCATATAGTCTACATAAATTACTGTTTGTTGGAGGGGTGGGGTGTGTAATCAGTAAAATATTTGAATTCCTCTAGATTTATTAGAAATAAGCCATTGTAATATACCATTTGGTTTTTAAAACCTTATGGTTCTCCTACTGTCTCCTCCTTGCCAGATTATTTCGGGAGTGCAGGCTTGCATAAAATGGCTTTACTGGCTGCAGAGACGTGGGAGGTTCAGGATTCCTGGGTAGAAGGAGTCCCAGCTCTTGAGGGCCTGCCTCCCAGCAGCCTCCCTGTTTCCCAGCACAGTATTCTCTAATGTACCTCTGAAAATGCTAGAAAACAAGGCCGGATTAATCATCCTGAAGATTAGGGCTAACATGCATAATACACTAAATTGCCTTGATCTATCCAAAAAAAAAAAAAGAGAGAGACAGAAAGCACTACAGCTTGAGATACCTTCTCATGAAAATTAAATCAATAAATTACAGAGAAGTCAAAGGAAGATGACAAAATAATTAAAGGATTAGAACAGATGAACTCTGAAGAGAAGTTAACGGAAACTAACACTGTATGCACAGATTGAAAAAAGGAGAAGTGGAGGTATATTAATTGTCTACAAATATTTGAAAGCTGAAAGTCTGTTTAAAGTAGTTGAGAAGAATGGGAACATCAAATTGCAAAGGCTTGCATGAAAAAGAAGAAAAGTTAGACATTAGAGGTCATTTTTCTAATCTGGCCTCCTCTTTGTGTGCATGCAACCATGAGGAGGCAAACACCTGTGTGTGTGTTGTTTTGGCTAGGATGTTTCCATTCACAGTTGGTAGCATTTACACATGCAAAAACGTGCAGGTAAGGGTTTGTGTGTTGGATGTTGAGCATACACAAAAAGAGGCTCTTGAAAAATGTGGACCTTGAAATAATGTCTTAACAATAATGGCAATTAGGCAATGGAATGTTCTGCCTCTGGCATACAAATTAATTACTTTGATGGGGAAGTTTGCACAGGCTCTGACCATGTCATTCCTGTTCTGTGTATATAAGAAGAGGGTTTTGGTATCCAGAGCTATCAATTCAGCATTCTATTCATTTAAAATAAAAAAATCTCCTATAAAAAATCTCCCATTGTAATAGTAGGTCATCTGCTGACTTCAGTGGGACTAGAAGATTCTCTGTACCTACCTCTTAAGTATCAGGGTCAAGAGTATTACTTTGTGGTTTTTGTGTGCCAAGCACAACAGCATCCCAATCTTGGTTGGGATCTCCAGGAGCTCCCATGATATAAATAACAATGACTTGCAGCACTGATGTGCAGAAGGAGCTCTCAAGGGCTTCTGAAATTCCCTTGTTAATATTCTGCCATCAAAGTGAAGGGAAAGATTTGGTTGGAAAGACTTCCCAGCGTTGATGGAGTTTTACTCCCACTTTAGATATTGCTAAATCATCACTGACAGAAGTTATTTATGAGACCCAGAGATTAACTAATTGCTGAAGAAGACTTGTTCTATTTTTAATTATTTATTTGCTTGTGGAATGTACTAAAATACAACAATCACAAATATCCAGTTTCAAGTTACAGCAGTTGTAGTCTATGCTATACCAACAGTATTTTGGTTTAATGGGAAAGCAAATGACTAGATTCCCCAGGCTCCCATCACACTTCCCTGAAGCACATGCACATCTTTAGTGTGGGGTTTATTATAAGTTAAAACAAATTGTTGGTAAGGGAGCTTGTTAAAATCTTAGCAACACATTTTTGTCTTGCAGGATTATGATCAAACTCTACAACTGAAAACCTGGGTGTCATGGTATAATTCCCCACTCTGAACCTTAGCGTCCAAAAGATGGGGTACCAGCATGAATTTCTCTAAGCTCAATTACCAGCTTAGTACTTGTAGCACTGCCACCAACCAGAAATTCCAGTGCCTGGTACACTCTGGTCCCCCAAAACCTTGCCCAGGGACCCCCCAGACCCAATCCCTCTGGATCTTAACACAAGGAAAGTAAACCCTTTCCCTCACCGTTGCCTTTCCCATGCTTCCCCTCCCTGGGTTACCCTGGAAGATCACTGTGATTCAAACTCCTTGAATCTTAAAACAGAGAGAAAAATCCACCTTCCCCCCTTCTTCTTTCTCCCCCTTCCAGACTATCCCTGAGAGAGAAAGTAATCCTAACACAGAGAGAAAATTAACCTTTCTCTCCCCCTTCCCTCCTTTCTCCCCACCAATTCCCTGCTGGATCCAGACCCAGTCCCCTGGGGTCTCACCAGAATAAAAAAAATCAGGTTTTTAAACAAGAAAAGCTTTTAATTAAAGAGAGAAAAACAGTAAAAATTATCTTTGTAAATTTAAGATGGAATATGTTACAGGGTCTTTCAGCTATAGACACTGGGAATACCCTCCCAGCCTAAGTATACAAGTACAAAGTAAAATCCTTTCAGCAAAATACAAATTTGAACTCCTTCCAGCCAAATACACATTTGCAAATAAAGAAAACAAACATAAGCCTAACTAGCTTTATCTACCAAGTACTTACTATTCTGGATATATAAGAGACAGTATCAGAGATATTGGAGAGAAACCTGGTTGCATGTCTGGTCACTCTCAGAACCCAGAGAGAACAACAACAAAAAACTAACAGCACACACACAAACTTCCCTCCCTCAAGATTTGAAAGTATCCTGTCCCCTGATTAGTCCTCTGGTCAGGTGACAGCCAGGCTCACTTTACTTGTTAACCCTTTACAGGCAAAAGAGACATGAAGTACTCCTGTTCTATTAACCCTTAACTATCTGTTTATGACACTGGGAAATCAGATAACAATTAAGAATGGGCTTGAAAGATCTGAAAAGCAAGGTAAAATTACTTTGAGTTGTTCAGCTGTACAATAAAATAACATAAAGCAACTTTAGAAATGCTACACTTGAAAAACAAGTTTATGTACAAAATTTGTGTTGCCTTTTCAGTAGAAGAAAAAGAAGAGTTGGCACTACTTTTGGATAAATGCCTGACAAAATTTTACATTTAAAATATGAGATTGATAAGATCTGTATGGAACAGGCTTATAGGGAAGAAAATAATTAAATTTTGCAAGCAATTAATCACCAATCAGCTACACTGAAAATATCTTTGAGGATAAGAGAATTTTATCTCAGTTGATCTGAATATCAATATACTATTGGGATATTAATTTATCTTCCTATATTCCCAGAAAAAAAATTATTTACAAAAGGAAACCACTGCACTTAAACTTTTCTTTTCTACAAAACTCAGAGTTTGTTAAACAGGGAAGACATTTCCTTTTGGGGACCATAAAAGAGATAAGAAACTATTGAACTGGACCGAGTGCTCCTGTGAGTAGTAGTATTCTGATTCAGGCACCAATGATGAAAATGCATGAAGGGCCTTGGAATGGTATATAGTGGGGTACTAAAATCCCTCTAAGCTGCACAGCCAGGTGCCGCCCAGCAAGCTATCAAATGCCCTGCACTTCAGGTGTCCCTCTGCCGACTGCCATGCTGCTCCTTCCCTCTGCCTTGGAGCTGCTCCTAGGAGCATCCTGCTTGCTGTGCAGAGTGGGGGGTTAGGGGGCTATTGATGTCAGAGTGTCCCCCTCCCATGTACCCCATCTCTGCAGAGCCGGGTGTGATGTTGTGCAGTCTATATGGTTTTATAAAAATTTAATAATAAATGAATATAATATAATTGGAATATGCTTCATGCAAAAGGTCTCTTGTAAGAAATCATTAAAAAGTTTATAATCTACTGAGTGTGATCATCCTATTTGTATAAATGTACCACTCTTGGATCTGAAACTAGAAATAGGAAATATAACTCTGAGGGCCTATTGTAATTATGTAAAGTGTGGGCCATTAATGGTGATTTGGAATCCTGATATCGCCCATTAACTAGGACCATTGTCTGCAAATTGTGTTTTGCCTGTAAGTCTTCCTGTATACCTATGTGCTGGCAAGTGGGCAATGAAGTCTTGCAATGACATGTGATCATGTCATCTGAACTGGAATCCATCTTTAACCTGGTGTCTTTCCATTGAGAAGGAAGGGGTGGGAACTTAGAGAGGGGCAAAAGGATTCCCACCTTATGCAAAAGATGTATAAAGGGGTGGAAGAGAGCAAAGGGAGAAAGGAGCCATCATGAAGAATCCCCTAGCTACCACCTAAGCTGGGACAAGAGCTGTACCAGGGGAAAGCATTGTGCCCAGGCTTGAAAGGTGTCCAGTCTGAGAAAAAAACTCACTGAAACATCTCTGAGGGTGACATTATCTGTATTCAGTTTGATTAGATATAGATTTGCACATTTTATTTTGTTTTGCTTGGTGACTTACTTTGTTCTGTCTGTTACTACTTGGAACCACTTAAATCCTACTTTCTGTATTAATAAAATCACTTTTTACTTATTAATTAACTCAGAGTATGTATTATTACCTGGGGGAGCAACAACTGTGCATATCTCTCTATCAGTGTTATAGAGGGCGAACAATTTATGAGTTTACCCTGCATAAGCTTTATACAGGGTAAAACGGATTTATTTGGGTTTAGACCCCATTGGGAATTGGGCATCTGAGTGCTAAAGACAAGCACACTTCTGTGAGCTGTTTTCAGGTAAACCTGCGGCTTTGGGGCAAGTAACTCAGACCCTGGATCTTTGCTGAAGCAGATGGGAGTGTCTGACTCAGCAAGTCAGGGTGCTGGAGTCCTGAGCTGGCAGGGAAAACAGGAGCAGAGGTAGTCTGGGCAGACCAGTTGGCAGCTCCCAGGGGGGGTTTCTGTGATCTAACCCATCACACCGGGGTGGGGGGACATGTGACAGGGCTCAGGAGTGGAATGGAAGGATTTTCCTTGGTGGCTGATGCTGTGTCTGCTTTGAGAGCCAATCTATTTAAAAGGGCAACAGACAGCAGTGAACCATGGGGCTGAAAAGAAAGAGTAGCGCTCAGGATTTTAGTGAGGCTCCACCATTTGGGCTGCATTTTATCATCATCTGAAATTTTGCACTTTAATTAAAACAAACCCAGAGTGCCTATTTTTTTCCTTTGTGAATATAGAATCATAACCCTCTAAACTGATGTGTAAACACTGGAATGACAGTAACCTCCACAGAGCTGTCTCTGGTGGAGAGAGAGAACTGGGTCCTCTGTAGAACAAGAAAAAAAAGGGCCCCTTTCAGTGAGGAATGTGATCTGGGAGATATGTTCTCTCACCCTGGATCCATACTGCCCGGAACTGTGGCAATTGCCTGGTTTCTCTATCATGCGTGTCTCCATGTCAGAGCTGTCAGCCAGGACTCCATACTTTGAGCATACGGATACTTATACGTTTTAGTGCCCTGACTATAACTCAGAATGGGAGGAAGCCGCTCCACTTCTCCTAGAACTCTGTATATATGCTGTATATATACACTTCTTCCTCAATATCATTCTCCTGTGCTCATGTATAATACACTGGGGCTTTAAGGGAAAGCACCATATAGCGTGAGAGTTAGCAATATTGATTACCTGAAGGATACCCCAGAGCAGGTGCAATCCACTGGGGAGTTCTGCCAGGCTGTGAACATACTTAAAGGGGCAATGCATGTCTCTCTCTCTCTCTGTCTCTCTCTCTTACACACACACACACACTGTGTCTCTCACACATACACACTGTGTGTGTGTCTCTCTCTCTGTCACACACACACACTGTCTTTCACACTCACTTCCCAACAGATACATGTATTATTGTTGTTGTTACTTCTTGATACTTCCTGCAATGCACATATATTCTCTGTAATTTTATTCTTTCAAAGTCCTGTTATTTGAGTTTTTTGACTGGTCTATGCATTTCATAATTTTTATTTTTCTGTTATGCTTAAATTTCTTTCTTCGAGTAGTGAGTTCTAAAATGCCTAACCTGTCCTGGTTGGAGTAATGATACCTATGGTAACTTTTTAAAAATATATATTATATCTAAGTTTTTTGTTTCTACTGGTGGCACACATCTGCGCATTATCTCGATAATTTGGTTCACATAACAAAATTCATTCCACACACGGATGGAAAAAATTAGAGGGAACATTGGTATATTTTAAGATTTGGGCATATGACCAGATGATGTTTGTAAATGCTTCAGGTTTGATAAATATGATGATGCACATCTAAGCAATATATAATAGGATTAATTCCTCACTGTCTATTAATATAATAAGATTAGGTCCAAGAATAGTTGAAATACAGGTATATGCAATCTTTTACTATTTCTGAACTTATAATGATAAACTTAAATTTATTGTGGGGTCTTATACTTTATATATTTTATGGATTTCATTCTCCTGATACTCAGTAATAGAGTGTCAGACTTGCCCAACATATAGAGAAAGTGTATGTCCACACAAATGTTGCTACTTTACGGGGACTTCTTATTACTTACCAGTGTGGGGACATCTCCAGTGATATTATCTGAGTCCTGCTCGTGGAAAAAAGAGCTATAGAATGTATATGTGAATAGTGTAGCATATTGGACTAACCTGCTTGCTTGAATATATATATCTTTTCTTATAGCTTAAGTATTTGGTTTATTGTAATAGGTTTATAGATTTATATTAAAGTAAGTTTGGCTGTAATGCAAGAAACCTACATGTCATATCCTGTATGTTAAGTTAAGGCAAAGTTAGCATATCTATATTAAAACCTTTTACTCAAAAAGCAAAGTTAACCTATACCTTGTTACCTAAATAAATAAGTACCCACGCCTATGTCTATAACTTTTTATCTAAATCAATAAACAATAAAAATGGCATTAGGGTTTTTTCAATGTTATACCCACAAACTTAACAGGTACACCAAAAAGGAACATATGTATGTAGATACATGTCATCAATTCGCACACACATACTAGCCTACGGGGTAAGTGGACCCTAACCTTTGTTGGGTAAGGAATACAATTTGGGCATTAAAAAAAGAATTTCTGGCACTCTGCCCTATAAAAAAGTAACATACCTCAATAAAGTACTCCATTCTCACTTACTTCCTCCTGTCTCTCTCTCTCTCTCTCTCTCTCTCCAATAACTGCTATTATTAGTAGGCTATACTTATTCTTCTTAAACTTAAAGTTTCAAGGAAACTAGGCAAAGATTGGTTTCCCTAAGTTTTATACTTAGTTTTGTTTATTAGGTTTTAATTTTAAGTTAGTCAAGTAAACCCTAATTTAGTTTTAATAGCTCTTAGCATTAAATTTCTTCTAAGCACTGCCTCCTTCACTCAAAAATTAAAAATCCTAAACTGCAAGGCTGGTCCTGTGTCTCTTACCACCAAGTTATCAAAAGAGGGTGTGAGTATATTAACCAAAGCTTTGTTGCATATAATACTATATTATCATATGTATCTTTTAAAAAGCAGTAGTGCAATTGTAACTTTTTGTAACTGGGTTGTCAAGGGTTTTTTTCCCACTTTGAACTTTAGCGTCCAAAAAGTGGGGACCTGCATGATCACTTTTAAGCTTAATTACTAGTTTAAATTTGGTACGCTGCCACCAGCCAAAAATATAGTGTTTGGCACACTTCCTGTTTCCCCAAAACCTTCCCTGGGGAAACCAAGACCCAAATCCCTTGGGTCTTAAAACAAGGAGAAATAAACCATCCCCCCTCCGGTCCCCCCCAGACTTTCCCCCTCCCTGGGTTGCTTTGGATCTTAAAACAAAGAGGAATTAACCATTCCCTTCCTTTCCCCCCCCCACCAATCCCTGGTGAGTTTAGACTCAATCCCTTGGATTCCAAAACAAGGAAAAATCAATCAGGTTCTTAAAAAGAAAGCTTTTAATTAAAGAAAGAAAAGGTAAAAATTATCTCTGTAAAATCAGGATGGAAAATGCTTACAGGGTACTCAGATTCATATAGCCTAGAGGGACTCCCCGCCCAACCTAGCCTGAGATTCAAATTTACAGCAAACAGAGGTAAAAATCCTTCCAACAAAAGACACATTTACAAGTTAAGAAAACAAACATAAGACTCATCAGCCTTGCCTGGCTATACTTACAATTTTGAAACATGAAAGACTGATTCAGAAAGATTGGGAACACCTGAGTGTACGTCTGGTCCCTCTTAGCCCCAAGAGCGAACAACGAACAACACGAAAAGCACAAACAAAGACTTCCCTCCACCAAGATTTGAAAGGATCTTGTCCCCCCCCATTGGTCCTCTGGTCAGGTGTCAGCCAGGTTCACTGAGCTTCTTAACCTTTTACAGGTAAAAGAGTCATTAACCCTTAATCATCTGTTTATGACATGGGTATTTTACCATTTACTTACTACGATTAATTTAAATAAAAAGACTTTAAGTTTATATCTGCCTCAGTGTAAGCTTCCTGTCATACCCCTGAGGGTCCTTTGTAAATTCTGTAAAGCCTAATTCAAAACAAAACCTTTTACCTTCTAATCAAACAAACTGGCAAACCTAAACCCCATGCTAATTAATATTCATATAATCAATAAATTAAATTAAATAATAATAAAGTTAAATAAACATTATATTAATATTATCAGTACATGCTAAATTAGGCTACAAAGAGATACACAGATCTCATAGAGCTGGAAGGGACCCTAAAAGGCCATAGTGTCTAACCTCCTGCCTTCACTAGCAGGGCTAAGTACTGATTTTGTTCCAGATCCCTAAATCGCCTGCTCAAGGATTGAACTTGCAGGTCTGAGTTTAAGCAAGGCAATGCTCAAACCACTGAGCTATCCCTTCCTCCTATCCCAGTAGTGCTAACTATACACAAAGCTATTCATAGTGCTAGTTGAACTGAGTTTGCTCTGATATAGGCTAAATAATTGCTTAGAGCAGTACAGATCATATCCAAGTAGTTAAATAATTAACAGTGCATTCTCCAAATCAGTACAGGAATGACACAAGACTGTGGTAAATGGAATACATTTCCTGTAGGACATTGAATAACCTCCATGTATCTCCCCATGCTCCTTTTCCTTCAGACAAACCATGGTTCTGTTGTGGATATTTACTGAACATGGCCAGCCACACAGGATACCTTGCAAAACAAGCCCAGTGTCACTGTGGAAAAGCAGGATATTTTGTTCACGCACGAACGTGTCTCACTCCAGAAATCAGGTATGTCATGTCCTTGTCCCTGAAGTCACTGTCCTGAGTATAGATCATTGCATTTTGCCTGACTTTGTTTTGCTGTGTTGACATGTGCACCCCTGGAAGCAGGATAGCCACACTTCAATGACCTGACGGTAGACATTGGTTTAACTCTGTCAGTTCTGTCTAAATCTGCTTACAGTACTTACAGTGTTTTCAGAGTGCCCATTTTACATAAGCTAAACTATATGTGGTAGTGAACTGAAAAACAAAACAAAAACAATCCTGGTGCCTGATTGTCTTGCTGGGCTGGTGAATGTATGACATTTGCTATGTGCCTGCATAATGTGTATTTTAAAACTGGCACTTTCATTCTTGGAATAGACTTTTTATTAGTTATAAATGCACAAGTTGTTAATGGATGTGTTTCCTCCACATTAGTACCGCATGACCCTTCATGCTTAACTTCCAGCTCTACTCTGACACACAGCACCAAAACTGACACAATGGAAGTAGGTTTGTAATCATTTTAGTTATCTTGCATTGTAAAGTTTCTTTTATGAATATATATAGTGCCCCAGATTACTGCTGCATGTGGAAAAATCCATGGGAGGCTACTGGATAGTCCCCTGGCCTGTAAGTGTGACTTACATTTTTTTGTTTCTGATCATGACTTTATATTTACCCATATTGAAACACATATTGTTTGCTTGTGCCCAGCTTACCAAATGACCCGGATCACTCTGTATCACTGACCAGTCCATCTCATTATTTACCTTTTCCCCAATTTCCACCAAATTTATAATTTCATCAACAAAGATATCAAGTTAGTTTGACAAGATCTATTTTTCTTAAACGCCTCGTGATTGGCATTAATTACACTACCCTTCTTTAATTCTTTCAGAGTCAAGTCCTGACTTGAAATCAACTGTTCCATTATTTTGCTCAGGATTGATGTCAGGCTGACGGGCCTATAATTACACACATTGCCCTGTTTACCCTTTACACATTGGCACAACACTAGCTTTCTTCCAGTGTTCTGGAACTTCTCCAGTGTTCCAAGACTTATTGAAAATGAACATTAATGGTCCAGAGATGTGGCACCCTACTGTACAGAATAAATCACTTGGTTTCATTCTCGAAAGGATAAGTTTTCAGATTGGTGTGGAAACCAGTTTTCAGTGGTTGAGAAATTATGTAAGTATTATTTCTGGATAGGTATTGGAGGTCCGAAAAATCCTTTAATTCTGTTTTTAAAGTAAAACTTAATTTGCTCTTTCCTTTGGAGAAAACAGTTTTAATAATTTACTCCATATTTGTCCAAAATGTAGATATTTCATAGGAATAAACTCTACATATGTTTTAGAGCTATAATTCTAATGCTAGCAATTGTCTTTATCAAAGAAACTTGGCAAGACAACCTTATTTGACATACAGCTCTACTTTTAAGTTTTAAATTCATTTTAATACTTCCTTGTAATGCCCTAGATTTCTTGACTATATTTGTCAGAATGCCTGATGTGTTTTGGTAGTATGGGTATTCTTTATAAGTGATTCTTAAATTGCACAGCAATTCAAACTGTTACGTTTCCTGCTCATTGGGCTGACCTGTTCCAGTGCTGAAACAGAGGGGGAGTTGAGGAAAAAACTTCCCTTGTTAAAATAAAGGTACAATAGTTGTGTACATTTATGGGGATGACAAAAAAGATTTCAGGCACAGGATATTTCAGGTAAGGGAGATCATTTGGGGTTGTAGTGTTCTTTGTGGAAATTTACCCTTATACTCTCCCCCTCGATTTTATTTTCCTATGTATTATTCTCCCTCCTGCCCCCAAAGAAACACAAAACTAAAACAAAAAAAACACAAACTGTTAAATTGTTAAGTGTACGCTTCCACCCATTGTTGCATACAAGCAACCTTAACTCTGCCCTCTGGTGATGCCATGCAATAATCATACAGTTATGGTTAGTGCATAGGTGTCTGTGGTCCCAGGATAGATTAAACTGATCTTTAAAGAAACATTAAATTTATTTATTCATCTTAAATTCTAATTCTGTCATTACAGGGAAGAATTAAGGTAGTCTGCATGTCAAATTCTTTTGTGGGGGTAAAGGAAGGAGAGGGCTTACCAATGTGGAAGCAATAGTGCATATGGCCCCCAAAAAGGCGGATGAGCAAACATTTGTGTGATTAATAGGCATCCTATAGATCAGTACTGACATTATTTCTCCTATCTATTGTAACAGTGTCTCAGGAACCCCCTCAAAGAGTTTCCATGGTGAGAAGGGGTTTCAAGCAATGAAAGAACAAACACAACAGATGTTAGCCACATCGCTTAACACAGTTCCAGGAGATGCTTACGTTATGGCCAGTGGAGGGGCACCTGGGCCAAATCTGAGTGAGTGGAGTTGCAACCTGAGGTGAGGGGTAGAAGGCCACTTAAGTTTGCAACTTTAGCAGGAGTTCATGATTTCGGTGCATGCAATTGAAATCATGAAGCCTCGCTGAAGCCACCAATGGCTCAGGTACTATGATTGATGAGCACTGCACAAGAACCTACAGAGAAGAGAATAAACAGTTGAATTTCCTTTTCAGTGGATTCCCCACCATTTTGGGGTGTCCAGTCCATAGTGCATGTGCCTGCCCATTCTCCATAACATGAGATCCTTGATCCCATGAAGATGACTGACACACCCCCACACCTCTCATCCACCTACAGAAAGTGAGTTCCACATATAGAGTATCTTCTGTGCTTGTATTTATGGGATTCTTTTTGGCTTCTTATATGTAGTATTTCATTCATACTGAGGAATATTTAACACATGTATGTATTTCAATGGAAAACAATAGTTTATTACTATCCTCTTTGTTAAAGGATCCCATAATGTGTGAACAGGAAATGTGAATGTTTAGCATTACATGGTGTATGATGAATTTCAGTATTGTGCTTTAATCAAGATTGTGTCTCCCTCAAAGTGATACAAAAAGAAAAGCAGATTCAGTTATATTTCTGCATATTTGGTTACATTCCAAAATACAGTTATATTTGTAATTGGTTTTAATTTAAATTTTCTTTTCAACTTGCTTACATTTAGGCTGAAATAATTCTAGCCTTGCCAATTCCTGGGAATTTCTAGCCTTTACCATATATTTTACTGTACATGATGGACATTGTTTTCTGTAAAGATTCAGAATACATCCATATTATTTTAACAGTAATGTTAAATAAAGCATTATCATCCAAATTGTAAAATCCAAGTTAAAATAATAATACAGCCAACAGCTAATTCATATACAGAAATTCTTCCTCAATGTTGTAGACTTCTTGTGCCAGAATCCATGATTCAGCTGAACTGTTTGGAACGAGAGGAAGGCAATGGTAATGTTTTATACCAGCTATGCACTTCTTTGCACAGGTGTAAATGTCTGTATAATGTATAAGGAAATGTAGAACCAGGCCCATGATATCTACTGAAGAGCATTTTTCAAATTGTAGCTTTTAAAGTATTCTATCATGTTTTCTTACAGTGAACATTTGTTTAAAATCATTACTTAAGCACTTGGGCCTCCATCATCAGGTTTGAGATATTGAAAGCTTTATCATAGTCACAGCTTTTGTTTTATTGATGGTTCTGGTTTTAGCCCTGTGTATCTTTTCTATTTTACCCTAACTACATGTTGTTTTCAAATCATTTTAAAAAATACAAACAAATCTAATTTGATGTGCTCTTTCACTACTTTATATCGTTAAACAAAAATTTTTACTATAGTAATCTGCTACTCTAGAATGAATTAACAAAAAGAATAGAAGATTAAGTCTTGGTAGCAAAGAAAAAAAGCAAGAGTTGTTTATATATCTGTTTGCATATGCCCAAGAGGAAGAATAACAAAATTTTACTCTCTATTTCACTGCTTTACATTTATGTTTGATCATCTGCAATATGAACTATCAATAATTCAATTTATATATACATATATATAAATAGATAAATTAGTCTGTTTTAATTTGTTACAATACATTTAATAAATGTAATGTTTCACTCTGCTATCCAAGGCCAGATTGAGCCATTATGCATGGCTCCATGTTAGGGTGGTACGACCTGCTCCATGGATGAGGAACTGTGGAACTGATAGTGCCTCAGGAATCACACTCCTTCCATGGTGCATAGATGTGGCATGGACACTGCCTCATCACTGCACCATGCAGCTGGCTCTTGTGTGAGGGGACTGAAGGATTGGGCAGAAGTTTCTTTACAGCTTCCCTTTCCTGTGCACTCATCTAAAGGTCAGACATATGAGGCTGCAGAAATTTGGTCTAATTTAAGTTCTCTTTTATGTTTACAATTACTAAATTCTTTAGGAAAAGCTACTGATCATATTTACATTTATGTCAATTATTTGTACTGTAACTACATTTCCTTTTACTAAATTAAAATACTCCTATTCATAAAAACACAATTAAATTATTAAAAGTGTAAGCTTGCTGTCTGTTCCTGTATTCTAAAGCTCCAAGGAGCTACTAATCCAGCAAACTTTCCCCATAATAGTGTTGCCCTTATTTGGCCCAAGTGGTTAGTCAAATCAGCACTTTGCCAGATTGTTTCTGTTTGGAAGAGAAATTGATTAAATGAGTCAAATATGTCTGTACAAAGAATGTGTACAAATTCCTGTTTACCTCAATATAGTAGAAACAGGAGACTACTGTCCTGTTCAGAAATCCAAGTCTGCCTTCTCAGTGAGTAACGTGCCCCAAAGATGCACTCTCTCTCTTGGCTTTCCGTAAGTGTCACATTCACACTGCTTCCATCCCTGTCTGTTTAGTTTCTGCCTCCTTACACAAACAACCAGTCAATGCCCCAGCCCCTGCATTTGTGATCAGTCAACAGAGAAACCACTTGGGCCACATGGCTTAGCTTCTACTCAGACCCTACCATGCTGGCCCATGTCTTGGATGGTGGCGTCTGTTGTTTCAGCTCTCATTAAATAACGAAGCATTTAATTGCGCCATCATTTAGACTAAATGAAGGGTGTTTAATATATCCATAACTTCTACCAGGTCTGCAATTGATGGCCACCTTTAACACACTTCCAACATAACAATAAGTTAGAGATAAAGGAGATAAGTCTTAAATTTAGTCTGCTAAAACACACACATTCAAATTCTGCCAATTACACCCATGCAATCCAACAGATGTAGATAGTGTGTCAGATACAGAATTCTATTGCTCTCTATCAAATTGTTCCACATAATGAAAGGACCTTTGTTCTCTATTTTTTCCTTTAAAATATCCTGAGAAATTCCATACAAAATCTTTGTTTAAAAATATAAAGGTTGCTAAGTGACTAGCTCAGAAGTTAGGAAATGCCAAAGCTAAAGTTGCCTATGCCAACTTAATTCTTCCCCCTTGCATGTATGCATTATATGCTGCAGTTAATTCCTTTATTACATGCTGTTTTACCAGCAGAATGTTTGCTACAATCTGAGTGCAGGTTGGATGATGTGTGTGTCACTGATGTGTAGTAGGTGAGGGCAGTAAACTTTATTTAGTATAGGAGTGTATAGTGAATAAGACAAGGTATATAAAAAAAATTGAATAGCTGCTTCATTCACTTACGTAATGTCTTGCTCTTTCATAGTGATCCCAAGCATCTTTTGCAGGTCATCTTGTCTGCCTGGCCATGTCAATGTTCAGTAGACATTCACGACAGAACCATGGCTTTGTCTGAAGTAATGTAGGGCAGTGAGCTATACATTGCTCATTCAATGTACGAACTGTATTTGATTTACCACAATCTTGTCTGCTATTCCTATGCCAATGTGTAGAATGCACTGTTAATCAATTAACTATTCATCTGTGATTAGTACCCTGAGCAATTATTTAGCCTCTGCCAGAGCAGACTTAATTTGGCTAGCAATAAGTACAGTAAAGTTAGTTCTAGTTCCAGTAGTAACCACCCATGTACCCATGGTATGTGTCTTATCTGCACAAGTTTGACTCAAATAATGTCACTGGATGTGTCCTCATGCCACCATGTAACAACAAGTTCTTGTAATGCAACAGCATGTCAGTAGTAACTCACTTTCTGGACACATTTGACCAGTCTATGTCAATCTAATATCACATATACCTTAAGCATGAAAAAAAGTTCTTCACAGCTGAAACTATGGTATGGTTCTGGTTTTCAGGAAGAGGAAATGGATAAAATATCTGTTGTATAAATTTGACTACAGGCCTGTCAGTTTGACATTTGTAGTATACAAGGTCTTGGAAAAAAATTTGAAGGAAAAAGTAGTCAAGGACATTGAGGTCAATGGTAATTGGGACAAAATACAATATGGTTTTACAAAAGGTAGATCGTGCCAAACCAACCTGATCTCCTTCTTTGAGAAGGTAACAGATTTTTTAGACAAAAGAAACGCAGTGGATCTAATTTACCTTGATTTCAGTAAGGCATTTGATACGGTTCCACATGGGGAATTATTAGCTAAATTGGAAAAGATGGGGATCATTATTGGAACTGGTTAAAGGGGAGACTACAACAGGATGTACTGAAAGGTGAATTGTCAGGCTGGAGGGAGGTTACTAGTGGAGTTCCTTAGGGATTGGTTTTGGGACCAAACTTACTTAGTCTTTTTACTACTGACCTTGGCACAAAAAGTGGGAATGTGCTAATAAAGTTTGTGGATGACACAAAGCTGGGAGGTATTGCCAATACAGAGAAGAACCGGGATATCCTACAGGAAGATCTGAATAACCTTGTAAACTGAAGTAATAGTAATAGGATGAAATTTAATAGTGAAAAGAGCAAGGTCATGCATTTAGGGATTAATAACAAGAACTATTGTTATAAGCTGGGGAGGCATCAGTTGGATGTAACAGAGGAAAAGAAGGACCTTGGAGTATTGGGTGATCACCGGATGACTATGAGCCGCCAATGTGATGTGGTTGTGAAAAAAGCTAATGCAGTCTTGGGATGCATCAGGCGAGGTATTTCCAGTAGAGAGAAGGAGGTGTTAGTACCATAATACAAGGCACCGGTGAGACCTCATCTGGAATATTGTGTGCAGTTCTGGTCTCCCGTGTTTAAGAAGGATGAATTCGAACTGGAACAGGTTCAGAGAAGGGCTACTAGAATGATCCGAGGAATGGAAAACCTGTCATGTGAAAGGAGACTCAAAGAGTTTGGCTTGTTTAGCCTAACCAAAAGAAAGCTGAGGGGAGATATGATTGCTCTCTATAAATATATCAGAGGAATAAATACCAGGGAGGGAGAGGAATTATTAAAGCTCAGTACCAATGTGGACAGAAGAACAAATGGATATAAACTGTCTATCAGGAAGTTTAGACTTGAAATTAGATGAAGGTTTCTAACCATCAGAGGAGTGAAGTTCTGGAACAGCCTTCCAAGCGGGCAAAAGAAATATCTGGCTTCAAGACTAAGTTTGATAAGTTTATGGAGGGGATGGCAATTAATTCGTCTTTGAATACTAGCGATAAATATGCCCAATGGCTTGTGATGGGACGTTAGATGGTGTGGGATCTGAGTTACTACAGAGAATTCTTTCCTGGGTGTCTGACTGGTGAGTCTTGCCCACATGCTCAGGGTTTAGCTGATCGCCATATTTGAGATTGGGAAGGAATTTTCCTCCAGGGCAGACTGGCAGAAGCCCTGGGGGTTTTTCACCTTCCTCTGCAGTGTGGGGCACGGGTCACTTGCTGGAAGATTCACTGTACCTTGAAGCCTTTAAACCTTGATTTGAGGACTTCAATGGCTCAGACACAGGTTTGATGCAGAAGTTGGTGTGTGAGATTCTGTGGCCTGCATTGTGCAGGAGGTCAGACTAGATGATCATAATGGTCCCTTCTGACCTTAAAATCTATGATTCTAAGAGTACTAGCATATATTTTCAACCATAACTAGAAGAAAAATTATAGATCCAAATCCTCCAGGATTATAGGCCCTAATCCAGAAAGGGGTGCAAAGTTGGTTTTAAACCACTTTTATTCTCCCTTGATGCAGGGGCTAGCCAGGAACCCTTTCACACCCCAGACTACAGAAGTCTCAGAACTGCTCAAATTTATGCCCATCAGCTCACATCCCTAGGGCTGGGAGGGAGGTGGCATTAGAGCCAGTCTGGTGACTATATGTAACCTGATGCTTCGTCTAGGTAGGAGGAATCAGAATGGGGCCAGATTCAGCTGTATAGATGCTTTGTACCACTGACGATATACAAGACAGCCTGAGTGGGGGCCAAAATCTGTCCCATAATATTAATAGAAAGAGTATCTAATTATATTTTACTCAGTGAAACCAACATCATCTCTTGAAATACCTTTGCAAATAGATATTCAGCTGTGTTGGAGCAGGATTTGGTGCAGATGAGGGAGTGGCTAAAGCTGGCTTCACTCCACTTGTTTTTTAACTCCAGTCCAGGGGCTGGCCAGGAGCTAGATTGGTTCTTGATGCAGTTTAGAGCAACTTCACATTCACTTTAAAGTGTGCCTGCTGGAACATAGCAGCGTTCAGGCCACGATCCCTCCCTTGGTCTAACCTCTGAAATATCCCCATATGCAGGCTGGTAGGGGTCAAACTCTGCATCACCTAGGAATTCCCAATAAACTGAGTTCAGATGGTTTTCTGCCTGCTATGTGCTGCCATAGCAGAATGGAGGATGAGTATCTGGCTGGCAGTGTTTACTGGAGCCTGGATATACATCCAAATCTGAAATATATTCCATTGTGTACAATTCAGAGTCCACTCAGGCATTTTTCTACTGCCACATTTATTTTGGTTAAGAAATAGTTCTTTAACTCTGAGCTGTAGCAGTGTACTAGTTATCAGGAAGAGGAAATGGATAATATGTATTTTGGCCATCAGTTCCCAAACACTGCATTAGAAAGCTTGCTTTCTAGATCTGGGAAGTCCTCCCCATTAACAGCAAGAGTATAGCTCTCAGATGTTTATAAAAGGCAGCACAGGCTAATAAATGGAGAATGAGGTATAAGCGGGATAATAGCCACTTTTGGCTTAAAAAGGTTTTATAATGCAATTAGACAAACTTTGTTAATTTAATTGTAGGTAATTACAGTAAATAACAGTGTACAGTAAATGAGGCAGATGTCCACCCTTATTGAACAGCGAAGTTAAAAAATAAATATCGCTTAGCTGCCTCCTTCACTGTGCACCATCCTGTCTTCAGATACCACAGTATGTAATCAGATGATTAAAGACTGTGGGCCTGTTGCTCTTCTACTATGAACTTTGTGTAATCGTTTACACCTGGGCAAAATGGATCCAAAAATGCTACCAGATCAGAAAAGTAATATTTGCCACCGTCTTTGCAGAATGGTCTATAATTATGCAATGTAGTAGGCAGTGGAGAATCATCAAGTGTCTAAGATTGTCTGTGTGATCTTAACTTGGCATTTCCTTCCTTTCGAGAGCTTCATTTGCCATCTCAATGTTCTTTTAAGATCTGTCTTCTAACAGATTTTCCTAGATTTTACAGAAAAAATATTTAAAAAATAATTCTGTGATGTTGATTTTTGTGCTGGACAGCTTGCTCAGTCCCACACTAGGTATGCATTTGGTGAAGTAAACATTCAACATCTTAGAAGCCTTAAACCCTAAGACTCTCTGAATTCCTGTAGTTTTGAAACACCTACCATACAAGCATGCCAACTGAACTATGTAATTAATACCTTATTAGTATAATGTTACATCCATTTGATAGCCCTTCTGTTGGGTTTGCTAATTTTGTTCCTTCTGCCATAAAACCAGTCCAGGTCATTCTGCTCTTGTTTAATATTAATATTTTTTTAATGTTTATATTACCATAACACCCAGACCCCAACTAGATTGGGGGGTACCATTGTCTTAGTTGATTTACAAATGTATAGTAAGTGGACATTCTTGTCCCAAGTACACAGAAAAGGGCCTCTGGTTTTCTACTGGAGAAATCTGACATCTAATTCTGTCATATAATTATCAGGGTACTTTGCCAAGAACTCATCTTAATTCAGTTTTCAAAGTTTGGCATGTCTGCTTGAGTAGTTTAAATGATGAAGATTTTAATACAAAAAGGCAAGTCAATTCAGCATTGACAACAAATTTCATAAATACATTTACAATTAATGCAATGTCACTTTTAATTTTTAATTTGTTGAAATAATGGGAAATTCTTGCCAGAACTCTTAAAAGTCTAATCATACCAGTTCTTATCAAACGGAAAATGATTATATTTAATGGATTCTTCTAAATTCATCTATTACCATCTTTTTATTATACATGTGCCAAAAGCAAGGCAGATTTCCTTCATGTCATTATAGTATATAGATAAGAATATGTGAACAATAAGAAACAAGGAGGTGTATCATTGTGAGATGTATTACTTTATGGCTCCTTTCATTAGTTACCTTCCATGTATTTTTGAAGGCAACCTTGGATCCTTGATTTTGAGAGCCTCTACAACAGTTTTTAAAATGTCTGGAGTGTTGCTGTTTTTTTTCAAAGGAGAATCAAAAGGTAATATTTTCTAGGTAAAAATAAATGCCTCCTTCTTCCCCCTGTGAAAAAGGTGTGCTGGTAAAGGGTCTATGCATGTCTGTATTTACAAACACAGTGTGTAGATTTGACAAAAGGAAAATATAAAGGGAAAGCAAGCCCAAGCCAATGATGTCTCAAAAATAGGTCTGATTCTCAAATCCATTATCTCTGTTTAGATTGAAAAAAGGAAAATCAACTTTGCATAGAATGGTCCAATATTTCAAAGTGTAATAATCTCATGAAACTGATTACAGGAATCTGTGATGTCTAAATCATCTGGGCAGGTATGCGGGTATGACAAGGTTCTTGTAATTAGAGATACAGATCTTGAACATACTGACAATAATGGCACTTGGGGAGACATGTCCAGCTATTATTCCTAGGTAGTCATTTTAGAACCTGACCATATAAACAGAGCAATAATAGAAGGTACTGAGAAATTCTACTGAAGTGTCAGAAACAAGCAAGAGTGAGGGCAAGGCGCTTTGTAGTTGTATTAAAGAGTAGGTATACAGGAAGGAAATGTTACTTACCTTGTGCACTAATTGTAGGTCTTTGAGATATGTGTTCTTATGGATGTTCCACTTCAGATGCACATTCACCTCTTGAGCCTTTGGAGATTTCTAGCTAGCAACGGCCGTTCAGCCCTCACATGCACCCTATACCTCCTTGTGGCAGATACAGATGCTAAATAGATGTGTACAGGTAAAACATCCTCAGTTCCTTCTCTACTCAGTCATCCTGTAAAGAGCTGCTGAAGAAGAGTGGAAGGAGGGCAGGTAATGGGGGACCCACAGAACCATAGAATCATAGGACTGGAAGGCACCTTGAGAGGTCATCTAGTCCAGTCCCCTGCACTCATGGCAGGACTAAGTATAGACCATTCCTGACAGATGTTTGTCTAACCTGCTGTTAAAAATCTCCAATGATGGAGATTCCTCAACCTCCCTAGCACTCTAACAGTTAAGAAGTTTTTCCTAATGTCCAACCTAAACTTCCCTTCCTGCAATTTAAGCCCATTGTTCTATCCTCAGAGATTAAGAAAAACAATTTTCCTCTTCTTCTTGTAACAACCTTTTACATACTTGAAAACAGTTATCAGTCTTCTCTTTTCCAGACTAAACAAACCAATTTTTTTCAATCTTCCCTCATAGGCCATATTTTCTAGACCTTTAAACCATTTTTTTGCTCTTCTCTGGACTCCCTCCAAATTTGTCCACATTCTTCCTGAAATGTGGCACCCAGAACTGGGCACAATGCTCCAGCTGAGGCCTAATCAGCGCACAGTAGAATGGAAGAATTACTTTTTGTGTCTTGCTTACAGCACTCCTGCTAATACATCCAAGAATGATGTTTGCTTTTTTTTTTGCAACAGCGTTACACTGTATTTAGCTTGTGGTCCACTATGACCCCCAGATCCCTTTCCACAGTAATTCTCCTAGGCAGTCATTTCCCATTTTGTATGTGTGCAACTGATTGTTCCTCCCTAAATTCAATAGTCCTTATTGAATTTCCTCCTATTTACTTCAGTTTTCCAGTTTGCCCAGATCATTTTGAATTTTAATCCTGACCCAGCCCTGAGCCCCCTCTCACACCCAAACAGCTGTTGCTGTTGGCCCAGGGGCTGCCTGAGCCCCCATAGCCAGCCTCAGTAGCTGCTGCAAAAGTCATGTAGGTCATGGAAAGTCACGGAAGCTATGACTTACATGATCTCCGAGACAGACTCGCAGCCTTAATTATCATTTGCTATTTGAGAACAATTTTTTGTTCAAACAGGTTAGGCAAATGGCTGTTTTTCATATATATAACCCTATGCACATGTAGAGAAGAGTAGTTATGGGATATTTTTTATTCACTGTTCACTATTTGTTATTAATTCATATCCTATTTTTAGGGAAAAATCAATCAGATCAAAATATGGAAACAATACAATGTTAATTAGCAGCTTAATCACACTCTATGAACTGTGAATAGTCAGATTTGTTCATATAAGCCATTCAATGAATATCTGTGAATAAGGAATTTATTAACAAAAATAGGTATGGTTTGTGAATGATTTGTGAACAGAAATAAGAAATAAATTTGATGGATCATTTATTTGCAATGAATAATCTGACCAGCCATACATACAATCAGTCCAATGCAGGGAATTTAACAGGTGAGAATGTTGGTGAGGTAATATCTTTTATTAGACCAACCACTTTTGGTGAAAGAGAGAAGTTTTTGAACTACACAGAACAAGTTTGATGACATTTGTGGCATGAAATGATGGAATGTGTGGGAATTCAGTAATGGAAGAGGGAGAAAGCCTCAATTAAACCTACCTCAAGGAGATTGCTATTTTGGAGAATGAAGTGAGCATGATACTACAACAATGCCATGTGTCTAGTGACAGAGGAAATAAATGGGATACAATCCTTGGGGATCCACTGCTGCCATTATATGTGGTCTGTATCAGATTGTGCTCCTATTCTGTATAGTGCCTAGCATGAGTAGGTTCTAAGGTACTACAATAATATAAATCAATAATAATAATAATAATAATAGTTATAATATTCTTCTTTGGAATTTGTATTACGTCTTATGACTATGGAGTGCTATAGACCCTGCTAGAATGATACTACAGATAATACATTTATAAAGTATTTAATCTGATACTAATAACTCAGCATCACAGAATATTATCAAAACTTTACTAAGAATGCAATAAGAAAAATGCTGCATGAAATTAAAACCACTACCAATTAATTGGTTAATTTGTCTTTGAAAAAAGGAACAGAACTTAAAGTCTCCCTTACAAAATCTGAAACTGATCCAACAGATCTGATTTAGCCAAAACTCCCATTGAAGTAGATAGGAATTTTTAAAAAAGTGAAGAGCCACGCAGAAGAGAGTTTTTTTGAAGGTTGCTTCTTGACACAGTAGAGCAGACAGGGGCAGGGGGAATGGGCAGGAAACAAAAGCATGAATGGAACAATAGAAGTCAGAGAGGGAGTACAGAAAAATGGTCAGATGAACAGCTGTTGTTTGGAGGCAGTTTTATCTTACAACATTTTCTCTAACCTAATTTTAAAAGTTTCTTACAAATCTCTGTTTTGCAGAAAGTAATGCTGACTAAGCTACACTGATAGGGAGAGTGTATCCTCCTTATCTTTGCTTTACAATATTGGAGCTTACCGGTCACAAAAATAGTTTTGAACACTCTTATTTTAAAGACCATCTGGCTGCTTTTGTGATAACAAAATGAATTCTTTCACCAGCAGCATTTACAGTAACATGACTATACAGTAATACCTCAGAGAGTGAGAAGGAGTGTGGTGTTTCTGTGGTAGAATAGGTCAGCACAGATCTAATCTATCTTCCAAAGTCATTGGATGTGGCATAAAATACAAAGCGAGATGAGTAGTTTTGCCCCTCAAAGGGACTGCTTTAGATAATTTTTTAATGCATAAAACCCACTTTACAGTTTGCAATCTGTAAGGATATTGGATATTTAATCCTCACTAGAAGATAGATGAGGGGCTAATCCTCTCCTTTGCTCTGTTAACATTCTCAGCTAGATGAGGAACCAGAGTATGAATCAGGCTTGACAATCACTCTTTTTGGTTAGGCTATGAAAAGTTGTTGATATATCTAAAAGAGTCAGCATAGTACCTGATCTTCTATTATTAGAAGATGATAATTAGCTAACAAGACCAGTGACTCCTTCATGTTATGTCTAGATTTAATACCAGATTGATCAACTACATCTGGGAACACTAAAGATTCCAGACTAGAAGTGGGTGAAATTTTTCATTTGAAACTTTTCTCACTGAAAAATATAAATTTGGGTCAACCAAAATATTTTGCAAATTCATTTCAGTTTTGCAGAATTACCTTTAAAAAAATCTGAAAAAACCTAAACATTCCATTTGACTTTTTCAAAACAAAATATTTTTTCTATTCAGATTGACTTTTAATTTAAACATTTACTTCAATTTAAAAAAAAAAGAATTCATTTTTTTAAAAGCTTAAAAACTAAACAAAACTGAAACTTTAGTTTCAGGTCAAATAAAAGTTTTGTTGAACCTAAAACAAAATATTTTATTTTGCCTAAAACGTGAGTTTGTTTCATGCTGACCTGAAACATTTTTTCCCCCTCAGAATGGTCAGTGACCTGAGAAATCAGTTATTTGAATAGGTTTATTCCAGTTTTATTTTGATACTACTATCTCAATAATCTTCCTTAAATAGTCAAGATTAGATACAGGGTAACTTTTGTTGCGATTCTCCTAGCTAATGTAATTGTACATGTTCTAATTATCCATATAAATGTACCAAGCAAGATGTTTGTATAGTCTGAAAGAGACGGTTATTTTAATGAAATCCCACTCACATCTAAATTGGCAGAGCTGTGATCTCACTTTCCTTTTTTGCATACTTTGATAGCAGTGAAATAACCAACAGTGCTGGCATTTAAATCATCATTAAACCAGTCGGACATTTTCTGATGGAATGGTTTGCATCGCTGCATTTTTTTTCACACATTTCGTGTTTTCAAAGTTTTCTTCATGTCTGAAAGGGAAAGAGCCTTCTTTTCTGGTTTAACTGAAAGCTGAGATTGCACAAATAGTAACTTCAGAAAGAGTGTGGCATGACCACCCCATATCAAACCCTGTACTACATAACCCAAAACACCTACCATGATCAACAGCTGCATACTGTCACAAGTGAACTCAATCTCTTTATGTTTAAAGAAAATAGTATTGGACCACAGAGATGGAGAAGTACCCAATACCAAATGCTGTAATGGAAGTCCGTTCCTTCCTATTTATTATTCCTGTAGCTTATTATACAGTGTTGTAAATTGGAAATCATTCCTTCATAGCTCCAGGTAACGTTTAACCCGTTTGGTATGTAAAATATCCTTTTAACTTCCTGTAGTAATGAATTCTACAGGTTCATCATATTGTGATGAAAGAATTTAAATAAGAGAATACCAAACTCCAACTGAAAGACCTATGATAATATATCCTAGTAAGATGCTCTTAATAGCCCCATGAAAGTATGATTAAATCACACCTTCTGCCCTAGTGTCAGAATAAAGATTAATCAAAAGCTTCACCACACAATGACCCACAGTATATACCTTGCAGTGTACAAAATGATGAGTGTAATACTCCATCTCAGGTGATTTGTACCAAATGCAAGAAATGTCCGTAAGTCAAATATGAATGTTCATTTCCTCCCATACATCAGCTGACTGGACTCAGCTTAAATCTAATGGACATTAATACAAAACATCTAAAGAAAATGAAGAAACTGTGTCTTAGACCATAGATCATATCACAATTTAAATGTGACTATTTTAATTAAGCAGATTTGACAAAAATTGCACTAAGTCACACAAGCTAATAATCTGCTGAAAAGACTATTCTTGAAGCTTGCAATCTACTGTAATTTGTCTGACAATCTTAACAGCCTAAGTATTGTATTGCTCAGTTGGAGGTTTCCAGAATTAAACTAAGTAAATGTATTTAGAGAGATGCAACCATGAAAACTCTTAGCTGAGAACCTGCAAATCTGTATCTAAATAGATCAAGTCAGAATAAGCACAAGGTTGAATATCAACCATCCATTGGCAAGAGTAGAGCACCAACCCTCATAACTCAGTATGCTAATTATTAACCCCCAGTAGCACTATATTTTTGAATCCTTTTTTCAGATCTTGTTTGACATAGTCAGATGTCAGATTGTTCCCTGGGTAGATTCATGAACCTGTGCTCCACAAGAAAATCTCCACCTATGCATGCAGAAAGGAGGGAAGTACTCTTTTCAAGGCACAGCCCTTCTACACTAACATCACACAGTACGTTTTCATAGGTTTTCATTGCAGAAGAGGTACTAGAATTCTGATTCAGGGTGAGAGGTAGAAAAAGCAGAGGACTAAGAGCAAATTATCCTGCACCATCTCCTGTTGACTTGCTCATATTTCTGTGGCTGCTACAGTACATAAATAGGGAGACACAAACAATGTCCAAGGGCTCCTGCAGAAGGAATTATGCACCTTCCTAGCAATCTCCAGGACCCACAGTGTTGGGAGTCCTTGTCCCTCTACACCTATTTTATTGATGGGATAATGTATAGCAAACACTTGGAGGGAAAGCTCATGGAAATTTCCTGTCTATCTGGCTCTCTTTGTGTTTCCTTCTTCAGAGGGACAATCTAGGTTATGGACAGAATAGCACAGAGTGCTTATTGCTTTAGATTACATAAATCAGGAGGTCTTTTCTAACCCTATTGTCTATGAATCTATGACACTCCAAGAACAGGTGTTTGAATTAAATACATGGTTTTCAATATATGGAAGAATATTGCCACCCTGCTTTCAGTGGTTGGTGAAATATTTATTCTAGACTCTTACAAATTACAGTTTTTATTCCCTGTATTTCCTAGTCCAGATCCAATTTGTTGGGGCCTGGAGCTATAGCCGCCTCTGAAGCTATCTGCTTTCTTGGATAGGTAGTGAATAAAGAAGTATTTTATATATGATCCCTTAACATAATGTCAACTAAGATTGCTTTCTAAGTCTGGAAGCTACCAGATTTAATGTATAAATTGAAAAGATGCAGATAATTCTAATATCATAAACACTTGCAGAGCTGGAAATATAAGCATGTAAGCAGTCATCTGAACACACCCAAAATGCAATTATAATACTCTGAGACATAAGTACAAAAAGGAATTAAAATAGTCCCTTGGGGTATAAAAACTCTGAGTGCCTTTTCTTATTACATACTGTAGGATTATTGAAAGTTTGTAATTATAGCAATTTTAATATTTCAGGAGTTATCATCTAAAAACAAATAGAAATGCAAGAAAAAAAACAATAACCATTAACAGTAATTTAACAGGAGTGCAAATGTTACATTCTGTTTATGACTTTGTATAACAGAATTTTCATAGCCTACTTTTAAACAGGAATGTAGTTAAGTTTTTGTATTACATGTATAATGAGTAAGTATAATACACAGGAAAAAATAATGTAAGCATTAGCAAAAAAACTAGGCACTTATAAATTTGTCAGCATTGGTTGGATGGTTTTATGTTTGTGAAATGGTTTTGGAAGTGTCAGTGGGGTTATAGTATAACATGTCAAAGATGTTATTTTTAATTTCATGCAAGGATATGACAAATTGGGTGACAAGATGAAATACACTTACTTACGATATGATGTACTATATACAACATCAATTATTTTGACATCTAGTGTGTATGAATCCTTCGTTATTACCTGTCTAAAAGTTTCTTAACTATGATGAACTCTGCAAAAAGTTGACTTTTTCCTACTTTTGGGGCTGAAGTGTCTAAACACGGAGATGTATTTCACTTTGTCCACATGTCTAAGCTGAGTGAAAACTTCATAATGTTTATACAAGCCTTAATTTTATTTGAAAATTGTTTCAGAATGCTTCTTTGTTGAACCCTATGTGTAATTGATTTTGTCCTTGTAGTGCAAAATGTTTTGGCTTTCATAAAGCCTATAAGAATTCTACCCCCATTGTGCCAAGTGCTGTACCACATAATAGATGACCGTCTTTACCCCAAAGAGCTTACAACCCTAAAGAAGTGTTTAATATTTTATCTCAAGGAAAGCAGTTCTTCAGGAACAGGACTACCACATAACCTAATTTCAGTTGAAGTTTATCCTTTATGATGGGCCCAAACCACAGCACTAGATCTGCGGTTGCTGGATTGGTCCCATCTCTATTAGTGGGATACAAACTTGACCCAGTGACTCAAACACTGGATCTGAATTCCTTTGAATTCTGGGGAAATTTAAATTAAGTTTGAATATAGACAGTAAGTTTCACAGCTTGGGCCAATCAAATTTTTGTTTTCTGTCTGCCTGCTTTCTCTGAGCTTTGGAGAAGTAGTTTCTGCTTTCTAGTCTTCTGTTTCTAAGTGTAAGGACAAAGAGATCAGATAGTAAGTTATATGGTTTCTTTTCTTTGGTATTTGCATGAATATAAGTGCTGGAGTGCTTTGATTTGTATTCTTTTTGAATAAGGCTGTTTATTCAATATTCTTTTAAGCAACTGACCCTGTATTTTGTCACCTTAATACAGAGAGACCATTTGTATGTATTTTTTCTTTCTTTTTTATATAAAGCTTTCTTTTAAGACCTGTTGGAGTTTTCTTTTCTGGGAAATTTCAGGGAAATTGAGTCTGTACTCACCAGGGAATTGGTGGGAGGAAGAAATCAGGGGGAGATCTGTGTGTGTTGAATTTGCTAGCCTGATTTTGCATTCCCTCTGGGTGAAGAGGAAAGTGCTTTTGTTTCCAGGACTGGGAACGGAGAGGGGGAGTCACTCTGTTTGGATTCACAGAGCTTGTGTCTGTGTATCTCTCCAGGAGCACCTGGAGGGGGGAAGGGAAAAAGGATTATTTCCCTTTGTTGTGAGACTCAAGGGATTTGGGTCTTGGGGTCCCCAGGGAAGGTTTTTCAGGGGGACCAGAGTGCCCCAAAACACTCTAATTTTTTGGGTGGTGGCAGCAAGTACCAGGTCCAAGCTGGTAACTAAGCTTGGAGGTTTTCATGCTAACCCCCATATTTTGGACGCTAAGGTCCAAATCTGGGACTAAGGTTATGATATCATCAATCAAATTTTGAACCACTGAGGATGAGACTACTAAGGGCTAGATTTTCAAAAGACATCAGCTCCTACTTTAAGGCACCAAATAAATGGCCAGATTGTCAAAAGAAGTCAATACACTGAGTTCCAATTGCATATGAAACATCTGGCCATGAGTGACTCAGCGGAAGCTGCTGGCTGCTGAGCACTTGAAAAAATGTCTCTTGTTTAGGTGCCTAAATAAAAGCTGAGCTCTTTTGAAATCTGACTCAAGCTGTGGGTGTTGAACACTTCTGAAAATATGGCCTCACTTGATCCGTATCTAAAGTTGGCCCAAGTTTTTAAAAAAAGTATGCACAAAAATGTGTACCTCTATGCCCATGGATTCCTAAATCGGGTTACATGTGTGTTTCAAGCACATGGACTTCTGAAGATTTGGACCATTACCTCTTTTCATCCTATATTTTTTCTAGTCCAACAGTATGCTGAAGTATACTTCCCGGAATCTGACATGGAGTTTGTTGTAGGTGGTAATTTGTTCCAGTACATGTATTGCAGCTTCAGGAGATGGAATTTTCCTGCTGCTTTCTGACAAACAGAAGGTCATGCATTTAGGAATTAATTTAGGAACTGCAAGGTCATGCATTTAGGAATTAATAATAAGAATTTTGGATATACGTTGGGGGCGCATCAGGTGGAAGCGACGGAGGAGGAGAAGGACCTTGGGGTACTGGTTGATAGCAGGATGACTATGAGTCGCCAATGTGATACGGCTGTTAAAAAAGCAAATGCGATTTTGGGATGCATCAGGCGGGGTATTTCCTGCAAGGATAAGGATGTTAGTACCGTTGTATACGGCGTTGGTGAGACCCCATCTGGAATACTGTGTGCAGTTCTGGTGTCCCATGTTCAAGAAGGATGAATTCAAACTGGAACAGGTTCAGAGACGGGCTAGTAGGATGAACCGAGGAATGGAAAAACTGCCTTATGAAAGGAGACTCAAAGAGCTTGGCTTGTTTAGCCTGGCCAAAAGAAGGCTGAGGGGGGATATGCTCGCCCTATATAAATATATCAAGGGGGTTAACGTTAGGGAGGGAGAGGAATTATTTAAGTTTAGTACTAATGTAGCCACGAGGACAAATGGGTATAAACTGGATATTAGGAAGTTTAGACTTGAAATTAGACGAAGGTTTCTGACCATTAGGGGAGTGAAGTTCTGGAATAGCCTTCCGAGGGAAGTAGTAGGGGCAAAAGACTTTCCTGGCTTTAAGACAAAGCTTGATAAGTATATGGAGGGGATGTTATGATAGGATCGTTAATTTGGGCAATTGATCTTGAATTACCACCAGACAGGTCTGCTCAATGGTCTGCGGGGAGATGTTGCATGCGATGGGTACTGAGTTGCTGCGGAGAATTCCTTCTTGGGTGCTAGCTGGTGACTCTTGCCCACATGCTCAGGGTTTAGCTGATCGCCATATTTGGGGTCGGGAAGGAATTTTCCTCCAGGGCGGATTGGCAGGTGCCCTGGAGGTTTTTCGCCTTCCCCTGCAGCGTGGGGCACGGGTCGCTTGCTGGTGGTGTCTCTGCAGCTTGAGGTCTTCAAACCATTTTTGAGGATTTCAATAACTCGGTCCTGGGATAGGGGTTGTTATAAAATTGGATGGGTGGGGTTCTGTGGCCTGCCTTGTGCAGGAGGTCAGACTAGATGATCAGATTGGTCCCTTCTGACCTATGAGTCTATGAGTCTATGAAACTAAACAAAGTAATAAATTACATGGAGCCAGTAGTTTTTCTAACAGAAATACATTATTTATCTTCATTTAAGAATGTTTGAAAATGCAAATGAGTTTCTAAGCCTTGTTTAATTAATGCAAAGAGACATTTCTTAAGAACACAGCTTATTGCAAAACAGGTGTGTCATAAACAGATAGTTAAGGGTTAATAGAACAGGAGTACTTCATGTCTCTTTTGCCTGTAAAGGGTTAACAAGTCCAGTGAGCCTGGCTGTCACCTGACCAGAGGACCAATCAGGGGACAGGATACTTTCAAATCTTGAGGGAGGGAAGTTTGTGTGTGTGCTGTTAGTTTTTGGTTGTTGTTCTCTCTGGGTTCTGAGAGGGACAAGACATGCAACCAGGTTTCTCTCCAATCTCTCCGATACAGGTTCTTATAAATTCAGAATAGTGAGTACTAGGTAGATAAGGCAAGTTAGGCTTATGTTTGTTTTCTTTATTTGCAAATGTGTATTTGTCTGGGAGAAGTTCAAATGTGTATTTGGCTGGAAGGATTTTAATTTGTACTTGTGTAACCCTTCTGCCCCTCTGAGTTGGCAGCAACAAGGGCCGGGTTCAGTATCCAGGGGTTCCGTTTCAGTAACACAATGCATAACTGGCTCGAGCCCCCACCCAGTGACCTGGGACACTCACATACCACACCCCCCTGGGTGCCTCTAGGAGGCAATACTTCCCCTCTTGCAAGCACGGAGTCTGAGTGTAGCAAAATCTTTTTTAATAAAGGAAGGAATCAATGCGGCATCCCATTGGAGAAACACCACAAACAGGGTTATAACACAAACCATAAACAAAAACCCACCTCCAAGTACGTTTGGCACTGTCCTTTTTCCGCTTAGGGTTTTAAGTCCAATCATCCCAAAGTCCAACAACCCAAAAGTCTCTGGTCAATGCCACCCCAAAGTTCGAGAGTTTATCTGTAGAGGCCCCTCCCCCGAGCCTGGGTAGAAAGGGGCACCTTACGTGGTCCGGGGCCAACTGCCCTGCCTCTCCGTGGGTTCTGCTTCCGCCTTCTCCACGAACTGCTCCGCTTTACCAGCTGCTCCACTCTGCTCCTCCAGCTATCCTCAGAAACTGCTCCGCTCCACCAGCTGCTCTGCTCCATGAGCTGCTCCAGTTCTTTCTGCAAACTGCTCGGCTCCGCTCACTCTGTGGGCCGCTCCACCCGTCCCACAGCTACTCCGCTCTGCCAGCCGCTCTGCTGCCACCAGCTGTCCCGTGATCCGCTCCAGCCGTCCCCGCAACTGCTCCACTCCGCCAGCTCAGGCTCCCCCACTAGTTAGCACAGTACTCAGTGCTCTCAACTCAGTAATTTTAGCTCTTTAGTGATTTTAACTCTTAGTGATCTCAGGTCTTCGTGGGGGAGCCCCAGTACTAATGCATCATTAACCCAAAGTGCGTTCAGCTCAGTAACCTGTATTTAGATTCTTGAGGGAATAAAAAATTCAACTCTGACATTCCACAGTGGAGAGAGGAGGGGATGCAAATGGTGCTTCTGGCTCCACAAGGAGACTGCACCACCAGGCACAGATACCTGTCCCCAGCCTCTCTCAGTTCACTGGGTTTTGGAACCCATGTCCCTTGTCTAGCAAGTACCACCCAACTGAGGGTGAGTCATTTGTCACCAAGCAGTCCCACCGCTCAGCAGTCCGGGATAGGGTAGGCGTGCCTATGCAAATACACTCTCTGACATTCTTTCCACCAGATGTCAGGGTAGAGCTTATCCTGACTCTGCTTACACTTGTATACTTAGGCTGGGAGGGTATTCCCAGTGTCTATAGCTGAAAGACCCTGTAACATATTCCATCTTAAATTTACAAAGATAATTTTTACTGTTTTTCTCTCTTTAATTAAAAGCTTTTCCTGTTTAAGAACCTGATTGTTTTTTAATTCTTGTGTGAGACCCCAGGAGACTGGGTCTGGATCCAGCAGGGAATTGGTGGGGAGAAAGGAGGGAAGGGGGAGAGAAAGGTTAATTTTCTCTCTGTGTTAGGATTACTTTCTCTCTCAGGGAGAATCTGGGAGGGGGAGAAAGAAGGAGGGGGGAAGGTGAATTTTCCTCTCTGTTTAAAGATTCAAGGAGTTTGAATCACAGTGATCTTCCAGGGTAACCCAGGGAGGGGAAGCCTGGGAAAGGCAACGGTGAGGGAAAGGGTTTACTTTCCTTGTGTTAAGATCCAGAGGGACTGGGTCTTGGGGGTCCCCGGGCAAGGTTTTGGGGGACCAGAGTGTACCAGGCACTGGAATTCCTGGTTGGTGGCAGTGCTACAAGTACTAAGCTGGTAATTGAGCTTAGAGGAATTCATGCTGGTACCTCATCTTTTGGACGCTAAGGTTCAGAGTGGGGAATTATACCATGACAAGGTGTGCTACATACTTTCAATATTTTAAAAAAGTTAGGTTTTTTTACACATTAATTGCTTAATTGCATTAATTGCTTAATCGCAGAGAAAACTCTGATGCTTCTTTAATCTTGCTGTATATGTGTGAAGCCCACAGCAATGCAAGACTGCAAAACTATTTCTATGAATCCTTGTGATGTGTGAATTCAGTACATTGGGAGTCATGGCAATAAATGGAGATAGAAAAGCACCACCCTTATTACTTTTACTAGATAACTGGGGAATCTGAGATATTACTGTAATACTACCAAACCTTGCTGGTCCACTCTTCCATTCCTTGCACATCCAAACCTCTCACAGCTTTTTATGAAAGCTGTAGTTTTGCAAGGAATACAGAAATGGGCCTCAAGAGCTTTATTTTACTAGTAATTTGATACAGATCCTATTCTGCTAACATAATTGATTAACAAAACCAAAAATTTCAGTAGGTAACTTATTATGAAATGTCATAGCTAAAAAGGTGGAAAAGTTGTTCTTACTAAAGAGGCAAAACACAATAAATTAAGGCTGATTTCTATGAACATAGGGAATATGTGTTTACTTTAACTTAAAAAAAACCAGAACTCTTAGACCAAGAGTCCTTTTTATGATCTGTACAGAAAAAGAAAAGAAACAAAATAATAAAAAGGATCTGTTTTACAAGCTAAACAAGGCACCATTAGGACTGAGTTGTTCCCATTCCTAGGGTCTATAAACCCACATATGGAAGCATTGACCTGAAGAGGGGAATCAAATTGGCCCTATCAGTCTCTTTTAAAACTTGAGAAAGTTTAAACTAATAATCTTTTCCTAACAAGGCTTTTAAAATAGACATAGATGTAAAAGGCCCACTTCTGAACTCAAACCTTTAACTCCACTGAACTAAGATTGTTTTGATGATCTGTGATGTTCTGGAATGTCTCTTTCTCTTGTTTTCCATATGAAATGTTTGGGATGAGAAATAGACAGTCTTTATATTTTGAAAATATAGGGGATAATTTAGGCAACATGTGAGTTACAATTAGTACTACAGGATTGTAAGAACTGCTTAATTCAAAATCTGTACTGAGGGTTTTTGTTTGTTTGTTTAATTTGAACTCAAACATGTCTTGTCTTGTCTTGTACAGGTGCAAATAAAACATCCTATTACATGTAATGTCATCTGAAGTGAGGCAAAACTACTGTAGTAAGTAAGGAAGGGAAAGAGAAAATCTGGAATAGAGAGGGGTATACAATGCAGAAAGAGCAGGGAAGAGGGTGCCCAGTGAGAACTTTACAAAAGATCCTCATTTTAATGTTGCTGTAATATAATACTTTGACAGGAACACTTATGATTGATAATATGTATGCAGATTAGTAGAGCTGGTAAAATATTTTTGCAATAAGAGTTTTTATGCTTAAAAATAGTCTTTTTCTATTTTTTTATGAAATATATTTTCCCTCTTTTTTAAATCAGTTCTGAAAATTAGCTTTCTAACAAAGGGGATTTTCTCACATAATTAAGGTGAAACAGCTTTTTTTCTCTGTCTGTTATGGTGATAGACTTTCCAGACTGACCTTTTATATAAAGCAATACAACTATTCAAAATACAGAGCAGTATGTTAAAACATGATCATTCCCTTTAGTTTGTATTTTTCACTTATTTCATTTTTATTCATACACTCAGCTTTTCATTGTTAGTGCATGCAGGAGCCACTTTGCCTTTATATTTATTTCCAAAGTCTATTGCTGGTGTAATTAAGCTGATCATGAATTTTATATGCTCTATCAGTTGGGAATGGCAGAAAGTACATGTGTAGATCCTTTGACTGAAATAAATGAGAGAGATTTGTAAATGTTTGAAAAAAGATTGTTAAAAGGTCACAATGTTCCTTACAGTGACATCACAAGCATACTGCATTCAATAACAAACTAAATACATAAGAAATGCATTAAGGTCTGAAAACCCAACAATCCCTCCATCTATAGCTAAATGGTTTACCTATAGCGATATACAGAGTTTGGGCCATAATAAATGGCACTGTTATTTAGGTTAGTCAAGGTTCTTGGACAATAGATAATTTTAGACAGCTAGAAAATATGATTAAATTAGCTGAGGTGTTTTACACCTTGGTATACCCATCCTGGACAGTTTTTAGGGCTATGAGAGTGTGCTGTGGAGGTGAAGAAAAAGCGTCTGTTATAAAAGGGAAGAGACACTAGATTGGGACGTCTGGAAGGAGCTAATCCCATGACACTCTACCTTCCCCAGTTTGGAATTCTCCTCCTACTCTAGCCTGTGTTCATGGTGTGTCTCATTTCCCCTTTGCTACCAGGCCCAACCCACTCCTTGAGTCCAAGCAGCAACAGATGGCAGTAATGCATAGCCGCAGAAGGTGAGAAAGAACTGACACTGTTCTATCCACATAAAGAGAGCTTGGAAGCATTAGGAAGATGACTGCAGCTCAGGTAACGCAGGTACAGAGTAAGAAACCCTTTTCATTGTTCTCTGGTGAGTGAGGAGGCCGCAAATGGGAAGGGTCTTTTCTGGAGCTGAAAGAGTCTGAAAACTTTTTCTAGAATGGGAGCTGAGTTTTCTGATTCCTGTCCTGTGCTTGAGAATCCTAATGCACCAACATAGTGGAAATGATTTAAAATATTTGCAACTGCAGGGAAACACTAAAGATGCCCACTGGCTCCCGGGCCAAAATGGCAAGCTAAGCGAGATTTAATATCCCCACTTGCTGTGATATTATACTTGTCAGATATGTATCTGCTCTGCATGGAGTACACAGTGTGTTTTGGAAATGAGAGTGGTTAAATTGTTTTTGATGCTGTAACTGCATTTCCACATTTTATTTATTTTTAAACAGTGAAAACTTACCTTTAACTATCTGGGTTTTCAGACTTTTGTGTGTTTTTTTAAAAGCTACAAAGTTCTATTAAGGTTTTTCACTGTAAAGAAAATTTTGTCTGAAAAGTTGCTGGACAAAATTAGCATTGTGGGGTTCTATGTCTCTAAAATGACTCCAAGTCAGAAGAGCTTAGTTTATAAGTAAAAATGTTTTTCCCCATCTTCCCACCTTACAAATTCAACTTGAGATCTCAAAAATCAAACTGGATTCCTCCTTTGTAATGCATCTTCATCTGTAATAAGTGTTTTATAGGAAGAATTATACCTCTTGGAAAAACCCATTATCTTAAACGGGTTGCATAAGAGTAAATGATTGGCCCTGTAACTGGAATTTAGTAAGCAATTCTCTTGATGATAAGCAAGAAGAAATAGAATTAACTCACTGCTTCCTAGCTCTTTTGACTCTGCAGGTCTAACATGAGCAGAGAGCAAGGAAAACCTGTTTTTGCCTCACTAAAGTCAACAGATTCAAGCCTGAATATACATGGGGAGCAGATCTGCTGATTGGAAGATGTCATTTCTACAGTCACTTTTCAGATCAGATCACACTTTAAGCTAATGATATGGCTATATCCCTATGTCCACCCTTTTAACAAAACTATAATAGATTTTGTACAAAGTAAGGTATCAATTGAAAACTCATAACTTGCTGATCATTATTGTCTTGGTAAAATATGTGTGGCAACATTGTAAGCAAAGTTATATTACTCTACTGTATAACGTTTCTGAGACGCATCCCAAGTTTAGAAAAGCAGGCACAAACTGGTTCCTCAGAGACAAAAGTCAAAATGACACATCAGCCAGGTGTCAACAAAATCAGATGGACTATCACCTGGTTAAGTGGCCTTTCTTTGGCAGGCAAAAGGATGTGACAGAGAAGTTTACGTTTTGGCAAAGAAGCAGCTGGAAGTTCCAGTTTCCCCAGACTTTCTGTCTCCTGAACCCCAGCAGCAGATGATACATAAAGAAGAGGAAAAGGAAAACGGTGAGGAACAGAGGCCCCAAATTGTTCATCTCCTTTCATCTCTACTCACAGCACCAACAATGCCTGAAGGACAAAGACATGAACACTGAAACTGGGGAAAGGGTCCTGACTGAAAGGAATCCAGCCAGTAAGACTGCTAAAGCATGCAGTGAGAGAAACTCTTGCTGTGAATTCATTTAGCTTGTTAAGTTAGGTATTAGATGTTTTATGTTTTGTTTATATTGTAACCAATTCTGACTTTTTACCTCATTATTTTTAATAATTTAAAATCTTCTTTCTCTAGTTAATAAACTTGTTTTATTGTTTTATCTGAACCAGTGTGTGTTTGGATTGAAGTATTTGGGAAACTCCATTTGAGATAGCAACATTGGTGCATATCATTTTCTATTGATGATGAGTTTGTGTTGTCCAGGAAGGTGCATATTTGTGGGGGCAGTACAAGATGCACTTTTGGGGGGAAAGTCTAGGAGTGGGAATTTATTTGTGTTGCTCTGTAATGTAATTCATGGGTGAGTGGGTGGCTGGCTATAGTACTCATACAGAATAGCTTGGGGTGATTTACATGCTGGAGGCTGTGTGTGGCCAGAGCAGGAGTGGTTGCTCTCAAAGAAAAGCAGTGCAAAAGGCACACCAGGTTGGAGAATTGAATGGACATTGCTGTCCATCAGTTCAGATTGCACCTTGGATAATGTCACTTATGTACTTACAGCTGTAACATCAGTTGAAGGAAGATGTTTATATATGAGAATTTTCTTTGACTTGGGACCCTTTTAAAAGAGGCTCTGAGTGACAATTTTAAGTACTTTATTGGCTTGAATGCTTCACATTGGCTGGTGCTAGAGTTGTCACCTGACAGTGAGGCAAAAACTGAAGTGAACTGTGACCCTATCTCCATTCTAGCCCCTACCACCAAAACAAGGTCCATTCATCAAGCCAAATCTGCTTTATCTGGGATGGGTGGACAGAAGGTAGTAGGAGGGATGTGAACATGAAAGGCATTGGGGAATATGATCAAGTGATGTGTGGAAAAGAGGAGGCATTGGTAAGAGGGAACTGAGTTCTCTTATTGCAAAACAAAGTTTCTAACAATTTAGTGATAGTGGAATTTATATTCCATTACTACACTTAGATCTGAGTGGTATGGGCAAATGTAAGTGGATGGTGAATATGTTTGATTAGTACAACCCCTTTTCTTAGTTGGCATACCCTTGTTTGTGATTTCAGAGGTTTGCAGTTAACCTGTGGAACTCATTATCAGTGGATGTTGTGAATGCCAAAATTATAACTAGGTTAAAAAAAACAATTTGATAAGCTCATGGTGGATAAATACATCAATGGCCATTAGCCAAGATGGTCAGAGATACAACACCATGCTTTGGTGTCCCTAGACCTCCAACTATCACAATCTGAGACTGGATGACAGGGGTTGAAATAATCAAAATTGCCCTGTTTTATTCACTCCCACTGAAGCATCTGGCACAGGCCACTGGCAAAAGACAGGACACTGGGATAAATGGACTATTGGTCTGACCCAGTCTGTCTCTTATATTCCTTCTGAAACATGTCACATTCTGTGAATATCTATCTCATCGTAGAGCCTGGCTGTTTAGCCTCTGTCCTATTTCCCAAGACTTAGCCCTGTCTTGTTGTGAACAATTTCTAAAGACATCATCAAGTGTTGACTAATCATCTGTTAGCAGAGAAGAAACTGTTTTGTTTTGTTACTATGTTTGTTTTCACTAACTTAATTGTAGTTTTGCAGAGATCCTTTGTTCTGTGTTTAAGAAACATCAGTTGAGAGCAGGTGAGAACTGTGCACATGGTAGCACCTCCAAATTCTCACATTAAGAGTGGAAGTGATGCACTTTAAAATTCTCTGCTTTAGTGCCCAAGAAATCAGGGTGATCAAGCAAACTCAGTAAACCTCCCCATGCTTTTTCCAACCCAAACCATGTGGTTAAGTAAAAAAACATGCATGTGCAAGTTACAAACATAAAGGAGCAGGCTACAGATGATTCAGAGTGTTCTGGTTTTTTTACATTTCCTGCTGTGCTGTCACACACACACAACACCAGGGAGCATGGGGGAGATGCAGAGAGGGGAACTCAGTTGACACAGCCAAGATATTGTCTCCAATGGCTGGGAGGGAAAAAACAGGATGAATGGCTTTTATTTATGTGGGACAGAGGAGTGCCAAGTGTATTGTGTTTCAGTGAAGACCAGGGCAGGCTTTAGGATAATATAATTAACAGGCACAAATAAATGGTAAAGCAGATGCAATCCTGATGCTGCTATGGTCTAGTCTGGCTCTGCTCCCCATCTGAGGCCAGTCACTCAGTAGAAGAGGCTTATCAAGGAGCTATACCAACAAAGACTAGTGTAGATGCATCTTATACTGCCAAAAAATATATTTTTGCTGCCCAAGCAAAATAAGCTATGCTCTCTAAAGCATTTTTATGCTGCTATAACTGCATCTACACTAGGGTATTTGCTGGTATAAATATCTCATAGAAATCACACACCTAACAGATAGTGCTGAACTGAAGAATGTTTCTAGTGTACACCTGGTTTCAGTTCCTGCCTAAGTGTGGATTTAGGTCAGTCTCCTGGAAGTGTGGCATATTGTCCTATGTGATGTGTGGCAATTTTATATTTTCTGCAGATACTTAATCCTTTAAAGCATGGCAGGGAGTGCAATGTGTGTTTCGTGCTTCAGGCAGAACTCTTGGTATATCTGCAAGAAATTTCATTGCCTTTTCTGTGTAATGCTTACTGATTCAAAGATTCACTTTACTCACTAGAAAGGCAAAGTCTCATGCTTTATTCTTAAAACAAAGGAAATCTTGTACATTACTCCAACTCCACATGGAGGAGACTTCTAGCCGCATTAACTTCCTCGCTTCTACTGACAGATGTAAAAACAGATGTATTTCTGATTCTAAATGAGCTGCTCCCTTTCCTATCCAGACACGCTGAGCTGCAAAAACCTCACTGAAAAGGGTCCTGGATGGCTACATTTGGAATTTCAAAGCGCTGCCCTGGCAGCGCTGCGGGAGCGCTGCCGGGGCAGCGCTTTGAAGTGTGAGTGTAGTCAGAGCCGCAGCGCTGGGAGAGAGCTCTCCCAGCGCTGCACGTAAACCACATCCCTTACGGGTGTAGCCTGCAGCGACTCCCAGCGCTGCTGCCCTGATTACACTGACGCTTTACAGCGCTGTATCTTGCAGCGCTCAGGGGGGTGTTTTTTCACACCCCTGAGCGCGAAAGTTGCAGCTCTGTAAAGTGTGAGTGTAGCCATGAGGGAAGGGGGTGAAGTGTACTTGAGGACTTACAAAGATGTGGGGCAATGATGCTAAACTCCACAGTCTGTGGTCATGGCTACACTTACAGTTTTGCAGCGCTGGTAGTTACAGCTGTGTTCGTACAGCTGTGTAGGGCCAGCGCTGCAGTGTGGCCACACTGACAGCTACCAGCGCTGCAGTGTGGCCACATTTGCAGCACTTGCAGCGCTGTTGGGAGTGGTGCATTGTGGGCAGCTATCCCACAGAGCACCTCGTCCCATTTTGGCGCTGTGGCTTGTGGGAAGGGGAAGGAAGTGTGCGGGTCTTTCCGCTTCCTGTTCCAACGCCCCGTGGTGCTTTGCTGCACATTCCGAGCAGTTTTGCGGCATTGTGAGTCTGCAGCGTGATTTCTGAGATTTCTGTTACAAATGGAGCCTGAGCTGCTGAGGACCTTGCTGATGAATGTTGCCAGCACATCACACATGGCAGTGGAGCTATTCCTTCAGCTGCAAAGTGACAGTGAGGAGTCAGACGATGATATTGAAACGCCTGACGCTCAAGACACTCAATTGCTTATGGCAGTAACAGACGTGCTCAGCACCGTGGAACGGCGCCTTTGGGCTCGGGAAACCAGCACTAAGTGGTGGGATCACATCGTCCTGCAAGCCTGGGATGACGAGCAGTGGCTGCAGAACTTTCGGATGAGAAAAGCCACTTTCATGACACTGTGTGCTGAGCTCGCCCCTACCCTGCGGCGCAGGGACACGAGATTGAGAGCTGCCCTGCCAGTGGAGAAGCGGGTGGCTATTGCAATCTGGAAGCTGGCAACTCCAGACAGCTACCGATCGGTGGCGAACCAGTTTGGAGTGGGAAAGTCCACCGTTGGAATGGTGCTGATGCAAGTTTGCACAGCCATTAACCGCACCCTGCTAAGAAGAACTGTGACTCTGGGGAACGTGCAGGACATTGTGGATGGCTTTGCAGAAATGGGTTTCCCTAACTGTGGAGGGGCAATAGATGGGATGCATATTCCTATTCTGTCACCACCCCACCTGGCATCAGAGTACGTTAATCGCAAGGGGTATTTCTCCGTGGTTCTGCAAGCGCTTGTGGATCACCGTGGGCGTTTCACTGACATTTACTCAGGATGGCCTGGAAAGGTGCATGATGCATGCATCTTTCGGAACAGTTCCTGTTCAGGAGGCTGAGGGCCGGGACTTTTTTCCCAGACTGCAAGATCACAGTAGGGGACGTCAAAATGCCCACTGTGATCCTTGGAGACCCTGCTTACCCCTTAATACCATGGCTCATGAAACCGTATACAGGGAAGCTTGACAGGAGCAAGGACTGGTTCAACTACAGGCTGAGCCGGTGCAGAATGATGGTGGAGTGTGCTTTTGGCCGTTTGGAAGCCCGCTGAAGGTGTCTTTATGGGAAGCTAGATTTGGGGGAAAGCAGCATCTCCGCTGTTATATCCGCGTGCTGTACCCTCCATAATATTTGTGAAGGGAAGGGTGAAAGATTCAGTGAGGAATGGACCTCCGAGGTTCGACGCCTAGAGGATGAATTTGCATAGCCAGAGAGCAGGGCTACTAGGGAGGCCCAGGAAAGGGCTTCAAGGATTAGGGATGCCTTAAGGGAGCAATTTGATGCTGAGAGCCAACAGTAATGTTTGGTGCCTTTGCTGTGCTTTGTTCTATCTTGGGGTACAATATTTACCACTTCCTGCAATAATAAAATGTATTGTAAAAGCCATAAATTCCTTTATTCAAAGTACAGTACATAAAAGGCCATGGGGGTTAGGGTGGTGGACTGTACATTCATAGGTTTGAATATGTCCTGTTTGGATTACTGTTCAATGTCTGCTGCACTTCAGGATTACTATGCTGCAGGGTAATGGAGGTGGAGTGCACAGGGTAAGAATTGTAGTTATCAGGGCTGGTAGGTGATCGTACAGGTGTTGGGGGCAGCTGGGGGTAATAAGAAACTGGCTGCTGGAGAAAGGTGTTTTGTGCAAATACTGGGGAACAAGAAAGAGAGCTTTGGGAGGGGTGTGGGTTACCACGGTACAGATCTGCCTGCATGGCTACGAGAGACTCGAAAGACTCAGTTTGGCGAGCCAGGAGGCTTATCATCTGCTTTGAGGTTTTTTTGGTAGCCAATTCCTTTCTCCTGCTTTCTGTTTGCCTCCACTCATACATTTTCTCTCTCCATTCCTGCGTCTTCCTACTTTCTCTGTTGTAGTGAATCATAACTGCTTTGATCAATTCTTCTTTTGATTTTCGGGGATTTTTTCTCAAGTTCTGCAACCGACGTGAGGCTGGTGATCCGGCTGCATTAGTCAAGGTCACTAAAAAAAACATAGATAGAAACATGTAATACACAGAGGCTACATTGTTTATTATCACACAGTGAAGGAGTTTTTAGACTTTTTGTAGCATCCTTCCCACATACCTAACATAACACAGAGAGGCCAGGGTTAGCGAAGGCATGGCGAGCAATGGGGTGAGTGTTTCTGCCCCGACTGCATCTGGGAGGGGGAATTGACCGATGGGTCACTGGGGTTTATCTGCACTGGGTACAGGAGGTAGCAGGTGTCCTGCACAGGGGACAGTAGTGAACAGGAAGGTGGCGAGCTGCTTCCGGGGGGGGGGGGCGGTCCACGTAACTGCCGGCCTGCTGGTGAGGGGGGGGGAAACGCACAGCTGTGCTGGCTGCCTGCTGGGAAGGGAGGGGAGAGACCGGAGGGCACCGCGGGGCTGGCTGCCTGCTGGGAAGGGTGGGGAAAAACCGGAGGGCACCACGGGGCTGGCTGCCTGCTGGGAAGGGGGGGGAAGACTGGAGCACACCGCAGGGCTGGCTGCCTGCTGGGAAGGTGGGGGAGAGACCGGAGGGCACCGTGGGGCTGGCTGCCTGCTGGGAAGGGTGGGGAAAAACCGGAGGGCACCACGGGGCTGGCTGCCTGCTGGGGGGGGGGGGGGAAAGACCGGAGCGCACCGCGGGGCTGTTTACGTGCTGGGAATGGTGGGGGAGAAGACCGGAGGGCTCCGCGGGGCTGGCTGCCTGCTGGGGGGGGGGAAGACCGGAGTGCACTGCGGGGCTGTTTACGTGCTGGGAAGGGGGTGGGGAGACCGGAACGCACTGCGGGGCTTGGGGGGGGACCGCGAACCTGGCGCCCTGCACTCAAGTATCCCTAAATTCTCAACAGGGTTTCCTACTGCCAGATATATCACTGCTGCGTGTTACCTGGGAAGAGAGGGAGGGTCTTCTACAGCAATGTGGATTCCGCCCTGGCCCCTATGCAGCTTGCCTGTGTGCAGCCATGGTCCCCCCACCCCTCACTGCACAGTGGATTGGATGAGTTAGCCTGACCGGGACAAGGACCACGGTGGCTCTCCCGATAAACTTGAGAAAGCACATTGTGCACGCTCTGGCTGCAACTTTTCAAGAGATTACCAAGGCAGATTACAGAGACGTGATAGAGCAAATCAATGGGTTATGCCATGTTTAGGCATGCATGCAGGCAGCCATAACCCAAACCCTCCTCTCCCAAAACATAAAAATCTGCTTACCCCGAGCACGCTCCTCAGTTTCTTCCTCACCAGCAACTTCCAGCTGCTGCGACTGGCTAGCCTCCTCCTGGCTTGAGAAGAGCTCCTGGCTGCATGCCTCCTGGGACTCCGGGGTGTCTCCCTCCATGCCAGTAGCCTCACTGTCGGCTTCCTCTACACCCTCCCCCACTTCTCCCTGCTCTGAACTCTCCATCGTGGTCCTCAGATTGGCAGTGGGGTCACACCCAAGTATGGCATCCAGCTCCTTCTAAAAACGGCAGGTTGTGGGGGCAGCTCCTGAGCAGCGATTTCCCTCACGGGCTTTGCAGTAAGCACTCCTCAGCTCTTTTATTTTGACCCTGCACTGCAACGCGTCCCATTCATGGCCCCTTCTCAGCAAGGACTGCGATATCTGCCCATAGGTATCATAATTTCTCCTTCTGGAGCGCAGCTGTGCTTGCACAGCTTCCTCACCCCAAACACTGATGAGGTCCTGCAGCTTGGAATTGTTCCATGCTGGGGCTCGTTTGGGGCGTGAAGGCATGGTCGCTGATTGATTGAATGATTGATTGCACTCCACAACTGGCTGAGCAAACAGGAAGGGGATTTTTAAAATTCCTGGGGCTTTTAAAGGAGGGGTCAGCTGAGCCCAGGGCAGTGGAGTGTGCATGATTACCAGAGAGGCTTCTAAGGTATGCTGGGATACCTCCTTATACCCCGGAGGTCAATAAAAGTGCTGGTGGGTGTCCACACTTGCTGACCAGCGCTGGATCACCAGCGCTGGAATCCCTACACCCGAGGCTCGACCGGGTGTACAGCCAGCGCTGCAACCAGGGAGTTGCAGCGCTGGCTGTGCTTTGCAAGTGTGGCCCCATCCTAAGTTGCAGCGTTGTAACCCCCTCACCAGCCATGGCCTGTGTTTTGTAGTGTTGCCATGGCCTGTGTTTTGTTAGTCGATGAGCTCTAGAGCTAAGGAGAACTACTAGAGCTGGTGGAAAAAGATAAAATTAAAAAAATAAAAAGAGGAAAATTGTCATTTCTTCCTTTAGTTTTTTGTTGAAATCAAGATGAAAATTTAGTCAAAAATCCAATTTCAGAAAGCTTTTACTAGCTCTAAGAACCATGGGGTCTTGTCTGAAGGAAGAATCCCCTTGTGCTAATTACAACCAAGTCGCATGTCTCTTCTACCATGAGGGATACTAAAAGAAACAGGCAGCCCTCTTTCATTCTCTGCTGATTTGAAGGCTGTTCTGCCTTCTTTTTACTTTTGTTTTTCCCCTCTCCACCTTGAAGTGGAGGGGAATACAGGGGACATAGTCTGTGGCTATCCAGAGGCAGGATAAAAAGCTATTCCTTGGAGTGCTTGCAAACTCAAACAAAATCTGCAGGTTGGCAGATGCAATTTGAACTCCAGCCAAGGCTGATTTGAAATACATTTGTGCTTTGATTTAAGCAGTTCATACTATTCTGCTTATGCTGCATGTTATCTTTCTTCTTTTGATTTCTGGAGTCTATCTGAGTGCCACAGCTGGAGTTATATGATACTCTCTGGCACCTTCTATTGAATGAACACAGTTCAAGAAGTCCTTTTTGTTTTGGTTTGGTTTGGTTTTATAATGCTGTATTATGAAAGATCTGATATTGCTCATATTACCATTTTGGTAACCCTTACCCTAACCCTAAGCTATTTTGCCCATTTGAAAAGAGAACTTAGTTGATTCCTCTGAATGGACTGGCCCATGGCCAGCTGCTGACAAACTACACCATAGTTTGTATAGTCTCTTTAAGATAGGTGAGAGGGCTTGTTTTGTGAAAAGTGGCTGAAAAAAAGCCATAAGTGGCCATGGAGAGTTTGTTTCCAGCTATGGCATACCTTTTCTTTTATTCTGATCATTGAGCTTCATACCTCTGCTTTGCCTGAGACTATCAGCAAATATCTGCTCCTTAGCAGTGTCTAGTCACCCCTTTGGCCTACTTTCCCCCACAAAGAATCACTGAATATTTTGCTGCTTAGCTGCCTTACGTGATCACCTATTCTGTTTCTGTGCAAGAACTGGTCCTGTCTATTACTTTTTGAGGAACAACAGTTTTAGAAAACTTTTATTTTTGTAGTATTGATACACTTCCTTTGAATCCCCATCTAGGAGAATACACTCCATTATGAATTTCTGTTCTGTAAATTGGATTTATAAATCTGCTCTTTCTAGACTTAGTGTTACTTGTCTTATCCTGCCTCTAGTTTCCAAAACCCAATGCTATATTATCTATAGTTTTGATTTAGAAATCATTATTTTAAATCGGGTTCTCAAACTTCATTGTACGGCGACTTTTTCTGACAACAAAAATTACTACACGGCCCCAGGAGAGGGGACTGAAGCCTGAACCAAAGCCTGATCACTGCTTCACCAGGTGTGGGGGCCAAAGCCAAAGCCTGAGCCTCACCACCCAGGGCAGGGAGGCCAAAGCCAAAGCCCAAAGGCTTCAGTTCCAGCATGGAGCTTGTAACCTGAGCCTCACCATTCAGGGCTGAAACCTCAGAGTTCAGCCCCAGGTGGAGGGGCTCAGGCTTCAGCTCTGACCTTGGTCCCCGGCAAGTCTAAGCCAGCCCTGGTGACCCCATTAAAATTAAAACTCCACAGTTTTAAACATATGATTTATCTAACACATGCAACAGCTTTAGAAGTCTAGAAATGTATTTATACACTATACAACAGATTTACTAATCCTACACCATATTTTATAATCCTCCCCTAGGTTTATAAATCCTAACCAATATATGGAATTTCTCTGATTAATTTACAAGTCATCCCAATGAATCCTAAATTAAAAAGGGGAAGATTTGTAAATCCCTTTCCGACACTTACTGTTCTCTCTTTCTGTTTTCAGTTCATAGATCTTGATGAGCTTTCCTCACCCCTGATATCTGCTTCTTTCCTAAATGTCAACTTTATTAATAAGCCACATAAAAGTTTACACAATGTCCATGCTACAGTCTGATTGGATAAGTGACTCTGTAACAGCAGACATAGCACTTTCTGCTGAGCCCTCCCTGGTTTTCTCAAGCTAAGCAATACTAGAGACAGTCACTGATTGATAGGAGAGCCCAATGAGTATTCAGTATGGTTTAGTAAGTGGTGCTATTGATTTAGTTGAAGGCTCATTCTCCAATGAGTATCTCTTAAGTCAATGCTCTAACATGGTGTTTGATTGCATTGTGCCACTGAAGAAGGCTTCCTAGGGTATTTGGACAGTTTCTCTTTCCTCTTGAAGCCTAACTGTGTTTGTAGCAACAGTCTATAGCTCTACAAATGCTTTCGACCCACTTTCAGTTATAAACACCACAATACAAATACAAACAAGAGAACCCCACTTTTGCCCAGGGTTTGTGGTTACTCAAGAGCAGATTTCTCCACCATAATCACAATAAATCAAGGAAAGTCAACCTTCATTCACGCAGTTTAACATCGAGACATCACGTTATCCAAACACAGTCAAGGACTCTTCACCTCTATGGCTAACACCCATGCACTTCCAACACCATGTGAGCACCAGACACAAAACCTTAGCTCCAAAGACAGCAGGATGAACATATAAGGGGGAATTTTCAAAAGCGTTCAATTCTTTTTCAGAAGGGCCCACTTGTTCTGCTGCATGATCCCAATAATGCCCACTGACTTCAGTGGAAATTACTGGTATCCTACAGTGGAAGAACAAGATCTAAGAATGGCCAAAAGAAAAGTGTGAAAATCAGTAGTGGTGCTAGCAGCACAAGCATTGCAGTAGTGGGGTCACTCTGTGCTAGACACTGTCCAGGTAGAATATAAGCAGCCATTTTTGGCTGACCCGAAGCCTTAGCTATCATTGTATGAAAAATCTTTGTAGTAGAAACTGTTCAAAACCAGAACTTAGATGAGAACCCCGTTGAATTTCAGGGATGATGGTAAAGTGAACATCTCTTCCCACAGTTCTGGTTCTGAATGGTTCCATAACTGGAGAGGCCTAGTTTTCAGTTCTGGCTGGGACCACCAGAGTGGAAATCTTTCAACAGCTGATTTTTCTCGAGATTTTCACCATTTGGGACTGAAATGTTGTGATACCAGGTCACAAGAGATCAGCACCATCGAATTAGAAAGCAATCATAATTTATATTAAAAGTGAACTCAGCCTTAACCCATTTGTCATTATGTATCATTCGGATTGTGATAATGCTCAGATTATGGCTCAGACTCTGTGCTTTCCAAGCAGAAAGGACAGAGTCCCTGTCTTGCAAAACCACTAAACAACTCTTCCTTGGTCTATCTCTATTTTGTTTAAAACATGCTAGTCTAATCCTAACTGAATTTTTAGTTGCCCCACTATGCCTGTTATAGTACTTCAGAATCACTTCAACCCAATATATATGTTTGGTCATCTAACTGGTGGACAGAAAATACCTTATTTTCTTAGGATTATGAAGCTGAACTGCTATGACAGAGAATAGAATTGCACTAGGTCAAAAGACAGCTAATCAATGCTGTGCATAGTGAGAAGGAATATTTCCAGCAGACATGGAATGATTCGACTCCAGGAGCAAATAGCTTTTTTTACTTGTTAATTCCCGCATAAAATAGTCTCAGTTTCTTTCATTATTATTTTTCAGTAGAGAATGAAGGGATTTGAACCCTTCAGCTATTGTAGAAATACATATACATCATCCTAGCCATTTGTTTGGTTGTCACTCTGGAAAATGCTAGTGTAAGGATTAAGGCTGTAACCTAACCCCAACATTTAGGATTACAGCCTATGTTTGAAACCGTTCAGCGTGAACAAAAGACTCCTGTGAGCTCAATACAAGTGTATGTTTGCTTTTTGAAAATTATTATAAATTTGAAATTATAATGAATAAAAATGAAGCAGTAAGAAAATGCTACTTAGTGTGACAGAGCCAGAAAGTGAAGTCCTCCGTTCATCTACAAAAGAGATTTAGCATAGTCAGCTGCTGTGGAAGCTTCATCACATTGCCTTGTTATTGGGCCCAATTCCCCATTGCCCTGCACATTACAAAATATGTGTAAAATGGTTCTGTTTTGGCCTGGTAGCATTTTACACTCACTTGTATAAAGGACTGCAAACCATGAGGGAACTGGATTAGACTAATTGTGTCTTGATTGGTTTTTCTGAGAAGAGTATCAAGAACGGCTACAAACATCAGTATGCGCCAACTGTGAAGGTAGTTTTGGTAACTTGGAGTCTTCCTATTAGACTACTGATTCATGTCATGTCTACCACTAAACGGCCATCTTATGGTAATTGCTTTTGATGGCAGATTCAAAATTGTGACCCAGGAGATGAAGAGTTCCATATTTCATTACCAGCTCCCGTGAGATACATCTTGCTCCACTCTCAACCCCTCATAACAATATTTGATATGATGTTCCCAAAAGTGAGTGAATGAATAAATAAATACAGATAGACAGACTTCAGATTTCTATCTGGGAAGATTTCTATGTAGAAGGCCACTATAAACTAGTGAAATGACTGAGCAGAAAGAAACCACAACAACAGGCAATGAGGTCTGTTCAGCTGGAACCCAAAGCACGGTAACATGAGCTAAAAGGGTGAGAAAAAACATCTCTGGACCTTGGAATTAGACAGTCCTTATGGCCCTGCCTTTCCTCAGGCATCCTCCCCATTCTGTCTCTCTCCAGTAGCGTCTCTTATAGCCCTTTCCCTGAACATATGTGGAAGAGATATGAAAGGTAGAATTAAACTCTTGAGTACCAGTGACCAGATAGTGCCCTACATCTTGTCACAGCCATCTTCAGCGAAACTGGGTACTACGTCTATCTGGTCATTTCATATCATATTGACGTCATCCCAGTCCTAAATTAACTTCCCTCCTCCTCACTTCCAGATCAGTCTAAGCTCCTATGTGTTGACTGATCTGGACACCCTCTATAAGCGCATTCAGTTTTCATGTTGATCATCTGGTTTGCTTTAATGTCTGTACAAATGTCAGAAAAGAAAAAGAAAAAAATGATATTAAACAGTACGCTGAGGCAGGTTCCATTCCACTTTGCTCAGGAACAAAAATCTTGTGCTTCTCAAACTGATGGAAATGAGACTGTTGGACATATTTTCAAAGTCTTCACAGACAAAAGGAAATCAGAAATATCACACTATATTTATAAAAATTATATGTAGTAAAGTGATGTCATGGATCCACAGGATTGGTGCTAAAGCCCCAGCTTTGGAACAGTCTTTAGGAGGAACTCCTCCAGTGTGCCAGACCCCCAAGGGGTCTCATTCTTCTGGACCAGAGTAAGCCATGCATCCTCACTGCCTCCTTATACTGAATGTCTGGGACTCCAGCACTTCTCTTTCACACTGTGAGCTCTGTTCAATGAGTCCAACGGAGCTAGATTCCTGGAAGAGGCTTGTACAGTCTTCAGGGATCCAACATATGTCTACACTTAAATCGCTACAGCGGCATAGCTGCAACTCTGCAGCTGTGCCACTGTAGTGCTTCAGTGTAGACATTACCTATGCCAAGGGGATGAATTCTCCCATAGGCATAGGTAATCCACCTCCCTGAGAGGCAGTAGCTAGGTTGACAGAAGAATTTTGCTGTGGACCTGGCACTGCTTATGCTGGGGGTTAAGTAGGCATAGCTATGGCTCTCCAGGGTGTGGATTTTTCAATGTACGTTCCCAGTGTATACCAGCCCCAATGTACCTCACCAAGCACTTGCAGTGATACTCAAACAGTGTTGTCACAACAGTAAGGTTTATTAGTCACCTGGGACATAGCACAAGAAATCCTTAGGTTAGCGTAGAGAAAGGAAGGCTAAAGCATAGACTGAGTCCATTCTGGTTAGCCCAGAGCTCAGCCAAGCTGCAGTGAACTCCATGTTCAGGCTCAGTCTTTCTCTCCCTCTGTGTGACCTTCTTGGTCAGTTCCCAGGTGAGAACCTTGTCGCCTTCCAGCAGCCAGTTTTTATCCCTCCCGCCCCCTCCCCTCCCCAAAACCTTCACAGTCCTTTGTTCTCAAGCTGGGAGATTTTGCCCAGCTTCCCTGATAAGAGATGGTTGGGTCCTCCTCTGAGTGGTTGGTTGCTATATGCCAATGTCCTAGTGAGTGGATTTGCCATTGTCTTCTCAGATTCTCCACTGATATGGGGTCAGCCTCAGCCAGTCCTTTTTAATGACTCATTCAGACTTAGAAAGCTAGGAGTCATTCATACCTATGTCTTATAGCCAGCCCTGTGAGCAAACAGTCCTTCCCACTCCTCCAGTAACAATGCAACACATAGGAAAAACTGAGGCCCACATAGGGCTCATAAAAGTATTACAGAAAATTTCCACTTTCTCACAAGCGAAAACTGTCATTTCATCCTACTGTAACAAAGCTCTCACTTTGTCTTTGTGAGTCTTCTCTGAGATTTGAGAGATGTTGTCTCAGGCAAGAGTTTGCATTTACCTAAGGTTTTATAAACAAACTCAGGCAAACATAAACCATCCAATAAACAAGAAAACTTATTAAACCAAAATTCCCCAAAGTCCTAGTCTTATTTGCAATGTCCCTCAAAACTAGGAGGCCTAATGGAAACTTACCTGGGCGTACACCTTATTCAACACCTGAGTCTCTGGGTTGCTAATGTAGTTCTTTTATCCATTTAAGCTTCCTCTCAGGACATTTGCCTGTAAATATCAGGTGATCATGGCTGCCCTTCGTAATTCTACTTTGAGAGCCCTACAGGTCTCTCCAAAACCAACCAACTGTTCATGCCAACCACTTATGGTTTTTAAAAACCACAAAGCTTTGATTTAACCAGAAGAAACATAAATGCAACCATTAACTCTTCTACCTCTTTCTCCACTAGGGAAAGGCTAAGTTTATAATAGCCCAGTCATGCTCACCTTTCTGATTACAGTCTAGATTCCTTCTTTAGGATCCTGCTTCCTCACTCCTCAGATGTCAGCAGACAATCTTCAAATTCAACCTCCCAAAATTTCAAACGAGCAGTCTGGGTGGAGCTTCTGTTCTGGAGACCAAGCCTGTGTGTCTCTGTGAGCCTAGCAACATGTTCTTTTTAGTCTTCATTCCTCAGCATACAATTTCTCTTACCATCTACTCTTATATCTCATTTCAAACAACTCCAAGTTAACATACTCCCTTTCTCCACAAACTGTTCATCGCTTCTTTCCGTACAGGTGTTAAAATCTATATTCTTGAGTGAGAATGTACCAGAAGCCTCCCACATATATAACAAAGCATGAGCCCAGTCCGGAGTGGTGCTCAATGCATCTTCTGAGATCCTGAGCACCCCTAATTCCAACTGAAATCAATGGGAGCTAGGAAAGCTCAGCCACTTGTAGAAGGCACTCAGGACCTTGTACAATTGGACCTACAAAAGCTGTGCGGGCCTTCTCAACTAATGCCACATTGCAGGGATCCCCCTTGCCTGTGTCGGTGTGTCTGGCCCACTCTCATTGCTGGGCTGCTCTTGTCAAATCCCTGCTTCCTCTTGCAGAATCAGAAAATTGGCGCAGGGGCCAAAGGGCACAACATAAATCCATCTTTGCTTCTCTGGCTTTCAGAAGGTGAAACTGGATAAGAACCAGGCACTGAACAGAGCAGATGCACACTTACAATGTAAAAAGTATTAAATATTTGAAAGTGCTGTATTCTATAGTTTCGTTTCTTGTTAACATGGGTCTAACATAAAGAATTAGAGGAGGCACAACATAATATGATTCAGCGCATACTTACTGAAAAAAACACAGTGTAAGATTTTGACCTGTTCGATAGACCCTTCCTTTGGCTGTTTATATACACAGGTTAATTACCACTGTGCACCACATACAGGGCACTGTTTGCTCCTCTAGTTTAAGAGCTCATTCAGAACTAATAAAAAAAGGAAGAAAAATAACAAAGAAAGAGACAATAGGCTATAAAAGGTTGAGAGGTCTTACAAAGAGTGAAGCAGCCAGAAAATCAATCCCAATAAAAAGCCTAGTTATCTAATTGATGTACATGTTTATTTGATACTTTGCTTATAAAACTTGCATGGGAGGGGGAGGGAAATAGCCAGAGAATTTATTGAATATGCCTGGTCCACTTGCTGACTTTTGCATTCCTTTTTACATTCCAGTTCAAGATTGCTCTTGTTGGAATTCTACTCCATTGCATAAGGTGAGACAGTTCAATTATTTAATCATATTGCTGCTATTGACTTAGGAAGCCATCAGCACTAAAACATACACTCCTTATTTTGTTTATATATCATTACCTAACCTTGTTTGACCTCTTTCTGTTCAAATGTGGGATGAACTTATGATCACAAAGTACAATTAATTTGAAATAGTATTGGAAACTGTTTGTAGCTTAGTTACTTTATACTTTCAGGGGCATAGTCAGGACATTTTTAATGATCAGGCTGAGTGATGGTTTGGTTTGATACTTTTAAAAGTGTGTTCTATACAGTAAATAGCTTATGAAACTGATGAACGCTTGTTAGAATTCTTTCCTTACTGAAATTTTATGATGTTAGTTTTCAGTTAATTAACTATAAGTACAATCATTTGATTTATTTTTTTTTAAAAAGGAAATCTCTTTCATGCTTTGCAAGTTGCAAAAATCACAGAACCTATATACAGCTGAGATTCAGGTAATTTGTTTTACATCTATATTGATTGCCTTAGAATTATGATGACTTTAGTGCTCATGGAATGGAGGAACTAAAAATATTAGCTGCAAGCATAGTGTTGGTGGTGGGTAACCATGAAGGCTACCCAGAGTCATATTCTGATACCTTTGTTTGCTCTGGACTTCAGTGGGGCTACTAGCAGAGTAAGTTGCTTGTCAACAAGAGGAAGATTATCAGAATCTGACCTACAAATTTGTTAACACACCTTTATCCATAATATTCCTGATTTTCTAGATCTGAGCTCCACTGCAGTGTTGCCAATGTATTATTACACACATTTCAGAACATCCTCTTTTGATGGGACTGACAGGCCCCACATCGGCAAGGAGAGGGTTAATGACAGGTTGTGGCCCCAAATGACTTTGCGCTGGTACACCTGCAGCATATGTCAGGCATGGGGAGATGATTTAAAAGGAGACCTAGCCCATGTCAGGGCTGACCAGGAAGGAGAGATGAGCTCTGCTTCCCTTAATGTGAGAAAAGACCGGTTGAAGCCCAGAGACTGAGGTAGCTTGCCAGTTGGATGAACCTCCTGACTGAAGGGATGACCATACTCTGGGAAACCAGATGGAGTGCTGGTTATTTGAAGACAGCCCCTGAATGGAAAGTCGGGGGCCTGCCAAAGGTTTGTCAAATGACCCTGTTCTGAGTTGGTGTTCTTCTTGATTTCTTTTGGACTTTAACACCCTGAAAGGGGAAGGAGAGAAGCATGCCTTGGCTGGGCCCGAAACACCACTACATCAGATCTCAACAAAGGCAGTGACCTATCAGAAGAAACCCTTTGGTTGGATGAGTCAGTCCTGGGCCACCCGGGTGTGCTGTAATGGTAAACCCGATCATTCCTCTACTATGCAGAACATGTCTCACTTGAAGAGACATTGCCAATTATGCTAACTTGCATAGTTGCTTTGCAATATAGCAAACAGCCCCTCATGACTGGGATAAGAATTCCAAAGTCATTTACATTTAATTTGTGCCCTAAGCAAGAATTTAAACTCAGAGCCCCAGAGGCAAACAACTAGTGTATTAGACCACCCACACTTCTACAGTTTTTTTCCCAAGACAATTTGCGTTGCAGTGGGCTTTGGGTCAGCAGAGCATCATTTTCTATCTGGGAAAGATACCCTGCATTGGCGAGGATATTGCTAACTCTTTTCCTGTTCTAATTTCTATAGACTACATAGTCCTTTGCTAGATCTGACTGTTATGATAGGTGGATCTGATGGTACCACCTGCTTCTAAGATTGCCTGACATTTTGTATCATAAGAACCTGTTTTCAGTGGTTTATAACTTCGCCAAACTTCCACCATATGGGCTTAAATTATCTGTGCCAGGTGTCTGCTTCAGGCTGACTTTTTTCTTTTTGTTTTTCTTTCTTATTTTCTTTCATATTTCTGCTAAAATGGTTTAGCTCTTTCAGAGAACAAGGATATGCTATGCCCATATTAAAAAATATACTTCTGACCATTTTGTTGAGACTGGGCAGTGCCTAAATAATTTGGAGGAAGCACTGGAATTTGGCAAGGGGTCACTTTGGTATCAGGGCTGTGCTTTTTGCCATCCCCATAAAAACTTGTCCAAGTATGGCTATATTATGCACTTCTGAAAAATCTCGATTTTAACACTCTCAGTAGAGATTTGTTAGAGTTTGGCAGCTGAATTCTTCAAGAGTCTATCTTCGCTGAGCATGCTCCATTTCCTCATAGGCTCTACTGCACATATGCCATCCTCATAGAGTGACTAAGCATGCTCCATCCTGGAGTTGCAGGGCCTGAGGACAGGTGTTTCCTTGAAGTTGCTCCTCTTGGCTTCTGTGGGCTGCTGTGACATTGGACACAAGACCAGAGAGACTCTTTCTTGTGCTCTCAGTGTTCCCCTTCTGGGACTAGGCAGTGCAGAAGAGAATGAAAATTAAGGGATGGTAGAAGATGGGTGGTAGGGGAGAAGGAGTAGATGAGGGCTTGAGCCAGGATGGGGGATGAACAGAGAAGAGTAGGACAGGAGCTGGATTATGTATGATAGTAACAAAAGGGAACATAGACTGGGAGCAGAGAGGCAGAGAGGACTATAACTACTAAAGAACACTCTGTTACCCAACTTGCCGTGTCTCTACATTCTTCTGCTGTCAGCAAACAAAACCAAGCAGTATAGTTTGTGTCTCATCTCCCTCTAGTGCTTGGTCCACACAGAGAATAACTGCCTACTACTACTATTGGTTTCTCTGTTAGCTCAAGTGGTAGATATCTGTGCTCTGAATATAAAGCTCTGAACCCAGTTTGATGACCCAGCTGGGGATCAAACTGGTTCCACAGGATGGAATTTCGGGGGCAGTTTCTTTTTTAAATTAGGAATCTCATTAAACTATGTTAAAAAAACGTTAAATTTGCAAAGTCAAGCATTCAAAAGTTAGGAAATGCCAAACTATGGTAGAATGGGCAATATTAATTCAGCCCCCTTATGCATATGCATTGTGACATAATTTTGAATTACATGATCACATACAATTTTTTCCACAGCATGCCTCCCTCATTATGGAGGATGGACCTGCTCTGGGAATCAATCAAAGTTGGGTAGTGAAGGGAGGCTGTTGGCTGTAGGATTCATTCAGTCAATCAATCAATCAAACAATTAAAGGTTGATTGATATTTATTTCACGTCATTCTTATGGAACTTACTTCTGATGGGGGAAGAAGCTGAGGAAGAACATAACTAAAATATTTTCAGTAAGATGCCAGGCTGCAGGTCCTCTCAAAGCCCAAGGTGTTGTAAGGTTACATGCTTGGTCCCTCTAGTTTACTGGGCTTATATAATAGCTCAGGCATCTATGAGGTCACTGTGCCTTCAATGGTTTGGTTTAACAGGCCATTCGTATGGGTTAAAGCCAGACAGTCCTAATTTTGTCCAAAAGGAATGTGGCTTTCTCCAGTGAAAATGAGAGGAGAGTGAATAAGGACAAGTTCTTTGGCTACACTGTGAATTCAAAGCTCAAGGGACTTACCCAAAGTACTGCTGGAAAGTAAAAAGGACTTAATGACCTTCTAGGAGCAAAGAAGTATCTGCATAACAGGCATGACTCCTCTGAAGACAGCCTTCACAGCAAAGTGTCCAGGTTAACTCTTGAAAAACCCATCAGCTGTGAAGAATTTTCTGTTTGCACTTGCAGCATGAAATAAAAGGGGGGACATTGAAGAATGGAAAAAATCTTGAATGCCCTGACTCCTCCAGAGATCAGGGAATGCCTGACTATTCAGAAGTCATGACTGCTTAGTTATCTGCTTTGTTCAACCTGTATGTGGAAAATCTCTTCAGGACAGAAAATCCAAATGGAGAAATATTTTGCATAGGTAACATGCACACTAGGCTTGTAAGTAACCCCCAAGTCTCCTTTCCCTTAGCACAAAGAGAGAATTTGTGCCAGCATATCCTAAGCTTGTTGTTGAGCCAATTAAATTTACTTGTCTTATTTATTTGTTGAATCAAGTTATTACAGAGTTTAAACAGAGTAGCTGTAACAAAGATAAGCTAACTGGGTCAAGACACAATTATTTTAATTGTGCCTAGCTTTCCCCATAGGGATAACAGTAGCTTTATTCATACACTGATATTTGTAGAACATTAAGGTCATATTTATTTATTTAAAATGGGTCACTGGTGTAACCTCATGAGATAATGGAGCTATGTCAATTTACACCAATGAGGATAGGGCCTCTGGTTTTTGTGAGGGTTCCTGGAGGCTAGTAGTTATACAGTATTACTCTGGAATGTATCAGTAGAGCCCAAACACTATGAAAGTGAACATTCATCTAAATATCAGATAATACAGGTCACTTACTATTTAGACTTTTTTAACACTGTTCAGACTTTGCTTTCTAACACTCTTATATTTATTGACTTCACTTTTAAAGCCTGCAATGAATTTGCTCCATTAAAAATGGTCATAAGACTTTGAAGATAAAGAATTCAAACTTTACCACAAACGACGTGTCTGCCTGCTTCAGTGAGGGACACACCTTATTCTACTTGCTTGGCATTGCATCCTCATTATTATGTCTCCTATCATCAAACAGCTGTAGGCAATTAAAATTAATAGATTGGCTTGAATGAAAGGTATACAGGCACAATCCTGCTCTGCCCAGACCCACAAACAACTTTACTGAGGAGGGATATGCTTGTGGACTTTCCCTTCCCATAGGGAAGAAGCGAGTCATGTGTCTCTGAGGCATTGCCATGTACTTCCATTGTGAACCCTCTCCAGATCCCAGAATCTATGAGTAGACAGTGGGATTTGCCAGGCACGAGCTAGGGCCGGGGGGAAGTTGTGTTGACTTTCCCACAGCCCCTTACTCTACTGGGGAACCCAAGTCTCCTTTGAGAAATCAATCACGAGTTGCTGGCAAGAGGGGAAACCCTTGAAGGCAGATAACACTGTACCTTTTAGCAGATCCTCTGAGAATTTTAGCAGATCCCCTGAGAACAGCGGGCACCATGGAGTTTACAGGCTGCCAGTTCCATAGGGGGCAAACCTCTCTCTCTGACTAAACAATGTCACAGTCTTCCAGACATTTCCTCAGCCCAGGGCCACACCCCACGGGTTTTCCCCAGGGGCATAGAGAGGGACAAAATCACCCAATTTAAAGAGTCTCGTAGACAGATTTTGTTCTTCTTCTAGTGTAAATCCAAAAGTAATTTCGCTGGATTTGGTAGAGATATTCCAGATTCACAGTAATGCAAAAGAGAGTAGAATCTGACTCATAGATGTTTGAGACATTCTGACCTTATGCATTAGTAAGAGGAGCAGGATTTGGCTCTGTATGTACAAACTCCTTTGTTTTTTTAGAGTGGTAGCCATGTTAGTCTGTGTCAGCAAAAAGAACGAGGAGTACTTGTGGCACCTTAGAGACTAACAAATTTATTTGAGCATGAACTGGCATCTGATGAAGTGGGCTTTAGCCCACAAAAATTTATGCTCAAATAAATTTGTTAGTCTCTAAGGTGCCACAAGTACTCCTCATTCTTTTTGTTTTTTTAAACATTGTTGCCATTTTAAGAACACTTAAGTTTAAGAATGCTATTGGATATTACGGGCGTATATATAACCATCAAATGTAGGATATCAGATTAAGAATACAATGCTACAGCCCAATGACTAAGAAAAGTGTTCACAGAAAACCACAGTCTGTCAATAGTAAAACTTAAAGGGCAAAATCCTGGTGCCACTGAAGTCACCTAAAGTATCTGTCTAAAACCATTCAAATTAACTGCTCTCAGCCTCAAATACCTCAAGGAAAGAATCTAATACATGCATTTTCCAAAAGTATGAGTAACATACCCACCAGAGTCCAAGGTGGTAACTATGACAAGAAAATGAACATAGATCTGCTTTTTTAACAGGTCAGCAATAGCCCTTATACTCATTGAGCTTATAATGGAGCAATGCCCCGTGTTTCAATTAATGTAATATCTCACATTTGCCTATGTGGGGAGGTTGTGCAGAACTTTCGCCACCTGTTCCTGGTCTCACTGACATCAATGGAGAGCAAGACTGGTACTCTGGAAACTATTCAAGATATACAGTGTTGATTTGGCTCATTAGCAGTCATCTGCTGTGGTGTACGGGAGTTTCCATCTGCATTAAGTCTAATAGGTTCTAGCTTGATTTATGTAAGGGGTAAGCCTTTGCATTTAAGGAACCATTCAAAAAATTTCAGACAGCATAATTGAAAAAGAAGCTTCATTTCAACATTTCTATAAGTAGTTTTTTGGCAACAGGTCCCACTCAGCTACCTGTTCTCCTTAGAGAGAATAAATAAAATGATTATTCAGGTAGGAAAGGAGAGGTTGTTGATTGTGCTCCATGCTAGATTCTTATTTGCCTTTATCTTGCTAGTGGCCTAATGTGTACAAGTAGTCCCAGTGGTTGCAGTAATAGGGAGAAACTTGCTTTATACTGAAGCACAAGATCTGGAATGGATCTTTGGATTGAGGCTTTATGGATACAGTGGGCATCATTCTCTGCTGTCTTGTACTGCATTTAGGCAGTGCTCAAATGGTGCTGGAATGTGCCAGAACACCATTCTGGCACATTTTGCTTGGAGGAGGCATTCCATGACTCGGTAGTACCATGAGTGCTGCCAGCACTACTCTTTTAAGGACTTGGTCACTGTATTTAGGCATCTGCAAAGTGGATTTGAAATGCTACCAACTCAATTTTCCAAACTAACTTAAGTCCACTTTGCATTTTCCAGGTCGGATATTCAGCTCTGCCCAAGGAGTCATACAAGTGTGACATAAAGGTCACATTTCCACTATCTGGTCCTGGAGCTGCTTTCAGGCATAAGCAAGTATGGCCAAAAGACTGCTTTAACTGAAGCTGACTGCTAATAGCCACATGGGGCCAACACTGCAGCCAGGGACTGGTGCTGTTTAGGACATTCCAATCGCACCCCTTTGCTCCTGCTATGTCCTCTACTTCTGCAGCAGGGATGGAAATGGCATAGCAGGTTCTTATACTAGGGCAATCTTCTTCTGCTCAGTTACATGACCAGAACTGGGCAGGTGATCTTATCATATTGCAAGATATGACACAGTTCAAATTTCCTACAAAGTAGGATACAATGTATCTTCTAGTTCAAGAGTATATTTTTACCAACTGAATGCACACATTTGTCACCAATCAGCTATTAACTCTCCCAAGAAGTGTAGCTGCAGTGACTCTCAGGTGTGTGTTTTCATGTGTTTGTTTTTTTCTGGTAGGTGGGTCTGAAGCTCAGTTTCATCAGCAATAACCAGGGCCTAGCCTCAGCAGTCAAAGTACCCAAGAAGTGCAGGGTAATTTTCCTTTAGAATTTTCCTTTTGAATCATAGTAAGTTTGCCTGCAACATGCTTGACTGTTATCAAAAGTATATAATTATGGACACAAGGAAGTGTATTTCTGACTAAACAAAATCCTCAGCCAATGTGTAAATAGGATATAAAACACTACCAGATTAGAATGGTAGGACCAGATCCTCAGCAGTTGTATTGCTGAAGCATATGCAGGTTTTTTTATTTTTACCTCAATTAAAAAAATACTTAGTAACAAAACAATGCCCATTTTCCCTTTTTGTTTTCTATGCTATGTTTCAATGATGTCTCTCAGTTTCACTATGATGAGCCTATTACTTTTCTTAAAACTTACCATGAATCACACACATAATCATGGGAAAATACATTAGCTGAAGAAGAGAAGGAAGAAGAGAGACACAAGGTCAGAAGATGCTGTAATAATCAAGATTTATAAATTAGGAGATAAACAGATAAAAAGCTGTAAGAATACTTTATAAATTGTAAGTGCAGTTTAACTGAACCTGTTTCTAGAAATATAACTAAAATGAGATTAAAAACTAAATGGAAAAAAAATCTGATGGAAAGCAGTAGCACAATTACACTCACTAGGAAAACAGAACATTATCCTCTGACCTTGGAAAGATTTGTGACCATTTTCAAGCCAATAAAGCACAGTGACGCTTTATTTTCAGGATGTCTATAGCCCTGATTGTACTTCTGATCCTTCCATTTATGTGTGATGTTTAGGTGACTGATAAGTACAGAGGCATTGCTTTTGGAAGGGCTGATGCAGAACAGTGTAGGGGGGAAGGTAAGGTGGCAACAGCAGCAGTGGTGGTGGGTTTAAAAATGGTCTCTTGAAAAATCTGCACTTTGATTCATGTGTGAGGTGTTAGAATGTGAAGACTGGAACCGAGTAACTAACCTTGTGTGCAGCATGTTACTAATCAAACCCAAGATTGTAACAGACAAACAGTTGCACAGCTGCAGTACATTGTGCTGCCATGCAGGAGACGCAGGCCTGAGGGAGACCTAATTCTTAAGAGTCTTTGCTCACCAGGGAAGAGGAGCTAAAATGCGTGGCATGAAGGTTACATGTTTAGTCTCTGGAACAGAACAATCTGACACTGCTGGCGTAGCTTGTGTTGACCTACTAATGGAGAGAAGGTCATGTTTTTTTCCTTCTAGTTGCAGAGTGCAAAGTTTGCAGATAATACAAAATTATTCAAGATAGTTCAGTATAAAGCTGACTGCGAAGAGCTACAGGGATACTCTCACAAAACTCGGTGACTGGGCAACAAAATGGCAGATGAAATTCAACATTAAAAGTACAAAGTGATGCACATTGGAATAAATAATTCCAACTACACTTATATAATGATAGATTCTAAATTAGCTGTTACCACTCAAGAACGAGATCTTGGAGTCATTGTGGATAGTTCCCCCCAAACTTCAGCTCAATGGGCAGAACGGTCAAAAAGGCTAACAGAATGTAAAGAACTATTTGAAAAGGGATAGAAAATAAGAGAGAAAATATCATAATGCCATTATATAAAACCATGAATATTATGTTTAGTTCTGGTTGCACCATTTCAAAGAGGATATTGTAGATTTTTGAGGAAAATTGCCTTGCTTTGGTCACAGAAAAACACCAGACAAGAAAGACAACAGTCATGCAGCAATTGTGGCCCAACCCTATCTTCCAGCACCACCTTCAATGTCTGCCAAGATGTCTGTGGCCCAAGAATCAGACTCCTCAGTCACCAAAGGACCCATGAAAAATAAAACCTGTGAAAGAGATCATCCTCAACCTCGAGGGATCACCAGCGATACTGGAACTGGAAAAGGTTCAGAGAAGGGCAACAAAAGATGATCAAGGATACGGATTGGCTTCCATATGAGGAGAGACTAAAAAGATTAGTACTGTTCTTCTTAGAATCATAGAATCGTAGGACTGGAAGGGACCTCAAGAGGTCTTCTAGTCCTGACCCCTACACTCAAGGCAGGACTAAGTATTATCTAGAACATCCCTGACAGGAATTTGTCTAACTTGCTCTTAAAAATCTCCAACGACCAAGAATCCACAACTTCCCTAGGCAATTTATTCCAGTGCTTAATTACCCTGACAGTTAGGAAGTGTTTCCTAATGCCCAGCCTAAACCACCCTTGCTGCAATTTAAGCCCATTGATTCTTGTCCTATCCTCGGAGGTTAATAAAAACAATTTTTTCTGCCTTCTCCTTGTAACATCTCTCTTCTCCTTGTAACAACCTTTTAAGTACATAAAAACTCTTATCATGTCCCTTCTCAGTCTTCTCTCTCCAGACTAAACAAACCCAATATTTTCAGGCTTCCCCCATAGACCATTAATTATTTTGTTGCTCTTCTCTGGATTTTCTCCAATTTGTTCACATCTTTCCTTTAATGTGGTGCCCAGAACTGGACAGAACACTACTGTGACACTCTACACCCCAGGGAAGTGCCCTGTAACCCCCATATTCATCATTTCTATATGATTGTGATATGGCATACAAAACATGCCTTGTAAGGTATCAAGGGAAAGGTTATGATTGGCTGAAACCCATTGCTCCATTTAAATATTTATATCATTAATGCAGATGAATTTATGAGAATTGTGTTGTATGATTGTCACTAAAATATGCTGTGAGTTTGGGAAGCACCCAGATACTAGCTCCTCAAAGACAATAACAAGGGAGATAACCAATGCCCATGAAGGTGTTGAACAACCAACAAGAGCCATTGTCCAGCAAGGGAGCTACAATGCAATGAATCACTTGCACAAGAATTGCTCAACTCCAGCTATGTCTCAGCAATGCCCACCAGACGTGCCTGGACTTATGTTCTCCAAACGCATGAACTAAGGGTATGAAACACAGGTGGCCCATGCTTTGCCTTTTCTCCTCCCCCACCTATGCTGCAAGCAACAAGAATGCTCAGAAGACTGAAAACTGACTCATTTCTGGCCAATGGGAGTGCAGAGCCAGTGCTCGAGGTGGGGGCAGAGCACAGAGCCCCGTGGTCCCCCTGCCTAGAAGCTGGACCCACTGCTGGCTGCTTCCAGGGCCCAGCACGGTGTCAGAAAAGGTAGGCACTCACCTGCCTTACCTGGGCAGCACCGCCTACGAGACCTTTAACATCCCTGTCAGAAGTGCTGACTAGAGCAAGGTAACCCACCACTTTACATGCTGTGACCTAGTACTGGGTCATGACCCACAGACTGATAAACACTGTCCTATGGGTTGGACTTTCCATGTCTTTTAAGAGGAGGAAGAACTGGAGTAGAGAGCTTCCACCTTACACTTCCCCTTTTAGCGTGTGACATATCTGATGGACACAATCCAGAATGCTTGCTTGTAAACAAAAGTGAATGGAAATAAAACCAACGTTACATTATGTTTGCATTGTTTGTATTAAGCAGATTAATAATTTCCAATAGATATTTGTTGGAATTAAGCACTTCTTAGTAAATAACACTTAACTGAATCAGTCATTTTAAATTAAGTAATCACTAGTGGGATGATTCTGAGGGGTATCCAGGGCTGTGATGCACCTGCCTTTGTCATAAGGATAACCCCTGCTGTTTGTTTTTCCTGCAGCCTCCACAATCTATTGATTAACATTTTGTTTAGAGTGTAAATGGGTGTCCATTGTGAACCATACAAATTTTAGTTTGTACATGACCAGTCAGAGTGATACAAGCATCTTTTCCCCCTGCCTGACGGCATATGTGGATCACCTTTTGGTGACTTGCCTTAACTCACAGACCTAGAGAACATAATTTTCAGTCTATAGATATAACTCTTAATATATTTTCTATACATACATCTTGCTATGATTATGATGACCAGTGTGACAAAAGCTTTCATTAGAGACCCTACATGACTTTCCTTGTCAGACTAAAAAGCAACAAAGAGTCCTGTGGCACCTTATAGACTAACAGACATCTGTTAGTCTATAAGGTGCCACAGGACTCTTTGTTGCTTTTTACAGATCCAGACTAACATGGCTACCCCTCTGATATTTGTCAGACTAGTAAGTATGTGCCAGACTCAGGGTATTCCTCTAACCCTTATGTACTCCTGTACCCTCTGCCAGTTGGCATTAAGATGTCCATGGATCACAACTAGTTAATAATAAGTATAAAAATATGAAGGGCCTGATAGTAAGTCCAATATTAGTTGCACACTCTGGGTGGATCTTTCCCTCTCCCAGGCAAAAAGGAGGAAGGGATTAATTCTTCCTCACCATCACCCTTAGTTGGTTTCTGCAGAGAATGCTTTGTGGGGTCAGTGATGCACAAGTCAAGGATGAGGAAAGTGTGTGTGCATGTAGAGGGAAGAGAATTATTTTGGGCAGAGGCTTCTAGAGCCAACATGGATGCATTGGCCTCTTCCTGGATTTTTCTAATCTTCTGTAGGTCCCTTGGGATCAGTGCAGGTTTTGTCTGATCTGTGGTTTCTGGAGTTGAAACCTCTGCTCATTTTGCATTGATGTGAAGTGGGAATACAACACTGCACTCCAGGATAGGGTGATCTGGAGAAAATGCTTGCTCATGTACCCCATGAAAAAGGCTATAAGAAGGACAACTGCCACATTTTTGTGACAGCAGAGACTTTTATCTGCTAATATTTCTGAAATGAAATAATTAGAAGAAAAGGAGTAAACCACTCAAATATTAGAAATATTAACATTGCATCTTTTGAATGGAACCCACATACATGGTTATATTGTCATTGAAAAGCCAAGAAACAAATTAGTTTTCTAGTCCTCTGGAATCACACTGAAGGGAAAGTTGAAAAGAACTTTGAAGAGAGAGTTCAAGAGGGCGTGAAACCTTTAAGAAGCGTTCTTGGACAGTGTGAAGCTGGTAGCGGCCACCAGTGCACCAGTACTGGGTCTCCTTGAAGTCGGGTTGCTTGGGAATGCAGCCCAAAGCTGGTGGTGAACTCCACCTAATTGAAATGAATGGAAGATAACTTTGCTCTTAGGTCCCAGGCAGATCAATGGATGAAAAGATTCCATGATCATCACTTTAGACCACTTAACAATGCCTTTGGTAAGGTCTTTCTTATTTTATAAGACTTGACCCATGTCTCACTGTTGACACAGGAGTGAAAAAAAAGTGAGATAAAATGACCGATTCAAGATTAAATGGAATCAAAAAAGGCTTTGTGTCTTTTGCTAGAGCATGATTATTTCACAGTTGGATTTGCTGCTCTTATATAAATAGATAGATCCTGAAAAAACTTATGCACGTGCTTAACTTTTCTCTCATGAATACTCTCACTGAAGTCATGGAGCTACTCACTTGAGTAAAGTTAAGTACATGTGTAAGTCTTTGAAGGAGCAAGGTCCACATGTGTGATTATATACTTGTGAGTATATACCTGATGAACCCTAGTATTACAACAGATGGTAAAACTAGTTACCAACACCCTGGATGGAAAATAAAAGTGTAGAAATCCTTCCTGAATTCTTGATGTGGGCCTGTTCTCTGGACTTTTTCTCTCCACTGCTAGTGAGCGTTGTGTACAGCTCATTTTAAAGTCCTTGGAATTCAACAGAAGATCGTATTTATCAGTTGGATGGCATTTTTCTTTAAATGCTGTAACAAAAAAATCAGAATGTTAACTTTATCCTCATCAAATACCTCTTTTTATCTTTAAAAAAAAATCAAAGTGTTGGAGAAGAGGAAATCAACTACTTTTTTACCATAGCCACTTAAAATGAATGACAAAGACTGTGACTTTAAGAAATATATTTTATGGTCTGACACCATGCCAAACACACTATCTTGCCAATAAGATTTGCTATTAACACTGAGAGGAAGTCAAGAAAAATAAAATATTAACAATGATCTGTTTACACAGCTGGCAACCCTGGTTACAGCCCTACATTGATAGAAAATCTGTATCCGCATCTGATCTGCAATCCACAAACATGAGCCACAGATATCCACAGATTTGCAGAGCTCCAAACCCGGTGTCCTTTATTAAACTCTTAACATGTGATAATAGGTGTGACTTTGCCCTGGTGTTATCTGCACTGGTGATCTGCTAGGTCACTCCAATCCTTGAGTCTGGGAGCCAGATTTACCCTGCTCTGCTGTGATGAACATCCACTCCTGGGATGTTCATGCACAGTCTCTCACATGTAAGCTGCTCCTTGGATTGTGCAACCGAACAACATTAGCCAATATCTCTGGTCCGAGACGCAACCCTAGGAACCTCCATCCTCCAGTGTCCAGTTATGCCTGCTGGATGAGTTCGTCAATTTAACAAAGAAATTGATATGTACCAGGCTTGTTATCCCAAGGGGAGTCTCTGACACGCTTCAAACCAAATGCACTGCTTCAGGTAGAATAAACAAGTAGATTTATTAACTACATAGATAGATTTTAGGTGATTATACATAAAAGCATAACAAGTCAGATTTGGTCAAATGAAATAAAAGCAAAACACATTCTGAGCTGATCTTAACACTTTCAGTGCCCTTACAAACTTAGATGCTTCTCACCACAGACTGGCTGGTTGCTCTTCAGCCAGGTTCTCCCCTTTGATCAGCACTTCAGTCGCTTGGTGGTGATGTCTGTAAATGGAGGTGGAAAAGAGAGGAAGAGCATGGCAAACGTCTCTCCCTTTTATCATGTCCTTTCTTCCCTCTTGGCTTTGCCCCCCACCCCCTCAGAGTCAGGTGAGCATTATTACCTCATTGCAGTCCCAAACTGACCAAAAGAAGGGGGGTGACTCACTCGAGAGTCCAACAGATCCTTTGTTGTTGCCTAGGCCGGTGTCCTTTGTTCCTGTGAGTCTGGGCTGGGTTTGTCCCATACATGACCTGATGAGGTGTGAACTGCTGCTCTGCTCTTGGAAAGTTTTTGCCCGGGCTTCCTTTAAGCCATGCCTTTTCAGCCTCATAACTATATACGTGAAATTATAACCTATAACTTTACTATAATATTACTGTAACAACAATTACAAAAACATCACTATAACAACAATGTTCAGTGCATTATGAGCTTTCTGAAGACACCCAACATGACAAACTTTGCACTGGATACCACACGATCATTTTATAAGGATGAACATGGGAGTGTACGGTGTTCCCACGAGGTACAGAGCATCACAATATGTCAATCATAAAAGATAACCCAGATAAGTCTGAACACCACTGCCTTACCTTCATGATAGAGGAAGCTACATTGGCTATCTTACTTCTTCCTAAACAACAACAACAACTAGATATTGCTTATTTGATGGTTACTATTTAAGTCAGTCCCCAAAATCTCTTCAGTTTAGTTCTTGTATAAATGTCCTTCATCTGTCACAGATATTTCTCCAGGCTCTGCAGCCTTCCCCTCTCCTGAGATAGACTAGAATCATAGACTATCAGGGTTGGAAGGGACCTCAGGAGGTCATCTAGTCCAACCCCCTGCTCAATGCAGGACCACTCCCCAACTAAATCCCCAAATGACTCCCTCAAGCGTTGAACTCACAACCCTGTGTTTAGCAAGCCAATGCTCAAACCACTGAGCTATCCCTCCCCCTGGTTTCTAAGGGGACACTTAGATATGAACCAAGGACCACTTGATCTGCAGTCAAACACTCTACCACTGAGCTATACCCCCATGACTGCTATACCCTGACATGTACACCACAATTTTACAGCCACATATCCTGAGCCTTGGGATCCTGTCAGCTGGCATTGGCCAGCAGCAGGTGTTCAATTGCAGGGTAGATATACCCTGAGCGCTCCTTTTTCTAACATTATATCAAATGCCCATTTCTAATATGTAACCTTTGAAGTTAATTTCTGTTTCCAGTGAATGCATCGTTTTAATCTTCCTTCTTAATGGAAAGCCAGCAGCAAGGCCAATTATTTTTCCCCTTGGTATTATTCTCTCAGCTTCCCAGAACATCATATCTTCTACTTTTATACCATTTGGGTTAAAATATTTCTCAGTATAGGATCTGAACAGTTGCTAATAATTAGAAGCTAGAAGCAACAGTCAAACCCCAAAATTATGTATTCATTTTTCATTACTGATTCATAGTCAGATAACTACTTGTCATTTTCCAGTGATTACTTAGAATTATGTAGAATTACTTAATTTTGTTTGGAAATTGCTTAGGGCTTGATTGCTCACTCCCATTGAAATAACCAAGGAAAGGCTTGAGGCTATATGTTTACATTGCAATGTAAGCACAAGGTAGTAGGACTTAAATCTGTGGATTCTGGGTTAGCAAACCCAGGGCTTAAACATCTACAATGATTGTCAACCCTAGCTCAAGAATTTTATAACATAGGCTTAAACCTAGGGCTCTGGCATCCACACTGCAGCACCCAGACTCAAGTCCAGCCAACCATATCCCAGACTTCCTACTGTCCTTCTGAAATGTGGTTTCTCTAGCCCTTTGACTGTCATGCAGTGTGGGAAAATTTGACGCTCCACTCTGAATGTTACAGGAAGTTTGAACAGCTTGCCAACACATCCTGTCGAGTGAATTTTTTGTTCTGTGCAATCTTAGCAACTGGAGCCAGCAATATGGAAAAGGTACCATTTGAAGGACTTCTATTGCTTGTGCTTTCAGTCTTGTTTCAGGAAATGTGCAGAACCTCTGAGAGATGCTAGTGGACTTTTTGGTAGTATTTTATGACCCACCAAAGGTGCCTAAACAGCCTATTGATGGAGCAGGAGTGGGAGCAGGAGGAAGAGGACACAGACATGGAAAATTCAAACTAACTGATGCTGCTCATGATGCTTGGTGTAGGTGCTGATGCTCTCTATGTAGACCAGTGCTTCTGGAGCAGGGCCAGAAGCACAGACTGGTAGAATCACATCGTTATGCAAAACTACTTGGGCTTGCAGTGGAGGAAGTCAGTGGATGTGCTACAAAAGGCTTCCTTATCATTTCAGGCATTCTACATTTTGGAACACATAAAAGTTCTTGTGGTGCTTGATTGGCAAAAGGACATGTTATTCCAAGCTGCTGGTGGGAAACCAGAAGTCTATGTCCCCAAAGTATTCAAACATATAGTGAGTAAAAAGCAAATCTATGAATGGAGTGGGCTGGTTAGCTACCAAAGTGACCCTGGAAAATACACTCTTGTACAAAATGTGACTACCTACCAGGAGTTCCTGCTTCAGGAAGTTTGTAACTATTGTCCTCCTCTGGAAAAGGCAGACCATAGTGGGCTCCTTGTACAGGAGGCCATGAGAAACGAGCAGTTGGAATGATTGGAAACAACCATGGGACTGGTCATAAGTGCGGATCTCACCCACCTGACAGTGGCCACCACCACTCTCAAACAGACTGCCAAATTGGCCCTCCACATGCTGAATACATTGCAGGGAATGATTAAGACTATAATTGAGGCCAGGAACCAACCAACATTGGATTCGGTGTGCTCCCAGCTCCAACAATATTTAACCCAACAAATCTGTAGCATGTGCATGCTATATTGCTATGTATATAGAAGGCCAATAGTAACCCTTGCCACCATGTCAGAGGGAGGATGGAAACTGAAATGGTGACCCCTCACAACAAAATGTTGATTCAGGGTCAAGGAGGGGACTGTCAGAGGCCCCAGGACTCCCTCCCTCAATGGGAGCCATCAAGATTCTAAACCACCATTAATGGCCCACACTTTGTATAATTACAATAGGACCTCAGAATTATACTTCATATTTCTAGCTTCAGATACAAGAATGATACATGCATACAAATAGGAGGAATATATTGAGTAGGTTATAACCTTTATGATACTTTACAAGAGATCTTTTGCATAAAGCATGTTCCAGTTACATCATATTCACACCCATAAGCATATTTCAGTAAAAAATATGGAGTGCAATGTCACAGCCTCTATACTTCAAAGCAATAGGTCTTCAACTCTGGATCCTAGCTGGACATGGGCTTGAACCCTCAGCCCCTGCAGGGTTCTGAGTCTCATCTGAAGCTGGAGAGATTTGTGTGTAGGTGGATTTGGCCTCAAACCTGAGGCCTGGGCTTATATTGCAGGAACTGTTTTCACTTGTGCCCAATTCAATATGGCTTAGAATCAGACTGTTTCAGTACCTGTGGCAGGCCTGCCCACCAATATGCCTGTGTACTATTTTACTGAACACTATAGCAGAAAATACACTCACAAAACCCCACAGTGACAAACATGCTAACACAACACAAAGTGGCTTGTAACAGTGAAGTCACATACAACAGCATGTAGGCTGGTAGTATTTTGGGGTTCTTGTTTCCATGTACTGTGTTGTAGTGAGCAATGCTGCTGTGGCTACATGTTGCACAAAAAGTTTGTGCACTTAGCTATCCTCTGGTGGAGGTACAACCACCTCTGTGTTACCCCATATAGCTGTTACTCCCTCTATCTCTGATCAGCTGTCACATTCCAACCACCACAGAACCTTTGGACACCAACAGTACATTTAGTTTTCAAAGGGCCCAGTGATGACTGAACCTGGTGATATTTCAAACAAAAAGAGCTCTCAGCCAAGCTTGCAGTTGTTTCCATTGCTTCATGTTAAGTCAACAGGCATTCGACGCTTCAGAGAGACACAAAAACAGAGAGTGTCAAACCTGGAAGATGTGTGTTGATTTGTGCAGGTGGCAAGTGAGGGGTGTGCTGTAGGGAGAGACTGTGTGTGTTTAGGATTATTGTGTCTGTGTGGTTTTGAAGAACTGTGGCAGTTGGGCCAAGTAATCCACTGGCTGCGCAGTCCCACCCAAGCGACCAAACTAATTGTTGTATGATAGTTATCCGTAGAATAAGGGTGGTGTTTGGCTGAGTTCCTTTGCTGTTATAATGGTCTGGGACTCTTGGCTGGGCATAAATACATGCCTTATTGTAGCTGAGTTGCAAACCACATGGGTGTAATTTATAAAGGAAATAATACTGAAAGCTTAAAAATTGGATGGTAACAGACCACGAATCTCAGTGATGATTCAACCTACTGATGTTCTGAACAAAAAGAGCTCTCAGCCACGCTTGCAGCACTTTCCATTGCTTCACACTGACTCAACAGACATTCTAGGCATCAGAGCAACAATCCTGGAATCTCGTTACATAGATTATACAGTGCAAGATTGGAAAGTCAAATTACATGACTTCCCCAAAGTTCCTAATTTGAAGCTGGAGCTTTGCCTGCTCCAATTTCAAGGCACACTGCTAAGCACTTTAAGGTCCCAAATTTTACAACTCATCAAATATGTGTATTTTGTTAGCAAATGTCTTTCTGGAACTACATAGTATCTGTTTATTTTGAGTACCACTCCAGCTTTGAATAATCATCATTCCAACAAGCATCCCTCCCTGACCAGTCTCACATACAAAGTGTTTCGGTGACAGAGTACATAAGAAACTTGTTCTTATTCAAAATTCAGCCAGAAAAAGATAAAACCTATTGACTTCAAAACTTTTATGTCCCATTGGTAGTTTTACTTCTGTTTCATTTTCGATTTGTTCTTTTTCTTGACCAATCTGTAGAATAGCTCTGTGCCCATGAGCTGACTCAAAGAACTGAATAGTTGACGCACCTCAAGGAAAAATTATAGCTAATAATATTAATCTGACTGGGAGATGTGGATAATGTACTGCTTTCACTGCACTGTAGGACAATTCAAGAATGAGAGAATTCTTTGACAGTAGTTGTTGATGCAACCTTAATACTGTGTTCCAAGGAGTCAAGCAATGTGGCTGCACACTGGATATCTGATGCCCCACCCTCTATTTATCCTTTGAGATCCAAGTCATAAAAGCAACATACAACTGCAGAAAACACAAACTGATTCTGAGAAAATGCATCAATGAACAACCACAGCCACTCTAGTCAACTCAAGTCACACACCGCTTCACGTGAGGCTGCAGCTCACAAAGACTAACCCCAACATCTCAGGTTTGTGTTGATCACTGCAAGATCAGAGGTTAACCAGACAGCTATCAACAACCTCATTACAGATGAGGCCCCCCAAACAATCTATTTTATTGAAACCTGGCTAGCTGACATAGCAGATCCAGTGATAGCTCACTGCACTACCACAAATTCCTTTATATGTCGCAAATCCAGTCCAAAAGCATTGGCCTCTGTCGGAAGACAGGACACTGGGTTAGATGGACTACTGGCCTGACCCAGTATGGCTGTGTGATGTTGTACCCCATAATGCTTTATGGGAATATGATATAATTGGAATATGTTTTGTGCTGTCTGTGCCATGTAACATATCTCTACTGTATCATTCATCCTATTTGTAAACATATATCATTTTGTACTTCAGATTAAGAATATTGGCTGTGTACTTGCTTAGGCCTTGGCTACACTTGGCTACACTCCCAGTCTGCAGCACTGGGAGTTACAGCTGTCTTCGTACAGCTGTGTAGGAAAAGCGCTGGAGTGTGGCCACACTGACAGCTACCAGCACTGCAGTGTGGCCACATTTGCAGCATTTGCAGCGCTGTTGGGAGTGGTGCATTATGGGCAGCTATTCCACAGAGCACCTCGTCCCATTTTGGCACCGTAGGCTGTGGGAAGGGGACGGAAGGGTGCGGGTCATTCTGCTTCCTGTTCCAATGCCCCGTGATGCATCGCTTTGCATCCCAGCAGTCCCTGTTTTTCCGTCCACGTTTGGCGCCATTGTGACTCTCCCAATGGTTTCTGTGCAGCGCGATTTCTGTGGGAAATGGAGCCCGAACTGCTGAGGACTTTTCTGACGAGTGTCGCCAGCGCATCATGTTTGGCAGTTGAGCTATTCCTTAAGCTCCAAAGTGATGAGGAGTCCGACGATGATTGCATGTCGCCTGACGCGTACGACACGACATTGCTTGTGGCTTTGACGGAAATGCTCAGCACCGTGGAATGCCGCTTTTGGGCTCGGGAAACAAGCACTGAGTGGTGGGATCACATCGTCATGGAAGTCTGGGATGACGAGCAGTGGCTGCAGAACTTTTGGATGAGAAAAGCCACTTTCATGGGACCATGTGCTGAGCTCGCCCCCACCCTGCGGCGCAAGGACATGCAATTGAGAGCTGCCCTGATGGTGGAGAAGCGAGTGGCTATTGCAATCTGGAAACTGGCAACTCCAGACAGCTACCAATCAGTCGGGAACCAGTTTGGAGTGGGAAAGTCGACCGTTGGAGTCGTTTTGATGCAAGTTTGCAGGGCCATTAATTGCATCCTGCTAAGAAAAACCATGACTCTGGGGAACGTGCGGGACATTGTGGATGGCTTTGCACAAATGGGTTTCCCTAACTGTGGAGGGGTGATAGATGGAATGCATATTCCTATTCTGGCACCACCCCACCTAGCATCCGAGTACGTTAATCGGAAGGGGTATTTCTCTATGGTTCTCCAGGCGCTTGTGGATCACCGTGGGCATTTCATTGACATTAACACAGGCTGGCCTGGAAAGGGGCATGATGCACGAATCTTTTGGAACACTGGCCTGTTTAGGAAGCTGCAGGCAGGGACTTTTTCCCCAGACCTGAAGATCACAGTAGGGGATGTTGAAATGCCCATTGTGATCCTTGGAGACCCCGCTTACCCGTTAATGCCTTGGCTCATGAAACTGTATACAGGGAAGCTTGATAGGAGCAAGGACCAGTTCAACTACAGGCTGAGCTGGTGCAGAATGACTGTGGAGTGTACTTTTGGCCGTTTAAAAGGGCGCTGGCTATCTCTGTATGGGAAGCTAGACTTGGGGGAAAGCAGCATCCCTGCGGTTATATCCGCGTACTGTACCCTCCATAATATTTGTGAAGGGAAGGGTGAAACATTCAGTCAGGCATGGACCTCTGAGGTTCAACACCTGGAGGCTGAATTTGCACAGCCAGAGAGCAGGGCTACTAGAGAGGCCCAGCACAGGGCTTCAAGGATCAGGGATGCCTTGAGGGAGGAATTTGAGGCTGAAAACCAACAGTAATGTTTGGTGCCTTGCACGGGAGTGAAGTGCAGTGGTTACAATGTTAGTAGGAATCTGTTTTTCCTAAGTTGATTTGCAGTGCCTGTTTCTTTCCTGTTCTAAGGTATCTTTGACTTTCTGCAATAATAAAGACTGTTTTCAAGCCAAGAATTCATTTATTGAAAAGAAAATAACCTTATTGACAGACACACAACATTTCGGGAACCTAAAAGGGCAGGGATGTGTGGTGGGGAACTGTACAGTCACAGGTTTGAATATGTCATGTCTGGAGTGCTGTGCAATGACTGCTGCACTTCAGCACTGCATGGTGATGGGGGTTGAGTGCAGAGGGGAAGGGTCGTAGTTCTCAGGGCTGGTTGGTGAATGTACAGGTGTTGGAGGCAGCTGGTGGAGGTAAGAACCTAGATGCTGGGGAAGGGCGTTTGAAGCTGACATTGAGGCACAAGGGATAGAGCTTTGGGACGGGTTTGGGGGCGGCACAGTAGTGCTCTGCCTGCATGGCTACGAGCGCTTGGATAGAGTCCGCTTGGCGCGCCAGGATGCTTATCAGCTGCTTTGTGCTTTTCTTCCTGGCTGCTCCATTTCTCTGGTGGATCCTGCTTTCCCTTTCCCTCCAGTCCTGCAGTTTTTTATTCTCTCTGGCAGAGTGATCCATAACTGCTTGCAGCAGGTCGTCTTTGCTTTTTTGCGGCTTCTTCCGCAGTTTTTGGAGTCTTTGAGCTGCTGTTAACACGGGCAGCTGAGAACTCAAGGTCCTTGTGGAAAGGAAAAAAAGGCTACAGTTAACAGAGGCAGTATTGTTTATATCTCAGACAGTTATTCCCAGACAGTGAAGGAGTTTACAGTCTTCACTTTAGCATAATTATCCCATACCAAAGACAGTGCACATAACCAACAGGAGCCCCTAAATGATGAGTAAGGGGGACTGATTGCTTCAGGGCTGTGCAGGGGTTTCTGTGCATTGAGGAAAGCAAATTGCTGCAGGGGACACCTACAGTGAACACTCTCCCAACATTTTCCACAGGAGTTAATCCTGAAAGCTATCTTGCTGCTGCGGGACACCTGGGAAGGGGGAATTATTGCTTCAGGGCTGTGCTGGGGTTTCTGTGCGTTGGGGAAAGCAAACTGCTGCAGAGGACACCTACAGTGAACACTCTCACAACATTTTCCACAGGAGTTAATCCTTGAAGATATCTAGCTGCTGTGGGTCACCTGGGAAGAGCGGGAGGGTCTTCTACAGCCATGCGAATTCCGCCCTGGCCCCTATGCAGCTTACCTGTGTGCAGCAATGGTCCCCCCACCCCTCGCGGCACAGTGGCGCAGATGCGTTAGCCTGACTGGGACAAGGACCACAGTGGCTTTCCCTATAAACTTGTGGAAGCTCATTGCCTACGCTCTGGCTGAAACTTTTGAAGAGATTACTGAGGCCAATTACCATGACGTGACAGACCACATCAATGGGCTATTCCACATCTAGGTATGCATGCATGCAGCCATAACCCCCCCTCCTCTCCCGAAACATTTCCATCCTGAAAATAAAAGCCGCTTACCGGGAACCCGCTCCTCTGCTTGTCCTTCACCAAGTACCGGCAGCTGCGACTGGCTGCCTTCCTCCTGGCTTGAGAAGAGCTCCTGGCTGCATGCTTCCAGGGACTCCGGGGTGTCTCCCTCCACCCCAGTACCCTCACTCTCGGTTTCCTCCTCCTCCACCTCCACCTCCCCCCCTCTCTGAAGTGTCCATCGTGGTTGGTGGTGGGGTCACCCCCAAGTATTGCGTCCAGCTCTCTGTAAAAACGGCAGGTCGTAGGGGCAGCACCAGAGTGGCTGTTTCCCTCACGGGCTTTTCAATAGGCACTCCGCAGCTCCTTCACTTTAATCCTGCACTGCATTGCGTCCTGGTCATGGCCCCTTTCCAGCATGGCCCTTGATATCTGCCCATAGGTATCGTAATTCCTACGGCTGGAGCGCAGCTGTGACTGCACAGCTTCCTCCCCGCAAACACTGATGAGGTCCAGCAACTCGCCATTGCTCTATGCTAGGGCTTGTTTGGCGTGTGGAGGCATGGTCACCTGGAAAGATTCACTGATTGCATTCCACACCTGGCTGAGCAAACAGGAAGGGGATTATTAAAATTCCTGGGGCATTTAAAGGGCGGGTCACCTGAGGCCAGGGCAGTAGAGTTTGAACTGATGAGCAGAGTGGCTGAGCAGGCATTCTGGGATACCTCCGAACTCTTCTGGAGGCCAATAACAGCGCTTTTGGTGGCCACACTGGTGGAGCAGTGCTGCATCACCAGCGCTGCAGTCGTTATTCCCCAGGCAGAGGAAGAGTACAGCCAGCGCTGTATCCAGGGAGATACAGCGCTGTATGTGCCTTGCAAGTGTGGATGGTGAGTAAGTTGCAGCGCTGTAAAGCCACCACCAGCGCTGCAACTCTCCAGTGTAGCCAAGGCCTTAGAAATCAAGCAAGTTTTGTGAGACATTTGGTCAGCTTCTTTAGGAAGGAATTCACAGGTTTAAGTACCCGATCAGGAAGCACTTGGGGAACAATGGATCTTGGAATGCTCCAATCCACATAAAAAGGCTTCCTGGAGACATACAGGATACCATGTGGACAATGGCTTCTGCCTGTAAGGACTGTGAGTCATGCCTGGACATATGACTTGCCCAGGTGACTCCAGAACTCCAGATTGGAGCTGGACTTTGAATAGGAGAGATGAGGGGATCTCCACTCACAAGAGAAAGTCTATTTAAAGCCCTGGGAGACCCCTCCGTTTTGCCTTCAGCTGTCTAAAGAGGGAGCCTCTCCACCCTCCAGAATACTTGAAAGAAACTGGAACAAAGGACAGTAATTACAGGGGGTGTGAGTGATTGCTGGACCTAGGCTAAAAGGAGATTAGTCCGTAAAAGGGAGCATTCTGGAACTGGTGAGGATCTGATCTGTATTCAGTTTGATTAGATATAGATTTGCACATTTTATTTTATTTTGCTTGGTGACTTTGTTCTGCCTGTTACCACTTGTAACCACTTAAATCCTACTTTCTGTATTTAATACAATCATTTTTTACTTATTAATTAACTCAGAGTATGTGTTAATACCTGGCGGAGTGAACAACTGCGCATATCTCTCTATCAGTGTTATAGAAGGCGAACAATCTATGAGTTTACCCTGCATAAGCTTTATACAGAGTAAAACGGATTTGTTTGGGTTTAGACTCCATTGGGAGTTGGGCATCTGAGTGCTAAGGACAAGCACACTTTTGTGGGCTGTTTTCAGGTAAACCTGCAGCTTTGGGGCAAGTAATTCAGACCCTAGGTCTTTGTTGGAGCAGATGGGAGTGTTTGGCCCAGCAAGACAGGGTGCTGGAGTCCTGAGCTGGCATGGAAAACAGGAGCAGAGGTAGTCTTGGCACATTAGGTGGCAGCTCCCAGGAGGGTTTCTGTGATCCAACCTGTCACAAGCTGTTCTTATGTTCTTAAAAATAATTAAAGACAAAAAAATGACATTATTCCCATCCAGCTTCAAATGAAGAATAGTCCCCTGAAACAAAGTATTAACTGCATATGCTTCATTTGTGAGGCCAAATAGGACCCAGTGGGCACCTGTTATTCAACAGAACACCAGATACTGCAGCAAAGCTGATGGACATGTTGGGTCAGCTCCAGTGACTCATTCCAAGTGACATCAGTATCTTTGCTGACAGAACTGCTGATAGTCAAGCCCGAAACTTAAGTTTTTCTAAGGCAATCTTTGAGATCTAACATATGTTAGCCAGTCACACACTATATCTGGTCCTCAGGCTGAGTGTGGACACAGGGTGGATATCCATTAGTTTCCAGTTCTAATGAAATCACAACTTCATCAGGTGGTAGATGGAGGTCTCCCCATCCTTGGGAAAGATGGTCCCATCACCATGAGCTGCTCCTGGAATCACCACTCAATACTACTCATAACACTCAAGAAGATTGCCCGGAAATCAACCTGCTACTCTTAGACTGTTGCTGTTTACATGCTGACACTGAAGTATCCTCCTCCCTGATCATTCCTACAATTACTATGGTTTTCTTAATTTTCAGATGTCCTTCACAGAAACAGCAGGAAGCTAGAAAATGTGACAATCACTGGAAGAAAACATTAGCAAAGATATAAATTGGCACTATATATATATATATATATATATATATATATATATATATATATATATATATATATGCATACATATGTATAAAAACTTCATCGATGGTAGGAGAAACCAAGAGATTGTACTTGTCCTCTGCTGCAGTGGCAAGAAAGTCACGTCCCACAGACATATTTTGGATATTACGTCATCCTGTCATTTGGAATGACTCCAAGAATGCCAGATTTGCCTCCCCCCCGCACTCTCACAATGGCCCTGCTTCGGAGAGGATCCCTCTGCATCAGAGATGGTATTTTCAGACACTAGGAGTAAACAAGCTAAGAGAGATTGATAATGTAGCACACTCATTCCAAACATTTGGCACCAATCACAAATCAGGAAATCTTGGAAGGTATCTCAGAAATCTGAGCCACTACCGATAACCAGCCCATGCCTTGAGTAGCTAGTGAAAGAGAATCCACAGTGTCTGGGATACCTGCTAGCAGAAATGGTTGACATCACCATTATTCCAAGAAAGGAAATCTACCACTAACCCTCTAGCATCCCATAATCTGGACAATACTAAAGAAACCATTGCTCAATTATACCCATCTCACAAATCACTTCCCTGTGTACCTGAGAAACCTCATTAAGCAGGGTTTGTTGAAGTAGCCACTGGCTTTTCCTGTCCTGACAAGAAGTAAAATATGGGCTGGAGGCAATAGATCCATGATAGAGACAGGGTTTCTGGGTTTGTGCAGATTCTTTATTACCCTAAATTACTGTAAACTCTGTTTCCCCACAACAGTGTGATTTGGGAAAAGATTCATGAAGGTAATATTACTGCTGTTTCCTCCCTCTTGTGTCCCTTCCTAAGGATATTACTGTGGGAGAGGACAATCTGTGCCCTTGATATAGTCTCTCCTACCCACTTAAATTGATCTCTTGTTTGAATGTGATTATGACTCTTCAGAAGAACTCTTTCTATAGTTTCAGAGCGAGAAGAACATGTCATAGTAAACCTTATTCTTTGCCTTCCCTTTTCTGCTATTCCATTATAATGCATAACACTTGGGGGAAATTGCTTAGGGTGAAAACTAATGAAACTGGCAAATGATCCTTTTGAATGGTCTGCACAAAGCTGGCAATAAGCCTAGTTTTGCTACAAGCACTACATTTGTAACACAGCTCTAACAAAAATATATTGTGCTGCTGGGTGCTACAGAACTAACACTGGACATTATCATCCACAATCTAATTGAAATAAAGACAGTGTCTGCTTCCACAGGAATTGACTCAATTGGCCTAGTCATGAGGAACAATACGAGGTTTGTGTAAAGAAGCCTACTTTAGTCCACTCCGAAAAAATTCTAGCAAAACAAAAGCCAAACAAAAAACCCATAGTGGGGAAGTATGTTGTAAATTATTTACATAGCATGGCTAGAGGACAAAGGAAGTTAATGTCTTCTGTTGCACTCTGCTAATGAATAAGAGGCTAAGATTAATACGTATTCTCTAGTGGCACTGTACTAAAAGCAAAACTCATCACTGAAAACATTATAGGAGTCAACCTTCTTACACTGTTAAATGTAAGCCCATAGAAACATGCAGTATAAGTAATCCTTAACTTATCATAAACAATTTGGCACTGCAGACTCACTTATACTGCAAATTAGGGAAGCTTTCTAGTTTTGAAGAGGAGCATTTGTATGCTTTCCTCAGGATCATCTGCAATTAAATTGTGAACTTTTAGGTCCTCTCTCTGGTGTTGCTATTATGATCTTATTCAATTCCTCTTCTGATTAACAACAGGTAGTAAAATATACTGAACTCACTAAAAAGAAAATGAAATTTCATTTATTTTAAATAAAAAGAATATAGGGCTTTTGGTGTGTATGCTAATATTTAAACAAATGAGAAATTTCTCTGCTCGTATAAAACAACTTTCCGAGGTAAAGAATGCTTTGAAATAATAGAATAAGTAGAAATTTTTGTTTGTTTGTATACAAGTTTATTTTCCTCAGAAACAGGTCTTTCCCAGAAAATCTGGAATCACCTTCAAGCCCCTTTCAATTCAACCTGTGATTTTAATTTGGCCTATTACAATGAGAGAAACCTGAGCCATATAATTAGGATACAAACTCAGAGTCAAATTAACAAATAGCTCAAATTATTAGCAGCCCAAAATTTTAGCAGAAGAAAAAGCAAAGTGATCCAGTGGGCAGGACACTGGGCTGGGAAACTGGAAACTTGGATTCTGCTTCTGGCTCTGCTACTGCTGTGCTTTGTGACCTTCAGCTAGTCACCTCCTTGCTCTGTATCTAAATTTCCCCGTCAGTAAGATGCTTATCCTTCTTTGCAAACTCTTTTAGAGCTGTGAAAGACATATGCTATTATATATATTTATACCACTATTAATTAAATTATATAATTAATATATTCATAACTATTATTGTTGTTCACACCCCTGATACTGTTTGTGACACATTTTTTGTTTTTTCATGTATATATTCACTTAATTCTGAATGTTTTCTGCTGAATCAACAATATATACTTATCTAAGAGCCACACTCCATTAGGCAAAGGTAAGTCACTAAGCTAAACTGATTAGTTTGAATGAGATGTAGAGATAGATGTCATTTGCATATTGAAGTCTCCACAGTCCATACTCCTTTTATGAGCCCTCTTGAACTCCCCATATATGTTTCAAAGAGATCCCATGGAACAATACACAAGACAGCCTTTGGCACAGATGACTAACTGCTAGTTTTTAGCAATGCTATTACTAATATCTATTTCAACTTGACATGCAGTGTTGACCACACTGAGCTCAATTTTGAAGTCAAAACAGGATTATGTTGGGGTGTTTCATATCTGAAATTATCTGCAACATTGCCATTGACTGGGTAATATGGCGTACAACAGAAGACATAACAAGAGGCATTAAATGGACTTTCTTCTCATCCCTTGAAGACCTGGACTTTGCAGACGATGTCACTCTCCTATCATATACCCAACAACATACACAAGAAAAAACAACTCAACTCAATGCATTCAGCCAGAAAATTGAACTGAACATCAACCACAATAAGACAGATATCATGATCTTTAATATTGCCTTACTATCACTGGTATGAATAGAGGATTATGTTCTCACCAATGTATAAACATTCATATACTTGGGCACCACCATGAGCCAGAAACACCTTCAGGTGCTTAAACACAGTCTGGAAATCATCAAAATACAACACCAAAAGCAAACTCAAGATTTATCAGAGCTGCATACTTTCAAAACTACTTTATAGTGCAGAATGCTGGGGAATGAGAAAGTCTGACATGTCCAAACAGTCTTCATCTATACGACCTGCCTCAGAAAAATCCTCCATATCTTTTGGCCCAGAACAATCTCAAACCAAGATCTATTGACACAGTGCAGTTAAGAGGATCTGAGCATCATCATTGCCAGGGGGCGTTGGATATGGATCAATCATGTGCTTTGGATGGAAACTCATTCCATCACCAGAGTAGAAATAAGATGTACACCTGAAGGCAAGTGAAAATGAGGCCATCTGAAAACAACATGGCAAAGAGCTGTGGAAGCTGAGCTGAAAAACCTGGGGCACAGGTGGGGAACCATTGAAAGGCTTGTCAGAAACAGACAGGAGTGGAGGAGCTTCGTCACTGCCTTAAACACCAGAGGCATAATAGGAACATGATGATGATGCTATTATTGCATAAACTCTTTGCCCCCCTCGCCAACTCCTCATAGGTGGTACTAGCAGCCATGATGGATGGATTGTCTGAGTTATAGTCCTGAAGCCTAATCCTATACTGTGGGTGGTGTCTCTCTTCACTTCTGCCCTTGAATAGCACAAAAACAAATGATTTGAGCTTTATGTAGATAAGCTTCATTTTTCCCTTCATAAATACAAATATATCCAATAAAGAATGTCTACAGATTCTGGAGAAGGTTTTTTCTAGAGAGCCTTAAATATATGTCATTTTCCCCTTTTGAAGTTTTAAAACTCATTTATGATAATGAAGCATAATCTCAGTGGTGTATATTTCTCAGTTTGAAGACAACATCTAGGGTGTGATAAATTAGAAATTATCACGCTGTGACAGGGTCAGGCCAGATGGCTACAGGAGAGTGATAGAAGGCAGATATATTAGCCCAAGTTAAGTAGGTCCCCTTTTCCTGGGTGAGGTAACAGAGAAGGTTCCAGAACAATTAGGAGCTTTCTGGAAACAATTAAGGCAGACAGGCTGATTAGAACACCTGCAGCCAATCAAGAAGCTGCTAGAATCAATTAAGGCAGGCTAATCAAGGCCCATCGGTTTAAAAAGGAGCTCACTTCAGTTTGTGGTGCTCATGTGAGGAGCTTGGCGCAAGAGGTGCAAGGAGCTGAGAGTGAGAGAGTGTGCTGCTGGAGGACTGAGGAGTACAAGCATTAATAGACACCAGGAGAAAGGTCCTGTGGTGGTGATAAAGTAGGTGTTTGGAGGAGGCCATGGGGAAGTAGCCCAGGGAGTTGTAGCTGTCATGCAGCTGTTACAGGAGGCACTATAGACAGTTGCAATCCACAGGGCCCTGGGCTGGAACCCGGAGTAGAGGGCGGGCCTGGGTTCCCCTCAAGCCTCCCAACTCCTCATCAAACACAGGAGGAGTTGACCCGGACTGTGGATTCCACCAGAAGGGAAGATCTCTGAGGCAAGAAAATCTGCCAATAAGTGCAGGACCCACCACAACGCATATAGAAACTTAATACACAAGCATCCCCCAGAAATTAGGAGTCTATCGTAGTATGGTCGTGAATAGTAGTTCTGTGCTCCATTGTAGGCAATATTTGTTGTGTTGAGTATATTTCTCAGTTTTTAGCACATTATCATTAAAGCTGACATTTCTCTTGTCCAATCTTGCATCGGTTGAGCACAAAGCTCCCACTGAAGTCAAAAATAGAAAAAAAGCCTGGAAACTAATATTTTTAATATAGATTGCATATTTATACTGTATATTACAAAATATTTATCAATATTCAACTGCTCTCAATTATTGTTTTATTGTTGCAGTACCATTTGTAAACCAATAACCAGAGTATATGGAGTTCAATATATCTATTAACTAGTATAATAATGAATGGTTACTTTACACTGTTAGTGCTTTACATTCAAGCAATTCCAAAATACTTTACAAGATTTACAAAGTATGTAGAATAATAAAATAGATGAAACATCTGTTAAAATATTTTTATTTGACTGTATGGCATGATAAGTTAAGGGGAAAAAGAAAAGTGTTCAAATTCTCTCACAGCTCATACCATCACTTAAACATATACACATGTAAAATCTCATTGCATGTTCCAATATATATCTCTATATATAATCTTTTGCACAGCTGCAATCTATAGACTAGAAATCCTCTTACACATCCCGACCTTACATCAAGCATATTTTAAATCATGGCTAGAGATTTTCACTATCATTATTGTGCTTGTTTTAACCCACACATATAGCTCATAAACCCATCCTCCAGCTCAGCTATCCACTGCTAGCCAGAAACAACAACATCTTGCCACTCTTTCCTCATACACAGGTCAGAAACTCAACCTTTTCTATCCAAACAACCTACTAAGGCCAAAAAACACATCCTTTTCTCCATGTGCAGGCTATAGACAATACCTACTTCTTCCTTCCCCACTTTGAGGCTCTATCTGTTGGATTGGATATCCATTTATACTCATTCATTTCATGCAATATAACCCTAACCTTTCAAAAAGTTTTGCAGATCAGCAAGGCCTTCTGGAAATTAAAAAAAAAAAAAAAGTTTTCAATAAGCAGGACTTCAGATGTAATAATTTACACAGAATAGGTATCTGGCCCACTGATATTTGTTCTCTAAACTAATCCTGGGAACATTTAGGATCAGGTAAAACACAGGAGATTTTCCTGAGTAAGTCATGTGGGACCAGGCCCTCTTGTTGTATGTGTTCATATAATCAATTTAGAGAAAATCATTACAAATATGCATTTAAAAAATTAGTCTTCTCTGTTTCTCCAGGTATAAAAACAACTTTCATGATGATGTTGACTGCTAGCTGGAAACCTTCAATGGACTGGGGAAACTGAGTACTTTGTAAATTCAGACATGGGTTCTTTTTCAGACTGTAGCAACACACTGCCCACATTTTTTATTTTGTAGATTTTTTTTTAAAAGTGTGTCTTTTTGCAGAAATGTCAGTAGCATCTCTAAACATACTTGCTCAATGTAGTCTTCAGATATCTTGGTGCATTGTAAAATAGCTAAATGTAAATGTATAAATCTAGGAACAAAGAATGAGGGCCATGCTTACAGGATGGGAAGCAGTGACTCTGAAAAATATTTAGGGATCATGGTGGATAATCAGCTGAACATGAGCTTCCAGTGTGATGCTGTTGCCAAAAGGGCTAATGAGATCCTTGGATGCATAAACAGGGAAATCTTGAGTAGGAGTAGCAAGGTTATTTTACCACTATATTTGCCACTGGTGTGACCGTTGCTGGAATACTGCATCCGGTTCTGGCATCTACAATTCAAGAAGGATGTTGATAAATTGCAGAGGGTTCAGAGGTTAGCCATGAGAACAATTAGAAAACATGACTTAAAGTGATAAACTCAAAGATCTGAAAGAAGGTTAAGGGATGACTTGATTACAGTCTGTGAGTATCTACATGGGAGATGTTTGACAATGAGATCTTCAGTTTAGCAGAGAAAGGTATAACATGATCTACTGGCTGGAAGTGGAAACTAGACAAATTCAGATTGGAAATAAAGTATTAATTTTTAACAATGAAGGTAAGTAACCATTGGAACAATTTATCAAGGGCCAGGGTGGATTCTCCATCCCTGGCAATTTTAAAATCAAAATTGGTGTTTTTCTGAACGCTATTCTCTAGGAATTATTTTGTGTGAGCTCTATGGCCTGTGTCACGCAGAGACCAGACTAGATGATTACAATTGTCTCTCCAGGGTCATACATATAAATAGATTAAAGCTGGTCATTTTGTATTCCTGCCTATTAAAGACTCAATACAGTCCCTTTGAAATCAGTAGCAATCTTTTTAGTGTCATCAATAGAAGTTCATCAGGCTCTAGCAGAGTTGTTGGGAAGAGTAGTGTAGAACAGGTTTCAGAGTAGCAGCCATGTTAGTCTGTATCCACAAAAAGAACAGGAGTACTTGTGGCACCTTAGAGACTAACAAATTTATTTGACCATAAGCTTTCGTAGGCTCCGGCCCACTTCATCGGATGCATGTAGTGGAAAATACAGTAGGAAGATATATATATATACACACACAGAGAACATGAAACAATGGGTGTTACCATACACACTCTAAGGAGAGCGATCAGTTAAGGTGAGCTATTATCAGCAGGAGAGAAAAAGAACTATTTGTAGTGGTAATGAAAATGGCCCCTTTCCAGCAATTGACAAGGAGATGTGAGGAACTGTGTGTGGGTGGAAATAAGCATTACTTTGTGTAAGGGCCCATCCACTTCCAGTCTTTATTCAAGCCGAATTTGATGGTGTCCAATTTGCAAATTAATTCCAATTCAGCAGTCTCTCATTGGAGTCTGTTTTTGAAGTTTTTTTGTTGCAATATTGCGACTTTTAGATCTGTAATTCAGTGTCCAGGGAGACTGAAGTTTTCTCCAACCGGTTTTTGAATGTTTTAATTCTTGACATCTGATTTGTGTCCATTTATTTGTTTACGTAGAGACTGTCTGGTTGGGCCAATGTACATGGCAGAGGGGCATTGCTGGCACATGATGGCATATATCACATTGGTAGATGTGCAGGTGAACAAGCCCCTGGGCCCGCGCCACTTCCCGCAGACCTCATTGGCCTGGAGTGGTGAACCTCAACCAGTGGGAACCGCGATTGGCCAAACTTGCGAACGCAGCAGGTAACAAACCAGCCAAGCCCGTCAGGGGCTTTCCCTGAACAAGCGGCAAACCAGTTTTGAGAACCACTGGTGTAGAAGACTAGAGACCAAGTTCTGATTGGCTGGTGATGCAGACTTTGGGTTAATTACATTACAACTTGTCTTATGAGTGTGTGAGCTAATGTTTTGAGATTGTTCCCAAAATATTTGTTCCCTCAAAAAATTTGTTTCCTCAAATCGAAATCTATGTACAGGTCCACAACTGGTATATATTTGTGATTAGTTTTCAGATTGCTCTGTTTTGTAATATTTGTTTGCTAGTGTGTTTTCACTAGCCAACTTGTTGTTTAATACCAATATTTAAAAGCATTGAGAATAAACTTTTAAAAATGTAAACCCACTTAGCAACAAATTTTCCTTTGGTCAGTATTACCTAATTTATATTCAAAGAGGAATTGAGAATAGAGTTTTAATCCCCAAGAGATTATTTTGTTTATCATGGTACATAACATGCTTCTGAACCAGTGAAGCATCTTAAAGCAATTTAGTCTAGAATGCTGAAGCTTCATAACATAAAACTAAATATTATTTTTTTAAAAAGTTTGCCTCTCTGAGAATTAAAGAGCTTCTTAGTTTTGTGAAGGCCGCTGGAGCCCAAAACTACATGTATTGTACACACTTCTCTCTCATTAGACAAGAGCAGCTTTGAGTGTGCACTGAATGCAGAAGAAGGCCATTAATTTAATTGAGCCAGATGCTCAGCTGGTATAAATCAAAATAGATTAATTGGGTGAAATCTTAGCCCTGTTGAAGTCAATGACAAAACTCCCCTTGATTTCAATGGGGCCAGCATTACACCCTTGGAGGTCAAGAGACCTATGCTGATTTACCCTAGCTGAAGATTTGCCTCCACATCTTATGGACCAAAAGCCTGCCCCATTGAAGCCCATAGCAAAACTCCTATTGACTTCTATGGGAGCAAGATTTAACTCACAGTTTGGCACTTTAATACTTGTATTCAGTATTTGAAAAAAATTCTTAATATTGATTGAGCTCTTATATTTTGTTTTTCTGCTTATTGAGTTGATAAAAGCAATTCTAAACTGATGAACTACATACCAACATCTTGAGCAATATGAAGTTTCCTCTAGTCTTGAAGTGAAAAAAGGTTATTTTTTATTACATTGGTACAGATCCCTAACGGGCAGTTGCTTTATACAGTTTGTAGGTATGCCGTCAACCTGAGTACAGAATTTAGAATAATGATTGACTAGAATAACATTCACATGAACTTGAGGAATAAGTGCAATCAGTAATGAAGAAATCTTTGTGTGCAATAATTTCAGTTCAATTTTTAAGAATAGATTGTCTCAAGAAAATTACTAGTACAACATTTAATTAAAAATAACAATAGCACTATCACCATTTTATAGATGAGGAACTAAGGTAGTAAGCGATTAACATCACTTGCCCAAGATTACACAAGAGGTCTGTGCAATCTATATTTTTGAAAAATATCTTCAGTATTTGCATACGCAGTTGGGCAAGTGCCTTTCCAATGCTACAAATAAGTAGGAGTTACTGGAGAGAGTGAAGGCAGGAGAGTCTCTGCCTTATCTAAGGACGCTGACCAGAACCAGGACACAATGGGAGGGTGAGATCAGATGGGAGGTGGGGTTGTTCAGAATTTTGTTGTTGTGTTGTTTGCCTAAGATCTAGTCTGCTTTGTAAGAGTGTTTGTTGTTAAGAAACTCCACTGCTAAGTCTGGGTTTCTTGCTTTATGCCACCTTGTTCCTGAAAGATTTAAATAGCAGTCAGAGCTCCCTCAGCCAGGTGGAATGTGCGGAAGAACATGTCCAAGCAACTGGGGCTTGAAAGGGCTGTGGCAGTAATTCTATGGTCTAGCTGGCTGGACTGTAGGACTGCACTGTGCAAGAAAGATGTCAGACAAAGGGCCTAGATCTGAGTGTACACCTGAGAAGCACAGAGCTAGAAAAAGTGGCCAGTGACTGCCCATTGTCATGAGGGTTAGCACTACGTGTGATTCAGCTCTTGGGTGCACCCAAAACAGATTGGCGGTGTCTGTCAAGAGGGAGGACAAGGACAAGTTGTAACACACTATACTTTAATATCCTTCCTGGAGTTTCTAGAAAGTTTCAAAATATGAAAAGGTAGTTCCAATATAATTCTATAAGTGATGGAATTGTTGCTACATACTCTCTGTTCACCACTATGTCAAAGCGCACTATGGAATTTTAGTGTGCAGCAGCAGAATCCACACAATAACTTAATGAGTCTCATTATTGAAGCTCTTTTCTCTTCCATTTAGAGTTAGCTATTATGTCCTTGAGATACCTTTGTGTGGTCATGTAACTTGCTACTGTATCTGAATCTTATTTTATGTATTTATAAAAATAACAAAATATATAGAAAAAAGACCATGCAATGTGCAGAATGGGGTGAATCTTAAGAAGGGAGGAGTATTACAGGACCTCTGATATTCATACAGAATCACAAACCTTTTTTGTAGATACACTGCGTGCTGTTCCCTAATACACATAATGCAGTCAACCTTAGTGATTGGTTTGTCTTAAATGTAACTGGAACTAGGAGTAGACCGAAAAGATACTCAACCTGAGTTGGTTCGTAAGTATCTTCATGATAACCTTTATGCCAGTGAGTGCTCTGTGGTGTTGTACACAGTCATTTTATCAGGAAGAGACAGTCACAGCTCTGTAGTTAACACTGACTTCTACATGTAGGGATTCAACCACTGTGGTGCATATGAAGAATATAGTGCATTCTCCCAAAATTAGAGCACTTACTCTGAGTACGGAATGAGTTTTCTGAGAATTTGCAATTAAATTAGTTCATTTATGAGTTAATATTAATTTTAAAATAGTTCCTTTAAGAAATGATGTGTCTGGTGTTAGAGCATTATTTTCATCCTGAATTATCTTAACAGAATAATGCTGCCTCTTCAAACATCCATATAATTCAAACTCACTGAAATGTTACTTTTGAAGAAGTTTCTCTTTCAGCAAATAATGTTCTACCACAAAGAATTCCTCACAGAACTGTTCTCTTATCTTGTGCTCACTGGGAGAGGCTAAAAGAGCCCTCAGCAAAGATGCCTTCTTTCAAATGGCCACCATCACCCTTTGTTTCCACTTGGAGTGAAGTAGGGTGACCAGATAGCAAATGTGAAATATCGGGACTAGGGTCGAGGGTAATAGGAGCCTATATAAGAAAAACTCCCAAAAATTGGGACTGTCCCTATAAAATTGGGATATCTGGTCACCCTAGAGTGAAGCCATCCTCCTCTCAGACAAATGTAGCATGACAGCCAAAGTTGCCTAGGTGTTCCTTCATAGACAAACATGCTATATTTCTGCTCAAAAGAAAAAATCTTGTAATTTCTTTGGTAATCTTAAGTATAGACATCATTATGTGCTTTGCCTGTAATCCAAGAACGTTCTATAAATTTACTTCCAACAGCATAACTACCATTTTCAGGATGCTATTCCTATACATCTCTTCATCTCAGTTTTTTCTTTTTCTTTTAATTAAGATGATATTTAACTATTTCCTTTCAGCATGTTATCAACCCATTGCAGAGATCTTACTGATCTCTGCATTGTAACAGGTGCTGAGGCACCTATAGTGTAATGCAAGAGACAAAAGAAAGTGAATTCCTGTCCAAAAGTCAGTGTAAATCATCTAATTTTAATTCCTGCTGCATTTTTAACAGTGTTTATTAAACTGCTCTTAGTTCTAATACTTGAGCAAGTACATTATTCATGAGGTTAAGCTGATCGATATGGTACAGCATAATTTCTACTAAATATTTACTCTCTTGTAAGAGTTATGCATGATAGCAACAAAAGATTAGATCCTTTTGTGTAGTTTTTGAAATTAAACAAAGAGGAATACATATTCCCATGTTCATTGTGTGCAGCAGATATTATGCATTCTAATGCCACCAGTGTTATACATGAACACAAATTAGTTTTAAAACTTTCAGAGAAATATTGCAATTTCTTGGTAAATTATTAGTATGTTTTATTATTATTAAATAGACTTTCAGGGGTCAATATTACTAAGTTATTGTCCCAAAATCGATATAGTCATCTTTCACTGACATAAAATCCACACTTCAAGAATAAATATATCTGTAAAGTGCCCCTGAATTCTGCCTCTCTCCTCAGCTATAACACCTATACTCATATTACACTGTTTCAAGTAGCTTATTTTTCAGTTCGTTCCAAGGGTGGTCTGATCAATCTTACTTTAAATTATATCTTCAATAAAGTCTGACATACTTTTATTATTTTATAGCATACTTGTGCTCTGCAGTATTTTGCATGTACTCTTAATCAGTACCACAATAGTTTAGGGAAGAAGATATGCAAAGAAATTATTTATATATAATTATTATTACATATACATCTTTTTAACTGGGAAAAACTGAAACCTATATCTGTTACCTATAGCCTACCCAGTCAGGCTGGTATATTATCATTTCTTATAAGAATAAAAAGGGTGGACCTAATCAATACTTGGAAAGGAAGGCCACAAAAGGAAAACTCAGTTCATGGCACTATAAACCAGAACTGTGCAGAGGACAGAAGGACATTGAGCCTTTGAAATCTGGCTTTGTTACAAATTTGAGTGAAAAGTGAAAATTTTAAAATTCTTTATGATGAAAAATTCCATTTTTTTGTTTTGGCTTATTTGAAATGTTTGGAATACTTTATAATTTTGAAGAAAGTAAAAATAATAAATAAAAACAATGAAGGTATTGCAAAATGGAAAACTAAAACTATTTATTCCTAAAATGTCAACATGGGACATTTCAACATTGATTTTTGTTTTTAATCATTTTCTTCCAAAACAAAATTCCAACAAAAAGGATCCACTTACACCAGCCCGGTCTTTTACTCTCCTTTCTGCAAGTTTCTGCCCAGAACCTTGTAGCAAAATCAACTGAAACAGAGTCCAGAGTAAATACACTCCTTTCTCGGTCTCTCAAGGGTGATGAGCTCTCCAAGTAGGCTGTATCAAAACTCCCAACACCTCCTGTCATAAACAGAGTGTTAAGGGTTAATGTCTCTTATACCGGTAAAGGGTTACAAGCAGGAAACTGGACACCTGACCAGAAGACCAATCAGAAGACAAGATACTTTTAAGTTCGGGTGGAGGGAAGTTTGGGTGTGAGTTCTTTGTTCTTTGTTCTTCTGTCGGAGGTTCTAAGAGAGACCAGACATTACTACAGGCTCTCTAAGTCTCTTTTCAAGTAGTAAGTAAAAACAGGCAATTTAGGCTTTTTAATTGTTTTACACTATTTGCATTTGTGGATCTGGCTGGTTAACTTTTATTTGTGTAGTTGCTGGGAATATTTTGATTTGTATTGGTACTGGGGGGAAAGTCTCTTTCTGGTATCTGTAAGCTATAGGACCCTGTATATTGACATCTTGAAGTTACAGAGATAATTCTTTACTTTTTCCTTTCTTTTATTAAAAGATTTCTTTTTAGAGAACCTGATTGATTGTTTTTTCTCTGTTTCCCTTGTTTTATCCCAGGGGATTGGGATAACTCACCAGGAAGGGTGGGGAGACGGGAGGGGGAGAGATAAAATCTCTTTCTGTTTTCCTTGAATCTGTTTGCCTCTTTGTGGAAGGGAAGGGAGATGCTTCTCTGTATAGTGATTTAAGAGGTTAGATCAGTATCTCAGGATAGCCCAGGGAGGGAAGTTCTGAGAGGGGGAAGGTGAGGGAATGGTTTATTTCTCCTTGTTTTAAGATCCCAAGGGATCTGGGTTCTTGGGGTCCCCAGGGAAGGTTGGGGAGGTCAGAGTGCCCCAAAACACTATATTTTTGAGTGGTGGCAGCCTATCAGATCTAAGCTGGTAATTAAGATTAGGGAAATTCATGCTAGTATCTCATTTTCTGAACTCTAAGGTTCAGATCTGAGAAAGAATGCTATGACACCTCCCTCCCTTTCTGGGGGGTTCTTTAGGAAGGCTTCAATGGCACTTCACTCAGTGTACTCTTCAGACAAAAAGCAGAGAAACAGGCTACTTTCCTCTGACCAGTCTCAAGTAGCTTCCTCTTTCAGATTAAGTAAGTGTTTTGGTGAGCCCCCGGAAAACACTCCCTTTAGCTGGGAGGCTGGGCTGGTTCTCCAGGATGTGATAGGTTCTTCAACTGGCTCTTTTCCTCCAGTGAATTAGTTCCTTCCCTGCCTAAACTAACATGGCTGTGTCCACTCCGTCACAGTCAATACATTATATTGACTCAGTAGTTAGTGATCTTCCTTCTGAGTTAATAACAAAACCAGCGCTCCAGCATGGCATTAAGGGACACCTTTACTTTTTGGATTTAAAACAACAAAAACCTATGGACGTGTCTACTTTTAATAGTTACAGAATTATGGCAGCTTTCATAAGAACAGATGTGCTATCCCTAGTGTGCTGAGTACAGCTGCATAACTGTTCATCATGAGCAATTCATTTGATTGGTTTGTCCTTTTTTTAGTGTTTGCAGATTGTCCATGAAGCAATGAGGACTTTAAATAATTTGTTCATCTTTTTTTACATCAATGTTTTATGCACACATTTGGCCAATGGTTTTTTCATGTGTCGTGAGTATCTGAAATATGGAATCCAGAATTTATACCATATATTTGTTCACCTAAGTCACACAGGTATAGTTTCATTGGGTGATCAAACCATTGGTCTGCCAATTAGATTACCTAAACTTCAAATAGCAACAGTACATGAAAGAATTAACACAGGAAGGCTTAACCTTACAGTGAGAGGGTCAGGGGCATTTTAGGGAGAGTGACATGGGAAACAAGAGAATCCAAATAATTGTAGGACACATAAAATATTTTCTTGTCCTCGTTTGCACAAGAAAAGGCCATTATATTGCATATGCAACCCATCTTCCATGTGTCTAAATCCCCTAAACTACTCTGAAAATCTCAACCCTTGTGTTTAAGCAAGAACTTTCTCATTATCCATCTTCCTTTAACTTTTTTCTGTAGTAAAATCTCAATACTAATTTTTTGCTATTGTCATTTGCTCCATGACTTGCACAGGAATGTCACAAACACAGGATTATAAAATCAACACAGTAGCCTTTTAAAACAACAGATCTGGAAATAGGGCTGATGCAAACATACATCTTCTTTCAATAACATCAAGGAAAATTATTCGCAAATTATATTACATTTTATAAATGTTCTCATCCTCTTTGAATTTGCTGCAACATAAAAATAATATCTGTTTGACCAAAGTTTAAAATATATTTTAAGCTCTCCACAGCAACTCTCCGCCTTTTTGCAGTGCAAAAAATGTTTTTCCCGTGAAATTTAAAACTGCATATATGTAGTGATATATGATGCAGTTTTACATTGCATATATATATATATATATACACAGAGAGAGAGAGAGAAACAATAGGGCTGCATGAATTGTTCCTCGTTACACAAGATTTTATCACATCTCAGTGCATATTAACTTCAACTACTCAATATGTGAACAGCTGGGTTTGAACCCAAATACCTAAATGCTGTTTATTCTTAATGACTAACATTTTCAGTCACAACAATGCTAGAAATTCATGCAATTAACCACTTTTTATGTTACATTGGTTATAATATCACCGTAACTAATGTCAGATGCCTACTATTGGAAACATTTTTTCCAAGAACGTTTCATATTTTGAAAGGTTGATTAATATAAGGGCCCAGTGGAATGAAGCTTCATAATTTATGCTTTTCAATAATGGTAAACTAAATGAACTCAGTTGTAGGGTGGACTGTGTGATGAATTTCAGCATCCCAGTACATATTGGTAATTTACAAATTCTGCACACTGTAATGTTGTAGAGGACAGCAGTTATTGATCTGCTTTAACCCTCAGGAATCAATTCTAAATGAGATCTTCTTTAGTATTTATGTTAGAGGATTAAGGCATACTACAGTGACCATAACAATGTTCTATATTTTGAATGCACTTTGTCTACTCCCTGCAAACATTTTAGATTTTTGCTTATCTTTTTCTAAATATGGTGAGCCAGATGTTTGGGTGCGGTGAGACTGCTTTGCACTGCACCACCAGCAAGCTTTGCCTGCAAACCTTGAGCAAATGGGTGAGAGAGGATTATCCAGCATGATAGTTGTTACACTGTCTCAGGTGGCTCACAACCATGAGTGCCTACATCAGGCAGACTGTCAGGAAACGGGGCAATGCCCCAAACATGTGGTGTGTTCTACAATTAGATTTCACCAACTCAGTGACAAATGTGAACTCCTGGATCACTATAACAGGCTTACCGTGGAGTCGAAAACAGTCCTCTTAGACTCTCTAGTCTATCTTGCCACCCAGACAAACTGGACTTTGTGATAAAAGGTCACTTAAACCAAAAATCACACCAAATAAGGTTGCTCCCAGCCCCAAGGAACCAATCATTTTCCCCAGATCAATTGGTATTCTAGATCTTACACCAAAGACAAATCCAATTATCTGTGGCCAATTCTACAGTAAACTAACTAAATGTTTATTAGCTAAGAAAAGGAAATGAAAGTTATTGAGAGGTTAAAGTAGGTAATGTACACGTACAGGTAAATCACAGTTTATAATTCCAAATGCTGGCAGTGATGTAATAAACTGCCAGTTTCCCAAAAGTCTTTTCAGGGGTCCCAGCTTGCATCTGGGGATCTCCCCTTTGCATCTGGTGCACTTCCCTGTAAGAGTCCAAACAGTTCAGAGATTCAAGATCTTTCTTTGAATCCATACTTGTAGCTTCTACTCACAGAAAACAAACAGACAGTGTACTTACATGTGACGTTATTGATATACTCTGGGACCATATAGAACATGGTTGCAACCAAGGTCCTGTAGTGGCATCAAATCTTATGTAAAGGGGGTCATATAAGGTGTCTAAGACCAGGTTATGGGTTGCTGGTTATGATTATGCTATCTGTCTGTATGTATCATTTTGTAGTTGAAGTTATGAGTATTGGCTCTATACTGTCTGTATTTCAAATTTGTGCTGTGCTTTTGGGAGACATCCCAGACAAGTTGGTGTTAGCTCTGCCAAGACTGCTTGATGGCCCATTAAGGACCATCAGCTACATAATTGACCCATTGAGAGAAGGCAGATACACCTTGTAACTCAGCAAAGTATGTAGGAACTTGCCCATGTGACTGCAGACTCCATTTTGCTGTAATTTTCCACAGTAAGAACAGAGAGGTGTTCTTACACCTGGAAAAGCCTATAAAAAGGCTGATGCCTCATCTCCATCTTGTCTTCAGTCCTGCTTCTTACCTCTGGAGGGACTTTGCTACAAACTGAAGCTCTGAACAAAGGACTGACGACCCATCCCAGTGGGGGATGTACTCCAGAGACTTGACTTGGACCTGCAGTTTACCCCATCACTGCTACAAGCCTGAACTAAGAACTTTGTCATTACTGTATGTAATTGATTCCATTTAACCAATTCTAGCTCTCATCTCTATCTTTTTCCTTTTATGAATAAATCTTTAGATTTTAGATTCTAAAGGATTGGCAACAGTGTGATTTGTGGGTAAGATCTGATTTGTATATTGACCTGGGTCTGCGGCTTGATTCTTTGGAGTCGAGAGAACCTTTTTCTTTTATTGGGGTATTGGTTTTCATAACTATTCATCTCCAGGACGAGTGGGACTGGTGGTGATACTGGGAAACTGGAGTGTCTAAGGAAGTTGCTTGTGTGACTTGTGGTTAGCCAGTGAGGTGAAACCAAAGTCCTCTTTGTCTGGCTGGTTTGGTTTGCCTTAGAGGTAAAAAAACCCCTAGCCTAGGGCTGTAACTGCCCTGTTTAAGCGATTGGTCCTGAACTGGCACTTTCAGTTGGGTCCCGCCAGAACCGCGTCATCACATTACACATGAGGACTTTTCCTTTGATAAGGGAGAGTGAGGAATGCACGTAGAGTCTTTGACCTCTGATCATCATGCACAATAACCACTTGCTTTGAAATTAGCATTTCTTTGTTAAAGTTCTTCATTTGCAGTCCACAAAGCTTCTTTCTTGTTTGATGGGTTAATTAGTTACAGGGGTAGTCACAATGTAAATGTTTGCTACTACATAAAAACGAAATACAGGTAAGTGAAAACAATCTAAGTAACATTCCATTTGTTTTCAAATACACCCATACATTTAACACTCACTTCAATCTATACTAATTCACAAGGGAATTGGCCTGGGACACTGGCAAGAGCTGGCACCTGGTCTGCCAGCGTCACAGTAATGATGCTGTAACAGAATACATTCAATGTAAGGGCTGCATACCACACACCCTACTTTCTGTAAGCATAGTTGGAAGGGATGCCTACTAAAGATACAGCATGGTTGCAACACTGATTCTGAGCTACATTTTCAGCCTCTTACACATATTACAGGCCAGTGTAACTTAAGGCTGGTATACATGAGGGCACTCAAGAATGTTACTCTGAATTAACTAAAGGTGTGAATTTAAAGCAGGTTAGTTAAACTGCATTAAACCACTATGTCAACATTCTCATTCTGAATTAAAGTAGCCTTAATGTGTTTTGGTTTAAACCCAGCATCTTTTATCAAGCCAACATCTCAGTTCGCCTGAAAGAATACCAAAATACTGTTGCCTAAACCAGGCTTCTGGCATTTCAAATTGACGAGGATGTGATCCATCATCTAGAAGACTGAGCTCTCAGTAATGGGTAGAGAAGGCTTGTCTGTTAACCTTTTTTCTTCCACAACTATGATTTGGTAAAATAGCTCATATGCTTCATTGGTTCTCTGACATGTCAGAAATGCTACAGTGAGCTCAACAGATTGTAAGCCTTCTTGCAAAGAACAGACATTTCTTTGCAGAGCTCAGATTGTCTGTTCAGTGTAACTGATTATTCGATACACTAAAGTCCAAAATATAACTAGAACAGTTAAAGCTTGTTGAGAACATCTTTGGCTTTGCTACCATGCTCAGCATTAAAAGACTAATTGATTTCATAGCAATATTCCAAAAGAGTGTGGTTGAAAGATTTGGTTGAATAGTACATAGTTGTGCAGTATCCATACAAATATTTAAAGCATTTCTTATTGTGACAAAGCATAGCTTGAATCCTGCAGGCACTTGTTTAAACAGTGTGCAAAACAGTGTAAATACCTTACTGCTCATTCTAGTTCCCATACCCATGCAGCAACTCCATGACATTTCCCAGACATTTTACCCATTCCATCATATACTTATCCCTGGCAGGTGGAAAGGGGTAACATGCAACGAACCAGTGTGTCTTTCACAACTGTGCACAGGTGTTGCGTGTCAGTTTCATCTAGTTGCATAAAGCTTCTGCAGCCTTCATGAATGTCAAAAGAATTTGTTGACCCATCAAATACAAATCACTGTTTGTTCCTTTTCAGATAGGTCAATGGCTTCAGGTCAGCAATTCTGATGGTATTTCAGGTAGTTTTGCTTTGTAGAATCTCATTTCCCATGAGATAGATCATTTCATTCACAATCTCATGTGATAGATAATTGAGGTTTGGCTTGTCTTCAGCTCTTAAAATCAGAAGTTGTTGGAGGATTCCCCAGAAAGTCTTCATGTCTGTGTATTGCTTTGTAATGATAGGAAGTGTAAGATAACTAGGGAGGAGGGATAGCTCAGTGGTTTGAGCATTGACCTGCTAAATCCAGTATTGAGAGTTCCATCTTTGAGAGGGCTAGTTAGAGATCTAGGGCAAAAATCTGTCTGGGGATTGGTACTGCTTTGGGCTAGATGACCTCTTGAGGTCCCTTCCAACACAACTATTCTAATAGCTGAAAGATAGCATTCTTTCCTCTATAGCTTAGCCATGCTATAATTGGACATTATAGAGATCACTTTTGTCAACATCTCTTAATCTTACTATCACATTCTTGCAATCATTCTACCCTTTGGTGAAAGCATCTTCAGCTTTCTTACCCAGAGCTAACAGAATTTTTTTCTTTTCCTTAGTAACAGTAGAAGTAAAGTGCCATGTTCTACTGAAGACACAGTCTCATCCATGGGTAACGACTGTGTCGTCATTCTTAAAATACTTGAAATATTGTGTCCTCATTCTTGTTTCCAGATTGTCTTCTTGTTCCTTCAGGTTGGTTGGTGAGGAGCAGCTGCTTCAGAGTGACAGCATATCCCAAAACATTCACTTTCCTTCTCATCTGACAATAAAGGCATGTCATCAATAACACTCTTAGAGAGTGCATTTTTCCAAACTTCAGTAACTTGCTCTTCAGCAGTTGATAGCTGCTGTGGTTCTAGCGAGGATGCAATTTTCAGGAACTTTCTTCTATTCATCAGCACTGCACAACAGTCATGCAGTGTATAACATTTCTTGGATAGATCCAGCTCTTGTTTCTCTTATGCTGAAGGAGAAGAGGTTATATCTTATGACTAAAGTTTAGGTGGGGACTGAAAGAGCAACATTTACTGCTTTTGGTTTATTTAAAAATATATGAGAGCAAAGATGCATTGCATTGCTATCCTCTTTGCATGGTCAAGCTCTGCATGAGGAGTGGGGTGAATTGGGGCATCCGGCAAAGGGAGAGGTCAGGGTGTTGGGGATAAGAAAGGAAATCAGGGTAGGAGAGAGATTCAGTTGTACATACGAGAGCAAAGTAAAACTCTGAGTGCCAAAGAGGATGTTTTAAGAGTTACAGCTTCTCATGGAAGATTATAGCTGTATCAGCTCTGCACACGATACGGTGATCCTGGCAATTACCAACCGGTAAGTCTAACGTCGGTACCGGGCAAATTAGTCTAAACAATAGTTAAGAATAAAATTGTCAGACACATAGAAAAACATAAACTGTTGAGCAATAGTCAACATGGTTTCTGTAAAGGGAAATCGTGTCTTACTAATCTATTAGAGTCCTTTGAATGGGTCAACAAACATGTGGACAAGGGGGATCCAGTGGACATAATGTACTTAGATGTCCAGAAAGCCGTGGACAAGGTCCCTCACCAAAGGTTCTTACGTAAATTAAGCTGTCATGGGATAAAAGGGAAGGTCCTTTCATGGATTGAGAACTGGTTAAAAGACAGGGAACAAAGGGTAGGAATTAATGGTAAATTCTCAGAATGGAGAGGGGTAACTAGTGGTGTTCCCCAAGGGTCAGTCCTAGGACCAATCCTATTCAATTTATTCATAAATGATCTGGAGAAAGGGGTAAACAGTGAGGTGGCCAAGTTTGCAGATGATACTAAACTACTCTAGATAGTTAAGACCAAAGCAGATTGTGAAGAACTCCAAAAAGATCTCACAAAACTAAGTGATTGGGCAACAAAATGGCAAATGAAATTTAATGTGGATAAATGTAAAGTAATGCACATTGGAAAAAATAACCTCAACTATACCTACAATATGATGGGGGCTAATTTAGCTATAACAAGTCAGGAAAAAGATCTTGGCGTCATCGTGGATAGTTCTCTGAAGATGTCTACGCAGTGAGCAGAGGCGGTCAAAAAAGCAAACAGGATGTTAGGAATCATTAAAAAGGGGATAGAGAATAAGACTGAGAATATATTATTGCCCTTATATAAATCCATGGTACGCCTACATCTTGAATACTGTGTACAGATGTGGTTTCCTCACCTCAAAAAAGATATTCTAGCACTAGAAAAAGTTCAGAAAAAGGGCAACTAAAATGATTAGGGGTTTGGAGAGGGTCCCATACAAGGAAAGATTAAAGAGGCTAGGCCTCTTCAGCTTGGAAAAGAGGAGACTAAGGGGGGATATGATAGAGGTATATGAAATCATGAGTGATGTTGAGAAAGTGGATAAGGGAAAGTTATTTACTTATTCCCATAATACAAGAACTAGGGGTCACCAAATGAAATTAATAGGTAGCAGGTTTAAAACAAATAAAAGGAAGTTCTTCTTCACACAGCACACAGTCAACTTGAAGAACTCCTTACCTGAGGATGTTGTGAAGGCTGGGACTATAACAATGTTTAAAAGGGAACTGGATAAATTCATGGTGGCTAAGTCCATAAATGGCTATTAGCCAGGAAGGCTAAAAATGGTGTCCCTAGCCTCTGTTCATCAGAGGATGGAGATGGATGGCAGGAGAGAGATCACTTAATCATTGCCTGTTAGCTTCACTCCCTCTGGGGCACCTGGCATTGGCCACTGTCGGTAGACAGATACTGGGCTAGATGGACCTTTGGTCTGACCCGGTACGGCCGTTCTTATGTTCTTATGTTACTTGAGTGGCATTACAAGTTCTGCCAGTTTTCAAAAAGACAGAACCGTCCTGTGGTTTGCCAACAATCAATATAGTATTTATGTATCTATTTAATGGTAGTTCCGCCAAGCCTGCCTTTCTGCAGCTTACTTATCAGAATGCCATGTGGGATTGTGTCAAAAACCTTGCTGAAGTCCAGGTATATTTTGTCCACCGCATTCCCCCATCCGCCAAACAAATTACTGTGTCAAAGAAAGAAATCAAGCTGGTTTGCTATGATTTGTTCTTAGTAAATCCATGCTTGCTGCTAGTGATCACCCCTTCTGTTAGGGGGCTTATTCCTTCACCCTCTCACTTCCCTGGTCCTTCTTGCATGAACAGAGAACAACAATACCCAAAGTCCAAAGGTGCAAACAATTTGATGTTTATTGGGGTGAACTTCCAGCAAGCATGATTCTAGTTTCCTTCCTTAGTGTCCCCCTTCCCAGCTCTGACACCACAGAGCCTTGCCTGTGTCCCTATTCCTGTTCCCATCCCCTGTTCCCATTCCCCCTTTAGCAAAACATGATCGCAATTCCCTCATCCCCAGTCCCTGTTCCCACCCCCCCCCACTTTCTGATTGACTGCAGACTATATAGTAAAACCTGAGTTTTGCTTAGCTATTCCTTAACCAAACATTTTACTGAAATTTAACTAATCAATCCTAATATACTGTAACGTGGTTATTTAACGAATTATATTCCACCACCTTCATTGGTTTACACTCAACAAAATTAATTATACAGCAGACAGAAACAATTACAGAACCAGACAGAGACCATGCAAATAAACATACAAAACAATACAGAAGTGAGGATTTCACAACTACATCTATACAGACATAAAGGTTTTCCAGCTGTGTCTATTGATAAGTGAGTTCTTGCCAGACAGGATGCTATCAAGTTTCCTTTTACATCTTCTAGGCTCTTCCCTCTTTCTGGAGGTGATAGGAATATCAGGGCAGGATTGTATTCCTAATAGCCCAATAGCACCTTATTTCAGTGTGACTAGTTTGGAATGTGAGGATGTGACCATACACTTCCCAGCTTATGGCTGTCTAACTACATCTTGGCTGAAGGCCTTAGCCTGTCACAGTAAGAGAAGGCCATCACACAGACAGTGATCTTTGATTCTTTCTTTTATACCTCTATAACTAGCTAAGTGATAAGAATACACCTAAATTCTTAAAGTATAGGCCTTTGCAGACAGGCCTGAATATCTATATCCTAACACCTTCAAGCCCCAGGTATTTGCAAACTGAATTTTTTATACATTGCTCTAGTACCTTCCCAGGTATTGAGGTCAGGCTGACTGATCTATAGTTCCCCAGCTCCTGTTTTTTCCCCTGTTTTGAGATGGGCATTATGTTAACCCTTCTCCAGTCTTCAGGGAGCTCTCCTGTCATCCATGAGTTTCCAAATATTATCACCAGTCACTCTGAGATTTTTCAGATAATATCTTCAGAACCCAGAGGTGAATAGCATCAGGCTCCGCTGACTTAAATTCATTCAAATTGTTCAGAAGGTCTTCAATGTGTTCTTTACTTATTCTGAGCTGTAGCTGATCCCCTTTATTGTCCACGGTAACTTTGCTAGTTATCTGGTCACATTTTATTTTTTGTGAGAAGACTGAAGCAAAGTAGGATACTGACAATGGTTTTTATAATGGAAGTTAACGAAATATAGGAAAGAGATAAACTGTGTTGCATTCATTTTTAATGGCAAATAGGCAGGCTCCCACCTCTGCTCATGACTGCATGACATTTTTCAGCGTAAAAACCCATTATCTGCTTCAGCATATACTCAAGCATGAAGATACAATTTTCCACAGTGACGCATGCCGACCCATCTCATCATAAGAGCCAAATTCTGCTTTCACATTGTCTATTGAATTTTTATACCAGTGTTAAGTTTGAACATAATTTGGTGCTATATCTTCCTGAATACTCTTAAGACTCTTTTTTATCATCATTGCAGAATTTGGGATGGCTGAACTACCAAATACCAGTTCAAGGGTCACACAACTTTAGCTATTTCCTTTGCATATTTTCAACACGACTCAGTTATGGATCTAAAGGTTACAGGATACGCAGGAAATTAAAATCCTAAATTTCAGGATGAATGTTGTACGTGTCTAATGGCAATACATTCCTTTCCTGCAAATTCAGTGGTTCATATGAGGTAACATGATCTTGTTCTGCCAACGGAAACAAGAAAAGTCAATTCAGCAATGTAAAAAGATCAAAAGAAGGTTCATGCAGCGACTTGACTACTAAAGCAGAAATTCTCACCTTGAGTTCAGGCAACTAGAGAACTGCTAGTATTCCAAGTTTATTACGTATCTGTATCTGTTTCCCAAACTTTTCAGAACCTCTGCTAAATCCAAAGATAAAAATAACAATTAGAATTGCCATCACCAATAAAAATAAAATCATGTTCTTTCTTATTTAGAAGATTCATAGTGGAACTGGGGAAATATTGTATAAGTTATACTTTTTAATTCAGCAAAAGCTTGTGTGTGTGTGTGTGTGTGTGAGAGAGAGAGAGAGAGAGAGATACTCCATTCAGTGCACCATTAAGTGGGAAATCATGTGTATTTTATTCAGTTATTTTGATTTTTCTTGCGTAACGTCCAAATGATCAATCAGTTTGTTTTAACTACTGACCTATACAATACACCATTAGTTATTCACCTTCAGAATTATAATATTCAAGTGGAAGTAATTGTGAGTGCTCTAGTTAGTGCAGTATAATCTCATTATGAGGTTATTGTTACTATTTCTATGTTAATTGATCAGATTATTTCTTAATTTTTGTATATGTGATTTGTTAATCTAGGATCACACAATGACAGCAGGTGACCAATGCACTGCAGAGTAACCCTGACTATGCCCCTGTAACTTTGTCCATGCCTTCTAAGCCAGTAGGTATCATAACAGCAATTATCCCAGGTCTATGTAACTGGAGGATCTCCCTACACCGCAACCAGATACACTGCCTCCACAGCCACAGCCTAAAAACCCAGTCCACACATTCCAATCTAAGAAAAAGTGTATTTCAGTGAGGAGAGGGTTGACTTGTGTATGAGGCTGCTGTCCTGATTTTCAAACCCTGGCTCCATGAGGGACCAGCTCTGTCTTCACAACTTTGCTCTTCAAGGACACTTTTGTGCCACTGAAATTATGCCAGACAACAAGTACAGAACCCATTGCCAGATGAAATAAGAATGACTGCTAACCTCACTACATCCAGGGCTAAATGCAAAATCCACCCGTTTATGCAAACTTTCCTGCACTAGTACCATTGTGCCCACCAGTGCCCTCCTTCTATATTCAGTAATGATTAAAAAACAAATGCTAACAAACCCAATACTGGCTCTTGCCTACAGGGAATATCGTTGTTATATTTTATTCTTTGTAGGCACTCAGATAAGACAGAAATGGGCTCCAATATAAGAACATGTAGGAAAGAGCAGGAATACGGGGGCATGGGGAAAATGGTATTGAATAGAGTTCAGTTCCAGGTTCTCCTGATTTTCAAACCCTGATAGACAGTATCTGTTTTGTGGTGGTCCAAATATAATTTCATTCTTGGAAAACTCCCCCACTTTTTCTGAGCAGAAGTCACAAACATAGACATAGAAACTGTTTCTACATTGGCTTAGATCGGGGGCTCTAACTCAGTTTACCTTAGGGCCAGTCCCAGTCCTCAAATCCTCCCAGCAGGCCAATAATATCACTAAAGATGGTGTGCAGAAAAGAAAACGTTTATACTGTATTTTTTATTTCAAATTTCTAAGAAATAATTAAACTGTCATACAACTTTATACAATTATTCACCTGCCAGAGAGTTTTTAGTGTTTGCCAGAGACTTGGCAATGCTTCAGTTCTGTCAGTTTGTTGATGTTTGGACTCAGTGACTGAGAATTTGAAACCTTCAGGATTTCAGCAAGGTGTGCATCAGATAGTTCTGTTTGGTATTTTGACTAGTTTATATTCATTGTGGAAAAAAGTAATGCTGTCTCCATGGCTGACTCTGCCTGGCAACTAATCATGCTGCTCCATGGCTGACTCTGCTCAGCGACTAGTGATGCTGCACGCATGTCTCCTCTGTGGGCCGCAGTAGGGAGGTTCTTGGCTGCAGATGGTCTGTGGGCTGGGACTTTGAGATTCCTGGCTTAGATCTTGCAGATTTGTATGGAAGTGTTTCTTCCTGCTGGGTATATAAACACTGCTAACTAGTCTTTATGTTACTTATTTATTTTTTTCCTGTGTAAAATCAATGAAAATTGCAGTTTTTTTTAAAAAAAAATTTAATGAAAAAATTATGAAGTGTAAAAATAACAAAAAGATAATAGATTCACTACAAAGCTAGCAAGCACATGGACACCAAATCTTTGGTGGCATGATAAAATCACCAGTGATGGACAGAAATGGAATATCCAGTAAGAGCATCTTAAGGACCCAGGTAGAGATAAGTCCAGATGGTGTTTGATCTGCAAGAAGGCTCTACTCCATTGGGACTTGCTATGATGATGATGAGATCCTCAGCTGTATCACTGCAGTCAATGAAATTATGCTTGTCTATACCAACTGAGCACCTGGCCTTCTATCTTTAAAACAGCTCAGAATTTACCTTATCAATGGTATTTGCAATATTTCCTTTATGTGGTATGAGGAATGTTGAAAATATGATCATTTAATTACTGCACTTTGTAAATGTCAAAATCTAATGTCACTAACTCTTCCAATACAATTTGTAGTTTACAGACAAAGCCAATGAATTTTAATTCACCATCCTAGAAGTGTTATTTATTTATACATTAAAAAATTAATTGGCGCCTCTGTGTGATAAATTCATCTTCTGGTCACCCAGTGTCTTGCCAGTGTGAATTTCTGTCTATAGCTTGTATGGGGCAGAGACTAAGGGTCTTCCATGTTCTGCAAAGCTCTGAGCACATTGCAAGCACTCAATGACTAAGTAAATAATTGTATTCAGGATGGATCCAAGCAAACTGGGGCCTTTTGCAGAGTCATTCAACTAGTGACCCCATAGCTGGAAACCCCAAGATTCAGTACGCAGCTTTCTCCTCCTAAACTTCTATGCTATGCCCGCTAGATTTGGGTTTAATTCCATGGGCACAGGGCATGTATGTTTGTGCATGTGTAAGCTGGTAATGTGACGAAACTGCAGAACTAGCTTGTGTTTTTGGAAACCGTTGTGGGAACAGCAGATCAAGATTGTATGTGAAAATGAAAAAGCAAAGGAGGGGGAACCTGTTTTGATACAGGGAGATATATCCTGAAACAACTATGGATTCTTGGAATAAGAGCTTAGGCACCTAAATGCCACATGAGGTAACCACTGGAATTCCCCAAACCCGCACTTGGCTGCTGCCGAACCCAGTAGCCATCTAAACTCATTTGGCATCTAAGTTTTTATAGTAAAAGTTCCGAAGGTGCCTATGTTTCTGCCCCTTGGCATGCACAATTCAGCTTCACTCCAGGTGTCTGTATGCCTATCTCCTGCCTAAGCCCGTGAGAGATAACCTGGGAGGTGGGAGATCCAGGAGCCAGTCCTCCTGCTCCAATAAATTTTTAAATGACCAATGACAAAAATAACTGGACAGTGTAAAATCTCATTTCAAACCGAAATATCATAATCCTCAACATGGCAAATTCCAAAGGAATGTAAAGATTAAAAATGACAAAATATTACATGTACTTTTTTGAATAATTACAATTTTCTGACACAAACTTTCCTATCCTTTCAGAGAGCTGTAACTGTGTAAGAGATAAATAGTGTCTATCTCAGCGTGCCACATACAAGTCTGTTTTCTTCCGAGATCAGATTAATTATTTTGTGTCATGATAATGCCTGTCTTTTTGTAGAATAATTAGTTGTGAGGTTAATCCTGAGGTTAAAGTGATATGAAACTATGAAGTGGCTATTTGGGAAAAAGGCAGATTTAAATTTCTCAAATTCATTGACTTGATTATAACTCATATTACTTTTTATTACTTTTACCAATGAAGTAAATTCATGGCATTGTTTTTAAGAGTGTGTGTGTGAGAGAGTGCAGAAAACAGAGACAAATGAATTCATGTCCTTATATCATTCAAGCTTCAATGTATTTAATTTGCTTGCTTTTTAAAAGTACTTCTTTCCTGTTATGTGAAGGATTTAGAAAATATCTGACAATTTGAGAACAATTTGAAAAGAGTTGCTTTATCAAGGAAAAAAATATCAACTCAATTTTGAAAAGCCAGTGGTGGCAGAATCTTCCACTAGTGGGGAAATAGAAGAAAGGAAGCACATGACATCATTTTCACACCCAGTGAAAGTGGAAACATCACTCTCAGACAAGGATGAAGCTAACAAGAAAATTTCTGGTTCACTTCCTGCAGCCACAGGAGAATTTGAATGTTTCATTGCTTTCTCTTGCAAGAAGGAAGCAACTGACTCTGCTATGGTGACCCATGGCCATCAGTCTAGTTTGAACTAGGGGAAGAAAAAATTAATTGCATTAATTTTAATTAAATAAAAAACAAATGTATGAATTTACTTGAAGTTGACACAGAATTTTCAGTCTGCTGCACCAGCAGGAGCGGCGCCAGGATTTTTGGCGCCCTAGGCGGGGGTCCTTCCGTGCTTCCAGTCCTTGGCGGCAATTCGTCTGTGTGTGGGAGGGTCCTTCTGCAGCTCCCGGTCTTTGGGATACTTTGGCGGCGGGTCCCGGAGCGAGTGAAGGACCCACTGCAGAATTGCCGCCGAAGATCCGGAGCGCGGAAGGACCCCCTGCCACTGAATTGCTGCCGAAGGTAGCAAAATGCTGCCCCTCCCAATCCTAGTGCCCTAGGCGACCGCCTAGGTTGCCTAAATGGAAGCACCATCCCTGTGCACCAGGGTGCCTCTGAAACCTAGGAGCCTGGCCACAGGATGTAGGTTAAGTTGGCCACAGACTATACAGACCCTTGTATGTAACATTGCTTAATGCTATTTCTCTTGGACTTTCCCTTCCAGAATAGGAGAAGCAGTCGAGATCCTGATTCAGCAAAGCACACAGCATGTGCTTAATTCAAATTGAATCCCAGCTTAAAGATAAGCTTAGGTCCAACAGTACAGAATTTGCAGTGGTGGACAGGGAAGTAGAGGCTGGCCTACAGGTGTTTCTCCAAAGATATAGTGCAAAGTCCTTGACTGCTGCAGAATCCTGATGTGATGAAATTAACAAGATCAGGAACACTCTTGCTGCCTTGTCAAGAAGGTAAGACAGGTCTATTGCTTGGTGTGAGATTGACCAAATCTGTATCACTTCTAAATTTGTTTTGGAACAGGAGATCAAGCAGTTGTGTTCTTAGATTAATTTAACTTGAGGAGAGAAGAGCTATGTGAGTTTTCATAACCATAAAATATGCAAGAGTCACAAAAAGCTTTGGAGCTTCATGCAGTGAAAGTGACTAATTTGAAAATCTTCTGTTCTTATTGAGGGGCCAGTTTGAAAGAGGGGAAAGAAATGGGTTGTGGGCTTGAATGGAAAAAAAAAGTCTGGCTGTGTTTTTCCACGCATCAGGATTTGTAACCTGTGAACTGAAAAGACAGGTTTGGACAGCAGCCTTCAGCTTGTGGAACTCTCCTGATATTTCAGAGTGAAATGGACTGAATTCACTTACAGCTTGGTGAACTCTGTTCTCACCTCATGGCATGCTCTGCTCAGATATTAAAATGGGTGTCCTGACAGAGCAGCTGCTGGGCATATTGTTTTCCAGACATCTATAGATAACATCAGCTTCATCAGCTTGTTGCCTGATCTTCTGTTTATTTACCAAACATTTCTGAAATATGTGCAAAGTGACATAGTTACTGTCCTTGACAGAGTGAGCTGTGACCACTATGAAATCTGACTATAAGAGCTCTTTAAACAAAAACTTTTTTTAAATACTTGACAGGAATCACAATGAAGGTATAGTTGTCCATAGAAGAAATGGGAAGTCTATGAAAGGGGCACATATTCACTCATTGTGGAGATGCAAGATGTAACAAACAAAAAAATTATCTCAGAAAAAGTGTGATATGGATGCAGTGGATAAATTAGGTTCATTTGAATATGGAGAGATGCATGAATATGCACCTGCACCAGATAGTTAATCTCAGAACAGTCTGCAGTCATTCAACAGGAAAATAAACCTAAAGTGGGGAAACTACATTAGATTTGGATTCTGTTGAACTTTGTGCTGTTTGAAATGGGACTACATTAACATGTGCTAGGGAACTTTTAGAAAGCACCAGCAGGGTCCACATGAGCCAATTAGTGCACAACCCATTAGTTTGCATTAGAATTTACACTCCTGCTATTGCAGACTAAGCCTGTACTGAGGTAGCTGCACTGCTGTAAAGTCTCTTGTGTAGATGTTCTATGCTGATATGCTTTTACATGTATGCTTTCCCAACAAAGTAAAAGAAGCAATGAGAGGCATCCTTTAAAAAGTGGAAGTTAAATCCTATTGAGGAATATAGAAATGAGAATAAACTCTGGCAAATGAAATGTAAAAATATAATTAGGTAGGCCAGTAAAGAACAGATAGCCAAAGACTCAAAAAGTAATACCATTTTTTTAAGTACTTCAGAAGCAGGAAGCCTGCTAAACGACGAGTTTGGATGATCGAGATGCTAAAGGAACACTCAAGGATGATAAGGCCATCGTGGAGAAACTAAATTAATTCTTTACATCAGTCTTCATGGCTGAGGATGTGAGGGAGATTCCAAAACCTAAGCCATTCTTTTTAAGTGACAAATCTGAGGGACTGTCCCCGATTGAGGTATCATTAGAGGAGGTTTTGGAACAAATCGATAAACTAAACAGTAATAAGTCACAAGGACCAGATGGTATTCACCCAAGAGTTCTGAAGGAACTCAAATGTGAAATTGCAGAACTACTAACTGTCATCTGCAACGTATCATTTAAATCAGCTTCTGTAGCAAATGACTGGAGGATAGCTAATGTGACACCAATTTTTAGAAAGGGCTCCAGAGGTGATCCCGGAAATTACAGGCCGGTAAGCCTGACTTCAGTACTGGGCAAACTAGTTGAAACTATAGTAAAGAACAAAATTGTCAGACACACAGATGAACATAATTTGTTGGGGAACAGTCAACATGGTTTTTGTAAAGGGCAATCGTGCCTCACTAATCTACAAGAATTCTTTGAGGGGGCCAACGATCATGTGGACAAGGGTGATCCAGTGGATATAGTGTACTTAGATTTTCAGAAAGCCTTGTCCTTTCATGGATCAGTAACTGGTTAAAAAACAGGATACAAAGGTTAGGAATAAATGGTTAGTTTTCAGAATGAAGAGAGGTAAATATTGGTGACCCCCAGGGATCTGTACTAAAACCAGTACTGTTCAAGATATTCATAAATGATCTGGAAAAAGAGGTAAACAGTAATATGGCAAAATTTGCAGATTATACAAAATTGCTCAAGATAGGTAAGTCCCAGGCAGACTGCGAAGAGCTAAAAAGGACATATCAAAACTGGGTGACCAGACAACAAAATGGCAGATGAAAGTCAATGTTGATAAATTCAAAGTAATGCACATTGGAAAACATAATCCCAGCTATACATACAAAATAGACTGTTACCCCTCAAGAAAGAGAACTGGGAGTCATTAGGCATAGTTCTCTGAAAACATGCACTCAGTGTGCAGCGACAGTCAAAAAAAGCAAACAGAATGTTGGGAATCGTTAAGAAAGGAATAGATAATAGGACAGAAAATATCATATGGCCTCTATATAAATCCATGGTACACCCACATCTTGAATACTGCATACAGATGTGGTGGCCACATCTCAAAAAGCATGTATTGGAGTTGGAAAAGGTTCAGAAAAGGGCAACATCAATGATTAGGGGTATGGAATGGCTGCCATATGAGGAGAGATTAATAAGACTGGGACTTTTCAGCTTGGAAAAGAGACAACTAAGGGGGAATATGATAGAGGTCTGTAAAATCATGACTGGTGTGGAGAAAATAAAAAAGGAAGTGTTATTTACTCCTTCTCATAACACAATAACTAGGGTCATCAAATGAAATTAATAGGCAGCAGGTTTAAAACAAACAAGGGAAGTAATTTTTCAGACAACGCACAGTCTACTTGTGGAACTCTTTGCCAGAGGATGTTGTGAAGGCCAAGACTATAACAGAGTTAAAAAAAGAACGAGATAAGTTCATGGAGGATAGGTCCATCAATGGCTATTAGGCAGGATGGGCAGGAATGGTGTCCCTAGCCTCTGTTTGCCAGAAGCTGGGAATGGGCGACAAGGAATGAATCACTTGATGATTACCTGTTCTGTTCATTCCCTCTGGGGCACCTGGCATTGGCCACTGTCAGAAGACAAGATACTGGGCTAGATGGACCTTTGGTCTGACCCAGTATGGCCGTTCTTATGTTCTTATGAGAGAGCTCTCCCATCAACATAATTAATCCGCCCCTAATGAGCAGTGTTGGTGGATGAAGCTTTTCCGCCAACATAGTGCTATGCACACTAGTGCTTATGCCAGCATAATTTATGTGACTCATGGGTTGGAATATTCACACCCCTGAGTGACTTAGGTTTTTCCAACATTAGTGGTAGTGTAGACATAGCCTAAGGCACCATGTAGACAAGTCCTGACAGTGTCATGGAATTGATTCTGCTCTCTGAAAGGATGAATTAATTTTTTATAAATGGAAGTAGAAGAATGTAAGAGACTTCAAGATGGACATGTAGACACAAAGGATATGCCTGCACTGCAATTAAAAACCCATGACTGGCCTACGTTAGCTGACTTGAGCTCACAGGGCATGGGCTAAGGGACTGTTGAATTGTGCTGTAGATGCTAGGGCTCAGGCTGGAGCTCACGTCTGGGACACTATGAGAGATCCTAACCCAGCCCTAGCCCAAGTCCGAACATCTACATCACATTTAAACAGCCCCTTAGCCTGAGACCTGTGAGACTGTCAGCTAGCACAGGCCAGCTGTGGATGTTTAATTGCAGTGTAGACATACTAGAAGCATACATACACGTGAATAAGTTTTCACAAGATTTTCACTTGTCACAAATATTTTTGGAAAATAAATAATAATCTCATGAATGGCCATGGAAAACAACTAAAAAGGTAACAATACCCTGGAAGCAGTCACAGGTGTGGCCAGCCCAATCAGGCCACAGCTGACCCTATAAAGGGACTGTGAGCTAGGAGCTGAAGGAGTTTCTCTCTTGCTCTGGAGAGAGAAGGACCTGGCTGCCTGGGAACTCAGGGTACAGGCAACGGAGCATGGCTGGGGAAAGGCAAGAGGAGCTGAGGAGCTCCAGACTGGCAAATCCCCAGGCTGGGGGCTTTGATATAAGGCCAAAACAGATACTGTGGTTTCATAGGTGCAGCCTAGGCTTAGGCAGAGGCAGCTGGTCTGACTCCCTTGCTAATGATGAGTGGCCTTTACAGACTACAATCTGCCCCAGTGAGTGGGAGTGAGATGATGACTGGCAGTAGCCACTGAGGCAAGGGGGTTTTAGAAGGTTGAGGATTCATCTGGGAAGGGAGACTCAGAGAGTGGGGGTACTGTGGAGGGCAGAATCCCAGGGTAAGGGGCAGCGGTGTCCAGGACGGACAAGGGGGGGCCTGCGGCAGGTGAACCACCAGCCAGCAGAGGGTGCTCCAAGCTGGAATCAAGCTAATTCCCAGGACAACCAGCAGGAGGCATCACACTAGTGAGTCTTCACTTCACCACATACCACTAAAGAAAATCCCTACTTTGAAATCCTGACTCAATTGAAGTTGATGGCAAAATTCCCACTGACTTCATTGGGGGCCAAGATTTCATCTGTAGTTTTTATTTGAATAAATGTTCAGATCATGCTTCCCAGGTCAGCTGAAGAACCCACAATGATCATCACTGAAAACAGAGTTGGAAAATACGTTACTTTTTATTCACACAAATTTGTTCCTGGTATAAGAGTGGAATCCAAATGAGTGATCTAAAGCTGCTCAATAAAGACACCATTGCTCCCTGAGAGGAGCAACCCTGCTTCAAAATGACTTAATCATTTGGACCAAACAGAAAACAAATAGCTACAGCCAAAAATTATGAGAATGTTCTGAACTGGGAGGTGGTGTCCTTGCGTGAGTGAATAATTACTAATGTTTTGAGAGGGGGGGCATGTTACAGGATTGCTGCACTGAATTACAAAATATTTGTTGTGTGAAAACTACACTATAATATAAAATAGTTTTGCAATCACTTGATCCAATGCAAAACACGACAAAAACATTAAAAGATATTTCTTTGATAGCTCTGCATGTAAATATAAAATAATGAAGTAGGCGCAGGTAAATATATTTTCTGTCTGATGCCAAGTAATAGGACAGGAAGATCAAAAGTGCAGCTGGAGACACAGGAAATTACAGCCAGCTGTGGAGACACAAGGAACATTAAGAAATTTCCACAAGTCTTTTTTCTTCTCTCACTCTCTCTCTCTCTTCCTTTCATGGGCCTACTTATGTAAGTAAAATTCACACATGTGAGTAAGGGTTTGCAGGATCTTTCCCTAAAATCCAAATCCTATATTACTTACATAGGAAAACTCTAATACAAATCAGTGAATCTTTTGTCTCATTAAAGGCTACAGGGCTGGGTTCTAATATCTTGTAATGCCATGTAGAAATCCTTTAGTATGCCACCAGCGACAGAACATCAATGACTCAAATACACAGGGCACAAAAGTATGACATTTTAAAGATGTTTTACTGAATATGCTATTTATTTAATCCATATGACATAAAAATGTAGACACTACTAAACTACATACACTTGCTGGATATATAGGTGATATAAAATAACAAAGGAAAAAGATGATTTTTACTCATGCCTTTGAAGATTACTGGAACAGCCAAAAATCACAACATGTAAGTTAAGCAAAAAATGACATAACAGAATTTAAAAATACACACAAATGTTCCCAAACCCCCATTGATATAAGCTGTCACTTTAATGATAGTTCCAAAGGAAAACTCCACCCTGGTGACGTGCAACAAAGCAAGAAGATTAGAGCTGTAGTTTCAAATTCATGGTCAGATGCCAAACTGTGCTCATTACATGACAGATGAGGAAGAGGGACAACACTCTCTTTCTTAGGAACAGCTGTGAAGATCCTCCCTGAGGAATGCACCACTACACCAGGTCTACTACACCTGGAAATTCCCCAGCACAAAAATCTGGCCTGAAGAGAGCAGTTGGAGATTTCCACTGTTCTTATCAGGAATGAAATGTAAGAATTACATGAATTGCAGGTTTAAGCCCTTTATATTGCACTGATCAGTAATATTGACTTGAGAGAATAAGACTGCTCTGAGCATTAAATTGCATTATGTTACTTTGAAAACACGATTATTTTATAAGACTGCTAAATGTAACATCAGGCCAGTCCCTCTGGTTCAGCAGAGCTGCATTCAGCATTAGGCTCAAGGGGAGTAGTGGGGAAGATTGCTTTGTTCCAAGTCTCCTTTCCACATCTCTAATTCTAGGGGTGAATTTGACCACAGAATGCATAATGTGTGACATGTCCCCATGCAGAGTCCCTTTGAAGTAAATGAGTTTGTGTGGGATCACAAAATAATAATAATTATAATATAATAAAAAAATTACCGAGAATATTTCTCCCACCCCCTACCGAATGGCATATACTATGAAAGCTCATGTTATCAAGAGATAATCCAGTTCTGGTAATTTGGGTCATAGTGAGAATTTATGACTTCCAGCTACCACTGGCAAAACTACACACTCCAGTGATCTCACATAACATGAAAAGATACTTGAGAATTATTTAAATCCTTGGATTCCTGTAGACAGGCTACTGAGTTAACTATAGTTTAATATAGATATATAGATATAGATATAGATATAGATATGTAAAATATGGATCTGTCTAGATATCAGAAGAATCTGGTCAGTTATAGCTTTAACCCCAGGCATTTAAGGAACTAGAGAAGGACAGAGAAGCAGAATGGTCTCTCACAGCAGGTAATTAATCTCAATAACAATGACTATAAAAGTTATAGTTCAATAATGCTATTTTTGTCATTATTGCTCTTGAAAACTGCACTCAGAGTCAATCTTACTCCCCAAAATAAAGCTGATATTTTCCTCTTAGTGATAAAGATCTCCCTATAAACAAAATACAGGCTCATTTGAATCAAATATGTATCCTTTACTACATGCATACTAAAATATAGCACATCAGAATATCACTCCCAGCATACTGCTGGAGACAATTTGTAGAGATACAGTGAATCACATTTTTTGACACTTCTAAATTCTTTAAATTTTGGGAAATGGTATTTGATAATGTGAGAGAGATGTTGCAAAATAAGATCTAAACTGACTCCTGAGACAGAACCAAAATGACAAAGGACAGTAGCAGGCTTTTGAGCTCTCTGTGTGTGAGCAGGCATGCCCATGTGCAAGTGCCTGTGTGTTAAAGATTGCCCAAATACAGTAGATATCATTCTTATTTGGAGAAAACCGAACCTCTTGGGCAGTTAAATTGCTATCTCATTTATAACTCATTTGTGTTGGTCTTTTTTAAAACAAAAGTTTATGGAGAAAATTGTGACAGTTTCGGTTACAGAGACTGAAATGGGACTGTCACCTGACATGCTGAAATGATCTCTCAGCCTGTTTTCCACTGCCAGATTGGGACTCCAAAACCCTGACTTGTTGAGCCAGACATGCTAGTCTGCTGCAACACAGACCCAGGTCTGGTCCACGCCCTACAAAGCTGCAGACTTTAACCAAAAACTGCTCAGCAAGTCACTTATCTCCAGCACCCAGACACCCATTGCCCAATGGGATCCAAACCCCAAATATATCAATTTTACTCTGTATAAAGCTTATACAAGGTAAATTCATACATTGTCCTCCCTCTAGAACAGTGATAGAAAGATATGCACAGCTGTTTGCTCCCCCAGGTATTAATCACTTACTCTGGGTTAATTAATAAACAAAAGTGATTTTATTAAGTATAAAAAGTGGGATTTAAGTGGTTTCAGGTAATAACAGACAGAACAAAGTAAAAGCAGCAAGGAATCCTGTGGCATCTTATAGACTAACAGACGTTTTGGAGCATGAGCTTTCGTGGGTGAATACCCACTTCTTCAGATGCATGTGGTGGAAATTTCCAGGGGCAGGTATATATATACTAGCAAGCAAGCTAGAGATAACGAGGTCAGTTCAATCAGGGAGGATGAGGCCCTGTTCTAGCAGTTGAGGTGTGAAAACCAAGAGAGAAGAAATTCTCCTCTCTTGGTTTTCACACCTCAACTGCTAGAACAGGGCCTCAACTTCCCTGATTGAACTGACCTCGTTATCTCTAGCTTGCTTGCTAGCATATATATACCTGCCCCTGGAAATTTCCACCACATGCATCTGAAGAAGTGGGTATTCACCCACGAAAGCTCATGCTCCAAAACGTCTGTTAGTCTATAAGGTGCCACAGGATTCTTTGCTGCTTTTACAGATCCAGACTAACACGGCTACCCCTCTGATACAGAACAAAGTAAGTTACCAAGCAAAATAAAACAAAACACGCAAGTCTAAGCCTAATGCATTAAGAAACTGAATACACGTAAATATCACCCTCAGAGATGTTCCAATAATCTTCTTTCACAGACTAGACTCCTTCCTAGTCTGGGCCCAATCCTTTCACTAGTACAGTTCTTGTTAGTTCCAGCTCAGGTGGTAACTAGGGTTTTCTCATGACTGCAGCCCCTTTTGTTCTGTTCCATCCCCTTTTATATCTTTGGCACAGGGCGGGAATCCTTTGTCTCTCCCTGGGTTCCCAACATTCCTTCTAAATGGAAAAGCACTAGGTTTTAAATGGATTCCAGTATCATGTAACATGTTCACATATCCTGTGAGACTTCATTACCCAAGGGCTGGCACCCACATATACAGGAAGGCTTACAAGTAAACAGAGCCATTTACAACTAATTGTCCTAGTTAATGGGAGCCCTCAAGATCCCAAGCCACCATTAATGGCCCACACTTTGCACAGTTACAATAGGCCTTCAGAGTAATACTTCATATTTCTAGCTTTGGATACAAGAATGATACATTCATACAAATAGGATGAACACATTCAGTAGATTATAAGCTTTGTAATGATACCTTTGTAATGATACCTTTTGCATAAAGCATATTTCAGTCACATTATGTTCACACTCTTTAGCATATTTCCATAAAACATATGGAGTGCAACGTCACACAAATTAAAATACTTTTTGGGAATTCACACCTTTCAGCTGAATTGTTAAATGCCCTCATACCCATAAAAGACCTCTTTTGCTGTAGCATTGTCACGATATGACTAGTCAATCTCCAAAACTATTATTATGTATTTGCTAAGGTCAAATATATACAGTGTGCTAGCAATTTTATTGGAATTACAGTTTGAAGGTGGACTTGAATTCTTAGTATCATGAAGCAGAGAGATCGATGACACAAGTTCTCATTTACAAAATGCTGTCTTTCTACCCACCCTCTTTCTTCCTCAGTTTCATGTATAATCATAAAATAAAAACTACATCAATCTCAACAAAATAATCTTCCACTGTAACTCAGAATTACTGAGCAAATATTAAGAAACAGGCATGAGAATATTCACATTAGCAACGATAACAAAATTAGATAGTTTGTCCCTTAACCTTATGCAGGTGTGATGGTGGGGAAAAGCACCAGTGGTCTCCCCCCCATTGACTCACTCTGCAAGTCTCAGGGCTAATTACTGTCCCTGTGCTCAGAGGAGTGCAGAGGCTACTGACCCAGTATACTAAGGCAGTGCACGGTCTGTGCTCTATACCACAGTGATGGTAGGGAACAGGTGGATCTATGACTACTCCCTACTAGCCCACAAGTAGATTTGGTTTGTCAAGGGGTGGAGGCCATACAAGCACAAGGAATTGTGCAGCCTATGCACCACCCTTGTGTGCTCGGTTGGCTCCAGAGGCACAGTTTGTTAGTGCTCTCTATTTTACTTCTCCAACCTTCCCCCGTCCTCATGCCAACACAAGCGCGCACACACACACACTCATGAGTGGGCAGCTGGGTCCAGAATTGTTACCAACAACAGAAAAATAAAATGGCATATTGTACTCTTTTGTTCACCACATGGGATTTTTGTTATCAGCCCCAAATGGAACAGCATTGCCAATTTACCTCAGATGTAACAGAGCAACATACAGAGAATGAATAGTAGTACTATTGAAAATACTAAAGAATCTTTCTCAGTGAAGATTTTGAGAACATTGCATTCCATTCTATTTAAAAGAATAAGCTACATATCCCATGATAAATATTTTTTCCTTTGAGGTACAGTCTGGAAAATTAAGCAAAAAAGAATACAGGAAAAGTATGTGAGGATGTTGAGAAGGGATATGATTACTTATTTTTCGGCTGTTGGTAGTGACCACTAGGAAAAATGAATCTGATTCATAGGAATTTCTGTTTGTCTATAGCTGGATAATAATTTTATATCATTGCAAAAATGTGTGTCTTTGCACTTCATGGTTTCAACCAGAAATAGAAGCATTTCAGTCCCAATGGAAAGAACCTTATTACAATATTTCTGCCCCAACTAACATAATGACACACTAAAAATCTCACAAAAAAAGACTGAAATTGATATATTCCAAAGCCAAATGGTTCAGGTAACTTTGGAGGTGTTTCCAAACTGAATCTCCATATGTTTAGTGCACCTCCTGCACCCTCCCACCCCATCATTCTGTAGTTAGACACAGACATAATAGATTAAGCACTTAATCTTTTTAAAATTTTCTTCAAGCATATGAGGTCTTCGTTTCATGCTGACAACCCTGCTGACACTGTCTGTAAAAGGATTAATTTAAATTACTTCTAAAAATGCAAGTTTTTCACATTCACTCTCCTGAAGTAGGAAAAAATGTTGAAGAATAATATAGATTTCTTTTTCTTCCTGTACAAGCAAATGTCTAATGGATAGTGTCATTTCTGAGTTCTTCAGGTGTCTGAAAGAATATTTCAATTGTATTATCACTTGAAAATCTGTAACTCAACACTTTTAAAAATGAAAAAAATCATATTTCCATTGTGGAATCCACATTGGGAACCATTTTAACTGCATCCCAATGGAATAACATTCACCAAAAATATTATACAATCCTCAGCTGACCTAGCTTTATACTCAATTCAACAGATGATTCTCCTTAGGATGCACTGAAGCCCCTTAGATTTATTTAATGATGGCATAAAAGAATGATGAATGTTATTGATGCTGTATAATATTCATTCCAACAAATGTTCTGGGACTGTCCTAAACTGAAGGGAACTTGATAAGATGCAGGTGACAGCTTAGGCGCTGACTCCGTGGGTGCTTAGCACCCATCAGCAGTTAGCTCCCCCATTCCCTCTCAGTGTCTCCTCCACAAAACGCAGGTGGTGTTGGGGAGAAGGGGAGGAGTGAGGATGCAGTCTTGGGGGACGGGATGGAACTGGGCAGGAAGAGGGCTGGTGGAGGTGGGCTGGGCTCCAGGCACCAGTGGAGGAAGCATGTGCCTGGGGTGGCACATGCTATGGGGCAGCATTCCGTCCATTCTTGGAGTGGCACAGTCCAGGCAGGTTTTTTTTTTTTTTTTTTTTGCTTCGACAGTTTGGGTGCTAGTCCGGGCGCCTTTTTTTTTTTTCACTTGAGGCAGCAAAAATGGTAGAACTGGCCCTGGGGGTGGGGGCTTCAGTGAAGGGGTCCAGTAGAGGCGAGGCTGGGGCAGAGAGAGGGTTGAGCATCTCTGGGGCCTGGAGGAGGCTGGAGCCTGTGGGTGACAGAACAAATTTTAAAATGTAGCTTTTCCTTTAATACTTATAATGTTCAAATTTTGACTGATGCAGGTAAACTAGGCCTTACAGATCCTTAGAAACTGGTTTGTTTGGGCTGTAATTGTAGCTAGCTTATTTATCTTGCAAATATGGAGGACTTGTTTGCCTCCAAAGACTGGTATAATAATTTATAAGACATGGCAAACCTTAAAGGACTAATCACTAATCCATCTATATTTTGAATTTTATACCATCTCTTCTAATCCAGCAAAGGAATGATTACACTGGGGATTCACTTAGGAACAAAACAGGTGTATGGTGTCTTTTCTTTTCTGCCTCAGTTACTTTGACTGATAAAACAGAACACTTACTGAAGAACCTACAGTGTATATTATCTTTCTGATGAGACATAATGGACACATTTAATCTTAACAGAAATAGATGTTACAGGACATTATTCGTAATACTTTTCTCAGTAATATGAACAGGAGAATATTTTGGTTAAAATGTAAATTTAAATCAGATTTTTAACAGAGTAGATGTTTTAGATTAGCAGTTACTTTCAGTTGACTAACAATACTAGAGTATAATATCATGATTTTGTGCAAGACTCTTAAGGTGAATCTACACAAATGCTCCTACCATGTTCAGTGTAATATGACATATAGTTATTCTTCAGAGAATCAATCAGGAGAGTTCATTTACTGCTTACTTAAGCTATTTAGACAATCATTACACCAAGAGAGCTATATTTAAGCCAACAGAAACTATTCACACTTACTATACTATTCTAGGTAATCATAAATACTAGTACAGGCACATAACAGAAATTAGCAGCTAGGGTGTCAGTGAAAAAGCTGACACAGCTAGAAGAGCACAGCTAATATGTAAGTTTCAAGAAACACTGGTCTGAACAGTTTATTATATCAGCCTCTGCACTGGTCTGAACAAATGTTATGTGTCTAGAAAGCTGTTCAATTTTAGCAGCTTGTCTCTTTATGTTTTGTAGTCAATTAATCACAAAATACTGGAAAAATGCAGTGTCCAAAACCAAAGTAATCAAAACTAATCAAATAGCTTTTAAAATTCAATCAATTTTTTCTTTGAAGTTTTCCTAGCTGATGCCAAATAAATAAAACATAGACATTACCAGTCATAAACTGTTTTTATTCATTTCCATTTCCCTGAAACCTTACTAAGTGTGTCACAATCAGTAGCAAATAAGTTTAATGTTAAAATAGGGATTGCCAGCTCAGAACTCTCACATACAAAGATAACAGCTCAATTCCATCTCCTTAAGGGCTATAGAATCCACTTATAACCTCATATGTACTGCTCTAGGTCCAGATTCAGCAAGCACTTGACCATATCTTTAATTTACAGGAGGGCCTCACAGTACTCTGGTAGGGCTGGATCCTGATGTGTTGTCAAATGGCAAGACCTTCAGTACCAGAATACAGACTTCTAACACTTGCTCTAAAAGAGAAGCCCCAAGTAGCAATAGTAGGCTTTTATCCAAACATTAGAAGAGGACACAATACACTTAGTTTGTTACAAATCTACTTCAGAAGTCTCAGTCAGTGAAAAACTGTTTTAATAAAGTGATTTTGTTAGTAATTCAGCAAGTTCCTTGTTATTTTTATTTTTTAAAACCAAATGCAGTACCTTTCCTCCTTTCCTGAACAACACACTAATGCTTGTGCTCCACACACATTATTAGCCAGCCATAAATGGTTTAATCAAGAATTGATGGATAAACTTAGTGCGGCAGAACATTACCCTAATGCCATGTGAAACTGCAGCACATTAATATAAGTTCAAGTTTACTCTTTGAGGAATTGAAGTTATGCTGTTTTAACTCGGATTCACCACTCTTTCTACTGGGGCTGTCAGTTAATTGCAGTTAACTCAAGCTATTAATGCAAAACTATTAAACTAGATTTTTTAAAATAGTTGTGATTGATTGCAATTTTAATCACACTGTTTAACAATAATAGAATATCAATTTAAAATTATAAATATTTGTGGATTTTTTTCTATTTTCTAAAATATACAACACAGAATACAAAGTGTACAGTGCTCACTTTGTATTATTATTTTTATTATAAATATTTGCACAGTAAAAAAGATAAAATAAATAGTATTTTTCAATTCACCTTATATAAGTACTGTAGTGCAATCACTTTATCATGAAAGTGCAACTTATAAATGTATAATTATTATTTTTATTTACATAATTGCACTCAAAAGCAAAACAATGTAACACTCTAGAGCCTAGAAGTCCACTCAGTCATACTTCTTGTTCAGTCAATCACTAGGAGAAACAAGTTTGTTTACATTTATGGGAAATAATGCTCCCCATTTCTTATTTACAATGTCACCTGAAAGTGAGAAGAGGCATTTGCATGGCACTGTTACAGCTGGCATAGCAATGTATTTCCGTGGCATATATGCTAAACAGTCATACGCCACTTCATGCTTTGACTTGTAGATTGCACTAGTTTTTAAAAATCTTTTTATAGTGCAAATATTTGTAATAAAAATAATAATATGCAGTGAGCACTAACAACAAGGAGTCCTTGTGGCACCTTAGAGACTTACAAATTTATTTGGGCATAAGCTTTCGTGGGCTAAAACCCACTCCATTCGATGCATGGAGTGAAAAATACAATCGACAGGTATACATATTACAGCACACGAAAAGATGGGAGTTGCCTTACCAAGTGGGGTCAGTATTTATGAGGTCAATTAAATCAAGGTGGATGTGGCCTATTCCCAACAGTTGACAAGAAAGTGTGACTATCAACAGAGGGAAAATTACTTACAAGCATTACTTCATGCATCTGACGAAGTGGGTTTTAGCCCACGAAAACTTATGCCCAAATAAGTTTGTTAGTCTCCAAGGTGACACAAGGACTCCTCATTATTAGTGCTGATACAGACTAACATGGCTACCCCTCTAAACCTGTCACCAGTGGGCACTGTACACTTCGTATTCTGTATTGTAACTGAAATGAATATATTTGAAAATGTAGAAAAACATCCAACAATATTTATAATAAAATTAAATTAGTATTCTATTATTGTTTAACAGTGCAATTAAAACTGTGATTAATCATGACTATTTGTTTAATCTCGCTATTAATTGTGATTATTTTTTAAAATCGTTTGACAGCCCTATTTTCTACAAGTCAGGCTTTGACTTAATTTTCTCCCAATAGATATTCAAGCACTTTCTAGTCAACTGTTTAATACCCACTGTAGCCATATATTGATTCTCTGCAAAGAGCTGAAGGAATGTTTGATCATGTAAGTTGTGACTGAAAGGGCAAGATGGTCCAGGTGGCCATATTAATGCTTGGTAAATTTTGGTGTCTTCCAAAATGTCATTTTCATGCTTGTCTCTTGATCATGCTGACAGGCCCACACTTTTTGAAAGTGAATACTTTGCATGATAATTGATCTTCCACAGTTTCTTAAAATTCACCTAGGTTCCAGGTGAGTCATTTGGAAGGAACAGAAATTTAGCAATCTGAATATGAATTTTGCCTAAGGCTAAATTGCAGAATCAAAAAAAGATACATAGAAGGAGTGGCAGTAAAATTCTGCTATAAATTTAGTCATGGGTTTAGCTAGATTTATCTGCCATCATTCTGGTTGTGAAGCTCTGACTTCCATGACTAGAAAAAAAGGAAGAGAGACCTCGTGGACAGCATTTAAAGACTATATAAACATGATCTCTGAGTTGTATATGTTGCTAATAAAAATTCAAAAGTTGAGCTCTCCTGTGAAAACTGATTGTTTAAAAATTGCAGTGTGGGATTGCAAGGTTGTTTTCTCACAATGATTTCTGTATCCTGCATGACAAATTCATAGGTAAAAAAAAAATGGATTTTAATTGTAAACTCAACATGAGCTCTGAGAGTCAAGCTGACCTCTCAAAAGTAAGGAGTATTTCCTTCTCATGCATACAAGCTTAAAAACCCTTTATTTGATGAACTATAAGGAAAGATAATCAAATTCATTCCAGCTTAGTTGTGTTGATGGTGCAAGCTCAACAGGAATAAAAAGTAGAAAATACTTTGTCAGTAGGGGCAGATTCTTAAAGGGATGTAGATGCAAAGATGGAAATAGACCACCTAGTGGGGTTTTCAAAAGTATCTAGATGCCTGACTCTCACTCACCATAAAAGCATTGCAGAGGCAAAGGTCTAGAACATACAGAGCTGTACATTTGTAACAAGTTAGCATAGGAAATTATTCTAAGCGAAGTACAGTATAAACAACCAGTAAGAATACATTTGGAAAACTGTATTGTATATAGTCACGTCTAAAATAATTATTTCACAATTGGACAATATATAACCATGGGAATTAGAAAAAATGGGGACTCAATCAATGTACATTTATAGAAGAATAGAGAAACATTTGGTACTAGACTATTGGAGCGTGGGCTAAGGGAAATGTTGTTGGTAAAAGAGGGTTCAAGCAAAAACAAGTTTCTCCTTTGGTAAGCTTTATTCTCAGTCTCTCTTGTGCATACAGCTTTCCTCAGCTTTTTAGTCTTTATTCTGTCTCCTCTAAAATAACTGAAAATTAAAATTAAAAAGAAGGCTCAAGAGGTGTAGTATGTTTATGCACTAGCCTTTCACTTCAGGAGGCTTGAGTTCAAAGTGTGTGCCTTGGCTACACTCACACTTTACAGTGCTGCAACTGGGGTGTGAAAAAACACCCCCCTGAGCGCTGCAAGATACAGCGCTGTAAAGCGTCAATGTAATCAGGGCAGCAGCGCTGGGAGCGCGGCTCCCAGCGGTGCACGCTACACCCGTAAGGGATGTGGTTTACATGCAGCGCTGGGAGAGCTCTCTCCCAGCGCTGCCGCTCTGACTACACTCACACTTCAAAGCGCTGCCGCGGCAGCGCTCCCGCAGCGCTGCCAGGGCAGCGCTTTGAAATTCCAAATGTAGCCATACCCTTAGGTTAAAAATGAAAATCAGTTTGATGATCTCATCCTGGTCCCTATGTGACCACACCTCCCAATAAACAGAATTTAATTTGCTATGGCAGGCAGTCTTTCCTCTTCTTAAACAATGAAGAGGCTTGGGTTCTGAAGGTGAGAACGGAGATATGTAAGAGAGAGCAGTGTGGAATAAATTTACACAGTTCCATCTTTGCTTTACCTGACTAACCTGCCTTGTTTGTGTCAGTATTCTGTCAGATCAGTGTGCATTGCACATGAAATAACAAATGTGAAGGAGCTGAAGCCAGCTGAGAAACCTTAACTGTTCAATCACATTATTAGAGACAACGTATGTTACAAACAGGACCCACAGCTTTGCATACACAGGACACAGCTTGTTTTGACCTTTTGTCATGTTTTAGCAGGGATGGATGCAGCAAGTTTTACTTTTCCTAGCTGGGAACGGGGATAGCTAATTGTGCATAGATAAGAATGAAAAATAAAAATCTTAGCCAAAATGGTATTTGTGTGTATTTGACATTTCTTCCTGTATGTTTAAATATTTAGAATGTTTTTATTAGCATTTTCAATTTTAAAGATTTTGACGAATTTAATGGCTCTTTATACCGAAAGTTTGATAGCTGGTCTTTCTAATTGACTAGCTGGCCTAACTTACTGTTTTCAATACATATTATGATTAGAGTGATGTATGTAGTGGAGGACAGTGCAAAGTACTTACATTTAGCTCTTGGATGCTATTTTCAGTTCTATTGTAATTAAAAAGATTGGTGTTGTTCTAGGTACTTATTATGGCAGGATTTTTGGGAGGTTTTTTTTTTTTACTTCATCATGAGCCATTCCATGTCCTGACTGTAATGAACTACAGTTTTCTAGGATAAACAGAAGCTCTCCATAAGCATAGACAAAAATGGATAGATACCCATTGTTGTATAGGATGAGAAGGGGTGGTATTGTAGTCTCTACCACTGGTTGTTTTCTGCAATAAGTAGCAACCAGTTTCTATAAACTTTAAGGTGATTAACATGCCAATAAACTCAGTAAGAGCTATGCTGCTGTATGAATCAGGAATTTTTTATTATACTCTAAGTGCAGCACTGCACTGGCTCTCAAACACTAAGCAGGATGGGGCAGTATCTACTTATCTATTTTAGGTATTTATATGGCCCCTATTACTATGGTATTAGATTACATCCCCATGTTAAACCTCACAACACTGTTGTGAGATAGAGAAGCGCTATTATCCCCATTATGCAGATGGGGAACTGAGGCACTGAGGGACAGATTTCTTAAAGTATTTTGGTGCCTAGTGGGATTTTCAAAAGCACTTTGATGCCTAAAACTCATTGATTGAAAGGGTGATAGATGCCTAGATGCTTTAGAAAATCATTTAGGCACCTAAAAGTTATGAGCCTAAATACCTTTGTGAATGTAGACATAAGTGACTTGCCCAAGATCATACAAGTACTTTGTGGCAGAGCAGAGAACTGAACCCCAGTCTAACACCCTAGCCACTGAATGTGCAAAGGAACACTTATGTGCTGCAAAAAGTTATTCAACGGGCTATTTTATATCTGAGTCTGTACTGAACCAATGACATAGCATAGTATTAGATGACACTGTGCTGTGCTTCAAAACAATAGGGAAAAAATTGAGTTCCTGGCCAATTGTGGTAATTCAAGACATCATGGTTCTTGTTGCAAAAGTGGATTTGCTACCTGGCCAAGCAGCCAATTAGGTAACTACATGCTGCCATCCTAATTCCTAATGGTTAAGTTTCTATATTATGACTCTTCTTCCCTACCTGTCCCAAACCAGTGTTCAGTACTACTGGGCTTTCACACCAGAAGTGACCGCATTTCAGTAGCGAAAAAATTTCAAAGATGTGTGCCTAAATCCTTAAAGTGTTCATGTGTAAATTTGTAAAACAACAAGGAAGAGCCTCAGCTGCCACATCAGGGTGGCCAATAATGACTTCCAAGGCAGGGTACACAGGCCGTCTGTAACCTAAACTACTGGGGGTCTAATTTAAGCCCATTGAAGCACTGATTGCTCGCAAATAAGCAATAGAAAAAGGGTGAAATCCTGGCTTTCTTGAAGTTTATGAGAGTTTTGCTATCAATAGGGCCAAGAATTATTCACATAAATTATTCACTCCAAGAATTATTCACATAAATTATTCAGTGCATAAATTCAAATAATAAATGAATCTGAGAAAATCACAACCTGCTTGCAAGTATTTTGAAACAACAACAACAACAACAACAACAAACACCCCATAATAACATATTCATTGTAAATTCTTTGCCCAGCTCTAGTCCAAACTGTCCCCTGAAACGTATCTTTTCATTTGTTAGCTGAAGTTCCTTTCATAGATTTCTCCTCTTTCCTGCTGGCTGTCATTATGACATTTGCATTTAGGTTAGAAAACGGAGATACTGTAGGTGAATTACCATTGAGGGCCATATCTCATTTCCACATTACAAATAATCTGTCCAGGATGCAGAAAAGTGGTTAAATGACATATTTGTGTAACTTAAAGGAAAACTGCTCCTGGTTTGCTAAGTCTCACCTTATAAATGTTCACACATTAACAAGCACTTGCCACTAAGGATAAATTATGACTTTTTTAAAAAAAAGGTGTTTAATTTCAAATTACATTTCTCAGTCTAATGGTGGAGGTGACCATTTTTCTGAGAAGTGATGTCATTTGGGACATTGTAATTCAATTCAGCAGACTATGGACCAGGTTCCACCATGTTTTAATAATGGGAAATGTTTTCCCTTATTTCCAATTTGGTATGGCTTGGAATCAGACCGTTTCAATACTTTCAGTACTTCATAATAATACCTGCAAATTAATAGTAACTACTGTCTCTAAATCTAGATGGTTTTCTTATCACACAGGCACATCTTATTTACAAAACAGTCTCTTCAGTAGTGCCTTATTTAGCAGCTGATCCCCTGGAGCTTGTATTTGCTGTTTCCTGGTGACTTCCACTAAACAGTTAACCAATTCAGCAAGAAGACACTTGTTTCCACAAGCTACTTGGCTGATGTATTCAAAATTCCTTTTCTTCCAAGCTAGGAACACTTTAAGGTAGCAAGATGTGAAGGGGTGAGCCAAATAATTCATGACACTGGAAGTTAGAGGTAATCGCTGATTTTGCAGATTTTACTCATTTTCTTCCTGTCAAAACAAACTGATTTCTAGTTGAGCCACTTAAACACTGCAGTGTTATATACATAAAATGCTATCCCTTACAGTTAATTCAACGAATTTGTCACTAACAATATGTCATATAATCAAATATATACATATTCATGGTGAATAGAGACGGTTGAAAAGCATAGGGAAAAATTCTTCAGAACTTTAGTTGGAAGTGTTATTTACCCCTTCACATAATGTACAAACCAGGGGTCACCCAATGAAATTAACAGGCAGGTTTAAAACAAACACAAGAAAGTACTTCATCACACAACACACAGTGAGCCTGTGGAACTCTTTGCCAGGGGTTGTGAAAGCCAAAAGTATAACTGGGTTAAAAAAATAATTAGATAAGTTAATGGAGGATAGGTCCATCAATGGCTATTAGCCAAGATAGTCAGGTGCACAACCTCATGCTCACTGTGTCCTTAAACCTCTGACTGCCAGAATCTGGGATTGGATGACAGGGGATGGATTACTCAATAATTGCTGTGTTCTGTTCATTCCCTCTGAAGCACCTGGCACTGGCTACTGTTAGAAGGCAGGATACTGGACTTGATGGACCACTGGTCTGACCCACCATGGCCATTCTTATGTTCATGTGATTTAGAAACAAATAAGCAAGATATAAGAGTAGACACAGGTGCTACTGACCCCTGCCGTATGACAGGGGGTCACATCATCACTGTCACCTTGAGCCAGATCAGGTCACTAAGGCCAAGAAATGAAGTCCAGTAGCTTAATAGCACTGCTGTGTGCCAAGCCCTCGTTATAGAGAGAACTTAAAACAGAAGACTTTTTCTACTCTGTCCCTTTCCACTTCTCTGAACCTACCTACAGTCTCACGACTCACTCAAAGTGATCTGCTCTGCTTCTTCCATTAATGTTTTAGTAAATGTTCTAGCCTCTTTCGAGAAGCACTATCCTGTGAATGATTTTTTAAAAAAAAGTGGAAAGCAGAAAGTTGGTATTCCTATAAGATTTGACTGAGCACTGCGTTTTATAGAGAATTTGAAACAACATCTGCCAAATCCCTTTCTCAGATCTGTTGTCATACACATCAACAATCCAGTGGGCCCTCTGGAGGGCTCTCTTCCTTCTTTACTTAGATGGAAAATAAACAAACTAGAAAAGACAGTGGAAGGCTGCTCTCACATTACTCCTGCTATTTGGTCACGTGAGTCTGAAGGGTCTCTTATACTGTACCTAGAACACCAGAGAAAAGCTGAAAAAAGACAGCAACACAAGGGATATCGTGATAATTATCCCTTTTAGATGACAGGCTCAGAAACAATAGGCCAAAAGACAATGGTTTGGAGTTTATCCTTAAGGATCTTTACAATATTGGTTCCCACACAATGTTCTAGCTAATGCTGAGCAGAATACTGAATACTCCAAACAACAGTCTGGAAGTCCTGAAGAGCATCATGATCCAAAATCTCTACTTCAGAATGGAATTAGATAATTTGTCTGTCTCTTGCAAAAAAGATGCTTTATAATGGGTAACATACAATGCACTGGGAAATATTCGAAATGAAAATGTCAGGTTATTATTGAATATACGGATACTTCATAATCAATTACCAGTTTAATAATAAATTGATTTATACAATTGAGAATTATTGGCAATGAAGACCCCTTGCAAACAAAAATCTTATATCTCAGATTCTTAGTCTTCTGTTGCAGAGTTTTAAATAAATACTGTTTATAGAATAATACTGTTACATCAAAAAATGTCATTTAATTTCAGTGAGCTGATAGATGCTTACTGTGGTATCTGATGGATGAGCATGACTGTTTTATTTAGAAAAAGAAGGGAATCTTACATAGAGAAATAAGGTAACAAAAACTTCCTTCTGTTCTCTCCTCTTGTTTTTCAGAGCCTCACACAAAAATGAAGAGATTGCATAAACAGTATATAGTAAGTGTAGCATCATCACTCGTCTTGAGGACCTACTTTATAGCATTCTTACGACTGTTCAAAACCACACAATTTATTTGAGTACCTAACTTTTGGCTGCTATTTTTTTAAATGTTGGCCAGATGATTTGTTGTCCATTTGGAGTGTATTCTCTGAGGGATTTGAGATAAAAATTATTGAGTATATTGCTCAAATGAAAAAAATGTTTTGATTTATACTTCAAAGATTCTCTGTGTTTGGCTGAAATTTTACTGCTTTTCTCATAGCCACTGGTTCATAGTAGTGGAAGGGGAAGTATGAGGGTGGTAAGAAGTCAGGGGAACAAACAGTAATGAAGAGCTAGAATGGTAGTTCAAAAAGATGGCCTTATATAAACACAGAAAAAAGGCTAAAAAGTTATATACAAAAATATACAGTAAATTGAAAAGATTAATATTATATACAGAAAATTAGGAAAGTTTAATTGAAATATATATGTAAAAACAGGACTACTAAGATTTGTGCTTATCTTCACCCTAACCACTTTGCCTGTATACCGTATCCTGTTCCCTCTCCCTTTGGCTGTCTTTTCTGTCAAATACTGCAAGCTCATTTGGACTCATGGGGCTAGATTCACGATGAAACTTGGGCGTGGCAACACTGGCACCATCACACTGACTTTTAGGCACTTAGAACGTCCCTGGGATTTACAAAGCCTGAGTTAGGTATCTAGACTCCCTATACAGTGAATGGGGAGAGAGAAGTGCCTCAGAATAGGATTCACAAAAGCCAGCATACTAGGCACCTCACTGCTTAAACTAGCCAGTGGGGGATGCCAAGACAAAGGGTGTGTACTAAACCTCACCTATCTCTTGAAGATAGGTGTCCAAGCTTGGACTGCAGGGAAGTGTCTCCCTCTGCTTGGGATTCTCATCTGCAACCTGTCTCTTGGCACTGGGCTCCTTGCATTTTTGCAAGAAGCTGGGTAGGGGAGAGGAGGAGGCTGTCTCCCATAACTTTCAGCTCACAGGTTAGGATATCCCCTTAGGATGTGGAAGACCCCTGGTTCAGGTCCCCTTTTAGAGTACTTGGAACAGCATGATTGAATTCTGGGACTCCCACCTCCCAGGTGGGGTGCTCCAACCACTGGATTAGAGTCATTCTCTGTCTTTTGGCCCAATGACTTTTAAATTATTTATCCACATCAGAGGAGCTTCAACAGGAGAGGCTGAGGGAGCCTCTCATCAAAATATCATATAGCCCAGTAGTTAGCACACACTGCTGAGAGGTGGCAAACCCCTGTTCAAATCCCTTCTCATTCTCTGGTTGGAGGGAGACTTGAATAGGGGGATCCCACATACCAGCTGAGTACCCTAATAACTGAGTTAAAGGCTATGAGTGAGTGGCTACTGCCACCATCATTTTGTGGCCTGATCTGGTAGGCGAGCTCTGAGTGGACTTAGTGGATTGGGCCCACAAGTGAGTTAGGTGGAGGAATGCCTGTCTTCCCTAGGTTCATGAATCATGATGGGGCTCAGGCAACTGGATGCCTCGTGTGGGGCTGCAATGCACCTGTCCAGGATCAGAAAGGCAGGTTCTTAGGAACTTTTACTACAAAAGTTTAGGTCAGGGGTTGGCAATCTACGACACGTGTGCCAAAGGTGACACGTGAGCCAATTTTTGATGGCATGTGGGGCGGGCTGAGCTGCTCAGCCCACTGCCACTCTGGGGGTTCCCACTGCTGGCCATTTGGAGGTTCCCACTGCTGGTCCCACTCAGTGCTCGCTGCTGGCCTGGATGAAGGAACCCCAGGCTGACAGCGGGCTGAGACCCTGGCTGGTAGGAGCAGGCAGCTGAAACCCCAGAGCTGGGTGGGCTGACCCGCTCAGCCTGCTGCCACTCTGGGGTTCTGGCTGCTGGTCATTTGCCAGCCAGCATCCCTGCTGCAGCCCCACTCACCTTGCTTCCGGTTGGGGTTCCAGCACAGGCCCCCTGCTAGACAGGGTCCAGGCTTCTGGCCCTGCTCAGCCCTACCAGCTGCCAGCTCCACTCACCTCAGCTGCTGATCTGGGGTTCCAGCCACTGACCTCCTGCCAGCCGGTTATCAACTTATAACTCAGAAACTTGTGTGCAGCTTAAAGTATCCAAATACCTGCCATCAGACATTGGAAAACTCAGCAAGGAAAAGCAAGGGCAAGGAACACACTAAACTAATAAGATCTGCATTTTAATTTAGTTTTAAATAAAGCTTCTGAAACATTTTCAAAAACCTTGTTTACTTTACACATAACGGTAGTTTGGTTATATATTACAGACTTATAGAGAGACCTTCTAAAAAACATTCAAATGTATTACCAGCACATGAAGACTTAAATTAGAGTGAATAAATGAAGACTCAGCACATCGCTGGTGAGAGGTTGCCAACCCCTTGTTTAGGTGATGAGTGAGTTTAGTTGTCTACAGTTTTTGATGGGGGCTAAGTGCGGGTTTTATGAATCCCAGAAAGGCCTGATTTAGATGTCTAAAGTGGCTGTTAGGCACCAAAATACTTTTATGAATCTAGTCCGTAGTGACTCAGTGTTTGTATAGTACTTGGCACAGTGAAGCGCAAATCCTGTTGGGGATGTTACTGCAATGAAAATTGAAAAATAATATTAATAATAATCCTCCATAGTGACTTCAGTAATAGCACAATCTGTATCTTTCTTTTTCTTTTGTTTTTAAGAATGAGGCAGTCATTATTTTGAAAACATGAAAGTCTGGATTCTCATTTACACTAAGGGTATGTCTACACTACGGGATTATTCCGATTTTACAGAAACTGGTTTTTTAAAACAGCTTGTATAAAGTCGAGTGCACGCGGCCACACTAAGCACATTAATTCGGTGGTGTGCGTCCATGTACTGAGGCTAGTGTCGACTTCCGGAGTGTTGCACTGTGGGTAGCTATCCCATAGCTATCCCATAGTTTCCGCAATCTCCCCTGCCCCTTGGAATTCTGGGTTGAGATCCCAGTGCCTGATGTGGTAAAAAACATTGTCGCGGGTGGTTCTGGGTACAGCCTCACTCCTCCCTCCGTGCAAGTAGCAGACAACCGTTTCGTGCCTTTTTCCCTGGGTGAACTGTGCAGACGCCATAGCACTGAAAGCATGGACCCTGCTCAGCTCAAGACAGCAATCATGGATGTTGTAAACACCTCGCGCATTCTCGTGCAGTCAATGCTGAACCACGACCTGAAAAAACAGTCAAGGAGGAGGCGGCTACAGCAGCGCTGCGACGAGAGTGATAAGGACATGGACACAGAATTCTCTCAAACCGCGGGCCCCTGCGCTTTGGAGATCATGCTGGTAATGGGGCAAGTTCTAGCCATTGAACGCCAATTTTGGGCCAGGGAAACAAGCACACACTGGTGGGCCCGCATAGTGTTGCAGGTGTGGGATGATTCCCAGTGGCTGTGAAACTTTCGCATGCGTAAGGGCACTTTGATGGAACTTTGTTACTTGCTTTCCCCTGCCCTGAAACGGCAGAATACAAAGATGAGAGCAGCCCTCACAGTTGAGAAGCGAGTGGTGACAGCCCTCTGGAAGCTTGCAACGCCAGACAGCTACCGGTCAGTTGGGAATCAATTTGGAGTGGGAAAATCTACTGTGGGGGCTGCTGTGATGCAAGTAGCCAAAGCAATCATTAAACTGCTGCTATGAAAGTTTGTGACTCTGGGAAATGTGCAGGTCATAGTGTATGGCTTTGCTGCAATGGGATTCATGCTGCAATGGGGTGATAGATGGAACCCATATCCCTATCTTGGCACCAGAGCACCAGGGCACCCAGTACATAAACTGCAAGGGGTACTTTTCCATGATGCTGCAAGCACTGGTGGATCACAAGGGATGTTTCACCAACATCCACATGGGATGGCTGGGAAGGGTTCATGACGCTCGCATCTCCAGGAACACTACTCTGTTTAAATGGCTGCAGCAAGGGAATTACTTCCCAGACCAGAAATTAACAGTTGAGGATGTTGAAATGCTTGTAGTTATCCTGGGGGACCCAGCTTTCCCCTTGATGTCATGGCTCATGAAGCCATACACAGGCAGCCTGAACAGTAGTCAGGAGCTGTTCAACTACAGGCTGAGCAAGTGCAGAATGGTGGTAGAATGTGCATTTAGCCATTTAAAGGTGCGCTGGCGCACATTACTGACTCGCTCAGACCTCAGCCAAACCAATATCCCCATTGTTACTGCTGCTTGCTCTGTGCTCCACAATATTTGTGAGAGTAAGGGGGAGACCTTTATGGCGGGGTGGGAGGCTGAGGCAAATCACCTGGCCGCTGATTACCTGCAGCCAAACACCAGGGTGATTAGAAGAGCACACCAGAAAGTGATGCGCATCAGAGAAGCTTTGAAAACCAGTTTCATCACTGGCCAGGGTATGGTGTGACTGTTGTGTTTGTTTCTCCATGATGAAACGGCCCCTCCCCCTTGATTGACTCATTCCCTGTGAGCCACCCACCCTCCCCTTTTGATTACCGCTTGCTTCCTAAGGAAATAAAATCACTTTCATTTAAAAATCTTGTATTCTTTATTAAATAATTATAAAAAGAGGGCGAGAACTGAGAAGGTAGCCCGGATGGGGTTTGGGAGTAGGATAGGAGGGAAGGAAAAGGCCACTAAAAAATTTCAAAATAATGACAGACTTTTGGTTGGGCTGTCCACTGGGGTGGAATGGGCGGGTGCACGGAGCCTCCCCCCATGCGTTCTTAGTTCTCTGGTGGGTAAGGAGGCTAAGGAACATAGTAAGGGGGGAGGGCAGTTATACAGGGGCTGCAGCGGCACTCTGTGATCCTGCTGCTGATCCTGAAGCTCCACCAGATGCTGGAGCATGTCTGACCATGCAGCAGCCCCAGAGTTGCATCCCGACACCTCAGATCTTCCTGCCACCACCTCTCATCTCAAGCAACTCTCCTCTCCTCACGTTTGTCCCTTCTATCTTCACATTGGTCCCTCCTGTCCTCACAGTCACTGGCATATTTCCTGTACTTTGATACCATGTCCTTCCACTCTTTCAGATGAGCTCTTTCATTGCGGGTCACTTCCATGATTTCCGAGAACATTTCGTCTCGAGTCTTTTTTTTTCCGCCGCCTTATCTGAGATAGCCTTCGGGATGGAGGAAGGAGACTTGAAAAATTGGCAGCTGCAGAAGGGAGGGAAAAAAGGAGAGAAGTATTTAAAAAGATACATTTTACAGAACAATGGTTATACTCTTTCACGGTGAACAACACTATTCACCTTACATAGCACATGTGATCGCGCTACAAGGTCGCATTTTGCATCTTAATATTGAGTGCCTGCAGCTTTGGTGTTAGAAATCACAGACGCAGGTCCGGGCATCAGAATTCAGCTTACATGCGGCCATGGTAAGCCATTGTCTTTCGGCTTCTTCAGCCTTCATATATCCAGCGCCCTCCTTTCGCAAATAGCAAGCAAAGCCCGTTGAGTGCTGCTGCTTTCCTGTTAACGTGCAGAACCAGAACCGCCCCCATCCAATCTCTGGGATGATCGCTTTACCCCCTCCCCCCACCGCGTGGCTGTTATCATGGAAGATCACTGCTACCCACCCTCCTCTACACCGCCTGGCTGGTAGCAGGGAAGATCCCAGCTAGCCAAACGAGAAAAAGCTCAGCCCCAATCACCCCCCACCCCCCGCTTGGCTAAATGCAGGGAAGGATTTCTTTTAAGCCACAGGCAAACAGCTCAACCATCTCTGTACCCTTAATTAAATTCCTGAATTTCAAGCAGGTTACCATGAACGATATCACTCTCCTGAGGATAACACGGCGAGATAAAGAACGGATGTTGCTTGAATGCCAGCAAACACTAGGACCATACGCAGCTAGGCTTTGTCATGCAATGATACCAGATTACTTGCTACATGCATGGCATGGTCGAGTGTCCTACCATGGAGAATGGAATAAGGCTGCCCTGCCCAGAAACTTTCTGCAAAGGCTTTTGGAGTACCTCCAGGAGAGCTTCATAGAGATGTCCATGGAGGATTTCCACTCCATCCCCAGACATGTTAACAGATTTTCCAGTAACTTTACTGGCCGCGAATGCATTCCAAGTCCTCAGGGCAAATTAATCACTAAAAAAAGCTTGCTTTTAAACCATATTTTATATTTACAAAGGTACACTCACCAGAGGTCCCTTCCATGGCTTCATTGTCTGGGATAGTGGCTTGGAAGGGCTGGGAGGGTAGTTCTGTCAAGCTGAGAAAAAGCTCCTGGCTGTTGGGGCTAATAGAGTGCTGTGTGGTCTCTGCAAGCTTGTCCTCCTCTTCCTCCTCCTCATCTTCCCTGCCCACAGAAACTTCAGGCATGGCTGAGATTACCACCCTCACCTTGGAATCCACGGACAGGGGTTGGGTAGTGGTGGCGGACCCTCCCTAGAATTGCATACAGCTCAGTGTAGAAGTGGCATGTTTTCGGCCCTGCCCCGGACCTTCCATTTGCTTCATTGGTTTTCTGGTAGGCTTGTCCGAGCTCCTTAACTTTCACACAGCACTGTACTTAATCCCTGGTATGGCCTTTCTGCATCATGGCCTTGGAAATTTTTTCAAATGTTTTTTCATTTCATCTTTTGGAACGGAGTTCTGTTAGCATGGAATCCTCTCCCTATACAGTGATCAGATCCAGTATCTCCCATGCAGTCCATGCTGGGAGTTCTTTTTCGATTCTCAGGAGACTGCATTGTTACCTGTGCTGATGAGCTCTGCGTGGTCACCTATGCTGGTGAGCTCTCCACGCTGGCTAAACAGGAAATGAAATTTAAAAGTTTCCAGGGCTTTTCCTGTCTACTTGGCCAGTGCATCCGAGTTCAGATGGCTTTCTAGAGTGGTCACAATGGTGAACTGTGGGATACTGCCCGGAGACCAATACCGTCAAATTGCGGGCACACTAAGCCTAACCCAACAGGGCAATACCGATTTCAGCGCTACTCCCCTCCTTGAGTACAGAAATCGGTTTTAAGAGCCCTTTATATCGATATAAAGGGCTTGGTTGTGTGGATGGGTGCAGGGTTAAATTGGTGTAACGCTGCTAAATTCGGTATAAACGCGTAGTGTAGACCAGAGCTAAGACCCCTTTACCGAGCACTAGCAGAGTAAAGGGTACTTCAAGGGGGAATACATTACTTTAAGGCTCCTCGGGACTGTCAAAGCATGGTGTGTGATTGCAGCTCAAGCAGACTTATCTGAAATAGTTTTACTGTAGCGAGCTTGGGGACCAGAGCAGTGAAGCTGCAGCAGTGCAGGTGTCAATGTGGGTTGTACAAATGTGACCATAACCCTGGGTAATTACGTGCAAGTCTAGCCTATGCTGACATGTGCACTGCCACAGCTTCACTGCTCCAGTGCCCAAGCTAGCTAAATTCACTCTGGCTTGGGTATGTCTACACATGCTGCAGTGTTGTGACTGCAGTCTAGACAGACCATTAGTGTAAATAAGTATCCGTCCTGGAAGTATTCTTCCTTGGAATTAGTTTTAGTTTTTTGTGGTTTTTTTTTGTGTAGTATTGTGTGAATAAACATGGGGGTTCACTTGCCAGGTGACTTTTGTAGAATGAAACAATTACTTCCAGGATTTCATTTCTGTGAAACAGACAATTGAATTGAAATGACAATGAAGTAGATTCATTTCAAACCTGTTACAATGTTGAGTTAATAGACAGTGTACACTCGTTGCAGACTTCTTTCCCTCATTATATACAGGGTCAGCTTTCTCCTTTTTTGTGGTAAAGATAGACTTTTCAGTTTAACAGTTTTATTTTCCCCAATAGATTTAAAGTGATGATACTCCATATGTGAAATTCAAATGTGGTTTAAACAAACTGTTTAAGGAAGCATGGAATCATTTTTATGTAGCCAATTCAGAGTCTGTTCCAAAGCATTATGCAGGATATGTCAGCTCTCAGGAAAGTACAGTATTTAGAAACATATTGCAAATTACTTTTCATAAATTGGAACATATTGAAAAATTAAGGAACTTTCTCAATTGATCAACCTTATCTGTAATAACAAGGAGAATCAGGAAGACAAAGCAGCAATTGTGAGTTCAAAAAAGTGTATAAACCTAAACTTATTTTGGAAGGTATATGTAGGTATATTAGCTGCTATTTAACAAAACAGAAGGACTGAATAGAGGGAAAAGATACTGATATTTTAAGAGCATGATAAAAATTAAACAAAAATAAATACACCTCTACCCTGATGTAACGCGACCCGATATAACACAAATTTAGACATAATGCTATAAAGCAGTGCTTTGGGGGGGGACGACTGCGCACTCCAGTGGATCAAAGCAAGTTCACTATAATGCAGTTTCACCTATAATGCGGAAGATTTTTTGGCTCCCGATGACAGCATTATATTGAGGTAGATTTGTACATGCTGAACATGCCAGTGTTGCTACTTAATACACATTCAAAATAAATACCACAAAATTGGAATAATTCTGTAGAATTCGGATAACAGTTCATAGTGCTGTAAATATATTATAGGAAAGGAAGCAAGACTAACTGCTTTTTGTTAAAATCACATTTTAGAGCATAAGCATAAATGTAACTATTTACATGTAAATAATGAAGGCATGGAGAACTGAAGGTATATCAGAGGACTCGGGGTTGGGGAATGTGGAGGAAGTAAATGTGGTACCCCTCTTCAATAAAGGGAAGAATGATCCTAGCAGTTCATATCTGATAAATTACTAGGTGGTAAGGTTAAGCATTGGTGCATAAATATTTGCAGGATCAGGAACTCAGATTAAAAAAACCTGTAAACCTCTAGAAGGCAATGGAAACAAAAAACATAAGCATCACAGAACAAATTAAGGCAAACAATTACTTTTTTGACAGAATTACAAAATAACTGAGCAAAGGTAATACCATAGAATATTTGGATTTTACTGAAGTGTTTGATACAATGTCTCATGAAATCTCTTTCACAAATTTAATTCAGATTGCCTTATGTAGAAACACTGTCACAAGAAATGCAAACAAGCTGACATTGCAAACTAACTGTAACCATAAAGAAAAAAGTACTGAGCTGGGGAGAGTTATCTATTGGGGAGCTAAGGATTGTGTTAGTTCTGGTCTTATCTTGCACCATTAATGATCAGGCAGAGGCTAATAAAATCAGATTATATTACATTGGGAGACATTACATACACCAATGAGTTAAAAGAGATAAAGCAAAAGGACCTAGAGAGCTTAGAATTATAGTTAGGAAATAATGAAATGAGATTATATTTGGAGAAATACGTCTGGAGAAAAATTATTTGAAAGAAAGATACAACAGTAGAGGTAATAATGCTGAAAAAGAAGGAGGGAAATAGTGGACAGGATATTAGCTGCAGTGTATTTGAACTGAGATCTGTCAGCAAACCAGTTCAATGAGATTATTGGCTGTGTGTGGAGAAGGAACACTTCATGTAGGAAGGAACAAGGAAGATGGTAGTTGATCTCTCATGAGTTTAAAGATTGTCAATATCTTTTGTTTCGATATTTTTTAAATGAAAAATTGCAGTTTTCTGATTTGAAACAACTTTTTGTTAAAATATTTAAGCTAATTAGACTAAAAAGGATAAAAAAGGAAAAAGTCAAAATCAAAAAAAAACATTTTGACTGACCTGAAATGAAAATATTACTTGTTTGGTTTACAAATATTTGTGAGATTTCACCCCTTTGTCTACATTCAAAATTGGAAAAAAATTCAAACTCCCAATAATATTTATGGGATGAGAAAACTGTTTCCTACCCAGCTCTGCTCAGTACATGGTAACAGTCTTTAAATATTTGACAGGTATGAGCAATGCGGAAGTGGAATTATGAACTAGGAGTTTTACAGTAGCTAGAAGTAAAGAGAGGAAATTATAGAGATCACCACTCAGAATAATATTTATTAGTCCACAATAGTTGCTCAGGTGCAGTACATGTAGTATTTTAGGTTCTCATTCATAAAATACCTCACTTGAGCAGTTCCATTGATGCTGAATGGATCTGATGTGCAGGTCCCCTCAAGTGAGAAACTCAACACCTGATCCGATAGCACACATGAGAAGAGATTGCAGAACTGGGTTCTTGGACTGTAAGCAATTCAAGGTTGCAAACTTTTCTCATTTTGTTTATAAAGTGCTGTGTAAATTATAAGTTATTATTAGTAATAAATGTTAAAATTAAGTCTGTCAAACAATTAAAATATTAATCGTGATTAATCATGGGATTAAAAAATTAATCACGGTTAATTTCAGTTTTAATCACACTGTTAAACAATAATAGAGTGCCACTTGAAATTTATTATAAATATTTTTGATGTTTTTCTACATTTTCAAATACATTGATTTCAATTACAACACAGAATACAAAGTGAACAGTGCTCACTTTATATTTATATTTTTGATGACAAATATTTGCACTGTAAAAAAGGTAAACAAAAGAAATAATATTTTTCAATTCACCTCATACAAGTACTGTAGTGCAATCTCATTATCATGAAAGTGCAATTTACAAATGTAGATTTTTTTGTTACATAACTGCACTGAAACACATAACAATGTAAAACTTTAGAGCCTACAAGTCCACTCTATACTACTACTTGTTCAGCTAATCGCTAAGACAAACAAGTTTGTTGACATTTATCGGAGATAATGCTGCCCGCTTCCTATTTACAATGTCACCATTCCAGAGGACATGCTTCCATGCTGATGATGGATTCAGCTCGATAACAATCCAAAGCAGTGCAGACTGATACACATTCATTTTCATCATCTGAGTCAAGTACCACAAACAGAAGGTTGATTTTCTTTTTTGGTGGTTTGGGTTCTGTAGTTTCTGCATCACAGTGTTACTTTTTAAGACTTCTGAAAGCACGTTCCACATCTTGTCCCTCTCAGATTTTGGAAGGCACTTCAGATTCTTAAACCTTGGATCGAGTGCCATAGCTATCTTTAGAAATCTCTCATTGGTACCTTCTTTGTGTTTTGTCAAATCTGCATTGAAAGTGTTCTTAAAACATCATCCGAGACTGCTATAACATGAAATATGGCAAACACGGAGCTGGAGACATACAATTTTCCCCCAAGGAGTTCAGTCACAAATTTAATTAACACATTATTCTTTTAATAAGAATCATCATCATGGAAGCATGTCCTCTGGAATGCTGGCAAAAGTATGAAAGGGCATATGAATGTTTAGCACATCTGGCATGTAAATATCTTGCAACGCTGTATATAAAAGTGCCATGCGAATGTCTGTTCTCACCTTCAGATGACATTATAGATAAGAAGAGGGCAGCATTATCTCCCATAAATATAAAGAAACTTGTTTGTATGAGCAATTGACTGAACAAGAAGTAGGACTGAGTGGACTTGTAGGCACTAAAGCGTTACATTGTTTTGTATTTCAGTGCAGTTATGTAACAAAAGAAATCTAGATTTGTAAATTGCACTTTCACAATAAAGAGATTCACCTCATATGAATACCATAGTACAATTGAAAACCATTAGTTCTTATCTTTTTTAAAGTGCAAATATTTTAATCAAAAATAATAATACAAAGTGAGCACTATACACTTTGTATTCTGTGTTGTAAATGAAATCAATATATTTGAAAATGTAGAAAAACATCCACAAATATTTATAATACATTTCAATTGGTATTTTTATTGTTTAATAATGCAATTAAAACTGCGATTAATCACAATTAATTTTAAAATCACGATTAATTTTTTTTCAGTTAATTGTATGAATTAACTGTGATTAATTGACAGCCCTTCTTAAAATTAAAAATACTAATGATTTTACATGTTCTAAATATAGGACATCATTAATACCCCAGTAAAGGCAAATATGGTAAATATTGATGGTCAATGGCAATAGTTGTATGAAAAGTATTATTTATCCACAATATTTTAGAAATCTTCCTGATGATGGAAGCCCCATTATTTGGAGCCTTTCGAATCAGACCAGATGAAGAATTAGAAAGTATATTGCACTGGGAAAAGGATGAACTATATCGACCTACTGGGATCAAATCCTAGTTATACTGGAGTCAGTGGCATAACTCTAATGGCCAAGATTTCAATCTAGTCCTTTTATATTTGTAATTTGCAGGAGTCCATAAATCAGTACTAATCTGGCATGCAGTTAAAAATGTTGCAGTAAATGCCGACATCCCTATGTCTCAATATTGCAGAAGCTGTGTCATCAGCAGGGACACCAGCAATTACCGTGTCATTTAGCCTAAATTTCTGAGCAAGGAATTTTGTTGTCCCATGTTAAACAACTTTAAAATGTAGTAGTAAATTGTGTAAAACTTTGAGGAAATTAAACTAGAGAAAATGGCTGCAGTTGCTATCCATTTTCTCTAGTTTAATAAACTAGTTGATTATTAGATCTGACATACTGTATACTCTGCAAGTTTTCCTATTTGCCCTATTACCAAGTATGAATTCATTTCTCAGTATAGTCCTTTTCAGATTCCTTTGACTCTTCTACTTTTTATTTATCTGCTACCAATGTCAAAGGTGGATGTGCGTCATGGTGAGCATGAAGAAGCTGAAAAAGCATAACCACTTACCTTTAAAGTAACTTGATTCCTTATTTTATGCAAGTGATGGCAGAATAGTTTGACCCTGCTCTCAGAACCAGAGGCTGTATATGTAACTTGTAAACTCAGCACCCTCACTTGCAATATATGCAATATGTGTATGCATATCTATCTGAGGGTGACATTAAGCCCTAGAAGTCTTAAATTTTGTTGTTTGACAGCACAGCAAGGACGAATAAGGAAACAGAATTGTTACCAAAAGTAAATCGGATTTTATGAGGATGCACTATGCAATGTACTTCTTCAACCAATACATAAAGAACTTCCATTTCCAATGCTTTTAATGCAGCACTTTGAACCATCACTAAATTCACTCAAAAAACATATAAAGAAAATCTTTAGAAACTCCTACTTGTTGGAGAAAAATGGAATCCAGGAAAAAGTGAAAAATATTTAATGTGAACAAAAAAAGGTAACAGATTTTAAACATTTAACTTGTACTGAAAAGATCTGTTTCCTGCATCTATCACCAACATAAGTAAGTTGCCATTCACATTTCTGCGAATTAAACAACTTTAAAAATATTTTTAGACTAAAAAGTCTAATACATTAAAACAGTTCTGAACTTTATAACAGGCCAGCGCAAACTGCACAATAGTCCCCTCTGCTTCGTAAAATGAACACCACAGGCCAGATCCACCTCTGATATAAACCAAAGTCAGAGCTATGCTGATTTACACCAGGTGAGGATCTGGCTCTGTCAGAATCATGTCTTCTGTATTGCAGAGGCTGTTCAAATGCATTTTTTTTGTTGAATTAGATTACAATTGACTGAATGCTCTGCATCAGACAAAATTCAGAACTTCTTTCACATTATTCTCAAATAAAAGGATAGTTGTACTGACTAAAAGTTTGTAGTTAGATAACCAGGGATGACATTTTTTTGCTCCCTTCACAGAGTTCTGTCTTCTGCTGATACCCATTCTTAGAAGATCTTGTTCTGTTTTAGTTAAATAAAATCAAGTGTCCCTCTTTCCATGACCCATTCACAGTCTCTGGTCCTTTGCAGAATTTGCAAACATTGTTGGCAATGTTTTTTGCAACGTGAGAACTTTTCTGAGATAATCAAACTCATATCACAAAACACCAAGCTCATTTCACAATAGAATGTGGAACAACCATCAACTAATAAACTCTGATAACTATCAACCTGCGCTGGACTTGAACTGGTGACCTATATCAAAAGTGAAAGGCTCTATATCCCATTACTTCTGTCCTTTCTATTAAAGGGAAATACATTTTCTCATCAGTCTTTCTTATTCTGCATCTCTTCTCCCCAGACAAGATCTCTTTTTTCAGGTATGAGTTAGATAAATGTGAAATAGAATTCTATCAATCTCCTACTTGTCCCAATCTGGCTGCTGTCCTTTGCACAAACAACTAAAAGTTTCAATCCTAAGCACTGTAGAATGCTGCCTTGTTCTGCAGATGAGCTCTGTCATGCAGTACCACACTGGCATTAAAAAAAAAAAAAGTGTTCTGAGCTAGGAATTAGCAATGTCAATACAAGAATGAAGTAGAGGCCCTATTTCTTCCAGATAAATTTGTTTTTAAACAAAGGAGATCGCCGATAGTAGTATTGTACAGCAAATTTGATGATGCCCTTCTTTTCTCAACCACACATTGATTATCGCCTTCTAAAATAAGTTAATTTCTTGAACAATTTATTTTTTATTTTTAAACTTATTGCATCTTCGCATTTTGAAATTATATGGGGAACTTTTTTCAGCTAAACAGAAATAATGCTACAATTTCAATTATTCCTTGTTGAAAGATGGGTACTGTGGGTGCAATTAAAGTCTGGTATTAAAATCTCTTTGCAGTTGGTAAATTACTGCAGAATTTCCATTGTAAGTATGGGAGTACTAAAAAATGCTGTAATAGTAAATGCTATGGTGTAGTAATCACATGGGCATTATTTGCTTCTTGGAGTATGAGTATAATTCGCATTGAAATCAACAGAATTTAATTAGTATCCTTTGAAGGAAAAGGGTTCTGAGATTTTAACAGCACTGACTGTACAATTAACTTATGGGCACTCTCTTCTGACTGCATGAAGTGTTCACCTTGTGGAGACACATTTAGAACTATATGTATATACCTAGATTTTTCGAAGGTACTCAGCATTGCAGCATCTCACTGATTTAAGAGCCTAAATCTCATTTTCAAAAGAGATTTAGGCACTTAAAGCCTAAATCCCATCAGCATTCAATGGGATTAAGCTCCTAAATGCTAAATTCCTTTTGAAAATGAGATTTAGGCTCCCAAATCAGTAAGATGTTGCAACGCTGAGCATCATAATGCCTCAATACCTTTAAAACTGTGGTCCATAGAGACATACTCTGGAGGTCATGTGACTTTTCAACAGCTGCCAAGTAATTATCTGCCATGCTAGTTCCTGTGGTGGAATACCCATGGCTGCTGTAGAAATTAACATTTCTTTTGCTGTTATAGGCATGGCTATAATCTCTCAACAAACTGAAGAAGTGAGCCTTTTTATTTTGATTTCTCCATATACTATAAATAATGTACATGGCTATATTTCATTTTTAATCACCAGCTTCTAGTAATCCAAGCCTTTCTCTGTTTTACAGCGTTAGCATAACCATTCAATAAAAATAAAGCCCTGAAAGAGATTTTGTGGGAGCATAATTTTCCACATGTGTGACGACAACTCCTCTTATCACTTTGTGCCACATTCTGATATCCTCATTCATGAGCAGTACCAACTGAATCTGTGAGTTTTCCCACTGACTTCCTGGATATCAGAATCCAGTACTTCATAAATAGAAATATACTACAGCACAAGGCTTTCCTTGCTTGGTGTCTGAAACCCAATTATGGGGACAAGGTTGAAGCCCAATTTACACTGAAATATTTAACTGTTACAACAAGACAGAGAAAAAAGGTGTTAGGAACAGGTCTCCCAGCTCAATTATAGTTGTAATGTAGATAGGGCCTTACGAAATCACAAATTTAATTTTCAGAAACAGCCAAGATGTAACAATCCAGAAGTATCACTCTGACATCTTGTGCTTAGGCATTACAGCAAACAGAGACCCTTATCCTGGAGATGTCCAGCTCTGAAGGCAGCACAGAAGTGAGGGTGGCTTTGAAGGCAGCTCAGCCACAGAGCTTCCTGCAGTCAGAGGAGGCACCTGGAGGTAGGTCTGATCTCCCCCTGAGAGCAGCTGTGCAAGGGAAGAGGAAGTCCCTCCGCAACACAGTGGACTAGCACCTGGAGCCCAGTGCAAGCCAGGAGCCCCTGGCTTGGGTGCCCTCAACTCTGCTCCTCTCCCTTCCCTCCCATAGCTAAATTTCATGGGGAGGTCTGATTTCATGGTCCATGATGTTTTTTCATGGCCATGAGTTTGTAGGGCTCTAGCTATGAAAGAAAAAAAATTGCTTGAGCCCCGGCATCTTTCATTACAAATTAAGCACTGTGAAAAAGCCCTGTAGAGCAATTGTTTTAAAAACCTACAACTTTTAATACAGGTTGATAACTACCACGTAAAATGCTTTAACCATCCAGTGGAATTCAAAGGTTAAATCTACACTATGAGCTAGGGATGCAATTCCTCTGCTCATGTACCCGTAGTTGCCGTAGCATGATGAGAGCTAGCATGAGTATAAATAGTAGCATAGCCACAACAGCCTGGGCAGTAGAATTGTTGTCACAGCTCAGCTGTGCCAAGCACAAACCTGCCTGAAAACAGTGGGTACATACTTGGCATGGCTCATCTGCCAGTGCTATCACAGCTACACTGTTAGCTATACTCCTGATAGCACTCATTGAGCTACCATAGGTGTAGCTCACACTCACACCCCAAATGTAGACATGACCTATAGCTGGGATATAATACTTACCCTAAAGCAGGGATCTCAAACTCAGATCACTATGAGGGCCACATGAGGACTAGTACATTAGCCCATGGGCTGCATTGCTGACATCTTTTCATACGATACCAAAGTATAGTCAAAAATGAAAAAAAAAGTGAAGAGTAACATAGTGTGCTATTAAAAGTCAATATATTAATTTTTTAAAAATTGTAATGAGAAAAGTCAGTGCTAATTTTGATAGTTATTTCATTTTTGGCCGCTTAGCTGGCAGCATTTTGCATCAATATTAGATTTGATATCCTGAGATGAAACCAATCTCAGTGTTACTTTTAAATGTTCATCAGTGACCCTTGACCTTAATACAGATTTGTTAATCTTCATAGAAGAGAAAAACTGTTCACATATATTTGTGCTTCCAAACATTGCCATCACTCTGGCGGAAGCAACGAATAACATGGGAAATCTTACTTGTGAAAGAAACCAGTAGAATTCTAAAATTCCAGCATCTGTAGACTTCTGCTTCAAAATGATATCACACTGAAGCTCCACTAACTCCAGCTGCATTTCCTCTGCAACATTGTCAATTTCCGCAGCAAATGGTGTGGAAAAGAGTTGAAAATGTGGTTCAAGTGCCTTGAAATCTTTAAACCGCACATCAAGCTGCTTGTGTAAGTTAGAAATGATATCTGCATATTCTTTCAAGGATTTGGGTTCAACTTTTCCTAAGGAATTCAGAGTCGAGAAATGGACCAAATTGCCAGCAGTCAGCTGTTTCCCTCACAAAGTAAGCTTGACTTTGAATGACTTAACACTGTCATACATCTGTGTTATCACCTGTTTTCTACCCTGAAGCACCAAGTTCAGTGCATTCAGATGATCAGTTACATCTGTTAGAAAAGCAAGGTTGCAGATAAAAGTGGAATCATCAAGATGTGGAACCTCCTTGTTTTTCATTTTCATGAAGGACTCAATCTCCTCTCTAACTGCAAAAAAATGCTACAAAAATTTCCAGGACTCAGCCATCTAACTTAAGTGTGATACAGAATTTCCCCATAGTTGCTGTCCATACTTGCTTGAAAAGAAGTGAACTGTCTGTGATTCAGCCCATGTGCACATATAAAATCAATAGTTTTAACAACTAAATCTATAACTTCCTTCATTTGTAGACTTTTATTACAGAGGGCTTTTTGGTGCAAAATGCAATGTACATTGGTGAAGCTAATTCCTGGTATATTGGGGCTGTTGAGTTTGGTCTTCAATAATCCAACCACACCAACATTTATGCCTTCAAAAACTTTCTTCCTATCAGGACATAAAATTTTTCTGGCCTTCAGCTTTCTGTAGGATGCATTCCATTGCTTTGCATTCCTCTACTGCAGAAGAGTTGGGTTCGAAGTGACAAGTTTGGTGGACTCCACACTATATATCCTACTCTCCAGGCCCCCAGACAAATGTCAACGGTGAGTTTCATTCCAGTGGGGACAGGGGATTGTTACTAGGATGGGGGTTGGTGGAGCCCAGGGCGTCAGATCATCCAAGGCAGCCTCATGGACAGAAGGATGGGGATGCTCATGGGAAAGCATGCACACATGCAGTTGGGCAGGCTGTGTTTGCTATTGGGACAGTCAGCAGTGCTGTGCAGCAAGTGGTCAGTGAAGTTGTTTCTGAGTTTGTTTCAACAGCACTGCAGGGCTTCCAGAGTGTACCGGGTTTTCTGGAACCAGGTTGTTCTTCTCCACTGAACACAAGAGATGGGAGTGATGCCGATTCCAAGGGTGAATGTGATCTGCAACAGACAGAGGTTGGAGGAGACAGTTGGCACAGGTGATATCCTGCCTTGCAGTGTGGCAACAGGTGGCAATTGCAAGGGCCTCAGAGAGGTGTCAGGTCTGGACTCAAACTGTCCGTCTGTGAGTTTACTTGTGGGAGACAGGAGTGGGCCTGGTGGGGTAATAAATAGGCCTGGGCCTAGGAGCGGAAGTCTCAGAAGCCGTAGCAGACTTGATGAGGGCATGCCCCTAGTGGGGATACTAATGGATTACACAGCTGCTGCAACCTAATTTACAGTTGTTGCAACTACTTCAGGCATCTGTTGGTGAGGGATCCGGACAGGGTGACAGGGTAGGCCCAGCATCGGCTCAAGTTTGGGCAGCTGGAGATGGGCAGGTGGGACAATGTACCCACACAGGTAGGGGAGCCCATGGTGGAGGATTAAGCCCCTAGGCACATTTTGACTCCCCTTTCTTAAGAAATATAACTTCATGGGACAGAGTTGAGGTTCCTGGGAGGACTGTGCGGGAACAGGGCATTGAGTATGGTTATGCTGGAGTGGTTTACCTGATGAGAGTTCACTTGCTCAGTACAACTAAGGATAAAACCCTAAGAGGGAACTAGTGGACTTATTACCCCTGTTGCACAGGGAGGTGCTGACAGAGAGTAAGCATGGGCAGAGCAAGCAGAATAGGGAGCTGCTCAAGTGGCCAAGGGTGCCTAGAACATGGGAAAATTGAGAGGTTGCCTTCCTTATCTATGCAGGTGTTATAGTAGAGGCTTACCCCAAGAGAAGCCCTACCTTGTTTAAGTTTATGGACATACCCAGGCAAGCACATTCTGGTTTAATTTTGAGCAGTTTTGATTGAGGACAGCAGCACAAATGGGGATCTGGTGGGACATACTGCATCACACACTGTGGTTGGAGTGGATGATGCCAAGAGGGCAAGGAGTTCACATGGACAGTGGCTTACAGCGAGCTCAGGAGTCTGAGTCACATAATGATATCTGCTGGGCATTTAATAACAGTGGTTGTTTTTGCAGCATCTGTAAATTCAGGCACACTTGCGAGACATGTTTTGAGACCCATTCAGCCTGTTCTTGCCAGAGCGGTAAGGGATGCTCCGAGGAAGAAACAGGAGTGGAGGTGGCTCAAGTGCCAACCACAGATTTGGCTCAGTTGGAACAGGTTATGGGACACAGAACACAAGCTGGGGAGGCGGGAGAGCTGGGAGTGGTGCAGTGGCCATGGGCATGGGCACCAATGCCAGTTAGGCCGGATGTGTTACGGGTTCTCCTATGAGATTACTTTAACAAGGCAGATGGGACATATTTATGGGAGGGGTTTACTGTGAGATTTCAGATCTTCTTTTTGGAGAATAGGACCCATGTGATGTCAAAAAAAATGAAGTCAGTATTTGGAATAGGACATATTGTTCAAGAAAAGATTACACAGTAATTAAATGAGGGCAGGGCCATTTGATCAATTTCCTATAGAGAACTTAAGGGTTTCCACGCTGGGTTTGGTCCCCAAGAAGACTCAAGGGAAATACAGGTTAATTCATCACCTGTCGTACCCACAAGGTGGCTCTGTTAATGATGGGATAGGTCCAGTGCTGTGTTCCGTGCGCTGTTCCTCCGTTGACAAAGCCATTTGTATGGTTAGGGCTTGTGGCCTGGAGGAACTAAGGGCTAAGTATGATATCAAGTCTTCTTTTCAACTGCTGCCAGTGCATCTGTTGGACTTGAACCTTTTGGGTTTCTCTTTTGAGGGGCAGTTTTAGTGCGACAAGGCTTTGCCCATGGGCTGTTTGGTATGCTGTTCAGCATTTGAATGTTGCACTGGACAGTGGTGCAGTCAGCAGGACTATGCCGAGTAGTGTATTATTTAGACAACTTTTTGTTTGTGGGATGAGCTTGGTCAGATGAATGTGTTCACCTGTTGGACATATTTCAGGTCCTGGATAAATAATTGGAGGTATTCCTAGTGGAAGGAAAAACAGAGGGCCCTTTCACTACATTGACCTACCTGGGGATCGACCTGGACACCAGGGTGGGCGTATCGCGGCTCCCTCAGGATAAGCTTCAGGAGCTATTGGGATTGCTCAGGAGAGCTGTAGGAGCCAAAAAACTCATTCTGCAAGACCTGCAGTCTATTCTGGCGCACCTGAACTTTGTCTGCAGGGTTGTTGCCCCTGGGCGGGCATTTTGTCCCCAGCTTGCGGTGGCAACAGCGGGCATAGCCAGGCCACAACATTACATGCGAGTTAATACAGAGATGAAGGAAGACTTGAAGGTGTGGGAACGTTTTTTGAGTCAATTTAATGGGGTGTCAGTGTGGAGGGAGAAATCCTCATGCCACATATAGTCATTTACAACTGTGCTAAGTGATTGTAAAATGTTTTATTCTTATTTGCTATTGATTCCACCCACTTTGCACAGATATAAGTGATTACAAATGGTGTAAAGCCCCAAGTGTGCTAGAATAGGTTGTAACACTCTTCTACACCCTGAGGCAATGATGAACTAATATTTATTGCTGTAATATTCCACTGATAAGTCATATAGCACAGAAGACTTCTCATTTTAACATGATTTATTAATGTTTAGAAAAGATCATTAAACCCCCTAACTAATAAAGCTAAACATTTATAAACAATATATAGTGTCTGAAAAATACAAGAGAATAGACACTCTATACTAAATAAAACAATTCAACATACAAAATTACACTCACATTTCCAACGTCTTCTCCCTGGATATATATAAAATTAGGGCAGTCCACTAGGCCTCTACTCATACCCTACTTGTGATGAGGGGGAGGGGCCACACTCCCTCCCCTTCCTTTCCCTCTGCCGATTCTCCTCTCTGGTGATTGTATCTGACACAGAGCTATCTCACTAGCTCACTCTCCTGACTCTGCCTGACCCTCTCCGGAGTGGGGGAAGGAGGAAATTTCCCCCCCTCTCCTGGCTCTCACTGTCCTGCGTCCACGTGGAGCCATGTCGCTTGGTGTACTGGAGTCCTCTGTTCCCTGCTGCTGCTTCACCTGCTCCATGGACAAGGGCTTCTCCCACCTGGGCTTTCCCCTTTTCAGCCCTTGTGGTCCCAGGGGATGAGTCTGCATCACCACACTGACCCATTCCCCCCTTTTGCAGCAGCTTCTGATATATCCACCCCACCCACAGAGCACTGTTCCCTTTCCCTCAGCCAGCTGGACCACCTTCCACCTGCTTAAAGGTGTGGTGCAGTCCATCTTTTCAGTTATAAAGATTTTAATTTATCCTGAGCCTCCATTAGTTCATCACAATTTTCTTCAATACCCATGTTCTACATTTTATGCTGCATTTATAACAACTAATTTTCTCTTCCAACTTAAGATTTCTTTCTTTCTTTCTTTCTTTCTTTCTTTCTTCTTTCTTTCTTTCTTTCTTTCTTTCTTTCTTTCTTTCTTTCTTTCTTCTAGCTCATTTCCTATGGGGTGCTTTCTAAATTCATTGTCCTTCAGTCCTGCTTTAATGACACCCCAAGTTCTTTTTCAGAATATTAGTCTCATGATTGTCATTAAATCTCAACTACACCTCCCACTTTCCACCATTCCACTGACTCATCTACAGCTGCTAGGTCTGATAGCAAAAATCAACGGACATTGTAGGAACAGAAATTGGAACAAAAGGGGCCATCTTTTCTGGTATTTTGTCTATGTTGGTGGTTTCTATTAAGGAAATATAAAAAGTCACATGAAACAGGCCAATGGTGCAATAATCCACCACACAGACATTTTTCCTCACCCTACCTAGTGATCAGTTTAAATACTCTGAAAGATAATAATAAATAACTCACAAATAGGCACAAATTGAAATCTAGGGTCACAAGGTGGAGCAATTAATAGTAAATGTCATTATTTTATGTCAGTGGTGGGCAACTTGTGGCCTGTAGGCTGCACACAGCCCATCAGGGTAATCTGCTGGTGGGCCACCAGACAGTTTGTTTACATTTTAATGGCCACCCGCAGCTCCAATAGGCTGGGAACGGAAAACCATGGCCACTGGGAACTGCGGATGGCCATGCAAATGTAAACAAACTGTCTGGCTGCCTGCCAGCAGATTACTCTGATGGGCTGCGTGCTGCCAGCGGGCTGCAGGTTGCCCCATCACTGCTTTATGTCAATCTGAGTGTAACATAAAAAAGATCAGCATATGACCATTCATATTTAAACTAAAAACAAAGTAAAAACAAAGTATTTTTGTTCCTCCATATTTGTAATTTAGATCAATAATACAAGTATTTATTTTCATCTCCACTGTTTTAGGAGATAATTTCCATAAAAGATTTAATTTACCATCTAGGAAAAGAAGAATGTTCTTTCCCCATACCCAATGAAAACTCCCCTTTGCTCATGCAAACCAACAATGAAAAAGAGCTGTGTATCTTTAGTGGAACTGTGAAAAAAAATTATTTGGAGCATAGAAATTTGCAATTATAACCACCTGTTCCCTCAATTTACACACAAAATTATAATTCCCTCCAGGCTTTACCAGAAACTATTTGCATAAACTATAAGAAGCTCAGCTGCTGAACAAAATGGCAACTCCCACTATTTTTCACTGTGCAATAAAAACATACTTCATGACATTCCTCTAACTCCATGTGATGCTCAAATGCCTTTATTTAGAACCCAATTCTTCCAACCTTTCTGAGTTGAGTAGTACCTTATTATACTCATTTCTCTTGTGTCAGCTTCTCAGCTGCTGCAGACAGGTATGCCAATTTACATCAGCTGTGAGGCTGGCCCTGGATTTCAATCGACTAGTCACAGAGTAAGATTCTGTTTCACGTGCAAAGGGTAGAAGAACTATGCCTTTTAAGTCTTGTATTTATATTTGTGTTATATAATTGTATTTTGTTTACTTAAAACAGAACAATGATAATCACAGATTGTTAGGGGTGGAAGGGACATCAGGAGATCATCCAGTCCAACTCCCTGCTTCAAAGCAGGACCAATCCCCTAAACAGCCCCTTAAGGGGTTGAATTCCCAACCCTGAGTTTAGCAGGCCAGTGCTCAAACCACTGAGCTATCCCTCACCCTAGAAAAGACAGCGTACTTAGGGATACAAATTATTGATAAAGACAAGAAATATTGGTAAAGAAATACAAAAAGGTATGGATACATGTAACTAAATTATGTTTAAGTTTAGTTACATGTATTCACTATACTGTAATAGAAAAAATGTGAGAATACAACTTTAAATAGCCAATCAGCTCTCTTTCAAACAACTTCACCCTTGGTATATTAAAATAATTAACATGAATCATTATCACAATGGTGTAAGCCAGGGATCGGCAACCTTTGGCACGTGGCCTGCCAGGGTAAGCACCCTGGTGGGCCAGGCCAGTTTGTTTACCTGCTGCGTCAGCAGGTTCGGGCAATCGCAGCTCCCACTGGCCACGGTTCATGGCTCCAGGCCAATGGGGGCTGCAGGAAGTGATACGGGCTGAGGGATGAGCTGGCTACTGCTTCCTGCCACCCACACTGTCCCCCACAGCAAAGATTCTGGCTAAGATCCCTGGCCAGAATACATCTCTCAGGATGCACCCAGTCATTCAGCTCCTATGATGAACCATTCAGAGAGGGAAATCTGCTTTGCTTTGCAGAAGATATAATCTTCCAAGGAGTTCAGCCTAGAGGAGAGAATAGGTGCTTATACTAGAACTCCCAGAAGATAATGTGCTGATAGGGAAATGCACTGTACTGTAATATTGAATTGATTCAAAATTGAATGTTTCAGGTCAATTCAACAAATGAAATATTCTGATTCAGGTCAAACCAACCCAAACCATAATATTTCATTTTGATTTCCTAATGGAAAATCAAAAGCTTTTCAGCAAAATTGAGATTTTCCCACAAAAAATATTGATTTTATGGAAACTACATTTTTCACTAGTAAATCGTTCTGATGGAAAATTCCCAACCTTCTCTAGAGGGTTGATTTTGGTTTCTCTAGAACTATTCTAGAGAAAAGTAATTGCATTCCTTTTCCAAGAATGCCTGTTCCAATTGACACAAATCTCCCATTTGTCTAGCTATATCACTTCACTTCTGTTAGTAGTACTGGTCATTGACCATTGCCTTCATCGAAGGAAAGAGTCTTCTCTTAATCCCAATCCTAATTGTTTCTGTTGATGATGTGATATTATGTTGCTCAACACTTGCCCATGGAAAATCTCATCCAAAATGATTAGGAATCAGAGCATGCCTTTGTTCACTTTATAAAGAAATCTGGATTCTTTTCTTAATTGAGTGCTTTATATAGCTATCAGAAAACACATCCTTTGGCATTCTTAAAGTAGAGAATAAAATAACTGAACAGATCTCAAAATGAAATCAACCAGCAGGAACTGGCTATTATTTGATCATCAGTTTAACTTATTGTGTAGTTTGGTCACTCTTCTTGCTTTCATTAGCTAGAAGATAGATCAGTAGGACATTCTTCATATAGTGCAAGGAGCAGCCAATGTGTTGAATAGGATGTTAAAAATCAGAGCATGAGACTTAGTAGAGGAAGGAGGTCCCTCTTTAGCAATGAGATTTATTTACTCTGTATTGTGGGTCTGGCAATATAGTAGCTCACACTAAGAGCTGTGTATGCTGTGTGCTCTCAGGATATACTGCCTCAGTGATTGTAGACATAAAGTGCCACCTGATGAAATCATACATTGCAAAATTAAGTGGCAAGATGTCAAGAAAACTGCAGGGTTTTATAATAACTTTTGCTTATTTTTCATCTGTCATTGTAGCCATAAATTGCAGATGATTTTGTTTCATTTTTTAAGGGGAATTATCATGATCTTATGTCAGGCACTTGAGTTTTATGTGAGAGAAAGTATCAGGGGGTAGGCATGTTAGTCTGTATCCACAAACACAACAAGGATCTGGTGGCATCTTAAAGACTAACAGATTTATTTGGGCATATTTTTACCCATGAAAGGTTATGCCCAAATAAATCTGTTAGTCTTTAAGGTGCCACTGTACTCCTTGTTGTTTATGTGAGAGAAAGTGGGGCCAGGGGTTGCAGATGGAAAAACAAGCCTACAACATCGGGCTAGGGAAATGAGCCTGCTAAATTAAATAATGAGAAAACAGCAAAACATACCAAACATGTTGAAACAATCTATAATATTCATGACGGGTAATTTTTCTGATGTCCTATTTTTAGTCAAAGAAGTTAAGAGTGCCTGAGGCACCCTGTTGGAGCATGCTGGTCTCTGAGGCCCTGAGATGTGTTCCGTGTAACAATGCCTCTCTGCAGAAAGCCATTTGCATTAAATATTTTTTCATCTTGAAGTGATAAAGCATCATCATTAGATAAATTAGTGCTTTTTAAAACATTGCTTTTCTTTCTCTCCAGAGGTTAGGAAAGGGAAATCCTCAGAACAACAACTCTATTTTCCTTCCCCACTAACAAATATCTGATAGATTAATAATCAACAGATGCTTTCATTTATGCCAAAACAGCCAGCAGACCTCTAGCAAACCCCCAATGAAATTTAATGGAGAGAGATGTGATGAAGTATTTACATGACATGCGGTGCCACCCAAAGAAAGGCTAGCCTGTTTCTTTCTGAACAACCCAAATTGCATTCAGACAGCATAGCTAACATGATCCGCTTCTATCATTGGAGTAGCCAATGTTTTATCAGGGGTACATAGTAGTGTCCTATTAGACCAGGAGTTCCCAAACTTGGTTTGTGGCTTGTTCAGGGTAAGCAGCTAGTGGGCCATGAGATGCTTTGTTTATCTGAGGTCTGCAGTTATGGCGGCTCCCAAGTCCCAGTGGCTGCCCTTTGCCGTTCCCAGGCAATGGGAACTGCGGGAAGTGGTGGCTGGCCTGCACCGCTGTCCAGACTATTAGCACCTCCATTGATGGCAGGTAGCCAATTAGCTATCTGTACCTACAGCTTTGTCTACACTACTACTTTTGTCAGTATAACTTATGTCACTCAGGGATGTGAAGAAGCTCCCTCCTTCCTACCAGCAACATAAATTATACTTACCTAAGCTCCAGTGTGGACAGCTTCTCTGGCCGGCATAGTTACTGCCACTCATTTGGGGTGGATTAATTAAGTCGATTGAAAAGCTCGCTCCTGTTGTCTTAGAATGGCTACACTAGAGAGCTTACAGTGGTGACACTGTAAGCTCTCTAGTGTAGCCATAGCCTATGTTTCTAAAGGGGGACTTTAACAGATGCAAGTTGGCTCTGTGATGGCAGTATGACTCCTGCTGGATATGTGCAGCCAGCAAAGACAAGGGCCAGAACTGCAATCATAGCTTCAGTAGAGTGACACCAATGGACCCCTGTGTGTGTGGACACCAATGGACCCATTTCTGCTCCCAGATTGGGCAACAGCTGTTTAATCAGGAGAATAAGAAAGGACGCTCCTGGGGTTTCATTCTACTGTATAATTAATGTATTGTTATCGGGCCTAGAGCTTGGACATTTTGTCATTTTAAATCTAAAAATGTAATTACATTCTAGCACTTGTATTGTTGCACTTGTTCACTTGCAGATTATCCTTTTTTTATATTATTTTCCTGTGCACACATACATAATCATGTTGAGTATGTTGTTGACACCCCAAAATTACAAAGCCCAAACCCATAAATGTTTTAAAGTAGCTGTTTTGAGGAGTCCTAGGTAGGGCTCATAGCTAATAATTCTCAGTGCTGCCTCTTCCATGAAGTGGCTTTAAAAAGCAGCACTAAATACAGAGTAGAAGAAAAGAGCTTTGTAGTGCAGTGCAAGTAGCAGCGGGAATTTGATTGCGACTAGGAGTGTCAGAGGCCAGTCAAAATGAATGCTAGCAGTTTAACTTCACTACAAAACAGGACCGAAATCAGTATATTAGAAATATCAATGTCCTTTTGCACGGTGTAATATTTCCTAAACTTCCATTTTCTAGAGATGGTGTTCATCAGAATAGTGTTACTGCACAGCATGCTGGGAGGGAGGATGAAAGCCAGCAACTAACTAGGAATAATTGGTATTAATTTAATCCATGATCTAGTTTAAAGCATACAATAATATCAATACATGCTGATTTCTTAAGGAGACATAGGGATCACTGCTGGCAAAGAAACTTCACTGCTGCTGGCATAGGAGCTATATAAAGTAGACAATTTCAATCAATTCCTGCTCTTTTCATTGATCTTCTGAACAAGAATGCAAACTAGCAGAATTCATACCAAGTTTCTGGAATAATTTGTGGGCAGTCTTTGCAGCTTTCTCTTCTACAGTTTGTCTCTCCTGGCAGCCCCCCCTCATGTTAGGAACTAGAGCTGGATTAATAATAATAGCCAAATAATCTCTTAAATGAATGTCCTGATATTTCTGAATACATTATTTTACCAATATTTTTAAAAAAACATTTACAGATATAGAGCTGGGATGATAATTCAACACATTTATGAGTTATTTATTTAACAAATTTCAGATTTTCAAATAAATTTTTCAATAATTATATTTTAAAATTTGCACTGGCTCTACTGAGAACCCCTTGAAGAACAGATTCCTCAGATATCCTCTAAAGTAAAGTGTGGAAGGAAAGACATGCTAAACCCATAGATCCCAATCTTTTTAGTACTGCTGCTCCTTTCAAAATATTTTAAAACTTAGTGGCTCCCCACAACCAAACACCGTTTTATTTTACTGACCTAGCACACTAGATTCAAGAGAGACACTATAATTTGGACAGTTTTGAGGCTTTATTCAACTACATACAGTTTGTTTACAATATAAAATCCAACTTAATCCATAGTGTTATAAACTATAGCTTGAAAATATGAATTTTTGGTGTTCGGCCACAGACTACCATGTATACCATGTTTGGATACAACTACTGTATCTGCTTTGACAAATTTCACTTAACACAGCCTGAGCCATTTTGGCTATTTTTGTGGATTCATCAAATTGAAGTGCAAAATATTGACTTTCATCATGTTCTACCAACTGCTCCTGGATGTTTTCTGTAAGGTCAACAGTGTGTTGATGGCTTGTATTATATGACATAGGAAAGGTTTAAGTGTCATGGCTCCTTCTTCCCAATCATAATTCTACATGTCTATTGCTGCTGGAAGTAAAAGGGTCTCACCACTGACGTGTGCTTGTTTGCATTTTGCAGTTTGTATGGGCAAAACCTAAGGTCTTCCTCAGCCTTTTCAAGGAACAGCTGCATCTTTAAACATGGCTTTTGTTTGTTTGTTTGTTTTTTGGTTTTGCTGCTTTAATTCTTATTTCTGAATTGAAAATTGAGGCTCTTGTTTACAAATTCTGGGTGTTTTGTTTCTAAATATCTCTGTAGTTTCCCTGGTCTCATAACTTCCTTTACTAACACCTGGAAAAAGTGACACTTTGTCACTGTGCACTTTCTGCAGTAATATTGAGACATGACAATCCCAACATAATGTAACGATTACCATAATGTCTCTTCTTCTTTCTTTTCTGTTTAGCTTTATTAAAAGCATCGTCTTCATCAGCTGAATATTTGCTAAGTGTAGACTTAGCACTTGCTAAAAATCATTCTGTTATAAAGGTAAGACACATCTGTTTTTCCCTCAGTCCCCTTCCCTTATCTGCTAGTGCTGGAGCTGCTTCCAGCACTGGGAGCCTCTCTGTGCCCTCTGCTCCAGCGGCTTTCTGCCAAGAGAGATCCTGCTGAGTGCTGCCCCCAGCAGGGAGTCTCTTGGCTGAGGGCCCCCTGCAGGAGCAGATAACACTAAGAGGCTCTGAGGCCTGGCAGCAGCTGCATAAGACACAGACCCATACATAAAATGCAGATGATTTTTAAGTCTAGTGTAATAGTCTTTTTGAAAGAAAACTGGGCCTAACGTTTAAAAGTTTTTTTTCCCAAACAGTCATGGGTCTCCCCATGAGCCATGGCTCACAGTTGGGAAGCACTGTGCTATACCATTGTTCTTTAATTGGTTCAAGGTAATTTCTTGTCAAAGAACATGGGCATCCATAAAACCTAAATAAAAATGAGTGTAGTGGGCCTTTTTCCCCACCCCCAACTTCTGCAGTGCTTGGCTAAAGGGGCTTGGAAAGAAGTACGCTATGAACCATCTCCCAGGGCAGCTGGCCCACTGATCTGGCATGTGCTCCCCAGGAATTGAATCAGAACTCCTCCTGGGGGGTTCCTCAGTAGCCTCCCTCTTCCCATCCCAGCACAGGCATTGGCTTTAAGTTGCAGACTAAAATGCAGGAAACTGTACCTGGCATTTTAACGTTTGTCAAGGGAACACCCTGGGCTACCCCCTTTTTAATAAATTCTCACAACTTGTCACAACCTCCCTACCTGCACTTGGCTGCCTATGGGCCTGGGAAGAAGAGACCTAAATTCAATTTCAAATCACAGATTAACCCTTCTGCATGCCACACTCCAACACCTATAAGGCCATGCCTTTCAACAGGCATGAATATTGTACAGAGTGGTGCACTCGCACACATCCAAAAGGTGATTTAGGGGGCCCCTCAGGGAATGTAGTTTCTGCATTGACAGGCACTTATGTTGACACTTGATTGGTTAAATGTGTTAACAACAGAACTTGGAATACACCCAGGAACAAAAGATATCTCTGTGAACTGACTGGAAAAAACAGTCTAGCAGTAGACCTGTAATCACAGCGGCTCATGCTGTACGCTGATCATTGCCATAGCAACAGATACTGCTTTTTACATCACTGAAAGGAAGAGGGGATAAGTTTTGAGGGTAACACTTCAGTTATATGAACAGATACTGAAGAATTTTAGGAACAGGGAAAGACATTAATAAAAGAAAAAGAAATCTAGATATAGGTGCTCACAATGATATGAGGGGAGGGTTAGGGACAGTGGAAAAGGGAGAAGAGGAATGTATGCAAAAGTCCCCCCAGAAGTAAACAGACATCCCTGGTTTTAATCTTGTGGTTTTAATGTTGAAATTGAATTGCTTTGCATTTAACATCTTTGGTCTTTTTCACTGATATTACTCAACATTTTTTGGATAGAACAATCAGGATAGTGACCTATCCTGTATAGTTGAATTGAGGGTGAGGCTGTCTGTGGGTTTGCAATAGGATTCTGCATGGAGGGGGATGTTTACATTTGTTTCAGACTAGCAGTGAGTAAAGAAGCTCCAAAGGAGAACTGTTGGAAGACAAATGGTTTTGTGTGTTCTGCTTTTGAACTTGGAAGCATGGATCTCATGCTACTAGAGGAAAAAAATTATCCTGGAAAATGTCTGTTCCATTTTGTTTCTTACAGTTGTCCCCATACTCCATTTTGTTTTTGTTCTCCTCCTGTGGCCGCCCTTCCCTGGCTGTTAAGTTGGTTACCAAGGCCACTGCCCTTCTCAAAGGGAGGGCCCCTTGAGTTGTTTAACAAGAGCCATTGCCCTTCTCAAAGGGATGGCCACTTGTGCTGCCTGCTAAATGGGACCACTGCCCTGTTCAAAGGGTTAGTCCTGTTATCACCTTGTTGAACCTGGGCTGGGTGTAGGGCAGGCAATGTCCAGAGCTGCAAGACCTATTGTGTTTTTAAGATCCTGGGCATGAGTCATAGGCCTCATGTGCTTTTGAGTCACCTATTGCACAGGACTCTGCCCAGACATGTTTCTGTGCTCACCTGCCTGGTTTTTCCCTGTGCCTCCTCCCCTGTGACAGAGGGAGCCTGTCAGGATTACTGGCGGGAAACTGCCTGAGTTTGCCTTTAAAAACAGACATTTTTGAAACACACCTCAGAAAGGTTCCTGCATTGCTGACTGGTCTGATCAGCCAGGAGTTATGGGGGGGTCCTTTCTCCGCTCTCGTTTTATTTTTTGAGCGTACCCCCGTTTTTTGAACCCCCCCACGAAGAACGAATTGCTACCTGAGAGATCTCCTGATTATTGAGACTGTACCGAGCCTTCTGATGTTCTTGCTGCTTCTGCCTTTGCTGCTGCCTTGGGGACTGGTAAGAATCCCTCTGTGAAACTTTCCCTACTTTTATTTTATTATTTTAGCTGCTGGCTCTGTTTCCCCAGCACACATACTCAAGCTAAACCTTGGTCTGTGTCTTAAAACCTCTCAAACTCCGCAGCGCTTTGCTACTAAAAATAAGTTTGTGCCCCTGCTAAGCTCTGCTCCTGTGGGCTTTGCCTTGGGGCTCCCTGCTTTCAGCTGTATCCCTTGGCTTCAGCCACCATCCGTTGGCTTCCTAGGGAGCTGTATCCTGGGCACATACCACTCTGCCCTCTGTGACTTCCCCATAGCATAAGGTGCACCATAGGTTTTGTTTTTTTAGTTTAATAAGTCATAGTTTGTTAAAATTGTAGAGCTTGTAAATTTCACCTGCCTTGTTATAGTTTGCTGTTTTGTTGCTCCGTATAGTTGCTTGTTATAGTTTTGCTTAGAATTGTGATATTTGTTGTTTTGCCTAGTTGTTGGTTAAGATAGATGAGGTTTTTGCTGCTTCAAATTCGTCTTCCCGCTGTCCCGATCTCTCCCTGAACTTTCCCGTGTCTGTTTTTCCCCCGCTCCAATCTCCCCCTCTGTGTACTTCTCCGTGTCTATAGACAAGGTTTTTGCCGCTTGAATTCGTGTCCGTTTTTCCCCCGCTCCAATTTCCCCCTCTGTGTGCTTCTCCGTGTCTCCCTGTTATAACTCCTTGCTGCCCCCACCCCGCGTCTGCATCACCCTCCAAACTCCCCAAACTCCTTGCTGCTTCTCCCCCTGTGAAACTTCCCAAACCCTTTGCCATTTTTTTCCCTTTGTTTTTGGTGTCCGCTTGTTGCTTACATCTCTCTCCAGCTCTTCTTTACACTTCTCCGCTGCCCCTCCCCTAACGAAGATCACCATCACGCTGCTCCATTGTCCTTACTCTGCAGGGCTTCAGAGTCCCTCACTGCTTCCAGCCGCACTCTCCTCTCATCAGTTGCCACTAATCATTCACTCCCCTCCCCCCTCCTGTTCCTTGACAGATTATCTGCTATCCTAGCCTCACAAATGAAGTCATTACTTTTCTTTTATACCGTTACATTGCATAAATTCACTTATATTTACATTTTACTTGTAATTATAACACCCCATTGGTTGCTTCCACTTTTCTGATATACTTTGTATTTGCATTGATACCATTGTGTTACATTGTGTATAAGGCCACCAACTACTTAATACATTCTATCTATAATTGTTGACCATTTTATATAGAAGCTACCATTTTATTTTGCATTTCTTTTTGATACGCTTATTGACTGTACTGTACCCCATTGTGCTGAACCCCACTTACTGTACCCCACTGTTAGAACTCCCTACACTGTTCAATAAGACCTCCCCATCATTGTCTATTGTAAACACCCTATACACCCCATCCCATCATATTTCATTGTTAAATTCCCACCACTTCCTTTTTCCTTTAATAAAGAAATTAATTGGCACCCCACCTATGTGGTAATTGCTCCCCAAGATCCCATATACCTGCAGGCAGGGACAGAAAAAATAAGCCAGATAATGATAAAAAAGATCATCAAGGATCACCTGGCATGAGGGGGCCTCTAAGGTCCAAATACCTTGAACACTCTATCCAAAGTCCACTGAAGTCAATGACTGACTTCAGTGGGTTTTGGATCCGGCACTAAAAGCTGAACAAGTTGTAACTTTCCTAAAGTAGGATAATGTTGCCTGTGAGATGCCCAAGAAGCAAAACTCGCAAAGCCGATATAAAACCCAGCTCTCCCAGTGGCAGTACAATGCACTTCTTCTCTGTTATTGTTCCAAAATATATCATTGCGCCTGAAGGTTTATATTCAAAGGAATCTCTTATTTTGACCTCCCCTTACCACATAAATGCCTCTGTCACAAACAACTTTATGGGATAACAGAGCAACTTCCTGTTCTTTCAGTAAGTCTAAATGTTTATATATATTTTTAAAAATGTTTTTTGCCACAGTGTGTTCATTTTGTGGGAAATGTGTTCATATTATTAAGAGTCAAATCATCTCCTCCCAGATTTTCACCTACAGGAGAATGATAAGTAACACTGGAGACTTACTTTGTAAGAACTACATTGCACAGTTTTCATTAACTCTTCCCTTTTGAGCCTCAAACATCATTAATCTAGTCATGAATAAGAAGGTAGATGATACAGATGTACAACATACTGGGGGATATAATTAAGGTACATCAAGAACTTCTGTTAATTCTTTCCCATAATACAAAAGCAAAGAGCTATGCAGTGAAATTAAAAGATGGCAGTTGTAAAACAGATAAAAAAAAATACTTTTTCACACAGAAGTATTGGAATTCATTGCCACAAAATCTTACCAAGTCTGTGAGCTTAACAGGATTTAACATTTATATGGATAACAGGAATATTCAAAGTTATAATAGCAAGGATTTTTTAGAAAAAAACTTTAAAAAGTGAAAATTGGGCCATTTGTTAAAGGCGATAAAAGAAGAATTTAGAAATCTAATTGCAGGCAGCCAGGTTTGATAAATTTGCATGCAATTTCTGGTTTGAGCCATATGAGCTAAATTTAAGCCTGACTGTTATCCGTTACCCAGTGTTGTGTACTTATGTAAAGTCACAGAAACCAGGCAAGTCTCAGAGCAATGAAACTAGCATGCTGAGTGCCTTTGACTTCCACTAGAGTTAACTAGGGTGACCAAGTATCCGGTTTTTGATCAGAACACCCGGTCGAAAAGGGACCCTGGTGGCTCAGGTCAGCACCGCAGACCAGGTTGTTAAAAGTCCGGTCAGTGGTGTTGTGGGGCTGAGGCAGGCTATTCCCTACCTGTCCTGGCACCATGCTGTGCCCCGGAAGCAGCCAGCAGATCTGGCTCCTCGGTGGGGAGGGGCCATGTGGCTTCGTGCACTGCCCTTGCCCGAGCACCAGCTCTGCACTCCCATTGGCCTATGGGCGAGAACAGCACACAGAGCCACCTGCCACACCTCTGCCTAGGAACCGGACCTGTTGGCCACTTCTGAGGTGCAGGGAGCCTGCCTGAAACCCACTGCACTGCTGACCAGGAGCCGCCAGAGGTAAGCCCCCGCCTCAAGCCCCAACGCCCTGGCCCAGCCCTGAGCCCCCCCAACCCAGAGCCCCCTCCTGCACCCCAAATGCCCCATCCCCAACCCCAACCCAGAGCCCTCACCACCCTGCATCCCAATCCCCTGCCTCAATCCACAACCCCCTCTGGCACTCTGAATCCCTTGGCTCCACCCCCAAGCCTAGAGCCGCCACCTGCACCCCAAATCCCTCATCCCCATCCCCAGCCAAGAGTCCGTACCCCCTCCCATACCCCAACCCCTGCCCCAGCCCAGTGTAATTGAGTGAGGGTGGGGGACAGAGAGCCACCGAGGGCAGGGGAATGTAGTGAGCCGGGCGTGGGGCCTCAGGGAAGATGTGGGCATAGGCGGCAGGTTATATGGGCTCCAGGTGCCTGAGCACCAGGAATATTCAGGGCTAGGAGCTGTGCTCTACCAATATCTGGAGCTGGGTTTCTTCCTTGGCTCTGCCTGGAGCGGGCACCGGCCCCTGTCACCGCACCCCCACTTCCCGGAGCATCCCCCTCACCCAGTAGTGTAGAGAGGTGGAGCGGGGGGGAAGCAGCTGCTCCCCTCTGAGCACATTTTCCAAAATCAGTGCCTTTCCAGGCAGCCAACACTGGGCTCCGGATTTGGAGTCTGGAGCCAGGTTTTGCGTGTGGCAGTTAGCCTGGCTCTCCGCTCCGCACCACCCTCCTGCATCCCCAGCCCTGCTTGCTGGCTCCTGGGCTGCAGGCAGCATCGGCTGATTGCCGGGCTCCCCAGGGGTGAGGAGGAGGAGGTGCCCTCCCGCAGCTGCCCAGCCCCCTGAGCCAGGGTGGGCTCTGCCGGGATGGGAAGGGGCGGCAGCGCAGCACCCTCAGTGTGGCGGGGGACTGAGGAGCAGCAGCAGCCCCATTGGTCCCAGGCAGCCCCGTGCAGAGCAAGGCGGCTGTGTGACAGGGAAGGGGGCTCTGCAGCCCAGCTGGTGCAGGTGGAGAAGGAAGGAAAAGGGTAGGGGGATGTTTTTTTTCTCGTGGGGAAGAGGAGGGGTCCCTCCCCTGGAGCTTGCTGCTGCCAGTGGGAGGGTGGGGGGAGTCCTCTCTGGCCCAAGCCCTGGGGCAGCCTGTCTGCACCCCAAGTTCCTTATCCCCAGCCCTGCCCCACCCCAGAGCCTGTGCCCCCAGCACCCTAAGCCTGAGCCCCAGCCCTGAGCACCCTCCTGCACTGTGAGCCCCTCGTCCCTAGCCCCACCCCAGAGTCCTCACCTGAGAGGAAAAACAAGCAGCTTAAATTTGGTGGTCAGTTTAGAGTATCATAGAATATCAGAGTTGGAAGGGGCCTCAGGAGGTCATCTAGTCCAAGCCCCTGCTCAAAGCAGGACCAATTTCCAACTAAATCATCCCAGCCAGGGCTTTGTCAGGCCTGACCTTAAAAACCTCTAAGGAAGGAGATTCCACCACCTCCCTAGGTAACCCATTCCAGTGTTTCCCCACCCTCCTACTGAAAAAGTTTTTCCTAATATCCAACCTAAACCTCCCTCACTGCAACTTGAGACCATTGCTTCTTGTTCTGTCATCTGCTACCACTGAGAACAGTCTAGATCCATCCTCTTTGAAACCCCCTTTCAGGTAGTTGAAAGCAGCTATCAAATCCCCCCTCAACCTTCTCTTCTGCAGACTAAACAATCCCAGTTCCCTTAGCCTCTCCTCATAAGTTATGTGCTCCAGCCCCCTAATCATTTTTGTTGTCCTCCACTGGGCTCTTTCCAATTTTTCCAAAAGCAGCAAAGAATCCTGTGGCACCTTATAGACTAACAGACGTTTTGGAGCATGAGCTTTCGTGGGTGAATACCCACTTCCTCAGATGCATGTAGTGGAAATTTCAAGGGGCAGGTATATATATGCTAGCAAGCAAGCTAGAGATAACGAGGTCAGTTCAATCAGGGAGGATGAGGCCCTGTTCTAGCAGTTGAGGTGTGAAAACCAAGAGAGGAGAAACTGGTTCTGTAGTTGGCAAGCCATTCACAGTCTTTGTTCAATCCTGAGCTGATGGTGTCAAATTTGCAGATGAACTGAAGCTCAGCAGTTTCTCTTTGAAGTCTGGTCCTGAAGTTTTTTTGCTGCAGGATGGCCACCTTAAGGTCTGCTATAGTGTGGCCAGGGAGGTTGAAGTGCTCTCCTACAGGTTTTTGTATATTGCCATTCCTAATGTCTGATTTGTGTCCATTTATCCTTTTCCGTAGAGACTGTCCAGTTTGGCCGATGTACATAGCAGAGGGGCATTGCTGGCATATGATGGCGTATATTACATTGGTGGATGTGCAGGTGAAAGAACCAGTGATGGTGTGGCTGATCTGGTTAGGTCCTGTGATGGTGTCGCTGGTGTAGATATGTGGGCAGAGTTGACATCGAGGTTTGTTGCATGGATTGGTTCCTGAGCTAGAGTTATTATGGTGCGGTGTGCAGTTACTGGTGAGAATATGTTTCAGGTTGGCAGGTTGTCTGTGGGCAAGGACTGGCCTGCCACCCAAGGCCTGTTAAAGTGTGGGATCATTGTCCAGGATGGGTTGTAGATCCTTGATGATGCGTTGGAGAGCATATGCCAGCAATGCCCCTCTGCTATGTACATCGGCCAAACTGGACAGTCTCTACGGAAAAGGATAAATGGACACAAATCAGACATTAGGAATGGCAATATACAAAAACCTGTAGGAGAGCACTTCAACCTCCCTGGCCACACTATAGCAGACCTTAAGGTGGCCATCCTGCAGCAAAAAAACTTCAGGACCAGACTTCAAAGAGAAACTGCTGAGTTTCAGTTCATCTGCAAATTTGACACCATCAGCTCAGGATTGAACAAAGACTGTGAATGGCTTGCCAACTACAGAACCAGTTTCTCCTCTCTTGGTTTTCACACCTCAACTGCTAGAACAGGGCCTCATCCTCCCTGATTGAACTGACCTCGTTATCTCTAGCTTGCTTGCTAGCATATATATACCTGCCCCTTGAAATTTCCACTACATGCATCTGAGGAAGTGGGTATTCACCCACGAAAGCTCATGCTCCAAAACGTCTGTTAGTCTATAAGGTGCCACAGGATTCTTTGCTGCTTTTACAGATCCAGTCTAACACGGCTAACCCTCTGATACTTGACACCATGCAAGGCACTGCATTTAGCCGTATGGAGTGGAAATCCATCAACCTCATGAAGGAACTTGCACAAATACAGACAGATATCATCTTCCTTTCCAAATGCAAACGGATGGACATCATACCAAATGGACTAAAGGTAAAAAATCCACTGCTATCTACATACTACACAGACCACAGTGAGAGATTATGCCATACTCTGTCAAAAAAACTGAGGAACCACCTGATCAGCATCCTATACAGCAAACAGGAAAACATCAAAAAAGAGCTCTCCAACCTGGAGACTCTCACTAATAACCCTACTTCTATACAAATGGACTTCACTAGAATAAGACAGGAGATCTACTTTACTCACTTCACCTCTCTACAAAGGAAAAAGGACTGTAAGCTGTCTAAACTCCTACCTGCCACATGGGGCCACAACCGTGGTACCCCTAACCCACCCAGCAATATCGTCAATCTATCCAACTACACACTCAGCCCAGAAGAAAAGTCTGTCCTATCTCGGGGACTCTCTTTCTGCCCTGCCACCCCCACCAACATGATACAGTTCTGTGGCGATCTGGAAGCTACTTTCGCCGTCTCCGACTCAAAGAATACTTCCAGGACAACACTGAACAGTGCACTGATACACAGGTGCCCTCCCACCAACAGCACAAGAAGAAGAACTCCACATGGACTCCTCCTGAGGGTCGAAATGACAGTCTGGACCTATACATTGAATGCTTCCGCCGGCGTGCACAGGCAGAAATCGTGGAACAACAGCATTGCTTGCCTCACAACCTAAGTCGTGCAGAATGGAATGCCATCCACAGCCTCAGAAACCACCTGACATTATCATCAAAGAGGCTGATAAAGGAGGTGCCGTTGTCATCATGAACAGGTCTGACTACCAAAAGGAGGCCGCCAGACAACTCTCCAATACCAAATTCTACAGGCCACTTCCCTCAGATCCCACTGAGGAATACACTAAGAAACTACAACATCTACTCAGGACACTCCCTACACTAACACCAGAAGAAATCAACATACCCCTAGAGCCCCGACCAGGGTTATTCTATTTACTACCCAAGATCCACAAATCTGGAAATCCTGGATGCCCCATCATCTCGGGCATTGGCACTCTCACTGAAGGACTGTCTGGATATATGGACTCTCTACTCAGACCCTATGCCACCAGCACTCCCAGCTATCTCCGTGACACCACTGATTTCCTGAGGAAACTACAATGCATTGGTGCCCTCCCAGAAAACACCATCCTAGCCACCATGGATGTAGAGGCTCTCTACACAAACATCCCACACACAGATGGAATACAAGCTGTCAGGAACACTATCCCTGATGATGCCACAGCACAACTGGCTGCTGAGCTCTGTGCCTTTATACTTACACACAACTATTTCAAATTTGATGACAATATATATCTCCAGATCAGTGGCACTGCTATGGGCACCCGCATGGCCCCACAATATGCCAATACCTTTATGGCCGACCTGGAACAACTCTTCCTCAGCTCTTGTCCACTCACACCCCTTCTCTACCTACGCTACATTGATGACATCTTCATCATCTGGACCCATGGGAAGGAGACTCTGGAAAAATTCCACCACGATTTCAACAGCTTCCACCCCACCATCAACCTCAGCCTGGACCAATCTACACGGGAGGTCCACTTTCTTGACACCACGGTGCAAATAAGTGATGGTCACATTAACACCACCCTATATCGAAAACCTACCGACCGCTATGCCTACCTTCATGCCTCCAGCTTCCATCCCGGACACATCACACGATCCATAGTCTACAGCCAAGCACTGAGGTACAACCGCATCTGCTCTAACCCCTCAGACAGAGACCAACACCTACAGAATCTCCACCAAGCATTCTCAAAACTACAATATCCGCATGAGGAAATAAGGAAACAGATCAACAGAGCCAGACGTGTACCCAGAAGCCTCCTACTGCAAGACAAACCCAAGAAAGAAACCAACAGGACTCCACTGGCCATCACATATAGCCCCCAGCTAAAACCTCTCCAACGCATCATCAAGGATCTACAACCCATCCTGGACAATGATCCCACACTTTCACAGGCCTTGGGTGGCAGGCCAGTCCTTGCCCACAGACAACCTGCCAACCTGAAACATATTCTCACCAATAACTGCACACCGCACCATAATAACTCTAGCTCTGGAACCAATCCATGCAACAAACCTTGATGTCAACTCTGCCCACATATCTACACCAGTGACACCATCACAGGACCTAACCAGATCAGCCACACCATTACTGGTTCTTTCACCTGCACATCCACCAATGTAATATATGCCATCATATGCCAGCAATGCCCCTCTGCTGTGTACATCGGCCAAACTGGACAGACTCTACGGAAAAGGATAAATGGACACAAATCAGACATTAGGAATGGCAATATACAAAAACCTGTAGGAGAGCACTTCAACCTCCCTGGCCACACTATAGCAGACCTTAAGGTGGCCATCCTGCAGCAAAAAAACTTCAGGACCAGACTTCAAAGAGAAACTGCTGAGCTTCAGTTCATCTGCAAATTTGACACCATCAGCTCAGGATTGAACAAAGACTGTGAATGGCTTGCCAACTACAGAACCAGTTTCTCCTCTCTTGGTTTTCACACCTCAACTGCTAGAACAGGGCCTCATCCTCCCTGATTGAACTGACCTCGTTATCTCTAGCTTGCTTGCTAGCATATATATACCTGCCCCTTGAAATTTCCACTACATGCATCTGAGGAAGTGGGTATTCACCCACGAAAGCTCATGCTCCAAAACGTCTGTTAGTCTATAAGGTGCCACAGGATTCTTTGCTGCTTTTACAGATCCAGACTAACACGGCTACCCCTCTGATACTTGACAATTTTTCCAAGTCTTTCTTGTAATGTGCGGCCCAAAACTGGACACAGTACTCTAGATGAGGCCTCACCAAGGTCGAATAGAGGGGAATGATCATATCCCTCGATCAGCTGGCAATGCTCCTACTTATACAGCCCAAAATGATATTAGCCTTCTTGGCAACAAGGGCCCACTGTTGACTCACATCCAACTTCTCATCCACTGTAACCCCTAGGTCCTTTTCTGCAGAACTGCTTCCTAGCCATTTGGTCCCTAGTCTGTAACAGTGAATGGGATTCTTCCATCCTAAGTGCAGGACTCTGCACTTGTCTTTGTTGAACCTCGTTAGGTTTCTTTTGGCCCAATCCTCTAATTTGTCTAGGTCCCTCTGTATCCTATCCCCACCCTCCAGTGTATCTACTACTCCTCCAAGTTTAGAGTCATCTGCAAACTTGCTGAGAGTGCAATCCATGCCATCCTCCAGATCATTAATAAAGATATTGAACAAAACTGGTCCCGGGACCGACCCTTGGGGCACTCGGCTTGAAACCGGCTGCCAACTAGACATGGAGCCATTGATCACTACCCGTTGAGCCTGACGATCTAGACAGCTTCCTATCCACCTTATAGTCCATTCATCCAGTTCATACTTCTTTAACTTGCCATGAAGAATACTGTGGGAGACCGTATCAAAAGCTTTGCTAAAGTCAAGGAATAACACATCCACTGCTTTCCCCTCAACCACAGAGCCAGTTATCTCCTCATAGAAGGCAATTAGGTTAGTCGGGCATGACTTACCCTTGGTGAATCCATGCTGACTGTTCCTGATCACTTTCCTCTCCTCTAACTGCTTCAGAATTGATTCCTTGAGGACCTGCTCCATGATTTTTCCAGGGACTGAGGTGAGGCTGACTGGCCTGTAGTTCCCAGATCCCCAGTTATCAGGGACTTCCCCCGATCACCATGAGTTTTCAAAGGTAATGGCCAATGGCTCTGCAGTCACATCTGCCAACTCTTTTAGCACCCTCGGATGCAGTGCATCCGGCGCCATGGACTTGTGCTCGTCTAGTTTTTCTAAATAGTCCCGAACCACTTATTTCTCCACAGAGGGCTGGTCACCTTCTCTCCATAGTGTGCTGCCCAGTGCAGCAGTCTGGGAGCTGACCTTGTTCGTGAAGACAGAGGCAAAAAAATCATTGAGTACATTAGCTTTTTCCACATCCTCTGTCACTAAGTTGCTTCCCTCATTCAGTAAGCAGCCCACACTTTCCTTAACTTTCTTCTTGTTGCTAACATACCTGAAGAAACTCTTCTTGTTACTCTTAACATCTCTTGCTAGCTGCAACTCCAAGTGTGATTTGGCCTTCCTGATTTCACTCCTGCATGCCTGAGCAATATTTTTATACTCCTCCCTGGTCATTTGTCCAATCTGCCACTTCTTGTAAGCTTCTTTTTTCTGTTTAAGATCAGCAAGGATTTCACTGGTCGCCTGCCATATTTACTATTCTTTCTACACATCGGGATGGTTTTTTCCTGCAACCTCAATAAGAATTCTTTAAAATACAGCAGCTCTTCTGGACTTCTTTCCCCCTCATGTTATTCTCCCAGGGGATCCTACCTATCCGTTCCCTGAGGGAGTCAAAGTCTGCTTTTCTGAAGTCCAGGGTCCGTATTCTGCTGCTCTCCTTTCTTCCTTGTGTCAGGATCCTGAACTCGACCATCTCATGGTCACTCCTCCCAGGTTCCCATCTACTTCTGCTTCCTCTACTAACTAGTATCATTGTGTTTAGCACAATACTTGATTATTTTACACCCTTTAAAGTATATAACTAGTTGTATAGAAGTGTTACGAAGTGGGAATGTTCTTAATGTTTTCTCTGAATACTGTGTGGGTGCCTCAGTTTCCCCTATGCATTTCTTAATGATCGAGATGGTGGGATAAGGAGGTGTGATTGTTGTAGAGCCCTAGAAGGCCAGTGTGATGCTGTCTGTACAGAAAATGGCTGAAACCCTGTCTCCGGGCAACTGATGACCTGGGCCACTCTCCTGCAAGGTGCCAACTGAAGGTGTTGGAGAACAAAGAGTTCACGTGGCCTCCTAATGCCTAGAAAAGAGACAAAGGCTAGAGGAGGGAGTGTTAGTGCCTATGCAGACTTCCAGGAAGTGCATGGTGTGGAAGGGGATGCTGGGATGCTCTGGAACCAGGGGCTGCTCTAGGCATTTTGTTGCTCCAAGCACGGCAGGCAGGCTGCCTTCGGTGGCTTGCCCGTGGACAGTCCGCTGGACCCATGGTTTTGGTGGACCTCCCGCAGGCGTGCCTGCGGCAGGTCCTCCGAAGCTGTGGGACCAGCGGACCCTCTGCAGGCATGCCTGCGGGAGGTCCGCCAAAGCTGCAGGACCAGCAGACCCTCCGCAGGCAAGCCACCAAAGGCAGCCTGCCTGCCGCCCTCGCAGGAACCGGCAGAGCGCCCTCAGTGGCTTGTCGCCCCAAGCACGCTTTTGGCGTGCTGGTGCCTGGAGCCACCCCTGTCTGGAACCACTCCTTCAAAGCCAGTCAGTACTCTGGGGGAGCCTCCTCTCTCTGAGCATACTGTCCCCAGGGCAAGAAGTTTACACCTTCCTGGGTCTGACCTCGGAGCATTCAGCATGCCCTTCCACACCGTGTGCTTTCCGCAGCGAGTCTGCCCAGGCAGGTCCTGGGGCAGCCAGAGGTCCCTGCACCCCAACTCTGCAGTCAGAAGTGACTCTCAGCCAGCCGGGAAAACAGGTTTATTAGATGACAGGAACACAGTCTAAAACAGAGTTTGTAGGTACAGAAAACAGGACCCCTCAGTCACGTCCATCTTGGGGGGTGGGGAGCCCAGACCTAAGTTCTGGGCCTCTCCCCATTTCTCCAGCCAGCTCCAAACTGACCCTCCCTCCTCTGGCCTTCGTGTTTCTTCCAGACAAGGAGGCCATCTGATCTTTGTCCCTAACACCTTCAGTTGGCACCTTGCAGGTGAAGCTGAGGCACCCACACAGTATTCAGAGAAAACATTAAGAACATTCCCACAAAATATAATACTGTATATTGAAGCAGGCAAGTGCTGCTTCTGACTTTCCACTTTTAATTGACCCTTGTAATCTTGTGCGCTGACGCATTGTAGATTCATTTTATCCCACAACAAATTCTTGATTTGTAGGACCACTAATTATCAACAATGGATTTTTCTGGTAGTGATATTGTGCAATAAAGAGAAACTTAATTGCTTACGGCTTCCAGTCCATGTTTACACTATTTAATAAAATATATATATCGGCTTACAGGGCGGGAGTTGGGGGAGGCACCACCATTTTGGACACCACCAAAAATTATACAAACCTGCCACCTATGGATGTGGGGCTAGGATGTTCAGTTTTGTGCGATTAGAAAGTTGGCAACCCTAGAGTGAACAGTAATTGAGAGTACTCACCCCTACTTTAGGGAATACAATACCTCTATAATTGGATCCTAAACACCACATTCTGCAGTACATATGCTTAAATAAATAGGATTATGCATATGAATAGAGGCTTCAGAATTGGGCCCGAAGAGAGGGAGAATGGTGCTATGCAGACAGTGGATTTGGAATAGGCTTGAACTGTTGGTTCTGGGACAATGATTTACAGCATTTCACAACTAGATGAAGTGATCATACATTTTCCAAATAAACTGCAATTTGATTTTCAATTTCGTGTCAGGATGGCATTTTCATTGAATCATATTTTGGAGGGAGATTAGGCTAACATTAGAAATTGATTAATTCAATCTGCTGTTCTGAAAAAGCAAATTTAAAAAAGAAATAAATGGTGGTTACATTTAAATATAGGTATTTTATTAGTAATCTTCAGTCAATAAAAATTTAATATTTTTAAGACTGTGGATCCAAGCCTTAAAATGTTTACTTGCTTAAAAAACAAAAAAAAAAACCTTAAAATTTAAGAATATGAAATAAAAAAGTAACAGCAAAGAAATTCAGCAACAGCTACGGGTGAAAAGCTTTAACAGTGGGGTTGTAGAATAGTGCCTAATACTTTTTGTTATATCAGCTGCTAACATAAAGGCACAAACAACAGCCTTCAGTGTGATGTTTTCAGTGATGAAAAAACAGCAAATCTTAGATAATACTACTGTCACATCAGCTGGTAAATGAAGTCATTTGCTGTATTTGTTACACTTTTTGATTGTCTTTAATACAGTACTCTAGTGTAAAATGCTTTACTGATGTATCTTTGTGACAGTGCCTGGCTGCATGCCCATGTCACCAAGCATAATACAGCCAACTCCAATAAACCATTAAAAACAATCCTAATATGCCTATCTATGTGCAAATACGTAACTCACTATCTCACCATCATAGGACATAATCACATCAGCCACTCCATCAGGGGCTCGTGCACCTGCATATCTACCAATGTGATATATGCCACCATGTGCCAGCAATGCCCCTCTGCCATGTACATTGGCCAAACCAGACAGTCTCTACACAAAAGAATAAATGGAAACAAGTCTGACATCAGGAATCATAACATTCGAAAACCAGTAGGAGAACACTTTAGCCTCTCTGGTCACTCAGCAACAGACTTAAAGGTGGCAATTTTGCAACAGAAAAGCTTCAAAAACAGACTTCAACGAGAAACTTCTGAACTTGAATTAATATGCAAACAAGATTCCATTAATTTGGGAGTGGCTGGGTCATTACACTAATTGAATCTATTTCCCCATGTTAATCTATTCCCCTCACACCTTCTTGTCAACTGTCTGAAAAGGGCCATCTTGATTATCACTACAAAAGTTTTTTCTCCTGCTGATAATAGCTCATCTTAACTAATTAGCCTCTTAGAGTTGGTATGGCTACTTCCACCTTTTCATGTTCTCTGTATATATATATATATATATATATATATATATATATATCTTCTTACTATATGTTCCATTCTATGCTTCTGATGAAGCAGGATGTAGCCCACGAAAGCTTATGGTCAAATAAATTTATTAGTCTCTAAGGTGCCACAAATACTTCTGTTCTTTCTGAGGATACAGACTAACACGGCTGCTACTCTGAAACCTGTCAGATAGAAAAAGACAATTCAGTGCTCGTTTTTAGCTAGGTTTTCAATAATAGTTGGACTACTTCTATTGAAGTTTTATATTAAATATGCACTTACTTACCTTGAAGGAACATGAGTAATCCCATTGACTTCTGTGTGACTACTCACATGCTTCAGTGCTTTGCACTCTGCAGGATTAAGTCCATTGGTATAAATCCCAATTCCTCACTCAAGTGAAACTCCTATTTGGTCACATTACAAAATCCTTATTCGGATCCCAGTCCTGATTCCTCCTCACAAAATACTGAGTGTTTTCAACTCCCATTGAAATAAATTCAAAACAAGGATACTCAGTGCCTTGCAGTTTTGGGCACTCAATATTTAGACAGTCCTAACTCACTTTGGCTTCAGTGCTTGTTTGCATAAAGACTAAGGGCATGGCTACATTTGGAATTTCAAAGCGCTGCCGCGGCAGCGCTTTGAAGTGTGAGTGTAGTCAGAGCGGCAGTGCTGGGAGAGAGTTCTCCCAGCGCTGCATGTAAACCACATCCCTTATGGGTGTAGCGTGCAGCGCTGGGAGCCGCACTCCCAGTGCTGCTGCCCTGATTACACTGACGCTTTACAGCGCTGTATCTTGCAGCGCTCAGGGGGGTGTTTTTTCACAACCCAGTTGCAGCGCTGTAAAGTGTGAGTGTAGCCAATCCCTAAGTAAAAATTAAGGAAGACTTCAGGACTTGTCCCACTATGTTATGAATGTTCTGAGTCTTTAGGTCGTACTCACTTCATGGTTTTAAGCTTTGCTTTGCAACCATGAGGACCAGGGCCAGCACTTCCATTTAGGCTACTTGGCGGTTGCCTAGAGCGCTAGGATTGGGGGGGGGAGCGGCATTTTGACACCTTCGGCGGCAGAGGGTCCTTCCGTGCTCCGGGTCTTTGGCGGCAATTCTGCAGCGGTCCTTCACTCACTCCGGGACCCGCCGCCAAAGTGCCCCAAAGACCGGGAGACGCGGAAGGACCCCCCCCACTGCAGAATTGCCGCCAACAACCGGGAGCGCGGAAGGACCACAGCCTAGGGCACCAAAAACCCTGGCGCCGCTCCTGATGAGGACTAGAAACTTTAAAAATAAAAATGAAAGCTGAGATTCTCATGCAATCTCTTAAATCCTGCACTTAGAGCTTTATGAAAAACTGCAAATATTGTGAGCTGGCAACACTGTCTGCTGTTCTCTAGTGATAGTTCTACTTTACTATTTTTTAGTTCAGGAAATGGCCCTGTATGGAAGTATACTGCCAGCAAACTTAACCAGAAGTTCAGCATATCTATGTGTAGAAAGTGAAAAATTAAGCATGGTAAATTCTGAGCAACACATCTCAAAGTCTCTGTCTTTATAATTCCCCACACACAAATAAAAGCTCCCGTAAATGCACCATATGCTGCATGAAGTGCAATCACTTTGTGGTGATACTAAGAACTGCTTCCTCCAAGTGTGATAGGATTTAAATAGCTTTTAAGTAGAGATGTATGAACCTTTCCCCAAAGCCATCAGAAATTTACCTCATTTAGGGTTAAACTACAAAAGCAAAGCACTCAAGTTTTGTACCAAATGATTTGGGCCCCAGGATTCTATTTTATTCTATGAGGGTTCTTACACTCTACCCCATACTGGAGTATTTAAAAATCCCTTCTTTTGTGCAAACTTATACAAAAACTTTTCCAGTTTATAATAATATGTAGTTCCTATATTTCAAATTTTATCTGTAGATCTGAAAGCACTTTACAAAGGAGGGCAGCATCATTATCCCCATTTTACAGATTGGGAAATTGAGGCAGAGGGAAGTGATGTGACTTTCAGAAAAAAACCCAAGAGGCCAGTGGTTGAGCTAGGAATAAACTCCATGGTCTTTTGAAGCTCAGTCTATGCTCTATCTTCAAAGCTACTCAAAAACTGAATTTCATAATTCAAAAGAAATAAGCTTGAATCAGTGACAACTATTCATTTGGAGTCTATTATAGAGTGATTACTGGACCATCCTTCCGAGGCCTGTGTCTGTTCTGGAAGATGGCAGTAAAATCATAATGATCCATCAATATATGTATGGACAACCACATGGCTGTCCTGCAGATGTTACTGAGGAATGCTATCAATGTCACTTGCGCCTTGTGGAGTGAGTTTGTATCTGCTGAGGAGATGCAGCCGAAGGTATGTCATATGTAGCCTTGATACAGGATGTTATCCATCTAGAGCAGCGGTTCTGAACTGGCGGCCTAGTTAGCACACAGCTGCGGCTCAGTTGTGTGCTAAAAGCCTCCGGGCCACGCGGTACGGTCTGGGTTCCCAACTCCCCAGCTTGGTGCGGTGGGGTCAGGATTGCCAGACAGCCCTGAGTGGTAGGGGTCCATGAGCTGGGGCTGCCTGGTCCCCCACCCAAGGTTCCACTCCTGTGGAGGGGTCTCTGAGTGGGATGTGCTGGGCATAGTGGTCTGTGGTGGAGGCACGCCGTGGTTCTCAAGCTGCCGCCCAGGTAACACACTGAAGGCTGCCTATGCAGCCTACAATGATAAATAGGTTGAGAACCACTGATCTAGAGAGACAGTCTGTGCAGAGACCACTTGCCGCTTCATGCAGTTTGCATACATGTACAGGTGAGAGAAAACACAAAATGGTTTAGTCCTGTTTAGATAAAAGGCTAGATATTGCCTGACATTCAGAATCTGGAGGCACTGTTCTTCTGGGAAAGAGTATGGCTTATGGAAAAACATAGGTCAATACACTGCTGGATTCAGATGAAACTGAGAACAGCAACCAGTCATGAAGATGTGGAGTCCCTTCCTCCTGAGATATAGCATGATCATATGCATTTGGTGAAGACTCAAAGGTGGGGTGGGGCAGAAGAAAGACCAAATGGGAGAACCGTATACTGAAAACGGCATTCTCCTATCACAAAACTCAGAAACTTCCTGGGGCTTGATAGAATTGTCACATAAAAGTAAGTGTTCTGAAGAATAATCAGAGCTGTGAACTGGTCATTCTGAGACAGTGCAAGGAGGATAGCTGATAGAGTGACCATGAGGGGTCTCATGTACTTGATGAAATTGTTTAGGCCATGAAGGTGGAGAATGGGTCTCATCTTGCCTTTGGATTTCAGTATCAGGAAGTACAGTGAGTAAAAGCCATGGTACGGGTGTTCTGGCAGAACTTCCTGCACTGCTCCCAACTTCAAATGGAGAGCTAACCTGATCAATGAGCAATGTCTTGTGAGAGTGGTCCCTGGAGATTGACAGGGAAAGGGAGGGGGCAGGGAGTGTGAAGATGGACTGGATTATGTAGCCCAGTCTGACAATGTTTAGGACCCAAATGTCAGAGTTAATCAAGTCCCAAGCATTGTAAAGGCGGGCCAGCCTGTCATTTACCACCATTATGACCAAGGAATTCAAGGATGGGTGGGAATAGAACCCCTCAAAAACCTGCATGCAGTACTTTTCCATGTGCTTAGTCACAGGTGGTACTGAGGCCAGTGTACTCCACAGGGCTGTCATCTGCTCAGAGAGCACATAATTGACCAGGAGGGACACTCTCACAGGAACGGAGGGCTGTTCTCTTGGAGGAACTCAACCTAGATACTCAAGAATGCAGCTACATGGCATAAAAGGTCCTGATACTTCTTAAAGTCCTCCAGAATAGAAGAGGAGGACAAACCCAGGCAGCACAGCACCAGCCAGTGATGAGGACAAAGTCTTGGCTGAACCAAAACTGGATCTCACTCCTGGGAAGATGTATCCAGGAGGGAGGACTCTGGTAGCTCTGCAAAGACAACCGATGCCAGAGCTTGCAGTTGAGCCAAGGTCACCATTGTCAACCTGACTTCGGCTTCTAATAGGACGAAGAGCGAGATCTCTGTGAAAAAGGAATGTCTCACTGAGTCCAAGGCTGCTGATATGGTAGCCAGTAGGGGCAAAGCCAGGGACTTTCGTCCCAGCTACAGGGTACATGCTAACCCTGGGAGCCCATTGGCAGCTCCTGGAGTTCCTCAGGTGATGTGGAGCAGGATGATGATGACTCTGACTCAGAATCAGAGCCCCAAAATCTTAGTGATAAGGATGGAGTGACACCCAAGGGAGTCAATAGGAAGTCTGATTCACCTGTCACCCAGAACAAGGTGGGAATTGGTGCCCCTGATGAAGGCAATACCATTGGTACCAAGCATGCCATTGCTGTAGGCAGTGGCAGTCGCAGCACAAACAGAGGTACCATAGCTCCTGAATGTGTTGACATTGGAGGTGGTGAGAGCCTCCACGGGAGCACTTGTGGCAGGGCCAAAGAGGGGCCCTGTGCTTAGGCCCCCCTGCTTCATTTCTGGTACCAGCTCCATCCCCACCAAGGGGAGGAGAGAATCTGGATGCAGCACTGACAGATGTGAAGGTTCAGCAGCTTGCTACATTGGTGGGGCCATAGGTAGCACAGCCCTGGGAAAGTCTGAACCAACATAGAGGTCAGAACCAAGAGGCAGAGATGGTTTGTGGCTGCCTGGTATGCTGAAGTGGACACAGTCAGTAACAGCATGTTCTTTATTGGTACTGGAGTCAATGTATGCTTTGAAGCTCAAACCAGACTCAATAGTTCAGGGTTTCTGCCCTTCCTTCTTGGTACAAGGGAAGGGTCAAAGGTACCTGTGCCATCCTGCATGCTGGGACCGGTCCTGGTCTGGTCCACACTTGTCCTGGGGAAGGCACAGGAGTCACCCCATGACCTAGAGTAGTCCCAGCTGGTCTTATGAGAACTCTCTCAGTACCAATGATGGAAAATGGCTCCTCTGCCTCTTCAGCAAGGTGCCTGCCCCAGAAGGAGGGTTGTGCTGCTTGAGGCGAAGGTCCGGAGCCACCTGAGTCCTCTTTTTAAGTGATTTACAAATCAAACAACTCTCTTTTAAGGTGGGCCTCGCTGAAATAAAGCAAGCTCTGTGTGTGGGAGTTGCTGTTGGGGATTGCCCCTCCACACAAAAGACAGTGTTCAAACCCTGGTAAGGGTATTTCCAAGAACAAGAACAGTATCTATCAACTAGCACTAACTACTGGCTACTAATTAACACTAACTAACTATATACAATAAACTAGGCTAAGATTAAATGTGATTTTGTGAGACTACAACCACATAGAGCTAGGACTCCAGGCATAGGCAGTGAGAAGGAACTGAGGGGACTTGGGGCAGCATCACCTCACATAGCCAGGAGAGGGGCCACTGCTTCGAACCTAGAGGGAGGCAGCAGTGTGCATGCTTTGTGACAGAAACGTCGGGGCCTAGCAAACTTTTACTGCAAAAAAGGTAGGTGTTGAATGACTTTAGGCACCCACAGGATTAGATGGCAGCTGCGTGGGAGGTTTGCGGATATCCTAAAAACAGGGACTTAGATGCCTACTTGTGGGGTTTAGTCACCTAAGTGCCTTTGTGGATTAGGGTCCCTATGTTTCTATAGTGCTCAAGAAAATTGGGCCTTGACTGGCCACAATACAAATTAAATTAAATTTAATAATAAATAAAAGTTTGACAGATTGTCCTTTTTTGAACAATGCAAATATATCATTTTTGAAGAATAGCTCCAACACTAGAGATACTAGACAAGTAAAACACAATATATCTAGCTGAGGAGTCAAAATGGCTAATGATAGATTATGCACATACAAAACAACACTACATGCATAGGACACCATACTAGAGAAAAATTGGCATAGAAAGTTGCAAAAGTGATTCTTTATTTCACAAGGCAAACAGATCAGTTAGAAATACTGGTAAGTGATCATTTGCATCCAGTTATCAAAATTCCAAGCTCCTGTGTTTTCTGAACTATTAAGAGATATACACTTCCCTGCTGAAAAACCTGCTCCTGGATGACAGAGATTGAAGCAATCCTTGAGAGAGAAGATATTTGTTCTGCTCAAAAGTATATCTGACACATTATTGTTTGCTTGTACTCTGTGCTGCAACAGTTTATGGATGAATGTACCCCACATTCTGTTGGAAACAAACTATAATCATATTGACACATGCTCATGTATATTAATGGTCATGTTTCTTAATGAAGTGTTGAGATTTTCCAGGTGGAAAATACACTAATTTGTGTGGAAGAATAAAAAATTAAGAATACTTAAAAATGTCCACCATGCTGAGGTGTTTCATTACAGAAGGAAATGTGGCCTTTAAGAGTCTTTAGGACACTGATTTAGAATTGGATTTGAAGAACTAGCCAGAAGGTGGTCAAATGCCTAACCAGAGCCATTGTCAAGTATTTCATTGTAAACTTCACACTTCTGAATTTTCTCAGTTATCAACTAGTAGAAGATTGAATCATCTTTAATCTGTACTTCTATATTAATAAGTAAGTCTTCCTTGTCCTATAAGATTATTTTTTAAGTAAAACCCGTATTCTCTCAGCTGTCTCTCTTATGGCAACATATGGAAACCTGCACAGATTTCTTTGTGAAAGGGAAGAACATCTATATGCTGCTAATCCATCTGTTGGTGATTTTTCTTTGCTTCTCAGAGAGCTGTATGTTCTATAGAATCTGACAGAATGTAGGTACAGTATGAAAGTATCTTTTTCCTAAAAGTTTATTTGATTATTTTCACATCCCATGATACAATTCAGTTTCTGATACCTTGAAGCTGTGCTTCAGAATACACCATGAGTATGTTGGGTTTAATTAAGTGCATTATATTCTTCATGTGTTTTCTCTTTTCTTCTTAAAGAGCAACTAGGAGCTCCTTGTCTGTCTCTACTGGTTGAAGTTCTATCCACTGGCGTGAGATAGATAAGCTGAAAGGACAAAAAAGACACACAAAACATAGGGACTGCGCAGGCTACAAAGATACACAGTACAAACAACATAACAAACAGCAGTCAGACATAGCTTCAGACTGTGAGTCATTGTCAAGGCTTCTGGAGATGCCTGAGTGAGTACATCTCACTCTCAGGCAAAAGGAGGAGAGATGGAAGAAATCGCTCTCTCTCACAAACACAAGTTTTTAAAACCCTCAAGGGAGACGTTCCTACAGTATTACTGAGGTTTTGGAGAGAAACAATCCAAAAGCAAACAAAAAACATTTTTGCAACATGTACTGTAAAAAGGTATTAGGGCTACATGTGTGATTTATAGTCCAGCCTGTTTTGGGGCTGCTGCATAGATGTCCCTTCCTGGGTTTAGCCCTTCGGGGAATGTGACTGAAACAGCCAAGCCCCAGATCCTCAAAGGTATTTAGGCATTTGATTTCAACGGGAGTTAGGTGCCTAAATATCTTTGAGGATCTGGGCCCAGGTCCTTCCCCAAACTCCTCACTGTGCATGGGGGAGTGCACATGTTGCACTTTCTTTGTGGGTGGTGCAGCATAAAGAGGATATGTGTACTGTTTATTTAAAAGTGTAGCAGGAAGGAAGCCAAAAGCGGTGTATGGGAAGGTCCTAGGCAGAAGTCCTAACGTGAAGCTTATTCTAATACAGCTCCTTCAATGTTAAAAAGAAACAGCTGTGATTTTTAAAAAATAATATTCACATGACAGTATTCCCCACTTCAGAGCTCACCAGTGTACAGGTGTGATGTAGAAGGGAGGTTAGGCCATGGTCTTGCTAATTTCCCCCTTCTTATCTGCTTTGGGGTGATTTCTCCCTTGAGCAGAGGAAATGTTTCTGTATCTAGGCCTGGCATGGATGGTGCAAACTAGGGATAGAACCCTTTGCCTTCGTCTTCTCCTGAGCGCCCGCCATAGAGTCAGGCAAAAATCTGGCCCGTAATGCAATAAGGATATAAATCAACAAAAATATAGATTCATCTAATTAATTCCAAGGAAAACAAATGTAAAATCATTGTAAATACTTACTGAGGATACAAGAATATCAAGGAGCACGAATGTGTGAATTTAAAAAATAATTACAAATGAAAATAGTTAAATATTTAACTGATAATTGTGAAATACATGAGGATGATGGCAAACACAAAAATAATTAATTCATTAATTTTACATGTAAATTGTTAATTATTTTAATGTTTAAAAATAGTAAATAATTAACTTAGAAAGCCCTTTCTAGAAAAATTAGAATTCATATTTAAACTAGTTCAAATACAAACATTGAATCAACATGAAGAACATAATTATCAGACAATAATTTATCAAATTAATCTCTAATGTGTTATAGTAAGAAATCAAGTTAAATAGTTGAAGCAAAGAAAATATCAATGACATTGCAAGGGAGAGTGTGTGTAATGGGTGGAATAAAAATGTAAAACAAGATTGTGCCAAGAAAAGATAGCTACCCATCTGAAAATTTACTTCAGTGGTGAAGTGTTTCTAGCCCCACAAAAATCTCAGATGCTGCTTCAAATGAGGGCAAAGGAAATTCATAGATTAGATAGATAGCAATTTTTCCACTTTAATCATTTGAATTGGTATGAAACTAGCAGCAACCCATATTACAAAAATTCAAGAAATTATTGTATAATTGTTAATGTTCATTTTCATGAAATTCATCCTATGGTATGTAAGGAACTAGCTGAAGCAATTTCAGAGCCATTAGCGATTATTTTCAAGAATTCTTGGAGGATGGATGAGGTCCCGAACACTGGAGAAGGGCAAACAGTGCCTATCTTTAAAAAATGGGACCAAAGAGGACCTGGAGAATTATAGACCAAAGAGCTCAACTTCGATACCCAGAAAGATATTCTAATAATATATTAATCAAGTTGTAAACTGTTAGAGAATAATAGAGTGATATGTTATAGCCTACATTGATATGTTAAAAACAAATTAAGTCAAACCAACTTAATTTCATTCTTTGATATGGTTACTGATCTAGAGAATTAGAGGGAAACAGCAGATGTGATATATTTTGATATTAGTAAGACTTTTGACGCATAACATTCTCATAAGCAAGGTAAGGAAATGTGGTCTGGATTAAATTGTTATAAAGTAGCTGCACAACCAGTTGAAAAACAGTACTCAAAGAGTAATTATCAGTGGTTTGCTGTCAAACTGGGAGGCTATATCTAGTGGGATCCCATAAGGGTGTCTCCTGGGTCTGGGACTATTAAATATTTTGTTAATGACTTGGATAATGGAGTGAAGAGTATGCTTGTAAAATTTGCAGATGACACCAAGCTGGGAGGGGTTGCAACCACTTTGCAGTGAGAATTAGAATTCAAATGAAAGCTAAATTGGAGAATTTGATTGAAATCAATAAAGACAAGTGCAAAGTGCCACAGATCCTATCGAGCATCCCCGCCGGACCACCCAATAGGACTGCTGTGAGGGGAATCCAACTCCAAGCCTCTGTGCTCTGGATACCCTGGAGTGTATTAAGTTTCTGAAGCCTCAGCAGGCTGCTGCCTTAGTTCCTGCCTTGGCCTCTCTGCACATGTCCCGGGCGCTAACTGTTTGCTTTCACTTCACAGATGTGGTGCTCTCCAGCCCACTTGTCCAAGTTTGCTGGCACTCAAGATACCCTAGTTACTTAAACCTACCACTTAAACCTTCTCAGACCTCTATCCCAGTGGTGTGAAGCTTCTGGTTTACAGTTTAAACTTCTCAGGAGCATGTATTAAATACAGACACTTTTTTCAGAGTCTGACGCATTAATGCTTTTCTAATCATGTAAAGCACAGGAGAATATAGATCATACAAAGCTAAAAACATCTGAAATTGCAATGTCCCTCACTTTCTAACTCATCCTTCTCTTGGGAGTCCTTGGGGAACCATCTAGGTCCAGGCTGGAAGACAGGGTGTTCTCTGTCTTATGCAGATAGTTACATGGTGGCTGGTCTCCCTCCCTTCTGGAGACCCTTACCCAGCGTCTATGGCCTTTCTCGCCCTACCCCACATTTTCCATCTCATCCATTGCTGTGTTTCTTTATTTAAACTCCTCCTGGTCACCTGATCTTTTTTCTTCTATTCTTGGTAAATTTCCACTGCCCCTACTTTCCCCCTCCTTTCAGAGAAACTAGTTAACTGTGATTTCTAAGGATGCAGCTGGTTGGGGGTGGTGGTTAGCATAACTTTAATGAGATCTAAGTACCACTGTTAACGTTAAGTATTTCTTATTATCCCTGTCTGGTCTGTATCTCTACAGGGGTGGATCCAAATACATATAGGCACAGAGGGTACCCCAGTTATTTGTAATAAAACTGCACAATATTAATCAAAATTCATAATTTTTTACAGATATAGCCCCAATTCATCGAAGTACAACATTTAGGAAGGCAAAATGCACTAATACAAAATGAGGAATAACTGGGTCAATAGCAGTACTGAGGAAAAGGATTCAGAAATTATAGCATATTAGAAACTGAATATGAGCCAAAAGCATGATGCAGTTGTGAAAAAGGCAAATATTCTGGGTGTATTAAAAAGTAGTGTCATATGCAAGACTCGGGAAGTAACTGTTCTGCTCTGCTCTGCATTGATGAATCTCAGCTGGAGTATAGTGTCCAGTTTTGGGAGATACACTTTAAGAAAGATGTAGACAAACTGGAGAAAGTCCAGAGGAGAGCAGCAAAAATGGTAAGAGGTTTGCAAAAACATGACCTATGAGGAAAGGTTAAAAAACTGGGCATGTTTAGTCTTGAAAAAAGAAGACTGAGGGGAACATGATAAACAGTATTCAAATATTTTAAGGGCTGTTATAAAGAGGTTAGTGATCAATTATTCTCCATAAGCACTGACAGTAGGACAAGAAGTAATTGGTGTAATCTGCACCAAGGGAGATTTAGGTTAGGTATTAGATAAATCTTTCTAACTATAAGGACAGTTAAGTACTGGAACAGGTTGCCAAGGGAGGTTCTGGAATCCTGGTCATTAGAGGTATTCAAGAATAGGTTAGACAAATATCTGTCAGGAGTGGTCTAAGTATACTTGGTCCTGCTGCAGCACAGTGGGGTGGACTAGATGACCTCTTGAGGTTCCTTCCAGCCCTACATTTCTATGATCCTATATTGACTTATTTTTTGTAATTATATATTTATATGTAACAATGCCCTCATGGGGACTCCACCATTTCTTTCTAACCAAGGATGGCAGCATCTAGGCAGCAGCCCACAGTCTTCGTCAAGGAGACATGGTTCTATAGAATCTTGTAATCTTGTGAGAAGCAATCTAGGAGATTTGCCAAGTGGAACTTGGAGCATCATACTTCATTTACCTTCCACAAAAGAACAGTAAGTAACTAAGGTTGTGTTTAAGGACAAACTGAGGGTGGGCTGCAAAAGAATTGAGGCAGGGGCAGAAGTGAATTTCATCTTCTTCTCATTGCTTCTGGTCTATTCCTGCTCCCACTCAGTGGCAAAAATCCAAATGACCTCATTAAGGGACCTCAAAGCCTATTAAAGGGAGTTTTCCATTGACTTGATTTCATTGGCATTGACTTAGGTCCTAGTAGCAGTGGCTAAAATTTTACCAATGGGGTAAATTTTCAAATGGGTACAATATGAGTCTAAACTTTTGTACTTATAATTCAATTATAGGCACAGATCAGCAGTTCCATTTCTAATTACTTAATTAGGGGGAAAAATCAGTTAGCTAATTGTGCAATCACTCAGATTTGTGGTTGCAATTCATTGTGAGTAAGGATATTTTGTGTCTGCAAATTAAGCTCACAAACAGGGAGGATAAGGCCCAACCTGAACAAAAATATCCCTCTTAGCAAAATATTGATAAACTGTGTTCTGGTGAGAAGGTGGTTTATGACTAAAACAACCTTCTGGAAGAAATGACCACAAAACAAATTATTTTAATATTATCACATCTTCAAACTATATTGTCACCTGAAACAGTTCCCGGCTCTTTAACATTAGAATTGGCAAAAGATGCTTCTGATCCACTACGTCCAATCCTACTCCAGTTGAAGTCAATGGGAATTTATCCATTGACTTCTACTGGAGCAGGATGAGGCCCAGTCTGCCATTTTGGACTTGGATCAGAATCTAGAACTAGTAGACCAGTACTTTTGCTTACAGAAATCAAGCTCCTGGCTTTAACTGATTTCTGGGCATTAAAAATCCAGCCTCATACTGTCAATGACATTTAAGCATAGAGGAAGCATTTTTCAAAATGATTTTCATATCATTGGTGAAATTTTGATGTACAAATAAAAGTTTACCAAGAGTGGAGGAATAAGCACTAACGCTTTTATGAATGAAGAGCCAACTTCTCAGAAGTATTTAGGCATCTAAAAATATAAATAGGTATCTAGTCAGATTTTCAAAAGCATGTATCTGCCTAACTCCCACTGAAATTAATTGTGGGGAGTACACACTGCACTCATAGAGCTGCACCGCTGGGATGCCCTCTCTGAAAGCCCCAGGAGGAATTCTGACTGAGTCAGACAATCATTCCCAGGGGATACTGTTGCAGTGTTGTCTTTCCTTCTAGCCTTCTGATTCTAGCCCAAGAATTGTGTATTATGATATTATTTACATGTACTCCAAAGCTGCTTTATTTTAGAGCATGGCCTAGAGTCTAGACCTCTGATCCAGTTGAGGAACTAATAGTTCTTCCAATTCCCTGGCTGTAGCAACCAGGCAGTAGAACAAGGCACAGAGAAGAAGAAAAAAAGCACAAACTCTGATGATTTAACAATTAAAAATATAACTTCCTCTCTGGCATTTTGACTCAGATAATAAACCATTGTAAAGATATTTATATTAAGGGCCAAAGTTTGGTTGCTTCTGTGTAAGTGCACTCAAGCAAAACATGACACAAGGAACCTTTTCCACTGCCCACACCCCACACTGATGTAGGTCAAAATACAGAGCCTGCATTCCTTTCAGCACTAATTTGAGTATCCGGCTGGTATGATTGATGGTGCTGGCAAGTCTGCAAGGGTGCACTGCAAGTCAGTTGTGGAGCTGGGATTTGTAACCAGGGGGTCGATGGGTCTGACGCAGTAGGGAGCAGGGGGCATTGGGGATGGGATAGTAGGGGATGACCTTATTTGAGGGACGATACCTGAGCCTGTAACCTGAGCCAGGATGGGGGCCAGGTAACACCTTTGCCTGGGGAAACTGGACAAAGATAGAAGAGGAGCCAGGGGGAGGGGAGCGAGTCAGCTGGAGGGGGTGGGTTTCAATTTTGGGCTGGCTGGGAAGGGGCAGGGAACCCCAAGTCAGGGGTCTAAGCTCTTTGCCCCCAGAGGGACCTGGCTGAAGAGTCCTGGTTGCATCTACAAGCCCTGTTTGGGACTGTGTTCCTGTCGTCTAATAAACCTGTTTTACTGGCTGGCTGAGAGTTACGGTGAATCACAGGAAGTGAGGGTGCAGGGCCCTGACTCCCCCAGACTCTGTGATAATGGGTCGTTGGTGATTGGCTGGAGAGCGAGTCTGCTCCAAAATCACCTTGAAGTAGCAGCTCCTGTTCTGCAATGCTCAGCCCGCTCCCTACTCCAGGCATTGTAACCTAGCATATGGGGCTGCATGCCATTCAGGGTTGGCCCGGCTGCCCCTCCATCATGACTGAGGGATGGACAGGCCAAATTTGAGTCAGTGGTGTTGCAATCTGGCACATGGAGTGACAGGAGCATGTAACCCTGTGAAGCATGTCACAGTGCCTGGAATGGGGAACCAAACTCAGTCTGCAAGGTGAGTGTGGGGTAGGCTTGATCTCCATACCAGTGTGAAAATTCGTGTCACATACCTTTTTTGGTCAAATTGCGTAATACACTTGAAAGGGTACCACACATACACCTAGTGGTTGCCAAGGGAGGAGGCAGGATATTTGCTCTGCCACTGCTTCCAGTGACCCTGGGGACATAATCAGAGCCTTCTCCCCTCTATCCGCATGGTGATTGCTAGCATTTTTATATGACAAAATTAAAAAATGAGCACCTGGACTCACAGACCTTAAGGGCAGAAGAGCCATTATGATCACCTTGTCTGATCTCCTCCTGCATAACACAGACCAGAGAATTTCACCTAATAACTCCTGCATCAAGCCCATGATTTCTGGCTAAGCTAGAGCATCTTTTTTTAGAAAGATATCCAATCCTGATTTTAAGACTTCAACTGATTGAGAATCCACCATAACCCTAGGTAAATTTTTCCAATGATTAACAATCCTCAGTGTTTAAAAATGAACCTTATACAACAGAGGAAGATAAGACAGAGTAAATAAATAAGCCAGAAAGATGGAGATAATACTCAGCTCTACATATCCTTCATCACTTATGACCACACCCACTACAACCAAGTTGGGCAAGTGTTTGGACAAGATCTGCTAATGGATGAAGAAGTGATGGTTGACGCTAAACCTGAGCAAGACACACGTGATGCTAGTGGTCAGAGGAAGGCACTTTGAAGAGTTCACAGCCATGGTGCTGTCCCTTTTGTTTCAAGTTACACATCCACAATTGGTCAGTTCAGTCTGTTTACCTCTGTCATTTGTGAAAACCAACCATTTATTCCTACCATTTGTATCCTATCTTTTAATCAGTTACTAATCTATGAGAGGACCTTCCCTCTTATTCCATGACTACTTACTTTGCTTAAGGGCTTTTGGTGAGGGACTTGTCAAAGGCTTTCTGAAAATCCAAGTACACTATTTCCATTGGATCACTCTTGTCTACGTTTGTTCACTCCCTCAAAAATTCTAGTAGATTGGTGAGGCATGTTTTCCCTTTACAAAAGCTGAGCTGACTCTTCTCCAACACATTGTGTTCATCTGTGTGTCTGATAATTCTGTTCTTTACAATAGTTTCAACCAATTTGGCTGGAACTGAAGTTAGACTTACCGACCTATAATTGCCAGGAGTGCCTCTAGAGCCTTTTTTTAAAAATAGGCATTACATTAGCTATTTTCCAATCATCTTGCACAAAGTCTGACTTAAATGATAGGTTACATACTACAGTTAGTAGTTCTGCAATTTCATATTTGGAAAAATACCATCTGGTCCTCGTGACTTATGCTGTCTGATGTACCAGTTTGTTTCAAAACGTCCTCTATTGACCCCTCAATCTGGAACAGTTCTTCAGATTTGTTACCTAAAAAGAATAGCTTGGATGTGGGAAATTAGTTTCTCTGGGGTCTGGTCTACACTAGGCGGGTGGAATCGATCTAAGTTACGCAACTTCAGCTACGTTAATAACATAGGTGAAGTCAACTTACTTAGCCTTATTCATCATGGTGCCTTCATTGTGGTGAGTCAACTGCTTACACTCCCACGTCGACTCTGTCTGTGCCTTTCGCGGCGGTGGAGTACAGGAGTTGACAGAGTGGTTAGATTAGATGTGATAAATCGATGCCCACTGGATCTATCGCTGCCTGCCGATGTGACGGATAGTGTAGACATACCCTGAGTTTAGCTTCTCTGCAATGGCCTTGTTTTCCTTGAGTGCTTCTTTAACACCTCAATCGTCCTAGGCCCCACAGATGGCAGGTTTCCAGCTTCTGGCATAGTTAGAAAAAAATTTGTTGTTAGTTTTTGTGTAATTTGCCAGTTGCTCTTCAAATTCTTTTTTGGCATGCCTAAGTACACTTTTACAATTGACATGATAAAGTTTATGCTCCTTTCTATTTTCCTCAGTAGGATCAGACTTCCAGTTTTTAAAGGCCGCCTTTTTGCCTCTAGCTGCCTCTTTTACTCTGTTGTTTAGCCATGGCATTTTTTGCTCCTCTTACTGCCTTTTTAAAATTTGGTTTATACATTTATTTTGAGCCTTTACATGTTATTAAATAGTCTCCATGCAGTCTGCAGGCATTTCACTCTCGAGACTATTCCTTTTAATTTTTGTTCATTTTTAGCTTTCTTATTTTTGTGTAGGTCCCCATTTTCAAGTTAATTGCTGCTGTGGTGAGTTTCTTTGGTATTTCCCCCCTCCAAAGAGGTTAAATTAAATTTGATTATAGTCATTATTATGAAGTGATTCAGCTACATTCACCTCTTGAACAAAATTCTGTGCTTAACTTAGGACTAATTAAAAAATTGCCTCTCCCCTTATGGGTTCCAGGACTAGCTGCTCCAAGAAGCGGTCATTAATGGTCTCTAGAAATTTCATCTCAGCATCCCATTTTAAGGTGATATATACCCAGTCCCTATGAGGATAATCATAATGGAGCATTTCAACTGGTTTTCTATCTCCCTGAGCATTTCCTAATCACCATCACCATCCTAGTCAGTAGTACATTTCTACTGCTACATTTTTATTATTCAAGCATGTAATTTCTGTCCATAAAGATTTTATGTTGTAGTTTGATTAATTTCAGATTTTTATTATGTTTGACTCTGCTTCCTTACACATATATTGACATGACCTCACCCATGACCTGCTCAGTCATTCCTATATCATTTGTATTCCGATATGACCATGTTCTATCATTATCACTATTCCACCAAGTTTTTTTTGATGATTTTATATCAATATTCTCATTTAATATCAAATACTCAAATTCACTCATGTTAGTATTTAGCCTTCTAGCACTTGTATAAAAGTGCATATATAATTTGTCAATATTAAGTTGTCTGCCTTCATGTGATGTAATTGAATGGGACTCTTTTTTCTTTGAGTGTTTCTCTTCAGTTCTGGTACTTTATCAACTTCTATCCTCTCTTTCCTAGGATATAGAGTATTATCTTTAATAAATCGCCCCCAAAGAGAGGTCTCCGTCTTAATCATTGGCTTTTCCTCATTTTTTTTTTTAACTCTACAACCTTTTAAATTTTACATGCCAGCAATCAGGTTCCATTTTGGTTAGGTGGAACCCATCCTTCCTGTATAGGCTTCTTCTTTCCCAAGAGGTTTCCCAGTTCCTAATAAACTTAAAATCCATCCTCCCAACACCATCATCTTATCCATAGATGGCAGGTTTGTATAATTTTTGGTGGTGTCCAAAATGGTGGTGCCTCCCCCAACACCCGCCCTGTAAGCCGATATATATATTTTATTAAATAGTGTAAACATGGACTGGAAGCCGTAAGCAATTAAGTTTCTCTTTATTGCACAATATCACTACCAGAAAAATCCATTGTTGATAATTAGTGGTCCTACAAATCAAGAATTTGTTGTGGGATAAAATGAATCTACAATGCGTCAGCGCAGAAGATTACAAGGGTCAATTAAAAGTGGAAAGTCAAAAGCAGCACTTGCCTGCTTCAATATACAGTACTATATTTTGTGGGAATGTTCTTAATGTTTTCTCTGAATACTGTGTGGGTGCCTCAGCTTCACCTGCAAGGTGCCAAAGATCAGGTAACCTCCTTGTCTGGAAGATCAGGATCAGGTAACCTCCTTGTCTGGAAGAAACACAAAGGCCAGAGGAGGGAGGGTCAGTTTGGAGCTGGCTGGAGAAATGGGGAGAGGCCCAGAACTTGGGTCTGGGCTCCCCACCCCCTAGGGTGGACCTGACTGAGGGGTCCTGTTTTCTGTACCTACAAGCTCTGTTTTAGACTGTGTTCCTGTCATCTAATAAACCTGTTTTCCCGGCTGGCTGAGAGTCACTTCCGACTGCAGAGCTGGGGTGCAGGGACCTCTGGCTGCCCCAGGACCTGCCTGGGCAGACTCGCTGCGGAAAGCACACGGTGTGGAAGGGCATGCTGAATGCTCCGAGGTCAGACCCAGGAAGGTTTAAGCTTCTTGCCCTGGGGACAGTATGCTCAGAGAGAGGAGGCTCCCCCAGAGTACTGACTGGCTTTGAAGGAGTGGTTCCAGACAGGGGTGGCTCCAAGCACCAGCACGCCAAACGCATGCTTGGGGCGCCAAACCACTGGGGGCGCTCTGCCGGTTCCTGCGAGGGCGGCAGGCAGGCTGCCTTTGGTGGCTTGCCTGCGGAGGGTCTGCTGGTCCCGCAGCTTCAGTGGACCTCCCGCAGGCATGCCTGCAGAGGGTCCGCTGGTCCCACGGCTTCGGAGGACCTGCCGCAGGCACGTCTGCGGGAGGTCCACCAAAACCATGGGTCCAGCGGACCATCCACAGGCAAGCCACCGAAGGCAGCCTACCTGCCGTGCTTGGAGCAACAAAATGCCTAGAGCCGCCCCTGGTTCCAGAGCATCCCAGCATCCCCTTCCACACCATGTGCTTCCTGGAAGTCCGCACAGGCACTAACACTCCCTCCTCTAGCCCTTGTCTCTTTTCTAGGCATTAGGAGGCCACATGAACTCTTTGTTCTCCAACACCTTCAGTTGGCACCTTGCAGGAGAGTGGCCCAGGTCATCAGTTGCCTGGAGACAGGGTTTCAGCCATTCTCTGTACAGACAGCATCACACTGGCCTTCTAGGGCTCTACAACAATCACACCTCCTTATCCCACCATCTCGATCATTAAGAAATGCATAGGGGAAACTGAGGCACCCACACAGTATTCAGAGAAAACATTAAGAACATTCCCACTTTGTAACACTTCTATACAACTAGTTATATATTTTAAGGGGGGTAAAATAATCAAGTATTGTGCTAAACACAATGATACTAGTTGGTAGGGGAAGCAAAAGTAGATGGGAACCTGGGAAGCAGTGACCATGAGATGGTCGAGTTCAGGATCCTGACACAAGGAAGAAAGGAGAGCAGCAGAATACAGACCCTGGACTTTAGAAAAGCAGACTTTGACTCCCTCGGGCAACGGATAGGCAGGATCCCCTGGGAGAATAACATGAGGGGGAAAGAAGTCTAGAAGTGCTGCCTATATTTTAAAGAATTCTTATTGAGGTTGCAGGAAAAAAAACCATCCCAATGTGTAGAAAGAATAGTAAATATGGCAGGCGACCAGTGAAATCCTTGCTGATCTTAAACAGAAAAAAGAAGCTTACAAGAAGTGGCAGATTGGACAAATGACCAGGGAAGAGTATGAAAATATTGCTCAGGCATGCAGGAGTGAAATCAAGAAGGCCAAATCACACTTGGAGTTGCAGCTAGCAAGAGATGTTAAGAGTAACAAGAAGAGTTTCTTCAGGTATGTTAGCAACAAGAAGAAAGTTAAGGAAAGCGTGGGCCGCTTACTGAATGAGGGAAGCAATTTAGTGACAGAGGATGTGGAAAAAGCTGATGTACTCAATGATTTTTTTGCCTCTGTTTTCACGAACAAGGTCAGCTCCCAGACTGCTGCACTGGGCAGCACAGTATGGGGAGAAGGTGACCAGCCCTCTGTGGAGAAAGAAGTTGTTCGGAACTATTTAGAAAAACTAGACGAGCACAAGTCCATGGGGCCGGATGCACTGCATCCGAGGGTGCTAAAGGAGTTGGCAGATGTGATTGCAGAGCCATGGGCCATTATCTTTGAAAACTCATGGTGATCGGGGGAGGTCCCGGATGACTGGAAAAAGGCTAATGTAGTGCCCATCTTTAAAAAAGGGAAGGAGGAGGATCTGGGGAACTACAGGCCAGTCAGCCTCACCTCTGTCCCTGGAAAAATCATGGAGCAGATCCTCAAGGAATCAATTCTGAAGCAGTTAGAGGAGAGGAAAGTGATCAGGAAAAGTCAGCATGGATTCACCAAGGGTAAGTCATGCCCGACTAACCTAATTGCCTTCTATGAGGAGATAACTGGCTCTGTGGATGAAGGGAAAGCAGTGGATGTGTTATTCCTTGACTTTAGCAAAGCTTTTGATACGGTCTCCCACAGTATTCTTGACGGCAAGTTAAAGAAGTATGAGCTGGATGAATGTACTATAAGGTGGATAGAAAGCTGTCTAGATCGTCAGGTTCAACGGGTAGTGATCAACGGCTCCATGTCTAGTTGGCTGCCGGTTTCAAGCCGAGTGCCACAAGGGTCAGTCCTGGGACCAGTTTTGTTCAATATCTTCATTAATGATCTGGAGGATGGCGTGGATAGCACTCTCAGCAAGTTTGCAGATGACACTAAACTTGGAGGAGTAATAGATACACTGGAGGGTAGGGATAGGATACAGAGGGACCTAGACAAATTAGAGGATTGGGCCAAAAGAAACCTAACAAGGTTCAACAAGGACAAGTGCAGAGTCCTGCACTTAGGACGGAAGAATCCCATTCACTGTTACAGACTAGGGACCGAATGGCTAGGAAGCAGTTCCGCAGAAAAGGACCTAGGGGTTACAGTGGATGAGAAGTTGGATATGAGTCAACAGTGTGCCCTTGTTGCCAAGAAGGCTAATGGCATTTTGGGCTGTATAAGTAGGGGCATTGCCAGCTGATCGAGGGATGTGATCATTCCCCTCTATTCGACATTGGTGAGGCCTCATCTAGAGTACTGTGTCCAGTTTTGGGCAGCACATTACAAGAAGGACATGGAAAAATTGGAAAGAGTCCAGTGGAGGCAACAAAAATGATTAGGAGGCTGGAGCACATGACTTATGAGGAGAGGCTAAGGGAACTGGGATTGTTTAGTCTGCAGAAGAGAAGGTTGAGGGGGGATTTGATAGCTGCTTTCAACTACCTGAAAGTGGGTTTCAAAGAGGATGGATCTAGACTGTTCTCAGTGGTAGCAGATGACAGAACAAGAAGCAATGGTCTCAAGTTGCAGTGAGGGAGGTTTAGGTTGGATATTAGGAAAAACTTTTTCACTAGGAAGGTGGTGAAACACTAGAATGGGTTACCTAGGGAGGTGGTGGAATCTCCTTCCTTAGAGGTTTTTAAGGTGAGGCCTGACAAAGCCCTGGCTGGGATGATTTAGTTGGAAATTGGTCCTGCTTTGAGCAGGGGCTTGGACTAGATGACCTCCTGAGGCCCCTTCCAACTCTGATATTCTATGATACTCTAAACTGACCATCAAATTTAAGCTGCGTGTTTTTCCTCTCAGGTGAGGACTCTGGGGTGGGTCTGGGGATGAGGGGTTCACAGTGCAGGAAGGTGCTCAGGGCTGGGGCTCAGGGTTGGGGTGCTGGGGGCACAGGCTCTGGGGTGGGGCAGGGCTGGGGCTAAGGAACTTGGGGTGCAGACAGGCTGCCCCAGGGTTAGGGCCAGAGAGGACTCCCCTCCATCCTCCCACCAGCAGCAGAAAGCTCCAGGGGAGGGACCCCTCCTCTTCCCCTCCCCCCCCCACTCACTGTACATGCTCCTAGGACCCCTCTCAGGTCCAGAAAGCCCACTCGCCTCTCCTATGGTGGGTACTGGGCCGGGAGGGGGTTGCCATCATGTGTGGCCTCCCCTGCTGATGCCCCTCATCATAGCCTCACTGGGGATGGGGTTGGCCCTTGTCCAGAATGGTGCAGGAGTGGGGACTGCAGAGTGGTGGCTGGGTGGGGCAGGGTGTCATAAAATTCACCCAAGCCCCAGCTGCTCAGGTCTAGGAAGCTCCCCTCCCCAGGGGTGTAGCCAAGTTCCAACATCAGGGGGAGCAAACACATAAAAAAAGGTGCCACCCAACATATCCAATTACTAATCAGATAGTAGGGTTTACAGTGCTATAACAAGAGATTATGCTATTATCATTATCCCATCAGCTTGCACACTACTATTTTGAATTAGTGATAATTCACAGAGAGAGAAAGAAGAAAGCTGAATTTAGAGAACAATTATTAAACAGATTCCTGGTTATTCACCAGCCACTTTGCTTCAGTTCATAGCACAAAGCACCATAAACCCAGTAAAATCTGGCCAAGATACTATTCACCTCAAATTGGCATCTGCTACACTCCTCCACCCCCCACCCCCAGTCACCACTTTTCAGGAGCTAGCTAAGTGAAAAGGTGGCATTGCTGAAGCATTTAGCAGGCAGTTGAAAACTTGAATAGAGTATTGTACAGTCCCTGAGAACATTGCTGAATTCGGAGCACTGGGGCTGCAGCGATTCAGCAGTGAGACTGAGGGTATGTCTACATCTACAATTTTGCAGCGCTGGTTGTTACAGCTGTATTAGTACAGCTGTATAGGGCCAGCGCTGCAGAGTGGTCACATTTACAGCAACCAGCGCTGCAAGTGGTGTTAGATGTGGCCACACTGCAGCGCTGTTGGGCAGCTTCAAGGGGGGTTAGGGGAACGCGAGAGCAAACCGCGGGGAAGCAGGTCTCCTTCCCTGCGGTTTGCTCCAGTGTTCCCCGAACACCCCCCCCCCCAAGCAGGTCTCCTTCCCCGCGGTTTGTTCTCACGTTCCTCGAACCCCCGTGCAAGCAGGTCTCCTTCCCAGCGGTTTGCTCCGGTGTTCCCCGAACCCCCCTGCAAGCAGGTCTCCTTCCCAGCGGTTTGCTCCGGTGTTCCCCGAACCCCCGTGCAAGCAGGTCTCCTTCCCAGTGGTTTGCTCCGATGTTTTTTGAACCCCCCTGCAAGCAGGTCTCCTTCCCAGCGGTTTGCTCCGGTGTTTTTTGAACCCCCGTGCAAGCAGATCTCCTTCCCCGCGGTGTGCTGTCGCGTTCCCCAAACCCCCGTGCAAGCAGGTCTCCTTCCCAGCGGTTTGCTCCGGTGTTCCCCGAACCCCCTTGCAAGCAGGTCTCCTTCCCAGCGGTTTGCTCCGGTGTTTTTTGAACCCCCGTGCAAGCAGATCTCCTTCCCCGTGGTGTGCTGTCGCGTTCCCCGAACCCCCCTGCAAACCGCGGAGAAGGAGATCTGCTTGCACGGGGGTTAGGGGAACACGAGAGCAAACCGCGGGGAAGGAGACCTGCTTCCCTGCGGTTTGCTGTCGCGTTCCCCGAACCCCCCTGCAAACCGCGGGGAAGGAGACCTGCTTGATTACCAGAGAGGCTTCCTCTGGTATGCTGGGATACCTGTTTATTCCACGGAGGTCAAGAAAAACGCTGGTGAGTGTTTACACCTGATGACCAGCGCTGGATCACCGGCGCTGGATCCTCTACACCCGAGTTTCAACAGGTGTACGGCCAGCGCTGCAAACAGGGAGTTGCAGCGCTGATGATGCCCTGCAGATGTGTACACCTCCTAAGTTGCAGCGCTATAACTCCCTCACCAGCGCTGCAACTTTGTGGTGTAGACAAGGCCTGAGGAGACATAACTGGCACCTTAAAGCACCTTTACCCCTCCCTCCTTCACAAGCTGCACTAAGCTCAGTTTCACAGCCCCAGGCGCAACACTGGGGGCGGGGGTAAGTACAGGAGGGGCGGGCAATAACCCAAAGTCGCTCCTTTGCCTCCTGGTCCTGCTGCTCCCTCAGCCCCCTCCGCTGAAGAGAGACCACGAGAAAAAAACATCCCCCCACCCTTTTCCTTCCTTCTCCACCTGCACCAGCTGGGCTTCAGAGCCCCCTTCCCTGTCACACAGCCGCCTTGCTCTGCACGGGGCTGCCTGGGATCAACGGGGCTGCTGCTCCTCCTCAGTCCCCCGCCACACTGAGGGGGCTGCGCTGCCGCCCCTTCCCGTCCCGGCAGAGCCCACCCTGGCTCAGGGGGCTGGGCAGCTGTGGGCGGGTGCCTCCTCCACCTCACCCCCGGGGAGCCCGGCAACCAGCCGGCACTGCCTGCAGCCCCGGAGCCAGCGAGCAGGGCCCGGGATGCAGGAGGGTGGTGCGGAGCGGAGAGCCAGCTGGCGGCCACATGCAAAACCTGGATCCAGACTCAGAGTCTGGAGCCCAGTGCTGGCTGCCTGGAAAGGCACTGATTTTGGAAAATGTGCTCAGAGGGGAGCGACCGCTTCCCCCCAGCTCCACCTCACTACACTACTGGGTGGGGGGGATGCTCTGGGGTGTGGGGAGTGCGGTGGCAGGGGCTGGTGCCGGCTACAGGCAGGGCCAGGGAAGAAACCCAGCTCCAGATATTGGTAGAGCACAGCCCCTAGCCCTGAATATTCCTGGTGCTTGGGCACCTCAAGCCCATATAACCTGCCGCCTATGATCTTATCCATGCATTGAGACCCTACTGTACTGCCTGCGTAATTAGTCTTGCAGATGGAACTGGAAGGATTTCAAAGAATCGAGGTCCTGGAGGTCAAATTTAGACTGCTAGATAAGAAAGTTGGATGTTGGATTTTGCCCTTTCAGAGTAAGACTTCAAACAATTGTCTTAATTCCAGAGTCCAATTTATATGTGATTTGGCATATTCTCTTCTATATAGGTTCTTATACCACACCAGAGCTCTTTCCAATAATGTGTTAAGAAGCATATCTAGCTTCTTACATTTGTTTTCTCATTCTCTGCTCCTCAGAAGAAGGTGTGTGCAGTGGAGTTTCCTCTTTTGGTTGGTTATTTTTAATATACACGTTGCTATGTAATGTATTTATTTTAATGAAAGGAGGGTCAAAAAATGTACATTGCACTTGCAGTGGAAGATGCCAGATCCTCAGCTCATGTGAAGCAGCATAGCTCCATTACAGCTAATAGACCTACACCTTTTTCCACTAGGGGAAGATCCCAGGTTATCTTTCAGGTTAGGAGCAGGATCTTGAATATCATGTCAGACTTGATTCCTTGAATACCTTGAATCTGACTGGTATGTTAAAAAAATGGTGTCAATGAAATGTCAACTGACACATTTCTGCACAAGTTGTATGATTAATTCATGCAGAATTCTGTCTGGGTATTGAAAGATTAGGGCGCTGTAACAATGAAACCTCTACGTCACCAGGGTATAAATGACCACTTTTAATCATGAGAGAGACAATAAACCAAAATATGCTATTTCTTAGAATATAAAATGATCATATGACCATGGATCATGTATAGCATTTGAATAACAAAGCAAGGTCACAATGTGACAGCCACATTTCTATTTGTCTCACATTTATGACAGCAATATTAGCAAAGCTGATAAGGTCATCTTTGATGCTGGATGTTACAAAAGAGGATGGAATAGCACCTCTGGACCTTTGTGCCTCAATTATCACAATTTCATTCTTTTGAAGTATTGAGTTAAAAAAATTATTTGACATACAGTGCTGAACTTCTGCCAGAGAGGGTGACAGCACTGAGAAATCCCAGTCTGAGCCATAAAGTCATCAGTGTAACAGGAATTTAGCCCACATTTCCAAAAGATTGAGGCCAAAAAACAGTCATGTAAAGCCTAATAGTTCTGGACCCAAAACAGAATGGCAAAAACAAAGCACTAATTGAGGGCAGATTCATAGCTATGCATATGAGCGAAATTATCCCAGTGCAAACTGGCGTTTAGATGGCAATACAAAATGCTCATTGCTGAATGCAACCTGGTAACAGACAGCTCAGGGAAAAATGAAAGGCAATAGCAATCTTTGTCACCCAGGCATATATGGTAAAAAATAGGTGGAATTTTTCAGTAGAAATAGTTGAAATGAAAAAAAAAATGAACAGAAAACTTTCTAAAGTTCTAGATAGCTAGTTAAGATGAGTACTAAGACATTAAAACCTACAAAATTAATACAAATCAAGGTGAATTTTACTGATAATTATTATAGAATAAATTTAGGGGAAAAAACATTTTAGGATATTCCTAACTCACATGAACATCATTAGTTGAAAATTTTGCCATGGAAGCAACTTTATTCAAATTTATGTTCTATTATATGCGACCAGAAAGTTTTTTGCTCATCCTATACTTATGTTCTTAAATTTTGCCAAAACCTAAACCAGATCCTTAAATCTGGTTCAGAAGTATACAGTGCAAGGTGGGGAGCTGGGATTTAAAAATGATTTAAAGCTGTCTTTTGCATGACTCCAGTCCTGGGGATGCAGCACTTCCCCAATATAAGTTGAAGCAGCCTGAAGGTTACTAAGTTACACCAGGTGCAAACAGTAGCAAGGGGCCAAAATAGCAGTTAGGGATCTGTGTAGCTTAGGGAAGTGCCAGTCCCACCCCTTACTCTAGCATCAGGGATGAAGGTTGCTGAAAGACTTGCTACAGAATGTCACCACTGTGCCATCAGAGGGTCCCTCTTCACCAGAGAGATCCTCCCAGAGCAACTTACAACTAATTCTGTGGCTATTTTTAGCTCATTACAAGAGCCTGTCCTGGACTTTTAAAACTTGTCTACACTGAGAACACTGCAGTGGTACAGCTGCACTGGTGGAGTGGCACAGGTGTAGCACTTCAGTGAATACATACCTATGCTGACAGGAAGGCTTCTCCTTTCAGCACAGGTATTCCACCTCCCTGAGCCCGTCTACACTGGGGTTAGGTTGGTTTAACTGTATCACTCAGGCATGTAGATTTTGAACATCTCTGACCAATATAGCTATGCCAATCTGATTTCCCAGTGTAGACCCAGCCTTAATCTTTTGGCATAGTCACATTTCTTACTTTTAACAGACTGAAACTCCTTGTATCTGTGATATTAATTTTTTAATTTCTATAAAATGGTTTATATTGGTCTTTCAAAATCTTCTCTTCAGCTCTACAGTTGTTTCAGAGCCATGCAGCAATTGATTTTTATTCTTTTCAAAATTCACTCCAATAGCTTTATATCCTTCTAAGTTGTAGCCTTAAAATTTCCACACTTACATTTAATGCAATTGCCAGAACTTCTCTTGTTTATTCTGTTTTCTTACTGCAATTCATTATTCTATCATCATTTCTATCATGCTGCACTTTTTTTTGTCTAGGCCCAACACTTTTGAACTCCCTACCGCTCAAGTTTTTTTGTCAGACTATCATTTTAGATTTCAGGATGATAGGAAAACTAGCAGAAGAACAAATCCTAATGATCTGCTGCCTGTATTGTTCTTTTAAGTCCAAGAACTTGTTTTTACTTGTTGAACTGTATTTGTTTTATTGCTGTATTCTTCTCCTACTCTGACCCAACACTTTGGATCAAATGTGCTATGTAAATAAAAGGTAATAAGTTCTTAAGTTATCAAAATGTTGCTACAGAGTGGCAGCAAACAGGGAGGCAGTCATCATAATATTGCTATAGATATACTTGTGAATTTCTTATTAGGTACTAAAATTATACTTGTGAAATGTACGCAAACATTTATAAAAATACATACATACTGTGGCTGAATGATGGGATCCACAAGGATAGAGGAGTGGGAAATACAGAGCTTTCTTACAATATACTGATGGAGCCAGTTTCAATTTTGTCTCTCATTGAGTCTACCATACTATTTAACTGATATGAACACTTAAATTAATAACTACTGTCCCTATCCAGCAGACTATTCTCATTGCAGTGAGGGACAATTTATGTGTATATTTTCAATTAATGTTTTGGGGAATATGTACATAAATCTCCATGCACTGAGTTGAGAGCACACCTCTAAATGAGTATCCCATGGTATGACTCATAATCTTATCACCAGAGAACAGATAGGCAGTGCACTAAAGCACAAAGTATCTGTGCACTGGGCAATCTCACCAGTTCTAAATACAAGTTTTCACTTTATTGTAATGTTAGAAATACATTTGAAGAAATTAACCTCTCCCTTTCAATAATGTCATATTAATGTCACCATTCTTGATTGTGACTTAATACTGTCATTAAAAATGTTGCTATAACTGAAAGGCAGTCGCTAACATTTCTCTTGCAATAGACATTTAAGTATCTAATATGATTATATAAGGCAAACAGAGAGGAAAATGTCATTTATATCAAACAGTACTCATTTATCATAGACAATAACTGCTGCGTGTGTTGCAATGCTAGAACAGTAAGCACTTGGATTTGTAAAAATATTTAAAATGTTGTTATTTAGGACTGGGTTATGGGGGCAACCTGGCATAAGAGAGAACTGATATCAGATGGTTTTGTCTCAGACACCAGCACTATCATGCAGGTTAGGAGGAAATAGTTTTATAGGGGCAGGAATAAAGGTATCCTTATATTTCTCTGCCAAACTACTGTGAGAAATGTACATGATAAAAAAACAACAACACACACTACAGTACCTTGCCAAGAGATTTTACAACATGCCTGTTAGATAAAATGAAAGAAGATAATCTGGCCTGCAACTAAAAGAGAAATCTAATATTGCTGACCAAAGAGGATCTAAGACGGAACTGCAATAACATTGCTTTATCACTGAGCCTCTTTTCTGAATAAATAAATGGCAATACATTCAGAATAATGTTTCGTATTTTAAGTTTGTTTTCTGCTAATGATGATGGTATCATTCAGCATCATTTGAAAATGGAAGACTGGAAATACCCATGCCTGATTTAGGTTCATTTACTTCCCTCCCCTTGCACTGTGAAAGGAATGTTAATTGACATGCTACTTGGGCAGGTGGTACAGACCTGATCCTCTCCACTCTCTAGTATTCTGTAAAAGCCCCTCTTTATTAACTCTTCAGTCAAAGCTCTGTAGATTTAGAGGTAGAGGGGGACAAGGGACTATAGTGGATGGAGCTATGGAGCAGCCATTCAACATGCTATCCTTGGGTGCTAGTATATTTGCAACTTAAAATATGCCCAGGAGCTAATGCTAATAGCATCAGCTTGTGGCTTCTGCCCAGCCACTGCATGGCCACAGGAGAGTAATCAACAGAAGCAGGGTGGTAAGGGAGTCCTGCTCCTCTAACAGTAACAAATGGGCTTTGTTGTTACTCCATGATCTTATGTTTCTGGTCACAGCAATCAGACACCTACAGAACAACACAACTTAGGTTACTGGGTCCTCCTTCTATAAAATTAAGTGAGATAATTTATTTAAACTTTGTAAGAAATCTATGTGTTTTATTTTTTCAAAAATTGGGTCCTTTAAGCTGTAGTATAAAGAAGACAAAACGTCTTGGGACAGGACTCTTGTACCTCAGTGCCATGGCAACACAACAGAAACCAGATGGACTGCATTTACTGGATTACAGCAGGCTGGAGAAGGAGAGACACTGAATGAAAGAGGTGACAGGAGATTATTGCAGCTGCAGATCTGATTCAGGGCATAACAATTTGAATGAAGGTAACTTGATATACATCCATATCACAAGTGTTAACCAGAAAGCAATGGATTAGTTCCAACCAATGGTGAGTTACAGAAATAATGAAAAGAGATTCTGCTTTAACTTTAAAGAAAGTTAGTTGTAACAATATATGTGATGTCAATATAGAATTTTAGTTGTGAGATACAACAAATTGACTCATTAAGTTTCATCTGTTTGCTAAGGAGAAGGAAATGGATGGTAAATGGATCCACTCACACTGGCTCTGGACCTTTCATTCTGGGCTGCGTCTAGTAGAACACATTATGCAAACTGGGTGAAATTCACTTCTGTTCAGCAAAGGCTTAAGTCGTACATAGGCCCTGAGCACATGAAGAACATTTTGGGCCAAATCCTGAAGTCCATAGTCCTTTTAAGTTAAACATTTAGAACTGCCCATAAAATTGGCCCTGGGATGAACCCCTTACAGTAAGTGTGGTGTTGGAGCCGGGGGAGGGGGAGGAAGAGATGCAATTTGTCTGACTAAGCTAAGCTACTTGGGGCAGAGACCATCTTTTTTTTCTTTGTTTGCACTGAACTTGGCACAATGGGACCAATGGTCCATGACTAGGGCCCTTAGTCACTATAGTAATATAAATAGTAATAAGAAACGTTTAGTATTATTGGTTAATTTAGTTCAAAATGAAAGGGAGTTAGCATGTAAAATACATTGGATTTTTGTTACTACATGTCAGTATGTGCAATGTTAGAGGAATCAGCTGAGTGCTGAGATTCTCACCAATCAGGACCATGGGAGGGATGGCTAAAGACCAAATCCAAATGTTAAAACATCCCAAGTCTGCTCTGCACCACTCATGAGATATTTATAAACATTGAATTATTTGTATTTGCCTTCTGGTTTTCCAATTTGTAGGGTCTGCACTGAGGTTTCATTTTTATGCTATTCTTTGTGACCTTATGGGCTAGAAACTGCCTTTTTAAAAAAAAAATAGAAGCTGAGTAGTCACATGACTCTGGGAGCTGGGACAGTAATATTGCAAAAATCATGAGAACTGGCAACAACATTAAAGGTTGTAGGAGGAGGATGCAATTAGCTCAGAGATATCCATATTGTCAGGTGGGAAGTATGTGTTTCAATACTAATACTTTTGATTACTTTTAATGTAATGGATTCATTAACTCAGTTCAGATTTATATAATGTATATGAGACTCATAATATTGCCAATTCAATTACCTTTTTAAAAACCTGCTTAGATTTCTATTACAACTGTCTGAACAGGTTAGAACTACCACTTCAAAACTACTCTGGTGCTCTAAGTTTTGACTCTGTCTTTTCTGAAGAAAACTTCAAGAACTGAATTAAAACTGAGTAAGGACTTTAGGTTTTGACCCTACCTGAAGTATGCCCTCCATACCCTTAAATTTTGAGCTACTGTAAAAGAGAAAGCATATGTGACCACAGGCAGATTTCCTTGATGTTGTTTCTTTAGATAAAACTCTGATGTACAGAAGCTATTTCCTTAAAAGTTTCCCCTGCAATTTTAAGAGATACTGAAGATTTAGAATCATAGAATCATAGGACTGGAAGGGACCTCAAGAGGTCACCCAGTCCCCTGCACTCATGGCAGGACTAAATATTATCTAGACCATCCCTGACAGGTGTTTGTCTAACTTACTCTTAAAAATCTCCAATGATGAAAATTATACATCCTCCCTAGACAATTTATTCCAGTGCTTAACTATCCTGACAGTTAGGAAGTTTTTCCTAATGTCCAACCTAAACCACCCTTGCTGCAATTTAAGCCCATTGCTTCTTGTCCTATCCTCAGAGGCTAAGGAGAACAATTTTTCTCCTTCTTCCTTGTAGCAACAAGGGCCCCCAGATCCCTTTCTGCAGTACTCCTTCCTAGGCACTCATTTCCCATTTTCTATATGTGCAACTGATTGTTTCTTCCTAAGGGGAGTACTTTTCATTTGTCCTTATTGAATTTCATCTGAGTTACTTCAGACCATTTCTCCAGTTTGTTCCTGACAAATCCATGCTGATGGTTACTTATCACCTTTATTATCTTCTAGGTGTTTGCTCCATTATCTTTCTGGGTACTGAAGTTAAGCTTACTGATGTGTAATTTCCAAGGTTGTCCTTATTTCCACTTTTATAGATGGGCACTGTATCTGCACTTTTCCAGTCTTCTGGAATCTCTCTCATCTTCCATTACTTTTTGAAGATAATTGCTAGGGGCTGCCACTTCCACATTTTCTGTTATTATTTTCCCCCTCTCATTGAGTAATGGGTCTGCCCTGTTCTTGGTCTTCCTCTTGCTTCTAATGTATTTGTAGAATATTTTTCTGTTTCCCTTTATGTGTCTAGCTAGTTTAATCTCATTTTATGCTATGGGTTTTCCAGTTTTCTCCCTTCATACTTCTGTTATTTGTTCATACTCATCCTTTTTAATTTTAACCTAGTTTTCTCTTTTTGTAGTTACAGATCATTGAAGATCTCGTGGTTAAGCCAGGGTGTTCTCTTGCCATACTTCCTACCTTTCCTATGCAGTGGGATAGTTTGCTCTTGTGCCCTTAATAATGTCTCTTTGAAAAACTGCCAACTCTCTTGAATCGTTTTTCCCCTTGGACTTGCTTCCCATGGGACCTTACCTACAAACTACTTGGTTTTGCTAAAGTTTGCCTTTTTGAAATATCATTCCTTAGAATAATGAACTCTATCATTTCATGATCACTTTCACCTAAGCTGCCTTCCACTTTCAAATTCTTAGCCAGTTCCTCCCTATTTGTCAAAATCAAATCTAGAACAGTCTCTCCCCTAGTAGCTTTCTCCAACTTCTGAAATAAAAAAAAGTCTCTAATATATTCCAAGAGCTTGTTGAATAATCGGTGCCCTGCTACATTATTTTCCCAACAGATGTCTTGGTAGTTGAAGTGCTTCATTACCACTAAGTTCTGTGCTTTGAATGATTTTGTTAGTTGTTTAAAAAAGCCTCATCTACATCTTCTTCCTGGTTAGGTGATCTGTAGTAGACTCTTACCATGATATCTTCCTTGTTTTTACCCCTTTTATCCTTACTCAGGGATTTTCAACAAGTCTGCCTCCTATTTCCACCTCAACCTCAGTCCAAGAGCATATATTTTTAATATATAAGGTGTGGTCAGATGTTGACTCTGTGTGTGTGTGTGTGTGTGTGTGTGTGTGTGTGTGTGTTCATTGAGCATGCTGTCCCAGTTCTGCGCAGATAGCAGAGATAGCAGGCCTCAATTAAACTGCGTAGTACAGAGTTTGTGAAACAGGGGTCGCCACTTGTGTAGGGAAAGCCCCTGGTGGGCTGGGCTGGTGTGTTTACCTGCCCCATCCGCAGGTCCGGGTGATCGCGGCTCCCACTGACCGTGGATCGCTGCTCTGAGCCAATGGGAGCTGCTGGAAGTGGAGGCCAGTATGTCCCTCAGCCTGCACCATTTCCAGCAGCTCCCATTGGCCTGGAGCAGCAATCCACAGCCAGTGGGAGCCATGATCAGCCGGACCTTCGGACGAGACAGGTAAACACACCACCCCGGCCCACCAGGGGCTTTCCCTACATAAGAGGCGACCCCTGTTTGAGAAACCCTAGCCTAGTAAATCCACAGACTCAGGTTTTAGCGAAGGCATGCGACCAGGTTTATTGTCAACAAGGCATGGTCCTAGTATCCCACAGGCTCTATAGGACCACTAACACAAGTATGCCTGTTGCAATGGACCAGCACAATGAACAGTGGGGCTTTCTGTTCCCCCCAGGGCCAGACAAAGACACTCCCTCTGAAATACATCTTTATACACTGATACGAACAAGTTACGTATTGCCCCTCTGACCTATTTGGGTGCCACCCTATGACCTATTTGGGTGCCACCCATTGCTTTGTACCTGTTGGTTCAATCAAAACATCTCTATCCATTATGCTGTCATTCTGACCTTATCTTTAGGGTGTGTCAGTGGTTCCTGTTATCTTTGGGGAATGTGCTGATATCGCAGTGTTATGGTACCACCTTTCTAGAATGTGTTTGTGTGAGTGCTCTGTGCCTAGCACTTCTTAGGAATGTGTGTTTCTGCAATATCAGCTCTATTCTTGCCAGGTTATGTGAGCAGACCCTGCCAGTTCACAGCCTGACTTTGCTTTATATCAGCAAAACTTTAGCCCAGGCCTCAGGCTTCACACCAAGCCTCTATTACAAGGGCTTATGTTTCAGGCCCTCTTCCTACTACATAAAGCAACACCTCTGCCATTTTCCCCCTGCCTATCCTTCCTGAGCAAGCTGTACCCAGGTCCGGCGCTACCATTTAGGCAACCTAGGCAATGGCCTAGGGTGCCAGAATTTTTGGGGGGGTGCTATTTTGCTGGGCGGGTGGCACGCGGGTCCGGTGGACCTACCGCAGTCATGCCGGCGGACGGTCCGCTTCTGGAAAGGCTCCGGTGGAGCTCCCGCAGTCATTTTGGCGGATGGTGCGCTGGTCTAAAGGCTCCGGCGGACCTACTGCAGTCATGCCTGCGGCAGGTCCACCTGAGCCTTTAGACCAGCGGACCGCCCACCCGCATCACTTCGGCAGCTCCACCGGAGCCTTTCCAGCAGCTGACTGTCCGCTGGCATGACTGCGGTAGGTCCACCGGGGCTGCGGGAGGCGGCAAAATGGCCGTCCACCTAGGGCATCAGAAACCCTGGCGCCGCTCCTGGCTGTACCCTCTATACCAATATTCCAGTCATATGTAGTATCTCATCAAGTCTCTGTGATGCCAGCTGGACAACTATGTCACAGCTGTATTTATTAACTAGCATTTCAAGTTCTTCTGGCTTATTCCTCATATTTCTTGCATTTGTATACAAAGATCCAAGTTACTGATCTGATTTCTCCCCTATATTCTCTCTTGTCTCTCTTCCTCAAACCCTCCTATAATGGCCCATGCTCCTCCCTGTCCCTCTCCCTCAGATTCTGACCCTTTTGCATGGGTAGCTAGCAGTGAGTTAATAGGACTGCTGTTTGCTCAGTTTTGTATCTTTCTCTTACTCACATGAATAGTGCATGCAGGGCCGGCTTTAGGCCGATTCCCTGGAATTGTGCCCTGCGCCTAAGAGGGACTCGCGCCTGTGAAGGCCCCATGCCTTTTTAATTTTTTTACTCACCCGACAGTGGTCCGGGTCTTCGGCGGCATTTCGGTGGCAGGGGGTCCTTCACTCACTCCGGGTCTTCAGCAGCATTTTGGCAGTGGGGGGTCCTTCACTCGCTCTGGGTGTTCAGCGACATTTCGGCAGCAGGGGGTCCTTCAGTGCCGCAGAAGACCCGGAGCAAGTGAAGGACCCCACGCCACCGAAGTGCCGCCGAAGACCCGACCGCTACCGGGTATTGGAATCAGGCCCCATAGTTCCTAAAGCCGCCCTTGAGTGCATGGTCTCGTTCATTGTTTGTCAACATATTAGAAGAAAAACTGAAAAGGAATTGTAGTAGCAAGCCACAAACAAGTTATTGCTGTTGGTTTTGGCCTGGTGACTTGATGAGAGGCCATATATCCCTTATGGGTTCTGTATGAATTAAAATCTTTGTAATTATTTCACTCTGTTGGAAAATCAACTATTTCATAAGAAGTGAAGTCAATGCGAATCTTCCTATTGATTTCAAAGGGCACTGGATCAACCACTTAGCACCTGGAAATTAACATAATCAAACAATACAAACACATCTAAATTTAACTCTGAAGTACATTACATGTATTAATTTCATATTCAGATTTAAGTTCATCCCACCTCTGATACCCACAAGCAAGAACAAGGTTTAGGGACAGTCAGGAGTGGCCAATGTGTTTTATTAATTATTAAAAATAAAATATCTAACAAATATAATGTATCAATAAAAATGTATATATTTCATTGTTTCCTTCTCCCCTGCTCTGTATATGTTAAGTATATGTGTAAGTGTTTACAAGATCTGGGTCTAAAACTAAACTCAGGGTGGGGGAGGGGGCTGTTTCTTCTTGTTTGTACAGTACCCACACCTGATGGAGACTTTTTGGTGCTACTAAATTTACCAGTGTGGATGATGATCACCACCGCTCCATTCTTTTCTTTATGGAAACTGCAGTTAAAATTGATCTGCAGTCTAGTGAAAATCAGTACTTGGTGCAGAAAACAACACTATATTGGAAGTTGTTCAAAAAATGAACAAAATGGATGAAAACAGACATGTTTGCCTTTGTCAGTGAAAACTTACTGTGAGTAGGAGTTTGGCTCCACTGATTCACAATGGGACTGAGTCACCTGTTTCTGATTTAATTAAAATTAACAGAACTGAGTTTTTGACCCTGCCCTTCCCATCCAGATAATAGTTCTGAAATCACTTCCAAAGTAACGTGAAAATGTATAGAACAAAACAAAAAGTTCAGAGCACCTCACCTTATGAATACTTGAATCAATATCACTATATTTAAGAATTCTAATGCAGCAAGAGAAGACAAATAAGACTACAATAGAGACACCCTCCTAAAGTCTTCAGCAAAACTCTTTAGAACAATCCAATCTTTCTTTCTTTCTTTTTTTCTTTCTTTCTTGAGACTTTACTGCTTTGTTTTTCCCATTTATCAACCACACCTTTTCCAATATTTTTAGTAGAACTTCAATGAAGTGTTTTTCCTGCTAGGAAACTTAATTGAGAAGGTCTTTAAAAACTCACAGAGTAGAAAGCTGCATCAATTAAGATTGTCATGAAGAGTGAGACTAAAGAAAACATTGAAATTTAAACCTCAAACCACTGGTACATTGAGTGAAATAAAAAGAGAAAATTGGACACTCTGAACTGCTTCCACAAATATCTGTTTCTGTAACATCATGAAACTTAGGTAACAGAAGGAATGCCAATACCTCTGCTGCTAAGAGTTAGTTAGTTTAACGGAAGGGCTGTCTATTATGTGGATGCTTGATCTCTTCTAGTTTAAACACTGAACAGGATTAAGCCTAGTCAGCATGAAGGAGCAGGATTGGGTATAATCAATACATAGGGCCTGTTGACACCACAATACAACGTCAGAGGATATGGTTAATACATCTAATGTAGGCAGAACCATAACTGTTTTCCGGAAACAAGATCAACTTTGATCATTATCAAGGCTTTAGGCAGTGACCTGAACCACATTCCTAAATCACATCCACATTACATATCTTTACTGTATTGTAATTAGGTCTCCTGAGCCTACTGCTTTTTAATTTGACAAGCTGATAGATGAGAGTTTTCAAAGGGAAAACAATCTGTGGAACATGTTCAATTTGGGGTGGGGGGGGCCCACTGGCCTGTTGCTTTTTAGAATCAAATAGGACTTAGGAAAGGGCATTTAACTTGTTAGGTAGCCCCACTGTCTTTAGAAACAAAGATCTGCAGTTCAGTTTCTTGCTAGAAAGATTCCTCAGATATTGGAATATCACCTTTCTGTGTTGCATAATCAGTAAGTGCTCATTCAGACAAAAGCACCTTTGTGTTTATTTGATGACCGCTTCCCGCAATTAGTAGCATCTCAGGTTTGTCTGGAATAAGCTAGCTCTTACCTATGCCCCAATCTCACCCAGACACTCACTAAGATCATTGACCATTGGCTGGAATCAGGGCCATCCAGAGGATTCAGGGGGCCTGGGGCAAAGCAATTTGGGGGTCCCTTCCATAAAAAAATTGCAATACTATGCAATACTATATTCTCGTGGGGGCCTCTGTGGGGCCTGGCGCAAATTGCCCCACTTCCTCCCCCCATGGTGGCCCTGGGAAAAATAAATGTTCTGCATCTCGGCACAAACCCAATTTTGAGAAAACTTCTTTACAAGCATCAGCTAGTGCTAAAAGGCACTAAAGCTCATTAAAAAGGTTGGACAAATATTTTCTGTCAAAACTTTTTCTGGATCGAAAACTAAGGGTTTTTAAAAAGAAGAAAAAAATCACTGACAATGTCAGCTTTCCTTCAAAATTTGTTGTGTTTTTTTTTAATTGAAAGGCTGAAATTAGTCTGCCAAAACCTGAATATGGTTTGGGGTTTCAGAAGTGTGTGGCCAAATATTTGCTACTTGCTGTGTTTGATTGTTTAAAGAAACAATAAAAAAATTCTGCTTAAAAAAAATCCAAAACTTTTGAACCACCTCAGCTAGTGATCAAATGGCTGAGCACATCCAGTCGGAGATTTTTCCAGGTTTCTGATACTCTGCTGGCTTCCTTGACTCATATCTGTCTCCATAACTTTGGGTTCATTTAGATTAGAACATAAGAATAGCCATACTGGGTCAAACCAAAGGTCTATCCAGCCCAGTATCCTGTCTACTGACAATAGCCAATGCCAAGTGTCCCAGAGGTAGTAAATCTAACAGGTAATGATCAAGTGATCTTTCTCCTGCCATCCATCTCCACCTTCTGACAAACAGAGGCTAGGGACACCATTCCTTACCCATCCTGGCTAATAGCCATTAATGGACTTAACCTCCATGCATTTATCTGTTTCCTAGAGACTGGTTCCATGGGATCCCTCACAAACTGGAGACGGTTACTGTGGGTTTGTCTTTAGTATAGCTTATATACATACTCCATGAACTGAGCATTTGAGCTTGTTCCAGAATCTGGGATGAGCCTATGTTGTGAAAACTGAAATGCTCAAAATAGCATATGCATGTGAATGGACACAGGGTGCTAAAATTAAATTAACTCAGGGGTTCTCAAACTGGAGGTCGGGACCCTTCAGGGGGTCATGAGGTTATTACTGAGGATCACGAGCTGTCAGCCTCCACCTCAAACCTTGCTTTGCCTCCAGCATTTATAATAGCGTTAAATATATAAAAAAGTGTTTTCAATTTGTAAGGGGAGGGTCACACTCAGAGGTTTGCTATGTGAAAGGAGTCACCAGGACAAAAGTTTGAGAACCACTGAATTAACCCCTCTGGAGCCTCAGGGAATGCAGGGGAGGAGGGTCTCCCTTGGTAGGGCTGGGAAGGATATTGCTCTTCTCATGTGATCCCTCCCTCAGTGGCTAATTTTAAATGAATGTACCCTCCCCTGACATGAATCTCCCTATGGCACTGAAATGAAATATAGACTATAATTTGGCGTTTGAGAAGTGAAAGGGATGGTAGCCCTAACGGAAAAGCTAACAGCTTGGCTCTTCTGCAAGCCTCAAACTGCTGAATGAGCTTTAGGGTAGGGAAGGCTGTGCCTCCCAAACAGCCTGGCCCTGCCCCCATCCGACCCCCATCTACTTCCTGCCCCCCTACTGCCCCCACTCAGAATCCCTGACCCATCCTGCTTCTTGTCCCCTCACCATCCCCCAGAGACCCCACCCTCAACCACCTCCCCGGGACCCCACCCCTGCTCCCTGTCCCCTGACTGCCTTGACCCCTATCCACTCACCCCCAGCTGAGTCCTGACAGACCCCTGGGATGCCTGCAATCCACCTCCACCCCCACCGTTCCCTGTCCCCTGATAACATTAGCCTGGACACCTGATTCAGTAAGAAGTCATCTACCTATGCAATCAATGCAGTATCCATAATACACAATCCCTCCAGGAGCTCCCCTCAGGAGGCATAACTAGCACTCCGACTTTTGTAACCCTCAGGAGAGTGAAGCTATCAGGGCTGGCCAGCTGTTCTGGAAAAGAGGGGGGTAAGTTTATGACTCTGCTCCTCAGTGCCTATCCCAACCTGCTTTTCAGCGATGAGCCTCAGCAGACACTACCAAGGTGAGTTCTTATGACAGCACAGACACCTTGATTGTGGCCAACCTCTTCATGAGAGATTGCAAAGAAGAGGAGGTTGTTTGTGCCTTGTCCATCTCTTGTGCATCAATGCAAGGCCCATCCACAATCTCAGCTATAATATTTTGCATTGAATAAAAACATGTAAGGCACTAGGGATTTCAACTACTAAAGAATAACTTGAAATTTTGTTGAGACTTTAAATACTAACAAATTCTTCACACAACAGTTTCTGTCATGAATCTCTCACACTCTTGCATTCGGTCTACTTTCTTTTGGATTACTTTATGCTATAGGTCTAATCCTGCAGTCCTGGGCCCAGAACTCCCACTAATTTTAATGGGAGGATGGTGCTGTAATGTGGTATGTTGTGTTGTTTATTGTTCCTCCATTTTTAATCACACTTCAAAGGTCACCATTGATGTTAGTTAGGCATTTGAGTCTGGCAAACCTGAAGAACATTCCTGTGTTCTATTTTTTCCAAGAAATACAAATTTATGAAAATAAGCAAGGAATATTATGATATGCAGAACAGTTTGGAAGATACCTGTTACATCTTGCTTCCTGAGACATCATAAGTAATTAATGAAAGGAAACCACATTTGCCATATTCTTATTCGCATTTAAATATTGAAAGAATTAATACTCATTGGGGAATTTCAACTCAGAAAGCACCAACACGGCAAGAGAGGAGACCTATTTATCACAAAGAAATGCCAATTATTAAATGCATTACAGCTGCTGTTTTTTTTATTGTCAAATACACTGAGAAAGAAGAGAAAAGAAAGGGAAGCACTTTGATAGTTGAATTACATTATAACAAGTTAGCTTAATCTACAAGAAGAACATATTCGACACTATTTGTATGTGAGGAACGAGTGCTAAGCATTTTTTCCAACCTCTGCACACCTGAGAATGATTTTTTAGTAACGAAAATAAATATATGCTAATTATACTACTCCTTACTCCAATGGGACTAATACAGCTATGGGAGAGCACAGTGGATTCTATTCTGGTTCACATATCATCACTACAAATGATAACTCATTTCTAATTTCCGGTCAAACTTTTAATTAATTATTTATTAGTTATATGGATGCACCCCATTACACCTCATTCTGAATAATAGGTTTAAAGATGTGTAACTGACTACAGAATTTGGTCTGATGATTATGCACAAACTGGGAAGAAAAAAGACTTTCCTTTCATATCCCAGGTGGAGCGTACAAGGCTTTCAGATCAACTTTTCACTTAAGCAAGGAGAAAGGGTGATCTAAATGTCATGAAGAGATGCAATTAACAGGAAACTCTACAAATAGCCAGATCTAATGTCCACTGAAGTAAATTGGGGAAAATCAGATGAATGACATCTTTGTTTATTTTTTCAGCAGACTTGCACTTTAAACTCTGTTGGGCAAAAATCACTGTTTTTATAATTAGGTGCAATACAAAAGAAGTCAATGGAGTTCTGCCCAATTATGCACCTTGGATTTTGACCCTCAGTGCCTTTTGTTTCCCGTTCTGTAGAACTGGGATAATAGTGTCTTATCCACCTGCCACAAGGGCTCAGGGAATTAGTAATGTTTTTACAATGCTTTGAAAATGTGAAGCACTATGTAAATATAGCTGGGTGAGTAACAGAAATAATTAGTCACTTATTTCATTTGAAAATATTTAAAATTAATCAAATAAATGATTTCACTAACCCATTTATGAATTATGTATGCACTGCTACATTGGATTAATAATGATACAATTAATTATCATTAATAAATATTGTAATAAACTGAGGACAGGCAGCTGCAAGGAAGGGGGGATAGAAAACAATCCCAGAAGGTTAAAAGGCCCTCCTCCCTATTAACTGAAGAGGGAGAGGGTGAAGAGCCCCACTGGACCAGCCTATACTCTGCCCTGGTCCCGAGGCCTGCCGGGGATATCAGTTGGTGGCTCCTTCATGGGGCTGTGAGCACAGGTGTGTACTTGGCGTGGTTTATCCCCATCCTGGACACCTGCCCCTTCTGTGGTGTGAGGGAGACCCTGGCGTACGTTTACTTGGAGTGCTTCGGGTTGCAGCCCCTATTACAGCTCCTCACAAATATTTTATTATGATTCTGGCTGCACTTTTCCCCTCACCGCCTCATCTTTGCATTCCCTATCCCTGGCCCCACAAAGCCACGGGACCTCCTGGTCAACCTCCTCCTGGCCCTGGCTAAAATGGCCATCTATAAAACCAGGGAGAGGAGATTGGCCAATGGGGTCTTCTGTGACTGTGGGCCTATTTCTGATCCTCCATCCACTCACACACCTGGGCAGATTTCTCCTGGGCGGCATCTGCTGGCTCTCTTGACGCCTTCGAGGAGCAGTGGACACTGTCCGGGGTCCTCTGCTTGGTGTCCCCGTCAGGTTCTGTTTTTTTTACCCTTTGACCTCACTCCCATCCCTGTTATCTCATTAGTTGTCCCCTGGAATTATTTGGTGTCCAGACCCTGTGGATCCTCCCCTTAGGCTGTGAGGAGGATCCTTTAGCAGTGGGTTCTGCCTGTCCACTCCCTGGTTCTCAGTAGGAACTGAGGAGGGTTAACTACAGGTCGATCAGGTTCAGCTGAGAAGGGGTTACCAGAAAATCAAGTAGGATCAGCTGAGAGGGAGCTCCTGTGATGTGCTGAATTTCAAAATCAAAATTTTGGAGAGCTAAACTCCAACGAAGAAGTTTCTTGTTGTTCCCCTTGGCAGTATGAAGCCACTTTAGTGCAGCATGGTCAGTTTGTAGTTGGAACCGCCGTCCCCAAACATATGGGCGTAGCTTTTCCAGGGCATACACAATGGCATAGCATTCCTTTTTACTGACTGACCAGTGACTTTCCCTCTCAGACAGTTTCTTGCTGAGAAACACGACAGGATGGAAGTTGTGATCTGTTGCTTCCTGCATGAGCACTGCTCCTATACCACGCTCAGATGCATCTGTGGTTACTAGGAATGGCTTGTTAAAATCCGGGGCCCTGAGCACAGGGTCAGACATGAGCGTTGCCTTAAGTTGGGTAAAGGCCTTTTGACACTCATCAGTTCACTTAACTGCATTTGGCTGGGTCTTTTTGGTCAGGTCGGTCAATGGGGCAGCGATTTGGCTGTAGTGTGGTACAAATCGCCTGTAGTATCCGGCCAAGCCTAAGAAGGATTGGACCTGCTTCTTGGACCGTGGGACAGGCCACTTTTGGATAGCATCCACCTTGGCCTGTAGGGGGTTTATGGTTCCTCGACCCACCTGGTGCCCCAGGTAAGTCACTCTGTTTTGGCCTATTTGACACTTTTTGGCCTTAACAGTTAGTTCTGCCTGCCTGATGCGCTCAAAGACCTTTTTCAGGTGTAGTAGGTGTTCGGGCCAGGAGTCTGAAAAAATGGCCACATCATCGAGGTAGGCAACTGCAAATTCTCCCAGTCCAGCTAGTAGACCATCTACCAGACTCTGGAAGGTGGCGGGTGCATTTCGAAGGCCGAAAGGAAGGACATTGAATTCATACACCCCCGCATGGGTGACGAATGCTGACCTCTCCTTGGCAGGTTCATCTAGCGGTACTTGCCAGTACCCCTTGGTTAAGTCTATTGTAGAGATGAACTGGGCACGTCCCAACTTTTCCAATAGCTCATCAGTGCGTGGCATTGGATAGTTGTCCGGACGAGTTACAGCATTTAGCTTACGGTAGTCCACGCAAAAGCGTATTTCCCAATCTGGTTTGGGTACCAGAACCACTGGAGATGCCCATGCACTGGTAGATGAGCGGATTATACCCATCTGTAGCATGTTCTGGATCTCCCGTTCTATAGCAGCTTGGGCATGAGGAGACACCCGGTAGGGTGGGGTTCTGATTGGGTGAGCATTACCTGTATCAATGGAGTGGTATGCCCGTTTAGTCCGTCCTGTGGTGGCTGAGAACAATGGGGCGAAGCTAGTGCACAGCTCCTTGATTTGTTGCCGCTGCAGACGTTCCAGGGTGGTTGAGAGGTTCACCTTTTCCACGCCACCGTCTTTTTTTCCGTCGTAGTAGACACCGTCAGGCCACTCAGCATCATCTCCCTGGACTGTAAACTGACAAACCTGTAAGTTTCTGGAATAGAAAGGCTTGAGAGAATTAACATGGTACACTTTAGGCTTTAGGGAGGAATTGGGAAATGCTATGAGGTAGTTTACAGCTCCCAGGCGCTCTTGGACCGTGAATGGCCCTTCCCATGATGCTTCCATCTTATGGGCCTGTTGCGCCTTCAAGACCATAACCTGGTCTCCTACCTTGAAGGACCGATCTCTGGCATGTCTGTCATACCAGGCCTTTTGCTCTTCTTGAGCATCCTTTAGGTTCTCTTTAGCAAGGGCTAAAGAGTGTCGGAGGTTGCTTTGTAGGTTGCTTACAAAGTCCAGAATGTTAGTTCCTGGAGAAGGCGTAAACCCCTCCCATTGCTGCTTCACCAACTGTAATGGCCCCTTAACCTCGTGACCATACACAAGTTCAAATGGTGAAAACCCTAAACTGGGATGTGGTACAGCCCTGTAGGCAAACAGCAACTGCTGCAACACTAGGTCCCAATTATTGGAGAATTCGTTGATGAATTTTCGTATCATGGCCCCCAAAGTTCCATTGAACCTTTCAACCAGGCCATTGGTTTGATGGTGGTACGGGGTGGCAACCAAGTGATTCACCCCATGAGTTTCCCACAGTTTTTCCATGGTCCCTGCCAGGAAATTAGACCCTGAATCTGTAAGGATGTCAGAGGGCCAACCTACCCTGGCAAAGATGTCTGTTAGGGCCAGGCACACAGTGTTAGCCCTGGTGTTGCCTAGAGCTACTGCTTCTGGCCATCGGGTAGCAAAGTCCACTAAAGTCAGTACGTACTGCTTTCCTCTGGGCGTCTTTTTTGGGAAAGGGCCCAGAATATCCACAGCTACTTGCTGAAATGGGACCTCAATTATGGGGAGTGGCTGGAGAGGGGCCTTGACGTCTTGAGGCTTTCCCACTCTTTGGCATACCTCACAAGACCGGACATACTTGGCAACGTTCTTGCCCATCCCCTCCCAGTGGAAGGACTTCCCCAACCGGTCCTTGGTTCTGTTCACCCCAGCATGGCCACTGGGATGATCATGGGCTAAGCTTAAGAGCTTCCCCCGGTACTTAGTTGGAACCACCAACTGTTTTTGCGGCTGCCATTGTTCCCGGTGTCCACCAGAAAGAATTTCCTTGTATAAAAGTCCTTGGTCTATAACAACCCGGGATCGATTAGAAGAGCTGAGTTACCTGAGGTCAATTAGGATCAGCTGATTCCAACTAAAGGCTGCCTGAGATCTTTTTAAACCCTCTCCTGTTGGGAGAAGAGTGGGGAAGAGAGTGAAGGAGCCAAGCTGCCAGTAGGCTAGGAGCAGTGAGGCTCACCAGGAGGGGAGGCTGCATTCTCTCCCATGAGGAAAGAAAAACAAGCCCAAAAGACTGGCTGAGAGAATGAATGGACTGCTCCTGTGCATCCTAGAAGGACTGTTTTATGCAAGCCCATCTCATCCAAAGCTTAAAAACTGCTGAGGCTGGTGGGACTGAGAAGGTACCTTGCCACAAAATTTAACTGAAAATGTGAAATTTGTCAAATAGTTTATTTAACCTATATTATGCATCTACTTTTGTATATGACTGCTATGTGGAAGCTGCTTTGCATGGAGAAAGTAAACATTCTTCCCTGTATCCTAATTTTACTGCCTTCCTACAGAACTAGAAAGGGATTGGGAGATTTTCAGGATACATAAACTGAGACAGAATGGAAAGGGTTTTTTTTTTGTTTTTTGTTTTTTGGGCTGGTGAATATTGGGGAAAAGCACTTGCTCCATACAGGAGGTGTTTAAAAGAGAAAAGAAGACAGAAGGTATACACAGTTGCAATGGAATTTTTAAGTTCTTCTGGAACTCGATCCAAAGTCCACTGAAGGAAATGGGAAAAACTCTCACAGATTCCATGGGTTCCTGATAGGAGACCACATAGTGTTTTCTGATTCTTCCTGTACAACATATCTAAGATCTGACCTTTTCTCTCCATTCACACAGGTAATACTCTCCTCCAGGCCCTCATCCCCTCACACTTTAACTACTACAACCTGCTCCTTCCTGAACTTGACAATTTTATATACATTCAGACTGCTGCTGCAAGGATCATTTTCTTAGCTTGTTGCTTTGATCTTGTCACCCCCTTATTACAGCCCTCTATTGTCAAGGAAACTATTTTTAAGGCCTTTCATGAGCTACCCCTATCCTACCTGTCAACTCTTGTACACATTCAAGATATCAACTCCTGTCTCCACTCCGCCAATGATGCCAGACTCCATTGCCCATTTGACAAATTTTCCAACAAGAACCATTGCTCTTTTTGTCATGCCAGCTCTTATGCCTGGGAAGACTGCATACAAACATCTGTAATGCTACCTCAGTGTTCTTATTCAAATCCCTCCCCAAAACTCACTTCCACCATAATGCCTAAAAAAAAATCCACAATGGGTAGGCAGCTGGTGTGCTGTGACTGCTCCTTACCAGGCTGTTCATAGTTGTCTTACTGTTACTTTGTGTTTCCCATATCTGTCTGTATCCACCAGTTGTCTCCCCTCTTACATTTGCATTGTAATGTCTTTGGGGCAGGGACCATCTTCTTGTTATGTGTTTGCCACTATGCCTAGCTCAATGGGGCCCTGATTCTAGATTGGGGTTTTCAAGCACCCTAAATGATGTCCTTGGAGCCAAAATATTCAAATCTAGGCAGAACTAATTTAGTTCATATCCTCAAGCCAGATACATTGAGTTCTATGCACTTTAGGTTTTTCAGGTAAGACCTTAAAAAACTGAAGCTCTGTCTGGTTCGTGTGGATGTTAAAGAGCCCATGATACATTTTGCAGGAGCAGGAGTTTTGGTTTTGTGTCGTATTTCCACTCCCCCTCTGCTGTGCAGTGACCTGTGCAGCACATGGCTGCTGCTGGTACTCCAGAGACCACTGCAAGTCAGCGGTGCTGTGTGTACAATAAATAATCTGTGAAGTACTTTGAGATGATAGATGCTACAGATATGCAGAGTACTATGGAGACTTAGAGCAACAAAACTGCCTAGAAACAAACTGCTTTTTCCTCTTGTCAGTGTGGCAAGTTCCATTTGAACAGTAGCTTGTGGGCTGGCTGTTAACTTTTTTGGGGGGCGAGGGAATTTGCTGTATTGCTGTGAGCTATAATTCAATATTTTTTAGAGATTACTTTTGCTCTAACATATCTTTTAATTATGTCTGCAAAGTGGCTGCAAAAATTTCAGTGGACAACTGGAGCAATGGAAACATTTCCCTGCAAATTCATTTCTACATGGGTCTGGAAGCATTCAACCTGGTCTGGAAGCTCAGCTCCCCAAGTAGTCTCTTTTTAAGGAAAGGATAACATTCAAAGATCTTTTACATTTTTTGTGGCCTATCCTGCAAATAAATTTTCCATATGAACCCAGTTTTCTAAGGGCTAGACTGTACTTTTTTCCTGTCAACATGGTGGCACATAGCTGCTGTACCCCAAGAGGAACCCAAGAAGGAAATGGGGCTCAGAGGCACAAGTCCTTTCCTACTCCCCCTCACTTCCAGGTGGTAGTAATCTGCTGCTACACACCCTCTCACATCTTAGCTGTTCTGGCTGGTGATGTAAGGCAGGGCAGCAGAGATATAGGGAGTTTGTGCAGAGGCAAGGAAGGGGTTTTACTCCTCTACTTAACACCTTGTACAATCCATAGTCTGGACCACCATCTCCCCCTAGCTACTACAGCTCTTGAATCTAAAAATGATTATTAGAAGTCCTGAGATGATTACACTGCAGGACAAAGTGTGGGGGGAAAAAAGGAAACAAAATGTACCTCCCCCCATCCCTAATAATCTCATAAGTATCTGAAACTCCAGAGTTTCAACTGGGTCTTAAATTAAAGATAAAGAGACTTTGCAAACAAAGATGGAAACACATGAAAATATTTCTGATTTGTAATTTGATACTTTGACTTGCCAAGGAAGCTACAGGTTTAATCCCCTAAAAAGACTTTCCCCCTTTCCTTTTAAAATATGTATTGTATAAAAAAACCTGCCTCCTATACAAGTTAAGTTGTTTTGCATCCTTGTGAAGTTCATGGACATTTAAATTACTCAGGGGTATTGTAACAGCACATTTCTTCACACTGTAATTGTAACACTTTTATTGGTAGAGGATAAAAATAATGTCATGGCTACTTTATGAGAAGTAAAGAATTTTTAATTGGCAAAGGCATGTCCATATCTTTACTGATGTTTCTTGGATTATGCAAATATGCTTACATTCTTTCTGGGGTCTGATTTACCATTGTACTATGGTTTTATGCATTGATTTCACTGGAATTTGACTAGCAGGAAACATAACAGTAAATGAGGCCCCCAATCTTTTAAAACATAAAGAAGAGATTTAGATAAAGATATTGGAGACCTGGAAAACTATCCTTATTTTGTAAGGTTCAAAAATGTATTTTCCAATATTGAGAAAAGAAAGGGAAAAAAAAAACTATGAACCTCAAAGAGGAAAGATAATGGTCAGGATGAACCTATGGATGATTTGCCTGGTTCATTGCAATGTGTAAGAATTTGGTTGTAGCAGTTAAATAGGAGAGAAATTCTAACCTCTGAATCTGGTTTCTGATGGCTTTTGGTAAGAATGACAACCCTCAGAAAGCATCATGCCAAATAATAGCAGATTAAGGCATTTACAAACTCAATTAACAATTTTCATTCATGTAGTGTTAAGACCAAGTTATCCAGCTCTCAAAATTCAGAAAATGTAATATCAATACTGAAAACTCAAAACACATGAAAGGTAGGGAGTGAAGACGAGAAAAGCTATAAAACCACTGTGTTGTTTTTATTATTATCATTACCATTATAAACCTAATATTGAACCCGCCCCCAACTTCCTTAAAGCAGCTCCTTGCCACCTAATGTGTGGTGTTTGTGGTCTATAGAAAAGGAAGCATTTGGGAAAATATCTCAGGATAATAAGACAAAGGAGATATCAAACTTGGAAGAAGAAGGTGTTTACACTTTATGAAACATACTCTAATGCTTTCCACAAAGTTTTATCTAAACAATGGCTAAGTCTATAAATTCACATTAATTTTATTCATTAGTTCCAGATGAGATCTGTTCCATTGCACTGATTTATTGCATTGCACATATTTATGATAAGGTTTACAATAGTCCACCAGGAGCCAAATCCTAGGTCTTTATTTTGTTCTCAAACAGGAGATGTAATGTAGATGTACTGTGCAGGTAAGTTAACTGGGCATGCTTGAGGAGCACAGCCTTCCTTCCTTCCTTCCTTCCTTGCTTGGTAGTTTGTTGTTAAAATATTCATTGTCACCATTAAAAATGCACTGCACAGTCACAAAGGCTGAAATTCACTCCAGGGCACAAAGGCAGAATAAGGTCTATGCATAACTGAAGTCTCACTTTCCTACTCCCCCTCAACCAACCAACAGGACTCCACTGGCCATCACATACAGTCCCCAGCTAAAACCTCTCCAAAGCATCATCAGGGACCTATAACCCATCCTGGACAATGATCCCACACTTTCACAAGCCTTGGGTGGCAGGCCAGTCCTCGCCCACAGGCAACCTGCCAACCTGAAACATATTCTCACCAGTAACTGCACACCGCACCATAGTAACTCTAGCTCAGGAACCAATCCATGCAACAAACCTCGATGCCAACTCTGCCCACATATCTACACATCAGCGACACCATCACAGGACCTAACCAGATCAGCCACACCATCACCGGTTCATTCACCTGCACGTCCACCAATGTAATATACGCTATCATATGCCAGAAATGCCCCTCTGCTATGTACATTGGCCAAACTGGACAGTCGCTACGGAAAAGAATAAACGGACACAAATCAGATATTAGGAATGGCAATATACAAAAACCTGTAGGAGAACACTTCAACCTCCCTGGCCACACTATAGCAGATCTTAAGGTGGCCATCCTGTAGCAAAAAAACTTCAGGACCAGACTTCAAAGAGAAACTGCTGAGCTTCAGTTCATCTGCAAATTTGACACCATCAGCTCAGGATTAAACAAAGACTGTGAATGGCTTGCCAATTACAGAACCAGTTTCTCCTCCCTTGGTTTTCACACCTCAACTGCTAGAACAGGGCCTCATCCTCCCTGATTGAACTACCTCATTATCTCTAGCTTGCCTGCATATATATACCTGCCCCTGGAAATTTCCACTACATGCATCTGACGAAGTGGGTATTCACCCACGAAAGCTCATGCTCCAAAATGTCTGTTAGTCTATAAGGTGCCACAGGACTCTTTGCTGCTTTTGAAGTCTCGCTGAACCTCAAGGCTGTAACATTCTACTATACAAAGGTCAGATCAGTCAAGCTAAACCTACATATTATTTCTTCTTCAAGAAATGGGCTAAATTTCCCCTTTACTCTATTTTTGTTTAACTGTTTCCCACTAACTCTTCCTTTTTAACTCGGCCATGTCCCACTGATAACAGTATGTTGTCAAACCCAAATCCTCAAATTTGAATTTTGCAGCTGGGACTTTTCATATACTTGAATGTGGAAAACAAAAATTGCTCTCATTGTTTTTGTTTTGTTTTGTTATGCCTTTAAATCAGCTAGTAAACACAAGCAAAAGCTAGAGAGTGTCAAGATGAATTCAGTGCATTGTTTTACAGTTCTAAAGTTACAGTTCTTACTCCAGGAAAACTTTGAATCCGGTGTGGTTTTGCTTGAATAAGAAATGTTGGATTTTACAATATGAGGTTGCTCAGGTTTAAGTTTTTTAGCATTATTGTTCCCCTCTTCCTTCCAACTGAACTTTAATGAGTATCTAGTCCATGTATGGGGTGACCTGTGAGAGGGAGTTCTACCCAAATAAACACTGATATAAACAATAACATAATTAAAAAGTTACCTAATATTTCTTATTCCTAGGAGTTCTTCATTCCTTTCCCAGTGTTTAGCAGTTGCTTTGGCTGCATATCTCCCTTTTTTAACTCAATGTCAAGTCACTGTGTCAATTCTGAGACACAAAGTGAGATGAACAACTAAATAGATGGATGCCAAGGGAGTAATTTACTTAGCAACAGTAACTATGTGAAAGTTTTTCAGAAATGTCTCCCTGTGCGTGTGGTGCTTAAATGGTTTGGATTTTAGGGGATTGTGGAAATGGCTACTAGGATTCTTGCCAAATAAAACATCAGATGATAAGCCCCTCTCCCCCCTCTATTCACACTAAGATCTATATTGCCATCAACATATAGGGGATTTCATGCACATAACCTCCATAAATGCTAGCAGGACTGTTGCATGTAAATCTGTTTAAAAAGTACATTTTCCCCTTCCCTTTAGTGTATTAATTATAACAAATATTTGTTCATGGGAAACATTTAAGGATAATCAATACTGAGCTGTATCCTTCTTGAATATTCTTTGGCTGAGTGCTGCATGCATACATAATACTGTACAGTGTGTATTACAATAATCCTAACCCTGGAAGAAAGGATAAAGAGACAAGAGAGATTACATTGTGCTATTTAACAATGCCCTATTCCTGCTGTATCAGGAATGGATACTGCTGACAGAAGAGCACAGGGGATCAAACCCCAGACAGCATGTAACCCAATCCTGGGCAGACTGTAATTACTTTTGAAAGGTACTATTGAATGGAATTGAAACTGACTTCAGGTTAACATATAATGGCCCAAATTCTGCTCTTAGTTACACCAGCATAAATCCAGAATAACTCATTTGATTTGTCAACTGAGAGCAGAATGCAGACCACTATGTTTAAATCCAAAACAATTAAATGTAATATACACTAAAGCAGAATCTCCCAGTGGAGTCACAATTTTCTAGACATCTTCTTCCCTCCACTTCCCCCTCCCTTTCTCCTCCCCCAAACCTAGTTTCTCCTCCTTCATTCCCCAGAAACCGCCAACCATCCCCCATCCAGATCACAGATATTTGCTCTATTCCTCTCTGAATATTCCACTTCCCCTAAGTTTCCCTCATGAATTTACACTCATTAACAGTGCCCCCTTCTGGCACCCTTCAAGTTACATCTTCTCTTACACAGAAGCCCTCTTTTCCTCTCAAGGTCCTGCATCCTCCCTGCCTCTCCTCAGTCTCACTTCAAGTCCTCCCTACAGCTCTGCCTCTCCCGCTCCAGCTCTCTTCCAACACAAGTCTCTGGCTTCCTTTCCCCACAGTGTACTAATGCATAGGGTCCTATCTTGTATTTGTTCCCAGCTCCCATTTCTTCCACCCCCAAGGTGCCCCCCTATTAGTCCCTCTACCCTGTGCTCCTCTGGATCTGTACACAAGGTGGTCCCACTCCCACAAAGTTCCTTGTGTCCTTTCCTGGCTGTACCTGTTTCCCTTCTCCAATGCCCCCCATCCAATTCACCTTAACTCACCATAAATGTTCCTCTCCTCAAACTGCCTACTGAACCCTCCCTCAATCTAGAGTCCACCCCCTTTCCCAGGTTCCTATTCTGTACTTGCCTTCTAGAGGTCAAGGGTGGTGTTGATACCAAAAAACTGGGGGAGAAGGTGAGTGCGCTGTGAGTTAATAATTTTGCATGACATGTGAGAGAGCTGCTTCCTTTTAACTTCAGGTACTTCATTACAAAGGAAGGAAATCAAAAGGAAAAAGAATGCTTCCCTGTCCAGAGTATATAACTTTATTTGCCCCCTCCATAAAGACAGCAAAAACAGTCACTAAACATTTTCAAATCACTTTATCCAAACTCCAGCAGTTTTCTAACTGTAAATCACCATACTCAAATCACCAGCAAAATCCCACTGCCAGATCCAGATTTTTGCAGTGCTCTTGCACCAGAGTGGGTTGAGTTCTTGGGATCTTTGGTGAAATTAATTGCAGTAGCTGGGTGTGCTCCATTTATGCAATTGAACTTGAGGGCTGGATCTGGCATGATTCAGCTTTTATTCAACTTCTTGTATCCAAACTAATTATTAGGGGGGAAAAGCACCTCTTGAGGGGGAGGGGGAAGCACCAAACCAACTCCCTAGCCCCCCCAAAAGCTTGCCTTTCAGACAACACATCGTAGTAAGTTTAAGTGTTGATTGATAAACATGCCATTGGGTTGCTGGCCATGTGCACACAGTACTTTGTGTTGTAGCTCGATAGAGCTACTGGGAAAAAATTAAATTCACAATGAAATAAATATTGCAAAGCATCTGCTGTGCACAGGGTGGTGTTGCTGCACCCCTTCAACTCAATATGACCCTTCAGCTATCTGTGGACACACAGACCATATCTAACTCTAATCACAGTTGTGATATTCTACTGCAAGGCAGACAGATCCCTCTGTAGAGTGGAGCAGCTCCCTGGTTTGCTCAAACCCTGAATTTCTGGCGCAAAGGCGGCCAGAACAGGTAAGCCTGGCAGCCTGGCCTCCTGCCCTGGACAGTGGAGTCTGGGGGCTCTTTCGCCCTTGATTCAGACTTGATGCCAGAGGTAGTTAAGGTTTTGGCAGAGCTGCTAGCCGAGGAGGGACACTTACGAACCTGAATACCACAGGGCAACTGCTCTTGTGACTCCCGCCAGACAGGGGAGCAGTTACACTGGAACACATCATTAACATTTTTTCCCCAAGAATCAAACAAGCACCCCCTTAGTCACAACAGCACACTGCTCAAGGGCTTTCCAGGTGCTTCCCCAACTCTTCTGCAACCATACCCTCTTCCCTAGAACTTTCTTTTTCTTGCCCTTTGCCAGAGCTCCAAACCTTAAAGAGACAGGACTCTGGAAACCATAGCCCTGCCATTCTATCTAGTTCCATGTAAAACAGATACCATCAAGAAGGGGGAAAAAAGGCCACATTTGCACCAGCATAGACATTGTCTTTTGAGTGCTACTGGCTCCTCCATGCTGAGAAGCAACCCTGAGGGGTGTGGGTGGGTGTGTTTTGTTACAGGAGTGATGCAGTAAGCAGATAGTGTTGTAGGGAAGAAGTATTCATTGAGCATGCAAAGAGGGCAGCACGACATGGGGAGAGGCCTGTCTTTGATTAGCAGGACCTTCGCCTGGCTTGCACTTCTGAGCTTCCCAAGCAGGTCCCTGCTGAAACTCCCACCCTCTTTCTTCAGTTCCACATATCATAGCATTGGTTGCTTCTCCAGGCATGTCAGTCAGGCTCCTAGCCCACTCACAGCTTCTTCTCTTCTCTGCCCTGCTCCTCACTGGCATCCGCTAGGGCTCAGGCACAGAGCTTAGGCTGGTGGTTTCAGTTTCATCTTCCCAACTACTACGTGCTGCCCAGTGAAGCAGTCTGGGAGCTGATGCTGGTGGTCCTTGTATAGAATTTGTCAGTACTGAAGTTCCAATATGATATCTTGAATTAGGGCTGGATTCTGACTGGCGCTTATGGGGGCAGGGGGTAAGGAATGTTTGGTACCCCAAAGGGTAGGAAGTAGCAGACAGCAGGCAAAAGAATGACTCTATTCCTCATGCAACAGCTAGGAGTATTGCCTGGCCACCTAGGCAGCGGGTGTACTGCATTCAAGGAAGGAGTATACAGAATTTACGGGCCCTGAAAATCAGGAGATTAGCTCAAAAAATCCAGAGATTATAGAAATAATAAATGTTGGGCTCTTTTTACTTGCTTTCTGTGGGGTTAGAGCCTTCACATTTTCAAGCTTTTAGCTGCTAAAATGAGACTAAAAATGTCTTTCTTTTTAAATATAAAATGAAAGAGGAAATAAGGGATGATGTGTTGCTATACCACCCTAGGAGATTCCAGGGAGCCATAATCCTTTCCCTGCCCCCCTACCCCTGCCCCACCCTCACATGCTGCCAGGGGACAGTAATGTCACCTGCAAATTACTCCATCCCCTGCACCAGGTCACTGCATTGGTGCATGTGCTGGAGTCAAGGCAAAGCCCTTCCCCACCACTGGATCAGGTATCTGATGGAGCCACTTCCCTCTCCTTCCATACCACCTATTCCCAGGAGCAGGGGATGAGGCATGGGAAACTGTAAGCAGGCATTTAACCCAGACTTCAGGCAGGGAGTTCTTATTCCCACTTGCTTGCTTGTGCAAGCGTGCAGTCTAAATCTCAAGCTAATCCTCATGTCTGTATGCACGTGTTCTCCATGTACACACTTTTATTCCCATTGCCAACACAGCTGAGTCTCTTGAGCACTTTATTGTTTTTAATTACAGCTGTGAACCACTTTCCTAATGACTGAGTTGTTTAAAAAAATGTGTCATAGGTAACATTGTGTAACTTCATAGCACAAAGGACATTTTACATGTCACAAAAGTGTTTCCAGCTGAGTAACTGTTTATGACCCTGTACTGAGAGGCATATAAAAACTCCAGTTGCTTTAATATTCTCTTTGCAGATAAAGTTGCTGTCATTCAGTTCTACCCTTTTCTGCGTGGCTACGTTTGCTTATATTCTTGGTTTTAAGGAGCAAAATCATTATTTAAAAATGCATATTATATTTCCACAGAGACAGAAGGTCGGAGAGGGGGACCAGCTATATATATCATGAATTTCTAACTTCAGCAATGATCATACAGTAAGTTCATTTAAAACTATTTATATGTAAACATATATTTTAGTCAAAGCAATTGAAAAAACATATAAGACCAATCTTGCTTTCTGTAACACTGGTGTAAATTCATTTTAACCTTTCTGAAGTCAGTGATGTTAATCTGGATTTACAGCAATAAGCAGAAATTGGCCCATTGTTCAGATCGTAATCTTTCTTTAAAAGACAATCTAAGTGATTGCTGTGCTGAGATATCATTCCTCACTGCACCAACTCTAAAAGGCAGTATTCCTCGGATTTATGTTGCAGTGCCGGCAAATCAATATTCCTAGGGTTGTGATTCTGGGATTTACATCTGAAAACATATCTGTGCCCCCTAAGGATGTGGGAAAGACATTAATACTATCAAGAAACACTAGCCGTGGCTTTGTGGTCTGTATTCTAATATACCTCTACCTTGATATAACGTTGTCCTCGGGAGCCAAAAAATCTTGCCGCATTATAGGTGAAACTGTGTTACATCAAACTTGCTTTGATCTGCCAGAGTGCGCAGCCCCGCCCCTCCGGAGCGCTGCTTTACTGCGTTATATCCAAATTTGTGTTATATCGGGTCATGTTTTATTGGGGTAGAGGTGTACTGGGAGGATATTTTGAATTTTAATAGTAGAATTTGCAACATCTAAAAATATCTAAAGTGTTAAGAATTAAAGCTATTCTCCCTTTTGCCGCCACACAATGTACAACCCCAATATGGGCATTTTTCTTCCTTTTTGTTTTTGTTTTCCTTCAGACTATTCTTTTTCTTTTTCTTGCTTGTCTTTGTTTGTACTGTTAACTTTTCTGCTTGTAGTTTTGTCCTTGCTTTTGCCATTCTTGCTCACTTTGAAATGAGTTCATGTTGCATACTTTTTTCTTTCCTGCTTCACTTTCCATATCTTTCCTTAGCACAGTTTTATATTTCCTTTTTAGTCCTTGATTGGGTTTATATTTTATTTTTAATTTACCGGTTCTTTGTTTTTCCTGGCTTCTGTGTGTACTTTGCTTTTTGTCTTTTGGTGCTTTGTTTGCGCTATATTGATTTTTCCTCTCTTCTGTGTTCTTTGTTAGAAGATACTCAGACTAATTCTGCCTTCAGAAACATGAATGTAACCTCTGTTAACTTCATTGAGATTTGTACCCAAACATGTCAGGGCACTATTGGGCCTAGTTTCTGAATTTTTTAGTCTGCTTATTTTTTTCCTCCAATTCTTTCTTTCTTTATTTTTGTTTATTTAATGTATTGCCTCTCTGTCCTTCTTGTTTTGTTGTTTATCCTTGTGAGAAATTTTTTTAAACTGTGATAGGAATGGGGTCTTGCTAGAAGTTTTACAGTGAAGTGGAGTAAAAGAGAGCGAGTGAATGAGTAGCTTTAAGGATAATACTGTTTCCTTATTCTAATAAAGTTCCTTGCTCAGTGTTGGAAGAAAGCATTTCTTCTGGTGTTACCTTACCATTGTCCCATAACAAACCTCTGTAGTTTCATTCTTCTATTTTCACTGGGCTTTAAAGTGATTTGCTGAGGCAGGGCTCTGTGAAAGATGATCAGGTGTGCACTGATAACTCCCTGCTCATTCATGACACTCATTCATCAGTGAACTGCTGGGCACTGATTCACAAGTGGGTGCCTAGTTACTTCCTACAAAGCCTCTACATCTGCTATTTCAGACAGAGCAAGGGGGAGAGCATAATGACTTCCTGTGGACAAGGAATGGGTGACTAATTTTAGATGTGTTGAGCCATCACACATTTCTTGGATTCAAAAAATCCAAATGGAAATGCATTGGGGAAAGGGTGCAGCAGAACAGTGAGAAATTTCAGCAGTAGGTTTTTCTCTTTTCTTTCCCTCTTCCCTGCTAGCAATAAGACAAGTAACGATGGAGGAAAGCAGTAGACAGCCGTGCAAATAAAGGAACTGATTATCGGATACTCCATTCTAACACTTGTAATGGGGATGGGATTAAAAAAAGCTTAAAGACACATTTTTGCTCCCTATATCTGGGGACCCTGTATGGGCCTGCCTGGATTGTTCCCATGTAAATTAGAGCAGGGACTTGAACTCGGGTTTCCAAAATTCCAAATGAGAGTCTGAACCATTGGGGTCCAAAGTCAATCTCTCTCACTGCTGCAATGAATAGTTATATGTTTTATACAACATGGAACTGCTTCCACAGGAGACAGCCCCAGAACACCCCATAGCCCAGTAATTAGGTCATTCATCTACGAGATGGGTGACCTGGGTGTGTAGTGTCCCCTCTCCACTTCAGGCTGAGGGGGGGATTTGAACCTGGTTGAGTGCCCTAACTACTGAGCTATTGGGTAGAAGACCACCACCACCAGTGCCAATATTCTGTGCCAGCCCTGATCTGATAGACCTATTCTAAGGTGACCTCTGAGAACCTTTACCAGACTGAGCCCTATAGGCAAAATGGGCAGAGAATGTCTAGTTTGTGAATTCCATAGAGGCTTAGATGTGAATTAGGCATGAAGCTACTTAGTGGTGTCCAGACCAAAGCAGCTGTGTGCCTGCCCGGCAGCAGAAATGTAGGTATTATGGGGACTTTACCTTTGAAAATGTAGGTATCTAAGGAATTTATGTGCCTACAAAGTTAGGCAGCAACTGAGTCAGGTTTTGGAAGATCTCAGTTTTGGATTTAGGCTTCTAAATCCCCCTTGTGAATCCCACCCACAGTAACTTGCTCCTGTCCACAGTGAGTCAGTGAGACCTCGAAGGTTAGACCTCAGGTTTTATGACAGTCTGGTGCTTTAGCCTCTTGATCCCACTGCCTCACTATAGGATTTGCCTTCGGCCCTGTGTGAAGGCCTGGAGTCTAAATTGCTAAGTTCTGAACATCAGCAAACTGCTAGTGTATGGAGGAAAATTATTATCTCTAGCTGTCACAAATACAGAGTTTTAACAATCCATGAAGCATAGCCTCTAAAGCAGCACCACTACTGCAAACATAGGGATGGTCCTCTAGAGAATATGTGAAATTGGAAAAAGAGAATAGTTCTCTAGAGAATCACACACTGCAATACTCAGCTGGTGTGCATGGCAAAAAAATATGAATAAAGGTCCATTAGGTACGGATTTCATTCTATTTCTGTCATTACCTTAAAAAAATTGGTTTGGCTTTTATTTCTTTATTTTTTACTGTGTAGCCTGCTTTAAAGGTTAGGGATGTGCTGAATAACATTGATGTCTAATGTTTTTTTCTGGGGTTGCTGGAGCACCACAGTGATGACCAGCAATAACAGCCATTTAAATTATAGCCTGAACCCACAGAGGCAAAGTTCACATTAGTGTCAAATTGTAGCCTGTGTCCTGTCAAAAAATTGACAAGATGTACACTTTCAAGGGACCCAAAACAAGGTTCAAGTGTGTACATTATGAGAATAATGGGAATATTAGTGGTGAGCAGTCTCAAGGAGATAATGGGTGATTAGTGACATGGCCCTTTGGAAGTGTGTTGGTATAATCATGTTAAAAGTGCCTATTGGAACACAACCTACTGCTGAATTGGCACCTATGCTGCTAGTTTGGGGGCAGCAGTGTAAAAGTTGTCATTCTTTCCCTTGAGCCATCCCACTCTACTCCCTTCATTTGCCTCTTCCTCTCTCTCTCTCTCCTCCCATTCACTCTCACATCCTCCCCTTCCTTGCCCCCGAAGTTTAAACATTAAATTTTACCTAAGAAACTTGTCAGCCCTGAGTCTGCTGCAGCCATGGTTCCCATAAAATGACAACATTTGTCTTCAGCTAGCACATTTCACTATATTTAGGACCTACAAATGGAATTGTTATAGAACTTGGTTACAACATTAATGTATCCTGAGCTGTTACATTGTGATTCCAATTTGTAGTGCCGAGTGATGGTCTTCTGTTATCTTTTCTTCCCATTAATCTTCTCCAATCTACTAAAGATAATGGGCTTTTGATGTTTTAAATTTTATTTTGTTGATGAAGTTCAAACTAAGCTCCACTGGGAGTTGGTGAATTCCTGTGATATCACCAAAAAGATCTAGTCACCCAAACATTGATTAAGCAAAGCACAATATATTTCATTATAGTCATACATTTCTGGAGCCCTTTCCATTTCTGCTATATATTTTTGAGGTAGGGTGACTAGAACTGAATACATTAGGTCAGGAAAAAGTGCACCACTGATTAATATAATGGCATTACAATATTATCGCTATTATTTTCTATCCCTTTCTACATCTATGCTAACATTATGTGATCTCAAGCTGTCCCTCCTCCAGTTCAGCTGAAATTTCTGCCATGTTTTGCTAAGTACATTTTATTGGACATTTTGTTTTTTCCATCAGTCCACCTGCGTTCCATGCCTAGTGGTTCTTTTCCTTGTTGTCCTCAGGAGAAAATGGACAGAACAACAGATAGCGGGAAAATAGGAAAAGATGTTTATAATGCAAGAAGTGCAAGAGTTATGCAACTCAAAGCCAGAAAGCCAAAGAGCATCATCCTATTTTCATTGTAAACCACTGGGCCACATCCTGGGAAGCCCCTGGTGTGTGTTTGCACCAGGAAGGGAGGTAATATTTAAAGAGAACCAGAATTGGGCGGAGGAGGAAGCTCACTATTCTTGGTGGCTGTCTTCACAGGTCGTGGCAGTTAGTGGTGATGCAGTTTTGAATCAATTCATAGTGACAGGGTGCAGCAAAAAGAAGAAGAATGGTATATGTGAGAGGGGAAATTTTGATAAATATTTAAAGAATACATTGGATGAAAGGAAATATGGAAAGGATGATGAGTACAGCTGTGTGGAAAAATCATGGAGAAGGAGCATCTGAAACTTGGAATGTAAATCACAGACTGAAAGACTATAAGGGACCAATGTGATCACCTGGTCTCCCCTCCTGTATAACACAGGTCACAGGACTTCCATGAATTAATTCCAGAAAATCCACTGCAATCCCTGGAAAAAATGTTTCTGTGGTTAATTACTCTCATTATTAAAAACAGTGTGCTTAGTTTTTCTATGTTCAGTTTCCAGGGACTGAATCTTGTTACACCTTTATCTGCCAGTTTGAAAACTTGTATGTTATCAAATTCTGTTCCTTATGTAGATGCTTATAGACTGTAATCAAGTTACCCCTTGACCCTCTCTTGGTTAAACTAAACAGATTGAGCTACTTGAGTCTTTCATTATAAAGTATGTTTTCTAGTTCTTTAATTATTATTGTGCATCTTCAATGAATTTTCTCCAATTAATCAACTGAACTGTAGATACCAGAACTGGAAACAGTATTACCATACTGGTTGCACCAGTGCTGAATACAGAGATCATATCACCTGCCTATTCTTACTTGAGATACTTCTATTTATTCATCCATTAGCCCTTTTGGCCATAATGCCATAGTGAAAGTTCATGTTCAGGTGATTATCCATCATGACTCCCACGTCTCTTTCAGAGTCATTGCTTCCAAGGGTAGAGTCCCCCATCCTGAATCATGAATTGTTTTGCAAAACTGCTTTTTAAAAAGTGTTCTGAGGCTGAGATCTTATCTGACAAGGTTCAGCCTGCAGCAAATGCTAATGTCTAAGGGTAAACCCTCCTAAAATAGGAGTCTGTGTCAAGGAAGACCCTTATTTGACTCTGTTATATACAACCTGAGAAAATACTACCCTCAGCAGTAAAGGATATTCACAGTATTACTTGTTTTTTTTGTTTGTTGTTTGTTAGTTTCTTTTCATATAACAAACTGGAGTCAAGATATACTGATTCCCTGTGCAAACAATAACATTACATCTATTACACACATACAAACATGGCCCCAAAACCATAACAGAAGGGCAAACACTAAATGAAAAAATAGCAAGGAAGTCTCACATGCATAGGACTGTTTATTAAAATTGAATTCCGTATCCCAAAGTATTTTTACTTCAGGAACCACACACTCTATAATCTGCTCCTCCTGGCAGATTCGAGACCTGTTTCACATATCTCTGACAGAAGTAATAATTCATTTAAAATGCTTTAAAGTCATATTCAGAGAATGTGACAAATTGAGAAATATTTATTTCACAGATATGAGCTAAGTAATGAGAAGCAGAGAAACATGTTTGTTCATAACTTGTAGCCTAGTTGCACATTAGAAAACAATGTACATCTAGCTGACTGGAAGTTAGCTAATGTAACGCCAATATTTAAAAAGGGCTCTAGAGGTGATCCCGGCAATTACAGACCGGTAAGTCTAACGTCAGTACCAGGCAAATTAGTCAAAACAATAGTTAAGAATAAAATTGTCAGACACATAGAAAAACATAAATTGTTGAGCAATAGTCAACATGGTTTCTGTAAAGGGAAATAGTGTCTTACTAATCTATTAGAGTTCTTTGAAGGGATCAACAAACATGTGGACAAGGGGGATCAAGTGGACACAGAGTACTTAGATTTCCACAAAGCCTTTGACAAGGTCCCTCACAAAAGGCTCTTACGTAAATTAAGCTGTCATGGGATAAAAGGGAAGGTCCTTACATGGATTGATAACTGGTTAAAAGACAGGGAACAAAGGGTAGGAATTAATGGTAAATTCTCAGAATGGAGAGGGGTAACTAGTGGTGTTCCCCAGGGGTCAGTCCTAGGACCAATCCTATTCAATTTATTCATAAATGATCTGGAGAAAAGGGTAAACAGTGAGGTGGCCAAGTTTGCAGATGATACTAAACTACTCAAGATAGTTAAGACCAAAGCAGATTGTGAAGAACTTCAAAAAGATCTCACAAAACTAAGTGAATGGGCAACAAAATGGCAAATGAAATTTAATGTGGATAAATGTAAAGTAATGCACATTGGAAAAAATAACCCCAACTATACATACAATATGACGGGGGCTAATTTAGCTACAACGAGTCAGGAAAAAGATCTTGGCGTCATCGTGGATAGTTCTATGAAGATGTCCACGCAGTGTGCAGAGGCGGTCAAAAAAGCAAACAGAATGTTAGGAATCATTAAAAAGGGGATAGAGAATAAGACTGAGAATATACTATTGCCCTTATATAAATCCATGGTACGCCCACATCTCGAATACTGTGTACAGATGTGGTGTCCTCACCTAAAACAAGATATTCTAGCACTAGAAAAGGTTCAGAAAAGGGCAACTAAAATGATTAGGAGTTTGGAGAGGGTCCCATATGAGGAAAGATTAAAGAGGCTAGGACTCTTCAGCTTGGAAAAGAGGCGACTAAGGGGGGATATGATAGAGGTATATAAAATCATGAGTGATGTTGAGAAAGTGGATAAGGAAAAGTTTTTTATTTATTCCCATAATACAAGAACTAGGAGTCACCAAATGAAATTAATAGGTAGCAGGTTTAAAACAAATAAAAGGAAGTTCTTCTTCACACAGTGCACAGTCAACTTGTGGAACTCCTTACCTGAGGAGGTTGTGAAGGCTGGGACTATAACAATGTTTAAACAGGAACTGGATAAATTCATGGTGGCTAAGTCCATAAATAGCTATTAGCCAGGAAGGGTAAAGAATGGTGTCCCTAGCCTCTGTTCATCAGAGGATGGAGATGGATGGCAGGAGAGAGATCACATGATCGTTGCCTGTTAGCGTCACTCCCTCTGGGGCACCTGGCATTGGCCACTGTTGGTAAATAGATATTGGGGTAAATGGACCTTTGGTCTGACCCGGTATGGCCATTCTTATGTTCTTATGTTATGTTCTTATGTCCTAAAAAAACATAAAATATAAGGTAGTAGGAAATCACTGAATACAACTCTATCAGCTTTGACCATGTAGACAGTTACATGTGTTGGCAATATACAAATTTGGCAATAATCAGCATGTATTTATAGAAAAAAATCAGATTAATCTATTACACACCCCAGTGGTTTGAGAATCTAGGACATTCCAGAGAAGTACACACACATGGGGCTGGTCTACACTATCATTTAAGTTGATGTAACTTATGTCACTCAGGAGTGTGAAAAAGACACCTCTTGAGCCAGGTAAGATGCATTGACCAAAGCACTATCCATACTAGTACTACGTCAGCAGGAGACACTCTCCCATTGGAGTGATTATGCCGACAGGAGAGAGCTCTCCATTGGCATAGCGCATCTTCACTAGATGTGCTACAGGGGCTCAGCTGCATTGCCCATACTGTGTTCTCTAACAGATCTCTTGTAAGCAAGAAAGAAAGAGGGTATTTGGGTTGAAGAACAGGTCTGAGTGCTAATTCTCTCCTCTGCAACACTGGTACAACTGGTACTACATGGACTTTAGTGGAGTTGTAACAAGGTGGAGAATTTGACTTTTTATTTGTGATCTTGGGTAAGTCTATTGACTTTTCTGGGTAAAAACTTGGCCCTACTGAAGTCACATTCCCACTGAGTTTAACGGGGCCAGGATTTTCACCCTGTGTCCAGTTTCTGCATCTCTATAATTCCTTACGTCAAAGGGATGGTATGAGGTGTAGTTCATTAATTAGTCTTAACTGCTCTGAGGTCCTCAGGTGTTGTAGAATTATTATTATTTTATTATTTTAATTGATAAATGTTATTGGTATGCACCCATTCAAGGCACAGCGTAACGTTGCAAAAAATCATATATAATTAACTGCTCATCCCACTCTAAAGATATATATTCACACCCACCAGCAAGCATAATAATAAAAGAAAACCCATTCCTCAGAAGACATAATAAACATTAATGTCAACCCTCCATCCCTCAATCCGCCTTCTTTCCAAAGGCCCAGGAATGATAGGCTTCTCAGTATGTCCAGAATGTTATCAAATCGGAGAACTGAAGGGTTTCAAGGGGAACAGATTCCAAAGCTGAAGGGTCGTCACAGATAATGCCCTATTACCAACCTCTTTTCTTTTCACTTGAAATACAAAGCAAATACAAATGTTTGGATAGAGAGGAGAAAGGAAAAGATTAAATATGCCTTTCTTGCCATTAAATTTACAAAGCCAATTCAACATGAAATTACAACAATATAAAGTGGTTTGGAACAATTCCCACCAGGATTCACATTTTCGCTACTGTGGGATCTGCACATGTCTGTTATAACCATTTCTTTCTATTTGTAGAGAAAGTACATTATAATTATTACTGGTGCTCATAATATTTAAATTAAAGTCCCGAATGTCCCCTTAAAAGCATCTTTGGGTTAGCAGTAGTTAAGTACATATCCTGCTTCTGAAGATCTTCAGCTCCTGAATCAATCTCATTAGTTAGTTTTGTGAACTGGGACCTGTGATGTCTTTTCAGATTCCTGTAAAGATGACTAAAGCTGGAATACTTTCAGGTGATAAGAGAAATCTAATCTGCTGTCACTTCAGTTTTTTAACTAAAATCAAGTACTTCAACCTTTCCTTGCAGATTTCCACTTTAAACCTCTCAATTTAAAAGTTAGCACTTATACTCACTCAATATAAATGTTCAAAAGGATTTTACCAACAGTAACTAACCAATCCTTTCAATACCCCCCTGAGGCAGTTAAGTGTTATTATCCACATTGTGCAGAGGAAAAGACAAAGCAGAGGTATTATAAATAACTCACCTAAGGCCACATGTTGAAGAACTGACAGAGAGAGCTAGCTTGCAGATCTCTGGACTCTCCATTTCTGTTCTAGATTCCTTGCTTTTATAAATATATAAGTACTAATTACATAAAACGGCTATAGTTTCAAATTCAAGACTGGGACATATATGTGGCAGATTTATTTAGGGTCATGAAATACTCATATAAAAGAAATAATTATATTCCCTTTGTTATATTTAAAAATATGCGTGTGTTGGTTCTGCTACTCAACAGCAATGTGACCATGTTTCTCAGAGTGAAAGATTTTTTCCCCATACACCTCATCCCAGAGAGACCACAATAGGGGTTTATTACCAGCTAGACTTGGTCATAGACATCTCAGACTCACATTTGAATACTGTTGATTGGTACATGATGACTAGCTTTGACCTTGACAAATTGTTGGTGTAAAACACATACTCACTGTATGGTCAGAGTGAAACAGGTGTGTACAAAGCATTTTAGATCAAGGCAAGGATCTGCCTTGAACAAGCATTTTGCACTTATTCTCATTTTATATAAATGTTTTGATTGATGAACATTCCAGGCATCATGAAAGACATTTCAGACACATCAGGCCATCTTAGGCGAAACAGAAACTTTCCTGATAAAACTGGGATATATGGTTCATTTATAACTATCACTAACTTAATTTTGATGAACTCTTGGACTCACTGAATAAAATGTTATTAAAAAAATCAGAGCATAGCCCTGCAAGGTGCTAAGCATCTCCTGGGATGTCTAGGCACTCTCAACTTGCAATCGATTGAATGGGAAGTGAGGGTACTCTTACCTCCTTGGAGCTGTTTGCCACCTAAAGGGATTGAGCCCAGTGCTTGATATAGGGGGTAAGTCTACAAGGTGTTGCAGATCTGGCAAAATATAAAAAATAAAACACAAGCCGGGTCACTGAGGGGTGCACTTTAAGCACTGTCTTATCAAAGCTGCTCCTTTCATATTCCTTGTAGACACCTCACTTCTTTCACGCCACTTTAAGAAGTGATTGAGCCCTCAGTTCATTCATTGTGCTTTTAACACTAGTTTGTCCAGCTCTGTACTGTCTGTCAAATTCAAGGAGCAATCCATTTCTTTTTTTGCTGTGCTACAACAAGACTGAACATTTTATTGGTTTTTCCAGCAAGATTTTTAACTGCAGGTCGAATTGTCTCTTCTCTTTCAAGACAACCCTGTCTCACCACCGTTCCAAATTACATAAAAATATTACACCCCATTCTTTGGATTGGCAATTTGGTGCACAGCACATCTTGAGCGTGGAGATGGAGCACAAAGATGAATGTAAATCAACTCAGCACCTGCTCCCAGATTCCTGGACTGCAGACTAGAGTGGTTCTAAATTGTGCCAGCTTCAAAGGGTCAGTTTGGCAGCTGAGCTGCCATCTACTGAGCTGATTGTCAGGGCTGCTCAAGTGCTTGCACTAGAGGTTGAACTGCCAACAATATATATGTATATTAGCCTAGGAAATGTGGCTTTTAGAGGGGATTCCTGGGTTTAATTGAAGCCACAGTAATAATAAAATTAAGGATGCAAAACTAGGCAAACATCACTTCTCCCAACCCAATGTGAAGGGAAGGCCATGGGGAGAGACGGGGAAGTTGAAGAGCAAGCCTCCCCTCACTCACCATGCATGGACACCTCCTGTCCTGTGGGGCTGGCCCCAGCTCCCCATTCCAGGTGTTGCAACCTGGCGCACAGGGCATAGCACCAGTCAGGCATGGCCCAGTTGCCACTCTATTTTGATGGGGAGGAGGTGGATGAGCCTTTAGTGGATTTATAACCCTGTGAGCCATATGACAAGGCCTGGAACAGGTTGCCAGGACCAGCCTTATAGGACAGCACCCCCAAATGCAGGGTAAAAGTGGGGTGAGCTTCTCTTCAGGCCCTCCTCCCTATATACACACACACACATACAGAGCCAGGATTCGGGTTATGGTGCTGGGGCAGACAGTGCTGCTGTGGATGATCAGTCTCCCTTTGGCAGTTTAATATAGTCCACCCATTGAACTGGAAGGCTACATTTGTCACTGCTTCTCCTTAAGTTCAAATGTAAGAGGCCTGTGATTTTGGAGTAGAACTTACAGAGCTATAGCCTCACTGTCACAAATATTTAGTTTAGCCAGTGACAGTGACTTCTGTATGTACCAAGCTATGCAGTTATGCAGACATATTGCTGGGACAGCAGGGTTTTTGACTTGGACAAGTAATGAGAAAATATTCCAGCAAAAAGTCATATATTTCACAATTTGTTAGTAAAGATAGAAAAAAAAATCTGCCAGTTTCACATACTGTGTGAGAGATTTCATGATGCTCTGAAAGTTGCTGTTTGTCATTTGAAAACTAAAATAATGGTGTTATGAAGGGTGTTTATTTTTGTTTTGGTTCACTTTTGCTGGTTTACAATAATTCAGTTTAATACTGCAAAATCTTCAAAATGGCACACCAAGATGGAAAAAGAAATATTCTAATTAAACAATTATCAGTGGTTCGCAGGACACATTGTGCTGGCACATGTTCATTTTCATCCTATGCCTGCTTAGCACGTGATTAAGGCTGAGGCTGTGTGGGTCTGTAGAGGTGCCACAGGGAAATTGGACACGGAGATTAATGGAGTAAGAATAAACCAGCTTGACCAGTTTGAGTACCTTGGCGGTTGGATTATAGAAGATGGTGATTTCGAAAATGAAATGCAGTCCAGACCTGGGGAGTTCTGGAAGAGTGGTGAATAATGTCTCAAGGGTTGTGTGTGACAAGTTTATGCCACGGAAACTGAAAGCCCAACCGTACAGAACAATGGTGCATCCCACAACACTGTATGGTACAGAAGCTTGAACAGTAAAGAGACAACAAGATCAACATCTACAGATGTTTCAGATGAGATGTCTTCACAAACTAAAAAGAGTTACCCAAAGGCACAGACTTAGAAATGAAAGCATTAGGCTGGAAGTCAAAATCTGATGTGGCTGACCAAATCCAGGCAGTGTGACTTCACTGGTTTGGACACATACAGAGGGTCAGTGAAGAACACCTGATGAAGATAGCACGGCAGGAGAGGGTGGTAGGAAAATGACCCTGAGGAAAGCTGAGGAAGTGATGGCTGGATTGCATTGAAAAAGATGGTAAGTAAGTGGCCATTGGTGTCACCTCGAACAGATGAAGATGGCATATGCTTGCACAGTGACCCCACATAATGGGATGAGGCGAAGACGACAGAGAAATTGTGCTGGTGCTCATTTTTATTACGTGATTTTCTAGAAAAATACCATTAAGTATTATACAAAGTAGAACAAATAATGATACTACATTAAGATAAGTTTGACTTCTTTAGCAGCTATAACAGAAGAGAAGAGCAGCTTGGAGAAGGCAGAAGGTCACATGGAGGAATATATAGCAGTAAAGACCAATTCACTCTCTACTGAGTTTAGATTTGGCAGACATCAGTGCCATTTCAATAGAAAGAGGGCCTGAGTCTCACGTACAAGGAGGTTCCTTTACACTACTTTGGTACACAATGTGGGCGTACATCTAATTAAACATGCAAGCAGTGTAAAGGGGCCTTGGTGTAAATGACAATCAAACCCTTGTTCATTTTAGATACTATGATGGGATACCTGTGGTGCAACCTGGAACTAGGGTACTACTGTGCCCCCTAAACTCTCCAGCCTGGCATCTTTTACAATGCTTTGCTAGTGACAAAACCTCCGGGTTCTGTTATCACTCAGCACAGAAACATGCTGAGCACCACATGCAGCTAGACTGCATGAATGCTTCCAGAGTCACTCACTAATCACACAGAGAAAGGCACCAGCAAATCTCCCAAGCCCTGAGCCTTGAATCCCAGAATGGTACCATCTTGCCCTGGTCAGAAGCCTGACTAGCGTGAGTTTATTACCCAGTCCACCCCTCCCTCAGTGTGGAGAGGACATACACAAGCCTTTGTAAACTGAGCTCTTTTAGGTACAATATAAAACAGATTTATTAATTACAGAAAAATAGATTTTAAGTGATTATAAGTGGTAGGCATAAAAGGTCAGAGATAGTTACCAAAGAAAATAAAAGGCAAGTTCACAGTCTAAATCTTAGACTTTATTAGACAGTATTTGGATCAAGCAGTTCTCACCCCACTAGATGTTACAGTTCTTCATACACAGTCTTCTCCCTTAGCCTCGGACCACTCTCCTCTGTTAAAGACTTTGTCTTCCCAACATTTTTGTTACTTCCAGGGTAGGTGGGGGAGGAGAAAGGCCAAGACGTGGTGTCACTGTCCCTTATTTTATATCCTCAGTCCATGTGCCTCGAAAATACTAACCCAGACATGTCCTAGTGGTCTTTGCTGAGTTACAGAATTGAGCAATCTCCCTGGTATGGTTTTGTGCAACTGTCATTGAATTGTAAATCCTTTGATTACAACTCCCCTGATGATTAATTTGACACCCTCCTGGGAGGGGTTCACCACCTAGCAGTAGAGACTCAAACTTACAACATATATCAGTAACAACCCATACAGCAAGCTCTCTCAATTTCATGCACACTAACAATAGACATATTTTAATAAAACAATGGATTTCAGTAGATTATGACCTTTCACAGGATATCTTAAATGGTATACTTTGTACAAAATATACCATAATAACATGACAGTGGTGAACATGGGGGTTCCAAGGTGCTGCTTTGAGGTACAGAATGCCATAGTTACTAAGCCAAAATCCATATGTTTTTTACCAAACAGTCAACATAGCTGTTTAAACCATGTAGTCAAATCACATATCTGCACATGGAAAATTGGATATTGCCCAAAGATGAAATTTGTGTATACAGTTGAGGTACTGAGTTTTGAAAATTTCTCCCTGTTCAGAATCATTAATGGGCATTACGCTGAATGTCCTAGCTGCTCTCCCAGTTATTTGAGAGTGTTAAGTGTCAGAGTGCATGCTCTGTTTTTTTTAAATGGGTATCTCTAGAAATATACCCCTGTACAACACTGACAAGATATATGGAATGCTTACTATACTTTGCAAAAAGTCATTATAATGTAAGTGAAATACATGACTTAAAGAGTTTTACAAACACAGTAAAAATTTCATGTAGTTTGAAACTGTCACAACAAATTTCTATAACAGGTTGTATTTTTAGATATGCATTGGGAGCTTTATTATGAGCTGACTGACAGGTACATGAAAGTGCATACATACCAGTCTACAGTTCCTTTCAATGTCTAACTAAACTAAAAGGAAAAGAGATGCTCTAAGAGGGGGAAAAACCTTGAAGAATTAATATAGCCTCTAGCTGTTTTTATCAGTAACATCTTTTGTAATGCTTTGTACACTAACATATTCAGACCATTATAAGTTTATCAAACAAAAAAATACAATACCCACATCTGAGGAAATAGTTTTGTATGAGTTGATCACTTGTCAACCCTCAAAGCAAAAGTCATATAGCACATTGGCTGTATTTTGTTTACTTTCAGAGCATGGAAAATTTTGGATCCAAATCTCAATCCAAATGTGGATTTTGCCACTTGAGTCCATCTCTAGTTCTTGATTATTAGACTTTCTGAATTTGACTTTGAGTTTTGGGTTCAGACTTGAAACTCAGTGACAGACAGCTGACAGAAGCTTTTTTTATCTATTTTGGGTCAAAGCTATGCATAACCGCTAAGTTTCACATGGTTTCTACTCTAACCAAAATTCTATCTTAAGTTCGCTGAAAATGTTCATAAACATCAGTAAGCCTGACTGACATATATATCTTAAACAAAATTTCCACCCAGGTAATGTTTCATTGGGTTTCAACATGTAGGATTTTTTTAGCCTTTAGTACCTTTTGCTTCACTGATCACCCTGCTCTGGCGGAGGGCACATGCATAAGCCTAGTGGAGAAATGAAGGGGACATCTTCCCCCACAACTTTCAGCTTTTAGGGGGCAAACATGTCTTTCTCCCATCATGTTTCTGCCTGGCTGAAGAGGGGCGGAAAGATAGCAGAAAGGGACATGGACTATCTGTGGGTACGTCTACGCTACAACATAATTTCGAATTAACTAAAACCGGTTTTATAATATCGATATTATAAAGTCGATTTTATGCATCCACACTAGGGCACATTAATTCGGCGGTGTGCGTCTATGGTCCTAGGCTACCATCGATTTCCGGAGTGTTGCACTGTGGGTAGCTATCCCATAGTTCCCGCAGTCTTCCCTGACACTCGGAATTCTGGGTTACTAACCCAGTGCCTGATGGGGCAAAAATCATTGTCGCGGGTGGTTCTGGGTACAGCCTCACCCCTCCCTTCCTGAAAGCAGCAGACAGCCATTTCGCGCCTTTTTTACTGGGTGAACTGAGCAAACGCCATAGCACAGCAAGCATGGACCCTGTTCAGTTCAGTAGCTCAGATCGTGGACGTTGTAAACACCTCACGCATTCTCGTGCTGTCTATGGTGAACCATGAACTGCAAACGCAGGAGAGGAGGAGGCAGCTACAGCAGCTACGGCAGCTATGGCAGCGCGGCGACGAGAGTGATGAGGACCTGGACACTGATTTCTCCCTAACCGCGGGCCCCCATGCTTTGGAGCTCCTGATGGTAATGGGGGAGGTTCTACCCATTGATCGCCGATTTTGTGCCCGGGAAACAAGCACAGACTGGTGGGACCACATAGTTTTGCAGGTGTGGGACAATTCGCAGTGTCTGTGGAACTTTCGCATGCGTAAGAACACTTTCTTTGAACTTTGTGACTTGCTTTCCCCTGCCCTGAAACACCAGAATACCAGGATGAGAGCAGCCCTCACAGTGGAGAAGCGAGTGGCAATAGCCTTCTGGAAGCTTGCAATGCCAGACAGCTACCGGTCAGTCGGGAATCAATTTGGAGTGGGAAAATCTACTGTGGGGGCTTCTGTGTTGCAAGTAGCCAAAGCAATCATTAAGCTGCTGCTACGAAAGGTTGTGACTCTGGGAAACGTGCAGGTCATAGTAGATGGCTTTGCTGCAATGGGATTCCCTAACTGTGGGGGGGCCATAGATGGAACCCATATCCCTATCTTGGCACCGGAGCACCAGGGCACCCAGTACATAAACTGCAAGGGGTACTTTTCAATGGTGCTGCAAGCACTGGTGGATCACAAGGGGCATTTCACCAACATCCACGTGGGATGGCCAGGAAGGGTTCATGATGCTCGCGTCTTCAGAAGCACTGCTCTGTTTAAATGGCTGCAGCAAGGGACTTACTTCCCAGACCAGAAAATAACAGTTGGGGATGCTGAAATGCCTGTCATTATCCTGGGGGACCCAGCCTACCCCTTGATGCCATGGCTCATGAAGCCATACACAGGCAGCCTGGACAGTGGTCAGGAGCTGTTTAACTACAGGCTGAGCAAGTGCAGAATGGTGATAGAATGTGCATTTGGCTGTTTAAAGGCTCGCTGGAGAAAGTTACTCACTCGCTCAGACCTCAGCCAAACCAGTGTCCCCTTTGTTATTGCTGCTTGCTGTGTGCTCCACAATCTCTATGAGAGTAAGGGGGAGACCTTTATGGTGGGGTGGGAGGCTGAGGCAAATCACCTGGCCGCTGATTACGCGCAGCCAGACACCAGGGCGATTAGAAGAGCACACCAGGAAGCGGTGCGCATCAGAGAAGCCTTGAAAATGAGTTTCATCATGGGCCAGGGTACGGTGTGACTGCTGTGTTTGTTTCCCCTTCATGAACCTCCCCCCTTTATTGACTCCTCCTGCAAGCATCCCACCCTCCCCCTTCCATTACAGCTTGCTTATGGAAATAAAGTTACTATCGTTTAAAAAGCTTGTATTCTTTATTAAAAGTCATTCCCTGTAAGCAACCCACCCTCCCACTTTGTTTAAAAAGCATGTAATTATAAAAAGAGTAAGAGAAATAACAAGGTATCCTGGGAGTGGTTTGGGAGGAGGATAGGAGGGAAGAAAAAGGCCATTAAGGACATTTCAATGTAATGACAGCCTTTTGGTTGGACTGTCCACGGGGGTGGAGTGGGCGGGTGCAGAAAGCCTTCCCCCACGAGTTCTTACACGTCTGGGTGAGGAAGATATGGAACATGGTGAGTACTGAGGGTGGTTAAACATGGGCTGGAGTGGCACTCTGTGACCCCGCTGCTCTTTCTGAAGATCCACCAGACGTCGGAGGATGTCAGTTGGATCACGCAGCAGCTCCAGCATTGCATTCCGCCACCGCTGATCTTCCTGCCTACACCTCTGATCTTCCTGCTGCCACATCTCATCTCAAGCGTCTCTCCTATCCTCACATTGGTCCCTCCTGTCCTCATGTTCACTGGCATCTTTCCTGTACTTTGCTACCACATCCTTCCACTCCCCCAGATGAGCTCTTTCATTGCGGGTTACTGCCATGATTTCTGTGAACATTTCATCTCGTGTCCTCTTCTTCCTCCACCTTATCTGAGCTAGTCTTCAGGATGGAGTAGGGAGTCTTGAAAAATTTGCAGCTGCATGAGTGCGGGAAAATAGTGATAGAAGGATTATAAAAGATACATTTCACAGAACAATGGTTATACTCTTTCACAGTGAACTACACTATTCACTTTACATAGCACATGTGATTTCACTACAAGGTCGCATTTGGATTCTTTTAGTATTTAGTGCCTGCAGCTGTGGTGTAACAGTTCAACACAGACGCAGGTCCGGGTATCACAATTCAGCTTGCATGCGGTCATGGTAAGGCATACAGCTTCTCCCTGTGCTGCTGCTTTTACAAGGAGCAGCAGATGCCATAACCTACCCCTAAGGGAATTGCTTTACCCTTCCCCACACTGCATGGCTGGTATAATGGCAGATCACTGCTAATCACCCCCCCTTTCTCCTCCCCCCCCCCACCGCGTGGCTGGTAGCTGGGAAGATTCCTGCTGGCCAAATGCTAAAAAGCTCAGCACCATTAAGCCCCCTCCCCTCCCCCCGCTTGGCTACCTGCAAGGAAGGATTTCTTTTAAGCAACAGGCAAGCAGCCCAGTAGGAATCGCCATTAAGCCCCCTCCCCCCCGCTTGGCTACCTGTAAGGAAGGATTTCTTTTAAGCAACAGGCAAGCAGCCCAGTAGGAATGGCCAGCTCTGTCCCCTTAATAAAATACATTAATTTAAACCAGGTTACCATGAACGATATCACTCTGCTGAGGATAACGGAACGAGATAAAGAAAGGATGTTTCTTGAATGCCTGCAATCACCGGGACCTTATGCAGCTAGGCTTTGTAATGCAATGATACCAGATTACTTGCTACATGCATGGCATGGTAAAGTGTCCTACCATGGTGGACGGAACAAGGCTGCCTTGCCCAGAAACCTTCTGCAAAGGCTTTTGGAGTACCTCCAGAAGCGCTTCATGGAGATGTCGCTTCATGGAGATGTCCCTGGAGGATTTCCGCTCCATCCCCAGACATGTTAACAAACTGTTCCAGTAACTTTAATGCCTGCTAATGCATGCCAAACACTCATGGCAAATCAATCATTAAAAAACGCTTGCTTTTAAACTATGTTTTATATTTACAAAGGTACACTCACCAGAGGTCCCTTCCATGGCTTCACTGTCTGGGCTAGTGGTTTGGGAGGGCAGGGACGGTAAATCCGTCTGGGTCACAAAAAGCTCCTGACGGTTGGGGAGAATGGAGTGCTGTGTGGTCTCTGCAAGCTCTTCCTCCTCTTCCTCCTCGTCATCTTCCCCCTCCGCTGAATCCTCATCCATGGTTGAGATTATAACCCCCACCTCAGAATCCACAGACAAGGGGGGGGTACTGGTGGCGCAGCCCCCTAAAATTGTATGCAGCTCAGCGTAGAAGCGGCATGTTTTTGGCCCTGATCCGGATCTGCCGTTTGCTGCTTTGGTTTTCTGGTAGGCTTGTCTGAGCACCTTGACTTTCACTCTGCACTGCACTGAGTCCCTGGTGTGGCCTCTCTCCCTCATGGTATTGGAAATTTTTTCAAAAGTTTTTTCATTTCGTCTTTTGGAACGCAGTTCTGATAGCACTGAATCCTCTCCCCAAATAGCAATAAGATCCAGTACCTCTCATGCGGGTGCTCTTTTTCTATTCTCAGGAGACTGCATTGTTACCTGTGCTGATGAGCTCTGCATGGTCACCTGTGCTGAGAGCTCCACGCTGGCCAAACAGGAAATGCAATTCAAAAGTTCACGGGGCTTTTCCTGTATACCTGGCCAGTGCATTAGAGTTCAGTTACCTGTCCAGAGCCGCCACTGGTGCACTATGGGATACCGCCCGGAGGCCAATAACTTCGATTTCCGTCCACACTAACCCTAAATCGATATAGTAATATCGATTTTAGCGTTACTCCTCTCGTTGGGGAGGAGTACAGAAATTGATTTTAAGAGCTCTTAAAATATCCACTCAGTGTCCATTGATGGGTTCCTTGGCTGACCATCACTTTATTTCCTTCAACACTGCTCACCTGTCTCTTTTCCTACCGGCGATCCTTCCAGGATTCTGAATCTTTCTCTTTCCTCCATTCTTTCAGTCACTGACACTTTCCTCTCCACCTCCCTTAACTCTTATGAGCCTCTCTCCCTCCATATGTTCCACCCAACTGAGCCCCAGCTCAGGCACGTTTGAATAAATATCATTTAACTGCTAGCTTGTCCTTCTCTCCCTATTTGTTGGCTGTTGTCTTGCACTAAACGCTAAGATGTAAGTTTTTTGGGGCAGTTACTGTCTTTTTTAAATTATGTGTGTACAGCACTTAGTATAATGGGGCAATATTGTAATATAAATCATTATGCCAATTTGGGGGGCTTGGTGAGCATCCCTCAGTGGTGAAAGAACAGGTTAAGGACTATTTAGAAAAGCTGGGAGATGCACAAGTCCATGGGGCCAGATGCAGTGCTTCTGAGGGTGCTGAGGGAGTTGGCTGATGTGATTGCACAGCCTCACCTCAGTTCCTGGAACAAGCATGGAGCAGGTCCTCAAGGAATCCATTTTGAAGCACTTGAAGGAGAGGAAGGTGATCAGGAACAGTCAGCATGGATTCACCAAGGGCAAGTCATGCCTGACCAATCTGAATGCCTTCTATGATGAGATAACTGGCTTTGTGAATGCAGGAAAAGTCATAGACTTGATACCTTGACTTTAGCAATGCTTTTGATATGATCTCCCACAGTATTCTTGCCAGCAAGTTAAAAAAGTATGGATTGGATAAATGGATTATAAGAAGGATAGAAAGCTGGCTAGATCATCAGGGTAGAGATCAACGGCTCAATGTCTAGCTGGCAGCCAGCATCAAGCAGAGTGCCCCGGGGTTGGTCCTGGGGCCAGTTTTGCTCAACATCTTTATTAAGGATCTGGATGATGGGATTAATTGCACCCTCAGCATGTTCATGGATGGCACTAAACTGCGGGGAGAGGTAGATAAGCTTGAGGGTACGGACAGGGTCCAGAGTCACCTAGACAAATTGGAGGATTGGGCCAAAAGAAATCTGATGAGGTTCAACAAAGACAGGTGCAGAGTCCTGCACTTAGGAAGGAAGAATATCATGCGCTGCTACAATCTGGGGACTGACTGGCTAAGCAGCAGTTCTGCAGAAAAAACCTGCGGATTACAGTGCACAAGAAGCTGAATATGAGTCAGCAGTGTGCGCTTGCTGCCAGGACGGCCAACGGCATATTGGGCAGTATTAGGAGCACTACCAGCAGATCGAGGGAAGTGATTATTCCCCTCTGTTCGGCACTGATGAGGCCACATCTGGAGTATTGCATCCAGTTTTGTGCCCCCCACTACAGGTAAGATGTGGACAAATTGGAGAGAGTCCAGCAGAGGGCAACGAAAATGACTAGGGGGCTGGGGCACATGACTTATGAGGAGAGACTGAGGGAACTGAGCTTCTTTAGTCTCGAGAAGAGAAGAGTGAGGGGGGATTTGATAGCAGCCTTCAACTACCTGAAGGAGGGTCCCAAAGAGGATGGAGCTAGGCTGTTCTCAGTGGTGGCAGATGACAGAACAAGGAGCAATGGTCTCAAGTTTCAGTGGGGGAGATCTAGGTTGGATATTAGGCAAAACTATTTCACCAGGAGGGTGGTGAAGCACTGGAGTATGTTACCTAGGGAAGCGGTGGAATCTCCATAGTTAGAGGCCCGGCTTGACAAAGCCCTGGCTGGGATGATTTAGTTGAGGATTGGTCCTGCTTTGAGCATGGGGTTGGACTTCTTCTTTGATTCTATGATTTTTGCACTATCTGAGACTAGCCTTCATATGTGATTGGCATAGCTATTCTTTACCTTGCTTCTCAGAGGGCATACTGCCTAGGCAGAATTCAATGGAAAGACATCATCAAAGGAGAAAAAAATTGAAGTCTGATTGAAATTTGTTTTCACCAGTCTATGCGGTCAGCTGTCCGCAGCTGTGACAGATACAGAGAGAATTCCCTCTTCAATGCATTGTCATTATATGGAGATTAAGACTTGGCCATTATCTTCTCCCAGCAGCTTTACACATTTGCACTATCCACTCTGGCTTTCTTTAAAAGGTTGCTGAATAATGATTTTTCTTCTCCACCTTGTTTCAGTGCTCTTCTGCTCTGCCTCTTCTGTACATGTTTTCTTCAATTAACTCTAGAACAGCAGTTCCTGAAGCAGCATGGGGTGAATTTGAAGCAAATGGATATAATTTAAATTTGGATCCAGCACAGCAGCTGTAGATACCCTTGCTCTATCCTGCTGTGGTGGAGCTGGTCTGAACCCTTTACCCAGGGATTTTCCCAAAGGGCCAGATTGTGACTTTGGGAAGAGCCCTGAGTAAAGGGTGGTGCAAAAGCAGAGCTATCCCAGGGGTATGCCTGAGAGGCTTTGTGATTCAAAGACACCCTCTGAGACACAATTCCTGCTCTGCTTCATCCCTGTTCCAGCAGGTAGACACGTCTAATCACCTATATGACTACTGTTCAGCTATTCTAGGTAGCAAGTAAGTGGAGGCACCAAGGTTCCACCCATTCCCTGCCCTCTCTGCTCATCTGCTTCAGGGAGGGAGTAAGTGGACAAGTAACCCACTTACTCCTGTGTACCTGGAGCCAAGGTCCAGGTAGCCACTCCCTCATGGAAATGTAAGGAGATGATCTAACTGCCTTGCATGGTCCCGTGCTCTGAATCACAATAGCCCTAAAAACTATACAATGATCTGCCATTTAATTGTTTAGGTGGTTGTCATTTCTACAAACAAGGAGATCACAGAAATGCAATCTTGAATACAGGATTGACTGCAATGAACGCCTTCAACAACATGAGGAGCAGAAACCAAGACTCCAGAGACATAGCACAACTATCTTTTAAAAAAATACGATGATGATATACTTTTTATTAATCATTATTATTATTGGAAGGCTTCTGAATATGATGAAAGTAGAGTACTATTTGGACATGATATTTTGAAACAGCTGTGTATCAGCAATGTTCTTGAAATGTTCATCTTCTGGCTCTGAAGATGGTAGGCTAAAATTTATCCTTGGACCAGAGTGGGTACAAAGCATCCTATTCTGTATACTTTAGTCATTTAAGTCTTTTCTTATGTTTGGTTCCATTGTTTTAGAGCATCGAGATAATGCTTTATTTGGTGAGCAGTCAGTTTGCAAGCAGACACAGAAATCCCTTTAGAATGGGGGTTCCCCTGTATTTACTCTTGGAACCATCACAGTGCATTGCTAATTGGTTTTTGTAAACTTCTTGTCTATTCAGTTTGCTTTCAGACCCAGAGAATATTCTGTGCTGTAGCTTTCTGTCCGGATGTCCATAGTAAATGAGTAGCATTGCCTGGTCTTTTCTCAAACTTGTCACTTTCTATCAAAGTTTTTTTTTTGTACATTTCAGGTATTGTTAGCAAATATGAGTAGAATGGAAACTGGTAAGGAGGCTCCGGTGGTTTTATAAGCAGCCCAAGATACACATCTCCACATCTGGAATGGGCTGTCTATCAACACGCTCAGCTTACTACTACAATTGCATGTGTGTGTATCAAAATCCTGAGAGGTCTCTTTGTCTTTGCAGAATTGATTTTCCAAGATTTCCTCAGGGCTGCACATTTTTCTCTAGGACTCTGAGCAGAGCTGTAGCTTCCTAATGCACAATGCTCGCTTTCCATAGAATCTTGCCATGCCTCAGGTTGTGTGATTCCTTCATACCTACACGTGGGTCATTGAATGAAGACATAAGATACCTGCTTTTTATATTATACAGCTCCTGAGGTTTAGAAATGTTCATAAAACAGAACAGCAGAATGTGAGCATTTTAAAATTTTTCAGTTCAATCTTTGTTACTCTTGTGGGAGTTATCTAAAAAAAACAATAAGTTGCACATTCATTGTCCTATTAAAACCTATAGTTGTCTTTCAAAATAAGACAGAAGCCAAGGCCAAGTATATAGCTTTAAACTGCACAGTGAAGCTAGGGAAAGTGTGCTGTCATTCTTTTTGCAAGGAGAAAATAAGCCTTTAGATTTAAAGTGATGCTATCAGGGAAATGTATCTTTCTTAGATAAATAAAAAGTATGTCCCCACATTTTCCCTATTCATCTTCTCACAGATGACACAGTCTATCATCATGATGTACAGGAGAAAGAAGGTATAATTACATTGTTGGTTCCTGGACAGTGTTCAGTTGCTGGACATACTTTCATAATGTTTTTTTATCAATCCAAATGGATTTTAGTGTTGGCAGTAATGGATTGCTTGAGAGAGACTGACAAAAGTACTGCATAAAACTGATATAACCATGTGAACGTGGTGTCCTTGACTGAAGGTGGTATAAATCCACAAAGTAGACTCCTTTAAACAAATCATCTGCTCTAAGAAATGGAAAAACAAGTTTGTATATTTCCCTTTTTTCATAAACAACAGCAATGTGTAGATGTCTTTCGTCATTTCAAAACATGAATTTCACAACAGACTGTGACTCCCATGTGGACTTCATAGCGGGGAGCAAATCATTTCACAGCAGTTTGTGATCAGGAATAAGGAACCTCTGATTTACAGTCAGGAATTACGTTCTGGCTTGGGAAAACAATGCTTCTTGCCAGTTGCAAGAGCCATTGGAAAACTAGATAGATCCTTACATGTGTGGAGTTGTGCCTCAAGAAACATATGCCTCCAACTTGAGGATGCATCTAGGCAATGCAGCTGCTGCACCATCCTTGAACAGCATCTGCTTCTTTCTGTTCTTGGCCATCTGTGCTTCCCCATGGGAGGGGGCACATCCCCATTCTCCCCACTCCTCCCGATCTCCTTTAGAGGCTAGTGCCAGCAGCAGTGTTTGAATGGAATAGTTCTTTTAATTTACAGGATCACCTGGATCATGTTAGTTGAACTGTCTCCCCTGGGTTGACCTGCACTACACTGGGTGCAATCTTTCCCTATGGAATTTAAAAAATTGTTCAAAGGGTGTCGGGGGAGCAGCAGAAGGGAGACAGACTGATTCTTGGACAGGCCTTCAAATGGTAAGGCCGTCCTGCTACATCTTTACCAATAATCCTGTCTGCCTCAGTCCTCTTCTTTTTCCTATGCTAAGATAAGATTCTATAACAGCAGCAACAATTTCCTCACTGTAACTGAAGGGCAGGACTCTGCTGTTCATCCAACCTGTTAGCAGTAGGAGATGCTGATTGATTCATATCGATTCACTGAAGCAAGTGTGACTCACTGATGGAAACTTGGCTAACATAGCAGTGGGGGGGAAGTGGACCTGAAGAAAGAGAGAACTAGGGCAGTATAAGTCCTGCAGGTAAATACCAGCAATATCAAAACTTACTGAATATAAAAAGAACATAAGAACGCCCATACTGGGTCAGACCAATGGTCTGCCTAGCCCAGTATCCTGTCTGCCAACAGTGGTTGATCAGGGCTAGATTAACTTTTTGTGGGCCCGGTGCCAAACATATTTGTGGGCTCCCCTGGGGAATGAAGAGGCCAGTGCCAAGAGCACAGTGGGCAGGGTGGATTTGATTTAAATCATGATTTAAATCACTAGTTAGGAAGACTCGATTTAATCATAAGTTCCTACATAAAAGTCCATTCTTATTGATTGTTATAACCTTAAAACATATTCTTCACAACTCAGAGATAGATGTAGGTTTCATTTTTAGAAGGTACACACTATACATTTTTAAACCATAATTTATTTTGAAAACTTTTCAGATGAGTTTTACAGCTATATCAGAAAATGAATGATTGTTTGGTTATTTCATTTACCTAAGATAATTGAAGCAGATACACCTCTACCCCGATATAATGCGGCCTGATATAACACAAATTCGGATATAATGCAGTAAAGCAGTACTCCGAGGTGGTGGGGCTGCGCACTCTGGTGGAGCAAAGCAAGTTTGATATAATGCAGTTTCACCTATAACATGGTAAGATTTTTTGGCTCCCAAGGACAGCATCTATTTATGAAGTCATTGGGAGATAAACTATCTCCAATTCAAGAGGTTAATCATTAATATTTGGAGGATTTTCTTGCCAGGCTGTATTAGGAGGAGAACATCACCAGACAGACATTTAAACTGTTTTATTTAACTAAAACAATAACATTAAGTATTCTGGATTTTTTTCTTCAACAGCAAACATAATATTTTAACAAAAAAAATATGTCCCTTACTTCTCACATTTATCTCCAGACTTCTCCTTGTCCAGATCTATTCTGCCCCCAACAATCTTCTATTCATTGAACTTTTTGAAACTTTTCACCTTTAAAGAGAGGTAAGGGGTTGACCTTGTGTACACAAATTTGCAGAGGAACAATAGAGTTGAGGTCTGTTATTTCTCACCTTTATACATTATTTATTTATTTAAAAACATTTTTGCTGTTAACAAGCATGTTACCTCTGGAGACACAAATCAACAGTTTGAGAACTGCAAAACTAAGCATCTCTGATGGTATCTTCTAGACTGAGCACTGAGTCCCATTCGGTAGATAGAAAAATTAACCTAAATAATCTATACAGAAGTCTGTGGCACCCTAAGATTGGGTCCCTAAGCCTGTAGAACTAATGAATGAATTTGTTTTTAATTATTCACTTTATTAATGTAACTTCATAAGTAAAGTTTTATGAATGAAACAACATTCATTCATCAAACCGGTTACCCCAATAACTGGCTAATTGACAATTAAGATGCTAATTAAGAGCCATAGCTGTTCAGCCAGTTGCCCTTGTAAGTTTCACTATCAATCCAATTCCTGCTTAAATCACTGAGACTTGCACTGTTTCAGTATTGTACCTTCTGTTCACTGTTTGCCATATTGGTAATTCAAACTCCATTTTACAATGCTTATTCCATTTTGTAAAAGCTTGCTGCAACCTTCATTTTTGCAAAACCCTGCAAAAAACAGGGGCAAGGAGTGGGGAAGTGGGAGGGGGGAGGAGCTGAAGGGGAGAAGGGGCCCCAGGCCGGGCAGGGGGCACAGCAGGAGGAGGATGGGGAGGAAGATCTGGGAAAAAGGGGTAGCCTGTAAAAAAATTGTTTCCTTCTGGAGAAGCAGCTGCGGCGGGGACTCGCTCTGCCTGGGGTCCAGGCGGCGGCGGCAGCAGCTCCTGCTCCCTCCCCGCAAACAGCTGATCGGGAGCAGGGAGAGAGAGTGAGAGGAGGAGGGGCAAGTACGCAACACACTGGGGGAAGAGGCGGGGGAGGGGGAGCTTTGCTGCTGGGTGCCATGCAACATCAGGACAGAGCCCTGGGCACAGCAGCACCAAGCTTCGTGGAGAAGAGAGGCTGTGCTGGGGCCCCTTTGGAGTGTGGGCCCAGTGCTATGGGGCCATGGTAAATCTTCTACTGGCTGAGATGCTTCAGAGGAAATAAACAGAACCGGACAATTAACCAGTAATCCATCCCCTGTCCTCCTGTCTCAGCTTCTAGCAGTCAAAGGCTTAGGGACACCCTGAGCATGTGGTTGCCTCTTTGACCAGCTGCTCAGGGTGCAGAGCTGGTAGGGGTGCAAAAATGGGGCAGCGCAGGAGTGGGGCTAGTGGCATCAGCCCTGCCCCCTCTTTGGATCAGGCCCAGTGGAATCAGACTCCCCCTCACCAGCAGGTTTGAGCCCAGTGGTGTCGGCCAGAGCCCAGGGTACTCAGTGCCCCCCCCCCCAGGATAACAGGAACGGTGTCCCTAGCTGCAGCAGGCTCTCCCTGGCGCTAGGACCATGGCAGGGTGGCAGGTGGGCAGGGCGCTGAGTGTGGCTTGGCTCGTACTGAACATGCTCAGTAACATCTGCTGAAACTGCTGTCCTTGCTGGGGATTTAAAAAGTTAAAGGGGGACAAATGGGGCAAATCGGGGAGGGAATGGGCAGGGTTTGAGCAGGACATGTAAACTGCACAGAGTGGAGGGGCAAACAGCTGGAGGCAGGGGAAGGAGAGGGGCCAAGGCAGGGGAAGGAGAGGGGCTGAGGGGGCAAAATCAGGGGAGAGCTGCAGTTAAGCCCAGGGATGAGGTGCTACCAGACAGTGGCAGAGGGAAAAGCCCTGGCACAGGGTAGGGGGAACAGTTACCCTGATGGGATGAGCCAGCTACTGTACTTACAAAAATAGGATTGCGGGGCAGAGGGGATTTTTATTTCCCCTTCCTCAGGACAGTATGTCACAACACCTACTTCCCAGGGCTTTATTCTTAAAGGCACAGGCAACCCAAAGCCTAGACATGGCAGTGCCTCTCTAGCTGAGGTGCTACAGGAGACTTGATGGAGTGGAATATTTTACATGCACCCCTAAAACCTGTGTGTCACACATTTTGAGTATTTCAAAGATTCCCTTATCAGTTTATATGTCTGCATAAAGTCGCCTAGTAGTTCCCACATTTGTCTTATCTGCTGCTGTGATTCCCTGTATTGCACTCGCTTCCTTGTAATCAATTTCAAATATAGTGTTGCTCCGTTTTAAATGTTATTTATTTATTTATTACTCTCAGGACTTCATTTACCTCTGTCAACGTTGTGCAGATGGATGTCATTGCGCTATTTCATTCATATTTGAATAATAAATAGTTACTGAAAATATTTAAAGTAACTAGCTGCTAGTAGTTTTAACAATGCATCTGTGTTTTTAGAGTAGCACTTCCTATGTTTTTACTGTGATTTTTAACTTGGAATTTTTAATTCTAAAATTCTTTTTATTTTTATAGCACAAATGTATTCTGTTCCATCAGGTGACTTCTAGTCTTACAGATTTCCTAGCCTGGTGTCAAAACTTCTTCATTTTCATTTGATCCACCACTGGCGATTGTTTTTCTCACCTGTTACTTTGCCGCTCAATCCAGCCCTTAGTGCTTTTTCGCATGTTATTGCTTGTGTGCAGAACTTGGTTCCCAGATATTCACTAAGGGCAGTAATAGCACTAATACCGTCTCATATTAAATCTTTCTCAAAGGCAAAAATCTACTGTAATTTTTACTAAACATAAGAATGGCCATACTGGGCCAGACCAACGGTCCATCTAGACTAATATCCTACCCTTCCAACAGTGGCCAGTGCCAGGTGCTTCAGAGGGAATGAAAAGAGCAGGCAGTCATTGAGTGAGCCTGTCATCCACTCCCAACTTCTGGCAGTCAGAGGCTAGGGATATGGACACCCGGAGCACGGGGTTCCATCTCTGACCATCTTTGCTAATAGTCATTGATAGATCTATCCTCCAGGAACATATCTAATTCTTTTTTGGACCTACTTATAGTTTTGACTTTCACAACACAATAAACACAAATCTACAATCCCAAGATTGCTTGACAAGCATAAGAAATAAAAAATAATGAATTATATACCCACAAGTCATAACATTAAAAAAAAGAAATCAATGATATTGGGTTCTTTTTTATGTGCCTTATTTTTCTTGAGCTTTTAATGCAGGACACCCAGCTCCACAAAGGTAGAAGCCTAAACTCCTGAGTCAATCTTAGCCTTCCCTCAGATTTTTGCTATTACCTCTCCCAAACAATTCACAGACATAAGGCCATATCTACACTACAAACTTATGTTAATCCAAGTTACATCAGCATATAGTCACCACAGTTAGTATGTCACTTGTGCACATGCCTAATTGGAAATGAGTTCCACATATTGACTGTGCATTGTGTGAAGAAGCACTTCCTTTCTTTTATTTTAAGCCTGCTCCCTATTAATTTCATTGGGCGAACCATGGTTCTTGTGTTATATGAAGGGCTATTCATTTTCTCCACACCATGATTCTATAGACTTCGATCATATCCCCCCCCTTAGTCATCTCTTTTCCAAGATGAACAGTCCAATCTTTTTAATCTCTCTTCATATGGTAACTGTTCCATATCCCTAATTTTTCTTGCCCTTCTCTGTACCTTTTCCAATTCTAATATACCTTTTTTGTGATAGAGCAACCAGAACCACATGCAGTATTCAAGGTGTGGGCGTACCATGGATTTAGATGGTGGCAGTATGATATTTACTTTCTTAGTATCTTATCCCATTCCCAATGATTCCTAGCAATCTGTTAGCTTTTTTGGTCACTGCTGCACATAGAGCAGATATTTTCAGAAAACTATCCACAATGACGCCAAGATCTCTTTCTTGAATGGTAACAGCCAGTTTAGACCCCATCATTTTGTATGTACAGTTGAGATTATGTTTTCCAATGTGCATTACTTTGCATTTATCAGTGTTGAATGTCATCTGCCATTTTGTTACCTGGTCACCCGCTTTTGTGAGATCTCTTTGTAATTGTTTGCAGTCTTTCTTGAGTAATTTTCTATCATCTGAAAACTTTGTCACCTCATCATTTATCCCTTTTCCTGGATAATTTGTGAAGATGTTGAACAGCGTAAGTCCCACTATGGATCCTTGGAGACCCCACTATTTACCTGGCTCCATTGTGAACACTGACCATTTATTCTTTGTTTCCTGACTTTTAACCAGCTATGGATCCATGAGAGATCCTTTCCTCTTATCCCACGACTGCTTAATTTGTGCAGGATCTTGTCAAAGGCTTTCTGAAAGTCCAAGTACACTATATCAACTGGATCATCTTTGTCCACATGCTTGTTGACCCCCTCAAAAAATTCTTTATTGGTGAGGCATGATTTCCCTTTAAAAAAGCCATGTTGACTTTTACCAAACAAATCATGTTCATCTATATGTCTGATAATTCTGTTCTTTACTATAGTTTCAACTAATTTGCTTGGTACTAAAGTTAGGCTTACTGGACTGAAACTGGGGCCTTTTTTTAAAAATGAGCATTAGCTTTCCTCCAGTCATCTGGTGCAGAGGCTGATTTAAATGATAGGTTACACACCACGGTCAGTGGATTCTCCATTTTCATACCTGAGTTTCTTCAGAATTCCTGGTCAATACCATCTGGTCCTGGTGACATTACTGCTTAATTTATCCAAAACTTCTAAATCCATACCTATGAATACCTCAATCTGGGACAGTTCCTCAGATTTGTCACTTAAAAAGATTGGCGCAAGTGTGGGAAACCGTTACAACCTCTGCAGTGAGGAGCAGTGCAAAGAATTCATTTAGCCTCTCTGCAACAGCCTTGTCTTTCTTCAGTGATCCTTTAGTGCCTCAATCATCCAGTGGCCCCTCTAATTGTTTTGCAAGCATTCAGCTTCTGATGTATTTAAAAATGTTTTTGCTGTTAGTTTTTTTGTCTTTTGCTAGTTGCTCCTCAAATTCTTTTTTGCCCTGCCTAATTACACTTTTACACTTGGCTTGCCAGGGTTCATGCTCCTTTCTATTTTCCTCAGTAGGATTTGACGTCTAATTTTTAAAGGATGTCTTTTTGTATCTAACTAACTCTCTTACTCTGTTGTTTAGCCATGGTGGCATTTTTTTTAGCTATTTTAGACTGTTATAAATAACAATAATCCCCAAGGGATAGGAGGAGAGTTTGGACACTGACTCAGAATCTGGGTGTTTTCTGGGGACAGGAAAACAGTTTCTGGGAGACTCAGCATGTCTACATGTCCCACTTCAGGGAGCAAAGAGGCAAATCTAACAAATAGAACTACTAGTAATTAATTTTTCATTTTTGTAAAACTGATGTGATATATGTACTCTTGTCAGATTCCTCCCATGACTGCAGTGGTTCAGATTAGCAGTGTGTCATCTTAAGTGTCTTAAATGGCAGCCTGGATAACTCTGAGACTATAATCACCTTCAGGAGATGAGGTTCAGTCTCTCTGGTAATGACTAATGAAGGAAAGGGTAGATAATAACTTTTAGTTCTCATCAAGTACTTCTCATCTAAGGATCTGTGGTAAGTACCTTCTCAATTTTACAAATGGGAAAATTGCGGAATGGAGAGATTAAATGCTTTGTTGAAGGCCACACAGTGGCAGAAATAGGAAGTAAAAACAAGTGTCCTGACTGCCAGTCCATGTATTTTATCCACAGACCACACTGCCTCTCCCTGCTGAAGATCAGAGAGCAGTTTTCAATGTATCCCATCTCGTCATTTTAAAATATATCCAATCTCTTATCAGATCCAGACTTCAACTTGCCTTGGAACTAGGACTTTGAATGAAGTCCAGGAGTTGACGTGGCCACACTGTCAGAGTCTGACAAAGATTTTTCATCAGAAAGGTTCACAGCCCAGCCTCACATCTCTAACTGGCAGTAGGGGGTGAAGACATCAAAGTCTCTGAACTCCCTGGTAATGCCCCTCATCCAGGCACTTAAGGCACTGCGTATGCAGGTCAGCTAATGATTTTTTTGATTTTGCAAGATGGGCACTGTTTGAATCATCCATCCTAGAATAAATACAACTGTGGCTGATGGAACAAAAGAACAGATCAAAATGGAGGCCACCAGAACTGGTGGACGGGCCTCTGCGATCATACAGACTTAACTGACAACTAGCTTTGCACTGTAAACATTAATTATGTTAATAAGTACATAATAACCATTTATAAGCTATTTTTAAAGTACCTTAAATGGTGCTGATGAAGCAAAAAACACAGGGAGTTCTGACTATGTTGCCTGCTGTGATTAGAAGGAAATTAGGACCTTGACTCCTTATTTAAGCTCACACTTCAATATGGTCCTTTAAGGGTGTCATAAACAGATAGCTAAGGGTTAACGTCTCTTTCACCTGGAAAGAAGTAATCTGAAACACCTGACCAGAGGACCAATCAGGAAACAAGACTTTTTCAAATCTGGGTGGAGGGAACTTTGTGTGGGAGTCCTTTGTTCTGGGGTCTTCTGCCTGCACTCTCTCGGCTATGAGAAGTGATTTCTGTTTCCTGCTTTCTAATCTTCTGTTTCCAAGTTGTGAGTACAAATATAGTAAGGCAGTAAGGTTTCTATTGTTTTTCTTTTGTATTTACACGGATATAGTTGCTGGAGTGCTTTGAGTTGTATTCTTTTGAATAAGGCTGTTTATTCATATTTCTTTTAAGCAATTGACCCTGTATTTGTCACCTTAATACAGAGAGACCATTTTAATGTATTTTTCTTTCTTTTTATATAAAGCTTTCTTTTAAGACCTGTTGGAGTTTTTCTTTAGTGGGGAACTCCAGGGAATTGAGTCTGCAGCTCACCAGGGAATTGGTGGGAGGAAGAAGTCAGGGGGAACTCTGTGTGTGTTAGATTTACTAGCCTGACTTTGCATTTCCTCTGGGTGAAGAGGGAAGTAATTCTGTTTTCCAGGACTGGGAACGGGGAGGGTGGAGTCCCTCTGTTTAGATTCACGGAGCTTGCTTCTGTGTCTCTCTCCAGGAACACCTGGAGGGGGGAAGGGAAAAGGTTTATTTCCCTTTGTTGTGAGACTCAAGGGATTTGAGTCTTGGGGTCCCCAGGGAAGGTTTTTGGGGGGACCAGAGTGCCCCAAAACACTCTAATTTTTTGGGTGGTGGCAGCTTTACCAGGTCCAAGCTGGTAACTAAGCTTGGAGGTTTTCATGCTAACCCCCATATTTTGGATGCTAAGGTCCAAATCTGGGACTAGGTTTATGATATGGTGTGCAGCGTTGTGGGAAAGATAGAATCCAGAAGCCAGTAGGAATATTATATTTTCTTTTCTCTGCTAGGGGCTTTTTAGCAGAGAGAAACAGTTTGGTTTTCTGACTATGTTGCCTGCTGTGATTGGAAGGAAATTAGGACCTTGACTCCTTATTTAAGATCACACTTCAATATGGTCCTTTAAGGGAATATACACAGGGCCAAAAATATCACTGCTCTCCAGAGGATTCTGACTTTCCTGCTGAGGGCACATGAATCCCTCTATACTATATATAATATATACTCTATATTATATGTCATATTTCTTCCACGGGGACAATAGCAGCAAAAAGGGCTGGATCCATTATGTCTTGAGTCCCTCTTTATAAATAAATAATATGTCTCAAGGTGCCACCCAGAAGGTAGAGAAAATTCAGTGGGTGCCCCCGCAGAGTGTACACACAAAGAAAACTTTTTTTGGGGGAAAGGGAACATAGTGACAAACTTGGGAAAACCCAGCAACAGAATATATATGCAAAGAAAGAGTAAAATACCCCCTACACACACACACACACACACACACACACACAGTATCTTTGGTAATAGTCAGTATAGCTTGTGAGATTGTCCCACAGGGATTGTCCCATTGGTGGCACCACCTCCCCCACTCATCGAGCCCAACTCACATTCTGGATCAGTGAGTAGCAGTATCCCAGGTATCTCTCCACAGGTCTGTTCCCTGTTTGAAAGGAACAGCTTGACTTGGCTTACTGGAAGTGCCAATATACAAGCTGATTTAGTGATTCAACTTTATTAAGGTTATAGCTCCAGTCCTGTTCTCCATGTTGTCTCTATCTAAAAAGTTGATGGTCTGTATCATCCCTTGCCATAAAAATCCTCAGTCTATGTCATCTTTCACAGCAAAATCCCCACTGCTGAAGAGCCACAAGCACTTAGGACCTATAAGCAGAATCCTGGTTGCTTAGAATTGCTTTGTCACAAAGTCAGATCTCTTTCCCTTGCTGAGAGCCCACAACCCCCCAGAATCCAACTTCATGTCTAGTTATGGTAATCACCTACATGTCACAAGAAGAATGGTGGGTAGGTAGCCTGTGCAAACAAAGCTCTCTAGGATCACTCGCTCCTCTCTGGAGATTCTAGCCATAGGGCTTACACATGCAAGAAAAAATTAAAGAACTAAAATCATTTTGGCTCAGATCCTCAAAGGCATGTAGGTGCCTAACTTCCATTTCAATGAGAATTAGACATCTAAATACCTTTGAGAATCTGAGTCTCTTTGACTTCAGAGTCTTCTTGTGTGAGCTGCCCCAGGTGTGAGAAGCTCTCAGGACAAACTGTTATGCTTGGCCACTTTGAACTGTGTTGCCATGGCACCAAGGAGAGGCTAATAGCAGTTTGATCCTCCCAATCATGTGCTAAGATTTCATTGAAAGGCAAGTCTCCTAAGATCACCTTGTATTTTTTCACCACTTTTCAAAAATTATATGTTTGAGCTCAGGGAAGCACTATGTGGAGGTCCAGTAGATCTGCTCAGTATAAGGGGCAGCATTTATTCCTGTGGGATCCTATTAATAGAAATGATGGATTACTCAGCAACCATTCCCAAGAGTCTTGAGACCTGATTCCAAATTATGGGGATTTGCTGCAAGGCCCCATGTTTTAGACTCTGCCTGCCCTTTTGCTTTCTGGATTCAGCAATTTTATCAGAATTGGCCCATTTATGGCATAGTCAGCATTTCTTCTGTTTGACCTATGGAATGGAAGACTGGAGACAGTGAAAACTGTGGCCACACTACCATGTTATTGTATTTGTGCCTGCCTATGTCCTGATAAGCCAGCATTCAGCTTCCTCCATCTTCGGGGTCTCATTGATATATCCCTATCTGACAGCTCAGAGGTTTATTGCTTGGATTTACACATAGGTTTTTGTGCTGCACCTTCTTGGATAGCTCTAAGTGTCATACTGTGATGGGCTCAGTCATGGAGACTCCCTTGGGACTGTCACCTGATGTGCTGGAATTACCTCTGAGCCCATTTTTCCTGTCATTCTTCATTCTTGCAGGGCTGGCTTGCACATACCTAAGGAGGTTTGCAAGTTAACAGAGCCATTTACAAACAATTGTCCTAGTCAATGGGAGCCATCAAGTTTCCAAACCACCATTAATGGCCAACACTTTGCATAATTAAAATAGGACTTCAGAGTTATACTTCACATTTCTAACTTCAGATATAAGAATGATATATGCATACAATTAGAATGAACACACTCAGTAGATTATAAGCTTTGTACTGATACCTTACAAGAGACCTTTTGCATAAAGTATATTCCAGTTACATTATATTCACACTCATAAGCATATTTCCATAAAACATATGGAGCGCAACATCACCCATACATTCTTCCCTTTCTCCATGGTCTCACCTTGCACGCACTCCAGTTGTTTCCCTGACTATTCACCATTCATTCCCCCACTTCAGAGGAACTTTCACCAGCCCCCTTTGGAGACAGCCCTTGAAAGTATAAATGACATCTCAGCTCTGATTGAGAGGTCTTGGTTGTGAAAACTGAAAATGTGTTTTTAACACAGGCAAATCCCAACTATAGACACAAACACCCCTCAATATAAATTCTTTCCGGATTAATTTTACTGCAACAAATCCATACCAAGAAGTCAATCAGGAGCTAGTTATATCATTAAAGTTGGAGTCTTGAGGAGACTAAATTATTACACATTTCACAGATGAAAAATAGGCAGAACACAGGAGCCAACAATGTCTGAGGCCCCTGAAATGGCAGGGAATAATTTTTGCTAGATGGGCCCAGGTGATCCCATGAGATAATTCCTGTTCAATGGGGCAGAGGAAGGGAAAAAACCTCCAAGTTCTCAACCTGTTCAAACAAGAGGAAATATCCTTTGACATCCCAAATCTGGTGGTTGGTTTAACACTGAGCACAAGAGAAGGGTGACATAGCTAAGCATCGGAACCATAGAATTCAAGGAATTGCATAAGACCCTGGGTCCCATCTACACCTGGCACCTGCTTCCAGCTGTGGCCAATATCTGATGCTTTAGAGGAAGATGAAAAACAAACAAACAAACAAAAAACAGTAATTCAGCTAGCCAATTCTCAGTTTGGGGACAAAAAGTTTCTTCTTCATCCCTGTGCAGTTGATTGGCTGAAATCCTGAGGCATGTGATTTGATTATTGTTAGTATCTCAGCTACAGAGAGACAAGTGTTATTTTTTTCTTTCTATGGCATGGAAGTGAGGGATTGTGTCATCCTTCCTTACTTCGAGTAGTACTTTATTCAACATGAAGTGCCATTCATATCAATAGCACCTGTTTTACCACAAGGCATCACTCAGTCAGAGTAAGAGTGGCAATGGTGACCTTTATACAACAGAGGAAATATGCACAAACTTGCACAAAACATATCCATTTTGGGAGGCACAAAGGGCCAGATTGTGGAGAAGTTGCTCACCGTGGTGAGATCTATCTCGCACAAGCAGTCCCACTGGCATCAGGTGTACTACTTGGGAGAGTAACTGTGCAGCAGTGAGAGTTAAGGATTCACAATCTGACCCTAAAAGAGAAGTGAACCTCAATCTCTGTGTGGGTGTGAGGCTGACTCTGAACAGCTTCAGGGTGTCTCCCAGGTTTCCTGGACGGTCTGCAGGGTGAAGAAAAGAGATTCTTTCCCCCAAGAATCAGGCAGGCACAGACAGTACTGAAGGGGTTCATTTACGGTACTGGGAAGACCGACAAGCAGCTTCAAAGGTGTGCGGTTACAGTGACCAATATATACCTTTTTTTATTACTTTATTTGCATTTATTTTGTTCTTACAAAGACAAACGTTTCAGAGATAGAGAATGCACATAACATGACAGGAACAGAACATATGCATCAAAACTATTTTGATTACATCAATTATCCACAACTACCCCCCTTAAGGGGAAGGGGTGAGGTGGGTGGGAGCGTTTACATATACCTGGAGGGCTGTGAATGGAGGGTTTGTTCTCTTCTAAGAGCTGAGTTACTGGGTGGACATTTGGCCATATACGTTTATCGAGTGTTTACAGATGTCAGTTTCCTTGGGCTTCTGGTGTTTCTGCTTGTTAGTTACGTGGGTTTCTGTTTCAGCTGCTAACTGAATTTTAACTCTTGCCTAACAGCAGTGTCTGGTTGTCATTTTCTGTCTTTTATCCTGTATATTTCTTGCTCTTCCTCATCTTTTCACACCATATACAGATTGTGGATGCTTTATGCACCCTGGGACCAGGCAAAGAAATGTCAGTATTAGAGATAAACCATTTATCTGTAGTATCATGCTGATTGTGCAAGAACCCCTCCCATCCTGAGTCCCATGGACAGGGGCATGAAAAACGATAAAGGAAAGATGGCACCATCCCCAGTATGACACTGCCATGATACCTTCCATTTTGAACAGCTACTAACCAGCTAAATTGATGCATTTCTACTGAATAATCTTGACTTTTATATATGCTAGGTTTACACATCATATTATCAGTATGTATGAGTCCCACTAAATATATTAATATTTACTAAGCATACAGTATCAATATAATATTACATTATACACACACACACTGTGTAATGTTATATTGATATTTGTATATATTTCTAGCAGTTACATGACCTGAATTGGCCAATGTCTGTCTATAATCCTGTTCACTTATGCGCAATATTCCATAACACTTTGTAAAGCTGTTTTTTCTGCTTTGGCATTACAAAACAGGAAACTTGTCAAAGGCAAAATGTTAATTTCTGTCCCACTACAAGCTGGAGAAGTACTTTCACAGACCAGTACTAGGAACTGTAGTATCCAAAACAGAGATAAGGAAGATAAAGAACATCAAATTAAGGCACTAGGATTAACTGGTGGCTTGGATTTTAGTAATGTGTGAAGAGTTTTGTAACTTGTTAAGTCATCCTATAATCACTCCTAGCTGATATGTGTAACTTTGGGAGCACAACTTCTGCATAAGGTGAATTTAACAATGCTGCACAAGACAGCTTCCCAGAAACTGTTATCAGATTGAACATTTTTCTCTGTACTATACTATTATAGACTTTTAGAAATAAACCTGACTTGATACTGGTCTCTAACAAACCAAAGCGTGGTCAAGTAATTGACTACAAAATTTATCAACAGTACCTTTCCCAGTACGTGCCCAGATACCATCTGAATTATTATTTGTATTAAGAAAGTGTCACAGGTTAGGGCCCTGGAGGCCTCTTCCAGCCTCAGCAATTTATCACAACTCCAGGTCTTCTTCACCACCACCATATTTTATTGTTGTCTTCTCACAGGCCACAATTTGCAGTATTATTTACATACGTTTACAGCCATTAGCCAGCTTCTCCACTCATTTCTACCAAAAGGACCAGTACTAGCATCATCTAGCCCTGCCAACTTCAGACTCTACTGCCCTCCAGGCCTTCTTTCTTGTCAATTTATATAATCCCACTTGTTGGGATTTCTTCCTCTTCAAGTAGCCCTTCAGATGTAGCTCTATGCAGTTAATTGACATCCTCTGTCAACTACATGTCTTCCAGTTCTGTCTCAAATACTATATACTGAGGGATATTAGAGTGGCAGGGTGCTGAGGTGATTTCTGACTCAGCATATCCTGTTACAGAATGCCCAGGTTCCCCAATCCCATTGGATCCCACTATGCTAGGTGCTGCTATACAAACACAGAGCAAGAGACATTCCATGCCTTGAAGAAATTCAGATCTAAACAGTCAAAACAGACAAGACAAAAGATGGAGAGAAACAGAGGCAAAGGGACTTGACTATGGTGACAGCAGGTCAGTGGCAGAGGGGCAAATACAATATAGGTCAACTGAGTGCAAGTCCAGTGCCCTATCCATTGGCCATTGCTGTCTCTCAGTTGAGTCCCAATTCTGCCTTTAATACCTAATGTCTTCTGGTTTCTATAAAAGGAATTCATTACATACACTTGTACTCATCAGAGTGAGAAAAGATCATTTGGGCCATTATGACATTATTTACATCATAATTTACAAAACCTTTAGCCAGGTCATTTGTGGGTGTGAAAAAAAGCAGTTCCCATTCAATCCACAGCTTTGCTCCTCAGCAGCAGAATAGGAGCAAACGCCATCCTTTTGTTAAGGCTAATGTGAACCCCTGAGCTCTGTTGGTAAGGGAAGTGGCTGTATCTCAGTTTTAGGGTGGAGGAGCTGGCTCTTGAGAATGTTTCTAAGGCTATGGCTACACTAGAGAGCTTACAGTGGCGCAGTTGCAGTTCATTGACATGTCCTGGCAGCGACCTGTCTTTCAGTTAGGTCCCCATTAATATACACTGGTGCTTAGGTTGGTGTCACTTATGTCGCTTGGGGGGAGGCTTATTCACATCCCTGAGTGATGTAAGTTAGACCCACATCAGCGGTACTGTCGACATAGTCACTGAAGCTTAAGAGTTCTGTGTGGGTATGATTGACAACAAAGCAGGAGGGCCTTGCCTGGCTGATTCTTGAAGGCAAAACTGTCACCCTCTGTCCGTATACACACACACACAGTCTCTATTATGGACAAAATCTATCCATTAGTTTTTTCTCTATTTCAGGTGCAGCCAATCAAAAAGAGTTTTTAGTGATTTCATTCCGACATTGTGTGGCGTGCTGGTACTCAGACACATCGAACAGTGGATGCAAGGAGAATCATTCCATAGGTTAAATAGTATAACCCTCTATTAGAGTTTTTTCATCATATTTGAACTGCAGGAGCAGTTCATCAGCCTCATTTTGGAGTCTTTAAGCTGGCCATCTGGGCATGGCACACACTCTGCATGCGGTGTGTCTCTTTCGAGAAGGCTGCATTCCTTCCACATGTAACCCTTCTACAGTAAAAAGGCCTCAGTTCAAAACATGTAGGGTCCCTCTTGACAAATAACAAAGCCCATTCCAGAGTTCCGCCCCCCCAAGAAACCTGGGAAAGGTAAAAGCACCCTTCCTAGGTGCCTTTACCAGGCAGAGTATCCACACTTGCAAGCACTCAGGGAGCATGTACAAACAAGTAACTCTTTACTGGGGGAGAAGGAACACAATTTCAAATGTGGGAAAACACAACAATAGAATATATATGCAAAGAAAGAATAATCTCCCCCTCACTCCCCACATGGGAATTTTAGCATGATGATAATTTCCCTTGACTGCATCTCTATAAAACAACATGCCACAGCATGTCTCAGCCTGGGTCAACTGACTCAGGATCATGGGGCTCACACAACAGGTCTAAAAATAGCAGTGTACTCATTCGGTCTTGGAATGGAGAATGAAACCCAGCCAGAGGTGAGGGTCCCAGAACCTGGGCTCCAGCCTGAGCCCAAACATCCAACACTGTTATTTTTAGCCCCATTGTGCAAAACCTACAAGCCCAAATCAGTTAACATGGGCTCTGAGTCTTGGATTTTTATTGTTGATGCATAGACGTACTGTCAAGGTTCCTTCCCCACTCTGAACTTTAGGGTACAGATGTGGGGGAACCTGCATGGGAAGCTCTAAACTTAACTACCAGCTTAGATCTGGTCTTGCTGCCACCATCCAGATTTCTCAGTGTCTGGAACACCCTCTTTCCCCCCAAAACCTTCCCCTCCCTGGTAGCCTTGAGAGACTTCACCAATTTCCTGGTGAGCACAGATCCAAACCCCTTGGATCTTAAAACAAGGAGAAATTAACCATCCCCCCATCTTTCTCCCACCAACTCCTGGTGAACACAGATCCAACCCCCTTGGATCTAAAAACAAGGAAAAAATCAATCAGGTATTAAGAGAAGGGCTTTTAATTAAAGAAAAGAAAGGTAAAAGAAAACCCTCTGGGAGAGATCAGCATACCAGCTACTCTCACAGACAACAGATTCAAAACACAGAGGAAGTTCCCCTGGGCAAAAACTTAGTTACACAAAAAATACCCAAATATCCAATTTGATTCTTCCTCTAATTGCACAAGGCAGGTTACAAAGAAATAAACATAAACCTATTTATTCCTTTCTAAAACTTACTACTCTGATAAGAGGCTGGTTCCTTGATCTTTTTCACTCCAGCTGAAACTGAAACTGACTAAACAAAGGAAAACTCTCCTTCCTTTTGAAACATGTTGTTCCCCCATTGGTTCCTCTGGTCAGGTGTCAGCTAGGGTAGGTGAACTTCTTAACCCTTTATAGGTAAAAGAGGCATTAACCCTTAACTATCTGTTTATGACACATACCTTCTATAGTCCCCTTAGTTCTGTTGCTGTCCTCTCAATTGTCTCTTCTGTGAAGTCATCCGTGCTATCTGTTGCAGCAAAAGTCCTCAGTCAATGTCATGGTTCACAGATGAGTCCTCTGTGTCATCTTCTCACAGCAATGTCTTCATGGGAGGGGAGCAAAGAGCATGTGGAAGGCTTGGGCAGAGTCTTGGCTGCTTGAAAATGAGTTCTTTAACACAAAGTATGAGCTCATTGCCCCCTCTGAGCCTCTCTGGAGCTCACTACCACTGAAAATATAAGTTAATATATAGCCATTAGATCCGATCAGAATGTTTTTCCATTGGAAAGATGCTTATATTTGAGAGCAAAACATTTTCCAGAAACAGACTGATTTTGATTAAGTTTTGTTTAGAAAAAAATGAGATTGGAATATTCAGATATGGTCAAAAGGAATGTTTAGATTTTTCATTTCAAAATGGCTTTTTATTTTAATTTTAAATGTGATGTTATCTAAAATTATATATATAATATATATCAACATTTAAAAAATCAAAACCAGAACAAATCATTTCAATTAAAAAAGAAAAAAAAGATCAACACAAAACATTTTTTTAAATTTCATTTTGCCTGAAATTCTATTTTCTTTGTTTTCATTCTGTTTGAGAAAGGAAAATAATTGAAATCACCATGCAATGAAAATCTGATTCCTGCCTAGCCCTATTATTTATGGTTTTTCCCCTAGTGTCACTAGAGGAATTGTGGGTTGGTAACTTATGCAAATGAAGCACTGTACAGCAGCAACCTTTTCCTTTCTAACCAATAAAAGAAGTAGAGAGCTCTTTCTCCTCTGGAGTTTCTGGCCATAGGGCTGACATATATACTTGACAATATCTGAAGAAAAACTGCATGCTTTTTTTCTTTTAAAAGTACAGTTGCTGCTTCTATTTAATGTGAAGTTGGCAACTAACTTCTAAAAATGGAGTTATTTATATGTACCATCATGTTTTATCTCTTCAAATGCTATTACAGTGGTTCTCATCTTTTGCATGCCTATATGTCATTGCAATCAGTGTAACGGTCAGGTTGGGAATATGTATTCTTCAGGCTACTCTGGATGAGCTTGTGTGGGTGTAAAGGAGGAAAAGGGGATAAGGAATTTTCTTTCTCACTCTCTCTCCACACACACCGACACATCCCAGGCAGACACCAGCAGACAGAGGCCAGATTTTGAAAAATGTTTAGGATCAGATTGACCAGTGCTCAGCATCCTTGCCAGCATCATGAGTGGTGGTAGCTTCTTTAAAGAGGCAGAACGCAGTAGAGTGAGGGTGGCGTGATGGCCTCAGACCCCTATGCAGTGGCTAATAGGGTTGGCTGGATGTGGATGGGAGTACAAGCTGAACCCTTCCTAAGAGTGGTGAAACAGCAACTCCAGTGGGTCCAGCTTGGCTGAGCCAGCCAGAATTCATCCAAGCATCACTGTTGCTGTGCTACCCCATTGTGCCTTCAGGACACAATCGAGGACTTAAGATACACTTCTAATCTAAAGTCAAATTGACAGTGTGATCACACTTGTCATGGTACAATTCCCCACTCTGAACCTTAGCGTCCAAAAGATGGGGTACCAGCATGAATTCCTCTAAGCTCAATTACCAGCTTAGAACCTGTAGCGCTGCCACCAACCAGGAATTCCAGTGCCTGGTACATTCTGGTCCCCACAAAACCTTGCCCGGGGACCCCCAAGACCCAGACCCTCTGGATCTTAACACAAGGAAAGTAAACCCCTTTCCACCACCGTTACCCCTCCCAGGCTTCCCCTCCCTGGGTTACCCTGGAAGATCACTGTGTGATTCAAAATCCTTGAATCACAAAACAGAGAGGACAATTCACCTTCCTCCCTCCTTCTCTTTCCCCCTCCCAGACTCTTCCTGAGAGAAAGTAATCCCGGCACAGAGAGAAATCAGCCTCTCTCTCTTCCCTCCTTTCTCCCCACCAATTCCCTGGTGAATCCAGACCCAGTCCCCTGGGGTCTCATCAGAATAAAAAAAAATTAGGTTCTTAAACAAGAAAAGCTTTTAATTAAAGAAAGAAAAAACAGTAAAAATTATCTTTGTAAATTTAAGACGGAATAGGTACAGGGTCTTTCAGCTATAGACACTGGGAACCCCCCCCCAGCCTAACTATACAAGTACAAATTAAAATCTTTTCAGCAAAATACCAATTTGAACTCCTTTCAGCCAAATACATATTTGAACTCCATCCAGCCAAATACACATTTGCAAATAAAGAAAACAACCATAAGCCTAACTCACTTTATCTACCTAGTACTCACTAGTCTGAACTTATAAGAACCTGTATCGGAGAGACTGGAGAGAAACCTGGTTGCACGTCTGATCCCTCTGAGCCCCGAGAGTGAACAACAACCAAAACTAACAGCACACACAAAAACTTCCCTTCCTCAAGATTTGAAAGTATCCTGTCCTCTGATTGGTCCTCGGGTCAGGTGACAGCCAGGCTCGCTGCTCTTGTTAACCCTTTCCAGGCAAAAGAGATATGAAGCAGTTTTGTTCTATTAACTCTTACTTATCTGTTTATGACAACACCACATTGTAACTGTGTCCTTGCTATCACTTTTGTTGTTTGTGTATTCACAAATATAGGCTAGATATTGGAAGGAATGGCTAAAGATACAGTGGTGCAGAAGATGTGGGGATGGGAGATGTTAGTTGAAATCTAAATTAAAACACCCAAACTTCAAATTATACTACTCTTCAAACACCATTAGCTTTCTCATCTTTATATCGAGTGTAAAGAGTTATATTTTAGAGCTGGCACTAGGGCAAAGAATCAGAGACAGCAGAGAAGGTTTTAAACTCTTTGCATTGTGGGAGCAAAGTGATCAATGAAGCAAAGACAAGATTAAATAATTGATCCAGGGGAAAAGCTGAAAGTTTGAAGCAGGGCAAAGGTACAGAAGTAAAATGGAAGATGCATTTAAAAAAGAAATTACCCTTTACATTACAGGAGGAACTCATCTTCATTCCATACAGAGTGGCTGCACATTTATGGTCAGATTTATTGGTTTCCATCCCTGTAAATTCTTCCCCCTTTTTCTTCTTGACCTTCTGTACTGTCTTAAAGTATCAGAAGAGTGAACCTCCAATGTTAAAGCTTCTCCTGAGAGGGTAGAGAGAAGATGAGGGGAAAAAAAGTGACACTAGGTCTCCCAGATTAACTGACTAATATATTAACAAATTAATGAGGCAGAGGTCTGAAGACCAATTTAATATCACTTGTACATTATGTTAGCTAATGTAATAATAGAGGAGATAATCTGGCTAGACACAGCCCTCAAGAACAAAAATAAGGAAAGCTTGTTGCATTGAAGGCAGACAAAGATTGCCCTTTTCATTCCGGTGTCCAGAGGAGATGCCGGTGTGAGGTCAGGATGGGTGTGGAATGATGGAATAGTGGCTGTATGGCATTGCATCCCACTTCCCTGGCCCCACAGAAAATGCACAGGGTGGAAAAAGCTCCACGCCTACCCTTTGGGCAATGTGCAGGAGGGAAGGGAGAGAGTGAACTGGCTGGGCACTCTAATGGAGAGTGCCTTTAGGGAGGAATGCTTAATTAGTCATTAAGGATCCTAACCACATTGCAATGAATGTACAGACCCCTGCGCCCCTGTGGAATCCCACTGCAGTAAATGTGCAAGCGCAAGGGCTGTCCATGCACAGTAATTTGCAGGACTGGGGCCTAAATCAAAACATTTGCTCTTCTGTGATATTTGGATCTGAATAGCAGAGTGGGTCTCTAGAGTGGGACATCCTCAAGATTCAGAGTTGTTTGGATTTGTAATTTGATTTAGGTCAAACTGTAGTACGGACAATCTTCACTCATTGCTATATTTGCTTTCCACAACCAATTCTCTGTCTAACTTTTCATGAGTGATGTACCCGAATACTTGGATAATTATATCTAAACTGTATTGTTAGATTTATTAATCTAAATGTGGGTTGCTGCAATTATGTACTATATGTATTGTATGACTTTTAAACCAACCTTTGTACTATTCGATAATTTAAGCATTATACCCAGATGTACAAACAAGCAAACAACCTGTGTATTATATCATTTTTACATTAGCTTTAATAAAATGTATCTGCATGTAACCGTTTACAGTTGAAAATAAAGCATCATTATGATTAATATGTTATTTATATAATAATAATAATATATTTACTTTTTTATATTTTTGACGGATTTCTCTTTTCATGGGAGATGGCTGTTTTAGCATTGCTATATAAAGAAATCACTATGAGACAGAGTAGTGAGTCCTCACGCTGAGTAGTACTTTGCTACACAAGCAGTCACACTGAAACGAAAGGGCTGCTCATGGTATAAGGTGCTACTTAGCAGAATAAAGGTTTCACTATCTGGCCCAATGGGACTGATCCAGCTTCCAATAAGATCTATGGAAAGTAGAGCTGCTCAAATATGGAATTTCCATTTTGTGTGGCATTTCAACATTTCAAAAAATGTTTTCATTCTGAATTGGAATAAAAACAAGTATTTTCAAAATTTTCCACAAAATGGAATTTCCAAAAACTGTCAGTTTTAGAAAATGTTTTCATTTTTTATATTATTTTACATTATTTCAATAACTGTAGTACTATGTGCTACTACTGACATGTCATAATATAATTGCTACAATTTTCTACTATTTTCATTTTATTTTATTTTTGAAATCATTAAGGATAGCTGCTTCTCAGTACTGTTTCAAGCATTTTATCTTCTTTTTTATATCAAAGCTCTTTTTGGGTTGTAATGAAACAGTCTCACACACATTTTGGTCTCCATGTAACCTACCTTCCAAACCAATTTGTTGCCCCGCTCCTTTTTATTGGTTAAAGTTTTTGACATCTGTAAGCAGGGGAATGGTCCGGCAATTGTGGGGAACTTTCCTAGCTTCTGCACTACCCGGTGGAATTGGATAGCGAAAGGATCTGAGTTCTCAGTCCAACTCCTTTTACCCAGTGGCTGGCGGAGCCCCACACCTCTCCACCCCAGCTGGAAGAGCTCTGATGGCCCCTGCGTGGCCAGAGGAGTCCCAGCCAGCCCACCCCAGCCACACCTGCCAGCCTCAGCCACAGAAGGTGTGCTGGCTGGCTCAACCCCCGGGCCGGCCTGAGGTGTCCTGGCCCGCCCCGGCCACCAGCCCAAGCCTTGGGGTGGAGTGTGGGCAGGGCCACGGCCTAGGTAAGGAAAGGCTTAGCCTCCCCTGGCCTTTGATACCTGCCACCCATGTGTTAAAGAAACAAGGGGCCCTCCCAATGGGCACAGGGAACATAAAAAAAGATCACAGTCTGTTCCTCACATGCCCCAGGTCTCCCTCCCAGGTCTTGGCTGTGCGCCGGTGAAACTGTAGGTAAGCCACCTGCTCTGATGATGGCCAAACACCCTGTGGGTCTAGATGGCAGGGACCCTTCTCCCCAGCGCTGGCCCTCTTATCTGGTGACATCTCCCTGCAATGGGCTCTCTGTCCAAGATCCATATCTTGCTCTTCCCTGCTGCTCACCACACTCGGCTGTAGAGTTACTTGTGGCACAGTCGGTGTCTGCTATCCTGGCTTTGGTCTCACGGCTCCTCACTGTAGCTTGGCCCTGACTCATGGTTAGATGACCTGATGTCCCATTTTTAAAGGGACAGTCCTTGTTTTTTGGGACTTTTTCTTATATAGGCACATATTACACCCCATCCCCTGTCCCATTTTTGCTCCTGGTAAGTGCAGCTGGTCTGTGCTGCTTCCACTTCTAGTTCTGGGCTGCTCCAGCTTTAGCTCTCCATCTCTGGCTCCAGGGCAGGCTTTAGGAAGTGCGGGGCCCAATTCGAATATTTTCTGCAGGGCCCTGGCAGGGATGACTTAAAAAAAAAAGTGGAAAAAAAAGCCTTTCATTTCTTTCATGTATTATTTATTTTCCATAACTATATAAATAAAATTATATATTATGTGCATTGCATCATATATGCTGTTGATTGGTTATTAATGACTGCCGTTTCACATGTGTGGGTCCCAGCTGCTCCCTGCCACCCTCATTGAAGCAGGTATGCAGGGTTACTGCCCTGGGAACTGCAGGGCAGAAGTGGACATGGGGCTGGCTGGAGGCAGGGCAGAGGCTGACTGGAGGTAGGGTCTGGCTGCAGGCAGAGCAAGGGGTGTGGGACTTTTTGGAGATAGGGGGTGTGTGGGGTGGGCTGGCTTCAGTCAGGGCCGCGGGGGGATGCAGCAGGGGTTGGCAGGGCTGGAGACAGAGGAGTGTGAGACTGGCTGGCTTCAGGCAGGGGGGTGCAGCAAGGGTTGGCTGGAGACAGGGTAGGGTGTGCAGGGCTGGTGCGGGCAGCAGTGTGTGTGGGGCTGGCTGTCTTTGGGCAGGGCCACAGGGGTGTGTGGCAGGGATTGACTGGAGACACGGTAGGGGTTTGACAGGGACTGGCTGTGGGCACGGGGTGCAGAGCTGGCTGCAGGCAGGGGGAGCGGGGCTGGTGTGGGCAGGGCAGGGGGTGCAGCAGAGGCAGCTGGAGCCCCAGCTCTTTAAATAGCCCTCAAGCTCCCTGCTATCCCAGGGCTTTGGGGGCTATTTAAAGGGTCCCAGGCTCCCCAGCTTCTACCCCGCCCCGGACCTTCTAAATAGCCGCGGGAGCCCTGGGGAATGCATGCGGGTGGTGGGGCTCTGGCGACTATTTAAAGGACCGGGGTGGCAGATGCAGCTGGAGCCCTGGCCCTTTAAATAGCCCCCAGAGCCCCTCTCTACCCCAGGGCTCTGGAAGCTATTTAAAGGCCAGGAGCTCCAGCCAGGAGAGTGGGGCCACGAGGCTTGCCGCGCTCCAGCCAGGAGAGCGGGGCCTCGGGGCTTGCCGCACTCCAGCCGGGGCTCCAGCCGGGACCGCAGGGCTTGCCACTTTCCCGCCTGCACTTCGCTCAAGGGAGCAGGACCACGGAAGACCCCTGAGCAGATCGCAGCCAGGGACCCGGGGTAAGTTTTAAAGAAACAAAAAATGTCTAAGGTGCGGGGCCCTCTTAGGCGCGGCGCCTGATTCTTGGGAATTGGGTAAATTGGCCTAAAGCCGGCCCTGTCTGGCTCAGTGCTGCTGCTCTGCCTCCAGCCTCAGCTCTGGCTCCAATCCAGTTCTGGCTCCTCTGGGCTGCTTCTGTGACCCCTCTGGTCTGGCTGTTGCTGCTCTCTCCTTAGCTCTGCCCTACTCTGTCTCAGGCAGCTGCAGTTCACCTGGAAGGCAGGCCTCCAGACTCTTGACTCTCTTATTGGCTTGCCTGCTCTGTCAATTGGGCTGAGCTGGAGAGCTGGCCTCTCTCTTTTGTCCCTGGGGACTGTCAGTCTCAGGATCCTGATTTCTCTTTGGCCCTTACCCTTTCTTTTAGTATTGGGAGAGAGCCAATCAACCCACCCCCCCACTAATTTTCAGTAAGGAGCCAAGAAACCCCTTACACATCAGGGGATGGGGGGACTTATTTGTGCTAACGCAATGCATTTTCATCACAACATTTTATGTTTCTAGTATGATTAATTTTTACATCCTCACCATTCACTGTATCCCACATTTGGTCCTTGGCAGGTGCAGAAATATGGACTCCAGTGTTGGATCAGATCTGGTATGAGCCAAATTCTGTGTTTATATAGTTCTTACTCAGTAACTTCAATGGCAGTTTTGCTGGAGTAAGGACTGAGTATGGGCTACAGGATTTTGCCCTAGAAAATAAGTAGACAAGTAAGAGCATTAGAGAGACACTGTAGCACAGACAAAGCTAATACAAACTATTTATGACAGTAGAGGTAAAGGCGCACTAAACTTTGTCTTAAAATATGTTATGTATAAGATGTTATTTATAAGATCTTTAGGTATTAGCAGCAATAACTCAAATTTATATTCGATGAATTTAGCAGTGGCTAGTCTTGGTAAAAGACAAATAGTGAAGATATTCTAAGGCTACGTCTACAGTAGCACTTTTGTTGGTAAAACTTTTTTCGGTCAAGGGTATGAAAAAAAACCATACCCTTGATGGACATAAGTTTCACTGACAAAAGTGCCAGTGTGGACAGAGCTATGTTGCTGGGTGATGCTCTTCCTCGGATGTAGCCACCACCACTCATTAGGGGTGGTTTAATTATGCTGGCAGGAGATCCATAGTGTAGACCTAGCCTAAGATTAGTTTTGAAATTAGAGATGGGGGCAGCACCCAACTGCCAGAGCTACCTACTTCCCAGTCTTTGAAGAAGATCTAAGTCAAGATATAAATTTTGCGGCTGTGCACCATATCTCTGAAATATTTCTCCAGATTATAATACATTATAGAATAACTGAAAATGTTTCTTTGCTTGTACAGTGCTAATAGGAAAAATAAAGCCTGGGATGATCATGTTTGTGCCTGAAAGGGCTAATTTACATTACATTACAATCTTTGCCAAGAAGATGATCTATCTATCCATTTGTCTTCTGTCTCTTTAGCTTACACTATACTTGTCACAGTAAGGACTGTTTCTGTCAGAACAAATGAGTACATCTTTTTGGTTGTTTGTTTTGCTACACTTGAAAGAACAAAAAGAAAATCATTTTGACTGGTTGTCAATATGTCCAGGTGAGTGCATAGCTTATTTCATGTGTTGTGTTGTATACACTTTTTTCCCCATGCTGGGATTAATTTATATCTGATTACAGGCAAACAGTATCTGGGAAATGTACATGCATGCTGTATAGATTTAACTATGGTAACTGTGGGTTATGTGCTTGATCGTTGCCACAGAAATTGATATACAACTGACCACTTGCCACTTTGCAGGCTTGAGTTTGCAATTAATTTGCATTAAAAACTCCCACCAACTTCAGAGGGAGTTCCAAATGTTTTCCTATATGGTTCTTTCTTTCCCCAGTGTCCACTCTGATGTATAGCACATAGCTTCTTCCAAGGCAAATTGTGTAGGATCAGTTTACCATCAAATTTTATGTATATTTTGGAACTCCATGTATGATTTTTTACTGCTTCAGTGTCTTCTCAGAGGTAAAGGCCAACTGTATTGCTGGTGGGAGCACATACCTTTGAACCACAATTTCTCTCTTACGTCCTCCTTGCTCTGACAGTGTGGTAATTTTTGGTTGGCCTACAGCAGCAGATTATGATATCCCTCATGTTGATTCAACTGCACTGGCAACTAGTATTTATGTCCAGGTGAGAGTGAAGACATGACTTTTCCCATTCCCACTACCTCCCCACCTACATGCTCCATGGAATTAGGTTTTCTCACGTGCACCAAGACCACAAGGTTTGGGTAATGCACATAAGGATATAAAGAGGGTTTCCATCTTACTCACTTGAATGAGTGTCCAACCCATGTCACAGTCTAGGCCTAAACCACTAGCCCTTTTTGGCATTTCCAGGCGACCCATGTAGAATAGCCCCAAACATGATTTTGCAGTCAGCTAAATTTTATTTGAAGTTGTCACTCAAATTACAAATTCCTTGTCTCTGCTTGTCTGCTGTATGTGAGTGGTTCATGCCACTTGTACTACAAATACACCTTCATTTTTCAAATTAAAAATGGAATTTTATGGCTTCCCTCATATATGTGAATATATGTAGTTGACATAGCAGTCTCTTCTCAAGTGTTTTAACTGAGTGAATCCCAAAGGGATACACAAAAAGAAGAATGTTTCTTTTAGCTCAAAAGAACAAACTCGGTTTTATTCTAGTCTGCCAAATCATGATTGCTTGTTGCAAACATGAAAGAAAGAGAGGTTTCTTGTAAGAAAATCTGTGCTACGATTTACTGGCGTTTTGTCAGGTTTATAGTTAACGTTATCTTGAAAAGCCAGATGAAATCTACAAACATTGCAGGAAGACTACATTATAAATACAGGAACCAACAATAGGCTAACAAAAATCTAATTATCATGATGGCAAACATACTGTATGGAGGTAAGAGGATAGCTGTCAAAGTTGTTAAAGCTGAAAGGTCTCTTTACAGTTTCGATAGCTTCACTTATCTCCCTTTCCTCCAAAGCTGTCAACAGGAGATAAATGCTCCCATCCATCCTAATCAGCAACAGGATTTTTATCAGGTTCCTTAGTCGCCAAGTTTAGCAGAAGACAGGGATGGTTGGGGGCTGCTGGAGTGCGTAGGAGAATGGCAGTAGATGTGGGAAGCTGGACAGAGCCTAAGAAAAGTTGCATTTGTGAGTATACTGGGTGGAATATGGGGGTAATGCACTATTAAGAGCTCAGAGGACAGATTTATAGCAGTGCCCAGAAGGGTAAGAGCAGAACTTGACTTTGTGGGAGATGGAAGTTTGCAGATGACTCCAAGAGGGGTTACAAACTCTTTATAAGACAAGATTAGAATTCAAGAGAACCTTGACAAATCGGAAAATTAGTCTGAAAATCAAAGAAGATAAATCGCCTGTCAGCACCTCACAGAACTCACAACTGTGAGCCCCATTGCAGGTTGTTGACAGCCTGGGCTGTTGGCTCTGCACAGAGCTCTCAGCTGTAAGCCCTGTGCAGTGCTGAGAGGCAATATGAGCTCCATGTGGAGCCGACAGCCTGGGCTGTCAGGGCCTGGCAGCAAGTGCCCAACTATGACCCCACACAGGGCTGACAGCCCCTCACACTCAGGGGTGGCTCTAGGAATTCTGCCGCCCCAAGCACGGCAGGCAGGCTGCCTTCTGCTTGCCTGCAGATGGTCCGCTGGTCCCGCGGCTTCTGTGGACCTCCCGCAGGCATGCCTGTGGGAGGTCCGCCAAAGCCGCGGGACCAGCGGACCCTCCACAGGCATGCCTGCATGAGGTCTGCCGAAGCTGCGGGACCAGCGGACCCTCCGCAGGCAAACCGCTGGAGGCAGCCTTCCTGCCGCCCTTGTGGGGCTGGCAGAGCGCCCCCCGTGGTTTGCCGCCCCAAGCACGCGCTTGGCATGCTGGGGCCTGGAGCCGCCCCTGCTCACACTGCCCCACTTAAGTGGGTGCAAAGTGGCCCTGGTGAGGACGCGCACCACTGGCAGAAGGAGGGTATTGTGGACATGATAAACCACAGTAATTACTGCTGCCATCAACTGACTGGTCTGGTGATGGATCTGGGGACCTTAGCATGAAGAAGAAGAAACATTTTTCAGCTATGCCACACTGCAAGCTATATCGAATTTACTGTTAACCTTCCCCGCTATAGTAGACCATTAACATTAGCTTTTTCCCCAGGTTTTCCCCTTCCACTGAGTGAGTGTGCCATGGATTATATTTCCTCCAAGGCACAGTATTAACTGGCATTTTCCAGGTTGAATCTCATCCTTTAATTTCAGCTGATATATCTAGTTTCTTCAGTTTTGTTTGTAAAATTTCTCTTTTCTCACTGACTTTATCAATTATTGCCAGTTTAGTAGCATCTACTAGGAGCAAGAAAAATGATAAAATGTTTAGGAAACCTGACCTATAAGGTAAGGTTAAAAATACTGGGCCTGTTTTGTTTTGAGAAAAGAAGTCCGAGCGGGACCTGATAACAGTCTTCAGATATATTAAGGGCTGTTATAAAGGGGATGGTGATTAATAGTTCTTCATATCTACTGGAGGTAGACAAGAAGTAATGGGCTTAATGTGTAGCAAGGGAGAATTCTTTTTGATAGCAGGAAAAATGTTCCAATTGTAAGGGTAGTTAATCTCTGGAATCCCCATCACTGGAGGTTTTTAAGAAAAGGTTAGACAAATACCTGTGAGGGATGGTCTAGGTTTACATGATCCTACCTCTGTGCTGGTGACTGGACTTGATAACTTTTTGAGGTCCCTTCCAGCCCTACATTTCTATGATTCTTTTATTAAGATGCTGTTTTAGCCCATTAATGGGAATGCTAAATATTATTAATGTTGACTTCACAGTTAACAGCAACTCCTATGGCACTAAATAAAAGTAAGGTTAGAGTTCATTTATTCACATTGGCTTTGTATGATATATGTTTTAACACAACAATTGTGTGCTATAAAGTTAATTAAGTACCATCTCCCTAACCCACTGGTTTTCAACCCGTGATCCATGGACCCCTGGGGATCCACAGACTATGTCTAAAATTCACAAAGGGATTTGTACCTCTATTAAAAAAAAATTAGGGGTCCACAAATGAAAAAAAGTGGAAAATCACTGCCTTAACCCATTGCTATATGCTAATCATCTGCCAAAACCTCAGCTGCGAATGTCCTTAAACTCTGAAATGTTGTGGGTCAGGTCTATCTTTACAAAATACTAACATTTAGATTGTGACTTGAACTACAGATAGTGTGATGAGATGTCCCAATTTTATAGGGACAGTCCCGATTTTTGGGTCTTTTTCTTATATAGCCTCCTATTCCCCCCCCCCACCTCCTGTCCCAATTTTTCACATTTGCTGCCTGGTCACTCTAACTACAGACCAGTGCTGGGGAATAAGAAGAACACCCCTGTACCCACAAGTTACCCAGGCAATATGTATGGTTGTACAGAAAAAAGCAGGCACACTGGATCTTTTTCCCCACCTCAAGCAGGTGGATAGGAAAGACTGTGTGGAGCTAAGGCTTATTCCCCACATGCACATCTTGCCAACTGGGACAAGAAGGAAGCAGAGAGAAAATTGTACACAATATCTTCCAAGTTTACTCTTGAAGAGGTGCAGGTTTTATGCACCATTCTTTGTTCAGTGCTGGGCCTAAAGGTACACTGTGACCCAGAGGCAGATTAAGGTTTCCTGGGACCCTCGGCCAGAGTAAGTGTGGAGCTCCTCCCCCACCCCTTCCACTTGTGGTCCCACCTCCATTCCTCCCCTTCTGCCTGCAGCCCTGCACATGGCCCCACCCCTTTCTGCCCCTTCCTGGGCCCAGTCCCTATTCTCCTCAGGGTCCTCCTCATTCTGCCCCCCACTGGAGCCCCACAACCAGTTTGCTCCCTTTTGCCCCCTCCCCACTGTGGCCCCAAGACTGGAGAAGCTCTGCGCCTCCCCCCCACATAAGAGCTCCCCTAGTCCCAAGGCCACAGCAGGAATCCTGGTGCTGGGGCTTCCCCGTCACCCCCAGCGCTTCAGCTGGAGACCGGGGTCGGGGTGCTGGAGGCTTCCCCTGTCCCCAGCTTCTGCCTGCGATAGAGTTGTGGGGTGGGGGGGGCTTTCCTCATCCTATCCTGCCCACCTGGCGTTGCTGCAGGGGGAGTGGGATCGGGGCATGAGTATTTCCCCATTCTGCTCCCCCAGGTGCTGCTACCAGGAAGTGGGGTTGGGGCACGAGGGCTTCCCCCCTGCCCACCCAGTGGCGGATTTTTTCTGGGCCCCCAACAGTTGGTTATGGCTAATCCACCACTGCTATAACCCATAGCAGAAAATGTTAACTGCAGCTTTAACCAGTTCTATTGCCATGGGCATTAGTTCCAGTCTTTGATGGATCTTCTTTCCATTCACCTCAGGGACCATCCTACATCCATCCCAGCTGCTGTATGCTTCACAACCAAGAGTGGTTCTCTAGTCCAAGAGAAGTCAAAATCATAGTGGGTGCTGTCTCTTTTCTGGCATCTGTATTTAGACTGTTAGCCTTTGAGGGCAAGGACTGTTTACTACTATGTATTTGAACAGTGCCACACACAATGGGGCCCAATCCCAGTTGGAAGCTCTAGGCACTACTTCTGATTTAAACAACCATAACAATGGGACCCCTAGAAATTTCTATGATACTGGAATAAGTGAGAGCAAAGGCAGGAAGATAAACATGAAACTGTCCATATCTAAGACATGCTGAATTTAGAACAAGTTTCTTTTAATATCTGGCTGTGTGGTACAGCAGGTTTTGTTGAGAATAAGTATTACATTACTCACACTCCTTCCATCAAAGGCAGGATGCAATTTCGCTTCTATCAACAATTCCCCCCACCTCCCAATTCCTCTCCACAGAGAAATTTAGAATCTTATTTTTTGCTGGGAGACTGTCTAATGCTATACATGAATGTCTGACCAAATAATTAATATTTTCATCTCACCCATGAGGAACTTTGAACATTAAAGACAAAAAAAGAAAAAAGAAACAAAAACTGCCACTTTTGTTGATAAATGTGCATGTAGAGAGAATAAAGATTGATTGTCGCAAAGCAGAGAATTCATTGGATTTTGGTTTTTCTTGATTGGGTGGTATACTGGAGGCAATATCCAAACATTTCTGATGTTCCTCAAACTGGGTTCAGACCTGTGAAGAATACAAAGCAGTGGGAACTGTGCTGAAATGTTTCTCAGCTTCTCATGCAAGGCAGAGAATGCAAGTTAATGTACTACTGTACTCTATCTTATATAAAAAGAAGAATAGAAACAAGCTTTACAAATGAAGTTTGTTACAAAAAAAGCATTGTGCACTCCTTTTGTGATGTCTAAAATAACCTTTGTGGCTTTGTATGGTTCATTAGTGGAGATGTCAAAAACCTGAAAATAACTCTTGCAGTTTGCTTCTTTTTTCATTGTTAGTTTAATTAAGAGACAGTCTTATCTCTTGAGGCACACACACTGTTGGCCTGAATATTTGAAGCATTATTTTATCTCATTTGGATGTTTTAATTTTAACTATAATGGTGAATTAAGCCACCCATAAGGACTCATTTGAATGTAAGTTATTAGATTTTCTTTTTTAAATACAACTCAGTCTTTCACTCTACATCCAAACCCAAAGAGCAGGTCTTGCTATGTTTTTTTAATAGTTTGGACAACTTCTTAGGGAATTGTCTACATGGTGGCAGTCCATGGCAAGCTCCAGGGTAAATCTACAGTTCTTTAGCCTGCTATGCACTAAGTGGCTGTGTAGATCCTGCTACCACACACTAATGGTATGTCTTCACTACTGGCCAGATTAGCAGGCAGTGACTGATCCAGTGGGGATCGATTTATTGCATCTAGTATAGACACGATAAATCAATCCCCGAGTGCTCTCCCATCGACTCCTGTACTGCAGCTCAGCGAGAGGTGCAAGCACAGTCAATGGAGGAGCGGCAGCAGTCGACTCACCATAGTGACGACATCACTGTAAGTCGATCTAAGTATATTGACTTCAGCTACATTATTCACGTGTAGAGTTAGGCTCCCAACTCCCTTAGTAATAACAAGGAAATTTGGGTGACTTTTTGGTTCATTTGAAAATCCCAGCCTAGGTGCATAGGGCCTGATCCAAAGCCCATTTAAGTCAATGGAAAGACTCCAACTGATTTTGGCAGGCTTTGGAGAGCTCTAAATCTGATTTTTTTAATTGAAGGACTCAGTTGTGGTTATGCCACAAACCATGGGCAAGGTACAGTGTATATGTAATGCTGACAGACCCTAGTCGTCAGCAGGTGGGATCGAATCTGGGACCTCTGGAGCTTAGTGCATGAGCCTCTACAACATGAGCTAAAAGACAACTGGCTGTTAGCTAAGGCTGTAGAGCAGATTCATTTTATCTCTCTAAGTGGTCTCAGTGCTACTAGATGGGACAGAACACCACACCCAGGAGGTGTGTGGGTTACACATATTCGCTTGGTCCCAGAGGCAGACCTATTGCCCATGTCCTGCAGTCCTTCTTCCATTTCAAGAGGGACAGGATAAGTTCTGGTAGAACCAGGTTCCTTCAGCACCTAGGTACAATGGTGATGGAGGAGGAGCTGACCATTAATCAAATTGTACTTGAATTGCAATCTGCTCTTTAGCTCATTATTTGCTCTGAGGTGGGGAGCAGGGGGAGAAAAGTAAAGTAATCTATGCTACCTGTATTCTGCAACAAAGAGTCCTGTGGCACCTTATAGACTAACAGATGTATTGGAGCTTAAGCTTTCCTGGGTGAATATCCACTTTGTTAGACATCTGTATACCATGCACTTGACACAGATTACTTTCCCTAGTGCACTTGGCTCCACTGCTCCAGCTGCAAAGGAAGGGGTGGGAGAGAGAGCAAGGCACTGCTCACCTGAATAGAAGGGGGAATGGTGGCCCTGCAGAGGCTACTCTTCTTCCTCTTATCCTGCTACTCTTTCTCCATCTCTACAGCTGCAGGAGAGTAAGGAGGCTCCACATACCACATTACTTTACTCCTCTGCACTGGAATGCAGCAGAGGCTACAGTCTGGTCCATTGTGGGCAGACTGTGGTCGTCAGATCATTTCTGTAAAGAATCATTTAGTACCTGATTCTGCTTGGCCAGTGTGCAGTGGACAAGGAAGGTGTAAAAAGCCTTTCTTACCCCCCTTTGCATGATACACATAAAACTCCCAGATAGCCTTCTGTGTTCAACATTCCCATTGATTTTAACAGGCAGGAACAGGTCCTTTTTGTTTCTAATGCTTGCTGGCATTTGTAAGAAAAATTCTAATAATGTTAACCTACCTGTCACATCAGTGCTGTGTTCCACTTATGTTATCTCAGCCTTTCAATTTGGCTGGGAAAGTCAATAAAACAAAAGAAAACTGTTTCAAAATATTTAGTTTTAATTCAGACACAGTATTTCTATTTTCACCTTGAGATGTGTCGCAACAATAATGACAAATTTATACAAAGACTTAGGACAGCAAAATGATGCCAGTGCACAAAAAGGAACACTATTCCCTAGTGTAGTTTAAAAGCTACAACATATATGATATGAATTTAAAAAAGTCTGCATGAAGTCATTTTAAAGATGGGCAGCTACTGCGTTCTAGGCAGCCATGAATCAGAATGCACTCTGCCAGCCTCATAAGAGAAAAAAAATGCCATTATCACAGAAATTAGGACCATATAACATTTGTATGGTGAAAAAATAATGGTGTGCCGTAAAACAGCCATGCTTTCTATCTAGAGGGGCTAAAATAAAAAGAGTTATAGACCAAGACCAAATCCTGAGATGTGCTGACCATCAGCAACACTTACTTGGCTAAAACTGGAAGTTTTTATTTATTCCTTACTCAGGCAAAATTCTCATTGACTTCAATGAAAGTTCAGTCTCAAAAGATCTCAGACTCATTCCCCACCTAGATATGTCCTATTTTCATAGTGTGGGTTCCCATCAGAGATTGAGTTCATCTTCACAACATCTGTGAGGTAGGTAAGTAGTAGTATTCCTATTATACCAATAGGGACTTCAGACACAGAGGGTCTAAGTGAGAGACTGTATGCAGCACAACTGAGGCCTGGTCTACACTACATATTTAAAATGAATTTAGCAGCATTAAACCAATTTAACCCTGCACCCGTCCACACAACGAGGCCCTTTATATCAATATAAAGGGCTATTTAAACCAGTTTCTGTTCTCCTCCCCGACGAGAGGAATAGTGCTGAAATCGGTATTGCCATGTTGGATTAGGGTTAGTGTGGCTGCAAATCGATGGTATTGTCCTCTGGGCGGTATCTCACAGTGCATCATTTTGACCACTCTGGAAAGCAATCTGAACTCGGATGCACTGGCCAGGTAGACAGGAAAAGCCCCGTGAACTTTTGAATTTCATTTCCTGTTTGCCCAGCGTGGAGCTCTGATCAGCACGGGTGGCGATGCAGTCCCAAATCCTAAAAGAGCTCCAGCATGGACCATACGGGAGATACTGGATCTGATCACTGTATGGGGAGACAAATCTGTTCTATCAGAGCTCCGTTACAGAAGACGAAATGACAAAGCATTTGAAAAAATCTCCAGGCTATGATAGACAGAAACCACAGGGACTCAGCACAGTGCTGTGTGACAAGTGTAACGGAAAGCCAAAGAATCAAATGGACACTCATGGAGGGAGGGAGGGGGTACTGAGGACTCCAGCTATCCCACAGTCCCCGCAGTCTCCGAAAAGCATTTGCATTCTTGGCTGAGCTCCCAATGGCTGAAGGGTCAAAAACATTTTCCCGGGTGTTTCAGGGTATATGTTGTCAATGTACACCCTTCCCCCCACCCCTGAAAGAAAAGGGAGAAAAAACGTTTCTCACCTTTTTTCAATGTCACCCTATGTCTACTGCATGCTGCTGGTAGACGGGGTGCTGCAGCGCTGAACACCAGCATCCCCTTGCCAATGGTAGACAGTACAATATGACTGCAATCCATTGTCATCATCAGCCCATGAGTGCTTCTGGCTGATCTCGGTGAGGTCAGCCGGGGGTGCCTGGGTAAAAATGGGAATGACTCCTGGTCATCCCCGGCAGATGGTACAGAACGGCTGGTAACCATCTTCATCATAGCAACTGGAGACTGAGCTCTATCAGCCCCCCCTTTCATGTCTAAAGAAAAGATTCTGTACTGCCTGGACTATCATAGCGGTGGGAGGCTGGGCTCCTCTCCCTCGCCACCCTTTAATGTCCTACCTGGACTATCATAGCAGCTGGAGGCTTCCTCCCCCTCATTTTATCTCACTAAAAAGTCAGTGTTTCTTATTCTTGCATTCTTTATTACTTCTTCGCACAAATGGGGGGACACTGCCACGGTAGCCCAGGAGGATTAGGGGAGGAGGGAAGCAACGGGTGGGTTTGTTGCAGGGGCACCCCCTAGAATGGCACGCAGCTCATCATATCTGCAGGATCTCTGGGGCTCTGACATGGAGTGGCTGTGCTCTCTGGTTCTCTAGTACACTTGCCCCATATTCTAGGCAGGACTGACTCTATTTTTAGACAAAACATAAAGAAGGGAATGATCTGGGGAGTCATTCCCATTTTTGTCCATGCGCTCCTGGCTGACCTCAGCGAGGCCAGCCAGGAGCACCCATGACATCAGCAGATGGTATAGAACGACTGATAACTGTCATCTCGTTGCCAATTTACAATGGCATGGTAGACGGTGCAATAGGGATGGTAACCGTTTCTGCTACCTTGCAAAGACAAATGAATGCTGCTGTGTAGCACTGCAGTACTGCGTCTGTCAGCAGCATCTAGTATACATACGGTGACAGTGACAAAAGGCAAAATGGGCTCCATAGTTGCCATGCTATGGCGTCTGCCAGGGCAAGCCAGGGAAAAAGGGCACGAAATGATTGTCTGCCGTTGCTTTCATGGAGGAAGGATTGAGTGATGACATTTACCCAGAATCACTCACGACGCTATTTTTGCGTTGGGATCTCAACCCAGAATTCCAATGGGCGGAGGAGACTGTGGGAGCTATGAGATAGCTACAGGACAGCTGCCCACAGTGCAACACTCTGGAAATCGATGCTAGCCTTGGTACATGGTTGCACACCACCGAATTAATGTGCTTAGTGTGGCCACATGCACTTGACTTTATACAATCTGTTTTACAAAACCGTTTATTGTAAAATTGGAATAATCCTGTAGTGTAGACATACCCTAAGAATTGAACACACAACTCCCCAGTCCACAGACTGCAGTATTGGGAGTATTGTCTTCGATAGGCATTGTAAGCATTCAGTAGTACAACGCATCCTTTGTCCCACAAAGTGAACTCGAGAAAATGCGGAATGAAGGAATTAGGCTTACTAGGAGTTGACCTGCACTGTTGCTTACAGAGGGCCAAATTGTGGCTTTCAAATTGTGAGCTGCTAGTTGCCAAATTGTGAGCATAGCAGGGACTGAATGAAGACCAGGGCTGCTAAGTTAGTAGGGGGAGGTAAGGTGCACGTCCATTATGCGATAGGCTGTGCAAGAGATGGGGAGGCTCCTTGGGCCAATTTCCCCCCACTCACATAAGGGCATATCACAGTCTGCTGCAGGGTGTTAGTTTTCAGAAATTTAGGTAGTGTAAGGAAGAGACAGTAACATTTTCAAAGAGATTTCAAACATAATTTAGTTCCAAACTGTGGGGGGGCAGGGGTGAAGGGGCACTAGGATGTGGCCCCAGGACATGAATATCAGCAACCTACAAGTAAACAAGCATCGAGCCTTCCATACTGCAGGATTTCAAAGAGATTTGGAGACTTTGTACATATAATGTCATGGAAGTGTAACTGTCTGGGACAGAGGGTGGCCCTTTGTGACACACAAGTGTAGGGAAGAGTGGGAACTATGATCAAAAACATCAGGTCAAAATCCTACTACAACAGAGAGAGTCCTGGCATCTTCAGATTTCTAGTAACAGTTACAGACTTTAGTTTACATGAAATGCATAACATATGTAAAATAGGGGAGGCTGAGCTTTAGAAATTGGCAGGGCATCATTTCAGAAAAAATCCAGTGGAGGAAGGCAGAGTAGTATGGAACATTACATGTGATAGATCCTGCAAAGTGTGTGTGTATGTGTGTGTGTGTGCACGTGCACAAAAATTGGAGCATATAGACCTATGAAAAATCTTGGGATGGGGGAGCAAAACAAAATCTGGGGCTGGGACTGGCCTCTTTGTCCCAGACCAAATCATATTCTTTGAAATCCGTCCCTTCATTTCCACACAGATTGCACAGGTCTTTGGTTTTTAGACTTGAACTGACATTGTTAAGGGACTTAAACCTGTCATTTCAGACAGTGCAGGTGTTTCAAAACACCAGCAAAGATCCCCAAGTCAGCCCACCAGGTACCTGGGTAATTAACACATATATTCTGCACCTACTCTGGGAGAACTCCAGTGCCAATAACCAGATGTACATTGAAGTGTACAGATACAAAGTTAGACCTCAATGCTTCCCTCTGCTACATGGCACATTGTGGGGAAAAGGTGCACAAAATTAGGTGCTAAGAGCTTGAGAGATGCTGAAGTGGAAATTGTGGTCCTGTAGGTGAGCACCACATGCAGGCACCAGCAAACCAAGCATGTGTTTGGGGCAGCACATTTTCAGGGGCAGAATTCCAGTCATTTTTGTGTGTGTGTGCGCGCTTTGGGTGGCAAAAGCCTAGAGCCAGCCCTGGCAGCAGCAGTGTCATGTGCAGGGGGTGCCCTGGGGCCGCTGCAGTTTGCACCATAGGGGAGCAGTGCCTGCTCCTTGTGGCTGGGCCAAGCAGGCTTCGAAGGGGGACACTCAGGCTGCAGGTTGCCCTGTGGGGCACATGGAGCTGCCTGCAGGTGCCGCAGGGTGACCAACACCCAGTGGCACAGCTGGGGCTGGGCAAAACAGGTTGAGCCACCCAGGGACTGCAGCAGGGCAGCCAGAAGCAGCAGCAGGGTCATAGAGGGCGGGGCGCTGCCGTGCAGGGGCCTCATCCCACTCTCTCGGGCTCCCCTCCCGCTGGGGCTGCCCTGCCCCGGCTCCTCAGCCTCCTATTGGGGCTGTCCCCTGGCTCTGCTCTCCTGGGTCCTGAAGGGACCCTGGGCTGAGGTGCGGCTCGAGAGGCCCACTGCTTACCCTGACCCTGCCTGCGCTGGACCAGTTGGAGGAAAGGGGGGAGTGAGTGGAGTCAGCATTGATGCGTGGGAGCCCAGGGTTGGGGGAGGCAGGGGGCATGGGTGGGGGAGGGCACTGGTAGGGAGGTGAGATCCCAGTGCTGGGGTGAGGGGCAGCTAATTTATTTTTTGCTTGGGGCTGCAAAAAACCTAGAGCCAGCCCTGACCACATGACTGGGACTCTATGTTTTATAGAGGGATGATAGGTGTGGGACAGAGCCATGGGGCAATCACTCTGTCTCATCTGAATTCTGCAGGAATCAGAGCCGGCTTTAGCCAGTGCCGGCGGATTAGTGGGGCTTGTATTCTCCAGGTGGCACATTGGATTTCCCCGGTCTGTGGGAGCCGAGCCTATGCACTTCCCGCCCTCAGGCAGCAGGAGCGGGGCCGCGGGTTTGCAAAGCTCCATCCGGGAGAGCAGGACCGCGGGGTTGCGGGGCTTCGGCCGGGAGAGCGGGGCTGCGGGGCTGCGGAGCTCCGGCCAGGGGAGCGGGGTGGCAGGGTTGTGGGGCTCCGTCTGAGGCAGTGGGGCTGCGGGGTAGTGGTACTCGCCCGGCTCTGGCCGGGGGAGCGGGAGCATGGGGTTGCGGGGCTCCAGTCAGGGTTGCGGGGTTGCGGGGATGCGGAGCTCCGGCTGGGGGAGCGGGGTGGTGGGGTTAAGAGGCTCTGGCCGGTGCAGCGGGACGACGGGGTGGCGGGGCTCCACCGGAGCAGCGGCACCACGGGGTTGTGGGGCTCCGGCTGGGGCAGCGGGGCGGCTGGGTTGCGGGGCTCCGGGCGCAGGAGCAGGGTCGTGGGGTTGCGGGGCTCCGACTGGGGCAGCGGGGCGGCTGGGTTGCGGGGCTCCGGGCGAGGGAGCGGGGTACTGGGGTTGCGGGGCTCTGACTGGGGCAGCGGGACCGTGGAGTTGCGGGGTTCCTGCCGGGGGAGCGGGTTGTGGGGTTGTGGGGCTCCGGCCAGGGCAGCGGGACCCCGGAGTTGCTGGGCTCTGGCCAAGACTACGAGGTTGAGGGGCTTCGGCCAGGAAAGCGGGACTGCTGGGTGGCGGGACTCCGGCTGGGGTTGTGGGGTTGCGGAGCTTCAGCTGGAAAAGCGGGGTCACGAGACTTGCCGTGCTCAGGTTTTGGGAGCTGGACCACAGGGTTGTGGGGCTCCAGCCGGGAGAGCGGGACTGCGGGGTTGCGGGGCTCCTTCTGGGAGAGCGGGACCGCGGGGTTGCGGGGCTCTGGTTGGGAGAGCTGGGCCGCGGTACTTGCCCTGCTCCGGCTGTTGAAGTGTGCCTGCGGGCTTGTGGGGCTCCGGTCATGGGAGCGAGGTGGCGGGGTTGTGGGGCTCCAGCCGGGAGAGCGGGGTTGCAGGATTGTGGGGATCTGGCTGGGGTAGCTTGGCCAAGGTAATTGCCTCACTCTGGCCTGGGGAGCGGGGCTGCGGAGTTGCGGGGCTCTGGCCGGGAGAGCGGGGCCGTGGGACTTGCCGCTTTCGGGTCCAGGGAGCAGGACCGCGGGGTTGTGAGGCTCCAGCCGGGAGAGCAGAGCTGCAGGGGTTGCAGGGCTCTTGCAGGGGTAGCAGGGCCGCGGTACTTGCGCCACTTCGGCTGGGACAGCGGGACTGTGGGGTTGCGGGGCTCTGACCGACGTAGCGGGAATGCGGGGTTCTGGGGCTCTGGCTGGGAAAGCGGGACAGCGGGGGAGTGGGGCTGCGAGACTTGTCACGCTGAGGTCCGGAAAGCGGGACCAGGGGATTGCGGAGCTACCGCCGGGGGAGCGGGGTGGCAGGGTTAAAGGGCTCCGGCCAAGGCAGTGGGGCCACGGGGTTGCGGGGCTCCGGCCGGGGCAGCGGGACCGCGGGGTTGGGGGCTCCGTCAGTGAGAGCCAGACCCTGGGGTTGCGGGGCTCCAGCCAGGGGAGTGGGACTGCGGGTTTGTGGGATCCAGCTGGGAGAGCGGGATTGCGCGGTTGCGGGGATCTGGCCGGGGTAGCGGAGCTGCGGTACTTGCCCTGCTGCGGCTCAGGGAGCGGGACCTCAGAGTTGCGGGGCTCCGGCCGGGGGAGCGGGACCGCGGAGTTGCGGGGATCTGGCCTGGGTAGCGGGGCCGTGGGACTTGCCATGCTCAGGTCCGAGGAGTGGGGCCACGGGGTAGCGGGCCTTCGGCCAGGGGAGCGGGGCTGCTGGACTTGTTGCGCTGAGGTCTGGGGAGCGGGACCGCGGGTTGCGGGACCGCGGGGTTGTGGGGCTCTGGCTGGGAAAGCGGGACTGTGGGGTTGCAGGGCTCCAGCCGGGGGAGCGGATCACAGGATTGCGGGGCTCCGGCCGGGGGAGCTGGACAGAGGGGTTGGGAGCTTCAGCCGAGGGAATGGGGCTGCGGGGTTGCGGGTCTCTGGCTGGCGTAGCGGGGCTGCGGGACTTGCCTCCCTCTGGCCAGGGCAGCAGGAACGCGGGGTTGCGTGGCTCCGGCTGGGGTAGCGGGGCTGCAGCACTTGCCTAGTTCCGGCCAGGGGAGCGGGACTGCGGGGTTGCAGGGCTCTGGCCGGGGCAGCAGGGTGGCGGGGTTGCGGGGCTCCGTACAGGGCAGTGGGACTCCAGCTGTGGGAGCAGGGCCAAAAGGCAAAATCTGAAATTAACATTGTTTCAGTCTGTGTGTTACTTGACATCGAGTATTCATTGTCACCATAGGAGGGAAGGGCTCTGCATACACGGAAATTTGCCTGGGCATCAGTAGAAAATGTTAAGTAAAGTTTGCTTTCAAAATTAAACCTGGCGCTTTGTCATCTTGTCCTCATTTTTATTTTTAATCTTTCAGCTATTTAAGTGAAGTCTAAAACTTTCATACTAACTGTTTACTATCTGACATATCTCTCTAATGTCCTTCATAACCATCCTTAAAACTATTAACTTTTTTTCCATTTTAATACTGTCTCATAGTATCAGAGACAGGGAAAAAATAGCAAATAAATGTAGGTGACTATCTTTCTGTCTCTATAGAGAATGACAGATATACATGCATCTGTCTCATATAGAGAGATGTGATGAATTCCCTGCAGCCATTAGCCTTCTTGTGATAGCTGCTAAACAGCGGTGGGCTTTTGGAGAAGCAGTCAAATCTTGGTTGCTTCTGCAACTCTGGTTATACCCACAGTAAGCAATTATTCATCCTCTGCTGATGAGACTGACCCCCTGCTTGATACAGATGAACACAGTTGTTTATTCTGGAAATGTTTAGGCTTCTCTTTCACACTCAGCTGCTGCCTCATGCTGTTTCTCACTGTTTCTGGTTGATTTTGAGTCTCGGATAATTGGTAGAGAGGTCATGGAGTTGTGAAGGAAGACAAAACTCATATCTCTATGGCGCTATGTGAGCATTATTTGATTGTAGAGGAGTTACTAAGATGATACATTATAGACTGTAGCTAAACTGATGTTACCATGACTCATTTTAATACAGGCAGACTATATGACAGAGCAGACAAAAAGAATAAGATATACAACACTTCAAAAACTTTCTTGATGAAAGCAAGTGTTCACTGGCAATGATTATACTTCATCTCTAGATACCTACATCTGTCAAGGACAGAGAAGCTATAGGACAAGGATGCAGCAGAAAGTGAATCAACTGAAGCAAACCTAATTAACATTAATAGGATATTAAATCTACGTTATATTGCTGACTCCTTGTATCCATCTGAAGATGGTAACAGGGGATTGTTCCAGTCGTATCATGTAATGTCAGGCTTGTGGAGCTTCTCTGAATCTGCAGTGCAATCAAGTACTGCTTATTAATGTTAATTAGTTATTTAATGTATTACCTGATTTTGCAAGGTGGTGTGCAGTAACTTGAAAAAAAGGTTAAACACAGGCAAATATAGGTATACTCTCTGAGTCAAAATTCCAACAAATGTTTGCTATTCACATTTCTTTAAATTATAAGAGTTTTAACGGCTATCCTCAGTGGTTACCTACTGGAATCTTCTAGCACATCAATGTGATCCAGCTTGGAAACTTTAATTCCCCTTGCAAAATGCTCTAAAGAATTCATATAAATCACATTTTTTATTAGAAGGACACTATTCACTGACATTTCTGTGAACTCTCATTACTAGCATTCCAACTGGCCACATGAGTAAACTGATGTACCTTAATTATTTTCAAGTGGGAACAAATATGTAAACAGAAGACCATAAAATTGAGACAGGAACTTGAAATACAGTTTGCAATTCTCTACACTAATCTTTTCCTCTTCATACTTTAAAAATGAAAATAAGGGCTTCTAATCTTATTGTAGGAACAAAACTATATTGAACCCAGATGATCAGTTAGTATCACAGAATGCTGAACCATTATGATATCTATAGGAAAAAAAACATCTGGAACATAAAGGGGAAAATCCTCAAACCCTGAGACAACAAACCCTAGGCAATAGACTTTTTATTTCATACGTTACTCAAATACAATAAAATGCCTTGGAGCTTGTAGAAAATATTGTTAATATTTACAGATTTTTTTTCACAAATGTAGTAGCTTATTTTGTTTAAAAATACAAAGAAACAGAAAAAACTAGAAAAGTGCAATGACTTACGATCTAAAAAGCATCTTATTTTGCTCTTGAGAAAAAAACAAGTATTTTTACTTAGCTCATTCAAATGCCAGAGTAAAGGATTTAGCTTACAGAAACTAAAAGAGAGTTGGGAGAATGGAATCCTTGTGCCAAAACCAGAGATAATGTTCAGGACACTTACACAGCTTGAATGAAATAGAGGAGTATTATCAGGTGTGGTCAGCTGTGTCCTCTCAATGCATGTTTGTTTATTTGAGAAGCTGTATGGAGACCATGCTCTTGGCACAATGACAGCCTCTCTAATTCTGAGCTGAGACCTACTGCAAAGATCTCTACTGTGGCACAGATTAGGATACAGATGTCAATGTGGGGTGCTTTTGAGCCTCTAACTACTGGCAGCAGTTATAGCAATTTTTACTATATTTGCTGTACAAGGGTCTTTAGAAGAGGACACATTGGCTCCAATTCTTATGTCCAGATGAACTGTGCTTGGTGCAGGACCCAAGAGCATGGGAGAACAAATGTGGCGTTACGCTGTACGTGTGGTCTTATGATCCCAATAGGCAAGAATTTAGTCCTTGCTATAAATTAGGGCAGACTGTAGGGCTATAAATTAGGGCAGACTCAGGACCCCTTTAAATCATAGCTGCATGGTTATAATGATTCCAAAGGGCTGTTGCAGCAGTTGGGGATCATGGGAACAAAGTGCCCTCCAGCTATGGCCCCTCCCATCCCATCTCCCATATGCAATTCCCCTAAGATGGGGGCTGAAAGGGGGAGATATAGTACTTTGTTATGTTTTCTCTTCATCACCCTGAGATTTTGCTACGATGGGGAAATCCCCAGATGGCTACTAAGACCAGCTGTAAGGATTTTTAGCGCCACCAAAGCAGCACCAAAGCTCCCTCACCTAGGTGAAAGATCTGTACACAATTTGCACAGTTCTGTTAAATAGTGCCTTTGTACTTTGATTCATATGGACATGTAACAGTTTGAGTAAATTTAACTCCATTGTAACTGTATGTGTCTGCACAGACCTATAAAGTAACTCTATGACTTTCTACATTTGAAGACTATCTGATCCTATGATTGCTTCGCACTCAAACTCTCGTTGACTACAATAGAAAAATTGATATCACAAAATGATTGCAAGACCAACTCTAAGGGTCACAATATACTATGCAGTCACCTCTGTCTTTAATCTTGGTTCAACAGTTTCATGAAATTATCCTGGGGGAGGAATGTATAACCCATAAGATACTCCAGATAGTAATTTTATATCACCACCATACTTTTGTATGCTTAGCCAATAAAAAAATCGATCTTTTGTTAAGCTTCAAACTTGCTCTGGGTAGGGCTGAGTGGAATGTTCCACACAAAACATTTTTGTAGACATTTGGCTTTTTAAACAAATGTTAATTTTTACCATTATGATTTTGTAGATATTGACTTTTTTAAAAAAATGTAAATGGAATAAAACTGTGTGTTATTTGTGCTGCTAAATTTTGTTTGTTTGACATGAGACATCACTCTAAGATTAGATAGGTTTCTGAAGTGAAAGGGCAAGGATCCATTGGTGGATATCAGTACTAATGACATTGCATCACAGGATATTTTACAGATTATAGATGACTTCAGGGAACTTGGAAGGGTGCTGAAGAAGAATGGAGAAGTGAACTCAAAGAAACTCCTGTCCTGTAAATGAAGGGTATTGTTCTGTGATGTAGGGTATTGGCAGAGGTGAAAGTAAATGGTATGGTACAGTACGGTGTACCGGTAAGTAAGCTGGTACACAGCTGACCGTACTAGCAGGGCCACTGAAGGGGGGAAAGGGCAAAAGGGGCAGCAGCCCTGAGGCCCAGCAACTTAAAAGGCCCTGGGACTTCCAGCATAGGCCGGAGCCCCTGGTCCTTTAAATCACAGCCGGAGCTGCAGGTTTCCTGGCTGCCACTACCTCAGGGTTCCGGTAGCAATTAAAGGGTCTGGGGCTCCCGGCCACCGCTGCCGTTAATGCTACTGCACCAGCGGATGGAGCCCTGAGCCCTTAAAATTGCCACTGGAGCCCTGGGTGACATGAGCCATGCAGTGCTTAAGCATAAGCACCAACTTCCCCTCATTTCTGTGGATGCTTGACCCTCCCCTCTGCCCCCAGCCCTGCCCCACTCCACCCTTTCCATGAGGCCCCGCCCCTGCCCCTTCTCTTCCCACCCCTCCCCCACACCCATTCCAACCCCTTCCCCAAAGTCCCTATCCTAACTCCACCCCCTCCCTGCCCCCATTCCAACTCTTTTCCCAAATCTCCGCCTCGGCCCCACGTCATCCCCTGAGCGTGTCATGTTCCCACTCCTCTCCCCTGCCCCGGAGCATGTAAATAGCTATTTGGCAGCGTCTGGGTAGGAAGTGCTGGGAGGTAGGCGGAGGAGCGAGGATGTGGCATGCTTGGGGTGAGGAGGAGGTGAGGTGGGGGGAAGGGGAGCTTGGCTGCTGGTGAGTGCAGAGCACCCACTAATTTTTCCCCTTGGGTGCTCCAGCCCCAGACCACCTATGGAGTCGGCACCTATGTGCTGAAGGGCTGGCTGGGGGGTATTCTGGACCCAGCCCCTCCCCTTCTGCCTGAGGCCCCACTCCTTCCAGGGGCCCAGAGACACCCACCCACACCTGCCATCCTGCATACAGGTAAGTCTGTTAAGTTACTTTCACCCCTGGGTATTGGTTTTGCATAACATTGATCCACCTTCTGTGGGAAGAAGGGGCTACATAATTTGGATTGCCTTCATCTCAGTAGAAGGGTAACCAATCTTTTAGGGGACAGGCTGACTAAAGTAGTTAGGAGGGTGTTAAACTATTGACAAAAGAGGAGGGTGAAAAGAATGAACAAATGAATATTCGTTGAGCACAAAATAAAGTTACTGAGAACAAAATTAATAAAAAAATCGGGATGTGGAGTGAAGAAATTCTTAAATTGCCTGTACACCAATGTTCAGAGCCTGTGTAATACATAAGATGAGTTGGAATTGCTCAGTTTTGGACAAAAAATGTGACCAAGATGATATTACTGAAACCTGGTGGGAAGAGTCACATTATTGGAATGTTAAAATCATTGCTTGTAACCTATTTAGGAAGGAATGAGAAGGAAAAAGGAGACCGGGAATAACACTCTATGTCAAAAATAGCATTTCCTGTTTCCGAGATACTGACAACCCAGAAGAAAATGATCTTGAATGCTTATGGATCAATGTTCTAGGAGTAGGGAAGTTATTTTGCCTTTATATTTAGCACTGGTGTGACTGCTGCTGGAATACTGTGTCTAGTTCTGGTATCCACAATTCAAGAAGGAGGTTGATATATTGGACAGAGTTCAGAGAAGAGAAACAAGAATGATTTAAGTATTAGAATATATACCTTATAGACCCAAAGAGCTCAATCAGTTTAGCTTAACAAACAGAAGGTTAAAGGATGATTTGATTACAACCTATAAATATCTACACTGGGACCAAATATTTAATAATGGGCTCTTCAGTCTAGCAGAGAAAGATAGAACATGACCAAATGGCTGGAAGTTGAAGCTAGACAAATTGAGACAGGAAACAAGGCATAAATCTTTCACTGTAAAAGTCATTAACCATTGGAATAATTTACCAAGAGTCATGGTGGATTCTCCATCACTGGTATTTTTTTAAATGAAGACAGGCTATTTTTTCTAAAAGCTATGCTCTAGGAATTATTTTGGGGAAGTTCTGTGGTCTGTGTTATACAAGAGTTGAGGCTGGATCATCACAATGGTCTCTTCTGGCCTTCAAAACTGTGAATATACATAATTATTTTTGTTCTGAATGGATGGAATATTCGAGATTAGTATCTGGGAGCCCTTGGATAATAAGACACTTGGACTGGAGTGGATGCAAATTGTTTTTAATTTCACTGCTAGACAGCATACCTCCCACATGTCATCTAAACTCTATCACCACTCAAAGAGTAAAGCTATTATGTCAATGTCAACAGTATAATGGTAGGAGAGGAGGATGTTTATCTTCTAATAATAGTTGCTGTTCTGATCTTTATAATAGTCCCATTCTTATTGCTGTATGTTACCATTTTGTAATTTGCTTCTTTCTTTTATTATAAATGTCAGTAATAAAGACATTTTTTAAAATGCCAGCGCTAGTTGCAGCATTTTATGGAATACTAACCACTCATTTTTCAATAGTCTACCCAGTTTGTGTCATGCCAAAATCTGAGTAGTGGCACGAAACTGTCATAAAGCAGATTTAACTTCAGAGACATGAATACCACAACTTCCGAGCACTGCAGTCTACTCAGATTATCCAATTGGGAGCCAACAAAGAACACCTTTTTCCTTGCAGCTCAGAACATCAACTCCACTATGTCTTTACTTCCTATTGGCGCAGGAAGACAATGAGGATGCAAAAACAGATACACTATTATTTACTTTCACCAGAATGCCACACTGATCCATTAGACATTTTAAACTACAAAGGTGAAAGAGAAGGCCTTCTGTAGACAGAGAACACATGGGACAAATTACCAATGCAGCAAAATTATCCCAGACCACCCATAAGAAGTCCTTAGGTGAATGAAGCATCAAATGAGAGAGCAGACAGTTCTGTTTTGTGCACATTGGGCCTGATCCTGAATACTAATCCATGGTCAAGTTCCCATTGCCTTCAATGGTACAGGATCAGGGCTACGTTGCTCCAGCTAAAAACTTTATAATGATAATGACTAAGCAAGGAGTGTTATAGAGAAGGTATATCTGAATTTATTATTCACTGTGTCTCATAATACAAGAACAAGAGGGCTTTCAATGAAATTGAAGAGTGATAACTTCAAAATAGATAACAAAGAAGTAGTTTTTCACACAATGCACAATTAGCCTGTGGAAACTGTTGCCAGGGGGATATTACTGAGGCCACAAGCTCAGTATGATTTTTAAAAAAAGGATTAGACATGTATATGGACAACAAGGCTATCCAGAGTAATAACTGTAAATACAAAAAACAGACTAAACCAAAACAAAAAAAAATTCAGATGACAAGGATTAGACCTCAGGTTTTAAGGCAACTTCTAACTATGGAAAGTTAAGGGGAAATTTTCCCTGAGAAAGAGTTATTCCATAATTCCATTTCTACCTACTGTTGGGTTTCTTGTACTTTCCTCTGAATCCTCGAATATTGGCCATGGTCAGTGACAAGATCGATCGTTTGTTCAAATCAATTTGGCAATCCCCATGCTTTTACGTTTCTATAATTGGGTGAATACTAAAAAAACTCCAACCCATGAATATTCATTTACTTTTTTTTAAACAAATCTGTTTTCAGTGCATTCACAAAACTTTCATCTGGCTTGCATCTGAAGAAGTGGGTTTTTCACCATTGAAAGCTTATGCCCAGATAAATCTGCTAGTCTATAAGGTGCCACCAGACTTCTCGTTGTTTGTGTGGATACAGACTAATATGGCTACCCCTCTGATACTTAGTGATGTAGACATCCATCCTTTGTAAGCCTGACTGTAACAAGTCATTTTGCACAGGCCATCAAATATCTTTTAGGTAGTAAAGACTTTCAGGACTAGAATCAAAAGTACTTAGGCACTTCAACCCCAGACTGAGGTACCTTATTCTGGGTTTATGCAGCCAAGTCCCAGTTTGGGGATTACTGAAATGCACAAAACTCCCATTGAACCCTGTAGACATAGGTGATGACTTTTAGTTTTCCCTGGGGTCGTCCACCCCTACTCTACCCTGAGGCCCCACCCCCACTCTTTGCCTTCCCACAAGGCCTTGCCCTCACTCAGCCTCTTCTCGCTCCCACTCCAACCCCTCACTCAGCCTCTTCTCGCTCCCACTCCAACTCCTCCCCTAAGGCCCCCACCTACCCGCCACTTGCTGCTGTCTACTCTCCCCCAAGCACCTCCTCCAGCTTCCAAACAGTTGATCAGTGGCATGTATAATTAGCATATAGGTTCATGGCTAGGACCTACTTCCACTATAAATTATAGTCAGCTTAAAAAAAAATCTGAAAATTCTAGCATTTTATATAGCACAATAAAATACAATTTTCCCTTTCTATAGTGTTTTATAGTGACTGTATTACTGAATATCTCAGGCACAGTGAAATTAATGTGAAAGTAAAATGATCACTGAAAGAGACAGAATAAAAGATTTTATTCCTTAGAGCTTATTTAAAAATAAGTACTTACATATCATTTTGGTTATATTACATAAACAAGCAAACATGATGGGCTTGATTTTCCTTTCATATAGTGTAAGCAATCCAGTGAAGTCAGTGGAGTTACACCATTATTCAAAGACAGAAGAATAAGGCCCATATTATTAAAATGAAACTCAAGGCTAAGACAAACCAATTCACCTTAGGATATGTCTATACTGCACGCTCCTTTTGGCAACATGTTGAGTATATATACAACCATGCCCCCCTAGCATGGGTATCAATAGCCATGTAGATGGTGAGGCACCCCTACTCCAATGTTATTTTTAGCAGTCTGCTGCCCCACAGCTGCCTCCCTGCAGCTGGAGCCTTTCCTTACAACAGTGAAAGACTCTGACAGTGGGGAAAGACTGAAATGGGGGATGTGGAAGGAAAAGGCTCCAGCAGCTCCCTTATGCTGAACCTTTCCCTGCTGCCTCCTCCCTGACAGAGCTTTTCACTGATGTGTAACTACACATCATAGTGAGGATGCAGCCTGCCTTTCACCACAGCCTGTAGCAACACTTAACCTACATACTGCCGCAAGTGGGCCAGAATGTAGATGTGGCCTTAGTTCATTGTCTCATTTTATTTTTTCTAAACTACTTAGAGTATGGGACTCTGCAGTGCTATGGTATATAAATAAAGAGAAGGTCAGAAAAGGAAATTTCTATTCCTCAGGAAATTCTGAAAATTCAAAATCAGAACAAAAAATTAAAGTTTCAAAATTTCCCACAAAATGAAAATTCCCCATCCAAACATTTTGATAAGGTACAAATATCTCCTCTCAATAACATGGAAACACTAAAATAAAATATAAAATCTTAAACATGACATAATGTGATATATTCATTATTAAGTATATATAAATACAAACATGGAAACTAAATGAAAACAATAACATTGAAACAAATCATTTTAACTTTATTGCAATTAAACATTTTGACATTGAAAAACAAAATGAGAATGATGCAATGATTCATTTTGACTTTTTCCCATCAAACAAATGGTCAAAATTGATATATTCCCAGAAAAATGTTTTGATTTTGATTAATCTGAATTTTCTGATGGGAAATGTCTATCAATTGTTGTTGACTGGCTCTAGTTAAAACCGAAAAAGCTCTGCATGTCTTGGGACCTCAATTTAAAAGAAGTCCATCTGGAGCCACTGAAATTTGCTTCCCTTCTAGGCTAACCAAAGTTGGGATTTGTTAACCTTCGAGATTTGGTGCAAGGCTGATCTTTTCTCCTAATCATTTGAGGAGGGATTGGTCTAAGTCTTAGAAAGATTTTATTATCATCATGCCTTCTATGGAGGGGTTTTACATTATTGTGTCTGATGGGACATATTTGTGTATTTACTATGGTTTATACATCTGAACAAACAAAATCCCCATTTCTGCCAGTCCTTTTCCTCAAGCTTCTCTTCCTCCCTTCCTTTCCATTGCCTTCTAAAAACCTCGGTCCCCAACTTTTCCCAGTTCTCATCAGCTGCAGCTGAATGTGACTCCTGACAGCCTGTGCCTGTTCTCTTTTGCAACCACACATGCTAGAATGACCACACTTAGCAGTGGCCTATTGTTGGTTTGATTCTCGATGTTGCAAAAGCAAAAAAGTACCATTACATTGAAAGTCTGCATTAAAAAAATTGGGAAGTTGAACTATATTTTTATGGTAAACATTAATTAAATAAATAAAATAATTTAAAAAAGAGATAAGAGCTTCATTATCATAAAGCTCAAATGACTCTTGTATTCTTGACCTCATAAAAGCTCTGATGGTTGCCAGATTATTCTTTTTAAAAGTAAGGTTGAAAATTGTCTCCTTCCCTGCCCTGCCTTTTTAAAAATATATGTTAACAATAGAGCTGGTTGGGAATTTTCTGTTGAAATAGTTTTTCAGTGGAAAGTGCAGTTGCTATGAAATTACTGACAGTTTAATATGAAACTGACATGAATCAAAACATTTTGATATTTCCAAATTGAAATTATTTAAAACTTTTTGTTCCATTAATAATTTTGATATTTCAACTTTTAGTTCCAATTCAGGATAAAAACTAATGTTAAAATACTGAATTTTCCTGCAGGACAGAGATTCTGATTTTCATATATGTAGCTCTATTTAACACACTAGTTAGTGCACAGTTCTATAGCTCTGTACTGGATGTAAACAGAACTGCCCAACTGTGATTTTTAGGTCCATACTGCTAACAGCTAAAGCAGAGTCTTCTTTTCCTTAAGTGGCGGACACCTGTACTTTTGGAGCAGGAAGATCTAGCCTCTCTCTGCTCCGCTATGAAATTCCAAGAGGCCCTGGTGAAGAGTACACTGATTTCAATCAAGTGTTAGGTGGCCACTGGTTTGGTATATTGATACTTTTGAAGTAAGTCTGTGACATCCACATCTAGATTTTTGACAAACATGACGAGAAAATTGAGACAGCTTTAAGGTGGAATCCATGTGCAAATACCAAACTATAACTTGTTATCCCTTCTTGAACTGTGATCGTTCACACTTAGAATCACAGAATCATAGAATGTCAGGGTTGGAAGGGACCTCAGGAGGTCACCTAATCCAACTCCCTGCTCAAAGTAGGACGAACACCAACTAAACCATCCTAGCCAGGGCTTTGTCAAGCCAGACCTTAAAAACCTCTAAGGATGGAGATTCCACCATTTGCCTAGGTAACCCATTCCAGTGCTTCACTACCCTCCTAGTGAAATAGTGTTTCCTAATATCCAACCTAGACCTCCCCCACTGCAACTTGAGACCATTACTTCTTGTTCTGTCATCTTCCACCACTGAGAACAGCCAAGCTCCATCCTCTTTGGAACCTTCCTTCAGGTAGTTGAAGGCTGGTATCAAATCCCCTCTCACTCTTCTCTTCTGTGAACTAAATAATCCCAGTTCTCTCAGCCTCTCCTTGTAAGTCATGTGCCCCAGTCCCCTAATTGTTTTCGTTGCCCTCCATTGGATTCTCTGTAATTTGTCCACATCCCTTCTGTTGTGAGGGGACCAAAACTGGACACAATACTCCAGGTATGGTCTCACCTGTGCTGAATAATCACTTCCCTCAATCTGCTGGCAAAGCTCCTACTAATACAGCCCAATATGCCATTGGCCTTCTTGGCAACAAGGGCACACTGCTGACTCATATCCAGCTTCTTGTCCACTGTAATCCCCAGTCTTTTCCTGCAGAACTGCTGCTTAGCCAGTCGGTCCCCAGACTGTAGCGGTGCATGGGATTCTTCCTTCCTAAGTGTAGGACTCCGCACTTGTCCTTGTTGAACCTCATCAGATTTCTTTTGGCCCAATCCTCCAATTTGTCTAGGTCACTGAACAAAACTTGTTAAAATGGGAGAAAAGGGAAACATATTGAATGAAAAGGAGGCTAAGACAGACATTTCAGGAACTCTATAATAAACCGGCACAAGGCCACATGAATATTTTATTTAAAAAATGACTCAGTATCACTGAGATACATAAATGAAAAATAAATTTCTTGCAGTGTTCAATAAACCTACCAGAAGTTCCAGTCAATTTAAATGATCCCATAAAAAGACATTTGATTCCTTACATTCCTGTGAACAATATGTTCCAAAGATGAAAACAAATACTATGCCAGAATCAACCTGTCAGAAAAATACCAGCCTGACCTGGATCAGCTCCAAAACAAGTTACAGAATTACAGCTGCCCTAACCTGATCCTTTCAAAATACTATATGCAGATGGCTAAACTGGGATGGGACAATAATTAATAGACTCCTTTTTAGCTGAAGAGAACTTCTTCAGCAGAGTAATAATTTAGTGTCTTCTTAACCTGAAAGAAGATTTTCTCAGAAACTAGAGAAAATCTATTTAATAACAGCCACAGAGTATGAGATAAAATATAGCTGTGTAATTTTCTGAAGGAACTGAGCTAGAAGAGGACCCAAAAAATGACATTTCAGTGTTTATATAAAGCACCCTGCAGCTTTAATATAATAGTTAAAGCAATGTTTTATAGAAGTGCTGTCACATGGATCTGAGATCACTGACAGGTAATTCATGATCAACTGAATGAAAACATTTTATGATTGAAAAGATATTAATCAGCTCACCCACTTATTTCTTGCTTCCCTAGTGCCACATTTGTGGCCAAAAGAAATAAAGGAGCACAGGACACTCTTAATACTACTGATACCAGTATGCCATAATGCCCCTTGCACTGCAGTAGGGAAGATGGGGGAAAATAGACTTCTCAGAATGGCTATATTCCCTGTTCACATAAATGGATGAGAAGCGGGCAGGAAATGGGCAGAATTTTAACTCTGGGCCTTCAGCGTAGCTGCACCAGTGCATCAGGGAGTATGCACCATGTGGAGAATAGACCTAGCACAGTTTATTCCTGTCCCAGAATGGCAGGGAGACCAGGAGAGACATTGTGACTCCCCACACCATAATCTGTCTCTCAGGTTCCTTTAGTCGCCAAGTTTAGCAGAAGACAGGGGTGGTTGGGGGCTGCTGGAGTGGGTAGGAGAATGGCGGTAGATGTGGGAAGCTGGACAGAGCCTAAGAAAAGTTGCATTTGTGAGTATACTGGGTGGAATATGGGGGTAATGCACTATTAAGAGCTCAGAGGATAGATTTATAGCAGTGCACAGAAGGGTAACAGCAGAACTGGACTTTGTGGGAGATGGAAGTTTGCAGATGATTCCAAGAGAGGTTACAAGCTCTTTATAGGACAGGAGTAGAATTCAAGAGAACCTTGACAAATCGGAAAATTGGTCTGAAAATTAATAAAGATAAATGCAAAGTACTACAGTTAGGAAGGAAAAATCAAAGGGTATGTCTACACTATATGATTACTCCGACTTTACAGAAATTGATTTTTGGAAACAGATTATATAAAGTCAAGTGCATGCGGCCACACTAAGCACATTAATTCGGCAGTGTGCGTCCATTGTACCGAGGCTAATGTCGACTTCTGGAGCGTTGCACTGTGGGTAGCTATCCCACAGGTATCCCATACTTCCCACAGTCTCCCCCACCCATTTGAATTCTGGGTTGAGATCCCAATGCCTGATGGAGCAAAAGATAGTGACATGGGGGGTTCTGGCTACATGTCATCAGGCCCCCTGCCTCTCCTTCCGTCCCTCCCTCTGTGAAAGTAATGGCAGACAACTGTTTCATACCTTATTTCCTGGGTTACCTGTGCGGACGCCATACCACAGCAAGCATGGAGCCTGCTCAGCTCAACGCAGCAGCCATAAATATTTGTAAACACCTTGCGCATGATCGTGAAGTTTATGCTGAACCAGAACCTGCAAAACCAGGCGAAGAGGAGGCAGCAGCGTGGTGATGAGAGTGCTGAGGACACAGACACAGAATTCTCTCAATCCATGGGCCGCGTGCTTTCGAGATCATGGTGTAAATGGGGCAGATTCATGCCATGGAACACCGATTCTGAGCTTGGGAAACAAGCACAGACCGGTGGGACCGCATACTGTTGCAGGTGTGGGATGATTCCCAGTGGCTGCAAAACTTTCGTATGCATAGGGCCACTTTCATGGAACTTTGTGACTTGTTTTCCCCTGCCCTGAAGTGCAAAGACACCAAAATGAGAGCAGCCCTCATAGTTGAGAAGTGAGTGGTGATATCCCTGTGGAAGCTTGCAACGCCAGACAGCTACTGGTCAGTTGGGAATCAATTTGGAGTGCGCAAATCTACTGTTGGGTCTGCTGTGATGCAAGTAGCCAAAGCAATCACTGAACGGCTGCTACCAAAGGAAGTGACTCTGGGACATGTGCAGGTCATAATGGATGGCTTTGCTGCAATGGGGTTCCGTAACTGTGGTGGGGCAATAGATGGAATCCATATCTTTATATTGGCACCAGAGCACCAGGTCAGCCAGAACATAAACTGCAAGGGGTACTTTTCAGTGGTGCTGCAAGCACTGGTGGATCACAAGGGACGTTTCACCAACATCAGCGTGGGATGGCCGGGAAGGGTTCATGACGCTCGCGTTTTCAGGAGCACCAATCTGTTTAAATGGCTGCAGCAAGGAATTTACTTCCCAGGCCAGAAAATAATCGTTGGGGATATTGAAATGCCTATAGTTATCCTTGGGGACCCAGCCTACCCCTTGAAGCCATGGCACATGAAGCCATACACAGGCAGCCTGGACAGTACCTGTGCAGACGCCATACCACAGCAAGCATGGAGCCTGCAAAAGAGAACAGGCACAAGCTGCTCCAGGTCCGTCAGGAGCTGTTCAACTATAGGCTGAGCAAGTGCAGAATGGTGGTAGAATGTGCATTTGGACATTTAAAGGGTCGCTGGCGCACATTACTGACTCACTCAGACCTCAGCCAAACCAATATTCCCATTGTTATTGCTGCTTGCTGTCTGCTCCACAATCTCTGTGAGAATAAGGGGGAGACATTTATGGTGGGGCGGGAGGTTGAGGCAAATTGCCTGGCTGCTGATTATGCACAGCCAGCAGGGCTGGCTGTAGGTTTTTTGCAGCCCCAAGCAAAAAAAAATTTGGCTGCCCCCCGTCCCAGCCCTGGACTCCTAACTACACCCTCCTACTGCCCCAGCCCTAGGCTCTCGCCTGCCACCCACACTCCCTGCCGCCCCAGCTCTGGGCTCCCCTCTTACCTCCCTTCATTGCCCCCTACACCTCCTGCTGCCCCAGCCCTGGGCTCTTCCCGCCCCCACCTTCCCCCTCCTTCCGCCACAGCTCTGGGTCACTGGTAACTTGCTCCCAGGGCAGGTCATTCAGGAGGAATTTTAGATGTGCACAGAATACAGACAGGATTGGTTCCCATATGGCAGGGGTAGGCAAACTATGGCATGCGTACTGAAGGCAGCACTCAAGCTGGTTTTCAGTGGCACTCACACTGCCTGAGTCCTGGCCACCAGTCCAGGGGGCTCTGCATTTTAATTTAATTTTAAATGAAGCTTCTTAAACATTTTAGAAAACCTTATTTACTTTACATACAACAATAGTTTAGTTATATATTAAAGACTTATAGAAAGAGACCTTCTAAAAACATTAAAATATATTACTGGCATGCGAAACCTTAAATTAGAGTGAATAAATGAAGACTCGGCACAGCACTTCTGAAAGATTGCTGACCCCTGCCATATAGTTACAGAACTGCAGTAAAGTGGAACAATTTTCAGCTTGTGTGATTGGAGGATATCTGGATGCATATTATAAAACTGTCCTACATAAATGAGGAAAAGTTAAGGTGCCTTTATTATTCTTTTGTTCCACTCTTTCTTTCTATGGGGAATTTGCCAATGCAATATCACTGTCTTCCTTTTAAATAAACAAACAAACAAAGCAAGCTAACAAACAAACAGACAAGGCAATGGCTGCTGAAAATAGCAATTCCAGTCCTAATAACCACTGGGAAGCATTTCTTGCTTAATTTTATCCTACTTTTTCTACAGCTAGTTACAGTGGATCAGTATATTTGATTTGGGAGAAATGAAGTAACAGCTGCCCAAACTGAACTTGAGCACTCCTGAATTTTGAGGTGTTCAAATCTGGAAGGCAGGTGCTGGGTGGGGGCGCTGTGGCTCCGTGGGGGAGCATGGCAGCATGTATGCAGCAGCGTGTCTAGCGCTGCACGGAGCCAGACACGCTGGTCTGAGTGGCACAGTAAGGGGGTTGGGGGGTTGGAGAAGGGGAAGGAGGTTCCAGGGGGCAGTCAAGGGACAGGGAGCAGGGGGAGTTAGATGGGTCAGGAGTTCGGGGGGGCAGTCAGGGGACAGACAGTGGTTGGATAGGCATGGGAGTCCCAGGGGTTTGTCAGGGGACAGGTAGGGGGTGGGATCCTAGGGGAGAAGTTGGGGGGAGGTGTCAGGAGGGGGCAGTTGGGGACAAGGAGAAGGGAGGCTTAGATAGGGGGTGGGAGTTAGGGGCAGTTAGGGGCAGGGGTCCTGGGAGGGGCCAATCAGGGGACAAGGACCAGCAGTGCCTAGATAGGGGGTGGGGTCCTGGGGGGCAGTTAGGGGCAGGGGTCCCGGAAGGGGGTGATCAGGGGACAGGGAGCAGTGGGGTTGGATCGGTTGGGGTTTCTGTGGGGGGCAGTCGGAGAGCGTGGATGGTGGCAGGGTGGGGCTATCCTCCCTCCCCTTGGAATATCCTATTGTTGGAATGTTAAATTATGGTATCCCTACCCTTCACAGTGCAGTTCTCCATTCACAGCAGACTGCAGCACGAGGTCTCAGCTACCTCACTCCCTTCCTTTCCCGTTGGTAGTTGCCAAGGGAATACTGGGAAATGTAGTTCTTGCCGTGCTCTAGGGCTGGCTCTATATGCAGGCAGATAACCAAGGAACTACAGCTCCCAGGGATCCCTGTTGGTTCTCAGCTCCCATGCTGGCTCCCTGCCTCCCCTGCAAACGGGCTGCCCCAAGTACGTGCTTACTTTGCTGGTGCCCAGAGCCGCCCCTGGCAGCCAGACACCAGGGCAGTTAGAAGAGCACACCAGGAAGCGCTGCATATCAGAGAAGCTTTGAAAACCAGTTTCATGACTGGCCAGGCTATGGTGTGAGAGTTCTGTTTGTTTCTCCTTGATGAAAACCTGCCCCCTTGATTGACTCATTCCCTGTAAGCCACCCACCCTCCCCTTTTTGATTACAGCTTGCTTTCAAAGGAAATAAAGTCACTATCATTTAAAAAAACATGTATTCTTTATTAATTGATTATAAAAATAGGGAGAGAACTGACAAGCTAGCCCGGGTGGGGTGTGGGAGGACAGGAGGAGGGAAGGAAAAGGTCACTTCAAAACTTGTTGAATGACAGCCTTTTGCTTGGGCTGTCCACTGGGGTTGAGTGGCAGGGTGCACTAAGTCCCCTCCCTGTGTTCTTGGGCATCTGGGTGAGGAGGCTATGGAACATGGAGAGGGGGAAGAGCAGTTATACAGAGGCTGCAGCGGCACTCTGTGATCCTGCTGCCGTTCCTGAAGCTCCACCAGACGCCAGAGCTTGTCCGTTTGATCCCGCAGTAGCTGTAGCATTGCATCCTGCCTTCTCTGATCTTCCTGCCGCCACCTCTCATCTCGAGCATCCCTCCTGTCCTAGTGTTCATCCCTCCTGTCCTCACATTTGTTGGCCGCTTTCTTGTACTGTGCTATTGTGTCCTTCCATTCATTCAAACGAGCTCTTTCACTGCGGGTTGACTGCATGATCTCAGAGAACATTTAATCTCGCGTGCGTTTTTTTTGCTGCCCTTATCTGAGATAGCCTTTGGGACGGAGGAGTGAGGCTTGAAAAATTTGCAGCTGTGAGAGGGAAAAAAGGGAGAGAAGAATTAAAAAAAATACATTTTACAGAACAATGCATGTACTCCTTCACTATGAACAACACTATTCACATTACATAGCACGTGATTTTGGTACAAGGTCGCATTTTGCATCTTAATATTGAGCGCCTGTGGCTTTGGTGTTAGAGATCACACATCAGGGCCGGGCAACAGAATTGGGCTTGCATGAGGCCATGGTAAGCCCTTGTCTTTTGGCTTCTGCAACCTTCATAAAAGCAGCGCCCTCCTTTCCCATACCAAGCAAAGCCCATTGAGTGCTGCAGTTTTTGTGTTAACGTGCAGCAGCATAAACCAAACTAACCCCCCACCACCATCCAATTCTCTGGGATAATCACTTTACCCCTCCCCCAACCACGTGGCTGGTATCAGGAAGATTCCTGCTAACCAAACGCAAACAGTTCATCGCCAATGCTTCCTCCCACCCCCACCCCCACTTGGCTAACTGCAGGGAAGGATTTCTTTTCAGCCACAGGCAAACAGCCCTGTAGGAATGGCCACCTCTGTCCCCTTAATTAAAATTCCTGTATTTCAACCAGGTTACCATGAACGATATTACTCTCCTGAGATAACACAGCGAGATAAAGAAAGGACGTTGCTTGAATGCCAGCAAACACTGGGACCATACTCTGCCATGCTTTGTCATACAGTGATATCAGATTACTCGCTACTATCATGGCATGGTAAAGTGTCCTACCATGGAGGATGGAATAAGGCTTCTCTCCCCAGAAACCTTCTGCAAAGGCTTTTGGAGTACCTCCAGGAGAGCTTCATGGAGATGTCCCTGGAGCATTTCCGCTCCATCCCCAGACACGTTAACAGACTTTTCCAGTAGCTGTACTGGCCATGAATGCATCCCAAGTCCTCAGGGCATATTAATCATTTAAAAAGTTTGCTTTTAAACCATATGTAATATTTACAAAGGTACACTCACCAGAGGTCCCTTCCATGGCTTCATGGTCCAGGATATCGCCTTGGGAGGGTTGAGAAAAAGATCATGGCTGTTGGGGAGAATGGTGTGCTGTGTGCTCTCCACAAGATTGTCCTCCTCCTCCTCCTCCTCATCTTCCCTGTCTGCAAAATCCTCAGGCATGGCTGAGAGTACCCTCTCCTTGGAATCCACAGTCGGGGGAGAGGTAGTGGTGGTGCCCACCCCCACTAGAATCGCATGCAGCTCAGCATAGAAGTGGCATGTCTGCGGCTCTGCACCAGACCGTCTGTTTGCTTCTTTGGTTTTCTGCTACACTTGCCTGAGCTCCTTAACATTCACACGGCACTGTAGTGAGTCCCTATCGTGGCCTCTATCTGACATGCCTTTGGAGACTTTTTCAAGTGTTTTGGCATTTTGTCTTTTGGAACGTAATTCTGCTAGCACGGAATCCTCTCCCCATACAGCGATCAGATCCAGTACCTCCCGTGCGGTCCATGCTGGAGCTCTTTTTCAATTCTCAGACTGTATGGTTACCTGTGCTCATGAGCTCTGCATGGTCACCTGTGCTGATCAACTCTCCATGCTGGGAAAACAGGAAATGAAATTCAGAAGTTCCTGGGGCTTTTTCTGTCTACCTGGCCAGTGCATCCGAGTTCAGATTGCTGTCCAGAGTGATCACAATGTTGCACTGTGGGATAGCTCCCGGAGGCCAGTACCATCGAATTGCATTCACACTAACCCTAATTCAAACCAACAATGTCAATTTTAGCGCTACTCTCCTCGTCAGAGAGTACAGAAATCGATTTTAAGAGCCTTTTATGTAGAAATAAATGGCTTCATTGTGTGGACGGGTGCAGGCTTAATTCAATTTAGCGCTGCTAAATTTGACCTTAACACGTAGTGTAGACCAGGCCAAAGGCACAACTACAAAATAGGGAATAACTGGTTCAGCAGCCGTACTGCTGAAAAGGATCTGGTGTTTACAGTAGATCATAAATTGAATATGAGCTGACAGTGTGATGCAGCTGCCAAAAAAAAAAAAAGAAGCTAATATTATTCTGGGGTTTATTAACAGGAATGTCATATGTAAGTCACAGGAGGTAATTGTCCCACTCTATTCCGCTCTGGTGAGGCCTCAGCTGTAGTACAGTGTTCACTTCTGGGCGCCACTCTTTAGAAAAGATGTGGACAAACAAGAGGGAGTCCAGAGGAGAGCTACAAAAATGAAAACAAGGTTTAGAAAATCTGGACTATTAGGAGAGGTTAAAGATTTGATCATCTTTAGTCTTGAGAAAAGAAGACTTGGGGATGGGGTGGGGGGCTTGATAACACCCTTCAAATATGTTAAGGACTGTTGTAAAGGGCACGGTGATGATTTGTTCTCAAAACTTCACAATTATAGTTGGGGGGTGTAGCAGAGTGGATCTCTGCTCTTGCCCGGAAGGGGTTAAAAACAGCCCGGGGAAGGGGAGCCAGAAGCCTGGGCTGATGGCGGGAGTGGCTGCAGCTGGGGGCCACACCCCAAACTGAGCCACAGGGCCTAATAAGAAAGCCAGGGAGCCAGAAGCAAAAAAAGATTCTCTCTCTGACTGGAGAGAGAGACAGGCCTGGCTGCTCGGGGACTCACCCAGGGGACCTAAAGGAAGGCAGGGCTGGGGGAAAAAGTCTTAGGAGCTGGGAAACCCTAGGCCAGCAACTCCCCAGGCTGCAGGGCCTAATTCTAGGCCTCTAGGGTACTGGGCTTGCAGACGGGCAGCCGGAGGGTGGGTAAAGGCAGCCAGGCCAAACCTCCTTTGTCTATGATGAGTGGCTGATACTGCAGTCTGCCCCAGGGCATGGGGGCTAGACAATGACTGGGCAGTAGCCAATACTGAGGCAAAGTGGGGATAATGGAGTGGGGTTCCCCTGGGAGCGGGGGAGACCCAGTTAAAGGGGCACTGAGGTCCAGGGAGGGGCCTGGGGCCAGCAGAGGACAGGTGGATCACCGGCCTGCAGAGGGCGCTCCGTAGCTGGAATGGAGCTAATTCCCTGAAGCAACCAGCAGGAGGCGCCGCGGGAGTGAGTCCACCCATTTACAGGGGGTAATTTAGAATTTTGGGATAAAGGATTGTCCAAACCTCCTGCGACAATTCTTAAAGGTCCAGTTGAACAAAACACCACATTTTTATTCTAAAGTATAGTGTCAAATGTTTCCATTTTAATTTCTCTCTAGAATTATATGCGCTATATTCATGTTACAGAGAAGAGTAGCTGAGTGCACATCATTAGCAATTTGTGAAGTTGGAGCTTTGTATAGTCATTGTTTTCTAAAGAAAAAATGAATACAGCAGGATCTTGTTATTTCTGTAAAAAAAAATCCACACTGTTAAATCTGCACTGAAACATGCTTTAAAAATATGTATTATCTAAATGAAAGGAGATACAGATGTTTAGTATGGTACATTACTAAGGCTACAATTTAGTCATGGGAATTTTTAATAAAAGTCATGGACAGGTCATGGACAATAAACAAAAATGCACTGCCCAGACCTGTCCCTGACTTATACTAAAAATATCTATGATTAAATCTTGGGTGAGCACTAGGACCATGGGGGGAGGAGGTGCTTTTGGGGGCAGAATCCAGGGGGCCACTGCTTCAGGGGGAACAAGGCGACTGCTCCTTGGGAGGCCCTCAGGCCAGTGGCACCAGTTGCCTGGACCAGTGGACCACGGCTGATTCAGGAGTCCTGGAACCGCTACGGGGGGTCGCCAGAACAGTGGCTGGTTTGGATGTCCTGTGGGCCACATGAGTAGCTGGTCCCAGAGCCAGCTGCTTGGGTGACCCTGGAGTCAGCCACGCTGGCTGCTGCAGAAGTCAGAGAGGTCACAGAAAGTCATGGACTCCATGACTTCAGTTACCCCTGTGACAGAGACGGAGCCCTATACATTACCATACAATACGGTTCTTGTCTCCCTTTCATGCAGTAGCAGACATCAAATAAAAAGAAGCATTCAAATACTTTTCCTCTTGTTTTATTTAAAAAAAAAAAACTCAGTTGCACTTCACATCGGTTACAGCCAAACAGTTGGGTGAAGATAAGTACAAATCACTTTTAAATTATGTACCCCAGTTAAGAAGACTCTGGTAAAAATCTTATATGATACAGATGACAATAACTAGAAAGTAACCTGAAGTGGGAGGCAATGGGACTTACCTGTTAAATCTTAGGATGTGGAGTCAGGTGACCCAGCCTCTTTTTCATGTAAGGAGCCAGGACCTCAAGCAACTGAGGGCAGCATTAGACCAGTAGAGTCTAGATTTTCTAAAATAGGAACACCAAAGGTAGTCTCCTAAATTCTTTTTCAGACACTTAAACAAATGGTCTGACATTCAGAGATGCTTAGTACTATGATGCTCATAAGAACGGCCATACTCCATCAGGCTCTGGCCCGGCATCCTGTCTTCCAGCAGTGGCCAATACCAGGTGCTTCAGAGGGAATGAACAAAACAGGCAATCATCAAGTGATCCATTCCCTATACCTCATTCCTAGCTTCTGGCAAACAGAGATTAGGGACACTCAGAGCATGGGGTTGCAACCCTGACCATCCTGGCTAGTAGCCATTGCTGGACCTCTCTTCCATGTACTTATCTAGTTATTTTTTGAACCCTATTATAGTTTTGGCCTTCACAACATCCTCTGATAACGAGTTCCACAGGTTGGCTGTGTGTTGTTTGTTTTAAACCTGCTGCCTATTAATTTCATTGAGTGACCTCTATTTCTTGTGTTATGTAAAGGAGTAAATACCATTTCCTTACTCACTTTCTCAATACCAATCAAGATTTTATACACCTCTATCATATCCCCCCTTAGTCATCTCTTTCCCAAGATGAAAAATCCCAGTCTTTTTAGTCTCTCCTCAAACAAAAGCTGTTACATACTCCACAAATTTTTGTTTCCCTTCTGGGTGCCTTTTCCAATTCCAATATAACTTTTTTGAGGTGGGGTGCCCAGATCTTCAGGCAGTATTCAAGAGGTGGGTATACCATAGATTTATACAGAGGCAATATGATATTTTCTGTTTTATTTTCCTGGTTTTATGTTATTCTGTTTTATTATCCCTTTTCTGATGGTTCCTAACATTCTGTTAGATTGCTTGACTGCGGCTAAACATAGAGCACGGGATTTTCAGAGAAGTATCCACAATGACTCCAAGAACTCTATAGAATTCTAACATATTAATTAGAGCAGCCAATAAATTTTTAAACATTAAATTTATATTGCTACAGTGTACACACAAAAAGAAAAACTTCTGTTAAACACCTTCTTTAAAATTATGGAAATGAATTAAGCGAATGTAGATACACTCTCAGGTCATACACTAAATGATATGAGTTCATGTAAAATATCACATCTATCACACTGCATATTCCAGAACCTGTCTTCCCCTTCCCCTATATCTTCTCACTGTTTCAACCTATAGAACAAAAAACTTTTTATCCTCACACACTCTACTCCCCATACATTTCCAGTATTGACTGAAAATTCTCTCAAAACACCACCTGTCCCCCCAAAATAGTGCAAAGACCAACCACAGTCTGCCTTCTACTAAACCCAACCATTAAAATCATGAGAAATCAAATTATTGCCTTCTGTTCTACAGTTCAGAGACATGACCCTTCCCATCCCAATTACCCAGAGACTACAATATAGTCACATCTTTTCTCCCTCTATAACCACTTTCTCCTCCTCCCATACTCATCCACTATTCTGTAATGAAACAGAAAAGGCATTCTACTCCATCCACTCTCTCCATATTAGCTGAAAATCCAGTAATACCCGCTTTAGCCACCCTCCCGGTGCAAGTGAGAAAGCCCCATCCACAAGTTACAGACTATAAATATACATACACACATGCACACCCCATCCAATGTACTCTAGATACATAATATATGATCACTGACTTCATGGTGCTTCATTTATCAGTTCAGGCTATTATATTTAATTCTGGTCAAACAAAAAAATTATTCACTGAGAGGAGAAAGGCCCCACACAGAGTAAGAGAAATGTTGATAGAGGGAAAGCAGGGGAGTTTGGGCTGGGTGGATGTTGTAGTGAGTGAGTATCTTTTATTTAATTTGAACTTTTTAAGGTTAAATTGTATCTTTTAGACCTAATTTGTTGAGTTCACTTTAGTATTTAGTCTATGATCTTTAAAATAGACATTTAAAAGAAGTATTAACTAATTGGTAGGTGTGTAACTGCTGTCAGTGCAGTGAATAAAACTGAACTTCTAAACTATTCTCACTTTTAGAGTAATTAAATTATTTGAACTAGTTTATTTAGACTTGTCTACAATAGAAAAAAATGTTGTTCTAACAGCTCATTGAAGCCCCTAGAATGTTTATGAAATACTTTATGAAGTCACTGGCATAATAATGCTCCTTTCCAATAGTCCAGTGAGGCAAAGCAGCCTTATACTTGGCTTATGGCTTCTTTCCATTACTGGAATGGCATACAGCATTAAGAGGGTTCTTAATGTCCAAACAAAATCCCTCTCTTCTATTATAGTTACAATATACCAGGCTTTCAGCAGGCCCAAGTTGGCACAACCTGTATAATTCACTTGTGAATAATGCAGCCATCCCATACTCATGCTGATAAAATTTTATGCCCTGCCACAGCATCATGTATTTTTCTCTCTTGCTCTTTCTCTCTCTCACACACACACATTTTAAAAATTTGTCAGAATATATATTTTTAACACTAGATAGACTATATCTATCTTATGTTAACTCTGCTACACTTTCATGTATACTTTCTTAAAACTACAACAAAGATCTTGCATTTCTGAAAAAAAAATTCTAATTACCAAATCGCCATCAAAATAACTCTCAGTGTCAAATTCCAATAAGCAATGCTTGCATTTTAAATCTCAAATTTTGCACACGCAACCATTTACACCCACAAATTAGATAATTACTACTGGATGTTGAAATTATACCATTTGTTTTTCAAACAATTCTTCACACAGATATGTGGATGCATAATTAGCATCCAGGTTATGGTCTTTCTGAAACTTTGTCTCTGAGACTATTATCTGAAATTAACGAAATAGGAGGTAGTATCCTGTATAGAAATGACAGTTAATTGCTCACTGGAATAACACAGCATAACAACATAATAATCAGTGTTAGTTTCTCTTAGGATTATTTAAATCTGTTTGGATTTTGCTAATAATAAGCCAAATCCTGTAGTCCTTTTTCAGGCCAAAAAGGACAATTGATTTTAGTGAGAGGTTTTGCCTGAGGAAGAAATGCAGTGTTTGATACTTTATTAAAGTTTTGTTAGCATTATGTACATTATGCAGTTTTTATATAAATTGGGTTACTTTTATATAATTGTATCTTTTTTGCTGTTGTAGTTAGTTGTGCTTTGATACTATGCTCAGTAACTAGATTAAACAAGTACCAATGTTATATTTAAAATGTTATGTAGTATCAAAAGTATTGTGGACAAATCACTTAGTAAACTTCGTTTTTTGAGACTAAATTCCCTTTTGAGTTAAATAAGGACACTCAGGCATAGGAAAGAAGACTAGCTTTCTCTTATATACCTCCATAACTTAAACAAATCAGAACTGATTTTATAGAAAAAAGACATGGTAAATATTTCCCTGCAAAGCTGAAGCTTTACAAGAGTAGTTTCTGGCCAAAATGAATTTTTGCAGCCAAATTATACACCCTTGAAAAACCAGGATTTATAATGGAAATGCTGACATAATGTTAATTATAGTGGCGCTATTGAGTGCTGCTCTAATATTAACTCTGAGATTGTTGTCGTAAAATAATACTGTTTTTCTTGCTTTCAGTTGGAAGTCTTCAGCTGTAACAATACAGTCATTAGAAGCTTCAACAGTTTTAAAAAGAACTTTGATTACTCTTTCATCAGCCAAAAGACTAATTGGCCTTTCATTAGTTTTAATTGGGACAATTTGCTTTAGACTCTCTAAAACCTTGTTGTGCATGACTTGGCAGTTCAGAAATATTCTAGAATCTAATATCAGTTTTTTTATATTAGGCCACTTTAATTTACTATGCAGGGCCGCCCAGAGGATTTACTGGGGCAGGGCTGAGTCTTCGGCGACGGGTAGGACCCACCGCCGAATTTGCATTAAAGAATGAAGCAGCGGCAGCAGAGCAGCATAAGTGCCTCCGATCTCAGCTTTTTTTTTTCCGCCGCTTGCGGCACTTGTACTCACCAGGTGGCGCCCGCCAAAATGCCGCTGAAAACCCAGAGTGGCTCACAGGGCCCCTGTGGGGCCCGGGACCTGGGGCAAATTGCCCCATTTGCCTCTCCCTCCCCCAGGCGGCCCTGGTACTATGCAGGAGTGAAGTTTCAAATGTGGAAGGAGGAAGGAACACTTCAAATGTATACAAAATACACTAATGGACGTGCAATTGTTCACATCTAATTAGAGACTGATATTGAAGCATTTATACAAGTGTTCCTGGAAAATGAGCCTGGTATGACATTTGCAGTTGTACGTGCAACTTCATTAGTGTACATTGCTTGGCACAAAACTGTTCATTGGAACTCTATGTCCAGAAACCACGTATTTGGTACTGTATAAGGTATATTCTCTTGCTGCTCTGGTATCTCCAAGGGGCCCACCTGGGGATTAGCTCACCAAATGGTCTGGCATCCTTTTCTGCAGTTGCTCAGCCCAGCATCCAACTCACTCGCTCTATGGCCTCTCTCATCTTTCCAGAGTTGCAATGCTTTTATCTGGCTTAAAAGTCTTCTTGCAAATGACCCCTGGGAGTCCCCAGATAGGCTTCCCCTACAATGCTACTCCCACAGTCACTTGTACGGGAACCTGGGCCTACCCTCTGCACCAGGTTCCAGTCAAGGGATCCCTGACCCAGCAGTTCAGGTCTTTACTCTCCCAGGCCTTACTACTTCTTCCCTGGACCATTTTCTACAGTGACTGTTACAGGCTTCTACTCTCCCTCTGCATCAGGAAGCATGACTGCAGGATTCCTCCCTGGGGGCCTTTCTTCTACATTGCCAACTCCCTGGCTTTATAGAAGTCTCGCCTATTTCTGCTCAGGTGAGCTTCATCCGCAATTAAGCCTTATTGCATCCTTGCTCCCTTCCAGGTGCCACCTATGGCTTATTGCCCTCACTTGCCTATACAGTAACTCCTCACTTAGACATCAGAGGGGTAGCCGTGTTAGTCTGGATTTGTAAAAGCAGCAAATAGTCCTGTGGCACCTTATAGACTAACAGACATATTGGAGCATGAACTTTTTTTGCCTGCTTCTTGCTTGCATATATATACCTGCCCCTGGAAATTTCCACTACATGCATCCGATGAAGTGGGTATTCACCCATGAAAGCTCATGCTCCAATACGTCTGTTTGTCTATAAGGTGCCACAGGACTCTTTGTTGCTCCTCACTTAGAGTTGTCCCGGTTAACATTGTTTCGTTGTTACATCACTGATCTATTGGAGAACATGCTCATTTAAAGTTGTGCAATGCTTGCTTATAATGTTGTTTGGCAGCCGCCTGCTTTGTCCACTGCTTGCAGGAAGAGCAGCCCATTGGACCTAGTTGGTGGGAGCTTGGATCCAGGGTGGGCTGGCAGCCCCCACATCAGCTCCCCTAAGTTCCCTGTGAGGCAGCCACCCAGCAGGCTATCAATTGCTGAGCAGTTTAGGTGGTCCTCCCCTCACCGTCATGTGCTGCTCCTGCCCTCTGCATTGGAGCTTCTCCCAGAAGCCTCCTGCTTGCTGTGCAGGGGGCGGGTAAGAGGGGTGCTGATGTCAGGGTGTGCCACTCCCACCTCGCTCCTGCCCCCTGCTTCTGTACCCTATTTCCAGAGAGCAGGTGGGGGAGGGGACACTATAGGGCTCAGGACAGAGGAAGCTTGCTGGCAGTAGCTGCTGTCTCAACTTGCTGATCTACTTAAAATTCAGTTTACTTAGAGTGGGGTTAGCGTACTTAAAGGGGCAATGCCCGTCTCTGTCTCTCATTCACACACACATATACAAATACACACATGGTGTGTGTCTCTGTCTCACACATACATGAACCCCTCGACACTTTGTAAAGTACAGTAGAGGGATTGGTGCACTCCAGTGGGATAGCGTGGGTTCATCAGCACATTCAGTTTCTGAAAGATATATTTTCAGTCACTGCCATCCCATGCATCTGTTGTGTCTCCTCCCTCTATTTGTGCTGCCAAGCTTCACAATCATCATTGCTATGTACAGTATTAACTTGTTTGTTTAAAACTTATACTGTGTGTACATATACATATTGCCCTGGAACCTAACCCCACCCCCATTTACATTAATTCTTATGGGGAAATCTTAACATCATTTCACTTAAAGTAGTGTTTTTCAGGTACATAACTACAACTTTATGTGAGAAGTTACTGTATTAACTCCACCTGGGTTAGTGTAGGAGTGAACTCCCCATGACAGGTACATTGTATTTACAGTGTGAGCTGTTCGCAAGTAAAGAATAGACTGTGCTACTGCTACCAAGAAAAAACTGTAGCTCTCCAGTGAGACCCTAATTTCTCCGTGCTAATGATCAAAAAACTCACCTTGAAAATATATAGTATTGAGGCATGCATCTTCTAAAGACAGAGGACCAGAGACTGTGAGGTCCTGAGTGCTGTAAATTTGAATAGATGCTCATCTCTTTTCAGGATCAGATCTGAAAAAAAATAATGGTCTGAAAAAAGAGCTTGGGGCATTGGAAAAGCAATAAGAGGATATTTGACTGATCTAATATCAAGACATTCAGACTATGAAAACTATCACTAACATTTCATGCTGCAACGAAGCAAAACATTTATCTTATCAGCTTTGATCAAGAAGCAGCTTATTTACCCTTTTGTGTGAGCGTAACTTTGTGTCACATAATTCTAAGAATAAGCACCTGCCAGTTTGATGTAGATGAAGAACAAATGATAATGTTTTGTTGCTGTTGTAATTTCCAAAGCCAGATTGCCAACTATTTTAATTTTGTTTAACAGTTTTCCCCCTCTGAAAGGGTATAAAAACTAATCTATTGATCAGTCTTGTCCTTTTATGTAAAATGGGCTTTGATTTTATCTAAAAGCCAGCTGTGCACTTGCACATGTGGCATTAAAGTAATAAAAAAAAAGGAACCAAGTGAATCATTGTTATTTTCCTTATTGGCAAATCACTGAGCTGGTGTGTTTCCAGTGGAGTTCTGAAGGGATGTGCTCTTGGCTCTACTGTCAAAAATTGGGGCTTGCAACAGAGCTAGTCTCTGGGCAGCCTCATCAGTGCAAATGGCCTGTAGCCGGCTGCCTGTTTAGCTACTCCACCGGATTGGCTGGAGAGGCCTCCAGGCTGGCTCTTAAGCCAGCAGCAGCAGCAGGCTTTTCAGTGTTCACTCTCATCACTATGCCTTCTTCTGTGTTACCTTGTTCTTGCTACTCCTTAGGGGCGGCTCTGGGTATTTTGCTGCCTCAAGCACGGCAGGCAGACTGCCTTCAGCTGCTTGCCTGCGGGAGGCTCCTGGTCCCGCAGATTCGGCGGCACGCCTGTGGGAGGTCCGCCGAAGCCGCGGGACCAGCGAACCCTCCGCAGGCATGTCGCCGAAGGCAACCTGCCTGCTGACCTCGCGGCGACTGGCAGAGCGCCCCTTGTGGCTTGCCGCCCCAGGCACATGCTTGACATGCTGGTGCCTGGAGCTCCCCTGAAGCTCCTGCCTTGCACCCAGCCTTACCTCTGTTCTGCTCATGCCTTGAACCACTCCCAATCTGATACCCTGTTCTCTCCAGTTCCTGCCCTACAATTCCTTTGACCCTTGGCTCTAGCTCCTTAGCTCTGGTACTCAGTTTCAGCCCTCCAGTTTTCCCCTTGACTTTGACTTCTGGTGACTGAGTACAGCTCTGACCCCAGCCACTAGGCCTGCTGCCCACTCTGGTCACCAGGCTAGACCACCATCATCCCACTTGACTGATAACTACACTATTTAACATTTTTAACAATAACATGGAAGAAAGCAAATTAATTACTGACAAAGTTTGCAGATAACACCAAGATTTTGGGAATAATAAATCACGAAGATGGGACAGGCCACTGATAGAGAATGATCTAGATCATTTTGTACGGTGGGCGCAGACAGGCAATGCGTGTTTCAACACAGCCTAATGTATAGTTATATATCTAGGAACAAAGAATATAGGCCATACATTCAAGATGGGAGAGGATGTCCTGAGAAGCTGTGACTCTGAAAAAGATTTGGGTTTCATGGTGGATAATTAGCTGAACATGGGCTTCCAGTACAATTCTGTGGCTGAAAGGGCTAATGTGATCCTTGATTGTATAAAACTGGAGAATGTTGGGAAGGAGTAGAGAAATTATATTACCTCTTTATTTGGTACTGATGCAACCCTACTAGAATATTATGGAAAATTACACCATATGATTACTGAGTCATTGTGAGGGAGCAAACTCATGGCAATTCGGGTTTTACTTAGAGTTGTCAAATGATAAAAAAAATTGCAGTTAATTGCAGTTTTAATCATACTGTTAATAACAGAATACCAATTTAAATGTATTGTTAATGTTTTGGGATGTTTTTCTACATTTTCAAATATATTGATTTCAGTTACAATGCAGAACACAAAGTGTAAAGTGCTCACTTCATATTTTTTTATTACAAATATTCACACTGTAAAAAAGATAAAAGTGCAATCCAGAAGTCAAAGCACATATTTAGCATATCTGGCAGTTAATAACAATTGGAGATATACTTATCTCCTAGAACTGGAAGGGACCTTGAAAAGTCATTGAGTCCAGCCCCCTGCCTTCACTAGCAGGACCAAGCACTGATTTTTGCCACATCTCCCTAAGTGGCCCCCCTCAAGGATTGAACTTATAGCCCTGAGTTTAGCAAGCCAATGCTCAAACCACTGAGCTATCCCTCCCCCAAAGTAAATACTTTGCAAGGCCAACTTCAAAAGTGCCATGTGAACATCCATTCTCACTTTCAGGTAGCACTGTAAATAGGTAACGGGCAGCATTATCTCCCGTAAATATAAACAAACTTGTTAGACTTAGCAATTGGCTAAACAAGAAGCAGGACTGAGTAGACTTATAGCTCTAAAGTTTTACATTGTTTTGTTTTTGGGTGCAGTTATGTAAAAAATATTTCTACATTTATAAATTGCACTTTCACGATAGAGAGATTCCACTACAGTACTTGTATGAGGTGAATTGAAAAATGCTATTTCTTTTGTTTACCTTTTTTACTATGTGAATTTTTGTAATCAAAAATAATATAAAGTGAGCATTGTATACTTTGTATTCTGTGTGTTAACTGAAATCATTATTTGAAAAGTAAAAAAAAAATCTAAAATATTTAAAATAACTAAATTAGTATTCTATTATTGTTTAACAATGTGATTAAAACTGAGATTAATTGTGATTTTTTAATCGAGTTAATTAATTTTGAGTTAATCACTTGGCTTAACTGTGATTGACAGTCCTAGTTTTATTGTTAGTGAGTTGTTTAATGTCCCTAAATTATTCTATACTATAAGTAACATAATAAAAGTTGTGATTTGGGGATATTCTTTCTCTTACAGGGGTTCATCCTTGTTTAATATTATAATGAGAAACTCCAATCTACTTTATCAAATTCCAAATACTTAATAATAGTAATGCAAGGAATGTTTATAGCATACTTTTAATGGAAATTAAAGTGTGGTGGTAGAGATTGTGTTCTGTTACAACTGTTCAGCATATTAAAGCGTGTAACAATGTTGCAAATTAAGTTTGTATCAAACTATTTAGAGAGGTAATTCCCAGTTTTGTGGTGCAATTAGGGAAAAGTTGTGCCACTGTAACTTTTTCAGAGTAAAGCCTACTTATTGTCACATTATTAGGGCCAGCAATGTGGTATAGTCAGTAGGAAATTATGCTAAATTTCTGAATCAAGCTATGTAGGTGGTATGATTTATTTTGTAGATGATTTGATCTTGTCATTATTAATAAATAGAATCAACATTTCTTTCTGGCTGCTGAGGAAAATTGCTGCCCTTTATTTATTACAATGCTGCTGAGATACTTAGGGAACAAAACCTAGTTTACACTGCCTATCTAGTCCCAATACAGTTTCTCATTACTCATTTTAATTTAATTATTGTGCAATATCCATAGCTCTAAAATCAGCACAGTTCTAGAGTGGTGGAATTGTTATAACCTCACATCTATGAGGCAGAACTTCCAGCTGGCAGTAGGAATTGGCAATGATGATGTATACATGTGCGTATACTTTTTTTGTCTGCAATTTATAATGAATTTTCATAAAGCTAGAGTTCTATCACATAGGCTTTCCACTCAACAAGGGCAAAATGTTCACATCATTAAGGTGCTTTTAGGTACCTACATTCCATTGACTTTCAGGGAGACTTGGATATCTTTTAAAAAAAATTTCCAACACACCACTGATTGCTGGTTTTCATTTTCACCCAGCTGTTTCATTTTGTTTGGTGTTTTGTTTTTAATTCCTGATTGGCTGTGCACAGAACAGCACGGTGCTGGAGAAAATAGCTGTATAATCTCAAGTCCCCTGTTTCATACTACCTCACTCCACATTCATATATAACCATATTATAATAAAGTATGTATTACTATTCAAGGTATAGTAACGGTATAACTTTATGGTCTGGAAGTAGCTGCATCAAATGAAATAGATGTCAGAAGGCTACAGGCAGTAGACAGAATTTCTTTGAAAGATAGCATGTGTATAATGTGGAATAATTTTCAGACAAATTAAATAGATAGAAGGAGAGTATGATGTGAAATCAGGATATGGGATTGGCTACAGTCAAAACGATAATGATAGTGGGAACTGTGCAGAAGACATACGAATGACAAAGGAAATAATGTTAGCACAGCCATGGCCATTCTGACCTGAGGCCAACCACTGACTACATAGCAGGACATCATACACAGGGATGTGGCCAGACTGGGCTTAATGGAGGAACAAGCCATAGACAAGACTGAATGGTGATGCTGTACTGCTCCTCATGTCTGCAAAGATGGTTTGGGATGAAAAGAGGAATTCAAGGCCCCTCACATGCCAAGCAGTGAACGTAATATGCATATGGCATGCTAACATTAAAACATATTTCTGCATAGGTCCTACTTGCACTCACAAGATGTTATAATGAAACATGGGTTCCATTACTTCTATACTTGAAAGTAGATTGAATGTTTCCAGATGCAAACAGTTTTGCTACATCTGAAAGGACAAGAAAACATTTTTATAATTGGTCAAATAAAAACACAATATTATAACAGTGAACAGCAGTAGCATTTTACTCATACATAAATATTAACTCTACATTAGACTTATAACAATGAGGATGTAGTTTCCACAACAGCATTGTTTGCAAAATAAGTTTACAACCCTTCACCCCAAATCATTACTCATATCCTGTCATACATGATTCATGCATAACTGTAATTCACAAATAACTGAAGCAACATAATGTCAAAGAGTTAGCAGTTAAGACTAGTAGTGTCTTAGCTACATAATGATAAATGTTACCATGAGTGTTACAATAATGCTCTGATGTGTTTGAATTATGTGGATTATTTTTATCTTTCAAAGATCTAAGGGATATTACTAATTTAGACCTAGTTACAAGTTTGACGTCTCCTCACTTTTATTACTGGAAATTATATTCATGAAAACAAAATTCATGAAACTAAATAGCTATATATACTAAAGATTGAATACCACTGGTTAGTGGATAAGGGTTTATATCCCCTTATATTTACATAGAAAATGATGTTTTGACGACTCCCTTTTCTTTGTGTTCACAACTCTTTGCTCTTTGCTCCACTTCTCAATTCATATATCTGTATATGATATTTCCTTCTCCCTATTTGTGTCCCCTGACAATGTCTAGCACAGTTTATACCACATAACTGGGGCCAGCTAGCACCACAACTTGGTAACTGGGCCTGCAGTTGATTTTCGCTAAAGCTGGCATTTTTTTGCTCCTAACACTGGTAACATAACATATTTTAATCCCATATATGAATACATGTTATTGGTCACAGATTTATTCCAACATTGTATTAGGGACAGGGTCCAAACCACATTATGGCTCCATCACCCACAATGTTCCTAAAAAAGGTCCCCTGGGATGGGAAATGCCACTCTTTTGCTCCCATTCTCTTTGCACAGGTTAGGAATTCAGCAGTTCTCACTAGCCTCAATATGCCTGTTCTCTTGGTTCTCCAATAGTGTGACAATAGACCCCAGCAGCAACACAGAAGACTCTCGCCCTGAGATGGGAAGTATCATGCTTTTCCACACATTGAAACTCAGTCTAAACTCTGACTGTTTTGCTACCAGTTTTGCTCTGTCTCTTGTTATCTCTTCTGGCATGGCTACTCCATTGAGATTTAATATCCTGTCTATGCTTTGAGGCATATAAGGTGGGATCCACAAATCGACTTTGGCATTGCAATGCTGCGCATCACAGCACCTAGCTTTTAGATGCATAGAAAGATCATAGGAACAACACTCATACCCACAAGGCCAAATTAGGAGCCTAGTTTCTATATATAATGAATGGGAAGATACAGGTGCCTTAAGATGTGATCCACAAAGCCAACATTCTAGGCATGGAGCTGTCTAAGCTAGCCAATAGGAGATGCCAGTGAGAGGGGTATGTGCTAAACCCTGCCTCTCTCACAGAGATAGGTGTCTAAGTTCAGGATGCAGGGAAGTGTCTATCTCTGCTTGCATTACATGAATGGCAACCCATGTGTTCCCTCTAAGCTGCGTGGCCTCATGGCCACCCAAGAGTCAATCAGGTGCCCCGTGGTGTGTGTTCAGTTGTCCCTCTCCCCACTGCTCTGCTGCCATGTTGCTCCTGCCCTCTGCCTTGGAGCCCCTAGCCAACTGCTCCCAGGACCCTCCTGCTGATGGTGCAGAGCGAGGGCAGGGGGGAGGAGGGTTCTGATGTCAGGGTGTCTCTCTTCCCCCACCTACTCCTTGCCCATGTACCCCATCTCCACAGAATGGGGGAGGGAGGACAGGGCTCTCTCTCTCACACACATTGTCTGTCTCTGACACACACACACTCACATACTGTCTCTTTCACACTCACCTCCCCACATGTACTTGTGTTATTGTTGTTGTTACTTCTTGGTACTTTCTGCAATACACATATATTCTCTGTAATTGTATTCTTTCAAAGTGTGTTATTTCACTTTTTGACTGGTCTATGCATTTCAGAATTTTATTTCTCTCTTACACTTATATTTAATTCTTTGAGTAATGAGTTCTAAAATTCCTAACCTGTCCTGGCTGGAGTAATTATCCCTGTAGTAACTTTTCAAAAATACAGATATATATTATATTGAGGGCTGTCAAGCAATTAAAACAATTAATCATGAATAACTGTGCAATTAAAAAAATAAACAATAGAATACCATTTATTTAAAATATTTTTGGATAAATTTCAATTGGTATTCTATTGTTAAAAGTGAGATTAATCATGATTATTTTTTCTAATCAGTATTAATGTTTTTTGAGTTAATGGTGTGAGTTAATTGTGATTAATTGACAGCTCTAATTATATCTAGTGTGACTTTATCTGATTAAAATAGAATCATGCAAATCATTCTTGCTACCACTGTTATGTAATTGCAATGAATCTTAAACAAAGGTGACACATGGTCAGAAAGAGATAAGCATTCTGAAGTCTAAATGACCCAGAGTCAACCTGTAAAGACATGTTAGAAAAGTATGTGAATAGTAATTAGGGCCATTCCATGTTAGATATGCTAGACCTTTGAAGTGCAAACCTGTATTGTTAGAGAATTGGAGGTGACACAAATTGTATGTGTTTAACTATATCTTGTTAGATGTTAGCCATGTAAGCAGACAGTTCCTGTCTATCACTATAGCTATTGATTCAGAGATTAAAAGGGAATATTAACATTTAGATGAATCTTGGGTGAAATAATGTCATTGTCTATATGTCTCTTTAAAGTTTGTGATAAACTGCTTAATGGATAAATTATCTTATGTTAATCTGTGTAGCTAATTACCAGTGGTGTTTGGGCAATAGGTCTACCTCAAACTTTCTATGATAGCCTATTGTTTACCTATGGACTCCGACCTGTCAAGCAAAGGTAATGGGAGGTAATGTGTCTGATCCTTTGAGATTGGTAGAACTTTCTCATATAGTGAATAAGACTTTCAGTAATCCTCATCACATTTGATTTGGGTGTCTTGGTGGAGGCCTAAGGCTGGGTTGCTTTAAGGGAACTGTGTTGTTGGCTTCTGGGTAACCAGTAAGATATTATAGAAGCTGTTTTGTGCTGGTTTGGTAAATATAAGTAGTGGAATATCTACCAGTTTTGGGGATTGTCTGCTCCATTCTTTGCAGTTCTCCCTAACTGAGTAACTCCATTGTGGATTGGGATTCTGGTCACATCTAGGTTTTTGTTTCTACTGGTGGCACACATCCACACATTACCTCAATATTGATGCACATAACAAAATTCATTCTGCACATGGATGCAAAAATTTAGAGGAAACATTGGAACCCACCTTCTGGAATCAGGCCACTTAGGCGCCTAAGCTGCTTCTTGAGGGAATGAGTTAGGTGTCAGCCTCACTCCACACAAAATGGTCTGAGGAGGAAGTGGTGGACCACAGAATCTCTCTCTGGCCCAATGGCTATTCTATTAAACTAAATACTGAACTAAACCTTGGGCTAGAGAGAAAGAGAGTGAGAGTGAAAAAGACTTGGTAGCCTGGTCTCAGGGCACCCAACGGGAGGTGGGAGATCCCAGGTCCAGTCCCCCTGCTCCAGTTACTATTTCATTTTTTTATCCACAGTGGAATGGCTTCAATAGGAAAGAGTGAGGATGTCTCTCAGAGCACAGTGATTAGAGCACTCTCCTGAAAGGTGGAAGGTCTCCAGTTCAAATCCTTTGCCCCTCCTATCCCATCCCGGGCAAATGCCCTAACCACGGGGCTAAAAGTTGTAAGTGGGCACCACCGCCTCCCTCCTTGGCTGGACTTTGAGTAGGACCCAATCCAGCAGGTATGCTCAGAACCTGCCTACCAGATTGGGCCCTGCACATGACTTAGGCAGCAAATGCTGGTTTGTGAATTGCTCTGAGGCTTAGACAGAAGATAGGAATATGGCTTTCAAGAGTGGGGCATCAGTGCACATGGCAGGGTCTAAAACTTAGCTGCCTAGGAGACTTTTACAGTGGAAAGTTAGGTGCCAAGTAAGTTTAGGCACCTACAGGGTTAGGGGTAGCTAAGCAGGAGTTTTGTAGATCAAAATGGTGCCATGCAAGTGGACTAAGGTGCCTAACTCTGGAGTTTAGGTACCTATATTGGTTCAAGGATCACACCCTGATCCTGTGAATGCACATTTGTCAGAGCACTGGTACATTTAAATAAACACAAAGCAACTTCATACTCTTAAATTGAATATAAAACCCTGTATTCATGCATGCATCTTTCTGTTAAAAATGCTGTCACGTCAGGAAATTCCAATTTACATTTCCCACTGCAGTTGCAGCTCAGCCACTTTGAACATATATATTAAGGTATGCATGTAACAGCCTGAAGAGCATTACAGCAGATCTCAATGCATATGTACACGAGACCCACTTACAGTACCTGTGAGAGCTATAATTGAGTGTTTTGTCATTTGTGTATTTGAATGCTCTACTGTGATAGTCTTTGACCGTGTTTTTTGTATTGAAATAATTATAGTAGTTTACTTTATCCATTTATTCATTACTTTGCATTTTATGTTCAACAGTGGTGTGTCTTGCTGCAGATACAACAATCATGGAAGTCTGTGTTGTGTTTTGCTTTTTTAAAAGGAGAGCTCCATTTATATGAGGTAAGGAGAGAGTACATTTGCAGATAAGAGCAGCATTATGTGTAGTATATTGTGAGAGCAATTTGCACTGTTAAAGACACCTTGAATCTACTAAACTATAAAACTTAACAAGGTTCAAGAAGGATAATGGCAATATATTTACTCTCTGCTATTATGAAACATATATATTGCAATAGTAATGAGAGCTAATCTAAGTAAGCATTGTACGAACATATAGAAAAATGTTAGTCCTTGCCTCAAAGAGTTTACAAATCTGAAATGGGTCAGATTCTATAATGTCTTATTAAGTAGCATTTGCCTAGTTAAATAGCCCTGCTGACTATTCATGTAAGTGCTAATCAGTGTAAGTAAGGGTTGCAGACTCTGCCTCCCATGTTATTTACTTGGATTAAGTGTCCGGTATTCAAATATATCATTATATTCTAATTAATGCTTTAATTGAAATTACAGAGAAATAATTTCTTTGGGCACCTGGTTTTAAGATTTACAAACATTTATTCTGAGGTAAAAAACCAAAGATACTGTAATTTCCCTCTCATTCTTTTCAATATTAAGTGTGCACACCATCACATTCTGTTACATGCTGAAGTCTCTCTGGAACACTGTCAATATATTTCTTGCAAATGGGAGGATGGTTCGTTCTAGGTGTACATAATATGTTTTTTTCAGCTGTTCTATGTTGCAGGTTTTCTTAGCTATTGCTTTCTTTAATTTAGTCCAGATTCTCTGTATTGGATTCAAATTGGGGTACTTTGACAGCCAATAATTCTGATACATGTTACTGCCAGAAGGAAAAACATAGTACATGTCAACGAGGTGACTAGTGCTTTTTAAATCCCCCCCACTGCACAGTGTTTATACCTATGAAGACAATTATACTCAGTCCAATGATGATGTTCAGAACAGACAACTGGAGAAAAAAATGTGACCTTGATTAATTTTCCAGCTGATGAGTTTCCATATCTTAAAGAGAAGTGCAGAGTTGAGTGAAGAGTGCAGAGTTCTGAAAGTATGCCTGGAGACAAATATTTACAATTTATCAGTCATTGCTTCTTTATTTTTTAAATAATGTTTATTAATACTTGCCCTTTTGGACCTCTTTGGGCATGAAACGTGACAAAGTGGGCAACATTTTCAAATATATATTCAGAAAGAAAGAAAGAAACTTGGTGACTTATAAGTCCCCTTTGCGTGCACAGTTTTTAAGCCTACTGTTGCATAAAATGAGAAGTCGTACACTTATTTAGTTTGCAAGCACAGTTTAGCCACCTGTCGATGAAAACTTTATTCCCCCCGTAGGACTCTGACAGTAAAGAAGCCCAATTTTAAAAACTGCAAGTAGGTTCACGTCCTATTTAAAACGTCTTAGCAATTCAGTCACACATGGCCATTTGCTGTAGTAAAAATGGTTTGAACACATGATTTATTTTCTCTTCTGTTTCTGAAATCAGTAGTAAAGTGGGATGGAAGATTGTTTATAGCCTCCGACATTGATCTCCCACACTGTCAGAGTCACAAATGATATCATGTTTCAGCAAGTTCATGGTCAAGTAGGAGGAGGTTGATTAAAGCAGTGATCCATGGAGCTTTCTAAATTCCTCCTTGAAATTAACAGGTCTCATAGTCACTGAACGTTTTATTCTCTTTTTCTCCATTCAGTTCACCCTCAACGTCTACAGTCTAGTGGTCTAAAGCCACTCACTAAAGCACATCTGTTCAAATCAGTCTTAGTTCTGGTTTTTATTGGTTAATGTTCTCCAGTCATACGAAACAAGAAGAAAAAGGTTAACAATTATCTTGACAAATTTCCCCTCTTGGATCACTGAAGAAAGATCCCATCACACAAGAAAAGGCCTAAAGCACAATGACACTTTTGATCATATCCATCCATTTACTGTCATATAAGCTGAAAAAATATATTTTATATTGTATATGCCTCTTGCCATAAATCACCTTATATGCATACATACACAGGAATTAAACATACACAAATGAAAAAACTCTGCATTCTTATATTTTAAAAGTAAGTATTGAATCATTGTAAACAAATGTGCTGGCCAGATTTTTTCATTCCGATATTTTCTATTTAATAATTTAAAAATCTTGATCAAAGGCATCACAAGATTAATCACAGACACTGACAGTTACTGATGAAAATATGGAACATGGGCTCAAAACTAGTATTCCTTAAGGAGAATGATCAGGGCAAGTCTAAAAAATGCAAGTTTTTGTTGCTGACTGGGCTGTGAGCAGTCAGGACTATTGATGAAGGTCAGAGGTTGGTCTACCAGTTACAGCTGGGTCCAGGATAAGCAGAGTCGAGGAAATGAGCTGAGGATCAGTACCGGAAGGGCAGAAGCCAATTGCCACAATTGGAGGGGGTAAACCAGAGTCGTAAGCCAGATGCGGGCCCACAGATCAGTACCAAAGAGATGGAAGCCAAATGCCAGAACTGGAAGGTCAACTAGAGACATAAGCCAGAGGAAGAGCTGGGGTTCAAAGCCAGAAGTCTGAAGCCAGAAAGGAGCAGGGGCTGGAGCAAGACTGGAAGAAGAGCTGGAACAAGAAGAAGCAGGCAGTGGAACAGGCTGGAGCAAACACTTGAGCAAGGGCAAGTACAAGTGTGGGTGTAGTGTGCATAGAGCAGCTGCTGAACTGCTTTGGGGGCTATGAGCAGGACTGCTAAACCAGGAGCCAGTCAGGGGCTGTGGCCACTCAGAATTTTAAGGCTGTGGAGCTGGTCTCACTGGTTGCCTAACAGCATGGCTAGTCAGGCAACAGAGCAGCAGCTGCTGTTCCTTGATGCTCTGATCCCTGACAGCACAATCCTCCCTTTGGGTTGTCTCCCAGGAGACTTTGGACCAGGTTTCTTGGTGTGGAAAGTGTGCAGGATGTTCAGGGCAGGGTTATGTTCCACAAGTTCCCATGAATGATTTCTGGGACACATCCCTCCCTTTCAGATCAGATATTGGAGTCCTCCTTGACTCAGCAGAGTCCATAATCTGCTGGGCTATGTATTCCTCTTGGCCCTGTATTGTTATTGGTGGAGAGGAAGCAGTAGAGAGATGTGGGAAGGGATTATCAGTGTCAGGTTTCAGGAGGGAGATATGGAACACAGGATGGATCTTGAGGGATTTTGGCAGAGGCGGTTGAAAGACTACCGGGTTAAGTTTTTCCATGATTGCAGATGTCCCCAGGTATTTCTGGTCCAGTTTCATGGATGGCCGGGTGGAGCACAGGTTTTTGATGGACAGCCAAACCTTATCACCAACCTTGAGGTTAGGAGTTGGCTGACTGTGCTGGTTGATGTGGTGCTTGTATGCTGTTTTAGCCTCTTCAAACCAGTGTCTGAGTTCTTTATGTACTTGGTGGATGTGTGTGGTGAGGTCAACAATGGTGGGCATCAGTGAGTCAAGGGAGATTTTTGGGTGATACTGTGGGTAGAACCCATAATTCAGGAAGAAAGGGGTCATCTGTGTTGTGGCATGTGTGGAGTTGTTGTAGGCAAATTCTCCATGGGAAATGAGTCAATTGTCCCTGTGGCAATTTAGGAAACAATGTAGGTTCTGCTCCAGGACCTGATTGATTCTCTTTGCCTGATTGTTCGTACATGGGTGGTAAACAGTCAACATGCAAGGTTCAATATCCAGGAGGCGCAGAAATTCCTGCCAAATATGGGAAACAAACTGGGACCCTCAGTCAGATACTACGGTCGTGAGTAATCTACAAAGGCAAAAGGCATTGTCTTTGAGCAGATGGGCTGTTTCCTGGATGGTGGGGAGATTGCAACCCAGTATAAAATGTGCCAGCTTTGTCAGGTGATCAGCTACCACTAGGACTGTGATATAGTCTTGGATAGGTGGTAGCTCCATGATAAAGTCCATCAACATGGTGTCACAAGGCCAAAGTGTAGCAGGCAAGGGCTGAAGGAGACTGAGGGGGTTTTGATCTGGGTGCAGAGGTCATGAAACTGGACATAAGTAGCTACTGGAGTGCGGAGGACCAGCCACTAGAAATTCCTTGACATCAAAGCCTGGGTCTTGAAGCGACCAAAGTGACTCCAAAGAGGAGTATCATGGCAGATTCAGAGGATTTGCAGCCTGGGTTGATCATCAGGTATGTAGATGCACCCTTTCTGATGCGGAATTTCTTCACAGAATTATCGGTGTTGGCAATGTCTACACCTAGGCGGATCTGCAATGGAGTGTTAGGCAGCAAGGCACATATGGAGGGTAGCAGGTCATGGACAGTGGTGCCCGAGATATGGTGTCTCTTGGTTAGCTTTGCAATATTGACCCTATTATCTGGGGTTTTCAGAACCTCCAACAGTGGTAACTTAACTATTTCACTTCAGGTGGCATCAGGAAGAAATCAGTAGGAACTCAGCAATTCCATCTGATAAAAGATGCATGCAAGTAAGCATGCTCTATCAAAAATGGAAATTTATTAGATTTAAGCACACATAGACATAAGCATTAGCTATAGAACATCCCAGATATTTATCTAACATCTGGAATGGTACTGAGTAATTAACAGCATAGTGGCCAGTTTCTCACGCCCTGGGGAAAAAAGGTGTCAGGAAAGAGGTCTCTCAAGATGGCTTCAGAGGACTCCTTCAAAGTACACTCCATTAGCTAATCTTTTATAACTAACTTCTACAAAACACATAGGTCATAATGACCTCTACTGGATCATCACTTTTCCTAACTTTCAATAAACTTCTTACATCAGAGGATCCCGGAGTCAAAGTCTTCCATCCACCAAGGTTTTCAGTCTCACTTGTTTACTTTTCTGCCCCTCCTCCCATTGTGATTAGCAGAAACTGCCAACTAGTTTTGACCTTGCTTTTGAAAGCCTGTTTTTCAAATGAACCCTTGACTATGTGGCGTTCTATTTAATTAATTCATAGTGGCTGAATGCACACAATATGGCTGCAATTGGCTAGATCACGTTCTGGAGTACACACACCCTCAAATCCAGAGTAACAACCCTTTCAGGATAATGCATCTGCCTTCCCGTTCCTGGTTCCAGGGCAGTCAGTCACCACAAAGTTCAATTGTGTGAAGAAGAGGAATCAGTGTCCTATTGCTGATTCAGGTGCTGAGCTGTCTTTAGGAATTCCTGGTTCTTATGGTCAGTGAGGACTTGGATTGAGAATCTGGCACTCTCTAGGAAATTTCGCTATTCCTTGAAGGCTGCTTTGATGGCCAGTATCTCTGTATCAAGAATGTCATTGTTTTGCTGTGTTGGTGTGAGCTGCACAAGTGAAAAGTGCAAGCTGATCGTTGTTTTGCAAAGGACTGATTCCAACGTGAAGTTTGAGGCATTCGCTTTTACCATAAATGGCAAGCCCGGGTTAGGATGCACCAAAATGAGGGCTCTGATGAATTTCTGCTTTAGACACTCAAAAGCTGTTTGTGCCTCTGGGGACCAAGAAAAATGGCCTCCCTTCCTCAGAAGGGCTGTGATTGGGGTGACCATCCCTCAGAAGCCCTTGATGAACCTTCTATAGAAATTGGCAGAGCCACAAAAGCATTGGACCCCCCAAGTGGCCCTGCATGCTGCCCAGTTGATGATGACTGTCACCTTGTGTGGGTCCAAGGCCAGCCCTTCAAGGGAGATGATGTAGCCAAGAAACTCTACTGCATCCTGCTGAAACTGACATTTCTCTGGTTTGCCATAAAGGTGGCACTGGGGAAGCTTTTTAAGACCCTCTGCATATGCTGGTCGTGCTGTGCTTTTTTGTAGGAAAAAATAAGGATGTAATTGAGATAAATCATTAATGAGCTGATCCAGAATATCCTGGAAAATGTCACTGATAAAGTTCTGGAAGATCATGGGAGCATTACATAGATCGAATAGCATGACTAGATATTCAAAGTGTCCATGCTGGGTGTACAGGGTAGTTTTCCATTCATCTCCTTCTCAAAGCTGCACCAGATTATAGGCTCATGGAGGTCTAACTCTGTAAAAATTCAGGCAGAGTATGATCAGTAGGAGTTCCCAAATGAGAGGAAATGGGTAACAGTTCCAAATTGTCACCTTATTGAGGGCCTAATCAAAGCAGGGCCTCAGGGAGTCATCCCTCTTTTTAACTCAGAAGATTGGATCCCCTATTGAGAAGTGGACAGCCAGATAAACCCTTTCTGCAGATTCTCATGCAGATAGATGTGAAGGGTGTGGAGCTCTTGTTCAGAAAGGGCATAAATGCAGCTAACGGGAATTTTGGTGCCTGGCTGAAGGTTGATTGGGCAGTTGTATTTGTAGTGTGCGGGCAGTGTGTCTGTATTTCCATTGTCAAACTAATCTGTAAGGTTATGATACTTGTGAGGTATTTTGGTGGCAGCAGGCAGGATGGTTGGGGGCATGTCCGACTACCAAGGGCCCATTCCCTCACAGCAGGTATTCCCTGAATGATGATACTTGTTGCAGACACTACCAGTTATCATTTTGGCCCCAGGAAGGCTGAATTGTTGGCAGTACAGGGCGCAAAAGTGTACTGTCCCTTTTCACCAACAGATATGGGAGTCAACTGCAGTGAGCCAGGGCATTCCAAGGATGACCAGAGGGTGAGAGGACTGAATCAACCCAAACTAAAGAGTTTTCCAGTGCCCTTGAAGGGTTATGACCCCAAGGGTGTGGTCTGGTGGGTGACTGGCCCAGAGGCCAGGAATGATCCATTAATGATTTCTACTAAATCTGTGGAATTCTTACACACTTCAGGGATCCACTGGATTTTAGCAACATCCTCATCCATAAAATTACCTGAGGCCCCCAAATTGACAACAGCCTCCAGGATAACTGCTGGGCTTATCAGAAGTAGGAACTACAAAGGCAGTCAAAGATGCATCAAGGATGGATTAGCAGTTGCTACCATCCTGACAGAGACCACAAGGTTGAGAGTTTTTGGAGAGGGAAAAGGATTGGCCCAGCCCAGACCCTCATATCAGGGCTGGGGCTTGGCATTTCCTGACCCCAAAGCTAGTCTGATCTTTGCAGGGCATCTCAACGCAAAGAGTCTGCTGCCCCCACAATACAGACATAGCCTGAAGTTTAGTGTCAGTTCATCTCAGGCTCAGACAGGTGTGGATGGGCCTGATAGACATGCATAGGTTCTGGGTCTTGGAGTTGGGTGTGCAGTGGAAGAGTGGGAAGCTAGGGCATTGTCAAGGCTCAAGGGGCTGTGCCACATTCATGGCACCACTCAAAAAGGCAGTTGTCAGTTGTGATGCGTAGGTTGATCACGCTGTTGAGATTGGGGTAAGTTTGTCCTTTACATCATCATTCAGCCCAGTCCAAAACTGATGACGTTGCACAGCGTCATTCCACTCAGCATTCATGGAGAAGATGGAATTCGGCTGTGTATTGGGCAGCTGATCGATGTCCTTGCTTCAGCATTTGCTACATGGGTTCAGTGGTTCAGTGGGGTTCACCGAAGATAACTGACATGGCCCGAATAAACTGTTCCAACTGGCCCAGGAAGGGGCTGGACTGTTCCAGTAGTGGTGAGGCCCAGGCCAAGGCCTCCCCAGTGAGCAGACTAATGATGAGCCCTACTTGGTCCTGGTCTGTGGGAAACTGACCACAATTGCCACTAAAGTTGTCTGGGAGTGGCACCTTTGGCTCCTGTTGGACAAGAGGTTGGGTTGCCATCAAAGCCACCTGAGTTTGTAAGGCCACATTCTGCACTTGCAGGGCAGACAACTGTGCCTGCAAGTTCTGTATGGCCCCTACCAGCTCCGCCAGGGGAGCGTTGGCCTGAGACGTGTTCATGCCAAAGAGGTAGGCCTCTAGTCTTTGTATTTGGGATGCTTAATCTGTTGCTGACTGGGAAGTGAACAGTTAGGCCTACTGCTTAAGGCAAGAGGTCAGCCTACCGGTTAAAGCTGGGTCTGGGATGCGCAGAGTGAAATGAAATGAACGAAAAGTCAATAGTGGAGGGGCAGAAGCCAAATGCCAGAGCTAGACAGGGTAAACTGGAATCATAAGCCAGAGGCAGGGCCAGGGATCAATATCAGAGACAAAGAAGCTGAATGCCAGAACTGAAGGGCCATCTGGAGACATAAGCCAGGAGTCGAAGCCAGAGGGGAGCAGAAGCTGGAACAAGCAGGAGCAGGCTCTGGAACAAGAACTGGAAGCAGGGACTGAAAGAAGGTCTAGCACAGCTGTGGGCATGGTATGCAGCTACTGAACTGGCCAGGCTTATGAGCAGGACTGCTAAACCAGCAGCCATTCAGGGGCTGTGGCCACCCAGCCTTCTAAAGCAGCACAGCTGGGTTCACTGGTTGCCTAATAGTGCCATTAGTTAGGGAGCAGGCAGCAGCTGCTGTTCCCAATTGGTCTGGTCTCTGACAGTTTTTGATCCAAAAAGTATATTATCTGTGTATTACTGATGACTCACATAGAAGTAATACACCAGTGCTTCTTTTCAGATGATGTTTACATCATGCTTGTGAGCTGTACATGGCAGTGGCTGTTTGGATACAGTGTCTGCATTATTTATGATTGAGACAGGAATGAAAGCACTGCCAAGTAACTGAAATTCTCATCACCTTTCAGCCGGAAGAGTAATCAGAACATTCTTCAGGGTTACAGAAAGGTGATGTGTTACTGTAATCAGTTACTTAAAAAAAACAAACCCAAGCCACAAAACACTGATAATATGTTAATGGTAACTACATTCAGTTACTGTAAGTTACAGTGATGGTATTTAGTTAAAATACAAGAGAAAATTATTGAAGATGTTTTTCTCATTTCCTCCGAATCAACCAAAAATTTATTAATTAAAAAATGCTTTAAATAAAGCAAAAAAGAGAGATGTTATCCAATGAAATGTCTTCTTTTACTCAGTATAAACTCTGACATTTGGTTGCAGTGTCAGAGCTCTGGTAACAAAGTGGGTATTAATAAGTAATGAAAGCTTGGAATCAGGTCAGCTCATATGCCAAGTCCATAGTATATATGGATTTAATCCTCTTTTTCCTGTTACGTTAGTGCACTGGGACCCATATTTCAATTGTGTGAAAAGTAAAGTTTTGCTTGGTCTTCAACATGCTTAGATTAGAAACATGACAATATTCCCTGGGATTATTGTCTCTGGATTTTGTATACATATCTAGGTATCTAACCACAAATGCAGCAATTCCAATCCTTTATTAACATTGTTTTTCTAAAGTCTGTTGTCAGAATAAGCACAGTGGTACCCAATTATGCAGACTGATCCATGCAACCAGGTCCTTACACCCTAACAGTCCCATTCCAATTAACAGCATGCTGCATGGATGCAGGGATTTATTTGAATGGATGAGGGCTTATGATGGGAAGAACATTATTTTGCATTTTATAGAGTTTTCTGTCCAAGGATAGCAATGCATTTTACAAACATGATGGTTTCTCTTTCACACACACCTCCAATTTCCCCACTCCATGAGATAAGTAAGTATCATTATCCCACATTTTAAAGATGAGCTGAGCATTGCAGAGCTTCACAGGGGGAAGGGGGAAATGAATCATTCCCCAAGATACAGAATAGTAGTAGACCTTCACTGTTATTTTAACCTGAGTTAAAAACACAACTGTTTTTTCAGTGAAGACATAACCATACAGAACTCTCCAAGACTGCAATTTCAATGAGAAGCAAGCAGGACTGGGTCCATCATTGGTGTTCAGTGGTAACCCATAATCTGAGCATACCATTTGCATTTCTAGAAGCTGAAAAAGTACAAATAATTATTTGTGGACTGGTTTCTTTGCTCAAAGGGAATGTTTTAAAGATCTTAAAAAAAAAATACCAGCACCTGAACTCTCAAGAGTGACACTACAACAATATACCAATGTGCAGAGGTGACTCATGGAGGATGGTTACCTGGGGGGGTCACATGCCACCCCCAGAGATTTAACTATTTGGCTTCTACTGAGCATGCTCAGATGGACTAGCATGCTCAGTAACATCTGCTGAAGCCGCTGCTCACACTCTGCCCTTACTTGTGCCTCCCCACTATCGGCAGGTCTCTGCCAATGTGTGTCTAACAGGCAAGGAAATTTTCTGTTAGGGATACCGATATCATTTCTAGCTTCCACAGGGTTGTTATTAACAATGAATATCAAATTATATATATTATGTATTTTTACAGTCTCTCACTCTCAAGGTTATCTTCAAAGTATCTAACAAAAGAGAGGTTTCCTTTTCTTTTTCTGGTTGTGCTTCAGAGATTTCAAATAGGTGGAATAGCAAAAATGAAAAGAAATATTAGTTTCATTTTTTTAATTGTAGCTAATTTCTATCAAATATTTATTACAGTTACTTTTGATCCAGTTTGTTATCTTTTTGCCCTCTTCATCTTAGGGCAATGATTTGCCATTGACATAGGTACCGGACAATATAGATTTACATATATTGCAATTTTTTGTATAAAACAACAACTCAGGGGATAGAAATTGCCATAGAGGTGAGCTGATTGGAATAGAATATATAGCTTTCCAAACCATCCAGGCCAATTGCCATATATTTCAGCCAGAGTTTTAGGAATAGCAAACCTTTAAACATGATCAGAGAGGGAATGTAATGGTATGTCAGTTTCTTGCTTGGTTGACTACCAGATTTCTGGAAAGTGGGTTACAAAACCTGAATCCCAAATACATGGCATTGATCTCTGATCATCAAGTCCACTATGGAGGCTATCGTATAGAACAAGCAAAGTGTTAGGTACTGCCGGAGGTATAGTTAATACAGTGTTGTCTACAGTAAGAAGGTTACCCAGTAAAATTGCAGCTGTTGCTGATGCTTGTCAACAACTGCTCATTTTCTTAATGTACACAAAACTTTGGATGAGATACACAGCCTAGGCCCTGACCTTATTTATCCATAAGATCACACAATATCTCTAATCAAAGTGTAGTTATTAATGCCAGTGTCATGGCCAAATTCTAAATTTAGGTAATTTTATGTTCTGCCTATCTCAATTCTATTAATCTATAATGTGCATCACATCCCATCTTAAACTATGGTGTAATATTGCTGTGGCCTGTTAAGTAGCCTCACTGAGGTAGATGCATTTCAGTGGTGGATGAAGAGATTGCATGTGCTGTGAATACTCTTATAAAGCACTTTTCAATCTTTTGAATAAAAGACACTAATTATATAAATCTAAGGTATTCCGTAAAATTTGTTATATTCCAAGTGTAGGTTTGTAAGTACCACTCAAAGCATCCCTGAAAAAGGATGACAACGCAACCATTCTCGACCAAAGTCTTAGGCTGCGAGCGCCCTGACATTTAATTAACCACTTTTCAAATTATTACTGTTTCAGTACATGTAAATAGGATCTATTAAGATTTCCATACACACCTTAAATTGACGTTTTCATATCTCTGAAATGAAGAAATTATCATCTTGATAATTCTGTTGTAATCTCGATAATTCTGTTTAACCAATTTTTAATTAATTTTATTTATTTCTCTGAAGTAATGTTTTTATTATGACAAAATAAAAGGTTAATAAAATAGCTTATATCACTTTATTACATATTAAACCAACAACAAAAAAAATAAGTTGGTTAATTATGTTTTGATAGATGTTCAGACTCTGAGGCTTCCCCAAGACGGGGGGAGGGATAGCTCAGTGGCTTGCATATTGGCCTCCTAAACTCAGGGTTGTGAGTTTAGCCCTTGAGGGGGCCACTTAAGGATCTGGAGCAAAATCAGTACTTGGTCTTGCTAGTGGAGGCGGGGGGCTGGACTCAATGACCTTTCAGGGTCCCTTCCAGCTCTATGAGATAGCTATATCTCCATTTATTATGTTATATATAATTTTTATTTTCTCCCTATTACTAACGGAGTTATTACAAATCAGGGATTAAGGATTTATGCAGAAATTGAAGAAGCCCAGAGCATTGTGTAAGCTGTTCTTGCCTATACTATCAGCCATATACCACTAAGTCAATGCACGGAGGCTTGAAAACCTCTGTGCACCAAGTCCAGACTCTTGCAGACCAAATGGGATCCAGCCTAGTAGAGCTCTCCCTCAGAATATTCTTCTCGTGGAGGGAGGCAGTGTCAGGCCATGATCTGGCAAAGGACCTTTACCTGATTTCATTGGGACTATGCATGAGTATAAGGGCCTTTCCACATGAGTATAAGCCTTTCCTTTTACAGGACTGAGCCCCTAGTTTTTATCTGGGACTGCCTAGGAGTCCTCTCACAAAAGTGAGTCCACTGAACTGGCAAATGTCCATTGTCCCCTGGAGCTCAGACTGAGTAACTTGGCAGTTTAACATCAGTATAGATTCTCCTGCCTCAAATACACCCCTCTTCCCACCACTCTTATCCCCTTGCAATACCAGACACTTTGATAAGCAGATTTACAGCTTGGGTTGAAGCCCATTTAAATATCTGGTCCTAAAATTTTTTTTTTTAACTGAAAAGTTCTTTTAAGGCTTTTATTGGAAGTGTAAAAAGATGTTAGCTACTCTCAAAATGATTATATAAATTACAGTGGAATAATTTTGCCTACAAAGTTGGGAAATGAGGGGACAAATGCTGTCCCTCACAGTATCATGAGATCCTTGCCTTCATGAGGCTCTCAGGGATACTGTTTCCTTCCCCATGAATTCCACTTGTCCCCATCCAAGTCCTTCCCCATCTTCTCCACTCTATCTCTACAGACAACCCAAATTTTCTCACACACAGTCCCCTCAAACTTCCATCCTTCTCCAAAGACTCACACCTCTATCTGTGACAATATCACCTTACCCTCTCTTGCTACTTGGTGCTCCATGCCTCCATTTCCCATCTTCTGGCTCCAGGCATTGCAGTCTCCCACTCCTGGATAGTCAGATTCCAATCTTTCTGAACAATGCAGCCCTTCAACCAAAAGGTAGAGTCCAACCCCATTCTGAGGGGTAAACAGTCCAACAAAACAAATGTAGCAACCTTGTGCTGGGTCTTCAGCCTAACTCCAGGCTCAATAGTCTTTATTTCTCTTGCAGCTGAAGTTTTTCAGCATCCTCCTGAGTTGCTCCGTAGAGGAACCCAGGCCCTTCTTCTCTTCTGGGTTCTAGTTCAGGGAAGTTGTGCAAACTGTCAAGGTTCATATACTCAGATCTTTTCCTGTAGGCCCTGGATCACTTCCTACTGAGCCCTGTTACTAGTTCTTTCCCAGAGCCTCTTCCTGTGCTTTCTGTCTTTCTAGGCTTCTTTCCCAGGCTGGCTAGATATGATGTAATCCTTCTCAGGTTCTCTCGCAAGACCTAATCTTTGCACGGCTTTTTCAGTGGATCAGTTGCCAGCTTCCAGCAGGATTTTCTTTTCTTCCTAGCTCTGGAGAACTCTAGCATACTCATGCCTCCCCTCAGGACTTTCTTCTTACTGGATCCCAAGCTTCTTCTTATACCAACTTGCCCAGTCTCCTGACCCTGTAAGCACATGACCTTCCCAATTCCTGGATTAGTGACACTTTCTTTCAAAGAAGCCACCCAATTCTGTAACACCATTGTTTCCTCCTGCATTGATCTGAGCTGGGCATTCCCCTTTATGGATACCTCTGTTCACTACATCAAACACAACATCCAGGTTATAAGAGCTGGTATCATTGGTAAAGTGCATGGAGCCCAAATGAGAGCTTTGACAGTTTGATGTTTGAAATGCTGTGTAGGAAAAATCAGCAAAACTTAAAGATGGCCTGGTTTAATGGGTCTAGCAAGAAGATGAGTTAAAGATGACTCCCAGCAACTATTTAGGATTTATTTTTTTTTAGCATATTGCTCATTGTATTATTATCGAAACCATCCATTTAATATAAAAAATAAGTTATGAATGTATGACAAAGGTTTAATGGAATAACCCAAAGTTATAAAATAGTTAGTGTTAAAAATCGTACTTTTTTAAAAAAAGTACTGAAACATGATTCTTTTTGTGCAAATCCTTTATTTCCAGACATTTGCATTCATGTAATACGTAGTCTTATGAGTCATCATAGTATTTGAATCTTGCAAGAGAACAACTGAAGCAAATGTTACATCAATAATCTTCCATGTGCATTAAACTAGCAATATGATGAATACAGATACTTTCAGGAGACACAGAAGCTTTAGCAGTGAAACCCACAAAATATTCAGACTTATGCACTTATTCAGTTCAGTGGGTTTTAACTACTCTAAAAAGTTTCTAATACAAATGGAAACAATGTGCTTCATTTATTTGTTTTGAGATTTATTCTGTAGGTGCTGAGAATTACAAATAACACTTGCAATGAAAAGCATTTGTCATTTGCAAGACATGTCTATTATTTTAGAAATTTTCACCATCTTCTTAGAACAAGTAAATATCACTTGGGCATACAGATCTGAAATTCTCTGCCAAAAGCCAAATAACTAAAAATGGGTCTCCTTCTGTTAATGTCACAGAGAGGCTCATACAATGTTTGTTTGCAAGGCAGTGAGAATTTATGAAAATTATTTTATTTCTTAGATCCTCTAATTTCTGGATTTTGAGTTACAAATTTTCCCCAAATTGCCCATTGCTTGTATTTGATTTGCAGTAGTGAGAGTTATTTCATTTTTTTGGGATAATCATGTAACTTAAAGTAAGAGTACAATATTTTCATGTCATCACAAAAAGGGTTTGAGTGCTTTTGGTTAAGCAGCATTGAAAAATGGGAATTATCAATAGGCTCAGGCTTTAGGGGAGGGAAGACTTGATGGGACTGAGGTCTGTGTGGTAGGCAGGGAGCTTTATTAGTTGGGAGCTGAGTTGCTAGAGATTGAGTTTTACTGGGGACTATTGATGAGGCAAACTGCTGGTTAGATTTAATCTGATTACTTGTTTCTTCATTTTATGTTCAAAGGTGTGTGTAAGGTTCCTAAAGTGCTAGAGGGGTGCCTTTTGCTTTACATTCCTTAGAAACCAAAGCAAACAAATTACATACTATGTAAACTCAGTAGCAAATTGCTTAAGGGGCAGAAGTTGTGAGCTTTCAGTACTTAGACTGTAACATCTGAAAATACTCTCATTTAATTATTTGCAAAAGTATTGCAAAGCAATGATCATTTCTTCCTGAATAACACAAATTAAAGTGCTACTGACAAAGCTTAAATACATAAGCCTTGAATGTTTCCCTGAAGGTCAAAAGACAAGGCTGTTTTAGAGCAAGAGTGAGGAGTATGTTCCAAAGTTGAGGGTGTCTCATGGAAAACAGTCTAATCCAAGCTATCTTGCTTTAAAAGTCGATCTGCTACCAGAGTACAAAGGGTTCCCACACATTTTCTTGGGGCCAGGCTGTTGCATTTCTAAGTCTCCAGTCAGGATATGTCTTGATACATAAATCTTTCACCAACAAGCAACATATCAAAGTTAATTTTTGTGTTAAAATTAAGAGATTCAATGCCAGTGTCTGCTAGGTAGAAACAGATCTCATCACGTTTGAGGCTTGTGAGGGTTCATAGGTTATTTAGAAATACATAGTGATTTAGCAATGTGTTAGTGATTATTCATCCAAAACCACTTTTAGAACAATAAGAAAACTACCAACTCTGGCTCAACCCTTACCTCAGCCCCTGTAGGACAGTGAGGTAAAAATCTACAGAAGGGCTATGGGGGAAATTCTCAGGACCCCTTTCAGATAGGAGGGAATTGAGGACCCCATCTTCTTGGAGGAGAGGGAGAGATCTTTTCCTCCAGTCTTTAAATCCCATGGTAGTCACCCTAAATACTCTCATAAACATCCCCTTGTACAGTAGAACCTCAGAGTTAGGAACACCTCGGGAATGGACGTTGTATGTATGTATATTCCAAACCTTTAGTGCTGGCTGAGAATTAAATACAACGAGACTCAATATACACACCCTAACAGCATGGACATCTTGTCTGGGGAGCATCAATTAAGCTAAAGTTGAAGTACATACATTCCAGGAAATGAAAGCTTAGATGTTTGATAAAGAATCTTCCAACTATTGTTAGTCCTTCAAACTAAAGACATCCATAATTTATGTGTGGATAAAAGTTCCATCTCTTTTGCTGTTGCTTAAGAGAACCCCTACTGGGAACATACAAGAATGACTGCTCTTTTTCCTGTGCTAAGTTCTCTAATGCTGGCTATATGCTAACCAATGATCAGTGATGAACACCGCAAATGTAATTTTAAAACAGCTATGAATAGTTGCTGGTGACCCAAAAAAGCTTAAAGTTCCAGACAGCAAACTTACCGACAGTCCAAAAAGTCAAATAGATATATTTCACCTCAAAGTAGAAACTGTACATTTGTCTGCCTTATGAATCAGATATACATCTCTCTAAATGTGAATTATTGATCTTGTTCCTCCAATGTAATCTCTCTCCTATCCAATGATAGAACCTGCAAAACATGAAATAAAAAGTATGTGTTATAACAAAAAAAATGTGTAGACTATGTCCACTAAATTTAGAAGAACTATAAGGTATTTTGTGGGTTTTTTTTGTAAATGATTGTTGCAGTCTTAAAGTGATAGGAATTGTATAGCCCAAGGAACAAAAGGGAATGCTGAAAGATATAATCACCTAACCAGAGTATTACTTTGGAATATTAAAAGAAATTGCCTTAAAAGGTGGGGGAATTTCAGTTAATAGTCTGGGCTAATACTGTAATATCGTCAGAGAAATGAATCAAGTATAAAAACCTCCGATGAGAAAAGGATTGAAGACATTTGTTATATAAGGTCGCCATCTACTGGATATCAATGGAAGCAGCTGAGAAACTAAGAGAACTGAAACCAATAGAAAATGAGAATATTGTCCTCCTCCAAGGGACCCACAAACAAGATATATAAACCTGAGGCCATTGTTTGAACTCCAGAGTTTGACAAACTCCTGTGGAGGGCCCCTGCCCTCCTTCAGGGTTACAGGATTAAGGGACTATCTACACAAGTAGCCAGGAATGTGATTTCCAGCTTGAGTTATACACACTTGTGCTAGCTCTTCTCGAGCTACCATGCAAAAATAGTGGTATAGCCAAAGTAGCTGCAAACAGTGACACAAACTAGCTGAGCTGAGTACAAACCCACCTGAACACTGTTGGCATGTCCATGGTGCAGCTAGGCTGTGCTGCTGCTGCTTTCCCCAGTCCCTGCTGCCACAGCCTACACTATTTTTAGTGCATTAATTCAAGTTAGCCAAGAATATCTAATGCAAGCTGGGAATCACATCTCTCGCTTAAAATGTAGACATAGGCTAAGAAGAAGATTGACTGAACTCACAAATAAGCTGTAGCATTCCAAAGTACTATGGAACACTCAGACCAGCTTTGTGAACAGCTGTCCCTTCCTCCAGGCTTACAGACTAAGAAGAGGTGTTGAGATTTAATTTCAAAGACAGTGTTTCTTCTTCTATTTTTAAAATATAAATAGCAATGTTATCTTGTTGAGTCCACATTATTTTTAGGGAAACTTCAAGTAACCATATTTTGTATTTTAACTAAAAATCCTATATTCATGTTCTCCTATGTAAACCCAAGCAAACTGGCTTGAAAGACCTAGGCAATAGCTGTAAGCAAGTGCTCTTGATATTTTCCATTTGTCCCTTTCAGACCAAACACTTCTAATAGCAGGGACCACTTTCCTTAAAGTGCCTGAAGAGAAATGCATCCTTACTCCTTGGATAATTACTAGAAGTGAGATGAATGTGCAAGAAGTACTAATGAACTGATAACTAATGATTATAAGTAAATGTAAAAAGAAAGCTTGTTGATTTGTATTTTTCCTTGGTATAGTTGCTGGACCACAGCAATGGTCTATGTTAATCATGCACAAGGCTGCATATGCATTTTGTGTTAGTACATGCCATGATTGATATAAATTGTTCATTGTATACTTGAGTGCTTTTGGGTGAATTAATAAACTTTTTGGCTGGTTAAGAATAACCAAGCATCCTCATATGAGGAATATTGTCCTAGGTAAAAGTTGTCCTAATTAAATTCTATCACAATATTGGCTGTAATATTTTGATGAGTGTTATAGCCAATATTGGGATGGAATTTTACTGGCATATTGGCAAATCTAGTTAGATTTCAGCTTTAAAATCTAACTTGTACTTTGGCAAATCATAAAATAGATGCCCTTTTACACTTACATCTCATCTCCCCACCTACTCTCAGAGCCATCTCCAATAGCTGTGTACTGCAGGGAGGCTCAGATTGGGTCCATCAAGATTTAAGCTAATTCCTGTACAAAAAGTCGTGTCAGTCAGAGAACCAGGTCTGCTGAGAATATCAGTCAATTAGACAAAGAGGATGTTGATCTTGAAGACCATGGCTTCAGAGCAAACTGACCCTTAAGCTAGTGCAGCATTTCAGATTTAATTATAAGATCAGGCATTTCAAAATAAGGGAAATGTAGCCTCAAGGTGTGCAGAAATATTTCTGAAAACAAGGCAGTTGACAAGGTCTGTCCAAGCATAACACGGTAGCAATAGCAAAGCAAAATAAACATAATTCATGTCAAGTATCAGAGGGGTAGCCATGTTAGTCTGGATCTGTAAAAGCAGCAAAGAGTCCTGTGGCATCTTATAGACCAACAGAAGTTTTGGAGCATGAGCTTTCATGGGTGAATACCCTCTTCGTTGGATGCATCCGACGAAGTGGGTATTCACCCACGAAAGCTCATGCTCCAAAACTTCTGTTGGTCTATAAGCTGCTACAGGACTCTTTGCTGCTTTTACATAATTCATGTGCATCTCTGTCCCCAGCATGTCTGAACTTCTAGAGCAATGTCCTTTCATCCCTCCCCATGCTATCACATATCAAGGATTGTTTAGCCTTTAAAAGGAACAGTTCCTCACTTCCAACTAACATCTAGTGACAGTGAGAAATTCTGCTTTCAGTTAAACCTCCGTAAATCTGGATTAACTTTACAGAAGTGTCCGTTTACACTGGTTTAACAGAGCAGAATTTGGTCCACAGGTCTTGGTGTTCTGTTAGCTGATTATCTCGTGTGTTCTGTTTCTAATCTGAACAGGGAGGGCTTGATGTGATGGGTTTAGGGGCAAATGTGGGGAAAGAGGAGTTTTGGACCATCATTTGCCTTCCAAGGTAGAAGGTCTCAGAAAAATAAGGTCCTCACAAATGCAGGTGGTTTCTCTGCACTTGTCTCTTTGGTTCTCACATACTGACAATATAGTTTCATAAAATCATAAAAATAAAGGGCCGGAGGGGACCTTGAGAGTTCATCTAGTCCAGCCCCCACACTGACACAGGACTTAGTATATTTACACCATCCCTGACAGCTGTTTGTCTAACCTGTTCCTAAAAACCTCCAAGGATGGGGATTCCACAACCTCCTTAGGTAACCTGTTACAGCACCTAACTATCCTTATAGTTAGAAAGTTTTTCCTAATATCTAATCTCCCTTCCTGCAAATTAACCTGATTTCCTCTTGCCCTACCTTCAGTGGACACAGAGAACAAATGATTGCCATTTTGTTTATAACAATCTTTTAGATATTTAAAGACTTATCATGTCCTCATAAATCTTTCAATCTTTCCTCCTAGGTCATGTTTCTAAACCTTTTATCAGTTTTGTAACTCTCCTCTGAATTCCCAAGTTTGTTCACATCTTTCCATAGAGGTGCTGGGGATGTGGCAACACCCCCTGCTTTGAAGTGGTTTCCATCATATACAGGATCTACAGTTTGGTTAAATGGCTCTCCACACCCCCACAGTACAAATTGTTCCAGCACCCGTGAACCTTAAAGCTACTCCATCTGAGGCCTCACTAGTGCCACGTAGTGAAGAACGATTACATCTAATGTCTTACTTATTACACTCCTGTTACTTTCCAGAACGACCTTTGATTTTTTTGAAACAGCATCACAGTACTGACTCATATTCAACTTGAAATCCACAATATTACCCAGATCTGTTTTGTAGTACTGCTACCTAGCCAATTATTCCCCATTTTGTAGTTGTTCCTTTGAGTTTTCCTTGCTATGTCATAGTATTTTGCATTTGTCTTTACTGAAATTCATCTTACTGATATCAGACCAATTCTCCAATTCATCGAGTTCATTTTTAATTCTAATCTTGTCCTCCAAAGTGCTTGCAACCCCTCCCATTTTGACACAATCTGCACATTTTTAACATACTCATCACTCAATTATCCAAATTTTTAATGAAAATATTGAATAGTCCCAGACCTAGGACAGACCCCTGTGGGACTCCATTAGTTACATCCTCCCAGTTTGACAGTGAACCATTGATAACTACTCTTTGTGAATGGTCTTCCAACCAACTATTTCTCTAGCGTGCTTAGGAAAATGTCTCACGAGACTATGTCAAAAGCCTTACTAAAGTCCAGTAAAATTAGTCTTCCATTGAGCTGTTCTGATGATTATTACGTAAATTCAGACTTATCTTGTCAGACGTCAACAACAATTTCCTACTGAGTTTTGATTTTTTGTTAATTATGAAACAGCTGCTTGTTGTTCACAAGATTAGATATTTGCTTTAACTCCTATAATGATAAAAAGCAGAGAATCTCTTTACTGAATGACATTGCTATCTAGCTAAAACATTGCTCTATTAAGGGTCACAGAGGTCATCTTAGTAACATTTTGGGCCTGATTTACCACTGCCTATTCCACTTTTATGCTGGTGGAATGCCACTGATTTCCACCTTTGCCTGTTTATACTTAACTGTAGCTTTATGCTGTGCCTTTTATCTTAAAGCACTTGGCTTGCAACACTAATGTGATACAGGAACCTGAAGCACGACATAATGCTCAGCAACAGGAGGAGAGGCAATTATGGGCAAGGATATTGTGGCAATTCCCTGCTCTTATTAAAAGAACAATGGGATCTGTAATGTCCACAGGCAGTATCTTTGATTTTAAGGTCTCATCTGAAAGACCCACATGCAGTAAATGGTAGGGAACACAGTTTATGTGCCGGGGCAGCATTAATTGCTGAGCAGAGCCCATGCTGCAGGAAGTAAACGTATATCAAAACTGGGGCATATAGCCCATTCATCTTTTCTGCTCTGGAATTGAGCTTCTTTATTAAATAAACCTGTAGAGACGCTCTTGCTGTTATTTGTATGGCCTCTTGCCTATTATTGATGTTCTGCATGCACTAATATACTTCATTTAATTTCGTAGGAGATTTATATGTTCATTATTAATAAACAAAAGATTTCAATGTGATTGGGCTATCAGTAGTTAATTTGTTCCTGTTATTTGAACACTTGTTTCTAGCATAAGATAAATTATCCCGTTTATTACTGAATTTATTTAGGTGAACAAGTAGAATTTTTTTTTCCCTAAGGATATATTGGTCTTTAAAAACAGTATAGTCTGTAGTCTATAAAAACAGCATCACATTATCTTAGTGTATGTAAAATTACCAGGGTTCCACTTTATTTTTTTTCATCTAGTCTTAAGCATGGAAAATGTAATTTCCTTAAAACTTGAAAATTCTAGAGTAATTCATAGAATCATAGAACTGGAAGGGACCTTGAGAGGTCATCTAGTCCAGTCCCCTGCACTCATGGCAGGACTAAGCATTATCTAGACCATCCGTGACAGATGTTTGTCCAACCTGCTTTTAAAAATCCCCAATGATGGAGGTTCCACAACCTCCCTAGGCAATTTAGTCCATTACTTAGCTACCCTGACAGTTAGGAAGTTTTTCTTGATGTCCAACCTAAATTGCCCTTGCTGCAATTTAAGCTCATTGCTTCTTGTCCTATCCTCAGAGATTAAGAAGACCAATTTTTCTCCCTCCTTCTTGTAATAACTTTTATGTACTTGAAAACTTTTATCATGTTCCCTCTTAGTCTTCTCTTTTCCAGACTAAACAAATCTAATTTTTTCAATCTTCCCTCATAGGTCATGTTTTCTAGATCTTTAATCATTTTTGTTGCTCTTCTCTGGACTTTCTACGATTTGTCCACATCTTTCCTGAAACGTGGCACCCAGAACTGGAAACAATATTCCAGCTGAGGCCTAATCAGCACAGGGTAGAGTGGAAAAATTACTTCTCATGTCTTCCTTACAATACATCCCAGAATGATGTTGGCTTTTTTTGCAACAGTGTTACACTGTTTACTCATATTTAGCTTGTGTTCCACTATGAACCCCAGATCCCTTTCTGCAGTACTCCTTCCTAGGCAGTTATTTTCCATTTTTTATGTGTGCAGCTGATTGTTCCTTCCTAAGTGGAGTATTTTGCATTTGTCCTTATTGAATTTCATCCTATTTACTTCAGACCATTTCTCCAGTTTGTCCAGATCATTTTGAATTTTAATCCTATCCTCCAGAGCACTTGCCACCTCTCCCAGCTTGGTACATCCACAAACTTTACAAGTGTACTCTCTCTGTCATTATCCAAATCACTGATGAAGATATTTAACAGAACCAGACCCATAACTGATCCCTGCGGGACTCCACTCATTATGCCCTTCCAGGATGACTTTGAACCACTGATAACTACTTTCTGAGAATGGTTTTCCAGTCAATTATGCACCCACCTTATAGCTCCATCTACACTGTATTTCCCTAGTTTGTTTATAATTGTCCCTCTTCTGATATGAACAGGCTTCCAGGAATTTATTTCTGTTATCAAACTTTTCTGACTCATGTTTATGCATGCTATTTTTATTTTTTCCATTGATTTGGTGTCAGGGCAGTTGTATTAGTTGCACAGATTTTTTCTTGTGTGTCAGGCTCCACAGGTGTCAAACCCACCAGACCCATAGGGTTGCAAGCAAGAACCTTACCCTCTACACCACTAGGGCAGATGAGGAAACTGCAAACAGTGGTCTTGGCATGGCTTCTGGCTCCGGCTCCAACCCTTGGCATGGCTTCTGGCCCTGCTCTGCCTCTTGGTGTGGCTTCCAGTTCTGGCTCTGACTCTTGTTCTGAGCCTTGGTGCAGCTTCTGGTTCCCATCTCTGATCCTTGGTGTGGCTCTGACTCCAACCCTTGGTGTGGGTCCTAGTTCCTGGCCCTGCTAGTCTCAAATCAGGGGCAGGCCTCTGGGATATCATGAACTCAGCAAATCTACCTGTTGGTCTGATGTCAAAGGAAAGTTCTCTGTGACATTATTGGCTCAGTTCATCATCTGGGCCTCATGTCAAGGTAGAGGCTCCCCTGAGGCTGGGAGGTCAATGAAGCATCATCTCTACCTTCCTGAGCTTATGTGAAAGTCCAAACCTTTCATGAGGTCTCTGTCTCAGTAGCTGTAGGTACGGGAGACAATGCTAAGACCCAGGACCTTGTGAACTCACTGACTCAAAGTGGATTTGCTGTGCTAATCACAGCAATCTGAGGTTATTGGGAAGTGAGCAAGGAAAAGGATGAGAGAGAAGTCTTCTCCACCTGGGCCTCCTCACCCCTACCTTTTCTGATCTGCAACCCACAAAATGATGAAAAATTGTCCTGTGATCCAAATCGAATACTAATTTTTATCTGCAAGGATTGTGGAATATAGTGGGTCATAGGATGGTTTTTCATCCATTTTGCTAATTGCAGACTTTAAAAGATTAACAACCTCTGCTCTTCAGTACTAGGGGCTTGCATTTAGTACCTTGTAAAACACACATATCAGTATAAAATGTCCTATATTCCACCATATGGCAATTTGTAATGGGGTATGTATGTTCTTAGCTTCCAGGAATTAGTATGGCATTGGACGTGAAACTGCAAAATAGTGACCGTCACAGTCACTCTCTTGCCCTTTATTTCCAATCTGTGCCTTTGCTTGAGCTATGATTACTATGATTCAGTTACTCTTCGCTAGACATTCAGGCATTACACTTGTAAATATATTTCCCTGCTTTATGAGATGTCTAAGATGAATGGTGTATACACATTCTCTTTGTCTTTGTCCCTTGGCTCTTAGGCACGCAAATTAACTCTGCTACAATCTCTTCCTACGCATGTCTGACCATGCACAATATTTACACTCAGACCCCAGATACACGCTTGGCTCCTATTGAAATCAATATGAGTCTTGCTTTCATTTGAGGGCATAATTCCACTACATACATCTCCTGGCACAGTCATGGAAATTTGACAGTTGATCTGAATTTGCTTATTGCTGATAAGTAATTCACAATAAGATTTGTAATGGTTATTATGAAAGCTCTGATTTAATGTGCAGTTTTCAGAGTCACTAGAAAGTAGGGCTGAACAGTTTGGTTTAGTAAAAATGTAAATCTCGGTAATTGTTACCAGAGTGCTCTATTAAAGAGAGAAGTCTGTATAAATGTAAATAGTTCATTGATAAGGTGCCAGTAGATGATGCTCAAGAATATGAAGCACTAGTCCTGTATGAAACTTATTGTTGTGCATTGTAAATAGCTTCTTGTGTGCAGCTCTTTAAATACTGCTCTCAAGAGTCACAATTTATGATTGTTTGCAGGAGGTCAGGCTGAGCAAGGTTCAATAACTATACTGTACCAGCACTTCTGTGGAGCCCCATCAATTTCTGCAGAACATAAGTTTTAATTAAAACAGTTAAGTTAACTTTGTGAATGTGAAGTGATATGGCTGCATTTCACTCAGGTCTTCTTTACATTGGGGTTTCAGGCACTGGCGTAACTAGATTGTTATAACAGCACCGGAGCAAACAAAACCATGATTTGCACTGATGCATCAGAAAAGAAGGTCTCCTGTGCCCTATGTCACAGCAAGGTGTGTGTATTTGGGCAGTAAGAGAATTTCAGCACTCAGTACTCCCAATTTGCATATCTGGGAGTACTCTTTGGAAAAAGTCCACTTTGGCCTGACTCTCCAAGAAGTGAGCAACAGTGGGTGCTGAAATTCTGCACCCAGCCATTATTTGTTTTTGTACGGCTTTGGGAGTGGCACTTTGGAATGTACCATATCCTAGTTGTGCCTCAGTCACTGGACCAACTTTCCCCTTCCTACCAATGCTGAAGAAATAATGTAGCCGTCCTAGTTGACAAGTGGGAATGCTGTGGGGAAAAAAATCTCTTCTCTACCCCTTTTTTGACATTACAAGATGTCATAAACAGATAGTTAAGGGTTAATGTCTCTTTTACCTGTAAAGGGTTAACAAACAGGGAACCAAACACCTGACCAGGGAACCAATCAGGAGACAAGATACTTTCAAATCTCAGTGGAGGGAAGCCTTTGTTTGTGTTTTTGGGTTTTGCTTTGTTCTCTCTGGGTCCTGGAAGGGACTAGACGTGCAACCAGGTTTCTTGCCAATCTCCCTGCTACAGTCTCTTATATATTCAGAATAGTGAGTATTTTAGTAAGAAAAGCGGTTATAGTCTTTTGATTGTTTTTCTGTATTTGCAAATGTGTATTTGGCTGGAAGTATTTTAAATTGTATTTCTGCTGGAGGAGGCTTTTTCTCCAGTTTCTATAAGCTGACAGACCCTGTAACTTTTACTATCTAAATTGCAGAGCTAACTTTTACCTTTTTCTTTCTTTTTTTTATTAAAAGTTTTGCTTTTAAGAACTGTCTGATTTTTTCCCCTTGTTGATGCTCCAGGGAACTGAGTCTGTACTTAACAGGGAAGGGAGGGGAGAAGGGTGGAATCCCTTTATTTTAGATTCACGGAGTTTGAATCTGTATTGCCTCTGGGTGAGGGAGAAACGGTGGGGGGGGAAGGGACATTCCTCCCTGTTTTAAGATTCAAGGAGTTTGAATCACGGTAATCTTCCAGGGTAACCCAGGGAGGGAAATCCTAGGAGAGGCACGGGTGAGGGAAAGAGTTTACTTTCCTTGTGTTAAGATCCAGGGGGTCTGGGTCTTGGGGGTCCCCAGGGAAGGTTTTGGGGGGACCAGAATGTATCAGGCACTGGAATTCCTGATTGGTGGCAGCTTATCAGATCTAAGCAGGTAATTAAGCTTAGAGGAATTCATGCTGGTACCCCAACTTTTGGACTCTAAGGTTCAGATTGGGGAAAGATACTATGATACAAGAAAAATCAATGTAAATCCCTGCCCCCACCTCCTAACCATGATCTTTGGATATGTTGCAGCTACAACAAGAGAGGGGAAGTTGGGCAGCTGTACTACAGTAAATTAAAAATAACATTTTTAAATTTACTACATCACTAACTTCTTTGAACAGAAGAGGTAAAACCCTGGGAGAGTTGAAAACTACTTAGGGGAATGGGGGAAAGCCTGGGTGGAAAGCCCTTAGGGGAATCATCACTGAATTGGTGTATAATCCTCAAAGAACGTTTGTGAGGAAAACCCTTAGGGAATTAATAACGAGAAGGGTAAGCATCCTAGGAAAACAGCCTGTGAGAAAAATCCTGAGAGAAATGTCTTTGAAACATGGAAACAGTCACTAGAAAACAGCCACTGAGAGAAAAAAATGAGAAAGTCAGCCTGCGTGGAAAATCCTGTATCAATAAATTGAGGGGAAACACTTCCAACAGGGCAAATACACTTAGGGGAAAAAACTGGGAGAATCATCTTTTCCCATCTGTACTGTAGGTGAGTAGAGACCGAGAGCAATTTGTTTTGATTTCCATTGAAAATGAAATCACTTGTGGTCTCGATTAGAGCAAGAGGATTAAGGACACTGGCAGGAGAAAAGCCAGATAAGTGCAATTCCAATTGCCTCTCAGTCATTGTTCTAGTCTTTCCTGCAAAGGATATTTGAGTTATTCTCTATATCACTGATCTCTGTACCGTTGTATTACTTTTGTATGCTTTACTTGTCTTTTGAACCTGAGCCAGGAGCTACTTGGATAATAAAATGAAAGGACTTGATTCTTATTTACTCTAAAATCCCTATACACAGCTCTGGCCCTGGAGTAAATGAGAACCAGGCCCCAAATATGTAAACACAATTAAACACATAAATAGATTGTTAACTGTTAATCTGAATTGTTTTTGAGGTATGGACATAAAAATATTTCTTTTCTTGTATAGTACCATTAACTACTACTATTATAACTACTGTCTGCTAGTACTGGAAGTGTGTTTGGCACTGTATGTGATTAAAAGATAAATAAAGGCCCCTGCCCCAAGAAGGTCATAATCAAAGTAGCACCAAATAAGTAACTCCAAAACTGCTGAGGCCAGCCTTGTAAAAGGATATACTTGTAAAAGGATATCTGTTCAGTGTCATGAATGTAGTGGTGTTCAAACATTTGTTTCTTCCTCTGCCATGTGATCAACAGCCAGGCCGGAAAAATCATGTAAGAAAAAGGCAGCAAGGAGGAGTAGTGATACCCCTCACAGTTACTACTCTAGCAACTAGCTGCCACTTTGGGGACTGCTGAATACAATGCCTCATGTTGCAACTCCTTCCTTCTTCACCTATGAAGCAAGCTGTGTCCAAAAGCCACAGGCTCAGTCTTGCTCAAGAACCATCTTTGTGAAGATGGATTTCAGATGACAAGTCTCTGTTTCACTCTGGGTATCTTGTAAAAGACTCATCTTAAACTTGTGTGAACGCTAGTCAATTATCACTAAACAGTCTTGGCCTTAAGAGTAAAATAAATCAGTCAATACTTAGCCATGGTCTTTCAGACACTTGCTGAGGATGTATTGGTTCTTTAGGTTGTTGTGATCAATACATTTGACACACTGAACATTTCAAAAATGGATCAGCAGTCTGTGTGTAGTTCTCAGCCAATAAAGGAGATCTCTGGCTCTCCTTTTGTGTAATTCCACATTTCAGTCATCCTTCATAAATCGACATAGCAGCTATTTCCTCATTTTGCTTGAAAACACTTATGTTCTTTCTTTTAAGAATTACATCAGCTGTTAATGCTTCACAAACAGAGCAGTAATGATGCAGAATTGAGAAGATTTTTCTCTTTGCTTCTGGCCAGCCCTCAAATGTTATCCTTTTGAGGCTTGTATTTCTGTATCCTTCCAAGTTTCTTGTATTGGCTGTTGTATTTTACCAGTAACATTGGTAGGTTTCTCAGAGAGCTATCAAATACTTCACAGTATTTTCCATGAACATTTGTGCAAATACACAGTTCAATTAGCGTTGTTGCATTTGTGCCCCTTTTATGTTTCCTTTCTAACAATAGTCTAGCAAATTAGATAACTGAAAGGAATAATCATATAAATAGCTAATTTGAAGTGAAATATAGACACAATTAGAGTAATAGTCATAGGGTTTAAGAGCAGAAGGGACTACCCAGTCATCTAGTCTGACCTCATGTATATCACAGGCCACCAATGCCACCCAACACCCACACACTAAACCCCCAAACTGAAATTAGACTAAAATATTACAGCTCTCAGGAGACTGGATTATAATGGGCCACAGGCAGAGACTGAGAGGGACTGAGGTTCGCCAGTGCTGGATGCCCCCACAGTAGCAGGGAAATTATTAAGTTGGATATATCCAGATAACCCTGGCAAGTGACATTCACCCATGTGCTGCACAAGAAGGCAAAAAAATCACCAAGGTCACTGCCAATCTGACCTGGGGGGAAATTCCTTCCCAACCCCATAGATGGCAATCAGTTAGATGCTGAGCTTGTGAGCAAGAACCAGCCAGCCAAGCATAGAATCCTAGAAACATAGAATATCAAGACTGGAAGGGACCTCAGGAGGTCGTCTAGTCCAACCCTCTGCTCAAAGCAGGACCAATCCCCAACTAAATTATCCCAGCAGGGCTTTGTCAAGCCTGACCTTAAAAACTTCTAAGGAAGGAGATTCCACCACCTCCCTAGATAACCCATTCCAGTGCATCACCACCCTCCTAGTGAAAAAGTTTTTCCTAATATCCAACCTAACCCCCTACCTCCCCCCATTGCAACTTGAGACCATTACTCCTTGTTCTGTCATCCGATACCACTGAAAACAGTCTAGATCCATCCTCTTTGGAACCCCCTTTCAGGTAGTTGAAAGCAGCTATCAAAGCCCCCCTCATTCTTCTCTTCTGTGGACTAAACAATCCCAATTCCCTCAGCCTCTCCTCATAAGTCATGTGCTCCAGCCCCCTAATAATTTTTGTTGCCCTCCGCTAGACTCTCCAATTTTTCCACATCCCTCTTATAGGGTGGGGCCCAAAACTGGACACAGTACTCCAGATGAGGCTTCACCAATGTCGAATAGAGGAGAATGACCACATCCCTTGATCTGCTGGCAATGCTCCTACTTATATAGTCCAAAATGCCGTTAGTCTTCTTGGCAACAAGGGCACACTGTTGACTCATATCCACCTTCTCGTCCACTGTAACCCCTAGGTCCTTTTCTGTAGAACTGTTGTCTAGCCATTTGGTCCCTAGTCTGTAGCAGTGTATGGGATTTTTCCTTCCTAAGTGCAGGACCCTTCACTTGTCCTTGTTGAACCTCATCAGATTTCTTTTGGCCCAATCCTCTAATTTGTCTAGGTCCCTCTATATCCTATCCCTACCCTCCAGCGTATTTATCACTCCTCCCAGTTTAGTGTCATCTGCAAACTTGTTGAGGATGCAGTCCACGCCATCCTCCAGATCATTAATGAAGATATTGAACAAAACCGGCTGCAGGACCGACCCTTGGGGCACTCCACTTGATACCGGCTGCCAACTAGACATGGAGCCATTGATCACTACCTGTTGAGTCTGACAATCTAGCCAACTTTCTATGTACCTTATAGTCCATTCATCCAGCCCATACTTCTTTAACTTGCCAGCAAGAATACGTGGGAAACCATATCAAAAGCTTTGTTAAAGTCAAGGAATAACATGTCCACTGCTTTCCTCTCATCCACAGAGCCAGTTATCTTGTCATAGAAGGCAATTAGGTTAGTCAGGCATGACTTGCCCTTGGTGAATCCATGTTTATTGTTCCAGATCACTTTCCTCTGCTCTAAGTGCTTCAGAATTGTTTCCTTGAGGACCTGCTCCATGATTTTTCCAGGGACTGAGGTGAGGCTGACTGGCCTGTAGTTCCCAGATCCCCAGTTATCAGGGACATCCCCCGATCACCATGAATTTTCAAAGATAATGGCCAATGGCTCTGCAATCACATCCGCCAACTCCTTTAGCACCCTTGTATGCAACGATTCCTTTTCCATGGATTTCTGCTCATCCATCTTTTCTAAATAGCCCCGAACCACTTCTTTCTCCACAGAGGGCTGGTCACCTCCTCCTAATGCTGTGCTGCTCAGTGCAGTAGTCTGGAGCTGACCTTGTTCGTGAAGACAGAGGCAAAAAAAGAATTGAGTACATTAGCTTTTTCCACAGCCTCTGTCACTAGGTTGCCTCCCTCATTCAGTAAGGGGCTCACACTTTCCTTTACTTTCTTCTTGTTGCTAACATACCTGAAGAAACACTTTTTGTTACTCTTAACATCTCTTGCTAGCTGCAGCTTCAAGTGTGATTTGGCCTTCCTGATTTCACTCCTGAATGCCTGAACAATATCTTTATACTCCTCCCTGGTCATTTGTCCAATCTTCCACTTCTTGTAAGCTTCTGTTTGTGCTTAAGATCAGCAAGGATTTCACTATTAAGCCAAGCTGGTTGCCTGCCATATTTACTATTCTATCTACACATCAGGATGGTTTGTTCCTGCAACCTCAATAAAGATTCTTTAAAATACAGCCAGCTCTCCTGGACTCAGAGAGAGAGATTGATCAGTGCCACTTCAGAGCCCTGTACGGCCCTGTCCAGTGTGCCATCTTAACCATGGCCATCCCTGATGCTTCCAAGGAAGGAGATAAAAGAACCCTCCCCAAATACAGTGTTTGTGTGGGAAGAATCTCTTCCTGGCATCTTGCCAGCTGAAACCCTGAAGCATGAGCTTTTAGGAACATAGGACATAAACAGGAAGTGATCCCCAGGGCTGTTGAGCCCTGTCCCCTATCATCACAATCAACCCCATCATACAATTGCACTCATAAATTTGTCCACCTTTCTAAGAAAATTCAGTTGTTTGCCCCGCAATTCCTTTTGAGAGGCTTTTCCAGAACGTCACCACTCTGATGGTTAGAAACCATTTTTTAAATTCCAGCCTGAGTTTGATCCTGGTCAGTTTATATCCATTTGTCCTCGTGCTGACATTGTCCTCTGACATAAATAGCTCTTCATCATCGCTGGTATTTACCTCCCCACTCCTAATGTACTTATAGAGCACACTTATATCCCCTTTCTGCCTTTTTTTCCCCAGACTAAACCAGCCAAGGTCTTCCAGGCTTCTCTCATAAGATAGGCCCTTCATTCACCTGATCATCCTAGTAGGTCTTCTCTGCACTTGTTCCAGTTTAAATTCATCTTTCTTCAATGTGGTTGATCAGTATTCCAAAGGAGTTCTTATCAGTGCCTTGTACAATGGCATTAATACTTCTCTATCTCTGCCGAAAATGCCTCATACGTCCTAAAATCACATTTGCCTTTTTACAGCCATCCTTTGATTGATCCGGACACCCATGTCTCATTCTCTTCCTTTGTTGCTTCCAACTGATGAGTCCCCAGCTTGCAGCAGAAGTTGTTATTAGAACCTAAGAGCATGGCCTTGTATTTTGTTGTATTGAATTTCATCCCATTTCTGTCATGCCAGTCTTCATCATTCAGATCTTTCAAGGACCGTGTGCTGTAGCTGACAGTTGGAGGCAGAGCTACCAGGAAGGTTTGAAAGCTAGAAGCCTCTGGTAATTGGCTGAGCCTTAACCAGTGGGCGGGGCATTCACTCAGGCCAGGGCTTTATAAAGCTGCACACAAGCGACCAGGGAGCTTAGCAAACAGGAGCTGCTAACAGGGAGTTTTGCAAGGGAGTTTGGAAGTGGAGTAGGAAGGGAGCGGGGGTCCCTTGTCGGTCTCCTCTGTGACCCATTGGTCCCCCTGAACCTATAAACCAAGCCACATCCAAAACCTTTCTGTTTACAGCAGAGCAGAGCGGACAGGGAGCTGCAGATGGGAATTTGAGAGAGTTGGACAGAGGGAGGCTTACAATGGTGAGGAGGACCCGCAACACCTGTGCCAGCACTGCTTCTGTCTCCTCCACCTGCGCCTGTAGCCAGACAGAGCACCAAAGCATGGATGCTTTTACCCAGATTCTGGTGTGGGCTTGCAAAGACTGTAATTTGCAATTTCCACTTACAGATATCCAGGCTGAGGGTGGCATCCAATGTGAAAGGTGTCTACTGGTGGAATCTCTCAGGCAGCAGGTGGGAGAGCTACGGGAGGAGGTGGCTAGGCTGAGGAACATCCATATCCATAAGCAATTCTTGGACAGTATCAATGTGGAGACAGCTGATGTAGCTGTCCCAGTTGACAGGACTACCGACACACCAGTGGAGGAGGAGATGCCTCAGGGTGTATCTGACACACCAGTGGAGGAGGAGGCTCAGGGTGGACACAGCCAGCTGGTTACTTCTAGCAGCAGGCAGTGCTCCACCCCTGCTGCAAACCCTCCTGCTGTGGTAAAAGATAACCGTTACGCTCTTCTTGATACAGGAGAGAAGGAATCACCCCCAACAGTTAAGGAGGTGAAGCCTCGTACCCCTAAGGCTGGGAGGTCTGCTGCCACCACTGATAAGAAACGTAGGGTAGTGGTGGTTGGAGACTCTCTGCTGAGGGGGACGGAGACACCCATCTGTGGCCCTGACCGTTCATCCCGGGAGGTATGCTGCCTGCCAGGGGCCCGTATCCGAGATGTTACAGAGGCATTGTTGAGGATTATCTGGCCTTCTGAATACTACCCCATGCTACTCATCCATGTGGGCACAAATGATACTGCGAGGTGTGACACTGAGCAGATCAAGAGTGACTACAGGGTTCTGGGAGTACGGGTTAAGGAGTATGGAGCGCAGGTGGTATTCTCTTCGATTCTTCCTGTTGAAGGTAGAGGCCCGGGCAGAGACAGATGCATCGTGGAGGTGAATGCCTGGCTGAGAAGATGGTGTTGCCAGGAGGGCTTTGGCTTCCTCGACCACGGGATGCTATTCGAGGAAGGACTGCTAGGCACAGATGGCGTTCACCTTTCGAAGAGGGAAAAGGCCTTATTTGCGCACAGACTGGCTAACCTAGTAAGGAGGGCTTTAAACTAGGTTCGACGGGACAGGTGAGCAAACCCCACAGGTAAGTGGGGAACATGACCTGGGAGATGGGTTGGAAACAGGAGGGAGCACGGGCTATAATGGCAGTGAGGAAGGAGGGTCAGGGCAAAGCTGGGAGGCAAGATCAAACCTGTATCTTAGATGCCTATATACAAATGCAAGAAGTATGGGTAATAAGCAGGAAGAACTGGAAGTGCTAATAAATAAATACAACTATGACATTGTTGGCATTGCTGAAACTTGGTGGGATAATACACACGACTGGAATGTTGGTGTGGATGGCTATAGTTTGCTCAGGAAGGATAGACAGGGGAAAAAGGGAGGAGGTGTTGCCTTACATATTAAAAATGTACACACTTGGACTGACGTGGAGATGGACATAGGAGACAGAAGTGTTGAGAGTCTCTGGGTTAGGCTAAAAGGGGTAAAAACATGGGTGATGTCGTGCTGGGAGTCTACTACAGGCCACCTAATCAGGTGGAAGAGGTGAATGAGCCTTTTTTCAAACAACTAACAAAATCATCCAAAGCCCAAGATTTGGTGGTGATGGGGGACTTAAACTATCCAGATATATATTGGGAAAATAACACCGCAGGGCACCGACTATCCAATAAGTTCCTGGACTGCATTGCAGACAACTTTTTATTTCAGAAAGTTGAAAAAGCTACTAGGGGGGAAGCTGTTCTAGACTTGATTTTAACAAATAGGGAGGAACTTGTTGAGAATTTAAAAGTAGAAGGAAGCTTGGGTGAAAGTGATCATGAAATCATAGAGTTTGCAATTCTAAGGAAGGGTAGAAGGGAGTACAGCAAAATAGAGACAATGGATTTCAGAAAGGCGGATTTTGGTAAGCTCAGAGAGCTGATAGGTAAGGTCCCATGGGAATCAAGACTGAGGGGAAAAACAACTGAGGAGAGTTGGCAGTTTTTCAAAGAGACGCTATTAAGGGCCCAAAAGCAAGCTATTCCGATGGGTAAGAAAGATAGAAAATGTGGCAAAAGACCATCTTGGCTTACCCTTGAGATCTTGCATGACCTACAAAATAAAAAGGCATCGTATAAAAAATGGAAACTAGGTCAGATTACAAAGGATGAATATAGGCAAATAACACAGGAATGCAGAGGCAAGATTAGAAAGGCAAAGGCACAAAATGAACTCAAACTAGCTATGGGAATAAAGGGAAACAAGAAGACTTTTTATCAATACATTAGAAGCAAGAGGAAGACCAAGGACAGGGTAGGCCCACTGCTCAGTAAGGAGGGGGAAACAATAACGGGAGACTTGGAAATGGCAGAGATGCTTAATGACTTCTTTGTTTCGGTCTTCACTGAGAAGTCTGAAGGAATGTCTAATATAGTGAATGCTTACGGGAAGAGGGTAGGTTTAGAAGATAAAATAAAAAAAGAGCAAGTAAAAAATCACTTAGAAAAGTTAGATGCCTGCAAGTCACCAGGGCCTGATGAAATGCATCCTAGAATACTCAAGGAGTTAATAGAAGAGGTATCTGAGCCTCTAGCTATTATCTTTGGGAAATCATGGGAGACGGGGGAGATTCCAGAAGACTGGAAGGAGGCAAATATAGTGCCCATCTATAAAAAGGGAAATAAAAACAACCCAGGAAACTACAGACCAGTTAGTTTAACTTCTGTGCCAGGGAAGATAATGGAGCAGGTAATCAAAGAAATCATCTGCAAACACTTGGAAGGTGGTAAGGTGATAGGGAATAGCCAGCATGGATTTGTAAAGAACAAATCATGTCAAACTAATCTGATAGCATTCTTTGATAGGATAACGAGCCTTGTGGATAAGGGAGAAGCGGTGGATGTGATATACCTAGACTTTAGTAAGGCATTTGATACGGTCTCGCATGATATTCTTATAGATAAACTAGGAAAGTACAATTTAGATGGGGCTACTATAAGGTGGGTGCATAACTGGCTGGATAACCGTACTCAGAGAGTAGTTGTTAATGGCTCCCAATCCTGCTGGAAAGGTATAACAAGTGGGGTTCCGCAGAGGTCTGTTTTGGGACCGGTTCTGTTCAATATCTTCATCAACGATTTAGATGTTGGCATAGAAAGTACGCTTATTAAGTTTGCAGACGATACCAAACTGGGAGGGATTGCAACTGCTTTGGAGGACAGGGTCAAAATTCAAAATGATCTGGACAAATTGGAGAAATGGTCTGAGGTAAACAAGATGAAGTTCAATAAAGATAAATGCAAAGTGCTCCACTTAGGAAGGAACAATCAGTTTCACACATATAGAATGGGAAGAGACTGTCTAGGAAGGAGTATGGCAGAAAGAGATCTAGGGGTCATAGTAGACCACAAGCTTAATATGAGTCAACAGTGTGATACTGTTGCAAAAAAAGCAAACATGATTCTGGGATGCATTAACAGGTGTGTTGTAAACAAGACACGAGATGTCATTTTTCCGCTTTACTCTGCACTGGTCAGGCCTCAGCTGGAGTATTGTGTCCAGTTCTGGGCACCGCATTTCAAGAAAGATGTGGAAAAATTGGAGAGGGTCCAGAGAAGAGCAACAAGAATGATTAAAGGTCTTGCGAACATGACCTATGAAGGAAGGCTGAAGGAATTGGGTTTGTTTAGTTTGGAAAAGAGAAGACTGAGAGGGGACATGATAGCAGTTTTCAGGTATCTAAAAGGGTGTCATCAGGAGGAGGGAAAAAACTTGTTCACCTTAGCCTCCAATGATAGAACAAGAAGCAATGGGCTTAAACTGCAGCAAGGGAGATTTAGGTTGGACATTAGGAAAAAGTTCCTAACTGTCAGGGTAGTTAAACACTGGAATAGATTGCCTAGGGAAGTTGTGGAATCTCCATCTCTGGAGATATTTAAGAGTAGGTTAGAAAAATGGCTATTAGGGATGGTCTAGACAATATTTGGTCCTGCCATGAGGGCAGGGGACTGGACTCGATGACCTCTCGAGGTCCCTTCCAGTCCTGGAGTCTATGAGTCTATGAGTCTAAGGTCATCCAGATTTTAATTAATAGAAATCAATTACTGAACACCTAAACTACAGTATTCCAACAGAAAACCTTATTGTAAGGGTATGTCTACACTACGAGATTATTCCGATTTTACATAAACCGTTTTTTAAAAACATTATATAAAGTTGAGTGCATGCGGCCACACTAAGCACATTATTTCGGCAGTGTTCGTCCATGTACTGAGGCTAGTGTTGATTTCTGGAGCATTGCACTGTGGGTAGCTATCCTGTAGCTATCCCATAGTTCCCGCAGTCTCCCCCTCCCATTGGAATTCTGGGTTGAGATCCCAATGCAAAAACCATGTCGCTGGTGATTCTGGGTAAATGTCGTCACTCAATCCTTCCCCCATGAAAGCAATGGCAGACAATCATTTCGCGCCCTTTTTCCCTGGATTGCTCCGGCAGACACCATAGCAAGGCATCCATGCAGACCGTTTTGCCTTTTGTCACTGTCAATGTATGTGTACTGGATGCTGCTGATAGACGTGGTAATGCAGTGCTACACAGCAGCATTCATTTGCCTTTGCAAGGTTAAAGAGACAGTTACCGTATAGCACCGTTTGCAATTGAAAATTGGTGATGATGGTTATCAGTCCTTTTGTACTGTCTGCTGCTGTCATAGGTGCTCTGGCTGGCCTCGCTGAGGTCAGCTGGGGGCGCATGGACAAAAATGAGAATGACTCGCCAGGTCATTCCCTTCTTTATGTTTTGTCTAAAAATAGAGTCAGTCCTGCCTAGAATATAGGGCAAGTATACGAGAGAACCAGAGAGCACAGCCACTCCTTGTCAGAGCCCCAGAGATCCTGCAGAAATGATGATGCTATTCTAGGGAGTGCCCCTGCAACAACCCCACCCGTTGCTTCCCTCCTCCCCCAACCCTCCTGGGTTACCATGGCAGTGTCCCCCCATTTGTGTGATGAAGTAATAAAAAGAAAGCAGGAATAAGAAACACTGACTTTTTAGTGAGAAAAAATGAAGGAGAGGCAGTCTCTCACTGCTATGATAGTCCAGACAGTACAGAATCTTCATTAGACATGAAAGGGGGGAGGGCTGATGGAGCTCAACCTCCAGCTGCTATGATGAGGACAGTTACCAAGCCTTTTGTACCGTCTGCCAGGAATGACCTGGAGTCATTCCCATTTTTGCCCAGGTGCCCCTGGCCAACCTCACCGAGGCTAGCCAGGAGCACTCACGGGATGAGGATGATGATGACAACGGATATCAGTCATTTTGCACGGTCTGCCACTGGGGATGGGAGAGGATGCTGCTGTTCAGCACTGCAGCACTTTGTCTACCAGCAGCATGCAGTAGACATAGGGTAACATTAAAAAAGGTGAGAAACAATTTTTTCCCTTTTCTTTTTTGGGGGGAGGGGGTAAATTGATGACATATACCCTGAACCACCCGGGAAAATGTTTTTGACCCTTCAGGCATTGGGAGCTCAGCCAAGAATGAAAATGCTTTTCGGAGACTGCTGGGACTGTGGGATAGCTGGAGTCCTCAGTCCCCCTTCCCTCCCTTCATGAGTGTCCATTTGATTCTTTGGATTTCTGTTACGCTTGTCATGCAGCACTGTGCTGAGTCCCTGCTGTGGCCTCTGTCTATCATAGCCTGGAGATTTTTTCAAATGCTTTGTCATTTCATCTTCTGTAACGGAGATCTGATAGAACAGATTCGTCTCCCCATACAGCGATCAGATATAGTATCTCCCATACGGTCGATGCTGGAGCTCTTTTTGGATTTGAGACTGCATCGCCACCCGTGCTGATCAGAGCTCCATGCTGGACAAACAGGAAATGAAATTCGAAAGTTCGCTAGGCTTTTCCTGTCTACCTGGCCAGTGCATCTGAGTTCAGATTGCTTTCCAGAGCTGTCACAATGGTGCACTGTGGGATAGCTCCCAGAGGCCAATACCGTCGAATTGTGGCCACACTAACTCTAATCCGACATGGCAATACTGATTTCAGAGCCACTCCCCTCATCGTGGAGGAGTACAGAAATCAGTTTAAATAGCCCTTTATATTGATATAAAGGGCTTCGTTGTGTGGGCGGGTGCAGGGTTAAATTGGTTTAACGCTGCTAAATTTGGTATAAACGCGTAGTGTAGACCAGGCCTAAGAGTTACACTCATCCATTCAGGGAACAAAATCAATACCACGTTATCTATATATCCTATAACAACTAACCAACACAGTTTGAATATTTAAAACACACAATGAATTGCTTCTGAATATTCTACAGTCCCAAACATTGATCATATACAATATTTTGAAAACATTAAGTGCCAAGTATGAGAAAACAAAATTAATTTCAATCTTTCTGGATCCAAAAAAGGGGTTAAACTGATTTTCCAAATCATAGGTTTTCAGCCTGGGCGTCGTGATTCCCTAGCGAGGAATATCTTGATTCGGAAAATATTGAAAACCACTGGTTGTAGTAACCTTCATGGAACTTGGAGAGAGAGAGACACACAGGTTGCAGGTTGGAAGAATTTGAAGAAAGCACTAGGAAGCAACTTCATGTGCACATGGCTGGAATGCTATCTGCAGTTGCAGCATTTCTCTAAATAGTTCTCTTAATAAAGAATGAATTTAGTTTTAGAAACATGGAATCCTTGTGTTATTACTCACTAGGCTGTAAATGAAACAAGGGGCCAGTGGTCAGCCAGTGAGACCTATAGCGCAGAAGAAACTGTGTGAGTGAAAGACAAACCTAGAAACAATGCAAACCTGCCCCATGGATGCCTGGGAACGGGGTCAGATTAACTTTTTGTGGGCCCAACCAGACATATTTGCGGGCCCCCATAGGGCAAGGTGCCAAGGCTGTGGGACGGTCAGTCTCTAGAGTGAAGGGCGGGCTGGGGGCAATGAGGCACAGCGCTGCAGGAGCAGCCCTGCTCTGCACAGCTCAGCAGGGAGGCACTGTTTACAAATCTGCAGCTGCCAGATGCACATTGGCCTGCTCAGCCCTGTGCTGCCAGCATGCCCCTTCCCCTTGAGGATGGGCCCGCACCACACCGCCCCCCTGCCCAGTGCCCCCTTACCCAGAGGTCTCCACCACACATCTTTATGCCCAGCCCCCACCCCTCCTAGACACCTCCCCCACTGGCCTCATACCACAACTGCACAGCACCCTGCACTCCACACTGCTCCCCCAGTGCCCCCCTCCCACAAACCTCCCCACTGCCCACCACCTTCCTCACAGTCCCACCATAACAGCTGCACAACAGTCCATGTTCCTGAGGGGATTCTGCTCCAAAATATTTTAAAATTCTGCAAATTTTATATGTCAATGAATAAATGTGGAGGCTCCAACATGACAGTGGGGAGCACAGGTCACTGGATGCAGGGAGGTAGAAGATTACCCCAGGACATGGACTCAGCAGTGAGGCTTCACCCAACCCTGACACAGTGCAAGGGACAGGCCTGGCCCAGAAACACCCTGGGATCCTGCCTCCCTGTGCTAGGCACACCAGGTGAGGCTGAGCAGGCTCAGCCCTGCAGCAGGATCCAAGTGCAGAGGAACTCAGTGTGGGGGGATCCAGACAGGTGGGGGTAAGAGAGTTCTCTGTGGGGCAATATGGGTGCGGGAGGCTCAGTGGGAGATCTGGATGCACAGAAGCTCATTGGGGGGTTCCAGGTGCAGGGGCAATGGGATTCTTCAGGGGATCCAGGTGAAGGTGTTTGAGGCTCAGCGGAGGGGTCTAGGTGCAGGGGAGGTGATGTTAATTTCAGTGAGGGTCCAAGTACAAGTGGTTGGAACTCAGTGGGGTGGGTGTCTTGTGGGGGGCTCATCAGGGTGGTACAGATGCAGTGAAGGTGGGGCTTGTCAGGATGAAGGTTCGATGGGTCTGCTTAACAGGGGAGCCCCAGCTTCTGCCAAGGGGATGCCACATGCTGGGCTCCAGCTTCCCTACTGCCCCCACATACCCTATCCCATGCCCCTTCCCCATCGCTCCATCTCCTCATCCCACACCCTCCCTTCCTCCCTGCCTCTTCTCCCTGTCCCCGCTTCCCCCATCCCTTTCTCTTCCCCATACCATGCCCCTTCCCCACCGCTCTGTCTCCTCCCCAGGCTTGGGGGGCAGGGAGGAAACAACTCCCTAGCACAAGCCAGTGGAGAGGAGTGGGTTGCGATCGGGTCGCTCTACTTCCTGCTGCCTGGTGATAGCAGGTTGGGCCCATCCCCACACTCACGGGGCAGCAGAAAATGGAGCGACCCGGCCCGAGCCTGCTTTGCTTTGCTGGAATCGGGCTGGGGCTGGGTTGCTCCACTTCCCGCAGCCCGGTGAGTGCAGGGCAGGCCCGACCCCTGATGCAGTCCCCCAGGACGTGTAGCTCAGGGGAGGGAACTTGGGGGGGAAGGGGCAGAGCTGGAGCAGAGCAGGGGTGGGAAGAAGTGGGGCTGGGGAGGAGCAGGGGTGAAGGCAGCTTTCCTGGCTGGCTTAGCCAGCTAGGGTGTTGGGCTGGCCAGGGCCCCTTCTGACTCTTGGCCCGGCACCATGGTGCCACTGGTGCCATGGTAAACCCAGTACTGCTGTGAATGCTGGTTTTCTGGACAAAAAACTTGCATAACCATGGAAGCAAGAATGGAATCTGTATACAGAGTTTACCATGGGGGACAAAGATGAGAAATTGAAGCTAAAGATTTTCTACTGTCTCATTGGTGGACAACAGAAGAGAAGTGAGTGAGACGCTGTTGCCACTAAAAATGCCTGAAAAATTGAAACAGCTGATAAAAATATTTGATGAGTTCTGTGACCCCAGACAGAATGAAACTGTATAGGAATATTGTTTTTTTTAACCTGAAACCAAGAAGCAGAAGAGGGAATAGATGGGAACTCTAGTATCCACTTGAGACTTTGGAGGCATTAAAGATTCCCTGATTAGAGATAGCATTATTTGTGGGACACGTGGTTCCAGTTTACTTGGAAATTGTTGAGAGAAATAGATCTTACCCTAGAAAAATATACCCTAGTAGCAAGAGCAACTGAAACCGAAAAGGATCAAAACAATGGCAGCCACTGGTTCAGAACAAAGTCCACAGGCTCAAGCTAATGGAACTCAGGAAGAAGGACAGAGATAGGCTGACCAAGAATGCCGGCATCATGGTCAGTGTATATACAGTGGAAAGAAACATAAAAAATAAGAAAGAAAAAATACCCAGTGCAAGGGATGTGGAAAACAGAACCACTGTATGTCCCAAGGAATATGCCACAGCTACCCAAGGAATCAAAAAGCAGCAGTACATGCAGTGACTGAGGACATAGAGACTTCCAATGAAGAGGAAGGTGTCTGCAGTGTGACTTTAGCAAATCAAAAGACTCTAAGTGTACACATGCTGCAGAAGAATGCTGCCAGCCATTCCCAACTGTCATTTTTGCTATTTTATCAATGACCAGTTTGATTCCAGCTGGATTGTGGAGAGCTGCAAAATAATTCCAGCAACACTGGTAAGCAGCAATATTAGACTGGCAACATGTAACCTAGTGCTGGATACATACAGTACAAGCATCCTGAGGCCAGTGGGTAAATGCAGGCTGTGGAAAGATACTAATGAAACAAGAGACATTATCTTTTGGAGTTCAGAGTGGTTGACACACAACCGTACCACCCACTGTTGAGCAGCAGGGCAGTGCAAATCAGCGATTTGGTTGCAGTACAACACTGCAATATTCTCAACATGAGAAAGGAGGGAGAACAGTCACTGCAGGCCCTTTCCAGCATTGCGACAGAAAAGGACATATTTCAAGGAGATGGACACCAGGAAGGCAAGCTGAAGCATTTTACGTTTTTATTATCAGGTCAATTAATCCTGCTCAGAGCTTAAGGATATAGTTTACTCTGTCAGTAGTGTTGTTGGCTGCTGCATGGCTGCTGAAAAATGAACAAGGAAATATCCTACTGTGGACAATGCCACATACTACAGCAAATCTCTCTTGTTCTGTTAAGCCATAGTTTTAATTTTTGTCTCACTTTGAGTCATTCCACTAGCTGCAAAAGCAATCAGCACTGTCATGTAATTAAATTGCTCCCAGTCCTCTTTGTCAGGCATAAGCAGCTAATTTAACTGGTTTGTTTTCACTAAATAAAGCCAACAGGCAATCTCATAAGCATACCCAGTGTGAACTGTTTCCAGAAGCTTGAGCAGACTCATTGAAAGCTGACTACTTGTACAGTGAGTGCTGTGTGTCTTCTCTTCTAGCAAACAAACTTTGAGTATTTTCTAAATGTTACAGGGGATTTTGAATCTGAATGTCTGTTCAAGTGTAGACAATAGGGGTCAGAGGAGAGTAGAACTAAAAACAGTGAGTAGAGGAGCTGAAACACAGAATGATTTTATCAAGTGGACATGCTTATGGATACTGGCATTACAGCTCAATTGCTTGTGAAATATGTCATTCAAGGACCTACACAAATTTACCAGCTATGTACAAAGGAGTTAGAAACCGAAACACAGAACTAATTTCTCTATGCTCAGGACTTTCTGAGAATAGGAGAAGAATGGATATACATAATTTTCCATACACACATTGGGAATTATTGTATTATGGTGGGGTGCTTAGTGGCTTTTAATAATGAGTGAGAGTAGATTCCGCTTTTCTCTGAAAACAAGGGAAAGCATCTGGACTCTCCACAAGTTTAGTAAGGGCTTACATCTTGTCTTGTGTCTCAGGTGCTGTGGTTCTTCTATTTAAACTGTTTAATACTGTCCTTGACTTTGGAGTGTCTGCATGTGTAGATCCCTGACTCTCCTGCAGATGACATAACACATAGAATGATGTCCTGTGTCATGTGACCAGGGTATTAAAACAGGTTATAATATCATCAAGGGAACCAATCAGGGGCAGAGGCTGTAGAATCACAACACAGAATGTTTAGCTTTAAGTTTTAAAGCAAACAGTCTGGTGAATTCTGTTTAAACCTCAGGGAAGGCGGGAGTAGCACAAAGCTACTTTGTAGCAGACAGCAAGGGTTTGTGGAGTTTTTAATTGTTCAGTTGCTGTTTCCTTCATTGTGTTACCAGATAAAGAGCCCTGTACAGCTAAGGAAGTTGGTTTATCTCTTTAATTTCCACCCTTTAATCCATAAATTTCCTAACCTTTTAGTTTATAGTTTACTGATATATGTTATATTATTAGGTCAGATCATCAGCTGATGTAAATTAAAACTATGCTGATTTGCACCACCTAAGAATCTGGGCCAGTGTTTTATTTTCAGTGAGTGTCTTGCTGCACATGTGCCTGTAAACAAAGAAGCAGTGATAAATCTCTGTATATTTAGTTGAAACTTTAGTGGGATTGTTATGGTTTCTATAATCTAAAATATCAGCTACTTAACATAGTGTATTCCCAGGTAAATTTGAAGTTACTTCTTAGGGTAGAAGAGATACTGTATGATACCTGTTGGATGCAAAATAACTTGATTTTAGTATCTTGGTGAAAGAGAAGCAAGAACTTCACAGAAGACAGCACAATATACTTCCTGTTAGAATATTTAATTTCTCATAGTCTATGTGATTATTTTCCACATGTGTTTGGAGTAAACATCTCTTTCCTCAATCCCCAGCAAAGAAAATGAGTGAACTTTCTTTTTCAAAAAGCATTTGACAAAACTATATCAGATTGTGATATTGCACTTTTTCCTTCCCACAAGCAGGCTGTCTAATTCTCCAAATTGAAGAGATATCATCAATGGAGGAAGGAGAGGAGCTGTCTATCCTATATTTACAGGACCCAGTGGAAAGGCAATTTCTGAGGGGTGACCACACAAGTAAGGAATACATTAAAACAAATCAGAAACTTTCAGTAACGGAAGTAAATAGCTAGAATTCCAAGAAAGTTGTAATTGCTTATTGTTTTTCCTTCTCTTATCTACATGGCTCTACTGAACATTGGTAGAGAGAGAACTTTTTCTTGGGTTTCATTTGGAGTAATTTATACATTGTGATATTGAGCGTTATGTTGATTTTCTTCCACCTATATAAAAAACCCACCTGGCAATTGTCAATTTATCCTTTGAGAATTGGAAATGGAGAAAAACTCTTATTACTGTGCACACGGAAACCAATTTTTCATAATTCAGAAGTCCTTCAGCCTCCCACTTTGAGAAACAGAGAAGAAGAAAAACCCACAGGAACTTTGTCAGATGAGTGGAAGATGGAAAAAGGAAATATCTCTCAAATGAAGGAAAGAAATTAAGATTGTTAGGGGATGGTTCTGTTTGGGATTTTGAGGGAAAGGAAACTCCAGGTCAGTACATTTCATATTCTCCCAGCACATACACACACGTACTGATGTGTAGAAAGGACCTCTTAATGATTGCTTCAGCCACTTGTTAAGTTTCTGCTGCCAAGCTGAAGGAAAGATTGGAATGAGTTCCCTACCTGTTGGAATTCACCATTCTATTGATCCTACCAAACATGCATGCCAGACATCATTTACAAAAATGTCTTCAGTACAATTTTCCCTCCTTAAGTATGGATCAGTTTGTACCAGATGAAGAGTATTCTCAAAAACAATTTCTTAGGTCAGAATACATTTTTCCTCCTTGCAAGGCCTTCATCTCAACTCTCCTCCTCTGAGTCTAGCTCAGTATATTAAAAAATATATAAACATTTCTATCAAAATGCCCCCATCCCTTGGTTATAGTTATTAGAAAGCTTTTTTGTTTAAATGGAAAAAAACAAATAAATAGACTCCCCTATCTCTCTCTTTCCCACTCTCTCTCTTTCTTGCACACAGGCACGCTCACATGTACACACACTTCTGTGAACATCACACCTGTGGCACATAGGGTATGTCTCAAATGGTGTGGAAATTTCTCTAAGTGACTCTTGGTAAAGTCCAACAAATCACTGTTCCCAAGCAAAATCTGACTCCACTACTGATAAACCTGTCAAGGCCTTCAAGTGATAGAAGGAAAATAGTGAAATGTCCACACCAGCATCCCTAAATCCCCATCTTCTCGCCAGTCATGTGCCCTGTTTAAATTTTCTCCTATAACCAGTTTGTGGTTTCAAAATTACAGATAGTGGCTGATTTATAACACAATATTCACAACTCTATTTTTTTCTCAAAAGTGCAGAGTATTAATCATGGCTTGATTCTCTTTCTGTTCCAGCTGGTGATAGGATCCCGAGAGAAAGAAAGGAGAAGGATCCTCATCAGGAGTATCCTGAGGAACTGAAACCACATGGAAAGTTACCAGAGATTGCCAAAGGCAATATTTTCCATTATTCTGATCAAGGGAAAGTCTGTGAGAGTCAGCATAGACCAGAGAGCAAGCAGGAAGGATTTCTAGCAAAGAAGTGGTATAAATCAACTCAATCTGAAAGAGATTTCAGCAAATCCCAAAATGTTATCATCCACCACAAAATCAACACAGGAGGGAAACCAAACATATGTGCTGAATGTGGCAAAAGTTTCAGTCGGAGCTCTACACTCTTCCAGCATCAGAGAATTCACACGGGTGAAAAACCCTATAAGTGTCAGGACTGTGCAAAAAGCTTCTGTCAGAGCTCAACGCTCATTCAGCACCAGAGAATGCACAGAGGAGAGAAACTTTATCAGTGTCCTGACTGTGGCAAAGATTTCCTTTGTAAATCAGGACTTACAATACATGAGAGGATCCACACAGGCGAGAAGCCTTACGGATGCAGTGACTGTGGCAAAAGCTTCAGGACGAAGTCCCAACTAGTGTCACATCAAAGAGTCCACACCAAATAGGGCCCAGTGACAGTGCTTCCTTTGGGGCACTGCCTACTCATTCAGTTCTCTTTAGAAGCATTGTTTGGGACAGGTGGGGGTAACAGGCAGTGTTGAAGGAAGTGAGTTATTGTAGGATTGATCATTTGGGGATCATAAAGTGGAGATGGGTGATGGGAAGAAGAGTAGAGAAAAAGCCCTTGTACATCATACTCTTATGATTTAGTTTTTAAAGAAGTTTGAGAATAATTTGGCCAGACAAAAACCCCAGGGGCTGTAAAAGCAATTGAAATAGGTTGAATTTGATGGAGAAATAATGTATTTCTTTAAATATGGGCTGGCTTTCCAAACATCTGGATAGCTGTGATTAACATGTGTGTTTTAAAACAACATTTTTGTTATTCAGAAAAGTGGTAGAAATTACAAATTCAGGTTTGGCTCCCAGTTGTATCTGAGCCTGTACAACTTTTCAACCAGAGTCTCAGAAATTCCCTTTGTTTAAGTTTAGTATCCCCTTGTTCACCTCTATTTGTCAGAAATCATTAACTTCCCCCAACTAGCTTATTTGTTAATATGTGAACATGTGTCTAGACAGGGAATCTGAACACTTCCAGATCTTTGCTGCCATGTATGTTACTGGATCTGTATATCAAGCTAAATTTCTTCTCTTTCACCTTTCTCAGGGCCTTAATCTATCCCAGCCCACAAAGGGAATTCATGAGGTACGGTCCTATTATGTAAGAGGTATCTCATAACTGGAGTTGCTGCTGTCAGAAAGGCAGTAGACAGTCTCGGATGAAATGGGCCTCTTTCCTTTCACTGTTATTTGTCTTCCTTCTCTGAAAAACATTTTATTTTATTTTATTTTATTTTATTTTATTTTATTTTATTTTATTTGAATTTTAGCTAAAATGGTCTTTTCTCATGTAAAAGCATAGGGTTATAGGCTTTCAGACATTCAGGTCATATTCCATCCTAGTCCTTCAGGTGCCAGAGGATGATCAGATTCTTCTCACAGATTACTGCTACCTTTTTGGTCATACCTTATTTTATGCTTTGTTAAAAATGTTTATCCATACGAAATATTTTTTCTCGATACCTGTTGTTATTGCATGTTCTATCTTCAAATTCCAATTTTGGTCTAGTGTTCTGCAATGGCTCCATAACCATTAAAGGAATAGAAAGATAATAGTGTTGATTTAGAATAGGAAATTTCTCCAGAATCGCTTGATAAGAGGTGAGGTTCCATTACTGAATATGTCCTGCAAGAAGAAAATTGCTTTCATATGCCTTTAGCTCAATCGAGGATGTGCCTACTGTAAGTGTGGGGGGAAGTGTCACCAGGTGCTACCCCACTATAAATAATAGATAATAAATAAATAATAGACACAGAAATCATAGAAAAGTTCCACAGACAAACATAAAAACAATTAGACTGGGCACGTGTGTGGTTAAGCTATGAAGACCGAAGTCCATCAGCAAATGAATCCATGCAGGGGTTTCCCAGCATACAGCAAAGAGGTCTGATCAAAGCCTATTAAAGTTGGTGGTAAAATCCTTCTGATTTTAATGGGAATAGGATCTGACCCAGAGTGCAGAATGTACAACTACTTGCATTTTTGGCCAAGAGGTGCATGTGTGCATTCAGGGCAAGTAGCTTCTAGCCCTGAGAAGTACAGGAACTTGAGCCAAGGACCAGGCACAAGACATTGTTCCCTACTTTTGAACACCATTAGAAGCAGTTTTTGGAGGATGCCAAATTTCAGTGTGTCACAGGTAGGTTATGGATGGAATTTTCAAAAAAGCCTATCTGACTTAGGAATATAAGCCCAGCCCCAGTGAGGGTCAGTATGACTTCTGCTCTTAACTCACCTAGGCACTTTTGAATATCTCACCCTGAATCATGACTGGCATTCATGTTGGAGCAATGGTGGCTTTTCTTAACCTATGGAGAAGACATCACCCAAGCTAATTTTAACATTTTATGGCAAATGGGAGGATAAGGATCAGAATATAGGGACTTTGGCCCAGATTTTTAAGGATGCTTATGCATTGCTTTGCTCATTTTGCCAAGTCGTGGTTTCAAATGTGACTTAGGTACTTAGGATTTAAGGTAAACACAAAGGATGGGATTCACAAAGATACTTAGGTGTCTAACTCCCTTGAAATTAATGGGAGTTAGGTGCCCAAATACTTTCATGAATCCCACTCTCAGGAGCTTAAGTCTTTCTATGTGGAAATGAGACATAGGCTCCCTAAATTAGTTAGATGTTGCAACACTAAGAGAGCAATGCCTAAATACCCTTAAAAATCTAGGCCTTTGGCACCCAGAAACAGACACAATTCAGAATAATTTCTATATTAGTTTTATAATGTCTTTGCATATTGTGAGAAAATGGCATTTTTTGATAACATTAGGAAAACATACCAAGCTGGAGAATACTTGTACATTTTGCCATGAACTCTTGAAATAATGAACCCAGCTGCTGCCACTGACACTGACAAGTGCTCTTCCATTAATTTTTATTACTAATATTTGAACAAGACCAGTTCCACTGGAGAGTTTAATAAACTCAGTAAAATATATTCTGTATCTTGCAACTTTTTCATGTTTTGTTTACTTGTGATTGAAATTCCATTCCTCTAATCTAATAAAAGTCCATTACATCTTTTTTTACCCAAGCTGTGAGGGAAAACAATCCTCCTCCAAGCTTATGCTCAGCATTATGATGCTAGTTGCAACTCTAAACACCGAGAAAATTGCAGTGCAGATTTCTGCGATACTATAATTCATTTTCTAAATCAAGGATACTGGCTTCCAATGTTATTATTTTCAATAGATTTTTGCATCACTGAAATGTGCATGGATACGCAGAACTGACTGGCAGCTATTTCAGTGTAATTTTTATAGAGGTCTTTTTAAGGCTGAAAGATGGAGTATATTTCCATGTGTTTCTATATGTCTGAAATGTGTAGTGGCAAGATGGGCTGGTGAAATATTTTTGCTCCTTGTTTCGTCACTTTGACTCACTTGGAAATTAATTGACAATACAAACACACAAGGAAATGTAAGCAACAAGAGGTTGGGGGCAAATTTTTGAATCTTATAAAAGATGAGCAAGGTTTTCTCTGTTTCTCTCTCAAAAACATGTTTATGGTCAGATTTATTTCAGTGGGTGTCAGCAAACTGTTTGTGATGTGCTGACTACAAAATTCTCTTGTCTGGCACCCAGATATTACAGTGATGGGTGACCTTCTAATAACCTAAATAAACAGACGGGTGGATAAATCCCCAGTTTCAGAGTAAGAATGGTCAATCTTTTGCACACATATAAAACCAAACCAAAATAAAGCCATATCTGAAGTTTGGGAATGTTTATCTGGTGACTCTAAGTGGAGGGAGATGAAGGTGCTAACACTGCCCCTATGACAGCACACACACCTTTACCTGTCAATCTCATTGTGCTGAAGATAACCTGGTAGTTTCTCCAGAGATTTGTTGCCAGATCTCTTGTAGGTTTAGCTAATTCAGAGTCTTTCTTGTGGTGTAGTCCAGGAGCTCACTCCCTAATATCTGGGTTTTCCCTTTCAAGATAATTTAGGTAAGCTTTGCACAAATATTGAAACTTTTGGATGTTATCTTGGAAACAAACTCTGAATCTTTGTCTTTGTACACTTAATCAGAAATATCCAAAGCTCCCAAAAGCAGGCTCCAAGTCTATGGTTCAGTTTCCTGGATGGCTGGGACTGGGAGTGTGGGAGAAGTATAGGGGAATCACCCTTAATCCTTGGGGTTAGTCATATCACTCAATAGCAATCTCACTAAGGCTCAGTTCCACAAAGGGATTTAGGCACTGCAACAGTCAGCTTCGCAATGCCTAAGTTCTAGACACCTCAAAAATCACAGGAATAATACTGTGATACACAAAGCCTTAAGAACCTAGGTTCCCTAGACAATGAATTGGTATAGATAGATCCTTAGAATGCAATCCACAAAAGCCAGCACGCTAGGCAGGGAGCTGCCTAAGATAGCCAATGGGAGATGCTGATGAGAAGGGGGGATCCTAATCCCTACCCTTCTCATGGACTTTGGTACTTACATCCAGGCTGCGCTTAACTCTGCTTGTGATCCACACCCAAGGGAAGATAGACACTTGTCCATCTATCTTGCCTAATCCAGTAGGCATGTTCAGAGGCCACCTAACTCCACACAAAACAGCCAGAGTATAGGGAAAAGGAGCTCCCTTATAAAAACTGAGAAGATAAGGTCCTTATCTGGAGCCCGGGCTACGCTAGCAGCGGGGTTCAAACTAAGATACCCAACTTAGTTCGATTTACCTGGCCATCCTCATGGCAGCGAGTTGACTGCAGTGGCTCCCCTGTCGACTCCGCTTACTCCTCCTGCCGAGTGGAGTACAGGCGTCAATTAGCGGATCAATTTATCACGTCCAGACGAGATGTGATAAATCAATTCCTGATACATCGAACACTATCCACCAATCCGGCGGGTAGTACAGACGTACCCTGGGAGACCTCTTGTTCAAATTCCCCTTCTGTCTGATGAGGAGAAGGGATTTGAACAGAAATTCACCATGTCTCAGGCGAGAGTCCTAACCACTGGCCTAGAAAGTGATTCTCATTTTTCTCTGGTTCAATTAATATTTAATTATTCAATTATAAATTAAAGTGGGACAAATTTAATAGGATAGATTTAGGGAGCATCCCTTTTAAATATCCCATAATCCAGGGGTTCAAGCACTCAACTGAGAGGTGGCAGATCCATGTTCAAATCCCTTCTTCTCAGCAGGCAGAGTGGAGACTGGAACTGGTGGTTTCCCATGTGGGCTAAAGATTATAAGGGAGGGCCTCCTCCTCAGCTTTTTTTGTATGGAGTTAGGAAGTCTCAAAGCATGCCTGCTGGATTGGGCTGTGTAGACATAAGAACAGCCATACTGGGTTAGACCCTAGCTAGGTCCCTCTAGCCCACTATCCTGTCAGTGGCCAGTACCAGATACTCGAGAGGGAATGAACAGTAAAGGGCAATTCATTGAGTGATCCATCCTGTCATCCAGTCCCAGCTTCTGGCAATCAGACGTTTAGGTACACCAGGAGCATGGGGTTGCATCCCTGACCACTTTGGCTAATAGACCCTGATGGATCTATCCTCTATAAACATATCTAATTCTCTGTTGAACTCAGTTATGCTTTTGGCCTTCACAGCATCCTCTGGCAACGAATTCCATAGATTGATTGTGTGTTGTGTGAAGATGTACTTCCTTGTGTTTGTTTAAAACCTGCTACCTATTAATTGTACTGTTTGACTCCTGTTTCTTGTGTTATATGAAGGGATAAATAACACTTCCTTATTCGCGTTCTACAAACCATTCATGATTTTATATACCCCCTATCAGATATCCCCTTAGTCATCTGTCTTCTAAAATGAACAATCACAGTTGTTTTAATTTCTCCTTATATGGAAGTTGTTCCATACCCCTAATGATTTTTGATTCAATTCTTAGTACTTTTTCCAGTTGTAATACATCTTTTTTGAGATGGAGTGATCAGAAATGAACTCTGCGTTCAAGATGTGGGTATAACCAGGGCCACCCAGAGGATTCAGGGGTCCTGGGGTAAAACAATTTCAAGGACCCCCTCCATAAAAAAATTGCAATACTATACAATACTATACTCTCGTGGGGGCCCCTGTGGGCTCTGGTGCAAATTGCCCCACTTGCTCCCCTCCCACGGGCGGCCCTGGGAAAAATAAACCTGCATCTCAGCACAAACTCAGTTTTAAGAAAACTTCTTTATAAGGTATCACTGGTTCTCAGCATCAGCTAGTGCTATAAGGCACTAAAGCTCATTAAAAGAGTTGGACAAATATTTTCCATCAAAACTTTTTCTGGATCGAAAACTAAGGGTGGTTAAAAAGAAGAAAAAGAACATGAACAATGTCTGCTTTTCTTCAAAATTTGTTCTGTTTTTTTTTTTAATTTAAAAGCTGAAATTAGTCTGCCAAAACCTGAATATGGTTTGAGGTTTCAGAAGTGTGTGGCCAAATATTTGCTGCTTGCTGTGTTTGATTGTTTAAAGAAACAATAAAAAAATTTTGCTTAAAAAAAATCCAAAACTTTTGAATCACCTCAGCTTGTGACCAAACACCTGAGCCCATCCAGGCAGAGATTTTTCCAGGTTTCTGATACTCTGCTGGCTTCCTTGACTCATATCTGTCTCCATAACTTTGGGTTCATTTAAGTTAGAACATAAGAACAGCCATATTGGGTCAAACCAAAAGTCCATCCAACCCAGTATCCTGTCTACCAACAATGGCCAATGCCAAGTGCCCCAGAGGGAGTAAACCTAGCAGGTAATGATCAAGTGATCTCTCTCCTGCCATCCATCTCCACCCTCTGCCAAACAGAGGCTAGGGACACCATTCATTACCCATCCTGGCTAATAGCTATTAATGGACTTAACCTCCATGCATTTATCTGCTTCCTAGAGACTGGCTTCATGGGGTCCTTCACAAACTGGAGACGGTTACTGTGGGTTTGTCTTTAGTAAAGCGTATGTACATACTCCATGTACAGAGCATTTGAGCTTGTTCCAGAATCTGCGATGAGCCTATGTTGTGAACACTGAAATGCTCAAGATAGCACGTGCGTGTGAATGGACACAGGGTGCTAAAATTAAATTAACCCAGGGGTTCTCAAACTGGGGGTCGGGATCCCTCAAGGAGTCATGAGGTTATTACTGGGGGTCACGAGCTGTCAGCCTCTACCTCATACCCTGCTTTGCCTCCAGCATTTATAATAGTGTTAAATATATTAAAAAGTGTTTTTAATTTATAAGGTTGGGGGGTCGAACTCAAAGGTTTGCAATGTGAAAGGGGTCACCAGTACAAAAATTTGAGAACCACTGAATTAACCCCTCTGAAGCCTCAGGGAATGCAGGGGATGGGGGGTCTCCCTTCGTAGGGTTGGGAAGGATATTGCTCTTCTCATATGATTCCTCCCTCAGTGGCTAATTTTAAATGAAGCTACCCTCCCCTCCCTGACATGAATCTCCCTATGGAACTGAAATTAAATATAGCCTATAATTTGGCATTAAGAAGTGAAAGGGATGGTAGCCCTAATGGAAAAGCTAACAGCTTGGCTCTCCTGCAAGCCTCAAACTGCTGAATGAGCTTTAGAGTAGGGAAGGCTGTGCCTCCCAAACAGCCTGACCCTGCCCCCTATCTGACACCCACCCACTTCCTGCCCCCCGATTGCCCACCCCCCCTCAGAATCCCGGACCCATCCTGCTCCTTGTCCCCTCACTGTCCTCCAGAGACCTCACCCCCAACCACCACCCTTGCTCCCTGTCCCCTGACTGCCCTGACCCCTATCCACCCCCCCCGAGTCCTGACACACCCCCAGAATGCCCACAATCCAACCTCTCACCATTCCCTGTCCCCCAACCTCTACCCCCCTCTGTGCCCTGACTGTCCCCAGGACTTCCTGCCCCTTAGCCAACCCTCCTGGCCCTGGCCCCTTACTCCCAGCTCCCCCCTTACCCAGAGCCTCAGTGCAGCTAGGAGCTTCTCTCGACAGTGGTGCAGCGTGGCTCCGATGGGGCCCCTGAGCCCCTCCCCACTCAGAGCTGTGTGGTAAGGGGGCGGGGTTGCGAGCTCCATGCTGATCGGAGGGAGCTCAGGCTCCGCTGGAGCTCGCAGCCCCGCCCCCTTAGCATGCGGCTCTGAGTGGGGCAGAGCTCAGGAGCCCCGCTGAAGCTACGCTGCACCTTTGTTCAGGGAAGCTCCTGGCTGCGCTGAGGCTCCAGGAGAGAACAGCTGAGGCCTCTGCCCCGGCCCTGGCCCAACAGGGCCAGGGCTGGGGCAGAGGCAGGAGCCTCAGCCGTTCTCTTGGGGGCCCCTGTGGAGCCCGGGGCCTGGGGCAAATTGCCCCACTTGCCCCTCCACCCCCGGGCAGCCCTGGGTATGCCATGGATTTAAAGAGTGTCATTATGATATTTTCTGCTTTATTTATCCCTTTCCTAATGGTTCCTAACATTCAGTTAGCTGTTTTGACTGCTGCTGCACGTTGAGCAGATATTTTCAGGGAACTATCCATAATAACTCCAGGATCTCTTTCTTGAGTGCTAACAGCTAATTTGGACCCCATGATTTTGTATGCATGGCTAGAACTATTTTTTTCCAATGTACATTACTTTGAACATTGAATTACATCTACCATTTTGACACCCAGTCACCAAGTTTAGTGAGATCCTTTTGTAACTCTTCTAAGGGTATGTCCACACTATGAAATTAAATTGATTTTATAGAAGTCGATTTTTAGAAATTGATTTTATGTCCCCACTAAGCGCATTAAGTCAGTGGAGTGCATCCTCACTACCGTGGCTAGCATCGACTTACTGAGCTATGCACAGTGGGTAGCTGTCCCACAGTTCCCACAGTCTCGGCTGCCCATTGGAATTCTGGGTTAAGCTCCCAGTGCCTGATAGGGCAAAAACATTGTCTTGGGTAGTTTTGGGTACATGTCGTCAGTTGCCTCTCCCTCTGTGAAAGCAATGGCTGTCAATTGTTTTGCACCTTTTTTCTTGGGTTATCCATGCAGATGCCATACCATGGCAAGCATGGAGCCCACTCAGCTCACCGTCACACACTTTAAAAACTCACTGGTGCTGTTTGCTGACTAGGTCAGACCTCAGCACAACCAATATTACTATTGTTATTGCTGCTTGCTGTGTGCTCCGTAATATCTGTGACAGTAAGGGGGAGACATTTATGGTGGGGTGGGAGGTTGAGGCAAATCGCCTGGCATCCAATTTTGAGCAGCCAGACACCAGGACAATTAGAAGAGCACAGCAAGGCATGCTGCACATCAGAGAGGCTTTGAAAACCAGTTTCATGACTGGCCATGTTACGGTGTGACAGTTGTGTGTCTTTCTCCTTGATGCAAACCCACCTCCTTTGTTGATTTTAATTCCATGTAAATCAACCACCCTCCCCTCTTCAAAATAAAGTAACTATTGTTTTGAAACCATGCATTCTTTCTTTATTAATTTTTAAAAAAGTAGATAACAGAAAGATAGCCTGGGTAAGGCGGTGGAGGAGGGAAGGACACATCCACATTGCTTATTGTAGCCACACTAAAAATCAAATTGTTTGAATGGGCCAGCCTCTGGAGTGGAGTAGCTGGGTGCCCAGAGCCTCCTCCCTGCGTTCTTGGGCATCTGGGTGAGGAGGCTATGGAACATAGGGAGGAGGGTATGCAGTTATACAGTGGATGCAGTGGGGGTCTGTGCTCTTGCTGGCTTTTCTGCAGCTCCAACAGACACTTCATCATGTCTGTTTGCTCCTCCATTAGCCTCAGCATTGCGTCCTGCCTCTGCTCTTCGTGCTCATTTAATTATTTCCTGGACTCTGCTACTGAATGCCTCCATGCATTAAGCTGTGCCCTATCAGTGCGGGAGGAATGCATGAGCTCAGAAAACTACATCGCGACTGCTTTTTTTTCACCTTTTAATCTGCGATAACCTCAAGGATGGAGATGATAGGGGAAGTGTAGAAACATTCTACGCTCTACGATTCTGAGGGGACTGCATGGTCACCTGTGCTGTTGAGTGCTGCTGAGTTCGCCATGCTGACCAAACAGGAAATTAAATTCAAAAGTTCCCGGAGCTTTTCCTGTGTACCTGGGTAGTGCATTGGAGTTCAAAGTGCTGTCCAGAATGGTTACATTGAAGCACTCTGGAATAGCTCCCGGAGGCCAGTACCATCGATTTGCATCCACACTACCCCAAATTCAACCCAGCAAGGTCGATTTTAGCGCTACTCCCTCACCAGAGAGGAGTACAGAAGACAATATTAAGAGCCCTTTAGGTCAACGGAACGGGGTTGGTTGTGCGGACTCATTCATTTTAAAATCGACCTAATGCAGCTAAATTCGACCTAACCCCATAGTGTAGACCAAGCCACAGTCAGCTTTGGACTTAACTATCCTGAATAATTTTGTATCACCTGCAATTTTTTCCACCTCACTCCTTGCTCCCTTTTCCAGATCATTTACGAATATGCTGAACGGCACAGGTCCTAGTACAGACCACTGGGGGATCCTGACAGTTATTTCTCTTTGGTGAAAACTGACCATTTATTCCTCCTACACTTTTTGTCTTTAACCAGATACTGATCCATGAAAAGACCTCTCTTTTCCCATGAATGCTTACAAGCTTTTGGTGAGGGACCTTTTCAAAGGTTTTCTGAAAGTCCAAGTACACTAAACCAACTGGGTCATCCTTGTCCCCATGGTTGTTGACTTGCTCAAAGAATTCTAATAACTTGGTGAGGCATGATTTCCTTTTACAAAAGCCATGTTGAGTCTTCCCCACCATATTGTGTTCATCTATATGTCTGGTAATTCTGTTCTTTACTATAGTTTCATCCAATCTGCTGGTTTTGAAATTAGGTTTACTGGCCTGTAATTGCTAGGATTACCTCTGGAGCCTTTTTTTAAAGAAGGCATTGCATTAGCTATCCTCCAGTCATCTGGTACAGAGGCTGATTTAAGTGATAGGTTACATATCACACTCAGTAGTTCTGTAATTTGAGTTCCTTCCGGACTCTTGGGTGAATACCATCTGGCTGTAGTGACTTATTACTGTTTAATTTATCCATTTGTTCCCAAAGCTCTTCTACTGAGACCTCCATCTGTGACAGTTGCTCAGAATGATTACCTAAAAGGAATGTCTTAGGTGTGGGTATCTCCCCCACATCCTTTACAGTGAAGACTGATGCAAAGAATTCATTTATCTTTTCCACAAAGGCCTTGTCTTCCTTGAATGGTCCCTTAGCACATTGATCATACAACAGCCTTACAGACTATTTGGCAGGCTTCCTGCTTTTTACAATTTTTTGCTGTTATTTTTTGTGTCCTTAGCTAGTTGCTTCAAATTCTTTCTTACATCCATACTTTATTTGTCATAGATTATTCTCCTTTCTATTTTTCTCATTAGGGTTTGACTTCCAATTTCTAAAGGATGACTCTAACCAACGTTACTCTGCACAATGGTGGATTATTTGGGGTCTTCTTGATATTTTTTGTTTTAATTTGGTGTATACATTTAGTTTGTGCCTCCATTATAACATTTTTAAATAGTCTTCAGGCAGATTTCAAGTATTTCATCATTATGACTGTTTCTTTTAATTTCCTTTTAACTAGCCTCCTCATTTTAGTGTAGTTCCCCTTTTGAAGTTAAATGTTATTGTGTGGGATTCTTTGGCATCTTCCCTCTAGAAGGATGTGAAATGTAATTACACTGTTGTCACTATAACTGAGTAGTTGATCTATAATAACCTGTTAGACCAGATGCTGTGCGCCATGTAGGACTAAATCAAAAATTACTTGTCCCCTTGTGGGTTCCAGGACTAGCTGCTCCAAGAAGCAGTCATTTATGGTAACATTTTATCTCCATGTCCCTTCCTGAGGTGACATATACCCAGTTGATCTGAGGATAGTTGAAATCCCCCATTATGATTGTATTTTCTTCCTTTTGTAGTCTTTCTAATCTCCTCGAGTGTTTTACAAATACTGTCACTAGCTTGGCCAGGTGGTCAGCAGTATATTTCTAATGTTATAATTTTATTTTTCAAACACAGAATTTCTACCCATGGAGATTTGATGGTACAGTTTGATTTATTTCAGATTTTGATTTTGACTCTATGCTTTCTGTCACATATAGTGCCATTCCCACACCCACATGACTTTACTTTGTCATTCTTATGTATTTTTTATCATGATATTAACCATGTGCCACTAATATTCCTCATTCTACCAAGTTTCTGTGATGCCTGTTATATCACTATCCTTGTTTAATATCAGGCACTTTAGTTCACCCCTCTTAGTATTTAGACTTCAGCTCTTTGTATATAAGCACTTGTACATTTTGTCAATATTCAGTTGCTTGCTTTTATGTATCAGATTTAAATGGAAATCTTTTACGTTTGACTGTTTCTCACTAGCTCCTTCCTGTACTTTACCAACTTCTTTCCTATCCTCTTTATAGGATGTAGAATTTCCACTTTTGGTAAACTCTTCCCAGGGGATGTCTCTGCCTGAACTGTGCTGCTCTGCACCTGTTAGCTTTCCGCACAAGCCTTAGTTTAAAAAATCCTCTACAACCTTTTTTAATATTACATGCCAGCAGTCTGGTTCTGTTTTGGTTTAGGTGGAGCCCTTCCTTCCTTATTAGGCTTCTCCTTGCCAGAAGGTTTCCCAGTCCCTATTAAACCAAAAACCCTCCTCCCTATTCTATCATCTCTCACATTCATTGAACCCCTGCAGTTCTGCCCATCTTTCTGGCTCAGCACATGGAACTATGCCACTGGTCCCTACACATACTGTGACCACCAGTTCTACTCCACATAAGTCCATTTAGATGTTGCGTGAGATCTGCAACCTTCACACCCTGCAGGCAATTAACCATGCTGTTCTTCCAATTATCATAAACCCAGTTATCTGTATTTCTAATAATTGAATCCCCCATTACTATTACATTGATCTTCCTAGTAATTGGGCTTCCCTCCCCATGAGATATGTCCTCAGTGTGAGAGACCTCCATGACATCATCTGGAAGGAGGATCCCAACTCTGGGATTGTTTCTTTCTGCTCCAGCTTGATGTCCTCCTTTCCCAAGACTTTCACCCTTCCTTTACAGCACAGAGGCTGTCAGACTGGGGTTTGGACCTCCCTCTACTGTCTCCCTGAAAGTCTCATCTGTGTACCTCTTTTTCCTCCAGTTTAGCCTCTCTGGCCTCAAGAGCCCGTAGTGTGTTTGAAGGCCCTGAGCTGTGCTGCTTGCAATATATTCACACACGCTCTGCCTGCCCACAAGCCAGGTAATTGTACATGCTGCATGCAGTGCAATAAACGAGATAGATCTCACTCTGCTGCTGGACTTCTGCCTGCATTATCTTTACTTTTTTGGGGTGAGAGGAAGGTTATTGTCTTAAGTTTAGAATATGTTTGTTAGGTGTATCTGCTCTCATACTCCTTCACAAAACTTCCCTGTTCACTAGCTCCTCTGGTAGCATAGGAGCTAGCTTTTTAAATCCCTGTTCTCCCTGAATCAGCTTTACCCTCTTGTCAAGGGACCTCAAGGGGTTAGGGATCAAAGGACAGCACCTTCTTCTAGGCATCTGAGCAACTGTCCTGTGCATGCCCAGAAGCAGAAACTTAGGTACCTTGGGAAATTTCTGCAAAAATGTAGGCACTGAGTGAGTTTAGGCATCTACAAGGTTAGGCAGTTTCCAAGTGGGGGGTCTGTGGGTTGCAGTGATGCCTAAAAATGAGCCTGAGGTTCCTAAAACTGAACTCTAGGTGCCTAAAGACCTCTGTGGATCCAGGCCTAACAGAGTAAAGAACAGCACTGAAAGTCTTCTCCAGTCCTCCCTTGCCAAAACAATGGTAGTCTGCCTCCAGGCCTTGGGGAGGAGGTAGAGAGAAGAGACAAACAGGGTGCAGAGGGCTCCAAGAGGGATGTGCAGACTCCCCATTAAAAGAAACAGGTCGAAATGCTCAGCAAATAGATAAATTCCATTCCACCCCTATGAATATGAACAGTGATTAGTCAGTTCAAGGGCAGACACATCACAGACAGGATGCTTCAACTTCAAATAGTGCAAAGCATTGCCTTTGTCCTACATCTTGTAAGTTTCCCTTTTAGCTACCGATGATAATTGGACAGTCCTCTTTCTCTTCCTATGCATGACTCCACCAGAGCCTGAGGGTTTCTGAATGTCTGACCAACTAAATACAAATTAACACATGTAGAGTGCTTTTCGGATGTACTGGAGAAACTAGTAATGAATTCCTAGTATCCTGTGGAAGGTTTCCTGCTCTGAAAGGTGAATTACACAATTCCTAATATGACCTCCCACAAAAAGAACTCCAAACCAAAAATCTCTTCTCTCTTTTCCTGTAGGGTACATGAGTTTTCAAGAATTCAGAGCTTTGACAGGTGTGTCCTTTCTGAATAGATTAAAAAACATGACCAGCCTTTCAAATGGTAACAGGGATGGGGAGTATATGGGAAGCTTATCTCTCCCCTAGCCACATACTCTACCCTTGAAAAAGGTGGGGTAGACAAAACACTATTTACTTCCCTCTCTATATTCTTTATCTTTGTATCTCATTCTCCACTTGGAGCTAGCTAACAGGAGCAACTAAGAGAGGAGTTCTCCAGCTAGAAGGGAGAGAGATTACATGACCCTTGGGGTAAATTTGTTGTCTGTAGTGTGTGTGTATTTGTGGTGTGCTTGCTGTTTGACTGAAATATACTGTGTGGTCTGTTTGTTTGGGGGACCGTGTGTTGACCGTGTGGGTGCTGAGCCTAGCAGCCTACTAAGCAAGGCCGAGAGCTGAGAGCTTCTTAATAAGGCTTTGATCCCTAGGCCCTTTAGCACCCATCAACCCTTACCCAGGGAGCAGGGCTACTCAGGGAGACCAGGGCTTTAAAAAGGCCACTCCTAAGCGACAATGGGAGTGGCTAACAAGGGAGTTTTGTGAGGGAGTTCAAGGGGGTGGGAGGGGAGATAAACTTAACTTTCTTTAAACTTAAAGCCAAAACCACCCCGATAAAAACAAAACCTCAGCAAAGGAACTAACTTCAGGAGTAAAAAGAGAATGCAGGCAGAAGTCCAGCAACAGAGTAGGGGCTACCCAGTTTATTGCATCCAATGCAGCATGTATGATTGCCTGCCCTATGGGCAGGTGGTGTATGTGTGCATTCGGTGCAAGGAGCTCCTGGCCCTCAGAGACCATTTTTGGGATTTGGAGACCAGGGTGGCTGAACTGGAGGTGCTAAGGGAGAGAGAGAGGTACATGGATGAGACTTTCCGGGACATAGTAGAACAGTCCCATGACTGGTCAGACAGCCATTGTGCTGTTGAGGAGAATGAAAGTCTCAAGGATGGAGAACATCTAACTGGAGCAGAGGGAATGATCCCATAGTTGGGACCCCCTTTCCAGATGATGTTGTTGTATCCTCTCACACAGAGGATACCACTCTGGGGGAGGGAACTCCAGGTATTAGGAAGAGATAGGTATTAGTAATGGGTGATTTGATCATTAGAAACATAGATAGCTGGGTTTGCAATGACCAGGAGAACCGCATGGTGACTTACCTGCCTGGTGTGAAGGTTGCAGATTTCTCAAGACATCTAGATAGACTTATGTGTAGTGCTGGGGAGTAGCTGGTGGTTTAGGGGAGGATAGGAGAGAGGTCCTGGAGGACAAATTTAGGCTTTTAGGTAAAAGATTGAAGTCCAGGACCTCCATGGTAGCATTCTCTGAAATGCTTCAGTTCCACAAGCAGGGCAAGCTAGACAGGCGGAACTGCAGGATCTCAATGTGTGGATGAGATGATGATGTAGGGAGGAGGAGGTTAGATTTATTACGAACTGTGGAAACTTTTGGGAAAGGGGGAGCCTATACAAGAAGGATGGGCTCCATCTAAACCAAAATGGAACCAGATTGCTGGCACTTAAAATTAAAAAGTTTGTAAAGCACTTTTTAAACTAAGGGTTGGAAGAAAGCCAACAGGTGCAGAGGAGCACCTGGTTCAGACAGAGACATCCCTTAAGGAAAGATCTATAAATTGAGATTGTCTATATCCTAGTAAGGAAGAGAGTATGAACGATAAAATGCAGGTAGGATCTGATAAGAAGAAGTCAAATGAAAAAAAATCTCATTCAATTACATCATGTAATGGCAGATAACTAAAAAGTAACAAGTTTTTAAAGTGCTTATATACCAATGCTAGAAGTCTAAATAATAAGATGGGTGAACTAGAGTGTCTTGTATTAAATGAGGATATTGATATAACAGGCATAACAGAAACTTGGTGAAATGAGGATAATCAATGGGACACAGTAATACCAGGGTAAAAAATATATTGGAAGGACAGAACAGGTTGTGCTAGTGGGGGAGTGGCACTATATGTGAAAGAAAGCGTAGAATCAAATGAAGTACAAATCTTAAATGAACCAAACTGTACCATAGAATCTTTTTGGATAGTAATTCAGTGGTTCTCAAACGTTTTTTTTCACAGGCCACTTGAAAATTGCTGAGTGTCTCGGCGGTCCACTTAATGATCTTTCTAAATATTGTTTGCACCTTTAGCTAAGTATTGTAAAGCACTTTGGATAAAAGCACTATCTAAAAAAACCTTAATAATAATTAACTTTTTTTGTTCTACAAATAAAAGCACACAACTCATATTTTAATATCAGTAGTCTTACCTTTCTAATGCAATGGATGTGCCCTTTCAATCCCCGCCGCAGCAGCCCCCGAGCTGGAGCTGGAAAGGAGGGTGGTCTCTCTCCAGCAGCTGCAGCCTTGGAGCTGGGGAAAATCACCTCTTTCTCTGGCTGCCGCAGCCCTGCACATCCCAAATTTCCCCCAGCCCCCTCTTCTCACCTCACTGCCCCCTCCCACCTACCTCCTATACCCCTCCACCCAAGATCACTACCTCACTTTACATGTCTTCTCCAGGGTTCAGGCACCGCTAATTAGGTGGGTGACCCTTCATTCTCTTGTGTGTAGCTGTCCAGGTGCGCACCTTAGAGGGAACTATCCAGGGACCACCTGAATGGAGCTCGTGGACCACTGGTGGTCCACGGACCCCAGTTTGAGAACCTCTGCTCTAATAATAAGAATATAATAGTAGGGATATATTACTGACAACCCGACCAGGATGATAACAGCTATTGTAAAATGCTCAGGGAGATTAGAGAGGCTTCTAAAATAAAAAAAAGCTCAATGATAATATATGTGGGATTTCAACTATTCCCATACTGACGGGGTACATGTCACCTCAGGACAGGATGCAGAGATAAAGTTTCTTGACACCTTAAATGACTGCTTCTTGGAGCAGCTGGTCCTGGAACCCATCAGAAGAGACACAATTCTTGATTTAGTCCTAAGTGGAGCACAGGATCTGGTCTTCTTGGTAATAGTGACGATAATATAATTAAATTTAACATCCCTGTGGCAGGGAAAACACCACAGCAGCCAACACTATAGCATTTAATTTCAGAAAGGGGAACTACACAAAAATGAGGAGATTAGTGAAACAGAAATTAAAAGCTACAGTGCCAAAAGTGAAATTTCTGCAAGCTGCATGGAAACTTTTTAAAGACACCACAATAGAGGCTCAACTTAAATATATACCCCAAATAAAGAAAAACATAATAAGAGAACAAAAAAAGTGCCATTGTGGCTAAACAACAAAGTAAAATAAGTAGTCAGAGGCAAAAAGTGGAAAAAGTGGAAGTCAAATTCTAGCGAGGAAAATAGAAAGGAGCATAAACTCTGGCAAATGAAGTGCAAAAATATTAGGAAGGCCAAAAAAGAATTTGAAGAACAGCACGCTAAAGACTCAAAAAGTAATAGTAAAAAAAAATATAAGTAGGAAGCCTGCTAAACAACCAGTGGGACCACTAGACAATTGAGATGCTAAATGAGAGTTCAAGGACGATAAGGCCATTGCAGAGAAACTATATGAATTATTTGCATCAGTCTTCCCGGCTTGGGATGTAAGGGAGATTCCCAAACCTGAGCCATTATTTTTAGGTGACAAATCTGAGGTATCATTACAGGAGGTTTCGGAACAAATTGATAAATTAAACAGTAATAAGTCACCAGGACCAGATGGTATTCATCAAAGCGTTTTGAAGGAAATCAAATGTGAAATTTCAGAATTTTTAACTGTAGTCTGTAACCTATAATTTAAATCAGCTTCTGTACGAAATGACTGGAGGATAGCTAATGTGATGTTAATTTTTAAAAAGGGCTCCAGAGGTGATCCTGGCAATTATAGGCCGGTATGCCTGACTCAATACCAGGAAAACTGATTGAAACTATAGTAAAGAACTAAATTGTCAGACACAAAGATGAACATAATTTGTTGGGAAAATCATGCTTCAAAAATCTACTACAATTTTTTGAGGGAGTCAACAAGAACATGGACAAAGGTGATCCAGTGGATATAGTGATTTTCAGAAAGCCGTTGACAGGGTCCCTCAACAAAGGCTCTTAAGCAAAGTAAGCTGCCATGGGATAAGAGGGAAGGTCCTCTCATGGATTGGTAACTGGTTAAGATAGGAAACAAAGGATAGGAATAAAAGGTCAGTTTTCAGAATGGAGACAGGTAAATAGTGGTGTACCCCAGGGATCCGTACAAGGACTAGTACTGGTCAACATATTCATAAATGATCTGGAAAAGGGGTTAAACAGTGAGGTGCAAAAATTTGCAGACAATACAAAACTACTCAAGATAGTTAAGTCCCAGGCAGACTGTGAAGAGCTGCAAAAGGATCTCTCAAGACTGGGTGACTGGGCAACCAAATGGCAGATGAAATCCAATGTTGATAAATGCAAAGTAATGCACATTGGAAAGCATAATCCCAGCTATACATATAAAATGATGGGGTCTAAATTAGCTGTTACCACTCAAGAAAGAGATCTTGGAGTCATTGTGGATAGTTCTCTGAAAATATCCACTCAATGTGCAGGGGCAGTCAAAAAAGCAAACAGAATGTTGGGAATCATTAAGAAAGGGGATAGATAATAATGCAGAAAATATCATATTGCCTCTATATAAATCCATGGTATGCCCACATTTTGAATATTGTGTGCAGATATGGTTGCCCCATCTCAAAAAAGATATATGAGATTTGGAAAGGGTTCAGAAAAAGACAACAAAAATTATTAGAGGTATGAAATGGCTTCTGTATGAGGACAGATTATAATATTGAGACTTTTCAGCTTGGAAAAGAGACAACTAAGGGAGAATATGATAGAGCTCTATAAAATCCTGACTGGTGTGGAGAAAGTAAACAAGGAAGTGTTATTTACTCCTTATCATAACAAAAAAACCGGGGGTCAGCAAATAAAATGAATAGGCTGCAGGTTTAAAAAAAACAAAAGGAAGTGAACTGTAGCACACGAAAGCTTATGCTGAAATAAATTTGTTAGTCTCTAAGGTGCCACAAGTACTCCTGTTCTTTTTGCGGATACAGACTAACACGGCTGCTACTCTGAAACCAGTCAAACAGTGGAACTCTTTGCCAGAGGATGTTGTGAAGACTATAACAGGGTTCAAAAAAGAACTATATAAATTCATGGAGAATATGTCCATCAATGGCTATTAGTCAGAATGGGCAAGGATGATGTCCCTAGCCTCTGTTTGCTAGAAGCTGGGAATGAACAACAGGGAATGGATCACTTGATGATTACCTGTTCATTCCCTCTGAGGCACCTGGCATTGGCTATTGTCAGAAGACAGGATACTGGGCTAGATGGACCTTTGATCTGATGACCCCGTAGGGCTGAATCTTATGCTCTTACTTGTCTCTCACTGAGATTTTTAGTAGACTATAATATGCCACATTCACAAATTATATGAGGTACAGAATTCAGCACTTTTCTTTTTTGGTTATAAATGTTTGGTTATAAAATGTAAAAATCTTCTAAATTACAGAAATAACATCAGACATTTCATATATATTACTGTGGAGGATCCCTGGTCCCTTTTCTTTTTGGTCTCCTTACAGCTCTCCACATACTTAAAATGGTTGCTTGGTTTGCCAGAGGCCCAATTTCTAGTTGTACTTTCTTGAGTCACCTTGAACAATTAATCCTCCGGTCCTTAATAGTTAAACCATTCAAATACTTGTAGGAGGTATTTAATTAAGGTGGATTTTATTCCTAGATTCTCAATAAATACAGTGCTGATGAAGATGAGGCTTCTGATAAACTCATAAAATGGAGGAGCCCAAGGTTCTACATGCAGGAAATGAAATAAAATAAAGATTCAATAACTCTCATAATCTGTATCAGGAATTTTTTCCTGAAGAGTTTGTTTACCTCTACAACTGTGCATATTTTCTTACTCTAAAAGATCAGAAGTAGAAGTCTCTACATGACTCTCTCAACATACTTTGTAGAGTTTCACTTACTTTGTTGGTAGCTGGAATCACTAGCACAGAACAAGTTAATGGATAAAGATGTTTCTATAAAATTTGTGAAACAAGCGTGACTCATTTCAATCTCTTTACAGGACAAAGTGATACAGGGGACTGGACTAGATGACCTCTTGAGGTCCCTTCCAGTCCTATAATTCTATGATTCTATGATACTTCCTGAATGAAAATTGTGAAAGAGTAAGGGAATCATATATTGGGGGCAAGAAACTGCTGAGCTTCAGTTCATCTGCAAATTTGACACCATCAGCTCAGGATTAAACAAAGACTGTGAATGGCTAGCCAACTACAAAACCAGTTTCTCCTCCCTTGGTGATCACACCTCAACTGCTAGAAGAGGGCCTCATTCTCCCTAATTGAACTAACCTAGTTATCTCCAGCCTGATTCTTGCTTGCATACATATACCTGCCTCTGGAAATTTCCAGTACATGCATCCGACGAAGTGGGTATTCACCCACGAAAGCTCATGCTCCAATATGTCTGTTAGTCTATAAGATGCCACAGGATTCTTTGCTGCTTTTACAGATCCAGACTAACACGGCTACCCCTCTGATACTGCTCTACAGAGACTCCTCTATTTCTCTGCTGCTGTTGATATTAATGTTTGTGTTTCCATGATTCTGCCCTTTCCTGATTCTCCTCTTACCTATCTGACTACTCCCACAATGTTATCTTCAGTGAATCCTCTTGCTCTTGCTTCTCTCCTTCTTGGTGTTCCACTGAGCTCTGTACTTGGTCCTTCTTCTTTTTTTCATTTTACATTAATCTCTGGTGACCTTATCTGCTCTTGTGATCTCCATGGCATTATCATAACCTCTACACTGATCCCTCGCTTATCTACCTTTCCAACTCTAATTTTTTCTCTGACCCTCCGCACTCTGTCTAAACTCACTTCTTGGCTCATTTTTCCAACATCTCTTCCTGGATTTCCTGCTGCCTTCTCAAATTAAACATGGCTAAAGCAGAAATTCGTCTTTCCTCCAAAGCCCTCTCCTCTTCCTCCTTCATTCCATTTGCATTAATAATACCACCTTCCTCTCTTCCATGCAGAATTATGACCTTGTGAGTCATTATCCAGTCCCCTTTTTATTTTCCCCCACAACAAAGAAGTTATTGCCAACTATTGTGACTTCTTTCCCTACAGCATATCAGTACTTCATCCCTTCAGCTGAAATGCTTGCTCATGGCTTAGTTATTTCTTGACTTGACTTCTGCAACCTCTTTATCTCTTGCCTTCCTGTTAATCGTTTTACACCCTTCCAGTGAAATCCAGAATATACCTTCCTCGTATACTGTTCAGTCCACCTTATTACTTTATTCAAATGCTTCCATGGGTACCTCTTGACATATGGAATGAAATTTAGGATTCTTGCCCTTGATTTTGGACTAAGCACAACTGTTCCTCTTTATATCTTTGCTCTCATTTCTTATTTTAATCCATCTTGTCCCTTTCACACCTCCAAATATACCAGTCTCCCTGCTCCATTTATTTCCTTCTCCCATTCTCACCTTGAATGTATTGAAAAATCTTCCTATTCCAGCATAGTAGGTCTCCCACAGTCTCATCTTTTAAATCTCATCTGAAAACTCACTTATACTGTGAAGTCTTCCACTGTAAACACATGCAGATACGGGGAAACTTAAATTTGAAGGACCTGAATTTCAAAAAGAGAAGAAACTTGACATTTGATTTGGAGGGGAAGAGAAATCATCTGTTCATACAACTTTGCATTTGAAAGCCTTGCCATGGAAGTGAAGTCCCAAAAGGGATTTAAAAAAACAGGGTGCACTAGAAATATTTTTTATTTAAGGTAACAAATAAAAACATACAAAAACGTGGTAATAGTCTCAAACTCTCTGACTCTCTACTCCAAGTACATTCTTGTCTGAATGTCGTTCATGTGTTTTAGACTCTAAAATCCCCAGGGAAGACTTTCAACAGCTTCAAAGTACACATGGGAATTTCTAGTGAATTGGTATTAGAAAGGACATTCACGATGTCTTGGAACAAAACAAATCCACTTCTAATGTGAGGATTTTTCAAGCTGGTCCTATCCTTTTTGCAGTCAAAGACACTGGACCAGATCTTCAACTAGTGGAAATAGGTGTAGCTCCACTGACTTTAATGCAACTGTACTGATATATACCATATGAACATCTGAAGCATTAGTTTAGGTGTCAAGAGTCAAAAAGTATGCCCATGGAATTATACTTTGATGTTTGTATCCTTGTTAAAATAAAAGAGATACGCAAGTAGCTCTGTACATGTTGCATATTTTGACTGGGGAATAGGTTACTATTCATATAAGCTGGTATTCACAATAAAGAAAGAAAACTTAATTATATTTTAATTATGGAAAAAAAATTAATTGGCCATTTCATAACAATATGCTAAATTGCCCATACAACAAAATCTTTCTGTATGCATGAGCACTAGGCAATAGCCTTCTGCCTGCATGAGAACTAGATAAAGTCACCCATAAAGAAAATATTATTTGATTATTTATATGGAAAGTAATACTAAGTAAAGATGGAATCACTTTAATATGACATAATATTTTCTAGCAGCTTGTATCATGCAGTATACATCAAATCTATATTCTATTCCAAAACCAAAAAATCTTGTTTAAAAAAACATAGTTTAGGTTGCTAAGCAATGATGTAGTTACCTACCACACCACTTACAAAACTTAAGCTCTGAAAATCAAGAAAATGGCTAGATAGGACAAAAAAAAAAATTCGTGCTGTCCATATAATAAACCAACACACTTTCTTGCTAAATAGAAATATTTTATCATGACACAATAAACTTAATTCTGACCCAGGGATTTTTGGTGTTTTCTTTATGTATTAGTTTGATTATTTTGATTTCATTATTTTAATATTTGCTTGTAATTAAAGAAGTCCCCACCCTTGAAGCCCTGCTCTGCTTCCTTCAACTTCATCACCACCTAGTTGTCAGGAGACCACTTTATAGCTCTAACTCAGATATGGTGTAAGCAGTGGTGAGCAACCTGCAGTGCACGCTGCATGTGGTTCAGAAGGGTAATCCGCTGCTGGGCGGTGATACAGTTTGTTTACATTGACTGTCTGCTGGCATGGCCCCCTGCAGCTTCCATTGGCTGCTGTTCACTGTTCCTGGCCAATGAGAGCTGCAGGAAGCCAGGGCCGGCTCTAAGCACCAGCATTCCAAGCCTGTGCCTGGGGCAGCACTTTTCAAGGGGCAGCATTCTGGCTTTTTTGGGGCGGCACTCTGGCTTTTTTGTTGTTGTTTTTGCTTCAGTGGCGGCACTCTATTTTTTTTTTTTGGTGGAGGGGCAGCAAAAAACCTGGAGCCAACCCTGCGGGAAGCAGTGGCCAGCACATTCCTGTGGCCTGCCACTTCATGCAGCTCCCATTGGCTGGGAACAGCAAAACGTGGACACTGGGAACTGCGGGGGCCATGCCTGCAGATGGTTAACATCAGCAAAATGTCTCACAGCCCGCAATCAACTTTTCCTGATGGGCCGCATGCGGCCTGCAGGCCACAGGTTGCTCACCACTGGGCTAAAGGGAAGTGCTACTTCTTTTCCTCTTTCCTCTCCATCTCTCTCCAAAAGCAGGTCTGAGCAACAGGGATGTCATGACAACACAGACAGCTTATTTCAAGGAAATGAATGTTTGATGACACTGAAACTTTCTCTTGCTGAGCTCAACCTTACCTATTATCATCAGTGTTCCTCTTTTTACTATTTCCATTGGTGCTATGCCGCCATAGTTCCAGCACATCCACAACAACTCCAGAAACACACTGCTCCAGCATTACCCATTCCCAGGAGTCAACCAGATTACAGCTCCAAAAAGGTATCCAGTAGACTTGCCTTTCCCATGGCATCTGTCAAACCAGAAAATCATTCCTCCATTCTGTTCATCCTATGGAACCATCAACTTCATTACCGACTGTGGTTCAAATTGGGAGGAATGGTTCAAGGAAACAGAAAAGCAGACAAGGAAAACCAGATCCCAGACACCTAACACCTGTGCAGGACAACTAGCAAGGCACAGGTTGAAAGCAGACAGCACGAAACAAGGAAAACTAAAGGTGATGCTGATCAATGCAAGATCTGCTGTTAACTGTGGTGTATTAAGAACTCTGTTGGAATTTCAAACTAGCACTTTAAGAAAGTACGTGGGAGTTCCCTGGTCCTGATTCAGGCTAGATGGCTCTATAGGGACGCATGTGAGCAACAGTCAGTTTGCAGCCAGCCAGCCTAGAGTAAGGTGGGGTGAGTAGTGCCTCTCTATTTTAGGGAGCAGCCAGCTTTGTCCCTCTGTTTTTGAGTTCTTGCATGTAATAATTCTGAATCATAAGAAATAAAGTAGTGTTACATTGCAACCTTCCATTGAGCATATTTTATGTTTTTATCTAACTTCTCTGTTTGTATCCTGTGAAACACAGTAACAAACAATGAACAATCCACAACCTTATTGCAATGATGCATCCAATATAGTTTGCATCATTGAGACCTGGATGAATGACACTGTGAGCCCTGTGCTAGCTCAGCTCATCCCCACAGCATACTCAGTACATCACATACCTTGACAGGGAGAGAAAGCAGGTGGCATCGCATTCATCTTCTGGGCAATCATCAGTACAAGGCAAGGGCGTCAGGAAAGACAACTTCATTCAAATTCATTCTTTTGACAGTAGACTCCAGAGCCATAGCTAACAGATTTTATGCTGATTTACAGACCCCCATAGAATAAAGGATTCATAAAGGAGCTCACTGAAACATTGTCACCGATAGTGGTGAAATGCCCCAGACCTATCTTCCTGGTGTAAGTTACAGCAGTCTAAGATTTTCCCTAAGGGATCTTGCACCAATGGATTATTGGTGTAGCATGACAATGCGCCACCATACTGCTGCCCTCTGGCATGCCTCTACTTTTCCCTAACATTCTTCTTTGGTAGGAGAGGGGAAAGGCAGCTGGCATAGGACGCAGTTTGGCTTACTTAACACCAGTGGGGAATTCTTCTCTATCAGAGTGATTCTTGGCTGGTGAATTACAGCCAGAATCAGGGCTCGTTGGGTCCCTGAGAGCACTATCAGAGCATAATGCAGAATCTGGCCCGGACTGTTCATTATGAAGTCAATGGAAGAGTTATAATATTCTTAACTATTCATTTCTTTGCTTTTAAGTGCTTGTGTCCTGTAAATCATGTGGTAGGTAACTAGACTGCTGTCTCTTGACAACAGCATAAGCGTTTCTTTAATTTCCTAGGGGAGCATTTTGTTTTGTTTTCTGCTTTTTTTAACAGCTTTCATTTCTTTTTTAGTGTGAGTAATTGAGGACACCATTTTTAACATGTTGATAAATAAAATGGCAAAGGTCACCAGTTTATTATGTATCAGAGGGGTAGCTGTGTTAGTCTGGATCTGTAACAGTAGCAAAGAATCCTGTGGCACCTTATAGACTAACAGACATTTTGGAGCATGAGCTTTTGTGAGTGAATACCCACTTCGTCAGATGCATGTAGTGGAAATTTCCAGGGGCAGGTATATATATGCAAGCAAGCTAGAGATAATGAGGTTAGGTCAATCAGGGAGGATGAAGCACTGTTCTAGCACTTGAGGTGTGAAAACCAAGGGAGGAGAAACTGGTTTTGTGGTTGGCAAGCCATTCACAGTCTTTGTTTAATCTTGAGCTGATGGTGTCAAATTTGCAGATGAACTGAAGCTCAGCAGTTTCTCTTTGAAGTCTGGTCCTGAAGTTTTTTTGCTGCAGGACGGCCACTTTAAGGTCTGCTGTAGTGTGGCCAGGGAGGTTGAAGTGTTCTCCTACAGGTTTTTATATATTACCATTCCTAATATCTGATTTGTGTCCATTTATCCTTTTCCGTAGAGACTGTCCAGTTTGGCTGATGTACATTGCGGAGGGGCATTGCTGGCATATGATGGCGTATATTACTTTGGTGGACGTGCAGGTGAATGAACCGGTGATGGTGTGGCTGATCTGTTTAGGTCCTGTGATGGTGTCGCTGGTGTAGATATGTGGGCAGAGTCGGCATCGAGGTTTGTTGCAACTGCTAGAACAGGGCCTCATCCTCCCTGATTGAACTAACCTCATTATCTCTAGCTTGCTTGCATATATATACCTGCCCCTGGAAATTTCCACTACATGCATCTGACAAAGTGGGTATTCACTCACGAAAGCTCATGCTCCAAAACGTTTGTTAGTCTATAAGGTGCCACAGGATTCTTTGCTGCTTTTACAGTTTATTAGACAAAACGTGTGAGAGACACGGTCCAAGGTAAAAGTGGTCCTTGCAGAGCTATGTTTCATTCCATCAATGGGAGTTTTGTCACTCACTTCAAATGGGGCAGGATGCTAGCTTCAAGTTATACCTGAGAAATATGCACATTCCCTAGGTAGCAAAGGTCTGAATCTCACAGATACAGCAGTTCACCAGCTGAATCAGAATATGGCCCAAAATGTTGATGGCTGGTCTGCCTCAATATAAAGGGACTAAAATGTAAAGAAAAATCATGTAGAAGGTATTTTAAGGGGAATTCAATTAATTAGTCCAATTAACAAGTTTGCAGAATTGTTGGAGCTTTGTTGGTCCCAGAATATGAGGGAGAAAATGTAGGTGAGGTGATATCTTTTATTGGATCCACTTCTGTTGGTGGAAGGGACAAGCTTCCAAATGTCACAGGGCTCATCCTCAGGTCAGGCAGAAAAGCTTATCCCTTCCACCAACAGAAGTGGGTCCAATAAAAGACATTACCTCACCTCCCTTGTCTTGCTTACATATCACATGTGGCAGATATCAAGGTGATTTTTGCACCATAAAAAAATATTTAAATACAGTGGGCCAGAGCCTAAGTTGACATACACTGGTGTGACCTCATTGACTTCAGTGCAGTCGTACTGATTTACACCAGCCAAGGATTCAGCCCAGTGACACTTTACTATATAAATATATGAATAAAATTACACTATTGTCTGTGATTTCAAGGCACAAAACTATGAGAATGGTTTCCACGCTTGTATATTTTCAGGGCACTGTCCAAAAGCTCTGTTCAGGCATGACAGCTTAGTTCCTCTCATTTTAAGCACAGTTAGCTGAGTCACATACTTAAGTCTATCAAGCATTTATAGCTTGGCTCTTATTTTAAAGGTTGATTGTTATGCCCTGAAATTTTATTTTCCAAAATCCCACAAATACCACAGCCTTTAATTTTGTTTTCATTATTAAAATAGAAAATTGAAGTACTTTGTTTCATCACCCACAATCTCACAACTACAAATTTCCCAGATATTTTTGTCCCTGAATTGGCACAGGATATTTTCAAAGTCATTCTAAAATAACAAGCTAGGTTTCTGGGCCCACGCTTGTCAGGTATGTCTGCTCAAAACAAGATAAATCTTGGTATAATCACAGCAAAGACCTTTTTCTTCTGAGACACTCTAAAAATAGTTTGTTTTATAAAAAATGTTCCAGGTCTTTATTTAATACAACATATTGTTTCTTGAAGAAAAGAGAAGCATTACAAACAATTAAGGGTGCTCCCATTGCTACCCTTTGGTAACAGGTTTCAGAGTAGCAGCCGTGTTAGTCTGTATCTGCAAAAAGAAAAGGAGTACTTGTGGCACTTTACGCCTGGTCTACACGACACGTTTATACTGAATTTAGTAGCGTTAAACCAATTTAACCCTGCACCCGCCCACACAATGAAGCCCTTTATATCAATATAAAGAGCTCTTAAAACCGATTTCTGTACTCCTCCCTGACGAGGGGAGTAGCGCTGAAATAGGTATTGCCATGTCGGATTAGGGTTAGTGTGGCCGCAATACGATGGTATTGGCCTCTGGGAGCTATCCCACAGTGCACCATTGTGACTGCTCTCGAAAGCCATCTGAATTCGGATGCACTGGCCAGGTAGACAGGAAAAGCCCCGTGAACTTTTGAATTTCATTTCCTGTTTGGCCAGCGTGGAGAGCTCACCAGCACATGTGACCATGCAGAGCTCATCAGCACAGGTAACAATGCAGTCTCCTGAGAATTGAAAAAGAGCTTCAGCATGGACTGCACGGGAGCTACTGGATCTGATCGCTGTATGGGGAGAGGATTCCATGCTAGCAGAACTCCGTTCCAAAAGACAAAATGAAAAAACATTTGAAAAAATTTCCAAGGCCATGATGCAGAGAGGCCACACCAGGTACTCAGTACAGTGCCGTGTGAAAGTTAAGGAGCTCAGACAAGCCTACCAGCAAATGGAAAGTCTGGGGCAGGGCCAAAAACATGCTGCTTCTATGCTGAGCTGCATGCAATTCTAGGGGGGTCCGCCACCACTACCCCACCCCTGTCCGTGGATTCCGAGATGGGGGTGGTAATCGCAACCATGGCCGAGGACTCTGTGGATGAGGAAGATGAGGAGGAAGAGGAGGACGAGCTTGTAGAGAGCACACAGCACTCCATTTTCCCTGACAGCCAGGAGCTTTTTCTCAGCCTGATGGAATTACCCTCCCAGCCCTCCTAAGCAACTATCTCAGACAATGAAGCCATGGAAGGGACGTTTGGTGAGTGTACCTTGTAAATATAAGACATGGTTTAAAAGCAAGCGTTTTTTAGTGATTAATTTGCCCTGAGGACTTGGGATGCATTTGCAGCCAGTACAGTTACTGTAAAAGTCTGTTAACATGTCTGGGGATGGAGCGGAAATCCTCCAGGGACATCTCCATGAAGCTCTCCTGGAGGTACTCCAAAAGCCTTTGCAGAAGGTTTCTGGGCAGCGCTGCTTTATTCCATCCTCCATGGTAGGACACTTGACCACGCCATGCATGTAGCAAGTAATCTGGTATCATTGCATGACAAAGCCTAGCTGTGTATGGCCCCGGTGATTGTTGGCATTCAAGCAACATCCGTTCTTTAACTCGCTGTGTTATCCTCAGGAGAGTGACATCGTTCATGGTAACCTGGTTGAAATTCAGGAATTTAAGTAAGGGGACAGAGATGGCCATTCCTACTGGGCTGTTTGCCTGTGGCTTAAAAGAAATCCTTCTCTGAAGGTAGCCAAGAGAGGGAAGGGGGGGCACGATTGGCGCTGAGCTTTTCCGCGTTTGGCTAGCAGGGATCTTTCCTGCTACCAGCCACGCAGTTGCAGGGGAGGGGGGAGGAAAGGGGGGTGTTTAGCAGTGATCTTCCATGATACCAGCCATGGGGTGGTTTCTGCTGCTGCACGTTAACAGGAAAGAAGCAGCACTCAATGGGCTTTGCTTGCTATTTGGGAAAGGAGGGCACTGGATAGACGAAGGCTGCAGAAGATAAAAGACAATGGCTTACCATGGCCGCATGCAAGCCGAATTCTGCTGCCTGGACCTGCGTCTGTGATCTGTAACACCAAAGCCACAGGCACTCAATATTAAGATGCAAAATGTGACCTTGTAGTGAAAACATATGTGCTATGTAAGGTGAATAGTGTTGTTCACCATGAACGAGTATGACCATTGTTCTCTAAAATGTATCTTTTAAAATACTTCTCTCTCTTTTTTCCCCTCTCTCATGCAGCTGCAAATTTTTCAAGCCTCCCTACTCCGTCCCGACGGCTATCTCAGATAAGGCGGCGGAAAAAAAAGATGCAAGCAGAAATGTTTTCGGAAATCATGAAAGTGACTCGCAATGAAAGAGCTCATCTGAATGAGTGGAAGGACGTGGTAGCAAAATACCGGAAAGATGCCAGTGACCGTGAGGACAGGAGGGACCAACGTGAGGACAGGAGAGATGCTTGAGATGAGAGGTGGTGGCAGGAAGATCAGCAGTGGCAGGATACAGTTCTGGGGCTGCTGCATGATCAAACTGACATACTCTGGCTTAAGGTGGAGCTTCAGGAATGGCAGCAGGATCACAGAGTGCCGCTGCAGCCCCTGTATAACCACCCTCCCCCCTCACCATGTTCCTTAGCCTCCTCACCCGCCAGACGAGTAAGAACTCATTGGGGTAGGCTCCGTGTACCCTCTCACTCCACTCCAGTGGACAGCTCAACCAAAAGGCTCTCATTATTATGAAATTATTTTAGTGGCCTTTTCCTTCTCTACTATTCTCCTCCCAAATCCCACTTGGGCTACCTTGTCAGCTCTCTCCCTCTTTTTATAATTAAATAATAAAGAATACATGATTTTTAAATGAGAGTGACTTTATTTCCTTAGAAAGCAAGCTGTGATTGAAGGGGCGGGGGGTGACTTACAGGGCATGAGTCAATAAAGGGGGGAGGTGGTATCATCAAGGAGAAACAAACACAATTACACTATACCCTGGCCACTGATGAAACTGGTTTTCAAAGCTTCTCTAATGCGCACCGCTTCCTGGTGTGCTCTTCTAATCGCCCTGGTGTCTGGCTGTGCATAATCAGCGGCCGGGTGATTTGCCTCAGCCTCCCACCCTGCCATAAAGGTCTCCCCCTTACTCTCACAGGGATTGTGGAGTACACAGCAAGCAGCAACAACATTGGGGACATTGGTTTGGCTGAGGTCTGAGCAAGTCAGTAATGTGCGCCAGCGCGCCTTTAAACGGCCAAATGCACATTCTACCACCATTCTGCACTTGCTCAGCCTGTAGTTGAACAGCTCCTGACTACTGTCCAGGCTGCCTGTGTATGGTTTCATGAGCCATGGCATCAAGGGGAAAGCTGGGTCCCCCAGGATAACGACACATATTTCAACATCTCTAACTGTTATTTTCTGGTCTGGGAAGTAATCCCTTTGCTGCAGCCATTTAAACAGAGTAGTGTTCCTGAAGATGTGAGTGTCATGAACCCTTCCCGACCATCCCACGTAGATGTTGGTGAAACGTCCCTTGTGATCCACCAGTGCTTGCAGCAACATGGAAAAGTACCCCTTGCGGTTTATGTACTGGATGTACTGGTGCTCCGGTGCCAAGATAGGGATATGTGTTCCATCTATTGCCCCCTCACACTTAGGGAATCCTATTGCAGCAAAGCCATCCACTATGACCTGCCCATTTCCCACAGTCACAACCTTTCGTAGCAGCAGCTTAGTGATTGCTTTGGCTACTTGCATCACAGAAGCCCCCACAGTAGATTTTCCCACTCCAAATTGATTCCCGACTGACCCGTAGCTGTCTGGCGTTGCAAGCTTCCAGTGGGCTATTGCCACTCGCTTCTCAACTGTGAGGGCTGTTCTCATCTTTGTATTCTGGCGCTTCAGGGCAGGGGAAAGCAAGTCACAAAGTTCCATGAAAGTGCCCTTACGCATGCGAAAGTTTCACAGCCACTGGGAATCGTCCCACTCCTGCAACACTATGCGGTCCCACCAGTCTATGTTTGTTTCTTGGGCCCAAAATCGGCATTCAATGGCTAGAACCTGCCCCATTACCAGCAGGATCTCCAAAGCGCAGGGGCCTGCAGTTTGACAGAATTCTGTGTCCATATACTCATCACTCTCGTCGCCGTTCTGCCGTAGCCACTGCCTCCTCGCCTGGCTTTGCAGGTCCCAGTTCAGCATTGACTGCATAAGAATGCGGAGGAGTTTAAAATGTCCATGATTGCTGTCTTGAGCTCAGCAGGGTCCATGCTTGCCGTGGAATGGCGTCTGCACAGTTCACCCAGGAAAAAAGGCGCGAAATGGTTGGCTGCTGCTGCTTTCATGGAGGGAGGGGTGAGGCTGTACCCAGAAGCACCAATGGCAATGTTTTTTGCCCCATCAGGCACTGGGATCTCAACTCAGCATTCCAATGGGCAGGGGAGAGTGCAGGAACTGTGGGATAGCTATGGGATAGCTACTTACAGTGCAACGCTCAGGAAATTGATGCTAGCCTTGGTACATGGACGCACAGCGCTGAATTAATGTGCTTAGTGTGGCCGTGTGCACTCGACTTAATACAATCTGTTTTTAAAAAATGGTTTCTGTAAAATCAGAATAATCCCTTAGTGTAGACATACCCTTGGAGACTAACAAATTTATTTCAGCATAAGCTTTCGTGGGCTACAGCTCACTTCTTCAGATGCATAGAATGGAACACACAGACAGGAGATATTTATACATACAGAGAACATGAAAAGGTGGAAGTACGCATACCAACTGGAAGAGTCCAATCAATTGAGATGAGCTATCGTCAGCAGGAGAAAAAAAACAAAAAAAAACAACCTCTGAAGTGATAATTGAGATGATCCATAGAAGGTGTGAGGAGAACTTAACATAGAGAAAAACAATTAGTTAGTGTAATGACCCAACCATTCCCAGTCTCTGTTAGGTTTAAGCTATTCTCATAGCCAACGTTGAGTATCTTAGATTGATTCCTCCCCACCCACCTCCAGTGTAGACCAGGCCTTAGAGATATAGAAAATAAAGTGACATATAGCGGCTGATTTTGAGAAGGGACCCATTGGGAAGGTGCACAGTGGGCGTTCGATTCTCAAAATCAGGCCTATGGTCTGGAAGAGGTAAACAGATCATTTCTCTGTTTTTCTAAGATGCTAACCTTTTAGGGCCCTAATTTGCGAGATGCTTAGTACCTCCTGAGAGATACAGAAAGCCCTCTCCTCCCATGAAAATAAATCGGAGGACAGGGGTTGGCAAACTACAGCCTGGGGGCCTCATCCAGCACGCCAGTCATTTTGATCCAGCCCTCGAGCTCCTGCCAGGGAATGTGGTCTGGGGCTTGCCACATCCATAGGTGCTGACTCCATGGGTGCTCTGGGGCTGGAGCACCAATGGGGAAAAGTTGGTGGGTGATCTGCACCCACTAGCAGCTCCCTGCTCCCCTCCCCCACCCCATCTCACCTCCACCTCTGCTGTGCCTCTGCCTCCTCCTCTTAGTGTGCCACATCCCCGCTTCTCCTCCCAGTGCTTGCCACGGCAAAACAGCTGTTTCACAGCAGCAAGCGCTGGGAGGGAGGGGGAGAAGGGGGAATGTAGCACGCTTGGGGAAGAGCCAGGGCCAGGCTGGGGATTTCGAGAAGGAGTCCAATGAGACAGTGAAGGGCCGAGTTGGGGTGGGGACTTTGGGGAAGGGGTTGGAATGGGGTCAGGGAAGGAGTGGGGCAGGGGTGGAGTTGGGGGGATCAAGCACTCACCGGTGCTTGGAAAAGTTGGCACTTATGGCCCCACCCCAGAGTTTGCATCCCCAGCGAGAGCCCTCACCCCCTCCCATACTCCAACCCTCAATTTCACGAGCATTCATGGCCTACTATACAATTTCCATACTCAGATGTGGCCCTCAGACCAAAAAGTTTGCCCACCCCTGTCCTAGGACCTGGCTTATGATTTGCAGCCCAGCTACATGGGAGATGTGTTGAGAAGTTATATATCCTGATCTTGTGCAATATGAAGAGCATGTTGTGTAAAACCACATTTTGAAAATGATAAAGATGACACCTTATGAGAAGTTGTAGTTCTGACCTGTTACAGCTCCCACTGGTGCTCGATTGCCATCCTCACAGCTTTCAAGTCTAGGATAGCAGAACTCCAGCAGTGAAATGCTACAAGTTTCATATTTTATGAATGGTGTTTGAAATCATTGTTAAATGACAATAAAAGTAAATAAATAAACCAACAAACAGGTGGGGAAAGAACAGCTACAGTCAAATAAGGATATTAGACCTATTTACAATCGATTCTTCTTAAAATAGTCATACTTGGCACTTATAATAAAACCGGTTACTTTTATCCAAAAGCTTCAATATTCTTTATGAACTTTAATTAATTGAGACTCACAACACCCCAAGAGACAGGTAAGAATTTTAATCATTATGCAAATGGATAATTGGAGGCACAGAGATTAAATGGCCAAGGTGACAATTAATGGCAATGTGTGGAACAGAACTGAAGAGTTTTATGCTGTTGACCCCAGCTCTAATTGCTAGACAACTCTCACTCATCACTTATTGTTCTCTGTTGGCATCTAAAATTGTTCTTGTAATTGGTTCCTTAGTTACAGAGCATCACTAAACTCTTCTAATTTAGCTGTTGTTCAGTTCATGCAGTACTAAGGGAAAGAACATAAAACTAATAAATGTCAGAGGTGCATGAAAACATAAACAAACAAAATATTGCCAAACTTTTTCAAAGTTCAGAAGCAGTTTGATTTTGCTTAGGTTGGATTTTAGGCAAAGACTCTGACTCACCATTATTTATCCAAAACCTTTCACAATTTCTAGTGCAAGGACACTGCAGTCAAGGCTCCAGATATTCTCTACCTTAAAGGAATGGAAATGGCAGCCATTTTGAATAACACATTGTGACCTGTGATGGGGAAGTTCATTAAAGGAAGTAAGGAGATGCCTTGTACCCTCTTACCCCCCTGCTTGCACATGTGAGCTGGCTCCCCAGTCCCAGCTGAGTCCCATGTGGTATCATGTTAGTACAATATCAATACTATTTATATTATTTTTATTTTTATTTGATTTAGAATAACATGGATAGGTTCTGAGCACCATGACAACCACTGAAAATTAAAAAACATAATGCAATGCAATTAGCTCAGATCTTCTACTACAGTCCCATATTACTAGCATCATACATCAGACAATACCTTCATCTATTTACTTCTCTTCCAAGACCAGGTGAAGAAATGAGTCCTGTAGCATTCCCTGAAAGTTGTCAAATTCGGGATGTTTTGGACCAGGGCAGGAGAGGTTCCCGAGATCCACGGACCTTGTGGAGACTGCCCTACTAGCTCCCCACCACTTTATTATTTCAACAGTATTGAGCATCAGTACCTCCATAGACAGCAACTGCGGCAGTGCCTATCAGAGGACAGCTGGTCTCTCAATTCTAAATATACAGTATACGAAATACATATATATCCAAGCATTGAAAAAATCCTATAAATTTAATATCATAGTTAGAAACAACTGTCTAAACATTACAATGGTTTCAACAGAAATTAATCACATTTGTTATTTTGGATGCAATTTTAAATTACATTTGTTTTCTAAAGTGTTACAATAAATAGTTTAAATCAGTTTAGGTATTAAAGGTAACTTCTGATGGTACATTTTGCATTTTTTAAACAAGAAATGGTGAAAGTGTTGTTTTTAAATGTTTCAAACATCCTAACTCTTACCTAGCTACCTATGTTACTCTGGAAGCATGGAGAGTTCAGTCTCTGGGGAGAAGAGTGTAACTCCCTTAGGGCAGGGACTGTCTTTTTGTTCTGTATTTGTATATTGTTAAGCACAACGGGCTATTGTTCCATGATTATGGCTCCTCGATGCTACGGTAGTATAAATAATTAATAACATGCATCCGACGAAGTGGGTATTCACTCATGAAAGCTCATGCTCCAAAATGTCTGTTAGTTTGTAAGGTGCCACAGGACTCTTTGCTGCTTTTACAGATCCAGACTAACACAGCTACCCCTCTGATAATAAAAAGAATGATGATTATTGACAGCCGGCATAATGACATGGGGCAAAACATGGAATTGAGATGAGACGATACACCACACAACTTTTGTGACTGCTGAAAAATCATCACTTCTCAGTACGTCCATTAATTAAATATTTTCAACAGCTTATCATTAGTGTCTTCTAACAGCAGATGCTATATTATAAATTTAACCTGGCCAGAAAAATTACAGAATTGAGATTCAACTTACTTTTACCGCAATTCAAGGTTTCTTTTGGAGAATCAAAACATCACTGAGAATAAAAAACTGTCTTGAATAAATAAAAACAAGATCAATGATGACTATGTAGTCAAGATAATGGAATAAGAGGTTATGAAAAAATTGGGAAATTGAATGGGTGAAAGAAAGCTTTGTAATAAAGTCTCTAGAAAAGAATACCAATATTAACTCATACTTAAATAGTAAATTAAATTTAAAGTGGAGGTGGACGGTGTTCGCAGAAGACGATAAATAAGAAAGGAATATATGTTAAGAAACTTCAGCAGCTTCCAACTACTGGGTACTCAATAGTTTTGAAAAAGTACTTTTGAAAAGGCCTATGTGATTGGGCAACAAAATGGCAAATGAAATTTAATGTGGATAAATGTAAAGTAATGCACATTGGAAAAAATAACCCCAACTATACATACAATATGATGGGGGCTAATTTAGCTACAACTAGTCAGGAAATAGAACTTGGCGTCATTATGGAAAGTTCTCTGAAGACATCCATGCAGTGCGCAGAGGCAGTCAAAAAAGCAAACAGGATGTTAGGAATCATTAAAAAAAAGGGAGAGAAAATAAGATGGAGAATATCTTATTGCCTTTGTATAAATCCATGGTACGCCCATATCTTTAATACTGTGTACGACGGTGGTCTCCTCATCTCAAAAAAGACATACTGGCATTAGAAAAGGTTCAGAAAAGGGCAACTAAAATGATTAGGCGTTTGGAACTGGTCCCATATGAGGAGAGATTAAAGAGGCTAGGACTCTTCAGCTTGGAAAAGAGGAGACTAAGAGGGGATATGACAGAGGTATATAAAATCACTAGCGATGTGGATAAGGAAAAGTTATTTACTTATTCCCATAATACAAGAACTAGGGGTCACCAAATGAAATTAATAGGCAGCAGGTTTAAAACAAATAAAAGGAAGTTCTTCTTCACGCAGAGCACAGTCAACTTGTGGAACTCCTTACCTGAGGAGGTTGTGAAGGCTAGGACTAAAACAGCGTTTAAAAGAGAACTGGATAAATCCATGGTGGTTAAGTCCATTAATGGCTATTAGCCCGGATGGGTAAGTAATGGTGTCCCTAGCCTCTGTTCAGAGGATGGAGATGGATGGCAGGAGAGAGATCACTTGATCATGCCTGTTAGCTTCACTCTCTCTGGGGCACCTGGCATTGGCCACTGTTAGTACACAGGATACTAGGCTGGATGGACCTTTGGTCTGACTTGGTACTGCTGTTCTTATGTTCTTATGTACACACAAAAACCGAAGCTCTCCGTGCTGTGTATGACACAAAATCCAGTGGTACAGACTCTATACTCACAGCAGATGGTAACTGCTAAAAGTGGTATTCTCTTTTGCTGGACAGAACACTTTGATAGCCTCCTGAACTATCAATCCACTATTTCCAATGACGCCATCGATTCACTCCAGCACCATCCTATCCTGGAGGAGCTGTCTGTGCACCTTTCCTTAGATGAGATTACTAAGGCCATCAAGCATGGGCAAGTCTCCAGGCCCTGATGGCATTCCACCTGAAGTGTAGAAGTTTGGAGGTGTCCACATGGTCAGGAAACTCACCGGCCTCTTCAAGACTGTATGCAAACAGGAGTATGAGGAGGCTTTCATAGTCCAACTATACAAAAGGAAACATACCTAGCAGAATCTCACTGTTGTCTACAGCAGGGATGATCCTGGCACGAGATGTCTTCAACAGGCTCATCTCTCACGTAGTGGACTCGGTGTATCCAGAGACACAGTGTGGCTTTCATGCTGTTTGTGGCACCCTGGATGTGATTTTTGGAACCCCAGAAATATAAGGCAAGGCTTATGAACAGAATAAGGACCTGTGCATGGTGTTTGTTGACCTGACCAAGGGCTTTGACACAGGGAATCGCAAGGCATATGGAAATTCCTCCATAACTTTGGTTGGCCAGAGATGATGATTGCTCTTTTTATGATGTCATGATGGCCAGGGTGATGGGGTATGGTGACTCATCAGAAGGCTTCCCTGTCACCAATAGCACCAAAAAAGAATGTGTAATGGCTCCATTTCTCTGTGCCATTGTCTTTTCAGCCATGCTCTTGTTCATATTCCAGGACTGTGATAGAGGCATACACATTTGGTTTAGATTGGATAGAGGTCTTTCAATCTACAGCAGCTCAGGGTCCACACTAAGGTAACTGAACAGTTATTAAGAGAACTCCTGTTTGCTGACTACTATGCCCTCATTGCACACATGCTCAAGGACATTCAGCTTATTGTGCTCTGCTTTGCCTGTGCCTGAAAATGCTTCTGTTTCACAGTCAGCCGGAAATAGACAGAGGTCACGTACCAGCCAGCACCAGACAACACTATGATCCCATCGTCACAATTGACAATGTCTCTCAGCTTGATTAGGAAATTCTCCTACCTGGGTAGCATATTTTCCAACAATGCCCTGTTGTATGATTAGATCATTCTGTGCCTGGTGAAGGCCAGCTTGGCATTTGGCAGGCTAACTCACAGGCTCTGGAAGAAGTGTAGAGTCTGCCTCAGAATCAAGACAAAAATTTATTGAGCTGTTGTACTCACCTCACTCCTCTATGGGCTGTTAGACATGGACACTTTACTAATGCAACAAACAGATGCATAGCTTCCACCTTTGTTGCCTAAGATCCATCTGCAACATCAAGTGGAGGAAGTCCTGGAGAGGCGAAACATTCATGGCATTGAGGGTATGCTTAACAAGGCTCAATTTCACTAGGTCAGATCTATGATCGTCATGGAAGTTTCCTGTATACCAAAAGCAGTGTTCTACAGCCAGCTGAGCACAGTACCCACTTCAAGGGTTGACCCATCCTCAGATGCAAAGACATCTTGATGGCCAACGTCAAAGCATGCAAGATAGACATTAAAACCTGGGGGGAAAGTTGCACTGGACAGACCCAAATGGAGAGGTCTGTGCCATGAGGCTGTGTCTACTTTTGAGGAGTGGCACGTGAGGTCTTTGCAGGAGAAGAGAGCACATTGTAAGGCCAATGCAAACCCTCCTCTCAACTGCAACTGCATTTGCAATCTGTGATTTGACTTGCTTCCCATGTGAAAAGGAATAAAAACAAATAAACCCAAATTAAGTCAATACTCGCCAGACACTCATTCATCAAAGTGACAGGAGAATCCATCCACCATGATAATGATACATTCAGTGTTCAATAACCGATTCATCGTGTTTGCTGTAGTGGTCTTGTGCTAGTAGTAGAGCTAGATAAGAGTAAAGACATTTTAGTGCATATTTTCTTCCAAAAAGCATTCCCATTCCTTCTCAGACTATTTACTGTATAGACAATTCTGCTTTTTCATGAAATTTCTGGTCAGCAGACTTTTTTTTTCAGTCGAGAAAAGCACAAAATTCCATTCATGCATGAAATTTCATGTTCACAAAATTTCATTTACAAGTAGAAGGGGAATAGTAGGCCTCTTTGAAATGTGTCTTATGAAGGGATGAGAGATGAGAGAGACTGAATGAGAAAAGTGGTTATTTACATGTCAGTCCAATGACACAGAATCTTGTGTGTTAAGCAAGATGATAAGTGATCAGAAAGTTGAGTGGGGAAAAGAGAGGAGAGGGAAGGACAGAATTGCAAGGAGGCTGGATGACATGGGGCAGGTTTGGAAATCCTTTCCTGTTGATGGGGAATAGAGTCTGTGAAGTTATGCTAAATGCACAGAACTTGGGTGTGTTTGGCTTTGGTCCCAAGGACAATGAATATATTTAACACAGCAGAAGAGTATCCACAGGTTGGTGTTATGAGCTCCACACTCACTGCCCAATCTGAATAAGAGGAAAGCCACGAGAGCAAACATTAGTAAGTTTTGTGCAGCTGTGCCGCAGAAGAGGCAGAGTAAGGCAGACCTTCTGGCTTGCTCCCTAATGGGATATCTTCTCACTGGTTGTAATATGTAGCCATACTGGCCTATGTAAACTGTTCTCTGAGAACAGCCGTAGGACTGTCACAGAGTGTTCAGCTCTGATGCCAAATGCCCTCCAACTGTCTAAGAGGGAGAAAATTCCAATGTTTTCTTAATTTGAATGTAAAGGCATGGGCTCTGGAGTACAGCAGAGAGGTTGTCAGTTGTTTTGTCTCACAGCTTTATCCATAAAAGGTAGGGTGGATGCACTATCCAGTCAAGGAGGAGATTGAATGTTAAAACATGGAGTGTTAGCAGCCTGTGTGTTTGAGAGAGAGAGAGAGAGAGAGAGGTGTTGCTGATTGTGCATCAGAAGCAAAGCAGGGTGATCAGACAAAGTATTCTGGATGCTTATGGTGGGAGGAGCCATTGGGCTCCTGTTGAGATAGATAAGAAAGTAGCTAGTAGACTAGAAAGACCTGTGTGTGTGTGTGTGTGTGTGTACAGTGTGGCTATGCATAGAGTGGGTGTATAGCATGTTCATGTGTGTACTGTGGAAATGGGTGGAGGGAAAGGAAGAATGCTGTTAGCCTTTGTTGTGGGGTAGGGAGAAGGAATGAGGTGGTGGAAGATGTTGGAGGAAGGGCATGCAATGTGGATTCTGTAGTTTGTCACTAGTGGCCATGAGGAGGGAGAACAACAGGAATCAGTATCATAGTAGGAAGATGTAAGAAGAAGAAAAAAAAACTCTACAACGTTGTTTGCAGTGTTATGGTAGCTGTGTTGGTCCCAGGAAATTAGATAGACAAGGTGGGTGAGGTAATATCTTTTGTTGGACCAATTTATGTTGGTGAGAGACTAGCTTTTACGCAGTGCAATTCTGCAGGTGTAGCTCAAAAGCTTGTATCTTTCACCAGCAGAAGTCGGTCCAATAAATGATACACTCATCTTATCTTTCTAGCACTCTAAAATGGCAGATAAGCATTCACTTTTGCATTCACTCAGCACTAGTCAATGGGCAGTCAACACTAATCAACTCTGTCTGAGTGAGGCAGCAGTATAATCACCTCTCTTGAGACATACAAGCCAGTTTGTCATATCTGTGTTAACATTTTTAAAAGAACAGTCATTAAGACAAGCTTTCTAGTCTATGAGAAAATAAAATGATCAATACTTGCTTCTGCACTGGGCTAATCAAGGTAGGCAGGAAGGTGAACCACTTGACATACTGTACATGGATGACAAATTGTTTGTTGAGAATTGTTTCCGTGCATCTCCAAGGAAATCTTTTAATAACAAGCAGGTGCACATAAAAGGTTGTGTGTCATCACATGGCTCTCTGCCTTATTTGTGAACACAAGGGAAAGACTTTGAAGAACTGAGATTCCATTTCATTACAAATATCTTTTACAGATAAATGTTACAGCTCCTGCTCTTAGAGTTACACAGTGGATTGCACTTACTATTCATATGCTGTGAGAAATTTTAACCAGCAAAGTTTTCATTACCCAGTACTGTTCATCCCTAATTCAATTAGCAGTAAGACTAACACAATGCACTCACAAAATTTTCTTTTTTATACTTTTTTGTTGGCAGCATTTAACATTTACATATACGGAATATTAGCACAAGGGATACAAAGTAATTATACACTAATGTTTTGCAAAGTGGAAAAAAGATATATTCAGCATCACTCTGCGCTGCTTTTGAAATGACACATTTCAGGCGATTTATGCTAATTTCTGTCATTTACACAACATAATGATACCAATCAGTTAGAATTCAGCATAACAGCCTCTAAGTGTTTGGGGCTATGCAGAACATGATAATGGTCTCATTAACTATGTGTTGAGAATTGAATTTTCACTTCCAGGCAAAGCTGTAATTGTTTTATTCATGATCCACAGCACTGCCCCTAGTTCACGGGTTATTATACCCATTGGCTGGCTTTGCTTCTCTCCCACAGTGACCTCACTGAGACCATCCAAAGCAATAAAGAAAGATCTGCTGTACTGATCTTGTCTGACATGCCCTTATTGTCTGCCATCCAGCCAATGTTAGCTTGACAAACTGCATCAATATCCAAACTCATTTGATAATGTTTGGGAGCCTACTGTTACACAGAATTCTTTCCTAAGCCTTTGATATACTGAGATAGGATGGCTGTGGCACAGATAGTATTTGTCTTTCAATCTGACATTACAGTGGGAAGGGGAATAAACACTGGGTTCACGTCATAAAGAATAAAAATAGTAAAAGTAATCAAAAAATTATCATTTCTAACATACTTAAGTATTACGTGATATTTGGAGAGAAAGGTCAACCAACTGCCCATGGGCCAATGAAGGGCAGCTATTCCAAAATTAGGCCTATGCCTGGATCAAGAGCATTGTCCCCCTGCATTTTATACTTTGCATTTCTTTTTCTCCTCAGAAAATAGTTCACCAATAGTGTTGTCTATGGAATTTAAAGAGATGCTGACAAGGTTAACAGACCCAAGTTTGTTACAAATTATACTGAGATAATCCAATCAGAGTGAAAGGGTGCTGTACAGTTACTGATGCATAACTGTGCAGCTATGTCTCAAAGATCTAAATCCCAGGGCTCCGATTTGCTAAGGGGAGTGATTTGCATAATGGCTGTACACTTAGTATTCAATAACCATAAAGTCATCCTTCAAACCACTGCGTTCTGATTAGCTAATATGTTAGGACCACAGGAATTGCCATATTGGAAACTATAAAATTACAACCATCACCTAGCATCAAGATATTTTGGTGCTTAAAAATTAATTACTAAATACAGCTTCTTCACTACACATAGACACACAAAGAAGAACAAAGGAACAACCCAGCTGGATCACACAAATGCCTCTTCTACTCCATTACCCTATAGATAATAGTCGCTAACATAGGCACATAATTAGAGCTCCCAAAATACTGATGAAAAACAATAGAAAGTTATTTAAACAGGTAAATCCCCAAGTGATCCCTTTATATAGAGGCGAGGAGAAAATGCCCTATTTCAAATTAATCACATTTGTCTTGCCTCATAAACTACTGCTATTGGTTACAGAACTTTAATAGATTATAGTATAATGGAACAGAAAATTCCTGATGGGAACCTGGAACAGGTACTCCTCCCTAAACAATAGTCTACAGAATGCCATCTCGCACAGGAGTTTAAAGTCTCTGAAAAAACACAATTATGGTATGGAATATTAAAATATTTACAGATAACTATAGAACAAGCTGTAATGTGGGCAATGCCACTGTGGAACAATGCTGGACTACCCAAATGCATTGATAGTAAAAATGTAAAAATAATGGTCAGAGACAAGAATAGATTAAAAAACATGTATGATGTAAATAAGAGCCTATCAATTTATTAACAAAATATAGTTTGGATGGCACTCCATTGTTTAAATACATACAAAATACTACTGACAATGAAGGTACTAGATATATAGTGTCTCATCCTCCTCTTGCTAAAATCATTTTTACACTAGTAGAACTCCAAGACTTTAGTGCAATTATTCTTAATATACTCTGGCATGAAAAGGGAATTACTTCAATGATTTCTGAACAGTATAAGCAAACGTATTTTGTTGATAAAAACCAAGTGGAAACATATCTGAAAACTTATATCCAAAATAAGTATGGCCAATTATGTTAATGGATGATAAAATATATCTATAAATGCTAGTTACTCTAGAGTTTAATCTATTCTAATAGAACTCCACTGAAAATAGCCAAACTGGCAATATTATACATCTGATGCAGAAGAGTAGACATAACGAGTTTTCTGGCTGAAGAGCATCGGTATTAATCAGACACCATCAAAAAGAAATTGCAGCTCATTCAGGGCTAAATCTTCAACTCTGCTGGATTAGAGTTTAGTACAGTTGGAAGTGGGGTAGGAAAAGATGTCTTTAGTTTTTGGTGCAGAGGATGGTCATTTACTATATCTTTGTACTATGCCTAGCAGAATAGAGGCATACCTTGACCTTTGGTCTTGCATTCTATTTTCTATGAACATCTCAGACTGTGGCCCTGGAGCGTACTTAACTGAAGGGCTTGTTTTCTCAGTGCTTTAGTTTGCACCTGAGGGGTGTAAATTCAAGTGTTCATTAACATGTCACACACTAACTGTCCCATGTGGGCCCTGCTGGTGCAATTTAAAATTTCCCTAGTGCATGCTAACATAGCCCCATTTGAAACAATACCCTGTTAACACGCACTTGGGGACTTTTAGTGTCTGCTAGCAGTATCCACATGGGACAGTTAGTGTGTGACAGGCTAGGGTTGACTAAAATTTACACCCCTCTGGTGTGGACTAAAGCATTGTGTAGAGAAGCCTTTAGGCAGAGTTATCACCTCTACAACAGCAAGTCTCCTCAAGTTATCTTCTAAATAGGAAGGCATTTTAAAAATGTGTGTGTGTGTGTGTGTGTGTGTGTGTGTGTGTGTGTGTGTGTGTGTAAACCCTAACAATGATATTGGCCCATTTCTTGATGGAAATGGTAGAATTATCAATAATAATGCAAGAAAGGAAGCTGTGTTCAATAAATATTTCTGGTAGGTACTTGGGGGAAAAGCAGATGACATAGTCATAGTATATGATAACACTCTTCTTATTCCACTAGGGTCCCAGGAGGATGTTAAAAAGCAGCTACTAAAATTAGACATATTTAAATCAGCAGGTCTAAATAATTTGCATCCCAGAGTTTTAAGAGAAATGGCTGAGGCTCTCTCCGGACTGTTAATTTTATTTTTTTAAATAAGGCTTGTAGCACCGGGGAAGTTCCAGAAGACTGGACAAAAGCTGATGTCATGCAAATATTTGAAAAGTGTAAATGGGTTACTATAGCCCTGTCAGTGTGATATTAATCCACAGTAAGATAACTGAGAGTGTGCTACAGGACACAATCCATAGAAATTAAAGAAGGGTAATATAAGTAGTGCCAATCAACATGAGTTTAAGGGAAATACATCCTGTCAAACTAACTTGATATTGTTTTTGGATGAGATTATAAATTTGGTTGATAAAGATAACAGTGTGTATATAATAGACTACTGTAAGGCATGACATGTTAATAAAAATCTAGAAGGATATAAAATTAACATGGCACAATATTAAATGGATTAAAAGCTGTCTACGTGACAGGTCTTTAAATGTAATAGTAAAGGGGGAACCACCATTGAATGGGTGTATACAGGGGCAACTCTAGACATTTCGCAGCCCCAAGCATGGCGGCATGCTGCGGGGGATGCTCTGCCGGTCGCTGGTCCCGCGGCTCCAGTGGACCTCCCGCAGGCGTGCCTGTGGAGCGTCCACTGGTCCCGTGGTTTTGGTGGACCTCCTGCAGGCGTGCCTGTGGAGGGTCCACTGGTCCCGCGGCTTCACCAAAGCCGCAGGACCAGCGGACCCTCCACAGGCACTCCTGTGGGAGGTCCACCGGAGCCGCGGGACCAGCAGACCCTCTGCAGGCATGCTGCCGAAGGTTGCCTGCCTGCCTGCTCCCCTCTCGGCAACAGGAACAGCGCCCCCTGTGGCATGCCGCCCCAAGCACGCGCTTGGTGTGCTGGGGACTGGAGCCGCCCCTGGGTGTATATCTAATAGGAACCTGCTGGGATTGGTTCTTGGCCCTATGCTTTCTAACATTTTTATTGGTAACCTGGAAAAAACGTAAAATCATCAAAAATAAAATTTGTGGATGACATAAAAATTGGGGAAGTGATAAATAATGAAGAGGACAGGTCATTGATTCAGAGCAATTCAAATTGCTTTGTAAGCTGCTGCAAGCCAACAATATGTATTTTAATATGGCTAGATGTAGATCTATACATTAAAGAATAAAGAATATATTTCATATTTACAGGATGGTGGACTGTATCCTGAGAATCACTGGCTTTAAAAAAAATTGGAGTCATGCTGATATGACACTCTGGCACCCCAATATTCACCACTATCATGAAATTAGGATATGTTTTGTACAAAGTGTGGCTTGTGAGATGATATGCTAAAATCTTTATCTGCTGGATATTAATATTTCATTGGACTGTATGTGCTATCATAGCATGTGAAGTTATGAAGTTTGGATATGTATGTGTTACTGAAACATGTTGTGTAGTTGAAAACACTCACAAGCAGCCTTTCAGCTACAACAGTAAAAAGGACAAACAATGTCAACGGCTTATTGCGGGAATGCACACAGGCACAAGGATTACCTCAGGAACTGTGTACAACAGAAACCTTTCAGAGATAGCGCTACTCAATGGTTTGACTCAGATAACAGCAAAAGAGCTTTCCAGCAAGTAGGAAGATCTAAAAGGGAGAAAATGTCATCATGATGGGACCTTACTCTCCCTATAACAACACACCTGGAAACATCTGAGGAATAAAGACTGAACAGAGGGGAAGTGATGGTCTCAGGCTAAGGGATTGCAAGCCTGTGTATGTAAACCTGGGAAAAACCCAAACTGCAAAACTGAGGCAGGTTATGCCTTAAGAACCTGCCAGCCTGTTTATCACTCAGGGTGAGAATTTGCTAATTCTTATCCGACCTATCTGGTATGTTAAATGCAGTTTGTGAGTTTGTTTATTTACTAGATAATCCACTTTGATCTGTTTGCTATAATTTATAATCACTTAAAATCTATCCTTTTGTAGTTAATAAACTTATTTTTATGTTTTAATCCAAACCAGTGTGTGTTTGACTAAGATGTCTGGGGAAAATTTCAGCTAGGTTACCACAAGTGTGCATGGTCCTTTTCACACTGAGGGGTAGGCAGACTGGGTGTTAAACCCATACACTGGCCAGATTTCACCAGGGCAGGACAGTTCTGCTCTGGGGTCCTAGGGATGGGAGGCTGGTGGTTAGAGAGCCTGCATGTGACTGCAGCTGGATGTTTCCCTACCTGTGTGAATGCTGGTGGAAGTGCAATCCTGGAGGGCCTTGCAACTTGTCACAGCAGCACAGTGTGAGAGGGAGCTCAGGCTGGTGGATCAGAGGACTCAGTGGTATCCCAGTTCCAGTTGGCACCCTAGGGGAAACCTATCACAGGTTGATAATGAGCTGAACTTGAGCTCTCAGTCTGATGCTGAGGTCAAAAGGGCTAATGAAATTCTTTGATGCAGAAATAAGGAATCTTGAGTAGGAGTAGCGAGGGTATTCTACCTCTCTGTCTGGGACTGGTGCAACCATTGCTGGAATAACATGCTCAGTTTTGGTGTGCAAAATTCAAGAATGATTTTAATAAATTGGAGAAGTTTCAAAAAAGATCCACAAGAATGATTAAATACCTTACAATGATAGACTCAAGGAGTTTAATCTATGTAGTTTAAGAAAGAGAAGGTTAAGGGCTAACTTGATTAGAGTTTATAAGTACCTACATGAGGAACAAATATTTAATAATGAGCTCTTTAATTTAGCAGAGAAAGTTATAACATGAGCAATGGCTGCAAGTTGAACCTGGATAATTCAAACTGGAAATAGTGCATAAATGTTTAACAGTGAAGGTAATTAACCCTTGGAACAATTTACCAAGGGTTGTGGTGGATTATCTACCATTGACAATTTCTTAATCAACATTGGATGTTGTCCTCTAAGATATTCTAAAATAATTATTTTGGAGATGTTCTATGGGTAGTATTGTACAGGAGGTCAGACTACATGATCACAACAGTTCATTCTGGACTTGTAATCTATGAATCTTAATGATACCCTGATAATGAAAAATATATCAGCTAACTTCCAAAAAGAGTTGCAAGCAGTTTTAACGGCTCAACACTTAATCTGTATGAATCATCCAGAACAAATCCAGCATGTTGGTTATTCCTGTTACATAGACAGGTATACAATGACAATATATGGTTGCACCCTGCCCAGTTCCTTCCGATTTTCCTGCTAGCTCCATTCTTCTGAGCCAACATGAGATTAGCAAGAATGGAACTGGCAAGGGGAAAATGGATACCTGCTTTATGAACATTACAAACCTTTCCTCCTTCTATGTTGTATAATTGGCCCAACCTAACAGTTGGGACTTTGAAGACCTTTCTAAATCCCCTTCGTGAGTATGATAGTAATTTGTTAAAAGTTCGATATTTTAAAACACACAAATAAACACAGGCATATCTGGTTCAGAGGGTGAGATCAAATGTTGACATTGTCAGCTAGGATTAACGCTCTTTAAAACTGCTCAAGACAAATGGTAGCACTAATGTTGCCATTCACTTCCCATTTTTGTAAGGGAAATGCACAGTGTATAATTTTGTTCTGTTAGCTACAGCTAAGTGAAAATGAAAAATGTTGTGTCATAGAAACAAGGTGAGCAACAGGATGTCTCATGCTTTTGTTTTTGGCTTATTACAACCTACTATTGTTTGAAGTGTCAAACCTTTACATTAAATGGAATTAATCTGTTAATGACTCATTACAGGGGGCCTAATCTTGCAAACCTCTATTCACATGAATTCAATGAGAATACTTGTGAAAGTAAGAGTTGCAGTGCCAGTCATTTTAATGACATACATTGATAAACTGATCATCCTTTCAAATATGAACCCATCCTATAGTGCATTGAGGAATGATGAAGCACCTCCTTTTATTTTCTCATAGAAATGTTTACATTTCAGCAAATATAAAAGGATATTCTAGAGAGTGAGAAATTTAAGCTATAACTGTCACAGTTACAGGGATAACTGCACTTTATCCCCTTTCTGGTCTCTCTCACTCCCTCAGAAGGCTTCATGTCTTTATCACTTGTGGGCTGGAATTTTACAATTATTTCACTCTTAGATCAGGTCCTGGTCTACCGTACCCTTGTCTCAACCATTTTTACTCTACAGGTCTGACTGGATTTGAGTACCTGCAGTTCTTCTCCTCAGGGTCTGTGACCAGTGGTACCCAGTGATCAGACAGCCTTCTTAAAACCAGACTCTTCTTTATTTTAGCAGTAGGAACAAAGCATTAGAGAAAAAAGATTTTAAAACAACTATCTACAAACATGGCTGTCTAACCTAAAGGCTTACCATGACCTGGGCAGGACTAAGGTGGTAAGGTAATAGGGAATAGCCAGCATGGATTTGTAAAGAACAAATCATGTCAAACTAATCTGATAGCTTTCTTTGATAGGATAACGAGGATATCCTCGTTGTGGATAAGGGAGAAGCGGTGGATGTGGTATACCTAGACTTTAGTAAGGCATTTGATACAGTCTCGCATGATATTCTTATTGATAAACTAGGCAAATACAACTTAAATGGGGCTACTATAAGGTGGGTGCATAACTGGCTGGATAACTGTACTCAGAGAATAGTTATTAATCGTTCCCAATCCTGCTGGAAAGGTATAAAGAGTGGGGTTCCGCAGGGGTCTGTTTTGGGATTGGCAGATCTCCCCCAGTGGCTTGCTGTCCCAAGCACATGCTTGGCATGCTGATGCCTGGAGCTGCCCCGTCTGGAAAAACAGTTTCCTGCCTACCTGTACCTGGGAGGCAGGCTGGTGAGCTGGCAGGACACCAGGCAGGTCTCTGCCTGAACTGAGATGTCCCTGCAGAACACTGTAATTTTGAAGAATCAGCATTTTCTGATGGCAAAAAGTTCAGTTGGAAAATTTTCGACTAGCCTCAATGAGTATTCCTATTCAGCAAAGTTTTTAAGCAATCATTTAACTTTAAGCACTTGTTCAAGAACCATTTTAGGCCTTATCGTTAAACATGTGCTTAAGTGCTTTACTTAATCAGGGCCTCATTTCTGAGGTTCCTATGGCTCAGTTCTTTGCTAGTGGAAAGCCCTTTTTAGAGTCCATTACATGATACAATACAGTGATTACATAAGCACGATACCATGTAACTACTAACTAAATGCATGATTATTTTAATCATGGAACTAGCGGTAATTACTGTGTACTCTGCAGGAACATAAAATTACTATGGAATCACCTGTATTTACAAGATAGCACTTATGTAGATACCATTCTGGGAAAAAAATATTGTACTTATGTGATATGAGGGCTTTGCAGCTAGAAGTTTAACCTTAAGGTTTGAGGTGAAGAAGAAAAGCAATAGCAAAATGTTAGAAAAGGTAAAGTACAGAACAAGAGGAAAAATGGGAAATGTATCAATTATTTTTTAGCAACTAAAAAAAATAAAGTGTTCAAAAATTAAGAAAAACATTGTGATATAATTGAATATAACAGTATAAAATGTATGTAAATATGAAGAAGCCATAAAGTCATAAAGAGTGGTAATGTGACACGGATCCAAGGTCTGGAAAAAAATATGGAAGTTTAATCTAAACTAGAGGACAATAAAATAACACAGAAGAAGAGACACACATCTAATTATATAATAAAGCCTGGACTATACAGTTTATCAGCAGTAAAATAAAAAGAAATAAAGCTCTTGAGATACAGTATATCACTGTCAGCATAAAATACAAATCATTTTGGAAAAGAGAGTCTATTGTTAGAGATATAATGTACAGCCTTTGAGTTAGATCTCATTTGATATTTCATGTGGACTTCTGGTATCCATTTCACAGACATTACATAAATTAAGCTTCTAAAAAATCTCCCCATAAAATAACAAAAGAAGTAAAATAGCTAGATATTTACACTCCGCATTACAATGAAGATGCCTAATGAATAGTTTCCCTAAGTACCTGGTGGCTGGCAAATGTGAAAAAATTGGTCTTGGTTTTCTCCATCTATGAAGAGAATGACAATTAAAAATTCATGCCCAGATAAGAGAGTGTTTATTTATTATTTGACTATTTGTATTTATTTATTTATTTTTAGTCTATCTACTGTATTCATCAAGATCTTGAAAGCATCTATTACCTGTAGTAGTGTGGCTTTAGGGATTCATCCACTGTATATACCCAGGAATAACCCGAGCTCATATATCATTAACTTCCTAAAGAACAATGGAGTTAAAAAACTAAAAATCAAAAACCAACCTTGGAAAGCCTACAAGTCCAAAGCTAAGTTTCCATTTGGAAATAATCTTTATTTGTCCCTTCATCACCACACTAAGAACAAAGAGAAACTAAAATCGTTAAAGAACACACAAGTTCCATTGCCAAAAATGTACTTCCCATTTGTACAGTGATTGTACATTATAGTATAACTTAAACCAAATTCAACTGTTTGTATCAGTAATGCAGATTGCTTTCATGCCTTTATGGCCAGATGCAGTCTGCAGGGGGAAAAATAGCATGATGTATTTCATTGTTTAAAAATTAGTATGTCATCATATAATTAAAGACTATATTATAATGGATATGCACAAAGGGTAGAGTAAAGGTTGCCTTAACTTTGGCTTTAATTACTTTGACATTTTTAACGGTGCAAACTTAAAGTGGCTTCAATGTAGAGTTTTAAAAAAATTAAATACTCTATTATTTTAATTTGGGCTTTATCAGGAATACATTGGCATGTTATCTGTATTTTGTACACTAAAAATTCAGTAACTGTTTCATCACATAAATATTGAAAATTGCAAATTAAATACTCTAAGAAAAAAGGTAGGGCAGTTTTATATTGCTTGAATGCGTCTACAAGGGAATGAGCAAATTCCCCATACCCTACATTTCTCCTTGTTTGGCAACACAGATTTTATTGACTCTTTAACAAAGGTGTCTAGAGACATCCTGAACTCTCGAAGCCCAAAGAAAACCTCAGGTCTGCTAAGTGCCATGCATGTCAATGACACATATTTGGCAATCCTATCTATATTTCTTCATCTCAGTTGCTATCTCATGTATCTGGCTGGCAGCAAGCATATGGCTGCAGTTCCACATGTTGGCCAATAAAGGCTGCTGTGGCATCTAATGAGCAGGCAGCCAGGTACCGCCTCTCCCAGCTTCCCCTGAGGTGGCATAAGACAGCAAAGTGAGGAGCCAAATACTGGCCCTAGGTTTCTCTCCTTTTCACCCTGTAGCCAGGTGTACCAGGTTCCCCAAGCACAAACCCTCAAAACTGAGGACAAAAAAATCAAAAGTAGCAATTAAATATTTCTTAATGTTCTTTTGTGGGGAAAACAGTTAAAAAACCAACCAACCAAAAACCAAAAACAATTTCCTTAGAATTAACGAAGCAAAACTCTACTGAAACCAGTTGTCAAGGCTGATTCCCAGCTCTTGCACACTGAGTGCAGAAGTGGGGGCTAGCAAAGATTGTAAAAAAATGAACATTGACCACTCCAGGCTGGTATTAAACTCACAAGGTCACAGCTTCTCTCTGACCTTGGATGGGTAGATGCTGCCACCACTCAAGTGCAAAAACAAAAAAATCTTTTGAGAACCAAGGAAGGAACACTTTGGTATTGCTTCCTGTAGGGTACCCTCAAGCCCTTTTACCCCCTTTCCTGGGAAGAACTGGGAAAAAACCCCCAAAGGAAATCAGCGGTTGCCACTGTTGTCAGACGCTACCGGTATGGTGTGGTGCTCTGCTCTGTTTAATGTTGATATCAATAGGTTGCGTGCGTGTGTTCCCTCTGTGTGCTGTCCCAGCTCTACACAGATAGCTGACACAGCAGACCCTGAGAGAACCCCCAATGACCACAGACTCTAGTAAGGTATGAAGGCGCTTCGGCCAGGTTTATTGTCAAACGAAGCACAATGATAGTTCCCTCTAGACTTTACTCTACAGGACATACTATGAATATGTGTCCTGTGGCAATGAACTCAGCTCAGTCAGTGGTGGGACTTTCCACTGCCCCCTAGGCTGGACAAAGACATCCACTCAGAGGTGCATTCTTATACACAGGTAAAAACAAGTTACACAACACTCCTGATGTATTGAGGTGCAACCTCTCTATGTAGCAAGGTACAACCCTTCTACACAGTAAGTTGCCACCTCTTACCTTGTACATGTTGGTTAGAACAAAACAACTCTATCCATCATATTACCCTTTTGGTCTTGTCATTGGGATGGGTCAGCCTGTTCCTTGTTATCTGTGTGGAGTGTACAAGTATGCAAATTTTTTGGTGTCTGGTGTCCAGTACTGTTTAGGTATGTCTCTTTTTGCAGCAACAGCCCTTTCCTTGCCAGCTTCTGTGAGCAGGGCCTCCTTCTGGCTCACAACTTCACTTTGCTTTATGTTAGCAAAGTCTTGACCATTACTTTAGTTCAGGCCTTAGGCCTCATACCGGGCCTCTGATACCAAGGTTTATATCTCAGAACCTCCTTTTACTACAGCCATCAACTAATAAAACAACACGTGCACAAACCTCTTAGGGACACAAAAATCCAACCCTGTTCTTAAAAAAGATAAATTTTAGTAAACCCAGAAAGAAAGGAAATAAATTTGGAATTTAGGCTTTTTCCTAGATCTTAAACAATAACAAAAATTAAGCATCAAGATAGCTGTCTTGTGGGTCAGCTTAAAGGTTATAAGCAAAACAAAAGCATCTGAGGTTAGCACAGAGAAGTCCACAGGCCAATAAGAAAATAAAAGTAATAACCCTAATCATGTCTTTCTAGATACTCCCTAATTTACTTACATATCTGAGGCTTCAAATAAGTAGGTTTGAGGTAGGAATTGATGATCTATGATCATACCTGGCTTAAAGCTGCTTACAGCATTGCTGCTCTGAGGGTATGGCTACACTTACAGTTTTGCAGCGCTGGTAGTTACAGCTGTGTTCGTACAGCTGTGTAGGGCCAGCGCTGCAGTGTGGCCACACTGACAGCTACCAGCGCTGCAGTGTGGCCACATTTACAGCACTTGCAGCGCTGTTGTGAGTGGTGCATTGTGGGCAGCTATCCCACAGAGCACCTCGTCCCATTTTGGCGCTGTGGCTTGTGGGAAGGGGAAGGAAGTGTGCGGGTCTTTCTGCTTCCTGTTCCAATGCCCCGTGGTGCTTTGCTACACATTCCGAGCAGTTTGGCGGCATTGTGATTCTGCAGCGCGATTTCTGAGATTTTTGTTATAAATGGAGCCTGAGCTGCTGAGGACCTTGCTGATGAATGTTGCCAGCACATCACGCATGGCAGTGGAGCTATTCCTTCAGCTGCAAAATGACAGTGAGGAGTCAGACGATGATATTGAAATGCCTGATGCTGAAGACACTCAATTGCTTGTGGCAGTAACAGACGTGCTCAGCACCGTGGAACGGCGCCTTTGGGCTCGGGAAACCAGCACTCAGTGGTGGGATCACATCGTCCTGCAAGCCTGGGATGACGAGCAGTGGCTGCAGAACTTTAGGATGAGAAAAGCCACTTTCATGTCACTGTGTGCTGAGCTCGCCCCTACCCTGCAGCGCAGGGACACGAGATTGAGAGCTGCCCTGCCAGTAGAGAAGCGGGTGGCTATTGCAATCTGGAAGCTGGCAACTCCAGACAGCTACCGATCGGTGGTGAACCAGTTTGGAGTGGGAAAGTCCACCGTTGGAATGGTGCTGATGCAAGTTTGCACAGCCATTAATCGCACCCTGCTAAGAAAAACTGTGGCTCTTGGGAATGTGCAGGACATTGTGGATGGCTTTGCAGAAATGGGTTTCCCTAACTGTGGAGGGGCAATAGATGGGATGCATATTCCTATTCTGTCACCACCCCACCTGGTGTCAGAGTACGTTAATCGCAAGGGGTATTTCTCCGTGGTTCTGCAAGCGCTTGTGGATCACCGTGGGCGTTTCACTGACATTTACTCAGGATGGCCTGGAAAGGTGCACGATGCACGCATCTTTCAGAACAGTTCCCTGTTCAGGAGGCTGAGGGCCGGGACTTTTTTCCCAGACCGCAAGATCACAGTAGGGGACGTCGCAATGCCCACTGTGATCCTTGGAGACCCCGCTTACCCCTTAATGCCATGGCTCATGAAACCGTATACAGGGAAGCTTGACAGGAGCAAGGACCGGTTCAACTACAGGCTGAGCCAGTGCAGAATGACGGTGGAGTGTGCTTTTGGCGGTTTGAAAGCCTGCTGGCGTTGTCTTTATGGGAAGCTAGATTTGGGGGAAAGCAGCATCTCCGCTGTTATATCCGCGTGCTGTACTCTCCATAATATTTGTGAAGGGAAGGGTGAAAGATTCAGTGAGGAATGGACCTCCGAGGTTCGACGCCTAGAGGATGAATTTGCACAGCCAGAGAGCAGGGCTACTAGGGAGGCCCAGGAAAGGGCTTCAAGGATTAGGGATGCTTTAAGGGAGCAATTTGATGCTGAGAGCCAACAGTAATGTTTGGTGCCTTTGCTGTGCTTTGTTCTACCTTGGAGTACAATATTTACCACTTCCTGCAATAATAAAAAGTATTGTAAAAGCCATAAAATCCTTTATTCAAAATACAGTACATAAAAGGGCAGAGGGGTAGGGTGGTAGGGTACATTCAGAGGTTTGAATATGTCCTGTTTGGATTGCTGTTCAATGCCTGCTGCACTTCAGGATTACTATGCTGCAGGGTAATGGGGATGGAGTGCACAGGGTAAGAATTATAGTTATCAGGGCTGGTAGGTGATCGTACAGGTGTTGGGGGCAGCTGGGGGTAATAAGAAACTGGCTGCTGGAGAAAGGTGTTTTGTGCAAATACTGGGGAACCAGAAAGAGAGCTTTGGGAGGGGTGTGAGTTACCACGGTACAGATCTGCCTGCATGGCTACGAGAGACTCGAAAGACTCAGTTTGGCGAGCCAGGAGGCTTATCATCTGCTTTGAGGTTTTTTTGATAGCCAATTCCTTTCTCCTGCTTTCTGTTTACCTCCATCATACATTTTCTCTCTCCATTCATACATTTTCTCTCTCCTTTCCTGTGTCTTCCTACTTTCTCTGTTGTAGTGATTCATAACTGCTTTGATCAATTCTTCTTTTGATTTTCTGGGATTTCTTCTCAAGTTCTGCAAGCGACGTGAGGCCGGTGATCCGGCTGCATTAGTCAAGGTCACTAGAAAAACAAAGATAGAACCATGTAATACACAGAGGCTACATTGTTTATTATCACACAGTGAAGGAGTTTTTAGACTTTTTGTAGCATCCTTCCCACATACCTCACATAACACAGAGAGGCCAGGGAAGCTAAGTCATGGCAAGCAATGGGGTGAGTGTTTCTGCCCCGAGTGCACCTGGGAGGGGGAATTGACCGATGGGTCACTGGGGTTTATCTGCACTGGGTACAGGAGGTAGCTGGCGTCCTGCACAGGGGACAGTAGTGAACAGGAAGGTGGCGAGCTGCTGGCGGGAAGGGGGGTCCGCGTTAATGCCGTCCTGCTGGTGAGGGGGGGGGAAACGCACAGCTGTGCTGGCTGCCTGCTGGGAAGGGTGGGGGAACACCAGAGTGCACCGCGGGGCTGAATCCCTGCTGGGAGGGGGGTGGGGGAACACCGGAGCGCACCGCGGGGCTGGATGCCTGCTGGGAAGGGAGAGGGGAGACTGGAGCGCACCGCGGGGCTAGCTACATGCTGGGAGGGGGGTGGGGGAACACCGGAGTGCACCGCGGAGATGGATGCCTGCTGGGAAGGGGGAGGGGAGACTGGAGAGCACTGCGGGGCTAGCTACGTGCTGGGAAGGGAGGGGGGAGACCGGAGCGCACCGCGGGACTGGATGCCTGCTGGGAAGGGGGAGGGGAGACCGGAGTGCACCGCGGGGCTATTTACGCGCTGGGAAGGGGGGGGAAGAGTGGAGCGCACCACGGGGCTGGCTGCCTGCTGGGAAGGGGGTGTGGAGACCGGAACGCACCGCGGGGCTGGGAGGGGAACGCGAACCTGGCGCCCTGCACTCAAGTATCCCTAAATTCTCAACAGGGTTTCCTACTGCCAGATATATCACTGCTGCGTGTTACCTGGGAAGAGAGGGAGGGTCTTCTACAGTAATGTGGATTCCGCCCTGGCCCCTATGCAACTTGCCTGTGTGCAGCCATGGTCCCCTCACCCCTTGCTGCACAGTGGATCGGATGAGTTAGCCTGACTGGGACAAGGACCACGGTGGCTCTCCCGATAAACTTGAGAAAGCAAATTAGACTCATAGACTCATAGACTCATAGGTAAGAAGGGACCAATCTGATCATCTAGTCTGACCTCCTGCACAAGGCAGGCGACAGAACCCCACCCATCCAATTTTATAACAACCCCTATCCCAGGACCGAGTTATTGAAATCCTCAAAAATGGTTTGAAGACCTCAAGCTGCAGGGAAACCACCAGCAAGCGACCCGTGCCCCATGCTGCAGGGGAAGGCGAAAAACCTCCAGGGCACCTGCCAATCCGCCCTGGAGGAAAATTCCTTCCCGACCCCAAATATGGCGATCAGCTAAACCCTGAGCATGTGGGCAAGAGTCACCAGCTAGCACCCAAAAAGGAATTCTCTGCAGCAACTCAGTACCCATCGCATCCAACATCTCCCCGCAGACCATTGAGCAGACCTGTCTGGTGGTAATTCAAGATCAATTGCCCAAATTAACGATCCTATCATAACATCCCCTCCATATACTTATCAAGCTTTGTCTTAAAGCCAGGAAAGTCTTTTGCCCCCACTACTTCCCTCGGAAGGCTATTCCAGAACTTCACTCCCCTAATGGTCAGAAACCTTCGTCTAATTTCAAGTCTAAACTTCCTAATATCCAGTTTATACCCATTCGTCCTCGTGTCTACATTAGTACTAAACTTAAATAATTCCTCTCCCTCCCTAACGTTAACCCCCCTGATATATTTATATAGAGAGAGCATATCCCCCCGCAGCCTTCTTTTGGCCAGGCTAAACAAGCCAAGCTCTTTGAGTCTCCTTTCATAAGGCAGTTTTTCCATTCCTCGGATCATCCTTGTAGCCCGTCTCTGAACCTGTTCCAGTTTGAATTCATCCTTCTTGAACATGGGACACCAGAACTGCACACAGTATTCCAGATGGGGTCTCACCAACGCCTTATATAACGGTACTAACACCTCCTTATCCTTGCAGGAAATACCCCGCCTGATGCATCCCAAAATCGCATTTACTTTTTTAACAGCCGTATCACATTGGCGACTCATAGTCATCCTGCTATCAACCAGTACCCCAAGGTCCTTCTCCTCCTCCGTCGCTTCCAACTGATGCGCCCCCAATGTATATCCAAAATTCTTATTATTAATTCCTAAATGCATGACCTTGCACTTTTCACTGTTGTATTTCATCCTATTTCTATTACTCCAGTTTACAAGGTGGTTCAGATCTTCCTGAATAGTATCCCTGTCCTTCTCCGTGTTAGCAATACCCCCCAGCTTCGTGTCATCCGCAAACTTTAGTAGCACATTCCCGCTCTTTGTGCCAAGGTCAGTAATAAAAAGGTTAAATAAGATCGGTCCCAAAACCGATCCTTGAGGGACTCCACTGGTGACCTCCTTCCAGCCCGACAGTTCACCTTTCAATACGACCCTCTGGAGTCTCCCCTTTAACCAGTTCCTTATCCACCTTACAACTTTCATATTCACTCCCATCTTTTCCAATTTAACTAACAGCTCCCCGTGCAGAACCGTGTCGAACGCCTTACTGAAATCTAGGTAAATTATATCTACCGCATTTCCTTTATCTAAGTAATCCATCACCTTCTCAAAGAAGGAGATCAGATTGGTTTGGCACGATCTACCTTTAGTAAATCCGTGTTGCAATTCGTCACAATTACCATTGACCTCTATGTCCTTAACTACTTTCTCCCTTAAAATTTTTTCCAAGACCTTACATACTACAGACGTCAAGCTAACAGGCCTATAATTACCCGGATCACTCTTATTCCCTTTCTTAAAAATAGGAACTACATTAGCAATCCTCCAGTCATACGGCACAACCCCCAAGTTTATCGATTGCTTAAAAATTCTCGCTAACGGGCTCGCAATTTCACGCGCCAGTTCCTTTAATATCCTCGGATGGAGATTGTCCGGGCCCTCCGACTTCGTCCCATCGAGCTGTTCAAGTACGGCCTCTACCTCAGTTGCAGTAATATCCACTTCCATATCCACATTCCCGTTTATCATCCCTCCATCATCGCAAGGTTCCTCACTAGTCTTATTCAAAACTGAGGCAAAGTACTTGTTTAGATGTTGGGCCATGCCTAGGTTATCCTTAACCTCCATTCCATCCTCAGTGTATAGCGGTCCCACTTCTTCTTTCTTTGTTTTCTTCTTATTTATGTGGCTGTAGAACCTTTTACTATTGGTTTTGATTCCCTTTGCAAGTTCCAGTTCAATGTGGCTTTTAGCCTTCCTCACTTTATCCCTACATGTTCTGACCTCAGCAAGGTAGCTTTCCTTACTGATCCTGCCTTCCTTCCACTCCCTGTAAGCTTTCTGCTTCTGTCTAATCCCCTCTCTGAGTTGTTTGCTCATCCAGTTTGGCCTACAGCTCCTGCCCATGGTTTTTTTTCCCCTTTCTCGGGATGCAGGCTTCCGACAGTCTCCGCAGCTGTGACTTAAAGTAATTCCAGGCCTCCTCCACATTTAAATCCACTAATTCCTCCATCCAATCCACTTCCCTAACTAATTTCCTTAACTCTTTAAAATTAGCCCTCGAGAAGTCAAAAACCCTAATCCCAGATCTACATTTGTTTATCCTTCCATCTAGTTTGAACTGAATCAGCTCATGATCACTCGAACCAAGGTTGTCCCCTACCACCATTTCTTCTACGAGGTCCTCACTGCTCACCAACACCAAATCTAAAATGGCATCCCCTCTGGTAGGTGCTTCAACTACTTGATGAAGAAATCCATCTGCTATCACATCCAGAAAAATCTGACCCCTATTATTCTTGCAAGAACTCGTCCTCCAGTCTATATCCGGGAAGTTGAAGTCCCCCATAATCACACATTTCCCCTTTGTGTTTACTTCATTAAAGACATTGAAGAGGTCTCTATCCATATCCCAATCCGATCCCGGCGGTCTGTAGCACACCCCAAGCACTATCTCAGGGGATGCTCTAGTTGCTTTTTTACCCAGTGTGATTTTTGCCCAGACAGACTCTGTCTTATCCATTCCATCGCTTCTTATTTCGCTACATTTAATTTCATCATTGATGTACAAGGCTACTCCACCACCTTTGCCTTTCTTCCTGTCTTTTCTAAACAGCACATAGCCTTCAATACCCGTGCTCCAGTCATGAGTACTATTCCACCAGGTTTTGGTAATCCCTATAATATCCGGCTTCACTTCCTGCACTAGTAACTCCAGTTCCTCCATCTTGTTACCTAGGCTCCTCGCATTAGTGTACAGACCTTTTAATTTTCGGCGTTTGGCGTCAGTGACATTCTTTCCCCCGTCGTGCACAAACTTTCTACCACCAGCATCACCCGTTACTCTGGTTTCTACTCCACTATTCCTCCTTGGATCAAATCTTGGGGTCGCAAGGGTATCCCCGCTCACTTTGTTTACTTCCCTCTCCAGGTTATATTCTGGCGTGGAGATCTCCCGAACATCTCCCAACCATCTCCCCCAACTTCCTAGTTTAAAGCCCTCTTGATGAGGTCGGCGAGCCTCCATCCTAGAATTCTATTTCCCTCCTTGCTGAGATGAAGTCCATCCTGAGCGAACAGTCGTCTATCCGTAAATGCTTCCCAGTGACCGTACATCCCAAAGCCCTCCTTATAACACCATTCCCTGAGCCATCTGTTGATCGCCATAATCTTGTCACTCCTTCGTCGCCCCGCTCTAGGAACCGGCAGAATCCCACTGAAGATCACCTGAGCTTCGATGTCTTTAAGCCTCTTCCCCAGTCTGGCATAGTCCTCCTTGATACAGTCCAGCGAGTAACTAGCTGTGTCATTCGTTCCCACATGAAGGATAATCAATGGATTCTTTCCCGCTCCCGCTAAGATTGTATTCAGCCTCAAGTCCACATCCTGTATCTTAGCCCCTGGCATACAGCACACTCTTCTGTTCTCCCGATCAGGTCTAGTTACAGGCCTGTCTACTCTTCTCAGTAAAGAGTCTCCAATCACGTAGACTTGCCTTTTCCTGGCGACAGTGCGATTCTGCGGTCTATCCCCCACAGCAGCTGGCCGCGATTCCTCTCGATTTGAATTCGCCCTTACAATCCTCCTAGGGCTCGTACTTGATGTCGCCTCCAGTGCCTGCTCCCCTCCTTCTGCAGTACTAGCTGCTTGCCTCTTCTTCCTCGCCCTTTCTCCTTCAGCAGCCTGCTGTGTTCCATCTTCATTTCCCAACTCAGCAAACCTGTTCCCGAGTTCTATTTGTCCATCGCTGGCCCGTCTTTTCCTCTGCCTGGTTCTCCTAGTGACATGCTTCCACCGTCCACTTTCCTCACCCAGCAGTCCCTCCTCAGAGTCCTTAGGTCCTGCTTCTATCTGCTCGTCTGAGCTTGTCCCCTGTGCCTCATCATGTCTGTGTTCCATCATCTGCTCAAATCCCCTTCTAAACTCAGCCAGAGTTTCCACTTGCATCTCCAGTTCCCTTACCTTTTCCTCCAGCAGCTCTATCAGGCGGCACTTCATGCAGATGAAACTCCTTTCAGGTGCTCCCTCTAGGACCATGTACATGCCGCAGCTACCGCATCCAGTCATCCTCAGTGTGTCTGCACCTGCTGCCTCTGCCTCCATCGTAGCGCTGCAGCTCTGTGCCTGGCAATCCACAGCTCACACCGCACCGCAGGCCACCGGCAAGTGCAGGGCTGCTGGCAGACCCCTGCCTCTTCCCTAGTCTGCCTTCCTGGTTCCTCTGCCCTGGTCTCCCCTGCAACCTCCCCCTGGAAACTCCCACTGAAACTCCCCTGTTAGCCGCTCTGTTTGCCGCCTCCTGTGCCGCTGCAGCTGACTGTGCCGCTGCCTGAGTGCCTGGCTCCTTATATAGGACCCCTAATCACGCTCCAGCTGCAACTTTTCAAGAGATTACCGAGGCAGATTACAGAGACGTGTTAGAGCAAATCAATGGGCTATTCCACGTTTAGGCATGCATGCAGGCAGCCATAATCCAAACCCTCCTCTCCCAAAACATAAAAATCTGCTTACCCCGAGCATGCTCCTCAGTTTCTTCCTCACCAGCAACTTCCTGCTGCTGCGACTGGCTAGCCTCCTCCCGGCTTGAGAAGAGCTCCTGGCTGCATGTGTACTGGGACTCCGGGGTGTCTCCCTCCACGCCAGTAGCCTCACTGTCGGCTTCCTCTACACCCTCCCCCACTTCTCCCTGATCTGAACTCTCCATCGTGGTCCTAGGATTGGCAGTGGGGTCACACCCAAGTATAGCATCCAGCTCTTTGTAAAAATGGCAGGTTGTGGGGGCAGCTCCTGAGCGGCGATTTCCCTCACGGGCTTTGCAGTAAGCACTCCTCAGCTCTTTTATTTTGACCCTGCACTGCAACGCATCCTGTTCATGGCCCCTTCTCAGCAAGGACTGCGATATCTGCCCATAGGTATCATAATTTCTCCTTCTGGAGCACAGCTGTGCTTGCACAGCCTCCTCACCCCAAACACTGATGAGGTCCTGCAGCTCGGAATTGTTCCATGCTGGGGCTCGTTTGGGGCGTGGAGGCATGGTCGCTGACTGATTGAATGATTGATTGCACTCCACACCTGGCTGAGCAAACAGGAAGGAGATTTTTAAAATTCCCGGGGCATTTAAAGGAGGGGTCAGCTGAGCCCAGGGCAGTGGAGTGTGCATGATTACCAGAGAGGCTTCTAAGGTATGTTGGGATACCTCCTTATACCACGGAGGTCAATAAAAGAGCTGGTGGGTGTCCACACTTGCTGACCAGCGCTGGATCACCAGCGCTGGATCCCCTACACCCAAGGCTCGACCGGGTGTACAGCCAGCGCTGCAACCAGGGACTTGCAGCACTGGCCGTGCTTTGCAAGTGTGGCCACATCCTAAGTTGCAGCGCTGTAACCCCCTCACCAGCGCTGCAACTCTGTAGTGTAGCCAAGCCCTGAGTCTCCACTCTCTCCCGGAGAACAACATCACACAGACAAAGGGAATTTTTTTCCCAATTTAAAAAAAAATCTAGCTCTTCTATTGGCTCTTTTGGTCAGGGACCCAATCCTTTTCCTTTACTGAGGGACTTTGCTAACCCTTTATAGATAAAGCAAGCAGAGAACAGCCACCAAAAGGGACTTTATAGCTAACTAGCTGGCTGGGTGTCCATAAAAGGGAGCTACCCCCCACCTTCATTTTTCACACCAGTGATAACTCACTTACCCTTTCTAACCCTCCTTTTTCTATTAGTCAGCATGGTGACAGCCATTAGGAAAGGCAAGTCAAGGAATGCACAACAAGGTACAAGTGACAACATTATTAGATTACAAGGAATTTATTGTCACAGAGGATACAGCTAGATTCAAATTATTAGGTTAAGGGATGCTAAGGAAGGACTCAGTAGGTTGAAACTCTTAATTTTAAGCTCTGGAAAGGCTAAAGAAACCAACCTGGTTGAGTCAGTGGATGGGAGGGTGAAAGGACTATATTTCAAACTTGCAAAACTGGAAAGGCATAAGAATGAAACAGTGAGTTATGAGTTAAAGATGAAATGTACTGATAGCAAACCTGTGATTTTAGGCAACTTCAGCCCAACAGATCAAGCAGTGCACCCTGAAGATATCTACCACTGAGACAGAAATAAATGATAAATGTAATAAATAATTGTCCCTTGAACCACTCTGTCAGATCTTGTCCTAAGAATAGTTCATCCTTAGATCGGAGTTTATAACCAGTGCTCATGACACAACAAAGAGATTAAAACTAATTGAGCCGGTAGGATTAAAAAAATGTAACTATTATTAAATATAAATAAATCTGAAATAATCTGAACATCTAAATAAATCAGGTATAAACTAAAATGCATATATTTTTGATATATGCTAAATGAAAATTCGTTTTGTTTTCAGTCACCAGCAAAACAAAATGTCAGTGGAAGACAACTTAAAAAAACATAACAGCAGGAGAAAAAAGATATCTAAAGAAGACACTAGGAATAGCACAGAGACTGTACTCAGTGGTAATATGTTTGCAAGGTGCAGTAAAAATATAGACTAACCTTGCCTATGTGCCCTGTGTTGGCTGAATTTAGGAACAGTGACGCTGAGTGAGTAATCTTTTGAACTTGTGGAGTTGGTGCTTCCATGCTTAGCAGAGATGCACTTTATATTAAAGGAGCATGTCTAGAGTAGGTTAGCTGTTGACTTCCTTGTGACCTTTTGAGCAAGTTACTTAGGTGCTCTGAACCGTATTTGTAAAGGCATTCAGGTACTTAAACAGGCAGATAGGCATCTAGTGGGATTTTTAAAAGCATCAAGGTGCCTAGGTCCCACAGGCATCATCTTAAGATATCTAAAACCTTTACAAATCTGGCCCACTGTATTCCAGTTTTCTCCCCTACATACCAGTAAATTGTCCTTAGGAACCTTTGGTCTTCCCTGAGTGCAAGACTGTAAAAGGATAATACTAATCTCTCCAAAGAGGGTTTGATTCACTGGTTCACTGTTGCTGCCCAGTCATTGACATGAATATAAGGTAGATATAAAATACCACCAAGCCAGAATGGTAGCAGTTTATATTCACTGTAAAATGATGTACATCGCAATATAGTGTTCAGGGCAATGATGAATCAGGACTTGTCTACAAGGTAGAGTAATGTGCACTAAAAGGGTGTGATTTCTAAAGTGTGCTCATGTGTTGGTCTGTGTAGACCCTGCTGGCGTGCACTAAATATTCCCAAGTGTGCTTCAATGTAGTACTGTTTTAAACAGTCCTACATTAAACATGACAAGGAAACTTTTAGTGTTCATCAGCAAAGCCTATACAGACCAATTAATGTTAACGTGCTTTGGAAATGACAGCCCCATAATGCACATTACCCCATGTGTAGACAAGCCCTTCTTAGACACAGAGTCCATGTCTTCATTGTGTAGCCAGGTAGTTTATTGATCATTTAATTGTGTTATCTATTATCCTAGTTAACTCATGTTATTTCATATATAATCAATGTGTGATGATTAGATTTAAGTTGTAAGATTTTATGCGTATCAGATTAACAAGTATTTAGGAGTGATGATTGTTGTCAGCTGCATGTGTGCTCTCCCTCTGTATGCTGTCCCAGCCTTGCACAGAAGGTTGGTTCAGCAGACCTCAATAATACTACCCAGAAAGAAGGACCACAGGCAGAGTTTGGTGACAACTGGCCAGGTTTATTGTCTTCAAGACACAGAACTAGTGCCCTGGCTCTGTGGTTATTGGTACACTAATACATGAGTGTCCAGTGGCAAGGAACGGCTGAGTCAGCAGCAGGACTGTCTATTGTCCCCAAGGCTACAATACGGGTTAAGGCAAGGCACCCTAATATTTATAGAGTGAGACAAACAACTCTCATACCATCATACATGTTTCTTGAAATCTGCTTGTTACCTCCCCTTGTATCATGCTCCAGGTGTCTCAAGCATAACATCCTTATTCATTACTTCGAGCAGACCCTCTTATCTGGTGGTAGGTCAGGATGTCCCTGGGATAATCTTTCGGAGTGTGTTCTCACACATACCCAGTATTTGTTGCTTCTCAGGAGTTCCTGTATTTTAGCCACACTAGCAATACTTTTGCCAGTTATTTAGTTAACTTGCAAACATCTACTTTAACATATGCCTTAACTTTGGTTCACAGCCTCTTGGTTCAGGCCTCAAATTTTGCACCAGGCCCAGTGCTTCAGGCACTCTCTTTCTCCTACAATGAGGGTGCATTAAGTATATAAGTAAAGTAAAGCAGCAGTGCAAGGCCTATAGGCTAAGGCCTATAAGATTTCAGTTTGGCCTCGATGTGGGTGATATAGGAATGACTCTATGCCAGTAAAGTTAGAAGATTACTGTAAAGGATGGACCATTAGGTGACGTTCCAGTGGAATATATTACAAAGTACCTGTCTAGACTGCAATGTACCAGCTAGACCACAAGATGCCTGATTGTAACATCACAGGAAGTTCTTCTCTAACCACAGGTTACTATGGGAACATGTTTACATAAATGTTAATGACATGTTAATCAGAATATGGGGAACTAAGAGACTGATCTATGAGAAGTGAAGCACCCCAAGATTTATGGCATGTGGAAGTACAGATAAGGAAGAGGAGTTTGGGATCTTCATGCATATGCATAAGGTGGTAGGTAGGCATGGTCATAATAACAACATAAAAGGGTTCCCTAATATGGTAGGGTGGGGAGACCCCCAAGGAAAGACATCATTGGGAAGACCCCAGTAGGAACCACCTCTCTATCAATGACAACCTGTTGAGAGATCCACCAGACTCTATAACATCTCAGGGGATCTGAGTATGAATATGGCATTGCCTATTGCTTGGGCTTTCTCAGATTGTGTATATATGTATGTGTGTGAATAATAAACAAACAAGTTTTTTTATTTTACTTGTAACTGGGGCTGTGGTCACTGTATTTGTTCTTCGTATGCACCTAACAGTCTCCTAACCTAAGAGAATTGTAAAGGGTAACTTTCATCCTATTGATCTGAAAATTGTAGCACCACAGGAGCCAGCTCACTCCCTAGGGACATTATAGTTTAACATAGAACTATCACATCAGTATTAAATAAAGGCTGCAACTGTAAAAGTCAGAAAACAAGATTCGGTGCAGAGAAGAGCATGTACTGCTCCCTTGTAAAAGATGTCATTGTAGCTGTGCTTGCGTTGGCGCTATGGATTCCTTCTCAGTGAGGGGCTGGGCCTTAAATGCATAATGCAGCCCTCCATTTTTGTAAAGCTCTTTGAAAATACAACACAGTTTGGTACTGCTCATTATTATTATTATTATTGGTTATTTTTCTGATGTACTAACCCCTTTGAGAATGACCGTTTAGTAGTAATAAGAATAACTACTTGTGTGAGATTTATCATAGGGAGGTGTATTAAATACATATAATTAGTATTTGTTCCAAAACAATAACATAATTATTGTACTTGGGTTGACCCATATTGGGAGAAATCACTATTGAAAAAAGAAAGTACCAGCCATGTGGAATTCCGAGAAATGAAATGGAGCGTGACTGACTTGGCAGAAAGCAAGAAAATAACCACAACACAACACAAGAGAAAGAAGCAAAGCATGAAAAACTACTGCCTGACACCCTTGGATTTAGTTTTCATAATCAATTTTGACACCATATTTTGCTATGTACTCGCATATAATCAAGCTGTAATTTAGAAAGTAGGGGGGAACCCAAGCACTATCGCTTCTTTTCTCCCGAAACCCCATCCATCCTCATTATGCTAAATATTTTGAGTATTGAAACCTATGGACCTAATGCTCTTTAATGTTAAGACAAATGTCATTTTGTGCCCTGTTTAATGCCTTCGGGCTCAGTTCCTCTTCCATCCAAAGACAAAATACTGTGCATCAGCCCTTTCCCCTTTATTATGCCTTATTTGCCCTGGGATTAATACAATTATTACGATTAATATTTGATTGGATTTCCACAACCATGCATATGGATACAAAGCAAGCAATCAAGTTCAGTGTAACTTCAGTAACATACAGATCTCAATAACAAGATGCTGCGCCCTCAAGTCCATACATTATATATTTGTGATTTTATCACTAGGTATATCAGATATTGTGACTGGCTGCATGGATGGGCCACATTGAGAATACCACAGGCAGATTGCAAGATATAGGGCAGACAATCCCCCAGACTGGTAGCTTATTCTATAATTAGATTCACTAACCTAGTGACAAAACAGCTTCTGCAGTACTACAGTGGTTAACATGAAGCCAAATACAGTCCCCTTTAAGAGTTCAAGCCCCTGATTCCCATCTAGACAGCAAGTCTAATATAATTAGGGGTTATTGAAAATCTGATTCCCCTTATGTGAGGTTCACCAATCCCAAAGGACCAGACACTTAGCCCCAGGTCAATATGGATCTTGCCCAATAATCATAATGACACCAATCCTTCAGTAATTACAACTAAAGGTTTTAATAATAAAAAGGAAAAGAACAGAAAGTGTTGCAAATGGTTAAAAAAATCACTATACATACAAACATGTGTATGGTCAGATCAGTTTCATAGCAGAGATGGTGAGGCTGAGGATTTGTAAAAGTCTTCCAGAAATCAATTTAAAAGGTTATAGTCTAAGTGTCTGGTCAAGATTTTCCATGAGAATTCCAGGGTACTGCAAGGTAGACTTGGAGACCTCTGTTTTATGGCTTAGACTTTCTCTGCTAAAGTTTAAGCAGACCAGAGATTAAAAGGATCAGGCTCAGGGCTTTTTTATAGTTTTTCTAGCAGGCTGACAAGCCTCCTCACAAAAAATTGTCACAGCAGGATCTTCCCCCGATGAAGAATAGGCAGTGCATATTATCTGTGGACCATGGATTTGAAACTAATCTTCTATTTCCTGTGCATACACAGGTAAACTAGTTGTATTCATTCACATAAGGCAATTAGCTGGTATTTCATTATAGCATAGATAGTTAAGCTTACATCTTTGATCTTAAGGTTAACTGAACCATCTGATGCATAATATAAGGCAATTAAGACATGAAAGGGAATTAGTATCTACAAAATAGTCTTGTTACATTGTTAAACTTCTAACAAGATATTGGTGAACACAGACAGATACACTTAACATCTACCCTTGATTTCTATTACTACAAATGAATGGGTTAATGATTGTTGGTCTAGTACACCTCTTTCAAATTCACATACAAATAGATTGTCTTGATTATGTTTCAGTGCCCTTGTTAAGTTGTTATAGGTCATTTCCAGGTTGGCTACTCTGTCAGTGTCACAGACGTATTCTGATCTCACTTTGAACAGTGTTTAAGAGCAAATGCAAAGAAAGAAAAAAAATAAGGTGGTTTTTCATCTCTAACATCTTGCAATATAATAACCACTTACTTTAAGGCAACATTACATCACTATGGCATTGTTCCAACTCAGATATGTTTTTCGTGGCGGAGTGGATTTCTGGTCTGTGGTCCCCATCCACTCTGGCAGGGACCTAATTCATTCTCCGCCCCACACCCCTACAGGGACCCTGCATCTCCCTTGGGGAGGGAGTCTCCCCTCTGTTACCCACACAGTGCATGAGACACAGTGCCACCAAGGGTCCAGCTCTCGGTGACCTGCCCTAAACTTTGCTGTGAAGGAACATACTCCCAGTACTCCAGGTCACAAAACTCACTGAAATTTGGTCTGGTCATGTCTCCATCTGTATGGAGGGACAGCTGGGTCAAATTTCAATGGCATTGCAACCATGCAGCCAGTTCTGGACTGCTATGATATCAGCTGTGCTGATTTAGGTTTACAGTGTTAAAGTGGTTGGGCCATGATCTCCTGGCTACAAAACCTATGGAAATTTGATGAAGATGAAAAACCTTGGATGGGGGGTGGGGAGGAAATTAACCTCCCTCCCCCTCCAATTGGTACCACTGCACTTTTGTAGTGTAACTTGTCAGTAATGTGAATAAGAATTAGGCCCAATAGGTCCAGAGGGGAGATGAAGTCCTGCTGCGGAGCCCAACCCATAGAAGAGAAGGGGAAATTGAAGCAATTGAAGTGCAACTTCCTTGCGACATTGCAGCAGCATATCTGAATTGAAATATTTCTGTTTTCATAACATAATAATGGCCATACTGGGTCAGACAAAAGGTCCATCTAGCCCAGTATCCTGTCTTCCAACAGTGGCCAATGCCAGGTGCCCCAGAGAGAGTCGATAGAACATGTAATTATCAAGTTCCCAGCTTCTGGAAAACAGAGGCTAGGACACTTCAGAGCATGGCTTTGCATTCCTGCCCAGCCTAGTTAATAGCCATTGATGGAACTATCCTCCAGGAACTTATCTAGTTCTTTTTTTGAACTCTCTTATAGCCTTGGCCTTCACAACATCCTCTGGCAAAGAGTTCCACAATCTGACTGTGTGTTGCATGAAGAAATACTGCCTTTTGTTTGTTTTAAACCTGATACCTATTAATTTTATTTGGTGATCCCTAGTTTTAGTGTTATGATAAGGAGTAAATAACACTTCCTTGTTTATTTTCTCCACACCAGTCAGGATTTTATAGACCTCTATCATATCCTCCCCCTTAGTTGTCTCTTTTCCAAGCTGAAAAGTCCCAGTCTTATTAATCTCTCCTCATATAGAAGCTATTCCATACCCCTAATAGGTTTTGTTTCCCTTTTCTGTAACTTTTCCAATTCCAATATATCTTTTTGAGATGGGGTGACCAGATCTGCGTGCAGTATTCAAAATGTGGGCATACTGTGGATTTATATAGAGGCAATATGATATTTTCTGTCTTGTTATCTATCCCTTTCTTAATGATTCCCAACATTCTGTTTGCTTTTTTGACTGTTGCTGCACATTGAGTGGATGTTTTCAGAGAATTACCCACAATGACACCAAGATCTCTTTCTTCAGTGGCAACAGCTAATTTGGACCCCATCATTTTAGCTGGGACTATGTTTTCCAATGTGCATTACTTTTCATTTATCAACTTTGAATTTCATCTGCCATTTGGTTGCCCAGTCACCAATTTTGTGAGATCCCTTTGTAACTCTTTGCAGTCTGCTTTGAACTTAACTATCTTGAGTAGGTTTGCATCATCTGCAAAATTTGCCACCTCACTGTTTACCCTTTTTCCAGATCATTTCAGTAATTGATAACCCAATTTTCTGAAAATAGTGTTGGTGGAAAAACAATCAGTTCTACTTTTCACCCTTATCCATATCCAGAAGGACATTAATCTATGTGAGTCTATGTGCTCTGTTTATTAGCATAGGGTTTTGCTACCAATGCAATTTTCCAAAACTTGGGCTTTGACCTGTGGTTCAAAGAATGCCAGGAGACAATATTTATGGAAAGGATAAAATGCCTCATGGTCTAAACTGTATTATCAAGAATAAGGCCCAATTTCCTTACAACTTTATTTCACAATGGAGTTTATTAGAGAAAAACCTCAAATCATGCAGATTAGAACATCCTTGCTCAGATTACTCCTCTAGCATTTATCTTCTGACAAAATACCCACAATAGAAGGGAGTCCAATAGGTTCTAGAAATCGGTAGGCACTAGATGGCTCTAGTTTTCTGATAGAAGACCTGCTCCTGTTCAAGTTACTTTGAGATACGATCATTCCTAAATCTTTATCCCATGTGTGACTGCAGATCAATGCTTGTGTCCTGCTGCAGATTTAAAAAATGTTTATATATTTAGATGCAGAGTATAGTGTGCTTGAACAGTTACCAAGAAATTACCACTCCAAAAGTGTGTTTGGTAGTATCATTTTTTTCCTTAAATATGACACTATGTTGAAACAATCCTTTAGGATCCACAAATGGAGTTAGGCACCTAAATCCAAAACTTAGATCCTCTCAGCTGCCACTTAACGCTGCAGGTACCTACAGTCTTTAGACACCTAAAAATCTGCCCCTTGGCATGCACATAGTCACCTCAGTCCTGATGTCAGTTGCCTACACCCTGGTGGGATCATCAGAATAGGTATTCTCACTTCCCATCTTGCCTGCAGAGCCCAGTCTTATAGGCATTCTCAGAGGTCACTTAACAGATCAAGCCATGCACAAAACATAACAAGAGAAAAGGCTGGTTCCTTCCTCCTCTCCCCACCATACCCTATAGTCCAGTGGTTAGAGCACTCACCCAGGTTCAAGTTCCCCCTCTCCCTGTTTTAGAGCAAGGGTTTCAACTCATGTCTCCCATCTCTGAAAGAAGTGCCCCAACTTGTGGGCTGCGGGATAGTCTGTGGTAGGTCACACTCAGTCTCTCCTTTTAAAACTGTTCCACTTTGTATAAATAACCTTATAGCCCAATGGTTAGGGCACCTACCTGTGATGTGGGAGGTTCAAGTCCCTGTTTCAATGGCTGTTTAGATGCCTAATTCAAGAAGAGAATACATGGCTCTGAATCCAAAGCAGAAATAGGTGCCTCCCTCTGATCCAGATTTAGGTGCAGAAATCTCATTGAGTGGCAAGGGTCACACCCTGCTACCTAGCATTTACTATTGTCTGTTTTAGGACAGGCTTTAGGCTTTTTAGGCTTTTGTGGATCCCATTCTTAGACACCTACCTCTCCCCATGCACTGTACAGGGAGCCTGTGAGCCTAATTCAGGGGTGTGGATTCTATTAGGCAACAGAGTCACTAAGGTTAGGCACTGCAATATTGAGTCTAGATTCTCATTGTGGATCTAGCTAGAAGTGAATAATAGTAATACCTGGCTCGTATATATCACTTGTCATTAGCAGATTTTAAAGCAAAATGTTATATCTGGGAGGCATGATAGTGAAATTAAACTCACACTACAGACGGTAAAGGAGTTAATTTCTTTGTTGTGCACTATATTGCTAATGGTCTGTAATCCAAATAAATACACAAACAATTGTGGTACTTACCAAATCAATGAGTAGGATTTAGCCAAAGAAATCCTTGAAGATAACCCATTATGGGTTGACTTCTAAACATCAGGATGCCTAGCACCCACAAACTCCTACATAAAGGCCAGTGGTTTAAACACAGGTCTAATTGTCATGTGCTTCTAAATTTTGATCCTTGTTCTGTAGCCAGCTCCTTTTGTAATCTTAAACAGAACACTTATCCTCGCTGCCTTCATCTGCCCCTGAGTATAATCAGTTTACCTACTTCATAATGGTGAAGTGAGGATTACATGGAATAATCGCAGATGATATGTAAGTAATGCTTTCTTAGACATACCAACACTCACGCTACTGCTATTAAAGAAGCATAAATTGGTATAATTAATACATCAAGAAACTTGAAGTATCCCTCATCTGATTTTAAATTACACCATCTTTCCACTCCTCGAAATTGTCTTCCTCTCTATTGGTCAGGATGTTTCCTCCCCTATGGCAGAAAGACAGTTTAACCAAAAATCATACTTGGACCAACCCATCACTGAATTCCATGTTTTTGACTCTTGCTGTTCCTTTCAGAAGACACTTAAAAATCAAAGATGTCATCATTTCCAGGAAGTATGAGGAATGAGTGACCTCATACATATGAATTTACAAGATTTATTTTTTTATGTTGGTTTTCAGTGTGATCCAATTTGTTATATATTATACAGTTTACCTACAATCAGTGTATTTGAAAAGGAGTTTATTTTTGCATTGGACAATTTCCATATTGCTGATTTATTGTGCTCAGTACCGTGTGTGATTATCATTTCTTCTAACTGTTTCAACTCCTTTCTTGAGTCATCAGTGTGTTTACTGAATTTTATATATAGATATGTTACCATTACCCAGTCCATTTTGTAAGACAGTATTGAATGCTGCAGCCCATTTCTTATGGAAGAAGGATACTTTGAAATATAATGCCAGATAATACCCTGTATACTACCCTGCTTGTACCTCATGTTGCATGAAAAGGGTTTTTTTACCATTCACAGATAATTACCCTTTTCTATTAGATTCAAAAGAAAAAAACAACAAAAATGGTTTATTTAAAATTAGGATACTGCACGACCATCTTTCTAAAACATCTAGTTCACTCTCAACAACACTGATTCACCCTTGTGGTTGCAGAAACTAAACTTCACTGAGCCAATAGTAAGAGAAATTTACTATTGGGAAAGTAAAGTGGTGTTTGTATTACCATTTTGCATCTACGGTGCCTAGGTAGGAGGTATCTCTGCAGCCAGCATACCCCATTCCACAGTATAGTGGTATTTGGACTGCAAGACCCTTGTACCATGACATCCCCATGACATTCCCACCATCTGGAGCCCTGTTCCTTAGGTTACACTAGCCAACATAAACTCAAGGATGAATCAAGCCCATGACATTAAAGTTATGACAATGCGTTGTAGCCCAACTTTTCAAAGACGTGCATTTTTGTGTGAACCTGGGGTAGGGACACATCACTGATGTGCACATAAAAGCTGGAGGCTGTAGACATCCATATCTACATCCTTAAATGTGCATGTATAATATTAAGAGGAAATGAGTAAACAAAATTATCAAGAATGAACCAAATTCTACCTCTAAATGTGTATTTGAGGCTCATGCTGGTTTCAATGGGAAACCTATCATATACACAATGTAACCAGTAGAACACGTAATTTGGAATGATGATTAAAGCAGAAACGTATTTATAATCCCTGTGCATGTACTCAGGATGACCAAAGTATTTATTAAGGATATTTTAATGAAGAAGTTTAATCTTTTCTTCTTCTTACAAGTTATTTGCAGCTAGGTCATGTTTGATTTTTTTCTGTGTATTTGCACTTGTTCAATGAATAGTTTGTGCAAACAAATTTTAACTACGGTGTCAAGGTTCCTTCCCTACTCTGAACTCTAGGGTACAGATGTGGGGACCAGCATGAAAGCCCCCTAAGCTTATTTCTACCACCTTAGGTTAAAACCTGGTATGCTGCCACCACCAAGTGATTTAACAAGAAACAGGGAAAGGATTACTTGGAGTTCCTCTTCTCCCAAAATATCCCCCCAAACCCTTACACCCCCTTTCCTGGGGAGGGTTGAGAATAATATCCTAACCAGTTGGGTACAAAGTGATCAAAGACCCAAACCCCTGGGTCTTTGGACAATGGAAATATCAGTCAGGTTCTTAAAAGAAGGATTTTATTAAAAAGAAAAGGTAAAAATCATCTCTGTAAAATCAGGGTGGAAAATAACTTTACAGGGTAATCAGATTCAAAGAGCCCAGCGGAACCCCCTCTTGCCTTAGTTTCAAAGTTACAACAAAATAGGGATAAACCTCCCTCTAGCAAAGGTAAAATTCACAAGTTGAGAAAACAAAGATAAACTAATACACCTCGCCTGGCTGTTACTTACAAGTTTGAAATATGAGAGACTTGTTCAAAAAGATTTGGAGAACATGGATTGATGTCCGGTCCCTCTTAGTCTCAAGAGTGAACACCACCAAGACAAAGAGCACAAACAAAAGCCTTTCCCCCTCCCCTCAAGATCTGAAAGTATCTTGTCCCCTTATTGGTCCTTTGGGTCAGGTGTCAGCCAGGTTACCTTAGTTTCTTAACCCTTTACAGGTAAAAGGATTTTGGTGCCTCTAGTCAGGAGGGATTTTATAGTACTGCACCCAGGAGGGATGTTACCCTTCCCTTTATAGCTTTGACATATGGTTTATTCAAAAACTGATCACTATGACTATTTACAATTTGTTATTTGAGTTGTCTCCTAAGTCACGAGGTTTTGGTTGTTTTGTTTTTTTGTTTTTGTATTCCCTGATCATATGACCAAAGCTTTAAAAATAAAGCTCTTTGCAGATATCCATGAATATTCATAACTGTTTGATTAATCTAAAGTGTGAATAATAAACACCAGTTTACAAATGTCCATAAAAACATTCCAGTGTAAATAATCTCACAGATCATTCATGGCATTATACTTACGGCTTCTGTTTTCCACACATTTTCCTGTGAATAAACTTGAATGTATGCAAATTAGCAAATTTAAAAGTTTATGGCTACTAGCAAAACAAATAGCCTGGTTTGCTTCACAAGAATATTTGTGAGCACAACTTTTTTGCTGTATTTCTTCAGTGCTGGTATTTATCCTATTTTTTTGTATTGTGCAACTTAGTTGTTGCAGATACAGGCACTGTAGCAAATTTGGTTGATGGACCATATCTAACATTAAACCTATAATTTTTGATATCATACAGGTGAACTTTTATTGGAAACAAACATTTTTCTTGCATAAATAAAAACATAATCATGTTCGTGTTTTCTACATGTATGAATTCAGTTGTTCTTTGTAATCATTACTTCTGAGTTTGTCCTGATGATTTTTTTCTGTTGGTCTGGTTTCTAATGAAAAAATTAATAAACATTACAAAAGAAATTGCCTGAGACTCTTCAATATCAGTATTGAAGAAAAGCGTAACATGAAAAATAGCTAGACTGAGAAGAATTTGGATAGATGATGCCAAGATGACAATACCTCACTACAAATAAAATTGCAAATGAGATGTTCCACAGAATGCTGGCACCACTCAGAACACAGGGAGAAGAGTATATGTCAAAAGATCCATGCCATCCATGAGTGGAGTCTAGCAATGATGGTCTATAAAGTCTTATATCACCTGTCCAGTGCTACCGAATGCAGCTAATAGCTCAATAATTGGCATGAAAAAAAAATCAGATGGCTTACATCAAGTACAGGCAAAGCAAAAGTGGAAGAACAATGAATTATGTGATAGAAACAACATTGGGATTTATATGCTGGGAGGCAGAGATATCAACTAGTGAGTAGGATCTAGCTTTCTTAGCAGTTAACAGATTATGGATTTATTTAGTATCAAACACAAGATTTAGGAACATGACTGCACTGAGGGGGAAATTCCCATATGGTTCATCAGTCTCTTCTTTGCCTGTGACAATGATCCTGGCAATGAATTGCATGAGGATTGCTGAAACATCCCACTGTTCTGGCTAGATGCCCCAGGCTATGTTTTTATGATATATAAAGTTAATTGTGATTAACAACTTTCTTGTTTAGGTGGAACAGCTTTAGAGGAGATATGCAAGACTCGGATAACCTGTTAGTAACCACACAACCCCCTGACTTCCCCTCAAAGTGACTAACTGCACTGTGTTGTTATTCCCCAAAAGCAAAATCTCTGGCAACTAGCGAATCAGCGTTTCTAAGGCAGGATTATCCTTTCCTGGGTGTCCTGGCTGCTGGGGGTGGAAACCTTTGGGATTATACTGAGCAATATGACAATACCCCATGAGTTTATCATCTCTCTAGTTTTGAGAATCTTTACTTGCAATGCCACCTATGGATTTTGGACTGGGTAACTGCAGGAGCAGGAGTGGTAGAGGCAACCTGAACCTTCAAGTTGCAGGCAAAGGAGGTCATCTTGGACTGAAAATTCAGAGGAGAATTATAGTTTTATTAGCCCCCATACTGTGTTCTTTCTCCCAGATCAGAGAAAAATGATATTCTATCTATCCATGTATGTATCTCACTCATCATTCTGGTATAGGGTGACCAGACGTCCTGATAAAATTGGGACTGTCCCGATTTTTAGGTGTTTGTCCCGCGTCCCAATCAATGTTTGGTCGGGATGCAATTTGTCTCGGTATTTCACACTCCTGGTTTTTTTGTTTTGTTTTGTTTTGTTCCGCCAGCTGGACTCCACTTTTTTTTTCTTCCCTCTGTCAGCGGGACTCAGTTTTGTTTTTTTTTGTCTCTCTCTCTCTCTCTCTCTCTAGTTCTCTGCCGGCAGGACTCTGTTTTCTTTCTTTCTTTTTTTATTTCTCTCTGCTGGCGGGACTCCGGGACTCCGAGTTTTTTTTTTTTTTGCTGTGCCGGCGGGATGCCACTTTTTTTTTTTTGCTTTCCCCTCCCTCCCCCCAAGAGTGTCCAGATATTTTCTTCAGCCCATCTGGTCACTCTATTCTGGTATCTTTTTCCTTATGGGGAAAATAATGTACTGCGTACAGCAACAGTGTGAAAGAGCAAGAAGGATAAATAGAAATAGTTCATCATTGTACTTAGACTACACCAATGAGGGTTATTGAACATCCTATATCTAGGCAACAGGAAGAGTAGCTTCTCTGATATAGTATATACTGCTGGAAAAATCTATTAGGTTGATTTTGTTTAGATTAATACTTAATGCAGTTAATTGACCAATTAGTCAACATTGAGACTTGTGGTTTACAGATGGTTATGATCATATAGAAACAGTGTCTTAGTAATTGTCTCTATTCTGTGATAGCAGTGGCAAAGCTTTTGTTATTCTCTCAGCAAGAGGTTTATAATAGCACTCCTATTTCCACCTGTAATTGTGTTGAGGTCACATTTTCACAAAGAATAGAGTAGAGACTACTAGTGCCAGAGAAATCTGAGTCTCAACATGGGAAATACCTGTAGGTGTCTTGGTGTGCACTGGAAAAAGACAGTCAACAGGCAAAGAAGTCTGAGTTCACTGTAGACAAAGTCACCAGGGGGAAATGGGGTAATCAGTTATAGAAGTGATAAGCAAAATGTAAGCATAGCACCTTGCTTTCTAAATGCTGATGGGATGGCACATTTTCATAGGAAGCCTGCTATTTTCAAGGATACTTTTTCAAATTATTTTTCAATGGGCAGTGGGTCAGTGGAATGTTGTAGGGACATTCAGATATGTTTTGGGTGTGTTTTTTTTCCCGTTTTCCTCTTTTGCCTTCTAAGGTAAAAATACATTAGAAAATTATGTGAGCAATCCGATGTATTATGTCAGATGTGTGTGTGTGTGCGGGGGGCAGAATATTTGATTATTAGGAGAATTGTCCCTGGCAAAAAATTTGTGTTAACTACATGAAGGGATAGGAAACAGTGAGGAAAGGAAAGAGAAGGAATGAGATAGAATGGAGAAGGATCTGAATGAGTGGAGAGAAGAGGAAATGTGAGGATCATGGGAGAGAGAGAGAGAGAGAACTGGAGGAGACGGACAAAGGGAAAGAACTCAGAGGAAATCAGAACTGGGTGTTTCACAGAGAAGGAAAGAAAGAGGCAGAAAAAGAGTGGGGAAATTAGAAAAAAATTAGTGAGGAGAAAAAAATAGAGAGCAAAACTGTAAATATACTCAGTAAAAAGAAGTGGAGAGAAAATGTACATTCACACACAAACAGGAGTAAGGTTCAGCAACAACACCTGGCAGTGAAGTGCCCAGGTGCAGAACTTCCACTTGCGGTGGGAAGGCTCCCACTCAGAAAGGTTGGGACCCCACTACTCAACATCTCATGATATGTTCCTGGGTACTGTGCCACTGTGTCTGTGATTAGGTGTTTTATATTAGGGAGACCTATCAAAAAATTATAACCCTTGCTCATGCCATTGGCACTTTTGTCCATGAGAGGGATTCACAGAAGTGAGGCGTCAGCACCAAAGACAGACTGGCCACTCTGCAGCATCTTTCAGCTCTCCCATGACTTGCTGCTGGTGTATGTTGAGGAGTTATGGGGGAATTATCCTTGGGCCTGATTTTTAGCAGTGCTGATTACTCATAACCACCACTGAAGTCAATGAGACATGTGGGTCAGCACCTTGGAAAATCAGGTCCCTAATGACTATCTTCCCTTGTGACAGGCACTCTTAAATTCTTGGAAGAGGCAGAGCAGATTCCCATCCCTGTGCTGTTTCCCTAACAGGAGTCCATTGCTTTCTCCCATCTCTCCATATCTGATGGTGACTGTAACTGCCTCAGCCATAGCCTGGCACTTGTGTTGTGTAATTCTCCACATCCCCTTCTGACCTCTCAAAGACCTCCTGGAACTGTCTCTTTCACTCGTACCTTTGCCAGACTTGTTCCTGCAGCCACTGGTATCAATTAACTCATACCTTGTGTAGGCAATCAGGTCAGATTCCTGGATCCAGTGGAACCATAGGCCTTCTCTGGTTCCCTTTCCATATCCTATATGAGCTTGAGCCTGGATCCATAGTGAAACATGAGTACATTGCTGCTGCACCGCAAAGCAGTTACAAACAGCTGCCAAGTAATTGTCTGTTGTGTCTATTGATGTTTAGTGCAGTTGGGTCAATACAAGTCAGGGATTGTCACCCAGGGGAGCCTCAAAATTTCTGCATTCCAGTTCTTAGGCATTTCAAGATGTATTGGTGCCTTGTCCAGTCTACACTTTCAGATGTTCTGAGACTAAATTCCTTAATGTAGGCAAAATGCTTTGAGCTCCCTGGATGTGAGGCAGCACTGAGTGTAATTATTATTATGCCCTATGCCAGGAGTGACCAAACTTATTCACCCTCTGATCCGCATATGATAATCTTCAGAAGTTCGAGAGCCAGAGCATACCTGCAGGGGCTTGGGGCTTCATCCAAAGAGGATGTGCCTGCCTAGGCTCAGGGCTTCAGCTGCTTTTGTTGCTGCCTTTCCCCAAGGAGCTAAAGCAGAGACCCCTCCAGCAACACCCAGCTATTTGCCACTGTAGGTAGCTGAAGGGAGGGGCTGCTGAGGGAAATAGGAGGGATGTTCTTGGGCATAGGCGCCAACTTTCTTTCTTTCCATGGGTGCTTGACCCTCCCCCACACCTCTGCACTGCCCTTGCCCCACCCCCATTCACCCCTTCCCCAAAGTCCCTGTCCCCTTCCTGCCCCCATTCCATCCCCTTCTCCCAAGTCCCTACCCCTGCCCCACCTCTTCTTTGCCTCCTCCCCTGAGCACACCATATCCCCGCTCCTTCCCCCTCCCTCCTGGAAAGTCTTAAGCATCACCAAACAGCTGTTTGGTGGTGGGAAGTGCTGGGAGGGAGGGTGAGGATCAGAGATGCAGCGCCTCGAGGTGGGAGGAGGTGGTGAGGAGGGGGACCTTGGCAACTGGTAGGTGCAGAGCACCCACTAATTTGTCCCCCTGTGTGCTCCAGCACTGGAGCATCCACAGAGTCAGTGCCTATGTTCTTGGGGGCGTGTGACTCAAGCAGTTAGGAAGGCTGAATCTTTACATTATGCCTTTCCCCAACTCTTACAGCAAGCAGTTGTCTCTGCCAGAAGACCTAAACTTTGCCTCCAGTCTGGTAGGTGGACAATGGTGGGTTTGGAGAGCTGCGGGAGCTGTATTTTAACTGCAAAAGAGCTGCATACAGCTCATGAGCCACAGTTTGGCCACTATGCTCTATGCTGTGCAAACCTGAAGCTAGGTATAACGGTGGATCTGATTTAGAACTAGCTGGTAAGATATTTTCTTGTAATAAGACCTTGAGTCAAGCTGCCCTTGGGGAAAAAAAATCATACTACACAGCATAGCACTCAGGAATGTGTTACTTTACCACTGCTTGAGCATTCTCATAAAGAAAATGCATCTTTTTATAGAACATAGACTGTGGAGTGAAGAAAGGAGCTAACTCCATGTGTGAGTGTGTGCAAAAGAGAGCATTACTTGATTGACAGTTGGCAAAAGGTGATGTATTTGTCATGAAAATCCTTCCAATTCTATAGTGAAACATTCCCGCCTTTTCTTTAGTAGTATTGAATAGAGAAAAACAATGAGGAAAGAAGACAGTGAGTGTTTGAAATAAATGAATGCTACCTACAGTGTCTTTCCCTTTAAAAGTGTGAAATAAACTACAACACAGAGAGATCTATGTATTTTTTAATGAGATGCAAACTTATGAAAGGAATTTAGGTCTTTTTTCTATGTAAAATAAATATTCCCATCTGTAAATATTAATGCTGGAATTTGGTTTCACTACAATTCAAGTGTGTGTGTGTGTAGACAGATGATTAGTGATGCTGACTGGCATGCAGAAACACTCTACAGTGTTGCTTGCACTTTCCCAAGGAACAGATGAGCTGCAACAGCAGCAGTAGCAGTATAATATCAATAGGCTCCATAATTACATTCTGCCATACAAATATAAACTCAAGCCACTAAACTCAGACTGGACTTGACACTGAATACTTTATGTAAGATTAATAACTCTGATTATCAGTATTTTCAGAAAGTTTATATTCATGATCCTTTTGTTGAGTAAATAATTCAGTGCAGGTAGAAAACAATAAAGTCTTTCTCTCTTTAATTGCTCTAGTATGCCTTCCAGATGCTTTGGGCATGTTCAGAAGCACACCACTACAGCAGTGCTGGTATTCCAAGGACATCTTTACATTCAGTCACAAAGTATTGTGACTAACTGAGCTGTTAATGAAGGCAGAAGTTTTTTGTGACGTCAGTAAAATACTGGTGCATCGGACACCTCAATCCTAGCCACATACGAAATGTGAAAGCTGACAAGACAAAATTATGATTGGTTCCCAAATTCTGAGACCAACAAGCCTCATAATCCATTAAATGGATCCATACAACCACAATAAGGACCAAATTCATCACTTGTACTCCAGTGTTATGTCAGTTTAACTCCATTGCCTTCAACAGAAAAGCAGTGATAAATCATGCTCCAAGATAGCCAAAACATCCATCCCTCACTCCAAATATTATTCACTCCTGAACAAGAGAAGATACAGCAAACAGAAATTAAAGGGCTTTTAAAACTGATTTTGAAAGATTTTAACACTGCACTGTATTGATAGTTATTATCTAGTACACTGTTAATATGTATAAGCAATGCAAACCAGGGAATCATTCAGAACAAGAGTGAAGTCTGCGCCAAGCATGTATACAACAGAAATCCAGGAAAGGAAAGGTACAACAGAACCTTGGAGAGAGTTGCAAGTAGTGAAGCTTTAATTAGCTACAGTAGGTAGGGGAAAACAAAACAAAGAACCAGCCATTACCACCTAATATAAGACAATTGGCCAGCAATGAAGTATCATGATGTGCCACAGGGTATGTCTATACAGAAATGTAAGTCTGGGCTCAGATTCAGGCTTGAGCCCAAATCTCTTTCTATGTGCACACAAATCTCTCAGTTTCGGGCTTGGACCTACAGTCCTAAGACCCTGTGGAGGAGGGAGGGTTCAAGCCTAAGGCCTGTGCTATGCTAGGAAATTAGTTCAGTATAACTATGTTGCTCAGAGGTGTGAAAAAATGGTTTTCTGGTATCTAGTGACATAGTTAAACTAACCTAACCCCAAGGGTAAAGAGTGCTATGTCAGTGGGAGAATTCTCCTGTCAACCTAGCCAATGCCTCTTGGGGAGTGATATACCTATGCTGACAGAAGTCCTCTTGTCAGTGTAGGTGGTATCTTCACTGAAGCACAACAGCACTGCAGCTGCAGAGTTTTAAGAGTAGACAAGCCCTAAGTCAAGTCGAGTCCTATTGCTTTGCAGTGTACATGCAGCACCCTCTGGGAGTCCGCCAAAAGTATCTCACAATCCCATTGGATCAACTTACTTGTCCTCTGTATCCCTTGATCTCCATTTTACTCCAGGGAAATGGAAACAATCCTCCTTGGTGTATTGCAGCAGCTCAGAGAGTTAGTGATTAACCCTTCCATTGTGTTCTGAGCACCGAGCTGCATCAGAGAGCCTGCTGTATTTGCAATGAAGATTGAATAGAAAAAGTCTTTTGCAAAGCGCCACTCCTTCGTGATCATAGGAACACAGCCAGATATTGGTAAGTTTCTGGTGCAAGGTCAGCAAAACAGTGGACTTTAGTTAGAGTATCAGAGACATCACCACATACCAGCAAATAGCAAAGATGCGGGCATCTTACTGGACAGGGGATCAGTACTGGGAGTGGCTTAAGTGGTTTAAGAGTGAGTATAGGAAAACCAGAAACTAGAACTGCACTGTGGGCAACTTGCCAACATCATGCCCATTTTACAAGGACTTTGACAAGGTGCAGGGCATTACGCCAAACATAGTGCCAATGGTGGTACATGATGATCTAATTGGGCGGGATAGTGCCCTGCTAACCCCAGAATCCAGCCTGGGGACTGATGGGATGACAGCAGTGGGTGCAGAGTGAGGACAATGCTGTGAATTTTGCTAAAACTGGTTGCAGAGAAGGCTTTGCAGCAGAAGCAGCAACACATCCTGAGACCAAATGTGAAGGAGCTGTCTGATGACCCCACTCCTGAGGAACAGCCCACCATGGAAACTGCAACACACACGGAAGGGGCAGAAGCTGTCCTAGGAGCCTGATAATTTTCTGGTTCCACTATAATGTTTGTTAATATAAAAATGGGAGGGATTTCCATTCTATGAACCAAAGCAAAAGTTCCTGCAAGCCCTGGCTAGAAGTGTGTATCTGCCAGCGGCTTGGATCCCCACCCCACTCCATAGAATCATAGAATCATAGACTATCAGGGTTGGAAGGGATTTCAAGAGGACGATGTTGAGTTCAAAATGGCAACTGGGAAACCCAAACACTTTAGAGTGATTTTTTTTACTGGAAAGGCACAGATTTGTGCTAGATCACTCCTGTTTCTTAAAAAAACAACAACCTTACATTGCCATGCCTGTAAGTATGCTTCTCTGTAATCACTTAATGGTATAACAAATCACTTGGAAAGAGTGAGGTGTGTGTGTGTGTCGGGGCTGGGGGGAGGAGGGCAAGAGATGGAAATGTGTTCCATTTAAAAATGTAGTCCATTTCAGTTCCACGTAGTCCATAGGTGACAAAATCATTTGTGCCAAATTTGGCTAGGTTTGAAATTTTGTTCAGAAATGTGGCAGAGGGATGGGGCAGTAAGGAGGATGGCTGTGGAACTGTGTGTGTGTTTGCATGCAGCCATAACAGGCTAAGACATGTGGAAGTTAACACATGTTGATTCCCTCATGAATTCTAAACCAATCCTTGGCGCTGATAGCTGCAAACTTTTCCTGAAGCAGAAACTCAAGGTAGGTAGTCAAATTTCAGAGAAGGGTGTATTTTCCAGGGCCACACTGGTAGCTGGACAGTCCACTCCACATATGCATGTGCTGTTCTGTCATTATATGTTTGAATACTTTGGCAGCATACACCACAGATTTCCCAGCAAGAGCTTGGAATAACATCTCCCTTATGTCCTCCAAAATGTAGGAGGCCTGAAATGATAAAAAAAACTGTTTTAGCATGGCCACTGACATGTCCCCTATCAAACCCAAGTGGTTCTGCAAATTGTTAGAAACCAAAACACAACTTTAAATTTTTAACTTGACATTTTCTCCACGTTTTTTGCCGTGATTAACCCAGCTGTGTCCTTGGAGCTTCTCTGGTCTGAAACATCTCTCTCATAATGTATTGAAGTCCAATTTGGAAAAGTAACATTTTATGTTCCTGAAATTCCATAAAGATTTTTTCTGTGCTCCTGCACTTAACTATTTGAGCCAATAATCCTCTGTATTTTGTCCTATTTGAGGCCTCTCAGCCTCTACTGGCTGCACTACTCCAACAGCTTGCCACATTGCAGCAGAACCCTGGGTTCTTATACCTTCATGGACCATTTCAAGAGGAAGACTTTCTGTAAAGAAAGTTATAGTTGAAATTCTGGACAGGGCCAATGAGCAGATCCAGTACCAAAAACAGAGGGACTTGCAGCTAGAGGAAAGGCTCAGGCTGGCCACCCAGCTTGGGGACAGGATTTCAGCATGAGAGAAGGCATTTACTTCACAGTTCCTGGAACAGGAACAGTAGCTAAGGGAGTTTTCACCAGTGGTCCGGCAGGGATCCTCCTGAAACACGCTGGCCTGAATGGTCTCAGCACAGTTCCCCTTTAAGAACTCCCTGGGTCACTTCCTACCATATTCTCAGATTCAGCCAGGTTCGCAGTGTCTTCGGCTTCCCCTCTGCAGCTCGGCGTGTCTGGCCTCTGCATCCCAGGGTGCGAGCCTCTCTTCTTCTGGATAGAGTGATGAGCCTCCATCCCATCCAGTGGTCTTCCCTGAATGAGCAGCTCTGCAGACTTTTATGCCTGATTTCCAGGTGGAGCATTCCCAGAAGAGCCTCAGGGGCATGGCTTCCTCTGCTAGGAGGGAAGGATTAACCCCTGCCATACCAATGCGGGACCGATCTGCCCTGTCACACTCCTCTTCCTGCTACATCATAAGATCTGTCAGGTGCCTTTGAGGGGACAGAAAATGTCACAGAAATGTCCACTAATATCTCATTGAAATTCTGCCTGTTTCCTGAAACGAGTAAAAGTGCAAGCAAGAGAAGTAATTCAAAAGACGGCTTCTCCATGTTGTTGGTTCCAGTAGATGGCAGTGCACAGACCAAAATGACAGCTTGACAGGATGTGTTGGTGGAAATTCAAACTCCCTGTAATGAGCAGGGTTGACAATCAAGTTCTCCCATGATGCACCATGGTCAGAGGGCTAGAGTGGCCACATTTCAAGAAGAGGCTAGGGAGTCTGTGAGTTGGTTTGACTTGGAACTTCATGCTGCAGTGTGGACACCAGAGCCCCAGGCTCAAGCCCGGGTTAGAAAATTCCTTACGTAGGGTTAACAATTGTTGTAGGTCAAGCCCTGCGTCAGCTGACTTTAGTCCCACTAACCCTGGACTAACATTGCAGTGTAGACATACCCATTGTTACTATGCCAGAGCTCTCATGGAGCCCCATGAATTCCATTTTATAACTGGGAAATATACAGATTTTGCCACTGAAATATGTGCCCATGAGACATGAGCATTGAAACAACATCCAAAAAATCTCTTTACAATTAGCAGAACGAAAGTGTTCATGATCATGATTCTCTTTGATAAAGACATGGAATAAGCTACCTAAGGACTGAAAAATACTACAAAAAAATGACATTAAGAAATATCTCAAGGATATATCAAACACACAGCAAAGAAGTGTGACAACCTCCCCTCTCCAACGCAAAACAATAGATGAATAAATGCATGCAAATCTCCAGGGAAATCCAGGATATATTATGAGAGCGATTTATTTACAGGCCACTTTACATGAATAAGACGTAGCCAGAAATCTCTTCAGTTTTCTTTCAAAAATCTGATGGTAACAAAGCAACAAAATGAAGTATGCACGAATCTCTGAAAGCAATCAGTGCATTTAAAAGAGAAAGAAATAATATTTCCAAGCATTAGGGCATTATTCTTTTTAATTTTTGCACACAACTAATCACTCTAACCCAGGGCATCCTCTTCTGACAACAAAAATGACTACATAACCCCGGGAGCTGGGACTGAAGTGTGAAGCAAAGCTCAATCCCCACTTTCCAAGTGAGAGTCCATAGCCAAAGCCTGAGCCTCACTGCCCCAGGCGGAGAGGTCAAAGCCAAAGTCCAAGGGCTTCAGCCCCAGCAGGGAACCTGTAAACTGAGCCCCGCCTCCTCAGGCTGAAGTCCTTGGGCTTCGGCCCCGAGTGGTGGGGCTTGGATTTTAGCTTCACCCCCAGGCAGTGGAGCTTGGGCTTTGGCTCTGGCCTTGGGCCCCAGCAAGTCTACGCCAGCCCAACTTTGGGGTCCCAACACTCAGTTTGAGAACTGGTGCAAGACTCTAATCTGACACCTGAAAATTTTTTTAATAGATACAACATTCTTGGAGAAAGTTTTTGTCAACGTCAAGGATAATTCGGCATTTTGTTGAAGAAGCATTATATGTAAGAATTAGAATTTTATTGGTGAATGTCAGTAAACATTGATTTCACTGTACACCCAAAAACTGACAAAAAACATTTCCATTGATACCAATAAAAATGTATAGATGGGCAAAGAAATAAAATGTTGCTTGAGAACTTATTAGAATCAAAATCTAGTGATTTAGACTTCTGAATTAGGCTTGTTAGAAATGGACTAACAAATGAGTGATAAAAACAGGTAAGAATAGCTGATTTAGGGATATTTTGTAATGTGATGTTGACAATTCATGGTTTAACAGTTGATAAAATTTTAAATTTTTAAATTTCAACATCTATTGTCATTAATTAATTGTCTGACTCCCCAGAATTTCCCACAACTGTGAAAATCTAAATTGCTAAAAACTTAAAAATGCTTAAAAATTAACATTGATATTATTGGTTGAAATTATACAAAAAAACCATTAATTCTGCCAAGCCTAAGTATACAGTAAACCAAAGTCTAATTTCAATGATATTTTGCATAAACGTAGTTTGTGATTTTGCATCCAAATCAGTTCCATATTAATAGATTTTTTGAATTTTAGAGCGGTTTCCTTTTTCAGTATAATGGAATAGAAGTAGCCCCTCCTTATTTAAGGTTTCCATTGTGTTTCCACTATAAACTTAATTCTGTCTCATCTGCAAAATCTACATAAATTGGCCTTGAAATCAGTAGCCTCAGTCTGACGTCAGTATAGGTTCTTTCCCCTCTTCTAAATCTAAATTTAATTTGATAAATAATTAATGAATTATGATATCCTAAAATTAGATGCATTCCAGCAAAGTTCAAAAAGTCTTTAGATTTTTTTTGCCACAATGTAGAAAAGAAAAAGAGGAAGAAAAGGAAAGATAAAACTACTTTTATTGGAGTCTCCTAGGTAAGATCTAGTGCACAGGACCAAAAGATTGATGGTTTGCAATCAAATCTGAGAAATATTTACTTGCTAAATAGGAATGACATTGTGGTTGATCAGCTCTGGCAAGCTTAATACAGAGTGCCAAATGACTGGTGGAAATTTCAATGTGCATTTTTTAAAAAAGGGAGTAAATCTCTAGCCCTTTTCCTTGCAGAGAGTTAAAAATGCAAGTCAAATATTGACTTGCCAATGGAAAAAAGAAGACATTTTCAGCAAAATTGAAGATAATCAAATGAGATGCTTGTAAATTGTAGTGGTGGTCACCTGTTACAAACATCTTCTAACTTTCTCCCAGATATCTTAGCTGGAGAAGGAAGTGTGAGAGAAAGTTAAAATGAACTTAGATGCATTCATCTGTTAAGTGGAGGAGTGCCTCCTTGCCCTGCTGCACCCTGCCAAAAGCCCTGTTCTCTAAAATCTCTATCTCATCCTCCACACACCTGCACAACTCCTAAGATCTGTAAGAAGCAAACCTTGATCCTGGTGGTCTTCAGTGTAGTAGACACCGTCAGGCCACTCAGCATCATCTCCCTGGACTGTAAACTGACAAACCTGTAAGTCTTTGGAATAGAAAGGCTTGAGAGAATTAACATGGTACACTTTAGGCTTTAGTGAGGAATTGGGAAATGCTATGAGGTAGTTTACAGCTCCCAGGCGCTCTTGGACCGTGAATGGCCCTTCCTATGATGCTTCCATCTTATGGGCCTGTTGCGCCTTTAAGACCATAACCTGGTCTCCTACCTTGAAGGACCGATTTCTGGCATGTCTATCATACCAGGCCTTTTGCTTTTTTTGAGCATCCTTTAGGTTCTCTCTAGCAAGGGCTAAAGAGTGTTGGAGGGTGCTTTGTAGGTTGCTTACAAAGTCCAGAATGTTAGTTCCTGGAGAAGGCGTAAACCCCTCCCATTGCTGCTTCACCAACTGTAATGGCCCCTTAACCTCGTGACCATACACAAGTTGAAATGGTGAAAACCCTAAACTGGGATGTGGTACAGCCCTGTAGGCAAACAGCAACTGCTGCAACACTAGGTCCCAATTATTGGAGAATTCATTGATGAATTTTCGTATCATGGCCCCCAAAGTTCCATTGAACCTTTCCACCAGGCCATTGGTTTGATAGTGGTATGGGGTGGCAACCAAGTGATTCACCCCATGAGTTTTCCACAGTTTTTTCATGGTCCCTGCCAGGAAATTAGACCCTGAATCTGTAAGGATGTCAGAGGGCCAACCTACCCTGGCAAAGATGTCTGTTAGGGCCAGGCACACAGTGTTAGCCCTGGTGTTGCCTAGAGCGACTGCTTCTGGCCATCGGGTAGCAAAGTCCACTAAAGTCAGTACGTACTGCTTTCCTCTGGGCGTCTTTTTTGGGAAAGGGCCCAGAATATCCACAGCTACTCGCTGAAATGGGACCTCAATTATGGGGAGTGGCTGGAGAGGGGCCTTGACCTGGTCTTGAGGCTTTCCCACTCTTTGGCGTACCTCACAAGACCGGACATACTTGGCAACGTCCTTGCTTATCCCCTCCCAGTGGAAGGACTTCCCCAACCGGTCCTTGGTTCTGTTCACCCCAGCATGGCCACTGGGATGATCATGGGCTAAGCTTAAGAGCTTTCCCCGGTACTTAGTTGGAACCACCAACTGTTTTTGCGGCTGCCATTCTTCCCGGTGTCCACCAGAAAGAATTTTCTTGTATAAAAGTCCTTGGTCTATAACAAACCGGGATCGATTAGAAGAGCTGAGAGGCGGTGGGGTGCTCCGTGCCGCCGCCCAAGCTTTCTGAAGGCTGTCATCTGCTTCCTGCTCAGCCTGGAACTGTTCCCTTGAGGCTGGGGTCACCAGTTCTTCCTCAGACTGTGGACTTGGGCTTGGTCCCTCTGGAAGCGATGTAGGTGATGGGGTTGTTTCCATTGCTGGTGAACCGCTCTCCGCTGGTGCACCTGAGGGTATTTCAGGCTCTGGCTGAGCCTTTTGGGTATGGCTGTCTTTTGCTTCTGCCAGTTTTGGCTCGCTGGCGCCCTCTGGAGTTGAGTTTGAAGATGTGGTTGCACTTGCTGGTGCTGGTTGCTGTTCCAGTTCCGGGCCTGGGACTGGAGATGCTGTGGCTGTTTCAGTGGTAGGCATGGAATCCGGGTCCACTACCTCTGTCTGGGTCTCTGGTAACACAGACGGGGCGTCTGTGGACGGTTCAGGAACAGGAATGGGTCTGGAAGCTTGCCTGGTTTGGCTACGGGTAACCATTCCCACTCTCTTGGCCCGCCTCACCTGGTTGGCCAAGTCTTCCCCCAGTAGCATGGGGATAGGATAATTGTCATAGACTGCAAAAGTCCACATTCCTGACCAGCCTTTGTACTGGACAGGCAGTTGAGCTGTAGGCAAGTCTACAGCTTGTGACATGAAGGGGTAAATTGTAACTTTGGCCTTTGGGTTGATGAATTTGGGGTTAACGAAGGATTGGTGGATAGCTGACACTTGTGCCCCCGTGTCTCTCCACGCAGTAACCTTCTTTCCGCCCACTCTCAAATTTTCCCTTCGCTCCAAGGGTATTTGAGAGGCATCCGGGCCTGGGGATCTTTGGTGTGATGGTGGTGTAATGAATTGCACTTGCATGGTGTTCTTTGGACAGTTGGCCTTGATATGTCCCAGTTCATTACACTTAAAGCATCTTCCATCTGATGGGTCACTGGGCCGAGGTAAGTTACTGGAGACTGGTGAGGTTGAAGGGTAGGGGATCTGTGGCTTTACTTGGGTGGTATGTGGGGTCTTTGGCTGTCCTCGGTTGTAGGGTTTATGGTCTGTGTGCCCCCTGGGGTAATCGTTCCCCTTGACAGTAGCTTTCTTGCTTTCTGCCAGTTCCATCCATTTGGCTCCAATCTCCCCCGCCTCAGCGATATCTTTGGGATTTCTATCTTGTATGTACCGTGTGATGTCTTCAGGAACACCATCCAAGAACTGCTCCATTTGTATGAGGAGGTGCAGTTCTTCCAAGGTTTGAACGTTGTTTCCTGTTATCCAGGCCTCATAGTTTTTTGCAATGTAGTAGGCGTGTTTGGGAAAATGACACCTCTGGTTTCCACTTTCGGGTTCTGAAGCGCCGACGGGCATGATCTGGGGTTATCCCCATTCTGTATCTGGCCTTGGTTTGAAAAAGTTTATAGTCATTCATTTGCTGCTTAGGCATTTCAGCTGCCACCTCTGCTAAAGGTCCACTGAGCTGTGACCTTAATTCTACCATGTACTGGTCTTCGGGGATGTTGTACCCAAGACAGGCTCTTTCAAAATTTTCCAAGAAGGCCTCGGTGTCATCACCTGCCTTGTAGGTGGGAAATTTCCTTTGCTGTGGAGCAATAATTGGCGCCGGGTTGTTAGGGTTGGCTGGCACATGCAGCCCAGCTTTTGCCAAGTCCAGTTCATGTTTTCTCTGTTTTTCCTTCTCTTCATTCTCTTTTTGTTGTTTTTCCATTTCTTTTTGTTGCTTTTCCATTTCTCGGTGGTGGGCCGCCTCCTCTTCTTCTTGCTTCCTTCTGTGGGCCAACTCTTCTTCTGCTTGTTTCCTTCGGTAGGCTACCTCTTCTTCTTCTAGTTTTCTTTTGTGTGCTGCCTCTTGGGCTGCCTGTTCTCTTTGGAAGGCTGCCAGTTTCATGCTTTCTTCCTTTTCTTTCATCTCCATCTCTTTTTGTTTTATTTCCAGTTCCTGTTTGTTTTTTTCCATCTCTCGCCTGTGTTCAGCTTCGTTGATTTGTGCTTCGGCCTCAATTTTTGCCTTAGAAGTCATGGTTCCTGTTTTCTTGTGTTGGGGTGCCCTCCGGTGTTTATCTTCTGAACTGCAGGTTCTCTGTTGCCTCCTGAAGTCTGCCTAGCAACAGTGCCTTTAGCTAATTTTCAATGTTAAGTAAACCTGAAAAACCACTTTATTTGCATTCATATAGTGCTGGTAATGACTCTCAATGGGAGTGCTATTGTGTGACAAAAGACCCTCAACAGTCTCTTAATGGCTTCTCGCTTAACATGCAAGCCACAAACTGCCAGAGAGAGCAGAAAAAAAAATTCTCTCTGGTTCCCTTTTAAAACCAACTGTTTCTCTCTGCTAAAAAGCCCTTAGCAGAGAAGAGAAAAATATAATATTCCTACTGGCTTCTGGATTCTGTCTATATCCCACCTGCTGCCACTCATGTCATAACCTTAGTCCCAGATTTGGACCTTAGCGTCCAAAATATGGGGGTTAGCATGAAAACCTCCAAGCTTAGTTACCAGCTTGGACCTGGTACTTGCTGCCGCCACCCAAAAAATTAGAGTGTTTTGGGGCACTCTGGTCCCCCTGAAAAACCTTCCCTGGGGACCCCAAGACCCAAATCCCTTGAGTCTCACAACAAAGGGAAATAATCCTTTTTCCCTTCCCCCCTCTCTGTTCCCAGTCCTGGAAACAAAAGTACTTTCCTATTCCCCTAGAGGGAATGCAAAATCAGGCTAGCAAATCCAACACACAGATCTCCCCGATTTCTTCCTCCCACCAATTCCCTGGTGAGTACAGACTCAATTTTCCTGAAGTAAAGAAAAACTCCAACAGGTCTTAAAAGAAAGCTTTATATAAAAAGAAAGAAAAATACATATAAATGGTCTCTCTGTATTAAGATGATACAATACAGGGTCAATTGCTTAAAAGAATATTGAATAAACAGCCTTATTCAAAAAGAATACAAATCAAAGCACTCCAGCACTTATATTCATGCAAATACCAAAGAAAAGAAACCATATAACTTACTATCTGATCTCTTTGTCCTTACACTTAGAAACAGAAGACTAGAAAGTAGAAACTACTTCTCCAAAGCTCAGAGAAAGCAGGCAGACAGACAAAAGACTCAGACACTAAATTCCCTCCACCCGAAGTTGAAAAAATCCGGTTTCCTGATTGGTCCTCTGGTCAGGTGCTTCAGGTGAAGGAGACATTAACCCTTAGCTATCTGTTTATGACAGGAAGGTCTAAAGATGAGGAGGCTTTGGAGATGGGGCCCGCATGCCCACATTTCCTGTGGGGTTCTTGAAGTCTGCAAACAAGGACAACGCCCAGGACTAAGGAAGGGCAAGGTTTATCAAGGACTACCTTTTATCCCCGTCTGCTCCTCCCTCCCCTACCATGAACCTTATGAGGATTGTTAGTCTAGCATTCTGGACATCAGGGTCCTGACATTCCTGTTTTGGTTCCCAAAGTTGTGTTTCCAGAATGCAATAACATAAATATTAAGAAAGATCATTTTAAGATTAAATTCTTACTTCAAGGCCATCGTAGTAAAAAAAAAGGCCACCTTACTTCTAATTATTCTTATGTGAACAGGGAAGGAGCTGTAATGTATGTAATAGCTGGCTTTCCCCCTACCCCTACCCCTTAAGGCTAAATCCCTTTTCTACCACCCTGGTTTAATGGCCCTGACCTGACTTCTTTCCATCTCTGATCAACTCCTATTTTCTCTTGTGTGTAAATTGAAGGTGCAGTAAGCCAGAGAAATGAAAACATCTCATCTTAAAGCTGAAGAACCAATTTATAATTTGTGAAATGTTACCAGGTAGTACCTCAGATGCTTAAAAAGCAGGCATACATTTTGATAAGAAAATAAATACTTGGATTATGATTAGCCCTCAACAGTGAGAGGGCCTGTTTTCTGTACCTACATAAATCAAGGTGACAAAGCTGTGCCAGCAAGATACATTATTTACAAAGAAAAATTACCTGGTCTTTACAAATTATGGAGACCATTCCGAAAGGACGTAAGTTTGTGAAAGGCTATTTCTCCCTGTCATTTTATGGAAAATTTGGGGAACATGGTTCTTCTAAGTCATTTACATGAAATGAGAATTTTCAACATGCTGTAGAATTTCTTGCTGCTTGATGAGACAGCCGTCTGGTATGTACTAACGATAGCTACAAGAACACATGGGCACAAAGAATGATAGAGGATGAATAAATTAACCTATAGAGGTAAATCTCAGAAAATGAAAGAAGATAAACTTTCTCAGTATATTACCCCAAACACAACTACTAATCTAGCAGCAGCTTCTGCTACAATAGCGATTAAGGAAATTATCTTTGATTGTAGGTCTTAGACAAATAATATATTTTTACTCTTTAGCAAAAGCAAGAATGTTGCATTAAATTATAGACAATATTTTACATTTAAATCGCTTTTATCAAACCTCTTTTCTTCCCCTCTACACAATGCCTGAAGTTAATTTTTAAAGATAAATCAGTAATGTTAAAAGCGCACAGCTATGGTACAAGCAAGTTGCAAGAAGAATACAGAGCTCACTGGACTGTTAATGTTTATTTTCAATAAGTCTTCGGACAATGGAGAAGTTCCAGAAGACTGGAACAAAATTAATATTGTGCCAATATTTAAAAAGGCTAAATGGGATGACCTGGGTAACTATAGACCTGCAAACCTGCCATTGATGCTGGGCAAGATAATAGAGTGCCTGATATAGGACTCGATTAAAAAAGATTTAAAGGAAAGTAATATAATTAATTCAAATGAACATGGGCTTATGGAAAATAGATCCTGTCAAACTATCTTGATGTATTTTTAGATTAAATTAAATGTTTGATTGATAAAGATAATAGTGTTCATGTAACGTACTTAGACTTCTCTGCGGTATTTGACTTGGTTGTCCATGACATGTTGATTAAAAAATAGAATGATATAAAATTAACACTGCACACATTCAATGGATTAAAAACTGGCTAACTGATAGGTCTCCAAATGTAATTGTAAACTGGGAATCACCACTATGTGTGTTTTCAGTGGGGTCACAAGAAGATCGGTTGTTGGCCATATACCATTTAAAATATTTATCAGTAACTAAAAGGAAAACATAAAATCATCACTGATAGTTTGCAGGTGACACAAAAATTTTGGGAGTGGTAAATAATGAAGAGGACAAGTCACTGATTTAGAGTGATCTGGTTCACTTGGTAAACTGGGCAGAAGCAAACAATGTGTGTTTTAATACAGCCAGACATAAATGTATACCTTTAGGAACAAAGAATGTAGGTCATGCTTACAGGATGGCAGACTCCACCCTGGAAAGCATGAGCTGCCAGGATGACACTGTGTCCAAAAGAGCTAGTGTGATTCTGGGATGCATAAACAGGGTAATCTTGAGTAGGAGCGGAGAGGTTATTTTACCTCTATATTTGGCACTGGTCTGACTGCTGCTGGAATACTATGCCAGTTCTGGTGTCCAAAATTTAAGACAGAGGTTAATAAATTGCACAGGGTTCAGATAAAAGCCACGAGAATGATCAGAGGATTAGAAAACTGTTCTTATAGTGATGGACTCAAGGACCTCAATTTATTTAGCTCAACAAAGAGAAGGGGTGACTTGATTACAGTCTATAGGTATCTACATGGGGAACAAAACATTTAATAATGGATTTTTCAATCCAGCAGAGAAAGGTGTACCGCATCCAATGGCTGGAAGTTGAAGCTAGACAAATTCAGACAGGAAATAAGGCGTACATTTTTTAATGCTGTGCGTAACTAACTATTGGAACAATTTACCAATCTACCATGACAGATTCTTCATCATTCACAATTTTTCAATCAAGACTGAATGTTTCTCTAAAAGCTATGCTCTAGGAATTATTATGAGGAAGTTTGATGGCCCATGCTTTACAGTATGGCAGACTAGATGATCAGAGTGGTTCCTTCTGGTCTTGGAATCTATAAATCCTTCAATAGCATCTTATGTCACAGGTCAGGGCAATTGCACCTGTCTTCCCTCTCTGTGGTCTAGCAAAGGTACCACTCTCTTTTAGGTTTCTGGCTCGCCAGCTGTCACCTCTCTCTCTCCCTTCTGATTGCTTTTTTTCCAGGCTGCACAGTTCCCTGCCTATATTGTGAGATCTCTAGCAAGTCAGACTGCCTAAGCAGGCCTGTGTCTATACTTACAGACCCTGTAGAGAAAGCAGACAGAATAATTGCCCACAGTTAGAAGCTACCACACAGCCCTTTCCAAGCAAGCAAATTTATTCTTAAGGTGAAAGCATTACAGAGAAAACATAACAATAAAAGAGCCTACACATCTGCTAATAAGCTTAACATATATCACCCCCAACACCAACAAGAGCTTTGGTGGGTGAAAAGCCCTTGAAACCCCACAAAGAGGTTTACTCTACGGTTGCAAGTTCATAACAGCTGGTAGCTCAGAACAAGCACACCCATGAATCTGCGAGTCCCTCCATTACGCACTTTGGTCCTTTCATTTTGGGACCTTCCAGAAAGGTAATCAGCAGACAATAGCCCTCTCCTCAGGGCATAGCTTCAAAGGTCTGTGTTTGTATATCACTAGAGGCCTGGGTGGGGAAGGGAATTTACATTCATCTTCCCCTAGATATTTCCCAAGAAATCTAGTTCATTCTTGTTTGCCCCGTTGTTCAATATAGTGTTCTGATCATCCAGGACCACAATAATACATAAACTTTGCATTTAATACAATGGACTGCAAAGACATATAAACTTAATGCAGTAATATCTCCCAAAGATATTGCAGGAAATTGCCATATCTGTCACACCTCCAATATGCTTTTACAATCTTTTCAGTTAGATTAGTGCTTATGAAAGGTGCTGGATTGACAACTCTGGAAACTCAAATCCTCTGTACTCACAACAGGCATAGTATGGACACTGGCATTCCTCAGAAATAAATCAGGTGCAAATCCAGTACTTCAAGGATAAATTCTGCTGTCACTAAACCAGTTTAAATCCAGAATTAAATCCATCTTGAGGAGACATACCCATGCTAGCCATGATTGTAGTGCGTTAAAAATAGTGTAACCATGTTGTATGTGTGTCAATTTTTTCAAAGAAGGGTAGGTAAAAGGGGGTATTGGAGTATCTGAAGGGCTAATAAGAATCCACACCTTTGATTCTTTGGTTCTCTATGTCCAAGTTTGATAGCTTTCACTGAAATGATTTATTCTGCAAACATCAACATAGGGCATGAAAGAACACCAGGAATGCTCAGCTATTGGGTAGGCCACAGTGCATCTCACCAAAATACTAGCAGAGCAAATTGTGTTTGGCATATATGTACATGTGTACAAGGTCAGATGAACACATAGGAAAACTAGAACATGCCAAGGATCCAGATTTGTGAGTGTATCAAGGGGCCCAAAATATGAGTTTCTTTTAAACCACATTGGCTTTGCATGTGATCTGAAAGAACTTCACTAATGTGAGTGCGTGTTGTTGTGACTTGGTGCACATGGTTGCAATGCCACTCATTCAAATGAGGGAAGTTCTTTCAGTTCTTGTGCAAATCCACACGAATGGATGAGTGGATAGAGATAGTCTTCTCATCCACTCATTTTGCCATTTCCAACAGAATTAAAAAGAGAGGAGGGCACTGGGCAAAGAAATTTCTTCCTTCTCCAGCAAGGTAGAGGCCCAGAAGTGTGCATTTGCCTAGAGCCCAGTAATGGGTTAATCCAGCCCTACTGTCATAATGCCACCTGAAACCAAGTGAGCTCTTATGTTTTGATACAGGCCTGAAACAGAGGCTGATCTATTAACCCTTTTAGTAAGCCTCTTGGGTTTTATCAGAAACCAAGCAAAATTTGGTGATTTCAGCTTTTTGACTCATTCAAATCACAAAACTCAAACTACTATACAGAAAATAATATTTACAGTTTAAAACAAATACCCCACTTTTCTAATGTCATGTTATCACTGAAAAAAGCTCCATGCTCATGTAAATTATACTATGGAGTAGGAATTGTTTTAAAAATTAATTGCTCTAACTTGTGTAGAACTTCTGGATAATACTGGATTGGAGCTGCTTCTGTCATGACAATGTTACCAGTTCAGGCGTAGTGTAAAGTTAATGGTGACCACAAGGTTGCATCAGTGCTACCACTACTGTATTGGGTCACCAGAAATATGGTAGTAGCCTTAGTTATTTTTACACAGTCTTATCAATTTTCTGATGACAATAGCTTTTCCTCATCGGATGTCTTTTCAACAAGCGATACCGATAAAGATATTTTTGTAAAAATAAAAGGATGTGTAGTGACACAAATATTGAAAATGTATCAATTTTTAATCTTGCAATGTAACATTTAGGAACTAATATGATTTCAGCATTCCGCATCAGTTTACATACTGCTAAACTCAAGAAGGACTCAGTGATCATTCAAATTAATTAAAAAAGGAAAACTCAAGTGCCAATAGAATGTTCAACTGATTGAACTGTAAATTTGGATTACTGAAAATTGCAACCTTCCATATGAGTATAGGGGCATCCTGCCCCTAACTGACTTTTGTTGGATTTGATACTGAATGATTCATTTGATGCTTTTTTTTTCTGCTTTATTCTTCAGTTGTTAAACCAGTTGGCACTACTGTCACTTTAGGAGCACTACATTTAAGTACCTTTATGGTAAATCCCAACCACCAGAGTGAATAGCTTGCAATAAATAATCATACATAGAACAATGTAAACAGAATTATAGCACTTGTGAAAAGTGCCACATTGACATAGTCAGAAACCAAAGTCCAGAAGAGGTACTGTAATATCAGTGGCTACATGTAAGGTCCTCTACACTGCTGCCTGCTCATGCACTTTAACCCTGTTCTGGAGACACCATCTGTAATGCTGAAAGTTGTTCATTCTCCATGTCTAGACAGTCTGATTTTGATAACATTTTGTGATCTAAACAGTCATCCACTAGGAAGTGAACTGAAACTCCCAACTCATTTCACTTAGGTAACCCAACAGCCCTCAGATGGTATATTCCATAACTGTTTTACCAGAAGTGTTAGGTCTTGGAGGAAGTTGGTACTGAACACTATCTGAGGCAAGATACTTGACTAGATGGATCACTAGTCTAACATACCATGGCAATTCCAGGGTTCCTAATTTTTGTTTACTAATGATCTGTGCTGAATTTAAATGGATTCCTACAGGTGAAAGAATACATATCATTTTACATATCCCAGATCCATCCAGGCCCCTATACAAGTTGTTTCCCATGCTGTCTTTTAGTACACTGGCAGGTTATACTCCTACATAATGGTGTTTGACACACTGATTATACCAACACATTTTCAGTAACAGAAAAAAACAGAAGCTGTGATCTGATTTCCAGAATCAGTTTCTGACTTCCATTACAGTACTTGCGAACTGAGGGCAACATTGCGCTCTTAGGAGGAGAAGGAGGCAGGATGATACAGTAGTTAGGATGCTAGGCTAGAACATGGGAGATTCAGGTTTAATTCCTTGCTCAACCATGCACTAGAGCCTTTCTTCTGATCTGTAAACTGGGGAGGATAGTACTTCCCTACCTCACAGAGGGGGTGTTACAAACAAACAAACAAACAAAACCATTAAAAACTGTGAGATGCTTAGATACTATCATGATGGAGGCCTTATTGCTACCATACAGCTTATTCTTAATTGCAAAGGGACTTCTTGAAACAGTAAGGAGTACTCTGCATGAGAAAGGTTTGGAGAATTATGTCCTACAGTATGTATAAAATAGTTAATAGACACTAAATTCATCATGTGTCCCTTTGGTATTTAAAGCAGATTTGAACGCTGCTGGACCCATGTGATATACTCTCTCCTTTCCAGATAAAACATTCCATATTGTTATTATAGTGGTTGCAAAATAATTTTTCTAGTTTGTGGTTATAAAATGTTCTCAAGTTTTACCTTCACTTCAGAGTACGTTTTTCTCTTTAGCTACCTTCTTTCACCAACACAAATTAATTTTATCACTTAAATTCTTTCCAAGTGGCATAAATCATTTCAGTTCTTAGAGTTCTCTCTCAGAAGACATAACATTTCACACCTTTACTTTGCTTCCTGATAATAAACCTCATAATCTATTTGACTAATCCAAATCACATTATATGTAAAAGTAATCAGCTTCCTTAACTGCCGATACATACCACAGATCTTAATATCTCACAACTTACTGTCAGTTAAAAAAAAAGGTTTATATTTAAAGGAACTCTGAATATTTGTGCGCATGTGTATTGAACACCCTGATTACAGCTGATATACTATAGCTCTTGTTGAGGAAAAAATACTATTTGGGTTCCAAATCGTTTGACACCTTTAAAAGCAGGTTATTTATCATGTCATTTTCTTTCTTCTTTTTTTTTTTAGAAAACAAACTATGCATTGAATTAATTCCATTATTAAAGACTTTTTGCTACTGAGCTACTCAAGAGAAATGGACTCTCATATCTTTGTGTAGTTCTTAAGCACCAGACAGTGACAGTAAAGTTATACATTACCCAGGTTAATCTGATTGATACTCCTCATACACTGTTACTACATAGTGTTACCACTTCCCAGGCACCCCTTTGTGCTTGCTTAGAAGGAGCCAGGAAATATATAGATTATAATATGTCATCTTACATTTTATAACATTGCAAATGATAAGGTTCTGTAGTTTGAATACTATGTCTAGCAATGTCCCCTAAGTATTATAATAATTTAGAGTGTAATAACTAATATTTGCTAGACACATCAGGAGAAAGATAGCAAGGAGGCAATTTATCAATAGATTTCGATGGGCTGAAGAAGGAACAACATTGTGATGTCAGAAGTGATGTCAGAAGTGGTGAACTGATCTTTACCAAACTAAAGGAGCAATGTAATGGGGTTCACTCACCACCGTGGCGCCTACTGTTGGCTGTCTTGGGAATTAGCTCAGTGCCCTCTTCAGGTGATGTCTTGCCACCTTCACTCCTGCTCTAGGATCCACCTCTCTCTAAAGACTGTGGCTTCCTCTTCAGCAACACAGCCCTCCGACCATGCCAGACGCTGTGCTCCCCACTTCCTTGGGTCCTGCAGTCTGCTATTCAGCCACTTCCTCATGGCCCCAGCATACCCTTTGCTCTTGCCTCAGGGCCTCAGCCTGCAAACCCCTTCAGCAATCCAGGAGCTGTCTCTCACTCTCCTGGTCTCTGCTAGCAGCACTTTTCTGTTCAGGGTACTGACAGTTCTCTCAGCCCTCCAGAGACACAGTTCTTCTTCCTTGGGCTCTCAGCAGAGAACTGCCCTACTTTACTCTGCAGGTCCCCTTTTATATGGCCTGCTTGGTCCTTACTGGCTGCTCCCTTCAGCCCTTCTCTGATTGATTGCCTCCTGCATAGACTCCCTAGGGCTCTATTAACACCTTAGAGACCAGTGTGGGGCAGGAATCCCATCACAAGCAGCAATGTGACTTATTGCATGAGAAATTACATTCTTTTATACTAAATTTACTGAAAAATTTTAGAGTTTTAAGGACTTCCTAAAAATGAGTGACTGCTGAAATCAGGGTCCTTTCAATAGACTTTTCTGTATTAAGTATGGGTGACAATTGCCTCATATCCAATTTAAGCTCTCTTGTTCAAATTCTTCATCCTTAATTGCTATTCCTGCCCACTCCAATTTACTAGAATTGCTCTCATTAGGTTCACTAACAACAGGGTGCTGGCCAGGTCTAAGTATGTCCTCTCCATTCCCTCCTCCCTGATCTTTATGCTGCCTTCAACTGAATAAGTGATTATCCATCTCCTCCATTGGCTTTTATGGTTTTCTGCCCCATTTTGTTTTCCTCTCATCACACAAGTCACTCCTTCAGTGTCCCTTAGGTGGATCATCCCGCTCTCATTCTCCTTTGGGATTCATTCATGTTTTCCCCCTCTTCTTCTACATCCTATCCCTGGGTGACTTCATTTGCTGTCATGGCTTCAGTACTCTCTTCACTGACATCTTCCAAATCAATTTCTTCACCACTGATTTCTCCACTTCAATTCAGTCTTACGTCTATTTCTGTCTTTCTAACATCTCTTCCTGGACATCCTGCAACCAACTAAAACTAAGCATGGTCAAAATTCAGCTCCACTAAATCCTCCTCTTGTCTTCTCTATCATTATTGATCATTGCATTGTTCTTCCGGTCAACCCATGAGACTCCTTTCTTCTTACCATGTCCATATCCAGGCTGTACCTAAATCCTGGTGGTTCTTCATCTGTAATATCTCCAAAATCTGTCCCACCTCTCCATCCCAACGAGCAAAACTTCGGGCTATATCTCACCTTAACTTCTACAGCCTGCAGTTCTCTGTATTCCCTGATCTCTACAGTGTACATCAAACATCCCTGGATCCAGTTGTGACCCCTTATACATGCACATATCACACTCCTTCCATCTCTGCACTGATTCCTGATCAGGGCCGCCCGGGGAGGGCAAGTGGGGCAATTTGCCCCAGACCCCAGGCCCCGCAGGGTCCCCCATGAGAGTTTTTCAGGGCCCCTGGAGCTGGGTCCTTCACTTGCTCTGGGGGCCCCGAAAAACTCTTGCGGGGCCCGGGTCCCTGGAGCTTTTTCCACTCCAGATATTTGGCGGTGGGAAGTCCTTCCGCCCCGCCTGCTGCTGAATTGCCACTGAAGAGGGACCCGCCGCCGAAGTGCCAGTTCTTCGGTGGTAATTCAGCAGTGGGGGGCCCCAGCCGGAGGTCTTCGGGGTACTTCAGCAGTGAGTCCCGGGGTGGAAGGACCCCTCGCCGCTGAATTACCGCCAATGCGGGGGGCCCCCGCCACCAAAGACCGCAGGCTCCCTGAATCCTCTGGGCGGCCCTGTTCCTGATTTTTGTTTTTTATCAGATTCAAACTCCTCACCATCATAACTATACTGCTACCTACATTCAGGCCAAATATTCAGAGTTAGGTGTGCAATACTCTGAGCAACTGTGTGGAGATATATAAACATGCCCAGCTTAAGCATGCAAATATCCAGTGTGTGAAAACAAATCAGTAATTATTGCATACATATAACCAGCTATGTATCTAAGTGGTAGTGTGTACACACTTGGCACCTAATTGCTTTTTCCCACAAGAGCTTTGCGAACAGGGGTGCTAACAGGGAGTTTCGCAAAGGAGTTCTCCAGGTGAAGGAGGAGCAAATACAGCATCCTTGGGGTAAGTGACTGTCTGTAGTGTGTGTTTGTTTGTGTTTGGGAGTTACTTGCTGTGTGCTGAGCTTGTGTTTGTCAGTCTGTCTGTTTGTTTGTTTGTTTGTTTGTTTGAAGGACCGCGTGCTGTGGCTGGCAGTTGGAGGCTGTGAGCTTCAAAGGAAGGTTTGAAAGCTAGAAGCCTCTGGTAATTGGCTGAGCCTTAATCAGTGGGCACGGCATTAACACAGGCCAGCGCTTTATAAAGCCGCACACAAGCGACCAGGGACTGCTAACAGGGAGTTTTGTAAGGGAGTTTGGAAGGGGAGTGGAAAGGGAGTGGGAGTCCCTTGTCAGTTCTATCTGTACCCCTTTATTCCCCTTAAAACCTATAAACCAAACTACATTCAAAATTTCTTGCTTTAAACAACCCTTTCATTAACTAGGAGACAATGCAGGCAGAAGCCCAGCTGCAGAGTGGGGCCTATCTAGTTTATTGCACTGAGTGTAGCATGTTTGATTATCTGCCCTGTGGGTGGGTGGCGTATGTGTGCAGTTGGTGCAAGGAGCTCCTGGCCCTCAGAGATCATGTACGGACTTTGGAGGCCAGGGTGGTGGAACTGGAGGCACTAAGAGAGGCGGAGAGGTATGTTGGTGAGGCTTTCCGGGACATTGTAGAATTGTCCCACCTCCAGTCAGATGGCCCCTACACTGTTGAGGAGGATGAAAGGCCTAGGGAAGCAGAACAGTCAATGGGAGCAGAGGAAAACCTTCCCATAGTTGGGACCCTCCTTCCAGATGGTGCTGGGGTTGCCTCTTTCACTGAGTTTACCTCTCCGGGGAAGGGAACTCCAGTTGCTAGGAAAAGGCAGGTGTTAGTAATGGGAGATTCGATCATTAGAAACATAGATAGCTGAGTTTGTGATGACTGAGAGAACCGTATGGTGACTTGCCTGCCTGATGCGAAGGCTGTGGATCTCTAGAGGCATCTAGGCAGACTTATGTGTAGTGCTGGAGAGGAGCCGGTGGTCATGGTACATGTAGGTACCAATGACATAGGGAAGGGTAGGAGAGATGTCCTGGAAGCCAAATTTAGGCTGCTAAGGAAGAGACTGAAATCCAGGACCTCTATGGTGGCAGTCTCAGAAATGCTCCTAGTTCCATGTGCAGGGCCAGGTAGGCAGGTAGAGCTTCAGAGTCTCAATGTGTGGATGCAACGATGGTGTAGAGAGGAGGGGTTTACATTCATTAGAAACTCGGGAAACTTTTGGAATGGGGGGAGCCTATACAGGAGAGATGGGCTCCACCTAAACCAAAGTGGAACCAAACTGCTGGCACTAAACATTAAAAAGGTTGTAGAGCAGTTTTTAAACTAGGAGATGAGGGAAAGCCGTCTGCTGCAGAGGAGCATGTGGATTGGACACAGACTTCTCCTAGGGGAGAGTCTAATGATAGAGAATCTCCAGGTTATAGTAAGGAGCAAAGGATGGAAGAGGATAATGTAAGGGCCAGATCAGATGATAAACAGTCACATAAAAAAGAATCTGACACATCAGAAAAGGACAGACAAATAAACAGGGGCAAGTTTTTAAAGTGCTTGTACACAAATACTAGAAGTCTAAATAACAGGATGGGTGAACTAGAGTGCCTTGTGATAAAGGAGGATATTAATATAATAGGCATCACAGAAACCTGGTGGACTGAGAGCAATCAATGGCACACAATCATTCCAGGGTACAAAATATATTGGAAGGACAGAACAGGTCTTGCGGGGGTGGGGGAGTGGCACTATATGTGAAAGAAAATGTAGATTCCAATGAAGTAAAAACCTTAAGCAAATCCACATGTTCCATAGAATCTCTAGGGTAGAAATTTGATGCTCTAATAAAAATAAAACATTAGGGATCTATTATCGACTACCTGACCAGGACAGTGATAGTGATGATGAAATGCTAAGGGAAATTAGAGAGGCTATCAAAATTAAGAACTCAATATTAGTGGGGGATTTCAATTATCCCCATATTGACTGGGAACATTTCACTTCAGGTCGAAATGCAGAGATGAAATTTCTCAATACTTTAAATGACTGCTTCATGGAGCATCTGGTATGGAAACCACCCACAAGGGGAGAGGGAACTCTAGATTTAATCCTGAGTGGAGTGCAGGTGCTGGTCCAAGAGGTAACTATAGCAGGACAGCTTGGAAATAGTGACCATAATAAAATAGCATTCAACATTCCTGTGGAGAGAAGAACATCTCAACAGCCCAACACTGCGGCATTTAATTTCAAAAAGGGAACTATGCAAAAATGAGGGAGGTAGTTAAACAGAAGTTAAAAAGTACAGTGACTAAAGTGAAATCCCTGCAAGCTGCATGGGTGCTTTTTAAAGACACCATAATAGAGGCCCAACTTCAATGTATACCCCAAATTAAGAAACACAGTAAAAGAACTAAAAAAGAGCCACTGTGGCTTAACAACCATGTAAAAGAAGCAATGAGAGATAAAAAGACTTCCTTTAAAAAGTGGAAGTCAAATCCTAGTGAGGCAAATAGAAAGGAGCGTAAACACTGCCACATTAAGTGCAAGAGTGTAAAAAGAAATGTCAAGAGGAGTTTGAAGAACAACTAGTCAAAAACTCCAAAGGTAATAACAAAATGTTTTTTAAGTACATCAGAAGCAGGAAGCCTGCTAAACAACCAGTGGGGCCCCTTGATGATCAAGATACAAAAGGAGCGCTTAAAGACGATAAAGCCATTGCGGAGAAACTAAACGGATTCTTTGTTCAGTCTTCACGGCTGAGGATGTTAAGGAGATTCCCAAACATGAGCTGGCTTTTCTAGGTGACAAATCTGAGGAACTGTCACAGACTGAAGTGTCACTAGAGGAGGTTTTGGAATTAATTGATAAACTCAACATTAATAAGTCACCGGGACCAGATGGCATTCACCCAAGAGTTCTGAAAGAACTCAAAAGTGAAGTTGCAGAACTATTAACTAAGGTTTGTAACCTGTCCTTTAAATTGGCTTTGGTACCCAATGACTGGAAGTTAGCTAATGTAACACCAATATTTAAAAGGGCTCTGGAGGTGATCTCGGCAATTACAGATCGGTAAGTCTAACGTCAGTACTGGGCAAATTAGTGGAAACAATAATTAAGAATAAGATTGTCAGACGCATAGAAAAACATAAACTGTTGATCAATAGTCAACATGGTTTCTGTAAAGGGAAATTGTGTCTTACTAATCTATTAGAGTTCTTTGAAGGAGTCAACAAACTTGGACAAGGGGGATCCAGTGGACATAGTGTACTTAGATTTCCAGAAAGTCTTTGACAAAGTCCCTCACCAAAGGCTATTATGTAAATTAAGCTGTCATGGGATAAAAGGGAAGGTCCTTTCATGGACTGAGAACTGGTTAAAAGACAGGGAACAAAGGATAGGAATTAATAGTAAATTCTCAGAATGGAGAGGGGTAACTAGTGGTGTTCCCTAGGGGTCAGTCCTAGGATCAATCCTATTCAATTTATTCATAAATGATCTGGAGAATGGGGTAAACAGTGAGGTGGCCAAGTTTGCAGATGATACTAAACTACTCAAGATAGTTAAGACCAAAGCAGACTGTGACAAACTTCAAAAGGATCTCACAAAACTAAGTGATGGAGCAACAAAATGGCAAATGAAATTTAATGTGGATAAATGTAAAGTAATGCACATTGGAAAAAATAACCCCAACTATACATACAGTATGATAGGGGCTAATTTAGCTACAACGAATCAGGAAAAAGATCTTGGAGTCATCATGGATAGTTCTTTGAAGATGTCCACGCAGTGTGCAAAGGTAGTCAAAAAAGCAAACAGGATGTTAGGAATCATTAAAAAGGGGATAGAGAATAAGACTGAGAATATATTATCTCCCTTATATAAACCATGGTACTCCCACATCTCAAATACTGTGTACAGATGTGGTCTCCTCACCTCAAAAAAGATATACTGGCACTAGAAAAGGTTCAGGAAAGGGCAACTAAAATGATTAGGGGTTTGGAGAGGGTCCCACATGAGGAAAGATTAAAGAGGTTAGGACTCTTCAGCTTAGCAAAGAGGAGATTAAGGGGGGATATGAGAGAGGTATATAAAATCATGAGTGATGTGAAGAAAGTGAATAAGGAAAAGTTATTTATTTATTCCCATAATACAAGAACTAGCGGTCACCGAATGAAATTAATAGGCAGCAAGTTTAAAAGAAATAAAAGGAAGTTCTTCTTCACGCAGCACACAGTCAACTTGTGAAACTCCTTACCTGAGGAGGTTGTGAAGGCTAGGACTATAACAGCATTTAAAAGAGTATTAGATAAATTCATGGTGGTGAAGTCCATAAATGGCTATTAGCCAGGATGGGTAAGGAATGGTGTCCCTAGCCTCTGTTTGTCAGAGAGTGGAGATGGATGGCAGGAGAGAGATCACTTGATCATTGCTTGTTAGTTCACTCTCTCTGGGGCACCTGGCATTGGCCACTGTTGGTAGACAGATACTGGGTTAGATGGACCTTTGGTCTGACCCGGTATGGCTGTTCTTATGTTCTTATGTTATGTTCTTATAAGAAGCTCATTACCTTTTCTCCTGTCACCTTCTATGCCTAGCGTGTCTTCCTTGACCTTGTATGCAACGTGACCTCAACTCCCCTTCAATTCCCACCTAAGAACTCACTCCTCTGTGTTTGCCATATCTCACTGACTCACAGACTCTGCCCTTTCTCCCAGCATTTGCCCGAAAATTATAATATATATTAACGAAAACATAAAAAGAACTAAAATAATGTGTAACTAAGAATAAGGATATCTGATGATCTAACCCTTCTCCTAAGCTATAATTACTGCTATGCCTTGCGTTGTGTCTAATTTGGGTTGCAACTTCCTAGAGATTGGGATGCCATTTTTTAAAAAAAAATCTGTCGAGTTCCATGCACATCTGTGGAGCTATATTAACAATAGTGGAAGTAGGAACCTTACAAGTTTGGACAACTGTACCATCTGTATAGTTCTGATCTTACTACCATTGAAGAAAGTGGGAGTTTTGCCATTGCTTCAGTTGAAGGAGGATCAGGCCCTAAATCGGTTAAACACAATGGCAGGCATTAAGGGAGCTGCTGCTATGCAGTCTGTCAGGTGATTTTTTCCTTTGTAGAGAAGACAAGCAGCATTATATGCATTTTGATGAAGGTTATTACTTGGAAGGTGGTGTAAAGATGATAATTTAATTAGTGAGGTGGGGGGGATGAGAAACTTTACACACTACATTTTGACACTTCTGAGGAAATCCTTGTGCTCACTGTTTCTGTCAGGCGAGATAATGTGTCTGTGTATTTCATCTGACACAAACAGCAGCACTGAATAAGCAGCCCCAGAAAACAATCAAACTGTGAAAGAAGGAAAGCCAAACATCTTTAACAGAGCTTACAAAATAAAACCAGTCTGTCAGTCAGGGAGCATGAAGACTCATTGTGGAGGCAGTCTGTGCTAGGCTCAGCCACTGCCACAGTGTTCAGACATTTCCGGAGATGATGTGGATAAAATGTTCACTCTGGATCTCCTGGATAAGGCCACTGAGCATCAATGGATGTTCCCCCAACAGAAATATCCAAAAGCTACTTAGAGCCCAATCCTGCCGCTATTGAAAACAAAGGGGAAAGAACTCTCAGACTGATGTTGTCTTACACATTCTATGGAAAAATAAGTTTACCAGCCTCCACTTCAGTGCTATCTTAAAACCTACTGTGGTGTGAAAATTCTTCCAAGGAAAAAAACGTGTCTTGGCTACCAGTAGTTGCTTTCTAGGGGAGATGACAAGCTGAAAGAGTCAATTCTACAGCACTACTAATGCCCAGCTCTTAGGGACTGCGATGATAGTAGAACAAAATAAGGCTTATGAGGCATGAAGTGCAAATATGGTTGAGGAATTTTTTCAGAAAGCTTCAAAATAATACAAGTAAAATAGCAGCATTTAAACTCTTGCTTTGAAAAGCAAATTTTTCCTGTCACCAATGGCACTGTTATAATAATATTGGGGGAACTGCATTGCCATAGACAGTATTACCAACAGCTTCACCAGTACCCCTGAAAACACTATGAAAAGTTTTAGAGACAGTTTAGTTGAAAGTGATATTTTTAACCAAACAGGTGCTCTAGCTTCAGGATAGGCAAAGGCTGGAGCTATTGGTAAAGTAATTAATTTTTGCTTTCAAAGAAAAAAGCAACAACTTGCAACCTGAGTGTTCTTTTATGCCTGTTATTATTAGGTGGCATTGCATCTCTAGTGGTGGCCTTTTGCTTTCCAAATACAGAATTATTTACTGGACAGATAAAATGCAGGGGAAACATATGAGGAGGATACAGTTAGGTGTGGTTTAATCCTCATAGCAACCAAGTTCAGCACTGATTTCAGATTTACTAACTTGGAAAGAAGAGTAAAGAGCATTATTTTGTGCTTCTTGGTAAGAATCAAGCAAGATAATGGTCAATATATATTTTGACCCTGTAGAGGTGCTGGCCGGGGCTCGACCATCTCCAGGGCAGAGCGGAGCCACACTGGATCACTGCACACTGCTGAGGTTTGGGGAATTAGTCCAGCTGCAGGAATCTTTCCTGGCAGCCCTTGCGGTAACTGGAATAAGCACCGTAAGCCCAGACCCTGGCTCAGGGCAGGGCAACAATGAGTTGGGTGCTCAGGCCCTCAGGCAGGGCTAAGCCATCACAGTACAATAGAAATAAACCTAGGTCCTGGTTCAAGGCAAGGCAATAGTGAGTCAGGTGCTCAGGCCCTCCGGCAGGAGCTGAACACTGGCAGGATAAATAGTAGCAATAAGCCCAGGCCCTGGGTCAGCTGGCAGGATAAATAGTAGCAATAAGCCCAGGACAGCAATGAGTCAGGGGCTCAGGCCCTCAGGCAGGGCTGAGTAGTAATGCTACAAACAGTAATGAGTCAGGAGCTCAGGCAGGGCTGAGCAATGACAATAGGCCCAAGCCTCCAAGGCCTGAGAGACGGGGAGACTGCCACCCACGAGTTGGGTGGCAGGGGTAATGCAGGTACTCCCACTCCACTGCTTCCCAGCCTTGGGCCTTAGCAATGGCAGAAGACTGAGTCAGTGGGGATCCTGGCCGCAACACACTGACATGGGCTCTGGCAGTGTTACAGCCAGACTAGGGTTGGCTGCCCCCGGGCTACTTCCAGACTCTCCGTCGGGTAGTATCTGGGTCAAGGGGTGTCATCTGAGGGGTCCGGCACCATGGGTTCCTCGGGATAGTGAGTGAGCAGCAGGACTGGCAACTCCTTCAGGTAGCGAGCGCAGAGGAAGTTGGGCCAGTCCTGGCATATATGTTGGGCCGCAGGGGTTTCCCAGTCGTGGGCTAGGCAGGAGACGTCTGGCCTGTCCAGCAGCTGGCTCCCTAGTGAACTCTGAAGGCAAGCCTTTATACCAGGGGTAGGCAACCTATGGCACGGGTGCGAAGGTGCCACGCGAGCTGATTTTCAGTGGCACTCACACTGCCTGGGTCCTGGCCACTGGTCTGAGGGGGCTCTGCATTTTATTTAATTTTAAAGGAAGCTTCTTAAACATTTTAAAAACCTTATTTACTTTACATACAACAATAGTTTAGTTATATATTATAGACTTATAGAAAGAGATCTTCTAAGAATGTTAAAATGTATGACCGGCATGCGAAACTTTAATATAGAGTGAATGAATGAAGACTCGGCACACCAGTTATGAAAGGTTGCCGACCCCTGCTTTATACTTCTGGGTCACCGCATGACCCTCCGAGGGGCGGGCTCAGAGCTCCCTACCTCCGTCCACTCTGGTCTCCGAATGGGCTTGTCCCACTCCAGGGCGGCAGGGAACCACACCGCCTCACTACAGGCCCCTAGAAATAGTCCACATTAATAACTGAGCAGCAAATACTAACATTTTCTTTTAAATTTTTTTCTGGGTATACCAGGTGCACTGGTTATATCTGAGATCTAAGTTACAATAATTTCTTGACAGAAAGCTGTGACACTCTCCTCTTGGAACCCAGAACTGTAAGCTACTGTGTTAATCCTCTGTCTTAGCAAGAGAGAGTTTTCCTGGAGTTTGGACTAGGGTGACCAGATGTCCTGATTTTATAGGGATAGTCCCGATTTTGGTTTTTTTTTCTTTATATAGACTCCTGTTACCCCCCACCCACTAACCCGATTTTTCACACTTGCTGTCTGGCCACCCTAGTTTGGACTATGAGACAACTTCCTGCCAAATCAGGCTGTCTGCCTCACCAGCAAATTCCTCAAGACTCTTAACCTTGCATTGTTACCTGCAATCAGTGTACCCCAGTTCCCATATTCCCCGGGGACATCACTTTGCAGTGTCCAGTCCCTCTCACTAGGCATTCACAGAAATTTATTAAGTTCACTGCCTCCAAAGAGACAGAGCACACAAGAGTCTGTTGGCTTTGCCGAGGTCCCACTCTTTAATACGCAACACTGAGATGGTTTACAGTAAAACTAAACATGTTTATTAATAAAGAACAGAGATTTAAGTGACACCAAGCAAGAGTAACAGAGACAGGTATGGTTATAAACAAAACAAAAATAACACTTTTCCTAGTACCTAAAGCTTAATTTTAGCAAGCTATATCTTTGCCTAAAACAGTTGCTCTCTTACATCAGGTTTTGTGAGTAGCAGCCATGTTAGTTTGTATCCGCAAAAAGAACAGGAGTACTTGTGGCACCTTAGAGACTAACAAATTTATTTCAGCATAAGTTTTTGTGAGCTACAGCTCACTTCTTTGGATGCACAGAATGGAACAGATAGACAGGAGATATTTATACATACAGAGAACATGAAAAGGTGGAAGTACGCATACCAACTGGAAGAGTCTAATCAATTGAGGTGAGCTATCATCAGCAGGAGAAAAAAAAATTTTTGAAGTGATAATTGAGATGGCCCATAGAAGGTGTGAGGAGAACTTAACATAGGGAAATAGATTCAATTAGTGTAATGACCCAACCATTCCTAGTCTCTGTTTAACCTAAGTTAATTGTATCTAATTTGCATATTAATTTGAGTTCAGCAGTCTCTCTTTGGAGTCTGTTCTTGAAGTTTTTTTGTTGCAAAATTGCCACCTTTAGGTCTGTCACTGAGTGGTTAGAGAGGTTGAAGTGTTCTCCCACTGGTTTTTGAATGTTATGACAGAACGCCACTAGCCATCACATACAGCCCCCAACTAAAACCTCTCCAGTGCATCATCAAAGATCTACAACCTATCCTTAAAGATGATCCCTCACTATCACAGATCTTTGGAGACAGGCCTGTCCTCGCTTACAGACAGCCTCCCAACCTGAAGCAAATACTCACCAGCAACCGCACACCATACAACATAAACACTAAACCAGGAACCTATCCTTGCAACAAAGCCCGATGCCAGCTCTGTCCACATATCTATTCAAGTGACACCATCATAGGACCTAATCACATCAGCCACGCCATTAGAGGCTCGTTCACCTGCACAACTACCAATGTGATATATGTCATCATGTGCCAGCAATGCCCCTCTCCCATGTACATTGGGCCAAACTGGACAGTCTCTACGCAAAAGAATAAATGGACACAAATCTGACATCAGGAGTCATAACATTCAAAAACCAGTGAGAGAATACTTCAGCCTCTCTAACCACTCAGTGACAGACCTAAAGGTGGCAATTTTGCAACAAAAAAACTTCAAAAACAGACTCCAAAGAGAGACTGCTGAACTCAAATTAATATGCAAATTAGATACAATTAACTTAGGTTTAAACAGAGAGTAGGAATGGTTGGGTCATTACACTAATTGAATCTATTTCCCTATGTTAAGTTCTCCTCACACCTTCTATGGGTCATCTCAATTATCACTTCAAAAGTTTTTTTTTCTCCTGCTGATGATAGCTCACCTCAATTGATTAGACTCTTCCAGTTCGTATGCACACTTCCACCTTTTCATGTTCTCTGTATGTATAAATATCTCCTGTCTGTGTGTTTCATTCTATGCATCTGAAGAAGTGAGCTGTAACTCACAAAAACTTATGCTGAAATAAATTTGTTAGTCTCTAAGGTGCCACAAGTACTCCTGTTCTCTTACATCAAGCTATCAGTAACTCTTGCCTTTCAGGCATGGGGATTCACCTTTCACAAAATCAGAGGGTGCCATTCCTTTCATCACCTAAGTGATGGACAACTAAGGGGTTCTCTCCCCTTCTTTTTATAGTCCAGTAAACTTCTGAGATGTATTCTTGTGACGTGTATCTCCAGATAAAGTTATTCTGCCCTGATGTTGATCTCTTCCTGTTGATTCCCATCCCTTTGCTGGCTCATATACAAATATAACTTCCATCATCTCTGACATTACCTTGCTCAATTTACATTGGAGACACAGGCAAAACAACATTCTTTGTCTAGGGGAAACTTGTTTATCAAGTCTGTCCCCAAAAACGTATGCTAGGAATATATTTCCAGTGCTCACACAGAACTCTATATACTCCATCCATACATACATCACACAATGATATCTATGATTAGCGCGTCACCAGGTTTTATGATACCTTACTCAATACACTTTTATAGTGCAATAATGTTGTGTATAGTCAGTTCGTTCAATTGCTTATTCTTTGAGGTTTAACCCACCTGTTCTTCCTTCTGCAGTGTCTTGAACCTGATTGTCACCAATAGTCTGATATAGTTTTGATGGATTTTATGTTTCCCTGTCAATACTGTAGAAAATACTGATGCAGATTTCAACCCCCTGTTTCCTTTTCCAGGATAGGAGTTTAGTTGCCTTCAGGAATGGGATGAAGGGATCCATCCTTCCCCCGTTATATACCCTCTTCTGTTTCTCATCTAACAATGATACACTGAAAACTTGAAGAGAAAATCCTGCAGCGGTAGCAGTACTGCTAAATGCTCCTGGAAATAGCATGAACAGGATTGCCTGTGAGTGACCTTTATTTCCTTGAGCTTCTGACATTGTAGAACAGTTTACCATGACTTTTACTTATTTCCAGGCTATCATGAGAGATCTGTATTGGTTGCCCTAGGCAAAAAGGTGAAAGGGGAAAACAGCATTAGATCTTAGCACTGCCTTGTTAATCCTCACTAATGAGTAGATCCTTTGTGAATTATATGATGAATAATGAAATGAGATGAAATGTAACAATGAAAAGCAATTTGATTAAATCCCACGAAAGAGCAACTCAAGAGAAATATCGGATTTGTTTTAAGTTTCATCTATTAGAATAACCATATAAAAATCTTAAATCACTGGAAAATTTAGGTTTGCAAATGACTAAAGGACCAGCTAATGAGGTCACACTGTACTCTTCTTTCTGATTATTATCTACAGTTTTTAAGTAACTGTAGAGAAGTTGCAAATTCTTTCAGAAAGAGCCATGGTTATTCCTTAGGATTATGCTTATTAGCACTACTAACTGCAAAATTAAATAAAAAGTTTGCTTTTCACACAATATATGGTATAAAGTATACAGGACAACAGTTTCATACTTGAATCCTAAAATTAGGCACCTAAGTAAGTGCTGTGCTTTTCAGAGTTGCTTAGTACGTCATGAGGCCACTCATTTAGGTGTCTTAAGTATGGTTTTAGACACCCACATTTGCAAATTTTGGGCACAGAATTGTAAATATGTGAAGGTAATTACTGAGAGAGGCATGTCAATTTGTAAGTTTTGTTGATGGAGGGAACTTGGTTTACTTCATACTTCGAGCAATTATGCACAAGGCTGCCCACACTGCCTTTTTAGTCTTCTTCAGTCCTGACGTGCAATACCACTGCTTTATTAACCCTCATCCTCTCTCGAGCAGAGCAAGGTGTCCCTGCCTGCAGGTATATGGGATCTTGGGGAGCAATTACCACACAGGTGGGGTGCAAAATAAACTTTATTAAGAAAATGCAAAAACAGGGAAAATTTAATAGTGAGGGGTATGGGGTTTGTTAAGGTAGGCAATTGGGGAGGGAGTTCTTTTAGTATAGTATAGGGGGTTTCAATAGTGGGGTACAATACAGTGGGGTACAATACAGTTGGTAACCAACTAACACTGAAGTATAAATGTAACAGGTAGCTAACAATTTCTAGGTAAAGGGTGTGTCACAGCAGCATATAACCAACTAACAGTTATGGGTAAAATGTGTTAAATAACCAACAACTCTAGGTAAAAATGTGTCACAGTGGTGTAAATATAAAATGTGAGGTGTGTGAGAGAGAAAAAGGGTAACCAATGGGGTTTTATGCTAGACTTCAGTAATACAATTGAGGTTTGGCAGCAGTAGGAGCGGGGTGAACACGTGGGGGAAGGGATTAAAAGAGAGAGAGAGAGAGAGAAAGGCAGTGGTAGAGGAATGAGGTTAGGGGATGGGGGAAGAGGAGCACGTGGTGGAGCAGAAACCAAAGATAGAGCCGCTACAGAGGGAGATTTAAACTCAGGGAGACACAGAGAGCAGACAGGCTGCAAGTTTAAACAGCAGAGAGACTGCAATGAGTGACTGGGGAGCTCGGGGGGGGGGGGATTGGGGCAGTGGGAAGACAAATTCAAATAGTAAAAACCTTATTTATCCCCTAACTTAATCAAACTTATATAAAATGACAAGCAGCTACAGAATACAACCAGGCAATGATTTTCTAAACTTATCTTAACCAACAATTAGGCAACACAACAAATATCACAGAAACTTACAAGCTCTACAATCTTAACAAACTATGACTTATTAAATTAAAAAAAACAAGACCTATGGTGCACCTTATGCTATGGGGAGGTTACAGAGGGCAGAGTGGTATGTATCCAGGACCCAGCTCCCAAGGAAGCCAAGGGATGGTGGCTACAGCGGTGGATACAGCTGAAAGCAGAGAGCCCCAAGGCAAAGCCCACAGGAGCAGAGCTTAGCAGTGGCAAAGAGCCCTGTAGTTTAAGAGAGGTTTTAAGACACAGACCAAGGTTTAGCTTGAGTCTGTGTGCTGGGGAAACAGAGCCAGCAGCTAAAATAATAAAATAAAAGTATAGAAAGTTTTACAGAGGGATTCTTACCAGTCCCCAAGGCAGCAGCAAAGGCAGAAGCAGCAGCAACATCAGAAGAGGCAAGGAGGGTTCGGTACAGTCTCAATAATCAGGAGATCTCTCAGGTAGCAATTCGTTCTTCATGGGAGGGGGTTCAAAAACGGGGGTACGCTCAAAAATAAAACGAGAGCGGAGAAAGGACCCCCCAGAACCCCTGGCTGATCAGACCAGGCAGCAATGCAGGAACCTTTCTGAGGTGTGTTTCAAAAATGTCTGGTTTTAAAGGCAAACTTGGGCAGTTTCCCACCAGTAATCCTGATAGGCTCCCTCTGTCACAGGGGAGGGGGCACAGGGGAAAAACTGAAGGTAAGCCCAGAGACATGCCTGGACATAGTCCTGTGCAATAGGTGACTCAAGAGCACATGAGACTATGACTCATGCCCAGGATCTTAAAACCACAATAGGCCTTGCAGCTCTGGACATTGCCTACCCTACACCAAGCCCAGGTTCAACGAGGTGATAACAGGACTAACCCTTTGAAAAGGGCAGTGGTCCCACTTAGCATGCAGCACAAGTGGCCATCCCTTTGAGAAGGGCAATGGCTCTTGTTAAACAACTTAAGGGGCCCTCCCTTTGAGAAGGGCAGTGGCCCTGGTAAACAACTTAACAGCCAGGGAAGGGCGGCCACAGGAGAACAGAAAACAAAATGGAGTCTGGGGAAACAAAATGGAATAGGGGAATAGCTGTAACGGACACAAGGTAGTTGTATCCAAATGGGACTGTGGTTTTGAAATATGAAACAAATATATCCCAATGCCATTTATCCTTCCTTTGTATCTTCACATGGTGCCATTTCCCCCTCCTTTTCCAGCAATAGGTGGCCTTTATGAAAAATATAGTAAAATGAGGCTATTGATATTTTGTTTTTTTTTCCCCTGAGTACTCTCTCTCCTTGCTTTATAGCAAACAGAGTTTTAAGGACCAATTTACCTTCATTGGCCTTTCTTTCTTTCCCTTTTCCCACTTTGCATGCTATGGTTCATTTCCATAAGGAGCCTTTGACACCCTACCCCTCTTCTATATCTATATTTAAGACCAGAGGAAAGATTTGAGACAGAAAAATTTAACACCCAATCTCCCTCCCAATCCCACACTCTGGTCATAGCCTGAGCACAGTTGAATGTTTTTGCAAAAAATTATTCATATTTAACATTGCTGACAATCAATGTGAGATGAACAGTAATGATTCAGACCACTTTTACAGCTCTTATTTTAGACTACCAGGAGACTCAGTAAGACAGCACCTTCAGAAGTGTTATATCTTCTCTTTCATCATGTTTTAAAGTTAATTTGGTGCAAAATGAAAACTTACATTCTGCAGATCTCTTGGTACTATTAGGGAAATACTTGTTCAATGTATTGGCTCAAGCCTACCTTCATTTGCCTCCCTCTGATCTATCCTTCGCTTACAAATTTTGGGGGAAAACCTTGCAAATATTACTTACATAATTTCATTTGGATAAATATTGGAGACAAAATTCTGTAAAATGTTAAGAGAAGTAAAAATTTTGCAAAATGATCTTTTTTTTTTTAAATGGATTAATCTGGACAACAGTTCACCCTGTACTTTCATTTAGTGAAGCCTATAAGGAGATTTGTTGCAATCTGGGAAGATTTGGACAATTTTGTCCAAATAGTTGAAAAGATAAGGATGATAATACTGTAAGTGATGATACTGCACATGATGATGTGCTTGACCATGTTCTATAAAGATACCATACAACAGAATAAGTGAGATTGTGTTTCATCAGATTGAATGAACATTATTATTTATTACTAAACAGAGGAGTATAATTTTGTTTTAAACTTAGGAACAGTTGAAAACCTATTGAATTCTTTAATATATTACACTCCAAAAGGTTGCTTATACAGTATGTTGCATAGAGGCTTTGAAACCATTATGCACAATAATGAAGATAGGTCATGGAATAAAAGCCTTGAGTTATTAGTCTCTACAACTATAATCATATATCATTAGACTTTACAAATTATCACTGTAGGAGCAGCTTTGCTCTTGATAATAGAACTGAAATAATACCTCCTAGCTAGAAACTATTGGAATTGTTTTAATTGAATTAATTGTTGCATTTTTGCCTCTCTCTGTTTGTTCATAACCTGGTTCTTGCTTTAAAATGGCTTTTAGTGCAAATATTTATCTGGCTAAGCAAATAAATAAAAGCATATAAATCTACGACAAATCCAGTTAATGATGCAGGAGAAAGTGGCTGGGAGGGCCTGTTGTAAAAGACTGTAACTTCCAGCCTTCGGGAAAGACTCTGTGCTGTGGTGACAGTGTTCCCTCTCCCTGCATTACCAGTGACTACTGTTCATTTAGCAGGAGCTATTTTCTAGTGAAGTTGAAGGCCATTAACTTTAAGCATCAGAAGCAGGCTTTTGAGCACAAATACAATTGACTTGAGCCAAATAATTTTTTTAATGAAAATTTAGATCCCCTGCTTGAAATACAGATATGGCAACACACTGTTTGGTCCTGCCTGAAGTATGCATTAGCAGGGTTAACAGATGGCCTAAAAGGAACTGAAATTATCATCATATTCTGGTGATAACATTTTACAAATCACATTCCATGATCCAAATATGAATTTTGTCATTCAGATAATTCAGACAGTCCTATCTACACCTGTATCTTATTGCATTACCAAGTACATACATAACAATCAAAAACATACCCATGAAATAAGAAAAAATAACTGTGACAGGTTCAATCACCGAGACCCCCTTGGGACTGTCACCTGGTGTGCTGAAACTACCTCTGAGCCTGTTTTCTTTGCCAGCTTGGGACCCCAGATCCCTGTCTTGTTGAGCCAGACACGCGAGCCTACTGCAACACAGACCCAGGTCTGGTCCACGCCCCCAAAGCTGCAGACTTTAATCAAAAACTGCTCAGCAGCTCATCTATCTCCAGTACCCAGACACCCAGTTCCCAATGGGATCCAAACCCCAAATAAATCTATTTTACTCTGTATAAAGCTTATACAGGGTAAACTCATAAATTGTCCACCCTCTATAACCCTGATAGAGATAAATGTGCAGCTGCTTGCTCCCCTGAGTATTGATCACTTACTCTGGGTTAATTAATAAACAAAAGTGATTTTATTAAGTATAAAAAGTAGATTTAAGTGGTTAGAAGAAATAAGAGACAGAACAAAGTAAGTTACCAAGCAAAATAAAACAAAACACGCAAGTCTAAGCCTAATACATTAAGAAACTGAATACAGGCAAATCTCACCCTCAGAGATGTTCCAATAAGCTTCTTTCACAGACTAGACTCCTTCTTAGTCTGGGCCAAATCCTTTCCCCTGGTATAGTCCTTGTTAGTTCCAGCTCAGGTGGTAACTCGGGGATTTCTCATGACTGGCAGCCCCTTTGTCTCGGGGATTTCTCATGACTGGCAGCCCCTTTGTCCTGCTCCACCCCTTTTTATAGCTTTGGCACAAGGCGGGAATCCTTTGTCTCTCTGGGTCCCCACCCTGCTTTCTAAATGGAAAAGCACCAGGATTATGATGAATTCCAGTATCATGTGACATGGCCACATGTCACTTTAAGATCTCCTTCTTCATTACCTAGTAGCTGGAAGACGCATACATAGGAAGACTTGCAAACCCATTCACAGTTCATTGATTCTGAAGCACCCTTAATGGCTTCCACTTAACATGTTTACATCAGTAATACAAGTTTATATCTTATTCTCCTAACTCCATGTGCAGAAATAATACATGCAAACAAATAGGATGAACACACTCAGTAGATCATAAGTTTTGTAATGATACCTTACAAGAGACCTTTTGCAAGAAGCATATTCCAGTTACATCATATTCACACTTATAAACATATTTCCATAGAACATTATGGAGTGCAACATCACAGTAACAATTAACAAATGATTATTACAGTTCACTAAAGAAATCCAGTCAGGATTGGATTCCTCATTGTTTTGGTTATTACACAGACAAGAATACTACCACATCCTGTCTGTTTTCTCTCCAAAAAAGTTGGCAAGTTATGATGCAGAGAGGGAAGTGTGTGGAGGGTTTTAAGAGTGACTCAAAGGCGTTGTATTGATGGATGGGATTGGGGGAGGGGGGTTAGTCAACAAGAGAGAAGATGTAGTACAGCTTGACCAAGACAATGGCAGAAGACCTGCCTGACTTTATGTCAAATGAAGGACAATAAAACTCTCACAGCACACAACAAAAACCAGACAGACATAAAGGGTGTCAGAACATTCCTTTGGGCAAAAGCTTTTGTAAACAGATGAGCCTTTCTGTATGCTCTGAAGGACAACTTCTCACTTTGAACAAGCTAGGGAAGTGAGTTCCAGGTTTGAGGGCCCTTCTCTGAAAATACCCTACCATCAGTCCCAAGACAGTTTAATATGGAAGCCTGCTAGCTCACACACCTTCTCTGTCTCCGCATTTCATATGGTACCAGTCAAGAGCTGACATCTAACACACATTGCACCTAACCCAGGTAGGGTTTTGTAGATCAAAAGCTAAGGCTTGAATTGTAGTGAAGACTACAGAACAACAGTGTCATCAGCTCCAGAAGTACTGGCCACTAGCTGAAATTTGAGAGCAAACTTTAGGTTTGTCTAGATCCCAGCAGAGTTCATTGCAGTGATTTAATGTGGAGGTCAACATGGCATGTATATTCATGCCAATGTATTTAAACCAGAGAAAAACCCACAGTTTCCAACAAATTATCACTTTTTCTCAGCAGGCGATCTATAGTTAGGGCTTTTACTGAGGGTCTATTTGAAGTGTTCATTTTTGTTATTAAATGGGGATCATGAACAGCACAGCACCATGTTGCATCTGTTATGACACAGGGAACCAGGAATAAACAGTATATTTTATTTACGTATAGAGTACTTATTGCTGTAATAGCAAGATGCTTCTTAATTACAAGCCAAAATCATGAATTCCATAAAACGATATGTCACAGTTCCTGAGATATGTGCCCCTTTGACTTCTTTGTGGCCTCCATTAGGACTCCCCACAGCAGTCTTGGGCTTCTAGCCAACACTTCTCTCAGGGTGGGAATGCACTTGCCTCTCCCACAAGACCAGACATGTAGGCTGCAATTCCTCATGGCAACTTACTGTGGTCATGTCAGCAAGTCTGAATTTAGCTCAGTACCTGTAGTCCTGCTGCCTAAGGGCTATCACAGCAATAACCAGTGACCAGTCAGCCTTCATCAAGCAAGGTATTTTATCAGAACAAATGAATTACAGAGAAAACATATCACAAAGCAATACACAGCTTACACACGAGCTTACTGAGTAATACCTATTTACCTCATAGGACCCTGGTAGGTCTCTAAGTCCTTCAAACCCTTTCTGCAGGAACTGTCCCCGTTACTTGCAGTGCTATATTAGTTCTTGGATTGAGTAAGATTGACCTTTCCTCTGCATTAGGCTGGTCACTTTATACAGCTCTCATCTTCTTTGTTTGGGTTGTCTTCTTTAAACAGTTTAAACAGTTCCAACTGGTATATATAATTTTCCCCGGCATGGTGATGTCTCTCCAGAGTTGCTTACCTTTCTAGAGTCTTGCATTAATTTCCCCGCAGTGATTTTAGTTCCAGATTTTTCATTCAGGGTGAAGTGACTTTTCCCACAGTTACAGTGTTGCTTGTCATGTTGCAAGAAAGAAAAAAAAACCTTCACACCTGGCAGGTAACAATACAAGAGGAAAGGGGAACCTAAGTTACATTACATATATATAAAAAGCATCAAAGTGTCCTGTGGCACCTTATAGACTAACAAATGTATTGGAGCATGAGCTTTCATGGGTGAATACCCACTTCGTCAGATGCATCTGACGAAGTGGATATTCACTCATGAAAGCTTATGCTCCAATAGTACCGTTAGTCTATAATATGCCATAGGATGCTTTGTCAATTTTTACAGATCCAGACTATATATATGTGCAAAAATGTAGACTCTATAAAATCAATACCAACTAAAATAAATCAATCCATCTTACATTGAGCCCTGGAGCTTGGTATAGTTGGACTCTTGTGCACTGCCAAAAGAAAATGAATGGCAAAGGTGAAGACTCTCAACTGAAAATATTCTATTGCTTGCTTCAGAGAGACTTACCTTAGAACAACAAGAGCATGTGCCTAGTTATACAGTAAGAAGTATACTCTCAAATCCATATTCTGGACTTTGATATTTATTTCAGGCTCATGACAGCAATCTTTAAAATAATAACAGGTAAATATTTAAGATGATCAGTATGCACTTGAGATTTAATATACCAATTAGATAGAGGCATAAGCACCAACTTCCTTTCTTACCGGTGGGCTCTCGACCCCCCCAACCCCGCCCCTGCATTGCCTTTGCCCCACCCCCTTTCATTCCTTCCCCAAAGTCCCTGCCCCCTTCCTGCCCCCATTCCACCCCCTTCCCCCAAGTCCCCACCCCTGCCCCTTCTCTGTCTCCTCCCTTGAGCACACTGTATCTCTGCTCCTCCCCCCTCCCTCCCAGAAAGTCTTAAGCACCACCAAACAGCTATTTGATGATGGGAAGTGCTGGGAGGGAGGGTGAGGACCAGGGATGCAGCACCCCCGGGGGGGGAGGGAGAAGGAACTGAGGAGGGGGGAGCTTGGCTGCCAGTGGGTGCAGAGCATCCACTAATTTTTCCCAATGGGTTCTCCAGTCCCAGAGCACCCATAGAGTTAGTGCCTATGGACAGAGGTTAAAAACCTGTTACAAATCTGGGTAGTCATCAATATTTAATTTTGATAAATTTTACGGGCACAATTGTTCCTCAGTTCCAATGCCATGCGGCAGAGCATAAATACATGCAATATGTCAGTATAACTTGGAAAATATCTACCTTAATATCAAGGCAGATATTGTGCAAGTAGATCCTAGGTGCAGATCCTAGATCCTAGTCTGAGCACTGTGATTGCATTGTAGAAGTGCACTGTTATAAATGGGGACATGACACATTTGGGGCATTCAAACACATTCAGGACAGTGCTGAGTGAACCTCATGGCTATATGTGTGTTGCAGGCCCAGCTGAAATATTAAGCCAACTCAGAGCAGCTCTAAAATGCACTCTAGAGTTGAAGAACTCTGGAACATGTACTGTTAACTCTGCTCCAGTTCACATATAGCCACCATTAACAACATTAGTTCTTCCTGCATATATTTCAGACTGTGTCATGATAGCCTCTAAGTATAAGTTAATAGGTGACACTAACAATAATGTTTATTATAGTTATATCCATAGTCTTCTAGTTGTTCTCTAGCCATCTTCTCTATGGAGCTCATGCTACTTACTGACATCTGTAAGTATGGAGCGTATGCAAAGTAAACTCTTTTCAGCTTATTCTCCTCATTTCATTTGGGTGCATGATTTTTATATACACTGGGGCAATGCTGAGCACCAGATGTATTTAAATAGTACTTTAGAAAGGCTACAGCTTTGGGAGGATATTTATTTGCATTTCTCCTGAAATTTCAGGGCACCAAGTCTTTGGGCCTGTAAACTGGTACAACCCCATTACAGCACCAGTTTGCAATAGGATTGAAGTTGTCTCTAAGAAACTGATTACAGTTTATTTTATTAAGTATAGAATTCAGGTGGCTGGAATTGTTTAACAACCTCTCTATAGTAGAAATTAGAGAGTTGCTTACAAGATCCTACGAAGAATCTTCCTACTTAAAATACATGACAGAGACAGAATTTGGCATTTTGAAATCCTTTTTAATGCCATTTTCCCTCATGCCCTTCTCTCCTCATTCCATTGTATTATTCCATATTTATCTTCAGATATATTCTTTGGTCACTTTAATCCTTCCTAAGTCTTGATAAGCTTTTCACCTTAGACTCGCGTTCTTCAGATAAAGCGTCACCACTGATGTTCTGTCAGTGAGAAACTCTCATCCAGAAATCAAATTTCTTCCTTCTAGCTTTGATACAGCAGGACTCAGTACAGCACTCAAATGCCCAAATGTTAGCAAGAAAACAACAACCTAAATGAAGTAAATCCTTGCTTGTGTAATTCCCCTGCAAGGTAGTAATCACAGTTTTGATGTTTCTGTTAACCTTCTCAACAGGATGTGACAGAAGTTCAATGAAAATAAAATATTGCTGCTTTGGGGAGTTCTCTGAGAGTTTGGAGACTTAATAGTCCCCAAAGTTCTTGATGAAAAGCAAATACAACTGTTTAGACATCAACATTTCAAAAAGCCCTAGAGGAAAAGCAATAGAAGTCGACCGCTGTAGTGCTGCTATTGTTCTTTAACAAACTTCTGAGAATTCTTTTATGTTATGCAAAAAGAATAAATTATTAGTAACATGTTCCTATATTATGTGTTGTTACATTATTTGGATCCATCCACTATTTTATATCATTACATTGACAATCACTCTCCTAGAATTCCTGCAGAAGTCTGGCAGAGAGGAAACTTCATGAAAATTATTTGAGTTGATTTAAAAATAAAAAACAACCCACCAAAGAAACCCACAATGAGTCAATTAAAAACAAATCCCTAAACACTTAAGCCTGGTCTACAGTGGCGGGGGGGTCGATCTAAGATACATAACTTCAGCTACAAGAAAAGCATAGTCGAAGTAGACGTATCTTAGATCAACTTACCTCCCATCCTCACGGTGCAGGATCGACATCTGTGGCTCCCATATCGACTCCGCTTCCGCCTCTTGCCCTGGTGGAGTTCCAGAGTCGATGGCAGAGCATTTGGAGAGTGATTTATCATGTCTAGACAAGACATGCTAAATTGATCCCCGATAGATTGATTGCTACTTGCCGATCTGAGTGAATTCAATGGTGTGAGCATTTAGAGAACCACTGGCTATGAGTGAAAATGAATGTTAATGGAATAAATTCAGGATTCACACAGCAGAATATTATTCATTATGTGCAGCTAGTTATTTTTTGTGTAAAATGTTTCAGTCATCCAATCATGGAGTAGAAAAAAATACCACTTAATTGACCAAGCAAAAACCAGAAATAATGAATAGCCAATAACTGAAGCCAATATTTTGCAAGCAGCCCAGAATCTGCAAGTTATTTGCCCATACTATTCAAATACAAATAAACATAAACTTCACTATATCTATTTCATCATGTGGTTGATATAATTCAGTATGAAAGAAAATGACTTGTTTGTTACCAATATTGTAAAGAAAACAGTGGGTGGCATGACACACGTGGTTATGTATTTAAATAAGGAAACAGTGCTATTGCTTTTGGATTCTTACTCCATTTTGTATCTCTTGTCCAAGCTCCATTTTGAGTTTGGCTAATCTGGTTTACTCTGGCATAAGCCCACCAATGCAAGTCACATTTTATACTAGCGTGGCATATCTACACTTGGAGTTTGCACTGGTGCAGCTATATCAGTGCAAAGCAAAAAAAAAAAAGAAAGAAAGAAAGAAACACAACCTACAGCACACAGGACCTTCTGGAATGTGCACATCTGCACTAGGTACCTGGTACAGGACAAAAGGAAAAAAATATTTTGTTTAATTTTCTTTCTAATTCCTTTGGGTGAGGTGATGCCTGAGTGATATGTTGGAATCTATTCTTTGGCTGAAAATGGATAGAAATAATTATTCATTATTTATTATTAATTATTATTATTATTATTTTCAGCTAATAGATCAGATTGTTCTTTTTGGGCACAATAGGGTCTCTGGACTCTGCTCAGATTTAAATAGTAAACAACAATAATTTTAAAGAAGCAGACTGACTCTAAGAAGACCTTTCATGACCTTCCCCTTCTGTGTTTTGATGCCATGGCCAACATCACATTGAGTATCATTCACTTCCATGAGGAGCAGTGTCTTGTAACATTGAGGATGTGTTTGATGTATCTTGTGAAGTAGGACTCACCCCTCCTGCAAATTTGTTACATCTCCTATCGCCTGTCTTAGAGAGAGGGTTCAGTATGTTGGGACTCTAGGCTTCCTTACTGCATTCACCTTGTATCTCTATTTTAAAATTATCCTTCAGTCTTTCACTGAGGGCTACATTTAATGTGTACTGTACATCTAGTGAATGAAAGCTTTTCTTTTCTTTTTTGATGAGGGAGGACAGAAACAGAAAGAAAAAGACTGAGGAACTCAGTCATTGAGAGTGCTGTAAGCTAACCTCTCATTTCATGTGCATTTTTTGTCTTGCTCTTTTTCAAATGTAATTTCTCTTGCATGGATACATGTGCTTGAGACCTATGCTGAACTAGGGCTTATAGTATTTGCTGCTGACCACAGCTGGGAACACCCCCAGAAATTTTTGACATGGTATGCAGTGTCAATTCCTGTGGGCTACCCCTGCTCCAGCCACTGGTCCCAGTGCCTCCTCACTGAGTCAGTGCCATGCTCAGCCCCTGCCTTCCAGCCTGGTATAAGAGGGGACATGGACTGCTGGAAACAGGACGAGATCAGGAAAGCCACTGGGATGAAAGCCCTGGTGCAGAAGCTGGTCCCAGGACAGTGACAAAGAGGAGCAGAGCTGGCCTACCCACTGCCCACTCAGGTTTGGCCCTCTCAGCCCTCCATGACAGAGGGACTACAGGGCCTAAACTGAGCTGCAACTCCCATGCACCAGGTCACAATCCCACTCACTCAATTTTGGTCCTGCTGGTCCCCCGCACCTTGGTCATGACAGATGGGCCACGGGGGCAAACCTGAGTGGGCAGTGGGGTGGTCATCACTGCTCCTTTTCATCCCTGCCGATAGTTACACATCGTGCATACTGAGTTTATGGCTAAGGGTGACACTGGACAACAGCCTACATGCATGGGAGCCTAGGACCTGGATATGTCTGAGACGGGTTCCCCCTGGTGTGCAACCTGGAACTGGAGTACTGTTGATCCCTCTGAACTCTCCAGCCTGGTCTGTCTCTCATAGTGGCTTGCTAGTGACAAGTAGCAAACTCCTCCAGGCACTGTTGTCACTCAGCCCAACAGCATGTGGAGCCCCAAACCCAGCTAGATTGTAGGAATGCTCCCAAAGCCATTCATGAACTAACAATAGAGAATGGCTTCAGCCAAAAAACTCCCAGCTCCCCAGCCTGGAGCTGTACCATTCTGCCCCAGTCGAAAGCCTTACCAGTATATGAGTTATTACCCAGACCACCATTTCTACAAAGGAAAGTGGACATGCACCAACTCTTGTTCCTGAGCTGAGATTTTACCCCCAGCACTTCATTCAAATTACACTATTTTAGGTAAAATACAAAACAGATTTATTAAATACAGAAACATAGATTTTAAGTAATGATAAGTGATAGATATACAGATCAAAGATTACCTAGCGAATAAACAAAACCCCTCCACAATCTAAGCCTAATATGCTAGATAGGATTTGAATCAAGCAGTGTTTCACCCTGTTAGATACTATAAACAGTTCACTAAGGTTTCATACACAGGCTTCCTTCTTTCCTGTCTGGGACCAGCACTTCCCCCAGTTCAGTCTTTGTTCCTCAGGTGTTTCTAGGTATTCTCTTCTGTGTTGTGTGAGGCCAACTAGTGATATCACTTCCCCCTTTTATATCTCCTTCCACGTGGTGAGAACCCTTTGTCCCAATCCAAGCTACCACCAGTTTGTGGAAAAATACAGGCACCAAAATGGAGTTTAGTATCATGTGATCCAGTCATATGCCCTCGCATGCTTACATGAGTCATGGCAGCCATTATCCATAGACTGACTGAAGTGCCTCTAGATGAAGATAAGCCTTTTCATGACCTGTTGTCTTTGTTGATAGGCCATTCAATTTGAATAGGCCATTCATAATGTGCTGGGTAGACTGTATGTAAAGCTTTGTGGGTGTTATCCAGAGCAAGCATATTTGAAATACAGATGCATAATCAATATTCATAACTCCAGATACAAAAATGATAGAAGCATACAATTGGATAATCATATTCAGAAAATCATAATTTTTCATTTTTCATTTTGTACAATGTGCATCATAATTATGTCATAATTATATTATAATCTTACCACTACAGTGAATATGGGGTGAAGAGTGTCACAATGTCACATAAACATTACCCTTTGGGGCATATGAACCTGCCCACCTCCTGGCATACAAGGAAACTTTGGCTAGAAAATAGGCTACAGTAAAGCTCAATGGAGTGAATGCTAGGAATGTATCCTACCCTAATGCTCCAGAGCTGTGCTAGAGAGAGAGAAGGTATGCCTACGCTGTCATCAGCTGTGTGATTGCAGGGTATGTAGGATACCTGTGCTAGCTTTAATCTAGCTAGTGTGGCAAAAATGTCAGTGAAGATGAGGTGGCATAGAATGTACCAGGGCTGAACTCCTGAGTACATGCTCTTATTTTAGCCTGGGCCAGCAGCCATGCTACCTCATCTTCACTGTCACTTTTAGCCATGTTGGCTAAATTAAAGCCTACATGAGCGGCAATCACACCTCCAATTATTGGAAACATACCCAGATAGAGAGATACCTGGGACCTATTTCCCCTTCACCCTTCAGTTCCTCCACAAATAGATTTTTCTCTTATCATTTAAGCAAAGCTTCTTTCTCTCTAGGTTTGGTTTAAAGCAGTGAGGATCTTTTTCACAGCTGTATTCACCAATGGGTAGAAGAATCCACTGCAACTCCATTTACATTAAAATAGATAGCTTTTCTTGGCACATTAGAGTATCAATTATGAATGAACACTTTAAAAACATTTAACTATTGAACTGTGTTGAGAATGTTTTTGGCTTCTGAGCTTTGTAATGCATAAATATTCTTTTAGACTTTTTCCTTTCCTAATTATTTAATATATTACATTTTAACTGAGAACAATAGGCCTCATCTGGAGTATTGTGTCCAGTTCTGGCTGGCATGTTTCAGGAAAGATATAGACAAATTGGAGAAAGTCCAGAGAAGAGCAACGAAAATGATTCTAGGTGTAGAAAACATGACCTATGAGGGAAGATTGAAAAAAAATGGGTTTGTTTAGTCTGAAGAAGAGAAGACTGAGAGAGTACATGATACAATTTTCAAGTACAGAAAAGGTTGTTACAAGGAGGATGGAGAAAGATTGTTTCCCTTAACCTCTAAGGATAGGACAAGAAGCAATGGGCTTAAATTACAGCAAGCTCGACTTAAGTTGGACATTAGGAAAAAACTTCCTAACTGTCAGGGCGGTTAAGCACTGGAATAAATTGCCTAGGGAGGTTGTGGAGATGCTCTAGATAATCCTTAGTCATGACATGAGTGCAGGGGACTGTACTACATTACCCCTTCCAGTCCTATGATTCTATGAATACTACCCTACCCATAAATTATGGTAATTTTCTGAGCACGTTTATTCATGACAGCTTGCTTCTGAAAACTGCTGCATCAATCAATAAAGTGGGAGTAGGTGTGTTTCTCAAGATATTCTTCATGTGTTGTTCATTGCAAATCAATAGCAAAAAAAACATCAGAACTGTCCATCTGACTTGGGGATTTGAAAGGCTGTATCAGGTGATGAAAGTCAAAAAATGTAAATGTTTATTTCTCAAATCCATTGCAACTCATTCAGCAGATCTGGAATCTCTCTCCTGCATACTGCAATGGGTCTTGATTCCATGAGGCAGCCTTTTGTCTTCAATAATCTTAACTTTCTCAATATTAAACTTTTCATTGTATTTGTTATATTTTATTTTTTATCCTCCTTGTATTTTGTACAAAAATGTGACTTTTTACCTCCATCCAGAACAGCAGGAGTCCTATGCCCTGTGCCAATAAAAATATAGGTTGAAATCTACTCCTAACACTATACAAGAAGCAAATAGTAGCACTAGTGTACTTTTCACTCCTTGAGTTTTGCTGCTCATTCATTTGTGCATTTTCAGTACCCTAAAAGACAGAACTTCCAAGATTGATACACCTTAATGTTTGATTATATATATGCTGTTTCATCTTATATATTTTAACTGGAGTACATTTCCTCCTTTCATGCTGTGTTCCATCCACAGACATTCTTGTGTTATTCCATTTTCTGCTAATGCTGGTGCTGTCTCTGAAGTTATCATTAGTTCTTATCAAGTTCCTCAGATTTTTTGGCAGTAAATTTTTCTAATGCGTACTGTATGCTGAAAAACCTTTAGTTGATTAGTGATCACGTCAACCTGAATTACTTAAGTAGGTATTTAATTTATGCTTATATCTGTTTAATGAGGCCTTTTGCATGCTCCCATTAAACTGGCTTCAAGTTTCTTCTTGAGCAATTTCATTTATCCACTACAGTTTTCCACTTTTACTTGTTAGAATATTCTACCATGGAATTCCAATCCATTGTTAAAATATTCAAGATGGCTTGCCAAGACCTCTTGATAAGTCTATGGTTGCATTACTCTAATGCACTTGTTGGTTATTGCCCAATTGTTTTAATGTCCTTCTGTTGACATGGTCTTTTTTTAAAGCTAGTGTATTCTTTCTTGGCTTTCTATGCATCTCAACATAGATCATTTGTTTAAGTCTGTCAAAGACAGTGTAGCTTTCCAGTAACTTTTTCAGCACTTGCAAAGGAACATCATTTATCACACATAATAGCACCCTTTCAGCCACTCAAAAGCAACATATTTAATCAACAAAAAATGTGAATTCAAACAGAGTGATTTTACAGTGTAGAATTTTGGTACAAGGATAACAATCTATTCATAAACCATTTTTTAAATTACATTTTAGTAGAAAAAAGACAATTTCAGTTAGCTTATCCATTACACAGAACAAGCCTTTACCTACAAATGGTTTATCATGAAGGTTAAATAGATATTACAGTAAATGCAGTAAGAGCCTATATACTGTACATTTACACCACATATAAGTTACATATGTATATAAATTAAGTAGAATGGCATTTTGTTTTAAATAGTGATGTTTTTATTGAAGTTCTCCCAAATTGCTAACAAGAATGAGTTGAAGAGGTAGCATAGTGCCTCCGTAGGCACAGAAATCAACTATTATACACAACTAGCAATTATTGTGAACAATACCTAAAAGCATTGTAATATGTTTTACTGCAAGACAGACAGGACACATGAGAACAAAACTAAGATTACATCCTATTATTTGTAAAGAGTGTCATGGGATCTTTGAGTTTCACTCCATGTCAACAAATACAAGGATCACACATGGATGATGCAGCAATCAAGATTTCAAGTTTAAAACAAAAAATATGCAAGGATTGTGCCTAGTGAAATGCAGTTCCTTGCCCATTCCAAAGACCTTTGGATCCATGCTCCATTTATGCATGATCCTTGCACTTTGCTCAGACAGTGTCCTGGAGAGCCATCAGAAGACACCAGGAAAGATTGGATGTGTCAGCTGATGGTTGTCTGGCTCCTAGTCCCCTTCTTTAACTACACAAGGTATTCACTAGAAGTTGCAACATGGGATGGCAGAAGAATTGTACTTTCTAATCTAATTTTAATTATGCTTAGAATTTGTTTTGTATGTTAATCTGTTAATTATGATAGGTATATGTTTTCTCTCATGCCAACTTCTTTATTCTAACCATTATTTTCAGCACCTCAGCTCACTTTGGGTTTTGTACTAATAGCTCAGATATCATCATTTAGGATCATGCATTTAAAACAATAACTATCTAAGCAAGTACGTGCATTGAACACTGTCTTATGCATGGGATGCATTAAAGTCACTGGAGATATTATTGATGGTGTAAATGAAGTGTCAAGCCTAAAACTGGTAAAAACATATAATTTGCATTTATTTGGCATTTAGGGTGAAAGGGGAACTAGCCATAAATGTGACTAATACAAGAGCGTAAAGTTAAAAGAGTGGCGAGGGCTGCTTTCTCTGAGACCTGCCCCCAGTTAGTTTCTTGTCTTGCTTATATACCACGCAAATGAAATTGTAGAGGGGGGAGAGAGTAAGATATACTTATTTATTCTCAAAAACTGAATTCCAAATAACTGCACATTGCATTTTTCTACCACTATCTGTGGTCACCATTAAAGAGTCAGCATTTGCCAATAGGTTCCATGTACTGGTATTTAAAATTACAATAGATTTTTCTTCTCCACTTGGAATTAACTGGCCACATCTGTGTAACTGTGTAGTAACAGTTGACATATATTGAGTTTTTCATGGCTTAACTGTGCACCAATTAAAGCTTGTGGTATAATTTATACCACTGTTTGAGTTCCAGCTGAATTTGGCCCAGAGACTTCCATGGGAACTACATTGTTTACATAAGGTCTAAACTTGTCTCAATTCATCTGCATTAAAAATGAAATTTTTTCCATGACACATGGCTAAAAGGAATAAAAAATAATCTTCCCAATGAAACTGTAGCTATTAAATAAATCACCAGTGCCATTACTTAGTTCAGGCCCTGGGTTTTACACACACATCTTGTACCTCATTTTGAAAACATATAGTGGTATTTCTAGCTACTATCAGATAAAGATGTCACACAATAAAAATCTGTATATTTTTAAATCAATTCACTGATTTTAATTCTAGGAAATGATGACTGTGTTAAATGGCCACATAAAAACTGCAGTAGGACTTGATTTGCTCTTATGGCACTTGTGCAAGGGGAAAAATAATCAAATAGAAGAATCTGGTGTCATTTATACAGTATCAGCTGAAACTATCAATGCTCATATTAAAAATGAAACAGATAATTTTTACAGAGTCAGAGAGAGTTCAGAGATTCACAGTGTTCTGTTTTGCCTTTTCAGTCCACCTTAACAGATGAGGCGTAAGTTGTCTAAGTTAGGTGACTTTGAATGAGCTTTTTCTGTTTTCTTTTGCTCATTTTCATAGATTGTAGTATTGCTGTAGTCAAACATCCTTTGAGTTATTTACTATTTGGAGGAAAGAACCATCTGTAAGGCTCAAGTATTCTGTTAGCAGACTGACAAATATACCGTATGGAAACTAATGTTCTTAGCCTTGTAATGGCCAATTACATTCTTGTCTTCAAAAATAAAATCTGCAAAGTTAGCATTCACTTTTATAGTATTGCTTGAGCAAACAATTTTTGGTCATCAGTTCAGATCCCTCTCTGTCCCTTTCAGGCACACTGATAGTTCTTGGTTGTCTTATGGAAATGTACAGAACATGTTAACTAAAACATTTTAACTAATATGATATTAAACATGAATTAGCACTTAGTGTGGACAAGGACATATCATGTTTAAAAACATATTAGCTGGCTGCGGTTCACATGTTTTCTATCAGGATCCATTTTCCCCAGTGTGAACAAGCAGTCGTGTTGGAACATTTTTTGTAGTGGAGGCGTTGAAAGTCATTGAACAGAATTGTAAACCTTGTATATAATGAAAACCACATCAAGCCAAGGGGTGCTGCCATAATCCCAACACTCCTAGCTCCAGCATAGCTTCATAGATTCATAGACTCTAGGACTTTAGGACTGGAAGGGACCTCATGGCAGGACCAAATACTGTCTAGACTACCCCTGATAGATATTTATCTAACCTACTCTTAAATATCTTCAGAGATGGAGATTCCAGAACCTCCCTAGGCAATTTATTCCAGTGTTTAACCACCCTGACAGTTAGGAACTTTTTCCTAATGTCCAGCCTAAACCTCCTTTGCTGCAGTTTAAGCCCATTGCTTCTTGTTCTATCCTTAGAGGCTAAGGTGAACAAGTTTTCTCCCTCCTCCTGATGACACTCTTTTAGATACCTGAAAACTGCTATTATGTCCCCTCTCAGTCTTCTCTTTTCCAAACTAAACAAACCCAATTCTTTCAGCCTTCTTTCGTAGGTCATGTCCTCAAGACCTTTAATCATGTTGCTCTTCTCTGGACCCTCTCCAATTTCTCCACATCTTTCTTGAAATGTGGTGCCGAGAAATGGACACAATACTTCAGTTGAGGCCTAACCAGCGCAGAATGAAGAATGACTTCTCGTGTCTTGCTCACAACACACCTGTTAATGCATCCCAGAATCACGTTTGCTTTTTTTGCAACAACATCACACTGTTGACTCATATTTAGCTTGTGGTGCACTATAACCCCTAGATCCCTTTCTGCCGTACTTCTTCCTAGACAGTCTCTTCCCATTCTGTATGTGTGAAACTGATTGTTCCTTCCTAAGTGGAGAACTTTGCATTTGTCTTTATTAAACTTCATCCTGTTTACCTCAGACCATTTCTCCAATTTGTCCAGATCATTTTGAATTATGAACCTGTCCTCCAAAGCAGTTGCAATCCCTCCCAGTTTGGTATCATCTGCAAACTTAATAAGCGTACTTTCTATGCCAATATATAAGTCATTGATGAAGATATTGAACAGAGCTGGTCCCAAAACAGACCCCTGAGGAACCACACTTGTTATACCTTTCCAGCAGGATTGAGAATCATTAATAACTACTCTCTGAGTATGGTTATCCAGCCAGTTATGCACCCACTTTATAGTAGCCCTATCTAAATTGTATTTGCCTAATTTATCAATAAGAATATCATGCGAGACCGTATCAAATGCTTTACTAAAGTCTAGATATACCACATCCACCGCTTCCCCCTTATCCACAAGGCTCGTTATCCTATCAAAGAATGTTATCAGATTGGTTTGACACGATTTGTTCTTTACAAATCCATGCTGGCTATTCCCTATCAACTTACCATGTCCAAGTGTTTGCAGATGATTTCCTTAATTACTTGCTCCATTATCTTCCCTGGTAGAGAAGTTAATATAACTGGTCTGTAGTTTCATGGGTTGTTTTTATTTCCTTTTTTTATAGATGGGCACTATATTTGCCCTTTTCCAGTCTTCTGGAATCTTTCTCGTCTCCCATGATTTTCCAAAGATAATAGCTAGAGGCTCAGATACCTCCTCTATTAACTCCTTGAGTATTCTAGGATGTATTTCATCAGGCTCTGGTGACTTGCAGGCATCTAACTTTTCTAAGTGATTTTTAACTTGTTCTTTTTTTAATTTTAGCTTCTAAACCTACTCCCTTCCCATTAGCATTCACTATGTTATGCATTCCTTCAGACTTTTCAGTGAAGACCGAAACAAAGAAGTCATTAAGCACTTCTGCCATTTCCAAGTTTCCTGTTACTGTTTCTCCCTCCTCACTGAGCAGTGGGCCTACCCTGTCCTTGGTCTTCCTCTTGCTTCTAATGTATTGATAAAAAGTTTTCTTGTTTCCCTTTATTCCCATAGCTAGTTTGAGCTCATTTTGTGCCTTTGCCTTTCTAATCTTGTCCCTGCATTCCTGTATTGTTTGCCTATATTCATCCTTCGTAATATGTCCTAGTTTCCATTTTTTATGAGACTCCTTTTTATTTTTTAGATTATGCAGGATCTCGTGGTTAAGCCAAGGTGGTCTTTTGCCACATTTTCTATCTTTCCTATCAATCGGAATAGCTTGCTTTTGGGCCCTTAATAGTGTCCCTTTGAAAAACCGCCAACTCTCCTCAGTTGTTTTTCCCCTCAGTCTTGATTCCCATGGGATCTTACCTATCAGCTCTCTGAGCTTACCAAAATCCGCCTTCCTGAAATCCATTGTCTCTATTTTGTTGTACTCCCTTCTACCCTTCCTTAGAATTGCAAACTCTATGATTTCATGATCACTTTCACCCAAGCTTCCTTCTACTTTCAAATTCTCAACAAGTTCCTCCCTATTTGTTAAAATCAAGTATAGAACAGCTTCCCCTCAGTAGCTTTTTCAACCTTCTGAAATAAAAAGTTGTCTGCAATGCAGTCCAGGAACTTATTGGATAGTCTGTGCCCCGCGGTGTTATTTTCCCAACATATATCTGGGTAGTTGAAGTCCCCCATCACCACCAAATCTTGGGCTTTGGATGATTTTGTTAGTTGTTTAAAAAAAGCCTCATCCACCTCTTCCACCTGGTTAGGTGGCCTGTAGTAGACTCCTAGCACGACCCTTGTTTTTTACCCCTTTTAGCCTAACCCAGAGACTCTCAACACTTCCGTCTCCTGTGTCCATCTCCACCTCAGTCCAAGTGTGTACATTTTTAATATATAAGGCAACAGCTCCTCCCTTTTGTCCGAGACCAATATAGGTTCGAGTAAGTTTTTGATTGAGTGAGGAAAATCAAAACGAAAAACAGATTGAAAGTTCAAAACCACGTGGTTGTTTATTGATGAGGAATGAATTGCAACTTGGACTGGGGAGGAGCACTTTTACCAACTAACAATACTATTAGAACGAGAATATTTACACAACTTGAAACAATCTATTTACATCCAACAACAAGAAATCAAACAATTTATAATTAACTGCTTACTAAAATTCAGAACAGATACACAAAAACTAAATAAACTGTGCGCACATTAACTAAATACTGTAAAATACAACAATTAATCACAATAGCAATTAATACAACAATTTAACTTTTATATACTATATACATAACTTGCACCAAATAACAACAATATATACAGTTCTGTATCAAATAAAGGACGGCAAAAGAGAAGAGGCTAAGCAAACAAAATATTACAGAAATTAGAATACAAATACTGCACTCCAGGCACAGTTGACCAGCAGTACAGACACCAAGAGCATAACGAATTGATGGGAATTAATCCCACCAGTCCCTAGCCGTCTAAATCCGCAGGAGACCCTTCTAGCTGGAAGGAGGATCCAAGTCTTCCAGCTAACATGAGGATACTTCTGCAGATTTTGGCGCGAGACATGGTTTTATTCGAAGGCTTTTACTTGTGTCAGCATCTGATTGGTTCCCAGTTCCTTCGCCTTCCAGGTTCCGAGCTGGAGCCCTCCACGTAAACAGGATCTGCACACAGCACACTACTTTTGCACACAGCCCTATGCTTCTGCACACAGCACCAACTTGACCTTTTGACTGACAGAAGCTTCAAGAACAGGCAAACTGCTATTTTTGCACAAGGCACTTGTCTGACCCTTAGCTGACCAGGGAAAAAAAGCTGGAAAGTGCACATGGCACTATAATGTTGCACACCGCACTACGGTGTTGTACACGGTACCAATGTGACCTTTTGACTAACAATTGGCCATACAGACGCCATGTTTGAGCATAGGCTTTTAGGGCTACAACACCTTTTTCCCCTGTCTGTCCTTCCTGAGCAAGCTGTACCCATCCACACCAACATTCCAATCATATGTATTATCCCACCAAGTTTCAGTGATGCCAACAATGTCATAGCTGTATTTATTTATTAGCTCTTCCAGTTCTTCCTGCTTATTACCCATACTTCTCGCATTTGTATATAGGCATCTAAGATACTGGCTTGATCTTGCCTCCCAATTTTGCCCTGACCCTCCTTTCTCTCTGCCATTATAGCCCACGCTCCCTCTCGTTTCCGACCCATCTCCCAGGTCTCCATGTTCCCCACTTACCTGTGGGCTTTGCTCACCTGTCTTCCCAACTCTGTGAACAAGATCATAAATCTTCCCTTATGATCTTTTGAAGCTTTTTTACTTCCCAGATGGTACGTCTACACTTCAAGTGTGATTATCAGCTTGAGAAGACACACTCACATTAGCACTCCCTGAGCTGGCATGCTAAATACAGAATGCAGCCACAGCAGTGTAAGCCATGGGATGAGATGGCAGCCCCAAGTACATGCCTAAGGTCTCAGATAGGTAGGTAGTCACAGAACCTAACCCCTCCTACAGCTGGCATTGCCCCAGCTACATTCTATGTTTAGCACGATAGTTCAATAAGAGCTAGTGCGAGTATATCTACTCAAGCTGGGAGTCCTTTCTTATGGGAAGAAGGATAGACCTGTAGTTGAAACACTGTGTACCACAAAATCTGATTCTAGTCTTGGTTCAGCAACAGACATTCCTTAATATGTTTGCCAAGTAATTTAAACTCTCTGGACTTCAATTTACCGATCTGTAAAAGGGAACTAAGTTTGTCTGAAATAACATCTTTTCAGCTTCATGAGAATCCTATACCGCATACAAATACTTTAAAGTGATGGACATCATTGGGGGTCCACATAATCTGCAATTCAATGAATCCAGAATTAGCAGTAGGATCTGCCCTTTTTGAAAAACCATACTCCAAAATCTAAGCTTTCTTTTTTAAAAAATCTGTAGCCTTTATGGTTGCGAATACCTTCCAAAAAGGAACCAAATGTAGACTGATGCAGTAATGTCTGCCTGACTCTATAAACAGACATCCGGAATCAATGACACTAAACCGCCTAGTTTATTAAATTGGATGCTAACCAAGGAATTGTACCAATGGAACTATCAATTTGATGCATGTGACTTGTTTGTATGGGTGCGTCATGGTATAAACCCCCACTCTGAACCTTAGCTTTCAAAAGATGGGATACCAGCGTGAATTCCTCTAAGCTCAATTACCAGCTTAGTATTTGTAGCGCTGCCACCAACCAGGAATTCCAGTGCCTGGTACACTCTGGTCCCCCCAAAACCTTGCCTGGGGACCCCAAAGACCCAGTCTCTCTGGATCTTAACACAAGGAAAGTAAACCCTTTCCCTCACCGTTGCCTCTCCCAGGCTTCCCCTCCCTGGGTTACCCTGGAAGATCACTGTGATTCAAACTCCTTGAATCTTAAAACAGAAAGGAAAATTCACCTTCCCCCCTCCTTCTCTCTCTCCCTCCCAGACTCTCCCTGAGAGAGAACGTAATCCTAACATAGAGAGAAAATTAACCTTTCTCTCCCCCTTCCCTCCTTTCTCCCCACCAATTCCCTGGTGGATCCAGACCCAGTCCCCTGGGGTCTCACCAGAATAAAAAAACAATCAGGTTCTTAAACAAGAAAAGCTTTTAATTAAAGAAGGAAAAAACAGTAAAAATTATCTTTGTAAATTTAAAATGGAATATGTTACAGGGTCTTTCAGCTATAGACACTGGGAATACTCTTCCAGCCTAAGTATACAAGTACAAATTAAAATCCTTTCAGCAAAATATAAATTTGAATTCCTTCCAGCCAAATACACATTTGAACTCCTTCCAGTCAAATACACATTTGCAAATAAAGAAAACAAACATAAGCCTAACTCGCTTTATCTACCTAGTACTTACTACTCTGGACATATAAAAGACTGTATCAGAGAGATTAGAGAGAAACCTGGTTGCACGTCTGGTCACTCTCAGAACCCAGAGAGAACAACAACCAAACACTAACAGCACACACAAAAACTTCCCTCCCTCAAGATTTGAAAGTTTTCTGTCCCCTGATTGGTCCTCTGGTCAGGTGACAGTCGGGCTCACTGAACTTAACCCTTTACAGGCAAAAGAGACATGAAGTACTTCTGTTCTATTAACTCTTACTTATCTGTTTATGACAGAGTGACTCAGCAACTGGCCAACAACTACAAAGCTTGCTCCTGGTAGAGATAAGATGTACCACAAGTCTGTGTTTAGTTCCAGTGTAAAACCACTTCTTTGAAGTGGTTCCAGTAATGAAACCAAAAGCCAGATTATGATTGTTTTGTGCATGAAAAGAAAGGTACAGAGGTTCTTTGTTTACTTTTATAATTTTAGAGGAACTCACATACCATGGCAAAGGGGACAGCATAAGTGCCGAGACATAGGCAAATAAGAGAGACAAGTTGGATGAGGTAATGTGTTTTTATTGGACCAACTTCTCTTGGCAGAAGAGACAAAGCTTTTGAGCTTCACAGACCCATTCTTCAGGTCTGGAAAAGGTAACCAATGTGTCACAGTTAGACTAGCTTATTATTTTTATATTTACTTTACAATACACATAGGTATATTATGTGATTACAAACCATTTCCGCTGAAAATTAAGATTCTGTCCAGGCTAAGAAAATGTAAATTATTTAATGTTTTATATTAGCTAACTCTTCTGATGTCAGGACATGCATATTTGAAAAAAAAAGAGTTGTCTGCTTCTGGTCTCCAGAAATCCTATAAAAATGTTGTGGCTCCTCAAATATGGAATTAATACTACAGAGGAAAACAAAACCCTCAAAAGTTCGGGAACTTTGTGCCATTTGCTAGATAGACTTACTCAGTCTTTATCATCAGCTTGAACGTGTAATGAAGACTGAGCCTTTAAACAACTGTTCCGAACAGATGGGAAACACATACCATACCAGGCTTGAATTCACTGGTTTTGAAATAAAAAGGTAACAACCAGTAGCCAACCCTCAAAATATAATTGTGATTCTCCTAGACCGGCAGTGGGCTGAGCGGGGCCGGCAGCCAGGACCTCGGCAGGCAGCAGCGTACCATTAAAAATCCTGCCCATCCTGGTCCACTCTTCTCCCCCACTCCCACCAGCATTTGCACATGCTTTCCTGACCTCCATCACTTCCAGCAGGAGGTTGTGTTTCCGGGTTAGCATGTCCAGACCGCTACCTGGTGTCCACGGAGTCTGAGTGGCCCTAGAAACAGCCCCACCAGCTGGGGCAGGAAGAGGGACCTGGCCCCACAGGAGTTGCAGTCTGGAGCCCTAGTCTCCCTCTGTCCCCCACCCCCTCGAACAACTAGATTCCAGCTGGAAACCTAGGAATCCAGAGTCCTTGCTCCCAGCACTCCTCCTCCGAGTGTCAGACACTATCCCCTTCCCAGAGCCCAGGAGTCCCAACTCCCACCCCGCTCCCTGCCCTACCCCCCACACCTCTCCCTGATCCCTGTCCCTCCTCACACACACTCAGCCCTCTGCCTTGACCCCTGCACCCGCCACATCCCCCAGACCTTTGCCCTGACTCCTGCACCCCGATTGCACACACCCACCCCCCTTCCCTAACCCCTGCACCCTCATGACCTCAACCCTGACTCCAGCACCCACACACATACCCATCCCCTCCCACACTCCATGCCCTGACTTCTGCACCCCTCTCAGATGCCCCAAGCCCTCTGCCCTGACTCCTGCACCCTCCTCACATACCCCCAACCCCTTGCCCTGACTCTTGAACCCCCACACATATCCTACCCTCACACACTCCATGCCCTGACTCTTGCACCCCCCACACCCCCACCCTTCCCGGAGCCCAGGAGTCCCAACTCCTACCCCACTCCCTGCCCTACCTCCCTACACCCCTCCCAAGCCCGTGCCCTGATCCCTGCACCCCCTCACACACATCCAGCTCTCTGCCCTGACCCCTGCACCCACCACACCCGCGCATACATGAATGGTCTCGAACCACGGAGAAGGTAGATACCCACTCTGTGGGCAGGGCTGGGACCCCAGACCAGCAGCAGGATGAGCCGCTCAGCCCATTGCCTGTCTGGGGTCCCGGCTGCTGGTCCCACTCAGCCTGCTGCCGGCCTAGGTGAATGGAACCCCAGGCCAGCAGAGGACTGAGCAGGCCGGCAGCGTAAGATCAGCATTTTAATTTAATTTTAAATGAAGCTTCTTAAACATTTTGAAAACCTTGTTTACTTTACATAAAACAATAGTTTCGTTATATAATATAGACAGAGAGAAACCTTCTAAGAAATGTTAAAATGTATTACTGGCATGGGAAATCTTAAATTAAAGTGAATAAATGAAGACTCAGCACACCACTTCTGAAAGATTACCAACCCCTGGACTAGACCAACTGATAATATTATTTCTAGGGCTGTCAAGTGATTAAAAAAATTAATTGAAATTAATAATGTGACTAAAAAAATTGTGATTAATCGTGCTGCTAAATAATAATAGAATACCATTTATTTAAATATTTTTGGATGTATTCTACATTTTCAAATATATTTATTTCAATTACAACACAGAATACAAAATGCACAGTGCTCAGTTTATATTTATTTTTATTACAAATATTTGTACTGCAAAAAACCAAAAGAAATAGCATTTTTCAATTCTCCCATTGCAAGTACTGTAGTGTAATCTCTTTATCATGAAAGCAGAATTTACAAGTGTAGAATTATGTAAAAAAACCCTACATTCAAAAATAAACCAATGTAAAACTTTAGAGCCTACAAGTCCACTCAGTCCTACTTCTTGTTCAGCCAATCGCTCAGAAAAATAAGTCTGTTTACATTTGCAGGAGATAATCCTGTCCACTTCTTGTTTACAAAGTCACCTGAAAGTGAGAACAGGCATTCACATGGCACAGTTACAGCCAGCAACACAAGATATTTATGTGCCAAATGCTCTAAAGATTCATATGTCCCTTCATGCTTCAACTACCATTCCAGAGGACATACATCAACACTGATGAAGGGTTCTGCTCGATAATGATCCAAATCTGTGAGGACCAACACATGTTCATTTTCATTTTCTGAGTTAGATGCCACCAGCAGAAAGTTGATTTTCTTTTTTGGTGGTTTGGGTTCTGCATCAGTGTTGCTCTTTTAAGACTTCTGAAAGCAAGCTCCACACTCATCCCTCTCAGACTTTAGAAGGCACTTCAGACTCTTATATCTTGGGTCAAGTGCTGTAGCTATCGTTAGAAATCTCACATTGGTACCTTCTTTAAATTTTGGCAGATCTGCAGTGAAAATGTTCTTAAAATGAACAACATGTGCTGGGTCATCATCCGAGACTGCTATAACAGAAAATATATGGCAGAATGCAGGTAAAAGAGAGCAGGGGCCATACAATTCTGCCCCAAGGACTTCAGTCAGAAATTTAATAAACTCTTATTTTTTTAATGAGCATCATCAGCATGGTAGCATGCCCTCTTGTTTGATAAAGCAAAAATATTTTGTTTCAATAATGTTGAAAAGAATATAATATGATATTTAAACTATTTAATACAATATAAAAGTCTAAACACAACATTTTACCTTATGAAAATGAAATGTTTCAATAGTATCAAAATAAGAAAGTTTAAACTAGTCATATTTACTTTTTCTTGTCAAAATGGACACATTCCTGGGAAATGCTTCAACTTCGAAGAAACTGCATTTTTTATGGGAAAACTGTTAAAAGTCAAATATTTCAACCAGCCCTAAATAATATATTTTCATAGATAATGAACAAACATTTATTTTCACTTTCAAGGTGTTATTTAAACAAAGGAAAAGATGACATATAAAGTATGAGAGAGTAGTGTGCAAGACTCACTTGAAATAACAGCCATTTTGAAATCTGGCCAGGGGCCAATGATGCTCTAGAACAGGCCTGCACAACTTGTAAAGTGGCGAGGGCCACATTACTCCAAAGAAAACAGCTGAAGGCCAAAACTCCCTGGCCCTGTGGAAACGCCCTCAACAGGACCTCCTGGCCCAGCGAAAACACCCCGCCCCAGCACCGCCCAGCCCTGCAGAAACAAACCCTCCTTCCCCAGCGCCACCCCACCAAAACAGCTGTGGGCCAAAAAGGAAGGTTGGAGGTGGGGAGGTGATACTTGATTTTAAATCAGTCAGGGGCTCCCAGCTGAAGAGGTGGCTGGGAGCCCTCAGCGTCAAATTAAAGGGCCCAGGGCTCCAGTGGCTGGGGGAACCCGGAGCTTTGCGGGGCTGGGGCAGGAATTTAAAGGGCCCAGAGCTCCTACTGCTGAAGGGAGCCCGAGCCCTTTAAATCCCAGCCCCAGCCCATACACTGGAGCTGCCGCCAGAATTCAAAGGGCTCTGGGCTGCCCTTGGTGGCGGGGATCCCTGAGCCCTTTAAATCTCAGCTGTGGCCGGGAATCTCTGCGGGCAGCCCAGAGCCCTTTCAATCCTGGCCGCGGCTGGGATTAAAAGGGCTCTCGGCTCCCTGCCACTGTGGGCAGCCCAGAGCCCTTTAATTCCCGGCCGTGGCCCATCCTGTATGGTGAGTGCCCCCTCCTCCTGCCTCCCTCACCAGGGTAGCAGCAGCAGCCGAGGGCTCAGGGGCTATTTAAAGGGCCTGGGGCTCCCCTGCTTCCAATGCCTCAGTCCTGTAAATAGCTGCTGGAGCCCTGGGGAAGTGGTGGGGCTCTGGGGGCTATTTAAAAGACCAGGGCAGCAGAGGCAGCAGGAGACACCCCCACGCCCGCTATCCCAGCGTTATGGGGGCTATTTAAAGAGCCCAGGGCTCTCCTTCTTCTACCGCCCCAGCCTTTTAAATAGCCATGGGAACCCTGGGGAAGTGGTGGGGCTCCAGTGGCTATTTAAAGGGCCGGGGTGGTAGAAGCGACAGGAACCCCGGACTTTTTAAATAGCCCCCAGAGCCCCACAGCCCTACCCCAGAGCTCCAGCAGTGGTGCTCTGGTGGCAATTAAAAGGGCCTGGGGTTCCAGCCCCTGCTGGGAGCCCCAGGCCTTTTAAATTGCCCCCGGGGCCTTTTAAACTCCCGTGGCTGCAGGTAGCCCAGAGCCCTATGAATCCCGGCCGTGGCTCCTTGCCGCTGCGAGGAGCCCAAAGCCCTTTGAATAGCAGCTGTGGCTGGGATTTAAAGGGCTCTGGACTCCCTGCGGTTGCGGGCAGCTCAGAGCCTTTTGAATCCTGGCAGCAGCTGGGATTTAAAGAGCTCTGAGCTCGCCACTGCTGCCAGCAGCCCAGAGCCCTATGAATCCCGGCCACGGCTGAGATTTAAAGAGCTCTCAGCTTCCCCCCACTGCAGGCAGCTCAGAGCCTTTTGAATCCCTGCCGTGGCTGAGATTTAAGGGCTCTGAACTCCCTACCGCTGCGGGTAGCTCAGAGCCTTTTGAATCCTGCTGCGGGCTGCACAGTGAGCCTCCCATATGTTGTGCAGGCCTGCTCTAGAAGGTGCAGTACAAAGAGAACAGCCTCCAAATTACACAGCTACACAAAAATATTATTCTCTGCCTAGCATAGTTCACACTACTGTATGGGCTAATGGCCAAAGTAGTGTTTATTTGTAAATCAAAGGGTTTGTGTATGCAATGTTTCCATGGAGGTCCACATTTTGCCCTCAGCTGTGCACTGATAGCTAAGAGAACTATGCATGTGAGCAGTGGCCAAGATTGGTCCAGTGTATTTATGATGTTCTAGAGCTCACTCAGACTAGTAAGGGGTTCTATCTCAGGTGGCCACTGATGCATCCCCAGAATACAGTACATCTCTGCCCACACCTGCATGGCCCAACCCCAACCTGTGTCAGCCAGCCTGCATGGGCCTGCCCCAGCATTTTGCCTCCCACCACCCTGCCAAAAAAACAAAAACAAAAACAACCCCCCCCCAACAACCTAGGACTTTAAACCAGACAAATGGCCTCCCTAGTTCTGTCACTCCCTGCCCTGTAATCTTTGGTGCCTTAATGCTGTGCTGTTATGGCTCAGAGTCCTGATACAGGTAGCCTGCCCACAAGGAAGAGGTCTCACCTTGACTTCCACCTAGCCTAGTTACTCCTTGTAGTGACACCAGTAACCCCTCCAGTCCCTAGTCTCCAGAAATAGTTTATCCTGAGCTCTTAATTACCAGACACTCAGACTTTTCCCCTCTGGTTTTTCACTCGAGAGAGGAATGAAACCTGCCTTCAATTATCAGTTCACTTTGGTATACACACTCAACACAGTTTGCACAAAGGAGACTTTGTGCAAAAGTTTAATTAATAGAAAAATCACAGATTCAATGATGAAATAGTAAGGATAAGCAAACACATGCAAGTTACACAGAAATTAAACATAAAGCTACAGCTTCAGGCTTTACAGTTCTATATTAGATAATTCCCCTTTCTAATACCAGCTACCTATTGCCTTTGAACAGTTTCCCAGCATGCCCCCCTGTCACAGAGGGGATCCAGCATTCACAGACAGCCCCCTGCCTTCGAAACCCTCACTCAGTTCTGAATAAAAAACCTAAAAAAACCTCCTGCTTTTAAAAGGCTTTTTACATTTTTTTCTTTCCTGGTATGATGAGTCATGGTTATTCAGAGTAGAAGGAATTTCCAGTTGTCTCAATGTCCTTCCATTAACTCTGATGGTCCACCGTTGTCTTTTTCTGGCTTGAGAATGGATGAGTACTTGAAGTTGGTGTCATATAAACAACTGGGTTGGGAGGTTCCCCTACCTGTCTGATTGCTTCACATCTTGTTGTGAGGTGATGCTGAAGTTGCACCACCATTACTATTACAATATTCTATATCTATATACACATACATTCATAATCATAACCTGTGTACATATCTCCTAATGACCATCGAGTTCAGAACATTAAAAGCTTTCATAGAAGACCTTACTTGACATATTTTCATATACAATAACATTCTATACAACCGGTTGATTCAACTACTTATTTTGGGGAGAGGGTTAGTCCCCCTGTTCTCCCTTTGGAGAAGATTGCTTGTTGTCAGTGAATAACCTTATGGATGTTAAATCTGTGAAACTTTCCAAAATTACTTATAAAGCCTTGTCAATAAGTAACATTCAGAACAGATAGCTAACTATTTACATATATAGCCATCAGTGACATACAAGTCTTATACTTTTTTACCCAAACTTCTGATGTTTTTTAACTATAATCAGGTGAAATATTTTTCAGTTGAATACTAAATTGGTTGGAGTGATTGGAACTATCCATTGACTAAGATCAAATTGGGTGATTTTTGGCCAAATAGAAAATGAGAAAAAATATGTTTGAAAAAGTATAAATGAACAATCTTGAAATATCATTTCAATTTGACCTTTTGCTTAGAAACTAACCACTTCATTTCTAATTGAATCTATTTCCCTATGTTAAATTCTCCTCACAGCTTCTATGGGTCATCTTAATTATCCCTTCAAAAGTTTTTTTTTCTCCTGCTGATGATAGCTCATCTCAATTGATTAGACTCTTCCTGTTGGTATGCATACTTCCACCTTTTCATGTTCTCTGCATATACAAATATCTCCTGTCTGTGTGTTCCATTCTATGCATCCGAAGAAGTGAGCTGTAGCTCAAGAAAGCTCATGATGAAATAAATCTGTTAGTCTCTAAGGTGCCACAAGTACTCCTGTTCTTTTCACTTCATTTCTAAATGTCATGTTGAAACAAAGTTTGAAAATGTTTAATTTGACTCAAATCATTTTGTGCATGTGTTATAGCATTCTTTCTCAAATCTGAACCTTAGAGTCCAGGAATGAGATACTAGCATGAATTTCCCTAAGCTTAATTACCAGCTTAGATCTGATAGGCTGCCACCACCCAAAAATATAGTGTTTTGGGGCACTCTGACCTCTCCAACCTTCCCTGGGGACCCCAAGAACCCAGATCCCTTGGGTTCTTAAAACAAGGAGAAATAAACCATTCCCCCCACCTTCCCCCTCTCAGAACTTCCCTCCCTGGGCTATCCTGAGATACTGATCTAACCTCTTAAATCACCATACAGAGAGGCATCTCCCTTCCCTTCCACAAAGAGGCAAACAGATTCAAGGAAAACAGAGAGAGATTTTATCACTCCCTCCTCCCGTCTCCCCCACCCATCCTGGTGAGTTATCCCAATCCCCTGGGATAAAACAAAGGAAACCAAAAAAAAAAAAATCAATCAGGTTCTCTAAAAAGAAATCTTTTAATAAAAGAAAGGAAAAAGTAAAGAATTATCTCTGTAACTTCAAGATATAAATATACAGGGTCTTATAGCTTACAGACACCAGAAAGAGACTTTCCCACCAGTACCAATATAAATCAAAATATTCCCAGCAACTACACATATAAAAGTTAACCAGCCAGATCCACAAATGCAAATAGTTAAAAAGCCTAAACCGCCTGTTTTACTTACCATATGAAAAGAAACTTAGAGAGCCTGTAGTAATGTCTGGTCTCTCTCAGACCCTCCGAGAGAAGAACAAAGAACAAAGAACTCACACCCAAACTTCCCTCCACCCGAATTTAAAAAGTATCTTGTCTTTTGATTGGTCTTCTGGTCAGGTGTCCAGTTTCCTGCTTGTAACCCTTTACAGGTATAAGAGACATTAACCCTAACCCTTATGACAGCATGTGTGTGTGTGTGTGTGTGTGTGTGTGTGTGTGTGTGTGTGTGTGTGTGTGTGTGTGTGTGTGTGTGTGTGTGTGTGTGAGAGAGAGAGAGAGAGAGAGAGAGAAAGCGAGAAAAAACAAAAGAATTCCAGTCTAGTGCAAAATGAAGGTCTACTATTAAAATTTTCCTATTGCAAAAGCAAGAACATTACTTTCTAGACTTTTTTAGTACCTACTAAACTGAACCTTTTAATATTTGTTTTGATTCACTGGCTTCATTTAAAAATGGACAAATCTTTTTTTTTAAATGTCAGACTCTGTTCTTAAGTATTTTATAGAAGTCAACCTTGTATTTATTTTTCCCTCTTAATGTTCAAAAATTCGATCTTGCAAAAGCATTTTATAAAGTGAGCTGTGAGTCACCAAACTAAAGTAAAAATTCCTAATTTACACCTAATTTCTGAAAGACCATAAGTATAAAACCAATGAGTCATATGTCAGCATCACAAACAGGAAACAGAAATCAATAGAGTGTTAGAACACTAATACTGTTGCAGGATAATTTATTTATATGAACTGAAACTGGTAGAGAACCTGGGCAGAAAATTTTCCACACAAAGCATAAGTTAGATTTTTGGTAGGTTAGAGTGAAATGCTCCCCTGTGCAGAGGGCGAACACCTGGCCATGAAACCCTTAAGCCATATTGTCAAGGGTTTTTTCCCACTTTGAACTTTGGAGTACAAGAAGTGGGGACCTGCATGAACACTTCTAAGCTTAATTACTAGCTTAGGTCTGGTATGCTACCACCAGCCAGAATTTAGTGTCTGGCACACTTTCTGTTCCCCCAAAACCTTCCCTGGGGAACCCAGACCCGAACCCCTTGGATCTTAAAACAAAGAGGAATTAACCATCTCCCTCCTTTTCCCCCCAGATTTTCCCCTCATCTGGTTGCCTTGTGAGGTTTCACACCGATCCAAACTCCTTGAATCTTAAAACAAAGAGGAATTAACCATCCCCCTTCCTTTCCCCTCCACCAATCCCTGGTGAGTTCAGACCCAATTCCTTGGATCTTAAAATAAGGAAAAATCAATCAGGTTCTTAAAAAGAAAGCTTTTAATTAAAGAAAGAAAAGGTAAAAATTATCTCTGTAAAATCAGGTTGGAAGATGCTTTACAGGGTACTCAGATTCATATAGATCAGACAGACCCCGCCCCTAGCCTTAGATTCAAAGTTACAGCAAACAGAGGTAAAAATCCTTCCAGCAAAAAGAAACCTTTACAAGTTGAGAAAACAAACATAAGACTAATCCGCCTTGCCTGACTATTACTTACAATTTTGAAACATGAGAGACTGATTCAGAAAGATATGGAGAGCCTGGAATGATGTCCAGTCCCTCTCAGTCCCAAGAGCGAACAACGAACAAAACAAAAAGCACAAACAAAGACTTCCCTCCACCAAGATTTGAAAGTATCTTGTCTCCCTATTGGTCCTCTGGTCAGGTGTCAGCCAGGTTCACTGAGCTTCTTAACCCTTTACAGGTAAAAGAGACATTAATCCTTAACCATCTGTTTATGACACATATTTTCAAGATTTATGCAGAGCAAAGGTTTTGTGTTGGCTCTCCAGCTGTGAGTGAATATAATCCATTGTGAGTATGAAAATATTTTGACTTTATACAAGAAAATGTTTGTGTGACACCAGAATGACAATTCCATTCCAGGTGAAAACTACCTTGAAGTGTGGTTGTGCTCTGAGAGGTGACTGAATAAATATTGCAAGTGTTCCATTTTCATTCATTCTCTCAATGACTCTATATGTAACATGCTTACTTTACAATTAAAAATATAGGGGACTTTTCCTCCGTAACTACAAACCCTGCAAAGTCAGCACTGGTTGCAAGGATCAGTTTGCGTCATTATATACATCACCACCAGGGTGGAAAGAAAGTTTGGACGGCCAAATGAAGCTCACATTGAGACCTATGCAACACATGCAGACTAAACAAGGTCGCGATTGGCACCTTTGCTTTATTGATATTAATGAGATTGCACAGGACATAACTGATGGGGATTTAGCAACAATTCTGCTGCCAATGCAGAAGCAGCAATAGAATCCATTGCCTTTTCTTTTAGCAATGCATCCTTCCAGTTTGACAGTGAACCATTTTTAAATAGTTTGCAGATACTTTATAATAATTTAATTTAGATTATATTTCCCTAGTTTGCTTATGAGACTATTGTGTTGAACTTTGCCAAAATTCTTACTAAAATCAATATATATCACATCTACTGCTTCCCTCTATCCACTCAGCCAGTAACCCTGTAAAAAAAGATATACTACATTATGAATGATATAAGGAAGATATATAGACTGGGCAGAGCTGTTCACCCTCTTTCATAATTCAAGAATATGGGGAATTCAAAGAAATTGAAAGGAAGCAAAACTTACAACTGTTAAATGCACAATTTGCCTGTTGAACTCTTTGTCATAATATTTCATTGATGTGAAGAGCACACTCAAACTCAAAAATACATTGTAATTGGCATGTATAACAAGAGTATCTATAATTATAATAATAAGGAATTAAAAAAATAGAAAGGGATATGTATCCTCAAGGGCACAAACCAACCTTTAATTACTAGGAGTTAGCAAGACACTTTCCCTGTGGACAGATTGTTCCAGAATTTTCTTATGTCAGGTTTCCTGTATCTTCCAATCAAGCAGCCAGTGCTGGTCACTGTCTAAGGCCTGGCCTACACTAGGCATTTAAACCGAATTTAGCAGCATTAAACCGAATTAACCCTGCACCCGTCCACACAACGAAGCCCTTTATATCGATATAAAGGGCTCTTTAAACCAATTTCTGTACTCCTCCCCGACTAGGGGAGTAGCGCTGAAATCGGTATTGCCATGTCGGATTATGGTTAGTGTGGCCGCAATTCGATAGTATTGGCCTCCGGGTGGTATCCCACAGTGCACCATTGTAACCGCTCTGGAAAGCAATCTGAACTTGGATGCACTGGCCAGGTAGACAGGAAAAGCCCCTTGAACTTTTGAATTTCATTTCCTGTTTGCCCAGCGTGGAGCTCTGATTAGCACGGGTGGCGATGCAGTCCCAAATCCAAAAAAAGCTCCAGCATGGACTGTACGGGAGATACTGGATCTGATCAGTGTATGGGGAGACAAATCTGTTCTATCAGAGCTCCGTTACAGAAGATGAAATGACAAAGCATTTGAAAAAATCTCCAGGCTATGATAGCCAGAAGCCACAGCAGGGACTCAGCACAGTGCTGCGTGACAAGTGTAATGGAAAACCAAAGAATCAAATGGACACTCATGGAGGGAGGGAGGGGGTACTGAAGACTCCAGCTATCCCACAGTCCCCACAGTTTTCAAAAAGTATTTGCATTCTTGGCTGAGCTCCCAATGCCTGAAGGGTCAAAAACATTTTCCCAGGTGTTTCAGGGTGTATGTCATCAATTTACACCCTTCTCTCCCCCCCCCCGAAAGAAAAGGGAAAAAAATCATTTCTCGCCTTTTTTTCAGTGTCATCCTATGTCTACTGCTGCTGGTAGACGGGGCACTGCAGCGCTGAACACCAGCATCCCCTTCCAAGTGGCAGATGGTGCAAAATGACAGGTAGCCATTGTCATCATCAGCCCATGAGTGCTCCTGGCTGGCCTCGGTGAAGTCGGCTGGGGATGCCTGGGTAAAAATGGGAATGACTCCCGGTCATTCCCGGCAGATGGTACAAAAGGCTTGGTAACCGCCCTCATCATAGCAGCTGGAGGCTCAGCTCCATCAGCTCCCCTACTCCTTTCATGTCTAAAGAAGATTCTGTACTCCCTGGACTATCATAGCAGCGGGAGGCTGCGCTCCTCTCTCCCCCACCCTTTACCTTTAATGTCCTGACTGGACTATCATAGCAGCTGGAGGCTGTCTCCCCCTCATTTTATCTCACTAAAAACTCAGTGTTTCTTATTCCTGTATTCTTTATTACTTCGTCACACAAATGGGGGGACACTGCCACAGTAGCACAGGAGGGTTGGGGAAAGGAGGGAAGCAACGGGTGGGGTTGTTGCAGGGGTACCCCCTAGAATGGCATGCAGCTCATCATTTCAGCGGGATCTCTGGGGCTCTGAGCCGGAGAAGCTGTGCTCTCTGGTTCTCTAGTACACTTGCTGCATATTCTAGGCAGGACGGACTCTATTTTTAGACAAAACATAAAGAAGGGAATGACCCGGGGAGTCATTCCCATTTTTGTCCATGCGCCCCTGGCCGACCTCAGCAAGGCCAGCCGGGAGCACCCATGACAGCAGCAGCAGGCAATACAAAAGGATTGATAACCGTCATTGCCAATTTCCAATTGCAAACGGTGCAAAATGACTGATAACCATCATCTCATCGCCAATTTACAATGGCAGATGATGCAATAGGGATGGTAACCGTCTCTGATACCTTGCAAAGGCAAATGAATGCAGCTGTGTAGCACTGCAGTACCGTGTCTGTCAGCAGCATCCAGTACGCATACGGTGACAGTGACAAAAGACAAAACAGGCTCCATGGTTGCCATGTTATGGCGTCTGCTAGGGAAATCCAGAGAAATAGGGTGCAAAATGATTGTCTGCCGTTGCTTTCACGGAGGAAGGATTGATTGACAACATTTACCCAGAATCACCCATGACACTGTTTTTGCCCCATCATGCATTGGGATCTCAACCCAGAATTCCAATGGGTGGGGGAGACTGCGGGAACTATGGGATAGCTATGGAATGGCTACCCACAGTGCAATGCTCCGGAAATTGACGCTAGCCTCGGTACATGGAAGCATACCGCCGAATTAATGTGCTTAGTGTGGCCGTGTGCACCCGACTTTATACAATCTGTTTTAAAAAAACGGTTTCTGTAAAATCGGAATAATCCCGTAGTGTAGACATACCCTAAAACAGGCTCCTGCAGTAGATGAGTACTAATCTGATTTAGTCTGGCAAGTCCTAGGTTCCTCAACAGAGATGTGAAGGGAGCATGAGGAGGGGGAGATATTTTAGCACTTCCGTAGTGAATAGAAATGGAGTAGTATCCCTTTAAAGAGTTTGTGAGCCCTCTTAATGGCACTCACATTGTTAAGTATCAGAGGGGTAGCCGTGTTAGTCTGGATCTGTAAAAGCAGCAAAGAATCCTGTGGCACCTTATAGACTAACAGACGTTTTGGAGCATGAGCTTTCGTGGGTGAATACCCACTTCTTCAGATGCATGTGGTGGAAATATCCAGGGGCAGGTATATATATGCTAGCAAGCAAGCTAGAGATAACAAGGTCAGTTCAATCAGGGAGGATGAGGCCCTGTTCTAGCAGTTGAGGTGTGAAAACCAAGAGAGGAGAAACTGGTTCTGTAGTTGGCAAGCCATTCACAGTCTTTGTTCAATCCTGAGCTGATGGTGTCAAATTTGCAGATGAACTGAAGCTCAGCAGTTTCTCTTTGAAGTCTGGTCCTGAAGTTTTTTTGCTGCAGGATGGCCACCTTAAGGTCTGCTATAGTGTGGCCAGGGAGGTTGAAGTGCTCTCCTACAGGTTTTTGTATATTGCCATTCCTAATGTCTGATTTGTGTCCATTTATCCTTTTCCGTAGAGACTGTCCAGTTTGGCCGATGTACATAGCAGAGGGGCATTGCTGGCATATGATGGCGTATATTACATTGGTGGATGTGCAGGTGAAAGAACCAGTGATGGCATGGCTGATCTGGTTAGGTCCTGTGATGGTGTCGCTGGTGTAGATATGTGGGCAGAGTTAGCATCGAGGTTTGTTGCATGGATTGGTTCCTGAGCTAGAGTTATTATGGTGCGGTGTGCAGTTACTGGTGAGAATATGTTTCAGGTTGGCAGGTTGTCTGTAGGCAAGGACTGGCCTGCCATCCGAGGCCTGTGAAAGTGTGGGATCATTGTCCAGGATGGGTTGTAGATCCTTGATGATGCGCTGGAGGGGTTTTAGCTGGGGGCTGTATGTGATGGCCAGTGGAGTCCTGTTGGTTTCTTTCTTGGGTTTGTCTTGCAGTAGGAGGCTTATGGGTACACGTCTGGCTCTGTTGATCTGTTTCCTTATTTCCTCGTGCGGGTATTGTAGTTTTGAGAATGCTTGGTGGAGATTTTGTAGGTGTTGGACTCTGTCTGAGGGGTTAGAGCAGATGCGGTTGTACCTCAGTGCTTGGCTGTAGACAATGGATCGTGTGATGTGTCCGGGATGGAAGCTGGAGGCATGAAGGTAGGCATAGCGGTCGGTAGGTTTTCCATATAGGGTGGTGTTAATGTGACCATCACTTATTTGCACCGTGGTGTCAAGAAAGTTGACCTCCCATGTAGATTGGTCCAGGCTGAGGTTGATGGTGGGGTGGAAGCTGTTGAAATCATGGTGGAATTTTTCCAGAGTCTCCTTCCCATGGGTCCAGATGATGAAGATGTCATCAATGTAGAGTAAGGTAGAGAAGGGGCATGAGTGGACGAGAGCTGAGGAAGCGTTGTTCCAGGTCGGCCATAAAGATATTGGCATATTGTGGGGCCATGCGGGTGCCCATAGCAGTGCCACTGATCTGGAGATATATATTGTCATCAAATTTGAAATAGTTGTGTGTAAGTATAAAGGCACAGAGCTCAGCAGCCAGTTGTGCTGTGGCATCATCAGGGATAGTGTTCCTGACAGCTTGTATTCCATCTGTGTGTGGGATGTTTGTGTAGAGAGCCTCTACATCCATGGTGGCTAGGATAGTGTTTTCTGGGAGGTGACCAATGCATTGTAGTTTCCTCAGGAAATCAGTGGTGTCACGGAGATAGCTGGGAGTGCTGGTGGCATAGGGTCTGAGTAGAGAGTCCATATATCCAGACAGTCCTTCAGTGAGAGTGCCAATGCCCGAGATGATGGGGCATCCAGGATTTCCGGGTTTGTGGATCTTGGGTAGTAGATAGAATAACCCTGGTCGGGGCTCTAGGGGTATGTTGATTTCTTCTGGTGTTAGTGTAGGGAGTGTACTGAGTAGATACTGTAGTTTCTTAGTGTATTCCTCCGTGGGATCTGAGGGAAGTGGCCTGTAGAATTTGGTATTGGAGAGTTGTCTGGCGGCCTCCTTTTGGTAGTCAGACCTGTTCATAATGACAACGGCACCTCCTTTATCAGCCTCTTTGATGATAATGTCAGGGTCGTTTCTGAGGCTGTGGATGGCATTGCGTTCTGCACGACTTAGGTTGTGAGGCAAGCGATGTTGTTGTTCCACGATTTCTGCCTGTGCACGCCGGCGGAAGCATTCAATGTATAGGTCCAGACTGTCATTTCGACCCTCAGGAGGAGTCCATGCGGAGTTCTTCTTCTTGTGCTGTTGGTGGGAGGGCACCTGTGTATCAGTGCACTGTTCAGTGTTGTCCTGGAAGTATTCTTTGAGTCGGAGACGGCGAAAGTAGGCTTCCAGATCGCCACAGAACTGTATCATGTTGGTGGGGGTGGCAGGGCAGAAAGAGACACTCAGGACACTCCCTACACTAACACCAGAAGAAATCAACATACCCCTAGAGCCCCGACCAGGGTTATTCTATCTACTACCCAAGATCCACAAACCCGGAAATCCTGGATGCCCCATCATCTCGGGCACTGCTAACCTGAAACATATTCTCACCAGTAACTGCACACCGCACCATAATAACTCTAGCTCAGGAACCAATCCATGCAACAAACCTCGATGCCAACTCTGCCCACATATCTACACAAGCGACACCATTACAGGACCTAACCAGATCAGCCATGCCATCACTGGTTCTTTCACCTGCACATCCACCAATGTAATATACGCCATCATATGCCAGCAATGCCCCTCTGCTATGTACATCGGCCAAACTGGACAGTCTCTACGGAAAAGGATAAATGGACACAAATCAGACATTAGGAATGGCAATATACAAAAACCTGTAGGAGAGCACTTCAACCTCCCTGGCCACACTATAGCAGACCTTAAGGTGGCCATCCTGCAGCAAAAAAACTTCAGGACCAGACTTCAAAGAGAAACTGCTGAGCTTCAGTTCATCTGCAAATTTGACACCATCAGCTCAGGATTGAACAAAGACTGTGAATGGCTTGCCAACTACAGAACCAGTTTCTCCTCTCTTGGTTTTCACACCTCAACTGCTAGAACAGGGCCTCATCCTCCCTGATTGAACTGACCTTGTTATCTCTAGCTTGCTTGCTAGCATATATATACCTGCCCCTGGATATTTCCACCACATGCATCTGAAGAAGTGGGTATTCACCCACGAAAGCTCATGCTCCAAAACGTCTGTTAGTCTATAAGGTGCCACAGGATTCTTTACTCACATTGTTCTGTTTTAGAAGCCTCACTGTATTATTTTTGATAATTACTATACTACCCAACACGTACCTCTCCTAACAATCCAGCCACAAATGAATTAATGGAAAGCTTTATCCAGACATTCAAACAAGTGATTCATATTAGGTCTCTACATAAACATAGCCAATGACACAATTTTGTCCCATTTGACATTTTCAAAATGAAATGTTTTGATTTTTTGTTTTCAAGTGATCTTTCATTTTCATTTTTATTTTTTGTATGACATCAGATATAATATAAAATGTTAAAAAGTTTAAATGGAACATTTTGATCAATCAATATCTTCAGAATTTTCTTTGAGAATTTACACATTTGTCAAACCAAATGTCAAAATCTGTAAGTTCTTTGCAAAACAGAATTTTTGTCCTATGTATAGCTATAGCTGTAATCAAGTTTGCTTAGCTCCAGTCCCATAGTAAAGACCACTCAGAACATGGACCCGAATGCTGCAATAGTTTTAATGGGCCTATTCATAACTTTGAAGTTAAGCACATGCATTTAAGTCTTGACAGGATTGGGGTGTTAATGCTGTAAGAGTTAACATTACTATATAGGCCAATAATTTGCTGTGACTGACACTCATAAAATATGTTAACGGACTTCCAAAGGGTTGCACCAGTGCCAGACTTCTCTGCAATTTTTAGACTCAGATTTTTTAACATAAATAGAACTCAAACTGTTTTAATTATGGCTGATTTTATCTTAGTGCATACTTCAGTCTGGCATTTCCTTTTGACAATAAAGAGGCTGAAACAAGAAACTTAAATAGCAGCACAACTATTCTATGGAGTCCTTTTGGGTGAGAGTTGTTTTCGTGGCTTTGTTCTTAGGCCATTCAGAGATCTCTCTGGAATTTTTGTTATTTCTTAATTTTCTTTCTTCAGTGTCAAGAACATATTATATGGGCTACTCTTTCACTGTATAACAATTTAGCCACATACTTATTATGGCTCTTCATGAGGCCCATGCAGCTAAATTACCATGAACAGCTCTGAAAATGTCCCCTTTGGGTCTGTATCATGATTAGTTTTCCCAGAGGTTAACTCTCGACTACAGAAAATAGTTGTACTGAAACACTTAAGCTCTCCTCTCTAGCAGTTACTTCAGACTTTAATGTGACCAGGAACTTGGATGTCATTCTGAATTCTGTTCTTTGTATGCACTTTTGATTATTACTCTTATTTCCCGGAGGACTCCTAATGCAAATTCTCAAATCTTTTGTCTTTTTACTAGCTGTGAACATCATCTTCCTTGCATTTTTTCTCCAATTTAAAATGCTTCTAAAAACAATTTCTTGATGTCTACATAATCATCTTAAAATTTGTTGTTCCTCTGGGAGCTTTTCTTATGAGAGCTTTCTCAGCATACTAGTTTATACAATACCATATATAGTGGGAGATTGTTTGTTCTCAATATTTTTCACACCATCCTTTGAGAACTGGCATGCGAATTTTAACCTTGAGGGAAATGTACAATTATAGAGGCCTCTCACCTCTACTAAAATTGTGATGTAGTCAGCCCTGTGTTTATGGGTGAATTTGATATTCTTAACTTTGCCTTTTCATTCAGCTGGTTGCATTCATTGGCTCCGTTTGTTCTTGGAGAGGCATTCATGGGTATTTTTAGTATCCTGCAAGTAAGTTTGAATCCCACTTTAAAAAGAGCCACCTCTAAGGACAAAAAGATTCTTATTTTTCATTTTATTCATAGTTCATATTCATTGAAATACTTGGCCTCTCTGCTTAGAAGGTGCCAACTGATGGCAAAAAAGGGGGCCAAAAGTTAAGGTAGATTCAGTGACATTCTGGCCACTAGAAATTGGACTGAAGCCACCAAATCACTTAGCACCCAGAACTTTGAAGCTAGCAGACTAACAGTTTTGGTCACTACTGATCTGGGACAGATTTAAAACTCTGATCTATAAGTGAAGAGCTTCATACGTTTAGTCCACTAGGCCATTAGTATCCCCACAGTGCTGCTTATGTTTGGGTCCCCAACACCTCTTCCAATAACTGATGGCAGTGTCAAAGTGCAGGAGATAGTTAGAGTCAGCTCATTTTAATTGGATACTCCTTATATCACATTTTTATAATTAACAGAATGAGTTAGACCCTTGAGCCTTCTTCAGTGGCGTTTACCTGTCTATCATGGGATTCCAGCATTGTCCCCAGTTTAAGGAACGGGTCTGGCGAGGGGACATAGGCATTCAGGTAAAAACTTAGAGCATTCCTGAGGCTACTTTTGGATGCACTGAGAGCTGAACAAGACCCCAGCCAGCCCCAGGCCTGAAAGGTAGCATAAAGCCACCTTTCCCCTGACTCCAGTCCTTCACTAAGCCCAGCTCTGCTGTGAGAATCCTGCTCCATTGTCCCATATAGGTATGAGCTGGGCTATAGATGATATCTTTAATAATGGTAACACAGGATTTAGAAAGGAAGTAATAGTTCTAGGGATGCAACTAAGTTCAGCCGTGACTAGCAGAGCACAGAAGATTACTGCAGTATAATAAAATTAGCGAGAACACTTTGGAATTGACCCCAGTGAACTCCTATGCAGGTAACTAAGTCTTACTTGTTCCCCTGCTGCTGAGATTCACATGGAACCTGAGATACATTCACATAAGTAATATTTTGATGACTGGAATCCTTAATTCCATGTGTTGTATAATTTTTTGGTACAATTGGCTTCTTTAAACATGCAGATAAGCTTCTAACTGAGCATCACATAAATCAAAATTGGTAAGGTGATGGCAGGGACTTGCCAGAGCTCAGATGTTAGAATTTCTAGGTAGATAATCCTTAGACCACGATAAAATTAGAAGAATTTCAAGACAAACATAGAAAGTAGAGAAGAGTTCTCTGAGGTTTTAGTAGGATTGTAAATAGTTTGATAGGGCTAAGAAATTATTTTAATCCAATCCATAATTAGGGTGCATAGTTACAATTAAGGATCAGTATGAGTTATCTACATGGGGGACTAACGGCTACAAGAAATTTGGGAAACTGTAAGGTATGCAAAGAAAAAAATATTTGTACGCTGGCTCTACAGCTATGTGAAGTAACTTCATAGCTCAGTGGTTTGAGCATTAGCTTGCAAACCCAGCGTTGTGAGCTCAATCCTTGAGGGGGCCACTTAGGAATCTAGGGCAAAAATCAGTACTTGGTCCTGCTAGTGAAGGCAGGGGGCTGGACCTGGACCTGATGTCCCTTCCAGTTCTATGAGATAAGTATATCTCCATGTATAGTTTTTCCTGTCCCCCATCCCATCACTAAGTGACCATATTTATACAATAAGGAGCAAAGTTAAAGTTCAAAAGTAGGATGCTGGCTATTAATAAGTGGCTTCCATGAAGACTATTCAGAACAGAGCAAGGCACAAAGCTTCCAGACATGACCTGGGCTTTCTTCCCTCTGAAAGAAGCTGTCTTGCTAACCACTACTGGATTGCAGAGTTACTACTCTTTAGTATTCACAGGAACAGCTTATGTAACCAAAAAACGATCATCAGTGAGATGCAGTTGCTGGTCTCATCCGTCTGTTTTTGCTTCAGGTTGCTGGGCAATTTCTTTCTTACTGCTGTTGGGTTTTTCTCTAGTGAGTATTTACTTTCCTGTTGCTCTCCAGCTTGTCCTACTGTGCTGCAGGGCCACTAATGCTTACCTGTCATTAGACTGTATATAGCTGCATCACACAAAGGTACTGTACTGAGTTTGTATTGAACATATTGTTCAGAATGGCAGGACTCAAACTCCCTTCAGAGACCTTTTTTTATTCTCTTCTTGCATTTTATAGGCATGAATTACACTCCTATGGCCAATTTCTTAGGGCTTAACTATTAAGCCTTGTCATCATTAAAAGGATAAGAAGCTATTGAAGAAGACTTTAGCAAACCTGATAGAAAGCACTGGATAAGAATGCTGGTGTCCACTCATTAGTGGCAATAAATGACAGGAAGAGTAACTGATAATATGGATTCAAATGATCTAATTGAGATTCAAGTGAGAAACTCAGAAGACTGTATAACATTTAATTATTACAATTATATTGCACATAGTTTCCTTTCATTTTAGGGACTTACCTCTGAGGCAACATTTTAATTTAATATTAATTTATATCATGGCAACTAGCAATAGACTGGCAGTGGAGTAAGCTGGACTACTTATGACATAAGGATCTTTGAATTAACCTGAGAAAATCAATGTCATGATTTTGCTGTTGACTACAAAGATTGGCAAAAGCTCATCTTGCAAAAACAGATATTTTTAAAAAGTTCTGACAGAAAAGCTTAAAGACTGAACACTCTTTGCAAAATGAAAAAAAAACCCTACAACATTTGATTGTCTCTCTCAGGCACAGTTATAAGAATTCATAGGTAGAATCCTGCCCTACTGTTCCTTTCACCTTTCTAAGGTGAAGCTCAAATCAATTGCTTTCTTACAATAAAACCACCCACATAAATCGCTGGAAGATTTAAGAAAAAGATCATCCCAATCTGGCACTTACTCAGTCCCCTTATTGCTCTCCCACCAGTATGAGGATTCTCGCTCTAGATTTTCTCAAACTGTAATCACTTCAAAAATATTCTGCTGCCAAATATGCTAGCATCTCTCCCTCTCACACAATTTACTTATACTTCCTGTGACCCCACAGCTCAGACGGACATGTTTGCCTGATTAAGATATTTGGCCCAAATGGAGACATAACTTAGGCAAATACAACTCCCATGAAATTGTCATATTCAGTCATACGTTATGGGATAAGTTACATGTCAAGAATAAATTGGACACAAAATAAATGATAAAGTAACGTGACTTGCACCAATTTGGACTTAATGGGTGTACATGAGAATCAGTTAAATGTTGAAGGAGTAAAGAAGATAAAGCAGCTAAGAGGAGAATTCAAGATAAAGAAAACAAGCCCAGCTTGCTATCCCATTAGTCACTTCTTCTTCTACATACACTCACACTGCTTTATACTCACACTAGGGTCGCCAATTTTGGATGGAGGAATTCCTGGAGATTTCAATACATGACATAATCTTTAATTGAAGATTGATCCTTAATTCCAGGACACTCCAGGACAATCCTGGAAGGGTGGCAACCCTAACTCATACTTGATGTGTAACTTACACTATCTTATTTATCACTGAGTGTTCCCATAGCATCCAACCCAGAGAAAGGCTTTTGCACAACTCAGTAGCTGCAACTGTGTCAAACTTTTAGCTTTTACATGAAAAGCAAGATATCAAAAATCTGAGGCCTGGGATGTGCATGTGAAGTGGATAATACCTAGGAACCTGGAGGTAGAAGAGTAAGTTTAGCAAAAAACTCTGAGATCAGTAAAGGCAAAGGTTTGGGGGTAGAGAAGGAGTTCCCATTTCATCCAATGATCTTGACATTTTGGAGAAATGCTTTGGTTCTGATATGCACTGGGGCTGTACTACATGCAGCTTCTAAGGCACTGCACATATATAGCAATGTTTACAAGATATACAGATGTACTTTTCCTCTATGTATTTAATCATTATGGGTAAAGATACACAATAACTTATCAAAAATACTAAAAATGAAAACTCCTTTCTGCCCATCATTTACGTTAAACTGGTCTGTTTGAATATATTTTGTTTGCACAAAACAGAATTGTTCAGCACTCTCTTCTGAGCTTTCTTCAATAAAGAATTATTTTCATATGGACTATGAATTTAACATTTTTTACATTAACCAGCTTATACGTCCTCAACAGGAATTTTTTTACACTGGTAGAGATTGGGATCAGTTGGGAGAAAAAGGACTATTGTGAAAAATGGGACAATATGTTACACTTTATATTTCAATTACGGAAAAAAAATAGTCTCCCAATATAAATTATCATCATATTAGCAATATTGCTTATAATACAATATAACACTTTGCATTTTGAAAATACTGTATAAACATTATCTAATTGACCTCACAACTAGAGCTGGGCAAAGTTTGCTAGATAAATAGTTTAATTGCTGACAAATGCAGTTTTGGTCCACCTGAAGCCCTTCATGGATTTGGCATAAATTTGCCAACCTGTTTTGGCCAAAACCAATATTTTTGGAGGGGTAGAGCTGGAGTCAGAAGGGAATTGAGGCACTATTCACAATATGGAGGAGGAGCCTTTTAACCCTGAGTTAGGGTAGTCATCTTGGAGTGGAAGACCTGGATTCAGTCTGCACCCTCCTGATGTAAAACAGGGATTTGAACTTAGCTCTCACACACAACAGGAGCATGCCCTACCCATTGGGGTATCCAGGAGCAGTTCATTTGCCATTTCTTCTGCTAAAGTGGTTCCACTTTGCATAAATAATTAAATAGCCATAGGAGCAGGCAATTTGAGCTTGAATCTCCCATCACTCAAGGGAGTGCCCTCACCACCAGGCTACAGAGTCTTTCTCACTCATGCTGACACAATAAATAATTAATTTTGACATCAAATTTTTGTTGACTTTTTGATTTGCTGAAATGTTCCATTTTCAGTTTGACACAAACCAAATTATTGCTTCAACTTGTAAGCAGGGTCTGAATGAACTCACCCCTGACATCTAGTGATGAGCTCATGGGGAAAAGACTTCAGAACATATTTGCAGAAATGCACCTACTCTGCCTAGGTATTCAGCAGACAGAGCTGTGTTGCCAAGTAGGATCAATTTTGGCTCGTGCTGGGTCACAAATCACTTTAGTGTTGAATGTAGGGGTAGTAAAATATTGTTATCCTTATTGTATGAGTATAGGGCAGCAGAACTGTGCTTAGCATGCCCTGATTGAGAGGGTCACCCTAGGGTTACCATATTTTAGGTTGCCAAAAAGGGACATTTCCAAGAAGGGTAGGTGGAGAGGGGAGGGAGAGCTGAGGGGTGTACAGTTGGGGTGCTGGAGGGGGTATCTGAGGATGGTGGAGGGGTGTGTGTGTACTGGGAGGGGCATTTGGAGGGTGCTGAAGGGGATACATGGCAGGGTGCAGGAGGGATGTGTGTACTGGGAGAGGTATTTGGGGGAGAGCTGGAGGGGCTACCTTGCAGTGGGGATACTCACTGGAGGTGGGGGACAGTGTCATTCCCTGTCACACTGGCAGGGCAGGTGGTGCAAATCCAGGATTCAGTGCCAGCCATCAGTCAGTGCCTTCCTGTGGGGTCCCCTCCTCAGGGCTAGGAGTCGGGGCCTGCATGGGCAGGATCCATCAGCTGTGGCTGCAAGGCAATAGACCAATCAGATGCAAATGCAGGGAGGGATGCATCCGGAAGTGGACCATTCAGGGCTCTTTCTGAGCTGCAATGACTGCTCTGCAAGAATCTGGGTCATTGCCTGTTATTTCAAAAATTCGTCTGGACAGAAGACAGAGGATCAAAAAAAAAAGGCAATATTGTGGAAAACCCAGATGTATCAGAGGGGTAGCTGTGTTAGTCTGTATCCATGAAAACAATGAGGAATCTGGTGGCACATTAAAGACTAACAGATTTATTTGGGCATAAGCTTTTGTGAGTAAAAAACCCCACTTCTTCACTGATATCCAGGTCATGCTGCTGAGCCTTAGACTTGCTATGTGACACTGTTGCAGTAAAAGAGACTGACCAGTCCGCGCTAGCAGTGAGGTTCCCCACTACTTGCTGAAATCACTGACAGCTGAGTTAAGTGGTGGAACCTCAGAATGTGGCATCACAGTTGAGGTATTGCTTGATGTTTCCCTGCCCTCCTCTCTTCCCCCCCCCCCCAGGGAATGGGAGGTGAACCCACATAAACACACCTCTGAACTCTGGGTCTTTGCTGAACAGTGGCAACCAACTGTGAGCGGGGTTCATTGGAGGGAAAGGGGACTGATGCACTAAAGGGACATTCATTCATTGGATTTTCACACCACAAAGTGGGAAAATGAGGCAAAGGACACTGCCAAATGCACTGTGTAGTCGAGTTGGCTTATGATAGCATATTTTTTGTGATGTTTTCCCAAAGTAATGCTTGGTTCTCTTTCCCTTTTAATAAAAGTTCCTGTTTGTTTTACACTGATTCAGTAGTTGTGAGTGGGGAAATATTGCCTCTTAGAGGTACCCTTAGAGGTACTTAGAGATTAAGTTTTCCCAGATTACTGGTGCGGGCTTGAGCTGGTTCTGTTTTGTATTGTTAAGAGGAACCCTAGACACTGACCTCAGCCGTAGTTGATGCTGACTTCCCCTGGCAGAAGGGTTATAGATTATTCACAACTCCCAGCAAACCAAAAAATCAGTTTTCCCTCCAACCCTTCTTGACATGACCCTGTGAGTGAGGTATGCAAACATTATTTCCCCTATTTTACGTCTAGCAGTAGAGACAGAGAGGTTAAAGTTATTTCCCATTTGCCACAGATTCTTCTTGTAAGTACAAGATCTAGGACTAGGGGTTACTGGCTAACTGCCTTATGTTCATTCCACTTGGCCATGAACACTTTGCCTGAAGGAAGTTTAAAAAACATATTTCTGCTTCATGAATTAACATGTATAACTTCTATATTTATACCACAGTCCTTTTTTTGTTTAGTATCAGAGGGTAGCCGTGTTAGTCTGGATCTGTAAAAGCAGCAAAGAATCCTGTGGCACCTTATAGACTAACAGACGTTTTGGAGCATGAGCTTTCGTGGGTGAATACCCACTTCCTCAGATGCATCTGAGGAAGTGGGTATTCACCCACGAAAGCTCATGCTCCAAAACGTCTGTTAGTCTATAAGGTGCCACAGGATTCTTTGCTGCTTTTTTTGTTTGTTTGTTTTCTCCTGCTCTGCTGCTTCCTAAAATAGAAAGTTAAACAATTTTTTCAAGCTTTGATGCAGAACTGATATGAGTCATTGGCAGAGGTGCCCTTCCCTGAATAGAGTTACATTTCTGTCTGCAATATTCTGTGCGGAAAAATAACAATAACTGGGACTTGGTAAATGTTCCAGGGCCAGCCACCTAACAACTTAAGGGTATTTAAATTGGATTCAGCCTAGGTCCTGGTCTTGGAGCACCTGACCTCATCAAGAAAAAAAATCCTTCTCAACTGTAATATTAAGGATTTAGTAAGAAGTATTCCCTTCCCAACGGGCTTGGTTGCAGATATACAGTGTTATTAGCTAGATCCTAGAAAGAATTCTTCCTCTGGACATAGCATTTTTTCTAAGGGGGAATATCCAGTTACTTGAAGATTACACTAAGCTTGTAGCTGTGTCTCTTTTCAGAGCTAAGAAAAACATCCTGATGAAGTGGATTTCTGATTCAGTACCTATTGTGTCTCTCTGGGCATCGACTTTGTTAAATATTCTAACCATGGAGAGAGATTCTGCTTTTATGGATAATATATTAGAGGATTTTTTATACTGGACCCATTTATCAACCTTTTGCCTATTTCAAATGCTACTCTAATTAAATTGACCAATGATTTTCATGTGGGACATATATAATACTACCTGCACATAAACATATTTGTTTCCGGAAACTTGATATTTATAAGTTATTTGTAATTTTTTATCTATGGGCATAGTTAAACTTGTTATATTGGATACCACTCAGGGTTTATGCAAGTACTTTCTTTTTTAGTATATTATCTTTACTTATAGTGTATACTAAAAACTAAATATGATTTTAAAAGTATCAAAAAGTATTTTGTTTAACCCTTTCACTATTGTGGGCGGTTTTATGTGTTGATGTTTCATTGGCATGATAAATTCAGAGTGTCCAGTCATTGCAACAGAATAGATTTAAGACTGCAAGATACTCAGCAGAAATCTAGCTCCTGTTTAAGGTGCCTGGACAGGCTGATCTTCACTTTGCAAAATATTTACTGTCTATAGATGTTTATAGAGGGCTGACCTGTATTTATAGTAGTAAAAATATGGAAGAGCCATACAATATATACCAGAACTAAGTCATACCATACCAGGTCTCAGTTTTGACAGGTGCTGAGTATTCTTGACTCCTATTAACATCAATAGAAGTTGAAGGCACTCAGAATGAGGATGACTGGATGTGGAAGCTGTACATGATCCTGGAGGAGGTACCTGAAAAGAGTTTTGTCTGCATGAAGTGCCGCCTGATAGAGCTGATGGAAGAAAAGATTCAAGGACTGGAGATGCAGGTGGAAACTCTGGTTGAGTTTAGAAGAGGGTTTTTGAGCAGATGATGGAGCACAGAAACGAGGGGGCTGAAGGGATAAGCTCAGACATGCAGATGGAAGCAGGACCAAGGAATTCAGAGGAGAGACTGCTGGGAGAGGAAAGTGGACGGTGGAAGCATGTGACTAAGAGAACCAGGCAGAGGAAAAGACGGGCCAGTGAAGGAGAAATAGAGCTCAGGAACAGGCTTGCAGAGTTGGAAAATGAAGAAGGGGCACAGCAGGTGGTCGCTGAAGGAGAGAGGGCAAGGAAAAAGAGAAGAGCTGATAGTCCTACAAGAGGAGGGGAGGAGTCAATGGAGGCAACACCAAATATAAGCCCCAGGAGGATTGCAAGGGTGAATAGGAATCGAGAGGACTTGCAGCCAGTGGGTGCAGGGGATAGACCGGAGAATCACACTGTCACCAGGAAAAGGCAGGTCTATGTGATTGGACACTCCTTACTGAGAAGGATAGACAGGCCTGTAACTAGAGCTGATTGGGAGAACAGAAGGGTGTGCTGTCTGCCTGGTGCTAAGATACAGGATGTGGACCTGAGGCTGAAAAGGATCCTGGCGGGAGCGGGAAAGAATCCGTTGATTGTCCTTCATGTGGGAACGAATGATACGGCTAGATACTCTCTGGAATGTATCAAGGGAGACTATGCCAGACTGGGGAAGACGCTTAAGGAAATAGAGGCTCAGGTGATCTTCAGTGGGATTCTGCCGGTTCCCAGAGAAGGGCAACAAAGGCGTAACAAGATTATGGCGATCAACAGATGGCTCAGGCAGTGGTGCTATAAGGAGGGCTTTGGGATGTTCGGCCATTGGGAAGCATTTACAGACAGAAGACTGTTCTCTCAGGATGGACTTCACCTGAGTAAGGAGGGAAATAGACTTCTAGGATGGAGGCTCGCCGAACTGATTAAGAGAGCTTTAAACTAGGAATTTGGCGGAGATGGTTGGGAGATGTCCAGGAGATCTCCACGCCGGAATTTAACCTTGAGAGGGAAGTAAACAAAGTAAGAGGGGATACAGTCGTGGACAGAAGAATTGGCATAAGGAGGAAGGGTAGTGTAGATAGCAGACTAACAGGTGATGCTGGTGGTAGAATGTCTGTGCCTAACAAGGTAAAGAATGTCAGTGAAGCCAAACGGCAAAATTAAGATGTCTGTACATTAATGCAAGGAGCCTAGGGAACAACATGGAGGAACTAGAGCTACTGGTGCAGGAAGTGAAACTGGATATTATAGGGATAACAGAAACATGGTGGAATAGTAGTCATGACTGGAGTACAGGTATTGAAGGCTATGTGCTCTTTAGGAAAGACAGAAATAAAGGCAAAGATGGTGGAGTAGCATTGTACATCAATGAGGAGATTAACTGTAAAAAAATAAGAAGTGATGGAATGGACAAGACAGAGTCTGTCTGGGCAAAAATCACACTGGGAAAGAAAGCTACTAGAGCCTCCCCTGAGATAGTGCTTGGGGTGTGCTACAGACTGCCGGGATCTGATTTGAATATGGATAGAGACCTCTTTAATGCTTTTAATGAAGTAAACACTAATGGGAAATGTGTGATCATGGGAGACTTTAACTTCCCAGATATAGACTGGAAGACAAGTGCTAGCAAGAATAATAGGGCTCAGATTTTTCTGGATGTGACAGCAGATGGATTTCTTCACCAAGTAGTTGAAGAACCAACAAGAGGGGATGCCATTTTAGATTTGGTTTTGGTGAGTAGTGAGGACCTCATAGAAGAAATGGTTGTAGGGGACAACCTTGGTTCGAGTGATCATGAGCTAATTCAGTTCAAACTAGACGGAAGGATAAACAAAAATAGATCTGGGACAAGGTTTTTGACTTCTCGAGGGCTAACTTTAAAGAACTAAGGAAATTAGTTAGAGAAATGGATTGGACTGAAGAACTTGTGGATCTAAATGCGGAGGAGGCCTGGAATTACTTTAAGTAGCAGCTGCAGAAACAATCGGAAGCCTGCATCCCAAAAAAGGGGGAAAAAACCATAGGCAGGAGTTGTAGACCAAGCTGGATGAGCAAGCATCTCAAAGAGGTGATTAAGAAAAAGCAGAAAGCCTACAAGGAGTGGAAGAAGGGTGGGATTAGCAAGGAAAGCTACCTTAGTGAAGTCAGAACATGTAGGGATAAAGTGAGAAAGGCTAAAAGCCATGTAGAGTTGGACCTTGCAAAGGGAATTAAAACCAATAGTAAAAGGTTCTATAGCCATATAAATAAGAAGAAAACGAAGAAAGAAGAAGTGGGACCGCTAAACACTGAGGATGGAAAGGAGGTTAAGGATAACCTAGGCATGGCCCAATATCTAAATAAGTACTTTGCCTCAGTCTTTAATAAGGCTAATGAGGAGCTTAGGGATAATGGAAGGATGACAAATGGGAATGAGGATATGGAGGTGAATATTACCACAGCTGAGGTAGAAGCCAAACTTGAACAGCTTAATGGGACAAAATCGGAGGGCCAAGACAATCTTCATCCAAGAATATTAAAGGAACTGGCGCGTGAAATTGCAAACCCGTTAGCGAGAATTTTTAATGAATCGGTAAACTCAGGGGTTGTACCGTACGACTGGAGAATTGCTAACATAGTTCCTATCTTTAAGAAAGGGAAAGTTCCTATCTTTAAGAAAGGGAAAAAAAGTGATCCGAGTAAGTTTGACATCTGTAGTATGTAAGGTCTTGGAAAAAATTTTGAAGGAGAAAGTAGTTAAAGGACTTTGAGGTCAGTGGTAATTGGGACAAATTACAACATGGTTTTACTAAAGGTAGATTGTGCCAAACCAACCTGATCTCCTTCTTTGAGAAGGTGACAGATTATTTAGACAAAGGAAATGCAGTAGACCTAATTTACCTCGATTTCAGTAAGGCATTTGACACGATTCCACATGGGGAATTATTAGTCAAATTGGAAAAGATGGGGATCAATATGAAAATTGAAAGGTGGATAAGGAACTGGTTAAAGGGGAGACTACAATGGGTTGTACTGAAGAGTGAACTGTCAGACTGGAAGGAAGTTTCTAGTGGAGTTCCTCAAGGATCGGTTTTGGGACCAATCTTATTTAACCTTTTTATTACTGATCTTGGCACAAAAAGCGGGAATGTGCTAATAAAGTTTGCGGATGACACGAAGCTGGGGGGTATTGCTAACATGGAGAAGGACCGGGATTTCATACAGGAAGATCTGGATGACCTTGTAAACTGGAGTAATAGTAATAGGATGAAATTTAATAGTGAAAAGTGCAAGGTCATGCGCTTAGGGATTAATAATAAGAATTTTAGATATACATTGGGGACACATTAGTTGGAAGCAACAGAGGAGGAGAAGGACCTTGGAGTATTGGTTGATCACAGGATGACTATGAGCCGCCAATGTGATATGGTTGTTAAAAAAGCTAATGCGGTTTTAGGATGCATCAGGCGAGGTATTTCCAGCAAAGATAAGGAGATGTTAGTACCGTTATATAAGGCGCTGGTGAGACCTCACCTGGAATACTGTGTGCAGTTCTGGTCTCTCATGTTTAAGAAGGATGAATTCAAACTGGAACAGGTTCAGAAACGGGCTACTAGGATGATCCGAGGAATGGAAAACTTGTCATGTGAAAGGAGACTCAAAGAGCTTGGCTTGTTGAGTCTAGCCAAAAGAAGGCTGAGGGGGGATATGCTTGTTCTTTATAAATATATCAGAGGGATTAATATTAGGGAGGTAGAGGAATTATTTAAGCTTAGTACCAATGTAGACACAAGAACGAATGGGTATAAACTGCACACAAGGAAGTTTAGACTTGAAATTAGACAAAGGTTTCTAACCATTAGAAGAGTGAAGTTCTTGAACAGCCTTGCAAGGGGAGTAGTGGGGGCAAAAGACACATCTGGTTTTAAGACTAAGCTTGATAAGTTTATGGAAGGGATGGTATGATGGGATAGCTTAATTTTGGCAATTGATCTTTGATTACCAGCAGATAAGTATACCCAGTGGTTGGTGATGGGATGAGGGATGGGATGGGATCTGAGTTACTGCAGAGAATTCTTTCCTGAGTGCAGGCTGGTGAATCTTGCCCACATGCTCAGGGTTTAGCTGATCACCATATTTGGGGTCGGGAAGGAATTTTCCTCCGGGGCAGATTGGCAGAGGCCCTGGAGGTTTTTCGCCTTCCTCTGCAGCATGGGGCATGGGTCACTTGCTGGTGGATTCTCTGCAGCTTGAGGTCTTCAAACCACAATTTGAAGACTTCAATAACTCGGACATAGGTTAGGGGTTTGTTATAGAAGTGGATGGGTAGGGTTCTTTGGCCTGCTTTGTGCAGGTCAGACTAGATGATCACATTGGTCCCTTCTGACTCTAAAGTCTATGAGTCTATGAGAATCACCAGGAGTTGTCCAGCACCTTTCTGGATCAAGACCAAAAGTGTCTATTACCAGACTATCTAAACATCTAAAAAAAAAAAAATGGACAACTTCCAGGCAGTGAATCAACTCTACTGTCATAGCTATGTCATAGCTTAACACTTCATTGGTCTTTAAAGGCCAAATCTCCCTCTTCCATCTAACCTTGTCTTCCCTATCTACCATGAGGTTATGCAAGTAAAGCAAGTAGGATTATTCTTGCTACAATACTGCTTCAATAATACAACTTACATCAACTCCTATGGAACATCTAACCTGACTTCAACTTCAGACTCACTTCCCATGGCTTGCATGAGTCCTCCAGGCAATAGGCCTAGGCTGGACTACCTAGACGCTAGGTATTTGCCCATGCGCAAGTAATTTTCTTGGCTTCACGCTGTATTCTAGTGCCTCCCTTTTCTGAATCTGCATGTGGAAGCAGCCAAAGCAGAAATGGCATCCTTGCTGGTTGCTGCTCCAGCCCACTGCTCCTTCCTTCATGATAGAGACGCCAATGGAACACACAAGAGGAGGAGGAGAGGAAGCTAAAAAAGGGACTGTAATAGGGGCATGGCTTTTCTGTGGATCATCCTTTAGGCAGGTGTCAAAATACTGCATAACACTGCTCATAGGGGCCCCTGAAGCCTCTTCCTCACTGCTCACTCCAAGCCACAGCAGCAGTACTGCAATGGGGAAAGTGGCTAAATGAGGTGTAGGGTTCTGTTCACTAACCAGCTTTGATGGACCCTCCATCTGAAGCACCCAAACCAGCAGTGCCAACCTCTGCAGGAGAGATGAACCCCTGATGACTTAGGGGAAAGGATGTTTGGTGAGCAGTAACTAGTGAACAGTTGTCTGGGTTTTGGTGTCTGGAAGGAAGTGGGGTGCAGAAGACAGTGAGAGAGCTTGGTGCTAAGGGAAGGACTCCAGGTGTGTGATGGTGGGCAGGAGGGATTATGGGGAATGAATGCGTTCAGAAAGGTGTGAGACTTAGAATGGGGAAGAGAAGAAAGTAATGCGAATCTATTGGGAATTACGGGTGAGGGAGGAGTAAATAAATGTTGATGGAACAGAAGGAAAGAGAAGGCATCTCATGGACAAAAACAAGAAGAGGAACAAGGAGTTGGAAGGAAAGAGAAGCAAAGAAGGAACAATTCATACTGGAAGAGATTGGAGAGCTAAACCAATATACAGAAGAGGAAAAAGGGAATGAAGAAAGGGAGATAAGTTATATTAATAGATATGTAATAGATTATTGAATATCAATATATAGGCAATAGAGAGACAAGGTGGGTGAGGTAATATGTTTTATTGTACCAACTTCTGTCCAATAATCCAATATCCATAAGATTACCTCACCTACCTTGTCTCTCTAATACCCTGGGACTGACATGGCTACCACAAACACTGCATACAATATGTAGCAAAAACATAAGAGTGTGGCTCCAGCAGTGTGCCTACTTGTTGACAGACAGATATACTTATAGTTGAAGGGACAGCATGAGGAGTCTTTACCTGACACTAGCAGACTTCACTTCATTCTCCTTTCTGGAGCTCCTGTGACCCACCCTGTGATAAAAGAAGGGGGTGGGGAGCTCCCTTTTATGGGCACCTAGCCAGCCTGTTAGCTGAACAACAGGGTTGGATTTTTGTGTCTCTAAGAGGTTTGTGCATATGTTGTTTAATTAGCTGGTGGCAACAGCTGATTTCCTTTGTTTTTTTTTTCTCAGCAAATCCCAGGAAGGGGGATGAAAGGGCTCGAGGGTAATCCACAGGAAGGAATTCCCAAGTGTTCCTTCCTGGGTTCTCAAAAGACAGGAGGGAAGGGTTGTACTTGGGCGGTGGCAACATCTACCCATCCAAGGTCAGAGAGAAGCTGTGACCTTGGGAGTTTAATACCAGCCTGGAGTGGCCAGTATTAATTTTTAAAATCCTTGTGTGCCCCTACTTTCTGCACTAGAAGTGCCAGAGTGGGGAATCAGTCTTGACACACCCAAGTTGACTCTGTAATCATTAAGATATATGAGAAGAGCAGGGTTTGTTCATTTTGGGTTGTAAGTTGATTTGGATTTTGCCTTCCAAATATACCAGAATGTATCAAAAGGCAGAAGGGCCTTCCCACTGGTCTGGAAATACACCTGAATCTTGCACATAGGCTTTATTTTCCCTTCCCCGCATATACACATTCATCAGTCTCATGGACTGATGCACTGTCACTGTACAATCCTCTTATGTAATACATGGCAGTAAAATAGTATCACTTCCTTCACTTATAGTATGTAGCTGAATAGGTGGGACAGCCAGCACCATATCACTGTCCCCTACCTTATCACTTGCATTTAGAGCCTTGATTTTCCCTTGGGATGGCTTCCTGCATTGTGATTTGTCCCTTTTACCCTTGAAAAACTGAGGTTTCTGTACTACCTCATCTAAGGAAAGTATTGAGAAACAGCACTGGATATTGCATATATCAATTTCAAGGCACAGAATATTTTTATCACTATGTCTTACTATCACATTTTTCCAAGTATAAAGCATTGAAACAGCTTTTCTGCAGGATTTTTAAACAACAGCAAGAAAAAAAATCTGCTACATGATACTTGTGAATAAGCTTACTTCCTGCATAGCCCAAAATAATGTTGTTTTTTTAAAAAATCATTATTGTAATGACTGTTTGCCTGGATCCTCTACCTTCTCCCACAATTGAGAATTAATATATCCCTTGTCTTCTAGTTCTCTCATTATGTGCCTCTGAATAGTCATTTTTATCTTTAGTAGGTTCAATGAAGAAAACAGTCTTTGTTCTACCTTCTCACTGTCTTGGACAGAAGATTTCCAGCGTTGTTAAAATATATATGCTGAATATTAATTCTTACATGACGACATCTCAAATAGAACAGAGGCAGACTATAAGGTGATAATAAAATTATCTTATCTGTCAATAACTGTCATCAATCACACTTTAAGAGATGGAGTCAGAAGTTCAGTGCTTGAGAAAAAAATGCCTTCTTTCAATCACTACAATGACTCTTCCTAAAATATTACTATGATTTTTTCCTGACTATTCACCATTTGGTTTTGATGAAAACATAGAGCTAATATTTTCTAACCTAATGTTCATAACCTCATTTTTTATTTCAGCACACAATAAATCACCTGATTTTATGAGATGTTGAGAACATATAGGTATTTGAGTCAATGGGACCTGTGGATGCTCTGCACCACTGAAAAAGCAGGTCTTTCATGTTAGCTGCATAAATGTGAATTTAGGTGCCTAACTTTGCTCAAGCTAGCTTGAAAATATTGGCCTAGATTCTCTTTGGAGAAGGTGAATGCATCATTAAAAGCTACTATTTAATGGTGAGTATGATCAGATTCTAGTTAAGGAAAGTAGTCTTCAAGTCCCTCAGAGACATAGGCTGCCCCTCTGACAGACCTGATTTTCTTTAACAAATCTCTCAAGAATGAAATCTTAAAATAGCAACAGAATGACTTCTGGGTTGTACCATTACCTAGTCACACTATAATGACTTTCATAAGAATGGACATATGTTCAAACACTCCCCCATCTTTGTTGTAACATTGCCATCTTTGTTGTAAGAACAAAACATCAACATTTGGAAGGCCTGTGTGATCTGTGAAAGACTTCATTGATACGGTATATTAAGCTATTAACTATCTAGTATATTCATTTACTGATCATTAGTAATGTTGTCTCAACAGGTCTTTTTTCCCCTCTGCAGCATTCTATGTGACTATTTAAACCTTAGATCTATTTTAATCCTTAGATTTATGTTGGATGCCAACTGAATGAATAAGGTGTGTGTAGGCAGGGGGCCATTGCCTAGTGATTTGGCTGCATCTAAGGGCTTGTCTACATGGAGACATTTACCAGAAAAATTATATCACTACAGTTTTATCGATAAAACTCCTTGTGTGGCTACTCTTAGTCCAGAATAAATTGTCCATAGTTCCTAAGGATATATTTTTGTTTTAGCAAATGGAATAATTTTGCAATATTGCTTTGTCCTAGAATACTAAAGGAAGTCTATACTTGAAGGTGCAGTGTAACTGTAATTATTTCTAATGTTGACTGAAATATGTGATTTGATATGTCCTTTCAGAATACATGTGATCTTATCAGAAATTTATTGTATGTAACGTTACTTCTAATTAATTATCTTGGACTCACGATTTTTAAGAACATGCAACATATGGTCATCTGAGATGTTTGTTTTTATAATCTGAAAAAATCTTAAGGGAAAATTTCTTGAAGTTGTATGAACAGGTTGAAATTAGTTAATAGATAAATTTGTTACAAGTGTTTTTACTCTGATACCATAGTTAGTTCCTTGTAGCAACTCCTGTGTGTTTATCACATTGGCAATAAGCTACTGCCCCTTCTTACACTGGTGTGTATCTGGGCAGAAAATTTAACTGTTTGCCCTAGAACAATAACCAGGGAATACTGCTTCATGATGAAGGCTATTTTATCCAACAAAATTCCCTAGAACCAGATGCTCTACTGCCTTGCATGCTGTATGGTCATTTACACCTATGCAAAAGTTCATGTAAAACACAACAGTCCCAAATCTCTTTTCCATTCTGGCTGCTCTGGCAGCAAGAAGAGGTTGTTAAGCGGGTGGAACTGGCTCCATGGAATATCCTCCAGTGTTTCCCTGGGTGGTATGAAGCCTGCAGAACAGCTCTATCACATCCTCCTCACTATTTTTTGTGTAAGTGGCATAGCTGGAAGAAGGGAGACATAATCGAAATGTTGTTCTCTACTGGCTGGACAGCCAATAAGGGGTGATTCAGCTGATCAGAAATTAGAGTAGATCTGAGGCTGTTGTAACTTATGCCAGGAGCTGGACCGATAATACAAAGATGTGCCCAGTAGGCTTCGAGCTAACTTTGCTCCCCTCTCCCTCTATTTCTGTGCCAAATGGAATGCTTAGGTGGAACAAATAACCAGATTCTAGCATTCTGATTGGGTTTTACATTCTGCATTCAGTTTATATTGGAGCTAATGACTACACACGGTGCATAGCAGGGGAGAATCAGGCTCTCTGCTTCTAAATGTTTTACTGCCTCTTTATATGTAGATTCCTGGAATTAGCTGTTTTCAGAAATTATGGGTGTTTGTACACAGTTAGGATCTATTGTGATAGTCCTGCATTGGTCAACCTATTTGAACTATCAGTAGTTCAAAACTAATGCATTCTAGTAATGAGTCACCATGAAGGTTTACAGGTCTAGAGATACTGATTATTAGTATTATGGTAGAACTCATAATATGCTCAGCCATGTCCAAACACACATAGGAAGACAACTCCTGTCCAGAACAAAAGCAATTAACACAAAGGGTTGGAATAAGAATATAATCAAAATAGTTTTATATAAATGTAAAATACATACATATACAACAATTCCTTAAAACTTTCTATTGCTATTTGGCCTTTTTGTAGGAAGCACTTGTCATAAACAGATAGTTAAGGGTTAATAGAACAGAAATACTTCATGTCCCTTTTGCCTGTAAAGGGTTAAAAGTTCAGTGAGCCTGGCTGTCACCTGACCAGAGGACCAATCAGGGAACAGGATACTTTCAAATCTTGAGGGAGGGAAGTTTTTGTGTGTGCTGTTAGTTTTTGATTGTTGTTCACTCTGGGGGCTCAGAGGGACCAGACGTGCAACTAGGTTTCTCTCCAATCTCTTTGATACAGTCTCTTATATACCAAGAATAGTGAGTACTAGGTAGATAAGGCAAGTTAGGCTTATGTTTGTTTTCTTTATTCGCAAATGCATATTTGGCTGGAAGGAGTGCAAATTTGTATTTTGCTGAAAGGATTTTAATTTGTACTTGTATACTTAGGCTGGGAGGGTATTCCCAGTGTCTATAGTTGAAAGACCCAGTAACATATTTCATTTTAAATTTACAAAGATAATTTTTACTGTTTTTTCCTTCTTTAATTAAAAGCTTTTCTTGTTTAAGAACCTGATTGTTTTTTTATTCCGGTGAGACCCCAGGGGACGGGGTCTGGATCCACCAGGGAATTGGTGGGGAGAAGGAAGGGAAGGGGGAGAGAAAGTTTAATTTTCTCTCTGTGTTAGGATTACTTTCTCTCTCAGGGAGAGTCTGGGGGGGGAGGGAGAAGGAGGGGGGAAGGTGAATTTTCCTCTCTGTTTTAAGATTCAAGGAGTTTGAATCACACAGTGATCTTCCAGGGTAACTCAGGGAGGGGAAGCCTGGGAGAGGCAACAGTGAGGGAAAGGGTTTACTTTCCTTGTATTAAGATCCAGAAGGACTGGGTCTTGGGGGTCCCTGGGCAAGGTTTTGGGAGGACCAGAGTGTACCAGGCACTGGAATTCCTGGTTGGTGGCAGCGCTACAAGTACAAGCTGGTAATTGAGCTTAGAGGAATTCATGCTGGTACCCCATCTTTTGAAAGCTATGGTTCACAGTGGGGGTTTATACCAGGACAGCACTAAAATAGGGCTTCTTGAGGGACTTGAAGGAAAGGGAAGCAGTCTATAAGTCAGTTCAGGGAGGTCATTTTACATGAGGTCCAGGTGAAACACACCCAGCTAGCCTCTGGTTGTCCAACCGACTCCCTGCAAAGACTCCCTGAGTTACTTCTACCCGCTTCTCCACATCTTGTGGCTTCCTTGTTCCCTCGATTCCTTCTCCCTCAGTCACATCCAGCACCTGGAGGTTGAGGATTGCTGTCAGCTAGCTGGCCTCCACATCGTGGAGTGCCCACGGCCCTTCAGCAGGGGCCAGCAGCGCATATCCTTCCCCTACTGTGGTCCACCCAGACTCAGTCAGGCTGCTCCCTGTTATACTGGTGTTGCGCTTTGAGCATGTCCAATAGGACCGTGGGGGCATGGCTTCCTCAGCCCACAGTGAGGGGTTAACCCTCGCAGTCCCAGTGTGGAACATGCATGCCTCATCACAGAGATTTTTTTTTTCTGAAAAAGAAAAAATATTTGTTCCATCCCATTTTAACATACTATTAAAAAATCACCCCAATTGCATTTGATAAACAAAAACATATTTACTCAGCTTTCAAAGCATTTATTTCCCATCTATTCCATCATATTCTTTGTTTTGTCTTTTAGAACCATGGCCATAGGTTATGGCTGCACTATCTGCTGACAGTTTTTTTCCTCCATTGGGCTATGTTGGCCCATTCCCTTTCACCAGCTGAGTGACAGCCAAGGATAATCTGTCGTCTGTAGTGTGTCTAGTAGGCATTAGGTATATATTTGTAATCCTTCTGCCTGTCTGAGTTGGCAAGGGCCAGGTTCAATATCTAGGGGTTCCTTTTCAATAACGCAATGCAAAACCAGCTCGAGCCCCCACCCAGTGACCTGAGTCAATTACTTACCACCCCCTGGGCACCTCTAAGAGGCAATACTTCCCCTCTCGCAGGCATGGAGTCTGGGTATAGCACAATTCTTTTAATGAAGAAGGGAAACAATGTGGCATTATGTTGGGGAAACGCCACAAACAGGATTCATAACATAAACCATGAGCAAAAGACTCACTCCCAAGTAAGTTTGGCAGTGTCCTTTTCTCCTCAGAGTCTTAAGTCCAACAACCCAAAGATCACCCCAAAGTCCCAAAAGTCCAACACCCCAAAAGTCTTTTGAGTCCAGCAACCCAAACGTCTCTGTCCCTGATCAGTGCAGCCCCAGAGTTCAAAAGTTTATCTGCAGAGTTTTACACACACACACACACACACACACACACACACACACACACCAGCCTGGGAGGAAATGGGGGTGTTAAGGGGCACCTTATGTGGCCCGAGGCCGACTGCCCCACCTCTCCGTGGGGTTCTGTTGCAGCCTTCACCACAAGCTGCTCCACTCCACCAGCCATCTCATAAGCCGCTCCAGCCATCCCACAAACTGCTCCGCTCAGCTCCGCCTAGCTTCACTCCAGTTGCCATCCTGTGGGCCACCCCAACCATCCCACAAACTGCTCCACTCTGCCAGCTGCTTAGCAATATATCTTCAGGCTCCCATACTAGTTAACACAGCACACAGTGATCTCAGCTCTTAGTAATTTTAGTTCTTTAGTGATTTCAGCTTGTAGTAGAGGAGCTCCAGCGCTGGTGCACCATTGGTCCAAAGTGAATTTAGCACAGCAGCTTGTAACTAGCCTCTTAACAGAATCAACATCAGCCCTGCCATTCAACAGCAGAGAGAGGAGATGGTGCAATTGGCATTTCAGGCCCTCAAAGGGGGCCCATGCCATCAGATACACATACCTGTCCCAAGCCTCTCTCAATCCACTGGGTTTTGGAACCCACATCCCTTGTCTAGCAAGTGCTACTTAGTTGATGGTGAGTCCCTCTGTCATAAAACAGTTCCACTGACCTTGATTCACATAATCAGGGTGACAACACTTTATTCTTCCTGCCCCAATAACAGAGAAACTGAGGATCCCACAGCTGCCAAAGTGACCATTTGGGCAGCTGTGGGCTCATGCTAGGCAGGGTGGGTGTGCCTATGCAAACAAGTCCAACCCCTGAAGTTCTTTTCCACAATTCACTATCATTCACCACCAGATATCAGGGTACAGCTCATTCTGACACTGCTTACATGTTCACTAACTCTACAAACCCATTGGTACAGTACCTGAGAGCAGCCTGATAATCTGTGTTGGGGATGGCCACACACACAAACCTAATCCGTTGTGGTGCTTTAGGCAGCATCCTAAACATTGAACATGGGCCGCTAACAGGGAGTTTCAAGAGGGAGATTGGAAGGGAAGTGGGAAAGGGGTGAAGGACACGTGCCATTCTTTAAAAACTTTAAACTAAACTATAATCAGAACTTCTTGATTTAAACAAAAACCTTATCATTAACCTAGGTAGCTGTAGGAGAGAATGCAGGCAGAAGCCCAGCAGCACAGTTGGGGCTATCCTGTTTATTGTGCTTAGTGTAGTACGTATGATTACCTGCCCTGTGGGCAGGTGGCGTATGTGTGCATTCAGTGCAAGGACCTCCTGACCCTCAGAGACTGCATACGGGCTTTGGAGGCCATGGTGGCAGAACTGGAGGAGCTAAGGGAGGGAGGCAGAGAGGTATGTTGATGAGGCTTTCTGGGACAATGTAGATTTGTCTCACCTCTGGTCAGACAGCCCCTGCGCTGTTAAGGAGGATGAAAGGCTCAGGGAAGGAGAGCAGTCAACGGGAGCAGAGAGAAACCTTCTCATAGTTGGGACCCTCCTTCCAGATGGTGTTGGGGTATCCTGTCGCACTGAGGTTACCTCTCCAGGGGAGGGAACTCCAGTCATTAGGAAAAGGCAGATGTTACTAATGGGAGATAGCTGGGTTTGTGATGACCGGGAGAACCGTATGGTGACTTGCCTGCCTGGTGCGAAGGTAGCGGATCTCTCGAGGCATCTCGATATACCTAAGTATAGTGCTGGGGTGGAGCCAGTGGTCTTGGTGCATGTAGGTACCAATGACATAGGGAAGGGTAGGAGAGACATCCTGGAGGCCAAATTTAGGGTGCTAGGAAAAAGAATGAAATCCAGGACCACTATGTTGGCATTCTCAGAAATGCTTCCAGTTCCATGTGCAGTAGGCAGGCAGAGCTTCAGAGTCTCAATACGTGGATGAGATGATGGTGTAGGGAGGAGGGATTTTGATTTATTAGGAACTGGGGAAACTCTGGGGATAGGGGGAGCTTATACAGGAAGAATGAGCTCCACCTAAACCAAAGTGGATCCAGACTGCTGGCACTTCACATTAAAAAAGTTGCAGAGCAGTTTTTAAACTAAGAGATGGGGGAAAGCCGATTGCTGCAGAGGAGCACATGGGTCGAACAGAGACTTCTCTTAGTGGACAGTCTATTGATAGAGATTCTCTAGGTTTTAGTCAGAAGGAGAAGATAGAAGAGGATAAAATAAGGGCCAGATCAAACAAGAAACATTCACATAAAAAAGATTCTGACACATCAGAAAAGGGCAGACACATAAACTGTGACATGTTTTTAAAGTCCTTATACACAAATGCTAGAAGTATAAATAATAAGATGGGTAGAGTGCCTCGTGCTAAAGGAGGATATTGATGTAAGTGGCATAACAGAAATCTGGTGGAGTGAGGACAATCAATGGTACACAATGGGGTACAAAATATATCAGAAGGACACAACAGATTGTGCAGGGGGGAGGGGGGAAGTGACACTATATGTGAAAAAGAATGTAGAATCAAATGAAATAAAAATCTTAAATGAATCCACATGTCCCATAGAATCTCTATGGATAGGAATTCCATGCTCTAATAAGAATATAACAGTAGGCATCTATTATCGACCACCTGACCAGGACAGTGATAGTGACGGTGAAATGCTAAGGGAGATTAGAGAAGTTATCAAAATAAAGAACTCAAAAATAGTGGGGGATTTCAATTATTCCCGTATTGACTGGGTACATGTCACCTCAAGATGAAATGCAGAGACAAAATTTCTTGATACTTTAAATGACTGCTTCTTGGAGCAGCTGGTACAGGAACCCACAAGGGGAGAGGCAATTTTTGATTTAGTGCTGAGTGGAGTGCAGGATCTGGTTCAAGAGGTAATTATAACAGGACCGCTTGGAAATAGTGACCATAATATAATAACATTTACCATTCCTGCAGTGGGAAGAACACCTCAACAGCCCAACGGTGTGGCAAAAATGAGGAGGTTAGTTAAACTGAAATTAAAAATTACAGTGAGTAGAGTGAAATCCCTGCAAGCTGCATGGACACTTTTCAAAAACACCATAATAGAGGCCCAGCTTAAATGTATATCCCAAATTAAAAAACACAGTAAAAGAACTAAAAAAGAGCCCTTGTGGCTTAACAACCATGTAAAAGAAGCAGTGAGAGATAAAAAGGAATCCTTTAAAAAGTGGAAGTCAAATCCCAGTGAGGTAAATAGAAAGGAGCATAAACACTGCCAAATTAAGTGCAAAAATGTAATAAGAAAAGCCAAAAAGGAGTTTGAAGAACAGCTAGCCAAAACCTCAAAAGGTAATAACAAAATGTTTTTTAAGTACATGAGAAGCAGGAAGCCTGCTAAACAACCAGTGGGGCCCCTGGACGATCGAGATACAAAAGGAGCACTTAAAGACGATAAAGTCATTGTGGAGAAACTAAATGAATTATTTGCTTCTGTCTTAGAGGAGGTTTTGGAATTAATAGATAAAGTTACCAGATTTGTCCGTTACTTTGGGGTGTGCTTATTTATTCGGGTTACTCTTTGGAGATGGGGGGCCAGGGTGTTCTGTAATTCTATCAAGATACTGCTTGTGCCTTCATATGGAGCTCTACTTCTCCCTTCTGCAAGTCCCCTCCCAATGGAGCAATCCTGCATGAGCTAGGTTCCCTAGGGCTGGGTTCCTCCAGCCCCAGAATTGGATGAACGAACACACACACACACAGAGCAGGTCTGAGCAGATTGGGTCAGTCACCACTGTCAAGCTGACCTCTTACATGTCTTTAGACTCACTGGGCTGGAGGAAGCAGTACTTTCAAGCTTCCTCTCCTTATATGACCCTGGGCTCCATGGACTGGGTCAAGCAGCACTTTCCAGCTGTTACTCTTATGCGTCCCAGATTCAGCACGTCCCTATCCCCACTCTCACATCACAATTGTACTGGCAGCAACCTACTTAATGAGCAAAACCCACAATATTTTGGGCCCTGCAGGGATCTGTAGCTTAGGTAAAAGAAGCGTTGCCGTAGAGTGAATGGGAAAAGCTAATAACAAAAAAGAGTAAAGTTCGGCAAGAGAGAGAAAAGCAAGCAACTTAACCATAAACATTATTTATTGAATAATAGTGATAACTACACAAGGAGGGCTAAACCAACATAACATACATTATTAAAGGTTAATACCTAAGGTAGAAAGGAAAACAGAGAGAGAGAAAGAGAGGGGATCTCACCGCTCCCTGAAGTTTGAACTGGTCGGGGTTTCCAGGTGATAGTGGTAGCTCAGGATCCTGAGGGTAGGAGACAGGCAGAGTTCCCAGCATGATCAGTCAGGAGAATATAGAGTCCCAGTGGAACTGATGCATAGTTTGGATCTAAGCATCAGAACCCTGACAGGAGGGTGAGTAGGGATTTTTTTTACAGAAAATACAATGGTTCAAGGGAGAACACTAGATTTTGTTTATAGGTAAGCTGATGACTCAAGGATTTTCTTTAGGCTAGACAATAGGAGCTGATCACTCTTGGCTATGGGTAGTGTTTTCTTCCAGGGAGCTCACAATGCAATTAGGTTGCTTTCAGTATTTTGGATCTCAGTCACGGATTCATTACTAGAATTGGTCTGATAACTGCAGAGCTAGGTGTGGGCAGGTGTACGTTCATTAGCATCAGGAGCAGGGATTCCCATGATGCTGTGCTTTCCTGCTTTTTCTGATCCCAGATTTCAGTGCAGTTCTCTGTTCTCCATTCTGTATGCAAATTGAGATGTCTCCCTGTCTCATCTCTCATGCAGATGAGGCTAGGGGAGTTGTCTCTGCTCTCCATTGTGTATTCTAATGGAGATGTCTTAATCTTGTCACCCTTGTCAGGAGGGGTCTAGGTGTGTCTCCCACCACCCTTCATTGCTCTCGGCAAGTCTTTTCTCTGATAGGTTTTGGTTTAAGCAGAGGCTGGTGGGGGGTATCTTTCATGAGTCAGACAGGCTGGATACTGTGCCCCGGTTCCCCAGGAACACAGAGCTGACTGATATCAAGTCTCCCTGTTGACGGGGTGCTTGCACTGAGTGATTATCCCCATCACATCCTTCCTCCGTGGTACTGGGTCTCATCTTCCATCCATTGCAGCCACCACATCAGTCGTTGTATCCAACAAACCAGCAGAACCAGACCAATTGCTAGTATAATTTGGAAACCAATGATCACCACAAGAGGGTGAAGCATGATAATCGAAAGACCTGTTGCACTGGGGCTCCACCCAAGCAAAGTCTCCCATCAGCAGTGATGGCCTGTGTTTTTAATGGTGGCTGTCAGCCTAGATATCTCCTGGTTGTGATGTTGAATCTCGAGTTTGCCATTCTCCCCCAAAGTTCTGAGCCTTTGCACCTCAGCTTGTAAAGAGGGATGAGTTAATAGTCCTTTAATGGCAGTGAGACCCATTCCCAGTGAAATGGGGGAAACCTCCCTGTAGAGCTCAGGATAGGTATTTAAATGTTGTACAGTCCATATAGGCAGAGTAAACTTAATATCATAACTAACAATGGTGGCTACATTACAGAAACAGTGATTAACATAAGACACCATGAGCTAGACCCAATGTTCATTAATTAATACAATATCACATCTTGTCTTTACACACACACATACACACACATGCTTTACCGACATAGACAATAAAAGACACCTCTTCCTGGACAACATCAAAGAAACAGTGAGACTTATTCCCAGGTTGTGGAAAGAAGCATTCATCATGCTCCTCCAATGCTTGGTCTTCACAGATATATCCCAAACCTTCTTTTCTCTTACATTCTTTTGAATTTACTGTGTTCCACACATTCTCTTTCTGCCAGGCCCAACAGTTAGGATCTCTGGAGTACATTACTGAGTTATCATTAATCTGTAATCCCAGTGGGACTACTGGGTGGATTACTCTAATTTCTTTGCCTGCCACAGTTATCAGGAATAACTGCAAGCTTTACTGGTGGTGATTATACAAAGCTTAACTAGTCTCCACCAGGGCTGGAGGGCTAATTCTTCCTCTGTTACATGGGGCCGAATTAAGTTGATTGCCTCCATGGGAATTTGTCCTGCTATTGCCTGCCAAATAATTCCCATGACTACGTTTTGGGTGAGAGCCTGCACTTGCTCACACGCTAAAGCCAATGAGATATTATTTTGGAGGGACTATACACCAGACATCATTAACTTTTCATCCTTTTCTGTTAGTCTTTCCCATCCAGAAAATACCTTACTTATTAACTGCTGTTCTTCACTTAGCTGTTTCAAAGATGTTTATGGAGTTCCCATCTTCCCTATGTTTTTGGTGGCATATGGCAGTTTATTAGCCAGAACTTCTATATTTGTGGCATCAGCTAAAGATTCCTGTTCCTACAGGTGCAATCTACTCACTTAATTCCCTTTTTACTCTGTTTACATGATTGGCCCCTTGCCACATTTTTACCCATTCATTCCAACCCTTATGGCCAGTCCCAATCAAGGGAGTGCATGCAGGGGCAATGTGAGAGATATTCATGCCCTCTAAGTTGATTTGAACCTCCTTCAGAGAAGTCTGAGGTTGCAGAACCAAATGTTCTTGTTGTTCCAATTTAAACACATGAAGTCCTGAAATTGTGGCTCTTAAACATCAGAGGGGAACAAAGTTTGTGATCAGAGGGTCAAAATTTAAAAATGTTTTTTATTGTTGGCCCAACTCCACGCTGTACAAACCGGGCTCATGATATCCCCCCGAAATGGCAATACGCCCATAGAATTTAAACCAAATTGCTGGCATGAGCTTGTCACAATGTGTCCCCTTTAATGGAACTACCCAGTCTGGTGGACCTTGCTCAATCAAGTCATGTCCAGCTAAAGTCCAGTTCAGCGGTTCCCAGTTTACAAGGAATCATGTGATATTGTTTCCTGCTGGCGTGATCAGAGACAGCTGCAGTTCATCTCCAGGTAACAGAGGTGTCTGAGTTCCAATGACAATGATGACACATAGGGGCATGGTTGTTCCTCAAACAGAGGAAGAAACCAGGGCTACCCTGCACCTTCCACCACCCAGGAGGCTGTCACTGGGTGTGTTTGATGGTGTATGTCCCGTTCGAGACCACAACGGCTTATAGAAGAATGGGATGGAGTCTGGGGTGATCTTAGTTTCATAACAAAACTTGAGTGACTCTCCGGTGGCACTGTGGATGTAATTGGCAACACTTTTTCAGGGGCAACCCGAGGAGTTGCCAACAGCATAGAACTGGTAGCGATGCTGCAGGGCCAGGGGGTTACTCTAATTCCCATAGAATCCATGCATGTGGCACAGCAATTTGACTTCCTGGGCTCCAGCTGACAAGCATCTACGGAGGCTCAGAAGGATCACAGGTACAACATAGAGCCTGGACAGCATCAGGCTCCAGCCACATATGACCAGTAGGGTGCTGGTGCACCAGCGGGATGTCATGGCTCATGTTCAGACCTGTGAGGGGGCAGAGAAGAGAGAACAAATTCCCACTCACCCATCCCCATATATACTGGGAGACTCTGGGACCAATATAACAGGGTGAACATGAAGTAGGGACCTACGTGAGGGTGGCCATAATAAATCAAGGACTTTTCTGGACTTTTCCTGTCTCAACATCAGGATAGGCACTGACCCGCCCACTCAATGCATATTTTCCAATGGCCCAAAGCTGTTCCTCCTTGCTGGCCAAGAAGAGTGGGCAATAGAATGGAGAAGACAGTTATGATATTCCTTAAGGGTCAGGTGGTTTACCCTTCCACTCTTTGAGCTGTGAGGAATGAAACCATTTCCACCAGGGTTTCCCATTTAAGATTTCTATCTGATAAACTCTAGGGCTGGCCTGATTCACAATAAAGCAGGGGCCATCCCAGGTGTGTGTCAGAGTCTTCCTTTGCTGAAAACTTTCTGTACACTACTGGTTGGCCTAGTTCCCATATCAAAGGAGGTTTTCCTCAGCCTAGGTTTTTTGGCTGTGTTTTGCTGTACTATGCCTAGCTGTGTTGCCACTTGCTTGTGCAAAGTAGCTATTGTCTCCACTAAGGTTCATTCATCTGTTTCCACCTTCCCTTCCCAGGCACTAGGCAGTTCCACTCCCAACCACCAGCTTTCAGGCAGGTGTATTTCTCTTCCAGTCATAACTTTAAAGGGAGTGTACCCATGAATCGCCTTAGAGCCTCTTAGAGCCATTAACATGATTAGTAGCTTTTCATCCCAATCCCTCCCTGAGCTCTTTACTTGTTTTCTCAAAGCTTCCTTTAGTGTGCGATTGGTTTGTTCAACTTCTCCAAAGGACTCAGGGTGTCCAGCTATGTGGAAATGTTGCTTAATGCCTAAAGCCTTACATAGTTCTTGCATAACATCTCCCACAAAATAGGATCTCAAGTCTGAAACAATTACTCTGGAAATTCCCATTCTTGAGAAAACTGTTAAAGAGCTGTTTAGCAGTGACAGAGGTGGTATTGGTTTTAGTAGGGATAGCTTCTACCCATTTGGAGAAGGGATCTACTATTACCAGACATCCCAGAACATGTGGTAGAACTCCACGGTCAGCCCATCCATGCCCGGAGATTTGTTGGTGGTCATGTGGCGGAGGGCTTCTGAGAACTCAGCCAAAGTGAGAGGCAGCTCCAGCCGGTCCCAGTCGCCTGTTCTGACCTTCGGGAGTCCATTCCAGAGCACTCTGCAAGCATTAGGATTAGTCAGATCCAGGGAGGAAAGGCGTGCATAGAAGGCCCTGGCCCTCCCACACATCTCTGCCGGATCCGTGAGGGGGATGCCATCCTCAGCTAGGAGGCAGGTGACGTGCTTCTTGGTCCCCCTCTTTTTCTCCAGGGCATAGAAGAAGTGGGAGCCTAGATCCATCTCCTGAAGGAGGAGGATGCGGGATCGAACAAAGGCGCCCTGGGCTCGATGGTCCTCAAGGGCCCGGAATGCCTCCCGCTTCTCTCGGCATGCTCCGCAGAGGGATGGATCCTCGGGGCTGGCAGCCAGACGCCTCTCCAGCTCTAAGATTTCCCATTCCAACTGCTCTATCACTGCATCCCTCTGTCGGCTGGCACCCCGGGTTTAGTTGCAGGAGAAGAGACAGGTGCGTACCTTCCTAGGTCCCACCACCGCCGCGCCGAGAGAAAGGCGTGCCTCTGCCCTCACCAGGCCAGCTAGAACTCCCGGAAGGATACCATGAAGCTCACATCCTCCAACAAGCTGTTGTTGAAATGCCAATAGGCTGGTCTGCCCTCTTCACACAGAGAGAGGCCATCACAGTGGCTAGATGGTGATCTGAAAATGGGGCTGTCCAGATGCTGGAGGAGTGGGCCCGCGAAAGGTAGAAGCATGACAGATATATGCAGTCCAACTGTGAGTGGCGCGACCGATGGGCCTTCACCCAGACAAAGGTGAAAGTCGAGACGTCATCTGGGTGGTGGTTGTGCCAGACGTCCACCAGGGAGTGATGTTCGACAATCTCCCGGAGGACGTCCGTGGCAGCCAGGCATTGCTCGGTCCCCGAGCAGTCCTGCTCCTTGATGATGGTGTTAAAGTCCTCACCCAGGACCAGGCACTCACGAGGATCCAAGTAGCTGGACGCCTACTGATAGAAACGCAGCTGCTCCGGGCCCGATGTCGGGGTGTAAAATTGACCACGAGCCCCTCCATACAGACCCGGAGGTGCAGCAGGTGGCCTAGCACAGCCTCTGTGACCCCCAGCATCTCAGGCCGTAGGTCAGGGGAGAACAGAGTCACCACTCCAACCGTGCAAACTGTGAGGTGGCTAAAATAGACCCTGTCCCCTCATTCCAGCCACTAGCTGTCTTTGGAGGCTGGATCCGTATGGGTCTTCTGCAGGAAAACCATAGAGTACCCTCCCTCCTGAAGGAAGGAGAGCACCTGGATCCTGCGGAAACCCATCCTACAGCCCAGGGTGTTCAGTGTTGTGAAGATGATGGGTGCCATGAGGAGGGCTGGGGGGGGATCCTCACCGGCAGTGTCGCTCACGACCCCCGTCGGGCAACACAGCAAACCATGACCTACCCCGTAGGTGAGTAAGGAGTCACAGAAGAGGTGGACTCATTGGTAGGCCATGGCGGCCTGCTTCCTAGTCCTTTTATTCTCCCCCATGTAGGCCCTCGCAGCCCGGAGGATTTGAAGGAAATGCCCCTGTCAAGGTTTCTTTGCCCACTTTGAACTTTAGAGTACAAAAGTGGGGACCTGCATGAACACTTTTGAGCTTAATTACTAGCTTAGATCTGTGACGCTGCCACCAGCCAGAATTTAGTGTCTGGCACTGTCATAACCTTAGTCCCAGATTTGGACCTTAGCGTCCAAAATATGGGGGTTAGCATGAAATCCTCCAAGCTTAGTTACCTGCTTGGACCTGGTACCTGCTGCCACCACCCAAAAAATTAGAGTGTTTTGGGGCACTCTGGTCCCCCTGAAAAACCTTCCCTGGGGACCCCAAGACCCAAATCCCTTGAGTCTCACAACAAAGGGAAATAATCCTTTTTCCCTTCCCCCCTCCAGGTGCTCCTGGAGAGATACACAGACACAAGCTCTGTGAATCCAAACAGAGTGAATCTCCCTCTCTGTTCCCAATCCTGGAAACAAAAAGTACTTTCCTATTCCCCCAGAGGGAATGCAAAATTAGGCTAGCAATCCAACACACAGATCTCCCCGATTCCTTCCTCCCACCAATTCCCTGGTGAGTACAGACTCAATTTCCCTGAAGTAAAGAAAAACTTCAACAGGTCTTAAAAGAAAGCTTTATATAAAAAGAAAGAAAATTACATACAAATGTTCTCTCTGTATTAAGATGATACAACACAGGGTCAATTGCTTAAAAGAATATTGAATAAACAGCCTTATTCAAAAAGAATACAAATCAAAGCACTCCAGCACTTATATTCATGCAAATACCAAAGAAAAGAAACCATATAACTTACTATCTGATCTCTTTGTCCTTACACTTAGAAACAGAAGATTAGAAAATAGAACTACTTCTCCAAAGCTCAGAGAAAGCAGGCAGACAGAAAACAAAGACCTCAGACACACAATTCCCTCCACCCAAAGTTGAAAAAATCCGGTTTCCTGATTGGTCCTCTGGTCAGGTGCTTCAGGTGAAAGAGACATTAACCCTTAGCTATCTGTTTATGACACGCCCCCCAAATTGCAGACAGTGGGGAAGCTCACTGGCGGCGATTTCCTTCTAGAACATTAAAATAAACAGATTAATACAACACATGCACCTTTACATATACTCCTAAGTATATAACTAACAGACTTCTACATTTTAAGAACACTGTTTAACTACTGAATTCTGGGAAACTCTCACGGGAGAGTGCATCAGCAACTTTATTAGAAGCTCCTGTGATGTGTTGAATTTCAAAATAAAAATCTTGGAGAGCTAAACTCCAACGAAGAAGTTTCTTGTTGTTCCCCTTGGCAGTATGAAGCCACTTTAGTGCAGCATGGTCAGTTTGTAGTTGGAACCGCCGTCCCCAAACATATGGGCGTAGCTTTTCCAGGGCGTACACAATGGCATAGCATTCCTTTTCACTGACTGACCAGTGACTTTCCCTCTCAGACAGTTTCTTGCTGAGAAACACGACAGGATGGAAGTTGTGATCTGTTGCTTCCTGCATGAGCACCGCTCCTATACCACGCTCAGATGCATCTGTGGTTACTAGGAATGGCTTGTCAAAGTCCGGGGCCCTGAGCACAGGGTCAGACATGAGCGTTGCCTTAAGTTGGGTAAAGGCCTTTTGACACTCATCAGTCCACTTAACTGCATTTGGCTGGGTCTTTTTGGTCAGGTCGGTCAGTGGGGCAGCGATTTGGCTGTAGTGGGGTACAAATCGCCTGTAGTATCCGGCCAAGCCTAAGAAGGATTGGACCTGCTTCTTGGACCGTGGGACAGGCCACTTTTGGATAGCATCCACCTTGGCCTGTAGGGGGTTTATGGTTCCTCGACCCACCTGGTGCCCCAGGTAAGTCACTCTGTTTTGGCCTATTTGACACTTTTTGGCCTTAACAGTTAGTCCGGCCTGCCTGATGCGCTCAAAGACCTTTTCCAGGTGTAGTAGGTGTTCGGGCCAGGAGTCTGAAAAAATGGCCACATCATCGAGGTAGGCAACTGCAAATTCTCCCAGTCCAGCTAGTAGACCATCTACCAGCCTCTGGAAGGTGGCGGGTGCATTTCGAAGGCCGAAAGGAAGGACATTGAATTCATACACCCCCGCATGGGTGACGAATGCTGACCTCTCCTTGGCAGGTTCATCTAGCGGTACTTGCCAGTACCCCTTGGTTAAGTCTATTGTAGAGATGAACTGGGCACGTCCCAACTTTTCCAATAGCTCATCGGTACGTGGCATTGGATAGTTGTCCGGACGAGTTACAGCATTTAGCTTACGGTAGTCCACGCAAAAGCGTATTTCCCCATCTGGTTTGGGTACCAGAACCACTGGAGATGCCCATGCACTGGTAGATGGGCGGATTATACCCATCTGTAGCATGTTCTGGATCTCCCGTTCTATAGCAGCTTGGGCATGAGGAGACACTCGGTAGGGTGGGGTTCTGATTGGGTGAGCATTACCTGTATCAATGGAGTGGTATGCCCGTTCAGTCCGTCCTGGGGTGGCTGAGAACAATGGGGCGAAGCTAGTGCACAGCTCCTTGATTTGTTGCCGCTGCAGACGTTCCAGGGTGGTTGAGAGGTTCACCTCTTCCACGCCACCGTCTTTTTTCCCGTCGTAGTAGACACCGTCAGGCCACTCAGCATCATCTCCCTGGACTGTAAACTGACAAACCTGTAAGTCTCTGGAATAGAAAGGCTTCAGAGAATTAACATGGTACACTTTAGGCTTTAGTGAGGAATTGGGAAATGCTATGAGGTAGTTTACAGCTCCCAGGCGCTCTTGGACCGTGAATGGCCCTTCCCATGATGCTTCCATCTTATGGGCCTGTTGCGCCTTCAAGACCATAACCTGGTCTCCTACCTTGAAGGACCGATCTCTGGCATGTCTGTCATACCAGGCCTTTTGCTCTTCTTGAGCATCTTTTAGGTTCTCTCTAGCAAGGGCTAAAGAGTGTCGGAGGGTGCTTTGTAGGTTGCTTACAAAGTCCAGAATGTTAGTTCCTGGAGAAGGCGTAAACCCCTCCCATTGCTGCTTCACCAACTGTAATGGCCCCTTAACCTCGTGACCATACACAAGTTCAAACGGTGAAAACCCTAAACTGGGATGTGGTACAGCCCTGTAGGCAAACAGCAACTGCTGCAACACTAGGTCCCAATTATTGGAGAATTCGTTGATGAATTTTCGTATCATGGCCCCCAAAGTTCCATTGAACCTTTCCACCAGGCCATTGGTTTGATGGTGGTACGGGGTGGCAACCAAGTGATTCACCCCATGAGTTTCCCACAGTTTTTCCATGGTCCCTGCCAGGAAATTAGACCCTGAATCTGTAAGGATGTCGCAGGGCCAACCTACCCTGGCAAAGATGTCTGTTAAGGCCAGGCAGACAGTGTTAGCCCTGGTGTTGCCTAGAGCTACTGCTTCTGGCCATCGGGTAGCAAAGTCCACTAAAGTCAGTACGTACTGCTTTCCTCTGGGCGTCTTTTTTGGGAAAGGGCCCAGAATATCCACAGCTACTCGCTGAAATGGGACCTCAATTATGGGGAGTGGCTGGAGAGGGGCCTTGACCTGGTTTTGAGGCTTTCCCACTCTTTGGCATACCTCACAAGACCGGACATACTTGGCAACATCCTTGCCCATCCCCTCCCAGTGGAAGGACTTCCCCAACCGGTCCTTGGTTCTGTTCACCCCAGCATGGCCACTGGGATGATCATGGGCTAAGCTTAAGAGCTTCCCCCGGTACTTAGTTGGAACCACCAACTGTTTTTGCGGCTGCCATTCTTCCCGGTGTCCACCAGAAAGAATTTCCTTGTATAAAAGTCCTTGGTCTATAACAAACCGGGATCGATTAGAAGAGCTGAGAGGCAGTGGGGTGCTCCGTGCCACCGCCCAAGCTTTATGAAGGCTGTCATCTGCTTCCTGCTCAGTCTGGAACTGTTCCCTTGAGGCTGGGGTCACCAGTTCTTCCTCAGACTGTGGACTTGGGCTTGGTCCCTCTGGAAGCGATGTAGGTGATGGGGTTGTTTCCGTTGCTGGTGTACCGCTCTCCGCTGGTGCACCTGAGGGTATTTCAGGCTCTGGCTGAGCCTTTTGGGTATGGCTGTCTTTTGCGTCTGCCAGTTCTGGCTCGCTGGCGCCTCTGGCGTTGAGTTTGAAGATGTGGTTGCACTTGCTGGTGCTGGTTGCTGTTCCAGTTCCGGGCCTGGGACTGGAGATGCTGTGGCTGTTTCAGTGGTAGGCATGGAATCCGGGTCCACTACCTCTGTCTGGGTCTCTGGTAACACAGACGGGGCCTCTGTGGACTGTTGAGGAACAGGAATGGGTCTGGAAGCTTGCCTGGTTTGGCTACGTGTAACCATTCCCACTCTCTTGGCCCGCCTCACCTGGTTGGCCAAGTCTTCCCCCAGTAGCATGGGGATAGGATAATTGTCATAGACTGCAAAAGTCCACATTCCTGACCAGCCTTTGTACTGGACAGGCAGTTCAGCTGTAGGCAAGTCTACAGCTTGTGACATGAAGGGGTAAATTGTAACTTTGGCCTTTGGGTTGATGAATTTGGGGTCAACGAAGGATTGGTGGATAGCTGACACTTGTGCCCCCGTGTCTCTCCACGCAGTAACCTTCTTTCCACCCACTCTCAAATTTTCCCTTCGCTCCAAGGGTATTTGAGAGGCATCCGGGCCTGGGGATCTTTGGTGTGATGGTGGTGTAATGAATTGCACTCGCATGGTGTTCTTGGGACACTTGGCCTTGATATGTCCCAGTTCATTACACTTAAAGCATCTTCCATCTGATGGGTCACTGGGCCGAGGTGAGTTACTGGAGACTGGTGAGGTGGAAGGGTAGGGTATCTGTGGCTTTACTTGGGTGGTATGTGGGGTCTTTGGCTGTCCTCGGTTGTAGGGTTTATGGTCTGTGTGCCCCCTGGGGTAATTGTTCCCCTTGACAGTAGCTTTCTTGCTTTCTGCCAGTTCCATCCATTTGGCTCCAATCTCCCCCGCCTCAGCGATATCTTTGGGATTTCCATCTTGTATGTACCGTGTGATGTCTTCAGGAACACCATCCAAGAACTGCTCCATTTGTATGAGGAGGTTCAGTTCTTCCAAGGTTTGAATGTTGTTTCCTGTTATCCAGGCCTCATAGTTTTTTGCAATGTAGTAGGCGTGTTTGGGAAATGACACCTCGGGTTTCCACTTTTGGGTTCTGAAGCGCCGACGGGCATGATCTGGGGTTATCCCCATTCGGTATCTGGCCTTGGTTTGAAAAAGTTTATAGTCATTCATTTGCAGCTTAGGCATTTCAGCTGCCACCTCTGCTAAAGGTCCACTGAGCTGTGACCTCAATTCTACCATGTACTGGTCTTCGGGGATGTTGTACCCAAGACAGGCTCTTTCAAAATTTTCCAAGAAGGCCTCGGTGTCATCACCTGCCTTGTAGGTGGGAAATTTCCTGTGCTGTGGAGCAATATTTGGCGCCGGGTTGTTAGGGTTGGCTGGCACATGCAGCCCAGCTTTTGCCAAGTCCAGTTCATGTTTTCTCTGTTTTTCCTTCTCTTCATGTTGTTTTTCCATTTCTTTTTGTTGTTTTTCCATTTCTTTTTGGTGTTTTTCCATGTCTCGGCGGTGGGCCGCCTCTTCTTCTTCTTGCTTCCTTCTGTGGGCCAACTCTTCTTCTGCTTGTTTCCTTCGGTAGGCCACCTCTTCTTCTTCTAGTTTTCTTTTGTGTGCTGCCTCTTGGGCTGCCTGTTCTTATTGGAAGGCTGCCAGTTTCATGCTTTCTTCCTTTTCTTTCATCTCCATCTCTTTTTGTTTTATTTCCAGTTCCTGTTTGTGTTTTTCCATCTCTCGCCTGTGTTCAGCTTCGTTGATTTGTGCTTCGGCCTCAATTTTTGCCTTAGAAGTCATGGTTCCTGTTTTCTTGTGTTGGGGTGCCCTCCGGTGTTTATCTTCTGAACTGCAGGTTCTCTTGCCTCCTGGAGTCTGCCTAGCAACAGTGCTTTTTTCCCTTTCTCTCTCTAGCTAATGTTCAATGAAGGGAAACCAGAAAAACCACTTTATTTGCATGCATATACCAAAGAAAAGAAACCATATAACTTACTATCTGATCTCTTTGTCCTTACACTTAGAAACAAAAGATTAGAAAATAGAACTACTTCTCCAAAGCTCAGAGAAAGCAGGCAGACAGAAAACAAAGACCTCAGACACACAATTCCCTCCACCCAAAGTTGAAAAAATCCGGTTTCCTGATTGGTCCTCTGGTCAGGTGCTTCAGGTGAAAGAGACATTAACCCTTAGCTATCTGTTTATGACAGGCACACTTTCTGTTTCCCCAAAAACCTTCCCTGGGGAACACAGATCCAAACCCCTTGGATCTTAAAACAAGGAGAAATTAACCTTCCCCCCTCCTTTCCCCCCAGACTTTCCCCTCCCTGGGTTGCCTTGAGAGGCTTCACACAGATCCAAACTCCTTGGATCTTAAAACAAGGAGGAATTAACCATCCCCTCTCCTTTCCCCCCACCAACCCCTGGTGAGTTCAGACCCAATCCCCTTGGATCTTAAAACAAGGAAAACCAATCAGATTCTTAAAAAGAAAGCTTTTAATTAAAGAAAGAAAAAAAGTAAAAATTATCTCTGTAAAATCAGGATGGAAAATGCTTTACAGGGTACTCAGATTCATATAGACCAGAGGGACCTCCCCCTAGCCTTAGATTCAAAGTTACAGCAAACAGAGGTGTCATAAACAGATAGCTAAGGGTTAATGTCTCTTTCACCTGAAGCACCTGACCAGAGGACCAATCAGGAAACCGGATTTTTTCAACTTTGGGTGGAGGGAACTGAGTGTTTTTGTCTTTGTTTTCCGTCTGCCTGCCTTCTCTGAGCTTTGGAGAAGTAGCTCTACTTTCTAGTCTTCTGTTTCTAAGTGTAAGGACAAAGAGATCAGATAGTAAGTTCTATGGTTTTCTTTTCTTTGGTATTTGCATGAATATAAGTGCTGGAGTGCTTTGATTTGTATTCTTTTGGAATAAGGCTGTTTATTCAATATTCTTTTAAGCAATTGACCCTGTGTTGTATCATCTAATACAGAGAGAACATTTGTACTTATTTTTCTTTCTTTTTATATAAAGCTTTCTTTTAAGACCTGTTGGAGTTTTTCTTTACTTCAGGGAAATTGAGTCTGTACTCACCAGGGAATTGGTGGGAGGAAGGAATCGGGAAGATTTGTGTGTTGGATTGCTAGCCTGACTTTGCATTCCCTCTGGGGGAATAGGAAAGTACTTTTTGTTTCCAGGATTGGGAACAGAGAGGGAGATTCACTCTGTTTGAATTCACAGAGCTTGTGTCTGTGTATCTCTCCAGGAGCACCTGGAGGGGGGAAGGGAAAAAGAATTATTTCCCTTTGTTGTGAGACTCAAGGGATTTGGGTCTTGGGGTCCCCAGGGAAGGTTTTTCAGAGGGACCAGAGTGCCCCAAAACACTCTAATTTTTTGGGTGGTGGCAGCAGGTACCAGGTCCAGGCTGGTGGCTAAGCTTGGAGGTTTTCATGCTAACCCCCATATTTTGGACGCTAAGGTCCAAATCTGGGACTAAGGTTATTACAAGAGGTAAAAATCCTTCCAGCAAAAAGAAACATTCACAAGTAGAGAAAACAAACATAAGACTAATCCGCCTTGCCTGGCTATTACTTATAATTCTGACAAATGAAAGACTGATTCAGAAAGATTTGGAGAGCCTAGATGTACGTCTGGTCTCTCTTAATCCCAAGAGTGAACAACGAACAAAACAAAAAGCACAAACAAAGACTTCCCTCCACCAAGATTTGAAAGTATCTTGTCCCCCTATTGGTCCTCTGGTCAGGTGTCAGCCAGGTTTACTGAGCTTCTTAACCCGTTACAGGTAAAAGAGACATTAACCCTTAACCATCTGTTTACGATAGCCCCCATCGCTGGAGAATGAGCTGCACCTTGTTACGGGAGCCACAGATGTCTGCAAGGAACTCCCGCAGCTCTTCTTGCAGCGTATCGGGGGCCTTCGGAGGAGGGGCGGTGGTAACGTCCTGTGCTGCCACGTTGTCCCCAGCCGGCACCACTGAATGAGAGTTGCCAGGGGGCAAAGCGGAAGGCTCGGCATCGGTGCCCCCTTCCTGGTCTTCTGGGGGGCCTCCACATCGGTGGAAAGGAGCAGAGCCCAAGCCTTCCACTTGCCCCGTTTCCTCTGCACTAGGGCCCAGCACTCCATGACATCGACCGGGAGCTGGCTAACAGGGGTCAGGTCAGGGAGCAAGGGTGATGGCTCGGGGAGGCAATGGTGGGGTGGCATGAGGGAGGGATCCCGCCGCACCCTCCTCCACAGGCCCCACCAGATCGCAGACAGTGGAGGCGGGGTTCTCCTGCTCCTCTGGGCGGACTGGGGGAGGTACCCCTTCGGCCCAAGTGGGAGCAGTGGTGGGCTGAGAAGGAGGAGGGGCAGCTCCGGGCGCCGGGCAGCCAGGGGCAATGACAGGGCCAGCGCCCTGCTGGAGCTCGGGGGTCCCGGACACTCCTTCTTGCTGAGCTAAGGGGCAGTCCTTCTGGACGTGTCCCATCTCCCAGCAGAGGTAGCACCAGGCCTCTCCCACAGAATAATGCACACAGTAGTGGGCCCCTTCGTAGAGTCTCAGGAAGGACCCCCTGAGCGCCTCTCCACCACGTGCCGCCGGTGGCAGCTGAAGCTGTGCTTGCCCGTGGAACGAGAGAATGTGACAGAGGGCGGGGTCTTTGCAGCCCAGCGGGAGAAGGCTGATGACAGAGATTGGTTTCCCCAGGGTAGAAAGGGTGGGCATCATGGCAGCATTGGGCAGGAAGGGAGGGACGGAGGTCAGGACTAACCGGACACCCAGGTCTTCCAACAGCTCCAAGGGGATGAACATGCCCCCACCACCAGGCCCGTCTCCACCACCTCATGGGCGGTGGCCTCCAATGCTAGAAAAAAAGATGACCTTTCCATACGTTTTGGAGGCTGCCATGATGGCCATGGGCCCCATCACCCTCGCCAACGCTTACACATAGGTCTCCACATGGGGCGAGGTGGGCACAAGGAGGCAATGGACGCCGTGCTTAGTGGTCAAGATGGGGAAGAGACTCCAGCTGCTATAGATGGCTGTGGAAGTAGTGCTCAGGAAAGATGACGTAGTGGCAGGCGGGGGGGCGCCGCCACCTGGGCGTACACCCTGGGGGCCGGGGGAGGGCACCTGCAGAGCTGGTGGAAGGAGCAGCGGATAGGGACGCTGGGTCCAGTGGCAGGGCTGCAGAGGGGGGCAGCCCCTGCCATGGAGGGCCTGGTCTTTTTGGTGGGGCCCTTATCCTTCTTTTTGCCCTGGCCCTTCCTGCCGGCTGGGGGCACTCCCCCAGAATCAGAAGGGGTGAGGGACATGGCAGCAGTGAAGGTCTCCCCGGTGCTCGCCACTGCCGGTGCCCCAGCAGGGGTGGTAGCAGGTTGTTTTGGCAGCGGCGGTTGAGGTGGAGGCCTGAGGGGTCAATGGGGGGACATGCGGAGGGGGGCAGTGGGGTCTGTCTGAGGGTTCTCTCCAACTGTGTCCCCCACCATAATGAGAGTGGGGGAGGACAAACACTGGAGAGGGGGTAGGGAAATGAGGCAACCACCCCTTCCCACTAGGCTGCAAGCAGGGAAGGAGGGCACCGAAAGGAGAGGGCTCGATGCGGGGGGGCTATCAAGGACTTGGGATGGGGCTTCAGTCACCAACTTAGAATGGGGTTCCGGCTCCTCTAGCTGCACTAGGGAATTGGAGGATATAACAACATGGGGGGGGGTGCAGTGATACAGGGGTCAAATAAATAGGGGAGGGGCACAAGCGCATGGGAGGGTACATGGGCACACCATGAGGGGAGGCTCTAATCAGGGCTGGGGGGACCGCAGGGAGAGGGGAACAACTGGGCTGGGAAAGGGGCAGAGGAACCCAGGGGCTGAGGAACCCAGGGGCTGGCTTCAGAGGCTGGGGGGGTGGGCCAACAAAGCAGCAGAGGGAAACGGGCAGGGCAGATAAACAAACTGAAGCTAGGAGGGGGGCTGGGGCAAAGGAGAGGGGCAGAAGGCTGCAAGGGGCAAATGGGGCAGGTAATAAGGGGCAAAGCTTGGGGCTCACTGCAGGGGAGAGGGGGTCAATCTGGGGAGGGATGGGTACATGCACCCATGGGTGCTTGCAAAAAGTCAATTTTGGCCTAGCTGCTGCTTCAGGGCCAAAGGTGGAAACAAGGCGTGGCAAGCCAGGTGAGCAGCTGAGTCCCAGAGGCAGGAGCTGAGCAGGTGGTGAGCAGCCAGTGGGGGTGGTGGAGCAGGCAGCAATGATGGTGGTGGTGGTGGTGGTGAGAGTGGGTGTAGGGGGGGAACACACCACACCCCCTGTGTCCCCACAAACACAATCTAGACCCCCACCACAAGACCACAGTTCAAAAGTTACTCAGTCCTTGAAGGTCTCCTCCATGGTGGTCTGTAGAGCTTCTACATGCTCCCCCCTGGTAGATGGCCCTCTTCTTCTCTTCCTTGGGGCTCCAGCAGCTTCTCAGCAACAAACAAAGCAGCAGCTCTAAGCCACAGTCTGGTCAGGAAGGAAGGACCCTCTCAGGTGGTGATGGTGGTGTCCACAGCAGCAATGGCTGGGGCTGGGGTCCTTCACTCTCCTCCTCTGGGGAGCCAGTAGCCCCCTCAGGGACTGTGGCTGGCACAGCAGCAGCAACTAAGGGTTGAGGGGGCCAGCAGCCAGCCAGCAACTGGTTAGCAGAGAAGGGGGAGGTGGTGTCTGGCTCAGCCAGGGGAGCAGCAGCAGCAGCTCAGGGCCTAGCAACAGTGCCAGCACCAGGCAGGAGGAGGAGGAGGAGCCCTCTCCTTCCTTCCTCCACTGCCCAAGCCAGAGAGCAGCAGCAGAAGAGTGTTAGAAGAGAGAGATCTATTAGTCCTAGATGAAGCAGAGCCCTTTTCCCTGTGTAAGGTAACAGGGTCATTCCAGAACAAGAAGGAACTTGCTGGAACCAATTATGGCAGGCAGGCTAATTAGGACACCTGGAGCCAATTAAGAAGAAACTGATAGAATCAATTAGGATAGGCTGGCTAATCAGGGCACCTGGTTTTAAAAAGGACCTCACTTCAGTCAGTGAGGTGTGTGTGCGCAAGGAGCTAGGAGCAAGAGGCACCAGGAGCTGAGAGTAGGAAAGTGTACTGCTTGAGGATGAGTACAAGCATTACACTGGTCTACAATTTTTGAGAAGTCGTCTGCTTCAGAGATAAAATGTGCTATTTATTATGTATTTTGATGTGCTGAATTCAAATATGACAATTAAAACAACTGATTGGCTACTGTTTCTAAGATATTTAAGTTTTTACATTTTATGTCTATGTATATTGTGTAGATAGTAGAGTTTTAGTCATAAATTGTAAACCTAGGTCTTTTCATGTGTTTATGGTTGCTTTACATGATAATAGTTCACCTGTCCTGTTTATGTAACACTTTAAAAATCAGCAAAAGGGTTATATAAATAAAATTTATTATGAAACAAAAGGCAAAAAACTATTATGTACATAGTTTAGTCCTATTCAGTGTCTACTCGGCGCTTCTTGGCTTGTCTCTTGTATTCATTAAATGGAGCATCTCTTGTCACTGTCCAGCAATAGTCTGCAAGCATTGATGGGCTCCATTTGCCCTGATAGCCTGCCAGGAGATTCCACTGCTGTAGTCTGGAGCCCAACAGTTCTGCCTTACTCTTGGGTAGTTCCAAATCCCTGACAAGGTCATTCAGTTCACCTTGAGGTGTGGTTCAGAGGAGGAGGATGGGAGAAAATGTGGGTCCTGTGAGATTGATGGTTCAGGACCAGAAGTTTCATCCTCTTCCTCGTCTGACTCAAGTGAGAATGATTCTGGTGCATCAGGAACCGGCAGTCCTTCTCCGCGGGGTACTGGGCATATAGCTGATGGAATGTTTGGATAATGCACAGTCCACTTTTTCTTCTTTGACACACCTTTCCCAACTGGAGGCACCATGCAGAAGTAACAATTGCTGCTATGATTTGTTGGCTCTCTCCAAATCATTGGCACTGCAAAAGGCATAGATTTCCTTTTCCTGTTCAATCACTGGCGAAGATTTGTTGCACAAGTGTTGCAGCATATGTGTGGGGCCCACCTCTTGTCCCAATCTCCAATTTTACAGCCAAAAGAAAGGTGATAGGCTTTCTTAACCAGAGTGGTTATACTGCGCTTTTGTGATGCAAAAGTCACTTCACCACAAACATAGCAGAAGTTATCTGCACTGTTCACACAAGTACGAGGCATCTCTGCTCACTTTGGCTAAACAGAAATGTGTCCCTTTGCAAAATCAAACACTGACAAATAAGAGAGCACGACACTGTATGATTTCTAGAACTGATATAGGGCAATTTGTTCAGCAGAGTGATGTAAGCTTCGTTATGATTGCATCATCCATGACTTCTAGGAATAACATGATGCAATTCATATCATGTATGATGCAATACCAGCTTCAGATTGCATCATTCATTGTTTTGCCTCAAAAGCAAGTACTGTCCAAACCCAGTCATAGATTTATTCATAGATCCAGTCAAAGATGTATTTTAGTCATTTCTGGTTTAAATTGAGATCCCTTCCCATTATAACTCACTTATCCTCCACCATTCCCAAGTCAAGGGTCGTATATACTGACCCAATAGCATATCCTGAAAACTAGAGCCAGTCAACAATTTTAAGCATCATTTTCATTCTCAGTGACCCAGAATTAGTAAAGTTGGACTACATTTATTTCAGAAGCATTTTGGCTGTAGAGCAGTGTTATCAGACACCAGAAGGAAGAACCTGTGGTGAGACCAAAGAAGGTGTTGGGAGGAGGCCATGGAGAAGTAGCCCAGGGACTTGTAGCTGTCACACAGCTGTTACAGGAGACACTGTAGACAGCTGCAGTCCACAGGGCCCTGGGCTGGAACCTGGAGTAGAGGGTGGGCCAGGGTTTCCCCCATCCTCCCAACTCCTGATCAGACACAGGAGGAATTGACCTGGACTGTGGCTTCTACCAGAGGGGAAGGTCTCTGGTCTGTTCCCTGACCCACTTGGTGGATCAGCGGAGACAGCTACGATTGTTCTTCTTTTCCCCATGCTGGCCAGTGATGCCGTTAGCTGAGTGAACGGCAGATGTAAGCCATGAAAGTGGCCAAACTGAGGGCTGCTGTGAATCTCTGAGGCGAGCAAATCCGCCAATAAGTGCAGGACCCACCAAGGCAGAGGAGGAACTTTGTCACATAAGTCACTGGGACCAGAGGCCATTCACCCAAGAGTTCTGAAAGAACTCAAATGTGAAAATTGTGGAACTATTAACTATGGTTTGTAACCTGTCCTTTAAATCAGCTTCTGTACCCCATGACTGGAAGATAGCTAATATATCACCTGAAAATCCAAATGTTTTCTTCTCCTTAAATAAAGAAAAGAGACAGTCTACTTTTAAAAATAAAAGAATTAACCTTTGGTACAGAACCTGCACAAAGATGTCTGATGGAGCTGGGCAATTGGGTCACTTCAATATTTCTGAGCCTGCTCCATAGGAGTTCCTATTTTCTAACTGGAAACAAACATGCTTATGTTCTGTTCTATAGATGGTCAATAATTATTCAGCTAGGTTGGAAGATTCCTCCTTTCAGTGATTGCAGGTTCACAAATTTTCTCTCATGTCATTGACCAGATCTCTAGCTTAAACCAGTCACAGACACTTGTCTCCTCATTCATTCCTTGTAGATAGTATCAAAAATAATAATCACAGATAAGCAGTGGTATTTCCTTGTGATGATAATATAGTGTGATATGTGCATGGCATTTCAAAGTCAGATTGGTAGAATCCGGCAAGAAGCACATGTGTATCTCCTAACTTCATAAGCTGACATTCCAACTGATTAATAAATGGGTAGTCTTTGTGTTATTGTTCACTTCTTAAATGAGCACATGATGGGTTAAGCACATACCACATATACCTTAAACTGAATGAGCTGCGATTTCTGTCTGTACTACTGCTTGCCAATACAGAAGAGACTCGTATTGTCGAAGCAAGCATACTAGGCAAAAAACTATTTATTTGTATAGGGTTGGCAAAGTATGCATCTTTACATGTTAAAACACAGTGTTAAAAGTGTACATGTACAATTATTATTACGTTCAAAGTCTGAAGGCAAACTGTAATTAACACAAACAACTTTGGACACATCCTCCTTTTATCTATATTTACCAACGAAATGTGTTTATGGCCTTTGGTCATTGAACAAATATGCTGCAGTGTTCCCAACATGGAAAATTAATAGGCTTTATACTAAAAGCAGATCTAGTGACTTCAAGGACTTCTCAGTTTCAAAGGGAAATGTAGTTAAATGTAGAAACTGCAGTGGCTGTCTGAGTAGAACTGGAATGAAAACAGCATAAGGGCAAGGGTGAAATTAGAATCAGAGCAATGATAATTCCTTAATTTTCTGGAGTTGTGCAAAGCAAGATTTCATGGAGTCCAGCTGAGTTATAACAATAATGCAATGCACTTTTCAGGTGCTCTTTACAATGGACCCTGGGTGCTTTACAATTCAGCACAATTAAGAGCAGCTTCAAACAGCCTTCCTGATGGTTTTAAAAAAGAGAGGATACAGCTTTTTGCATGTGAAAATCAAGTTCTTTCAAACAGACATGGAGTGGCAACACTAATGGCCCAAATTCCAGACATGTCTGAATTATATCCAGGGCAATTCAATAAATGTATAGGCTTTGACCCTTTAAAAAAAGGGCTAGCTAAACATGGGGCAGGCAAAACAGAAAGCAATTTAGGCACAGTATCTTTAAGCAACACTTCAATGTCAATGAAGACATATTAACACCAGGGTCAGGACCAGATTAACTCTCTTGTGGACCTGGGTCTATTAGATTTTGTGGGGCCTCTCTATACAAGTCTTTTTCCTTGGAAGGAGTTTGGTCCAGGAGGGGTCTGGGGAAGGGTATTGGGGAACAGGATGGGGTTCAGCGTTGGGGAGAGAGTTGGGATGCAGGAGGGGGTGCAGGGTCTGAGACAGAGTTGGGGCGCAGGAGGGTGATTCTGATCTGGGGCAGGGGGTTGAGGTGAAGGAGGAAGTGGGAGGTGCGGGCTCTGGAGGGGAGGTGCTTACCACAGGCAGTTCCCAGCCGGCAGCACAGCAGGGCTCAGGCAGGCTGCCTGCCTGCCATAGCTCCATGCCGCTCCTGGATGTGGCTGGCTTCTGACACGTGTCTGTGGCCCCTGGGGGAGGGGGAAAGAATGTCTCCGTGCACTGCCCATGCCCACAAGTGCCACCCCTGTAGCTCCCGTTGGCCAGTATCCGTCCCCCTCACTGCGCCAGGGGCTGCAGAGACATGCCAGCAGCCAGCCGCTTCCGGGAGCGGCGTGAGGCCACGGCATGCAGGCAGCCTGAATGCCTCTTTTAGCAGCCTGGAGATGCTGCCTTGTGATTTATTTTTGTGGGGGCCCCTTGAGCTGGGGCCCTGGGCTGCAGCCCCTAAAGCCCCTGCCTTAATCCGGCCCTGACCAGGGTAATGTAATCCAATACACCCAGACCTCAGTAATAATTGGAATTGTAGCACTGAGTGTCAGCCATAGTCTCCAAACAGAGAAGGATGGAAGAAAAGTAAATAATTAGTTACAGCGATCAATACTAGAAGTGATGAAAACATTAAATAACCTCTCTCCATACTTGGGGATCGAGTGTAAATCTCACATGAAAACTCGCTTTCCACAAAGTCTGAAATCACCACCTCCACCTGATGAGGAGTTAAAATTGTGAAGTTAATCTGGAGATCAGGTTTAGTAAATCCCAATCCTTTCCCCACTTTCCAGTTGATGTAGGGGATGGGAGAGTGATGCTCTGATAGTACAAGCAGGAGATCAGAGCAGCAGCCCCACAGACTCTCAGCCTCTGCTGAGACTATGCCTGTGGAAGTAGGGAATGGGGAATACACAGTCATAGGAAGGGTGGCTTCTTAAATGTTGCCAGGAAAGAATGTGTAATTTCCTAAGCACCCTGCTTCCTACCCTGTCATTTCAACCCAGAGTCAGCTTCCAAAATTTTCACTTCCCAGCCTCTTGTTCTATGCGTCTTGCTTCATCTTTTCTGCACCACAAACATGTCTTTGAGTCAGAAGAGTGGCTGGGTAGGTGTCGTGTAGTGGGGACTGAAAATTGCAAGCTATCACTTCAAGTGTGTGTGTGTGTGTGTTTTCTTGGTCCTGCTTGCAGGCTAGAGGGCTCTGTAGCAAAGCATGCAATTAGTCGGTCTAGGGAGAACCAGCATAAAGCAAGGTGAGATACATTGTGCCTGTCTGACTTTGGGAGCAACCTATTTTCTCTCTCTTTCTGTTTTTCTGTTCTTGTGTCTTAGCATTTTAAATTCTGAGAAATAAAGTAGTAGTATGAAGCAACCTTCCAGAAAAAGTATTTACGTGTTTGTTTTTTTCAACATAACAGTAGGCAGCAGCTGGCAAAAAACAGGAAGTTAGGTATTAAAAGCTTTAACAGCTACTGGTGCTGCTGGAAAGGGAATAAGGCATTATGAGATTAAAAGCTTCTTCTCCTGCTTTTCCAGCATATTTGAAGCAGCAGTCAGAGTCACTGAGACAGAGCCAGCTGTTAATTCCTGCCTCTTTCCTTGCTCCTCCTGCCAGTGCTGGTGCTCCATGATTTTCCCTCCCTCACATGTCATTGTGCCCCCCTTCTGCCTCTACCTTCTTTCTCCATAGACAGAGAAAATCAGCAGGGTTTGGGAGTGGGACCCAGCCTTGTATTTTATTGTGTCCTATTTGGGCCTTGTCTACCCTGGTGGCAGCATGTACGGTATGTCTAGGCATACACCACAGAGAAAAACTTCATCCACAATGTGATGTGTCGCTACACGTCATTGAAAGGCTCCAGCAGAGGTCAAAGGCTCTGGCAATGTGGACTTGCCAGAGCCCTTTCCAGCGACCAGAGTCTTTTGCTGCAGTGGGGAAAGGCTGCAGCAGCTCCCTGTGGCGGGAAAAGGCTCCAGCAGTGGGGAGGCAGTGGGACACTACACTGCTAAAACTAGCTGTGTAGATCAGGAAGGCACGGCTTTAGTTTATAAAGAGCTGTGTAGGATGTACATCCTAAGGTTCTGGAAAGTCTTTACTCTTCCTGTCTAAGCCATGCCTCACTGTCTACACTGCTATTTATACCTGTGCTATGGCGGCATTCAGCATGTATACTCTACATGACTCCATAAGTGTAGACGTAGCTTGGATATGCTACTTGTGATGTTATCAGAACATTAATCTCCCAAATCCTACCAGGAAGTGCAGTAGAAAGGTTTGGATTTATTAAAATCAACCTCCAAATTATCAATTTTAAAATTAAAAAACAAACAAATAAATCCCAAGCTGTAGCCCTGTGTTTCCTGGAAAGTGTGTTGCTTGTGTAAGTGACACTGTAAGCACAAGTCTCAGTTTGACAGCATTAACAAAGTTACTTTTTCAAAAAGCTGGTAAGGTGATAAATGTAAATTGCCTTATGGTATCACAGAAGTTAGAGATGGAAAAGGCAGATCAGGCCAGCTACACTCTCACTGCCAGGGTAAAACTATTTCCTATCGTACATTTGTTCATGCTCTGGCCACTCTTATCTTAAATGTACCAAATGATGCCACTTCCACCAGTTCCTTGAAAAGATTATTCTCTAGCCTACTGGAGCTCATAGGACGTTTTATTCATTTTTAGCCTACATTTCCCTTTCTTAATTACATCACGTTATTCCTAGTTACTTCTACCAACCTAAATATTTTGTCTTCTACCTCATAGTTTAGACCACTGAAATAGTTTTACACACTTATGTCCTTTCTTCATCATCACTTAGCTTTCTTTTTTAATCCTCACCTATAAAAAATAAATCCCACCAGTCCCCTAAGTATTTTTGTTGCACTTTTCCCCAATTTTTCAATTTTTCTGGAGCAGTGCTTAGAACTGAATACAGCTTTCCATTCCATGGACAGTCACACTGGGGACAATCACTGGGCACAATGCATTCCAAAGCTATCTTCGCTTTTCTTTTACAGCCACTCCAGATGCAGACTCATGTCCTATACCTCTTTATATATTACTATTTTTTAATGCATTTAGTAAGGCATAGAGAGAGAGAATGATGGGGTGGCTGGACAAGAGTGATGGATGGAAGAGCACAGACAGAATGGAAGGAGATAGAAAGAGGAAGAAAAAGCAAATGAGAAGTTATGGGAAAGTATGAAGAAAAGGGAAATAAAGGTGGAGTTGCCTACAACCCATGGCAAGCTTCTTAGTCAATTTGCTCAGCAACGAGAAGTTAGATATTAGGTGACAACTTCAGAAGTCAATTGTGTTAAGCAATGGTTTCTAAAATCCTGGGGTAAAACTGGAATAATTGAATGGTGAATCAGGTCCATGGTATTCAAGGAGTGGCCCCTGGCTTTATTCCTTAACTTTCTGTGTTCCACAAGGTCCTGCAGTTTTGGAATGGATCTGATGTGCAGCTGAGGAAGGCAGTATGATGACTGAATAAAGCCATTTGAGGACTATGACGATATCTGATTAAAATATGACCATATAGATCATTGTTGCAGCCACTGTTATATATTGGCAGCAAATATTGTACAAAGGTTGTTGAGTAAGATGTCTATGAAAAGGTAAAGATGTGCTGGTTATGATTAGGCTATCTGTATGCATGTATCACTTTTGTATTTAAAGTTAGAAGTATTGGCTCTATACCTGGATTTCAAACATTGGCTCCTGGGGTAATGCCCCTAAAGTAATCAGCCAAATATGCCATGTAAGATATCTGCAAAAATGTTATAATTTGCCAGATATGATAATCTTGTTTATATGTTTGTATCACCTTTGTATTATGAGTTATAGATATGTATGTATGTCTATATTTCAAACTTCTGCTATGCTTCAGGGTGACACCCCAGACTGTTTGTCATCAGTACTGCCTAGTCTGCTTGATGGCCCATTAAGGACCATCAGCTATACAACTGACCCCTTCAGAGAAGGCAGATATGCCTTTTAACTCAGCAAAGTATGCAGTGACATGCCTATGGAGAGAACTCTAAGGCCATGTCTACACTTACAGTTTTGCAGCGCTGGTAGTTACAGCTGTGTTCGTACAGCTGTGTAGGGCCAGCGCTGCAGTGTGGCCACACTGACAGCTACCAGCGCTGCAGTGCGGCCACATTTGCAGCACTTGCAGCACTGTTGGGAGTGGTGCATTGTGGGCAGCTAACCCAGCATTCAAGTGGCTGCAATGTGCTTTTCAAAAGAGGGGGATGGAGTGGAATCTGACAGGGAGCGTGGAGGAGACAGACAGAATGGATTTTTGGAGTTGACACTGTTCTCAGCTCCCTGCCTTGCAAGTTCTAAGGACTGGAAGACACACAGTGCTTACCTTCAATCATTTTAAAAGTTCTAACTCCCTTCCCCCACTCCTCTCTCATTCACTAAATGCAAATTATGTACTGCTAAGTACCCGTCAGACCAGATAAGCAACTGCTCAACATGGACTTCCCCCTCCCCCTCTGCCGTGTGAGCGTGCTGTTTCTCTCTTCAAGCAAACAGCTGTGAACATTCCAAAGTAATTCCCCTGCCTGCCTCCGCTCGCTCAGCAAGCAGGAGCTGTGTTTGTTTTTTAAATAAGCAGTTTGGCTGAACTCCGAGCTCTCCCTTTCTTCCGGTTTGTTGTGGACAGGAATTCTGGGATACATCCTTATACCCCGGAGGTCAGTAAAAGCGCTGGTGGGCGTCCACACTTGCTGACCAGCGCTGGATCACCAGCGCTGGAATCCCTACACCCGAGGCTCGACCGGGTGTACAGCCAGCGCTGCAACCAGGGAGTTGCAGCGCTGGCCGTGCTTTGCAAGTGTGGCCACATCCTAAGTTGCAGTGCTGTAACCCCCTCATCAGCGCTGCAACTCTCTACTGTAGCCATGGCCTAAGGCTTCCAAGGCATGTGCTGGGCAGCTTGTGTGTGAAACAATAGAAGCACAGGCCCCAGGGAAAGAGACTATAAAAGGCAGCTGCATCTTCTCCATTTTGTCTTCAATCCTGCTTCTTACCTCTGGAGGAAGTTTGCTACAAACTGAAGCTCTGAACAGTGGACTGAATGACCTATCCAAGCTGTGGATATACTTCAGAGACTTGACTTAAACCAGCAGTTTATTCCATCACTGCTACAAACCTGAGCCAAGAACTTTGCCATTACTGTATGTAATTGATTCCTTTAACCAATTCTTTCTTTCTTTCAATAAATCTTTAGATTTTAGTTAATAGGAATTGGCCGTAGCATATATCTGGGTAAGTTCTGAAACATTCATGAATCTGGGAGGTAATGTGTCCGATCCTTTGGCAGAGATAGAACCTTTTCTTTTATATAATGAAATAACATGTACAGAATTTTTCATCATATTTGACGTGGCCAGAGGCCTGAGGTTGGATCACTTTAATGGAACTGTGTTGTTTGGACTTCTGAGTAACCAGTGAGGTAATAAAGAAACTGTTTTGTGCTGGCTCGGTGAATCTAAGTATTGGAATATCCATCAGCTCTTGGAGGCTTGGCTGCCCCATCCTTTGCAGTTCACCCGAATTGAGTGACCACAGCTGACTCCCCACTAGGACCCCAGTCACAAGGACATTGCTGTGAATAGAATTTTGATTACACTAAGAATTCTCTTTACAAAATGGCTGTTAAGGGAAACAAATGCTAATTTATTGGAAACTGGGTGTTCAATCAAGAAAATGAAGATTGGCAGCAATGCACTGAAAGATTGCATTGTTGTTTTAGTGAAAAAGATTATATAAAGGATCAAACAAATTAATCTCCCCCTCAGTGTCCTTAGTAATAAAGACCTTCTGTATTGCAAGGGGGGAAAATATCTTTTATTGCTTCTTTATGAGGCATAAGACAGCCTCTATTTCTTTTTTTCCAATAATTAAACAGATATAGAAACTTCCCATTTTTTTCTCTTTAGCTGTATACCGTAGTAATACAAAAGGAAAGACACTCCTTTGTAGTTCGCCCATACAAAGCCTTATGCACTATTTGAGTTCCACTTAAGATGGGGCTTAAGTAGCACTGAAAGGGAGCATAGATCCTTATGAAGACCTACTGCAAAGGGTTGAATTTCAGCCATAACAAGGGATGTCCAGTCTTCATTTTCTTATATAGTTTGCATAAGGATTAGCACAGGAATAGCTACAGCACAAAAGGCTGAAAGCTGAATGAAACGATACTTTCTCCGGCTTTAACTGAAGGAGAGGGGAATTTTAAGAGATTTCTTACCCTTAGCTGTTTGGATTTAGATCTAAACTGGTTTTAACAACAACAACAAAGCAAAGAATTGTATAGACTGCCTAACCATCCCTTCTCCTCTAAACTGAGGACTAGGAAGGTGCTGCTTAGGTTTCAAGATAGTGTGACATCATTATCCCACTTGTTCTCCAGTCCCTCAGAGCAAACAAACAGAGACCTCTCTCGACATGATATTACTAATCTTATGATAAAATCTTACTAATAAAAAAATCAGGAAGAAAAAAAACTAATTTTGGAAGGGAAACGAATACAACATGAGGAAACAAAGGGCACAAAGTCCATTTTCTTTTAGCTTTCCAGGTCACCTTCAAGCAGTTTATTGCAACCTCAGAAGCTATAACAGACAGCTTCATAAGATTTGAAAAATATCTTAGGAGACCACTACAAACTGAAGCTAAGCATTTTGTACAAAGATTCAAATCCCACAGAAGTGGAAACATGCAAAAGGAGCTATCTATGTGGCATAACACAATTGTGAATGAATAGTGTGTGCTTAGATGTGCTCTAAAATACATTCTACATGATAGACTGATTTGTGGCATCAATAATCATCTAATTCAAAGACTTTTGCTGTCAGAGGTGGATTTTATCTGGAAAAAAGCAGAATTAGCAAAAGAACAGAAATGGCAGCAAAAAACTGTGACTCAAATAGAGTCAGTTAAGAATAAAAGATGCAATTCAAATCAGAGGCAGCAGCTTAGACTTCTGCAAAGCATTTCTGGTGAAAAGAGGCTTGTTTTGCAATTATTTATAAATTTAGGCTGGCATAAAGCCACTTAGCCAGAAAATGCAAGAGGCAACAGGACTTGGAATAACTGTCTCAAGATGTTGCTCTATCTAGAAATATTTGCAAAATATGAAAGCAGAGAAGCCTTGATTGAAGTTGGAATGCAGACAGACTGGAAATGATACACACTAACCATTATAGGAAGTGTAGTGCTAGTGTAGGTACTGTGACAAAGTTCCTCCTCTACCTTGGTGGGTCCTGCGCTTATTGGTGGATTTGTTCACCTCAGTGATCTTCCCCTCTTGTGGAACCCACAGTCTGGGTCAGCTCCTCCTGTGTCTGATCAGGAGTTGGGAGGTTTGGGGGGGGCCCAGGGCCCTGTGGATCACAGCTGTCTATAGTGCCTCCTGTAACAGCTGCATGACAGCTACAACTCCCTGGGCTACTTCCCCATGGCCTCCTCCAAACACCTTCTTTATCCTCACCACAGGACCTTCCTCCTGGTGTCTGATAATGCTTGTCCTCCTCAATCCTCCAGCAGTACACTCTCTCACTCTCAGCTCCTTGCCCTCTTGCTCCCAGCTCCTCACACATGCTCCTTCTCCTCTGGCTCCTCCCTGCCTGACTGGAGTGAGCTCCTTTTTAAACCAAGGTGCCCTGATTAGCCTGCCTTGATTGGCTGCAGGTGTTCTAATTAAAGTAGCTATCTCTACTGCCTTCTAGAAAGATTTTAATTGGCCTCAGGTGCCTTGATTAACCTGGAGCAACTGCCATTTGGTTAGCAGGGTACTAGGGATTTGTTTAGCCTGGGGCTAACATACCTGTTTCTCAGTACTTTACTGTAGCCATCTGGTCTTGCCCCATCACATATCCCCCCCCTCTGCTCAACACCATAGGGTTGGGCAATTTGGGACGCCAGGCAGTGTGCTTGTGAAAGACCATCAGCGTTGCTGTGGTGGCATCCAGCCCTGTGCCGTATGCGGAACTGGAATGGTTGAAGGGACAAGAACCACCTGGAGACCCTTGCATTTTTTTCCTTATTTCTCTACATCCACTGAAGAGGTGCATGGTCTGTCACAAGAGTAAATCGCCTGCCTAAGAGGTAATAACACAGTGTCTCCATGGCCCATTTGACAGCAAGGCATTCTCTCTTGACTACTGCATATTTCTGTTCTCTTGAGAGCAGTTTTCTGCTTAGGTAGAGGATTGGGTGTTCTTCTCCAATCATTTGCAACAGAACCGCCCCCAACCCCACCTCGGAAGCATCTGTTTGCAAAATAAATTCCTTGGTTAAGTCCGGGGCTATGAGTATGGGGTCATTACAGAGAGCTGTCCGAAGGTCTATGAATGCCCTCTCTGCTGCGTCGGTCCACTTCACCATGTCTGGATCTCGGGCCTTCCCCAGGTCCATTAGAGGACTTGCCCTACTGGCGAAGTGGGGAATAAAACGTCAGTAGTAGCCTACCACACCTAGGAATGCACGGACTTGCTTCTTTCGGGTGGGCTGGGGCAAGTTTTGAATCACCTCTAGCTTATTAGTTTGGGGCTTCACTATACCCCTTCCTACAATATATCCCAGGTACTTAGCCTCTGCTAGTCCTATGGCGCATTTAGCGGGATTAGCGGTGAGGCCAGCCCTCCTTAAGGTGCGTAGTACAGCCTCAACTTTCTCCAAGTGGGTTCCACAGTCTGGTGTATGGATGATGACATCATCTAGGTATGCGGCTGCATAACTAGTATGGGGTGCAGCAGCTTATCCATGAGGCGCTGGAATGTGGCTGGGGCCCCATGTAGCCCAAAAGGGAGGACTGTGTACTGGAATAGCCCGTCCGGGGTGGAGAACGCTGTATTTTCTTTAGTTTCTTTGGTCAGGGGAATCTGCCAATACCCTTTTGTCAGATCCAGTGTAGTCAAGAATCGGGCACTACCCAGTTGGTCAACCAGTTCGTCGATGCATGGTATGGGGTATGCATTGAATTGGGATACTTCATTCAGTCGGTGAAAGTCATTACAGAATCTCATGGTACCACCAGGTAAGGCACTAGAACTATTGGACTGCACCACTGACTGTAGGATTCTTCAATAACGCCTAATTCTAACATTTTCTTTACTTCAGCCTTGATTTCCTCTCTTTCGGCTGCTGGGATTTGGTAGGGTCTCAGTGTTACCTTGGCTCCGGGGATCGTGCGGATATGGTGATAGGTCTCAGTCGTCCGCCCCGGTTTTGTAGAGAACACATCTCGACTGTGATTAATCATGTCGGCTGCGTCAACCTTTTGATTTGGTGTCAAGTTGGGTGATATCCTCACTTGCTCGTGTAAGTTAACCTTCTGGGGAAGGGTCTCCAGGGTGATTAAGCATGCCTCTCGATCATGCCAAGGTTTTAGAAGATTGATGTGGTAAATTTGCTCAGGTTTCCTGCGGCCTGGCTGCCGCACCTTATAGTTTACCTCTCCCACGGCTTCAATCACTTTGTAGGGTCCCTGCCACTGGGCCAACAGCATGTTTTCTGCTGTGGGCACCAGGGCCATTACTCGATCCCCTGATTGGAACCATCGAAGCTTTGCTTGGTGGTTATAATGGGTTCGTTGGGTCTCCTGTGCTTTCTCCAAGTGTTCCCGTGCAATGGGTGTAACTCGAGCTATCCGATCCCTCATCTGTAGTACATGCTCTATTATGTTCCTTCCGGGATTTGGTTCCTCTTCCCAGGCTTCTCTGGCTATATCCAATATGCCCCGGGGGTGGCGCCCATATAGTAGTTGGAGAGAAACCTGTGGAGGCTTGTGGGACTTTCCGGATGGCAAACATGAGATAAGGCAATAGGGTATCCCAGTCTTTCCCATCCCGGCTCACCACTTTCCTGATCATGGCCTTGAGGGTCCTATTGAACCTCTCCACAAGGCTGTCTGTCTGTGGGTGGTATAAAGAGGTCCGTAGGGCTTGTACATGGAGCAATGAACAGAGATCTTTCATCAACTTGGACACAAAAGGTGTCCCTTGATCAGTCAGTATCTCCTTGGGTAGCCCAACCCAGGAAAAGATCTGTAGTAGCTCCTTAGCTATTGTCTTGGAAGCTGTGTTGCATAAGGGAATGGTTTCTGGGTACCGGGTTGCATAGTCTAGTACAACCAGAACACGTTGGTGGCCCCGAGTTGTCTTCTCTAGGGGCCCAATCAGATCCATGGCTATGCGTTCAAATGGCCAGAAGAACCTCCGCAGGATCCTGGCCTGGGTTTTCTCTACCCCTAGGTGTCCTCCAAACAGGTGACTATGGTCGAGGCTCAATATGGCTTTTTGATGTTTTTGTGACACCAGAAGTCGATGTATTTCCTGCTCCTGCATTTGCACCACATGGTACAGGAGAGCTTTCTTCACTATAAAGTAGGGTCCTGGACCCTGGACCTTCCCCTCCACTGGTGTCCCATCTATCTCAGCCACCTCTTTCCTGAGGTTATCATATCTAGGGTCCTCTGCCTGGTCCCTCCCGAGAGTCTCTCTCCCAGGACTAACCTGCCTGAGCTCCCAAGGGCCAGCTTCTGTTTCTTCCAATGGCTCATCACCATTATGGCTGGGGCCAGCCTCCGGCTCACCTTCCATGTTGGTAGTTTCTCTGATGACTGCTCGTGTCCATCTGCCTACTAGTGCGGTCTTCTGGCCCTGGGTCAGGATCCAGGTTCCCAAGGTCCTTCGCAGCCTTCCTTTCTTTTTTTGTCTTCCGGGCCTTTTGAGGGGCTGAGAATAGATCCTGAGAAAACTGAAAACATTGGTGGTTGACGTTCCCCCAACGATGAGTCGCTGCCAGCAGGGTCCCCATCTCCCTCCGGCCTCTCTGGGGGGAATAAATTATCAAACCCTGGATAGTCCCTCCCAATGACTACAAGATATGAGCATTTAGGAACTATGCCCACTGTAACCTCAATGGGGTTCCCCATAACCTCTGTCTCCACTGGGATGGTGGGGTAATGGCTCACGGCCCCATGCACGCATGCCACTGCTACTCGTTTGGCTTGTAGCAGCTGGCTACTTTTTACCAGTTTACCCAATATAAGAGTGATAGCACTCCCCGAGTCCACAAGCACTGTAGTCTCTACTCCATTTATCTTCACCGGCCTGGTGTAGTTATGCGGGGCTAATGCAACGCCCGCAAGGTGGATAAGGGAGCATGGGACTTCCCAGTCCCCCAAGTTGCATTGCATAGGCTCCTCGGTGCTGGGAAACTATGCTATCATGTGTCCCCACTCCCCACATGCATAACACCTATAATTGTTTCTAATCATTCCCCTATCATGTCGGTTAGGGGGTTTAGTCTCAGGGTTTCCCCCACTCAAGCCAATCCCTTCCTTCTGGGATCTCCGCTGGTTTTTGGCTCCCCTCTTCCTCCACCTAGGACTCCCCAGGGGTTTGGCTGCCTCACCTTCCGGGGTTGGGTGTTTGCTACGAAAGGGGCTTTCCCTGGGTAGTAAGGTCAATTCCCTGGCTGTCATACGTCTTTCTACCAGCGTGATCATCTCCTTGTAGGTGGACGGATCGTTCTGGCCTACCCATTTGCGAAGATCTGGTGGCAGTGCCCTCATTTATCGATCGATGACCAGAACCTCTAATATCTCTTCCGGATTCCAGGACTCTGTTTGCAACCACTTTCGTGCAAGATGGATGAGCTCATACAGTTGGGACCGTGGGGTTTTGTCTTCCTGGTACTTCCACTCGTGATACCGCTGGGCCCGCACTGCAGTCGTTACCCCAGATCTGGCCAGGATCTCTGCTTTCAGCTGGAGGTAGTCTGCTGCAGCCTCTTCAGACAGATCATGGTAGGCCTTCTGGGCCTCCTCACACAGGAATGAGGCAAGGATGCCAGACCACTGATCTCTAGGCCAGGTCCCCTTAGGGCTGTCCTCTCAAAGGCCAGAAGGTATGCCTCTACATCATCCTCCCGTGTCATTTTCTGCAGCCAATGGCTGGCCCATATGAGCAGCGTCCCATCATGGCCATGGTTCAGCTCTGTAAGGATCTTTACCTGATTTACCGGTTCCCGCAACATAGCTCGGTCTTGAGAAGCCTGGTCCATCAGCAGGCGATTAGTCTCTTGCTGCAGCCGCACTGCCTCCTGTTGGGCAGCTGCCTGAACACGGGTAGCCTCCTGCTGCGCCACTGTGGCTTGTATCAGTGCCCTCACTACGTCATCCATTGTGGTGAAAAAAAAATAAACCCTCTCCTTTTTTTTTTTTTAATCACATTCCTTTTTTCCGCCGTGCTGTGCACACCAAATATCCCACCTCTGACACCAGTTGTGACAAAGTTCCTCCTCAACCTTGGTGGGTCCTGCGCTTATTGGCTGATTTGTTCACCTCAGTGATCTCCCCTCTTGTGGAACCCACAGACTGGGTCAGCTCCTCCTGTGTCTGATCAGGAGTTGGGAGGTCTGGGGGGGAACTCGGGCCTGCCCTCTACTCTGGGTTCCAGCGCAGGGCCCTGTGGATCACAGCTGTCTATAGTGCCTCCTGTAACAGCTGCATGACAGCTACAATTCCCTGGGCTACTTCCCCATGGCCTCCTCCAAACACCTTCTTTATCCTCACCACAGGTCCTTCCTCCTGGTGTCTGATAATGCTTGTCCTCCTCAATCCTCCAGCAGTACACTGTCTCTCTCTCACACTCACTCTCACTCTCACTCTCATCTCCTTGACCTCTTGCTCCCAGCTCCTCACACACTCTCCTTCTCCTCTGGCTCCTCCCCGCCTGACTGGAGTGAGCTCCTTTTTAAACCTAGGTGCCCTGATTAGCCAGCCTTGATTGGCTGCAGGTGTTCTAATTAAAGTAGCTATCTCCACTGCCTTCTAGAAAGATCTTAATTGGCCCTAGGTGCCTTGATTAACCTGGAGCAACTGCCATTTGGTTACCAGGGTACTAGGGATTTGTTTAGCCTGGGGCTAACACACCTGTTTCTCAGTACTTTACTGTAGCCATCTGGCCTTGCCCCATCACAGTACTAAATAGGAATTTATATATTTTGGTTCCAAAGGTCTTGCTTTTGTCTGATGTGGAATGAAAACAATTTTAGAAAGCTCAAAATTTTATTGAAAAAATTTATTGTTTTACAGCCTGTGATGGGTTCCCCTCCCCTTTGGGGTGCTGCCTGGAACTGGGGTACCACTAAGCCCCACTCCCCAGTCCACCAGCCTGGGCTCCCACTCACCCTGTAATGCTGTGGCAAGCTGCAGACACACTTCTGGTCTCAAAATTTCACGAGTACACAGATAGGGACATACCCAGCTGTAATAACATGCAGACAGGCTTTCTGACTAGCTCCTGCATGGGAAGGCTGTACTGCTAGGGCACTAATCAGCTTCACAGGTGCACATCCTCTCTTGAGGGTAGACCCAAAATTATACCATCTTGCACTGCACAGAGAACTATACAGTGTAAGTTCATGAAATTCGCCCCCTCCATCAATGTGGAGGAAGATATGCAACAGCTTTCTGTCCCCAGTTTTGATTTCCAGACATTGGTTTTAGATAAAACAAAACCAAGTTTTTTAACTACAAAAGGAAGATTTTAAGTGATTATAAGGGATAGCAAATAGATCAAAATAGATTACCTATCAAATAAAACAGAAATGTAATCTACGCTTAATCTACTAAAGAAATCACATACAAGTACAGTAGCAAATTCTCACCCTATTTGTTGGTTAGTGTGTTAATTGGCAGTTTGCAGAGATTCTTGAGGGCTAGCTGCACTTGCTTGCAGCTTAAAGCCCCAAGTATACCTTTCACAGGCTAGAAATCCCTCTAGCCTGGGTTCAACCCTTCTCCCCCAGTTCAGTCCTTGTTTCTTAGGTGTTTCCAAATGTCTCCTTTGCATGGGGTGTCAGTGAAGAAGAACAACAATGATGTCATTCCCCTGCCTTCAATAGCTTTTGCATATGAAGGGAACCCTTTGTCTCCACAGTTAGTTCTCATGCCTTTCAGTGGAAAAACACTAGTATTCCATGATGGAATCCAGAACCAGGTAACTTGGTCACATGTCTTTGTAGGACTATAGCAGCCATGAGTCAGAAACTGTTTGTAGCATCCTCAGGAAGGCTTCCAAGGAAGGCTCCTTGGTGGAAGATTAGCATCTTAGTTACAAACCAGTTATAGACATTAAGGTCAGAAAGGAACATTATGATCTTCTAGTCTGACCTCCTGCATGATGCAGGCAACAGAATCTCATCCACCCACTTCCTCAGAGACAGCAAGGGAAACAGCTGAAAGAAAAGCCAGCCTCTCTCAGCATATGGTCAGATAAATATTTGCTTTGAATCTGTTTTAGCTTGTTAAGTTAGATGTTAGTTTGTGTTGTATCTTGCATTTCTTTTGTGAACAATTCTGACTCTTATGCCTCATTACTCATAGTCACTTAAAATCTTTTTTTCCGGCAGTTGACAATCTTATTTTATTGTTTATCTAACCAGTGTGTTTGGATTAAAGTGTGTTGGAAACTTCATTTGGGATTACAAGGCTTGTGCATGTCATTTTCAATTGATGAAATGACGCACTTCAAATGAGCTTCCATTGTTCAGTAGTGTGTTGGACAATGCAAGATGCACATTTCTGGAGGAAAGTCGAGGACCAGAGAATTTTCTGGGGTTCTCCGGTGGTGTACTGTAATTTGTGAGTCATGGACTAGCAGCACTCAATACTGTGTAGTTGGGAGCAAGTTACATGCTGGAAACTGTGTGTTACCTACCCAGGAATGGCTGTTCTCACAGTAAAGCAGTATAAAAGGCACTCCAGTTTGGGGAACTGAGGAGACACAGCTGCTCAACAGTCCAGACGGTACTGTGGTTAATGTCACAGACACTCAATTTCAACAATTCTCTAAAACACACAGAGAAAGTAAATCCATGTCCCAGAAATCAAAGTCTCCAGAGAGAGGGCAAGTCTCCCTGGAACTGCTTCTTGCTGACAGACAGAACCAGGACTTATGCTTCTAAAATTGTCTCCATTGTCCATGGGACTCTCCCTTTTGCTTCTTGCACAGAAATTATAAAATCCTGATATTGCTCCCTGATCACATCCATGGCTTGCATGGCTGTATGCTCCAAGCAGGATCTGTGGTTCTTAGCATCCACCAAAACAAACATCAGTTGGACCATCTGCAGTTTTTTTAATTAGCTACTATAAGGGTCACATTTTCCTAAGGGGTGTATTATGCTCTTATTGTACATTATTAGATTATGCCTGCTATTTTTCATGGGTGTGTGTGACAGAATTCACCTCTTTATTCACACCCTCCACAGCAGTGCAATAATCTTTGTACAAAATATGGCTTGTGAGGTTTCATTTGAAAACTAATAACTCACTGGTCAGTAATATTGTGGTGAAATGTACATAGCAATATTCTTTGTAAAGTTATGAAATTCCCTGTATAATGTTAAAAGGACCTGCTCAAACGCACATAGCCCCAGTTAGCCACAGCTGGTCAAGTAAGTCTTAAACAGATGTGTGGTTGCCTTAATTTGCATTTGGTGGTAAACAGAGTTATCATGCAGAAAGGGGGCAAACAAAAGGAAACTTGCATGTGAGCATACACAGGTGAAAGAACCCAGCAGGAGGCATTCTTCCACCATCCTCACTGTCTCCTTATTCTCAGCTAGAAATGCTTTTCAAAAGAGGGGCTGAAACTATTAAAAGGAGGGGCAGCCACCCACAATTACCTCTTCTTCTCCTTGTCCATCTTTCTCTTTGTACCTGAGAAAAGAAAAGAATCAGCTGTTGGACTTCGGGCCATGGGTCCTGACCCATAGGTAGGTCAGTAAGGCTGCTGGAGGTATTTCATAAGAATTTCACTTTAAACCAAGTCGAGTTTGTTAAGTTTAGTAGTAGGAAGCATTTTATCTTTATTTTTCTTGTAAACCTTTTCTAACTGTGTTGCTAGGGCTTATACTCATAGAAGATGCTATCTTCCTTTGCTAATAAACTTATTTGATTGTTTAATCAAATCCAGTGTGCTTGAATTAAACTGTTTAAGATGGAAAGCTGCTGTAAATTGTAACCATTAGAGGGACAATGGACCAGGAGAGGGCTAGTCAGTGCAGAATACATGCTTTGTGGGGGAAATTTGGGACTGGGAGTATGTTACAGTTACTTTGCAAAGAGCAACCAAGGCTGGTAGGAGCCCAAGTGAAACTAGTATTTGCTGACAGGCTGCTGGAATCAGATCAGGGTGGTGGCTGCACACAGATACTTAGTGAGTGAATTACATGCTGGCAGGCTATTTGTGAACAACCCAGGGAAGAGCTACAATAAATAAATAATGCTTGGAGATATACCAATCTCCTAGAACTGGAAGAGACCTTGAAAGGTCATTGAGTCCAGCCCCCTGCCTTCACTAGCAGGACCAATTTAGAAGGGCATTTAGAAGGGCATTGTAAGGCACCCCTGGTTGCTGAGCAGGCAGTGACACAGTGCCTCATTGTTCTGAATTGTACCCCAGAATGTCACAGCATATTTGAGTGCAATTCATCCCTTTTACCATTGTTGCATGCACATTGTTGCTTTCCTGTCCCAACTGCCAGAATCTGATATGCTCTGACTGAAGAAGAGAGTCATAATGACATCCCTGTTGTTTGATGTGCCCTCCCCCTCCTGCACAAATCTGAATTAATTATTGTGAGGCTCTCCTCTGCTTTTGCACAAACTGCTAAAATGGTTCGACTTGCCAAATTCCTTGCAATGCTGTCCTACTGTGGTGCACTTCTTTCGCTTCTCATGTTGTATCACACTGTATCACACTGTAAATGCTGGCTGGCTGCAGGGGGCTGCTGGGGGGAGTATGGGCTGGGGGTTTCTCGAGGACCAAGACCCCATTCTCAGCATAATCTGGTGTCTCCCCCAGGACCCAGGACAGCCTCCAGCCAAGAGGAACCAGCTGCGAACCCCCTTAGTGCTGGCCCCGGGGGAAGGAAAAAGGACGTGGGTCCTTTAAGAGACGTTTTCCCTTGTGTCTGATGAGTGAACTTGCAGCTTCACTGCAGCTCTGGCCCCAGGTGCAAATGAGCAGCCATCCCCTCCCCCAGCCCAGACCCTGCCCATGCCCGCATTCCTCCCACGCAGACTCTGGGAGGTCCCAACCCCCGCCCGATCCCATTCCTCACAGTTCCAACCCAGGTCCCAGTTCAGAGTGGGACCTGAGGCTCCCAACCCATCCCTTCCCCCATGCGTGGGGGAACAGGAGGGGGTTACACACCACCAGTACTTCTAGCCGCATCCTTCCTGTGTGCTCTTCCCCATTTCATGTCCAGCTCTCACACCTGGGAATGTAATGCTTGCCCAGCTGAGAGCCATTCCTTTCCCCCGATCAAGCCTGCCTGAGAAGATTTTCCTCACATAGAGGAAGTTTATCTCTGGCCCCACTCAGATCACTGCCCCCTGCTCCCAATTTTAGCTCAAGCTTATATTACAGCTCCACACTGGAAATAAAGGAAAGGTACATCTCTGCCATCAAGATTCTGGAAGGCATTTATGCCTAAATCAAACACAAGTTTCCTGGAGATCTGGGCAACTACATCATAATTCCAAAAGATGTAGCATATAACCCTATGTGGGCGGATCTATGGGGTAGTGTGGGGGGCAAGGTATGGCCCTATATCATCACTGATACCTTTGTGGAGCTTAGCACAGCAGTACAAGGAGTGATTTTTTTTTCTCTAGACCCTGCACAGGATGTGCGTGGAGGGATGGATGTATCTTTTGCATTTCTGTTGTCTTGCATGTTCCCTAGTCTGTGTGGGTTCTTCATATGAGCCAATGGTCATCAGAGAGACCCTGAATCTGTCTGGGGCCAAGACTAGGAGAGAAGTGATGCAACATTGGGTAATGAGTTGGCTTTTGGAAATGGCTGAGCACAACAAACTAATGTGAGAGGTGGTTTCTGAAAATCAGAATGGTGGCTGAGCATGTAGCTTGAGGCGGCATCCACAGATATAGTGGAGGGTGAATTTTCTAAATTCCCATGAGGCCTACTCTTACTTTTGAAAATTCCTGCAGCTCCCAATGCATCCAAGGCTAAGTGCTCACATTTCCTGTTACATGCTCAAACTGTCCCCTTTCAATATGTGCCTGTATCCACCTAGAGACGCTGAACTGCCAGTATCTCAGAAATCTGCACCTTGAAAACAGCCCAGCAGCAGACTAGAGGAATTGAGACAATGACCTCACTATGGCCTGTCCTCTGTCATCAGACCAGTGAGCTCTCAAGACTTTTTCCTAATTGTCAGCTGATCATGCAAGACACACTGAGCCAGTACATTTACAAAAGTCTTCAGAGAAGCCTACCAAGTTCATAATGGCCTTTCCATTGACATAAAGTCTAGATGCTAGCTGGTACTGAATAAGGAGTCCTCCAAAGGCCAAGACCTGACATCATTCTAGGAAGCTAGAGGTTCTGTTTCATTTACCTCTCATAGACGTACAATTTCATATAAACAAAGAACACTAGAGTAGCTGAGACAAAGATATCGCAGCTCAAGCCAGTTTTGCTGAGGCTGTGAACTACTCACGAAGGCGTGAGCCTTTACCTCACCCTAGCAAACTCAGATGCTGCTGCTGAGAAGAGAACACCAATGCTGGGACCACGAGTGAGGAGGAACTTCTGTCTGAGGAATCAAAAGGGTATTTGGGGATAGGGTAGCAAGGGAGAACTAATGGACTGTGAAGAAGGGAGAGAATCAATACACTTTAGTGGAAAATAATGACATGAAAGTAGTGGAGCACTAATGGATTTGGATGAACTAACAATTTCAAGGGGGAGCTTGGGCTGGATAGCATGTGGAGTTTTATTTCTCTGAAATACAAGTCTTCTCCTTCAAGCTCATTTTTCCCCTCCAGCTTGACTTGGATGTAAACCATCATGTCTTTATGTCAAAAAGCCTAGTGTATAAAATTGAATAGGGATGAATCCAAATAGAGTTCTGTACAAATCAAATAGGATTCTTAAGAAATTAGTCTCAAACCCAATAGAACATATAGAGAAAGATTTTTTTAATCACATTTTTAAACCAGCTTAGATAAAATATTAAAATCTATATCTTTGAAATATATGTTGGTAAGCCCTTTGACTGAAAAGGTGGATTTAAATTTGTACAGAGCTTAGTACTGTAGGATCCAAGTCTATGATTGGTTCTGTATGTGCTACTGCAATTCAAATAATAAATATATGTGGAAACTCTATCTTCCATACATTGTAAATAAACCCTCCTACTCTGGCAGGGAAAAATAAGTATGAACCTTTGGGTGGTGGCTGTCATGTGAGTCAGGTTTTATTCATTCACTACTCAAAAGGTCCCTATAACAAGTCCACTGTTCTGATATGCTAAACAAAATCTGGATAATTCTAGGACTATCTCTGTGTTTCCAAGACATATAGAAATGGGATAATTTTGCTACTTCCTAAGTCTTCTGAAAAGACTTAGCACTGCAGTTTTTGTAAAGTCATCATCAGAGGCCCTAAAACTCAGGGCTCATCAATCAATTTGAAGTGTAAGAATATAAACTGTGGGTATCATCAACAGACCAATGGATCAGAAAAGGAAGATGTAGATGTGACTTTACTTTAAAATAAAATCTGTATTTTCAATTGGAAATTAATATTTGCATTGCTTTATTAAAGTCAGTCTCATCAGTCTTAAAATGGCACAGGAATTAGCTTCTGACGTGATCACAGCTTTCAAAGACCTTTTCTCATATTTTAATATTTGAAGTTGAAAGGGATTTTTTTCATCAGAAGTTCTGATCAAATTTCCCCTTAAACAATGTTATGGGAATAGCTAGGAAACTAAAAAAATTCCTTCTGAAAAGCTGATGTTCTTAAATGATGTCTTAATGAGCCAGTTTGTGACAATTTTCCATCCTCCCTGCCATGGAGTGACTTTTGTTGTTGCATCTCCAGTCAATTATGGATGTTTACAAGCCAACAGTAAACATACTCTGGAGACCAAGGATTTTAAAAGCTCCATTAGTGGATTGATTTAAAAGCAGAATGTTTCCTTTACCATCTCATTGAGGTTAAAATCTGTATTACTATTCCTTCAGCTCAATGCTAACTCTCTTCAATGAGTAGTTGGAACAGAATAGCTGTAAGTGAAATTGTATAAATGAAGGAATTTATTCACAGGCAGGGGGAGTCAGACTGAAGACAGGGTAACCCTGCTATCTGGAATTCACATTACTCATAGTTAAAACACCGGTGTCTATAATTTGTTGTAAACTCTGAAACATACAGTATAACATAGTATGGGTATTATGCCTGAATTCAATATAAAATTTTGCCTCACACATTTATAATTAATAATTCAATTCAGTGATTTTTTTCAGGGAGAAAAAGATTTTGCATTGATTTTGCAAAGCTGGTTCAATGCAATCTTTAATTTTTGGAATTCTCAGAAAGTGATCGTTACATAAAATGCCAAATGCAAGCAGCCATGACTTAACATTTGTTTCAAGACCGTTGGCATGTAGTATCATAATTTTCAAAAATGACCTCTAACACTGTGATGTTAGTGGCAGAGGGTAATAATCCTGTTTGTATAAATTCACTTACATCCACAGGGGCCTCTTATTTTGTAATCACAGTCAATTGTACATGTGTATTTGTTGTACAACTACCTCATTTTGGGAAGCACACCAATAAAGCAGGTAGCTTGATGTTAGGTGCCTTTCATTTGTGCCCACAATAGATAGTTCCTGGAAAATTACTTGCACAAGAATACATGTTAAGTTTAAGCCCTTCTGAAAGCATGTCCCTTAGTACAAATGGAATACCTCCTTCAAAAATGGAACAGAAGACTATTAATTGTCATCATTCGCAATTATTTTTCTTCTGTTTATTGATACACAATGGCAGACTTCTTTCCAGACAGTTTTCTTACACTGTAGTCTATTCTCCTATCAACTGTATTAACAACTTTACCCTAAACTCAAATTACACAGGGCATATGAAAGCTATGGTTGTTCATATGTACATGTGTTACAGAACGCAAGTAGCACTTCAAGATGTGTTCTATATATTGCACAGTCCATTTAGTACTTGATTTATGTATTTTCATTTCTATCTCTGAAGTGTAATAACTCTTTTAGGGAGGAATGAAATCAAGCCCTGGACAGATCCAGACATGAGCTAGCAGGAAATAAGCTAACGCCAGCAGAAATAAATGGTTGTTTTGTGTTATGGATTTGACTTGTCATTGATTGGTAAATCTCCTCTTCTGAATCCTATCCTCGCCTCTCAGATGCATCATGGATGGATATGACAGTTTCTTGTCAGAGTACTACTTGTCATCTAATGCCAATTTGTTGCTGGGAGAATGTCATCTCTTTTGACATTTAATGAGGAAATTTATATTTTTTCTGACCGAAAATGTGAACCTAGAAGGTGTGGTTGAGCCCAAAGAGGGGTGCCTCATGTGCATAACTGTAATGTAAGCATCTTGCCACTATTTGGAGAGGTTGAAATCCTGATTTTAAGTTGGCACATCCCGTTTCTTTTTGGAAAGTGCAGTGAGTCCCAGTACTGTTTGGTTCAAGACTGTGTATATGGTCTTTTATTAGATAGTGTATATAGAAAATGTAGGCAGCATGTAACCGTGGCACAATGTACTGTATGTTGAACACTTGAATAAAAGGAGGGATATTGTTCATTGAAGACACAAAAACACAGGCTCTTTATAATGCACATGACCAGCACTTGACCTATGAAACGTCGATAAATGCAGATTTGACAATCCCATTTTCTTTTCGTGCCTTTCATCTGACGATCAGCACCAACCCAGTCGGGTTTACTGTAGCTATTTCATGGAGGCACAGAAAGGATAAGTGCTTTACTATGGTCTCTCAGTGACTCACTGTTGGGAATAGAATTTAGAAGCCCAGACTCCTGGATCCTCTACTTTAAAGCCCAATCCAAAGCCAACTGAAATCAATGACAGGGTTTCAACTGACTTCAACAGGCTTTGGACCAGGCCTCTTATCAGCAACCACATGCTTTCTATTCCTTCCTCAATCCCCAAATCAAATGTAATACAGATATAGCTAAGCTATAATTAAACTTCATATTACAGTTGGTTAATGTTGAAAATCCTTTCTATAGTTATTTTGAGCAGAAGTTTGGTCAAAGTTCCTTTTTCATATTTCACACTTTAAAAAAAATCAGTTTAAAATCTATGTTAAAGATACAAGTCATGTGTAGAACTCTAAAGAAATAGGGACCTGTCTGTGACAGTCTTGGAGTTGCTCTGTAATTTATAAAAACAAGAAGAAGTCTGGTGCCACCTTAAAGACTAAATGGACACAAATCAGACACCCAGAATGGTAACATACAAAGCCAGTAGGAGAACATTTCAATCTCCCTGGACACTCAATAACAGATTTAAAAGTAGCCATTCTTCAACAAAAAAACTCCTTCAAAAACAGACTTCGAAGAGAAATTGCAGAACTACAATTCATTTGCAAACTTAACACCGTCAATTTGGGTTTGAATAAGGACTGGAATGGCTGGCTCACTACAAAAGCAATTTTCCCTCTCTTGTTATTGACACCTCCTCATTAGTTATTGGGAGTGGACCACATCCACTCTGACTAAATTGGCCTTCAACACTGGTTCTCCGCTTGTAAGGTAACTCCCTTCTCTTCATATGCCAATATATATTTATGCTTGTATCTGTTATTTTCACTCCATGCATCTGAAGATTTTTCTTCATTTTTTTTTTACCCATAAAGGCTTCTGCCCAAATAAATCTGTTAGTCTTTAAGGTGCCACCAGACTCCTCATTGTTTTTGTGAATATAGACTAACACAGCTACCCCTCTGATACTCGGTAATTTATGAAACTGTATGTTGACATGGTATTTAGGGTGCTTATTGTATGAGTATGTTGGGTTAAATCAACAAGGATGCTGAGAAAACAAGTAGGAAAGGGCAGCAAGAGCCCCAAATAAGCCACACTACTGTAAATGTTTGAGAGTTGTTAAGGGACAAAGACACAGGCATTGGCTCTGAGGAGTCTGATTCAATGGCCTGCAGAGCCTACCGAACTGGTTTTGACAAAGCTGGGCCAAGAGCTGAAAGGAACAATAGTGCTCTGGCTGAATAAAAATGGTCTCTCTCTTTCCAGGGGAGGTAGTTGCTGGGGAGCTGTTTGGGAAAACCAGGCTGACACAGGCAGTGGTGTGTGAAGAAGCCTGGCCTGCCCTGGCCACCATCACAGGATGGTAGAGCTTCAAGTAGGAGAAACATACTAGTATAGATTGTTTGTTGTTTTAAAATACTTTTCTCTAAATGCTTTGTTCCTACACATAAAACAAACAATACTTTGTATACAGTTGTATGCACCACTGGTAACAGACTCCTGAAGGGAAGAAATGGAAGTGCTGAAACCTGCTAGGTAAGCACGATTGATACAAAAGATACTGTAGCCCAGGGCCTGATGTAAGAGCAGGAATACTGTGAAATTCCACCCCAGGGAAGGTAAAGCCATTAGGCCTGGCACCTGAGCAGGAGCCCTCAGAGACCCCAGAAGGGAGCAGAGGTGCAGATAGTCTTGTAACTGTGACACTGCCTAGATGTGTAATTTCACTAGGAATTACACATCTAGGCAGTGTCACAGTTACAAGACTATCTGCACCTCTGCTCCCTTATAGTAATTCCTTGTGTAATTTCACTAGGAATTACTATAAGAATCCTAGATATTGGTAACTCTTTACATAATACAGTTACAATAATTGCTAAATAATAATCCTTCCCTGAGTCATGTTCACTAAATAACCTAAGAATGCCTGGGAAAACTCAGAATTTAAAACAAGATTCCCATTTTAATTCAGATCAGGTCAACAGAAAACATCAAGATTGTTTTCTGTAAAGAAAGAAAGAAAAATAAAAAGAACTTTTCTATCTCGTTAAATGTGAAACACAAGGCTGTACACTGAACAAATGTTTTGGATAATGTGGCCTCTCAAATACATCTTATAATTCCTGCAAACCATTGCCATAATTATATTTCACTAACTTTTATAAAATACAGTTAACCAATTCCATTGAATGACTTGTTTTGACTTCAGGAGCCTTGTCCTTTTGTTCTGCAGATGGGGAAACTGTTTAAGTTAAGTGCTTGGAGATTCTATGTTTGAACTGGGATCAGAACTCTGGAATTTCTGGCTCTCAGATCTGCCATCAGACCATTAGATTGCAGCTTTCTCTAAACTAAAAATATAGTGCCATGTGATTTTCTTTTTTAAACTCTATACACATACAGTAGTAGTCACTTTCACATCAATTGTCAAAACTGGCAGATTGTCTTTGCAGCCAAAATGAGCACATAAAAGGAAAAAAGTACTTGCTATAGTATAAAAAATGGAGGCATACATACTGGGCAAGATAAATTATTTAAAAAGATAGTGGTAGGACAGGAGGGCATTTTAGTCCTGAGTGATGAAAATGTGGATAATGCCAAGATGTGCAAGAGGACAGGCCATGTTGTTCCTATTAAGAGTTGTAATTCCATTATCTTTCCTTTTAGTTCCATCATTTTAGAAAGTGACAGGTATTATCACTAGCATTAGTCAGATGACTATCTACATGTTTCACACAATTCCTTAGACAGTAATGCATTAGAAATAATCATGTTCATTTTCCCATGGTGTCATAAACAGATAGCTAAGGGTTAATGTCTCTTTCACCTGAAGCACCTGACCAGAGGACCAATCAGGAAACCGGATTTTTTCAACTTTGGGTGGAGGGATTTGAGTGTCTGAGTCTTTGTTTTCTGGCTGCCTGCTTTCTCTGAGCTTTGGAGAAGTAGTTCTACTTTCTAGTCTTCTGTTTCTAAGTGTAAGGACAAAGAGATCAGATAGTAAGTTATATGGTTTCTTTTCTTTGGTATTTGCATGAATATAAGTGCTGGAGTGCTTTAATTTGTATTCTTTTTGAATAAGGCTGTTTATTCAATATTCTTTTAAGCAATTGACCCTGTGTTGTATCATCTAATACAGAGAGAACATTTGTACTTATTTTTCTTTCTTTTATATAAAGCTTTCTTTTAAAACCTGTTGGAGTTTTTCTTTACTTCAGGGAAATTGAGTCTGTACTCACCAGGGAATTGGTGGGAGGAAGGAATCGGGAAGATCTGTGTGTTGGATTGCTAGCCTGATTTTTGCATTCCCTCTGGGGGGAATAGGAAAGTACTTTTTGTTTCCAGGATTGGGAACAGAGAGGGAGATTCACTCTGTTTGGGTTCACAGAGCTTGTGTCTGTGTATCTCTCCAGGAGCACCTGGAGGGGGGAAGGGAAAAAGGATTATTTCCCTTTGTTGTGAGACTCAAGGGATTTGGGTCTTGGGGTCCCCAGGGAAGGTTTTTCAGGGGGACCAGAGTGCCCCAAAACACTCTAATTTTTTGGGTGGTGGCAGCAGGTACCAGGTCCAAGCTGGTAGCTAAGCTTGGAGGTTTTCATGCTAACCCCCATATTTTGGACGCTAAGGTCCAAATCTGGGACTAAGGTTATTACATGAGTGGCAGTGGTGGGAGATAGACAGAATCCAGAAGCCAGTAGAAATATTATATTTTTCTTTTCTCTGCTAAGGGCTTTTTAGCAGAGAGAAGCAGTTGGTTTTAAAAGGGAACCAGAGAGAATTTTTTTTTCTGCTCTCTCTCGCAGTTTGTGGCTTGCATGTTAAGGGTCTTTTGTCATGCAATAGCCCTCCCATTAGGAGGCAAGTACCAGCACTTATAGGCATGCAAATAAAGTGGTTTTTCTGGTTTCCCTTCATTGAACATTAGCTAGAGAGAGAAAAGGAAAATTAGCTAAAGGCACTGTTGCTAGGCAGACTTCAGGAGGCAACAGAGAACCTGCAGTTCAGAAGATAAACACCGGAGGGCACCCCAACACAAGAAAACAGGAACCATGACTTCTAAGGCAAAAATTGACGCCGAAGAACAAATCAAAGAAGCTGAACACAGGCGACAACTGGAAATAAAACAAAAAGAGATGGAGATGAAAGAAAGAGAAGAACAGATCAAAGAGGCAGCCTACCAAAGAGAACAGGCAGCCAAAGAGGCAGCCTACCAAAGAGAACAGGCAGCCAAAGAGGCAGCCAAAGAGGCAGCACACAAAAGAAAACTAGAAGAAGAAGAGATGGCCTACCGAAGGAAACAAGCAGAAGATAAGTTGGCCCACAGAAGGAAGCAAGAAGAAGAGGAGGCGGCCCACCGCCGAGACATGGAAAAACACCAAAAAGAAATGAAAAAACAACAAAAAGAAATGGAAAAACAACAAAAAGAAAATGAAGAGAAGGAAAAACAGAGAAAACATAAACTGAAGATGGCAAAAGCTGGGCTGCCTGTGCCAGCCAACCCTAACAACCCGGCGCCAAATATTGCTCCACAGCACAGGAAATTTCCCACCTACAAGGCAGGTGATGACACCGAGGCCTTCTTGGAAAACTTTAAAAGAGCCTGTCTTGGGTACAGCATCCCCGAAGACCAGTACATGGTAAAATTAAGGCCACACCTCAGTGGACCTTTAGCAGAGGTGGCAGCTGAAATGCCTAAGCAGCAAATGAATGACTATAAACTTTTTCAAACCAAGGCCAGATACAGGATGGGGATAACCCCAGATCATGCCCGTCGGCGCTTCAGAACCCAAAAGTGGAAACCAGAGGTGTCATTTCCCAAACACGCCTACTACATTGCAAAAAACTATGAGGCCTGGCTAACAGGAAACAACATTCAAACCTTGGAAGAACTGAACCTCCTCATACAAATGGAGCAGTTCTTGGATGGTGTTCCTGAAGACATCACACGGTACATACAAAATGGAAACCCCAAGAATATCGCTGAGGCGGGGGAGATTGAAGCCAAATGGATGGAACTGGCAGAAAGCAAGAAAGCTACTGTCAAGGGGAACGATTACCCCAGGGGGCACACAGACCATAAACCCTACAACCGAGGACAGCCAAAGACCCCACATACCACCCAAGTAAAGCCACAGATACCCTACCCTTCAACCTCACCAGTCTCCAGTAACTCACCTCGGCCCAGTGACCCATCAGATGGAAGATGCTTTAAGTGTAATGAACTGGGACATATCAAGGCCAAGTGTCCCAAGAACACCATGCGAGTGCAATTCATTACACCACCATCACACCAAAGATCCCCAGGCCCGGATGCCTCTCAAATACCCTTGGAGCGAAGGGAAAATTTGAGAGTGGGCGGAAAGAAGGTTACTGCGTGGAGAGACACGGGGGCACAAGTGTCAGCTATCCACCAATCCTTCGTTAACCCCAAATTCATCAACCCAAAGGCCAAAGTTACAATTTACCCCTTCATGTCACAAGCTGTAGACTTGCCTACAGCTCAACTGCCTGTCCAGTACAAAGGCTGGTCAGGAATGTGGACTTTTGCAGTCTATGACAATTATCCTATCCCCATGCTACTGGGGGAAGACTTGGCCAACCAGGTGAGGCGGGCCAAGAGAGTGGGAATGGTTACACGTAGCCAAACCAGGCAAGCTTCCAGACCCATTCCTGTTCCTGAACCGTCCACAGAGGCCCCGTCTGTGTTACCAGAGACCCAGACAGAGGTAGTGGACCCGGATTCCATGCCTACCACTGAAACAGCCACAGCATCTCCAGTCCCAGGCCCGGAACTGGAACAGCAACCAGCACCAGCAAGTGCAACCCCATCTTCAAACTCAACGCCAGAGGGCGCCAGCGAGCCAAAACTGGCAGAAGCACAAGACAGCCATACCCAAAAGGCTCAGCCAGAGCCTGAAATACCCTCAGGTGCACCAGCGGAGAGCGGTTCACCAGCAACGGAAACAACCCCATCACCTACATCGCTTCCAGAGGGACCAAGCCCAAGTCCACAGTCTGAGGAAGAACTGGTGACCCCAGCCTCAAGGGAACAGTTCCAGACTGAGCAGGAAGCGGATGACAGCCTTCAGAAAGCTTGGGCAGCGGCACGAAACACCCCACCGCCTCTCAGCTCTTCTAATCGATCCCGGTTTGTTATAAACCAAGGACTTTTATACAAGGAAATTCTTTCTGGTGGACACCGGGAAGAATGGCAGCCGCAAAAACAGTTGGTGGTTCCAACTAAGTACCGGGGGAAGCTCTTAAGCTTAGCCCATGATCATCCCAGTGGCCATGCTGGGGTGAACAGAACCAAAGACCGGTTGGGGAAGTCCTTCCACTGGGAGGGGATGGGCAAGGACGTTGCCAAGTATGTCCGGTCTTGTGAGGTATGCCAAAGAGTGGGAAAGCCCCAAGACCAGGTCAAGGCCCCTCTCCAGCCACTCCCCATAATTGAGGTCCCATTTCAGCGAGTAGCTGTGGATATTCTGGGCCCTTTCCCAAAAAAGATGCCCAAAGGAAAGCAGTACGTACTGACTTTAGTGAACTTTGCTACCCGATGGCCAGAAGCAGTCACTCTAGGCAACACCAGGGCTAACACTGTGTGCCTGGCCCTAACAGACATCTTTGCCAGGGTAGGTTGGCCCTGCAACATCCTTACAGATTCAGGGTCTAATTTCCTGGCAGGGACCATGAAAAAACTGTGAAAAACTCATGGGGTAAATCACTTGGTTGCCACCCCATACCACCATCAAACCAATGGCCTGGTGGAAAGGTTCAATGAAACTTTGGGGGCCATAATACAAAAATTCATCAACAAATTCTCCAATAATTGGGACCTAGTGTTGCAGCAGTTGCTGTTTGCCTACAGGGCTGTACCACATCCCAGTTTAGGGTTTTCACCATTTGAACTTGTGTATGGTCACAAGGTTAAGGGGCCATTACAGTTGGTAAAGCAGCAATGGGAGGGGTTTACGCCTTCTCCAGGAACTAACATTCTGGACTTTGTAAGCAACCTACAAAGCACCCTCCAATACTCTTTAGCCCTTGCTAGAAAAAACCTAAAGGATGCTCAAAAAGAGCAAAAGGCCTGGTATAACAAACATGCCAAAAATCGGTCCTTCAAGGTAGAAGACCAGGTTATGGTCTTGAAGGCGCAACAGGCCCATAAGATGGAAGCATCATGGAAAGGGCCATTCACGGTCCAAGAGCGCCTGGAAGCTGTAAACTACCTCATAGCATTTCCCAATTCCTCACTAAAGCCTAAAGTGTACCATGTTAATTCTCTCAAGCCTTTCTATTCCAAAGACTTACAGGTTTGTCAGTTTACAGTCCAGGGAGAGGATGCTAAGTGGCCTGACGGTGTCTACTACGACGAAAAAAAAGACGGTGGCGTGAAAGAGGTAAACCTCTCAACCACCCTGGAACGTCTGCAGCGGCAACAAATCAAGGAGCTGTGCACTAGCTTCGCCCCATTGTTCTCAGCCACCCCAGGACGGACTGAACGGGCATACCACTCCATTGATACAGGTAATGCTCACCCAATCAGAACCCCACCTTACCGAGTGTCTCCTCATGCCCAAGCTGCTATAGAACGGGAGATCCAGAACATGCTACAAATGGGTATAATCCGCCCATCTACCAGTGCATGGGCATCTCCAGTGGTTCTGGTACCCAAACCAGATGGGGAAATACGCTTTTGGGTGGACTACCATAAGCTAAATGCTGTAACTCGTCCGAACAACTATCCAATGCCACGTACCGATAAGCTATTGAAAAAGTTGGGACGTGCCCAGTTCATCTCTACAATAAACTTAACCAAGGGGTACTGGCAAGTACCGCTAGATGAACCTGCCAAGGAGAGGTCAGCATTCGTCACCCATGCGGGGGTGTATGAATTCAATGTCCTTCCTTTCGGCCTTCGTAATGCACCCGCCACCTTCCAAAGGCTGGTAGATGGTCTACTAGCTGAACTGGGAAAATTTGCAGTTGCCTACCTCGATAATGTGGCCATTTTTTCTAACTCCTGGCCCGAACACCTACTACACCTGGAAAAGGTCTTTAAGCGCATCAGGCAGGCAGAACTAACTGTTAAGGCCAAAAAGTGTCAAATAGGCCAAAACAAAGTAACTTACCTGGGGCACCAGGTGGGTCGAAAAACCATAAACCCCCTACAGGCCAAGGTGAATGCTATCCAAAAGTGGCCTGTCCCAAGGTCAAAAAAACAGGTCCAATCCTTCTTAGGCTTGGCCGGATACTACAGGCAATTTGTACCACACTACAGCCAAATCGCTGCCCCACTGACCGACCTGACCAAAAAGACCCAGCCAAATGCAGTTAAGTAAACTGATAAGTGTCAAAAGGCCTTTACCCAACTTAAGGCAACGCTCATGTCTGACCCTGTGCTCAGGGCCCCGGATTTTAACAAGCCATTCCTAGTAACCACAGATGCATCTGAGCGTGGTATAGAAGCAGTGCTCATGCAGGAAGCAACAGATCACAACTTCCATCCTGTCGTGTTTCTCAGCAAGAAACTGTCTAAAAGGAAAAGTCACTGGTCAGTCAGTAAAAAAAAATGCTATGCCATTGTGTACGCCCTAAAAAAGCTACGCCCATATGTTTGGGGACGGCGGTTCCAACTACAAACTAACCATGCTGCACTAAAGTGGCTTCATACTGCCAAGGGTATATGTAAAGGTGTATGTGTTGTATTAATCTGTTTATTTTCAAGTTCTAGAAACAAATCGCCGCCAGTGAGCTTCCCCACTGTCTGCAATTTGGGGGGCGTGTCATAAACAGATAGCTAAGGGTTAATGTCTCTTTCACCTGAAGCACCTGACCAGAGGACCAATCAGGAAACCGGATTTTTTCAACTTTGGGTGGAGGGATTTGAGTGTCTGAGTCTTTGTTTTCTGGCTGCCTGCTTTCTCTGAGCTTTGGAGAAGTAGTTCTACTTTCTAGTCTTCTGTTTCTAAGTGTAAGGACAAAGAGATCAGATAGTAAGTTATATGGTTTCTTTTCTTTGGTATTTGCATGAATATAAGTGCTGGAGTGCTTTAATTTGTATTCTTTTTGAATAAGGCTGTTTATTCAATATTCTTTTAAGCAATTGACCCTGTGTTGTTTCATCTAATACAGAGAGAACATTTGTACTTATTTTTCTTTCTTTTATATAAAGCTTTCTTTTGAAACCTGTTGGAGTTTTTCTTTACTTCAGGGAAATTGAGTCTGTACTCACCAGGGAATTGGTGGGAGGAAGGAATCGGGAAGATCTGTGTGTTGGATTGCTAGCCTGATTTTTGCATTCCCTCTGGGGGGAATAGGAAAGTACTTTTTGTTTCCAGGATTGGGAACAGAGAGGGAGATTCACTCTGTTTGGGTTCACAGAGCTTGTGTCTGTGTATCTCTCCAGGAGCACCTGGAGGGGGGAAGGGAAAAAGGATTATTTCCCTTTGTTGTGAGACTCAAGGGATTTGGGTCTTGGGGTCCCCAGGGAAGGTTTTTCAGGGGGACCAGAGTGCCCCAAAACACTCTAATTTTTTGGGTGGTGGCAGCAGGTACCAGGTCCAAGCTGGTAGCTAAGCTTGGAGGTTTTCATGCTAACCCCCATATTTTGGACGCTAAGGTCCAAATCTGGGACTAAGGTTATTACACATGGTTATAAATGGAGAGTACAAAATGAAGAAAAATGAAAGCGTGCTTCAGTGCCATTGCAAGTTTCCTGTATACATCATATGATACAAATGGCACACATGTATTGTCTTTTTGCTGTTTATGGTTAAAAAGTAGAACTAGTTTCCAAAAAGGAATATGTAAATCATCAAATATGACTCTGGCAAAGAATATAATCACTAGTTTGAATTCTTTCTTTGCATATAACGGATTCAGGGTATTATTAAAGGGTTATAGCTGCAGCATGTGCTCAGAGCACTGCTTGATGATAGCAAGCTGTTATAATCCAGTCAGTTAAGTGTCATTCGAAAATGTATCAAAAACAGGATAGACTGATTTTTATTTGTCTCTCTATGCATCATAGTGCAGTACTCACTGGGGCTGGCCAGAAAACAAGAATTCTGTTTCTCTCTCTCTCTCACTCTCTCTCTCTCTTTCACACACACATACACACAGAGATTTCCAAATTTACTTTTGTTCCACACTGGAATGAAAGCAAGTCCTTTAGAAAATTTTCATTAAAAAAGCATGAATGAGACCAAGCCACTTGAGAATAGCAATTGCCTGTTGGTCAGGGCACTCATCTGGGATGCAAGAGATGCAGCTTCCCTGCTCTGCCTCATTCAGATCAGAGACACATCATATGGGCTGTGTCTTCTACATCCCAAGTGAGTGTCCTGATCCACTCATGGACTGGACTTTTGAAGGAATAGGAGGCAGGTGAGAGGTGTTCCCCCTCCTCCTTCTTCCCAAATTCCATTCTGGAGGTTAGGGTTGGTATACACTGAAAAGTTAGGTTGACCTAGAAATGTTGCTCAGGGGTGTGAAAAATCCACACCCCCAAGTGATGTAGTCAAGTCACCCTAAACCTTCATGTAGACAGTGCTAGGTTCATAGAAAATTCTTCCCTCTACCTAGCTGCCACCTCTCGGGAACATGGATTATCTACAGTGATGGGAGAACCTTTCCCATTGCTGTAGCGTCTACACTGAAACACTACAATGATGCAGCTGCAGCTGTACTGCTGTAGCATTTTAAATGTAAACATAGCCCTAGAACTCTTCCCAATGACATATTGTTGAAACATTCTTTTCGGTAAAAAGTTACAGTTTTGACAAATTGGCATTTTCTGACAAAAGTGTAGTCAAAATTTTCCCAGTGAGCTCTAGTGCTCACTGTAGATGAAGGCCTCCACTCTTTTAATTATACATCTCTGGTTTCATATAGCCAGAACATCTTGAAATGTTTACCGACAGCAAAATAGATTTCAAGGTTCAAACTTCAACAATGGGGGACATAGGCCTATTAAATTAGCATATAAGTCAGAGTAGACCAAACTGCATGAATATGTATTACACACACCACATTAATGTGTATGGGCATTAATATTATATACATTATATCACCTATAGATGTTGAGTAGTTGTGTTAAGTGACTTGCATTATGCTTTCCACAGAATGCTGTTCTGATCCTGCTGAAGTATATATCCCACAACGCTTTGCAAAGCTGAATTCAGCTCTTGTCACAAGCAAATACAAGCCTAACAGAGAGAAGATACATTAATCCAGTGTTCTGGTACAGGTAAAGAGTGTTTGCCAGCCCATTGTGTCTGGAATGTGGTATCAGAAAACAAAACAAAACAAAAAGATAGGAAACAAATGTGTTGATATAGAAAAATAAGACAAAAGGCTGATTGGTGGGTTAAGTCCCAGCTGATGTTTAGAATGTTCTCTCACTTGTAAACAACCATTATATATATATATGAATACATATTTTCAGAGCAAAATTGAATACTGTGAGACTGTGATCTCCGGATCAGATCAGTAAAATATTTACTTTCTGTAATTGTACTGCTTTGTCTTTAACTAATAAATTTGAATAAGCTGATCTTTTGAATAATTTCAATTTTGAATCAAAAGTGTAGTCAATCAATTGGCTATAACCATTAGTTAAAAGGCTTCAGTTAATGACTTGGCTTGATTAAAAAGAATGAAACTGGCTTTAATTCACACATATCTGAACTATCTGCAAATTGCACACAGAGCATGCACATTAGAACATTTCCTGCCATGTAAAGATGGGCAGGTGAACAAGGGCCTGTTGTGGTAACTAGGCCTACATTTGCTCTAATTTTGAGCTCAACAGTTACAAGTATGTGAAAGTTATAGTAACAAATAACTTATAGCAACAAATATTGATGGAAAAAGATAGGAAAAAGAAGCAGATTAAATTAGTCTAAACAAAAAGGCCTACTGGTATAACTCCGGACTGTGTTAAGTTCATGCCTGGTAAACAGGAAAATGTGGGTCTGAAAATTAATGTGCCAAAATAAGTGTGTTGGATATTAGGCCTAATTGGTGAAAAAAATAATGGAGGAATAGCCTATTCTGCCCATCACTCCCATTGTGGGTACTTAAGGAAAGAGACCTTGGGGGAAAAATAAGAAAAGATTGAAGCTGCTGAAGCAAGCATCATGGTTGCTACCCCTTCCATCTCCTGGGGCCCTGAAATGTCTTTGTCCTAACTTTGAGAGATGCACTGACCAAAACAGGCTAGAGAGAGGAATCCAGATGACTGTGACAGTCTATACTGTTATGGTCACCACTTTTATGAAATTATGATAAATGTTGTACAAAGTATGCCTTGTGAGGTATCATTGGAAAAGTCAGTCTGCTGAGTATTACTATCTATTAACATGTCCATTATCATTGTATATGGAGTTATGAGATTTTGCTTAATGTTTGTTACTGAAACATGTTGTGAATCAGGGGAATGCTCACAGACTAACTCTTTAGAAATAAAAGAACTATAAACAAAAGATTGGCATGTCATCCCCAGAGACACCTCAAGCTACATGTATACAGAAAGTGCAAACAAGAATTTGCAATTCATATGAAGGACTGAGTGCAGACCACATAGGCAAGGGGGCTGCTTGACCCTATGACACATCAAGGACTTTTCCAGTTAAAAGGATCAAGATATTAAAAGGGAGAACAAAGCCCCCTGGCCATCTCTCCTCTCCCACCTATACTGAAGGCAACAAGATCATTTGGAACACAGAAATATCATTGAACTGAAGGGAGTAATCCTAACTGGAAAACTTTCCAGTTAGCAGAGACTGCTGTGGGCTTTTGGGTAAGCAAAACCTTATTGCTTCAAATTTGACTTAGATTGTGTAAGGTTAACTTTTATTTCTGTTTGCAACCAATTCTGACCTTCTATGCTTATAGCACTTATAATCACTTAAAACCACTTATACCACTTATAATTACTTAAAATCTTTCTGTAGTTAATAGACTTATTTTAATATTTTATCTAAACCAGTGTGTTTTTTACTTAAGTGGTTGGGATATCTCAAGTTAACAACAGCTGGTGCATATTCATTTTCTTTGATAAAATAATGGACTTTATAAGTCTGTATTGCTTAGTAAATAACTGAGCAGTACAAGACAGTACATTTCTGGGGTGCGAAGCTGGGACTAGGAATATATGGGTGTCGCCCTATATGTAATTCAAGAGTTGCTGGACATAGCACTCTGGAAGTTGTCTGGGGGTGACTTGCATGCTGGGGGCTGGGGTGAGCGGGCAGAGTGGCAGCTCACACAGCAAAGCAGGGCATAGTGCACACCAGACTGAAAAGTTAAGAGGGCACAAAGATCCAGCAATACAAATTGTACCCTGGGGCATGTAAGGATGACATTGCCACCCTAGCAGCTCCAGCTGAATCCCAAACATCACCTAAGATGAAATGGGGCTTTAATAACAGCAGTATCAATAACTCCAGCTCATCTCAACTAATTGCTTCTCTTTCCCCATTCCCACTCCAAAGACAGCTATTATCATCTTTGATGCCATCTAGAGACTGTCAAACAAGGGAGGGTTCCTTCTAAAAACTCTCTCCAGCTAAAGGGGAAGGGAACAAAAAATATTGTAAAAATTAAAGACTCGTTTAATACCTTTACATTTCAAATGCTTTAACTGTTTTTCCTTCTTTTCTGAATATTTATTATAATATTAAAAGGCTTTTTAAGGGTGTGTTTGCCATGGTACTAAGCACTCCGAGGTTTCTGTATACCAACCCCAGACCTTGTTTAATACTGTTTAATGTTGGACAGTGACTAGGTTATGTTATCACCTTTGGCCCATATATTCCAAATAAATTAATATTACTGGTCCCATATTGCAAAGAGAAGTACATGGAAGGACTGAATGTATACATGGAACCCCATTGACTTCAGCTTCATTTTGCAACTAATGAGTTAAATAACCCGTCAGGAACATACATTTTGGGTTACATGATTATATAAGTTCTGATGATAATCAATGTGAAGATATAGGCCATATAGGGGCAGAGAGATAAATTTACATGCTCCATGAGTTTAGCAAGTCTGTTATATCCAGGCTCTTGCTCCCATCATGTTTTTCCTCTTTCTCCTTTAAAAAGTCCCCAAGAGAATTAAATTTAAAAAATGATACTGCAACATTAAAGTTCAAGTCAAGCATTCAATTGCTAGAAAATTCCAGCAAATTAAGGTTGCTCCTGAAATGCTTTAAATTGTTCTTTCCCTTGTTAAGTTAAAAAAACCCAAACCACCATATATTCCTCTTTGTTGTTAATGCATACAGTACTGTAAATGCACTGTGGTTGAGATAGCATTGCCTCTGCAATCTTCATTGGCTAAATTCTTATTGACTTTTGAGTGCTTGACTTTCAAGATCTTAACCATTAATACAATTTTATTTGTGTATTTAATAGTGCTTATTTTTTAAAGACTGCGCATTTAGCACCTGATATTTGAACAATGAAGCTGTGAACTGCATACACAAAAACACCTATTTGCGTGCACTATTACTGCAAATGCATGTGCATTTGAAGTGCTTGGAGCATAGTTATTCACGGCTGCCCATCCCAAATTTCTTTCTCTTACTGCTGTTGTTTGGTACTCTGGAAGCTGGTAAACCACTCTTAAGGGATTACCAGATTCTATCTTGTCTTATTCATAGATTCTATGACTGGAAGGGACCTCGAGAGGTCATCGAGTCCAGTCCCCTGCTGTCACGGCAGGACCAAATACTGTCTAGACCATCCCGGATAGACATTTATCTAATCTACTCTAAAATATCTCCAGAGATGGAGATTCCACAACCTCCCTTGGCAATTTATTCCAGTGTTTAACCACCTTGACAGTTAGGAACTTTTTCCTAATGTCCAACGTAAACCTCTCTTGCTGCAGTTTAAGCCCATTGCTTCTTGTTCTATCCTTACAGGCTAAGGTGAACAAATTTTCTCCCTCCTCCTTATGATACCCTTTTAGATACCTGAAAACTGCAATCATGTCCCCTCTTTGTCTTTTCTTTTCCAAATTAAACAAACCCAATTCTTTCAGCCTTCCTTCATAGGTTACGTTCTCTAGACCTTTAATCATTCTTGTTGCTCTTCTCTGGACCCTCTCCATTTTCTCCACATCTTTCTTGAAATGCGGTGCCCAGAACTGGACACAATACTCCAGTTAAGGCCTAACCAGCGCAGGGTAGAGCGGAAGAATGACTTCTTGTGTCTTGCTCACAACACACCTGTTAATGCATCCCAGAATCATGTTTGCTTTTTTTGCAAAAGCATCATACTGTTGACTCATATTTAGCTTGTGGTGTACTATAACCCCTAGATCCCTTTCTGCCGTGCTCCTTCCTAGAGAGTCTCTTCCCATTCTGTATTTGTGAAACTGATTGTTCCTTCCTAAGTGGACCTCTTTGCATTTGTCTTTGTTAAACTTAATCCTGTTTACTTCAGACCATTTCTCCAATTTGTCCAGATCATTTTGAATTATGACCCTATCCTCCAAAGCAGTTGCAATCCCTCCCAGTTTGGTATCATCTGCAACCTTAATAAGCGTACTTTCTATGCCAATATCTAAGTCGTTGATGAAGATATTGAATAGATCCAGTCCCAAAAAACAGAACAGGCTGACTCTAGTCCCTTAGAAGTTTTCCCTGAGCTCTCAATGGTTCCAGACTAGTGCTGATAGAGAAGTAACTTCATAAATACCAGAATAACCTTGCTGATGGTATATGTTGGTTATATTGTATCATCTCAAGTGTGAATTGAAGTTTATATTTAACAATGGCATAATTTATTTTTTCTACAATGCAGTTTTCTGCTGAGATAATGGGAAACCTTTCTTTTTGGATTTAGTTGGTTAAGTATTATATTATGGCATAGTCTTCCTCTAAAGCATCAGCATGTACCATAAATTGCTAATCAAAGTTGAAGTTAGCTAATACTGGACTTTACTCAGGGCTTATATGAAATGTCAGAATGTGTGCTTGGCACTCCTATGTCCATATTGCCTTCTTCAGCATCAGGTATATGTGGAGGCTGTAGAACAGGCTGGCTATGGTACTATAATGGGCATGCATCACCATAGTAATTACTAATCCCATTAACTAATCTTGTTTCTTAGCTTTGGAAATAGGCTAATTTTCACTCATGTCCATCTTCAAAATCTCAGCACTCTGGTCATGTTACTGTCAGACCTCTAAGGCCTGGTCCACACTACAGCATTAAATCGATTTAAACAGCGTTAAATCGATTTAACGCTGTACCCATCCACACTACAAGGCACTTTAAATCGATTTTAAGGGCTCTTAAAATCAATTTCTGTACTCCTCCCCAACGAGAGGAGTAACCCTAAAATCGATATTACTATATCGATTTAGGGTTAGTGTGGACGGAAATCGAAGTTATTGGTCTCATTCTTTTACTGAGCTACCCAGAATGCACCGCTCCGGAAATCGATGGTAGCCTAGGACCATGGACGCACACCACCGAATTAATGTGCCCTAGTGTGGATGCGTAAAATCGATTTTATAAAACCAGTTTTATAAAACCGGTTTTAATAATTTTGATTTTATGCTGTAGTGTAGACGTGGCCTAAGAGATACTGTATCTATTTCTTTACATAATTTAGTTCTCTTCCAATAAAAACAACAGTGATCAAAAAACTAAACAATAAAAGATGAAGATTATTAGAAATGCTATATTTTCTTTCTGTAGTATATCTGTTACCAGATCTCCAGAGCTTCTGTCTCCATTTTTAAATATATGCATGTTGATTATTGTTTCATATTTAGGGCCTGATTTTGTCAACTGTGTGTACACAATTGCACGTTTAATTTGTATCTAATTATTGTGATTGGACATGCAAATTGGGTGACTGTGTGCTCCAATGTATAGTCACACATCTAACTGTCTACCTGTGTGCAATCATCTTATGTGTATTTGCATTCCAGGAACTGCAGGTACTAATTAGATGAGTCATTGAGCAAATCAGTCCACTATAGTTCTAGGTTACTGAGTGCATACTGCAAAACACCCAAGAAAGGAAGTTTTTAGATGCTGGATACTAATGACTTTTATATAAGGAATGCATGAATAGGAGCTGAGAGAATGTATGATAAAACAAACTACAAACTTTGAAAAGCTAGGAGTGCAGGGCACGTCTTGTAGTGCAAATTTGCTCGGCATCAAAATCCAGATTTTCTATTAAAGTTGCAAAGGTTTCTCTCCTCCTGATACACCTGATTCTCTTTCTGAGGCACTAATAGGGATAAATAACTTGCCCATGATTTTTTTTTTTAATTTAGCTAGCCTGAATACACAGAAGTTTGTGGCATTAAACCACCCAAACAGCATCAATTCCCAAGAAGGAGGACCTTACAGAATTATGGGTACAATTTTGTGTAGATTAAATTATGCTCTAAATTATTCCTGTGCTATTGAAGTTTACTGTGATTGCACAGTTACAAAAAAAACATGCACAACTATAATATTCGTGATTAAATATATTTCCAAGGTTATGTCAATCTAAACTAATCTGGGGTTTCAGTTCATTATCCTCCAATTTTATTGGAAGAATCCTGTTTCATAAAAAAATGCGAGCATTCAGCATTTGGTTTTATTTTTTACAGGGATGAAACTGAGACCTTTCAAAATTGCTCTCAAAAGAGCACAGAGAAACACACCATATAATAGCCAGCATTAATCAGGGCACTTACCTGAGATAGGCAAGTCTCAAGTTCAAGTCCCTTTCTTACTTGATTCAGAATGGAGACTTGTACCAGAGTATCTTGCATCCCAGGGAAGTGGCCAAAGCACTGAGTTATTAGCTATTCTGTGGGTGTTAACTCTTCCTCTCTCTCATTTTGACCAGAAACCTTTCTGATGAAAGTTTTGTCAAAACTGATATATTGCTGCAAAAAGTTTTGGTTTTGATGAATCAGTATTTTCAAACAGAAAAATGTTTTGAAAAATTCCTTATCAACTCTAGAGGAGCTGCAAGGACTGAGTAATGAGTTTCTAGATGCAGACTGACTGAGAATTCATAAGGAATTTAAGATTCTTAAGAACCTGTGTTTTGGAATAAAAATGCCTCTGCCATGAACAGATTTGTCTTTGGGATAGCAAGAGTTGATCATTTGCTAAAACTGAGAAGCACTGGAAACTGTGTGTGTGTGCATGCGCGTGTTTGCACACATGGGGAGTTTGTGATACCTGCACTTGACCTGGTGCATTTTGAGATAAATATCAATTAGGAACTTTTTGAAGCATTAATGGAAAATGAAAGAAAAATAAAAGAGCTAACACTGAAGACGGTAACATGCCTGCAGATTTGCCATATATATAAAAAAGGACATGTATGTACTACAAGAAAAACAAACCAAGGAGAACTATGTTAGAAATAGGCTGCAGTGGTTACAATGCCAGATGGTACAGACTGATAGCCTAGCAACCTATTATTACAAGGATAAAAAAATCCTAAATTGTCAATTAACTATCTATCTGTGATCCAGAGGAGTTAATTCCCATTTAGTGTTTATATGGAAGTGTTAGGGGCTTTCCCTTCGCCCTTCCCTGGTTCTTGTCAGGCAGTCAGAAAGCAGAAGACTAGAAGTACAAAGTGCAGGCAACGCAATGTTTATTGGGTTTAGTCAAGCACAGGGCCACCTAAAGGATTCAGGGGGCCTGGGGCAAAGCAATTTCGGGGGCCCTGTCCATAAAAAAAATTGCAATACTATACAATACTATATTCTCGTGGGGGCCCCTGCAGGGCCTGGGGCAAATTGCCCCACTTGCTCCCCACCCCCACGGGCGGCCTTGGAAAAAATAAACCTTCCACATCTCGGCAGAAACCCAGTTTTGAGAAAACTTCTTTATAAGGTATCACTGGTTCTCAGCATCAGCTAGTGCTAAAAGGCACTAAAGCTCATTAAAAGGGTTGGACAAATATTTTTCTTCAAAACTTTTTTTGGATTGAAAACTAGGGGGTTTTAAAAAGCAGAAAAAAATCATGGACAATGTCTGCTTTCCTTCAAAATTTGTTGTGTTTTTTTTTAATTGAAAAGCTGAAATTAGTTTGCCAAAACCTGAATATGGTCTGGGGTTTCAGAAGTGTGTGGCCAAATATTTGCTGCTTGCTGTGTTTGATTGTTTAAAGAAAGAATAAAAAAATTCTACTTAAAAAAAATCCAAAACTTTTAACCACTTCAGCTTGTGACCAAACACCTGAGCCTATCCAGTCAGAGATTTTTCCAGGTTTCTCATACTCTGCTGGCTTCCTTGACTCATATCTGTCTCCATAAATTTGGAGTCACTTAGGTTAGAACATAAGAACAGCCATGCTGGGTCAAACCAAGGGCCCATCCAGCCCAGTATCCTGTCTACCGACAATGGCCAATGCCAAGTGCCCCAGAAGAAGTGAACCTAATAGGTAATGATCAAGTGGTCTCTCTTCTGCCATCCATCTCCACCCTCTGACAAACAGAGGTTAGGGACACCATTCCTTACCCATCCTGGCTAATAGCCATTAATGGACTTAACCTCCATGCATTTATCTGTTTCCTAGAGACTGGCTTCAGGGGGTCCCTCACAAACTGGAGACGGTTACTGTGGGTTTGTCTTTAGTATAGCTTATGTACATACTCCATGAACTGAGCATTTGAGCTTGTTCCAGAATCTGGGATGAGCCTATGTTGTGAAAACTGAAATGCTCAAAATAGCACATGCATGTAAATGGACACAGAGTGCTAAAATTAAAATAACCCAGGGGTTCTCAAACTAGGGATCGGGACCCCTCAGGGGGTCACAAGGTTATTACTGGGCATCGCAAGCTGTCAGCCTCCACCTCAAACCCCGCTTTGCCTCCAGCATTTATAATAGTGTTAAATATATAAAAAAGTGTTTTCAATTTGTAAGGGGAGGGTCACACTCAGAGGTTTGCTATGTGAAAGGGGTCACCAGTACAAAAGTTTGAGAACCACTGAATTAGACTATAATTTGGCATTTGAGAAGTGAAAGGGATGGTAGCCCTAATGGAAAAGCTAACAGCTTGGCTCTCCGGCAAGCCTCAAACTGCTGAATGAGCTTTAGGGTAAGGAAGGCTGTGCCTCCCAAACAGCCTGGCCGTGCCCCTTATCCGACCCCCACTCAATTCCTGCCCCTCGACTACCCGCCCCCCTCAGAATCCCCAACCCATCCTGCTCCTTGTCCCCTCACCATCCCCCAGATGCCCTCCCCAACCACCGCCCCCGGACTCCACCCCTGCTCCCTGTCCCAACTGCCCCTACCCCATCCACCCCCCACTCCACGCTGAGTCCTGACAGACCGCCAGAACTCCCACGATCCAACCCCTCCCATTCCCTGTTCCCTGACTGCCCCCCAACCTCTGCCCCCTCCCTGTCCCTTGACTGTCCCCGGGACTCCCTGCCCCTTCTCCAACTCCCCTGGCCCTGGCCCCTTACCCCCGAGTCCCCCTTCACCTGGAGCCTCAGCGCGCCGCATCCAGGAGTGTCTCTGAACAGTGGTGCAGCATGGCTCCGGCGGAGCCTGAGCTCCTCCTGCTCAGAGCCGCATGGTAAGAGGGCGAGGCTGCGAACTCCAGTGGGGCCTGAGCTCCCTCTGCTTGGCCTGGAGCTTGCAGCTCTGACCCCTTACCAAGCAGCTCTGAGCCCCGCCAGAGCCACACTGCAGCTGTTTAGTGACGCTCCTGGATGCGCTGAGGCTCCGGGAGAGGGGCAGAGGCGGGGTCAGGCCGAGGCCGGGGAGGGATCCTCAGCCATTCTTGTGGGGGCCCCTGCGGAGCCCTGGGCCTGGGGCAAATTGCCCCACTCGCCCCCCCGGATGGCCCTAGTCAAGGAAGCATAGCTCTGCATGCCATCAGAGACTTTTCCCAGCATCCCAGTTTCCTCTTCCTTATCAGGCAAGATTATACCTAGAGTGCATGACCTTGATCCCACCCCTTACAACTTATGGCCATGTTCCATTTTGGAGAGTCTTGCATCTGGGGTCTTTGGTACCACCTCTTTTGTATCCCATGGGATCAGGGGTGAGCTGGAGCCAGTTCGCACTGGTTCGCAGGAACGTGTTAAATTTTGAAGCGATTTTAGAACTGCTTGTTAATTGGCTTCCCTGTGAGGGAAGCTTTGATGGGCTCCAGCTGGGAAGCATGTAATTCCTCCTCCTGGTCGCCGGGGGTTGCAGTGCTGCGAAAGCCATGTGGGCTGCCTCCTGGCCCTGTTGCTGCTGCTGCTCCTGCTCCTTGGAGCTCTGGCACTGGGGCTTCTGCTGGTGCATGGTGGGTTCCCGGCTGCTCGGGCTGCTCCCAATCACTCTCCCCAGCCCCTGCCCACAGCCAGCCCCTGCCACACCTCCTGCCCACAGCCAGCCCCTCTCTGCACCCCCTGGCAATAGCCAGCCCCTGTCTGCAGCCAGCCTCTGCCACACCCCCTGCCCACAGCCAGCACCTGTCTACACCCCCTGCCGATAGCCAGCCACTGTCTGCAGCCAGCCTCTGCCACACCTCCTGCCCACAGCCAGCCCCTGCCTTCACCCAGCCCCTGCCACACCTCCTGCCCACAGCCAGCCCCTGCCCACAGCCAGCCCCTGCCACTCCCCCTGCTCGCAGCTAGCCCCTGCCACCCCCCCTGCCCACAGCCAGCCACTGTCTGCAGCCAGCCCCTGCCACACCCCCTGCCCACAGCCAGCCACTACCCGCAGGCAGCACCTGCCACACACCCTGCCCACAGCCAGCCCATGCCCACATCAGCCCCTGTCTGCACCCTCTGCCCACAGCCAACCCCTGCCCACAACCAGCCCATCTGCACCCCCTGCCCACAGCCAACCACTGTCTGCAGCCAGCCCCTGCCACAACCCCTGCCCACAGCCAGCCCCTGCCCACTGCCAGCCCGTCTGTACCCCCTTCCCACAGCCAGCCATTGTCGCAGCCAGCCCGTGTCACACTCCTTGCCTCCAGCTAGCCCTGCCCCACACCCCTGTCTGCAGTCAGCCCCATGTCCACTGGTACCCTGCAGTTCTCAGGGCAGTAACCTTGCACACCTGCTTCAATGAGGGGGGTCAGGGAGCAGCTGGGACGCACACATGTGCACACCCTAGGGTGATCAGACAGCAAGTGTGAAAAATCAGGACAGGGGTTGGGGGGTGATCGGAGCCTATATAAGAAAAAGACCCAAAAATTGAGACTATCCCTATAAAATTGGGACAACTGGTCACCCTAGCACACCCCAAGGGAGTGGCGGGAACCCACACACGTAAAATTGAGCTCATTTCTAGTTCAGGCCCATCTTTTTAAAAAAGAACTTTAGGTAGGGTTAACATACATCCATATTTTCCCGGAGATGTCAGGCTTTTGGGTTCTTAAATCGCTGTCCAGGCAGAATTTTTAAAATTTAATAATTCCTTCTGGGAAAATATGGACATATGGTAATCCTATTGGTACAAAAAATAAATACTGTGGCACATCCCTTAAATCAGAACTTTTTATAGGGAACCGGTTGTTAAGATCTTAGCAGCTCATCACTGCATGGGAGAGGTAAGGCGTGAGGCTGTCCTTTGGTCAGGGACAGGCATTTCTTTGGCTTTTAGTGTTTCTTGTACCTTCCCATCTCCCTTGCCCCTCCTGACTGTTGGCTTAACCTTATCTGGGGAGAGGAATTGAGGCCGGACTGTCCTTCAAGTGTATCCTCTATATTAAACTCCCACTCTGCTCAGCAACACTTTAGCTCTATCTCTTATCTCTGTTTCCCTGATCTGCCTGTGGACAGATGACTCCATTCTTTGCTCTTCAGCCGGTGTCTTTGTTCATAAGTATTAGTAAGAATATAAAAATATCAAAAGTCAAATGGGCAAACAAGACCCAAAATTCTAGCTCAGGCAAATATACAGGCCTGAATACTACATTATCATCACTAACAACCTTAACAAGAAGCAATACTGTTTCTGCTGGAATAAATACAAAACAAAAGCTTTATTTTATTTGCATAATACTCCTTTCCCCCCAAAAGAGGTAACTCCGCCCCATCCCCATTCTGATTGCCCTTAGTTTTGCTTTGAGCAATGAAAAAGGAAGGGAAGAAGTGAGGAAAGTAAAGGGGAGGGGCTACCACTCAACTGTATTGTTTTCTAAGTAGAAGTGAATCTCACAGTGCAAGTCACAGTGGAAAATGGAAGAATGTGGTCAGCAGCACTGAAAGCAAAGTCTGGAAACAACACGGGTGGATTTATTGAAAGAAAGAAAATAAAATGTAAACAAATGCGTCTAAATTTTGTCCAAACAGTATTGCACCATGTGTAAGTTGAAGTCAAAGGAGATCCATGGACGTAAGTCAATGAATAATGCCCCACCCCATCCCCCGTATTTAAAATTCACTGTAAAGTGTTGAAAGTTATCGACCTTACTGGAGCTTTTTTTTTTTCACTGTAATAGCTTTGGTTGGGTTTTGTGTCTGTTATATTATTAGAAGTGGTGTTAGTTAAGCTACATCTGTTTACAATGGTATTGCCAGTGGTAATTAGAGGTTGTTACTTTTAATTTACTTGCACTAAAACAACAAACACACTATTAAAACAATTAACTGCATGGTAGTTGATCAAAAACTGCACAAGTGAGAGTTAGCCAGGAAATTCATGTATCTAGGCCAACGTGGTTAAAAAAATGTTTACAGAAAGCTTTTTGCAAAGAACAACTGTGCTATTCTCAAGCACATTTGTTTTTTGCAATTGCAACTGTTTGTTAGTCAATCACCTCCTAGGAATGCCTAGCAGAACATCAACATGAAGACCAGACAGTGCACATACCCCAGAGAAAGCTGTGTCTCTTTAGAGAAAAGTCTTGCATAACTTTTCTGTCAGCTTCACATTCAGAGAGCAAAATTTTGGTTTAATTTTGTTTGGCTGGTGAAAAAAATCTTCCATTATTAGGAATGGTTTCATTTGGAATTTCCCTGGATAGTACTGTCTCACACTGCACTGATGTTAAAGTTTCAGAGTAGCAGCCGTGTTAGTCCGTATCCGCAAAAAGAACAGGAGTACTTGTGGCACCTTAGAGACTAGCAAATGTATTTGAGTATAAGCTTTTGTGGGCTACAGCCCTCTTCATCAGCTGCATAGACTGGAACATACAGCAAGAAGATATTCATACATACAGAGAACATGAAAAGGTGGAAGTAGCCATACCAACTGTAAGAGGCCAGTTAAATGTTAAAGTGTTCATCTTATCCAAATGCTAAGCTGCCAGCAAAAATAATGGTACAGGTACTCATTGCTATTGTGAATGTCACAGTAGCTGATAATAGTTTTCCAGGGTCTCTTTTATGCCCTGTAAGTTTTGTGCTTATTATGATGTTGATTGCAGACATGCAGCCGGGACTCAGGGATGTAATTTCATTCTTGTTGTTTTGTTGTATGCAATTGGTTCCATATAAGGGAGAGAATGAAAAGAAACATGACCAAGGGATGTAGAAGAGAATGTAACTACCCTTTGCATAGGCCTAGGTGATATATGGTTTTAAAAGTTGGCCTCTGTTTCATTAACTTTATTGCCCTTTAGAAGCAATCCACTCTTCTCTCATGCATACCTTGCTGATGTGTAATTTAATCTAGTCATTCTTTGTTAACTCATGGATGTTCTTTTGTTAACTCATAAATATTCCATGGATAGTACTAATTTATGCTCCTTATTCCCCTAGGACCAGATTCTACTACCCTTATTCATACTATGTAATACTTTACTCTGACAAAGGTTTGACCTAAGGTAGGTGAGAGTGGCAGTATCTGATCTCTAATTATTATGCTGTCATTTTAGGATACCTGGGGTTAAATTCTGCCCTTCATTTGTATTACAGTGGCACCTGAAGACCCCCGCTGAGATCAAAGCCTTTTTGGGTGAGGCACTGTACAAACTCATAGCTAGGCACAGTGCTCCTGCCTCAGAAGAGCTTAACTTCTATAGGTGGGATTTCAGAAGCCTTCAGCGTTGGTATAACTCTCCTCTAATTCATTTAAATGGTAGGTGAGTCAGGCCAATGCTAAGCACTTTTGAAAGTCCCATCCCAAGTAAGAGAAGGCAGACAAAACATGGGAGAATGGGAATACACAATACTTCCTTTTTCCAGATGTGGAACTAAGGCCCAGAGAGGCTCAGTGCTTGTCTACACTAGAAGGTTGTACAGGTATAGTTAAGAGGTGAAACCCCCACTAGCACATACACAGGTCTATCAATATAGAAGTGTTTTATACCTTTATAGCTATTCCCATATAGGAATGGCTCTAATTATACTAGTATAATGCATCTTTATAGCAGTATAACTGCATCAACACTAGGGTGTTTCTTGGCATAACTGTATTGGTTTAAAAAAAAATCACACCCATAACCAAAATAATTATATGGGTAAAACATTTAAAATCATAGTGAAAGTTTCTGACACAGCCAAGAACTGAATCCACATCTTCTACGTCCCAGTTCAGGGCTTTAAATCACTGGGCCAAGCTTCGTCCCCTGCCTTTGTTTCCACAAAAAAAATCGTTTTACTGGGCTTATGTGATGTAAATGAGGGCAGAATTTCCTCCTCGTTTCAGGCCTTATTTTAATGTATTGCATGGATATGTGGAACTCCTACTCTGTTCTTTCTGTTACAGTTCTTGCTGCTCCTTTTTGCTGTTCTCTGCCTTTCAGCATTTGCCATTTTTTAATCTCAATGCCTTTGTACATATATTCCTCTGCTTTTCCACTTCTCCCCCTCATCTGCCACATTTATTTGTTACCTATACAGTGACTTCTTCCCTACAATAAATCTCAGTATATGTGTTGTGTGTTATTGACTCTTCTCTTTTTTTTCTCATGGGTTCTTCTGTCTCTTTTTCATTTCCTGTACAGTTCACATCCCATTCTGTCATAGCAGAGCTTTGTCTTGTGATTGCTCATTTTCAGGCCCACTGATTTTACTCATAAAATTATTTTTCCATCCCGCCTTTTAAAGGGATATTCACACATATTTTCATTTTGTGTTATTACTGTTCTTGAATCTGTGCAGATTATGTTTTGAGAGCAATCTAACTTCTCCTATTATCTTTCATAGATACTCAAATATTTCTCTTCAACTGAGCTTGTGCCTTTGCGTCTTTCAATTTTATAGTAAGATGGTTCTTAAGTTCTAAGGTAGTATTTGGAGCTCAGAAGCATACTGGAATTTGTGGGACACTCAATATTTCAGCTGAATCAGGCTGACTGTGCCGCAGTACCATCAAGTCAGACAATGTTCCCATGGAAAGAGAGAAGATAGAGTCTTTTGTACAAGATGGGGCAGAGGACTAGGATCCAGAAAACCATAAGTTGAAATCTATTTTTTTCTACTCATTGCTTCTTGTACTTTGTGCACTTTATTGATCTTATTACTATTCTCCCATTCCTCCTCCCCCTTTTTGAAAATATCCACACAACTAAATTAACTGAAATTGCACCTGGTCACTTCAAGCAAAGCTGGGAATATGGCAGACCCAAGTCTCAAGAACACAGCCTTTCAGTTTGCATATACCAAATGTATGTGCCTGACTGCCTGTCTGTAACTGCTGTTTTAACAACCCAATCAAACACTCCTCCTAGTGCCATGAACACAGTCCAGGAATCTTGATCCACAACTTTCTACTACTATTGAGCAAATAGTTGTGTGATACTCCCCCCGCCCCCAGCAATTTGTATCAGATCATGTTCTAGTTATTAGTACACAGAGAGGATAAAAGTCCATTCTGGGTATCTGAAGTTCCAGGTTACTAAACCCAGCTGAAGTCCCATGTGGGGGGTCCTTATATTTGCACAGAATGGAATTTAATGTTCCAGTTTTCTTTATGGGAAAAAAATGTATTTAGTGAGAAAATATACTGCCCTAAAACAGTTACATGTAAATGCAGCTAACAGCAGAGTTTCTGTGGTAGTAGAGCCTGACAGGAGAGTGATGATTTTGTGTTCTGAGAGTGTAATGATTTGGTCTAGCTACATGGCTTGATTCAGTGTTTGCTGATATCCCACAGTGAGGGAGAAGTGCTGACCTCATTGGCTAGGTTTAAAAACCAGTCACTGGCAATCAGTGGAGCAGTGAACAGCTAGCAGTGTAGTTTCTGTAGGAATCTGGGGAGTATTTTCCCCCTGTTTTTTATTTCCCATAGGAATAGGGTCTAGGAAGAGAAGACCATGATGATTACTGAAGCAGCACTAGAAGTGACCCAAGGAGGAGAGGAGACAAAAGATATAATCAGATTCCCCCAGAAGGTTCAGGAAGTACATCATGCTTGAATGAGTATCTTATGGAAGCTATATAAGCATGAAATATCACCTCATAGAGCTCATGGCAGAGAAGATCCAAGGATTAGAGATGCAGCTGGAGATGATGATGGACTTCAGATGGGAATTTGAAAATATAAAGAAGGAGAGGAGGTTTTACAGACAACTCAAGATTTGCAGAAACCTGCTAAATAAAAGGAGCTGGAGGGTGGACTGCTAGAAAGGGAGGGGGACGTAGGAATAAATGAGAATTGCTAAAAGTCAAGATGAATTAGCTCTTGTCCAGGAAACTAAAATAAATAAATATTTTTAGTTACATAATTAAAAATAGAATAAGGAAGGATAAGGTTGGCCTGTCACGCAGTGTGGATGGGATGGAAATTCAAGATAATCTAGTTATAGCCCAAAACCGAAACCAATACTTTGCCTTGGTTTTCAGTGGGGATGATAATATGGAACGTGTGCATGACAGCAGTATGGCTGATAGAAATGAGTGTCTAGAAATGGAAAATACCACTTCTCAAGTGGAAGAAAACGTAAACAGCTCAATGTGCTCAAACTGGGGGAGGAGGGTCTGGATAATTTTCATCCCAGAATACTAAAAGAACTGGAAAATGAAATTGCTAACCCAGTAGCAAGAATTTTTAATAAATCTGTCTATTCAGGGGTAGTACTCTAAGACTGGAGAATAGTTAACATTGTACCTATATTTAAGAAATGGAAAAAGAGGTGGTCCAAGCAATTACAAACCTGTTAGTCTAACCTCAGTAGTATGCCAGGCTTAGAATGAATTGTGGAGAAAAGAATAATTAAATTCCTGGAGTAAATGATAAAGAGGGTGTAATGAAACACAGGTTTGCCAAAGGTAGATCATGCCAGATTAACCTGGTTTCCTTCTTTGAGAAAATTATTGATTTTTAGATAAGGAAAATGAACTAGATCTAAGATACTTAGACTTCACTAAAACATTCAAGAAGGTACCACTTGGGAAACTATTAGAGAAGTTGGGGATCAGTACAAGAATTGTAAGGAACTAGCTAAAGAGGTGGAGGTAACGAGTTGTGCTGAAAGGTGAATTATCAGACCAGAGAGAGGTTACTAGTGGAGTTCCTCAAGAATTGGTCTCAGGACCAATCTTAGTCAATATTTTTATTAATAAACTTGGAACAAAAATAAGAGTGTGCTAATAAAAATTGCTGATGACAACAAGCTGGGAGGCATCATTGATACAGAGGAGGATTCAAATGTTATTCAAGAAGATCTGGATGACCTTGAAGATTGAATTTCATCCCATTTCTGTCATTCCGTAGTACAACATAACAAGAATTTCTGCTACAAGATGGAAGTTCAGCAGTTGGAAGCCACAGACGAGGAGAGAGAGCAGAGCGTATGGGTTGATTACAGGATGGCTGTGAGCCAACAATATGAAGTGGCTGTGAAAAAGGCAAATGTGATTCTATGATATATAAGGCAAGGCATTTCCAATAGAGAGAGAGAATACTAATGGCACTGTACAAGACTTCATTCAGAATACTACGCACCATTCTGGTCTCTCAGGAAAGATGAATTCAAACTGGAACAAGTACAGAGAAGAGTTACTGGGATGATCAGGGGAATGGAGGACCTATCTTGTGAGAGGCAACTGGAAGAGCTTAGCATTTTTAGTCTAGGAAAAAGAAGATTGAGAAGAGATTTGAGTGCTCTTTATAAATGTATGGGAGGGGATAAATACTGGAGAGAGTGAACTAAAGGATTTAAGCTAAAGGACAATGTTAGCACAAGAACAAATGGATTTGAACTTGTCATGAGCAAATTCAGGGTGGAAATTAGAAGAAGGTTTGTAACCATCAGAGGCATGAGGTTCTGAAACAGCCTCTCAAATAGGAGTTGAAAGGCAAACAACTTAATTACTTTTAAGAGAGAGCTGGACACATTTATGAGTGCAGTTGTATAATGGGGTTGGATATGATGGTAGAGGCCAGGGCTAAGCAGCCCTGGGGCTTACTTCCAGTTTGTTTTAAAAGGTCACGTTTCAATGCTTCAGCCAGCCACCTGCTGGGGTCAGGAAAGATTTCACCACTGCCACCCCCAGGTATTTTTATCTCCTTCCTCTGAAGCATTAGTGATAACCCAGCAGGAGATGGGACATTGGCCAGGGATTTGAGGTGGCACTGAGCAGTCTCTCTCTCAGGTGCTTGGCTGGATGGATCTTGCTCACATGCTCATGGTGTAACTGATTACCAAATGTGGGTTTGGGAAGGAAATTTCCCCCAGATCAGATTGGCAATGCCCTTGGGGTTTTTTCACCTTCCTCTAGAGCATGTGAGTGTGGTTCACTTGTCTGGATTATCTGGGTGTATCTCACTTAATAATTTTCCCGCCATTGCAAAGTCTTTTGCCATCCGTGCACCTTGGTCCCTCCTCTTCTCTGACTGTGACACATACTAATTTAGTCACCAAAGCGCTGTAATACTTTGGTCTAATTTTGACTGTTCGATTTAGTGTGCAGATGCTAAGTGGTGTTGGTACCCAGTGATATCTGGGAGGACAGGCTGGATGAACTGCTGGTCCATTCTTGACTTAAACTCTATGACAATACTAAACCACTAGGGAAATTTCTCATATTAATTTTTTTATATTTTTTCCATTCTCTCTGTGAATTAATAGAAAAATATCATGATTTCCAGGAGGTTAAAATGATTTTCCTCAATTTGTATGGCTGTTAATCAGACATTAGAGCCTAGTGGGTAAAATAGTTTTCACTCATATCTAAAAAGTGTGATGCTGCACCACATATTCTTCATAGTAATATTATTATATGACTGTAGCATAATCATGATATATTTTGTACAAGATAAGTCATGTGAGGTGTCATTGGAAAAGTTATGATTTGCTGAATATGATTATCCTATTTGTATGCATGTATTGCTTTTGTATCTGAAGTTATAAATACTGACTATGTATCTGTACTTCAAATGTAGTTACACTTTGGTAATGCCCACTAGACAAGATGGTTTCAGTCTAGATTGGGACTAGGTTGGGAAGGGCCTGTTCATGGCAATGAGCCAATATGGAAAACCATAGTTTTTAGGAGAAGCTTATCTCCTACCTGGTGAGCCTTCCTCAGAATGCTACAGACAGCCTGTGAGTGATGGCTCCTATGACTCTACGAGGACATGTGACCAGGCCACATGATGCTGGACTCCATCTTGGGGTGTCAGTTATTTTTCCACAGACTGGTCTGGGAACTAAGTTTTAGAACAAAGGGTTTCCATCATATGCAACAGTTATACAAGGCAGGGAGTGACATCATCTGTGGTTCTTCACTCCTCACCTGAGGAATAAAGACTGAACTGCAGGAAGTTCTGGATCCAGGCTAAAGGGATTTCTAGCCTGTGCATGAACCTGTACAGCAACCTGTAAAGAATAGGCAGCTTGCTCCTTAAGAATCTGCAAGCTGCTTATATCATCTCTTAGGGTGAGAATCTGCTAATTCATATCCAATCTATCTAGTATATTGAACTTTGTGTTTTTGTTTTATTTGCTAGGTAATCTGCTTTGATCTGTTTGCTATCTCTTCTAATCACTTTAAATCTATTTTTGTAGTTAATAAACTTGTTTTTGTTTTAATCTATACCAGTGAGTTTTGACTGGAGTGCTTGGGGAAAATTGCTGCTTGTTTACCACGAGTGTGCATAGTTCTCTTCACACTGAGAGGAAGGTGGGCATGGTATTAAACCCATATATTGGCCAGATTTCACCAAGGCAGGCAGTACTGCTCTGGGGTCCCAGGCTGGGAAGCTGGTGATTAGAGAGTCTGCCCTGTGCATAACTGCAGCTGGGTGTGTCCCTACCTGTATGAATGCTGGTGAAAGTGCAGGCTGGAGGGCTTTGCATCTTGTCACAGTGGTACAGTGAGAGGGAACCCAGGCTAGTGGGTCAGGGAGCTCAGTGGTACCCCAGTTCCAGGTGGCAACCCAGGGGAACCCATCACAGAAAGTTTTAAACTTGAAATCATGTTGGGGTTGTTTTTATGTAATTGTTTGCATCTTTTCTTCTCTGTTCAAATGGATCACTGCATTGCCAACATTTAATTATCTTTATAATCCTCACATACTCTGCATTTAATGAAAATACTTAATTTTTTGTAGAGGAAAATTCCAATAAACAGTATTGAATCTAATTGTCATAACATTTTAACTGCATATAGATATTGGTATGGATTAATCCCATATTTATGTTGCTTTAATTGCAAAATATGGCAACATTATAAATGGTGAAAATTGGGATTGGGAGAGCTATGAAGGCAGATTGAGTCCTAAATGTTCCTTAACTGGACCATTGTGAAACTTTGTCCTGTATTGTTTGCGAACACATACACTCTCTCTCTCTCTCTCCAATGCAAATGATCCATCTACCAGGGAGATGCTGCAGTACTTTCTGTCCCCTGCATTAGGTGCCCCCTATAGGGACAGTATGGCTCTATGTTAAAACATTTTGCATTTTTTAATTTGTCAAAAACAAGGATTTTTAATCCACATCGATGTAACATTTTGGTCACTCGGGGGGGGGGGCAGCTGTAAATTTGTGGAAACTAAAAAAAGCTAAAAATAATTTGAAATGGCAAAAGGTTAATCAATAATATGCAAATGTTCCACGATGGAGAAAAGCTGGAGAAACTTCAGACATGAATTAAAGGATAAGAATTAAGATGTCAAAAGGTTAATTAATGTGTGCTTAAGTGTTATACAGTATAATTGATCAGCTCTGTAACTTGATGAGCATTTTTTCCTAATATTTAATAAGCAAATGAGATGGTATTAAATGGAACTTACTTGGAGAGTAATTTAATGGTAAAACATTGAGACAGTCTGTTGATTAATTCTTTGATTATTGATTAACTTGGGGTTTCAATGGCAAACGTATAACAATGGGGACCCCACCCTTCCTTTCTAACTTCTTGGATTAAAGGAGGATTATCATTACAATCCAGTGGAATTTTAAAATATACAAATAAGGAAAAGAACAAGCTATTGTTTGCCAAATATGATGAGTGAGATCACATTGAAAACATTCATTTCCATTGAAAGGCTAGAAACAAGTATACCTAAACTTAGACTCAGAGACTTTAAGGTCAGAAGATTATTGTGATAATCTAGTCTGACCTCTTGTACATTACAGGCCAAAAAACTTCACCCACCCACTCCTGAAATAGACCCCAAACCTCTGGGTGAGTTACTGAAGTCCTCAAATCATGGTTTAAAGACTTCAAGTTACAGAGAATTCACCATTTACAGTATTAGATATGGGCCTGAACCAAAATTCTGATCTCAAGATCTTTACCATTTCATTCAGGGCCCATCTCTAAAGATATCCCATGGATGTATTAACATTAGGGGAACTAAACAACTTTTAATTGTCCTGACTCCTGTATAGTAAGCTTAATGACTTATAAGCTGCATTAAGAGTTTCTTCCTTTTATTCCCTTTTATTATTTTTTTAAAGAAAGAAAAAGTTGGAAAAGGAACCTGTTCCCTGCTTACTAATGTTAGCACTGAAATGGCCCACTCAAAGATTGAATATCATATTTGCTTTATCAAAGTGGATGGGATAGCATAGCTGCCAATGACCTGTTTCACCAAGAGAGCTCTGGGGTTTAGCATCTCCAGGAATCTATGGTCCAGGTCAGTATTCACAGCACAGGCATATGTGGCAGCGCTGTGCTCCAAGCACAGCAGCACACCTCCTGGATTGCCAACTGCCACCTAGTCCACTCGCTGCTGCTCTGAGCATCAGCAACTCCCAGCTGTATTTATTCCCCTCTTAGCAGCCTCTTAGCTGGGCTCAGCAGAAAAGCAGCTGCCAATTACAGCACCATGCAGGCAAAGAGGATGTTAGTTCCTGCCAAGGGGGAGGGAGTAGGGGCAGTGAGATGCTAGCCATAGAAACCACTCAGAAAATACACAAAGGATGGAGATTGTCCCTAACTATGCATAAGTGCTGAAAGTAGGGGTGCTGCAACACCCCCTGGCTTGAAGTGGTTTCCATTATATATTGGATTTATAGTTTGTTCAATGGCTCTCAGCACCCCCACTATACAAATTGTTCCAGCACCTCTGCTAACCATGCACAAGGTTACAGTTCCAAGTGACAGTTCGATGCTTTGCATACAAGTGGAATAAAATACGTATTTACACACAGTGCTTGACAGCTGCACAGACTTAGCTGTAGTTTGCTTAAATACAGCATTTTCTTTCCTCTCTTAGCCCTTAGAAATGTATGAGGAAGACAAAGCTACTGCTGGCCGTCTCCATAGTGACACCCTGACAGTATTCTGAGAAAACATTTATACTTCAGCACCTAATGGATTTGCCTCCTGAACAAAACCACTCAATAAGGAAAGTGCCAGGAATAGAAAAGTCATTCATTATAGTGCACAGCTCATTGTGATCTGCTTTGGCCTAGATTGTGATAAGTGATTTTGCATAGCGTTCTGAAATGGTGAAGAAATAGATTTTTTTCCCCACATTTGTTTAGCTTGCTGAATTCAGAGATCATTCAAGTTCAGATCTTGATTTAAATGCCACAAAAAAGCACTTCATTTCTCTTTTACTTCAGCAAATGAGTATTTTGCTTGGCATTAGAATTAAACTTGGTTTAAAAGTGTAACCATTTACTTATGGAAATAGTTGTCATTTCAGTTAAAAAAAAAGGGGGTTATATTTCAGAAAGTATAGGACTCTACATTTCTGGTCATTGCTGGTGTAGAGCCTTCAAGTCAGAGCTCTGAGTTTGCACCCTCTAAAAGTAGCATCTCATCCAAGCAGCCTTTAATGTTTCACCTCTTTAAGTTCACAAACAAGCAAAAAGTGCATCACATTTAGGTGCCCTGATTGAGACGCATGTTTATCCTCCCATATAGTATCCTCCACTGATGTGATGTATTCTATTTATGGTCAACAGGCCAGTTCAATATCTGAACAAGTGAATAAAGCTCATCTAGTGAAATTATGATGGAATTGAAGCAATGCAGCAGAGACTTTTTGTTTTTAGTTTTTCCAAATCACCAGTTCGTGACATTTTAACTGGGTTTCATATGTTTCAAGTCTACAGAATCACTGAATGGATATTTGATCATCTTGAGAAAGGTTACTAATTCTTTATTTGCAAGAATTTTCATGTAGTTAGGAATAGAGCTATGTGAAACACTGATTTTTTTGGTTTGCTGGCAGATCTGTAAAAAATACAAAAAGAATAATTTTGGTTCTGGTAGAACCAAATATGAAGTTTTTTAGAATTGTTGGCAAATTGAAAAACTCCAATTTGAAGAACTGAACATTTTATTTGACAGCACCCCCCCCCCGAGTGACCAAAATGTTACATTGATGTGGATTAAAAATGGAGTAAATACCAGATTTGCCATTTTAGAAAGATTTCTGTCTTTTTGATCAAAATTACATGAAAAAGGCAGAACTTGCATGACTTTGGCAAGTTCCAAGGTACAAGTAGGAATTTCTTCTTCCAGCCTCCTGGTTTTCAGTTCAACTTGGAAACAAAATCTCCAGGACTGGTCTATGCCCAGCTCACTCAATCCACTCAGAAAATTAAGGGGAGAAGACTATCTCTGAACATCCATTTTTGTCTCAATGATAATAAAGAAAAAAGAAAAGAAAAGAAAAATTAATCATCAAAAAATACATGAGAAAAGAAACCTCTCATTCTTGGGATATAAAGTGTGATGATTTTCCAATGTATTTTCTACGAAAGAGTTAAGAAAACAAAACAACTCTGCTCAAAAAACCGAACCCCCCAAAACCTACAAAATTTGAACAGACTCCAGACAATGAATGTAACTTTAGTGCAGTGTTATCTACAAAGCTAAAGAAAAATGGAGCATTTTGATTCTAAATTTCAACAGCAGAAGCCTTGATTTTGTAGATTCTTTTTTAGTGTAAAGCATTCAGTTGTCCAGTGACAAAAATCAATAACCTGAGCCATTGCCCTGGAGGCAGAAGATAAGGGTTACATACAATCTAATCTTCAGATAAAAGGTGATTTTGCCAGCGATAAAGTACAACATAAGTCCTGGTTATACACCTAATGCTCATGATCATGGTTTCTACTGTAATTAATTACTATAAATCACTGTAATACCCTTTTAAAAGAAGCAGAATCTGAATGTTTCTGTTTGTTCAAATTATTTCTATTCACTCCCAGTTCTGAATATGGATGAATGTTATTTATTTGCACCAGCTTGGGTCCAAAGTCTCAAAAATTCAAATTCTAAAGTATGCATGTGCTTTTGTGGTCCCTGTCTTGTACATGACACATCTAATGAGTGTGAGTAAAGTCAGAAGATTTGCCTCTCCATGTGTTATTTGCCCATGCATGACTTGCCTGCATACTTTGGATGTTGGCAGATAGGCAGGTCCAGGTGCACCAAAGTAAGCTTGAGATGTCTTGAGAGAAAATAGTGTAAGGGTTTTCCGTTATCTCTAACATTCATCTTGGCCTGTGCTGCCTACTTTAGAAATACTTGCATTTATTAGCATATACATTTGAAGTATAAACAGGTTCAATGTTATACAATACAAGATTATTGAGATTTTGTTTCAAGTTATAATAATTATTTTAATTTATAAAATGTTGCATTTAGATATTAGAGTTTTCTATTTTTCCTGTCTAATTTTTAAAGAGTGATTTAAAAATACGATTCCCCTTTAAGAATAGAATCCTCAGTCAAATGTAAGAACTAGAAACAGCCACAGCAAAACATATAAATAGCTGCAATGCCTGTCAGCATGATGAGACTCCTCTGAACAAACATCAGAATAAATACACAAATTTAAATTGAGCAATCCAGTACCACTCCTCTGCCATTTTGAATAGAATGCAATCATCTCTGCACCCAAGTGTCACTAAAAGTGAGTGTGACTCAGATTCCTTACTGCATTGCCAAGAAAGCTGTTCTTTTCATCAATAAGTAACTATTGGGCTTTGATGTACCATTTTGTGAAAGCTAAAGTAGAAATCAATGTGGATTTCAATCCAGCATGGTATTCACTAGACATAGAAGCAAAGGACCATGTCTCACCTTCTGAACTGAAAGCACAGAACATAGTGTCACTGACAGAACAGAGCCAGGTCCTCACTTTGTGGACCACACCAATTCCAACTTTCATTCTGAGAATGAAAGAAAACAGACCTTCTTTAGGCCTTTGAAAACAAACTCATCAAATCCAAGTTATGAAAGAAAACTATAAAACAATGACTTGTGCATATCAGTATTCTACATAAATGGATAAGACTTAAGATATGCCTGTCCTTTTATCTTCTCAGGTTGTGAGGGATGGTAAAGTACAGTCCAGTGAAAACCAATAAAGGTAACACTCATTAAGCATTAGAGATTCGTTGATCAGCCTGCATCTGAAGATTAGGAGAAATAGCATAATTATTTTATTCACGAATGAAACCTAATGCAGGTTACATTGAACAAGTAGAACATTACTAAATCCTACGGACTACTCTGTCCATTTGGCTGAGTTGGTTCCAGCCTAACTCCCCACATTCCACGTTTCCACTTGCGTCCCGTCTGTTGACTAATATATGCTGGCTAGCATATGTACATAACATATTAATAGTATGTATTATCCATTTATATTAGAATACATTAAGCACAAACAGCATCAAGCACAAATATTACAGCAGTTATATAGCATAAATTGGCCTATAATTTTCATAAAACCCTGTTCTCGTATACTCAGTATCATAACCCCTTGCATTCACTGAGGTAAGTTTTGGCTTGAGCAAACAAGGAAGCTGTCAAGATCAGGACAGATCTTTATTATAGCAAAAGAAAAGGAGTTAATTTCATAAATTGGTAGTGGAATGTCCCAAAGGAAGAGGACAAGACATATGATTGTTCTATCCTAGTACAGACCTAGGGGGTGCCTTCATGCCCTTCGGTTCCTGAAACATGTGTTCGGAACAAGGGATAAGGGGTACACCATATCAGCAAAAACAAGGTAGAAAGTTGATTGGTTAAATCTAGTTTCAGATGATGTACACCAAATTTTTTACTTGTAAACAGGTAGGACCTATTTAATAAGGCATTAGGGTTATAACTTTGGGAGCACACCTGCGTTAAGGTGAACATAATGACATTGTACGAGATGGCCTTCTTCCTGTATAGTATTATTGGCTTATAGCAATAAACCTGACTGACATTGGTCATTTGGTCACAATATATTTTGTAACAAACCAAAGTGTTGTCAAAGCAATTGACTATACTATTTATCAACACATCCATAATTGTCCCTCCAGGGAACATGGACCTGCTGATTCCAGTTCCGCTGATCATGATACATCATCCCCATTTTACAAATATTTTAACATTACAAATAAATGATTGATACTCAGACGCTCACCCTGTTTTCCTTCAACCAGATGTTGCTAGCACATAGCCGAGATGGAATCTCATCTTTACCATAGACTCAGCTGGTTACACAGTCTTTGAAATAGTTTGGTTTTCTCAATAGGCAATCACACCAGGAATGACCTTTCTGTCTTCCTGTCATCTTTCTCTGAATCTAGCAAACTCTCTGTGAAGTCTATTCCTTCCCCGTGGGGTGTACCTCCAGATGGTTCTCCATCTCTCCATTCCATGGATATCTCTGCAGGCTCTCCCTGGGTATTGTGTCTGCTGGCTTGTAAATACCTCCTGTTCAGATCAGTTGCCCCCTTGCATAGTCATCTCATATGACCTGGTTGCCAATGCACCTCTCATGACCTCTTTAGTCAACTCCTTCTGGTGTCTGTGTAATGGCCGGATCCTCACAGGAGTCCTTGTCTCCAAGGCTGATAGGCCCTTGGCTGAATTGTGATATTATAGTGCCTGCTTTCTCTGATTGTTAGCCATCTCCTTTCAATGGTATCTCCATCCTGCTGGCTGCAATAGGTCTCCACTCACTGGGTTTTGGTCCTTCATAACATCAGTGCCTACTCTGAACTGTTTTGCACACCTGTGATGGGGTATTCCTCGGTGCCAAAAATGTTAGCCAGGTTTCTGAACAAGAAATAACAGCCATATGTAACAATCTCTTAGCTGTTTTCACAGCTGATTTCCACCTAACCTTTACTTTGTCAGTATGCTGTGGTGGAGATGGGAGGTGTGATGGTCAAACTCTGATTTGTGTGCAAATTCTTTGATTTCTTCAGACAAATTGGGGTCCATTGTCAATGAATAATGCATCTGGGCCTTCAGTTTGCCAATCACTGACTTGCTCCTTGTATTAGGCTGGTGCTGATCTCCCGGTAATTTGAATACTAGCTCACTGTAAACAAGTACCGCTTTGACTTGGAACTAAAGATGTCTGCTCCTACCTTTCCAAAGGCTGGATGTGAAACACATGTGATAACAGTGTCTTTCTACCAGCAGCTTTCACATGAGCAGCAGGTATCACATCCTTTTATCAAGGAGTGGAGTTGTGTATTCACTTTCAGCCAGTAAACACATTCTAGGGCCTGTTTAAGAAAGCTGTCAATGTCTAGGTGTGAAGCATGTATTTTTTTTCACATGACATCTTTATGTAATGAGGCAGGGATAACTGCTTTCTGCCCTTGAAATATGATTCCATCCTCCATATTCAGCTCAACTTTAATTTGAAAATATGGTTCTGCTCCTATAGATACTTGGTTTTTGTTTCCTGACCGCCCTGCAGTAGTATCTCTCTCTCGACTGCTTGTAGTTGGATGTCATTTTCCACAGCCTCTCTGATTTCCATCAGCTTTGTTATAGAAATGGGAGATAGTGCACTATGTTAATGTATTCAGTATCCTGATCCCTTCTCCAACTTGCTTATGCTGGGTATATATGACCTGTTCAGGGTGTCAGCTGACACCAGTAATCGTCCTGGCCAAGATCTGATGTCTACCTGGGTGTACATCAACATGTGCTGCAATCTCTTTGGAGCACAAAAAGGGGCTTTGCCATGATTGTTACTAGGGGTTTATGGGTCTAACTGCACTATTGGTGGGTGGCCAAAGTTGTACTGATGGAATAACTACACTCAACATACCACAGCAAGAAGCCCTTTTTCTCACTGAGTGTATCCCTGCTCAGTTTCTGATAGGACTGTCCTGGTATAAGCAATCAGTTTCTCCTGGTATTGTCTCTTGTTGCTTTCCTGTCCTGTGAGACTGAACCTGATATGCTCTCAGACTAAAGGAGAGAGTCAGAATGTCACCCTGTCTGATGTGTTCTCCCCCTTGTACCTAGGTACAAGTCTCACTGAATCTTTCTGAGACCTTCCTCTGCTTTTGCACACACTGCTAAAATAGTTCGAGTTGCCACATTCCTTGCAATGCTGTCCTACTGTGGGGAACTTCTTTAGCTTCTCATGCTGTTTCCCATGGTAAATGCATCTCATGGTGGGTATGGAACCCTGGCCACCCTCTCTCCGTTGTACTTCGGGAGTGTTGCATAACCTAGGGCTTTCAACGTGTCTCTTGCGGCTTCTGCTCCAAGTCCCATGTCTAAGCATCTGCTAATGCAAGATCACCTTCCCGAAGTAGTTGCTCCCACAAGGGGTGATCCCAAGTGCCACAAACTATTCTGTCCCAAACCACAAAGACTGTCAAGTCCTTAAATTGCATGTAGCAGCCATTGTGCATAAGGCAGTAATATAGGGGTCTATCCCCTCCCCTTCAGATTGGTCTTTAGCAAAGAATTTGTGTTACTCCACAGTTTTGTTCTGCTTCAGGGAACAATATTCCCCCACGGCTCCTACGACTACTGTGAGGCTTGAAGTAGTGATAAACTGCTTTCTGCTTTGTTCCCCAATAAGGCACAATAACAGTTTTACTTTCCTGCTGTTGTCGTCTTGGTGCATGGCCAAGTCTATGTAAACAAACTCTGCTTTCACTGGGTCCATCACTGGGTTAGGATTGTGCCTCCAAAATCCAGAACTTCAGGAGGCTTCATACTGAGTTCCATGGCTCATACTACCACCTACTGCACGGCAGAGAACTCACTGCTCTGATGCTCCTACCATGTTTCATTCACTCTGAATGAAGTTGAATGCAGATTAAGTTGAACAAGTAGAACTTTATTAAACCCTGTGGACTGCTCTGTTCATGTGGCTGAGTTGTTTCCAACCTAAATCTCAGGTCTTCTTTGTTTCCATTGGCATACTGTCAATATTAGTCTCTCCAGGGAACAATAGCCCTCTGACTTGACTCTAATTCCACTGTTCAGACTAACTTCTTGTAATTTTGGATATTGGATAGTACTAGTTCATACAAACCCTTTCTTTCTGTTTAAATGTTCTGCGATCAAATAGTCACCGATCAAAAAAAAAAGTTAAAAGATTTTTTATCTGTTAATGTAAAGAGTACAATATTATAGATAGCACTATATACTTGAAAGCTCTTAATCTCTGCTTTAACTCTCGTTTTGAAGAAATATATATATATATAATGCTGCTTAGATACATATAAAAGTACTTTTTAAAATTAGGTAATCAACATTGCCCGTTCACAAAAAAATACTATTATATTTGACAACTTAATCACATTATAAATCTTAAATAGCAATGCTTAATCTTATCCCTAGAATATGGTATTTCCAGGGATGAGAAGTAGAAAGAATAGGAACAGACATTTCCATTAACTTTTTTAAAAACGGAGTCCTGATCTGTTAAATGTATATATCATCATTGTAAATGAGAATAATTTTACAGGGAAAAACAGTCATGCTGTCATAAACAGATAGTTAAGGGTTAATAGAACAGGAGTACTTCATGTCTCTTTTGACGGTAAAGGGTTAACAAGTTCAGTGAGCCTGGCTGTCACCTGACCACAGGACCAATCAGGGGGCAGGATACTTTCAAATCTTGAGGGAGGGAAGTCTGTGTGTGTGCTGTTAGTGTTTGGTGGTTGTTCACTCTGGGGGCTCAGAGGGACCAGACATGCAACCAGGTTTCTCTCCAATCTCTCTGATACAGTCTTTTATATGTCCAGAATAGTGAGTACTAGGTAGATAAGGCGAATTAGGCTTATGTTTGTTTTCTTTATTTGCAAATGTGTATTTGGCTGGAAGGAGTTCAAATTTGTATTTTGCTGAAAGGGTTTTAATTTGTACTTATATACTTAGGCTGGGAGGGTATTCCCAGTGTCTATAGCTGAAAGACCCTGTAATATATTCCATCTTAAATTTACAAAGATAATTTTTACTGTTTTTCTTTCTTTAATTAAAAGGTTTTCTTTTTTAAGAACCTGATTTTTTTTATTTTGGTGTGAGATCCCAGGGGATGGGGTCTGGATTCACCAGGGAATTGGTGGGGAGAAAGGAGGGAAAGGAGAGAGAAAGGTTAATTTCTCTCTGTGTTAGGATTACTTTCTTTCTCAGGGAGAGTCTGGGAGGGGGAGAGAGAAGTAGGGGGGAAGGTGGATTTTCCTCTCTGTTTTAAGATTCAAGGAGTTTGATTCACAGTGATCTTCCAGGGTAACCCAGGGAGGGGAAGCCTGGGAGAGGCAATGGTGAGGGAAAGGGTTTACTTTCCTTGTGTTAAGATCCAGAAGGACTGGGCCTTGGCGGTCCCCAGGCAAGGTTTTAGGGGGACCAGAGTGTACCAGGCACTGGAATACCTGGTTGATGGCAGCGCTACAAGTACTAAGCTGGTAATTGAGCTTAGAGGAATTCATGCTGGTACCCCATCTTTTGGACGCTAAGGTTCAGAGTGGGGAATTATACCATGACACTTGCCTATGCTGAATTTTGAGAAAACTCAGACTTTATCCCCTACTTTTGTGACAGTGGGATATAAGGATAAGAGGGCATGAGGAATCCTTCCTTTCCTCTACCCTTCATATGTCTTAAGATAGGATATTAAAAGTGTTTCACATACTTGAAATACATCATGTAAACAAGGCAAGTTGTACCTTAGCATGTGCTAGGTAGTTGAGTAGAAGCCTAGGCTACATGTTAGTTAACCTAGGCTAGCCATCATATGCTAACCCTCCATCTTTTATCCTAATCTAGACATACCCTCTAAATGCAGCTGTGCAGAGGGCAGCCATAATTTGGCTGACATGCTGTGAAGCATAGCATAGATTTGGAAGAGTTGCCAACTAGTGCTCTAGCAGTGACAGTGCTCTCATACAAAACAGATCTGGGTAGGTCAAAGCATGGCTGAGGAGAGAGAAATGGTGATTAAATCAGATACTCATAAAATACCATCTTAGACTCAGACTTTAAGGTCAGAAGGAACCATTATCATCTTCTAGTCTGACCTCCTGCACAACGCAGTCCACAGAATCTCACCCATCCACTCTTGTAACAAACCCCGGACCTATGTCTGAGTTATTGAAATCCTCAACTTGTGGTTTACAGGCTTCAAAGTGCAGAGAATCCTCCAGCAAGTGACCCATGCCCCACGCTGCAGAGGAAGGTGAAAAAAACCCAGGACCTCTGCCAATCCTCCCTGGAGGAAAATTCCTTCCCAACCCCAAATATGGTGATCAGCTAAACCCTGCGCATGTGAGCAAGACTTACCAGCCAGACACCCAGGAAAGAATTCTCTGTAGTAACTCAGATCCCACCCTGTCTAGTGTCCCATCACAGGCCATTAGGCATATTTACTGCTAATAGTCAAAGATCAATTAATTGCCAAAATTAGGCTATCCTATCATACCATCCCTTCTATAAAATTATCAGGCTTAGTCTTGGAGCCAGATATGTCTTTTGCCTCCACTGCTCCACTTGGATGGCTGTTCCAGAACTTCACTCCTCTGATGATTAGAAACCTTCGTCTAATTACAAGTCTAAACTTCCTGATGGCCAGTTTATATCCATTTGTTCTTTTGTCCACATTGGTACTGAGCTTAAATAATTCCTCTCCCTCCCTGGTATTTATTCCTCTGATATATTTATAAAGAGCAATCATATCTCCCCTCAGCCTTCCTTTGGTTAGGCTAAACAAACCAAGCTCTTTGAGTCTTCTACCGAAGTGACGACTCACTGGTGTGGTGCCTCCTGCTGGTTGTCATAAGGATAATAGAATGGCCGTACCTGGTCAGACCAAAGATCCATCTAGCCCAGTATCCTGTCTACCGACTGGCCAATGCTAGGTGCCGCAGAGGGCGTGAACTAACAGGCAATGATCAAGTGATCTCTCTCCTGCCATCCATCTCCACCCTCTGACAAACAGAGGCTAGGGACACCATTCCTTACCCATCCTGGCTAATAGCCATTTATGGACTTAATCACCATGAATTTATCTAATTCTCTTTTAAACGCTGTTATAGTCCCAGCCTTCACAACCTCCTCAGGTAAGGAGTTCCACAAGCTGACTGTGCGCTGTGTGAAGAACTTCCTTTTACTTGTTTTAAACCTGCTGCCTATTAATTTCATTTGATGACCCCTAGTTCTTGTATTATTGGAATAAGTAAATAACTTTTCCTTATCCACTCTATCATATCCCCCCTAGTCTCCTCTTCTCCAAGCTGAAGAGTCCTAGCCTCTTTAATCTTTCCTCATATGGGACCCTCTCCAAACCCCTAATCATTTTAGTGCCCTTTTCTGAACCTTTTCTAGTGCCAGTATATCTTTTTTGAGATGAGGAGACCACAGCTGTACACAGTATTCGAGATGTGGGCGTACCATCGACTTATATAAGGGCAATAATATATTCTCAGTCTTATTCTCTATCCTCTTTTTAATGATTCCTAACATCCTGTTTGCTTTTTTGACCGCCTCTGTGCAATGCGTGGACATCTTCAGAATACTATCCACGATAACGCCAAGATCTTTTTCCTGATTCGTTGTACCAAAATTAGCCCCCATCATATTGTATGTATAGTTGGGGTTATTTTTTCCAATGTGCATTACTTTACATTTATCCACATTAAATTTCATTTGCCATTTTGTTGCCCAATCACTTAGTTTTGTGACAAGTATCAGAGGGGTAGCCGTGTTAGTCTGGATCTGTAAAAGCAGCAAAGAATCCTGTGGCACCTTATAGACTAACAGACGTTTTGGAGCATGAGCTTTCATGGGTGAATACCCACTTCCTCAGATGCATGTAGTCAGAGACCAACACCTACAAAATCTCCACCAAGCATTCTCAAAACTACAATACCCGCACGAGGAAATAAGGAAACAGATCAACAGAGCCAGACGTGTACCCAGAAGCCTCCTACTGCAAGACAAACCCAAGAAAGAAACCAACAGGACTCCACTGGCCATCACATACAGCCCCCAGCTAAAACCCCTCCAACGCATCATCAAGGATCTACAACCCATCCTGGACAATGATCCCACACTTTCACAGGCCTTGGGTGGCAGGCCAGTCCTCGCCCACAGACAACCTGCCAACTTGAAACATATTCTCACCAGTAACTGCACACCGCACCATAATAACTCTAGCTCAGGAACCAATCCATGCAACAAACCTCGATGCCAACTCTGCCCACATATCTACACCAGCGACACCATCACAGGACCTAACCAGATCAGCCACACCATCACTGGTTCATTCACCTGCACATCCACCAATGTAATATATGCCATCATATGCCAGCAATGCCCCTCTGCTATGTACATCGGCCAAACTGGACAGTCTCTACGGAAAAGGATAAATGGACACAAATCAGACATTGGGAATGGCAATATACAAAAACCTGTAGGAGAGCACTTCAACCTCCCTGGTCACACTATAGCAGACCTTAAGGTGGCCATCCTGCAGCAAAAAAACTTCAGGACCAGACTTCAAAGAGAAACTGCTGAGCTTCAGTTCATCTGCAAATTTGACATCATCAGCTCAGGATTGAACAAAGACTGTGAATGGCTTGCCAGCTACAGAACCAGTTTCTCCTCTCTTGGTTTTCACACCTCAACTGCTAGAACAGGGCCTCATCCTCCCTGATTGAACTGACCTCGTTATCTCTAGCTTGCTTGCTAGCATATATATACCCTGCCCCTGGAAATTTCCACTACATGCATCTGAGGAAGTGGGTATTCACCCACGAAAGCTCATGCTCCAAAACGTCTGTTAGTCTATAAGGTGCCACAGGATTCTTTGCTTAGTTTTGTGAGATCTTTTTGAAGTTATTCACAGTCTGCTTTAGTCTTAACTATCCTGAGCAGCTTAGTATCATCTGCAAACTTTGCCACCTCACTGTTTATTCCTTTCTCCAGATCATTTATGAATAAGTTGAATAGGATTGGTCCGAGGATTGGCCTTTGGGGAACACCACAAGTTACCCCTCTCCATTCTGAGAATTTACCATTAAATCCTACCCTTTGTTCCCTGTCTTTTAACCAGTTCTCAATCCATGAAAGGACCTTCCCTTTTATCCCATGACAGCTCAATTTACATAAGAGCCTTTGGTGAGGGACCTTTTCTGGAAATCTAAGTACAATATGTGGACAAAGGGGTTCCAGTGGACATGTTTGTTGACCCCTTGAAAGAACTCTAATACATTAGTAAGACACGATTTCCCTTTACAGAAACCATGTTGACTATTGCTCAACAGTTTATGTTTTTCTGTGTGTCTGACAATTTTATTTTTAACTATTGTCCAGTGATTTAGCTCTTTTCAGCCAGGACCGTCCTCCGCCGGCTCGCCTGTCATTGGACCCATGTCCCTCCCGGACCCCGATGCCCTTCTAGATGAGTGTTCTGCCCCCTGGGAGTACCTCCTTAGTCTGGGTCTCACCTCCCCAGGGAACCCACACCCTCATCCCTCCCTTGCCTCAGTGGCAACTGTCAGTCATTGTCTAGCCCCTGCTCCCTGGGGCACACTGAAGTCTGTACCACTCATCATCAGCAAGGGGGGTTGGACCAGCTGCCTCTGCCTAGGTCTAGGCTGCCCCTCTGGAGCCCTAATACCCTTTTGTGGGCCCTCACCTTGGCCTGCAGCCTGGGGCTCTGCTAGGCTGGAGCTCCCCAGCTCCCTCTGCTCTTCCCCAGCACTGCTCTGCACTAAGTACCCTCCTCAGTTTCCCAGGCAGCCAGGTCCTCCTCTCTCCATGTAGCTAGGGAGAGTGTGTCTTGGCTTCTGGCCCCAGCCCTCTTATAAGGGCCAGCTGGGCCCTCATTAAGCCAGCCACAGCTGTGGATGCTTTCCAATCAGTTCAGCCTTTCCCCTGCCACAGCCCTTTCCCAGGGCTCTTTTAAGCCCTTCTGGGCCGGAGTTGGGTAACCACCCCGCTACAAGTCTCCTTTCATAAAACAGGTTTTCCATTCCTCAGATCATCCTAGCAGCCCTTCTCTGTATCTGTTCCAATTTGAATTCATCCTTCTTAAACATGGGAGACCAAAACTGCACACAATATTCCAGATAAGGTCTCACCAGTGCCTTGTATAACAGTACTAACACCTCCTTACCTCTACTAGAAATACCTTGACTGATGCATTCCAAGACTGCATTCGCTTTTTTCACAGCCATATCACATTGGTGGCTCTTAGTCATCCTGTGATCAACCAATACTCCTATGTCCTTCTCCTCTGTGTACTTCCAAGTGATGCGTCCCCAGTTTATACCAAAAAATCTAAATGAATGACCTTGCACTTTTCCCTATTAAATTTCATCCTATTACTATTACTCCTGTTTACAAAGTCATCCAGATCTTCCTGTAGGATATCCCAGTCCCTCTCTGTATTGGCAATACCTCCCAACTTCATGTCATTCACAAACTTTATTAGCACGTTCCTACTTTTTGTGCCAAAGTAAGTAATAAAAAGATTAAATAAGATTGGTCCCAAAACAGATCCCTGAGGAACTCCACTAGTAACCTCCTTCCAGCCTGAAGGTTCACCTTTCAGTATGACCTGTTGTAGTCTCCTCTTTAACCAGTTCCTTATCCACTTTTCAATTTTCATATTGATCCCCATCTTTTCCAATTTAGCTAATAATTTCCCATGTGGAACCGTATCAAATGCCTTACTGAAATCAAGGTAAATTAAATCCACTATGTTTCCTTTGTCTAAAAAAACTGTTACCTTCTCAAAGAAGGAGATCAGGTTGGTTTGGCATAATCTACCTTTTGTAAAGCCATGTTGTATTTTGATCCAATTACCATTGACCTCAATGTCCTTAACTATTTTCTCCTTCAATTTTTTTCCCAAGACCTTGCATACTACAGATGTCAAACTGACAGGCCTGTAGTTACCCAGATCACTTTTTTTTTCCTTTCTTAAAAATAGGAAATGTTAGCAATTCTCCAGTCATATGGTATGACCCCTGAGTTTACAGATTAATTAAAAAATTCTTGCTAATGGGCTTGCAATTTCATGTGCCAGTTCCTCTAATATTCTTGGATGAAGATTATCTGGTGCCCCCAATTTAGTCCCATTAAGCTGTTTGAGTTTGGCTTCTACCTCAGATGTGGTAATATCCATCTCCATATCCTCATTCCCATTTGTAATCCTACCATTATCCCTAAGCTCTTCATTAGCCTCATTAAAGACTGAGGCAAAGTATTTGTTTAGATATTGGGCCATGCCTAGATTATCCTTAACCTCCACTCCATCCTCTTTGTTTAGCGGTCCCACTTCTTCTTTCTTTGTTTTCTTATTTATATGGCTGTAGAATCTTTTACTGTTGGTTTTAATTCCCTTTGCAAAGTCCAACTCTAAATGGCTTTTGGTCTCTCTCACTTTATCTCTAAATGTTCAGACCTCAATAAGGTAGCTTTCCTTGCTGATCCCTCCCATCTTCCATTCCTTGTAGGCTGCTTTTTCTTAATCATCTCTTTGAGATGCTTGCTCATCCAGCTTGGTCTACAACCCCTGCCTATGAGTTTTTTTCCCCTCTTTTCTTAGGATGCAGGCTTCTGATAGTTTCTGCAACATTGACTTGAAAAAAATCCAGGCCTCCTCCACCTTTAGACCCACAAGTTCTTCATTCCAATCCACTTCCCTAACTAATGTGCTTAATTTTTTTAAGTTAGCCCTTTTGAAATCAAAAACCCTAGTCACAAATCTATTTTTGTTTATCCTTTCATTTAGTTTGATCTGAATTAACTCATGATCACTCGAACCAAGGTTGTCTCCTAAATCATTTCTTCTATGAGGTCCTCACTACTCACGAAAACCAAATCTAAAATGGCATCCCCTCTTGTTGGTTCAGCAACTACTTGGTGAAGGAATCCATCAGCTATCGCATCCAGGAAAATCTGAGCCCTATTATTACTACTAGCACTTGTCCTCCAGTCTATATCGGGGAAGTTAAAATCTCCCATGATCACACAATTCCCATTAGTATGTACTTCATTAAACACATTAAAGTAGTCTTTATCCATATCCAAATTGTATCCCGGCGGTCTATAACACACCCCAAGCACTATCCCAGGGGACGCTCTAGTAGCTTTCTTCCCCAATGTGATTTTTGCCCAGACAGACTCTGTCTTATCCATTCCATCACTTCTTATTTCTTTACAGTCTACTTCATCATTGATATACAATGCTACTCCACCACCTTTGCCTTTATTTCTGTCTTTCCTAAATAGCACATAGCCTTCAATACCTGTACTCCAGTCATGACTACTGTTCCACCATGTTTCTGTTATCTCTACAATATCTGGTTTCACTTCCTGCACCAATAGCTCTAGTTCCTCCATCTTGATGAAAATAGCCCATGTTTTTATGAGGCAGTATATATATCAATGTCGGGCATGGTGGCGTGTGCCTGTAATCTCAGCTGCTTGGGGGGCTGAGACTGGTGTGTCACTCAGGAGTTCTGGGCTGTGGTGCACGATTCTGATTGGGTGTCCAGTGCCACTGACAGCCTGGTCAGCGGGTGGCTGAAGGACTGGCTAGAACAACATGAATGACATATTGTGATCTGCGCTCTCTTTGTGAAGGCTGGTGGACTGATCAATCAAGGGGATATATATCGACCACAGTTTTTTAAAAAGCATATAGCTAAAACAAGGATCATTTAAACAAAAATACAGTTTCAACCTTAGAACATGCTACTAAGGGCTTGTCTACATGGTGAGGAAATGTGCTCCAGGAGGATCTGATCTCTAAAATGCATGAATGTGCTGAGTGTCAATTCATCCATGTAGACCCTGCTGGTGCTCACTAACGATTCCCTCAAGAGCTTTAACGTGGTACTGTTTCAAACAGCTCTATGTTAAAGCCCACCAGCAGGGTCTGCACGGGCCAATTAATGTGCAACATGTTCATGCACTTCAGAAGTCCCACCTTTGTAGAGCACATTACTCCACCATGTAGACAAGCCCTCAGATACACAACATTTAAGAGGTGATTTAGAAAACAACAACAATAACAAAAACTTGCAGTAAGTCTGACCCAGGTACTGATTGGTTTTGATCAAGTTTCTATAGATCTTTCTCAGCCACCATAAATCTAATTATATGTAGGGTCTTCAAATCTGCTCAAAATGTACAGAATAAGTAAATTGCCTCTTTCTATGGGAGAGGCTGTGATCACAAAAAGGATGAAATATTGAACCTCAGCTACTGTCAGTAGAGGTATTTGTTTTGAAGTTCATGCAAATATCTACAGTGAACATTTCACTAAAAGTCCAAACTCCATTCAGAAAAGTCCTGCACAGAACTCTTGAGATCACCACAATTTACATATTGGGTTCAAATCTGGCTCAGCTTGATCCTTTATATGTACTATCACTGCACGGATAGCAATTTTTTGTGTTTTGTTTTACTTCATTACACCATTGTGTTAATGAAGGTTTCAATAAGAAGAGATGAGGTTCCCGGGTACAGTGGTCTAGAGAACTGGAGTATGAAGAAGACTGGAGCTTAATCACACTCCAATTTGAGTAAAACCAGAATTTCTACAAGGACTTATCAGAAACCAATTTCCGAGATGGCTGTATATGCAAGCCAGACTCTGTCTCCTGTACATGCTCTTGGGATTTTTATGTCTATGCTAATACACATGCTGATCATTCCAGGAAAATCCAAGACAACTTGCCCTACCATAGAACCAGTGTATGCAGGGTTCAAATTTGACAGTGCACCTCACATACTAATATCAGCTAAACTGTGCAAATTCAAACACCTATCTTTCAAAAATGTTGAGCAACCTACAGCATGCACAGACTTCAGATAGAAACCAGCTGAGTTTTCAATACATTTGAAAATCATGCCACTTATTTAAACACTCCAGTTATGGACTTAGAGGTAAACTTTAATCACATATTTCTGACAATTTTGATTTGAGGGCCTGATTCTGACTTCAGTGATACACCTATTGAAATCTTCCTTCTTTGAAGGAATACACTTAACAAAAAGGTTACTACTACTAAAGGTTGTTTATTTCAGACATTGTTATTGACATATTTATGGGTAAGACAAGCTGTTATTTGTATCCTCATGACCATATAGATAAGAAGTCAACTACTTACTATATTTCAGTCAATGTCATAGGAGAGAGTTGATTAAAATGAAGGGAAAGCCCTGTATTTTATGATATTTTAAAATAGTAGAACCTCATTTGAAATACTAAATACACTGGCACTACACATTACCATGTTTATTCAAGATCAGCTGGTCAACTAAACACTTATTCAATCTAGATTTTGACTTGCCTGTCACTGAGGTTGCATACCTTAAAATGTTGAGTTCAAGTCAAAGTTTTCAAACTTGGGTGCCTAAAGTTAGAAATCTACCCCTAGGGTGACGCACAGTTTGAAAAACTGGGTCTTAATAATAAGAGTTAGGTGAGGTCCAGAAACTATTTGTGACATAATCAGATTCCAAATGAAGGATGTAGCTAAACTGAAACCAATGAGTATGAATTGCCATTTGCTTAAAAATCACTGGGAGAATTTGACTTTTTATGTCTGTTACTCAAGAAGAAAATCAGGATCACCATGAAATTCTTCAGCTGAGATATCAATGGGAGAGGATTGTTTTTAATTAATCAAACAGGCCTGGGGTCAAATTTTGTTTCTGGAAGAAGATCCATATTTTTGAGCCAAATCATAGAGCTGGGTTGAAATCCTGTTGCCTTTTTAATGTTCTTTGCAAACTTCATATAAATTGCATGAAATTTGTCATTAATTTGCTATTTTTCACTACATAAAAAGGAAAGTACAGTTTTAAGATATGGAAAGAAGAGATATGTTTTCATAAGGGGGAGGGATAGCTCAGTGGTTTGAGCATTAGCCTGCTAAACCCAGCCTTGTGAGTTCAACTCTTGAAGGGACTATTTGGGGATTTAGTTGGGGATCAGTCCTGCTCTGAACCTAAATTAATTTAGCAGCACCAAAAAATAAGGGCTTTTCCCATCCATACTTGGACAGTAAACTAGCTATAAAATCAATAGCATAAGATGACAATTGGTCAGATTATCAAAGTTTGGCAGATTCAAATATTCTGTGTACTTATCTGTGTGAAATACCAGCTGTGTGCATGGAAAGTAGACATTTGAATGTGCACATGGGCAGGTAGATACATGCCTGACCTTGAAAATCTACATTTTAATTGTTAAGTGCCTACTCAAAAAATGCTTTTTACTGAAGCTTAATATGTAATGGTCCTGGACACCCCTCATGCAGAGGAAAGCTCACCAGTCCTGGGGGTAGGTCAGGCTGCCATGTAACATAGAACAGAGCTCCTCCTTCTATGGTTGTGGCCTCTTAAGGTTGATAAGGGTGAGTGATGCACACAAATGAGATTTGTATGCCCTCCACTGGCTCTATATGGATCCTGACTCCTGCCCCACTCAGGAACCTTGGGAACTATTATTGCCCGATATTGTAGCAGTGGCAGCAGCTTCTGCAGAGTAACCTGTGTATGTGAGTGCATGGTTGGAACTCAAGGTGATCTCCCCAAAACAAGTGTTTGTGGGTGAATGGCTGGCTGTTGCTTGAGATTCAGCAGCTCTTCCTCCACTATCTTTTCTGGGGACGCTCTGTGGGTCCTGTGTCAGCTAGCACCAAGGTGCAAGGGGGCCTACTAAATCCACTCACTGTCTCCCCGGCCATCAGTCAAGCAAGGAACCTCGACCTCCCACATGCAGGAACAAATGGCGAGTCACTGTCTCCCTCAGCATCATTGGACCTATCCAGTAGCACATTATGAACTTCTTTCCTGCTAAATGAGCAGTACTGGCCTCCCTTTATTTGTGGGGGCAGAGCCAAGACTCTGATCATACCCTGTCCCTCCCCTTACATTTCCTTCCTGTACTGGTGCAAATACCATGGACAGTCCCTACTTTTCTTCCTCACATCTGCAGTGGAAACCCAGGGAACAGGGGCTAGTTGGTGACTGGCAGTAGCCTATGACCTGGGAAGTCACACAGGGACATGGGGACTCCGGCACCCACATATGGATGCACAGGGAAGTGCCACAATCTGTCTTGATGGTATATATTCTTCATTAAACAATTAAACATCAGATCAGTAGTCCCATGGCAATGCTAGCAGCTGCACTTACAAATGATATCCCTGTTTGGGTCCTCTGTTCAGTGCCATGCTATTTTGCATTTGTTTCACAAATTGTTTTGCAAACATTCAGAGAAAGGAGGACATTTACAAAACTTTCAGTGCTTTTTTTTAGTATTTTCAATTTTATTTTCCTCATGGAGGGATTCTTTTTTATGTACTGAAAACTGTGAATCACTTTAGTCTTAGCTTCTTTGTCTAGACTGAGAAATGGCTGTCTCGGGTAATGCTGTTCGATAGGGTCCTGGCTGCTGCTCTGAGAAAACCCATTTTATTTCTAGCAATAAACAAAATATGACTTTCAACTCAATAAAAGTAAGCACTAGATTTAAGGTTTAGGTTCTGCATAATCATATATAAATGCATAATTGGCAAATTACATTCTTCTAATTTCCATACACTTCAAATGCATGCTATTGTCTCTTCTGATTAACAGCACATAGCTGTACATTGAGTGCGATGCAACATAGCTCTAGATGAGAGCATTGGAGACGGACAACAAGATTACAGTTTTAAGTCTGTAAACAAAAGGGGGAATATTTTATCTTCATTTTTCAGTACTCTTTGTAGCTTTTGCAATTTGAATGGCCAGTGGTGAGCTGTACTTCAAAACTGTATTAAGACTGCAATCTTCAGCCACTGTTCTGTCAAAAAACTATATATATTTTTTTATATAGGACATTTTTGTTTGTTTTTACATGTAATGATAGCACTTCAAAGAAAACTAAGTATTTTTATTGTTGCTTAAAATATATCCACTTGTCATTTAGAAACCTCACTATTGTAGGTTTTTATTATCTAGTAGTTCAAATCCCACCCGCAGTCTTTGTCAGCGTAACGGTGTGGGACTCACCCCCGCTACGCCTCCTGCAGGTGTCCTGGGAATTAGCTCTTTTTCCAGCCTTGGAGTGCCCTCTGCAGGCCAGAGTCCCACTGCTCCTGGGCTCCCGCATCCCTCTCTGGACTCTGGTGCCCCATTATCTGGGGTGTTGCTCCCAGCAGTAGCCTCTCACTCTCAGGGTCTCCCCTCCACAGGGAACTCCCAGCTCCTATCCCCACCTCACCTCAGTCATAGGCTACTGCCAGTCACCAACTAGCCCCTGTTCCCTGGGGCAGACTGCAGTATAAGCCACTCATCACAGGCAAGGTTGGGTTTGGACCTGCTGCCTCTGCCTAGCCTTGAGCTATCCCCTGCAACTCCAGTACCTGTTTGGCCTTATACTAGGCTGCAGCCTGAGGTGGTTTCCAGGCTGGAGCTCCCCAGCTCCCTTGGCCTTCCCTCAGCCCTGCTCCACTCCAGGTACTTTCTCTAGCTCCCCAGCAGCTAGGCCCATCTCCCTCCACAGCTAGAGGAGACTGTGTGTCTACTCCTGGCTTCCCTAGCTTTCATAGGGCCAGCTGAGTCTGTTTGGGGTGTGGCCACAGCTGAGGCTGCCTCCCAATCAGCCCAGCCTAAGGCTCCCAGTCCCAGTCCTCTCCAAGGGCTGGTTTTTAACCCTTTCAAGCTGGGAGTGAGTGGCCACTGTGCTACAGTCAGCCATATTTTTTTCATGAAATAAAGAGCAGTTATTTAGACAATTCTAAAGTATCTGATGCCAGTAAGGTATTTATGTTGTGAAACTCCAAACCAAGCCACAATTTGAAATTCATTCTTTCATAATTTATAAATATAATTTTAAGAACTAAAATAGATGAAAATGTTGTATGCTGTATATAGAGTATACATACAATGAAATGGGGGGAAAATATTTCTTATAGTTTTAATCTGTCATTGATCTATACCCTAATGACAAGGAAGTGTGCAACTCTGAAATTCTGGAATCATGGCAAACTCTACCAATAATTAACATATTACATAGCATATATATACACTATTATCATTATTTTAGAAAATAGAAATGCAGGGTGGCTTGACCATGATCATAAAACAAATTAGAGTTTGGGCCAGAAACAGAATCCAGTTCTTGCGATTTCTAGGCCTATAGCCTATCCTCTGGGGTGTGCTGCTTCTAATGAAAACATAGGCCAAATATCAGGACAAATATAATGGGTTTTGTTAGATGGGAGAACAGATAACTAGAGCTGGCCAAAATTTTTTGGATGGAGCAGTTGGATTGGAAAGTTGAACATTTTCAAAGAAAGCAGACACTTTCTGAAAAAAAAAAAAAATAAAAAACCACACAGTTTTCTATCAAAAAAATCTGATGGAAATGTTGTAACCAACCCTACTAGTTTTTGCATGTACATACCCACTTACGTGTGCACCAATGTATACATCCCCCTCAAAAACAGATTTGCTTATTCTTGAAATCAAAGCTTATCTGCTTATATAATTTAGGATGAACATCATGTTGTTTTTCCACCAATGGCAATGACAATTAATTCTCACAGCCTTAACACTTCATTTTTTGATATCTAAATATTTCTAGTTATGTTTGATAAAGGTCAAGCCTCTGGACCAGCAGGCTTCAGAGCTAACTGTAGCTATGTCACAACTCTGCTTGACTTTCATTGAAGTCGATGTCCTCAAAACCTGCATATCTGATGAGAAATTTAATTTAACACTGATTGTACAAGGAGCTGCATTTGTAACAAAAGAGAGATTCTAGATCCATCCCTATGACACTGGGCCTTTCAATGCCCCTTTTATGGAAGAAGGGAAACATATTCCTGGCTCCTACTTATTTAAGAAAATAAAGCACAGTCTGGGGGTGTGTCCATCTTTCCCTTTCTTTCTGACTAAATGGGAAGGCTGGTCCTGAAACCTTATATTAATGGCCCTACTTAACTTGTGATATTGTGGAAATTGCTGAATCTGCAATATTAGGCTTCCACTGCAATTTTGACAGTGGGAGCCCCCACTCTCAGCCCTGGGTGACTAACAGCAGAAAAGTAAGAATGGACTTTATTACTGCAAATAATAAGATCCATTATTACTTTCCCACAACTTGGCTTGTCTGCAACTCACCCACATTTTTTTGGCTATCATTCTGCAATTCAAATAGGGTCTTATTTATATTGTAATATGGAGTCATAGCACAGAAAAATTGAGAACTTCTGATCTAGAGTATTACTGGATGAAGGCCAATCTAGAGAAACTTATATTCATTATTCTTTTTCAACCAGGACTCATTGGCTTTCAGATGAGCCAGTTACGACCCGTTGACCGAGTAGCAGAAAAGCTAGCAAACATAGCATTGTGCCGGGTAAGTCTGTCAAGATTCAGGAAGAATTGTAACTAGGGAATCTAGCATCTGAAAATAAATCTGATAAGGAGGCAGTTAAGATAAGGAGGCAGTTTGATAGGTATGCTAAATTCCCTAACTCTGGTACCTCCAGTGAAACAAATGCAAGACACATAACAGAATGGCTGGTGGACTTAGCATCTGCTACTACTTTGTCTAAAGTCAGTGCCTAGGTGTTAACTACCACAAAGGAATTTTTAAACTTTCAACCCGATACAACATGTAAGAGATTCCTTTTTCTTTCAGTTTGAAATCAATAACTCCATTTCAGTCTCTTTCAGAAAAGCTACCTGAGATCAGACATGCTATCAAAGGATCCTACACTGCACAGTTATCTCATTGCAAATTTTTCACTTTGCCCAGCCTTCTTAGGACTATTGGGAAATGTATAAAGGAGCTTGAAGACAGAATGAAATCATGATCTGGACAGCCAGTAATGGAGTATCAAGAGGCATCTGCCTGGTTTGTCATTCACTGTACACACTGGTAGTGAGTGAATTATTTAGAAGGTTAATAACAGGTACAGAAATTGACAGCTTGCTCAAGAATTGAAAAAGCATCTCTCTCTGATATGTATTTTAATCCTTAAAGGTATTAGTAAGGTCTTCTATACTGATCCCACATCAGGGAGGTGGCCTGACAGAGGCCAGGCTAAAGACAAAGCAGTTTGTTATCACAGGATCTTCTATTTCCCTACAACCAAACAAAAATCTGCAAGGAAGGAAATGTCAGAGACAAAACATCACAAGCTATATCAAGATGCAGGGTGCATTATTCCATGCAGCTAGTCAAACTTGGCATCGGGTTAGAAAAAAAATCAGAGGAGAACAAAAGATAAGTCCTAATTATAGGGAACTCCAGCAAAATTTTCTGGGTGTAAACTTACTTCCTTCTACTTGCTATCATTTAGAGAGAAAGGTGATAAGATAAACACCATTTCTTGGGGATGTGGAGAAGAAGTGAAAAGCTACAATCAAGTCATAGGAACAACAAGAGGGTACACTGGGGGTTGGGGAATCTGCTCAACGTCTTAGACAATGTGGTTGAGATAACATTGTTTATTAGACCATCTTCTGCTGGTAAGAGAGACAAGCTCTTGAGCCACACAGAGCTCTTCTTCAGGTCTGGGAAAGGTACTCCAAGTATCACAGCTACATGCAAGGTTCAACAAGTTGTTTAGTAGAAGTAGTTGGCATACATTAAAGGGGACCATTCAATGTAGAGTAGTTCTTTAATGATCTGGAAGTCACAATGGAATCCTACACAAAGATGGAAACAGACAAATTGCTAAAGATGAGTACAAAAGAACAGAGCCAAGCAAGTAGGCACAAAATCAAAAAGGTAAGGCACAGAATGAGTTACACCTAGCAAGATACAGAAAAAGCAACAAGAAGAGGTTCTATAAATACATTAGAAGCAAGAAAAAGATGAAAGAAAGTGTATGCCCACTACTTAGCAAGTAAGGAGAGTTAAAAATGGAGGACACCAAGAAGGCTTCAGTGTTTAATGCCTATTTTCTTCAGTCTCACTAAAAATGTGACTATATGCGTAACACAATTATATTAACAATGAGGCAGAAGGTAAGTAAGATAGAATAGAGCAAGAACAGGTTAAAGAATATTTAGATAAATTAGATGTATTCAAGTCAGCAGGGCCTGATGAAATTCTCCCTAGGATACTTAAGGAACTAACTGAAGCAGTCTCGGAATATTAGCTATTATCTTCAGGAACTCATGGAGGATGGGTGGAATCCCAGAGGACTGCAGAAGGGCAAATATAGTACCTATAATTAAAAGGTGGGTGCACAACTGGTTGAAAAACTGTACTCAAAGAATAGTTATCAATGGTTTGCTGCCAAACTAGGAGGGTGTATCTAGTGGGGTCCAACAGGTGTCTTTCCTGGGTCCGGTACTATTAAATATGTTCCTTAAATAACATTGGTCTACAATTTTTGAGAAGTCATCTGCTTCAGAGATAAAATGTGATATTTATTATGTATTTTGATGTGCTGAATTCAAATATGACAATTAAAACAACTGATTGGCTACTGTTTCTAAGATATTTAAGTTTTTACATATTATGTCTATGTCTATTGTGTAGATAGTAGAGTTTTAATCATAAATTGTAAACCTAGGTCTTTTCATGTGTTTATGGTTGCTTTACATGATAATAGTTCACCTGTCCTGTTTATGTAACACTTTAAAAATCAGCAAAAGGGTTTTATAAATAAAATTTATTATGAAACAAAAGGCAAAAAACTATTATGTACATAGTTTAGTCCTATTCAGTGTCTACTCGGCGCTTCTTGGCTTGTCTCTTGTATTCATTAAATGGAGCATCTCTTGTCACTGTCCAGCAATAGTCTGCAAGCATTGATGGGCTCCGTTTGCCCTGATAGCCCGCCAGGAGATTCCACTGCTGTAGTGTGGAGCCCAACAGTTCTGCCTTACTCTTGGGTAGTTCCAAATCCTTGACAAGGTCATTCAGTTCACCTTGTGTTATGAGGTGTAGTTCAGAGGAAGAGGATGGGAGAAAATGTGGGTCCTGTGACATTGATGGTTCAGGACCAGAAGTTTCATCCTCTTCCTCTTCCTCGTCTGACTCAAGTGAGAAGGATTCTGGTGCATCAGGAACCTGCAGTTCTTCTCCGTGGGGTACTGGGCGTATAGGTGATGGAATGTTTGGATAATGCACAGTCCACTTTTTCTTCTCTGACACACCTCTCCCGGCTGGACGCACCATGCAGAAGTAACAATTGCTGCTATGATCTGTTGGCTCTCTCCAAATCATTGGCACTGCATAGATTTCCTTTTCCTGTTCAATCAGTGGCGAAGATTTGTTGCACAAGTGTTGCAGCATATGTGTGGGGCCCACCTCTTGTCTTGATCTCCAATTTTGCAGCCAAAATAAAGGTGATAGGCTTTCTTAACCATAGTGGTTATACTGTGCTTTTGTGATGCAAAAGTCACTTCACCACAGACATAGCAGAAGTTATCTGCACTGTTCACACAAGTACGAGGCATCTCTGCTCACTTTGGCTAAACGGAAATGTGTCCTTTTGCAAAATCAAACATTGACAAATAAGAGAGCACGACACTGTATGATTTCTAGAGCTGATATAGGGCAATTTGTTCAGCAGAGTGATGTAAGCTTCGTTATAATTGCATCATCCATGACTTCTAGGAATAACATGATGCAATTCATATCATGTATGATGCAATACCAGCTTCAGATTGCATCATTCATTGTTTTACCTCAAAAGCAAGTACTGTCCAAACCCAGTCATAGATTTATTCATAGATCCAGTCAAAGATGTATTTTAGTCATTTCTGGTTTAAATTGAGATCCCTTCCCTTTATAACTCACTTATCCTCCGCCATTCCCAAGTCAAGGGTCGTATATACTGACCCAATAGCATATCTTGAAAACTAGAGCCAATCAACAATTTTAAGCATCATTTTCGTTCTCAGTGACCCAGAATTAGTAAAGTTGGACTACATTTATTTCAGAAGCATTTTGGCTGTAGAGTAGTGTAATTGGATAATGGAGTGGAGTGTATACTCATATAAATTGCAGATGACATCAAGCTGGGAGGGATTGCTAATTTTTTTGGAGGACAGGATGAGAATTCACATTGGATCACAAATTGAATATGTCAACCATGTGACACAGTTGTAAAAAAGGCAAATAGTCTGGGGTGTATTAACAGGGGTATTGTATTCAAGACATGGCAAGTAGTTGTACCATTCCACTCGGCACTGGTGAGGCCTCAGCTGGAGTATTGTGTCCAGTTTGGGGCACAGTACATTAAGAAAAATGTAGACAAACTGGAGAGAGTCCAGGGGAGAGCTGTAAAAATGATAAAAAGTTTAGAAATTCTGACCTATAGGAAAGATGAAAAAACTGTCCACATGAAGTCTTGAGAAGAGAAGACTGGGGAGGGACCTGATAAGTCTTCAAATATGTGAAGGGCTGTTGTAAAGAGAATGATGATCGTTTGTTCTCCATATTGATTGAAGGTAGGACAAGAAGTAAAGGGTTTAATCTGCAGCAAGGGAGATTTAGGTTAGATATCCTAACGATAAGGATAGTTGAATTCTGGAGCAGGGTTCCAGAGGAGGTCATGGTATCCCATTACTGTAGGTTTTTAAGAACAGGTTACACAAGAACCTGTCATGGATGGTCTAGGGATACTTAGTCCTGCCTCAGTGCAGGATGCTGGACTAGATTGACTCTTGATGTCCCAGCTATCCCTACATTTCTATGACTTTGTAGTCCCATCAGTGGATGGATGAATCTTCCTTCAGTTGGAATTATCATTTTTAGAACCTCTTTATGCTGCTCTGGCCCTTTTGTATGATGTAGAGGCTGAAGCAAGGATAAAAGAAATAGTCAGAATGAAAATTATGGTTCAGAACAAGAGCTGGTAAAATTTATTCAGATAACTAGTTTACTTGTCAAGAAATGCAGCTTGGGGTCAACCTGTACCTATATTTGGGAGTTGGACATAAATGTGCCCAATAGTTTTGGTCTCCATAAAAATTCTGGGCTATAATCACAAGGAGACTTAGGCACCATGCACAAAATGGCCAGAGGAGAAACTCACTCTCTCTATGCAATGGAAGAGCTCCAGCAGTAGAGAATCAGAAAAACCCAATAGCCTGATGATTAGGGTCCTCTCTCTGGGGCAAAGGGAGGCCTGGGTTCAAATCCCTGTGTCCAAGCAGGGATTTGAACCTGGGGGTTCCAGGTCCTAGGTGAGTGCCTTATCCACCAGGCTAAAGGTAATCTCTTCCTCCCAACTGTGTTCCTGTGAATCTAGTTCTCTAAAAATGCCCTGAAACAAAACATTCCAGGTTGAATGAAACATTTCATTTGATCTGAAATGGACTTTTTGATAACTTTTTTTTAATTCACCAAATATTCAGAACAAGTTTGGATTTAGTTTGATCCAAACTGATTTTTTAATTTTTTTTTTTTTGGAACTACCAGTGAACTGAAAAAATCCATTATTCAATCAGCTCTACTCCAAGCAGGTGTCTTAAGTGCTTTTTAAAGAATGACAAAAGTAACAGAGCCATCACTTTTAGATGCAGAGACTCTACTAACTTGGAATTACATTTCTTTAGCCTTTGAACTTTCAACTCCTTTCCCCTTTTTCCTTTCTTTTCTCTTTTTTCCAAATAAAGTTAACTTACTTGAAAAAATATTTTTTTCCATGCTTTGACAAGTCTAGCTAAACCTAACCTAATACTGCAGAGCGCAGTTTTCCATTCATAGTATTTTCTCTTTTTTCCCCCTCTCCCTGTATGACAGCTTACAAACATTACTAGGGGAGGTTTCTTTTTTTAAAAAAGGAAGGATTTAATTGACATCACTTTTAAAGTAATCACTGCTACATAAATAGTACGGTATCTATACAAATCCTGGCAGAAAAACTATTTATAAGACAGAGAGGAGAGACTAATCATTGACAGCCTTCTCTTGGGAGCAAAGATGATCGAAACATGAGAATTCCATGTACCAGTGCTGCCAAGGATATTGACAGTGACAATACACTGCAAAGCATCTGTACCTGTGCAAGGTTTCCTTTACTTCTTAAGTAAAAGGTGCACATATCAATTTTTTTGAATGTCACTGCATCCACATTACAAATGGAGAGGCACATATTTTGCTGTTGGAAAAGTCTTCAACTCATTCACATTATGCACTTAAAGGAGAACAGGCAGGATGTCCTATAACAGCACTTGGTTCACCTACAACTTTTCATCCACAGATCTCAAAGTGCTTTCCAAAAGGAAGGTGACAACTTTTTTCCCCCATTTTACAGATGGGAAAACTGTCACAGAAAGGTAAAGTGACTTGCCAAAGGTAGATCCACAAATAGATCACAGATATCCTGACTCTGAGTTTGGTGCCCTATTTATTGGACAGCACAGCTTTGCTGTGCTTACTGGTGGCCACATAGGCACCAACTCCATGGGGCTCCAGGACTCAAGCACTCACAGAAAAAAAATAGAGGGTGCTCAGTATCCAACAGCCACAGCTGTTTGGTTGGGCCACCAATCACTCGTTCAGCGGCTGGCAGAAGGTGCTTGGTGGATGAGCGACTGGTGGGTGGGGGGTCTTGGGGGAGAGGACAAAGCGGGGATGAGGCCTCAGAGTGGAGTGGAGCACCCATCAAGAAAAAGAAAAGTTGATCCCTGTGGCTGGCCATATGTGTTCTCGAGTTATATATGGAAGGATGAAGAAAAATGTGATGAGCAAGGAGATTAACTTGTCATAGAGCATCTTCCTGTCGTTTGAGAGTTAGAGTTCCAGTCCCATTCTACCGTCATGCCTCTCTGTCCTACTTGCTGCCTAGTGTCTGTAAATGAAGAAAAATATATTTTTTTTATTCTGGCCTTGGATAGTCACAAATTGCTTCTGCCTTTTGCAGTAAAACAGCATGAAGCCTTTGAATTTCAGATATTTAAAATGACATCCAAGTTGTCAGGGAGGTTTTGAACTCTAGAAATGAGTTTTTTTTGAGAGAAAGGATGTTAACGTCAATTGTTCCTAGTATGTTTCTGAATTATGTATATCTCCTGAGAATACTGTTTTGAAAACAGATATTACATAGCAAAAGAATTGATGGTCATTTTAATTCTAGTTTGCTCACATTTTTCCACCTTGGACCCCTCCAGCCTTTGTGGATGTACAAAATGGACAAATGTAGCCTTTTGTTCTAAGATAGTGATCAAAAACTCTTCACCTATGGCAGCACTTTTTGGTGCATGGTTGATATGGTTTGTGGATAGTACAGGGCTGGTAGCTGTAAAGAGTCTGTTAGGAGCCAGGAATTGCAGCACTTTCCTGCTATATTAGTGTGGGACCACTCTTCCATAGACTTCTTCACTTTTCTTCATTAGGTCTTTGCTGTAGCTGCTGTTGTTAGGTCTTTCCTGTAACTTTGGTCTGCTCACACTTCTGTATCTCTGAGTTTAGGGGTATGGTGACTATTTTATTGGCTGCACAGAGTCTCTGGGCAGAAGTCCTCGCAAACTTAAGAGGAAAACTCGGGAGGGATTGCTAAGATCATTGGGGATGACTGCTCCAGGAGGAAGGAATGGGTGAAGTAATCACATTGATGCATGTTCCTGAAGAGCCAAGCCCTTAAACCTCAATACCAGGTAAGGAAATCTTTCCAGGAAGAATGGAAACAGTATGGGGACCCTAAAGATCTTTCTTGTATTCACCTTTGGCCTTTTGTCATGGTATGAAGTTGCAAGTCACTCACTGTCTGAGGGGTGGGCATAGGTCTCACAGAGCTGATGCATTCCATCTCCGAGATATCTCTGACCTTTTTGTGACCAAACCCTTACTAGATGAGCAAGCTATATCAGAGTCAAGATGATTTAAAAAAAAAAGAAAAGAAAATTCCCTTCAGATAATTCAGTCTCTTCCAGAAGTCTGAAAGACAGGTATAGCCAATGTGGGGTGTGTCACTAGAGAAGGCACACCTGAGGGGATTAGGATTTTCTCCATGCAACTGCATATCAGCTCAAGCAAAAATCAGTCATTTGAACATAGAATACTTAGAACGTAAATCCTCATTTAAGAGAGGGGAATTTAAACATTTAAAAGCTGGGATTATTTGATACTCACCTGACATCAGAGTAAAGGGACAAGTGATAACTTAATCAGAGGGAAAAGTGAGCAAGTACAACCATTTTCTTCAGTGTGAAGAAAGTAATTTTTCCTCCTTTGGTACTCTACTATTGAGAATAGCCCACTTCCACCTTAATTGAATTGTCTCATTGGCACTGACCCCCTACTTGGTAAGGCAACTCCCATCTTTTCATGTACTGTGTATTTATACCTGCCTACTGTATTTTCCACTCCATGCATCTGATGAAGTGGGTTTTAGCCCATGAAAGCTTATGCCCAAATAAATTTGTCAGTCTTTAAGGTGCCAGAAGTACTCCTCGTTGTTTTTGCTGTTACAGACTAACACAGCTACTGCTCTGAAATCTCTCACTGATCAAGTTTCTCAATATACATCTGAGCCTAGCACAGTGCGAGAAAAATGACCTCTTCTTCCTCATTACCACAGTGCTGATGACCGCTGGCCAGAAACAGAAGGGCACAAGATGTAAAATAGTCATCATATCTTGCCAAGATGCTAGTCCATGAATTTCTTATTTTTTTATCATGTCTTTTTAAAAAAAAAATAAAATAAAACTGTCTTTAAAAACACAGTAGTAGAAAATGTTTTGGACAAAATAGAAAAAAAAAGACAAAAATCCTTTAACTTGAACAAAGACATTTTAGGGGTAGAGATGGCATATTTCTTGTTGCAGTAGAATGTAATTTAACACGACAAAGTTATAAACCCTAGAAAACAACATCTCATCCTTAAATACAATCCTATTGTGTTGCTGTGCTATCAATATATGCTGTGCACTGACAGGATGCATTTTTGTAAAAGCTGCTCTCTAGTAACTTGTAAGATGCTGTAAAATGTGAGATCTAGTAAATATGGTCTTTATTTATATTTAGAAGTTAATATACCCTTCAAGTTTTGCTGAAGATGATTTTGTTGAGCTACAGTTCAATTTGGCTATCTCTTGGCTAGCGAGATAATATACATGCTCTGTCACCCAATGCTACATTAGCTTAGGGGCTGTGAGTCTTGTCAGCATGACAAATATTACTTTGGCTAGACCAATACCAGGAATGATAGATGACCTTGATAACGTAAACTTTGATCACTTCCTTACATTTCTAGTTGAGATAAAATAAGGTCAGGAAATCACAGCACCATTGATCACACGTTATAAATTGACAGAAATGTGGTTTTTTTGGAATATAATTTCCCTTCCCCATTGAAAAACTGGCATATTTTATTTATGAAATGTTTAAAATAGTCAGTTTTTTAAACCGGGATACTTTTAGGTAAATCCCACACAAGCATATCATTATTTTACTAAAATATATGTAAGAGTCTCTGCCACCATGGGTTCCACGCTTCCATTTAACAGTGGGCTGGGGTATTCCTCTCAACCTCAGAATTTCCCAACACTCCTGAGCATGTTGTCCATACCTTGCTTGAGCAAGGTTCCTCCCAGCCACCCTGATGGGAGAGGGGAGCTTCTTAATCTCTGATAGCTCCACCAGGCATGATGGTAACAAACCAGGCACCCAATTCAGTCTCTCCCATCTGGTAAGGTCTCTTCCCTCAGACCTCCGGTGCCCAGAAGGGCTGTTCATCCTGTTAGGCAGAGTTTCTCCTGCCCTTTGCCTCTGTACCTGTGGGGTTTTCCCTCCTGGTTCTTGTTAGTATCTGCACCACCCAGCTCTCCAGCAGCAACTTTCCTCCTACAATTCCTATCACACACCCTTATCTGGCTGGAGGGGAGACTTTTAACAGGTTCTGACAGACCCTTAGCTGGCCCCAGGTGTCCTAATTAACCTAGAGTAACCTCTGTTCAGTTACTAAGGAAGAAAGAACCTGCTTATGGTGGGGCTAACACGTTGACATTCCAAGACCCTCTTAAGGTGCAGAGTTGCTGCTGCTGGGCCCAGAGCACTTTCGCTTCAGATTCTTGTCTGGGCCAGACCCACTATCTCTGCTATCTGGCTGGTGGAATCCCTGGTTGCTGCTGCTCCTTGCAGAGAGTCTGCTGGCCTGCTCCCTGGAGGAGGAGTGAAGGAACCCACCCCTACTCTTGCTGCCACCACTGGAAGGGTCCTTCCTGCCTGGTTCCCAGACTGCCTGCTGGTGCTGCTGCCCATGCTTCTTGGGAGCCTGCTGCTGCCGAGAGGAGGAAGAAGAGGACCCTTGCTGCTGGAGAAGCATGCAGGAACCCTGCAACACCTGCAGAACACCATGGAGGGGCTCACTGCTGGATTCAGTGACTGTTTCCATCTCTGCTCTTGTGGTGGGGGTAATAACTGTTACTGTGGGGGGATGGCATGGTGCATCTGTCGCCCCCCCCCCACTCCACCACCCCAACCTACCATCTGCCTCCTCTTCTCACTCCAGGACTCAGCTGCTTGTCTCGCCCTGCCCTCCACTGCTTGAGCCTGTAGCAGCAGCAAAGCCAGACTGAGTTTTTGCAAGCACCCATGGACACACGTGCCTCTATTCCCCTTGGACTGGCCCTTACCTCTCTTGCTGCCTTCCGCTGGTGAACTATCCCATCCTCTGCTTCCCCCACCCCCAGTCCTTTGCAGCAATTTGCACCCTTTTCCCTTGGTGCCTGCCCCCTGCTGCCTATTCCCCACCCTTTTTGCCCTAGTCCCCAGTTTGTTTGCCTGCCTCACTCTTTGTCCTCAGGAGGTTAGTTGTTTTCCTGCCCCACCCTGGTTCCTGGATGATTATTAGTTTTCCTGACCTGCCCTAACCCCTGAAGCTAGTACTTTTGGTTTGCCTGTCCTGGGCCTGGTTTGTTTCCAGCCCATTTCTTTTCCCTCTTAGCCTCCAGTGTTCCCTGCCCCCTCGACTGGCCCCTTGCTTCGTGCACCCAGGTCTGTCCCTTTCCCCTGGACTTGAGCCCCTTTCTGTTGAGCTCAGTGTCCATGTCACCCCCCAATGATGATATAGTCCTTCCCTTTTCCCCAGCACAGCCAGAGGAGCAGGTAATCTCACCTTGTGTCAATCATAACCCCCTCCGTCTCTGCCCTGATAGGTGCCCCCATGCCCTCCCTCCCTCTCTTGGCACCCTTCTCATTTGCTTGCAGCCTAGCAGTGAGGATCAGTCTATCCTTTCCTTCCCCTGCCTCCCTCCAGTGGTCCATGGTGGGGAAAAAGGTGGATGAAGCCCCTTGGGTTGACTCTATGCCCCTCCTCTGCCTGTCGCCCTATTCCCCCCTCCCACCACTATGGTCACCATCTCAGCCACTGCTTCTGGATTCCCTGTCATCACCCCTGCTGGGACACTGGCGGCAGCAAGCACAGGGATGGCCTCAGTTGTTGCCATGCCTCCTGTCCCCTCTAACTCTGGGGGAGCCCCCACACTCAGCAGGAAGGGCCAAGGGACTGTGAAGAGCAAATGCCCCACCAAGAAGGCCAAAACCTCTGTGATAGGGGCTGCCCCTACTGGCATGGCCCTGCCATCAGTGACAGCATCCCTCCCTCCTCTCCCTGGTATTCTCTCCATCAGCTCTGGCGGTGCCCCTCTCCTGACCCCCACAGGAGCCTGGGGCCTGGAGATGGAGACTGGAACCAGAGCCTGAAGCCCTGCCACCATGCAGCCAAAACCCTGCAGCTGGATTCTGCCATATGCCACTCCAGGGCTGAAGCCTGACCCCACTGCCCCTGGGAAGATGGTGAACTCACTGGCTTCCTGCTCCTCAAGTGTTTGCGTTCCAGATGGGGACAGGGGCCAAACTCTGTTGGTGGCCCCAGGGGAGGGGCCATTGTTTTGTTCCCCACCACCACCCACAATCACCACCTAGGAGGAGCAGCTGCAAGAAAATCCCCTGGTGGCCGCATGCAGCTATGGTGATCGCATTGTAAAATGCTGGCCTAACCTGTTGTCTGTTGCTTCAGGACTTTAATTGGGGTAGGGTCAGGAGGAGAAGTAGAGTACTACTCTCCCAAACTCCCCCCTTTAGAAAGACAAAATGTGACACTGCTCAAAGGAGATTGTGCACATTTGCAAAATACTGTAATGCATGCCCTGCTATTTTCAATGGGCTCCTCAAGCTGCCTTTGCAACCATAATTCTGTCTCTTGACAAACATGGCTTAGAATATATTCTTTAAATACATGGCCACATATTGTTGTTTCCATATAACTCTTGACTTCAGTCAGTGCACAGGATGGACGTTGAATTTTTATTATGGAGATAAACCCATCTCCTAGAACTGGAAGGGACCCCAAAGGGTCATTGAGTCCAGCCCCCTGCCTTCACTAGCAGGACCAAGTACTGATTTGGCCCCAGATCCCTAAGTGGTCCCCCCTCAAGGGCTGAACTCACAACCCTGGGTTTAGCAGGCCCATGTTCAAACCACTGAGCTACCTTCCTACCCCTCTTGTGCCTGTAATTTTCCACAAACTAAGACTGAGTGCATTCTCTCCACATGGGAGAAGGTCTAATAGACCCTGGAAGCATCTCCATTTTGCCTCTTTCCTGTTCTGATCTCTGGACTTGCACTAAAGGCACATATTGACTATGTACTGAGGACCTTCCAATCTTTTGGAAGTTACCAGAAACTTCATAAGCCAGCAGTCTGTAATATAATTGCTACAAACCTGATCCAAGAACTTTGCAATGATTGCATGTAGATTATTTATTTGATCATTTAAACTCTGTTTCTTCTTTTTCTCTTATAAACAAACCTTTAGAATTTAGCTACTAAAGGATTGGCAACAGTGTGCTTATTGAGTCAGATCTGAGTTATATATTGACCTGGGTGTGTGGCTGGTCTTTGGAGATCAGAAGAACCCTTTGTTTGGTTAAATTGGTTTTCAATAACCACTCATCAAAAAGTCTAGCATCTGAGTGGTGAAACAAGGTCTGGGATGCCTAAGGAAACTGCAGCTTGGACTTCTTTTTAACCAGTGTGGTGAGACAGAAGTTGATTTTTGTTGCTGGTTTGGTGTATCTAATAATAGAATAACCACTAGTTTGGAGTGAGTCTGCCATATTTCTCACCAGCTTGTCTTGAATCTGATATTCTCAGCTATGACCCATTGAGCCATGGTGACACACATATATCCCTATTGTGGCACCAGACCACCTTGCCATGCAGTGCTTCAACAGAAAGGCTTACTTTTCTATGGCATTGCAAGCGCTGGTGGATCACCAGGGATGTTTTACCGACAACAACATGGGAAGATGCATGATGCACACATCTTTAAGAACACAGGCCTATTCAGAAAGTTGCAAGTAGGGACTTTCTTTCCAGACCGGAGTATTACCACTGGGGATGTTGAAATGCCACTAGTGACACTGGGGACTCAGTCTACCCCTTACTGCCGTGGCTCATGAAGCCATAAACCGGCCACCTTGACAGCAATAAGGAGCACTTCAACTACAGGCTCAGCAGGTGCAGAATGACAATAGAATGTGTCTTTGGCCATTTGAAAGGCTGCTGGTGCTGTTTACTCATGAGATTAGACCTCAATGAAAAAAATATCCCAACGGCCATATCTGCCTGATCTATGCCTCATAGTATCTGTGAAGAACAGAGGGAAAAGTTTCTGCAGGGGTGGAGGGCAAAGGTGGAACATCTGTCTGCTGATTTGGAGCAGCTAGATACCAGGGCTATAAGAAGATCTCAATGGGGAACTATAATGCTCAAGGTGGCTTTGAAAGACCATTTTAATAGTGAGCCACAGTAATGTTTGTTGCAGTAGTGTGCTCTACCTGGCTTTTTTTTTTTCACTGCCCAATATGATCCTTGAAATGAGTATTCTATGTGTAGTAATATAACAATGCAAATGCACCTATTGCTATTATCTGTGAATGATGTCACAGCCAACATATGCTGAGAATTAATAAAGATGAATAAAGTTTCCATAAAGAGACTTTTATTCGGAACCCAAGATAAAGAGTGGAGCCAGAGGGATGAGATAAAAAAACAGCTGTGGATAACTCCCAGTAACAACCCAAATAATGCTGATTGGAGCAACTTTAAACAGCTCCTGTGTAACACAGCAAGGTCCAGAAACTTGTGTGGGAACGTATTACTATAAAAGAAGAGTGTGTTGCCATGGGACTTCGGGTTCATTCTGCATCAACATCGGAGCTTCAAACGCATTCAACAGAGGCCCAGATCCACTCCTCGTGTGCAGTTTCAGCTGGCCACTGGAACTGACTGAGCAACACTAAGGACTGGAAACTATAAAATGCAGCAGCAGAATCTTTTGAGGTGTGTGTGTGTGTGTGTGTGTGTAAATGAAAGCATGCTCATTTTAATGCTTAAATTGTACTCAGTAAACACATGGTGATTTTGGTTGATATCTCACTCCTGAGGCTAATGGAGGCTGAAAGGGAACAGCTCCTGTACATGTCTAGCTACACACTGGGTCCATATGTTGCTAGCCTGCGTGCTGCAATGGTGCCTGCTGAAGAAATTGCTGAGTAGTGTGGGAAAGTGTCCTACTGCAACAGAAGAAATAAGGCAGCACTCCACAGAAACATTTGGCAGAGAATTGCAGACTACCTCCAGGAAAGTTTACTCAAGATCTTTATGGAGGATTCACGGGACATCCCGGTTCATATAAACACACTGTTCTGCAGGGCCCCCTCACCCTAGCTAGACAGAGGAATGAGAAGCAGATAGCGACTCTGCCTCTACTTGTTATTTCACTACCTCTTCCAGAATGTTTAAAAAAGAGTAAATGAACAGATGTGTCCCTGCAATATCACAGCAAATTGCATACTTACCGGAGGTTCCTTCTCCTGCATCAGGCTCACCCATGCTGGACTGTAGCGACTGGTTCAACTGCTCTGAGTCAAAAACAGGTCTTGGCTCACTGTGCCACTGAATCCCCTGGTGACTTGTCCTCCATACTCCCCCTGTCATAAACAGATTGTTAAGGGTTAATGTCTCTTGTACCTGTAAAGGGTTAGAAGCAGGGAACTGGACACCTGACCAGAAGACCAATCAGAAGACAAGATACTTTAAAATTTGGGTGGAGGGAAGTTTTTGTGTGCATTCTTTGTCCGTTGCGTGTTCTTTTCTTGGAGGGTCTGAGAGAGACCAAACATTACTACAGGCTCTCTAAGTTTCTTTTCATATAGTAAGTAAAAACAGGCGATTTAGGCTTTTTGATTGTTTTTACTCTATTTGGAATTGTGGATCTGGCTGGTTAATTTTTATATGTGTAATTGCTGGGAATATTTTGATTTATATTGGTACTGGGGGGGAAGTCTCTTTCTGGTGTCTGTAAGCTACAGGACCCTGTAATATTTACATCTTGAAATTACAGAGATAATTCTTTACTTTTTCCTTTCTTTTATTAAAAGATTTCTTTTTTTAGAGAACCTGATTGATTTTTTCCCTTGTTTCCCTTGTGTTATTCCAGGGGATTGGGATAACTCACCAGGAGGGGTGGGGGGGGAGAGAGAGAATCTCTCTTTGTTTTCCTTGAATCTGTTTGCCTCTTTGTGGAAGGGAAGGGAGATGCTTCTCTGTATGGTGATTTAAGAGGTTGGATCAGTATCTCTCAGGATAGCCCAGGGAGGGAAATTCTGGGAGGGGGAAAGGTGGGGAGGGATGGTTTATTTCTCCTTGTTTTAAGAATCCAAGGGATCTGGGTTCTTGGGGTCCCCAGGGAAGGTTGGGGAGGTCAGAGTGCCCCAAAACACTATATTTTTGGGTGGTGGCAGAGCTATCAGATCTAAGCTGGTAATTAAGCTTAGAGGATTCAGGTGCTAGTATCTCATTTGCTGAACTCTAAGGTTCAGATCTGAGAAGGAATGCTATGATATGGTTGGCAGTTGAGTGGGATAGATAAGAATCCAAAAGCCAGTAAGATTATTAATTCGCTTCTCTGCTAGCTGGTTATAAGCAGAGGGAAGGGGTTTATTTTTTTTAAACTGCAGCCAGAGAAATTTTTTTTCTCTTCCTTGCTCTGTTCTAGCTGTGCATAGGGAGGGCTATTAAAGTTTAACGATGGTCATTTGTTAAACAAAGCAGCCTTAAGTGGTCAGCAATACACTCCAGCCAGGACACATTTGTAAATGAAAGAGAGTTTTCTTTTGCTTTTTAACTCTTTCGGGAGAGGCTAGTAAGTTAAAAAGGACTCTGTTGCTAAGCAACCCCAGGAAGCCAACAGAGAACCAGCAATTCATGCAGTAAACACCAGAGGGCACCTCAGCACAAGAAAGCAGGAAACATGACTTCCAGGACAAAAGTGGGCGCAGAGGAACAAATTAAGAGGCAGGCCACAGGTGAGACATGGAAAAAAAACTACAAGAAATGGAGCTGAGAGAAAGAGAAAGAGAGGCAGCCTACAAAAGAGAGTAAGCAGCCAAAGATGCAGAGCACCAAAGACAGCTGGAACTCCAGAGGGAGACCTACCAGCAGGCCCTGGAATTAGAAAAGGCTAAGCAACAGAACACAACCAATCCTAACAACCCGTCTCAAGCTGTTGTTCCACATTCCCAAAAATTTCCCACCTCCTAGCCAGGTGATGACACTGAGGCCTTCTTAGAAAATTTTGAAAGAGCCTGCCTTGGGTACAGCATCTCTGAAGACCAGTACATGGTAGAATTGAGGCCACTGCTCAGTGGACACTTAGCAGAGGTGGCGGCTGAAATGCCTAAGGAGAAAATGAACAATTATAAACTTTTTCAAACCAAGGCCAGATACAGAATGGGGATAACACCTGAACATGCCCGTCGGCGGTTCAGAAACCAAAAATGGAAACCAGATGTGTCATTCCCCCAACACGCCTACCACATTGCAAAGAATTATGAAGCCTGGATATCAGGAACAAAGGTTAACAATATGGACGAGCTGCATCTCCTGATCCAAATGGAGCAGTTCTTAGATGGTATTCCTGAGGAAACAGAAAGGTACATCCTAGATGGGAAACCCAAAACGGTAATCGAGGTGGGAGAGATTGGAGCCAAATGGATGAAAGTGGCAGAAAAGAAAAAAGCTACTGTCAAGGCGAATGAATACCCCAGAGGGCACATCGACAATAAACCCTACAACCGAGGGCCGCCAAAGACCCCACCTACAACCCAAGGAAAGCCACAGACGCCCTATTCTTCCACCTTACCAGTCTTCAGTAACCCACCTCGACCCAGTGACCAGTCAGCTGGAAGATGCTTTAAGTGTAATGAACTGGGACATATAAAGGCCAACTGCCCAAAGAACCCGAACCGAGTGCAGTTCATTACACCACCATCACACCAAAGATCCCCAGGCCCAGATGCCTCTCAAATGCCCTTGGAGTGAAGGGAAATTTTGAGAGTGGGCGGAAAGAAGGTTACCTCGTGGAGAGACATGGGGGCACAAGTGTCAGCTATCCACCAATCCTTCGTGGACCCCAAATTCATCAACCCACAGGCCCAAATGACCATTTACCCCTTCATGTCACAAGCTGTAGACTTGCCTACAGCTGAACTACCTGTCCAGTACAAAGGCTGGTCAGGAATGTGGACTTTTGCAGTCTATGACAATTATTCCATCCCCATGCTACTGGGGGAAGACTTGGCCAACCAGGTGAAGCGGGCCAAGAGAGTGGGAATGGTTACCCGCAGCTAAACCAGGCAAGCTTCCAGACCCATTCCTGTTCCTGAGCCGTCCACAGAGGCCCCGTCTGTATTACAAGAGACCCAGACAGAGGTAGTGGACCCGGATCCCATGCCAACAACGGAAACAGCCACAGTGCTTCCAGTCCCAGACCAGGAACTGGAAAAGCAGCCAGCAACAGAATCGTTGCCAGCACTGACGACAGTGCTTGCAAATCCATCTTCAACCCCAACGCCAGAGGGCACCAGCGAGCCTGAACTGGCAGAAGCAGCAGACAACCACACCCAAGAGGCTCAGCCAGAGCCTGAAATAACCCCTGGTGCACCAGCGGAGAGCAGTTCACCAGCAACGGAAACAACCCCATCACCTACATCACTTCCAGAGGGACCAAGCCCACGTCCACAGTCTGAGGAAGAACTGGTGTCTCCAGCTTCAAGGGAACAGTTCCGGACTGAGCAGGAAGCAGATGACAGCCTTCAGAAGGCTTGGGCAGTGGCACGGAGCACCCCACCGCCTCTCAGCTCTTCTAATCGATCCCGGTTTGTTGTAGAACAAGGACTTTTGTACAAGGAAACTCTTTCTGGTGGACACCAGGAAGACTGGCATCCTCAAAAACACTTGGTGGTTCCCACTAAGTACTGGGAAAAGCTCTTAAGCTTAGCCCATGATCATCCCGGTGGCCATGCTGGGGTGAACAGAACCAAAGACTGGTTAGGGAAGTCCTTCCACTGGGAGGGGATGGGCAAGGACTTTGCCAAGTATGTCCGGTCTTGTGGGGTGTGCCAAAGAGTGGGAAAACCCCAAGACCAGGTCAAGGCCCCTCTTCATCCACTTCCCATAATTGAGGTCCCATTTCAGCGAGTAGCTGTGGATATTCTGGGTCCTTTCCCAAAAAAGACACCCAGAGAAAAGCAGTACGTACTGACTTTCGTGGACTTTGCTACCCAATGGCCGGAAGCAGTAGCTCTAGGCAACACCAGGGCTAAAGCTGTGTGCCTGGCCCTAACAGACATTTTTGCCAGGGTAGGTTGGCCCGCCAACATCCTTACAGATTCAGGATCTAATTTCCTGGCAGGGACCATGAAAGAATTGTGGGAAACTCATGGGGTGAACCACTTGGTTGCCACCCCGTACCACCATCAAACCAATGGCCTGGTGGAGAGGTTTAATGAAACTTTGGGGGCCATGATATGTAAATTCGTCAATGTACACTCCAATAATTGGGAAAAGACGGTTACTCACCTTTGTAACTGTTGTTCTTCGAGATGTGTTGCTCACATCCATTCCAGTTAGGTGTGCGCGCCGCGCGTGCACGTTCGTCGGAAACTTTTTTACCCTAGCAACTCCAGTGGGCCGTCAGGTCGCCCCCTGGAGTGGCGCCGCCATGGCGCTCAATATATATCCCTGCCAGCCCACCCGCTCCTCAGTTCCTTCTTGCCGGCTACTCCAACAGTGGGGAAGGAGGGCGGGTGTGGAATGGATGTGAGCAACACATCTCGAAGAACAACAGTTACAAAGGTGAGTAACCGTCTTTTCTTCTTCGAGTGATTGCTCACATCCATTCCAGTTAGGTGAATCCCAAGCCATACCTAGGCGGTGGGGTCGGAGTGAGAAGTCGCGGCATGGAGCACTGCAGATCCGAAGGCCGCATCCTCTCTAGACTGCTGGACCAGGGCGTAGTGGGAAGCAAAGGTGTGGACCGATGACCAGGTCGCTGCCCGACAGATTTTCTGGATGGGCACACGGGCAAGGAAAGCCAGCGACGATGCCTGCGCCCTGGTAGAATGTGCAGTCACCCGGCCCGTAGGGACGTGGGCCAAGTCATAGCAGGTCCTGATACAGGACGTTACCCATGAGGATAACCTCTGGGAGGAGATAGGAAGCCCCTTCATGCGGTCCACTACCGCCACGAAAAGCTGGGGGGATTTGCGGAAGGGTTTGGTCCTCTCCACATAGAACGTGAGAGCCCTACGGACATCAAGCGAGTGGAGCTGCTGCTCCCTGCCTGAAGAGTGAGGTTTCGGGAAAAAAACCGGAAGGAATATCTCTTGGTTGATGTGGAAGGTCGAGACTACCTTGGGGAGAAAGGCAGGGTGTGGCCTCAGCTGCACCTTATCTTTGTGGAAGACTGTATACGGGGGGTCTACCACAAGAGCCCGGAGTTCCGACACCAGCCTAGCTGAGGTGATAGCTACTAAAAAGGCAGTCTTCCAAGAGAGGTAAAGCAGGGAGCAAGTAGCTAACGGCTCAAAGGGGGGCCCCATGAGCCGAGACAGCACCAGGTTAAGATCCCAGGTTGGAGCAGGGAGTAGGACGTTAGGGTATAAACGTTCCAGCCCCTTAAGGAATCTAGACACCGTCGGGTGAGAAAAAACAGAGCGACCATCCCCACCCGGGTGAAAGGTGGAGATAGCTGCCAGGTGGACTCGCAACGACGATATCGCCAGACCCTGTTGTTTGAGGGACCAAACGTAGTCTAAGATATTGGCCACCGAAACTTCCATAGGGCAGAGATCTCTCTCCACGCACCAACAGGAGAAACGCTTCCACTTGGCCGAGTATGTCGCTCTCGTGGAAGGCTTCCTGCTGCCCAAAAGCACCTCTCTCACCGGTGTGGAGCAGCGCAGCTCAGAGCCAGTCAGCCACGCAGGAACCACGCCGCTAGGTGCAGCGACTGCAGGTCCGGGTGACAGAGAGTCCCGTGCTCCTGGGTAATCAGGTCCGGGTGAAGGGGCAGGGGAACTGGGTCGGCTATGGCCAGGTCCAGCAGCATGGGGTACCAATGCTGCCTGGGCCACGCCGGGGCTACCATGATCACGCGAGCCCTGTCCCTGCGCACCTTCAGAAGGACCTTGTGAACCAGAGGAAACGGGGGTAACGCGTAGTACAAGTGGGTCGTCCACGGAATAAGGAAGGCATCCGCTATCGACCCGGGCTCCCTGCCCTGAAAGGAGCAGAACGCCTGGCACTTCTTGTTCCCCTCGGACGCGAAGAGGTCCACATGGGGATAACCCCACCTCTGGAAGATGGAGAGAGCGACGTCCGGGCGAAGGGACCACTCGTGCGATAGGAAGGATCTGCTCAAGCGATCCGCCAGCGTGTTCCGTACTCCGGGGAGGAAGGAAGCTGTGAGGTGAATGGAATGGGCTACACAAAAGTCCCAGAGTCGCATCGCCTCGTGACACAGGGGAGAGGATCTGGTGCCGCCCTGCTTGTTGATATAGTACATGGTCGTCGTGTTGTCGGTAAACACCGCGACACAACGACCTCGAAGCTGGTGGCAGAACGTCTGACAAGCAAGGCAGACCGCTCTCAACTCCCGCATGTTGATGTGCAACCTCACCTCCTGCGGGGACCACAGGCCCTGCGTTCTCAGGGTTCCCAGGTGGGCCCCCCAGCCGAGATCTGAGGCATCCGTTGTCAGGGACACCGAGGGCTGAGGTGAGTGGAAAGGGAGCCCCGCACACACTACCGACTGGTCTAGCCACCAGTCGAGAGAATCTAACACCCCTTGGGGGATCGTGATCAGCATGTCTAGCGGCTGCCTTGCCGGCCGGTAATGCTCGATGAGCCACAACTGGAGGGGCCTCATGCGGAGCCGAGCATAACCGGTCACAAACGTGCATGCTGCCATGTGGCCTAACAGGGTTAGACATGTCCGCACTGATGTCAAGGGGGCTGCCCGTAGTCGTTGAACAATCGCCGACAATGCCTGGAACCTCGGCCACAGCAGAAGAGCCCTGGCCACGGTGGCGTCCAGGACGGCCCCGATGAACTCCACCCTCTGCGTGGGGATCAGGGTGGACTTGTCCATGTTGATCAAGAGGCCCAAAGTAGCAAACAGGCCGGTGATCACGCAGACATGGCTGCAAACTTGCAGTTCCGACGTGCCCCGGATTAACCAATCGTCTAGGTAAGGGAACACGTGGATACGACTGCGCCGAAGATGTGCCACAACAACTGCCATGCATTTTGTAAATACCCTCGGGGCCGTAGAAAGGCCAAATGGGAGGACTGCAAATTGGTAGTGAAGGGAGCCCACCACGAACCGAAGGAAACGTCTGTGGTGTGGCCAAATGGCAATGTGAAAATAAGCGTCCTGCATGTCGAGGGCGGCGTACCAGTCTCCCGGATCCAGGGATGGGATAATGGTCCCCAGGGATACCATGCGGAACTTCAACTTCACCAGGTATTTGTTGAGCTCTCGCAGGTCGAGGATAGGCCTGAGGCCTCCCTTGGCCTTGGGGATCAGAAAGTAACGTGAATAAAACCCCTTGCCTTTCTCGTTTTCCGGAACCGCCTCTATAGCTCCTTTGCTGAGGAGCGCCTGTACCTCCTGCCGAAGGAATTGCTCGTGAGAGGGGTCCCTGAAGAGGGACGAGGAAGGGGGGCGGGAAGGAGGAAACGATATAAACTGCAGGCGGTATCCCGTCTGCACCGTGCGTAAGACCCAGCGGTCCGATGTTATTTGGGTCCACGCCGGGAGGAAAAACGAAAGGCGGTTGGAAAACGGGGGGGAAGGATCCGTGGGGAAAACTGTTACTGCGCCCTCGGGCGCACCTTCAAAATGAAGGCTTGGGTCCAGGCGGGGGCTTAGAGGAGCCTTGATTCTGCCCCCCTTGGTTCCCCGAATGCCTGCGCCTTCCATTCCTGCCACGGCGCCTATTAAGGTCCTGCCGTTGGCGGAACTGGGGATATGGCCTGCGCTGCTGTTGCTGCTGTGGCCGGAAGGGTCTGCGCTGCATTCCCGGTGTGTGCATCCCGAGGGAGCGCATAATGACCCGATTGTCCTTTAGACTCTTAAGTCTGGGGTCTGTCTTCTCCGAAAACAGGCCCTGGCCTTCGAACGGGAGGTCCTGGATGGTATGTTGGAGCTCCGGAGGAAGGCCAGAGACCTGCAGCCAGGAGATACGGCGCATCGTTACCCCCGAAGCGAGGGTGCGGGCAGCCGAGTCTGCAGCGTCCAAAGAAGCTTGCAATGATGTACGCGCAACCTTCTTGCCCTCATCTAGGATGGCTGCAAATTCTTGGCGGGCGTCTTGTGGCAGCAGCTCTTTAAATTTGTCCGCTGCCACCCATGAGTTGAAAGCGTACCTGCTGAGCAGGGCTTGTTGGTTCGAAACCCTGAGCTGCAGCGCCCCAGCCGAGTATACTTTGCGTCCAAGGAGGTCCATACGCCTGGCCTCCCTGGATTTGGGGGCTGGAGCTTCCTGCCCATGACGCTCTCTGTCATTTACCGACTGTACCACCAGGGAACACGGTGTCGGGTGGATATGGAGGTACTCATAGCCTTTAGAGGGGGCCATGTACTTCCTCTCGACGCCCCTCGCCGTAGGGGGGATGGAGGCCGGTGACTGCCAGATGGTATTGGCATTGGCCTGGATGGTCCTTATGAAGGGTAGGGTGACCCTGGTGGGAGCATCAGAGGATAGGATGGTGACAATTGGATCCTCGATCTCCGAAACCTCCTCGGCTTGTAGGCTCAGATTCTGAGCTACTCGCCTAAGGAGGTCTTGGTGCGCCCTGAGATCCAGCGGGGGGGGGGGCTACTGGAGGAGGTGCCAGCCACCGCTTCATCAGGGGAGGAGGATGAGGAGACCCCCGGCAAGCAAGTGTCCAATGGGGGGTCCCCCTCGGCCCTCGCCTCTGTCTCAGGAGCCAGAGCGGAGTCCTGCTGCTTGGACCCTTCCTCTCCATCCGGGGAGGGAGGGGGGCGAGACAACGAGGCTTCCGGCACCCTGTGCTCCGCCGTCGCAGGCCTAGCAGGAAGCTGTTGGGGGCCCTGGGCTTGATGGTATGCCCATGGGGTCCAAAACCCCCACTGCTGCGGGCCTTGGTCTTGTTGTGGCGGGTCTGAAAAGAGCGCCGCCTGCCGGTCGGTGCCCAGCGCATACCCGCTGTCCGTTTGCGAAGAGACCGACGGCTGCCTAGAAGGCCACGGCGAGGCCGACCCTGGCTGGTAAGGTTCTGCGCGGGTCGGCAGCGACGATCTTCTCGGTGCCGGGGATCGGTACCGGGAGTCATAGCGGTGCCGGGATCGGGACCGGGACCGGGTTCTGTCTCGGTGCCGGGATCTGGACCGGTACCAGCCGCCGCTTTGGTGCCGGGATCGGGACCGGGACCTGCCACCGACGCGGTGCCGGGAGGTCGACCGGGACCTGCCACCAGCTCGGTGCCGGGAGGTCGACCGGCGCGGCGAGTGACGGCGGGACTGGCTTCTGGAGTCACGGTGCCGGTATCAGCGGCTGGAGTCAGACCGCGACCGTCTCGAGGTCGATCGGTGCCGCGAGTGCGACCGGTACCGCCGAGGGGAGCGGTGCCGGGACTGCGAGCGGCGATGAGATCTTGACCTGCCGTGACGTCGGGACCTGGACCGCGAGCGCGAGTCCCGAGACGGTGCCGACATCATGGGCTTGCCTCTAGATGCGACCCGCACCGGAGGTACCGGGGGTGGCAGCTGAGTAGGCTCTGTCAAGGCAATAAGGTCCCGTGCCGAGGCGAAGGTCTCCGGCGTGGATGGGACCAAAATCTCAACCCCAGATCTCATGGGGGAGCTTGGCGGCACCGGACTCGACGGACCCGCTGGGCCCGGAGTCGACGGTGCCGGCGGCGCCGCGGCCGATGTTGAGGCCGGGCGCTCCAGTCGGGTCTGCCTGGCTGGAGTAGCAGACGCTGACGGTCTTGGTTCTGCACCCGGTGCCGGAGAAGGTCGGTGCCGGGGAGTCTTTCCGGTGCCGGTGCGATCCGGTGCCGGCGCCGAGATCACGGCCTGCGAAGCCGCCGGGTCAAGTGCCGCCTCCATAAGGAGAGTCCGGAGTCTTTGGTCTCTCTCCTTTTTTGTCCTGGGCTTAAAAGCCTTGCAGATGCGGCACTTGTCCGATCTGTGCGATTCCCCCAGGCACTTCAGGCACGCGTCGTGGGGGTCGCTGGTAGGCATAGGCTTTTTACAGGCCGCACACTGCTTAAAGCCCGGCGAACCAGGCATGAGCCCGGTGCCGGGTGCCGGGAAGGGCTACAGCCCCCGGCTAACAACTATTTACAACCTATTTACACTTAATTACTTACTAACTAACTTAACGATCTAACTAACGACTATTAACAATAACGAGAGATAGCAAGGAGAGCTAGGGACGTGGAGGACAGCTATGCCGCGCTCCACAGTTCCAACGACAGACACGGCGGTAAGAAGGAACTGAGGAGCGGGTGGGCCGGCAGGGATATATATTGAGCGCCATGGCGGCGCCACTCCAGGGGGCGACCTGCCAGCCCACTGGAGTTGCTAGGGTAAAAAAGTTTCCGACGAACGTGCACGCGCGGCGCGCACACCTAACTGGAATGGATGTGAGCAATCACTCGAAGAAGAACTAATGTTGCAGCAGTTGCTTTTTGCCTACAGGGCTGTACCACATCCCAGTTTAGGGTTTTCACCGTTTGAACTTGTGTATGGTCACGAGGTTAAGGGGCCATTACAGTTGGTGAAGCAGCAATGGGAGGGGTTTACGCCTTCTCCAGGGACTAACATTCTGGACTTTGTAAGCAACCTACAAAACACCCTCCGACACTCTTTAGCCCTTGCTAAAGCGTACCTAAAGGATGCTCAGGAAGAGCAAAAGGCCTGGTATGACAGACATACCAGAGAGCGTTCCTTCAAGGTAGGAGACCAGGTTATGGTCTTGAAGGCGCAACAGGCCCATAAAATGGAAGCATCCTGGGAAGGGCCATTCACGGTCCAAGAGCACCTGGGAGCTGTTAACTACCTCATAGCCTTTCCCAATTCCTCCCTAAAGCCCAGAGTGTAACATGTTAATTCTCTCAAGCTCTTTTATTCCAGAGACTTACAGGTTTGTCAGTTTACAGTCCAGGGAGGAGATGACACTGAGTGGCCTGACGGTGTCTACTACGAAGGGAAAAAAGACGGTGGCGTGGAAGAGGTGAACCTCTCAACCACCCTGGAACATCTGCAGCGGCAACAAATCAAGGAGCTGTGCACTAGCTTCGCCCCATTGTTCTCAGCCACCCCAGGATGGACTGAACGGGCATACCACTCTGTTGACACAGGTAATGGTCACCCAATTAGAACCCCACCCTACCGGGTGTCTCTTCATGCCCAAGCTGCTATAGAACTAGAGATCCAGAACATGCTACAGATGGGTATAATCCACTCATCTACCAGTGCATGGGCATCTCCAGTGGTTCTGGTACCCAAACCAGATGGGGAAATATGCTTTTGTGTGGACTACCGTAAGCTAAATGCGGTAACTTGTCCAGACAACTATCCAATGCCACGCACCGATGAGCTATTGGAAAAGTTGGGACGTGCCCAATTCATATCTACAATAGACTTAACCAAGGGGTACTGGCAAGTACCGCTAGATGAACCTGCCAAGGAAAGGTCAGCATTCATCACCCATGCGGGGGTGTATGAATTTAATGTACTTCCTTTCGGGCTGTGAAAGGCACCCGCCATCTTCCAGAGGTTAATAGATGGTCTACTAGCAGGACTGGGAGAATATGCAGTTGCCTACCTCGATGATGTGGCCATCTTTTCTGACTCCTGGCCCGAACACCTAGAACACCTGGAAAAGGTCTTTGAGAGCATCATGCAGGCCGGACTAACTGTTAAGGCCAAAAAGTGTCAAATAGGCCAAAACAGAGTGACTTACCTGGGACACCAGGTGGGTCGAGGAACCATAAACCCCCTACAGGCCAAGGTGGATGCTATCCAAAAGTGGCCTGTCCCAAAGTCAAAGAAACAGGTCCAATCCTTCTTAGGCTTGGCCAGGTACTACAGGCGATTTGTACCACACTACAGCCAAATCGCTGCCCCACTGACCGACCTGACCAAAAAGACCCAGCCGAATGCAGTCAAGTGGACTAATGAGTGTCAGAAGGCCTTTACCCAGCTTGAGGCGACGCTCATGTTGGAACCTGTGCTCAGGGCCCCGGACTTTGACAAGCCATTCCTACTAACCACAGATGCATCTGAGCGTGGTATAGGAGCAGTTCTCATGCAGGAGGGACCGGATCTCAACTTCCATCCTGTCGTGTTTCTCAGCAAGAATCTGTCTGAGAGGGAAAGCCACTGGTCAGTCAGTGAAAAGGAATGCTACGCCATTATATACACCCTGGAAAAGCTATGCCCATACGTTTAGGGATGGCGGTTCCAGCTACAGACAGACCATGCTGCGCTAAAGTGGCTTCATACTGCCAAGGGGAACAACAAAAAACTTCTTCTATGGAGTTTAGATCTCCAAGATTTTAATTTTGAAATTCAACACATTTCAGGAGCTTCTAACGAAGTAGCTGATGCACTCTCTCATGAAAGTTTCCCAGAATCCAGTAGTTAAAAAGTGTTCTTAAAATGTAGAAATCTGTTAGTTATATACTCAGTAGTATATGTAAAGGTGCATGTGTTGTATTAATCTGTTTATTTTAGAGTTCTAGGAAGAAATCGCCGCCAGCAAGGTTCCCCACTGTCTGCGATTTGGGGGGCGTGTCATAAACAGATTGTTAAGGGTTAATGTCTCTTGTACCTGTAAAGGGTTACAAGCAGGGAACTGGACACCTGACCAGAAGACCAATCAGAAGACAAGATACTTTTAAACTTGGGTGGAGGGAAGTTTTTGTGTGTGTTCTTTGTCCGTTGTGTGTTCTTCTCTTGGAGGGTCTGAGAGAGACCAAACATTACTACAGGCTCTCTAAGTTTCTTTTCATATAGTAAGTAAAAACAGGCGGTTTAGGCTTTTTGATTGTTTTTACTCTATTTGCAATTGTGGATCTGGCTGGTTAACTTTTATATGTGTAATTGCTGGGAATATTTTGATTTGTATTGGTACTGGGGGGAAAGTCTCTTTCTGGTGTCTGTAAGCTATAGGACCCTGTAATATTTACAACTTGAAGTTACAGAGATAATTCTTTACTTTTTCCTTTCTTTTATTAAAAGATTTCTTTTTTTAGAGAACCTGATTAATTTTTTTTCCTTGTTTCCCTTGTGTTATTCCAGGGGATTGGGATAACTCACTAGGAGGGGTGGGGGAGAGGAGACGGGAGGGGGAGAGATAGAATCTCTCTTTGTTTTCCTTGAATCTGTTTGCCTCTTTGTGGAAGGGAAGGGAGATGCTTCTCTGTATGGTGATTTAAGAGGTTGGATCAGTATCTCTCAGGATAGCCCAGGGAGGGAAATTCTGGGAGGGGGAAAGGTGGGAGGGGATGGTTTATTTCCCAAAACACTATATTTTTGGGTGGTGGCAGTGCTATTAGTTCTAAGCTGATAATTAAGCTTAGAGGATTCATGTGCTAGTATCTCATTTTCTGAACTCTAAGGTTCAGATCTGAGAAGGAATGCTGGACTGTAGCGACTGGTTCAACTGCTCTGAGTCAAAAACAGGTCTTGGCTCACTGTGCCACTGAGGCCTGGTCCACACTACGCTGTTAAACCGATTTTAACAGCATTAAATCGATTTAACGCTGCACCCGTCCACACTATACTGCTCTTTATATCGATTTAAAGGGCTCTTTAAATAGATTTCTATACTCCTACAAAACGAGAGGAGTAAAGCTAAAATTGATATTACTATATCGATTTAGGCTTAGTGTGGACGCAAATCGACGTTATTGGCCTCATTATTTTACAGTAGCTACCCACAGTGCACTGCTCCAGAAATGGACGCTAGCCTCGGACCACGGACGCACACCACCGAATTAATGTGCCTAATGTAGACGCGCACAATCGACTTCATAATATCTGTTTTATAAAATTGGTTCAAGCTAATTCGAATTTATCCTATAGTGTAGACATACCCTGAATCCCCTGGTGACTTGTCTCCCATACTCCCCCTCCTCCTCTTCCTCTCCCAACACCTCCTCCTAACTGTTCACTCCAGGGGCCTGTGACTCCAGCTCTTCCAAAGTATCCACAAGGCTCTTGAGGGTGGAGGTGGGGTCTCTGCTGAGAATGACATACAGCTCTTTGTAAAAAGCAGCATATCTGGGGCTCTGCACCAGAGTGATTGTTAGCCCCCTTGCCTTCCGGTACATCTGCTGAGGATCCTTGGCATTCACTCAACATTGCTGTGGGTCCCTCATGTAGCCTTTCTCCCCCATGCCCTGAGTGATCTGCTCATAGATATCAGCATTTCTCTGGCTGGATCAGAGCTGGGCCGCACAGCCTCTTCTTCCCACAGACACAGGGGATCCACCACCTCCTGTATACTTCAGGCAGGACTGTGTCTGCAGCATGGAAGAGGAAGGGTCAACTGGGCAGTTGCTAGGTGAGCTCTCCATGCCGAGCAAACAGGAAATGGAATTTCAAAAATTTGCAGTGCTTTAAAAGATATGGGGCATACAACTGTGTACTTGTCTTCATGCAGCAGAGTCCAAAATCGTGAGCAAAAGAGTCACAGTGGGGCATTGTGGGACACCTACTAGAGGCCACTAAAGTCGATGTAAGTAACCAAAGTGTCTACACTGACACTGAATTGCTCTAACTACATTAATCTAAGTGCTACACCTATCATGGAGGTGGAGTTACTAAGTCAGTATAGCAGGTGAGTTACTTCAGTGGGTGCGACATTTTAGTGTAGATGCTGTGATGTTCCCCTCTGGTGTTATCTGGACCAGTGATCTGCTAGGTCACTCCAATTCTTGACTCTGCGAGCCAGCCTTACCCTGCTCTGCTGTGAGATCCCCCACTCCTGGGCTGTTCATGCACAGTCTCTGGCATGTAAGCTGCTCCTTGGATTGTGCAACTGAAGGACACTAGCCAATACCCCCAGTCCCAGACGCAATCCTAGGAACCTCCTTTTTGCAGTGTCTCCACTTATCCCTGCTGGACACTGAAAGCTTATATGAGTTGGTCAATTTAACAAATACATTGATATGTACCAGCCTTGTTATCCCAAGAGAAGTCTCTGACATGCTTCAAACCGAATGCACTGCTTCAGATAGAATAAGCAAACAGATTTATTAACTATGAAAGATAGATTTTAAGTGATTATAAGTCAAAGCACAACAAGTCAGATTTGGTCAGATGAAATAAAAGCAAAATTCACTGTAAGCTGATCTTAACACTTTCAATGCCCTTACAAACTTAGATGCCTCTCACCACAGGCTGGCTGGGTGCTCTTCAGCTGGGCTCACCCCTTTGATCATCGCTTCAGTCACTTGGTGTGGTGTCTGTAGATGGAGGTGGAAGAGAGAGAGAGCATGGTAAACATCTCTCCCTTTTATCATGTTCTTTCTTCCCTTTTGGCTTTGCCCCCTTCAGAGTCAGGTGAGCATTACCTCAACGCAGTCCCAAACTGGCCAAAGGAACAGGGGGGTGACTTTCTCAAGAGTCCAACAGATTCCTTTGTTCTGCCTAGGCCAGCATTCTTTGTTCCTGTGCGGCTGGGCTGGGTTTGTTCCATAGCTGCCCTGATGAGATATGAACTGCCTCTCTGATCTTGGAGAGTTTTTGCCTGGGCTTATTTTAAGCCATGAGGATACATTTTCAGCCTCATAACTATATACATGAAATTATAACCTATAACATTATTGTAACATTATTATAACAACAATGCTCAGTGCATGATGAGCCTTCCGAAGACACCCGACATGACAAACTTTGCATTGGATATCACACAATCATTTTACAAGGAAGACCATAGGGGTGCTGGGTGTTCCCCCGAGGCACAGAGCGTCACAGACACTTACAAAGTTAGGTCGACATAAACTTCCTTGCCTTGATCTAACTCTGTAGTGTAGACCAGGCCACAGACAAGGTGATATGATATAGTGAAAGAGGGGCAAGTGCAGGCTCCCAGAAGAATAGATAGTCCTTTGCTGAGACACTTGCCTGGGAACTATGATAATTGGATCTCATCTCTGCCTCTGCTACATATTTCCTATTGTTAGTAGATATCAAACCTGCTACCAGTCTTTTCTATATTAACCAGAAACCTTTCTGTATCTAAACAAAGTGTTTTGGATCTATAAAATATAGCTCTCTGTTCCTATCAAAGTGAAAAGTTCTTTGTACTTAGACTGAACCATAGTAGGCTGACCAAATGAAGAAATGTGGATAATCTTTTACTTTGATTCCTTTGACCTATGGAGAATACTGTTCACATACTCAGAGAGGCAACTAAAAAAGGATCCCTATCAGTGCAGTTGGATGTTGTAATGAACAAGACAATGTGGTAGATAAGGGCTAGTATTAATCCAAAAATATGGTCTGTGACTGATAAGGGATATTTGTTATTGCAAATGTTTTCTGTGATTTGTGAAATAATGATCCATTGAAAGATGTTTTCAACTCATTAGGAATTGCTTGCTGCCACAGAAGTTTTTAAATAATAATAACTGAGTTAAAAACCCCTTTAGTTTATAAATCATGTAAATTAAGATTACATATGGAGCTTCTTTTACAGTATTAGGTAAATTGAGATATTGAAAACAGAACACAGACTGGGATCAACTGTAGGAAAATAGCTTTTCCTTCCCCACAAAGGAATCTCTTTGTCCCACGTTCTATAAAAGGAAAGAGTTTTTAAATTTAAATTGGAAGTGGACTAGCTGCTATTGCTTCACGTGTTACAGAGGGTTTGGTAACTATGATTTGCTTTCTTGTTCTGTATTTGGTTGTCATGGTTTTTGTTCCTATGGCAACTGAGTTAGATTATTAGGGGATAGCCCAGCCAGCTTCGGCCAGTTAGGTGAGCTCTGTGTCTATAAATAAGTGGTAGTTTTGTTAGCTGTCTACTCTCTGGCCTCTAGTGATTTCTTCCTAAACCGGCTGCCCCCAAGGATATAACAAGTGGCAATGATAGATGGGATTCTGGTGCTGCTCCAGTAACAAAAGGAAGAAGAAGTCAAGGTAAAGAACAAACAAACAAAAAGCTGCTTGTTTGCACTGACTGTGAAAGTGAAACTAAAAATCATGGCTACTCTGACCAGGCCACTGGAACCTTTTGACGAGAATATAGTGCAATGGCATGTGTGTACTGAGCGTTTTGAGGTTTTTGTTATTACAAATGACATTACAGAAGAGAAGAAGGTGTCAATATTCTTAAGTGTTGTAGGGGCTAAAACCTACTCCCTGCTATGCAGCTTACTACACCCTGTTAAGCCTGAGACTAAATCTTACAGTGACATTGTGGAAATCCTGGGGTCCCATTTTTCCTCCAAACCATTGGTAATTGCTGAAAGATATAGGTTCCAAAAAAGAGACCAAAAAGAAGACAAAACAGTTTTACAATTTGTAGCAATTTTAAAAAAGCTAGCAGAACACTGTGAGTTTAAGGAGATTTTAAATGATGCCCTGCGTGACAGGTTAGTGTGTGGCCTGTACAGTGAAGCTATACGGAAGCGCCTACTGACAGAGGCTCAGCTTACCTTACAGAAAGCTGTTGATATTGCTGTCTCCATAGAACTGGCTACAAGGGAGGCGCAATACATCAGTGCATCCCCTAGGGTGCAAAAAGTGTCACAAGAACCTAACCACAAAACTGTGCAGTCAGGAATGTTACCACTGTGGTACGCTGGGTACCAGGCATCAGAATGCTGGTGTAAGGACCTGATGTGTCGACACTGTGGCAAAAAGGGGCACATTTAGTGTGCCTGTAAACAAAAGAAAAAGAGGCCTGTGGTCTGGCCGACAAAAACAAGAACCCTGCATACCCTAGAGCAGACCCAGGATGATCAGGGTGACACCTCATCACAAGAGGAAGTGCCACTGTATGTTTTGTCTTTGGCAGTGGGCTCACATGAAAAATGGGTAACCCTGTTGTTGGATGGCAAACCTATACACATGGAACTGGACACCGGTGCAACTGTCTCGCTGGTCTCCGAGACTGTATATAAAGAAAAGCTATAGCATCTTCCACTTAAGGCAACAAAAACTGTTGTGAAGACTTATACGGGAGAAGCTGTGCCCATGTTGGGCACTACTGATGTTAAGGTGGAGCTCAGTGGACAGGCTGCTAAATTGCCACTGTTTGTGGTGAGAGGTAATTACCCAGCCTTAATGGGTAGATCTTGGCTTGGGAAGATTCAGCTGAACTGGGCAGAAGTGCACTGGATGACTAAAGAAGAAACCAGTCTAACCCCTATACTAAGGAAACATGCTGCTGTTTTTGGAGAGGATCTGGGAAGTATGAAAGGAATCACTGTGACATTGAACATTAAACCTGACAGTCCACCAAAATATCTGAAAGCCCGAACTGTGCCATATGCCATCAGGCCAAAAGTTGAAGCAGACCTGGAGCGCCTGGTCACCAATGGAGTCCTAATACCAGTTACCCATAGCCCATGGGCCACTCCTATTGTTCCAATAGTGAAGAAAGATGGCTGTCTCCTGATTTACGGTGATTTTAAAGTCACTGTCAACCCAGTGTTGTGTGCAGAGCAATACCTGCTTCCCCGCATCGTGGGCCTGGCTGGGGGACAAAAGTTCAGTAAGATTGATCTGAGTCAAGCATATTTACAGGTGCACATTGATGAAAAGTCCCAAGAGCTGTTGACTATTGTGACTCATAAGGGGCTTTATCGATACTGTCGTCTACCCTTCGGAATAACATCTGCTCCCTCCCTGTTCCAGAGGGCTATGGACCAGATCTTGTGTGGCTTGTCAGGAGTTCAGTGCTATCTGTGTGATATCCTGGTCACTGGAAGGAATGAAGAGGATCACTTAAAGAATTTAGAGGCTACCCTACAAAGACTGGAAGAGCATGGCCTACGAATTCGCAAAGAAAAGTGTGAATTCTTCCAGCCCTCTGTTGAATATCTGGGACACATCATTGATGCTGCGGGTCTTCATAAGGCCCCTGCAAAAGTTAATGCTATTGTGGAGGCTCCCCCACCTCGAAATGTAAGCGAGCTGCGCTCGTTTCTAGGACTACTGAACTATTATGGAAAGTTCATCTCACAGTTAGCCACACTGCTAAAACCACTTCACAAGCTCCTTGGGCAGAACAAGGCCTGGAAGTGGACTGAAGCCTGTGATGTTGCATTTAATGAAGCTAAGGATGCATTGCAAATTCTGAAGTTCTAACACACTTTGATCCATCCCTATCCCTACAATTGGCCTGTGATGCCTCCCCTTATGGAGTGGGAGCAGTCGTGTCACACATTATGCCTTCGGGAGAAGAGAGACCTATTGCTTTTGCTTCACGCACTCTAAGCAAAGCAGAAACTAACTACGCCCATATTGAACGAGAGGCATTAGGAATTGTGTTTGGAATTCAGAAGTTTCATCAGTACCTGTTTGGGCGGAAGTTTACTCTTCTCACAGACCATCGACCTCTGACGTCACTTTTTGGACCCTACACAGGCATTCCCCCATTAGCTGCTAGTCATATGCAACGTTGGGCATTGTTACTTTCAGCACACACATATGAAATCAAATATCAGAAATCCACTCTGCACGGCAAGGCAGATGGCCTCTCAAGGTTGCCTTTGCCAGTCAAACATCAAGATAGTGCCCAAAAGGGAATCTTCTACTTTGAACAAGTAGAGAATACACCCATCACTGCTACTCAGATAAAGAAAGCAACTCACGTTGACCCAGGATTGTCCCAAGTTATGGATCTGGTGATGCATGGAAAATCTCAACAAACGTCTCCAGTCTCACCCAACCTTGTTACCTATATGTTCAGGAGGACAGAGTTATCGGTCCAATCTGGTTGTTTGTTGTGGAGGAGACGTGTCATTAATTCCACCACCACTGAGATCACAGATGTTAGAACAGCTACATTCCGGTCACTGTGGAATAGTGCTCATGAAGGAAATTGGATGAAGCTATTTTTGGTGGCCTAGATTGGACAGTGCTATTGAAGAGAAGGCAAAAGCTTGTATGTCATGTCAGTGTGTGAGGAACGCACCCCTACACCCATGGGACTGGCCTGAAAACCCATGGCAACGTATTCACGTTGACTTCTCTGGCCCCCTTGAAGGAAGCATGTTCTTGGTGGCAGTAGATGCCCATTCTAAATGGCCAGAAGTCTCTGTAATGCAGTCCACTACTGCAGAGAGCACTATCCAAAAACTACGGGGACTTTTTAGTCGTTTCGGTCTGCCAGAACAACTTGTGAGCGACAACGGACCGCAGTTCGTCTCTCAGGAGTTTCAAAATGTTTCGAAGGCAAATGGGATACACCACATCACTTCAGCACCATATCATCCATCCACCAATGAATTAGCTGAAAGATTTATGCAGACAATGAAACACACTTTGAAATCAGCAAGGGGACAACACTCCATTCAAAAGGGTCTGGATACCTTCTTACTTTCCTACAGAAACACACCTCATGCTACAACCAAGGCATCCCCAACCTTTCTAATGATGGGACGACAGCTGCGCACTTGCTTTGATCTGCTGAAACCTTCTGAACCCAGACAAATTGTGCAACATCAGCAGCAATATCAAGTCATCAGACGGGCACCCAGAGCAAAAGACCGAACCTTTAGCTCGGGACAGCCGGTTTTGGCTTAGAATTATACTTCTGGAGCTAAATGGGCCCCTTTCACAATCATCACTCAAACAGGACCTGTTTCCTACACAGTCCGGACTGTAGAGAATCTTACCTGGTGGCGACATGTAGATCAGCTGTTGCCAGGTCATGCCAGTCCTCAGGACACATCTGCAGTTGAGTGGTCTGACTTCACCTCTTCTGGTGAGACACCGAATCACGAATCACCTCTTCCTGATTGTTCTCTTCCATTACTGCCGGCAGCTGAGATACCCCTTTGCCAAGCACGAGCTGATACCACCTCCTCACCCATTCGTGCTGCGGACCCTGAGCCCATGGTACTTTTGGGTGTAACAATACCAGAAGTTCGCTATAATCCACCTAGAGACAGAAGGCCTCCTCATAGGCTGGATCTTTAGCTAGGGCAAACCCATAGTTACGGGGCAAAATAATCCCCAGGGTTTAGCTGCGAATGGAGGCAGTCTACCCTCCTTCTCTAGTCTAGTGTGTGTTTTATTTAGGGTGTTCTTATTGGGGTGGGGAGGAATATGTTGTGTATTTGGTTGTCATGGTTTTTGTTCCTATGGCAACTGAGTTAGATTATTAGGAGATAGCCCAGCCAGCTTCGGCTGGTTAGGTAAGCTCTGTGTCTGTAAATAAATGGTAGTTTTGTTATCTGTCTGCTCTCTGGCCTTTAGTGATTTCTTTCTAAACCGACTGCCCCCAAGGATATAACATTTCTATATTCTGTATTGTATTGTATTAAATCTTTGACTAATAATCTCTGATAAATTATTCCAAGTGAGGTGATTATCCGACAATCTTGTATTATTATGATAATTCAATTTGAACATGTAACACTGCAATATTGGATGAGTCACTTCAACCAAAATTTTCTGAAGTTGCCACTAATGTGCATTCTTCATTTTTGGGGTGCTCATCTAGGGCTGTTTTTCACAAGTGCCTCACATTCACTACTCCACATGACTACAATGGAAGCTGTCGGTTCTTAGTATCTGGGCACCCAATTATTGATGAACCCCAAATTAGTGGAAATTTTGCTAATGTTTGCCTCAATCTGTGTCTCAGTTATTCATCTGTAAAATGATGATTCTAGTCCTTTCCTCTTTCACAGAGATATGGTGAAGATAAATGCACTAATATCTGTGAAGTGTTTATGCACATAATGTGATGATGAGAATAGAGAAAAATTAAATCCTTATTCAACTCTGGGTTTTATTATTAGATTAGATGCTCTCATGCCTTGTGACATGAGACAACCTAGTATTTCCACATCCATCTGTCTAGTGCCATATTTCTTGCTCCATTATAGTCTGTTTCCAAAACAATGACATCTTTCTCAGTGGTTTTCTTATATGTCATGTGTTTTCCTCTTTTCTGTCTTCCACCAAGTGGTATCTGTCAAGGGCTTGTCTGGGAGTACACTGTTTTTGGGTTGGTTGATTTGTTCGGGGTTTTGTAGGTTGTTTTTTTTTTTTTGACATTTATACAACATGCCCACACCATTTCAGACTTCTTTCTTGCATCATTGGGTTTGGGTGGTTTGTAATAAATAAACTATAGGTCCTCACAATGAATGATAAGTATATAAAAGGGAGAGAGACAAGGTAGGTGAGTTAATACCTTTTACTGGACCAACTTCTGTTAGTGGAACGAACAAGATTTTGAGCTTCATAGAGCTCTCCTTCAGTTCTGGAAAAGGAAACAGTAGCATTCAAGCTAAATACCAGGTTGGACATATTGTTAAGCATAAAGTGTTCAAACATATTGTAGGAGACCACTTACAATGAAGTGGACAATTAACACCTCTGCAATCAGTGGAGGGTTAGTAGGCAGCAGGGTATGTTACAAATTGTTTGGGCTATAAAACCAGTTTCTTTTAAGGCCATGTTTTTTAGTGTGAAGTAGAGTTGTGAATTTAATTCCCAGCCTCTTATTTTCAAAGTATTTGTGCAAGCTTCTTTAGAGGACTAGGACTGAGAAGCCAGATGTGGCCCACAATTGATAGGGTGTTTGTCTTTTATCATTTTTTCGGATAGTTCATTCAAGAGCAAGGTAATTGGTTTTTTATTTTTTTTATAAAAATATAAAAAGGAGGTATTGATCACCTGCCTCACCAACTTGTGCACTTGTGAGACACAGGTCCTGCAGTGGGGGTGGGGGCGGGCATGGGGGTAGGGGGGATGGAAACGTATATGATCACGTAATTAAAGAAAAGGGTCAAAAATATGTTTCATGGGCAATATTGATTCTGGCATTTCCTAATTTCTGAGTGTTTGACTTCACAGTCATAATAGGGCTGTCAATTAATTGCAGTTAACTCACAAAAATTAATTGTGATTAAAAATTAATTGCAATTAATCGCAGTTTTAATTGCACTGTTAAATAGCAGAATACCAATTGAAATTTATTAAATATTTGGGATTTTTTTCTACATGTTCATCTATATTGTATTCTGTGTTATAACTAAATCAAAGTGTATATTATTTTTTCTTACAAATATTTGCACTGTAAAAATGATAAACAAAAGAAATAGTATTTTTCAATTCACCTCATACAAGTACTGTAGTGCAATCTCTTTTTAGTGAAAGTGTAACTTACAAATGTAATTTTTTTTGTTACATGACTGCACTCAAAAACAGAACAATGTATAACTTCCAGCCTACAAGTCAACTCAGTCCTACTTCTTGTTCAGTCAATTGCTAAGACAAACAAGTTTGTTTACATTTATGGGAGATAATGCTGCCCTCTTCTTATTTAGGCCACCAGAAAGTGAGAACAGGCATTTGCATGATGCTTTTGTAGCCGGCATTGCAAGGTATTTACGTGCCAGATATGCTAAACATTTGTATGCCCCTTCATGCTTTGGCCACCATTCCAGAGGACATGCTTCCATGCTGATGATGCTCATTAAAAAAATAAGCGTTTATTAAATTTCTTACTGAAGTCCGTGGGGCAGAATTGTATGTCCCCTGCTCTCTTTTACCTGCATTCTGCTGTATATTTCCTGTTATAGTAGTCTCAGATGATGACCCAGCACATGTTCATTTTAAGAACACTTTCACTACCGATCTTCCAAAATTTAAAGAAGGTACCAAATGTGAGATTTATAAAGATAGCTACAGCACTTGACCCAAGGTAAAAGAATCTGAAGTACCTTCCAAAATCTGAGAGGGATGAAGTGTGGAGCTTGCTTTCAGAAGTCTTAAAAGAGCAATATTCAGATGCAGAAACTTCAGAACCCAAACCACCAAAAACAGAAAAATCAACCTTCTGCTGGTGGCATCTGACTCATAATGAAAATGAACATGCCTCGGTTTGCACTGCTTTGGATTGTTATCGAGCGAACCCATCATCAGCATGGATACGTCTTCTGGAATGGTGGTTGAAGCATGAAGGGACATGGGAATATTTGGCACATCTGGAACATAAATATCTTGCAACACCAGCTACAACAGTGCCATGAGAATACCTGTTCTCACTTTCAGGTGACATTATAAACAAGAAGCAGGCAGCATTATCTCCTGCAAATGTAAACAAACTTGTTTGGCTGAACAAGAAATAGGACTGAGTGGACTTGCAGGCTCTAAAATTTTCCATTGTTTTATTTTTGAATGCAGGGGATTTTGTACATAATTCCAGATTGTAAATTCAACCTTCACGATAAAGGGATTGCACTACAGTACTTGCATTAGGTGAATTGGAAAATACAATTTATTTTGTTTTTTTTTTTACAGTGCAAATACTTGTAATCAAAAATAAAGTGACCACTGTACGCTTTGTATTCTGTGATGTAATTGAAATTAATATATTTGAAAACGTAGAAAACATTCAAAAATATCTAAATAATGGTATTCTATTGTTAACAGTGTGACTAATTGCTTGACAGCCCTAAATTGTAAACTTCTTTTAACATAGCTTTTTTGCATAATTATAGAGTTTTGTTATGTTAATGCTACTGTTTGTATGGTGCCCTCCCTCCTCCTCACTTGTAGTCCTAGAAGCAGGAGAAGCATTTTTTAAAATGGGGCAGAGGGTGATTATTTCAGTTTGAAAGTGAAATATAAAAAGAACCTTGGAAAATAACCCCTATTACTGGCTGTGAATCTGAAGCTAACTGGAAATCAATTGTTTTCAACCTGAAGTTATAAATTGCCCCAGATTCACTTCAACTATGTTCCCGTCTTCCCAAAATATTCATGAATGTCAGCGTACCTTGTAACAAATGCTAAATCATTTTGGTATGGAAAGTACAGCTCAGTCTGTATTTGGCAGCACTCTATCCTTCCAGGAGTAAATCACCCCTTTACAGCATGTGTGCTGTCTCTGCCTGTGTTTCCTGATTTGAGTCTTCGTTTTATTTTGAATGAACTTTTCTGTATATATGTCTCCCCACAACATTACATCTTACCATTAAGCTAGGATATGGGACTTCGGCAAGATGTAGTTAGGAAATGTATTATTCATTTAGAAAAGCTTAGATGTCAAAATAGTGTTTTGAGGATCACAGGAAATGATTTAGCCAGGCAAATAAAAATAGAGCAAGCTTAAAAATACCCTTTAAGTGGTAACACTATCTGTAATTAGCATCCACTAAACTGAATGAAGTATTCATGTTACAAACACAGCTTCATTTCACTGGTTTTTTTTAAATGTCTCAGTCAATTGCATAGCTTTTACATTTCGATAATAAAATCATTGGAAAAATGCAGCTATAGAAAACAATTAAAATCCAGTACAATCTGGTAGATTTCAAACTGCCTGGGATGCTGTGTGTGTGTGTGTGTGTGTTTTAATCTTTTAAAAATATAATCCTTGCCATTAAAAATGGAAGAGAGCCTACAAGCTATGTTATACGCCTCTACCTTGATATAACACTGTCCTCAGGAGCCAAAAAATCTTACCGCGTTATAAGTGAAACTTGCTTTGATTCGCCGGAACACACAGCCCCTCCCCCCTGGAGCGCTGCCTTACTTCGTTATATCCAAATTTGTGTTACATCGGGTCAAGTTATATCAGTATAGAGGTGTGTAGGGATCACTTCTCTCACCACTGAAACACAGCTGCCTCTTAGATGGAATATTACAGTTCTCTAATAGGGTACAGCAATGGTGTTCAGATTTGAAAGGGAAGAATTCTTATACAGTTAAAACTTCAGGGGATTTTAGGTAGGCAGACAGTTCACCTGAACTGGAAATTGGTGAAGAGACACAGGCTAACTAGAGCATATCAAAAAAGTAGAATTTTGTTTTAAAAAAATGAAATTATTTCCATTTCACAGGGTTCAAAATGGAACAATTTTTTGTATTTACATATTGAAGAGGGTGTTCATTTTTTCAAAATAATTATGAAAACTTTTTTTGAAATTTTCATTTCTCCCATTTTGCCACCAAATACAATAAAGATATATAATGTCCACAGCTGATAACACAGACCCATTTTTTCCCTCTTTACTTTTATATTCTTTCACTCCTTTTTTATTCTACATCAGCTTTGGAAAAATTACACAACTCCAAACTGCAATAGTTTTATTCTTCCCTTTGCTTCTTTGTAATATTTTCAAAGTTGAGGAAACACTGAAATATTACTGAGTGGAAAAAAGAAAAAGAAGAAATGGAAAGACAGACATACCCCAAATTTAGACATTCATACCTACTGCATTCAGCGTCAAAAAAAGATAAGAAAAACAAAAATCCAAAAATTTCAATTTCATTTTTCAAAAAGTGAAAAGAAATAAAAATTGTTGTATAGTTTCAGAAAAAAAATAATCAAAAAGGACATTTTCCTGCCAAAAAAAAATAATCATTTTTGACAAAATCCCTTTTTGGGTGAGACAATGGTATTGATCAAAATAATTTTGACCACTTCTAGCTAATTTTTTACCTTAAAAGTTGTTCTGTTGGATTTATAATAGTCATAGATGGACTATTTTCAGCACCTACAATGTCACAATGCCCCATAACTCTATATTGTATCAGTACTTGATTTCTGGCTCAAAGGGAGGAGTGCTATTTACTGAACCATCAATACCATTTCCTGCAACACGTGTGGCCCGCCTTCAGCTGCAGTCCCAACACAAACCAGCTGAAGCATTTGAGGTTGGACAGGATCACAGTATAAGGTGGATGCCTTGGGCCTCTTGTATAATTTCATCCATTTCTTGTCTACACATTTCCTCTTTCTCAGTAACAGTAATGGCAGTTATTTTTTTTTATTTTGGTGAGAGCTTCAGATCCTAATTATCATAATAATCTGATATTTTATGATCCCCAGTCACCCAAAGAATTCTCATAGATCCCTGTAATAATCCTTTAACAATACTGACACACCATACCCCACTCCCTTACTCAGTCTCTCCCTCCCTGCACCCTTTGGCTAAAGATATTTAGCTGTTGAAACCTTTCCTCTTAAAAGAGACTTTTTAAATCCCCAGATAAACCTAGTTACCAAATGGTATCCACACAGCAATTTTATAATTTCAATAATTTATCAATTTTATTGTATAGAAAAGTCTTATTTGAGGCATATTTTAACAGTAATACACATCTAAAATTTGAATATTTGACATATGTTCCTTCTCTAATGAAACAGAGAATTTTTAAATCAGATTATGGAATCACCCAACCAGGAAATGTTTCTAGTTACCATAAAAAAGGCACTCATCACTTCATGACATCACATTGGTGGATTCTCCATTACATGAAGTCTTTAAATAAAGATTGGATGTCTTTCTAAAATAGATGCTATAGCTCAGTCAGAAGTTTTGGGCTTGATTAATGAGTGAAGTTTTATGGCCCCCATTATGCAGGAGGTAAAAGTAGATGATCATAATGGACCCTTCTGGACTTAAATTCTGTGAATTATATAATGACATTTAAAAGCCACACCCTATCCCCAAGGTGTAGCTACTTGCCATTTAACTTCCTTAGTATTCACATAACTTTCAAATGCTTCCCCACACCTCTGATGAAACCTCTCGGCCTCTTCTACAGAAGCAGAAGAAAATGAACTGAAATACTGGCCACATACAAATCCCACTAAAGTCAGTGGGAGCTCAACATCTTTGAAGAACTAGGTCCCTGATCTATTTCCCCTCATTGTGGGTGTGTGTAGGTGGGATGGGGGGGAAGGTATATTTTAATAGTGTAGCGACAAATTGCCACACAAATTCCACCACATTCATAGAAGAATAGACACCTTTTCAAATAATTCGAGGACTTTCTCTCTACAATTCCTAATACAGGGAAATGAAAATGTAGGGCAGGAGAGGGAAGAATTTTTTTCTGTATGTCCAATGGTGTGTGAAATTCAGAGTTTGTTTTATGTAAATTCCCCCCAAAATCATCTGTCAGCCCTTTTGGCATGAGGTTCAACCTTCTCAAATGTAGCTTTATTCACAGTTTCAAACAAAAAGTGACTTTTTCATAGAAATCATGCTGAAACAAAAATGTCTATTTTTACTGCAAAGAGTTTTTTTCAGAAAAATGCATCCATGTTTCCATATTTCACTGAAAATGGTCTCATTTTCACATGAAAATTGCCTTTCTCTTGAAAACTTTGCATTACTTACAATAGCAAGTCACATTTGAGTCCATAACAAAACACAAAAACCCTTGGGTCTGATCCTCCACTGTCTTGTACCTCATATAGTCATTTTACATTTGTGCAAAATAAATATTAAATGTTAGCATTCTGCTTGAACTAAGTTTCTCCTGCTGAAGGGAGCTTTCAAAGATGGCATTCATCCCTCTTGATTTGGAGTAAGGCAGTTCTTACATGGAGGATACAAGGGCAAATCTTACACAGATATAAGGTGGCTAGCATGCCTGCATTCAGCTATTGGCATGTCAGTCAGCCCAGAACAACTGGTGGACACATAATCAATGGAGTACTCTAGAGTGAACAAGCCCCTGAAAAGAGGTACCTTGACATCATCGCCTTTCCTAGACTCCTTGAAGCATGTAAGAATAAATACATAACCTATAACTTTAGAGATCTCAGAGCTACTTACTTTCTCTAAGTCTTTAGGGAATGGAGTTGTTTCAAAATCAAAAAAAGGTGACTGTAACAGGGCTGCCTTAGTCCTGCCTCTGTCTCAGTCCACAAATTACAGAGTGACCCTTTTGCTGGTTCAGCACCCTGTGCAGTTAATTTACAGTTACATCCCATCACCTTCGCATCATACCTAAGACTTTTCCCAAGCAGAGGCAAGCAATTTCTCTCTTCCTTTTACTGCCTACTTGCTCCCTGCATTTGTCTTTTCTGTGCCTATTTGTGGGATCTTGGCTAATGGCTTAATTGGCCTTGCATAGTCAGCTCCAATCTGCTTTGCCTGATTTGGACTGCTGTGAAGAATGCTGACTCAGGCCTTTGAACCTAGCACTTTCTCAGCGACTAAGGTGCTGTGCTCCAACAAGTTTAGTACCTAATTTATATACCACTCTTTCACCTTTTCTTTCCTCACTCCCTCCAATGCCACAACCTACTCTGACCTTTTGTTTTCTACACACTTCAAAGCTACACAGCTATTCCATTGAGAATGATATTGTGACATACTGAACTGCAAATTGTATTTCATTTCAGCATTCCAAATCTCTCACATACAAACTATAAGCATTTCAGACAACAAACTGATGTGAATTCCCATGTTTTCTTGGAGTTTGCTTTTCAAAGTGAGCCTAATGGAGGTCTTACAGTTTGCCTTGAAGAGGCAATGGTACAAAACTCACAAGCCAGACCTCCAGAACTTTAACATCTGTTTATCCAAGTTTGCTGGTGGAGTGAACAGTGTGCTTCAGCTCTTCTTCATATTCCCAGTACCTGTCACTTTTCTGGCCCACCTTTCGGGCAGATTAGTGATTCTCTTGAAGCAAATGTCAGTGCTGATTTGAGGACTTGTCATCTCTTAGACAAATGATTTTTTTTTTGCAGTCCAAAATGCATGAAACCTATAATTGCTATAGTACAATAGGTTGCTTGCCAGAGGCAGGCAAGTACTGTTATGACTTCACAGTGGATGAAATATATCTGTGTTTACAGTCTCTCTCAGTCCTAAAAAAGATTGTTTTATTGAAAAGTGATAAATATACACTGAATATCTTTATATGTCTATTCACTCACAAAGACATACGTGTACTGGAATATATATTCCCATAGTTTATATATGTTGAAGAAAAGAGGCATGTCTTAAATTGTCACATCAAATGATAATGGCATAATATTTTGTATAGATACATATATAACCAGAGGACACCAATAGCAGAGGAAACTGCTAGCCAATAATTATATGTAGATTTCAAATAGCACTTTATTCATAAAATTGGGCCCATTTATAATCTATATTCCTCCTTAAAATTAAATCCAGAACTCTGTTAAAATGGCAGGTGTGATGGGTTGTCCCCCTGTAAGGTGCCACTTGATGTACTTGGATACCACTGAGACAGCCTGTTCCACCAGCCTGAGCCCCCTTTGCCCTGTCGTCCTGAGCCAGGCTCTTAAGCCTCCTCTAGCACATACACAGGCAGGGCCAAAACCAGCTGCAGAAAGGCACAGACACTGAAATCAGCTCTGGGAAGACTCATCTTAAGCACTCAGCTTATGCCTCAGCACTCAGGTGTCCACCTCCCTTGGAGGGCAGACCCAAAGGTGTATTGTCTTGTGCTACATATATATATAAAGATCTGCACAGCACAAGCTCATAGGAATTTGCCCTCAATGTGAAGTATGCACAGCTTCTCGCCCCCACCCCCACCGAGAAATTGCACAAACTAGGTTTAATAATAAACAAAAACAAGTTTAACTATAAATGGCAGATTAAGTGAATATAAGGGATAGCAAACAGAACAAAGCAGATTACTAAGCAAATAAAACAAAACACGCATACCAAGCTTAAGACCTTAAAGAGACTGGTTTCATGAAGTAATTTCTCACTCTAAATGTTCTTTTAGGCAAGTTGCAGAGTTTCTATAGCCTAGACCTGGTCTACAGTGGGGGGAGTGGTGTCGATGTAAGATACGCAACTTCAGCTACGAGAATAGCGTAGCTGAAGTCGATGTATCTTATTTCGACTTACCTCCCATCCTCACGGCCCGAGATCAACGGCCATGGCTCTTCTGTCGACTCCGCTTCCATCTCTCACCCTGGTGGAGTTCCAGAGTTGACGGGAGTGTGTTTGGAGAGTGATTTATCTTATCGAGATGAGACGGGATAAATCGATTCCCGATAGATCAATCACTACCTGCCGATCAGGCAGGTAGTGTGGATGTACCCTTAGAGTTCCAGTTATCTCTTCTTACAGACTGGACCCCTGTCTCAGTCAGGACTTACCCCTGACTTTCCCCTCAGGTTAGTTTCTTTGTCTCTTCAGATATTTTCAGCAGACTTTCTTCTTGGGTAGGCAATGGAGGAGAGTCCTGTTTGCCTTACTCCCCAGCCTTAAATATGATTTACATAGGGAGGGAATCTTTTGTTTCCCAAACTTGAGTTCTCTCTCTTGTTAGTGGAAAATTAATGAGCAAACGCTGAGAGAATGTGGAATCAGTCAATGTGACACTCAGTTGATGGGGCAGCTCGTGGTGTTGGATGCCATAAGATGGTTGAAGGACATCTACATAGAACACATCACTGGACATCCGCAATACCAGAAGGAATGAGCTGGAGTGCCAATGAGAATCGCAGTCAGGAAAGTAACTGAAATACTTTCCTCATGGATTGTATTTTCTAAATAGACAATCAACCTAATTCTCAGTTACTGAGGGACAATCTCCATAATTTCCACAACCAAATCTCTGTACGACTTTTCATGAATGATGTACCTGAATATTCGGATTCTAATATCTAAATTGTATTATTAAATCTATTCACCTAAAATTGAGTAACTGCTGATTACGTACTCTATGTATCATGTGACTTTTAAAAACTAATTTTATATTTGTGGATAGTCTAAGCACTATACCCAGATGTACAGACACTCTTTTCCAAACCTATGTATTATATAATTTTTTTTAACAGAAGCTTTAATCAAACTTTTAAAACCAAGTGGCAGAACCACTTGACCTAATGTCACAGCTACATCCCAGGATGATTCTGAGGAAGGAGAAAGATTAGTATCTTCACAGTCTTGTTGTTTCTTCCTCAGGAAGGAGAGAGATTAGTATTTTCACAGGCTTGTTGTTTCTTCCTAATGGCCCATCAAGGCTGATGGCCTGTTGTCTGGTAGGTGCCTCCCAAATACACACACAATTGTAATTGTTACATAGTCAGTATTCCTAGCTTTAGATACATAAGTGATATGTGCATACGAATTGGATAATCACATTCAGTAACTTATAACCTTTCCAATGATATCTTACAAGACCCATTTTCATAAAATATATCTCAGTTACGCCTTATCTATATCATAAGCATATTTCCATAAAGAATATGGAGTGTCATTACAGAGAAGGTATATTAAATTTTATTTCAGTGTTTGTAGCAGAGAAAATAATTCTAATGGAAACACTGGCTTGATATTGATTAGCTTGAAACAGTGCTAATTTCTAAATTCAACTACAATATACATTTTAAAAGTGAAGGTGCTAACTAGCATAGAAGATATGCTACTAGTTTATTACTCTTGTACAAGTCTTTTCAAACCTGGCTTTAGTCACAATCAAACTGGACCTTGGTGGGATCAGTCTTACCACTGGGACCTATTTATTCACATAACAAGCCTGATCCAATCGCATTTAAGTCAGTAGGTAACTTTCCATGATTTCAGTGTGCTGTGTAAAACCCACATAAAGCACTACAATTCTGTCAGAGGCATAGGACTGATATAGGAAGGGAGTTACAATTCAATATGGAGGTGCATTTGAGAGGTGCGTGTAAGCAGTATTTGCCTATGTTGCCTCTGTTCCTAGCAGTGATTTAAGTCTCACTTTTTCTTGAAAACTAGAATTTACATCATAGTATTGTTGTGGCATGGAATACAGTCTTAAAATATTTGTGTATTACATAAATTAAGATAAATGGTATAATATGTATACGGTGTGCATAAAATGTACATTAAAATACAGAACAATAAGTCTCTAACATAACATTTGATAATTATTTAATAAAGCATAGCCCAAGGCTGTATGAGCAAGCAGTATATCATTAGACAGTTGGCATTTTGTTCCATTATTTTAAAATATTATCACAGCTGCTTTGATGATAGATTACTGACCAGAAGCAGTACTGATTTCACTCCACAGACCGAAAGATCTGAATTCTACCCTGACTTACACACACCACCTGTGTTCCAAGTGTAAATGAAGACAGAATCTGACCCAATGCTTGTAAATAGCATTAATGTATGTTGATGATTGGCAATGTGTATACTAATTATAATTAATTTTGAGGGCAGTAGCACTAAGGATAAGAAAGACTGCAAATTAATTTTTTAAGTCACTGCCTCTATGCACACTACCAATTTAATCAATAATAATACCCAGCTCTTAAATTTGGAGAAGATGAGAACATTTATAAAATGTAATATAACTTGCCAATAATTTTCCTTGAAGTTATTGAAAGAAGATGTATGTTTGAATCAGACCTATTCCTGGATCTGTTCTTAAATGAATGGATCACTTCATGTGAAATTGCACAAATACAATCTGTAGTCTATAACCTATTATTTAAATCAGCTTCTGTACCAAATGACTGGAGGATAGCTAATGGGAGGCCAATTTTTAAAAAGGGCTCCAGAGGTGATCCCGGCAATTATAGGCCAGTAAGCCTGACTTCAGTACCAGGCAAACTGGTTGAAACTATAGTAAAGAACAAAATTGTCAGACACATAGATGAACATACTTTGTTGGGGAAGAGTCAACATGTTTTTTGTAGAGGGAAATCATGCCTCACCAATCTACTATAGTTCTTTGAGGGGTCAACAAGCATGTGGACAAGGAGGATCCAGTGGATATAGTGTACTTAGATTTTCAGTAAGTCTTTGACAAGATCCCTCACAAAACATTCTTAGGGCATGTCTACACTTGCCATTTAAAGCGGAAAAAGTCCCTTTTTTGAGCAAAAACCATGGGAGCATCTACACTTACCAATTATCAGGGAGTAGCCATGTTAGTTTGTATCAACAAAAACAATAAGGAGTCTGGTGGCACCTTAAAGACTAACAGATTTATTTAGGCATAAACTTTCGTGGTTAAAAACCTCACTTCTTCAGATACATCATGAAAACTTATGCCCAGATAAATCTGTTAGTCTTTAAGGTGCCACCAGACTCCTCGTTGTTTTTACACTTCCCAATGACTTTTTGCGGTGAAACTCAGAAGTTTCACGGCAAAAGAAAACCACTTCCACAAGAGATATACAGCTCTTACTGGTGTTGCTTTTGTGGCAATGTGCAAGTGAAGACACATTCTTCCTGTTTACACAGCTTTTAGCCTCCAGAGGATATCTCACAGTGCCTTGGTGACCACTCTGGCCAGCAGTTCTGCTGCTCTGTTGCCAGGTAAACAGACATCTACCTCTCCCCCTGTAAAGCCCCAGGAACTTTGAAACTGTCCTTCCTGTTTTCTTGGCAAGTGCTCACTTATCTGGCCAGGTGACAATGCCTGCTCCACAGAGCAAATGATCCCCTGCTTGGAGCAATGCTGAGCTACTGGAACTGATCAGTGTTTGTGGAGAGGAGGCTGTGCAGGGACCCAGGATGCCTCACGATCACCTCCCCCACCTTCCCACAAGACCCATCGTCAAACTGGAGAGAGTTGCATTGTGGGATAGCTGCCCTAGAGCTCTGCTGTCATGGCAATGGAAGTGCTACTAATGTTAACACTCTCTGATGCCTATTTTTGAAGGTTTTGTTGTTGTTGTAATATTGTTGTAATATTGCAACTTTTAGGTATGTAATCGAGTGAATGGTTCAAAACCAGACTCCAACGAGAGACTGCTGAATTGGAATTAATTTGCAAAATGGAAATCATTAAATTATGCTTGAATAAAGACTGGGAGTGGATGGGTCATTACACAAATTAAAACTATTTTCCCATGTTTATTTCCACCCCTACTGTTCCTCCCTTCTTGTCAACTGCTGGAAATGGACCATTTTGATTACCACTACAAAAAGTTTTTTTCTCTCCTGTTGGTAATAGCTCACCTTAACTGATCACTCTCATTAATGTGTGTATGGAACACCCATTGTTTCATGTTCTCTGTGTATATATATCTTCCTACAGTATTTTCCACTGCATGCATCCGATGAAGTGGGCTGTAGCCCACAAAAGCTTATGCTCAAATAAATTTGTTAATCTCTAAGGTGTCACAAGTACTCCTGTTCTTTCTGCTCTAAAAAATATCTAATGATGGAGATTCCACAATCTCCCTAGGCAACTGGTGGGCAACCTGCAGCCCAGAGGCTGCACACAGCCCATCAGGGCAAGCCACCACTTTCCACAGCTCCCATTGGCTGGGAACAGCAAACTATGGCCACTGGGAGCTGAGGGTGGCCATGGAAAAGTAAACAAACTGTCTGGTGGCCTGCCAGCAGCTTACCCTAACAGGCTACTGCCACAGGTTGCCCACCACTGCCCTAGGCAATTTATTATAGGGCTTAACCACCTGACAGTTAGGAATTTTTTCCTAATGTCCAACCTAAACCTCCCTTGCTGCAGTTTAAACCCATTGCTTCTTGTCCTATCCTCAGAGGTTAAGGAGAACAATTCTTCTCCCTCCTCCTTGTAACAACCTTTTATGTACTTGAAAACTGTTATCATTTTCCCTCACAGTCTTCTCTTTTCCAGACTGAACAAACCCATTTTTTTCAATCTTCCCTCATAGGTCATGTTTTCTAGAGCTTTAATCATTTTTGTTGCTCTTCTCTGGATTTTCTTCAATTTGTACACATCCTTCCTGAAATGAGGCACCCGGAACTGGATACATTACTCCAGTTAAGGCCTAATCAGAGCAGAGCAGAGAGGAAGAATTATTTCTTGTGTCTTACTTACAACACTAATACATCTCAGAATGATATTCACCTTTTTGGCAACAGTGTTAAACTGTTGACTCATATTTAGTTTTCTTTTCCACAGATCCCTTTCCGTGGTACTCCTTCCTTGTCCCATTTTGGATGTGTGCAACTGATTGTTCCTTCCTAAATGGAATACTTTGCATTTGTCCTTATTGAATTTCATCCTCTTTACTTCAGACCATTTCTCCAGTTTGTCCAGATCATTTTTAATTTTAATCCTATCCTCCAAAGCACTTGAAACCCCTCCCAGCTTAGTATCATCCGCAAAGTTTATACGTGTACTTTTATACCATTATCTATATCATTGATGAACATATTGAGCAGAACCAGACCCAGAATTGATTCCTGCAGGACCCCACTCGGTATGCCCTTCCAGCATGACTGTGATCCACTGATAACCACTCTCTGGAAATGGTTTTCCAGCCACCAGCTTTGCACCCACCTTATGACTGCTAGGAACAGATGGCGTTCACCTTTCGAAGAGGGGAAAGGCCTTATTTGCGCACAGACTAGCTAACCTAGTAAGGAGGGCTTTAACTAGGTTCGACGGGGACAGGTGAGCAAAGCCCACAGGTAAGTGGGGAACAAGACCTGGGAGATGGGTTGGAAACAGGAGGGAGCACGGGCTATAATGGCAGAGAGGAAGGAGGGTCAGGGCAAACCTGGGAGGCAAGATCAAACCAGTATCTTAGATGCCTTTATACAAATGCAAGAAGTATGGGTAATAAGCAGGAAGAACTGGAAGTGCTAATAAATAAATACAACTATGACATTATTGGCATTACTGAAACTTGGTGGGATAATACACACGACTGGAATGTTGGTGTGGATGGGTATAGTTTGCTCAGGAAGGATAGACAGGGGAAAAAGGGAGGAGGTGTTGCCTTATATATTAAAAATGTACACACTTGGACTGAGGTGGAGATGGACATAGGAGATGGAAGGGTGGAGAGTCTCTGGGTTAGGCTAAAAGGGGTAAAAAACACAGGTGATGTCGTGCTGGGAGTCTACTACAGGCCACCTAATCAGGCGGAAGAGGTGGATGAGGCTTTTTTCAAACAACTAACAAAATCATCCAAAGCCCAAGATTTGGTGGTGATGGGGGACTTCAACTATCCAGATATATGTTGGGAAAATAACACTGCGGGGCACAGACTATCCAATAAGTTCCTGGACTGCATTGCGGACAACTTTTTATTTCAGAAAGTTGAAAAAGCTACTAGGGGGGAAGCTGTTCTAGACTTGATTTTAACCAATAGGGAGGAACTTGTTGAGAATTTGAAAGTAGAAGGAAGCTTGGCTGAAAATGATCATGAAATCATAGAATTTGCAATTCTAAGGAAGGGTAGAAGGGAGTACAGCAGAATAGAGACAATGGATTTCAGGAAGGCAGATTTTGGTAAGCTCAGAGAGCTGATAGGCAAGGTCCCATGGGAATTAAGACTGAGGGGAAAAACAACTGAGGAAAGTTGGCAGTTTTTCAAAGGGACGCTATTAAGGGCCCAAAAGCAAGTTATTCAGATGGTTAGGAAAGATAGAAGATGTGGCAGAAGACCACCTTGGCTTACCCTTGAGATCTTGCGTGACCTACAAAATAAAAAGGCGTCATATAAAAAATGGAAACTAGGTCAGATCACGAAGGATGAATATAGGCAAATAACACAGGAGTGCAGAGGCAAGATTAGAAAAGCAAAGGCACAAAATGAACTCAAACTAGCTATGGGAATAAAGGGAAACAAGAAGACTTTTTATCAATACATTAGAAGCAAGAGGAAGACTAAGGACAGGGTAGGCCCACTGCTCAATGAGGAGGGGGAAACAGTAACGGGAGACTTGGAAATGGCAGAGATGCTTAATGACTTCTTTGTGTCGGTCTTCACTGAGAAGTCTGAAGGAATGTCTAATATAGTGAATGCTTATGGGAAGAGGGTAGGTTTAGAAGAGAAAATAAGAAAAGAGCAAGTAAAAAATCACATAGAAAAGTTAGATGCCTGCAAGTCACCAGGGCCTGATGAAATGCATCCTAGAATACTCAAGGAGTTAATGGAAGAGGTATCTGAGCCTCTAGCTATTATCTTTGGGAAATCATGGGAGACAGGGGAGATTCCAGAAGACTGGAAGGGGGCAAATATAGTGCCCATCTATACAAAGGGAAATAAAAACAACCCAGGAAACTACAGACCAGTTAGTTTAACTTCTGTGCCAGGGAAGATAATGGAGCAGGTAATCAAAGAAATCATCTGCAAACACTTGGAAGGTGGTAAGGTGATAGGGAATAGCCAGCATGGATTTGTAAAGAACAAATCATGTCAAACTAATCTGATAGCGTTCTTTGATAGGATAACGAGCCTTGTGGATAAGGGGGAAGCGGTGGATGTGATATACCTAGACTTTAGTAAGGCATTTGATACGGTCTCGCATGATATTCTTATAGATAAACTAGGAAAGTACAATTTAGATGGGGCTACTATAAGGTGGGTGCATAACTGGCTGGATAACCGTACTCAGAGAGTAGTTGTTAATGGCTCCCAATCCTGCTGGAAAGGTATAACAAGTGGGGTTCCGCAGGGGTCTGTTTTGGGACCGGTTCTGTTCAATATCTTCATCAACAATTTAGATGTTGGCATAGAAAGTACGCTTATTAAGTTTGCGGATGATACCAAACTGGGAGGGATTGCAACTGCTTTGGAGGACAGGGTCAAAATTCAAAATGATCTGGACAAGTTGGAGAAATGGTCTGAGGTGAACAGGATGAAGTTCAATGAAGATAAATGCAAAGTGCTCCACTTAGGAAGGAACAATCAGTTTCACACATATAGAATGGGAAGAGACTGTCTAGGAAGGAGTATGGCAGAAAGAGATCTAGGGGTCATAGTGGACCACAAGCTTAATATGAGTCAACAGTGTGATACTGTTGCAAAAAAAGCAAACATGATTCTGGGATGCATTAACAGGTGTGTTGTAAACAAGACACGAGAAGTCATTCTTCCGCTTTACTCTGCGCTGGTCAGGCCTCAGCTGGAGTATTGTGTCCAGTTCTGGGCACCGCATTTCAAGAAAGATGTGGAGAAATTGGAGAGGGTCCAGAGAAGAGCAACAAGAATGATTAAAGGTCTTGAGAACATGACCTATGAAGGAAGGCTGAAAGAATTGGGTTTATTTAGTTTGGAAAAGAGAAGACTGAGAGGGGACATGATAGCAGTTTTCAGGTATCTAAAAGGGTGTCATCAGAAGGAGAGAGAAAACTTGTTCATCTTAGCCTCTAATAATAGAACAAGAGACAATGGGCTTAAACTGCAGCAAGGGAGATTTAGGTTGGATATTAGGAAAAAGTTCCTAAATGTCAGGGTGGTTAAACACTGGAATAAATTGCCTAGGGAGGTTGTGGAATCTCCATCTCTGGAGATATTTAAGAGTAGGTTAGATAAATGTCTATCAGGGATGGTCTAGACAGTATTTGGTCCTGCTATGAGGGCAGGGGACTGGACTCGATGACCTCTTGAGGTCCCTTCCAGTCCTAGAGTCTATGAATCTATGAATCTATAAACATGTCCGTTTGGTCCTGATTTAAATCTGTCTTGTTAGTTTCTCCTTTGTTGCCACTGCTAGCCTCCTACTTACACCATATATCAGAAACAAACATATAGCAATACTTCATAACTTCATATAAAATGATAGTATATAGAATGCAACAGGACTTGAATATTCAATAGATCAAGATTTCTTAAGTGATACCTCACAAACCATGCATTGTAAAAAAACCATATCATAATCATACCACAGTGTTGAATATGGGGGTTCCAAACTGCTATTTTGAGGTACAGAGTGTCACACTGAGCAAAAGCTAAATGGAGTTTCAGGGAAGAAAAGACACTACTGTAGTCTGAGGGCATTTCACCAAGTATCAAAGGTCTGCTTTGGATAAAGAAGGTGACAGCTTTTTAAAGAACAGTTATAAGGAATCCTTTACAATGGAAAGTGTTCAGCAATCTAAATAAGAGTTGCTACTGCAGCAATCTGAACAGAACTTGGAAGTGGACCTAGTAGTATCACTGATGCAAAGCCAGCAACCCATAGCATTTGCTAGCAGATCCTTGACAGACACTGAAAGGGGACATGCTCAGGTGAAAAAGAGCTACTAGCTGTGCTCTTTGGAATGGAATGATTCCATCAGGTAGATGTGCAGATGAAGCAGCCACTGCTGAATACACCCAAGTGATTCCAATGCATGTTATTGAGATTCCAGCACCATAATATAAGGATAAGTTACTGCCCAGGAAAGTCAATGCTGGTGGCAGAACCATTGAGCAGGGCATTCCTTATAGAGTGCAACACAGATGGCTCTGTGGAGCAGGAGATAGTTGCTATCAACATGCAACAATAGTTTCATATCTCTGATGGGTGGCTTCAGGCAACTTAGCAAAGTACAAAACAGGTAGGTGTGCTAAAAACAGTAAAACAATTCATAGTCCAAGGCTGGTCAGATCTCAAGAAGCAAGTGCCAAAGAATGTTAGCCCCTACATTCTCTATGGAACTTGGAGGGAGGAGCACAGGTTGCAGGAGGGAAGAGTTTGAAGGAGGCACCAGGAAGCCAGTGCATTTGAACATGGCTAAAATGCCAGCTGCAGTTGTACCCTCTCTCTAAATTGTTTTCTTAATGAAGAGCCAATTCAATTTTACAAGCATGGAGTCCTTTCATGTTGTTACAGTACATGAAACAGCTCCCAGCTCCTCCTATACTGAGTCAGTCAGTTAAGTTGGGATGTATTTCCCCCTCCCCCCCAAAAAAAACCCCACATGCACACACCAAAAACCCCCTAACTAACCCTCCCCATATTCCTTAAAGTGGCCCTGAGGACAGTAGTGTCATCAGAGTACATAGGACTTAAATATAGCTCTGGGGAGGTTGAGAAATTAATTCATAGCCCCTCTCGAAAATGTGAAGAGTTGTCAAAAGTTTTAGCCCTCTGTGACCCTACCATTGCTATAGCAGCTGCTGCAACATCACCTTTTCTGCATCTTCCAGCAGCACTAGTAAGAGAAGGGGGCACACCTCACATGCTTTACATCCATCACTCCTTGCAAATGGCCAATAGCAAATCATTGCTGGCCGTTAGCAAATTCCTTTCAACTGTGAGTGGAGAAGGAAATTAGTGGGACAGAGGAGAATAAATAATACAGAAGAGTTATAGTATGCTACATCTGCTCAGGAGTGCAACCAGAATTTTCCTTAGGAGTGGGCCCATGGAAAGCTCTCCTCTCCAGTAGGGCACCTGCCCCAGGGTGAGGAAGACAGTGGGGTGCTGGGCACAGCTCAGAATGGCTCACAGAGGGCAGAACCAGCCACAGACAGGGCTGCAGCACTGCAGCCAGGGAAAGATACATTGGATCATGCTGAGCCTGGACCCCTGTCTCGGGAATGACTGGGAGAGGAGGTGGTGGCTGCTGGGTCTCTGCTCAGAGCCAGCCAAGGGGACTGGGACCACTGTGCCCCCCCTCCACACCCGTGCACTTTGTGCTCCTGAATCTGCTTACAAGGTCATTTTATGTTTCAACTTTGATTAATCTTTATTCATAGGGACATTGAGTGCCACAAAAATCTATACTTAATAATATATCGTAGAAATATAACTGTTGACCCCCAAAAAGTTATCTTCATCAGGCTATTCCTGTCTGTGACTTGATTAATGTAACACTGGGAAGCTTAACCCAATTTTTTTGTCTACTTAAAATTTATTAATTTTGCAAAGCATTGCTTTTTCACTATATTTAAATCAGATGTAGAGCATTTTCTTATTACTAGGAATAACATTGGATTTGCTCACTATTTTCTTTGCAAAACATAGGACCAGATCCTGAAAACTCTCTCACAAAAGCAATCTCATAGCAGAAAATCACCAAAGTAGAAGTGAAAGGCATAGTATTATATTATGGAAGCATTAAGTGATCATTCTGTACGGTTAAGGAGCCATTTCAAGACTGAAAACAGAGCCCTGATCTAGGCTGCAATCTGCATTATATTCTTATGCACATTCCAGGCCTCCTAGCTTGACAGACTTCCACCTGAAACTGGAATTTGACTACCACAAACTTCTTTTTAGAAAGTCATGTTTGGACAAGAGATTGTCATCCCGAAAGCTACCCAATTAGACTAGGCAAATATAGCAAACAAAAAGAAAAAAGTCCACGAATATTCACTCAAACCATGATGTTTGCTTTTTGCAAAGATTCATGAGACTGAATTTTATTAGTATTAATGTTAATGGAAATGCGGTTTCTAGATTGCATGTCTGAGTATGATAGAAACATACAGAGGCAGGGTGGTCCAACTACAGGACACTGGAAAAGGCCTACCCCTGCTGTATGTGTAATCCTAGGTAAATCAATTCACCCTGTGCATCTGTTTCCCCTCTCACTGTTTATCTGTACGTAGCACGATGAGGCCTTGGTTTAGGCCCTTAGTTCCTAGTGCAATACAGCTGTAAATATATACACATATGCACACTGGAAGTCCTTGTGCACTCATTCTGACAGAGAACCAGGAACAATGCCATGTGACAATTAACCAGCGCAGCTCAACTAATGACTGCTAACAGATATCTTAATCAAGCCCAAAAGGTTAAAGAGAAATACCACAAAAAAGATAAATGTGAAGAAATTGCAAATGATATGTCATGCAAAGAGTAGATAAATTCATTGGAAACAATATTTTCTTTGCAAATTAGTCACTTGGCTCCATTCCAATTGTTATACCATAGAAATAAGTTTTTTTCCCTTATAAACATAGCTTTATAACAGAAACCAAGGATTAGCCTGTGTGGCCTTATACAGTTGTTAAATACTCCCCAATAGGGAGACAGGTTTTCCCAATCAATCCTGGTTAAACAATTTTCCCTTCCTTGATTATTCTATTAACCTCCGAGGAAGGTTACTTTAGAAACAAGAGACCAAAACGTTTTGTACCATGTGCTTCTTGGAGCTGGTTGTCCTTTCAGCTGCCTGCTGAACAGATTTCAAGCTAAACCTTCCCAAAGGCTGTCCCAGAGCTACGTATTTGTCATCATGTCTTAAATAGCTGACATTATGCATACAATTTTTATTAAACACGAATAACTTTCAAATTAATTAAACAGTTGACGGAAAGCCTGTTAGTGACTGCTATCATTCCCAGCATTTTACATTGAATAACAGATAAGTTAAATACCTGATTACCTTTGAAGTTAATTGGTTTTTAATAGAGCAACTGCAGCAAAGGAGTTGCAGACACTGAGGTGCATGCCAATCACAGTACGTGAGCTGTCTGTTTCTCACTAGTAAGGAGTGGCACACACATACACTCTTCTTTAGAAACTTTGAAAACTGAAAAATAGTAACTAGACTTCAAATAAAATAGAACTTTTGGCTAGATAGAGTGACATAAGCTAACTATACCTTTCTTCATATACCTCCTGGCCCCAGCCCTGGGAATCTTAGGACAAACCACTACAAAGTTTCTTTAACCACACTGGGACTATACACAAATGCAAGGTCTTTACTAGACTATTCTGATACAAAAGATTGCCCATATATGATTGCAACCCTGGGAAATGCAGTAAAAATCACTGATACACATGTGAAAATATAACTTCACAGTAAAAAGAAAGAGCACACAACAGATACTCACCACGAGAAGCGAAGGAGATGCAGCCACCCATTACAAAATGGCTGCTTTAGCACTGCAGATGCTTGTTTCTACCAAACCTAAAGGGCTAGCCCCAGAAAGGTATGCTAGGGGAAAAGTCTTATAGAAGGAGATTGTATTATTTCTGGAAGAGGGGATACTTTGGAGTTATGCCTAGCATCCTTGTTTGTTTTGTTGTAGTAGTTGGAGATCCTAAGTATTGGTACCCCACTGCTCTAAGTACACATAATTAAAAGTCTCTGCCTCAAAGGCATTAAAATGACTCATTTAAATAAATAAATTTATTTTAAAAATTCCTTCACAAGCAGGAGATAGTTCACATTTCAGCATTTCTAATGGGACAGATTATTGCCAATATTGAAGAAAATATATGGCTCAGAATATTGACACTGGAACACAAAGGCTTTTGGTTTCAGAGATGAGTATAGAGGATAAAAGGTAATTACAATCTATTCAGGACCTTGAACCAACAGTTCTGCACACTACAGCCAAATATTCTACTCTTTTCAACCATAGTTTATATAATTCCCCATGCACTTTTCCAACTTCTGTTCTCTTGATGTAGTTTCCACATGCTTCCTCTTCTCTTTATAATTTTCTTCCCCTCTCCCTCTGTCTTATTTCTCCCTTCTACCTTTTTTCTCCTCTGTCTATATTTGTTTATTTTCTTTGTTTTGGTTCTGCTCCTGGTTTTTTTCCTCCTGATTCCTCCTCTTCCTAATCATTTGCTGATCAATAGCTTCTGTGAAAAGTGTGTGAAATTCTGCCTAAATTATTCATCTTCAGAAAATCCACAAGATAAAATAAACCAAAAGTCTTTTCAAAGAAAAGTCAAGACCTCTCGCCTTTATTGGTCCCAGGCTGCCTGGTTCAGTTTCTGCATTCAGTGAAATTTAACAGAAATAAAGAGCAAGATTCACAGGGGATTTAACCCTGTAAATCCAAGATTTAGGCACCACTGGCATTCACAAACCATCTTCTCATCAGCTACCTAACCCCGTAGGTGTTGAAATGTCTGTCTAATTCTGGACACCTCTTAAGCCCTAATGGGATTCTAAATGTTCCCCAGTCTATCTTGCCTGTTGAACCCAATCTGGTACTTGTGCTCAAAACATGTCTAAAGCCACATAAAGGATGGATAAAGAAGAGCTGGTGTCCCTTTTCTCCCCCAAGCCACAGTGATTAAAAGCACTCACTCAAGATTTAGGAGACCCCGGTTCAAATTCCTAGTCTTCCTGAGTTAGAACAAGGACCTGAATTCAGGTTGACTCACTTCCCAGATGAGTGCTCTAGCTTCCGTAGGAGCAACTACAAGCACAGTTAGCCTGCTACACAGGGAGAGACTTAAATTCAAGCCCCTGCATCAGTGAATATTAATTTACAGTAGAACCTCAGAGTTACAAACACCTCAGGAATGGAGATTGTTTGTAACTCTCAATAAAACATGAAGGTTGTTCTTTCAAAAGTTTACAACTGAACATGACTTAATATAGTTTTGAAACTTTACAATGCAGAAGAAATATGCTTCTTTTTACCTCTTAATTTAAATAAAACAAGCACAGAAACAGTTTCCTTACCTGGTCAAATCTTTTTTTAAACTTTTATTGTGTATTTTTAGTAGTTTACATTTAACACAGTACTGTACTGTATTTGCTTCCTTTTGTCTCTGCTGCTGCCTGATTGCATACTTCCAGTTCCAAATGAGTGTGTGGTTAACCGGTCAGTTCATAACTCTGAGGTGCTACAGTATACAAAGTGGAACAGCTTCAACAGGAGAGATTGAGAGCACCCTCTCCACTCCACAATAGCCTAGTCATTCAGCTGGTCATTTAGGAGGGGTACAATCTGAGTACAAGTTCCTGCTCCAGAGTGGGGATTCAAACTTGGGTCTCCTATCTTCTAGCCAAGTGCCCCAAATATTGGGTTAGAGGTTATAAGAGGACACACACACACTTTGCTGGCTCTGAAAAACTTTCCCCAAAACTATTGGGCCAAATTCATGGATAACTTCAGGTCAATCAAAACATTTTCGAAAACATTTTGCCCAACTCTAGTTGCGATGCCTAAATTCCTGTTGTGAATCTAGACTAAAGTATTCTCCCATGTTTTAAAATTCAGTACATATTGCTTCTACAAGCTGTCTATACCAAAAAGCAAAATATATCTATCTAGATCTAGATATATCGATATCTAGATCTATCTATCTATCTATATCTCTATCAATATCAATATAGATATGTTGGTAACTTTCCTAGTCTTTCCCTTTCATTGTTACTCAAGGAACACCTAGTGCTAGTTGAAGTTAATTAACCTTCAATTATACGTTCACATCTTCCACCTGCAAATGCCTAAAACATCTAGCTGGTCCCATCAAAGTGTTTTTCCCCCATCGGGAGATGGTAGACAAGCAGCCTTTCCACTAAGGAAATAATCTCTAAACTGCCAAACTTTGTTCACTTTCACTGAGGTACATTTCATTGAATGTCTTTACCAGGAGATTTCAAATTATTTCAGTGGAAGAGACTTGATAAACACTGTGTGCCACATTTTCAAGATTTAATGCAAGGTTGCTAATAGTAATAAAATAATTAGAAATTTAGTAATATTATGCAGTTCAATAGAGCCTTTCATCTAAAGCCTTCAAACATTAATTAACCTTCCAACACTTCTGTGAATAGTTTTATTTTTCCAGCTTTGCAAACAGGTAAACTGAGAAACAGAACGTTTATGTGATTTACCAAAGTCAGTAACAGAACCAACTGCAGAAGCAGGATCTTCTGACTCCAATCTTCTTGCTTTAATCACTAGGCTACACTGCTTTACTTCTAGATTACCAACAAAAACCTATATATCTTTTGATAAACCCACAGGATGCCTGATCAGATATTTTACCTGCTTATGGGGGCAGCTGCAGTTCACAAACCCCAACTATCAGTACTTGGGTATGTCAATTCCAGCTGTCCCCGTAAGCAGGTAAAATATCTGATCTGGCACTCTGTGAGTTTTGTTGGTAATCTAAACTTTTGCCAGTTTGCAATATGCAAAAAGCATCAAACTGAAGGGAAGAGAAACACCTTGCAGGAACTGAGGTACTTCGAGATGTGTGTCCCTGTGGGTGCTCCACTCTAGGTGACGGTGCATCCCGGCGCTGTCGATCAGAGATTTTCGGTAGCAGTGCCTCGTTGGGGCGCACGCACCCAGATGGTATCTCCCGTCTAGTTGGAATCTTCCTGAGTGCATGCGCCCCACACCCTCCTCAGTTCCTTCTCTACCATGGAGCATCATGCTAGTACTCCAAAGTAGAGGGGAGGAGGGCGGGGAGTGGAGCACCCACAGGGACACACATCTCGAAGAACCTCAGTTACTGCAAGGTGAGTAACTTTCTCTTCTTCTTCTAGTGCTGTCCCTGTGGGTGCTCCACTCTAGGTGAATGTATAGCAGTACCCACTATGGTTGGTGGGACTTTGGAGATGCAGCAGTGAGTACTGTAGATAGTACTGTATGGTCTACTATGGTGTCTGCCGTGGTGTCTTGCGTGAGAGCATAGCATTTTGCAAACTTGTGTTCAGATGACCCCATAGCCGCTCTGCAGATGTCAGGAATGTGAACATTGTGCAGGAAGGCAACGGATGTCGACATGGCTCGAATGGAATGATGCCTTCGGGCGGTTGAAGATTTTGCGCATGGTAACAGGATCTGATGCAGTCAGAGATCCACTTGGATAGACGTTGTTTAGAGATAGCCGTACCTTTCCATCTTTTGGTAATGGAAACAAAGAGTCGTGGGGAGTTACGAAATGGTTTGGTCCTGTCTAAATAAAAGGCGATTGCTCGCCTGACGTCGAGAGTATGCAGGGTTGTCTCTTGTGGAGTCTTGTGAGGTTTGGGATAGAAAGTAGGTAAGTATATAGGTTGGTTGAGGTGGAAGGTTGATACCACCTTAGGAAGAAATTTAGGATGTGGTCTCAAAGTGACTTTGTCTTTGGAGAAGATTGTGTAGGGAAGGTGGGCCATCAGGGTGCTCATTTCACCAACTCTCCCTGCTGATGTTATGGCAACTAAGAAAGCCACCTTCGTGGACATATGAAGATGAGGGGAGGTAGCCAAGGCCTCAAATGGAGGTTTCATGAGAGCATGAAGAACAAGGTTAAGATTCCATGCAGCTGCTGTTGGGTAAATTTCAGGGTGGAGTTTTTGCAGGCCCGTGAGAAAGCGTTTTACAGTGGAGTGGGTAAAGAATGAATAACTGTCTAATAGGTCATGGAAGATGGTAAGCGCCGCCAGGTGCTCTTTGATGGAGCTGAGCGAAAGTCCTTCCTGTTTTCGTTTCAGGAGGTAGTCTAGAATGTTAGGGAGGGTCACATTATTGAGTGCTAAGTGATTACATGAGCACCAGGGGGCAAAAATGCTTCCACTTCTGCAGGTAGGTTTTACAAGTGGAGTCTTTCCTACTGTGCAGGAGGACATATTGGACTTGCTCAGAACAGGCTAGTTCATGGGTTTGGAACCATGAAGGAACCAGGCTGTGAGGTGGAGTTTTTGGAGCTGGGGTGAAGAACCTGTCCGTTGTCCTGGGAAACGTGATCTAGCCTGTTGGGGAGAGCCTGTGGGTGACAGAAGGATATGCAGAGTAGGTAGGGATACCACATCTGTCTTGGCCAAGCCGGGGCAATAAGGATGACCCAGACCTTGCCGTCCGCAATCTTCCAAAGAACCCTGTGTAACAGAGGGATTGGTGGAAGGAGTACAGGAGGGAGTTGTTCCATGGGATGAGGAATGCATCTCCTAGGGATGCAGTCCCGCTCTGGAGCAAAACGGAACATTTTCGATTCTAGATCATAGCAAAGAGATCTATTGACGAGCTGCCCCACAGGGAGAAGAGCTGTTGGAATACTGCGAGGTGCAGTTCCCATTCGCGTTGTGTCAGGAAGTGCCTGCTGAGTGTGTCGGCAGTAGTGTTGTGGCAGCCTGGTAGGTAGGAAGTGATGATTTGTATTCAATGTCATATGCACTAATTCCATAGTTGAATGGCTTCCATGCAAAGGGAATGTGATCGGGTTCCCTCTTGTCTGTTTATGTAGTACATGCATGCTATGTTGTCTTTTAAGGCCCAAAGAGATTTGTTCTTTCTGAGGGGAAGAAAGTGAAGGCATGCTCGCCTCACTGCTCTGAGCTCTAGGAGATTTATATGTGTAGGTGCGTCTCTGATGCGAACCACTGGCCTTGTGCCCTGTGCCGCCCTAGGTGCGCTCCCCAACCGATTAGGGAAGCGTCCGTGGTGAGCATGAGTGTTGGGGAACATTGCTGGAAGGAAACCCCTGTGCAGAGGTTTTCTGGACTTGTTTACCAATGCTGGGAAGCTATAACATTGGGAGGAGAAGTTAGCAGCATCCCTAAGGTGTGTCTGTTGGGTTTGAAATTGGAATTGAGCCAGCCCTGCAGACATCTCATGTGTAGCCTGGCGTGGTGAACCATGAAGGCGGTGGCTGCCATGTGACCAAGGAGCTGTAGGCAAAGTCTTGCCTGTGTCCTGGGATGAATAGAGAGCGTGTGTTTGAGCTGCGTGTTAGCGAGGAATCTGTGATATGGGAGCAAGGCCCTGCTCTGGATTGAGTCGAGATGAGCTCCGATGAACTTGATCTGTTGTTTAAGTGTCAGAGTGGATTTTTGGATGTTTATTTGGAGGCCTAGGCTGTGAAAGAGGGAGATGGTGAAACGGGTAGCTTGAAGTGTCTCGCCATAGGAGTTTCCCTTGATAAGGCAATCGTCCAGATACGGGAACAGCATGACCCTGTGTTTGCGGAGGTGAGCCACAACCACGGCTAGAGTCTTGGAAAAAAACTCTCGGTGCTGTGGCAGGTCCAAAAGGAAGAACTCTGTATTGAAAATGGTCATGACCGATTGTGAATCATAGGAAGTGTCTGTGAGCTGGATGAATTGATATATGAAAGTAAGCGTGCTGTAGGTCGAGGGCTTTGAACAAGTTCCCTTGATCCAGTGCAGGTATTATTGTGCCCAGTGTGACCATCTTGAATCTTTGTATCCTCACGAATTTGTTCAGTCGGCATAGATCTAGTATAGGCCTCCATCCTCTGGTCTTTTTCTGAATTAGAAAGTAATGGGAGTAGAAATCTGTCCCTTGATTTTGAGTTAGCACACGTTCCACTGCACCTAGTTGCAGAAGATGCACCACGTCTGTGCCAAGTAAGTGGTCCTGAGAAGGGTCCCTGAAGAGTGACGGGGAAAGGTAGGAGGGTAGGACAAAGTTTGTCCTTATCAAAAGGGAGATCCTCCAGTTTGGTCTGCAGTTCTTTGGGGATGCCAGATGCAGAGAGCCATGAGGATCTGCGCATAACCACAGCAGTTGCAGTTGTACAGGCTGCTGTGTCTGCCGTGTTGGAGATGCCTGTAGGGCTGTTCTGGAAATCAGTTGGCCCTCAGACAGGATTGATTTGAAGTCTGCTCTCATATCCTCTGGAATGTAGGAGGCAAATTCAAAAGTTTAGTGTAATTATCAAAGTCGTAACTGGTGAGGGAAGCGGAATAGTTTGCAATTCTGAAATGTAGTGTGGAGGACATATAAACCTTGCGGCCCAAGACATCAAGGCATCTAAGGTCCTTGTCTTGCAAGGTGGGTCGATATTGTGACTGTTTTGTCCTCTGTGCAACTGCATCCATGACAAGGGAGTTTGGTGGTGGATGAAAAAATAGGAAGTCAGCATCCTTAGCAGGGACATAGTATCTACGTTTGGCCTTTTTGCAAGTTGGTACTAAAGACACTGGGGTTTGCTAGAGAGTGTCAGCCGGCTCCAGGAGTGCTTCGTTTATAGGAGCGTGATTTTTGAGGGTGCAGACGGTTGAAGGATTCTGAGGAGTCTGTGTTGCATCTCCTGAACCTCTTGAAAGGGGATATCTTGACTGAGTGCCACCCTCCTGAAAGTTCTTGAAATTGTTTACAGTCGTCCATGGCCCATGGAGGCGGAGGGAGGAGGGCTCCTTCCAGGGCTAATGTAAAGTTAAGGATATGGTGCCTAACTTGCATACTCAGGAGCGGGTTCAGGCACCTTAGAAGTGGACGGAGCAGGAGATTGATGCAGAGAAGGAGGATGGCTAGTAGGAGGATGTTGCCTAGGGTACCACTGAGGCCAAGGCATAGGGTAGGAGAACCCAGGTGTCGCCCAGGGGGGGGAGAAGTAGGGAAGCTGAGGCTGGTGGCCTTGAGCCGTGACCTGAGGTGGCAGAGGTGCCTGTGGAGGAGAAGCAGGAGGGGAGAACTCCGCTTGTTGCTGTAAATCAAGTTCACCGTCAGTGAAACCAGTTCAGGTGGAGAGAGCGGTGGTTCAAAAAATGAGCCCTGTCTACGTAGAAGTGGAGAGTCAGGCTCAGGTGGCACTGAAAGGTCACATTGAGTGAGAAACTGTTGCTCCTGCTCCCTGGGCTGAGCTGAGCCTGCTGTCTGCTCTAGTTCATTAGCAGGAGAAAGTGCAAGTGACAGTAGTGCTGCAGGCTGCTTGGAGGTGCCCTGCAGGGAGTCTGCTACTGGTGCCCGGGGGGAAGATAGTCTCAGTGCCAGCGTTCTTCTCCCTGCAGGGGAGGATTGCACTGGTGGCATCATGGCCGTTTTTGGTGCCAAGGAGCATTGCGCTGCCGGCACCACAGCTGTTTTTGGTGACGAGGAGAGGCACGCTGCTGGCACCGCGGCCCTTTGCGATGCCCAGGAGGTGCATGCTGCCAGCACCGCAGCCGTTTACGGTGCCCAGGAGGTGTGCGCTGCCAGCACCGCGGCCGTTTTCGGTGCTGAGGAACTGCACGCTGCTGGCACCGCGGCCGTTTGCAGTGCCAGGAGGCATGCACTGCCGGCACTGCGGCTGTTTGTGGTGCTGAGGGGCAGCACGCTGCCGGCATCGCAGCCATTTGTGGTGCTGAGGAGAAGCGCGCTGTCGGCACCGCGGCCATTTGCGGTGCCCAGGAGGAGCATGCTGCCGGCACCGCGGCCTTTGCAGTGTCGAGGGGACCGGAGCCACAAGGACCTTCCTGACACGGGAGGTCAGGTCCCTACCTCTGCACTCTGTCAGAGCTGTGGCTGAGGCATTAGAAAAAGCTGAGGCACCTGCCTTTGGTGCTGTCAGCACAGAGGGTAGGGATCTCGCAGGAGACCCCCTACCCTTGTTAAAGTCTCTCCTGTGAGACTGTTCTGCTTCTTGCCTCCACTCCAGGGAGGGTGAAGCAACGCTGCCCACCAGTTCTGATCTGGCTGGGGCGTGTGTGGGAGTGGGTTTGACCTTTCCCATCTCCGAAAGCGGCTGTAAGGATTTTCCATCATCAGCATTTTGAGCCGCAGATCCCTGTCGCGGCGAGTTCTTGACTTGAGGCTCGCGCAAGGGAGGCACTTCACACAGTATGAGTGCCCATCTGTCCGTGGCATGGATTCCTGAGAGGAAATACGCCTTTTGAATCCTGAAGCTCCTGGCATTATAAATTAGAGATGGCCGAGGAGAGTGTCTCAACGGGAGACAAGCCTGAGGGATTTTTTCTTTTTTAAACTAAGTAACTAACTACACTAAAGGAAGGGAAACAATTGGGATGTAACTAATAATTATTTCTATGTTCTTTGTTACTGTTTCCTATAGAGACCAGGGAAGAGAAGGTAGCACTGCCTCGAGTCCCATCTTCAGCTGAGGACGGTTGAGAAGGAATTGAGGAGGGCGTGGGTCGCACGCACTCAGGAAGATTCCAACTAGACAGGAGATACCATCTGGGTGCTTGTGCCCCAACCAGGCACTGCTACCGAAAATCTCCGATCGACAGCACCGGGATGCACCGTCACCTAGAGTGGAGCACCCACAGGGACAGCACTCGAAGAAGAAATGCTCCATACGTGATGATAAACTGACAGAGCTCATGGTACCAATTTCTGTTAAAATGCTACCCATCCAATTGAAAACACTCCCACTTTTAAGATCTCCCACCTTCCTCCAATTCAACCTTGTTTTCCTATCCACTAAAGCAAACTATAGCTGATTAGAATATATTTTTTTCAAATTAGGTAATATAAAACCAACATGACAACCACAAACATTTTTTTAGGTAACAGTGTTGGAAGACAACTAGTCACAATTACATTTCAAGGTTAATACTATACTAACATGAATGAGAGAAATTAACTTTTTTGAGTTATTTTTCTGTCAGCCCACAACAATTCAACGAGTAGATTCAACAAGTGGACTGTTCAAAAGTAACCAGGCCTAGAAAAGTGATCTCTTACAACAAATATTTAGATTCCAGAGAACATTGCAGGAATCTAGGGGAAGCTTAATTCTACTGGCTCTCTGGTTATACCCAAGTGGAGAAGGTGCATACATGTGTAAAGACTAAGGCCCTGATCCTGCAAAGACCTTATGAATAATGTAGTTTTTTTTAATATTGCAAATCCAAATGCACAGGCCTATGAGGGAGAGAAAACTTATTATAACTAATGAACTTGCAAGCATCTATGATGTATTATAAGAGATCAGGTAGCAGCAATTATAGTTAAGGTTGCTAAATACTTCCTATTTTAAGAACCAGGTTTCAGATACTTATAATGTGAAATAGTTTTTCCATATATAATTTTGTGACTCTAGGTGTGATCTCAGGAACTTCCAGGGTTAGAAACAGTTGCTGTGTGTCTCATTGGAAAGCAGGGGATTTTTCTTTTCCAATAGTATAAAGCTCTTATTTCTAGTCTTTTGGGGTTCCAAGGGGTAAGAAAAAGATTTTTGTGGCAGGCTGCTTTTATTAAGAAGTGAAAGGTGTTTGAAGCTGCTCAGAGGTTTGGAATATTAGAAGTTGCTCTGATGTTTTGGATTTGAGGCCAGAATGCAGGTGAGGCACTTAACCGTCTAGGAAAAATGCAATTTACCGTATGAATATCATATAGCCAGTAACCTCCCAGAGATTTGTGCTTTCAGATGAACCCGGAAAGTTAGGGAGGCTGAGTCAGTTGCTTCATAAAGTCCTAGGCCTTGTCATCAGCCTGGAAAGGTAGAGATCTCATAAAAGACTGTTCCTTGACATCATCTTACAAACTAGAGCCATGTGCCTTGGCATGTTAAGCTGCTAAACTTCGGGAGTTCGCAAAGTCCTGGGCTCTGACATCAGCCCAATAAGCTACAGATGCAAAACTGGACACCTCACAGAAATATGTGCTTTGAAATTATCCCAGCAAGCTTGAGATGATGAGCCAAAAACTGCATAAAGGCTGTTAGACCAGGAGGCTAGACCTCAGAGTCTCCTGCCTTGGCATCAGACCTGTCACCTAGAGTATCTGAACCTATGACCTAACAGAGGCCTGACTCTTGACATCAGCCCAGTAAGCTAGAAATGCTGTCATTGAATCCACTGTAACTTGTTATTTGACATCAGACCAGCTTAGCAGAACTACGGTAGACTCCCACACCTTGATACCAGCCCAGCAAAAGAGAGGTGCTAAGCTAAGAACTTCAGAAAGTCTTGTGCTTTGATATGACAACAGCAAGGTAGAGCTATTTAGACAGTAAAAAGACAAAGGCCTGTGCCTTCATAACAATCAGCAAAATTAAGGTGCTGACCCACAGAGTACATTTCTTTATTATTTTTCAAAAAATACTATGATCAGTTTTACCCTGGAAAACATATTTATTTATTTATTCATAGTTTTTTATTTATAGTTTTTTTAGAACGTGGTGAATGTTTTTTTCTTCAACTCACCAAATTTCTCTCCTTTTCTGGGCTTAGGGAGAGCACAGCTACCCCAAATGCCTGTCCCTCCTACCTTTTCACTGGGTGGTGAAATTAAGACTTCTGAGGAAGAATGAGCTGGGAGCAGGAGTAGGAGCTAGTGCCTGGCTGTGGCATATAAGTGACTCCAAACCTTTCTGCCTGTAGATGGAGCAAACTGCCTTTGATGGGAGAAGAATTTCCACACTGTGACTCCACTATATCATTCCTTTCTTTTATGAGAAGACCTACTGCCTTTCTGGCTTCCCTTCCCAGGAGAAGATCTGATGTCTCTAACTTGCCCTCCTCTCCAGGGAAAAAATGGAGATTCTGACACCAACTTTCCCATTCTTAGGCAGGAAAAAGAGAATGGCCTTGTCAGTTCCCTCTCCGCTCCTGGCACTTCATTATGTGTGGGAGCGTGTTGGGGTTGTGCACACACAATTTTGTTTGGCAGGCTGTCGGTCTGCTTTAAGTTATGTGCTTCTGCAGGTACATTTAACTCTTTGTCCTCTTTTCCATGTCCCATTACTCAAGATGATAGAATATGGCCTCAATGCCTCGTGGCCTCAATGCCTAAGATGATATAACACCACAAGAACTGGTAAACTCCTTTTTCTATTTTGACTCTTTAAACCATACTGATAGCCACCATATTATGTGGTGTGTTCATGTACATCACAAAACTTGTAACAAAACTCTGTACTTCTCTTTCAGAAATGCTCCTGATGGTCAATCCGCAGAACATGTTGTGTGCTTTAAACAAGGAAGGGTGAAAGAGTAATTGTTTTATTCAGGGAGAGCTGAAGGAGCCATTAGAGATGGCGAGTCCATGCCTTATTTAGGAATTTTTTTCTTCTGCCCTAATTGTATGTCAGACTTTAATTCTCAACTCACTTTAATTAAGTTAGACTCAAACATTAGAGAAGGTAACAAACATAAAATAAAACAAGGAACATTCTTGCCAAGTAGCCTTTTTCTAGTTCTTAGAAATTTATTTCATGCATTATTTCCATAGATACATGAATTTGTCCAGGATTTGACATAAAAAAGCTATTAGAATCTCTTTTTTCCAAGTATTGTAAATATATGTCTTTGGTCTTTCCAGTATATTAATATTTTACATCTACTGATGACTGCATTTTGTACATATATTTTGTTTCTAATATTTCTTCTTAATGCTGTGTGTATAAAGACAAAACTATGCAGGCATAAATTGTAGCTATGAGGCAGCATTTATATTCATTAGTACTAGATGGTCTTTTCTAATAAACATGTTCTTGGAAGCTAGTTTGTCCATGTTTTGTTCATGCATGTCTCAGATGTAGGACATCTGTGTTTGAGTCCCAGTCTATTCACAGCTCTCCATTTCAGAGATGACTAGATTTGCTGGGGAGGCAATATGGCTAATTCTTTGAGATTGGGATAGAGAAAGAGTACCTCATCTCACTGTATGGCAGCTCCTCCAGCTGATAAAGGAGCTGTACTGGTAGGCAGTCATCTTACTGTGACCTACTTAAATGTTACCATGCTTACAAAGCTAGTTGATTACCATCCTGTACAAAGCTAGCTGATTTTCATAATAATAAATCCTAACAGGGGAGTGTCAGAGGGAGTATTTCCACCTATAGTCTCTCCTTGGAAGTAGCAGGATTTGGTGAGTGGTATATTTGGTCCATCTGTGGGCTTTTTGTTTGTTTTCTGTGTACAGGCTGCATAGCTGGGCTGTGGGCCCCTGCATAATCTTTTGGAGCTTTGATCAATGTCTTGGTAAAGGCTTTAAGGCTCTAGCCTTTAGACCTTTGAGCAGCCCAGCTGTTTGATGACTCTGAGTGGTTAATCACTTCCTGGTGGCGAGGGATGGGGTGGAGCTAAGCTAGCTCAGTGGGGAAGGCTTGGTATGAAAAGTCGTTTGCTAGGTGAACTCAAGAGTGTGAGCAGAGGCAGTTAACATGGGAGTTTCAGAAGAGAGAGAGAGAGAGAGAGAGAGATATTTTTCTTCCAGGTTCAACACTGTGTGATAGCAAGAAGGCCAGTGATGGTGACCTGCAATGGATGTGTCATCTTGCCTTTCCTGCCTGAAGACAAGAGCGCAAGTTAGTGTCTGTGCTGGAGGAGAAGGTTCTTGGATTGGAGGGGCAAGCTGAGATGGTAGTGAGAATCAGAGAGGTTGAGGAGTTCCTAGACAACCAGATTCAGGAAACACTAGTATCCCATGTTCAAGGAAGAATGGAACTGGCCACAAAGGAATCAGTGAGAGAAGTTGTCAGAGAGGAGGTCTCACGGTTCATAAGCACTAGAGGCAAGAGGTTCACAGCAGCAGTCTACATGACTGGAGATGGATGAGGGTAGGCAGACTGTGAGCCCTAGAGGGAAGAGAAAAAAGAAGAATTCTATGTATCTAGAAGTTTCTAATCGATACCAGGCCTGAAACATGGAAACTATGGAAGATACCTACCAAAATCCAGCAGGTGCAAGGGAACAGAGAGGTATATGGGACACACATGTGGAGGGCAGCTCTGTCCAACTTGTAAGAAAAATCAAGCTCACCCACAAATAAGTTCCCCAACCATCCAAGGAAGACAGACAATCCTTGCTGGAGAATCAGTACTCCGAAGAATTGAAAGAACATTCTGCAAGGGAAAGACAGACAACAGGACAGTGTGTTGCCTTCCCTCAGCAAAGAGCATGAGGTGTCATTCTAAGATTGGATAGGCTTCTGAAGTCAACAAGCAACGATCCATTGATGGTTCATAACAGCACTAATGACACTGCATCATAGGATATCTCAGACAGTAGATGACTTCAAGGAACTCAGAAGTGTGCTGAAGAAGAAGAATGTCTAAGAATCTTCTCTGCAAAGAGAAGACAAGGAAAAAAAGACAGTAGATTTTGAAAATGAACTGTTGGCTGGGTAAATGGTGTAGAATTTTGGATTTTGGAACATTGGATCACCATCTTTGGAAGGGGGGAGGAGTGTATAATTTGGATGACCTCTACTTCAGCAGAAGGGAGACTAATCTCCTTGGAGACAAGGTGGCTAGGAGACAAGGTGGCTAGGTGGCTAATTCAGGAGGAATTAAATTTATTGCAAAGAGGGGGTATTAAGAGGGAAGATATGAGTAAACAGCACAACATTAAGATGTTGAGAACAAAATGAATCACAAAACCAAAGGACATGAAGAGAAGAAATTCTTGAATTGCTTATATGCTAATACTGGGATCCTGGTGTGACGGGTTGGATCACAGAAACCCCCTTGGGGCTGCCAACTGATGTTCCAAGACTACTTCTGCCCCTGCTTTCCTGCCCTGGCAGCTTAGGACTTCAGTGCCCTGCCTGGTTTGAGACAGACTTGCTTGCCTGCTGCAAACCCAGACCAAGGGTCTGAACCATGTTCCCTAACACCTGTAGGCTTAACTGAAAGCAACTTACAGAAGTGTTCCTGTCTTTAACACTCAGATATCCAACTCCTAATGGGGTCCAAACCCCACATAAATCCGTCATAAATCATTTGGTCTCTATAACACTGAGAGAGATATGCACAGCTGCCCCTCCCCCCAGGTATTAATACATACTCTGGGTTATCCAAGTGATGATCTAGTCTAACTCTGCTTAGCTCTTATGGACTGTAAAGTTCACAATGTAAAGCAGTAATTTCAGTCTGAATTTTGGGGCATATCATCAAATAGTGTAAATCCACTGATTTCAATGATTCTATCCCAAATTATATAAACTGAGTAGCTTGCCCTTTGTGGTTTTCTTTAACAGCATTATCAGTATGATTTTTATCATGTGAACGGTGGCAATGCAAGCTCACCTTTCATTGATTGGATCTGTGGAAAAAGAAGATTCTCTGTAATCCTAATACTTTGAGGATCTTCCCAAGTGGAAACTGTAGCAACACTGGAATAATTAAATTCTTTTAAGATTTTCTATGTTCAAAATAGATAGCATTCAGAGTCAAGTAAATTAAATGCAATGCTTCACATAATTCAAAAAATTGATAATTTTTTTGATCCTGAAAGGTTCTGAGCTCCATTGAGGAACTAGGTAATAGAAGTAGAGAATAATTAGGAAAATAACTCTCTGAACAGTGCACAAATTTTAGGAAAGTTTAAGCATGATTACCTTTCACATTGAGCTATTAGCTTCTCCTAGTTGTTAGGTGATTTATAGTACATGGTATCATAAAATTAAAGATGAGCCAATTATAAAATAGCTGTTCTTCACATATTCCTACATTTCCCCCCAACTGGTTATTTTATAGTATTTTAAATACATAACCTATAACAATAATAAATTATAATTTAAAGTAGATTATTATTGTAGTTTGAGATTCAAAACTGGCATAGAGAAATTTTGGCTAGTATTAAGAGAAGTGGCTATAAGGAGTATACAAACTATTTTCTCCACACAGTTTATTTAGCTATTCAGAGGCTACAACTATGGATGAGGTATAACTATCTAGTTAGATAACTGGATGATTATTTCTGCATAATGTAACTACATTTACTACATATGGAAAATGATGCAGTGAGAGATTAAGACTGTACATTTTATACACTTGGTTGCCTAAAACTAAGCACATAAATAAGTTGCCTGATTTTAAAGAGTGCAGAGCAGACACAGCTAATGTCAATGGAAGTTATGTGTGCTCCTCACTATTTAAAGTGAGGTCGGTTATTTAGGTGCCTATTATTGAATTGGGTGCTTAATTTTAGGCACCCAAATTTGAAAATGTAGAGCCTTAACCTCTGTGACTGAGAGTCCTCATCTATTAAATGAGGACAACACAGGCAAGAAGTTTTGAGTCTTTTTTTTAAAAGTTTTTTTACATGGTTAAATGGAGGGTTCTATGGAAGTTCAAAGTGCTATTATGTTTCTCAGTCTTTTCTTCTGCTTAGTCCCTGGTTTTGAATAGTACAGATCCTGTGAGTCTACTTCTCCCACTAACAAAAAGTAACCACTCCTCACAAAGCAGCACAATTTACCTGTTTTTTGGCAAGGCAGTGCCAAATAGCATTCTTCCTACCATAGATGACAAAAGAAAAAGGGAAAATGACTGATGAAATATGGATAAGTTCATAGAAAAGATGCATTTGTGATGACCAGGAGGACCACATGGTGAATTGCCTACCAGGTGCGAAGGTTGAGAATCTATCTAGAAATCCAAACAGATGTATGTACAGTGCTAGGGAAGAGCTGGAAGTCATGGTACATATAAGTACCAATGACTTAAAAAAGGGTAAGGAGAGAGGTCCTGGAGGCCAAATTTAAGCTACCAGGTAAGAGATTAATGCTCAGGACTTCCATAGTAGCATTATCTGAAATGCTTCTAGTCACAGGGCCAGTTAGACAGGCAGAACTGCAGGGTCTCAATGCATGGATGAGATGATGGTGTAGGAGGAGGGTTTTAGGTTTATTAGGAAATGGAGAACCTTTTGGAAAAGGAAGATCCTACATGGGAAGGATGGGCTCCACCTAAATCAAAATGGAACCAGATTGCTGGCATGTAAAATTAAAAAGGTTGTAGAGGAGTTTTGACAGGTATGAAGTTTCAGAGGGGTAGCCGTGTTAGTCTGGATCTGTAAAAGCAGCAAAGAATCCTGTGGCACCTTATAGACTAACAGACGTCTGTTAGTCTATAAGGTGCCACAGGATTCTTTGCTGCTTTAACAGGTATGATGGAACACACAATTCAGAGAGAGTCATCCCTTGGGGAGGATATATTAATGGGGATTCTTTAAATCCTAGTAAAGAGGAAAGGATAGAAATTGATAAAGTACAGTTAGGAACTGAAGAGAAACAGTCAAATAAAAAAAGGTCCCATTCAATTACACCATATGAAGGCAGACAACTAAAAAAGTGACAAATTGTATAAGTGCTTGTAAACAAATGCTGAAAGTCTAAATACTAAAATGGGTGAACCTGAGTGCCCCATATTTAATGAGGTTATTGATATAACAGATGTCACAGAAACTTGATGGAATGATGAGAATCAAAGGGACGTGGATACAAAATATACAGGAATGACAGGATTGGTTGTGCTGGTGGCACTACATGTGAAAGAAAGCATAGCCTTAAATATAGTAAAAATCTTCAATGAATCAAACAGTACCATAGAACCCCTATGGATAGAAATTCCATGCTAGAATAATAAGAGCATAGCAGTAGGAATATACTACCAAGTACCTGAACAGGATGTTAATAGTGCTTGTGAAATGCTTAGGGAGATGAGAGAGGCTACAAAACAATCCAGAAAAAGCAATAATAATTGCGAATTTCATCTATCCCCATATTGACTGGGTACATGTCACCTTAGGATTGGATGCAGAAATAAATTTTCTGGACACCATTAATGAATATTTCATGGAGCAGCTAGTCCTGGAACCCACAAAGGGGAGGCTATTTTTGAGTTAGTCCTAAATGGAGCACAAGATGTGGTCCTAGAAGCAATTATAGCTGAACTGCTCAGTAATAGTGACCACAATATAATTAAATTTAATATTCTTGTAGGGGAGAAAATATCAAAGAAGCCTGCCACAGTAGCATTTAACTTCAGAAAGAGGAACTACACACAAATGAGGTTGCTAGTTAAATGGAAACAAAAAGTAACAAGAGTAGAATGCCAGCAAGCTGCATGGAAACTTTTTAAAAAACAGCATAATAGAGGCTCAAATAAAATGTATACCTCAAATAAAAAGGAATAGTAAGAGGAGCAAAAAAATGCCCCCATGGATAAACAGAGTAAAAGGTGCAATTAGAGGCAAAAAAGCATCCTTTAAAAATTGGAAGTCAAATCCTACTGAGGAAAATAGTGTCTAGCATGTCAAGTGTAAAAGTACAATTAGGCAGGCCAAAAAAGAATTTGAACAGCAATTAACAAAAGACTCAAAAATTAACATCAAACATTTTTTAAGTACAAGCAAGAAGCCTGCCAAACAATCAGTGGAGCCACTAGATGATTGAGGTGCTAAAGCAGCACTTAAGGAAGACAAGGCTATTGCAGAGAAGCTGAATGAATTCTTTGCATTGGTCTTCACTGCTGAGGATGTTAGGAAGATTCCCACGCCTGAGCCATTCCTTTTATGTGGCTAATCTGAGGAACTGTCCCAGATTGGGGCATCAGTAAGGAAATTTGGGAATAAATTGATAAATTAAACAGTAATCATTCACGAGGAGCAGATTCTATTCACCCAAGAGTTCTGAAGGAACTCAAATATGAAATTAAAGAAATATTAATTGTTCTATGTAACCTCTCTCTTAAATAAACCTCTGACTAACATCACTTCAAATGTGATGCCAATTTTAAAAAAAGGCTATAGAGGCAATCCGAGCAACTACAAGTGGACTGCTGTGAATGGTGATTAATTTTTCTGCTTTTGAGAAGATGGATGAAAAATGTAAGAAGAGATAGGATAGTAAAAGTTGGGGGACATACAGTCAACCTGCAGAATTCATTGCCAGGGGATGTTTTGCAAGCCAAAACTATAAATGGATTCCAAAAAGAATTAGATATGTTCATGGAGGATACATCCATCAATGGCTATTAGTCAAGATAGTCAAGGGTACAGCCCCATTCTCTGAGTGTCCTTAAGCCACTGACTGCCAGTTGCTGGGACTGGACAGCATGGGATGGATCACTTGATGATTGCTTTGTTCTTTTTTTCCCTTTGAAGCATCTGGCATTGGCCACTGTTGGAAGACAGGATACTGGGCTAAATAGACCCAGCATGGTCTGACCCAGTATGGCCATTCTCACATTATCGTGTTTTCAGGTACAGAGACCTTGGCCTGCTTAGTCCCATGGCAAACACATCATTAAAAAATCATAACAAAGTTTGGAATCTTTTTACACACAAGAAGGAGAATCAAAAACAGAATATAAAGTATTTCAAAGTTGAAATCAAGAGGTTATGCAAAACAACAATGACAACCTATCAAAGTCCCTTTTTTAGAGAGAGGATATTGGTTAGTCTCTTAATTTGTCAAGCTATCCTTCTTATTGAGGAAGAAAGGGTTAGTCCTGAATTTCAAGTGGACTGCTGTGAATGGTGATTACTTTTTCTGCTTTTGAGAAGACGGAGGTGAAATGTAAGAAGAGATAGGATAGTAAAAGCTGGGGGACATACAGCTTGTGTTCATGTTCTGGGGACGCAATGTGGATGTCAATCATGAATGGACATGCTGGGCTAGCAGTTTAGTCACGACTGCTGGATCCTGGATCCTAGCTCATTTTCCCAGCCTGGAATGTAACATGGCTGGTTAGGTCTGGTCCCTTTCCTTCATTTGTCCTTGTCAGGCTGGGCAGAGCTGGATGGACCATCGCATTCCATGGTGCTGGTGCTGAGCAGTTCAAGTGGTCTCAGGATCAAATGGAAAGCCAAAGGAAAAATAGGACAGCAAGAACAGACAGAAAGGGACACACAAGGATTGGGAAGACAAAGCAGCAGCTCATGTGTATCAGGGTGAGCTCCTTCTGGTGCAGTGGTGATGGTCTTGCATCCTCACTGATGTTCTGAGCTAGCTGTCCTGGAGATCAAGGCTCAGCCATGAAGGAAAGAATCTCTGGAACAAAGCAGAGGCCTCTAAGCTTTTCCACAGGGAATCCTCCAGGAAGCTGTTCTACCATATTGGTCCCCAAAGTCTCTTTCTAAAGCTTTAAAAAATGTGATGGTGGGTGGAATAGACCATCGCCCCCATTATTTTGTTAATCAATTTGGCTTAACTACAAATATGCTTAATTTCACTGATTTCCAGTTTTTCCTTCCCTTGTTTACTGTTCACAACCCTAACACAGTCTTCGGGTTGCAGCAGTAGCCCTTTTCCTTTAGACTAATCCAGTTTTGTCTCCTTTTCATACCCCTTCTTTCAACATTCATTGTTTTGGGTTATTGTAACATTGTTATCAACTTTCACTTATTGTCCAACAACTGAGCTCACAATTACAGTCGATCTGTAGGCCCCAATTATTGCAACAGACTCAGGGTGTACAGAGTGAGTATCCAGCTACTCTAGAGACTTTGGATACCTGGAGTGAGATCCTCAGCCCCATTCCAGACCCTTTATATTACTTCATTCCCTGTATCTGGCCAGGGGAGGATTTTCTCCAGCATAGGTACTGGGAAAGACATCTGTAAGGAATGCCCTCCAAAAGACCGCCTTCACAAGTGGTGGGCCTTTCAGGGGTGGGAAACATCCATAACTTGGACAAGTCCCCAAAATTGTCTAAGTTACATCAGAGGCCTCTCCAGTCCCCTGAACAGCAGAGGACTGGGAGAGAAGAAATAGTGATGGCAAAGTATTGTGTACTCCTGTCTTAATTTTTATGTAGTGTAGCAATGCATTACTAAACATGCAGTGTCTGCATTGATTCCTGTACAATGCATGCAGGTCTAACATAAAAGAGGTAAACTTATTTTAATGACATTACATTTGAACATTTTCACCATTTTCTTTCTTTTTTTCTTTTTTGTTTACATTTGTCAAATGGATGTGTATTTTTAAAAATTCTATACAGCCCCCAAATCATCAAGTGAGATGGCAAGAAAAAGAGTGTCTAAAATTTGCCATCAAATCAGGAGGAGTTGGGGACTGAGGCATTTTTAGAACAAACAGCAGAAATGTCGTCCTTTCCCCTCCCCACCCCCCCAAAAAACCCAACCCACCTGGTAGTAATGAGAGACTTTATCCAGTGTAATGGGTGCCTACTACACAGAGGTATGCAAAGGGTGAACTATGCCCTGTCCTAGAAAAAGCAGCCTCCAAGCTGCCTATAGAGTCTGCGTAAACCACAGCCAATCAGGGAGAAGCTGTAGAGAGCAACCAGTCTAGGGCCAGCAGGCTCAGATAGAAGGAATATGCAGGGCAGTGTAGGATTAGTTGCTGCTAGAAGCTCAAGGAGTAAGGACTGTGTCCCCGGAAGGGTGAGAGAACTGTAAGCACCCTGGCCAGGGAAATTGCTAGCATGGACTGGGAGAGCACAGACTGGCTGGCCCTGGGGCTGAGCAGCTGAGGGCCCTGAGATGAGGGTTAAGGGGGCATTAGGGCTGAGGGGAAGTGGCCCAAGCAAATATAGCAGCATTGCCAGAAGTTAAAGAGGTGCAACAGAAGGCTGCTATTTACAGGGTTCCTGGGTTGGGACCTGGAGTAGTGGGTAGCCCAGAGCCCCCTCCCCACTCCGCACTGGGGAAGTTGCTGGACAATAGGAAGGGGGAAACATGGATGGCAACCATATTGAAGGTCTGAGTCGTGAAGAGAATGCTGTGGTTCCGAAAGCCAAGAGAAGGGCTGTAAGCAGAAGCAGAGCCAGAGTGATGGTTTGCAAACTGCAGATGGGGATGTTGACCTTGAGCCTTGAGAAAATTCCAGTCCAGCGGTGAGGGATGCACACTGTGACACTCAGACATCCATTGGAAAAGTATTACTGCAAAACAAATATCTCCAATAAATTATTTGAATGTTTGGGGACAACTTTGTGCTTCAGAAAGAAGACAAAGTAAACAGGGGGCAGCCATTTAGACTTTATTCTGACTAATAGGGAAGAATTGCTTGTGAATCTGAAAGTGAAAGGCAATTTGGATGAAAGTGACCGTGATATGATAGATTTCCTGATTCTAAGGAAAGGAAGGAGTGAGCACAGCAGAATAAGGACAATGGACTTTAAAAAGGCAGACTTTATCAAACTCAGAGAGCTGGCAGGTAAGGTCCCATGGCAACATAATTTCAGGGAAAAAGTTCAGGAGAACTGACAGTTTTTCAAAGAGATAATATTAAAGACACAAAAGCAAACTATTCCAATGTGAAGGAAAGAGAAGAAGAATAGTAAGATGTGAAAAGGGGCCTGCATAAGGAGTTCTTTAGTGACACGAAAATCGAAAAGGAATCCTACAGAAAAGGGTAAATAAGGATACATTGCTAAGGATGATTACAAAAAAATAACACTACAATGTAGGAACAAAAATCGGAAAAGTTAAGGCACAAAACTAGTTACACCAATCAAGGGACATAAAAGGCAATGAAAAGGCTTTGAAAATACATTATGAGCAAGAGAAAGACAACAGAAAGTGTAGGTCCTCTACTTAGTGGGGAAACAGAGTTAATAATTGAAGACATTAAGAAAGCTGAGCTGATAAATGCCTATTGTGCTTCATTCTCACTAAAAAGGTTAGTGGTGACCAGGCACTCAACATAATTAATATTAACAACGGGGAAAGAACACAGGCCAAAATAGGGAAGGTATAGGTTAAAGAACATTTGTATAAATTAGATGAATTCAAGGCTGCAAAGCCTGATAAAATTCATCCTGGGTACTTAAGGAACTAGCTGAAGCAATCCCTGAACCATTACCAATTATATTTAGATGATGCATGAGATACAATATGACTGGAGAAGGGCAAACACAGTACCTATCTTTGAAAGGGGAACAAGGAGTACCTGGGAAATTATGGACCAGTCAGCCTAACTCAATAGCTGGAAAGATACTGGAAGAAATTATTAAATAATCAGTTTGTAAATACCTAGAGGATACTAGAGGGTTATAAACAATAGTCAGCATGTATTTGTCAAGAACAAATCATGCCAAAACATCCTAATTTCCTTCTTTGACAGGGTTAGTGGTCTGGTGGATAGGGAGGAAGCTGTAGATGTGACATTTTGATTTTATTGAGACTTTTGACACAGATGCACATTACAGTCTCATAAGCAAACAAGGAAATACAAAATATGATAGATGAAATAACTACAGGGTGGCTGCAAAACTGGATGAAAGACTATACTCAAAGAGTAATTATTAATGGTTCACTGTCGAACTGCGAGGACAAATCTAATGGGATCCCACAGAGGTCTGTCCTGAGTCTGATAATATTTAACATTTTCATTAATGACAGGGATAATGAAGTGGAGAGTATCCTTATAAAATTTGCATATGAGACAGAACTGGGAGGGGTTGTAAACAATTTGGAGTTAGGGTTAGAATTCAAAATGACCCTAACAAATTGGAGAATTAGTCTGAAATCAACAAGATGAAATTCAATAAAGAGAAGTGCAAAGAACTTAATTTAGGAAGGAAAAATCAAAGCACAACTAAGAAATGGCGAATAGCCTGCTGGGTAGTAATAGTGCTAAAAAGGATCTGGGGGTTATAGTAGATCACAAATTGAATGACTTATGTGGAAGGGTTATAAAACTGGGCATATTTAGTTCTGAGAAAGGAAGACTAAGCCATAGGAGGGGCGGTAACAGCACTCTTTAAACATGTTAAAGGTGGTTATAAAGAGGACAGTGATCATGTTCTCCATGTTCACTGAAGGTTGGACAAGAAGTAATGGAATTAATATTTAACAAGTAAGATTTAGGTTAGATATTAGAAAAATCGTTCTAAGTAAAAGAGTAGTTTTGTTCTGGAATAGAGTCCAAGGGAGGTTCTGGAATCCCCATCTGTGACATGATTTTCAGAATATGAAGAGCTGTGAACCACTGTGTTACCTCTCTGCCTCCGCAGGTCAGAGCTGTGCTGGAGACTAGATTGAGAGTATGTCTACACAGCAATGTGGTTCAAGCCTAACCGCCATTTGCATCCATTCACCAATTGTGCTAACCTAGGGCTCAGACCTAGGGTCTCAGGACCCTGCAGGGCTGGAGGGTCTGAGCTCGGGTTAAGCTGGGACCTAGAGTCTGAGACCTATTGCTTTCCTATGTGCATGTGGTGTCAGCTTGACTCGGGTCCTGGAAGTCTTCCAGATGTATCCCAGAGTTTCTGGTGACAGAGGAGCAGTGCTGCAGGCAGAAAACTTCATCACTACCTGGCCAAGCATGATCCCTCACCCTGCTTGTCTCACAGCGGCAGTGGCTGCAATTCCATCTCCTCCTCTCTACTGTGTAGAGCTTTCTTGGAACAGGGAGCAAAGCTGACAGGCAGGACGCAGTAGGGAGGGTGGGTACGGGGGAAGGCAGGAGCAAGGGCCAGAGAGTAGAGTGAGGGACTAAAAGACTACCCTGCAGGGAGTGGCAGGAGCTAATTATGCAATTTGTGTGTGCAGGAGCACCTGGGGAGTGTGCACTGACAGGGTGGTAAGTGGGGGCCAGTCTCCTATCGTGGCAACTCAGGGTCCTCCTTACTATGGGGGAGGGATGACCCCCAACAATCTGTCTGCTCCCCTTGTCTGCAGGAGAGTACTTGGTTCCTGCTCTCTGCACCTCCCACCCATCCCTCTGCCCCATGGCACTGCGTGTGCAGGGGCATGCAGGCAGCATGCACTGTCAGGGTGGTACATTTTAGCCAGCCCCAAAACTTCCCCATGGCCTCCTACGGTAGTGGCTCCAGCTCCTCCTCACTGCTGCAAGGAGCTTGCCCAGTGCAGGAAGGAAAGCTGCCAGGTGGGAGCAGCTCCCAGCTGTCAAGATGTTGCAGTCATTCCTCGTCTGGCCATGCTGTCTACTAATCCACAGGGCCATTTCCTATTAACTGCTGGGGGTGTTGTTGCAATGTGTGGCTGGGAAGGGTTGGCCCTGGGGATGAGCTGCAAAAGCCCCAGCAGACCTGAGGAGACACCCTGCAGGGCATGCTGGAGACAGAGCTGGCCTTACCCCTGGGGCTGTGCCATACAGCAGTCTGAACTGGGTTGGGGGGTAAGGAGAGCACCAGGGGAAGAGCCATTTCCTCTGGGTGTCTCCTGCACTCATCCTGGGCTGCTTGGTGCAGCCTACTTGCCAGGGTAGCTGCTTACCTATCCACAAATGCCCGAGGAGCAGGGGCAGATGGGAAGCATCTGGACTAGTGGCAAGTGCTCTTGGGAGTGCACAGCAATGTCCAAAGTTGGCCAGCACTGAATAGCGGAAGCAACGAAGCTCCCTTGTAGAGGTACATTTTCAGCAACCATCCAGGTGCTCAAGTCACTGCCAGTTATTGGAATACAATATTGATTATTTTGCTTATTGCCAAGAGTAGCACCTGTAAGGCCATTGTACCAACCTTAGCATCACTAAGGCAAAGCAGGGAAAGAAGGGGGACAGCAATCATGAGGAGTGAGCCTGATTCTATGTCTTCTCTGATATGCTGGGGTAAGCGTCTGTGAAAAACAGGAAGTCTATCTATATTGTACGTGTGTCAGGGTCCATGAGACTGCAGACTCTGCAAAAACATGTCTGTATAACTAATGGTTCAAAAAGTGCTTGCTTAATGGTTTTTCTTTGATTGACATGTTGCTGATGTAATTGTAGCAATTACTAATATAAAAGGGGTAGACAGCTCTGAGGAATTTGGATTTGACCTTCTGGACACCTTTTGGGATCCCTAGTGACAGGTGGGTAGCTGACCACTTGAACCTTGTCATTTGACCACTCAAGACCCCTCCAGACCATGGGTAACTATTGTTTAGGGGTGCTCTATAACCTGTTATATTTGTAGGGGCTTGAGACTAAATAAAACAGAGACTTTGAGTAAAGGCATTCTAGTGAGAGTGCTGAAGAATAATAAAGTGAAGTTTTTAAGTAAAAGCACTTGATTTTCTGTGATTTATGCCAGTGAAATAGCAATCTGATGTGCTGTCTCTCCCTTGGGGTTTATTTCCTTATATCACCTTACAGAGAGTAAAGTTACCAAGAGCTTTGGGTTTAGGGCACCCGGGGTAACACTGTGGACAGGTTCCTGGCAGCTTGGGGAAACAGACCCTGTGCTGGCTGCATGCTGTGCTTCAGTTTTTGCCTCGCAGTGCAGCCATCCCCCAAGTGCTTCGCAGCATGTCCAGCCTGGCGTTCTCACCGCTGGTGCCAGAGGCTTGGGTGCTACCATGAGCCAAAGCTGAGCGTGCAGGCTGCCTGTGCTATTTGCACTAGTCTCTGCTGTAGGTGCTTAAAAAGCTTCTCCAGTATACTGAAAGTGCATGGCCATTCTGTGTATCTGTACTGATACAGAAAGAAAGGGTGCCAAAATACAAGTTCACCCAGAATGCCATTTTCCCTTAGGCCAGCCCTGATTGGCTGTTAAGAAAACTCTAGTGCAGACAAACCCTAAGAGTTTGCACAATCCAGTCTCCGGTCACTGTTTCATAAATTCACTTATCTAATCCTTTTCAACTGTGATATTATATACTGTGTACCTAGAAAATGTCTCCCCCCTCCCCAGTAATATGAGAAATGAACACAAACCATAAATACAAGTAATGTATTTATATCTCTTACATAATTCCTTTTCTAAGCCAACCAAAAGCTTTTATATCTAAGATGTTAAAATAGTACCTATTACCATGGTATCTAAGCGAACACTTATGGCCACTCTCTACTTTTGTCTGAATAAACTTTAGGAGCTTATTTTTTCCAAAATAACTCAAACTTTCCTGAATCGTATTAATTAAGAAGGTGTAGAATAAGTGACTTACAGTACCCATAGTTACACATCACATTCATTGCAGAATTAGGAATAGTTCTTGTATCCTGTTCCTAGCCCCTTTATTAACTCCTACCATGTTGCTTCCCTAACTGACACCACAAAAAACACAGCTTATACCTCAATATTGTAAAATTTCATATTACAATAGCACTCTGCATGACTTCAGTAACTCATTCTAGGGTGACCAGATAGCAAGTGTGAAAAATCAGGACAGAGGGCGGGGGGCAACAGATGCCTATGTAAGGAAAAAACACCAAATATCAGGACTGTCCCTATACAATTTGGACATTTGGTCACCCTAATTCAATCACACTCACATCTTCCTATTAAAGCAGAAGTCAAATATGCAAACCATTCACACTTTAAATAGTGTTTGAATAGATTAAAAGATTTATAAATGTTTAGCAAGAAAAATTACAGTATTGCAAAGAATTTCTCACATTTGAAAGATAAAATATGTTTTTACCATCTGTGGACAATGCCTTCCATCATCTAATAAATGGAATAAGTAAAGACCAAAGATTTGATTTCCAACACATTCAGCAATTCAAAACAGCACAGTGTATTCCAATTTACCTTATACCAGCATCTTGACACAAATCTCTTCTGGACATATATTTCATTTTTCCCCTTTAGATTAATCAGACTTTTTCTGCTTTGTATCCAAGCCAAAAAAAGGCTGTACATCATTACTTCAACCATTCTGCTTATTTGACATAGTTATGACTGAGTCACTTTCAGGATGAAGTGACTCAATTCACTTGCTTGATTATACACATAATTAAAGAAAATTATGCAGCAAAAGAATAACAGCATTATATGCTAGAGACAAAAGGAAAGTTACTATTGGTTAAAAAAATGGAAATTATTACACCTCTTATTATAACAATTTAATTTCAAAGGGATTGCAAACTACTCTTCTGAAACATTACTACACTATTCTAGCAGTCTATCTAGTATGTACTGTCCCTCATTTCATCATGAAAAAACATAGAGTTTATCTAATGAAGATTGGGCCAAACCTGAAAGGTGAAATCCTGACCTCATTGATGCTGGAGAGTTTACTATTTTACCATTTGTCTTTAGTGTAGCCAGGTTTGCACCTGAAGTCCTTATGCAAATCTTCCATTGATTTCAAGGAGAATGAGGAGGGGAAAAAGCAATCAAATAAAGAAATAAGGTGATCATTGTCTGCATGGAGAAGAATGGGTTCTCACAGTCCTGTGGCCAGAGGAAAACTGAGATTGAAATCAGTCAAGAAATGTTATTGAACTTCTGCTCGTTTATGATCAGTTGGAAGGAAGGTGAAAGACACGAAACTTTGACTATGAGAGATACATAAAATCACTGTCCACAGAGAAAGTCTACTGACAAGTTTCATGGAACAGATAAGGGAGTAAGAGACTCTGCATCAGTGCCAGTGTAACCGTCATGATTTATACTGCAGTATTTGACTTCCTTTCTCACAAAGTAAAGGGAGAGAAGCAGTGGAGAAAGGACATGAATTTTAGTTGAAATACTGTGTGTTTGAACACATGCAGAGTATAGCAGGGCAACTAAGCTAGAAGGGCCCAGAAACATCCAGACATATGTCTAGAAATTCACTAGACATGCTCAATAGCTATCTCTGAAGCTGTGTAGCTATTTCTGAAGCTGTGTGTGATGGGTTCAGCCACAGAGACCCCGTTGGGACTGTTACCTGATGTGCTCAAACTACCTCTTGAGTCCATTTTCCCTGTCAGCTTGGGACTCCAGAAGCCGGTCTTGTTGAGCCAGACACGCAAGCCTGATGCAACACAGACGCAGGTCTGAACCACATCCCCAAAGCTGCAAGCTTCAACTGAAAACCACTCAGCATGTATTACTGTCTCCAGCACCCAGACACCCAGCTCCCAATGGGATCCAGACCCCAAATAAATCAATTTCACTCTGTATTAAGCTTATGCAAGGTAAACTCATAAATTGTTTGCCCTCCATAGCACTGATAGAGAGATATGCACAGCTGTTTGCTTCCCCAGGTATTAATAATTTACTCTGGGTTAATTAATAAACGTGATTTTATTAAGTATAAAAAGTAGGATTTAAGTGATTCCAAGTAATAACAGACAGAACAAGGTAAGTTACTAAGTAATATAAATCAAAATGCACAAGGCTAACTTAATACACTAAGGATCTAGTTACAAATACTAACTTCTCACCCTAGATATTATCTCAGGTACAATCCTTTTCAGACCAATGTTGTAGTTTATGTCCTGGTTCCAGCAATCACTCACACCCCATAGTTACACCCTTTTGTTCCAGTTTCTTTCAGGCATCTCTTTGGGGTGGAGAGGCCATCTCTTAAGCCAGCTAAAGACAAAATGGAGAGGCTTCCAGTGCCTTTTATATTCTCTCTCTTGTGGGCAGAAACTCCTTTGTTCTTCTGTGCAAAATCACAACAAGATCGAGTTTTTAGCCACCCAGACAAGTCATATGTCCATGAATGATCAGCTTTTTGCAGGCTGACACCATTGTTTACATGTTAGTTTGAATGTTCCCAGGAAAGCTCAGATGTGGACTGGCATCTCCTGAAGTCCATTGTTAGTTAAGTACTCTCCATTACTTGAATAGCCCCTTCATAGTATGTTGGCCTTATGTGTTTCCTACAGCAAACACTTCAAATACAAGCACAGGGCCAATATTCATAACTTCAGATATAAAAATGATACATGCATACAAATAGGATGAATATATTCGATAGATCATAACCTTTGCAAAGATATATTACATGGCATATCTAGCATAAAGCATATTCCAGTTATGTTATATTTACACGTATAAGCATATTTCCATAAACATATAGAGTGTGACATTACACTCTCCTCCTGGACTTACTGCCAGAGACTTGGACACTGTCCATGGTGGAGGCAGTATATGTAAAATTTCAGTTTGTGTCTGGTAACACACCCTCTCAGTACCTTTAAACCCTATGATGTTATTCATATGTGTTCTAGCAAAGTTCTGGGTTCATGGTCCATGGATGCCTGGAAACATGTTGGGGTGTAGTATTGTTAACAGTATGCAGATAGCAATATCTGTTAAAGTGTAGGTGTCTTGGAATTTAGCCACCAGTGCCATGAGGCAGTGTGCCTGTTTCCCCTTCCACACAGCCATGTAGGCCCGTTATGCTTTTTATGCTGTGCCAAGCTTCCAGCCTGTTTATATCTATAATCTGAAAAGCAACATGCTTGTGGGACTGTTTTGTCACCTTTCCTAGCATGTACAAAAGTTTTTGCCACAAATCAGATGTCACACATCTTCAAAGCGTTTACCATTAGTATTAACGCATTTGTTTTGACCCCAGATGAAGTAGCAAAAGATACAAGATTAACAGCCTACTAATGATGGACAGACTCTGTTCACACAGCCTGGCTGTCCCAGTGTCCACTGTATTTCCCAATCCCTTAGCGTACCATGGTAGGTGCTCAGACACAGGTTCTCCTGTCTGTTTGGAGAAGGCTTTTAATTCAGGTATGGGTTTGGGGTTCTGGCAAGGAAACAGTGCACCTCAACCATGCCTGCCATCGGTCCCTCCCTCAAGAATTTCTTTGGTTTGGACTCCACCCCCTTGTGAAGCTTCCCAAATGCAATTTTTTTCTTCCCCCAGCTTTGAAGAGACAATTATCTTTTACCAGGGTAGCAGGAACAACATCCTTTAATGGAGTGCTTTAGATTGATAAGATCTTCTGGGTTACCCCACTCTCTGTTCCCAACAGATCAGCTGGGTGGACTGTCCCCTTCAGGAGATTTGACCCCTAGTCTTCCCTAAAAACCCTATTCATAGGTGAAGCGTCTGGCATTTTAGATGCAGATCCTTCATCCTCCTCCTGAGGAAAAGCCTCCCTACAAAAGGTGGGCAGACTCTCTTGTCCCCCCTCACCTCCCATCTTGACTTCCCTCTCTGGGCTCCCTCTGAGGCAGACATTCCTGTATCCCCCAAAAAGGGAAGGTTACCCTTATTCAGCTGTGCTCTCACAGCTACCAGCTATGACAGACCCTTTACTGGCCATCAGAATTCTCCCTTTCACTCAGATTGGGCTTGTTTCCAGCTCGTCAGAATCCCAACTTACATCCCCGGAATACATGTCTTTGTGCACCCCAGGGCAGGATCTGCCCCCTGCTGACCTGCCACTTCCTGGCAGTCAGCAGCTGTGAAGGCCTCCCTGTTACAAGGTGGAACATCCCCCTCCCACAGGGAGATGATCCCAGGACAGGAGCTGGCTCTATCCAGCCCTTCCCTCAGGGACCTGCCTTGAGCCAGACAGCTGCGGGAACTGGTTTCGAACAACACTGCCCCCAAAGCTGCATTTTCCACTGCTACAGAGGAATTAAAGAAACACTCTCCTATTCCCACAGCAGCACATGTGACTTCAGCCTCTCCCCTGGGGCTTTCAGCGCAATATTCCTTCTTGCTGCTAACAAATCCTGGGACAGATTCTGTCACATCAAAGAAATCTTTTCCCAGTGAAATGGTGCAAAATTGTGTGCCACTGCAGCAACAGTTAGATAAGCCTGTAAATCACCAATTTCCATGTGTACCTTAGCTAAAGATGCAAGGACTTTGTAACCTCCCACCAATTCTACTTGTGCCATTTTCCCTGGCAACAAATCCTTCTCCTGGATCAGGTCTCTCCTGACCACAGCATAAAGCATATTCCAATTATGTTATATTTACACTTATAAGCATATTTCCATAAACATATAGAGTGCAATATCACACTGTGTCTCTTTCCAAAAGCTGAGCCAGTCAGAGCATTGTGGGTTTGTTGAGGATAGGTTATAAATATAGCTTTTAAAGATGCCCCTGTTTACTATTTCAATATAAAGCCTACTTTTCAAGAGTACAACTTAGCCAGGACGTAGTCTGCTTTTGTAGTTCAATAACTTTTGTGCTAAAGTTGAATGTTGCAGTTTTCAATATTTGTTGTTGCCTCAGGGTGATTCCATTTTAATTTAACTGATGGTCATAATACTCTCTCTTTGGTTTATCATGGACTTTGGCTCATATTTGACATAAGATAGATCAAGGAGGACCATGCGGCTTCAGTTTTCATAAATCGGATCTGGATATCAGTGCCATTTACTTACACAGACACAGGGGGAAACAGTTTATAGAAGATGTGAATTAATGTCAGCAGGCATAAATTACAGTGTAAGTTGTCTGTTATGATGGTTTTAATCATAGTTATATCATGTTTTGTATTATGGTTCCTATAAACACTAAGTTTATGTATGTATTCTGATATTAATGAAGTGGATGGTTAGAAATAAAAACAGTTGTAGCATGAACTCCAAAGCTGAATACTATAACATGATGAATTCTCTGGCCTCAATCCAGCAAAACACATAAGTACGTGCTTAACATTGAAGATTGTGCATATCTTATTATCTCTGACTCCATGGTGATTTACTTTCCTCAATAAATGCATGTGGGGACTTTATCAAAAGCTATATGAAAGTCTTAAAACATTATATCAACCGGCTCTACTTTCTCCACTATTTTTGATTCCTTCAAAGAATTCAAATTGGTTAGAGAGGCATAATTTTCCTTATAGAAGTTGTACTGTTTTATCATATCATAGTAAAATTGAAAAGCAACCAATGTGATGGAACAGAGAAAATCCTTCTTTTGTGTGCTCCAGAAGTACTTGTTCCAAGGTTCAGCATTTATGGTGTTGAGAAATTGTTTCTCCAAACCCTCCTGATGTGCTGCTATTAATATTTGGGTAGTTTGAATCCTCCATTATTGTTTCAATGGAAGAGATGGCCTTGTTGATCTCTGCCAACATTGTGTACTCACTATCCTTATCCTTATCTGGAGGCACTCTGTTTTATATGCACTGCTTTAACTGGGGATTTGCATCCATATACATGGTACTGCACTCTCACATAACATTTCTTAAGCTTCTGCAGTTCATTGCTTTGTAGACATGACTTCCACTTAACACAAACTATTTGTCACATCAGATGTCTGGATAAACCCTGTGACACCTCTGCTCCTCTGTCTGTTTCAATGTGATTCAAATCAAGATAGTAATTCTACCAACATACCCTGAAAGAATACATTAAATAAACATGCCTCTGATCATCAGGGGTGGCTCCAGGCCCCAGCATGCCAAGCACATGCTTGGGGTGGTATGCTGCGGGGGGTGCTCTGCTGGTCGCCGGAAGGGCGGCAGGCAGGCTGCCTTCGGCGGCATGCCTGCGGAGGGTCCGCTGGTCCTGTGGCTCCGATGGACCTCCCCCAGGCGTGCCTGTGGAGGGTCCACTGGTCCCATGGCTTCAGTGGAGCCGCGGGACCAGCAGACCCTCTGCAGGCACGCCTGTGGAAGGTCCACCAGAGCCGTGGGACCGGCGACCAGCAGAGCGCCCCCTGCGGCATGCCACTGTGCTTGGGGCAGCGAAATGTCTAGAGCCGCCCCTGCTGATCTTCTTAACATACAGCTGAATGCTTCCCTCAGCACCTAGAAGCAAAACAATTAATATTACCTTGTGTGACACCTTTTAAAAATTTGCAACATGTATTTGTGTAGATTTTTTTAACATAAGCATTCATATGATTCCCACAAATATTTAAATGTGCAAACATTCTAAAGTGTGCATTGCAGTGTAGTTCCTTTGACATCAAATATCTCAATTTAATCGGTAATACATTTGAAAAGGTCATGAAGAGAACAGAGGGTAATCACCACATAATTAGGTTCTGCACTGTTTCTCTTATTGATCATCAGGGATATCTGTTCCCTATTCCTTCATATAGCCCTAGAAGATGATTCACCTGATTTATGATGGTGTCATAACCTTAAAAAATTAGAGTGTTTTGGGGCACTCTGGTCCCCCTGAAAAACCTTCCCTGGGGACCCCAAGACCCAAATCCCTTGAGTCTCACAACCAAGGGAAATAATCCTTTTTCCCTTCCCCCCTCCAGGTGCTCCTGGAGAGATACACAGACACAAGCTCTGTGAATTCAAACAGAGTGACTCCCCCTCTCCGTTCCCAGTCCTGGAAACCAAAAGCACTTTCCTATTCCCCCAGAGGGAATGCAAAATCAGGCTAGCAAATCCAACACACAGATCGCCCCCTGATTTCTTCCTCCCACCAATTCCCTGGTGAGTACAGACTCAATTTCCCTGAAGTAAAGAAAAAACTCCAACAGGTCTTAAAAGAAAGCTTTATATAAAAAGAAAGAAAAATACATACAAATGGTCTCTCTGTATTAAGGTGATAAAATACAGGGTCGATTGCTTAAAAGAATATTGAATAAACAGCCTTATTCAAAAAGAATACAAATCAAAGCACTCCAGCACTTATATTCATGCAAATACCAAAGAAAAGAAACCATATAACTTACTATCTGATCTCTTTGTCCTTACACTTAGAAACAGAAGACTAGAAAGTAGAAACTACTTCTCCAAAGCTCAGAGAAAGCAGGCAGACAGACAACAAAGACCTCAGACACAAAATTCTCTCCACCCAAAGTTGAAAAAATCCGGTTTCCTGATTGGTCCTCTGGTCAGGTGCTTCAGGTGAAAGAGACATTAACCCTTAGCTATCTGTTTATGACACGCCCCCCAAATTGCAGACAGTGGGGAAGCTCACTGGCGGCGATTTCCTTCTAGAACTTGAAAATAAACAGATTAATACAACACATGCACCTTTACATATACCACTAAGTATATAACTAACAGACTTCTACATTTTAAGAACACTTTTTAACTACTGAATTCTGGGAAACTCTCACGGGAGAGTGCATCAGCAACTTTATTAGAAGCTCCTGTGATGTGTTGAATTTCAAAATCAAAATCTTGGAGAGCTAAACTCCAACGAAGAAGTTTCTTGTTGTTCCCCTTGGCAGTATGAAGCCACTTTAGTGCAGTATGGTCAGTTTGTAGTTGGAACCGCCGTCCCCAAACATATGGGCGTAGCTTTTCCAGGGCGTACACAATGGCATAGCATTCCTTTTCACTGACTGACCAGTGACTTTCCCTCTCAGACAGTTTCTTACTGAGAAACACGACAGGATGGAAGTTGTGATCTGTTGCTTCCTGCATGAGCACTGCTCCTATACCACGCTCAGATGCATCTGTGGTTACTAGGAATGGCTTGTCAAAGTCCGGGGCCCTGAGCACAGGGTCAGACATGAGCATCGCCTTAAGCTGGGTAAAGGCCTTTTGACACTCATCAGTCCACTTAACGGCATTTGGCTGGGTCTTTTTGGTCAGGTCGGTCAATGGGGCAGCGATTTGGCTGTAGTGTGGTACAAATCGCCTGTAGTATCCGGCCAAGCCTAAGAAGGATTGGACCTGCTTCTTTGACTTTGGGACAGGCCACTTTTGGATAGCATCCACCTTGGCCTGTAGGGGGTTTATGGTTCCTCGACCCACCTGGTGCCCCAGGTAAGTCACTCTGTTTTGGCCTATTTGACACTTTTTGGCCTTAACAGTTAGTCCGGCCTGCCTGATGCGCTCAAAGACCTTTTCCAGGTGTAGTAGGTGTTCGGGCCAGGAGTCTGAAAAAATGGCCACATCATCGAGGTAGGCAACTGCAAATTCTCCCAGTCCAGCTAGTAGACCATCTACCAGACTCTGGAAGGTGGCGGGTGCATTTCGAAGGCCGAAAGGAAGGACATTGAATTCATACACCCCCGCATGGGTGACGAATGCTGACCTCTCCTTGGCAGGTTCATCTAGCGGTACTTGCCAGTACCCCTTGGTTAAGTCTATTGTAGAGATGAACTGGGCACGTCCCAACTTCTCCAATAGCTCATCGGTACGTGGCATTGGATAGTTGTCCGGACGAGTTACCGCATTTAGCTTACGGTAGTCCACGCAAAAGCGTATTTCCCCAAATGGTTTGGGTACCAGAACCACTGGAGATGCCCATGCACTGGTAGATGAGCGGATTATACCCATCTGTAGCATGTTCTGGATCTCCCGTTCTATAGCAGCTTGGGCATGAGGAGACACTCGGTAGGGTGGGGTTCTGATTGGGTGAGCATTACCTGTATCAATGGAGTGGTATGCCCGTTCAGTCCGTCCTGGGGTGGCTGAGAACAATGGGGCGAAGCTAGTGCACAGCTCCTTGATTTGTCGCCGCTGCAGACGTTCCAGGGTGGTTGAGAGGTTCACCTCTTCCACGCCACCGTCTTTTTTCCCGTCGTAGTAGACACCATCAGGCCACTCAGCATCATCTCCCTGGACTGTAAACTGACAAACCTGTAAGTCTCTGGAATAGAAAGGCTTGAGAGAATTAACATGGTACACTTTAGGCTTTAGTGAGGAATTGGGAAATGCTATGAGGTAGTTTACAGCTCCCAGGCGCTCTTGGACAGTGAATGGCCCTTTCCATGATGCTTCCATCTTATGGGCCTGTTGCGCCTTCAAGACCATAACCTGGTCTCCTACCTTGAAGGAACGTTCTCTGGCATGTCTGTCATACCAGGCCTTTTGCTCTTCCTGAGCATCCTTTAGGTTCTCTCTAGCAAGGGCTAAAGAGTGTCGGAGGGTGCTTTGTAGGTTGCTTACAAAGTCCAGAATGTTAGTTCCTGGAGAAGGCGTAAGCCCCTCCCATTGCTGCTTCACCAGCTGTAATGGCCCCTTAACCTCGTGACCATACACAAGTTCAAACGGTGAAAACCCTAAACTGGGATGTGGTACAGCCCTGTAGGCAAACAGCAACTGCTGCAACACTAGGTCCCAATTATTGGAGAATTCGTTGATGAATTTTCGTATCATGGCCCCCAAAGTTCCATTGAACCTTTCCACCAGGCCATTGGTTTGATGGTGGTACGGGGTGGCAACCAAGTGATTCACCCCATGAGTTTCCCACAGTTTTTCCATGGTCCCTGCCAGGAAATTGGACCCTGAATCTGTAAGGATGTCAGAGGGCCAACCTACCCTGGCAAAGATGTCTGTTAGGGCCAGGCACACAGTGTTAGCCCTGGTGTTGCCTAGAGCTACTGCTTCCGGCCATTGGGTAGCAAAGTCCACTAAAGTCAGTACGTACTGCTTTCCTCTGGGCGTCTTTTTTGGGAAAGGGCCCAGAATATCCACAGCTACTCGCTGAAATGGGACCTCAATTATGGGGAGTGGCTGGAGAGGGGCCTTGACCTGGTCTTGAGGCTTTCCCACTCTTTGGCATACCTCACAAGACCGGACATACTTAGCAACGTCCTTGCCCATCCCCTCCCAGTGGAAGGACTTCCCCAACCGGTCCTTGGTTCTGTTCACCCCAGCATGGCCACTGGGATGATCATGGGCTAAGCTTAAGAGCTTCCCCCGGTACTTAGTTGGAACCACCAACTGTTTTTGCGGCTGCCATTCTTCCCGGTGTCCACCAGAAAGAATTTCCTTGTATAAAAGTCCTTGGTCTATAACAAACCGGGATCGATTAGAAGAGCTGAGAGGCGGTGGGGTGCTCCGTGCCGCCGCCCAAGCTTTCTGAAGGCTGTCATCCGCTTCCTGCTCAGTCTGGAACTGTTCCCTTGAGGCTGGGGTCACCAGTTCTTCCTCAGACTGTGGACTTGGGCTTGGTCCCTCTGGAAGCGATGTAGGTGATGGGGTTGTTTCCGTTGCTGGTGAACCGCTCTCCGCTGGTGCACCTGAGGGTATTTCAGGCTCTGGCTGAGCCTTTTGGGTATGGCTGTCTTTTGCTTCTGCCAGTTCTGGCTCGCTGGCGCCCTCTGGCGTTGAGTTTGAAGATGTGGTTGCACTTGCTGGTCCTGGTTGCTGTTCCAGTTCCGGGCCTGGGACTGGAGGTGCTGTGGCTGTTTCAGTGGTAGGCATGGAATCCGGGTCCACTACCTCTGTCTGGGTCTCTGGTAACACAGACGGGGCGTCTGTGGACGGCTCAGGAACAGGAATGGGTCTGGAAGCTTGCCTGGTTTGGCTACGTGTAACCATTCCCACTCTCTTGGCCCGCCTCACCTGGTTGGCCAAGTCTTCCCCCAGTAGCATGGGGATAGGATAATTGTCATAGACTGCAAAAGTCCACATTCCTGACCAGCCTTTGTACTGGACAGGCAGTTGAGCTGTAGGCAAGTCTACAGCTTGTGACATGAAGGGGTAAATTGTCACTTTGGCCTTTGGGTTGATGAATTTGGGGTCAACGAAGGATTGGCGGATAGCTGACACTTGTGCCCCCGTGTCTCTCCACGCAGTAACCTTCTTTCCGCCCACTCTCAAATTTTCCCTTCGCTCCAAGGGTATTTGAGAGGCATCTGGGCCTGGGGATCTTTGGTGTGATGGTGGTGTAATGAATTGCACTCGCATGGTGTTCTTTGGACAGTTGGCCTTGATATGTCCCAGTTCATTACACTTAAAGCATCTTCCATCTGATGGGTCACTGGGCCGAGGTGAGTTACTGGAGACTGGTGAGGTGGAAGAGTAGGGTGTCTGTGGCTTTACTTGGGTGGTATGTGGGGTCTTTGGCTGTCCTCAGTTGTAGGGTTTATGGTCTGTGTGCCCCCTGGGGTAATCGTTCCCCTTGACAGTAGCTTTCTTGCTTTCTGCCACTTCCATCCATTTGGCTCCAATCTCCCCCGCCTCAGCGAGATCTTTGGGTTTTCCATCTTGTATGTACCGTGTGATGTCTTCAGGAACACCATCCAAGAACTGCTTCATTTGTATGAGGAGGTTTAGTTCTTCCAAGGTTTGAATGTTGTTTCCTGTTATCCAGGCCTCATAGTTTTTTGCAATGTAGTAGGCGTGTTTGGGAAATGACACCTCTGGTTTCCACTTTTGGGTTCTGAAGCGCCAACGGGCATGATCTGGGGTTATCCCCATTCTGTATCTGGCCTTGGTTTGAAAAAGTTTATAGTCATTCATTTGCTGCTTAGGCATTTCAGCTGCCACCTCTGCTAAAGGTCCACTGAGCTGTGACCTTAATTCTACCATGTACTGGTCTTCGGGGATGTTGTACCCAAGACAGGCTCTTTCAAAATTTTCCAAGAAGGCCTCGGTGTCATCACCTGCCTTGTAGGTGGGAAACTTCCTGTGCTGTGGAGCAATAATTGGTGCCGGGTTGTTAGGGTTGGCTGGCACAGGCAGCCCAGCTTTTGCCAACTCCAGTTCATGTTTTCTCTGTTTTTCCTTCTCTTCATTCTCTTTTTGTTGTTTTTCCATTTCTTTTTGTAGTTTTTCCATGTCTCGGCGGTGGGCCAACTCTTCTTCTGCTTGTTTCCTTCGGTAGGCCACCTCTTCTTCTTCTAGTTTTCTTTTGTGTGCTGCCTCTTTGGCTGCCTGTTCTCTTTGGTAGGCTGCCTCTCTGATCTGTTCTTCTCTTTCTTTCATCTCCATCTGTCGCCTGTGTTCAGCTTCTTTGAATTGCTCTTCGGCCTCAATTTTTGCCTTAGAAGTCATGATTCCTGTTTTCTTGTGTTGGGGTGCCCTCCGGTGTTTATCTTCTGAACTGCAGGCTCTGTTGCCTCCTGGAGTCTGCCTAGCAACAGTGCCTTTAGCTAATCTTCAATGTTAAGTAAACCTGAAAAACCACTTTATTTGCATATATATAGTACTGGTAATGACTCTCAATGGGAGTGCTATTGTGTGACAAAAGACTCTTAATAGCACCTTAATGATTTCTTGCTTAAGATGCAAGCCACAAACTGCCAGAGAGAGCAGAAAAAAAAATTCTCTCTGTTTCCCTTTTTAAAACCAAACTGTTCCTCTCTGCTAAAAAGCCCTTAGCAGAGAAAAGAAAAATATAATATTCCTACTGGCTTCTGGATTCTGTCTATATCCCAACCGCTGCTACACCATGTCATAACCTTAGTCCCAGATTTGGACCTTAGCGTCCAAAATATGGGGGTTAGCATGAAAACCTCCAAGCTTAGTTACCAGCTTGGACCTGGTACCTGCTGCCACCACCCAAAAAATTAGAGTGTTTTGGGGCACTCTGGTCCCCCTGAAAAACCTTCCCTGGGGACCCCAAGACCCAAATCCCTTGAGTCTCACAACCAAGGGAAATAATCCTTTTTCCCTTCCCCCCTCCAGGTGCTCCTGGAGAGATACACAGACACAAGCTCTGTGAATACAAACAGAGTGACTCCCCCTCTCCGTTCCCAGTCCTGGAAACCAAAAGCACTTTCCTATTCCCCCAGAGGGAATGCAAAATCAGGCTAGCAAATCCAACACACAGATCGCCCCCTGATTTCTTCCTCCCACCAATTCCCTGGTGAGTACAGACTCAATTTCCCTGAAGTAAAGAAAAAACTCCAACAGGTCTTAAAAGAAAGCTTTATATAAAAAGAAAGAAAAATACATACAAATGGTCTCTCTGTATTAAGGTGATAAAATACAGGGTCGATTGCTTAAAAGAATATTGAATAAACAGCCTTATTCAAAAAGAATACAAATCAAAGCACTCCAGCACTTATATTCATGCAAATACCAAAGAAAAGAAACCATATAACTTACTATCTGATCTCTTTGTCCTTACACTTAGAAACAGAAGACTAGAAAGTAGAAACTACTTCTCCAAAGCTCAGAGAAAGCAGGCAGACAGACAACAAAGACTTCAGACACAAAATTCCCTCCACCCAAAGTTGAAAAAATCCGGTTTCCTGATTGGTCCTCTGGTCAGGTGCTTCAGGTGAAAGAGACATTAACCCTTAGCTATCTGTTTATGACAGATGGCACGTAGAGTTTCCTGCTCAATGAGGAGTCTGATAAATGTAGAGGATTAGTATCACAAGTTGTGGGAGACAGAACTATTGTACTATTGTGTATAAGGTCTTTCTCTGCAGTCAATCACTTTGATGAAGTGTTGAACTAATACCTGTGATGTTCTAGATAATACATCTGTATCCCTATTGCCTTAAATAGTTCATTAACAAATGTGAGCAATCAGGAATTTATGCAAAGTCGTGTGTATATACAAATAAAGTTAACATGAAATCTGCAAGACTTAAGCAGTCATCACAGAACTCCTTCAGTGAAAAAAAATTATCTATAATAAGCATCTGTAGGAATTTTTGTGACACATCAAATGCTGCAGACAGCACACAGATGTGTTCAGTAGACATCCTGCTGACAGAGGAGAAGTAGCATATAACAAATAAAACCTTTCAACCTGGGTCTCCTGCACATGCTCTTGAAATCCATATCCAAAATATACCCTCCCTTGGTTACTTTCCTCTCAAGGAGAAGCAGTTCAGTAAAGCTCTCTGACCAGGTTTAGTCTGGGTTTCACTCTATCCGCAGCACAGAAACCCCTTCCCTTCCATGTGCTCAGTTACCTCCTTTGGGCTGAGATGTTATAAAATACCCACTGAGGCCTTTTTGTTGGGTACAGGATTAATTTATTCATCCATTTTCTCACACTGACTCCTGGATATACTGTTTGGTTAGTACTGTTATGTAGGATGATGACTTACATATTGCAATGGGTGAGCACAACCATGTGTTAAAATCGACCACCATTCTCAGTGTTGGAAACCTGACCCTGCATCCAATTACTTAAAACAGGTGGCAATGCTCCTAGCTTTATTGATAGTATGACTTCCTAAATGATTTCCTGCACATAGGATTCTCCGTCCAAGTATGCTAGATCCCAAGATGTGTTTCCTTTTAAAACTCCTCTGAACTCAGCGCTCTTAACTTACCCACAATCAGATTTGTCAGTGATCCCATTATTTCTATCATCTGATAGTGTAATATTTGAAATCCTCGATCCATTCATGCTTGATTCCATAGGGCTTGACCCACACCTTTAGGGTATGTCTTTTGATTGATTTTATAGAAGTTGATTTTTAGAAATCCATTTTATATATCCACAATAAGTGCATTAAGTCAGTGGAGTGCGTCCACAGTACTGAGGCTAGCATCGACTTGCGGAGCAGTGCACTGTGGGTTGCTATCTCACAGTTCCCGCAGTCTCCGCCGCCAATTCTGGGTTGAGCTCCCAATGCCTGATGGGGCAAAAACATTGTTGTGGGTGGTTTTGGGTACATGTTATCAGTCGCCCCTCCCTCCGTGAAAGCAATGGCAGACAGTTTTTTCGAGCCTTTTTTCCGTGCAGATGCCATACCACAGCAAGCGTGCAGCCTGCTCAGCTCAGCTCACTGACACCGCTGCTGTTGTTTCCTGGGTGCTGCTGTCAGCAGATGGTGCAGTAGGACTGCTAACTGTAGTCATACACCACTTCTGCTGCAACTATACTCTGCTTCTCTTGTTTCAATAGTGAATTTCTCCATATTGTCTGTCATGTGCTCCCGGGTATGTGTGTTCTTCCTTGGAAAATGTGCGCAGTGCTAACGGTCTGTCTTCCACCACTTCTGCTGCAACTCTGCTCTCCTGGTGCCATGAATCCACCTCGCCGGTCCTCTCGTCGTTCTGTATAAATATCTATTCTCATGGCATCTGTTGTCATCCATCGATTCTGCTGCAACACTACTTTCCTGCTCTCCTGCAAATGCCATATTATGGCAAGCATGGAGCCCGCTCAGCTCACCACTGCTGTTGTGAGCATTGTAAGCAACTCACGCCTTATCCTGCAGTATGTGCAGAACCTGCAAAAATAGGCAAGGAGGCGATGACAGTGCAATCATGACCGTGATGAGGACATGGACACAGACTTCTCTCAAAGCACAGGCCCTGGCAATTTGGACATCATGGTGGTAATGGGGCAGGTTCATGCCGTGGAATGCTGATTCTGGACCTGGGAAACAAGCACAGACTGATGGGATGGCATACTGTTGCAGGTCTGGGATGATTCCCAGTGGCTGTGAAACTTTTGCATGTGTAAGGGCACTTTCATGGAACTTTGTGACTAGCTTTCCCCTGCCCTGAAGAGCAAGAATACCAAGATGAGAGCAGCCCTCACAGTTGAGAAGCGAGTGGCGATAGCCCTCTGGAAGCTTGCAACACCAGACAGCTACCGGTCAGTCAGGAATCAATTTGGAATGGGTAAATCTACTGTGGGGGCTGCTGTGATCCAAGTAGCCAATGCAATCACTGAACTGCTACTATCAAGGGTAGTGACTCTGGGAAATCTGCAGGTCATAGTGGATGGCTTTGCTGCAGTGGGGTTCCCTAACTGTGGTGGGGTGACAGATGGAATGCATATCCCTATCTTGGCACCGGACCACCTTGGCAGACAATACATAAACTGCAAGGGGTACTTTCCAATGGTGCTGCAAGCACTGGTGGATCACAAGGGACATTTCACCTACATCAACATGGGATGGACAGGAAAGGTGCATGATGCTTGCATCTTCAGGAACTCTGGTCTGTTTGAACAGCTTCAGGAAGGAACTTACTTCCCAGACCAGAAAATTACTATTGGGGATGTTGAAATGACTATAGTTATCCTTAGGGACCCAGCCTACCCCTTAATGCCCTAGGTCATGAAGCCATACACAGGCAGCCTGGACAGGAGTAAGGAGCAGTTCAACTATAGGCTGAGCAAGTGCAGAATGGTGGTAGAATTTGCATTTGGACATTTAAAAGCTCACTGGCATAGTTTACTGACTAGGTTAGACCTCAGCAAAACCAATAATCCCATTGTTATTTCTGCTTGCTGTGTGCTCCACAATTTTAGTGTTAAACTCTCACCGGGGAGGAGTTCAGAAATCAATTTTAAGATCCCTTTAAGTTGACAAAACAGGCTTGGTTGTGTAGACGGGTGCAGAGTTAAATCGACCTAACACTGCTAAATTTGACGTAAACTCGTAGTGTAGACCAGGGTTTATTGATGACAATCAATTTATTCCTAATTACTTCTAAATCGATAGTACCACCTACACATGTTCCTACTCCTAAAACAATTCCTACATCTCCAGGGTGAAGTGGGTCCTGTCATTCTGCTGAATGGATCATGTCAATCTACTGGTCCGAGGATTTGATTTAATCATCCCCGAACAGATCTTGTTTAGTGGTTCTAAATTGGGGACAGTTTGGATATGTGTGCACAGTAGTCAATTTCCACAGAGGAATTTTCCAAATATAGATTTTTTTCCATCGAACATTGATTAATAGTTTGCTGGCCATTGGCTTTAAGCTGTAGAGATTGTGCTTCTAATATCTTATTCAACTGACCCCTTGGCACCTGCTCTTCACTGTCACTTGGGATCAATTGGATCAGGCTTGGACAGTAGTAATAGTTCTCCTAAAATCACTTTAGTTTTTTCCTCTACTGGTAAAATTTCCTTTCACATACATCATGACTAGCAGCATTCAATATAACATGACAGGCAGCTTTTATATGTCATCTAATTATTGCCCGCACCTCTTGTAATTGATTTCTAACTTTCTCTAACTCTTCTGAGACATCTGCACATGACTGTTGCCAATGATCACAAGCATTTCTAATTCCCTGTAGCTGAACTGCATCTGTCACGTTCTGACCTTCTAGGGCCATAGGGAGACTGGGCTTTTTTATTTTCTTCTTCTAACCTCTCTGTTTTTCTAACCTTGCAATAAAGATACCTTTTTCCTTTCCTTACTCAGTTTCTTATGACCAGTGCATCATTCTGCCATTTCTTTTCTAACTCTGCCCAGGGGCTGTTCCTCTGAAATGGTCCCTCTTTCCAGGATGGGCCACCCTGCTCCACAATATATTTGTGGCTATATTCCTCCAAGGCACCTATCTAAGCTGCTTTTGGACAGGAGGTACATACCTCACCCCACAGGCCGGTCAGTAGATAGGCTGTGGTTTCCTACAGGGATAATAAGGTCATGATCCCATGGTCATGTGCCTTATACTAATCTTCCCATTGAGCCAACCCAGAGACAGTGATTTCCTGACTATAAGCTAGCTATCCATAACAGCCAACACAAGTCTTACCCTTCGATGAGTGGGGAGCTCAGTGGAATGAGATGGATTCACCATCCAGACCATCCTTCTTCAGGCTGAGTGTTCTTCCTCTGCCTCACTCAGCTCCCCACTATGTATTTATAACTTTCCTATGACAGTTGCAGCAAGAGATTTCCCACGCACCAAGCTTTAATGTTACATTCAAACTAGCAACAATCAACTAAAGCAACTGCCAAAATATTTAATAACCCTTATCTAACCACTTGAGAGAGAGAAAACCTATTCAAGAACATTCAATTCTGCTGTAGGTAAAAACATTCAGATAACACTCAATCCTGCAATCAGTGTGACAGAGCAAATCACATGCAGTCAAAGAGTTAACACTCAATTCTGCAAGCAACAAGTCAGTTACACTCCAGCTGTTCTGTGGATTCTCTCTGCTCCACCTACCGGGTGGAGGGATTAAGCTATTCCCTATTGTTGTGTGTGCGATAGACAATATAATTTTTAACTAAGTCTAATATATTGCAATTTTTTTCTGACTTATACATAGTAACAAATATGGAAGCTACACAGAGAAAATACAACAATTTTCTGCATGGTATCAGGTGACTGATCCCTCTGTAAACTTGAAGTGCCTTGGAACATCAGATAAGGTGGACAATAAGATTAGTGTGATAAACCTGTAACAAGGAGTTTAAGGTTAAGTTTATACTATTTTTTGCTGTCTTTGTCACAATAGGGTATTAACGTTGACCCATTTTCTCTTTTCATTAGAATCTTTGTGATGAGACTCAGGTTTCACAATTCATGTCTCATTTATTCTGCAAATCTTGAGCTATTCTACTTTGATCTTTTCATATTCTGTGGTTAATTGGCTGGCTATTCCATTCCTTTCCTTGCTTATAGCTTTACTAACCTACAGAGAAGGAATGAAATATGACACAAAGTAAAAAATAAAATACGTTTTGCAAGAATATACTTGTATCAAAACCTTAACTTTGATTAATGATTTTAATGAAAACAGAAACTTGAACAAAGATATTCCATGGTGAAAGGTCAACTATGTCTTTATTGTGGAAAAAAAAAGAGAGAAAAAGAAGTGTTTGGAACAAAGCTACCAAATTCTGTGGAAATTTCAAGAATGCATATGAAAAGGAAGCATGTGAGCAACTCCCAGAAGCAAAAAAAGACATCAACAGCATGCATGTGGAAACATCTGTGATGGACGATACTAGCCGACTACAGATAACTACAGTGCTCTGTTGAGAAGTTTCAGGTACTGGCCTTTGCCTTTCCTCATCTTGTAAAAGCCGGCTGACCCCCCTTAATAGATTACAAGCGGCCAGTAGGTGGGCGGGGAGTGAGTACTGCTCAGGAAAACAGTAGCCTAAACTTTTTCACTATCTCTTTTCCTCTGCCTCAAAGCAGGAAGATCCTGCTCCAAACCAGTCAGTACTACCCAGATAAGGGGAACATGAGATTTTACACTTACCAATCAAGTATTAACATGCAAGGGTCTTTGTCTAAATGTGTATAAAAGGTTTGTGAAATTTGTGTAAGACAGAGTCTTTTGTACCAAGGTACAGGCTCTCCTTTTTCTGCAGAATAAAGCATTTTTCCTTAACCCTGTTAGGCTGTTAATTGGCTCTCAGCTAGGCAGACCTGATATTTCAGTAACAGTTTCTGGCATCCCAGATGGGACTCTCCTAGCTCGGACATTGGACTCTGGACTGCTGCGGCAAACTAGGAGAGGCGCCACTGGGGTGCTTAACCCCTCTTCTTCACTTCTACGCATGCCCTTGGGGTTCGTGATCCGATAAGGTGAGCCCTAATAGGATAAGGAAATACTATCTGGTTCTTGTTAAAGGTGGGTCTCTTATCTGGTTATCTGGTTCTGGTTCTGTTCTGTTTAACTGGTTACTGTTGTTTTTCTGCTCTGTATACATTTGGGCGTTAGGAGTGTGGGCGGAACTAAACCTCTCGTTCGTAATTCCTCCAAGTGGAAGCCATGCATGTGAGGAAGCTCTGAGGTCGAATTGAGATCCTTCTGTCCCGTCCCCTGTAGCGGTCAGTGTAATAGAAGTAGAAAAACCTGAATTAAACTGTAATTCCCTCTGTTCTTTGTATAATTCTCTTTTCTGTTTGAGTGTCAGAAGACAGATGGGTGGGTCTCTGGGTAAACTCTCTAAAGGGGTTTGGATTATATGTTAAGTAAATGGCCTTTACCTGGTGTTCAAAAAGAAATGTCCAGAGGAAATTGAATAATTAAACGCCAATGGACCATACTTTTTTGCCCATGTGGCAAGCCTCACGAGGGAGGACTCGGGTAGTCTTGTGAGTAAGAATGTTTAAGGAAAAAAACCAGGAAGGGTGGGGGCTAGTTAAAAAGCCCACCCTCCTAGCTAAACTGGTAGTAGAACAAGTTGGTGCCCATGGAAGGGGCGGTTCAGCAAGAAAAGCAGGATCGGGCCCAGGCAGGCAGGCAACAGACAGAGAGATTGGAAAACAGGTTGGAAATTCTGAGGGTATAGTGGAAGGAAGGAGTAAGTAAGTGTAAGCATAGGGATTTCAAATACCCAGGACAATATCTTGAAATGGTGATTTGAGTAGATAAAAGTGGCTGTTGGAAAACAAGCAAGTAAGTTAAGGAAGAAGTGAAAAGTTAACTCTGTAGTTGCTGAAAAAAACAGCAGTTAAACTTTGTAAAATGCTAAAAAAAAAAGTTCTTGGTGTCTTTAAAATGTTTGTAAATAAATTCAGGCAAAAAAATTTATTAAATTGCAATCATTTGGCTATAAACAATTTAGTTAAATTAGCTAAAAAAATATATACAGTGCTATGTAATTAAAATTTTATTAGGCTCTAAGGGGCACTATAAGTAGTAATGTTTTCTTTCAGTGTTTAAAAGCAAAAGTTAAAAGTAAAAAGCAATCAAAATTCTGGTAAAGTTGTAAAAATCTTTAAGCTGTAAATAGCTTTAAATCCAAAAGCAAGCCAAAAAGCATCTGTATTAATGCAAATTATCTAACTGATAAGGTAGAAACCACTAAAACCTGGGCTGCCTATAAAACAAATACAAAAAAATATGGGGTAATTCCTTTGTTTTGCCTAGGTTAAAGGTAGCTAAACTAAAAAAAGCAGTTGTAAATAGTTCTGCAGGGCTTAAAAAAGCAGCTAATGCATTAATAAACGCTTATTAAAAGTTACAAAAAAAATTAATAAAAAAGCAAAAGTGGCTTTGCAAAATAAACGTGTGCTAAATGCTATAAATGCTAAAATAAAGGGGACTTGCGCTCGCATAAAAAAATGCTGTTTTTATGTTAATCATTCTGGCTTAATTAAGCAAAATTTATAGGCTATTAAAAATACTGCTGTTATTTTTCATGCTGTATCTCTTAATCACACCTTTAATTTTAAAAACCTTCTCCCAAACCTTGGGTCATGGTTTACTGACCTTTTCCGTACAATTGTTAAATAAATTATTTTCTGTCTGTTCTTCCTATGTATTGTATAAATAGTAATACAATGCACAAAATGTCTGTATAATGCTGTAACCAAAGGTTCTGCTGTCCATAAAACAACTCAGTACCTGTCTCTTCAGCTTAATCGTAAATTACTGTAACGGGCCTGGCAATCTGGGCTTTCCAGGCCCGAAAAAAAAATTGTAAAAGCTGGCTAACCTCCCTTAATAAATTACAAGCGGCCAGTAGGTGGGACGTGGGAGGTAAGTACTGCTCATAAACACAGTAGCCTAAACTTTTTCACTATCTCTTTTCCTCTGCCTCAAAGCAGGAAGATCCTGCTCCAAACCAGTCAGTACTACCCAAATAAAAAAAAACATAAAATTTTACACTTACCAATCAAGTATTAACAAGCAAAGGGTCTTCGTCTAAATGTGTATAAAAGGTTTGTAAAATTTGTGTAAAACAAAGTCTTTTGTACCAAGGTACAGGCTCTCCTTTTTCTGCAAAATAAAGCATTTTTCCTTATCCCTGTCAGGCTGTTAATTGGCTCTCAGCTAGGCAAACCCAATATTTCGGTAACAAACACAATCAAGTTTGGAGACTTTGATGCCACTAGACTGGGGTAACATCCACTTCTCACTAGCAGATCTTCAGAGCTGAGATGCCCGTTAATATCAGAAGTGCCAGTCAGGACAGATATTGGCTAACTCAGGCTAGATCAGAGACTACAATGAAACATTGACTGGACTTTAAGCTACTTTTCAGCAAGTTACTGTTTGGAACTCTAATGCCTCCCAATATTGATTCTGTACTGGACTCATTGATCGAGGGAACACTGGGTACCCTAAAGACACTCATGCCAGGTGTAAAACTATTTTGGAAGTGGATCTGCAAAGTTGACATGCCTCTCAAAGTCAACAATGCAAGATATTACTAGACTAAATCAACTGTGTCTGGTTTATCTTGCCCATGAATAGGAATTAGAGGCAGCCATCCTAATCATTGTAGATTCATATGGTGAACAAGAAGCAGACAAAATATCTGTCTGTTTTGTAACCTTCTTCCAGGAGCTAAAGATCCTGAACATGGGGCTTGGTAATGGTCATTACAGCATTGTATGAAGGATAGGGCTTGAAGCTAACTGTCTTACCCACTTCTGCCATGCTGCCTTTGGGCTCATACAAACCTAAGACAAGGAGAATGCCCCTGAAGAAAATTATTCACATAGTCAATAGGGGAAGAGGATGTCACCCAAGAGAGCTGCATCCCAGACAGTGGCTGCAATGGCTCAGGCCCAGGGTTTTTTAAATGACACCATGGTTCACTAACTAGCTAAAGAAGAGGAGACGGGCTGCTTGCCCTCACTGGGCAGTGGTTGATGCTTCACCTCCCCTCTCCCTCATTGCAGGTCCCCCATCCATTGCAGTAAGACCAGTATGCAGTACTGGCAACAGAAGGAGAGGAGCAGACCCCAGTGAATCCACCTGCCCCCAAGGTTGGGAGGCTCATAGTTGCTACATCCAAAAGGTAGAAGTGTAGGGAGCTGGTGGGCAAGAACTCCCTGCTGAAGGGAATCACAGATCGATTATGGGTAGGTCTAAATGGGAAAAAAGTTCCTGCATCAGCAAATCTCAGAGTCTGGGTCTACAGGCTCATGGGGGTCATGCTAGAGCTCTAGAAATAGCCAGGGTCAGTCTGGAGCTCAGACTCTGAAACCCACCTGACACCCTGGACTTCAAAGCCCACACTCAAAAATCTACATGACTATTTTTAGTGCTGTAGTGTAAGCTGTTTAATCCTGAATCTGTAGACCTGAGCTCTGAGACTCGCTGCCACAAGATTTTTTTTTCACATGTAGGTATGCCCAATATGATAGAGTTGTGAAAAAGACTACTATCAATGTGGGGTGTATTAGCAGGACTGTTCTATGTAATGGTCCTGCTCTATTCAGGTGCCACACTTTAGGAAAGATGTGGACAAACTGGAGAGAGTCCAGAATAAAGCAATTAAAAAAAATTAGAAAAACCTGACCTATGAGGAAAGATTACAAACACTGGACATGCTGAGTCTTGAGAAAAGAAAACTGAGGTGGGACCTGATACCACTGTTCAAATATTTTTAAGGGCTGATATAGAATCATAGAAGATTAGGCTTGTAAGAGACCTCAGGAGGTCATCTAGTCCAACCCCGTGTTCAAAGCAGGACCAACACCAACTAAATCATCCCAATCAGGGCTTTGTCAAGCCAGCCCTTAAAAACCTCTAAAGATGGAGATTCCACCACCTCCTGAGGTAACCCATTATAGTGCTTCACCACCTTCCTAGTGAAATAGTGTTTCCTAATATCCAACCTAGACCGCCTCCGCTGCAACTGGAGACCATTGCTCCTTGTTCTGTCATCTGCCACCACGGAAAACAGCCTAACTCCATTCTCTTTGGAACCCCCCTTCAGGTAGTTGAAGGCTGCTATCAAAACCCCCTTCACTCTTCTGCAGACTAAACAAGCCCAGTTTCCTCAGCCTCTCCTCATAAGTCATGTGCTCCAGCCTCCTGATAATTTCCGTTGCCCTCCACTGGACTCTCTCCAATTTGTCCACATCCTTTCTGTAGTGGGGGCCCCAAAACTGGAAGCAATACTCCAGATGTGACCTCACCAGTGTCGAATAGAGGGGAATAATCACTTCCCTCGATCTGCTGGCAACGTTCCTACTAATGCAGCCCAATATACCGTTAGCCTTCTTGGCAACAAGAGCACACTGCTGACTCATATCCAGCTTCTCGTCCACTGTAATCTCCAGGTCCTTCTCTGCAGAGCTGCTGCTTAGCCAGTCGGTCCCCGGCCTCTAGCAGTGCTTGGGATTCTTCTGTCCTAAGTGCAGGACTCTGCACCTGTCCTTGTTGAATATCATCAGATTTCTTTTGACCCAATCCTCCAATTTGTCTAGGTCTCTCTGGACCCTATCCCTACCCTCCAGCATATCTACCTCTCTCTTATAAAGAGTATGGGGATGAATTTTTCTGCATGACCATTGGAGATGGGCAAGAAGTGATGGGCTTAATCCACAGCAAGGAAGATTTAGGTTAGATATTAGAAAAAAACTTTCTAAGTATAAAGATAGATAAGTTCTGGAATAGGATTCCAATGGAGGTCATGGAATCCCCAGCATTGGTATTTTTTAAGAATAGGTTACACAAATACCTGTCAGGGATGATCTAGGTCAGTGTTTCTCAACCTATTTACTATTGTGGGCCACATATACAGCTCTCTGTATGTTATGTGGGCCATATCCACACAATATATATATTACCTATATTGCTTTGAGGATATCACAGGAGCCACTGCTGTTCCTTCCAGCCCTACATTTCTATGATTGATCTCCAAGGGAAATTTTCACATAAAGCAGCTATAGAAACAGGCCCAATGGGAACTTCCCAGTAAACTAAAGTATACCAAAAATATAGTGCAAGGAAACTAATTTATTATTATTATTATTATTTTATTTTAACATTTTAATATATAAAATACCAAGGAAGAGAAAGCATACAGCATGCAAAGCCCTTTACACCTTTGTACGATTACAAAATGGCTGGTGGGAGAACAGAGAGACACATTAACTAAAACTTCTCCAGGGCATGGAATTTTAAAAGCTATCCTGCATTTTAGAGAGCTGTGACATGGGTTGAAAGCCCAATTATCATCTTTTCTGAATCCAGAGAGAATGAGCTCTAAATTAAATATATATATCATAGCACTATTAAATATGCAGAGATTTCAGATTGCAAATATATAACACGCATATAAAATCTACATTAAAATAACATTAAGATTGCAGAGTCAAACATTAAAAAGTTAAGAAATGCCAGAATTAAAGTTGCTTGTGAAATGTCAGTTCAGCTCCCTGGTACATATACATTATAATAGTCTTTAATTACATAATCACATACTGCTGTTTCCACAGGACTCCTGCTTCATTCAGTGAACAGAACTGATGGTGCTCACTTTATGAACAGCTATTCAATATTTTGTTTTATCCTCATTGTCTAGTGGGTCTGTTACAGGAGGAGAAGGTTCTGTGTCCTAAGGTGTAAAAGGAGATTAGACTAGATGATCACGATGGTAACTTCTGGCCTTAAAGTATATGAGTCTATATCTCTAAGCCTTATTTACTGCACACTGTTGAAATCCTGCTCCGAAGATAGACTTATGGGTTTCCACAGAGGCTTTTCTATGACACTTATCACAATAATATCTGAGTGATCCACAAACATTAATTTAGCCTCACAACAGATGGGGAGCTGTGGCACAGAGAGATCAAGGTCAAAAGTATCTCTAATTTTGGATTTCCAATTTGAGATGACTAGGACCTGATTTTTCGAAGAATATAGCATTAAATCTAACTGGATCACTTTATATTCTCAAAGCACAGCACCTATTGACTTCAGTTGCAGCTGTGACTGCACAGCACTTCAGAAAATCAGGCCCCAGGGTCTCAAGTTAGGCACCCAGAAAATAAGGAACACACAATTAGTGACCATCTGTGAAAAGTTTGGTTTAAGTGATTTGTTCAGTATCACAAAGGAACTCTGTAGGAGAAGCAGGGATAAAATCCAGTTCTCCAGGGAAGCATTCAGCTGACTTAACCATGAGACCCTACTTTCTCTTCCAACTTCTGCCGCAAATGAGGCAGGGGTCATTCAGATGACAGCCTCCTTCAGTACGCAACTCCGATTCATCCCAATGCACATTTGTGCTATGCAATGAAAGAGGCAATAGTCCCATAGAAAAAAATGGTATGTGAACATGTAATGAAACACTGCATCTTTATACACAAGGCGATCAAAATAAGGTTTCAAAGGCAATCTTACTTCTGACATTTCCTATCTTTTGAGTGCTTAGTGTTGCAACTTAAATAATGTTCTTTTAACATAGGTTTTATATGTGTAATGTCCTTTTAAAAAGAGTTTCTGTGAAAAAAAAACCCAGAAATTCCATCATATGACATCATACTGATACCCACATGGTCCATCAGCAGATCTAGAACTTTTAGATCCACCACTCAGACCTCTGACAGGGGAGTTAAGCGAGTAACTGGCAGCAGTAGTAGATTTTTATATTCTATATGGACCAGCTTTAGAAGGGGATGTCGCACATATTTTACCAGTGGGTTTCACTGATGTTTGCTAACAGCAGAGGAATGGTGAGTATCAGGAAACTTGGATTCTCTTCCAGGCTCAACAGAGGAGTGTATTCTAGTAGGCACAGCCTCTCCTGCCCACACAACCTTCCCAAGCTTGACTGCTGTGGCCACATATTTACAATTTGTCCTTATCCGAGTCCTGTCTCTTCCCCACCTCTGGCTCCTTGTCCCAGTCTCCTTGACCAGCCAGTCCCAATTCTCTGGCAATCCAGCAACTTGTCAGATCTCTCTCCCCTCTCCACTCATCTTGATCCTCCTCATACTGTTTTCTAGACTCAGTCTCTTTGTCCAGCCAGTCTGCCTCCCTTCAGCTCCTTGTCTCATTTCTGTTCCCCCCACCCAGTCAACTTACTCCCAGTCCTCCTGCATTTCCCTTACTGGTTCCAGTCCCTGTATTTTTGCCCAACCATTTCCAGCCTGACCTTCACTCCAGCTCCCAGCCGCAGCCTTCCCCACCATTGGCTCCCACAGCCCAGCCTCCTTGCCCAATCAGTCCCAGCCTTTCCTTATCCCCAACTGCCAGTCCTAGTTTCTTTCCCCACTCAATCATAGTCTCTACCCTCCACAACTGGGAGCTCAGTCAGGATGGAATCTGTGGCAATTTTAGTGCTAAAATCAAAGAAGTCTCTACCAAGCATGTGGAAAATCGTCACTTTTAAGAGTCTTATAACTTGGCCAAATATTGTCAGATTTTTCATAGGGATGGCAAAAGGCATATTCCTGACACAATGGAGACCCTTTCTCTTGCCAAATTTTAAGTTCCTGCCCCAATTCATGGTGTCATAATAGCTTTCCAAAGGAAAGGTCAACTCTGGGGGAAAACAACATATATTTCTCTAGTCTCATTCTTGAAAATGACTTAAACCATTTTCGTTACAGGTTTTTGTTGTTTGTTTTTGTTTTTTTTTTGTCTTAAGTAGACAGCTGGATTAGAAAATGTAAGTCTGAATGTTTAAAGTTTGACAAAGTGATAAGCAACTGAAAACCAGGTGTTATACTGGGAAGTATTTGGCAAATTTAATAATAGCTGATAATACCAGCCCTGCCTGTTATATGTTTATGTCAGTGATTTCTTACTTTTGTGTTTTTCTTTCTCTTTCAGGTTATTCCAGTTATTTCAGTTACTGAGTCAGTTGGAATTGTGTGTCTGTGGACCAAGGGGAGTTAACAAACAAGAGTTTGAGGGAGGGAGTCATAATATAATCATTATGGTTAGAAAGGGCCGCATCGCCAGTGCCAACACTGCTCCTGTCTCCTCCTCTTGCGCCTGTATCCAGACAGACAGCCTAACCATAGATGCCTCTACTCAGATCCTGGTGGATTTGTAGAGTCTGTGGCCTGCATTTCCCACTCACAGAAAGCCAGGACCATCCAGTGCAAAAGGTGCCTGCTGGTGGAATCTCTCAGGAAGTAGGAGGGAGAGCTACAGGAGGAGGTGGCTAAGCTGAGGAGTATCCATGCCCACGAGGAATTCTTTGACCGTATTCATATGGAGACATCCAAGGCTGAGGAAGCTATGTGTCATGCCACCAGGGAAGGAGGATATGGCTCTGTCATAGGGAGGATACTGGCTGCTGGTTACTTCTGGCAGCAGGCAGTGCTCCTGTCATAAACAGATAGTTAAGTGTTAATAGAACAAGAGTACTTCATGTCTCTTTTGACTGTAAAGGGTTAACAAGTTCAGTGAGCCTGGCTGTCACCTGACCAGAGGACCAATCAGGGGACAGGATACTTTCAAATCTTGAGAGAGGGAAGTTTTTGTGTGTGCTGTTAGTGTTTGGTTGTTGTTCTCTCTGGGTTCTGAGAGTGACCAGACGGGCAACCAGGTTTCTCTCCAATCTCCATGATACAGGTTCTTATAGATTCAATATAGTAAGTACTAGGTGATAAGGCGAGTTAGGCTTATGTTTGTTTTCTTTATTTGCAAATGTGTATTTGGCTGGGAGGAGTTCAAATGTGTATTTGGCTGGAAGGAGTTCAAATTTGTATTTTGTTGAAAGGATTTTAATTTGTACTTGTATACTTAGGCTGGGAGGGTATTCCCAGTGTCTCTAGCTGAAAGACCCTGTAACATATTCCATCTTAAATTGACAAAGATAATCATTACTGTTTTTTCTTTCTTTAATTAAAAGCTTTTCTTGTTTAAGAACCTGATTGTTTTTTTATTCTGGTGAGACCCCAGGGAAAGTCTGGGAGGGGGAGAGAAAAGGAGGGGGGAAGATGAATTTTCCTCTCTGTTTTAAGATTAAAGGAGTTTGAATCGCAGTAATCTTCCAGGGTAACCTAGGGAGGGGAAGCCTGGGAGAGGTAACGGTGAGGGAAAGGGTTTACTTTCCTTGTGTTAAGATCCAGAGGGACTGGGTCTTGGGGGTCCCCAGGCAAGGTTTTGGGGGGACCAGAGTGTACCAGGCACTGGAATTCCTGGTTGGTGGCAGCTCTACAAGTACAAGCTGGTAATTGAGCTTAGAGGAATTCATGCTGGTACCCCATCTTTTGGACACTAAGGTTCAGAATGGGGAATTATACCATGACAGCTCCACCCCTACTCCCAACCCACCCACCATGATGATAGAAAACCAATATGCTGCCCTGGCATCGAGCAATAAGAAATCACCCCCAACAATGGAGGAGGAGAAGCCATGTACCCCCAAGGCTTGGAGGATCGGAGCCACCACTACCATGAGGAAAAGTAGGGTAGTGGTGGTTGGTGACTTTCTTCTGAGGGGGGTGGAGGCACCCATTTGTTGCCCTGACATGACATCCTGGGAGATATGCTGCCTGCCAGGGGCCCATATCTGAGACATTATGGAGGGATTGTAGAGGATCATCCAGCCCTTTGACTACTACCCCATGTACTCATCCATGTGGCACTACTCATACTGAGAAGTATGACCTTCAGCAGATCAGAAGTGACTACAGGGCTCTGGGAGTATGACTGAGGGAATTGGAAGCACAGGTGGTGTTCTCTTCGATTCTTCTGGTCAAGGGTAGGGGCCCAGGCAGAGACAGATGCATCCTGGAGGTGAATGCCTGGCTGCGAAGCTGGTATCACCAGAAGGGCTTCAGTTTCTTTGACCGTGGGATGCAGTTCCAGGAAAAAGGACTGCTAAACAGAGATTGGGTCCACCTATCGAGGCAGGGGAAAAGCACATTTGGATACAGACTGGCTAACCTAGTGAGGAGGGCTTTAAACTAAGTTTGAAGGTGGCAGGTGACCAAAGCCCACAGGTAAGTCAAAAACACAGAAACTTGGGAGAAGGGTCAGAATTTGGGAGCAGAATATGGCTGTTATAGCAGGGATAAAGGAGAGACAACACAGAACTGGAGGAAAAATCAAATCAGTATCTTAGATGTCTGTATACTAATGCAAGAAGTATGGGGAATAAGCAAGAAGAACTCAAAATGCTAGTAAATAAACAAAACTATGACATAATTGGCATCACAGAGACTTGGTGGAATAAGGCACATGACTGGAATATTGGTATAGCAAGATACAGCTTGCTCAGGAAAGACAGGCAGGGGAAAATGGAGGAGGTGTTGCTTTATATATTAAAAATGTATACACTTGGACTGAGGTGGAGATGGAATAGGAGACAGAGTTGCTGAAGGTCTCTGGGTAAGGATAAAAGACATAAAAAACATGTGTGATGTCATGATAGGGCTCTGCTACAAAAACAACAAGGAGTCTGTTTGCACCTTAAAGACTAACAGATTTATTTAGGCATAAGCTTTCATGGGTAAAAAACCCAATTCTTTAGATGCATGGAGTGAAAATTACAGATACAGACATTGTTATACTGACACTTAAAGAGAAGGGAGTTACCTTAGAAGTGGAGAACCAGTGTTGACAGGGCCAGCACAATCAGAGTGGATGTAGTTCACTCCCAATAATAGATGAGGAGGTGTCAATTCCAGGACAGGAAAAGTTGCTTCTGTAATGAGCCAGCCACTCCCCATCCCTATTCAAGCCCAAATTAATGGTGTTAAATTTGCAAATGAATTTTAGTTTTGCAGTTTCTCTTTGAAGTCTGTTTCTAAAGGTTTTTTGTTCAAGTATAGCTATTTTTAAATCTGTAATAGAATGTCCAGGAAGACTGAAGTGTTCTCCTACTGGCTTTTGTATGTTACCATTCCTGATGCCTGATTTGTGTCCATTTATTCTTTTATGTAGAGACTGTCCAGTTTGGCCAATGTACCTGGCAGAGGGGCATTATTGACATAAAATGGCATATATCACATTAGTAGATGTGCAGGTGTGTCATAAACAGATGGTTAAGGGTTAATGTCTCTTTTACCTGTAAAGGGTTAAGAAGTTCAGTGAACCTGGCTGACACCTGACCAGAAGACTAATGGGGGGACAAGATACTTTCAAATCTTGGTGGAGGGAAGTCTTTGTTTGCGCTGTTTGTTTTGTTTGTTGTTCGCTCTTGGGGCTAAGAGGGACCAGACGTACACCCAGGTTTTCTCCAATCTTTCTGAATCAGTTTTTCATGTTTCAAAATAGTAAGTAATTGCCAGGAAAGGCGGATTAGTCTTATGTTCGTTTTCTTAACTTGTAAATGTGTATTTTGCTGGAAGGATTTTTACCTCTGTTTGCTGTAACTTTGAATCTCAGGCTGGGGAGAGGGGGGAAGTCCCTCTAGTCTATATGAATCTGAATACCCTGTTAGCATTTACCATCCTGATTTTACAGAGATAATTTTTACTTTTTCTTTCTTTTATTAAAAGCTTTCTTTTTTAAGAACCTGAGTAATTTTTTCCCTTGTTTTAAGACCCAAGGGGATTGGGTCTGAACTCACCAGGGATTGATGAGGGGAAAAGGAGGAAGGGAATGGTTAATTCCTCTTTGTTTTAACATCCAAGGAGTTTGAATCTGTATAGCTTCCCAAGGCAACCCAGGGAGGGGAAAGTCTGGGGGGGGAGAAGGGGGGATGGTTTATTTCTCCTTGTTTTAAGACCCAAGGGGTCTGGGTCTTGGGTTCCCCAGGGAAGGTTTTGGGGGAACAGGAAGTGTGCCAAATACTATATTTTTGACTGGTGGCAGCGTTATCAGATCTAAGCTAGGAATTAAGCTTAGAAGGGTCCATGCAGGTCCCCACTTTTTGGACGCTAAAGTTCAAAGTGGGGAAAAGACCTTGACAAGGTGAATGACTCTCTGATGGAGTGGCTAATGTGGTTGGGTCCTCTGATGGTGTCACTAGAGCAGATATGGGGACAGAGTAGGCAACTAGATTTGTTAGAGGGATTGGTTCTGGGGTTAGTGTTTGAGTAGTGGGGTATAGTTGCTGGTGAGTATTTGCTTCAGATTGGGGGGTTGTCTGTAAGCGAGGACTGGCCTACCTCCCAAGGTCTGTGAGAGTGAGGGATAGCTTTCCAGGATAGGTTGTAGATCACTGAGGATGTGCTGGAGATGTTTTAGCCGGGGGTTGTATGTAGTGGCCAGTGGTGTTCTGTTATTTTCCTTGTCAGGCCTGTCCTGTAGTAGGTGACTTCTGGGTACTGGTCTCGCTCTGTAAATCTGTTTCCTCACTTCCCCAGGTGAGTACTGTAGTTTTAAAAATGCTTGATAAATATCTTGTAGGTGTTTGTCTCTGTCTGAGGGATTGGAGCAAATTCGGCTGTATCTTAGGGCTTGGTTGTAGACAATGGATGGTGTGATGTGTCCTGGAGGGAAGCTGGAGGCATGTAGGTAAGTATAGCGGTCAGTAGTTTTCTGGTATAGGGTGGTGTTTATGTGACCATCACTAATTTGCATTGTAGTGTCCAGGAAGTGGATCTCTTGTGTGGATTAGTCCAAGCTGAGGTTGATGGTAGGGTGGAAATTGTTGAATTCGAGGTGGAATTCTTCAAGGGCCTCCTTCCCGTTGGTCCATATGATAAAGATGTCATCAATGTAGTGCAAATAGAGGAGGGGCACTAGGGGATGACAGCTGAGGAAGTGTTGTTCTAAATCAGCCATAAAAATGTTGGCATTCTGTGGGGCCATGCAAGTACCCACAGCAGTGCCGCTGACTTGAAGGTATAAGTTGTCTCCAAATTTGAAATGGTTGTGGGTGAGGACAAAGTCACAAAGCTCAGCCACCAGGTGTGCCGTGGCCTCATCAGAGATACTGTTCTTGACAGCTTCTAGTTCATCTTCATGTGGAATATTGGTGTAAAGAGCTTCTACATCCATGGTGGCCAGGATGGTGTTCTCAGGAAGAACACCAATGTATTTTAGTTTCCTCAGGAAGTTGGTGGTGTCTCAAAGATAGCTAGAAATGCTGGTAGTGCAGGGTGTTAGAGAGTCCAAATAGCCAGACAATCCTGCTGTAAAAGTGTCAATGCTTGAGACGATGAGGCGTCCCGGGTTTCCAGGTTTATGGATCTTGGGTAGTAGATAGAATACCCCTAGTTGGGGCTGTGAGGGTATGTCCGAGTAGATTTGTTCCTGCGCTATAGCAGAGAGTTTTTTGAGCAGATGGTGTAGTTTATTTTGGTACTACTCAGTGGGATCAGAGAATAGTGGCCTGTAGTAGGTTGTGTTGGAGGGTTGCCTGGCAGCCTCCTGTTAATAATCCAACCTGTTCATTATGACTACAGCACCTGCTTTGTCAGCCCCTTTGATTATAATGTCAGAGTTGTTTCTGAGGCTGTGGATGACATGTGTTCTCTACAGCTGAGGTTGTGGGGTAAGTAATGCTGTTTGTTCACGTCTGTGCATGTCTGCGGAAGCAGTCTATGTAGAGGTCCAGTCTGTCATTTTGACTGTCAGGAAGAGGCCACACAGAATTATTCTTCTTATAGTGTTGTTTAGGAGGGTTCCTGTGGGTCAGTGCATTGTTCAGTGGTGTGTTGAAAATATTCCTGGAGTCGGAGACAATGAAAGTAGGCTTCCAGATCACCACAGAAATGTATCATGTTCATGGATGTGGTGGGGCAAAAAGAGAGTCCCTGAGATAGGAGAGACTCTTCTGCCGGGCTAAGTGTGTGGTTGGATAGATTAACAATATTCTTTGGTGAGTTAAGGGTACCACTCTTGTAGCCCCCTGTGGCATGTAGGAATTTATATAGTTTACTGTCCTTTATCCTGTGTAGAGAAGTGAAGTGTGCATTGTAAATGACTTGTCTCATTTTTGTAAAGTCCAGCCACCTGGAAGTTTGTGTGGAAGGTTGGTGTGACGGGGTAATGACTTATCGGCACGGAGCCTCCTGCTGATTGTCCAGGGAATTAGCTCTTTTCACTCAGGTGTGCCCTCTGCCAGCTGATGTCTCGCCTTCCACGGGCCCCCATGCTTCTCCCAGTGCCCTTTGCCCAGGGTTCTGCCCACTGTAGTACCTCCTCTGTCTGAGTCTCCCCACCCAGGGGAACCCTCAACCCTCTATCCCAACCTAGCTTCAGTGGCTACTGCCAGTCATCATCTAGCCCCTGCTCCCTGAAGTCTATAAACCACTCATCATCGGCAGGGGGAGGGGGCTGGACCAGCTGCCTCTGCATATTCCTGAGCTGCCCCTCTGCAGCCCTAGTACCCTTGTGGGCCCTCAACTCAGCTGCAGCCTGGGGTTTTGCAAGACTGGAGCTCCCTCTGCCCTTCCCCAGCACTGCTCTACCTCAGGTACCCTGCTTAGCTCCCAGGCTGTCAGGTCCTCCTCTCTCAAAAGGCTAGAGAGTCTCTGTCTTAGCCTCTGGCTCTCAGCCCTCTTATAGGGCCAGCTGTGGCCTGATTGAGGCATGGTTCCACCTGTGGCAGCTTCCCCCAATCAGCCTCTATTTTCTTCTCTGCAGCCCTCTCCCAGGGCTGTTTTATGCCCTTCAGGGCAGGAACAGGGTGACTACCCTGCTGCAGTTGGTTTTGTATGAGAGTCTCCAGTTTTGAGAGGTCATTCTTGATATTCTCCTGTCTGCTGTACAGGATGCTGATCAGGTGGTTCCTCAGTTTCTTTGAGAGTGTGTGGCACAGTCTCTCACCATAGTCAGTGTAGTATGTCGATTGTAATGGATTTTTTACCTTCAGTCATTTGGTATGATGTCCATCTGTGGGCACTTGGAGAGGAAGATGATGTCTGTCTGTATCTATGTGAGTTTTTTGATGAAGTTGATGGATTTCCACTCCACACAGCTAAATTCAGTGCCTTGCATGATGTCAAGTGTCAGAGGGTAGCTGTGTTAGTCTGTATCAAAAAAAACAACAAGGGGTCTGGTGGCTTAAAGAATAACAGATTTATTTGGGCATAAGATTTCTTGGGTAAAAAACCCACTTCTTCAGATGCATGGAGTGAAAATTACAGATGCAGACATTGTTATATTGACACATGAAGAGAAGATCTACGACAGACCACCTAACCAGGAGGACAACCAATAAACAACCAACAAAATCATCCAAAGCACAGGACTTGGGGAATTTCAACTGCTCAGACATCTGCTGGGAAAATAACACAGCAGGACACAGATTATCCCACAAGCTCTTGGAAAGTATTAGAGATAATTTTTTTTTATTTCAGAAAGTGGAGTAAGCAACTAGGAGAGAGGCTGTTCTAGATTTGATTTTGACAAATAAGGATGAACTGGCTGAGAATTTGAAAGTGGAAGGCAGCTTGGGTGAAAGTGATCATGAAATGATAGAGTTCATGATTCTCAGGAATGGTAGGAGGGAGAAGAGAAACATTAAGAAAATGGATTTCAAGAAGGCAGACTTTAGCAAACTCAGGGAGTTGGTAGGTAAGATCCCATGAGAAGAAAGTCTAAGGGAAAAAACAACTGAAGACAGTGGGCAGTTTTTTAAGGAGACATTATTAAAGGCATAAGAGCAAACTATCCCACTGCATAGGAAATATAGGAATTATGGCAAGAGACCACCCTGGCTTAACCAGGAGATCTTCAATGATCTAAAAAGCTAAAAAGAACCCTACAAAAAGTGGAAACTATGTCAAATTACAAAAGATGAATATAAACAAATAACATAAGTTTGTAGAGACAAAATTAGAAAGGCCAAGGCACAAAACAAGATCAAACTAGCTAAAAACATAAAGGGTAACAAGAAAACATTCTACAAATACATTAGATGCAAGAGGAAGACCAAGGGCAGGGTAGGACCGTTACTCAATGAGGGGGCAAAAATAATATCAGAAAATGTGGAAATGGCAGAGATGCTTAATGTCTTCTTTGTTTCGGTTTTCACCAAGAAGTGTGATGGTGATTGGACATCTAACATAGTGAATGCTTGTGAAAATGAGGTGGGATCAGAGGCTAAAATGGGAATAGAACAAGTTAAAAATTACTTAGACAAATTAGATTTCTTCAATCACCTGAGACTGATGAAATGCAACCTAGAATACTCAAGGAACTGACTGAAGAGATATCTGAGCCATTAGCGATTATCTTTGAAAAGTCATGGAAGACGGGAGAGATTCCAGAAGACTGGAAAGGGCAAAGATTGTGCCAAACTATAAAAAGGGAAATAAGGACAACCCAGGGAACTGCAGAGTAGTTAGCTTACCTTCTGTACCTGGAAAGATAATGGAGCAAAGAATTAAGTGATTTGCAAACGGTCTAGAAGATAATAAGGTGATAAGTAATAGTCACCATGGATTTGTCAAGAATAAATCATGTCAAACCAACCTGAAAACTTTCTTTGACAGTGTAACAGGCCTTGTGGATGGGGGGAAGTGGTAGATGTGGTTTATCTTGACTTTAGTAAAACTTTTGATACTGTCTTGAGTGATCTTCTCAAACAGACTAGGGAAATGCAACCTAGATGGAGCTACTATAAGTTGGATTTAAAACTGGTTGGAATGTCATTACCAAAGAGTAGTTATCAGTGGTTCACAGTCATGCTGGAAGGGCATAATGAGTGCGGTCCTGCAGGGATCAGTTCTGGGTTTGGTTCTGTTTAATATCTTCATCAGTGATTTAGATAATGGCATAGAGAGTACACTTATAACATTTACAGATGGATTGTAAGTGCTTTGGAGGATAGGATTAAAATTCAAAATGACATGGACAAACTGGAGAAATGGTCTGAAGTAAATAGGAATAAATTCAGTAAGGACAAATGTAAAGTACTCCAGTTAGGAAGGAACAATCAGTTGCACACATACAAAATGGGAAATGACTGCCTAGGAAGGAGTATTGTGGAAAGGGATCTGGGGGACATAGTGGAACATAAGCTAAATATGAGTAAACAGTGTAACACTGTTGCAAAAAAAAAAAGCAAACATCATTCTGTGTTGTATTAACAAGAGTGTTGTAAGCAAGACATGAGCAGTAATTCTTCCGCTCTACTCTGCACTGATTAGGCCTCAACTGGAGTATTGTGTCCAGGTCTGAGTGCCACATTTCAGGAAAGATGTGGATAAATTGGAGAAAGTCAGAGAAGAACAACAGAAACTATTAAAGGTGTAGAAAACATGACCTATGAGGGAAGACTGAAAAAATTGGGTTTGTTTAGTCTGGCAAAGAGAAGAGTAAGATGGAACATGATTACAGTTTTCAAGTTCATAAAAGGTTGTTACAAGGAGAAGGGAGAAGAATTGTTCTTCTTAGCCTCTGAGCATAGGACAAGAAGCAATGGGCTTAAATTGCAGGAAGGGAGGTTTAGCTTGGACATTAGGAAAAACTTTCTAATTGTCAGGGTAATTAAGCACTGGAATATATTGCCTAGGGAGGCTGTGGAATCTCTATCATTGGAGATTTTTAAGTGCAGGTTAGACAAACACCTCTCAGGAATGGTCTAGATCAGGGATCGGCAAACTTTGGCACACGGCCTATCAGGGAAATTCACTGGTGGACTGGGACAGTTTGTTTACCTGCAGCATCTGCAGGTTTGGCCAACTGCAGCTCCCACTGGCCGCAGTTCACCATTCCAGGCCAATGGGGGCTGCGGGAAGCAATGTAGGCTGAGGGATGTGCTGGCTGCCGCTTCCCGCAGCCCCCATTGGCCTGGAACAGCAAAACTCGGACAGTAAGAGCTGCAATTGGCTGAACCTGCAGACGCTGGAGGTAAACAAACTGTCCCAGCCTGCCAGCAGATTTCCCTGATGGCCACATGCCAAAGGTTGTCAATCCCTCGTCTAGATAATACTTAGTCCTGACATGAGTGCGGGGGACTGGGGTAGATGACTTCTCAAGGTTCCTTCCTGTCCTATGATTCTAAGTTTTCATTGTTTCTTATGGAAAAAGAAAGAGAGAGAGAATGTTTTTGTCCTCTTACTAAGGTGTACATGCAAAATACTTGTTTCAGAACTCTTTCAGAGGTACAGGTATTACAGGACTATGACTAAACTATAACTAATCTCTGAAGAATTACATGGCACTTAAGTATAAAATATGTTATTTTTTTACAGAAAGTATGTTTAGTTCTCTTTAAATGACAATTTAGTTTCAGTAATCTTAAATTTTGTATTTCACTTGCTTTGAATTATCTTTGTGGACACTGGAGCTATTGTTTTCTTGAACAAAAAAGGAAACTGATATGTTAGAAGCTGAATAACTAGTTGATCATTGTGTAATTTTGATCACATAAAGCTAATTATTCTATGTTATACACACCTATGCTTTACTGTCATAATGTGCATAGTGAAAATCTAATCCTAAAAGTTGGTAGAGGCTAATGGCTTGTATAAAATAGCATCAGCAGCATTGTTAAGCCATTATTCTACACTTACAGATCACGTAATATCACGTGGATATTTTAGTCATTCCTGAATCTGGTCCTCCAATCCAGGTTAGGGGTTGTTATTAGAAATAAAGTCTGATTCCACCATCAGTGGCAAATATCTCCTCCTGAGAGGACTTTTCCAACACAGTATTTGAACATATATCTCATTGTGGTCCCATTGCAGTCAATGGGACTAGTCATGTTAATAAACTGATCCTAAACAGGATTGAGCTGGGTGATCTTCTATGGACTGTATTATGAAGGAGTCAGACCAGGTGGTCAGTGTAGTCTTATCTGGCTTCCAATTTGGCGTCCTCTTTTCTCTCATTATATTATAAAAAAATGACTAACACTGCCAGGGTTTGCAATAAGAGTCAACTGGTGCACATCAAGTGGTTGAAAGCACAAGGAAAAAAGGCCTTGTGCTTTACAACATACATAAGGCACACATGGACTGCTAAGGCTATTGCTATAGTAATGCCATAATGCATTTTGCTTTGAGTGTTTTTGAAAATCTGTCGGCTCTGAAATTTTGTTGGTGAATGTGGGCCTCAGTGCTGGCAATAATTCATATGTTTATGTGTGGCTTTGTTGCACTTGTAAAAAGATTGACTTATCTGGATACACTTGAATGAACAGCACTAAAGAATGATGCATCATTTTGAGGTTTCCAGACTCATTCCATTTCTTCTGATTAAAGATCTATAGAACAGCATAAATGGCAAGCAATATACTCGAGTGTATTGTACAAACCCCTTAAATTAACAATTAGCACTTCAGAAATAAAGAGATTTCTCTCAAGACAACACATCTCTATTTCTCTGGAAAATCTATGGGTATGTCTACACTACAGGATTATTCTGATTTTACAGAAACCGTTTTTTTAAAACAGATTGTATAAAGTCGAGTGCATGCGGCCACACTAAGCACATTGATTTGACGGTGTGCGTCCATGTATCGAGGCTAGTGTCGATTTCCGGAGCTTTGCACTTTGGGTAGCTATCCCATAGCTATCCCATAGTTCCCACAGTCTTCCCCACCCATTGGAATTCTGGGTTGAGATCCCAGTGCCTGATGGGGCAAAAAACACTGTCACTGGTGGTTCTGGGTACAGCCTTACCCCTCCCTCCGTGCAAGTAGCAGACAACCGTTTCGCGCCTTTTTCCCTGGGTGAACTGTGCAGATGCCATAGCACGGCAAGCATGGATCCTGCTCAGCTCAAGACAGCAATCATGGACGTTGTAAACACCTCCGCATTCTCGTGCAGTCAATGCTGAACCAGGACCTGCAAAACCAGTCGAGGAGGAGGCAGCTATGGCAGCGCGGCGACGAGAGTGATGAGGACATGGACAAAGAATTCTCTCAAACCGCAGGCCCCTGCACTTTGGAGATCATGCTGGTAATGGGGCAGGTTCTAGCCATTGAATGCCGATTTTGGGCCTGGGAAACAAGCACAGACTGGTGGGATGGCATAATGTTGCAGGTGTGGGACAATTCCCTGTGGCTGTGAAACTTTTGCATGCGTAAGGGCACTTTCATAGAACTTTGTGACTTCCTTTCCCCTGCCCTGAAATGCCAGAATACCAAGATGAGAGCAGCCCTCACAGTTGAGAAATGAGTAGCAATAGCCCCTGGAAGCTTGCAATGCCAGACAGCTACCGGTCAGTCGGGAATCAATTTGGAGTGGGAAAATCTACTGTGGGGACTGCTGTGATGCAAGTAGCCAAAGCAATCATTAAGCTGCTGCTACGAAAGGTTGTGACTCTGGGAAATGTGCAGGTCATAGTGGATGGCTTTTCTGCAATGGGATTCCCTAACTGTGGTGGGGCAATAGATGGAACACATATCCCTATCTTGGCTCCGGAGCACCAGGGCACCCAGTACATAAACCACAAGGGGTACTTTTCCATGGTGCTGCAAGCACTGGTGTATAACAAGGGACGTTTCACCAACATCCATGAGGGATGGCCGGGAAGGGTTCATGATGCTCATGTCTTTAGGAACATTTCTCTGTTTAAATGGCTGCAGCAAGGGAATTACTTCCCAGACCAGAAATTAACAGTTGGGGATGTTGAAATGCCTGTTGTTATCCTGGGGGACCCAGCCTACCCCTTGATGCCATGTCTCATGAAGCCATACACAGGCAGCCTGGACGGTAGTCAGGAGTTGTTCAACTGCAGGCTGAGCAAGTGCAGAATGGTGGTAGAATGTGCATTTCGCCGTTTAAAGGTGCGCTGGCGCACATTACTGACTCACTCAGACCTCAGCCAAACCAATGTCCCCATTGTTATTGCTGCTTGCTGTGTGCTCCACAATCTCTGTGAGAGTAAGGAGGAGACCTTTATAGCAGGGTGGGAGGTTGAGGCAAATCACTTGGCCGCTGATTAAGCGCAGCCAGACACCAGGGCGATTAGAAGAGCACATCAGAAAGCGGTGCACATCAGAGAAGCTTTGAAAACCAGTTTCATCACAGGTCAGGGTACAGTGTGACTGTTGTGTTTGTTTCTTCTTGATGAATCCCCCCTCCCTTGATTGACTCATTCCCTGTAAGCCACCCACCATCCCCCTTCGATTACCGCTTGCTTCCTAAGAAAATAAAGTCACTCTTGTTTAAAAATCATGTATTCTTTAATTAATTAATTATAAAAAGAGGGAGAGAACTGACAAGGTAGCCCGGGTGGGGTTTGGGAGGAGGATAGGAGGGAAGAAAAAGGCCACTAAAAAAATTTCAAAATAATGACAGCCTTTAGGTTGGGCTGTCCACTGGGGTGGAATGGGCAGGTGCACGGAGCCTCCCCCCACGCGTTCTTAGTCGTCTGGTGGGTGAGGAGGCTAAGGAACATGGTGAGGGGGGAGGGCGGTTATACAGGGGCTGCAGCGGCACTCTGTGATCCTGCTGCTGTTCCTGAAGCTCCACCAGATGCCAGAGCATGTCGGTTTGATCACGCAGCAGCCCCAGCGTTGCATCATGCCTCCTCTGATCTTCCTGCTGCCACCTCTCATCTCAAGCGTCTCTCCTCTCCTCACGTTCACTGGCATCTTTCCTGTACTTTGATACCATGTCCTTCCACTTATTCAGATGAGCTCTTTCATTGCGGGTCACTTCCATGATTTCTGAGAACGTTTAGTCTTGCATCTTTTTTTTCCGCTGCCTTATCTGAGATAGCCTTCGAGATGGAGGAGGGAGACTTGAACAAGCTGAGGAGCAGCCCGTCCTCTGCAGCCAGGGCAGGGCCGCACTACCTGCTCCGCCTTGGGGGTGGTGGCCGCTGACCGCGGAAGAGCGGCAGGAGCCGGTAGTGTGGCCCTTCCCCAGCTGCAGAGGATGAGCCACTCCTCCTCGGCTTGTCCCCGCTGCTATCCCGCAGGCAGTGGCCACCCCCAGGCGGGAGCCGGTAGCACGGCCCTGCCCTGGCTGCAGAGGATGGGGGGGACGTGATGCCCGGGTGGGCTGCTCCTCCTTGGTTGTGATCTTCTTAACCCTTTACAGGCAAAAGAGGAATTCACCCTTAACTGTATGTTTATGACACACTCTAAAAGTTTATCAGATGTCACTGCTCAATCTGATGGGGACCCTAGTAAGCCAAAGTTCTTCCAGCCCTTCTGGAAGGGTTGCGTTTTTGGTCAGAAGGACTTGTCTGTTTGCTGAATCAAAAGAAGTCCCTGAGTTAGTTTAAATGTAGACTTTTTATGCCAAACATCCTTTCTTAGTCAGTTGGTCTCTGGAAAACCTAGTTTGAACTGGTTTATGCAAACGTCCTCAGGCATGGTACCTCTCTGGAGGTCTTTACAACCTGAGTGATTCACCTTAAATCACCATCCACTGCTTTTAGTTCCTGAAGGAGCTGTGGTATCATTCCCTCTCATTCTCCTCCACTGCCCCAAGTTGCATACAGTCCCTGGCCCACAGTGATACATAAACCATTCATAAGCTTAATACAGTATGTATCCCCAGAGATACTGCACCAGGTGGCATCATATGTCATAACAATGTAGTATGATATTAGTCTCTTTTGTAGCTCCATCATATTTTTGACACATTCACTTTGTGATTCACTGTAATCCCCAGATCCTTTCCAGTGGTACTACTGTCTAGCTAGTTATTCCTCATTTTGTAATTATGCATTTGATTTTTCATTCCCAAGTATAGTACTTTGCACTCTTTATTGAATTTCATCTGCTGATTTCAGACCAATCCTCCAATTTATCAAGGGCATTTCAAATTCTAATCCTGTCCTCCAAAGTGCTTTCAACCCCTTCCAGCCTGGTGTCATCTGCAAATTGCCTAAGTGAACTTTCGACTCCACTATCCAATTGATTTATGAAAATATTGATTAGTGCTGGACCCCTGTGGGACCTGCTGGACACATTTCCCCACTTTGAAAGTGTATCATTGATAACCATTCATAGACTCATAGACTCATAGACTCATAGGTCAGAAGGGACCAATCTGATCATCTAGACTGACCTCCTGCACAAGGCAGGCCACAGAACCCCACCCATCCAATTTTATAACAACCCCTATCCCAGGACCGAGTTATTGAAATCCTCAAAAATGGTTTGAAGACCTCAAGCTGCAGGGAAACCACCAGCAAGCGACCCGTGCCCCATGCTGCAGGGGAAGGCGAAAAACCTCCAGGGCACCTGCCAATCCGCCCTGGAGGAAAATTCCTTCCCGACCCCAAATATGGCGATCAGCTAAACCCTGAGCATGTGGGCAAGAGTCACCAGCCAGCACCCAAGAAGGAATTCTCCGCAGCAACTCAGTACCCATCGCATCCAACATCTCCCCGCAGACCATTGAGCAGACCTGTCTGGTGGTAATTCAAGATCAATTGCCCAAATTAACGATCCTATCATAACATCCCCTCCATATACTTATCAAGCTTTGTCTTAAAGCCAGGAAAGTCTTTTGCCCCTACTACTTCCCTCGGAAGGCTATTCCAGAACTTCACTCCCCTAATGGTCAGAAACCTTCGTCTAATTTCAAGTCTAAACTTCCTAATATCCAGTTTATACCCATTCGTCCTCGTGCCTACATTAGTACTAAACTTAAATAATTCCTCTCCCTCCCTAACGTTAACCCCCTTGATATATTTATATAGAGCGAGCATATCCCCCCTCAGCCTTCTTTTGGCCAGGCTAAACAAGCCAAGCTCTTTGAGTCTCCTTTCATAAGGCAGTTTTTCCATTCCTCAGATCATCCTCGTAGCCCGTCTCTGAACCTGTTCCAGTTTGAATTCATCCTTCTTGAACATGGGACACCAGAACTGCACACAGTATTCCAGATGGGGTCTCACCAACGCCTTATATAACGGTACTAACACCTCCTTGTCCTTGCAGGAAATACCCCGCCTGATGCATCCCAAAATTGCATTTGCTTTTTTAACAGCCGTATCACATTGGCGACTCATAGTCATCCTGCTATCAACCAGTACCCCAAGGTCCTTCTCCTCCTCCGTCGCTTCCAACTGATGCGCCCCCAACGTATATCCAAAATTCTTATTATTAATTCCTAAATGCATGACATTGCACTTTTCACTGTTGTATTTCATCCTATTTCTATTACTCCAGTTTACAAGGTGGTTCAGATCTTCCTGAATAGTATCCCTGTCCTTCTCCGTGTTAGCAATACCCCCCAGCTTCGTGTCATCCGCAAACTTTAGTAGCACATTCCCGCTCTTTGTGCCAAGGTCAGTAATAAAAAGGTTAAATAAGATCGGTCCCAAAACCGATCCTTGAGGGACTCCACTGGTGACCTCCTTCCAGCCCGACAGTTCACCTTTCAATACGACCCTCTGGAGTCTCCCCTTTAACCAGTTCCTTATCCACCTTACAACTTTCATATTCACTCCCATCTTTTCCAATTTAACTAACAGCTCCCCGTGCGGAACCGTGTCGAACGCCTTACTGAAATCTAGGTAAATTATATCTACCGCATTTCCTTTATCTAAGTAATCCGTCACCTTCTCAAAGAAGGAGATCAGATTGGTTTGGCACGATCTACCTTTAGTAAATCCGTGTTGCAATTCGTCACAATTACCATTGACCTCTATGTCCTTAACTACTTTCTCCCTTAAAATTTTTTCCAAGACCTTACATACTACAGACGTCAAGCTAACAGGCCTATAATTACCCGGATCGCTCTTATTCCCTTTCTTAAAAATAGGAACTACATTAGCAATCCTCCAGTCATACGGCACAACCCCAGAGTTTATCGATTGCTTAAAAATTATCGCTAACGGGCACGCAATTTCATTCCTTGATTACTGTCCTCCAACCAGTTTTTCACCCACTGTTTCACCTACCTGCACATGTCTGAGCCATAGAAGGCAGGTCAAGCACATACTTGGCTAAAATAATGTAGAAATATCTTGTGGTTAATCTGAAGACCAGAAATACAATATTTTCTTCTTTGCCAAAGGAGTGACTCAGTTATAGGTCAGAAGGAGGAATGTGCTCATGCCATCCAGCAAAAGTAATAGTTTCAGCCAGATATCTAAGCACTGGGACAGAGGCTGGGTGAGAAGCTGAGGGTTAAGGTAAGTAAGCCATATTTAGCAGGTGCCCCCTGTGAGACTGAACTCAGGCCAGTGGGCCATTCAGGCTAGGCATAAGGAGCATACAGAAGCCTGTGCGGTTACAACTAAAGCTGAGTGATTTTTTTTGTTCAATCAAAACAACATTTAAGAAAAAATGTGCAGAAAAATGTTTCATACAACTTTTGTTTTCCACTTAAATTAGTTTTTAAAAAAGGTTTTCATTGAGCTTTTCATCTCCTGAGTTTTCCTTTTCCTCACCTCCTTTTCCCTCCTGGGGCAGGGAGAGAAAAAGGTAAAGAAGGAGAAAGAGGCAGGGTAGAGGGGTAACAACAAATTGAAAACCTTGGAGGCTTTTTTGGTTCTTGTTTCACCAGCAGAAAAACAAAAACAAACAAATAAAAACCCTGCTAAACATTTCAAATGTGATGAGATTTTTAGAATCCCTGACCCATCCTGCTCCTTGTCCCCTGAAACAGGGCTGCCCAGAGCAGGGAGCAAGTGGGGCAATTTGCCCCAGGCCCGGGGCTCTGCAGGGGCCCACAAGAGAGGCTGCGGCTTCTGCCCCAGCCCGACCCGACCCCATCTCTGCCCCTCTCCTGGAGCCTCAGCGCATCCAGGACCCTCCCTGAACAGCTGCAGAATGACTCTGGCGGGGCCTGAGCTCCACCCCGCTCAGAACCGCATGGTAAGGGGGCAGGGCTGCGAGCTCCAGGCTGAGTGGAGGAAGCTCACAGCCCCGCCCCCTTTACCATGCAGCTGTGAGTGGGATGGAGCTCAGGCCCTGCTGGAGCCACGCTGCAGCGCTGTTCGGGGACGGCCCTGGATGCAATGTGCTGAGGCTTTGGTGAGAGGGGAGCCAGGGGTAAGGGGCCGGGGAGACTTGCTAAGGGGCAGGGAGTATCAGGGACAGTCAGGGCACAGGGAGGAGGCAGAGGCTGAGGGGGCGGTCAGGAGACAGGGAATGGGGGCGGGGGTTGGATTGTGAGCATTCCAGGGGTCTGTCAGGACTCAATGGGTGGGGGAGTGGATAGGGGACAGGGAGGATGAGTGGGATCCCGGGGTGGTGGTGGCGTCTTTGGGGGATGGTGAGGGGACAAGGAGCAGGATGGGTTGGGGATTCTGAGGGGGGCAGTCTTGAGGGCAGGAAGTGGGTGGGGGTCGGATGGAGGCAGGGCCAGGCTGTTTGGGAGGCACAGCCTTCCCTACCCTGAAGCTCATTCAGCACTTTGAGGCTTCCAGAAGAGCCAAGCTGTTAGCTTTTCCGTTAGGGCTACCATCCCTTTCACTTCTCAAATGCTAAGTTATAGTCTATATTTAATTTCAGTGCCATAGGGAGATTCATGTCAGGGAAGGATAGCTTCATTTAAAATTAGACACTAGGGGAGGGATCACTTGAGAAGAGCAATATCCTTCCCAACCCTACGAAGGGAACCCCCCTCCCCTGCATTCCCTGAGGCTCCAGAGGGGTTAACTGAGCGGTTCTCAAACTTTTGCCCCGATGACCTCTTTCACATAGTAAACCTCTGAGTGCGGCCCCCCCCCTTATATAAAAAAGTGTTTTCAATTTATATTTAACATTATTATAAATGCTGGAGACAAAGTAGGGTTTGATGTAGAGGCTGACAGCTCACGACCCCCAGTAATAACCTCGTGACCCCCTGAGGTGTCCTGACCCCCAGTTTGAAAACCCCTGGATTAATTTAATTTTAGCACCCTGTGTCCATTCACATGCATGTGCTATTTTGAGCATTTCAGTTTTCACAACATAGGCTCATCCCAGATTTTGGAACAAGCTCAAATGCTCAGTTTGTGGAGTATGTATATAAGCTATACTATAGACAAACCCAGAGTAACCGTCTCCAGTTTGTGAAAGACCCCATGGAGCCAGTCTCTAGGAAGCAGATAAATGCATGGAGGTTAAGTCCATTAATGGCTATTAGCCAAGATGGGTAATGAATGGTGTTCCTAGCCTCTGTTTGTCAGAGTGGAGATGGATGGCAGGAGAGAGATCACTTGACTATTACCTGTTAGGTTCACTCCCTTTGGGGCACTTGGCATTGGCCATTGTCAGTAGACAGCATACTGAGCTGGATGGACCTTTGATTTGACCCAGTATGGCTGTTCTTTTGCTCTAACCTAAATGAACCCAAAGTTATGGAGACAGATATGAAGCCAGCAGAGTATCAGAAACCTAGAAAAATCTCTGACTGGATGGGCTCAGGCATTTGGTCACAAGCTGAGGTGGTTCAAAAGTTTTGGATTTTTTTAAGCGGAATTTTTTTGTTGTTTCTTTAAACAAACACAGCAAGCAGCAAATATTTGGCCACACACTTCTGAAACCCGAAACCATATTCAGGTTTTGGCAGGCTAATTTCAGCTTTTCAATTAAAAAAAAAACCACAACAAATTTTGAAGGAAAGCAGACATTGTCCGTGATTTTTTTCTGCTTTTTAAAAACCCCTAGTTTTCGAACCAAAAAATATTTTGATGGAAAATATTTGTCTAACCCTTTTAATGGGCTTTAGTGCCTTTTAGCACTAGCTGATGCTGAGAACCAGTGATACCTTATAAAGAAGTTTTCTCAAAACTAGGTTTGTGCTGAGATGCGGAAGATTTATTTTTCCCAGGGCCGCCCGTGAGGGGGAGCAAGTGGGGCAATTGGCCTGGGGCCCCACAGGGGCCCCCACGAGAATATAGTATTGCAATTTTTTTTATGGAAGAGGCCTCTGAAATTGCTTTGCCCCAGGCCCCCTGAATCCAATGGGCGGCCCTGCTAGGACAACCACCAATCCAATCCAACCTCCCCTTCTCTGCCCCCTCCCTGTCCCCTGACTGTCCCCGGGACTCCCTGCCCCTTAGCCAATGACCCAGCCGCTTACCTCTGGCTCAACGCTCGTGTCGAGAAGTGGCCCTGAACAGTGCTGCAGCCACATGGGTCCAGGGGCTCCTGAGCTCTTCCCTGCTCAGAGCCGTGTGGTAAGGGGAGGAGCCGCTTGGCCTGGAGCTCGCAGCCCCGTCCCCTTACCACACGGCTCTGAGCAAGGCAGAGCTCATCCCACCCACCCTGGAGACACGCGGCTGCAGCGCTGTTTAGGACGCGCTGGGGAGATGGCAGCCCTGGCACGAACAAGCCCAGGAGGAGCGGCCCATCCTCTGCAGCCGGGCAGGGCTGCGCTACCGTGGTTAGGGGCCATCCCTCTCCCTCAAGCAGAGCCGGTAGCGTGGCCCTGCCCCAGCTGCAGAGGATGGGCTGCTTCTCGGCTCGCAGTGGCGGGGACAAGCCAAGGAGGAGTGACCCGTGCTCTGCAGCTGGGGAAGGACCACGCTACTGGCTCCCGCCTGAGGGGTTGGGGGTGGCCGCTGCCTGCGGGAGAGTGGCGGGGACACGCTCCCCACTTAGCTGGCTCCCTGCCCCGCTGCTCCCAGTGGCAGAACAGGCTGGTTACCGCCCCCGGGCCGTCAGGATCCAGCCCGCGATGCCGCTTCATGTATGAGCTGGGCCCCAGCCTTATGCCGCCCCCTATATTTTGCCACCCTAGGCACCTGCTTGTTTAGCTGGTGCCTAGAGCCGCCCTGCCTCCAGGAGAACTTCGTGGAGATGTCCCTGGAGGATTTCCGCTCCATCCCCAGACATGTTAACAGACTTTTCCAGTAACTGTACTGGCCATGAATGCATCCCAAGTCCTCAGGGCAAATTAATCATTAAAAAACACTTGCTTTTAAACCATGTTTTATATTTACAAAGGTACACTTACCAGAGGTCCCTTCCATAGCTTCATTGTCTGGGATAGTGGCTTGGGAGGGCTGGGAGGGTTCTTCTATCAGACTGAGAAAACGCTCCTGGCTGTTGGGGAGAATGGAGTGCTGTGTGCTCTCTGCAAGCTCGTCCTCCTCCTCATCTTCCCCGTCTGCAGAATCCTTAGCCATGGCTGAGATTACCACCTCCACCTCGGAATCCACGAACAGGGGTGGGGTAGTGGTGGCGGACCCCTCTAGAATTGCATGCAGCTCAGCACAGAATCGGCATGTTTACTTCTTTGGTTTTCTGGTAGGCTTGTCTGAGCTCCTTAACTTTCCCACTGCACTGTACTGAGTCCCTGCTGTGGCCTCTCTCCATCATGGCCTTGGAAATTTTTTCAAATGTTTTTTCATTTCGTCTTTTGGAATGGAGTTCTGTTAGCATGGATTCCTCTCCCCATACAGCAATCAGATCCAGTACCTCCCATGCAGTCCATGCTGGAGCTCTTTTTCGATTCTCAGACTGCATAGTTACCTGTGCTGATGAGCTCTGCGTGGTCATCTGTGCTGATCAGCTCTCCATGCTGGGCAAACAGGAAATGAATTTCAAAAGTTCGCAGGGCTTTTCCTGTCTACCTGGCTAGTGCATCCGACTCCAGATCGCTATCCAGAGTGGTCACAATGGTGCACTGTGGGATAGCTCCCGGAGGCCAATACCGTTGAATTGCGGCCACACTAACCCTATTCCTAAATGGCAATACCGATTTGAGTGCTACTCCCCTCGTCGGGGAGGAGTACAGATATCGGTACTAAGAGCCCTTTATATTGATATAAAGGGCTTTGTTGTGTGGACGGGTGCAAGGTTAATTCGGTTTAACTCTGCTAAATTCAGGGTAAACTCGTAGTGTAGACCAGCCCTCTTCATGCAACAAAACTATGGCATTGATCAATTGCAAATAACAACACTTTTTAATGCAGGCATTATGTGATCTTGCCATAGATCTCTAATAAGAAATTCATACTACCCCATTGTATTTCTTACATTTCAATTAGATCAGATTTGAATAGCATCATCTCTCACCTTTCTTAACATCTAGCTGAAAATCAGCACCCGGATGAAGAGCAGCTGGCTAACTCTGCAACCAGACAACACTGAAATGATGCTGGCAGGAAGAAGGTGATTTAAAACACTTGCTTCCTCCTAACAATTGAAGTATGGAGGGCCCTGAGACTTTGACAGTTCATCCGTGGACTTGTGGCAGCAATTTTTTTTAAATGTCCTCTTTTATATCTGATTAGCCAAAAGATTGCACCTTATCCTACTGGACACAGACCTGGCCATAGTGATCCATGCATTTTTTACCTCTAGGCTTCATTTTTATAACTTCTTATATCTCAGAATAAAACAAACAAAAGGAATAATTTCTTCACACAATGCAGTCTCCATGTAGAACTCATTGCCAGGAGAAGTTATGAAGGCCACAAGTATAACAGGGTTCAAAAAAGAATTAGTTAATGGAGGTTAGGTCCATCCAAGACTATAAGCCAAGAATGTCAGGGACACAACCCCATGCTCCAGTTGTCCCTAAACTCCAAATGCCAGAAGTTGGGACTGGACAATGGGGTGGATCACTCAATAATTGCTCTGTTCTTTTCATTCCCTCTGAATCATCTGACATTGGCCATTGTCAGAAACAAGATGTTGGCCACTGTCAAACTGTAGGTGAACCATTGGTCTGACCCAGTATGGTGATTCTTATAATGTAGCTACATTCGTGTAAATTTCCTTAATGCAGAGACAGGCGAATTCTGCTTCTGCCTGGAATCTCTGAGTCCTTTTTAACTTTCTGTTAACAGTACACTGTCTTTCTTTCTCTTTCTGTTTTGAGAACGTATGGGCTCAATAGAGCACATAAATGGAAATACATTGATACTGAATATATTTTATATTTATCTGTGTATTGCTGGGAGATTTCTTGGGTTTTGTCTAGCATAGATCACTTAGGGTTTTCTAATTTTATATTTTTGTTCCTTATTTCCCCAGGCATTTTTATCTCAACATTAGTTTTGTTTTAAACGGTGGTCTTTCACTCCTTTCCTTGCCCCTGACAGTGTCCTGGAAAGGAGAACCGATGGACAAGTCAGAAGTTACTCATTTGATAAGAAGGGAAATGGCATAATATGACGGGGAGGTTTTTCTCCTGTCACATTTGTGAGACTGTAAACCCATATTAGGAGTTTCATTGGGGGTGAGGGGCAGTCCTGATGATAAAAATAGAATTGAATTGATAATGTTTCTGGTCAAATGAACTCACATAGGGCAACATTGTGATACCTTTACTCACAGCGAATAGCACCTGATACCACCCTACAGAGTACTGATTACGATTAAGGGTATTACAATCTGGCCCTTAGAGTGTATCCTGTAGCATTAACTTGCACATGTTGCATATTCTGTACTTCTGTGGTTACATTTAACAAGGAAAACAAAAGTAGAAAGTTCTGCATATGGGTAACATGGCCCAGTTAATGTGAGAACTAAAATGATTTTAATGATTGCTCAACGTTACCGTTATATTAAAAAAAAATTGAAATGACATGCAGAAAATATAACAACTGTTAGCAGCCGATTGTAAATCATGTGTTTTACATGTATACTGCTATATGAGATACTTTTTCTGTATAATATCCGATAAAGAATAAAAACCAAGTAAAGGCAATACCTTCTGGTGTCTGCAGACATATCTGTTGGAGGAAGGACCACTGGTTTCTTAGGCGGCTCCTCAGTCTAAGCAAGTTTCATCCACTGAATTAAAAATTCAGTATATATTTACACATTAAAACATAAAATTTCCTTCTAATTATCTGTTAGATATGATGATTATCAGACTGCAATGCAGGCAGTCATATCGATCGCTTAGTTTGTTTCCTGGTAATATTTTTCTCTTCCTTTTTAATTCACCTGCTGAATATGCGCTTTGTGGTGTGCTATATTTCAGTAACTAAAGGGTTGAGTATTTTACATGTACTCCAGATTACATGTTACCTGTGGTAGTCTTGTTTGTCAGAAGTGCTACTTAACAATAAAAGGTCATGTTAAAGGTCTCACCTTACAAACAGTTATGGCTTTAACCCTCATTCACATTTGTGGGGTAATGGTGTACCCTGCAAGCACATGTGTTTAACTCATGCACTAATGGTCCACCAACTGTGATTTAGAACATTGTCCCCTAAACTCATGTACACAATTAAGTGATTTATTTACAAAAAGTATGTAGGTTACAAATGTTCCCTTGTTGCACTGTTACCCTGCATTTTTAGTAGTTCTATGTACACATTTGCTTTTGAGACAATATCTTGTCTAGTAATAGTGGTAACTGTCTCCCTCACTAAGCCAGGCCTTGTTTTTGTTTTATTTTTTACAAAAATGTAATTTGCATATGCTAATTGATACATATACAGGGTAATGTTGTACCCTGTGAGCAAATATGTTGCAATAAATTGAGACACCTACTAATTCGTTGAGTTTGCTAGTTAAATAAAGTTTTTTCACCTAAAACATTAAAGAATTATTCATAGTTTCTGAATGCACTTGAGAGATAAAAGTTCCCCACAACACTGCTACTGTAACTTTTTTTCTAATTTGATGAAGGCTAAGCTCATGGTTAAGTAGTGAATACTCACACTGAAGTCCCAGGGCCACTCACAGTAGTTGGCACTATACTCAGTAGTAAATGTGTAGGCTTTGGGCCTAATCCTGCAGACATGTTTAATTAAAGAGACAGAGCTATGCAGAACAGCAGGGTGGAGTGAGTTTTTGAAGGGGAGTGTTGGCTTCTAAACTGGCTAGACTGTTGTATTAAACTACTTACAAGAACATAAGACCATCTGGCCCTGTATCCTGTCTTCTGACAGTGGCCAATGCCAGGTGCCCCAGAGGGAAGGAACAGAACAGGTCAGCATCAAGTGATCCATCCTCTACTGCCCATTCCCAGCTTCTGGCAAACAGAAGCTAGGGACACCATCCTTGCCTTTCCTGGCTAATAGTCATTGATGGACCTATCCATTAATTTATCTAGTTCTTTTTTGAACCCTGTTATAGTCTTGGCCTTCATACCATCCTCTGGCAAGGAGTTCCACGGGTTGACTGTGTTTTGTGAAAAAAATTTCCTTTTGTTTGTTTTTAAACCTACTGCCTATTAATTTCCCTTGGTGACCCCTAGTTCTTGTGTTATGAGAGAGTAAATAAAACTTCCTTATTTACTTTCTCTAAACCAGTCATGATGTTATAGACCTCTATCATATCCCCCCTTAGTCAACTCTTTTCCAAACTGAAAAGTCCCAGTCTTAGTAATATCTCCTCATACGGCAGCCATTCCATACCCCTAATAATTTTTGTTGCCCTTTTCTGAACCTCTTTCAATTCCAATATATCTTTTTTTGAGATGTGGCGACCACATCTGCATGCAGTATTCAAGATGTGTGCATACCATGGAGTCATATAGAGGCAATATGATATTTTCTGTCTTATTATCAATCCCTTTCTTAATGATTCCCAACATTCTGTTGGCTTTTTTGACTGCCGCTGCACCTTGAGTGGATGTTTTCAGAGAACTATCCACAATGACTTCAAGATCTTTCTTGAGTGGTAATAGCTAATTTACACCCCATCATTTTATATGTATATTTGGGATTGTTTTCTGACATGGATTACTTTGCATTTATCAGCATTGAATTTCATCTGCCATTTTGTTGCCCAGTCACCCAGTTTTAAGAGACCTCTTTGAAGCTCTTCACAGTCTGCCTGGGACTTAACAATCTTGATTAGTTTTGTATCATCTGCAAATGTTGCCACCTCACAGTTTACCCCTTTTTCCAGATCATTTATGAATATGTTGAATAGTACTGGTCTCAGTACAGACCTATGAGGAACACCACTATTTACCGCTCTCCATTCTGAAAAATTACAATTTAACCTACCCTTTGTTTCCTATCTTTTAACCAGTTAGCAATCCATGAGAGAATCTTCCCTCTTATCCCAAGAGAGCTTACTTTGCTTAAGAGCCTTCGGTGAGGGACTTTGTCAAAGGCTTTCTGTAAATCTAAATATACTATATTCAGTGGATCCCTCTTGTCCGCATGCTTGTTGTCCCCCTCAAAGAACTCTAGTAGATTGGTGAAGCATGATTTCCTTTTACAAAAAACATGTTGATTCTTCCCCAATAAATTATGTTCATCTATGTATCTGACTATTTTGTTCTTTATTATAGTTTCAACCACTTTGCCCAGTACTGAAGTCAGGCTTCCTGCTGCTGGGCTCACCTGTGGAGCCCTTTTGAAAAATTGGTGTCACATTAGCTATCCTCTAGTCATTTGGTGCAGAAGCTGATTTAAATGATAGGTTACAGAACTCTTGGGTGAGTACCATCTGATCCTGGTGACTTATTACTGTTTTTTATTAATTATTATTATTATTATTATTATTATTATTATTATGTCCCAAAACCTCCTCTAATGACACCTCAATCTGGGACAGTTCCTCAGATTTGTCACCTAAAAAAAATGGTTCAGGTTTGGGAGTCTCCCTCACATCCTCAACCATGAAGACAGGTGCAAAGAATTCTTTTCTTTTCTCAGCAATGGCCTTATTATCCATGAGTGCCCCTTTAGCATCTTGATTGTCCAGTGGCCCCACTGGCTGATTAGCAGGCTTCCTGCTTCTGATGTACTTAAACTTTGTTTTGCTATTACTTTTTGAATCTTTGGCTAAGCTGTACTTCAAATTCTTTTTTGGCCTTCCTAATGATATTTTTATGCTCCTTTCTATTTTCTTCACTAGGATTTAACTTCCACTTTTTAAAGGATGCTTTTTTTTCTTACTGCTTTTTACTTTGTTGTTTAGCCACGGTAGCTCTTTTTTGGTTCTCTTACTATGTTTTTTTTAAATTGAGTCTCTGTTATAGTGTCTTTAAAAAGTTACCATGTGCTTGCAGGGATTTTAGTTTTGGTGCTGTACCTGCTAATTTCTGCTAACTAACCTCCTCATTTTTGTGTAGTTTCCCCTTTCTGAAATTAAATGCTACAGTGTTCGGCCGCTGTTTTTCCCACCACAGGGATGTTAGATTTAATTATATTATGATCTCTGTTACCAAGTGGTCCAACTATATTCACCTCTTGGACCTGATCCTGTGCTCCACTTAGGACTAAATCAAGAATTGCCTATCCTCTTGTGGGTTCCAGGCCTAGCTTCTCCAAGAAGTCGTCATTTAAGGCAGTGGTGGGCAACCTGTGGGCTCTACACAGCCCATCAAAGTAATCCTCTGGCCAGCTGCAAGATAGGTTAATTGACCATCCAATGGGAGCTGCGGGCAGCCATGCCTGCAGATGTTCAGTGTAAACAAACTTTCTTGTGGTCTGCCAGAGAATTACCCTGACAGACCACAGGTTGCCCACCACTGCTTTAAGGTGTCAAGAATCTTTATCTCTGCATCCCATCCTGAGGTGATATGTACTCAGTCAATATGGGGATAGTTGAAATCCCCCATTATTACTGAGTTTTTTATTTTAATGGACTCTCATCTCCCTGAGCATTTCAGTCACTATCACCATCCTGGTCAGGTGGTCAGTAATATAACCCTACTGCTATATTTTTATTATTTGAGCATGGAATTACTATCTGTACAAATTCTATGGCACAGTTTGGTTCATTTAAGATTTTTACTTCATTTGATTCTATGCTTTCTTTCACATTCAGTGCCACACCCCAGTAGCACAACGTGTTCTGTCCTTCCAATATATGTTGTACCCGAGTGTTACTGAGTTCCATTGATTATCCTCATTCCACTAAGTTTCTGTGATGCCTATTTATATCAATATCCTCATTTAATATGAGACACTGTAGTTCACCCATCTTATTATTTAGACTTCTAGTATTGGTATATAAGCACCTTTAAAACTTATCACTTTTTAGCTATCTCCCATTACATGATATAATTGAAGGGGACTGTGACACAATTAAGGTGGGCCCCATCCGGTGTGGGGCGAGTGTGCTCATCTTCCTCGGGAATAGGGGCAGATGCACAAGCCTTACGTGCCTATTTCCCCATCTCAAGTCCTCACATTTGTGCTTAGCACAGCAGTCAGCAAACAGAGCTGTAAACAAGGGAGTTTCAGTGGGAGTTTACAGGGGAAGGCTGCAGGGGAGATGTAGAGACCTAGGCAGAGGAATCGACAGGCTAGTGAAGGGAGCGGGTGGTAGTCTTCCAGTGTTCTGGTGCCTGTCGGAGAGGTTTGTTTTGGTTTGTTTTTCTTGGACTAACAGGTTTTAGGTGGGAAGGCTATGATCGACAGAGAGGCAGCAGTGAAAGACACAATGAGGATGACTGGATGTGGAAGCTGTGCATGTACATGATCCTGGAGGGGGTACCTGAAAAGAGTTTTGTCTGCATGAAGTGCTACCTAATAGAGCTGATGGAAAAAAAGATCTGAGGACTGGAGATGCAGGTGGAAACTCTGAGTTTAGAAGGGGATTCGAGCAGATGATGGAGCAAAGACATGAGGAGGCTGAAGGGACAAGTTCAGACTTGCAGATGGAAGCAGAACTAAAGAATTCTGAGGGGAGACTGCTGGGTGAGGAAAGTGGACAGTGGGAGCATGTGACTAAGAGAACCAGGCAGAGGAAAAGACGGGCCAGTGAAGGAGAAATAGAGCTCAGGAACAGGTTTGCGGAGTTGGAAAATGAAGAAGGGGCACAGCAGGAGGTCGCTGAAGATGAGAGGGCAAGGAAAAAGAGAAGAGCAGCTAGTCTTACAGGAAGAGGAGACGAGTCAATGGAGACAACACCAAATATGAGCCCCAGGAGGATACAGGATGGGTTATGGAGGATTGCAAGGGCGAATAGGAATCGAGAGGACTTGCAGCCAGTGGGAGCAGGTGATAGACCAAAGAATCACACTGTCACCAGGAAAAGGCAGGTCTACGTGATTGGGGACTTCTTACTGAGAAGAATAGACAGGCCTGTAACTAGAGCTGATCCATAGAACAGAAGGGTGTGCTGTCTGCCGGGTGCTAAGATACGGGATGTGGACCTCAGGCTGAAAAGGTTCCTAATGGGAATGGGAAAGAATCCGTTGATTGTCCTTCATGTGGGAACAAATGATATGGCTAGATTCTTGCTGGAACGTATCAAGGGAGACTATGCCAGACTGGGGAAGAGGCTTAAGGAAATCGAGGCTCAGATCTTCAGTGTGATTTTGCCTGTTCCTAGAGAAGGGCAAGAAAGGTGTGACAAGATTATGGCAATCAACAGATGTCTCAGGCAGTGGTGCTATAAGGAGGGCTTGGTATGTACAGCCACTGGGAAGCATTCATGGATAGAGGACTGTTCTCTCAGGGTGGACTTCACCTGAGTAAGGAGGGAAATAGGCTTCTAGCATGGAGGCTGGCACAACTGATTAAGAGAGCTTTAAACTAGGAATTGGAAGGAGATGGTTGGGAGATGTCCAGGTAATCTCCACGCCAGAATTCAAGACTGAAAGGGAAGAAAACAAAGTAAGAGAGGATATAGCCGTGGGCAGAGGAAGGGTAGTGTAGATACCAGTCTAACAGGCGATACTGGTGGTAGAATGTCTGTGCCTAATCGGGTGAAGAATGTCAGTGAAGCCAAACGGCAAAAATTAAGATGTCTGTACGCTAATGCGAGGAGCCTAGGTAACAAAATGGAGGAACTAGAGCTACTGGTGCAGGAAGTGAAACCGGATATTATAGGGATAACAGAAACATGCTGGAATAGTAGTCATGACTGGAGTACAAGTATTGAAGGCTATGTGCTGTTTAGGAAAGATAGAAATAAAGGCAAAGTTGGTTGAGTAGCACTGTATGTCAAAGATGAGGTTAATTGTAAAGAAATAAGAAGTGATGGAATGGATAAGACAGAGTCTGTGTGGGCAGAAATCACATTGGGAAAGAAAGCTACTAGAGCCTCCCCTGAGATAGTGCTTGGGGTGTGCTACAGACCGCCGTGATCTGATTTGGATATGGATAGAGATCTCTTTAATGTTTTTAATGAAGTAAACACTAACGGGAATTGTGTGATCATGGGAGACTTTAACTTCCCAGATATAGACTGGAGGACAAGTGCTAGTAAAAATAATAGGGCTCAGATTTTTCTGGATGTGATAGCTGATGGATTTCTTCACCAAGTAGTTGAAGAACCAACAAGAGGGGATGCCATTATTGATTTGGTTTTGGTGAGTAGTGAGGACCTCATAGAAGAAATGGTTGTAGTGGACAACCTTGGTTTGAGTGATCATGAGCTAATTCAGTTCAAACTAGATGGAAGGATAAACAAAAATAGATCTGGGACTAGGGTTTTTGATTTCAAAAGGGCTAACTTTAAAGAATTAAGGAAATTAGTTAGGGAAGTGGATTGGACTGAAGAACTTGTGGATCTAAAGGTGGAAGAGGCCTGGAATTACTTCAGGTCAAAGCTGCAGAACTTTCAGAAACCCAGATTCCCAAGAAAGGGGAAAAATCATAGGCAGAAGTTGTAGACCAAGCTGGATGAGCAAGCATCTCAGAGAGGTGATTAAGAAAAAGCAGAAAGCCTACAAGGAGTGGAAAATGGGCGGGATTAGTAAGGAAAGCTACCTTATTGAGGTCAGAACACGTAGGGATGAAGTGAGAGGCTAAAAGCCATGTAGAGTTGGACCTTGCAAAGGGAATTAAAACCAACAGTAAAAGGTTCTATAGCCATATAGGTAAGAAGAAAACAAAGAAAGAAGAAGTGGGACCACTAAACACTGAGGTTAAGGATAATCTAGGCATGGCCCAATATCTAAATAAATACTTGCCACAGTCTTTAATAAGGCTAATGAGGAGCTTAGGGATAATGGTAGGATGACAAATGGGAATGAGGATATGGAAGTAGCTATTACCACATCCGAGGTAGAAGCCAAACTTGAACATCTTAATGGGACAAAATCGGAGGGCCCAGATAATCTTCATCAAAGAATATTAAAGGAACTGGCACATGAAATTGCAAGCCCATTAACAAGAATTTTTAATGAATCAGTAAACTCAGGGGTTGTACCGTACAACTGGAGAATTGCTAACATAGTTCCTATTTTTAAGAAAGGGGAAAAAAGTAATCCGAGTAACTGTAGGTCTGTTAGTTTGACATCTGTAGTATATAAGGTCTTGGAAAAAAAATTGAAGGAGAACATAGTTAAGGACATTGAGGTCAATGGTATTTGGATCAAAATACAAGATTATGCCAAACCAACCTGATCTCCTTCTTTGAGAAGGTAACAGATTTTTTAGACAAAGGAAATGCAGTGGATCTAATTTACCTCGATTTCAGTAAGGCATTTGACATGGTTCCACATGGGGAATTATTAGTTAAATTGGAAAGATGGGGATTAATATGAAAATTGAAAGGTGGATAAGGACCTGGTTAAAGGGGAAACTACAACGGGTTGCACTGAAAGGTGAACTGTCAGGCTGGAAGGAGGTTACTAGTGGAGTTCCTCAGGGATCAGATTTGGGGCCAATCTTATTTAATCTTTTATTACTGACCTTGGCACAAAAAGCGGGAATGTGCTAATAAAGTTTGTGGAAGATGCAAAGCTGGGGAGGTATTGCTAACACAGAGAAGGACTAGGATATCATACCGGAAGATCTGGATGACCTTGTAAACTGGAGTAATAGTAATAGGATGAAATTTAATAGTGAAAAGTGCAAGGTCATGCATTTAGGGATTAATAACAAGAATTTTGGTTATAAATTGGGGACACATCAGTTGGAAGTAACAGAGGAGGAGAAGGACCTCGGAGTATTGGTTGATCACGGGATGACTGAGCCGCCAATGTGATATGGCCGTTAAAGCTAATACAGTTTTAGGATACATCAGGCGAGGTATTTCCAGCAAAGATAAGGAGGTGTTAGTACCGTTATATAAGGCACTGGTGAGACCTCATCTGGAATACTGTGTGCAGTTCTGGTCTCCCATGTTTAAGAAGGATGAATTCAAACTAGAACAGGTTCAGAGACGGGCTACTAGGATGATCCGAGGAATGGAAAACCTGCCTTATGAAAGGAGACTCAAAGAGCTTGGCTTGTTTAGCCTAACCAAAAGAAGGTTGAGGGGGGATATGATGGCTCTTTATAAATATATCAGAGGGATTAATATTAGGGAGAGAGGAATTATTTAAGATTAGTACCAATGTGGACACAAGAACAAATGGGTAAAACTGGACACTAGGAAGTTTAGACTTGAAATTAGATGAAGGTTTCTAACCATCAGAGGAGTGAAGTTCTGGAACAGCCTTCCAAGGGGAGTAGTGGGGGCAAAAGACATATCTGGCTTTAAGACTAAGCTTGATAACTTTATGGAGGGGATGCTATGATGGAATAGCCTAATTTTGGCAATTAATCAAAGATCAGTTGCCAAATTATCAGCAGGTAAGTATGCCCAGTGGTCTGTGATGAGATGTTAAATGGGGTGGGAGCTGAGTTACTACAGAGAATTCTTTCCTGGGTGCTGTCTGGTGAGTCTTGCCCACATTCTCAGGGTTTAACTGATCGCCATATTTGGGGTTGGGAAGGAATTTTCCTCCAGGGCAGATTGGCAGAGGTCCTAGAGGTTTTTCACCTTCCTCTGTAGCATGGGGCGCGGGTCACTTCCTGGAGGATTCTCTGCAGCTTGAGGTCTTCAAACCACAATTTGAGGACTTCAATAACTCGGACGTAGGTTAGGGGTTTGTTATAGAAGTGGATGGGTGAGATTGTATAGCCTGCATTGTGCAGGAGGTCAGACTAGATGATCATAATGGTCCCTTCTGACCTTAAAGTCTATGAGTCTAAACACACCCTTCCTGTCAGGGCAGTGTGGCCCAATTACAAAGTTCATGGAGGCCATCGGCAGCCCAGGTAGGGGGGCCCGGGCCCACCCAACTCCACTGGGCCCGACCCAGGGCCCTAGTGGTAGTGAAACGACCAGCCACCAGCTCAGTGGGGAGTCCCACCGAAACACTCCGAGTTTACCTCAGTGGGAGATATCACTCCGACACCGCCCCTGGGTCACTTCCTACTGCAGTCTCAGGCACTGTAGTCCAGGAGACATTGGGATCTCTTAGTTCCCCAGGACCAACCACTCCCTGGGGCGCTGTGGGCTGTTGGGGTCTGAGGCTGTGGTCCACATCTCTGCTCACCACTGTCACAGGCTGGAGGCCATCCACAGCACAAGCTCCTGGCACATGTCCTTCCCCACTGGCGTCTTTCCATGACTGAGCTGGGCTGCTCTCTTTTATACTGGTACACCTGGAGCATTCCCAGTATAGGCTCCCCCTTTCCCAAAAGTTTCCTCAGTTCCTAATAAATCTAAGCCCCTCCTTCTTACTGCCTGTCTAGCTGGCCCTGCACATGGAACTGGAAGCATTTCAGAGAATGCTATCATGGAAGTCGTGAACTTCTATCTCACCTAGGAGCTTAAATTTGGCCTCCAGGACCTCTCTCCTATCCTTCCCTAAGGCATTGGCACCCACATGTACCATGACCATCAGCTCCTCCCAGCACTACACATAAGTGTATCTAGATGTCTCGAGAGATCTACAAGCTTTGCACCAGGCAAGCAAGTCACCATGTGGTTCTCACGGTCATCACAAACCCAGCAATCTTTGTTTCTAATGATTGAATCACCCATTACCTGTCTCATCCTAATAACTGGAGTTCCTTCCCCCGGAGAGAGATCCTAGGTGCGAGAGGATACCACATCATCTGGAAGGAGCATCCCAATGATGGGATCATTTCCCTCTGTTCCAGTTGGATGTTCTCCTTCCCTGGAACTTTCATCCTCCTCAACAACACACAGGCTGTCAGACCGGGAATGGGACCATTGTACTGTGTCCAGGAAAGTCTCATCTATGTACCTCTCTGTCTCCCTGAGCTCCTCCATCTCAGCCACTCTGGTCTCCAGAGCCTGTACACGGTCTCTGAAGGCCAGGAGCTCCATACACTGAATGCACACATGAACCATCTGCCCATAGGCAGGGCCAGAGCAAGGAACTTTCACGCCCTAGGCGAAACTTCCATCTTGCACCCCCCCACCCAGCTAACCCAGCCCCCCCAAGGCAGCTAACTCAGCCTCCCACCCGGGGAGCCCCCCCTGCAGCAGCTACCCCCCCCCACCACGACAGCTAACCCCTCTCCCCCCACGGCAGCTAACACTGCCTGGGGATACTCCCCCCTGCTTTCCCTTCCCCCGCCATGGCAGCTAACCCTGCCTGGGGAGACTTCCCCCCTCTCCCTCCCCCGCCACTGCAGCTAACCCTGCCTGGGGAGCCCGCCCCAGCTCACCTCGGCTCTGCCTCCTCCACGGAGCACGCCGGCGCTGCTCTAATTCTCCTCCCCGCCCAGGCTTGCGACGCTGATTGGAGGAGACTTAGGGCTGGGCTGTGTGCTCAGCGGAGGGGGCAGAGTGGAGGTAAGCTGGGGTGGGGAGCTGTTCCCCTGTGCGCCCCCTCCCCCATTACTGCAGGCAGCCCTCCCCACACGCCCCCCCCCGATCACCTCCACTCCACCTCCTCACTTGAGGGGACTTTTAGGCGCCCCCAATCACTAGGTGTCCTAGGCGGCTGCCTAGTTTGCCTAAATGGTTGCATTGGCCCTGCCCATAGGGCAGGTTATCATAAATGCTGCATTGGGTGCAATATGCTGGGTAGTTCCCAGGCTGTTGCTGGACTTCTGCCTGCATTCTTTTTACTCTTGCAGCTGGTTCCTTTGTTGTTGTTTTTGCTTTTATGAGGGGGTATTTTTCTGGCTTAAGTTTAAAGAAGTTTAAGGAATATTAAGTGTATGTAGCACCCCCCCACACACACACATTACCCCTGTAAACTCCCTTGCAAAATCTCCCTTTTAGCTACTCCTGTACATTAGCTCCCCTGGTCGCTTAGGAGTGGGTTTTTTAAAGCCCTGGTCTTCCTAAGAAGCCCCGCCCCCTGGTTAAGGGTTGATGAATGCTAAAGAGCTGAGGGATCAAAGCCTATTAAGAAGGTCTCAGCTCTCACCCTTGCCTAGCAGGCTGCTAGTCTCAGCACTTTGTATTTAATAAAAGGGAAACATTTTGTTAAGGAATTCCAAGCTGATGCTGGTGATTTTTTAGTATGGAACAAAGTTTTTCCAACTGGTCCAGATGTAAATAGCTCTGTGTACATCCTGTAGGGCTTTAAATATTTAAAGACTTTTATTATTTTTCTAGAATTTTATGTAACTGCACGTAAAGAAGCATAGGTGTTTGATGAGTAAGTGTCTTATATTGAGATCTTTTTATACAGAGATGCAAGGACTTTTTTTTATTGTTTTCTTTCCACTAAGAAAAAAAAATCAAACAAATGTAGAGTAATTCTTATTTTGTAAATGGAAGAAAAAAGATGTGGTTTGGAATGTTGACACCAAGTGTATGATACGGTTGTGGCTAGGTCTGTGGGAAGCAGTCACATTAAAACTTCTTGTTTTTGCTTGGGCTTGACAATCTTTTGATAGCAACATAATATATTTCCCACTGAAGTTCATGGAAATGTTTTAATTGATTTTAGAGATACATTTAGGGTACAAACTGTTATTGTCTACCCTGCAATTAAAAAACCGTTGCTGGCCTTCTCAGCAGACGTGGCTCACAGGGCTGGGGCTAAGGAGCTGTTTAACTGCAATGCAGAGTTTAGAGACTCAGGCTCCAGCCCAAGCCTGAATGTCTACACAACAATTAAATAGCTCCTTAGCCCAAGCCCCTAGAGCCCAAGTCAGCTGGTACGGGTGTGATGGGGTCCCTGGGGTGCAACTTAGACTATGGGACCGCTGAGCCCTTCAAACCCACCAACCTGGGCTGCCTCTGACACTGTGATGCTGATGTCAAGCTACAACCCTCTGACAGGCACTGAAGTTACACAACCATCCGTAGGCCAGGATACACACAACTGTGTTACATGGATGATTTCCCAGTCACTCATGAACCATGAATAGTGAGGTGCCAGCCAATTTCTCTCAGTCCCAGCCCTACACTCCAGGACTGTACTGTCTTACGCTGCTCAAAGCACTCCTGGGCAGTGCAAGTTCTATAATTCATCACTCCCTCAGTGTGGAATGGACACACACTAGCCTTGGTAAACTGAGCTGAGCGTTCCCAAGCACTTCAACCAAAACACACTGTTTTAGATAAAATATAAAACAGGTTTATTAACTACAAAAAAGGTAGATGTTAAGTGATTATAAATGGTAGGCATAAAGGTCAGAGTTAGTTACCTTATGAAAATAAAAAGTAAACACAACCTAAGTGCTACAAACTAAGGAGGACTTGAATCAAGCAGTGTTTCACTCTGACTGGTACAAGCAGGTTACAGTTCCCCAGTGCACAGACTGGACTCTCATTTCCAGCCTAGGACCATCCTTCCCCAGTTCAAAGTCTTTTTCTTCTAGATGTGCTTCCAAGTGTTGAGATGGGGCGAGAGAGGCCAAGTGATGAGGTCACTGGCTCTCTTTTATATTTTCTTCCAGCTCACTGGAAAGGTGTCTGCTGTGACATGGGGATCAGGCTGTCCCCATTGGTCAAGCAGTCTCCACTGCATACGTGGGCTCTCTGAGAAGTCTCTGGGATGACCATTAGGAGAGTGGATTCCCCTGAATGGGCCATCAGCAAGTCTGGCTGCTCTTTTTTTGCAATTGAAAGGTTGGCTGTGGGCATCTCCCAACCTCACAACATCTTTGAGTAACATACATAGCTATGCTTCATAACTTCATGTGCAATGATAGCACATACAATCCAACAGGATCTTAATGTTCAACAGATCAAGACTTTTAAAATGAGACCTCACAAGGCAGAGTTTGTACAAAACATATCATAAATGTATGACAGTGGCGAATATGGGGGTTCCACGGTGCTACTTTGAGGTACAGAGTGTCACAATGGGCCAGCTGCAGGTGTCTAATTGCAACGAAGACATACCCTAGAAGAGACTAAGTGAGAAGGGTGGAGTAAGAGGATATATTTCTGGCCTTTTAGTGGGAGGAGGGTCTCAGGATCAAAGGATGATAGAATCTATGAATAGAATATGTAGACAACGTTTTGGCAAAGGTTTTTATTGTTTATGTGAATTAGTTATGTTTGTGCACAAACTTGAAGATACAAAATATTGTATTAATGCTCAGTATTTGTGATTAGTATTAGTAGTAAGCTAGTTTTCCTGATAAAAGCAAGACATTGCTATTGCTAGCACCACAGGGCCAATGCAGCTATTGTTCTGAGCCTATTGCTCTAAATCAGCAGAATAAAGATCTTTCTTAAGCTAAGTGTTACAGGTGCCAGTCGAGCAACTCCTGTTGACCACTCAGACTTCTGTAAGGGGATCTCCTGGTGTTTTGAGCCTCCTGAGCAAGAACAGAGCCCAGCCACTGCCCAGCCACTGCCAACATACCCTGTACCTATGAACGTTGGGGATCATAGGCACACTCTTGGGATACAGACCCATTGTCTGGCACCCTTTAGGAGAACTGGAACCCATTGTCCTGCTTCCTAGCTCCTGGACTCAGTGCTGACACTTCAGACTGTCCCATTGCTTAAGCACACCCTCTTCCAGAACTCCATCCAAATATGTGACCCTCTGGTTTACAGTGTAACTCTCCCAGGAGGCACACAGTAAGCATAGCATATAAAACATACAGACACTTTACACTTCACACAGATTTTAACACCATTGCTCTTTAATAGCATGAGGTGTTTTAGGTGATTTAGAAAACAAACATCCTAAATACTATCACTTCACTAGCTCACCCTTCCCTGGGAGAGTCTTTGGGGATCCATCTGTGTTCAGGAAGGCAGTCAAGGTCCCTGCCACATCAGGCACCCACATGTTGGGTTGCTTCTCCCTCATCCCTGAGCTGAAGAAAACTGGCCCCAAAGAACAGCTCCTCCCTTTATACAACCTTGCAATTACCTTGCAGCCACAACTGGTAACCAGATACTCCCGGCAGGTAACTTCATTACCAACATGATCTTTCCACCGATATACCAGTTTTCCTGGTTGGAAGTCAATCTATTATTTAGAGTTATTCCTTTTCAGTGGGAGACCTCCTAATGTCAGCAACCCTCTTTTGTTATTCTTTTGCCACCAGCCTTTGGAATTTCAGTCGAAACAACTAAGAGTACAGGCAAAAGGGCTGCACATTGAAAAGTGAGTTTGCAATTTGGTAAAGATACATACAGTGAGTTCTTAGTCATACACAATCCAACAATGGTACAGACACATTCCCACTTCCCAAATTGTCACATAAAGCCTGGCTTACTCCTCTCCCACACTCCACCCCCAATTTTTAGCAGGGGTAGTAAAAAATTTTCTGTTGGAACTGTTTGATGGAAAATTGTGATTTTTTATTACATTTTTTCCCCCATAAAAACTGCTTTCCACAAAACCAAAATACATTTTTTTTTTGTGAAAACTTGGTTTTCATATTTTAGGCAAAAAGTTTTGTTGTGATTGTTTTATATTTTGAGGGAATGACCCCAATTTTTCAATCAGCTGCAATATATAGTAATCATTAATACTTCCTTATCATGTGACCTGATGAAACAGAAGTTTTGTCTGGTTTTGTAATGAGTTTGACTGTGAGAAATTAATCAAGTTAATATGTTATTGAAATGATTGTTTCAATAATGTTAGCAAGGATCCAGCAAGACGTATATTTTACTTGATTTCAAAAAGAAGTTTTAGAGATTTCTATCATCCTTTATTTCTATTTGCTTGGCAAAACCTTATTTCATGAAAAGGATTTTCATGGACACAAATACTGCCAGATGTGAAATTCTGACATTACTCAACTTAGCTACTATTCAAGGAAAAAAAGGGACTCCAAATGGATTTTCTTTAGCATATCAGAAGTTATTTGTGTTTACAGATACAGATGCAGTACTGCCTTTTAAAAACTATTTATTTAGTTAGCAAGTTTTAACAGGTTTGCAAACCTTTGCAATGTAAATATCAGAGACAAATAAAATCATTATAACAGTGAGCTTTTGTTTAGAGAGACATTATATAGTTATACAATCATCAAATCTCTCTCTTTAACAGATTCGCAGAGTTAGCATCGTAACACTAGCCCCTTACTGCTTTTTTAAGCACCTTTTCATGGAATTGTTAAATTATTTAAAATGAGAACATCCATGTAACTTGCAAGTTCATCTAGGGAAAGAAAGAAGTCACATCTGCTTTCTAAAGTCAACCATGTTGTGACTGACTACTTGTTGGCAAAATATTGCAATTTTGTGAAAGAAAGTCTTGGGTTTTTTGGAAAGCTTTTATCATTCATTCATTATTCTTGAAAATTACTGGTTTCATAAAAGATATGGCCTAAAGTACAAATGTTTCTGGGGACTTTGGGTGCCCAGCTTTAGACATCTTAAAACAGGAGTGATTTTCAAGGGGGGTGCTCAACAATGTTTAAATATCTGGACTCTTCAAAATATTTCAAGTTAGGCAACAAAGATCACTATTCACTTTTGTAAGTCTTTTTGTCGATTCCAGTTGAACTTTTCAAAGAGGGGGAATAGAGGAAGGAATAGAGCACTGAGTTCTCATTGAAAGTCAATGACAGGTAGAGGCCAGGTATGCACCTAATAAGATTTTCAAAAGCATAGCAAGCCAGGAACCAAACTTCCATTGAAATCAATATATACCTAGTGATTTAGTATACGTATTCCCACCTCAATAATGTATAATGTTCAAATGTCCCTCAAACCACCGTAGAGATATAGATGTTTTAAAATGGGGGTTAAATGTCAAAAGTTTTGCATGAAAAAACAATACTGGGAGGTGAGATGAGGCTGAATTGGCATGTAGATCTATGCATTTGTTCCTTGTGATTTCTGTACAACAAAACGTAGAGGAAAGATTGTCTAGTGGTTAAAGCACTGGACTAAAACACAGGTGATCTGGCTTTTCCTGGTTCTTCCATAGACTTCTTGAGCAAGTCACCTAATCTTTGTGCCTCAGTTCAACTTCTTTAAAATGAGGATAATGCTCCCTTTCTCATGCCCTTTAAGTTCCTCAATCCAGGTACTGTCTCGTACTATGAATTTGGCCAGTGCTTACAATGGTGCCTTGATTGCTTCTGGGGCCTACCGTGCAAATAATAATAATTAAAACACCACCCATCCGTGACTCTGGGTATTGACACTGATCCATGAGAAAGTTTTAAAATGTACAGTTATACAGTAAACAATTCACTCCACAGTGCATAATAATCCAGCAGCAAGAGGAAAAAAATCATTTAAGTATTCTCTCCTCATCAGCGCCTCCATACTACCCACCTTCACAACTGTCCACTGGGGGAGAAAAGCAAGCCTGTACAATGTACCCTAAGCAAGAGAGAATACATTGTTGTTCAGTCCAGGAATGCTGAATTGGAGGAAACAGATTACAACCTTAATTGGCAAAGTGGTACTTATAGAGGTAATGTGACAACCCAGTTCCCACATATCCCTGTACCATAGCTAGCATATGAATATATGCACTACCTATGTAGTATGAACACAGAGAGAGTTCTGAGTCTGCACAGGCAATATTGACTCTGCTAGGGGTGGTTTAATTTTTTTTCTCTCTTGCTGGGTTATTGGTCATATGGATCGTCATGTCCCCCGATACCTTTTGGGTATCTCTGTGTGTACCCCCTTAGATGCCAAGCCCCACTGACTCACAGTGACATTTTGTAATTCTCCCACTGTCAGACCAAGCCTGAGCTATAGCACCCTGTGTATCAACCATTTTTACCCTGCATGTCTGACTAAATTTGGGCACCTTCAATTCTTCCTTTCAGTGTCTGTGACCAGTTGCACCCAGTGATCAGAAAGTCTTCTTAAAACCAAAGGATTGTTTATTTTAATCATCGGAACAAAGGATCAGAGTAAAAATGGTTTTTAAAACAACCATCTGTGTGCTATTGTATGTGGTCAGACCATCCCATAATGGTGATGGTAATTTAGGCACCCTCAGCTTCTCCAGCCACCCCTAGTAGACTCCTGTGCTTGAATCGCCTTCCCTCTTAGCTCTCCCTACTCTAGAGAATGCTCTCTTTAAACCCTGCCTGAGTCCTTTGCTTTACTGTGTGAGTATTGGTCATTTCTAATCAAAATCAGTTTCATAGGTTGTCTGGAGACACTAAGACAGAATCATCTCAAATAATAGCTCTAGCATTGTCCCTTAATGACTCTTACGATTATGCTGATCGGTGGCTATCTTGAGCCAAAGTTCTCCTTCTTGCCTATTGCCTTCTTGTCTTCAGTCCCTTTTTGAGTTAAATCACTATTTTCATATAGTAAACATCCTGATAACCAGGCTAACATATTGTATTTATAAATTACTACAATGCAGAGCCAAATCAGTCAAATAGATAAATAAATATACACACACTGCTTAGGTGGGCATATATTCATATGGCAACTGTGAGACAGATGAGTGGGGGCATGTGGCTTACAGTGGGCCAGCTAGGGATATTATCTCTCTACAATTCCCATGCCTTAAAGAGGCGAACTGAGGCACAGAGTGGTTAATTTTCTAAGAGTAACTGCAAGATACTGGCAGGCTTGGGAATAGAACCCAGGTTCCTAGTCCTCTGCTCTAGCCATTACATGTGTTTTCTTCCTTTCCTTTCTGAAAGAAGGTTTCACATATTAAAATATTTCAATGGAAAGCTGCAGATTGATTGTATGAACAATATGCATTTAGCAAGAAGCTCTTTTCCCACCAATTTACACAAAGGTATTTAGATCAAGAAAAGCTGGCAAAGATGTGGTTTATAATTGCATACAGGTCACAAATCTCTGTTGGAAAAGAGGCCCTTGTTTTATATGCTCTACAGCAGAGCACTGATTACTTTAACAACGACTGTCTCAGACAGCTTTGAAGAGGCAAATGCCTGAAATGTAGATGAGTTCACACTCAACCAGCTGGAGGAGATTAACCTAGGGATACCCCAATAGACTACCTGCCTCAGGATCTGACTTCAAACATTTTGCATACAGCTTTTGAACTAAAGGTTCGGTTCAATGATTGCTGTCTTCTTAGCTCCAGGTTCCAGCAAACTCTCTGAACTCCTATATGACTATATTATAGTCAGGTTGTGTTGCTATGACCAAAGTTAAAGTAGCAAAGTCCCTTGGCATGCATTCCATTGTTCCACTGTTACTGTTTGGTGGGAAGAGTGGCACAGAGGATGTAAATATTAATTTGTTACTTTATTTAAATTTTACTAAGGCTTTGCTTTTAAATGGTTTGACAACAGTTTCAGAATGTGAATCTTAAGTAATTTTAAATGCCAAGAATACCTAAAACTGTTAAGACTTAAAAGGAAATATAACCCCTCCGTTTCAATTTGGCATTTAAATAAGATTGAATATTAAGTTATATCTTTACCACCAAGCTATAATCAAAGTTAATCCTCTTCTCCCCTGGATCAAAGGCCTTAATTAAATGCTCTCTGAAATCAATGGAAGGGCTCCCATTGACCTCAATGAGTGATGGATCAAACCTCAACTGAATTAACACTAGTAGGTACTTCATATTAATAAGTACACTGAAATTGAAAGGTCTCAGCTAGTCATAGCACTGCTATTGATGTGCAATATTACACTTATTTCTTATTCTTTTAATACCTTTCATTCTGCTTGATTCTAGGGATATCTAACTGTGTAAGGATTATGCAAATCTAACTTGTGATTGTAGCTGAAGTATTTATGTGGTTTGCCAGCAAAGATACTACCTTCAGTTCTCTCTCCCTTCAGTAACAATGGACAGACTTCATCATTCACTCATAAAAGAAAATGTGATATTTTAAAATCCTTTTAATCCTTTTCTTCCATTCCTTTTTATGCCTTTCTCCTCCCAACAGGTCAAAAGAATAATGGTTTTATATTAGGCCTTATTTAGAATAGGAAAAGTAGTATAGTCACTCTAGACTATTGTTAGACTTACTGAAACCAGCTAATAGTGTTACCCTGAATCTACCCTAGGTCAGATTTATCTAGCTTCTGTCGGCTAAACCTGACCTGAACTTGACTTTTTGTCTAGTTTAGAGAAGGCTTTAGTATTTACATACCCTGTTTTTTATTATGATTATCACATGCTCCTGTAACCCTGTATTCACATCTCTCAGGCCGCGCCGCTTCCAGCAACTCCCATTGGCCTGGAGCAGTGAACCGCAGCCACTGGGAGCCGCGATCGGTTGAACCTGCAGATGTGGCAGGTAAACAAACTGGCCTGGCCCGGCCCACCTGGGGCTTTCCCTGCACAAGCGGCGGAACAAGTTTGGGAACCACTGCTCTAGACAGATGTCATCAAAATTGATTGACAATCACTGGCTAAGTGGCCATTCTTTAGCAGTGAAGGGGAGCAAGAATAGATCAATTTGCATTGTAGCAAACAACACCATGAAGCCTCTTTCATCACAGGATGCCATGTTTCCATCCTCACAGCTGGAAGCACCTTTATCTGGGGTAACCTTCAGGAAAATGCATTTCAAAGGGTGAATGGGCTTTCAAAAGAAGGGGCAAAATACCCCAGGTGTTCATTCTCTCTCTCTCTCTCTCTCTCTCTCTCTCTCTCTCTCTCTCTCAAGAAGAAGAAGAAAAAAAAATAAACCAGACCTTTGGACTCTGGGAGGGATTCTGACCTGAGAATTTAGTCAGCCCTGTTTCTGGGAACATATGGTAAGAATTTTACTTTGAACTAACACTTTTTTATTTAACTGCAGTTACTAGGAAGTGCTAGAGCTTTATTTCACTAGTAACCATTTCTGACTCTAATACATTGTACTTACTGAAAATCTATTTCTTTGTAGTTGACTAAACTTGTTTTATTCTTTAATCAAAACTAATCCAATGTTTTCTTTAAACTGAACCATTTGGGTACTTCCATTTAAAGTAGCAAACTGTTGGATATTATCCCACTACAAGGGCAAGGACCTAAAATGTCTGAACTGTCCAGAATAAGGCTGGTCAGTGCGGAACATACAATCTTGGGAAATCTGAGCTATGCTGAAGTCACCTTGCAGTAGTAATCCAGGCTGCTGGAAGCCAGAGTGCAACTGATGTGTGGCTGGAAACCTGCAACTATACAGAGACACTCAGGCCATGTCTACATCTAAAATTTTGCAGCGCTGGTTGTTACAGCTGTATTAGTACAGCTGTATAGGGCCAGCGCTGCAGAGTGGCCACACTTACAGCAACCAGCGCTGCAAGTGGTGTTAGATGTGGCCACACTGCAGCGCTGTTGGGCGGCTTCAAGGGAGGTTCGGGGAACGCGAGAGCAAACCGCGGCGAAGCTGGTCTCCTTTCCCGGTTTGCTCTCGCGTTCCCGGAACCCCCAAACAAGCAGGTCTCCTTCCCTGCGGTTTGCTGGGTGGTTCGGGGAACGTGAGAGCAAACCCGGGAAAGGAGACCAGCTTCGCCGCGGTTTGCTCTCGCGTTCCCAGAACAAGCAGGTCTCCTTCCCTGCGGTTTGCAGGGTGGTTCCGGGAAACGCGAGAGCAAACCGCGGCGAAGCTGGTCTCCTTTCCCGGTTTGCTCTCGCGTTCCCGGAACCACCCAGCAAACCTCAGGGAAGGAGACCTGCTTGCTCGGGGTTCGGGGAACGCGAGAGCAAACCGGGGAAGGAGACCAGCTTGATTACCAGAGGCTTCCTCAGGTATGCTGGGATACCTGCTTATTCCACGGAGGTCAAGAAAAGCGCTGGTAAGTGTCTATATTTGATTACCAGCGCTGGATCACCAGCGCTGGATCCTCTACACCCGAGACAAAACGGGAGTACGGCCAGCGCTGCAAACAGGGAGTTGCAGCGCTGGTGGTGCCCTGCAGATGTGTACACCTCCTAAGTTGCAGCGCTGTAACTCCCTCACCAGCGCTGCAACTTTCTGATGTAGACAAGCCCTCAGGGTGTTCTCTACATGCTGCAAGGCTCTTTATGAGCAGCTCAGGTGGAAGCTACAGCAGCAAAGGGTTGTAAGGCACCTAAGATTGCTGGGCAGGTGGTGACATGGCCCCTCAGTGGTCTGGATTGCACTCCAGAATGTCAGAGTCTTTCTTCAAGTTCAATTTTTAAACCCAGTATATAAAACAAAAGTAACATCTACAGTAGTTACTGTACTGACTCATGGAAGGGAAGGGTTTGGGGAAGGGGAGAAAAGAAGTAATGACAGAAGTGAGATGATAGAGAATGCAAACTAAGTGAATGACAATAGGCAGAAAAGGGGAGAGAAACAGGAAAAAGCCAAACAGGTCTAACTTCTTAAACAATTTATTAGCTTGACATTGGATTTTTTTAAATTAATTATTTAAATTTGAATATTTTATTTAATATCAATATAAAGGTTAAGAGCAGGAACTATTCATATTAAATTCCATAATTACTGTGTATTGGGCTAATGAGCACATCAGCCTTTTGCCTGAGCCAGACCAGGTGATATGGATCAATGCTCGTGAGAAAGCCTTTCAGGACATAGAAGAGGCTTTGTCTAAAGAACTAGTTTTAGTGAGCACTGATTTCATCAAACTCTTTGTGATGTGCACTGATGCTTCTATTATTGGTTAAGCACAGTGCTTATGCAGGATAGGATGGGGGAAAAGAGGTGCCCCATTGCCTTCTTGAGTAAAAAAACTGACCCTCCCCACCACTGAACAGAGCTATGCTGTCATTGAGAAGGAATAGCCATAGTTTGGGCTATTAAGAAATTTAAGCCTTATTTGTATGATAAAATATATTAGGTTTTATTATACAAATAAGATTTTAACAGACCATTCCTCCTTAATATGGTTGCATCAAGCTAAAAGGACCAACTCCAGGTTACTACACTGAAGCCTAGCTCTACAAGAGTATGACATGCAAATAATCCATATCAAGAGGAAAGAAAATGGACTGGCAGATGGTTTATCAAGAATAGGGAAGCCCTGAGGCATATTCATGAACATTGGTCACACCCTTTCCTACACCAGTTTTGCATTGGGTGTGTGATGCTGGCAAACCAAGTGCCAGCTCATGCCAAGACCCCTAGACCTCAACTGAATACTGACAAATACATTGTTGGAAACCAGTCTGGTGCACCCCGTGTTAGTGTTGGTAAAATAGATATTAGATTTATAAAAAATGTGTTTAATGTTTAGACTGTATTAAATCTTGTAAGTTTCTGCATTCATTAATCTCACTCGTAATACCCATATCCCATGTTATAAATCAATATTTAAGTGTTTGCTCTGAAATTGTAAAAGTGTTTGTCTGAAACTGTAAGCCTGCCTGGAGTGCCTCAAGGACATAAATACCAACCTTGGGGCAGGCTGTTAAGAAGCAGAGCATATACCCCAAACTGGTTGTGAACAAGGCCAGATTTCCAAGTAGGCACAGTAGGCATGTGCCTAGGGGCACCAGCATTATAGGGGTGCCTAAAAGTTAAAAGTGGGTTAAAAGTTTCATTTTTTCTAGAAAACACAAAGGTGGGGGGAGGGGCACTGCAGATTCTGTGTCTAGCAGCATGTAAAGTGTTAATCTGGCCTTGGTTGTGAGTCCTATACTTGGATTTCACCAACCAAGTATCAGGTATGAACTCCTCAAGCACTATAACAACCTCAGTCACAGACAGCCACCTTGGGTACTTTGGTCTATCTTGCCACCTAGGCAAGATTTCCTTTGTGAGAGATGGTCCCTTACACCAAAAATCACAACATTTAGGTTACTCTCAGTCACAGAGGACAGGTCACTTACTCCAAGTCAATTGCATGTCAAATCTCACACCCAAGACAAAGCTTGTAGCCAATCCTATAATCAATTAATTAAAGATATATTAACTAAGAAAGAGAAATTAGAGTTATTTGCAAGGTTAAAGCAAGTAAACAGATGCACACAAATGAGTTACAGTCTTAGGTTCCAAAAGCTGCTGTATTATGCAAGCTTTATATGTCCTCTAGGGCTAACCCAAGCTAACAGCTGGGGATATCTTACTTATGCTTAGAAATCTTGCCTTCTCTAAACATAGTTTCTTCTTGTCAGAGATTTTTATTCCCTTCCCCCAGAGTTCAAACTGATGAGGTGAGTTCCTGTGCATGTCTCCTATTCCTGGGTTTGAGGGGAAAATTTTTATTTTGTCCTCTGATGTTCCACAATGATTTGTCTGGTGTCTATGGTCCTTCTTTTATTGGGCAGGAGACAATACCTCCAATGTTAAACTAGTATTTCATAATTGGTAATACTTCTCTCCAGACTGGTAGTTTTACAGTTTTGGAGCAAACACTTAAATGTTACTTTATAACATGGGATAGAGATATTAGAAATGAGATTAATGCATGCAGCAACTTAAAAGCATTTCATAAATGTAATATCTATTTTACCAATACTAACACACAGGTGAGTCAGACTGATTTCCAGCCGTGCATTTATCAGTGTTCTTTTGAGGCCTAGGAGCCTTGGCATGAGTTGGTACCTGGTCTGCCTGTGTCACAGCCAGGTATTGGACTAATGAGCACATCAGCCTTTTGCATCATATTTAATTTTCTATAAACACCCAACTTTTTGTTCTAGAGCAAGGGTTCCAAATGGTTTCTACATATACCGCTGGTGGATGGCCCATCAATTCACTCCACAGCAAGTTTTAAAGAAGGTACATGAACCGATAAACTTTGAGACCCATGGGGCTAGAGTGTAGTAAGCTTATGCATACATTCTATTTATAAGATAATAACTGTATTTTAAGCAGTTTGTTAGTATTGCAATAGCACACAGAGGGCCCCAGACAGCATCTAGACCCCATTGTGCTAAATTGTGTATAAATATATAGGAAATCCCTACCCAAAAATCACTTACAAACTAATTTAAGACAAGATACACTAAGTGGAGAGAAACAAAAGGAGTGGAAGAGGAGGGAAATAGCATTACAAAGATATGGTTACATAGGTTAGCTAGGCTCTGATCCACCAAAACATTTAAGCAATTGCTTAATTGCAACTTTCCCAATGAAATCAAAAGGCTACTCATATGACTAAAGTTAAATACACATTTAAGTGCTTTGTTGGATTATGACACAACCTGTTGGTGCTCAGTGATCTCAATTTTTTGGTAGATATTACAATAATGATGACATACAGACTTTGCAACACACCTGAAAATGTAGTCCCCTGTGAGGTGGAGCTTGATAACTAACCTGTTCACTGTACACTTCACAATGGTATGGAAGCAGAATACTTGGACAAAAGAGTAACCCCTTTACTCTTACAAAAAAAAATTGTCACAAACATTTCCATGTCCACATAAAACAGCAAGTTTTTGATTTCAGGTATCTCATCTGAGAGATCCTCATAAAGTAAAGATGTTTTGAACTCAATCTACCTCTAAAGAAAGAAGGATTTGAACTAATGCTGTTACAGTTTGAACCTTCGCTTCCAGCCAAGTATGAAATGCCAGTTTGACGTTAGTGCATTCAGGAGCTCATCTTGCAAATATTTATGGCTGAATATAACTTTACTCATGTGAAGTCAATGGAACTAGTCAGGTGGAAAGAGTTAGACTTATGCGTAAGTGCAGGGCTGATGAGGTGGGGGAAAGGGGCGACAATGGCACCTCAAACTCATGTGGGCCCCCAAAATATCTGTAATATTTGTGTAAATAAAGTGAAATGGGAGGAGGTAGGACATGAGGTCGTGGAGTCCCAAAATTTTTCATGCTGGGCCTGCATGATTGTTTATAGAATGAGGGCCCAGGTCATTTATTCCAACATATTATATAAAGCCAACCACTGCCCTTAGTTATTTGGGTTGCATAGATATAACTGACACAGAATATGGCCCAAAATACATTTGTGCAAGGAACTAATGCCGCTTTTTGAATGAATACTCATGTTCACTGTTCAGATAAGACAGACCCACTTGCATGGCCCCACAATATGCCAATATCTTTATGGCCGACCTGGAACAACGCTTCCTCAGCTCTTGTCCACTCACGCCCCTTCTCTACCTACACTACATTGATGACATCTTCATCATCTGGACCCATGGGAAAGAGACTCTGGAAAAATTCCACCACGATTTCAACAGCTTCCACCCCACCATCAACGTCAGCCTGGACCAATCTACACGAGAGGTCCACTTTCTTGACACCACGGTGCAAATAAGTGATGGTCACATTAACACCACCCTATATCGAAAACCTACCGACCGCTATGCCTACCTTCATGCCTCCAGCTTCCATCCCGGGCACATCACACGATCCATTGTCTACAGCCAAGCACTGAGGTACAACCGCATCTGCTCTAACCCCTCAGACAGAGACCAACACCTACAAAATCTCCACCAAACATTCTCAAAACTACAATACCCGCACGAGGAAATAAGGAAACAGATCAACAGAGCCAGACGTGTACCCAGAAGCCTCCTACTGCAAGACAAACCCAAGAAAGAAACCAACAGGACTCTACTGGCCATCACATACAGCCCCCAACTAAAACCTCTCCAACGCATCATCAAGGATCTACAACCCATCCTGGACAATGATCCCACACTTTCACAGGCCTTGGGTGGCAGGCCAGTCCTTGCCCACAGACAACCTGCCAAACTGAAACATATTCTCACCAGTAACTGCACACCGCACCATAATAACTCTAGCTCAGGAACCAATCCATGCAACAAACCTCGATGCCAACTCTGCCCACATATCTACACCAGCGACACCATCACAGGACCTAACCAGATCTGCCACACCATCACCAGTTCATTCACCTGCACATCCACCAATGTAATATACGCCATCATATGCCAGCAATGCCCCTCTGCTATGTACATCGGCCAAACTGGACAGTCTCTATGGAAAAGGATAAATGGACACAAATCAGACATTAGGAATGGCAATATACAAAAACCTGTAGGAGAGCACTTCAACCTCCCTGGCCACACTATAGCAGACCTTAAGGTGGCCATCCTGCAGCAAAAAAACTTCAGGACCAGACTTCAAAGAGAAACTGCTGAGCTTCAGTTCATCTGCAAATTTGACACCATCAGCTCAGGATTGAACAAAGACTGTGAATGGCTTACCAATTACAGAACCAGTTTCTCCTCTCTTGGTTTTCACACCTCAACTGCTAGAACAGGGCCTCATCCTCCCTAATTGAACTGACCTCGTTATCTCTAGCTTGCTTGCTAGCATATATATACCTGCCCCTGGAAATTTCCATTACATGCATCTGAGGAAGTGGGTATTCACCCACGAAAGCTCATGCTCCAAAACGTCTGTTAGTCTATAAGGTGCCACAGGATTCTTTGCTGCTTTTACAGATCCAGACTAACACGGCTACCCCTCTGATACTTGACACCATGCAAGGCACTGCATTTAGCCATATGGAGTGGAAATCCATCAACCTCATGAAGAAACTTGCACAAATACAGACAGATATCATCTTCCTTTCCAAATGCAAACGGATGGACATCATACCAAATGGACTAAAGGTAAAAAAACCACTGCTATCTACATACTACACAGACCACAGTGAGAGATTATGCCATACTCTATCAAAAAAACTGAGGAACCACCTGATCAGCATCCTATACAGCAAACAGGAAAACATCAAAAAAGAGCTCTCCAACCTGGAGACTCTCATTAATAACCAAACTTCTATACAAACGGACTTCACTAGAATAAGACAGGAGATCTACATTACTCACTTCACCTCTCTACAAAGGAAAAAGGACTGTAAGCTGTCTAAACTCCTACCTGCCACATGGGGCCACAACTGTGGTACCCCTAACCCACCCAGCAATATCGTCAATCTATCCAACTACACACTAAGCCCAGAAGAAAAGTCTGTCCTATCTCGGGGACTCTCTTTCTGCCCTGCCACCCCCACCAACATGATACAGTTCTGTGGCGATCTGGAAGCCTACTTTCGCCATCTCCAACTCAAAGAATACTTCCAGGACAACACTGAACAGTGCACTGATACACAGGTGCCCTCCCACCAACAGCACAAGAAGAAGAACTCCACATGGACTCCTCCTGAGGGTCGAAATGACAGCCTGGACCTATACATTGAATGCTTCCGCCGGCGTGCACAGGCAGAAATCGTGGAACAAGAACATTGCTTGCTTCACAACCTAAGTCGTGCAGAACGCAATGCCATCCACAGCCTCAGAAACCACCCTGACATTATCATCAAAGAGGCTGATAAAGGAGGTGCCGTTGTCATCATGAACAGGTCTGACTACCAAAAGGAGGCAGCCAGACAACTCTCCAATACCAAATTCTACAGGCCACTTCCCTCAGATCCCACTGAAGAATACACTAAGAAACTACAGCATCTACTCAGGACACTCACTACACTAACACCAGAAGAAATCAACATACCCCTAGAGCCCCGACCAGGGTTATTCTATCTACTACCCAAGATCCACAAACCCGGAAATCCTGGACGCCCCATCATCTCAGGCATTGGCACTCTCACTGAAGGACTGTCTAGATATAAGGACTCTCTACTCAGACCCTATGCCACCAGCACTCCCAGCTATCTCCATGACACCACTGATTTCCTGAGGAAACTACAATACATTGGTGACCTCCCAGAAAACACCATTCTAGCCACCATGGATGTAGAGGCTCTCTACACAAACATCCCACACACAGATGGAATACAAGCTGTCAGGAACACTATCCCTGATGATGCCACAGCACAACTGGCTGCTGAGCTCTGTGCCTTTATACTTACACACAACTATTTCAAATTTGATGACAATATATATCTCCAGATCAGTGGCACTGCTATGGGCACTCGCATGGCCCCACAATATGCCAATATCTTTATGGCCGACCTGGAACAACGCTTCCTCAGCTCTCGTCCACTCACGCCCCTTCTCTACCTACGCTACATTGATGACATCTTCATCATCTGGACCCATGGGAAGGAGACTCTGGAAAAATTCCACCACGATTTCAACAGCTTCCACCCCACCATCAACCAGCCTGGACCAATCTACACGGTCCACTTTCTTGATACCACGGTGATGGTCACATTAACACCACCCTATATCGAAAACCTACCGACCACTATGCCTACCTTCATGCCTCCAGCTTCCATCCCGGGCACATCACACGATCCATTGTCTACAGCCAAGCACTGAGGTACAACCGCATCTGCTCTAACCCCTCAGACAGAGACCAACACCTACAAAATCTCCACCAAACATTCTCAAAACTACGATACCCGCACGAGGAAATAAGGAAACAGATCAACAGAGCCAGACGTGTACCCAGAAGCCTCCTACTGCAAGACAAACCCAAGAAAGAAACCAACAGGACTCTACTGGCCATCACATACAGCCCCCAGCTAAAACCCCTCCAACGCATCATCAAGGATCTACAACCCATCCTGGACAATGATCCCACACTTTCACAGGCCTTGGGTGGCAGGCCAGTCCTTGCCCACAGACAACCTGCCAACCATAATAACTCTAGCTCAGGAACCAATCCATGCAACAAACCTCGATGCCAACTCTGCCCACATATCTACACCAGCGACACCATCACAGGACCTAACCAGATCTGCCACACTATCACCGGTTCATTCACCTGCACATCCACCAATGTAATATACGCCATCATATGCCAGCAATGCCCCTCTGCTATGTACATCGGCCAAACTGGACAGTCTCTACGGAAAAGGATAAATGGACACAAATCAGACATTAGGAATGGCAATATACAAAAACCTGTAGGAGAACACTTCAACCTCCCTGGCCACACTATAGCAGACCTTAAGGTGGCCATCCTGCAGCAAAAAAACTTCAGGACCAGACTTCAAAGAGAAACTGCTGAGCTTCAGTTCATCTGCAAATTTGACACCGTCAGCTCAGGATTGAACAAAGACTGTGAATGGCTTGCCAATTACAGAACCAGTTTCTCCTCTCTTGGTTTTCACACCTCAACTGCTAGAACAGGGCCTCATCCTCCCTAATTGAACTGACCTCGTTATCTCTAGCTTGCTTGCTAGCATATATATACCTGCCCCTGGAAATTTCCATTACATGCATCTGAGGAAGTGGGTATTCACCCACGAAAGCTCATACTCCAAAACGTCTGTTAGTCTATAAGATGCCACAGGATTCTTTGCCACTTGCTTTGCATCTCAGTTCTTTTGGTCTCACCCAAGCACTCTGATATTGAAGATATTTGATTTAATATTATATACCAAAGAATAGTGTACTTTTCTATACCTATTAAAGAAAATCCCAGGTTTATCTTATTAGTAGACTTTCACAATTTTACTGATGGACTGGAAGAGTAAAATAAATATAAATAATTAATCCTAAATATTACAGTTTAGAGTAAATAGTTTTTCCATTATCTTTTTATATTCCTTTTTATGAATAGCATGTTCCCTCTACCATTAGGCAGCAGAAGTGAGCTAAGGAAACAAGCTCTTCCAATTGTCAGGTTATAAACTCTTTGTAGATACTATAATTATTCAAGTGACTGAGCACTTTATTGTGTCCAGTGGCATTTGTAAGATGGATACGTGGGCTTCATTCTAAAGAAGAAAATGCTTATATAGTATTTCTTTAAATTCCCACAGATCAATATAATGTTATTAGGCAGAACTGAAAAAAAAGGTAGTGTTTCCCCCCACAATACTAACAGAAAAATAGAAATAAATCAATACGTATTTTAATATTTTTTCTTTCTGATTTGAAAGCTTCTATGAAACTTTCATCCTTTCATCTTAGGAAAATAAAGAGCTGCTGTGTCTCGAAGTCTACAATTAATAGTGAACATGGCTCCCACTTTAAATACTGTTTAGCCATACATTTCTATAACTTACACTTTAAGCCAATTGTAGGTCTCTTGACAAGAAAATGACAATTAAAATATTAAACCGGTTAAGTACAAGGGAAGAATAATATTCCTTTTGCTGCATTATGAAGTTCTGACTCAGACTCCTGGTATATACAACCGTCTCTAACTTTTGGGTCAGAAATTACTGTATCTTAAAAAGAATTTTCAGGTATACATCGGTGATGTTTCTATGCTGAGGACCATCAGAGTCAACCACCACCAGCCAACTATTCACCTCTCACCCTTTAAAACTTATATTTCTCTTTTGCTTTACTTTACATAGACATTAACTTTTCACTTTCCTCTTTTTAATGACATTATTTCACCTTAATTATCTTCCTATCACAGCATTGCTGCTTATAAATGAGAAACAGACACTCTGGAGTTTTTTATTATCTTTTTATTTCAATGAGTGATAGATTGCAATCAAGCAAATGATGTTTTTATTACAGAGTTTCTCTTTGCACTGTTATGGTTGAGGTTGTACCAGCATTCCTATTAAAATCCATCCATTAAAACATGCCCCAGGCTGCTACTTGATACACAAGGTCTCAACCAAAAATAAATATAACAACATTTATTTTTATTAGGGGAGGAGGAAGGAAATCAGTAAGATAATTTTGGAGTTAAGGTAGTGCACAAGAAATTACAGCAAGAAGTTAGTTATACAGCTAGAGTTTGCTGAACTGTTAAACTGATGTTTAATGTAAAAAAGCACCTAGTTTGGTTTGGTATGATTTGTGGGGTCCTATTACTAGTTATTTGCAAATATTGAGGTGAGCTTGGTGTATTTGAGAAAGCATATGCATATCCTGAATGTTTCAGATTTCATCTGTTGTGATTCGTGGTGCAAACCATATACAAGAATTTCCTTCTGTTTAAATATTCAGACATCTGAACGGTGAGTGAAAATCATACCAGGTGGCTCAGGTGAGGAGCAATCACAAATAAACAAAAGTTGAAGTGAAGAGTCCACAAAAAATATTTTTCAAAACTACTGGGCAAACAACAATATAATAAACATGCTGAAATAGCTATGTGGAGGAGGAGGTATGTGAACAACTAATTAGAAATTAAAGCAGCAATGGATGCTTGTTAGAGGGCTTTCTCCTCACTGTATCCTCTGGTTCTTGTCACGCAGACAGAAAGTAGAAGACCAAAAGGCCGAAGTGCAGGCTATGTGATGTTTATTGGGGTTAGGTTTCAGAGTGGTAGCTGTGTTAGTCCGTATCAGTAAAAATAACGAAGAATCCTTGTGGCACCGTAGAGACTAACAAATTTATTTGCGCATGTTACCGAAATATCAGGTCTGCCTAGCTGAGAGCCAATAACAGCCTGACAGAGATAAGGAAAAGATGCTTTATTCTGCAGAAGAAAGGAGAGCCCTGTACCTTGGTACAAAAGACTCTGTCTTACACAATTTTCACAAACCTTTTATACACATTCAGACAAAGACCCTTGCGTGTTAACACTTGATTAGTAGGATGTCAAACCCCACACTCTATTATCTGTTCAGTAAAAACTGGTTTGAAGCAAGTTTTCTCTGCCTTGGGGCAGAAAGAAAAAGATAGTTCAAAAGTTCAGGCTACTGTGTCTGTGAGGCTTCTGCCCCCCTTCCTGGCCGCTTGTAAACTATTAAGGGGGGCCAGCCACTCCTAAGCTATTAAGGGGGGCCAACAGTAGCTTTCACAGGCATAAGCTTTCGTGGGCTAAAACCCACTTCATCAGATACATGGAGTGGAAAATACAGTAGTGGGTATATATATACACAGTACATGAAAAGATGGGAGGTGTCTTACCAAGTGGGGGGGTGTCATAACATTTTTCCCAGATCTGGACCTTAGTGTCCAAAATATGGGTGTTAGCATGAAAACCTCCAAGCTTAGTTACCAGCTTGGACCTGGTAAAGCTGCCTCCAGCCAGGAATCTATACAGTGCCTGGTGCACTGTGGTTTCCCCAAACCTTCCCTGGGACCCCCAGACTCAGATGCCTTGAGTCTCACAACAAAGGGGAATAAACCATTTCCCTTCCCCCCTCCAGGTGTTCCCTCCTTGGGTTCCTGGAGAGATATACAGAAGCAAGCTTCGTGAATCTAAACAGAGGGACTCCACCCTCCCTGTTTCCAGTCCTGGAAAACACAAGTACTTTCCCCCCTCACCCAGAGAGTATGCAAAGTCAGGCTTAGTAAATCTAACACAAAGAGATTTTCCCCCTGACTTCTTCCTCCCACCAATTCCCTGGTGAGCTGCAGACTCAATTCCCTGGAGTCCCCACTAAAGAAAAACTCCAACAGGTCTTAAAAAGAAAGCTTTATAAAAAGAAAGAAAAGGACATAAAAACGGTCTCTCTGTATTAAGGTGACAAATACAGGGTCAATTGCTTAAGAGAAAAAAGTGAATAAACAGCCTTATCCAAAAAGAATACAATTCAAAACACTCCAGCAACTACACTCATGTAAATACAAAAAAAATATATAAACATATTGTCTAACTATCTTTGTACTTACAACTTGAAAACAGAAGATTAGAAAGGCAGGAGACAGAAAAATCACTCTCAGAGCCGAGAGGGTCAGACACAAGACAAAGAACAAAGAACTCACACCCAAAAATTCCCTCCACCCAGATTTGAAAAAGTCTTGTTTCCTGATTGGTCCTCTGGTCAGGTGTTTCAGGTTACTCCTTTTCAGGTGAAAGAGACATTAACCCTTAGCTATCTGTTTATGACAGGGGGTCAGTGCTAACGAGACAATTCAATTAAGCCTACTTCCACTTTAATTGAATTGTCTCATTAACACTGATCCTCCGCTTGGTAAGGTAACTCCCATCTTTTCATGTACAGTGTATATACGTGCCACAAGGACTCCTTGTTGTTTTTATTGGGGTTTGTTTCTAGCAGGCATGTGTTCCTTAACTCTGATGGCGCAATTCCTTGTTTCCCAGTGTTCCGACTCTCCCCTCCTCAGCAGGCATAAATGCACACCCACAGTCCCTTCCCACCCCTTGCAATTTATGGTCATGTTCTGTTCTGGGGGGTCATTAGTCTGGAGTCTTCATCTCACTCCTTTTGCAGCCCATGGGAGGGATAAGGAGTGAGGTTATGCTACAGTCTGGGGCAGGCATTTCTCTGGTCTTTTAGTGTTTTATCTCCCACCCCAATCCTCTCTTGCCCCTCCCAACTTGTTGCTTGACCTTGCCTTGAGATAACTTGTTCACCTTAGCCTCTAAGAATAGAACAAGAAACAGTGGGCTTAAACTGCAGCAAAGGAGGTTTAGGCTGGACATTAGGAAAAAGTTTCTAATTATCTGGGTGGTTAAACACTGGAATAAATTGCCTAGGGAGGCTGTGGAATCTCTATCTTTGGAGATATTTAAGAGTAGGTTAGATAAATGTCTATCTGAGATGGTGTAGACAGTATCTGGTCCTGCCATGAGGGCAGGGGACTGTACTCGATGATGACCTCTCGAGGTCCCTTCCAGTCCTAGAATCTATGAATCTATGAATAAGGAGTCGAGGCAGTCTTCAAGAGTGCACTCATATACTCTCACCATGCCCAGTAACACTCTAGCTACTCTTATCTGTTCCCATTATACTGACAAGCCCATCTGGCTTAGGAAAAAGCAACATAAACAGTATATTTGTCATATATTAGTAAGGATCCCTTTGTTCACACACACTAGTAAAAATGTATGTGTATAAAAAAAAATCAAACAGGAAAGCAAAACCCAAAATACTATCTCAGGCAAATATACAGGTCTGGATCCCACATTGGCACTAGCACTCCTAACAATGCTAAATTTGTAATGAATATTAATATAAATGAACGGTAAAGCCAGTTCTAATTCTGACTCTTGAAGCAAGTTTAGGAAATATTTCAATAGTTTATGGAAAAGCAAAAGCCCTTTAAACTGAATTTTGTTGGGCCATCATACCATAATATAGAACACTCCCTTTAGATATTTTAGAAAAGAAAACCAACTGAATAATTTGCTTAAAGAGTTTTTAAAAGACAAGTAATGTAAAATAAACTATCCACTTTTCAAGTGTTTAAATCCAGACCACTGGGTAAGTAACAGGCTGTCTAAAAATGAGTATCCAGAATGTGTTTGCAGGGACACTGATGCCGGGAAATTGTTATGTGCAAATCTCTATGCATTACTAAGCTTAGAGAGCAAGTTCAGACCTAACTTTGTTTGTTGCTATTTGAGTTGCCAATAAAGCCAAACCCCAGGAATGGAATCAGCTTAGACTAAATAAGGGTTTTGCTGATGTGAATTGGCATAACCCAATTGAAGTCAATGGAGCTGCACTGATGTAACTTGGTGTAACAAATGAAGGCACAGTGTGCCCAACAGGAATAGCAGCAGGTCTAGGCTGCAGCACAGTAGCCACAATTTTAAGAGCAGCTGCTCCAGAGACCCATGAACCAGGAGTCACTGTTCAGATTGCCAGAAAATCCGAGTCTTAACCTCCCTTGTGTAACTGCAGTTCCATCCCTTCTACTCAGCACCCAGTTCATCTTAAATATTTAATATCCAAATGCTACTTCTTTCTATGGTGATTCAGTCTGTAATATCATCATGTCACCTCCTCTATAGGACAGAATAGATAATTGATATCCAGGAGGTAGCTTCTAGTACAGTGCAATTTAAGGTACTCTACCGTATTTAAGCACTGCAGTCTAGCTTTATAAACCTACTAATGACTGAGTTTGAAGTCGTTTCTGGAGCAGTTCCAAAGTGTTAATTATTACTGTAAAAAAACTGCAAAGCATCAGCATGGAGCCTCCTGGATTGCGATGTTTACTAGTTCAAAAGTTTACAAATGAAGTTATAATTCAACACTTAGTATCATTTTAAAAAAATAGATTCATGTTAGCGTCAATCTATCTAGTCTTTTTGATGACTTATATGTCTGTAGGCTTTTTTAGGAGGAGAGGAGAATTCCACCTTGTTTTAATTGGTCTTCATGACATGGCTTTGAAACTAGTATTTTCAGAGTGCATATCAGCATAGACTACAGCAAGCAATTACTTGTGGACAACAGAAATTAGATTCAATTTCCATGCTTAATTTTTTTTTTGTTGGTGGTGTTTTAAAAAGTAACTTGGTTTCTTGATGTACAAAAATAGTGAGCTGATTTAATAGAAAATGTTGCGTTGGGCTGGTTTAATAGAAAAAAACACGGTTGCAGAAAAAAAATGAGCAGATTCTGAGAATTTGCTCTTACAACAACATTTATTGTATTTCCCAGAACCTACACTTTTGTTTAAGACAAGAGTGCAGTTTCTGCACTTTATGCTTGCAAACACAAGCTCTGATTCTGAAAACACTTAAGCTCATAAGTAACTTTACACACATGGATTACTCCATTGATATCAATATAGTGGCTCACATGTCTGAAAGTTCTCAACCATAGCTTTTACAGAATAAACAGCTGTAACTCTTGGCATTGTGATTCAGCAGAGCAGACTAAATGGCTTCTTCTACACAGAGGAGTAAGTATGGGCCCAGTCCTATGAACATATTTGCACAGGTCAATGTTTGTTCTTATTTGTAACCCAAGCCAGAAGGACTCCATATGGGAATAAGAATCTTCATGTTTTCAGATCTGTTTGCAGGACTGGGTCTGTCACAGCTTCAAGGTTAGCTGCACGCACCCCGTTCCGCCTTTTGAAGCGCAGCTATTTAAGGTTTCAGGTTCCCAGTCATCTTTCTTGGGCAGTGACTTGCATCTGTCTTCCTCCTTGCCAAGGTTTTTAAGGTGGCACATATCCATGCCATACACATTGATATGTTTAGCAACCCTACTGCCTAAAGCCCATTACATGGGCTATACTTCCTCTCCAAGGTCTATGAATGGTGTGTTCCCTTATGACCATTCTTGTTGCAATAAAAGCATTTCAAATCCCCAGGTTCCTTTTTTGGGCCCTGTTCAGGGTTTGCCTCCCTCCTGGGTATGGTTTAACCCATTCTCCCTTCTGAGAAGGTCCTAATTGGGGGTCAGCATTGTGCCACGCTCCCTTTCTTTTTTTTCAGAAAACAAACAAACCCGGGCTGGTCATCTGAATATTGGTCAGACCATTTTCCAGAGAGAAAACCCAGCTGAGGGGTTTAAAATACTGACACCTACCTGAGCCCTATGTTGGAGCCAGGGGTGACATCTGGTAAGCTTTTAGCATGCATATAGGTTAATTGTTTTTCATATATTTTCTCTGTAATGCTTTTGACTAAGTAATTTGCTCTGTAAAGGCAGGTTGGTAACTGGTATACACTATTGTAGTCCCTGGAGAAAATTAGTCAGAGGTGCTAGATCCCAGTCAGACCTGCTGAGGAAACTTACAGTAAGGTGCAGGGGTACTGCAAGCAGAAATGCTGATATGGAGGGAGAAAGATGCAGCTCTGTGCCTAAAAGAAGTGACGGCTGGGAGCCGGAACCCTTAAGTGGATGCCCTCAAGGAGGCAAAGGGTTGGGGCAGGGGTGGGCAAACTGGGCCTGCAGGCTGTATCCGACCCATCAGAGCTTTGGATCTGGCCCATGGGATTGCTACTCTTGTGGCGCCATGGGGCTAAGACAGGCTCCCTGCCTTCCTTGGCCCAATGCCATTCCCGGAAGCAGCTGGTACCATGTTCCTGCTGCCCCTGGGGGAGTAGGGGGCAGAGGGCTCCATGCTCCGCCCTCTTCTACAGGCACCGCCCCCCACAGCTTCCATTGGCCAGGAATGGGGAATCACAGCCAATGGGAGCTTTGGGGGAGGTACCTGCGGGTGAGGGCAAAGCGCAGAGCCCTCTGCCCCCTTCTCCCCCCAGGACCGCAGGGACGCGGTGCCAGCCACTTCTGGGCGTGGCGTGGGGCCAGGGCAGGCAGAGAGCCCACCTTAGTCTTGCTGCATGCCGCTGCCACCCCAGAGCTGCTCCAGGTAAGTGTCCCCAGGCCGGAGCCCTCACCCCAAACCCCTCCTGCACTCTGCACCCTTACCCCTTACCCTGAGCTTTCTGCTGCACCCTTCCCACACTCTGCACCCTCTCCTTCATCCTGCACCCTCCTTCACCCTAACCCCCTTCCCTGAGCCCCCAACCCCCTGCCCCAAGTCCCCCTCACACTCTGCACCCCCTCCTGCACCCCAACCCCCTGCCTCAACCCTACATTCATGGCCCTGCATGCAACTTTCCCACACAGATGTGGCCCTCGGGCCAAAAACTTTGCCCACTTGTGGGTTGTGGAGCGGGTCAGTCAAAGGTGCAGCTAACCCTGAAGCTGTGACAGCGTTCATTTAGCAAGAACTTTTTCCATATGAGACATCTGCTCTAAGAGTCATGTTACCATCTTCCATTCACTTCAATAAGATAAGAACTTTAAAACTTAAATATTGACCAATAACAACCATGAAAATTATGCCATGGCTGATTTTACATCAGAATTATTTACACTTTGAATTATAACTTTGTCTTTGGTTATCAGGTATCTAGATTATTTGCTGCTGTTTTGGGGAAAAAAGGGGGGGGGTGTTAAAATGGTATGTACAAATGTTATCAGAGAAAAAGTGGTTATCGGTCTCCCATAAAACAAAATGTTAAATGGCATTTGATATAAAGAGAGTAAGACCAATTATAATATACTGTAAAATAATCTTTAATTTTTCCTGCAGAAATTCCGTATACAGAAACCAGGTCACTATTTGCAACACTAAACAAAAAAAGTCACTTTTGGCTGAAAATCCATGCAGATTCTCCTTGTAGTTGACAATGGCCTAAAAAGGCTCAAAGCTGCATGGGGCCGGGGGATGTGATGAAAATAGCTAATTTAGCAAAGCAAATCTTGTTGAAATTGCTTATTACAGAGCTTATATTTTAACATGAGCCATCCCTTTCTGGTAGAGTTCCCAGTCTTCTTGCAATTTCCTATTGTAGAATTTAATTCAGAGTTTCACAACAAATCTTCTTATTCAATTGTTGTTTCTGTTACATAAAACAGATTTTTGGGTTTTTTTTAAGGGATGTGAAGTCTTAGTTCAGAAAAACACAGTCTCACCTTGAGTTAATTCCCGAATCAATTACCAAAATCCACTATTTATATATAATTATTCAGTCTCTGAAATAGAAGGCATATCTGTTTTGAAAAACATCTCTCAAACTAAAAAGAACAAAATAAGGGGCACATTAGGGAAGTATTTCCTTCTCCATGGTATAAATTGCCATTTAGTGAAGATAACTTCAGCATACCAATGGGTAATTTCTAACTGGGAGAATTCTACACTCCAGATAAGATTACACACCAGACTCATTTCAAAGGCATACTTTCTATGCAGGGGAGTATATGCCCCCATTAATTCATGCAATATTAAATTGTCTTATCTACAGAAGTTTTCATGGACAAAAGTAGGCTTTTTGGTGCAATTTCTAACACTGCTGTATTTCATGATTCACTGGAATGTCCTACAGTATTTTTCAATTGCATTTAGATTTTTATTAATAAGCCTCTTGAATGAACTTTAAAATATAAATAGACTAATATGTGGTTTGTGACCGTCACACTCATTGAGAGAAGCTATTTTGCTTCTGACACACACAGCTCCAACATGTAATTTACTGTGGAATAGATATTATGCCATTCATAAAACACAGCTCATATTAGAGACATATTCAGTGTCCTGAACTAAGACAGGTACTGCAGTATAAAAGGATAGGAACAGCTAAAGTGAATAGTTTACATGAATCCCCCCTACACACACACACACCTCCTAAAACAGGAGCAAGGTTTTAAGCAGAGATGGGAAGAAACCTCTCTGCTGCTTTGGGCCAAACTCACATCTCCAGCCCAATCCACATATGGGCAGGAAGTACAAACAATTTGACCTCTCCCCTGACCCCTTCTCCCTCCATATAGGTTACTTGGGTGACTTGCTTTCCTTTCTCTGGAAAGGAGCGGTGCAGCATCCCCACTTCTATGCTAATCTGCTACTTCAAGAGTTGGAAGTTACTCAGAAGTTTCTGCCTGTGCTTGGCAGACTGGAGTGAGGGAAGATGATCAAAGGATTAACACTTACTCCCTGAATGGAGTTTTAAAATAGTACAGCTGCTTTCCCTCAAAGCTGGGATTGCCAGGAACTCAGCCACAAAGGACATACAGTTGAGCTCAGCAGGAGTGGGTTACAGATAAAGCTGAGTTAAAACTGGAGTTTTTGTTCCACAAACAATTCTGATGTTAAACACTGTTGTTTCTCTCCTGAATTGAGATACAGCTAAAGTATCAATATTTTTCACAGAACAAAAAGTTCCAATTCAGAATATGTCAGTGTTTCATTTCAGGTCAGGTCAACATTAAACTGCATCTGCCAATGGTATTGCAGTGCTTCATGGGAGTTGGAAGTTTGGGTGCCTGTTGGCTGGGCTCCCTGACCGGATTACAACTCCCACAATGTACCCTAGGGCTAGTTCAGAAGGAAGACCAAGTTGCAACACAGAAGCTATAATTTTGCTAAGGAGTCCAACACATAGGAACGAACTGGGTCATGAACTACCAGTTTCCATGGGGAACCATGGCAGTATAGCAAGATGCTGTTTAATGTTGAGCTGAACTGAAATGTTTCACTTCAAGTTGCTTCAAAGAACTGAAGTATTTTTATTCAGTTCTAGCCAACCCAAAATGAAGCATTTAATTTTGACTTTCCCCAACTGGAAAAAACAAACAAATCAACCAAAAAAAAACCTTGCCCCAAAGAAAATTTTGATTTTGTGGAAAAAGCATTTTCTGTTTAAAAAAAATCATTGGTATGGAAGATTCATGACTGGCTCTAGTTAAAAAGTGAGTCATTTATCTAGCATCGGAAAATGTGCCAAGTGCTTCTTAGAACATAGAGAAAACAGTTTCTGTCCTGAGGTACTAAACCTGAAGAGACAGCAAAGTCAAGGAATGAAGGCAAAGAATGAGTCAGCACTATCAAGATTACATTAGATACATTTCTTCCTAGTTTTATGATAGATTTATTTTACTATAATATCCTCTCATTGCCACTTTTGCATTCTGGTGAGTCTCACCATCTAACCTGTAATATCAGATATGGACACAAGAGGGAACTCATCTGAAAGAAGCAATTGAGGTACTTATTTAAACTGTGGTATGCACAAGCCCATGCTTTAGTTTTCATTCAGAAATCCTGGCTATGAGAAACCAATTATCCATCAATTTAGCAAGGACAAGCGGCAGAAATCCAGGTTACTGCAGTTATTTTGTTATACTGCCACAGGGTGTTGGCAGTCCACCTGTCAGAATGTCTCAAAGTGCACAGCAACATTTTTTAATCTCACAGCATTTGAAATCTCCTCATCCATCCCCCTAAGAACAAGCTGTTCTTATGGGTAATCAGGCAGTGGAAAGTCCTCAGAATGGTTCTTGACAGAAATGGTTGAAGTAGGGTTGTCTCCTTCTTGGGAGATTTACTGTTCTCATGAGAATGGAGAAAGAGAATTCCCAATAATGAAATAAACTCCAGGCAGAAAACTGTCTATTATCGTTTCCATTTTAAAGGGTCAGATCAATGGGACTTCACAGAGGGAGTATCACTGAAACTTGCTGCACAAGAGAGGGATACTTTATATTGTTTGATTTGGTCTGTACCCATCAACTATTTTGGAGGACCACACACAAACACACTTTAAGACTGATAGCAAATTTGTGTCCTATATGGCATTGGTTGCAACCTTTAGTTTGAGAAATTAGTTTTAGAAATACTATCCCAGGGAGATAGATACTCTTGCACAAGAGCACTTTTGTTCCAAATCAGTGCACCTGTATTCATGGGATAGACATGGGTGGGTGGACAAAAACCCAGCAGTGGACCACAGAATGGTGTATTCTCTCTCTTAAATGGGAGAAAAAGATGTCAGTGCTAATTATTAGTTGTATAATCATGTTGTACTAATATAAATTAATTGGAATCTAAAAATGTCTAGAAACATTTTTATAAACAATATTCAAAGTAGTTCTTTATTACATTGAACTACCTACTGCTGCTACAAAATAAATACAGTATTCAATAATAAATTTGTTACTCTGGAAATTTTACAGATTACAAGTTCAAAATTTATTTTTAGTAAATTAATAAATACATAGACTCATAAGGAAAAAATAACTGACAAGGCCTTATTTATAAAAGGAACCTTAAAGGAACAAAACATTCTAATTTGTTCTTGTTACTTTGCACTCTTCTAGTGGTGATGGGGTAGCAGAAATCTGCTCAAGCTGGTCCTCTGAAGAGCCCCTTGGCATATTGGAATGACTGGGTGATACAGAGCCACCCCTCTGCACAGGATCCCAGCTTAAGAGACATGATTACATAAAAGGAGGCAAAGTTCTCTGTCGATCCCCAGAACAATCCCTGGTTAAGAATGGTTACTACTCTAAATGTGGTTCAAGATGAGTTGTTCATACAGATTACACTTTTGGTTTGCATGTGGCCCACATGTATGAGATCAGATGCTTTTGGCTTGCAGTGTCTGTTGGGGCTGTGCCTATGCCCTAAGTAGCTTCCCACACACCCCTCATTATCTCCTGCTGAGGGCATAAAGGACAGAATGGGACCAACTGTCCTTTGGTTTTGCCAGTATATAATCCTCCAGGATTATGACTCCATAATAGGTACAGAGGACGGAAAGTAGTCAATTCCATTTGGACATCACAACTCAAAGAACCTCTCGTCCTTTCTCTTGACATACATTTCCAGTGGAATAAATAGAGGGACAAAAATTGGGGGTTTTCCCAAGAAAAAATACTTAATGAAAATAAACATTTTGAAGGAAACAAATTTTAGTTTCCTTCTAAAATCCTTTGTTCACAAAAATCCTTGTTGAGAACATTTTTTGGACCAGCTTAAGAGCTAACAATTATACATCTTTGTTAACTTAAAGAAATAAGCAAACAAAAATCTAAGAAAAAGACAAAATTCTACTTCAAATTATTGTTTTCACTGAGAGTTGCCCTGAGGTGACTGCAAGCAGATTTTGACCACATACTATGAAAGTAACTGTCTAGGGTTCAATAATAAATATAGGGATGGGGGAAGACACAAATGCACCTGTAAAACCCTGTTTCTAACTGCTGATTATTTGTTCTCCATGCTTGCTTCTTGAACATATATGCATTTGCAGGGACATTCTAACTGAATTTCCGACATGATCAGTTACCCTAGAACCTGCATCACAAAGATGCAACCCTTCATGCAAATAGTTGAACAAAATAAAAGTATCAAGATGCAAAGAAATATTGATTAATTACTTGTGCATTATCAGTCATAAAGTAAGTACATATAAGTAGACAAATATCCAACTTTTCACAATAAAATCAAGGACAAAGAAAAGCACGAGGCAGAGGTTTTAACAAAAACTTCTTCAGAACCCATATCTTCTATGAGGCCTACAAGAAACTATCCATCTGATAATGGCAAAGTTGAAGAGTGATGGAGAACATTCAAGATATTTCTTTAAAAAAGAGCAATCTCCAAATAAAAATAGAGGAAAAACTAAACAAAAACCAAAAAATTGTTAAGAGAAGGCAAGTCTTCTCCTTAAATCATGTAACTGGATGTTGGATCACCTTTCTTACTTTTCATTTGTTGTCCTTTCTTTTTAGTTTGTGAAACTTGGGGGCATGGACTGCATCTTCTTTTAACTTGGTACAATGTCTATATTATTAGCACTCACATAATAAACAACCCAGAAAATTCAGAGTTAAGGTTCAACCATATAGCTACATATGCATCGTTATAATATGTTAAGAGTCAAGGCAAGAGGCCACCAGGTTCCATATAGGATGGGTGCTTAATATAATTCATTTATCCAGACAAAGGGATGAGTGATGTGATGGCAAAAATATCAGATGACACAAAACTGAGGTTAAACAAGACTAGAGAAGACTTGGAGGAATTTTAGAGGGATCTAACCAAGCAAGATGAATGCACACACCACGATGTCAGGTGAAATCAATGTTGACTAAAAGTAACAGATTAGAAGGAATAATTTGAAGTATTTATATGCACTTTTGGTTCCAAGTTAACTGTAAACACTCTGGAAAGACTGGGGTGCCATTGTGATGACTCAGTGAAAACTGCTCCTCAGTAGGCAGCCGAGATTACAAAAGCACATTCTCTTTAAAAATTATGTTCAGATGCCACTGGAGAGGGGTGGAGCATCAGATTTCACACTGTGAGAAGAAATGTACACTTCCCAACTGCACCTGAATTTCTGCAGCTTCCTCCACAAGCTCCTGAATATCTTGCCAAATAAAATTAGGGAGGGACTATGAACAGATTTTAAAAGAGACAGAGGGAAGAGGGCCACAAAAGGCATGGGATTTTTTTAAGGCTGATAATGTTCCAAACCTGATACGATTAATCAGCTTCTAAAGTTTGTGTAACACTAGATCTCTCCCTGTCAATATAGGGGATCTGCCTGGGAAGCTGGGTAAAGACTAGATAACTTCAAAAGCCTATCTGTATTTGAGCTGAGTTTTCTTGGGTTGCTAATTGATTATATCCAGTGTTCCTGTGCAATTTGTGGGTGCATTTGAGCATGTACAGTGGTAGTGCATTTTCAATCAGCTCCGAGTAGAGCAGCACTATCCAGACAAAGTTAATGTCTCCATTACCACATATCAAAGGGAGTCTGTTTTCATGATGAGAAATCCATATGCAAAAAATAAAGATTAGATAATGTATTAGCAACTCAGGAACTATTTATGATCAACTCTTGCAAAAGTTGCAGTTCTACATTTTTAACCATCCAAGGAATACTTTAGTAGAATATATTGGATGTTAAAGGTTCAAGAATCCTGCTTGAAAGCAGCTAATTGGGCATCCCTTTATTAGATGACTGAAATATTATTTGTGTGCCCACAGTCTGCTCATTTTCTTTATAATTCAATCTCACTTGGGACTTTGTTGTGGGAAAAGTGGCAGCTCATAGGATTTTAAGAATCACCAGATTATAACAGTAGTTCTTCAAATTTCTGTAAATGTAGCTTCCAATCTGTAAATTACAGAGTGAAGTAGTTGTCTAAGAAATTACTTATTTAATCTGAGTAATCATTTCTTAACATTCAAAAAATTCTGCAGAATGGCTTCTTTGTCCTGCAACACCTTAGGTGACACTAATGCAATGGAAGCGAGAACTATAAGAATATAATTTTTCCATGTCAGGATGGAAAGCTTTCTTTTCATCTTGCAATATCCCTGTTGATCACATCAACAAAGGTAGTGGTGTTTAAATAGATTTGTGAGCTGCAGTTTTAAGATAAATTTGGCTGACCTGCTTTCAATATTGGAGAAGAGTAGAGAGCAACTAAACAGACACCGCTGTTCAGTGCTCTCTTGCTCAATCCACAGCCCAAGAGCAACACTTCTTCACTGAATTACTCTGCATGATCAAAGCATTTGTTTCATCAAACATTCCACTTCACATCCTTGATCAAGGAACAGTGAAAATAATCTAAAAACTATTGTTATGATCCAGGTCTGTGTTTCCAAGCCCTTCACACTATGACAAGAATTGCAAAGAGTTACCCAATTTCAAGAGGAACAGAATGTCAAATTTCATATAGAAAGTGTCTGGAAGCCTGCCAAAATAACCGCAACCCCATTCACATCGTATTATAACCCCATCTGAAAGTCAGTCCTACAAGAGGAATAGAAAAAACATCTCAAACAGAAAGGAGGACACTGGCTTTCCAAATGTACACAGCATCCAGAATGCTTCTGACACAGCTCCTGTGCTGAGAAAAGTAACGCACAGCCACCGATTGTGGAAGACATCAGGAGCAGCAACTAATTGTCTTGCTCCTGAGGTGAATCCACTATGTAAACAGACCACTGTAGAGGAACTGTTATGAGAACAAGTAGTAACCGGGGATCAGAAAGCTATAGAGGCTTAGCAATGGGAGATCTCCCACCAGTGTTAAAGGAAGGTTTGCACAAAGATAAAGAGTAGAATGCAGTCTGTGTAGTAACTAAAATTTTCATTGTTACTTCTTGAGTAACTTATTGTGGTATTGATCATCACACAGGGACAACTTGCTCATTTTTAGGACCACCTCTGTTTTGTCTTTTGTTTCTCTTCCTTCCTGGTACTCTTTTTTCTCTTTCTTTCCATCTTGCTTGTCTTTGTTTTCTCCTTCATCTCTTTCATATCAACAATGCCCAATCCTGCTCCTCATGGGCTTCTCACTTCATGGAAAATGATCAGCAATGAAACAGTTAATGTCGACATCTGAAGAGCTATTAGACTTTACAGGTAACAGGTGACTTAATTTAATGAGAGTAGGGGTTTCCCCAGACATGTCAATTAGTTTCAGACCCGCTGCCAACTCAGAAAGACAACACTACAACAGTTTACACAATGTTCATGTTTTGCAGATTTCTGTTGTAAATATGAGGGCTAGTGTAATGTATAGAAATAAAGTCATATTCCTTTAAACAGTTTGCAAGCCCTACTGGTGTTCATTGTCCTTGATGTTTTTGGAACCGCCAGAAACTACTCAGAACATCAAGGCCAGAAATAGCTGGGTATATTTTGTAAACATGACTATTTGGGATCCAACCATTCTAAGTGGCTTTTTCATGTTATTTTGCTGTGTAAAGAGCAAAATAATAAAATAAATATTTAGATACTGCATACATTGTGAAGGCCAACCACACACAGCTAAGATGCTGCAGAATTGGCACCAGCAACAGTCTACAGCAAGGGCGTCATTTTCCATGCCAAGGGGATGTGAAGTAAGGACCCAACATTCACTTTTCTTATACTGACAAGAGGCAAATTCATTCCACTCTCAGTAAAGCTGGAAAAAAGCCTGCAGAAGACAGTTTTAAATGCTACACTATTGGCTTGCACAGAATGTAAAGCTCCATAAAGCAATATACATTAATACAGTAACAAAGGTGCTAATCAGGATATACATCCTTGAATAGGGTTCAAAATGGTTTGGAGTATGAGAGTTTCAAAACTGATTCCTCTTAAAAACGTTATCCTTATTAACGTCCGCCAAACTCTACAAAAGTTTGCTAGAACATTTTATGCTTATTCCAAATGTGAGTTATAGTAACTTGGTGTACTTTGACTAAGTTGTAGAAACATTTTTTTTATTATGGAAAAAACAATGATACAGATGTCTTCTAGAGTATCCAGTGATCATTTTGATGCTGTATTTGCAGCACAGTTTGTAAAGAATTACATTGAAGTGAAGATGGAATTTTAAAAAATAAAAGCCCTCATAATAGCATGCTCTGGGCAGTCACTTTGTGGGTGAGTGTTCCGGTACTGATTGGTTTGTAACTAATGGCTTGCTTTTATCTTTTCCTTTTTTAGTGCTCCTCATCCCCCTCTTATCTCTTTACTGCCAGAAATGGAATAAACTGATCTCCTGGTCACTGCACAATCTGTAATTTCAGGACCAAGAAGAAAAAAGAAAAAAAGCTGGTGCTTTAAATAGCAGTAAAATGTAGTTTGCAGCAAAAGGTATTGCCCTAAGTCACCTGTGGATATCTTTTGTTAAACTGTTTGGTTTGCTTTTATGTCACACTCTTCCATTGCTTTTCCAGCTTAGTAGGTTCACTTAGCCTGAGTTTCCCCTTTGCATTCCATTAAACCCAAAATGGCATAAATAAAATAAAACAGATCCCATTCTTTTTTACACTAAGGCCACTTTACTCTACTTTGGCAGTGTAAAGGGGCCTTAAAGGAGATGTAAAGGAGCCTTCAAGAAAATGAGCATCTGGCTCAGTATGAAATCTGCAAGGTTTTATTCAAGTCCATAGAAGACCTATTCATTTAGTTTAACGCAAAATTAATGTTGTAGGATAAAATTAAATGAGAGAGACTAGCGCAAAGAAAACTGAGGTGTATGTGGGCACACCATCATTAATAAGTTTCTTTTTCTATCAGTTGTAGCAATTTAGATAAATTTGTAAGTGTTAGCGTGGCTTTTTTGTGTTTCTGTTTTTTTAAAAGGAAGGACGATGTGGCTGATGCAGTTACCCCAGTAATCCTTTTAGCTTTGCTTGCTTACTGGAATAACGTTGCTTATAAAAGTGTCTACCAAAGTGTTACAAATTCATACTATATTCTTTTAAGAATGTTGCTTCTGAGATGCGGTCCCCTTTTCATATAACGAAAGAGCATCCACTGCCCGAAATACTGTCCCAGAGATAAAATATAACCAAGTTCAGCCCCAGGACCCAAAACACAAAGCAAACTTCAGTGGTGGAGGCCACTAGCTTATCCAAATTGAAGCCAAAATATATTTGCATAGACTCTTGCAAAGTGAAATAACCAACATTCCTGCGTCTGTTACTTTCCTTCCTAGTATATGCAAGGTCACCCCAACTTTGTCAGGAAGATTCTGTGTTCCTTCAACACAGCTTGTACAAAATTCACAGTTCTTGAGATCACTTTTGGGGTTCATAAACATCAATTAGCAAAGTTGTGTGTCACATGGCATATTGATGTGGTATGTTGTCACACAAAACCATCAATCCTAAGCTCTGATGCAAATGTCACAAAGCTATGAAGGAGAAGTTTGTCCTGCTGGACATGCGTATGGAAGTACCAAGACTGGACAGCAGATTGCTCTGCTGATCTTCAGAGAGCAAGGCAGAATTTCCATAAGGAAAGTGGCACTTGGAAATCCAGTAGAGGGGGAACTGTCACTTCTGGTTGGATGACTTGTGTCTTCCTGAAAATCAACTTGTGCTTCACAATGAAGGGCATCTGGTGAAAGGTCATAGGAAAAGGTCAAGAAGACGAAGAGAAAAAATGGTGATTTTTCCTGACAATCAAAACCTAAAATTGTATGTTCTGCCTGGGAATGTGCCAATATCAAGGAAGAATCACTATGAAGGGTCAGGGCCTTGATAAAGGCTGTGGGATTTGTGAGGGAAACACCTCAATGTTGATGCAAAAATATGAATAGAATTATTGTAACTTTAAAATATTAAGTCATTATGAATATATTTTGCACCTTTACTGAATATTAAGATACACATATATGATTCGTGTTGCTGTAAGACTGGAACGGACCTCAATAGGTCATCTAGTCCAGTCTCCTGCACTCAGGCAGGACTACATAATAACTAGAGTGCTAGACCATGTTATAGCCAAGTTGCTTGGAAATATAACACGTTTAGCTAATTACATTACAAAATGTGAACACTAATCAAAGGCATTCCAGCAGGTTTCTACTTCTATCTCCCAAGGACAAACAAACCTTAAGAAGACAGACCCTGTACAACTTTCATGTTTTAAGTAGAGGCCTAATCCTATAAAGGAATATAAGGTGTGTTATCTAGATCTTTTGATTTGATGAAGTAGGCTCTACCAACCCCCACCCTCTTGCAAGAAAACCGGCTTGTGTTCTTAAAAGCTTAGAGAAAAATGTGTAGTGGGAGATGTTTTAAATGTTGGTGGTTTTTTTTGTTAAATGTTGCAATAACTAAAACCTTTGAAGTGTATACTTGCAAATATACATTACCTAAATGCAAAGCTCCTAATATCATTGCTATGTAAAATGCATTATGTACCAACATGGATAGTAAAGACCTTGCTAAATTAGTGTAACAAGTCATTTAAGTGTAGACTATTTATATTAACCAGGAATTAATTACTGGCAGTGTACAAGGAAACCCTCTTCAAATTCATCTCTCTAAACACAGTGATTTTAACTATTTAAGCTAAAGACTTTGTAAGAATTACTCAACTGAAATAGACAGTTTTGAAAACTAAAAACATAAACAGGGATGTTTGGACTTCTTGAAGACAGAATTTCTTGTCAAGCTGTAATAAAATTGAATGAATAAAGAATATCTCAGAATCTGGACTGAATAAAAAGAGTTAAAACCAACTTTAAAAGTTATCTGAATCTTTTCTGTCACAGGAAGAACAAAGCCAATTAAAGAAATGTTGCATATTTATTAAACAAGCTGAATATTTAGGAGTTGAAAGCAAAACCCAAAGGTCTGAAGCCATTGAAAGGGTGACAGCAACTTTGAATCTAAACAAACCTGAATTAAGTGTTTTCCTATAATTTCATGAAAATAGGAAGAGTATAGCAACTCTGAAGTGAGCGCTTCTCATGCACATGCTCTGCTACCCTTCTCAAACACAGCACTCCACAATCAAGCTGATGCAGAAAGATAAGAAAAACCGAAGACTCAAGAAGAAACCAAGCCAAGGAAAACTTTCCCAAGACTTTAACATAGATTGGTCAGAGGAAATTGACTAAAACACTGCCAACGGATTAGATTTAAAATTCTCATAATGATTTGGGTGGAATATTGAAATGCTGTTGTAATTTAAAAGACTAACAGTTTCTCATATTAATCAGCAAGATCATGTATTCATGGAGAGAAGATGGGGCTAAACATTGGTAAACAGAGAAATAGTGGGAAGTAACTGGGTTTTACAGTCTTCATATTAATAACTGGCCTGTTTTAAGACAGCTCCTTAAATGGCTTCTTCTAAGTAACTAATTTAAATATTTTCTTTTATTTCGTAGGATTTAGTCAAGATTGTTTACTTTGCCCTAGTATAAGGGTGGCCAAACTTACTGAACATCTGAGCCGCATATGACAATCTTCAGAAGTTCAAGAACCATTGCATGCCTGCTTCAGCCCTGTGAGGAGAAGTGTCTTGGGGCTTCAGACCCATGGGAGGCACCTGCCAGGCTTGAGGCTTCAGCTCCACTCTTGCTGAAGCCCCAAACCCCAGCAGGGATTTCCCACAGGGCTGAAGCCCCAAGATCTGCCTTCCTCGTGGGCAGAAGTCAGAGGCAATGCATGTGTGGGGGAGGAGGGTCATGTGCCCCTCCTCCTGATTTTTGCCAGCCCCACTCATCACATGGTGCCATCAGGCCTCCTCCCTGCATGGCAGCTGCTGGGAGCTGCGGACGGGAGGAGAGGCAGTGGCAAACAGCTGGGAGCTGCAGGGAGGACCACTGCTTTTGCTGCTGCCTCTCTCCAGGGAGCTAAAGCAGTGGCACCACCATGCAGCACCCAGCTCTTTACTGCTGCCTCTTCACAAGAAGCTAACAACTACAAGCTGCAGGGAGTGGCTACTGAGGGTAAGAAGGGGTGTGTGCTTGAGGGGGTGGGCATGACTCAAGCTGTTGGGGTATGTGTGCAAATCTTTAAATTGTGGCCCCCACTCTAAGCAGGCACCCATTGTCTCTGGCAGAAGCTCATAGCCCCACCACCCTGCCACAGGGCAGAAAGATCCCCTCTCCTCTCCTTCCCCTCCGCAGTCTGGTAGACAGAAAATGGGGGGCATGAGAGGCTCTGTGAGCCACATTTTAACTGTAAAAGAGCTGCATGTGGCTCACGGGCCACAGTTTGGCTACTCTTGCCCTAGAATAAACTGTTTCGGTTATTGTTAATAACTAGGAAGGTTTCACTTACCCATCATTATTTCCCCCACAAACAGTTTTAAATATTTAATATTGAAACTGAATTCCCAATATTTTTGGAAAATAATATACTTTAGTCTTAATTTACCAAGAGGAAGGGTCTCCCAGAGATGATTCACTCACAAGGGTGTAAGCTCTCTTAAAAGATCTCCACAAAGGGACATACAGAAGAGACTGTAAAGGAAGTAACTAATTTATCTTTTGTGTTGTTTAATGTTCTCTTTTCATTTCCTTAATAACAAAATAGCCATGGTTAGTAATTATGAATATTTTCCTTGGTCTTGATCATGATTTCCCTAAAGTATGTAAAAGAACCCCATGACTAAATAGAGGGAGCTACACTCCTGAGTTGGCAGTAAGAAACAGTTAGTAAAAGCTGGCCTCCCTTCTTGTTTCTCTAAACAACATGATTAGACATATTTTTAAATAAAATGGTTGCACACCAAATAATTAAAAACCCTACTACTCTCCAACCCACAGATCTCTATATGGGGAGATACCCATCTGGCAGGTGCAGTGGCCAGAAAAAAAGGTCTTGAAATCTTGAAAAATCAGGACCTAGTTATTGATCAAAGAACGTTAATCTGAAAAATATGCATGAAACAAAAATACCAACATGAAATGTGTTATTTTGGATTCTTTATTTTGAAGACAGTTTTTACCCAGTGAGTAGCAACTTAATTGTCAAGTATCAAAGGGTAGCCATGTTAGTCTGTATCCACAAAAACAACAAAGAGTCCGGTGGCACCTTAAAGACTAACAGATTAATTTGGGCATAAGCTTTCATGAACAAAAAACTTCACTTCTTCAGACGCAGTTGCATCTGAAGTGAGGTTTTTTACCCATGAAAACTTATGCCCAACTTAATTGTGACATTCTTAGAGGGAACAGAGTAAAGTTAGAAGGCCATATGCAGACCTTGAAGTTGCAGACAAAAGGTGAGAACAGTTCTTAATATGTGTCGCTAATGAGGAAGCAAGCTACAAGAGAAATACAGCATTGAGAGAATAAAATCAATCCTTTTTTTGTCTAGCAACTTAAGGTTAACATTTTAACATTTTGGAGCTTGAAGGCAGATGACTAAAATGACATTTAAGCATCTGGATGAGCACCTTGACTTTCAAAGATGGGGAGCACCCATCTTCCCCATAGATCTCAATGGCAATTTGCCCAAGTAATGAAGTCAGAATTTAGCTGCCTCTAATTAATAACAGATATACGTTAGTGAAAAACCCCTGCAGTGGCAGGAAGTTATCTTAATGAGGAGTTTTTTCTTCTTTCTGATTTCAGTACATGCTTTAGCTTTGTATAGTGTAAATTGTACTTGGTGGGCAAACATTCTGTGCAATTTTTGTGTGAATTGTGCTATACAGGATACATTACATTGAACTTAGTTTTTCTATATCCGATCTCACCTTTCTTTCTATTTATTGTTGCAGTCAAATCTCTAGAATTCATTAAATTTCCAAAGCCCGTAATAAAAACCTAAGAAATAATGTACATCTCTTAATCCAACACCATCAATAATGCATCCATGTCACTAATTACACTCACTTTTGGGTAACTGAACTTACAATGAGGTTTTAAAAAGAAAAGAAAAAAGACTGGAAGGAATCTGTGCCATTTCCCAGTCAATGTTGACCCATCTTCCCTGTGCATTTAAGAAAGCTTTCCCTTCTTGCTCTCATGTTGCATTGGTATCAAATTAATTTTATTCATTTCAGGTAAGGATAAATGTTTTGGTTTTTTTGCCTTACTAAAGAAGCATAACAGACTCTCTCCAGCCCCTTGTCTGCAATAGGCCCAAACATGAACCCATGTAAGCAGCGGTGCACATAATTGGTTAGACACAGTATCCATGAACATCACACCATACCATACTCCTTACACAAGCTCAACTGAACTTTGATGGGACTGTTTGTGCAAAGGCTGCAGGACTCGGCCCTGTGTTAGTTTCCTCCAGCCCAATAACAACACGTAACAGATCTGTGAAGAGGAATCAGAGTCATACGTTTTGAATTGGTTGAATATAAGCTGTGATTTCCCATCTGAATGCTGATTGGCCCCGTTTCGTTTTCCCCAGTATTTATATTTAAATATTTTAAGCACTATCAAAAATTAACACACACCATCTTTCAGCAGTTAATACATTGGTCTGTTTAATACACCTTTGAAAATTGCAATCATCTTGCACACAATAGAAAGGGCTAATATTTCAGTCTTACTTTTGTTGAAGTCAATGGCAAAAGTCCCCTAAAACCTCCGCTCCCTGCACCCTCTGGTGAGCATAACAGAACTGACTGGGAATTAATAGATTAAACTTTTCTTGTTGGAAAAAGCTCATTTGCAAAACTAAAATCTTTCATGGGAACATGTGAGTTTTGACCAAACTTTCATCAGGAAAGATTTCTCAGGTGCATGATAGAAATTCTAGAGGGAGGGAAACACAGTCCCTCATTTTCTCATAGTCCGCTGCTTAGTGCACTCACATGGGATGTGGGCATCTTAGGCCTGGTCTACCCTGGAGGGGGGTGGAATCGATCTAAGATACACAACTTCAGATACTAGAATAGCGTAGCTGAAGTCGACGTATCTTAGATCAATTTAGAATCATTTACTTCGCATCCTCCCGGCACGGGATTGATGGCCACCGCTCCCCTGTCGACTTTGCTTCCACCTCTTGCTGAGCTGGAGTTCAGCAGTCAATGGGAGAGAGATCGGGGATTGATTTATCGCATCTACAGTACACGTGATAAATCAATCCCTGATAGATCAATTGCTGCTCACCGATCTGGCGGGTAGTGTAGACATACCCTTAGGTTCAAATCCCTGCTCTGAATCAGGCACAGCAGGGACTTGAGTCTTAAGTTTCTTAGATCACAGGTGAAAGCCTTAACCACCCATATTCTGGGCAGTGGTGGGGGGAACACTCACACATAGGAAAGGTCTTGGCAAAAATGGAAAATTGTTGCCTAGGTACATGGGAGGCACCTGCACAGTAGTGGTTGTGTTGCATGGAAGAGGTGGGACTAAAAATCAGTTGCTGTACAGATGCCATCTTTCCACAGCTATGCATGAAACTCTACAGCTAGCTTCAATATACCCTGCTCTAATTTACAAAAGCATTCCCAGACTTCCAGAAATCCACTGCTGTGCATGCACTATGACTAATTCGAACCCCAACATTCCATGCCCCTTCCACCACTATCCCTTATTCTGGACTGCACTATCACTTCCATCAGCCCCGTGATGCTCCTTTCCTTGTAGAATTCTTCCTTGGTTCCTAAAGGATCATTTGCAGCAAGCAGGGTATAGGGGCCCTGATCAGGACAGAAAAGCTGAGCCCTATATGTGTTTGTTCTGAAGCTAGTTCTCCTCTCATAGAAGGGAAAGAAAAGAAATGAATCAATTGCCCTTATTAGTTGTCCTTAAAAAGTTAAATGTTTCCAAGACTATATAGCTGTTGCCAATAAAAAAAAATCATAATTTGTTAAATTTACCACACAGTAGCATCTGATACCACAAGCTTCCCCCTTCAAGTAGAAAAAGAAGTAACTGTGGTAGCATTGGGGTATCTGTTGGTAAGTTCTTTTTTATAGGATGACAAATCTCTCAATATTATTATGGCAAGCAGAGTAAATGATCAGCATGGTCTGGTTTGACTTTGCAGGATGTACTTAACATTTTCAACAAAAGTCATTTACAAAAGTTAAAAGGTGGACCACCACCCATTTTTAAACTATTGTGCTTCTGTAATCATCTTACCAGAGTAACACCCTCTTGGGGCCCTTCATGGTAGACCTCACCCAGATGCAGATCTCTGTTGGTATGTCTCTGTCTCTATCAGTATGTCTATGCTGAAAATAGACACCCACAGCTGGCCCATGCCAGCTGATTTAGGCTTGGGCTAATGGGCAGTTTGACTGAAGTGTAGACAATGGGGCTTGAGTTGCAGCTTGAGCTCTGGGACCCTCTCACCACATAGGGTACTAGAGCATGGGCTCCAGCCCAAGACCCGAAGTCTACACTGCAGTTAAACTGCCCATTGACCCATACCCAGCAAGCCCAAGTCAGTTGGGAAAGACCAGATAGGTGTTTAATAGCAGGGTAGACATACCCCACTAGGCCCCAGCCAAAGCGCCCTTCAGAGCAGTAAGGTTAAAAGGTGACCAGAAACAAAAATAAAACACATTTCAAGAACAAGGTCATCCCATTATCCTTCAGCGGGCCCTCACCCATCAATTCTGTGGTTGTCTCCCAAACAGTCTGTGCGTTCACCCATACCCTCAGGTTGTGGTCATCTTTCTTAGGAGGGCTGATCCAGCTAGCAAGCAAACTAAATCTCAGGACTTCAATCAGGCTTCTCTCTCATCAAGAAAAGTAAAGTTTTGTCCTTCCTGATCAGCCCCAAACTGACCTAGTTCTCCTCCTTTTAGCTCTCCTGTCCACACCTGACATTGGCTATAGGTGTAGCAGGGTGGGGTCAACCCTGTCTACAGCAAGGGTCTCAAACTCAAATGACCACAAGGGTCACATGAGGTCTAGTGCATTGGCCTGAGGGCTGAATCACTGACACCTCCACCCTCACTATCCCCAGCTCTGCCCCCACTCCACCCTTTCCATGAGGCCCCGCCCCGTCCTGCCTCTTCCCACCCCTTCCCTGCCCCTTTCCACCCACTTCCCCAAAGTCACCACCCCAACGCTGCCCCTTCCATGTCACCAGGGGGTGCAGGAGGGGTGCAGGGTGTGCCAGGGGCTCAGGGCAGGGAGTTGAGGTGCAGGAGGTGTGCAGGGTGCGGCAGGGGGCTCAGGGCAGGGAGTTGGTGTGCGGGGAGCAAAAGGGGTGAGGGGTGTGGCAGAGGGTTGGGGTGCAGGGTGCAGCAGGTGGCTCAGGGCAGGGAGTGCAGGAGGAGTGCGGGGTGTGGCAAGGGGCTCAGGGCAGGGAGTTGGGGTGCAGGAGGGGTGTGGGGTGCAGCAGGGGGCTCAGGGCATGGAGTCGGGATATGGGGTGTGAAGTCCGGCCCAGTGCCACTTACCTAGAGCAGCTCTCAGGTGGCAGCAGCATGCATTGGGGCCAGGAGCCTGCCCTGGCCCTGTGCTGTGCCGCTCTGCTCCAGGAAGCAGCCGGAACCATGGCCCCTGGGAGAGCAGGGGTGAGCATAGGGCTTCGCTGCTGCTTCTCCAGGTACCTCCCACGAAGCTCCCATTGATCGTGGTTCCCTGTTCCTGGCCAATGGGAGCTGCAGAGGTTGGTACCTTGAAGTGAGGCAACACAGGAAGCCTCTGCCTCCTCTGCCCTCCCCTCCGGCCCAAAGGGACGTGCTGCAAGCCACTTAAGGGAGCAGTGCGGTGCTCTTGGTGCCATGGGGGGCAATCCCATGGGCCATATTTGGCCCACGGGCTCTAGTTTGCCCACCCCTGGCCTGGAAGTAGGCAGAGGGGTGGGGGGTGGGGGGCGTGGGGAACTTGGCATGCCGCACAGAAGAGCCCTGCAAGCGGCATGTTTGAGACCCGTGGTCTACAGGCTTTCCTTAACTCTCTCATTGCCAATCAAGAGCCTGTTAGTCTCCTTAACACCCCACTCCCTCATTGCTAGTGTCCGGTCTCTCTGCCCCATAGCAGCCTCAGGAAAGCAGTTAGTCACAAGACCATTTTATACATAACATTTCAAACCTGCACCCCAAAGGAACAGGGAAATTAATGGAAAGCTATTCCAGTCTCCAATTCCAGAGCTCTTTCAGGGGGAAAGGATAAACAGAACTGGGCTGATTTACTCCTGTGGAAGCAAACCAGAACTCCTGAGTGCAGCTATTCATGCAGCTGTGCCCGCTGAAGAACTCAGCCTGGGTGGAGGGCGGGTGACAGAACTTATTCCACTGTCCCCTGACAGAAGCCCTGGTGATGATAGATTTAGAACCTGGCCAGGACTCCACAGGTGTTCTATTGTATTCGCTGAGATGGAATGTATGGGCTAATGGTGTTAACAACCCAGTCACTGTCCAACAGCATTAAGCAATGTTTGGGGTTTAGTATACAGAGTTCTCAATCTGCTTAGTATCTTGGCAAACACCATTAAACATCTGTTTAATATTTTATTAAAGATACAGAGAAGAAGGAAATGCTGTTAAAGCATTTGAAATTTAAAGTAGAAAATAAGGTTTTAAGTTTAATTTTCCCTCTAGCTGGAGAAAATCTTTAGAAGGAAAACCCATATTTGACAGTCTTTAAATGGTAATAACTGTCCTTTCTGGAGAACAGAGAAGTGAGTTGAGAAGGGCTGAAACTGTTGTTGCTGCTGTTGGTGGTAAAGTCTGATCTCATTTCCTAGAACACAAAACAAGATTCACACCCAAAAAGGGAGAGAAAAGAACAGGAAAGACAGAAAATGCAGCTTCTGTCTCTGGCATTGAGTCTCTCTTGTAAACTCATTGCTGGAGAAACACAGGCATGGCCCTTGGTCTTATTAGCCACTATGAGACTTGGCAAACTTATATCAGAATCAGAATATTTAGGGCATTGCTTTTAGTTGCCTTTCTGGTCAAAGGCTCATAGCATGATGGCAAAATATACAGTCTTGGTCAGCTAAGCCAGACTCATTAAACTGAAGGCAAAAGGCAAGAGGTGTGTAACAAAGTCTTACATTCCAGGTGTTGTTCAGAATTTAGCCAGATCCAGTGGAGGTGGGGTGTCAGCTAGCTCCCTCTCTAGGCCTGGTCTAGTCAGGATATTTCTCAAGATTAGATGAAGACACAATTGTGTCATGGTGGATCCTGGGGTCCCAGGAAACTGTGGGGGTGGCAGCCATGATAGAAAAACTCACTGCAGCAGTTGTTGACTGCTTCTTCTTCTAATGACTCTGTACTCCAAGTCTTTTCTTGTTAAGAACCTCAAAAAGGGTGGCTAAGTGGAATAGCCGGTCTTTGAATTGCACAGTCTTCAAATTATATTAATAAGTCTTCCTATATGGACTAATTCAGTCTTTATCTCCCTTTTGCATCTTTCCAATTAACATTTATGGTTCTAGGTAATTATGACAATTTTAAAACTTTTATCCACTTTCCTGCAGTTAGGCTCACAAAAGGGATAGATTTGTAGGCTCAGTTATAACAACAGTTCTCATATCAGCATCTAAATGGGACAAAAAGCTCCAGCCCTGCCTCCATGAAGTGATGATTCCAGATGGCTTATGTCATGGTACCCCACTCATAGTTAGGAGTCTACTAAATTTGTGGCCATGAAAATCACATTATGAACCATGGAATCTGGTTTTCCCTGTGAAATTTGGTATTGCCATCCTTACTTTTAAACGCTGAGCGGAGGCTGGGGACCAGGTGCCCAGCTCTGAAGCAGCACTATTACCAGCAGTAGCGCAGAAGTAAGGGTGGCAATAGCATGACCCCCCACAATAGGATTGTAACCCCTCCCTTCTGAGTCAGCGACCCTAGTTTGAGAAACACTGTGGAGAAATCACACATTTTTTGTGGGTTGCTTACGGCATAAATAACAAAATCTGCAGATGTGTAATATATACATTAAATTTATGCTGTGACCAACCCACAAAAAATGTGTGATTTCTCCATGATTTAAGTAGACCCCCCTACCGATAGCAGACTTTCTGCTGTCTACAGCCTAGGTTACACTGTTCTGAATTCAGAGAACTCATAGACTGGTCAGCACCCTCTTCCCTTCCCACCCCACCCAATGTACACAATTAAGAAATATCAAAACTGCTCAAGCTATTCACGGCCAGTAAATGAAAGAGCAAAAGAGAGCCAAGTTTTCTATATCTATAAGAATGGAAAGGCAAGACAATTAGTTGGCTCAATAGGCTGAAAAATGGCTTGCTTGTAAAACTGAGTGGATATAAGCCTTGATTTTTGTGGGTCTTGTGACAAATCAAGCTCCATTCTTTCTAGTACAAAGTGATTAAATGCACATTCAGATCATCAGGTACCAAGCAAAGGGGGTAGGTCATTCACTAGTGGGAATTCTCTGGAGAATTGTGAGTGAAATAAAAAGGCAATTAGTACTATTCTGTCAGCACATGCAGGGAGTTAATGGTGGCTTTTAGAAGATTGGCACTACTGCTACAATCATTGGGTGTTACTGTGTGCATTCAAAGAAACCCTGGTCCCTACCCCCATGTGCACATATGCACATCCACACACACACACATAGCTGCAAGGTTACTTAATTCTGTCACTTAAAGCTCATGTCTTATAATAATACTCCTGACTGAAACGACCTTCTGTTTTAGAATTTCATTTACATTATGGTAGGAGCAATCAGATACTAAGCAAGTTAGGTCTGGATTGTCCTTTGGTATACATACAAGTGCCTAGGTAAAGGTGCTAGGATCCAGAAGGAAGAAGAACATACCACTGCTTCTGAAACAGTGCTTAAAGTGAATTTTCCTCTATAATTGGAAAGGGAGAAGACACTTCACAACATAGCAAAACCCTCTCCTATGTTATATCTTTTTCTGTAAGGGTTAGAGTGAATTACCTCTAACTGGAACGAAAAACATTTTGCAGCAACTTCTTCCATTATTGTTCGTTGCATCGCTAAACTACATGTCTACTGAGATTTAAATCCTTTACCCAAAGTATTTGATACTTCAAAGGAACTTAAGACTTACATTAGTCTATTCAGATATGCACATGTAAAGAAAAAAGTCATCTTTCTTGAACCATTATACATTTTCATTTGAGCTTCCAGTAGATTTTTAGTTTACTTGCACTCAGCACAGGACACACGAATGTAGAGAATCTATCAATGTTACTACATAATATTGTTTGTTCATCTCTTTTTTAAAATACATGGTGAATGTAGCTCTGCCTATAGTTAAAGTTTACTGACAGTATAAGAACTTGTTCTCAGTTACCTATCACTTTGCCAAACAAATCCTTTGGTTTGAATTTTTCTGTTCCCAGTGTCTGCTTCTAGATAAATTCATCAAAAATTCTGTCTGCACATGCTCCATTAATTCATAGTTCCTACATGCCAGAAAGACTGTACTTACACCATGTCCACAGATTAATGGAGCATGCTGCAACCTGAAGCTCAGCAGGACTTTTCTCTGTAACTTTCCTGGCTAGATGCTGTAGGCCAATAGGGCACTAGGTACAGGAACCCAGATCAGGGAGACCTGATAAGAGGGGGTGAAGACAGGGATCCAATCAGAATTTTGATAAGTAGGGGATCTAAGTTACCTGTCCAAATGCACCACATTTGAATGACACAGCAACCCCATGCATGAGGTTGCAACATCATTCATTCATATATGGTCCAACCACTCCTCCCTCATGATAGAAGTGTGTCCAGGCCAAATTTGAGCCAATGGCATTGTGACCCCATGAGTGAGTGGCATTGTGACTCTATGTTCCAGACTGCAACACCATTCACTGAAATTTGGCTCATACAAAAGGAAGGGTGGCCTGGCCAAATTTGAGTGAATAGTACTGAACCTGGTGCATAGGGTTGCAATGCCAAGTGGCAGGGTTATGCCACCCAGCTCTGGTCAGGAGCTAAGTGTGTGTGTTGTGGGGAGAGGCACACTGAGTCACCTGGTTTATTGCACCCCTGTGTGAAGAGAACAGAAGAAAGAGGGCATCACGCTGGCAAACCAGCTCAGATCAAAAGTAACAGGCAAATTCACCTGAATGTGACCCTTAAAAGCATGTCAAGAGGTATTGCAATGCATTCCGGACAATTCAATTGTGTATGGATAACAAAGGGATGTTAAATGGGCCAGCAGACACCACACACCAGCCTATTCACTGGTGTGGATAAGAAATCAAGAAAAATGTTGTGTATATATTTACATCTGTCTATATCCTGTACTCAATTAAGTTTAAGATCAAAAGATGTGTATACACTGCATGGAACTAATGAATTTTTCCTGTATCATCATCACTTATCTGTCCATGTTTTAATGAATGGCCAGCAATTGCCTCATATAAATCAATGTATGCATGGGAAGTAGGTAGTTCACTTCAAAGCAATGGTTATTGGTTTAACAATGGAGACTCACAAACTGACTGCATTACCTATTCTTTCTCAGAGGAAAACCCAGGCTGTGCCAGTAACCCTCAAGGAGCAGCTTTCAACTACAAATTCTGGACTATGGGAACGACCCTACTATTTCTGATTCATTTTTGGACTGCTTGAACTCTGGCAGAGGGAGTTCTAAGCATACAGACAGACATTGGCAGAATTCAGTTTTGGGAAGTCTGAGGATGTATGAAAAGACTCTAACAGACTCTATCTGTGCTATCATTTGAACTACATGTGCTAATTCACCTATAATGTATATTATTTTCTTTAATCTCTTAATAACTATCATCTTTTCTTAATAAACAACTCTTTAGTTACTTTACTAAGGATTGGATAACAGTGTTGTTTTTGAAGTATGCAGTGACCTGGGGTGAGCAACTGGTCTTTAGGGACTGGAAGAACCTAACGTGCGGTGTTTTGGGTTTTAATAACCTTACATCATAAAGTCCAGTTTGCCTGGGTGATAAACAGAGGCTGGAATGCCAAGGAGATTGTCTGTATTCCATGGTTACATGACTGTCATGTATTCCACTAGTGTAATGGTCCAGGAATACTCTTTTATTACTGGCTTGGTGAATCTAATGAAATAATATACAGCCAGTTTGAGGGTGTCTGCCCTATTTTCTGACAATCCATCCTGAGTTTGGCATTCTCAGCTGGGACCCACTCTAGGTACCACAATAGAGGGAATCAACTCAGAAGGATCTGTTACAACTAAAGTCTTCACAGAATCTAGAATGACCCCTTTATTCCAGAGTTTCAACAAACCTTTGCTGTCTAGGAAATAGCTGTGAAACACTCTAGTGGCCAGCCTACATGGAATATAACAATCTTCCACTGGTTTCAGTTACTCCATTAGCCCAAGTGGCACAGGTTTGTACGGTGGAAATAAATGTACCAACCTTGTTGATGACTCATGTAGGTGTCAATATGCTACTAGAGGATCTGATTTCTGTTTTTTCATTTTCCTTTTTTAAAAGCCTAGGATATGGAACTCAAATTATGTTAAAATAACATTAAGGTTGCAAATTCAAGCAGTCAAAAGTTAGGAAATGTCAGAATTAAGGTTGCCTTCAGCTTCAGCTTCCTAATGCGTATGCATTATGTAATGATCATTACATGATCATATAATACTCTTGTCATAAGATCCTTATTTCATTCATTACACAAGATAGAACTGCCATGGGGATAAATCAGATGTCTGTAGGACCCTTGCCTCATTTGTTGCAGCAATTGAAAGGTATGTAGTGGACAAGGCAGGGGATTACAGGATAGGAAGAGAAAAAGTGGTCTCATGATTAAGGCACTTGAATGTTGCCCTGTAGAAATGGATTCTAACCCTGTCTCTGCCTTATTTTTTCTGTGTGAAGCTAGACAAGGCTGAAACCAAACTTTGCACAGGTGGTCACTGATTGTGTATCCTCATTTTCTGAGTAATCACCTTGAAACAACAGGGTTCTGATTTGCAGAAGCACTGAGCATTCATAACTGCAACTGAAGTCAGTGCTGTGCTTTGAACATATAGTATGCGCCATGATTCGAAGTACTCTGAAAAGTCAGGCCACAGACGTGTCAGATTAGGTGTTCAAAGTTAATAGACACTTTAGACAATTTTGGCCTTACTCTGTGCCTCAGTTCTCCATTGGTAAAATGGGGATAATAATGCCACCTATTCTCACAGGTGAGTTGAAAATCTAAATTCATTAGTGTTTGTGAAGCAAGCACCGTGATAACATGGTGAGAGCACTACAGAAATGCCAAGGAGAAAATTAATTCTGTATTCAGTCCAAGGCTTGAATGTTGTGTGCAGGAAATAAGGCCTGGAGCCACACATTGATTGGGGAGGAAAATAAATATTGAATAACTACCCATCCACTGGATGAAGTAGGGGTGTCATGGGGAACAAAGAGTATGTAATCAAGGAATTAAAAACTATCGTAATGCATGTGCAGAGCGGCGTTGAATTACGGTTGCACAGGCAACCTTAATTTTGTCATTTCTTAACTTTTGAATACTTGACTTTACAATTTTAATATTCTTTTCACATAGCTTTTTGGAGATATATAAATTCTGTGGTGTATGCTAGGCAATTTCTTTTTTTCTGTAACTACTGATTTTTAAATTTTGTAGCACATCTGATTGGCTGTGTCAGGAGTTCATATATTAAAATTGAACATCAACAATGTAATAGACTAAACAAAATAGTCTTTTTTCACCTTTAATATCAATGGCTCAGTAAGTCTAGATCAGGAATTGGCAACCTTTGGCACACGGCCCATCAGGGAAATCCGCTGGAGGGCCAGGATAGTTTGTTTACCTGCAGCGTCTTCAGGTTCAGCCGATTGCAGCTCCCACTGGCCACAGTTCGCTGTTCCAGGCCAATGAGGGCTGTAGGAAGTGGTGCGGGCCGAGGGATGTACTAGCTGCCACTTCCCACAGCCCCCATTGGCTTGGAACGGTGAAACACAGCCAGTGGGAGCTGTGATTGGCTGAACCTGCGGACATTGCAGGTAAACAAACTGTCCCGGCCCGCCAGCAGCTTTCCCTGATGGGCTACGTGCCAAAGGTTCCTGATCCCTGGGCTAGATTCAATATAGTTTGACATAGTTGGTGCTCGTGAGAATTTGTGGAGTTTTTCACAGAATTCAGCAATTTAACAATTTCATTTTCATTGGTGATTCATGGGATTTTACAATCCCAGTCCCCATAAAGTAATATATATTCTTGAAAAATTCTGCTAGTTCATTTTAAAGGGAAGTAGCTATTTACTTTGCACATAAGTTTATGCATTATAAACCTATGCAGTGAAACCCACTCAATCAGTTTATACAAATGAAGAAAGGAGTCGATGATTAGCAATGCCTTTCCTATATTCTTAGATCAACTGAGCATAGGTGATGTATTTTGACAATTGAAGTTTTATTTATCAGAGTAAACGGTACCATATTTCTCTCTCTTTATGGGAATACTTCCTCCAGAGTGCAGTGGGAGTCATAATTGGAGCTTAGTTTCCAATAGAATCATATTCCAAAACGGGAATCACAGCAGTCTTTATTTATGTATTGTATGTATACATACCCTTTCATAGTAAGCAGATGTGTGTATTTTCTTGTTAGGTATGTGAACACTCTGCACATATGTATCTCCCATTGAAGTTAAAAGGCATTAATCAACACTTGGCTAAGGAAATATAGATCCCATGAAGAAAAATAGAATAAAGAGTTAGAGAGCCAAATTTTAAACAAGATGAAAATACCAAGAATAAAAGAAATGAAAAAAATAAAAGAGAACAAGATAAAAGAAACAGAAATGTCTTGTTGCTGAAAGATTCATGAAGGCTTAAAGGACTAATGAGAAGCTAAAAGATATACTAAATATACATACAATACCCACCTGCTGACGTGAAGAAACAGATTGACAGAGCCAGAAGAGTACCCAGAAGTCACCTACTACAGGACAGGCCCAACAAGGAAAGTAACAGAATGCCACTAGCCATCATCTTCAGCTCCCAGTTAAAACCTCTCCAGTGCATCATCAGAGATCTACAACCTATCCTGAAGGATGATCCATCACTCTCACAGATCTTGGGAGACAGGCCAGTCCTTGCTTACAGACAACTCCCAAACCTGAAGCAAATACTCACCAGCAACCACACACCAAAACCACTTCCCCAGGAACCTATCCTTGCAACAAAGCCCGTTGCTAACTTTGTCCACATATCTATTCAGGGGACACCATCTAAGGACCTAATCACATCAGCCACACTATCAGAGGTGCATTCACCTGCACATCTACCAATGTGATATATGCCATCATGTTCCAGCAATGCCTCTCTGCCATGTACATTGGCCAAACCGGACAGTCTCTACATAAAAGAATAAATGGACATAAATCAGACATCAAAAATTATAACATTCAAAAACCAGTCAGAGAACACTTCAATGTCCCTGGTCACTCGATTAGAGACCTAAAAGTCACAATATTACAACAAAAAAACTTCAAAAACAGGCTCCAACAAGAGACTGCTGAATTTGAATTAATTTAAAAATTGGACATCATTAAATTAGGCTTGAATAAAGACTGAGAGTGGATGGGTCATTACACAAAGTAAAACTATTTCCCCATGTTTATTTCCCCTCCTACAGTTCCTCACACCTTCTTGTCAACTGCTGGAAATGGGCCATTTTGATTCCACTACAAAAAGTTTTTTTTCTCTCCTGCTGGTAATAGCTCACCCCTTAACTGATCACTCTTGTTATAATGTGTAACACCCATTGTTTCATGTTCTCTGTGTATGTGTATATATATAATCTTCCTACTGTATTTTCCACTGCATGCATCCAATGAAGTGGGTTTTAGCTCATGAAAGCTTATGCTCTAATAAATTTGTTAGTCTCTAAGGTGCCACAAGTACTCCTGTTCTTTATACATACTGTTAGTGATTGGGTAGGAGAGGTAAATAATTCTCCGTAATACACAGGAAAATAGAGGGAGTGCAGGCGAAGAGGTGAGAATGTATCTGTTGTGGGTTTTTTTCCTCCTAGAGCTTTGAAACAACCTGTTCTCCTGAGGTGGATGTGCAGGGTGGAGCATGGGGATAGAAAGCACTTAAAAAAGAGTCAATTTCTAATCACTCATTTGTTTCAGCCCCCTTGCTAGTCCTTGCAGGAATGGCAGTCTAGATGATGTAGCTTTAAAATGATATAGAGGAAAATGCTTATAGCAAGTGCTGACTGTACTTGGAGAAACCTAGTATTCCTCCCCCTTACCCTTAAGTATTCCTGAAATTCATAAGAAATGAGCTTAGGGTAAGAAAAGAAATACCATTTAGAATACTAGAATAAAATCAAGAGATCATCCATCAACTTATTTTTTCATCTATACATTTGCAGCCTTTGCAACCATCTCCCTCTCAGAAGAAGCTGCATATAAGTAGGGAGAATTAATACCTCGGTGTGTGACATGTTTACAAAAAAAATTATATTGCCAATACAAATATCTGAGTAATGGACAGGGTCCATTTTCTAGCACTTACTAGCACACACAAACAAAGGGACAGAGAAAAGGGAAAGGGAGGACTCTCATGTAATACCCAACATTTAGAGGTCAGAATGAAAGACTTGGACTTTATTTGTGCTGGCTTGGCTTGGCAGCAAGTGTCAGTAGTAATTAAAGGGAATACATTTCTCACTCTCTCTGCTAAAACTGATGACCTAGAAAACAAAGTCAAAAATCTAAGACTGCTGATATGTCAGCAAAGGTGGAACCTGGGGAATAGTTCATTCCTTTCCCTTTGCTAAATGGCTTTTGGGTACATTAGGACTCTTATTACCTGCTGATTCTACTTAAGAAAGTTTGTCTTGATGAGCACTTAGAATGGGGTGAGGGGCATGTTTTTTGCATAAGATGCATTCCCTATGGAAAAATGGAGTGTGTGTGTGGGGGGGGGGGGGCTGGGGAGACAGGGGGAGACTGTAAAAAAAAGGTGATTTTCTATTTTTTGTCGTTTATTTAATCTAAAACCTAAAACTATTCCATGTGTTTTATTCTTCTTAATAAAATCTTATTTGTGATGATATGTAACATTTGTAGGTTTTGCTTTTTAAGAGACATAAGTTTTAAATATTAACATTAAAAAAGTGGAATTAATGGAGGGCCTTTAGCTCCTCTGACCATCTTTTCTCCACATTGTCACTGCCCGTTCAGTATGTAAAGTATTGCTACTATTAAACATAATATATTAATATATGATTATAATGCCCGGTCCCTGTGCAGCTTTGTGAGGGTCCAATTCTGTGACATGCTGCACTCCTTCAACTCTTTTATTGGCATCCATGGTTTGTCACTTTGAGGGATTTGGCCTTAAAATGCCACCTTAGCCTAAATTGAAAGTTAAGCAAAAGATAGGATATCAGAGCTCTTTGGTTCCATGCTTAAATGAGGCTTTATTATCCTCATAATAACTTACTACCGTCTCTTTGATTTAGCAGAGAGCCCCTTTAATTTTTTTTATAAGGTGGAATAGTCTAGTTAAAGTAGAAGAGACATACTAGTTTTCCCCCACAGAATATATTATACTATGAGCATCATGTTAAGATGCAAACAGTATTGACATTTCTGAGATTAGTCTGTTCCAAAATCTCAGCACTAAATCCCTCAGCAATGTTATAGGAATATCTACCCAAATTACATAATTTATGTATTAAGCAACTCTTGGGTCTGATGTGTCTCATTTGCAGTTCACAGTAGATGTCACTTTAATTTTTTTAGGGCTATACAATATTCTTAGCTCTGAGACTAAAAGAAAAAACAGCTAGAGCTATCAAGATGACAATATTTTTCCCATTACAAAATAAAATGGCATTTCTTAACTCTTTTAGAGCATTGAAAATTAGTGCCTGATTCTCCAAGCACTTACTCAGCAGGAGTCCTAAGGAGCCTGATCTTGCCCCCACTGAAATCAATAGCAAACCTCCCTGTGACTTGAGTGATGCAGGTGTGACAATCTACACTATTGTGGTTACCACTTCTACAAAATTATGATAAATCTTGTGCAGAGTATGCCTTGTGAGATATCATTGGCAAAGTCATAATCCATTGACCATTACTGTCCTGTTGAAATGTATGTACCATCATTGTATATGAAGTTATGAGATTTTGCTATATGTTTGCAACTGAAACATGTTGGGAATCTGGGAAACTCACGCAGTCGAGCCCCTGGGAAATAACAAAGGAACTGTGGACATGTGCCTTACATGTTAAGCCTCACCTAAGCAAAGGGTGTAATCAAGAATTTGCAATTAATATGAAGGACTGAATGTGGGGCATTCAGGCAATGGGACTGCTTAACTCCATGACAAAGGAAGGATTGTTCCAACACCTGGAGGAGAGTTTAAAATAAGGGACAGGGACATCATCAGACCGCCTTTCCTCTCCCACCTATATTGAAGGCAACAAGATCATTTGGAAGACAAAGAAACATTTGTACTGGGGGCAGTGGTCCTAACTGGAAACATTTTCCAGTTAGCACAGACTGCTATAGGTTTTTGGATAAGAGAAATCGTATTGGTACAGATTTGGCTTAGCCTCATAAAGTATAGGAAACAGCTTGCAATTTTTATCTTTTATTACTTTTTGTAACCAATTCTGATCTTCTACACCTATATCACTTATAACCACTTAAAACCTATCTTTCTGTGGTTAATAATCTTACTTTAATGTTTTATCTAAGCCGGTGTGTTTTTGACTGAAGTTTGGGGAATCTACTCAGGTTACAAAGTCTGGTGCATATTCATGACCTTTGATGGTATGATGAACTAATTAATAAGCTTACTGTCATAAAGGAGGTCTTGAACAGTGTGACACACATTTCTGGGGTGCAAAGCTGGGGCTGGGGAAATTTGCATGTTTTTACCTGTATACAGTTCATAAGTGGCTGTGAGAGCCTTAATGGAACTTTGTGTGTGCCTTCATATGGTAGTGGCTGTGTGACAGCAAAGCCTGAAGGAGCTGCTTGTCACTAGCGAAACAGTGTGAGAGGTAACCTGAGCTAGAGAATTAAGGGAGCAAAGCAATTCCACAGTCCAGATTGTACCCTTTCAGATGCTCCTCTGGAAGAAGCTTTTGATACGCTCCATGCAGGTTCCAGGGCATCTGAGGAGGCGGTATGTTCTACTCAGCTTCCTGGGTTCATCAGTAATCAACCTGGAGTCCAGCTAAATAGCACATACCGCCTCTATAGCTGCGCCAGAACCTGCATGGGGCATAATAAATAAAAAACATCCCCCCAAAGCCTTTCAATCAGGGGTCCAGTGGCCATGTCAGTGCCAGGGGAGGTTGAGCCTCCACTGGCCTATTATACCCACTACCCATGTGCATAAGTGTTCTGACTAGCTCTAATGGACACATCCTCACAGGGCACTGGGAACTAAGTACATGGAGACATAACATAAGAATTCATGCACTAAATTCTTATATACAGACCCAGGTGGGAATTAGTACTGTGATTTATAAATTTATCAAATAGTTTGGTGGGTTTACAAGCATTGATCAATTACCCCCACCTTATTCCAGTACACAAGCCATTACACCAACAAATATCTATGCACAATGTGTTTGAGAAATGCTTTGAAGCATATTTTCCTTCCCAATAGGCTATCTATGTTACTCTGTCTTCAAATAATTTAAGACTTCTCTTATTGATAACTTGAAGTGTGAAGAAGAAAAAAAAACATAGCGCCAGAGAAGAAATATAATGTGCTCTTTGTCTCATTTCCATAAAGTTTGTCACATGTTCAGTCCAAAAGAAAAGAAAGCAGCAGAGGAGAAGCAATGCTGGGCAAAAGCTAGCAGTCACTGCCCCTTCTTGCAACCTCCTCAAGTGTTTGTGGGGAGATCTAGGGGAGGTTGTGGAAAAGTTTCTCTGGACATCTTTGCCATGATAGGAAACAAGGTAGAGTCATTATATAACAATGACCAAATTTCAGAAGGTTTGGAGGTTCTGTTCAGTTAAGCAATCACATTTGAATATTTACATGAACCTCTTTCGCTTAGATGCATCTCAGCAGCTTGCTTTCTTCAGAGAGATTTTCTACATCTTTGTTCCATCTGGACTCAGAATACCAAAGTGCAAGACCATCTTCACTGCATCTAGGTACTTCTGCCTCTAGTCCCAGCGGAAAGCAAGAGGTGAAGGGGCATAGAAATATTCGAAAAAGTTACTGGAATATTTTCAGAGCTCTTAAAAATTTTGGTTTAGTCCTTGTTTTAGCTGAACCATTCTGCCCATCTATAATACTCATTCTGCTACTACATGGTTCTGAAATGAAATGGAAAATGGGAAGTGATAGTCAGCATTTTGCAATATCTGATCCATTTTAGCAGCTTTTTTCTGGGTTTTTAAACATTGGCTTCTATCCCTCTCAATTTAATGAATGGATTATTCCGAATTCATGACCACAAACATTACTGCTGTCATTCCCCTCAGATGTAGTTTTCTGATCACACAGTGTGAAAAGCTTCTTCACAGCAAGATATTGCTAATTACTAAACTCTTCCGTTCCCTTTCTCATCTGTCTTCAAGAAATGCATAGTGGCCATGCAATGCCCATAATAACCAGCATTGCAGAGAGAGCAGTGAAGTCAACTAACAGGTGAAGTTAGCAAATATTCTTTCCAATTACTCAAGAAGAGTTGCACAGATTGTTGGAAGTCTCTATATGCAGGAAGAAAACAAGGTCTTTAGTTCTAATTAGTAACTCTAGTTTTTACACAAATTACTTTTACATGTACTTGGCATTGTTCTAGAAAGTATAACTCTCACTATGCCAATTTCTTAATTACAGAAACATATTATATTATTGTGGCCAGGGTCGCAGGTGGGCCACACTGAGGTACTCTATTAGAGCAAACTGCAAAGAATGGGGCAGACAATCCTGAAAGCTAGTTGTTATTCCAATACTTAGATCCATCAAGCTAGCCATAAAACACCTTCTATAATAACCTACTGTTTACACAGAAGCTGAAACACAGTTCCTTTAAAAGAAACTCAGCCTTTGGGCTCCCTCCCAAAAAGCAAGTCAAATATGAAAGTTCTACCAATTCCAGAGTATCGGACACATTACTGCCCAGGTTAATGACTATTTCAGATGTTACCCAAATACAAGTTTACAGCCAATTCTTATTAATTAAACTAAAATTTATTTAAAAAGAAAAGAGAGAGAGTATTGGTTAAAAGATCCCTATACATACAGTACCTGAGTACATGAGTACAGTTCTGAGAACAGTTTCATAGTAGAGATGATTAGCTTTCAAGTTTCAAAGAGTTCTTAGAATTAGTCCATAGGTTCAGTTCAATGTTCCATACCCAGGGTTATCCAGATGAGACTGGAGATCTCAGTCCTATGACTTAAGCTTCCCCTGAATAAAGCTCAAGCAGATCTAAGATAAAAGGATCAGGTCCTAAGAGTCCTTTATACTCTTTATACAGTTCCTGGGCATTACAAAGTCCTTGAATAAACAATAGGCCTTTGATGTAAACTTCTTTTCCCAAACATCACTGGTACTTACTATCTGGATTAACATAAGATAATTTATCCATGAAGCAGTTTATCACAAACTTTAAAGAGACATATAGACAATGGCATTATTGCACCCAAGTTTCATCTAAATGGTAATATTTCCTTTTGATCTCAGAATTAACAGAATACAGTCCCAGACAGTAAGTGTTTGGTTACATTGTTAACCTCCAACAAGATATAAATATATAGTCACCATCTTCTTCCAATTCTTTAACAATACAAGTTTACATTTCAAAGTTCTAGCCTTCTTAACTTTTCTAACATATCTCTAAAGGTTGAATTTGGGTCATTTAGCCTGTAAGCTACTTAACCCTTTCTGGCCATGTGTCACAATTATACTGCAGAGTCTGTATGAACCATCGCGGTCTCAGAAACAATCCAGGATCACCATTCTCCTGCCCCACTAACTCTACAGCAAATACAATCATTATAATAATATCCTACTTTTAGCCAGAAAATCCTGAGCCACCCACCAGAGTAGGATTTCACCCTAGAGACAATGACTAACTCTCTGTGCAATTCATTCACAAACCTTAGACAATTGCCTCAGTCAACCTTCAGGAAGCCTGGCTAAGAGCAGGATCATTAACTGACTTACTCATAAATCTTTGTAAACGAGCACCGGGTGGTTCAATACTTGGGTGTGTGCCTCTTACACCAACTTCAAGCTATAGAGAAAAAGCTTTTGCTCATTTGAGATTCCCCTTCTAGCCTTTAGGTCAATGGTGGACAACCTGCGGCCCACGGACTGCACATGGCCCATCAGGGTAATCCACTGGTGGGCTGCCAGACAGTTTGTTTACATTTTCACCACCTCCCGCAGCTTGCAGTGGCTGTGGTTTGCCATTCCTGGTCAATGGGAGCTGCGGGAAGTGACAGCCAGCATGTCCCTGTGACCCATCACTGCTTTAGCCAAGTACCCACCAGTGCTCACCACTGCTTTAGATGGTTATTTCTGCTTACAGATCTGGCAACCTCTCCAATGCATTATAGCACTGTAATGGGGCAGCTTCCCCAGTCTGGCATGGAAGGGGTTAAAGTAAGCCAGAGAGGCTGCGCAGAGCCCCAGCCAATCCTGGAAGGTCTTACTGGTAGCTAATCAAGTGGAGACTTGAAAGCAGCCAATCAGGGCCAGGCTGCGCCTTATAAGGCCACTGGGCAGAGAGGGGTAGTCTCTCTCTGGAGGGCAAAGGGAGAAAAACTGGCTCTTAGAAAAGCACCTAAGGCAGGGCAGAGCAGGGCAGGGCAGGGTCAGGGAGAGCTCTGGGTTGATGACTGCCAGACTGGGGCCCTGAAACAAAGAGACAGAGAAGCTGCTGGGGCTACAGGGAAGTGTCCCAGAGAAGCAGGCAGTAGAAGAGAGTTAGAGGAGGGCAGTCAGTGGCTGCTGCTAGAGGGTCCCTGGGTAGGGGTCCAGAGTAGTGGGCAGGCCTGGGTCCCCCATCTCCCCACCCCCACTTGCCAGTGATCAGAGTGGCTAAGCCAGACTGCAGTTTGCCATTGGATGAAGGGGCTAGAGTGAGGACTGCAATGAGCCACTGAGGTGAGTGGTAGAACCAGAAGCTGACGGTCCCCTGGAAGCGGGGAAGAGCTAGTGGAGCGGGCAGAGCCAGAGGGCAGTGTCCAGAGTGGACGTTGTGGTCTGGGAGTGATGTGGGTCCAACTGTGAGGGCGGTGGAGACTGAGAGTGTAACAGTGAGTGAGACCCCACTCGTGAAGGTGCACTGCTGAAGGAGCTAATTACCAAAGCAACCAGCAGAAGGCGTCACTGTGGTGAGTCTGTGCCCCCTTACAAGCATGTTAACTTGAACCAATACAGGGTTTATAGTCATGTTGTTTGAAGACAACAAATGGTGTGTTTAAAGTGAGCAAAATATGCACAGGCATGTAAGCTTGACTAACTTCTTAACTCACGCTCACACATTTGAAACTTTGACTTACTGTCAGCTCCATTCATTACATTGTTGATATTGGGCCACTACAAGATGTGTGCCCTTACTCCTCCTCTCCCCAATGACATTTCTTCTAACACTACTGCAATTATTAGGGATGGGAGCAGGGTCTGATATTTATTTATATTTAAAGCACAGGATTGGAACTCAGGAGAGCAGGACTGTATGTAATAATACTTTATCTACCTCATAGGCCAGCTGTGAGGCATAGTTCCTTAATATTTATACAGGCCTTTGAGATCCTTTGTTGGAGATGCTATACTAGTTCAAAGATTGTAATCAGTCTTTGCCACATAAGCACATTCTGTTAGCCCAGTGAACTAGGGACTTGATCCAGCACCATACTTTGATACAGAGTTTTAGTATCAATGTGCATTAAAAAACTTCCAGGTGTTGAAATGTCATAAATAATATCTATTCTCTAAAAACTTTGTCTAGCTTTGCATTCCCAAATAAAGGCTATTGTCCTGTTTTATAGACTACTTGAAAAAGAAAAAGCATTGTCTAAAGCATGTCGGCGTCCCTTGAAATTATGCTGCTCTCGGTATTGTCTTTGCTTTGTGATATGAGAAAGCAAAATGTGTTAGACAACAGAAAGTGAATAATGTTTGTTTCTATGGCTACCAAAACAGGTTTCTTGCAAAGGTCCTTGTCTATGAAGACATTAAGACAGTTTGACAAAGTACTAGTAAAGAGAAAGAAATGCTTAGTCCTGAAATCAAGAAAGGTCAAACACTTACTAGAAGCATGTACAAAGCATGTTTTGATATGGCTACTCTGAGGGCTGCAAATTAATATGTCATTTTGAAAGCAATAACATTTTCAATTTAAATATCATTCGCTGAATTTATGAGAATTTCACTTGGAAAAAGTATGTAAATTTCCTCCTTCAGTTCCTTGATCCAATAGAGGAGATAATTTGACAAGTTTTACTGATAGTAGTAGGTCTTGTGCAAATGTCCTCTAGAGAAGCCTGCAATTAGCCTAGTCCACTTCTAAGTGGAATTCTAATTCTAGTCTTCCTTACATTTCCACAATAATGAAGATTAAAAAATGATGGGCCATAATCACTTATCGGACACCAATACAGTTTTCTGGATTTCATGACTTCAACAGAGTTTCGTCAACTTCCACCAGTGGAGGATAAGCCCCAAAATATTATATTTCTGATTGTTAAATTTTGTCTTTTAACATATATTTGTTGAACCTAGGAGGGTGGAGAGAGAAATCCAGATGGGCTAAATTTTTCAGCACAGACATTGTTGATATCAAGAGGATAAGCACAAAGTGATAAAGTAGCTAAGAAGCAGTTCAACACAGGAGTAGCAGATGTAAGAAACTTATAAAGGTAATGTAGGAAAATAGTGCAGAGAACTGAGAGTGACTTATTTCAAGGAAAGAGAGCATGGGGTGGTGCAACCGTGTTGGACCTTTCTGCTCCAAGGGCGTGTAGGGAGTTGCATATCACTGAGTTAGGCAATAGGTAAGGCTACGTTTTAGTCACAGGTACTTTTAGTAAAAGTCACGGATAGGTCATGGGCAGTAAACAAAAATTCAGGGCCTGTGACCTCTCCATGACTTTTACTGTATACTCCTGACTAAAACTTGCGGGGAGCAGCATGGGGGCACAACCTGGGGGAGGCACTACAGGTGCTGGGGGGTTACAATCTGGGGGGAGGGGCGCTAGGGGTGCTGGGGGGAGTCAGTGGGACTGGGGCAGGCTTCCTAGCTGGCTCCTGAGCTCCACATGCTGCTGCTTCCATCCTGCCCCAAGCCTCAGTTCTGCAGCTCCCATTGGCTGGGAACCATGGCCAGTGGGAGTTGAGGGCTGGTGCCTGCCGGCAGAGGCGGCACATGGAGCTAGGAGCTGAGGGAGAGGAGTTCCTGTCACTGTTTTGAGGTAAGCACCGCCCCACACCCCAATCCCTAGCCCTGATCCCCCCCACACCCAAACTCCTGCTGTAGGGGGCCTGAGACTGCCCCAGCAGTATCCAGTGCACCTAGTCCAGGGCTTCTCAAGCTGCTCAGGCAGTCCCCAGGCTAGGCATGCCAGCCGCTGCAGAAGTCACAGAGATCACAGAAAGTCATGGAATCCATGACTTCTGTGACCTCCGTGACAAACAAGGAGCCTTAGCAATAGGCTGAAAGCTTATTGAAGATGGCTGATCAGTCACTGCATCATAACAAAACCATAAAGAAATTCTTAAATGACGTATAAGCAAGAGTCACTGGATTAGTACAGAAGTACTTTTGATGAAAATAGAATGTGTTGTTAAAGTTGAACAAAGCATCCACACAAATCTTTATTACTATGTAAGAGGGGAATGTGCATAAATTCTAAGAATGCATTACACTACTCACTTTAGGCTTGCCAGCAGCATATTGCTTCATCTGCTATCACTGGTGTATCTAAATAAAGACACTTAGACAACAGGTTGTATTTCAAACCTGTATTCACTGACTGTGTACCACACTGCATTGCCTGGGATGCAAGTCTAAATTTCTGAATTCCGTTGCCTATTTCCATCTCTCTGATTAGTTTAACTAACAGACATCTCATCAAAAGTACTGTACCATGAAGAACCACTTATGAGTCTGATCCACAAGTTTTAGGTATAACACCTAATTAATTACTAAAGAACCAGTCCAATTAGCACCCAACATTTCCAAAAGTTGTGAGGCACACTTGATAAATACCTTACTACACTGTATTGTATAGTAGCTTTATTGTTAATAATCATACTGAAATATCAGCTAAGATGAAGTCCATGTGAGGTACAGTATCTTGTAGTACAGGATAGGCTACAAGCATCTGCACAGACAAAAATATTAGCATTGAAACTAATGTCTAACCTTATGTAGCCCAAGATCCAGTGTGCTTCAACAGCAGCCCTGGGAACTACAAGTTGTGTACTACAAACTGCAGCATGCTGGGAGAATGTACCCTCTGCACCCCACCCCAGCAGGAGGTCTCAGCACTGACTGAGCTGGGAGCATGTTGCAGGCAAGCAGAGAGAAGGCTGCTGGACTGTAGTCTTGTTCCATGTTCCTTACAGAATAAAGCCTTATTCCTGGTGGTTTGTCTGAATGGCTCTGCTCCGAGGTGAACACACACTGACACACAACGCAACACACAAAAAGGAGTCTCAGGCCCAGTTTCCCAAAGTTGTGTAAAAGGTCACAAGGCAGGCTTCCTCTATCCTGAACAACCTCATACTGGGCCAGTGAACAGGAGCAGGGGCTACACCTACAACCATTTTAATCAACCTGGAGACAGAGCTGGCTTGGAAGCTACACCAGTTAGATTGCTTCTTTGATCTATGACTACTTGCTCAAGAAGAGTCAAGCATTTTATTAAATAAATCCAAGAAGTGCTTTGTGAGAATCACAACCCATCATCTCATACAGCTTCTAGAACTCTGTGTCCACTTTTCAACTGGTGGGACAGTTACAGTGTTGCCAATTCTTGTAATTTTATGAGACTTAAGAACAGGTCAGACCAAAGACCAAAGGTTCATCTAGCCCAGTATCCTGTCTTCCAACAGTAGCCAATGCCAAGAGCTTCAGAGGGAATGTACAGAACAGAAAATCATCAAATGATACATCCCCTATTGCCCATTCCTAGCTTCTGGCAAACAGAGGTTAGGGATGCCATCCCTGCCCATCCTGGCTAACAGTCATTGATGGACCGATCCTCCAGGAATTAAATTAGTTCTTTTTTCTCCCCTGTTCTAGTCTTGGCCTTCACAACACCCTCTGGGGAAGAGTTCCATAGGTTGACTGTGCATTGTGTGAAGAAGTACTTCCCTTTGTTAATTTTAAAAATGATGCCTATTAATTTCCTTTGGTGGCCCCTAGTTCTTGTGTTATGAGAAGGAGTAAATAACACTTCCTTATTTACTTTCTCCACACCAGTCATGATTTTATAGACTTCTATCATATTCCCCCTTAGTCGTCCCTTTTCCAAGCTGAAAAGTCCCAGTCTTATTAATCTCGCCTCATATGGAAGCTGTTCCATACCCCTAATCATTTTGTTACCCTTTTCTAAACCTTTTCCAATTCCAATGCATATTTTTTAGAGATGGGGCGACCAGATCTGCACACAATATTCAAGATGTAGGAGTACCATGGATTTATATAGAGGCATTATGATACTTTCTGTCTTATTATCTATCCCTTTCTTAATTATTCCAACATTCTGTTCTCTTTTTTGACTGTCGCTGCACGCTGAGTGGAAGTTTCAGAGAACTATCCACAATGATTCCAAAATCTCTATCTTGAGTGGTAACAGCTAATTTAGACCCCACCATTTTATATACATAGTTGTAATTATGTTTTACAATGTGCATTACTTTGCATTTATCAACATTGAATTTCATCTGCCATTTTGTTGCCCAGGCACCATGTGTTGTGAGATCCCTTTGTAACTCTTTGCAGTCTGCTTGGGATTTTACTATCTTGAGTAACTTTGTATCATCTGAAAATTTTATCATCTCACTGTTTCCCTCTTTTTCCAGATCATTTATTAATATGTTGTGTAGGACTGGTCTCAGTATAGATCCCTGGGGGACACCACTATTTCCTCTCTCCATTCTGAAAAGTGACCATTTATTCCTACCCTTCGTTCCCTATCTGTTAATGAGTTACTGATCCATAAGATGACCTTCTCTCTTATCCCAAGATTGCTTAATAGTCTTTGGTGAGGGATCTTGTAAAAGGCTTTCTGAAAATCCATGCATGCTATATCCAATGGATCACCCTTGTCCACATGCTTATGGATCCCCTCAAATAATTCTAGTAGATTGATGAGGCATGATTTCCCTTTACAAAAACCATGTTAACTCTCCCCAACAAATCATGTTCATCCACATGTCTGATAATTTTGTTATTTACTACAGTTACAACCAGTTTGGTGTTTTTGTTAAACCCCACACTTCTGGATCAAGAGAATTTGAGCTTTAAAAAGTTTCTAGCCTGCATGGTAGAAGGAAGCGTGAAATAGTGAACCCAGTGTACCCAAAAGGCTCAGAAACCAGAAGGCAATTTAAAGAACCCATTTAAAAAAGACACATAATTTTAAGCCAATCTATTGATTTTTGTGGGGCTTAACTAATAGTATTTTGTAATGCTTGGGGCTGGCAATATTGATCCCAATATATGGAAGCAATGGTGTGCTCTCATTTTGAAGGAACACAAAATCACACTGCAGAAACAGTACCAGTCAAAGGTTATGGGAAAGTTTCTAATAAAATGCAAGAAACTACACGGCTGACTGTGAAGCCATGACCCTACTCCCATTAGTGAGTACCTGAAGTCAACATAACTATTTACCTGTGTAAGTGTTCACCATCATTAGTAAGTATAGCCCAGAAGGCCTTTGCTTAATACATTATTAAAGGTGCACAGTTTATTTTTTTTTAAAAAGTAAGGAATTGCAGAAGTTTAGGGCCATTTCTGCTTCCATTAATATCAATAACAAGGCTCTCATTGATCTCACTTGGAGACAGAAGTGGATTCTCAGGCTCTTATAACAATGTAACCTTCCCATCTTGCACACATATAGGTTTTTCCAGTCCTCTGAAGTGACATGTAGTTTAATATGTTTGTTAGTGCTTTTGTTTTTATTATATGGTTCATATTTGCCCAGAGGGATAAGCTGACAATACTGTAGGAAACGTAATGTTACATTGCCCAGCTTTGTTTTGCTCTGCAACCAACCGTTGCGCTAACAAGGTTTTGTGGTTCTGTTTTCTTTCTTAAGTGGAATAAAAGAGAAAACCTTGCCCAGGCCTATAAATAGTCCAATTTAGACTCTAATTTTCACACTTCATTGAGTAAATGGAGTGCAGGAGGAAAGATCCCTTATCTTCGGGTGTCAATATTTGGCTTCAGTGCTGAGTTAACAGGAAAGCAGAAGAGTTTGAAGTATGGTAGTTCGGTCTTAAAAGGAAAAATGTTGTTTAGAATGAAAGCTTAAAATTTGCAGATTACAGTAAAAATGCATCAAAAACAAAAGAGACACACTTAAAAACAAATCAGAAGACCTGATTCTCCCAATCACACATTTATTTGGGAAAGTTGCACTGGTTTAACTCATATGTTTAATCAGTGTAGTTAAACTGATGCTTAGCCCATGTGGACACTCTTATTTCCATTAGAGTGTTTTGTGTTTATTTTAGTTTAGTCTAAACCTCTTACCGACTGACTTAAACTAAACATAAAAAAGCCAGACTTAAATGGAAAAAAAAGTAGCCACACAGGAGTAAGCACCAATTTACTTCAGTCAGTTTAAATTCCCAAATTAGGTTCAACTAGTGCAGCTTTCCCAAGTAGAAAAGGGCAGCCTATCACACGTGGGACCTGGGTAGTCTGACCTAGTGGTCAGAGCAGGAGTCGGCAGGTAGGCTCAGTCAGATACCATGAGGTCAGAGTCCAATGCAAGCCAGGGACAAAACTGAGAGTCAGGTGTCAGGAAGTCCTCAGGTTTTCAGGAGATCAGTAGGACAGGTATCACAGGGGAAGCAATTCTCAGCATGAACAACTTCCTATTCCTGTGCTTGGGTTAAATAGAGGCTGGGGACCAGTCAGGATGCCCAGTGCTCCACTAGTCAGATCCCTGGACTGGAGTCCTCTGTAAGAGCTGAGTTACTATTCCAGCAGCTGTTGGCAGCACAGTGGGTAGCAGGTTGGGATTGCAGAGTTCAAGACAGGGCAATCAGGGCAATCAATCAGGGCACATGGATTTAAAAAGGAGCTCACGCCAGTCAGGCGGGGGGAGCCAGAGGAGAGGAAGTGCGTATGAGGAGCTGGAAGCAAGAGGCACAAGGGGCTGAGAGTGAGAGGGTGTGCTGCTGGAGGGCTAAGGAGTAGAAGCATTATCAGACACCAGGAGGAAGGTCCTGTGGTGAGGAGAAAGAAGGTGTTTGCAGGAGGCCATGGGGAAGTAGCCCAGGGAGTTGTAGCTGTCATGCAGCTGTTACAAGAGGCACTATAGACAGCTGCAATCCACAGGGCCCTGGGCTGGAACCCGGAGTACAGGGCAGGTCCGGGTTCCCCTCAAACCTCCTAACTCCTGATCAGACACAGGAGGAGTTGACCCAGACTGTGGGGAAGATCACTGAGGTGAGCAAATGTGCCAATAAGCGCAGGACCCACCAAGGTAGAGGAGGTACTTTGTCACAAGTGGTGTCAGGGGTGGGATCTGGTGTGCACAGCACGGCAGAAGAAGAAGGGTGATTTAAAAAAAATGTAGAGGGTTTATTTTTTTTTCACGACAATGGATGACTTAGTACGGGCATTGATACAAGCTACAGCGGCCCAGCCGGAGGCTACCCGTGTCCAGGCACTGCCCAACAGAAGGCAGTGTGGCTGCAGCAAGAGACTAATCGCCTGCTGATGGACTAGGCTTCTCAAGACTGAGCTATGTTGCGAGAACTGGTAAACCAGGTAAAGACTCTTACAGAGCTGAGCCGCGGCCATGATAGGATGCAGACCATACGAGCCAGCCATTGGCTGCAGAAAATGACGCAGGAGGATGATGTAGAGGCATACCTTCTGGCCTTTGAGAGAACAGCCCTATGGGAGGCCTGGCCTCGAGATCAGTGGTCTGGCATCCTTGCTCCATTCCTGTGTGGGGAGGCCCAAAAGGCTTACTATGATCTGTCTGAAGAAGCTGCAGCAGACTACCCCCAGCTGAAAGCAGAGATCCTGGCCAGATCTGGGGTAACGACTGCAGTGCGGGGCCAGTGGTATCACGGGTGGAGGTACCAGGAAAACAAAACCCTGCGGTCCCAATTGTATGACCTCATCCATCTCGCATGAAAGTGGTTGCGAACGGAGTCCCAGAGTCCAGAAGAGATACTAGAGTTTCTGGTCATCGACCAATACATGAAGGGGCTACCGCCAGACCTTCATGCCTGGGTAAGCCAGAAAGAACCCTCCATCTATGATGAGGTTGTTGCACTGGTAGAGAGGCGAAGGACGGCGAGGGATCTGACCCAACCAGTTAAGGATGAGGCACCCCGGGTTAAACTAGCAGCACCAAGCCCTAGAGCTCAAGTGATGGGGCCACCAGGAGAGCCCAGGTGGAAAAAGAGAGGGGTTGAAGGCTCACCAGAAGCCACAAAGAGTTGGAGCACTGAAAGAGAAGAGGATCATGATGTTAGACTGCCCAAACCAAGAGACTGGGGAATGCCTAGGGCTCCATACAGATGTTTTGCCTGCGGGGAGTGGGGACATATAGTTGCAAAGTGTCCCAATGCTGAGGAGCCGATGCAGTGTAACCTGGGAAACTGGGCAGACCCATGCTCCCTAATCCACTTATGGGGGTCTCACTAACCCCACATATGTACACCAGACCAGTAAAGCTAAATGGGGTAGAGACCACAGCACTGGTTGATTAGGAGAGTGCTATCACGCTTGTCTCGGAGAAGCTTGTGAAGTGTAATCAGCTGCTGTGGGCTAAGCATACGGGATAACATGCGTCCATGGGACAGTTGGTTATTACCCCACCATCCCAGTAAAACTCAAGATTCAGGGGAACACTACTGAGGTAGCAGCAGGTGTAGTCCCTAAACTCCCATACCTGGTGCTCAGAGGGAGGGACTTTCCAGGGTTTGGAAACTTACTCCCAGTAGGAGGATTGGAGGAAAAGGGGAACCCTGAAGTTAGTGAGGCCTCCATAGTTGTCAATCCCCAGTCTTCTCTGAAATATCCCCAGATTTATTTTCCATTCCCAGACAGGGTAGAAAGTTGAAAAGGGAAAGGAGGGCAGCTAAAGCCTTGGGAACCCGAATACTGAGTCAAAGCCAGAGGGTCGCTCTTGTAGGTAGGCGGACCCGAGCAGCTGAAAAGGAGGCCACCCAGGAGGGAGAATCACCTGAGTCTGACCCCATCCTAACACTTCTGAACCAGTAGAGGCAACAGAGACTGGGCCCTAGATCTTGGGCAGATTAGCCCAAAAGAGGAAATTTTGGACAGGACCAGGCCGAAGACCCAAGGTACAACAACATTAGGAAGGAGGTGACTGAAATAGATGGGGTCCCCGTGGAAGGGAAAACCCAAGGACCAGGACCCTACTTCATAATGAAATAGAATCTCTTATACTGGGTTGCACCAGTACAGGGGCAGAAGATACAGCAGATCCTAGTACCTCAAAAGCACCAGAACGCTGTATTAAGTCTCACTCATAGTCATCTTTTTGGGGGCCATTTGGGGGTAGAGAAGACCCTGGCACAAGTCCTACGATGGTTCTTCTGGCCCAGAGTACATGAAGAAGTGTGGAGGTATTGTGCATCCTGCCCGGAGTGTCGGCTGCACAGTCCCCATCCCCACCTGAGGGCACCTTTAGTACCCCTTCCTATCATAGAGGTCCCCTTTGAGCGAATAGCCATGGACCTAGTGGGACCCCTGAAGAAGACAGCTCGGGGCCACCAATATATACTTGTTGTTTTAGACTATGCTACTGACCACCCAGAAGCCGTCCCCCTGAGGAACACAGCCTCTAAAACGATAGCCAAAGATCTGGTGGGGATCTTTGCAAGAGTGGGGCTACCAAAGGAGATATTAACAGACCAGGGAACCCCATTTATGTCAAAACTAATGAAGGACCTCTGTACGCTGCTCCATATACATATCCTGAGAACTTCAGTCTACCATCCACAGACTGATGGATTGGTAGAAAGGTTTAACTGAAACCTCAAGGCTGTGATAAGGAAGGTGGCAAGTTGAGATGGGAAGGATTGAGACAACCTACTACTCTACCTTATGTTCGCTATCTGGGAGGTACCTCAGGCCTCAACTGGGTTTTCCCCCTTCGAGTTATTATATGGGCCTCACCCCTGTGGCATACTAGACATCGCCAAAGAGATCTGGGAAGAGGAACCCAATGAGGGGAGAAATATAATAGAACATGTAATACAGATGTGAGACCGGATAGCCCATGTCACCCCTATTGTACGGGAACATTTGGAAAAGGCCCAGGAGGCCCAGACAACCTATTACAATCACCAGGCAAAAGTCTGACAGTTCCAACCGGGGGATAGGGTGATGGTGTTGGTACCCACGGCAGAAAGCAAGATTCTGGCCCAATGGCAGGGGCCCTATTAGGTGGTTGAACCCATGGGGGAAGTAACCTACAAGGTGTGGCAGCCAGGACGCCGAAAACAAGAACAGATTTATCACATCAACCTTCTGAAACCCTGGCATGCACAAGAGGCATGCATAACTGTCCAAAAAGACCTAACCCAGGAAAACAAGCCTTCCAGACAGGTGAGAGTGTCTCCTGATTTAACACCAGACCAGAAGAACAAGGTATCTGAGATGATCTTCTGGAACCAAGATGTGTTCTCGACAAAACCGGGTCGAACAACCAAGACGTATCACCACATCGTCATGAACCCTGGGGCCAGAATAACAATGAGGCCCTATCGGGTGCCAGCAGCCAAAAGGAAGGAAATAAAAGCAGAAGAAAAAAAATGCTGGAGCGCTGGATCATCGAAGAATCCCACAGTCAGTGGTCCAGCCCAATCGTGCTGGTGCCCAAACCTGATGGCACCACAAGGTTTTGCAACGACTTCCGGTGACTAAACGAAGTATCCCAGTTTGACGCGTACCCCTGTCATAAACAGATAAGTAAGAGTTAATAGAACAAAAGTGCTTCATATCTCTTTTGCCTGGAAAGGGTTAACAAGAACAGTGAGCCTGGCTGTCACCTGACCAGAGGAACAATCAGAGGACAGGATACTTTCAAATCTTTAGGGAGGGAAGTTTGTGTGTGTGCTGTTAGATTTTGGTTGTTGTTCACTCTGGGGGCTCAGAGGGACCAGACGTGCAACCAGGTTTCTCTCCAATCTCCCTGATACAGGTTCTTATAGATTCAAAATAGTGAGTACTAGGTAGATAAAGCAAATTAGGCTTATGCTTGTTTTCTTTATTTGCAAATGTGTATTTGGCTGGGAGGAGTTCAAATGTGTATTTGGCTGGAAGGAGTTCAAATTTGTGTTTTGCTGAAAGGATTTTAATTTGTACTTGTATACTTAGACTGGGAGGGTATTCCCAGTGTCTGTAGCTGAAAGACCCTGTAACATATTCCATTTTAAATTTACAAAGATAATTTTTACTGTTTTTCTTTCTTTAATTAAAAGCTTTTCTTGTTTAAGAACCTGATTGTTGTTTTTTTATTCTAGTGAGACCCCAGGGGACTGGGTCTGGATCCACCAGGGAATTAGTGGGGAGAAAGGAGGGAAGGGGGAGAGAAAGGTTAATTTTCTCTCTGTGTTAGGATTATTTTCTCTCTCAGGGAAAGTCTGGGAGGGGGAGAGAGAAGGAGGGGGAAAGGTGCATTTTCCTCTCTGTTTAAGATTCAAGGAGTTTGAATCACAGTGATCTTCCAGGGTAACCCAGGGAGGGGCAGCCTGGGAGAGGCAACAGTGAGGGAAAGGGTTTTCTTTCCTTGTGTTAAGATCCAGAGGGTCTGGGTCTTGGGGTTCCCCGGGCAAGGCTTTGGGGGGACCAGAGTGTACCAGGCACTGGAATTCCTGGTTGGTGGCAGCGCTACAGGTCCTAAGCTGGTAATCAAGCTTACAGGAATTCATGCTGGTACCCCATCTCTTGGACGCTAAGGTTCAGAGTGGAGATTATACCATGACAACCCCATACCTCGCATAGATGAGCTAGTGGACCATCTGGGTAATGCCCGGTACTTGACTACTCTAGACTTGACAAAGGGGTACTGGCAGATTCTCCTTGCGGAAGACGCAAAGGAAAAGTCTACATTCTCTATACCAGAGGGTCTTTTACAATATACTGTCCTCCCTTTTGGACTACGTGGGGCCCCATCTACTTTCCAGCACCTCATGGACAAGCTATTACACCCGCATAACAGTTATGCTGCTGTCTACTTGGATGATGTGGTCATTCATACCCCTGACTGGGAAACTCACTAAGAGAAGGTGGAGGCAGTCCTTGATACCTTCAGGCGAGCTGGCCTTACAGCAAACCCTGCCAAGTGCGCTGTAGGGTTTACGGAGACCAAATATCTTGGCTGCATTGTGGGAAAAGGTCTGGTAAAACCCCAAGTGAACAAGTTGGAGGCCATCCACAATTGGCCCCCACCACATCACAAGAAACAAGTCTGGGCATTCCTAGGTGTAGTGGGATATTACCGATGATTTATCCCCCACTTTGCCACAAGGGCATGCCCCCTAACAGAGCTAGTAAAAGCCCATGGACCTGATCTGGTAAGATGGTCTGATACAGCAGAGGAAGCATTCACAGACATAAGGACTGCCCTCTGCAATAACCCTGTACTGATTGCCCCTGTTTTCACCAAGGAATTTATCCTGCAGACAGATGCATTGGAAGTAGGGTTGGGGGCCGTTCTATCACAGATGGTCAGGGAAGAGGAACACCCAATTCTCTACCTCAGTAGGAAATTCCTTCCGAGGGAACAAAAATATGCAGTGGTGGAGAGAGAGTGCCTTGCCGTAAAATGGGCCATGGAATCATTGCACTACTACTTGCTTGGGCGCAGATTTGTCCTCGTGACCGACCATGCCCTTCTTCAATGGATGCAGCGGAACAAGGAGAAGAACACAAGGGTGACCAGGTGGTTCTTATCCCTCCAACCTTTCCAGTTCCATGTGCAACACAGAACAGGGAGCCGTCACGGCAATGCCGATGGCTCGTCACGTGTGCTCTGTCTGGCATCCCAAACTGCCCAACCCCTTGGTGTTGAGCAGGGGGGAGGGATATGTGACAGATCCAAACCAGTGGGGTACAGGAGTCTTGTAGAGAGCAAATATACTGGTCACTAGGTGAGTAGTTTTCTGTTCCCTGAGTGACCAGAGCAGGGGCTGCACTAGAGTAATCAGGAACTTGCTAGAACCAATAAAGGCAGACAGGTTGATTAGAACACCTGCAGCCAATCAAGGCAGGTTAATCAGGGCACCTGGATTTAAAAAAGAGCTCACTCCAGTCAGGCAGGGGGGAGCCAGAGGAGAGGAAGTGCGTGTGAGGAGCTGGAAGCAAGAGGCACAAGGGGCTGAGAGTGAGAGGGTGTGCTGCTGGAGGGCTGAGTACAAACTTTATCAGACACCAGGAGGAAGGTCCTGTGGTCAGGAGAAAGAAGGTGTTTGAAGGAGGCCATGGGGAAGTAGCCCAGGGAGTTGTAGCTGTCATGCAGCTGTTACAAGAGGCACTATAGACAGCTGCAATCCACAGGGCCCTGGGCTGGAACCCAGAGTAGAGGGCGGGCCCGGGTTCCCCCCAAACCTCTCAACTCCTGATCAGACACAGGAGGAGTTGACCCAGACTGTGGCGAAAATCACTGAGGTGAGCAAATATGCCAATAAGCGCAGGACCCACCAAGGCAGAGGAGGAACTTTTTTACACTAACCTAGAACTCACCCACTGCAACTTGAGACCATTGCTCCTTGTTCTGTCATCTGTTCCCACTGAGAACAACTGAGCTCCATCCTCTTTGGAACACCTCTTCAGGTAGTTGAAGGCTGCTATCAAATCCCTCCTCACTTTTCTCTTCTGCAGACTAAATAAGCCCAGTTCCCTCAGCCTCTCCTCATAAGTCATAATCATTGTTGTTGCCCTCCGCTGGACTTTTTCCAATTTGTCCACATCCCTTCTGTAGTGAGGGCCCACTACTCCACATGTGGCCTCACCAGTGCCGAATAGAGGGGAAAAATCACTTCCCCCGACCTGCTGGCAATGGTCCTACTAATGCAGCCCAATACGCCATTAGCCTTCTTGGCAACAAGTGCACACTGTTGATTCATATCCAGCTTCTCGTCCACTGTAATCCCCAGGTCCTTTTCTGAAGAACTGCGGCTTAGCCAGTCAGTCCTCAGCCTGTAGCAGTGTATGGGATTCTTCCATACTAAGTGCAGGACTCTGCACTTGCCCATGTTGAACCTCATCAGATTTCTTTTGGCCCAATCCTCTAATTTGCCTAGGTCACTCTGGACTTTATCCGTACCCTCCAGAATATCTACCTCTCCCCACAGTTTAGTGTCATCCGTGAACTTGCCTAGGATGCAATCCATGTCATCATCCAGACCATTAAAGAAGATGTTGAAGAAAACCAACCCCAGGACTGACCCCTGGGGCAATCTGCTTGATACAGACTGCCAACTGGACATCGAGCAATTGATCACTACCCATTCAGCCCAACAATCTAGCCAGGTTTCTGTCAGCCTTATAGTCCATTCATCCAATCAATACTCTTTTAACCTGCTGGCAAGAATGCTGTGGGAGACTGTATCAAAAGCTTTGCTAAACTCAAGATATATCACATCCACCGCTCTCCCTATATTCACAGAGCCAGTTATCTCATCTTAGAAGGCAATCAGATTGGTCAGGCATGACTTGCCCTTGGTGAATCCGTGTTGACTGTTGCTGATCACCTTCCTATCCTCCCGGTGCTTCAAAATGGATTCCTTGAGGACCTGCTCCATGATTTTTCCAGGGACTGAGGTGAGGCTGACTGCTCTGTAGTTCCCTAGGTTCTCCTTCTTCCCTTTTTTAAAGATGGGCACTATATTCGACTTTTTCCAGTCATCCAGAACCTCTCCTGATTGCCACAAGTTTTCAAAGATAATGGCCAATGGCTTTTCAATCACATCAGCCAACTCTCTCAGAACTGTTAGATCCAGGCTCATGGACTTGTGCATGTCCAGCTTTTCTAAATAGTCCTTAAGCTGTTCTTTCATCACTGAGGGCTGCTCGCCTCCTCCCCATACTGTGCTGCCCAGTGCAGCAATCTGGGAGTGTAGTCATCTGTCCAAGTTTCCACTTCTTGTGTTTAATCTCCCTGAAGATTTCTCTGTTAATCCAACCTGGTCGCCTTCCATATTTGCTATTCTTTCGGCACATTGAGATGGTTTGTTCCTGCATCCTCAATAAGTCTTCTTTAAAATACAGCCAGATCTCCCTGAACTCCTTTCTCCCTCATATTAGCCTCCCAGGGGATCCTGCCCATCAGTTCCCTGAGGGAGTCAAAGTCTGCTTTTCTAAAGTCCAGGGTCCATACTCTGCTGCTCTCCTTTCTTCCTTTTGTCAGGATCCTGAACTCAACCATCTCATGGTCACTGCTGTCCAGGTTGCAACCCACTTCTACTTCCCCTACTCATTCTTCCCTGTTTGTCAGCAGCGGGTGAAGAGGAGCACAGCCCCCTCCAGTACTTGCATCAGGAAGTTGTCCTCAACTCTCTCCCAAAACTTCCTGGATTGTCTGTGCACTGCTGTATTGCTCTCCCAGCAGATGTCAGGGTGATTGAAGTTCTCCATGAGAACCAGGGCCTGTGATTTGGAAACTTCTCTTTGTAGTTTGAAGAAAGCCTTGTCTACCTCCTCCTCCTGGTCTGGTGGTCTATAGCAGATGCCCACCAGGATATCATTCTTGTTGCTCTTGCTTCTAAACTTAACCCAAAGACTCTCAGCAGGCTTTTCTCCAGTTTCATACTGGAACTCTGAGCAACTCCTCCACCTTTTCTCCTCCACCTCTCCTTCCTGAACAGTTTATACCCATCCATGACAGTGCTCCAGTCAGGTGAGTTACCCCACCAAGTCTCTGCTATTTCAATGACATCATAGTTAACCTAGACCATCCCTGACAGATGTTTGTCCAACATGTTCTTAAAAATCTTCAGTGATGGGGATTCCACAGCCTCTATTGGTAAGCTATTTTAGAGCTTAACTATGCTTTTAAGTTAGCTATTAGGAAAAAAATTCTAACTATATTTCCCTTGCTGAAGATTAAACCCATTAGTTCTTGTACTACCTTCAGTGGACATAGAGAACAATTGATCACAGTTCTCTTTATGGCAGCCTTTAACACATTTGAAGACTATTGTCAGGTCCCCCCATAGTTTTCTTTTCTCAAGACTAAAAATGCCCAGGTCTTTTTTTTAACCCTTTCCTCATAGGTCAGGTTTCTAAACCTTCTATAATGTTTATTGGTGTCCTCTGGACTCTCACCAATTTGCCCATATCTTTCCCAAAGGTGTGGCATCCGGAATTGAACACAATACTTCAGCTGAGGACTCACCAGTGCCAAGTAGAGCAGGACAACTACCTCCCCTGTCTTATACAAAAGCAGAAAGCCTACAAGGAGGGGAAGATGGGAGGAATTAGCAAGGAAATTTACCTTATTGAGGTCAGAACACATAGGGATAAAGTGAGAAAGGTCAAAAGCCATGTAGAGTTGGACCTTGCAAAGGGAATTAAAACCAGTAGTAAAAAGTTCTACAGCCATATAAATAAGAAGAAAACAAAAAAGAAGAAGTGGGACCGAGGAAGAGGATTGAGTGGAGGTTAAGGATAACCTAGGCATGGCCCAACATCTAAACAAATACTTTGCCTCAGTCTTTAATGAAGCTAATGAGGAGCTTAGGGATAATGGTAGGATGACAAATGGGAATGAGGATATGGAGGTGGATATTACCACATCCGAGGTAGAAGCCAAACTCAAACAGCTTAATGGGACGAAATCGGGGGGCCCAGATAATCTTCATCCTTGAATATTAAAGGAACTGGCACATGAGATTGCAAGCCCATTAGAAGGAATATTTAATCAATCAGTAAACTCAGGGGCTGTACCGTACGACTGGAGAATTGCTAACATAGTTCCTATCTTTAAGAAAGGGAAAAAAAGTGATCCCAGTGACTATAGGCATGTTAGTTTGACATCTGTAGCATGCAAGGTCTTGGAAAAAAATTTAAAGGAGAAAGTAGTTAAGGACACTGAGGTCAATGGTAATTGGGACAAAATACAACATGGTTTTACTAAAGGTAGATCATGCCAAACAAACCTGATCTCCTTCTTTGAGAAGGTAACAGATTTTTTAGACAAAGGAAATGCAGTGGATCTAATTTACCTCAATTTCAGTAAGGCATTTGATACGGTTCCACATGGGGAATTATTAGTTAAATTAGAAAAGATGGGAATCAACATGAAAACTGAAAGGTGGATAAGGAACTGGTTAAAGGGAAGACTACAACAGGTCATACTGAAAGGTGAACTGTCAGGCTGGAAGGAGGTTACTAGTGGAGTTCCTCAGAGATCTGTTTTGGGACCAATCTTATTTAATCTTTTTATTAGTGACCTTGGCCCAAAAAGTGTGAATGTGCTAATAAAGTTTGCAGATGACATAAAGCTGGGAGGTATTGCTAACACAGAGAAGGACTGGGATATCATACAGGAAGATCTGAATGACCTTGTAAACTGGAGTAATAGTAATAGGATGAAATTTAATAGTGAAAAGTGCAAGATCACACATTTAGGGATTAAAAACAAGAATTTTGATTATAAATTGAGGACGCATCAGTTGGAAGTAACAGAGGAGGAGAAGGACTTTGGAGTATTGGTTGATCACAGGATGACTATGAGCTGCCAATGTGATATGACCATTAAAAAAGCTAATGCGGTTTTAGGATGCATCAGGCAAGGTATTTCCAGTAAAGATAAGGTGTTAGTACCGTTATACAAGGCACTGGTGAAACTTCATCTGGAATACTGTGTGCAGTTCTGGTCTCCCATGTTTAAGAAGGATAAATTCAGACTGGAACCGGTACAGAGAAAGGCTACTAGGAGGATCCGAGGAATGGAAAACCTGTCTTCTGAAAGAGCTTGACTTGTTTAGCCTAACCAAAAGAAGGCTGAGGTGAGATATGATTGCTCATTATAAATATATCAGAGGGATAAATATCAGGGAGGGAGATGAATTATTTAAGCTTAGTGCCAATGTGGACAGAAGAACAAATGGATATAAACTGGACACTAGGAAGTTTAGACTTGAAATTAGACTAAGGTTTCCTAACCATTAGAGGAGTGTTCTATAACAGCCTTCCAAGGGGAGTAGTGGGAGCAAAAGACATATCTGGCTTCAAGACTAAGCCTGATAAGTTTATGGAGGGGATGGTATGATGGGATAGCCTAATTTTGGCAGTTAACTGATCTTTGATTATTAGCAGGTAAATATGTCCAATGGTCTGCGATGGGATGTTAGATGGGGTGGGATCTCAGTTACTACAGAGAATTCTTTCCTGGGTGTCTGGCTGGTGAGTCTTGCCCACATGCTCAGGGTTTAACTGATTGCCATATTTGGGGTCGGGAAGGAATTTTCCTCCAGGGAAGATTGGCAGAGGCCCTGGAGATTTTTTGCCTTCCTCTGCAGCGTGGGGCATGGGTCACTTGCTGGAGGATTCTCTGCACCTTGAGGTCTTTAAACCACGATTTGAGGACTTCAATAACTCAGACATAGGTTAGCGGTTTGTTATAGAAGTGGGTGAGTGAGATTCTGTGGCCTGCATTGTGCAGGAGGTTAGACTAGATGATCATAATGGTCCCTTCTGACCTTGAGTCTATGAGACTCTCACCAATTTGTCCACATCTTTCCCAAAGGAGTGGCATCTGGAATTGAACACAATACTCCAGCTGAGGACTCACCAGTGCCGTGTAGAGCAGGACAACTACCTCCCCTGTCTTATATGTAACACTCCTCTTAATACATCCCACAGTGATATTAGCCTTTTTCACAACTGCATCACATTGACTCAGATTCAGTTTGTGATCCACTGTAAGCCCCAAATCTTTGTCAGCATTGCTACCAGCTAGCCAGTTATTTCCCATTTTGTAGTTGTGCATTTTATTTTTCCTTCTGAAGTGCAGTACTTTGCACTTGTCTTTATTGAATGTCATCTTGTTGATTTCAGACCAGTTCTCCAATTTCTCAAGGTCATTTTCAATTCTATTCCTATCCTCCAAAGTGTTTGCAATTCCTCCCATCTTGGTGTAATCTGCAAATTTTATAAACATACTTTCTACTGCATTATCCATTATTATAAACCAGGAGACCTGGGTTCTATTCACATTTCTAATACAAATTTCCATTGAGCTATTTACAGTAGACTCAAATTTCCAAATTAATTTTAATCAGTAAATATTTCAGGGTTTCCCCATAAACATTATATATATATATAAGTATCAACTTAAAAAAACAAGTGTGAGTATGTTGGCCTTATTTTCTGCATGACTGCTTTTCTGCCCCTGTAAAAAGGAGCAACGCTTACCCATCACGGGAATTAGGCTAATTTGTTAAAGCACATTGAGATCGTAGGATGTAAGGTATTATGAGTGCCAAGAAATATTATTAACTTTGATGCCACATTTTATTAAAAATAACTAAATTGGATTTGTCAGAACATTTAGTCCAAAAGGGGAAATTAATTTACTAGCACCCACTGTGATAGAAAATAAAAATAGGCAATAAAGTGAAATTTGAACCAGTTGAGAGACCCTTATACATAACTGCCCATTAATCTTAATTTTACAGATGTGTTGCCCCTTTCCAGGTTAGCTATCTTTTGTTTGAACAAAGCTATCAGAAAAACATTGTAGTGAGGTGGAGTGGCCTCCCACTGAGTCAGAGGGGAGGTACCACTCTCTGAACCCAGGTGGGCAGAGCCAGACTGTGCTTGCCCGTCCCACCGAGGGTCAGGAGGTGGGACAGGAAGTATAAAGGGTGGGTTCTGGAGCTCACTTGAGCTGCAGCCAATGGAGGAGACAGAAGCCTTTTGCCTGCTCCCAAGCCGGGAGACTGTAAAGAAGCCCTGTCAAACTGAGGACTGACCAGAGCTGCTGGAGCCACATATTCTGAAAAGTGACCATTTAGGGACTGCCACTAGCCTTCTACTTTAAGGAAACAGAGGACCCCCATGGAACCAGGTACCCCCTGAGGGGAGGGGAGGAAGTGTCCCAGGGACAGCTGACCCCAGTCTGGCTGTGTTGCTGCCAGAAACCCAGACAGCGTGTTGCGGCTGGATTCCCCACTGACCCAGTGGCAGAACACTCTGCCTCTGTCAGGGCGCTGGGCTGGGACCTGGTGGAGTTGGGTCGGCCTGGGTCCCTCTAACCCCTTGCCATCCCATCCCTGGGGTGGCAGCATCCCCTCTCTAGGCCAAGAGGTCTGTGTTTGTTGGCCATCCACCGGAGCTAGGATGCCCAACTCCTTTGTTACTCTGTCCTGATTACAGGCCAGAGCCATAGACTATTTGTTGCCCCAACTGCCTGAGGGTCTGGGGTGAGAGACTCTCTTGCTTCTCTGCCCTGATTGCAGCCCAGAGCCCTTGTTTCCTGTTCTACACTGATTGCAGGCCGGAATCATCGATTGGTTGGTGCCCCACTCTGCTTGAGGGCTTGGAACCCAGAGACTGATTTGCAGTTCTTCCCGAACTGCAGGCCAGAGTCATAGACTGTTCAGTGCTCTGCTAATTCCCTGACTGTGGTTGATGCACAGTGACATAGTGAGGCAGAGTTGCCCTCCACTGACTCAGAGGGGGGAGGGACCACTGCTAACACCCTACAACATACAAATTAAAATATAATATTACAAAAATAAAAACAAGTAATCATAATCTGTTGTACTGATGATGTTTTAAATGCATAAAGTAACAGATTAACTAAAAGTCTATGCTGGCCAAATTTTAAAAGATTTGGTGATAGAGTCAGGGGTTAAATATACAAAGTTTTGTGTACTTCTGGTGTAGAAATGGCTTCCTGAACTAGTTTAAAGAAAACAAAAACCAGCCCTCTTGACCCCTCCAAATGAGTACTGGAACTGAGGCATACTCCCACTTCATATATAAGTACAAGTTTCTATGCCATCAATATATTCTGGGTGAAGGGCTGGGGGGACAAGCTATCTTTCAGTTTTCTCTTACATTCCTCCAAATCCCACAAAGCATTGCCATCTCAGGAAGAATCTTAAACATAAGAGGTTCCATGGACACTCAGAATTTGATACTAACAGGTGCTGAGTGCCTTCAAAGCCACTGAAGTCAGTGGAATGGATCCTGATCATATACTTTACGACCATATAATTCAGAAACAGGTCCAATAGATTCACCCCAATGAGGGTGAGATCAGAATGCAGGCTAAGTGGTGATTCAGACTGCTCAGCTCCTTATGATGAGTTCCCAGCTCCTTGCATAATTGGGCCTTTAGTGTTGGAAAATACAGCATAATCCCTATCCTCAAATGTTTGTTATTCCTTCCTGTAGTCACTGCAGCTTCATTCATTCACAGCTGAAACTTCTGTTGACTAAATCTCTGTACACAGCACAGAACTCTGTATCTCTTATTTAATGGCAGGAGCAGAGATGCAGCACACTGTTCCTTTGTCTTTTAACTCCTCTCCTTTTTCATCCTGAAGTTGCATTTGTAACTGAGGCTGGTAGTTACAGCTTCTGATACTGAGAGACCTGGTATATGTTTATGGCTACCAAGGTTAAAAAACACCCCAGCAATTTCTTACTAGTTTGTTATGTTCTCCTCCACCTTATTAGGAAATGTAGTTTGATACAGATAAATATAATTATGACTGTGACTAGCAGTCTGTAAGGCATCACAGGGACCAATTAAAAGAGGAGATATTTTTGGCATTCCTGATAGTAATACTGGGTTACAAGTGATCAAACATAAGCCTGCTTCACATGTGTTTGTTGTGTTGTTAAAGAGGGACTAGGACTCAATGCAGAACTCAAATGACTTTCCATCTCATTTGGAATAGCCCCTGCCTCACAGGCCATCAATGCTGATTGAAATCAGCCTTCTCTTCTGAACTGTTCTCATGCAATCTTATTTTTTATTGTTGATTATTTTTTCTTTAATAAAATTCACTGTGGTGCCTAAGTCTGTGAAGATTTAGGAACTTTAAACATATCAAAACATTTAGGGCAAAACGTTCAGCCTTGGCCCTAGATCCACAAAGGGAACTGAAGCTCAGCAGTGCCCTGCCTAGCTTTAGGCACTTTGTCAACCAGTGGAAGCCACAGCCCAGAGTTTAGTGCTCAGGCTCCTCATCCAGTGGGAGAGGTGATACTACCCCTATAGCCAAGTGGTTAGAACACTCACCCAGCATGTAGGAAATCCGGATTCAAATTCCTACTTTACTGATTTGGAGCAAGCCTGGAGCCTGGGTGTCCCAAAAGAGTGTACTAATCCATAGGCTACAGGGTCACTCACTTTGAAACCCAGTGCACCTGCCACTGGACTCTCCATTCCACATCTAGCTGCCCATTCTCTTCCCTCAATGTAATCCCCAGACAAGTGGATCATCTTCCTTAGGGTATTGATTCCAGTGAACTAAATGGGCCAAGAGAGTCAAAACTGGGACTATAATTCTGTCACAGTATAGCTATCAGTTTTACACAAGATACAGGGTTTTGGCATACTGAGGCTTTGGCAAACCGGCCATTACATTTTAAAACTTTGTTAAAGATACAGAAAAGGAAAAACAGTAAAAACATTTGAAATATCAAGAAAGACTTCTATTCTAACATCCTTTTTATCCTTTCTCTTTAGCGGGAAAGAGGAAGAACCCTCTGACAATCATTTAGATGGTATTAAAGATTAAATAACTGTACTTTTTGGAAAAAAGAGAAAAAAGTTAATTGAGATGGGCTGGAGCTGTTGTTGTGGCTGTCCTGTTAAAATCCGGGCCCATTTCCTAGAAAAAACAAAACACACAGACACACACGGAGAGAAAAGAATATCAAAAATAGAAAATGCAGCTTCTGTCTCTGGCATTGACTCTCACTTTCAACCTCACTGCCGGAGAAACACAGGCACAGCAGAAGTCCTTATGAGTCAGTCCTGGACCTGGTAAACTTGTACCAGGCCAGGGCTAATAAGGGCATTGCTTTTAGCTGCCTCTTTGATCACAGGCTTACAGCAGTGTTACAAAACATATAGTCTTGGCCAGCTAAGCCAGACTTCTGTTAGACAGAAGAAAAAAGGAGAGAAATAGGAAAGAGAAGAATCAGGGTAGGGAAGGAAAAGGAGACACAATAATCTTACATCCCAAATGGGTGAGCTTGCATGCTTGGTATTAAATGAGGATATTGATATAACAGGCATTACAGAAACTTGGTGGAATGATGATAATCAATGGGACATGATAATGCCAGGGTACAAAATATATATGAATGACTGACAAGATTGCATTAGTGGGGGAGTGGCACTATATCTGAAAGAAAGCACAGAGTCAAATATAGTAAAAATCTTAAATGAATCAAATTAAATCAGAGAATTTATTTGCATAGAAATTTCATACTTGAATAATAAGTGTATAGCAGTAGGATTAAACTACCAACCACCTGACCAGGATAATACCAGTGACTGTGAAATGTTCAAGTATATTGTAAAGAGTCTACAATAACAGAAAGCCCAGTAATAATGGGGGATTTCAACTATCCCCATATTGACTGGGTACATGTCACTTCAGGATGGGATGCAGAGATAAAATTTCTAGACACCATTAATGAGTGCTTCTTGGAGCAGCTAGTCCTGGAACCCACAGGGAGAGGCGATTCTTGACTTAGTGCTAAGTAGAGCACATGATCTGGTCCAAGACCTGAACCGCTCAATAATAGCTATTACAATGTAATTAAATTTAAGATCCTTGTAGGGGGGGAAATAACAAAGAAACCCACCACAGTAGCATTTAACTCAAAAAGAGGAACTATACAAAAATGAGGAAACTAGTTAAACAGAAATTAAAAGGAACAGTCACAAGAGTGAAATGTCTGTAAACTGCATGGAAATTTTGAAAAAAAACCACCATAATAGGGGCTCAAACCATATATTTACCCCAACTAAAATAAAATAAAATTAAGGAGGATCAAAAAATGTCACCATGGCTAAATAACAAATTAACAGAGTCTGTTACAGACTAAAAGGCCATCTTTAATAATTGGAAGTCAAATCATATTGAGAACAATAAAAAGGAGCATAAACTCTGGCAAGACAAGTGGAGAAGTATAATGGGGCAGGCCAAAAAAGAATTTGAAGAGCAACTAACAAAAGACAAAAAAATAGCAATTTTTTTTAAGTACATCAGACTCAGGAAGCCTGCCAAACAATCACTGGGATCACTAGATGATCAAGGTGCTAATGGAGCACTCAAGACAGACAAGGCCATTGCCAAAAAGCTAAATTAATCTTTGCATCAGTCTTTACTGCAGAGGATGTGAGGAGATTCCCAACCTAAGCCATTCTTTTTAGGTGACAAATTTGACATACTGTCCCAGATGGAGGTTTCAGTAGAGGATAACAAATTGATAAATTAAAATGTAATCAGTCACCAAGGCCAGATGGTATTCACCCAAGAGTTCTGAAGGAAATTGCAGAACGCCTAGCTGTGGTATGTAACCTATTGCTTAAATCAGCCTCTGTCCCAGATGAATGGCAGATAGCTAACATGACACCAATTTAAAAAAAAAAAGGCTCCATGCGTGATGCTGACAATTACAGGCTGGCAAATTGGTTGAAACTATAGTAAGGAAAAGAATGATCAGACACATTGATGAACATGGTACCTTGGGGAAGAGACAAAATGTTTTTTTATAAAAGGAAATCATGTCTCAGTCAATCAGAATTCTTTGAGAGTGATGACAAATGTGGAAAAGATTGATCCAGTGGATATAGCAGAGCTGTGGATTAATAGCAGTTAACTCATACAATTAATTGTAATTTAAAAAATTAATTGTGATTAAAAAAGTGATTAATTGCACTTTTAATCAGACTGTTAAACAACAGAATACAATTAGAATACAATTTATTAAATATTGTGGATGTTTTTCTACATTTTCAAATATATTGATTTCATTTACAACACAGAATACAAAGTATATGCTGCTCAACTTATATTATTTCATTACAAATATTTGCACTGTAGAATTGATAAAAGAAATAGTATTTTTCAATTCACCTCAGACAAGTACTGTAGTGCAATCTCTTTATCATGAAAGTGCAACTTACACATATAGATTTTTTTGTTACCTAACTGCTCTCAAAACAAAACAGTGCAAAACTTTAGAACCTAGAAGTCCACTCAGTCCTACTTCTTGTTCAGCCAATCGCTAAGAGAAACAAGTTTGTTTAGATTTATGGGAAATAATGCTGCCCTCGTCTTATTTACAATGTCACCAGAAAGTGAGACCAGACATTTACATGGGACTTTTGTAGTCAGCATTGCAAGGTATTTAAGTGCCAGATATGCTAAACATTCGTATTCCCCTTCATGCTTCAGCCACCACTACAGAGGACATGCTTCCATGCTGATGATGGTCCTTAAAAATGCATTAATTGAATTTGTGACTCCTTGGGGAGAAATGTATATATGTTCGGCTCTGTTTTACCTGCATTCCGCCATATATTTCATGTTATAGTAGTCTCGGATGATGACTCAGCTCATGTTGTTCACTATAAGAACACTTTCGCTGCAGATTTGACAAACTGCAAAGAAGGCACCAATGTGAGATTTCTAAAGATAGCTACTTGACCCACAGTTTAAGAATCTGAAGTGCCTTCCAAAATCTGAGAGGTGTGAGATGTGGCAACTACAGAACCTGAACCACCAAAAAAGAAAACCAACCTTCAGCTGGTGACATCTGACTCAGACTGTGAAAATTAACATGTTGGTCTACACTGCTTTGGATTGTAATCCGGCAGAACCTGTCATCAGCATGGATGCATGTCCTCTGGAATAGTGGTTGGAGCATGAAGGGACATATGAGTCTTTAGCGCATCTGGCATGTAAATATCTTGGGACGCTGGCTACAACAGTGCCATGTGAATGCCTGTTCTCACTTTCAGGTGACATTGTGAACAAGAAGTGGGCAGCATTATCTCCTGCAAATGTAAACAAACTTGTTTGTCTGAGTGATTGACTGAACAAGAAATAAGCCTGAGTGACTTGTAGGCTCTAAAATTTTACATTGTTTTATTTTTGAATGCAGTTATTTTTTGTACATAATTCTACATTTGTAAGTTCAACTTTCACAATAGAGATTGCACTACAGTACTTGAATTAGGTGAATTGAAAAATATTTCCTTTTTACAGTGGAAATATTTGTAATGAAAAATAAACATAAAGTAAGCACTGTACACTTTGTATTCTGTTACAATTGAAATCAATATATTTGAAAATGTAGAAAACATCCAAAGGCTCCCCAAAGGCTCTTAAGCAAAGTAAGTTATCATGGGATAAGAGGGACGGTCCTCTTGTGGACCAGTAACTGGTTGAAAGATAGGAAACAAAGAGTCGGAATAAATGGTCAGTTTACACAATGAAGAAAAGTAAATAGCAGGGTCAACCAAGGATCTGTACTGGAACCAATGAGTTCAACATACTCATAAATGTTTTGAGAAAGTGATAAATAGTAAGTTGGCAAAGTTTGCAGCTGATAATGAATTATTCCTGATAGTTAAGTCCAAAATTGACTGCAAAGCGTTACAAAGGGATATCTCACATCTAGGTGGCTGGGCAAGAAAATGGCAGAAGAAATTGAATGCTGATAAATGTAAAGTAATTCATATTGGAAAATATAATCCCAACTATACATACAAAATGACGGGATCTAAATTAGCTTTTACCACTCAAGAACGAGCTTGGGGTCATAGTGGATAGTTCTCTGAAAACATTTGCTGAATGTGCAGTGGCAGTGAAAAAAGTTCACAGAATGTTACTAATCATTAGTAAAGGGATAGATATCCTGATCTTAATTATTCTGTTCTCATTTTTGACTGTTGCTGCACATTGAGTGGATGTTTCAGAGAACCATCCACAATGACTTCAAGATCTCTTTCTTGAGTGGTAACAGTAAATTTAGACCCCATAATTTTATATGTATAGTTCGGATTTATGTTTTCCAATGGGCATTACTTTGCATTTATCACCATTGAATTTCATCTGCCATTTTGCTGCCCAGGCACCCAGTTTTGTGAGATCCTTTTGTAAGTCTTCGCAGTCTGCTTGAGGCTTAACTATAATGAGTAGTTTTGTATCATCTGCAAATTTTCCCACCTCACTGTGTATCCCTTTTTCCAGATCATTTAAGAATATATTGAATATGACTGGTCTCAGTACAGACTCCTCAAAGACACCACTATTTACCTCTCTCAATTCTGAAAACTGACCATTTATTCCTACCATAGCATATCAGGGTTGGAAGGGACCTCAGGAGGTCATCTAGTCCAACAACCTGCTCAAGCAAGACCAATTCCCAACTAAATCATCCCAGCCAGGGCTTTGTCAAGCCTGACCTTAAAAACCTCTAAGGAAGGAGAATCTACCACCTCCCTAGGTAACGCATTCCAGTGCTTCATCACCCTCCTAGTGAAATTTTTTCCTAATATCCAACCTAAACCTCCCCCACTGCAATTTGAGACCATTACTCCTTGTTCAGTCATCTGCTACCACTGAGAACAGTTTAGAGTCATTTTTTTTGGAACCTTCTTTCACAGACTCGTAGACTCATAGACTTTAAGGTCAGAAGGGACCACTCCTGTAACAATCCCCTAACCTATGTCTGAGTTATTGAAGTCCTCAAATTGTGGTTGGAAGACCTCAAGCTGCAGAGAATCCTCCAGCAAGTGACCCGTGCCCCACTCTGCAGAGAAAGGTGAAAAACCTCCAGGGCCTCTGCCAATCTTCCCTGGAGGAAAATTCCTTCCCGACCCCAAATATGGCGATCAGTTGTTGCAGGTAGTTGAAAGCAGCTATCAAATCCCACCTTGTTCTTTTCTTCTGCAGACTAAATAATCCCAGTTCCCTCATCCTCCCCTCATAAATCATGTGCTCCAGCCCCCTAATCATTTTTTTGGTTCTCTGCTGGACTCTTTCCAATTTTTCCACATCATTCTTGTAGTGTGAGGCCCAAAAATAGACCCAGTATTCCAGATGAGGGCTCACTAATGCCGAATAGAGGGGAATGATCACGTCCCTCAGTCTGCTGGCAATGCTCCTACTTATACAGTCTAAAATGCCATTAGCCTTCTTAGTAACAAGAGCACACTGTTGATTCATATCCAGCTTCTCATCCACTCTAACTCTTAGGTCCTTTTCTGCAAAACTGCTGCCTAGCCACTTGTTTCCTATTCTTTTACCAGTTATTGATCCAGGAGAGGACCTTCCCTCTTACCCCATGACAGCTTACTTTGCTTAAGAGTCTTTGGTGAGGGACTTTGTCAAAGGCTTTCTGAAAATCTAAGTATATTATATCTACTGGATCCCCCTTGTCCACATGCTTGTTGAACCCTCCCCCAAAGAATTCTCACAGATTGGTGAGACATGATATCCCTTTACAAAAACCATGTTGATTCTTCCCCAACAAATTATGTTTATATATGTGTCTGACAATTTTGTTCTTTACTTTAGTTTCATCCAGTTTGCCCAGTACTGAAGTCAGGTTTACCAGCCTGTAATTGCCGGGATTATCTCTGGAGCCCTTTTTAAAAATAGGCATCACATTAGCCATCCTCCAGTCATGTGGCACAGAAGCTGATTTAAATGATAGGTTACTGACTACAGTTAATAGCTCTGCAATTTTACGTTTGGTTTCCTTCAGAACCCTTGGGTGAATACCGTAGAATCATAAAATCACAGGACTGGAAGGGATCTGAAGAGGTCAGTTAGTCCAGTCCCCTGCACTCATGGCAGGACTAAGCATTTTCTAGAACATCCATCTGGTCTTGGTGACTTATTACTGTTTAGTTTATCAGACAGACAGCTGCAGCGGCACAGGAGGCAGCGAACAGAGCGGCTAACAGGGGAGTTTCAGTGGGAGTGCTGTTGGAGGAGCAGGTTTTTGTGGTTTGTGGTGTTTGTGTGTGAGTGAGTGTGTGTGCAGGCTGCTAGGGGCTGTGTGCTGAGAGCGAGGCTGAGCCCTGAGTTGGGGGCGGGGCTTACCTGATTAGGGGTCCTATATAAGGAGCCAGGCACTCAGGCAGCGGCACAGGAGCCAGCAAACAGAGCTGCTAACAGGGGAGTTTCAGTGGGAGTTTCCAGGGGGAGGTTACAGGGGAGACCAAGGCAGAGAAACCAGGAAGTCAGACAAGGAAGGGGCAGGGGTCTGCCAGCAGCCCAGTGCGTGTTGGTGGCCTGTGGTGCGGTGTGAGGCGTGGATTGCCAGGCACAGAGTTGGAAGGGTATGATTGAGGCAGAGGCAGCAGGTAGAGACACACTGAGGATGACCGGATGTGGTAGCCGTGGCATGTACATGGTCCTGGAGGGGGCACCTGAAAGGAGTTTTGTCTGCATGAAGTGCCGCCTGATAGAGCTGCTGGAAGAAAAGATAAGAGGACTGGAGATGCAGGTGGAAACTCTGGCTGAGTTTAGAAGGGGGTTTGAGCAGATGATGGAACACAGACATGATGAGGCACAGGGGATAAGCTCAGACGAGCGGATGGAAGCAGGATCAAAGAACTCTGAGGAGGGGCTGCTGGGTGAGGAAAGTGGACGGTGGAAGCATGTGACTAGGAGAACTAGGCAGAGGAAGAGACGGGCCAGCGATGGAGAAATAGAACTCAGGAACAGGTTTGCTGAGTTGGAAAATGAAGATGGAGCACAGCAGGCTGCTGAAGGAGAGAGGGCAAGGAAAAAGAGACAAGCAGCTAGTCCTGCAGAAGGAGGGGAGGAGTCAATGGAGGAGACACCAAGTATGAGCCCTAGGAGGATTGTAAGGGCGAATACAAATCGAGAGGACTTGCGGCCAGCTGGTGTGGGGGATAGACCGGAGAATCACACTGTCGCCAGGAAAAGGCAAGTCTACGTGACTGGAGACTCTTTACTGAGAAGAATAGACAGGCCTGTAACTAGACCTGATTGGGAGAACAGAAGGGTGTGCTGTCTGCCAGGGGCTAAGATACAGGATGTGGACCTGAGGCTGAATAGGATCCTAGCGGGAGCGGGAAAGAATCCGTTGATTGTCCTTCATGTGGGAACGAATGATATGGCTAGTTACTCGCTGGACTGTATCAAGGAGGACTATGCCAGACTGGGGAAGACGCTCAAAGAAATCGAGGCTCAGGTGATCTTCAGTGGGATTCTACCAGTTCCTAGAGCAGGGCAACGAAGGAGTGACAAGATTATGGCGATCAACAGATGGCTCAGGCATTGGTGTTATAAGGAGGGCTTTGGGATGTATGGTCATTGGGAAGCGTTTACGGATAGACAACTGTTCGCTCAGGATGGACTTCATCTAAGTAAGGAGGGAAATAGAATTCTAGGATGGAGGTTCGCCGACCTCATCAAGAGAGCTTTAAACTAGGAAGTTGGGGGAGATGGTTGGGAGATGTTCAGGAGATCTCCACGCCGGAATATAACCTAGAGAGGGAAGTAAACAAAGTGAGAGGGGATACCCTAGCGGACCAAAGAATTGATCCAAGGAGGAATAGTGGAGTAGAAACCAGATTAACGGGTGATGCTGGTGGTAGAAGGTCTGTGCACGACGGGGGAAAGAATGTCACTGACGCCAAACACCAAAAATTAAAATGTCTGTGCACTAATGCGAGGAGCCTAGGTAACAAGATGGAGGAACTGGAGCTACTGGTGCAGGAAGTGAAACCGGATATTATAGGGATAACAGAAACCTGGTGGAATAGTACTCATGACTGGAGTACAGGTATTGAAGGCTATGTGCTGTTTAGAAAAGACAGGAAGAAAGGCAAAGGTGGTGGAGTAGCCTTGTACATCAATGATGAGATTAACTGTAAGGAAATAAGAAGCAATGGAATGGATAAGACAGAGTCTGTCTGGGCAAAAATCACACTGGGTAAAAAAGCAACTAGAGCTTCCCCTGAGATAGTGCTTGGGGTGTGCTATAGACCACCGGGATCTGATTTGGATATGGATAGAGACCTCTATAATGTCTTTAATGAAGTAAACACAAAGGGGAAATGTGTGATTATGGGAGACTTCAACTTCCCGGATATAGACTGGAGGACGAGTGCTTGCAAGAATAATAGGGGTCAGATTTTTCTGGATGTGATTGCGGATGGATTTCTTCATCAAGTAGTTGAAGTACCTACGAGAGGGGATGCCATTTTAGATTTGGTTTTGGTGAGCAGTGAGGACCTCGTAGAAGAAATGGTGGTTGGGGACAACCTTGGTTCGAGTGATCATGAACTGATTCAGTTCAAACTAGATGGAAGGATAAACGAATGTAGATCTGGGATTAGGGTTTTCGACTTCTCGAGGGCTAATTTTAAAGAGTTAAGGAAATTAGTTAGGGAAGTGGATTGGACGGAGGAACTTGTGGATTTAAATGCGGAGGAGGCCTGGAATTACTTTAAGTCGTAGCTGCGGAAATTGTCGGAAGCCTGCATCCCAAGAAAGGGGAAAAAAACATGGGCAGAGTTGTAGGCCAAGCTGGATGAGCAAGCAACTCAGAGCGGGGATTAGGAAAAAGCAGAAAGCTTACAGTGAGTGGAAGAAAGGCGGGATTAGCAAGGGAAGCTACCTTGGTGAGGTCAGAACATGTAGGGATAAAGTGAGGAAGGCTAAAAGCCGCATTGAACTGGACCTTGCAAAGGGAATCAAAACCAATAGTAAAAGGTTCTACAGCCACATAAATAAGAAGAAAACAAAGAAAGAAGAAGTGGGGCCGCTATACACTGAGGACGGAATGGAGGTTAAGGATAACCTAGGCATGGCCCAATATCTAAATAAGTACTTTGCCTCAGTTTTTAATAAGACTAGTGAGGAGTTTAGCGTGGATGGAGGGATGATAAACGGGAATGTGGATATGGAGGTGGATATTACCGCAACTGAGGTAGAGGCCAAACTTGAACAGCTTAATGGGACAAAATCGGAGGGCCCGGACAATCTCCATCCGAAGATATTAAAGGAAACTGGCGCGTGAAATTGCGAGCCCGTTAGCGAGAATTTTTAAGCAATCGATAAACTCAGGGGTTGTGCGTATGACTGGAGAATTGCTAACGTAGTTCCTATTTTTAAGAAAGGGAACAAAAGTGATCCGGGTAATTATAGGCCTGTTAGCTTGACATCTGTAGTATGTAAGGTCTTGGAAAAAATTTTAAGGGAGAAAGTAGTTAAGGACATAGAGGTCAATGGTAATTGGGACGAATTGCAACATGGATTTACTAAAGGCAGATCGTGCCAAACCAATCTGATCTCCTTCTTTGAGAAGGTGACGGATTACTTAGATAAAGGAAATGCAGTAGATCTAATTTACCTCGATTTCAGTAAGGCGTTTGACACGGTTCCACATGGGGAACTGTTAGTTAAATTGGAAAAGATGGGGATGAATATGAAAGTTGTAAGGTGGATAAGGAACTGGTTAAAGGGGAGACTCCAGTGGGTCGTATTGAAGGGTGAACTGTCAGGCTGGAAGGAGGTCACTAGTGGAGTCCCTCAAGGATCGGTTTCGGGACCAATCTTATTTAACCTTTTTATTACTGACCTTGGCACAAAGAGCGGGAATGTGCTAATAAAGTTTGCGGATGACACAAAGCTGGGGGGTATTGCTAACACGGAGAAGGGCAGGGATACTATTCAGGAAGATCTGGACCACCTTGTAAACTGGAGTAATAGTAATAGGATGAAATACAATAGTGAAAAGTGCAAGGTCATGCACCTAGGGATTAATAATAAGAATTTTAGATATACGTTGGGGACGCATCAGTTGGAAGCGACAGAGGAGGAGAAGGACCTTGGGGTATTGGTTGATAGCAGGATGACTATGAGCCGCCAATGTGATACGGCTGTTAAAAAAGCAAATGCGATTTTAGGATGCATCAGGCGAGGTATTTCCAGCAAGGATAAGGAGGTGTTAGTACCGTTATGTAAGGCACTGGTGAGACCCCATCTGGAATATTGTGTGCAGTTCTGGTGTCCCATGTTCAAGAAGGATGAATTCAAACTGGAACAGGTCCAGAGACGGGCTACTAGGATGATCCGAGGAATGGAAAACCTGCCTTATGAAAGGAGACTCAAAGAGCTTGGCTTGTTTAGCCTGGCCAAAAGAAGGCTGCGGGGGGATATGCTTGCTCTATATAAATATATCAGGGGGGTTAACATTAAGGAAGGAGAGGAATTATTTAAGTTTAGTACTAATGTAGGCACGAGGACGAATGGGTACAAACTGGATATTAGGAAGTTTAGACTTGAAATTAGATGAAGGTTTCTAACCATTAGGGGAGTGAAGTTCTGGAACAGCCTTCCGAGGGAAGTAGTAGGGGCAAAAGACTTATCTGGCTTTAAGACTAAGCTTGATAAGTATATGGAGGGGATGTTATGATAAGATAGTTTAATTTGGGCAATTGATCTTGGATTATCACCAGATAAGTCTGCTCAAGTCTGCGGGGAGATGTTGGATGGGATGGGAACTGAGTTATTGCAGAGAATTCCTTCTTGGGTGCTGGCTGGTGAGTCTTGCCCACATGCTCAGGGTTTAGCTGATCGTCATATTTGGGGTCGGGAAGGAATTTTCCTCCAGGGCGGATTGGCAGGGGCCCTGGAGGTTTTTCGCCTTCCCCTGCAGCGTGGGGCATGGGTCGCTTGCTGGTGGATTCTCTGCAGCTTGAGGTCTTCAAACCAATTTTGAGGATTTCAATAACTCAGTCCTGGGTTAGGGGTTGTTATAAAAGTGGATGGATAGGGTTCTGTGGCCTGCCTTGTGCAGGAGGTCAGACTAGATGATCATATTGGTCTCTTCTGACCTATGAGTCTATGAGTCTATGAGTTTGTTCCAAAACCTCCTCTTATGACACTTCAGTCTGGGAGACTTCTTCATATTTGCTATCTAAAAGATTGGCTCAGGTTTGGGAATCTCCTTCACATCCTCAGCCATGAAGATGGATGCAAACAATTCATTTAATTTCTCTGCAATTACCTTATTGTCTTTGAGTGCTCCTTTAGCATCTCAGTTGTCCAGTGGCCCAACTGGTTGTTCCTGCTTCTGAAGTATTTAAAAAAAATGCTATTAATTTTTGAATCTTTGGCTAAGTATTCTTCAAATTCTTTTTTGGCTTTCCTAATTATATTTTTACACACAATTTGCCAGAGTTTATGCTTCTTTCTATTTTCTTCACTAGGATTTAACTTCTACTTTTTAAATGATGTCTTTTGTCTCTCACTGCTTTGTTTTTGGTTCTCTTACTATGTTTTTTGATTTGGAGTATACATTTAAGTTGAGCCTCTTTTATGGTGTCTAAAAAGTTTTCATACAGCTTGCAGGGATTTCACCTTTGGCACTGTACCTTTTAATTTCTGTTTAACTTCATCATTTTTGTGTAGTCGCCCTTTCTGAAATTAAATGCTACAGTGTTTGTCTGCTGTGGTGTTTTCCCCACCACAGGGATGTTAAATTTAATTATATTATGGTCACTATTTCAAAGCACATGGCTCATGAACCACAGTTTGGCAACCCCGGTCTAGATAATTATGAATAGTGTGGATAAAGTGAATAAGGAAGTGTTGGAGGATCAATGTCCATCAATGGGTATTGGACAAGATGATCAGGGATACAACAAGGATGCAACCCCTAAACCCATCCATAGTCTGGGTGTCCCTAAACCTCTAACTGCTAGAAGCTGGGACAGGATAGCAATGTATGGATCACTTTCTGAGGTCACATGCTCAGTAACTTGACCATTCGCAAGAGTCTCTTACCCTGAATATTTATATACAGCTGCTCCCAGAGCTGAAGGATTAACCCTTTCACTGCCAGCCCAGGGATACATCTGTGAATGCTATCACAATGTCCTGCATATCAGTATGAGTCAATTATGTTACAACAATAATTAACTAGAGTCATTATTAGTTATTTTGAGCAGTGTATTTACTCTAACTGTAGTATTTGCTTAATACAGATTGTAAGCATCAAGGCTTTAAAGGTATGCATTGTAGATATAGACATATATTAAATTTATGTGGCATTTGGGTTTCAGGAGCTGCCCAAGATTGTATTCAGGATTTTAAAACTCATTCTAAATGTACCCTATACTTTAAATTATTTCCAACCACCATCTGCACGTTTGTGGTGTGTTATTGGGTCGTTTAAGCCCATGTTCCTGGCTTGAATCCAGGCAGGTTGATAAGTCAGCATTCCAGGGACCTTTGCATTAATTCTGGATTCTCACACATAAAGCAAAAATATTTCAGGTGCAGCAGAGACCTCAGTACTCAGTGCTGGGTTGTTATATGAACTTTGATAGTATGCCTTCAAAAGCTTAAAAGCCCTGCCACTGGAGGACAAGTAGTGGTGAGAACCCTAGAAGACCCAACGGCTATCTTCTGTTCTGGCCCGAAGGCTGTAAAGGGATTTCACACTTTAGTGTTTTAGAGCAGGAAAAAAAGGAGAGAGGGTAAAGATAGGGAAGAGCAACCTAGGAACTGCTTTGTCTGAAGCCTGTCAGCTCAGAGAAATAGTACAGACATGAAAAGCAAAATCCAATTATGTATGTCTAGCACGTGACAACTGCCCTGCAACAATCTGAGCAGGGAAAACAATAACAAAGAGCTCTGAAGTGAAAAATAAAAAGGACATGGACTGAATACAGTTTATTTCATTTCATATAGATATTGTCACAGAATACACTTTTGCATGTAGATGTACAATGTGCACAGTGCACACCTGTAAATCTATTCAAAGAGTACAGAATGCTGGCCTTGAAAGTCAATTTCCTGCTTGCGTATCTCAAAGTATATGGTAAATGAACAATTTATTTAGGGTGGCAGTTTGTCTTATTCCTTGTGAATACCAAGAATGCTTTTTTTACTTTCATAATGTAAACTGAAGAGTAAAGACTGGCATAGATTAGAAAAAAAAGTTCCTCAAACTGAGATTAGAGCTAGTCTAAAATGTCGTCTCTGTGAATGTTATTTTTTAATTGCCTTCCTTCTGTTTGCAAATAATTCATGAACTGAGTCCTGACTTTGAAATTTGTTATTAATAAATTTCACTGAGTAGTTTGAACCAATGCCTTTCAGACTATGGATTGTTTTTGTCTATTTGCTATTCACAGTGTATGATTTGTCATGTAAGTCACATGATATATCTTCTGCTCCTTGCTAACATTTTAAATATGAGATTCATGACTAACAACTGCATACAAGTAATTAGTAAACAAATAAATACTGAATATTTTTGTTTGACTGTTCTGGGTAGAAATATAGGTTATGTTAGGCCTATTTACAAGGTCTGAGGCTCCAACACAATGTTTATTTGCAGTATGCAACCAACATCAATTGAGACTTTTTTAAATGTAGCCTTAAAGCACATTATAAAATTAACAATATTTGCTATTTTTGAATCTGTTTCTCCCTTTTCTGCACCTAGCCGTCAATGTTTGACAGTTGTCAACAATGTCATGAGCTGTAGCAAACATCTAAAATGATATAAGGAATGTGGCTGTTTTGGAGCACAATCCTGAAAATCTTTTACTGACATGAGTCATCGACGATCCCTCGGAATTCAAGGATGATTGTCTTCCACAAAATGATGGCCAGTTATCACTAGTAGATCTGCAGATGGCTAATGAGACTGTTCTGGGATCCACAGATCTTGTCACTATTCGGGCAGACATTTCTCAATGGAAGGGACAGATCTGGATTGTTGAGATTCAGGCTGCAATGCGTTCCTTCCTCCTTTCCCATTTCTCCATTTCCTATTGTCTCTGTTGGATATTGAAATACTTGGATCTTTGCTGCAAGGTCCTTTTCCATTTTGGTTGGTGCAGGGCTTTGGTTTCCGTGAGTTTATGTCTATAGTGCACTTCATGTCAGCTTTGATGGTGTATTTGAAGAGCTTTTTTTTGGCTGCTCCTAATCCACAGGCCATGGCTCATTGTGAGAATATGACCTGCTTTGGGAGTCGATTTTCTGGCATTCAAAGAACACAACCAATCCAATGGAGTTGTTGGAGGACGATCATAGCTTTATTGCTGGAGGCTTTGGCTTGGGATAGAATACTGATATTGGTGTGTTGGTCATTTCACTTGATTCAGAATGTCTTATGGAGTTACTATTGATGGTATTGTTCAAGAACCTTGTGATGTCTACTGTACATGACCCAGGTTTTGGCACCATACAAGAGAGTAGGGATAACAATGGCCTGATACCCAAGATTCTTGAAAAAGGGGTTTCTCACATTCCAGATGAGTACCTTCACCTCTGCACTGATGGTTATAAAGAAAGCCTTCCTCCTTTTCCTCTCTGACTGTTTTGTGGAGTTAGATGGCTTCTAAGATGCCTACCATTCTTGATGTCACAATCTTTGAAGACATGTTATCTCAAGTGTCCAAAAGCTGCTCTGGCGCATTGATGAGTAAATTCACCACCACCTTCAATGTTAGCTTTCCATGATTGATAGTTGCCAAGGGAAAGAAAGAGCTCAATGTTATCCAGGGTCTCTTTATTGATCTGAATTATGGGAGCAGAATCCTGGTGATCTGGAACCTGTTGGTGCAGTACTTTAGTTTTCTTGGTGTTGTGCATGAGGCTGAGTTCATTGTAGGCCTTAGAGAAAGTGTCAGCTATTTTTTGAAGATCTTCTGAGTGGGTGCACAGGGCACAGTCATCTGAATATTGGAGTTCAGTGACTGATTTAGTGATTGTCTCTGTCTTGGATCAGACGTGAATGAGGTTGAAGAATTTGCCATCCAGTCTGTATTGGATGTCAAGTCCAGAAGGGAGCTTGTCAATGATCAGAAGGAAAATGACAGCAAGGGAGATGGAGAAAAGAAATGGAGCAATGACACAGTCTTGCTTATCCCCTGTCTTGACTAGGAAGGGGTCCATTTCAGATCCATTGCTGATGTTTTCATGACATGTTTTCATGGAGGAGTCGAAGGATGTCAACAAATTTTGGCAGGCATCCAAATTTAATGAGAATTTTCCACAGAGCCTCACAAATGATGGAGGTGAATGCTTTCAGGAAGTTGATGAAGGTCATGTAAAGAGGTTGATGTTGCTCATGGCACTTTTCCAGAATTTTGATGGGTAGTGAAGATCATGTCGGAGGTACCTTGAGATGATCTCAATTGACATTGTGATTCTGGAAGGATTTCCTTGGCTAACAGAGCAGCCAGTTGAGGAGAATTCTGGAAAAAACCTTTCCGGAGGTGAACAGGGCAATTCATTGATAGTTTCCACAATCTGATTTGTCTCCTTTCTTGAAGATGGTCATGATCATGGCATCTCTAAGATAAGAATTGGAATTCAGAAGAAATCCCAGCTGGAGGGTTAAGACTTGAAGCTGGGAGGCCAATTCTTCTCCTCCTTCTTTGAAGATTTTGGTGGGGATTCCATTAGGTCCAGATGTGTTATTGCTCTTCATCTTCTTGATGGCTTTCTTTACTTCAATTAATGTTAGTGGGGTTCTGAAGTCATCCTTGATAGGATGTTGACATGAGTAGTCATTACTCAACCACATGACTATCCTTCCTCATGGGACTAAGATCCAGAATTTTAAAAATTATTTAGATGCCTAAAGATACATTTAGGTACGTGATCAGATTTTCAAACACACCTAACACCATGGCAGTTACTCAAGAAATCAGGGTTCAAGTCCTGTCTCTGTCACTGATTTCCTGCATGACCTTAGGCAAGTTACTAATGCTCAGATCCATAAGGAGAATTTGATGTTACAACATTTCACTTTTAGGCACCTAGAAAATCACAGGAACAACACTTATTTACTGAGCCAGAGTTAGGTGCCTAGGCTCCCTCTACAATGAAAGGAGAGAAAGAAGTACCACAAAATACAATCCACAAAGATAGAATACAGGTGGGGAGCTACCTAAGCTAGCCAATGGCAGATGCTAGCAAGAAGGATATGCGCTAAGCTGCACATACCTGAGAATTTGGTGCCTAAAGGGCTGCAGGGAGGCACCTAATTCTGCTTGTGAACCATGAACCCAGGAAAGAGAAAAATTCAGTTGCTTAAATTTTGTTCAGGGCCTGATCTGGTAGGCATGCTTAGAAGCCATCTAATTCCACAAAACAGTCAGAGAGGAAAAGGAGGAAGACTTTCTTTATAACCATCAGTGCAGAGGTTAAGGTACTCATCTGGAATGTGAGAAACCCCTTCTTCAAGTCTGCCTCCTGAATAGCAAGGATTTGAAAAGGGACCTGCCACCTTTCAGGGGAGTGCTCTTGTCATAAACAGATAGCTAAGGGTTAATGTCTCTTTCACCTGAAGCACCTGACCAGAGGACCAATCAGGAAACCGGATTTTTTCAACTTTGGGTGGAGGGAATTTAGTCTCTGAGTCCTTTGTCTGCCTGCCTGCTTTCTCTGAGCTTTGGAGAAGTAGTTTCTACTTTCTAGTCTTCTGTTTCTAAGTGTAAGGACAAAGAGATCAGATAGTAAGTTCTATGGTTTATTTTCTTTGGTATTTGCATGAATATAAGTGCTGGAGTGCTTTGATTTGTATTCTTTTTGAATAAGGCTGTTTATTCAATATTCTTTTAAGCAATTGACCCTGTATTGTATCATCTTAATACAGAGAGACTATTTGTATGTATTTTTCTTTCTTTTTATATAAAGCTTTCTTTTAAGACCTGTTGGAGTTTTTCTTTACTTCAGGGAAATTGAGTCTGTACTCACCAGGGAATTGGTGGGAGGAAGAAATCAAGGGGAGATCTGTGTGTTGGATTGCTAGCCTGATTTTGCATTCCCTCTGGGGGAATAGGAAAGTACTTTTGGTTTCCAGGACTGGAAACAGAGAGGGGAAGTCACTCTGTGTAGTTTCACAGAGCTTGTGTCTGTGTATCTCTCCAGGAGCACCTGGAGGGGGGAAGGGAAAAGGATTATTTCCCTTTGTTGTGAGACTCAAGGGATTTGGGTCTTGGGGTCCCCAGGGAAGGTTTTTCAGGGGGACCAGAGTGCCCCAAAACACTCTAATTTTTTGGGTGGTGGCAGCAAGTACCAGGTCCAAGCTGGTAACTAAGCTTGGAGGTTTTCATGCTGACCCCCATATTTTGGACGCTAAGGTCCAAATCTGGGACTAAGGTTATGATATGGTGGCAGCGGTGGGATATAGACAGAATCCAGAAGCCAGTAGGAATATTATATTTTTCTTTTCTCTGCTAAGGGCTTTTTAGCAGAGAGAAACAGTTGGTTTTAAAAGGGAACCAGAGAGAATTTTTTTTTTTTTTGCTCTCTCTGGCAGTTTGTGGCTTGCATGTTAAGCGAGAAGCCATTACCAGACTGTTAAGGGTCTTTTGTCATGCAATAGCCCTCCCATTAGGAGGCAAGTACCAGCACTTATATGCATGCAAATAAAGTGGTTTTTCTGGTTTCCTTTCATTGAACATTAGCTAGAGAGAGAAAAGGAAAAAAGCACTGTTGCTAGGCAGACTTCAGGAGGCAACAGAACCTGCAGTTCAGAAGATAAACACCGGAGGGCACCCCAACACAAGAAAACAGGAATCATGACTTCTAAGGCAAAAATTGAGGCCGAAGAGCAATTCAAAGAAGCTGAACACAGGCGAGAGATGGAGATGAAAGAAAAGGAAGAAAGCATGAAACTGGCAGCCTTCCAAAGAGAACAGGCAGCCCAAGAGGCAGCACACAAAAGAAAACTAGAAGAAGAAGAGGTGGCCTACCGAAGGAAACAAGCAGAAGAAGAGTTGGCCCACCGCCGAGAAATGGAAAAGCACCAAAAAGAAATGGAAAAACAACAAAAAGAGAATGAAGAGAAGGAAAAACAGAGAAAACATAAACTGGAGTTGGCAAAAGCTGGGCTGCATGTGCCAGCCAACCCTAACAACCCGGCGCCCATTATTGCTCCACAGCACAGGAAATTTCCCACCTACAAGGCAGGTGATGACACCGAGGCCTTCTTGGAAAATTTTGAAAGAGCCTGTCTTGGGTACAACATCCCCGAAGACCAGTACATGGTAGAATTGAGGTCACAGCTCAGTGGACCTTTAGCAGAGGTGGCAGCTGAAATGCCTAAGCTGCAAATGAATGACTATAAACTTTTTCAAACCAAGGCCAGATACCGAATGGGAATAACCCCAGATCATGCCCGTCGGCGCTTCAGAACCCAAAAGTGGAAACCCGAGGTGTCCTTTCCCAAACACGCCTACTACATTGCAAAAAACTATGAGGCCTGGATAACAGGAAACAACATTCAAACCTTGGAAGAACTAAACCTCCTCATACAAATGAAGCAGTTCTTGGATGGTGTTCCTGAAGACATCACACGGTACATACAAGATGGAAATCCCAAAGATATCGCTGAGGCGGGGGAGATTGGAGCCAAATGGATGGAACTGGCAGAAAGCAAGAAAGCTACTGTCAAGGGGAACGATTACCCCAGGGGGCACACAGACCATAAACCCTACAACCGAGGACAGCCAAAGACCCCACATACCACCCAAGTAAAGCCACAGATACCCTACCCTTCAACCTCACCAGTCTCCAGTAACTCACCTCGGCCCAGTGACCCATCAGATGGAACATGCTTTAAGTGTAATGAACTGGGACATATCAAGGCCAAGTGTCCCAGTTATTCTAATACTTGATAAAGCCCCACATCAGAATATCTCACATCCCATTGCTCAGAGCACTCAACTGAGAAGTAGTAGATCCCCATTTAAATCCCTTCACCTCACCAGGCAGAGGGGGAACTTCAACCGGTAGTCTCCCAAATCCTGTGTGAATACCCTAAACAGGTAAAAAAAGCTAAAGGTTTTAAGGGAGGTGGTCCTCTTCTCTCCCTGGCTGTTTTGTGTAGAGTTAGGCAGCTTCTAAGCACTCGTACCAGTTTGAGTCTGTCACGGGGCAGGACTCACTGGTGTGGTGCCTCTTGCTGATCGTCCAGGGAATTAGCATTTCCAGCCTCTGGAGCACCCTCTGCAGGCCAGTGTCCTGCTTGCTGCTGGGCCCAAGTCCCTCCTGGACCCCAGTGCCTTTTCAGGCGGTGTGCTGCCCCTTAGCAGTCCCCCTACAGATCTGGGTCTCCCCTCCCAAGGGAACCCCCTCCCTCTAGCCTCACCTTGCCGCAGACTATGGCTACTGCCAGTTTGAATCTAGCCCCCAATCACTGGGGCAGACTGCAGTGTAAATGCCACTCATCACCGGCAAGAAGCGTTTGGACCTGCTGCTTCTGCCTACTCTTGGGCTGCCCCTTTGCAACCCCAGTACCCTTTCCGGCCTTTAACAAGGCCTGTAGCCTGGGGGATTTCCAGGCTTGAGTTCCCCCAGCTCCTCTAGCCTGCCCCCAGCCCTGCTCCACCTTAGGTACTCTTTCTCAGCTCCCAGGCAGCCAGGCCCTTCTCCTTCAAGAGCTAGAGGGATAGTCCTCTCAGCAGGGCCGGCTCTAGGTTTTTTGATGCCCCAAGCAAAAAAAAATTGGCTGCCCCCCGTCCCAGCCCTGGGCTCGTCGCTGCACCCCCCTGCTGTCCCAGCCCTGGGCTGTCCCTCCACACACACACCCTCTGCTGCCCCAGCTCTGGTCTCCCCCCTTCTACCGCCTAACATTGCCCCATATACACACCTCCTGCCACCCCAGCCCTGGGCTCTCCCCCTCCCCCACCAGCACCCTCCTTCCGCCGCAGCCCTAGGTCACTGATAACTTGCTCCCAGGGCAGGTCGTTCAGCAGGAATTTTAGATGTGCACAGAACACAGACAGGATTGGTTCCCATATGGTTACAGTACTGCAGTAAAGTGGTACAATTTTCAGCTTGTGTGACTGGAGGATATCTGGATGCATATTATAAGACTGCCCTCCATAAATGAGGAAAAGTTGAAGTGCCTTCTTTATTCTTTTTTTCCACTCTTTCTTTCTATGGGGAATTTGCCAATGCAATATTACTATCTTCCTTTTAAACAAACAAACAAAAAAGGTAATGGCTGTTGAAAATAGCAATTCCAGTCGTAATAACCACTAGGAAGCATTTCTTGCTCAATTTTATCCTCCTTTTTCTACAGCAAGTTACAGTGGATCAGTAAATTTGATTTGGGAAAAATGAAGTAACAGCTGCCCAAACTAAGCTTGAGCACTCCTGAATTTTGAGGTGTTCAAATCTGGAAGGCAAGTGCTGTGGGGGGGTGGGGCTGGGGGGTCAACGGGGGAGCACGGCAGCATGTATGCAGCAGCGTGTCTGGCTCTGTGCAGAGCCAGAACTGCTGGTCTGAGTGGCAAGGTAAGGGGGCTGGGAGGTTGGAGAAGGGGTAGGAGGTTCCATGGGGGCAGTCAAGGGACAAGGAGCAGGGGGGGTTGGATGGGGCAGAGGTTGGGGGGGGCAGTCAGGGGCAGGGAGAAGGGGGGGTTCCATGGGTCAGGGGTTCGGGGTGGGCAGTCAGGGGACAGGCAGCGGTTGGATAGGCATGGGAGTCCCAGGGGTTTGTTGGAGGACAGGTAGGGGATGAGGTCCTAGGGGGGAAGTTGGGGGTCGTCTCAGGAGGAGGCAGTTGTGGACAAGTATAAGGGCAGCTTAGATAAGGAGTAGGGTCCCAAGGAGCAGTTAGGGGCAAGGGTCCCAGGAGGGGGTGATCTGGGGACAGTGAGCAGGAAGGGTTGGATGGGTTGGGGTTTCTGTGCAGAGTAGTTGGAGGGAGTGGATAGGGAGTGGATGGTAGCAGGGTGGGGCTACCCTCCCTCCCCGTGGAGTGTCCTATTTTTTTGAATATTAAAATATGGTACGCTACCCTTCACAGTGCAACTCTCCATTCACAGCAAGCTGCAGCATGAGGTCTTAGCTACCTCACTCCCTCTCCCTTCCTTTCCTATTGGTAGTTGCCAAGGGAATGCTGGGAAATGTACTTCTTTCCCTGCTCCAGGGCTGGCTCTATAGGCAGGGAGCTAACCAAGGAACTACAGTTCCCAGGCCCCCCTGTTGATTCTCAGCTCCCAGGCTGGATCCCTGCCACCCCTGCAAATGGGCTGCCTCAAGCACGTGCTTGCTTTGCTGGTGCCCAGAGCCGTCCCGGAGTCAGATGCAACTTCACTGTACTTACTATGTGGAGTGAATTTGGTCCCTGTAAGTAATGTGTATAGGACTAGGATTTCAGGTTTTACTGATGTAATCAATTGATGACGCTACAGAAACTTGAAGGGCTGTACTCACTTCCCAGTATATCTTCAAATATTAGTCACTTAACTGTGCACATTTTTTCCAGTTAATAGTTGGGGAAGTCAAACCGGTTAGTTTATTTGTTAACAAACAGTATTTCTGTTCGTCTCGAAAGATTTATGTCTGTTCCCCTTGTGCTTCTTCATTTTCTTTATACAGTTATGCTTAACTACAAAATAATCCAATTAACTATATCCAGATTTCTACTCCAGCTCTTCCTTATGCCTGCACAGCTCAGGTTGTGCTTGAAAAATTCCAAAAGTGTTTAATCATGGATCCAGTTTTCAGAAAATACTTACATACAATAAGACAATATTCATAATTGTTTAGAGACATATCTTATTTTGCATATCAAGGAAGATGACTGACTCATTCCTACTGAAATACATGTGCCTCTGAATGAAGATGTATGTTGACCTACAGGTATCTTAGGAGGCTAGTCACCTTCCCATTCTTTTCTCTGCCTAGGTGAATTATATGCACAATGCAGTAAGCACAATTGGAAGGGGCTATTTTTTTTTCTGTCTTGTCACAGGTATCCCTTGAGACTGTTTTTGAACTGATTGTGAGAGTGATACCCAACTGGCTCACAGATACACACACACACACAGGAGCACTTTACTGCTAATTTGCCAGTGAAGACTTTCATCTACCTCTGCATGTGTGATGACTCAGACATTACATTCTCCAGAGACTAGAAATTGGCAATACTATTATTCCTGGAACTGTCTCCTATACAAGGAGATAATATGTAATTTACATGGTGAAACCATCAGCGTATAGTAAAGAAAACCTGCACACCACCTACTAACCCTAGGGAGGTACTATGACTTCTCAAACATTGTAGAAGGCACAAAACCTCACTGAGCACTTTATCTCCCACATAATGCTTTGATTAACTCCTTTCTACTTAAGTCTGTAAGTTTAATAAATACTAATAAACACTAGTTAATGCTCTGTTGCAACACTTAAAGACCCCAAATTTCCCTGGAGATGGGCAGGAGACACATTGCCCCAGCAGCCAGCCTAGAGGTTTGAAACACTCAATTATCCCCATGGCTTCTAGGTAAGAGGAGAAGAGAGATCCATTCCTGTACTTTTACACCAGCACTGTCCCCAGCACAGTTGTCCTAGTGTGCAAGGACAGAGCACAGCACCACTCTGACCCTGCAGTAATAAGGCCCCACTGGAACTGCCTGTGCAACCCACAGTGCATGGGATCCAGTTTATGCCTAGCCTGCCTCTATGTGAGTGAGATGTGGGAGACAGCCAGGAAGGGCTGACTGTGATCTCTTCTCCTCTGTGCCTTACCCTGAAGGTAGAGGCATTGATTAGCTTTAACTCTGTAGCTGTAGAATTCTAAGTAAAAAAAACATACTTTGCTCCAGGTAGTTTAGTAAGGATAAGTTGCCTTTCATCCTCTGCCCAGATACTTGAAAGGTTCTCTAGCAAGGTGTTTGCCAAGAATGCAGTCTTGAGAATGAATTAAGTGATTTTTGCAGCAATGAAATCAAAATGTTATTTTGTATGATGATGATTTTGTAATTCTAGGGGATAGAGAGTTAACACAATTTACAGCCAACTCCCCCACCCCCCTTCATTAACAGAATTAAAGCTGAGCACAGGAATAAGGGTCAGAAAGTTCTGAGTTGTAATCCTTGTTTTGACATTAACTATCTATAACTTTGTATAGGTCACTTCACTGTTCCGTGACTCAATTTCCCCATAAGTAAAATAGGGCTAATTTGTTTGACTAGAAAATAATGAAGAAAATTACAAAATTAATAATAAAGAGTGAAAAAGAGGAGTGTTTCAATTGTGCAGGAGCCAAAGAACTGAACTACAGCTTTCCTTTTCAAAAGCGTAGTAGCTATGCCCCCATCACCCAGTACCACTATCCACAAACATTTTAAAAACCACTGCAAACTATGAGCACTTTAAGCTCTTTAAAATCTGCAGGGTGAGCACTTGAATCATAGAATATTAGGATTGGAAGGAACCTCAGAAGGTCATCTAGTCCAACCCCCTGCTCAAAGCAGGACCAATCCCCAGATTTGTACCGCAGTTCCCCAAATGGCCCCCTCAAGGATTGAACTCACAACCCTAGGTCTAGCAGGCCAATGCTCAAACCACTGAGCTATCCCTCATAACAGGAAACAAAAGCTTTTGGAAGTTTACAATGTCTGCAGGCTGTGCTATCAGACATTGATTTAGTCATAACAGTGAGAATGGAGCTGTTAAGCTCTGTGCACAATGCCCGCCAACCTTATGAACTCAGAAACAGCCAGCAGGCAGCTAATAAAGTCCACACAAATTAATACAGAGGTAATCATATCTTTTGTAGCCTGATTCCCAGAAGTTCTGAGCAACTGCAACTACCACTGAAGTTAGGGACAGCTGTAGGTGCTCAGCACTTCTAAAAATCAGGCTACTAATATCTGAGACCCGTGTTCCTCTTCACCCTCACAGGCCACAGTCGGGGGGCAAAGGAAGAAGAATGGGTGGCAACGAAGGAAAGTGGCAGCTCTACAGCCTCCTCTACTCCCTCCTTCCTCAGAAGAGCATGAAAGTCCTTCTGTCCCAACTTCCTCTGGCTGGGGAAGGAATGCATTATTCAGACAGGGTCAGAGACATAGCAGCCTTCCTTTCCAGAACATTTCTCTCAGAATGCCACAAATATCAAGCTAGATGTTAATGTGGCGAAGAGCATTTATAGACTCATAGACTCCAGGACAGGAAGGGACCTCGAGAGGTCATCGAGTCCAGTCCCCTGCCCTCATGGCAGGACCAAATATTGTCTAGACCATCCCTGATAGACATTTATCTAACCTACTCTTAAATATCTCCAGAGATGGAGATTCCACAACTTCCCTAGGCAATCTATTCCAGTGTTTAACTACCCTGACAGTTAGGAACTTTTTCCTAATGTCCAACCTAAATCTCCCTTGCTGCAGTTTAAGCCCATTGCTTCTTGTTCTATCATTGGAGGCTAAGGTGAACAAGTTTTCTCCCTCCTCCTGATGACACCCTTTTAGATACCTGAAAACTGCTATCATGTCCCCTCTCTTTTCCAAACTAAACAAACCCAATTCCTTCAGCCTTCCTTCATAGGTCATGTTCTCAAGACCTTTAATCATTCTTGTTGCTCTTCTCTGGACCCTCTCCAATTTCTCCACATCTTTACTTCCATTCTGCTCCATGTTCACATCCAGAAGGAACCTATTGTATATGTTTAGACAGAGCAAATAGTTAAATGAAGCCAGGCTGTCAGAGAAAGTTTGATACCAAGCAGCAACTTCCTCCACTGCTTAGAGTTCCTGTACTCAGCTTGTTCAAGTAGTAGCCTGGAGGTGCTTTTGGACTTCCCAGTGGCTACTGGATTTCTGTATAGCCATGGCAACAACAAGCAAGCAAACAAACAAACAAACCCCACTAACCCAAGAACTTCCATCTGTGACTGATCAGAAGACTGTACTCATCAGTGGGGATAGAGCTAGACACAGTGATCCATGTACTCATGACCTACAGACTTTTTTTTCCCAAAAAACATTATATATAAGACGAAAGCCGCACACATAAGGGATTTCTTCCTGATCCAGAAAATGGTCAGGACTCTTGGTCCATGGAGGGCCCCAATCCTCAGGAAAGGCTTGGAAGGATTAGGCCTACTAAGACTCCATAAGAGCATGTGCTTGGGCTGAGTCAAAGATGTGATGAATTTAAAACCACAAGGAAATCCTTGCATGGGGCTTTGAAGAACTGCTCCTGTCAAAGCCCATGTTAGGGATGGGGTGACCTCTGGTAAGATTATTAGCATAAGGTTAGGTTCTTTTATTGTTTTTAATAAGTTTGCTGTAATGTTTTTACCTTAAGAATAAAGTTGGCTTGCAGAGGAAGTGCTATGTGGTATCTTATCACTGTGAGCACTTACTCTGTTATCAGTAGGGTCCTACCATATTTACAACCATGAAAAATGCATTGCAGACCATGAAATCTGGTCTCCCCCCGTGAAATCTGGTCTTCTGTGTGTGTTTACCCTATACTATACAGATTTCACAGGGGAGACCATCATTTCTGAAATTGGGGGCCCTGACCTCAAAGGGAGTTGCAGGGGCTGTAACGGGGTGGACACCTGCTCCTGCCCTGATGACCTTAAAACAGCCCTAGGAAAGGGCTGAGACAGGAGAAAGCAGCCACTGGGCTGATTGGGGGAAGCAGGCAGAGCTGTGGCCATGCCCCAGACAAAGCCCAGCTGGCCCCTATAAGAGGCTGTGAGCCAGGAGCCCAAACAATCTCTCTCTAGCTGTAGAGGGAGATGGGTCTGGCTGCAGGGAGCTAGAGACAAGGTACCGGGAGTGGAGCAGAACTGGGGGAAGGCCACGGGAGCTGGGAAGCTCCGGCCTGGAAACACCCCCAGGCTGCGACCTAGTATAAGGCCAAACAGGTACTGGGGTTGCAGGGGATAGACCAAGGCTAGACAGAGGCTGCAGGCCCAAACTCCCCTTGCCAGTGATGAGTGGCATACACTGCAGTCTGCCCCAGGGAACAAGGGCTAGTTGGTGACTGGCAGTAGCCTTTCACTGAGGCCTTACACTGAGGGGATAGGGGATGGGGAGCTCCTCGTGGCAAGGAGACCCTGAGACTGAGTGTTTACTGCCAGAGGGGCAGCACCCCAGAGAAAGGGGCACCGGATCCTGGGAGGGACACTGGGGCCAGCGGTCAGGTGGATCAGCAGCCTGCAGAGGGTGCTCCAGAAGCTGGATGAGCTAATTCCTGACAGAGCCCAGCAGGAGGCACTGCAGGGGTGAGTCTGCATCCTTATAGAGGGTCACAAGGTTATTTTAGCAGAGTCATAGTATTGCCACCCTTACTTCTGTGCCTTCAGAGCTGGGTGGCCAGAGAGCAGTGGCTGTTGGCCGGGTGCCCAGCTCTGAAGGCAACGCCCCACCAGCAGCAGCGCAGAAGTAAGGGTAGCAATGCCATCCTTCTGCACTGCTGCCTTCAGAGCTGGGCAGCAGAGAGTTGCAGCTGCTGACTGAGCAGGCAGCAGCACAGAAGGGTGGAAATACCATCCCATATCATCCTTACTTCTGCACTGCTGCTGGTGATGGCTCTACCTTCAGAGCTGGGATCCCAGCCAGCAGCTGCCGCTCTCCAGCTGCTTAGCTCTGAAGGCAGCACTGCTGCCAGCAGCAGCACAGAAGTAAGGGTAGCAGTATCACAATCCCCCTACAATAACCTTGCCCCCCCCAATAATTCCTTTTTGGGACAAGACCTCTACAATTACAATACCGTGAAGTTTTGGATTTAAATAACTGAAATCATGAAATTTATGATTTTTGTAATCCTATAACCGTGAAATTGACCAAAATGGACTGTGAATTTGGTAGGGCCCTAGTTCTAAGTCTCTGAAAGGAAGGCAAGCAGGCCTATTTAGGTAGAGCCCCCTTACACTATAAGGGGACTGTGCAGCCTGGAAATACCCCAGTCAGAATGGAGTGAGATGTGAATCTCCACTCAAGAGATGTAATGGCCAGGGAAGCTGGAAGCCTAGCATGGGTGCCTCTTGCTGGACCATAGAGGGGAAATACAGGTGCAGTTCCCACTAGTTCAGAAGTAAGGTGAATAGGGAAAATATTTGACCATACCATATACCCTCAATACTTCCTTTAACGCAGGACTTTATCATATCACTTAATGTAGTTAGTCTAATTAAAAAGAAATAAAGAAATAGAATGGGTTCAAGATAAACTGGGAAATCATCACATATATGTACTTAGGCTGTTCAAACATTTGTCAGAGACTTACAAAAACAACTTTGATTTGAAAATTGTCTATTTGCTCTTTGCCTGAAGAAACAGTAGGAAGGCTGAAATTCATTTTGGCTCACATTACCAATCTTTCAAATTATGTTATATCCTCACATTGAAAACCCTATTAGGCTCTTTGTTTGAAGGCTTCTCTTCCTTTGCCCCAAGCTTTTTGGAAATACTAGTCATTTGTTACACAGAGACAGGAGTAATATGGTTGCTTTGCCCTTCCAATACAAAACCTTGATTTTTAGTATTTTTTGCAAGAGAACAGGAAGAATTAAATTAAAAATAAATCACATGGAAATGCCCATTTGCAATTAATTCATTGAAACAGGGCTTTTATTTCATCAGATTCTTCTTAACTGAGGCAAATGATGTAGTTTAATGATAAACCAGCAGAAGGTTTATTTAAACAGACGGTTCTCGACAGGATCTTTGATCTTTCCACTGAACAAGGATCTTCCCACTTCTTAGTCCAAAAGCCAGCTGCCTTGTCACATTTCCTTACTTCTCAGGAAAAAGTGTATTAGATGGTGATATTTTTCAATCAAGGATTCACATTGTGATATTTGGAATTTAATAACCTGACAGAGTTAAATGTTTTTTTCATTGTCAAATAGATGGGGCCAGTAATCGATACCTACCTCTTAGAAATTGGTTTATTTGGCTTAAAATTTAATACTTAAGTTTGATTAATAAAAGATAAAAGGTGGAGGGAAAGTTACTGGGTATTTTATTGGTTTAAACAAAGAACAGTTTCACTGATACCAATTAAGTTACTTCAGTTTGGCAACAAAGTAACCAAGAACAGAATTTCCTCATTGCCCTTATCCCATATGGTTAATAAATGGATGTTCACTTAGGGTTCAATCCCGCAAGGTCCAAAGCGTTCTAGCCCCAATCCATAAAAGCATTTAGGCATGTTCTTATCTACCATGTGAGTAATCCCACTGAAATTAAGCATATGCTTAAATGCTTGGCTGGAGTATTATGCTAGTGCTCAGCCCCTTGAAAGATCAAGTCCATAAATACCAGTGTCTGTTTGCTTTAGGGACCCACACTATGATGATAGCACAAAGTAAATTTGGATAATCTGTATAATCCATTATAACCTATTGTGATGCTCTGTACCTCAGGGGAACACTCAGGACGCCCATGTTCATCCTTGTAAAATGATTGTGTGGTATCAATGCAAAGTTTGTCATGTTGGGTGTCTTCAGAAGGCTCATGATGTACTGAGCATTGTCGTTATAGTGATATTATAGCAATTGTGGTTGCAGTAATGTTACAGTAATCTTATAGGTTTTAATTTCATGTATATAGTTATGAGGCTGAAAATGTATCTTCATGGCTTAAAATAAGCCCAGGCAAAAATTCTCCAAGAGCAGAGAGGCAGTTCACACCTTTTCAGGGCGTGTATGGGACAACCCAGCCCAGCCTCACAGGAACAAAGGACGCTGGCCTAGGCAGCAACAAAAGGATCTGTTAGACTCTTGAGTAAGTCACCCCCCTTCCTTTGGTCAGTTTGGGACTGCAATGAGATAATGCTCACCTGACTCTGAAAAGGGGTGGGGGGCGGGGGTCAAAGCCAAGATGGAAGAAAGAACATGACAAAAGGGAAAGACTTTGCCATGCTCTTCCTCTCTCTCTTCCACCTCCATCTACAGATACCACACCAAGCGACTGAAGCACTGATCAAAGGGGAGAGTCTGGCTGAAGAGCAACCAGCCAGCCCATGGTGATAAGCATCTAAGTTTGTAAGGGCATTGAAAGTGTTAAGATCAGTTTAGAATGTGTTTTGCTTTTATTTCATTTGACCAAATCTAACTTGTTATGCTTTGACTTATAATCACTTAAAATTTATCTTTGGAGTTAATAAATCTATGTTTGTTCTACCTGAAGCAATGTGTTTGGTTTAAAGCATGTCAAAGACTCCCTTTGGGATAACAGACCTGATACATATCAATTTCTTTGTTAAATTGATGAACTCATATTAGCTTGCAGTGTTTAGCGAGCATAACTGGGCACTGCATGACGGAGGTTCCTAGGATTATGTTTGGGACCAGAGATATTGGCTAGTGTAATTCGGTTGCACAGTCCAAGGAGCAGCTTACATGCCAGAGGCTGTGCGTAAACAGCCCAGGAGTGGGGCTTCTCACAGTAGAGCAGGGTAAGGCTGGCTCCGAGAGTCAAGGATGGGAGTGACCTAGGAGATCAGCGATCCAGATAACACCAAAGGGGAATGTCACAGCTATACTTTCTGGTTCGCCTGTGCCAGCCCACATTTTTAATGAAGAATTGCAGCAGTGAACAAATCTCTAGTCTCTGCAAAGCTCATATGTTTTCTCTAAAGATTTAACAGCCTAAAGCGGTGCAAGACTTAAAAGGAGAACATGCCAATTGTCAAGCAGGGAAGAAAGGTTAAGTTAAATGAACTGACCACAATCCTTAGACATGTTCTGGCCAGGAATTAGATAACTGGGATGAGGTATCCACCACTTATTTTACAAAGGACAGTTCTCCCGTCCCTACTTTAAGACCCCTTTAAGCTCCTCACAGAGATCAAATAGCGTTTGTTTGTCAAATCTATATGTATGAAAAACCTGTTCCTCTCTTAGACCTAAAAGAGAGAGTCTGCTAAGCTCTATAAATCCTATTAGAAGGATAAACCTTCCTATATCTTTTCCTCTGTCTCCAGTATCACAGCAGCAGCATTTTTCCTAGCTCTCAGCCATTCTCCTCGTGCTATGACTTTCAAGCTCAAGACTGAACAAGTCAAATCAACCTAATAATTGCTTTGCCATGTGTTCATTTCATCTGGAAATGCCCACACTTTAATAACTCATGAATCCTAACGAAAAATTCAAAACGCACAACTAAATCTTATCACCACTCATTTCATTCATTTCTCCCTAATGTGGAAGTCTACCTGTGCTTTTATTCACCGATAAAGTGGGCCCAGTTAAAAACTAAGATGCTTATATTGTGCTGTAGTTTCCTATCTACACATTCATTTCCCATTTTGAGGCACACAAATGGCATGATCATTTTTGAAGAATCAGCCCAGAATGTCCAGGCAAAGTGTAGTGCAAATGAATAGTTTGGCCTGTTGGAAAGTGGTAGGAAGTGCAAGATATGTTATTAGCATAGAAGTAGGTGAGCTAATGAGCTGATTTAGTGTTGATATATCTTCGCCTTTGAGCATGCTCACTATGAATTAGACATTTGCAGAGGTTGTTTGACCTGGCAGCTGATGGAGTTCATGAAAGTTCTGGGACTTCTGTTAAACCAACAGTGCACACTAAACATTATGACTGGGATTTTCAAAGGAGGCTGATGGAGATAGTTGCCAAAATCCTCTTGAACATCCGTGAGATTTGGGCACCTATCTGACTTAGGCTCCTGTTGAAAATCTGAACCCAGAGATGTCAGAAGTTTTACTGAACCAGAGAAGGAGCAATTTCTTCCTCCATGTCCAGTGGAGTGGCAGAAAAGAAAAGAAAACAGGAAAAAAACCCATAAATTTAAATGACAGTAACATTTTTCTAATCACCATAGAGGCTAAAGAGCATGCACAGAAAGTGAAGGCTATGAATGATCTCCATGTGGCAGGACCAACAGCATTGCAGGTACATAAAAGTGTTACAGGGGAGTTGGAAATGGAGGAAGGTTTGGGCAGTTTATAGATATAGTGGCTAAGTAGCATAATCCCAGGAAAAGAAGTTATGTCTGAGACTTTTGTTATTTAATGGCAACCAATGGAAATATGCCTCTGTTAATGATTTAAAGTTCAAACGTGAACTTGGGGCACTATGTGATCCCTTATTTTATTTTATTTTAATTATTTAGAGTGTGCATAGTTGTCTAGCCAAGCAATGGCATCTTCAGTGGCGTGATGTAGTTCTTCTAGGCCACCACTGAACCTAGTCAGCAGGCATTCATTGACAATGTGTGTCATCGTCTGTGTTGCACCACAGCTGCACAAAGGGCTGTCACAAAGGTCCCAGCTATATTGGTTGGCTGCACAGAGACCTGGCCCGGTCCAGAACCCATTCAACAGGGACCACTGGTCACAGGGCAGGTCAAAACCAGGTGGGCAGATTGTGGGGTCGGTGACAAGGGACAGGTTGGGGATTATAACATATATCCATTCCTCTCATCAGAGTGTTTCTGCCCTAACATCCTGGTGTGGTGGATGAGACCATAATGGGCAACGTGATGGCAAACATGCAGCTGGTGGTTTAAAAAGGTCATTGTGCAGTGGCAGGCTTGGGTTGGTATATACTTTCACCAGTAACTTCCCAGTGGCAACCTCTCTCATGATATGAGGAGGAGCAATATTGCTCACAACTGGAAGACATGAGAGTGAAGTTGGATGCAGGGTGCCAGAGGTGCCTTCCAGTTCTAGGAAATAAGTATATCTCCATATTTTTTTTATTTTATTTTTTTCCATGCAGCCAACACAGACTGTCGCTGATCTATATCAGGCTACAGCTCCTAGTTGTCAAGAGTTCCAAAAAGAGACGATTCAATTTCTGAAAAGCCAACTGGGAAAAACAGGAAGTGCTGGAGAAGTGTGAGGTGACAATACCAACCTGGCATATCTCGGTAAATTAGACCTACCATTGCTTCTGTGGTGCTATCTACAAAGCAGCCTGCAGAGTCATCCCATGCGGTTGCCCCCCAGTTTACATCCCCTGTCTTGATGAGGAGAGTGCTGCCTTGCTCGAACAGTATGAGGCATCTGGTGACCCAGATGTCACTGACCATCTGACCGAATCATTTGACACTACTCGCTGAGCCAAATGGGAGGAGATGACTGAGAGGCTGAGCTTTACCTGCTCCAGCTGCAAGTGTTGGAGTCTGCTCCGATGATTTGGAGCAGGGCAGCAGCCACCTGCACTCTGTCGACCCTCAGTGACACCCAACCAGGTAGCTGGACACCTAGTTAAAGTGGCTGAGCACCTTTGGAGAAACAGGTGCGAAGACAAGTGAGGAATGAATGGCGTATGTTTAAACGTGTACACCAGATCAGAAGCTGCCCAGAACCATTCACTGTAACAGCTGGAACAGACACTGGGTACCATCAAGTGTGGAATAGCAGCAGGATATGACAACATACAGTATTTCCAGAATTCCTGTGATCCCTTATAAAAGTGGAGCACAAGGACACATATGGAATGAAAGAGACTAGAGAGGCTGAGTGCTACAGGAATTTGATTTAATCTTACATGGAACTGTAAACATTTATAAAACCAGTGAAATAAGTAAAACAGCAGTTTCAGGCTTTACATCTCTTGGTTCAGAATGAGCAGATAATCCACATGTCATCAGACAACAATTCCTACCCAAGAATTACTTTCAAGGTGGACTGAGCTCTGTATTTATGTGAAATTTTAGTTACTGTACAAGCAGTGATAAATCAGAGCCAGTTCCTGATGTTTATAACCAATAGTATTATTGCTATTGTGTAAGAGGCATTTCCAAACTGCCATTATGTCTTCACTGACATCACCTCTGAAATATGGGAACCTGTCAACAGCCACAAGTTAGCATATGCTGTGTTATTCTGATACAATCTTATAGGGCTTCAGAGCAAATGTGATAGTCACACCCACACCAGCCTCCAATCTGCCTGTGTATCTGTTGCTAGGTGCAGACATCATTTTCATAAGCCTGGGCAGTAAAACTCCTTCTTACAGAGTCAACTGTGCAGGAATCAGAGAGCCTGAACTGAAAGCAACCTGCTTTCCACAAGTAATCTGGTGCTCAACCTTTGGTTTTATGCTGGGATTTATTATAATACTGTAACTAAGTATGTGGTCTTGCATTAGCCTTTAAGTCCCCAGGTTTCTGTTGGAGGGCTGTTTATGCTTTTTGCTATATTTTAAATTAGTAATATATCCCTTTTAAGATGTTTTCTATTTAACTGATCCCAGAGAAAGTCACAGCTCACTTTGAAGAGGCTGTGCACCTAGGTCTTCATCCAAAAGCACTCTGGGTGTTGGATTGTGTCCCCTGTTCTCGATGCCACATGTCAGAGGTTCTCTGAGTGTGCCCAACATGCAAAGTTACAGACTGTCTCATTGACCAATATCGCTTCCATCCACAATTGTATGGACCAACATCATCACAGCAACTACAGCAAGTACTTAGATTCAATAGTGACATAATATCAAAGACATAGTTAATGTGTGTATCTGTTTTTAATGTCATGTAGCAGCCAGAAATAGATGGAGACACAACCATCTGAGCAACCAAACTCAACCTTGGCCCACCAATAGCCCAGAGACCCCAAGCTGAGAACCTCTATCCTACAGCATTGCCAGGACTAATGTATTAAAAGTGATTTCTAAGTGCCTGAGCAGTCTGTTCACACTCACACTTTGTGGGCACTGACCAGTCTTAGGTCTGTTGAACTCGCCACAAATACAATGAGTGTTTACTTGGTCTCAGTAACGCAGAGTCCTAAATGTGAGTGTGTAGAACAAGAGATAACCACATACGATTTAGAAATTGGTAATATGTTTTCCCAAGGAAAGACAGAGTTTTGCACTATGATATTGTTTATTAAGTAAACACTATTTGGGAGAGAGAGATGTTTAGAACTAATCTACATTTTCCTACTCATGACATCTCCTAAGTTTCTGTGACAAAGCTATTTAACTGTTTAACATAAAATGGAAAAAAATATCGTTGTTCTGATAGCAGGTTGATAAAGGCAAAGTAGTGTTTGTCCAATCTACATTATGACAACTATTTTGTTGGAAAACTAGGTTAAAAGACAGCTCTCCATAATGTCTGAAATAAGGTTTGGTCTTGTAGTGCACAATGGAGCAAGCTGTGATTTTTAATCATGTGCTTTATCCATACTACAGCATTTAGAACAATTGAGTGTAAAATACTGGTATTCTGAGGACAAATACATTACAATTTTTTAGGCACTCCAATTCTATGACAATGGGAGCAACCAGATATGGATGAATTAGATGGGGCCCTGCATTTCTAGTGAGCTGCTCTATATATAAGGGCCAATGTTTTAAACTATCCCATTTTTAGTGCCCAAGTTCTTTAAGGTACTAGATGTTCAGAGAGTAGGTGGTCTGCAGGTCTTGAAAAGAATGCTCCTTTAAAGATGCTTCAAATTGGTATGTAATCTATCATTAATGTCCTCTGAAAATCTTTGCCAGAGAATACTGCAATATTTACAGGAACCAATGTTTTGTTAGTTGTCTAGTTTTTACGCTTAGAATTTCCTTTCCGTTGATTGACAATATATGATTAAAAGGAGAGCTATATCTTTGCAAAAAACCAAAATAACGAACAACAGAATCATTATGAAAGCTTTTCTGAAAGAAAATTGTTTCCAAGGTACCAATTTTAAAAATAAAAAAACACATCCAGTAGCTGCAGAAAAAGCAGTCTATGTCCCAGCCTTGTATGTGATTAGCTTTTTAAGAATTGTAATAAAACACGTACACTTTTTAGAAATAAAATTTATTATCACTGGAGAATTGTACCGTATGGACATTGTTACATGAAATAGCTACCAGAACTCTTTAAGTTTCCACATAAAAACTCTACACCGGTAGACCACTGGCTGTAATAAAAATCACACTGAAGACAATTCAATACCCTAATCACTCATGAAAAGTGCAGTTAATGAATATAAGTAAGCAATAGCATGTGACAGGGTATATTCATTGGCCAATATATGCCCTTCTTGGCTGAGCCAAGACACAAAGGTGCAGTTGGAGGGTCTTAAACCCAAAGTGTGCATGGATTTGTTAGTATAGGGCACATCTTAAAATGTGGTATTGCACTAACATAATTCCTACATTTAAATGTTTTTCTCAATCAATGAACTTATAAAATCATAACCTGCTAAACATAATACAGTAGTGCCATTTCAATGTGGTAATTTGATCCAATTACAGACTGTGTGGTTGAAGTTGCACATTTTTGGTAGGACCATGAACATAAAAAAAACTAGTTTATTATGCCGCCAATATCAGTATGTAGCTGCTCTAACATTATAGAGTGTGTGGTTGTATCAAAGGTAACTACACAGTTAGCATACATGGGACAAGTTTAAAATTGTCTGTAGACCTCTCTTTGTTTCCTTTCTTTTCTGCCTACTCCTTTCTTCCTTCTGTTGGTCTTTCCCTACCACACCCTCTTAGCTAACAACACTGAGAATGAGGTTCAGAAAAGTAACCTGTTTTTCACAGTAGTAGTGTTTGAAAGTTATTTCACTCACTGCCCAATTTCTGATGTGAATTCCAAGTGGAAGCAATTTTGTGCCTGCCCACACTGGCCATCACAGTCAGCAAGCTTCTGTTTTCCTTATAGGAAATGGAATCTAGATTGCAGCCTATCAAGCCAACTACATGGACCTTCCAGTAATTTTTTTAAAGACCTGAGACAGTTGGATATTCTCACCAGGCATGGTGCTTCTTTTTCAAAAAGATGACTGACCAGCAAGTGCTCAATACAGACTGCTCAGGAACTCAGAAAAAGAGAACAATGTCCAGACAAATGTTAGTATTTCCTCTTATTGAAACATCAGCTGTCATGTTAAAAAAAATCAGTTTGTCTACTCATATTAGCATATTGTTTCAGGAACTACAAGGCAATAAAAGCAAATATGTTGCATTCTGAATATAGATCCACATCTTCAAAGGCAGTTGGGAACCTGACTCTCATTGAAATCAACAGGAGCTGTGTGCCTAAATATCTTTGAGGATCTAGGCTATAGTAAAACCTCTCAGCCATGCTTTATCTTCTTTCCTTATGTACTTCATTAGTCAGATTCCTGCATGAAGAAGTGACAATGGCTCACAAAAGAAAGTGAAAAATCAAGATTGTAATAAAAGTTAAAGAAATAATATATAGAATATCCCCTCTCTTCACCTACCTGCATAATGCTGATCATGAAAAAAGAGTGCTACACTGTCTTTAGAAGCCTTGCTCCACTCAGTCATTTTTCTTATCTATATTCATGGGTTTTTCAGGGACCAAGTAGTTGCATGTCAGAATGATGAGTCTCAGCCTTGTTTCAGGATAAGGCATCAATCTGCTGGAGCGCACTGGAGTCTGACCTGATAGAATTTAAGAGATACTATGGGCCCTGTGATTCCTCTACAGAATGTAATTCTGAATTCAGTGCTCAGTGATGGACAAGATATCCTATCAAAGCTGCTTCTCAGTTAGGCCAAGAGATGTCCCAGGAGTATATCTTTGAAGGTTTTGCCAATCTGTGTTTTTGTGGATACTAACAGCACTTTTACAATTGACTTTTTCCCTCTGCCCTGTATGTAATCTCTTGTTTTTATTCTATTTTACCCTCCACTGTCGCCAACAGTTTGCTGCACCTAAAACTGTCCCCTTTTCTTCATTATCTTTTAGAATCTGGGACTAAAAATATGCTGCAGGATATATCAGAGAAGCTGCACACTTAATATTTCACTTAAACACCCTCTCTTCCTATTATAAGCTATGCAAGCAGCACATTAACTCCAGACCTATTTGTCATTGTGTGAGCTGAAATTCATGGACAGTGTTTGTATTCAGATAGTCAAAACCTTGAATGTTCTTTATTCGTCATATAAATCTGGAAATGCAAAGTCTTTTTTAAGTAAGTTGAATGATGAGTCAAAAAGAAAATAAAAGATTTTAAAGATTAAGAAATGTCTATAGTGAAAGATGTCTCTTCTTCCAGGATACACAGCACATTTTTTCTTAATTATTCCTCAGTTTTATTGTAAGCCATCTCAGAGGACAGAAATTGAAGGACAGTTTTAAATTAAAAGACTCCTCAAGGAATAAAAGCATGAACTGAACAGACTCAGGCGTCACTGTGCTGTTGGAGCTGCACAACGGTAAAATGAATTGAATCCAATAAAGATTTCAAAAACAGAAAGGTAGACGCAGTCCAAAACAAGTGCAGAGTGTAAATGTGCATCTAGTAAAGGACCTGGAATTAGGTTAATTACATATAATTGAACCTTACTTATAAAAATCTACTCAAAGAAAATGAATATATATTAACATTGTCAGCTCAAATGCATTTATTCAGCAAATATTTAAATAATATTTTTCTCTTAGTAGTCATTCTGACTTTTGAAGTACAATGCTTATGTTGTTAAATCTTAAATAAATTCTAAATGTGTTTAGAATGCAAAGTCACATTTCAATTAACTACATTTTGATTTCTATTTATTTTAATTACTATTTTGTACCTCTTATTATACAAATTTTATTGATCTTATTCTGCTGGCCAAATTTTCCCCCTAGCTATATGGAATACTATATTGTAGTCTAATTAATTAACAAACATGTACTCTGTTGAAGATGGCAAAGGGAAAGTATAGTTTATACATCACAGATGAAACTTACATACTTTCCAAATTCTAGATAATTGATTTATGTTTAGTTCTCAGCTACATTGTTCCTCCACTACTTGCTTCTCTCAGACGCTGTTCAAACTGATCTATGACTCTACAGAACAAGTAGGGATGCAGGAGGAAAGCAAAAGAAGCCTTCATCCCTTGTATTCCCTGCATAAAAATATGCACCATGGCAATCCCTGCACTTATAAGAGCACAAACAGATATTGCTTCCATCCCAACATCCCCTGCTGCCTGCAGCAGCGCAAAGGGGCATGGAAGAGCAAGGAGGCAGAGGCACGGCTGAAGACAATTTAAATATTTTGTAGTAAACACAGATGAGGCCAAATTTTACTGCCTAAAACTGAGCCAAAAACATTTTCACAAATACTGGTTGCATACGCAGACTCTGAGTTTGTACACTCAAGTGGGCATTTTGATATACTGATGAGAGTGCAGTTTAAACAGTTGAAAATAATTTGCATCTGCCATTAATTGGGGGAGGGAAAATGCTGGCTCCATTACATTTGCACCTACAAATTCCAAGCCATCTTTCAGAAAATGACACTATCAAGGTGATTGAGCCCCCAAGAATGGGGGGCCTAATTCTGCTTCCTCTGAACTAATATGGAGTTTGCTATTGACTTTCTGCAGTGATTCTTGCAATATTTTGTGTTTTATTTAATGCCGCAACTCCTGCAGACAAGTGACTGCATGAGAATCACAGTTAAAGTTTAAAAAAAAAAAGGTTTAACCCTTATGGTTGCACAGGAAAGCATGAAGTTATGATCTGAGTGCGCCCAAAAGGATCAGAAACCAGAAAAGAAAAGGAACCCAGTAGTTTATATATATATATATATATAATTTTAAGCCAAGCTCATGATATTTTTGGGTCTGACTCATGATTTTTGAAGTCAGCAGTACTGTTATTAAGAATAGTTAAATAGAAAAAAGTAATGTTTAATGAGTTCTTTTTAAAAGTTAAATTTCAATTGAATTTATTTCTATTAAAATGTGTTTGCTTGTGTTTAAAAATTCTCCTACCATGCTTCCAATCAAGATATTGCAGCATCGTGCTAATACATGAGAACCAGGCAGTGAAACCAGTTTTCATTACACAAGCTGAGTAAAATGCAAAAAGTAAGCAATGAGTACTGGAGATGAAAAGTACATTAAACATTTACTGTTCTTTCAGTTTCAGAAATCTAAGGAGTTAAAGACAAAGGATTGAGTTTTTAAAAATATGGTCTTTAATCTACCAGTGTACCATGATGGAAAATTAAGTCTTTTGTCTCTGAGTAGCAGGTAAGTTGAGCTGAAAATAACTTTAATAAAAAATCAAGTTCAAAAGGAAAATGAATCAAGACAATTACTATAGCATGAGAAAAAAAAGTCAAGAATCTGTCAATGGATGCATTGGAAATGGTATTTCATTTAGATTGTGCTAAGGGGTAGTTAAATTCCTTATTAGCTGTCCAAAATTCATCAGGTGGTTATTGGCCTATGTTAAATTTAAAGTCTCTAAATGAATTCATAAATACTCACATATTTAAAATGAATAATGAAAATTCTGAAAGTCACTTACATTCAAGCAAGATGTCTACTAAAAGTTAAAACAAAAAGGAATATATATTTAAGTATTGTAATCAACCACCACTTCAAAAGATACCTTTTATCAGTGAATGACATAATTTAATAATAGACAAATTATTTTTGGTTTGTCCATGAATGCAAGAACTATTCTTGTGGTGCTTAGAATTCTTTCTTTCTGCTCTAAACTACATTATGGATATAAGCATATTAATATACTTTATTTTAAAAATCTATATATCTACCAACTCTCTGGATGTATTACTTTTCCACCTCAAATATATTTGCTCTCAGTATTCAGGTTTATAATGAACCCAGAAAAATCAATAATTATTCTCTTATATAATTGAACACCTTGAGTCAAGCTTTAGACATTTTTTAAAGGATGTATTGATTTAAATCTTGGGGAAAAATGCTTGCCAGAGAACCATTATCTCACACATGATTAATCAATTTTCATCTGTAGTGTATCTCTTGCCAGCTTCTCCACAAGTAACTATTTTTCAGGAATAAACAGTTTTCTTCTTTCAATTGAAAGAAATATAGGGTTTATGAAACAAATAGCAAGATTGTCTAATCTAGTCTGAGGCTATTTTACAATACAGGTCAAATTTAGGGCCCAATCCAACCCCATCAAAATCATGGAAAGACTATCATTGATTTCAGAAGGAGATGGATAGATACTTTCTAATAACTCCACCTTTCTTTTAAGCATATTTATGTCTGGCTACGAGTAGCGAAAGATACCTAAAACAAAGGGTAGGAATATTATAAATGAGTGAAATGCTGGAGGAGCAGGATAATATTCAAGGCCACTAAAACTTTGCTGAAGTGCTACAGAGAAAACAATTTAAAAAAAATCACCAGAATTTTAGTATTTACCTGTGACTGTTTCTTTGGATTTAAAGAACGCACTAAGAAAGATGCTTAGCCATATGCTTTAAGGCCAAACATGATCAACTGGGGCAAATATTAAGTTAGAAACCTGTGCTAACTGCTACATGCTGGTGCTTGTATTCTGTTTAATATAATTATTTGTATTACCATAGCACCTCAGAGCCCAAGTCATGAGCCAGGATTCCATTGTGCTAGGCAATGTACAACCAGTGAACAAAAAGACTGTCCCAAAGAGCTCACAGTCACTGCAAGATTAAAAACATTGTGGGCCTTATTCTGAGCTCACATACACTTACATCAATGAAGTTGCATCATGCTAAACCCAGCATATGTGAGGTCAGAATAAATCTCTTAGACTTTCAGCTATACCACTTATAGAGACATGTTTAATTTGTTATTATACCTAAATTGAATGCAACTGCCCCCATAGTGATTTTATTTGTCCATTTGAAACAGTCTTGTACATGAGGAAGTAGAGCAAGAACTGACAGGGATCTGAAGGGGATTTCAATGCAAACAGTCGCCTCTGTGAGCAAGAGTCAGGCTAGCTGTAACCCTAATAATGCGAGATTTGTAGAAGCGAGGATTGTGTGAGGCAAGTGGGAAAGAACTGTGTGAAAAGTTGTTGAGACCTTGTGTTAGATAAGTATGGAATGTAGACTAGAATCTAAATTGAAGTGAGAAAAATAAGATATCAGGATGACTTATGTATAAATAAAATGCAGCTGTTGCTTATTATTGTATGTAACAAAAGGTATAAATGCTTGCTGTAATTGTTTACCTGGAGAGAGACCTGTTTAGCTCTCTCCCTCCAAGCAATTGCTAGAGATAATAAAGTATCTGACTTGCTGCACCCAATCAGTAATTTCTCTACTCCTACACAAGAGTCCCCTGTTTATGCATCCAAAGATCACATTAGCTCTTTAGGCCACAGTGTCACACTGGCAGCCCATGTTCAGTTGGTTATCCACCATGAACCCCCTGATCTTTTTCAGACTCACTGCTTCCCAGGATAGAGTCCCCCATCCTCTAAGTATGATCTACATTCTTTGTTCCTAGATATATATATATATATTTACATTTAGTCATATTAAAATGCATGTTGTTTGTGAACGCCCAGTTTACCAAGCAATCCAGATCTCTAAAATCAATGACCTGTCCTCTTCATTATTTACCCATCCCCCAATTTTTGTGTCATCTGCACAGTTTATGATTTTATATTTTCTTCCAGGTCATTGGTAAAAGTGTTAAATAGAATGGGGCCAAGAACTGATCCCTGCAGAACCACACTGGAAGCACACTTGCTCAAGGATGACTCCTCATTTATAGTTACATTTTGAGACCATTCAATTAGCCCATTTTAGTCCATTTAATGTGAGCCATGTTAAGTTTGTATCATTCTATGGTTTTTTAAGTCAATATGTCATGCTGTACCATTTCAAGCACCTTGCAGAACTCTAAATATATTGTGTCCACACCATTAAGTCAATATCATACCTATCAAACAATTATAAGTGTATCAATCCATGCTAGTTACTATAGATATTTTTCATTCAAAAGTAATGATGATATTGCCTCAATAGTTAAATCTTATAATTGATCATAGTATTTTAACTGATTGTGGGAGTACATGAGAGAATATTAGCTGCTTCTAGAAGGGTGACCTCAACATTGGAACTCCTCCCTGTGGCTGGGAGTGACATAACAGCTCTGTCCTTTCTAGCTCCCCCTGCCAATTGTTGCTCTCATCCTTCACTCAGGATTTTCAGGTCTTATCCCCTTCTCAGGGACCTCACATCACATCCACAAGAGCTGATAGCAGAACCCAGACTCTCTTCCCATTACATTGGGTTCCAGTCCAAGGACCCCACTGCAGCGTCTCTAGATTAATCTTTATTTCAGAACAGGACTCACAGGGCACTCCTATGGAATCTCCCAACAAAACCACAAACTAAATCCCAGATAAACCCATTTCTGCCCTCCCTGAGCATCACCTTTCAACCCTCTCAATTCCTCAGTTGAACAACTTCGTGGGCTCTCTCCTTGCAAGTCCAGAGCCTGCCCTTTTGTCAGGGCTCACCATTAGAATTTGTTCCATTCTGGAGGCTACTCTGTTTCTCTATGGCTTCTTGCTAGACTTTGCTGCTCAGGAGAGAAGAGGATCCCCTGAACCAACTATCCTCCTGGGATTCCTCTTCAACTCAACCAGTCTATCCACTCTCTAGTGGCAGGTACTTCAGCATTCTTTTCCACTCTCTCTGGGGCCTTCTCCTATTCTGGACTTGCTTTCTTAATAGCTTCTTCCCAACTGATCTTCATCTTTAATTAGGTCTGGCCCATCTGCCAGGTACAGTCCAGTGTGTTAATTGGCCCTAACACTTTCCCTGCCTGTGGGGGGTACAAACCCTTTTACACTGGTTAATTAAATAAACTTGTAGGATACTGAGATGCACTAGTGTAGGTTTATGTTATTTTGTTGCAATGTTCTCTTTGTCTATCTTTGCTAGCTGTTTTATTAACCTTACATAAATATTTTCTGAATGAAGAGTGCTAGAGTGACAGAATATACCCCCATGTTCACACCCTACACACTATTGTAATAATCTTTGTCCAAACAATGCCTTGTAAGGTATCATTTGAAAACTCATCATTTGCTGGTCAATATTGTCCTGGTAAAATATGTGTGGCAACATTGCATGTGCAGTTACATATACAATGATGTTATTAACGCATGTTCCAACCTCCCCAGCCCTGCCCAGTCAGAATACGGTCCTGTCCCAAACAAAGGAAGGAATGTGTGCTTGCCTTAATTTGCATTTAAGCAGTAAACAGAGTCATCAAGCAGAGAGGGAATATGAAGGACAGTCAAACAGGTGAAAAAAACCAACAGGGAATATCCTTTTACAAAGAGTCTTTGTTTCCTGGGTCTCAGCTGGATGTATTCTTCAAGAGGGGGACTGCAACTATAAAAATGAGGGACAAACACCCCAAGACACATCCTTCCTCCCCGCCTCCTGCCCATCGCATTCACTGCACCTGGAGAGACAAAGGAAGCAGCTGCTGGACTCTGGGGGAGGGGTCCTAACATAAAAAGTTTGGTCCATAAGATTGCTGAAAGCATATTGTGAGAAACTTTGCTCGAATCTCATACAGTTTGCTAAAATTAGGCATTAGACAATGTTTTACCTTCATTTTTTCTTGTAACCATTTCTGACTTTTATGCCTCACTATTTGTACTCACTTAAAATCTCTTTGTAGTTAATACACACATTTTACTGTTTTATCTAACCCAAGTTGAAGTGTCTGGGTAACTCCATTTGGGGTAACAAATTGCATGCAGGTTATTCTCTTAAAGGAATAATGTACTTAACATATTTGTACTGCCCAGGAGAGTGCTGGGCAGTACATGTCGTATGTTTCTGACTGATTATCTGGGAGTGTGTTGGGGTCATTCTGTGGAAATCTTTAAGGCTGGTAAGTGCCAAAGTGTGGCTGGTTGGCCGCAACACATAGCGGGGAGTGATTTACATGCTGGAGGCTGTTTGTGAGCAGTCCAGGTTGGTGGCTACAGCAGCAAGGCATTGTAAAGGGCACCCCACATTACAGGAGATGGGTGACACAGCTATTCTTTAGTCTGGATTCTACTCTGGTATGTTGCTACTTGATAACCCTTTGTTAAAGAAAACTCTGTGTTTCACCTTCTGATGCAAGACAAAAACAAAGCTTGCTTGTTTCTGGAATCACTTCTGCCACAGCTAAACACAGAAGAATAGTACAGCCTTGTGAGACCCCAGTCTCAAATGCATTTCAGTGATGACAGACCCTGTCTGCTCTGCCTTTCAGTAGTCAACACTGCATAGCATGTAGTAATGTACAGTGTGATACTGTACTATCTTTTATCTTTAGAGAACTCTGTTACCAAACAACTCAAAGAGACAATAGAATACATGTGTTTGTACCTCAGCTAGCCCATTGTATTAACACTAGTAAGCATTAATAAAATCAATCAGTTTAAAGATCAAATAAACCCCAAGGGATGCTGGAGTAGATATTACTGTATTATGCTCACTTCTTATGCTGTTGAAAAAATAGCTTCAAGAAAACAACATTTTTAAAAGACTACAGTCTTCAGAGAGTATAGGCAAATGTCAAAATAATTCTCTAGTTGAGTCTAGTTGAAGTCTTTTTTCAAATAGCCCTCAAGTCACTTTGGTATATTTAAATCTTAAGCCTATTTTTCTCTTAATTATAATAACCATTGACTCCCCCCCCCCCGATGTCATAGATAAAATTTGCACGTATATTGTGTGCCAAATTGCTTAGTTGTATTATTCACATTCTTTTAGAATTCATCTATAATTTAACTAATTCAAGGTATACTCCTACAACAAAACACCATTTTGAACTGTCGAGTGCAGTAGAATTCTTTATGCAAAACAGCTATAAAATAGAGACTAAGTCCAAGACTCACAACTCAGCTGCAGGTTCCCTCTTGCCCCACAAGTGAAATAAGCTATGCCAGCTTTTTTAGTGGTAGAGGTTTCTTCCCCTCTTGCATCAGTTAAGTTGTGCTGCCTGGTGCCTGTGTGGAGTAGAACCAAAGCCCTGCATGCTATCCACCCACTCCCCAAGGGACAGGGAGTAGTGGCCTGGCAATGCCTGATCTTCCCTCCACCATTGTTAATGTTGCTAGGGTAGCAAGCCCAGGGGAACCAGGGGTGATTCAGCTCTATTGACACTGACAGATTAATTTCTCTGCCTCTACATGGAAATCTATGGCTGATGTCATCTATTCATATGGATTTAGCCCCCAGCTTTATGCTGGCAACTTGCAAGGGTTTTTTCTACTTCTGACCAATCCCTTTTTGTCCTGTCCTGCCTTTCTGGGTCTTCCACCAACACCATCTCCAGGCTCTCACTGCCATCTTAGCCTTAACATGACAAAAACTTAACTCCTAATTTTTCCTCCAAAGTCCTCCATACTTCCATTACTGTTAACACCAAGGTCCTCATTGTGGCACAGGCTCAGGCCCTCAAGTCATCATTGTCTATATCCTCTCATCTAGGCTGGGTCCAAATCCCGCCACTTCTTTCTCCACAACATCTAAGATGTGATGTTTCCTTTCCTATGATGTTTCCAAGACACCCACACAGACCCTTCATACAATACATAAAGTAGAGACAGATTAACAGATTCTCTGAAGATCATAAAGGGAGTCTGTGGACAAGCCAGGAAGCTGGGCCTCCCAAGTCCCAATGCCTTGTCTTAACCACATGACAAATCATCCTCATTTTGTCAGTTCATGAGTTTCTGTTGTTAGGCTTAGGTTTATCCTAATGTACTTTGATAACAACTTGCATAATCTAGGGACTTTCATTGAGACAGCTCTTTCTTAGGCTCCCAGGAATTTCACCTTGGGTATCATCAGCTTCTTAGCAAACAGGGACTGAAAGGAGTTTTAGTGGAAGATCCCAGCTCTCCCCAGGAGGGGCAAGGAGCCTGGTTGGAGCCAGACAGTCTGCTTTTTTAAGTTCCCAATTGTGTTAATAGGTTGTAAGCATAACCTTCTCCATGGCAACCAAAGGAGCATATTACTATTCAGTCTGAGACATTCTGTCAAATACACTTTGCATCTGTATATGTAGCAATTACAGTATGCCACGATAACCAGAGGATTGATTCAAAACTATGAGTCATTTTTCACAGGTATTCTTGTGTATGTCAAAATAGTATAGCATGATATATTTCTTGTCATTGCTAATTCCTCTCATTACCCCTTCGACATCCTGTACCTCTCCCTTCTGACGGGAGAACTTGAAACGGGAGCACAACTCCATGCATTGCACAATAATTCTAGTTTCATTATGATTTTCTACCAGGGCAAAGATTTTCAGTCTCATTTTCCAGCCTCCTTTTTGAGTAGGATACACTCTCCTCTTTTCCTTCATATTTCTGAAGAAGATTTACACAGACAAAACTTTCAGTCAAAAAGCAGGATAGTAGAGAGTTGGCTGACTAATTTGAGCAAATTTGGGAGCATTTTGAGAGAAGACCTGTGGCTGGCCACTAAAGATCAACTTGCAGCAAAAGAAATGTTTCTATGCAGATGAATTTAGTGACTTTGAAAAATGCTGGCATGACAGATCTGGAAAATACAATCTTATTACCTTGAGGAATGAGGATAGTTTAATTTCCCTGTGTATTCTTGATCTGATCCAACACCCAGATGAGTTAATGGGGGCCTTGCTATTGATGTCAATGGGCATGGGTTCAGACGTTGTATATTTGACCTCTCTGCTGAGTTTCAGTAAAAGGATGTTAAAAGTAGTGCAATGTGCTTTGATGGATGTGGAGATCTGCCCTCTTGAACCTGAATCCATATTGACCCCTAAAGACCAATTGGATGGTGACAAATTTTCTCTTTGTCTTGACCAAGCTGGGCTGAATTGGGACCTGCAATCCAAGGATAAAAGGCTTTGTATCTCATTTCCACCCTCTTGAGCTATCCAATCTACTCAAATAATTTTAAAAGAATAGAATAGTGACATCTAAGTGAGCCAGAGAATGTAAGGTAGTGGGAGACAGAACTAGCTGTTTTTGTCTGATGCAGATTTAGGTCAACCAAAACATTCATGCCAACTGTTTCAGTTAACAAAAACAAGAACAACAACAAAAAAATGAAAAACAATTGAAACACATTTTGACATTTTCAAAATGAAACTTTTTTTTACTTGAAAAGACTTTTCATTTTGAATTTTCCTTCTAATTCAATTGTTCAAATTTTAAAAAATTTCAACATCAAACAAAAACACTTTGTTTGAACCTAAATGATTTTTTTTAAGCTTGGCCAAAATTTTGGAAGGATTTTTTATTTGGAATTGCCTGGGAACCAAAATAATAATAAAATAATAATAATAATAATAAATAAAATTAAAAACACAGTATTAGAGGGGTAGCCGTGTTAGTCTGGATCTGTAAAAGCAGTAAAGAGTCCTGTGGCACGTTATAGACTAACAGAAGTATTGGAGCATGAGCTTTCATGGGTGAATCCCACTTCGTTGGATGCATGTGACTCCCACAGTGCTACTCAATACCAATGTCAACCCCCTCAGAAGGAGTGAACTCTAATGACAAGAAGATATTGAGGCCCATTCCAGATTAGCTTCCTTTTTCCCAGGAAACCTGCTATTTAATGCCAAATTGTGACAACTGGACAATTAATGATATGACTGAAAAATAAGAAGCTCTGGCAGGTACAAATAATTAAATTCAATTTTAGTTATTTTGAAACAGCACCATTTTAATTTTTACATTTTAATATTTCTTTTTCTCTTAGACAAATGTTTTTGGCAGAAAGTGATATCCTGCTACCTGGGATCCTCAAATGTGGTGGTGCAAATTAGGATTGTGTTTCCTGTTGCCATTTATTCTATTTTCAATCAGAGGGTAAAAAGATCATTTTACATATTATAACAAGAGAAAGCAAATGATTATATTTTTGTTTTCTTCCCAAGAAACAAAGGAGCCCACATAGAAAGAGATAATCACTTCTTCCAGCTAATTGGATGGGTAAATATATTTTATTTTCTTTAAATAAGTCTGCCTAAACAAGTGCTACTTTGCACTACTGACTCCTATAGATAAGCCACTAGCAGGCAAATACTGACTCACAGAATTTTTTTTTTCACCTTCACTATTGTGGAGACTAAGTAGTGATTTCAGAGCAAAGGAAGTTCTCATTCTAAGCCCTATTTCTGAATCCTTCCTCCATTTGAAAATCCCTCACACTTCCCTCTTTTCAGCCTAATCTAGAAGAAAGTTCATCTGCAGAATTCCAGATGAACTCAGCAGTGCAGGAAACAGCAGAGCTCTGCAAATGAAGCCACAGAAGTCATATTTTTAAGTCATAGCCCTCTGATAAGATACTCTTCACATTATCCACATCCCTGATGATAAAACTAAGTATGATTTCAGACCAATGAAAGTATTAATTTTCTTGTGACTACCATGTTGCTCATTTCTTTGTTTCCTTGCATGAGTGTACATTAGGAAACTTCAGTTTAAGAACAGAATAATATTTTAACAAATGTTGTCAAAACAGTATGAGATTTATACATTCACTGGCAGGGTAGGAATTGCCATTAAGGCACTCAGACAGTGTGGAGAGGTGGTATAAGAACCTGTATAGATTAGAATAGCATATGTGATTAGACCAGTGACCATTTTAGCCCAGCGTCCTTTCTGCAACATTACATCTATCAGTGTAGCTTATAGGACTAACCTGTTTGTGTATATATATAGAGAGATATCTTTTATTTGATGTATTGTATTAGGTGTAGAGATTTATATTAAAATAAGTTTGGCTGTAATGCAAGAGATCTACAGGCCATATCCTATATGTTAAGCTAAGGCAAAGTTAGCATATCTAGATTAAGACCTTTTATTCAGAAAGCAAAGTTGACCTATATCTTGTTACCTAAATAGATGAGTACCCACGCCTATGTCTATGACTTTTTATGTAGACTGATAGACAATGATGAATGGCATAGGGGGGGTTTCCCACAGACTTAACAAGTACACCACAAGAGACTGATGTGCATACATACCTGTCATCAATACACACATACATACTAGCCTATGGCATAAGTGTACCCTAACATTTCTGTGGGTGAGGAATGAAATTTGGGCATGAGAGAAAGGAGGTCCGGTATTTGCCCTATAAAGAGATAACCACCTCCCTAGAGGATCTCCATTTTGCTCCAGTTTCTCCATTTTCTTACTAGCTTTAGATCTCCATTTCTCTCTATCTCCATTTCTCACTTACTTCTTCCACTCTATCTATCTATGATGACTGCTACTATTTGTAGGCTAAACTTGTTCTTCTTACATTTTAAAGTTTCAAGGGAACTAGGCTAAGCTTGGTTTCCCTAAGTTTTATTCTTTATTAGGTTTTGATTTAAGTTTAAGATAGTCAAGTAAACCCTAGTCAGCTTTAACAGCTTTTATCATTTTCTAAGCATTGCATCCCTCACTCAAGCATTGAGAAACTTGAACTGCAAGGCTGGTCCTGTGTCTCTTACCACTAGGTTATCAAGGAAGGATGTGAGTATATTAACCAAAGCTTTGTTGCATATAGTACTGTATTCTCATATGTATCTTTTAAATAGCAGTAATGCAATTGTAACTTTGTAACTCTTGAGTATTTTACCTTTTACTTATTATTATCGATTTTAATAAAAAGTCTTTAAGGCTATATCTGTCTCAGTGTGAGCTTCCTGTCATACCTCCGAGGGTCCTTTACAAATTCTGTGAAGCCTGATTCAGGACAAGAACTGTTATCTTCTGATCAAACAGAGTGGCGAGTCTAAACTCATACTAATTATTGTTATAATTATTATTATTATTAATAAAATAAAATAAAATTAATAAACTAAATTCCCATATTATCCAAATTAATATTATCAGTACACCCTAAATCAGGCTACATCAGCTACTTCAGAGGAGGGTGGTAAAATCCCCAATGAACAGTTATGGAAGAACTTGCCTTTGGGGTAAGTTTTTTTCCCTAACTTCCATTATTTAGTGGTTGGCTTATGTCCTAATGGATAAGGACTTATATCTCTTATATTTTTATCCTATCTAATGTAACTGTGGGCGTTCTAATTAACCATACAATAAAGGGACAGGGTTGCATTCTTTAAAAAAAAATATTGAAACATTTTTTGGGGGGGAGGAGAAACTTTTATTTTAAAGTTATGTGTAGATCTGAAAATAAGAACAATGGCCACACTGAGTTAAGTCCATTTATGGCTATTAGCCAGGATGGGTAAGGAATGGTGTCCCTAGCCTCTGTTTGTCAAGGGTGGTGATGGATAGTAGGAGAGAGATCACTTGATCATTACCTGTTAGGTTCACTCCTTCTGGGGCACCTGGCGTCGGCCACTGTAAGTAAACAGGATACTGGGCTGGATGGACCTTTGGTCTGACCCAGTATGGCCATTCTTATGCTCTTATGAGTTAGACCAAAGGTCCATCTAGCCCAATATCCTGTTTTCCAGCAGTGGCCAATGCCAAGTGCTTAGAGGGAACGAACAGAACAGGCAATCATCAAATGATCCATGACCTGTCATCTACTCCCAACTTCTGGCTGTCAGAGTTTAGGGACACACACACATTATAGGGTTGCATTCTTGACCTTCTTAACTAATAGCCATTATTGATCCTATCCTCCATGAGTTTGTCAAATTGCCTGTTATAGCTTTGGCCTTTACAGCTCCCCTGGCAATGAGTTCCAAAGGCTGACCACAGTGTGTGAAGAAGTATTTCCTACAGTTTGTTTTAAACTGCTGCCTATTAATTTCATTGGGTGACCCTTGGTTTTTGTGTTATGTGAAAGAGTAAATAGAACTCCTTTTTCACTTTCTCCACACCATTCTTGATTTTATAGATCTCTTTCATATTCCCCCTTAGTCGTCTCTTTTCTAACCTGAAAACTCCCAGTCCTTTTAATCTCTCCACATATGGACGCTGTTCCATACCCTCATTCATTTTGCTTGCTCTTCTCCAGGCCTTTTCCAACTCTAGTATATCTTTTTTTGAGATGGGGCAACCAAAAGCTTTAGGTGTGATCCCCAGCTTATATAGACATACTCACATTAGTTCTTATCAAGCTAGCCTACTCAAAATAGTAGAGTAGCCAGGGTAGTACAGTGAGTGGTGGAATGGGCTAGCTGTAAGGAGTACAAACCACCTGCACTTGTGGATACAGCACAACTAGCCCCTGCCACCATGTCTACTCTATTATTTTTAGCCTTCTATCTCAATGAGAGCTGGTGTGGAGAATGTCTATGTCAGCTGGGAATCACATCCCTAGATTGTAGCATAGATGTAGCCTTTGAGGGGGTAGAGTGGATTTTTTTCTTAGTGTGAGTTTGATTTCAGGGTATACTTCAAGTTAGCCTTCAGAGCACTGGTATCAAACCACCCAAATAAATGAGCAAGAGAATATATATCCACAATCCTCAGATAATTAAGGACAGGAAAGTTTAGTGTATTGTTTAGCGAAAACTAAAATTTTAGTTCCTTGGTTTGATATACAGTATTGATTTCTGTTTGGGAGTTTTATCCTTTTACTTTACTGTTAGATATACTGACATCATTGAGAAATGACATGACTCATATTTTCTGTATATATATTTTTAATATACTTTATCTCTGTATAAACTGTAGAAATTTTTTCTAGGATGCTGGGTTTACTTTTACAATGATTCAATCTTAGCTTCTTACGACTGGTTCTAAATAATATCTCTTAGTTATGAAAGAACAAACAAGTCTTTGATTCCTATGAGAAATGTTTATCCAGTAGAAGTTTGTCAGCTTGTTTTTACTCTTCTCTTCTTTGAAAGTATTAAAAAATATAAAACCACCCACACACATTCAGATTGAGCATAAAAAGACAGTAGTGGGCGGGTATGATTCTCCAGCACCTTACACCTTGTGTAGTTGTTTATCTATGCAATGTGGGTGTAAATGCAACACAATCAGAAAGACAGCATTTTATATTCACTTTGCACAACCATAAATTACTATGCAATATGCAAGGCAGTGGGGAATCCAGTCCAAACTATTATTTTAAGAGCTTTTGACTGAACATAGGCAAGAGATGGTTTACAATCACAAGACATTTGGAAGAATGTTACAGGAAAACAACAGCAACAGGAAAACTCAATACATTTCAACATAAAAATGGATTAGTAAGGTATAAAGAATTATAAATGTGACTGCATTAGCTGCACCTGTTTATCAGTCAACATGACTGACCAAAGGTATTCCCGATTACAAAATGGTAACCAACCATGGTATACCATGACCAGTGTATCCCACACCCAGTACCAACTGCCCAAAGAAGAGCTGTAAGAATTATACCATTGAGCTTAAATATCAAGGCTGGCAGCAGATAGGAGAAAGTACAGAAGAGGCTGAATTTTTGACAGGTGTACATTATTTACTATAAATAAAACAGGAGACAGTGAGCAAAGAGTCAGACTGTTCTGTCTAAATACCTGCTCCTGGAAAATGAGTGCTCTAAGGCACTTTCACTGCATGTGTTTAGAAATGCCAACTGGTAAATTATACTGTAAGTATTTTAAAATAAATAGTATAATGCATCCAACAAAGTGGGTATTTACCCACGAAAGCTCATGCTCCAGTACATCTGTTAGTCTATAACGTGCCGCAGGACTCTTTGCTGCTTTTAAAATAAATAACTTTGTTTAAGATCTCAGACCCCTGACAGCATACATCAGAAGATTTATGATAAAACCCTCTCTTCACAGCCTCCTAATAACAATCAATTTATTCCATGTGGCCCTGTCTACTCTAGGGACATTTGTACAGAACTTCCTACCATTGCTAACACCAGTTCAGCTTCTGTAACGTAGGAAACATTGGAGCCCTAGTGTAGAACTGTTGCTGCTGTTCAAACCACAGCAGAGTGTCTGCAACTCCCATTAACCTCAGTGTGCATCACATGGAAGGAGTGACTTACTTTACTCTGAATATTAATGTATAGATCTCAGGAAAATTTTGCCCATAAAATTATGAGTAAATATTATATAACTAAATATTGTAGTTGAACATTAGTTCATCCTTTATGTGACAAAAGTTGAGTTCAGGATTCTCTGTTTCCTATGCAGGGGTCAAGCTTTCACCAATTCCTTCGGGGAAAAAAAGGAGAAGAAATATAGCTCCCTGCATTTTTGGAACATTTCCAAATTAGGTTTCATTGACACATTGGTAAAAACACCAGAAACCTTTAGAGTCTTGTTTACAGCAAGGATCCTGCTAGCACTATGCTTAATAGTCATGTTGGTGAGAACTTTTGACCCACACTGCAGACAAGATTATGGAGACTGAAGATTCTTCTGTTGAATTAAACATCAAAACTCCCATTTTAGGAATGAACACAGTATTGTAGGAATGAACACAGTATTGGTTCCCAAAGGCGTTCAGCCACTTTTACATTATTCACTTCTGCTAGCATAGCTATGTCAATCATATGTGTTATGAGGTCTTATCCTTGACCAGCACAGCGCTGCTAGCAAAAGCCCCTAGTGTAGATGCAGTTATATCAGCAAAGCTGGTTTTGCCAGTACTATAGTTTATTTCACTGGGGGAGGAGGGGCAGGGGGCAAAAGTAGGGAGTTGCAATAAGCTACACTGGCAAAGTGTAGTTTTGCTGGAATCACTGTATCTATACTCTTAGCACTTTGCCGGTACAGTATCCTGATAGAACTATACCAACAAAGCATTCCTAGTGCACACATGACATGGCCTTAGTGCTTTCAGTTGTTACACAGAACTGAATGCTTGTAACTGAATTATAACAGTGAATCGAATGCTTGACTATAGTTTTGCAAAACAAGAAGACTTTCAGCTGCACTTTAGATTTTATTCGTGCTTTTAAGCATACATTGATATTCTGTTTAATCTGTCTGGATCTTTAAGTTATACAATTGATTGAAACACTGGAATTTTCCTTTAGACATGAAGAGATGCCATGAATTTCTGTACAACTCTGACACATGGGCAGAATACATACATCTTTCACCACATTCTGGGGAGAAATGTTCTTCTCTTCCCCAAAGTCTCTCCCTCCATTCAGGCAAAAAATAAATGACTACTACTGGATTGTTCAAATATAATTTCTTGTTACACTCTCTGGACCTACAAGGCAATATTAAACATAGCAATCCACAATTTAAGATTATTACAGTTTCCCAGATAAAGCAGGTAATTAATTCCCTAAGGGGACTCATGAGGCTGTGCTTTGCTATAATCATGTTAGTTTTCTGACTGCTTAGAGAAGGCACTAAAAATTGGATAAGCACAATAATAGAATGCCAGTATGATTCTATGAAGTGACATGTTATACCTGCTAATCATCTGTTAATTTCATGCTGGACATCATTGTTCAAGATATAATAATTGTATTACGTATTTGCAAACTACATAATAAAACTCTGTGTAGATTGGGGCTGAAAGAACCATGTCTAGAGCTGCTTACGACAGAAGAATTCATGTAACCACTTAAGAATTATTGGAGATTTACATTTTTTGCCATGCAATACTAAGTTATCCGATTTCCCAGCTACAAAAGTTCAAACCTAGGCATAATTGCCATTGACAGAATTGCAATTACTGAATTATGAGAATTAGTGAGTTAAATAAACACTCATAATAAATAGCTAAGGATAAAGCATAAGAAAATGTATTTTGATCATCTGTTTTTACAACAGTAGTTTAATTATTTGCAATAATAAATCACAACATATTGTAATTTAATAAGAATAATGATATTTTAGCAATATTATCTCACCATATTAATCTACTATTTAAGATCTTTGCTGAGAAATGGTCCAATTGTCTATATTTTTATGCAAATTATAAAGCCTGCAGAAAAACAAGCTGAGCATCAAAGTTTCTACTGTATGTCATTTTTTCAAAATAATCATTTAAGTTTTTTATATCTTTATAAGTACTTTGAGGAGCTGAACTAAAAATAGTACTGAACATTTCAAATGTTAGCTGTTTTTGACATGTACACATCATCATTTTCTATTGAAAATAGGATTTTTAATTGTTTTTGAATGAGTAATTTTCATTTATTCACATAATGCAATACAACAACAAAAAAAGCTTTTTGTCTTACATACTATACAATGCTGTAGCACAACTCATTTCCTGGAAGATCAGTTTTCACTAAGTAACCAAAGCTCATCTTCTGACTTGCAGTAAATGGATGTTCACAAGCTAATTTTGCTGATGAAAGATGATGCATCGGAGCTTAAAATGGAGCCAGGATTGTTCCTAGGTTCAGTTATGCTAGCACCACGTTTATGGAAATAGCAATTCTCCTGCTTTTGATTGCACTTTTAAAATGCAAGTACCAAATTTTATTTCACTGTACCTGCTGCTTCCATTGCATAATAAAAAAGGTGTCAATGCTACACTGTAAAAAGTCATCCATTTTCTAAAGCAGGTCAAATTAAAGGAGGACTAAAGATAAATCACAGACAAAGCTAACAAAATTAAATTATTAAGAGAAAGAATATCAAGTTTCAACAACCATACAAAAATTAACTGAAAAAAATAGTATAACCAGATTTATAAAAAATATTTTCAATAGACATGGTAGTGCAGGAATAGAGCATAAGAACAATGTAAGCAGATTGCCTGCTGGCTCCCTGAACTCTTGCTCAACCTCCCATCAGCAACATTAGTGGAAAGATACATCATCTAGTAACTTGGGGTTTTCTGTAATTAGTAAGTACATAAACCTTCTGATAATACTAAAAATCATCCTCATTCTCAAGAAGTGACAGGTTATATGAGCAAACCAATATTATAAACAATAAACTTTCCATTTTCCCAAACCACATTTTGGTGAAATTTTGGGTTTGTTTTGTTGTGTTTTTTGTTTTTTTAAAGGAGATTCTCAGCTGATTTTTGCTTTTGGAAGGGAAGTTGTTTGACAACCTTAGTTTTAGATAGAAAATGTAAAGGTTGTTTGTTTGCCTAGAAAGGTGGGTTCCCAACTTCCCACTCCACTCAACATTGCATCTGTATCAGTTATTGTCCAGAACTCTTCTCATACCACTTCCTGGGGATTCCTTTCATTCACAAGTAAAAATCGCAGCAAGCAAACAGCCTAATCTAAGTTTTCACTGAATAAGTAAAGGTATATCTACACTGCAAATAAACACTTGTCTGGCCCATGGCAGCTGACTGAAGCTCATAGGGCTCAGGCTGCAGGATATAAAGTTGTAGTGTAGACGTCTGGGCTCAGCAGAATACCAGGTTCTGGGACCCCAGAAGGCTATCCATGTGAGAGGATACCATAACATCATCTGGAAGGTGGGCCCCAACTGTGGGATCATTTCCCTCTGCGCCTGCTTGATGCTCTCCTTCCCTGAGACTGTCATTCTCCTCGAAGGCACAGAAGCTATCAGACTGGGGGTGGAATTGCTCTATTGTCTCTCTGAAAGCCTCCTCTATGTCCCTCTGTCTCCCTTAGCTCCTGCAATTCAGCTACTCGGGTCTCAAGAGCCTGTATTCAGTCTGAGGGCCAGAAGTTGCTTGCACAAATGCTCACATATACCACTTCCCCACAAGGCAGGTAACCCTACATGCTGCATTCAGTGCAATAAACTGGATAGCTCCCACTCTGCTGCTGGACTTCTACCTGAATTGTTTTTACTTTTTCAGGGTGGTTTTGTTTGTTTTTTTTTTCTTTGGTTTTTGCTTTTTTTTGGTGGTGGGGGGAGTGCTATTGGCTTTGGTTTAGAGTATATTTGTTAGGTGTTTCTGCCTCTTGCACTCCCTAATTCTCCTGTTTGATAGTTCCTCTGGTGGCTTAGAAGCTGCTTTTTAAAAGCCCGTTTTTTGGGAGTTAGCCCCCGCCCTGGTCAAGGGATTTTACAAGGATTAGGGATCAAAGGATAGCAAGATTTCAGCCTAGCTTAGCAGGTAACTTGGCTGAGCACACAGCCCCTGGAACAGACAAGCAAGCACATAAATTAGGAGACAACAAACTAACCCCAAGGTTTAAGTAGTCTCCCATTTCACCTTCCAGAATTTCCTTGCAAAGCATCCCTGTTTGCTAACCCTTCCTCTGTTTCTGGAAAAATATATATCTTGTCAAATTAACCTGATTTCTTTTTTTTTTAAATAAAGATAACATTGTTATAGCCTATTTAGACTGCTGTAAGGCATTTGACATTTTGATTAAGAAAATAGATTGATACAAAATCAGCATGGAACAAATCAAATTCTGGCTAACAGGTCTCAAAATGCAATTGTAAATGGGGAATCTCTATCAAGAGGTATGTTTCTAGTAGGATTCAGCCCTATGTTATGGAACATTTTTATCAATGACCTGGAAGTAAACAAAGTCATTAATGATAAAGCCTGTAGGTGACACAAAGACTAGAGGGAGTGGTAAATAATGGAGGTGACAGGACACAGATACAAAGTGATCTGGATAACTTGGTAAACTGAGCAAAAGCAAACAATATGTGCTTCAATACAACCAAACAGCAAGTCATATACCTGGGAATGAAGAAACAGGTCATATTTAGAAGATGGGGGACTCTATCCTGGGAAGCAGTGACTGACAGAGACATGGAGGGATAATCAGCTGAACTATGATGGATAATCCTCTGAACCATGAATCTATAAACATTGTTCTTATTTGATTGTTAGGGCCTAAAGGCTTGTAGAGAGGTGAATCAGGGCTTCCCTCCTTTCCAATGGTACCAAACTGGGGCAATCTGTTCAGGAAACAAGGCTTGACAGGGTTGTCCTTATCTGGAGAATGAATTTCAAGACTTGGTGCAGAACAGGCTTGCTACAGAAAAACAGAGTCCTGCCTCTTATTGTCCTTTTAGCTTTGCTGGGAGTGGAGTGGAGTCTAGAAACTTTTAATATGCCGGCTTCTCTACCAGTCACTCAGTTTTGTAGAAGAAGGAGCACAGGCCCCTACTTGAAGGAATTGAATTGTATATAGAACTTGGGAAACTAGATCACTGAAAACTCAAGAAAAAGAGATGTATATGTATTCTATTGGCTGTTGGTAATACATACCCTAGTTGTTCAAGAAATGCTCTATCTCCCCTCCTTTATCTTTCCTTTTTTATGGTGGGCGTAGCAGCCTGACTTGCAGTGCTGATGATATGACCTAAGCATTCTCCTGTCTAGAGAGGTTCTCTGCTACTTTTTATGCTCCTCATAAAACAAACAAAGAAACCTCAACCTGTTAAGGCGGATAGGGTGTGTAGACAGAATAGCTCTGGACATCTCTAAGTGAGGGAACATCTACAATGCAGCTGACAAATCTACCCCATTAACACTTACCAGGCAATTGGTAGCTAAACAGCCACACAAAACTATCACTTTTGACATCTTCTTCTGTTTCAGCACATTAATTTTCCACATGCGATAGTCCATCACCAGCTGAGTCAGCACTGATTTATCTGCTCCAGTGTTTCCTTCATCTTTAGCTCAATGCTGGCTGAGTGCTGCACTGCTGGCTCTGGAGCAAATGTGGATAGAAGGTGAGGAAAAATTCTGATAAATGTCCCCTATCAATACCTGGAACAAAGGACATGTGACTTTCTCACACACAGAAAATTTCCAGACTGGATCAGCCCAAGGTCCATCTAGTCCAGTATTCTTTCTCTGACAATGGGAAATACCAGATATTTCTGAGGAAGATGTAAGACCTTCAGTAGGCAGATTTGGGATAATCTGTCTCACATATTAGGTCTCATACTGGTCTCAGAGAAAGATTGGTTTGCAGCCTGAAGCATGAGGTTTAACGTCTTTTCCAAAATTTGGTATATTGTATTATGATAACCCTGAATATTCTTGTTGTTCATATAAATGTTCATCGCCTTTTTTAATTATACTAAGTTTCAGGCCTCAATGACTTCCTGTGGCATAGAGCAGCGTTTCCCAAACTTGGGACGTCACTAGTGCAGGGAAAGCCCCTGGCAGGCCAGGACTGTTTGTTTGCCTGCCGCATCCACAGGTTCTGTCAATCATAGCTCCCACGAGCCGTGGTTCGCTGTTCCAGGCCAATGGGAGCTGCTGGAAGCGGTGTGGGCCAAGGGACGTACTGGTGGCTCACTTGCCTCAGGCCTAATGTCCCTACTGGACCCCAGTGCCCCTTACCTCAAGATTCTGCCCCAGCAGTCCCCACGCTCTGAGGACTCCCTCTAAACCTATCTTGCCTCAGTGGCTACTGCTAGTCATCATCTAGGCCCCACTCACTGGGGCAGACTGAAGTCTGTAAAGGCCACTCATCATTGGCAAGGGGGTCGGACCAGCTGCCTCTGCCTAAGCCTGGGCTGCACCTCTGCAACCCCTATATCAGCTTGGCCTTTAGCAAGGCCCGCAGCCTGGGAATTTGTCAGGCTGGAGCTCCCCAGCTGCTCTTGCCTTTCCCCAGCCCTGCTCTACTCACTGTACCCTGGCTCCCAGGCAATCCAGTCCTTCTCCCTCCAAAGCTGGAGAGATACTCCTCCAGTTTCTGGCCCACAGCCCTCTTATCAGGGCCAGCTGGGTCCTCATTGAGCTCTGGCTGCTTCCCCAGTTAGCCTAGCTTGGCTGCTTTTAACCCCTGCCTATCGAAGTGGGGCAGTAGCCCCTCTACACATTTATATACATAAACATTTATATTTTATTCTTGACTATTTCTATTTAACTCCTTAATCTAACATCTTGCTGATTTTACAGAATTTACCTTATCTTTCTTACCCTTTGCTTGCTTATGTTCAGTTTTAATTTGCATCCTATCCATTCTGCATTTGTTTCCCTAAACAATTAATGTAGTGTAATGACTATAATTTTATGGACTAGACTAGATGCTTATTCATGAAGAACTGACCCAAGCCACTAGCAAAATGATCACAAATAAAATTGACTACTGTGAAACACAGCCAGGATCATCTTGCTTGTGTAAGACATTAAATATGAAATTCACTGTTATTGACAAAAGTGAAACAAATGTGCACAACTCATGTACAAACTGGTCCCACTCACCTGCCCCCACTGACACACAGATTATATTCAAAATGAGAGATGGTACAAACCTGACAGTTTTCAGAATGTTTTGAGTTCTTCCTCCAGTGACACTGTACTTGACTTATTCCTTTGCAGAGCAATAACCTATGGTTTATGTAAAGGAGAGCACAGAAGGATCTTAATTTTAACCTTTATTTTCTCCAATATAATATAGAGTAGCAATAGTTTGCTGTAATGTTGTCCTTTTAGTATGGCTTATTTGTATGGGCTGGATATTCTACCCAGAAGGTTTTCAAAGCAGTGCACAGAAGGTAAGCACACAAATCACATTCACAAGTAAGGGGCATTGTGGACATATTTTACCTCCTATTTAGTGCCTTGGAAATGGATTTTATAAGGAGCAATGAATGATCTGTATTCTATTATTTTTAAAACAAGAAACAAAAGAGAGTAAATAACATATTTTTAAAAAAGTAGAATAAGACCACTGGCGATTGCAGCAGTGGCCATTTTACTGAACTAATGAAATGAGCCAGGCTGTAAACCAGCTCACTGCTATACAAGGTGCCCCTTAAGAGTGGAAGTGATTACACAAGCCTTTATGATCCCTCAGCAAATAGGAACACTGTGATGACCCCATAAACAAGAGGAGCTCAATGGCAATGGCCACTCTTTAATAAGCAGCCTAATATTTCTGAGGATCTAATTAGACACTTGACAATTAGCTGTTAAAGCACAACAAGGAGGCAACATACATTGCTCAGCACCAGGACTGGCTCCAGGCATCAGCGGAGGAAGCACGTGCCTGGGGCGGCATATGCTAAGGGACGGCATTCCGTCCATTCTTGGGGTGGCATGGTCCAGGCAGCCTTTTTTTTTTTTTTGCTTGGGGCGACAAAAATGGTAGAGCTGGCCCTGCTCAACACCCTATAGCATCAGCTGCTTTAACCTCAAAAGTAGGTATTTGTGCTCTTGCACGGATTAGCTCATGGTCTATCACTGCAGGGCTGCATGAGCAGCATCATTTGCTTTTATACATTTTGAATTGCTTGACTCACTAAAGCAATAACCAACAAACACAAAACATCTTGGTTTAAATTTTGCAAGCTAAAACTGATATCTGACCTTTAGATACACAAATGGCTTAGGGACAACATAGAGAGGTATCTGAATGGTCGAAGTTACTGGGGTTGGTGATAAGTCTCATTACAGGGACCAGGCAAATTAACACCACCCTAGTCACACCCTGCTTGGGGCTCTATTCCTAAAAAATTAATTGTATTGGATTGGATGGAGTGAAAGACTCAGGCCAGAAGGATATAAGAGGGTAGCGGAAGGCAGGTATACCAGCCTCAGAATGAGCAGGTCCCTGTTCCCTGGATAGCCAAACGGGTTATTCCAGGCCAATCAATACACCTGATGCCAATTTAACCAGTTAAGGTTGTTAGGCTAATGCTGGCACCTGACCTCAGTTAACTGACAAAGAGTCAGCTAAGGCTGTTAGGCTAATGGAGACAGCTGGAACCAATTAAGGTCCCACTTATACTGCGTTAAAAGCTCTCCTTTCCAGTCCTCTCAAGAGGAGCCCAGGTGAAAGGAGCTGGAGGAGAGAAAGCATTAGTGATCCCTGAGGTAAGGGTGAAGCCTGGAAAAGGGGACCATGGAGAAGTGGCCCAGGGAATCAAAGCAGCATCAGTGGAGGAGGGAAGCTGCCAACAGCTGCTATCATTAGGGTCCCTGGGCTGGAACCCAGAGTAGAGGGTGGGCCTGGGTTCCCCCCTTTCCGCGCCCCCCTGCCATGATCTACAGAGATCCCTTGGAGAGGGGAAACAGACTTTGGTCCAGGCAGGAGACCAAACTGCCAAAAGAGTTGTAAGGAGCAACAGAGACTGTGGGTATTCCACCTTCCCACCTCCCATACTGGCCTGTGATGAAAGTAGCTCAATAAGCTGTAACCTTTGCTGCCATACTGGGAAAGGGAGGTCCTATTAAGGGCCTTAGCAAGCTTCTGAGGCCACTGTATCTGCCAGGAAGTGTGGGACCCACCAATACAGGCTTGGAACTTTGTCACTATATATATTTAAGTGCCCTTAGTAGCTTTTAAAATATTTGCCCTTTACTTTTCGAGTAACAGAAATGTTCCTAGCCTGCATGATTACTAACAACCAACTGTCCGCCTGCCAAATTTGATAGAAAAAAAAATCTGAAATATGGCATGTTTCTCTCTCTTTTTTTACAATAAAGAGGCCTGCTTATATGTTAAACTAATTGCCATGCTGTCTGGAGTAGCCCATGACTCTGAGTGCCTCAGAGCAGACTGTCAGAAAACAAGGCAGATACCCTAAACTGGTAGCGTTTTCCATAATTGGATTTCATCAAGCCAGTGACAAATGTGAACTCCTGGATCACTATATCAGGCTTACCATGGAGGCACAGACAGTCCTCTTAGACTCTCCAGTCTGTCTTGACAACTGGACTTTGTGGTTAAATGGTTACTTACACCAAAAATCACACCATATTTAGGTTACTTCTGATCCCAAGAGACTAGTCACTTACCTCAGGTCAATTGGTACTCTAGATCTTTACAATCAATGACAATGCTGGTAGCCAATTCTACAGTAAACTAACTAAAGGTTTATTAGCTAAGAAAAAGAAATGAGAGCTGTTGAAATTTTAAAGCAGGTTAAATATATGCACAGGTAAGTCACACTCTGTAATTCCAAGTGGTGGAAGTGATGCAATAAACTGTCAGTTTCTCAAAAGTCTTTTCAGGGTACCCAGACTATTTCTGGGGATTTCAACTTTGCATCTGATACACTTCCCTGTAAGAGTCCAAACAATCCAGAGATCTAGGATCTTTCCTTGAATCCATACTTATAGCATCTATTCACAGAAAACTAGCTGACAGTATTACTACCCACATGGGCTTTTTCTTTGATGACAGACACCGAGGAATGCATTTTGAGTCTTTGACCTCTGATCATCACACACAATGACCACTTGTTTTGAAATTTGCCCTTTTCTATTAAAGTTCTTTATTTGCATTCCACATGACTTCTTCCTCCTTTGATGTGTTATTTAGTTACTCATTATAATGGGATACAGATAAATGAAAGCAATGCAAGCAACATCCCACTTGTCTTCATGAAGTTTATATATCCAATACACTCATATATTTAACAATCACTTTAATCTATACTAATACACAAGTAAATTGGTGTGGGTCTCTGGCATGAGCTGACACCCAGTCTGCCAGCATCACATGATAGAATTATGAAAATAAAACCAAGTCAAAGAATTTTGGCATTTCATTGGGTACATTCTTTCTGCCTTCATTTGCCAGATTGTAAAACAATCGTAGGCATAGCTGTCTACTCATAGAGGCATTGTGACAATCACTGTTTGGAAGTTGTTTGAGATGCAGGGGTAAGATACAGTATAATTACAAGTTCTAAAAGTAGTTCCTAAACTAGTTTTCTGAGGTATAGGGAACAGGAGAGTGTGATGGTGTCAGTGCTTGTTATAGAGCTGCAACATGCTTCCTCTGGTTTGCAATGGCATCATTCTTGTTTTTAGAAGGCTGGAGAAGGAAAAGGAATCAGGCAGAATCATTATCATCCTTTTCCAGGTAAGAAATGGCATTGGAGTGTAGAAAACAAGTACCAATCTAGGCTTCACTTGACAAGCTTCCTCCCAGAAATAACTCCTCCAACATACTGGTAAAATGTAGATAACACCCACGGGGAAACTGTTACAGAGAACTTCAATCTCTTATTTTATTATGAAAAATATAATAGGATTTGGAAATGATTTTTTCTCAGACTGAATGCTGCATGGGTTATTTGTATTCACTTCAAGCAGTCAGTGAGGATAGGTTACCATTTTTTTCATTTGAGGTCTAATCCTGTAAGATTCTCAGTCAACTTAACTCCCACTGAGCTCTGGGTGATATGATAAACTGCCATAAACAGGTGTTGCTACACTGAAGTCAGTTAAACTAGGCCAATATTGCTGATATTTAAAAATGTGCTGCTTTTAATCCTTCCTGAAACAAAAAAATGCAGTGGTGCAGGGGTATTCTTAAAAAGTTGCCCAAACAATTTCATACCTGAAAAATTGTTTGGCTTGGATTCTATTCAAGAAATAGACAATGGGTTAATCTTTAGCTTATTCAGTCCTGTTTGACTATCTCTCGAAATTGCCAACCTTAAGAGTTCAAAAATCATGTGTTGCCCCCCTCCCCCAATTTTTTGATTGGCTACAGAATCATGAGGTACTACATAGTAGATTTGGAATAGAATCATAGAACTGGAAGAGACCTTGAGAGGTCATCTAGTCCAGTCCCCTGCACTTGTGGCAGGACTAATTATCTAGACCATCCCTGACAGATGTTCGTCTAACCTGCTCTTAAATATCTCCAATGATGGAGGCTCCTCAACCACCCTAGGCAATTTATTCTAGTGCTTAACCACCCTGGCAGTTAGGAAGTTTTCCTTAATGTCCAACCTAAACCTCCCTTCCTGCATTTTAAGCCCATTCATTCTTGTCCTAGCCTCAGAGGTTAAGAAAAACAATTTTTCTTCCTCCTCCTTGTAACAACCTTTGCATACTTGAAAACTGTTATGTCCCCTCTCAGGCTTCTCTTTTCCCAGATTAAACAAACCCAATTTTTTTCAATCTTCCCTCATAGATCATGTTTTCTAGACCTTTAATCACTTGGTTGCTCTTCTCTGGATTAACTCCAATTTGTCCAAATCCTTCCTGAAATGTGGTGCCCAGAACTGGACACAATACTCCAGTTGAGGCCTAATCAGAGCAGAGCAGAAGAATTACTTCTCGTATCTTGCTTACAACACTCCTGCTAATACATCCCAGAATTATAGCTGTTTTTTTCCAACTGCTTTACACTGTTAACTCATATTTCACTTGTGGTCCACTGTGACCCCAGATCCCTTTCTGCAGTACTCCTTCCTAGGCAGTCATTTCCCATTTTGTATGTGTGCAACTGATTGTGGGAGGTTTGTGTGACTATGAACCGCAAACTTTGGCCCTCAGCATCCTGAATAACCATTTTCTTTCTGCAAGTTAGCTATTTAAACTCAGTCTAAAGCAGAATCAAAGTAGTCTAGAAATTTATTAATCACATTATAATTAACAGTCTCAAAACAAACATTTTTGAAGGTCAAGTGAAATAACTTCACGCATTTGCTTTTTATCAACAGCAGTGAAGATTCTGACTAAATTCTAATATTGCATTTATAGGGGAAATACAATAGTCTGAACTCAGATTGCCTACAGCTCAGCACTGTACTCTGTTGTAAATAACCATAAATCTGATTATCAGTGGTCCCTACCACAATATTAGATACACTGGAGAAAATGGATATGGTCTGTAATTGCCAGGATTCTGGCTATTTCTGGATTTATGTTATGGAATGACTTTTACTATTTGTGGTTACTTGGGGAAAAGATTAATGATATAAGTTAATAAAGAAACAATATACTTAGCTCCATATCTGAAAAGTTTTTCAATATGTTCAAGATGATCACTAGATTTGCAACAGGGACTTAATGCCTTCAATTCCCCAACAACAAATATGTTTCAAATGTCAAAAAATCCACTAAGTAAGTGTAAAGTTATTGAGAATTATTAAAAAGGTGTATTATTATTTGAAATATTATCAGGATTAGCTGCTTCTCTCCAACAGATTAAAAATAAATTTTTGAAGCTCCACACAACTTTTCAGCTTTTGGAATGGGGGAGGGTTTGGGGAGGGGATCCCTGCTGATGCAGTCATTTTCTGTGGGACGAAGGGCAAACATTCCCATAAAGATTGTAGGGGTGTCATGCTTCTGCTTATTTTCCCGATAGATTAATTAAAAGAAATCATAGTAATAACTTCAGGTGAATTAAAAAAGCTCCCACCACAGACTAAAAGTATTGAAACCATTGGGAGTTATCCAAATCCTGGAGCTGCAGAATTGGACCCAGAGGAGAGTACTGTTGTATGACTCATATATACATAGGACTGGCGGGTTGCAAATGGTTATGACAATATCAGCCATTGGAATAGCATACTGATTTTGCTCAGACTTATTGTATTTTCACTCTTATCGAATCATAAGACATTTTATAGGTCTGCTAACCACAGTTAAATATAATGCACAAGAAAAATCTCCTCCTCCCTACTTGACTGCAGGAATTTGTAAGCATACTGCTAAGAAATTCTAATATACAATTTCCAGATAGAAATGACTCATTACCTAAGGCCACCTCTATACTACACATTATGTCCACCTAAATTACAACAGCATTCGCTGCCATAGTTATTATATTGCTTGGGCATGTCCACACTTTGCTCGATGTGTTGGCAAAGCGCATCCTCACCAGGAGCACTTATATTGGTGGGTGTACAGGGTGGGACATTGTGGGACAGGTCCTGGAAGCCAGTAAGAGTCAATGTAAGCAACACAGTGTCTACATGGTGATTACATCAACCTAATTACATCAACCATGACTCTATGCTGCTCGGGGAGGTGGTATTCCTAAGTCAGTGTAGCAGGGCACTTAATTTGATGAGAGCCAAATTTAAGTGATGATGCCTCCACAGCTAGATTGACCTAAACTGCCTTGCATTGATCTAGCCATGTAGTGTAGATCAGGTCTAAGTCAGCCCTTGCATTTCCGTAACCAACCTAGGTTTGCTACCGACTGTATATTCTAGTGTTTGTCCACTCTAGTCCCACATGATTTCACCATTTTTTCAAAGGAAAGTTATTCCACAGCATAGTACATTTCACTATATGCCTCTTAAATTTCTCCTTTTGTTTAGTTGTATTCTTGTATCTTTTTTCTTCTCACTAAGTAAGTCTCTTCCCTCCATTTTATTTAAACCCTTGAAGTATTTGTTGGTTTTTCATGTCTCCCGTTTATTCAAACTACACCTCTTCTAATCTTTTTTCAAAGCAGTCCCACCAGCTGTCTGATCACTTTTGTGCTCTCCATGAATTCTCTCAGATTAATTTATCTAGTTGAAGGAAGTCGAAGGAAGATATGTTTACAATGGGTGAAATATGGGTGAAGGTGAATTTTAGTGGTTAGCAGAACTTATTATTATTATTATTATTATTATTATTAATTGGTGCAGAGTAAAGGTAATTTGATCGTACACGCACATGGAATGTGCTGAGCAGAATATTTCTTTCTAGGAGAAGGGCATCTGATGAAATTTCCCACAGAAGATCCTGATAGTCCTTTTTGTTCAGGTATGCATTGGCTGTGGAATTCCTATACTTTATTACTCAGTGCCATTTGGTCTTGCAGAAGCAGACAGTCAGCAAGAAGGAAGACAGGACTCTGTGTAAAAAAGAAAGAAAGACAGAAGAAGAAAAACAGAATGTATGAGTGAAGATATGGAATTATATAGCATAAAGAAAAGAGAGATTAAAAAAGCGTAGGCTGAAAAACAGATAAATTCATTCCAGATTCTAGGAATATAGCAATGACCATACTGGATCATACCTGTTGGCCACCCAATCTAGTATCCTGCCTGACAGCAGACAGTACCGGATGCTTCAGTGGACAGTGCAAGAAATGTTACAGTAGGCAGTTTATGGGACAACCTGTCCAAGGGAAGTTTTTTCCTCCTTTCCCTATCCATGTTTAGCAAAGGCTAAGCATTGGAAATGCTCTACTTTAGCAAGTGGCAGTATTTCTGTGAGGTTACACCAAGGGTTCCAGAACTTCGTAGAAGTGGTGGAGTCACCAATGCCAGAATGAGAGGGAGGGGAGGCAAGGGGGCCATATCCTCCACTTTTTAACGTGGCATAGATTAAGGGCAAAGCGATGCTGTAGCTAGGGTGACCATATGTCCTGATTTTATAGGGACAGTCCCAATTTGGGGTCTCTTTCTTATATAGCCTCCTATTACCCCCTACCCCATCCTGATTTTTTCACACTTGCTGTCTTGTCACCCTAGCTGTAGCCCACCCAAACTGCAAGCCTCAGCCAGGCATGGAGTGGCACCAGCAGGGGCTGCAATTCATGGCAGCATTACCCCCCCAAACTGCAAACCTAGGGCAGGTGCCGAGCGGCACTGGCAGAGGCTGTGCTTCATGGCAGGAAGCTGATAACAGTGATCCGCTCCTCTGATGTGAGGTGCAGCCCTTGCTGGGGCCACTTCGTGCCTGCCCAATGCTGCCCCCCAAACTGCATCCATGTTAAAAAGTGGAGTGGAGGCAGGGCACTCTGGACCCCTGGTTCCGGTACTGTTGGGTCTCTCTCACACACACACACCTTGTATATTAAAATAAAGACTCTAAGAATGGACATACTGGGTCAGACGAATGATCCATCTAGCCCAGTATCCTGTCTTCTGATAGTGACTGGTGCCAGATGCTTCAGAGGGAATGAAAAGAACTGGCCAATTTATTGACCAATCTATACACTGTCACCTAGTCCCAGCTTCTAAAGCATAAATTTGAATCTGAAGAAAAAAATACATAAATGGACCATTACATTTAAACAGGTGCTTACCAAAAAAAAATTTTTTAATTAATTTTTTTGTATTACCATAGCATTTAGTAGTCCTTGTGACAGATGTGATGAACACAGGCTGATCTGAGATTATTATAATTAACATTATGCAATATTATCTGCATGTTTGAGCCAGCCTTTGAAAGCATGACATTTCAAAGACTATTATACTGAGATGGGCAAGATGACATCAGCCTGTAGACTATTCAGAGATTTTTTGTATCAATACATGTTATTTGCATTTGTGAATTCCTGGCTCACTGGGGGTATTTCCTGTGGAATCTGGAATCTCTAGGGTGCATAGGCTTGCCAACCCTCCAGGATTGGCCTGGAGTCTTCAGGAATTAAAGATTACATTTTAATTAAAGATTATGTCATGCGAAGAAACCTCCAGGAATACGTCCAGCCAAAACTAGCAACCCTAAGGGGGTGATGAGTGCAAGATTTCAAGGCCGGTTATGCACATACCCAGCTTCCGATGCTTTACCCTCACTGGGGAAAAGTTCAGTGACTAGTTTTACCTGTATTCAAGGGGCTGGGAAACAGACTCAGACTCAGAGGCCTTTCATTTGATTCAACCAATCAACATGACCTTGGGTTCAAGAGGGAACCCCCCCACACACACACACACTCTGAAAGGATTGAAGGACTGGAACCTGCTAGGATCACCATAAAACTGGTGGCAACATGTAGCTGAATTTAAAAACCAGCCAAGGTGGGGCACGTGATCTTCCCTCATGACCGTCCACGTAACTCCTCCCTGCCCTCCCCCCAGCCTGGGGCTGCAACACTCTCCCTATCCCCTCCTCATGATCCATCCCATGTTACCTGTGTGGGTGCTCTGTCCTCCTCCTGCTTCACTGGAGACTTTGGGCCACTGGGCAGCCACATGCAGCTATAGTATAGGAAACTGCTCCCTGTAGGAAAATGCTATCTGTAGCAGTTACTGAATTTCTGCCCCTCCGAGCAGGAAAAAAAGCAGAACTCCCAGCCCCACCCCCTGCCTTTCCATGGAGTTGCATCTCCATCTGCGTACTATAGCAGCAACCCCGCCAGAGGACAAGGTTGATGGGACAGGATTTGGGCTTCTGCTCCTTTCCTGGATGGGAAGGGCAGTGAGGGAAGAAGCAGAGTGCCAGCAGCTCCTCTGATGACTGTACCATCCCCAACCCTGTCCTCCAATGGGGCTACTGCTGTGCAGATGGAGCCAGGGGAGAAGCAGTTCTGTGGAAGGGCAAGGGGCAGGGATTAGGGCAGTAAAGTTACACCAGAGAGGAGGTGTGGAGCCATCAGCTCCTCCTGCGTCTTTCCAATATGCTGTACTGGCTATAAATATCTTGCTGGTACAGTGTAGTGGAGCGTACCGGCCTATGTGCACTGTCACTGGTTCATAGCCATTGGTGAGAAAGCAGAGCACAGAAGATGGACCTTGGTCAAACCTTCTGAGATAATCACAGTGAAACTGTAGGCAGTGCCGCCTAACCCCCTGGCCTGGCAGGAGAAGATGTGGGTCCCTGATAGACAGAGGTGATGGCTAGAAGCCTGAGAAGGCAATACTGGAGCAGATCACAAAGGGTGCTTACACATGCAACCCAAATCTATCATCCTATTCATTGACCAAGACCCCATTGTGCTAGGTGCTGTAAAACATAAAACAAAAATACAGTCCCTAGTCCAACAAGCTTACCTTTTAAGAAAAGGAGAGTTTTGAGGAGGGATCTGAAGGTGGATAATGAGGTAGCTTTGCAGATGTTTACAGGGATCTCCTCCGAAGCATGAGAGGCTGCATAGAAGAGAGCACAGGTGCTTGTTTGTAAATTTAACAAGTGAGCCATGGAAGCTGGCAGTATGGGCAAACTGGAGGTAGGAGTTGCCAGCTAATGAGTTACTGACAGGTAATTCAGTTTTAGCACACTAGCTGGGCAGGAAGTCTTTACTAAGTTACATTGTTAATACTGTACTTGCCAAGGCTGATGTTTGAATGAAAATGATGAATTCCACAACCTGCATGGTGGCTGATTTTGTGATATGATTTATGAACTGCCTTTTTTGCATTATGTTATGTGATTGAAACATTTGATTTCTTGCTCTCTGCTGGGCTGAAACAAAAGTAGAATCTTGTTTACTATATAAGAGACAATTTTCTCTGTCTTGGATTATTATTAGGGAATGTTACTATTCTGGTTTTACCATAGAAAAGTCATCCTTCAGGTAAAGCTGCACAAAAGTTTAAAATTATGTTAAGCTTTGTTTCAAAGTAGCTTCCAGCTCTACCAGAGTAGTATGCAGAATTGTGCTCCGAAATCCAAGGTGTTGTTTGTTTTTTTTTAATGGAAAGTGTTAGACTGCTTCATGGTAGAAAATGTGAACAGGGTATAACCAATATTACCCCTGCCAATTCCTATGAGCCATTACACATGATCAACTGAGAAAAACCTTTGGCATATTGAACATTGGAAGAATAAATACACTTCAGTTAAAAATACTAAATATCAAAGTGGTGACTGTAATGGCTTATCTAATATTTCGTGCTATGAAAAGCTGCATTTAAAAAGATATAGATAAGTGTGCTGTAGAATTTCCAGTCTGCCATACCAGTATTGTAAAATTAGTGAATCATGCTGGGATTTGGATGGACTGGTCTACACTGATATACTGTCTATAAGAGTATTTGTTGGTAAACTTTGCTATAGTTCTTGACACTGTGATATCTGAGCACCTCATAGACCTTAAGGAATTTATCTTTACAACCTCTCTGTGAGCTAGAGAAGTAATTTACACATGGAGAACTGAGACAGAGATTAAGTCCCTGATCCTGCAATGAGCTATGAACAGGCACAAGATTCCACTCAGACAGAGTTCAAAGCAAGGTCACGGCCTAAGTGAATTGTTCTAATTCATGTAGGTCATCCCAAGTCCTAGTCCAGTACTTTAAACAGAAGGCCACCTTCCTACAGCACTTCCTGCACTTTCCTATGGGAGCAACTACTATTAATGTCAATGGAATTTCAGCAGAAAAGCTATATAATATGTAGTAGGGTGTCACATTCTAGATAAGAGATCCAACCTGCAGATAAGAGAGGTATTTTACTGTAAAGGAAGAATAGAGTAATAGAGTACAATGATTTTTTGTCTTCTGACATTGTTTAAACATAGGTATGAACGAGGAAATGCATTTGGTAGGAATTCTGGTGCCCTTAAAAATACAACTCAGTTCCTAGTAAATTTATGGAGATGCAAAGGCATTCACTGATGTCAATTGTTCTTGAATACCTGAATATTACTGTATTTTTTAATCATAGTCTGTGGAATGGGAGTGCTACTCTTTTGCTATTAAAGTGTGGATGACACTTTTATTAGCATTTAACTTTTGCTACTGTGCCGTGTTATAAAGAAAAAAAGGTATGAGAATTTAAGAAGCACTACAACTATCTTGGATGTCTAATCCCAAAATGTAAATGCATCAAAGACAAATATCTGAGAGTTCAAAAGTAAAAGTGTGATATACTGTATAAACAAGAAATCAAAGAGCCAAGCTAGATAAGTGTTAGCCATTAAAACAGCAAAGAAAAGAAAAGCACGATTAGAGGTAAATGGGCTCACCTTTTCGAGTTTATAAACTTCTGTACAAGAGCAATTTACACTTAACTGTCTTGCTCAGTTTGGCCACTGAGATGGACCTAATTCCATATTCCTTGAGGAAAACTGGATTAAAAACATATTGACGTTAACGGGATTATTTAGTGTGCACAGAATGCAGGATCAGACCTTAAAACTGGGACCACACTATGAAACTGGCAAGTGTCAGCACAGTTATCAGTATCATTTTAGATCTTGACTGAACATGATTTAGCTTTATGTGTAGACAAGGGCAAACCACATTCAGCTCTATTGCTGATAAGATGCTGGGTATTTTCCCTTGTCTACACTTAAATCTAGTTTTGTCAAGTTTATTGCTGAGAAATGTGATCAGATAGTTAAGTTTGACAGCACAAATACCAGGTATCATTGGCTGAGATAATTGGCCAAATACATCTCTGGTGTGACATCACAACACAAGAGCTTAAAATGGCCCTGTATCTTTATATGGCCTTGTCATCTTTTTCTAACTTATTTTTATTTTATTTTTGTACATGCAATAGCCCATTTTAAACCAGATGAAAATACAATTTGTGCACTAACCTTAATAAAGAATTATAAATGATAACACCAATCCTTATCATCACTCAGACAAGACTTTTAGCAAATGACTTTGCTGGACCATTAGTGAAATAATTCATTATTAAATCCAGGGGCTTCATCTGCCTTCAAGTTTTCTTGTAGTAAGGGCATGCTTCTTTTTGAAGATAATGATTAAGAAAACTTGAATGGAATCCCCAAGCAAAGGTTGGATCAAATGTGTGTAATTTACATTCCATGTTTGGTGCAGTAAGGTCATTCAAAAAATGAACAGGCTACAATTTGGTCTTATATGATCTAAAAAGCAGTGGGAGGTCTTTGTTAAAAAGAGATCCCCCAGAACAAGTACCAACATAGAATCTACGATGTAAGGACAAGGTAAAGGAAAGACAGCTGTTTTTAATATTTCTCTAGAAATGTCAAAAGCTGGAACAAACTATAAAATCTGGAAAAGTCTAGGTTAGAAAGAAAGAGAAACGATTTTTTTTTCATTTAAATTTTTCTCTCTGTCTCACTCTATTTTTCTTGCTCCTCTAATTGCTCCAGCTAAAAATATCTTCAGCTGTGAAGATGTCTCCTCATCTAATCCCCTTAAAAACACTGGAAACTGCAATTGGCTCTCTGCAGGCAGAACTCTGCATGTTCACTGAAGATCCACAGAAACTGAGGGCTCTGCCTGCACAGATACAGGTCTTCATTACTGGACCAAACAAATTTCAGTTTCCTTTTGGGGAAACAGGAAGTTTCCTGTTGACTGCATAATCTTCACTGAAGCCATTTTGCCATGAATTAGTACTTGAAAAGAGGAAAAACTACATCTATAAACCATGGCAACTTTACATATAGTGGTGCCCATCAGCCATGAAGGTACATATATCTCTGCTTTCTCAGCAGCACCACACTCCATACACAATCTACTAGCCAGCACACCACTCCTACTTCATATTTATGAGCCCATCATATTCTAGTACTTCTGGGACACACAGGCTGCATTCCTTGCCCCATTAGCTGTTTGGTACAGAGGGTACCTGTAAATTTTATTCCGTTTTAGAGTGATTACACATTTGAGAAACACTCCTTATATGTAAAATGGGGAATACCACTTGAAGCAGAAATATCTGTAGAACCTGAAAGAACTTCTTAAGCACATCCAGTGTAAGCTGTACCTTAATTAAAGTCATTTACACACCTTTCAGGGAATGTCTTATGTATCACATAGTACAAATGAAGTAGAATCTTCGGCAACTTTCAAGACAGCACTAAAGCAATTTCCTCATGGCACAGCCAGACATAAATCCACTGCTTACTACATAAAATAATATACTCCAGAGATGTGATCTACATATACAGTTTAACAGTATTTTAACTTTCCATTACCAAGGGCCTTGTTGCAGTGATTTTGTCCAGTGTTCTTTACACCTTTACATATCACCATTACTGCAGCTATGAAAGCAGTTAACTAAAAATCAATATGGAGCAAATTAATTTGATATGGCTGTCTCATGCATTCACTAGTTTGATGACCTCCCATGTTGTTTCACAATTACATTTAGGATAATCTAGCCTTCATGTTCCCATTGATTTCCAGCTCCTTAGAAAAATGCTTCTTTTTTATTTAAATGCTCAATACCAAGGGCAGTGGCTGAAAATTCAATTCTCTCCTTTTCTCAGGTTTAAAGATGGTAAAGAACCTTAAAGAGATGCAAGTTACCAGGGGAAAATGACTTTTTAACAGTTACATGTTCTGTAATTTCATTATTCCAGATGCATTAGTAGTACTTCGGAGGAATAATATCCATCTTTCTCTATAATATAGAAAGAAATATTTTGCAAATGCTTCATGGCAAATATGGAATTTGTTGCCTCCAATTTATTCTGAGTATATTAACATTAACATTTGATTTTCACAATCTTGGCATTTTATGTATAGAACATCCTGGGCTTATCTCTTATGAAGAATAATCTCATTTGCTGGAAAATGCCTGTAGACTCTTTTCTTTTCCTTTTAGATAATTTTTAAACACAAATCCAAGTATATGATTAAAATGAGAAGAGTTATGTGGCAACCAAGGTAACAAATGGAACATATTCCAGCAACATCTATGTAGCTTTCAGGATTACACTGGCTGCCCCTGCAATATCCTTGTTTCTGTGGATCACACTAGCTCTCTCTCACACTCACATCTATGACATGTCTGAGTTCAGTAAAGGCAGGATGGCACAGGGTACGGAGGCCTCTGGAAACATTTGACAAGAGTGCCCTCACAGGTTATTAACTATAGCTTAATGTACTGTGAAGCAGAACTGACTCTTTAGACAGGAATACTTTGATCTTATATACCCAGTGTGACACACTAAAGCAAGTGGTATATAATTTTGGAATTTTTTGCTATAATGTGAAAGTAGAAAATGTCTGAAATGTTGCAAAAGTAGCTGACAGATAAATAGTTAGGACATGTCACTTGACAAGCCTTTGATGACAGAATAATCAAAACATTCATCATGCTGTCTGTGGTGCCTACTTGAAAGTGGTGTTGTCAGTTAGGCTTAGTTTTAAGAGCTACAAAAATCAGTCTGGTCACTTAGTCTCTGCAGTTTTACCTGCATTTCCAAGCTAATTACAGGGGCATACTCCTTGAACCAAGAGGAGCTGCTTTTATAATCTTCATGTTGAAAGTAATTAAATGAATTAGGTTTTCATTAGGATTTATGGGCTGTAATAACTTGTGGTGACTAACTGGTTGATCAATACTTTGATTACTATCTGTTGCACTTTACACAGCTCAGTAAGGAGATTTAAGCATGTGGGCAAATAAAACTACTGGATCTTGCAGTTTGAACACAAAGAAAATCACTACAAGACTAGTCTTTATTTAGTTTGTTTAACCAGGCAATGATGCGACTTTACATATAACTACTTGCTGACCAGTGACCTATTCCTCTTGCCATTTTCAGGCATCTTCAATACTTTAAAATTCAAGTGGGGAAACAAAAGTAGTAATTGTTCTCTGCAGATCCCACCGTTTAAATTGATGATAATGAAGGTTTCCAGTGAACAATCCAAAAATGCAATAGTTCTTCATTAATCTCTCCCGCACAGGTACCCTTTATAACCTTTTGTTACTGTAAAGAAAAAACACACAAATTTAGTACCAAAGCACTTTACAAATATATAACCAGCACCATTGTAATGTAGCCATCTCTGATGTGGAAATCCAACCATAAACTTCACAATAGTGAGGCAGAGAAAATGTTGTCCTAGACCAATGAATTCATTATAACATTCACACACAGTAGACAGGACCTTTGTTTTTTCTCAAATGTCTCCATGCAGGAAGTTTTGTGGTGCCTGATTATTATTTTATATACCTGTTAAGAATGACTGACTGAATTGGCTAAGAGTTCAATCTACAATTTGAGAGAGGCGTCCATGTTGCAAGTTTAGACCACTAAGCTATTCCCTCCAGTTCATTTAAGAATACAACTTCATTTTCTTGGTTGAGTGGTAGAGGTAATTTTTTCTGTTTCTTTTTTAAATTATTTCATTTGCAGCCATCTACTGTCTAAAGTCCCCCTCCTCCCCCCACAAAACACAGCTAAGAAAGCAAACTGACAGTTCAGGTCTTGTTGCTCAGTATGAACTCTAACTGCTACAAGGCCTTATCCAAAACTCATTGAAGTCAATAGAAAGGCTTCAGTGGGCTTCGTATCAGGTCCATAATGAGTGTATTATTGGGGATTCAATTTTCAAGAGTCTCAGATTCCATTTATGCTCCTATGTGAAGTGGTTAGATTTAAGAGCAATGAGTGCTGCCAGGTTTCAGGGCATTTGAAAATTAGGATTTTTGTACCCAATAAGTTATCATGTGAACCTGCAAGGAAAAGTATGAGTGTTTCAGGAAAGCAGAGTGCTTTGAGCTGGGCAATTGAAGGAATTGATCTTAAAAGTCCATTATGCACTGGATCCTGGCTATGTGAGAGATCATCCTTTGGCCCAGCTACCATCAGAGCAATTGAGATCAATGGGGGTAACAACATACAGATGTTAATGAGAGTACTGGTGGTGTCAGGATCTTCTCAATGGAGGGCCCTTGTCTCTGGATTTCATTTCCCCTGTCCTGACTCATGATTAAGGAGACCAAATTTGACTTTTAGGACAAGGTGTAAGGCTTTCCCCCCCCCCCAGGCATTTGCCTGGAAAAGGGGTGCGGGGAGGGAAGAAGTCGGTGGGATGTCATTTCTTAATTTAGGAAATGTCCTTATAACTTTAGCACAAAAATAAAAAAGCTAGAAATGTTTTTGATTTGTGCATGTTCTCCCACACAAGTAGGATATGTTTTATAAATCAAAAACACATATGAAAATTAGATATTTTAACAGGCAGAGAAAACCCCAACACTTTCCTTGATCCTGACAGAGCATAAAAAAGCAATATCTTAATCCTAGTTCATTATGAAACAGAGAGCTGACACAATTGTCAAACTATGTAACTTTTTTGTCAGTCACCTTGTTAAATTCAAAGATATCACTTGTAACAACTGACAAGAAACATGTACTCATGCAACAGTTATTTCACATATTTGACATACAAAATACTCACAAAGCAGGCTAGTTTTTTGGTGTTGCTTTGAAAACATACTGCCACATTTATCCCTGTAATAAATCCATTAATAGCAATGGAGTTATGCCGTGGATGAATTTTATTCATGGTATGATAATTTAATTGCATTTAATTAAAGTTTATATTCAAAAGCCCACCTGTGTGTCAGCACTCAGACATTTCTATAAGTTCTTTTAGTGAAATACCATGGAAGATGATCAGGCTGGACTTAAGAATCTAATGCAACCCACTGAAAGACTGCCAGGGTCAGGTCCACCACTATGGCCCTGATCTTACGTCTGAATGTACTGGCATGAACCTTTGAACCTACACAACATCACATTGACTTCAGTTGGCAGAGAGGGCCATACAAGTGCATCCAACTGCATGATCAAGGCCTATTTTAAAAATCCATTTAAGTTCTTCTTCACAGACTAACAGACACTTGAAACCAAGAAACTGTCATCGTGTTCATGAATGGATCATTTACGATGGATTCATTACATCAAATGTTATCAGATTCATAAGCCTGTAGTTCTCACATGCCTCTATGATACATACCATTATCAGTCTCTTCTTGGATCCATTCATCTGGTAGAGAAAAATCTATTTTATGAACCTGGAACAGACAACTCTGAGCTGAAAGGTGGCACGTGTACCAAAGCCTGTTGGATAAAAGTGAAAGATTCCACACACAGACAACAGTAGCAGTCAAGAGAGCTATTAAGTGGATGTGCCCATTGCTGAAGAACTCAAAGAAGTGATGGAATTTAGCAGCATGTAACAGGGTGCTCTGCCCCTTGAAGGACTAGAAATCCTGAGGCTAGCCAGCCCTGTTGAAAGATATTCTGAGACCCATTAAGAACAATCTGGAGCCTGAAAGGGGCTAGATGATTGCTTGATGAGCAGATGATTCCCATAAAAATTGAAAGAGTTCAGTTGAGGGAGGAGAGCTACAGGAAGCAGGTTGACTCCTGTGGCAGACCCTAGAGCTGATGGCCTGTGGGAAGACTAGGGAAGAGCTGCTAAGAGCAGGGAGGTTCAGCCAGGAAGCCTCTGCATCAGGAGAAAGGACCTGGTTTGGCTGTTAGTTTTATCATGAACTGTTTGTTTGGGGTTTTGCTGAAGATTACGGGTTGCACCAATAAATGAAGCCCTTGAAAAGTTGGCCTGAAACAGACTTGACATGGCAATGGTTCTTTCCTGGGTTGTGGAGACAAGTCAACAGCCTACACAACACAAGAAAAGCAGTTTTGAAATTCACTAACACTGTATTAGAAATATCAGAAGGAATCTCCAAAAAATAAAAAAATGGTAGGTTGATTCTGTGAAAATTGAGTTTGTAAGTGTTCACCAACCTGCCACAGGGACAGACATTTAATTCTGAGCTATTGTGAAGGGTGCTTCCCCTTGATCTCCAGCAAGTTCTTCCTCAGCATTATTTCCATGGGTGCACAACTGTGTGACATCTTCCCGAAAGATTCAATAAGCAATAATGCATTTTCTCCTGATATACAGTGCCGTTTAACTCTTCACTAGAAGAATCTATAGTGGAAATATGTGAAGATATCATGTCTGTACAATTTATGAATTCTGTGTGAGCTTATGAAACTTGTGTCTCTGACAGGCTACAAACTCCATTTTGAATGTTGTAGACTCGTGCCTTCTCTATGGTCTGATTGCCTCCATGTTGGCTTGAAATTCAAAGGCAGAGAGCAAAAGACTTTGCAAGTCCCAAAATGTTGGAAATCTGTCTTGGCAAGAAACTGGTCTCTGCCCAGAAGAATGGGTTTAGCAGTGGAGAGGTTGCTTTGGTAACAGTAACCTGGTAAGGCTTGGTGCTCATCTGAGGAAGCTGGAAAGGGTTTTACCTGGCACAGGGGATTGAAATTTTAAAAAGGGCAGAGCCTGGTCTGCACAGGTATTCTCTAGTCCATGAAGGAAAGTCCCTCCCCATGTGACACCCTGCCTGGGCACCAATGCTCTACAGATTCCTTTGAAGGGAAGGATGAGATAGAAAGAGACTTGTGTAGTGTCTGTTTTTTTAATGATCTATATGCTCCTCTGCTTTATGTGATTAAGTATAAAATCATAAATGTGTTAAGACTGTGCAAGGTATGTGAGTGTGTGTTCACAGTTTCACAACTGCTGTGTGCCCCAGAGAATTAAACTGTAAACCAGAAGTTTCACACCTTTGAGGTGGAGTTCTGGGAAGGGGTTTGTGTAAGTTACAGGGTTATCTCAGGGGTCAGTGCTGGTCCTGAGGGCTTAAGGCAAGTTAACTCAGGAGCCCCACTGCCAGGAAGTGGTAGCAGCAGAGTTAGTGCTTGGGGTGACAAAATACATAGAGCTGTCCCTGCCTTCTGGGGAGTTGCCTGATGTGCTGGGGTCCCAATGAACCCGCCCATTCCACCAGGCTGGTTTCACTCACCCTGCACTGCTGCACACACACAGATAGGGATGATGCACCCAGCTGTAGAATCACACAGTCTGCAATCAGCTCTCTGTGGGAAGACTCAGCTTGGGGAATTGCCCAGCACTCTGGTGCACACACCCTCCAGGGCAGGGGTCAGCAACCTTTCAGAAGTGGTGTGCTGAGTCTTCATTTATTCACTGTAATTTAAGGTTTTGTGTGCTGGTAATACATTTTAATGTTTTTTAGAAGGTCTCTCTCTACAAGTCTATATATTATATAACTAAACTAGTGTTGTATTGCAAAATAAACAAGGTTTTCAAAATATTTAAGAAGTTTCATTTAAAATTAAATTAAAATGTTGATCTTACACCGCCAGCCCACTCAGCCTGCTGCTGGTCTGGGGTTCTGTTCACCTAGGCCGGCAGTGGGCTGAGTGGGGCCTGCAGCCAGGACCCCAGCTGGGAAGGGCCTGGCAGCCAGAACCCCAGACCGGCAGCAGGCTGTGCGGGGCTGGCAGCAGGGACCCCAGACCGGCAGCGGGCTGAGCGGCTCAGCCCACTGCCGCTCAGGGGTTCCATCCACCGGCTCCTGCCAGCCAGCATCCTGGCTGCCAGATCCGCTCAGCCTGCTGCCGGTCTGGTGTCCTGGCCCTCCCTACATACAGTGGGTACCTACCTTCTCCCTGGTTTTGGCCCATTCTCTTCCTCCCTCTGCACTGAGCTGAGGGTGGGAGTGCACTGAGCACAGGGATGGGGGTGAAGGGTCTGGCCAGGAGCTAGAATGAGGGAGGGGGCTCAGGGTTGGGGCAGGTTTAGGTGTGGAGGCACTTACCTGGTCAGCTCCCATTTGGTGTGAGGGGTGCAGGTGGGAATGCGAGTGGGGGTGCAGGAGCTCCCGTTTGGTCCTCAGGGTGTGGGTGGGGATCTGCAGGTGCATGGGATGGGGGGGGGCTGGGGATGTGCAGGGTGCAAGAGTCAGGGCAGAGGACTAGGGGCATGTGAGGGGAGTGCAGGTGTCAGGGTAGGGGGGCTGGGTATGTGTGGGGGTGCCAGAGTCAGCGCTGGGGGTGAACGAGTCAGAGGGCTGGGTGGTACAGGGCTTAAGGCAGGGGCCTCGGGTGTGTGTAGGGGTGCTGGGCTCAGGGCAGAGTGACTGCCCTCTTCCAGAAGCCCCAACCCCCCCCCCCGCTCCTTGTCCCAACTACCCCCTCCTGGGACCCCACCCCCTATCTAAGCCTCCCTGCCCCTTGTCCCCTGACTTTCCCCCTAGGACTCTATCCTCACCTGTCCCCTGACCGCTCCAATCCTTATCCACAACCCCACCCCCAGACAGACCCCCTGGACTCCAGTGCCTATCTAACTGCTCCCCACCCCCCTGACAGGACCCCCAGAACTCTGGACCCATCCAACCCCCCCCCCGCTCCCTGCCTGCCCCAACCCCTCTCCACACCCCTGCCTCCTGACAGCTCCTCCCAGCACTCCCGACTCATGCAACTCACCCGCCCCCCGTCCCCTGACCACCTCCTCCAGAGAGCCCCCTGGACCCTCCTTTCTCCCTGACCCCATCAACCCCTCACCCCCTAACAGACCCCGTGACTTCCATGCCCCCCCGCTGCTCCCTCACTGCCCCCTCCAGAGACCCCCCCGCCTCTAACCACCTCCCTGGGATCCCACCCTGCTCCCTGTCCCCTGACTGCCCCCACCCCTTATCGAACTCGGACCCGGACCCCTTACCATAAGGCTCCCCGCCCATCCGGAGTTTTGTCGCTGCCGCACGCGCGCGCAGCCCCGCCCCTCAGAGCGCTGTGCGCGCCGCGGCGTTGCTCCGAATGAGCGGGGAAGGGTTTGCCCTCCCCGAAACGTTGCCCCGCGGGAGCGCAACGCCCCGGCAGGGCTCCAGGGGAAGGGGGGGAAAGCGCGGGCGGGGCCGGCGGCTTGCTGCGCTCAGCCGGATGCTCCGCCCAGGGAGCGGGGACCCTGGAGCTTGCCGCCTCGGCAGGATTTTTAATGGCACCCTGGAGTCCCGGCAGGCTCCAGCGTGCCATTAAAAATCGGCTCGCATGCTGCCTTTGGCACACGTGCCATAGGTTGCTGACCCCTGCTCCAGAGTATAAACCCACAATTATATTGTCTTGTGCTGTATAGAGATTTATATAGCATAGGACCATGAAATTCGCCTCCTCTCTCAATGCAGAGGATAATATGCACAGCTTTTGACTTTCCACCCGGCCCCCATCCCCACCCCTATCCCCCCAGTCATGAATTTCACAAACTGGGTTTTGGAATTAAAAAAAAGTTTATTAACTATAAAAGGTAAAATTTAAGTGATTACATGGGATAGCAAACAGATCAAGGCAGATTACTGAGGAAATAAAACAAAACATGCAAACTAAGCTTAATACACTAAGGAATACTGGCTACAGATAATAATTTCTCACCCTAAATGTTGTTTCAAGCAGGTTGCAGAGTTTCTTGAAGGTAAACTTCAGCTTACATCTCCAGGGATTCCTTTTACAGGCTGATCTTTCTCACTTGTACTCAGCCCCTGCCCCTCTTTATTTCCTTTGTTTCTTCAGGTATTTTCAGCAGTCTTCCTTCTTGGTCAGGGAGGCAGTGGAGAAGAGCCTAGATTAACTGACTCCCCAGCCTTAAATAGGATTTGCATATGGCAGGAATCTTTTGTTTCCCAGTTTGACCCCTCGCCCTTCCCATGGAAAAGTATCAGCATTTCAAGATGGGATCCTGTACTGGGTGACATGATCACATAACCCTGCAGTGTCACAGCAGCACCCCAGGAACCTTTTCTGGAAGGAGGGAGATTAGTATCTTCAAAGTCCTTTATCAGAGGGTAGCCGTGTTAGTCTGGATCTCTAAAAGCAGCAAAGAATCCTGTGCCACCTTATAGACTAACAGACGTTTTGGAGCATGAGCTTTCGTGGGTGAATACCCACTTCCTCAGATGCATGTAATGGAAATATCCAGGGGCAGGTATATATATGTGTGCTAGCACGCAAGCTAGAGATAACGAGGTCAGTTCAATCAGGGAGGATGAGGCCCTGTTCTAGCAGTTGAGGTGTGAAAACCAAGAGAGGAGAAACTGGTTCTGTAATTGGCAAGCCATTCACAGTCTTTGTTCAATCCTGAGCTGATGGTGTCAAATTTGCAGATGAACTGAAGCTCAGCAGTTTCTCTTTGAAGTCTGGTCCTGAAGTTTTTTTGCTGCAGGATGGCCACCTTAAGGTCTGCTATAGTGTGGCCAGGGAGGTTGAAGTGCTCTCCTACAGGTTTTTGTATATTGCCATTCCTAATGTCTGATTTGTGTCCATTTATCCTTTTCCGTAGAGACTGTCCAGTTTGGCCGATGTACATAGCAGAGGGGCATTGCTGGCATATGATGGCGTATATTACATTGGTGGATGTGCAGGTGAATGAACCAGTGATGGTGTGGCTGATCTGGTTAGGTCCTGTGATGGTGTCGCTGGTGTAGATATGTGGGCAGAGTTGGCATCGAGGTTTGTTGCATGGATTGGTTCCTGAGCTAGAGTTATTATGGTGTGGTGTGCAGTTACTGGTGAGAATATGTTTCAGGTTGGCAGGTTGTCTGTGGGCAAGTCCTTTGTCCTTCCTAATGGCCCATCCAGGCTGATTGGCTATAGTGTTTGGTGGGCATTCCCCAAATTGTAATTGTTACATCATCAATATTCCTAACTTCAGATACAGAAATGATACATGCATACAAATTGTATAATCACATTCAGTAAATTATAACCTTTCCAATGACAGCTCACATGACTCATCTTGCATAAAACATATCTTAGTTATTCCATATTCATATTATAATATTTCTATGAAGAATATGGGGCATAATGTCACATTCTGTACAGCGTTCCCCTCTCTCCAAACAAAGGGCTATAAGGCACAATAGAGTCATTAAGACTTAGGGAGCCTCCGCACCTGGTGGTCGTATGCTACCTCTATCCTCCTCATCATTTACAATTCTATTTCATGTTAGTTATATGTAACAAGATCAACTTGCTTTCTACTGAGCAAGCTCTTCACTACAATGGAACTTACATTGCTCCAAAGCCCAGATGTTTGATCACTAGTTTGCAGCTTGCAGCAGACAAAGCTCCATAGTTCAGTCTCCAATGCTCTATATCATTAATCTGATTTCAGATCCTGCCATATGTACTGATGGTTTTTGTGATGTAATCACCAGTCTATAAATAACTCCACTAAGACCTTCAACTTATTTCACAAAGATCATAGAACATCCATCAGATGGTAACTTATAGTTACATTCTGTCCTCCACTTCTGACACTCATGTTTCCATAAGCTCCCCATTCCTGTGCAATGTAGCAGACCATTCTGTTATCTTTCAAGCCATACATGCCCTGCACATGAAGGGTAAACATTTGGGGTTCCATTGTTTGGAGCCCACTGGTAGTGTTACACTTGTAACAGTGAGCCCCTTTTATATTATGCACCTCTTTTGGTAAAGTTCTGGTACCTTATAGAATTGTTTCTCCTCATTGTTCTTTATCTTTTCCTTGTTGCATCACTAATTACTCTCTTGTTCTGTTACTGAATTTTGTTTACTAAAACTTTGTCTAGAAAAGCAAGAAATCATAGGGGCAAATCATAATTGTGCATGTGTATCACAACCCTGAAATGGCATTAAGAGAGAGAATCTATTTTAATCACTTGGGGATCTGTGCCATGCTTTAGGGGACACCAAGATTAAAGATAATTGTGAATATTTTATTTAACCATTAATATTTTTTTATTAAAGAAAAAAGCAATTCCAAAGCAAAAATACTGAATATACACAGTACAGAATGGTTACTTCATATACAATCCTTTCTATATATCACTCTGTGGAGACGTTTCAATGGAGATTACATGTTAAGAGCGGGTCTGCTCTTGTGGGGACATTCTTCTCTAGGTAAGATAAAACGAAAGCATATTATTCCCAAATTCCGTAGTGATTCCTGCCTATGTGTATCACAGATAAATGACAAAGTTTAGGCAAGCAAAGGAATTTCTTCAAAGGGTTGGTGAATCCTGTTTATCACAGATAACAAAATTTACAAAAAAAGCAGAGGTAAGTGATCTTAATTGATCCCACATAACTGAAGAAAGTTGAGCTAACTTAAGAGAAGCCGTTCAGCTGTTACTAATGAAAAATAGCAATGTTTTATGTAAACTCGCCAACCTACTTTTTAAGGAGTGGGCTTGAGACTAGTAAATTAAAAATTTGTATTAAAGCAAATGTTAAAATTATCTAATACACAGGTTAAATCAAGAGTTTCTGTACATCTAGGTGTAATGCTTAAATTATCTAGAAGTACAAAGTTTGGTTTAAAAAGTCATGAAATACATAGAGTACATTCTCAGCAATATCCCAAATTAAGGTTAATAAATTCCACAATACAGTTTAAATAAGAGCATCCAAACATTCAGATACATCACTTATAAAAAGTTATACTCAGAGTAGCTTGTGGAAAGCAAATACAGCAATAAGAATAGATTGCACCTCAATAATCGAGAATTTAGGATAAGTTGTCCCTCAGTAAATACAATCCATCTGAGAAGTATTTCAGTTACTTTCCTGCTTTAACTTTTCAATCGTATTTTACTGTTACCCGGTGATATGTTTTAAATGAGTGGTTCTCAAAACTGGTCTGCCGCTTGTTCAAGGAAAGCCCCTGGCAGGCTGGGCTGGTTTGTTTACCTGCTGTGTCTGCAGTTTTGGCTGATCACGGCTCCCCACTGGCCGCGGTTTGCCACTCCAGGCCATTGGGGGCTGCGCGAAGCGGTGCGGCCGAGGGATGTGCTGGCCGCCCTTCCTGCAGCCCCCATCAGCCTGGAGCGGCAAACCGCAGCCAGTGGGAGTCATGATCGGCCAAACCTGCAGACACAGCAGGTAAACAAACTGACCTGGCCCCCCAGGGGCTTTTCCTGAACAAGCGGTGGACCAGTTTTGAGAACCACTGTTCTAAATAGATGTCCCTTGACCACCTGATGATTCCAACACCACGAGTTGCTGCATCAGCTGAGTGTAGCACTAACCGATTCAACATTCCTGCAACACTTGCTCATTACAGGGATCCCATGTGGCCAGGGCTCCAATGATCAGCACCTATGTTTGAACCTCATAACCCTTAGCTCTCAAAGCATTGCCCAGAGAGGCGTATTTCTTCACCTTGCAATCTTGGGCATCAAAGAAGCCTGGGGTCCTGTTCTCCAAAGGAACTGTGAAGTCCATAATGAGGCTCCTCTTCTGTTCCTTATTATTAATGATGATGTCTGGTGGCTGTTGACTGTCCAGTGGAGATAACAATAGCCTTCCCCATGGCAGGACGGCTTTGACTAGGTGATCTTGGACAGCATTGGGGCGCAGCTGCCAGGCTCTATATTCAAGTTAAATACAATTATTGCTAAGATTAGCTCATGTCTCCTCTTCAGAAGTACACAGTCGAAACAATCTGGTATTTAACAGGAGAAGAAAGGTATTATTACCAAAAATTACAGTAGCATTTCAATAGCCAGTAAAATTACTACAGGACAAATCTTAAATCTAATCCCTTGGCAGTGCTTTTGCAAACTCCATCTCACCGATGATGCTGAAGTCTTGCTGTTGACATGTCACAGCAGCAGCGCCAGCTGGAAGGCTGCATCTTCTTGATGCTGCGTTGTAGCTTCTTTATTTTCTTGTTGCTGCTACTGTTTGATTATTTTCAGAGATGTCAGCCTGAAGGTGTGATGAGATGAACAGGCTGAGCTGAGAGCATAAGAGCAAGAATATATACAAGTACATAGGTGTAAGAGAATACACTTTCTCCATTCACAACCTCACTGAAAGTGGAAAGTGCATCTTTCAGGGGTTTAGCTACATTCAGATATCAGACAGTGTTACTTTCACATTGACACAGAACCTTCATAGGATTCTCTTGGTAGCATATTCATGAGTTGATGCTATCTGCTAATGCATATGCAGCAGGCTTGTAATTTCTCCTTCAATCTTTTATGATCACGTAGATTTTTGCCTTTCTGGGAGGAAATTCTTAGAACATCTTCAAAAACAGTTTAAACTCATTCATTCCATTCATTTTCTGAGATATCACTGTAGTTCTCAGCATTTAGGTGTGAAAGTTGTATTTCAAAGGAATCCAAACTCTATCTTCTATATTAAAGTCTTTCAGCTCCTAAAATAGTTTTCTTAAATTTAGGATGATACTTAATATCTTAAAACTTAATTTGTCAAAGAAATTATTGTCTTCTCTTCTCACCAGTCTTTGGAGAGAGAGGTCTTGTCTTTCTGAGGTCAGTGAGGAATTGCTTATGCATTACAAGATAACTAATTTAAGTGTCTCTATACTCAAATGACTTCTTACATTATTAATTAATTATAAGAAGGTAATTTGATTGACATCTAAAACATCTCACTATCCACATAAAAATGGTTATCAGATGGTTATTATTAAGGGCTTTGTCAGGTGTTAAGTTGCCTCCATGATGCTCAGTGGAAGCCAGGTGTCCCAGCCAATTGATCAAGCACATGTGACGCTACTTAACTCAAATATCCACCCTAAACAGGATTTTTTTAATTGGGTACTCATCTCCCAGGCCCTGAAACATAGACCAACAGAAATGTCTCTAAAGCAAAACAGGAGAAACAGTCACACATGGTGTGAAATCCTGGTTGTCCTTCTCTCAGGCACCCTGCTTCATAGCCTCCTTTGATCCTGAGGTACATTCCCCAGGGTTCTCTCCAGTCAAGTACCCTTTGACTGGGCTACTGTGGTCTCCTTCAGCTCTTTTCGGTTGCCACCTGCCTGGAACCCTCTCCAGACAGGCCTAGCTCACACAACTCCCTTCTGGGTGTTGCTGCCTGAGCCTTTCAGCCTATGTATCCTTCCTTTCTCAGGCAGAGAAGTTGCAGACCTTCTCTCAGCTTCTTCCTTCTTTTAACCAACACTGCATCTAACCCAGCTGGAACTGGTAACACCCTAACTAGCTGCCATCACCATACCAGGCTAAATTAACCCCCTACCTGTCACGAGGGATCTTGGGCCTGGTCCCTCTCTGGGTATGTATACACAGGGACAAAAAATACATGTGGCTGGGCTGGGTCGCTTATTTGGGCCCACGGGGCTCAGGCTCTGGAGCTGACAAATCACTGTGTACATGCTTGGGCTCCAGCCTGAACTGTGGAATCCTGCGAGGGTGGAGTGTCCCAGAGCTCAGGCTCCAGTCCAAGCCCAAATAGCTACATAGTGATTTTTAGCCCCACAGCCTAAGCCCTGTGAGCCCAAGTCAGCTGACCTGCGCCAGCCTTAGCAGTGCTGCAGGTCTCTTATCCCTGTGGATAGAGACCAAATGCCCTGTGACAGGCTTGCCTTTAGATACACATTTGCAAATAAACATATCAAAAGAAGCTTCTACCACCTTGAACATTTGAGGGCTAACAAAGTGGAAACGTGTGGGAAATAAACAATATCTCTCAACTTTTCACAACCAAAAATATTTTTAAAAAAATTCAAGTTTAGTAAGGTTATTTCTATAATTCCTTATGCTGGTTTAAAACTAAAGGTCTCTGCAAAGAGGAAGAGTAAAGAGGCCCACTTTTATGCCTTACTTCATGGCTCTGATAACCCATCCTTAGCACTCTTGTCAGTGGTTGGCTGTGTGTGTGTTCTCCCTGCATGCTGCACTGGCTCTGGCCAGATAACCTGTACAGCAGACCTCAATCAAACTACTCAAGAAGACCACAGACTTGGTTGAGTGGCAAAGGTGCTCAACCAAGTTTATTGTTAATGAAGCACGGTCCTAGAGCCCAGTAGACTCTACAGGGACACTAACACATGTATGCCCATTAAAATGGACTTGGCTCAGTGAATGGTGGGACTTGCCATTCCCCCCTCAGTCAGATCAAGACACCTCTTCAGGGACCCCTCTTTTATACAAGTTACTTATTGCCCTTCTGATGTGGTTAATTGCCACCCTTTACCTTGTACCTGTTGGTTTGATCCAAACATCTCTATCAATCACCCTGTTATCCTGACCTTCTCTTTAGGAGGTGTCCTATATCATCTTCAGGGAGTGTGTTTATACCGTAACTTACTATTAGGCATGATCATAGAATCATAGAATATCAGGGTTGGAAGGGACCTCAGAAGGTCATCTAGTCCAACCCCCTGTTCAAAGCAGGACCTAATCCCCAACTAAATCATCCCAACCAGGGCTTTATCAAGCCTAACCTTAAAAACCTCAAAGGAAGATTTCACCACCTCCCGATGTAACCCATTCCAGTGCTTCACCACCCTCCTAGTGAAAATTTTTTTCCCAAAATCCAATCTAAATCTCCCACATTGCAACTTGAGACCATTACTCCTTGTTCGGTCATCTGCTACCAATGAGAACAGTCTAGATCCATTTTCTTTGGAACTGCCTGTCAGGTAGTTGAAAGCAGCTATCAAATCCCCCCCTCATTCTTCTCTTTTGGAGACTAAATAAGCCCAGTTCCCTCAGCCTTTCCTCATAAGTCATGTGCTCCAGCCCCCTAATCATTTTTGTTGTCCTGTGCTGAACTCTTTCCAATTTTTCCCCATCTTTCTTGTAGTGTAGGGCCCCAAACTGGACACAGTACTCCAGATGAGGCCTCACCAATTCAGAATAGAGGGGAATGATCATGTCCGTCGATCTGCTGGCAATGCCCCTACTTATACAGCCCAAAATGCTGTTAGCCTTCTTGGCAACAAGGGCACACTGTTGACTAATATTCAGCTTCTCGTGCTCTGTAAACCCTAGGTCCTTTCCTGCAGAACTACTGCTTAGCCACTTGGTCCCTAGTCTGGAGGAATGCATGGGACTCCGCACTTGCCCTTGTTGAACCTTATCAGATTTATTTTGGCCCAATCCTCTAATTTGTCTAGATCCCTCTGTAACCTATCCCTACCCTCCAGCATATCTACCACTCCTCCCAGTTTAGCTTCATCTGCAAACATGCTGAGGGTGCAGTCCATGCCATCTTCCAGATCATTAATGAAGATATGAACAAAACCGGCCCCAGGACTGACCCTTGGGGCACTTTGCTTGATACCAGATACCAAATACTGGGAGCCATTGATCACTGCTTATTGAGCCCGATGATCTAGCCAGCTTTCTATCCACCTTATAGTCCATTCATCCAGCCCATACTTCTTTAACTTGCTGGCAAGAATTCTGTGGGAGATCATATCAAAAGTTTTGCCAAAGTCAATGGAATAACACGTCCACTGCTTTCCCCTCACCCACAGAGCCAGTTATCATATCATAGAAGTTAATTAGGTTAGTCTGGCATGACTTGCCCATTGGTGAATCCATGTTGATTGTTCCTGATCATTTTCTTCTCCTCTAAGTTCTTCAAAATTGATTCCTTGAGGACTTGCTCCATGATTTTTCCAGGGACTGAGGTGAGGCTGACTGGTCTGTAGTTTCCTGAATCCTCCTTCTTCCTTTTTTAAACATGGCCACTACATTAGCCTTTTTCCAGTCATCTGGGACCTCCCCCGATCGCCATGAGTTTTCAAAGATAATGGCCAATGCCTCTGCAATCACATCCGCCAACTCCTTTAGCACCCTCGGATGCAGTGCATCTAGCCCCATGGATTTGTGCTCATTCAGCTTTTCTAAATAGTCCTGAACCACTTCATTCTCCACAGAGGGTTGGTCACCTCCTCCCCATGCAGTGCTGCCCAGTGCAGTAGTTCGGGAGCTGATCTTGTTCTTGAAGACAGAGGCAAAAAAAGCATTAAGTACATTAGCTTTTTCCACATCCTCTGTCACTAGTTTGCCTTCCCTATTCATTAAGGGGCCCACACTTTCCCTGACCACCTTCTTGTTGCTAACATACCTGTAGAAACCCTTCTTGTTACTCTTAACATCCCTTACTAGCTGCAACTCCAAGGGTGATTTCGCCTTCCTGATTTCACTCCTGCATGCCTGAGCAATATTTTTATACTCCTCCCTGGTCATTTGTACAATCTTCCACTTCTTGTAAGCTTTTTTTTTGTGTTTAAGATCAGCAAGGATTTCACTGTTAAGCCAAGCTGGTCAAGCTGCCATATTTACTATTTCTTCTGCACATTGGGATGGTTTGTTCCTGTAACCTCAATAAGGGTTCCTTTATTCTGGAATATGTTTATGCAAGTATCCAGTGCCTAACACTTCTTAGGGGTATTTGTGTTTTTGCAAAACCAGCTATGTTCTTGTCAAGTTCATGTACCAGATGATGAATTTGCAAGCAAGCATCTGTTCTGTAACAGGGGCTGACTTTTGCCCATACCCTGACTTTTGCTAACTTTGCTTTATATCATCAGGGCCTGACTTTAGTTTGAGCCTAAAGACATGGCCCCAAAACAAACAAATAAAAAGGCCTGAGCAGCCTCTCCCCCTACACTACTCTGGAATTAAAAAAACAAACAAACAAACAAAACAGACATGCCAGACTTCACTTTGATAACTTAGGTCGAGTGTTGTAACCCATTTTTCCATCCTTCCTCCATTTTGTATTTTCAGGGACTGATCTCTTTAAAACTCTTTCTTGTTTCAACAATACCTAACCTAGAACATCTGATGTTACCGTCAAAATATAAATAAGGAAAACACAGATTAGTTTAGGTCATCTGTGCAAAAAGCTACTTACTCGCTCAGCTGAAGTACAGTAATATAATTTTTTTTGTCTTATTTTGGTAAAAGTGAACAAATAAAAAAAAATCTGGGCTAGTAAACTTGCATGATTATTTTTCAAGGTGATTGTGATGTTATCATTGTTATCATTGTGATGTTATCATTGTTGCTACCGCTGTTATATAATTGCAATGAATCTTATACAAAGTGTGTTATTCAAGGTGTCAGCCTGAAAATTGCTTAACCTTTTCCATTAACTGACCCAGAGTCAATCCTTAGAGACATGTTAGAAAACTATGTAAGTGGTAATTAGGGCCATTTCATGTTACATAGGCTAGAACTTTGAAATGCAAACCTGTATTGTTAGAGAATTAGAGGTGATACTAATTGTATGTGTTTACTTATATCTTGTATGTGTTTACTTATATCTTGTTAGATATAAGCCATGTAAACAGACTGTTCCTGTCTATCACTATAGCTATTGATTCAGAGATCAAAAGGGAATGTTGACATTTAGATGAATCTTGGGTGAAATGTCATTGTATATATGTCTCTTTAAATTCTGTGATAAATTTATCCATTAAGCAGTTTATCTTATTTCAATTATCAGTGATGTTTAAGAAATTGGTCTACTTCAAAGTCTCCATGATTGCCTATTGTTTGCCTAAGGATGCCGAGCTGTCGAAATCCTGGAACTATATAAAAAGCCCTTGGGTCCTGATCCTTTTTATCTCCAGATCTGCTTGATGCTTCATGCAGAGAAAGCTTAAGTTGAAGACTGAGATCTCCAGTCCCATCTGGATCACCCTCAATATGGACATTGGCCTATAACCTGTGGACTAATTCTGAAAGAACTCTTTGTAACTACAAAGCTCACCATCTCTACTATGAATCAGATCTCAGAATGGTAGTCATGTCTGTCTGTATGTATACTGGTCTTTTAACCAATACTCTCTTTTCTTTTTAAATTTTTTTTAGTGTAGTTAATAAGAATTGGCTGTAAGTGTTTATTTGGGTAAGATATGAAATATTCATTAACCTGGCAGGTAATGTGTCCAGTCCTTTGGGATTGGTAGAACTTTCTTATAAAATGAATAAGGTTTTCAGTAATCCTCATCATATTTGACTTGGGTGTCTGGGTGGAGGCCTGAGACTGGGTTGTTTTAAGGGAACTGTGTTGTTGGCTTCTGGGTAACCAATAAGGTATTATAGAAGCTGTTTTATACTGACTTGGTAAATCTAAGTATTGGAATATCCACAAGCTTTGGGGATTGACTAAAAAGATTAGCCATACTCTTCAGAAAGAAGAATAGAATGGGGAAGGCATGAGAATCACACTAGGAATGGGAAAGAATCCACTGATTGTCCTTCATGTGGGAACAAATGATACTGAAATTCTTGCTGGGACACATCAAGGAATACTACACAAGGCTGGACAAGACATTTAAAGAAATAAAACTCACATGACCTTCCGTGGGATACCACCTGACTCTGGAGGTGGAGAGTGAAGGTCAGACAAGATTATTATGATCAACAGGTGGATCAGGCAGTGCTGCTGTGATGTTCAACCACTGGAAGGAATTCATAGACAGAAGGCTCTTCTCATCAGACTTTCCCTGAGTAGAGAGAGAAATAGACTTCTGGGATGGAGGTTGTCACAACTGATTAAAAGATTCCTTAAACCAGGAATTTGGAGAGACTGTTGTGAGATGCTCAAGTAATCTTCCTGCCTGGTTCTAATATTAAGCAGAAAGAAAATCAAGTAAAAGAGGATCCAGCAAAGGCGAAGAGAACAACAGAGAGTAGGAAAATAGACAACAAGAGGAAAGATAGTGCCAATACCAATGATGTTTACAGTCAGGCAGGTGATGTTAAGCTGTCCTGCAGTGGCTCAAGAGCATGAGTACCAACCTCAGGGCAGGCTGCTAGAAAACAGCAAAAACCTCAAACTGGTTGAGTTCTATATTCAGATTTTGCCAACCAGTTATCAAGTGTGAACTCCTCAGTCACTATAACTGCCTTAATATGGAGTCATAGACAGTCCCCTGGTGTAGTCCAATCTGTTTTGCCAGCCAGGTAAGCTTATCTTTGCAATATATGGCCCCTTACAACAAGAATCACAGCAAATATGCAGGCTACTACCAGTCCCAAAGGACCAGTCACTTATCCCAGGTCAATGGCACATTAGATCTCACACCAAAGACAATGCTTATAGCCAATCTTATAATAAACTATATAAAGATTTATTAAATAGAAAAATGAATTATTTGCAAGTGTGATAGACCAAGGCCAGTTGGGTACAGCAGAATAGTCAAAGGCAGATATACTGGCCTCTGGATTAACAGTTTTCTGTTCCCTGAGTGACCAGGGCAGGGGCTGCTCCAGGCTAATAAGAACACTTGACTCTAATTAACCTGTAAAGAGTCAGGTGAGACCATTAAATTAATGTGACCACCTGACTCTAATTAAGGCCCTGCTGATACTATAAAAAGGGCTCACTCCAGTCAGACAGAGGAGAGGAAGTGTGGCTGAAGGTCTAGTTAATGAAGACACCCTCAAACCATTGTTAAGGGAGCCCTAAGGTAAGAGTGAAGAAGGGAGAAGCAGGAGAGCTGTGGGGAAGTGGCCCAGGAAAATGTAGCAACTCTGGCAGTGAAAGGTTGGCTACCAACAGCTGTTACCATTAGGATCCCTGGGCCGGAAACCAGAGAAGAGGGCGGACCTGGTTTCCCCGCTACCCACCACTACAGGAACATCTCCTGGGAGGGGAAGTCGGGCCCCTGTCAGGACAGGAGGCTAAACTGTTCTGAAATAAGCTCCCAGGGACAACAGAAACTGTGGGAGTTTCTTATATATTTGTATATACCTGTTTACCTGCTTTAACCCTGTGTGGCAGAGCTCTGACCTTGCTCCCATGGGTCCTGCACTTCTAGGCAGTTTATGCTAGCCTCAGTGGCTCACTGTGACCCTCCATGTAGCCCTTCTCTCTCTAGGGCCAGAGTTACAGTCTACAGAGCCTCTTCATCACAGGCCTGCAAGGAGGTTGGTGAGAGAACTCCTACAGTTTCTGTTGTCCCTGGGAGCTTATTTCAGAACAGTTTAGCCTTGTCCTGACAGAGATTTTCAAAAAGTAATAGAAGCTTCTATAATTAGCAAGTTCTTTATGTCCTTCAGGGCTAATCCAAGTTAAGCATCTGGAGGTCCCTTGCTTATGACTAGAAACATTGCCCCCCACCACCCCGAGTCCAGGTAGCATAGAGCTATAGTTTCTTCTTTCTAGAGGGTTTATTCCCCTCCTCCCATGTGCCCTGAGCTGAAACTCAGCTATGGGAGGAATGCACTTGCATGACTCATCTTCACGGGGGGTGGGGGGGGGAGCATAGCAACAAAGTTTTTTGTCCTCTTTAATGTTCCACAATAGTCTGTCAGGGGCCAATGGACCTTTCCTGTTGGATAGGAACACGTTTGGCTGCAGATTGGTGCTTCTCACTAGTGGACTAATGGAAACATGGTGAAATAGCAGTCATGACTGGAATACAGGTACTGATGGGTTTATGTTCAAGTAAGACAGAAATAAAGATAAAGATAGTTGAATAGCATTGTATATTAATGAGGATGTAAACTGTAAAGAAGTTAGAAGTGATGGAATTAATAAAATGGAATCTGCGTCAAAATCACTTTGGGAAAGGAAAATAACTGTGGCTCCACTGGGATAGTGCTCAGTCTGCTAGAGACCTACAGGATCTGATGTGGATATGGATAGAGACCTCTTTCATATTTTTAATTAAATAAATGTTATTGGGAATTGGGTGATCATGGGGCATTTTAATTTCCCAGATATAGATTGGAGCAGGGCTGGCCCACAACATTTTAGCACCTGAGGCAGGGAGCTCAAATGACACCCCTATGTCTCCTGGCTTGAGCCAAAACTTTGAAAGGTCTCAGTTCTGCCTTCTTCCTCTTCTACTTCTCTCATGGTACTTGTCATAAACAGATGGTTAAGCGTTAATGTCTCTTTTACCTGTAAAGGGTTAAGAAGCTCAGTAAACCTGGCTGACACCTGACCAGAGGACCAATAGGGGGACAAGATACTTTCAAATCCTGGTGGAGGGAAGTCTTTGTTTGTGCTTTTTGTTTTGTTTGTTGTTTGCTCTTGGGACTAAGAGGGACCAGATGTACATCCAGGCTCTCTAAATCTTTCTGAATCAGTCTTTCATGTTTCAAAATTGTAAGTAATAGCCAGGCAAGGCAGATTAGTCTTATGTTTGTTTTCTCAACTTGTGAATGTTTCTTTTTGCTGTAACTTTGAACCTAAGGGGGGGGGGGTTTTCTCTGGTCTATATGAATCTGAGTACCCTGCAAAGCATTTTCCATCCTGATTTTATAGAGAATTTCTACCTTTTCTTTAATTAAAAGTTTTCTTTTTAAGAATCTGATTGATTTTCCTTGTTAAGATCCAAGGGGATTGGGTCTGAACTCACCAGGGCTTGGTGGGGGGAAAGGAGGAGGGATGGTTAATTCCTCCTTGTTTTAAGATCCAAGGGGTTTGGATCTGTGTTCCCCAGGGAAGGTTTTGGGGGAACAGAAAGTGTGCCTGACACTAAATTCTGGCTGGTGGCAGTGTTACAAGATCTAAGCTAGTAATTAAGCTTAGAAGGGTCCATGCAGGTCCTCCACATCTGTACCCTAAAGTTCAGAGTGGGGAAAAAACCTTGACACTACTGCTCTGCTACACAATAAAGGAGAACTTAAAATGCCTTGTTCAAAAATTTGAAGTAACACTTAACTTTCAAACTCCTGAACAGCAAATGTAACTTTTCTTGTCTGCATATTAAACACTGGCATTTTTATCTGTTTGAATGATCAAAGTGGTGCTTTCTATGCCTTCTTGGTTGCAAAGATTTGAACTGCTTCCTGCTGAAGGTCCACAGTCTGGGCCAGCTCACGGTCTATTGAGATGGTTGCAAGGTCGACCAGCCTCTCCTGTGTCATTGTGGAGCATAGTGTTTTTATTAACTTCAGCTTGAAGAAGCTGAGTTATCCACTGGCAACTGTTACAGGAAGTACTAGAAGTATGTGTAGAGCAACAAAAGCATTTGGAAAGAGAGTGGTCATCTTATTTGTGCACATATATTCCAGAACAGCCTTTGGAGTTGATCCTGCTGAAATGTATCTTGAAAGGGCTTTCAGTTCAACACTTAAATCAGTGGTTCTCAAAGCCAGGCCGCTGCTTGTTCAGGAAAAGCCCCTAGTGAGACAGGCTGGTTTGTTTACCTACCACATCCACAGTGTCGGAGAAAGACTTAGTTCTCACTCTCTGGTTGGGTAAAGCAAAGTCAGATACTTTATTCTCAAGCAATTGCATAGAGGGAGAGAGTGCACTAGGACACAGAGTTTCCCCCTCCTAGGCAGGTCTCTCTACAGGTAAACAATTACAGCAAGCATTTATATCTTTTGTTACATATAATAAGAAGAACAGCTGCATTTTGTTTATACATAGGTCATCTTGATATCTTATTTTTCTCACTTCTATTTAGACTACAGTCTACAATCCATATCTAACACAAGGTCGCAACAACTCCTCACACAGTTCTTTCCCATTCACCTCATACAATCCTCGCTTCTACAAATCTCGCATTATTAGAATAATAGTTAGTCTCTTTTGTGAGTAAGAGTTAGGCTATCTGCATTGAAATCCCCTTCAAATCCCTGTCAGTTCTTGCTCTACTTCCACAATCCCCCATTTTGTACTTCTAGTACAATTAATATCTTTAAACATCCATTTACATTAAACCTTGATTTCAGATTCTACATGAAATGCTTCAACCTTAGGGGTTTTGATTGGATGCAATGACAATGCATGATTAGCCTGGACATGAAAGGTATTACTATTATCAAATCCTTTACAACAACAATAACAGTCATAAACTAAATAACAATACAAGCAGTAAAATCTCCATGGTAATCATATGATGGGGTTGTTGTACAGTTTCAGTCACAAAGCACAATACATCATACTTAGAACATAAAGCAGACATTCCATAAGCTGTATGAAAGGCATTCTTTTCAACTTGATATATATTTTGAAGCATGTAAATTTGCCCTGTACTTCAGAGATTCTTTGAACCTCTGGTAACAATGAAAGCAAATCTTGAAACCAATCAGGTACTAAACTAGTCCAATTAAAGGGTATCTGGAACCTAAGGGCTACTTGTAAAATTCTATCTGCAGGCCAGTAGATAATGATTGCCTGCAGCAGTAGTGAGATTAAAATGAATTTCTCGCAATGTGGTGGCTTCAACATACACACAGCTATCATTGGCTTGAAAAAGTAGGTGCCCTGTCAGGGTAGTTCCTTGTCCCCTACCCTCCCAGCAAATGTTGTTGTGAATAGTGACAACTTCCCCTGGCTTCAGGTTACGTATACACTGAAGCTGCGGTTTCTAATGGCCAAAATGTCTATTGACTCCCTATTTCTATCCAAATGTTGGGTGTTATTCTAAGGGCACTGACTATAAATCAGTTAGGCATACCAGGTGGTCTAATCTCCCAGATGTCACGGTGAATAATGCAGTCCCACATGCATCCTCCCCATGGACCTGGCAGGATTTGGTATGTGGGAGCCCACACCCCCCTAACCGGTTCATATGCTTGGAAGGAGCACTGTGAATGTCCACACTTCCACCCAGAAAATCTCCAAGTATGTCTCCATGGCCGCAGATCAGATGGTACTCCTGAAGTGTCTGTAAGGGCAGTGGGCCGTGCCTGGTGCTCAAGATCATTCTGAATGGCCATTAGCTTGTCACTCAGGAAATCCTGAATTTCTGAACATGCTAGTTCCCACTGCAATGCCTTCCCAGCCTCAGTAATATTCGATACCATCTCTGTCAGCAACTTCTGGGTCACAGAACTAAGGGTGGAAATAACATGTAACTCACCAACTCCAACCTGTATGAGGGTTAGCTGGGCTCCAGAAATAAGGCCAGTGGCCTTTTCTAGTTGCCCCAATTTCTCATCATGTTCTTGGTTCTTAAAAATATTCCAAATTGCTGCTGCACTATTGGCCCCATCCCACAGGGATCTGGTCAAGTCCCCCTTCTTTCTAACGGAAATAACCCAGGCCCTCTGTTGTGCTAATCTAATGGCAGTCCCCTGTGAGCAATTTGGGTATGTAGAGGTGATCTGGAAACTGGATAAGGGCAATGTAAATTTAACAGTGCCTAGTGTTGTATTAATCACAGTCCATCGATATCCTAATATATCTCTCTTTGGTACAGTACCATACCAAATCTGTTATTTAACTAATCTCAGGTACTTTCAAGAGGCATTAACATTAATAGCATAGGAGGGGTGTACTGCAATAAGGTACAGCTTACATTATTACTGACTGGAATAATTTCCATACAGGTGAAATTTCCTGTGGCAGAACAAACTCTTTGGGTATTCATTTGACTAATCACTAATTGGGTGACCAAATAACAATAATGGTCTCTTTCATGTAACATACTGCAAACTCCAGGGACAACCATATCTACTTCACTATGGAACCCATCAATTTCTATTACAGATTCTTGGGGTTAATTTGTAGTGCTACCACATACTTTTATCTCCTCTGACCATTCTTTTTCCACTTAATTGTTCACTTATATGGGATATCCTGAACCTTAAAAATATTTTTTTCTTTTTCCAAACAATCTTTAAATAAATCACTAAAGTGTGAAGGCCTTGGCAATTGGTTTTATCAAATATATGACATTGTCTGTATTTGGATGTATTACAGGGGTAATAGTGTAATGGAGGAAATGGCAGGGGCAGTGGCAACAAGCTGTGAGCAGTGTCCTTGAATGGGGCCAGCATCTTATCTTTAGACTGAGCTTGCTAGCTATTTTTTTTCCAGTTAATTCATTCTGTTCTTTTTCCTTCTCCCCTTTTTGGCTTCTTTTAACCTACAAAGGAAACTTCCACTCTTCACTCATACACTTTTTCCCAACAACGAACACATAAACATTGCCATTATGCAGTACATTAGTCTTATTATTCAATGTATGCCACATATACCCTTCTACTAAAATAACTTTATTACAGAACTTTGGAGCAACAAGACAGGACAAGCACACCTACTTTTGAGGAGTCCACTCAGTACAACCTCTGGTGTCCAATAGCTTCCCTCCGTTCCGAGCCCTCTGGCTAGAAATATGACGTAGCCAGAAGGATCCCATGTGCAATATGGGGAGTGGGTTAACCTTTCATGTCCTTTCTTCCAAAGACTGGTGGTATGCAAATTTTAACAATTTTTTCAATTAAAAATCTGGCCAATGAAATTTTTTTCTAACTTAAGCAAATGTATTAGACTTTAGTATATCACATTTTCCTGATTTATCCAAACACTTAGTATTTCAGGTTGAATAAAACAAGTATCTGCATTTTAATTTAACCCTTCTGTTTGATTTTAAACTAGACTATCCTATGAAAATATTAAACACAACAATTCTGGCCATGAGACAAACACCACAAGACAGGACATAGAACACAGAACATAATTCCTATTGTGCCAGTAAATGCATGGTATTTTGAATGCTGTTCAGCTGGCATCAATTTTCTCTGATTATCTGAAAGACAAAAAACATAGGTCTGCCCCTTCTGGGCAGTCAGTCATTGCTTAAAATATACAAATACCCTTGTTGATTTCAGCAAAATAGAGGAATTATCCCATATTTTCTTATATTTGTTTCATAGATAGCCCAGGTTTCAGTGGCTTCTACCTTATCAGTTAGATAATTTGCATTAATACAGATGCTTTCTGGCTTGTTTCTGGATCCAAAGCTATCCACAGCTTAAAGATTCTTACTTAAAAAGAGACACAATTAACTTTACCAGAATTTTGATTGCCTTTTACTTCTAACTCCTGCTTTCAAACACACAGTGATCTGAAAGAAAACACTACCTCGCTGAACCGTCCCATCCCTGGGCACTAGCTTGTTCCATTACCAATTTAGCTAGAAGTGTGGGCTTCTCAGCTAGCCTCCACCCTTCCTGGTCTCTTCCCTTAAACATTCTTACTCACAAGGCTACTCAAGTGTTCCCTCATGAGGCTTGTCACCTGCGCAAAAACGCTGGCCCATTGGCATTTAACTATTCAATTTCTTCTTGTGGCAAACACACTGCTGTTATGGTGTAGGCTGAGCACAAATGGTTAAATTTTGACAAGTCCCTGAAGGACTGGTACTTGCTTAGCCAGTGCTTCCTTTCCTGGCTGGAAGTCCTGTCTCAAGGCTTGCAACTTGCCCTGGGCGTAGGTTTGAGTTGTTGCCTGATTCATGATCTATGTTCTTAATTGCTCAATTCTAGTTATCAAGTACACATCTTTTCCCTTTTCTCCAACTTCTCTATTTCCCAGTCCTGTTACGACTGGTGGGTAGATCAACCTGCAACCCTTCCCAGTCAACCAGGGTGGAGAGAGGAATGGTAAATCCCTCTCTGGTTCTCAGACTTACTGCGGCTGAGAGTGGGCACACCTTTAATCATGCAATCTTCAACATATAACACCAACAGTACCAAGCAAAACAAACAGATGATGTGAATTCTGTGGGGCTCCCCCCTTCTCAATTGCCCACCAAACTGTGACAAATTTCTGTTACCAATCTATCCCTTGTGTCAGGTGATCAGGCTGACACCACAGGATTGTTGGGGGAAGATAAAGAAAACACACCATATAACTGAATTTTAAAGCTTCATTAATAAAATAACAAAACAACAACAGACTGTGTTCGGAATGCTCCCACATCACTCAGGGGAAAAAAAATATTAATGACCCAAGCCCCAAGCCACTTTCATACTACACACATACATCCAGATTGGCCACATCTGTGTATAACATTCAGAGAAGGGGGAGAGGTGGACGGGAGACTATCCTGTATACAGCTTGTCCAGAATTTCCAACATGTGTCTGCTCTCGGAAGGGCCATTCTTTTACACCCTCGGATCTCCAGCGGCGTCTCTTTCAGAGATTCCAGTCCAGGCCGGCTGCCTGTGGCTTCTTCAGCGTCACCAAACCCCTCTGGCTTCGGGGTCGCAAAGGTAGACTGTTGGATCTCACTGGACAGTAAAGCTTTGCAAATGTAACCTCAGTCCTGTAACTTGTATTGCCAAGTCTATATTTTTTCAGAGCCAGCTGGGTCCAAAAGCAGTTTTTCTTTGTACTTAGCATGGTCTGCATTGAGTCTTGACCTTGAACGCAGAGCAACTTTCTCTTTTATCTCTGGGCCAAGTTGAATTTCAAATTAACCCACTCCTTTCCTCATTAGACAAATTACTCCCACTGTTTATCAGAGGCTTTTTTTGGTGCTTAAAAGCTCCTCTGAGATGCATGATCTTATCTAGATTGAAGGTACCTTCTAGTAGGCATTGTTTAGATGGATTTTCACACATGTAAAGATTCCAATTTTTTAAATATCTGCAGGTTCTAGAACCATAATGTACGTACATGTAATCTGCTGGGGTACCCTTAGGGGGTGAGGGAGAATGCTTAGACTGTCCCCCACTCATTTTCCAATCACTCACAGAGAGAACGCCCTGTCTGCTAGCGGCTCAGAAACTAAGTGTCTCACCCTACAGGGCACTCACACAGGAAAGGTTAACGAGGATGGCCACGACCGTCCTACACCTCCCTCCAGCAAAGAGCGTCGGCTAGTCTCAGAGAGATGGCACCGCTTACTCTCATTGCTTCCAGGGAGATGATCAGACTGTCAGTGGCTCACACAGAGAGGAAAGGGGGAGGGGAGATAGGTGCACACAGTCCTAGACCCAGGTAGCTCCCTCGCCGGACAATGCCAGGCAGAAGCAGCTCACCGTGGTTAGGATCTTTTACCGATCTTCTAGGCAGAGAGTCACTGGGCTTGCGTTAGAATATTTCTGGTCACGAGCCAACAGCTTTGCAGAATACTCTGGGCATCTTCCAGTGACTCATTTACACTGGTGTACACACACACATACACTATGGCCTCTGTTTCTAAATACCACAATGCATTGGTTTTCTCCTCTTTTATCTTTTTTTAAGCTGAGGGCATCATCACAACCCCTCTGTCCAGACTGAACATACCTGTGTTCTTCTCTGAGGACATTACCACAACCCCTCTGCACCGGTGCATTCATCTCATGCATTTTCCTTGTGTATTAACCTTACTTGGGGTGGCCAAACTATAGTCCCCAATACCACATACAACTACCTTATTGAGGGTAGCAAACTAAGTCCTCAGTACCACTTCAAACTAATGTTATTGGGGGCAGCAAAACAGTTCCCCAGTACCGCTCTGCATCTGATCTTGCTGCACAGTTAACAAGTTTGGATGGCATAAGCCCAACAGGGACAGACGGCTCCATGTACAGTCCTCCTCGGACACCCCAATAGAGATTTCAAAAGGTCTCATACCTCTTTTATGGAGCAATGGTGCTCGAAGGAGAATGATCCGCGGCAGCTGCCATTGTCTCAATAGGCACTGCCATCCTGGACAAGCCCCCAAATTGTCGGAGAAAAACTTAGTTCTCACTCTCTGGTTGGGTACAGCAAAGTCAGATACTTTATTCTCAAGCAATTGCATAGAGGGAGAGAGTGCACTAGGACACAGGGTTTCCCCCTCCAGGCAGGTCTCTCTACAGGTAAACAATTACATCAAGCATTTATATCTTTTGTTACATACAATAAGAAGAACAGCTGCATTTTGTTTATACATAGGTCATCTTGATATCTTATTTTTCTCACTTCTATTTAGACTACAGTCTACATTCCATATCTAACACAAGGTCGCAACACCTTCTCACACAGTTCTTTCCCATTCACATCACACAATCCTCGCTTTTACAAATCTCAGGTTATTAGAATAACAACTAGCCTAACTCTTGCTCACAAAATAGACTATTTGCATTGAAATCCTCTTCAAATCCCTGTCAGTTCTTGCTCTACTTCCACAGCAGGTTTGGCCAATCGCGGCTCCCACTGGCCACAGTTCACCGCTCCAGGCCAATGGGAGCTGCAGGAACGGTGGCAAGCACATCCCTTGGCCCACACTGTTTCCTGCAGCCCCCATTGGCCTGGAGCAGCGAACCGTGCGTGGCCAGTGGAAGCAGCAATTGCCTGCGAACACAGCAGGTAAACAAACTGGCCCGGCCTGCCAGAGGCTTTCCCTGAACAAGCAGCGGAGCGGCTTTGAGAACCACTGACCTAAATCACTTGCATCAATATCGTGCATGTCATCATGTTTCAACACTGTTTCTAGTGCCCTGCATTGTAGGTCTTCTTCAGGTATAGTGAGGATTTTTGGAATATCATACAACATGCCAAATATACTACTGTGTTTCTTGAGCTGCATGAAATGTTCTTCAACTGACTGTATTGCACAATGTAGCACCTGGTTAAAGAATTCAACTTTGAATTGTTGTTTGGGGTCTCTTATGGGATTATTCCATGCCTCGTAATCAAAATGTCTTCCTCTTCGGTGACTCTTGGTGGGAAAATAGCTTTAGTGTGAAGTTTCTCTGCCAACTTCTGTGCATTTTTCCTAACACTCTGAAATCCTTCATCTGACCAGTAACGCTGTAGGTATGACTTTGCTTTGTTCAGTTGTTCCATTGCTCCAGATATAGCAAGGTCAACACCTTGGAGTCTCTTGCTTACAGCATTTATTTCAAACAGTATGTCATGCACAACACTAAGCCACACAGAAATTTGAAGTTATGTATGTTTCTGGTGATTCCATTTCCCTCTGCCACTGTTCTCCCACGAACAGTTTCTGTCATAGCATTATCCTATATAATGGCAACTATGGCATCATCTATCTTCCCAATTTGGTGTTTGATAGGTTCTATCGCCTCCGCTTAACTTTCCCATCACGTGGCACTCAGTGGTTTCGGTGTCAGAGAGGATGTTCCCAGATGTTGCTTCAAAATTTGCCATCGATGAGTTGATGCAGAGAAAAATACATAGATGCTTTGAATTACATTAAAAAATTCAGCAGCCTCACTAGAAGCTGATGCTGCATCACTGACCACCAAGTTCAATGAATGAGAACTGCAAGGGACAAAAATGTCTGAGGATTTAACTCTCGGATCTGTGTCTGCACTCCTCTGTTCTTTCCTCTCATGTTGATACCATTATCATAGCCCTGACCTCTCATGTCAACTATCGCAATTCCCGTATCTTACAGTTTTTAAGAAGCACATTTGTCATACCAACTCCTGTAGTATCATCAATGTCAATAAATTCTAGAAAATGCTCTCTGACAGTCACCATTGCAGGGATATTTTCACTAGGTTCTGTTGTTGTTACAAAACACACCATTAAAGTCATTTGTTCCATATGTCTGGTGTCAGGTGTGCAGTCCAGAATAACAGAGTAATATTTTGCTGACTTCAGATCTGCCACAATCTTCTGTTTGACTTTTGTTGCCATTAACTGTATGATCTCATTTTGAATTGTTTTTCCAAGGCAGTGGTGTGTGTACATTTCTTGGGTAGTGACTCTTTGTAGATGCTCCTGGAGTACAGCATCAAACTCAGCCATCAGCTCCACAATTTTAAGGAAGTTTCCATTGTTTGGCACATACAGGTGATCTGAAGTGCCACACAGTGCTAGGTTTTGGGTAGCAAGCATTCTCACAATGGCAATGAGCCTTTTCAGAACATTTTGCCAGTAAAGAGACTCTGATACAATCTTCTCTTGATGCTGATCATCTATGGTGGCCTTTCACCTTAGTCTCATCTCAAGCTCTTTTAATCTATGGAATGCTCTCTGGTGATTTGCTACTTTTCATGGCATGCCAGATTTCTAGCCAGATTTTTCCGGTTCTTTGTTCCTGAAGAACCCAATATGGCTGGAACATTACACTGGAAGAGTTTGCAACAAAAACAGTATGCAGCATTCTGGGTTTCTGAGTATATAAGCCATGGAATCTCCACTTTGTCACCAGTGGGATTTCACACCAGTAATATGTTGGATGAAAACTTCTATTTTCATTGTCTTTGGGGAACATGAAGTTTTTCACTTGCTGTGGTCCATGCAGAACAAGAAAGTCCCTCAGGCTACTGCTCAAGTGGGTCCACAGTCCTGGATTATCTAGACTTAAGGAACTAAACTCAGCAGCAGCTGTTTCTTGCGCCTCCACCACACTCTTCTCTGATCTACACTTTTTTTCAGGAATGTTCATTGTTACATCCATTTAAGATGGAGATATGGATGCTGCAGTAGCTGCCAGATCACCTTCACTCTGACTAACTGCAAGGTCAGGCATCTCCTCACCACTCACATCCTCACTGGGGCCAGAAGGCTCACAGTGAACATTTGTGATTATGTATCTCATGGAAGCTCCTTCCTGCTTAGATAGAAAAGCTTCCTTTGCTTTCTTTCTTTTTCTGAATGCTTCCCCAGAGGGATGTTTTCTTCTTTCACTCACGACAGCTGTTCTGTGCCAGCTATAGTGCCTCTCAACACTCAGTTGAAGAGGACAAATAAGCAGGCTGGTAGCAGGGCCTGTGTGAGGGAAGATATCAGCGTCTTAAGAGCTTAACTGGCTCCTACTACTTCAGCTGACTGCCTGTTCTCCTCAGGTGGGTTCAGGGAAGCAGCAGGAAACAGGAAGCTCCCTAAGAAGCTGGTGTTAATCAGTCCAGGCTCCTGGGGGTGCTAGAGAGGTACATAGGAGGCTCCTTTTTCTCTCTCTCCCTGCAGTTCCTGCTGCTTTCTGTTATTCCCTCTCACCTTTTCTCCTGCCTGCCTGTTACATCTCTTGTGCCCTCCTTCCTCCAGCACAGCACTCCACCATCTCTGTGCATCTAGAGCAGAGAGAATACATGTGCACCAGCAGCAGACAAAACTGTCTATACTCTGGGTCCTAGTGGTGCCCCCCCACAGTCTGGTGCCTGAGGCAGCTGCCTCAGTTCATCCCATGGTAAGGCCAGCCCTGGAAGGACAAATGCTACTAATGGAAGGACCCAGATATTCCTGGATGTGACAGCTGACAGATTTCTTCACCAAATTGTCACTGAACCAACAAGAGGTGATGTCATTTTAGATTTAGTATTGGTAAGTAACAACGACCTCACAGAAAAAACTGGCTGTAGAGGACAATCTTGGTTGTAGTGATCATGAATTAATTCAGCTTAAACTAAATGGAAATATAAACACATATAGATCTGCAATTAAACTTCTTGATTTCAAAACTTTAAAAAATTAAGGGAATTAAGTAAGTGGACTGGACCGAAGAACTCGGGGAACAGTACCTGCAGGTGGCTTGTATTACTTTAAGCCAAAGTTGCAGAAACTATTAGAAGCCTGCATCCCAAGCAAGGGAGGAAAACTCAGAGAAGAGTTGCAGCCCAAACTGGATGAACAAGCATCTCAAACAGGTTATTAAGAGAAAGCAGAATGCCTACGAGGAATAGAAGGAGGAATGGATCAGCAAGGAAAGCTACCTCTTGGAGGTCAAGATATAGGGATAAAGTGAATACTGCCAAAAACCAAGCAGAGCTAGGCCCTGCAAAGGATATTAAAAACAATAGACATTATATATATATAGAGAGAGAGAGAGAGGGGGAGACATATATAAAAAGAAAACAAGGAAAGAAGAATTAGGACTGATAAGGACAGGGTAAAGCTTAAAGATAATCTAAGTATGGTCAAACACCTAAACAAATACTTTGCCTCCATTCTTAGGGGAAATGAGGCAATGGCAGAATAGTTAATGGGAACAAAGATATGGAAGCCAAACTCAGACAGCTTAATTCGCCCAAAATGAGGGGCCTGGATAATCTGCTTCCAAGAATATTAAGGAACTGGCACACAAAATTGCAAGCCCAACTGCAATGGTTTTTAGTGAATCCATAAACTTCCAGCTGTGACATTCCCCAGGGTACAATCTGGACATTTGAACAGCCGTGTCCTCTTAACTCTCTAGCCTGGGGTGCTTTACTTCCAGAACAGTCACCTTTGGCCTGATCATAGACTCATAGACTCTAGGACTGGAAGGGACCTCGAGAGGTCATCGAGTCCAGTCCCCTGCCCTCATGGCAGGACCAAATACTGTCTAGACCATCCCTAATAGACATTTATCTAACCTACTCTTAAATATCTCCAGAGATGGAGATTCCACAACTTCCCCAGGCAATCTATTACAGTGTTTAACTACCCTGACAGTTAGGAACTTTTTCCTAATGTCCAACCTAAATCTCCCTTGCTGCAGTTTAAGCCCATTGCTTCTTGTTCTATCATTGGAGGCTAAGGTGAACAAGTTTTCTCCCTCCTCCTGATGACACCCTTTTAGATACCTGAAAACTGCTATCATGTCCCCTCTCAGTCTTCTCTTTTCCAAACTAAACAAACCCAATTCCTTCAGCCTTCCTTCATAGGTCATGTTCTCAAGACCTTTAATCATTCTTGTTGCTCTTCTCTGGACCCTCTCCAATTTCTCCACATCTTTCTTGAAATGCGGTGCCCAGAACTGGACACAATACTCCAGTTGAGGCCTAACCAGTGCAGAGTAAAGCGGAAGAATGACTTTTCGTGTCTTGTTTACAACACACCTGTTAATGCATCCCAGAATCACGTTTGCGTTTTTTGCAACAGTATCACACTGTTGACTCATATTAAGCTTGTGGTCTAGTATGACCCCTAGATCTCTTTCTGCCATACTCCTTCCTAGACAGTCTCTTCCCATTCTGTATGTGTGAAACTGATTGTTCCTTCCTAGGTGGAGCACTTTGCATTTATCTTTATTGAACTTCATCCTGTTTACCTCAGACCATTTCTCCAATTTGTCCAGATCATTTTGAATTTTGACCCTGTCCTCCAAGGCAGTTGCAATCCCTCCCAGTTTGGTATCGTCCGCAAACTTAATAAGCGTACTTTCTATGCCAACATCTAAATCGTTGATGAAGATATTGAACAGAACCGGTCCCAAAACAGACCCCTGCGGAACCCCACTTGTTATACCTTTCCAGCAGGATTGGGAGCCATTAACAACTACTCTCTGAGTACGGTTATCCACCCACCTTATAGTAGCCCCATCTAAATTGTACTTTCCTAGTTTATCTATAAGAATATCATGCGAGACTGTATCAAATGCCTTACTAAAGTCTAGGTATATCACATCCACCACTTCTCCCTTATCCACAAGGCTCGTTATCCTATCAAAGAACGCTATCAGATTAGTTTGACACGATTTGTTCTTTACAAATCCATGCTGGCTATTCCCTATCACCTTACCACCTTCCAAGTGTTTGCAGATGATTTCTTTGATTACCTGCTCCATTATCTTCCCTGGCACAGAAGTTAAACTAACTGGTCTGTAGTTTCCTGGGTTGTTTTTATTTCCCTTTTTATAGATGGGCACTATATTTGCCCCCTTCCAGTCTTCTGGAATCTCCCCCGTCTCCCATGATTTCCCAAAGATAATAGCTAGAGGCTCAGATACCTCTTCTATTAACTCCTTGAGTATTCTAGGATGCATTTCATCAGGCCCTGGTGACTTGCAGGCATCTAACTTTTCTAAGTGATTTTTTACTTGCTCTTTTCTTATTTTCTCTTCTAAACCTACCCTCTTCCCGTAAGTATTCACTATACTAGACATTCCTTCAGACTTCTCAGTGAAGACTGAAACAAAGAAGTCATTAAGCATCTCTGCCATTTCCAAGACTCCCGTTACTGTTTCCCCCTCCTCATTGAGCAGTGGGCCTACCCTGTCCTTAGTCTTCCTCTTGCTTCTAATGTATTGATAAAAAGTCGTCTTGTTTCCCTTTATTCCCATAGCTAGTTTGAGTTCATCATGCAGCCTTTAGCATATGCATTCACTCCTAGCTAAATACATGAACACTCTGACCAGTCACTCATGAATTACATGCCGGGTGATGCATGCTGTCAAGGTTCCCTCCCCACTCTGAACATTGGGGTACAAATGTGGGGACCCACATGAAAGACCCCCTAAGCTTATATTCCACCAGCTTAGGCTAAAAACTTCCCCAAGGTACAAATTCTTTTCCTTGTCCTTGGATGGTATTGCTGCCACCTCCAAGTGATTTAAACAAAAATTCAGAGAGGGGCCACTTGGAGCCCTATCCCTCCAAAATATCCCCCCAAAGTCCCTTCCCCACCTTTCCTGGGGAGGCTTGAGAATAATATATCAACCAACTGGTTACAATGTGAGCACAGACCAAACCCCTTGTTTTTAGGACACTGAAAATCAATCAGGTTCTTAAAAGAAGAGCTTTATTTTAAAGAAAAAAGTAAAAGAATCACCTCTGCAAAATCAGGATGGAAGGTAACTTTACAGGGTAAAAAAGATTTAAAACACAGAAGATTCTCCTCTAGGACAGCTTCAAAGTTACAAAAACAGGACTAAAACTCCCTCTGAGCATAGGGAAAATTCACAAGCTAAACCAAAAGATAATCTAACACAGCGTTGACAACCTATGGCACACGTGCAAAAGATGGCACGTGAGCCAATTTTTAACGGCACACTGGGGCCTGCTGGGACTCCAGTGTGCCATTAAAAATCCCACCGACGCAGCAAGCCGCAAGGTCCGCACTTCCAGGCCAGAGCGCCAGGCCGAGCGCAGCAAGCTGCCAGCCCCCCCACCCCCGCCTTTCCCCTCTTCCCCTGGAGTTTTGCTGCTGCGCGCATGCAGTGCTCTGGGGGCCAGGGCTACGTGCTCCTGTGGGGCAGCGTTTGGCTCCGTGGGGAGGGAAAACCGCTCCCCACTCATCCGGAGCCCTGCCGCCATGCTTGCAGCTTTCTGAGAGGTGGGTCTGTGCTTGCAGCGGATGAGCGGGGACCCTCATGGTAAGGAGTCCAGGGCCGGGGGCGGGGGGGGTTGGATAAGGGGTGGGGGCAGCCAGGGGACAGGGAGCAGGGTGGGTTGGATGGGGGGGTGGGATTCCTGGGGGTGGTTAGGGGCAGGGGTCTCTGGAGGGGGCAGTCAGGGAGCAGAGGGGTTGGATGAGGCATGGGAGTCCCAGGGTCTGTTAGGGGGTGCAGGGTGGATAGGGGTCAGGGCAGTCAGGGGACAGGGAGCAAGGAGGCTCCTGGGTGAGCAGTTAGGCTGGAGGAGTTCTCTGGAGGGGGTGGTCATGGGACAAGGAGCTGGTGGGGTTGGATGAGTCGGGAGTGCTGGGAGGAGCTGTCAGGAGGTAGGGGTGTGGAGAGGGGTTGGGGCAGGCAGGGAGCGGGGGAGTGTTATATGGGTCCAGAGTTCTGAGGGTCCTGTCAGGGGGTGGGGAGCAGTTAGATAGGAATGAGAGTCCAGGGGGTCTGTCTGGGTGTGGGGGTGTGGATAAGGTATGGGGCTGTCAGGGGACAGATAGGGGGTTGGGTCCTAGGTGAGCAGTCAAGGGACAAGGAGGGTTAGATAGGGAGTGGGATCCCAGGAGGGGGTAGTCAGGACAAGGAGCAGGGGGGGGTTAGGGGTTCGGGGGGGGGCAGTCACCCAGCCCTTTGCCCTGAGCCCTGTACCCCCACCCCTCCAGGCCACTGCCCTGAGTCCTGAGCCCTGAGTCCTGTACCACCCAGCCCTCTAGTGACTCCTTCACCCCCTCACATGCACCCAGCCCTGACTCTTGCATCTTGCACATCCCCCCCACACACACATCCCATTGCACCCTGCACATCCCCACCCTAAGCACCAAACGGGAGCTCCTGCACCCCCACTCACATTCCCACCTGCACCCCTCACACCAAATGGGAGCTGACCAGGTAAGTGTCCCCACACCCAAACCTCTTGCCCCAACCCTGACCCCTGATCCCTCATTCTAGCTCCTGGCCAGACCCTTCACCCCTAGCCCTGTGCTTGGTCCACTCCCACCCTCAGCTCAGTGCAGAGAGAGGAAGAGAATGGGCCAGAACCAGGGAGAAGGTAGGTACCCACTGTATGTGGGCAGGGCCGGGACCCCAGACCGGCAGTGGGCTGAGCAGGTCCGGCAGCTGGGATTCCGGCTGGCAGGATCTGGCAGATGGAACTCCTGAGTGGCAGTGGGCTGAGCCGCTCATCCCACTGCTGGTCTGGGGTCCCAGCTGCCGGCCCCGCACAGCCTGCTGCTGATCTGGGGTTCTGGCTGCCAGACCCTTCCCAGCTGGGGGTCCCAGCTGCAGGCCCCGCTCAGCCCACTGCCGGACTAGGTGAACAAAACCCCAGACCAGCAGTGGGCTGAGCGGGCCGGCAGCGTAAGATCAACATTTTAATTTAATTTTAAATGAAGCTTCTTAAATATTTTGAAAACCTTGTTTATTTTACAATACAACACTAGTTTAGTTATATAATACATAATAATAGACTTGTAGAGAAAGAATTAGAGTGAATAAATGAAGACTTGGCACACCACTTCTGAAAGGTTGCTGACCCGTGATCTAACACATTTCATTGCCCTTAGTTACAACTTTTGTAATCTTAGATGCTCATTTCATGTATGTTCTCAGGAGATGCTTTTCCTATAATACCCGCACGAGGAAATAAGGAAACAGATCAACAGAGCCAGACGTGTACCCAGAAACCTCCTACTGCAAGACAAACCCAAGAAAGAAACCAACAGGACTCCACTGGCCATCACATACAGTCCCCAGCTAAAACCCCTCCAACGCATCATCAGGGATCTACAACCCATCCTGGACAATGATCCCACACTTTCACAGGCCTTGGGTGGCAGGCTAGTCCTCGCCCACAGACAACCTGCCAACCTGAAACATATTTTCACCAGTAACTGCACATCGCACCATAGTAACTCTAGCTCAGGAACCAGTCCATGCAACAAACCTCGATGCCAACTCTGCCCACATATCTACACCAGCGATACCATCACAGGACCTAACCGGATCAGCCACACTATCACCGGTTAATTCACCTGCACGTCCACCAATGTAATATACGGCATCATATGCCAGCAATGCCCCTCTGCTATGTACATTGGCCAAACTGGTCAGTCTCTACGGAAAAGGATAAATGGACACAAATCAGATATTAGGAATGGCAATATACAAAAACCTGTAGGAGAACACTTCAACCTCCCTGGCCACACTACAGAAGACCTTAAGGAGGCCATCCTGTAGCAAAAAAATTTCAGGACTTCAAAGAGAAACTGCTGAGCTTCAGTTCATCTGCAAATTTGACACCATCAGCTAAGGATTAAACAAAGACTGTGAATGGCTTACAAACTACAAAACCAGTTTCTCCTTCCTTGGTTTTCACACCTCAACTGCTAGAACAGGGCCTCATCCTCCCTGATTGAACTAACCTCATTATCTCTAGCTTGCTTGCATATATATACCTGCCCCTGGAAATTTCCACTACATGCATCTGATGAAGTGGGTATTCACCCACGAAAGCTCATGCTCCAAAACGTCTGTTAGTCTATAAGGTGCCACAGGATTCTTTGCTGCTTTTACAGATCCATACTAACACGGCTACCTCTCTGATACTTTTCCTGCCTGGTCTCTGTCTCCGTCCAGAAAGGGAACAAACAAAGAGAGAGCAAACAAAATCTCCTCGCCCCCAGATTTGAAAGTATCTTTTTTCCCCATTGGTCCTTCTGGTCAGGTGCCCTGTGTATATTTATAACACCTGCAAATTCTTAGTCCAAAACGTTCCCCCAGAAATGTGCTTCTTGTACTGTCCAGCACAGTACTGAGCAATCCAACCTCATAGAATGTCCATCATTTCATCAAAGGAAAATGATAATGCACCAACCTTGTTATCCCCACACACTTTAATCCAAAGACACACTGATTACGATTAAAAAAAACACTTTATTTGTTAGCTACAGAAAATAGATTTTTAAATGATTACATGTAACTGAGGCATAAAAGTCAGGATTAGTTACAAGAGAAAATAAAAGAATAATATACAAGCTAATACCTAATTAAAAAAGCTAAGTGGCCTTAAAAGCAAAGATTTTGTCTCACTATACACTGCTGTAAATGTCACAGGCTAGGTCGAATTCCAGTCTGTGACCACTCCTTCCTTAGTTCAGTTCTTTTGAGAGTTGTTGATGTCATGAGCAGAGAGACAGGAGGAGGAGAGGAGAGGTCAAATGTTTTCCTTCCCCTTTATAACTCAATTTCTTGTGCTGGAAACATCCTTGCTAAGTCATGGTAACATGTAGTCCATTGTGGATGTGAGGTTTGAAATGTTCCTGTGTTGCAATGTAAATTTTTTATTCACACCTTCCCAATGCTGGAGAATGGTTGCTTAATGGATAGTCCACCTGACTTTGTTGATACCATGTTTGGGGGTGGCCCTGTGTCTTTGTTTCTCAAAAAAACTAGTTTGTGTCTGCTTGTCTTAACCTTGGAGCATGTTATAACAATGATACATAGTAGAATCTAATAACTTCTCTTACAATGTTGATACACACATTTTACCGGGATAATAATATTAATCAGATTAGGAGTTTTCAAATGATATCTCATAAGGCATAATGTGTACAAAATTTATCAGAGTTTTGTAAAAGTGATGACCATGATAGCATAGATTGTCACAGCAGGTCATACCATATGATGGGAGCACTGCAAATATAGAACCTATATTTAAGAATGTATATGTCGTGGGGAGTGATCCAGGAAACTACAGACCTGTTAGTTTAACCTCAATTGTATGCAAGGCTTTAGAGCAAATTTTGAAGGACAGAGTCACTAAAGATATGGAAGTAAACAGTAATTAAGATAAAATATAACTTTTTTACAAAAGGAAGACTGTGCAAGTTCAACTTGGTCTTCCTTTGATAACCAATTGTCCAGAGAGAAGAAATGCAATAGATTTAATCTCCCTAGACTTCAATAAAACATTTGATACAGTTCCATATGAGAGCTTATTAGTTAAATTGGAGAATATTGGAATTAATACAGGAATTAAAAAGTGGTTGAGGAATTGGTTAAAGGGGAAATTACAATGGGTCAAGCTGAAAGGTGAACTTTCAGGCCGGAGGGACGTCACTTGTGAAGTTCCTCAATGATCAGTCTTTTGACCAATCTTATTTAGCATTTTCATTAATGGCCTTGGTACAAAAAGTGGGAGTGTGTGTAAAAAAAAATTCAGATGATACAAAACTGAGTGGTATTGCAAATAGGGAGAAGGACTGGAATATCATGCAAAAAGATTTAAATGATACTGAAAACTGGAGCGATAGAAATGGAATGAAATGTAATAGTGCTAAGTGCAAGGTCACACACTTAGAGACTAGCAACAAGAGTTTTTTGTTATTGACTTGGTATTTACCAGTTGGAAGTGACAGAGGAGAGAGACCTGGGAGTATTGGTCAATCACAGGATGACTATGAGCCACCACCATGATTCTGGTGTGAAAAATGGCTAATGTAGTCCTAGCATGTATTAAGCGAGGTATTACCAGCAGAAATGGGAAGTGTTATTACCATCAGAAGAGTGAAGTTCTGAAACAGCTTTGCAAAGGGACTGGTTGAAGCAAAATAAACCTAACTTATTTCAAGATTCAGCTTGATAAGTTTATGAAGGGGGTGGCATATGGCCCATTCCTGGCTGTTATTAGCAAACATCTCAAATGGTTGGAGATGGGACTCTGGACAGGGTTAGTACAAAGAGTTATTTCCCAGGTGTCTGTCTGGTAGATCTCATCCACATGCTCAAGGTCTAACTGATGGCCATATTTGCAGTTGGGCAGAGACCTTGAGAGGGCAGGGGTGGTTTGCCTTCCTCTGCAGCATGGAGCATGGGTCACTTACTGGTTTGGACTAGATAAATGGTAGATTCTCTGTAACTTGAAGTCTTTAAATCAAGATTTGATGACTCAGTAACTCAGCCAGAGATTATTGGCTTATTGCAGGAGTAGGTGGATGAGGTTCTGTGGTGTGAAAGAGGTCAGACATTATCATGTTGATCCCTTCTGGCCTTTAAGTCTACATAAAAAGAGATAATTAGTAAAGAGGGATATGACTGAGGTCTCAAAATCATGAATGGTTTGGAAAAAATCAAAACAGAGAAATGTTATTTACCCTTTCTCACAATAGAAAAACCAGAGGTCACCTGATCAAATTAATAAGCAGCAGGTTTAATACAGCCAAGAGAAATACTTTTTCACAAAGCACACAACTAACCTGTAGAACTCATTGCTATGGGATGTTGTGATGGCCAAAAGTATAACTGGGTTCAAAAAAGAACTGGATAAGTTTGTGAAGTATAGGTCCATCAATGGCTATCAGTCAAGATGGTCAGACACAGAACTCCATTCTTGAGACAAACCTAAACCTAAGACTACCAGAAGCCTGGAGTGTAAGATGAGGGTGGATCACTCAATAATTACCCTGTCCAGAACACTACCCCTGAAGCTGTGGTACAGCCACTGTCAGAGACAGGATACTGGGCATAGGTTAGGGGTTTCTTATAGAAGTGGATGAGTAGGGTTCTGTGGCCTGCTTTGTGTAGGAGGTCAGACTAGATGATCATATTGGTCTCTTCTGACCCTAAAGTCTATGAGTCTAAGATGTACCATACTCTAACCATGAATGGCAGCTCTTGGGATGTGGGATATGGTCTTGCAGCCACTCTAGATCCTGAAACCAGTGTATGAGACTTCCTGAGTCCCCCCCCTCACCACTTACACCTGGTGCTCTGGAGCTCCAACTACGTTGTAGGCATTCGGCTTTTAGTTAAACCTGACTGGGGACAATGTGGCAAGAAAACAAAGAACACAGGCTTAGCAAAGGAATTTCTTCTATATATTTCTTCTATATTTACTTTGCTCTCAAAACACTCAAGAGTTACAGATCATGAAAATAGCAAAAGTACTAAGACACACTCTCCCCAGTTTGAGCTCAACCCTTCTGTAACCTTCATGAGTTCATAGTTAGTCAGTGTTTCAGGCTGGGCAGAATCCCTTCTGCCCTCTCTCTCCTGCAAGTTCATCCTACAAGTGGGTACAATTATCCCCCTGCACAGAGCAGAACCTCACTCTCCAGTGCAGCCTCCATTTCTGGAGCATGTCAAGTTCCATATCCACCAAACGTGCTTGCCGCACATTGTGGGAACCTGCACAGAGACCAATGTTCAATGGGAATGGGCCAGTAGTTGAGACAGTCAAAGTCTACAGCCTCAGATTACAGCTTCGATGTCTCTCAGTGATGGTCCTTTCCCAGGCAGGGCAGCTGGCTGGAATGTAGTATAATAGTTTGCCCTTAGGCAAGTCGAAACTAATGCAGCCACAATGCTAATATTTCAACACGTACAAACCAGACATCACAGTTTGATACAGTTATATCCCACTTTGTCATATCACCACCGCCACTACATAACTCTTTTCATCCACGAATTTTAAAGCACTTTACCAAAAAGCTAAGTATCATTATCAACATTTGACTGACGCATAAAATGTGTGCAGCAAGAGGTGAAGTGACTTGTCTAGTGTCACAGATCAGGCAAAGCTGGGAATAGAATCCAGATCCCCTGAGTCAGTCCAGTGCAATTACAGAAAGATTGTAAATGGGGGCTGGAGGAGGTGAAATAAGCATAACAAATTGTATCATACACTCATAGCAATGGACATGGATGCCTCTAAAATACCCCAAGATACAAAAAGTTATTTATCATCCTTATTATTTTTCACAGAGATATTGTAAAGGGGAATAAATAATATAGCATTAAAATAGCCGCTTTTGTGTCTTAAAAGAGTTATCATGTAATTGCTACTCTTAAAGTCAGAGTTAATCATAGCAATTTATATATTTTATCTAGACTATACTTATCTTGCACTGATACTAGTTACTTCTGTCGTTCACAAAGAAAAATTAAATCTAAAAATGATCTTTTCTAAATGGATGAAAAAATATTATTTCATTATACCAATGGGATAGCTTTTATTAACCTAACTGATAAACCAAGTAATGAAAATCATATATCCCCTATTGAATTCAAATACTTGTTGAAATTCTTCACAAAGAGCAGATTTACTCTTTCTACTGGGATTTACATAACCATTTGTATAATTATCTACTCTTTTTTTATGAGCTTCTATAAAGAAAATAAAACATCTTTTATCTTTGAAGTCAAAGAACAAGTGTTATTTCATTATTTTCAAACTCCAAAGGTGAAGATAAAAAAAAATTAGACAAAGTTGTAATCAATTGTCATGTTTTATAATTGAAAAATAGACATGTAGAACCAGGAAGCTGTAGTCTGTCATCATTTATCATTTTCCAGTTTACTTTTTTTTTTGGTGTTATCAGACTTTCAGTCATGAATAAACACTACGATTCCAGGATTTATCTTGGCATTTTACTAATTACACTATCTAGTTTCTAATATAGTTGGCTAATGAATTAACATTTTTCTAATCAGCTAGTATTAGTTTATATACTAAGCATTAGTTCATGTACCACAGAGACAGATTTAGAGCAAGCAAAATGGTACATAGATGACCCCCTTTGTCAAATGAAAATCTTTGTTCTGTTTTGAAAGATATTTATAATTTAAAAAGCATTATTATATTAAAAAGCCCTCCAAAGGTAGTTCAGTTTCAGTAGCACTGGATGTATAAAGATTGTCAGATTCCTCAATTCCTCTAGCTGCCAGATGCTATCTAAAACATAGGATAGTTATTTTATTGCTTTTAAAACAATATTATTTTAAATATACATGTATTTTATCTAAGCCAAAATCTTTCACATGTAAATTAAGTGAGGGTAGGAAACAGCAGTTCAGCAACATAAAGGTGTGATAGATACATTGGCAGTGATACATGATTCAGGGGATTGCTCCTAGATCATAATCTGTAAATACCTACACATGGAGAAGGTGTCTGATACCAGAGGGCTCTTTAATTCAGTAGATAAAGGCATACATAAAAAGGATCCAATGGCTGGCCATTGAATTCAGCAAACTTCAACCTGGAAATAGTTACCGTCATTCTTATATGTGTGCCTTAACAGTTGGAAAAGCTTAATAAGGACAAGATTTTCCATCACAGATGGTCTTTAAAAATCACAATTAGAGATCCTTCTATAAAGAATACACTCTAGTTATAGGCTTGATTCAGCAATTACTAGGTGAAATTCTGCAACCTGTTACACAGGAGGTCAGACTAGCTGATCATAATGGTCACTACTCCCCATAATATTTAGGAAGAACAGTGGTCTAATCTCAACTTGTGTCAAAATTGTTTAAAAATTGCTACTAGGTGGCTGCTTAGTGACCTATGTGAAGCGAGTTCTTTCCACTTTTTGTCAAAGTGTCAAAAAATGGCCTTTACATTTGGCTCTTCTAGCAGAGAGGCCACTAACAGAATGGATGTGGAGACTGCATCAGCTTCACACCTTTAGAAGGGGTCTCTTCAAATAAGGCACATCGGTGAGGGTGAGTGAGGCAGCATGCTCCATGCCAGGAAGAATGACACCATCTATTTATCCTCAGCTATTCAGTCTACTGCTTTCCTGAGTATTATATTCCATTAAAACACCTTATCAAAACACTTACTTAAATGTTCATTATGAGCTCTAAAATGGGAGGGACTGACCCCCATTCACTGCACTTGGTCAATAGAAACACTTTTAAAATGTGTTTGGTTTTGTAGCTATGAATGTCGTCAGTAAGTAACAGTTGTTTCCTCCTTACATCAGTTATGTGTATACGTTTTAGAGCAGACAACACTTATTTGTCATAGAAATTGTTCAGAAGCAATCTGACTTGACTGTAACAAGAAATGCTAACAGACATTTTAATTTTAAAAAGCAATCTGACTACGAAACAAAGACAGGGAGAAGTTTGCTGCTTTTGATTACACATTTCTTCCTATCTATTCAAGTTAGTTTGCCGAAGAGTAGATTTTTACAAAAATGAATAATACTTCAGTGTTTGTTGATGTCATGACAAAACCCCAGATTCCTCACCATAGTTTGTCCTCCACTACCATAAATTGATGAAATGGGGAAATTGCAAACAACGTGACACCAGGAACAAGATGTGGTGGTAGATAGGGCATTGAGCAGAGAGCCAATGCAGAAGCCCTGTGCCTACAGTGATCCTTTAGATCCAAACAGATCCATGTGAGGCTTTGCAATTTGTGGATGCAATCCCTACACATTCTACAATCTACTGTTGTACTGCTAACCCTGTCACTCCTCTCTCCCTTGGATTTTCTTTTAAAGCACATCTGTCTCCCTCCTTTCTAATCAAGATCTTGTCTTAAAAAGAAGTCACAATCAGGTAACAACTTATCTCTTTCTTTTCCTTGTTTTCATTCAGTATTCCCTGGTGACTTCTCTCTTTCCCCTATTATCAACCTCAGCCCTTGTGAGACAGATATAGTAAGTGAATATCAGCATCCCCATTTTAAAGTTAGTAAAATAAAAGACAAAGATTGTTTCTGTGTGTGGCTAAACTTTGCCATCAAAATCACTATTTAGGCACTTAAATAAGTGCACTGAAATTTAAACATGCTGAGCACACACACATTTTTTTTAAATGTTGACCTTAGTGGGTAGAAAGTATCAGAGGGGTAGCCATGTTAGTTTGTATCCACAAAAACAATGAGGAGTCTGGTGGCACCTTAAAGACTAACAGATTCATTTGGGTATAAGCTTTCATGGGTTAAAAAAACCTCACTTCTTCAGATGAATGGAGTGAAAATTACAGATGCAAGCATAAATATATACTGGCACATGCAGAGAAGGGAACTGGCTTACAAGTGGAGAATCAGTGTTGAAGGCCAATTCACTCAGTGTGGTTGTGGTCAACTCCCAATAACTGATGAGAAGGTGTCAATACGAAGAGAGGAAAAATTGCTTCTGTAGTGAGACAGCCACTCCCAGTCCTTATTCAAGCCAAAATTGATGGTGTCAAGTCTGCAAATAAATTGTAGTGCTGCAGTTTCTCTTTGAAATCTTTTTTTGACTTTTTTGGTTGAAGAATGGCTACTTTTAAATCTGTTATTGAATGTCCAGGGAGATGGAAGTGTTCTCCTACTGGCTTTTGTATGTTACCATTCCTGATGTCTGATTTGTGGGGCTGTCTGTAAATGAGGATTGGCCTGCCTCCCTGAAGCAAATAATCACCAGCAACTACTCACCACACCACAGAAACACTAACCCAGGAACCAATCCCTGTAACAAACCCTGTTGCCTTCTCTGTCCCTATATCTATTCTAGCGACACCATCATAGGATCCAACGACACCAGCCACACCATGAAGGGCTCATTCACCTGCATATCTACCAATGTGATATATTCCATCAATGCCCCTCTGCCATGTACATTGGCTAGATCAGATAGTCTCTACGTAAAAGGATAAATGGACACAAATTGGACATCGGGAATGGCAACATACAAAATCCAGTAGAACACTTCCATCTCCCTGGACACTCAATAATAGATTTAAAAGTACACAGATTTAACAGATTTAAAAGTGTTGTTTTAGAGGGTAGAGTTGCTCTTGAGAAAAAGCATCAGAGTGTAGTTGTCACTCTGCCCATTTAATTCTTGGGGCCCCCTTCTTGCCAATGAGTGTGCCAATTTCCAGTAGACCCTCTACTAACCTACTTTCAGTCTGACCTCAACGGCCTCCTCTGAAGCAGCCTATTCAGGGACCTACCCACTGACCACTTTCTGCAGAACACCATGGTTGCAGAGAACCTCTGCTTGGCAACTCTGTATCTTCACTCCACTCTCACAGCCCCATCCTGAGGATATACCTGTCTTGTCTGAGCCCTGCACATGGGCTTCACCTCATATAGCAGGACACTAGATTAGGACTGGAAGAGATCTTCTAGAGTACTATGTCTGAATGTACATTTTGTATTTACTATTACCTCTATTTTAAAGAATTTTAAAATGTCAGAGCTAACATTATGTGGTAAACTATTGTGCCCTTTCCTGGAAATATTCAGAGGACATCTCTGTTTACCTCATCTTCCTGAATTATTGTAAACATGTTAATGGATTTGAGGTTACAGTATATTAATTTCTAATAATTTTGAGACTCCTTTTTAATACAATATTTCAAAGGCATTGCTAGAATATGTAGAAACACATTCCTACTGCATTTCTATAGCAGCTACATATTTCCAGAGTCTTTGTCAAACCTCTACATATGCTTGTTATTATGTAATCTAAACAAAATAGTGCTGTAATTCATATTTTGTATTTATTATTGATGATTCCATTAAAACAAGTGACTTATCCTAGTACTCTTTGGTTATTAGTTGCTTTGAATCTTTTTGCCTTTTACTTTTTAACTTCTAATTTTCATTCCCTAGAGTCTTCATTTTATTCATAACATTATAAATCCTGGAAATAAGCTTTTTTTAAAAAGATGCAATTGGTATTCACAAATGTTTCTAACTCATTATTTTCCACTGGAATCTTTTATTTTATTTCATACATCACTTACAGCTTGCTGCGGTAAAGCCTCAAAGGCAGTAAATAGGCTTTAATGAAAAAAGTCAATGCCAAAAAACCATAGTTTGTTATCTGTGGACATTACTTTGTCTTGATCATCAACAGTCATGAAGTAAATTTAGTTTTGAATGCAGCTCCAAGATTTCAGTATGGCACTACACAATGGGATGAGAGATGTGGTGGCTGCCCCACTAACAATACACCAGTTAGGAGGAAAAGATATACAATCAACACTTGTCTCAGGTAATATTCACTCCTATACATAGAACCAGGACATGGCCTATGTGTTACTTAAGTCCTGTTCATGGAATTCAAGTCAGACTTGAGTGATGCACAGACTTTTTATTGGATTTCTGGATGGATATGAAAGTTACCCTATGTAAAGATCCAGAATAATGGTAAAATCGGGTTCTGGAGAAAAAAAGAGCATTTGCAGTTTTTCTGAAAGCTCCCATTCCCATTAATAAAGTGCCAGTTATCAAAGATGACAACAATATCATGTCATTTGTGATGGATTTTGTTCATGTTTGAGTAAAGATAGAGTGGAAGTCAATAGTTCATAAATAGCAAGTGTGTTAAATTATGTTAGCATAATAAATATGTCAACAGCTCATGAAGGAATACATTTGGAAGTCTCAGCCTCTTTGCAGACAATTTGCAAATGGAAAATGGGGATATATTTGTCAGATAAGTTGTTTCCTGTGAATACTTCCCTAGTGTTAAACACGTGGACAAATGGAAATTGCATATGTCTACAGAACCAGACTTCTTCAAAATGATGGCAGACTTTGAAACACAAGATCTTCAATGAGCTTTGAATGACTCATACTGTAAGATAGTTCATACATTCATTGGCACAATTAAATAATTGTTGTTTGCGGACTTTAATTGTAATTTAATTACTTCCACTGCATTTTGTAACTCTGATCAAGGACACAGTCGGTGTTTGGCTGATAGAATACAAATGCCATGTCTCTACAACTGCCAGATGGAACAGTTTGACACTTTGGGTGTTTGCCACACCTTTAATTTTGTTGCCTCTATACTTAAGATGCAACGGTATTAAAACAAGATGAAAAGCATTGTCTTTTTAATGCTACCTTTCTTTCTTTACTATATATGTGGGAATTGCTTCAATGAGCTTTTGTTTTAAAGCAGTTTTTCTCAAACTGGGGCCACTGCTTGTGTAGGGAAAGCCCCTGGCAGGCCAGACTAGTTTGTTTACCTGTTCCGTCCACAGGTCCAGCTGATCGTGGCTCCCACGGGCCGAGGGACGTACTGTCCACCACTTCCAGTGAGAGTGTTGAGAAAACGGTTGAGAAACAGTTTTAGAGCAACCTAGACCTGAAATTTTCAAAAGTAGTAATTTACTAATTTAACATCAGGCTCCTAAGTGCCTTGATTTTCAAAACTGCTGCATACCCAACAGCTCCCATTGACCTTACGCTTAAATCTATAAGGATACGTCTATACTGAAATAAAACACCCATGGCTGGCCCAGGTCAGGTGACAGGCTTGCAGTCCTTGGGGTGCAGGGCAATAACATTTTAGTGTAGGCATTTGGGCTCAGGCTGGAGTCTAGGCATGGGTAGGGTCTCAGAGACTGGGATCCAGCCTGAGTCTGAACATCTATGCTTCAATTTTACAACCGAGCAGCGCAAGTCCTCTGAGCCTGAGTCAACTATCTGGGCCAGCTGCAGCTGTGCCACGGGTCTTTTATCACAGTGTAGACATACCCTAAGTTACCAGAAATGTTAAGTCATTATAGGCTGTTAAAGATATTACATTTTCTTTTCACTCATGGCTCAGATAGAGCAACTGAGACAAATGAGTGCTTCCTCTACAAAACAAGCCACTGCGAAGTAGCTGGGTATCTCGGTCCTTGAACAAGATCTCATATGATCTTGTAAATCTAGAAGGATTCTGATAAAGCAGCGATTTGTGGAACCAGGGAGAGAGAGTATTTCCCTTAAGACAGCATTGCTTTTCAAAGGTAGCTGAAATAATATTTTTAATATGAATCTAGCTTTATGGAGCCATAATAGGTGAAATATGTGTTCTTGTTGCTATGCACCCACAGCATACAGCTCAATAGCTTCTGTGAATCAAAATCTAAGTCAGAAAACAAAACAGCTTAACAATAGGAAAGTCATTGAATAGGGATGCATTATTCCATTGCATCTGTTCAGTCTCTTTACTGGGACAGTAATGAACATTGCTCTGTACAGATAACAACAGTGGAATTTAAATTGGTGGAAGCAGATGCTGTAATCTCAGGTGTTCTAATGCTATCCTTATTGCAGAATCTGAAGAATATCACTTCATGACCTAATTGTGTGTGTGTTGAAATAAAAGCTGACTATAGTTTTGATTTTTGCCTGAATATACATATATAAAGGTAAAGCTCTTTGGAAAGCAGATTCTAACAATATGAAGAGATATAAAATGAGTGAAAGTTCAGCCACCTACAGCAGATTTCCAAGTGCTGAGTACAAAGACAAGAACTGTTTCGATATTAACCAGAAATGGTTATCAAGGGTATATTGGCCTTTCTACAGATGCTTGGAAGTCAGTGTGATAAATCTACTGGTCCCAAAACGGAACCAGGGCAGGGAGTAGAGCAATACTGGGCTAGAGAGGCCCCGCCCCTCAACAAGCACAGGGGGAATGAGCTGCATGTGGCACCAGGAAGCAAGAGTGATGCAAAGAGCTATGAGGCAGTGGTGACAGCTTTGGAAAAGCTACTCTAGCAGCAGAGACTTGGGTTTCCTGCCCCCTCTTTGGGAGCTGTAAATCCTGAGAGAGATTAACTGACTGAACTGGACACTGAGAGATTGAGGAGTCTGCTAAAGCCAGGACCACGTCACAAATTGAGGAACTCCAGATTGGTAGGAACTGGCCAAGGAGGTAACATAATTTGGGATAGGTTTCAGAGTAGCAGCTGTGTTAGTCTGTATCTGCAAAAAGAACAGGAGTACTTGTGGCACCTTATAAATTTATTAGTCTCTAAGGTGCCACAAGTACTCCTGTTCTTTTTGATAATTTGGGATAGCTCAGTAACTGGGTTGGACACTTTGAGAGATCCATGGGTCGGGATCTGGTAGAGTGGCTGAGCCTACCTTGCTGACCCCACCCCCTGCTCCTTTATGCTGATGAGCTCTGGGGGAGCAATCAGAGCATGAGGAGTGATTGAAGCTGCAGCTGGGACTCCCTCAGAGATGACTAGACTGGCAGTCCTGTAAGGCCATGAGAGGACCAGTAGGCCAGCTGGCCAGTAGGCCTTCTTGCTAAAAAAAAAATTGGGTGGCAAATGCAGGCATTGTAGGATCTTGAGCCTGTAAAATGCCTCAGACAAAAAAATTGTGGCCACTGAGCTGGACAAATTGCTAAAAGGGCTTGTCAAAAATCAAAAGCAACAGACTCAGTTGCTATCGCATCTGACAATGCAGCAACAACATCATATTCAGGAGTTGGCACAGGAAGCAACTGCAACAGCTTGTGCAGCAGGTGGTGTTCCTGCTGCAACCTCACTCAGTACCAGCTAACCTATGAGGAGGAATGTCTAACCCTAACCCAGCTTCCAATCTTCCCCCAAAGCTGACAAAAATGGGACCAGATGACGAGCCCAAAGCATTCCTCATGATGTTCGAGAGAGTTACTGACAGATTCTATGGGAGTTTTTCCCCATTTGAATTACTACATGGGAGTCAACCCCTGGGAATATTAAATATGATTCATGAAACCTGGGAGGGAGAGGAGTCAAGGTCCACCAACTCAGTACTGTATGATTGAGGGAAGTTAAAGTCCCTGGGTGAGTTTTCAAATGAGAACTTGTTGAAAGTGCAACATGATCAGAAGAAGAACTATAACACGAGAGCCCATATCTGAGAATTCTAAACAGGGAATGAATTACCACTGCTACTACCTGCCTCTGACTCAGTTGTCTCAGTGGCTGTGGCCCTTTCAAATTGTGCGAAGGGTTGGGAGTGAAAATTACCAAGTTCACCAGTCCAAGAAAAGGAAAACAACATAAATATATCACATCAAAGTGTGGAAAGAACGGGAGGGTCTCCTCACTCTGCTCCCCACAAGCTTGAACTCAGCCCCCATGCCACAGTGGTTCCCCAGGGAAGGCTTACAACCTGAACAGCAACAGCAGATACACAAACTCAGAAACACATTCACCTCCATGTTTTCGGCAACACCAAGCCAGATGCACTGAGAGTTCCATTGTACAGAGAGTATCAGGGGGTAGCCGTGTGAGTCTATATCCACAAAAACAACAAGGAGTCCAGTGGTACCTTAAAGACTAACAGATTTATTTGGGCATAAGCTTTCGTGGGTAAAAAACTTCACTTCTTCAGATGCATGAAGTGAAAGTTACAGATGCAGGCACTATATAATGACACATGAAGGGAAGGGAGTTACCTCACAAGTGGAGAACCAGGGTTGACAGAGGCAGTTCGATCAGGGTGGATGTAGTCCACTTCCAATAATAGATGAGGAGGTGTCAATTCCAGGAGAGGCAAAGCTGCTTTTGTAATGAGCCAGCCACTCCCAGTCCCTATTCAAGCCCAAACTAATGGTGTTAAATTTGCAAATGAATTTTAGTTCTCCTGTTTCTCTTTGAAGTCTGTTTCTGAGGTTTTTTTTGTTCAAGAATAGTTACTTTTAAATCTGTTATTGAATGTCCAGGGAGGTTGAAGTGTTCATCTACTGGCTTTTGTATGTTACCATTCCTGATGTCCAATTTGTGTCCATTTATTCTTTTACTTAGGGACTGTCCAGTTTGGCCAATGTACATGGCAGAGGGGCATTGCTGGCACACGATGGCATATAGTAGACTACATTAGTAGACATGCAGGTGAATGAGCCCTTGATGGTGTGGCTGATGTGGTTGGGTCCTCTGATGGTATCGCTAGAGTAGATATGGGGACAGAGTAAGAAACGAGATTTGCTACAGGGATTGGTTCCCGGGTTGGTGTTTCTTTGGTGTGGTGTGTAGTTGTAAGTGAGTGAGGGCATGGCAGGTTCAGGGTAGAGGGTGGAAAGGAATGGGGGCAGGGATTGTGCAGAGCCAGGGGTTGAGCAGTGAGCACCCCCCAGCACATTGGAAAGTTGGCACCCATAGCTCCAGCCCCAGAGTTGGTGCCTACACAAGGAGCCATATATTAGCTTCTGAAAAGCCATATGTGGCTCTGAAGCCACAGGTTGGCCACCCCTGGGCTAGGATATAGGGTGAGGGGAAGAGATGGAGGGTAGGAAGGCTAGGGCGGCAGTGGCAGGACACAGGGGGCAGAGAGGGGCTGGAGGAGAAAATGGGGGCCTGGGTAACTGGGGTGGGGGTAGGACTCAGGTGGCAGAGAGGGGAAGGAGGACTTGGGCAGGGGGAGATGGCAGACGGGGTACCACTTCCCTAGTCATTGTTTACTCCAAGGGTGCTCCTTGTCCAAGGAGAGATCACTGGGCCTGGGGCCTTCCAGCTGCGTGTTCAGTGCAGAGGCCTCTGCACATGTATTAATGAGCCCAGGGTGCATACCCCTGCTGATATTCATTAATAGCTTGTTAAAGTACTTTGAATTAGTCACGTTTCAAAGAGGACTAGATCAAAGTGCATTAGGATGCACATGGATAGTTAGTCCACGCGGAAGCAGGCTAATGTGTAATAGGTTGATGTAAATCTGCCACCCTAAGCAGCTGCCTAGTTTACCTATGCCTGGAGTGGTCTCTATTGAAAGACTATCATATTGCAGAAATAAAATAAAACCTTTGCAACAAGTCCTGGTATGGCATTTCTCATTTCTAGAAGTTGGTCCTAGAAAAAGACACCAAATATCACAATTGTTACAGTTGTGACAGTTGGCAATACTGCACTTGAGATACCTGAAAGGAGCTGGATTTTAACAAAGGGCTTATCCCACCTTTCCCCCTCCCCCTCCCCTTCACCTCCCATTTGAACATCAGGTCCATTTCAGGTGTCAAGGGAGCACCAAACTATTCAGGTCCCAAAAATCACTGATCACTTTTAGACCTGATTATGTTCTTAGTCCTCTTTCTGGGAGCACAGTATTCAGGTCCCCAATAACTTTGACAGGAGCTGTTAACTCTTTCATTCCTACTTCAATTTAAATAGCAACATTATAAATCTACTTAAGTCCTACATTCCCAGCAATTCCACCCAGGAATCTCATTTCAACTCCCTTTGTTTTTACAACAGCCAGCACTGTAGCATATCTGTAGATAACAATCTAGATCCAGGCCCTGTTATAACCCAATAATTTAGCCTTTGCTGACATGTTCACTTGGTCACTAATGGCCTCTCTATAACTTTGCTTAGTAAAGCTAATGCTTTTACTGTAGATGTTTTATCACCCATATTGCTGTTCTGAACATGACTTTTTATATCTACTTATTCCACTGCACTGTGGTTTAAAAAAAAGACAATATTTTCTACACTCTTTGGAGACAAATGTAGTATATCTTAGAGGGAGAGACTGTTTCCCTATTTAGAAGAGACTTTGAAAAGCAGTTCAGGTGAATTATGATTTTACTAGTGAGAATGCATTATGAACAGGAGTACCTGGTAACTTTGTAGATCACCAAAAAGAAACTGTATGTAAACTTTAAAGATCTGTATTACATAATAAAAGCAGAATTGAAGTAATAAATTATGAAAACCAGAACAATTAAAATATACTACTAACAGTCATTTATGGATCACCAATTTCTTTCTTGAAAGAGGCCACAATCAATCAACTCTGACAGAATATAATTATAATCCATACTGCCCTATGCCATGTTTGGAGAGGAAAAAAATAATGGTTCAAAATTTCTAGGAAAAAAATCAGTGGTTTAAGTTTTCATGCTTCTCTAGTATTCTCAAATAGCTACTGAAAACGGCTATTTTTAAATGCCAAGAAAAATCAATGTAGCATTGCCCATCCTCTCCCGCACCTCAGTTCTCTATATTGATGCTTTTGCTTTATTTATTGCTGGATCATTTTGAACTGCTCTGTGTTGTGAAAAGTTAAATAGGCATGTTTATAAAGATGAAAATGTTTATAATCTGTACATCCTCTGCTAAGGATTTTCTAACCCTGGAAAACATAGGTGTTAAAATAAGTGAGTTACAGAATACAAAGAGCCAATTAGTTACTGTACCTTCTGGAACATACAGAGCTAGGAACATCTGGTAACATCCTATAAAGTTTATCAAAAAAGAGAATCATTATTGGAGGGGAAAATCCATGCGTGATCTGAGGTAACATGTAGGACAGAGTTTGGTGTAGCGGTGTCTCAAAACCTTTGTGTTTAGAACTGTAGCAAGTACAAGGTCAATCTCTTGTATTTCATGGTATCTGTGAAATCACTCAAATTAAGTTTAATGGTTTTTCCTCTCTGAATTCCAACGAATGTCTAATAAATCTTGCTCTGAGCTTTTTTTTTTTAAGCAAGTCCTTCATTTGAACGAGTTCCTCTTCCTGTCTAGTTAAGCCCAGCTTGCAGTCTTCCATTACAGGCACACAATCCTAAAGGGAGTGTATGCTTGGAAAAAAAATAAACATATTTAATTTGATTGAAATAAATCTGTTTCAAGTTTCATATCTCTGAGGCTTCTGTTCTAGGCTACATCAAAAGTATGAAGCTCATACAAGGAACTGCTAGAAAAGCAAACATTGAGCAATTCATGTGGAGGGTCTCTTATTTTTTCCTAAGGTGGATAACATTTTAGGATTCAGATTTGCTTTTGGACTAACTTCCTTCTGAATATATAATGAAACAGGGTGACCAGATCTGCTAGGAAGCAACTGCTTCTAGCCCATTAGGGCTTTGATTCAGCAAAGTATTTTAGCATATGCATGGAGTTAAATACACTGAAGCATTATGCTGGAGTGAGGTGTAGCTGGGAATGCTTTACACTTCCATTCCTATTCTTTTTCTATGGTAGCTTTAGCATGTGGAAAGAGTAACATTAGGGCAATATTCAGAAGACTATGAAACACTCTTTAGTGCAATGGGTCTGAATGCTATTTAAATACATTCCATCTCCTCTCCAACTTGAACTTTGTATCTATGCTGTTAAATTATTCTGACAAGACACAGGACTCTGTATTTACTAGGACCAAGTTACCTGCAGTGTTAGCTGATCTCCCATTTTGATGACATCTAGAAATCTGATCACAACTGAACATAAACTACGGAGAATTTCATCCAGCAAAGATGAGCAGCCATCATGCAGGATGTGCAAGAAGGCATCTGGGCTTTTGAGTTCAGCTGGTCAAAAAAGCTTAAGGGAGTCCTGGCCTGGGTTGCAACCTGTAGAAGTGCCACTGGTGGGGTTCAATGACTATAATCATGAGACTTAATGCCATTAGTTGCTAATCAGTGTTGTAGCCTATAGGGCTGGCCTGCTTGCTTGCCTATATCTATCTATTTATATCTTTTCTTATGGATTTCTTATGATTATTTGTTTTATTATATTTATAGGTTATTATTAAAGAATTTGGGATGCAACATAAGGCACCCAAAGGCCACATCCTGTATGTTGAGCTAAGGCAAAGTTAGCATAAATATGTCTGGGACCTTTCATCCAGATAGATAGTGATTAGTTTAATCAAAAGCTTTATCATATATAATACCATAAGGTCCATATATGGATGTGACCTTTAACATAGATAGATAAAGGATGTATTGAAGCAGGTTGGCATAGGGGGCTTCCTAAGTTCATATTCTTTTAAACTTAACAGGTACACCACAAAGAAAGAACCAAAATAACCGGGTAGGACCAGGGCTGGCTCCAGGCATCAGCATAGCAAGCAGGTGCTTGGGGTGGCCAACGGGAAGGGGCGGCACATCTGCCTCTTCGGCAGCAATTCGGCGGTGGTTCCCTCGGTCCCTCTCAGAGGGAAAGACCTGCTGCCGGACTGCTGCTGAAGAGCGGCTGATCGCACCTCCCCCCCATCTCCCTCCTCCCCCGCTTGGGGCAGCAAAAACCCTGGAGCTGGCCCTGGGTAGGACAAAAATAACAGATGTGAGAATGATCTAATGCCATTAATATGTATGTATACGTCATCAATACATACAAGCATACCAACCTATGGAGTAAGTGCACCCTAACATTTTGTGGGTGAGGAAACCAAGGTAGGACAGAGAAGGAGGGCCTGAGTGCTCAAGCTCTATAAGAGGGGAGATCCTCCATGCAAAGAAAACTTCTGAGCTTCTAAGTTCCAAAGTATCTAAGTTTCAAGGCTTCTTTGTTTATTAGTCTGTTAGTTTTAGTTGTAAATTTTAATTCAGTTAAGTAAAATTCCAAATTAGCTTTGATAGCTCTTCAGCTTCTCCTAAGCTCTGCACCTCCCACTCAAGCACTGAGGAACCTGGACCTGAACTCTGTTGGCATGCCAGAGGTGAGGCTACTCCTTTGTCTCTAACCACCAGGTTATCAAGGAAGAGTGTGAGTATATTAATCAAAAGCTTTATCATATATAATACCATATGTATCTTTAGGATAACAGTACTGCATTTGTAACTCTGATTATTTTATCATTTGATTACTATTTGAGTACGATTCCATTTATCTCAGTAAAAGTCTTTAAGACTGTATTTGTCTCAGTGTGAGCATCCTGTCTTACCCCTGAGGGTCCTTTGCAAACTCTGTGTAGCCTGATTCCAGGACAAGAACCTTATTATCTTCTGATCAGGTTAACTGGCAAGCCTATAACCCATAGTATCCAAATTAATAATAATAATAATCTCCTAAAATCAGGCAACAATGCACAGAGGTGAGAGTCAATCACTTGTATGAAAATCTTTTTAAACAAGAAGATCATAGATAGGAATAATCATATTATGTTATATAGATGCCTCTTTCATAGATTCCAAGGTCAGAAGGGACCAATCTGATCACCCAGTCTGACTTCCTGTGCAACACAGCCTATAGAACTTCCCTCAAATAATTCCTGGAGCATATCTTTTAAGAAAAAACATTAAATCTTGATTTTAAAATTGCCAGTGATGGAGAATCCACAAGAACCCTTGATAAATTGTTCCAATGGTTAATTACCGCTCACAATTAAACATGTGCACCTTATTTCCAGTCTGACTTTTTCTAGCTTCAATTTCCAGCCATTGGACTGTGTTATATCTGTCCCTGCTAGATAGAAAAGCCCACTGTCAAATATTTGTTCCCCATGTAGATACTTATAGATTTTAATCAAATCATCCTTTAACCTGGTCTTTGTTAAGCTACGTAAATTGAGCTCCTTATGTCTGTCATTACAAGATATGCTTTCTAATCCTTTCACCATTCTTGTGGCTCTTCTCTGAACTCTCTCCTGTCCCTTTGGAAGCCACTTTGTGGCTCTAAGGCCAATGCAGAGTAAGGTGGGGTAATGACATGAGCTATGGGTAGGAGAGGCCAGGCTGGGGCCTAGATCAGAGGGCACACACTTTGTTCACCTTCTAATATCACAGACCTTAGTCTCAGGCTGAATTTTCCAGTAAACTAACCTTAGGAGGGGCAGAAGGGGCTATCACAGCCACGGCGAGTTCCTTGAAATTGGTTGGAACCATGCAACAAGGGAGGGATATGAGGAGCCAGTGCTGTGCAGGGGCACAGGACCTCCAATCAGATGACATTAGCATCCCATGAATCTCAGAGATCCATCAAGTTAGGCCCCTCATTTTATTCTGGAAGGTTAGGGAACACCACCCATAGACAGCATGACTGGAGAGGAACTGTGTAAAGGAATCTTCAGAAATTCCTTTCCCCAGAGCTCCCTCCCACAGATTTTACTGCAAGAAGGGCCAGTTCAGATCTTGACCATGGGGCAGTGATCACCTCCTCTGACCTTTCCTGTCAGATAATTCATTATTTGAAGTATTGCCAAAAGACAGAGATTTGAATTACATTTTAACAAAATTAAGGAAACATTAATTACTGTTCTGTGTTTTATTATTCTTTGGATAAGGAGGGGATTAAGGGCTATGGTTAAAATGTCAGAATAGAGAGAGAAACAAAATGAAATAAAGCAGGAGTGTTGAACTGGATGGCTTTTCCCTGTGTACTACTGCAGTTTATGTTCCTATGTTCTCAGGATGTTTTTTACCCAATACATTAAATTTTGTTATGAAACTTTGGAAGGTGTTTATACATTTTAAAAAAGAATATAAATACATCACCTACATATAATACTGAGCGAGAGGGCCTGATTCTGCTGCAATTGATGCTGGTAGAAAATGGTAGTCAGAACTCAAGCCACTTGTGTTACAACGGCATAAAGCCAGCTTAACCAATAATGGAGATGAGAATCCGGCCCCAACCCTTAAGGGTGAATTATTGTGAACAAGGCTTTTACTGTCACAATACTTTTGGTTTAAAAGAAATGCATTTGAAGTTGTAGCCTGACAAAGAAATACAACTTTTATGTATCAGCTCTTTGTAAGAGTGGAACACACAGTACTTTGTATCTAGCACAGCAAACAGGTAATATAGTAACAAAGAATTTTAAGCCATTGAAGCAGTTATTTGATTTATTGATGAGATCAAATCAAAATCCCAGGTCCCAGCAGCCCACAATCTTTTATAAATTCAAATCCACATCCAAACTTCTGTGACTAAACCAAGGATTTGGGTTCAGTCCATTAAGAATCATGCCTAAACTCTGGAAAATTTGGATTTTGATAGGACAAAATTTCAATGTTCTTTCTCTGTTTTTATCTGTTTGGTACAATGCCTGCCATTAGTTAAACACCTGTGCAACCCCATGGACTTCCATGAGCGTAATGGAGGGCAGCGTTTAATAGCAACAGAAATCGACACACCAACAATTTAGGCAGTAACATTTACACAAATGTGGGTTACTTTTTGGTCAGTGAAATAAGGTCATCGTTTCCACGTGCAGCATGATTGCAAAAATGGTCAACTCTGAACAATTCTAAAGGAGTTATATAAAAAAATGGAAAAATATGGCTGCCCATATATATCTAGAGCAATGATCCAGGCGTAACAATAAGTCATATTTCTCTCTCACCGGTTGTACATCAGGCTTGGTCTATACTTCAATGTTAGGTCAAAATTGCTATGAAGCTGTGTTGACTTAAGTACAAGTGTGGTCACAGATATGTCAACAAAAGAATGCTTCCTTCAACCTAGCTATCATTCTTTGCGGAGATGGTGTTCCTACACAATAGAAAAACCTCTTTAGTCACTGTAGCCTATATCTATTTTAGGGTTTTGCTGGCATAGCTGTGCTGATGTGACTAAACCAGTGCAGTCTTCATAGCAGAGACATACCCTCAGCTTCAATGGAGTCATTCTTAATTTATACAGCAATGGTTTGTCTACACACAGGTTTACACCAGATTAGTTAAATTAGTCAAACCTCAGGGTAAACACTCTTATTTCAGTTTCAACGTGGTTTAGCTCGAATTTCAGTTTAGTTTACGTTTGTTGGGTTTAAGTTTCAGCTAAACTGAAATAAACCATAAAGTGTCCTTACAGCCTTTTACACCAGCTTAATTAATATTAAAAAATCACTCCTTAAGTTAAATCCTTTCAACTCAATGGGTAGATAAGCCTTAAATTGGAGGAAAATAAAACCCAGTATTTATTTATTTATTTGTGGCAGTGGATTTTTGTTGTTACTTATTGTAGAATTCAGCCAATAAAAGAAGCATCAAAAAAGCTTTTAATTCTGATCATTCTAATCATTGTCTACATGCAGAGTTGCACTGGTTTAATTTAAGGTGTTATTTTAAACAGATTTCATTAAGCCAATGCAAACACTCATATCAGTTTAAACCAAAGTTTATTGTAGTTTATCATCAATAGAAGAGGAACAGATCTGCAATAAGCCACACTTAAACCAGAATAAGAGTGTCTACATAGAAGTTTGTGCCAGTTTAGCTAAACCAGCTCAAGTATCTATGAACTGCAGGATAACATACCATCCTCTTAGCATTCCTCTCCTGAGCAAACTGTGATCCAGCAGTTTATTGATGTCTACAATAACTTCTCCTTATTGTTACAGGGATTGTCTTTTGCTGGATATCCCCAACAGTTGTTTACAGTGATTCATGGATCACTTGTGGTTTGTGGAGTTCTCCCAGGCGGCCCATGAATCTGCTTCAATGTACTGTCTTCTTTATAATTTACTGCCTTTGTGTACTAGTATTCAGCCCAGTGTGGTCCTTTACCTATGGAAATGGATCTATGCTTAATTCTGTTTTGTTCTGGCTTTATAACATGCCCAAACAAGACTATTAACTTTTGGCATACTGATGCAGATTTTTAATTTTTTAAGCTTGAGACAGTCCCTAGAAAATGTGTGTGATCTGATCAACAAAAAACAAAACAAAGATACCTCAAAATGGTTTTGAATTTCTAGAGATTAAAATAGCTAGTGAATATTTATTCCAAACAACACAATAACAGTAGAGCCTCAGAATTAGAAAAGCCAGAGTTACATATTGACCAGTCAACCACACACCTCATTTGAAGCTGGAAGTATGCAATCAAGCAGCAGCAGAGACAAAAACCAAAAAAACAGTACAGTACTGTGTTAAACATAAACTACTAAAAAAAGGGGAAAGCATAATTTTTCTTCTGCATAGTAAAGTTTCAAAGCTATATTCAGTCAATGTTCAGTTATCAACTTTTGAAAGAACTACCATAACATTTTGTTCAGAATTATGAACATTTCAGAATTATGAACAACCTCCATTCCTGAGGTTATTGTAAGAGTAAACTGAACGCTGATAATTAATATTAGAAATAATCTGGTGATTTGTGTTAGGAAACCAGCCTGCATTATTCAATAAATACACATATAATTCATTCAAAATATTAAACTCAGAATATTTCATCTGAAAATAATTAAAGTGATTAGAAGTTTATAATGAATATTTCAAATAGAAATCCTCAAAACTTTTCCTATAAAGTCTATAATAATATTGGACTATATAGCAGTTATTTGTCATCAAAATATCATTACGTACATAAAAAAACTACCTCAAAGGAAAGCATGATGTATTTAGAGATCAGGAATTTCTCAGTTGAAACATGCTGAGGAATGTAGCTGAAGAGAACAAAAAAACTGTAGATGAGCAGAATCTCTACACGTGTATAACTCAAAGCAAAAGATTAAGTGTGGCAAAAAATATTTCAGACAAATAACATATTTGCCAAAAACTGCAGTTTCATTGACCCAAAACTATTCATGAAGTGGACAATTATTTGGTGAATAACTTCAGCTAAAAAAAAAAATCTGGGTTTGATTCACAAAGGGATTTTGGCACCATTCGCAAAATGGTTAACAAAGAAGCAAGTGGCAGCTCTTCCCTTAAAGTCTTTAGCCCAGTGGAAAGAGCATGTGGAAGAACAATGTTCAGTTGCCTCCTGTGCCCCACAGAAAGAAGGAATTTGAAATTTGGTTTCCCAAATTACAGAAAACTGCCTTAGCCACTGGGCTGTTCTGAAGCAGGTCTTTCTCAATCTCTCCTGTTAAAGCTGTTTCACTGGGTGTATATAAATAGCCACTGGAGCAGGGACATGAACTTGAATCTCCCACATTCCGAGTGAGTGCACTAACCACCAGGCCTATAAAAGCATTCTTTCTGGCCCAATGGCTAGTCAAGTTTGTATACAAATAAAATTACTATAGTTGTCCATTGACTAGTAATGTGTCCTATTAATTTCAGTGCACTTTAGGTCAGACCCAGTACAAGACATTATTCAACATGAGTAAGTATCAGAATCTTGCCCAAAATGAGAGTGATCTCAGAGGGAATATCCAGAAAGTAGACATTTTAGCAAGAACATAAGAACAGCCATACTGGGTCACATCAGTGGTCCATCCACTCTCCAAAAGTGGCCAGCACCAGACCTTCATGGGGGAGTGGCAAAGAACAGGGCAATTTGGGTGATCCACTCCTGTCTTTCCCTCCCAGCTTCTGGCAGTCAGAGACTTAGGGTCTCCCTGAGCATGGGGTTGTATCCCTGATCATCTTGGCTAATAGTCATTGATGGACCCATCCTCCAAGGACGTATCTAGTTCTTTTTTTGAACACAGTTATGCTTTTGGTCCTCACTACATCCCATGGCAATGAGTTCCACAGATTAATTGTGCATTGTGTAACAAAGTACTTCCTCTTGTATGTATTAAACCTGTTGCCTATTAATTTCATCAGGTGACCCCTGGTTTTGTAGTGTGGGAAAGAGTAAATAACACTTCTCTATTAAATTTTTCCTCACCATTCTTGATTTTATAAAGCCCTATCATATCCCCTTAGTCATTGTCTCTTTTCTAAGATGAACTGGTCTAATCTTTTATTCTCTCCTCATAGGGAAGCTGTTCCATACCTTTGTTCATCTTTTTTGCCCTTCTCTGAATCTCTTCCAGTTCCACTATATTATTTTATAAATGGGATGACCATAACTTAACACAGTATTCAAGGTGTGGGCACACCATGCATCTATATAGCGTCATTATGTTTTTTCTGATTTATTTTCTATCCCTTTCCTAATAGCTCCTAACATTCGGTTAGCCTTTTTGACGACTGGTGTGCACTGAGCTGAAGTTTTCAGAGAACTATCCACTGTACCTCCAAGTTTCAGAGTAGCAGCCGTGTTAGTCTGTATCTGCAAAAAGAACAGGAGTACTTGTGGCACCTTAGAGACTAACAAATTTATTTGAGCATAAGCTTTCGTGGGCTACAGCCCACTTCTTCGGATGCATGGAATGGGACATATATTGAGGACATATATATACACATACAGAGAGCATGAAAAGGTGGGAGTTGTCTTACCAACTCTGAGAGGCCAATTAAGTATGAGAAAAAACTTTTGAAGTGATATAGCCCAGTACAGACAGTTTGATAAGAAGTGTGAGAATACTTATGTAGGGAGATAGATTCAATGTTTGTAATGGCTCAGCCATTCCCAGTCTCTATTCAAGCCTAAGTTGATTGTATCTAGTTTGCATATCAATTTAAGTTCAGCAGTTTCTCGTTGGAGTCTGTTTTTGAAGTATTTTTGTTGCAAAATTGCCACCCTCAGGTCTGTTACTGAGTGACCAGACAGGTTAAAGTGTTCTCCTACTGGTTTTTGAATATTATGATTCCTGATGTCAGATTTGTGTGCATTTATTCTTTTGCGTACAGACTGTCCGGTTTGGCCAATGTACATGGCAGAGGCTCATTGCTAGCACATGATGGCATATATCACATTGGTAGATGTGCAGGTGAATGAGCCCCTGATGGTGTGGCTGATGTGATTAGGTCCTATGATGATGTCACTTGAATAGATATGTGGACAGAGTTGGCATCGGGCTTTGTTGCAAGGATAGGTTCCTGGGTCAGTACTTTTGTTCAGTGGTGTGTGGTTGCTGGTGAGTATTTGCTTCAGGCTGGGGGGTTGTCTCTAAATGAGGACACGTCTTTCTCCCAAGATCTGTGAGAGTGAAGGATCATCTTTCGGGATAGGTTGTAGATCTTTGATGATGCGCAGGAGAGGTTTTAGTTGGGGGCTGAAGGTGACAGCTAGTGGTGTTCTGTTATTTTCTTTGTTGGGCCTGTCTTGTAGGAGGTGACTTCTGGGTATTTGTCTGGTTCTGTCAATCTGTTTTTTCAATTCAGCAGGTGGGTATTATAGTTTTAAGAATGCATGATAGAGATCTTGTAGGTGCTTGTCTTTGTCTGAGGGATTGGAGCAAATGCGGTTGTATCTTAGAGCTTAGCTGTAGACAATGGATTGTGTGAGGTGTCCTGGATGGAAGCTGGAGGCATGTAGGTAAGTATAGCGGTCAGTAGGTTTCCGGTATAGGGTGGTATTTATGTGATTTTCACTTATTAGCACGGTAGTGTCCAGGAAATGGACTGCTTGTGTGGATTGATCTAGGCTGAGGTTGATGGTGGGATGGAAATTATTGAAATCATGGTAGAATTCCTCAAGGGCTTCTTTTCCATGGGTCCAGATGATGAAGATGTCATCAATGTAGCACAAGTAGAGTAGGGGCATTAGGGGATGAGAGCTAAGGAAGTGCTGATCTAAGTCAGGCATAAAAATGTTGCCATAATGTGGGGCCATCTGGGCACCCATAGCAGTGCCGCTGACTTGAAGGTATATATTGTCCACAAATGTGAAATAGTTGTGGGTGAGGACAAAACAAAGTTCAGCCACCAGTTAGCTGTGATGTTATCGGGGATACTGTTCCTGATGGCTTGTAGTCCATCTTTGTGTGGAATATTGGTGTAGAGGGCTTCTACATCCACAGTGGCCAGGATGGTGTTTTCTGGAAGATTACCGATGGATTGTAGTTTCCTCAGGAAGTCAGTGGTGTCTTGAAGATAACTGGGAGTGCTGGTAGCGTAGGGCCTGAGGAGAGAGTCCACTTAGCCAGACAATCCTGATGTTAGAGTGCCAATGCCTGAGATGGGGAGTCCAGGATTTCCAGATTTATGGATCTTGGGTAGCAAATACAATACCCCTGGTCGAGGTTCTAGGCATGTGTCTGTACAGATTTGTTCCTGTGCTTTGTCAGGGAGTTTTTTTTAGCAGACGGTGTAGTTTCTTTACGTAATCCTCAGAGGGATAAAAGGATAATGGCCTGTAGAATGTGGTACCTCCAAGATCTCTTTCTTGGGTGGTAACAGCTAATTTAAACCCAATCATTATATATGCATAGTTTGGATTATTTTTTCCAATGTGCATAACTTTGCACTTATCAATGTTGAATTTCATCTGCCATTTGTTGCCCAGTCATCCAGTTTTGAACCATTTATTCTTACCCTTTGTTTCTTATGTTTTAATGAGTTACTGATCCATCAGAGAAACATCTCTATTATCCTGTGACTACTTAAGTTCAATAAGAGCCTTTGGTGAGGGACCTTATGAAAGAATTTCTGAAAATCCAAGTACATTATATTCACTGAATTACCCTTGTCTGTGAGCTTGTTGACATCTTCAAAGAATCTTGCTACACTGATGCGGCATGAGGATTCTAATAAAAAAGGAAAAGGACTACATTTTTAAAGGTTGTTAAGGCTAGCTTTAAAATTTGGTTCCACTGTAAACTCATTATACCAATGTGCTTATTGGTATATTTGGCATAAAAGTTACTGAATATGCGGTCCATTAAGTATTTATTTTACTTATCTACAAAGGGCTGACAGTATCTGTCATGGTACAATTCCCCACCCTGAACCTTAGCGTCCAAAAGATGGGGTACCAGCATGAATTCCTCTAAGCTCAATTACCAGCTTAGTACTTGTAGCGCTGCCATCAACCAGGAATTCCAGTGCCTGGTACACTCTGGTCCCCCCAAAACCTTGCCCGGGGACCCCCAAGACCCAGACCCTCTGGATCTTAACACAAGGAAAGTAAATCCTTTCCCTCACCGTAGCCTCTCCCAGGCTTCCCCTCCCTGGGTTACCCTGGAAGATCACTGTGATTCAAACTCCTTGAATCTAAAACAGAGAGGAAAATGCACATTCCCTCCCGCTTCTCCCTCTCCCTCCCAGACTCTCCCTGAGAGAGAAAGTAATCCTAACACTGAGAGAAATTAACCTCTCTCCCCCTTCCCTCCTTTCTCCCCACCAATTCCCTGGTGGATCCAGACCCAGTCTCCTGGGGTCTGACACCAGAATACAAAAACAATCACGTTCTTAAACAAGAAAAACTTTTAATTAAAGAAGGAAAAACAGTAAAAATTATCTTTGTAAATTTAAAATGGAATAGGTACAGGGTCTTCCAGCTATAGACACTGGGAATACCCTCCCAGGCTAAGTATACAAGTACAAATTAAAATCTTTTCAGCAAAATACCAATTTGAACTCCTTTCAGCCAAATACATATTTGAACTTCTTCCAACCAAATACACATTTGCAAATAAAGGAAACAAACATAAGCCTAACTCGCTTTATCTACCCTGTACTCACTATTCAGGATCTATAAGACACTGTATCAGGGAGATTGGAGAGAAACCTGGTTGCACATCTGATCCCTCTGAGCCTCTAGAGTGAACAACCACCAAAACTAACAGCACAGCACAAAAACTTCCCTCCCTCAAGATTTGAAAGTATCCTGTCCTCTGATTGTTCCTCTGGTCAGGTGACAGCCAGGCTTACTGAACTTGTTAACCCTTTACAGTCAAAGAGATATAAAGTACTTCTGTGCTATTAACTTTTCTTATCTGTTTATGACAGTATCACTCAGAAAAGATAGCTCTTAATACAGAGAGATTTGTATATATAAATCAGAAGGATACTTAAAATGTGACATCCCAAAAGTTGAAAATTCAGTCAAGCAAAGGATATAAACATTGCCCAAGCCCTGAAGAGAAAACCTAGATGTTTCTGCATATTTAAAAAACATGTATTCACTTATGCATGCATTACCAAAGTTTTACAAAATCCACAGAATTTTGATATGATCGACCCTTCCCATGAAACGCCTCTGAAAATTGACACCTTCTTCACCAAACTTTGATCCACCCCTTCACCAGATACCCTTGAAAACTGAGGAGCCTTAAAGCATTCCCTGAGAGCAAACAAACCAAGTGTCTGATAAAGCAAGGTAGGCAGCCAGTAGTAAAGACAATGCAAATGCCGTTCCAGCAAACTCCTCTCATTTAAAATAGCAACATGACACATAGTCACTGCCTTATTTTTAGAGTCTTCTAAAACATGTTATGGGACCATCCAGGGATTACAATACTAAAAGGTAATTGCTAATCAGAAGTTTGGAGTCTGCTTTTACTTCTTCCTTTAAGTTTAATTTTACCTTCCTGAAAAAAATTAACCTCTTCAGTCTTCAAAGAATATTCAGGAACTTAAAGCTTTTGTGGGTGCCATGTCAACTAGATGGAAGCTGTACCCATATGTTCCAATTCTGGAAGTCTGATTAAAGAGGTACAAAGAGAGGGATAGTCCTCCTCCATTGTATGGACTCAGTGAAGGGGAAGGACAGTGATCTCACTGCCTATGCAGAGGAATATGATAGAGATAAGTAGGTGGGAAGATACAGCCAGTACTCCTATGTTCTCTTTTGCCTGCGTTGTTTTCTGTTCTCTTCTGCTCATGTCTTACATTTATGTTTATTTGTATTTTGTGTATTTTTAAGTGCAAACAAATAGCAAATCTGCCACGTGTGGTGCAAAATGCCCCAAGGTCCACTTTTCCCAAAAGATGCACAGGATATTCTGTGGCTCCCCATCCATGAGAATCCCTACCTCTCCTTTACATAAGCAATCTCTGTCTGACAAGGTTGACTCCCTTCTAAGATTCATGCTGAAAGCTACCAGACTCTCTTCCTACAGGGTACACAATCCATATGTCCCTTCAATGGTAATGTAGCTTGGAAAGGATGGAACATACTGGCTATCAAGAAACTCACCAGACAGAGAAATCAAACATGTGTCATGTAGTCTTGGGATGTTAGATGGGGTGGGATCTGAGTTACTACAGAGAATTCTTTCCTGGGTGCTGGCTGGTGAGTCTTGCCCACATGCTCCGGGTTTAACTGATGGCCATATTTGGGGTCGAGAAGGAATTTTCCTCCGGGGCAGATTGGCAGAGGCTCTGGAGGTTTTTCGCCTTCCTCTGCAGCATGGGGCACGGATCACTTGCTGGAGGATTCTCTGCAGCTTGAGGTCTTCAAACCACAATTTGAGGACTTCAATAGCTCAGACATACCTTAGGGGTTTGTTACAGGAGTGGGTGAGTGAGATTCTGTGGCCTGCATTGTGCAGGAGGTCAGACTAGATAATCATAATGGTCCCTTCTGACCTTAAAGTCTATGAGTCTAGTCTTGATCTCTTGTGTATCTTATGCCAACTCCCATACAACCACTACTAATCCTCAATTATTGTTTGCCTTTATTCTCAAACTCACCTTGGAGCACATTTACAACATTTGAAATATCAGTTTAACAGGTTTTATTGATGATTAGGTCCACACTTTCAAAGTGGCAGCCTTAGGTTGTCATGTGCAATTTTCATGCACATCTTTGCTCTTGCAACCTACTCTAGGTTCTTGCATTTCTAGCTATCTATGAATGTAAATCAGGTAGTCAGAAGTGAAATACACATGTTTGCAGCTGCAGCTCATTTTTTCAGGGTAAAAAAAAGTGCATTTTTTAAAAATAGCAAATTGGACCTCCGAGGCTACCATTACCAACTACTGCTAAAACTGCCAAGGTTTGCAAATGCATTTAATATACTACCTACAAAGGCTATTTTAACAGAACATTTGGGTTGCAATGTCAAAACTTCAGAGTGAGATGTGGCAGATGTACAGTTGCCCATGCAACCTTAGTTTTTCTCCTTGTGCTTCTGCGCTATTCACTGACTGAGGCAGAGGTCCTTCGGATAAAAAATGTAATCATATAATTAAAGACTGTACCATAATGCATATCTACAAGGCGGCTGAATTAAGGTTGCATGGGCTACTTTAATTCTGCCATTTCCTAAGTTTTGACAGTCTGACTTTGAAACCTTTGAATTCTTTTAATGTATTTTAATGTATTTTTCTGTATGTAAAGCAAAAGGTAAACTCAACATTTATGTGCAACTGTAGCAACCCCATGGTGCATCAGCAGCACAATTTGATCCTTGAACTTTCAGCATTGCAGGACAGAGCACTTCATTTCAAGTGGTAGCCATAACTACCTTAACTGGCAGTAAGAGAAAGCACTTTTTCCAGAGATAAGGATGGAACACTAGATCCAGGTGCTGAGTCCAAGGAAAAGCCCATCAAAGCTTTCTCTCCCATCCCCTTTCCTGGAGTTGGGTGAGCTATTGCCTCATTTGGCATGTGTAGCAAAGAGGAAGGGCTGCTGGGGGCATATGATGAGCTTGGGGATGTGACTAGGAAGAAGGAAATGGACCAATAGAGCCTGATGTTGACCCTGGGAGCAGGAAGAGACCCACTCACCCTCAATGATCTGGCAGATCCCAACTTTACCTGTACACTGTCTCTTACTGCTTTGGGGGAAGCTGAAGTCCTGTTCTAGTTTTCCTGTGTGTTTAGGTATTTAAGCTGACATTTTTTCCTGAGGAACATCAGTGAGAAGGAAAGTGGTAATTTTTGACAATTTCTATTTCAGCAAAAACTGAACTGAATTCATGAGACAAAGAAAAGGCATGTTTCTAGCCTGAGGCCCTGACTCCTGCAAAACATCAAACAACTGCTATAAATAATGGAGATATGAGAGTTACTCAAATAAAAGTTCACAAGAATCTTTTGTAATAGAAATTGTTAGGCAACCTAAAGATAGAGGTCACTACCAGACTCATTTAATTTAAAAAGATATTCTCCCCACCTATATAGGATACATTAATTCTTTAATTGCCGCTTACTTCTGTAATAGATGCAGTGGCAGCTCCAGACACCAGCGCTCCAAGCGCGTGTCTGGGGTGGCAAGCTGCGGGGTGCATCCTGCCGGTCCCTGCGAGGGCGGCAGTCAGGCTGCCTTCGGCGGCATGCCTGCGGGAGATCCGCTGGTCCCGTGGATTTGGCAGCGGGTACGCTGAAGCCACGTGAGCGGCAGACCTCCCACTGGTATGCCACTGAAGGCAGCCTGCCTGCTGTGCTTGGGGAGTCAAAAAAGCTAGAGCCGCCCCTGAACAGATGTGTTAGGTAAACTGGACTTTATGTGAGCTAGTGTGTTATATTGGCTAGAAATCCCTACAGTTACTGAAAGGTAATAGTTGTTTATAGCTATTCGTTCACTGTACACTGCTAGGGTAGTGAGCACTGTTTTTTATTTTCATCTGGAAGTGTGCTTCCAGATGAAATAACATGATCTACTGGGGAGAAAAGTTTGAACTGTGAGGGCTTCTAAACTATTTAGATTTCTGTTTTGATCTCTCATTCCATGGAAGTATTTTTTGTACAGTAAAGGTAAGTGGTCTGTTAAGGACATTCAAAAGAATGGTTTCTGATTCTGCAGTTCAGAACAGTTACCTGGATACGGGGCATCCAAATCAGTATCAAAGTGCAACATTTAGAGGTGCTGGTAATTCCACGGGTAGCCTTCAACAGAATAGTACAAGTTTAATTGAAAGCATAATTCTGCAGGCCAAATCTTTATAACTGATGAGTTCTTCCCAGCTCATGCATCTTTAATTTCAGTGCCCTGTATTTAATACTAATAAATAATGCCTAGCTCTTATATAGCATGTTTCAACAGCAGATTTCAAAGTGGTTAGCATCATTAGTCCCATGTTACATATAGGGAAACTGAGGCACAGAGAAAGGCAGCAAGTTGCTGAGGTCACCCACTAATAGAACCAGAGCTCCTGAGCCCCAGTCTGGTGTTCTAGTCCCTGGGCCACATTGCAATTCTGGCAGCTATAAACACATTTTTATTTATAAAAGTGAAAACATTTTCTAAGACTCAATGAGACAAACACAGAACTGAAAATCCTTTTTTTTTTTTACCATTTTTTTTAAATAGTCCCTTTTCACTGTATAACAACGTGTTGTAGGTAAAATTCTAATGAGGAAACAGGAGAACCAAATTGTATATATGAAAAAAATTGGGGACATGAAACTCTAGGTTCATTTCATTAAACCAACTTTCAAATCACCTTCTCTCCATGATGTCTAAATCCAATCTATAGTAATCAATTCCAGGGTGAGCACCTCACCTTTTACATCATTAAAATGCACTGTAGCAGCATGTTTCTTGTCTTTGGAAGAAATAGAGTTATTATATTAATCAGTATGCATCTTAAAGGGCAAAAGATTTTTCATGTTACCCTAGATAGGTCTTTTGTGCCATAAGTTAGATGAAGATTGAAAAGAATCTGCATTGCAGCTATTGTAGGCTACAATGTCAAACCACAACAATCTATATAATTTTCCTGTTTTCTATTTATTTAGACATATGTTGTGCTTATCCTATGCATGTATTTAGAAGCCCAATGTTTAACAAGAGATATGAAACAGTCTGAAAATAAAGCCTACAGAACATTTAGCCAACATCAGCATAGTTTTAATGGCTGCACCATAACCCCCCTCCACCACTGAATGAGCCAGATGCTGTCTAGGATTCACCAATCCCATCAGGATGTGAGCCTCAGAAATGAATGACAGTGTTACGAGCCAGGAGATGATCATAGTCAGGTCTATATGTATATATAAAACCATTGCCTCCTATTGTTTCCATCATATTAATATACACTATATTTCAGTCTTATTGAGGCTCATTCTCAGACAGTTTATGCATATCTATACCCCAGTTTCCCTGGGAGACTGAGTAAGTCACTGGACTGCACTAGTTGGATCTAAACAGACATTAATAAATATGGAGCTGGGTCTATCAGTATGCTGAACACCCTGAAAACTATACTTCCTGCTATTAGCCCATACACAGATTGGGCAAGAAGTGTGACTAGAGGCTGAAGAATCCACTTGGGAGCACTCTTGGAGCAGTAGAGCAACTCCCCAATGCCACCATTCCAGAAAAAAAAGAATGGACCCACTTGCAAGCAACTCCTGCAGTTACATCAACACCACTAGCACGAAGGTAGCAATACTGCAGGCAACTATCGATCCAGAAATATTGGCATTGATATATGATCTTCATCCATAGCCAGCAGAAGATTGTTAACTAACCCAATAGGTACTATTTCCATACTATAGCCAGATGTGATATGATCATCTTACCTCCTACGGAAGTCAGGTTGCAGCCATGCTGCAGTTTCCCTTCTAGCAGGATACTTGACTTGGGGTTTAGACTCCAGCGAAACCAATACAAATCTTTCCTTCAAGGGCAAATAAGAGCCCAAACCAATTTCCATCTGAAATAAAATCCACAGTCTTTCCATCCATCCTCCTTGTTGGGTCACAGAGCTGCAAAGACCAGTCCATCATATCCAAGATGTCATGATGACATTTTTCCTTCTCTGGGCCCCAGTTTCGTTTCCAATTCCTTTGTTGCAAAGGTTTTTCTACCACCACTAGCTGGCAACTCACACCACTAAACAAGGGTCTGGCCTAGAGACTCTGACTCTTCATCACCCTTATCTACTTCATTAAAACAAAACAGCTTCACTTTTCCCTGGGCCAATTCCTATGTTCTCTGTCTCCTCCCAGACCACTTGACTAGCTCTGTCTCAGGCCATTTTCTAACAGCCCATCTCTGGCTCCCTTGCCAGCCCTCCCCTGGCCTTTTTCTATCTTCTGACTGCAGCCCCTTTGTTGATTCCTCTTCCATAAACCACCATAAACCACCCTGTGTGCAGGGGAGGTGACTTATTTGGCCCTGTGGTGCCTGTGCTCCAGGAATATTCAGGGCCCAGGGGCCTAGTTCCACCAATATTCGGGGCTGGGTCCCTCATCCAGTTCACCTGCCGGCTCCCGACATCAACTGCTGCCGCAGGATCCTAGTGGCCCCTAGGGCCAAGGCAGGCTGACCCAAGCTGACCCTGACACTACCTTTCTGCCTCAGATAGATGGACCCTTCCATTTTCTGGCAGGACCCTCCACCAGTACAGTCCCCCCCTCCCGCCAGAATTCACCACTCCTGCCCCATGCTGGGCAAGGGGAAGCCCCATCCCCCACCCACAGTGAGGCTACAGTGATGGGCAGCAGCAGAGGAAGAGGTGCACAGAGGAGGAGGCAGCCCCCCAAAACCACAGGGGAGGCAAGGGTGATTTTTGGACCTGAAAGGAGCCTTGGGAGTACGTGCAGTGCCAGTGTTGTGAGGTTAGTGTGCTGCCGAGGAGGAGAGGAGGGCTCCTCTCCTGGACCTCACTGCTACCGGTGGGGCAAGGGCTGGGGGGGGGGGAGTCCTCCTCTCTGGCCTGGCACAGGGGAGTCCTCCTCTCTGGCCCCAAGGCAGCCTGCCTGCACTGCAAAATCCTCATCCCTGGCACTGCCTCACCCCAGAGCCTGCAGCCCCCCGGACATGAACCCTCTGCCCCAGCCCTGAGCCCCCTCCTGCACTGTGAACTACTCATCCCCAGCCCTACTCCACAGCCCTTGCCCCCCACCCCAACCCTCTACCCAAGCCCCTCCCACACCCCAAACCTCTCATCACCAGCCCCACCCCAGAGCCCTCACATTTTTACATTTTTTAAAAAAAAAATATTGGCTAAAAAGGCAGGGGTGGGGGTGGGGGTGGGGGAGGACTTGAACCTGTTCTGGGCACCACCAAAAATTATACAAACCTGCCACCTCTGCTTGTTTGTACCCCAGGCAACTCTTTTTCCAGCAACCTTACTTATAGGCTGTAGTCTTGTGACCCTCTGGAGGACTACAAATCCAAAAATGGCTGTCCTTAAAGGGCCAGAACTTGGAACAGCAATGAGTTAAACTCAGTCCTACCCTCAAAGGGATACCCAATCTGAAACCAAAGTGAGTGGAGGAAAGACATTTAAAAACAGTTATTTTGCCACAATCTTCTTCATAATCTTTCTCCACATTTGGACATTTGAAAGAATGAGAGATGGAGGTATATAGTCATAATGGGAAGTATTTGCTTTGGGAATTTTTTTTAAATTAAATCACGAAAGATTCAAATACATGAAAATGCACATAAGACACACATTTTCAAGTGCTTGTTCATTCTAAGTGCATCAGTTCTTAGGGATCCAAACTGAAACACTTAATGTCTAATTTTCAAAGGTGCTGAGCAGCTAGAGCTCCCATTTAAGTTTAAAAATGAAATGAATACTTTTGAAAACATAGGTCTAATGGCTCAAGGTCACACCACAGATCAGCAAATCGGTGTCAGAACCTATCACCTAATTTGTCTGTCTCAGGTTTCTCATCTGCAAAGTGGATGAATAATTCAAAAATAATTCTTAACTCTGTGTAGCACAACATGGAATGGGTTGGCAGAAGGTTCCTAGCCTTCAAAAGTGTCCAGTGATTTGATGTACTACTTGGCATCATCTGCCAGAAGCTACCTGCCCGCCCTCTAGGGATGGAATTCAGCCGAGGCATAACTGTCCACACGCATGCAGGGGACAAATTGCAACCCCTTGTGTCCACAGTGGTGAATCAAGCCTCCTGCATGTATCCATTCCACAAGATCCATTCTCTTCACATAAGGTCAATGGCTTCAGACAATGGTCTTAGGCTGCCTAGTCAGGCTTATTGTAGAATTTGGGGATGCCTGGTGGGCACTTCTCCATCTACCAACTTTAGGTGATACCTATTCTACAAGAGCAAGAAATGACTAAGTAAGGAAAGCAAGAACAAGAAAACAATGAGCAGAAGCTGCTAGGGAAGGTCAGTCATACTACCTAACCCTGCCTTAATGTAGCAGCTAGAACTGGGTGAAATTTGTGGACAGAAACTTTCTTTTTTGCAAATAGTGTAGATTCAGCAACACTGAAACATTTCATGTATGTGTCACTTTCGCTGAATTTTTTCGGTTAGAAAAATATCTGAAAAAAAGAAATATTGTGAAAAAATCAGAACATTTTGTTTTGAAAATTTTCAAAATGAAAGGTTTCAAATTTTCATTCAAAAAGAATTTCCAATTTGAAATTTCCTTTAATTTTATTTTTAAAAATCAAAAAAGTGCTCAACCTCAAAATGAAACATTCCATTGTGGGTTGAACAAAATGTTTTATTCCTCCCACAATGATTTTTTCTACTGTTCAATTTGCTGAAAAACATTAAAAAAATCTATAATTGTCTCATGTCTAATTTTAGCTGATACAATATGAGAGCTTCTCTCTTCCTGTTGCTGTCAGGACAGGCTGATTCCTGACGTACAAAATCATGGTGAAATTGGGGGAGTAATGGTATCACATTCTGGGGTGCAATCCAGATCAGTGAGGGGTTGTGTCACCACCTACATCGCAACCATGGGTGAGTCAAAATGCTTTGCTGTTGTAGCTCCCATCCTGGGCTGCTCACAAACAGAGAGCATGCAGGTCACACACTGTCTGTGTATAGCAGAAGCCCTCATCCATCAACTTCCAGCAGTCTTGGTTGCTGCTTTCAGAGTGACCTCAAGATACTGTGAGTCCCAGATTTTCCCCCAAATCTATTCCGCATTGTCCAGCCTCTCCTGGGTAGTTCAGATATTATAGGTCCATTGTCAATTTAAACACAAGCCTGGATTAGTTTAGATTAAGAAATAAAGCAAGTGTATTTAACTACAAAGAGATTTTAAGTGAGTACAAGAGAAATAAAGATAGAACTCTTTCTGGTAGCTAACACTTAATAGGGTAAACTTGGTTCAGGATAAAACCTTTATCGCATGTTCCCAGGAATGCTGCTGTCCCAATTCTCAGGTCAGGACACCTCCTCTTTGCCCCCATAGTCAAAGGACTGGTTCATTTGTCTTCTTCAGTTAAAGAAAGAAAGAAAGAAAGAAAGAAAGAAAGAAAGAAAGAAAGAAAGAAAGAAAGAAAGAAAATGAATTTCAGGTATTCTTGCCCATCACTTTTATAGTGCAATCACTCTTTGAAGTGGATTCTGTGATGGGTTGGACCATAGATTCTATCTATAGATACATGTATAATTTTCACAGACATAAATGGGAGTGAAATTAACTCCAATATGCAGGACACACACAAGGGTCTCTGCGTGGCTGAAACCCTGCAATAGCCTCACAGGGGGGTGGGGAAAAGATGTGCAGAGCTCCCATGCAGGAGGTCTCTGCATATCATATGCGGGACAGCCTGAGGTAGTGGCTACTGCAAAGAAACTTACATTAAGTTTAAGTAAAACTGTGATGAAACTACCCTACCCATGGGCAGAGTGGGTAGCTTGCTATTGCATATGGACAAGTGCCTTTTTTCTTGTTTGTGGAAATCTAAATAACAAAAAAAAATCCGTCCCCCAAGCCCTGAGGAAGTCTTCATACAAAGCCCAGTTACACAGGGAGAAGAGAATGTTAAAACTGTTTTTTTTGTAAAAGGGGATTATCCTTATGCCAAGTTGAATCCAGAATGAGCCCTTCTATGCCACATTTAAATTACTAATGAAACTTTACATATGTATAATGGAGATGTTGGCTACAGGCTTCGTTATAATGAAGTTAGTAACCATTCCTGTAAAACACACAGCAAAATAGCTGTTTTGCAGTTATTCAAATTCTTGGGTTGCTAATATATACTTCCTGAGAGTGGAGGAGAGAAAGGCATTTGCACTAAGTGTAGCTGCACTGACATTTGAAATACAGTGAAAATACATTTATTAGAGGTTTCTTATGACAGTTAAATAAAAGAGTCTCTTAAATGTTTGCCCTTTTTTGGTGGAAATGTAAAGCAAAAGCAGCATTCTTCAAGGAAAGATCAGCTTCTATGAAATGCCAGAGTTTTCTAAAAAGACCATTATTTTTTAATGTGCTGAAGAATGAAAAATAGGATGTCCCGCTGTCTCGATTTTGTTTAGAGACTTTATGGTGCTTTTTAATGCCATGCTAATGCCTGGTGTTTTTTTGGCAGCAACTCCAGCTCCTTACTTTCCTTTTGGGTCACATTGCAAGATATGAGCAATTCAAACATGTTCTCCCTTCAATTTTAAAGGCAGATAATAGTAAATATGTTGACCAGATTCCTCATTTCAACCTACTTCAGAAAAACTATTTACTTTTAAGAACATTGGAATGCATTCAATTTAACAAGTATACAGTAGCTGTTTGCTAAGTTGTAATTAGATTCAGAGGGAGATCAGGATTCAGCAGCAGGCATCTGGTATTAAAATATTTTTGCCATCATTCTTTGTAGTATTTGATTGGTTTGTGGGAAGTCACATGGTATTGCTTCTGATCCTTAGCTGAAAGGTAATAAATAGCAAATGATGAATAACGAACACAAACTTGCTTAGCTACAGATGTCATTATTTGCATTAAAAGAAAAGTATTTTTACTGGATGAAATTCACAACAAAGCGGAGGGCCATCCCAAGGTCTTTATAGAACTTCAGCAGTCAAAATAGGACTTAATAGTGCATTGCCCTTGTGCTGGTCTTTTGCACAAGGATTAATTCATCCAGAGACAACAACTATTCTCCAAATATTCATGGAAGCAAACAAACAAAAATTGTTCATACAAATATTTATGAATAGTGAGTAACAAAGGAACATGAAGGTAATTGAGTGAAAGAGTTGTTTGGAATATTCACAAATATTGATGAGCACATTATTGGGAGAATTCATCCAGCTCTATTTGACAATTTTCAAAGCACTTTATAAAATATGACATGAAACTTAATATATAGGCCCAAATCTAAATTTTGCCTCTAAAATTGCACCTTCAGTTCTTTGTATCTAAGTTTATAAGTGTATGTCTTTTTAGATATCTGTGATTTTGCATGAATAAAAACTGAGTTTTACATGCAAGGTGCCCTTGTGTGCCCAAATGCAGCTATGTACTGTACACAATTTGTATCTGAAAAGGCAATCTACGCCCAGAGCTTTGAGTCTGATTAAACAGTGCTAGTTTAAGTGCACTACATATTTATATAAATTAGTAGTCTTATTTAAGAGTATGTTGTAATTCAGATATATTAGACGTGTAATTTTTTTCAAATCAGCTCAAAGGCCTTTGTAATTTATATTTTGGTCCACATTAAGGAGGAACTCCATACGTCAAAGACTCAGAGAAGTAGCTATGAGTTTATTGATTATGTATGAATATTCACAGAGCAGTGACTTTTGATCAGATTTCAAAGGTATTTAGGTGCCTAAAGATTCAGATGGTCACCTAGTGGGATTTTCAAGAGCACCTACGTGTCTATCTACATCTTTAGGTGCCTAAAAACCTTTAAAGATGTGGTCCCATGCTCTCACGGTCCTGTCACAGTGTGTCATTGACTTAGTATAAAGTGAGGATAAAATCTCTAGTCTCAGTCACTTCTTTGGATGTTCCAAAGACCTACACATGAATGTGTTCAGGAAACCTCTCCATTACAATTATTCACTAATAGAAACTACAATTCTGTCAAGGCCCATTTGTGCCAGCTGCACTAGCATTGAATGGGACATGATTAAGGGTGGCAGAATCAGGACTTCAGTAGGTAAAGTTATATAAATTAGTACTAGTATCAAGCTTACATGAACATTTATATTACCAATACATTGGACATTTGCACTGCATGTTACATAAACTTGTTTAAAACATTGATTTGCTGTACAGATTTACATTCAATTTACTGATGAATACATTAGACCCAAATATGCATAAATCATTAGTATACGTACACTATGTAAATATCCTTGGCCAGATCCTCAGTTGGTGTAATTTAACATAACAGTTCACTTCATTTGAGGCATGCTTATTGGCACCAGCTGAAGATCTGGCACCTTGTTTTCTGAAGAGCTGATTCACAGTACAGCAAATTATTCATCTTCAAGGATGGGTTAAATGTCTCTTTATATGCATTTATTTGTCCTCTTGCACTAGGAATATATTGTGCCAAATATCTGGCAGAGGTTCTGCAGAATACACGGATAGTTCATCATACTACTGAGATTTGGTTTCCAGCAGGGAAAAGAGCTTCTGAAAATTATTTAATCTTCCACAGATTCTTGAGACGTTTTGTTTGTTTTTACAATTTCTTCCAAGCCTCTTGCCTTTTACAACCACATCCCTGAGCTACAATAACTCAGAGAAGCTTATGTTTGACCTTCAGCCAAAATCCTTTACAAGCTCATGTTTTACCAAAATGCTAAGCCAAAATCTGTCATTGTCACATTCACTTTGAACCATTCTGGCACTTTCAATGTTTTATTAAGAATGATATGTAGAAAATATCTTATTCATCTATCAAAAGTGCAAAGAAAGCTTTACTTTCATAGTTTGGTCTCAGCTTATTACTCATTGTAAATCTTTTTTATTATTATTATTTTAAGCATTATTTAATGTATTAGTACACTGATTGCTGTCTGTTAAAAGCCATGGAACTAAATGTAGTATTTCTGTTGACATCAGGTTACTGTACAGACCATTTTAACCACCCATATTTTAACCAGATTAAAGATATTGAACATTTGATAGGACGGACACTTGATAGCCAATGAAAATTAATGTTCAAATTCAGATAAATTATATGCCAACTCGTAAAATATTGGTATTATTTTTGTCATGCAACTCTTCAAAGTTACGATGTTGGCACTGTGCCTCATAAACACAAATGAAGTTTGACTCACAAATGGACAGACAAAATAGGGGAGAAATAGACTGTACACTCTATAGGACTAGGTAGTGAAAAATGAATAAGGAATGCTATATTTTATGCACTGTGGTAATTAATGGTGAAAGCAGTTTGCAAATAGTAGGGCGACCTTATAGAAAAACCAAATATTCCAGAATAAAAGGTCTCAGAGCTAGATTCCCAATATTACATATAATTAAGTTGTATTGGAAGATGGAACATTTTCCAATATACTCAACAATAAAAAACATAAATATTGTATATTAGAGGTAGTCAGAAAATGGGAGCGGTAGAGATGAATTGCAAATATTTTTGAAAATTTTCATATTTGTCACACTTTTGCAAACCAGTGTAGTTATTATACTACCCTATCCAAAGTAAATCCAGGATCACAGACAGTAGGCTCAACATTTTTATTAGTAGAACTTCAGCAATCTGTTTCAGACTCTGTACTTTTGATACTTTGCTCCTTTCTCATGCAGATTACCCTAGGATCTCAAAACACTGAGAAAATAATAAACAAATACACAGATGAATATTAGTTAATCCTAACAACATTCCTGTGATATAGGAACATTTGTCTTAATGCCATTTTGCAGGTTTGAGTTTAAGTTAAGAGACTTGCTAAAGATCAGACAGCAAATTAGTAGCAAAGATGGGAATATAGGCCAGCAGTCCTGATTTACAGTTGCCCGTTCTAACAACTAGATGTAGTACCTTCCACTCATCAACAATTATATGCTATTGTTACTGATAGGAGAAAATGGAGAAGAGGTTCCATTTCATTTCAGTCGTGCGATTCACAGATTCTTAGAAGGGACAAACTGAGGGACATGCGTCCACTTTTTTATTTTCATAATAGGAGAGCAATGAAACAGTACTTGACCACAGAAATTTTGATAACTGGCAGAACCCACTGGATGAGATTAAAGTGACCCCCTGATTCTAAAGCCTCTCCAGGACTCCTATGTTTTTGAGTGACCTCTATTAAATAATCTACACCATAAAAATGACAGGAAATAACAAAGTTAGATATAGCTCATCATGTGGTGCCAAGTAAAAAGTATAGTCCCTCACTCCTGGTTAGAGTGCACCATATTTCAACAAATCCAAGGTCAGATATAGCCTTTAAAATAAATTTAGGAGCAGAAAGGAGTTTTTGATCTATAGCTTAATCTACCTAAACTGCCTTCTACAACACAAATAAGATCGCCTCAATTATTATATTTTCAATGATTAATTCTCGTACTGCAGCAAACACCTTTTTTAAAAAAGGAATTCATCTTTCTTCCCACCAGGCACATAAATGTTAATAGAAATTGCAGAACCTGCTACTCTTCCAGGAATTGCTACCACTCTGCTTGATTTCTCCTTAATTGAGGTCTTTAAAACCAAGTGAGTCCTTTTTATGAGCCAGCGTAGCTACCTCTGTACTATTTGATCTGCCAGAAAAAACAAAGATTTGACCTATCCAGGATCTAACTAGCTTTTCATGTTCTAATTCTGTCTGAAGTGTTTCCTGTAGCTGAGTTATGTCTGCACTGTCCCTCTCAAGTTCAACTCAGGCTTCTTCTTCCATTTTAAAGAGGAAAAGTGTCCTTTTACACGTAGAGGTAGGTGGTGGCTTTAAGCTACCATCTTTGGGGTAGATGGTGAGTGGTAACAGTGAGGAAGTGGGGATCCTACACAGCAGCACCCAGAGTGGTGGTATCTGCTGTACCTTTTACAGGGTGAAGCCTGCATCATTCATATCCTCTCTCTCTCTCTCTCTCTCTCTCTCTCTCTCACACACACACACACACACAACCGTCAGCTTGTGCAGCACAGTACTAGAACCTAGGCTTTGCTTGTATCTTCCTTTCCCCACTCCATTTGGTATCCAACACTATCAGCTGTAGTCAAATTGGCCAAAAGTCCTTCCATTGATTTCAATGGAGTGGCCATGGTGGGGGCAAGGACTGAGATTATGGCTGGCAGGGCTTGATTAATGCAGGAGTTTTAGGGGCTGCAGCCCAGGGCTAAGGGAGGCCCGTTGCAGCTGGGCTCAAGCAGACTGCCTGCATGCCATGGCCCCATGCCATTCCTGGAGGCGGCTGGCTACCTGAACATCTTTGTGGCCCCTTGCAGGGGAGGGAGATGGCTCCACACACTGCCCCCACCCCCACCACCGCCCCGCAGCTCCAATTGACCAATAATGGGAGCTGCGAGAATGGTGCTTGCGGGCATGGGCAGCACATGGAGATATACTGTCCCCATCCCTCCAGGGGCGCACAGAGACGTGCCAGCAGCCTACTGCGCCACCAGCTGGGAGCCACCTGTGGTAAGCGCCTCCTGGCCAGACCCTGCACTTTACACCCCCTTCTTCACCCTAACCCCCTGCCCCAGGTCAGAATCCCCTCCTGCACCCAAACTCCCTCCCAGAGCCTGTACCCCTCACCCTCTCCTGCACCCAACACTCTGCCCCATCATGGAGTCCCCTCCTGCACTTAAACTCCCTCCCAGAAAGAAACTAATATAACAGCTGTTCTAAGGTAAGAAGTAGGCTAGTTTGAATTAATTTAACTATATTCTACATGTTTTAAGACTGAAATGTAACCACAGAATGGCTTTATGTTAATTAAAAGGCAAGTTTAGTATAGCGTTAATAGCCTCGATGCCATAATTGTGATCGTTTTGTTTTAAATTAGGAAAAAAACTTGTATACTGGGGCCCCATGAAATCTAATAGCTCCAGGCCCACAGGAGAGTTAATTCAACCCTGATGGCTGGCCCCATTTAAATCCACAAGGAGGTGTAAGTTCCTGGGAACTTTTCTGCCATTCCACCCACTTTGTGCAGCCGCACAGGGCTAAACACATCGCAGCTTTTAGTGGGAACATATTTGCCATTTGTGAGAAAGGTAAATAAAAAGGCAGACCACAGATGGGAAGGAGGCAGAGGATCAAGTATTTCTATATATAGCATATAATTTATATAAACACATTGTAACAAAAGTACCTCTAACCATGAAAAACATAATTCCGGTACTATGCATACAAAATGTAGGCTATGGACTATTTAATAAGAACTGATAAACATGCAAATTTCTCTCTTTTTCTTAGCCACAAAACTTACAAATTCTGCACATATCATCTGCAAAATAATGAGGATTCATTAAACAAAAGTAGATCTAAACATGAGCTGTAATTAACAATTGGGAAACAATCAAACAAAAATAGCCCCAAAACAATCCTAGTTATCCTCTCCTCTGGACATCACACTGTGTCATACTGCATACAGGCCAGCTGTTCTATTTAAGAGGTTGGTGAGGGGACAGATTGTCAAAAGTTCAACACCCACATCTAGCACTAAAATTTCAAGACAGCTCAGCTCCCATTTCTGCTCATAAATAAGGAGTGGATTTTTGAAAATGCTCAATACCCAGCAGCTCCCAGTTAGACATTTGCTGCAGTAATCTGGCTATTCTATTTAGTACATACATGAAAGTTGCAGTCTTTTTAAAATCTCACTCCATTTGTCCATCTTGCTTAGTTTGTAAACTTTCTAGGGGAGGGATTGGGTGTAGTTTGCAACTTTTATAGCATTAAACACCTACACAGTTCTGGGCTATTATTATTGACATACATTATACCACACCAGATTATGAGGAATAAGTGACCTGAGTCGAGGCAATGTGTGTGTGTGTGTGTCCCCAAAGCAGGGACAATATGTGCGACCATCCCTGTCCACCTATTTCTCCCTCTGCATGTGTCCATTCTCTTCCATGCTCCTCCTTGCACAGCTGCTGCAGTGCCTTCACAGGGTTCAGAAAGGAAGAAAAATGATACCACAGAGACTGGAGATATATGTGTTTGTGAAGGATCACTTTCATACACCGATCTTGCGGAGAACAATCCAAGTGAAAGGTTTTTCTACAAGGACACAGAGAACATAAAGACACCTTCCATTCATTGCAAAGAATTGTCTATGAGCTATTTAACTACTGCACCCCAAAGGTGTAACTATATACATTCAGTGATATGCAGACTAAAAACATGTGAGAGATTAAAGGGAATGAGAAAGCTTTTTTAAAGCATCACACAGAAGAATCTCATGAAGGATTTAATTTCTCAAATTTAAAAAAGGGCATCATTAGTTATTCCCTTGAGGAACAATATCTCTATTTTTGTTAGTGTCCAACTTCAGACCTGTGTTCTCAGTAAAATCAGCTACATGTTCAGGAGAAAGAAAGAAAGAAATCCTTGTGGTTATTCCAAGAAAAGCACATGCTGGCTAGGTAAAATGGAGCATACTGTATCTTGCAGCTTTCCAGGGCTTTAATAACTTCCCAGTACTGTCCTCTTTTAACAATAAGCATTGGGCTGAGCTACTCAGGTAGCTCAAAATTTTGGCTCACATGCTATGATTTTCCTAGGTCAGAGTTCAAAGTTGCCCTGGTCTAAAGCCTATTGAAATCAATGGGAATCTTTACATAGACTTCATTGGGGTTTGGATCAGACCCTACAATATTAGGCTAATCTGCTGTTTTAGGGTATGTCTACACTGCAGCTGGGAGCAAGCCTCCTCACATGGGTAAACAAATTTGTGCTAGCAGAGTGTGAACTAAAAATAGTAGCATGGAAATTGTGGCTTGGGGGACAACTCAGGCTCTCTAGTCCACCCAGCCTCCAAGGTCTGAGCTGGGGTGTCTAGCCCAGAACTGCAATATTCACACTGCTATTGTTAGTGCACTAGCTTGAGCCCTGCTAGCCTGAGTCGGTCTAGGGTAGGATGCTCGCTTTTATCTGCAGTGTAGGCACATCCTCGAGAACTGCTGTATGCACAGTTCTTGTACCAAATGTAACTGTTTAGAAACAGCTATAATTAAAGTGGTACAACCTTCTAGTGTGGACACAGGGGTATGGTATAAAGGTGTCTTATAGCTGTGTGGCCTATACCCTTATATTTATGGGAATAAGCTATACTGACATAAGGACCTTTATTTCAGTATATGTGTATCCAAACTAAGAGGTTGTACCACCCAACTACCTGTATAAAATCACTCCCCCAAACATAAGTTAAATTGGTACAAAACCTGTATGTACACAAGGCCTTAGCTTCCAATCACCATCAAATGGTTTGTTCCAACAATTAGGTCTATCCACCCCACTGAGCCATGTGTCTGTCTTCCTGCATTACCCTCCTCCTGCTCATGGAGGTTCCCTTGCAGATGGAGACTCAGAATGTATTAACACAAACTCTACCATGAGTGGGTAATGGTGCTTAAGGTGGTGGTGGATGGGTCTTAGGGGTGCAATGCTTTTATATTTTATTTTGGAACCCTCCTGGCTTTAATCCTGTGGTGCAAACTCATGCCAGTGGGAGTTTAAGTGGGAGATGCAACCTCAAACTTCATTTTCTAAATAAACAAATCACTTCCTTCTCTCTTATGTTTCCATTCAGGAGTTTGAGCATCATTCAGCCCTAGAGGAAGCAAGTCCCCAAGTCAATACTCCACATCCATTGTACTATACATATCATTGACATAAGTCAGCAGGAGAGTCAAAATAAACACTAGCATGTGATGTGCCGGGAGGTGGCAATTCTGGACAGTCCCATGCACATGAGGTGGAACATTCAGATGCTTAGGCTACCTGTGGATTTTGGTTTGTTTGTATGTTTGTGTGCTTACCTTCTAATGACTCCTCTTTTCATCCTTTGAGTGCCCTAACTCTCGGAGCTTCTTCTGAGGCATTGCAATCAAGAAGACCACTTGTGTTCGAGTTCAACCCATGTATAAGTTTTTACAGAATTGGGTCCTAGAACTATAATGACCTTATTTTCCTTTTTATTACTGCTTTTTAAAATTTTATTTGGGGGGATGAGTTTGACTGCTTTTTATTTTAACAGTTGAAAAGGGATGATGCCAAACAGCACAAACTTCTAGCTCTGGAAGATACTGAAATAGTTAGCTTTAATTATATGAATTTCTTAGGTATAGACAAACTACAATGAATTATTTTTAGATTTGTTTAGTGTCTCCCTCGAAGACTTATAGTGCAAGGTAACTAAAGGTACGTATACACTACTTGCTTCTTTCCAGCTATATTAGTGTACATATACACACAGACCCCACAGCACGGGTATAAATAGCAGTGTTGAAGGCACTCTGGCAGCTCCTGCTGGGATACATATATCGTGTAATATATTATAGGCCATTTGAGACCTAGTGTGGATGAAGTATGCTTGACTTGAGTTGCGCGTTGACAACCAAAGTGAGAATTTGAGGTTTTAAGTGGTCAAGAGCTGTTTGTGCAAAACAACTTTGTTATGTTTTTGAGAACGATGGAGAAATACCAGCTAAGGAAATAACAATGACCATGTACCTGTTGCAATGTTTCTACTGCAGTTGTAAACAAGAACTGGGGAAGAGGAACATACTGGGTCATAGTGACCTGCCTGGGACTGTTTCCAAACATCCTGGGTTATGGCAATTTGCCCAGAACTGTCCCTTTGAAATTGTGGGTGAAGGGCCCAGACAACTGATGACTTTATGAAGTGCCCTGTTTGAATTAACATATGGTAATGCTGGCTCCCCGCATCTTGTGATTGGACTGAACCTCTACTGGCCATCGAGACTCCATTCTGACCTTCGGACTCTGGTGTCATATGCTTGGGGTATGAATTTGGAGTGTGTGAGGTTTATTAGCTTATTATATATCAACATTGTCAGGGCCAGCTTTAGGCTGATTTCCCTGATTCCCAGGAATCAGGCCCCGCACCTAAAAGGGCCCCATGCCTGCACCTAAGAGGGCCCTGTGCCTTAGGTGCATTTTTAATTTAAAAAATTTTTTTTTTACTCACCCAGCACCTGTGGAGGGAGGGAAGGGGGCTTGAGGGGAAAGGATCCAGGGAAAGGCTCCAGCAGTAGGGAGGCAGCAGGTAAAGGCTCCACCAGCTCCTTGATGCTGCAGCTTTTCCCCAGATCAAGCAAAGATGCTGGCAGTGGGGAAAGGCTCTGGCAGTGGGGAGCTCTTGAATCCTTTCCCCACTGCCCATCTTTCACTGACACATGGAGCTACACACCACAGTGAGGACATAGCTTGCTTTGCACTGCTGTGTGTAGCTACAATCATGCTGCTGCCAGTGATGTGTAGCGTAGATGTAGCCTGAGTTACTGTTTTATGCTTCTATCACCTGCAAAGCCAGGTTTCTATCTGAAAGCAAAATAGTTTTACTGTAGTATACACAGAATACAAAATAATGTGGTAGCCATGAGTAATGCAGGTACTCCAAACCCATGGCAATACTATATTCACACCAGACCATGCCACTATATCATGTAATGTCTCTTTGTGTCAACAGACAAAGCATGCAGAATTCATTCTAAAAGTAACTGCTGCAGGTGTGCTGAAGTTCTGAATGGACAAAATATTCATGAAGTTGACTGCTTCCCTGTTGGATGTACATGGTAGCTGAATTTAGAAAAGGAAATTGTATGAAAACCTTTATTAAAGTAAATTGGAATAGAAATCAATTGAATGATGACATTGAATGAGAAATACAGTAAGACAAATTGACAAACCGATTAAAATATAAAATGCTATTGGAAAACATTGGCTGCTACAAAAAAGTTTGTGCTAATTCACTTTGGATATGCACCAGTGGGGAAAGGCATGTTTGTAATAAATCCCTACCTTTCAGAACCAATTTATTTAAATAGGATGGCTTCAGAAATCTGTAGAGTTGTTTTTAGATTGAAGTTGATTTTCATTTTGTTTTAACTCTTCTTGCTTAACTACCTTTTTTTAAGATTCATTCAGATTCATTGCCGACTTGTCAATCAGCGAGAGGAATTTCTGCATTGATTTCAGGTGCAGTGATCTCTTTCACAAGCTAACAAGAGATTCTCCATCTGGCACACAAAGGAAGAAAAGAGAAGAAATACAAGGAAGATGTAAAGAGAGAAATAAGATGTACAGGAAGAAGCAAAAGGATGAGAAAAACAAACAGAAGACAAAGAGCAGTTACTTCTCTACAGTAACTGACTCTTTGAGGTGTATTGTTCAAATGAATTCTATCATTGGTGTATATGGAGCCTATCCATGTGAAATTGGACACGTCTGGCCAGTAGTGTCCATTGTGGCCATTCCTGAGCTGCAGAAGTCATGGTGCACCCCCTAGTCAAACGTATAAAGGGCAGAGCAGGCTCAACCATCCCTCTTTTCCTTTGCCAAAACAGAATCCAAGCAGATCAGAACTCCACAGCAGCTGGGAACCAGGGCCAGCTGTGGAATCTCTGTGAACAGCACATCTCAAAAAAATCACAATTAGTGTACTATAACTAATGGTTCTCTCTTCAAGTGGTTGGCCATGTGGATTCTGATCCTGGTGACTAAAAAGCAGTTATCTGTTTGTTTGGAGGTTGGTACTTGGAGTTTAATTTAAAAAGGTCTGAAAGACTGTCCCATTGAAGCAGGCATCCAATCTAGAAGCCTTTAGCAAGAAACAGTGTCTTGTGAAGGTGTGGACCAAGCTCTATGTAGCTGCCCTTTCTGACTTCAGAAATAGGGACATTTTTCAAGCAAGCAGCAGAGGCTGACAGAGCTGTAGTAGAATGAACTATAATGTAAGTAGGTAGATCTAATCTGGCTAACTGGTAACATGTTTTTATACAGTTGGAGACCTGCTTAGATAATGTCTGTGAGAATATGTGTTAAGTCTTAACTCTATCAGCCAAGACCACAAATAGTCTGGGCATGTTTCTGAATGATTTTGTCCTATCATTGTGAAAAGACACTGCTCTTACCACAGCAAATGTGTGAAGTTTAGCTTCCCTGGATTTGAGTGAAGCTTGGGAAAGAAAACCTAAGAGGTGAATGTATTGTCCTGAACCAACTTTAGGCTGAAACTTGGGGTGATGCCTAAGAGTGATTTTGTTCTTATGCAACACTAAATAAGGAGGACATACCTAGAAAGCCTGTATCTCTCCCATCCTTGAGCTGATGTAATGGATAATAAAATAGAAGTCTTCATTGGCAGGTGGTATAGGGAACAGACTGCTAACGGCTAAAGCGTGGAACCCATCAATCTTGTTACTACTATATTGAGGTTCCAAGAGGGAGAGGGCTCCCATACTGGAGGAGACACATGTAGGAACCTATTGACGAATCTTGACACTGTAGGATGGGAAAGATACAGAGTGGTCCTGGAAAGCAGAGAGATGTGCAGCTATTACTCCAGATTGTTTCAGGGTTAGGAGAAGGCTGGTGCTGAGATGCCCAAATAAAACAACTTTTCCATTTATCTTTGTAAGTCAGCCCAGTTGAGGGTTTCATGCGTTGGAGCAGAATGTTCTGAATCTCAGCCTGAAAAGTTTATCTTAGTAGATCCCTGGGAAAGGAGGTGGAAGGATGCCATATCTTATACTGACATGTGCCAACTTTTCATAAACTCAAGGTTGGATCTGTGGGAAGAACGTCTCCCTACAGAAGAGACTAACACAATAGGAACAGGGATTCTTTGTTCAGTTTGCAACTCTGAATAAGAGACAATTACTAAGTTCTTAGTTCCAACACCTGGCAATTTGCTGACCAGGCCTATTTTAGCAAAACAAGATTATCTGTTTACTCCAGCTTTCTCTTAGCTAATCACTATTTGCTAGGCCTCTGGTCTCTTGACCAAACTCTGGACTTTGGGTCTGGAAAAGAGCTGGCACAATCCATACACCAGGTTGTTATATAAAATGCACATGGATTTTAACCCTTCACTAGGAATTCAGGGGAGACTATTGGGAAATGCTCAAGTAATCTCCACATCTGGTTCTTATACTAAGTGGGGGAAAAATCAAGTAAAAGAGGATATAGCAATGAGAGAGGAACAACAAAGGGTAGGAGAATGGACAACAAGAGAGAGTGCCAGTACTACTGATTGTAACAGTCAGGTAGGTGCTACTGGCAGTAAAATGAATGTACATAACTGAGTGAGGAGACTGGGTGAAGTCCGGCCGAAACAACTAAGATGTCTGTATCCCAATGCAAGGAGCCTGGGTTAGAAAACGGAAGAACTAGAAATACTGGTGTAGGAAGATATCATAGGACTAACGGAATAGTAGCAATGACTGGAATACAGATATTGAAGGGTACATGCTGTTCTGAAAAGATAAATAAAGGTAAAGGTGCTGAAATAGCACAGTATGTTAATGACGTAAACTGTAAAGAAATTAGAAGTGATGGAATTAATAAAACAGAATCTGTTTGGGTCACAATCACTTTGGAGAAGAAAGGTAACACAGGCTCCACTGAGATATTGCTTCGGAGTCTGCTACAGATCCCCAGGATCTGATTTAGATATTGATAGAGACCTCTTTAATATTTTTAATGAACTAAATAATACTGGGAATTATGTGGTTATGGAAGACTTTAATTTTCCAGATATAGATTGAGGACAAGTGCTACTAATAATAGTAGGTCTTAGATATTCCTGGCTATGATATCCAACAGATTTCTTCACCAAATAGTCATGAACCAACAAGAGATGATGCCATTTTAGATTTAGTGTTGGTAAGCAGCGAAAACCTCATAGAAGAACTAGCTATAGAGGACAATCTTGGTTCAAGTGATCATTCAGCTTAAACTAATTGGAAGGATAAACAAAAACAGGTCTGCAACTAGGGTCCTTAATTTGAAAAGGGCAAACTTTAAAAAAATTGAGGAGTTAGTTAGGGAAGTGGTCTGAACTGAAGAATGAGGAGGCTTGGGATTATTTTAAGTCAAAGTTGCAGAATCTGAAGACTGCATCCTAAGCAAGGGGAAAAACTGTAGGAAAGGATTGCAGCTCAAGCATCTCAAACAGGTTAAGTAGATGGACTACAAGAAGGGATGGATCAGCAAGGAAAGCTACTTCTTGGAGGTCAGAAAGTATATGGATAAAGTGAGAACTGCCAAGAGTTGAGCAGAGTTGGATCTCAAAAGTAAATTAAAACAAATAGTAAAAGGTTCTTTAGCCATATAATAAAAAGAAAACAAGGAGTGGGACCATTAAACACTGAGGCTGGGGTGGAGATAAAAGATAATTTAGGTCTGGACCAACACCTAAAAAAAATATTTTGCCTCAGTTTTTAATAAGGGTAATGAGGACTTTGGAGGTAGTGATAGGGTGGCTAATGGGAACAAGGATATGTAAGTAAGAATTACCAGATCCAAGGTGGAAGCCAAATTCAAATAACTTAATGGGACCAAATAAGGGGCCCCAGATAATCTCAATACAAGAATATTAAAGGAACTGACACATGAAATTGCAAATCCAGCTTCAAGGATTTTTAATGAAACTTTAAACTTGCGAGTCATATCCTATGACTGGAGAATTGCAATATAGTACCTATATTTAAGAAGGTGCGGAGGGGAGAGTGCTACAAGATACTACATGCCCATTAGTTTGACCTCAACTGTTTGCAAGATTTTAGAACAAATTTTGAAAGAGGGATTAGTTATGGACATAGAGGTAAACGATGATTGTTATAAAGTAAAACATGCTTTTACAAAAGGTAGATCATGTCAGACCAACCGGATCTCTTTCTTTTGATAACCAATTTTCTTGATAAAGGAAATGCAATAGATCTAATCTACCTGGATTTCAGTAAAACAATGATACAGTTCCACATGGGAAATTATTAGTTAACTTGGAGAAGATAAGGATTAATACAAGAATTGAAAGATGGGTAAGAAACTGGTTAAAGAGGAGACTACAATGGATCATGCTGAAAGATTAACTGTCAGGCTGGAGGGAGGTTACCAGTGAAGTTACCAGGAGCGGCGCCAGGGTTTTTGGCGCCCTAGGCAGGGGTCCTTCCATGCTCCCGGTCTTCGGGGCACTTCGGCAGAATTGACGACGATGACCCGGAGCGCAGAAGGACCCCCTGTTGCTGAATTGCTGCCGCAGGCAGCAAAATGCTGCCCTCCCAAATCCTGGTGCCCTAGGTGACCGCCTAGGTCGCCTAAATGGAAGTGTCAGCCCTGGAAGTTCCTCAAGGATCAGTCTTCGGATCAATCATATTTAACATTTCATTACTGATCTTGGCACAAAAATGGTAGTGCTATTATAAAATTTGCAGATGACACAAAGTTCGGAGGTATTGCTAGTACATAGGACTGAAATATCATACAGAAAGATTTGGATGGCCTTGAAAACTGAAGTTATTGAAATGGGAAGAAATAAAATAGTGCAAAGAAAAAGGTTATGCACCTAGGGACTAACAAGAAGAATTTTTGCTGTAAGTTAGAGATGTCAGTTGGAAGGGACAGAGGAGGAAAAAGACCTTGTAGTATTGGTTGATTACAGAATGACTATGAGCTGCCAATGTGATGCAGCTCTGAACAAGGCTAATGCAATTCTAGGATGCATCAGGCAAGGTATTTCTAGTAGAGCTAGGGAAGTGCTATTACAATTGTACAAGGCACTGGTGAGACCTCATTTGGAATGTGGTGTGCAATTCTGGTCACCAATGCTTAAGAAAGATTAATTCAATCTGGAACAGGTGCAGAGAAGGACTACTAAAATGAGCAGAAGAATGGAAAATCTACCTTACAAGAAGAGATGCAAGGAACTTGACTTATTTAGCCTAGAAAATAAGCATGATTTCTCTCTATACATATATCAGAGGGCTAAAAACCAGGGAGGAAGAGGAGTTATTCAAGTTAAGAGCCAATGTTGGCACAAAAACAAATGGATATATTTTGGACCTCATTAAGTTTAGGCTTGAAATTAGATGAAGATTTCTAGTAATCAGAAGAGTGAAGTTCTAGAACATTATTCCAAAGGGAGTAGTGGGGGCAAACAAACCTAACTGTTTTAAGACTTAGCTTGATAAGTTTATGGAGGGGTTGGTATGATGAGATTGCTTACAATGGCATATAGGCCATAAACGACTGCTATTAGCAAATATCTCCAATGACCATATGTGGGACTCTAGATGGGGAGGGATTGAGTACTGCAGAGAATTATTTCCCAGGTGTCTGGCTGGTGAATCCTACCCACATGCTCAGAGTCTAACCGATTGCCATATTTGGGATCAGGAAGGATTCCCTCCCTCTCCCCTCCCAAGATCAAATTAGCATTGACCTTGGGGTTTTTGGGGGGAGGGGGTTCTTTGCCTTTCTCTGTAGTGTGGGGGCATGGATCACTTACTGGTTTGAATTAGAGAAAATGCTGAATTCTCTGTAACTTGAAGTTTTTAAATCAATATTTGACAACTTCAGTAACTGAGCCAGAGGTTATGGGTCTATGAGAGGAGTGGATGGGTGACTCTTCTGAGGCTTGTAATGTGCAGGAGGTCAGATTAGATGATCAAGACCCTTCTGGCCTTAAAGTCTATGAGTCTAAGTATCATAGGTCTGTCTGCTGGTCCCCATCAGTCCCAGGATCCAAGGGATGAGAAAGGCATTGTCAGGAAGACTGGCCTTGCAAAAATATCTGACATTTGTTTTTCTAGTCTGTGGCAAAAAGATCCATATCTGGAAACCCCCACTTGCAAAAAATGTTCTGTAGGACTGAGTCTGAGACTTTTCTCCTGGTTGTCTGAGAATTGCCTGCTGATCTGATCTGCAAAGGTGTTGTGCAGGCCAGGAAGATGCAGAACCACTGGTGTGATTTAAAAACAAATACTCTTGCTGGGAGATTGCAACATAGCACTACTTTATTTCTTAGAATTCAGACTGATTACACAGAAGAACCCAGAAAGAGAGAGAGAGAGAGAACAGGCAGGCAGTCACAACTCACCCCACCTTGCTTTAAGATATCTTTTTCCATCTGACTCTGATTGCATGCTTTCCTACAAAGCTCCTTAGCCCACAAGCATAAGTAGGAAAGTACCTCTCCCCCTTTGTGCATATACACTTAACGTGATAGCTTGCAATTCCAACACAGTGCTCAGTACACCACAGGAAGGGATGTGAAGACACTGGAAGTGAATAGAATACCCCTTGTCTACATTCCCCAGGACACACCAGTTGGAGGTAATCCTAGCCGAAGCTTCCCAAAAATAAAAAAGAGGTACTTGTCAAAGGGCGAGAGGTGGGCCAGAATGGAAAAAAATCCTGTGGAGGTTCTACCATGATCTTGATGTTGACATCAAGTCTGCTGCCTTTTGGAAGCCCCAGGCTTTGGGACAGTAGAGGCAATGGCAGAGGCTCCTCTATGATAGAATGTCTATCACTTCGTCCGTGGTTCTGAGATCCTCTGTGGCTGATGATAATATTTGGCAGAGAAGTTCTGTATTTAGGATGGCTACTGGTGAAATTGCTTTTTCCATGCAATGGAATGTAAAGGCCCAAAAAGCAAAGAGTTGCCTTTGAGTCTTAAGGAATGGGAGGGCTGACCCATTCCAGTGTTAAAAATTTCATTGTCCTCAAATGAGAGATCCTCAATTGTTGCTTGGATCTCCATGGGAATCCCTGAGGACCAAAGCCATGACATTCTCCTCAATGATATTCAGCAGCTATAATACTTCCAGTGATATCACACATATATATATATATCCAATGCAGCCTATAAGGAAGTGAAAACAATCAGCTATCCCTCTGCCATAATGATCAATCTCCTCTTGATGTTCCTTAGGGAGCTTGTCTACAAACTGAGACAAATTTTGACATGGCTGAAATAGATGTTGGTTCGTGCCATGTCCTTCATGAGCTTCAGTAGTTTCTCATTTATGGCATGCTTACCCAGAGGAGAAGCATGTAAGGTTTTCCAATAGTTTATGTTGTTTCTCTTGAACTACCTCCATGGGAATATCCAAAGTGTCCACCATGTGCCTCATAAGGTTCTGAAACACCTTGAACTCATTCACTAAGGCTGGTGTGGAAGGTGCCACTACCTCCTCTAGTGAGAATGAGGAGATTTCAGCAGGGATCCATTTTTCTTCTCTTGCAGCTAATGCTCTTCCTCCCTTGCTTCCTCAGCATCTGAGACAGCACCAACTGGCTTATTCAAGAGGGTGAGCCAGTGCTGGAGACAGTGCATGATGTGGGCTTTTTGAAGTATGGCTGGGTGTCCAACAGGGCCATGGAATATTGAGGTGGGGGATGTGTGGGTGCACCAAGAGGCATATTGTTTATTTGGTCTCTTAAATATATATCATAACAAATCAAAGTGTGATCAAACTGTCAGAAATACAATTTATCAACAATCCTACCTAAGTAACAGTGGCACATATCAGAGGGATAGCCATGTTAGTCTGGATCTGTAAAAAGTGAGAGAGTCCTGTGGCACCTTATAGACTAACAAAAGTATTGGAGCACAAGCTTTTGTGGGTGAATACCCACTTCGTCAGACATCTGACCAAGTGGGTATTCACTCACAAAAGCTTATGCTCCAACAGTGGCACAGTTTGCGGAGAAAGGGCAGATGGGTTATAGAAGGGAATTGAGGGAATGTTGGGTCCAATCTGCCTTTTATGAGGAGGTCATGAGGGCATTAAGGGTGTAGGAACAGCCCCAGTGCTGTTCAGTTGTTCCAGCAGCCACTGCTCCAGCAGCCTCAGGGCTGACAGCTGCTCCAGTCCTGCCCCAGAAGAAGTCAAGGAATATGTGACCTCCATGATGGAATCAAATCTTAGTCATAACCCCTAATTACTGTTGCCCCTAGAGGAGAGTCACATTTAGCTGAGGTAATAAGGCTTCTGTGCTTTGAAAAGCAGAAGGATCTAAGTTTCACCCCTGCTGTGCTGTAAAGTCTATGAAGGCCACAGGGTGTATTATGCTAAGAATTTTGATCTGTTAGGTGGCAATGAAACAATTCAAACAGAGATTAAAAGGGCAGATCAAATCTATTTATCCAGAAGCAATAGTTATGGCTGTTAAGAGGCACAACATTATGCTTTAAGGAGAGCAGAGTATAAAATAACTCTATAGCATAAAAAACTTCCCACCCGTAGGTCACCAATTCAAGTCTGGCCCTGATTACACTGACAGCTGTTGGTGGTTTCAGTCTAGTTCCTAGCAGACAGGTGTCCAGTGTCCCAATTATGACTAATTGGCACCTTTGTTTGTAATCTCAGCAGAAAGGCCAGTGAGTGAATAAGAACAGAGAAGCAACTACTCTTTCAACCCTCAAGGTGGTCTCTCTAGACTAGAATGAGGTGCATTGATGGCGCAGCATGGGAGAGGTTGCACTGTAACTGCTCACACTGCACTCGCTATGTGGACACATATATGATTTCCACAGAGCTGTTATTCCAGAGCCCTTCAGGAACACTACATCTACTTTAAGAAAAGGAACAAAATAATTAAAGGGTTTGGAAAGTGGTAAACAGCAATATGCAAAAAATGCAAATCATCTGACTTAGGGTTTGAAGGGGAGAAAGAAGTTGAGCAATGGGGAAAAGAAGATGAATATCACATTATTACAGTGTTACTTACCTTCCATATTTCACTTAAAAAAAAAAAGATGCAGAGATGAACCCCTGCTATTCAGCCTAAAATTCTAAACCTTCATTACATTCAGATTCTTGCCTTGACATCTCTCATTTCCTCTCTCCTTTTTTATTTGACATAGAATCAGTTGGAGTTGGAGTGACAGTGCCATTGCTTGCTTACAGCTCCGCATAAGAAGCCACAGCCACCTCTAACTCTTCAGCTGAAAAGAATACCTTTTTATACTCTTCTCCTCACTCTCACCCTTGAAATTTTAGCCTGCTTTTTGCCACTGAGGTAAATTGCTCTGTGGGAAAAGAACTGATTTATTGTATTGTATTGTACAGTAGTTATTGAACAGCAGGCGAGTCGAGAGCCACTGCTCTTGCAATTAAACAGTCTGATTTTGTGTGTGATACTATAAATAGACCATATTCAGTCGCTTTGATCTTCCCAAACTGAATTATTGATTTATAGTGCAAAGTGCACCAGTGCGGATTAAGACAAGTGATGGGTCATTTGCTATCTTGATAGAATCCATTTTAAAATTTGGTTACATATCCTGGCCTTTGTGCAGCATGATTGGAAATAAGAATAGAAGAAAAAAATATCCTTCTGTGAAAGGCATTACATGGAAATTATTTAATATCCACTCCTTTACAGGCTTTTTTATACTGTAAATTATTAACACAATTATTCAATTACAAATAGCACTTTACAATAAGCATTAATTAATACAAAATAACAATATTCCTGTTCAAAATTATATCTACGTTAATTTATCCTGCATTATTGCACTATTGTCAATTATGCAACTAAATAACACACCTTGTGCACAATGGATTGTGATATTTTTCACATAAATCTGAGTTATGTTCTAAGAATTATATTTTTTTCCCTTGCTTGTAGACTTTCTTCCCTACCCTTAAAACCTGGTTGAATACTAAGACACCCTAGTGGCAGTACTGAGATTAGTGGGAGGCATTGGGTAATAGCGGTGAATTTCAGTGAGTAGTAAACCTGCAAAATTTAAATGAACTTGATGCACTGTACATTTTCTTCTATGTAAATCCTGTGAATTCTGAGCACAGGTGAAGCATAAAAGTTTAGTGAAGGCTATAATTTCATGTCAGGTTTCACTGTCATTCTGCACGGTTTATGCAGTGTCCTTCAGATTACCTTTAAGCTTCTGAAAAAGACATTTGCAGAACAAGGTGTCAGCCTGTACAGAACACAGATATTTTGTGATATTTAAAATAAATCAGACTCATAAACTGATTTTTAAATTTCTGGTTCATTTATAAATTATTGAAGTGCTGGAAAAGATAAACAATAGCACTGAGTTCATTACCAATGAGCGATATTATCTGAAGTTCAAGAAGATGATAGTAAATAGGGTCCTGTAGACAGATCTTTCCATATATAGAATGACAATAGTGTATTCTTAACAAAGTGTAAATATTCTAAATCATTTTTCTACTAGTCACAAAGCTAACAACAGCTGGAGAGTGCAAAGACTGCATGGTTTTTATGTTACTGGAATAAAAGTTATTTCAAAACATATTTAGAAATTTATTTTAAAACTGAACTATTAGGCAGACCCTCAACTACTGAAAACTGCCATAACAAACATTTAGGGTGGGCCACTTGGAGCCCTACCTTCCCCAAATATCCCCCCCAAGCTTCTACACCCCTTTTCCTGGGCAGCCTTGAGAACAATCCCCCTTTCCTGGAGAGGCTTGAGAATATATCTTCACCAATTGGTACAGGTGAACACAGACTCAAACCCTTGGATCTTAAAACAATGAAAAATCAACCAGGTTCTTAAAAGAAGAATTTTAATTAAAGAAAAAAGGTGAAAGGAGTATCTCTGTAACATTAGAATGGAAGATAAGCTCACAGGCAATCATTCAAAACACAGAGGGTTTCCCTCTGGGCAAAACTTTAAAGTTACAAAAGAAAGCCAGGAATACTCTCCCTCTCTGAAGTGCCTTCCAAAATCTGGTTGGGACATGGTGTGGAACATGCTTTCAGAAGTCTTAAAAGAGCAACACTCTGACATGGAAACTACAGAACCCAAACCACCAAAAAGAAAATCAACCTTCTGCTGCTGGCATCTGACTCAGATAATGAAAATGAACATGCATTGGTCCACACTGCTTTGGATTGTTATCGAGTGGAACCCATCATCAGCATGGACACATGTCCTTTGGAATGGTGGTTGAAACAAGAAGGAGTATATGAATCTTTAGCACATATGGCATGTTCATATCTTGTGATGCCAGCTACAGCAGTACCATGTGAATGCCTGTTTTCACTTTCAGGTGACATTGTAAACAAGAAGTGGGCTACATTGTCTCCTGAAAATGTAAACAAACTTGTTTGTCTGATTGATTGGCTGAACAAGCAGTAGGACTGAGTGGCTCTAAAATTGTTTTATTTTTGAATGCAGTTTTTTTGTACATAATTCTATATTTATAAGTTCAATTTGCATGATAAAGAGATTACAGTACAGTATTTGTATTAGGGGAATTGAAAAATATTTTTTACAGTGAAAATACTTATAATAAAAAATATTCATAAAGTGAGCACTGTACACTTTGTATTCTGTGTTGTAACTGAAATCAATATATTTGAAAATATAGAAAACATCCAAAATATTTAAATAAATGTTATTCTATTATTAACAGTGCAATTAATCATGATTATTTTTTTAATTGCTTGACAGCCCTAGTAAAAACATAAGAGGAAGCATTCCCACTCACTCATGTTTCAATGCACAGTTTTATTACCCTCCTGCAAAAGTCATTAGCCAGTTTAGGTAATGATTTGTTGAGAATGTCTGCCCAGAAATTACTCTTATTGTTCTTTTATTTCATGTTAAGTCTCACAACTGTTAGCCAGACCACAGTTCAGGAGGATTACTGAATGTTTGAAAAAACTTGAGAGCAGTTGATGAAGAGAGTTTAGATGGGTTTTCACAACTGGTTTCCTTTGACTGTGATTGTGTGCAGAGATAAGAGCACTAACTAGCTGTTAATCATGAGTACCCCCATGGTTCAAAGCAGGAAGACAAACTGGGATGTATCATGTTCATGGTCTGGGGGTCAGACACATGCTGGCATTCAGGCACAGACTCAGGGCTTGTCTATGCTTACAGCAGTGCAGCAGCATGGTCACACTGCTGCAGTGCATCTGATGAAGACACTCTATGCCAACAAGGGAGAGCTCTCTTGCTGGCATTATAAAACCATCTCCGTGGGAGGTGGTAGTTATGTTGGCAGGAGAAGCTCTCTCACCGATATAGAGCTTTCCACACCAGCCCTTACATTGGTGTCACTTATGTTACTCAGGAGGTGGTTTCTTCACACCCCTGAGTGACAAAAATTATGCTGACATAAGCTATATTGTAGACATAACCTTAGGCTCATCTTTCCCCTCCTGCTTGTTCACAGGGCTCCCCCAAAAAGGGGTTCTCAGTGTCAAGGATTGTGTCCAGGATCCTGCAGGCACCCCTCACATCACTAAGTTTGGGTTCTATGCCTCAGTAACTCCCAGGGTTCAGATGGAAGAGGAGGAGGAGCTGACAGAGGTGCCAGTTCCTGGAACTAGCAGTGGTTAGATCAGCAGGTGGGAACCAAATGTAGCATTGCAATCCTGTGGTAGGAATCCAACAATCTACACCAGAGATATATTTGTACTGTTTGTTACCCATCTGCATATCACTGAATGAAAGGGCTTGGTGGGCTATGAAGGTGGCACATTTGCACTGTCTCTCACCCTTTAGAATCAGCTGGAGTTTCTGCTGCACCAGAAGTTTGCAGACATATGCTTATGGGACTGGGGCAATTCAAATGGAAATAGACTATATTCTAAGCTAACAAATGAGGTTTCATGTAGGGAGCAAAGCGAACCACTGCAAATGCTCACATATCCCCAAATCACCCCCGCAGCATCAGGAAATTAGGCTCCTGTGTTCAGCGAAGAGCAGAAAAAGGAACAGGGAGAGACACACCACAATTGTATCAGAGGGGTAGCCGTGTTAGTCTGGATCTGTAAAAGCAGCAAAGAATTCTGTGGCACCTTATAGACTAACAGACGTTTTGGAGCATGAGCTTTCGTGGGTGAATACCCACTTCGTCAGATGCATGTAGTGGAAATTTCCAGGGGCAGGTATATATATATGCAGGCAAGCTAGAGATAATGAGGTAGTTCCATCAGGGAGGATGAGGCCCTGTTCTAGCAGTTGAGGTGTGAAAACCAAGGGGGGAGAAACTGGTTTTGTAATTGGCAAGCCATTCACAGTCTTTGTTTAATCCTGAGCTGATGATGTCAAATTTGCAGATGAACTGAAGCTCAGCAGTTTCTCTTTGAAGTCTGGACCTGAAGTTTTTTTGCTGCAAGATGGCCACCTTAAGGTCTGCTATAGTGTGGCCAGGGAGGTTGAAGTGTTCTCCTACAGGTTTTTGTATATTGCCATTCCAAATATCTGATTTGTGTCCATTTATCCTTTTTTGTAGCGACTGTCCAGTTTGGCCAATGTACATAGCAGAAGGGCATTGCTGGCATATTATAGCGTATATTACATTGGTGGAGGTGCAGGTGAATGAACCGGTGATGGTGTGGCTGATCTGGTTAGGTCCTGTGATGGTGTCGCTGGTGTAGATATATGGGCAGAGTTGGCATCGAGGTTTGTTGCATTGATTGGTTCCTGAGCTAGAGTTACTATGGTGCAATGTGCAGTTGCTGGTGAGAATATGTTTCAGGTTGGCAGGTTGCCTGTGGGCAAGGACTGACCTGCCACCCAAGGCCTGTGAAAGTGTGGGATCATTGTCCAGGATGGGTTGTAGATCCCTGATGATGCGTTGGAGAGGTTTTAGCTGGGGACTGTATGTGATGGCCAGTGGAGTCCTGTTGGTTTCTTTCTTGGGTTTGTCTTGCAGTAGGAGGCTTCTGGGTACACGTCTGGCTCTGTTGATCTGTTTCCTTATTTCCTTGTGCGGGTATTGTAGTTTTGAGAATGCTTGGTGGAGATTTTGTAGATGTTGGTCTCTGTCTGAGGGGTTAGAGCAGATGCGGTTGTACCTCAGTGCTTGGCTGTAGACAATGGATCATGTGATGTGCCCGGGATGGAAGCTGGAGGCATGAAGGTAGGCATAGCGGTCCGTAGGTTTTTGGTATAGGGTGGTGATAATGTAACCATCACTTATTTGCACTGTGGTGTCTAGGAAGTGGACCTCCTGTGTAGACTGGTCCAGGCTGAGGTTGATGGTGAGGTGGAAGCTGTTGAAATAGTGGTGGAATTTTTCCAGCGACTCCTTCCCATGGGTCCAGATGATGAAGATGTCATCAATGTAGCATCGTTAGAGAAGGGGCGTGAGTGGACGAGAGCTGAGGAAGCGTTGTTCCAGGTCGGCCATAAAAATATTGGCATATTGTGGGGCCATGCGGGTGCTCATAGCGGTGCCACTGATCTGGAGTTATATATTGTCATCAAATTTGAAATAGTTGTGTGTAAGGATAAAGGCACAGATCTCAGCAGCCAGTTGTGCTGTGGCATCATCAGGGATAGTGTTCCTGACAGCTTGTATTCCATCTGTGTGTGGGATGTTCGTGTAGAGAGCCTCTACATCCATGGTGGCTAGGATGGTGTTTTCTGGAAGGTCACCAATGCTTTGTAGTTTCCTCAGGAAATCAGTGGTGTCACGGAGATAGCTGGGAGTGCTGGTGGCATAGGGTCTGAGTAGAGAGTCCACATATCCAGACAGTCCTTCAGTGAGAGTGCCAATGCCCGAGATGATGGGGCGTCCAGGATTTCCGGGTTTGTGGATCTTGGGTAGTAGATAGAATAACCCTGGTCGGGGCTCTAAGGGTATGTTGATTTGTTCCGGTGTTAGTGTAGGGAGTGTCCTGAGTAGATGTTGCAGTTTCTTAGTGTATTCCTCAGTGGGATCTGAGGGAAGTGGCCTGTAGAATTTGGTGTTGGAGAGTTGTCTGGCAGCCTCCTTTTGGTAGTCAGACCTGTTCATGATGCCAACAGCACCTCCTTTATCAGCCTCTTTAATGATAATGTCTGGGTGGTTTCTGAGGCTATGGATGGCATTGCGTTCTGTACGACTTGGGTTATGAGGCAAGCGATGTTGTTTTTCCACAATTTCTGCCTGTGCACGTCGGCAGAAGCATTCAATGTAGAGGTCCAGACTATCATTTCGACCCCCAGGAGGAGTCCATGTGGAGTTCTTCTTCTTGTGCTGTTGGTGGGAGGGTACCTGTGTATCAATGTGCTGTTCAGTGTTGTCCTGAAAGTATTCTTTGAGTCGGAGACGGCGAAAGTAGGCTTCCAGATCGCCGCAGAACTGTATCATGTTGGTGGTGGTGGCACGGCAGGGCAAACCTATGGACCACTATTCCTACCTTCATGCCTCCAGCTTCCATCCCGGGCACATCACATGATCCATTGTCTACAGCCAAGCACTGAGGTACAACCGCATCTGCTCTAACCCCTCAGACAGAGACCAACACCTACAAAATCTCCACCAAGCATTCTCAAAACTACAATACCCGCACAAGGAAATAAGGAAACAGATCAACAAAGCCAGACGTGTACCCAGAAGCCTCCTACTGCAAGACAAACCCAAGAAAGAAACCGACAGGACTCCACTGGCCATCACATACAGTCCCCAGCTAAAACCTCTCCAACGCATCATCAGGGATCTACAACCCATCCTGGACAATGATCTCACACTTTCACAGGCCTTGGGTGGCAGGTCAGTCCTTGCCCACAGGCAACCTGCCAACCTGAAACATATTCTCACCAGCAACTGCACACTGCACCATAGTAACTCTAGCTCAGGAACCAATCAATGCAACAAACCTCGATGCCAACTCTGCCCACATATCTACACCAGCGACACCATCACAGGACCTAACCAGATCAGCCACACCATCACCGGTTCATTCACCTGCACCTCCACCAATGTAATATACGCTATCATATACCAGCAATGCCCCTCTGCTATGTACATCGGCCAAACTGGACAGTCGCTACGAAAAAGGATAAATGGACACAAATCAGATATTAGGAATGGCAATATACAAAAACCTGTAGGAGAACACTTCAACCTCCCTGGCCACACTATAGCAGACCTTAAGGTGGCCATCCTGCAGCAAAAAAACTTCAGGACCAGACTTCAAAGAGAAACTGCTGAGCTTCAGTTCATCTGCAAATTTGACACCATCAGCTCAGGATTAAACAAAGACTGTGAATGGCTTGCCAATTACAAAACCAGTTTCTCCCCCCTTGGTTTTCACACCTCAACTGCTAGAACAGGGCCTCATCCTCCCTGATTGAACTACCTCATTATCTCTAGCTTGCCTGCATGTATATATATACCTACCCCTGGTAATTTCCACTACATGCATATGACGAAGTGGGTATTCACCCACGAAAGCTCATGCTCCAAAACGTCTGTTAGTCTATAAGGTGCCACAGGATTCTTTGCTGCTACCACAATTGTACTTTGTTCCAGGAATTTTCTGATCAACACCACAAGCCAATCACCTCTCCACTGCAAAGGGACACCCTGTGGTATTTGTGATGCAACGAGAGCAGATCCCTAACCCAATACCCTTTCTCCCGGCTTGTCCAGCATGTCTTCAAGTGGGGAGATGCATACACCAGGGACTAGGAATGCTTGTCAACATTTGTACTATGAGAAATACTCTGACATTCCTTGGAGAGGCACAGGTTCCCCATCTTTTTCCTGTACATAACCAGGTCTTCTTTGTGTGGCTCCAGTTTGTAAATGGGGGAGGTTACTGTAGTGAAAGTTTGTGATCTTGATAGGAACAGAAAACAGCTGTAACTTTGAAGAGCCATTAATCTTGTACAAATGTTCTGTGCTCAAACCACACCTATCTACTCCCTCTCACTGTCAGGCTGTTGGCTTTTGAACTCACAGACCCAGAGGTACTTATGATAGTTTGTTGCTAATCTGTTCCACAGCTTTTGCCAAAAGCTTTATAGTGGTTCATGGTATTTGCTGTTGGGTCTTGCTTGGGGATCATTTGGAGGTGCTGTGTGGAAAGAGGGTGTCCTTCAAGTGCTGCATGCAGCCCCAGAGAAAGAGGGAGGGCTTGTAGCAGGTAGTGCAGGGGTTTAACTTAACAGCCTTGGGTTCTGGTTCCTGCTGAGTCTCAGGGTCCTCCTCTGGCTCATCAGGAGAAAAATATGCTCCTCCTCCAGGTCTTCAGAGATCTCCTCTTCCAAGGTCCTTGTTGCTTTCCTGCCCTGTCTTCATCAGCATCCGGTCAGATGATGAGGCCAGTTGGGTTGAAGAGGGGGTTGCGAGTCACCTCAGGGTTTGTATGGGAGCCTTGCAGAGCACCTAGTCAAACTCCTTGGAAAATGAGCATGTTGGAGGACTCCTCCCAGAATGATTGCTAGAGTTTTTTGCCCTCTAGTACCAGATCCTCAGATGCCTTATCCACTCCTGGGACTGGGCCAGATTCTGGTGAATATCCTGCTCCAGCCTCTCCAAAAATTCTCAATACAGGTATAAGTTCCTGGTACTACAGGGGAAATCATGGAGGATGATGACCTCTGACCACACATTTATCAGGACCCAGGTGTGCTCAGCTGACCAGGAGGCTGCTCTCAGAACATGTTCCTTGTTCACCTGTAAAGGTCAAAAAAGCACAGTGCAAAGTTATTCTGAAGTGGTCAGATGATAGCTGGTGACAACAGGAGGTGCATCCAAAGAAGTGAGCTGTAGCTCACGAAAGCTCATGCTGAAATAAATTTATTAGTCTCTAAGGTGCCACAAGTATGCCTGTTCTTTTAATAGGAGGTCAAGGACCTTTATAAATTTGTGTATGGGTCAGGCAGGAAAGGGTTTGTTGCATTGTAAGAACAGGGCTGGAGAACTACTGAACTCAGGACCCAACATTCTCTTCCCCTCGTCCACATAACACACTGTCAATAGGGCTGTACCATAGCCCCAGGCATATTCATACCCACACTTTCAGGTGAGCTAATATTCTTGCCTCATACATGCCTTGAAAGTTGTGCTTCTGGGGTCTAGATGTGGACAGAAGGGTGCTTCTGGCACAACCATGCTCACGGACCCACATCCACTTGCCAGTGTAGACAGTGTAGACGTAGCCATAGAAAACACAGCTCTATTGTCAGCATGTTAAAAAATAAATATTTGTTAGCCCCCAGTTTCTCAAAGCATAAATGCTGCTAAATGTTTGGCTTTAAAAGATAAGTTGAGCTCATACCTTTTAATTGGATTTGAAATATCTTTGAAGTTGCCCCTCACTCCATCTCTGGTAGTAACTTTATATTACTGTATGAACTTGAGGGTAAAAAAATATGGAGAAAGAAACAACACAAATGGATATACTGTCTGGTGTCTCCTGCCTCTAACCTAGACAAAGCCACAAAATAATGGAGTCTTTCTTTTTCTCTGAACACCTTGCTTAGAATTCCTTTGTGCTGCTCACTTTAATGATTGAAGAAGTAACCTTCAGTATTGGTCATCATTTGAATATTGTAAAATGTTTAATGTTTCATTAAAGGAAACCTCTGGATTTAGTTTATATATATTTGTGAACAAAGGTATTTTAAAAGGAGATATGTATGGCGGAATTAAATACATTGAATGACTCAATCAATTTGAAAACAAAGGATGTTAGGTCTGAATATTGTATAGGGACATACCAGACTTTCATACTAAGCCTTGAACTTGCTCAAATGTTCAGCGTTTGAACCAAACTGAAAAATGTAACTGAGGAAGCTTCTTCATTTAACATAATACTACAGCACAGCTCTTGTAATGTAGAACATTTTGGATAATTCTATAGGATACTATGATCATTTCCACATGGGGTCACACAAGAGGAAGATACCAAAGCCCTCCTGGAATACCTGCCTCACATAACTAGAATGCCTTGGCCAAACCGGACAGTCTCTACGTAAAAGAATAAATGGACACAAATCTGACATTTGAATCATAACATTCAAAAACCAGTGGAAGAACACTTCAACCTCTCTAAGCACTCAGTGACAAACTTGAAGATGGCAATTTTGCAACAAAAAAACTTCAAAAACAGACTCCAAAGAGAGACTGCTGAACTCAAATTAATATGCAAATTAGATATAATTAACTTAGTTTTAAACAGAGATTGGGAAAGGTTGTTTCATTACACTAATTGAATCTATTTCCCTATGTTAAGCTCTCCTCACACCTTCTATGGGTCATCTCAATTATCACTTCAAAGGTTTTTTTTCTCCTGCTGAAGATAGCTCATCTCAATTGATTGGACTCCTCCAGTTAGTATGGCTACTTCCACCTTTTCATGTTCTCTGTATGTATAAATATCTCCAGTCTGTGTGTTCCATTCTATGCATCCGAAGAAGTGAGCTGTAACCCACGAAAGCTTATGCTGAAATAAATTTGTTAGTCTCTAAGGTGCCACAAGTACTCCTGTTCTTCTTGCCATCAGTAGACCCTTCTATCTAAGAAGCCCCAGCACCCACTTTTATTTTCCATTACTCTTTTCCTGCTCCTAAGTAAGTCTCAATGGTTTCCTCCATCTCTATCATCTGATAGGCCTTGGGGCACCTTCCCTGGGATTTAGGAAAGCAGCTCCTTCTCTCCTGTGTTGGCGCTGGGAGTGGGGTAGCTCTCTATCACAAATGTCTTCTGGGAGAGGGGCCATTCAGGATTCCCCACCAGCCATTCATTATGAAGTGAAACAAAGCTCCTATCATACGAGCTGAGCTATTGACTTTTTTTGTTTTTGTTTTTGTTTTGTTCAGAAGCCAAAATTAAATGTTGCAAATAAACATTAGTCTGAAAAATTCTCCCAGCTCTACTTATGTAGTTCCAAAGAAAAGGCGTAATATTTTCCCAACGTCTGAAGTGAGCTTTACTGAAATATTTCCAGATAAATATTATTGTTAGGTAATAAAGCAAGTCCTCACTCACCTCTCCAGCACCCGAGTTCGTGCGGAGTTGGTATGGGGCACACAATTCTGTCAGAGACCAGACACCAATGCGTTGATCAACGGGCTCACACTATCCTTAGCTCTAAAAAGCTTTAGATTAAGTGTGGCCCCTTTATTAGGGGTGAGCATCAATATTTATACACAGAAGTAAACAAAGTGATTAACAAAAGATAATGGTCATGCATAATTAATCAAGATTTTACAGGAAAAACAAGTTAACAAGTAAATGCATAGAGATAAAGGCTAATGGCTACTAGGGAAAGGGGGTGTCATGAGTAGTTTGCAGGTCAGTGCTTTGTTCAAAAGGGTTCAGGAAGGATTATGCAGAGACAGTCAGTCTGGGTGTGTTTTGGCTCCCCAAAGTTCACCAAAAGTTTAGACCCAACATTATGTTAAAATGGTGTTAAGGATGAGTGTTCATATAATTAATTCATCAATAAAAATATTAATGGAACACTGCAATAATTCCAAAAGCTACCATCAGAAATCCAGTAAATTCAGAGTTCAGGTTAAACAAACAAAATCCAAATATGCTAAGGTATGGACATGCACAGTTTGTACACATACTCTGCCTTGTATTGGCACCATGCAATAATCGTATAATTAAATAATATTTATTATCCTAGGTAGATTAAATAAATATTACATTTCTTTTCTTTCCTCTCTAGTCCCTCGAATGGCATCACTACAAGGAAACAGAAACAAATCAGAGAAGCCTGTGGCCTCAGTCCCACTGAGAAGAATAGGAGATGGTAACAATTTTTAAACCTGACAGTTATTCATGGAATTTTCTGAAGCAGAATATTATTGCTGAGCCTCTGCTGAAGGCAAAGATTCCAGTTACAAAGAACAAAAAAGGCTTAAAAAATTAATCCAATGTAACCTATGCACCAGGTGTCAATGAGTTTTAACTGCATGGGAAATTTGAAGAATCTGCATTATCCTAATATTTAAAAAAAATGAAAGTCTGATATGAGGTGCTAAATTTCATAAAGGATCTTATTTTTTTAAATTAAACTGTTAAATAAACCAATGGATTTATCTGTTAATTCTCAGAAAAATCAGTCTATTCTCCAAGAGTAGATGAGGTAATTTTGGAAAGGATATGTTGTATTTTTCATATTTAAAGCAGGGGTTCAACCTCTTTGTTAAGTGTAAATCTTAACTTAGCCTTAACTATGGAGTTCTATCTGGTGTCTCCTCATTTTCTGTCTCTGGGCTTAGTGTAGCAGTGGCTGCAGTAGGAGGAAAGGGTCCTCTTTCGTTTCTCCACTGAACAAACAGGCTTTCTGCCAGTACCAAGGGTATTCTGGGATCCAGTAAGTGACTTAGGTGGTATCTCACTCTCCCACAAGATACAACATAGTAATAGTGGACAGTCAGAATGTCATAAACCAATAGGAGAATGTATGCAGCAGGATGGGGAGAAGGATGTAATGCCTTGTAAAAATGGTAAAGTAAAGCAGGAGCATTCCAGGACTTTAGGTATCCTCATTCTGTAATGCCTCAGAGCACAGTGTTGTATAGTCCCTTGCAGTTGCAGCTTACTCTGCAGGGTGCATTTAATTCACATCACTAAATAAGTCTCATATTGCTTTTCTTTCTCAAAGAGTCAATGATAAATTAATTAAGGAAAAGAACACTGGTGCAGTGGGCAGAAGCTGTGAAAAAGAAGTTGTGAGTAAAATAAGAAGAAGAAAGGAAGGAGAGCTATAGTGGGTTGATTGACTTGAGTGTTAGCTAGACTGTGCTAGAGCACATTCATGAGTCTATTAGCACTACAAACTTCGTACAAATTTATGGAGGTATCAGGCCTTTCAGGGATGCTTGCCTCCCCAGTATTCAGCAACTCTCTTGGATAAATTAGGCCTTTTTAAAACAAAGGCTTATATTGGAGAGAGACTCCCAGGTGCAAGCTCTTCGTGAAAGTGCCTAAGAGTCCTTCTTCTCCCCGCCACAGTATGCAGGGTAGTGATCTGAACTCCTCCTCTCATACATATGTCTGGTCTCTATCTAGGGGTTCCATAACCAGAGGATAGCCCCTATATCAAGGAAGGCTAGGCCTTCTAAACTACCCTTTAGATGTTGAACTGAGCACTTGTCCACCACATAAGTTATTGTCCGCAATGCTCCTATAGTCACAATGTATAGAGGAAACCAGGCTCCACTGGTGAATAGTTGCAGCAACACTGGACAGGCCAAAGTGTAGCCTGGTCCAGGTTCTATGATCAAGCGGACAAGGAGGCAGATTCAGCAATGGGCCCCTGAATTTACTTAGTGTGTTAGACTTTCTTGCCCACTGATGCTACTTCTTAATAAGAACATAGATTTCAGCTCCTTGGTGGCCCTGATCATCCAAGCATAGTAAAGAACCAGTAGTGCTCTTGTCTAGGAGTGCATGAGCTGCTGTAGCAAAGGATTCTTGAGAGATCAACTGTGGTATCACACCCAATCCACCGGAGTAGAATTCCTCCTCTGAATATGAGCAGATCTTCAATTTGGCACCACATGTTGTTTCCTATCTGAAAATGGGGCATCCGCTAACTGGAAATGTAGTAACTTGGTTTAATCTGTCACAGCTTTCCAGGCAGAATTAACAGTAATGGCATCTCATCAAGGATCTGTCAGAGATATGTGCTCTAGCACATACAAACTAAGGGTTATTGAATAATTCAATCAGCCACTGATAACATAAATGGCCAAATTCTGCTCTGTGTCAACAAGCAATGTGGACATCAGGGCCAATACAGATGTATAAAGTTTACTTTCCACAAGGTTCCCAATAGCTTTTGGATCAAGGCAGTATGGGAAGAAATCTTCATTTTCAGGTGTTCTAGGTGAGACCAGTAGGTCAAGCCTAGTTTTATTTTCAAGTATGTGACAGCTTCTTGGAATGGCAGTAACTGTCCTTGTACACATATTGAGATGGGTCCACTGGGTAAGACAATTGTTTAGATGGAAATAAGTGGTAAAAATGTCAATGTCTTGGCTGAGACTCCCTTCAATCCTACATAAATCATTGCCAGTGCAAGCAATACAAATGTCATCAGCATATACATACTTCTTAGCCTGTGTTTTAGGAAGATCATATGTGTATATATTGAACAAAAGGGGAGCCAGACCTGGCACTTGTGGAAGGCCTTTGCAGAGACACTTAAGGCGACTGTGATGGGGTATACAAACACCATGCTCGGCAACAAATGGTTAAAGAACTGCTTTAACACCCTGACACACCTGTAGGAAGTGCTCCAATTGGAGAAGGAGATAAAAGGCCTGGGAAGCAGCTCACTTGGGGCAAACTGCAACCTATGGCTCCAGCAGAGGAGAGCTGAGGGAAAAGCGGAATCTCTCCCCACAACAACAGCCAAGGGTCCCTCCATGAGGGATGAGAGGACCTGCTACAGAGACATCCTGGGAAGGAAGCATTCCCTTCTCCTACTCATATGGTCTCAGAGTTTTATTAATTCCCCTTTATTTTATTTGGACTATCACAGCAGGGGAAAGCCCTAGGACTGTTCTGGCCCAGGAGGGTGGGCCATATCACCAAAGGAGACAGTTGCTGCCTGAGAAAGAAAGAAAGCAACTTTGCTACATGCAGCCAACAGAAGGTGACTTGTGATAAGCGGACACCCTTCATGCCACCTTAACCCAGATGGCAACCTTGAGATAATTGTGCGTGTATGTGTATGGAGGGGTGATAGGCAGTGGCCCATGGAGGGCAACCTTAAGCATCCCCTGACTGTCAGATCAAAGTGCCCTGAGTTGAAATCTGGTAGAGTGGGAGGGCCCAGACTCCAATACCAACAACATCCCTGCAAGGCATGGGCCTAAACCCAACCAACCAAGCCCTGAGGAAGGATCGTCACAGCAAATGACTTTCTCTTTCACTTGCAAGATGAAGCTTCAGTTACTAATCATTTCTTGAATGAACCACACCACTGGCCTACAAGGATAACATTCAGCAAGTTAGCAGTCAGCTCAATGAGCCACACAGTGTCATAGGCTGCCATCAGATCAATAAAGACTGCACCAAACTGCTTTCCTGACTCGAATAATTTTGTATATCTTGAATCAGACAAAGAGGAGCAAGTCTACTGCTTTAACATGACTCCTTCCTGTCAGTAGCGAAAAATAAAGCTAAAAATCGATGAAATGCAAAATTGGAGTGGAGCATGCTGAACTATCCCTCTGGTATGCATGACTCTTGGCGTAATGGTGTAGTTGGATATGTGCAGTATAGTAAAATGTTAATTGAAATCCATGTTTCCAATACACGGGAGGACATGGACAGAACTGGAATTTAAATCCTGAATGTAGCATGGTCGGACAGTCAGTTTACTATGGTAATACAACTAATAAATCATTAACATCATCTGTGAAATTCCGCAATATTCAGATAGTGTCTCCTGACATTTGGAAGCCTGGATCAAATTCCTTCAGTTCTTTTCAGTATTCAGATACTGAATTTTAGTATCAATTTAAAATGGAAATAGCTTCATCTGATGCCTAAAATGAAAGTGTAGTCCCATAATGTGAAATCCTGCCCTCAAACTCATCCTGTAGTGAAAAGTCAATGGGAGTCATACTTGTGCATCCAACACAAAATTTGGGTTATAATTTGTCTTCCTTAAAATCTTTATTGTCAGAGATCATTTTTCTTTTGCACATATATGATTTATTTTCACCTCAATCTGTGTGATCTCTGTTTTGTTATTTCAACCACTGAATAAAGAAAATATTGATTTGGGACTGTCCACGGCAGAGCATTTCACTACACGATACCTTGGATGTAGTGCTTGCTTCCTGAAGATATTTTCTCGGCTGATTCTCAGAGTACTTCTACAAGCAAATGACAACACCTCTTTTTAAAATAGCCTTCTGTGAGATGGATTAGTCCTGCTGACACTAGTGATATATTATTTGTTGGCAAAGTGCTCTAGGATAACTCATAAAGGCTACTACATAAACATGGATTGTATTCTGCTAGTAGTGACCAGTACAGGCAGCTGTACGTCTTAAGAATTTTGTGACTACACTATAATATTTTATAAATGCTTAACTGAATTAGATTAATGTTTTAGACAACAAAACCCATGTTCTTGATGATAAACTATAAAATAAAACAAAACATATAACATTGCATTACACTTATGATACTAAATTATCAGAAACTCACAAACCTATCACATGCCATCAGTTTTTCAGCAGAAGGTCCAAACAGAAGTCAATGATGACTTCACTTAAAAATTGATGGCACTATATACTGGAACAACAAATTGAGGAAGAAATAATAAATTTTAATAAAAAGGACCCCTCAGCTTTTAAACCTGCCTTCCCCCTTTACACATACATGCAATATAATAGAATATATAAAAGGTAACTTTTTATCCAAGCACCTCACAGTCCTGGGTAATACAGTAACTCCTCATTTAATGTTGTCCCACTTAATGTTGTTTCAATGTTACATCCCTGCTCAATTAGGGAACATGCTCGTTTAAAGCTGTGCAATGCTCCCTTATAACATTGTTTGGCTGCCTGCTTCTAAGATTCTGTGGAAGAGCAGCAACTTCACAAGAAAGCATTGCAAAGATCCGCTTCTCTGCCTCCTTCCCCTCCCTCCCAGGGCTTCCCCCACTGCCAACCAGCTGTTTAGCGGCACTCAGGGCCGGCTCCAGGCCACAGCGCGCCAAGCGTGTGCTTGGGGCGGCATGCCGCGGGGAGAGCTCTGCCGGTTGCTGAGGACGGCAGGTGGCTCCGGTGGACCTCCCGCAGGTGGCACTTAGGCTTTTCTGGGAGGGAGAGACAGGAGCAGGGAAGCCCTGAGTCTCTGCTCCTCCCACTCCTTCCCAGAAAGCCCTAAGCACTGCCAAACAGCTGTTTGGCATGCTAAGGACTTTGGGGGGGAGTGATGTGGCATGCTTGGGAGAGGAGGTGGAGTGAGGGTGGGAAGAGATGGGCCTGGAGTGGAGCGGGGATAGGAAGAGGCGGGCCTGGAGCATTCCTGGCAAAATCCAAGCATGTTCTCCAGGGAAGCTGCCACTGCTGCTGAAAAGGTGCTTCCTAGCATCCTTGCCTGCAGTGGGCTGTGCCTGTGTGGCGTAAGCCAGGGACACTTCCTATCCACAGTACAGTACTGTACAGTATACAGTATAATGCCTTTTGTCTGCCACCAAAAAAGTTTCCTTGGACCCTAACCCCCCTCATTTACATTAAATCTTATGGGACAATTGGATTTGTTTAACCTCGCTTAAAGTTACATTTTTCAGGAACATAACTACAATGTTAAGTGAGGAGTTACTGTACAGCATACTGCAATTCCCACACTTCTATTTGGAAGAAACATTTAGTGATGGAAATAAGTGATGTAATCATCATCCAGTCAAACTACCTGAAATGGCAGATTTGTTTTCTAAAATATATTTTCAAAGTGTTTTGTTCATTATGAGGATAATAGATTTGCAGGGTGGGGGGAGAGAAAGAAACAGGGTCAGTTTTGAGTCTTGAAAGTTATGGGACTTCCACAGCTGTCTTTTGAGACTTTCCCACAGACTAATATGTCACTCTTTAGTAGCTGGAGAACTTGTGCCAGAGAGGATAAATGACTCAACCAGAGTCATAGAGAAAGTGTGTCAGAGCAGAAACTTGAACCCAAGGCCTAGACTTAGTGCTCTACCTACTGGATCGTCCTCCTCCCTAACTTGAATCTTATTTCTTTTCTCTGAACTCCCTCCAGTTCTGGTGTCCAGAAATGAATATAATATTTCATATACTATCATGCCAGATACATGCTATGTGTCATATTACCTTTATATATTCAGCCCAAATCTCATTGGCTTCCAAATCCATGTTCAGTTTATCGTCCACTATCACCCCATGGTCTATTCAATATTACTATTTCCCAGGTTTGTCACTGAATATATATAGCTATTCAGATTAATTTACCTAGATATATTAACCTGCATTTTTCCAAAACAATTTTTTTTCTACTGATGTTCCTTCACTTCCTAGGTCCTTTGGTGTTATTTCCCTGCATATCCTCCTAATACAGCACCAAATCTCATTGCTTACTACTTCTAGTTCTTTCACAAAGGTGTTAAATATAACCAGTCATGATAACTATTTGTATGGTAACCCACTTAACATAACCCCTCATTGTAATATATTGCTTTTAACATTATCCTTCATCCAGTCTTTTAGGTAGTTTTCAATTCCGCATGAGTTTATTTAAGCCATTCAACAATTTAAAAGAAAGATTAAGGATATGTGTATATGTAAGGAGGGGGCTGTGCCTCTGCTGAATCACACATTTCTTGTACACTCCATAGGTTGTACTTTCCCTAGTATGTTGCTGATTCCATCATAAGTTTGTCTTCTCAGATTTTCCAATGGTAAATTGAGGGAAGAAAGAATATTGCCCACCTTGTCTGTCAGTGAGTGTCCCAAACTACTGAACTATTAAGACCCCTTGAAAGCTGATGCCATTATTAGACAAAGAATGAGCTAAATAATACCACTCCACATAGTCAAAACTACAAAAAGAAACAAACAGCAAAATGAAAAAGTAGAACCAAGAAGTTCCCCTCTTCACCCTCATATCACTCTCCAATGCTCCCTCCCAATGCACATGCATACCTCTTCAAATTTAAAACACAAAACCCACTTCTTAATTAGAAGCCTGGGCAATCAGAAGGACTCCAGGGATCTCTCTTAACCACACAGATGCAAGATTTAGCATTTTATGTGAGAAGTAGACCCTGACAAAAGCTAGGCTATTAAAAACTTCAGTCTGATGCTGGAAACCATCTCAAAAATTAAGTTGTGGGAGACAGGCCAGCCATGTACAATAAAGACTGCTCAGCAAAACCCATATCACAGTACAAAAAGCTATAACTGGAAAAGGTTCTCAGTAAATTAGCTGTAACTGCAGTTCTCACAGTCAATTATTTCAGCTAATAACAATACACAAACTGTTCACTGGACACATATTAATGAATACTGCCAAGAATATACCTCAGGCATTAAATGGCATTAAACCCACTTGGTCACCTGCTTCCTCTGCAATATTATTAACATCAGGTCCCGGCTGCGTAATAGCAAGGACCACAGGTGTGCTCACTCAACCGTTGGTCTCTCCACTGCCTGTCAGACTACTGGCCTTTTAGATCTTCAACCCCTTCTTATCTGTTGAAAAGGCACTGTCCAACTGCCTAGGCAGCTTTACATTATATCTTTTGTTCCACATGTCTGAAACATGCATCTGAGAAAGGGGCATATGGTACTGATGTCTTGTCCATGGCCATGGCTCTGTTTTCTACACTCTTGCACTTGACATATGTGCATCACTCATGCTGTGTTGCCTGCTCTGTTCAGTGATTTTTCGAGGTGACCCTGTGGCAGGTACACCTTTGGCAAGCCACAGTATGATGAGACCTTATGTCTCCAGCAGCAGAATATAATTTAAATTAGTGGCAGTAAGTGAGGCAGAGGGTGATTGTCATAAAAAGCCGGGGAGCTCTCTGGTAGGGTCAGGGGTAATTATGGTTGACTTGATCTTGTTCTTTTAGAGTCTACAGGAAATGTCAAAACCTTTGGTGACTTTTTTGCTCTATTCTGTCAAATTTATGTAAAGATTTTTTCTTGTGATATTATATTCCACTTGGCCTTGTTAAGTTTTAATGACAGATATTAAAACCAACTGTCACTCTGCTTCCATTCTGCAATTACAAGATTCTACAGCAGTCTCTGTTTCTTCTTCTCCCTGTGAGAACCACTCCCATCATACACGAACAGGAAGAATGCACACAGATCAACTGCTGATTCATACCTATTGGCATGTATATTAAGAAAAGATGAAGTAAGCAGACAGGCTGATAGATCAATCACACATATTTTTAGGTTTCAGAGCGGTAGCTGTGTTAGTCTGTATCAGCAAAAAGAAGGAGTACTTGCGGCACCTTAGAGACTAACAAATTTGTTTGGGCATAAGCTTTCATGGGCTAAAACCCACTTTAGCCCATGAAAGCTTATGCCCAAATAAATTTGTTAGTCTCTAAGGCACCACAAGTACTCTTTCTTCTTTTTATATATTTTAAATTTTCAAATTGTACAGAACATCAGAATTAAAGGCAGTGGCTTATTTTTCTACAATAATTAGTTATTGGCTCTTCTTTTCTTTGGGCAGATAAAATACAACCACTCAATTGATGGAAAAAAACAATTTTATCTTCTTACCTGTTCATTTCATTTCTGTGATCTACTCTGTCAGCACAGACTACAGACTATTGACACAGGATGGAAGTGTGGTTGAATGGATATAAGACAGGCTGAATTTGGTATTTGTATACCTGGAACCTACACTGTTGACTAAGATATGTTGGGTTAGCATATGTAGGTTCCAGGTATACAAAATACCAATTACCTATACATATTATCTGCACCATACATATATCAGTATGTATTAAGCATATAATGGTAATATGATAGCAATTATATAGCTTAAATTGGTCTATGTTTTTCTCAGAGTTGTTTTCACTCAAGCTAAATTACATCCCGCAATATCCTGCAACTCAGCATTTGGAATAAGCAGATAAGAAATTTGCCCCAAATCAAGATACATTAGATCTATGTCTTAGTACAAGCTACGGTGGCATGATCAGGGACCAGTACCTGGAATGCTACCATCCAAAACAAAGCTAAGGAAGAACAAACAAACAAGTTAAAGAACTGGAACATAAATGGATGGGATGATTTTTAGTGACTTGCAAAGAGTTTTGTAACTTGTAAAATCATCCTATAAATATGCCAGCTGAAATGTGTAACTTTGGGAGGACACCTTTTGCATATGGTGAATATAAAACGATGATGCAGGAGATGGCTTTCTGAAGATTGATATCAACATAACAATGGCCATACTGGGTCAGACCAATAGCCCATCTGTCAAGTATCCTATCATCTGACAGCGGCCAACGCCGGGCGCTTACGAGGAAATGAATGGAACAGGCAGGCATGGAGTGATCTGTACTGTCATACACAACATGCCCTGGCAACAAGTTCTACAGATTCACTGTGTATTGTGTGACGAAGTATGTCCTTTTGTTTATTTTAAACCTGTTATTAAATTAATTGAGTGACCCCTGGCTCCTGAGTTAATGTGAAGGAGTAAATAACACTCATTCACTTTGTCCACATCAGTCTTGAGTTTATAGACCTCTATCATGCCCCTCTTAGTCATCTCTTTTCCAAGCTGAAAAGTTCCAGTCTTTTTATCTCTCCTCCTTACAGAAGCTGTTCTATAAACTGAATCATGTTGGATGCCCTTCTCTGTACCTTTTCCAATTCTAATTCTTGAGATAGGGGTGACCAGAACTGCATGCAGGATTCAAGGCGTGGGTGGACCTGTTTTATATAGTGGAATTACAATATTTTCTGTCTTCTTATCTATCCACTTCCTAATGATTCCTAACACTGTTAGCTTTTTTGTCTGTCGCTGCATATTGAACAGATGTTTTCAGAAAACTAGCCATGACTCCAAGATCTCTTTCTTGAGTGGTAACAGCAAATTTAGATTCCATCATTTTCTATGTGTATTTGGGATTATGATTTCCGATGTGCATTACTTTGCATTTATCAACCTTGAATTTCATTTACCATTGTGTTGCACAGTCACCCAGTTTTGTGAGATCCCTTTGTAACTCTTTGCAGTCAGCTTTGGCTTAACTATTGTACTGAACCTTTCTCCTGTACTATATTCTTGTTGGCTTATAGTAATAAACCTGATAGACTTTGGTGTAAAATATATTCAAGAGACCAAATAACCAAAGTGTGCTCAAACTATTCAATATATCATTTATCAACTACTCTGTCCTTGGCCTGCTGTACCTCTCCAGTCTCTGAATCACACTAAGTCTCAGTTTCTCCAGAAGCAGAGTTGCGGGAAAAGATGATGGGATTGCCTCTGCCTCTCGCAGTTATGGGAGTGACTGATTTTCATAGTATGCAGCAGCAAAAGGCAGAGTTTTGGAAAAACACTTTTAAAAACTTTGTTAACGTTAAGCTTTTCTGAAACTTTAGGAGAAAATCCATGTTGAAACATTGTAGATGAGGCAGTCCATCCGGCTATATCTGTGCCCCAGCCAGTCAGGAATTAATCTGGGAAGCTGATGAGTTGCAGCAGTCAAGGGGAGTAAAGATTCTTTACTCTGGCTGGTTGCCTTTTTAAAATTTAATGCATACTAAGAATTTGATCATTTGAAGAAAGCTCCTTGGTTTTGCTTATGCTTACCATTCTCTATCCCCACCTCCCCCAGAGAACTTCCTCTTTATCATTATTCTGGCCCAGTTTCTTTCTTTCTCCTCACCCTCCAACTCTATTATTCTCAAATTTTTCTCTTTTCTTATAGCCACTATCTATTTTGAAATCCAGTATGCCCCTTGTTGCACATCATCTTTCCAATGACTGAACTTATTCCAGTCATTTACTATATTTTATCCACACTGCTTATCTGGTAAGCTTAAAGTGTTAGTATGATTTTTGGTTATAAAATTTGAAAGACACGTATGTCCTAAAACTAAGGGTACGTCTACACTACGGGATTATTCTGATTTTACATAAACCGGTTTTGTAAAACAGATTGTATAAAGTCGAGTGCACACGGCCACACTAAGCACATTAATTCGGCGGTGTGTGTCCAAGGTCCGAGGCTAGCGTCGATTTCTGGAGCATTACACTGTGGGTAGCTATTCTGTAGCTATCCCATAGTTCCCGCAGTCTCCTCAGCCCCTTGGAATTTTGGGTTGAGATCCCAGTGCCTAATGGGGCAAAAATCATTGTCGCGGGTGGTTCTTTGTAAATGTCATCAGTCATTCCTTCCTCTGGGAAAGCAACGGCAGACAATCATTTCGAGCCCTTTTTCCCTGGATTGCCCTGGCAGACGCCACAGCATGGCAACCATGGAGCCTGTTATGCCTTTTGTCACTGTCACCATATGTGTACTGGATGCCGCTGACAGAGGATACTGCAGCGCTACACAGCAGCATTCATTTGCCTTTGCATGACAGCAGAGACGGTTATCAGTCGTTCTGTACCGTCTGCTGTGCCATTGTAAATTGGCAGTGAGATGACGGTTATCTGTCATTCTGTACCATCTGCTGCTGTCATGGGTGCCACTGGCTGAGGTTGGCCAGGGGCGCAAAGACAAAAATGGGAATGACTCCCCGAGTCAATCCCTCCTTTATGGTATCTAAAAATAGAGTCAGTCCTGCCTAGAATATGGGAGAGCACAGCCACTCTGTGTCAGATCCCACAGAAATGATGAGCTGCATGCCATTCACGGGGGGTGCCCCTACAACAACCCCACCCATTGCTTCCCTTCTTCCCCAACCTTCCTGGGCTACTGTGGCAGTGTCCTCCCCATTTGTGTGATGAAGTAATAAAGAATGCAAGAATAAGAAACACTGACTTGTTAGTGAGATAAAATGAGGGGGAGGCAGCCTCCAGCTGCTATGATAGTCCAGGCAGGACATTAAGTGGTGTAGGGGAGAGAAGCCCAGCATCCCGCTGCTATGATAGTCCAGGCAGTACAGAATCTTCTCTTTACACATGAAAGAGAGGGGGCTGATGGAGCTCAGCCCCCAGTTGCTATGATGAGGACTGTTACCAGCCATTCTGTACCATCTACTGGGAATGACTGGGAATCATTCCTATTTTTACCCAGGTGCCCCCGGCCGGCCTCACCTGAGGCCAGCCAGGAGCTCTCATAGGCTCATGACAAGGACGGCTATCAGTCCTACTGCACTGTACCTTCTGCCACCAGGGAGGGGAGGAAAGAGTATGTCTACCAGCACATGCAGTAGACATAAGGTGACATATAAAAAAGTCAAGAAAGGATTTTTTCCCCTTTTCTATCATGGAGGGGGAGGGGGAGTAAATTGACGAGATAGACCCTGAACCACCCTGGACAATATGTTTGACCCTACAGACATTGGGAGCTCAGCCAAGAATGCAAATGATTTTCGGAGACTGAAGGGACTGTGGGATAGCTGGAGTTCTCGGTACCCCCTCCATGAGCGTCCATTTGATTCTTTGGCTTTCCGTTACGCATGTCACGCAGCACTGTGCTGTGGACTCTGTATCATAGCCTGGAGCTTTTTTTCAAATGCTTTGGCATTTCGCATCTGTAACGGAGCTCTGATAGAACAGATTTGTCTCCCCATACAGTGATCAGATCCAGTATCTCCCGTACGGTCCATGCTGGAGATCTTTTTGGATTTGGGACTGCATCACCACCCGTGCTGATCAGAGCTCCACGCTAGGCAAACAGGAAATGAAATTCAAAAGTTCGCGGGGCTTTTCCTGTCTACCTGGCCCCTGCATCCGAGTTCAGATTGCTGTCTAGAGTGGTCACGGTGGAGCACTGTGAGATACCGCCCAGAGGCCAATAATGTCGATTTGCGGCCACACTAACCCTAATCCGATATGGTAATACCGATTTTAGCGCTACTCCTCTCATTGGGGAGGAATACAGTGTTGTGGAAAGTGACCACCACCGTGTTGAGTTGATCAGACAGCCTGAGGTTCCTTTATTGATCAATCAGAGATACATGTGTACACACGGAGAGACGACAAATCCCCTAGCAAGGGGTAAGTCGCTCTACCTTACAGCAGTGATACCTGGGTTTATAAAGCCAAAAACCGCAAATTATCATATGAACTCATACATCCGATGATACCTTATTTGGTTAATACAATAACATCTTCTAACCATCTGCTAAAAACTATTGCTATTAATGTACCAGTTATGAGCTAATTTGCAAGCCTGCTCCTTTGTTACTTCCCCATTTTACAGGTTTCACGATCGTCAGGACATTGACACCTGGTTTTCCACCTACTTGTGGTTACGCTATTGCATGTAGCTCAGGCCTTTTTGAGGAACTTGGGTCCAAAAATACCTATTGGTGTACCTTTGGTCAAATGATCATGAGTTATATTTTACGCCCACACAAGCAACTTAATAAACCATAATAAACTAAAAGCTGTTATAACTTAACAGATTTTCTGGTTCCCCTTTATCCAATTCTAGTTCCTCTTTTTGGGGCCCTGGCCACATTTTTTTGCCTCAGCGTGCCCTTTGTACAGAAAAACAAGTTTAGCAGGAGTTAAAACTCTTGCTTCTAGCTAAGGGCCTACTCTTACTTTATTCTCAGAAAAAAGCCTGGGACCTTGGGTAAGGTGGGGTCGGGGTGGGGTTTCCCTATCAACTCCCTCCTTTTTGATGCCTTTGTCTTACATGGCATCAAACTCCTCACTCTGGATATCCATTAAGTCCTGGATCTCCGGATGAAGGTTCTTTAAGTTTGGAATGCTGGCATAGGTGGCTTCTTTTAAGGAAGCATTTAGCGTGGCATAATGCAGGCGATCCTCATTGGCTAAAGTCAATTCCATTAATGGGTTAAGGGGTACTAACTGTGGTGGGGTATAGGAACGGGAAGTTGCACAAGGGCATGTGCAATGTGACCAGCAACAACAGCAACACCAGCAGCAGATACACACAACAGTAAACATGCTAATGCCGAGGAGGAGCCATACGTACCAGGGGTGATGGGGTGACTGAACACTTTTTGTGAATTGGCAGAGAATGTCGCTTTTAACACAGAGGGAAGATACTAAGTGAACAGTTTGGAGGGTGTTCATAGCTTCCTGATAAACAGTTTCTAAATAATGAATTTGAGTTTGCAATTGTGAAATAGATCGGATTTCTGGCAGAAGAGATAACAATGAGTGAAATTTGTCAGGGACAACAGATGTCCAGTCGAAAGGGACCTGAAACTCCAAATAAACCTGATAATCCTTTTTTGCGGGCCAATAAATATTATGAGTACCTGAGTTAGTGTGGAGGTTAAAGGCCACATCATAGATAATAGATGAATTGACATGGACACAACTGTTATTGGCGGACACAAGGGTATGGGAGGCTAAATCTTGCAAGCTGCCAAGACCCTACCAACATACCCGGTGATGGACAGTTACCACCTCTCCGGTCCAGAGATCACCTAGACCTATCCAAAGGTCAGGGGTTATAGCTGGGGCACCGATTAAGAAGCGGTTAGGACCGCCAGGGGGCTTAATTTCCCAAACATCTCGATGAATTACCCAGTCCCACAAGCAACCACCCCAAGGGCCTGGGAGAATACGATAAGTGGGGGCCCAAAATCCTTTCACGGGTCCATAAGCCCGGAAGGAACACTGTGAGCGCCAACACTTCCATTCAGAAAACTTCCAAGTATGTCTCCATGGCCACAAATAGGGGGATATATCAGATGTATTAGTAAGGGCAGTGGGCCAGGGCTGCTGTTCGAGGTCCTTACGTAAGGAGAAAAGGATGGTATTGAGATAATCCTGTACTTCTGAACACGCCTGATCCCACTGCAATGCCTTTCCTGATACAGTAGCCTGATGGACCATATGCTTAAGTAGGTCCTCGGTAACAATCCTTAGTGCTGAGATAGTATGGAGTGCGCCTATACCGGCCTTTTCCTCAGTAATCTGAGTCCCAGAGATAAACCCTGCGGCCTGGTCTAATTGTCCCAGATGGCCCTCATGTTCCTGCGCTTTGTAAACAGTCCAAGCTGAGGCTGCAGTGTTAGCACCGTGCAGCAGAGTATCAACAATATCTCTCCTTTTTCTGCTATCTTTAAGTTGAGCTTGTTGTTCCATCAGGCGTATGGCTGCGCCTTTAGAGCAGTTAGAGTAAGTGGCGGTGATTTGAAAGTGAGTGAGGGGAAAAGAAAAATGGATGGTTCCTAAAGTGGCATTTAGGATTGGCCATTTAAATCCTGAAAAGTGAGGTTTTTCTGTAGGCTCATACCATAATTGTTGGTTCTGAACCTGAATGCCCTCCTTAGCCAGGGAAGTGTTAATTGAATGGGAAGAGGTGTATTGAAGTAGAGTACAAGTGATATTTACAGTGAGGGGAAGATCCTGGACACAAAGAAATCCTACAGTGGCTAAGCATATCCTTTCAACTGTAACATTAGTTCTGGTGGCACGAGTGGCTATAAAACATTCTGGACCCTTCACAGTAAGTGGCCAACAAGTGCTTGGGACTAACACGAGGTCTATATCATGGTCAGTGTCCCACGTGTCTATGTAAATTTCAGCTTGGTCAGGTTCTCCTGTATAAGTAACATAAGAGGTTATATTACAGTAACTAAGATACACCATACCAAACGCATTCCATTTAACATACCGTTGGTATACATGGCCATGCAATGAGAAGATTAACTTGCATACGCAATAGGAAAACAAATCACCAGAGGAAGAGGGTCTGGGCCATTGTATAATGGTCGAGGTCTTGGGTAAACATGGGTCTGATTGGGGCTCGGAACGGGCATGATTTTCTGAGATATTGAGGGATGGAGTTACTACGAGGCTTAGCTAAAAGGGAGGCCGTGGGGGGAGCAAGGGAAGGATGGGATTCGTCTAGTAGTTCTGGAATAGCCTGGCATGGCCAGGGGACCTCACCTGTACGGCAATCACCTGAACTGGGAATAAATCCCAATATCCATTTTATCCCACATTGCCATGCCTGTTTCAGCGATGCTTAAGAGCATTTTAGCAGTAAATCTTGGGTTAAAGAACTAAGGGTGGAGACAACATGTAATTCGTCCACTCCAGCCCAGATACTGCTTTCTTATGCTCCGGAGATAAGCCTATGTCCTGGGCCGATTGGCCCAATTTTCATTATACTGTTGATTTTTGTAAATATTTCAGACAGGAGCGGCACTATTTGCCCCGTCCCGCAAGGAGCCAGTTAAATCCCTCCTTTGGTAGGAGGATGCACCCCAAGTCTATACCAACCCAAGGGTAGCCCCTCAGGAGCAATTGGGGCAGGTAGAAGTGATCTGGAAGTGGGATAAGGGCAGGGCAAATTTGATAGTTCCTAGCCTGGCATTAAGTATGGTCCATCTGAACCCCTTTGGGTTTCTTTTTCCTAGAAAACCATACCACAACTGCTGGTCATACACTCGGATACTTTTTCAGGAGGCTTTAGGTTCATTATATGGGAGAGAAAATACTATAACAGGGTACAGGCTATGTTGTTGGTTACTGAAATAGTCTCTAAGTAGAAAAATATTCCCGTGGTTAGACAAGTCCTGTGGGTATATGTTTGGTTATTTACTAGTGGTGTCAGCAGTGTGCTTACAAGTAAGGCTACTAATTGGAGAAATATTTAGAAAATATTACTTTTCCATCCTCATCCCAAGTTCATTAAAGAGGAGAGGCTAAGGAACATTAAAAGTCTCATTTTCAGGTAGTTTTGGCTAGCTTCCGCAAGCTATTCTTCAAGATTTCGTAGTCTTAATTCACTTAGCTGTCCAGCAGTGAGGCAGCAAGGGAGAGGTTACTAGCACAATCACCTTGCTTACTTGGAGGCTTTATTATGTCCTCAGGTGGAGAGGTTGTTTTCTTAGCAAAATTCAAAGGCTCAGTGGGTCTGTCAGCAAACAAAGGAGAAGTTACCAGTTCTTTTACCTTGTCCTTCACTCCTGCCGTCCAGAAAGAGCAACAACGCAAGAAGGAAAGATAGACCAATCATTAGTCAGAGAGTCATCACAGTGAGGAACATGGGCAGGTAGTCAATTCTTGGCACTTCACAGCAGTGTTGGTAATTAACAGGATTTGATAAGGGTCTTTCAGCATGGAGCCAGGGCAGTTCCTCGCTGGTGGACCTCCATGTACACCCAGTCTTCTGGTTTCAGCAAGCAGCAGAGCTACTGTATTTAAAAAGACTTAACACATTTTATTAGTGCCCGGCGATAATTATGCATTGTGTCATTTATTAAATAAATGACCACAGGAGCCAAAGCCAGCAGGGCACTGTTGATAGTTGCATTGGGTGCCCTGGTAGAAATTTTATAAGGGCTGAGTGCGTTGGAAGTGGCCTTGTAAGTACATTTGGCCATACTAGATCTGCGAAGCTGCACATAACTTAGTTATAATTTGTCCAGTAAAATTAGGTTTACATTCACTGTTGCTATTTACAAGTATGCCAAAGCTTCACAACCGTTTTGGCATAAGCCTTTTTATAAGGAAATATATTACTAAAACTAACACATACTGATAAGAACAGCATTTTGGCATGTTTATAAAGTCAATCTGAATATTTACAAAGGGTCCTCATGGAGTGGGGTGAGCTGCAGGTCTAGTCTGGACTGGTTTTCTACTGTTGTTAGCCAGACAAATAGGGCAAGGATTACAATATTGTTGAGCCATAATTAAAAATTTTGAGGCATACCAATGCCACACCCCTGATGCAATCATCTCTCCTTTTCTCACGCGGGCCAAACCATGGGCCACGCGAGCAAGGTAGGGGAACATAGCCCGGGGCGCAACCAGATGACCATCTGGAGTGCACCACAAGGTGTGGAGAACACCCATTTTTTCCCCATCCGTCCTTCTCCTTTTTAGACGCTAACTCTTGCAATAGTGCCAGGTCATGAGGGGACGCAGCTGGAGAAAGAGGTTGCAGCATACAAAGACAAAAAATTTCAGAGGGAAGCCATCAGCTACTGGGTCCAAAGAGGAACTAAAATATGCAACGGGTTTGCGTGAGGACCCCTAGGGCCATCCCCTCCTTTTTTCATGACAATAGAGAGTAAAGGGTTTCTTATAATCAGGGAGGCCCAGTGCCAATGCTCAGGCCAGAACATGCTTAACCTGAGTGAAAGTCTTATTAGCCTTTAATGTCCAAGGGATGGGGTCTGTGACCTTATTTAAGGTCAAATCTTGCAATTACAACATTTAAACATTTAAATAAAATTATTTTGCTTAAAATATTTTTTTCTTTACAAATATCCTTGCTGATTGCAGGCAAAACTGAGGAATTACGTAAATTACTCCCGATATTTTTCTGTATTTGTTTTGTAGGCAGGTCAAGTTTTAATGGTTTCTATCTGCTATTTGTTACCAAAACAGATTCAAAATCTTTTACCATTCTCCTGGCCTTGACTGCCCTGTTGCAGCCACAACTTTGGATTGTTTTCTTGTTTAGTTTTGTGTTCTGGCAAAAGTATATATATATTTTTTACAACCCAAAACAACACCAATTATTATAAAACAAAAATTATACACACCAAGAGTGCTGATTATTTACAGACATTCTAAAGAAACCAAGATTTTTATTTTTATAACACCTTCTTTTAACATTTGTACTTAGTTTTACTGCTTAATTTTTTTCTAATAACTACAGAGTTAACTTTTAACTTTTTTTTTTTTTCTCTTACTTCCTTGAACCGCGGTTGCCGTTTGTTTGGGCCCGATCCTTTTTTCTTGCTGCTTTATTATTTTTTTTTTATGGGCACAGGCATTGTTTCACTACCAATTTGGCAAGGAGAGCGGGCCTCCCGACCAAATCCCCTTCTATCTATCCACGCACACCCATCCACATACACACACCACATCCAGAGGCATCCTGTTCAACGATCAACATTTTTTTTTTTCATGTCTGGACTCAACACAATCTTTCCCTGAGGCAACAACAACCCCTCAGCATCGGTGCACTACAAAAGAGAATAATAACAGGGCTACAAACAATAAATAAAATAGGGAGAACAACAGCATAAGCAGCACAATAAAATTCCTTCCTCGGTATAGTTTGAGAGGAGGGATTTAACTATATTTTTGGGAAGTGGTCTTGCTGGGTTCAGGCAAATTTCAGCCAGCTGGGCAGATCCAATGTGCCCAACCTGGTCAGCATGATCGGCTCACAATGCCCACAGGGAGGGAGAGACCTTAACCAACAGTTCCTGTTGCAACGAGGAAGGGCTGGGGTCAGTCTTCTCCTTAGAGTGTTCCTTTAAAAAGCTGCCAGGGCCTTATTGTGAGCGGGATCAGGCATATCCAGATACACACCATTTGGGTACAACAGATTGTACAATTTAATTCACACAACAAAATTTTTTCCTAATGGGTTGACGGGAGAACACGGACTAAGGAGAAATGCATGTCGGTCAGAGAGACCAAAAAAAAACAAAAACGGTACAGAGTGGGGAATGGGAGCATTTCCCACTCCTACTGCAGTCACAACTTTGGAAGAAAGGGGCACAGTGGAGAAATCTTGTGCCCTTAGAGTAGAGCTAGAAGCTCCCGTGTCAACCAAGCAGGGGGTAGGGACACCATTTATTAGGGGGCAGTGGAGCAGGAAGAGGCACTCCCTCCTGCCGGGGGTATTGCCTAGGGGGTCGAGTAGGGCAATTTTTGATAAGGTGTCCCTCCTTTTTACAGTATTTGCACTGGACTTTTGGGCAATTGGCTTTCCAATGTCCCTTCTGCCCACATAAAAAGCAGGCCGAGGGGTTAAGGTTAGTCAGGGGGTTATTTCCAGTATAGGGTTGGGCTTTAGTTACTGTCTGTTTTGGTCTCCGCCTGGGCCCTTTCCCAGCGGAATCTTGCATAGTCTGGAAATCTTGTATAGTCTGGATTTGTAAGGCCGTAAGCTTAGACTCTGTTTCATCCTTTGGCAAGAGTTCTTGCACAGAGGCAGCCACTATTGCCTGCGTAGCTGCATGTTCTGCATTTTTAATCCCCGAATACCTTTCAAACACTTGCTTAATATGCTCCATAAAGTCTGCCGGATTTTCTCCCTTATTTTGCTTACAGGCGTTTATTTTTGCCCAATCTGTTTTCTTTGGGCATACGGTGAGAACCTCTTTAACTAAGTCAGTTCTTATTTTTCTTGGGTATCTTTTAGACTCCTAACTTGGGATTCCTGACGTCTTTTACCCATTTCATCATGCCATTCAAAATAAGCATCAAACTGTCCCTGTCCTACAGAATTGGCAAGAAGGGCACCCCAGAGGTGCACGATCCTGTCAAGATCAAAACTGCCCTCTACAGGAAATTGCAGTTTTGGGTCATCTCTGGTATACCAATTCCACTTTTGCAAATATTTACATGTCGACGGGCCACGGTGCACATACATATAAGCAGCAGGAGTGCCTATTGGACCAGACTCCATTCTTACTGCAGACAAACACTTCTCTCAAGCCACTTACACAAGGGAACGCTTATCAGGATTACCACGGTTCTAACACCAATGGCATCTTTGCCTGCCCTGGGCAGGGGAAATGGGAGTAGGCTTTCGCCGACCCGCCATACAGCAGGTACCTACAAGGAAGGAGGTAAAGGATGGGACGGGCTTCCTCCCGGAGAACCTGCGGTCCCCACACGCCTGTCGTCAGCCCAGAGCACCAGCCTTAAGCCAACGATGCTTCTGAAGCTACGGACCCAGCGGTACGGTTTTCCTGGGGGCTTCCCTCCTCTCCGAGAAGGGAAGGGAGCTTATGGCTCCAGTGGGCAGAAAAGGGACCCTGCGGTCCTGAAAGGACAGTGCTCGAGGAGCGGTCACAGGGTCATAGGTCATGGAAGGGAAGGGAAAAGGGACGGGGAAACACACAAGCACCCAACAGGCTAGCCACTTACCAAGGCCTGCCAGCTAGGAAGCTTCACAATCTCTCCACACACATAAACAAAGCTCAGCTGTGGGGCTTGCTTTCGAGACACTCCCGGTCACGAGCTTTCGCTTCACAGGAGGCTCGGGGCGTCTTCCCACAGCTGTCACTCACACTGGCCGCTTGGCCCTCACACACACAGACACAGGCACTTTCTTGACACAGGCGTCAAGGCGAAAAACTTTAAAACCCGGATCCCCGCCAGACCTGGTAGGAATGGGGACCCCCGATCAACTCCCAGGGCGCGCTAGCCCAAGAGCGGATCAGGACTCTCCGGACCGAAAGGAGCGTGGTCCGTGGGTTGCCGGCAGTACCTTTAACATGTTTTCAGAACCTTAGAAAGACTTCATACCTTTAAAAGTTATCTAACCTGGGACTTTCAGAGAAAAGGCGTCAGGTCTGTCTGATGGCTAAAAGTTCGAACCCAGCTTGTGACTTACCCCAAACCGGAGCCTACAGACCAGTCCTCTGCCAAACCCCATTAGAGATTTCAAAAGGTCTCTTACCTTTTAATTGGGCCCTGGGGTTGGAAGGAAACTGCCTGCGGTCCTCCGATCCAGGAGAAGTCCTCTCGTGGGTTCCCGGCCAATGCAATAAATTGTGGTGGAAAGTGACCACCACCGTGTTGAGTTGATCAGACAGCCTGAGGCTCCTTTATTGATCAATCAGAGATACATGTGTACACACGGAGAGACGACAAATCCCCTAGCAAGGGGTAAGTCGCTCTACCTTACAGCAGTGATACCTGGGTTTATAAAGCCAAAAACCGCAAATTATCATATGAACTCATACATCCAATGATACCTTATTTGGTTAATACAATAACATCTTCTAACCATCTGCTAAAAACAATTGCTATTAATATACCGGTTATGAGCTAATTTGCAAGCCTGCTCCTTTGTTACTTCCCCATTTTACAGGTTTCGCGATCATCAGGACATTGACACCTGGTTTTCCACCTACTTGTGGTTACGCTATTGAATGTAGCTCAGGCCTTTTTGAGGAACTTGGGTCCAAAAATACCTATTGGTGTACCTTTGGTCAAATGATCATGAGTTATATTTTACGCCCACACAAGCAACTTAATAAACCATAATAAACTAAAAGCTGTTATAACTTAACAGATTTTCTGGTTCCCCTTTATCCAATTTTAGTTCCTCTTTTTGGGGCCCTGGCCACATTTTTTTGCCTCAGCGTGCCCTTTGTACAGAAAAACAAGTTTAGCAGGAGTTAAAACTCTTGCTTCTAGCTAAGGGCCTACTCTTACTTTATTCTCAGAAAAAAGCCTGGGGCCTTGGGTAAGGTGGGGTCGGGGGGGGGGTTCCCTATCAACAGAAACCTATTTAAAGAGCCCTTTATATCGATATAAAGGGCCTCATTATGTGGATGGGTACAGCGTTAAATTGGTTTAACGCTGCTAAAATTGGTTTAAATGTGTAGTGTAGACCAGGCCCTAGAGAGACCTGCAGTTTGTGGGGATGCTGTAGTTTGAGAGTGAAATTCACATAGTGTGAATACTCCATGTACTCCTAAAGCCCCACCTAAGTCCTTAGGTTGGGGCCTATGAAGTAGATTTTAAGTGATTCACAGGTCCTTTTATTCCTCAGGACCACTTCCTTTCTGTTGCTGCAAGGCCATTGAATGGGCTGTTATTCATTCCAGCTTCCTAACACCGGGTATTCTAGCTCCCTCTTCTCTTAAAGGACCTGTATAGTCCATTTCCCTCTAATATCTCCTATATCTAGCCTTCACCAAATCTGCAAGTCTTGAGATTTTACACACACATTACAAAACCTGCCTTGTTAAAATTCTGCATGCCACCTGATTTATTCATTTAAAATTTAACCTTCATTGGTGGTCATTTGGATGCTATAAAACTCTTAAAACATGTAATTAAATGAAAAAAAATTGCAATTACTTTATATCTGTATGTATAAATCACCATTCTTAAAAGTCTCTGGGACCTATCCTGCAGCCCTGATGTATACATATTACTGACTTTCACAGGTTTGCTTTCCTGAGGATTGTAAAGTTGGAATCTGGAGGGTTTGAAGGTGGTGATCTCTGGTCCTACCTCACTCTTCACTTCTGTCTCGCTGCCATTTATGTTGAAGGTGCCACCACTGAAGTATCTGGTGATTGTGAAAGACTTTCAAGGAGTAAAAGGGCAGCCTCTGAGGTCAGGGGTCTGGAGTGATGGCTTCACTTGCACTGGGTTATTGCTCCATGTATAACATACACTTTTGCCTATCTTCTGTAATAAGTGAGGAGAGAACGTGTCTGGTGCCCTTGGTGCTTGCCTGTAGGGGCACTGTGTTGTTGGCTCTCGTGTTAGATCTAACCCAAAACTCATTGAAGTCAATATCAGTGTGACCAGGATCCCGGGGAGGGGGGTCACTTTAGGATTGCTCAATTAGGGCAAACTGCAAAGAATGGAGCTGACAATCCCCAAAACTGGTGTTTATTTCTAATACTTAGATTCACTAGGCCAGCAACAAAACAGCTTCTGCAATACCATACTGGTTACCCAGAAACCAGAAATACAGTTCCCTTAAAGCAAGGATGGGCAACCTTTTTGGACTGAGGGCCACATCTGGGTATGGAAATTGTATGGAGGGCCATCAGTGTTCACAAAATTGGGGTTGGGGTGCAGGAGAGAGTGAGGGCTCTGGCTAGAGATGTGCTGTCATAAACAGTTAAGAAAAGTTAATAGCACAGAAGTACTTTATATCTCTTTGACTGTAAAGGGTTAACAAGTTCAGTAAGCCTGGCTGTCACCTGACCAGAGGACCAATCAGAGGACAGGATACTTTCAAATCTTGAGGGAGGGAATTTTTTGTGCTGTGCTGTTAGTTTTGGCTGTTGTTCACTCTGGGGGCTCAGAGGGACCAGACGTGCAACCAGGTTTCTCTCCAATCCCCCTGATACAGGTTCTTATAAATTCAGAATAGTGAGTACTAGATAGATAAAGCGAGTTAGGCTTATGTTTGTTTTCTTTATTTGCAAATGTGTATTTGGTTGGAAGGAGTTCAAATGTGTATTTGGCTGAAAGGAGTTCAAATTGGTATTTTGCTGAAAAGATTCTAATTTGTACTTGTATACTTAAACTGGAAGGGTGTTCCCAGTGTCTATAGCTGGAAGACCCTGTACCTATTCCATTTTAAATTTACAAAGATAATTTTTACTGTTTTTCTCTCTTTAATTCAAAGTTTCTTGTTTAAGAACCTGATTGTTTTTTATTCTGGTGAGACCCCAGGGGACAGGGTCTGGATTCACCAGGGAACTGGTGGGGAGAAAGGAGGGAAGGGGGAGAGAGAGGCTAATTTCTCTCTGTATCAGGATTACTTTCTCTCTCAGGAAGAGTCTGGGAGGGGGAAAGAGAAGGAGGGAGGAAGGTGAATTGTCCTCTCTGTTTCCAGATTCAAGGAGTTTGAATCACAGTGATCTTCCAGGGTAACCCAGGGAGGGGAAGCCTGGGAGAGGCAACGGTAGGGGAAAGGGTTTTCTTTCCTTGTGTTAAGATCCAGAGGGTCTGGGTCTTGGGGTTCCCCGGGCAAGGTTTTGGGGGGACCAGAGTGTAGCAGGCACTGGAATTCCTGGTTGGTGGCAGCGCTACAGGTCCTAAGCTGGTAATTGAGCTTAGAGGAATTCATGCTGTACCCCATCTTTTGGACGCTAAGGTTCAGAGTGGGGAATTATACCATGACATGTGCACTATGGGGTGGAGCCAGAAATGAGTTCAGGGTACAGGAAGGGGCTCCAGACTGCGGCAGGGGGTTGGGGTGGGGTTGCAGTGAGGGCTCCGGCTGGAGGTGAAGGCTCTGGGGTGGGGCTGGGGATGAGGGATTTGGGGTGTAGGATAGTGCTTCAGGTTGGGACCAAGGGGTTTAGAGGGTGGGAGAGGGATCAGGGCTGGGGCAGGGGGGTTGGGGTTTAGCGGGGGTAACTCAGGAGTGCAGGCTCCAGGCAGTGCTTACCTCATGCAGCTCCCGGAAGCAGCGACATGTCCCCCTCTGGGTCCTACGTGGAGGTGTGGCCAAGAAGCTCTGTGCACTGCCTCATCTTCAGGCGCCATCCCTGCAGCCCCCATTGGCCACAGCTCCTGGCCAATGGGAGCTGCAGGGGTGACATTTGGGGCAGAAGCAGAGCGCAGAGTCCCCTGACTACCCCTAAATGTAGGACCCAGAGAGGGGACATACTGCTGCTTCCGAGAGCTGCATGGATCCTCAGAAGGTGCATGTGGAGCAGCCACTGACTCCGCTCCCCGGCTGGAGCATGGGAGCGGGGCAAGTCCCAGACCCACACCCCAGCAGGAGATCAAGGACTGGATTAAATCAGTTGCAGGGCCAGATGGGCCCGTGAGCCATAGTTTGCACACCCCTGCCTTAAAGCAACCCAACCTTGAGCTCCAACCCAGACACCTATGTCAAATATGATGAGGATTACTGAAAATCTTGTTCATCATATAAAAAGTTATACCAATCCCAAAGAATCGAGCACATCAAGCACAGATTAATGAATATCTCAGAGCTTGCCGAAATACACGCTTACAGTAAATTCTTATTAACTAAACTAAGATTTATTAAAAAATAAAAGACAGAGAGTAATGGTTACAAGATCATTATACATATAGATATGAACAGAGTTCTTAGGTCAGTTTCATAGTAGAGATGGTGAGCTTTAGAGTTTCAAAGAGTCCTTTTCAGAATTAGTTCATCAGGTTATAGTCCAATGTTCAATATCAGGGTGATTCAAAATGGAACTGGAGACTTCACTCTCGCTACTCAGACTTCTCCTGATGAAGCTTAAGCAGAGCTGAGATACAGGATCAGGGTCCAAGGGTGCTTTATTTAATTATCTGGTGGGTCATCAATAGCTTCTTGACAGTAGGCATTCCTTGGGTGAAGAATAGTGGCTTTCAAGTAATCCCTTATTTCCTAAACACAACCGGTAATTAACTACATGGATTAGCATATGGCAACCGCTCATCTCCTGCCATTTACAAGTAGATTATTACACATTTCAAAGACAAATGAAGACAATGATATTACCACACTCACAGTTCATCTAAATGTTAATATTCCCATTTTGATCTTTGAATCAATAGAACATAGTGACAGACAGGAACCGTCTGGTTACATTGTTAACCTCTAACAAGATATAGGTAAACAGACTACTACAATCACTATCTTCTTCCAGTTCTTTAACAGTACAAGTCTACATTTCAAAGCTCTAGTCTATCTAACATGACTTTGCTAACTATTTATAAGGAATATCCCTAATTACCATTTACATACTTCCCTGATATGTCTTTAAAGGTAGAAGTTGGGTCATTTAGCCTGCAAGTTGTTTAACTTGTTTTGGCTCAGTGTCATATTCTTTCCATTGACTTCAAAGGGTAGTGCATCAAACCCTTTGCTTCTAGAACTTGCGCCTTCCTCTATGGTGTTAGGGCATTCTGCCAATCTTTTTTCATTTTTATTGTTTGTGCTGCTAACATTCTGATCCTCCTCTTTCTCTCTTTCTTTCAGTCATTCTAGTGACCTCTTCATCTTTATGTGCTTCACTATGTGAATTAGAGGAAGCTGAGTTTGGAGTGTAAAGAATAGAAACTCCTCCTTGACTCAATTTGCAAACAGTTATGAAAAGTTATAGTTTTTGCAAAAAAGCAAGTGCAAAGACTCTGCAATATTGCACAATATAAAATTAAGGTGGGACTCATCTTAAAGCTTAGCATTTAATTCTCACACTTGTTTCAGTGGAAGATTATATTTATATTAATAGGTAGATATATATATATATATACTTGCTCTTTGTCTTTTACCATATTCTGAAAATCCATTTGCTAAATTGCACTCTACACTGAATTAGGATATGGTGTGCAATTGGAACCACAAATGGTTAAGCACAAAAGGCATAAATTGCGTGTGCAATGCATGTACACACACCATACAGTTGGACAAACTCTGTCCTCAATTATACCTGTGCAAGCCTACTAAAATCAATTGGACTGAATTATTGTAACACAGAAAAATTTTGTGGGGTCAGTATTAGATAAGTACAACACAATGAGGTTTTTTAATTGTAACCAAATTGATTATTGTCCAATTCCCACAGTTGTTATTACAGCATCATATTCCATCATAGTCCATCATACATATTATTGATGGAGGTGCAATTTTATAATGAGGATAAGTATGCTATCAATAATTGGTTACTGATATTTATCAGCTTATTACTCAAGAATTCTCCAGACAAATGAATAAAACTCATCACTTCAAGTAACCATTGCTATTTGACTCTCAGTTGCATCTTTATCATCAGACAAATGACCTTAGCTAATCATTACTTCTGAGATCTGTCTTGAGCGTTTGTTTACAGGTGAATGCACTTCAGTCATACTAGTAACCAAATCTTCCACATTATTTTTGAGAGACTGTGATGTGATGATTGACAGGAAAGGAGGCCATCATTCAATAAATGTGGAAAAGAACATAAATGATGCATCACACTACTTTCCAACCTATGAGCAAAGTCAGACAGGGCACTGGAAAATGAAAACAGTGTTGAATGAAAAATAGGATATTTGTGCATTGTTGTAAACCAATTTCAGCTTATGAATTTATAAGGGTGCTAAATTGTTATCTAAATAAAAAGGAAGATACATTTCACAATCCCCTAATTAACTCCTTAAGGGCACATCACTGACACTTGAAGACCAAGCCAGTTCTAATGCGCTCCACTGAGTAAGCCTGCTGCCCAATGTCTTCTTATGATATCTAAAATCGTCAAGACAGTACTGTTGAGCATGCCAATAATTTTGAAATGGGAGAGACAAGTAAGAGTTCTTCATTGAGGGGACTCAGTGTTTGGAATTCTCATTCCTTCAGCAGCTATTTTAAGATTTCATTCAAATTGGGATGAGTAGCTTGACCTATATAATCCCTCAGCCATGCAAAAATATATAGAAAAATATATTATTCTAAAGCTCTTTGTATCAAATGGAACTACAGAGTCCAAGTATGTCCAAGCAGCTGCTCACAGATTCCCTTTGTGTTATGTAGCATGAACATGTGTGAAGGTCCTAAAAGACAACCAAAGTAAGGGATTCAGGCTTCTAACCTCTCTGATCCCAACAAGATGCACAGAGTGACCACTTCCATGAAGCCCTACAGCCTTCCACTGCAGCCATAGCTTCATGTTAGGACCAGTAGCCATGCTGTGTGCCCGCAACTAACAACACCTGCACTCTGATTCAGTGGAACAGAGTCACATTGTATATCAGGGATTAATGCTACTTCAGCATGAACCTTCTGCTAAACAGTTCTTTTGTGGTCTTTCCACAATCTAGAGACGGGGACTACCTTCCTCCAGCCCACCTATGTCCATAGGTGGCGGGTATCATAGGCTGGGGGAGGCTTTGCCTTCCCAGCAGCCAAGAGTGTCCCCGCCCACATTTTGCCCCCAGGCCACTCCCCCTTCCTGCTTCTGCTCAGTTTGGCTCCAGTCTCCCTGTGGGGTGGCCCCGGCTAGGGCCGTGCCACCTGCTCTTCTGGCGCTCTGCAGCAGGGGCCATAGGGGGGCTGTGGCTGTGCCCCCCACTCTCTTGGTGCTCTAGGGATGGAAGTCTGCAGCCATGCCATCCACTCTGGGGCTGTGGGGGAGGCTGGGGACACTCCAGGGCGGCGGGCACTAGCCTGGGGCAGGGACCGGTGGCTGAAGTGGGGGGGCAGGGGGCTCTGGGCTCCAGCAGGGGGTCAGGGATGTGGAAGGGTTGGGGCCTTTGGCAGAAGGGGCGGTGCTGGGGGCTAGCCTCCCGCAGCAGTCGGTTCAAGTGCCGCCCATGGCTATGTCCACAGGATTATATTAGTGCAAGTTCATTGGATGAGTATTGCACTCTGTATGGACCAAAGAAGCTAACTGGTAAAGAACATTTTCAAAAGTTAAGGATTACAGCACAAATAATTAGTATTTAGACGTGATCAGAGATACAGGTGAAAAGAAAAGGTTACTTATTGCGACCGTGGTTCTTTGAGATGTGATGCAGACTTAGAAGTGTGTGTGCCCAGCATGCTGGAGCCAGAGACTTTTGCCTAGCAGTACCTGTAGAAGTGAGGCTTTTGTGATTCATGGCTTAGCGGTACTTGCCAGTACCCCTTGGTTAAGTCTATTGTAGAGATGAACTGGGCACGTCCCAACTTTTCCAATAGCTCATCGGTACGTGGCATTGGATAGTTGTCCGGACGAGTTACAGCATTTAGCTTACGGTAGTCCACGCAAAAGCGTATTTCCCCATCTGGTTTGGGTACCAGAACCACTGGAGATGCCCAGGCACTGGTAGATGGGCGGATTATACCCATCTGTAGCATGTTCTGGATCTCCCGTTCTATAGCAGCTTGGGCATGAGGAGACACTCGGTAGGGTGGGGTTCTGATTGGGTGAGCATTACCTGTATCAATGGAGTGGTATGCCCGTTCAGTCCGTCCTGGGGTGGCTGAGAACAATGGGGCGAAGCTAGTGCACAGCTCCTTGATTTGTTGCCGCTGCAGACGTTCCAGGGTGGTTGAGAGGTTGACCTCTTCCACGCCACCGTCTTTTTTCCCGTCGTAGTAGACACCGTCAGGCCACTCAGCATCATCTCCCTGGACTGTAAACTGACAAACCTGTAAGTCTCTGGAATAGAAAGGCTTGAGAGAATTAACATGGTACACTTTAGGCTTTAGTGAGGAATTGGGAAATGCTATGAGGTAGTTTACAGCTCCCAGGCGCTCTTGGACCGTGAATGGCCCTTCCCATGATGCTTCCATCTTATGGGCCTGTTGCGCCTTCAAGACCATAACCTGGTCTCCTACCTTGAAGGAACGTTCTCTGGCATGTCTGTCATACCAGGCCTTTTGCTCTTCTTGAGCATCCTTTAGGTTCTCTCTAGCAAGGGCTAAAGAGTGTCGGAGGGTGCTTTGTAGGTTGCTTACAAAGTCCAGAATGTTAGTTCCTGGAGAAGGCGTAAACCCCTCCCATTGCTGCTTCACCAACTGTAATGGCCCCTTAACCTCGTGACCATACACAAGTTCAAATGGTGAAAACCCTAAACTGGGATGTGGTACAGCCCTGTAGGCAAACAGCAACTGCTGCAACACTAGGTCCCAATTATTGGAGAATTCGTTGATGAATTTTCGTATCATGGCCCCCAAAGTTCCATTGAACCTTTCCACCAGGCCATTGGTTTGATGGTGGTACGGGGTGGCAACCAAGTGATTCACCCCATGAGTTTCCCACAGTTTTTCCATGGTCCCTGCCAGGAAATTAGACCCTGAATCTGTAAGGATGTCAGAGGGCCAACCTACCCTGGCAAAGATGTCTGTTAGGGCCAGGCACACAGTGTTAGCCCTGGTGTTGCCTAGAGCTACTGCTTCTGGCCATCGGGTAGCAAAGTCCACTAAAGTCAGTACGTACTGCTTTCCTCTGGGCGTCTTTTTTGGGAAAGGGCCCAGAATATCCACAGCTACTTGCTGAAATGGGACCTCAATTATGGGGAGTGGCTGGAGAGGGGCCTTGACCTGGTCTTGAGGCTTTCCCACTCTTTGGCATACCTCACAAGACCGGACATACTTGGCAACGTCCTTGCCCATCCCCTCCCAGTGGAAGGACTTCCCCAACCGGTCCTTGGTTCGGTTCACCCCAGCATGGCCACTGGGATGATCATGGGCTAAGCTTAAGAGCTTCCCCCGGTACTTAGTTGGAACCACCAACTGTTTTTGCGGCTGCCATTCTTCCCGGTGTCCACCAGAAAGAATTTCCTTGTACAAAAGTCCTTGGTCTATAACAAACCGGGATCGATTAGAAGAGCTGAGAGGCGGTGGGGTGCTCCGTGCCGCCGCCCAAGCTTTCTGTAGGCTGTCATCTGCTTCCTGCTCAGCCTGGAACTGTTCCCTTGAGGCTGGGGTCACCAGTTCTTTCTCAGACTGTGGACTTGGGCTTGGTCCCTCTGGAAGCGATGTAGGTGATGGGGTTGTTTCCGTTGCTGGTGTACCGCTCTCCGCTGGTGCACCTGAGGGTATTTCAGGCTCTGGCTGAGCCTTTTGGGTATGGCTGTCTTGTGCTTCTGCCAGTTTTGGCTCGCTGGCGCCCTCTGGCGTTGAGTTTGAAGATGGGGTTGCACTTGCTGGTGCTGGTTGCTGTTCCAGTTCCGGGCCTGGGACTGGAGATGCTGTGGCTGTTTCAGTGGTAGGCATGGAATCCGGGTCCACTACCTCTGTCTGGGTCTCTGGTAACACAGACGGGGCCTCTGTGGACGGTTCAGGAACAGGAATGGGTCTGGAAGCTTGCCTGGTTTGGCTACGTGTAACCATTCCCACTCTCTTGGCCCGCCTCACCTGGTTGGCCAAGTCTTCCCCCAGTAGCATGGGGATAGGATAATTGTCATAGACTGCAAAAGTCCACATTCCTGACCAGCCTTTGTACTGGACAGGCAGTTGAGCTGTAGGCAAGTCTACAGCTTGTGACATGAAGGGGTAAATTGTAACTTTGGCCTTTGGGTTGATGAATTTGGGGTCAACGAAGGATTGGTGGATAGCTGACACTTGTGCCCCCGTGTCTCTCCACGCAGTAACCTTCTTTCCGCCCACTCTCAAATTTTCCCTTCGCTCCAAGGGTATTTGAGAGGCATCCGGGCCTGGGGATCTTTGGTGTGATGGTGGTGTAATGAATTGCACTCGCATGGTGTTCTTGGGACAGTTGGCCTTGATATGTCCCAGTTCATTACACTTAAAGCATCTTCCATCTGATGGGTCACTGGGCCGAGGTGAGTTACTGGAGACTGGTGAGGTTGAAGGGTAGGGTATCTGTGGCTTTACTTGGGTGGTATGTGGGGTCTTTGGCTGTCCTCGGTGGTAGGGTTTATGGTCTGTGTGCCCCCTGGGGTAATCGTTCCCCTTGACAGTAGCTTTTTTGCTTTCTGCCAGTTCCATCCATTTGGCTCCAATCTCCCCCGCCTCAGCGATATTCTTGGGGTTTCCATCTTGTATGTACCGCGTGATGTCTTCAGGAACACCATCCAAGAACTGCTCCATTTGTATGAGGAGGTTCAGTTCTTCCAAGGTTTGAATGTTGTTTCCTGTTAGCCAGGCCTCATAGTTTTTTGCAATGTAGTAGGCGTGTTTGGGAAATGACACCTCGGGTTTCCACTTTTGGGTTCTGAAGCGCCGACGGGCATGATCTGGGGTTATCCCCATCCTGTATCTGGCCTTGGTTAGAAAAAGTTTATAGTCATTCATTTGGTGCTTAGGCATTTCAGCTGCCACCTCTGCTAAAGGTCCACTGAGCTGTGACCTCAATTCTACCATGTACTGGTCTTCGGGAATGCTGTACCCAAGACAGGCTCTTTCAAAATTTTCCAAGAAGGCCTCGGTGTCATCACCTGCCTTGTAGGTGGGAAATTTCCTGTGCTGTGGAGCAATATTTGGCGCCGGGTTGTTAGGGTTGGCTGGCACAGGCAGCCCAGCTTTTGCCAAGTCCAGTTCATGTTTTCTCTGTTTTTCCTTCTCTTCATTCTCTTTTTGTTGTTTTTCCATTTCTCGGTGGTGGTTTTCCATTTCTCGGCGGTGGGCCACCTCTTCTTCTTCTAGTTTTCTTCTGTGTGCTGCCTCCTTGGCTGCCTCTTTGGCTGCCTGTTCTCTTTGGTAGGCTGCCTGTTCTCTTTGGTAGGCTGCCTCTTTGATCTGTTCTTCTCTTTCTTTCATCTCCATCTCTTTTTGTTTTATTTCCAGTTGCTGTTTGTGTTTTTCCATCTCTCGCCTGTGTTCAGCTTCTTTGATTTGTTCTTCGGCGTCAATTTTTGCCTTAGAAGTCATGGTTCCTGTTTTCTTGTGTTGGGGTGCCCTCCGGTGTTTATCTTCTGAACTGCAGGTTCTGTTGCCTCCTGAAGTCTGCCTAGCAACAGTGCTTTTTTCCTTTTCTCTTTCTAGCTAATGTTCAATGAAGGGAAACCAGAAAAACCACTTTATTTGCATGCCTATAAGTGCTGGTACTTGACTCCTAATGGGAGGGCTATTGTGTGACAAAAGACTGTTAATAGTCCTTAACGACTTCTGCTTAACATGCAAGCCACAAACTGCCAGAGAGAGCAGAAAAAAAATATTTCTCTCTGGTTCCCTTTTAAAACCAAACTGTTTCTCTCTGCTAAAAAGCCCTTAGCAGAGAAACGAAAAATATAATATTTCTACTGGCTTCTGGATTCTGTCTATCTCCCACCAGCTGCCGCCATGTAATAACCTTAGTCCCAGATTTGGACCTTAGCGTCCAAAATATGGGGGTTAGCATGAAAACCTCCAAGCTTAGTTACCAGCTTGGACCTGGTACCTGCTGCCACCACCCAAAAAATTAGAGTGTTTTGGGGCACTCTGGTCCCCCTGAAAAACCTTTCCTGGGGACCCCAAGACCCAAATCCCTTGAGTCTCACAACAAAGGGAAATAATCCTTTTTCCCTTCCCCCCTCCAGGTGCTCCTGGAGAGATACACAGACACAAGTTCTGTGAATCCAAACAGAGTGAATCTCCCTCTCTGTTCCCAATCCTGGAAACAAAAAGTACTTTCCTATTCCCCCAGAGGGAATGCAAAGTCAGGCTAGCAATCCAACACACAAATCTCCCCGATTCCTTCCTCCCACCAATTCCCTGGTGAGTACAGACTCAATTTCCCTGAAGTAAAGAAAAACTCCAACAGGTCTTAAAAGAAAGCTTTATATAAAAAAAGAAAGAAAAAATACAAATAGTCTCTCTGTATTAAGATGACACAATACAGGGCAATTTCTTAAAAGAATATTGAATAAACAGCCTTATTCAAAAAGAATACAAATCAAAGCACTCCAGCACTTATATTCATGCAAATACCAAAGAAAAGAAACCATAGAACTTACTATCTGATCTCTTTGTCCTTACACTTAGAAACAGAAGACTAGAAAGTAGAAACTACTTCTCCAAAGCTCAGAGAAGGCAGGCAGCCAGAAAAACAAAGACAAAGACACTCAATTCCCTCCACCCAAAGTTGAAAAAATCCGGTTTCCTGATTGGTCCTCTGGTCAGGTGCTTCAGGTGAAAGAGACATTAACCCTTAGCTATCTGTTTATGACAATGGCTGTGTCTCATCCCCTGGCTGTATGTGGTGGCCCTGCTCCAGCACTCTCCCCTCAGTTCCTTTACAAAGAAAGCCCATTAGAGGAGACTCTGATGCAGAAGGGATGGAGAGAGGGTCATGGAATACATGTCTGCATCACATCTCGAAGAACCAGAGCTACAATAAGTAATCATTTCTTCTTGGAACAAATGCAAGCGTATTCCATTTAGATGAATCGTGAAGAGTACTCCAGTCTAGAGGCAGGGTTTGGAGTCTACTGCAATAGGGATCTCAGGACTGCCCTTCCGATGCCTGTATTCACTCTAGAAGATGTGTTAATAGCATAATGGTCTGTAAATATTTGTATGGACAATCACATGGTCACTCTGCATATGTCCACTATGGAAATGCTATTGACATCACTTGCAACCTTGTAGAGCGAGCCTGTATTTGCTGAGGAGGTGTAGCAGAAGCTCTTTCATATGCAGTCTTGATACAGGATGTGATCCATCTAGAGATGGTCTGTGCAGAGACCGCTTGCCTCTTGTAGTCTGCATATAACATGAACAGGTGCAGTGAAGCATGAGGTGGTTTAGTTCTGTCTAGATAAAAGGCTAGACATTGCCTGACAACCAGGGTATGGAGATGCTGTTCCTCCAGGAAAGAGTGCAGCTTAGGGAAAAATACAGGTAAATACACCTCCTGATTCAGATGAAACTGAGAGACCATCTTGGACAAAAACTTTAGGTGTGGTTGCAGCATCACCTTGTCCTTGGAGAACTGAGTGTAAGGTGGCTCAGCCATGAGAGTCTTCAACTTACACACCCTTCTTGCTGAAGTGATGGCTATCAGGAATTCAGTTTTCTGAGATAGGAGGGGCAGTGGACAGGACACAAAGGGCTCAGATGTAGGACCAGAATCATGTTTAGGTTTCACAAGGAAATCAGTTCTTGGCTCATAGGATGTAAGTGGAGAAGCCCTTTCAGAAATCTCATCATCGCGGCGTTGGAAAAAACTGGCTTCCCTTGAATAGGGGGATGAAACACTGATATTGCTGCCAAAGGCACTCTTAGTGAACTGAACACAAGGCCTGGTTTCTGAAGATGTAACAGGTACTCCAAGATGTGCTGGATGGAAACCCATGTGAGTCCTACAGGCCAAGGACCACACTGAGAATCTCTTCCATTTCACCAAGTAGGCAGTCCTGGTGGAGGACTTCCTACTGTTGAGTAGGACTTGTTGGACAATCTCCAACCACTGCTCATTCTCTTCATTCAGCCAGGCAACAACCTGCCATAAGATGTAGGGAGCTAACTGCAGGATGGAGGTTGAGGCTGTGGTTCTCAGTGAGCAGAGCAGGATGGAGGGAAAGTTTAATGAGAGGTTGAATTGACAGAGCAAGGAGATCTGAGTCCCAGCACTGTCTTGGCCAAGCTGGAGCAACAAGAATGAAATTGGCTTGATCTGCCTTGAGCTTGACAGTGACCTGAGCAATAACCAGAAGAGGTGGAAAGGTGTACAGAAGAGACGATTGCCAGTGGCAGAGGAAGATGTCGGAGGGGGAGCTCAGACTGAGGCCCCCTCGACAGCAGAATAGTCAATACTTTCTATTTTTCCTCATTGCAAAGAGATCCTGGAGGACACTCTCCTTCTGGACCACCTGGGGCTCAGGAAGAAGACACTGCTGAGTTGGTCCACCGGATGATTTTGCACCCTCAAGAAATGGACTGCTACAGGAGTGATGTCTATTTCAATGCAAAATTGCCACAGGTTGATCATCTCCAGGCAGAGTAACCTGGAATGTGCCCCCCCACACTTGTTTGTTCACATACATTTGTTCACATTGGGGTAGTATTGTCAATGAATATGTGAACCACTGTGTGTCTGATGTGGTCCTGGATGGTACAACATGCATTGTGAATGCACCAAATTCCCCACACATTGATGTGGAGTGAGGCTTCCTGTTCCGACCCCAGGCCCTGCACCATCAATGAATCCACAGGCAGATAGTCATGGAGAGCTGAGATTGCAGACTGAGGCAGAGCTGTTGAATTACCTGGAAGCAGTCGGTTGGCAGGTAAACCCTTCCTCATGGAATATAACAGGACCTCAATTAACTTGATTTTTTGAGCGGAAGCCAAGGTTGACTTTGTGGTGTTTACAATGAATCCCAGACAGTTGAGCAAATGTAACATGGTGTCAATGTGGGCGAGATCCTCGTCTCTGGAGCCGCCCTTCAGTAACCAGTCATTAAGGTACAGGAAGATGTGGATTCCCTTTCTCCTGAGATATGCCAAGAGCACTGCCATGCATTTGGTGAAGACTTGGGGGGAAGAAGAGAGGCCCAATGGGAGAACCATATGCTGAAAGCGGTGTTCTGCTACCACAAAATGAAACTTCCTGTCTCTCAGTAGAATTGCCATATGAAAGTAAGCATCCAGAGCAGCGAACCAGTCATTCTGAGACAGTGTGGGGAAGACAGCCGATAGTGACCATGCAGAATCTTATATACTTGATTAATTTGTTGAAGCTGCGAAGATCAAGAATGGGTCTCATCCTGCCCTTGGATTTTGGTATCAGGAAGTACTGGGAGTAAAAGCCGTGGCCCTGGTGTTCCAGTGGAACTTTCTCCACTGCTCCCAACTTCAACAGAGAGCTAATCTGCTTGATGAGCAATGTGTCGTGAGAAGCGTCTCCTAAGAGGGATGGGGTGGAGGTGGGAAGGGGCCATGGTGAGGTACTGGATTGTGTAGCTCAATCTGACAGTGTCCAGCTATCAGAGGTAAATTGAATCCTAAGCATTGCAAAAGTGGACCAGCTTTTCCCTAAAGGGATGAGGGCATAGAGAGGGTGGAGTAATGACTGGATCAGTGCTCTGGACTAAGAAGTCAAAGTGGGTACTTAGACATCACTGAAGAAGGGTGTGTGGAATGTCCAAAGCATGAGCACAACTACTTCCCCTTGTGGGATCTATCCCTCTTTCTACAGTGGTCCCTCTGTACTGGGGGGAAAGGTTGCACAAAAAATCTGCGGGTGATACAGTTGCTGTAGCTGTGCCCCATAGTGGCATCTTTAGGCGGCTGGCTCACAGACTCTCATGGACCTCAAAGTAGCATTGGAATCCTTGAAGAAGTTCAAAGTGTCATCAGTCTTGTCTGAGAACAAGACTTGGCCATCAAAGGGCAAGTCTTCAATGTCCTACTGGATATCCAAAACAATCCCAGAGTTTTTCAGCCAGGAAGCCTTCCTCATAGTTACTACTGAGGCCACGACCCTGGCCAAGGTGTCTGCAATGTCAAGGGCAGACTGCAAGGACATTTGGCCACCAAACAGCCTTCCACAATGAATGCCCAAAATTTCTTGCGTGAGGCCTTGGGAAACTGGTCCTTGAATTCAGGCATGACTAGCCAGTTGAGGAAAGCATTCTTGGACAGCAAAGCTTGTTGATTTTCGATCCTCATCTGTAGGTATGATGAGGAATAGATCTTCCTGCCTAGAAGTTCCAACCACTTGGAGTCTCTCTCCTTGGGGGTAGACTTGAACCTATCATGCCAGGCCCTGTTGTTTACTGCTATTATGGTCAGGGAATTCAGGGCTGGGTGCGAATAGAACCCTCAAATCCCTGCATGGGAACAAAATAGTGCTTTCCCATGCACTTAGCCACTCATGGTACTAAGGATGGTGTACTCCATAGGGCTCACACCCGGTTGAGGAATACATCGATCAGGGGAGGGGGCACGATCCAAGTTAGGAAGTAAAATGTAGGAAGTAAAATGTCACCAGTTTGTGTGTTCTCTCTTAGAGAAACACCGCTTGGATTCCCAGGGATTCAGCTATGTGGCATAAATGTCCTGGGACACCTTAAAATCCTCCAGAATAGAAGGGGAGGACAAATCAGGCAGCATGACATAATCTGGCAATGAGGATGAGGGTCTCAGGTGAACCACAACCAGCTCTCACTCCCAGGAAGATGTACCTGAGAGGGAGGACTCTGGTGGCTCTGGAGAGAGGAAGACTACTGATGCCTGAGCTTGTGGTTGATCAGCAGCCACCACCATTGACCTGGTGGGTGACCTCGGCTGTTCTGCAGACTAAATAAGTCCAGTTTCATTGGCCTCTCCTCATAAGTCATATATCCCAACCCATTAATCATTTTCATTGCCCTCCACTGGACTCTCTCCAATTTGTCCACATCCTTTCTGTAGTTGAGGGCCCAAAACTGGATACAGTACTCCAGATGTAGCCTCATCAGTGACACATAGAGGGGAATAATCACTTCCCTCAATCTACTGGCAATGCTCCCACAAATGTAGCCCAATATAACATTAGCCTTCTTGGTAACAAGGGCACACTGTTGTCCCATATCCAGTTCTTGTCCATTGTAATCCCCTCATCTTTTTCTACACAACTGCCGCTTAGCCAGTCAGTCTTCAGCCTGTAGCAGTGCATGGAATTCATTCTGATACCAGCGTCATTGCCTCATAAGGAGGGTAATGGTGCCAACAGACATGAGGGTTCAGCGTTTCACTCCATCAGAGAGGCCGTATGTGGTGCAGCCCTGGGAAAGTCCTGGATGAATGGTGAGGTCAGGACCAAAAGGCAGAGGAAGTATGTGGCTGACTGGTACATGGAAGACATGGAAACAATCAGTACCAGCATCTTCATCATTGGTACCAGACTCAATGAACACCTGGAGGCCAGAACCGATGTCAACATTGTAGGGGTTTTTCCCTTCCCATTCAGTACTGGGGAAGGGTCAGAGATTACTGAGCCATCCCATGTACTGGAACCAGTACTGGGCCAGTCTGCCCTTTTCCTGAGAGAGGTAGAGTAGTAGCCCTGTGAGCTGCAGCAGTCCTGATTGATCTTATCAGACCTCTTCCTAAGAGCAACGATGGAGAATGGCTCCTCCAGCTCTTCAGACAGGTGCCTGCCCTGGAATGAGAGGTTGCAGCGTTCTCCAAGGCCAAGGGCAATTTTTGGCCCAAGAAGGGCCTTGATACCGGATCAGGATGCCTGGCCTGTTCAAGCAGATGCTGCTTGAGGCAAAGGTTCCGTGCCATCTGAGTCCACTTCCTGGACAATCTACAGATCAAACAACACTCTATAAAAGGTGAGCCTTGCAGAGATAAAGCAAGCACCATATGTGGAGGTTGCTGTTGGGGATCACCCCTCCACAAGAAGGATAAAGTTTAAACTATCTATCTGGTAACTACCATTAGACACTATTTAGCAACTAATACTGTCTACTGATTATTACTGACACTACTCTATACAATAAAATAGGCTAAGACTAAATTTGAGGTTGTGAGACTACAAACACAGAGGTCCAACTCCAGCCACAGGCTGACAAAAGGAATTGAGGGGGGTCAGGGAGGCGCCACCTCTTATAGTCAGGGAAGGGGCCACAGCCACGAGGAATGAGCACCACCCCTCTACAGGTACTGCTAGGCAAAAGTCTCTAGCTCTGGCCCATGGAGCATGCGCACACCTATGTGAAATACACGTCTGCATCTTCTTGAAGAAGAATTTTTTACTGTGATGTCTTCGCAATTATTGTTAGATTCAAGAGAACATTTGCCTGTCTTCATTCTCCACCCACCGTCCAGCAAAGTACCTTATGCAATGCTGTTGCAATGCCACCTACAGGAATTGGGAAGCAAAAAGATTATCGACTACATCCACCACTTCACCCACCGATATACAAAACCTTTATCCCTTGCCATCAAGTCCTTCCCCATATTATGGTGAAGTACTTATTAGAGGAAAGGAAGATTAGAAACAATGGGGCAGAGGACATGATTATGAAAGTTACAATTACCAATAATTTATCCCTTCCATATTGGTCTTTCCCCATCAGAGGAGCTTAAATGATGCTGATGTACAGAACAGCAAGAGAACAGGTGGCTTATCAATACTGTATTGCCTGCTGAAAATGGCTGCTAAAAGGTGTATCTCCAAAGGAGAGCAGATCCAGCATGAAATGGGTATTGATCCTGAAAATCTGACCAAATGGTTCTTATTGTCCACAAATACTGATGGCAAGATACCATACCAGTGTGACGGTCAATCGTTTCACCCTCTCTTTCATGGTAGATGGATTGAAAATATCACAATGTAAGGCACTTAACAGAGCAGAATGGCATGGGAGAAGATGATTGTGACAAATTCAATTACAACCTTCCCCAGCCAATGCACAGTATTATTGTTCATTACTATGATGGATCCTGTTATTGCTACAACACTGGAGATAGACCCAAGCATAGTTTTCTAATGATGACTAATGCAATGATGATAACACATCCTGTTCCTGAGGTCTATTGTGTGAGAAGCTCATTACTGATAAGAGTCTAGCACCCTTTCTTTTGCAACCTTGTTTGGGAGCATGTTGCTTCTCAGGGTACCCAGGACTGTGAGTCACTTTACAAGAGTGATGCTAATTACATCTCTTGGGATTATGTTGCAGCATTCTGTACAGGGGTGTTTTAGCCTAGCATAAATTGTTGATTTTTTGGACTTTACTCAAAGTGTGAAGAATTGCTAGCTTCTCGCTTAAATTTCAAAGTTTTACTCATTGTGTCTTTTTAATCTAGATTATGCATTGTCCTATATTCACTGGAAATAAATACTATCTTGTCACTGAAATAACTGAGTTTCTCACTAGATTAACCTCCTGAAGTAACGAAAATTACTATGGAACAGACCAGCTAGTCCTGTTTTCAGAACCAAATGGAAAGAAATAAGGGTAAGGCTAGAGAGGGATGGAAAGTTTTAACTGCAATCCATTAAAAACAGATACTTGTAGGCTGTGTTCAGATTTTAGTGCTACAACTCAAATAGTCAGAAAATAATTTGTTTTATTATACATACTGCTCTGCAATGGCCTGAGCACCCACATACTCCACAGACAGAAAGGGAACTCTGGAACACAAGATTTACTATGCCTCATCAGACCACTGCTCCATCAAGTAAGAAGGGAGTCTGGGGAAAAAGCAGCCTGGAGGCCAGGATGGGATGCTGAAACAGGGAATAGGGATGGAGGAAAGAGGTAGAAGCCCAGCGACGAGGAGAGGCAGAATGGGCTAGGGATGGAACAGAGGAGCAAAGGCGAGGTGGGTCTGGCCATGGGAAGCCATGGAGAAGCCATGAAGTGCTTGAAGGCAGAATTCGAGAGACAATGCCAAGATGGAATGGAAGATGGCAAGCAGAGAAGAGGCTGAAGCAAACACAAAAAAAGCAATGGCTACCACAGCCAACTGGAGGACTTCATTTCTTTCTTCTGAGAAAGGCTGTTACAGTTAATGCCAAAGAATGTAGTGAAAGTAACTTTCTTAATTTGCTTATGGACGTTTCGCTATTACTCTCAACATGAACAATTTGGAGATGAAGATGTGATTAAAACATTTTAAACACTCCCTCACAACCTTTGAACCAAAAGACAAGCAGAGCAAAAAGTGTTTTTTCAGCAGTGAGACTGGGCTATTCTTTGATGGGGATACAGTCAGCTTAGCACACATGTGAAGAATTTGAAAGTTTTTAGAATCAAGTGATAGAGTAGGCAGATAGTGCCAAAAAGAGATCTCTATTTGGCACAAATGTATTTGCTTTTCTAAAACAGCTTATGGCACTGGGAAAAACAAGTGAATCTTTCAAGTGTTGAGATTTTTCTTCACCTTAGACAATTGTCTTAACCGGAATACAATTTATATGAAAAACATGTAGGCAAAAAGAAATCTAAATTTATAGCAAGTTAAATGGACATCAAGTCTAAGTCAAAATATTAAGCTATGTGGCCAATACTGATCACGTGTTTGTTTTCTCTCTCCTGCTCTTCCCAGGGGCAGAATTGTATGTGCAGTAGAGCATTTTAATTTGGTAAGGTTTTGTTTTTAAAACATGTACACTCTACTATGGGTTTGTTAGAGAAGGTACAGTCAAAAGAAGTGCTCCTTGCACTTGTTAGAACAAAAGGTTTGTGTTGGTCATTGGTTCCACAATCTTGGGCTGGCCCCTGAGAAAATTCTCTCTACTATGGAAACAAGTTTGAGAAAAGGTGAAGATGGGTCACCAGCTCAGTCAAATACCTATTAATTAGCTATGGGCCTGCTCGGATACTGACCAATGACTAAAGTATGTGAGCCAGTTAACTTAGATGTGCAGCTATACACACCACCACCCACTTAAGGCTCATTACTATGTACTAATAGCAAGGCAAGCACAACTTCACACAGTATGAAAGGCTTCCAGAATTGCCTAGGCCCTCTCACTACTGTCAGCATGGCTACTGCTGCTGCTACCACTGGCCCCAAAAGAAAGCCAGACTGACTGAGGGGAAATAGACATTCTCTACCACTGAGGGTCTATAAATTAAAAGGAAACTGGAGGCTACAGCAAGAAACTCAGTTCCTACCAGAAGGTCAGAATTTGGCAAATTGCTATAGAAGTAAATACTTTGAGGGATCACAGAAGCCTACTGAGGATTTAGAAAGAAGATAGAGACTCAAAAGAGATATGCTAAAATATAAGCCTGCTGACTGGCAACTAGTTAGCCAGGGTGAGTGAGGGCACATTAGCAAACAGGCATGGGTGGCTTATATTATTTCCACTGTGGTATGACTGGAGATTAGGGATCATGATACAACACAGCTGAGCAGAAAAAAAACACAATTTAAGTGTTCTATGTCTTCACGCTGGAACACCACATGTAGTCATGTAGACATATTGTAACTATATGTACTTTGCTACCACATGCCTCTATGTTATCTCCTTCTTTTACACAGTCCCCCATAATCATAGCACCAATACCTCTGGGGATGGGATACATCCAGAAGTATCATTATAATCTCAATCACCAACATTCCTCCATCAGAGCTATCACATGGTCTCTGCTCTAGCCATAGTGTTTGGGGCCATTGTCCAACAGGTGTGTTTGAACATGACCAAATATCTGTTCATAGCCAATGGTGTTCTATATCTATGCAAAGTCCTGTATCTATGTTCTATATCTATGCAAAGTCCTCATTACCTGTAGGTATGGGATGAATAGTATTGTTTCAGGAACAAGCAAACCTGGCTATCCACTCAGATTCATTGTCCATCTATTCAGAGAGCGGATACTAGAAAGTGGCCAGTACCAGACCATTCAGAAGAAGGTACAAGAAGCACTGTAAGGTTTTCCCCAGGGGAAGTTTCTTCCTAACCCTGCCTGTCAGAAGTCAGAAGCGTGATCATGTATATGTGTTCTACTCTTTTAAAAATGCTATGAAATGTAACAGTGGATGACTACGTAAATGACTAATTCTATTTTCTTAATCCTACTAAGCTCTTGGCCTTAATGATACTTCTGGCAATCAGTTCCACAGTTAATTTTACATAGCAGATAGTTATTTCCATATGATGTCTCTAAAAGGATAGGTATGTGGGTCTTCAGTGTTTAACACTTACACTGCATCAGGAAACTATTGGCACTGCTGCAGTGTGTTCACTGTTCACTAAAGCCAAAACTTGCCTCTAATTTTGGGCACTGCATTGTGTTTGTGCTTGATGTAACAATTTGATTTTCACCTCAAGTTAACAGGAGCTGCTGGTTTTCAGCACCTCAGAAAATTCAATCCAAATGTGTTTCAAGTAACCCAGTTTTGGTGCATAGAAATAATATCCATTTGTGAAAGTTTTTGGTCCCAGGTTATTTGTGCAAGGCAATGATTTTCTCCCAACAAACAGTACAAAACCTGTATTTTTTTATGGCATTGACATTAGCTGCCAATATTTATCCCTTGGATGCCTTGATTAATAACATCACTGTAAGATAGCATTTGATATTTCAAGGATGCTTTTCTGTGCTGATAAGTGACAGCTTAAAGTCTCCACTCAGCAGCACAGCACCCTCCCAGAGCTGTGTAGTCAGAGATTGGGGTAATCACACAGCAGAGTCAGAATTCATCTCCCCAGATATTCCTATGTAGCAGGATACTTGAGTACTGCCCCAAGCATGAGGATATATGCAACTGAAAGTATATTGACTAGTTTTGAGGATAGCATTGTGATACTGATCTTTATATTGTGAGGTTACTGCCTGGTGACTACCAAGTGATGTCTCAAATTGCTCTCTGGAAGGAGCCCATAGTCCAGCAGATGCTCCATAGTCATGACTTCTCAGGGCCCTTCCATCTCCTCAGAGACAATGGGCTTTTGGCCAAATACATACTTCAGAAACATGTGCTTGTCTGTTAGCGCTAGAAAGACAATATGCTGCCTATGTCGTACTTCCTAATATCTCATTTGCCTCTGATTAGTCAGGTTCATTAGTTCTGCCTGTGCATCAGGCATCTAGACTTCCAGTTCCCACTATATGTTCATCCCAGGAGCTGCCCTTTCACCATGAGAGGAGAGTCCAAACCATATACACCTTGTAGATACCAATACACAATTATCACAACTAGCAGCAAACATCAGTTTTGAGCATGCACCAGTTCATGAATATACGTACACAGGGGCACCTAACCTGTCCTCTTGAAAAGTGTGCTTACATTCAGAGTCATTCTTAGGCAAACAAGCTCTGAACAATCCCTTAATTGTTCTGTACCTATGTTTCCCCATCTGCAAAATAATTAGTCTTTGCTTTAGAAAGCACTTTAAGAACTTTTCATCTGAGGATCTATATAAACACATAATATTAATGTTATGCTCTCCTAAGTTTGCAGTCTGAAAAAAAAAACTGGGTTAAACTTTTCAAGCTCTACTTAAATGCTTGTTATTTTCATTGACAAAGAACCATTTTACAATTAAAGTCTTTTCCACCGTCAACTCAGAATGGTTCTTCTTTTTGTTTCCATTTATTTTAATTTATAAATTACTCAAAAGGTGAAGAGAGTAGTGATAACGTACATCAAGATATTCAGAGGAAATGTCATACAGTATTACTCATATTGGTCTTTTTATACACTTACAAGCATAACAAATATGTTCTTGTTTTGCAGGTTTGCTAGGCTAGCTGCACTCATTATACTTAAAATTAGTGATGTTCTTCCTCTGAATATCTAAAATGTTTACAATGAATCAATTGCACTGATTGTGCCACAGACATCAGAAAGGGCTTACTCTTGGAACATTTTATTTCTCATACGAGGTCCTCATTAATTTTTGAATAATTGATATACTTTACTGTTTTGCTCCATGAATAACAAGTGCACTTTGGGCTCTTTTAAACTGGTCATCATTGATTATGAATCTCGGTCTTGATATTTTTCATATAGCTTTGTTTGAATAAACAGATACTATTTTTATTGTTTTCTTTATATTAATATTTAACACATTGGCAGTGAAGTGTATTTCTGGAGCCCAAGCGTTGGTCTCATTACAGAAACATCCCTTGTTGACCAACAGTATTTCATGACCAAAATTTGCATTGTCCTAAACAATTATTTTCAGCCTAGCACATGGAAAAGCAGCATTCAGCTGATTATGGTGATTAAGTAAAGCACAATTCTGTACTGGACATTCAAGGACCACTTTCATGGATTTTTAAATATTGCATATTACCTCAAATGCAAACAATATTACCACTGTAAAGTTATTTTTTCACTCGACCACTTGAGGTAGACATATCATCAGTGTCTTCATAATGGTGAAATCTGAGGTAGAGATTTTTTCCCTAAAGGAAATTGTCACCATTTGTTTAGTACAGTTCACTATAGCTAGGCTTGTTAAGTAACAATAGTAGTACAATTTCAGTCTTCTCTGTGAGAGATAACAGTGAAGCAATAAACTGTTTCAATTCCAATCAATGTTAGTGTTGCATGTTGATTGTCTTACCTGCCATTCCCTCCAAATCTGATGACAGCTCTACTTTGTTATGTTTAAGTAGGGGTCTTATCCTGCAAGGAGCTGAGACCCTAGGCTATTGATAGAGAGAGAAAGAGCATTCAGCACCTTGAAAAAATGTAAGCTCCCAAGGACTGAGGTGTGCCAAGTTCTATTTACAGCTATGGTACTGTATAAATAATTATATGCCAGATCCTGACATCTGTGCTTAGATTTACTCAATCCATATTCAGGGATTTTCCGGTCTTCAGCACCTTGTAAAGATCAGGCCCCTTATTTATTTTAGGTATTTACACACAAATTTGAAAGTTTTGCCATTACTGTACATTAGAAGCAGCATAATGCATGATGGGTGTCAGTAGAACATATTTACATAATTCAGTGGCAAAAAAACCCCACAAAACCCAATGTTAATGTAGAGTTAAGGTTGCTCGGTGGTATGTCATCCCCTTGCAGAACATTGAGTTGAAAACTTAAAAACAATTTTCTGAATACCAGGAAATGCAGAGTTAATTCTGCCCTCTTCCAGCCCTGCCCCAATATGCCCTGTTAACAGACATGCCTTTACTTTGTCAACCCCACAGTTGCTGAAATGCATGAGCTCTTCACATCCTTTTACAACCCAGCCGCTCTCACTCACAGGATTCCAGGTAACACTATTAAAAGATAAAAAGGAAAAAAAAAGTTACCCATGCCACCTTCCCTCTACCCTCTTTGAAGATGGTGGTTGTCATGCAATGAAGCTGGGGTGCACTGGCAGAGCTGAGGAGGTTCTATGCCTCCCTCACCTGACCCCCCCAATCTCACTCACCTCCATTGTCATCCATCCACCTTTATCCTTCTTTCCATAATCCTGATTCCCACTCGCTGCAGCTCCAAATCCCTCTCCCCCTCTTCCCTCATCCCCTAATACATATCTCCTTCCAGGAAGCATTCACATATCTAACTTTTCCCCAAAAAAGGTGATTACATTCCCTCCAAACAAAATTGCCACCCATGATTGACAAATTGGAGCAACCTCCAGCCACTTAATCCAAATCTCCTTTTATTGTAGGTGAGAAGTTGTGATTACTTTATCCTTAGTTATGTTAATTGAAGGGTGAATTCACAGCCATCATGAGGTCCTTGATTCATTCAGCCACTAGTATTTTTTAGTTTAATAGTACAAAGCAGCAGAACAAATCTGGCTGGGGGAGGTCTGGAACTTCTCAGTCAAGTCTTCCCAAATTTGGATCACTAGCCCTGCACCTACTCAGAGTAACCATCTGGATTCTAGAGCACTTACAGAGTCAACCATTAAAGCACTTAGTGGGAGTAGAAATCCTTTAGATTTTTTTTTGTGTGTATTGGCACATGCACAGTGTAAAAAAATGTACTTAAGAAAATAACATTCTCAGTTTGGGTCCCCTAAAATTTTAGTCAGTACCTGCACTATCTTGAGTAAAACTCAAATTAAGACCATTTTGGGCCATAGCTCATCTTTTCTAAAAATAGCTATTTTGTTTTAGGGCTTATATCTTTAGAACCCCTGATTCAAGTGACTCCACATTTGAGTCATTAACCATACCTGTCACACCAAAATTTCAAAGAAACCCAGCTGTGTCTGTCAATTTTAGAGGACTCAGAAAAGTCCACCTTTAAACATGTTATGATGCAACCTTAACTATAGTGGCGCTCCCACACCATTACAGTATAGCACATGTCACAGTTCAGGGCAACTACACCTGTACTGCCCCTCTGGTCCAGTGAGGGCTCCCAGTATTAGGCTTCCAGCTCGCTAATTGCCACCTCTCTTGGGCAGAGACAGAAATCTCTTTGCTTCCTGATAGATATTTCCAGGCTGCACAGCTCCCTGCCGATACTGTGAATCTCTTAGCAAAGTCAGCTGCCTAGACAGCCTGCTTTACTTTTCTCTGCAGAGACAGTAAACAGTGTAATTGCAACAGTTCAGTTACCACACAGCTCTTTCTAAGCAAGCACATTTATTTTTAAGGTAAAACGATTGCAGAGAAAAGATTAAAACAATAAAAGAACCTACACACATGTTAATAAGCCTAAAAGAGATCACCCCAACTCTAGCAAGGGCTCTGGTCAGTAAAAAGTCCTTCAAAGTGCTTCAGACTGGAAATAAGGTGTAAACTGACAGTGAGGGTAATTAACCAGTGAAACAATTTACCAAGGGTCATGGTGGATTATCTATCACTGACAACTTTAAAATCAAGATGGGGTGTTTTTCTAAAAAAGGTCTGCTCTGGGAAATAGTTTGGGAAAGTGCTACAGCCTGTGTAATGCAGGAGGTCCTACTAGATGATCAACATAGTCATAGAATCATAGAATATCAGGGTTGGAAGGGACCTCACAAGGTCATCTAGTCCAACCCCCCAAAATTAATTGGAGATATACCTAGCTCCTAGAACTGGAAGGGACCTCCAAACATCATTGAGTCCAGCTCCATGCCTTCACTAGGCAGGATCAAGTACTGGTTTTTGCTCCAGACCCTAAGTAGTCCCCCCAAGGGTTGAGCTCACAACCTGGAATTTAGCAGGTAAATGCTCAAACCACTTAGCTATCCCTCTTCAGACCTGGTATCTATGAATCTATGCATCCTTACCAAGGATTTTTCTGTGTCCTTCAGTGGTTTGCCTCAGAGCCTCTGAGTTATTCCTTTATGTTAGCTGGGCCTTTTGAATCTGGGAATAGAATAAAGTTCCTCTTCCCCAGGGGCAAAACACTTCAAAAGTTCAAGTCTGGAGCTAGGCATTTGCATTCCCCTTCTCCCAAGTATTTCCTAGGAAACCTCCTCAAGTAACAGTTCATGCTTTTCTTAGAAAACTATTTAAATGAGTACACGGAAGCTCAGAACGCAGCCCAAGGTTTACATTAGTCATGTCTCCTAGACAAAGTTACATACACTCCCACAATAGCACATGAACATTTGCATTTTTACTACAATGAGATCTTAAGATATTTAAACTTAATTTAATAAGGTTTAACTTAATTCAGTCAAGGATATTGCAGAAAATTGCCACACCTGTCACAAGCACCATTGGTATACCTGGTACCTAATAATCATTCAAGAAGCCAGGCTCCCTGCGTTCAAAGGCTTGCAATGTGAATAGATGAAATAAAGTCAAACGAGGAGAGAAAGAATGAATCACAAAAGCAAAACTGAACAGTAACATTCAAGTTGCATACACTGCAGAGAACATATCTAAACCTGGTACATAGCAGAGCTGGAATCTTACTGATTGAGCCCCAGAAAAGTACCATACAAACAAAACCACAGAGAGAATACTATGGCCATTTTATAATCTACACACTGACAAATTATTCCAAGCAAGGTAGTGATTTTAAAATCTGTTTCAGCTTTGTGCTGAAGATTTGACCCTAATGCTTTTAACGCTTGCTGTTCTGAAAAGATGATTCACAATTGTTCATCTACCAGTGCCTTACTCTATTATCTTGAGTATCAGAAGGGTAGCCATGTTAGTCTGTATCCACAAAAACAATGAGGAGTCCAGCGGCACCTTAAAGACTAACAGATTTATTTGGGCATAAGCTTTCATGGACAAAAAACCCAAAGTGCCCAAATAAATTTGTTAGTCTTTATAAGGTGCCACCGGACTCCTAGTTGTTTTTGTCCTGAATGCATACTTGTTTGCAGACAAGAATATACAGCTCAATTTCCAGAGCAGGTAGTATGTTCAAAGGGTGAAAATGACCCCTCGGGCACTGGGCCAGTATAAGATCTATATGTCTTTTAAGCCACATGTAAATTCTATTTTGAAAGCGTGAGGTATAAACTTTGTACTGCCCACTCTGCCCAGAGGTAACATTAACCCTAGAACACTTGCTGGAGCATTCTCTCCCATATTTATTATTTGTGCCAAGAACTCTTCTTTCCTAAAACCGAAGGACAAGTTCTTCATACCACATATGATTTTTGCAGCTGTACTATATTAAGGGGGAATCAGGAGGTGCTTAGCACCTCTCAGGATATGGCCCTAAATTTTATTTCAACCTCTCTTAGAGTATTTGTGTTTCACTTTCCTATCTGCAAAATTGGGACAACAACATATCCCTTCCTAAGCGGGTACTGAGAGGCTTCATTCATTGTATTTTTGACATTCTATGATGAAAGGCACTGTGCATCAGGATTGAAAACCATCTAGAAAATCTTAGAATGGACAACCAAAACATGGTGATGGAAATCAGACTCGGTAGTAGAAACACTCTTTATATAAAATTGATTAGATGGAAAAATGGGTAGCACCAAATACTCTGTTCACGTACAACAGGGACCAAGAGTCTGTGTTCCTCAACTAGATAGTGTTGTTTACTTACCACCTCCAAAGTTGTGTACATCAGGGTAACTGCGGCATGAAATCAGAATTTGGAATGAAATCTGGGAATGCTAACCTTAAGGTCAGGAGTGAGAGTAAAGGAAAAACGGCTGCTGAAAATCAGAGTGGAAGAAAGACCCTGACATTTGCTAACACAGAGAAGCAGAGAAAAAGCCAGCCTAGACAAAATTTGTTACCAGGAGCTGCACAGTGACAGGATAGAGGTCTAAACAACTCCATCTGGATCCACTTAGGCATTAGAGAATCCGATCCTAATTCTGCACTTAGTCCACAATGAATTCAGAGCAACTTGGGGATGAGGGAGCAAAGGTGGCTTTATGTTAGGGTTCTGTCCCTGATCCTGTGATCTGTCAGGGGCTGACTGGTCTATTCAGTAAGTTAGAGAAGCCACTGGACTATGGTAAGCAGTCATTCTAACTCACAACAATTTTCCTCTGGTTAATGGTCAATATAATGGTGATGGGTGTGCAACCAAGCCTCCTATGCTAAAGGGAATCCACTGACTGGTTAAACCAGCTAACCTAAATGGGCCAGTGATCTGGCCTTCATACTGCTGATCATAAGTAGAATTCAACAGGCCTATATAACCCTGTTGTATAAGAGTAGGCAAGGATGAGATCAAATAGAAGAGGAGACAATAAAAGTTAGGCTTGTGCACCTCTGTAGCTGATATAGCTGATGTAATGCATCATCCCTCCTGTAGGGACAGGAGCATTTTCTACACTACCTTGGACATTGCAAACCACTTCATTTTTAGAGTCACATTTTGCTGGTAGTACAGCAAGTCAAAGTTTTCCCCATGAATTTTTCATATTTCTAATGATCAAACTGACAAACCATTTTTATTTTTAAGATTTTCATAATTGTTATAAAACAGTACTTTATAGAAGGATCTCTGTGGCAGCAGTGATCTTGTCACTGAGTACTGAGTCCCTTACTTAATGAAGAAAAATAGAAGAAAGAAGAGCTAGATGCAACGAATCAATGCCCCACTGTGCAACATCCATTGACCCTCAACATGGGAAGTCAAAGCTACAGAAGAGATGAATTAGTTAGCCTTTCCTTTTCAGACGTCCACATTTTCCTTTAAAAAAAAAAAGAATCCATGCTGCAATGTCCATTGTCCATTATACAGGTAAGATGCAGCCCAGCTCCCAGGAATAAAAACTATTTTGCTAGAACAGATAGATTTGTACATTCTCTTCTTAGATGGGAGCAAGCATGTATCTGTAGGTCCAAGTAAAGGAGTATCCTGGAACCCAGTTTTCACTCTTCCCAACAGCTGGATAACACCTGACTTATAACAATGTTGCTACTGATTATTGCTCCTCCACCAAAAAATTTCAATACTTACTGTAATGGCACAGAAGAAATTTTATTTAGCTTATACTATTGGGAAAATCCCCAAATATCTGGAATCTTTTGGCAGGGAGAAGAGGTGAGGAGAGAAGAAAAGAAATGAAGGTCTCTCTCCTGGACAAAAGTAAGTGGCTAGAAAAATATCTATGCCTTTTCTGCTCAAGTGGTGAATTAGGCATTGCATCTATCTAGTGTAGATTAGGTCTTTCTTGCTGAGTAGGATTTTACACCTGCATGCTGTCTATGCTAGCACAGTCATACTGCTGCTACCACCCATACAGTGTCGCTGGTAAAGAAGTATATGCTTGACTTTTGCTAGTATAGACAACCATAGTGAGAGGTCAAATGCCCTTTCTACACTGAGATATGAATTGTTTTAGCTCCTTTCTAGAAAAAAGATTTTTTAAAAGGCGCTTGAAGAATGGTGCCAACACAAAGTCAAAAAAGATCAAAACCAGCTATGATTTTTTATTTTATGGTATTAAGGATTCCAAGTATTAACCTGAGACCTAGCAATTGAGGCAGAAAGCAATATTTTCAATGGGATGAAATTCAGCTTTAATTCAAGCACATGCAAATCTCACTCACTTGAATGAAAAGTGCAACCACTGTACTGACATTAGAGCTGAATTTGGGGGTTGGAACATGTTTTGTTCACATGTGATGTCTATTTTTAAATTCAGTTTACCAATAATTAGTGCAATGATTCATGACTGTAGTTACAGATGACAATAAGTATGTTGCCAGTGCTTCATTCACAGTTGTTCCTGTGATATAATTAAATCACAAACATTAACAGAAATATCATGAATAATTCTGTACAGAAGGTCTGACTTTGAGAGTGACATGCAATGAAGTATGTAGGACTCCCAGGTAGAGCTGGGTAAAATTTTTCTTCCAATTTCCTTTCCCCATTGAAAAAAAAGCAGATTTGGATGAACTGATACATTTTGTGACTTTGTGTCAATTTTGGCAAATAAGTTTGGCTAAAAAAAGAAAAAATAAGCTGAAATGTTATAACAAATTAAATATTAATTGATAAGGAACTGGAAACAGGGTTTTCCCCCTTCTGCAGCTAGGTTCCCTAACCATCTAGCAAGAACCATCCTCATACTCTGTCTGGCCCAAATGAACTATTTCTAAAAAAATTTAAGAGCTCCCCTCTGAGAATCATTACCTTGTTGTGGTGGGGTTGTGGGGGGTTGAGAGTTCTGATGAACCCCAGGTCTATATCATCCAGAGCCTAGTGCCCCTGGTAGGGTCACCCTAGGTGAAAAGGTCTCGGAGAAAGTTCCAGACTAAAAATAATCCACCCTCATGAAAGCCTAAAAATGACCACGTGAACCTCGCCTGGACTAGGGATACTGGGACCTACTCATGGGGGTGGTGTCAGGCAAGAATCTTGTGGTTATAACCCGGCCGGGCTTAACCTGAAAAGGTGACATGGACCCATCTCATGGTCTCGCCACACCTGAGGCAAAGGGTGAGGGTGGGGTGCGATGCCAGAATGGCATCAGACGGGATGGACATTGATGAATTGGCCCTCCATGATGGAAACTGCCTCTAGGGACATGGAACATCACTTCACTGGTGGGAAAGGAGCCAGAGTGGTGGAAGAGGTGGACAGGTACCAAGTAGATATAGACAGCCCCACCTCCACACATAGCAATGGCTCTGGAAACAAACTTCTTGATCCAGGGTGGTCTCTGTCCTACTCAGGAGTAGCCCCATGTGACAGGCCCCAAGGGTGTATGGGAATACTCACAAGTCCCAGTCTGGGTGCTGCGCAGTCAGAGTTTGTCCTGGTTGACAAGAGGGTTGCCTCAATGAGACTTTAGGTGACAGAGAGGAAAATCATGACTGTTGTTTGTGCCTATGCACCCAAGAGCAGTCCAGAGTACTCAGCCTTTCTGGAGACAGTGGGATTAGTGCTCAATAAAGTGTCGCTGACTGTTGTTCTACGGGCGAGGCTTTAATGCTCATATGGGGAATAATGGAGACACTTGGAGAGGAGTGATTGGGAGGAATGGCCTCCCTGGTCTGGACCTAAAAGGTGAGTTGTTATTGGACTTCTATGCTAGTCATGGATTGTCCATAATGAATACCACGTTTGAATGCAAGGTTGCTTATAAATGTACTTGGTACCAGAGCACCTGGGGCTGAAGATCAATGATCGACTTCATAGTCATCCTGTCGGACCTTAAGCCACATGTTCAGGACACCTCAGTGAAGAGAGGGCAGAGCTGGCAACAGATCACCGCTTGGTGGTGAGTTGGATCCAATGCATGGGACACCGGCCCAAACAATCAGTGCGAGTTGCCTGGAAATGTCTGGTGGAGGACTCTGTGTGGAAAGACTTCAATTCCCATCTCTGAAAGAACTTGCACAAACTGGGTTTTAGAATAAACAAAAAAACAAGTTTATTAACTACAAACGGTAAATTCTAAGTGATTATAATGGATAGCAAACAGAACAAAGCACATTACGGAGCAAATAAAACAAAACACTCAAACTAGACTTAATACATTAAAGAAATTGGCTACAAATAGTAATTTCTCACCCTAAATATTGTTTTATGCAGGTTGCAGAGTTTCTTGAAGGTAAACTGCACTGCTTGTAGCTTAAACCTCCAGGTATAACCTGAATTCCTTTATTTCTTCAGGTGTTTTCAGCAGTCTTTCTTCTTGGGCAGAGACCAAGTGGAGAACAGCCTAGATTATCTCACTCCCCAGCCTTAAATAAGATTTACACATGGCAGGAATACGTTGTTTCCTAGTTTGACCCCCACCCCTTCCAGTGGAAAAATACCAGAAGTCCAAAATGATGTCCAATCCACGTGACATGATCACCTGACCCTGCAGTGTTAAAGCAGCATGCCAGGAAACTTCTCAGGAAGGTGGGAGATTAGCATCTTCAAAGTCCTATTGTACTTCCTAAGGCCCATCCAGGCTGAGTGCATAATGTCCAGTGGGCATTCGCCAGGTGAAAACACAGTTGCATTTACTACATACTCCATATTCCTAACTTCAGATACAGCAATGATACATGCATGCAAATAGGACAATCATATTCAGTAAATAATAACCTTCACAATGATATGTCACATGACCCATCTTGCATAAAACATATCATAGTTATGCCATATTCATATCATAACCATATTTATATGAAGAATATGAGGCGTAATGTCACAATGGTCTGCTCCCGGAAGAAAGTGGACTTCTCTCTCTAGGAGGGGAGGGAGCAGCTGCCCTTAGTGAACAAGTTAAAGTATCTAGGAGTTTTGTTCACAAGTGATGGCAAACAGGAGCCTGAGATCAACCAGCAGATTGGTGCAGTGGTGGCAGTGATTCAGGTGCTGTACTGATATGTGGTGGTGAAGCAGGAACTGAGTTCTCAGATGAAGCTCTCTGTTTACAGGTCACTCTACATCCCTATCCTCACCTATGGTCTTGAACTTTAGGTAATGACTGAAAGGATGAGATCGCAAGTACAAGGTTTCTGCATAGGGTGGCTGGGCTTACTCTTCGAGATAGCGTGAGGAGCATGGCTATACGGGAGGGCCTCAGAGTAGAGCCGCTACTCCTCTGGATCAAGAGAAGCCAGTTGAGATGGTTCAGGCACCTGATAAGGATGTCCCCTCGGAGGCTTCTGTTGGAACTAAACTGGGCACATCCCACTGGGCAGAGGCCCTGAGGCTGACCAAGAACCCACTGGAGAGATTATATCTCCCAGCTGGCCTGGGAATACTGAGGAGGAGCTGGAACCTATTAAGGAGGAAAAGGAGGTCTGATCCTCCCTACTCTCCATGCTGCCAACGTGACCCTCATCAGGAAAAGTAGCATAAAGGGAAAAGAAGAAGACAAAGAAGTATAACAGTTTCAACAGGAGACACTGAGACATCCACTCTAGAATAGTCAATAGCTCAGTGGTTAGGGCTCTTACCTAGGGGGAGAAGAGGGGTAACCCAGATTCCAGTCCCTGTTCTAGAGCAGGGAGTCACTAGGGATGTGGGAGACCCAGATTTGAATTCCTGCTCTGGAGTAAGGAATTGAACCTAGGTTTCCCCACTTCCAGGTGTGCAACCCAATCACTGAGTAAAAGGGGACTTCCTCTTCCTCCATTTTGTGAATAGCACCTAAGTCCCAACTTTGTTTCCAAGTTTTCTTGGCTTTTATTTTAAAAGAAAAAAAATGGTTAAATATGCCTGAAATCAAAATGAAACATTTTAGGTGGAACAGAATATTTCACTTGACCTGAAACAAAAGTTTTTGGAATTCTTAATTCACCAAAATATGTCAATTTGGGGTTGACCCAAAATGAATATTTTTTCTGTCAGAGAACTGTCAGAGAACCCAAACAAACAACTAAAGCAAAAGAGTTATTTGCACAGCTTTACTCTCAGGTTTCTTTGTTTGCACTTACGTCTGCCCAGTGAAGTGTGTCCCAAACTACCCAGAGATTTAGCATTAACTTTCCATTTTTTTAACTTTGGATTTTTTATAAATATTTGCTGTTTTCCTGTCCCTTAATGGAAATGGTGCTTTGAAAAGCTGTGGTGTTCCTGCTTCCTTAGTTTTGTTGTTCAAATCCATCAGGGTTTGAGTACCAGAAGTATTCCCTGTTCTGCTTATCACTACAGGCATCCTAGGGGCAAAGGCATGTTCAGGAATTTAAAATTCACTTCTTTTGGAGGAGCAAGTTGTGTGTCCCTGCTGCAGCCCTGGGGCTAAAGGAACTGTCAGCTCCTGCTCTGGCCCTGGAACAAGGAGCTCTCTCCCTGTGGCCAGAGAAGTTCTGTGCCCCCACTAATTATTGGGGGTTCCATGCCCCTGCTTGCCACCCTCCTTGTGCACACCTCTGCCTAGGGGCATCAAGGTTTTTTTTTTTTAAATCAGGGAATCCCTGGTCATGACATCAGCTGTGCTTTCAGGGGACCAGGGATGAGGAAGTATAATGACACAGCAATTAACTCAACCTTCTTTTTGAAGTCTAAATCCACACTGAAATTAGTATTTTCAGCATTTATTAATACCCAGAGGAAGGCCTAAAGATTCAAGTTTTATTTCCTCCACCCCCAGTCTTGCATCTTCTCTACTCTATGTGTTTGATCTAAAATAAAAACAAACCCACATATAAAATAATAAAGAGATTATTAACAACTTCTTTGCATTTGCTGTGTACTGGAGTGCCTGACAGCTGGAAATCTAATCTTGATTCCCTTAAAGGGGCCGTTATCATTTGCTGTTCAACTCCACAACTGTATACATCTTTTAAAAATAGTCTCATGCTTCCTCTGTCTGCTACTCCCCAAGTTTTTTACTGAATTAAGAAATCAGAGTCTAAAGATTATTCACTATGAAGATGTGGCATTTATCATTGGAAGGTATTTAGCATTATTGTGATATTATAGGCTTTCCTATATGGAATGGTAGATTTATCACCACTCAAGGAGGTGCAAATTACCCACCAGTGCCATAGAAGGCAAGAGGGGAATTCACCTCCTGAAAAGCCCTGCCAGCTGAGACTGGCTAGACGATATGCTGAGTCATGCTGTATCAGCTATTCCTGATCCTGGCCAGCACTGCCCACTGCAGGCTCCCGGCAGGACGGGAAGTCACAGGCCTCTCGTGCCTTCATGATGTCTCCAGCCCTGTGCCAAGCTCAACAGCACTATCCCTTGGGGTGGATCTGACCCACAGCCAAACAACACAGTAATGCCAATTTGTGAAGCTAAATATCAACATCTCTTCTTTCTGAATTCCAGTCAGAACTTGTTATTGAAAACAGAAGCTATCATCTCCGTCATTCTATAGACATTGCCTTAGCTTTTCATCTTAAGTCCCTCCCTTCAATAGATGATGGTCAAGCTATGTACCAGATTAAAAAAAATCCTGACTTCATAATAAGATGCAAAGCACTCCTTAGGATAATTGTATCCTAGATTCTTTAATCTGCCAGCAATCACATTTTATTCACCTGTGGCTGGCTGTAGTCCTTTGTTGCAGTTTGGGAGACTCTCTGCTGCAAAATGAGCTTTGCAAATCTATTTTCATGCAAGATGCTAACAGTTTTACATTACTTTGAAGTGTAATTTTACTCTGAAAACTAACTATGTAGAAGTAGTACCTTCCTACAGAACAGATCTACTCCTGGGGCTAATCCTCACATGGCATACATGTGTCATAAACTTGAAAACTATAAAAAAAAAAGGAGCTTTTAGATACAGTGTTCTAGCGAGGCATTTATAACATGCTTTTCACCATATCATCTCAGGACCACAACAATATGTAAAATTTAGGTAAATGGTCCACAGAAAAAATTGAATTCTCTTTCGTTCCAGATAGGAGTTGCTTAGAATTTGACTTCTTTGTTCTAATCATATAGGAGTCAGAAGCAGCCTCTGTACCAGGATGACTGATACTGGTGTCTTCTAGTGTGTCTGGTCAGTAAGGTCTTGATCAGGCAAAGTGCTGAGCATCCTCAACTCTCCAGAAGCAATCAGCACCTTTAGGAGTTGCGGGGTTGAACCCTAAGGAAGTTAATATGTGTGGCTCTACTAGTCCATTGCCAGTAAAAACTCACAATTTGTAAAATCCATATTCATGAGGAAAAAAATATTTTGACATTCTGTGGTTTTGCTCAGTTTGCCTAATTTTAATTTACTCCACACTGGGGTAATTAATCCCACATTTTTTCCTCAGCAAGTGAGATTTTTATGACTGTTTTGCAATGTGTTCTTTTCTCTGTAAATAAGATTTGATTGAATAAGACTAGGTAATTGACTGTTTGCAAAGTGTTCCCATCCTACGAGTACTGTGACATAGGCAGGAAGGTTGCAGTCATTTTGTTAAGTGCTTTTCTTGACTGATGGAAATTTGTGACAAACTCATTCTTTTCCCTCTACTTCATCTGTGGATGTCTTAGTTTTGACAGAAATAGGAATAAACCTATCTGCTAAAGTTGGAAGAGAGACATTGTTCTCTTTGCCAAACTCTTTTGCAATTAGGAGGTATTGTGTCAGTGAGTTTGCAGATTAAAGGTTCCCCACTGGAGTAATGATTACAGCTTTGTTCCATTTATGTTCCATCTACACTATGGAGAAACAAGGAAATATTTAAAAATAATGCTGCATCACTGGAGAAAAAATGAAATGGACATGCCAGGCAGTATAATGAAATTAATCACCTCTGCTTTTCCAAATGTTTCTATGCTACCATAAACCAAAATTAAATATAAATACTCAAGTTCAGAGAGTGCAGGTGATGGTGAAACATGCTCATGGCCATTGTAGGAGACCGAATTATTTCTCCATACCTCATCCTTTCACAGAGTTGAAAAGTCTCTTCAGCTCAATGGTAATCTGATCCAAAGCCAATTGAAGTCAAGGTAAAGATTCCCATAGACTTCAGTTGGTTTTGAATGATTGAACCTTCTGACCATTATGGGTGGTGCCACCCCATTAAGCTCTCTTCCATGGCTAGTTTACAGTCAGTTAAGGAAGATTTTGAGATACTGGTACCACACTGCACTTCCTGTGGAAAGCATTTGCCAAGTTACCATAGTGATACATGAGATACTTAGAATAGCAAATGATTGTGGAGAGTATGACATATTTGTTGACAAATGTTTCATAGAATCATAGATTATTAGGATTGGAAGGGACCTCAAAAGATCATCTAGCCCAACGGGGAACCAATCTCCCTTTAAATCCCCAAATGGTCCCCTCAAGGACTGAACTCACAACTCTGGGTTTAGCAGGCCAATCTCAAACCACTAAGCTATCTCTGCCACCCCCATACTGTAAGTATGTATTGACTGGGACATGTGTGGTCTAACCTAGTGCTCAGAGCAGGGGACAGGCCAGAGGGCAAAACAAGAAAGCAAGTGTCGGATGGCAGGCAAGGTCAGGTTACCAGGAGATCAGCAACAGGCATTAGAAGCAGGTATCACAGGGGAAGCAGTCCAAAGAAGGGATATCCAGCTGCATGGATAACTTCCTGTTCCTGTGCTGGGTTTATATAGAAGCTGTGGACCAATCAGGGTGCCCAGCATTCTGCCAGTCAGAGCGAGTAATCTGTCAAGGTTCATCTTCTATTCTGGCAAGCGTTAGCAAGTGTCTGAGTGGCAGGTTAGACTTACTAGGGCCTAACAGCCCTATAGACTAGTGTTCATGATCTGTTGTCCCTGGCAAAGTGACAGTCAGAATACTTCTTGGAAGGCTGTTTGTGATGTTTCTGGTTTGTGGTGTTTCTACTAAAACAGCAAGTATTGGATTCTTACGGAGAAGATTTTTGAATTAATTTTGCAATCACAAGTAGCCTGAGTAGTTAGGATAATAATTCAGATGTTAAGATGATCTCTCAGAATGAATCCATTACTCTTTTGAAGACCCCTGATTATTGTGAATTTTAACTGGATAGTACTATCACAGATTCAGCTTTATCATGGAACTGAACTAGTTAACTATGAATTAACTATTTTATTGCCTTATCCTGAGACCCTATTTAGGAAAAATCTCCCATTTTGAGTGGGAACCAAGCTCATTCTATATACATATTTTTGAAAAACATTAATGATATTTATAAGATACTTGCCAAGGGTATTGGGAACATGCACAGACATTTTCAATATAAATGCCTAAAATCACACAAACATTTATAGTATACAGATAATATCCTCCAACAATGTTCCTCCACCAAGATACCCTGATACTGTAAAAAAATAGCTGCTTTGATAAAAAGAATGGCCACAGTGAAAAACAGGAACCACCAATAAAAACATCTGTGAAAAGATTGTTTTCAGACAATTTGTGAATGTTGTGAGAGGATGGGCTCAGTGCTGTGGAAGAAAACAGAGTCTTCACTCTCAGGTTGGTTGCAACAAGTCAGAGACAGTTTATTTTCCTGACACTTGCAAGGGGAGAGTACATATGGGCAGGGGTTCCCCCCCCCATCCCAGACAGGTCTCCATTAGATAAACATTTGGGGCAAGCTTTTTTATACTTTTGTTACATACAGTAATGATCAACAACCGCATCTTGTTTATACATATTCCTTCTGATATCTTACTTTTCTCATCAATTTTCTGCTACAATCTGTGTTCCATTCTTATCTAACACAAGGTCAAAATAACCTCTCACAATTTTTTCCACTCGCCCAGGCCCTGCATTAAAAGTCTCATGTTATTAAATAGAAGTTAGCCTAACTCTTGCTCTTCCTGGAAGACTAAGATGTCTGCACTTTTCCCAACTTCCACAGTGCATATGAACACACACACACACACAAACACATACACACACAAAGTGAATTCCACAGAAGATTGCAAGGACATAGGAAAAGTTTGGTTATCAATATGCTAATCTAAGTAGGTCTCACATGAGGAAATCTTGCTAAAGTTCCACATACACCTGTAGCATGGTTGGGTTTGCATACTGGGGGCCTGATTCCCTAACCTATTACTCACAAACAGCACTTATTTACATGCAACTTGTTTAACTGAAGTTAATGTGACCTGTCACATGACTAAGCACTACTTGAAATGAATAAATGACGCAGAATCAGGCACTCCATTGCTATAAAATCTGTAGGAAAGCTGGGATACTGGTATACAGTATATGGTTCATGGCATATGGAGTAGAATTAACATGAAGAGATATGCATTGGGGCCTGATCCTCAGCTAGTATAAATAAGGAAAATTCACTAATGTTAATAAAGCCATGTCAGTTTAGACCAGCTTTGAATTGTCAGTTGCCTTTTATTGTATTCCTTTATTTGCCAGGAAGAGCTGCATAAAAAATTGTAGAGAACACCATTTTTTAAAAGGGCAACTATAACCTAACTATGAAAGCAAGCATGCAACAGTCAAGAAAAGTGGAAGGAGAAAATACAAACAAAACATGAAACAATGATGAAAGTCTAAACTTAATAGCATCCCAAGCTTCAATCAAATGCATTGCTGATATGGTTCAGAAGCGTGCAACGAACTGCTGACCACACTGAAAACATAAATGGTTTAATTAAATTTTACTTCAGTTATATGTGAGAAGTATGGCCATATTTACTCTTATGTAAATATATAAACCTTTTGAATACACACCATTAAGATACTTTGTAAGAGGTGAAATATGGACTGCAAGTCTGATTCCTGACTACCTTGTATCTTGTCCAGATCCTTGCGCAAACTGGAAGTAGAACATTGCCATTCTGGCTTGGTAGAGCTTTACACTACCTCTACACGTGTAAATGACTCCATAAGATGTGAAGAAGCAGGGAATTAGGCCTTGCAGAGTGACACCCTTGGGGGAAAAAAAACTTTCAGAGTTTTTGTGCAAGAGTAATTTCACTATTAGGATACACACTTGATTAGCCAGCATGTTCTATTTGAACAAAATTAATCTTTACTGTAACTAGAGGGGGGACCCAAATCAAAATCCTGTGTAGGATTTGGGTAGAATTCTATATCCAAATTTGGACTGAATGTGAATGTTGCAGGTGGTACCTCTCTCTCAAAAGAGCTCAAATAATACCCTAAAAACAAACATTGGGAGGGGACGAGAGAAAATTTGGATCAGAATACAAACTTCTCGGCTTTGACCTTTTAACACTATTAGGGAGTCAATGGATGGAACAAGCCCAAATAGTGTTGCAAATACTATTTATTGTATATTAAAGGATAGGAGTTATGAGCTGAAGAAATGTCTTTTGGCAGTTGTTGCAAAGTACTTCTTAAATGTTGAGAATATCACTGGTGAAGTCTATATACTGCATCAGACTCACTCTGACCAAGAACCATTTACTTAGGAGTAAGTGTTGTCTATAGATTATACCTACACAAGCAAAGAAAACATTGCATGGTACCAAAATAATACGGGCTCATCCACATCTATATCATTAATTTCCATAATGTACTCAGTAAGTCCACTATGTTATACAAAAAACTTGCACTGTATCTACATTTCAGTTTCTAGTATAAATATTACAGAATATGCCATCTGTTTCACTATGACATATATATTTTTTCTGTATGCAACATAGTTTTCTTTTAATGAATGGTATACCTGAAGTCTCAGTATCTATTATAGTCTAACAGAAATGTTTCACTGTGCTGTTTATATATTTCATCTTATGTATGTTTCTGTGTATAATGTAAGAGAGCTTGCTGACTGAAAACTGTATGTAGGCCTGATTTATGTCTTGATGGCCCCTTATAAAAGTGATGTATTCTACTGCTGATGTGTAATTTATTTGCTTTAGGGGGTTTCCTGTCGCACATTTATCTAATGCAGCTTTCACCTCTCCTTCAAATTTGTGTATTATCATCTAGTAATAGGTGTTGCAGTGTCTATATTGACTCAGTGGCCTGTAGTAAAAGCATGCTTTACTAATGGTAAGGTGAGGGCTCAGAACCATGCCACCCTACAAAACAACTTTAAAAACTGGAGAAGTCAGTGGCCTTGACCACATGCCACTCACCCCCAAAGAGGCCTGCTGAAGAGTAGCACCATCTAGTCCTGCCCCTTGTGAAAACGAGATGGGGTGGGAGGGGGGGTACTTGATCTCAAGAGCAGGTGAGGAGAAAAAATGAAGACTCCTAAAGACAAAGAAGGAAAGGAGATGGCGTCCCAGGACCTGGCATGAAGGGGAGGGCCAGGATATTAGAAGGAAAGTGTAGCAATAAGGATTTCCACTGAAAGTCTGAGATGAAACTGAGCTTTATAGTGAATCTACAGGGGTTGAATGGATGTGCAGGTTTGGTTTGCAAATGACACTGAGCTCTGCACCATTCAGAGAGGCTTAATGAAAATACATTCAAGCCTACAAAGCAATGGCCACCTAACCTATTAAGTAACTCAGGAAATGGATTGCAAAGGAGAGGTTTCTATGGTCAGTAGTGGACAGCAGGAGACAAGGCTGCTCCTGCTGCTATCCCACCTTTGTGCCACCTTTCCACATACTGCTTCCCTCTGGAGCTGAGGAAGCAGGAATTGCAAAGGCTGTGGAGCTGGCTTCAGACTCTGGAAGAAGCACAGTCCCAGAGCTGAGCACTGGGCAGGCAGGGAGAGCAGCGGAGTACCCTACCCAGCACTACAAATAGCCACCCACAAGGTCAGGCATCTTCCTTCCACCCTCCCCCCACATACACACCCCTCACCTTCTCCGATGCCACCATCAGCAATCCCCACTGGCCAGGTCATTAGCATCCTGAACCAATCTCTCCTTCCTACCCCACAGCACCAACCCATCCAAAGCAACAGCAGCAGCCCTCAACACTGAAAAGCCTCCCATTGTTTCCTTCTGTGATCCATGTGCCACAACCTTTTGCAGCTGCCACAATGGGATGATTTTTCAGTCAGTCAGTGGGCCAAGACAGCTTGAGATTCATAAAGTGATTACAGGGAGATTTGCAAAGCACAAAAGCCAGTTAAGTCCCCAACTCTTAATGAAAGTCAATACAAGTTGGATGCCTAGCTCCGCTTCATGCTTTTGAAAATCTGCCCCTATTATGCTTTTTTATCTCATTTCTAACCACTGACAAAAAATACAATAAATCTCAAACTTTGCCCTTTGTTCATAAGCCATTTTCTCATTTCAGAGATATACCACACGCCTTCTTCAATTAACAAAAGCTATTTCTATTTCTAACTTAGAATGAGCTGGAAAAAAAGAATAAAAGGTTAAGTTATGTTTCTTTATAACTAGAACCTCTATGTCAGAAAGAAAAAGAAAAGAATTGGGAATGGTTACCCAAGAGAAAGCTCAAACATTTCATAAACAATTGAAATGAATTTTGACTGCTAAGGGGGATGCAATTCTTTATCAATTCCTAAACATTAAAGAAACATTCATGCCCATCTAGACTTTAGGATTTACTAGCTAGTTTCTAAGCATGTGTATAGGTCCAACTATTTAAATGGGGACTTGGTTGTAAGCCATTTGTCCATCTTTTGATTGGGAACTTGCCCTTTCTTTAATCTTCTATACATTCTTCCCTTTTATTAGAGTTGGATGTAGCTCCCTCCTTTGCCTTGTTCCAGACAAACCTACTTTCTCCTCCTGTCAAGGTTTTTTCCCCCCACTTTGAACTTTAGAGTAAAAATGTGGGGGACCTGCATGGACCCTTCTAAGCTTAATTCCTAGCTTAGATCTGGTAATGCTGCCACCAGCCAAAAATATACTGTTTGGCACACTTCCTGTTCCCCCAAAACCTTCCCTGGGGGAACACAAATCCAAATCCCTTGGATCTGAACACAAGGAGAAATTAACCTTCTCCCCCTCCTTTCCCCCCACCAATCCCTGGTGAGTTCAGACTCAATCCCTTGGATTTTAAAACAAGGAAAAAATCAATCAGGTTCTTAAAAAAGAAAGCTTTTAATTAAAGAAAGAAAAAGTAAAAATTATCTCTGTAAAATTAGGATGGAAAATGCTTTACAGGGTATTCAGATTCATATATAGTAGAGGGACCTCCCCACCCAGCCTTAGATTCAAAGTTATAGCAAACAGAGTTAAAAATCCTTCCAGCAAAAGGAAAAGCATTCACAAGTTGAAAGAAAACAAACATAAGACTAATCCGCCTTGCCTGGCTATACTTACAATTTTGAAACATGAAAGGCTGATTCAGAAAGATTTGGAGAGCCTGGTTGTACGTCTGGTCCCTCTTTGTCCCAAGAGGGAACAACGAACAAAACAAACAACACAAACAAAGACTTCCCTCCACCAAGATTTGAAAGTATCTTGTCCCCCCATTGATCCTCTGGTCAGGTGTCAGCCAGGTTCACTGAGCTTCTTAACCCTTTACAGGTAAAAGAGACATTAACCCTTAACCATCTGTTTATGACACACACCCCAAATCTCAGACAGTGTGGAACCACACTGGCGGTGATTTCTTCAAAGAACTTTAGAATAAACAGATTTATAAAACACATGCACCTTCACATATACTACTAATTGTGTAAACTACAAGACGTTTAACATTTTAAGGACAATTTTTAACCAGTTGATTCTGGGAAACTTTCACGGGAGAGTGCGTCAGCTACTTTGTTAGAAGCTCCTGAAATGTGTTGAATTTCAAAATCAAAATCTTGGAGAGCTAAACTCCATCGAAGAAGTTTTTTGTTGTTTCCCTTGGCAGTATGAAGCCACTTTAGCGCACCATGGTCGGTTTGTAGCTGGAAACCCTGTCCCCAAACATATGGGCGTAGCTTTTCCAGGGCATACACAATGGCGTAGCATTCTTTTTCACTGATTGACCAGTGGCTTTCCCGCTCGGACAGTTTCTTGCTGAGAAACACGACAGGATGAAATTCTTGATCTGGTCCTTTCTGCATTAAAACTGCTCCTACACCACACTCAGATGCATCTGTGGTTACTAGGAATGGTTTGTCAAAGTCTGGGGCCCTTAGCACAGGGTCAGACATGGGTGTTGCCTTAACTGGGTAAAGGCCTTCTGACACTCATTAGTCCACTTAACTGCATTTGGCTGGGTCTTTTTGGTCAGGTCTGTTAGTGGGGCAGCAATTTGGCTGTAGTGTGGTACAAATCGCCTGTAATACCCGACCAAGCCTAAGAAGGATTGGACCTGTTTCTTTGACTTTGGGACAGGCCACTTTTGGATAGCATCCATCTTGGCTTGTAGGGGGTTTATTGTTCCTTGACCCACCTGGTGTCCAAGGTAAGTCACTCTGTTTTGGCCTATTTGACACTTTTTAGCCTTAACAGTTAGTCCTGCCTGCCTGATGCGCTCAAAGACTTTTTCCAGGTGTTCTAGGTGTTTTGCCCATGAATCAGAAAAAATGGCCACATTATCGAGGTAGGCAACTGCATATTCTCCCAATCCTGCTAGGAGACCATCCACCAGTCTTTGGAAGGTGGCGGGTGCATTTTGCAGCCCGAAAGGAAGCACATCAAATTCATACACCCCTGCATGGGTGATGAAGGCTGAACTTTCTTTGGCAGGTTTGTCTAGTGGTACTTGCCAGTACCCCTTGGTTAAGTCCATTGTAGAGATGAACTGGGCACATCCCAATTTCTCCAATAGCTCATTGGTGCGTGGCATTGGATAGTTGTAGGGACGAGATACAGCAATTAGCTTACGGTAGTCCACGCAAAAGCGTATTTCCCCTTCTGATTTGGATACTAGAACCACTGGAGATGCCCATGCACTGGTAGAGGGGCGGATTATGCCCATCTGTAGCATCTTTTGGATCTCCTGTTCTATAGCAGCTTGGGCATGAGGAGACACCCAGTAGGGTGGGGTTCTAATTGGGTGAGCATTACCTGTGTCAATAGAGTGGTATGTCCGTTCAGTCCATCCTGGGGTGGCTGAGAACAATGAGGTGAAGCTAGTGCACAGCTTCTTGTTCTGTTGCTGCTGCAGACCTTCCAAGGTTGTGGAGATGGTCACCTCTTCCATGCCACCGTCACTCTTTCCTTCATAGTAGACACCTTCAGGCCACTCAGCATCATCTTCTCCCTGGGCTGTAAACTGACAAACCTTTAAGTCTCTGGAATAAAAGAGCTTGAGAGAATTAACATGGTACACTTTAGGCTTTAGGGTGGAGGCGGGGAATGCTATGAGATAGTTAACAGCTCCTAGGTGCTCTTGGACCTTGAATGGGCCTTCCCATGATGCTTCCATCTTATGGGCCTGCTGTGCCTTCAAGTCGATAACCTGGTCTCCTACTCTGAAGGAACGCTCTCTGGTATGTTTATCATACCACGCCTTTTGCTCTTCCTGAGCACCCTAGAGGTTTTCTTTAGCAAGGGCTAAAGAGTGTTGGAGGGTGCTTTGTAGGTTGCTTACAAAGTCTAGAATGTTAGTTCCTGGAGAAGGCGTAAACCCCTCCCATTGCTGCTTCACCAACTGTAATGGCCCCTTAACCTCATGGCCATACACAAGCTCAAACGGTGAAAACCCTAAACTGGGATGTGGTACAGCCCTATAGGCAAAAAGCAACTGTTGCAACACTAGGTCCCAATCATTGGAGTGTTCATTTACGAATTTACATATCATGGCCCCCAAAGTTCCATTAAACCTCTCCACCAGGCCATTGGTTTGATGGTGGTAAGGAGTAGCAACCAAGTGATTCACCCCATGAGCTTCCCACAGATCTTTCATGGTCCCTGCCAGGAAATTAGTTCCTGAATCTGTAAGGATGTCAGAGGGCCAACCTACCCTGGCAAAAATGTCTGCTAAGGCTTGGCACACAGTTTTAGCCCTGGTGTTGCTTAGAGCTACTGTTTCCAGCCATTGGGTAGCAAAGTCCACGAAAGTCAATATGTACTGCTTTCCTCTGGGTGTCTTTTTTGGGAAAGGACCCAGAATATCCACAGCTAATTGCTGAAATGGGACCTCAATTATGGGGAGTGGCTGGAGAGGGGCTTTAACCTGGTCTTGGGGCTATCCCACTCTTTGGCACACCTCACAAGACCGGACATAATTAGCAACGTCCTTGCCCATCCTCTCCCAGTGGAAGGACTTCCCCAACCTGTCTTTGGTTCTGTTCACCCCAGAATGGCCACTGGGATGATCATGGGCTAAGCTTAAGAGCTTTCCTCAGTACTTAGTTGGAACTACCAACTGTTTCTGAGGATGCTAGTCTTCCTGGTGTCCACCAGAAAGTGTCTCCTTGTATAAAAATCCTTGTTCTACAACAAACCGGGATCAGTTAGAAGAGCTGAGAGGCGGTGGGGTGCTCCGTGCCGCAGCTCAAGCTTTCTGAAGGCTGTCATCTGCTTCCTGCTCAGTCTGGAACTGTTCCCTTGAGGCTGGAGACACCAGTTCCTCCTTAGACTGTGGACTTGGGCTTGGTCCCTCTGGAAGCGATGTAGGTGATGGGGTTGTTGTCGTTGATGGTGAACAGCTTTTCGCTGGTGCACTGGGTGATATTTCAGGCTCTGGCTGAGCTTCTTGGGTAGGGTTGTCTGCTGCTTCGGCCAGTTCAGGCCCACTGGCGCTCTCTGGCGTTGGGATTGGAGATGGGTTTGCAAGCGCTGGAATCAGTGCTGGCAACGGTTCTGGTGCTGGTTGCTTTTCCAGTTCCTGGTCTGGGACTGGAGGCACTGTGGCTGTTGTAGTTGTTGGCAGGGAATTCGGGTCCACCACCTCTGTCTGGGCCTCTGGTAACACAGACAGGGCCCTTGTGGACGGCTCAGGAACAGGGATGGGCCTGGAAGCTTGCCTGGCTTGGCTGCGTGTAACCATTCCCACCCTCTTGGCCAGCCTCATCTGGTTGGCCAAGTCTTCCCCCAGTAGCATGGGGATGGGATAATTGTCATAGAGTGCAAAAGTCCACATTCCTGACCAGCCTTTGTACTGGACAGGTAGTTCAGCTGTAGGCAAGTTTACAGATTTTGACATGAATGGGAAAATTGTCACTTGGGCCTCTGGGTTGATGAATTTGGGGTCCACTAAGGATTGATGGATAGCTGACACTTGTGCCCCCGTGTCTCTCCACGTGATAACCTTCTTTCCGCCCACTCTCAAAGTTTCTCTTTGCTCTGATGGTATTTGAGAGGCATCTGGGCCTGGGAATCTTTGGTGTGATGGTAGTGTAATGAACTGCACTCGGTTGGCGTTCTTGTGGCAGTTGGCCTTTATATGTCCCAGTTCATTACATTTAAAACATCGCCCAGCTGACTGGTCACTGGGCCGAGGTGGGTTGCTGGAGACTGGTGAGGTGGGAGAATAGGGAGTCTGGGGCTTTCCCTGGGTTGTAGGTGGGGTCTTGGGTTGCCCTCAGTGATAGGGTTTAATTTCGGTTTGCCCCCTGTGATATTCGCTCCCCTTGCTAGTAGTTTTTTTCTTTTCTGCCACTTCCACCCATCTGGCTCTAATCTCCCCACACCCTCGGTTACAGTTTGGGGTTTCCCATCTAGGATGTACCTTTCTATTTTCTCAGGAATCCCCTCTAAGAACTGCTCCATTTGCATTAGGAAGGACAGCTCTTCCAGATGTTTAGCATTTGCTCCTGATATCCAGGCCTCCCAATTCTTCCCAATGTGGTAGGCGTGTCGGGTAAATGACACATCTGGTTTCCACCTTAGGGCTCTGAACCGCCGACGGGCATGCTCAGGTGTTAGCCCCATTCTGATTCTGGCCTTGGTTTGAAAAAGTTTATAATCGTTCATGTTTTCTCTAGGCATTTCAGCCGCCACCTTAGCTAAGGGTCCACTGAGCTGTGGCCTCAGCTCTATCATGTACTGGTCTGCAGAGATGTTGTACCCATGGCAGACCCTTTCAAAATTTTCTAAGAAGACCTCAGTGTCCTCACCTGCCTTGTAGGTGGGGAATTTCCTGGGATGGGGAACAGTACCTGGAGAAGGGTTGTTAGGGTTGGCTAGTACATCCGGCCTAGCCTGTGCTAAATCCAGTTCATGCTTTCTCTCTCTTTCCCTCTCTTCCATTAATTTTTGTTTCATCTCCATAGCTCTCCTGTGGGCAGCCTCTACTGCTTTCTCTTCTCTTTCTCTCCTCTCCATCTCTCTCCTGTGGTCAGCCGCTTTGGCTTTCTCCTCTGCTTCCAGCCTTGTCAGCTCCTGTTTAGTTGCTTTCTTGGCACTCATTTTTCTGCTTTCTTGTGCTGGCGATACCCTCCTGCAGCTCAGGGCTGCTTGGTTAACAGAGATTTTCTAACTAGCTATACCGGATTGGTAGAAAGAAAGAAAACAATTCAGCTTGTGAATGCCTTTTTGCTGTCTGTTTGCTCCCAGCTTGAAGCCTCCTCCTCACAAAGACCCTTGTTAAAAACTTAACACCTCTGCCCTCAGGCTGCTTTCCAAGCAGCTAGAAAAGAGAGAAAAAAAATCCTACTGGCTTTTGGTTCCTAGAAATCCCAACGCTGCTCACCATGTCAAGATTTTTCCCCTCACTTTGAACTTTAGAGTAAAAATATGAGGGACCTGCATGGACCTTTCTAAGCTTAATTCCTAGCTTAGATCTGGTAATGCTGCCACCAGCCAAAAATATACTGTTTGGCACACTTCCTGTTCCTCCAAAACCTTCCCTGGGGGAACACAAATCCAAACCCCTTGGATCTGAACACAAGGAGAAATTAACCTTCTCCCACTCCTTTCCCCCCACCAATCCCTGGTGAGTTCAGACTCAATCCCTTGGATTTTAAAACAAGGAAAAAATCAATCAGGTTCTTAAAAAAGAAAGCTTTTAATTAAAGAAAGAAAAAGTAAAAATTATCTCTGTAAAATTAGGATGGAAAATGCTTTACAGGGTATTCAGATTCATATAAAGTAGAGGGACCTCCCCACTCAGCCTTAGAGTCAAAGTTATAGCAAACAGAGGTAAAAATCCTTCCAGCAAAAGGAAAAGCATTCACAAGTTGAAAGAAAACAAACATAAGACTAATCCGCCTTGCCTGGCTATACTTACAATTTTGAAACATGAAAGGCTGATTCAGAAAGATTTGGAGAGCCTGGTTGTACGTCTGGTCCCTCTTTGTCCCAAGAAGGAACAACGAACAAAACAAACAACACAAACAAAGACTTCCCTCCACCAAGATTTGAAAGTATCTTGTCCCCCCATTGGTCCTCTGGTCAGGTGTCAGCCAGGTTCACTGAGCTTCTTAACCCTTTACAGGTAAAAGAGACATTAACCCTTAACCATCTGTTTATGACACTCCTTCTTGCAGCCAGTTCTTGGAAGGACAGGAGATCCAGGGAAAAGGGAAGCTCTGGGGGGAGAGAGGGAGAGACTCGGGGGGTTGGGGGGGAGGCTTCCCCTTGCATTGCTGTCAGTGCCACTCCCCATAAATGTATTACTGTTAAGCAAAGCTATAGAAAGTCCTGTTTACTTCATTTAAAAAACTTCATACCCTAGATTTCCAAAGGTAAGCTTATTGTGGCTTCTGTCTTGCATTTGTTCATGTTGTAGCCAGCATTCTTTGTTTAGATTAGATCGCAGGTACTATGCTAATTTATTTATTATTTCACCCTCTTGCCCTCCACATCCTCTCTGAGAGCATGTACCACTCAGTTGTATATATGCAAGCTGCCAAGCATATGCTTGGGAGCTGAGTAAATGAATCTCTAACACTGAGATAAAAACAATATGCTGTATGCATACAGGCAGGATTCTTTTGCATATATCCTAATTTTATTTCTCCATTTTAATCACTTTCTTTCCTCTCATAATAAGATTTTAAATGGTCCCTTCTCTATTTATCCTCTTGTTTTGTTTGTCACTCAACTGCCCTGTGTTTCTTGTTTTTGTTTTTAAATTTTCATGTTTACTTGCATCCCCATTTGTGTTGTATTTGCTCCTGTCTCTAAACCTTCCTTAGTCTGATTTTCCTCTGTAGCTCTATTTATTTTACCTCTAGCTTTCTGTACCTCTCTACACACATCTCATGCTGCCACACTCCTCTGCTTCTTGAGAAGCAACTAAGAGGAAGGATGACTGAAACTGACAGGTGGTTGTAATAAGCACAACACCTGATCACAACAATGTCTGATTTTAATTCTGTTTCAAATTAAATGCAGTTGCTTATGTGCCTTCTGATCCCTTAATTAATTTGTTGAGCCTTAATGTGGCGAAAAGAATGTGAAAAATAAAACACTGTGTGAAAACAAGAATTTGAGCTCATTGTCTGTGAATGAGACTGGAATTGGCCTAACTTGTCTGGTGGCGCTAGGAGAATGCAAGTAATCGACTGCCTTTTTTATTCATATCATTGGGATAGATTTAGTATTTTGGCCTTATGAACGACAGAAGTTTGCTGAAGTGGTCCCTTTCAAAATTGCTGGGGTATCACCTTACATGGTTTAAGATTCCTACCTTCTCTGATGCAGCCCTCTTTGCTAGTGATAACAAGTGATGATCCTTCAGGCTGTGGTACAGGAATATATCAAGTGATTTCCTTCTTTTGATGTGAAGAATTTCTGCAGTGTGTTGCTCTCAAAGCCAGTTAATGGCTCATCATTAATCTTAAATCTTAAGCTCCTGCTTCCTCTACCATTGTCCCTGATAAGAAAGGGAAACCATACAACAGTAACAAATATACAAGTGATATTACTCACATCTCTTGACAGGGTCTTTGACTACAGTAAGCCTATCTTTTTAATTATAGACTCACTCAATAGAAAGAGAAAAGTAGATAGCCAGCACACAATCTTCCACAATAGTACACTGTACATAGTACCTGTGTGATATTTCTAAATTGGTCTCTATGCACAGTATTATAAGTAAGAGTCAGATAGTTTTTTCCATTCTAACATTCCCTCAATCCTTTGTGTATTTGCTCATATCTTTCTTGCACAAATACCTTTTGGATTAAAAGGTATTTTAAAAGATTAAAAGCCCAAAGATGCTGAAAATTTGAGTGATAGATCAGCAATTTTCTGAGCTGCGCAGTCAGGAAAGATATAATGTTCTCACATGTTCTAACTGAAATATTTGCACTTCAATATCTCAAACTACTGAAGGAAGAAACTTAAAACTGGACTTTTGTTTTACAGTCCTCATGAGGAAGGAAAAATAATCAAGTTTGAAGAAATCCCTTCTGTATTTACTATGTTACTAATATTTACATTGCCATTTCTCGGATAGAATCATAGAATAATAGAATATCAGGGTTGGAAGAGACCTCAGGAGGTCATCTAGTCCAACCCCCTGCTCAAAGCAGGACTCCACCACCTCCCTAGGTAACCCATTCCAGTGATTCACCACCCTCCTAGTGAAAAAGTTTTTCCTAATATCCAACCTAAACCTCCCACAATGCAACTTGAGACCATTAATCCTTGTTCTGTCATCTGCTGCCACTGAGAACAGTCTAGATCCATCTTCTTTGGAACCCCCTTTCAGGTACTTGAAAGCAGCTATCAAATCCCCCCTCGTTCTTCTCTTCGGCAGACTAAATAATCGCAATTCCCTCAGCATATCCTCAGAAGTCATATGCTCCAGCCCCCTAATCATTTTTGTTGTCCTGTGCTGGAATCTTTCCAATTTTTCCACATCCTTCTTGTAGTGTGGGGCCCAAAACTGGACACAGTACTCCAGATGAGGCCTCACCAATGCAGAATAGAGGGGAATGATCACGTCCCTTGATCTGCTAGCAATGCCCCTACTTATACAGCCCAAAATGTCATTAGCCTTCTTGGCAACAAGGACACACTGTTGACTCATATTCACCTTCTCATTCACTGTAACCCTTAGGTTCTTTTCTGTAGAACTGCTTACTAACCACTAGGTCCCTAGTCTGTAGCAGTGCATGGGATTCTTCCATCCTAAGTACAGGACTCTGCACTTGTCCCTATTGAACCTCATCAGGTTTCTTTTGGCCCATTCCTCTAACTTGTCCCTCTGCATCCTATTCCTACCCTCCAGCGTATCTACCACTCCTTCCAGTTTAGTGTCATCTGCAAACTTGTTGAAAGTGCAGTCCATGCCATCCTCCAGATGTCCATATCAAAAGCTTTGCTAAAGTCCAGGAATAACATGTCCACTGCTTAATATACTTGTTAAAGTTTCTTGTTCTTTGTTTGCCATGACTAATTTATTACTAACTATTGTTTGTAGAGCACCAACTGTCAGAGAAGTAAGCAGTAATAACATTTTTTTAAACTCACTGGTAATCGGGGACTACTAATGTGGTTCCTTTGACTCTTGTCTATTAACCCAAAGTGAGAGATGGGGTAGAGAGACTGATCCAGGGACTCTTTGGTGCCAACTGGCAGAGAGCACAGGGAGTGAACAGGGTTTTACAGGGATCACCTGGGATCCCATATATACATAATAGTTCACCTAAGAGAGGCATATGAGGTCTCTAGTGAGAGTTGGTAGCCACTGGTTGACATAATCATTATGAAATGTGTGTACAGATAATACATAAGGAGTTATGTATCTATACTGAAATATATGTTCTTAAGGTTTCATCAGGAGGAGACATAGCTCAGAAGTGTTACTTTCAGGCAGGAGGTAGCAGACACCTATATCCATGTCTGGCCATTTGGGTATTATGTGTTGTGTGCCAGGCTGTATGTCTATTTGCATACTAAGCCAATGGTAAAATGATTGTTTTATACATAACCATTCTTTTCCCAATACTGCTACTTGAATCTCTGTGCTTTGTTAAATAAACTTATACTTGGTTTTCACTATAAATAGATCTAAGTGCTCTGTGTTAAGCAGAGAGGTGATCTGAGGTGAAATGGGTAAGCTGGAGTATGCTGCTTCTTTCAGAGTAGAAAATCTGTGAATACTGCAAGTGTCCAGAGAATCAGGAGCTGGACATTCCAGGGAGATGCTTGAAGGGCTCAAGGGTTGGAGTGTGCCTATTGCTGACCTGTGGACTAACAGCAGGGCCAGCAAGGCCTAGAGGGGAGTGTTTGTGTTGGTGATGACTGATGGAGCTGACCCATGGAAGAACACACACTAAAAACAAGTGGTAGTGATGTGTCTCACAATGCTGGGAACCCCTGGGAAGCTTCAGAGACTTCTTGTGTGCCTTACTGCAAATGCCAGACACAATTCCGCCCCTGGACTCTGTGGGGAGCTTAAGAAGCTTGTGTTATGTAACGCAGACACAGTTGAAACTGAGATACAGAATTGGTGACATATCTGTCAAGCTGTAAATCTCACAGTGATTACCAAACACCACAGACCACAACCCTGCAAATGCTTGTGTGTGCTGAACTTTACAAAGATGAGTAAAGTCTGACACATGCAAAAGTGTTTCCAGGATCAGGGACTTAGTACTTATGCCATATAATCTATACTATATAAAATATACAGTGAGCAAAGTTTTATCTGCTGTAACAGGAACTACCTGTTCTGACTTTTGGCCTGTCTGCTGCCTCATTTTCCCCTCATCTCCAATGGTTCTTTCCTGGCACTCAGCAAGTTCAGTTGGTGAGGTGCCTTAACCCTCTGGCTTGCTAACTCACATAAAAAGTCCACCTCTTTTGGAGTACAAAGGAAGTCCAAACACACACAGAACCAATCTTCCACCTCAGTCTCACCAGGCACCATCCTTTTTCCCTAAGGGTCTGTCCATTTCACTGTCTCTTCAGCCTTTCTCCTGGGCTCAGACGCCATCCCTCCTGGGCTCTAACCAAACACTTCTTCCCCTTGTATACAGGAGTCATTGATCTGCCCCCTACACAGACACAGGGCCTAAACAATTAGACTGCCTATCCCATTTTCTTGACCTGCCCTGCTTCTTCCCAGAGCCTCTACCTATCCTCCCAGCCTTCCTGGGTATCTCTCAATCTTGTATATAGCACTGATTTGCAAGGCCATTCTCCCTGGAGTCCTTCTCTATAGGTTACCTCCCTCCAGCTGAGCTACCAGCTGCTCTTGTGTTCCTAGCAGGCCTTTCCTTAGTTCCCGCCTCTTGTGACACTATTCTTTTCCTCCGCTTAGGGAGAGAAACACCTATCACTGGTGCAGATAAGCTCCAACTCCCTGAAAAGTCCAGCTAACATTGTGAAATTGTTAGGTAATCAGACATACTGCAAATCAGGTCATTTTATAGATTAAAAAATGTGGTTATAAATTGCACCCACAACCAGGAGTCCAGTCCTTACCCCCACTGAAATATATTCCTTAATCTTCATACTACCTGACATGTGATACTAAAAAAAGGGACTTTACATTTTGGGATAAGTTGTCCATATATATATAGGCAGTCCTCGACTTTACGCTGTTCAACTCATGACGAATGGCCTTATGACACTTCTGAATTTACACCTTGATTCAAATTACGACAGTTGGATTTGACTTTACGATGCTCGGTCCCACAATGGAGTGGATTGTGGTTCTAACGTTTTGATGTACAGTGTAATTTTCAGGAACCAATTGTGTTGTAAGTCTGAGGACTGCTTGTATTCCACTCTCAATGAACTTGTGCCCCATGCACTTAGGATGACTGTTCTTTTGGCCAGCAGTATCCACATGGGCCAGTGTGATGGGGTGGGGTTCCCATCCAGTGCGAGGTGAGTGCTCCCTGTCCCGCAAGCCTCCTTCTGCCTCTAGGCAGTGAAGCTAAGGATTTAAGTCCACCGATCAGCTCTTTGCTGTACGTCTGTGCAGATAAGGAGTCAGAGTCAGTAGCGGTCCCCTGACTCCCCAGGCTGTAAAACCTAGTGGCCAGAGTCAATAACAATACCCTGACTCCCAGGGCAATGAGACCTAGTGACCAAAGTCCCTAGAAACAGCCTGACTCTCAGTGCAAAAGGGCCTAATGATCAGAGTCAGTAACAGCATCCTGACCCACAAGGCAGTGAGGCTTAGCAGCCAAATTCGTTAGGTTCATCCTTGTCAACAGGGCAGTAAGGCTTGGTGACCGGAGTAAATAGAGTTGGTTAGACTTAGTTTTGAATTGTGAGTGGAAAAGAGAATAGAATTAGACCAACCAAGATATTTCTATCACTGAAGTGTCCAGAACTACCCCTTTCTTTCCAACTTGTTATGCTCAAACAATAATACATATAATTTATTTTCCAACTTTCAGAGTAGTCCTTCAGTCTATAATAAATAATCATAGAACTTAATAAATATATAACACAGTAAAGTGTTTCTCATGATCTAGCTCCGAAGGAAACAGAATTCAGGATTTCAATCATCTGAGCTCTAATAAATATTTTATCCATTTTATAGTTTCCAAGACTGCACCTAAAATAATATTACACTTCTACAATTGAAGAATGAATAACATTTGAAATTTAACAGGTTTACACAAAGGAAAGAATAGAAAAGCCATCACTGAAGTAAACAAATGAGTTATTTCTTTTCCAAATTATCAGCTCAGATATATTTTCTCTCAGTTCCTATTATTGTGTTGCAATGAACAGATACACACTTGCATCCAATAGATATAGCTACATCTCTCTATAGTTCATAGTGATTTTTCTGCTAGGTTTCTATTAATGCACACATGCAAGTGTCAAATGGAGCATATTACTTACTTTGTGTTCTACTTGATACATCCTAGGAAGTAAGATAACCCCAATAATGTAATTAATGTTACTAGCAGTATAATACCAATATGAAAGGTAATTTTATTTATTTATTTATTTATTAGCATTTGTTTCATGGACTACAGTATACTTTTTTAAAAAAGCAATGATACACTCTTTAAAACACATTCTTATTTCTCATCCATTCACTGCTCTGAATTTTCATTACCCATAAGGAAATATACTGCTTTGTTTTAATACATTGCACTACCCTAAACTGATATTTTTATTAAAAGGAAAAGTAAGGGGTTAGATCTGACAAGTCATCTTTTCTTTCAAAATAAGGTCTCCATCTCTAGTGGATTTTGAAACTTCTCCATTGTGGGCATTTCACTAATTTCCTCTTTACTTCCTTTTTTCAGATACACTAGAGACTACTGATGATGCAGAGGGATGGGATACCAACTAGAAGGGCTAGGATTCAGTTTATGGCCTCTCCCCTGCCCCTGCAGCCTGGTAAGCACCTAGGCCAGGGTTTCTCAAACAGGAGTCACCATTTGTGTAGGGAAAGCCCCTGACGGGCCGTGTTGGTGTGTTTACCTGCCCCATCTGCAGGCACCGGCCGCAGATCGCTGCTTCAGGCCAATGGGGGCTGCTGGAAGCAGTGCGGGCTGAGGGACTTACTGGCTGCCACTTCCAGCAGCTCCCATTGGCCCAGAGCAGTGATCCACAGCCAGTGGGAGCCGCAATCAGCCGGACCTCCGGACGGGACAGGTAAACACACCATCCCAGCCTGCCAGGGGCTTTCCCTACACAAGCTGTGAGCCCTGTTTGAGAAACTCTAACCTAGACCAGGGGTGGCCAACGTGTGGCTCCTCAGCCACATGCAGCTCTTCAGAGGTTAATATTCAGTTCCTTACCTAGGCACGGATTCCAGGGCTGGAGCTATAGATGCTAACTTTCCACTGTGCTGGGGGGGTGCTCACTGCTCAACCCCCTGCTCTGCCCCCACTCTACCCCTTCTCTCAAGGCCCCTTCCCCTGAGTCTGCCATGACCTCGTTCCTCCCCACCATAGCCTCCTGTGCACATGAAACAGCTGATTGCAGGGGGACAGTGGAGTAGGTGCTTATTGGTGGAGGCTGCCGGCAGGTGGGAGGCGCTAGGGGCTGGGGAGCTGATAGGGGGTGGCTGACATATTACTGTGGGCTCTTTGGCAATATACATTGATAAATTCTGGCTCCTGCTCAGGCTTAGGCTGGCCACCCCTGACCTAGACACACAAGGCTCCAATTAGCACTTCTGTCTCTTTTCTTGCCAATGCTAGCTGCAACAGCCAAGGGGCAAGAATCCTGGGGGGCAGCCCTTTCCCACCTTGCAACATGGAAAGAGAGGGGTGGGGGTCAGTGATTGTGACAGTCATGGGGGAGGACAGAGGTACAGGATGAACCTTTTGAAACTAGATACTTGCTACAGGGGCCATCCTGGTGCTTCCTTCTTTGAAAGCAGGTAGGCATATGAAACATAATTTCATAATAGTGCGTTGAGTGACAGAGTGTGGACTGAAGTCAGGTAAAGGTCACTCCAACATTGCAGGAAGGGATCAGTCATGCATGTGTGGTAATCTTGTTGTGCAACATGTTTGATTGGCAGCCAGATTTAGCAATTATGATTGGTCTAAATTATGGACCACTCAGAGAGAGTCCAAAGCTGATTGGAGGATAGGCATGCTAATGCCCCATTTCTCAAATGCAGCCACCATGGCTGCATGAGGCGACCACGGGGTTTCCCTACAGCCATGGCAGTTTCCTGGGTTGAGGAGGAAGCATCAGCCCCTCCAACTTCCCTGTAAGCTGCACTGCCATGCAGCAGCCTATTTTAGAAGTGTTGAGGTCTCAGGGAACCCACCCGGGGACCAGCTGGGGGAGGGGTGCCCCTCCTCCAGCCTCAACCTAGCCCAACCCCCAACCTGCCATGGCTGGGGTGCCCCTCCACTGGCACCAACTCTGCTGCGCCTGGGACACCACGGCCCCAGGCATGACCAGAGCGGCCCTCCCCTGGCCCCAGCCCAGCCCCACGTCGGGCACCTCTCCCCAAGCCCAAACCCAGACCTGGTCTGGACCTGTTGGGGCAAAGGAGCACTTATCCTGCAGCCCCAGAGTTGCCACAGCAGAAAGAGGCACCTCTTCCCCCCAGTGCTGGTGCTGCTGAGGGGAGAGATCTGGGGAGAGTCCTCTCTTCCCACGATAGTCCCGGAGAACCCTCCTGGCAAGGCAGTAAGGTGAGCGGTAAGCCAGCAGCAGAGTGAGGAGGCAGGTGCGGGGGTCTGGCTGCGAGCAGGCGGGTGATGAGGCAAGAAGTGAGAGCGTGAGGAAGTGAGGCGAGTGGTGGGAAGGCTAACAGGGGAGTAAGGAGGTGAGTGGCAAGCCAGCTGCACAGTGAGGCGGCAAACGGGGGAGTCTGGCTGTGAGTGGGAAAGTGAAGAGATGAGCGGTGAGCCAGCAGTGAGTGGGGGTTCTTACAGTGGGCAGGGGAATGTCTGTATCCGGGGAGTGAGGCGGCGAGCGGTGGGTGGGGGACTGCGGACGGATGCAGAAGGCGAGCAGGGGAGTCAGGAGGCAAGCACATGGGCAATGGGTGGATCCCCTTTTGGGGATGCTAGCCCTTGACTTCACTCCTTTGACCCAACCCCCAGCAGCCAGAGCCCCAAGACCCCTCTGCCCACCCTGCGTCTGGAGCTACAAGCCCCCCACCCAGAGAGGCCCCAAGCATCCCGCCCCTCAGCTGGAGGATTCCTCACTGGCTTAAACCCTGAGAATCCCCCACACACTCTCCCTCGGCCAGCGGAGCTCAGGACCAGCCAAGGCCCCAAGCCCCGCCACCTGACCAGAGGAGCCCCGGGCCAGCTGCAGCCACAGCCGTGCATTCCCTCCTTTCCCCTCCCCAGACCCAAGCTGCCCAGATATGTTTTTCATTATTATTTGGACTTCTATTATGTCAAAGCATTTTTAAATTTATTTCAGAATTGTTGTACACCCACTTTTACCAAAAAAGCAAAAGAAACAATAATAATAAAAAAAGACAAGAACATGCAAAGTGTTGGACAAAAACACAGTTCTCACTCTCTGGTTGGGTGCAGCAGTCTGATACTTTATTCTCAAGCAATTGCATAGAGGGAGAGAGTGCACTAGGACACAGGGTTCCCCCTCCTAGGCAGCTCTCTACAGGTAAAGAATTACAGCAAGCATTTATACCTTTTGTTACATACAATAATAAGCAACAGCTGCCTTTTTTTTATACATAGGTCATCTTGATAGCTTATTTTCCTCACTTCTTTAGACTCTAGTCTACATTCCATATTTATCTACACAAGGTCGCAACAACTTCTCACACAGTTCTTTCCCACTTGCCTCACACAGTCCTCGCTTCCACAAATCTTGCGTTATTAGGTTTACAGTTAGCCTGACTCTTGCTCACAGAGGTGACTGTTTGCATTGAAATCCCTTTCAACTCCCTGTCAATTCTTGCTCTGCTTCCACAAAAGTAACATATTTGTGTTTCTATTCTGTTAGGTCCAGTAAAGAATAGAGATAACTGCATTATTTTTATTATTGTGTCAGCAAAACAACAACAACCAAACCTTACATAAATAAATTACAATGATTTGGATATAGCTATGTGCATATTACTTTATTAATGTAGGAAAAATAAATAATTTTAGGAAAAAGTGTCAGTGCAGCCACCAGCAAGAGTTGGTGGCCACACTCTGAGGCCACCAGAAAATTTGTTGAGAGAAATCCTGTGCTAATGCTAGGGTTAAAAAATAAGTCAATCAGAACAGACCAAATACTGTATATAAGGCAGAGCATAAACAGGCAAAAATCAGTCAGGTTAGGAGCAGGTGAAGAAGAAGGAGAAGAGCAGAGAAACCTAAATGAACAAAGAACAGCAAAAAAGAAGCAACTGCAGGGTGACATGAGCAGCAGCAGGAGGCTGGGACAGAGCAGAAAAGGATCCTGAGAAAGAGCAGAAGGATCCTTAAGACAGAGCACAGGGAAAGAAAACTACAGGGAGTAAACATCTCAGCCATAGTATAGGATATAGAATACAAATAGGGTTAACGAATGTGTATGCTTGATATAATAAAGATTAGTGTCTGTGGTGTGTATGTGTATGTTACTATGTATAAAGTTTAGAGTTTATAAAAATTGCTGTCAGTGTCCTGCATATGACTGACCACCATGTACAGAACATAGTCCCTTTTAAGCCATTCCAACTGTATGACATTACAGTATCTGGTACAGTGACTTGTATACCTGTGCTAATGAATTTATGTTTATGTTTTAATTCAGGTTTAGATTAACTGTATTAGGAAAAGTTGGTTACACCAAATAAATAAAATACTTTGTTTTGGAAAAATACTGCGTGAGTGTCAATCTTTTGAGCAGAAGGCTGTATCTGTGTCCTCCCAGAGGTGAAGAGATCTAGTCTGTTCTGGGAGAATTTTCTGAAGGGCATAAGGAAATCCTGGGTAAACCCTGGGAATTCTACTAGGGCAGTCCCCCTCCTTTCACCTTACAGGAACAGATTAATAGGTCCACATCTTGGGAACCTGGAAGGAAGCAAAAGGAGGGCTACTTTGGGATCCTTGGATATTTTCTTGGGGTAACAAGATAAGTAGCTTACATTTGATGCAATACAGAAAAGGAGGACCAGGCAGGGGTGCAAAGAGGGGGTGACATGGTCAAAGTGATGGGCTTGAAAAAATATTTGCAGCAGTATTCTGAATGGATATCAGTGAGGTAAGATTATATTTGTCAAGATGAGAAAAGGATGTTGCAGCAATCAAGACATGAGATGGAAACCGGGTCAGAGTTTTAGCTGTGTGAATTGATTGGAAAGATTGTATCTTAGAAATGTTATTCAGAAAGAATTTACAAGGTTTAGACATAGGTTGGATGTGAGAACCTAGAGAGAGGTCCAAATGAAAGATGATGCACAGGTTATGGGCCTGAATGACAGGCAGGATAGTGGTGTTCCCCACAGTGATTAAGAAATGAGGTAGGAAGGAGGGCTTGGAGGAGAAGTGGGATTAAAACTCTGTTTTAGCCAACAGCTAGACATCCATGTGGAGAGGTCAGAGAAACAGATTTTAGTGTTGACAAGAGACAGATCTGCAGCAGATGGGTAAATTTATGAAAACTGCAACATAAAGATGGTAATTGAATTTGTGGTGGTGAAGAAGATTCACGAAGGATACAGTATAGAGGGAGATAAGAAGGGGAACAAGCACAGAGCACTTTGGAACCTCCAGAGAAAGTCAGAGGGGGGGTGAGGAGGACCCTCCAAAGGACATTCTGAAGAAGAGATTAGAAAGGAAGGAGAGAGTAGAGTGACAGAAGCCAAGGGAGGACACGATTTCAAGAAGACAGTGTCAAGGGCAGCTAATCAGTGAAGGGGGGTGAAAGGAAGAGATCTTGGAGTCATTGTGGATAGTTCTCTGAAAACATCCACTCAATGTGCAGTGGCAGCCAAAAGAGCTAACAGAATGTTGGGAATAATTGAGAAAGGGATAGATAATAAAATAAAATATCATATTGCCTCTAAAATCCACAGTATGCCCACATCTTGAATACTGTGCAGATCTGGTCGACCTATCTCAAAAACTATATATTGGAATGGTTAAAGGTACAGAAAGAGGCAACAAAAATGAGTAGGGGTATGGGACATCTTCCATATGAGGAGAGATTATTAAGACTGGAATTTTTCAGCTTGCTAAAGAGACAACTAAGGGGGTTATGATAGAGGTCTATAAAATCATGACTGGTGTGTAGAAAGTAAATAAGGAAGTATTATTTACTCCTCCTCATAACTCAAGAACAAGGGGTCACCAAATGAAATTAATAGGCATCAAATTTAAAACAAACAAAAGGAAGTATTTCTTCACACAGTGTACAGTTGACCTGTGGAACTATTTGCCAAAGCATGTTGTGAAGGTCAACACTTTCACAGAGTTCAAAAAAGAACTAGATAAGTTAATGGAGGATAGGTCCATCGATGCCTATTAGTCAGGTTGGGTAGGGATTGTGTCCCTAGCTTCTGTTTGCCAGAAGCTGGGAATGGGTGATGGGATGGATCATCTGATTACATGTTCTGTTCACTCCCTCTGAAACACTTGGCACTGGCCACTGTGAGAAGACAGGATACTGGGCTAGATGGACCTTTGATTTGACCCAGTATGGTTGTTCTTATGGAGCAGTGGGTTTAAGTTTTAGATAGGAAGAAGTCAGCAGAGGCTTCGACAACAGTGGCTTCTGTGAAATTCAATGGTCAAAAGCCAGAATAGAGAGGGTTTTGTATGGAATTGGATGAAAGGAACTCCAAACATTAATTGTAAATAGTGTGTTCAATGATCTTAGAGATGAAAGGGAGAAGAAAGATGATGTGGTAGTTGGAGAGGGAAGTGGAGGGTTGGTTTTATGATAGGAGATTTTAAAGCATGTTTGCATTGTGAAGGTAAAGAACCATAGGAATGGGAGATGTTAACAAGTAAGGGCAGAGAGAAGGTAAGTTGAAGGGCAGAAGAAAGTCATGCTGAATTTTGAAAGAAATCAGAAAGATTCTGTGCAAACAGAAGTGAAGGCAGAAGAAGGGGAAGGTTGAGGAGTCAGAGGAGGTGAAAACACAGCTGGGATTGAAGGCATGAGATTCATTTAAGTTGGAGGAGTACAGTTGGTTAGCCAGGAAGATTGCATAACTGAAAGAAGAGAGAACAAATGTGTAATAGAGGGAGTGTAATGGATGCAGGCCAAAGGAGACAGAATTCACCATTCCCTGTTCCAGTAAGGCCCCAGTGCAAACTTCATTTGAAAAGCTCCAGTTAGTTTAAATTGGCCACCAGGTTGTCAAATGGGTCTATCAGCCTATTGGTTCCTGGGGCTTCTAGTCCTTTCACTAGAAACCAAGAGACCAAAGAAAAGGTTTAAAAGACTGTACTGTAGTTTCCATTAGGAGACTCCATCTATGTTATAAGCAGGGACAGAGCTATCTGCTTGCAAACCTGAAAGGAAATGGGTAGTTAGTGAAAGAAAATGGAAGGATTTTAGTTTTTAGTTTTAAAACAGTGGTTCAAAATTTTATTTTCAAAGAAGAACCCAAGATTCCTCTCACACATACTCTGACCTTCCATGATAAAAAGAGGTGACATCAAAACAATAAAAGTAACAACACGATCCAGTGCAAGAAATGGATTTGAGGGAGAAAATCTAATTTATGTATCAGTTTTGCATTGACGTTCATGACGTAAAAGGGTGTGGGGGAGATTGTGTGTGTCAGTGGCACATTTAGCAATTTTTCATTTATGCCATTCTAGAAGGATTTTGCTAAACATACATTGGCTGCATGCATACCTGCAGATCTAATTCCAGGTGACATGGAAGAGTTCTTTCATCTAAATATACTTTGTTCTAAAATCGTAGGTAAAATATATTTGTCTTGGCTCCTTATTTTAGAAAGGAAAAGGATACACTGCTTACAAATTAATTTAATTTTATATGGATGTTGTAACATGAGAAGCAGATTATTTTTCTGTAGTTTATATGCAACGAGTAATTTATCCATATGCATAGGCAACACAGTATCCACATTCATGAACTGCTGCTGGAATCATTGTTTGTGTCTTTAAAGATAAACAATCTACTAAAAGTTGTAATAGAAAGAAAGATTTGAATTAACTAGATAAAAGAAAATTTGACAGTGTAACAAGTTACTTAAATTCTGAAACACACAAACTAGTGGTAATTGAAAATAAAAATATGGAAGTCATGCACAATTTAAGCCTATGTTCTGTCATATCTGAGCTTAAACTATTAAGATCTGAGTGACATAGATCATAATGCAACAAGTTAGTTGGCCAAATACTGCATTTGCTTACACCCATGCATTATATCATTAAAATCTATGTATTTTTTGTAGCTTGGTAAATTATATACATTAATAAAAATAAGTAACTATTTTTCTTAAAATCCAAACTGATGGAAGCTACTGCATCTTGTTTAAATACATGGGATGTTTAATTTTTTGTCAGCTTAATTATATTTTACATCATCATGTTATGCAGTTGCTATAATATCTCAGAGAGTAACTCAGCAGTTGATATGTGAAGGAAAACTAGATAATTTTTTAAGTTGATACCTGATGTGAATAGTCAGAACAGACTGACAAATTATTTTGATATATGCAATGCTGTTGTAGGTGAGTCATAGAATGATAGAATATCAGGGTTGGAAGGGACCTCATCCAGTCCAACCCCCTGCCCAAAGCAGGACCAATCCCAGACAGATTTTTGCCCTAGACCCCTAAATGGGGCGAAAAGGCAAGTAGGACAGGGTGTTGGGGGGTTATAGAATGTTGTAATAACCCATAAATCCCGTGATTCTATTCAGTTCATGATTTTTAGTATCGAGCAAAGTTATGGATTTAAGCTCCCAGGCTCACCTTTTTTTTTAAAGTGTTGTGCAGGTTTCCTTTGAGGATGAGGACTGATAGGTCAGCGATAGAGTGATATCTGTGTGAAAAGTGTTCATCTATAGGTGATATGGTGTTTTTGTCATTTATCATTTTCCCATGTGAGTTCATGTAGTGATTATTTGGTTTCACCCACACAGTTAACAGGCCACTTCACATTGAATGATCCCTTGAAATTTGTGCTATACAATCTGTTCCACCTTTTATTTGGCTATGACCCTCTGAGTATGTTTCCCAGGCTTGAAGAAGAGTTCTGTGTAAGCTTGAAAGCCTGTCTTTCTCACCAAACAGAAGGTAGTCCAATAACATATTACCTCACTCACCTTGTCTCTCTAAATTATTTGGAGATATTTATTATAGACTTTTCTTCAGTGTATTATCTGAGCCCCTCACAAGTACTAATTAGTTTATCCTAATTGCTGTTTCTGGGAAGAAGAGCAAATCCACCACCTTTTAAAGAGCTTAAAGCACAGATAAGTTAAATGAATTGCCCAAGGTCACAGAGGAAGTCTGAGGCATAATCAGGAATAAAATCCATTTTTTTCTAAATATCCATTCAGGGCCATTACCAAAAAGACCCTTTTGTTTGCTTCCATTGCCATGGGTATATCTGTTTTTTGATCTGCTGACCATTGCAAGAGGCTAAATCTGAGAGTTTCTAGACATTGCTAAAGGTTATTTGCAAAGAGCTTCTGTTCACTGGTGCAGGAAGAGCTCCTGATATCATCTTTCATCTACAGAGAACTTCAAATTCCAGATCAGGGCCAGAGTGAGAACTGCATTGGAGTTTTGTACTCTTCCAGTACAGGAATTCAAATACCACAAATCAGTATGTAGAATAACTCCTCCCTGCCTTAAAATATGTCAGTCTCAATCTCAGTGTTGCCACATCTTTCCCCAGTATTCCTCAGCCTTACTTGCTTTTCCAACTGCTCAAATGTATGCAGACTGACTTTCTTCCTTCAGTACTGTAGTGCTGACAGACCCCAGTGGCAGCAATCAAACCAGACAACTCTTGAGCTTAATGCATGAGCCTCGACTGCCTGAGCTAAAAGACATGTCTCAGCCAACACTGTAGCAGGCTCATCATCTCTAGCAGTTTAGCCATGACTAGAGGGGGACAGAATGCTATACAAAGCAGGTATGGGTTACAATACTTTTGCTAGCGGCTAGGTAGCTTCTGAGGCCAAATCCTGCAAGGACTTCAGGATTTGGCTCTAGGCTGATTGTTTGGGTTTTTTTATGATGTATCTCAGGAACAGTGAAAGGGTATATTTCAGCATAATTGGGTACTATACTCCTAATTTCTTGAGTGTTGACGAAGTTTACCATTGAGGAACTGAAATGTTAGGAACCTATTCCAAATATTTCACAGAGAGCATGCCTGCGTATTATAATTTTTTTTTTTGAGAGGGAGAGGCATGTCTTACAGCATACGCATAGAGAAGTTAGATAAAAACATCAAATAGTTTTTGCAGGAAAGTTGCAACCTAACATTACTTCCATTCTTAGAATTCGGAATTATAAAACACAAGAACCTCAAACAAGAGACATACTAAGAAGGCTGCTCCTTAAAACAAACAGGCACAACTCACACCACCTTCCTGTAGGCTGGCTTAATGCAGATTGACTGCTGTAACACCCAGATTGCACACTGAATGTGATTATGCTATTTGTATACATGTATCATTTTTTGTATCTGAAGCTATGAGTATTAACTATGTACCTGTAGTTCAAATGTTTGCTCATTTGGTAACACCCACAAGGTATTTAGCCTGCACATCATAAAGGGACTGTTCATGTTAAACGGCCCATCAAGGAACTTGCACATGTGACTCCAAACACCATCTTGGTAGCTGCAATTTTTCACAGTGAGAACAATAGGTTTCCCACCACATAGCAGAAGCTATAGAAGGCCCTGGAAACATCTCCATTTTGCCTCTTTCCTGCTCAAACCTCTAGACTTATACTAATGGAAGCATTCTAACCAAGAGACTGAGAACCTTTCAGTGAGAGGGGAGGGATAGCTTAGTGGTTTGAGCAGTGGCCTGCTAAACCCACGGTTGTGAGTTCAATCCTTAAGGCCATTTAGGGAACTGCTGTAAAAATCAGTCTGGGGATTGGTCCTGCTTTGAGCAGGGGGTTGGACTAGATGAGGTCCCTCCCAACTCTGATATTCTATGATTTGGAAGCAACCAGATACTTAACAAGCTAGCTGTTTACTTCATCACTGCTACAAACCTGAACCAAGAACTTTGCAATTATTGTATGTATTGGATTCCTTTAACCAATTTTAACTCTCATCTTTTTTCTTCCTTTCTATTTAGCTATAAATAAACCTTTAGATATTGGATAATAAAAGATTGGCAAAAATGTGATTATTAGGTAAGATCAGCTATATATTGACCTGGGTATGTGCCTGGTCCTTTGGGATCAGAAGAACCCTTCTGTCTGATGAAATTGGTTTTCAATAACCACTCATCATTAAGTCTAGTGTCTGAGTGTTGAATCCAGCACTGGAATATCTGAGGAGGCTGCATTTCTAATTTCTTGTTAACCAGTGAAGTGAGACAGAAATTTACTTTTGTTGCTGGTTTGGAATCTCTTATGGAAGAATAATTACCAGTTTTGGAGTGTGCCTGTCCTTTTTCCCAGCAGCTTGTCCTGAATTTGATATTCTCAGTCATGACCCATGGAGGCACGGTGACCGTGGTGCAGTCTGGCTAGGATGCACAGAACCTTTGGATCAGAATCCCGTGCTATTAAGATTTGAAATTTGATATTGAGAGTTTTAAAGGTTAAAGATCAGTGACCATGAGCCAGATGGCATCAGCAGAAGCAATCAAACTGCAAGCCCTGAGAGAGAGCCTGTGTCTTGAATATGAACAAAGACTAGCAGAACTTAGAATGGAAGAGAAGCAAACCTTGGCCCAGCTGGAAAAAGAAGCCGCAGAGAGAGCCAAGCAAGCTGAAGAGAGAGCCAAAGAAGCTTACTGGAGGCAAATGGAATGGCTGGCTGCTGAGGAGAGGGCTCACCAGATGCAACAAGAAGCTGCCAGATTTAACCTCCAAATCAAAAAAAGCAATGGAAGAACAGCAGACACTGTATCATCTTGTAAATCCAGTTTTTTGTAACAATGTTGGTATGTTGTTTGATTAGGACATGACAGATGTGTTTAATCAGGCTGATGTCATAACCCAATCCCAAGGCAAGTGTGAATGTGACTCTTCTGTGTTATCCTTAACTAACAGTGAGGTTTGTGAAGGGGGATTGTATGACTGACCTTAAGCAGTTGCCTGTGTTAAACCAATTTTGCTATGACCAGAAAGAGAGTAACCAAAGGTACCCCAACATGGCCACCTTTTATGTAAATGATGTTACTGTGAACTCAGAAGAAGGTGACCCCATAAACTGTGCCATTGCTATGTATGGAAGTGATAATGGAAAATTCCTAGAAAGTGTAGAAGCCAATGCTAAAAGCTGTTTAGGACAAATTACAGCTTCTAACATCACTCTAGTTAAAGCAGATCTTCTCAAAGAGGAAGATTACTTACCAGATGAAAGTGTGAATACTGTAATCATCTATATGTTTACTGTAAATGTGCCTTTAGCCAGAATACACCTTGAATGGAATGGTACTAAACATGACGTTATAGCTGGTGTAAGGAAGTTATTGACTACGGACCATTTGGTTGGGGATGATATTAAAGCTTTGCTCAGTTAAGTTAATATCATGAACAAGTCACAAGAAAGGAATGATCCTGAGCCTGTGTCAAGTAGGGGCAATGACTTGCCTCTGCTTATGGAAGGTTTCGCCAAATGTTTATCTGAGGAAGATAGCTGTCTGTGCAGAAAAGCAGTTTATATGTGAATGAAGTTTCTGATTGTCTGTTTAATATCTCAGAAGAGAATCTCGAATTAGATGAAGCACAAAGAGAATTCGTTGAAGTTGATGGTCAGGTTAAAGCCCTAATTGAGGAAGAAAAGGATAGATTTTTTGTGGGTGATGGATTGTTGGCAAGTAGGGCTTGTAAAAGTAAGACTGAACAAGGTAGAAGTGGTTTGTATAAAGTAGCTCAGTATAAAATGAGCCACTGTCTGTGGAGAATAGCAGTTTGTCTGTTGGGAGTGGCATCTTGCACGTTAAGGAAGCTGTCTCACTTTCCAAGTATATGTCTGAAATCAGCCATTGGTGTTGGGACAAAGGAAAGGATATCTTTCAATTGTTTGTGTGTTAAGAATAGTAATGTGCCTGCTGCAAAATAGTGTCTCTAGCTCTTTGTCTGTGAAGCAGACAGAAGAAGCCTGTCAGCCTGTAATGGTTAGACCATAAGAACTGCCATACTGGGTTAGACCAAAGGGATCTGAGTTACTACAGAGAATTCTTTCCTGGGTGTCTGGCTGGTGAGTCTTGCCCACACACTCAGGATTTAGCTGATCGTCATATTTGGGATCAAGAAGGAATTTTCCTCCAGGGCAGATGGGCAAAAGGCCTTGGGAGGGTTTTCGTCTTCCTCTGCAGCATGGGGCATGCGTCACTTGCTGGAAGGTTCTCTGCATCTTAAAGTCTTTAAACCATGATTGTTTTAATCAGCTCTAGCAGTCATTGGTTTCAATGGCTCAGACACAGGTTTGATACAGGAGTGGGGGTGAGATTCTGTGGCCTGCATTGTGCAGGAGGTCAGACTAGATGATCATAATGGTCCCTTCTGATCTTGAAGTCTATGATTCTATGATTCTGTCTTCTGACGGTAGCCAATGCCAGGTGCCCCAGAGGGAATGAACAGAACATGTAATCATCAAGTGATCCATCCCCTGTCACCCATTCCCAGATTCTGGCAAACACAGGCTAGAGACACCATCCCTGCCCATCCTGGCTAATACCCATTGATGGATGTATCCTCTATTAATTTAGTTCTTTTTTGAACCTTGTTGTACTCCTGGCCTTCACAACATCCTCTGGCAAGGAGTTCCACAGGTTGACTGTGTATTGCGTGAAAAAATACTTCCTTTTGTTTGTTTTAAACCTATTGCCTATTAATTTTATTTGATGGCCCGAAATTCTTGTTAGATGGTTGGAGAAAAATTACCAGTTGTATCAGAACTAAAGCCCAGGAAGGAAATGTACCTAAGTTTGTGTCTGCTAGGGAGAATGACACTGTAACTAGGTCACGTCCAGTTAGTGTCATAACTAGATCCCAGGGACCAGACGATTCTGCTGCTTCTATTTTTCCTGTTGCTAGTGTGTTTCTGAGTAAAGATATGACAACTCTGTTTAATCAGGTTGATATCATGGCCAGTGCACAAGAAAAACATGCAGGTAATTTGACTATGTTACCCACTGACAGTGTGGAATCTTGTAATTAGGAGGGAATGGTCCCTAACCTTGTGTATGTTGAGCCTGGTAACCTGCATGTTGCCAGCAAGAAGGGCTGAAAAGGGGAGGAGAATCTTCTAATCTTTAAACTACGGAGTGTAGCAGCTTGCCTAAAAGGGGGCTGTGTAAAAATCCTCCTAATGTGCCAGAGATGATTCTGGATGTAAGTGAAACTCATAAGGAGTTGTATGTAGCTCAGCAGAACAATGCTTCTGTGGTGAGATATAGGGGAATTGTTGCTTAAAGAAGCTTTTAAGGAGAAGAATCCTCATTGCAGTTTTTGCAAGCAGGGGTGTGGAAGTGAGTTAATTGAGGTAGATCAGGATCAGTTTCTGTCCATAGAAGGCAACAGTTTATTTGTTGAGAGATATGTTTCAGTTCCTAACAGCCAGAATTTTTCTGTTGAAAATGGATCCACTGACTTTTCTTTAGACAGATCCAGTGTGAATACCTTAGAGAAGGTGTCAGATGGAATGAAAATTGTCAGAGAATTTGAACAGCTTTATGATGACCAAGTGGCTGTGCTTGACCAGCTTGTTGGGGAGACGATGTCATTGGGACAAGAATGTCTCCATGTTGATTCTTCAAGTGAAGAGTCTGTGTCTCAGGTTCAGAGGGAAGACTGGGTAGCTGAATCTGCAGAGCAGGACAGGTGTGCTGTGGATCTCTAAAATACAGAGGATGGCAGGCAAACTCTCATCTCCAGACATTTTGGCTATGTCTTGTAGTCTCTTAGTGGATTTGATATTGGATTCCATGTGGAAGCAGAGATTGGTAATGAAAGGACAAAAGAACCCTGAGTCTAACATGCTAGTGAAAATGAATAGTATCTCTTTAAGACAGAGTCTAGCCTTGGAATTGGTAAAAGTTAAGGATCTGAAAACTGGTGAACAGGCTAGTGTCTGTGTTGGTGCAAATTACCTAAGCGCACGTCCAGACTAACCCGCGGCATCGGCGGGTTAAAATCGATTGCTCGGGGATCGATATATCGCGTCTAGTCTGGACGCGATGTATCGATCCCCGAGCGCGCTTACATCGATTCTGGAACTCCATCAACCCGAACGGAGTTCCGGAATCGACACGGAGAGCCACGGACATCGATGCCGCGCCGTCCAGACGGGTGAGTACCTCGATTTTAGAAATTCGACTTCAGCTACGTTATTCCCGTAGCTGAAGTTGCGTATCTAAAATCGATTTTAATACCTAGTCTGGACGTGGCCTTACTGACAATGGGGGAGAAAGACTTGTCCTGTAATGTTAGCATGGAGGACACACCTAACCAGACAATGGATTTTGTTAAGCAGGAAAGCTCAGAATTTGACCCTCCAGGACAGGAAGGAAGGGAAAAAAAATAACCTGCTAATGGAAGCCACAGGTTAACCCTAAAATGCCAAAATCCCCATTGCTACTGAACCAAAGGTGTGGCATGACAAAAATGCTTGTAAATGTACACTTGTGATAAATTTGATATTAATATGAATGCTAATGTTAACTCTTGTGACAAATTTGTTGCTGATACCAAAAACTGTAAAAATATACGATGTGCAAGATCTTTTGGAAAAAATCTTTGAACATCTTAGAAAAGATACATAAGAACACACAATGTGGTAGAAACTTTTATGGTTATGCTGTTTCATTACATGACATCATGCTTTATATTAAAAGGTCTTGTGATACTGATATTTCACAGTTAATGCCTATGAACAATCTTAAAGCTCTTCACAGCAGAAAAAGAAACATTCCAGACCTAATGTGCTGCATGAAAAGGGAAACTGAGGCATGCCATCATATTGCTTTCATGGCTAAATGCCAAGACTCCTACATTATGGAGAATATTAATATTTATGTTGACTTGATGTAAACTGGGTTCCAAACATTTTCCAGAGCTTGTATAAATTAACTATTTTTGTTAGCTCTTGGCAAGATCACATAAAACATGCAGGAATTATGCTGCGAGAGCAGATCCAATCCACTATTGGTCTAACCAAGTTCTGCCTTGCATTTGTGAAAAAAATCAAGAATATTGTTACTTCCATAATAAGTCTTACAAAGAAACATCATGTTTTAATCAAACATGATTTTGATGAACAATTTCTATTATACACTGATACTTTGAATATTGGGTTAGAACCTGTAATAATCCAGAATCAAGAACAAAAAGTTCCAATGAACGAGAAGTTCAGCAGTGTCTGGGGCACCCCTTCCTGCATCAATTTTGCACTGGTGGTGTGATGTTATCTCATTAAAAATATATATATGGAGATATACCTATCTCATAGAATTGGAAGGGACCCTGAAAAGTTTTTGAGCCCAGCCCCTTGCCTTCACTAGCAGGATCAAGTACTGATTTTGCCCCAGATCCCTAAGCGGCCCCCTCAAGGACTGAACTCACAGTTCTGGGTTTAGCAGGCTTATGCTAAAAACACTGAGCTATCCCTCCACCCATATAGAACATTGTTGCTACTACCATCATATAATTGCAACAAAACTTGCACAGATTATGGCATGTAAGACATCTGTGGAAGAGTTACGATTTCCTGAATATGATTACGCTATTTGTATACATGTCTTATTTTTGTATCTGAAGTTATGAGTATTAACTATGTACCTGTATTTCAACCATTTGCTTATGTGGTAACACCCACAAGGTAGTTAGCCTGCACATAGTGAAGGGACTATTAGTGTTAAATGGCCCTTCAAGGAACACTTAACTCACAATGGCCATTGGGAGATGCCTATGTACACATAATGGACTCTCCTGTGAATGTTCTATATAGAGTATGAGTAATGACCTCCACTATTACTAAGCAAAGCATGCATAGACATGTGATTTGCCCATGTGACTCCAAATACTTGTTGCCTGCAATTTTCCACAGTGAGAACAGTGGGTTTCCCTCCACACATCAGAAGCTATAGAAGGCCCTGGAAACATCTCCATTTTGCCTCTTTCCTGTTCAGACCACTGGACTACGAACTTACACTAATGGGAGCATTCTAACCAAGGGACTGAGGACCTTCCATTGATTTGAAGCAAACAGAGACTTAACAAGTTAGCAGTTTATAAGAGCTTTGGAGTGTGTCTGCCCTTTTTCCCAGCAGCTTGTCCTGAATTTGGTATTCTCAGTTGTGACCCACAGAAGCACAGTGACAGGGTGTTCACCTCACATTCTCGCTGAAGGAGTTAATGTAGGTCAGCAACCACGGTCACAGTTACAAAGGTATGAACCCCAGTAGCAAGGTATAAGGCTTCAGTAGTTTTGCCTGAGTAATAAGGATTTTAGTATATGAGGCCTGTTAGTAACTCAAAACTGTGGCCCATTTTCTCCCCTTTCAGTCAAGATGGAAGAGCGAGCAGAGGAGGGAATGATTTGAAAGATTTGATCTTGGAAATGGAGGATTTTGCAAATCTATAGAAGATGCATAGATCTTCATTTGTGCGGAGGTTGAGAATTCATAGAGAACTATTGTTTAAATCTGCAGATGATCCTTGGGGCATCAGTACTTGAAGCTGTACCTTTTTCACAGATCCTTGTTCTCCCCACACCTCTAACAGAACTGTTTAAGCCACACCCTTGTGCTATTGATTTATAGACTATTATACTTTTCAAGAGCATTATCTTCCACCATTTCCTATTGGCACTCACACCATTTTACACAGACAGCATACCATGCAGATTGCCCCCAGTGGGTAGCTCTCCCATTCCAAAAATCCATGGCGTTTCAATGGTAAGGTAGTCATACAGATGGGATTTCATGGGTTCCCAGAGAGGAAGATCATTCCACAGTCTCATCATTTTTTTCCTTCTTTCTTTTTCCATTCATTTCCACATTTTCTTTCTCATTTGCTTCTTCCAGCATCACTCACCAGTTTAGACCATATCACTCCATGCAATATCAATATCCATGCATATAACACCACTTACTTTGAGAAGAAATAATTATTTGATCAACTTTTATTTTTCTGTCATACTTTGTCTCAGCTTAACAAAAAGCCTCCAATGGATAAAAAGTGTCTCAGTGGAACCACAGGGCTTTCAGGACTTCACGACAAAGCCATTTACCTTTATAAATGTGAAGTTTAGGGACACTATTCTGCCACTGAAGAAGATATAGCAAAGCTCCTATTGAGTTCAATGGGAGAAACATTGGGTCCTAAATGAGAAGTAATTAACGTAGGAAACAAGAGTACAGGAGTAAATTTATTCCTGACTCAAATTTGTTGGCTTCAGTGGAGAAGTGACAGAGATGAATTTGGCCCACAATACTTTTTTCTGACCAAAATCTGTAATCTTTAGTTATACATTTTTTTTAGATTTAAAAAATAATAGCAATGCAGGAACTAATTGTATTGTTTGGCTCTAAGAGGCATTACACTTCACAAGGCATTTGCAGTACATATTGCTTTGATTCCCTGCCATTCCTATAATGAACTCAGATTTTGGAAGAGCACTAATAAATATTGCAGTTTGTCAGATCTCATTTACCAAATATAAATGATTAAATAAGAAAATTCATGGCATGAGTAGTTTTGGCCCCCAGGCAGTCTCTAACAAATCAGCAAAGGTGGAGAAAGATGTGCAGCACAAGGATTCCCTGTTAGGCAGTTAGCACAGTAAAGCATGTCATTAAATACCACTGGTATTAGCAAACCTAGAGCCATCTACTGCTCTCATAACTGTTCCTCTTCCTGTTGCAATCAATGGTTAAAATCCCACACACTTCAGTGAGATGCAGATTGGGTCTCTAAAGAGATTTGAGAACAAGGGCATTTTTCACTTATAGTAGTTTCAGAAAAGACATAATGGTTGCTATAAAAGTTTAAGAATGATTTAAAAAGCTCAATAATCTATTACCCATTTTAAGTATAAGGTTGTAGAATGGGCACTATATTTCAGAATGTTAGGTTTGAGAGCCAACCTTGATTCCATTGCAATCAATGTTGCCATAATATCAATGGGAGCAGCAGGCCCTTCATCCGTTCTGACTCATTTTCCTCAAGTAATCAGATTCGTGACCAAGTCCAGATTCAGCAAAGCTATTAAACACAGACTTAAGTGCCTTGTTGAATCAAACCCTAACCATATTGGAGTAGAGGGTACAAAAAATAAAAAAATAAAATGAAATATCTCAGTTATGATAAATGATCAAGTATATGATTGTTCTATCAGCAATATTTAGAAAAAGTGGGTTTAAATAAGTTTTTCAAATGACAGTTTTATTACAATGTTGAATACTGTGGTAGTTTCAGAAGTGCTTCTTTTACAGATAATCACATTTTACTGCAGACACAACCCAAAGGTCTACATTACAATCCTTTCATACCGTAAGTGAAATGTCTGAAAAGAAGTCAGCATTGGTCATCTCCTTCCATTTTACCTTTATCAGTCATTCCAAATGAAATGCTTTCAGACCAAAGCATTTTACACATAAAAGGGCCAAATCCTGTTTTCCTTACTCAGGCGAATAATACAATTTACTTCAGTGAAGTTACTTACATAAAGCCCCAAATGTCATTTATTATTGTGAAATTCTTGAACTAGTGAGTCTAGCATTTGGCATCATAACTTATTCTCTCCTGGTTTTTATATTTATATTTTCTTGAGACTATATTACTTGGTCTCTCTCTATATATACATATGTCCAAATATAGCATACATCTATTTTTAACATATATCAGGAAGAAGAATAAGCCTTTGAAGATACTAATCTCCCTCCTTCCTGAGAAGCTTCTTGGGTTCCTGCTTCGACAGTCCAGGATCATATAATCATGTCACCTATACTAGACCCCCGTCTTGGGCTTCCAGTGTTTTTCCATTAAAAGAGGGGGTGGTGGGTCAGACTGGGAAAGAAAAGATTCCCGCCATATGTAAATCCTATATAAGGATGGGGAGTGAATTAATTGTGGCTCTTCTCCACTGCCTCCCCAGCCAAGAAGGAAGACTGCTGAAAACATCTGAAGAAAAAAAGGAACTAAGCTGGGGGGAGGGTAGGAGACTGAGTCCAGGTGAGACAAAACAGCTTGTAAAAGGAATCCCTGGAAATATAAGCTGCATCAGTGCAGTTTACCTTCAAGAAACTCTGCAACCTGCTTGATACAATGTTTAGGGTGAGAAATTATTATTTGTAGCCAGTATTCTTTAGTGTATTAAGCTTAGTTTGCATGTTTTCTTTTATTTGCTTAGTAATCAGATTTGTTCTGTTTGCTATCCCGTATAATCACTTAAAATTTACCTTTTGTATTTAATAACCCTGATTTGTTTTCTAAAACCCAATTTGTGCAATTCACAACTTGGGGACGCAAAGTGCATATCTTCCTCCACTTTGGGGAGAAGGGGTGAATTTATGAATTTACACTACATAGATCTCTGTACAGTGCAAGACAATATAATTTTGGGTTTGCATCACAAAGGAAGTGTGCACTTGAGTGCTGGGCAATCCCTGAGCTGATTCTTCTCACACCGAGCTGATCTCAGAGTCTCTGTGTCCATCTGCAGCTGGGTGTGTCCCTACCTGTGTGTGTGTGCTGGAGAAGGCTTGAGAGCCTGGCACAGCAGAACAGGGTGAGGGAGCCCATGTTGGTGGAACGGGCAGGTTCAGTGGGAACCCAGCACATCAGGTGGCACCCCAGAAGGGGGGGGTCCAACCCGTCACATACAATGTGTGCAAAGATATAGTATGTTGTAGTAAAGGGAGAAGTTGTTGGAATTGGAGAGTTAAGAGAAAGGCAAACAAACAATCTCTGCTTAAAGACTCAAAGATAATATAGTCATATTATTAATATTTGTGAAATATATTTGTTCCTTAAGGTATTCTAAAGGACACTTTTTTGGAGAGCAGCATTCTTGCTATGGTACCTATCAGAAGCCACTGGAGTCTCGTGGCATACACTTTTTTGCTTGAGTATAATTCTTTTGAAAATAAAGCAAAATGTTGAGTATCCACTTTACCTAACATGTAAGTAGATTAAATTGTTTTCTCTGCAAATGATACAGGACATCTGTATTTGATGATATGTTTAAAAGCTCTCCGTTTAATGTGCTAAATGATTTGCAGATTCTGGAGACTTGAATTATTGCAAAGCAAAAAAGAGATAATGGTAAAAAAGACAAAGAAAATGAAAACAGTGCACTAACTAAAGAATCCCAGGACATTTTCACTTGGATTTAAAGGCTGGATCCTCCAAACAAGATTCCGATTGCCATTAATGGGAGTTTTGCCAGTGTAAGGACTACAAGATTATAGTACAAAATTTTCGTGAATAGTTATACCTTTTTCAAGGATTAGATCCTCTGATGGTAGAGCTAAATGTTTAACAAATATTAATGATATTCTGCACCTCTCTAGTACATTCACCCAGACAGCGACACATAGAAATCAAGCCATTTATAGCAACTAAGTCGTTTAAAGACTATAGAGGTCTTACCACTTATCCACTCCATGAAAAGACCTTTTTTTCAATCAAATACTTTGGACACCATGATTACTGCATACAGACTGGTGGAGGACTGAGTGAGTTCAAAATCAATTAATTTCATTCCTCATGAAATGAAGAGAGAGACTGTGGCAAGGAATGGAAACAAGACACGTATTAGGAAGAAAAATAGATTACAAATTAGTTCAAATCAAGTTGTCTTTGTCCTATCCGATTTATCTTATGTCTGCTGTAATACAGAAAATTAGCTGTTTAACAGTCACAGAAGAGGAATGCAGGATGGGCTGTACAGGGATATTTTTCAATGCTGATGCATACAGAAGGAGAGAAGGTAGAGAAAAAATAAAGATTAGGGGCTCCTCTCCAGGGGATAGTGGGTGGAAGAATCCTAATATACTGTTTGTTTTTATTTTAAATTTTTTTATTTACTATAATGGTTAGATGTGCACTGTAGGATCAATATTATCAGATCCCCTTCACTTTCCCAAACCAATATTAGTGGTCAGCTTCTTCTTTGACCCTGGATGGGACATTAAGAGATATTTTGTAGGAAAGTAGTCATCCAGGGGTTAACTGGATTATTTAGAATATTATGGGTTGAGCCATCTTGCATACCTCCTTCACTTCCTGTTTAATTAGTGGGTGTTTTCACTCTCTTTGTTGTTATGTAGTTGAAAAAAAAGCAGCATGTTCCCAACCTTCAGTATTGTAAGCAGAGAGATCTTCTTGTGCATTGACTGGAAATGAGGAAAGACAAAAGAATGGCAACTTATGGGGAAACTGAGCTTTTTATAGCAGAAAAAGAGGACTGGCAGCAATATATTGAAAGATTGGGCCACTATTTTTTGTTCTAGCTAAGGATAGTCAGAAAGTAATGTTCCTCAGTGTTTGTGGCAGTTAAACCTATTCTTAAAGAGTTTGTTGTAACCTCAGAAACCAGAAGATAAAAGATTAGAAGATATACAAAAGATTTAAATAGACCACTACAATCCAAAGCCAAGCACTAATCTAGAACATTCTAAGTTTCATAATAGGATGAGGAGACCAGGTGAAACTGTAGCTATGTGTGTGGTGGAATAACAAAAATTAACAGAATATTGATCATTGGGAATGAGATAGAGGACATGCTGCATATCTGTGGCATTAATAATAAGACCAGTCAAAGAAAATTGCTGGCAGATAGGACTGTAACCTGGCCCAAAGCAGTAGATTTATCAGCAGCAATGGAAGCAGCTGTGGAAAACTTTCAAGATTTGTGCTTAGAACATAGTAACAATCAACATGCAAAGCAATCTGAAGGGACTCAAGATCCCGAGAGGTGTTTCTGCTATGTGGTGATCATTTTACATCCGTTTGAAAATTTAAAATGGCCCAGTGTCGTAAATGCCTTAAGATTGGTCATTTAACCAGATAAAGCAAGGGTGACCATCCAATAGCATTTGAAGTCCAGAAGGGTGTAATCCGGAAAACTAGAGGTTAAGAAAGCAAGATTTCCAAAACCAAAGCCATGACTATCATCCTAAAAACAGAGCATTGGACCCAAAGGGTACCAAAAGTTTCAAAACTCACCAGCGAATGTGGATTCTGGGTTCTACCCTAGAACAAACTGGACTCTTGTATTTTAAATTCTGTGTTTCCTAAAGTTTTTAAAACTACAGCTCTCTTTATAGATATTTTAAAACTTGGTGCTCCACACAATTACTTTACCATTTTTTTTCTTACTGATTCAAGACAGACACTAGAGTTGATGGTTTTGTGACTTAATCCAACCACAAACAATTTGTATAGTTATGTAATCCAATTTAATCAGTCTTTTTGAAATTATCATTTGATCATATAGACTTTTTGGTGTGTTCAGATAACCTAATATTTTAGTGAAAGTTTGGTTTTGAACTGCAGGGTTGTGCAATGTTTGTTAAATCTCTGATAGCAACCAACATTAGTCATTTTGTAAGTTTAAATGATTTATACATTTATTTTTCACAGACCTGAGTGCTGAAAATGCAGACTTGCAGAGATAACTGGAAGTGAATGGAAGCAGTACTTTCATAGCTTTACCACTGAGTTTTTTGTACTCTGATTTAACAGCAATCCAGAATTCCTCATTTGATAGATTTGAAAGCTTGGTCTTCAGCCTGTGATCACTTGAGAAGTCTGAGGGCTGGTCTACACTAGGGGGGGAAATCGATCTAAGATACGCAACTTCAGCTACGTGAATAGTGTAGATGAAGTCGAAGTATCTTAGATCGAGTTACCTACCATCCTCACAGCGCGGTATCGACGTCCGCATCTCCCACTGTCTACTCCGCTACCACCGTTCACGTTGGTGGAGTTCCGGAGTCAACAGGAGCTTGTTTGGGGATCGATATATCACGTCTAGATGAGACGCGATATATCGATCCCAGAGAAATCAATTGCTACCCGCCGATACAGCGGGTAGTGAAGATGTAGCCTAAGATTTTCTTCTGATAAGATACTAGAGGTGTGAATGAAGTCAACTGTTACTGAGAGTGGGTTTCATAATCTAATCAGTATCACCTTCCTCACATGAAGATTTACTACATGTAGGCTTAGCACATGATAAAAATCATTCCATTATAAAGATAAGATGTGCCTGTCTCTCGTTTAGCCCTCTTCCCCTATCTGCTAGTGATACTGAGCTGCTAGCTTTGGGAATCTCTCAGTGCCCTTTGTTCCAGCCTGCAGGGCTGGTGCCAGGCACCAGAGCAGGAAGCAGGTGCTTGGGGCAGCCAAGGGAAAAGGGGGGCAAATCTGGGTCTTCAGTGGCAATTCAGTGGTGGGTCCCTCCGTCCCTCTTGGAGGGAAGGACCTGCCGCTGAATTGCTGCCGAAGACTGAAGTGGCGTGATAGAGATGCCACCGAAGTGCCGCCGATTGCGGCAATTCTTTTTTTTTGGCTTTGCCACTCGGGGCAGTAAAAAAGCTGGAGCTGGTCCTGGCTCCTGCACGGGGCTTTCATCTGCTGAGTGCTGCCCCCAGCAGGGAGTGTCTGGGATGAAGGACCCCTGCAGGAGTAGAGAGCACTGAGATGCTCCCGGCCCCAGCAGCAACAACAGCATAAGACGCAGACCCGAAGATAAGAATCAGATGATTTTTAAGCCTACCTTAATAGTCTCCATTGGAAAGAAAATAAAACAGAGATATCAATTTTAAAAGTGTCCTGTACACGCATGGCTCTTCAATAAAGCCTTCTTGGCTCTCCCAGGGAGCCAAGGCTCATAATTTGGGAAGCACTGGTTTAAGAGATGATCAAGTCATAAGATGACATTGGATTTTCAACTTTAGTTGGACATATTCCTTTAGGTTTCATCACATGACATTCTTTAATTCCTGGAGATTCCAGAACAATGCTGGAGGGTTGGCTCTCAGGTCAGGTCCTCTTGTGGAGTGATACGCAATCACCAGAGCCTTTCCCCTTGAGACACCAGGTGGAGCCAATGCCAGGACAGCACTTAGTTTTGCTGGGAATGCCTGAAATGGTGGTATCTACAGAATTGCTGGATCAGGACACTGGGGGAAGTCTTTCTCTGCCCCTGAAGACAACCCCAGCTGCTGAGGAGAGACAGTACTCCACGACAGAGAGACGAGCCCCTGGTTATTTAAAAGATGACATCAGGGCTGTAAATTAAGAAAAGAGGGATTAGTAAAGAGATCATCAAGAGGTATCTGGGTTATTCAGAGTATTATGAACTGGAGCCATGCTCCACCCCTCTCTTTCTTCCTTTTTCATTAGTGTGTGTTTTCTTTCCATTTGCTATGTAGCTGAATAAAGCATACATTCCCAGCCTGCAGTTCTGCAAGTAGAGAGTGTTGCTTGTAAACAGAACAGTTCCTTTACAAAACACATTACATTTATTTTTAAATGTTGGTTAAAATAATGTCATCAAATCATTAAGCCAGTCAATTAGACCCCAAAACATATGAGTCATAATGGTTTGTCCTAAAAATGATTGTTGCAGCTCACTGAATACTGTGTTTTCATCAATATTTGCACCATGGAAGGTCTTTTTGTGTTTGTATTTTTAGCACTTTTAGGTGAATGTCCCCTTCCTGATCTTAATCAGAGTCTGGCCTCCCCTCTGAGTACTGTGGGCTAGTCCGTAAGTTGTTGTTTTGCTTTTCCAGGTACTTCAGTTATTTTCCCTATGTATGCTCTGCAAACTCCCAGAACTAAACCATTGTCTGTCTAATAACCTGTAGAGTGGTGACAGAAGAGGACTGACTACAACATCAGCAGTGAGTCCTCAGGAAAATATTAATGTTACTTGGATCTCTTTTTAAATAATTTTTAATCTTGAAAAACTGTCCCCAAAATTTCACTTTATCTTCTTCTGTAGATTTTATTTCTCAAGGGATCAGTATGGTGCGTTTTAGTTCATTTGGCGGCTTCAAGCTATTTTTCTGTGCCCATGATAAAATATTTCTTAAGTGGAACTATTTATAAAAAAGTTGGGCTTACGTTGACTGAGCTATTCCATACATTTTTTTTGCACGTAGACAAAATTTGCCTATTTCTCTTACTTAATGTAAGAAGAGTTATTTAAAACAGATCTCTATCCTCACTATTTCATGTCTTAGTGCAATAAAACATAAGGCACCAATCCTGCAAGCTATCCCGTTGGTTTCAATGGGGGATAAGGTTGGGGGACCACCTTCACAGAGTAATGTATAGCAAATAGCTTTCTTGTTGGCTAGAGAATTAAATTGTATAAATAACACACAATTGGCCATAAAGCAATGTAACTCTGCTCCTACTAGGATTGTTGTCTAATGTTTTCTGTATTTGATAAATGCAAATTCCCCAGTAACCAAGCAAAAACCAGTATAGCATGCATTTTTTCTTGAGCTGTAAGTGCAAAAAATGCTTTACATTTAAGGTTTACATCATATCTACTTATACTCTGTTCTGTGAAAGTGTATGTAAAAACAACTGATGTTCAAAGAACTATTGGTATGGTAATTTATTCTCATTTAAAATTTAAGTTGTAGCTCATTAGGGATCCCATATTCTGAAGGGAATACCCATAATTGGTTTTGTTAATGACTCTCTAATGCTGTAATTCTGTTTGAGTACATGCATTAATTTATATGTAAAACTACCAGCATGACTGAACTAGATTGGCCTAATGTCACCAACCTTTAGAACCAAATCTAGGTAGTGACAGGAAATATCGAATCTGTAGTACATATGGGAATCAACATCCTTAATGATAAAATCCCTAAACTAAAATGCTTTCATTCAAAATGCAGACAGGATCAAATTCATTAATTTATTCCTGTATTAGTTTGTGAAACTGTTTTTGCTATGTGTAATCTGTGATCAGACAGTTTTGTCTCAGCTTTTGATTACAATCATTAATTGTTTACCCTGGTGCTCTTTGCCCCTTCATTAGGAGGGGTCAAGAAGGGCAATCCTTACTAGTTGCATTCTTGAACTCACTACGTGATACTAATTTGAACCTGGAAGAAATAAATGTAAAACATTTTATTACAAGGTGTTTCAAATGGTCTAGATCTGATACGAGAGTTTTCCATTTTGCTGGACATTAAGACAATGACTGTTTTTAGGAATGATCTGTGAAAACACATCTTAAGCACACAGAAATATAACTAGAAGGGTTTGATCCAGTTGGAATTTGAGTTAAAAGACAATGGGCCTGCTTCTTCACTGCTTTGCTCCAAGTGTAGTTATGAAAACACATACAGAATGCATTTAAAACACTAGTAAATCTGAAAGGTACCATTTGACATCCAAATTCCACTGACTTTACAGGTGTAAATGACCTCTTAAGGTAGTAGAGAATTAGGCCCTTTGGAATGAATGTTTTTGTACTTGCATATATCACACAAATAGAGTTGATCTACTATTTAATAGAAGCCTAATAAATAAGCTCTTACAACTATGTATATTGTTGTATTATCATAAACAAAGGCAAATTGAATGAGATCATGAGCTGTAATTATATATGTTATATTGTTACACCAGAAAATGACGATATTATGACAATTCTAAGTCTCAGGTCCTATCTATTCATGCATAAAACTTACAATGGCACCAGTGTATTTGAAGGGCTAGCAGCCTCCACAAAAAACTGCTATTCCACTGTAACTGCACCGTTCTAAAGCATGTTAGCTCAAATGTACACAGAGCACATTGTAGTCTAGGAGAACGTGCACTGAGAAGCAAGCCAGGGAACTGAAGTCTAGTGCCAGTTCTTCGGCCAATTGCTAAATTTGATCCGATCATGGTCTACAGTTAGCTATACAGGGAGAAGTCATTTAATATTAGAGGGATTTTTAAGCTAGCAAAGGCATAACAATATCCAGTGGTTGGAAGTTGAAAGCAGCTAAGTTCAAATTGGAAATAAAATGCAATTTTTTAACAGTGAGCTCAATTTATCACATCCTTTAGTAAATTGTCCCAATGTTTAATTCTACGTCCTTTGGTGTCCTTAAATCAAGAGTGGGCATCATTCTAAGAGAAATGCTCTAGCTCCACTATAGGTTGTGGGATCAGATTCACAAATCACCAAGTAAAGTCTACAGCCTTACACAGGAGGACCAACTATCACAATAGTTCCTTCTGGGCTTAAAAATCTATGCACAGTTAATACCCTTCTCTATAAGTATGATAACATGTAATCATGTTACCAAAAGTGGGAGGTTTTAGCCATAACCACAAGTTATTAACATATTCCTATCTGAATCTAGCTTATAAAAGCTAGATTTCATGAGTAGACTATATTCTACAATATAATACTGGCAAGTCTCCCCCGATGTCTGATCAGCAGAGATCTATAAATCAATGTGGATTGTAAATCTCTATCAGTCTAATCAAATCTATTACAAAATCCAAAACTCCACCATATGGATTTCTAACACCCTTTGGGGAATTTTCATTTAAGGATCCTGGGTGCAATCAAACTACTGACAATCAATCCTGAAGTCCCACTTGATTTGGATCTTGGCTAGTAGGCTGCTGCTTCCCTCATGCTGGTGTGACAGTTGTTCAGACTGAGCTGTCCCTGGATTTGCACATCTAGGATTGTTGGCAAGGCGTTCTCAACTAAAAATCCTCAGTTTTGGAGTTCACGTTCCACAAAGATTTGATTGATTCAGAATGTGTTTCCCTTCAGAGCATGGGACCTAGGGCACTCATTCTCATAGGTCTCTCCTGAGGTGCAAGACTCTTATGATATCTAATGAACCTGTTTTTCGTGCTTTGAAATTAAAAGTCTTCTCCTCCCCATTTTTAACTCTAAATGATGTGCATGCACCCATTGTCATCTGTGACATGCACACCGTTCGAGGTTTAACAAAAGCAAATCCTGTAAATAGATATGTTGCCTTTTTCACATGAACAGGTGTACTTTTGCACAATTTTAATTTAGAAAGCAATCCAAATATAATTTGATTATATTAATTACAAATATACCTTGTTTTATGTAATCGTTTCAGGCTATTTTAACTGGAGCAAGTTAACAGAGTTCAGACTTTACAGTTTTAAATTGTTTATGACTTTGAGTATAAACAGATTAAATCTTTTAGCAATATGTACAAGAGGCATTCAACAAAGTGAAAGCCATGTCATATATTTTGCTAGAGATATGCTAGATTAAGCCCCCAAGCAGCAAAGGGCAAGCATGTGCCTATTTTTAACCCCACAAATTGTTCTGTTGCAGTCCTTAACATGGCTAAACTTGCTGAATCAGCATGTTAGAAAGCAAGCCACTACCGAGATGCAAGTTTGTGGTCTTTCTTCAATGATAAATATGCAACATATCATGAAATGCTGCATTGCTACAGCAAGCATTGCCAAAAGATAACCTTGATTCTGTAAACATGAGTTTAACTAATCATATGACTAGTCCTACTGAAACCAACAGAACTGCTTTATACTTACAGATAAGCACATTCACCAAAATGCTGCAGAATTAGGGCTTACGTTAGTATGGGACAGTATATACAGTGAAGTTCACAAGAGCCTGAGCTACTCTCCTTAGGGAGCTCAGAACTGTAATCCACTGTGGGTATCTATGCTGGTATAAAAGCCCCATGGCATGGCTGCAGCTGGCCCAGGTCAGCTCACTTGGGTTTGTGGGGCTAAAAATCACTGTGTAGACATTCAGGCTTAAGCTGGAACCCGAGTTCTGGGTGTGACGGTGCCCCCCATAAGGCTTTATGAAATATGCTTATGAATGTATATATGACATAACTAGAATATGTTTTATGCTACTTATGCCATGTAAAATATCTATGTAAAGGTTATGATCTACTAAATACATTCCTCCTGATTGTATGCATGTATCATTTTTGTACTTGAAGTTAGGAATATCGGCTGTATACTTGCTTGATTTCTATTGAGAAAGGCATGTGCAAATTAAATGCCCAACCAAGAACTACTTATGACAACAATGAATTTGGAGATGCCAATCGACATTGGAGCCTTCCCAGCAATGTGGTTTGGCTGGTAAGAAACCCAGTCATGCATGGACATGCGACTTGCCCATGAGACTCCAAAACTCCATCTTGGAGTTGGACTTTGCATAGGAGAGAGGAAGGGGTCTCCACCCACAAGACAAAGTCTACTTAAACCCCTGGGACACCCCTCCATATTAGCCCAGCTGAGTACACACTTTTTACCTTAATACACACCAGTGAGGAGGCTTATACTAAAACTAAGAATAAGTATAATAGAGAACAGATATATAAATGATAGTAAGCGAGAGAAAGAGACAGATATGGTTATAAACAAAACAAAATTAAGTTTCTAGTGTCTAAAACTTAACTTTAGTGAGCTACAATCTTTACCTAAGCAGCTTTCTAACTTACATCAAGCTGTAAGCATCTCCAGCCCCTCTGGCAGAAGAATCCACAGTTCACAAAATCAGAGGGTGCTGACCACTTTGTCGCCTAAGTGATCGATACTGAAGGGATTCTGTCCCTTTCTTTTTGTGGTCCTATAAACCTTTGAAATGTATTCCTCTGAAGTGTATACTCCAGACAGATTTCTTCTTCCGCACTGGTGTGCAGATGCCAGGCTGTCTTCCTCATCCTCTGGTCAGTTTCCTTTTTTCAATGGGCTTCCTCGGTTTGTTTACCTTAAATGTAAATATACTTTCATTGCCCTTTGTTTGTAATCAAGCAATGTGCAAATTGATATTCATTTGTCTAGGGCAGGCTTGTTTATCAGCAGTCTTCAAAACATTTTAAGAACATATTTCCAGCATACATATATACTTTTTTATATACAACAATATTCATGACCAGAGTGTCACAAGTATACACAAGATACTGCTGTCAGAATATTTAGCCAACAATGGGTATGTCCTTTGCCAGTAAGCATAAAGGAGCTCTTAGGGATCATGGAGCCCCCTTCAGTTTATCAGTAGCACACATAGGATTACCAAGACTATATGGCCCTGTAAACAGTTGCACTCACCCGCATAACACACTGGCGTGAGATCATGGCACTGCATGAGTATTTGCCTCTAATACCCTCTTTGGTTTTTCAATGCCCACCACTTCGGTCTTGCCAGGCCTGTTTCTGTTCATGAATTCTGTGGCTCAGCATTCATGGTAGGTCATGTTTTAAGTTCAGTCCCCTTCCAGGGTAACAAAAGTCCAACTAAAAGTCCAAGCAAGAGATCCTTTCACTTCTCTTAGACTACTCCTCAACATGTCTTCTGGGCTCAATTCTTAGCCCCAGCCTCAGCTCAGCAGTCCCTGTGGCTTCTAAGGGAACCCTGTTGTCAAGGCTGATTCCCCACTCCGGCACTTCAAGTGCAGAAGGTGGGGCCCCGCAAGGATCCTAAAATTAATACTGGCCACTCCAGGCTTGTATTAAACTCCCAAGGTTACAGTTTTTCTCTGACTTTGGATTGGTAGATGCTGCCACCACCCAAGTGCACAACCCCTTTGAGAGCCCAGGAAAGTGCACTTGAGAATTCCTTCCTATGGGGCACCCTCAAGCCCTTTCACCACCCCTCCAGGGAAGAGCAGAAAGAAAATAAAAAAGGAAATCAGCTGTTGCCACCAGCTAATTAAACCACATGTGCACAAATCTCTTAAGACACAAAAATCCAATTCTGGTCTTAAAAAAGGTAAATTTTATTAATAAAAAAAATAAAGAAAATACATCTGGGAACTCAGGCTACTGCTAGATTTTAAATGAGTAATTTCAAGGATTAAGCTCCAAGAATAGCTTTCTTGAGGTCCAGCTTAAAGGTTACAAGCAAAACAAAACCATTAGGGTTAGCACAGAGGAATCTACAAGCCATAAAGAAATAAAAGAGATAAACCTGATCACGTCTTCCTAGACATTTCCTGATCTACTTACATATCTGGAGTTTTAAATGAGTAGTTTCTAGGTATGATACTGATAATTTTTTCATACCTGGCCCAAGCTTCTTACAGCATAGCTGCTGCCCTGTCCACCTCTCTCTGGGAGAACAACAACAGACAGACAAAAGGGGAGTCTTTTCTCAATTATAAAAAGTTCTAGCCTTCCCATTGGCTCTTTTGGTCAGATGCCCATTCACTTCCTTGAATAGCAGTGATACTTTTTAACCTTTACAGGTAGAGAAATTAGAGAGCAGCTATTAAGGGAGATTTTATAGCTACTGGCTGGCTGGGTGTCCATAAAAGGGAGCTACCCTCCTACCCCCCTTCATTTATCATACCTGTGTTAAGAGCTAGGCCGGCTCCTTTTCCCTGACCCACTTCCTACTTCTAGGCCCCTGGTTCTGTTTTGCAGGGAACTATTCAGCCCCTTCTCTGGTTTCCACGGCTCTCAGGCTTCTCTTAGCTCAAACATGCTCCACGTTATTTCCCTGGAATGCTGACCCACAGAGCTGCCTCTCTGGCCTTGCCCCTCTTCCAGGGTCTAACTCTATCCCTATGGCCCTCTTCGGCCTATCTTCATCAGGCCCATCTCATCTTTACTTCATCTCTCCCAGGTTTTCTCCCTCTGACTGAGTTCTCCCCTCTCTCTCTCTCTGTAGTCTGCCCAAACCCTTTCACAGCTGGGTTGGAATTGGCAATTAAGACACCAGATCAGAATCAGCTGAAGTCTACTGCTAAGTCACAGGTAAGGCTGAGTGAGATTTCCCTTAAAGGGACAGCCTGTGACAGGTTCTTAACATTGAAACAGATTTTCAGGGCCACATTTTCAAAGTTAGGTGGGTGCAGATGTTTCCACACAGAAAAGAATGCACACTAAATACTGCACGTGTACATGCAAATAAGAAACTAAGTGGGCAAATCTGGGGGGAAATTCTCACAGAATTTTTACTAAGGCAAGCTCACCCTCATTTCAAAGAAGAACTTACCTGAGTAAGGACATCAGGATGTGACACATGATACTGATGTAAATAAATTAGGTATCCACAGATATTAGGTATCCACAGATATCTGTAAATACTTAACTTTAATTTTTTTTCTCTGGTTTATTCTACTATGGACAATTATCTTCTAATAGGATGATGAAAATGCATGAAACAGTAATTTTGAAGAGCAAAAGGAGTACCACTTAAAGATGAAGGAGCCCTAGAGAAAGTGAAATGATATCTCATGAGCTATGTTCAAAAGGCTAAGGGAGGGTAATTATAAGTATTAATCACTCCCATTGATGGAAACAGTATGCTAAATTGTATATTCATCTGTGTGGTGATGTTAATTAGTTGATTAATTCTTCTATCATTTGCAACTTTCAAAACTGTCAGCCTTGGACTTTTCATTGTACCCAAGATTATTTTGGAAGGCTAAAATAAGTAGAAAAAGCCCCTTTGAGCACAATCATAGAAGGAATCATATACCAACAGCTTTCTAGTTTTGTCAGCTCATCAACTGAGAAATATGTGATGGGGTCTCTCTGGACCAGGAGGGGAGCACATACCATTCCATGCATCATTGCTACTTGTGGCATGAAATGTCAGAAATGTATCAGTGTGTGAACAGCAGCAAATAGATAGATTATGAATGTATAAAGGACAAGTGTATTAGTTACAAATGCAATAATGAGTCATAAATATGGATAAACTAATAGGCACAGAAAATGTGTCAGGTTGAAGGCATCAGGGTCAGGGCCAAGGCTGAACCACAGCTCAGACAGTCAGTGCAAGGATTTGTTGATGAGCAGTGAGTGTTTCTGGAAAAAGAAATTTTAACAAGGAGCTCCACTAACTGAATATTTGTTTGAGGATGATCAATTGTTTCTCTGAGTCTATTGTGAATTTTGGATATTCATGTATGTAATTAAAAGCATAAGAAAAATCTGCCCTCAGATGTTTCCAAGATTGGCATGGTTAGAGGAAATTTATTCTGTAATGCAGTGTTTTTTATATCAGGAACATGTTTAAGGTCACTAATAATATTATCTGTTTTCTTCTCTGTTCAGACAATGATTTAAAGCACACAGCTGCTTGTGGTGCTTATATGGAAGCTTAGGGAAGTAAATTGTATTTGAACTTTGCCCCACTGGGTACTGCACCTACAGTCATATACTGTGACTGATTTCCATAGCATGGTTCTCTAAGGTGTGGCAATGCATAATAATTCTAATTTATAAATGCATTTTTTAGATTGAAAGATATGAACCTCAGCCTAGTGCAGGTTCACTTGAAAAGTGGACAGTTGCCAAACTGATCAAGAAGTAGGAGCCAATCAGCTGTATATCATGTTTACCAGGAAGCAATTACAGTCAAAAGTCTCACGGATACAAACCACCTTCACAACGTCCTACTGTAACTTAGAGTGACAAGGATGCTCCAAAACAGTGGTTATCAAACTAGAGCCGTTGGTTGTTCAGGGAAAAACCCTGGCTGTGGTTCGCTATCTCAGACCAATAGGGGCTTCAGGAAGTGGCAGCCAGTACGTCCCTCGGCCCACGCCACTTCCTGCAGCTCCTATTGGCCTGGAGTGGTGAACTGCAGCCACTGGGAGCCGCCATCTGCCAAACCTGCGGACGCGGCAGGTAAACAAACTAGCTCAGCCCACCAGGGGCTTTCCCTGAACAAGTGGTGGCCCTGGTTTGAGAACCACTGCTCTAGTGAGATATAGACAGGTACAGTAAGGCAACTCACTATATCTCCACCAGGCACTTGTAATTGAAAAGTTTTTGTATAAGTTATATGACTCTTGTATGAACATTATATTTTTAAGAACTAATTCCTTTGCTGGGGCTAAACCAGCTTGTATGTATGTTCTTGACCAGAATTGCACATCGTATTCCAGATGAGGTCTCACCACTGTCTTGTATAATGGTACTAACACTTCCCTGTCTCTACTTGAAATACCTTGCCTGATGCATCCTTGGACTGCATTAGCCTTTTTTCATTGCTGCATAGACTCATAGACATCCTGTGACCAACCAGTTCACCCAGGTCTTTCTACTTCTCTGTCACTTCCAACTGATATGTCCCCGGCTTATAGCAAAAATCCTTGTTGTTAGTCCCTAAATGCATGATCTTGCACTTTGTACTATAAAATTTCATCCTATTTCTATTACTCTAGTTAACAAGGTCATCAAGCTTTTCTTTTATGATGTTCTGGTCCTCATCTTTAAATCAGACAGGGCAGGTAGGGTTTGGACAAAGGCTTTAGATGTATCTCTACATAATGTGCCAAGAATTCTCTTGGCTTTTCCAATGAGTGCAGTGCTCCAGTCATCTCCAGGTGGATCTTGAGACCAACATAAGATATGGAGAATTTGAGCTTTAATATACCCATTCTCTTTCCCATACCAGCTCGCACAGCTATCCTTATAGCAACAGGATTCCAGAAGCATGCCATGGATATAGTATTACAGCTTTGATTATGTCTCTGCAAAGTTTCTTGGGTTGGTTCCATCTCACTGCTCCTGCCATCATCACTCAGATATCAAAGGAGGAAAGGCAAACTATGGAGGACCATAACAGTTTTTAAAAAGTGCTAGAAATACTGATAGTAGCATGTAGGCCAATGATTTATTTCCTGAATACAAGCACCTGACAATTAAAAGGGCACAGTGTGCAGCTCAGTGCCTGTAAAGAGATTGTTTCAAAGAATTAAAACAGGTTTTAAACTCTCTCTCAGCAGCATCAACAAGATGCATAAGTCTGTAGTTAATCAGCTCATGGAGCATAGGTTTCGTGTTACCTTATTGCTAGAACCATCATAATTAATAACATTCACAATATCTGAAGGATTCATTTATTTAAGAAAACACAGCATGCGCCTAGCCTTATGAAAAAGCAACTTCACTGAAAGCACTTACAGTCAGGGCATTAATCATGCCAAATAATAAGAAAAGAGCATCTTGTAACACCACCTGGTTTTCCATCCTTGCTTACATGAGTTAACATTGACAACGACAGCAGAGTCCATTCAGCATTGTCCAGAACGGGACAAAATTCCTGTCGTCAACACCAGTCCCTAAGAAGACACAGTACAAAAGTGTAGAAAGTCCTTTATAATAACATAGCAAGTACAAGTTACGGAAGTACAGAAATGTAAAGTATTGCAAAGAAAGTTAGAGGAAATGCTATTTGTAGACTGTAAAATCTGTGGCTGCACTGTCTTGGGGGTATCACAAAGTTAGGTTGGGACAGAGGAATCTCTCCAGTGTAGCTGGTGATAATACCAGCTTCCTGTATTGTAACACAGGGAGACACTATCTCAGTTCCTATGGCCTGATCAATACATGAGTGAGGGAGAGGAATAAAATCTCTATTGGAATAAAATAAAATACCGTGACGTATATCCATGAGGGCAGGGTGAGGCACAAAATGCTTCATCACTGGGTCCATGGACAGAAAAGTATTTAAACCTTTTGTTACTAAGAATCCTAGAGGGCCTATGCGAATAAAAATTTATCTTCTGGGCAACCTATGGCATGCTTGTCAAAGACGGCATGTGAGCTGATTTTCAGTGGCACTCACACTGCCAGAGTCCTGGCCACTGGTCCGGGGGACTCTGCTGCTGGCCTGGGGTCCCAGTTACCAGCCCGGGGCTCTGCAGCTGCCCCCAACTGCAGCCCACTGGCCCCAGCCTGCGGTAGTGAGGGGTGCAGACAGGGTCAAGAGGGGACACAGCTCCGCACCCCCACCTTAAAAATTCATCCAGAGCCACTGTGCTGGGATATTTTTAAGTCCTGATTTGCTGCTTACATCACTATCACACTATGTGGAACAGTGCACTGTGTTTGATGTTGAGATTAGAATGTACATGGAAAAATTGGAATCAGAATTTTCCGACAGATTTCGAGATTTCCAGCAATTTGGCCCAATGCTTTGTTTTCTAATTAAACCTGAAAAGTTCAACGAAAGCGACTTGGATTTGTCTGTATTTCAGTGGATGGGTGTTGAAGATTTCAAAATGCAGCTCATTCAGTTAAAAAGCTCAGAATTGTGGGCATCAAAGTCTGGAGATCCACAGAGTGCACTTAAAGCTACCGAGAGATATCATGGGGCCTCTATTCTGACCTGCTGGATGTCCCTGCCAGTGAAATTTAACCATTTGAAGAAAATTGCATTTGCAGTGCTTTCAGCATTTGGATCCACACACCTGTGTGAAAAGGTATTTTCACACATGAAATCTGTCCTCTGTCTCTCTTGGAACTGGTTAACAACTGATCACTCAGAAGCCTGTGTACAGCTTAAAGTATCCAAATCCATACCAGACACTGGAAAACTCAGCAAGGAAAAGCAAGGGCAAGGATCACACTAAATATTTTAAAAACCTTATTTACTTTACATACAACAATAGTTTGGTTATATATTACAGAAATATAGAAAGAGACCTTCTAAAAAGGTTAAAATGTATTACAGGCACACGAAACCGTAAATTACAGTGAATAAATGAAGACTCAGCACACCACTTCTGAAAGGTTGCCAGCCCCTGTTCTGAGATACGCCATTTTATAAGTGTGATGGGGGGCTCGGAAGGCTGGGCGTCTTAGTGGTTAGTGCACCTGACTTTCAGCCCCTTGCTTCTGTTAGGGCAGTAGAGGTGCCTGTTCCTGATCTTAAGCTGAAAATCTTTTGCTTTCCACCTGCATCTGGGCATCTGCCCTCCACCCAGGCCCTTCCTCTCCATCAGATCCCAGCAGGAACAACATCAGCAGGGTCATCCTCTAAGTTTGCTTTCCTGGGCTACTTCCTAGACCCTTCAGGTTCTCAAAGTGGGTGTGGCTAGAGAAGGCACTGCCTTGGGGCCTTACCTGCTCTGTGGCCTCCTCTCACACTCAACCTTCTGTCTGGCTTCCCGGAGAAAGAGTCTTCTCGCCTGCAGCCTGTCAACCACCCTTTGCCTGGGCTTCTAAGCTCCTTTGTAATCTACTCCTCTAGTCATAACAAACTCAGCTGGCCAAGAGGCACAGAGTTATCTGAGGTCAGTATTGCCTTTTAATGACTTTAGACCCAATGTTGGGTTTGTATACACCATCACAATCAACTTGTTGTGACAGCTCATGTGTGAGAACATGGCCAACTGTTCCTGCTATACCAAACTTCAGTACCACAGCTTAGCTGAAGTGCCTCTACTGGCATGGGTGCTGGAACAATTTTTATAGTGGGGGGTGCTAATGATGGAAACCATGTATTTGGTGTTTGTCATTAGCATTTCAAGCAAGCACCCCTAATTCCAGCATTACTGCTGATGGGGGTCAGCTAGTGTCTTTTAGTGAATGCCTGTCTTCTTGATTGCTATAATCACCAGTAATATATAGCAGAAAAAGAGATTATATCCAAATGAAAAGCACTCAGAGGATTGAGAGCATGAAAATGAAGAGATGCATGTTCAAAAAAGTCATGGAATAAGAGTAACAACCAATGAGAAACAGAATTAAAATAAAACTGCTCTTGTAGTGGATAAACATCTCAAATACAACTCTTCAGTGCAGAAAATAAATATTAACACGCTCAGTTTCCTGCAGCTTGTTACTTGACTGAGTTTTTTTTTTTTAATCTCAAGCGCATCTTGAGACCATGTTCCCAACAGTGATGGGCCAGTGACTAATCCACCAATTTATAATCCACCAGTCTAGTGAATGATACTAAGATTTATTATGAGATTTCCAGTTCTGAGCCAACTGTTTCATCTCTTTTGACCTCATTTTTTAAATTAAGAATAATAACAAATGAATCATATGAGCTCTCAAGTCTAGTCTTCATTATCCATTTAAATGGTCTCCAGGTACCCTGAAATATTTCAGCTCATTTATGGGCAGAAGTTTTGACCTTCCAAATTCTATTCTTCAATTTGATAATGCCTGGATCATAACTGTGAATAATCATCCTTTATACTGGTTTTTCCTTTTTGGCATTGTGTAATTGTGACTTTACCAGTTAACAGATTCCTGTCATATTTCATGTCACAGTATTTAAATCTGTCATTTTATGTCTTTGTGCTCTACAATGCACTTTCTTCTTTTATTGTAAAGCAAAGAACAGATACTTGAAACATTCCCTTCTTGTAGACTTCAATAAGAAAAAAAACTAGTCTAAGGTAGAACCCATGCGAAGCCCTGGAAGCTGAAGAAAATATGTCTTTTTTTCTTCATAAGAAGTTAACAATTCAGCAGCACTCTAGGGCAAAAGTTTTACTGCAACATTTAGAGAATTCTACTTTACAGAAGTTTTAGGAAGAGAAAAAACAACCCAAAATGGTTTCCTCTCTTTGGTTTACCTCAATCTCTACCTTTACGCTTTTTCATCCTGAAATACAATTCATTCCCTCCAGCAGAAAGAATGAAGGATCTTGTGAATGCATTTCTTCTTTGTTTCAATTTTTTCCCTGATGGTGCACTCCTTAAACGTATTATACTTTGTGTGATGTGCTAATGGAATTCCCTACTTGTGCCCCGATTTTTATGTTATGTCTCCTAACTTCTGAACTCCTTTCTTACAAGAGTACCTCCCACCCAAAAAATCCACCAAAATATTTCTGCCAATTTTATCAAGTCATTTCTGAAAACTTCTATAAGGTCACAGAAAACTCTTTTTTTTCCATTGAGAATAAGCCTCAATAATCTAACCATTTCTTCAAACAGCAGGTGGTCTTTGCTGCCCTAACAGGAACTAGTAACCTTTCTGGGTAATGCAGTAATTGTTACGTTTTGCAAAGCTTCTTCTCTACAACGGAAAAAGAAAAGAAAATGGGTTCCTCTGTGGCCAAGACAGACTTCACTTCCATGGGCTAAGGCAGACATCAATAGTGAATGTCATTACAAAGTTTCCATTTTCATATTTGTCAAACTGCTAGTCACGCCCTCTCAACCTGCTCTACTTCTCAGTCAGAAATGTACATGATTATGCCAACTTTCTGAATTCATTGGCTTCCTGGTTATTCCTGGCTGCATTTCAATGCAGATAAAAATATAATGACATGCACACTAATGCAAACTCCATGGGAAGTCCAATACCTCTACTGTGAATCACTGCAGAGACAATTTCTGAACTATGGTTGTATTCTTCAAAGACGTGCAGACTCCGGAGATCACAAAACAGCTGTTGTTGCTGCGGGGATTAAAAATAATTTTATCAGAATTATGCAAAAGTACATTTCAGCAAGAGGAAGTGTTATTATTATTTGCCTGAAAACTATTTATTAGTAATAAGGAAAAAGTAAAAGAGCAAGATTTTCCAGACTGACTGAAGAGCACTCAGTGCAAGTCTTTTGGGCATTTGTATGTGTAAAAGGAACTTTAAACCAGCTACCCTCTACTGGGGCTACCAAATGCTGGGCTAATCCTCAGCATAAATTGAAGCAGCTTGAAGTCTGCTCTGATCTGTGCCAGATGCTAGTGTCTCACAGGGGACCATTTCAGGTGCTAGGGATCATCCAGACAAAGGCATATTTGGCCATGCTCCCTTATCCCAGCTACACCCCCTACACCAGCAGATGCAGGCTCTAAGCACCTGAGAATACCCCTATTCTGGAGAGAGGTCAGATCCGTCTATTTGACAGCTGATTTGCAAATCCATAAAAACAGTTGCAGTATAAAGAATCAGAGTTTGAAAGTTTAATGGGTTTCCTTACTGTGAGGAAGTACTTTAATATTGATAAATTACTTCAAGGGGAGACAGGCTACATATACTTCAGAAATTCGGGATAACTATCTGCTGGATTCTGACATGTGGGATTACAGAAAAAATAGATAAGAAGATATGAAGCTGTCTTTCTCTTAGGATCTTGGCAGAAGAAAGTACAGGTCTAGGAACTAAAGGTGAATTTTCTATTTATTTTCACTTGACTGACCCACAGATACTAATCCCAAATATTCAGTAGTTAATATGCAAATTATCCCTGGGACTAATCAGTCCATAGCTTCTGTTCTGCAAGGGTTGCTAGCCAACAAAAAATTAATGGACCAAGTTCATACATATTTGGGATTAATTTGTCCTAATATCACCAAAGTTACAGCCTTTCAATCACAGCAAATGTAGTGCCCACTATGGAGGAAGCATTACTGAGAGGTCATGCTTCAAATAAAAATCACACTTGTAAAAAAATGTGAAGAAATAAAATTAACCTGCATTGACATTAACTGGTTAGTTTTTTGAATTCTCAGACACCTGATTCAGTTTGTATTTTAGAAGAACATTAAATTACCTTGAAAGGTCTTTTACATATTCTTCTAAACTTTGAAATTAAGTAAGAGAGATTCAAGATTTACTAAATAGACCAATCATAAAGGAAGTTCATGTGTACAGGTTAGCAGTGTACCATGCAGTGTATATATATATTAAAATCTCAGTTTTTCAAACCACATTTTAATATGGAGCACTACATATTAAGATCAGTTATTTTAGGGCATGCTTTTGAAAAGTAGGTAATCCCAAAAAAGATTTTTAATAATATTTTTGCTTATTGGATGTCATGCCATTTCTGGTGGAGCTGTGTCATCCACCACAATTAAAGATGGAATTTTCCTGAGGGCAGGATGCACCCAAGCTGATATTGGGAGAAAATTGGGACCATATGGAAGCCATGCAAGAATATAGACACAGATAGACTTAGGACCAGATCTTGATCTCATTTACACTAGTTGTATCTTTATTAATTAACCATGAAGTGATAGCCATGAACATACAGCCTGGGAACTAAATGGACAAAGAAACAAGACCATGGTCCTGTAGTATCACAGAGACACTTTCATGGTGAGGAACCTGTTTCTATTGTCTCCATTTGTTCTTCTACAATGACTTGACATACCATCACAGTATGAATTCTGGATGTTTCATTGTTTGGATTCAGCTGTAGCTTCACTTAGAGTTAGAAGTGGTACCATACTTTGTTGAGGTCTACACTTGTTAGATTAGATTCTATCATGGTCACACAGGCAGCATAAAACTTACTCTACATGGAGCCGAGTGTACTTTCTGAGCCTGCTGTTTACTATACATCTTTGTCACTGTTATATACCTCTTCCATTGTAGGGGGAGAATTTCTAATTCTTTAGGCAACTCTACATTTCATAGCCAGCATTATATAGACCCAATTCAAAGAGGAAAATTAAACCAACTTACCCACTTTAAAAAGGTCAATCTGGCCATTAACAATAACCAAATATGAGCACTGAATGAATTAAGAAGCTAGAAAAAGATGAATCATTGTTCAGCCTTAATAATGGTATTTGTTTCAGGAGTCTATTTTCCTTTACACTAGTTTAGGTTTGTGGATTCTATGAAAATCATTGATAGATCTCATCAAGATGAGAGGGAGTTCCTGGTATAGAAAAGCAGGTCCCATTACAAAACAGAGTGTGATGCACTGATGTCTCAAGCAAGAGTAGACTGAAGTGGCCAAAAACAGAAAAGTTATGAAATATTATAGAAGTTTACTAATCCTGCTTCTCCAGTGACTTGATCACACTCTACTCCCCCATTTATTATAATTATATTTATCTAACCAGAGAATGGAAACAACACCATATGACTTATCACACAAATGTAATGAATGGTGAGTACAGTAAGCACAGAGAGGAGACACATAACATATGCATTTAGCACTGGATTATGCACATACATAGTGAAGTATTCATTCAAAAAAATTTTAGATGATTTTTTTCGACATTAGAGTTTGTTCAAGAACAGCTCACAAACAGGTTGTCCATAACTGGCAACAAGACACTTTAACTAAGGCCATGTCTACACTATCAAGTTAAGTCAACTTAAGTTATGTCGATGTTCATTCACTGCTGTAATTAAACTGATTTTGCACATCCACACAATGCTCCTCGTGATAACAGAGCAAGTCCATAGTTGGTGCTCTTGCATTGACAGAGAGCAGTGCACCTGGGTAGCTATCCCATTGTGCAACTTGCCACCAACTACCAGTGGGTGTTCTTGAAAGGGTTTGCAGTGCCTCATGGGGGAAGGATCAGTGTCCCATGATGCAGTTTTCTCCGTCCCATCATTCCATGAGCTACTGACTGTGTTTCACCCTGCTTTTCAACAGCCTCAATGAACTGTATGCATCCTGTACTGCTCTGCAGTATTGTGATGAGCATTATGAACAAATGCAGCTGATCATGCAGTATTTCATGAGATGCAAATCTAATAATGACTCTATGGTGACTTCTCTGCTGTGTGCCACGGAAAGAAACAATTCAAGATTGCTTTTGGCATTCATGGAGCAGCTGTGAACAGTAGACCAGGGGTCCCTAATGTGCCTGCATCCTGGCCAGCAGTGGAGCATCCACCGAAATGCTGCCAAATTTCTGTGGCATTTCGGCAGCAACGCCTCTCGATGATGCTGCTTGCTACTGACAAGCGGCGTCATCAAGAGGCATCACTCCCGAATTTCTGCGGCATTTCGGCAGTGAAGCCTCTCGATGACGCCGCTTGCCGCTGACAAGTGACATCATCAAGTGGTGTCGCCACCGAAATGCCGCAGAAATTCGGCGGCATTTCGACGGATGCTCCACCGCCGTCATGGTCCTTCGTCTGGTGCCCACCAGACGAAAAGGTTTGGGACCACTGCAGTAGACAATTGGTTCTGGGCACAGAAAACAAGCACTTAGTGCTGGGATTGCATCCCATGTCTGAGATGACTAGCAATGGCTGCAGAACTTTTGGATGTGCAAAGACACCTTCCTAGAACTATGTGAGAAGCTTGCCTCTACCCTCTGGTGCAAGAACTAAATGAGAGCTGCCCTTATGGTGGAGAAGCAAGTGATAATTGCTGTGTGGAAGCTGGCAACTCTGGACTGCTATCAATCAGTCGTGAATCAGTTTGGAGTTGGAACTCCACCATCGGGGGTTGTAGTGATGCAAGTGTGCAGGGCCTTAATCGCCTCATGCTATGAGGGACTGTGATTCTGGACAATGTGTTGGAAATATGGATGGTTTTGTGGCAATGGGATTCTTGAACTGCAGTGCAGTGTTAGATGGCACACATATCCCCATTTTGGTCCCAAACCACCTTGCAATGGAGTGCATCAACAGAAAGGGCTACTTTTCTATGGTTTTTCAAGTTCTCATGGATCATTGGGATTGTTTCACTGACATCAACGTGGGGTGGTCATGTAAAGTGAATGACATATGCATCTTCAGAAACAGTGGCCTGTACAGAAGTTGCAAGCAGGGACTTTCCAGACCAGAAGATTCCGGTTGGGAATGTGGAAATACCAATAGCGATCCTTGGAGACCCAGCCTACCCCTTGTTCCCATGGCTCGTGAAGCCTTACCTCAGAAACCTTGACTGCAGCAAGGAGCTCTTCAAAAGCAGGCTCATTAGGATCAGAATGACTATCAAATATGCTTTTGGCTGATTAAAGGGTTGCTAGTGCTGCCTTTTTGGCAGGTTAGTCAGGAAAATGTTCCCATGACCATGGCCAGCTGTGTTCTGCATAATATTTATGAAACTAAGGGGGAGAGGTTTCTGCAGGGGTGCAGGGTTGAGGTGCATCAGCTGGCTGCTGATTTTGAGCAGCCAGATACTAGGGCTGTTATAGGAGCTCAAAGGGGAGCGCTATTCAAAGGCTTTGAAGGAGCATTTTGACAATGAGCCACACTAATGTGTCTGTCTATAATGCTTTTAGCCAGGCATTGTTGTCTTGTACTGTAGTATGAACCTTGTAATGATTGCTGTGTGTGCATAAATTTTACAATGCAAATGCACTGATTGCCACGCTGTATGAATTTCAGCAACAACCACCATTTGTAGGAGACAAATAAAGATTCCTTATATTTCTACAAGTACATATTTTTCAACAGCAATACAAACATTTCTATGTTTTGCAAGGCACTTGAAAATGAAGAGCACATTTTCAGATGGGGTTCTCATAGTTGGGTGTATGTCCAGCTGTCATTGTGACACATGTCCCTCGGGATGGAGTGCGTTGGGTACTGAGATAGCCCAGAAACATATGTGGAATGTGTGTGGGCAGGACAAGGAAGGCAATTCTTTGTGGGTTGCAGGGGACAGCAAACACAGATGTGTTCCATCTGCAGTTCAATCAGGGACCTCAGCATGTCTGTCTAGTCCTGTAGCAGCTGTACCATCTGCTCCTGCCTGTTTCATCTCCTGGCTATCCATACGCAGTTTTTCCTTGATTGCAGATTATGAGCAGACAGGCTACCATTGCAACTCCTCCCAGGACATGTTTTCTTTACTTCTCTTGTTTTGTTGTGTTATCTGATGGTGCCACTCAGCTGGTGTGCAGGAAGAGACCATTAAGGGCACATTTGCAGAAGCTAAAGAAACAATAGACACAGGCACTCTTGAATATACTCATAGCCTTGATTCAAGCAAGTTAGAAACACCACTTTCTCCCTTCCCCTTGGCAGTACACAGCACAGCAAGAACCCCAGCTGTGGTGAGTTCAGCCCAAAGAGGAAGGGGCAAGATGAGACTAAGGGTGGGGGATTTCACTCGGGAATCACTACAAGTGCTTAGGGCCACAATTCTGAATACTGCCACCATTTTCCACAGATTGGGAGTGATAGCACCTGATATCTTGCTCCTGAAGGTAACCAAAGATGCAAGGGTGCAGCTCCTGCCTACATGTGGCTGCAGACCAGGTTCGTATGCTTATCACCTATGTGCTGCTTTGTTGCCTGCAGAAGCAATTGCTGATTGACGTGGTAAAGTTTCCTATAGTGGGGAAAGAAACAAGGCAATCCTCCCAAGAAACTTTTGGCAGAGGATTGCAGAGGATTGTTCCATAGCTCATCCCCAGCAGTGCTGGCATCCCATCTCCTGCACCCTGTCTCCTCCACAGATGTCCTGGTAGAGCACAGATGCACCCTCCTTTCAGTAGCTTATCTCCTTACAGGGTATTTCCCTTTCTCCATAGCTACCAGATTCTTTAGGAAAAAGATCTCTGGATAGCTCAACAACTTGTCTCTCCCACAAACAGAAGTTGGTCCAGTAAAAGATACTACCTCACCCACCTTGTCTCGCTAAGATTCTTTGGAAGAAATTTAACAAGTGACTTATCAAAATGGTTCACCATACTCCTCCCCCTAAATTAGTCCATTACCACTTGGTTTTTTTGTTTTTTTTTTAAGAAGCCTATAATATACCAAACAATGTATGCTAAAACCTTGGGCACATCTGAGAGTTGGAGGCTGCGACAAAGCCAGTTGGGTGTCCCTGAGCCCAGCTAATTACAACTTGGTGGTGGTTTTATCCTTTATACTGCAGCCCATGAAGAATACTAGTCTCAAGATGCTAGCTCAATGGGAACACTGTAATTGATTTAACATGATGACTGATGCAAAGTACTTATTCTATTTTAAAATATACAGCTATAGATGCGTACACACTTTCACCACATAGGTAGTACTGCCAGCCATATGACAAGCTACATTGCCCTGCACTTTGCCCTAATGTAATATACTGGTGTGTAATAAAAGGTGTATACTGGTGTAATATAAAGGTGTATATCAAGTTTTAGTTGTTGTGTATTGTATCACAATGCATGGCAACTGAACCTGTGTTCCCCCTCTCAGTCCAGCAAGGGCACCCACTACAGGCTTTCAGCTCCCAACCATCACCTCCCTTGAGCAGAGACCTGTGTGTTTCTCCCCACTAGTCAGTTTTTTTTTCAAGTTGAACAGTTCCCTGCCAATACTGTGAGGTCCCCAGCAAGACAGTCTACCTAAAGAGCAATGCCTATGTGTAGCAGTGCAAGACTCATCACCATTGCTCCTCCTGCTGGCCATTCTGGAATTAGCTCACATCCTTCCATAGGGGCACCTCCTCCAGTGGTGTCTCGCTTGTCGTTACACCTGTGTTGCTGTCTCCGCCACTCTGAGACCCATGTCACTTCACGGACTGTGGCAGCCTCTTCTGGGTACAGTTCTCTGGCTGTGCCATGCTCTGTTGTCTCCCCGCTTTTGGGAAAACTGGCAGTCTATAGTCCAGCCACTCACCTCAGTGGCCTGCTGCAGTCACCAGTCTAGTCCCTTGCTCCAGAGACAAACTGCAGTTTGTGTTAGTCAGGGCAAGTGGGGGCAGCCCTAGCACCTTATCTGCCCTTCCTTCAGGACCTCAGTCTGGCAGCAGTCAGCCAGAAGCGCCTTTTGCTCTGCTACCATGCCCAGCACTACCCTAGTCATGCTGCTCCTAGGCAGCCAGTCCTTCCCCCTAGCATGCCAGGGAGAGACTGCCCTCTGCTCCGTTGAGCAGCCCTTAATATATTACCCCTGCTGGCCCTGATTGGCCACAGCAACAAGCCACCTCCCAATTGGCTCACTTAGTGAGCCCTCATCTAACTGGAGGGTTCTACACAGGCTCCATTTGGCCTGTGTAACCCTTCCTCTTCCTGGTGTGGGGCAATCACCCCACTACACTGTGCGTTGCTTTCTTTCTCTGAAGGCTGTTACCAGTGTATTGCCACCAGCAGGGCTGGCTCCAGAGTTTTTGCTGCCCCAAGCAGCAGGGAAAAAAAAAGCTGCCATCACAGTTGGCAGCAGCTCCACCACGCCACTTTCTTCTTCGGCGGCAATTTGATGGCAGGTCCTTCCCTCCAAGAGGGACTGAGGGACCTGCTGCCGAATTGCTGCCGAAGAGCCCAAAATTCCGCCCCTTCCCATGGCCGCCCCAAGCACCTACTTGCTGGGCTGGTGCCTGCAGCCGGCCCTGGCTACCAGTAACAAACTACTTCACAGCCTTTTCTAAGCAAGCACATTTATTCTTAAAGTGAAAGCTTTACAGAGAAAATATTAAAAAGATAAAAGAACTCACAAGCATGTTAATGAGCTCACCAGAGATTTGCTGTGGTTATAAGTTCATAACAGTTGTTCACTCAGAACAAGCATACTCATGAATCCGAGAGTCCCTCCTTTATGCAGCTCAGGGCATTGAGCTTCAAAGAATCAGCAGACAATGAGTTTTACCTCAGGGCATAGCTACAGAAAGCTGTATTTCCTAGGAAACCCACTCAAATTTGTTTGTCCCAAAGGTTCCTTCTTGTCTGGCACATTGTTTATAATAGTCATTTGAAGCACAGAATGCTTCCCAGGGTTTACACTGGTCCCATCCCCCTCAGAGTATTTACATACAGTTCTATAATAATACATATACTTTGCCTTTTAAAAACAATGGACTCCAAAGCTACTTAAACTTAATTCAATACATTTCTTTCAAAACCACTAAAGGAAATTGCCATTTCTGTCTCACACATTCTTCCTGCTTGTTGATAACAGTTCAAGGCAATGCATGCACCTATCAATGCAGCTTCTCACTCAAAAATCAGCAAGATGCTAGAAACTGGAAACAAATAACAATATGTTCATACAGTGTCTAGTACAATACAGACTACAAGCAAGTCAGGGCTCCAAGTTCTATTACAATATCAAGATTAAATAATAACTATAGAATGGTTCTTAACAATTCTTCCTGAAGGCAACTAAAACGGCAGTTCTTGTATTCAATTGCATTTTAAGGGATTCCTACCTACCTAATTGCAGATCTATCCAAGTGATATATCCCTTTTGCTGTTGTTGTTTAGCCTGTATGTATTTATACGGGCTGCCTTTCAACAGTCACTTTCACTGCTGTCACTGTATGCAATGATCCACATGTTTACTTCCCATAAGGCTCAAGAACAGTGGTACTTTTTTGTCATCTGCTATACTATTAGCATCCAAAACTGCTCCAGACCTAACAGGAATCATTGCATGGATCCATGAGTCCAATAAACCTTACTATTCTGTCCAGACACAAAAAGATATTTAGTGCTAAATAAAATACACCTTCACGGTATTATTGCATCACTGTTGTATTCACTGATTGATTAGGCTTCTCGACAGGCTTCTTCCCAAGAAAAAAAATATAAATTAAAGATGCTACAGTCTCCAATGATTATTTCCTAACATTCCAAGCCTCTGAGGAGATTCAAAGCAACTGCCCTCATTTTATAAAGAAAGGAGAAATAGATTAATAAGGACAGCCAGCCAGAAAAGTGTTTCCTTCTTTAATTCCCCACTGACTGAAAAAGTTATACTGGTCTCAAATGGAGCACTGTCAAATTCAGTCCTGAACCAGTAAATGATTTGAAGACTGATATTCTTCTGGCACAAGATGGAAGATCCCCAGCTTGCCCCTGGGACACAGAGCACTTCTTCCAGTCCTGTGTCGTTCTCTGATATCAAATCTTACAGCAGTGTCATCATTGTATATGGTGAAGCTATTTTAGATCATTTGAAGAGGCTTCCAAAGTTCCTCTGCCTCAGAAGCTTGTTCAGGTGAACTTATGGTTTAATGGAAAGCAGGATTAAGAGTCTGGGGGACACAAAATATAATACAACTAAGAAATTGTATAACTGCACATTCCAAACAGTTTTTTCCCCTGTAAAAGATGTGACACATATAGAATATATGATGCTGTTGTCTGATGTAATGATTTTATTGCCACCTCGTTGAGATGATCTGCATAACTTATTCATCATTTCACCACTCATGAGCAATTCAGCTATCTCAGATTTATGGCAATAAAATCATTTTATCACACAATCCTATTCCTTACGCAGTCTGTCTTCCTTTCACCCTCACTCTGTGTGTGTGACTAGCAGAAGCTTGAAGCTTTAATATCTTCTGAAGAAAGATGCTATGGAAGTGGAAAGCATTATGTAACAGATAGCATATTATATCAATATACGGCCACACTAGATTACTTCAGCCATCATCAGCTCAGAAGGGAGAGGTTCAGAGCACCTCCATATACAAGTAGGTTGCTGAAATATAATGATACTATGGCAATTCCTGCACCTATAAACATTTAACATTGAGGCTAGTGTGCACATTTCCTTACCAAACTATAGTCACTGAAATTATATATATCATCATGAGTTTATGACTAGACTTTTATGTATAGACAATATTGGCAACATTTTGGACTCTAATAATATGGCTTTTAAAATTAAGATCAAATAGCCCTACTTTGCACTGTTACAGCAGTGTAAGCCTTTTCATTATATTTTCCTACTATTTGTCAAAGGTTTATTATAATTAATCCATCAAAATTTGGTCAAACAAATTTCAACCTACCCCCAAAACTAAGCTAAGTAAGTTTGCTTTTCTATTAGGAATACGAAAATAAAATAAAATAAAAAAGTGGAGGAAGAGAAAGAGTGATTTGAAGAAATATTTGCAGTACCTGAAAGTAAAAGGCATCTTTTTTTCTCCAAATGATATTTTGCAGGCCTCTTTTCCAAAATCAGGACAGTTGTTTGGGTAGATTTCAAATGAAAAAAGCTAGATACACATGTATTCTCTTCAAGTACATGGAGAGATGGAACAGAATATGTTGAGTAAAGGTCTGCAATGAGGATTGGCTTTGGATGGCATTTTACTGGCACTGTTGTCAGATCTCTTATGATTTCTCACTTCTCCTGAATTTACAATCTTCACTTGAAACCCCTCCTTCTGATAACTATCCTTCTAGTTGAAGTGCATTTAATGGGACTCCTTCTGAAGCCCTTCAAAACCACCATTTCATCAGATGAAACTGAGTGAGGTAAGATATTTACTCTGTTTTGCAGGATTGAATGGACTGTTTCTACAGCAATGTCTTTTTTGGCCTGAGGAACAAGAAATTGGTTGTAAGATCTGGAAATAAACCCAGGTAATTTCATATGTCACCAGAAAGCACTTTAACTTGGAAGCCAGCCCACATATTAATCTTTATTTAACAAAATTCCAGAGACAGTGTGGTAACATTGCTATTTCATCAAGAGCCTCAGGATGTTTGGTGGATTTTTTTCTTAAATGCTGAGCTCCTAGAGTCATGTGAATGTGCGAATCTCAGTTTTCATTTTTAAAGTATTTCCAGGCCTCATGGGTGCAGAGAAAATCCTGAAAATGTGAATGCTAGATACTCAAACAACCAAAATCCATTCAGAATAACCCACAATGTATTATTTTTAGGGAGCGAGAAATGGCTGACTCATAGTTATGAATGTTTGGGACTATCACCATTGTAAAGAGCTTTCAGCACACAGCATTAGTGCAATGTGCAGTAGCCAAATAAGTCTCAGATTACGGACACGAAACTTGCATATGGTCAACATTTTAAAAAATTTTCTTAAATATTTACATAATACATGCTTGCATACGTGCATGAGAAGCTCCAATGATTCATAAACTGACCTGCTCTAGTGATTCAGTTCCCAGACATTTCAATGATAGCATAGGCTCCAATTCAATGATGCATTTAAATATAAGTATATTGCTGAACTGCTCTCCATTTTTCTTTTTTTAAAAGAAACAAAAAGATGAAGAGCAAAAATTAAAAAGGTGAAAGAAAATTCAAGGTGATACAATTTTGGGCACCTCTCTGTGTACAATTTATGAATTCTGTTTGAGATTATGATCTCTATATGTTTAGCTGTACTATGTTCTTGCTTCATACCTCTTATACAATGGAGACAGGGGAGTGGCACCTGCATGTTGGGTGAGCAGACTATCAAGACTCATTGACATTTGAATAATCTATCTGGGGGTCACCTAACCAAGAGGATTGGAAAATATAGAAGAAAAGTCTCACTGGGCCTTTGGGGAGACAAGAAAAGGAAGCTGGCTGCAGGACAGAGAAAGATTCCATAATCTGAGGACAAGTCATACGCAGGAAAGGGATCCCAGACACCACAGAGGACTATGACCAAATCTCAAAGAACTCTCTAGGGTGCTGAGGAAACTGAGGCAGGGATGGCGTATAGATGTTTTATAGTTTTCTCTAGATCTGCATGTCACTTGGGCTAACTAGAGAAAAGAGTAATTGCATTAAGAACCTTTCCAAAGCCCATTGTGCTATATTGTTCAGCTATCATGTGTGCCTGGAGAGGTAAACTGTAAACCAGAGTACCCACAGGATTAGCTAACAGAGTGTTTTTGGTAGGTCAGCACCCCTCCTGGGGGGCCTCAGGAAGCTGGATCACTAAGTCCCACATCTGTAAAGAGGTAACAAAGTCAATGCCCAGGAATGCCAGACAGACTAAAGAAAGAGACAGTGCTGGAGCCTACCCATACTCAGGAAGCTTAAAATACTTTGGTCGGGTGTGTTGAGACTCTGGTGAGTGTCCAGGGCTAGGGAAGGGGGCTCTACAATGTTCATGACACAAAGTGTGCCTAGTTACTGCAGATCTATCACACAAGCATGTGATGTTACATAGCACATGTGCTGCAATACCTAGACAAGATGGGATAAGTTGACTACAATTGCGGGCTGAACATAGAAATTCCTGCTTTTGTCAGCTCGTCCAACAATGTTCTTTTGTCTCTTAATAAAACTAAACCTGCTAGGACATTGTGCTGAGTTGTAAAATATTCTGTGATTTTAATTAGCATGGTGCATACAAATTAACTAAATCTAAGTTATATAAGATCAATTTCTATTCCTTCCAATTAGTAGGACACTGACAAATAAAAACAGGCTGCAATTGTGCTGCTTAGCAAAGCAGTGCTATGTTGGGCTGTCTTCCGGACCAAGTGACATAAAAAGCTAATTAGCTCATATCTGTCTGTGTTGTTTTAGTACTCCCTTTGATTGCTGGCAGTGCCTTAGCTAATTAAAAACTTTACACTGCCAAAAGTAATGAAACAAGCTAAGTATCAGCAGTTTGTTTTAGTGAGAGTAAAGTCATGAATTATCAAAATGGGGGCATGCAGAACACAAATTGTTCAGCTGAAAGGTTATTTCATACAGGCATTGTTAAATTGTCAGATCCACCTGACAACATAAGAACCATGCTCCTCTCTAAACATGCTCTGGTTAGGAATAGCTGATCAGTGTCACCAGACTAAGCTTTCTGGCATTGCAATTCCCAGAAGAAACCATAAAAATGTTTCTTAATGGTGATATAAAATGTAATAGCTGCTAAAAAAAAACATTAAATCTACCTTTTACTCTGTTCTCTCAGTATTTTCTGATTGCCAATTCAAACATCCCTGCCTCACCTCCACCATTCCTCCCTTTAATATGCCTGGTTTCTCCATTCTCCTTTCCTTTCTAGATAAGGGGAGAATACTTTGTTTTTTTACAAGGATATTTGGATTTCTCTTTAACCAATTTCCATCCATTTCTACTGAAGACAGTATGCATGCTTCACTGTTCTGTTAGTTCAGTGAGTCACGAATATGGTTTGGTCTTAATCCTATGCTTTGTAGACTAGCACAGATAAAAAGCATTTTTAGTGGGGATGAACAAACTGATTCAGATAAGCACTTAAGGCCACATTTAGCACTAATTCCTTAGCAAAAACCTCAACCACAGTATGCTTCTCTAGTTTAAGGACAAAATGTTTCCCATATTTGGGGCCTAAATTTGTACTTAATCACCCAGGTAAAAGTGGCCATATTTTTTAAGGTGCTGAACAATCACAATTTCCATAGTCAGTGAGAACTACAAGTGCTCAACACATTTGACACTCTCCAGCCTCTTTCAGCACACCCACAGACAGGGAGGCCACACCCAGCTGCAGACACAGACTGAAGTCAGCTCTGTGTGAAAGGATTCACCCAGCGCTCACATGCACACCCCCTTTGGGGAATAAACCCAAAATAATACTGCCTTGCACTGTATAGAAAGATCTGCACAGTGCAAGCTCATAAAAATGTGCCCCCTCCCTCAATGTGAAGAGAGATATGCACAACTTCTTGCCTCCCCACTCCCTGTGAAAAATGGCACCAATTAGTTTTAATAATAAATGAAACAAATTTATTAACTATAAAAGGCATATTTTAAGTGATTATAAAGGATAGCAAACAGAGCAAAGCAGATTACTAAGAAAATACACCAAAACACACATACTGAGCTTAAGATCTTAAAGAAACTCGTTACAAAATATAATTTCTCATCCTAATTGTTGATTTAGGGAGGATGCAGAATTTCTGTAGCTTAGATTTCCAGTTACTTCTCTTTATGGACTAGACTCCTCTGTCTCAATCTGGATTCAGTCCTTGCCTTTGTTTCTTCAGGTGTTTTTAGCAGTCTTTCTTCTTGGGTGGGAAGGCAGTGGAGAAGAGTCCAGATCAGGGGTCGGCAAACTTTGCTATGCAACTCATCAGGGTAATCTGCTGTTGGGCTGAGAGACATTTTGTTTACATTGACCGTCTGCAGGCACAGCCTTCTGCATCTGTCAATGGCCGCGATTCACCATTCACAGCCAATGGGAGCTGTAGGAAGCAGGGGCCAGAACGTCTCTGAGGCCCGTGCCACTTCCCGCAGCTCCCATTGGCCAGGAACAGCAAACTGCAGCCACAGGAAGCCTGCAGACAGTCAATGTAATCAAAATGTCTCACAGACCACCAGCAGATTACCCTGATGGGCTGCATGCCAAAGGCTGCCGACCCCTGGTCCAGATCAACTCCTCCCAAGCACTTAAAAAGGATTTACCTAAGGTGGAAATCCTTTGTTTGATCCCCATCCTCCTACAGTGGAAAAGTACCAGTAGTGTCCAAAAGATTATTTTTCATCAGGTGACATTATCACCTGACCTTGTAGTGTCAATGCAGCATCCCAGGAAGCACCTCAGGAAGGTGGGAGATTAGCATCTTTAGAGTTCTATTATCCTTCTTAAATGGGTCATTCAGGAGGACTGCCTACTGTCTGGTGGGCATTCCCCTCAAGTACACACACAGTTGTAATTGTTACGTAGTCAATATTCCTAACTTTAGATACAGAAATGATACATACATACAAATTGGATAGTCACATTCCGTAAATCATAACCTTTCCAATTATATCCTACATGAGCCATCTTGCATAAAGTATATCTTAGTTATGCCATATTCATATCATAACAATATTTCTATGAATAATGTGGGGTATAAGTTCACAATTTTTATAAAAATATTATAAACAGGTCCAAGAAAACCATGTTGATATAATTTAAAACTACATTGGAATCTTGCTTGGTAAAACAGAAGATAAGAAACCAGAAATTAATTAACCAAAATTAGTGTGTCAGATATTAGGCCTTTTTGGGTCATTAACAGAAGAGACTTTGGGGGGAAGGAATAGATGAAAGATCAGAGAAGAACAGACAGAGGCTCTTGAAGCAAGCTTCACCATCATGGCTGCCTTTGCAATGATTCCTGGGACCCTGGACCTTCATTAATATAAAACTGAGAGATGTCATAACCAGATCGGGCCAGAGAGTGGGATTCAAATGACATCACCATCTCTACCTACTCCATCTGAATCCCACATACCACTTGGGATGAAATGGCATGGACTTTAATGGCATAACAACTCTAGCTCATCTCAGCTAACTTCTTCTCTCTTCCCTAAAAGGAAAGTTATCACCCTTTTTGATACCATCTAAGAGACTGACAGACAATGGAAGGCTTCCTTCTAAAAAAACTCTCTAGCTAAAGGGAGAGTAAACAAGAAATGTAAAAATGAAAGCCTTACTTAATACTTTACATTTCAAATGTTTTAACTATTTTTCCTGCTCTGTATCTTTAACAAAACTTTAAAAGGATTTTTAATTGGGTCTTTGCCATGGTACTAAGCAGGCTGATGTCTCTGTACACCACACTCTGGACCTTCTTTAACACTGTTTAATATTAGACTGTGGCTTGTTTTTGTTAACACCTTTGGCTCTTATATTCCATCTAAATGAACACAACATGACTTGGAAGCACAAGTCCCATTGGTGCTACTGAAAAATATCTACCTTTGATGAATAATATTCAACAAGCTCTAGAGGAAAATTCTCAGAAGCATCTAAGTCCCATTGAAAATCAATAGAACTTAGATGACTTGGTCACTTTTGAAAACTTAACCCTTAATTAAGATGATATAGACTCTTGTCTACTAGGAACTAAATGAAGGCCACCTAACTTATTTCACATGGGCAACGAAGAGCCATCAGCCAGAAACAATATTTGAGCCCTAATCTAGCAGAGGCTTGAGCCCCTGAGTAACTTTATTCACATGAGTGGTTTCTCTGAAATAAGTATGTGAATACAGTTACACATGTTTGCAGGATTAGCTTTTGTTCAGTATAGGGACGGCTCTGGCTTTTTTGCAGCCCCAAGCAAAAAAAAAAAAAAAAACCTCTGCATGGCAGCCAGAGCGGCAGAGCAAAAAGAACTGTTCAGGGTGGCCGGAGCGTGAGTGCAGGGGGACTCTCAGCGCTGCAGACTTGCCCCAGGCAGTGGAGGGAGAGGGGGAAGGAGCAGTGGTGGGGAGAGAGAAGGGGGGTGGCCAGGGCTTCCACCATGCCGCCTGCCAGGAGGGCTCCGCACCGCTCCAGTCGGCGAGGAGGGAAGGACGTGGGCTGCCCTGCCGGGCTTGCTACAGACCTGGCACCAGCTGGGGAAGACGGATGACACAGCCCTCTCCCAGCAGGGCACTCCTCTCCTCCGTGCCGCCACCCCCTACCAGGCGGCCAGAGCTAAGAACCAAAAAACCTGCGGAGTGGCCAAAGTGGCGAAAAAGAAAAAAAAAAGGATTCGAGGGAATGCCACCCCTTAGAATCTGCCGCGCTAAGCACAAGCTTGCTCGGCTGGTGCCTGGAGCCGGCCCAGGTTCAGTAGTAACTTGGGCTGTTAGAAATAATGATTTCATTTTAAAAGATCCCATATCCTGTTATAAATTCCCTGTGCTATTCACTTCTTCCAGTCCAAAAGATTTTTTCCCTTTAATGTTGAAGAGTTAGGGAGGCGGTTAGGGGGATAACACACACACATACACACACACACACACACCATTAAAAACAGCAGTGCTCACATTCAATGCAACAGCCATTCCACTAATGATGGGAGTACTTTAGGATCTGAAGTTTAATTATATATGAATAGAAGCTTGGAAGGAAGCTAATTAGAGCTATCCTAGTTAGATTGCACTCAATCTGTGCAAACATTACTTATGTTAAATGCTGTAGCACCCATCAAGGAATCTGCAGGAAGATCTGCAACAGGAAAGGCATGAAGCAGAGCAGACATGCTGAAATGTCAGCATGTTTCCACATTACCAGGTTTTTGGAGGCCTTTGTTATTTCCTTTATTTAATTGTGCACTGATTTGAATGTTCAGTTTTAAAGGCAAACTAACAACTACCCCAAAGTGTCATATGAAGATCATCATTTTCTGGACTCAAATTTGAGAAAAATGAGAGAAAAGTCAGCAATGATGAAAGAGTTAGTTGTGTATTGTCTAAGACTGCCCCTTTACAAAGGAAAGAGGCAGGAAATCTTTCCTTAATAAGTGCATTCCTCGGCTCCTTTCCATATTTATGGAACTTACTTTGGATCAAACTAGTTGGACTGAGATCACTATGTGGCCTCTTAAGCTCATCTCCTTCCCTAAATGATGCAAATGAGGTATCTGAGTAGTAGTAGAATAACTACAGAGCAGGTGTGCATCTGAAAATGCAAATAAAGGGTACCTAAGTGTGGCTTCAGTACAGACAGTTCCCTTTGCTGTTACTTTTTTTTTTTCTTTTTCACCTAGGTACACAATTCCCAGTTTGCTGGATGCTTCTAAAGTATCGCTTCAGCATACTTTTAAATATAGATAAAATAATTACAGCAAAAGGGGGAAATAAAAAAGTATCCTGTCACAGTTACTGCTATATTTCATTTAAAAGAAACACACAAATCAGTTCTCTGTGGTAATGCTTTCTGCGGTAAGGATGTATTTCTATTTTCCTTCTCATGTGTGCAGAAGAGTTTCATTCATTCATTAACTCTCCTGCTCATGGAGCACAGAGTGCACACTTCAGATTATGCATTTCCAGAGGGTCCAGGCCCCTGCCAATGTCAAGGTTTGCTCTATATTAAGGCTGAGGCTGGCAAGATCAGAAGCCACAACATTCCTCCAGCATGTGTGAGACCATCCATGAGGTCTTTTTCATCCATCAAGCTAGTTGGCTGATATGGACCCCTGGCATATGGAGCAGATGGCCAAGCCACCTAAGACAGCATTGAGTCACTTGGCAAAACACTAGAGGCTAGCTGATCTGATGCCTTTTGACCTTTTCATTCATAGCATGATGAAACCACCATATGCCTTCAGCATATCACCGCTACTTCATGTTAAAAGCATCCAGCTGCTGTAATTGTGTCTCTGTGGTGGTCCAGTTTTCAGAGCCATACAAAAGGACAGAAGCCACTGCTGGTTGAAAGATACGGATCTTAGTTTGACTTAATATAGGGTATTGACAGTAGAGGTTTCCACAGGGGATGCATAACATTCATAGCCTTGCTGATTGGATGTTTCATGTCAGACAGGCAACATACCTCCTTGGAGACAACAGAGCCAAAGATACTCATAAGAGCTAATGATTTCAACTTCTTGTCCAACTGGTAGAAGTAGAATTCCATTAGCCAATCTCATCAGTTTGGTCTTCTTCCAACTGACTTGAAAATCAAGCTTAATTACTTCTTCCATAAATATATTTTGGGCATTGATGAGATCAGTTTGTGACGATGTGAAGATAGATGTGTCATCCACATATTCTAGGTCTGTCATGCAATATCACCTCCAGGACGCGGGTAGGGACTGCTTCCATCATTCGGTTAAGAATGGCATTGAACATATGAGGCGGAACTACTGCCTATATGTGTCTACCAGAGGTGAAAGTAACTGATACAGTCCACTACGGCATACCGGCAAGAGCAAGTACACCATACCGGACAGCACCGGCTTCTGCGGCGGGGATTTAAAGGGCTCAGAGATCCCCCGGCTGCGGGGAGCCCAGAGCCCTTTGAATCATGGCTGCGGCTCCGGCGGCCGGGCTGGGGCCGGGATTTAAAAGGCTTGAGGCTCCCTTCAGTGGCAGGAGCTCTTGGCCCTTTAAATCCCGACCCCAGCCCGACAAAACTCGGGGTTTCCCATAGCGGCCGGATTCCCGGGCCCTTTAATTTGCCCCTGAGCCCCAGGGGTTCTCAGCCACCTCTTCAGCTGGGAGCCCCTGGTTGATTTAAACGCCCTGGGGCTCCCATCCCCAGCTGGTGCCCCAGGCCTTTAAATCTTGAGAGGCACTGCCTCTTCCAGTTGAGGCCACACCTCTTCCAGATGAGGCCATGCCCCTGTCAGGACTCCGGCAGTACCGGTAAGTCCTGTAAGTTACTTTCACCTCTGGTGGCTACTGATGCCTTCCATAATTCAGTCAATAGATGCCACTGTTGTACTCAAAGTAGATGGACACCCTATTACCTAAGTGAACACAGCCCTCCCTTTGGTAGTGCATTCCTATGAGAAGGTTGAGGAGTTTTCCAGGCATAACAGCAGCTTGCAGAAAGAGCCAAAGGGAGAGATAATCAGTAGAGTTAAATGTAGCTTTTAGAACAATAAAAGTGTTATATAACCTCATCATTTCCCCACTGAAACTCTTGGGATTTTTCAATAAATTGTCTAATGGTAATAACCTGCTCCACGGTTGATAAGCCAGGCACAAACCTGGCTTGCTAAGGCCAGCGTAGATTCCTTATGCAGGGCCTAACATGCTCAAGAAGAACGAGTGTGAACAGTTTGCTGGTGGTGCCAATAATAGAAGTCTGGAAACAGTCATAAATTGAAGATTTGCTCATGTTCAAGGTTTTCATCTGCAAGGACTAGAGTGTGAAATTGTTTGCATATTTCAGCCTGGTATTCCATTTTGACAGCAGCATTAGTCATTTTCTGCAGAGGAGGTAGGGGATTCATTTTTAATCAATATAGGAATAGTCCCAGTTGTGAGGCAAATCCACAGCTAAATCATGGCTGCTCGCTCAGTTGTCCCTCCAACAGCTGGCATGATTCACCACTCCCCCGACACCTGCCCTTTCTGCAATGAGAAGGGGACCTGGCACACATTTCCATTGAGTGTGCCAGTTGCAGCCCCTTTTCCAGCTCCTCCAAAACCTCCACCTCAGGTTCTGGCTGCACTTTTCTCTGCACCTCTGGATCTACACATACACCATTCAGGGCCCCATGAATTCACAAGACATCCATTAACCACCTCCTGGTGCTAGCAAAAGTGGCTATCCACCATACCAGGAGGAGGAAACTGGACGAGGAGGTGCTCTGCAACTGTGGGGCCTATTTCCGTTTCTCTCTGAAGTCATGTCTCCAGCCAGAGTTCCTCTGGCCACATCCACTGGCTCCCAGGATGAGGAGCACTGGGTGATGTCCAAGGTTTTCAGCCCAGTGTCCCCCTCTAGATTGATGCTTTTGACTCCTTGACCCTCATTCTCGTCCTTAGTTTTTTCATTAGTTGTCCCCAGCGATTATTTGAGTCCTGGGCCCAGTAGCTCCTCCCCTTAGGATGAGGGATCTTTAGATGTGAGTGGGCTTGTGCTCACCCATTCCCCCAGCGTTTCAATTGATGCCCTTCCAACAGAGCCACAGTGAGTCATCACTGAGCATACGGCAACAACTCAGCTGCCTCCACTTACCCCTCCAACAGAGCCTGCAGTGACTTGGTCTTCAGACATGTGGCAGCAGCCTATCCCTGAGCAGAGTCCAGGTCAGATGACCGCAAGGCTCAGATATTTTCCTAACACCATCAGTCAGTCTGTGTAACAGCACTACCTGGCCAGGAACCCTCCCACTGCCTTGCAATGTATCAGAATCTCTAGACGCCCAGCCTGCTCTTGATCCAGTTCCTGCCCCAGCCTTGCCTAATTCCTTTTCCAGCCTGATCCAGTCTTGTTCTTGCCCTACTCTGACATTTCTCCAGGCCTGCCTTCACCTCCTGTCTTCCAGACCCTTGCATTCTGATCAACTGGCTTCAACTTTTGGCTTGAATCTGGAATCCAGCTCTGCTACTGATTTGGCTTGTCCTCAGACTCTGATCTCAGTTCTGGCCCTACTCTATCCTCAGACCTAAGTTTCAGCACAACCTTTGTCCTGGTCCTAACCCTATATCAGTTTCAACCCCCTCTACACCACTAGATCTGACTACTGGGAGCCAGAGCTTGACACCATCATTCAAGTACCTTTCAGGCACTACTGCACTGGCCTTAAACTCGCCCCCACCCCTTTGGCTCACATACTTATTTAGAATTTACTGTAGTGAAACCATGTGCTGCAAATAACTAATCCCACACATGCAGTATGTGGGACCAAACCCAGGATCTTTGCATCCAACACACCTTCGCCAATCCTAAGCTAGATCTCCCATAATTGGTAGAAATAGTAGGACCTTTTTAGGCCGTGGGCCATGTACTACAGAGGCACATTTGACACTACTCCCCATACTCTTCATAGTCAAAGTATTATAATATTATTATGACATAATCATAATGTATTTTATGCCTGATAGGTCATGTGAGATATCATTGGAAAGGTTAGGATTTACTGAATATGATTATCCTATCTGTATGCATGTATCATTTTTGTATCTGAAGTTGGGAATATTGATTATATACCTGTATTACAAATGTGTTTGCACCTGGAGAACTCCCACTAGGCAAAAGACCTTCAGTCTAGACAGCTGGCTGGGAAGGGCCCATTCAGGTTGATGAGCCATTAGGAGAAAAAAATAGGCCTTAGAACAAGCTAATCTCCCATCAGGAATCCTTCCTGAGGATGCTGTAAACAGCCTCTGACTCATGGCTCTATAACTGTACCAGGTCATGTGACCGGGTCACCTGGTGCTGGACTCCATCTTGGGATACCAGTGTTTTTCCACTGACTGGCGTGGGAACCAGGCTTTGGGACAAAGGGTTCCAACATATGCAAAAGCTATTTAAGGCAGGGAAGTTACATAATCGTGGTTCTTTACTGACTCCCAACCCAATGATATGCCTGGAAACACCCGAGGAACAAAGACTGAGCTAGGGGGGAATGCTGGACCCAGGCTAAAGGGCTTTTTATCCTGTGAATGAAACATCTGAGGATTCCAAGATGTAAGTTAGTGCAGCTTGCGTCTTAAGAACCTGCAGCCTGCTTGCATCATCATTTATGGTGAGAATTTGCTATTCATATCTAATCTATGTAGTATATTAAGCTTAGTTTGCATGTTTTCTTTATTTGCTAAGTAATATGGTTTGTCTGTCTGATATCCCTTACAATCACTTAAAATCTATTTTTTGTAGTTAATAAACTTGTTTTTGCTTTATTTAAAACCAGTGCATGTAGAAATCATAACTTGGCTCAGAAAGTAGTTGTATATTCCTCTCCGCATTGAGGGAGGGGGGTGAATTTCATGAACTTATGTTGTACAGTTCTCTGGACAGCGCAAGATGATATAATTTTGGGTTTAAACTCCAGAGAGGATGTATATGCCTTAGGAACTGAGAGGTGCCCTAGGTCTGACCCTCTTTGTGTGTGTGGGAGGAAACAACATTTAATCATTACATGCCATTCCCATTTGGAAATATACACTACTCCATTAAAGATGTTTTGGTAGCCAACAATCCTGCATGTGAGAGTGATTTTCTTACTAAGGAGAAGCTTATACATATAACGGACTTCTCCGGATTTATTCTTACATGGTGCTGGATTACTCACTGCTCTCCCATATAGATTTGGGGGGTGGATTCTTGCCTACTCTCCTATACAGTAATTATATTTACAGTCCTGACCCTGATCTATGCATGTCATATTGGGGGGTTTTCTTTTCCAATTTCTTCATCAAATTGTCTCACAAGACAGCAAGCTTTATTTAAAGGAGAAAAGGGCATGAATGATTTAGACTGAATCTGTCACAAGTTAGCAGGGGAACATTAAACATTCCATTCCCATGAGCCACAATCCAAAACACCAATGCCAAAATTAAGAGTGGATTATGGGTGGGGTTTCCAAAATCAAAAGACTGAAGTGTTGGTAAAAGCAAATCCAGGCCACATGAGCTTCAAACTGTTCTGAGACTTCACTTATTACAACTGTTTAAATTAAATGAAAACAAAATGCCACATACTGTAGATATTTAGTAATATAATACCTGTTGAGGCTAGATGCTTCTGCTCACTGAGTGGCACAGAGGAAAGCTAAGGACTAGAATAATAGTCACACAAATGACCCAACATGCATAGAAGGGAGGAGAGAACTTGAGTTTTTTGACTAGCTCCCCCCTCTTACTTGCATTTGTGGAGACAACTCCATATGACAATTGCATGGTTGAGACTCTATAGGTTTTGAGGAGGCATGCTGGAGAAGAGGTAAATGGGTGACATAGTTACTCATTGTGTCATATTTCTCTGAGAATTTACCAGGATATTCCCAGAAGAAATCTGCATGGGAGTTTATAGTGCTTTTTACTTCATTTTAGTGTGCTGTTTGGAAATGTGGTTAATGTACAGCTACGATGGAGGACCCAACTGAAGCAGAGATCACAAGTGCATAGTAAATATAGCATATTGCTTGACTCTGCAATTTATTACAAGGTTATCATTGCCATGTATATATATACGGAGAGAGAGAGAGAGAGAGAGAGAGAGAGAGAGAACGTATTTGTGTCTGTCTGGTGTCCATTTCTCAGCAAAACTAAGAATTTTAATGTACAGCAAATTTTGGTTTAACCTACTCTAGAATCATAGAATATCAGGGTTGGAAGGGACCGCAGGAGGTCATCTAGTCCAACCCCCTGCTCAAAGCAGGACCAGTTCCCAACTAAATCATCTCAGCCAGGACTTTGTCAAGCCTGACCTTAAAAATCTCTAAGGAAGGAGATTCCACCAGCTCACTAGGTAACCTATTCCAGTGCTTCACCACCTTCCTAGTGAAAAAGTTTTTCCTAATATCCAACCTAAACCTAAACCTCCCCAACCACTGCAACTTGAGACCATTACTCCTTGTTCTCTCATCTGCTACCACTGAGAACAGTCTAGATCCATCGTCTTTGGACCCCTTTTCAGGTAGTTGAAAGCAGCTATCAAATCCCCCCTCATTCTTCTCTTCTGTGGACTAAACAATCCCAGTTCCCTCAGCCTCTCCTCATAAGTCATTTTTGTTGCCCTCCACTGTGCTCTTTCCAACTTTTCCACATTCTTCTTGTAGTGTGGGGCCCAAAACTGGACACAGTACTCCAGATGTGGCCTCACCAATGTCGAATAGGGGGGAATGATCACATCCCTCGATCTGCTGGCAATGCTCCTACTTATACAGCCCAAAATGCCGTTAGCCTTCTTGGCAACAAGGGCACACTGTTGACTCATATCCAGCTTCCTGTCCACTGTAACCCCTAGGTCCTTTTCTGTAGAACTGTTGTCTAGCCATTCGGTCCCTAGTCTGTAGAAGTACATGGGATTCTTCCAGCCTAAGTGCAGGACTCTGCACTCGTCCTTGTTGAACCTCATCAGGTTTCTTTTGGCCCAATCCTTTAATTTGTCTAGGTCCCTCTGTATCCTATCCCTACCCTCCAGTGTATCTTCCACTATGCCCAGTTTAGTGTCATCTGCAAACTTGCTGAGAATGCAGTCCACGCCATCATCCAGATCATTAATGAAGATATTGAATAAAACCGGCCTCAGGACTGACCCTTGGGGCACTCCACTTGAAACCGGCTGCCAACTAGATATGGAGCCTTTTATCACTACCCGTTGTGTCCGACGATCTAGCCAGCTTTCTATCCACTTTATAGTCCATTCATCCAGCCCATACTTCTTTCACTTGATGGCAAGAATACTTTTGGAGACCGTATCAAAAGCTTTGCTAAAGTCAAGGAATAACACATCCACTGCTTTCCCCTCATCCACAGAGCCAGTTATCTCATCCAGAAGGCAATTAGGTTAGTCAGGCATGACTTGCCCTTGGTGAATCCATGCTGACTGTTCCTGATCACTTTTCTCTCCTCTAACTGCTTCAGAATTGATTCCTTGAGGACCTGCTCCATGATTTTTCCAGGGACAGAGGTGAGGCTGACTGGCCTGTAGTTCCCCGGATCCTCCTTCTTCCCTTTTTTAAAGATGGGCACTACATTAGCCTTTTTCCAGTCATCCAGGACCTCCTCCGATGACCATGAGTTTTCAAAGATAATGGCCAATGGTTCTGCAATCACATCCGCCAACTTCTTTAGCACCTTTGGATGCAGTGCATCCGGGCCCCATGGACTTGTGCTCATCCAGTTTTTCTAAATAGTCCTGAACCACTTTTTTCTCCACAGCGGGCTGGTTACCTTCTCTCCATACTGTGCTGCCCAGTGCAGCAGTCTGGGAGCTGACCTTGTTTCGAAGACAGAGGCAAAAAAATCATTGAGTACATTAGCTTTTTCCACGTCTTCTGTCACTAAGTTGCCTCCCTCATTCAGAAAGGGGCCCACACTTTCCTTGACTTTCTTCTTGTTGCTAACATACCTGAAGAAACCCTTCTTATTACTCTTAGCAATTCTTGCTAGCTGCAACTCCAAGTGTGATTTGGCCTTCCTGATTTCACTTCTGCATGCCTGAACAATATTTTTATACTCCTCCCTGGTCATTTGTCCAATCTTCCACTTCTTGAAAGCTTTTTTTGTGTGTTTAAGATCAGCAAGGATTTCACTGTTAAGCCAAGCTGGCCGCCTGCCATATTTACTATTCTTTCTACATATTGCGATGTTTTTTTCCTGCAACCTCAGTAAGGATTCTAGTGTTCCATTTACTTACCAAATGGTTACTTTTTACTCTCACTCTTTATAACAAAGTCCAATATACATGAAATATTTGAGTCTATAAAGAAAAGTTCCCTCTGAATTTTGAGAAGAGAACAGTGCCATAATCCTCCTTAGCTTTCATATATATGGCTCACTATCTCTGCAGAAACAAGCAGAGGTGAAAGTAAGCTGGTACAGTCCAATATGGCATACCGGCAAGACCCAGTATGCCGTGCCGGACTGGATCGGCTTCTCCAGCAGAGATGTAAAGGGCCCAGGGCTCCAGCTGCTGTGGGGAGCCCTGGGCCCTTTAAATCACCACCAGAGCTCTGGCAGCCAGGCTCCAGCGGGGATTTAAAGGGCCCGGAGCTCCAGCCCCTGCAGGGAGCCCCTGGCCCTTTAAAGTGCCAGCTAAGCCCCACTGCTGGAGCTCCAGCAGCTATTTAAAGGGCCAGGGACTCCCGACAGTGGAAGGAGCACTGGGTCCTTTAAACCCCTGCCTGAGTCTGGCTGCCAGAACCCCAGGCCCTTTAAATCACTGCCAGAGCCTTGCCACTGCTACCCTAGCCCTAGCCTGAGCCCTGCTGCCCACGGTAGTGGCAGCAGGGCTCCTGCTGCGATTCAAAGGGCTCAGAGCTCCGTGGTGGCTGGAGCCCCGGGCCCTTTAATTTGCCCCTGAGCCCCAGGGCTCCCAGCCGCCTCTGCAGCAGGTAGCTCCAGGATGATTTAAAGGCCCTGAGGCTCCCAGCCACAGCCAGAGCCCCAGGGCCTTGAAAGCTTCATAGGCCCTGCCTATTCCAGTCGAGGCCACACCCCACTCAGGACTCTGGCGTACCAGTAAGTCCTTTAAGTTACTTTCACCCCTGGAAACAGGCTACTGTCACAGAAACTCATTTTCATCATATGGCAGATACATGTCAGCTTGAAAGCTTGTCTCTCTCACCAACAGAAGTTGGTCTAATAAAAGATATTACCTCACCCACCTTATTACTCTTGTAATAAACATAAGAGAAGATAAATTATGCCAACGTTGTCAGAGGGAAACTTGCATCAGGCTATATCAAGGCAGATGCCACTGGTGTGCTGCTTTGTCTGTTTTCAGCTAGTAATTGCATAAACTGCCTTGGAAGAAAATACCTCAGAGTAGAAATATAATACATAATCAACTTAAATAATTACAACAAAAATGCTAACTTGCTGTTTTCACAACATGGATAATAGGTTTGCTTAAGGGTACAGAACATATCGACACTTTTGCATGTTGTCTTGTATATCAGAGCCATTAAAACATGCTGCAGCCTGAATAAGGAAACAAATGCATCCTGCTCGTGATCAGAGTGACAAATAGCACTCTGAGAGTTCAGATGTCTTAGAGTGTGGCATAGCCATCAGCTGCTGGGTAATGTGGATAATTTTCAAATCCAGGTAAGCTTCTATGAATGTTGAAATGTTTTCTTTTAAATTCAGACTGTACAATATGCCAAGACAATGTTTGGACATGTGACTTTCCATCCATAACTACAGCAAAGAATCCTGTGGCACCTTATAGACTAACAGACGTTTTGGAGCATGAGGTTTCATGAGTGAACACCCACTTCGTCTGATGCACCCACGAAAGCTCATGCTCCAAAACGTGTTAGTCTATAAGGTGCCACAGGATTCTTTGCGACTTTTACAGATCCAGACTAACACGGCTACCCCTCTGATATTTGACATCCATAACAAATTTTCCTATGACAAAAATTTGTGATGCTGTTTAGCTTTTCCTTGTCTTCCAACTTCTTCATCCACACATTAACTCAAATGGTTCTTTCCCTATTGCCCTGCGGTCCTTCCTTTATTGGAATCACCCAGTGTGGTTCTCTCCAGTTGGATCTAATTCTTAGTTACCTGTCTCCCCTCCAGGTCCCATAAAATGGGATGATTGGACTTTCCAGCTCCATTTAATCCTCTCATTGCCAGTATGGAGTTTATACCCCATCACAGATGCCTAAGTATGGATTTAGGTGCTTTCCATTAGGCACCCACATCTGAAAATCTTGACCACCAAGGCCTCAGTCTTGCAAAGTGCTGGGAGCCCTTACTTCCCATTTGCATCAGTGGAAGCTAAGGCTACTCAAAATCATCCCTGGGTGCTTAATACCTTTCAGAGTTGCAGCCTTAGTTAGTTGAGTGACCACTATAATAAAATAACCTATGCTATATAAATCAATGTGTTATATAGAAGAGGCATTTTCTATGCAAAACACAGACACTTGGGGAGACAGAACATCCTTAAGCTCCTAAGACACTTGTCCCTAATACTGGAGATAAATGAAATCTGTAGTTTTTACTAGTAACAGGCTCCTTAAGTTCCAGCCACTACAGTGCAATATTGGTCATTAATTCACCAGTCCACTCAAAACCATTACAAAGAAGTGAATGAATGTATGTAGATAAAAGTTCAAAACCTGAATCTTTACCCACAAATCAAATCACAACTGTTTTGAAGTTTGAATAGTTGGATAATTCCTTTACTCTCTATTTCACTGTTTGTAAACATTTCTCTCTCCATTTGGGACCAGAAGCAGAATTACAGAAATAGAAAAACCACTTGATATTAAAGCGACAAAGTGGGTGAGGTAATATCTTTTATTGGACCAACTTCTTTCGGTGAGGCAGACAAGCTTTTGAGCTACACAGAGCTCTTCTTCAAGTCTGGGAAATGTACTGATGCTACAGATTAATTAGGTATAATTTACATTGCTCAGGGGTGTGAATAATTCACACCCATGAGTGACAAGTTATACTGACTTAAGCGCTAGTGTGGACAGCGCTATGTTGGCGGAAGAGCTTCTCTCACCAACATAGCTACCACCTCTCGCAGAGATAGGCATTACTAAGCCGATAGGAGAGCGATCTCCCATTGGCTTAGAAAGTCTTCACCAGAAGTGCTACAGCAGCAGAGCAGCCACTGTAACTGCTATAGTGTAGACATAGTCAGCTAAATACAAGGTGGAACAGATTGTTTAGCATAAGTAGTGAATACATATTTCAAGGGACCCATTCAAGGTGAGGTGGCTCGTTAACACTGCTCCAGTCAGAAAGAGGAAAGGAGAGGGGGCAAAGCAGCTGGGGGAGCATTATTAGTGGGTTATAGATTGTTGTAAACCCTAAATCCAGTGGACTGAAAAGACACTGTTTCAAAAGAACCACAATAGACATCCCACAAGATTTAGTTTTTTAAAACTGCTAGCCAACCTCAAATCTAAACAAAATATTATCATTTGCATTGCTTTTATATTTGTTTTGTGCAGTAATTACTATTCAGGATACTACATTCAATTAAAATGTTTCTCTAACCACATGCTTTAAGTAAGGACTGTCTACATAACATTTAGTTTGCACTAATCTGGGGTGTGAATCTGCCCCGCGCTAGCCTGTTGCAGACTAACTGTTCGTGTGGATCCTGTTCACATGTATTAAGAGATCTTTGATTCACTATATCAAGTACATTTTAAAATGGGACTAGATCAAATGAATACAGCTCACTACTGAATTGATATAGGGATCTCAGAGCACAGCTGCAAGGCACTTCCTGTTGCCCAAAACTGTGCCGCTGGCTTTTGTATAGGTTCCCTGTCATGTAACCAGGATATCAGTGGGCAGGCCTAGTGGTTGCAGCCAACTGGTAACCAGGAATAGAAGTACAGCATCAGAATTGGCATCAGAGGCCAAGGGTCTGAGCCAGAGACAGAGGTCAGGAACTGGAACCAGGTGTCAGAGCCAGGTTACCTGGACTGAGGCAGGGCAGGAGCAGGGCTGGGAATAAGCAAGCACACAGAAGCTATCATAGCTGCCCTGATTCCTGACAATCACAGATATAAAGAGACAGAAGAATGGAAGAGGGAGAGTTGTTTGCCTTCTGTTTTCTGAAACTAGCATGCATTTTGGGCCACATTTTCAAGCTTTCCTCTGCAAACCTGAGGACTAAAATAGTACTTTTGAAAAACAGTGAAAGCTGAGATTCTAATGTAATCACATGGCTCCAAGAACCGGGGTTTCAAATTTCATGTGACCTATGACGAAATTTCAAGTGTCGGCAACCCTAAAGTAGTAATGAGGGACTTTGCAATTTAGGATCAAGTTTAAAACATTAAGAATCAAAGTTCTAACTAACATATATGCTTGCAAAGTTACAAACCAGATAATTATATATGCAAAGTATCATTTTTGCATGTAATTGTACATACAGACTGTATGTTGCACATGCAATTACTTGTTTGCCCACATGCTCTCATCTATTAGAAGCATAGCTTGTGTGTCTAATTTTCAAAATTTGGTTCTTAACCTTTATCAAAAATGTCACAAGGTGGTAATATTTCATTAAGGGCATAGTCAAATAACTTATTCCAATTTATATATTTTATGAACACTAGTTAGTAACTTTTTTAAACAGAAAAACCCAAGAAATGTCCATTATTAAAGCAATATTTTAAGTGTGATGTTACATTTCCTGGGTTTATTATTGGAAAAAGTCTAATTGTGGTTGAATGCCAAGTGTTTGTTTTTTTCTATCTTGTGCAATTACATTTTTTATAGATGAATGTTCGACACAAGCAAGCCCACGTTACAGGGTATACACTAAAACAAAATGTCAAAAGTAATTGGAAAACCTTCTGTAGCTGAATGTTTTCTGATTTTTTTCTTTTTCTTTTTTTTTTTCAAGTTGTATCTATTGTATCAATAAGCGAGCAGCTGTCTGAGCTGCTATGTCTGGTTATAAATATTCCAAGGAAATATCACCAAAATATCAAATATCTCTCAGGCAGCCATATGTATGATGAGATCTATGAAGAAGGAATTAAGCAAGATGCTTTTAGTTTCCTGTTCTCATTAACAAACTTATCAAGATGTCCCATGTACTCCTAGTGACAATCTAGGCATTAATTAGTACAGGCAAGCACAGGTTCAGCACATTCAGATTCAGACTTGTAAACAATTGGTTCAGAGCCAGCTTTGGTTTCCATTTTGGACAGTCTCCAGTATGGCCCCCAAGGTGGTTGCTTTGCCTTCCCCCATTCCCAAAACAGGCCTGTTGAGTGTCTTGAACCAGACTTCTTCGTTACCAATTTTGCTCCATTCTAGAGTTCTCCAGCCCATCCTCCCATTCTCCTGTCTTCATCTCAGAGTCTGTCCTATGTTCTCCTGGACTTCTAAGACAAATTTACTGATCTTGCAGTTCTCTGCACAAATCTTGTGCCTCACCTTTTCACAGCAAATTAAATATAGTGAACAGTTTGATATTGTCAAAGACTCTTAAAATTTAGGCTGTCATTTAAATACTGTCTCCTCTGGGGCTGTAGGAATATTATGGAACCAGCAGCTCTTGTCTTTAAACAGTCCCTGGTAGTTCACACCACAGAGCAGCCTGTTGGTACAACTACATTAACAGAACAAAACAAAGCGGGGGGAGGGGAGGAGGGGAGAGTAACATGTAATAAAGGCAATATAAACATACCAGCTGGTTGTTCATAAATAAAAAACAGCAAGTGTGTGGAGTGATGTAAAGTGCACGTATGTGTGTGCAAAACATTGAAAAACAGTGCCGAATAGTGAAGTACCTAAAAGCTTCAAAGGTCAATCTAAATGGTATTATAGCAGGTGTCCATAGTGCTGCTCCTGATCTCCTTCCCCTTAACAAAATGTCTTGCCCACATTGCACATGACTGCACAATGGGTGTGGGTGGTATAGAAGTGGAGAACACAGGGAACATCTGCCCACTCCGGTTTATGGAATTGTCCATTTGCCCAGCCAACCCCAGAGTTTTCCAGTGCAAGCACTCGTGGCAGGACCTGGTATTGCAGAGAGGAGTATAGGTTCATACATTCATACATTCTAAGGCCAGATGAGACCATTATGGTATAGCACAGGCCACGAAAAGTCCCCCAAAAAATTCTAGAGAATTTTAGAAAAACAACCAATTTTGATTTTAAAATTGTCAGTGACGAAGAATCCACCACAATCCTTGGTAAGTCATTCCAATGCTTAATCACTGTCACTGTTAAAAATGTATCTTATTTCCAGTCTGAAGTTGTCTAGCTTCAGCTTCCAGCTATTGGATCATGTTATATCCTTTTCTGATCTATTGAAGAGCCCATTATTAAATATTTGTTCCCCATGTAGGTACTTATAGACTGTAATCAAGTCACTCCTTAATCTTCTCTTTGTTAAGCTAAACGGATCAAGCTCCTTGAGTCTATCACTACGTATGTTCTTTGTGGACACAAGGCCACAGTTTGCAACTTTTATAATTTTTAAAAGCTTATAATTCTCCTTTATGAATTTAAGGTTGGAAGCCCACAGACACATTATGGTAAGAGTAATATACTAATTTCATTTATTTTTTTTAAATGTAGGCCTGCCTGAGGGAGGATAGGGTGAAGTCTTACCAAGAGCAAAGTTACCAGTATTCGTTTTAACTATGTCTGAGCTAGCACACTAAAAATAGAGGGGAAACCACAGTGCTAGCAGCCCCGACCATGTATCTATGGTCTTGGACGAGACTGTGCGGCATCTAGCCCCTCCTACAGCACATGCCACCATGACTACACTTCTATTTTTAGCATGCTAACTCAATAAGCACTAGTTTCTTTGAGCTAGAATTTACATTTTTCAGCTCTAGTGTAGAATATAGCCTTTGTTTCAAGCCAGGGAAGCACTGGAGGATATAAATATTTTGGAACTACCAAAATGGAAGAAAGAATTAGCTTTTCATGCTGGTGGTGGGTTTCCATATATCTGTGCAAAGGAGATATTTAGGCATCTAGTGACTGAACATCTTGTGACTCAGATCAGGGGTGAGTGGAGAGGGTTTGTAAGTTACTCTGGTGGTCCTAAGAAGTTTGGACTTCCCAGAAATCTGATCAATCAACTAGAGTTCCTGCTGCATCAAACATTTTCAAGCATAACCTGCCAGGAGAGTAAGAAAGTTGGGATGAAAATTAACAAATTGCTGGACGAAGGTGTAGAGGCTTACCAGTGGCAGAGTGGATTACATTCCCTCTTTCCCTTGCCGTACCTCAGAAAGTGTCCCATGAATGAACAGATCACAAAGGACAGGCAATGAAGGTCGGAAGGGACCTCACTACCTTCTGAATCTCAAGCAGATCATAAGCCATGATTTCCAGGACAATAATTTGCTAGTCAAGGCATAGATCTATATCATTTCATCAGTGTGACCAAGTTATTAAAGAGCAATATTTGCAAAGATATGCACTCATGCCTGGTTGGCCTGAAAACCTGTAACTGTTCACTGACCCAAAATTGCAAAAGTAGTTTGAAAGAGTTACTAGTAGTATGTTCAATATTGTTTTTCTCCATTCACAGTCCATCCTGGATCACACATGGTTGTATGCAAGGAGAAGAGGAGAAAAAGAGACTATGGAAATGCCATGTCTTCCACTCTGAACCAAAGCTAAAAGCACCCATTGTATGCAACATCTGCCATAACAATACTGTTATTGGTCATAACCTAGAAATCCCTCGGTCTTACTACTAAAAATTCCCACGTAACAAAAATCAGGTGGATGGCACTTACTGGGCTGCAGATGCATCCTTTGGCCCCATGTTGCTTCCTCTCCATGCTGTTCCCCGGGTCCATCCCCAGACAAGTCCTTGGAAAATGGTACTAGGATGTCCGCTGGCTCCATCAGCTGCAAGGGCTGCTCCAGGGTTTCCAGAACCATGATCTGGTCCTGAGATTGTGATTTCGCCATTGTTTCAGCTGCTGCCATCCTCATCTCCCTTCCTCTGATCTGAAAATAACATCCTCCCTTATGGGAGATGGTGGGTTCTGTGCTTGGCGTGTTGGCATGCACCCAGTAAAGCTTCTCACAATGTGGACATGTACAGGGCACACTGCTGTGGTTTTTCATCCTGGGACTTGTGGTACAGCTCTTTAAGTGCATGATATACTCCTTGCACTGCACTGACCACGTCCATGAGCCTCTTCAAGATAGTCTCATAGAGGTGGATATTTCTGGAGGTCCTACTAATGATCATGGTCCCAGGATACTTACACCAAGATTAACTAGAACCTGGCCATCTAGCAACATGCAGAGGGGTCGCCATCTTCTAGACAATATGACTGAAGTGAGATCAGAAAGTAGAACAGGCCATATAGAAAATGAAGAGTTAAATGCTAAGCAAGGGTATATGAAGCAACAGCTGATTTCTGGTGCATAGAGAGCAAGTGGAAAGAGAGTAGACCAAGGGCTGCAAGGTAAAGATACAGGGAATTGTGACAATGTCAGTGTAGGACTTGAGGCCATATCCCTGTGTCTTTGCTACCCCCATACTCCATGAGTACTCCTACTGAAGAGAATGGAACTTCAGAATAAGGCATCATTCAATGTAAGTAGGGGTATCACAGTCTGGCCCATACTGGGTACTTGTCAGTTTCTTTATTTGTGTAATGGTTAGAATTTTTACTGGTAAAGCTTTATCATCCATGTCATTCCTGACTGAATGTCTTTAAACAATGATTAAAAAATAGAGAAATAAAATGAAGTCAATGCTTGAGAGCATTTAAACACTATGTAATCTGCTATTTTGCCAACTGTTTGTGTTTCAAAGGACATTCTTTGGACTAGCATGTTAAAGATGGCATGATTCTTGGAATGGAGAGTGCCTGTAGCACTCTATCAGGACAAGGCATGATTGGTCCAAGTCACTGCCATTCTATGAAGAGTGAAGCCAGTGAAGAATTCTGCTGCCCTTGTATTAAACAATTTATCTCAACAGGAGCTCTCACTCCAGTCCTGCTCCATCTGCACTCATTGCCTCTTGTTTTCCAGATAGAATGTAAGGTAGGTGGTATTAACCTATAGATCTAAAACAGCTTATGACCTACGCATCTGAGAGTCCACCCCTCTCCCAAGCCATACTGCTGCAGTTGCAATCAGTAAGTACATGTAAGATGGAGCCACTTGATATAAGAGACAAAGTTGCTAGCAAATAGGGTGTTCTTTGTGAGTTCCTTTCAGCTGTGAAACTTACTCCCATCACTCCACACTCCCAGTTTGAAGTAGATTTGTTAAATTTTAGGACAATCAAATATTGGAATTGCTATACTGGATAAGACCAGTGGTCCATCTAGTCCAATATATTGTCTCTGATCATGGCCAGTACCAAATGTTTAAAGGAAGGTTTAAAAAACGTTAGGTAGAAAATTGTAGAAGAGATTGCTGTGATGGGGTATACAAACCCCACATCAGCTGAGGAGGGGTTAACTAGAGCCTGAAAGCTCTAGTTAACCCCACTTTTTTTATACCCGAAGGATGTGTCAGGTTCAGGAAGCAGTTAAAAGGAAGGTATTCATTATACTGTGGGAGGAGCAAATGGAGTAGAAGACTACAACTATGACAATGATCCCACACCCACCCCAAGAGACAGGTGGTCTGGAGTTTACTCTGTGGGTAGGGCCTGACAGGAACCAGGTGGAGAGAGAACCATAGGGAAAGCTATAGGAATGGAGATAGTTCCTGTGATGGGTCTTGAAAATAGAGCAAGACTCCAGGGAGGCAGCCCTGTGGGTCAGCATTCTGTAGAATAGTGGAGAACTGGGGAGAACCTAAGGTGGACTAAAAGCTCATGTGCAGGGTGGGTGGAAGTTGCTTAGTTTGTATTTCTGTCTGAATTTTAGTGAGGCACTCCAGGCAGAACCATTGTTCTGGAAGAAGAGTGAGGCTGAAGAAGAGGCAAGGAGGGGCAGAAGACATTGTGTTGACTTCCATTATTTTGTCAGACATTACTTGTTTGGGACACTGATGCCCCAGAAGGGGCAGAACTATAGTGCACTCTGGCCAAAAGTCTAAGTCACCACCATAACACACCACTGAAGTCTCAAGGAGGACAGTTAAGCAGAGTTCTTGAATTGCCATATTACAGCACAAGGGAGCACCTAACTCTTAACCTCTGGTGGTGGATTTCTGCCCCAGGTATGATTTATAGCCCTTCTCCCATGCTTCTGGGGAAGGAAGGGGTGGGGGGAAAGGGAATACTGTGGGTGTTTAATGCTAGGAAAGGAGGGATTATTTCAGTCTTTATTTTGGATGATTATTACTGATTAGACTCATAGACTCATAGATTTTAGGGTCAGAAGGGACCAATATGATCATCTAGTCTGACCTCCTGCACAAAGCAGGCCACAGAACCTTACCCATCCACTTCTATAACAACCCCCTAACCTATATCTGAGTTATTGAAGTCTTCAAATTATGGTTTGAAGACCTCAAGCTGCAGAGAATCCACCAGCAAGTGACCCATGCCCCACGCTGCAGAGGAAGACGAAAAACCTCCAGGGCCTCTGCCAATCTGCCCCAGAGGAAAATTCCTTCCCGACCCCAAATATGGCGATCAGCTAAACCCTGAGCATGTGGGAAAGACTCACCAGCCAGCACTCAGGAAAGAATTCTCTGCAGTAACTCAGATCCCATCCCATCCAACATCCCATCACAGACCACTGGGCATACTTATCTGCTGATAATCAAAGATCAATTGCCAAAATTAAGCTATCTCATCATACCATCCCTTCCATAAATTTATCAAGCTTAGTCTTAAAGCCAGGTATGTCTTTTGCCCCCGCTACTCCCCTTGGAAGGCTGTTCCAGAACGTCACTCCTCTAATGGTTTGAAACCTTCATCTAATTTCAAGTCTAAACATCCTAGTGTCCAGTTTATACCCATTTGTTCTTGTGTCTACATTGGTAATAAGCTTAAATAATTCCTCTCCCTCCCTAATATTAATCCCTCTGATATATTTATAAAGAGCAAGCATATTCACCCTCAACCTTCTTTTGGTTAGGCTAAACAAGCCAAGCTCTTTGAGTCTCCTTTCATAAGACAGGTTTTCCATTCCTTGGATCATCCTAGTAGCCCATCTCTGAACCTGTTCCAGTTTGAATTCATCCTTCTTAAACATGGGAGACCAGAACTGCACACAGTATTCCAGATGAGGTCTCACCAGTGCCTTATATAACGGTACTAACACCTCCTTATCTTTGCTGGAAATACCTCGCCTGATGCATCCTAAAACTGCATTAGCTTTTTTAACGGCCATATCACATTGGCGGCTCATAGTCATCCTGTGATCAACCAATACTCCAAGGTCCTTCTTCTCCTTTGTTGCTTCCAGCTGATGTGTCCCCAATTTATAACTAAAATTCTTATTATTAATCCCTAAATGCATGACCTTGCACTTTTCACTATTAAATTTCATCCTATTACTATTACTCCAGTTTACAAGGTCATCCAGATCTTCCTGCATGATATCCCGGTCCTTCTCTGTGTTAGCAATACCTCCCAGCTTTGTGTCATCCGCAAACTTTATTAGCACATTCCTGCTTTTTGTGCCAAGGTCAGTAATAAGAAGGTTAAATAAGATTGGTCCCAAAACTAATCCTTGAGGAACTCCACTAGTAACCTCCTTCCAGCCTGACAGTTCACCCTTCAGTACGACCCGTTGTAGTCTCCCCTTTAACCAGTTCCTTATCCACCTTTCAGTTTTCATATTGATCTCCATTTTTTCCAATTTAACTAATAATTCCCCATGTGGAACCATGTCAAATGCCTTACTGAAATCAAGGTAAATTAGATCTACTGCATTTCCTTTGTCTAAATAATCTGTCACCTTCTCAAAGAAGGAGATCAGGTTGGTTTGGCACGATCTACCTTTTGTAAAACCATGTTGTAATTTGTCCCAGTTACCATTGACCTCAATGTCCTTAACTACTTTCTCCTTCAAAATTTTTTCCAAGACCTTGCATGCTACAGATGTCAAACTAACAGGCCTATAGTTACTTGGATCACTTTTTTTCCCTTTCTTAAAGATAGGAACTGTGTTAGCAATTCTCCGGTCGTACGGTACGGTCAGGGTTCATGAAGGAATGTTGAAGCTGTAGTAGTAAATAAGAAATTATAATAATTGTATATTTAAATAATGTTAAAGATGCCTACCATGATAGGATAGGCACTGCTATTTTTTTCCTTCTTATAAAGTTTTTTTTTTAATAAAGCAAATGTAAGATTTAAAGATGATTTTTTCTTTGTTATTCAAATAAGAAGGATTTTCCCAGTGGAATTATGTAGCAGGCCTCTGAACATGAATTACCCAATTATACTGAATAGTTTTCCTTATCCCAATAACTAAGCAGACTACTTTATATTTATAATGATTGCTTTAAGACAACTTGGGACTCAAAGGGAATGCTAAGGAATATGTTTCCATAGTAAAGCAATGCTATAAGGAAAAGCAAAAACAATAAGCTATTTAGAAAAAATGAAAAGCTGGTCTATAGCTAATTTGAATATTCTCAAGTGCCATGTTAAATTATTTATAAAAAGAAAATCTTCAAAAATGAAACAAGGAAAGTGCTCAGTCACACAGTTTGTGTTCCTTTCTAAGAAAACAAGGCTTATTCCAAATCCTATGCTCCCTCACCAGCAGCAACAACCAAATTTATCCATAATACATTTTCTTCAGCCTACAGAAAGCAGATATCAAAGTGCTGGAACAATAAGTCATTACCATTTGAAGGCTTTCTGTTTAAGTAAAAGGAAAAAAATGTAGAGAGATATCATAAATTCCTGGCACTTTATAAATTCTCCCATGAGAAGCAACAGGCCAATTCTCATTGCAATTTTGCTGATTTAAATCCAAGAACTAGGAGAGGAATGTTCACTTGAAGAAAAAAAAGCTGACCTCATCAGCTTTAGAGAGAGATCTCTGACTCCCTCTAAAGTTAGGAATTGTCCAGTAATGTACACTATAGTATTGCGTCTCCAGTTATAGAGCTTTTCTTTCACCTCAAAATCCATTTTTCAAATTTTCAGAGTGGTTTTACTTGATTTCCACCCTGCCGGGGATAGCTCTTTTGGTATGTTAACACACACCAATTAGTAGACTTGAAATTCAGTTGTTCTTTCCTACATTAGTTGAGTTATCAAGGAGCTGGGGAAGCAGCTGTCAAGGGAAAGGGAAAGGAAGTTGGCCTAACCTTGGGGAGTGAGCTGTGCTAGGTGAAGAAGGAAATTCCTGGTAACCAGCTGTGCCTTGAGGCATTGTGCTCAAGAGGCTGTAGTGCAATCTTTTTATAATGAAAGTTGAATGTACAAATGTAGAATTATGTACAAAAATCTTCATTCAAAAATAAAACAGTGTAAAACTTTAGAGCCTACTGGAGAACTGAGTCCTACTTATTGTTCAGCCAATTGCTCAGACAAACAAGTTTGTTCACATTTGCAGGAGATAATGCTGCCCACTTCTTGTTACAATGTCACCTGAAAGTGAGAACAGGCATTCGCATGGCACTGTCATAGAAAGCGTCACAAGATGTTTACGTGCCAGAAGTGCTAAAGAATCACATGTCCCTTCATTCTTCAACCACCATTCTGGAGGACATGCGTCCATGCTGATAACAGGTTCTGCTTGATAAGATTCAAAGCAGTGTGGACCAATTTCATCATCTGAGTCAGATGCCATCAGCAGAAGATTGCTTTTCTTTTTTGATAGTTTGGGTTCTATAGATTCTGCATTGGAGTGTTGTTCTTCTAAGACATCTGAAAGCGTGTTCCACACCTCATCCCTCTCAGATATTGGAAGACATTTCAGATTCTTAAACCTTGTGTCAAGTGCTGTATCTATCCTTAGAAATCTCACACTGGTACCTTCTTTGTGTTTTGTCAAATCTGCAATGAAAGTTTTCTTAAAATGAACAATATGTGCTGGGTCATCATCAGAGACTGCTATAACGTGAAATATATGGCAGAATGAGGGCAAAACAGCAGGAGACATACAATTCTCCCCCTAGGAGTTCAGTCACAAATTTATTTAGCATGTTATTTTTTTAATGAGCATCATCAGCATGAAAGCATGGCCTCCTGAATGATGGCTGAAGCACGAAGGGGCATACGAATGTTTAGCATATCTGGCAGGTAAATACCTTGCAACGCTGGCTACAAATGTGCAATGCAAATGCCTGTTCTCACTTTCAGGTGACATTGTAAATAAGAAGTGGGCAGTGTTATATCCCATACATGTAAACAAACTTGTTTGTCTTAGCGGTTGGCTGAACAAGAAGTAGGACTGACTGGACTGGAAGGCTCTAAAGTTTTATACTATTTTGTTTTTGAGTGCTGTTATGTAATAAAAAAAATCTATGTTTGTAAATAGCACTTTCACGGTAAAGAGATTGCACTACAGTACTTGTATGAGGTGAATTGAAATTTTTTTTGGTCATTTTTACAGTGCAAATATTTGAAATAAAAATAATAATATAAAGTGAGCACTGTACACTTTGTATTCTGTGTTGTAATTGAAATCAGTATATTTGAAAATGTAGAAAACATCCAAAATATGTAATACATTTCAATTGGTATTCCATTGTTTAACACTGTGATTAAAACTGTGATTAATTGCGGTTAAGTTTTTAAATCACAATTAATATTTTTACTTAATCGCGGAATTTAACCAGAATTAATAGACAGCCCTAATCTGAATACTGATGTACTTCTTATATAAAGATTTCTCCCACTTTCACTGACTAAATTTCATCTAACAGCATGACTTGTGGGTTGCTTCACATAGCTTATATAAAGTTTCTTTATTTTAATCTCCATTAACTTTGTCTCTTCCCCTGTCTGTGCTTCAGTTTCCCTGTTTGTAAAATGAGGATAATGATACTGATTTCCTTTGTAATGGGTTTTGAGATCTACTAATTAAAAGTGAATTATTATTTTGAAATAGAAAACTGCAGTTAAATACATATATATCCTCTGCTTTCTCTTATTTCTAAAAAAGGCAGCAAATTTGCATCATACTGCAACATACAATTTAAATTTGTAGATTTCCACATTTCTAAAAATTGATCTCAGCATTATTAGCAAATGTCATTATAACAGAAGCATAAATAAGTATCCAATAGGTAGCAAAAAGCATAGAATAAGCAGATAAGAAAATAGGGAAATCTTCACTTTTGAGGAGGGAAGAGAAAGTGAGCAAAATCAGGGGAGTAGATAGAGTTTACAGCAAACAAAAAAGGTAACAAGAACATTTGAAATAGAACACTGCCTCGGCAAAATATGGCTCAAGCTACACAAAATGAAAGTGCTATGTGTTTGTACAGCACCTAGCACATTCAACCCTGATTTAGGTTGAGGTCTCTCTTGTAACAGGTTGAACCCCCCTCCTTGGGTGCCACCTGATGTGCTGGGGCCCCACTGAGCCCACCCTTTCCACCAGCCTGGGTTTCCTCATCTTGTTCTTGCTGTGCTTGGCTCTCAAGCTTTCTCTAGCACACACACAGGTAAGACCCCACCCAGGCTGGTGGAAACGGTGGGCTCAGTGGGACCCCAGCACATCAGGTGGGGGGGTTGAACCCATCACATCTCTATATTACAGTAAATATACATAAAAAGATCAATTTCAGAGAGTATGTAGGCATAGGTAAGCCAATATGGTCTCCTAGTGTGGGCACAGCCTACACAGACAGGAGTTTTTCTGTCAACATAAGAACACCAGCTCCCCAAAAGATGCTAGCTACATTGCCAGAAGCCCTTTTCCATCAACGTAGGTGTATCTACACTAGGGGTTTTGCTGGCATAGCTATGACAGTCAGGGGTGTGGTTTTTGCACACCTCTGACTAATGTAGCTTGCTGACATAATTTGAGTGTAGAGTAAGACAGAATCTGTATTTCTGTTTTGTAAAACTCTTATTCAAAATGTTCTACATGGAGAACACATCCCAGCACAGAAAAGTCTCATTAAGGTAAATTTCCATCGGTTCCATTGAGCTACATACTTATGTGCTCCCCCACACCATCCTGAAAGGTGGTTACACCTTCATCAATACATTTTTTTTATGTACTACATTCAATATTGTCCTCTTTACTAAGCTGCAGAATTCTGAGCTGAGAATTCAGGAAATATTAAATAAATTAGACTGAAGGATAACTACTTATTTTCCTCCATATACCTAGTATTGGTAGACCATCTCTTCTCTAATTTTGTTATATTCTATCTTAGCTTTCCAAACCCATTAACAGTGTATACAAAACAAGCCCACAGCATAGCATTCAGTCCCCAATATGCCATTCACTTTGCTTCCTTATAATTCAAGGAAGCACAAGAATCACTGTCAAGTCAAGTGTGCTTTCATTTCTGTCCCTGAAGCTCACTGCCACTAGAGGAGAAACAATGCCAGAAGTACAGCAAAGGCGAGAACATAGTCAGCCTTTTAAATAAATGGATATTTATTAATTCTGAGGCAGATACATGACAAATGTTTTAGAGGAATTAATTCTGTATAGAACAATGGCAATAATGACGATGGTAAAATTCAAATAAATGAAAGTTTATTGAAATATCTTTATTCAATTAAAGAAACTTGAAAGGTTTGTGATTGCTAATAAAGAGTAGATCTGCAGGAAGAAAGACTATTTTTGTAATCATGACTGAGGATAGAAAACGTCTCTGAGACAACTGGGAACAATGGCTTGTTGCTGCAGCATTACAATAATTGACATGATTTTTGCATGAATACACAGTGAACGCAACATTTATGGAACATATATCTGAAAGAATTTTATTGGAAAAAATAATAAATAAAAGATTGCTGCAACATTGCGGCTTTGAAAAATGGATATCCAAGGCACTGTATCCTGTAGAAAATGAATAAGACACAGCAGGTTTTACCTGTTCGACTAAAGATTTTTTTTCCCATTCTGTAGTTTCTGTTCTGTATTGTTTGATATGTAAATTATCACATTGATTTTTCTGAAGGGAATGGGAAAACATGAGTGAAATGAAGGTGCTAGGAAAGAATGAAGGAGGAACCTTGTGTTTCTAAAGAAATTCTAAATAAATGCTTGCAGCAAAACTAGCTCCTAACATGTCAAATGCTCAGTGAATAATAGCAGTTGTTCAAGCAGCCAGGAAGGAGAAAAGTTTTGATTTGTTTACTTGATCAGGAATACAGCTTATAGGAGTGGGAAAACCAACAGTGGTAAATGTGCCCCTGTTTTGAGAGTTTACAGGTGTTCCATCCCCAGGGTTAAGAAAGTGAACACTTGGAGAAACCTTGTGCTCAGCTGATCTCATTGCTGCTGCCAAACCTTTATACATTTTTCTTTTTCTTAATGGCATGATCAGTCCCAGTCCCACAAAGAGAAGACACTGAAGTCAGTGGCATGCAGTGAGGGCATAAGGGTCTGTATAGGAAAGATGGTCCAGTGATTAGGGACTACTTTGGGTTCCACTTCCCCACTTTGCCACAGACTTCCTGTGTGACCTAGGGCAAGTCATTAAGAGTAAGCATCCCAAGATAAGTATCAGGACCTTATTTATGGCTTTGTACCTTTCTTTCATTTCATTGACACTGATAATTGTGATTCTCTTTTTGCTGTGGACATACCTTTGGTTTGCTTTATTAATAGTTACTATCAGCTTCAATTATTGTGAAAGTCTTCCCCCATGGAGAGAGAATAGTTTTTATAAGTATTATTTTTAAATGACTATGGTTCTTGGTTTGGTATTTGAAGTTTTTTTTTAATTTCTTTTCTTTTCTCTCTTTTTTGAGGATGGAGGGGAAAGGGGCAGAATCATAATATCTTTCACTGTTTATTATAGTTATTTTATGAACTTTTAAGAGGATTTGGTAATTAAATAAATTAAAAAGCAACAACAATATTTGGGGATTTTCTTTCGGTAGGACTCAACTGACAGGAAACAGCTTAAGTTCTGTCATCAAAAACCTCTTGATATATTTTTTATTGACTGGATTGGGCAGAATTGGGATGTGCACCGTACAGTCTGGTTCATTCACTCTCAGAGTCAGTCCCTACCAGTTACTTAATGAAATGAGAAGTTCAAGCTAATTAAAGAAGTCCCTAGGAAATCTGTGTTTATCTATGTGATGGGCACCAAAAGTGTCAAAAACTGATGCCTTCTTAAGCACAAAACTAAATTCATCACCTCTAAGTATACTTTCACTGAATCTGGAATGTAGCTTAATAACTTCTGTTTTGCTTTCATGTGCTCTATTTTATCTTATAAAGTGTTTGAAAGACATAAATATTATTTGTATAGAATATTTGATAGGAGTCTTTAATTGCAAATTGTGGAGTGTACTACAAATGATAGGATGTAAATCTAGGAACCATGTGGTCAAAAGGCAAACAACCAAAAAGCTGTCTTCTCAAAGAATAGGACACCTCCTCCTTGTTCAAGACACCAGTCTAATATAGACATGACCTGTAACTCAAGAGAACTAACATTCTGAGACATCTGCATTGTCAAGGTTCCTCCCCCACTCTGAACTTTAGGGTACAAATGTGGGGATCTGCATAAACACTTCTAAGCTTAACTACCAGCTTAGATCTGGGTTCGCTGCCACCATCCAGATTCCTCCTTGTCTGGAACACCTCTTTCCCCAAAAAACCTTCCTCTCCATGGGTAGCCTTGAGAGGCTTTCACCAAGTTCCTGGTGAACACCGATCCAACCCCTTGGATCTGAACACAAGGGGAATTTAACCATCCCCCCTCCATTCCCCCACCAATTCCTGGTGAGTCCAGATCCAATCCCCTTGGATCTGAAAACAAGGAAAAATCAATCAAGTTCTTAAAAAGAAAGCTTTTAATTAAAGAAAGAAAGGTAAAAATCATCTCTGTAAAATCAGGATGGAAAATACTTTACAGGGTAATCAGATTCATATAGCCCAGAGGAACCCCCTCTAGCCTTAGGTTCAAAGTTACAGCAAACAGAGGTAAAATCCTGTCAGCAAAAAGGAACATTTACAAGTTGAGAAAACAAAAATAAGACTAACACGCCTTGCCTGGCTGTTACTTACACGTTTGAAACATGAGAGACTGGTTCAGAAAGATTTGGACAGCCTGGATTGATGTCTGGTCCCTCTTAGTCCCAAGAGCGAACAACCCCCCCAAAAAACAGCACAAACAAAAGACTTCCCCCCACCAAGATTTAAAAGTATCTTGTCCCCTTATTGATCCTTTGGGTCAGGTGTCAGCCAGGTTTCCTGAGCTTCATAACCCTTTACAGATAAAAGGATTTTGATGTCTCTGGCCATGAGGGGTTTTATAGTATTGTACACAGGAGGGCTGTTCCCTTCCCTTTATAGTTATGACATGCATACATACAGAAATTCAGCTGTCTAAAAGAATGTACAAAGGTTATTATTTAAAGAGGAGCAATGCTTAGGATGTGATATCAGAGCTATACTAAATCATAAAAGTAGGTCTCTTTATCCATCTTGTTTTAAAAGAGAAAACCCCCACAAAGTAGTCTAGAAACACTCTTATTAGGGTTTTCAAACTGTAGGTCAGGACCTCAAAGGGGGTCATGACCCTGTTTTAATGGGGTCACCACTTGCCAGGGCTGGCTTAGACTTTCTGGAGCCCAGGGCCAAAGCTGACGCCTGAGCTCCACTGCCTGGGGTTGATGCTCTAGGCAGCAGGGATCAGGTTATAGATCCCTTGCCTGGAGCTGAAGCCGTTCAGCTTCGGTTTTGCCGTCCCCCCCCCCTCCACCCAGGGCAGTGGGTCTCGGGCTTTGGCTGGGGCAGCAGGGCTCAAGCATGCTCAGGATTTGGTGCCCCCCCCTTGGGTTGTGTGGTAATTTTTGTTTTCATAAGGGGGTCATGGTGCAATGAAGTTTGAGAATCCCTGCTCTAACTGAAAATGATCTCTTTGTAAAACACCAAAGTCTTAGTTCTTTTAACTTTAAGGAAAACACATTCAGTTGGAAAATGTTTCATGTTACTTCTTATCTCATGTTCTACTTAAAGATGAATAAGAATACATACTCTACAGTCACTGTGGTTCTTTGAAATCTGTTCTTCTCATGGATTCAACACTGGGTGTGCACATTCCCCCTCTATGTGAAACTGGATTATTTTGGCCAGCAGCATGTATTCGTTTTGCACCTTCTCCCTAAATGTCCTCCACCTTCCCACACACACACACAAAGGATGGAGCAAACTCAACTGTGCCTCAGTTCCTTCATCAATGAAGAATCCCAGAGGACTAGGGCTCCATAGCGAAGGGAAGGAAGGTGTTTTATGGAATCTATGTGGACAACACATCTTGAAGAACCATAGTTACCGAAGGGATAATTAATAATTCTCTTTATCCACATGGACCCTGCTCTTGGTGACTGTTTATTTGGTGGTGGGTGCTAGAGTCAGGGCCGGCTCCAGGCACTAGCTCAGCAAGCAAGTGCTTGGGGCGGCCAGCGGAGAGGGGCGGCACGTCCGGCTCTTCAGCGGCAATTCAGTGGCGGGTCCCTCACTCCCTCTCAGAGCGAAGGACCAGCTGCCAAATTGCCGTCGAAGACTGAAGCAGCGGTGGTAGAGCTGATTGCGACTTTTTTTTTTTTTTTTGGCTGCTTGGGGTGGCAAAAACCCTGGAGCCAGCCCTGGCTAGAGTGCTACTCAAACAATTCCTGCAGGCTAGCCCTACCAAAACAGGCATCCATTCTGGAAGCCTCCACTAAAGAATATGTCTTGTAATGGTAAGGCTCAAACTCCACATAGCTGCCCTACAAATTTCTGGGCTGGGGACATTGTTCAAACAGGCAACACAGACTTTGAGCCCTAGTGAAATGAGGTCAAATGTGGCCAGTGGATCTAACCTAACTCAGACTATGTTTGATAACGAACTGGAGCCTTATTTTGGTAATCTCTGTGAGAAAATTGCCTGACCTTTAACCTTATCCTCAGAAGCCATGAACAGTCTAGATGTGTTCTTGAATGATTTTCGCCCTGTTAAAGTAATATAATAATACCTTTACTGCAACAAGTGTGTGAAGTTTAGCTTCTCCCAAGGGTGAGTGAGGCTTAGGGAAGAAAGCTAGGAGATTCATGAAATGGTTCATATGGGATCCTGAAATAGCTTTGGGCAGAAATTTAAATGAGGCCCAAGAATGACACTGTCCTTATGAAACACTATGTCAGGGAAACCTGCCATGAGGGCCCCAAATTTTTAAAATGAGGTAATAGGCTACTAAGAAGGCAGTCTTCATCAATAGGTGTTACAGTGAACAGTTGCTTAGGTCTCAAAGGGAGGACCCATCAAATCAGTTAATACTGTACTGAGCTTCCAAGAGGGATGGTGGCTTAATCTTCACTCACATTTCCATCCTACTTGTTTATTTACAGCCCCTTATTAAACTAAACTAATATATACATCCAGTAGTCACCCCAAAAAAACATATTACAGAATATCTCCACATCTGTCACACCTGCATCTTGTCTTCACTTTCTCAGGACTCTTAGTGTCATAGGGATCAGCAGGAAGGCATGTCTCTGTCCCAGTGTCCAGAGATAAGAATGGAATCTGACAGTGGATCTCGCTCTGCAGCAAAGCGGGTATCCCTATTTTCAAAAGATGTTCTCAGAAGTCCTGAATCCTTGATAGACAACTCATGAGAACTGCTTGCTGAGGTATGTGCTAGTGAGTTTTGAATTCCTGGAAGATGCAGGACCAACATGACCTGGTGATTAATACACCAGTCTGAAGACAAATGGATTTCTGAAACAGTGGAAATGACCTTGCTCCTTCCTGTCTGTTGACATAATGCATCCTAAGGGTATCTCCTTCACTATTCCAATTTGTAGAAGGTATTTCAACTCTTGTTTCAGCAGTATCTTATAAGAGAGGTCCCTGACAAGGGACAGGAAAGGAAGGTAGGAAATAGGAAAGGAATTCAATAACCCTAGATGACAATTTCTGGGACCCACTTGTCCATGGTGATCCCATTCCAGGCTTTTAAAAAAAGCAAACTGCCAAAGGAACTGGAGGGGGAAAAATAGAAGAAAAAAAAGTCTTCAGTAGGTTCTGCCAGGTTTTTTATGCCAGTGTCAAATTTGCTACTGGGAGGAAGATGCCAAATGAGCTACAGCTGTGGAAAAGGTTGGTCATCTGCACTGGAACCTCTGCTTCTTCCTGTGTGGTTCCAAAGTCCTCAGTGAGTTGCAGTACTATTGAAGAGGGACACTCTGAAGGATCTCTGAGGTCTTGCTTTCTTTTTGGGGCTGAGCCATATACCCAAGGGAACACAGAGTAGCCTTGGACTCCTTTATTGAGTGGATGGACTCAGTCTGTTAAAAAGTTCATTACCCTCAAAGGGAAAGATCTAGATCATGATTTGGACCTCACTGCATATCCTTGATGCTTGGAGCCAGGATATTCTAGTATATGAAATCCATCTAGTGCTGCTTGTAGGGAAGTAGGGGCTATTAGTTGCTGCTCCATTCACTATAGATTTTAACTCTTCTTTATGTGCCAAATGAGGACTGTCCATAAATCAAGAAAGCTTATTGCAGTATAAATAATTGTATTTTGCAAGAAGTGCTTGGTAATTAAATACTCACATTTGGAGAACGGCTGACAAATAAATTGTATGTCCAAATAGGTTCAAACTTTTTAGGATCATTCTCCCAGGTGCTGATTTGGGAGGCCTTTCATATTTAGACTTCTGGACAGCTGCTACAACAAGAGACTCTAGCACTGTGAGAGAATATAAGTACTGAAATACCTCTGAAGGCACTTAGTATGTTCTGTGTGCACACGCAGATGTGTCTGGAATTGGGGTTGCAGTCTGTCACACGTAGATCTGTGTGAATAATGGATATTTTGTTTCACTAGTAATTCAAAAAAAATTGAAAAAAATCATTTTGGGTTCATTTTTAAAAAATTTTTGGTAAACCAAAAAGTTGAAAAAAATGCATTTGGGGTCAAATGAAACATTTTGTTTTACCAAAACCTAAAAGTTTTGTTTATATTTCAAGCATTTTAATGTAATTTGAGATTTTAAAAAGAAAATGAAAGGACATTTGAAATTGAAAAGTTTTATCATGAAAATATCAAACCTAAACATTTTGATTTCAGAATTTTTTGAGGGGAGTACTTTAGCTGAAACAATTTGGTGAAACTGACATGAATTTAAAAATGCTTCAGTGTCATTGAAACTGCATTTTGCAAAGAATTTTTTTGTGGTCAAATCATTTTCTTATTCTAATCACAGGTCTTCTGAAAACTCAAATGGTCCCTTGTTTATAGGCATAGCAATCCTACCAGGCATGAAAGAGTGAGAATGTCCAGCAGTTTATGTAATTTCTCTTGTACCACCTCCAATAGTATGTTCAGAGCCTCTACCAGGCACTCAATAAGATCTTGGAACATCTTAAAGTCATTGACTGGAGAAAAGGCTCATTACCTCATCAGGGAAGAATGAAGACATTGCTGCCGGATTAGTTATTCTCACATATCTGCCTGATCATTGTCATTCTCTTCTTCCTGCCTCTCTAGTATCTGAGGTTTCACTAATTGACCTGACTAGGAAGGTCTATAGTGCCCACTGTGAGAAGGGGATCTAGCCATGGAATGGGGGAGTGGGGAAGTAGTTACTGGCTTGAACATATGGGATTGGATACTCCAGAGGGAAGGGACTGGCCAGAGGAATAAGGCTATATCTACACAATGGAGACTATACTGCCATATCTATGTCAGTATAGCTATGTGAGCTGGGATGTGGTTTATTTACATTCCTGACCAATGTAGCTATGTCAACCTAATGTTTAAGTTTAGAGGAAGCCTGAGGCTAAGCTATATTCTTCCTTTCTGCGTCCAAGAGGCTTTTATGGAGCACTCAAAAAGCAACAATTTTAGGTGGGCTAATTGGGCCTTTTGGGTCCATTTGGAAATGAGCAGCAGATGGAGCATCAGTTGAGGATAAACAAAAAGGATACCAAGGGTGTCTATCATTTAGTGGCATGGAAACTTTAAAAAAAGAAGACACTCTTGGGGGGAGGGATAGCTTAGTGGTTTGAGCATTTGCCTGCTAAACTTAGGGTTGTAAGCTCAATTCTTGAGGGGGCCATTTAGGGAACTGGGTAAAAATCTGTCTGGGGATTAGTCCTGCCTTGAGCAGGGGGTTGGACTAGATGACCTTCTGAGGTCTCTTCCAACATTAATCTTCTATGATTCTAAACCCTATGCATTTTGCTTCTGCCATGATACCTAGTCTCTCTGTAGAGGAGTGGGAAGTGAGAGGGTGGCATCCCTACCCAAGTAACTAGTAACAAGGCAAAATAAAACTAATTATCTACATCATTAACCAACCAGTTTTAGTTTTTTTGTTTTTTGGCTAGGAAATCAGGCAGACATAACAGGGGTTCTTTCTCATTGCCAGAGACCATAAAAAGGAACTAAGGGGTGGTTGGGCCTGGTCAGCCCTTTATGCCCTCATATGCATGTGTGTGAGGACATACAATCACAGAAATGTAGGGGGGAAAGGACCTCAAGAGGTCATCCAATCCAGCTCCCTAGGCTGAAGTAGGACTGAGTAAACCTAGACCAACCCTGACAGGTGTTTGCCTAACCTGACCTTAAAAACGTCCAGTGATAGGTTTTCCATAGAAGCTTGTTCCAGTGCTTAACTATCCTTACAGTTAGAAAGTTTTTCATAATATATTACCTAAATCTCTCTTGCTGTAAGATTAAGCCTATTACTTCTTGTCCTAGATTCAATGGACATGGAGGACAATTGGATTACTGTCCTCTTTATAACAGCCCCAACACATCTGAAGACTGTTTTCAGGTTCCCCCTCAACCTTCTTTTCTCAAGACTAAACATGACCAAATTTTTTTAGCCTTTTAGCCTTTCTTCTTAGGTCTGGACTCTTTCCAATTTCTCCACATCATTCTTAAAGTGTGGCACCCAAAACTAGGCACAATACTCCGAGTGGGACAATTACATCTTGTGTCTTACATATAATATTCTTGTTAATACACCCCAGAGTAATATTAGCCTTTTTTGCAACTGCACACATTGTTGGCTTATGTTCAGTTTGTGATCCACTATAACATCCTGATGCTTTTCAGCAATATTATCACCTAGTGAGCTATTCACCATTTTGTATTTTTGTGTTTGATTTGTCCTTCCTCAGTGCAGTACTTTGCACTTGCCTTTACTGAATTTCATATAGGGTTGTGAGGACCCAATGGACATTGTGGGTCAAAAGAATCTGATCTTATGCACATGAGGCACATGCACATCGAGTGGAATCCATATATACAAATACTTGAAGAATTTTTATCAGAGGGGTAGCTGTGTTAGTCTGGATCTGTAAAAGCAGCAAAGAATCCTGTGGCACCTTATAGACTAACAGACGTTTTGGAGCATGTGCTTTCGTGGGTGAATGCCCACTTCATCAGATGCATGCACCTGACGAAGCAGGTATTCACCCACGAAAGCTCATGCTCCAAAACGTCTGTTAGTCTATCAGGTGCCACAGGATTCTTTGAAGAACTTTTGTTTATTCATAAATCCTTAAGATGGTAAAAGCTTTACGTGCTATTTTCATTTGCAAGTATTTTATATCTATGGATCACTTGATGATTACCTGTTCTATTCATTCTCTCTGAAGCATATGGCATTGTTGGAAGACAGGATACTGAGCTAGGTGGACCTTTGGTCTGACCCAGCATGGCCGTTTTTATGTTCTAATTGCAAACATAATATAGTAGCTTTTTGACATCATTGCTATGTTAATAATTATGTTTTATACAAAATCTGGACCCTTCTATAGATGGTTACTAATCTGAAAGTCATTTGAAGATAAAAAATTTATATTGATTGAGGACTCAGTTCTCTGGCAATGCTTAAGCATCTTCCTTACCAAACTCAAGAAAACCAGAACCACCTTTGCAAGGATTATTAAGAAGAAAAGACACTCCTATGATGATGCCTTGTCTGATGACCCTTTATATTTAAAAGTCTCTTTAAGAATCATTGAAGTTTAAAAATGATTTTAAGTGCTGAAAAAGACTTTTATACACAAAACAGGAGTATGAAGTCATTTGAAACAATTTCAAATCCTATTCAATCATGATGAAACTAAAAGGACATCCCAGAAAATGGACTGAATAAAATAAAGTTAAAAATATTTCTTTATAGTTTCTATGAGAATTTGTTTCCACAAAGACAAAGGCAGTACACAACCATAAATTGAAGAATTATAACCCTGCTATATATGCACTATAGCAAATTAATGAACTGAAGATGCTACCAACACCAACCCTTGAGGGTGAGGGGTGAATAAGAGGTAACAGCATCTGACATTTAAATCCAGCCAAGCCCCTGTAAGAGATAGGGCTTCCTCCTTCACTAAGACTATGGAAAATCAAGAGTACAAATTCCTCAGAGAGACAGAGAGAGACTCTTAAATGCTTTCAACGCTCTTATCTCTTCCTGTTCATCCCATCTCATTGAAACAAGCAAATACATCAACCAGACACCTAAGAAGAACAGAAAACAAAGGAAATCACAACACAGTATCAAAAAGAAGCAGTCTTCCAGCCCTCCACTGATTTTGCAACATGACAACATCTCATTATTGGTGAGACTGAGTTTGTAAGAGCACTCCAGGAGGTTATATTTAAATTGTTCTTGTAATTATAATGGGATATGAAAATGCTATTGCAATTTAAGATATTAACAGCTTTACTTGCTAAATGCCACAGTGTTTAAACTATGTACTGCAGGAAATGAAACATAAGCTAATCTTGGTAAACACAGAGAAATAGCAGAATTTGATTTGAATTTAAGATTTAAGTCTCATTAATTTGCCTGTCTCAAGACCACTCATTAAAGCAAGGCAAGGGGTTTATAAGAAACACTGTTATTTTAAATGGTTAATTCTTGAAATACTTTGAATTGGTTTAAATACTTCCTTCAGCTTTATAGGACTTAATTAAATCACCTACTTTTGCCTATCTAGAATCTGTTTTTTTTATCTATGATACAGTAAGACAGGGCCGTAACAGGATAGTAAGGACCAGTGGTCAGTCAAACTTGTTCTGTGGTGTGTTTCTTAAAGACCTGGGACTTTTAGAGCAGATGAAGACCTAAGGAAGGCAAAGCTACGTGTTGGGAGAGAGGAAGATGGTCCCAGAAAAACAGTAATGCTCAAGGAAAACCTAGGCTACTATTTCTTAAAGGATCTTGCACCAAGAGCCTTCCAGAGTGGTCAGGGACAGGTTCCCCACTCTTTCAGCCAATTGGGACAAGCACGGGGAAGAAGGCTGTATATACTCTGTCTCTTCCTTCAGAAGAAGAGAAGGATTGCTACTTATGGATTTCTCTCAGCCCAGTGAGGTAAGGGAAAGAATGACACAGAGCTGCTGAAAGTGTTTCTGAAGGAAACAGCTGGAGAAGCTACTAGAGGAGCTGATGAGAGCCCACAAACACAGTCTCCAAGGAGGAAGGAAGGCTGTGTAATTCCCTGAAGCCAAGGTGAGAGTCTACAGGACAAAGTCTTTATTTCACGTTTATTTGAATCTAATAAAGTTGAACCCCAGCAAGAGAATTTGTCATTATCTTTGGACTATGTGGAATTCTTAAGGGGCCCTGCAAGAAACAAAACTGGGGTAGGGCACTGCAGAGCCATGTTGGGTCAGCAGGGGGCACTAGAGGCAAGGCATGCCAGCTGAGAAAGGTTTACTACTTATTTTAGGGAATAATGTAGATTTGATTTTAATTTACCTAGAGAAAAATGCCCTCACCAGGAGAGAGACATCCTCAGAAAGTATAATCTCTGTTGAAAGCTCTCCACAAAGAAACGTATAGAAAGATTATTATTGCAGTAAACATTGTTTACTACTTGCTTCTATTATGTTTTTTTAAATTATTATTAAGTCTTTTTTCATAGTTGTTAATTGTGAATATTTTGCTTGTCCTTAGTCATCGTCTTTAATCACTTACGGCACGGTAAGAACCACACATGACTAAAATAGTGGTGGAGGGGAAGAATGGGGCACATTCCTGAATTGTCATTGAGAGCAATTATTAAGATTTGGCCCCTACTATTTCTTGTTTATCTCTACTTTGTGGTAATTTTGAGGCTAAAAATTAGTTTGTACTTAAGCTGGAAAAATACCCTACAAGTAGAAACTCATAACTGAGCCTGAATGTTCTAAAAATGTATATTGTTCTTTCACTGAGCAGAATGAAGTATGGTAAAGAAAACAGAAGAGCTTGAAAATAAGTCTTGGGGTAGAAAACAACTTTAGGCTGTAAGGAACTCTATCCTCTAGATTTATTAGGCAAAAATGGATTTAGGCCAACATTTTCGAACTTCAGAGCCTCCAGTGAGGTCAATGTGATTGTGGCTGCTCAGGACCTCTTGAGGATAGTAAACATAAAAGTCCTAGCCTTCTGCTTCAAAAGCATAGGAATACACCACTTGAACTCAAGGAAAATATTGTTATGGCGAAAGGTATTAATGCCTGTCATTGATAGAATATTGAAGCAAAAGACTAATCATAGACCTTGTTAAAGTCCAAGGGTGTGCCCAGGCTCTCTTTTAGGTTCAACAGAAGGAGTAATCAAGTCCCTTTATAGAGTGAAAAGAGCTAGGGGGCTACCATACCACCCAAGACATCACGCTGTAGGGCAGGTCCGAGCTATAAACAATGTCAATTTGTTTTTACCTTCCATCCCCATGCATGTTCCAGAAACAAGGCACACGATAGTCTTATTTCTACAACCATTTTTTACAATCTAATGGGTATTTTAACATGGAAAGTTATATTTGCAAATCAAAGAAAAATTAGGGAAAATAAACACGATCAGACAATTCGAGGTCTAGTCTGAGAAGAGATGGGCTTTAACAGTCTTACTTCTCACTATATAGATATCTATATAAATAGCTATATGAAACCTATATTTTATATTCCTAATTCCAGGATGAGAAGGAACTCCTCATATGACTCCTGTTACTTTCTTTAACCCGACTTACAGAAAAGGTCTTAGGTACCTTCTGTGTGCTTAACTTTTTACTTTTCAGACTTCTTTAAAAGCTTTTTTGGGAAAACTATAACTGAAAGGAAAGTGAATACTAGTGTCTGAAAAATAAAAAACTACACAACTTGAAAAGCTGTCTTCCAGAATTTTCTGTTAAAGTAGTCATTTTATGTCTTAAAACTATAAACTGGCCTAAAGCATATAACAAAAAAGAATAGAAACTCTGTCTATACTAACTCAAGCAGATTTAAGATGTAGCTGTAATTTTCCCCACAAACTGTTTCATGACCTTTGTCAAAAAACAGAGCTGATTTTCTACCCTCTGAAGAAAGAACATAAACACAAAGTATTCTGTGAGTCTTGGGGAAAGTTCTCTGCAAACTAGCTGTGAGGGAAATTTATTTTTTTTCCCATTACTTTATGCATTTTTAGAGGATCGGCACCTTTGATACACCTATCCCTCCCTCATTAGGGACTCAGTCCAGCTGCCAGTTAAATCAATCAGAAGAATCCTATTGACTTGAATAAAAGCTAGATCAGGCCTAGAAGAGAGGCCTCCCTCTTGGTCTGTAGCTTCCCCAGGGATCACAGAGCATGAATGCTGATAGTACACAACAATAAGTAAAGTAAGCTAAAAAGTTTAGAACAAGCAGTTGCCCAATCTTAGCAAAAATAATTGACAAGAGAAATAAATGTGCAAATCAGCTGCAAATAAACTTTTCATATACATTTAAAGAAGTAAACATCCTCCCTACCTTAGGCTTCACAGATACCAGCTTCCCTTTGAAGGACTTCTAATAAATCCAGGTAGAAGTGGTCAGATCCATTACTAGAGAAACAGTATTCAAAAATACTTGTATTCAGGCTGCATGTGGTCCCAACCCAGCAACAGGGCTCCTGTGTAGCCCTACCAAGGCTGCTATTCCAGCACTTTGGGCTTGAGTAATAATCATAGTTCCTTGATGCTAGTTCTGCAGAGTACTGGAGCCACTGGAGCTCTATAAACATTAATCTTGGTGTCTTGCCATTGTGGTCGTCCACAATGGCCTATGTAGATGCAGCACAAAGACCATCACTCGGCGTGTATAGGGTGCACAAACATGCTTGTGTGACTATTTCACCAGAGAAGCTCTTAGGCTGGGATTAAGTGGTGCAAAGAGCTTTATGCTGGTTCTCCCCACGTGGGTGAATTTCAGCCAGAGTATATGGGGCAGAACTGGGCCCTTAATGATGTTACTCCATACAGTTTTTAGGAGCTTTAAAAGCTTTTTAGTTTGCTTTTCAATATCATAATATTTTAATTGAAGCAGAAGATACTCATAGGATGCTATTAAAGAAGCTGAATAGTGAGAGGGGTAGCCATGTTAGTCTGAATCTGTAAAAGCAGCAAAGAGTCCTGTGGCACCTTATAGACGAACAGATGTATTGGAGCATGAGCTTTCGTGGGTGAACACATCCGACGAAGTGGGTATTCACCCATGAAAGCTCATGCGCCAATACGTCTGTTAGTCTATAAGGTGCCACTGGACTCTTTGCTGCTCCACCTGAAATGAATATGAAGATCTTCAGAGATATCTAACCAAGAGCAATCAACATTATGGCAAAAGTTCATTTTGTTGATAAATGCAAAGAAATGCACACAGGAGGAAACAATGTAAATTATGCTTACAATTTACAGGAGTCTAAGTTATCTGTTTTAACCAGGCCCACTGGACAGCAATACTGGGCCCCAGGGCAGAACAGTCAATGGGCCAAGCTGCTGCCAGCTGTGCTGCTGGGAGTGCACTTCCAGCATGGCCAGGGCTTCCACATGCCCGTCTGGCTGCCTTCACTGCCACTGGTACCACCCCGCACACACAGTTTCCCCTCTTGCTTCCCTCTTCACCATATCGGCAGGCCTGGTTTTAACACAGGAAAACAGCCTTGGTGTCACTGTATTCAGCTTAAAAGTGATCTCTACTCACGGTGCAGCTGTGGTCAAAAAAAGCAAACAATATGTTAGGATTCATAAGGAATGGAATGAAGAATAATACAGGAAATATTTTAACATCTTTATAGAAACTAATGATGCAACCTCAACTACAACATAGTGTAGTATCCATCTCAAAAAGAATATAGCAGAATTAGAAGGGAGTCTGAGAAGGGTGATGAGAATGAATAAAGACACAGAAAAGCTCTCATATGAAGAGCAATTGAAAATACTGAGGAGACAAATAAGAAAGGACAGACAATGTATAAAATACATAGCATAGAGAAGGTGTATTGAGAGCTTCTGTTCTCCCTGTCTCAACACAGGAACAAAAGGTCACAAATCCTTTAGCTCTAGCACCTTTCTTATTGATTACTGAACAGACAAAGCATCTGAATACCCTCTGAAGAAACCAGAAGAGCTAGCGCAACAAGGTCAGAAGGTGCCCCATTGAGATGAGAGCTGGTCAGGTGCAAAGAGTAGGACTGTGATTTCATTGTAAGAGCAGTCAAAATACAGCAACTTGATTGGCCAGCAGCAGTTCAGAGAGGGTGGAGTCATCAATAGGGTGTCATAATGCTGATGACTTCATCTCCCCAATATGTTCTGACAGGACCCACCTCTCCCTCACAGTGTCCAAGAGAGGCAAGGAGAAAAACAGCTAACTCTCTGCTTCCCTAACTCTCCCAGGGCTTTACCAGACAGGCCCTATCACTATTTGAGATGGGCCCAAAACAAAGAATTTGAATCCAGATCTGAATCTCACCCCTTTTCCTGTAATTCAGTGGTGCTTGGAGAGGGGGTGTTGGTTCACACTGATATCTAATAGCTAATATGGTAATACTGTTACATAACACAAACGGAAACCCACAGCAAATAAACAATTTCCATCCCCATAGGTAAATCCAATGAGTTTTTTGAATGTTTTAAGAAAGGTGTAGAACAGAGAGGTTACACAAATGTTATACTGAATGATATGTCATTAGTCCCATAGATTGGGGCAAGGTAGCAAATGTCAAAGCCAGATTACAAACACCACAGAGTCCAAGTGCAACCAGATCCATGATTTGGATGTGAGCGAAATCTCTCTTTCTTCATCAGTGTCCCTTTCCAACTTTTCTCCTTCCTTCTTGCTCATCTCTTGCGCAGTTTTCCTTCCCCATATACCCTTTTCACACCTCCACAGGGCCTTGGCTAAAGATCTGTGCATATTATTTTGTAAATAATGTAGTAATGGCCCAAATGTTCTGTTCTCACTCTGCTGAGTACAGTTTTATTTAATGGATTTTCTTTACAGAAACCAGAAATTGCTAGGTGTGAAAAGAATAACCAAGTCTCAACTGAGATAGTATTTTGAGAGATTATTCTCTTTGAGGATGGGACTGAGTCTTACTATATATTCTTAAAACACTTACCACAACAAAATCTCAAATGGGATTGGGGTCTCTAGGCACTGTTCTGAAACAAATTAATGAATATTTCTAAGCATTCAGATGGAAGCTGTGTCATGGAATAGATCCAAATAGCATACAAAAGGAGCAGATTACTGGAAAGGCATCCACTTGGCCAGGAAGCAGCAGCTCAAAGGCATTGTGGTGTCAAGGTGTCGCATGGGAGATAGGGCCATCTCCTCTGTAGGGTGTAATATATAGAATGTATATGTTAGGTGTTCGGACATATGAAAAGATGCCTGCTTGTCTGGCAAGGAAAGAGCAGCTAGGTAAAAAGCTAGGTCAGCAGTTCAAACAGGTGAACTATTTGCTCAGCAACCTGATCAGGTAAACAATTAAGTTAGCATACTACTCTTAGTGCTAGGCAGAAAAGGTGTTTATACAATATATCATAAATAACTTTGTAACAATGTATTTAAGGCGAGCATCTAAATGTGGCTGTGCGTTTGCATTTTACCCTATGCATTGCCTTGTTTCAGTGGACTGATCACTCCCTGAACCAGCAAATAAATATATTTCTTCAGCTCAGGAGTCTGTCTGTGAAACTGGAGCTTTCTAGGGGAAGAACCAGTCAACATTCCCATTATTGGGTTTCATCCTCTGTGGCTGGAGCTCAGGGCAGAGGCTCTGGCACAATCAACACAGTCAAGTGGTTTAGCTCTAATACTGACATATCCTTCCACAGGTCCCACAGTGCATAAAGCACCCACAATCCAAACACACAGAGAGAGCCAGAGGAAGAGAGAATGACAGGAGGCCCCATGGGGAAGTTCAGAGTCTGCCTCATACCCACATCTTACAAAGAAGCAGACACTGATTTTTTTTATTAAGGGCCAGTTTGTGAACCCCCAATTCCCTCTGCTGAGCAAGATGAGTGCAGGGGCATGGACTAGATGACTTCTTGAGGTCCCCTCCAGTCCTACGATTCTATAATCCTATGATCTAAGCATGAAGCCAATGAGGAGGCTGCCAAGATAGATGGTGGGTATATATCAGTGAGACCCAAAAGGTATTTCTACACAGCAACTAGACACCTGTGACTTCCCCATGCCAGTGGACTTTGGTTTGTGGGGCTCGGGCTGTGGGGCTGTTTCATTGTTGTGTAGACTTCTGGGCTTAGGCTGGAGTCCAGGCTCTGGGACCTTGGGAAGTGGAAGGGTCCCAGACCCCAGGCTCCAGACCGAGACCAGAAGTCTACACAGCAATGAAACAGCCTTGCAGCCCAAGCCCCACAAACCAGAGTTGCTGCAGGGGTCTAGTTGCTATGTAGACATACCCTGAGAGGCTGGAAGGGATAGGAGAAGGTGAATAGAGGCTTATCAGGGCCATGACAGACAGTAAAATGGCAATGAGGCCACAAACCAACAACTACCAGGCCTCTTCTCTAATAGCCAATCAGAAAAAAGAAATGTGGTCACCATGTCTCAGACAGGATATTGCAGAAGTGAAGGAATTTAGAGAAGTGTGATAGGAATGATGAATGGCAGGAACGAACTCTCCTCTGAAGTGAAATTGAAAAAGATTAGGATTTTCAGTGGTAGGAGGTGATAGGAGGGACATGAAAAAAGTTTTTGTAAAGGATATTAAGCCTTATGCTGCAGAGCCTGAACCAATATCTTATTCTTAGAGACCAGGATGAAACCTAGTGAGGAAGACTAATTATCCCACAACTCTATACTGAGTGGTTCTTACACCTCTCCTGGAGTATCTGGTTCTGACTACTGTCAAAGAGAAGGTGCTGGTCTAGCTGGACCACAGGCTGGATCCTGAATCCCTTAGCATTGCAGTTATTGTAAACAAAAGCATTATAGAAATTTCTATTTTATTATTAACGTGGAAGAAAAGTTTCAAAGGCAACCAAATTTAAAACAACAACTGATGCATGCAGAAAAATATGTTTAGGTTCCTAAGATGGTATTATGGATAATGAGGACAGGAGAAAGAATTCAAAACTTAAGGAAAAAACGACAACTTGATGGTGTCCTTTAACATTTTCCCCAACCTTCCTAAGTAAATCTGCTCTTGGCTTGATTACATGGTTGTCAGGACTAAAGTGGAAGCAGCCTTCCTGCCATTATAATACAGCTCTGACAATCTCATGTCTGCATTAACATGAACATCTTGTTTGGCAATTTACAGTCTTGGAGTGTACTAAGACTTACTTCTCTCTCTCCTTCTGTCAACTGTATTCTTTTCCACTTTACAATCTTTATTTCTTTATAAATAAGCCATCCTCCGCACAATGGCACACTTTTGTGCTAGATCTGTTAACAACCATTTCAGTGGCTGTTTATTTAGCTAATAAAAAAGAATGGAACCATATGGGAATATGAAGTATAAATTTACTAATCTTGTTTTTCCTACCTAATTCAGAAGTTATATTTCTCTTTAACTCCATTGCACTAATGCTGATGATATCTATGTACTTCAATTCCTGTCCTCCTAGGAGCAGCCACGATACAAAGTTTGTTTGGTTTTTCGAACACAGTATTGTTTTCAGAGAAGCTAGCAAACTGAACGGCTCTTTGGGGAATTATCCTCTGAAGTGAGGGAAGCAACAATAAATAGTGAGGAAATGAATTAAAGAAGTGAAATGAGGCCACAGATGTGAGAAAGAAAGGGGAGAGAGATGGAGAAGGATCCAAAAGGTAAAGTCAGAAGAAGAGGAAAACAAAAATATACCATACCTAAGCCAAGAAAAGCCAGATAACATTTAAAAGAAAGAAATGTAAGACAAAGAGCTGTGAAATCAGCCTGACAAAGATTATTTGAAAAAAAGTCAAGCAGACTTATGAGGAGGAAAAGAAAATTATTTAAAACAAAAAACACACAACAATGCAGCATACCATTAAAATAAGAGCACGCCTTTTTAAAGTAAAGAACATTACCAGATTATAAAAGAGTGGGCATTAATCATTACACCGAGAGCAATGTTTTTTATCAGTGATATATGTAATAGAAAAAACTATCAAAATAGACAATAGATGCATAAGGATATTCATCTTATAATCACTTACGAATAAAAATTATTTGCATATGAAAATGTTTCCTTCCTTCAATGTTAAAGTCCTTGAACAGTCACCGCATTTACTTTCTGTCAAATTAAATATCAGTTGATTACAGTGGGTGACGCATGAATAATTTTAGCAAAGATGGTTTCTCAAACCAAACTGATTTGTTCAAGCTTATACTATCTGTTAAAATAGAACTTTTGGGGGAAGTGGGGATGTGCTAGGGAAGGGACATCATTCAGTTGCTAAACCACATCTACTCCATTTTTTTGTGGACTCTTTCCAACCCAGGGGAAAAAATACCCGGTATTAAAGTGATGTCTAATTTATCAGAGAAAGACATAAGAAGATCCAGTGGCTCAAAGTTAAAGCCACCTCAAATTCAAATTGGATATAAGGTACACATTTTTAAACAGTAAGAATGATTAACCATTGGACCAAACTACTAGAAATATAGTGGGTTATCCGTGTCTTTATGTCTTCAGATCAAGATTCAATGTCTTTCTGGAATGTATGCCTTAGTCAGACAAGTTATTGAGTTCAATACAGGCATAACTGTGGGATATTCTATAGTCTATGTGTACAGGAGGTCAAACTAGATGATTTAATGGGCTCCTTCTGGCATTAAACATCTATAAACCGATTCCTATCATTCCAGGCACTTCTGAAACCCTTTCTCCACATCCTGCCAATTTCCCTCTAACCACATATCAAAATCTGTCCATTATGAATGAGCATTTGGTTTGTTGGATATATCAGAGCTTAAGCAGCTTGTACTTCAAAATACCTGAAAACTAACCATTAGTTAATACTCATATATACAGCATGATATTTTCATGCTTAGGGGTAGCCCTAGGTAGACAGTGCCAGAATCTGAGCAAGGAATATACCAGTAGCCACGGGAATCAGTGGATGAAGACCAAGGTTATCACCTGGCTCGTAAATAAAATCCAAGTTTCTTACCAGCATTTGTATGGCAGATCTTTACTACAAAGGATATCTGGATTCCAAGTTACAGGGTTGAGCATCTTGAGCCAGATAGCAGCAAATGAGAGGGAGAAGAAATGGGTTCAGGAAGAGTGTGTCACCAATTTAATGGGATCTACATATACATTACAGTATACAGTACCATAAATTATCACATTAAGAAATTCTTACTTCAAAAGGTTTCTTCTCTATTGAATGATGCTGTAGCACCTCTGCTATCAGAGGCAGTTCAACAAACATTCAGATGCACTCTCATTTTTCCCTAGGGGTCAGTTAACATTTTCCCCATGCAGAGATCAAAAACATATTTCACATTTCTCAATTACTTTGTTTTACTTAATATAAAATAAAAGAAAGAACAAACATAGGCCTCAATCCTGCCATCAGATACTTACCAAGTCCCACTGCAGGATCAGGACTCTAACGTCACCCTAACATTGTGCACCTGAACTAAAACACAAAATGGCAACTCATTACATTTCCTACCTTAACCAAGGAGATGCCTCCAAATTTACAGGTGCAGTACACAGAGTGACATGTCTATTCAACAACACAGTTAGGTAAGAAAGCACTTCTGTATATTTTATGTTTAAATGAAACTGATAGTTCTGCTTAAGCCTATTGATACCATTTGCTGCTCCCATCAATTTTCCTTCAAGGGATCAATACTATTAGTCTTTAAGAATAGAAGAAATGTACACAACTCAGAATTAAGCTGAAATTTCCTTCATTGGGGAAGATTGCAATAAGCAGTTAAGATACTGTTGTTTTAAAGTCCTACCTTCTGTCCTTCCAAAAGAACATAGATGCTGATAAAAAAAATGGCTCATAAAATGTCATACATATTTTTGTTCTTTGCATTGTGTAATGTAAATAAATGTCAACTTTACTTTTTAATCTTTCTCTCCAGAAGCTTTTTGAGCACTCACCAATAACATTTGACAATGAACACAAGAAGAATATCTATCTGTGGTGGTTTCATACTTTTTCCTCATGCTTGTAGCATGGTTTGTTTTAAAGACATTTCCTTTATTTTCTTCAATTTTACTGTAGGAGCATAACTAAGGAATAGAAATTCCTCTTCATTAGTAGAACAAATGGTTATGGTACTGTGTCTCAATATATCGGTGCAGATGAGTCTTGGTAGAGGTTACTTGTATGCTCCATAAATGTGATAATTTTCCCTCTTCCCCAAACAAAAGTTTGACATGATTGCTGGGGACAGAAGAACTGTCTTTTTCACCATTGCTCCTCCCTACATATTTGCTCTCTGCCTTTAAAAATAAATAAATAAACAAACAAACAAACCATACAAAGAATTACTGACAGTAAAACCATTTTGATTCTTATTCCGACCTGATCCAAATTGATCTGAATCTTCATTTATACTCACCATATAAGCTATGTCTACACTACTTTCGGGTCGTGTAGGGTATGTGTAGCTACCCACCACAGTGGAAAGCAAGTTCTGTACTCACTGTGGTGTGTGGCTACACGTCAGTGAAAGGCTCTGGAGGGGGGACACAGGAGGGAAGAGCATCAGCAGATCTCCACTGCTTGAGTCTTCCACTAAGGTGAGGGAAAGGTTTGGTAGTGGGAGGTGGCAGAGAAAGGCTGAGCCTTTCCCCAGTGCCTCACACCTCCCTGACCCTTTCCATGTGGAGGAGAAGGGCGCTAGCAGCAGGGAGCTGGCAGAGCTTCTCCACACTGTCTCCTCAGTCCTGGAGTCTCTCTGAGACTCAGTGGGGAGCTGACTAAGCCTTTCCCTGCTGCACCCTGCTGCCAGGGCCTTTCCCCTGAGAGGGGATGTTTTCCTGCAGAGGGGATAGTCTCCAGCAGTGGAGAGGCAGCAGGACACTACACTGCTAAAAATAGCAGTGTGGACATGAGACACAGTTTGGGCAAGTAGAGAGCATGTAGGCTACGTACTTGCATACCCACACCCTTCAGATGCGTGTCTTTTATCTACTTGCCTAAGCCCTCCTTTATTGGCTACATTGCTATTTATACTCATGCTGGGGGCTATGCGCGTATGTACTCTACATGACATCAAAAGAAGTGTGCAGTGTAGACATACCTATAATAACTAACAAATTATTAAGAAGCAAAATAATCTCTTTCCTCACAAGCACCCCAACAGAATGGAGACTCTTAAATAGAGAAGAAGCAGTTGCACAGCTATTATGAGAGCACCTGAATCACTATCCCACTCAAAAACCAAAAAAATCAAAGGAATAAATTGACATTTGTCCCAGTTCCATGCAACATTCACAGCAATTCAATCAATAGTGTGGTGCTTCCATCTTTCAGAGAAAAGAATCATACATGGAAGCAGAAGCTCAAGTGCCCCAGAGAAGATAATGCACATACTGCTAAGCGGTGCCAAATCAGCAATGCGACTTCTTTTGAGAGCTGCCAATGTGCTGGACACTGTATGAAAGAAAAAGAAAGCCCCATTTTTTGCCCAAGCAACTGAGAACACAAAAAAGCTCCATTCAGCGCCATTGAAATTAATGGTAAAAAGAAAAGAATCAGTCCTTAGCTTAGACAGATTTCAACTGAGAACATAATGCACCAAGAACCCAGTCTTGCATTTATGTCACTGTTAAAGTTCCCATTGACCTCAGTGAGGTAGGATTAGACCCCAAACAATAGTCTAAACTCAGATTTTTATGAATTCCTTCATTCTGAAATATTTGGCCATTTATTTTCACATAATCAATTATTAGCCTACGGATTGCTCATGAAACTCACCACAGGTGAAAATCACCCCAGACTGAAGCCAGCACCACACACCTAGACTCCATTTAAGTCCTAATTAAACACTCTTTAAAGAGTTTAGTGGGGACTTAAGTGGTGCCCAGGCTTTGTGCTGGTACTCTGGATGACTGAGGGTCAAAGCAATTGTCTCTTGGTGAAATCACTATTTTTAATTCTCCAAGGAGTACCAGGGTTGCTGTTTTGAGAAGTTGCTGTTTGTTATGCGGTGTTATATGATAGCTGCCGTGGTTGGGACTCAGGAGTTTCCTCCTTACTCCCCGACCCCAGCCCAAACTGTGCAAGGAGCTTTTCACAATCTGCACCTGAAAGTTTTATGATAAAACAGTTTATACTACGATTTTAATTACTATATAGGTTCCTTCAACAGAAAAGGCTAGCATTCTATACAGGCTACAGTGCACTATATGTTTACTATTGTGACTTAGGTACTGGATTTTCATTAAAGCTCAGTGCCCATTTCCTCTTTCAAAAACAGATAAGTGAGTCAAGTAAAGAGAACCTCTGGTAAGCCCAGGAAGGGGCAATAGGTGAGCTGTTGTGGGGGCTACCCTTGGTCTGTTTGAGAGGGTGTCAATTCATGGAAGATAACAGTTGAAGTTACCTATACAACAATATATATGTATTGAACAAAATGTTCATGTGGCCATCTTCACATATTTCCCCTCCTGTTTAGATAAGGCTAAGTCGTCCAATCAGGGAACAGAAACAATATTACATGACTCATATCACCTCTGCCTTCACACATAATGAGTACAGAAGAGTCCAAAACCTAGCTGAAACAAAGAGATTATAAAGATACCTGTTGACTGAAATAATTCTGTAAGTATTTTTCCAACAGTTACAAATAATGAACCTGATAATAAAAAAGAGTCTGTTCATAGATAATTTAGGAACAGAAATATTCATAAATTATTCACTGAATATTTTACCTAGCTCTGTTGCTGACATATGTAGAATACTCTCCCAATCAGGATAGCAGGGGCTGAGGACACCATCCAACTCTCATCTATAGAAACAGACTGGGAAAAAGCATGAAGGAAGTATCAGTAGGAGATTTTATATAGCTATAAACATAAATTTGTCTTGTGAAAGGGTGTAAAAATCCTAGGTGATCCAAGAGGTTAATGTTGTAGATGAATAGGATTTACACAATTACCTATGCAGTTCATAACTTTCCAAATCCATCAAAAAGACAACACTGATTTCTTTTGTTGTTGGGGGTAAAATATAATGTATTTGTTAAGCATGTTTATGGAAATAATAAAAGTTATTGAAGTTATAATAGCAAGTAGAAGAAACAAACTATATGTATTAAAATAAGCTTAGCTATATGTCTGATGCATTAAGTATAAAGGGCTTAGAAAGAGGCCCAGTAGAAGTTAGGATAAGCTAGCATGAGTATTATATGCTTGACCTAAGGTTATAAAATTTAGCATTATATATCTTGGGATACTTCAGTAACTCATTGTGTGATAAACATGTGAACCATAAACACATGTATGGTAGCATCTTAGGGTTCTTTTGCAATAAGGTAATCATGGAAGTAACTGCACTGACAGATCAAAACTATTGGGATATTAATTGATGCAAGTGAGATATTACTGGTCTGAAGTTTAAATATGGTTAGCTGGAATGCCACACATGGGCAGGGACTGAAACTGGATCAAATGTGATCCCAGACATGTGTGGGTCAAATAGGAAAAGTTGTATAAAAAAAGATGTGCTTATCCAATCAAAATGAAGCTGTCTGGGGGAAGCAAACAGAAAATTAAACAGAGATAAGGTATCTTAAAGGAACAATGAAGAAAGCTATTAATTAGGAATGGTCCCTGCCTAGCTCTAACCAATCTAGCTAGATTTAGTCTTCCCAGACCCAAATCTAGAATCAAAGCAAATACTAGAGCACTAAAGGACCTGAGGCCTAGAAAAGAAGGGTTTGAGTGGGCAGTAGTGGCTAGACATGAACCTCTGACAGAGAAATACATAACGTGCTGTCTCTGTCTTCCACCCCAAGAGTAGGAATGGCTAGACTGAATGGAACTTACTCAGCACTTACACTTAATTCTTTCTTTGCAAGTAGGAGCCAGGTGCACAAGTTTTTTGTTGTTTTGTCCCTTTTTTCTGCTTGCTATGCAATTTGGATGAATAAATAATGCTTTGTTTTGAAGAAACTGTCTTTGAGTCACTATAATCAGAAGTTGGTTACAGATGCTGTGACAGGGTCAGGCCAGATGGCTACAAGAGAGTGGTTGAAGATAGATACATTAGTTCCAGGTTAAGCAGGTCCCTTTTCCCTGGGTAGGATAACAGGGACTAGTCCAGAACACTCAGGAACTTTCTAAAACTAATTAAGGCAGACAGGGTAATTAGGACACCAATTGGGAAGCTGCTAGAATTAAGGCTAATCAGGACACCTGATTTAAAAAGGCTCTCACTCCAGTTAGTGAAAGGTGTGTAACATGGCTGCCCAGAGGATTCAGAGGGCCTGGGGCAAAGCAATTTTGGGGGCCTCTTCCATAAAAAAAAGTTACAATACTATAGAATACTATATTCTTGTGGGGGCCGCTGTGGGGGCCCGGGGCCTGGGGCAAATTTCCCCACTTGCCCTCCCCCCGCCCCCGGACAGCCCTGGTGTGTAAGGAGCTGCTGGGAGTGAAAGGACATGCTGCTGGAGGACTGAGGAGTACAAGCGTTAACAGACATCAGGAGGAAGGTCCGGTGGTGAGGATAAAGAAGGTGTTTGGAGGAGGCCATGGGGAAGTAGCCCAGGGAGTTGTAGCTGTCACGCGGCTGTTCCAGAAGGCACTCTAGACAGCTGCAATCCACAGGGCCCTGGGCTGGAACTCAGAGTAGAGGGCGGGCCTGGGTTCCCCCCAAACCTCCCAACTCCTGATCAAACACAGGAAGGTCTCTGGGATGTTCCCCGACCCACATGGTGGATCAAAAGAAACTGTGGGGATTGTTCTTACTCTTTTTCCCCCTACTGGCCAGTGATGAGGTTATCTGAGTGAACAGCAGATTTGAGCCATGAAAGTGGCCAAACTGGGGGCTACTGTCAATCTCTGAGGCAAGCAAAATCTGCCAATAAGTGCAGGACCTACCAAGGTAGAAAAGGAATTTTATCACAATGCCTAGAAGTAAAGGGCTTACAGGTGCCGAACACTTTTGAGTCATTGTGTTAATGTGGTTGGTAAATAGGGGGGCTGCCATCCAGATATCAAGTGAAAGAAAAAAAAAGTTGGACTACACAGTTCCTTACTGACAGAAAGAAAGAAGGAAAGCCTGTCACCTGAAGGGCGCACATGAGAGGAACTAAAAGCAAAACTCACGCTGTAACTGTGACACACAGAGTTATAAATTTTTGAGGATCATCTGGCTGAAAGGCAGCAGTAATTGTAAAGTTATTCTTATTTACAAAATTGAGATGCAGTATTATTAATCATTATTAGTAGTAGTATTTCAGTAGCACTTAGAGGCCCCAATGTGGGCTCCATTGTGCTTGATATTATACACATGTATAAACAAGACTAAATGTAAATTTAGATAACTATTTAGATGGTATAAATAGTAAATTTATAATCTCACCTACACTGTCCTCATTTCTAATATTTTCCTACTGCAACTGACTTAGCATGCAAAAAGCCATTCATCACTATTTTAATATATTTTTAAGTTTTATCACTTGATTTTTATTGTTTGATTCTTGCTCATCAGATTGTCAGGAAGCAAGTCTAAAGCAAAATTGTTGTTTCCAGAGTTTAAGAGTCCCCAATAAACAATGTAATTATTTCAGAACTACTACTTTTCAGATACACCTCAAGACTCTCCTTAATTTTTTTTAGCTCTTTTGCCTATGAACTCAATTACCCTGATAAAATCTTTTAAAGTGTGCCATGACAAATTGAAGAGGCATTAAAAGTGTTCTATCCAAAAACATTTCAAGCCTCAGTTATCCTATAACGTTAGAAGTCTTCTTTAATAAGGTATTACACTAAAGGTATATCTTCTAGAAATTCAGATTTTTAGTGCTTGGGCTCTAATTTGAAGTTTAATCAAAACACTATTAGAAGTTTGAATAGATTCCATTTTGCTATTTTAAACATACGTGCAACATTGTGAAAACAGACAGCAGCCTAATCTTACGTAGGAATTGTGCTCATGAGAAGAAGAAGAAAATTGTTTTATGTTAAGGTTCATTTGCCTCCAAAAATCAATTACGTTTAGCTCTTTCATGCTTAATTTTATTACTTTCACTGAGCCAGACAGTGCCTCCCTTTAACTGAGAAGATCTGAGAACTTGTATGTGAAATAGAGCTGATGTCTCCAGATATGCAAGTAAATGGAAACAGAGTTACTTCATAAGAATGTTCTTTAAAAATAAGAATATGCAACATATTAACTGCTTAAATATCTGCACTATTTACATTTTGTATAAGGATCCAATCACCGTGGTAACTGAATGCCTTCCAAGAAGGCTCCTCAAAAAAAATTAGACAATATCCATTTTGTATGGCTCTTTTTTTGAGTGAGGTTAGTCTGCTGGATGAGGCACAGGGCTGGGAATTAGGAGATTTCTGAGAACCTTTGGGCAAGTCATTTAGGCCCTGTCCTGCATGGAGAACAAGATGGATGAAACCCCTTCCCTCAACTGGGACTCCAGTGACTTCAGTGGAGGCCCACTGTCATGGATCTCAGTGCACGATTAAGGCCTTAATCTCTCTCTGCCTCAGTCTTAGGTCTCCATCAAGAACTTCTGTAGATTTAAACAATAGAAAGTATGTATCAAAAAACCCTCAGGACTTCCTAACAATTAATTAGGCTTGCAATCACATGAAAAACAGCAACATACAGCAAATAAAGTAACTCAGTTGGCCAATAAATACAAAACAGAAGATGCCCCCTTCACCCTGTCAAGGACCCTCAATCTTTGGAAAAAGCCCATCAAATAAATTGTGATTAAGGGTTTGTCTACCAGATGCATAACATGTTGTATGGGGGTGAAATTTCAAAAGCACATTAACGTACTCTGTGTAGACCCTGCCGGTGCACACTAAAGGTTCTCTAGTGCACTCTAACTTAATACTGTTTCAAACAACACTAGTTAAAGGGCACCAGCAGGGTCACATGGACCAATTAATGTGCAACCAATGTAGTTCACTTTAGAAATCATATCTTTATATAGCATATTACCCACTGTGGTAGACACACCCTAATACTTCTCCCTACATAACTAGGGCATTGTGAGAATAAATTCATGGATGCCGTTAAGGAACTTAGATAATTTAGTGATAGGAGCTGGATAAGTACCTAGAGAAATAGGGCTTTGTTTAATTTTAATATGGGATTATTTGGTGGGTTTTTTTGTGGGAAGGCTATAGCAAAAAAGAAAAGGGAGATTTTTATTTTGCTTTGAAGATACCAAGATTCATGATCTGCCATGTATATTAATTCTATCTGGTTGCAAAATTTAATTTAGGAAATTAATGTGTCTTCCTTTTGGATTTGGGTAAGGATTTAATTTCATATTCCTCTTCCTGAAGATGATAATAGCATTAGCCTTTTCTGCAAATTGGCACAAAAAGGTACTTCTCTATGAGATCCCATTTTTACATTGTGGAGTAGACTGTAACACTAAGGCCTGGTCTACACTGGGGGGGTTAAGGGAGGGGGGGAAAATAGATCTAAGTTATGCATTTTCAGCTACGTGAATAACGTAGCTGAAGTTGCTGTATTTAGATCTACTCACTGCATGTCTTCTCTGAGGTGAGTCAACTGCTGCCGCTCCCCTGTTGACTCCGCCTGTGCCTCTCACACCGCTGGAGTACAGGAGTCGATGGGAGAGTGCTCGGGGGAGTCAATTTATCACGTCTAGACTAGACACGATAAATCGACCCCCACTGGATCGATCGCTGCCTGCCGATTCGGCGGGTAGTATAGACATACCCTAAGACTGCACCCTAGCTGAGCTTTGAAATCCAATATAGGAGGGCCCAGGGTGAACTCCCTGCAGTCCATTGTAGACAAAAGGCAGAGCTATATCCACCCTTTTCCTCACCCATTTTGGGTGGCTAACAGCTGCAGAGGCACTATCCAGCAGTTGCCCATGCATTCTGGGGAGCAGAAAAGCATGAATTGAGTCCAGCCCTATGGCAAAGCAAGTTATCACTGGTATGCAGGGAAGAGTTGCATGGAAGAGAAGACCATGCTTGTTAACAAGCAAACTTGTTCCTTCCATTTGCTTGTTTACTGGTTAAAATAGAAAAAGGGGAGGCATGCCCTAGAAGATTTATTCTTATCTGGAGAGTGGACTCAGGGTGTGGTACAGAGCAGGCTTACTCCACTGAAAATCTAGAGATAAGCAGACTTTGTCTATCAAGCTCCACAACTGGCAACACTGGTTAGTCAGGCTGAGAACATAAGCACCTCTGACTCTCTTAGCGGGTGCTGGGGACCACAGTGACCTAAGCAGGTGAGACATGAGGCAGAGAAAAGGAAGATGAAAACATTTGAGAGAATCTGTTAATCATTGGTATCCTCTTTTCCCTTGTCTCCAAATCATCCCCTCTGTCACCTCAGAGGAAGCTAGACTCATCTCCTCCTCTAAGCTTGAGACAAGCATGTTCTCTCTAGTTTAACAAAGCATCGGGAGAGGCATCAGAATTGTGTCATACCAAAAGTTTGGGAGGTTGAAGTTCTATCACACTTACACTTCTGGTTATAAACAATAATCTAAACAAAGACTGTTAGGCAATTTAAATCCTCAAAAGGAGATGTAGATATAAATTACATGGGTGGGATGATTTTAAAACGTGCAATTTTTTAAAAAAAAAGAAACTAATTTTTCAAGTGTATGAACTGTGCATGGCTTCAGGCTGCAATGTGCAAGTAGAAAAGATACAGTGTGCAGTAAATTGTCATCATGACCTAAGTTATCCAAAGTGACCAGTGATTTTTGGATAGTAAACTTGCAACAGGTTAAAGAGACTTAATTTTCAGAGAAGAGTTGATCACTTTTTGAAAGTCAGGTCCAATCAAAGTGTCAACTTGGACACACAAATCTCTAATTAACTTCGAAAACTTAAGCCAGGATCTTTTTATCTTTAAGTAATAAATCTGATGTTTGCCTGCTTCCAAAACCAGCTCTTTGTTTAAAACTGATCTAGTTTTAAAAAAGCCCTGTATCAAGATTCTCTTAAAAATCAGTTTAAAAGTGTCTTATCTCAATTTAACTCAGCGTTTCTCAAACTGGGGTCAACGCTTGTGTAGCGAAAGCCCCTGGCAAGCCAGGCCAGTTTGTTTACCTGCCCCACCCGCAGGTCCAGCCGATCATGGCTCCCACTGGCCGGGGTTTACCGCTGCAGGCCCAGGGGAGCTGCTGGAAGTGGCACAGGCCGAGGGACTTACTGGCTGCCACTTCCAGCAGCTCCCATTTGGCCTGCAGCGGCAAACCACAGCCAGTGGGAGCCGTGATCAGCTGGACCTGCGGATGGGGCAGGTAAACAAACTGGCCCAGGCTGCCAGAGACTTTCCCTACACAAGTGGCAAAGCCAGTTTGAGAAACACTGATTTAACTAGTTTAGCTATTAATTATATTTAGCTAAGGCCCCCCTGGGGCTGGCACATATTCAGCTACATCAGTTTCTATGATATTTTAGTTACATTGGTACAACTTTCACATATAGACAAGGCCTAATTTCCCATTTGTATCAGACTTTTTTGATGCTTCTCCATGTAAAATCATTTTGTAAAAGACTGTATGTACACAAATATCAACTAGAAATAGAAAATGAAAAGCCATACCTATGTTACCCATTGCAACTGTGCACAGTGATTGATTTTTTAAAAGCAGAAATATTGTGGTGTGCCACTTAGAAGATAAAGTTATAAATGTGTACAATTAACTAAGTCTGTAAGAGCTAATATACAGTGCTCATAAAAACCATGACTTGGTGACTAAATGTCATATTGTAATACATTGGAGAGAAAAGGTAGGGGAGGTAATGTCTTTTATTGGACCAGCTTCTGTTGATGAGAGAGATGGATTGTGATGCATGTCATTGTAAAGCAGCCAAATTATTGCTAGGAACAAATCAAAATATAAAGTGGTAAAGTCACATTGAATTTATATTTATTGACTTATAAAAAAGATTACCTAATTTATTAGCAATACATTACAAATCTGTGCTACTGAAAACAATTATGTAATGCTGTTTGATCGAAATATACCAAGCAGATTTCAGAAACAGTAATAGGGATAAGTAAAACTAGTGTTAAAATAAAAAAGATGTGGCCTCTGATTCTATATTTGGGTTAGATGCCTTTGCAAACCTGAACTTCCCTTTGTAATCTCTGTTACCTCCATCACTCCAAACTCACTTAAAAATGCCCTCCACCATTGGCCTATTTTTCAGAGATAGGAAGCTCCCACAGCTGCTATTGACTTTAATTGCAATCATGTGTTTTCAGCACTTCTGAAAGTCAAGCCCCATGAACCTTTAAAGGTGACTTGTCTGTCATTTGAAATTGTTCAGAACTAGAGAGCTCACAGTTTTCTTAAAGTCCTCCAATTTTGTGAAAGTTTTATCTACAAAAGACCATTTTCACTGGGTCACTTTCTGGATCAGCATTTTGCCAAACTCTGACTGCAGCACAGAAATACCCAAGTTCTAGGAGCTCATATCTAATGTGTGTGATGCAGAGAAATGCCAGATACATGGTCTTTTCTTTGGTGCAGCATAATGAAACAAACCTACTAAACACCACTACCTGAGTGTGTTAAGCAGGAACTCAAGAGCATGTGGCATATATGAAGCAACACAAGACAGCTAATTCATGAAATGTCCTCTCTTGGAATTTTTTACAACTCTGGTACTAAATTCCATGAGATTCCAACCAGCTTTATACTACTCTCCGCATAATAGGATAACACAATGATGTGTGTGTGCGCGCGGGTGAGTGAGTGAGAAATTTCCCAATACCATTTCTGTGGCATCAATTAGTTTGTCTTTCAGACAATAGCACTGATGAAACTAATGATGCATGGAGTATTACTGTGCACACATCTATGCTTTTGACACTACTTCACCTTGACCTTTATTGACTTCCCATAAAATATTTAAAAGAGAATTAATAGTGTGATTGCACCCAGTGCACACAGATCACTAGAATTTTATTCTCATAAACTAAGAGCTGCAAACCCTATCATTTTCCTCCACTTTCACTTATTCTTTCCCCACTTCTGTTAACCAACATTTTCTGCTCACTAGTCTTTTACCTCTTTTCTAAGAAAAGTTTTTTCTTCTTTCAAACTAGACAGAAGTATCATCCCCTTCTCATCAGATGAACACCCTGAAACAGTCTGCAAAGATCAATAAGGGCCTGATTTTGCAAGATGAGTGTTCCATCAGAGCTAAGTTTCTGTGTACACTCACAATTAGAGAGGCCCTGATTTTCCACTGGTGTGTATCACTCACATACAACACCATTAGCTTCAATAGTCTGACTCTGATCTACACCTCCAAACAGAGGGAGGTGTGAAAGCTACACAGTCAGGGAATGTAATGTGAAAATTCTCTCCCCTATGTAATGGTATTTATGAAAGGAGAGGCCAATGGGGCTATTTATGTGTATCAAGTTAATAGTGTATTTAAGGATTTTCTTTGCTCAATCAGTACCATAGGGATCAATCCATGTCTTAAGGAATTCAGAACTTTCTATTAACTTTAACTGAAGCTGTATCAGGCCCTGAACGAAGATGGAGCTTTTTGAATTATTTTGTTGATTACTGTGATTTAGAAGGAAAAAAGTAGGAATGTCATTCTGACTTTTTCTTCAATTTTGCTCCACCCATTTCATGTTCCTATCAGCAGCCCAGTTATTCTTGATGATTTAATAATCTCTCCACAGGAGCATTACTTATACCTTCATTATACCCTTCAGTAGTGTGGGTGGCTTCACTTTCAATCACTTTGATTGATGTGGTTACTAGGGCTCAAAACTACACAAAAAATTACAGACTCAGGAAGAGAAAATCTGTTGTCATTAGCAAGTCCTTATTCCTGATCAGAGATGAATTTCCAGATACAAGGCTGCATTGTTTCTTTATCTTACTACCCAGTGTCAGACTGGACAAACCTTCCCGTTGTTCAAAAGAAAGTCAATGGCTGCAAGAAGTGACAGCCCCTTGGATTGGAATGCGATGAGGCAAGAGGCTACTGAAGGCTTCTTCTGAATAGTGCAAGTGCTCCCTCAGTTCTTGAGCTCTGAGGTATGAAATCCACTGAAACATTTGACTGTTAAACCTTCATCATCATAGGTGAGAACTTATGTACTTCACAATATAGACAAATGGGCATACAATGGCTGGGCTGAGTAGCTTTCACAATGATGAAGATGGAATGTTGCTGCATTCTATAGTTTAGAGATGTCCTGTCAGGAGGACATGTAGCTGTATTATCCAATTGTGAATCTCTCTCCCAGTTTTGATGGAATCTTTGTAGAAATCATATCTTATCACCTCCATGATCAGAGAAATCCAGGCAACCTTCACATTCTTCATTATCTTTTTGAAAATTATTAAACTGTTATATTTCCTTTCACTTGACAATTCACTGGCAATTCAAAATTGCTTATTCTTTTTCAAGGCCATAGCTTCAATGGAAAGCCAACACACTGCTCTCATACTTTGCACAGTCGCTGCGAATTCTTTTACTACTTGGGTTAAAAGATTCATGGCAGAGTCTAATAAGTAACTGTGAGGACAACACATACAATTTTACACACATACAACTTCAGCTGCTGCTCTGGTCCTCTTGAATGGAGTGTAATAGAGGACTTTTTAGCAATGAGCGTGCTCCTGGCTTTAACGGTCTGCTTCTGTTTATCTGATTTCTTTTTTCTTTCCTATTTTTTTTAAGTGACATAAACAATGCAGAAAACACTGCTGGATACAGACTAGAGTTGGGCGAAAATGTCTTGGCTAATAGTTTATTTGCATAGAAATGTGGTTTTAATTGACACAAAACTATTTTTGAATTGGTATCAAGTTTTCCCAAAAGTTTCTTCCAAATACAAAAACCCCCAAAGCGTTGTTAATTTTGAAACTAAATGTTTTATTTCAACTCCAAATTTTTCATTTTGATTTCAGGCATTTACACAAAGCAAAGGAGAGGAACTTGCTTATACTCTTTAGCCAAGTTGTTAGGGTACTCACCTGGGATGTGAAAAAAACAGGTTAAATTCCCCTTCTTCCAAATGCAGAAAAAGGATTTGAATTTGGCTCTCCCACTTTGCAGAGAAGTACTTTAAACAGCCAGGTATGAGATAATCCATTGTAGACCTCTCTCAAGCTCTTCTGTTGAAGCTGTTCCATGCATGTTTAAATAATTTAATATTCATTGGCGCAGAGAATGAATTTGGGTCTCTCACATCCTGTGAGCCTACCCTGACCACCAGGCAATCAAGTCATTCTCAAGCGTCTTCCTGGACCAATGATTATTCATTGTCATTCATAGTAGCAGTTCACAGTAAGTGAATTTTATGAATCAACATTTTATTAACCAAATCTTCCTTGTCTTTAGTCAAAATACCCAAAATTGAAATCAAATTCCAACATGTAAGAAATCATTCTGTTTTGGCCCCATCCATTTTGTTGCGACCCAACCTGAATATTTTTTCCACTTCAAGTCACGGAAAAATTTCAAAATTTTCATTTTGGCTCAACCCAAAACAAAACTTGTTTTGATTTTTCAGAATTGCTGCCAAACTAAAAAAATCCAATTATCTGTCTAGCTCTAATTGATACTTTTTGCCCTCCCACGATCACCACACTGAGACAGCAGTGATTTGAACTCTGAATTCATCACCCTTTCATTTCTTCTTAAGCATCAAATCAAGATTTTTATTCATATTCCCTCAATATTACAATAAGGTTCCTAACTTTCTATGTTAAACATAGTATCAGAGGGGTAGCAGTGTAGTCTGGATGTGTAAAAGCAGCAAAGAATCTTGTGGCACCTTACAGACTAACAGACGTATTGGAGCATAAGCTTTCATGGGTGAATACCCACTTCGTCAGATGCATGTCATCTGACAAAGTGGGTATTCACCCACGAAAGCTCATGCTCCAAAATGTCTGTTAGTCTATAAGGTGCCACAGGATTCTTTGCTGCTTTATGTTAAACATAAGCTCCCCAAAGACCAGGACAGACCAATTCAAAGCAGCACCAGACCCTGCCAGAACAACAGATGCAAGACCTGCAGATATATCTCCATTGCTACAGTAATCAATGCCCCCGCACAACAAGCTTTTCAAGCTCCATGGGTCCTACACATGCCTATCACAGCACATGGTGTACCTCATCCAGTGCACTAAATGCCCCCAACAACAACTATGTAGGTGAAACCAGATAATCACTATGCTCTCAAATGAATTTGCAAGGGAAAATGATAAAAGACAAAAGCACCACATCACCTGTGGATGAAAAATTTTCACAAAGCAATCAATCTATATCTGACCTGTGAGTCCTCATCCTCAATGGAAACTTGCTCAATACTTTCAAAAGATGAGCCTGAGAGCTTAAATTCATAACTTTGCTAGACACTAAAAATCATGGTCTCAGTGAAGACACTAGATCGATGATTTATTACAACAGTCTATAACCCACTAACCCGCCTTTGTGTCCGATGACTACAGGGGCGTTAATTGCCCACTTCATCTTGAATGGTCCCTTAGAATATGTGCCAACTACTTATGCTAAACTATCTGTTTGATCTTGTATTTAGCTGTGAAACCTTTCCCAGACTTGAAGAACCACTCTGTCTATCTTTCAGAGTAGTAGCCATGTTAGTCTCTATCCTCAAAAAGAACAGGAATACTTGTGGCACCTTATCAGGGCTTGTCTACATCACAAAGTTGCAGCGCTGGTGAGGGGGTTACAGCGCTGCAACTTAGGAGGTGTACACATCTGCAGGGCATCACCAGCGCTGCAACTCCCTGTTTGCAGCGCTGGCCGTACTCCCGTTTTGTCTCGGGTGTAGAGGATCCAGCGCTGGTGATCCAGCGCTGGTAATCAAGTGTAGACACTTACCAGCGCTTTTCTTGACCTCCGTGGAATAAGCAGGTATCCCAGCATACCTGAGGAAGCCTCTGGTAATCAAGCTGGTCTCCTTCCCCGGTTTGCTCTCGCGTTCCCCGAACCCCGAGCAAGCAGGTCTCCTTCCCTGCGGTTTGCAGGGTGGTTCGGGGAACGCGAGAGTAAACCGCGGCGAAGCTGGTCTCCTTCCCCGGTTTGCTCTCGCGTTCCCTGAACCCCCGAGCAAGCAGGTCTCCTTCCCTGTGGTTTGCAGGGTGGTTCGGGGAACGTGAGAGCAAACCGTGGCGAAGCTGGTCTCCTTCCCCGGTTTGCTCTCGCGTTCCCCGAACCCCCAAGCAAGCAGGTCTTCCCTGCGGTTTGCAGGGGGGTTCGGGGAACGCGAGAGCAAACCGCGGCGAAGCTGGTCTCCTTCCCCGGTTTGCTCTCGCGTTCCCCGCACCCCCCTTGAAGCCGCCCAACAGCGCTGCAGTGTGGCCACATCTAACACCACTTGCAGCGCTGGTTGCTGTAAGTGTGGCCACTCTGCAGCGCTGGCCCTATACAGCTGTACTAATACAGTTGTAACAACCAGCGCTGCAAAATTGTAGATGTAGACATACCCTTAGAGACTAACAAATTTATTGTAGCATAAGCTTTCGTGGACTACAGCTCACTTCATGCATCTGACGAAGTGAGCTGTAGCCCATGAAAGCTTATGCTACAATAAATGTGTTAGTCTCAAAGTTGCCACAAGTACTTCTATTCTTTCTGTCTATCTTGTCAGCTTGTCTCTCTCACCAACAGAAGTTGGTCCAATGGAAGATATTACCTCACCCACCTTGTCTATGTTAAACACAAACAACTGAGAGCAAATTCCATGGAGGTCTCCCATGTCTGTGCTTCCAAGTTTCCTAGCTCAGTCCCCAGTAGCTAGGAAACCACTAAAAATTGGTTCTAAAAACTGTCTGTTAAGAGAAAAGTTCCTCCATTCTGCCCCTCCTACCCTGTGTTACAAAAAGAGGAGGAGTGGAACTGGAATTAGTGTGCAGAGAACCAACCCATCTTCTGATGAAGAGCTGGAGGCAGCAGTGCTCTGGGATAGCAAAGCTACCAACAGCCACATTTACAGGATCCCCAGGCTACAATGAGGCAAGTCAGGAAACACAGACTATGTTGTGAAAGAAGCAGGGCAAATCTGGGACAATGTGTTCAAGTAAACCAAAGTGCAATAGATTGTGTTTGCAAACACAAGTGCCAGCACTGGCCAAGGCTGTAGGCGTTCGCTAAGAACTGACAAGCCCATAGCTAACAACTGTATCAGTTCATCTTTACGTTAGTTTTGTTCAAAATAGGTTTTATTTTATTTTAATATAAGAATGTTTTTAGTGTTTAGACTATGAAATGCTTGTAAGGTGCTGCATGCATTAATCTCACTTGTAATATCAGTATTCTATGCTACAAGGTAAAATATGTTTGTTGCATAGTTGTAAACATGTTTGTTCTGAACTTGTGAACTCAAACAGGAAGAATGGTTCCTCTCACCCATTAAGAAGGACTATCAAGGCATAATCATGCATCTAGGACAAAAAGCTTTATTAATTGACCTATCCACCCACGAAGTTATGAGCAGGAACCCTCGATTCCATCGGTTAGAACTCTGGGGGAACATTATTTAAAGATGCTGTCATGGTATAATTCCCCACCCTGAACCTTAGCGTCCAAAAGATGGGGTACCAGCATGAATTCCTCTAAGCTCAATTACCAGCTTAGTACTTGTAGCGCTGCCACCAACCAGGAATTCCAGTGCCTGGTACACTCTGGTCCCCCCAACATCTTGTCCGGGGACCCCCAAGACCCAGTCCCTCTGGACCTTAACACAAGGAAAGTAAACCCTTTCCCTCACCATTGCCTCTCCCAGGCTTCCCCTCCCTGGGTTACCCTGGAAGATCACTGTGATTCAAACTCCTTGAATCTTGAAACAGAGAGGAATATCCACCTTCCCCCTCCTTCTCTCTCCCCCTCCCAGATTCTCCCTGATAGAGAAAGTAATCCTAACACAGAGAGAAAATAACATCTCTCTCTCACTTCCCTCCTTTCTCCCCACCAATTCCCTGGTGGCTCCAGACCCAGTCCCCTGGGATCTCACCAGAATAAAAAAAAAATCAGGTTCTTAAACAAGAAAAGCTTTTAATTAAAGAGGGAAAAACAGTAACGATTATCTTTGTCAATTTAAGATGGAATATGTTACAGGGTCTTTCAGCTATAGACACTGGGAATACCCTCCCAGCCTAAGTATACAAGTACAAATTAAAATCCTTTCAGCAAAATACAAATTTGAACTCCTCCAAGCCAAATACACATTTGCAAATAAAGAAAACAAACATAAGCCTAACTCACTTCATCTACCTAATACTTACTATTTTGGACATATAAGAGACTGTATCAAAGAGATTGGAGAGAAACCTGGTTGCACGTCTGGTCATTCTCAGAACCCAGAGAGAACAATCAAACCCTAACAGCACACACAAATACTTCCCTCCCTCAAGATTTGAAAGTATCCTGTCCCCTGATTGGTCCTCTGGTCAGGTGACAGCCTAGCTCACTGATCTTGTTAACCCTTTACAGGCACAAGAGATATGAAGTACTTCTGTTCCATTAACTCTTAACGATCCGTTTATGACAGATGCTCATAAAAAGAAATGTCTCCTTTTGCTATTTCAACTCTCAAAGGGACATAGACACTAAACTAAGGCAGAGATCCCTAGAGGTTAGCCCTCAGTCCGCTCTGAAAAACATTTTGAATTGACAGCTCATTACATTTCTATCATCTTTAGGCATCATAGATGGTAAATCATTTGTGTGTACATTCTTGCTTGCTTTAATATGTAAATAATTCTCTCCTTTATTTTTCCTAGTTAATAAACCTTTAGATAGTTCATTACAGGACTGGCTACAGACATTGTCTTTAGTGTAAGATCTAGGGTACCAATTGATTTGGGGTAAGTGAAAGGTCTCTTGGGACTGGAAAGCAACCTGAATACTTTGTGATTTTTGGTGTAAGTGGCCATTTATCAGTAAGTGCAGCTTGCCTGGGTTGCAAGATAGACTGGAGAGCCTAAGGGGACTGTCTGTGACTTCAGTGTAATACTATTATAGTAATCCAGAAGTTCACATTTGTTACTGTCTTGGTAAAATCAAATTACAAAATATACCACTAGTTTGGGATGTCTGCCCTGTTTTTGACAGTCTGCCCTGAGGCAGGCATTCACAGTTGTGAGCCACTTCAGACAGGGGGACACAACTCATATTAATTTTGTTACCAGGAATTCCCTGGTGGGCCATGACGACTGCAGTTGGGGGAAAGGAACTGAGAGATGTGCCAGTTCTTTAGAAGAGTCATATTGGTATTTATTTCATCAGCATCTACACTTGTTTATTTTAGTCCCATTTCCCCATAAGATCTCTGTAGCCAAACTATGTTCAACTTTTTTTCTGCCTGGGAAGTCCAGAGTTTTTACAGGGAGGCAGTTTCCAGCATGGGCCTGGCCTGTTACAAATTCTGTAACTTTTTTACCCAGACATTGACATCAGATAAGAAGCAATCTGCTGAAGTCTTTAGGGCTCCGCTCTTTGCACCAGTTTCCCTCACAACAACTCGTAAGACAAGCACATTTTTTTCTGGTGTTGCCTCTCTTCTTCCTCCTCATTTCTGGAGTGAACTGGGCTTATATTATACAGGTCCCAAGCCATTCCCACTTCAGCGGGTGTTGCTAAGGATTAATAGTTAATTGGAGCCAGCTGAACCTTATGCTCATTCTAATTCCTGGGGTAGTCTAGTATTCTGAAATGTTTTGCAAATATTTTATTTTCATGACCTAAAATTATAAGTGAATAATTTCATTACTTGATTTTTCTTATATTACGTGTGGAAGAAGGTACCACAAAAATGCATGTGTTATAGCACAACACCTATAGTTCAGGTTACAAAACTGTTTTAAACCTTTTTTTCCACACACTTCTTGAAATATTCGTCTTTTGGGTTGAAACCATCCATTTTCGGGCTAACACCAAGGGGGATTTATTTTTATTTGTTTTAGTTTGGAAAATTTGAGCAAAGTCATTTTTGTCAAATACACCCCTCCCATTTAAAAAATAATAATAATCTCAGTTTAACAATCAGGGTGGCTACATTTTAATTAATTTATGTATTGCTGTTGGGCCAGGTAAAAGAGGGAAAATTCTGATCATTTTCTTTAGTGCCTACATTCAATCTCTGCTTTGTACCTTACCATTATTTCTCAAGAGTGTAAAAGAGAAGGATTACGTGATAAATTTTGTACATAAAAATGATCACTCCTGTAAGTTACACAGTCAATTACTATATCATGTGGCACTAATAAAAGATTTGGCTTTTCAGCATATTCTAGTTTTCAGTAAAAAAAAAAATGAAATCAATATTTATTAATTGAAATAATTGTAACTTGATATATTTTAGACTTCAATATATTACCAGTTGTACAAAATAAAATAATGGTTCAATTAGTGATAGATTTGTCATTCTTTTAAGTTATTATATTGTATTTAGAAGCAGTTGAACAAAGTATGGGGGGCTAAATATAAAAAGAATAAGAATTCTTTTGGGGAGTTCATAAATGTTTGTATATTGAAAAATTAAATTACTGTTACAATGCTGCTATTGCATTGACTTCCTGTTAGTACTCTGTCTGAAGTGTTTTAATAAGGCAAGCTGAAAGTTGAGTGGATTTTTGAGTCAAAACATTCACAGGAAGTTTTTAATGTTGGAGGGAGTTAGGGTTTGGGTTTTTTTGGACATTCTTACCTACCCTATTATCCTGATTCTGCAATTGGCCATGCAATATGCTTCTAGAATTCAGACCAAAATATATTATTGTGAAAGGAAGCAGTCAAAAGGGATCCTAACTAAAGGACTAAATCTGCTCTTGTTGCAGTCATGCATTGGTTTTGCCATTAATTTTAGTGGAAGCCGAATCAAACCTTGAAGGGTCAGAGAAATAAAACAAAAATCATATAAACTAATGTGCACATATCTAAACTACAACTAATTTGGATCTCTTGGAGAGATGGGCAGATCTTGAACTGGAGGGATACAGATAGAGATCACAATTCCCACACTGCCTTCCAGTTCTTACTGCTGCTGGTTTACAGGAAAAGTGAGAGCAGAGTAAAGGTTAATCCTCACTATCATCGTGTGAGTGTGTGTTTGTTCGCATGTGCATGTCTGCATGTATGTGGGGGAGTGGAATATTTTATTATAGCTCCATAATCTGAGTACAAGTGATAATGTTGGGGAGGATGGCATCCCAGTTCATGCATTTTCATTGAAACCTTGAAAAATCCAATGGTGTTAGCAGAGTTGGGAGGTTATTTATATGCAAAAGTAAAATTAATGATAAGGGGTGTAAACCCCACACAAATTGAAACTGAATAAGTTTACGCAAAGCCCAGCAAAGCAAAATGCCACATTTTACAAGTTCCGGGGCTGTATCCTGACAATATTAACTTTGAGGGGTTTGCAGACATGCGGGAAGACATTTCTAGGCATAAGTGTTTGCATGATAAGGGCCCTAATCAGGACTTTAGCTTTGTGCTCCACCAAAGAGAGAACATAGGGCTCTGGCTCCACATTGACTCAAAAGGAAAGGCGTCATCTACAGAATCACCAACATTATTATCTGCATATGGAAAAGACCTACAGAATGACAGAAGTAATAAGCTCTCTCGGACAAATTATTATATTCCTGCACTAGAATTAAAAAAGATAGGTTTAGAATGTATATCATAAAGCTCTTATTCTTTATTTAATCTGATAGTTTTATAGAAATTACTCTTAAAATCCTATCAGTTTCATTGCTATTGGATTCATAATTTCAGAGAGCTTAGGCCACAAAGGGACCATCAGGTCATTTAGTCTGATCTTCTGCATATGACTGCTCTGCATCTTTAAGCAGGGGGGCAAAAGGGGTGTTTGGCTGGCTGAGTGAAGGGAACAGTGCTTTATGACTGGGGGGAGGATGAGATGAAAACTGCCGTGAAAAGGGGCAGTGTGGTTGCTGATTCATCCCCTGGGAATGCAGGGTTTAGAAAGGGGCAGCTCAGTGCCTCAAGCCTTCCTTTTTAAACAGAAAAAGGGGTCCCAGCAATGGATTTGCTGGAGGGAAAAAGAGGGGGAGTTGGTAAAAGCCCCCCTCCCGGTAATTATGGAATAAACATGGGGTTACCTGCACTGTACACTTACCTGCTGGGTAGTCCCAGACATCTAAAAATAAAGTTGCAGCCTGATTAAACCCATGTCAAATGTCTCCTGTCCTTCTTTCAGCATAGCCAGATAATCAAAGGCAATTATATTTCAGACCCAGATACCCCTTCTATAATACTTTTCCACATGAGGCAGTACCCAAGCCCTGACAAGGTCTTATTCCTGCTATCTGGTAACAAATGGAAATCACAGCCTGAGGTAAATAGGCTATGTGTATTTGTTTCTGTCTGGAAAGCAAGAGATTCTGGAGATTAGAGTGCTATAAAAGCCAATCTTCAAAGAGTATATTACCTCAAAATGAGGTTAGATGTATAGCAACAGCTCCTGAGGCCAAGAGGTTTCACAGCAGATATTTAAAGATTATTCCTGTAAATAAGTAATTTTTACACATATGCACTCTGATTGACTTTCAAGGAACCTATATGCATATTCCTAATTTTGTTACCTGAAGCTGTATTTTAACCTGAAGAAAAATAGTATTCTGAAACTGTCATTCTCACAATAGATTGTCCTGAATTTCTGTATTTCCTTAGAAAGTCTCTACTCTAACAATGTCACTATACAAATACTTGTATTTTATCCAATGGTAATTTCTAATAAACTAAATTGCACATATTTTAGATTGCTTATTCAGTTCAGCATACATAATGTACTGCATAAAATATCATATCTGGAAATAACTTTGGACCAAAGTTGTTTGTAGAAACAAAAAACTTATTTTAATCTTGAAGCAGCATAACTGAGTTTGCTCATTTATTTTATTTTGCAAATGAGGACAAAAAGGCTGAGTTGTATAAATTGAAGGATGACATAAGATTAAGACTTTCAGTGCTAACCATCAGAGGACAGGGAAGGGGCACATTAGTAGAGCAGTGATATGAAATTTGCACTTTTTCTGTTAACAAACACAGGATTCCAATTTCTAAAGCAACTGTCTCAGTGTGGCAGCTTTTTTGATCTCTAAGTTTGTGTTAAAAGATAAAATGACTAATTACTGTCAATATCAAAGGCTACACAACTTAGGTAAAGAAAGTGAAGTTATGAAGACTTCAAGGTCTTAAAGCCAGATCCAAAGTCCACTGAAACCAATGAGTTTTTTCCACTGACTTCAGTATGTGTTAGTTCAGGCCCTTGAATTCAAGTATTTTACATTCTCCTCATTTGCATCTAAACTTTAAGAACATTCAGAGGACCAAACATTTTGTCTTAATAGAGAGCTAGGCTGGTTTGCATGAAACACAATGATGAGAGGGAAAGGGTCTAAAAACTGTGTTTATCTTCACTGGAGTAGAAAACAAAAGTGCTATTTGGTATTCATGAGGACAATTAATTGAGCAGAAACTTTTGGTTCAGGAAAGTAGTATTTAGGGAGAAGGGTTCAAATACTTGGAAGATCATGCCAGCTTTCCTTTAATTATTGAGGAGTTAGGACAAAAAACCTGACAGACTGCTAGCTGGACTCAGCCTATGCAGATGGCACCAATCCATATAAACCAGTTTTGGGGAAAAGTCTGCCACACCATATGCTAGAGTCAGTTCAACAGCTAATTAGTTCTTATTGTGCTAAGACAATATTCTCCATGAAATTTCTTATGGACAGCTCACAATTATAGAGCAGCAAAAGGGAGAAGGGAAAAAAGAGATAAAAATCCAAATGGTTATATACCTTCAGTGAGCTTGTTTACTCCAGTCAAAAATAAAGGTCAGAATGGTAAACTATTATGCATAACCTTTCAGTTCAGTCCCCATAGTACTAATATTCCTAAATCCTGTTTGGAAAATAAAAATTGAAAGTTGTAATGAATTATATGCTGGTCTTTCACGCCCCCCCTCCCCTTCTGTCCCAGCTGCAGTAGCAAGAAATGCATAAAGAACATCAGGGAATTGAATGATAATCAGTTAAGTTATGTAAATTGCAAAGGAACTTGCAACAGTCATTTAAGAAAGTTTAATACTTTAACACTAAGAGGAACAATGACAAATTACTAGACAGGATGTGTAGATACTGTTAGCTCAAAAAATACCTTAGTATCCAGTATTCTCAGTCTTGGCTCTATTTCCAGGCAAACATGAAAGTGGATGCCATTTTCCCCAGACTCTTGCCTGCAAGAAGAAGATGAATAAAGGCACCTTTTAAAAATGTAAGCTGCCTGGGTTTTATATCACCATTTATCTGCAAATACTATGGCACTATCAGTGCACCTGTCACTGCCTTGCCCTGTGACTTGACATGATTCTCAGAAGTAATATATTTTAACCAGTTTACTGAAATAGGCCATCACTGTGCTTTACAAATATTAAATCTCACAGGAGCCCTGTTTGGCAGGTACTTTAAATATCACTATATGCAGATTCCAGATGGCTAAACTAACATCCTAGGAAGCTAAGTGTCTTCCCAATGTCACACAGCAAGGCAATGATTGCAAGGAATAGTACCCAAGAGTCCCAACTAATAATAAAGTCTTTCTTTGCTAAGATTTTTCATAGAATTATATATTTCATGCTATCATATATCTTTTTCACTTTGTTCCTGAAGGCATGGTCCATATGAGCTTTGTGATATCTCATCAATGCCTTCAAATGATGCTGTAGCTAAGTAGAGATTCTAGTAAACAGGTGATGAACTACAGAGATCTTCTATAGTTAAACCATTCCTTAAATGCTTTTAAAAAAAAATATTGACATGAACCTTCACCCAAAATCTGACTCAGTCCTGATCCAAGTATTTTCTGATGTTGGAAAAAAGATGGATAACTTTTTTACCTGTGTGGTTTTTGCTGATCTTTGTTCACAGGCTCTAGCTTGATATGAATGACCAGAAACCTTAAAAGTAACTCTGCTTTCCTGAGATTTCTACTGCAATGTTGCATGTTCGAGTGACTTAGATCATTGAGGGAACTGGCAGATGTGATTGCACAGCCATTGGCCATTATCTTTGAAAATTCATGGCAAATTGGGAGAGGTCCTGGATGATTGGAAAAAGGCAAATATAGTGCCCATATTTTAAAAAGGGAAGAAAGAACCCAGAGAACCACAGACTGGTCAGCCTCACTTCAGTCCCCAGCAAAATCATGGAGCAGGTCCTCAAGGAATCCATTTTGAAGCACTTGGATGAGAGGAAGGTGATCAGGAACAGTCAACATGGATTCACCAAGGGCAAATCATGCCTGACTAACCTGATTGCCTTCTATGATGAGATAACTGGCTCTGTGGATATGGGGAAAGTGGTGGATGTGATATATCTTGACTTTAGCAAAGCTCTTGATACGGTCTCCTACAGTATTCTTGCCAGCAAGTTAAATAACTATGGATTGGATAAATGGACTAGAACAGGGGTCGGCAACCTATGGCACGCATGCCAAAGACGGCATGCGAGCCAATTTTTAATGGCATGCTGGAGCCTGCCGGGACTCCAGCATGCCACTAAAAATCCTGCCCAGCCCGGTGCACTCTCCTCTGCCCTCCACTTCCCCCGTGGGGGCAGGGACCAGAAGCATAGCCGTGCGCACGGGGTGGGCAAATAGCCCCACTCTCCCAGCAGGGCAAGCCGCAGGGTCTGCTCTTCTGGGACGGAGCGCCGGCCAAGCGCAGCAAGCTGCTGCCCCTCCCCCGCCTTCTCCCCTCCCCTGGAGCCCTGCCGCCGCGTGCAGCGCTCTGGAGGTTGGGGCTGCGCACTCTTGCGGGGCAGCGTTTGGCTCCGCGGGGAGGCAGACATGCTCCCTGCTCAACCGGGAGGGGCAGGGCGGTGCGCTTCCACTGAGCAGTGTATATAGCTCTGGTGGAGCCTCATGGTAAGGGGTCCAGGGCTGGGGGGGGCTGGATAAGGGGTGGGGACAGTCAGGGGACAGGGAGCAGGGTGGGTTGGATGGGGCATGGGAGTCCCGGGGTTTGTGAGGTGGCAGGGGGTAAATAGGGGTCAGGGCAGTCAGGGGACCGGGAGCAAGGAAGTTAGGGTGGGGGGGGGAAGTTAGGGTGGGGGGGTCTCTGAAGGGGGTGGGGAGGGGACAAGGAGCTGGGAGGGTTGTATGAGTTGGGAGTTCTGGGGGTCCTGTCAGGAGGCAGGGGTGTGGAAAGGGGTTAGGGCACCCAGGGAGTGGGGGGGGGGTTGAATGGGTCAGGAGTTCTGGGGGTCCTGTCAGGGGGTGGAGAGTAGTTGGATAGGCATGGGAGTCCTGGGGGTCTGGCTGGGGACGGGGGTTTGGATAAGGGTCGGGACAGTCAGGGGACAGGTAGGAGGTAGAGTCCAGTCTGGGGACAAGAAACAGGGAGGTTTAGATAGGGGGTGGGATCCTGGGGGGCAGTTGGGGGCAGGGGTCCCAGGAGGGGGTAGTCAGGGGACAAGGAGCAGCAGGGTTGAGAGTTTTTAGGGGGGCAGTCGCCCAGCACTCTCCCCTGAGCCCTGACCCTGGCCGCACCCACACACACACACACACACACAACACGCCCTCTGCCCTGAGCCACGCACCCCCCCCCAGACCCCTGCCCTGAGCCCTGTACCTCCCTCATACATACCCAGCCCTCTGCTTGACTCCTTCATCCCCCACCACCCACAACCCTAGCCCTGACTCTGGCAAACCCCCCATCCATACCCAGCCCCCAGCCCTGACTCCAGCCCTCTGCCCCCAGCCCTCTGGGTCCTGGCTGCCAGCCCCGAACAGCCAGCTGCTGATCTGGGGTTCTGGCTGATGGACCCTTGCCAGCCGGGGTCCCGGCCACAGGCCCCACTCAGCCCACTGCTGGCCTAGGTGAGCAGAACCTCAGACCAGCAGCAGGTTGAGCAGGCCGGCAGTGTAAGATTAACATTTTAATTTCATTTTAAATGAAGCTTCTTAAACATTTTGAAAATGCTGTTTATTTTACAATACAACACTAGTTTAGTTATATAATATATAGACTTAAAGAGAGAGACCTTCTAAACAACTTTAAAATGTATAACTGGCACATGAAACCTTAAATTAGAGTGAATAAATGAAGACTCGGCACACTGCTTCTGAAAGGTTGCCGACCCCTGAACTAGAAGGTGGATAGAAAGCTGGCTAGATTGTCAGGCTCAACGGGTAGTGATCAATGGCTCGATGTCTAGTTGTCAGCCAGTATCAAGAAGAGTGCCTCAGGGGTCAGTCCTGGGGCCAGTTTTGTTCAACATCTTTATTAATGATCTGGATGATGGGATGAATTGCACCCTCATCAAATTTGCAGATGACACTAAACTGTGGAGAGAGTTAGATATACTGGAGGGTAGGGGTAGGGTCCAGAGTGACCTAGACAAATTGGAGGATTGTGCCAAAAGAAATCTGATGAGGTTCAACAAGGACAAGTGCAGAGTTCTGCACTTAGGAAGGAAGAATCCCATGCACTGCTACAGGCTGGGGACTGACTGGCTAAGGGGAAGTTCTGCAGAAAAGGACTTGGGGATTACAGTGGACAAGAAGCTGGATATAAATCAGCAGTGTGCCCTTGTTGCTAAGAAGGCCAATGGCATATTGGACTATGTTAGTAGGAACATTGCCAGCAGATGGAGGGAAGTGATCATCCCCCTCTATTTGGCATTTATGAGGCCTCATCTGGAATATTGTGTGAAGTTTTGGTCCCCGCCAGTACAGAAGGGATGTGAACAAATTGGAGAGAGTCCAGCAGAGGGCAACAAAAATTATTAGGGGGCTGGAGCACATGACTTACGAGGAGCGTCTGACAGAACTGGGGTTATTTAGTCTGCAGAAGAGAAGAGTGAGGGGGGATTTGATAGCAGCCTTCAACTTCCTGAAGGGGGATTCCAAAGAGAATGGAGCTAGGCTGTTCTCAGTGGTGGCAGATGACAGAACAAGAAGCAAGTCTCAAGTTGCAGTGGAGGAGGTGTAGGTTGGATATTAGGAAACATTATATCACTAGGAGGGTGGTAAAGCATTGGAATGGGTTATCTAGGGAGATGGTAGAATCTCCATCCTTAGAGGTTTTTAAGGTCCTGCTTGACAGAGCCTTGGCTGGGATGATTTAGTTGGTGTTGGTCCTGCTTTGAGCAGGGGATTGGACTAGACGTCCTGAAGTCTCTTCCAATCCTAATAGTCTGTGATTTTGATAAGGGAGTGTTCACTAAGGTAAATACTGTACTTCCGGGGACTTCTCCAATCTGAACTTCTGAAATGTTTGAAATTCTCCCATCACTAGTTAGATATCACTCATCTTCGGGAGTTATCCACTGAGTGCTAACATTAGAACGTATCTTACCATACAAACCTAGTGAACAAGAGGCTTTGTTCTTGCAGGGGGCCTTAAAATTTATCAAATTGCCTTTTATACATTGTGGTGATATGTCCTTCAATTGAGGACTATACAACTACTTCTCTAGAGCCTATCATTGAGTCAACCAGAAACAGACATTGTGGAATGTAATGAGGTGTTCCCTTTCCCAAACCTAAGCATATGTCAAACTCTCCTTGTTTATGGAGATTTGCAGATGTTCATAACCAAAACTTGGATCCACCATTCACTTGATTCTAACTGTTGCCCTTTGCAAAGAAATTGCATTGCACCTCACTGATCATTGTCTGCTTGAGCTATAGAATATCTTTCAGAAATATAGCCAGTCTTTAAAGACTACATATGATGAACAGGCCATCAGGTCTCGAAGTAAATATTCCAGCGGACAATTGTTCTCAGAGTTATTTGTTGTCTAAATTGGTGTAGCTTCAGCTGCCAATCATTGGATTTTGTTGTCCTCTTTTCTGCTAGAGCAAGAAGTCACAAAAGAGTTAGAAATCTCTTCCTCAATAAAGGAACAATGTCAGGGATTTGTAAATGTTTTTCATAGAAACACTGATGCCAGGGATTGTCTACTGATCCCTGCCTGGTTTCAAAGACATAAAAAATGTCAAAGTCAGACAAAAGTACTTCACAAATCTCTACTGCCCAGATCTTAGATCAACCCTTTTTACTTGACTTCTGTGTTTCTAGATCTACCTTTGTGAGCTGCTGCTGCTTTATTAAGCCCTTCTTCTATACCAAGTAACATGGCAAGTAAGATGACCATGCATCATTCAGTTATACTCTTAAAAAAGTAGGTGTTAGAGAAAGGGAAGGAGGGGGGCTACATCTCAAGAATTGTGTGCGTAATGTGGACCGATAGGTCTTGCCCCCATGCTCACTCTGAGAATCAAGAGTAACTCACCGCCATGAAATCAGCAGTTTAACACTGGTGAGCGGGAAAACAGACAATACAGTGGCCTAGTATATTGCTCTCCAACATAAAAAAACCTCACAGAAAAAGTTTGGGATGGTGGTGGTTTGGTGACATTTTGTTTGCTTGTTTATCTTTCTGTATGCTTATTTAAAAATAATTTCTAGTAGTTACCACATTACCAGATTTCAAATGACAAAACAGCCAATGAACTTTGAGAATATCACGAAACCTAATGCAAAGATGGCACTATGGTATAGCCGCACGTTAGAACATCAGCCAGACAAGGATATATGCAGATATTGGATTGTGACTGAGCTGCAGACATTATTTAGGAGGAAAGCTTTGAGAGTGATAAACCTTGACAGGCAACAAGAAGGATAACTACTGTGCACTTCTCGGTCTGCTGCCCAATAAGAAAAATACTACAGTAATTTAGTCTGACTTTCCCTACGTCAATGTTATCCATTAACTAATAGACTTTAATCTTTTTTTAAGAGCACAATTTTCTTGCAGCACTGGAACAATGATCTGTATTCTGCTTCTGACTTAGTCTTATGTACTCAGCAGCCGCAGCAGTGGAGCTGCAAAGAGCTTAAGTCAGGACAGAATTTAGTCCACTGAGAGTTGCTAGCTTTCTCCACATTGCTAGATGTGAATATTTAAGAATTTGTGATGCTTATTACCATTAATGCAGGAGGAGAATATCTCTAATATTACATTTTATGGATACCTGTAAGATAGCAAATATGTTTATAATTTTATTAAAAATAAAAATGTTAAAGGTTAAGTGCAGTGTCTTAAATGGATTAATGTTCAAGCATTTCAGACCTATTGGGATGGTATGGCGCACCAGCAAAAATATACGTTCATATTCTCATCATAATCTCTACATGACATTAGTTCCCGTACAATCACTAGACACTTTGGACGCTTACTAAGAAAGGACTGGGGTTAGAATAGGAGGGTTTGTAAGTGGAAGCTGACTGTATATGGGGAACAGGTCCAGGGGCAATTTCAACAGCTCTTACTTACACTAATTTTGTCTCTCTAGCCACTACTATTATTTCCTTGCCTTCACGAGCACCACACTTCTCTCAGATTAAAACTCAGGATTATTAAAAAACACTAGCTAACGGCCTTGGTGGTAATCTTTAATAGTCCACGAGAGAGGAACAGTGTCCCTCAGCCTGAATCATCCTAACTGAGTGTTCCCACTGCCATTGCCATCACTAATTACAGATGCTGAGGAGACTCATTTCACATTGTCTATTTATTACCCTTCGTCGTTTGCCACTGTGAAAGTAGAATGAATTATATAGTAAGAATAGAAAGGATTAAAGAAATGCTGTCTGTACCTTTAAGCAAAACTGTTGGAATGCTGCAATCCAGGTGTCAGGAATACAGACATTAACATAGAACAATTGCACCGTTTAAGGGCAATTGGTGAAGTATTAACCTTAAATCGATAACAGTTAGTAAGGAAATAGGATATGCATGCTGTGCCCCAGGTGAATTTTCCTGTTTTGCTTTCTTTGTCCCTTTGTCTAAATTCCCGCTCTTTTATCTGTATAAATAAGACTGTTTGGGCCTTGCATGGCCACTCACATATTCTGAATGTTATTGGCAGAGCGCTGCGCTAATAAACAGAGTGGTCTGACAAATTGTGAGTCCTGATTCTAACTTTGACAATTTGGAGGTTCCACCAAGATGGCAACCGTCTTCACTGGGGCTGTGTGATTCCTGACTGTTTTTGTAGGATGACCGTGGCAGCCGGCACCTGGGCATTTGGCCCAAGCGGTCCTCCACTAGAGCGGAAAGGCGCACAGCCACAGTGAGGTCTACGCCATCGAACCTGTTGGTTCCCACTCTGTTCTGGTAGGGATCCCGGGATCTGACATCAGGAATCTGGTCAGGTAATTATTTCTGTGTTTTGTCCAGACTGAGGACTGTCCTGTCTCTGTGTCTATCTGTCCTCTTGTGGAGTGTTTGAGTCTGGGTGCTGTCTCTGTCTGGGGATTGGCCGACCAAGGGGTTCCTGTCCCTGCGGTCTGAGTGAGTGAAATCTGCACAATTGCAGCCGCACCACACCTTGGGTAAAACCCTTAGTGTGAAAGCAAGAGCAATTGAGGCAGTAGCCTGTGGGCTCCTTTTGTGTGTTGCAGCAGGCATCGCTCTGACGAACCTGAATTTCCTTCTTGTGTGATTGGTGTGTGAAAGTCCTCCTGTACTGGTAACCAGACGTCTAAGTCGGGACAGTTCCCTAAATGAACGCCGGCTCATTTTCTGTATTTAGGATGGGTCCAGACTCCTGTAAAAAGGGTCCAGACTCCTGTAAATTTCTGGGAAAATGGTCTAGGCTAACTCAGGGGGATCCCAAAACTCAGTGGCCACTGTTAAAATCTTGGAACAAAGACTAAGTAGACATCTTAAAAGACAAACTCGGTCAACCTAAAACTAAATTTGCTAAAGAAGAGGTTAATTGTTTCATGCAGTGGTGGCAAGAGGCAAATCATAGGTGGACAAAATCAAAACTGGCCTCTCTCAATTATTCAAATAAGTTAAAAGCTTTATTAAAAGCCTCCTCTCCCACCAGTAGACCGAGCGCTCCCCTTTACCCCGTTCTCCAAACCCCGGATCGATCCAAACCCCTTCATACTCCCATCTCATTGTAAAAAGGACAAAAAGTCCCTTGCTCTGTTCCCCTTTGTTGTCTGCCTCAGAAACTGATTCTTTATAGTGTTCCACTACCAATTCAGCAAACCTGGGGGCGGGGGGAGCTCCTCAACTAGCCCCCACCCTTCCTGATCCCTTTCCTTGAATATTTCTTTCAAAATTGTGAAGTGACCACAATAGCACTCACAAACGGTTCATTGGAGAAAAAAAAAAAAAAAAAAAGCAGGATCGGGCCCAGAAAAGCAGGCAAGCAACAGATAAAGAAACTGAAAAACAGGTTGAAAGCCCTAAGGGAATAGTGTTAGAAGTAAGAAAAGCAGTAAGTGCAGGCATGAACCCCTGGAACAATACCTAAAATGGTGAAATCTGAGGTGATAAAGGTGTCATTTTGGGACATCAACAAGTAATTTAAGTAAAGAGAGTGAAAAGTTAACTCTACAGAGGCTGGAGAGAATTAAGCAGTTAAACTTTGTGAAAATGTTAAAAAAAAAAAAGGACCATGTTAAAGAGAAAGAATTCTTGGTTTCTTTGCAGCCATTCTGAAGGGAAATGGGCCCTTTTCCAGAAGAGTGCCTGTAAATAATCCATATATATATACTGCTATGTAAAAACAAAACAGTGTAAAGGAATGTTAAGGAAAAGAAAATGTGTATGTATCTATGTCTGTGAAAATATGTAAAGTTCTAAGAATCTAAACCAGCACATCTGATTTGTAAAACTACTGTTTTGTAGGTGTAAGATAAATTAATTTTGTTTTTGTTTTTAATGCCACTAAAAATTCATTTGACTCTTTAATTCAAAGTTGCAAAACTGACAGACCTTTTTGCAAAACACAGGCAATTAGTGTTGTTTGGCTTTGGGATTTAGCATTTAACCCTTAAGGGGTAACTTGATTCTTTACAAAAATTAAAATGTTTTTAAATAAAGACCAAGTCATGGCTGCAATAGGGCAGTCAAAATCAGGAGAATAGGTAAAGATTCTGGAGTCTGTTTGTTTGTTTGTTTTGTTTTTTTGTAACTATAGCAAATAAGAGCTGTAGTAAAAGAATAAGAAATTAACAGTGACCCTCTGAAGCAACAGCAGAGGTGAGGTGCACAAAACAAAAAGAAGCAATATTAAAAACACTGAGCCTTAAAATGGCTCTGTGGAATCAGACTGTCACTTTGATAAGAATACATGAAAACTCTGTAAGAACAAAAGAAACAGTTATACCTTATGTAAAAATTAATATGGCTAATGTTTTTGAAAAGTTATAGTATAGAAAGAATGTGCATTTTCCGTAGAACATGTGCAGCGTATATTGTAGAAAGGGATGTAAAAAAAAAAAAATGCAAATAAAACATGCTGCTGAATTAAAATACTATTAGAGCTCCAAAAAAAGCCGCAATAGGCTGTGTTTTCTTTTTCAGATCCCTGTGTGTTAAGACAGAGTCTGAGCTCTGCTGATGGCTTTAAATCCAAAAGCCTAGCCTGTGTTGATGCAAATTACCTAACTGATAAAGAAAGGTAAGAACTACCAGCACAAAAGAATCTGCAAATAAAGAACATACCTGGTCAGCACACAAACTGCCTACATAAAAGGCATGGTATAACAAGATACCTTTTATAAATTTGATGCTAATGTTACTGTTAATATTAAACATTAAAATAACTTTAATGTTAGTAAGTACCCCTGTAACAGCTTGTAGCGTGTATGATTTTTGAAAAAATCCTTTACAGTAATATGGTACTGATGCTTCCCAGCTATTACCTGTAAATAAACTTAAAGCTTAACACAGCAGGAAAAACATTACAAACTTGGTCTGCTATATATGAGGAAAAACTTGAGGTACACCACCTCATGAATTTAATAACTAAACAGTGAAATAATTTTTGCATAACCCTTAAAAAGTAGAACCCATTAAAACCTGGCCTGCCTATAGAAAAAAAAAACCACAAGAAAATAAGGGGGTAATTCCTCTGTTTTGCCTGCAGTCAGGAAGGTATTTGTAAAAAAATGGAATCTTTAAGCAATAATCAATGCCACCCCAAAAGGGGTAGAAAAATGTTCTTTTTGTCTTTCAGATAATCCAAAGTACTGTATAATGGACTATGTGTATGTGTTAATTCTTGGGGAAAAGTGTTTAAAAAGTGTTAGCAACTTACCAGAAGACAAATGTAAATGTAATGTAAGTACTGTGTTTACCAATAATCACATTTACTATTTGCCACAACAACAACACCACCAAAAGAGTCTCAGATTACTGTAAGCACTGATTTAGTTGAGTTCTCTATCAATCTTGGCATTAAATGGCAAACAGTTACCAATCATCTGTTAAAAGGTAAAAAGGTAACATGGTTCCTAAAAAAAAAAAAAAAAAAAAAAAAGTGGAAAACTGGACTATTCATATTATACACGCAAATGGGGACATGTTAAGAATTGCTACTGCAGAAAAGCATAACAGCTTACCATTGGTATAACATATTTTCTGGATGGTCTCCCACAACTACTGGCATACTAATGTTACTACCCCTAATTGTTTTTGGTTTTAAATTGTATGTGTTTAATTAAAATGTTTAAAATGTGCTGGTGGATAAAACAAATGTATGTAAAGCTAAAGCCACAGGCCCAAATCATCTCCCAGTATTTTCTATTACATGGACTAAATAAGAAGTGACACTGACGATTAATAATCTTAGTGTCAAAAGGGGGATATGTAGGAGCAGGATTTTATAATGTCCCATAAGAATTACAGTATAATTTGATTTCATCCTGCTAGCCACCTTTCTTTAAATACCAGAAAGAAATGACCTTCTGGGACTATAAGATTCTGTTTTCCCATATGCATTACAAATTGGGCCCTCTCTAACTCTTTGTTTTAAGATTTAGGTAGTAAGAGACAGGATTCTCTATTGTTTCTGTGTTAAGTAAATTAGAGAAACATTGAAGGCCTGGGTCTCAATGTAAATTGTCTTAGTTATCAATTGTAAAACTTAGCAAGGTTTAATTTGCAATGCTTTTTTTTGTTCTATATAAAATACTACTGTTTGTATTCTCAATCTGTTTGTGTGAATGAGGAATGTATGCATCAGGAAAAGACAAGGTGTGAAGGCCATTGTTACAGCCAGAGTCAAGGGACAGCTGTTAAACTGTCTGGCATCTCAGGGCTTGTCTACATCAGAAAGTTGCAGCGCTGGTGAGGGAGTTACAGCGCTGCAACTTAGGAGGTGTACACATCTGCAGGGCACCACCAGCGCTGCAACTCCCTGTTTGCAGCGCTGGCCGTACTCCCGTTTTGTCTCGGGTGTAGAGGATCCAGCGCTGGTGATCCAGCGCTGGTAATCAAGTATAGTCACTTACCAGCGCTTTTCTTGACCTCCGTGGAATAAGCAGGTATCCCAGCATACCTGAGGAAGCCTCTGGTAATCAAGCTGGTCTCCTTCCCCGGCTTGCTCTCGCGTTCCCCGAACCCCGAGCAAGCAGGTCTCCTTCCCTGAGGTTTGCTGGGTGGTTCCGGGAAGGCGAGAGCAAACCGGGAAAGGAGACCAGCTTCGCCGCGGTTTGCTCTCGCGTTCCACGAACCACCCTGCAAACCGCAGGGAAGGAGACCTGCTTGTTCGGGGAACGCGAGAGCAAACCGCGGCGAAGCTGGTCTCCTTCCCCGGTTTGCTCTCGCGTTCGCCGAACCCCCGAGCAAGCAGGTCTCCTTCCCTGCGGTTTGCAGGGTGGTTCGCGGAACGCGAGAGCAAACCGCGGCGAAGCTGGTCTCCTTCCCCGGTTTGCTCTCGCGTTCCCCGAACAAGCAGGTCTCCTTCCCTGCGGTTTGCAGGGTGGTTCGCGGAACGCGAGAGCAAACCGCGGCGAAGCTGGTCTCCTTCCCCGGTTTGCTCTCGCCTTCCCCAAAACCCCTTGAAGCCGCCCAACAGCGCTGCAGTGTGGCCACATCTAACACCACTTGCAGCGCTGGTTGCTGTAAGTGTGGCCACTCTGCAGCGCTGGCCCTATACAGCTGTACTAATACAGCTGTAACAACCAGCGCTGCAAAATTTTAGATGTAGACATGGCCTCAGAGTGGATACATGCTGCGCAGTGTAAGAATGCACCACCCCAGTGAACCAACCACCACCTCAGAACCACGCAGAGTCAATTTTTTTAACTCCAGAAGAAGACGTAGAGGAACAGCCTGCAATAACTTACAATCTACGCTCTCGTAAGGGTTGCCAGAAGCAGATGACTACATAAAGTAAGGCCCAAGAAGAAGCAGTAGTGAGCTTAGCGCCTGCTGCCTGGTGGACATAAAACTGTGACTGCAGTTCCCTCAGTTGAGGTTGTCAGAACCAGAAGGGCCCTGCCTCCAACATGCGCCTCTGGTGGTGCCTGTTCTTCGGCTGCTGGTATCTTAAGGTCTGGGGAGTCCACAATGACAATTCTTTTATCCAGCAGCAAGTGTGGATAGCTCAGACCCTTATTATTTCTAAATGCTGGGTCTGCAGCCACATCCCAGCCCACTCTCAAACTGGTGTTCCTGTCCTGGCTATCCCACTCAATTCCCCAGACCTCACTGGAGGACCTTGTCCGTTTAACACAATATGGAACAGTCATGACACCTGGAAGAGGCTATTGGCAGTTCCTTTATCCCACTTGGGGGAGCAATACACTAGGCAAAAAAAAAAAAAAAAAAAACGGCTCCTAAGTAGTTAAATAATGGCAAATAAAACCAGAGAAAGTTTAAGAGCCCTGGCCAAAGAAACAGGGGCGATTGGACAGGTGGCCCTCCAGAACCGTCAGGCATTGGACATAGTGCTGGCGGCCAAAGGAGGGACCTGTGCTCTCACTGGAAAACAATGTTGTATGTTTATACAATACCAATGAGGTAATAGATCGCTATAGCCACTTAGAACAAATCACATATCTTCCCCATGAAAAGTCGAGTTCTTTATGGAAGTGGCTAAGTAACCTGTTTAATTTCTCTGGCATAGAAAACTGGTTGTTTCAGGGAGCCCTAACTATCCTGTTTGGAATCTTAGTGATTTTTGTATGCTTTCAGTTAATCTCCTGTTGTATACAGAATTGTGTCACCCAGATGACTGCCCCAAAACAGAGTGCTAATATGATGATTTTCAATATCGCTGATAAACTAAGAGATAAGGAACGGTTAATTTGTGGAACTCAGTAAGGGTTGGTCATGGCGTACGCCTGACCAAAAGGAGGGATTGTGAAAGTAGAATGAATTATATAGTAAGAATAGAAAGGATTAAAGAAATGCTGTCTGTACCTTTAAGCAAAACTGTTGGAATGCTGCAATCCAGGTGTCAGGAATACAGACATTAACATAGAACAATTGCACCGTTTAAGGGCAATTGGTGAAGTATTAGCCTTAAATCGATAACAGTTAGTAAGGAAATAGGATATGCATGCTGTGCCCCAGGTGAATTTTCCTGTTTTGCTTTCTTTGTCCCTTTGTCTAAATTCCCGCTCTTTTATCTGTATAAATAAGACTGTTTGGGCCTTGCATGGCCACTCACATATTCTGAATGTTATTGGCGGAGCTCTGCGCTAATAAACAGAGTGGTCTGACAAATTGTGAGTCCTGATTCTAACTTTGACACCACTTTGATGGTTAGAACCTATGATTTCCTCACTGTGCTGCTGTTGCTAGAGTCTTTGTTCTTCAATTATCCTTATTTATTCACTTTCTTCTCCTCTAAATATGGTTTCAATTTCCTTTTGCAACTGCTCCCCATGAAAAATCACTTCTGGGTGTGGGGGACAAGCAGGGAAACTACTGGACATTGGTTTGCTTAATCTGGACCAGTATTAAGAAACAAGTTTAAACCACAGTAATGCCATAGCAACTAACTGATGGAAACGCTAATGATTATGAGGTAAACGGGTAACTGACCCATCAGAAGTAACCCATCAAAAGGTGTGGGGGGGATGTTCAGAAACAGAAAAGGGTTTGAACCCATCGTGAATATGCATAACATGTATGCATAAGACATAAATGGGTGTTATAAAAGCTGCTACCTAGCCTTTGTGCCATGGGACATGCTGGGATACAGGAGGATGATAGTCACCTACAGATACTTAAGCCATTATCTGTTTGCCTACTTCAGGGTTCCCTGCAAGGGATGATGTGAGTAATGCAAGTACTGAACAGTCTGTATTATCTCTGTCTCCTTTGCTATAGTATAGTGTTTGTGATTTTGTTTGGTTAATTAAATTGATAATAAAAATAAGTAGTATTTGTTTCTTGTGTGCTCCTTAGGGGCCATCATTCCAATGACAGCTTCACTACTGTAGTTTATCTGGAGGCTGAATCCTCTGAGACCGCTGCATGATACATTGCCAGATTAGTTAACTCCCGAACTGCAGATTAGCTACAAATCATAGGAATGTAGGATTGGAAGAGACTTCAAGAAGTCATCAAACCCAGTTCCCTGCATGATGCAGGACTGAGTAAATGTAGACCACGCCAATAGGTGTTTGTCCAGCCTATTCTTAAAAACTTCCAATGTTGGGGATTCTACAACCTGTCTTGGAAGCCTATTCCATAACTTACTACCCTTCTAGTTAGAAAAGCTTCCCTAATATCTAGCCTAAGTCTTCCTGGATGAAGATTAAGCCCTATACTTCTTGTCCTACCTTCAGTGGACTAGAATAATTGATCACTGTCATCTTTACAACAGCTTTTAAACACATCTGAGGACTTTGATCAGAGTCCACCTCACTTACCTTTTCTCAAAAAAAAATGTGCCCAGTGTTTTTTTAACCTTTCCTCACAGGCCAGGTTTGTATCATTTTTGCTGCTTTCCTCTGGATTTTCCAATTTGTCAACATCTTTCCTAAAGCGTGGCACCCAGAACTAGACATAATACTCCAGCTGAGGCCTCATAGGTGCTGAGTAGAGTGGGACAATTACCTCTCATGTCTTATATACAATACTCTTGTTAATACACCTGTAGCAAAGTGACAACTCACTGGTGTGGCACCTCCTGCTGGTCATCCTGGGAATTAGCTCTTTTCCAGCTCCGGAGCGTCCTCTGCCGACTGATGGCCTCACCTCTCTCAGGCCCCTTGTCCCTCCCAGAACCTGGTGCCCTTTTCCTCAGGGTTCTGCTCCAGCAATACCCCCACACTCTGGGTCTCCCCTCCCAGGAGAACCCCCAACCCTCTAAACCCACCTTGCCTCAGTGGCTACTGCCAGTCATCATCTAGCTCCCACTCATTGGGGCAGACTGCAGTCTGTAAAGGCCTCTCATCATTGGCAAGGGAGCCTCTGCCTAAGCCCAGGCTGCATGTCTGCAATCCCTGTACCAGCTTTGGCCTTTAGCAAGGACTGCAGACTGGGGATTTGCTCTTTTATAGGGCCAGCTGTGGCCTGATTGGGGCATGGCCCCAGCTGCGGCTGCTTCCCTAATCAGCCTAGCCTGGCTGCTTTTCCTATTGGCTCCCCGGGGCAGCCCTTTCTCAGGGCTTTTTAACCCCTTTAGGGCCAGAGTGGGGTGACCACTCCACTACAACATCCCAGAATTATATTTGCCTTTTTTACAACATCACTTTGTTGATACATATTCAATTTGTGATCCACTATAAGCCCCAGATCTTTTTCAGCAGTACTACAAGTTAGCCATTATTGCCCATTTTGTAGCTGTGCATTTGATTTTTTGCTTCCTAAGTGATGTATTTTGCACTTGTCTTTGCTGAATTTTGTCTGGTTGAATTCAGACCCATGTTCCAATTTGTCAAGGTTCATGTGGGACTGTATTAAAAGCCTTACTAAAATCTTACTATATCTCCTATAACCTCACATCCACTGGGCCAATAACCCTGGTTTGGCATGATTTGTTCTTGACAAATCCATGCTGACTATTACTTATAACCCTATTATTCTCTATGTGTTTACAAAATGATTGTTTAATAATTTGTTCCAATATCTTTCCAGGTATTAAAGTTAGGCTGATGCCAATAATTCCTCTTTGCTCCCCTTTTTAAAGATAGATACTATTGTTGCCCTTCTCCAGTTCTCTGGGACCTCACCCATCCTCGAAGATAATTGCTAATGGTTCCAAGATTGCTTCAGCTACTTCATTAATTACCCTCGTATGAATTTCATCAGGTCCTGCTGACTTGAATACATCTAACTTATCAAAATATTCTTTAACCTGTTCTTTCCCTATTTTGGCTTGCATGCCTTCCTTCTTGTTAGTATTCATTGTATTGAATTTCTGGTCACTGCTAATCATTTTGTACTTATTTCCACTTTCTGTAGGATTTCTTTCTAATTTTAAGGTCATTGAATAGGTCCTGATGGAGATATATTGACCTCTTGCTATTCTTCCTATTTTTCCTTCACATTGAGATAGTTTGATGTTATGCCTTTAATATTGCCTCTTTAAGAAACTGCCAGCTCTTCTGGACTCCTTTTCTCCTTAGATTTTCTTCTAGAGGGACCTTACCTACCAGTTTTCTGAGTTTGTTAAAGTCTGCTTTGTTAAGTCCATTGTCCTTATTCTGCTACTCTCACTCCTTCCTTTCCTTAGAATCATTAACGCTATCATATCACAATCACTTTCACCCAAATTGCTTTCCACTTTCAGATTTGCTACCAATTCCTCCCTGTTGGTCAGAACCAAATCTAAAATGACTGCCTCCCTGGTTCCGTCGTCTACTTTCTAAAACAAAACATCATCCCCAATATATTCTAAGAACTTATTGGAAATGTTGTGTTTTGCTGTATTACTTTTCCAACAGAATCCTGGGTAATTAAAGCCTTCCATTACTACCAGGTGTTATGTTCTGGATATTTCTGTTATTTGGTATAAAAATGCCTCATCCACTTCCTCTTCCTGATTTCACCTTGTCATAAACAGATAGCTAAGGGTTAATGTCTCTTTCACCTGAAGCACCTGACCAGAGGACCAATCAGGAAAACGGATTTTTTCAACTCTGGGTGGAGGGAAGTTTGTGTCTGAGGTCTTTTGTCTGTCTGCCTGCTTTCTCTGAGCTTTGGAGAAGTAGTTTCTACTTTCTAGTCTTCTGTTTCTAAGTGTAAGGACAAAGAGATCAGATAGTAAGTTATATGGTTTCTTTTCTTTGGTATTTGCATGAATATAAGTGCTGGAGTGCTTTAATTTGTATTCTTTTTGAATAAGGCTGTTTATTCAATATTCTTTTAAGCAATCGACCCTGTATTGTATCATCTTAATACAGAGAGAACATTTGTATGTATTTTTCTTTCTTTTTATATAAAGCTTTCTTTTAAGACCTGTTGGAGTTTTTCTTTACTTCAGAGAAATTGAGTCTGTACTCACCAGGGAATTGGTGGGAGGAAGAAATCAAGGGGAGATCTGTGTATTGGATTGCTAGCCTGATTTTGCATTCCCTCTGGGGGAATAGGAAAGTACTTTTTGTTTCCAGGATTGGGAACAGAGAGGGGGAGTCTCTCTGTGTAGTTTCACAGAGCTTGTGTCTGTGTATCTCTCCAGGAGCACCTGGAGGGGGGAAGGGAAAAAGAATTATTTCCCTTTGTTGTGAGACTCAAGGGATTTGGGTCTTGGGGTCCCAGGGAAGGTTTTTCAGGGGGACCAGAGTGCCCCAAAACACTCTAATTTTTTGGGTGGTGGCAGCAGGTACCAGGTCCAAGCTGGTAACTAAGCTTGGAGGTTTTCATGCTAACCCCCATATTTTGGACGCTAAGGTCCAAATGTGGGACTAAGGTTATGATATGGTGTAGCAGCGGGTGGGATCTAGACAGAATCCAGAGGCCAGTAGGAATATTATATTTTTCTTTTCTCTGCTAAGGGCTTTTTAGCAGAGAGAAACAGTTGGTTTTAAAAGGGAACCAGAGAGAATTTTTTTTTCTGCTCTCTCTGGCAGTTTGTGGCTTGCATGTTAAGCAAGAAGCCATTACCAGACTGTTAAGGGTCTTTTGTCATGCAATAGCCCTCCCATTAGGAGGCAAGTTCCAGCACTATATAAATGCAAATAAAGTGGTTTTTCAGGTTTACTTAACATTGAAGATTAGCTAAAGGCACTGTTGCTAGGCAGACTTCAGGAGGCAACAGAACCTGCAGTTCAGAAGATAAACACCGGAGGGCACCCCAACACAAGAAAACAGGAATCATGACTTCTAAGGCAAAAATTGAGGCCGAAGAGCAACTCAAAGAAGCAGAACACAGGTGACAACTGGAAATAAAACAAAAAGAGATGGAGATGAAAGAAAAGGAAGAAAGCATCAAACTGGCAGCCTTCCAAAGAGAACAGGCAGCGCAAGAGGCAGCACATAAAAGAAAACTAGAAGAAGAAGAGGTGGCCTACCGAAGGAAACAAGCAGAAGAAGAGTTGGCCCACCGCCGAGAAATGGAAAAGCACCAAAAAGAAATGGAAAAACAACAAAAAGAGAATGAAGAGAAGGAAAAACAGAGAAAACATGAACTGGAGTTGGCAAAAGCTGGGATGCATGTGCCAGCCAACCCTAACAACCCGGCGCCCATTATTGCTCCACAGCACAGGAAATTTCCCACCTACAAGGCAGGTGATGACACCGAGGCCTTCTTGGAAAATTTTGAAAGAGCCTGTCTTGGGTACAGCATTCCCGAAGACCAGTACATGGTAGAATTGAGGTCACAGCTCAGTGGACCTTTAGCAGAGGTGGCAGCTGAAATGCCTAAGCAGCAAATGAATGACTATAAACTTTTTCAAACCAAGGCCAGATACAGAATGGGGATAACCCCAGATCATGCCCGTCGGCGCTTCAGAACCCAAAAGTGGAAACCAGAGGTGTCATTTCCCAAACACGCCTACTACATTGCAAAAAACTATGAGGCCTGGATAACAGGAAACAACATTCAAACCTTGGAAGAACTGCACCTCCTCATACAAATGGAGCAGTTCTTGGATGGTGTTCCTGAAGACATCACACAGTACATACAAGATGGAAATCCCAAAGATATCGCTGAGGCGGGGGAGATTGGAGCCAAATGGATGGAACTGGCAGAAAGCAAGAAAGCTACTGTCAAGGGGAACGATTACCCCAGGGGGCACACAGACCATAAACCCTACAACCGAGGACAGCCAAAGACCCCACATACCACCCAAGTAAAGCCACAGATACCCTACCCTTCAACCTCACCAGTCTCCAGTAACTCACTTCGGCCCAGTGACCCATCAGATGGAAGATGCTTTAAGTGTAATGAACTGGGACATATCAAGGCCAAGTGTCCCAAGAACACCATGCGAGTGCAATTCATTACACCACCATCACACCAAAGATCCCCAGGCCCGGATGCCTCTCAAATACCCTTGGAGCGAAGGGAAAATTTGAGAGTGGGCGGAAAGAAGGTTACTGCGTGGAGAGACACGGGGGCACAAGTGTCAGCTATCCACCAATCCTTCGTTGACCCCAAATTCATCAACCCAAAGGCCAAAGTTACAATTTACCCCTTCATGTCACAAGCTGTAGACTTGCCTACAGCTCAACTGCCTGTCCAGTACAAAGGCTGGTCAGGAATGTGGACTTTTGCAGTCTATGACAATTATCCTATCCCCATGCTACTGGGGGAAGACTTGGCCAACCAGGTGAGGCGGGCCAAGAGAGTGGGAATGGTTACACGTAGCCAAACCAGGCAAGCTTCCAGACCCATTCCTGTTCCTGAGCCGTCCACAGAGGCCCCGTCTGTGTTACCAGAGACCCAGACAGAGGTAGTGGACCCGGATTCCATGCCTACCACTGAAACAGCCACAGCATCTCCAGTCCCAGGCCCGGAACTGGAACAGCAACCAGCACCAGCCATTGCAACCCCATCTTCAAACTCAACGCCAGAGGGCGCCAGCGAGCCAAAAGTGGCAGAAGCAACAGACAGCCATACCCAAAAGGCTCAGCCAGAGCCTGAAATACCCTCAGGTGCACCAGCAGAGAGCGGTTCACCAGCAACGGAAACAAACCCATCACCTACATCGCTTCCAGAGGGACCAAGTCCACAGTCTGAGGAAGAACTGGTGACCCCAGCCTCAAGGGAACAGTTCCAGGCTGAGCAGGAAGCAGATGACAGCCTTCAGAAAGCTTGGGCGGCGGCACGGAGCACCCCACCGCCTCTCAGCTCTTCTAATCGATCCCGGTTTGTTATAAACCAAGGACTTTTATACAAGGAAATTCTTTCTGGTGGACACCGTGAAGAATGGCAGCCGCAAAAACAGTTGGTGGTTCCAACTAAGTACCGGGGGAAGCTCTTAAGCTTAGCCCATGATCATCCCAGTGGCCATGCTGGGGTGAACAGAACCAAGGACCGGTTGGGGAAGTCCTTCCACTGGGAGGGGATGGGCAAGGACGTTGCCAAGTATGTCCGGTCTTGTGAGGTATGCCAAAGAGTGGGTAAGCCTCAAGACCAGGTCAAGGCCCCTCTCCAGCCACTCCCCATAATTGAGGTCCCATTTCAGCGAGTAGCTGTGGATATTCTGGGCCCTTTCCCAAAAAAGACGCCCAGAGGAAAGCAGTACGTACTGACTTTAGTGGACTTTGCTACCCGATGGCCAGAAGCAGTAGCTCTAGGCAACACCAGGGCTAACACTGTGTGCCTGGCCCTAACAGACATCTTTGCCAGGGTAGGTTGGCCCTCTGACATCCTTACAGATTCAGGGTCTAATTTCCTGGCAGGGACCATGGAAAAACTGTGGGAAACTCATGGGGTGAATCACTTGGTTGCCACCCCGTACCACCATCAAACCAATGGCCTGGTGGAAAGGTTCAATGGAACTTTGGGGGCCATGATACGAAAATTCATCAACGAATTCTCCAATAATTGGGACCTAGTGTTGCAGCAGTTGCTGTTTGCCTACAGGGCTGTACCACATCCCAGTTTAGGGTTTTCACCATTTGAACTTGTGTATGGTCACGAGGTTAAGGGGCCATTACAGTTGGTGAAGCAGCAATGGGAGGGGTTTACGCCTTCTCCAGGAACTAACATTCTGGACTTTGTAAGCAACCTACAAAGCACCCTCCGACACTCTTTAGCCCTTGCTAGAGAGAACCTAAAGGATGCTCAAGAAGAGCAAAAGGCCTGGTATGACAGACATGCCAGAGAACGTTCCTTCAAGGTAGGAGACCAGGTTATGGTCTTGAAGGCGCAACAGGCCCATAAAATGGAAGCATCATGGGAAGGGCCATTCACGGTCCAAGAGCGCTTGGGAGCTGTAAACTACCTCATAGCATTTCCCAATTCCTCACTAAAGCCTAAAGTGTACCATGTTAATTCTCTCAAGCCTTTCTATTCCAGAGACTTACAGGTTTGTCAGTTTACAGTCCAGGGAGAGGATGCTGAGTGGCCTGACGGTGTCTACTACGACGGGAAAAAAGATGGTGGCGTGGAAGAGGTGAACCTCTCAACCACCCTGGAACGTCTGCAGCAGCGACAAATCAAGGAGCTGTGCACTAGCTTCACCCCATTGTTCTCAGCCACCCCAGGACGGACTGAACGGGCATACTACTCCATTGATACAGGTAATGCTCACCCAATCAGAACCCCACCCTACCGAGTGTCTCCTCATGCCCAAGCTGCTATAGAACGGGAGATCCAGAACATGCTACAGATGGGTATAATCCGCTCATCTACCAGTGCATGGGCATCTCCAGTGGTTCTGGTACCCAAACCAGATGGGGAAATACGCTTTTGCGTGGACTACCGTAAGCTAAATGCGGTAACTCGTCCGGACAACTATCCAATGCCACGCACCGATGAGCTATTGGAGAAGTTGGGACGTGCCCAGTTCATCTCTACAATAGACTTAACCAAGGGGTACTGGCAAGTACCGCTAGATGAACCTGCCAAGGAGAGGTCAGCATTCGTCACCCATGCGGGGGTGTATGAATTCAATGTCCTTCCTTTCGGCCTTCGAAATGCACCCGCCACCTTCCAGAGGCTGGTAGATGGTCTACTAGCTGGACTGGGAGATTTTGCAGTTGCCTACCTCGATGATGTGGCCATTTTTTCAGACTCCTGGCCCGAACACCTACTACACCTGGAAAAGGTCTTTGAGCGCATCAGGAAGGCAGGACTAACTGTTAAGGCCAAAAAGTGTCAAATAGGCCAAAACAGAGTGACTTACCTGGGGCACCAGGTGGGTCGAGGAACCATAAACCCCCTACAGGCCAAGGTGGATGCTATCCAAAAGTGGCCTGTCCCACGGTCCAAGAAGCAGGTCCAATCCTTCTTAGGCTTGGCCGGATACTACAGGCGATTTGTACCACACTACAGCCAAATCGCTGCCCCATTGACCGACCTGACCAAAAAGACCCAGCCAAATTCCGTTAGGTGGACTGATGAGTGTCAAAAGGCCTTTACCCAGCTTAAGGCGATGCTCATGTCTGACCCTGTGCTCAGGGCCCCGGACTTTGACAAGCCATTCCTAGTAACCACAGATGCATCTGAGCGTGGTATAGGAGCAGTGCTCATGCAGGAAGCAACAGATCACAACTTCCATCCTGTCGTGTTTCTCAGTAAGAAACTGTCTGAGAGGGAAAGTCACTGGTCAGTCAGTGAAAAGGAATGCTATGCCATTGTGTACGCCCTGGAAAAGCTACGCCCATATGTTTGGGGACGGCGGTTCCAACTACAAACTGACCATGCTGCACTAAAGTGGCTTCATACTGCCAAGGGGAACAACAAGAAACTTCTTCGTTGGAGTTTAGCTCTCCAAGATTTTGATTTTGAAATTCAACACATCACAGGAGCTTCTAACAAAGTTGCTGATGCTCTCTCCCGTGAGAGTTTCCCAGAATTCAGTAGTTAAACAGTGTTCTTAAAATGTAGAAGTCTGTTAGTTATATACTTAGGAGTATATGTAAAGGTGTATGTGTTGTATTAATCTGTTTATTTTCAAGTTCTAGAAGGAAATCGCCGCCAGTGAGCTTCCCCACTGTCTGCAATTTGGGGGGCGTGTCATAAACAGATAGCTAAGGGTTAATGTCTCTTTCACCTGAAGCACCTGACCAGAGGATCAATCAGGAAAACGGATTTTTTCAACTCTGGGTGGAGGGAAGTTTGTGTCTGAGGTCTTTTGTCTGTCTGCCTGCTTTCTCTGAGCTTTGGAGAAGTAGTTTCTACTTTCTAGTCTTCTGTTTCTAAGTGTAAGGACAAAGAGATAAGATAGTAAGTTATATGGTTTCTTTTCTTTGGTATTTGCATGAATATAAGTGCTGGAGTGCTTTAATTTGTATTCTTTTTGAATAAGGCTGTTTATTCAATATTCTTTTAAGCAATCGACCCTGTATTGTATCATCTTAATACAGAGAGAACATTTGTATGTATTTTTCTTTCTTTTTATATAAAGCTTTCTTTTAAGACCTGTTGGAGTTTTTCTTTACTTCAGGGAAATTGAGTCTGTACTCACCAGGGAATTGGTGGGAGGAAGAAATCAAGGGGAGATCTGTGTATTGGATTGCTAGCCTGATTTTGCATTCCCTCTGGGGGAATAGGAAAGTACTTTTTGTTTCCAGGATTGGGAACAGAGAGGGGGAGTCTCTCTGTGTAGTTTCACAGAGCTTGTGTCTGTGTATCTCTCCAGGAGCACCTGGAGGGGGGAAGGGAAAAAGAATTATTTCCCTTTGTTGTGAGACTCAAGGGATTTGGGTCTTGGGGTCCCAGGGAAGGTTTTTCAGGGGGACCAGAGTGCCCCAAAACACTCTAATTTTTTGGGTGGTGGCAGCAGGTACCAGGTCCAAGCTGGTAACTAAGCTTGGAGGTTTTCATGCTAACCCCCATATTTTGGACGCTAAGGTCCAAATGTGGGACTAAGGTTATGATACACCTACCATGACATCACCTCTATTTGTTACCCCTTTTATCTTTACCCAGAGACTTCAGCTGGTCTGCCTCTCACCTCCTTCTGGACCTCAGAACAAGTGTATAGATTCTTGATGTATAATGCAAACCCTCTTCCTTTTCTTTCCTGCTTGTCCTTCCTGAACAAGCTACACACCTCTACACTAATATTCCTGTAGCCTTTCCTTTTGGATGTGTCCTTTGCCACCATCAGCCATACTTTTGTTACTCTTGCAATGTGCTCTACATGGGGCCAAACCTTAAAACCAATTGCAGATTGAAGCTAGCACAGTACACAACAGCTTGCTTATTGAATGGAGCCTCAGACAGGGAATGTATGACACCAGCGCTCCAGGATCTGCAGGAGTAGAAAAGGCTTTTTTCTAACTGAGACATTGGTGTTGATGTTCCCCAAAATGAGACTTTTTTTTATATACGTGGAGAGGAGGGGTAAAGGACTTTAAATTGAAACCTTTATTTAATACCATAACCAGAAAGGCCACTTGCTAAAAATGTTTGTTAATTTTTGTTTCTGAAAAATATATTGACAGTATAGCACTGTATTCTGCTCATGTAATTTGAATACAATGGATTGGAAATCCAGGGACATCACCGCCATGAAAAATGTATTCCAACAGCCAAAAACTGTGATGCAACTGTTGCTCTTCTATATATTGAAAACCTCAGTGAGACCCAGAGAGAAGTTATTTAAGACAGGCAGTACCCAGAGAAGAGGTGAACTCTAACAGAGGCAGAAGAGTCACTCACCATCCCTTCTGTTTGATGGAAAATTTTAAACAAGTTGTTCTTGGGAGACACCAAAATCTACCTTCAGCACCTCATTGAGGACAAGGAAAATATCAGACAGGCAAATGGAGTCAGAGAGGGGTAAATGCTCAGCTGATGTAAATCAGGACAGTTTCACTGAGTTCAGTGAAGCTATGCTGATTTCCACTAGGGGCAGATCTGGCCTACCATGCATGTTGGGATCCTAATATAGCGAACTTCTACTGATGACCAAGGCCAGCATGCTTACTATATGGAATGCACAGAAGAGGGAATGGCAAATTTGTCTTTTGAATGTTAATATTTGTCTCCATTTGTGTTTTTCCTCAGGCTATTATGAATGTCATAAAGACTTAAAGATATAGTGGCCTCTCAAGAGAAACAAACTAAAATAATGTTATATATTTTCTTCTTGTCTGACAGAGGTTTATTCTTGCTTATGAACAAAACATGTAAATAAGGAATAATTTGGAATCAACTTGTGCATGACCTCATCTGAGACAGAAAATAATTCTGGCTTTTCTGCCAATGGTTTCCTAAAAATATCATTTTTTCAAGGGAAACTGCTTAGCATACAGAGCAAATTCAGGATTTCTAGCTGGAGAGTTTAGTTTGCATCATGAAAAGCTACAAGATTTACTGCCCCCTTTACTGTATGGAACATCCAAGGGCAGATTGCTTGCAGTTGTACTTTGGTGCTGACATTGTTTTATGGTTTCTCCTCTCTCCTATCCATCTGCATTTCTGCTCTCATCTACTTTCTGCTCCTTTACTGTGTACTGCAGTTTTCTCTCTTTTGTTGAAGGCTATAAGCTTCTGTTCACAAATTCAGTTCACTATACTTCTAGACTCTGTAGCTATGACTTCCAACTGGAGTTATTCCTTTCAGAGATGACAAATCCTGCATGGTTAAGAGGATGTACTCTTTCTTGTGATTTTAAATTTGCCATTGAGGTGGTTGGGAGGGAGCTATGGAATTTTATAAACCACACTTTTCACAGGAATCATTTAATTTGTACCACCCCGTGCCCTCCAGCAGCTTTCAGCCACTTTGTAGGTCTGAAATGTCAGATCCCATGCTCTGAGGGTTGAAAGGCATCTTCCTCATTAATATAACAGTTACAAAATAGGAGAGGTCAGTTAGTTGATCCTCACTTTATATATGGGGAAACTGAGGCACTGACCTCAGTTAACTGACACAATTGAGGCTACACAACAAATCAGTGACAGATTCTGAAACAGTCTCCCAGTTTCCTACTCCATCCACTAGATCACATGACTTCTACACATTCAAATGTTTCAGTAAGTGGGCCTCCAGGGCCACATATAACAAATTCTAGGACTTCAAGGTTCAGCTAAAAGTGGCATAATGTTGCACAGTTGAAGGTGAAGACTCCAACAAAAAGAATTCTGCATTTAAAAGACATCAGTAAAATGCCTGGGGGAATGTAAACATACTGTAGAGTCTGCACAGGAAAGATTTACAGTAATAAGAGACAGAGCAAGAGGAGGAAAAAAGTTACTTATTTTTTCTTTTTTTTTAATCCTTAAATTTAACTATTGTGTTTCTCTAGCCTCTCTCTATTCCTGTTCACAGCACCTTACACTGCTGCTTTCACCTCTTCTTCACTGGTGTATTAGAAGTAGAAGGTTATAAAAGACTTCTTAGGAACTCAGCCGACTCAGACAATCAAGTACCTCACTCCTAGTGAGGATGGGACTTTAGAACATGTCTATGTGCAGGAGATACTGGTTAACTTGAGGTGTAATTTTAAATTGATTTAGTAAACCACCATAAAAGTCTACGTGAACTCTTAGGTTTTGCCAACACAAGAATGTTCGTTTTCAATTGTATTTTAAACAAATTCAGTTAAACCAGTGCTTAACCCTGCATGAACATTCTTATTTCAGTTTAAACCAGGTTTACTGAAGTTTAACTTAAACAGAGTCCAAACTAAAATGAAATTAGCCACTGTTGAACTGAAATAAGAATGTCCACACAAGGGAAAACTTGGGCTAACTGGAGGTCAAATTGACACAAGATTGATACATATGTATGTACTCAAGGCCCAAGTGTCCTGTTTTCTTATTACGTTACTTCAACAACAGCATGTGAAAAGCACACTACAGAACTTTTAGTGCATGGTAGCAGGGGCCGGTATGCTGTAGATTCACACCTTTGCTGTGGACTAAGTCTCCCATTTCCCAGTAGTTAAACCTCATTTTTCTGTCCTCTCAGATGATAAGACATTTGGGAGTCAACAACTCTGACCCACAAAAAGAGGCCCAGAAAATTCCTGCAATTAATAATTCTAATTCCTGATTAATCCAGTCTAGCCAAGAGGCCTACCAGAGCACTTTACACTGGTGGAGAGTAGGAGCAATGCAGTTCTTCCACAATGTCCTTGGCCCCTCGCTGGTGTGTGTGTTTCACTGGCAGTTTGTGATGTTAATGAGGAGAGTATTAATATGGTTCCTGTGACAGCAGCTAGGCAGACTGTCATGTTTATTAGCAGATCTTGAAAGCAATTCATGCAAATTAAATTCCAGCCTGTCATCTTTGGTAGCAGAGTACACTGAGGGGAAGGGAATCTAGTCTATAGCAATGGCAGTGACAGGATACAGAAGTAAATAGAGAGAATTCTGTATCAGTCAAAACTGGTACAATAGGGGAAAGGTTAAAGGAGCAGAAAGTGACTTGACACCAAAATTAGGTGCAGCTAGCACCACTGGTTAATAGGGTACGACAACTTCCAGAACTCTAAGTACAGCAGATAAGAGAAGTGCAGTCACACCTCAGCAATTAATAAGTAAAAACAGGACCGAGGGAACAAAGAAATATGATGGGCTATTAGTAAAAAGAAAAGGGGACGGTGGGAAAAAATAATCTTTCCTGTTCAAATCTGAAAGATGGCATTTAAAAGAGGAGTGCAGAGCAGTCAAATGAGTCACATGCTTGCAAAATAAAAGTTTGCAAAAGTAAAATGGGATAACACTGATTCAAACACATGGGACCAGACTCTGCCCAGCTTCTCCAGGAGCACATGAGGAGCAAGAGGGCTGAAGGAAACCTCTTGAGCAATGGAACTGTTCACCTTCCTTGTACTCCACAGAATGCAAGACAAACCAAAGAAGCTGGAGCCATGGGTCAGCCTTCATAAGGACTGGCCACATGCACAGTGCACTACTCTCCAGTTTTGACCATTATTTATGTATTGCCGTAGGTGTCCATAGCACTACAGATAATTACGAGAAGAAAAGTTTTCTGTCCCCAGGAGTTTGCCAGATTCTATCACCACTACTCCTATCAAGTAGTCCTTTACACCAAGAGTAGTTCCAATTAAATGAATGAGACCACCTAAGGAGTAAAGTATCTCTGGCTCTTAATAAGGATGGAAAAAAATCTGGTTCTATGTTAGAATATAAAATGAATAATGACATCGAGCCATTGAAACATTTGGTGGGCTGAAGCAAAGGGGGGGACTTAGGAAAAAATTTGGTTAGTTCTGTCTTTGGCCCAAATTCTGGGTTGATTCACCTACCTCCATAGTTATTAGTAATGGTGTTTTCAATACATTTGTAAGACTGGCACTTTACAGAATGTGGGTAGATGCTATCACTCCTTCACAGATAGGGAAATTGAGGCAAAAGAGAGGAAGTACGATTTGCCAAGGTCATTCAGCAAAGTTTGTTGGAAACGTAGGGAACAAAGCCCTCCACTTTAACACTAAACCAGATAAACCACACTGCTTCAATGTCAGTAAAACATTTCTAGAAGATTTTCCTCCTATGGTGAAATACCAATTCTTCTCATCTCTCAGGCAATATTCCATGAAAAGAACTGATCTTGTCACCATAGGCCAAAGGCCATATTCTATCCCAGTGACTGTCATAGAAGTTCCATAAATGGAATGAAGGCAGGATATAGCACTAAATAATTTAAAGCTGCCCAAACACATGCTATCCAAGCAAATTAAAAAACCCACAAAAAAACCTCTTCCTAATTTTCTTCCTCTTCTCTGCAATATTATTTTCCTTTTTGTATTCCTCTTCGCAATCAACAAATTTTCATCAGACAACAGATGAAAATGTGTATTTTTTCAATTCAAAAGTGTTTTTAGCCTCCTTAGTGTTATTAACATTTCTCTGAGGAATATACTGAGATTAAATTTATTTAATGTGAGGATTTTGGCACAGAAGCAAAAATTCTAGTATGAGGGGAAAAATTCTACATGGATGCAATGTCTATTCCAACAGCCCAAAACAACTGGAAGAGATAGTTGTAATTAGCACACTATTCCACTCTTTCCGTGAGATAATAAAGATAGCCTGCTGGTAGTGATTTTAAGAGATTGTATGCTTTTAAGGAACAGTAAACAGAGAAGCCTTTTAAAATGTTGTGGGTTTCTCAGAGTAAGGAACAGTTTTAGGAACTGAATCAGCCCTCCAAAGATACCATTTCTACAACACAGAGCTATTTAGGCTCTATATAAATAACCAATTTCAGATCAGGCAATTTACAAACCATGCCGCAGGTGTTGTCAGATGCTACTGGTGTGGTTCTCTGCTCTGTTCAGTGATTATATCAGTCGGCTGCGTGCGTGTGTTTCCTCTGTGTACTGCCCCGGCTCTGCAGATCACTGGCACAGCAGACCCCCAAGAGAACCCCCAAAGACCACAGACTCTAGCTTACAAAGGCACCCGGCCAGGTTTATCGTTGAAAAGAAACACAGTCTCTAGCTCGCCGGATTAGATATCGACGGGTCTGCTAGTACATATGTGCTCCCTGACAATGGACACAGCTCAGTCAGTGGCGGGACTTACCACTCCCCCCTAGGCTGGACAAAAATGTCCACTCAGGGATGCGTTCTTATACACAGATACAAACCAGTTACACATAATTAAATGTACTGAGGTACAGCCCCTCTATTAGGGGGTTGCCTTTCTCATGGGTTGGTTGGTTGCTTTCTCAGAGGTTGGTTCGAACAAATCTATCCATCATACTGTCTATCCATCGTATTGTCCTTTCATATTGTCTATTAATCATTGTCTATCCATTATATTGTCCTTTTCTATTGTCTTTAGGCTGGGTTTGCCTGTTCCTTGTTTTCTGTGTGGGATGTGTTCATACCCAGCTGTTCTGGTGCCACTCTGGCACATGTTCATCTTATTAGTGACACATTAATATGTGCTTTTAGCAGCCCTCTTCTTGCCAGCTTCTGTGAGTGGGACCTGCCTCTGGCTCACAGCCCAGCTTTGCTTAACCATGTCTTGACTATTACTCTAGTTCAGGCCTCAGGCCTCATACTGGGACTCTGATACAAGATTTTATCTTTCAGGGCCTCATCTTACTACAGCAGGCACGTAACAAAACTGTTTTAAAGTTCTTTGAGAGAGCAACCTCCATTATAGGTCTCACAATCACAACTCCTCTCTTAAGACTGAGGTCAAAAGTGCAAAGACTTTCCAAAATATAAATAAAGGAGGCTTAGAAAGAGGTGTGATCTGGCATTAATGTGCATGCAGTTAGACTCACATACTTAATCAGTAATGGAGTTTTCAAAAACTCATCTGCCCAGCAGGAAGTAAGGATCTCTGTACAGGAACACCTTGTTATTCAGTGGGCTCCATTCTTCAGGGAAAGAAATCTCCCAAGAACTGATGAAATTTTAAGGCTCAGGAATAGAAAACCAGTTTTGTCCCATACAGATGGACAATCAGATGGTACCTGGTGAAAGACAAAGATCTTTGAGCCAAAGGCTTTAATCTCTGTTCCTATATTTGATGACTCCTTTTGTCTAAACCAAGAACTTTTCACCTGACGCCTTACCAGACAGCCTCAGAAAAAAAGAGTCTCTCCTCTGCAGTATCATTGTCAGATGGCTCACATTGCTTTAGGATGCTGGTCAGCAAGGAATAAGGTGCAACCTCTCTGAGTTTTCACTCTGACCTTTTTACTTTTCCACTTGACCTTTCATGCTGAGCCCATCCTGATAAACCTTACTCAGTAGCCCCAGTTGGGCCAGCTAACATATTGTCTCCCTTTCCTGTCTCCTCCTCTCTCAGGAGGATTCTGAACTAAGGGTGGGATCCACAAAAGCACCTAAGTTCTGTTTTTAGGTACCCATGCCATTGTGATCCACAAAACCTCTGCTCAGCTGCCACCTAGCAGCTTGGGTGTCCAAATGCACTTAAGTTTCTATGTATTTTTTTCCCTTGGGCACATGCAGTGCAGCCTTTGTCTAGGTTTCTGGATGCCTATCTCCTGCCTAAGCCCCAGAGCTATTCACAACCTGGGAAAGATGGATTTTAAGCTGCCTAAATCATGTCCAGGGGCCAAATCTGGTAGGCAGCCTCTGAACATACCTATTGGATTAGGGCTATCAGCCAAATTCACACACCACCACCTGGAGGGGCGGGGGAAGAACCTCCTTTATAACCTTTAGCCCAGCGGTTAGTGTATTCACAGAGGATGTGGGAAAGCCCAAGATCAAGACTGCCCTGCTCCGCCACTCACTCCCCAGCTATTTTGTTTCAGGCCCTACAAGCATCTTAAGCAGCAGAGAAGCTTGGTTCACGTCTCCTTGTAGCCTGGACATAGGTACCTAAATCTAAGAAAAGAGAGGGGCTTGCTCCACACTCCTCTGGCTGGCATCTCCCATTGATTACCTTAGGCAGCTCACCTCTTAGTGTGCTGATTTGGTGGATTTCAGTTTAAGGTGCCTGTCTCTCCCAATGCAATGTATAGTGAGCCTAGATGCCTAACTCAGGCTTTATGGATCGCAGTGCTGTTCCTGTGATTTTCTAGGTGCAGTGATGCTCAGCATTGAAATGCCTAAGCCTCTTCATGGATCCTACCTAGTCCTGGGGGAATTCTGCACTACTGCATGTGTGCATAATTAATGAGCCATGCATATTTTTATTTTTTTTTTGGTGCAGAAAAAAACTTCTACTGAAATGTGGCTGTATTTCTGCATTTGACCCATCAGAGGGCGCTGTGGTGCAAGAACAGCAGTACCTCCAGCAGAAAATAAGTTCTGCAGTTCCGCATTTTGCCTACCAGAGGGTGCTCTGGCAATAGAACACAGCAGCAACTCCTGGCCCGCTAGAGAAGAGAAAGAACCTGACAGGGGCAGCCCCAAGCATGGCAGGCAGGCTGCCTTCAGCAGCTTGCCTGCAGCAGGTCCCAAGTCCCGCAGATTCGGCGGCATGCCTGTGGGAGGTCCGCTGAAGCCAAGGGACTAGCGGATCCTCCGCAGGCATGCTGCCAAAGGCAATCTGCCTGCTGCCCTCGTGGCTACCAACAGAGCGCCCCCGGTGGCTTGCTGCCCCAAGCCCGTGCTTGGCGTGCTGGTGCCTGGAGCCGCCCCTGGAGCCTGACTTCTTTGCAGCGACTGTCAGACCAGGTCAGAAGACAGAGGCTATGGGGAGACAGACAGCATAGAATGCTTGGGAGTCAGACAGGAGCTCATAAAGGCTAATGGGGGAGCACAGACGGGGCAGAGGCTGAATGGGAGTGGAGGCACAGGGCCACAGTGGGGATGGAGGTGCAAGGCCACATGGTGATGGGGGAAGGGTGCAGAGCTACATAGGGACAGAGGGAAGCTGAGTGGGGGCACAGAGACACATGGGGACAGAGGGTGGCTGGGCAGGGTCACAGAGCCACATTGGAACAGGGGAAGGGGGTGCAGGACCACATAGAGATGGGCGAGTGGGTGTCTGAGGGAGGGTGGAGGGACACGTGGACAGAGAACGCAAGGACACAAGGGGGTGCAGGAACACATGGGGATGGGGGCAAATGTGCCTGATTGAATGGGAGAGTCTGGGGGTCAGCCAGGGTCTGCATGGAGGAAGCTCCCTAACAATCCCCCCCAAAAAAACTGTTCTATTCTTTTCCCACCCCTACTCAACAATGCTCCAATTTCACACCCAGGCTCCTTCCCAGCTATTTACTTCCCTCTCCCTCAGCTCCTCCATTACCCCTGACTCCCCCAAGCCTTTGCACTGCTTCTGAGAGATGCCAGAAATATGGTTTTGTATTGTAGTTTAAATAAATTATTACTCATAGTTCTATATGAACATGCCCAATAAGGAATCTATTTGTCCAAAAAAAAAATTCAAATCTGTCCTTATTTTTGCTTGAGAGATGGCAACCCTAAGTTTGTGGTTCATAGAACAAAATATTAAGGCTTTTCAGGCTAATTTAAACCAACCTGGTGTAAGTTTGTCCTTTCTGGGAGTGAGTGCATTTTTTATTTTTTATTTTTTTTTGGTAAATGTATGAATGTGCAACAGTAAGTTAGAAATGTCAATTGCAAGAGAAATTTAATCAAATACAGAGAGTGAAATTACATGTGACAGATTAGTACTTTGCAGGCTTTAGAAGTTGTGCATGAGGTGTTAGCTACAAAAGAAGTTGTTTCAAACCTGAGTAGTAAATATAGCGAGGAAAGTTAAGAGAGTTGACTTCTGAATCTCGTTGGTTTGCAGACAGATGCTGTGCATACTGGATGACTACTGCCATAATATAGGAAAATAAATACATTTATGAAAAACTAAACTGTGGAGTCAAGGGTAGAAACAAAATTGATGATTGATACAGGTGAGCTGAAGACCCAGATGTTACCACCCCACTGAGACACAAACCAGAATGGAAGAGCAATGTTGGAAGGACTCTCACACAAAAAAAATTGCAAGTGATTGCAGTGGAAGATGCGGAAGATAGTGCATTGTCTTTCTCCAAATCAACAAAATCCACAAATGCCTTTCCCATAGTAATCAAAAGCTTTCTAAGTCATTTACCTTTAATTGACAACTTCACTGATGTATCTGGGAATCTGTTAAACTAGTTTGTCAGTTTCCTGTTCTCATTGGAGGTCAATTCTGCAAGATATTGAGCATTCTGGCCCCTGTCCAGCCCCCTTGACTTCAAGAGAATTAATTACTTGTTTTAAATGCATTCCTGGAGCAAGGGCAGAGTGCTCAGCACCTTGCATGAATGAGCCTCAGCTGAGCATAATCCCTAGAATCATATTTCTGAAGTTAATACTCCTAATTACAAGTTAGGGTTCTCCACCAGCAACTGAATCTATATGGAGAGATTCCAGCACCTGCTCTCAACCCAGTGAAACTCCAAGAGGCATTACATGTGCACAAGGATTACTCTACACAGATCTGATTGCAGGATTAAGGCCTTAAAATGTACTATTCACAAATATCCTTCAAATTCGCTTTCCTATCAAACACTGTTACCAATAAGTTCATTCTCTAGAATATTTGTGGAAAGCAAACTGTAAGGGCAAACTTATTTAAAATTTCAAACTAACATTCATGAAAAATCCCTGTCGTGTTTGCTCACTTCTGCATATAGTAAAACACAAAAACCATGAATATTCTTACAACCAAGTACATATTTTCTAACAGTTACACCTGGGGGAATTCTGTGCCAAAAATTTAAAAATTCTGCATACAATATTTTAAAATTCTGCATACTTTATTTATCAAATAAGACAATATATTCATGCCTGTGTCAATTATTTTGGTAATTTATTTCAAAATACCGATGAGCAAGTATGTCTGTAACAATAGAGACAACAAAAAAAGATTCCCCCAGAAGTAGAGAGTTAAAGGAATGCCAGCACCCACATGAATCCTCACTGCAGGACCAAGGTCTATGTTACCCAAACATAGGAGAGATGGGGAGAAGGCAGAGACAGATTAATCAGTTGAGAGAATGCATTAGCTTATTGGGGTCTGTCCCGAGTCTCTTCCCAGGGTAAGATGAGGGGGCACCCTGCTTCTCTGAGGGCAAATGGACCCCAAGACTGACTTAGCTGCTCCTAGTCCTCCATCCTTCTTTAGCTCTCCCTCCTTCAGGCTCCTTGCCCCAATGATTGTTCCCCCTTAGCTCATCCTCCCACACTCATTGCCCCCTCCCTCAGGACACAGCCCTATGCCCTCACCTCTCCCTTCCCCTGGAGATTGACTTCCCTTTCCCATCCACTGGCCCCCAGGCTCCAACATCCCTCGCACCTCTGGTGACCCTCTTATCCCCCCAGCACCACTGGAGACCCTCTGGTCCCCCCTCCTATGCTGACTGACCCTTTCCTTGCCTGCCCCACTCCAAGAAGCCCTAGCGCAGTGGGGAGCACAGGCCATTGACTGCACACAGGGGGGAATCACCCTGCAGCCCCCACCCACCCCAGACACGGTCTCGGTAGCGAGGCTACACCCAACCCTGACACAATGCAAGGGCCAGGTCTGCTCCACAACTGCTCCAGAAACACCCCAGGGCCAGGCATATTGTAATAGCGGACAAGAGGGACAGAGTCTCGCACACATGCCCAGCTCTGTCCCCTCAGCTGTGGATGGTGATTTAAGTCTCCCCAGGCTGCTTCTGACAGCTGAATCAACATGCTCATTTGGGACCATTGCCGGGGAGGGGCATGTGACACCTTTCACAGCTTCCCTCTGCTTCTACATCAGAATCTATTATTCTGTGGGGAAACAAAAAACAAATATTCTGGGGGACATGAATTCTGCATACGCACAGTGGCTCAGAATTCCCCCAGGAGTAACCAGTGAACTTAACACCTTTGTGGTTGCAGCTGCTGTGCTGAATGGGAACTCGTTGGTGATCCACTGGAATGTCTTTGCTTTGGAGTGACTTAGCTAGTAGGCGTGGAAGTAATATCTATTTCCCTCATAGCCAGGACAGGTCGGGATGGTGTCCCTAGCCTCTGTTTACCAGAAGCTGGGAATGGGTGACAGGGGATGGCTCACTTGATGATTACCTGTTCTGTTCATTCCCTTTGAAGCACCTGGCATTGGCCATTGTTGGAAGATAGGATATTGGGCTAGATGGACCTTTGGTCTGACGCAGTATGGCCGTTCTTATGTAAAGAGAAAAATCTTAAGGCTTTTATTTTTTGCTATTCCCTCCCACCCCTACTTAAATTGTGAATCATCCTGTAAAAGAATTTGTAGAGACTTTAGTCAATAGGAGCATTCATTTTATTTCTCATCTGAATTCCATTGGATGTCAGTCACAGCAACAGGGCCCCTTTGAAGCTGTTGCATAGCTAAAGAAATAAATATAAAAGAAAATTTCAAACAGCCAACATTTTTTCACCCTGCTTGGAGCAAAGTTTTGAAGACTTTAAAAGCTGGTTCCAATCAGGAGAAAAAAAAAGTAATGTTTGAAATTCTCTCCTTCAAGCAGCTTGGTTTCCTCCTGAGCTGTGGCAGTTTCAAAGGGAGGTGCTGATTCTGACTGAGTGACAGCTGCTCTGACTCAAACTGAAAGTAAAATGAAAGTTTTCCTCTGACCGAGTCCCAAGCCCCCTAGTGTTTCAGAAACATTTAAAAATAAATTCTTAGAGAAAACTTTAAGACAGAAGCAAGTCAGTAAATGAACATCCATAAAAACTGAAACATGATGAGAATAGTGCAGTTATAAACAAGCTCAGACATTGGAGGGAATATGTAGTTAAATTAAAAAAAATCTTAGTTCTACCCTTTATCACAGCTCAATATCAACGTTAGACATGGTCAAACCATTAATTATGAATTAGAGACCTTTATTCTGCTTGCAGTTCACAATTTAATCACCATTTCTGCAAGGTACTCGATATGTGTAATTATTCACTGAATAATTATTGGGAGTAAGTTTCAGTCTAGGAGATGTTCACTAATGTTGACCACATGTGCCTCATTATTTGCAGCTTTGATATTGTTTGTTTCCTGATTGGAGTGAAACTCTTAAAAACAGGAGAATGACAAACAAATGGCAAAGAGCAATCAACTAATAGAGAAAGACAAGACTCCTATTCATCCAAAACTATTCTTTTTCACATGCTAATATTGGAGTTCCTATGAAGAACAGCCACTCTCCAAATTTTTAGGTCACTAAACACTTTCCCCTGAATGTCTGCAAAAAGCTGTAAAAAACCAAACCCGCAATAACTACACACACACACACACACACACACACACACACACACACACACACACACAAAGTGGCATGAACAAGATCAAATTGATCTGGATCTTCATTCATAAAGAACTAAATATTTGTGAACACTTGTTTTGCAATAATTCTCCAGCTCTACTCAACACATAGATCAGAAACTTGCTTACACCAATGCACCCTGCCAAATATATATATCCAATATTAGCCATGACCCTGAGGAACAACACTCACCATATATGGCACGCAGACCTGTGCACAGACCATCTTCCAGTTCATCATCCTATTATAGATGAGAGACATGTACACTTTGCCTCTTACTCGCATATACAGACCAGAGAGTTGACCCTTCATTCTCTTCCAACTTCCTGTTTTTGTCAACATATACAACATATCACTTCAGACCTTCTGTACACAATCCAGAAAAAGAGTTCCTTCCCCATGGTAACATTTCATTATAAGATCTGTCTATCCTCCTTGGCTTCCCTCTGTGGGCTAGTAACCTCCCCATCCATATTCACTAGCTCAAAGTGAGTCAAAGAAAAAAAAATCAGGTTGCAACAGTTATGCTCACTATCTTATATGTTGCTCAGACACACTGTAACTAGATACTGTACAATAATTAAAAACATGCAGAGTTCAAAACTCAAACAGTCCCAGCCCTTCATAAAAGCTCATGTATCCTAGAATAAGCAACCAAAACATAAAACAGAAAGAAAAAGCAAGAAAGTTTAAACAACTAATTGAACAAAAAAGCTTTGCTGTGTGATATGAAACTCATCAAACCGAGGTGGGATGAACAATCAGGTGGGATATTTCCAAAGGTGGCTTCAGCTGAAGATCCCATCTCAGCAATATCTGAAAAGCAGGACTAAGACACCGATAGCTTCAGTAGACTTCAACTCTTGTGGACCTTCGGCATATTATAGAGCTCATTAAATAAACTGAATTTAAAATTAAGTAGTTGAAACATATTTTGTTGCATGTTTTTGCCTAGGTCTGTACAACACTGCTGAAAGAATTAGGTAGCTTTGAAAATCTCAGCCTTGAGGGATCTGGAAGTCACATTCTCATTCATTTTAATTGGAATTGAGTGTCCAAGTCCCTCAGGCAAGTTTGCAAATCTCATTCTAAAAACACTGGAATATTCTGCTCTTCTGAAGTATAAAACTGCAAGATACCATGTTTGCTGCTGGTACGTGCTGGTTTTCATGTTAGTTCTGAATGAGATCTTAATATCTATAAGAGCAGATGGTGTAGTTCATGTTACTCAAACCAACTGAAAAAGAAAAGTTTTTCCCTGATATTTCTGGGATTACATAGTGCACTCTGAGGAACTGAATCTAGAAGTGACAGGTCAGGAAAGCCAACAGGAGAGCTCTACATCAATAGAAGCTGATAAATCAGAAGGGATGTAAGGGAAGCAGAAAGTAGTTTAAAACATGTGGATGCATCTACTGGGAAATCTTTATAATAGAACACTGGCTTTATGGTGCCTTGTAAATGCATAACAGAACAGCTCCACAGGAAATGAGAAGAAATAAAAAGTACAGCTGAGTAATATGGAAAATAACTCACAGTTATCCCTGAGTATTTGGCATATCCAGATGAAGATAATGGTCATTTATATCAAATAATTCTACATAGTTTGCTGCTTCCTCTTCCAATTTTGCCGTCAGCTAGCCCATGCTATAGGACTGGCTTCAACAGGTAGTTGAGGGTAAAATTTAGCTATTAGAATTCATTCCATTATCCAAGAAAACTGAAGAATACAGAATTCTCATCTAGAGGGAAGGAAGACATTGCACAGAGTTCTTTATCGGTTGAAACAGGCCACTTGAAGTTTAACCCCCTGAAGTTTATTTCTTCCATTCACTCACTTTATAGCTTTTCTCCATTAACCTGTCTGTCTATGCCTCATGTATACAATAAGTATAATAGTTCTTCTCATTCCTACTGGAATGTTGCAAGTATTAAGATAAAATGTATACAGGGCTTTGTGTCTGCCACAAGAAAAGCAATACCTGTTTAATTCACAGGACTGCTCTGTCCAAGTAGCTGAATTGCTTCCAGCCTAACTTCCCATATTTTCTGATCCACTGGTGACCCATGAACAACAGTCCCACCAGGCACATGGGCCCCCTGATTCCAGGTCCACTGATCAGGATATAATACCTAGTTAAGTGAAAAGTACTATTATCCTAGATTTTGCTGATTGTTAAAAAGATCATTCAAATAGTATGCTCAACGGTTTATCCTGCATACAATATTACCAGTAAGGTCAACTCCTAATGTAGACCAAATTCCTTGGATTCACACTTGGCTGATCCATTCTGTAGTTAAGTGCTGAAGAATGCTGTTACTGCTCCCAAGGACTCAGTCAGCAGCAAAAGTCTTTGCTGTCCCTAGGCCACACAAAATATTAAGGCAAAGTACCCCAACAGTTTACATAAATATTTAATGCCTAGTACACTAGCAACTGCTTTGCCAAGTTCATATACCAAACAGTAAACGTGTAAACATCTACTTTAATACATGGCCTAACTGTAATTTACAGCCTCTGGTTCAGGCCTCAAATTTTGCACCAAATAGTGCTCAAGGCTCTTTCTCAACTGTGCATTCAATGTAAGCCAAGCTGTGACAAGAGAACATAAGTATGGAGTCTTCTCTGGTTGAATATCAACACATTGTGCTCATTGAGGCTCTCTACAGATGCTCATGGATTTTCAGGCTTTAACATTTGATTTGAACCTATTACTTTGTTGATATACAAAAGCTTATAGTGAAACATTCAGTCTATTATTGGTTGAGAATGTCAGTGCCTCCAAGCTACGGTTGTTAAGCCCATGTTAAAAAATAAATAAATAAATAAATAATCAAGTCTTGCCCTTGACAGACTTCAGCATCCACTCCTTGAACTCTCTTTTCTGGGAGCAGCTGTAGCAATATCTAGAATCTTCTCAGTTCCTCAAAACTATCAGGGATCAAGAAGAATATCATTTTCTGGCAATGGACAAAGATAAAACTTATTTTAGATTAGTCAGTTGCCCTTGATACTGGTTTTCACGGGGTGTTGCTGTCATGACGGCAGACTGTAGCAAGGACAGATGGAGTTACAATGGAGTGTCCCTGGGTGCTATAACCAGTATTATTAGGCAATCTCCCTTCTGCTATGAGAGCTCTGTGGTTTCCTATATTAAATTATCCTTCCTCCCTTCCTGTTCAATGTATAGGTGAGTCAATTAAGGGAGCTAGTAACAGGTGTTGCAGTCAGTGTGAAATATAATAATCAGGACCAGAGATCTGTCTGCATCTCAGACTCAGGGTATATCTATGCTACAATCAGAGGGCATGATTGTGCAGTTTGTGGAGATGTAATTCAGCTAGCTAGATCACTGCTGGTAGCAGTGAAGATGTTGTAGGAGTAAGATTTTATATTTGTATTAGAGGTTATAATGACTGATGGTTATAATAACGTAGTATGTGTTAAATGTATTAATGTTTTATTTGATCATCCTTCCAGTCACCCTTTTTGATTTCAAGGTAAGGACTGACCAGGACAATCCTTATGATTGATTATGGTAACCCTTTTGTTTTAGGATAAGTTATCATGTCTACTATGGTTTCCTATATGTATTATAAATTAAGCACTCTAGTTAACTATACATTTTTTTGTTTTAAGGCTTAATAATAAAGAGACAGGATTTGTATTGTGTCTATGTTAATAAGATTAGAGGAATGTTAAAGGCCCGGGCCACAATGTGAACTGTTTTGATTACAAGATTTAGTAAGGTTTAATTTACAATGCCTTTTTTGCTCAACATAAAAAATGCTGTATACTTTTGAATGTCTCTGTAAAAGACTGTTTGTGTAAATGAGGAATGTATGCATCAGGAAAAGATAAGGTGTGAAGGCCATTGTTACAGTCAGGTGGTCAAGGAAGAAGGAGTAAAGAGACTTAATGACACCAGAGAACCATCAACACACATCCATAATTAAGGAAGGGTACATTGACGACCCTGAGGTGGAGGCTGGCACCCCTAAAGACAAGACAATTGATTAAATCGAAACCAGGACAGGATGACTCTCTCGGAGGTGTTTTGGAATGTTAACATCGAACGATAACACCAATTAAGGAGTAACCAGTCAAACTGACAAAGCAAAATCCATAGACTTTAATGAAGTGAAAGGACTATAAGAACAGAGTGCTTTGCCATGGAGCTTTGGGTTCATCTTGCCAGGACTCCAGGAGCATCGGATCGTGACCGAAAGAGCCCGGCTCCCCTCTGCAACCAATCTGGCTGGCCACTAGATTGATCCAGACTAAATATCAACTGGCAGAACTGTGTGTATGGTGTGTGTGCATGTGTGTGTGACTGAAAAGCGTATGCTAACTGCTGTATTCTCAACAAATGTGGCATATTGCCTTTTTCTCTGAAAAAGATCCTGGGTGTTTCTTATAAGCATAACAGTGTGGCAACACATGCTTCAGCACAGGCCATACAAGCTTGGCCAGAATCCTGGGTAATGACTTCATTCAGCTAGTCACCCGGACACAGCTTCACTGTTCTGGTAGGTCTACATGTGCTGCAATCACACCTTGTGATTGCATGTTAGACATACATTCAGATCAAATAACCAGTCAGTTTCTTCAGCGTCTGCCAGAGACTTCAGATGAAAGGATAGTTAGCTGGGTGAAGCTCAAGCCATAAAACACATAAGGTGATATCTTTCAAGTTGGAGGAAGCACTAGAGAAGACAACAGAAGTAACAGCATAATGTTTGGCTGCCTCTTGTTACTAAGTTTAACACTGCAAATTGTGTTAGAGCCTTGACTGCTTCTGGCTGGTCAAGAAAGTAGCATTAGCCAAAATGTTTTCCTCCACTCCCACGTCATCTGGCTGGAAGTTTGTGGCATTCTTTAAAGATACAGACCTCTCCCTAGTCACCAGTGCCTTTTACACTCCAAATCAGATCACTGCAATCCACTTTGCCTGGGGCTATATTTGAAGATCATATGATCACTTCAGTTAGTGCTGTCCTCATGGATCTACTTATTACACATGCATGATAGTCTCCAAAGGCTCCCAATTTTTTTCAGTACACAATTCGGGGTGTTGGTTTTGATCTTTAAAAGATGAAAACTTTTCAAATGTAAAGCAATAGACTTTAAATGACTGCATAGTTCTGTACTTCAAATATTGTCCTTTCGTCTGTGCAGTGAAGCCCTGTATGTAAAAAAAGTTCCATGTTATTGACTATAGATCAAACTCATTTGGACATTTAAATCAAAGCAATCCAGTACAGTCCTCTACAACACAGAAGAAAAACCTACTCTCCTTACTCCCAAATATATAGAAACACACTTTGTTGAGATCAGCTACTACTAGAAGTCTCTTCAGATAAAAGCTGAAAGTATTCCCTGCACAATGGATTGAAATCACTTGCTGTTGAATGCACCACACGTATACACACAGAGTGTTGTGAACAAATACAAGATTTTACTTTCCAGGATTGCTCATCTCTTGACCTTTGTGGTCATAAACATTCAATCATAAGGGGAAAATAGAAAAGAAATATGAGCATTTTGAATGGTTCTGCTATGCTTCATCAGTGACATCAAAGTATAACTCATTATATTAATTTATTTTTCATTTACTGTTTGTCATAAGCTTATGATCTGCAGCTAACTTTATGCAGCTGAAAGCAGCAGAAACAGAGACCTTGTCAATAGAGCCTGCCATCTCTCACAAGAGACATATACACCTTTATCAGCTGCATGTGGCTTTGATTCAAGTGATATCAGTTGAAATACAATGATATGCAGAAGCAGCAAAATGGCATTTTCGGTTCCATAGCAAACAAAGCTACATCTCAAGACATTCCAAGATCTGATTATTGTTGAGTGCAACCTTCCCAGTTTTTAATATCTTCCAAAACTTCCAGGAGATAGGCTGGCTAGAACCAAAGCATTAAACTTTGAATAAAAATAGTTAGAGAGAAAATAAGTTTACCTTCATAAAAAGTGCATTAATGGCTACTCATAGATAGCGCAGAGGTGTTGGGGAGTACCCACTACACAGATGGTGAAGGGGTTACTGTGGGCCTGAGAGGCCAGTTGTGCTATCTGGCTGCACCTTAATTACAGATAAAGTCCAGCTGGGGAGGGGCAAGGTGGTGATTAGGAAGACAGAACATTTAAAGCAAAAGGGGACTGGCTGAGCAGATCAGGCTATAGAGGCTTGGAGAGGCTGAAACTGGGTCTCGGAACTCAGGGGTGGCTTGGCCTGGTGGCCAGACGAACAGAGTGGGAAATAGAGGAAAAGGTTGGAAGTTATGTTGGAAAGTAAGGAAGAAGCATCAAGGAATGAGCAATGGCTTCAGATTAGAAAAGAATCAAAAAAAGAACAAATATCTGTATATGAGGAAGAGGGAGCAGACAGGGATGGAAAAAAGAGTAAGGAAAAGGATTGATATCTTATAATTGTCAAATCACTCGCTGAAGATGTAAAGATAGATGTTAATCCCTTGAAAAACAGCAGAATGGACTAGGCAAAGTATCAGAGTTATTAAGAACTAAAAGAATCCAGGGTGGAGATTTATTAGTAAAATGTTTAATTCAGTGAATGGAATATTTTCATGATCAGATCTGGGAATTGCAACAAGCAATATCACAAGTAAATGCAGCTGGGAAATCTAGAAAGAAGATGGAATGGGCAGTGAACATTTCCCTATGCTAATTACATATCAAGGCCAAGGTAATGCTGAAAACACTGAAGGAATCCCTACCTGGAATCCCTACCTTAGAAAAGCAAAGTGGGGACTTTAAAAGTAAGTGTGCTGAGTATCTAAGTAACAATTGTAGAAGTGATAATCTAGAGGAATTTCATGATAATATAATCAAGGGAATTGTAACAGCAGCCAACCTAGCTATATGTAAGACATCAAATTGTCACAAACTCAGAAATACAATTCCCTGATGGAATTAAAATTGTAAAGCAGCAATTAAGAATTAAAGAAGGCATCAAACAAGCAGAAAGTACAATGAATAGCAAGGACTTAATGAACTATAAAAGTTGTAAAGCATTGGCACAAAGAATTATTAAAAAGGCAAAGAAACATGAGTCGGCACCACCATGTTGCGTGACAGACACTTGACAAAATTACTGTACTTAGTGACGGATATTAGGGGATCGGGGGAGATTTAATGTCATTCAGTCATTCAATTTTTTGAAAAATTACCACAGACCTCAGAATTTTTACCACGGGCACTTGTGTCCGTGTACAGATACATTGCTGACCCCTTCAAAGAAAGAGTTGGAGAAAGTACTATGTGGTACAAAGTACAAAGTGGTTTCAGGAAAGGAAGTTGCACAGTGAATCATACTGTAAGATTACAAACAAAAATACAAAAAAACATGAGGAACAGAGAGTTCATGGCAGCTGTCTTTTTGGACATTGAAAAAACATATGGCTTGCTATGAAGAAAAGGCTTGCAGTATAAATGAGCTTCAATTGGAATAAGAGGGGGAATGTTCTGGTCGATAAGACTTCTTAAGTGATGGACCCATACACTTCAGTGTAGGGGCAGCTTTGGTGAATATTTATAAATCTGCTAATGGGACTCAACAGGGGAGTGTTATCAGCCCAACCCGGTTCTACACTATGATTAATGATCTCTCAGAGAGTTTACGGGCAGGACTAGGTACTACCCTATTTGCAGATGACCATGCTATGTGATCCAAATATAGAAGCTCTTCCAAACAACTGCTTCAGCTGTCTTATAAGGAACCTGCTGCTTATGATTTCCTCCCCATGCCAGTTGTCTCTGGTTAGCTCATTCAGCAAGCCTGCTCCAGGCTTCAAGTCTCCTGCAGGTAGTGTTCTCACTCCCTCTTACTCTCTTTGATCTCTCAAACTCACACACATCCCCGCCACACTCCTTGAGAGGGCATTCACCAAGTGACTCACCTTCTTCATCCATCCTGGACAGAAAGTCTGCATTCTGTTGGTTTCTGCAGGGATGATGTATATTGAAACAAGAGGTCTATAAGGCAAAGTACAAGTGGGTAACCCAGGCATTTTTATCTTTCATTGTCTGGAGCCATATTGCATGATCAGTAATGAGAAGAAAGGGAGTCCCAAATAAATAATATCACAAGGCTTTCCCTGTCCAGTGTATGGTTAGATGCTCCTTCTCAAGGATCATATAGTGGGTTTCATGTTTCAGAGAGGGATAGCTCAGTGGTTTGAGCATTGGCCTGCTAAACCCAAGGTTATGAGTTCAATCCTTGTGGGGGCCATTTAGGGAACTAGAGTAAAAATTGGTCCTGCTAATGAAGGCAGGGGGCTGGACTCAATGACCTTTCAAGGTCCCTTCCAGTTCTAGGAGATTGGTATATCTCCTATTATTATTAGCTTCCTACTCATATACAGAATAGGGTTTTCCAGACCATGGATTGTCTGGGACAGTACCTGGTCCTGGTTTGAGGTGTTCATGTGTAAAATAAGTTCTTGTGAAAAATCTTGGCTACACAGTTCAGGTTAGTTATAAAGAATCCTTTTAATTTATTGGAATGCTTAGTCACACTGGGGAGACATTGACCTGATTAAAGGCTGTTTTCTTAACAAGATCAATAAGCTGCTAGAAAGGCAAACTTGGGCACAAATCAACCTTGTGAGCCCAAGAAATGCCTATATTTCCTCTTTTGTTTTCATGATGGGTATGTTGTCTTGGGCATCCACGTTGCTGATCAAGGGTTACATTTTACCATTCCCCACCAGCTACTGTAAATATGTGGTCTCCTACTTCTCTAACGTATATTTATATGGCTTCATGGTTAAATTGACATTCTGTAGGGCCTGAAGGATTGCAGCTATGCCCCAGAGTGGGTTGGCCAATCCTGGCTGTAAATTACCATGTCAACCAGATAGGCCACCACCACACAGGGTTTATGCAGCCACAACACCTGGTCCATTAGTCTTTGAAAGGTGGTCAGGGTGCTTTGTAAATCAAAGGGTGTATTAACAAACTGAAAAAGGACTATGTGGGTCAAGGAGGTTGTTTCGGCATGGGAATTGGGGGAGAGTGGGATCTGTCAATAGCCCTTAGTTAAGTCTAGTGCAGAGATATATTGGGCCTGGCTGAGCCAATCGAGCTGGTCATTAACTCAGGGCATTGGATAAGCATCAGAGTTCTGATTGATTTGGTGGAAGTCTATGCAGAATTACACAATCCCATATGATTTAGGGACAAGGATCACCGGTCTACACCAGGAACCTCACAGTTCCTCAGTCACGCCTAGTATTAACATGTCTGGGACCTCTTTGTATTAACTGAGACTTCAACCGCTCCAGGATGGGATAGGACTTTTGACTGAACTGGAGCCCTTATTTTATATGAAACTGGTGGATCATGAGTGAGGTTTGTCCTGGAAATAGGGAAAATACATCTTGGTATCTCCGCATCAGAGTGTCTAATTTCTTTCTCTGTTGAATGGATCACCCACCCAAGTAGGACCCCTTTAATACCTATCTCAATAGGTTCCATGCAAAAAACCTCAAAACTGACCGAGCCTATCCTCTGAAGGACCCCATAGGGGCCCTGCCATTTGGCTCGGAATTTGCTCTCTGAGCTAGAGAGCAATTGGAGGACTTGGTCACCCTTATCCTGGATCCCTTATTATACTGCTGGGCCTGGCTATGTTGGGCCTAGAACAGGTTGGCCAAAATGAAATGACCAAAGTACTCCAGCATCTCCCTTATTTTCTTGATAAGGACATTCGATGAGCAGGTAGGCTGGGTACAGTACAACAGTAATTGAACCCTGTTTTTTGTCCCAACTAACTTTCTCAACTTTGACTTAACATTCTTATTAAAGTGTTCCACTAGGCCATCAGTCTGAAGATAATGGACAAATGTGGGACCACTCCAGACCTTGAAGAGGGTCCAGACTTGCTGAAGCACTTGAGAAAAAGTTTGTCCCCTGATCCATGATACTCTCCAAGGGGAGAACAACCCTGCAAAAGATTTGCCGTATCTCCTGTGCAAGGGTGGAATCAAAGATGTTCTCCAAGGGAATGGCCTCTGGGTACCTTATGGCATAGTCAACTAGCACTAAAATAAATGTGTGGTTCAGGGAACTTTTCCCAAGGGGGCCTACTATGTCAATGTCCACCCTTTCAAATAGAGGGGAGGGGAATTAAGGAAGCGCATCCCTTAGGTGCTACCTTCTGGCAATGGGCAAGATAGACAAAAATCTGCTACTTCCCAAAATATGCCCTGCCAAAAGAACCAGGCCAGTAGCCTTTCAAGCATCTTTGCCTTACCTAGATGTGCAGCCATTGGAATGGAGTGTGCTATTCTCAACATTTCTCATCAAGTGGGTTTTGGAACCAGGAGATAGATTCTGGGCTCTTCTACATGAGGCTGTTTCTCCATCCAATATGTAATGTCATTTCATAACTCAAAATGGGGAAATCATTGAGTGTCCCAGTGTGCCTTCCCCATTGATTGCAGATACCTGGCTAATACATTCTTAGAGGGTCTAATCTTCATGCTGGGTAGTGATAGTGTCATCAAGTGGATAGTAGTCCAGGGTGGACAGAGTCACCGTCTCTCAGGGTGAAGGTTGATAGGGAGCCCTTCTGGGAAGTCCCTTCCAGTGAGTCGTCTTCTTGGGACAGACTTCCTCCACCTCCCCTGAGAGCACCCTCAGCACAGACCTAAGACTGATTCAGCCCTTGAAAGCAGCCTGAGGTAAAATAGTCCCAGATTTGGACCTTAGCGTCCAAAATATGGGGGTTAGCATGAAAACCTCCAAGCTTAGTTACCAGCTTGGACCTGGTACTGCTGCCACCACCCAAAAAATTAGTGTTTTGGGGCACTCTGGTTCCCCCAAAAACCTTCCCTGGGGACCCCAAGACCCAAATCCCTTGAGTCTCACAACAAAGGGAAATAAACCTTTTCCCTTCCCCCCCCTCCAGGTGTTCCTGGAGAGATACACAGAAGCAACCTTGGTGAATCTAAACAGAGGGATTCCACCCTCCCCGTTCCCAACCTGGAGAACAGAATTACCGAGAGTCAATCTCTCTTCCCCCCTCACCCAGAGTGAATGCAAAGTCAGGCTAGTACATCTAACACACACAGGTTTCCCTCTGACTTCTTCCTCCCACCAATTCCCTGGTGAGTACAGACTCAATTTCCCTGAAGTTCCTCACTAAAGAAAAACTCCAACAGGTCTTAAAAGAAAGCTTTATATAAAAAAGAAAGAAAAATACATACAAATGGTCTCTCTGTATTAAGGTGACAAATACAGGGTCAATTGCTTAAAAGAAATATGAATAAACAGCCTTATTCAAAAGAACACAATTTGAAGCACTCCAGCAACTATAGACATGTAAATACAAAAGAAAAAAAAAACCATATAACTCACTATTTGATCTCTTTGTACTTACAACTGGGAAACAGAAGATTAGAAAAGCAGGAAATAGAAAAATCCTGCTCTAGCTGAGAGAGATTCAGGCAGAAGACAAAGAACCCAGACACAAACTTCCCTCCACCCAGAGTTGAAAAAAGTCTGGTTTCCTGATTGGTCCTCTGGTCAGGTGTTTCAGGATACTTTTTTTTTTTCAGGTGAAAGAGACATTAACCCTTAGCTATCTGTTTATGACAGGAGCCCTTCTGGGAAGTCCCTTCCAGTGAGTCATCTTCTTGGGACAGACTTCCTCCACCTCCCCTGAGAGCACCCTCAGCACAGACCTAAGACCAATTCAGCCCTTGAAAGCAGCCTGGGGTAAAAGGCACCAAGTTTCTATTCAGGAGGTGTTTCTAATCATGACCCAAGGTAACGGGCAAAGGAAGGTGTTTTGCTACCCATGACTGGAGATGCCACACCTGATTGCTACTTGTAAAATAATCAAGGTGATTGGGTAAATACACCTTTCCCGATGTATGCAGGAAAACTGAACCATTCAATCAGGTTCAAGAACCTTGGGTGGGAGCAAGTCTCAGAGGAGGAGTGTTTAGTCACAGCCAGTCCATTAACCGTTCTCCCTGGTGTGATCTTATCTTGATAGAGAACCAGGAAAGGTCTTAAGGCCTCCTTCTGCAGTGGGATTGAGGTCTTACCCCCTGTTGGACAAAGTGACACCCAAGATAATCAAACTCCAGCACGAGGTACACTCGCCTCATGTATCCCGGTAGCCTACAGCAATAACATTAGATTGAGACCTCTTGACTGGTTACAGAAGCCTTCCTTGGGGTCTGGAGCCTTCAAGCACTGGGCCCTAGAGATACCCAGGGAGATAGGAGTTATATCCCTGCAGGTGCCTCCTACCTCCACATGCTCCAAAACCAGGCCCAATTCCAACAAGCCTTGAATGACTTCAGGGGTGTGGGCTCTGAAACCAGCCCCAGCTCTAAACACTTGAGACTTCTGCTTCCAAAATCTCCTCATCATCTCTATGGCCTCTGCAATGGTTTCTGGGTTAAACCAACAGACTCAGACTTGTATGGCTACTGAGAGAACTTTAAAATATTGCTAAAACAATGCTGTCCATGAGGTAGACTTCCCAGAGTCAACTCTTCCAAACAATTGCTTCTGCTCTAAGGAGACAGCTGCTTGTGGTTTCCTCCCTGCACCAGTTAGCTCATTTACCAAGCCTGCTCCAGCCTTCAAGTTTCCTGCAGACAGCTCCTCACTCCCTTTTACTCCCATTGTGCTTTCACATCTCTGTAGGAGAAGCAACTGTGTTAGGAGCAGCAAAAGTGGAATGAAGGCATTTAATCTACTATCCCAGGGGAGTATGTATAATTCTGAGTGATATAATACATGTGCATGATTAGGAGACTAGAATGATAGAGTTAACAGGGTATGTGATAATGAGTGAAGAAAAAAATGTATGGCATTAGGGAAGAAGATGGAGTTTTTTTACATATATTTTTGTAAGAAACTAATGCTTTGGGATGTTAGCTGACCTCTAATTACACTTCCAACCCTTCACCCTTTGGGCTTGTCTTCACTGCAACTTTTCGCTTTACTTACTCCACTTGAGTTAGCCAATTGAGAGCACCCATACTGAAAAAATACTGGAGCTACACAGAATGATTGGATTAGTAGCTGAAGAATTATGTTAACCTGTTTCTGCATCCCCACATCATTTCAGCAGCACTAGAGTATCAACCCCTCCCCACCCCCGCACCCCGAAGGCTAGTAAGCTTTAGCTTAAAGCACCACTTAACAAAAGCAGAGACTGGTACGTATTAACAAGACTCTGTTTAGGGGCAAAATGCAAGTTATAGCATGAGCTAAAACTGCAGTGAAGACAATCCCAAAGGTTTTTTTGTTTGCAAATACAATGTGAATCATATTGAAATGTGGCAGGAGGAAAGGCACTATGCAAATATAAGTCAAATCTCATTGTAACCGTTCCCTCTTCCACTGTAGAGCAGATAGAGATCACTGAAAGGATGTGCCAATCAATGTGCAGCAGGTTATGTCTTCTTATTCTTTCCAGAGGAGTAAATCTCATGAAAGTATGTGCAGTTATGCACTCGTTCTCAAACTACTTCACATCTCAAAACAGATTAAAGATTAATAGCATAGTGCCCTCACATATGGATCATCAAGGATAGTAGGAAAAACAAAGTAAAGCTAACACCGTTTTAGTGAAAAAGAATATGTAAATTCGGCTGAGGTTCATTTTAATCATTGCCAGTCTCAAACTGAAGAAATGCTCCAGGATTAAAAGTTTTATAACTGCCACCTGAAGACCATTTAATGTATTGTTGTCGACAGTAGCAGCCATTGCTGTACTTTACTTGTACTACCACAAGCTGGAGCATTATGACCTGCCCAACAGTAGAGTTGTACAGCTACATTTGAGAAATTTCCAAGCGCCTCTACCCAATTTGTAAGGGCTGTTCACTGAAGGGTTGTTTGTGTGTCACTACGGAGTGACAAGAATCCCTTCCACTTCCTTCCTCAGATGAGCAACTGAGGATTCAGCTTTAGTGTGCCAGATGCCGTGGGCCTGATTCTACATTGCCTTCTACAATGTGCTGTAGGTACAAGTACACAAAGTGGATGTATAATGCTACCAGCATATATAAATGCTTTACAGCCAATTATCACCCATGAAAGTGACTACCCAAAGTGCAAGACAGTGAAGAATTCATTTCTGTATGCTCATATGTTGCTGCTAATCTATCTGCTATACATGGCACTTGCCAGTGGCTTTACTGAGAATGCATTAAAGTTGATTCATTAGAGCAATTAAGAAACCTCTTTGTTTTCCTTCCAGGCTTGTCTCTTTCATGCTGCAGAAGAGGCACTGAATGGTGATGCTGATGAAAATACTTATACCAACCCCTTCATTTCTGTTACCTAACTCAAGATTCCATCTTATTCAAGGAGTCTGCCAGGAAAAGTATGTTTTTGCACCAGTAGGATTAAGTGGATGCATCCTGTACATTACAATGATAAGGTGACAGTCTTCCTTTTTAGCTGTAAAATCTTTTTTAAAAATCCCAAGAATATGAAATATTAAACATTTAACAGTCCTACATCATGGCTATAACAGCACAGGGGAAAATAATTCTATAAGTATGGGCAGGCAGAGTTCTCACCAAATTGGATTGTGAGGAGGTGGAATTTGCCCCGACTCTCATTCACACTTATCTGAGAAGTAGTGGAGGGTTCACTCGACCAAACCCATGGATCACAGGAAAACTCCACCAGAGGCAACAACCACTTGCAACGATCCCAATGCCTCCTGGCCTCTTTGGTCATGTGGCAGAACAGTTCTTCAAGAAACCTTGTTCATATGAGCTCTGAGGTTGGTCCCAGTCCCCAGACTACTCACTGGGGAGAGATTTGCTTTATGGAAGGACATTGGTGGTGGGACAGTTGTGGGGAGGGGAGAACAGGAGAGTTTCACATGGATTAATCTCCTCCTCTGCCCCACAGTGCAGATCATCTTGCTTTTTGCAAAAGCAGAAGAGAAGGAGTATTTGGTCCTTTATTTTTGGAAGGAAGTGGTAAAGGATAATTTCAATGAATCTAGTGCTAAGAAGAGGAGACTGAATGTGACAGCTGAAAGAGAAGGCTGGGTTTCAGTTCAGAAGATAGGGCTATATTTTAATTTAATATGCCCATTTTGATTTGGATCCATGCAGGTAATATGGTTATTAATGTGAGCTCACACCAAACTGCTAAAGAAACTCTGAGGTGAACTTCAGGTAACCTTTCTACTGTTTTATTTAAAAAGACAAATGAAAGCTATAATGTTAAATTAGGCACATCTGCAAGAAGAGATAAGATTTGCAAGTGTAAGAGAATAATGCTGTACAGCACTTATATTTCAAATGGTGGGTTTCAGACCTATAAGTGAGGAAACTGTCTAGCACACCATTTAGAAGGGCCATGTGGCCAAAACAAATAATTATTTTTTTAAATCATTCTCCACACCATTCACATTTTGAAAAAATCTGCCACTGAGTGGCAGAAGCCTGGAGGACAGACACTAGGTGGGTGGGCCGGGCAAACCCCCGTGCCCCAACCTCACTCCTCGGGAGCAGCTCGGCATGGGAGAGGCAAGGGAAGCCTCCAGCACCCCAACCAGTCCCCAGCAGAAGCCAAGGTATGGCAGGGGAAGCCCCCAGAACCCCAACCCTGATCCTCCACAAAAGTGCTGGGGGCTGGTGAGGGAAGACCTAGCACCGGGCACCCTGCTGCAGCCCTGGGACTGGAGGAGCACTCTCTATCTGCCACAGCCTCAGGGCTGGGGGAGCTCTCACTCCCTGCTGCAGCCTGGCACCATGGTGGAGGGATAGAGTTTCTCCAGTCTTGGGGCTGCAGCGGAGAGGGGCAGAAAGTAGCAAATGGTTTGCGGGGCCACAGGGGAAGGGTGGAATGGTGTAGGGGAGACCCTGGATGGAATAGGGACCCAGGGAAGGGGAAGAATGGGTTTGGACTGTGAGCAGGGCCACAGGCAGAGTGGGTGGAATGGGGGCAGGACTGGAGGTGGAATGAGTGGGGACAGCTCCCCATTTGCTCTGGCCCAGGAAACCTTCCTCTGCCTCTGTATGGGACTTTCTGGTTTCTTTCATGTTTTGTCAAAAGTCTCAGATATCGGAACTTTAACAACACAAACCATTTGGCAAAACAAGAGAGGGAGCTAGATCCTGGGATGCTGCACTACTTTGACCCTGAACAGTATGCTGTGTTTGGACATTCCACTCCATTCCTCCACACAAGGGGAATGTTTGATCAGATTTGCATACTTAATCTCAACTCCAGGATTCTGCTCTTCCTGCTTGTTGGACCACATGTGGGGAAAGGAGTATACCAGAGTCGAGATCTGCCCTTCAGATCTAAGGAGAAAATTGGGCAGTAATGTTGTGATAGTTGAATGAGCAAACAGTCAAAGCACAGAAGAATGAAGAGTGTTTCCCTCCCACAGTGTCTTCACTATATCATCCACTCTTATCAATTTCTCTCCTGCCTTGCCCACCCACCTCCCTCCCCTTGAGTGTTCCCTCTCCTTTCCCTTTTCTTTCCATTGAGTTTATCCCCTCCAAACTAAACCCACACCCCACAACCTGTCTATTTAGATTGTAAGCCTTTGGTGCAGGGATTGTCTGCTACTCTGTTTGTATTGTACCTAGCAAAATGGATCCTCATACTTGGTTGCCCTTAGGAACTAATATAATAAACATGATGAATAATAACTGGTGAGCTTATTTTATTGTCCTTGGAAGCCATATTCATTTTGTGTATAATTCCACTACACACCATTCTTGCAATAGATTATAGCAGCAATGAGAAACAGTACTACTCATTTTCATTAGCCTTTCAGTGCTGCAATCATGTGACCACTCATATTGTAATCTCCTACACAGATTGACGCAGAGTAGGTAGCCAAAATACTGCAGCCAGAAATAGGGTTTTGTTTGTTTGTTTTGATGTAAAAACATCCATCAAACTGCTACAATTATAATTAGAAAAACAGCCGTTAAGAAAATGTATATTTATTTTCCTGCACAATATTTGACTAAGTGCTTCTGTGGTTGTGAGAGTGAAATAAACACGATGAATTTTGTCTGACTCACTTTTCTTAGACTGAGGAAGAGACTCTTGTGGAAGCACTATTGTTGAACCAGAAACGTCAGTTTGATTGCACATGTGCAATTCAGCTTTGGTTCCCTAACTTTATGGATTCAGGTCTTTTGGATGCCCCAGTTGCTGTCAATTTTGTAGGTCAGCCACTGGAGCGCAAGATAATCTAACACTTGAGCAGGTCTGCCATGCCATCCATCGTAGGGCAGTGGTGACACTTACACACTTTCCTGTATAATATTCTGAACCTTTCTATGATAATATTTTTGGATTAAATTTTAAAAACTTGTTCTTGTCCACAAATTTTAGTAAGATTTGTTTCCTCTAGGTTACTAATTTATACATACTGGTGGAGGTATAATTGACATTTTGAAATACATTAAGGAAGTTAATCTACTAGTCATATCTTCTTAGTGCTAGGTGGTATTTCCACAATGGCTCTATTTCCGTTATTTAATATTAGTTACTCAGTCATTGCTAACCACATTATACAGGACAAGTGAGAGTAGGTGAAGATACCAAAAAACTGAGATTTTCCTGGGATATCAAATGAAAGGAGTGATTTGAATGACAAGTGTGCATAGACTCTCTCATGACTACCATGTTCTAGACATAATTCTGACCTCGCAAAAATGCATGTTACTTTCTTCTCATACAACAGGAGTTGTGCGTATATTTCAAAGCAGCATTCATATTATGTGGTGATCAGATTGAGAATTTGGTCCTGGCTGAGGAAGTTAGATTTGTTTCTAAAACAGTGTTGTTTTAAAACCCAAATATAATCAAAATAGACATGTCTGTCTTGTCTCAGTAAGGACTGAACACTAGCCAAATGTATTTGAGAAATAAATAAATTCATTAACAATATGGGGGGAGTCCATTTTTTTAAATATTCAAACTAAAAAATGATCATTTAATTTTTAATACTCAATAAATGCTATTTTGGAGCCAAAGTCCAAAGTGTGAATGACAGCATGTTGACTTATTAAATAAAAATATATATTTATAGGCTTGAACAAAAACTATGGTTCCAGAAAGCCCTGAAATTTACTGAAATTCATATCCAACAACATGGTTCAGATAAGTATCCAGAAGGAAAGTGTGATCCTGGATGCTGGAGGGGCAAAACTGAGAATGCGCAATCAGGGCAAACTGAAAGAATGGGTTTATAATATAATTAGATTCATTAAGCCAGTCACAAAACAGCTTCTGTAATGCCTTATTGATTACCAAGAAGCTAAAATACAGTTCCCTTAAAGCAATCCAGCCTTTGGCTCCCACCCAGACAGCCAAGTTTACTGAGAGTTATTTAAAACTTTATTCACCATATCTAAAGTTCTACCAATCCTAAGAGATCAGACATATTCCCTACTAGGTTAATGAATATTTCAGATCTCACCCAAATGCATGCTTACAGCTAATTCTTATTAACTAAATCTAAGATTTATTAAACAAGAAAAGAAAGAGACTTAGTCTGGTTAAAAGATTATTATACATTCAGATATGAATAAAGTACTTAGGTCAATTTCAGAGCAGAGATGGTGAGACCGCTAATTTGTAAAAGTCCTTCCAGAATCAGTTCAATCGGTTATAGCTCAACAGGCAGTACATGTGCAGAGTCTGTCCCAATTCTTCCATGAGAATTTGTAGGGATAATCCAGAGTAGACCTGGTGACCTCAGTTTTGTGATTTGAAATTCCCCTGACAAAGTTTAAGCAGCATCAGGATTGAAGCTTCTTTTACAGCTGAAGCTCAGCTGATTAGCCTTTATCAGCAAATGATCACAGCAGGCATTCCTTGGATGAAGGCTAGGAATGCACATTGTTGCTTTGAAGTAAATTCCTATTTTCTGTGCATGCACCAATAACTATTAGCATTGATTACCATAAAATAATTAACCATTCAAATGGCTCACAGGTAGTTTACTACAAATTTCAAAGAGAAATGAAGACCATGATATTATTACATCACAAATTTCATCTAAATCTTAATATTCCCTTTTCATCTCTGAATCAATGAAATTTAGTAATGAAACATTGCAGACAGGAACCGAAGTTTAGCATCTCCAAGCTAATTAGATTACATTGTTAAACTTCTAACAAGATATAGGTAAACACAGACAAATAAAATTAGCATATATCCTTAATCCCCTAACAATACAGGCCTACATTTCAAGGGCTTTAGTTTATTTACACAATTTTGCTACCTATCTACAAGGAATGGCCCCGTTTACAATTTCAATACCTTTTAATATGTCCTTATAGTTTGTTTTCTGGTTATTTATCCTCGCTGTCACAGTAAGCCTGGATGATCTGAATTCATCCTACCCTCTTAATTATAAACACAACTGTAAATCTCCTAAGACTTTCTAGATGCAAAATTTCCAATGCACCCTGATTTTAATCAGGATGGACATATTGGGAGAACAACTTTCTTAGCAATATTCTGTTATGTGTGTGTATAGTCCTTGCTAAAATCAAGAAGTGCACAGTCCTGGAAATTTAAAAGATAGAAGTGCTCTGAACTTCTGGACCTTAATTTCAGCTTGAATTAATCATTACAGCCAACTCCAATGTATAGGTACATTGATTCCAATAGCGTTGCACCAGCATTTAATAGGGGACTTTCAGGGGACTTCAGAGATGTAAAGTTCCTCTTGAAGCTTCATTAACATAATTGTAACTAGTACTTATTAGCATTGCTCAAGTTATTTTCATAGTGGCTGATTTTGTACTGCTCCCCTTGGAGCACTATTTCAGCTTGGGACTTTCTCTAAATTTTAAGAGCATGTAAAAAAAAGGACACGAACAGCACTGCAAATATAACATTGGTTATACCTCCTACCACAGAGAATAATGATTTCATATATACATACACACACACCCTTTAACTGAACTTTAGAAAGGACAGTGATGCCTGATTTGTCACAATAGAGTCTTAACTGAATTATCTCATTTTTCATAGGAGTCGTTTCTCCAACTCTGCCTGTGATCTGGCTTCAACCCCCTCCACTCCACTGACACTGCTCTCAGCAATATTTCCAGTATCCATTTCCGAGCCAAGCCTCAGTGACTATACTCCATTTTAGAGTACATCTACACAGCATTTTGAAGGGAGCCTCCTAGCCTGGGTCAACAGATTTGGGCTAGTGGGGTTCACACTTAAACTGTAAAAATAGCTGTGAGGACAGCACTTTGAAGTTGCAGCTTACCTACTTTGGGAGGCTCTCTCCAAAATGCTGTGCAGACATACCTTTAGCCTCCTTGACCTCTCTGCTTTTTTAAACACTATTGATCACTCTCTTCCCATTGATATCTTATCCTCACTTGGCTTTCATGGTTCTCTATCTGCCTATCCAATTGTTCCTTCAAGACCTCTTCATCGGATCTTCCTCATGCCCTCTCTCATTCTCTCTGAATAGGTCCTTCACAGCCCTCTTCTTCCCCTCCTATACATCCTGTCCCAATCTAATTGTTCCTCTTTACATGGTTTCAGATACCATTTTTATGCATATGCCTCCTCAAATCTGCCTCTCCACTTATCTTATATCCCAGCCTTTTGTTGAAATGGATCTTTCCTCTGCATCAATTCTCATCCTGGTTTCTTTTTTAACTATTCTTTTCCTTCATGGGTTCCTGTTCTATTCTTTGCCAGATTTTGTGTTAATCTATAGCTTCATCTACTCTCTAAACATCACTTTTATTACCTTTTCTAGCCCTGCTTACACCTGTATTTACTCTATAACTTGATTATTCCTTTGCCTGCCTGCTGAGCCTACCATTTCTTCAGTCCAGCCTATGGTTATTCATGGCCCACTCCAAATTCCCTTGGGAATGAACACAGTCTGGCTTTTCTGCTTCCTTTCTGATACTTAAAACATTACCCAGCAACATAGCTAACCCTCCTCAGGCATTAGAATTTTCCAGACCTCAGCTGCACACTGGACTATAAGCACCAGAGTGTTTTTGAAATGTATAGGGTAAAAGCAACAGAATTCAGAGAAGTTGTTCTTCTCTGCAGAAACAGGTCACAAAGTTGGTGCCCTGATATCAATGGGCTGTCTAATTGGTATCTGCAAAAGGAGGAGCATCATGGTGACTGAAGATCTGGCAAGCCAATCTTCACCACCTGCACATTTGTTTCTTCCCCATGTTAGTCCCACATTAGCCAGCCACAGCCCTTTGCAATACATCTGAATGGGAGAGGGCATCTGACGAAAACCAGAAATAGGTGGAGAGGGAGGTTAGGATATAGAAACTGTCTTCACTCTAACACCTCTTTATAGAGGTTGAAAAATTCTTGTCTCTTTGGGGCTGTCTACTGTTGTATGGCCACCTTCATACGACTGTCTTAACAAGGAAGTTTAAAAATGGAAGATAGTAGTAAAAATGGTTTGCATTACATATCTAGAGTTACATTTTTCACAGCCTAAGCTATACAAGCATTCACAGCTTGATTACAAACAAACAAACAAATAAATAAATTAAAATCATACTTATTTGGAAACCAGTCTTTTCTGTGCATTTTGAGATCTTCCCTGACACAGCTTCCCTAATGCTGTAGCCAAAAATAGTCCTTTCTCATCTCCACCCACCCACAGTTGACCTGCTTGTCAAATACCATTTTTTTAGAGTTCATTATCATATCAGAAGGAAGCTGCATCAGTATTTCCAAAGGAGTGTTTGATCGGAAGTAAACCTCTCATCGATTTTCTTTTGCCATGAATTATAAATTAACTCAAGTTTCCTGTCACAATCCCTTTCAGAAGGTTATGCCTCTGTACAGGGAGATCTTATGCACAAGCCTAACTTTAAACACAAGTAGTTCAATCTCACTGGACTCAGTAGAATTGCTTATCTTCTTAGAGTGCTTTGCTGGACAGGGACCTTATTCAGTTCTAAGGGATAATGTGAGTGCTAAGGATGTAGGGGAAAAAGCCACATGGCCCGCTGGTGGGTCCTTAAAATTCCCATTAAAATGTGGATAAGCTTCCATGTAATATCTTATGCATCAAAATCAAACTACAAAATGTCTGAGGTTTGCCTATTGCAGCCACTAATCTGCTTCCTGTGGGTATTGTTAAATCCACATTGCAGAAAATCAGTGACATGATTATATAGCTGTCATGCTCAGAGCCTTTCTTTTCAGTCTAATGTCTGGCCCAGGCATCTTGACTATTTCTTTTGGATATGGAGCTTCGTCCCATAAACCACAATTATGTGAACTCAGAATTAGAATATACCAATGTAGGGTGCACCATGAATCAGTCCAGACACTTGAGCTGGTACACAACACATCGTCTCACTCGCTAAGTGGTGTTTCGCACAAGCAGCACATGATAGCAGTGCTCTAGGATTTGTCTTGGCCACCTCCTAGTTTCTTGGTGGGGTACAAATGCTGGTTTGCACCTATCAGCTAGGTCAGTGGCAGGCCATTTAGAGTTTTAAAAACCACCCTTTCTTCCATGTCATTCAGCTATGATCAGTGGAAGTACTCAAACTGGAGATGCCTGGGCATAAAAGAGAAAGATTTGCTAAGTAAGGCTTAGTCCATGGTGGACCCAGCTTCACAGTTCACTCCATTGTTGGTATGAAACAACCTGATTTTTTAAATCACCTTTGTTTAACTGCAGGCCATGCTTCAAGACCTATATTAGTACTCAAAGGAGTGACATCAAAGCCGATATTTGTATGCTTGTTGGGTACTGTTTGATTTGATATTTTTTATTTGTTGTTTGTTTTGGGCAAAGCTTCTAATACTTTTTTTTAAAATGCCATAAGTTTACTCTTAAGGTTATGCAAAACCTATGCTAGATGCTTTTTCCTTTGTTATGAATAAAAATAAAATAAATATAGTAGTGGTGAAGAGCACTATCTTCTGCGCAAGAGACAGCACTGCAGTATAGTTGGTATGAGACCGAATCCAATATCTATTGAAGCCAACGGGAGCTTTTCAATTAACTTCAATTATCATTGGCTACAGCTCAAGTACTAACAAATTACTACTAAAACATCCTTGCATCATTCCACATGCAGAATCCCATCCAAGTCAATGGGAGCTTTGTACAACAATTGATAGTCTGTAAAAAGTCTAGCATTGTACTTGCATAACATTTTCTCATAGTACCATAGAGTCACATAACAATGAACGTTACACAGAGGAGTCATTGGCCAGCAATCTTCCTCCATATTTTGCAGTCTTCATGCAACCTTGAAGAAGTGTGCCAGACCACATCCTGTCCAGCCACCCATATCATCAAACCATATTTGCCACAAGTGCCCCCGACTCCTGGCATCAGGCATCAATCCCTTTAAAGCTTGCTTCTGCAATCTTCCTCCACTCATCCAACTCTCATATCTCAGAAACTCAAGTTTTCTTTGTCTGATCCCTCTGATTATACCTGGTATCACTCTAGTTATGCTGCACATTTGGATGATTACCTCCTCGTTAATTGTGTGTGTTGTATAATGAACACACATTACAGCAGTCACAAGTCCAGTTCTATGGTGGATCTCTAAGGTGATGTTTAGCATCCCTTGTAGTCATACTACCCAGATATTTGAAGTGTGCAATGCACTTTAATGCCACTTCAAATGTCGGTAGAAATATGTTCACCTTTTCAACAGACTTAGATGTCACCATTGTCTTTGTCTTTGTGTGTTAAAAATTGTATCCTGCTATTTTAATCATATTTGAATAGCTGGTTATAATTTTTCAGAAATCTAAATTTTGATGAAAATGTATCAGTTTTGACTTCCAATGTGTGAGGGGAAGGGAAGGATAAAAAGACTTTTATTTCTATTCCTATTTAGCCAGTTCCTATTGCAAGCACAATTAAAATGTCAAACACTGGATCTAAAATCATGAATTTGTTGATAAGTTTTCTTGCTACAATTCACAGTCTGTTTTCTATCTTTCTATTTTATTTTAAAAAATAATTTGTTTTGTACACAAAATATGCTGAAAATGTTTAAAACACTGTGGAATACGTTTTTATCTTTATTTTTTTAGCTATCCCAGATACAACCAGCATGTCTAATGACTGTGAAAACATGCATGCCATTTAATTGATCATAGTTTGATGATAGATTTTCAATTTTAAAAAAATCTCATATTTTTAATTCTGTCACTTGGAGCACTGACATGTCAACCCAGCAGGGAGCTGGCCACTGCAAGTATTATACCATATAAAATTACGTGAATAAATTGCCCATTAGATTTTAAATCTTTGATTTATAAAGCTTTATAGGCAATTTCTTTTAAAAGTTTGAATTTTTGCAAATTGCTGTCTCTATTGCATCTTCACTGATCTTGCACCAATTTGGTTTTTCCTAATTTGTTAAAATTTCAGCATATACAAGATTAGAGGATAATTTGACATAATTGCTTTTTAATATAACTCTTTTGCACAATGAGGAAACTTTTTGCTCTTGTTGTGTATGAAAACTAAATGAATACTAATTCTTTTACCATTCCAAATCCTATTTCCCAGGCTTTTCACATCTAAATCCCCTATATTATTCTGCTTTCCACCTTTTCCCATTAGCTCTCTTCTTGCTGTTTTTTCTGCTTGCATCACCCTTCTTATTGTTTGTTGTTCACTTCTTCCCTGTGTTTAGCTTTCTTTTATCTATAATGCAATGGTGTGTAATTCATGTTTAATGAAGAATTCATGAACTTTTTTTTTCATTTTCCGAGAGGATTATGAGATGAGCTGTATCTCAAAGTAAAAGTTTTCAAGAACTAAAATGACAGGAAGTAATTTAGAAGTTAAGAAGGAAGAGATGACAGAGCTGAGCTGAGAGTGACTACATGGTGCTTTTTTTAAGTGTCTGTAGGAATGTATTGCTTTGGAAAAGGGTTCCTCAGACAAGGAATAGTATTGAATACAAGACAGAGCAACCATTTAAGAGGAGTACATTGCAAATGATTCCTGATGAGGGATATTGAATAATCTGGAGCTAGAAGTGAAATCCAGAGAATCCCTATGGGACCATTTTTTAAAGCAGTGGTCTCCACCAGTGGTATATGTAATAGTACTTGTATTCCAGGCTTCTGTAGAGGTTTTAATCTGGTAAAATGGCATCACCTGATGACTTTGGGAAACTATTCTAGACATCCTGAGAAACAGTGTCATTCTTTGGACTTCCTGGTATACAGCGAGAAAGTTAGCAAGACAACAAGGTGGGTGTGGTAATATCTTTTACTGGACCAGCTGCTGTTGGTGACAGAGAAGCTTTTGAGCTATACAGAGTTCTTACTTCTGAGAAAGTAGTCGGAGCACCACAGATAAATACAAGATGGTACAGTCTGTTTAGCATAAGTAGTTAGCACATATTCTAAGAGACCATTCAAGGTAGACTGTCCTATTAACACCTCTGCAGTCATAGCACAAAAAGCAAGGGCTTAGAGGGTTACAAATTGTTGTAATAAGCTATAAATCCAGTGTGTCTGTTCAGGCCATGTCTTTTAGTGTCTATTAGAGTTATGAATTTAAGTTCCCAGGCTCGTCTTTTGAAAGTGTTGTGAAGGTTTCCTCTGAGGAAGAGGAACTGATAGGTCAGATATAGAATGATTGCTTTGTGAAAAGTGTTCACCCCCAGGTGATGTGGTGTTTTTGTCTTTTATCATTTTCCTCTGAGAGTTCATTCCAGAGCATAGTGATTGGTTTCATTCACATAGTTGTTATTTGGACATTTAGTGCACTGGATGAGATATACTACATGTGGCAGTGATCAAGAGTGTGGTTTCATCTGCTCTGTGGTGCATAATCAGATGATTCTTTTTTCTTATGATTGTTGGTGGAGAAATGGTAATTATGAGTGGTATCATCATTATTGTGAAATAATTATTCGAGGCACAGATGGTGGAAGAATTCTTTTAGTTGTCCACATGTTAGTATGGTATCATGTTCTGTGGTTTGGCAGAAGTTTTGTCCCCTAGAGCTTACAGACAATTCAGCTCCAGTGAGGGGTAGTCTTGATAAATTGATAATGTTCGGGTGCTTGTTGCATTTATGTGGTGGGTACTGGTGCCATGGTTTATCCCAGCCACCCAAATACCTTGAGAGAACCTGCTTCAGTACAGAAATAAAACCCCCTCAGATTGCACATCCCAGTTATCCCTTACTACCCCACACTGGAACCCATATGGGGTGTCATCAAACTACTGTAATCCATACGCTATGGAGATCCCATCCTCATAGACTCATAGACTCTAGGACTGGAAGGGACCTCGAGAGGTCATCGAGTCCAGTCCCCTGCCCTCATGGCAGGACCAAATACTGTCTAGACCATCCCTAATAGACATTTATCTAACCTACTCTTAAATATCTCCAGAGATGGAGATTCCACAACTTCCCTAGGCAATCTATTCCAGTGTTTAACTACCCTGACAGTTAGGAACTTTTTCCTAATGTCCAACCTAAATCTCCCTTGCTGCAGTTTAAGCCCATTGCTTCTTGTTCTATCATTGGAGGCTAAGGTGAACAAGTTTTCTCCCTCCTCCTGATGACACCCTTTTAGATACCTGAAAACTGCTATCATGTCCCCTCTCAGTCTTCTCTTTTCCAAACTAAACAAACCCAATTCCTTCAGCCTTCCTTCATAGGTCATGTTCTCAAGACCTTTAATCATTCTTGTTGCTCTTCTCTGGACCCTCTCCAATTTCTCCACATCTTTCTTGAAATGCGGTGCCCAGAAATCAATCTTTCCTGAACTCCCACTTTTGGCCTTCAAACAACCCTCAAGCTCTCCAAATTCATCAGAAGTACCAGACTCTGCCAGAACCACAGATACAAAACATGCAGACATATCTCCACTGCCACAATGATCAACAACCCCCACAACATGCCTTTCAAGATCCATGGGTCCTTCACATGCCTATCACAACATGTGAGATACCCCATCCAGTGCACTAAATGCCCCAGTAATAACTGTGTGTGTGAAACCAGACAATCATTACACTTTTGAATGAACTCACACAAGAAAATGATAAAACACAAAAATAACCTATCACCTAGAGGTCAACCCTTTTCACAAAGTATCTCGCATTTATCTGTGACGCTTGGAGTACCTTTCCCAGACCTGAAGAAGAGCTCTATGTGGCTCAAAACTCTTTTCTCTCCCTAACAGAAGTTGGTGCAATAAAAGATATTACCTCACCTACCTTGTATCTCTAACGGACCAACACAGCTACAACTACACGGTGTACAAGACAAGAGGCAGAGGTGACTGTCAACATGAGTCTATTTCCTTTCTGGTGATACTGGTTAATAGTTCCAGGAGGCGTTACAGAGAACAATATAGAATTGTTAGCATCAATTTTATTATGGGTGGGATTTATCACTATGCAGAGGGTTAGCACAAAAACCTACCAAAGAACCAGGGACTTAAATGGTGCCTGCATTTTGTGTTGGACACCTACTGGCACACAGCAGTAAATTTCACCCTGAATTTAAATGGATAAATTTGATCAATCAGAATGCCCACAACTGCTGCAGCAAAAGGGTTATTACTCATTGTTGATATTATAACAGCATCTTATAGCCTCACTTTCTCCTAAATTCAGTCTGTCATTTCTTTGATGGAGCTTACAGTCTGTGGGTTCATTTACTTTAGGTGTGTTTAAAGACTTGCTGCAAACGAGTGATCATAGTTATACTATTTTACTGATTGAAATTCTATTTCATTCATTGGAATGAATTACATGAACTTCAGTCTCATAGTTTGTCCGTACAGGAACTGGGATATTGCCTCATAACTATGTAACATTATTATTGCTTAAATAAATGACAATTACCCCTAAATGACTAGGTTTCCATGACTAATTATGGCTTTTCTTCCCTACAGGTTTTTTTTTTAAATCTCATTAAGGATTTTTCAACCTGGTGAGCCCTTCAAGAGGCATATTCAATTCCCCTAGCTGTCTGCTTGTTTACAGGAGCACTGTGTCAAAGCACTGGAGTAATACTGACTTATTCTGTTCTCTGGGTTAATAGGAATGAGGTTAACAAATTCAAGACCGATTAAAATTGGAACAAAAATGAGGAAACTAAAATATTAATTGTCTTTAGTTCAAGGGTTTCATTTTCTACTTACTGCTTCAAAGTTTTCCAGTCAAGCAAAAGGAATCACTTCTTACTGTTCAAATAGGGTTTTACAGGACAGAAAACACTGCTATCTTCTCTGTCAGTTGTGACAGATGTAGTTTCAAAGACAGACAGAGACACAGGTGGTAAGACTTGGAAGGAATTTTCATACATGGCACTACTGTAATACAGCTAAACAATTCAGTAAGATCTTTGCACTGAAGACAGATTTATGCTCCCAGATTCTATGGGCTCTGGCATTTCAGCAATTCCACAAGATTTCTGCATTCTCTCTTTTCTAGGTCTTCATGTCTCTCCAGTAAATGTTTTGGGAATATCAGAGTCACTTCAGTTCTAGTTTTTTCAGACATATTGCCCAGTGTAATGTCTGATTTCATGATTCATTTTCTAGTTGTGCCACTCATTAATTGGTTATGTCCTAGTCTCTTTCATATACAGTACTGTTTATTGGTCAATGGTAGTTGATGCTTCTCCAAGTTTTTTAGATAATTTCCTCAGTTTTCATAAAATAACTTGCACATTTCTTTCCATGATATGGCTTTTTCATCTAATTCTAGTTAGAGATTACCCATGCAGTTTTCCAAACCAGTTCTTTCCAAATGCACCCACTTAAAACAGGAGTTCAACTCCTCCTTGTGCTCACCAGATTTCCCATGTTGTTGTGGTTTTAATTTCAGACTTTTGAAATAAGCCCTCAGAGTAGAGAGATCTCTTTCCATTTTTTTAAATTATTTGGTTTTCACTTTCTGTTTCTGTGGCAGTGAAAGTACACCAGGTGAAGACAGGCTTTACGTAGGCACCTTCCCAGAGTCTCAGGTGATACAGTCCTTCCTGGGGGAAGAATAAAGGACAGCTATTATAGGGTCAGATTCTCCTTGGCCCTTGTACGAATGCACAGGAAAGAGGAGCACGTAAGGGACCTTGCTCTTGTAACTTACTCCACACAAGGACCATGGACAATCATGATGCTTGTTGTTAAAGCAGCACAGAAAGTTTCTGCTAGGTGCTGCTAGGGCTGAAAATTAACACCAAAGAGAAAGGAAGAGAAGATGGACCATGATTCTGCCTGCCCTGCACACCAGCCAGGCACGAGTACCTTGCACCCTAGCTACAATCCCTGAGGCACAATATTTTCTGCAATTCCTTCAAGGTGAGAGCTGCTGTGTGCTGTCTCCTAACAGAAGCCAGCCTGTAATAAACATAATCTGTACTTTAGATCATTTGCAGCAGCTGCTACCACCACCAAACTAAGCTTTTTCTTTTATATATATAAAGAAAAGCTGCTGCTGCTGCATATATATATATAAGAAATAAATCACTTATCTCTAGGCTTTCTTAAGGAGTTTTTAAAACTGCCCTACATCCACAGTGACTGCAGAGAAAATTAAGTAAAAATGGTTTTGTTACAGCAATTTTCTTCTCAGAAGAAATGCCAGAAAAATTTGCTAAAGCAAGCACTTCAAGTGGCTTATTAAAGAATTCATCCTACTAGACACACATTAGTATAATCAGGTAGACATAAAGAAAACACTCAAATAATTGCCAGAAAATTAAATAGGAAGGGTCTAGCATTCCTGTAAATTCAGTACTTCACAATATAACTGCAAGTGTAAATGTAAGTCTCTGTCTGACTTATATGGATATTTTTGGGCAAAAAACAAAGATTTCCAGTACAAATACACTACTCTGAAACATACTGCATGGAAAGCAGACTGGTACATAGCAATATTTAACTTGAATTGTCACTGGATAAACATTATTTTTAAGGAAAAGAGATGGAAATAAAAGGCCAGATTCACTGGTACATTCCTGCAGCTTTCTACTGTTCTGGTAATGCAAATGCATCACCAGAGCACACCAATAAATCTAGCTCACAATATTATTAATTATTTGTATTGTGGTAGCAGCTAAAGACCCCAGCCCAGAGTGGGACCCCTCATTCTATGTACTGTACAAATAAACACTGAGAGACAGCCTCTGCCCTAAAGAAATTACAATCTATATAGACAAGTGACACAAAGGTAGGGAAAAGGGAGTATTAACCCCTCTTTACAGCTGGGTAACTGAGGTATAGAGAGACCAAGGGTATGTCTACACTGGAGCTGGATGACTAATTTCCAGCTTGCACAGGCATACCTGCGCTAGTTCTAATCGAGCTAGCAGGCTAAAAATAGCAGCATAGCCATAGCAGGGCAAGCAGCAGGACAGGCTAACTGCCCCGACTATAATACCACTCTAGGTACACACTCAGGTGGCTCACACTGCCACTGTTACACTGCTTTGTTTTAGCCTGCTAGCAGGTATGTCTACCCAAGCTGGAAATTACACTCCAGCTGCAGTGTAGATATACCTTAAATGACTTGTCCAGGGTCACACAGCAAGTCTGTGGCAGAGCAGGGAACAGAATGTAGAGTTTCTGAATCCCAGCTCAGTGCTTTGACCACAAGGCTATACTTTTCTGCAGCATGCACTTGTTATAATCTCTCACTAGCTAGCTTTAGCTGTATAACATATTCACATGACAAGACAGCAGAAAAAGCTATATTTAATAGCTGAATAAAATGCCAATTATCTGAAAACTGGATATTGTCAGTCTAATAATGTGCTTGTGGATAGTATACATGCTAGTAAGATTGATGGGGTAAGATTTGAAAATAAGAGATGGATAACAAAACATTAACACTCCTACTACTAAGTCTTCGTTTACTTATGTGAAATGGGACATTGTCAGAACATTTGGGTGACTCACTACCCGTCCTTTGCATACTGATGTGAATGCAATTATGCTCAAAAGAAATACAATATTACATGAAAATATAAACCAGTCATTTCAAATACAGGGCAGAGATGTACTGAATATGTAAAACAATGAATAATAGGGTACCCCAGTTATATTCATTTGAAGATAATTGAGATATTGAAATACTATGATTAGAACTGGCTGAGCCATTGTTTGCTTTTCCACAAACTTTGTGATCATATTTGTTTGCATGGAGGTTTGGGAAGGAAATTTAGTATTTTGAGTAATACTATTAACATATTGGTGTATTACATACATTTGCATCAGAAGTCCTTGCCTGGCCACCCTTAAGTGTACACAAATTACCCACACACACACGCACACACACACAAAACTATATTAGAAGAACATTTCGGTTGCAAAGTCAAACACTCAAAAGTTAGTAAACATCAGAATTAAGGTTGTCCATGCGCCCTTAATTCAGCTCTTTTGTGTACGTGTAGTCTTTTAAATACATGATCATATACTAACTTTTGAGTGTGTGACTATGAATCATTAACCTCTTTGTGTGTGTAATAACTAGTGAGGGAGACATATGAAAGTAGATAGCTAGCAGAAATGGGAGACTAGTTAATTTAATCATTGCATTTGATAAATGTATGAACTACTGTATGTAGAATTGGGAGACATAATGCAGAAGGTTCAAGAACATCCGTACTCCACCACCAGACAACTGGCACAGAGATTGTGAATTAAGGGGTCAATCATTCTATCAGGCACTGGGCTGCATTAGGGTGGGTGCAGAGCTGCATCACCCCAGCTCATTAGGTCCCCACTCCCACACATAATCTCTTCCTCTTCTCAAATGTCTGAGAAGGTCAAATCCCTTATGAGCTGTTCAAGCACTCCTCCTACTTATAAATTGCAGATTATGAACTTAGACATTGAGAAGTTAAGGAACTTGCCCAACATTACTGATCTGTGGCAGAGCACAGAGTTGAACCTGGGTCTTCTAAGGCCCAGGCTAACACCCAAATCACTGAACCATCCTAATTGCTCTGTAATATTTTTTCTGTTTCTGGAATAATTTGTACAGTCTTGCTTCTGGTAAATGTATGTGATGTTATTCCTGCATATAGACATACTAGACATATTTAATGCAGTAGTAAGATGTATTGCTTTGGTTGGAAGGTGTATATCTTAGTGTTCCAGCTAGACAACCGTAGATTAGAGATTGGCCCATTGTTTAGCTAAAGGTATCTTCTGCCAGCAAATATATCCTAGTCTTTATCTTCTACAACTTATTTCGCATTAGCAAAAACTTTACTTGTGTACTATCTTTCAACCAGGGTAAGGTTCTAGGGGAGATTTTTTGAGAGAAAACAAAATAATTTAAGAAAAAAAATCAAACATTAGCAGGCACGTCCCAGTGCTGTCCCTCAGCCATCATGTCACCTCTCAAAAACAGCTCATTCAAAGTCAGGAATTGTAACATCTTACCAGCAGACATTACATAATATCGATTATGCTGCAAAACACCCACATAGCAATGTGTTGATCTGTACCTCAGTCCTTTTTTGTCTACTGTCTCTTATTGCAGATGTTCATTGCTATTTTGTCCTGGACTCTATAATTGTGCTTTCCAAAATCTTTACCCTGGGTGCATGCCTTTTTGCAGATTTGGTATCCTGTTATAGAGAAAAAAAATAAACTGTGAAATCATGAATGCCACTGAATGGCAAGAATAAAAATATTGTCTGCATGAGAAACTGAAACAAGGCAACTTAACCCCCACATACTCAAACCCCTCCCTTTTTAAATGTTAATTGTTAAGCAATAAAAGGTTATTGAAAGGTTCCATCAGAACTGGGCAAACTATTCATAGCCAAAAAAAAAAATGTTGATGACCTTTGGCTTTTTTTCCTACCTACAATAAGTTCACAATAGACTCACTGTCACAAAATTTGTTTACTATTTGTTATTGTTTATTTATATTTCATAACAATTTTCAGCCTATGGGTTGCTTGCACTTACTACATGTATTCAGCATGAGAACAACTGTGTGATTAGTCTCTTTAGGCAGATGGTGTTCTTTCTGTTCATTGCCTGTACGTGTGTAGCTGAAGAATGAGAAAGCATGCTCTGGTCACTGGATCTTTGGTTGTCAAGGAGTGCATGGCAAAAGCTTGTCAAGCTAAGTGCCAGGGCATTGAAGTTTCAAAGGACATTTTAAAAGGTTTTTCTTTCCAAGACCCTTGAGTCAAGTCCTGTCTGAGCCATCACTGCAGAAAATTAAGGCTAATCCAATATTATGGCTTGGGCTAAGATTTAAAATTCAATTTCTCTAAGTTTCTGCCTATGTATGTATGGCACTTAGGCTCAGAAGGAAGGGGCTTTAGGTGTTACTATAATACAAATAATAAATACATCATTCACACACAGTATTTTTGTTCAGCATATTCAGGTAATGTGTCAACTCCAAAGGGTGTGGTCAGATTCTTCCCCATCCTGGTTAATTGTCTATGGCTGTGCTATTGCTCTGGCAAGGAGTTTGAACAGCAATGATTGATATGTGTTGTCAAATACCCATGTCAATTTCATTTAATTTAATTGTGAAAGGACTCTGTCCTGTGCTTTGTGGAACACATAGCCTATTGCTTTGTGCTGGTATTATGTCCTGTCTCCAGTCCCATATGTATATTACATCCAAAACTCTGCATTAAAATAACAACAATGTAGCAAAGTCAAGCACTCAAAAGTTAGTAAATGCTAGATTTAGGGTTGCCTGTGCAACCTTAGTTCACTCGCCTTGTGCATATGATAATTTACTATCTTTTCCGTAGGACTGAGAGAGTAGTCATTCAATTTTTTTATTTTTATTTTCCTTATTCAAGGTGTGACCTCTGTGCCTCATGCAATGCACATAATCCAAAAGCTGCACTGTCCACAAAAACTATTAATTTCCTCCTGGGGTTTCTATTAGACTCTCGCCACATTATCCAAGTGCTTCACAAATAAATTCATTTATCTTCACAATACCCATGTGCAGTCAGGGGCTATCATCATTCCCATTGTACACGTGAAGAACTGAGGCCCAGATTTGTAAAGTATCAGAGGGGTAGCCGTGTTAGTCTGGATCTGTAAAAACAGCAAAGAATCCTGTGGCACCTCATAGACTAACAGAGGTTTTGGAGCATGAGCTTTCGTAGGTGAATACCTACTTCGTCAGATGCATGTAGTGGAAATTTCCAGGGGCAGGTATATATATGCAAGCAAGCTAGAGATAATGAGGTTAGTTCAATCAGGGAGGATGAGGCCCTGTTCTAGCAGCTGAGGTGTGAAAACCAAGGGAGGAGAGACTGGTTTTGTAGTTGGCAAGCCATTCACAGTCTTTGTTTAATCCTGAGCTGATAGTGTCAAATTTGCAGATGAACTGAAGCTCAGCAGGTTCTCTTTGAAGTCTGGTCCTGAAGTTTTTTTTGCTACAGGATGGCCACCTTAAGGTCTGCTATAGTGTGGCCAGGGAGGTTGAAGTGTTCTCCTACAGGTTTTTGTATATTGCCATTCCTAAGATCTGATTTGTGTCCATTTATCCTTTTCCGTAGAGACTGTCCAGTTTGGCCAATGTACATAGCAGAGGGGCATTGCTGGCATATGATGGCGTATATTACATTGGTGGACGTGCAGGTGAATGAACAGGTGATGGTGTGGCTGATCTGGTTAGGTCCTGTGCTGGTGTCGCTGGTGTAGATATGTGGGCAGAGTTGGCATTGAGGTTTATTGCATGGATTGGTTCCTGAGCTAGAGTTACTATGATGCGGTGTGCAGTTACTGGTGAGAATATGTTTCAGGTTGGCAGGTTGTCTGTCGGCGAGGACTGGCCTGCCACCCAACGCCTGTGAAAGTGTGGGATCATTGTCCAGGATGGGTTGTAGATCCCTGATGATGCGTTGGAGAGGTTTTAGCTGGGAACTGTATGTGATGGCCAGTGGAGTCCTGTTGGTTTCTTTCTTGGGTTTGTCTTGCAGTAGGAGGCTTCTGGGTACACGTCTGGCTCTGTTGATCTGTTTCCTTATTTCCTCGTGCGGGTATTGTAGTTTTGAGAATGCTTGGTGGAGATTTTGTAGGTGTTGGTCTCTGTCTGAGGGGTTAGAGCAGATGCAGTTTTACCTCAGTGCTTGGCTGTAGACAATGGATCGTGTGATGTGCCCAGGATGGAAGCTGGAGGCATGAACGTAGGCATAGCAGTCGGTAGGTTTTCGGTATGGGGTGGTGTTAATGTGACCATCAATTATTTGCACCGTGGTGTCTAGGAAGTGGACCTCCCATGTAGATTGGTCCATCTGGACCCATGGGAAGGAGTCTCTGGAAAAATTCCATCACGATTTCAACAGCTTCCATCCCCCCATCAACCTCAGCCTGGACCAATCTACACTATCTGCTATGTACATCGGCCAAACTGGACAGTCTCTACGGAAAAGGATAAATGGACACAAATCAGATCTTAGGAATGGCAATATACAAAAACCTGTAGGAGAACACTTCAGCCTCCCTGGCCACACTATAGCAGACCTTAAGGTGGCCATCCTGCAGCAAAAAAACTTCAGGACCAGACTTCAAAGAGAAACTGCTGAGCTTCAGTTCATCTGCAAATTTGACACTATCAGCTCAAGATTAAACAAAGACTGTGAATGGCTTGCCAACTACAAAACCAGTCTCTCCTCCCTTGGTTTTCACACCTCAGCTGCTAGAACAGGGCCTCATCCTCCCTGATTGAACTAACCTCATTATCTCTAGCTTTCTTGCATATATATACCTGCCCCTGGAAATTTCCACTACATGCATCTGACGAAGTAAGTATTCACCTACGAAAGCTCATGGTCCAAAACCTCTGTTAGTCTATGAGGTGCCACAGGATTCTTTGCAGCTTTTACAGATTTGTAAAGTTACTGAGGGATTGCTGCATCAGCATTGCAATGACAAACTGATTGAGGAGCACAAATCTCATTTTCAAAAGGGTTTTAGGCACTTAGGAGTCTAAATCTCATTGTCAGTACAATTTAGACAAGCTAAGTGCCCAAATCCCTTTTGAAAATGAGATTTGTACAGAAGGTAGTTGGGCATTCCAACGCTAAACACAGCATCATCTCAGTACCTTCAAAAATCTGGGCTAAAGAGATTAAGGCCAAAGTTGTGAAAAGTGTCCACCAATTTTGGGTGCACAGTGTAAGATGCTTAGGCCCTGATTTTCCAGGTTACTTAGCATTTTATAGCACTGTATATGTCTAAATCACAGCTCCGATCAACTTCAGTTGAAGCTGTGAGCAATTCTGACCTGGGCACCAGCATGGAAAGTGCAGGAGGGACAGTTTCCCTGCTTGTTTCTAGTAGCACAATTGCCCTTGCTGCCAGGAGAACATCCCGTTGAGCACCTGAAACCTGGGCTGGAGCATACCTAGTACCAAATTAATCTTCTGCAGATTTAGCTGCCAAATTCTAGCATGTCCCTACAGGGCATATGCAAATATTTTCCAGAGGCTTATAAACAGGCTGAATTATCATGGGAACAAGAGGCACATCCCTATCACTAGGGGGTTACTCACAAGCAGTGATGTGCTAGTGCTTCTCAACAAAATAACTAAGAACATTTTAAATATGGTAAAAACAATGTATTTTCCTTAATCTTGTTCTTGAAAATGGCTAAAGTATTTTAGCTGAAGCATTAAAAAAAACCCTTCAACCCGAGGCAGACACCTAGCATGACAAATCTTCAGCCTGAGGAGTTAGTTTGGCAAAGTTATAAACAACTGAGAAGCAGGTCTTATAATGGGAAGCTTAAAACAACTTTATAGGCAGGGCTACCAAGTCCTCTTATAATATATCTACCAAGTGCATTTATTCAGTTTACACACATCCAATTTTCTGTCACCTATCATCAAAGTCTGACCCAAATAAATATTCTGTTCTACTTGAGAGGGGAACAACTGAATCCTGTTAATAACCTCTGCCAAAGAAGTGCTCAAGGTCTGGGGAGCATGTCATCAAATCTCTCTGTGTGTCATATTAATTAAAGTTTGAACTAATTATAAGTGTCTTTACCAGTTGTCAGCTCACGCAACAAATGAGATGTAACGGTGGATGAAGAAAGGAGTTTGCTAAAAAAGATATTTAGACCTTGTGCAGCCTCCAGGGATTAGTCCTAAAACGACCACCACCAGCACAGCTTCATTTTGAGTCTGAAAAGGGAAGAGCAGGAAAGAGGCAAAGACTAAGGGCAGGTCTACACTCCACAAGAAGCAGTAGCTATGACAATGGGCAAAGACCTCCTATCAAGATAACCCGGTCTATAGCAGGTGTTAGATTGATATAACTGCGTCACTCAAGGGTGTGGATTTTTCATACCCCTGAGCGATGTAGTTATACTAATGTAAGTTTGTAGTAGAGCCCTGCATGGGACTTTTTTCAGTCTTACCCTCCCACACAAACCTGCCAGTGTTTCCCCCAGGAACTGAAATTAGAGGGAGTGTTCAATTATATAGGGGGAGAGGAGAGGACAAATGAGGGGTGAGACTGTGAGGGGGAAGGTGGGCTATATGGTACCAAAGTGAACTGAAAAATGTTTATTGGATTTAATTCATGTTTTAAAACCATTTAAAACCACAAATTAAAGTTGGCTACACAAGCCTACAATGGAGCACTATATTTCCATCCTTCTAGGCTTCTTCTTGTAATTTTGCACAATTATTTTAATAGTTATCGAATGCACTGCATTCATCTTTGGTGGCTTTTCATGTGTCCTCTACTTCCAATCCTTCATGATATGCTCATGATCAGGCAGAAGGCGACTTCTTTCAGAAACAGCATTCTGTTCAAGGAGGAAAAAAGAACACTAAGTGTAGCTGTCATGACTGGGAGTAGAAAGAGATTAATTCCTGCTTCTTTCATCCCAGGAAACATAGCACAAAGATTACGTTGAACCACTAATGATAGTAAAGAATAAGTTGAAGTCAAATCTTCATTTATTCATCATACAATATTCTCTATTCTGTCCTGATCACATGGTAGCCCCATCACTCCACTCAACTGTTGATGTTTTATGAGACAGAACTATGTAAAAGCTATGTGGAGGTTGAATAGAATCCAGAAGTTGCTGTTGTAGAGTTGTAAGGCTGAAGTCTGTGTCCTTTACTTTTTCAGCTGGCTTAACAAACACTTCTTGTCTTCTTCACTTACATAGTTAGCATCAGTACCTTCATTAGTCAACTTCTGAACTGAAGTCTTTGCTCCTTCCAGTATGTTTTCTCTCTCTGATTGAGCCAAGTGTAGCTTCTATTGCTGGACAGAGATCTAATGCTGTTGTAACAGATGCCTGGATGGCATTGTTTAATGACCCAAGCGGTAGACTTACAAGAGAGAATGGTGATTGTCTTCTCTGAACTGAGTAGAAAAAGTAGTCCATTAACCTCGCTACTTAGATCCATCCCATCTCGGTAGATACTTTCCAAAGCCAATAAGAATGGGTTGCAGTAATTTTAAGACAACAGCCAAGGATCACTCATGAGAAAGCCAGTAGGTTTTCCCAGGTTGGACTAATTTTAACTACAGTCCCAGTTTATCTTCTATGTTTTCCAAGATGTTCAGGCCTTTTGGATTCTTGCTGGAAAAAAAGTGTATAATGAAGACATAACATTTATGGCTTTTTTAATGTCTTTTGAAGATTCTGAAGCTCATACTAGTGCTAGTTGGAGTAGATGGCTTCTGCAGTGTGCATTGCAGAGATTAGGTTTACACTTTTCTCTGAGCAAAGGTTGTACTCCACTATGTCTTCCAGAGGAGTTTGCAGCTCCATCAAATGCACAAACAGCCAACATTTTGGGGTTCAATTTACAAGCATTTAACTCCTCTGAGATGTGGGTTGCCAGAGATGTAGCCGATGTGTCTTCTATAATCTGAACATCTAGAAATTCATCTACTGACCTTCCACTGACATCAAGATAACATAGGCAATGACTTTATACTTGACACCTATTTGCATCGGTGCATTCATCAGCAATGTATGCACATTTTCTGAACGCGGTGAGAGTTCTTCACTTTTTCAACTGCTCAATCTTTCACTGTTGCACTGCATGTTTCTAACCAGTCAGTTAAGTTTCTTTCAGAAAGATAGTGAGCATTTGCTGGTCTTCATCAAAACCAATGTCCAACTTCAGGATTAACAAATGACATTGCATTGAACATTGGCCTTCAGTTTGTAGTGGGTGGTATCTCTTGTTTAAATGGAAAGTATGATGTGACAGCCATGTTTGTTTGCATAAACTGTGTTGTGTCTCGGCATTTTTAACAGCCTCATTAAGTACTTCTAAAATTGGCTTTGACAATGACTGCTTAGAAGACTTTCTGCATGTTGATGCAAACCAGAGGATTGATGTTTTGCAGCATTTTCACGTAGTTTGTCAGCACTGACTTTGCTGATTGGTCTGGCAAACCAAGCTTCTCCACTTTTACTATATAAATCCAGGTATGCTTACACCTTAAATACTGCATGCAGTTCTGGTTCCTCCATCTCAAAATAAGATATACTGGAGCTGGAAAAGGTACAGAGAATTATAACCATAATTCTATATTTAATTTTATATTATAATTATTATGGCCATTCTTTGGCAGGGTAACAAGCTTTGTGGATAGGATGGAAGCAGTAGACATGTTATGACTTGATTTTAGTAAAGCTTTTGATACTGTCGCCCATGATCTTCTCAAAAATAAACTAGGAAAATACAATGTAGATGGAGCTACTATAAGGTGAGTGCAAAACTGATTGGAAAACCATTCCCAGAGAGTAGTTATCCATGGTTCAAAGTCATGCTGGAATGGCACAACGAGTGTGGTCCTGCAGGGATCAGCTCTGGGTCTGGTTCTGTTCAATATCTTCATCAATGAATTAGATAATGGCACAGAGAGTACACTTATAAAGTTTGTGGATGATACCAAGCTGGGAGGGGTTGCAAGTGCTTTGGAGGATAGGATTAAAACACCAGACAAAATTGATCACTTGGGCAACACAGCTCTGTCTTCTGGACACCTAGACTGAGTAGGTGAGTTCATGTAAATACAGTCTTATCTTGAAGCTTTTCCTCCCTCGCCCCCCAGCTGAGCGCTAGCTGTTGGGAGAGATCATTGAGACCTTGCTTACAAATCATAATTTGAAATTATTAGGTTGGCCAACATCGCTGAAATGAATGCACCAACATTGTCATAAAAAACAACAGCTGTGTGAGGAAGCTAGTCTTTGTTCATACTTTTCAAACCTATTATACTTTTTCAGGTACAAGTATTTTATCATATACTGTATGTGCTTTTAACGTGTGTATTAATGTTTCAGTTTCAATTCAAGTTTACAACCAATGATTAAATTGGCAACACTGTAATGTAACTAGTTGAACACTGGATCACTGGGGGGGTTGTTGTGGAAATTCAGGGGCGTGACTCCCACTATTCTGGCGCTGGGTCCTGCAGGACCTGCAGGATCCCAGTCCTGCTGCAGGGCTCTACGCTAGTCCTGCTCAGGGCTCTAGTTTGCAGTGTAGACCCATCCAACATCATTTTTCTGTCCTCCTCCCCATCAATCCCAAGGCTAGCTGGGAGACAAACCATCCCTCTGCACACATTCAAGCATCCCATTAGCTCTTTAACATCCACCAGCTTGTAATATCCCCTTTGGAATCATTACACTAGCAAGAAACACCTCCATCCTACCACCATCATGCCACTAGTATATTCCCTATGTGATGGAGATTCCTAGCTGTCCTTTTTAGCGGCATGCTATGTAGCTCAAGCAATGCTAGCAGCTGGACTGGAGAATCAAAAGCTGGGAAGAAATAATGGAGGGTGGGAGATTGTTGTTCTTATCCAAAAAAGGAGCTTCGTGTGAATTGTGTAAGCCTTCAGCCTGTGGTGTTGGCAAACAAAAGGGCCAGCTCCAATATCTAGGGATTCTTCTTAAGATTTATATACTACTACCAACACAAGACCCCATCCCAAAACCTGGGAAAAAATAAAATACTCTTCTTGTGACCCTTAATAATTAGCATTTCCCCTCTCACAAGCAGGGAGTCTGTGTATGAAATAAGGAAAACTGTATTATAGAGAAAGACAACACAGCATTGATTTGGGAAAACACAGCAACAGTAAATCAAAAATACATTTACACAAACAACAAATATCCATCCCTATAGTATCTCTTTCACCTTAGTTTCCCACTTACCAGTGTCAGTGTCTGATGTCAGTGTCTGATGAATAAATGTTCCTTTAATATTTCACTTTTTCCCTTCCCTCTGTCACACCCCATCCATGGTTTGTTTTCAATGGTTAGTGAAGTCCCAGAGTCCAACTGAGTTCACTCAGGCAGTGCCCTTACCAAAGTTCTGTTAATGCGCTTCACGGTTTCAGTGAACAGCCGTGTCTCTTGCCATGCCATCACTCCTTCCCCTGTCTGTGTCCAGTCCTGATGCTCCATCAACTAACTTAGCTGTAATGATTTCAGCTTTGTTGATGCTGGATACGGAGGAATCTCAGTAGAATTTGCTCAGCTCCGTTGCTATCCTATGCAGCTTCTGTGAAAAGCTGGTGCTACTGCTTCACAACATTGGAGAAAATGTATTAATGGCATATAAGATCTTAGACCTTAGAGAATCTGCCATCACGGATATACTCCTTGCCATAATGTGTCCAAGCTCCATTATGCAGTGGTACAAGACTAAGGCTTTGTTTATGGTTATGGTGACCCCTCACTCAGGTCATATTAAGTACAGTTAGGTTGCCCTTTTGTCACACAGTAAGAACAACAATATTGCATTTCCTTCACACTCAAAACTTATTCTGATTTTAAATAAGATGACCAAGGTATTCATACTGGGATGCTGGGTAAGAAACATGCAAATGAGGTCTGGCTCATTGTCTCTTCCTCCAGTTCACCAACAGACAATAGCAGAGAACTCCGTCCCTCTAGAGTGTCAGACCACAAGGCTTATAAATGAAATACCAAAATGTATAATGGAACATCAAGAGTGTGCTCTTGTTTAGCTCAGCAAAACAATTAGGACAATGAAAATTTGAGACAGCACAGCTAAACCTGGAGGCTGCAGCCTTCAGTCCATGTAGCATGGCTGCTCCCCATATTAGCAATAAAATCTTAGTCCTGAAAACATCCTCTTCCTGGAACTCCCCTTGCATTGCTCATGACAAAGTGGACATCTGTTTGCAGTTTCCCACAAAAGCCATGATCCCAGGAGTTCTGCCGCTGTTCCTCTGCTGGCTCCCAACACTTCTCACAAGTCACTTTTAATTTGGCAGTGAGCATTTCTGTAACAACTACATGAATGTAAAACGCAAAATATTTCTTATTTTCAATACCAAATGTAGAATCCTAGCCTTCTCAGTGTCCTATGCAAAGTAAGACTGGGGACAGGAGGAGGGGGATCACTTGAAGCAAATCCCTAATACCTTGGCATCAACCCAAGATAACTCTGCTCTTTGTCTCTGAAGAACAGAAATTTAAAAGTGTGTTGAAAGCTTGTTTGCAGGGTTATGGTCGCTGATCCCAGGATACTAGAGAGACAAGGTGGATTGGTCCCAAGATATTATTAGAGAGACAAGTTGGGTGAGGTGATTTTATTAAACCATCTTCTGTGGTGGAAGAGACAAGCTCTGTGTAAGCTCAAAAACTCATCTCTTTCACCAGAAGAAGATGATGCAATAACAAATATTAACTCACCCACACTGTCTCTTTAAAGTTTGGCATCTGCTTGAGGGCAGATTTAAAGTTACAGTCAGGACTGAATTTAGGCGCAGGTGACCCAGGTGACTGTCGCCTTGGGTGCTGTTTCTGTTGTTAGCAATAAAAGGGAAAATAGAATGTTTGAAGTAAAATGTTTCAGGTATATGCATGTTTTGAATGAGAATAAAATAAATCTTCAGGACTGTTGTGGCAAAGGCTGCAATAACAGTGCAAATATGAAGGGAAGAAACAGTGGTTTCCAGCCAAACTTGCACTGAATCCAAGAGCTTTCTTCATGTCTTGTGGCTGCCATTCCTTCAACCTGGTTGTATCAGATGCACCATCATCTTCTTTAGATTCAATATCTCTCTTCAGAGTACTGCAAAGGATATATGTCCTGTTTTCAGCATCAACTATCAAGTAGAAGATCCTCACAGACAGTGTTACAAATCTTACCCCTAAGTGACACTTGCTGGGAGAGCTGCACTTACACCGTAATGCTAATGAGGTACCAAGTAAGTGATGTTTATGAAGCCCTGATGGAACTTGTGCAGCCAAGTAAAGCCGAGGCCGGAATCCTACATGAGGAGTAAAGTCTGGCAAACCAGATCAGTGACTTCAAATTTCTGGTCTCAACTGTGGTTTGGCATGATATCCTGTTTCAAGTAAATGTTGTAAGCAAGGCATTACAGACTCAGTCAACAGACATCATTGTTGCGTATTTGGTTGTCATGGTAATAGAATCTTGTTGTTGCTATGGCAACTGAGTTAGATTATTAGGGGATAGCCCAGCCAGTTTTGGTTAGTTCAGTGTGTGGCAATAAATGGCTGCTTTTAAGGTTTACAGCTCTCTGTGTCTCCAGTGATTTCTTCCTAAAACTGTTGCCCCCACGGATACAACAACATGGTGACAAGGATTCCTGTGCTGCCCCAGTAACAGAAGGAAGTAGAAGTCAAAGTACAAAAGAAAAAAATCTTTTTGCTGTTGGAAGGGGGTGAGAACTGGCTTGTTTGCACTGACTATGTAAACTGAAACTAAAATCATGGCTACGCTTACAGGGCTGCTGGAACCTTTTGAGGATACTATAGTGCAATAGCACATATATACTGAGTGTTTTGAGCTTTTTGTTATTGCAAATGACATTACAGAAGTAAAGAAGGTGCCAATATTCATAAGTGTTGTAGGGGCTAAGACTGACTCCCTGCTACACAGCTTACTACACCCTGTTAAGCCAGAGACCAAATCTTACAGTGACATTGTGGAAATCCTGGGGTCCCATTTTTTCTCCAAAACCATTGGTAATCGCTGAAAGATATAGGTTCCACAAAAGAGACCAAAAAGAAGACAAAACAGTTGTACAATTTCTAGCAACTTTGAAAAAGCTAGCGGAACACTGTGAATTTAAGGAGATATTAAATGGTGTCCTACGTGACAGGTTAGAGTGTGGCCTGCACAGTGAAGCTATAAGGAAGCACCTATTGACAGATGCTCAGTTTATCTTACAGAAGGCCATTGATATTGTGGTCTCCATGGAACTGACTACAAAGGAAGTGCAATACATTGGTGCATCACCTAGGGTGCATAAGGTGTCACAAGAACCTATCACAAAACTGTGGGGAGTCAGGAATGTCACCCTGTGGTAAGCCGGGTCACCATACATCAGAATGCTGGTGTAAGGACCTGGTGTGTTGATACTGTGGCAAAAAGGGACACATTGAGTGTGCCTGTAAACAAAGAAAAAGAGGCCTGTGGTCTAGCCGACCAAAAAGGGAAATCTGCATACCCTTGACCAGATCCAGGATGATCAAGGAGATACCTCATCACAAGAAGAAGAGCCACTCCACATTTTGTCTTTGGCCGTGGGCTCGCATGAATACTGGGTAACCCCATTGTTGGACAGCAAACCTATATGCATGGAACTGGACACTGGTGCAGCCGTCTTGCTGGTCTCTGAGACTGTGTATAAAGAAAAGCTACATCATCTTCCACTTAAGGCAACAAAAACTGTTCTGAAGACATACGGGAGAAGCTGTGCCCATGTTAGGCACTACTGATGTTAAGGTGGAGCTCAATGGACAAGCTGCTAAATTGCCACTGTTTGTGGTGAGAGGTAATTACTCAGCCTTAATGGGTAGGTCTCGGCTTAGGAAGATTTAGCTGAACTAGGCAGAAGTGCACCAAATGACTAAAGAAGAAACCAATCTGATTGCTATACTAAGGAAACATGCTGCTGGTTTTGGAGAGGATCTGGAAAGTCTGAAGGGACTCACTGTGACATTGAACATTAAAGCTGACAATCAACCAAAATATCTGAAAGCCAGAACCGTGCCATATGCCATGAGGCCGAAAGTTGAAATGGACCTGGAGCACCTGGTCACAAATGGAGTCCTAATACCAGTTACCCATAGCCCATGGGCAACTCCTATCATTCCAATAGTGAAGAAAGATGGCTCCCTCTGGATTTGCGGTGACTTTAAAGTCACTGTCAACCCGGTGTGGTGTTCAGAGCAATACCCACTTCCCTGCATCGATGACCTCTTCGTGGGCCTGGCTGCGGGACAAAAGTTCAGTAAGACTGATCTGAGTCAAGTATATTTACAGATGCACATCAATGAAAAGTCCCAAGAGCTGTTGACTATTGTGACACATAAGGGCTTTATCGATACTGTCGCCTACCCTTCGGAATAACGTCTGCTCCCGCCTTGTTCCAGAGGGCTATGGACAAGACCTTGTGTGGCTTCTCAGGAGTCCAGTGCTATATGGACCGCATCCTGGTCACTGGAAGGAATGAGGAGGATCACCTAAATAATTTAGAGGCTACCCTACAAAGACTGAAAGAGTATGGCCTACGAGTACACAATGACAAGTGTGAATTCTTTCAGCTCTCTGTTGAATATTTGGGACACATCATTGATGTTACGGGTCTTCGTAAGGCCCCTGCAAAAGTTAAGGCTATTGTGGAGGCTGCCCCTCCTCGAAATGTTAGCCAGCTTCACTCATTTCTAGGACTATTGAACTATTATGGCAATGAGGATGGTCTCTCAAGGCTGCCTTTGCCAGTCAAACATCAAGATATTGCCCAGAAGGAAATATTTTACTTTGAACAGGTAGAGAATACACCCATCACTGCTACTCAGGTAAAGAAGGCAACTCACATTGACCCAGTATTGTCCCAAGTTATGGACCTGGTGATGCATGGAACATCTCGATGAACCTCTCTGGTCTCACCCAACCTTGTTACCTACATGTCCAGGAAGATGGAGTTATCGATCCAATCTGGTTGTTTGTTGTGGGGGAGACGTGTCATTATCCCACCACCACTTAGATCACAGATGTTAGAACAGCTACATTCCGGTCACTGTGGAATAGTGCGCATGAAAGAAATTGCATGAAGCTGTTTTTGGTGGCCTGGATTGGACAGTGCTATTGAAGAGAAGGCAAGAGCTTGTATGTCATGTCAGGGTGTGAGGAATGCACTCCAGTTGGCACCCCTACACCCATGGGACTGGCCTAAAAATCCCTGGCAACATATTCACCTTGACGTCGCCCACTTGAAGGAAGTATGTTCTTGGTAGTGGTAGATGCCCATTCTAAATGGCCAGAAATTTCTATAATGCAGTCCACTGCATTGACACTGCTCGAGTGTCCATCAAAGAAAGGTTGGACAAATGAAGTACCACAAAAAGACTTGGAAGGTTTTGTATGACATTAATAAGCTGCTGGAAGGCAGGAAAATACTCTTTAACAATTGTACAGACCTTCACTGGACGCTGACACACAGGGAATGTTTGGATGTCAATGATAAAGACCTCTGTGCTGAACAAAAATATGAATTTTACTTACATAGTATTTTCTCTAGGGAAAATTCAGCATCCTTTGTTAATCCAACAGGTACCTGCTCCTGCATCCTTGGGTGTTGAAGCAGAATAACACTCCCTTTGGAGCCCATTAATACTTCTCTTTAAGGGTCTAATTCTGATCTTATACACGTTAATTGGCAGTAACTGCAGAGCAAAAATCCTACTGCATCTATCTCTGATTCTCTACTAAACTACTCCAACTGATTTCAATGGAGTTACACCAGCATAAATCTGAAGAGTAACACAGTGAAGAACTAGGTCTCTTGACTTTAATGGAGTTTCATTCACATAGAAACAGTGAGAGATTAGAATCAATCCCTAATTGTCTAAAGAGATCCTCCACACATGGCTAAGAGACCTGCCTCTATTGCTATTTGGGGCCAAATTCTGATGCGTTATTCAGGAAAAAAAATCCATTGGAGCTACTCCAAATTTACAACATATATGAGATCAGTCTTTTAGAATCAGATCCATATCTTCCATATCTCCTACATGGTAATAAAAATCCCATTGCTATTAAAGTCACCAGGCAGTACACTGGAGATATTTTATTCAGATAACTACCAAACCAATTAGCAAGTTACAAAGAATACACTGTACACTGGTTTGGAACATATATCCTAGGAAATGAAAATATATCACTATGTTAATCACAGCAGTGCTCACTTTATAATAAAGTTTTAAAGGTCAGAGCTGCAGAGGAACAAAGTGGAGTGCCCAGCCTACAGTGACAAAGTAAAATTAACTCAAATCCTAGCTTGTGGAAAGCATGCAATCTGAGGAAGCTTGACTTCCCCGTCAGCCACAACAATGATGAGAGTAAAGACAAGTTGAACACAAGAGCAAAGCAACTGGGAGACAAAATAATGATGACAAATAGGATTAACCAAAAATTTTCTGTCAAAACTATTTTCCCAACAATCAATTGTGTTTACAACCGAACTATTTTTTCTGTAGAGAGTATCTGCTTTACATAGAAAATTCTGTCTTAAAAAAAAATCAAAGAGCTGTATACTCACAAAGCAAAAGTCTTTTGTTCTTTGTCCAAAAACCAAAAATTTCAATTTGGAAATGCTGCCACAATGCCCTGTGGGAGTTCTAGCTTCAGTGCCTCATAAGTCCCTTTTCCTCTGCTGACTAATCTCCCCAGCCAGACTACATCACCTAAGCCTGCAGTGCTTCATGGGATTCAAGAAAAAGTGAGACCATTGTGCATTATGAGAAAGGTAGTTCAGCCAAGGAGCACAATCCACAAAATTAACAGGGATATAAAGTACCTAACTACAACTCCCAGGAAGCAATGCTATAGCTAGAGCTGGTGCTTAAGAAAAGGTATATATTCCCTCACTAACATACCTAGCTGGGCAACACCATCATATTGAAAAGCAGTGGATTTACCATTAGTCACAGCAGTTTTGTGCAGTCACCTCTTGACATCAGAATCACAATTGAAACTGGAATGCCTGACTTTCCATGTTTGCAGTTGGATGTCACACTTCAAATTTATTCTGCCTTTCTTCTACCATTGCAGCTCCATAGCAGCACATACTCACTCTGCCTGCTTACCATGCTTCTTACTCCTTCCTGTCCTCCAATCCCATTTCTTTTATCCTTGTCTTCTTCCCATCTCTTTCCCCCCACTCTTTTGCTCCTACAGTCTTGTATCTTTAAAATTCTCTTTTACTCATGGAAGATTTTCTGGAGTAATTCTACAGAATTCAATGCAGCTACTCTGGGGGAAGTGATATTAGAATCTGGCCTGGTGTTTCATGATTGGGTAGGAGCAGCAGCAAAGATGGCCAGTGTGGTTGAGAATCTAATATAGTGCTCCTTGTTCATTAGTTACAGAGTGCTGCATCTTATGTCTGGCTGCATCTACTGGTTCTGCTCTCCCCTTGCTCCAAATACTCAAAAACTCACCTGAAGTACTGTATTAGATTCCCCCACCTACCTCAAAACAGGGAACATGTTTAACAAGTTCATTTCCTCAAGTCTGGATGAAAAATTGCTGATGCAGGGCTCCTCAGCTGTTTCTTCATGTCAAGGTATGGAAGTGGCCCTTCTAGACATTTTTCTTAAAAATAAAGAGTCAGACAATGTTCTCCACAATATAGTTAATGAATAAAAGTACCAAAAATCAGACAAAACCAGTAGATTGTAAGCTCTTTGACTGGGCACTATCTTGCTGTTATATGTTTATACAGTACCTAGCACAATGGGGTCCTTCATCATGTTTATTATGCTAGTGCCTAAAGGCCAGCCAAGAATGCAGCCCCACTGTGCACTCTACAATACATGGTCCCTGCCCTGATATGCTTACAATGACATGACAGACAGGGTAGGGTAAGGTGTTGAACACACAAGCAGAGGGAACCATGTAATGGCAGCACATTCTGTTAGTTCCATAATTTCTGAGGAGTGGGGAGTTGTTCAGAAGGAATAAGCTGAATGGAAAGAAAAGGGGCCATAGGAGGTGGAGCAACAGGGCAGGGGAGAGGAAGGAGGGTAAGAGGGCCAAGTGTGGTGTGACGCTCTGGTAAAGAGACTGCGAGGAGGAGGGAGGGAGAAGGTTGGAAAAAACAGCCAATCAGCACGGGGCAGAGAAAATCCAGGCAAAACGGTAGAAAGTTCTCCAAATGTCCAAAGAACCAAAAGTCCCTACTTCAGCTGCTGCTGCTGCTACCAGCTGGAATCTATGGCTGGCTCCCCCGCTGCAGATTTCCCCCAAGGCCACATGGTGGTGGGAAGGAGAGGCACCAGCACAGGTCCTAATGCCACCAGATTGGGGCATTCATGTCCATGACTGGGACTCTTAGGCACTACCTCAAAATAAAAATAACAAAATAGTATAATAAAATAATAATAATTAATAAATAATTCACCTAGACACAGTGAACTACCAATTAATTTCACATTCAGAAATTCTGAGAATTGAATGCAGAATTCCCCTGAAGAACATGCCAGCTAACACTGTTGTAACACTGCATTGCCATTCAAGGACAAGCATTTAGGGAGAAAGCTCCTCTAATATTTAGTATCTGTATATTAGAAAATCTGTTTGGTCTATCTCTACAAGGTGACCTGCAAATTAATACATAAAATAGAGGTCAGTGTCTTTTCTTGATTAATTAATTATAATTAATATTATATTATATTATATTATATTATGTTATCAGGTGACAAGACATATTCTTTGTACTTAAGATGGTATTATATTTCATGTTTCTTTTTCTGCTTGCCTTCTATGTTACAAATATCAATTATTGACTTACCTGTATTTGTCTCAAGACTCCTTGGAAAACTTTAACTAGTAGGTGACTGAAATCTGAGCAAAAAAGAAAGAAAATGATGTTACTGAGGTTTTTAATCCCTCTATCACAGGTTGACTGGCCCCCAAGATTGAAATAGGTCCAGTGCCCCTGTGACAGAGCAGGTGCTCCCAGCTAAGCCAATTAAAGGGGCGGGGCTACACCTAGGCTATAAAGGATCAGAGGGAGTTCAGGGCAGGCAGAGGAAGAAGGGGAACTGTATAGTGAAGCTGTAGGGAGAAAGGATATACTGTAGTGGTCCCTGAAGAAGAGAGATGGGGCTGGGTGGAAGAAGGCAGGCCAGGCCTTGCATCTCCTCTAGCTGCTTAGACTGCAGCTCAGAAAGGAGGGGCTGTACCCAGCATAAGGCTGGGTACAAGAATTGTGTTTGTGGTTTCTTTTTTGGAATTTTGTTTTAATAAAAACAAGCAGATCCCAAGAAGGGTTGTAAGTGGATGAATGAAACTCTAACAAAGTTTTGTTTAAGGAGCCTGGAAGAAGGGGAAAATAGGGGAGGACACTGCACATACCCCTCTGGCCACAAAGGGGTGCTGGGATGGTAGACACAGTGTTACAACCTCCCTGTGTTCCTTTTTTTAAATTAAGAGCATATTTAACTACAACTAAGAAACATTTGGGAGAAACACTCACTTGGTGAAAGGAATAGAGTCCCCATACCTTCAAATGAGGCCTAACAACTGCCATTCTTGTTCTCTACTCCTTCAAGGAGTTCTCCAGCTAAAAAGGTAGAACAAATGTGATATTTCTAAGGTAAAATAAAAATATGAAATTCAAAGCTCATTCATATATAGGGGGCAGGGATAGCTCAGTGGTTTGAGCATTGGCCTGCTAAACCCAGAGCTGTGAGTTCAGCCCTTGAGGAGACTACTTAGGGGTCTGGGGTAAAAATCAGTACTTAGTCCTGCTACTGAAGACAGGGGGATGGACTCAATGACCTTTCAAGGTCACTTCCAGTTCTAGGAGATTGGTATATCTCCAGTTATTTATTTATCATGTGTGTCATGGAAAAAGCCACCCTGGCAATAATTTCATCAGAGACTTAAGCCTGAGGCTCATTTACTGTACACACACCAACAAATTGGGGGGGTAGCAGGTTGGACACTGCACCCCTGATGCAAAGCATCACCTGAGTATATAAAGCTGAAAACCGCAAATACATCATACATTTAAGTAATAATCACTTTTATTTGGAATTAACATCTGACAGGGGTTAGGGACTTTTTGGGTGTTTTTCGTACTTTCCAATGTGGTTGCTCGCATACCTTTTATGGAAGTAATAAGGGTTAGGGTCTCGGCTGGTACCTTTCAATGTTTAGCAACCATTCCTTTTATGGGATACCATTACACCAAGTAGATCACGGGGTACAGCAATATCACAGGGCAGTTACACAACCGGCATAAGGAAGGGCATGAGTTATAGTTATAAATGCTTCATACTTGTTACAATCTTATCTCACACAAGCAGTTGTTATATTTCATAAGCATTAGGCACATATTACAAATAGTTCCTGCTTCTGGGGCTTCTCATTGCCCTCCCCCTCCCCCACAGCCAGGGGACACAGCTAGTTTGGTTCAGGCTTAGGGCCTGTTAGAAACAAAACAGGTCCATATTAACAAATCAAGGCCTGTGTAATTGGGGGGGACTTTTCCTCCACATGTGTATACACCACAGAGCAGCAAAACTGAACAATCTATTTTCCTTTAAAGGACACCTTTAAACTGATCATAAGAGGCAGACTTTAGTCAAATTGAACCAAGGGAACCCAAGATAACAGGCTTACACATGTGATCAGCCCATCTTCCTGTCATCTGAATCTCTGCAGAAATAGTGTTTTAAAAGTTTCCAGTTTATAGTGCATATAAAATATGAGGAAAAAGGGCAAAATGTCTGCTTTGCTTTTTTAATATAACTAATAGATTGTGAAAATGCAGCAGATTAAATATGTCAATCAATCAACTGTTTGCTTTTCTCATAAGCTTCAGGGAATTGGCAAATTTTTCTTGCCTAGCTTGAATTTGAAGGTGTCGTAAACAGATAGTAGGAGTTAATAGATCAGAAGTACTTTATATCTCTTTTGCTTGTAAAGGGTTAACAAAATCAGTGAGCCTGGCTGTCACCTGACCAGAGGACCAGTCAGGGGACAGGATACTTTCAAATCTTGAGGGAGGGAAGTTTTTGTGTGTGCTGTTAGTGTTTGGTTGTTGTTCACTGTGGGGGCTCAGAGGGACCAGACATGCAACCAGGTTTCTCTCCAATCTCTCTGATACAGGCTCTTATATGTCCAGAATAGTGAGTACTAGGTAGATAAAGCGAGTTAGGCTTATGTTTGTTTTCTTTATTTGCAAATGTGTATTTGGTTGGAAGGATTTTACTTTGTACTTGTATACTTAGGCTGGGAGGGTATTCCAAGTGTCTATAGCTGAAAGACCCTGTACATATTCCATCTTAAATTTACAAAGATAATTTTATTGTTTTTTCTTTCTTTAATTAAAAGCTTTTCTTGTTTAAGAACCTGATTGTTTTTTATTCTGGTGAGACCCCAGGGGACTGGGTCTGGATTCACCAGGGAATTGGTGGGGAGAAAGGAGGGAAGGGGGAGAGAGAGGCTAATTTCTCTCTGTGTTAGGATTACTGTCTCTCTCAGGGAGAATCTGGGAGGGGAAGAGAGAAGGAGGGGGGAAGGTGCATTTTCCTCTCTGTTTTAAGATTCAAGGAGTTTGAATCACAGTGATCTTCCAGGGTAACCCAGGGAGGGGAAGCCTGGGAGATGCAACGGTGAGGGAAAGGGTTTACTTTCCTTGTGTTAAGATCCAGAGGGTCTGGATCTTGGGGGTCCCCGAGCAAGGTCTTGGGGGGACCAGAGTGTACCAGGCACTGGAATTCCTGGTTGGTGGCAGCGCTACAGGTTCTAAGCTGGTAATTGAGCTTAGAGGAATTCATGCTGGTACCCCATCTTTTGGATGCTAAGGTTCAGAGTGGGGAACTATACCATGACAGAAGGCTTAGTTCAACATTATGTATTATATACAATTGAGAAAGGCAAGATCTGGAAGGCAAAAATACATTGTCAATACACTGTTAACAGAAATTGGAAACATAGGAACTCATTTGTATACTGTACACTAGAGCAAGTTTACCAAATACATAGATTTGGTAAACAAACAATGCCAGACCTCTGAGTGAAGGGTGGAATTTGCAACGTTATACTCTGAGAAGACATCTTTCCTTATGGTTAGTTCTGTCTCATCTATAAGCTCACTTGTAGTTGTAAACATTACAGATAGAGAAAGTTAAAGATGTTATTTTTAAAAACACTGTTAATGCTTTAACAAGTTTTATATTCAAAGTTGCAATATTATATTAAATAATCAGGTGACAAGAATAATATTCTCTATGTTTAAAATGGTATTCCACTCCTTACACCAGACCCAGACACTGAAAACTATAGTAGTTGGGCTTTTCAGATTACCTGTAAAGGAAAATGCTTTTAAAACTCAAAGCCTATCATGCACTGTAGAACAGGTATCAACATGACAGGGGTATTGTAAAGTATAGTAGTTTATGTTTGTGAGGAGCTTTATGAGATCATCAGATACAAATATTGTAAGGGCTGTGTATTTTTTTTCCTGAAGAAAATGTACAATAAATTAATGTACAAATATGGGGAGAATATTTTTACAGAGAATGGAATATTCTTTGGCCTCAGTAACCCTTGGAAGAAATTAAGTCACTCTTCTTTGCCAATGACAATATGTTTGCCTAGCGAATAAGACAAAGAATCTGATTTTCCAGATCTGACTTCCAAATTGCAAGGACGGAGGTGCTACTTGACCCAGATTCCAGAGATGAAACAAGTAGCACAATCTTCTTTTTTACACTTGAGACAATATAGCTACAGATTTCAGAGGCCCTCAATTCAATCCTTTTCAGAATGTAGATCACATTTTAATAAAGAAATTGTCTTGTAGAACAAGTGCCCTCCCATTCGTAACTGTATGATGGATGTTTGGGAATGTGCACTGTATTTAACATGTTTAAATTAATAAATTTTTAACCTTTTTGAAAAGTTAGTTGCACTCAGCTCCAGCTGTGCCCTTCCCACCTGTTCTGTTCCCCAGTACATGCTTCTATAGATGAAAGGCTCAGTTCTGATGTAGTTATATTGGCTTCAGTAGAGATGCTCATTTATACCTGTGTGTGTGTGTATAATATAGTATTACTCCAATTATAGACTCAGACAAATAAGTCATTTTGTTTGTTTGTTTGTTTGTTTGTTTGTTTGTTAAAGCCAGATCTAAGGAATCATAACTTGGGTTTATAATATTTCTAAGTCACTGATTATATATGTTGAGATATTTCTAATTCATCCCACAGGGATTCAAAGGTTAAAGATTCCTTTCATTATTTGAAGTGTCTTTTGGCCAGGAATGCCCATCTTAGAATTCTATCTGCTGCTTGAAGGAAGGAGATTTGACCTCCAGTTATACAGCTTTATTTCAGACTGTATCTTCAATAGCTAATACTTGCTACTAAGGGCTATAATTCAAGAAAATAGAAGCCGAAGTGAGAAGCACCTGTATCTAGTCTCTCACCCTCAGGAGCGGCACCAGGGTTTTTGGCGCCCTAGGCAACGGTCCTTCCACGCTCCCGGTCGTTGGCAGCAATTCTGCGGCAGGGGGGGTCCTTCCGCGGCTCCCGGTCTTTGGGGCACTTTGGCAGAGGGTCCCGGAGAGAGTGAAGGACCTACCGCAGAATTGCCGCCAAAGACCCGGAGCGCGGAAGAGTGGCAAAATGCCGCCCCCCCAAATCTTAGCGCCCTAGGCGACCACCTAGGTCACCTAAATGGAAGCGCCTGCCCTGCTCACTCTCCTGCAGTGTAAATCAACCTGATAAGAAAGTTACTCTTGGAAAAAGAGTGTTCTGGCAATGAAATGTGTGTTCATTAAAATTAAAGGGCCTGAGAGTACCTAGCATAGAGTTACAACTTACCCCATCAAAACCCTTATTACACACAGAGAAAGTATATGTCTAGCATTGGCCACCTGGGTGCATTTTATGAGACATCACTTTTTATAAAAGATGTATCCTTCCACAAATTAAACCAGTTTTATTTGGATTCATATAGCCCTCTTCATTGCTTTGTGTCCCTATTGATCTCCCCTTATCCAATATAATAGCTGTTCTTATTAATCAATTGAGTTTTTATGACTGAACGAGTTATGGATCCTAAGGCTGTGATACAATGGTAAACTGAATATCCAGAAGGAATCACTTTTGCTGAAGCAGATCAACTGCTTAGAGAATGTAGAATGAAACTATGGGATCAATAGCTATTCAAGTTCTTCAGAAAAAAATCAGACTTCACCAATGTGTTTCAGAAACCCTTTAGTCTCACATGCTAATTTTTTTCTACTTTTTTCTCATTTAGTGACTTTATGGGGCTAAGTAAAGATTTGGAGATTTAAGTAATAAATAATGTCATGGCACTTACTGAAGCCTTCAGATCACGGGAGTACATGGGAGTATAAATATGTCTCATATAGTCTAAGATAGAAAAGTAAAGCGGGACAAGATCACAATTTAAATTATATGAGCAAGAGTAAAAAGATTAATTTAAAAATGAGATTTCATAAGATAAAGCCTCAGTGACCACATGAATAACAGTTTCAGGAAGCATAAGCTACTGAGGTGATAGCATTTCCCCCAATAGTGCTGAGACTGTGGAATGTACAGAGGGTAGGTGCAAGGTTACTGCAGGAGATAGGTCTGTGTCTTAGACTGGAGCAAATTTGTGGAGATGAAAGACAAGGGTCCATAGCATCTTTTTATACCTAAATACTGCTGTGCAAAGCCTGCTGGAGAGCTCCTCAAGGCTTTCCTAGAGTTACTCCCAACATATTCAAGGATGAGGAAGAAAAAAGGGTTTGATGTGATCTGTAATGGGCCACCAATCCACCCCTGAAACCCGCACAAATTTAGGTGATCCTAAGGAAGCAAGGACAATTGGCACAAACCCCTTGTGCTTTAGCACTGTCTCTGCCTTCTATTCACCCTTCTCAGCCCAACTCCTTGGCAATGCAGCTCCAATGGAATTTGTACAACTAGAGCCTCCACCGACCTCAGTGGTCCCCAACCTTCCTCTTATAATGGGGTTGTCCTGAATGGAATTAGAAAAAGGCAATATAAGCCTGCAGCTCTGTTATAATTTTCTTAGTAATCTGCTTGAGAAAGAGGCATCCTCCTCTGGATCTGTTCTGTCTCAACCCAGTCCCAGCCTTTCACTGCTCCAGAAATTGAAACTTCTTTCTCTTTCCCCTTCACAGAACTCTGCCCCCAAAGAGTCCTTCATGGGGCCGCAGGAAGGGGGGGAATGGTATATGGTGGTACTTGAGTCTGCTTCCCACCTCTTCCTTCCACTAGGGGCAAAGGACATCCAGAGGAAGAATGCCTTTTCAGTGCCTGGACCCTGGAGGCAATGCAGCCCAAGGAAAGCTTTATTCTCAACTGTATCCTGGAACTAAGAGGGAGCCAGCAAAAGTGTTAGAGGATTAGGATGATATGCTTGTATTGTTATTATACAAGTACAACACTCTAGTATCTTGAGTTAGAATTACACTAGATGAAAATATTCTTCTTAAACACAGAACTGTATATTCATGCATGTTCCAAGTAGTACAAAACCATGAATAATTTCATTGCACTGATTTTGCAGTGAGATAGACCTGAAGCAAAACCTCAGATCTGAACTTCTGCAAAAGTTTCATATTCCAAAATATTTCCTAAGCTATCTGCTCCCACTCCTGCATAAGATTTGCCTGTGATTGTAATATGTAGAACAGTCCAACAAATTATTTGATTTGACTTTGACAATCTCTTATATTTCTTCTCACAGCAACACTTCCTAAAATAAATGTAATAATTTCAAAAAATTCTTAAAATGGGCTACTTGATTTAATAGTGGCCATAACCTTTCAAAAAAGTTTTACTGGCCTTCACACTGTTTAACCATTGCATCAAGTTAGCTTACCTATTAGGTTGATTAGTTTTTATCATCATTTGTGAGAGAAATCTTCTGGTAAGATAAACCAGTGTTTTATCCACATAGACATTTTAAACATATTATTGTGAAATGGGCATCAGAGCCTGACAAAGAAGCTAACTTTCATAACCAAATATGATCAAAAGTTGATAAGTTCATACCTCATATTTTCTATGCAAAGATGCAAAAAAGAAAGGTTACCTACCTTCCATAACCAGAACTCTTTGAGATTGTCCCTGCCTGCAGGTATATGGGATCTTGGGGAGCAATTACCACACAGGTGGGGTGCAAAATAAACTTTATTAAGAAAATGCAAAAACAGGGAAAATTTAATAGTGAGGGGTATGGGGTTTGTTAAGGTAGGCAATTGGGGAGGGAGTTCTTTTAGTATAGTATAGGGGGTTTCAATAGTGGGGTACAATACAGTGGGGTACAATACAGTTGGTAACCAACTAACACTGAAGTATAAATGTAACAGGTAGCTAACAATTTCTAGGTAAAGGGTGTGTCACAGCAGCATATAACCAACTAACAGTTATGGGTAAAATGTGTTAAATAACCAACAACTCTAGGTAAAAATGTGTCATAGTGGTGTAAATATAAAATGTGAGGTGTGTGAGAGAGAAAAAGGGTAACCAATGGGGTTTTATGCTAGACTTCAGTAATACAATTGAGGTTTGGCAGCAGTAGGAGCGGGGTGAACACGTGGGGGAAGGGATTAAAAGAGAGAGAGAGAGAGAGAAAGGCAGTGGTAGAGGTTTAAGACACAGACCAAGGTTTAGCTTGAGTCTGTGTGCTGGGGAAACAGAGCCAGCAGCTAAAATAATAAAATAAAAGTATAGAAAGTTTTTACAGAGGGATTCTTACCAGTCCCCAAGGCAGCAGCAAAGGCAGAAGCAGCAGCAACATCAGAAGAGGCAAGGAGGGTTCGGTACAGTCTCAATAATCAGGAGATCTCTCAGGTAGCAATTCGTTCTTCGTGGGGGGGGTTTCAAAAACGGGGGTACGCTCAAAAATAAAACGAGAGCGGAGAAAGGACCCCCCAGAACCCCTGGCTGATCAGACCAGGTAGCAATGCAGGAACCTTTCTGAGGTGTGTTTCAAAAAAGTCTGGTTTTAAAGGCAAACTTGGGCAGTTTCCCACCAGTAATCCTGATAGGCTCCCTCTGTCACAGGGGAGGGGGCACAGGGAAAAAACTGAAGGTAAGCCCAGAGACATGCCTGGACATAGTCCTGTGCAATAGGTGACTCAAGAGCACATGAGACTATGACTCATGCCCAGGATCTTAAAACCACAATAGGCCTTGCAGCTCTGGACATTGCCTACCCTACACCAAGCCCAGGTTCAACGAGGTGATAACAGGACTAACCCTTTGAAAAGGGCAGTGGTCCCACTTAGCATGCAGCACAAGTGGCCATCCCTTTGAGAAGGGCAATGGCTCTTGTTAAACAACTTAAGGGGCCCTCCCTTTGAGAAGGGCAGTGGCCCTGGTAAACAACTTAACAGCCAGGGAAGGGCGGCCACAGGAGAACAGAAAACAAAATGGAGTCTGGAGAAACAAAATGGAATAGAGGAATAGCTGTAACGGACATGCCCCCCTGGCCGACCTGAACGGGCTGTGAGGGGGATGTCCCATGCAAAGACCAAAAAAAGAAAAAAAAAGAAAAAAAAGGTTTTACAAGTCATCGTCTTCGTAGTATGGAGGTGGTGGTTTGCTGCTGTCCAAGGGGATGGAGGAATACCTCACCTGCAAAGGCAGGGCTGACACAACCTTATGAATTAGCTGCTTGACCACTGCTATCCCCAACAGAAAGGCCACAAGAACAATAGCCACAGTAATAAGCCACTGCTTGATGGACTGAGCCCAGGTCCCCAACCCCCAGCTGGACCACTGAGCTTGCCACCAATCCCACTGCTTACACTCTTCACGAATCTGGATGGCGAGGGAGGATAGTTGGTCAGCAACGGCTGAGACATTGTTCCACCCAGGCTGAAGGCGCAGGCAACATTGTCCTTTAAAGCGAGGATCGAGGTTCTCCAAGGCGACACAAAAGTCCTTCTGTAGGATGGTCTGGATCAGAAGACGGTTCTGCTCGGCGTAGTTGGCTAGGATAGTGAGGGCGTCGCTGGTTCGACGAAGTCCTTCTGCTGTGATGTTGGTGAGGGCCTCCAGACCAAGCGACAGTCCACGGATTTGCTGTAAAGTTAAACTGTATGAGAGGAGATTAAACTGTATGTACCCTCCTATGACCATCTCGGTGGCTGACTTGAGTCGCTCCCATGCGGTGGCTGTTCGTCGTTTGCGTGGTGAGGAGAAGAAGGGGCGATGGTGGTGAAAGAGCCCTCCTCCCTTTATGACGAGTTGCCCGATGGCACATACCCCCTTTGGGAATGCGGGTAGAGCAGTCCGGGCAATGTTGTTCCCACAGAGCCACACTTGTCCTGGGGAAGAGGGTAAAAACTGGTCATGGATGGAGCTTCGCTGGGGGGATTTCTGGCCAGGTGGTATATCGACCTCCATCCATAGTAGGTGGGCGGCTCTGACCTGTCTCAGTTCTACATGGGTCTGAGCTGTGGATAAGTATTGGGTGGGGTTAAACACTGTACTTGTTGAAAGATGATTAATAAACCTGGTGAACTCAGTGCGGTATCTTGAGCTTCCTTTCTTGGGGTTTGAGTTAGGCCGAGGTCCTATGAACCATTGGGTGCAATTGGGATACTGCCCCAACGGAGTGGGATTGGAGAAGCCAAAGAACACGATGCAGGGGGCTGCTGGGAGTGGTCCTGTCACCGCAACAGGGGCGAATGAGTTGGGTCTTCGGTCGTCGCTGGTGGTGTTGCACGTGAAGAGGCCGATGAACCCAGTTTGTGTTGTTGCAGGCTGAAGCTGGATGCTGTGGAGTCAGGTTCGTGAGGGGGAGGAACTCCCAGAGGAAGGGGGACCCTCCCTCTGAGGCCTTTGGTCTTGTACAGGCAACGCAATCGTGTGATGGGGGGACATCTGACAGGTTCCCGATGAGGACCTCCTGTAGGGCGTAGGCTCTCAACCAGGCAACCAGAGGGTTTTCTCGAGGCGGGGTGGCAATCATGGCGACTGATTCCTACGGAGACATAAAAGAAAGGTGGCCCCTCTTAGGGCCTGTTATGACCGAACACTAAGCCAGTTGTGGTGGACCAGGTCAGGCTTGCCCCGTCCATCTATTTGAATATGATAGGTGTTAGGGAACCGGCCAGGTGTGATGATGGTGGCTGCTAGTGGAGTGCAGGTTCCCTGGGCATTGGGAATAGAGACCCACACTGGCTGAGAAATACTATAGGCAGGTTTCCAAGGTTCCCGTGGTTTAGGAGCAATTTCTGGCCATCGGCTGTATGCTGTATTAAGGGAAATGAGGGCTTGAGGCAGGACCCGGTCCCACCCCTTGTAATCAGGGGTGCTAAGTATGGCCCGAATCTGGGTCCGCTTTGGGGGTGATATGGCAGGTGGGTGTGAAGACGCACCCCCCACTGGGACACCGTCTGGTAGAAGTTCAGGTTCATGGGGGGCACTGGCACCCGATCATAAATGGTGTGTCCTGTGGGGGTGTGAGGGACGTGAGGAGGAACAATGGACACCTGTGCCCCCGTGTCCAGCAAAAAGGGGATGACGAGACCCTTGTCAAAAACTAGCGGATAATAGGGGCGGGGGTCCCCTTGCCGGGTGCTGGCCGCCGCCAAGCACCCGGCCATTACCCGTTTTTTGGCTGGGAAGGTTCTGAGCGCTTTTCCCATCCCAGAGCTATGGCCAAGGCTCTTTGCTGCTCACTATTGAGCTTACGTACAACCTCCTTAGTGAGGCCTTTGTACAATAAGAACCCAAAAATTTTGCGTTCTGTAAATGAATGCTGTGAGTACTGGGGCCTGGGTTGTGAACTGGCATGTGGGGGGTGTGGACTGGCGTGTGGTGGGGGTGGACTGATGTGTGGTGGGGGTGGACTGATGGGTAGAGCTTGGGCTGAGGGCCATCTTATTTTCTCGAGGGCTTCATAGAGTCGCCCAATGGGGCGCCTAGCATACCCCCTTAGCCACAGAACTGCCCCAGTGTCAGGGGTGGTACTGCTATCCATGGCTAAGTCAATGGCAGCTTCGTCTATGAGTATCTCGGTGGGGTCAATAACGTGTCTGAAGGCATTGACCTGGTTAATCTGAGCCTGAGTAAGCCCCAGAGGGTGTTGGGTAGGGGACCACAGCATGATGGACCCCCCTGCGATGGCACATCTGAGGGAAGAGATGTCCTTGACGCTTCCTCTGGGGACTTGGATCCCTTGAAGGGAGTGCTGTAAATGGAGGAAGGCCAGTGCTAGGGCCGTCAGGGGCCATGCAGTGTTAAATATTACCAGGCTCCCTGAGAGACCCCTGGACCAGCAACTGGTCCTGGCTAATACTATGCCCTCTTCTCTATCTACTAACTCTTGTCCGTTTTCCAGAGCCAGGCGGCCTAGCCACAGTAGTGGTGGCTCATTGGCCCCCCTAGCGGTGTCCGAGATGAACTTCTTCATCTCTGCTTTGGAGCGAGGTCGGAGTTCTGTCACCTGTGTGGTATTGCCCTGGTTATCAATCTTTATACGACTGATGGATACCGGCAGGGCTTCACCAGAGGTGACAGTGGGTGCAGGTTCATGGGCTTGGGCCTCTAGAGGGGCTGAAGGTAGGACTGGGTATAGTGGGGTTTTCTTGAGGGGAGATGAGGCCTCTGGGTGGGTATATGGGGGTGGTTTTTCAGGGGATTTATTGGGACTGGGCAGGCTAGAGGTCAGCGGTGGTCCCTCCTGGCTAGCCTGGCTAGTGGCCTCCTTGGCTGAGGTCATTAGGGCCCCATGGAAAACAGTTAGTTTATCAAGGGCCTGAGCCAGGATCTCATAGGTAACTGTGGCTACCTTTTGGGGCTTATATATGTCATGCCACAGTTTCTTGGGCTTTCGAATTTCATCCAGCTTCTGCACCAGTTCTGTTAATATCTGGTGGGTGGGGGACCCCTGCAAAATTCGAGGTTCAGGGGCGAGCTTAGATGGAGCCCCCCCGCAGGCTTTCACAACCCTTCCCACCTCTCTCCAGAGACGGGTGGGATCTGAATCTGCGGCTGGCTCTCCTGCCTTAGTGCAGACTGGCCGGAGGCTGGAATCAGCAGGGCTGGCCCTGAATGTGGGGTGGCAGGTTAAGAGGCACCCCACATCAGTGAGCCCCAGGTGGGTGGTATACACCCTGGAGCTCTGGCCTTTGCCAATAGTACAGACCCATTCTAGGGCCTTAGGCTGCTGTTTACTTTGCAGCAAGTGGTATTGTAGGTGGTTGGTCTGATCTTCCTCTGTCCCAGAGGTCTTGGCCTCTTTCCAGGGACAGGGAGGGCAGTAATTGTTACCCCAAGATCCTGTTCGTGACGCCATGTCCCTGCCTGCAGGTATATGGGATCTTGGGGAGCAATTACCACACAGGTGGGGTGCAAAATAAACTTTATTAAGAAAATGCAAAAACAGGGAAAATTTAATAGTGAGGGGTATGGGGTTTGTTAAGGTAGGCAATTGGGGAGGGAGTTCTTTTAGTATAGTATAGGGGGTTTCAATAGTGGGGTACAATACAGTGGGGTACAATACAGTTGGTAACCAACTAACACTGAAGTATAAATGTAACAGGTAGCTAACAATTTCTAGGTAAAGGGTGTGTCACAGCAGCATATAACCAACTAACAGTTATGGGTAAAATGTGTTAAATAACCAACAACTCTAGGTAAAAATGTGTCACAGTGGTGTAAATATAAAATGTGAGGTGTGTGAGAGAGAAAAAGGGTAACCAATGGGGTTTTATGCTAGACTTCAGTAATACAATTGAGGTTTGGCAGCAGTAGGAGCGGGGTGAACACGTGGGGGAAGGGATTAAAAGAGAGAGAGAGAGAGAGAAAGGCAGTGGTAGAGGTTTAAGACACAGACCAAGGTTTAGCTTGAGTCTGTGTGCTGGGGAAACAGAGCCAGCAGCTAAAATAATAAAATAAAAGTATAGAAAGTTTTTACAGAGGGATTCTTACCAGTCCCCAAGGCAGCAGCAAAGGCAGAAGCAGCAGCAACATCAGAAGAGGCAAGGAGGGTTCGGTACAGTCTCAATAATCAGGAGATCTCTCAGGTAGCAATTCGTTCTTCGTGGGGGGGGTTTCAAAAACGGGGGTACGCTCAAAAATAAAATGAGAGCGGAGAAAGGACCCCCCAGAACCCCTGGCTGATCAGACCAGGTAGCAATGCAGGAACCTTTCTGAGGTGTGTTTCAAAAAAGTCTGGTTTTAAAGGCAAACTTGGGCAGTTTCCCACCAGTAATCCTGATAGGCTCCCTCTGTCACAGGGGAGGGGGCACAGGGAAAAAACTGAAGGTAAGCCCAGAGACATGCCTGGACATAGTCCTGTGCAATAGGTGACTCAAGAGCACATGAGACTATGACTCATGCCCAGGATCTTAAAACCACAATAGGCCTTGCAGCTCTGGACATTGCCTACCCTACACCAAGCCCAGGTTCAACGAGGTGATAACAGGACTAACCCTTTGAAAAGGGCAGTGGTCCCACTTAGCATGCAGCACAAGTGGCCATCCCTTTGAGAAGGGCAATGGCTCTTGTTAAACAACTTAAGGGGCCCTCCCTTTGAGAAGGGCAGTGGCCCTGGTAAACAACTTAACAGCCAGGGAAGGGCGGCCACAGGAGAACAGAAAACAAAATGGAGTCTGGAGAAACAAAATGGAATAGAGAAATAGCTGTAACGGACAGAGATGTGTGGTCCCTACCTATATTCCACTGTGGGTACACATGTGCTTGAGACTGGAAGATTCTTGCTAGTAGATTCCACTGCTCTACACCCTCTCTCTGTCTCTCTCCCCTTCCTTTTGTTCCAGTATAAGGGTACAAAGAATGGTGAAGTGCAATCGACTCTCCAGGTCCTTCCCTACCGCAAATCAAGTCTTCATGATCCTAAGCAGAGGGATTGGAGGATGAGGGCTGTAGACGAGAGATAGGGACCACACATCTTGAAGAATTCAAGTTATGGAAGATAAATAATCTTTGTTTCTTGAGTGTTGGTCTCTATGTGTATTCCACTGAACAATAGTCAAGATGGAGGAGGATGAGAGGATCTCTGTGGTTTGATGACTGCTGAACTGCTGACCCAAAGGCTGCAAAAGATGAGGAGATTTATACCATGGCATAGGGTCTTGTGAATAGAACCCCACATGGTAAAATTAACATGCCATGCACTTCCCTAAGCTAAGCTACTGAAGAGACCTTTGCTCTGGTGGAGTGGGCCTTCACCCCATAAAGCAGAAGAGGACCCAGTAACTGGTAGCAGAACAAGATATAGCTCTGAAATCCAATTTGAAGTTACTGCTTTCTCTTGAATGTACTCTGCTAGAGCCATAAACAGACTAGCAGCAGAGAGTCCTGTGGCACCTTATAGACTAACAGATCTTTTGGAGCACGAGCTTTCATGGGTGAATACCCACTTCGTCGGATGCATGTAGTGGAAATTTCCAGGGGCAGGTATACATATGCAAGCAAGAAGCAGGCTAGAGATAACGAGGTCAGTTCAATTAGGGAGGATGAGGCCCTCTTCTAGCAGCTGAGGTGTGAAAACCAAAGGAGGAGAAACTGGTTTTGTAGTTGGCAAGCCATTCACAGTCTTTGTTTAATCCTGAGCTGATAGTGTCAAATTTGCAGATGAACTGAAGCTCAGCAGTTCCTCTTTGAAGTCTGGTCCTGAAGTTTTTTTGCTGCAAGATGGCCACCTTAAGATCTGCTATGGTGTGGCCAGGGAGGCTGAAGTGTTCTCCTACAGGTTTTTGTATATTGCCATTCCTAAGATCTGATTTGTGTCCATGTATCCTTTTCCGTAGAGACTGTCCAGTTTGGCTGATATACATAGCAGAGGGGCATTGCTGGCGTATGATGGCGTATATCACATTGGTGGATGTGCAGGTGAATGAACCAGTGATGGTGCTGATCTGGTTAGGTCCTGTGATGGTGTCGTGGGTATAGATATGTGGGCAGAGTTGGCATCGAGGTTTGTTGCATGGATTGGTTCCCGAGTTAGAGTTACTATGGTGCAGTGTGCAGTTACTGGTGAGAATATGCTTCAGGTTGGCAGGTTGTCTGTGGGCGAGGACTGGCCTGCCACCCAAGGCCTGTGAAAGTGTGGGATCATTGTCCAGGATGAGTTGTAGATCCCTGATGATGCGTTGGAGAGGTTTTAGCTGGGGACTGTATGTGATGGCCAGTGGAGTCCTGTTAATTTCTTTCTTGGGTTTGTCTTGCAGTAGGAGGCTTCTGGGTACACGTCTGGCTCTGTTGATCTGTTTCCTTATTTCCTTGTGCGGGTATTGTAGTTTTGAGAATGCTTGGTGGAGATTTTGTAGGTGTTGGTCTCTAGTCCTAAACAGACTAGGAGATCTTCCAAAGGATTTTGCTCTCTAAGGATAGAATGTCAAGGAAATGGAGTCTCTGATCCTCAGTGGTCATATGAAGGTTAGGAAAGAACACAGTAAGTGTATAATATGATTTATGTGGAAGTCCAAAATTTTACTGTGTGAATGAACTTAGGGTGCAGTTTTAATGAAACCTTATCCTTACGGAATATAGAATATTGTGGCTCGGCCATAAGGCTCCCTAGTTTGCGTACTCTTCTAGTCAAAGTGATGGCCACCAGAAAGTCTACCTTCAGAGATAAGTGGTGTCAAGATTCCTTCCCCACTCTGAACTTTAGGGTACAGATGTAGGGGACCTGCATGAGAAGCTCTAAGCTCAATTATCAGCTTAGATCTGGTCTGGCTGTCACCATTCACAAGCACTCCCTTCCTTGGGTAGCCTTGAGAAACTTCACCAATTTCCTGGTGAACACAGATCCAACCCCCTTGGATCTTAAAACAAGGAGAAATTAACCATCCTCCTTCCTTTCTCCCACCAACTCCTGGTGGATCCAGATCCAACCCATTTGGATCTAAAACCAAGGAAAAATCAATCAAGTATTAAGAAAAAGGCTTTTAATTAAAGAAAAGTAAGGTAAAAGAAAACCTTCTGGGAGAGATTAGCATACCAGCTACTCTCACAGCAACAGATTCAAAACACAGAGGATGTTCTCCTGGGCAAAAACTTAGTATACCAATGAAAATACCCAAATACCCAATTTGATTCTACCTCTAATTGCACAAGACAGGTTGCAAAGAAATAAACATAAACTTATTTATTCCTTTCTAAAACTTACTACTTTGATAAGAGGCTGGTTCCTTGATCTTTTTCACTCCGGCTGAAACTGAAAACTAACAAAGGAAAAAACCCTCCTTCCTTTTGAAACATCTTGTTCTCCCATTGGTTCTTCTGGTCAGGTGTCAGCTAGGCTAGGTGAACTTCTTAACCCTTTACTATCTGTTTATGACAAGTGGTAAAGTGAGGATATTGCTAGTTGTTCAAATGATGGTTTTGTCAGTGCTGAGAGGACCAAGTTGAGATCCCAGGTCAGAGCAGGGTTGGCTAGCAGAGAGAAGGTTCTGAGCAAGCCTTTTTAAAAATCGCACAGTGACTGAATGTATGAAGATGGAGCAGTTGTCAATAGAAGAGTGGCAGACTCTAATTGCTGCCAAATGACCCCCCGGGGAACTAAGTGAAAGATCAGAGTTTTTAACAAGAGAAGATAATCTAAAATAGTTGAAATCTCTATTGTTTCTGTGGACATATGGTGACACTGAGTCTATATAGAAATCCTTTTCCATTTCATTAAGTAACACTTCTGGGTGGATTCTTTCCTGCTGTTGTTAAGAATGGCTTTAACTGATTTTGAACGTATCTGCTGCAGGTTTAATACCCAGCCAAATACTTAGTCGAGAGGTGTTCCAGTGAAATCTGTCAGACCTAAAATGGATGTTTTTTATATCATTACCTCCACTTGAGAATTTCATGTCAAAATCTAATAGTCTAGGTAAGGGAAAAACTATCAAATAATTGAACTAAAAGGGGGCTACCACTAGTGAAAGTACTTTCATAAATAAATATTGTTGTTTACACCTATCAGGAACATCAGAAAACTCCTGTGGGAGGGAAAGATGTCTGTATGATGATAGGCACCTTTCACGTTAAGAGTGTTGAACCATTTGTTTCTCTTTAGAGATGAGATTAAGGGTGCCAGGGTGACTGCCTTGAATCATAGGCCAAGTTTACACTGGCGGTGGGATAAAGAGTATGTGTAGATACATGGTGAAGTGAAAAGCAGACTGCATTCACACTGTGGCATATAGTTACACGTGGCAATGAAATGTTCTGGTAGGAGGAAGGCAATGAGGAAAGGCTCTGGCAGCACGGAGATGCCAGAACCTTTCCCTACTGCCAGATTCTTTTCCTACAGTGAGGAAAGACTCTGGCAGTGGAGAGGCAGCAAAACATTATACTATTCAAAATAGCAGCATAGACAGGGAGGCACCACTTGGGCATGTAGAAGCCCTGTACAGTATAATACTGGCAGACCAGGTACAAGTTCATGCCAAGGCCCCTAGGTCTTGACTGAACACTGACCAATATATAGCTGGAACCAGTTTGGCTCACCTGTGCTTAAATATTCTTAAAACAGTATTATTTTAAAAAATTGCTTAGTGTTTAAACTTTATGGAATGCTTATAAGTTGCTGCATGCACTCATCTCACTTATAACATCTGTATCCCATAACATAAGGAAATATTTAAACATTTGCATTGTAGACATCTGTAACTACCTAAATCACCAGAGAGGAGAGAGACATTAATTAGCATGAAATACTATGCCTGGTCTACACTTAGAATTTCTATTGCTATAGCTATGTCTCTGAGGGGTGCCTGATCATTGGCTATATGGAGTTGAAGACTGATACATTTGAATATTTTTCTGTCTAGAAGGTCCAAACATTTAGATGCCTTGTCTGAAAGGGTAAATCTAACATGTTTTCACCTACTCCTCTTCACTGGAGCCTGAACAATTAGGGGCTTAGAGGCAGGATGTGTGAAGAAAAATTCTCCATTGGGAAGAACAAATTATCTCTTTCCTGCCCTCTTTGGAGTGGGTGCACATGTTGCTGGGGTGCGCTACATACTTTGGTCAGTTCTAGAATAGCCTCAATGATTGGGAGTGGTCCCTTTGTAGGGGGTGCTCCCTGTACTCTGTAAAATGTCCAGGAGTTTGGGGGATGACCCTTGAACCTCCCCCAAGAGGATCTGAAGGGGATCAGCAATCCTTCCTAACAACTCCTGAAACTGTTTGTCTGGTGGAGCTGGTGATGCTCAAGCAACTGCCTTGTCAAGAGATGATGTACCCAATGGCACCAACAGTACAGCTAGATCTGGCTCTTTTTCCTCAGTGGGCTTCAGGAAGGATTCAGGCTGGGCCTTCAGGGGAGAGGGATGGTAAGATTCTCAGTGGGACAGGATGGATTTGGGATAATGTACATAGGGGAAGTACAGCCAGTGAGAAGTATACATCATGGATTGAGATTGACTCCCAGGCACAAACACAGGTTCTGGGGGAGGGCAAGAGATAATCCCATTTTATAGAGTTTTGACAGGATGCAAAGAGATTCTAGAACCTCTATCTGAGCTTACATCCCTTGAAAGGGGTGATGAGGGTCCTTCTCCCATATCAGACTTGCCCGACAAAGAAAAAAGTGAGGCCCATCTCCAACAGTGGTGTCATCCTAACCCTTGATGAGAAGCAATTCTGACTGATAGAAAGAATAGAAGAACAGTGGCCTACATAATGTTTACGGACCAATGGTGTCAAAATCTCTTGTGTAAGACTCAGATCCAGCAGGATGGGGGTGTCTTCCAAACGATGTATGGGCTAACTGTCTGTCCTTCATGAATACCAGTCAAAGTTCATGCCCTTACTTTACTTAGTACCGATGATCCTGGTCCTGCCAACAGAGCCTAAGTGGAAGCATTCTTACTCTTTGAAGCCTGCTGTTCGATACCTTAACCTTGGTAGGTTTTAGAGTCTCCTGGAACTGGACATTATAAGTTCCCTGACCTTGAGCATATAGGGGATGCACCCCTCCTCTTAGAAGCAGATCTTGAGGGGGATTTATTTCTCATTGTTAGAGAGGTTTTGTTACCCTCGTGGTGAGTCTGAGATGAAGAACCCTTTGCTCTACATTTGTTGGCCTGTGTCTAAAGTGGTAGTGCTAGATGTCACACTGCTCAACACCTCAGACCTCTGTACAGTGCGGGTCCTCCTGGGCTGGATCTGACTAGGCTTTCATAGTTTGCTCCATAAGGTCTTTCCATGGTCTTAATTCCTGCTATTGATGGGTTCAGGGAAGAAAAGAGCAGCAGATACTGCACTTAGCAGCGATATGAGATCTTCAAAGCAGTAGAGGCACGTCTAGTGTTCATCATTGACTGGGAAACAATGGAGGCAGGAGATGCAGTTTCTGAAGCCTGGCATACTGACATAATCAGAATACCATACTGGAAATGGTGGAGGGGGGTGCTCCCTGGAATCTAACTAACTACAAGGTGTATTTACAATATTTACAGGGTTTTTTAATAAAACATTTACAGGAGTGGTGCTGGACGATCAGTCCATGGACACTGAAAGGTTCTGTCTCAGACCATGCAAAGGTAAGAAGGAAACTAATATATGATTGGTTCATAGTGCCTCTTAAACCCTTGGATCAGAGCATGAAGAGACAAAGAGAGCAAGCATGGGAAAATGGACACTATTAGCAAGCTCTTCCAATCTCAGGCGCATGGAGCATATGTGTATCCTCACTGGAATACACGTATGGACCAGCCTCAAAGATCTCACTCAAAGGATATCTCTCTCTCTCTCTCTCTCTCTCTCTCTCTAATTTGAGGTACATTCTGGCTATTTGAGGTACGTTATGGCTATACTGAGGGAGTCCACCTGCCCCATTCCTTATCATGAATCAGTCTCAGTAAACTGCAAGTAGCTGACATTAATTCGGGGCTTGTTTATTTTCAGGTCTGTATTTTTTTTATCCAAATTGCTTTATCCATTCCATATAACTATAGAGAATGAGACTCAAGTATCAGTTTTATGACTCGAAAGCACTTCCTTTTCTAGAGCTGTTTTTATTCATCACTTTCCACCAAAACTATGAAAATTTAAAGTGAAAAATATATCTATAGGAATTTCAGGTTTCATACCATTGAATACAGGGTGTCAAATGCTGTGGTCTAGCAAGGTTAAGTATGGACTGTGGAGACAGAGCTTTCTCAAGGCATCTATCCAAGACTGTGAACCAACTCCCACAAGAAGTAAAATCACTACAAAACAAAACCACCTTCTCCTCCAAGAGCAACAGCTAGAGCACAAGCACGGCATACTTTTTTGACCTTTGTTTTGCTAATGTAAACACATACCACAGTGTACATATTAAATTAAATAGAAATAAAAAAATTGCCCACACTATCTACCCCAGATTATGAGACAGATAAACAGAGTGTGTGAATAAAATGTGACAAATACTAGTCACACCACATAATGCACTTTGGGAAGGTGCTCATCTATTACAATTATAATGGTATTATGTGATCCTGAATAGAATATGGTTTGTTTTCCCTTCTAATAACCAGCTGAATCTGGCCAGCTGATTATTCTCTGAGCATGAAGGAACTCTTACCTGGCACAGAGCTGGCATACACTGTCTCTGGGCCATCCCCACCCCACTTGGATCTGGTGCAAGGAGAGGAGGAAAGACCCATCAGGGAATAGCTGGGGTATGACCAACACACATGGCACTCTCTCACCAGCTAGAATGCTGCCCTTTAAGGACCATTACTAGAGCCTAGGCTGCTATAACCTGCAACAGACTGTCCACAAGAAACCAAAGAGCTGTAATGGACTCCCTGACAGCTTCCCTCACACCAAACCCATGATAAAATCATGGGTCTTGGCAAAGCAGAGAATCTGGACTTAAGTATTCAACAACTGAAATCCTTGCCTGAACTCATAGGGCCAATTATGGGCACTTGAGTGGGTGCAACAGATTGGGGAAAAGGTAAAAAAATGCCTCTCTCCCTCTAGTATACTCACACAGGAGACTGACATAGACAGACTGGTGTGGAGGGGGAGAGGTTCTATGTACAAGAGAGGACCACTAGTGCTGCTAGCAGGGACCATGACCGGCTGAGAAAAGAGCAGCCCTCACTCCCCAGATGGCTGCACTGGAAGGAGCACTGGCTACATTCATTTAACAGCTGTAGCAAGTTCCCAGCACACACCCCAGTATCCTGAAAGTATTATACCTTTCCAAGCATCCAGGTTTCCAGCAGGGTATGGAAGGCACACAGTTGAGCTGCTAATGTATTACTTTGCTTAAAGCACACTGTTGTTATAGTTAAATCTTTTTTTTTTGTCAAAATTGCCCTCACCTGATTAATAAACAAAATTTCAACTGGTTTTCAGAATGAAGTTAGAAAACAGATAACTGCTTCCTGTTTCATTTTATGCATAGAAACTGTCAGTCAAAAACTGAATACGCTCATTTTTTCTAGAGGGATTTTGCATCTAGTTGTGCTCCAACTGAAGTCAGCGTCAAAATTCTCATTAAGGAACACCACAACCACAAAGGTGAATAACGCTAAGCACAAAGGTTCAGATTCTGCTCCAGCTGATGGCAATGTTTTATTTTTAAAACCCTTAACAGAAGAAAACGATGACAATTAACATGTGATTTTGCAGTCCACTTTGGAATAATCTAGCTCACCCTACTGAACAGTTGCCATCTTGTCAAATGGCTATATAGTGTATTGTGTTGGCATTATTTGCTATTGCCATGATTCCATGACTGCATGGAACTTCAGAATCATCAGCAGTGATAGATTTTTAACAGGCTTCTGCTCCACCCACACATGCCCTTATTCCTTGAGCTAGAGGACAACTTTTATGGTACTATTAGTGCTTTTATCCTCTATGGACCAGCAACCCCCTGGATTAGTTATCCCAAAGCATACTTTTTTTTTCTTTTTGGGTATTCACAATGATGAACATTGCTATGGTCATAAAATTACAACATGTTATTTCACAGGGATATAGAATTAACAATATAACTTACTTATACTAGAAAACTCCTAAAAGCAGAACTTGCAGAGGGAATCTTTAAACAAAAGCATACACCATTAAGGGCTCAAGAGAGCAAGTCCTTTGAAACCGCTAATGTGAGTAGGTACTACATGATATGTTAGCAGTTTGCGGAACAGGAATCCATATACATACAGTAACTTGAGTCATTCTAATGAAGTGAATGGGACTGTGCTCACAAATGAAGTGTTTATAAGATTGCACTCATTTTTCAAGCAGTTACAGATAGATAGAATTTCAGCTCTCCATCATACTATCTGCTGCAACAAACTGTAATAAGTAGATCTACTATTGGCATTAAATATTAAGAACTGCTAATTACCTTTGGAAGTTAATATTTTCCAAAATGATTTTACTCTAATATAAATGCAATAATCTGTAATAGAATTCTTCCAATGTTTCTTAAGTGGGAATTACAGCGTCTGTCCCTGTATACAGTGTTCTATGAGACAATAAAAGCAACTGTAACTGCAGGAAGTGGGGGAAAAAATCCTGCAAGACAACTGGGATGAAGAAAAAACAGCCAGATGAAAGAATGGACTGCACATCATTTTTCTCTTTTGCTATTTGATACTTCGCTGTTGGAGACTGCCAAAGGTAAAAAGATTTCCAATAATTTTTTACTCAGAGATTAATTTTCACGGTAAACTCTCCACGGAATCACTCATCATTTTGATAAGTTACTAGGTAGAACTGTTATTTAGTCTTTTCATACAGTCAATCAGCAAGGCTCATTCTTCACTAGCACATTACAATTTACACAGCAAATATTAATCAGCAGTATTCTACTCAGTTAATGTGTAGTATAAGCTAAATTTGGCTGAATTATTATGCATATTAATAAAGTGAAACTCTGGGGAATTTTGATACATCGTTGGTGGAATTCTGCTTTTTACTGATCATACATTAAATCATGTTGGGGTGGGCAATACCTCTTAAATAAGTAAAGGTTTACTTTGCTTGAATAATTTCAATTTAGAAAGTAGTGTTTTAACATGCTTTACTGTTGACTACAGATCAAAGTTCTGATTTAGGAGAAACTCATAGTACAATCTATATTCTGCTGCCCTCTGGCTGAAAAATATGCTAACAACTGTTAAGTACTATACATATTTAATGTGCATATCTTTTTTATTTGTGTGGTTTTCCCATTTAATTCATACCTTCAGGGGAAATGTTAAAATCATAATGACTTTCCAAACAATCAAGTGTTTAATTCTGTCACCCTTACTCTGACTAATTGAGACCTTATTTTGCAAGTAGCCCCATTGATTTCAGTGTAACTATTCAGAGTAAGATACTTCTTAGTGTCGGGGATCTCTCTTATCCCAGATGGCTCAGGTTTTGTTGTCCGACCACAAAGAGACAGGCAACGACCAGCAAGAATCCCACTATCAAGTTCTTTATTGTAGCATACCATACAACAGAGAACGGCCCATCTCACTCCATACAGAACCAGCCCCCCTTCACAAATTCAAACTGCTTTTTATTAGCTATTCTGTCGCTTCATCATTTACATCGTGTCATCACAGTACCTTCCCAGCATTTGTTCCCAGCATACAAAACAAAGAACAACTGTTAATTCTTGATAACTTCATGCTTAGTACAAAAAAGAATATGTTACTTTAAAAAGTGTCTGTAAGCATTTTTCTTTCCCAGCCTCTACAAGCATTCTCTTATCTAGCAAGGTCACATAGATGTCTGTGCTGGCCTGTCTACCTCAGCCAGTAAATTAACCAGTAGCCCTTGCTGTGTTATTGCTAAGCTGAACTGGGGTGCTAAGCAGAACTAGGTCAGAACCACACTCATCATTAGCGTGATCAAGGATGGCAGAATCTGGCAATTCAGTTTAAATTGCGATGTTAGAAACGGGTGACCTCAAGGAATTCAAGGCTCTGAACATACTGAACTTTTTGGGAGGGGGAGGCGGGGAGGCTGAGGGGTGGGCTAATATTTGTCTGAGTTTGCAAACACTTTTGTTTCCATAACTGAAACCCTAATTTAAACCTTCTTCCTAAGAGTGATCTAGTTTATAAACAACATAGAATTGTTTTCTGTCTAGATTTTTCCAGCACACCACTCATCTCCAACAAATCCAAGTGCCTTACACTGAGTTTTTTGGGTGTTATATTTTCCCCAATGTTTGTTTATTTGAAATTCCTCTCCCTCCTCCATTCACCTCAATTTCTTTTTATTATGAGGAAGCTAATTCAGATTTCTCTTCTCCCATGCTGTAAGTATGATCCCTATATGTTTTATACTCTGATAGCTCTCTACTCCATTTTTCACCCTATTTCCTTCTACATATGAACATTTTCTTTTCTAGTCCCTGTCCTGCAGTCTCTGCTATGAACAGAGAGCCAAATAACATTCAGTTTTAACTACAATTTACAAATACATGTAATTCAAGTGGGTCTGAAATTAAGAAAAACACTTTTTCCCATCACCAATTATGATTCCTTTTGCTATTATTTGTATGTATGTTTTATTCTTTATTTCTGTTTTCACCAAAGTTTACCAAAATCATTTTCTTCTAACACTGAACAAGGAAATTGTTTCTGAATTCTAGTACCGTATTACCCCTAAAGCTACACTGTCTTACCGCTCTATTGGAAAGATTCTGCCTAGAACTTTCCCCAGCCTTCTCATGCATTGCTTAAAGCTACAGGTACATCCTCATATCTTTCCTATGCCCAATTTTCAATATAAAGTTAGTTCTTATTAAAAGTAACAAATTATGAGTCTAGATCAATTGGTAGCTTTACCCCTCATCCACGTGTGGTCATCTCTTAGCCTCATAGAAGTGTTCAGTTAAATCGCTTGTAATATGAAATACCAAAGGTATAGACTCCTGTTTGAAAACTCTTCCCAGGAGAATTCACTGTCTCATTAAAGCCATACCATTGCTACTAAGGCCACGTGGCAATGCAACTAGGTTTGAAACTGGCTGAATTAACTACTGAGTAACTTGATCAGTCTCAATTAATCATGCATTATCTCAGGGAACAGCTACATTTAGTGACAACTGGTGGTGTCCAATATTTTACTTCATTCGGTTTTTATCTGGACAAGGCCTAGTGTTTAACCTTGGGTAATCCTGGGACTCCTTTCAGACTATTAAATAAGAAAGACCAAGATCTCTTAGATTTCACGTGTCAGCTTCACCTACTTCAAGCAGGGACTCTTGGGACAAAGATTTATCTCAAAGGTTGGCAGTGCTGTTTTTAATCTGCTGATCCATAAGCAGCTGAGTGGGGCTTACTCTGATGGCTAACATGGGGTGTGCTCCGTAGCCCTGTATGAAAGTTTCTGATGCAGAATTTTATTAGCTGTCGGTACAGCTCTCTCTACTATTGTGTGAGGTGGAGGTTGGAAGTATTATGCTTCCAGGGATACTGTATTCTTAACACTTAAAACAGAAAAGTGTGACCCATTGTCAATAACTTACTTCCATAATGCCAAAGTGAAAAAATGCTTCAAAAATTTTCCCAGCCCACTTTACTTGTGCATCAAGTGTGGTGTAGAACTTCTACATATCTAGAAAATTAGTGAGTGGTGCCCATTCAACACACAATGGGGAAGTAGAATGCTTTTTTTTTACTTTGAAAGCTGTTTTATACTTTGTTTTGCTAAAAAATAGAGGAAATTTTAGCATTTCTTATTCTTATAACTTTTGTAAACCAATCATAAAACTGATCACTTTATATCTCAAAGGTGCTGTAGTAAACACTAGCTACTAGTTGCTGTGTATAATAAAGCTCCTTGTATTCCTGTGAGAAAAGTAAAAGATCATTCCATGTTATAGCTGGGGAAACAAACTATGTTTAAGTGACATAATCAATTACATACAATGGCCATGTAAAATTAGGATTAGAAAACAGAAGTTCCTACCTACCAGACTATGATCATTTTACCAGAGCCCACAGCATTTATACAAGAGAAATCCCTGCCCTCCCCCTGGACCTTTTCCAAAATGTAGAGGGGTGAGAAGTGACCAACACAAAGAGGTACCTCAAGCAGCAGATAAGATTACTACACTTATATACGCAGCAATGCTCGCGATGTCTTTAAGTTCATATACAGAGTTTAGAAATGAAGTACTCACAACAGCCATTTGGGGATGCTGATCATATAAGGTTTTATGATGAAGTATTGCTTCAACCGGGCGCTTGGAGGAATGAAATCGACCAGCCCAATCTATTGCAAACAATATTGCCCTGTTCATGAACAAAAAGCTACAGGAGGTCAAAAAGCTACAGCACTTCCTTACTGGATATGAAAAGTACCTGAAAAAGTAACTGTTTGAATGCTGGCCAGTCAACTGCATGGAACTCCAGTAGCTCATCAGAGTTTAATCACTATCTCTTCCAGGATGGTAATGATGGAAGGAAGATGGGATGTGTGTATGTGTGTTTTGAAGGGAGGAGGGGAATATGCTGCTTTCCCCTTTCCTATTACCTTATTGAACCATTCCAGGTGGAGCCCTTCCATTCATACTGTTCCGAGTATCTGCAAAATACTCATTGATATAAGCAGGTATTCAGAGAACAGAAGGTAGGTCAGGACCTGAGTCTAACCCATTCATTCTTCAACAGTAAGAAGTAGGTGTGGGAGCTTCCTCTTTCTGGACTTAATTTTTTATTTTTAAACACAGCAAAATTAGCCCAATACTGCATAACGGCATCAAATAGAGTAAATCCAGTTAAAACTTGGGCAAATGTTCATGGTGCACTTGTGTGAGAGACAGACATTCATTAACTTCTATTCCAGTCCCTGGTTTTGAAACAAATGCGTCAATCAGAACCAAGGAGTTTCAGACCACTTGAGCACACCATTGACTTAATCTACTGACTTGCAACATGTCAATTAACTCCTGTGCAAATTTAGCATTTTACACCTCTCTTCACTTCAATATGCTAGCATATGGTTTTGCAGCTCTTCACTGCCCAAGTTTATGTTTTATCATTACTACACAAAGAGAATTTCATATTTGCAAAGTCACTGTTAAGAGAGTGGTCTATGATTGTGTATATAGTTACTAGAGAGAGCCAGATGGTGCTCTACACTATGCAGTGTTGTTCACGGGTTTCACAGGGCTAATAAGATTTGTGCGTACAGCAAATCACTTTCTTTTTGCAATTCTTTGTATGGGATTCAACATCTACTATTGAGAAAACTCTTCCACCAGCATTAGTCATTATTTGCTGGATGGAGTTGTCCCATGATTTTAAAGTAAAGAAGATCTCTTTTGTGTGAGAGTTGAGAAAGCAGAGACATGGAATATGCAGCAATGTCTGAGCTGCACTTTTGGTTCCCATTGGTATTTGAATAGGTTAAATATACTTGTGTGTAATGATTGGTTTTATGGCTCTGAATATTATGAAAGCCAGATTACTTGGAATTCTGCAGGTGTTTAAAATCATGCTACCAGAGTCATAGCTTTTTTCATTTTTATTGCCACAGGAATGCCACTTAATTGAGTCACATCAGAGTTCTTCCCATGCTCTGTCATCAGATTCTGACATATTCTGGAACAACAGAATCTTTAAGTGAAGAAAATATTTTCCGTCATTTTAGTATTCTCTCACTGGGAATTTTTCATTAGCCCCTTGATAAGAAGTTTATCATATCTCAGATTCTCTTACTGTGACAATAGATGTGATTATACCAGTTGTACATATTGATAAACTAAGCCAAAGAGAGGTTAGCTAATTTCTCAATGCCATAGCCCAAACCAGTGGAGGAAGTAGTAACTGAAGCCAAGAGGCCCAATTCCAGTCTTCCAATCACTAGACACATTATATAAGTGACAATGGTGTGTATCATAAGCCACTTTTCCTCAGGGACCGCAGTTCCTAGTTTGTTCAAATGCTTTCTATTTGTTTTTCTTTTAAATTCAGCTTCTACCCTTCCTATGCATTCTAGTAGTTTTCTATCTTTGAGACAACACACTAAAAGTAACATGAACAGTCACGTTTCAAGAACCAATGTATTCATTTTTATGAAGGAATTGGATATAAATTCTTGTCTTTAGATGGTTTGTGCCTTTAGCTTAAGTGGCACTTGAACAGCTTGGATCTGTGGATAAGACACCCATTTTGTAATATTCTAAGAAAGCTAAGTTATATTGGACAGGTGAGGCAAAGAAAGCTATTCAGCCCACAAAATTGCCTACAGAGAAATCCTTTAGTGGGACTTGTTATTTTAAATTTACATTAAAGTTGTTTGTTTTTTTTACTGAATACAAATAAGGGAGGAAGAGGGAAAACCAATTCTAAATTAAATATTTATAGTGCAGTATGAATAGGAAGCAATCAAAATTCAAACCTGGATTTATTTTACTCTCTTTGACAAGAAATCTATGCTAATCTCCTAGCTGGGGCTACATTCACTTCCACTGCTATTCTGTTATTCCTTGTAACGTACAAGATTAGAAACTTTACCCATTCTCATTGGAATGGAAATGGGTCCATGCAATAGAAAGTGTTTGTATTCAGCTTCTGAAAATGCATTAAATAGTTGGTCACTTGTGCCTCTCGCCACACACATTTATGTTTGAGTTCTAAATAATTTATAAGAAACATTAGGAATATTTGGTTTAAGTAGGTTTTGATTTCATTGGACACAGCTTTGATAAAACATTTTGCTAAAGGAAGACAATCAATTTCTACATGTTTTTGAGACAAGCCTCTCATTTTACAGGCCAGATGAAATATTTTGGACAGAAAGAAACTGCAATAGGCAATTGACTTTGTGTATGTTGTATTTCTCTTTCAACATTTGTAGGACTTCAATGCAATATGTGCGGCTTTTGTCACTTTGATAGTAAATTTTACATTTAAAATATACATCAGATTTTCATGATCCAAAAATGATATCAACATAAAAAGTGCAATGTTGTAAACATTGCAGAAGAACCTCTTGCTCACAGATTATGGCAGCAAATAGATTTTAAAAGACCAGCTGAATGAATACTAGGATTCCCCCATGGTCCTGCTTTGAAGTCTGTTTCCAGCAGTTAAAACCATTTCCTTTTATTGTTTCTGACAAGCATAACAGTCTGGTAACAGGTGTGAAATCTGCTTAGAAAGAGCGAATGATAGAAAGAAGATGCAACAAAAATCTGGCATACTGGACAGAATCACATCCTTTGTAATTTTGATTACATTTTTGTAGACACCCATTGTATGCATAAAAATGAAGCTACATATTTTACAAAACTATTATCTATATAAATATAGATAAAAATAATGCTTATTTTTCAGTTTCCAAAAAGACAATCTGTAACCAAATGATTGAATTTATGACTTGCTATCAATGAAGGAATTGACAAGATTAATATCCCCTTTATACAAAAATCTATATAGGTGCAGCATCTTAACTTTTCAAGCACCAACACCTCATACCTACTTAATACTTTTCCATGCACCACTGACAAAACAGATCTCTCATCAAGTCTCTCAGAATACTGGGAAAGAAAATGGATTTAAATCTTCTTAGAAATGCACAGTTGGAAGAGAAAAGCAAAAGCAATGGGTGACAGAGCTAGGAATAGAGACTCCTGACACTTAAAGTGAGGATTAATTTTTCTGAGATAATGTATTTTCAGGGATGGATGCATTTTTTTTTCAAAAAAGCCTCCAATTCCATGATCATTTGAGAAAATAGAACTCAGGACCTTCTGCTTCCAAATTATTAGCTCTTTCCATTTGAGCCAAGGAAGAAGCTGGCCCATTTGGGACTTCAGGGTTTGCAGGATTGATCTTTTTTCTATTAAAATACGGAATTTTGTTTTTTACTTCAATTTGAAATCCTCTGGAAGTCATCCTCCAGTGGACAATAAGATCTCACGCATTCAAGCAGGTGTGACACATTATTTCCTGTAGAGTTTAGTAGTGCATAAAAACCACTAGCCAGCACATTACATCCTTTTGGAAAAACACTAATTCTATATGAAAAATGGATTATGTCCTGTTGAGGACTTAAGTCAATGCTATCTATGCATTCACACAGGACCTCCTTCACCTGGAGCCTCCATGTATGTACACACATGGCTTCTCAGCTATCGCCACTAATAGAAATCATTTTACTTTTGATCCCATCTCCTTGCTGGAGTCCCGAAATTCCTTGTTTCTGCCTTCTTCTCCAGTCACCGTTTGGTAACAAGTGGGTAGAGGGTTCATCAGAGGCTCCAGACCCACCCCAGGCAAAGAGGGAATCACCAGAGCCTGAGGCTGGGACACAGGAGGGTGCTGCAGGCAGTCAAGAAGCTGTTGGGATTTTTCTAGGTGGAGGAACCTGATTGAAGCTGTGGAGAAAGGCTGGGCAAGCTCCAAAACTTACATCACATAGAGACTCAAAAGATAGGCAGGGTTGTGCTGTGCTGTGCTCATTGATCTCATCTGTAAATAATGTGAGTTTATCACTGTGACCTTTTGAAGGAACTACTACGGAAGCAAGGGTTGATCAGTGGACTCATAGACTCATAGACTCGTAGGTCAGAAGGGACCAATATGATCATCTAGTCTGACCTCCTGCACAAGGCAGGCCACAGAACCCTACCCGTCCACTTTTATAACAACCCCTAACCCAGGACTGAGTTATTGAAATCCTCAAAATTGGTTTGAAGACCTCAAGCTGCAGAGAATCCACCAGCAAGCGACTCATGCCCCACGCTGCAGGGGAAGGCGAAAAACCTCCAGGGCCCGTGCCAATCCGCCCTGGAGGAAAATTCCTTCCCGACCCCAAATATGGCGATCAGCTAAACCCTGAGCATGTGGGCAAGACTCACCAGCCAGCACCCAAGAAGGAATTCTATGCAGTAACTCAGTTCCCATCCCATCCAACATCTCCCCACAGACCATTGAGCAGACTTATCTGGTGATAATCCAAAATCAATTGCCCAAATTAAACTATCCTATCATAACATCCCCTCCATATACTTATCAAGCTTAGTCTTAAAGCCAGATAAGTCTTTTGCCCCCACTACTTCCCTCGGAAGGCTGTTCCAGAACTTCACTCCCCAAATGGTTAGAAACCTTCGTCTAATTTCAAGTCTAAACTTCCTAATATCCAGTTTGTACCCATTCGTCCTCTTGCCTACATTAGTACTAAACTTAAATAATTCCTCTCCCTCCCTAATGTTAACGCCCCTGATATATTTATATAGAGCAAGCATATCCCCCCGCAGCCTTCTTTTGGCCAGGCTAAACAAGCCAAGCTCTTTGAGTCTCCTTTCATAAGGCAGGTTTTCCATTCCTCGGATCATCCTAGTAGCCCGTCCCCTGAAAGCATTCAGTTGAATTGTGCCTCTTTTTGTCTATGGGAAATGACTAGTAAGCATCTCTGCTTCAATGATAACTCTTTGGTACACACCTGTTTAAAATTAGTACAGATCCCAAAAATAAAAAAAAAAATCCTTTCACCCAACATTTCACTTTGACCACCTATAATTAGTTCTACCTAATGGCAATTGAAAATTACCAATTTCCTGCTGCAAACAGCAGTTAATGTCCATTACTGTATGCAATGTCATGTTGTGCAAGCTCATTTTTCAATTAACTATAATACATAATGTTATGTTTTCAGTTTACTTGCATGGTTTGTATATGTCACAGTTATGTAGGGGGAAAAATGTAACAATGGTAGATTAGAGTGATGTTCACATTTAGCATTGAAGTGGGGGAAAAGTGACTCCAACTTGAGGAAATGCAGGTCATTTATTAGAATATCATAGATAATGTCAAGTAGTGTGGCAAGCTGATGCTGACATTAAGTGAGCTTGACTGTATCATCATCATCCTATTACCATTATTATTCAAAAGCATTTATTATGGCTTTAGGTCAGATTGCCATAATTGTCAGGGAGCTGAATCATAACCTCATTTCTCTGAGTAGTATCATTATTAGAGGGTAGATCTTTAGGAAATGTTGTTCTCTAAGGAAAAGAAGATTGGTAGGTCTTTGAGTTTGACTTATTATTCAGCATAACAAGTACTACAGATAACACTATAGTATTCCTCTTGTAGAAAATTGGATGATCCTAACAGCCCTTTTTAATAGCCACCCCCCAGAAATACATCCTTTTCCTGCTGTTCGAAAATCAACGTGCCTAGATGCAGTCAAAATGCTAGACCAGTTTAGTTACAGATGCAGGGAAAACAAGAGATTTTGGCTTCAAACAGACAATTTCAGCTGATGTGTCAGAAGATGCTTTTACAATTGTTTAGTGATGTCTCTCAGTACACTAGATGTACAGTAAGAAGTGTGTATATGAGCAAGTAAGTGCCCTGGAACCCCTGTCATTTCTTCAGTCCTTCAGTGATGTCTTTGAGCCCTTAACACAGTGAATGAATCAAAATATATTAGTTTCAGGTGGTCTTATTCTGTTCATTTTTCTAGTTAAATCTAAAGTGGCACCATAAAGTTGGAAATTGTCACATTAGCATTAAAGGGGAAAGCACAAGCTTTATGGGTTAAAGTACAGTATGTTTGCAGTTTGAAATAAAGCTCTACGCTTTATTTAATATCATTAAACATATATCAAATGCAAGTTCTTGTCTACTTGTGACCTGGTGAGTGGAGCCTCAAAAGCAAAATCAATAAAGATGGCTCTGCCTCAGAGGAAGGGGAAAGGTCAAAGAGCATTTTTATTAAGATTATTAATATTATTATTATTAAAGGACCTTGCTTTTGGTGCATTGATACTTTACAGCTCGAGACAACTACTTTGCAGTAACCTCTGTTACCAGAACAGATGGCACCAACAAAACAGTTAATCTTGTTCCACTGTGAAACTGGAAAGATAAAAGCCAGAGGAAATTTAAGGAATGGATGAGTGATGTACAAATCTCAAAAGATCATAGGTTTGGTTCAGATTAAATAACTACTCAAAAGACCTCTAAAGTACACCAGTCTACAAAACTGGGCTAGAAATTCAATAGGAAGAAACTTATCTGAAACATTGCCTTCCATTTGGGCCAGAAATACCTTCCTTGCTATATTTCAATTCTTCTGTTTCTGGTTTCTGAAAGCACAAAGAACGTGATAGTGAAGCAGAGACAATAAGGAAATGGAACTTGAACCTTTTTCAGTCTCAGTAGAGATTTGTGTAACATGCTGACTAAGTATCTCACACTCCTTCTCAGTTATGTCTACACCAGAGGAGTGCATTTTTTAAAAACCTTGAGTTAATTTATTGCTAGTTTACTCGAGATACATAAAATCTTTGTAAAGGCTTGTCCAGACACTCCATGATTATTTGCCTTAAGCTAAAGACATTTGTAGTTTACCCTTTGGATCAGTTTAGGATAAATTACAAACATTTGTCGCTTGGGTCAAATGACTGGGTAGCATCCAGACTAGCATTTATTAAAGTGTAAACTACCTAGAATAAACTGGCAATCAATTAACTCCGGGTAAACAAAAAACCTCAGGGGTAGCTAGGTTCCTAGTGACTTGTTTAGGGATGGGAACAAAACATTACTTCACTATTGGTCATACTTTGTTAGCTCAATCCTGTTCTCTGGTGTTGATGGTCCCTGGTTCTATCCCTCCCTAGTGGGAGCTGTTTCATGTGAATTATGTTAGAGTCTAGAAGTGGGTCTGTGGAAGAACAGGTTGAATGTCTAAAAGGTTATCAATAATAAATTTTCACCTTTTATACAAACAGAGTTTCAAAATTGTGTGCAAGTATATTTTAATGCATCTGTTACATGCAAAATGTATATGGACATAAGAAAATAGGTGTATGCAATTTGCATGTAAGGGCTGCATTGAAATGCATTTGCACCAGAATTTTGAATTTTCAAGACGACCATTTTTCCCACCTCACATCACTTTAATAAGGGCTACAATGTACTTAGATATCATTTTACAAACCCTACAGCTAACCTGGAACATTAATGAAGAGCTGGCTATGAGCTACTACAAAATAAATTGGTTGTATACACTCCTAAATATTCATTACTTTACTTACTTGGATTGCCCTTAAAGTCTGTAACCAGTGCCTAGAAGTGGGAGAACTGTTATTTGACAAATCTCATATAATTTATTTAGAATCAGTAAGGCCTTTGGGGGGAGGTTTATTTTGAAGAAAATAGAGGCATGTCAGATGAAGACCAGGAGGGGTTTCCCGACATGGTGAACTACATGGATATATGCTCAGAAACTAGACTGAATGTACACAAAAAGGGGTGATATTTGATAGCTGTGATTTCAACTTTCTCCCAGGAAGAAAAAAATATAATTTGTGAATTGCGTTTTTAATGTGTCAGTCATTAGTCTGTTCATAGTCTCTAGAAAGGAATTAGAAATGACCAAACACCAAAAGAAAGTGTGTTACTTTGAATCCACACTGACAGAAACAGCTAGGCCCAGTTCATTGCTTGTTTCACCTATGGAGCACAGAGAAACCTTGTGTTAAAACACACCACAGTCTGGAGTGCTTGTAAATGTGGACATTTTTTCCAGACTTCCTTCCCGCACCCTAGTCTATATTGAATGGGTTTTTCCAATTTATTCTTACTTATATCAGCTTGCTTAAGGCCCTTTTCCAGCTGTAAGCAATGCTCAACCTGGGAAAACAAGAGAAACCAGAGCATTTTATCACTTTCTTGGATAGAATATATCATTTCTTCAGCTTTGTCTTTTTATTAACCAGCTGCAGTAAGTATGGCTATGACAATTTCCTTTGCACCTCAACTAAAATGTTATGTCTTAAGTTTCTTTAATGTATCAACTAGCTATCCTAAGTCCCAGTTCAGCCACTTGTTTTGGAGCTGCTCATTAATAACCCCTGAGAAACCATACCTGTAGTTTTTAATTTTAAGCTGAAGAGGAGACACTGGTTCCTGGATTCAGTCTTGGTTAATAAATGACTTTGGGCCTGAAATGAAGGTTTTTAAAAATCAGGTTTTATATGTTTATACATTTTCTGCCATCATTTGAAGGACTTCCTGGCCTCAATCCTCAGTCTCTGATCTGCTGCTTTGTACTATCTGAGATGTATAAAGCAGACAGGAAGTTTCGCTAAGGGAGGTTGCCCTGACACAGCAGAACGCTCATGTGACAAAGATAAATGTGTTGAAGAAAAATATGATTATAAGTATTCATGAAATAAACTCACCAGCTTAAATATAGTCCCCATTATTTGGGAAATTTTTAATCTAAGAATTAAGAGTTTGCCTAACCCAGGTGTTCTGAATACAGAAAGATAAGGCAAATTATGACACTCATTTCTTGCAACCCTCTGAAGGACACAACGTTTTCATTTACAGAATAAAGCCTTCTTAGACAATACATCTCAAAAACAAGGACAAGTTGTTGCCTCGCTTTTAATACTATAAAACTATGGAAAGGTAGAACCATAATCTACTCGGTTACAGCCTGTGTTTAACTGTGATTATCGAGCAAATGCCCCCAGTATTTCCAGCCACTCTAACTAAAGCTGGCTAATGTAGAGATATTGGAACAGAACACCACAGCGGGGTGTATGGTATGATTGCATCACAACCGCTTTGTTATCCAAGAACCTTCAATTATCCGAGGCATTTAGTTATTAAATAACTACTGTAGCTTTGTGAGAGCTGGCAAAGAAGCTCTTAAAGATTGCCAGACATATGATTCTGCCATGACAGTAGTTTAAGCTAAAGTAACTGAAATATCATAAAGAAGAATATAATAAATCATAAGCCAAAAAACCTCTGACTTTGTTTTAATTATCTAATGGATCCACTTAACTTTCTTGGTGGAAATGATAGGCATGTAATGAGTTCTGCCGACAGATCAGCTGTGTCGCACATCCAGCTGTGCAGACACTAGAATTGGTTGGGAATTTCCCACTTTTTTTTTCTAGTGAAAAATGCATTTTCCACTAAATAAGAGTTTTCTGTGGTGAAAGTCAATTTTGCCATTTTTTTTCAATATTCCATCAGGAAACAAGACCAACATTTTAATTTCAAACCAAATTGAAATATTTCATTTTGGGTCAGTTAAACCTGCATGTGCCTGAGCTGCTGCAGTGCATTGTGGGAATTGTAGTATTGGTGACTCACCCCCCCCCCCCCATTCTTCTTTGACCAAACCGTCTCCCATGATAAACTATGATACTCCTCCCTCTGAGTTGCCTCTGTTCATCCTGGATGTCCCATGACTGCTGCACATTATTTCCCCCAATTTAGTATTTCACAAAGAGTTTTAATAAATTGACATTTCCCAATTCAGGATGAAACCAATGTTGAAATATCAAATTCTTGCAGGGTGGAAATTTCAATTTTTGATCAACCTCGCATGTAGGCATTTGATATGGAACATGTTAGCCAGCTGGATTCTGCAGAAGGAATGTAGATACGTTTGTGGTACTAAGTGAAAATTCTCCCTTAGTATTAATATTCTACCACCACCTACAAACGCACGCATACAAATGCACACAACATATTGTCAGTGAACAAAGGCCACTATAGTCATGTCCCACCCCTGACTCTTCCACACACACTTCATTTTATAATAGTCCATTTTTATTTGGCAGTAAAATGGACAGTAGATCACCAGCATTATTCATTAGTAATATTTATTTTCCCAGGTTAGAGGTCTCCCTCATAAGAAGTGGCCACTGCACAAATAAGGAAGGCCAGGTTTTGAATTCTAAAGACTTTGGGACAATATACAGAAGGCGGAGGAGGAGAAAAATTGGAAGTGTAGAATATTTGTATGTAAAAGGTCAAAATCTATTTTTAATATGATTCAAATTTTAAGAGTTAACTTTCAGTGGCCTATCCTGTCTGCCCTTAAAAAAATACTAAGAGGTATTTTGAACCCACAAATCTTGATTACACATGTAACAGTCCAAATGAGATCAAATCAGGACACTAGTATGTGCAACTACATTTCAATTGTGGAAACAGAAGGATTCATGGAACTGATTAGTCCATGCTCTTGTCTGGAGTGTTCAAGTGGAGTTTATGAGTGGGAGAAGGAAGAGAGAATGCTTTCAAGCTCTCCTCCACTGCAAACCTGTGCAAAGTTCAAGGACCCTCTGGCTTTTTCTGAGTTGCAAGAATAGATTATTTTAAAAATAGAAGCCAGGAATTTCTATTGAACACAAATGGACATTTTTATTAGCAAGTCAGAATAAATATGTTCATCAGTGAACTGCTCTAAACACAGAACTTGCAGGCAGAAATATCAAAATGTTTTCCATTGAAAGGGAATAGCTCAAGTGCTTTACAATGCAATTCAGAGTTACATGTAAAATATGTACAGATTTTCTTGTATTTTGGTATTTAAACAATTGAAACAATCTGCTATCCCATTTAAATCTAACGCAAACAAACAGCAGTAATTGCAAGCCATCAAAACAATCATCCCTTCCAGGGTTGGAAAATCACAGTAATTAGGCTGAGACAAGGTGGTTTAGGTAATATATTTTATTGGACCAACTTCTGCTAGGAGAAAACCAAGCTGTAATAAGCCTGTCAGTTGAAGTCAGTTTGATGCTTTAGGGCAGGGGCTCTCAAACTTTTTTACTGGTACCCCCCTCCTATAAATTAAAAACACATTTAAATATATTTAACACCATTATAAATGCTGGAGGCAAAGCGGGGTTTGGGGTAGAGGTTGACAGCTCGTGACCCCCATGTAATAACCTTGCAACCCCCTGAGGGATCCCAACCCACAGTTTGAGAGCCCCTGCTTTAAGGGAATTCTTGTGGCACACAAGCAAGTTTAACTGAGATAAAGTGGTGAAGTGTTCACGTTCACCACAGTGAATTTGACACATCCCTACTGTGTGACCTCGCTGTAAATTGTGAAGAAGTTGTCACTTTGCAATGAAACTTGAAGAATAGCTGCCCCTAAAGACATTGGGGCCTTCTCATCAACTATACTCTCCATAGACAACATAAACACAAGTAAGTGAATTCATCTTGCTGAACAATTTAAAAAAACCCACTGAAATGTGTTTTCTGAAATTGGGTAAATATCAATGTATCAAAATTAGCAGGATTAGTTCTCAGTTATGTCATCCTCAAAAAGTACCTTTAAGATAGTCACAGAACCACTTCCAGCTGGGAGAAGCATAGACCAGCTTGGCTTGGCAGAGATGTTGTTTATACACAAGTTTTTCAGGTTTCATTTCAGCTATGGTAAGGTACAGGAGCGAGACATAGAAAAGGCAAGTTACAAGACAGAGGACTCCTACGAAAGTCCAGACTAGTATTCCATACTCAGATACAAATTAACTGTCACAGCAAGTCCTGACTCATATTTTGTTACTATACTGATTTTTCCTCACCCAACCCATTCTGTTATGGATCTGTGGAAACAGCCCAAGAACTAGAAGTTACCTCACAACAGGAGGGCTTCATACCAGCTATTGAATTAAGACATCCTGACATTAAACTTGCAACCTAACATCTGGACCAAGTCAGCTGACTAACTTTGCAGATGTTATGGTGAAGACAAACATTTCTGTCTCCCATACAAGCTCAGCAGAATTTTTAAAAGTCTGCAAATTGCAGATGACCAGCTTCAATACAAGACTGGGACCTGAACTCTAACAGTCTTCTCCTTTGTTTCATCTGTAACAGACAATTCGTAAACTGCAATGACCTTGATGTTAGAACAAGTCACCTCAAAAGTTAATGAGAAACAATCTTGTACCTTAGTCACTAGAGTGGTCTGCTGGTAATTACATATTCTCCCTCAGGCTTTAAAGTAGCTAGGTTTTGTTATCTTTCAGGTTCACTGCCTTGTCAGGATACATTGCCCTGCTCACCCACCTGCAGGAAACAGTGAAGTGTTCTTGATTAGTATCTTAGACAGCCCATCTCTAATTTTACCCAAAACACCAGATTCAGAAAGATGGTCAGTCCATGACATTTTGAGATGAGTCAGGGCCTCCCAGAACACCATCGTGAGGAATTAGGTTGGATGTAAGCTCAACTACACCTCTTTGCCTGTCCCCCTTGGGATCATACTGGTCTAATACTGGGCAGGAACCAACCGTGCCAATGTTAAGTTCTGCAGTGTCGCCCAGTGAGCTCTTGGTTATACATGCCATGCCCAGGGCCTGATACTTTATTAGATCCAGGATGATGGGTTTTTTATTAACCACATATCTTGCATATTACAACATGAACTGAAGCCCAGGAACATTATTCAACATCCTGTCTTCTTACGAGATAAGACACAGCCAATTACATCAAGACTAAAACTTTCCTTCCAGGTTTGTGTATCAAGTATTTTTCCACCTTGTGCACTGCACACAATCCCAGGGATTGGGGAACACCACACCCTTGCCAACCACATACCCAATGTCTCCTTATCCTCAGCATACAGCAGTTTTGTTCTGACCTCTCAGCCACCATAAGGTATCCATTGAAAGGATGTAACTGCCTCTCCTAGCCACCCAAGTAACTCCTATGCTGACTACTAAGACCAAAATTATAACCAGTCATCTCAATCACTTCGACATAGCCCTATTTTAATCAAAATCCCACCTTTACCTCAAAAGGAAAAAACAACCTCTCCTCAGTCATATCCTAACCATTAGGAGAAAAGGTGGGTCAGATCATATTTTTTATTGGACCAACTTCTTCTGAGAGAAAGACAAGTTGCAATAAGCTTATCAATTGAAGTGTCACTTTGAGGCTTTAGGGGAATTCTTGTGGAACACAAGTAAGCCTAACTGAGATAAAGCGGTGAAGTGTTTATGCTTACCACAGTGAATTTGACATATTCTTACTGTGTGACCTCACTGTAAATTGTGACGGAGCTGTCACTTTGCAATGAAACCTGAGGAACAGCTGCCCCCAAAGACATTGGAACTTTCTTAACAAATACACTATCCATAGACAAATTGATATTGCCTCCAACTTCAAAGCCTTCTGGACTATTCATCAGTATGCAGATAATTCAGCACTATCCACTTCTCCTTTTTAGTGCCATAAGAGAGCCTAACAACATTCACATGATTAACACTTGCACTTCCACTCTGTGATTTTCAAAAATGACTAAGGTCACCCAGTTCCCATTAGGATTCACTGGATGCCTGACTCCTTTATGCACCTTTGAAAATCCCAGACCTAAATGACCACTTCCCAGTTTCTTTCTGCTACCTGTAGGGACATTTTCCTTCAATTCAGTTTAGTGAAATCATCAGAAAGTACTAATGTATATCAAGAAACCACTACCCAACCAACCAGCTAGAATTTAGGATTTAAGATTTCATAATCTTAGCCATTCATAATATTTCAGAGAGGTAGCCATGTTAGTCTGTATCAGCAAAAAGAACGAGGAATACTTGTAGCACCTTAGAGACTAAGGGTACGTCTATACTACCCACCAGATCAGCGGGAAGTGTTCAATGTATCGGGCATCAATTTAGTGCATCTCGCCTAGATGTGATCAATCGATCCTCAAACCGATGCCCTTACTCCACGTCAGCAGGAGGAGTAAGCAGAGTCAATGGGGGAGCCACACCAGTTGACTCGGCACCTTGAGGACAGCCAGGTAAGTCAAACTAAGATACTTCTATTTCAGCTACGCGAATAGCATAGCTGAAGTTGCATATCTTAGTTCAAACCCTCCTGCTAGTGTAGCCCAGGCCTAACAAATTTATTTGAACATAAGCGTTTGTGGGCTAAAACCCACTTCATTGGATGTATGCAGTGGAAAATACAGTAGGAAGATATATATACACAGAGGACATTAAAAAATGGGTGTTGCCATACTAACTACAACAAGAGTAATCAGTTAAGGTGGGCTATTATCAGCAGGAGAAAAAAACGTTTGTAGTGATAATCAGGATGGCCCATTTCCAACAGTTGACAAGAAGGTGTGAGTAACAGTAGGGGAAAAATGACATGAGGAAATAGGTTTTACTTTGTGTAATGACCCATCCACTCCCAGTCTACTTCCCCATGCTAATTTTTCCCCCTTACTGTTACTCACGCCTTCTTGTCAAACCGTTGGAAATGGGCCATCCTGATGATCACTACAAAAGTTTTTTTCCTCCTGCTGATAATAGCCCACCTTAACTGATTAATCTTGTAATAGTATGGCAACGCTCATTTTTTCATGTCCTCTGTGTGTATATATATATCTTCCTGTATTTATGTGTATATATGTATCTGTGTGTATATATATATCTTCCTGTATTTTCCACTGCATAAATCTGATGAAGAGGATTTTAGCCCATAAAAGCTTATGCTCAAATACATTTGTTAGCCTCTAAGGTGCCACAAGTACTCCTCATAATATTTCTGCAATTCATAACTGTGTGTTTATTTTCTACTAATCTTACAGCTACAATCAGTTCTGTCATAGCTGCTTCTGTTATTTTAAACTCCTGATATATTATTCCAAGATATCAACAGGCGAAAAGATATGGATTATGTTGTATCCACAGTTTTATAGGAGATAAGGCTGAGATTATTGTAAATAATTTTGTGTAAACGATGTGGATCCAGAGACTGTATAATCTTATAACACAGAAGAATAGACCTCACATAAATCCAATCCTGTTGAAACAAAAAAACAAAACAAAAAGCATAAACAGAGTTAATCCTTTGTTCTATGTGGCTATGAGTCAATGCAATTTGCACAAGTATAATGATCTCTTTGAGAAAAAATAGGCACCATCACTTCAGCCCATTCACATAATAAATGAGATATAGGATTTATACAACAGCAGATGAGCACCTCCGAATGTTGTATTCTATTTCAAGGTCTTTTTCTGAGACCATTGTATCTGCTTTTTTCTAACAGCCATTTGCATATATTACAATAATGAAACCAATTTTGTAGTTTGCTGAAGTATCCTATTTTTGCAAATGGAAACTAGAAAAATATTGATCTTTCATTTTCTACAAATATGTATAAATGATGCTGTATTTTTCCCCTATTACAATTGTATTGCCATCATCTTACTTTCATATTCATTTTCAAATATTAATCAACTGACTGATAGGAGTTCTTTGCAACCAACACTGCAAATCCAATACTCAACTTAGTGTGTGGCATTTAGGGTTTTTTTTGTTTATTTTACATTTTATTTGTAATCTCAAATGCAGATACATTCATGTTGTCCTGCAATTGTTGTATCTCATTCATTCTTCACCTACACCACAGCACCTGTAAAGTGACAAAACTATTCCGGGTGATCAACAACACAGTGAATGCATTTTACCTACCTTCATTCACTTAAAGAGAATTGAGTATCTCACTAGGAAAAGTGTTCATGATATTTTGGATCCTAACAGTTTCCTGATACACAGGAATCAGAGCTATGTCAAAATCTGACAAACTAGTCTTTTCTGTTTATGTTTTAGTTTGTGACACTCACTGAGGTTTTAAAGCAGCTTTAACAGACCTCCTGCAAGTTGGGCCTATGCCCTTCCTGGCTTGGAAGGCAATAGGGGAAGACAAGGAAGACTCACTGCATCTATTGTTATTGAAATATGTCCGTTTTTCCTTTAATAGGCCAGTGAGATATCAGCTAATTTCAAAAAAGCTAAATTTTATTGCCAAAAATTAATTTTTGACATTGCCAATCTTGCTAATATTAGCATGGTAAGGTTGTGGAAGAGCAGCTTTGGTGGTTTGAATACACAGATGTACTTGATTCTGGGCAAGTTCAGTTTCTCTACAAAATATCCCCTCTCCTAGACACACACACTTGGCTGAAATTTTATTACCCCTAGAATTAAAGCAACTAATTAGTGTTTCAATGAAAGGGAATTACCACAAGGTTTCTCTACCAAATGACAAAAAGTCTCTAATAGAAAGCATATTCAAAGAAGCACTATCTATTGTTTTGCTTCCTTTTTTATAAATTATTTTCAAAAAACAAAATGGGAAAACAGCCTCCTAACAGCATACTGAATAAAATGCAAGGAGGCCAACTGAGAGAGGACAGTGCAGTTGGTAAGGAATTTTTCTATATACCCAAATATGGTCTGTAATGAAATTTCTCCCAAAATAAATCTAGTGATTTCTGCTTATAAAAATCCCTGTAAGTATACTAAGCTAAGAATTATATTGCAGCTTCCGTATATTACAATGTTAAACACCATTTCTCAGACATTCTCACACACAATCAAATTAAAGACAAACAGCTATTCAAAGAGTCTAGACATTTTTTTTATTAGGTTTCAAATTGTTTACTCAAAAGATAAACAGGACCAGATGGCAGGCAAGTCTAAGTTTTCAGTAATCCCTTGTAACAAGGTAATTTGAAAATGGAAGCATAATATTTTTCCATTAGTGGCCTAAACTTTGAGGGATAAGGTGAGTTGCAATATATGGCTATTTGAAATCACTGGGAGTCTTGCCCAGACTTCAGGAGTTTGATAGGGTCCTTGCTGGACTTCAATAAAAGTGGAATGCATTTTGTCAAACTTATCAGGAATTACTTTGCAATTAAATTGAAATTATCACTCATTTTTAAATCAAATGAAGTAATATTATTAACAATAGACCGATCTTGAATGAGTTTTTCAAAACTGTTGCCAAATATGCTGAGATTCATGGGAACAGTACATCTAATTTATACTATAGGTTGATTAAACAACTGGAATTGAACTACTTTTGTTCAGCTGTGTCTAATATAGTTTGTTATCTTTCACTTGCTGTTTGCAAAAAGTACCTAAGCTATTCATTGTGGGTTGAATTTTATGAAACGGAGCAGGGCATAGGTAGTTGTATATAACTTTTATGCTGTAACTAGCAAGAGGCCAGTTTGGTTCCTGGTGCAACTTCTTGCAGCTTCATGGCTGTTTTAAGTTGTGACAGGTAGTGACAGCCTCTAAAAACCAGTTCTTTGACATGTGATGCAGACGTATATTCTATGTGGGATGCACGCGCCCCACACACCAGAGCAGGAGAACTTTGCCTAGCAGTACCCATAGGGGTGGTCTTCATGCCCTGTGGCTGTATTGCCTCCCCTGGATCTGTAATGGCAGCACCACTCTGATCCCCTGAGTTTCTTCGCACTTAATGTCAGAAATGCAAACTCTGATGTGGAGGGGAAAGAGGACTGGGTCATGGAATACACTTCAGCATCACATCTAGAAAAACAACAGTAATGGGTAGGTAGCCATTTTTTCTGCTTTGAGTAGATGCAGACGTACTCTATGCAGGTGACTCACAAGCATTGCTTACATGAGGTGGAGGTCAGAGTCTATTTAAAGAAGAACTGCAGAATTGCATTCCCAAAAGTTTGCATCTGATCTGGATGCAGCAGTAATGGCATAGTGTTTGCAAAAGTATGTGCAGAGGACAACGGCATCCTGCAAATGTCCAACATGGAAACTGGATTTTAAAATGCTGTTGACATCACCTGGGCTCTGGTGGAATGAGCTCGTACCCCCTAATATGGCTTAGCCTGGGCTATTTTGTATGCTCTCATGATACTGGAAGTTATCCACCTGAAGACTGTACGTGAAGAGACTGCTTGACCCTTTATTTCATCCTTATATGAAACAAACAGATGCAGTAATGAATGGAAAGATTTATCCTGTCCAGATAAAATGCTAGACATAGCCTGACATCAAAAGCATGGAGACTCTGCTCCTCTGGGGTTGTGTGTGGCTTAGGGAAGAACACTGGTAGATATGTAACTTGGTTCAAATGAAATTGGGAAATCACTTTAGATAAAAATGTTGGGTCACTTTGCCTCTGGAAAATTAATGTAAGGAGGCTCCACCATGAAAGCCTGCAACTCATGCACGCTCCTTGCAGATATCATCACCAAAAGAGAGACAGTTCTCTGACACAGAAAGGAGAAAGCTATTAGAGGGGCAGCCGTGTTAGTCTGGATCTGTAAAAGCAGCAAAGAATCCTGTGGCACCTTATAGACTAACAGAGGTTTTGGAGCATGAGCTTTCGTAGGTGAATACCTACTTCGTCAGATGCATCTGATGAAGTAGGTATTCACCTACGAAAGCTCATGCTCCAAAACCTCTGTTAGTCTATAAGGTGCCACAGGATTCTCTGCTGCTTTTAAAGGAGAAAGAGGAAGTTGCCAGAGGCTCAAATGGATGTCCCATAAGCACTGCTAAAACAGTATTACGGTCCCATAAAGGAAATGTCTCTTTAGTCAGTGGGTGAAAATGAGTGACTCCTTTCAAGGGCCTCACTGCCATGGAGTCTGAAAACACCGACTTCCCATGGCTGGGTGGATGAAATATCAAAATCACCACTAAACTCTCAATGAGCTAAGCACAAGGCCAGAAGGCTGAAGGTACAACAGACACTCCAAGATATCTGGGATGCAAGCCCATGTTAGTTTCTTTCCCTAGGCCAGGGATCGGCAAACTTTGGCACGCAGCTCAATAGGGTAAGCACCCTGGTGGGCCGGGCCTTTTTGTTTACCTGCCACATCAGCAGGTTCAGCTGATCACGGCTCCCACTGTCTGCGGTTCACTGCTCCAGGAAAATGGGAATAGCTGGGTCAACAGAAATGCATTCAAAGTCATATGGCCTATTAGGGCCCCAGTGAATTCTAGTCTTCAAGCGAAACAAAATGTTGACTTCCTACTGTTTAATATGAGACCCAGATGATCGAGTTGGTGTAGGGTGAGCTGGATATGACAGAGGACATCCTTTTGGGACTCACCCTTTAGTGAGCAATTGTCCAGATACAGGAAGAAATAAAATCCCCTCTTCTTGAGTATGCTGTCACCGCAACCATGCATTTGGTAAAGACCAAGGGGGTGGAAGACAGGCTGAAGAGCAGCACAATGTATTGACAGTGCCAATGTGCCACAACAAATCAGAGAAACCTTCTGTGACTTGGGAGAATTGCTACATGAAAATAAGTGCCTTGAACATCCAGGACAGTGAACTAGTCACTGTGGTTTAAGGCAGGGAGGATAGTTGCCAGGGTGATCAACCAAAATCTTATGTATTTGATGCATTTATTGAGATCACAGATGTTGAGGATAAGTCTTATCCCTCCCTTGGACTTGGGAACCAGGATATACAAGTAGAAGAATCCTTGTCACCAGTGCTGCCAGGGGACCTTCTCTGCAGCCCCCAAGGCCAGTAAAGATTGAACCTGCTCGAGGTGCAGTGTCTCATTAGAGGGGTCTCTGAAGAGGGACAAGGCAGGGAGATGAGAGGAGTGATGGAGAGGAACTGTATGGCATAACCCTATCTGATGGTGCTTGTCTTCTGTAATTGAGTCCCAAATACTGTAAAGGCTGGCCAGCCTGTTCCTGAACACGGTGGACAGGGAAGGAGAGGTCACCACTGGGTTGCTGTCCTGGATACAATCAAAATGGGCACTTGCTAGCTGGTGGGGAAGGGGAACAGCTATCTGGACCCAGAACCAATGGACCTCCTCCTTTTGGCTCTTTCTGGAGTAGTCACACTGCCAAACATGAAGGGAGGACTGTCAAAAAAACATGCTGCAAGTGTATTATTGTTGTGACTGCTGATGGCTATAGTGGTGTCTCCACATGGCTGGAGTATATACTCCCAAAGCATGCAAAGTAGCACAGGAGTCTTTAAATGAGTGCAAGGTTTCATCAGTTTTTTTATGAAAAACCTAGCCATCAAACAGTAAATCCTCCAGGATCTACTACATGTCAAGCATAATGTCTAAGTTCTGTAGCCAGGATGTCCTACTCATGGTTACAGCCAATGCCATAATCCTGTCTGAGGCATCTGCCACATCCAGGGCTGCCTGCAACAAAATTCTGGCTACAAAACAGCCCTCAGAAATGAACCCTTAGAATTCTTCCCTGGAGATTTCTGGCAACTTCTCTATGAACTTAAAGGTGGTCACTCAATTAACAAAGTTATATTTGGAGAGCAACGCTTGCTGCTTCATGATACACATCTTCAGTGTCATGAGACACTGCTTTTCCCATTAATTCCATCCTCTTGGACTCTGTCTTTAGTGTCCATTTAAACCTTCCATGTCAAGCCCTGTCATTTGCTGCAGTCACCACAGGGAGTTAGGGGATGGGTGGGAATAGAAACCCTCAAACTCTTGCATGAAAACAAATTGTTTTTTCTCTGGACATTTCTCTGTAGGTGGCAATGGTGCTATGGTATTCCAGAGTGCTTTCGCAGGCTCCAGGAAAGCATTTTTTAATCAGAAGGACTACTCTCTCTGGAGATGATGGTTGGAGAATATCCAGGAACCTATGTGTATTCCCCTGGAAGAATTCCACCTGGACACGCAAGGTAGTAGCCATAGACCTCAGGTGGTCTTGATACACCTTAAAGTTCTTGGGCACCAAAGGAGAGGAAAATTCTGACATGGTACAATCATTTGTGAAGGATGAGGAGGAAGTTTGCGAGGTCAACAACAGATCTAGTTCTTGTACCATGGGATCCCATTAGAAGAGCCCCATAGGAACAGAGGGAACAGACTCAGTGGTCCTGAGAGCCACCACTGGGACTGGAGCTCTTGCTCTGGAGGAGGTTGAAGAGTGGGACCTCAAGGACCAAGAAGCATCCCAGGGACTCCAAGAAGGCGTGGGCATATGGCTAAGACATTGGTGGCCAGTAATCCCCAGGCCAAGAACCTCTGTCCTGACTGTGGGACAGATGCCAGCCTCAGTACAGATAGTGATCTGAGGGCAATCTCTGACACCTATGCAGAGAGAGGAAGGGGAGGATGACCCTGATCTGGATCTTGAAGAATCCCAGAGATACTGTGGTGACCATGGGGGAACCCACCCTCTCAAGTCCAATAAAGAGGTGGCATTTGTGCCAAAGAGGAATGTAGGCACTGAATAAGACATTCCCACCCACTACTGGAGGAGGCATTAGCATTGAGGCCAGTACTGAACTTGACAAGCTCTGCTGCTAAGAAAATGATGGTGCCACAGGATGCTCCAGTGTAGAGGGGGCGTTCAGTGCCAGGACCAGGCTCAGCTCCATATGCCACAACCCAGGCAGTGGGAGCTGCAGTGCTGATGGACCTGGCAGCTCTGTGATATGGCCAGAAGGTGCCAAGAGAACAAAGGAGGGTAAGTCAATAGACATCATAGCACTGGAGAACTCCTGAACCAGCGCTGAGTACAGAATTGAGAGGCAAAGCAGGTCTGATGCCATTGGATATGCCAATGGTGCAGAGACAGCCAGTGCTAGTGCCAGTGCTGTCAGTACTGGACTCAATGGACACCCCATGGCAGGAAACAGATTTGACAGTAGGGGCCCTCACTGCTCTCAGTGTGGCACTGGGGAACGGTTGGACAGACCTGCTCCATCCCACATGTTGAAAAGAGTACTGTGCCAATAAGCACTCCTGAGAAGGAGGAGGAGTCTCCCCGATCCCTGGAATGATTCCAATGCATTTTATGGGACCTTTTCTTCACCACACCACAGGAGAATGAAAGATCCCTTTTTCATCATGGGGGAAATGCCAGATCCTGAAAGCATGGGCATCACATGCCAGGTCCAAAGGTAATGGCTGACCAGACGAGGGCCTCCATGCCAAAGTGGGCTTCATGGCCAGCTCCAGAAGGTGCTGCTTCAACTGCAAGTCAAGTTCTTTCTACCTGTGTGAACAGCTTGAAAATGGAGCACTATTTTTAATGTGCCCCTTGCTGAGACACAATAAGCACCTCGTGTGGGGATCACTATTGGAGTCATAGTGGCAATGTCCTTGTGTGGCCATGGGAGACACTACAGCCGCAGGATGTGAACACCGCACAGTCCGCACCTACAGGTCCTGCTAGGCAAAGTTCTCTGGCTTCAGTGCATGGGGTGCACACATCCCACAGAGAATCCACACTGCATCTATTGAAAGAAGAATTAGTTGCTCCATCAGCTGCTTATTACCTGTACAGAGGAATCTGAAAGCAACATTTATAGTTGGCTGTCTGCACTACTCTAGACATACTAAGCGGTACTGCCAAAGCAATGCAACGATAGCAAAATAGGGGCTAAGATGTGCCCCTATATATTCTATGATTCCAAGGGCAGTTTAAATACCATTTCATGGCACTATTAAAATAATCATAGAATCGTAGGACTGGAAGGGACCTCAAGAAGTCATCTAGTCCAGTCCCCTGCAATCAAGGCAGGACTAAGTATTGTCTAGACCATCCCTGGCAGATGTTTGTCTAACCTGCTCTTAAAAATCTCCAATGACGGAGATTCCACAATCTACCCAGGCAATTTGTTCCAGTGCTTATCCATCGTGACAGGAAGTTTTTCCTCATATACAGCCTAAACCTCCCTAACTGCAATTTAAGCTTCTTGTGCTATCCTCAGAGATTGAGAAGAATATTTTTTCTCCCTCCTCCTTGTAACAACCTTTTATATACTTGAAAACTTATTATGTCCCCTCTCAGGCTTCTCTTTCCCAGACTAAACAAACCCAATTTTTTCAATCTTCCCTCATAGGCATGTTTTCTAGACCTTTAATCACTTTGGTCGCTCTTCTCTGGACTCTCTCCAATTTGTCCACATCCTTCCTGAAATGTGGTGACCAGAAATGGACACAGTACTCCAGTTGAGGCCTAATCAGCGCAGAGTAGAGCAGAAGAATCACTTCTTGTGTCTTGCTTACAACACTGCTGCTAATACATCCCAGAGTGATGTTCACTTTTTTGCAACAGTGTTACACTATGATCCCCAGATCCCTTTCTGTAACTCATTCCTAGGCAGTTATTTCTCATTTTGTATGTGCGTGATTGATTGTTCCTTCCTAAGTGGAGTATTTTGCATTTGTCCTTATTGAATTTCATCCTATTTTCTTCAGTTCATTTCTCCAGTTTGTCCAGATCATTTTTAATTTTATTCCTATCTTCCAAAGCACTTGCAACCCCTCCCACCTTTGTATCATCCACAAACTTTATAAATGTACTCTATGTTGCATTATCTAAATCCTTGATGAAGATACTAAACAAACCGGACCCAGAACTGATCCCTGAGGGACCCCACTTAATACGTCCTTCCAGCATGACTGTGAACCACTGATAATTATCCTCTGCAAATGGTTTCCCCAACAGTTATGCACCCACCTTATAACAGCTCTGTCAAGGTTTTATTTCCTTAGTTTGTTTATGAGAAGGCCATGCAAAACAGTATGAAAAGTCTTACTAAAAATCAAGATATGCCACTTCCCCCTATCCACAAGGTTTGGTACCCCGTCAAAGAAAGCTATTAGGTTGGTTTGACATGATTCACTATTGAGAAATCCATGTGTCATAAACAGATAGCTAAGGGTTAATGTCTCTTTCACCTGAAGCACCTGACCAGAGGACCAATCAGGAAACCGGATTTTTTCAACTTTGGGTGGAGGGAATTTTGTGTCTGAGTCTTTTGTCTGTCTGCCTGCTTTCTCTGAGCTTTGGAGAAGTAGTTTCTGCTTTCTAGTCTTCTGTTTCTAAGTGTAAGGACAAAGAGATCAGATAGTAAGTTATATGGTTTCTTTTCTTTGGTATTTGCATGAATATAAGTGCTGGAGTGCTTTGATTTGTATTCTTTTTGAATAAGGCTGTTTATTCATATTTCTTCTAAGCAATTGACCCTGTATTTTGTCACCTTAATACAGAGAGACCATTTGTATGTATTTTCTTTCTTTTTATATAAAGCTTTCTTTTTGAGACCTGTTGGAGTTTTCTTTTCTGGGAAATTTCAGGGAAATTGACTCTGTACTCACCAGGGAATTGGTGGGAGGAAGAAATCAGGGGGAGATCTGTGTGTGTTGGATTTGCTAGCCTGATTTTGCATTTCCTCTGGGTGAAGAGGAAAGTGCTTTTGTTTCCAGGACTGGAAACGGAGAGGGGGAGTCACTCTGTTTGGATTCACAGAGCTTGTGTCTGTGTATCTCTCCAGGAGCACCTGGAGGGGGGAAGGGAAAAAGGATTATTTCCCTTTGTTGTGAGACTCAAGGGATTTGGGTCTTGGGGTCCCCAGGGAAGGTTTTTCAGGGGGACCAGAGTGCCCCAAAACACTCTAATTTTTTGGGTGGTGGCAGCAAGTACCAGGTCCAAGCTGGTAACTAAGCTTGGAGGTTTTCATGCTAACCCCCATATTTTGGACGCTAAGGTCCAAATCTGGGACTACAGTTATGATACCATGTGATGATGTTTTAAGTTATGACTGCAAAACAATCCTTCACTTTAGACTTCTGAACAATTTCTTTGGCATATCCTCCAGCTGTTTCCTCAGTAATAAGAATGGGACAATGGCCAATTAAGAGAATGGGTACTACTAGCTAGAAGAGAGGTGCAACTAGCAACTATCAGTTTCAAAATAGGCCTTTAGGGCTGCAGTCATTTGGTTCTCCCAAATTTAAAGGATCAGCCCCAGAAAAGTGGGTTGAGGGAGAGTACTTCTAAGAAGGCATCTCTGCACTGTTGAAAGTTATTAAGGACCAGGAAATTGTCAAGGAATGGCTGCTTTTGTGCTGTGTCTTTTACCACTATATCACAAAGAATTACCTATTTACCTTTAAGTAATGCTGCACTATGCTCCTGAAACCAACATAAAGCATGTAATTCTGCCACTAACATGGTTATTGCTCAGGCATCACTGGGTGGTTTTTACACTTATACTTCCACTTTATTTTTCCTAGCACATGAGCAAATGTTCAGTCTTGGGGAAGACATGGTGTACATTGTTCTACCATGTAAGGTCTGAGCAGAGGGAAGCAAGAGAGTTTATTATCTATCTTACCCTTCGGCAAAGTTGTTCCTGGAAACTAGCATTGGACTTAGACTAAGATTCCTAAAGAAGGGATTTCCTGCATGCCATGTGACCATCTCTATTCCAGGACGTGTGTGTGTGTGTGTGTGTGTGTGTGTGTGTGTGTGTGTAAGTGTAAATAAAACAAGTTACACTTAAAACACACTCAAACTCTGTGCCAATGATTTCTCCTTCTCTGGGAAACCAACATACAAGGCTATTAGTCACTGGAGAAGCCACAGTATTTACCATTTGCCTATCTGAATCAGTTTTCTCTACAATCCATAAACATATCATGAGATCTGCACCACTGCCTAGCTGTTCCCCAAGCATATGAAGATATGACTTTAGCTGTGTGATATGCTTTTGATGAATAATTTAGCCAATTCCTGGGTAGTTTATTGGGCAAGTTTCTCCCTAACTGTGATCAAGAACATGAACCATGGAGTAAAAGACTGAAAGAAATCCCACTTCACTACTGAAACATGAATTAAGCTGGGTCAGGGTCACTCACCTGCCTGAGTTGCCACATAAGGGTGTTTGTGCAGGCACAGAACTTAACAGCACACTAACTTAAGCAGCAATAGAAAAGAAATTTAATTGAGCCAGGAATGGGAGGAGCACAGATCTGTGAATAGATAGATTCACTGGCCCCAGTACCCTAACACTATGAGAATGGAAGGGTTGTGGCTATTACTCTACTCCATAGTCAGGAATAGTTACAAAGGGGAAGTTGCTCCACACTTTGGCCCTACATTTGGTATGTGTGAATTTCATGACCCCCACCACACACATAATCCATATAGTACCAATACTGAGGATTTATAATGGCAGAATAAAGTTCACTCCAAATTCCTAGCCGGACGGAAGACCTCTGATTAGCATTTTGATAAGTGTTATATACCTCAGTCTTAGAGGTTATACCGTAACCACACCTGTACCAATAACCAGAAGGATAAGTTTCAAGTCCTCAGCTATTTGAGCCACATATTGAATCCAAGAGTGTGAATTTAACCTAGACATCTTGTATTTGGGGAACATTTTGTTACTTTTCCTGTTCATTATTATTTGGCAGAAGAGGTAATACTAATAGGCATTAGATAAAGTTAAACAGGAGACTAAAAAGCTTCATCATAACTATTTCTATGTCACTTTCCAAAGTTAAATAAGTTTTAAAAGTCCATTAATTTTAATTATATAGACTTGTGTGAGTCAGTGCCCTGTCTCTCCCTAGAGATGGCGAATTTATCTAGGTAGGATCCTTACACACTCAGAGACCTGTGCATCTCAAAGGCTCTGCCACTGCCTCTATGGTGTTATTTCTGTGGATGAACAAATAACTTCAGCCCCAGGCCTGTCAATATGATATCTTCCAAAAGGATGAAATTAGGTCTTAAATAAAAAGAGACTTGTTTTTATTACTGCCTGTTCAGTGTGTTTTTTTAGTTATAAAAATGTGGTCATTTTTATATCAGTATTCTCAGTGGAGGTCAGCAAGCAGCCAGTCATGAATTGTTTTTCTCCTGTGCTATTCAATCTCCACTCTCTCTCTTGTACACTTGACACCTATAGACTTATTTTTTAAAAATGGAAGCATTTTCCATAGTCAGTCAGCCCAGTGAAGCAGAACCTAGGCAACACAACAATAGAACGTTATAAGGGCACAATTCTCCTTGGTTCTGTATTCTACCCATTAAAAGCTGCTCTTGATCATACAGAAATGATGCAGAAAGTTGTTAAATGAAACTCTTGGGTTAAAGAAAATGGGATTGCACTTGCATCATACTGTATTAGCGCACACTGATAGCTAATGCTGGTGGACCCGAAAAGGAAGAGATATATGGAAAGTAAGGGAGATCAGATCTTGTGTGGTGATTCTTAAAGTTGGAACTTCAAGTTAATCTATAGTGGCAATTTACTAGGTGCTGAATCCTAAACACATTTTTTTCCTACTCACTGGCTCAGTCAAGTATGTCTCTTTACTAAAAGCATCCAATCCCATGGAGTAGTGAAGTAGAAAGCTGAACTTACACTTTCAACTACTTCTTTGCTATGTGTGTCTTATACATAAATATGAAACGTAGTGAACTGTCAGCGAGTTTAAACTCCAGTGAACAAGGGTGGCTTTAAAAGCTTATTATGCAAACATTCTGAATTTGAATTCCTTTAACTGCTTGACTACAAACCAGGCAGTAGTTTTCTTGTCTTCCTGAGGGTGACAAGGCATTACTCCCCAATTACCTGCTGGTGCTATTCAGTGTATCAAAAGGCATCAAAACAGGTCACACACTGGAGTTGTAAAATATGATGTTATGGTACCTTGTAGTGTATCACAATGGCATAACTCTACAATCCTGCAACACCCTGTTCTCTTTCATATCCACTCAGACATCAGAGTTCACCAGTTAAGATAATAGGCAAACCTTAAGCATGCATTAACGTGAAGCATATAGTAATATTAAGTGACATGGTGGTTTGAAACATGATTGGCCTTCAATCATTGTGAGTACAGTTCAGAAAAAGATCTTTGTTAGTAGTTTTCACATTTCCACATTTGTGAGTAGTTTTAGTCCTAACTAGCCATGAATGAACTAAAACTATTTCAGAGTTTTAGCTTGGATAAGCCCCCAAAAGTTTGGATACTTGCCTATAGTTTGCATTACCTTATGGAGGTCTTCACATATCGCCTCATTTCCTTTCTGTCAACTTCCTATCATAAGATTCTTCTCTTTTTCTCCCACTTCTGATTTCATACCCTCCTTTCCAACTACTTAGTATGCATAGCTGAACTCCTGGTCTGGATTTGAGGGCTAAAATGCACCACACACAATGCTGTTTCTTTTCAACTCAGCTCTTGCCTCCTGCAAAAAGAATGACATAGGTCAGGAGGTGAGGAAAGGAATTAGAAGGACGTAAAATTTATATCTAGTAGCATAATTCTCCATTCACACTGTTTGTTTCTTCTTCTCTGATGTATGTATGTATGTCACTAACACCACAATAAGCTATTGGCTTGTAACTGACTAATGCAGCACAAATCTAATATACACAATTCATGAACAAACTGCAGTACAATATTCTTCAGCAAATAACACATTAATGGATAAATCTGATACTTTAACAACTTGCAAACAGACAAAACAGTATTTGCTGAATATATTAGAGTATGAGGTTCATTCATTTTACACTTTAAAAAGGTACTAGTGTAGAGAGAAAGTCCTTGTGCAGTGTCTCTTTCTATTCTGATGTAATTTCTAACAGAAGAATGAGATAAATGGAAGTTGTCAGAGATGGCAATGTCAGTGGCTGAAGCTCACTCTCCTCCATGGTTTAAAAACCATCTATGGAATCAAAAGCTTTTTAATGTAATGGATGGAGGGATTCTCCTCTTGTTCTTGATCATCAAGGCATAGCTGTACACAAATGCAAGTTGGCACACAGATTCTAAGTCACCAAAAAGGCTCAGGTAGCCATCCAGAGCACTGCTTTGGACAATGTGTCTCTTGCCAGACTAAACCTCTGTACTCTTAACAAAGATAGTCTATTTCCTGAAAAACTGAGATGTGTGGGTAGGGGGAGAGTTCCTTGGATGGAGATGTATAAATTTCTTAAGTTTTGTTCTTGGTGGTAAAATTAAGTCACAAATATGACAAATTATGATGTCTGACTTCATATGCAATGCTAGCAGTTTCCAAAACACTCGTTTGCTATTCTCTGTGGTTACTTGAAGTTCAGCCTATCCTGTGAAAATCAAACTGCAGTCTTTCCACTTCATATATCTTCATCTAAGTTTACCAGCACCGCACTGTTTGGAATCAGAACTTGTTTTCTACTATTTGCTGTTGTCAGTGATAATGTATGAAATAAGTTGCTGGACCTGAAATACTGGGAAAAGCAACAATATTTCCCCTCCCTCAGCCCAAGTAAATTGACTGTGCATGGTATAGATGAGGAGTTACTACCATATATCTACAATTTTTCCTCACTAAGTGGCTTTTTCCAAACATTTACAATATCAATCCTATTTTTGAATCATTTAATATTTTTTTACTTGACAGGCAAGGTCAATATGTTCAACTTCCAAGGCAGATTGGAAGATTTATCATGAATTCCAGACTTTTCATTTGAGGAGTTGCCTTAAGGTAACTGTCACTGTCTATTGCAGCATCTGTCTCTGATGCACCAGCTTTATTTAACAGTTCAAGCATATCAAGTATTTGTACAGTTTTAGGGCTACCATGTACATATCCTCCTAGATGCTTCCAATTTCATTCCTTTCACAGAGGTTTTCTTAGCAGGTCTGGTGAGGGATGAAGGGTAAAGAAAAAAGCAAATGGAAGGGAGGTGTCTCTGATGGTGAGAGCACAATGTATCACTTTGTAAGAGACAAAAGATGGTCTTGTGGTTAAGGTTGGGAATTGAACACAAAGAACCTCAGACTTCCTGTGTGACCTTTGACAAGTCAGGTATTTATTGATTCAATTCCCTATTCATAAAACTGGGATAAATGATCCTTCCTCTTAACCCCTTTGTCCTGGTCTACTATCCTACACTTTTCAAAGCAGGCATGGTTTGTTATGTTTGTACAGCACCTAGCATGACTGGAACCTGATTAGGTAGAGCCTCCAGACAATAGTTTGTAAATGGCTGAAGAATTATGTTCTAGGATGAACTTTGAGATAAAACTTCTGCCTAACAATAATTTCTCAGAGTACATTCCAGTAATTGGTAACATGATTTCTGTCTCTACAGTCCTATCTCTGCCCTTAAAAAGTGTCTTGAGCAAAGTACAAGGAGAGAAGATTTGTAATAGTAAAGAGACCTTTAGTTTCAGCTTCCCGCCATTGGCTCTCATTTTGCCCTTGTCTGCTAACTTGACAAATTCAGACTAGAAATAAGGCACAACATTTTCACAGTGACCGTAGTTGGCCATTGGAAAAAACTTACCTCCAGACCCCATGGATTCTCCACCACTTGAGGTCTTTAAATTTAGACAGAAAGACTTTCTAAAATATGCTTACCAGAAATTATGGACTTAATGCAGGAAACATTTGAGGAATTCCATAGCCAGTGTTATGCAGGAGGTCAGACAAGCTCATTATAACAGTTCCTTCTGGTTTTATGCATATATACTCCATTAAAGACACTCCAGTTACTTTACAGAATGTGGTCATAGTTTGTAAAATGTTTTGAGATCCTTTTGGATGAAAGCAATTATGTAAAAGTAATATCATTATCACAATATTTTACATTCATATGTGTTTCAGTGCCTTCAGAGACAACATAAAGCAGGTTGATTCAGATGCTTTTCCCCACTTGCCTAGTTTTGTGTGTCATAGAGTTCCCCAGAGTTCCTTTTTAAGTCCCCATGGTCCTTCAGATTTTTCTTCCTTACCTCTCTAAATTCAAAAGCTCCATAATATGAGGACATGACTCAGGACATACAAGGACTGATACAGTTGCCTATGCAACCTATTAATGCTATGCTTTAAGCAATGCAAAATGATCCTTTTCTTCAACTTGTACATACTCCATCTACGGTTGTACCATCCACACTGGCCTGAAAGCAGAGACCATCTATCTTTCTACAGATTTCTCAGTTTGAAGATTAAGACTTCGTAAAGTGTTTTGAGGTCATGTTCCTTGGATTAAATACTTCAGGGGGGAAAACCCCTTACTGTTTGGTATAACCTAGCACATTCTACAGACAAAAATATATACTATTGAGGAATTTGTGAGCCAGGAATACACATTCTCTGTGACACGGAGGTTTAGCAATACCCAGGGATGGGGGAGGACTTCCAGAGTTGGGAAATCCCCCTCATCCCTCTTTTCATGCTTATTTCAATACTGAAACCTCTCTTTGAAGGTTAACATGCTGTATACTACAGTATCTGCATTGCTGTCAGCAAGGTATCAATAGGATTGTAGTGTGAGTTGTTGGTTTTTTTAAAGAATTTGGAAAGGAATCCAGGAAGTCTACATTAAAAAGCAGACTCCCGTAGTTCAGAATATGTATAACTTCTTTACATCTTACAGCTGACTTGATTTTAGGAAACAGTTCAGTATTATGGAGCCTGATCTTTTGTCTACATTGTTCTCCTAGGAACTGAGACTTCACAGTTCAACTGCCTCATCCGTGGGACCAGTGCTGATCCCTCAGACTCCTCCATAGATTAAACATACCTATCCCACAACTAAAGCCATGTGGGTTTATGTCCCACCACCACTTTATTTCTTTATTCTACTGCTGTTAGTTTTCCAGCTCTAGCCAACCTCTTTCCTGGCCAGAGTACAATCAGCAAAAGTTAACTACTCTCCATCATATCTAGTCTAGGAGAGATGTGCTTACAGGCTTGTCAGATATGATAGGAATACAGACATTAAGCTATTCCACAAAACAGTGATTTTCATGGGGACACCTTCACACTATCAACCAGAATTCCTAAGCTGTACAGACAGATTCCCCAATTGTCACAAGATCACAGTCAGAAAGCCATAAGAATAGTTGCCACATCCACATCCCAAATGAATGCACACAACCTCTTGGCTGTATGTAAGTATAACAAGCTGACATGGTTATAGCTACTACGTGATTTTCCAATAGCAAGAAGGAGTCCAGCTGGACCTGTACATTGTGAATGTAATCTCACACACTCTCAGGGAGGATGGCATTTATTTTTCTCAGCATATTGTGCAGTGCTTCTTGCAAGCCACTCTCATCTATGCCCCAAGGCAACCCCAGACATGGACCTGTTGTAGGAGCACCGCTGATCTGTATACTATGTATAACTTATATGCTCAAAATGTCTGTCACACTTCCAACACCACCACCTCGCCTCATGTCTCCTCTCCCTCTTTGAATACTTGTGAAGTGACTTTCCCCCTCCTCCTCCCTCCTAGAATGCTTGTGAGATGAATGGGCTGGTTGAACAGCTGGAAGATTAGAAGAGCTTCCAGGCAGACAAGGTGTCTGGGACTCTAATTAGGCAGCTGTGACAAAGCACCAAGCCTGTATTGCTGGGTCCTGCACTTCCTGGCAGATACAGTGGCCTCAGAAGCTCACTAAGGCCTTTAATAGGACCTCCCTTTCCCAGTATGGCAGCAAAGGTTACAGCTTATTGAGCTACTTTCATCACAGGCCAGTATAGGAGGTGGGGAGGTGGAATACCCACAGTCTCTGTTTCTCCTTAGAGCTCCGTAGGCATAAATTGGTCTCCTGCCTGGACCAAAGTCTGTTTCCCCAAGGGATCTGTGTAGATCATGGGAGGGCATGGGTGCCCAGGCCCGCCCCGTACTTCAGTTCCAGCCCAGGGACCCTAATGATAGCAGCTGTTGGCAGCTTCCCTCCTCCACTTACACTGCTTTGATTCCCTGGGCCACTTCCCTGTGGTCCCCTTTTCCAAGCTTCACCCTTACCTCAGGGATCAGTAATGCTTCCTCTCCTCCAACTCCTTTCATCTGGGCTCACCTCAAGAGAACTGGAAAGGAGAGCTTTTAAAGCAGTATAAGTGGGACCATAATTGGTTCCAGCTGTCTCCATTAACCTAACAGCCTTAGCTGACCCTTTGTCAGTTAACTGAGGTCAGGTGCCAGCATTAGCCTAGCAACCTTAACTGGTTAAATTGGCATCAGGTGTCTTGACTGGCCTGGAGTAGCCCTTGTTTGGCTATCCAGGGAACAGGGACCTGCTCATTCTGAGGCTGGTATACCTGCCTTCTACTATCCTGTTATAGCCTGGATACCTATAGGACTACCCTCTTCTAGCCTTCTGGCCTGAGTCCGTCACACAACACTCACACACTCAATGCATGGAGGCTGCATGGACACTACCAGAGGTGGAGTGTGACGAACCAGACATGGCCAAGTCATCTCTAGTTGCAGGCCATGAGGAGCAGGTCCTTAAAAGGGGATGGGGGCATCTGCTCAGGAGTGCACCCACAAGCTTGTACCTCCCATGACGGCCCTTTGCCCAGATTGCCTGGCCAGTGGTTCTCTGTGTTGCATTCCATCGTGCCTTGGGAAGACTTACCTTCAGCACATCGTCCATCACTGCACTGTGGGACACTTACCTTCAAGGATCCTAACATCTCCAGTGCTATGCCTATCCTGGGAGCGTGCATATGCCAGTGTGAGTGTGATCCCCCCCCTTCACTTTCTGAGCTTAGCTATCAGTATAATAAATGTGCTGCTTTCTGCCAAACTCTGGTGGGTCATTGGTCCTCCCTAAGCTTAATAGCTGGCCCAATTTCAGGTAACAGGACCAATATGATAGACCATTTTAGCTGGGTAGGATAGAATATGAACATAGAGGTGTTATCATCATACATAAAACAGTTTGTAGATCTTGGCTCAATCCTCCTTCATCTTCTTGTGTAGCCATTTACACCTGTAGAGAGTGTGTGTTAAATGCTACCATCAGTATATGGCAGTAGAGATTTCTGATTTGGCTTGATATTATACCTACTCGGTATAATGTCAATGACTATACAACGTTCAAGGTGACAGGGAATGAGGTTTCTACTTGCTTCTTCTGTTCCTTATGTATTGCAAAGAATAAGGTAATACAATATAAGAAATTAAAGGAGTGATCAGATATAAATTGTTTCTGTGGCCCACACAGATGTTGAAATACCATTGTCATTTCAATCAATGTAGCAATATTTACTTTGGATGGAGTGATGAGAGGGGAGGTGGGGGAAGAATAAAGGAAATCAAATACATTTGTGAAAGAGTAAGGTTCCTGGGCATCAAATAGGAAGTTACATTCCATTTACTAGACTAGAAAGCTAGAAGAGGTGGTTTTGCAGTCACTTTTCCCCTTTAGAGAGAGAGTCTTTCGGTCATTAGAAATGTTTCGGGTCATTTCTTAGAGAGAAATAGCTGTTATTCTGAGAAATTCCTTTGGCCTCTCTCTTTGGAACTTCTTCAGGGCAAAGGATAGTTTTGTGGCTAAAGCCAGTGGAAGCTCTTCAGGTACATTCTATTTGTCTGCTGCCTAAATTGGTTCCACGTTATTTATATTCAATTTCGTCTACCCACTTTCAGATGTCACCATTGTCCCCTACAAGTTCAAGCACAACACTAGGGCTCAGGAAATCGAGGTGCTGTACATTTCAACCTTTGCCATAGACTTCACATGTGACCTTAGGCAAATCATCTAATCTCTACATATCTTAGTTTCTGCATCTGTTAAAAAAAAAAGTTCAAGTATGTCCTTACCTCACAAGAGAGAATTTTAATTCATCCATGTTTGCATTTGCACTTGTATAGCATTTGCATCAGATTTTCTAAAAGTATAATAGAGAAATTATGTATTTTATATAATATGCACACACTAATAACTTAGCTATGATCTTTTGGCAATGATAGGTATAATGTCCATCCATTCTACTCTTCCCATTTCCTCTCCACAACCCCCAAAAGAAATAAAAGCATCATTTGCTGCTTTTATTCACATTTACTCTCCCTCACTCTTGGGTTGGCTGTGCTCCAGGCTGTTATCCCACCTTGTAATTTAGAATAGCCGAAGTGCTGCTTTAAACTTATATCAACTGCTAATGGGGCAAGGATACAACGTGACACCTAGGGACTCTCTAGAGCACAACGCAGCCATGATCATCCCTTTTATTTTAAACTCAATCACAAGGGAGGGGGCCATGATGTAGGAGTCATATAACCAGCTTTGTGCCACCAGAGGATGCCTCCATTCTGGGGTGATACTCTTGTATTGGTTAAACTGCATTTATGGCTGCTTTACCAAAAAAAAGAGCCACATAAATTGACTACCACGCAGCTAAGAACAAGGATCCAAAAATCTAGCTTGCAGCCATTTTGAATTTCAGCACAGAGCATTCATGCAGATTTTCCTGAGATGCAATACAAAGGCCTCTGAAGATTTCACAGTTGAGTAGAACGAATGTATCTGTGTGTCTGTTTGACACTGATACTGAACTCCCTCAGACTTAGTCTGTAATCAGTTTTCAGGCCCAGTATGCACTTCCTTCACTAAGACTAATTTAGACAATTACACCTCATTTGGGGTCATTTACAAACGTGTGGAGGTCTGAGTGAATTCTCATTTTAATGTCAGCTTGGTCTCTCAAGCAGAAAAAATCTTTTTTCTTCAAATTATTCATCTCTAAAAGAAGTACAGATCCTGTTTTGTTTTCAGAAAGTGCAGCTTTCTTCAATATTTAATGAAAAATCTTTTCTATTCCAGGTGGCTGTTTAGTCATTTGATTCATTTGTGTTACGTAGATCAGTCTAATTGCAAGTCTTCTATCCTTCCAGTGGAAGAACCCAGCCATATCATCCCTCCCCTGTCCCAGAAGCAAACACTGTCCAGCTATCTGAGGGGAGCATCTACAAGTCTTATCTTCACTGCACTTTTCAAACTGGGGGCGGGGCAGGGAGTGGTAAGTGCATGTTTACCCTTCTCCATCTACCACTCACCCATGGCTCTCATCTTCTTCCACATCGTAGCATCCATCCCTCTCCTTCCTCCTTACCTCCGCTGGTTCCATTTTCTCATGCTTGTAACCCTGACCTTTTTATAGGTCCCACCAGTTCTAGCTGCTCCTCTTCCCACCTCCACCCCAAATTCCCCTCCTCCTTCCATGAGCATAAATCCAGATCCCACATCCACACCCTCCCTCTGCTTCCTCACTACCTCTGGCAACATATGCCCAACTCTAGCCCTCCCTCCATCTCCACTTTCTCCACTTTCCAGGCTGTCACCCACCACCATCACCCCTCTTGTGCCATCACTCCTCATTCACACTTTTTCCCTTTGTTATAGGGAGAGTGCACCCCAACACAGGGTGTCAGGTCACACATGATCAAAAGAAAAGGAAAGGTTGTAATGCAGCCAGTTAGATCCTATACTGGTGATCCTGACTACAAAGCACAGTAGTTTGGCCTAAGAGCCGGAGTCAATAAAGTCACTCGCTTCTGTTGGGCTGTGTGGCCTATTGGTGCATTGGGGAAGTGGGGCACCACTTAGGGGTGGCGCCCAGGGTAGGGGAACTTGGGCTCTCCCTGCTCCTCGAAGTCCCAGCCCAGGGTCTGGCAGTGACAAAGGTGTTCACCACTGAGTCATTGGGTATCCCCCCAAAACATGCTGACCTGTTCCCCAGTTCTCTAACTGGAGCAATGTCTAAGCCCCCTGGGCTGCTTCCTACCCTGTCTTCCACAGCAGTGGTCCATGGTTCCCCTGGGTCTCTAGGGCCCTTGGTCAGTGCAGCTCCTGACAGCTTGGTCCCTTCTCTGGGTTCTGCAGTGAGCCTGGAATCTGTCTGGGGCTCAGCATGCCTTGGCTATGTGGCTGGGACCTGTAGCAACTCCTGGGAGAGGGTTTGCAATTGGCATCCTTCCCCTTCAGCAGCCTGGCCAGATTGAGATGGGCTGCTTCCTTTTATATCTGGCTCCAGGCTGAGCATGCCCAACAGAGGTAGAGAGGCATGGCTTCCTCAACCTACAATACACAGTTAACCCTTTCTGGGCCAGGGCAGCACAGGTACACCCTGTCATATCCCTCTTCCTTTCTCCCTTTCTCGTGCTGTCTCTGTAACATTCACTCCATCTCAGAAACCTCTCCATATCTCACTCCCTCCAGCTCCCAGTTCTCACAGAGATCTGGGTCTCTCCTCCTGATTGTACAAAGGGGTAAATGCACTAAGGCCTCTTTTTCCTCACTCCTGCCCTGAATCATACCATAGTGGAATTATGGTAACAGACACAGAAGTTTCTCCTTTTCTCTTGCCCCAGTGATCCCATCCCATCCCCTGATCTCTCTCATGCCCACTCTTACCACCTCCCTTACTCTTCTCTGAAACTTCTCAGTCTCCTCTGGCTCCTTCCCCCCACAGTGCAGGCTTGATTTTGTCTCTCTCATCTTTAAAAAAACATCTTTGATCCCACTTGCCTCTTCAACTCTCTCTCCTTCCCTTTCATCTCTAAGCTCATTGAACACCTTGCTTATGAGCACAATCAAGAGTGTGTCTCCTCCAATTCCATCCTATATCCTCTTGAATTTGGCAGGTCTCTAATGATTTCTTAGCCAAATCTCATGGCCAGCACTCATCCTCATCCTTCTTGGCCTGTCAGCCATCTTTGATACAATTAACCATGCTCTTCTTGAAATCTTGCCCTCCTTTGGTTTGCATGACTCTGCCCTGCACTGATTCTCCTCCTAACTTTCTAAAAATTCCTTCAGTGTGTCCTTCTAAGGTCCTCCTCTTCCTTCCCCCTCCCCAGCTTTCTGAGCGTGTTCCTTGCTTGCCTTCTCTTCTTCTTCTGCACCTTATCTCTGGGTAATCTCATCTGCAAACACAAATTCAACTACTATCTCCATGTGGATAATTCACAAATTGATCTCCCTATTCCAGACCCATCTCCTTCTGTCCCAAATAAAATTTGGGAATGTCTTTCTGACATCTCCTCTTGGGTGTCTACCTGAGAGATCAAACTCAACATGGCTAAAAACAGAGCTATCCATTTTCCCCTCCCTAAGCACTCCTTGCTACCTCCTTTCTTGATCATTGTAGACATCCCCGCCATCATGTCCATCAACATAAGAACATAAGAATGGCCATACTGGGTCAGACCAAAGGTCCATCCAGCCCAGTATCCTGTCTTCCAACAGTGACCAATGCCAGGTGTTCCAGAGGGAGTGGACCTAACAGGCAATAATCAAGTGATCTCTCTCCTGCCGTCCATCTCCATCCTCTGACAAACAGAGACTAGGGACACAATTCCTTACCTGTCCTGGCTAACACCCATTTATGGACTTAATCACCATGAATTTATCCAGTTCTCTTTTAAATGTTGTTATAGTCCTAGCCTTCACAACCTTCTCAGGCAAAGAGTTCCACAGGTTGACCATGTGCTGTGTGAAGAATAACTTCCTTTTATTTGTTTTAAACCTGCTGCCCATTAATTTCATTTGGTGGCTCCTAGTTCTTGTATTATAATAACATGTATATAACTTTTCCTTATTCACTTTCTCTACACCACTCATGTTTTTATATACCTGTATCAGATCCCCCCTTAGCCTCCTCTTTTCCAAGCTTTTCCAAGCCTCTTTAATCTCTCCTCATATAGGACCCATTCCAAACCCCTAATCATTTTAGTTGCCCTTCTCTGAACCTTTTCTAATGCCAGTATATCTTTTTTGAGATGAGGAGACCACATCTGTATGCAGTATCCAGATATGGGAGTACCATAGATTTATATAAGGGCAATAAGATATTCTCAGTCTTATTCTCTACTCTTTTTTAATGATTCCTAACATCCTCTTTGCTTTTTTGACTGCCACTGCACACTGCATGGATGCCTTCAGAGAACTATCCACAATGACTCTAAGATCTTTTTCCTAATTACTTTTAGCTAAATTAGCCTCCATCATATTGCATGTATAGTTGGGACTATTTTTTCCAATGTGCATTACTTTACATTTATCCACATTAAATTTCATTTGCCATTTTGTTGCCCAATCACTTAGTTTTGTGAGATCTTTTTGAAGTTCTTCACAGTCTGCTTTGGTCTTAACTATCTTGAGCAGTTTAGTATCATCTGCAAACTTTGCCACCTCACTGTTTACTTCTTTCTCCAGATCATTTATGAATAAGTTGAATAGAATTGGTCCTAGGACTGACTCTTGGGGAACACCACTATTTACCCCTCTCCATTCTGAAAATGTACCATTTATTCCTACCCTTTGTTCCCTGTCTTTTAACCAGCTCTCAATCCATGTTACTCAGATTCATAACCTGGGTATCATCATCCACTCTGACCTCTTTCTAGATTCTCACATGCAGGTTATGTCTAAGTCTCTTAGATTCTCTCAGTGGGTCAAGGTTGTGTTGAGCTACCCCACACACAATCTTTTCCAGTTAGAGGATAACTGTTCCTTATGGAGAACTTTCTACTTTGCAATAGGATCTGTTGTACTTTGTAAGGAACAGGCTCTGATAGCACTCCACAGCCAACTATCAGGTTGTAAGAAGTAGTAACTTCGGGTCTAGATGAAATAATCTGACCGTGGTTTTATGATATTGTGTCTGAACAGTCTGGAAGTGGTATAGAAGGCTGGACAGATATTTGGAGAAACTGTGTTAGCCAAAACTGTCTCAGCCATACAGAGCTGTCTGGATTAACATGGTTGTATTCTGCCTGATTTTGTGTATCACTTGTGGAATCTATGGTATTAGTGGAAGGGCATAGCTAAAGCTTTGATCCTTTGGATAAGAAAGGTATCTTGCAATGAGCCTGGGGTCATGCCTCCCTTAGAAAAAAAAGGCTAAATATTTTGTGTTGCCTTTGATGACAGAAAGACCTATGATGGGATTCTCATACCATTAAAAGGTTAACTTGATGACTCTTCAGAGACCACTTGTGGTTGGTAATTGATTGTCTACAGAGGAAGTCTGCTGGTCCATTCCTGACTGCTGGAACTTGAAGAGCTATTTGGAGTAATTCCATGTTGTTGACACTACAACCATAGCTTGATTATCTCCTGGCACTGGGGTGATGTGCGGGGACCTCCTTGCTCATTTATTTATTACAATGCAGACTTGTAGACTGCAAGATCTTGAATTCAGTAGAACAGGCCATGGTTGCTAATCTCTTTGCTTGTTGTTCTAGAACACTTGTGAAAGGATATGCCCTTTTGGGACCCGGTTCCTTGTATCTGTAGGTGAAATAAACGTTCATCCCTGGTGTGTCCATGATCAGTGTTTAGTAGGATGAGGAACAGAGAAGAGGATCTTTCTGTGAACATTCTTGGTGTCTAACCAGAAATTCAGAGCTGACTGAATGTGTGACGGAACCATAATTTCCATGCACATTAGATGTCTTACAAGGCATTATGCTCACATTAGCAAGGCCTGTAATGGGCGTAGGTGAATTCTGGTGCAAGGCATCATTTAAGGGCATGCTGATGTGTACCTTAAAAGGCTGAGGCAGTACTATATGAAATCACTGGATTTGATATGACATTGGTGATTATCAATTGAAGGTATGTCTTCACTGATTTGGAGTTGATTAGGGCTCTTATGAATTCTATCGTTTGATGGGATAAGAGACAATATCTTATTGTTCACTATGAAGCCCAGCTAACTGAACAAGAGAAAGGTATCATTTAAGGCTGCAGGAACCTCCTGATGGGACCTACCTTTGATTCATATCTAGTTATCTAGATATGAATAGATATGGCTGCCCTGTCTCCTGAGCTGTGCTTCCTTGGCAGCTAAGCCTTTTGTGAAGACTCTCTGGGCCATTTAGCAATCTCAGGGAGAGGGATAGTTCAGTGGTTTGAGCATTAGCCTGCTAAACCGAGGGCTGTGAGTTCAATCCTTGAGAGGACTATTTAGGGAACTGGAGTAAAAATCTGTCTGGGGATTAGTTCTGCTTTGAGCAGAGGGTTGAAAATATAGATGACCCCCTGAAGTCCCTTCCAACCCTATGATTCTAATAGCAAAACATGCATTGGTAGTGATTTGAACCCATCATGATATGCAGATATACTTTTTGGGCTGGGTAGATGGCAATATAGAAGTTTGCATTTTTTTATGTTGAGAACTACAAACCAGTCTTGAGACTGAAGACAAGGGATGATGGAGGCAAGCACTATTACCCTGAATCAGAGAGAATATATATTTGTTCAGTCTTTTCAGGTCTAAGATAAGATGAAGACCCTCTTTTTTCTTCAAAATAAGGAGTTGTCCAATTATGCTGGAAGAAGGACCAGAGACACTGGATGTGTTATAAATAGACTTCAACTTAATTCTTAAATATCTGGCAGTACCTAACAGATAAAAGTGTACAGGACTGGTAATTCCATAATTATTTCAGTATATACCTGGGGTGCTTCTGTCAGCCCTCCCCCTTTTCCATTGTAGTCCCCAGCCAATCTGGTGCTGGGACATCACTCCCTCCCCTCCAAATGAGGGTTAAGGGGTGTTATAAAGGGGGCAGGCATGAATGCTTACCATACCAGTTACATACCCCAAACACCCTCTTTCCACTCCTTTAAAGAGTACCTCCTTTAAATTCTTTCTCAATCCTTTTTATCTCATCACTGTATTCCCTTCATGGAGGGAATACCTATTGAGTGTCTGCACTGGACATCTGACGCAAGGAGATTCCAATAATTAACTTGGCTGCCTCCACTCATACCCAGATGTGTTCATAGACATCTCCTAATTGCTTCCTTTAATATTGGCCCAAAACATGTCTGTTCCCAAGTCTGACAGGGGACCTCATCCTCCCTGAATAATTATGGAGCCCCATATGCTGTGTCTGGAAGCAAAATTACCAACCTCTCTCCCATTACAGGGTAACAATTACAGGGTAACACACCTTGTGGATAGGGTGCAAGCAGTAGACATAAATAAATAAACTAGGGAAATGCAATGTAGATAGAGCTACCATAAGGTGGGTGCAAAACTGGTTGGAAAACCATTCCCAGAGAGTAGTTATCCGTGGTTCACAGGCATGCAGAAAGGGCATAACAAGTGGGGTCTTGCAGAGATCAGTTCTGGGTCTGGTTCTGTTCAATATCTTCATCAATGATTTAGGTAATGGCATAGAGAGTACACATAAATTTTGCTGGGAGGGGTTGCAAGTGCTCTGGAGGATAGGATTAAAATTCAAAATGATCTGAACAAATTCAAAAAATGATCTGAAGTAAATAGGATGAAATTCAATAAGGACAAATGCAAAGTACTCCACTTAGGAAGGAACAATCAGATGCACACATAAAAAAATGGGAAATGATTGCCTAGGAAGCAGTACTGCAGAAAGGGATCTAGGAGTCATAGTGGGCCACAAGCTAAATGTGAGTCAATGGAGTAACACTGTTGCAAAAAAACCAAACATCAATCTGGGATGCATTAGCAGGAGTGTTATAAGTAGGGCACGAGAAGTAATTCTTCTGCTATACTCTGCTCTGATTAGGCCTCAACTGGAGTATTGTGTCCAGTTCTGGGCACCACATTTCCGGAAGGATGTGGACAAACTGGAGAGAGTCCAGAGAAGAGCAACAAAAATGATAAAAGATCTAGCAAACATGACCTATAAGGGAAGATGGAAAAAAAATTGTGTAGTCTGGGAAAAGAGAAGAGTGAGAAGGGGCTATAACAGTTTTCAAGTATGTAAAAGGTTGTTACAAGGAGAAGGAAGAAAAAATGTTTTTTCTTAACCTCTGAGGATAGGACAAGAAGCAATGGATTAAATTGCAGCAAGGGGAGGTTTAGATTGGACATTAGGAAAGATTACCTAACTGTCAGGGTGGTTAAGCACTGGAATAAATTGCCTAGGGAGGTTGTGGAGAGAGAGGTGGCCCTACTGATAAGTGAGGGCATTCTTGACCCAGCCAAGGTTCTGTGGGATACACCAGCCACTTAGCTTCCTACATCTCAGAGAGCAGGAAAGAGGTGTCCACTGCCTCAAAGAGCTTCGAGCAGTTCTGTACTCACTTGATGCTGGGCATCTTGATAATCTTCAAGTGCAGATGAGACAAAGCAGACAAAGCATCCCTAAAGACAAAGACCACTTCCATTGGATCTGGAAGGGCCTGTTCATCATCAGCACTGCAGTTACAAATCACCAAATGCCAGGATCTATTTGTGAAGTATAACTCCCAGTTATAAGGTAATCTTCTTTTGTATCTATGTAAATCCTGTGATGTAAAACCCTAGAGAGTTGGGAGCCCACTATTGAGATCTATGAGTGAACAGAAAGGAGTGGTCTAGAGAGCTCCAGATGGAAAGGCTGCACTGGGGAGGGAGCTCTCGACCAGCCTCTGGTGGAGAGCAAGGAGAATTGACTGAATGGATCAGGCCTCATTTGCATTTCAGTTATGTGGTATTTTAGGGTATTTTGGTTAAAATATAGTTGTGCTAAGTCTGGAGGCAATACAGCATTAGGGACCTTGTTAAGAAATGAAGGGACAAGGATCTACAGTAAATGTGCCTGGAGGTCAGTCATCGTGACCCAAGACTTCGTCTGGCATGGTTGGATCAGGGATAGGAGAGGAGAAAGAGGCATCTGTCTTGTGCTGGGAATGCCTCTGTGGTGGTAAGGACTCTGTTAAGGGTACTAGGTCCACAGATCTCTCTAAAGAGCTGAGCTGAGGCTGCTGCAAAACAGCAGGCAGCACAAAGCGGTTCCTTCCTAAGGGACTCTGGTGTCGGCCTCCTTACTCTGCAATTAAAGTTGAAAACACTCCAGATGGGTCAGGTGCCAGAGCTGCGGGAGCAGCACAGGCAGCACAGATCTGTCAGTATCTCTGGACTCCATCAGCCAAGGGCAACATACTAAGAGTGAGGAGCTCGAATGGAGGGAAGTGGCTATAAAGTACCATCCACTCTCAACTACCAGAAGGAAGGAGGTTGGCACTCTAGGTGCTGCCCGTGGGGAGATCTTACCTAAGAATGTTGAATTATTAATTGCTACTTTTCCCAAATTTATTCTGTTGTCCCCCATCCCTTGCTTCCCCTCCCCCATACAGTTTTCTTTGTTTTAACGCCCTAGACTCAGTGCTTGCAAATAAGGAAGTATTGCCTTTGAAAAAAATTGGTTGTCCCTTAAGTATTCAGACTAGATTTTGGAACCTCAAAGCAGAATTTGGCTCCGTGTCTAATGAGAGGCATTCGAAGTTGAGCTGGTCAAGATTGCTGGATTAAATTACAAGTGGAGCGCTTTTTGTCACCAGGGCCAGTTGCAGGCCCCAGCGTGCCAAGCGTGTGCTTGGGGTGGCACGCTGCAGGGGTCGCTCTGCCAGTCGCCGGGATGGCGGCAGGCAGCTCCGGTGGACCTGCCGCAGGCATGCCTGTGGAGGGTCCGCTGGCCCCGCTGCTCCAGTGGAGCATCCGCAAGCACGCCTATGGGAGGTACACCGAAGTCGCGGGACCGGCGAGCAGCAGAGCACCCCCAGCGGCGTGCCGCCGTGCTTGGGGCGGCGAAATGGCTAGAGCCGGCCCTGTTTGTCACTGACATTCAACCACATATTTAGAGCAGTGTGAGTCTGATAAAAGAGTACTGAGAAGCTTTTGTCAAGCAAAAGCTTTTTTGGAACTTACCAGTTCTCGCTCACTTGCTCACACAGTTTCAGCTAAGATCAATTATTCTTTTAGTTTCAATCAACTCTTTAAAAAACATTAATTCTCCACCTTTGTTACGTATTTGTTAATGTACTTTGAGCACCAACAGGATTACCATGTACTGTAAACTAACAGGCCTTCCTTAATAGAAAGAGTTGACAATCTGCATGTAAATTAGTCAAAATAAATCCAGCTATTCTTTAATACCTGCATTTTCCAACATTTCCTAGATGTTTAATGTAAATGAGGACACATTTTTAGATTGGCTCCCAGATTTATTTTAAACTTTAAAGCCCACGTCATTTTAATTTTGAATGCCATGAGTATTGTATATATATATTATATCATTCAACTAAAAAGAATCCTTCTAAAGCTACAGAATGATTTTTATAGCTGCTGTGATGAAGATAATGAGAAAAATGAATAATAGATGGAAAGCATTCATGAATACATAAACTCCTGTTAATGGCTTTTGAACTACATTAGATGTTTATACATATTTCACAAAAACAAAAATGTGTTGTAATTTATAGTTACGTACTTATGGCTATATTTGTTATATATACTGTTCAATTACCAAGAAAAGAGGGGGAAAGCTTTCCACTTGATTTTTCCTCTTTCCAACCCAATAACCCACCCCAATATATAGAGAACATTCCTGCTCCTCTTCAGTTACAGTAGAAAAATGGATTTCTATTGGAACAGGATTAATCCCAAAAGGCTTTCTAAGGAAAGGCTCAGTCATGCAGATGTTTACTCATAAGAGAGCTCTTTATTCACACCCATAGCTTCTGTGGAATTAGTATTGAAAGATGTATTAATAAGTAAATGTTACAAGAAAGACATGGTTTTGGGTGAGGAAATATCTTTTATTGGACCAACTTCTCTGGTGAGAGAAAAGGTCAGGCCGTGCACTGGATTTCTGCAGTAATTTTTTTAAACTACAGTCCTCACAAAAAAGTAAACCTCACACTGAAATTTCAGATTTTTAGTAGTGAGGGGCACCATCCTTTGAAGTGCTGAGCACCTTCCCCTCCTATTTAAATTATTGCGAGTTAAGGACACTCAGCACCTCCTTAGGGCCCAATACGGTGGATTTGAATTTGTTCCTTTCTCTCTTACTTGATTATTGCTCACAGAAGTAGTCTCATAGTCAGTAAATCTCTCTTCACTTGAATAAGGATTGGGACCTTGGCCCTTATTGTACATAAAAGGGTGAGATCTGATATGTTCTTTCTCAGCTACTTTGTTGCTTTCTCTGTTCTGACCTACTCTTTCTTTCAGTCTAGTTGCTTGATCAGAAGTTCTTGGCCCAGAATTATTTTTTGTATATCAGTGAATTAGAAGAGAGAAACGTGAAGATAACAGAAATAACTAGTTTCTTTTAGGTAACAGTTGGGGAAATACTAAAGAAAACACCATGATTACATACAAGCAAGTAGTTTTTTGTATCAAATTTTGATTCTTGATTGTTAGAAATAGAATGGGGTGAACCTGAGAATGAGACTGGCAAAGCTCAGAGACTAGGTTTACACATCCCTAAATTTCTAATGTTTGAAAAAGTCTTCTTACAATATACACTAAAGTGTTTCTTATTCCTCAAAGTTGACTCATTTTTAAAATGAAGTCATTGGCATTCTTACTCAACAGTTGCATACCATCTTCAGCTAACTACCCAGGTAAGAAAGCAATGAGAAACATCTGGGCAATTCTTTAAAAAATAACCTTAATTTTGATCTGACCCAGAAACTGCTTTGTTTTGCTGGTTTAAACTTAATAATAGACCTCCAAATATATTGGATGTTTATAATACTGATCACCTCTGGAATGTCAACTCAGTAATATAATTGAGTTTTCTTAGCACAAGGGATCAATAGTACAAAAACAAGAAAAACAAAAAACAAAAAAACTTACCAGTCTGCCTGAACACATTTGGTTGTAGTGTAATAAAAATGCTAGGTCCTGGTTTAATGAATCAAAGGAAAAGACTGTAACAGAGCAGGATTCATTCTTGTGTTAACCCTAGAATCTGTGCCTGTTGTGTATTAGTGATTAGTAAAAACATAACAGAATTAAGATTAAATGAGCAATACAATCCTGAACAAAACAAAACAGCTATTCTCCATAATGATGTGTAACACTATTATTTAAGTAGGTGTAAAGTATTTCACCAAGACACAAGGCTGATCCTGCACCCACTGAAGTTAATTAATGGAAAGTTTGTCTTTATTACTCAATCTAGTCATTTTATCAATGCAATTGTTTTCCATAGAATTACTGGCTCTATCCAGATACTACTGAAAATTAAACACGTAAGTCAGGAAATGCAGAGAAGTTTGAAAGCTTTGCTTCCCCACAGAGCCCTGCCACCCCACCTCGCCTCCCTTCTCTCTCTTTCTGGCACAGTTCTGTTAGGAAGTGTTTACCCATGTCTCCCTCTGTCAAGACTGAATTCCCACTCTGTCACTTTGAGTACAGAAGGTGAGGGCCCGCAAGGATTTTAAAAATTAATACTTGCCACTCTCGGCTTGTATTAAACTCCCAAGGTTACAGCTGTTCTCTGACCTTGGTTGGAAAATCTTGCCACCACCCAAATGCCAAAAAAAAAAAAAGACCCAGGAAGAAGCACTGAGAATTCCTCCCTGTGGGGTAACCTCAAGTCCTCCCTCCCTCTACTCTCTCTCACACACACACACACACACACACACACACACACACACACACACACACACACACACGAAAGAGCTGAGAAAGAAAACAAAGGAAATTAGCAGGTGCTACTAGCTAATCAAACAACATGGACAAACCTCTTAAGACACCAAAAATCCAATCCTGTTCTTTAAAAGATAAAATTTATTAAAAATAAAAGAAAGGAAATATATTTGGAACTTGTTCTTTTTGCTAGATTTTAAAGGAAACAATTACAAACATTAAGCATGGATAGCTCTCTTGAGGTTCAGCTTAAAGGTTACAAGCAAAACAAAAGCATCTGGGGTTAGCACAGAGAAGATCCACAAGTTAAAATAAAAAAAATTAACCTAATTGCATCTATTTAAACATGCCCTGTCCAATGATTTCTTCTAGGTATGGAAAATGAATTGTTTTACCTTGTTCAAGCCTTCCACAGGATTCCTGCTTATAGCATTGCTGCTCCATGTCTCCTTCTCCGGATAACAGACAAAGGGAAAGTTTATTTCCCAATTTTAAGTTCTAGCCTTCCCATTAGCTCTTTTGGTCAGGTGCCCACTTTTTTTTTAACCTGTAGCAAGTAGAGAACAGCTACCAAGAGGGATTTTACTGCTAACTGGCTGGGTGTCCATCAAAGGGAGCTACCCCCACTCCTACACATCTAAATAAGGATTAGTCCTCAGAGGTTATGGAAAACCAGGGCGGCACATGTTCAGTCACACATAGGAGAACTCATACAAGTTGATGAATAAAATGCTTGCAGTGTTTCGCACTGCTTTGTTTCACAGGTCAAGGATAGAGTACAGTATTGCACTGCGTAGCACAGGGTCCATGGAATTTCAGGGAAACCCCAAAAATGGGACATCAGCAGGCTCAAGGGGACTAAATGAGCATGCTACAGAAGTCCTAGTTAGGATCTACAGGTTCTAGAACTGCTCCATTCATGGAGCTGGAGGAGAACATTAGGTCCTATGCATTTATTTTCTCTCCTTCCATATCCCACTTATTTTTATTTGGTTTCTTCTATCTTCCTAAATGTAGAGTGGTCCTTTGTATCTTGGGACAAATGACCCCTTTTTACTAATCCCACCTTCATCCTCAGTCACGCTGAGTCTAGGATCAGGCCTACATTTTATTGGCTTTTTAATTTTTTTATTATTATTTTTTTAAATTGAGAGGCCCTTGTTAGCAAAGAAGCATGATAACAGGCTCATGCATGTGCTGGCAGACTGAGTGCACTTTTCCATCAACTCTAACACACATTAGCAGTTTTCTGCTTTCAGAGTCATGATTTTAAGTGCATTATTTAATGTACTCATTATATGTCAGTATTAATAATAATTACTCATGTTTGCAGATTTCCTATTGTTTTTACTTATATTCAAAACCTGCACTTCATTTTATAAGGCCTGCAGGGTTCACATAGAATTCTGCTCGGGTGGAAAGCCTCAGCAATAGTCTTACCTCCTGCATTTAACAAAAACAAATTAGCCCTGGGTGTTGAAATAAATCCTATTGTGAACATGCAAATTGACTTGCATTGTTTCCTTGAATCCTATTACTGGCTCTATGTGCAAAAGTTACATAATCAGACAAGCCAGTAAGTTTCAAAAGAGTAAAATAAATTTTATATATATATAAACATATATATCTGGGTGATCCCAAAATGCTTCAGTGGCATAGTTGTTACAGGAGTTGCACTCCAACATCAGTGAACTGAGGTTCGTACTCCAAACACTTGCTAAGCAGACCCTAACAGATTCAAAAGTGAGGGAGCACAGTCTAGACTTATGGTTTATTATTTTCTTTTTCTTTATTTCAGGTTATGGTAAATGCAGCAAGGAAAGGGGAAAATGAGCCAATTAAAGATCTTGGACACAATAGATAAAAAGCAGTTTGGGAGCTGAAGTCTAAATATGATTTACCCCACCAAGGAGAAATCAGCAGAGGATCTAACAGCTTTGCTCGGTGAGTGTTTTGAGCAGCAGGAGGAAGAAGCAATGGGAAGTGACTATGGATTGGGAAACCAGCCATACCTTACTCCCCTACAGGAGACAGCCACTCAGGTAGTGTTGACCATATTGCAGCTCTGCATTTCCAAGGAGGAATACAAGAACCCAAGTTCAGATGGCAGAGCAGAGACTTAGAGAGAGTGCAGCTCTTGAGGAGGCAGAGGAGTGGGCTCACCAGCAATGAATGATGTGGATCCACGTACCTAAGGCCAATGAGGAGGAAGAGAAGCGCCCCTACCCGTGATGAATGACAGTGATTAAAGCAGAAGTACAAAGGCTGGTCAGGAATGTGGACTTTTGCAGTCTATGGCAATTATCCCATCCCCATGCTATTGGGGGAAGACTTGGCCAACCAGGTGAAGTGGGCCAAGAGGGTGGGAATGGTTACACGCAGCCAAGCCAGGCAAGCTTCCAGACCCATCCCTGTTCCTGAGCTGTCCACAAGGGCCCCGTCTGTGTTACCAGAGACCCAGACAGAGGTGGTGGACCCGAATCCCCTGCCAACGACTACAAGAGCCGCAGTGCCTCCAGTCCCAGACCAGGAACTGGAAAAGCAACCAGCACCAGAACTGTTGCCAGCACTGATGACAGTGCTTGCAAATCCATCTCCAACCCCAACACCACAGGGCGCCAGTGGGCCTGAACTGGCCGAAGCAGCAGACAACCTTACCCAAGAGGCTCAGCTAGAGCCTGAAATATCGCCTAGTGCACCAGCGGAAAGCGGTTCACCATCAACAAACACAACCCCATCACCTACATCGCTTCCAGGGGGACCAAGCCCAAGTCCACAGTCTAAGGAGGAACTGGTGTCTCCAGCCTCATGGGAACAGTTCCAGACTGAGCAGGAAGCAGATGACAGCCTTCAGAAAGCTTGAGCGGTGGCATGGAGCACCCCACCGCCTCTCAGCAATTCTGACCGATCCTGGTTTGTTGTAGAACAAGGACTTTTATACAAGGAGACTCTTTCTGGTGGACACCAGGAATACTGGCATCCTCAAAAACAGTTGGTAGTTCCAACTAAGTACTGGGGAAAGCTCTTAAGCTTAGCCTATAATCATCCAAGTGGCCATTCTCAGGTGAACAGAACCAAAGGCAGGTTGGAGAAGTCCTTCCACTGGGAGGGGATGGGCAAGGATGTTATCAATTATGTGTGGTCTTGTGAGGTGTGCCAAAGAGTGGGAAAGCCCCAAGACCAGGTCAAGGCCCCTCTCCAGCCACTCCCCATAATTGAGGTCCCATTTCAGCAAGTAGCTATGGATATTCTGGGTCTTTTCCCAAAAAAGACCCCCAGAGGAAAGCAGTACATACTGACTTTCATGGACTTTGCTACCCGATGGCCGGAAGCAGTAGCTCTAAGCAACACTAGGGCTAAAACTGTGTGCCAGGTCTTAACAGACATTTTTGCCAGGGTAGGTTGGCCCACCGACATCCTTACAGATTCAGGAACTAATTTCCTGCCAAGGACCATGAAAGATCTGTAGAAAACTCATGGGGTGAATCACTTGGTTGCCACCCCTTACCACCATCAAACCAATGGCCTAGTGGAGAGGTTTAATGGAACTTTGGGGGCCATGATGCGTAAATTCGTAAATGAACATTCCAATGTTTGGGACCTAGTGTTGCAGCAGTTGCTTTTCGCCTACAGGGCTGTATCACATCCCAGTTTAGAGTTTTCACCATTCGAACTTGTGTATGGCCACGAGGTTAAGGGGCCATTACAGTTGGTGAAGCAGCAATGGGAGGGGTTTACGCCTTCTCCAGGAACTAACATTCTAGACTTTGTAAGCAGCCTACAAAGCACCCTCCAACACTCTTTAGCCCTTGCTAAAGAAAACCTAAAGGATGCTCAGAAAGAACAAAAGGCCTGGTATGATAAACATACCAGACAGAGTTCCTTCAAGGTAGGAGACCAGGTTATGGTCTTGAAGGCGCAACAGGCCCATAAGATGGAAGCGTCATGGGAAGGGCCATTCATGGTCCAAGAGTGCCTGGGAACTGTTAACTATCTCATAGCGTTTCCCACCTCCTCCCTAAAGCCTAAAGTGTACCATGTTAATTCTCTCAAGCCATTTTATTCCAGAGACGTAAAGGTTTGTCAGTTTAAAGCCCAGGGAGAAGATGATGCTGAGTGGCCTGAAGGTGTCTACTATGAAGGAAAGAGTGACGGTGGCATGGAAGAGGTGACCCTCTCCACAACCTTGGAACGTCTGCAGCGGCAACAGATCAAGAAGCTGTGCACTAGCTTTGCCCCATTGTTCTCAGCCACCCCAGGATGGACTGAACGGGCATACCACTCCATTGACACAGGTAAAGCTTACCCAATTAGAACCCCACCCTACCAGGTGTCTCCTCATGCCCAAGCTGCTATAGAACGGGAGATCCAAAACATGCTACAGATGGGTATAATCCGCTCCTCTACCAGTGCATGGGCATCTCCAGTGGTTCTGCTACCCAAATCAGATGGGGAAATACGCATTTGCGTGGACTATCATAAGCTAAATGCTGTAACTCATCCCAACAACTATCCAATGCCATGCACTGATGAGCTATTGGAGAAATTGGGACGTGCCCAGTTCATCTCTACATTAGACTTAACCAAGGGCTACTGGCAAGTACCGCTAGATGAACCCGCCAAAGAAAGGTCAGCCTTCATCACCCATGTAGGTGTGTATGAATTTAATGTGCTTCCTTGCGGGCTGCGAAATGCACCCGCCACCTTCCAAAGACTGGTGGATGGTCTCCTAGTAGGATTGGGAGAATATGCAGTTGCTTACCTCAATGATGTGGCCATTTTTTCTGATTCATGGGCTGAACACCTAGAACACCTGCAAAAAGTCTTTGAGCGCATCAGGCAGGCAGGACTAACTGTTAAGGCAAAAAAGTGTCAAATAGGCCAAAACAGAGTAACTTACCTGGGACACCAGGTGGGTCAAGGAACCATAAACCCCCTACAGGCCAAGGTGGATGCTATCCAAAAGTGGCCTGTCCCAAAGTCAAAGATACAGGTCCAATCCTTCTTAGGCTTGTCCGGGTATTACAGGTGATTTGTACCACACTACAGCCAAATCGCTGCCCCAATAACAGACCTGACCAAAAAGACCCAGCCGAATGCAGTTAAGTGGACTGATAAGTGTCAGAAGGCCTTTACCCAGCTTAAGGCGACACTCATGTCTGACCCTGTGCTAAGGGTCCCAGACTTTGACAAACCAGTCCTAGTAACCACAGATGCATCTGAGCGTGGTGTGGGAGCAGTGTTAATGCAGGAAGGACCGGATCAAAACTTCCATCCTGTCGTGTTTCTCAGCAAGAAACTGTCTGAGAGGGAAGGCCACTGGTCAATCAGTGAAAAAGAATGCTATGCCATTGTGTATGCCCTGGAAAAGCTATGCCCATACGTTTGGGGACGGCGGTTCCAGCTACAAACTGACCATGCTGCGCTAAAATGGCTTCATACTGCCAAGGGAAACAACAAACTTCTTCGATGGAGTTTAGCTCTCCAAGATTTTGATTTTGAAATTCAACACATTTCAGGACCTTCTAACAAAGTAGCTGATGCACTCTCTCGTGAAATTTTCCCAGAATCAACTGGTTAAAAATTGTCCTTAAAATATGAAAAGTCTTGTAGTTTACATATTTAGCAGTATATGTAAAAGGGCATATGTTTTATTAATCTGTTTATTCTAAAGTTCTAGGAAGAAATCACCGCCAGTGTGGTTCCACACTGTCTGAGATTTGGAAGGGGTGTCATAAACAGATAGTTAAGGGTTAATGTCTCTTTTACCTGTAAAGGATTAAGAAGCTCAGTGAATCTGGCTGACACCTGACCAGAGGACCAATGGGAGGACAAGATACTTTCAAATCTTGGTGGAGGGAAGTCTTTGTTTGTGCTGTTTTTTTGTTCGTTGTTCGCTTTTGGGGCTAAGAGGGACCAGACGTGCAACCAGATCTTTCTCCAATCTTTCTAAAACAGTCTCCCACATTCAAAATAGTAAGTACTGTTGTCAGAGGTGTTGTCAGATGTGTTGTCAGATGCTACCAGCGTGGTGCTCTGCTCTCTCCTTGTTGGTATCACTCGGCTGCTTGCGTGTGTTCCCTCTGTGTGCTGCCCCAGCTCTGCAGAGATAGCTGACACAGCAGACCCGAAGAGAACCCCCAATGACCACAGGGTCTAGTAAGGTACGAAGGCACGTCAGCCAGGTTTATTGCCATATTGGATACAATAATAGTTCCCTGTAGGTTTCTTGGCCTAATTCAGGGCATACTACGAATATGTACCCACGGTCAATGGACTCGACTCGGTCAGTGGCGGGACTTTCCACTGCCCCCCCGGCCGGACAAAGACATCGCCCCGGGGATGCATTCTTATACACAGGTACAAACAAGTTACACATCACTCCTGACGTATTGAAGTGCAGCCCCTCTACCTAGCAAGGTACAACCCCTCTACGTAGTAAGGTGCCGCCTCTCACCTTGTACATGTTGGTTCGAACAAAACAACTCTATCCATCATATTACCCTTTTGCCCCCATCATTGGGATGGGTCAGTCTGTTCCTTGTTATCTGTGTGGAATGTGCAAGTATGTGAATGTTCTGATCTCTAGTGTTCAGTACCTTTTAGGTATGTATCTTCTTGCATTAGCCCTTTCCTTGCCAGCTTCTGTGAGCAGAGCCTGCCTCTGGCTCACAGCTTAACTTTGCTTTATGTTAGCAAAGTCTTGGCCATTACTTTAGCTCAGGCCTCAAGCCTCATACTGGGCCTTTATCAGAGCCTTCACTTACTACAAGTACTAGCTAGAAAAGGCGGATTAGGCTTACGTTTGTTTTCTTAACTTGTGAATGTGTATTTTGCTGGAAGGATATTTTTTACCTCTGTTTGCTGTAACTTGTATCTTAGGCTAGGGGGGAGGGAGTCCCTCTAGTCTATATAAGCTGGAGACTCTCTAAACATTTCCATCTTGATTTTACAGAGATCATTTTTACTTTTTTCTTTCTTTAATTAAAAGCTTTCTTTTTAAGAACCTGATTGATTTTTTTCCTTGTTTAAGACCCAAGGGGATTGGGTTTGAACTCACCAGGGATTGGTGGGGGGAAAGGAGGTGGAGGGAAAGGTTAATTTCTCTCTGTTTTAAGATCCAAGGAGTTTGGATCAGTGTATCTCTCAGGGTAACCCAGGGAGGGGAAAGTCTGGGAGGGGGAATGAGGGGGAATGGTTTATTTCTCTCTGTTTTAAGACCCAAGGGGTTTGGGTCTTGGGTACCCCTGGGAAGGTTTTGGGGGACAGAGAGTGTGCCAGACACTGGAATTTCTGGTTGGTGGCAGCGCTATCAGATCTAAGCTAGGAATTAAGCTTAGAAGGGTACATGCAGGTCCTCACTTTCTGGACGCTAAAGTTCAAAGTGGGAAACATACCTTGACAAGGCCAATGCTAAAGTTTTCCAAGTCTTTATTGGCATGGACCGGGGGAAGCTATGAACTATGATAAATATAAGAAAGCTGTGTTGCTAAGATTTTGAATTACACCAGAATCATACTATATAAAATTTAGAAATCTAAAGCAGCATGACAACATCAGTCATAAGGAGTTTATGCACAAAATGTGTGATTCTGTAAAATAATTGTTAAAAGATAAAGAGGCAGAAGGGGACTATAGGAAATGTCTTGACTTGTTTGCCCAAGAAAACTTTTTTAATACTTGCTTTGATGAAATCAGAGCTGCCATATGGGAGAAATCTCCAGAAATAGTACAGGTGGGTGTTCGGGCTGAGCAGGTATTGAACAAAAGCCCCAAAGAGACAGGCAAAGATCAGGTATGGGGCGAGGTGCAGATTAGTTCACAGAAGGAAGGAGGAAGGATGCAAGGCCAAATATATACCAAATGAGTACGCTCCAAGCAATCTCTGTTACAATCTTCTGTGCCAGTATGAGGCCCCAAGAAAATGCTGTGTGTATGATTTACTGAACACAAAAAGGCATTGCCCCAAACTCAAGCCCCATCCTGTGCAATTGTATCTATGGTGAGCTGGGAATCACAGCCCTAGCTCCAAGTGTGGACATACCCTTAGAGGGTATTGGAGAAGAGGTCTTGGAAGAGGACCTGAAGAGGGATTTCTTTCCCCTTGTGTGTATGTGTTTTCTACCCTCCTTGTGTCCCTGATGGGAGGAATCCTTAATTCTACCTGTCAGCTCTGGATCGAGGTCACAGTGCTCAGGGGCACACTGCTCCATGCCTCTGCCTGACATACAGAGGGGTCTACTGAGCCAGGGTTGGACTGTGGCCTCATTACTCGATCCATAAGGAATCTTCACAGTCTGCATTCACATGTCTGACAGGTTCAGCTTGTAAAGGATCAGCAACTGGAGCACTTTGAGGCAGCATGAGCTTCCTGAGGCAGTAGAGGTACTTGAGGTGGCCATCTCTGACCAGAAAGGCCCAGGACAGAAAACAGTTCTTGAAACTACAATCTTAGGCATAATAGTCACCAAACATGGAGGAGTGTGTGTGAAGGCGGGAAATAACCATTAGGGGAAGACTTCAGCCTCTGAAGACCAACCCAAACTAGCTACAGCTATAAAAACTATCAAAAATTTCATCTAATATTTACAGGTTGATGGGGATGAAACCAGCAGATGCTGCAGGCACTGAGGAGATTCTGTCCCAGGCCACAAGCAGTAGGAAAAAACTCGAGAGACAGTCAGTCACACTGCCCTTTATGCCCTCAGCTCAGAGCACAAGGAAGAGAATGGCACAAATGCAGATCAACAGACATTACTAGAAAAAAAATCAGTTTCAGATGAATGGGTATATATATGAATCTCCAGTGGAATACACATAGGGACCATCACTTGAAGAAGAACTGAAAAACTTGCTTATTGAATTTTCTCCCTAGATATATTGTGTATGCATACCAGTTTGTTATGAACATCAGCATTGAAACATTGATTTAAAAAGAAAACAGAGTCCTAAAAGCAGACATAAGGAAAATATGTCTGTCAAATACTGATGACACCAACCTTGACAGTCTCTCAAAAAAAAAACCAACCAAAAACAAACAAGCAAACAAAACAAGTTATTTCTCTATCCAACTTATTCTTACCATTTCTAGCATTTAAAAATTCATTAATCCTTTCTCCTAATCTGAATGTTTTCATTTACATGTTCACAATTAAATATGAAGCTTTCTAATGAGCATACAGCCTCCTAAACAATAAGCAAAGAATTGTGTTTGTATAACTGATACAACAAAGTATGCAGCTGTTTCTGGCCCTTGAAGAAATCTTATTTTTTTTAAAGGATCTTACTTGCTTCATTAGAAGTTAATGGTAAAACTCCCTGTGATTTCATTGGGAGTAGAGTTATGATAATAAGCAATAATTTTGAAAATCTTACACTGAATATCTGAACTAGGTAATGAGATTGGGAGATAGGAGGCACTGTCTTCTCTTGATTTGTTTTATTTGATACGAAAAAATAATGGTAGAACATTGCATGCTTCTGCATTCTCCTTGTTACAGAATTCTATTTAAAATTCTACAGAGGAGGACCAATAATTCTTTATAAAAAGGTTATTTAAAGTGAAAAAATTCACATCTGGACCTGGACATGTTCATCCTTTTAGACTCATCATGTTTCCTATTCTCACTGATCTAGCTAGGGCATTTTTACTTTAATTATTTCCTGATCACCTTTGTGCCTACATTGATAGTGCAAGGAACAGAAGTTTTTGTACAGAATTCAGGAGAAGAATTTGGATCTTTGGCAAGTCTAAATTCTTGGCCTTCATATTTGATCTGGAAAACATCTCTTTAAGCTTTCTTAACTGATAGACTAAAATTCATGTAAAAGACTCGAGGTGAAGGGGCTACTTTTGGATTTAATGAAAACTACCAGGGAACTGAAACTTGGCTAAGTGTTCCTTTTATGAGAAAGGGAACAAAGCTTACAGAATATTAGTCTATGAATTTGTCAAATTCTGCATCTTCTATAGTTACCTTATTTGGCTGCTGAAATAACAAATTATTTTTCTTCACAATACTACTTTGGATGCTTCCCATAATATTGAGCAAGCAGTAGCACAGCTAGCATTATTTGCCACCTATTCCAAAGTAAATTTTTTAACTTAGACGTTGCCCATATCTTGTAATATAATAGTATTTAGGGTCCAATGTTGATTAGCTTCTGAGCCTTTGGAATATCAACCATACCAAAAATCAGTGCACAATTAGATATTATTACCAAACTTTGATAGCCAACATAGATTTATATTCTTGAAAAAGACTATATTTTATTATAAGAAGCAATGACTCTGAAAAAGCTCTAAAATAATTATATGCGATACATTTAGCATCCATCCATTGTAGCTCCGTAAAAGTTTGTGACAGGATACCAACAGCAGTTTTGTTTAGTTATCTTGAAACCGCATTATGCTTCGATGTCAGTCACCTGGTTAAGATGTCTTATTACATAGGTAGCCCCCTTAATATCATTAGTCATGGTTATGATCTTGTTTGAATAAGAGTGTTCTCATTTAGAGCATGCAGATTTGTTATACTAATCATCTAATCATAAAGCATACCCTGGAATTAAACATCATCTGGCTTCTCTAATTAGTCTCTCCGGACCCCAAAATGGAGTCCTTTAATTAAAATAACTCTTACTCCCATTTTTAAGGGGTGCACAAACTTTCCCCCAGCCACAATTTATCTCCCTTGGGAAATGGTGTCTTTTGCAGCTACATCAAATCAGGCCTGAGATGCGTTTCTTACAAGCTGGAAAGGAAATCCTAGCAAAAGGGAGGTTTTCGACAGAAGCTCTAGAGTGAAGCAGAGAAAAAGATGCACATTTTAGGGACAATACTGGTTTTTCTCATTCTAATGAAATTTCTTTATTAGCAAAATGTGACCAATTCTTTAATCGGGTAGGTGATGAGAAGGACTTAATTTTTTCAAGTGGTTAAGTACTTGCTGCTTCTTCTATGGATTATTCAGTCCATTTATTTTCCATAATACCTTATGAAATCGATCCATCATTAACTTAATAGAATCAGATCTTTCTGAATCAAACTGAGAAATGAGATGCTGAGTTGAAGCAGATAACCAAGTTTTATAAAAAAATTTTTGAAACAACAATTATGATAAACCATGCTGACATAATTGAGAGGTGCCATTAAAATATCAGTATTTATCAGCCATTTTCACCCGTCCTTGCTATTCTAAATAGAGGGTCAATCTGTGGTAATATCAGATGCTCACATGTTGATAACAGTTGGCAAATGTTGGCTCTCTTATGGCAACCATTGTACAATGGCTGGCACTGAAATGCTGACATTTACTGTTACAAGTGCTGATGACTATGCTAGATGCAAAACAGTTGAAAAATCAGGCCCATTTTCTGTAGTTTAGGAAATACTTACAATATCACAATAATGTTGATTTACTTTTAAATGGTAACTGTCATCTTTTTAATGGTGACCACTGAAATGTTTTACATGATGATGCAACATAGAAACAGCCTTCCTGCTTCCATGACTGTGTACTCCCCAAATAAATGACATTCTATAGTCTCAGAACATTCTTAAATGAGTCTTTCTCTGATGGACTGGTTGCTGAATTTCCCAGGTATTGTGTGTACATCATTCTTGTTCTTACCTATATGTCCAGTGGAATCAGATCCTACAGCTCATTGACTTCAGTGTCATGACTTGATCTTATGTTTGTTTGCCGTATACAAATCATGAAGACTGTTTCAGGAGCTGTGTTCTATAATGTGCTGGGGGGAAAGAGAGGGGCTGGGGGGGATGACAGCTCCATCTGGATGGAGATGGGGGGAGAAGGACTTGGGGAGCAGCTCCATGCAGGAGGAAGGGGGAAAGGGGTTGTGGGTGGCAGCTCTGCACAGGGGGAATATGGTCAGTGCTCACCCTACCACAGCTCCTGCGTCTGGCCTGACCAGGATGCGGGGCCTCAAGGGGAAGAGGAGGAGCACGGCAGAGGGGCCAGAGTGGGAAAGGAGAAGCAGGGGAGGTGCCAGAGTTCCAGCTTGCGGGGGGGGACACCACCAATTGGCGATGGGCCCATACATTAATCCACCTGTGGTTTTAGCATCCCAGGAATGCAACTGTTACAGCCTCCTTCCTTCATACTACTTTTGCATCCCACAAGGAAGGAGCTAAGGGTAACAATAGTAAGGTACCTGCAGTACTGTTCTTAAAATGTTGTGCTCTTTACAGTGCAGCAAGAGGCCAGGTAGAGTGTAATCCTTTCAGGGATTACATTACTAGTTAACTATTTCCTCTTTAAAGGCTAGCCATCATTTGGAAAACATAGCAGCATTCAGGTTATGGAAGGGAAAAGAGAAGTGGCCTTCCATTTCTGTGCAGGACACCTGGGCACCTATGCCAGAGAACTATTTCTCCTAAAGGTCTGCCCTCTACATATAGCTCAGTGGAGGGGTTTGGATGAGCCATGAACATGGAGTAAGCACAGTTGCCTTGCTATTAAACCTGAAGAACCAGCTTGAATTTCTGCTGCACCAAAAGTTTTCTGAATTATGTTTAAAGGACTAGAAGGCTTCCTTCACTGGGCTCACCGATAGAGGAGCAGAAACGCATGCTCCTCCAGGTCTTGTAGTTCTTCCTATGAAGGCCTTAATGCCTCCTTTCCCTGCCCCCTGAGGGGTGTCCCATCTTACAATGAGACCAGCAGGGCTGAGGAGGTCATAAGTCACTTCAGGCTCCACACTCACATCCCTGGACTTCAGCTCATCATAGCACAGACATGTGTTGGATCACCTCCCAGAGCCATTGTTGGAGTCCTTCATCCTCCAGTACAGGAGCCTCAGGTGCATCATGTGCTCCTGGCACTGGGATGGAGTCCAGTGAACACCCACCTCCTCCAGCCTCTGTGAAATCTCCTAGTGCAGGGGAATGTTCCTGCTCATCCTGACTAAGTTATGGAGGATGGTTTATTCTGACCACACACTGACCATCACCTGGGTGTGTTCCAGAAACCAAGGAGAAGCTCTTGGAACGTGATCCGTGATCACCTGTGCTGATAAGCAAAGTTCAGAGGAGAACTGATTTGAAGTACTCAGCGCAGGTCACTACTACTGCTGGTAATGGTGGGGTAGATGGGTCAGGGACCTTTATACCTTTGGGTAAGGGTCAAGCAGCAAAGGGATCAATGCACTGTGGGAATGTCCCTGGTGATCTAGCAATACCCATGGCCTGGTACACACCCCTTAACCCCATTCACACTACACTGCACAACAGATTCTGGATTGTGCCACAGCAGAGGCATGTGCATACCCACACCCCTCATGCATAGTAGATTTTGTGCTCTGTTCTCTTCTTTAGGAACATGCTTCAGGGCTTCACTTGTGGGCAATATGGGGGTTATTGCACAACAATGCACAGTCCCAAGTATTGACATAGCATATGATTCCCATATTTGTAAATCTGATGCTTTGCAAGTTGCACGTGACAAATGACAAACAAAAATCATTGTAAAAGTTTTAAATATAATAATGATCTCTATTAATTGGATTGCAATTCCTTCCTGCAATTCTTTGTTTGTACCCCTATCATACTTAAATTATTTATCTATGCTAACCTTAGAGCTTCAAGATCTTTTATCAGAAAAAAAACCCTGAATAAACAGAACAGAGGGGCCGAAAACAGCAGCTACTACATGGTCGTCTGCACTCGGAAAAGTAAATACAATCAAATTAAAAGGTATTTTTTCCCCGTCCTGGAAAACAGGTTTCTAGCAGAATAGTTCCAGTAATCCACATCAAGTGATACTCTCTCTGCAGGAGAATCAAGAAAAATAAAAAGTATCCCGCCTCAAGCAGTTACAGTTGCTGGTACACAGGAACCCGAAATGCAGCTTCACTAGAATAACTGGCTCACATCAGCTAGTGATGTAGGATATATGGTGTAATGTATTAGGTAGGTAGACACATTACTGGAGCTACTCTTACATAAAGGCAGTTAACAGACGGGGAAAGACCTTTCCTCCATTAAATACTTCCATTAATACATACCTATGGACTTTAAAAAAATCAGGATATGTTTCTTCTTTTCCTGACTGGTTCTGCTGTTTAAAGTATTAGCTGAGGCTCTACCATTTAGTCTATATTACTCCAAAAGTTCATCCACTCCTTTGCAAGTCTCTTCTGCTTAGGCAATATGCCACCACAAAGCTGTTTCAGCCCAGGTGTCAGCCTGATCCCTGATATGAAGAACTTTTATTGATAAAGAAGGAGCTTTTATGCTTGGAGGATAACTAAAAAAAATCTGTCAAGGAAGAGATGCTCTTGAAGTTGAGTTGTGACTTTTGTGCTGCTTCAAAAGAGACAAAAAGGGGAAATAGTTAACTGAAATGTTTTGACCATTCCAGGTACAATTAAAGTCCTGGACCATACTGAGCAACTGCGGGATCTTTTGAAACATTTCTGATTTGAGAAAAAGACAATACTAGTCAATTAATGGGAAATCTATATTTTTTCCTGTGCATGAGGCTAGGTACAATTCTCAGGAACACTATCAGGGCCAAACTTAACAAATGCAATTTTCTAAGGAAAGGCTACTATTTCTCCAAACTTCTGGCCAGGAAAGAATCAATTATTTTGATAGCAAATTGAAAAAAATATGGCTACAGAGAACGGCACTGAGCTTGGGAATCTGTCTTATGCTTGCCTGAGTGAAGCACAGACACCTTTAAAGCATGATGCTGCTCTGAAACGTGTTTGTAAAAATGTTGTTCTAGGTTTGATGAATTTTGTGTCACAATTATGCCATACATGAACAGCTTATGACATCTCATTCTGGATGAGATTATAACCTTTTTAGTTCTGATGAGGCCAATTACTTGGTGCATGCCAGACGATGAAGATTTACAGAATTTTATGATACAGGACTCTAAATTTGAGTTATAGCTGCATACTAAGTAAATGACAAAAGTAAGTTTCCATCATATTTCTTTTACTCCTGCTAGCCCCGGAGAACCAAAACTGCTATGGGAGAGCAAAACAGATTATGTTCTGATTCATGCTTCAACAAACTATGAATCAAAGCCATCAAGAGATCCACCCATTTCAATGAGCGTAAAATTGTTCCCTAAACTCAAAGCAGATTTTTATTACTAGAGAGGACTCATGATCTAGAAAGAACGCTGCTTGATTTCCAGATAGCCAGCTAAAGATACAGGGCTGGTAGAGAGGAAAACACACTTGTAAACTAATCCGTAACAGTTTCTACACTACACAGTTATTTCGACGCAAGATACCTTACATTGACCCATCTGTGGAAGTGTCTTCACTTAAATTTTCCTTCCACTCATGTATATACCCCACTACTCTGACTTAATAACATCACCTCCCTGAGCAGAGTAGTCTCAGGATCGATATAGTTAGGTCAATGCAGTGTCAGTGTAGACACTGTGTTACTTACACTGACCGTTACTGGCCTCCAGAGGATGTCCCACAATCACCCACACCGACCGCTCTGATCAGTGTTGTGAACTCCGCTGCTCCTGTGTCAGGTACATAAGAAGCAGCCCCTCCCCTGCACAGAACCATGAATTTTTAAAATTCCTTTTCCTGGTTGCCCAGTTTGGCGAGCGCTTGGGAGTGCTGAGTGTAACTGCCCAGCGGACCATGCCAGCAACATGCCACAGACGCATTCCTGCCTACAGAATACAGGCTGTATTGGATCTCCTGGGCCTACAGGGAGAAGAAGCTGTGCAGGCACAGCTCCTCTACATCTGTAAAAATGCAGACATCTATGAACAGATTGCTTGAGAGAAGGGCTACAACAAGGGTCACTGAAATAGCGGTACAATCTAGATTTAGCCTGCCTTTAGAGATCTCAAAAAGAGATGGCACTCAATTATTTTACAGCTTTGAAAACCTGCTACAGACTGCTAAGGCACAGCAAGTAACAAGGGTAATTCTGTAGCTATCTTGACCTGCAGTTTTCGTGTGGTTAGTTCAATTGAATCAAACTGAATTTTTATTTTCTTCTCTAGTGGTAATTGCATCTTGGAGGATCTCTTTGTTTTTGGTCATGAGCTCAATTCTCCTGAAAGATCATCTTCAAAAGTTTCTGGAGACTAAGGTCACTTTGCAGAGGCAGCAGATACTTACAGTGACAATGCACACCTCTTAACAAAGCGGTCTAAACTTGTCTGCCATTGCACTTTAGGAGGATCTCGCTCTCTCTGTTGTATTTTCATTCAAAAATATTTCACATCTCAGAAACTTTTAGTATTCCATTATTGTATGGTTACACATAGTGCTATGTAAAGGACAATTTAAATAATGAAGAAAAGCAATAAGAGCTCCTAACCTATAAAACATACATTGCCGTTTATCTCTCTGTGCAGTCCCAGCTGATATCAATCTACTGAGGATTGACAAAAGGATATAGTATTTACAGCAGAGTATCTCAGCAACCTCCTTCACTAATAGCTTTTCCTCCTGATCTATTCCTGTCACCTGAGTTTAGTGTGATATAGATCCTGTTTCAAACACTTGTTTTTAAAGCTAAATTCCTTGAGGACAACAGCATCCAGCTGTTTCCATCTCAACAGCAAACGAGCTGGCAGGGGCTGTGAGATTAAATATAGTGGCTCACCATTACCATTTTGGAAGAATTTTGGCTATGAGACTGAAGAGAGAGGGTGTGCACTCATATTTTGCACATCTGAAAACACTTTGAGTCTTAGACAGCAGTGCTTCATCATCCAGTTTGAAATGATTAAACTAGCTCGACTGATCCCCTGTGTTTATCAACTCTAACATTCTTTCTTTTCTTAAGAGCAGAGTATGACACAGCTGTCTGGTAGTGGACTAGTCACTGCTGGCAATAAGATTCTCACCTAACTGATGTCCTTACAAGCATCTCACATCTTCAGTCTTCTTTTTTTAGAATCCTTGTATTGGTTCGTATTGCTGCTGCAGATATCTGCAGGAAAGCTGCCAGTTGAAAACCTGCTGGAAGGCTAAATAAAGCCCCATATTATTGGTCATATCCATTGCCAATTTGTATGCAAGTCAGAATCTTCAGATTAAACTCTCTGTGAGTTCCTATATTGTCTATGCTTGTTCTAACCCACCTCATCCTATCTCTAGCTTGTAGCTTTGTTGAACAAGCTCACAACAGGAAATCACAGGCCTGATTCTTCACTTCCTGGCAAATTCATGCAAGTCCTTTACATCTGTGTGAATTGTGTGTGACCCAGTAACGCAGGTGTAAGTCAAAGGAAAAATCTAATTTCATAGCCATTTAACTCACTTTACATTCATTAGGACTAAATTCTAGTCCCAACAACATTAGTGAAAATCAGCTATGAAGTCACAACAAGAAAAAATTATTTGAGATCAGCATTGGAATCACTTTGCACTTTGTATATATAAATATAAACATACACAGATTTTCCTCAGTCTTGAATTAAAATTTTGGATTTCAATTTGCACATATATTATAACACTAAATGGTTGCTTTTCCACAGATAATAGGATAATTTAATGTTACTGACTAAGGTATGCCTGTACCTAGGCCATAGCTAATGCCATATGGATGCCATATGGATGATCAAAAAAAAATATAGCCAAAAAGAAAAATTGAATTAATACTTTAACAAAAATCTCAAAAAACAAGTTACCCAGTGCCTTTCAAGAACTTCATATGAGAATAAGAAGACAGTTTAGCTACTGATTCTCATATACATTTTCAGTGACTTATTCATCATGATACATAAAGGAATAAACCTGAACACAATGTACAAAAAATGTAGACTTCAAAGAAGTTTCCACCAAGTTTTTAAGACAGCCACATTTCTCAAGGAATAAATGCTCTAAATTATTTACTAACTCCTAGTTTTTAAACTCTGGAGCTTGGCAGCAAAGAATGTTTTAAAATCCAGCCAAAAAAAAAAAGAAAAAACAAGCAACCTCTTACACACTTATTTTTCCTGTTCATAAACTAAATTTCTTTTTAATAATTATTATTTAGAATAATTATTTTTTCTTTAAAGAAGTCAAGTATGTTCTGCATTTTATAACATTATTAATGGATAGATATATCAATTACTGATCAACCTTTCAGATTGCAGTGGTCAACACAAGTTCAGTCTGCTTATTGGCCACAGCATCATGAAGATCATCACCAATATCATTAGAATGAGCCCACAAAGGGCAGTGACACCACAGACATTCACAAGTATTTACAAGACTGTTATCAATCATTTTGTTAGGCAGATAACTAGTGTCACAAACACGGAAATCAACAGTAGACAGAGGCCACGTCTACAATACGAAATTAATTCGAAGTTATTTTATTCAAATTTCCTGAATTGTGTTCATACATTCGATGTTATGTGTCCCCATTAAAGCGCGTGAATTCGGGGGAGTGCGTCCACAGTACCAAGGCTAGCATTGAATGGCGGAGTGCTGCACTGTGGTAGCTGTCCCACAGTCCCCACAGTTTCTGCTGCTCATTGGAATTGTGAGTTAAGCTCCCAGTGCATGATGGGGCAAAAACATTCTTGTGTGTGGGTGGGTGCTGTCACTCGCTTCTCCCTCCGTGAAAGCTACAACAGATGCCATGCTGCCAACAGATGATGGAGCACGGTGCACTGCCTATCTCCTGGTATGTTGAATCCACTTCGAATGTCCTCTCCTCTTTCTATCTACTCTTTCATCTAACTATTTCCCGTCATTTCTCGGCCATCGTCAACAGGGCCGCACAACTTTCGCCACTTTCTCCAGATTGTGCTGGGCTCCCATGGAAGCTACAGAAGGCAACGATTCCCCACTTGTTCTCAGCCATTGTGAACAGAGCCACACAGTTTCTGCTGCTTTTTCCATGTTGTCTGTCCTGGGCTCCTATGGAAGCTAGAGAAGGCAACAATTCGCCATCATTTCTCAGCCATCGTGAACAGAGCCACACAGCTTCAGCCGCTTTTTCCATGTTGTCTGTCCTGGGCTCCTGTGGAAGCTACAGAAGGCAACAATACCCCACCATTTCTCGGCCATCGTGAACAGAGCCGCACAGCTTCCACTGTAAATTCTGCTCACGTTTCCGCCACAAACTCTGTTCTCGCTGCTTTTTCCATGTTGTCGGTCCTGGGTTCCCATGGAAGCTACAGAAGGCAACAATTCCCTGCTGTTTCTTGGCTATCATAAACAGAGCTGCACAGACAGACAATCTGGAGAAAGCAGTGGAAGCTGTTCTGGGCTCCCGTGGAAGCTACAGAAGACAACCTTTTACCACCTTTTATCGGCCATCTTGAACTGAACAGCTCATTTCGCGCCCTTTTTCAAGGATTACCAATGCAGGCACCATTGCGCAGCAAACATGGAGCCTGCTCAGATCTCTGCTGCAGTTTTGACCATTGTAAATACCTTGCGCATTATCCAGCAGTATGTTCAGTACCTGGTCCCAGGATCATCACAGCATCCTTCAGAACAAAAATGAAGAGGATTAAGAAGAATGTTGTTCAGTGCTATGCTCCAACTAATGACAGCGAAGAGGAGGACAAAGATTATTTTTACAACAGACTCCAGAAAGTATTAGAGATTCTCCCAGCAAAGACATTATCATCCTTATGGGAGATTTTAATGCCAAAATTGGACCTGACAACACAGGATACAAACAAGTCATGGGGACCCATGCTCTGGGAGAGATGAGTGAGAATGGAGAGAGATTTGTGGATTTGTGTGCACTTAACAACCTGGTCATAGGAGGTAGCATCTTTCCTCACAAGCAGATCCACAAGAGTACCTGGGTATCACCAGCAGGCACGACAGAAAATCAGATCGATCATGTCTGCATTAACAAGAAGTTTAGAAGATCCTTGCAGGACGTTAGAGTTAGAAAAGGAGCAGACGCGGCGTCCGACCATCACTTAGTGGTAGCCAGATTGAAGCTGAAGCTGAAAAAGAACTGGATAGACATGTCAGACAGAAGAGTGAAGTACAAAGTCAGCCTTCTGAAGGACCATAAGACCAAGGAAGATTTTGGACTGAGGCTGAAGAATAAGTTTTCAGTATTACAGGATCGGTCTGAGGAAGAGGAAGACAGTGTACTAAACAGATGGCAGAAAGTGAGAGAGACACTTAGGTCAGTATGCCAGGAAGTGCTTGGAATTAAGAAACACCAGCAGAAAGAGTGGATCACAGCAGAGACCTTGATCAAGATAGAAGACAGAAAGAAGAAGAAGGCAGCAGTCAACAACAGCAGGACTAGAGCAGCAAAGACCAAAGCTCAAAAAGAGTATGCTGAAGCCCACAGAGCAGTGAAGAGGAATATCAGGAAGGACAAGAGAGAGTATGTGGATGAACTGGCAGCAGAAGCGGAGCAGGCAGCACACAGCGGTAATATGAAACAGCTGTATGATACTACCAAGCGACTGTCTAGAAAGTTCAGCAAGCCAGAATGTCCCGTTAAAGACAAGCAGGGAAAGTCTATAACAGGAATAGAACAACAGTCAGATGAACAGATGGGTGGAGCACTTTGAGGAACTCCTGAACAGACCAGCACCACCAAATCCACCAGATATCAACTCAGCTAATGAGGACCTCCCAATTAATTGCGATAAACCAACCAGAGACGAAATCAGATCACCATGATAAAGAATAGGAAGGCGGTTGGATCTGATGACATCCCAGCAGAGGCCCTGAAAGCAGATCTGGATGCTTCAGTGGAAATGCTGTACCCCCTCTTTGAGAAGATATGGGAAGAAGAAGTGATTCCAGTAGACTGGAAAGAGGGATATCTCATCAAAATCCCCAAGAAAGGAGACCTTAGCAACTGTGCCAATTATAGCGGAATCACACTCCTATCGGTGCCAAGGAAGGTCTTTAACTGAGTCCTCTTAGAGAGAATGAAGGATGCCATCGATCCACAGCTACGAGATGAACAGGCAGGTTTCCGGCAGAACAGATCATGCATGGACCAGATAGCAACGCTTCGCATCATAGTCGAGCAGTCTATAGAGTGGAACTCCTTGTTGTACATCAATTTTGTTGACTATGAGAAAGCGTTCGATAGCGTAGATCGAGAGACCCTTTGGAAGCTCCTTCGGCACTACGGCATCCCAGCAAAGGTGGTCAACCTGATCAAGAACTCATATGATGGTATACACTGTAGAGTGATCCATGGAGGGCAGCTTACTAACAGCTTCCAGGTGCAAACTGGTGTCAGGCAAGGATGCTTGTTGTCACCACTTCTCTTTCTCCTCGTCATCGATTGGATTATGAAGACATCCACCTACGAGCATAGGAACAGAATCCAGTGGATGTTGTGGACCCAGCTTGATGACCTGGACTTTGCTGATGATCTTGCACTCCTTTCGCACAGTAAACAGCAGATGTAAGAGAAGATCAACGTAGTGGCAGCCACGTCATCCAGGTTGGCCTCAACATTCACAAGGACAAGACCAAGATCCTTAGGATTAACTCCACCAGCAATGACCCAGTCACACTTAATGGAAGCCCCCTGGAAGAAGTGCAGTCCTTCACCTATCTAGGTAGTATCATCGACTAGAAGGGTGGCACAGACGCAGACATCAAAGTAAGGATTGGTAAGGCAAGAGCAGCCTTCTTACAGCTCAAGAACATCTGGAGCTCTAGAGAGCTGTCCTTGGCAATAAAAATTTGACTGTTCAACTCCAATGTGAAATCAGTCCTACTGTATGGAGCTGAAACCTGGAGGACAACCAAAACAACCATCAGGAAGATCCAGACCTTCATAAATAGCTGCCTCAGAAGGATTCTCCAGATCCGCTGGCCAGACACCATCAGTAACATCCACCTCTTGGAGAGGACCTGTCAACTCCCAGCAGAGGAAGAAATTAGAAGGAGAAGGTGGGGTTGGATAGGACATACACTATGCAAGCAGCCAACTAACAACACCAGACAGGCACTGTGGTGGAACCCCCAAGGCAAGCGGAAAAGAGGCCGTCCAAGAAACACCTGGCGACATGACCTTCAGGCTGATAGTAAAAAAATGGGCTATACCTGGAACCAGTTAGAACGAATGGCCTAGGATAGAGGACTCTGGAGATCTGTCGCTGGCGGCCCATACCCCGATTGGGGTGACGGGCATGAGTGAGTGAGTGAGTGAGGTTCAGCACCTGCAAAACCGGGCGAGGAAGTGACAACAGTGCAATTATTATACTGATGAGGACATAGACACAGGCGTTCCTAAATGCACAGCATGTGCTGATTGGGAGATCATGGTGGCAGTGGGCCAGGTTCATGCCGTGGAACACCGATTCTAGGCCTGGGAAACAAGCACAGACTGGTGGGATTGCATAGTGTTGCAGGTCTGGGATGACTCCCAGTGGCTGCAAAACTTTCGTATGTGTCGGGCCACTTTCATGGAACTTTATGACTTGCTGTCTCCTGCCCTGAAGTGCAAAGACACCAGAATAAGAGCAGCCCTGACCGTTGAGAAGTGAGTGGCCATAGCTGTGGAAGCTTGCAATGCCTGACAGCTACCGGTCAGTCGGGAATCAGTTTGGAGTGGGCAAACCTACTGTAGGGACTGCTGTGCTGCAAGTAGCCAGTGCAATCATTGAGCAGCTGCTATCAAGGGTAGTGACTTTGGGAAATGTTCAGACCACTGTGGATGGCTTTAATGTGCTGGGGTTCCCTAACTGCAATGGGGTGATAAAGAGAACGCATAACCCCATCTTGGCCACAGCACACTGTGGCGGCCAGTACATAAACTGCAAGGGGTACTTTTCCATGGTGCTGCAAGAACTGGTGGATCACAAGGGACATTTCACCAACATCAACGTGGGATGTCCGGGAGAGGTGCATGACACTCGCATCTTCAGGCACTCTGGTCTATTTGAACAGCTGCAGGAAGGGACTTACTTCCCAGACCAGAAAATTACTGTTGGGGAAGTTGAGATGCCTATAGTTATCCTTGGGGACCCAGCCTACCCCTTAATGCCACGGCTCATGAAGCCGTACACAGGCAGCCTGGACAGTAGTCAGGAGCAATTCAGCTATAGGCTAAGCAAGTGCAGAATGGTGGTGGAGTGTGCTTTTGGACATTTGAAAGGGCACTGGCACGGTTTACTGACTCGGTTAGATCTCAACACAACCAATATTCCAATTGTAATTGCTGCTTGTTGTGTGCTCCACAATATCTGTGAGAGTAAGGGGGAGAGTTTTATGTTGGGGTGGGAGGCTGAGGCAACTCACCTGGCTGCCAGTTTCACACAGCCAGACAACAGGGCGATTAGAAGGGCGCAACAGGGCATGCTGCGCATCAGAGAAGCTTTGAAAGCCAGTTTCATGACTGGCCAGGGTACAGTGTGACAGTTGTGTTTGTTTCTCTTGAAGTTACCCGAACCCTATATATATGAAAGGAAATAAAGTCAAAATTGTTTTAAAACTGTTCTTTATTATTTGATGCACAACACATTCAGAGCAATTATAAGGTAGACTGCGGGGGAGTGGGGGAGCGGAGGTTAGGAGGGTGTGGAGGGAGAGGGAAACACAAGTCCAGAAATCAAACTAAAAGTCTGCATATCCCAGTTTTCTGGTGCTTGGGTGATTCTCTTGGGTTGAGTGTGTGGGTCCCTGTAGCCTCCCCGCTCATGTTCTTGGATGTCTGGGTGAGGAGGCTATGGAACTTGGGAAGGAGGGAGTTTGATTATACAGGGGCTGCAGCGGGAGTCTGTGGTCTTGCTGCCTTTCCTGCATTAGATCCACCATACAGCGGAGCATGCCAGTTTGCTCCCCCATGAGCTTGACCATAGCGTCCTGCCTGCTCTCATTGCGAGCCTCCCTCCTCTCTTTGTGTTCCTGTAATGCTTTATGGGACTCCACCAGGGGCAGCTTCAGGCCCCTTCAGGCCCCAGCACGCCAAGCGCGTGCTTGGGGGGGCATGCCACAGAGGGCGCTCTTCCAGTCGCCGGGAGGGCAGCAGGCAGGCCACCTTCGGTGGCATGCCTGCAAAGAGTCCGCTGGTCCTGCGGCTCCGGTGAACCTCCCGCAGGCGTGCCTGCAGAGGGTTTGCTGGTCCCGCAGCTCCACCGAAGGCTCAGTGGACCCTCCGCAGGCACGCCTGCGGGAGGTCCATCAGAGCAGTGGGACTGGTAACTGGCAGAGCATCCCCCAGGGCATGCCGCCGTGCTTGGGGCAGCGAAATGCCTAGAGCCACCCCTGGACTCCGCAATTGTTTGCCTCCACACATTCAGCTGGGCCCTATCAGTGCGGGAGGACTGCATGAGCTCAGCGAACATGTTGTCCCAAGTTCATTTTTTCCACCTTCTAATCTACATCAGCCTCTGGGACAGAGTAGATAGGGGCCGTGTTGAAACATTTGCACCTGCGGGAGGAGAAGAAGGGAGGGTAGTATTTTAAAAGATACATTGCGGGGTTCTGCTTCTTTTACATTCATTTCAATGCTTTCAAACTGCTGGGTCCCTTTTCCCACAGCAAGCAATGCCTGGTGGGTTTGCCACATAAAAGGAGAGCCTGCGGGCTCTCTGGGATGATCATTGCACATAACAACCACCACCACCACCCCTCCCTGCACCGCGTGGCTCCAGTCAGGCTCTCACTCACCAGAAGTACCTTCTCCAGGGTCATGGAACAGGAGCCCACCTTGGGAATGAGGAGAGGCTATTGGAACCAGTGTTAAGGTTAGTTCCTGGCTAGGGGGGGAAATGGATTCCCAACTTGCAGCCTGTGCACTGTCTTCCTCCTCCTCCTCTTCATCCTCTAGTAACACTTCCTCCTCGCTCCATGAAACTCCCCCCTTGCAGGTGTCCACGGACAGTGGTGGGGTAGTGGTGGCATCACCCCCTATAATTGCATGGAGCTCACGGTAAATGCAAAATGTATGGGGCTGTAACCCAGAGCACCTGTTTGCCTCCCTGGCTTTTTGGTACACTTGCTTGAGTTCCTTGATTTTTGTATGACACTGCTCTGTGTCCCTGGAGTAACCTCTTTCTGTCATGGCCCTGGAGACTTTAGCGTAGGTATTTGCATTCCTTTTTTTTGGAATGTAATTCTGCCATAACAGACTCATCTCCCCAGCATGTGATGAGATCCAGTACCTCCCGTTTGGACCATGCTGGGGCTCATCTGCGAATCCGGGACTGTGTGATCTCCTGTGATGGTGGACTCTGCGTGGTCGCCTGTGATGATGGACTGTGCTGATGGTCACTTGTGCTGCTAGTGACCAAACAGGAAATGAAATTCAAAAGTTCCCGGGGCTTTTCCTATCCACCTGGCTAGTGCATTGGAGTTGAGAGTGTTGACCAGAGCAGTCACAAGGGAGCATCCTGGGATAACTCCTGGAGGCCAATAATGTTGATTTGTGTCCACAGTACCTGTAACCTGGGATTGTGATCTCGATTTAAGTGCTACTCCGTTTGTCAAAGTGGAGTACAGAAATCAAATTAAAGAGCCCTTTAAATCGAAAAAAAACAGTTTGGTCATGTGGATGGAATCATTTTTTTTATCAAAATAACTCAGCTAATTCCAAAATAACAAGCTAGTGTAGACCAGGCCAGAGATAGAGTAAACTGTTTAACCACATGACTTAGGTCGACACAAGGCAGTTTACGTTGACTTACCTGTCAAAGTGTCATCCCTTAAATTTGGCTCCCACTGGCATAAGTGTCCTGCTACACCAATTTAATAACACCACCTCCCTGAGCCACATAGACTGAGGGTTGATGTTAGGTCAACACAATGTCAGTGTAGACGAGGAGTGGGCAAACTATGGGGCTGCATCTGGCCCACCTGCCATTTTAATTCGGACCTCAAGCTCCCACTGGGGAGAGGGGTCTGGATTTGCCTCTCTCCGGTGCTCCAGCCAGGGAGCAAAGTTGTGGGCCGCTCCAAGCAGCTCCTGGAAGCAGCAGCAAGTCCCTCCTCTGGCTCCTATGCATAGGGTCAGCCAGGGGGCTCTGCTCTGCACGCTGCCCTCACCCCAAGCGCCGCCCCCACAGCTCCTATTCACCGGGAACTGCAGGCAATGGAAGCTGCAGGGGCGGTGCCCACAGATGAGGCCGCTGCTTCCGGTAAGCACCCTTCTACAGCCCAAACCCCTCACCTCAGCCCCACCCCAGAGCCTACACCCCCAGCCAGACCCCTCACCCCATCCCAAAACCCAACCCCAATTTCAGGAACTTCATGGCCCGCCATACAATTTCTATATCCAGATGTGGCCCTCGGGACAAAACGTTTCCCCACCCCTGGTGTAGACACTGTATTACTTACATCGAGTGTTACTCACCTCCAGAAACTGTCCTGTTATCACCCACACGACCACTCTGGCCACTGTTATGAACTCTGTTGCTCTGGTGTCAGGTAAAGAGGAAGCAGCCCCTCCTCTTTAAACTCCTGAAAATTTTTGAAATTCCTCTTTCTAGTTGCCCAGCTTAGTGAGCACACCTAGCAGTTCTCCATTGTTGTTGATTGTAACTGCCCAGCTGACCGTGCTGGCTACATGTGTGGGCAAAGTTCTGCCTGGAGAAGACAGAAGGTTTTGGCTCTCCTGGGCCTGTGGGGAGAAGAGGCTATGCAGGCACAGCTCTCATCCAGCTGTAGAATTGTGGACATCTACAAGCAGATTGCTCAGGGGATGCAGGAGAAGGGCAAAAAGAAGGACCAGGAGCAATGCTACATGAAATCCCTGGAGCTATGGCAGGCGTATCAGAAAGTCAGGGAGGCCAACAACCAATCTGGTGCACAACTGCAGATCTCCCACTTCTACAAAGAGCTGCTTGCCATCCTCAGCAGAGACACACACGCCTCCAAGGCACTGAGGATACTTCTGAGAAGCCTGAGTCACAGACCCCTGCTGTGAACATGGAGGAAGAAGAGCAGTACAGTGAGCTGGGGGATCCAGCTATGCAGAAAGCCAGGACATGTTTTTGACTCCAGCACAGTCCAGACAGTCAAGCCTGGGCAAGCCTGATACAGGGGAAGGAACCTCTGGTAAGTATGTTGTTTACTTTGAAAAACAGGGATGGCTTCCATAAAGCAGTAAGACATCTTTTGATTTCCTCATTTTCAATTTTCCTAGAAGAGGTAGTGAAACAAACAAGAGAGGAAGAGTTGCTATGTGCTTTTCATTTCCCTCTACAGTTAGGCAGAAGGGGAGCCATGCAGAGCAGTTCGTTATATGTCCCTTGAATCCTCTCTAGAGATCTTGATGAAACTTTCCTGGAGACACTCTGCAATTCTCTCTCGATGGTTTATGGGCAGGGCTGCCTTATTACTTCCGCTGTGGTAGGACACTTTTCCCAGCCACTCAGCAATTACTTCAGCAGGCACCACTCCAGTAAACAGACTAGCAGCATATGGACTTGGGCAGTATCAGAACTCCAGTAGGAGCTGTGCTCTCTCTGCCTCTGTTACCGTCAGGAGAGAGAGATCAGGTAAAATCACCACCACCTGTGGAAAATGGTGCCAGTATTCAGTTCCATTGCCCTATACAACTAGACTTATGCAAGCAAGGTATTGCCATATGCCCCAAGCCTCTGGAGGGCCATATTCCTCATGGCTGGTGCTGTGACTGGCACCGTGTTGTATCAATTCCAAGCAGAAGTGAGATGGTTGTGCTTACAACTTTTGGGGAGCAAGGGGAGTGAGTTCAGCATCTTAAGCTTTGATTTCCATCATGAATACTCTGACAATGGTACCCCCGTGTATTGTATCTGCAGCTGCTACCATTGCAGCTTTCAGAGTCTCCACCTCCACGCTGGTGGGACACCTGAGCCAGATAAGGATGACATGTTCCAGGAGATCCTGCAAGCCAGTGCTGCATCAGAGAATGAGCTCAAGGCCTGGAGATCTTCTCCATGCTGTCTGAAAGGGTGGGTAGAGTAGAGAGAAGAAAGGCAAAGGAGAAAAGCATGTAGCAGGAAATGCTTTCACTTCTCAGACAGCAAACAGTCTGGTAGACCTGCAGGTTCAACAATGGGAGAGGTAGAGGGAGGGTGTGTGTGTGTGTGTGTGTGTGTGTGTGTATGTGTATATATATATATATATATATATATATATATATATATATATATATATATATATATATATAACGGAAATGACTATTATTTTCCCTCATTAAGTTCTGTTCCCTGAATTTATTAAGTTCTAATTTTTTTTATTGCCTGGTTCATGCTACAGAATAAAATTCTAATATTTGGAATATAATTCATCTTTATTAGTTCACAACATGTGCTGGCTGGGGCTGAGCAGGTCTGACATCCATCAATTTCCTGTTACTGTACTGTATCAGAAATTCATATCTTTCACAAACAATATTAATAGGAGCAAAGAAACCTGTGGCACCTTATAGACTAACAGACGTTTTGGAGCATGAGCTTTCGTGGGTGAATACCCACTTCTTCAGATGCATCTGAAGAAGTGGGTATTCACCCACGAAAGCTCATGCTCCAAAACGTCTGTTAGTCTATAAGGTGCCACAGGTTTCTTTGCTGCTTTTACAGATCCAGACTAACACGGCTACCCCTCTGATACTTAATATTAATAGGTGCATTGTCAATGTTGGATTCCTATACACACAGCAATTACTACAAAATTCACTCTGGTACCACAAAAGAGCAAGGCCAGGTAGACCACACTACAGCACCACACGCTATAGAGGCTCACTATTAAAATGCTCTTTCAAAGCCTCCCTAAGCTATATAGCTCCGAGTTGAGCTCTTCTATCTTGCCCTTGTAGCTGGCTGTTCAAACCCAGCAGACAGCTGCTCCACCTCCTCTCCCGTTGAAACCTTGAATTGTTTCTATGTCCAAGGAATCGTCATGTTCCCCATAGCTCCTCTTGCACCTCTGCAAATATTGCAAGATTAGGAACTCTGTATTTGCAATGCTCATTACAATAGTGCAGAGCTGTGCAGACTCCATGCATCTGTCAGAGATGGAGGACAGAGATGGTGCAGGTTGTAGGACCACTAAAAATAGTCCCTCCAAAGCTGCATTGACACACGCTGGCCGGGAAGTGTGAGAGAGTCTTCTGTATCAGTGACTATGTCTTGAGGAAAGAGGACTTCTGTCTCCAGGTTTAACTACTCACCTTTCATGAGCATGACATTTACATTTTAAAAATAAAGCTATGCTAAAAAAATAAAAGTGACATATGCACACTAGTCTGCTGTGATCATACATTAGACAATCAGTCAGAAGATTATTATAATAGTGAATGACTTGTATTTCCAAATCAAAAACAATACTACTACAAGTGACAAAGGAAAGGCCATTACACTTTTAACCTCTTCCATATACTCCTAAATGCAGGATGCAGTGCACTCTAGTATGAAATGAAGACCGCATAGGACAACTGTAATTCTAGGAACACTTTGCAGTGTAGTGGGAATTTCAAAGTCTAAAGAGAGGTTTGGAAGCCCAAGTGCCTATCTGTAGTAGATGTGACAGAAGTGGATACCAGTGAGTAATACCAACTGGTAAAGTATAGGAATACAGCCATATTATTTTCCCAATAAAGTTTATGATCATATGTCACTGATGTGGTCAGGCACCCCCTTCTGGCCACCCATCAGATTGCTGCGAGATGACTCCAAGCCTCTGATTCCCTAGCTCTCCAGATGAAAAAGCCTTCAGATGCTGAATAGAGTCCAGCTATTGCCCTAATCTTGGGGTCCCTAGACACACTCTAGGGAAGTGTTTCCCAAACTTGGGACGCTGCTTGTTTAGAGAAAGCTCCTGGTGGGCCGGGCCAGTTTGTTTACCTGCCGCGTCCGCAGGTCCGGCCAATCGCAGCTTCTACTGGCCACAGTTCGCTGCTCCAGGCCAATGGGAGCTTCTGGAAGTGGCAGACAGTACAGCCCTCAGCCCATGCCATTTCCAGTAGCTGCCGTAGGTCTGGAGCATCAAACTGTGGCCAGTGGGAGCCGAGATCAGTAGGACCTGTGGACTTGGCAGATAAACAAACTGGCCCGGCCTGCCAGGTGCTTTTCCTAAACAAGTGGCGTCCCAAGTTTGGGAAACACTGCTCTAGAGGCATGGACCCTTTGTTTAGTTCCCCACTCAAAGAACTGGAACCTGCTGCCTAGTCCACATGGGTGCAGGGTTGACCCTTCAGACTTCCCCATATTTAAAACACATCTTCTCCCAGAACCTCCATCATGAGGTTTAAGCCTTGTGGGCTACTGTTTACCTTTCTCAGCAGGCACATGGTACTTGTGAAACAGATTACACAATCACAAATTTTGCACAGAGTCTAATACAAATTTTCTTTTATGTACTTACACAAAGCACAAAAGAGTACAGATCATACAGCAAAATAAACCCTACGTAATAAATCTTCACCATTTCATCTTCCTTCAGGTATCTTCTCCTCCATGGAGTCTTGCTCTCCAGCTTGCCTCCTGTTCTTTTTTGGCAATCTGACCCCTTCCATCTCTTCTCCAGGCTTCTTGTTCCTATGTGGCTCTTATCCAGTTCCCCTGTGAGGCCATGGATTTGCCTGGTCAACTGGCTTTTTTTGTTCTGTGCTTGGTAATTGTCCATTGCTTCACCTGCCCTACTCCCTCCACAAGAGAGGAGGAAGTATCTTCCCCCTTCTGAGAAAACCCACTTAGCATAAACTATTCTGAGCAAAACAGTCATTTAAAGTACCTTCCGAATTCCTGAGTCTGGAGTGTACTTGCTGCACGTCTGGTCAGCAATGCTGGATCCACATACATACAGGCTTTCCGTGACACAATAATTTCACGATACAATTCATAATATCAACCAGAATTTATTAGTTGTATAGACAGAGTCCCCAGAAAACCACATCTTAGACCCTTCAATAACATCAGGGGACGATTCTCAAAACTTCAACACTCAAAAACCTATTCCCTCTATGAATTTGGCCTACCTTCCTTTAACAGCTTATTTTTTCATCCAGTCTCTGTGACAATGGCCAGTAAAGAGTTGATCCTCCCAATGTCATCCTGACAGAGCTATAGCTTGGTTCTAGTTAGTAAATTGGTAGCCTTTTTTCTGCAGCCTGCTGGCCAGGAAGCAAACTTCTTTTAACATTACAAGACACACACACACCTCTTACCCTCAAGGAGGTCACGTTTGGTCTTCCACTTGGCCTGAACCACAGTATTGAGGAATTTGGCAACATAAGGGTCATTAGAGGTTTCTGTGCCACTTTAGGAAATAGAACCAGAGTGTATATCTCCAAGAATATTTCCATGTCTGCCTAAGTGTAAATTGTAAAAGAGAGAGAGAGAGAGAGAGAGAGAGAGAGAGAGACTCTAGCTGTTCTATTTTTCCTCTAGAAGAGAAAGTACTCATAACCAGTTACTGTGATATTTGTGTATGAAATTTCAAATGTGTGAAGTTCTAGCTTTTATCTGTCTATATTTTGCAGTTACAGAAGTAGATTTTGAAATGCTACCTGAAAAAAAGTTTTGAGCCCTATAAGTGTAGTGAAAAGTCTGTTCACTTATGGAAACAAAATTGCCATTTCACAGACAGTGTTTTGTCATAGCCAAATAAATCAATCTAGATTAAGGCTGGTCTACCTAGCATGTTATTACATGGCCAGCCAGGGTGTGAATGTACAGCACACCAGTTTCACACAGTTAAGTTCTACATGGGCCCTGCTACCGTGCAACAAAAGTCCTAGAGTGTGGCTTAGCACACTGTGCTTTGAAATACCAGTACACTAAACCAACCTCCAGTGCTGTCACTGTGTAGCAAGCTAGGGTGCTGTACATTCATGCCCCAGCTAACCACACAGTAACTTCCTGTGTAGACAAGGCTTTAAGTCTTATAGTTTTGATTCACTGGCCAAAATGTTCTGTTAGGTGTCCAGAATCCATATATAGGCTCCTAAATAAGTGGCTTGATTTTCAGGTGTGTTCAGCACCCTACATTTTTATTATTGTGAAATGCAGTAGCTCAGTTCCACTGAAAATCAGACCACTTATTTAGATGTGTGATGGGATGTGTATAACCTGCACTGGACAAGAGAGGGTTAACTGCACACTTTTAGCAGCTGAAGTCCCGCCTCTCAGACCATGCTGTGCATGCTCCAACTGCTGTCTCAGTACAAAAGGGAGCAATCTAGCTCATTCTGGGCTGACGGCTGGAGGGGAAGGACCTTGGGCAGAGGCTCCAGCTGCAGAGCCATCACAGACTGAGAGCTGGACTTGAGGGCTGTGGCCGATGGAGCTGCAGGGAATCACCCGTGATGAGGAGCTTGGAAATTCTGATGCAGAAAGGACTACAGCATCTCGAAGTACGGTAGAAAGTGACCCAGGGAGGGTGCACGAGTGGTACCTAGTACCTGAGTAGGGTCAGCGTGTTTCAGTAGGAGTCCCCACTGACCCATTTTCAAGGCCCTGGGTTGAGGCCTGATGGAGTCAGGTGTGCCTGGGCCTCCCTACTCGGGCCGCCACTGTCCTTGTAGAAGTTCTTCCCGGGTACTGGCCATTGGGCCATATTACCCTGTGTCTAGGGGATGCTATATTGATTCTAGCCAATTGGGTCACATTGCTAGGCGCTGCTGCCCTGAATGCAAGGCCCGCCACAATTGACTCTGGCAGCTAGGCCACACAGTCCTGAATGCAAGGGCTGCCAGAATTGACTCTGGCTGGTAGGCCATGCTTCCCTGAATGCAAAGGCTGCTGGAATTGATTCTGGCCACTAGGCCGCGCCGCCCTGAACGCAAGGGCCACTGGAATTTACTCTGACCACTAAGCCGCACAGCCCTGAATATATAGGCTGCTGGAATTGACTCTGGCCACTAGGTCGTGCTGTCTGGAACACAAGGGCCTTCGGAATTGACTCTGTCCGCTAGGCTGTGAGGCCCTGAATGCAAGGGCTGCTGGAATTGAGCACCAGACCTGATCCTGCAAATGGCTGCTTTGATGCGCCCAACCAATGCATCAAACCCCAACCTAACTGGACAAGACCCGGGGGCTCTTCCCCCCAGCCTGCCAATATGACTGTCAAAAAATGGGACCTAGTGTTGATCCCAAAGCATTTTTGGTGACTTTTGAACAGGTAGCCACTGCCGCCAGTTGCCCACCATAGCACTGGGCTACCCTGTTTGCACCCTACCTGACAGGGTCAGCAGAGGCAGCCTACTGGGGGTTAGAGCCACAAGACACCCTCATGTATGAGAGAGTGAACCAGATGTGAACCAGACAAGAATCAGTCCCCACATGTACCAATGGCGCTTCCACCAAGAAAGATAGCTGCAGGGGGCTAGGCCCTGGGCCGTAGCCCAACGTCTGAGGGACAATGCCTGGTGATGGTTGGAGCCATAAAAACAGTCAGGGACTCAAGCAGCAGAGACTGTTGTCCTTGAGCACTTTATCCAGATCCTCCCAAGTAGAGGGAAGGAGTGGGTGCAGTGGCACTGGCCGATGCTGGCAGAGGCCATAGAACTAATGGAGGACTGCTTGACATCTGATGGGATGGAGACATGACCGCAAAAGTCTGGGAGTCCGAGGAGGAGGGATGGAAAGGCTTGGGGGAGCTTTCACAAAATGGACTCAGGGGAATCAAGTCTCATCCCCTGACCATCAGCTAAGCCCCTAACCCCCAAACACTGGCACCCAATCAGCCAGACCCGGACCAACAGGGAAGGAGACCCTCAGTAGGGACAGAGTATACCGAAGGCAGACCCCAGGACAGGGGGAACCCGGGACTGTTGCTGGGAGTGTGGCCAAGAGGGACACTATCGGCAAGATTGCCCCTACATGGATTACACTGGTCTACAATTTGAGAAGTCGTCTACTTCAGAGATAAAATGTAATATTTATTATGTATTTTGATGTGCTGAATTCAAATATGACAATTAAAACAACTGATTGGCTACTGTTTCTAAGATATTTAAGTTTTTACATTTTATGTCTATGTATATTGTGTAGATAGTAGAGTTTTAAGCATAAATTGTAAACCTAGGTCTTTTCATGTGTTTATGGTTGCTTTACATGATAATATTTCACCTGTCCTGTTTATGTAACACTTAAAAATCAGCAAAAGGGTTATATAAATAAAATTTTGTTTCATAATAAAGGCAAAAAACTATTATGTACATAGTTTAGTCCTATTCAGTGTCTACTCGGCGCTTCTTGGCTTGTCTCTTGTATTCATTAAATGGAGCATCTCTTGTCACGGTCCAGCAACAGTCTGCAAGCATTGATGGGCTCCATTTGCCCTGATAGCGTTTCTCCATTGTTGCAATGTCCTGGTGAAATCGCTCGCCGTGCTCGTCGCTCACTGCTCCGCAGTTCGGTGGAAAAAAATCTAGATGAGAGTGCAAAAAATGTATCTTTAGTGACATGTTGCAATCAAGGCTTTTGTATGCCTTGAGGAGGTTTTCCCCCAACAACCTGTAGTTGTCTGCCTTGTTGTTTCTGAGAAAATTTATTGCCACTAACTGGTAGGCTTTCCATGCCGTCTTTTCCTTGCCACGCAGTGCATGGTCAAATGCATCATCTCGAAGAAGTTCACTAATCTGAGGACCAACAAAGACACCTTCCTTCATCTTAGCTTCACTTAACCTTGGAAATTTTCCACAGAGGTACTTGAAAGCTGCTTGTGTTTTGTCAATGGCCTTGACAAAGTTCTTCATCAGACCCAGCTTGACGTATAAGGGTGGTAACAAAATCTTCCTTGATTCAACAAGTGGTGGATGCTGAACACTTTTCCTCCTAGGCTCCAATGACTGTCGGAGTGGCCAATCTTTCTTGATGTAGTGGGAATCTCTTGCACGACTGTCCCATTTGCAGAGAAAACAGCAGTACTTTGTGTATCCAGTCTGCAGACCAAGGAAGAGAGCAACAACCTTCAAATCGCCACAAAGCTGCCACTGATGTTGGTCATAGTTTATGCACCTCAAAAGTTGTTTCATGTTGTCATAGGTTTCCTTCATATGGACTGCATTACCAACTGGAATTGATGGCAAAACATTGCCATTATGCAGCAAAACAGCTTTAAGACTCGTCTTCGATGAATCAATGAACAGTCTCCACTCATCTGGATCGTGAACGATGTTGAGAGCTGCCATCACACCATCAATGTTGTTGCAGGCTACAAGATCGCCTTCCATGGAGAAGAATGAGACAAGATCCTTTTGACGGTCATGGAACATGGAAACCCTAACATCACCTGCCAAGAGATTCCACTGCTATAGTCTGGAGCCCAACAGCTCTGCCTTACTCTTGGGTAGTTCCAAATCCCTGACAAGGTCATTCAGTTCACCTTGTGTTATGAGGTGTGGTTCAGAGGAGGAGGATAGGAGAAAATGTGGGTCCAGTGACATTGATGGTTCAGGACCAGAAGTTTCATCCTCTTCCTCTTCCTCGTCTGACTCAAGTGAGAAGGATTCTGGTGCATCAAGAACCGGCAGTCCTTCTCCGTGGGGTACTGGGTGTATAGCTGATGGAATGTTTGGATAATGCACAGTCCACTTTTTCTTCTTTGACACACCTTTCCCAACTGGAGGCACCATGCAGAAGTAACAATTGCTGGTATGATCTCTTGGCTCTCTCCAAATCATTGGCACTGCAAAAGGAATAGATTTCCTTTTCCTGTTCAACCACTGGCGAAGATTTGTTGCACAAGTGGTGCAGCATATGTGTGGGGCCCACCTCTTGTCCTGATCTCCAATTTTGCAGCCAAAATAAAGGAGATAGGCTTTCTTAACCATAGTGGTTATACTGCGCTTTTGTGATGCAAAAGTCACTTCACCACAAATGTAGCAGAAGTTATCTGCACTGTTCACACAAGTACGAGGCATCTCTGCTCACTTTGGCTAAACAGAAATGTGTCCCTTTGCAAAATCAAACACTGACAAATAGAGCACGACACTGTATGATTTCTAGAGCTGATACAGGGCAATTTGTTCAGCAGAGTGATGGAAGCTTCGTTATGATTGCATCATCCATGACTTCTAGGAATAACATGATGCAATTCATAGCATGTATGACGCAATACCAGCTTCAGATTGCATCATTCATTGTTTTGCCTAAAAAGCAAGTACTGTCCAAACCCAGTCATAGATTTATTCAGAGATCCAGTCAAAGATGTATTTTAGTCATTTCTGGTTTAAATTGAGATCCCTTCCCTTCATAACTCACTTATCCTCCGCCATTCACAAGTCAAGGGTCGTATATACTGACCCAATAGCATATCTTGAAAACTAGAGCCAATCAACAATTTTAAGCATCATTTTCATTCTCAGTGACCCAGAATTAGTAAAGTTGGACTACATTTATTTCAGAAGCATTTTGGCTGTAGAGCAGTGTTACAGTTATGGGTAAGTCTGTGTAGCTGGCCCTCAGGCCAGGAGAAAAGGCCAAAAAAAATCTTGTATCAATTCGGGTGGAAAGAATCCCCACAACAGCCTTAGTAGACTCAGGCTGGAGTCAGATAATTATTCGGGAGGGACTCGTGCCCAACCTTGAACTCTCTGGGACAAATATACACCTGCAGTGTATCCATGGGGATGTACAGTCTTACTCCACTGCATGGGTAAGACTTGAGATCTACGGCCGAGCAGAAACCCTCCGAGTCAGCATGGCTCCCAGGTTAGCCTAACCTGTGGTGTTGGAAAACTCTTCAGCCACTCTGGGGAACCTGACCCTGGAAAAGGACCGTCTCAACCCCCTGAGCCGCCCGCTGAGTCCCCTCAAGGTACAGAGCACCCTGTCAAAAATGCTCAAAGGGAATTGGAGCACGATGGGGACTTTGTACATGAACAGAGGGAAGACCCATCTTTAAGTTGAGCCTGGGAGCAGGCAGCGAACCCAGACCAAGAACGAAATGATACACCACCCCCCCGGTACAGGGACCACGGTTCTAGATTTGAGGGGATCGGCTCTATCAAATAGTGCAAGAACCCCAAACATGAGAAGTCATACAACAGCTCTTGGTGTCCCAGAGACTGTGCTAGAGCCTTCTGCAGCTAGCTCATGCAGTACCGTGGGGGGGAAACCTGGGTAGAGAGAAGACCCTACAGAGGATAGCTCACCAGTTTTTCTGGCCTTACATTCACCAAGAGGTGTGCTTCCTGCCCTGAATGCCAGCAGGCTGAACTGAAAGGGGTACCCAGGACCCTCCTCATACTCCTCTCAGTGGTTGGTTTACTGTTTGAACGAATTGGCATAGATCTGGTGGGACCTCTAGAAGAGAGTCAGACAGGGAAGGGGTTCATCCTCGTATTGGTCAATTATGCAACATGTTATCCTGAGACCATTCCCTTACACATGGCTACTGCCCTTCACATCATGACAGAGCTAGTGAAGGTTTTCGGTCAGGTTGGGATACCCAAGTTGATCCTAACTGATCAGGCCACCAACGTTTCCTCCAAACTGATAGTGGAGTTTTGTCGCCTCGTGAACATTTAGACCATCAGGACTTCGGTCTCCCACCCACAAACTGATAGGGTAGTCAAGGACTTTAACGGAACTCTCAAGTCAATGCTCCACAACTTTGTAGAAAACGACCCCTGACATTGGGACACATTATAGCCTGCTCTACTCTTTGCTATATGGGAAGTCCCACAAGCCTTGACTAAGTTCTCTCCCTTTGAGCTCCTCTATGGGGGACAACCTTGGGACATCTTGGACCTCCTGGGAGGCATAAGAGACACCTGCAGACCTTAGGTGTTTTTGCTCAAAAGAACCTGTTACAAACCCAGCAACAACACAACAGAGGGACTAAGGTATGCCATTTTGAGCCCGGAGACCAAGTTCTACTATTATTGCTTTCCACCGAATCAAAGCTATTAGTTAAGTGGCAAGGGCCCTGAGGTGTTGCACAGGATAGGACCAGTAAAATATGAAATCAGGCTATCATAGTGATGGAAAGAAGTATGCACATACCATGTAAACTTGTTGAAAGCCTGGAAGGACAGAGAAGCCTTATTCATTGCATCTGCACCCCCTGAACCAGAATTGGGACCATTAGTTGGAGAACCCCGAGACCCAGCATCAGTGGTAATGGGCGAGAACCTCAGCCCCACACAATGAGAACAGCTACAACGTCTCATACAGGACTTCCAGGATGTCTTGTCAATGCACCCAGGATGGACTGATGTCATAAGCCACCATATGATGACTACCCTGGGATAGAGGGTGAGGGACAACCGTCGGCCCCTCCCAAGGAAAATGTGGGACATGGTCCACCAGGAATTGGAGATGATGCTTGAGATGGGAGTCTTAGAGGAATCTTGTAGTGAACAGCAAAGCCTGATTTATGCTGGTCCCAAAACCCAATGGCACTATCCGCTTTTGCTCTGATTTCAGAAATGCTGTCTCCCGGTTTGATGCGTATCCAATGCCTTGCATCGAAGATCTCCTGCAGAGACTAGGGGGATCCAAATATTTGTCAATACTAGATCTGTCAGAGGAGTATTGGCAGGTACCCCTGATGCCAAACTCCATGGCAAAGACTGCCTTCCCCACACCATACTGCCTCTTCCAGTTCACAGCTATGCCTTTTGGACTACATGGGGCAGCTGCCACATTCCAGCAATTGATGAACAAAGTACTGCAGCCCTACGACCCATATGCAGCAGTGATTTATAGGACCACCTTCAGCACCTAACCAGTGTTTTCAAGGCCCTTCAGGAGGCGGGCCTCATGGCCAATCCCACAAAATGCCATCTTGGACAGGAAGAGGTGATGTACCTGGGGTATATAGCGGTAGGAGGCAAGTTACAGCCCCCGATTGATAAGGTGCAAGCTTTAGCTGGTACCCCAACACCGACAACGAAGAAGCAAGTGCACCAGTTCCTGGGATTGGCTGGTTACTATCGTGTTTGCAACAATAGTGGTTCCCCTTTCTGATCTAACCAACTTCGGCAGGTGTGATGGTCCAGTAAGTGTGAGTTGATCCAAACCCTTAAGAAAACGGCTAGCACAGGAACCAGTCCTTGTATATCCAGACTTCTCAAAGGACTTCATATTGCAAACAGATGCCTCAGAAGAGGGACTAGGGTCCATCCTATCCCAGGCAATTAGTGCGGAAGAACATCTCATTTTCTATTTAAGCTGTAAGTTGTTCCCCAAGGAAACACATTATTCAACAATCAAAAAGGAAGCCTTGTTGGTAAAGTGGGCTATTGACACCCTACACTACTATCTGCTCGGCAGCTCCTTCACATTGATTACCAATCATGCAATACTCCATGGCTGCACAGCATGAAGGACACCAATCTTAGGTTTATGCATTGGTATCTCTCCCTCCAACCATATGATTGCCATGTCTGTCATCAGCCAGGTACGGCTCATACCAGTGAAGACTTCTCCAGGCTGAAAAGAGAGGAGAGGGAGATGGACCACTTGCCATGGTCCCTCTTAAGTGGGGGTGTGTATACCCTGCACTGGACAAGAGAGGGTTAACCCCACACTTTAGCAGCAGAAGTCCTGTCCCTCAAACCATGCTGTGCATGCTCCAACTACTGACTCAGTACAAAAGGGAGCAGTCCAGCTCATTCTGGGCTGATGACCAGAGGGAAAGGACATTGGGCGGAGGCTCCAGCTGAAGAGCCATCACAGACTTTGCCTGCAGGACCTGGAGACCCTGAGAGCCAGAGTGGAGGGGCTGCATCTGACAGAACTGCAGGGAATTACCCACACTGAGGAACCCAGAAACCCCAATGCTCAAAGGACTACAGCCTCTGGAAGTGTGGTAGGAAGTTACTCAGGGAGGATGGAGGAGTGATACCTCCCACCCAAGTGAGGTCAGCATGTTTCAGTAGGAGGTCCCACTGACCCAATAGCGGACCACTCCACCACTGTCAGGGCCCCGGCTTGAGGACGTGTGGAGTCGGGTGGGCCTGGGCCTCCCTACCCAAGATGCCATCCCCCTGGTGGTGGCCCCTTCCTCCTCCCCAGGTACTGCCCATTGGGCCATATTGCCCTATGTCTAGGGGCTGCTATATTGACTCTAGCCATTGAGTCACACTGCCCTGTATCTGATGGCTGTTATATTGACACTGGCCCTTCGGCCTCACCGCTCTGCTCATAGGGGCTGCAATATTGATTCTGTCCCTCAGACCACACTACTCAACATCAGAGGGCTGTTATATGGACCCTAGCCATTAGGCCATATTGCCCTACTCCTGACAGTGGTTATATTGACCCTGGCTACTAGGCAACACAGACCTGAACACAAGGACCATTGGAATTTACCCTGGCTGCTAGCTGAGCTGCCCTGAATGCCAGGGCTGCCAGACTTGACTCTAGCCATTGGGCCACACTGCCCTGACTCCCAGGGCTGCTATACTGTCTCCAGCCTCTGGGCCATGCTGCTTTTGGCCTAAGGACTGCCAGGGAGACTGATCGTGGTAGTATCACAATCTTACCCCACCCCAAAAAAGGGACGGGGTGTATATATCCCACAATAAAATACTTATATCGTATATGAGATTTAGGCACAAGTTGGAGCATATTAACTTCTTACTATTGGAGATCAAATTCTAGCAGTTGGGATGATATTTATGATGTAAATATTCTTGGCTCTTGCTAGGTTTAACCATGATTTTCATAAGTGACATTAAGAAATTTATCAAGTTAACGTTGGTCCATTTACTAAAACATATTGTTAATTTATGGTTTTCCTTTGCCTGCTTGCCACTTCCTCCAAATAAGCAAATTTATTATGGCTGACTGCTTTTCCTCTGAGACATAACAAGCAACATAGTCAAAGCTCATTACTTACACTAATGCTGAAAAATAAATCCTAAATGACAGAAAAATATTATATGTTTTAAGTAACAAATATGACCAACAAGGATGGACAACTAGTTCAAGCAATACCTACTGTAACCCACACTTCATCTGAAAGAGAATCTTCCTGAAAGCTGTAATAAGTAGTCCCACCATTCTAATTTATGAAAGGCTTGAAGCTGAGATTATGTCTGAAAGACCACTAGACCTGACCTACTGTGATCTTACAATGGGGTCTGGAGGTATGAACAAATAGGGTGGAGAAGCTTTTTGTGGACCAGATAGAGGCAAAGTCAGTCAGTGGAAGAAAGAGAAACAGAGGGCCAAACAAATTGAGTCCAAACCAATAAAATACCAAACTATAGAGAATCAGACAAAATGCAAGGAGAAAAAAAAAGTGGAACCACCCTTTAGAGGGAAATAAATGGATGCTTTTCTGATACCAACCCACCTTTTTTAAAAGCTTATCTACATCAAATCTTTTCAGAGTTTGCCCATCAACAGTCATGACCCTAGCTTCTAGGAACTCATCACAGAACTAAAAAATAATGGTAGCTTGTGTACAAGTGATCATGCCAATCACATTTATAATGTGCAAGCAGAATAAAGTCCAGTCCCATTATATATTTCCTTGGTGTTTTAAAAGGGCTAATTTCTCAAACTTGAAAACTGTGAGCCTCATCAGCTGGGAGTACAAATTTAATTGAAAAAATGTGAATAGTAATCAGGAATTGTTTAAAAACACTTTACATACCAACTTCCCACAATCCCTCAATTGAGGAAGAAGAACATATTGATTAAAAAAAACTGGTTTTGGGGGCAAGAGAAGGCAACTGTAAAAACAAAAATTTAAAATACCAAGAAAATGGAAGAGAGGGGAAGTTGATTGTAATGAATATAAATCAAAAGTTATGAATTGTAGAAAATTGATAATGGAAGCAAGAGGACACAAAGAAAAAAAATCTGTGGCCAGCAGAGATGAGGACAATAAGGAGGAGGTTTTTTAAAGTATATTAGGAACAAAGAGATACCTAACAATTGTATTGGTTCATTACTAGATGGAAATAGTAGAATTAACAATAATGCAGAAAAGGCAGAAGTATGCGATAAATATTTCTGTTCTGTATTTGGAAAAAAACAAATGATGTAGTCATATCATATGATAAGATACTTTCCATTCCACTAGTATCTCAGTAGGATATGAAACAGCAATTACTGAAGTTAGATATTTTTAAAATCAGCAAGTCCAAATAACTTGCATCCAAGAATTTCAGAGGAGTTCACTATGGAGCTCACTGGAATGTGAATGTAAATTTTCCATAAGTCTTTGAACACCAGGGAAGTTCCGGATGATTGGAAGAAAGTTAATGTAGTGCCATTTTTTTTTAAAAGTGTCTTCCAGTCTCATATCAGTCCCAGGCAAAATAATGGACCAGCTGATATAGGACTTGATTAATAAAGAATTAAAGGAGGGTAATATAATTAATAACCATCACCATGGGTTTATGGGATATAGATCCTGTCAAATTAGTACTATTGTCAATAAACCTTTGATGATGGCCATTAATTATATTACCCTCCTTTAATTCTTTATTAATAAAGTTAAAACATGATATAATCAATGCCAATCAGCATAGGGTTATGGAAAATATATCTTGTAAAACTAATGACTTTATGAGATTACATTTGATTGATAAAAGTTATAGCACTGACATAATATAGTCTGACTTCTATAAGGCATTTGAATTAGTACTACAAAACATTTTGATTAATAAACTAGAACAATATAAAATTAACATAACACATTAAATGGATTAAAAGCTGGCTAACTGATAGGTCTGAAAATCTAACCATGAACAGGGAATCATCATCAAGTGGGTGCATTTCCAGCAGGGCCCCACAGAGATCACTTGCTGGCCGTAAGCAATTTAACATTTTTCTCAACGACCTAAAAGAAAACATAATATCACTAATAAAGTTTTCAGACTGCACAAAAACTAGGAATGGTCACTGATTAGTGCAATCTCAATCACTTGGTAAACTGAGCACAACAAAACAATGTGTTTTAATATGACTAAATGAATACATCTAAGAACAGAGAATGTAGGCCATACTTACAGGATGGAGGACTCTATCCTAAGAAGCAGGGACTCTGAAAAAGATTTGAAGAGAGTGGTGGATAATCCACAGAACATGAGATCCCAGTGCAGCACTATGACCAAGAGGACTAATGTGAACCTTGGATGAATAAATATGGAATCTCAAGTAGGAGTAGAGAGGTTATTTGACACTGATGCAACGGCTACAGGAACACTGTGACAAGTTTGGAGGCCAAAAATTTAAGAAGGATGTTGATAATTGGAGACCATTCAAAGAAGAGCCATGACAAGGATTAGAAAGCATGCCTTATAGTAATAGACTCGATGAACTCAAAAGTATTTAGCTTAAGAAAGAGAAGGTGGGTCGGGGTTGATTACAGGGTAAGTTCCTACATGGGGAGCAAATAATAATGGGCTCTTCCGTATAGCATAGAAAGGTGTAACATGTTCCAGTGGCTGGAAGCTGAAGCTAGACAAATTCAGACTGGAAATAAGGTGTAAATTTTAACAGTGAGGGTAGTTAACCATTGGAAGAATTTACTGAGGGTTGTGGTAGATTTTCCATCATGGACAACACTTGCATCAAAATTGGATGTTTGTCTAAAAACTATGGTCTAGGAATTATTTTGGAAAAGTTCTATGTCCTGCATTATAGAGGTCAGACTGGATGGTCCCTTCTGGCCTTGGAATGTATGAAAAACATTGTCATCAGCAATATACCCAACTCTTTAGGCAGCTGGTTGACACTGGTCTATGTAACAATGGCAGAAAAGAAATTCTGATTAGAGATAACCATAACTAGACATTTTGGGCATAGAGAACATTGACATCAATACCATTTCATGGATAAGTGTTTTCACTATTTTACTTTTTCCCCCTGAACATTTAAGGCATCTGTGAAGGAACTGCTGGGGCTGGTAACATCACCAGCAGTAACCTGAGATGGTGGAGCCTCTGGGGGTTGATCAAGGTGACATGTGGAGAGTGGATTTCAAGAGATGGTGAGCAGAGAATGGTGGCAGAGATGTCATAGGGAGTTGGAGGGTCAGAGAGAAGGTCAGGCTAGACTTGCCTGGAGAGGAAGGCTATCTGAAGAATGGTTGGTAGAGCCCTGAGGAGGAGACCTGGAGATAGTTCGGCTTGGTGTTCAGAGCTCCAGAAGCTCCAAACATAGATAGATTGTGTTGGGCTTTGGAGGGGAGAGATTCCTCAGAGGGTTCTGAAAGCCATCCCAGGAACCTAGCAGCAAGGGCTGCTGGTGGGAGGTAACATTAGGCACAGACAAGTCACAGGACAATTGGTATGTATATCTGTAAGTAATTGTGAAGGTCAAATCAGATGAGCATATTTCTGTGTATGGAAGTATTCCTTTAATGCTTCCAATTCCATGTTGGATTACATTTCTTCTTAACTTGTCCTAAACAAGATCCATTATTTTCACTAACTCTAAGACTAAGACTATGCTATTTAGACACCTGACTGCTGCTTCTCAAAGTAACACTACATCATACTTACCATAAGTAAGAGTATCTCTCTGAGTTTCCAATTCCTGAGGAGAAGAAAAGACTAAAATGTTTTATCTATAAGTCTAAAAGAAACAAGGACTGAGTATTGGATGGTGTCAGCAACAGTACCAGATAGAGGGTCACCAAATATATCCATGTATGTGTGTCAGTTGTTCACCAAACGAGGAGCATGTCATCAAAACATCTTTCAAAGGAATTAAGTCACATCTCTGGTTATGCCTGTTCATATGTTCCAGCTCTTGGAACTGAAAGAAATGGTGTTCAATTAGATGGATAGTTATGGATTATTAATACAGTAACTATAAGTAGATGTAGGTAATATCCAGCATCTCTGGCTAAGCTAAGTGCTTACAAATATTCAGAATAGAGGGGGAAAAAAAGCCTCAGAATATTTTCATGTGACTTAAGTAAACCTTACTCAAAGCAATTATTTACATAGGCTTGCCTAGGATGACTAGATCAGTGGTTTTCAACCGGGGGTACACAGATGTCTTCTAGACTGTACATCAGCTCATCTAGATATTTGCTTAGTTTTAAAAACAGGCTAAATCAAAAGCACTAGCAAAGTCAGTACAAACTAAAATTTCATGCAGACGATGACTTGTTTATACTGCTATATATACACACTATACACTGAAATGCAAGTACAATATAAATATTGATTTATTTTACAATTATGGTAAAAATGAGAAAGTAAACAATTTTTCAGTAATAGTGTGCTGTGACACTTTTGTATGTTTATGCCCGATTTTGTAAGCAAGTAGATTTTAAGTGAGGTCAAACTTGGGGGTACGCAAGGCAAAACAGACATCTGAAAAGGGTACAATAGTTTGGAAAGGTTGAGAGCCTCTGGTCTAGAGGGCTCAGAGAATTGATAATGTAACATAAGCTATTAATCTCTAGTTCACCAGTTCAAATCCAGCCACCCCAACAGGCCCAGTATAGAAGCCTAGGATTGAACTACACTCTTGCTTCCTTAAGTTCCTCCTTTCCAGTCCAGTCGGATGCATTTGACTAACAAAATTTGTGACAGCATCAGGAAGCTACTACTGTTGATGACTCTGCTCCTGTTTTGTATATAGAGGGCCCCACCACCTTCCATGCCTGGGATCCCAGCACCTCTCACAAGACAACAGTTACAACATTACCCACCCACAGAGACCCAAGTCAGAAGGTTGGGCCTTTCATAGATATTAATCACCTTTTGACTATACGATAGGTGAACTCCCATTTTTGGGTGTATCCATCTCATTGCCATACATTTCATCTGTTAAACCAAAACTAAGTATGATAAGATATATAGACTTCACTGGGTTTTCAAGTTAAAACTTTTCTTAAGTAGGAGATCCTGAAGATGTTTCCCCTAACTGACAGAATCATCAAATAAATTCAGCCATGGGGAACTGAGCAAGTTAAACCAAAAGCAATTATCTGTGTGTGTTGAACTGGGAGCACAAAAGGTAGAGGCTCTGGGAAGTTCCTCTCTCTAGACACTTAAATCTCTGATAGAAAGAGCTGACCCTTGACTAGCACTGTGTGCAGGAACGAAAGGAGTATATAATTAAACCCAGAGAAAGGCAAGTTGTGTGATCCCTTCATTTGTGCTTTATAAGTACTTTGGTTTTAGGTCTCAACAAGAAAGTGCAAGGAGACATTTAAAACATGATCTCTAGCAGTAATATCATTCTTTGTTGCCACATTGTCTGAACAGTTAATATACAAGTATGACACACTAACCCACTTGATGACTTACTGTGGTAATAAGCCCAATATCCTTTCCAGCAGGTTCCCTGAAAGACTGACTGCAGGGTGAGGTATTTACATTTAGGTGACTGGCAAAAAACAAAACAGTTGGATTACTGCCCTGTTGCTAAATTGTGTAGTCAATTGCTTGACCAAATTTTGGTTCATTATGAAATATATTCAAGCAACCTAATAATCAATGTATGTAGCATTTTTGTAGTAGTTTCAGTCCCATGATATTAGAGAGACAAGATGGGTGAGGCAATATATTTTTACTGGACCAACTTTTGTTGGTGAGAGAGACCAGTTTTCAAGCTCACACAGAGCTCTTCCTCTTCACTCAGTGTCACAGATAAAAAGGAGATGGAACAGATATTTCAAGGGACCATTCAAGGTGAAGCAGCCCATTAATACCCCTCCAGTCATAGGGAGGAAAGGGGAGTTGTTAGTGGGTTATAGATTATTACAATACGCCATAAATCCAGTGTCTTTTCAGTCCATATTTAGCATCTAGCAAACTTATGAATTTAAGCTCCCAGGCTCATCTTTTGAAAGTAAAAAGTGACAGAGTCCTGTGGCACCTTATAGACTAACAGATGTATTGGAGCATAAGCTTTCGTGGGTGAAAGTGTTGTCCAGGTTTCATTTCAGGATGAGGTTTATATATTATATTACCATAAGCCTAGCATATATTGGTCAATAGCCCCTTCTGCTTCTTTATGATGGATAAAAGAGGCCCGGTAGATTTTGTGTTTTTGTTTCAGTCTTTTTTAAGGCTGTGATTTGTCTGTTTTATGTCTTAGATATCTCAGCAATTGGATCTGGTCTTTCCTACTTTGCTAGATGTCTTTTTGGAGGACCCAGGGAAACAGATTAGGAGCTCTGTCAGCACTTAATTGAAGGGAGGGTATTAAAATTTTAACTTTTGAGTGTTAAATTATTTTGATTGGGGCTAGTATTGAAGTGAATTTTTTTAAACAAGTGAATAAAAGTCATTTCCTATTAATTACTCAAGTCTTTGCTTCCTTGGTACCTATGATATCAAAACCCTACTAGTTCCCTCAGACTGCCATAGAGTCTTGCAGGAAAAAATAGGGCTTACAAGACCTGAAATCTCAGTGTCAAAGAAAAGTATAACTTTAGACTTGGTAATAGTTTTTTAAAAGGGCACAAACCATTTTTCTCCTTTGTTCCTTACAGTCAAAGTGCCATATTGCACCTTTCTCCTCAGTGGGGTGCACAATGGTGGGAAAGGATACAAACAGCACTTCCCTCCTACTCCCTATCACACACGCCTATCTGAAGCAACAAAGTAGAATTGCAATCCCCGAGCTACCAGAGGAAGGTGTTGTTTCCTCTGGGCCCAAAATACTCCAAAGGGGACAGAGAGAAGGCAAGTTCATAGCCCATTCCCCAGGCACTAGCCAGAAAAGCTTTCTGGGTGCATGTAGATGGGAGAAGGGGGACATAGTGCACTGAGAGGTAGACCCCTCCCAGAGACCTCTTTGGGATAAGACAGCCTGAGACTGCCTCCAAAGTTGGGCTGTATCTTAAAAAGGTACATATGAATGCTAAAACAGACAGAGCCAGAAGAGTGAGGGAAAGGTAAACAAGCAAGGGTGATAGAAGGAATCCATTAAATAGCTTATAAGGTTGCTGTAATAACCTTAGTCCCAGATTTGGACCTTAGCGTCCCAAATATGGGGGTTAGCATGAAAACCTCCAAGCTTAGTTACCAGCTTGGACCTGGTACCTGCTGCCACCACCCAAAAAATTAGAGTGTTTTGGGGCACTCTGGTCCCCCTGAAAAACCTTTCCTGGGGACCCCAAGACCCAAATCCCTTGAGTCTCACAACAAAGGGAAATAATCCTTTTTCCCTTCCCCCCTCCAGGTGCTCCTGGAGAGATACACAGACACAAGTTCTGTGAATCCAAACAGAGTGAATCTCCCTCTCTGTTCCCAATCCTGGAAACAAAAAGTACTTTCCTATTCCCCCAGAGGGAATGCAAAGTCAGGCTAGCAATCCAACACACAAATCTCCCCTTGATTTCTTCCTCCCACCAATTCCCTGGTGAGTACAGATTCAATTTCCCTGAAGTAAAGAAAAACTCCAACAGGTCTTAAAAGAAAGCTTTATATAAAAAGAAAGAAAAATAAGTACAAATGTTCTCTCTGTATTAGATGATACAACACAGGGTCAATTGCTTAAAAGAATATTGAATAAACAGCCTTATTTAAAAAGAATACAAATCAAAGCACTCCAGCACTTATATTTATGCAAATACCAAAGAAAAGAAACCATATAACTTACTATCTGATCTCTTTGTCCTTACACTTGGAAACAGAAGACTAGAAAAAAGAAACTACTTCTCCAAAGCTCAGAAAAAAGCAGGCAGGCAGGCAGACAAAAGACAAAGACCTCAGACACAAAATTCCCTCCACCCAAAGTTGAAAAAATCCGGTTTTCTGATTGGTCCTCTGGTCAGGTGCTGCAGGTGAAAGAGACATTAACCCTTAGCTATCTGTTTATGACACGCCCCCCAAATTGCAGACAGTGGGGAAGCTCACTGGCGGCGATTTCCTTGTAGAACTTGAAAATAAACAGATTAATACAACACATACACCTTTACATATACTCCTAAGTATATAACTAACAGACTTCTACATTTTAAGAACACTTTTTAACTACTGAATTCTGGGAAACTCTCACGGGAGAGTGCAAGTCCACAGTCTGAGGAAGAACTGGTGACCCCAGCCTCAAGGGAACAGTTCCAGACTGAGCAGGAAGCAGATGACAGCCTTCAGAAAGCTTGGGCGGCGGCACGGAGCACCCCACCGCCTCTCAGCTCTTCTAATCGATCCCGGTTTGTTATAGACCAAGGACTTTTATACAAGGAAATTCTTTCTGGTGGACACCGGGAAGAATGGCAGCCGCAAAAACAGTTGGTGGTTCCAACTAAGTACCGGGGGAAGCTCTTAAGCTTAGCCCATGATCATCCCAGTGGCCATGCTGGGGTGAACAGAACCAAGGACCGGTTGGGGAAGTCCTTCCACTGGGAGGGGATGGGCAAGGACGTTGCTAAGTATGTCCGGTCTTGTGAGGTATGCCAAAGAGTGGGTAAGCCTCAAGACCAGGTCAAGGCCCCTCTCCAGCCACTCCCCATAATTAAGGTCCCATTTCAGCAAGTAGCTGTGGATATTCTGGGCCCTTTCCCAAAAAAGACGCCCAGAGGAAAGCAGTACGTACTGACTTTAGTGGACTTTGCTACCCGATGGCCGGAAGCAGTAGCTCTAGGCAACACCAGGGCTAACACTGTGTGCCTGGCCCTAACAGACATCTTTGCCAGGGTAGGTTGGCCCTCTGACATCCTTACAGATTCAGGGTCTAATTTCCTGGCAGGGACCATGGAAAAACTGTGGGAAACTCATGGGGTGAATCACTTGGTTGCCACCCCGTACCACCATCAAACCAATGGCCTGGTTGAAAGGTTCAATGGAACTTTGGGGGCCATGATACGAAAATTCATCAACGAATTCTCCAATAATTGGGACCTAGTGTTGCAGCAGTTGCTGTTTGCCTACAGGGCTGTACCACATCCCAGTTTAGGGTTTTCACCATTTGAACTTGTGTATGGTCACGAGGTTAAGGGGCCATTACAGTTGGTGAAGCAGCAATGGGAGGGGTTTACGCCTTCTCCAGGAACTAACATTCTGGACTTTGTAAGCAACCTACAAAGCACCCTCCGACACTCTTTAGCCCTTGCTAGAGAGAACCTAAAGGATGCTCAAGAAGAGCAAAAGGCCTGGTATGACAGACATGCCAGAGATCGGTCCTTCAAGGTAGGAGACCAGGTTATGGTCTTGAAGGCGCAACAGGCCCATAAGATGGAAGCATCATGGGAAGGGCCATTCACGGTCCAAGAGCGCCTGGGAGCTGTAAACTACCTCATAGCATTTCCCAATTCCTCACTAAAGCCTAAAGTGTACCATGTTAATTCTCTCAAGCCTTTCTATTCCAGAGACTTACAGGTTTGTCAGTTTACAGTCCAGGGAGAGGATGCTGAGTGGCCTGACGGTGTCTACTACGACGGAAAAAAAGACGGTGGCGTGGAAGAGGTGAACCTCTCAACCACCCTGGAACGTCTGCAGCGGCAACAAATCAAGGAGCTGTGCACTAGCTTCGCCCCATTGTTCTCAGCCACCCCAGGACGGACTGAACGGGCATACCACTCCATTGATACAGGTAATGCTCACCCAATCAGAACCCCACCCTACCGAGTGTCTCCTCATGCCCAAGCCGCTATAGAGAGGGAGATCCAGAACATGCTACAGATGGGTATAATCCGCTCATCTACCAGTGCATGGGCATCTCCAGTGGTTCTGGTACCCAAACCAGATGGGGAAATACGCTTTTGCGTGGACTACCGTAAGCTAAATGCTGTAACTCGTCCGGACAACTATCCAATGCCACGTACCGATGAGCTATTGAAAAAGTTGGGACGTGCCCAGTTCATCTCTACAATAGACTTAACCAAGGGGTACTGGCAAGTACCGCTAGATGAACCTGCCAAGAAAAGGTCAGCATTCGTCACCCATGCGGGGGTGTATGAATTCAATGTCCTTCCTTTCGGCCTTCGAAATGCACCCGCCACCTTCCAGAGGCTGGTAGATGGTCTACTAGCTGCACTGGGAGAATTTGCAGTTGCCTACCTCGATGATGTGGCCATTTTTTCAGACTCCTGGCCCGAACACCTACTACACCTGGAAAAGGTCTTTGAGCGCATCAGGCAGGCAGGACTAACTGTTAAGGCCAAAAAGTGTCAAATAGGCCAAAACAGAGTGACTTACCTGGGTCACCAGGTGGGTCGAGGAACCATAAACCCCCTACAGGCCAAGGTGGATGCTATCCAAAAGTGGCCTGTCCCACGGTCCAAGAAGCAGGTCCAATCCTTCTTAGGCTTGGCCGGATACTACAGGCGATTTGTACCACACTACAGCCAAATCGCTGCCCCACTGACCGACCTGACCAAAAAGACCCAGCCAAATGCAGTTAAGTGAACTGATGAGTGTCAAAAGGCCTTTACCCAACTTAAGGCAACGCTCATGTCTGACCCTGTGCTCAGGGCCCCGGACTTTGACAAGCCATTCCTAGTAACCACGGATGCATCTGAGCGTGGTATAGGAGCAGTGCTCATGCAGGAAGCAACAAATCACAACTTCCAACCTGTCGTGTTTCTCAGCAAGAAACTGTCTCAGAGGAAAAGTCACTGGTCAGTCAGTGAAAAGGAATGCTATGCCATTGTGTACGCCCTGGAAAAGCTACGCCCATATGTTTGGGGACGGCGGTTCCAACTACAAACTGACCATGCTGCACTAAAGTGGCTTCATACTGCCAAGGGGAACAACAAGAAACTTCTTTGTTGGAGTTTAGCTCTCCTAGATTTTGATTTTAAAATTCAACACATCACAGGAGCTTCTAACAAAGTAGCTGATGCACTCTCCCGTGAGAGTTTCCCAGAATTCAGTAGTTAAAAAGTGTTCTTAAAATGTAGAAGTCTGTTAGTTATATACTTAGGAGTATATGTAAAGGTGTATGTGTTATATTAATCTGTTTAGTTTCAAGTTCTAGAAGGAAATCGCCGCCAGTGAGCTTCCCCACTGTCTGCAATTTGGGGGGCGTGTCATAAACAGATAGCTAAGGGTTAATGTCTCTTTCACCTGCAGCACCTGACCAGAGGACCAATCAGGAAACCGGATTTTTTCAACTTTGGGTGGAGGGAATTGAGTGTCTGTGTTTTTGTTTTCTGGCTGCCTGCTTTCTCTGAGCTTTGGAGAAGTAGTTTCTATTTTTTAGTCTTCTGTTTCCAAGTGTAAGGACAAAGAGATCAGATAGTAAGTTATATGGTTTCTTTTCTTTGGTATTTGCATGAATATAAGTGCTGGAGTGCTTTGATTTGTATTCTTTTTGAATAAGGCTGTTTATTCAATATTCTTTTAAGCAATCGACCCTGTATTGTATCATCTAATACAAAAAAAACATTTGTATTTTTTGGAGAGCTAAACTCCAACGAAGAAGTTTCTTGTTGTTTCCCTTGGCAGTATGAAGCCACTTTAGTGCAGCATGGTCAGTTTGTAGTTGGAACCGCCGTCCCCAAACATATGGGCGTAGCTTTTTCAGGGCGTACACAATGGCATAGCATTCCTTTTCACTGACTGACCAGTGACTTTCCCTCTCAGACAGTTTCTTGCTGAGAAACACGACAGGATGGAAGTTGTGATCTGTTGCTTCCTGCATGAGCACTGCTCCTATACCACGCTCAGATGCATCTGTGGTTACTAGGAATGGCTTGTTAAAATCCAGGGCCCTGAGCACAGGGTTAGACATGAGCATTGCCTTAAGTTGGGTAAAGGCCTTTTGACACTCATCAGTCCACTTAACTGCATTTGGCTGGGTCTTTTTGGTCAGGTCGGTCAGTGGGGCAGCGATTTGGCTGTAGTGTGGTACAAATTGCCTGTAGTATCCGGCCAAGCCTAAGAAGGATTGGACCTGTTTCTTTGACCTTGGGACAGGCCACTTTTGGATAGCATCCACCTTGGCCTGTAGGGGGTTTATGGTTCCTCGACCCACCTGGTGCCCCAGGTAAGTCACTTTGTTTTGGCCTATTTGACACTTTTTGGCCTTAACAGTTAGTCCTGCCTGCCTGATGCGCTCAAAGACCTTTTCCAGGTGTAGTAGGTGTTCGGGCCAGGAGTTTGAAAAAATGGCCACATCATCGAGGTAGGCAACTGCAAATTCTCCCAGTCCAGCTAGTAGACCATCTACCAGCCTCTGGAAGGTGGCGGGTGCATTTCGAAGGCCGAAAGGAAGGACATTGAATTCATACACCCCCGCATGGGTGACGAATGCTGACCTCTCCTTGGCAGGTTCATTTAGCGGTACTTGCCAGTACCCCTTGGTTAAGTCTATTGTAGAGATGAACTGGGCACGTCCCAACTTTTCCAATAGCTCATCGGTACGTGGCATTGGATAGTTGTCCGGACGAGTTACAGCATTTAGCTTACGGTAGTCCACGCAAAAGCGTATTTCCCCATTTGGTTTGGGTACCAGAACCACTGGAGATGCCCATGCACTGGTAGATGAGCGGATTATACCCATCTGTAGCATGTTTTGGATTTTCCGTTCTATAGCAGCTTGGGCATGAGGAGACACTCGGTAGGGTGGGGTTCTGATTGGGTGAGCATTACCTGTATCAATGGAGTGGTATGCCCGTTCAGTCCGTCCTGGGGTGGCTGAGAACAATGGGGCGAAGCTAGTGCACAGCTCCTTGATTTGTTGCCGCTGCAGACGTTCCAGGGTGGTTGAGAGGTTCACCTCTTCCACGCCACCGTCTTTTTTTCCGTCGTAGTAGACACCGTCAGGCCACTCAGCATCCTCTCCCTGGACTGTAAACTGACAAACCTGTAAGTCTCTGGAATAGAAAGGCTTGAGAGAATTAACATGGTACACTTTAGGCTTTAGTGAGGAATTGGGAAATGCTATGAGGTAGTTTACAGCTCCCAGGCGCTCTTGGACCGTGAATGGCCCTTCCCATGAGGCTTCCATCTTATGGGCCTGTTGCGCCTTCAAGACCATAACCTGGTCTCCTACCTTGAAGGACCGATCTCTGGCATGTCTGTCATACCAGGCCTTTTGCTCTTTTTGAGCATCCTTTAGGTTTTCTCTAGCAAGGGCTAAAGAGTGTCGGAGGGTGCTTTGTAGGTTGCTTACAAAGTCCAGAATGTTAGTTCCTGGAGAAGGCGTAAACCCCTCCCATTGCTGCTTCACCAACTGTAATGGCCCCTTAACCTCGTGACCATACACAAGTTTAAATGGTGAAAACCCTAAACTGGGATGTGGTACAGCCCTGTAGGCAAACAGCAACTGCTGCAACACTAGGTCCCAATTATTGGAGAATTCGTTGATGAATTTTCGTATCATGGCCCCCAAAGTTCCATTGAACCTTTCCACCAGGCCATTGGTTTGATGGTGGTACGGGGTGGCAACCAAGTGATTCACCCCATGAGTTTCCCACAGTTTTTCCATGGTCCCTGCCAGGAAATTAGACCCTGAATCTGTAAGGATGTCAGAGGGCCAACCTACCCTGGCAAAGATGTCTGTTAGGGCCAGGCACACAGTGTTAGCCCTGGTGTTGCCTAGAGCGACTGCTTCTGGCCATCGGGTAGCAAAGTCCACTAAAGTCAGTACGTACTGCTTTCCTCTGGGCGTCTTTTTTGGGAAAGGGCCCAGAATATCCACAGCTACTCGCTGAAATGGGACCTCAATTATGGGGAGTGGCTGGAGAGGGGCCTTGACCTGGTCTTGAGGCTTTCCCACTCTTTGGCATACCTCACAAGACCGGACATACTTGGCAACATCCTTGCCCATCCCCTCCCAGTGGAAGGACTTCCCCAACCGGTCCTTGGTTCTGTTCACCCCAGCATGGCCACTGGGATGATCATGGGCTAAGCTTAAGAGCTTCTCCCGGTACTTAGTTGGAACCACCAACTGTTTTTGCGGCTGCCATTCTTCCCGGTGTCCACCAGAAAGAATTTCCTTGTATAAAAGTCCTTGGTCTATAACAAACCGGGATCGATTAGAAGAGCTGAGAGGCGGTGGGGTGCTCCGTGCCACCGCCCAAGCTTTCTGAAGGCTGTCATCTGCTTCCTGCTCAGTCTGGAACTGTTCCCTTGAGGCTGGGGTCACCAGTTCTTCCTCAGACTGTGGACTTGGGCTTGGTCCCTCTGGAAGCGCTGTAGGTGATGGGGTTGTTTTCGTTGCTGGTGAACCGCTTTCCGCTGGTGCACCTGAGGGTATTTCAGGCTCTGGCTGAGCCTTTTGGGTATGGCTGTCTTTTGCTTCTGCCAGTTTTGGCTCGCTGGCGCCCTCTGGCGTTGAGTTTGAAGATGTGGTTGCACTTGCTGGTGCTGGTTGCTGTTCCAGTTCCGGGCCTGGGACTGGAGGTGCTGTGGCTGTTTCAGTGGTTGGCATGGAATCCGGGTCCACTACCTCTGTCTGGGTCTCTGGTAACACAGACGGGGCCTCTGTGGACGGCTCAGGAACAGGAATGGGTCTGGAAGCTTGCCTGGTTTGGCTACGTGTAACCATTCCCACTCTCTTGGCCCGCCTCACCTGGTTGGCCAAGTCTTCCCCCAGTAGCATGGGGATAGGATAATTGTCATAGACTGCAAAAGTCCACATTCCTGACCAGCCTTTGTACTGGACAGGCAGTTGAGCTGTAGGCAAGTCTACAGCTTGTGACATGAAGGGGTAAATTGTAACTTTGGCCTTTGGGTTGATGAATTTGGGGTCAACGAAGGATTGGTGGATAGCTGACACTTGTGCCCCCGTGTCTCTCCACGCAGTAACCTTCTTTCCGCCCACTCTCAAATTTTCCCTTCGCTCCAAGGGTATTTGAGAGGCATCCGGGCCTGGGGATCTTTGGTGTGATGGTGGTGTAATGAATTGCACTCGCATGGTGTTCTTGGGACACTTGGCCTTGATATGTCCCAGTTCATTACACTTAAAGCATCTTCCATCTGATGGGTCACTGGGCCGAGGTGAGTTACTGGAGACTGGTGAGGTTGAAGGGTAGGGTATCTGTGGCTTTACTTGGGTGGTATGTGGGGTCTTTGGCTGTCCTCGGTTGTAGGGTTTATGGTCTGTGTGCCCCCTGGGGTAATCGTTCCCCTTGACAGTAGCTTTCTTGCTTTCTGCCAGTTCCATCCATTTGGCTCCAATCTCCCCCGCCTCAGCGATATTCTTGGGGTTTTCATCTTGTATGTACCGCGTGATGTCTTCAGGAACACCATCCAAGAACTGCTCCATTTGTATGAGGAGGTTCAGTTCTTCCAAGGTTTGAATGTTGTTTCCTGTTAGCCAGGCCTCATAGTTTTTTGCAATGTAGTAGGCGTGTTTGGGAAATGACACCTCGGGTTTCCACTTTTGGGTTCTGAAGCGCCGACGGGCATGATCTGGGGTTATCCCCATCCTGTATCTGGCCTTGGTTAGAAAAAGTTTATAGTCATTCATTTGGTGCTTAGGCATTTCAGCTGCCACCTCTGCTAAAGGTCCACTGAGCTGTGACCTCAATTTTACCATGTACTGGTCTTCGGGAATGCTGTACCCAAGACAGGCTTTTTCAAAATTTTCCAAGAAGGCCTCGGTGTCATCACCTGCCTTGTAGGTGGGAAATTTCCTGTGCTGTGGAGCAATATTTGGCGCCGGGTTGTTAGGGTTGGCTGGCACAGGCAGCCCAGCTTTTGCCAACTCCAGTTCATGTTTTCTCTGTTTTTCCTTCTCTTCATTCTCTTTTTGGTGCTTTTCCATTTCTCGGCGGTGGGCCAACTCTTCTTCTTCTTGTTTCCTTCGGTGGGCGAACTCTTCCTCCTCTAGTTTTCTTTTGTGTGCTGCCTGTTTGATTTGTTCTTCTCTTTCTTTCATCTCCATCTCTTTTTGTTTTATTTCCAGTTGTCGCCTGTGTTCAGCTTCTTTGATTTGTTCTTCGGCGTCGATTTTTGCCTTAGAAGTCATGGTTCCTGTTTTCTTGTGTTGGGGTGCCCTCCGGTGTTTATCTTCTGAACTGCAGGTTCTCTGTTGCCTCCTGAAGTCTGCCTAGCAACAGTGCCTTTAGTTAATTTTCCTTTTCTCTCTCTAGCTAATGTTCAATGAAGGGAAACCAGAAAAACCACTTTATTTGCATGCATATAAGTGCCGGTACTTGCCTCCTAATGGGAGGGCTATTGCATGACAAAAGACCCTTAACATGCAAGCCACAAACTGCGAGAGAGAGCAGAAAAAAAAAATTCTCTCTGGTTCCCTTTTAAAACCAACTGCTTCTCTCTGCTAAAAAGCCCTTAGCAGAGAAAAGAAAAATATAATATTTCTACTGGCTTCTGGGTTCTGTCTATATCCCACCGCTGCCACCATGTAATAACCTTAGTCCCAGATTTGGACCTTAGCGTCCCAAATATGGGGGTTAGCATGAAAACCTCCAAGCTTAGTTACCAGCTTGGACCTGGTACCTGCTGCCACCACCCAAAAAATTAGAGTGTTTTGGGGCACTCTGGTCCCCCTGAAAAACCTTTCCTGGGGACCCCAAGACCCAAATCCCTTGAGTCTCACAACAAAGGGAAATAATCCTTTTTCCCTTCCCCCCTCCAGGTGCTCCTGGAGAGATACACAGACACAAGTTCTGTGAATCCAAACAGAGTGAATCTCCCTCTCTGTTCCCAATCCTGGAAACAAAAAGTACTTTCCTATTCCCCCAGAGGGAATGCAAAGTCAGGCTAGCAATCCAACACACAAATCTCCCCTTGATTTCTTCCTCCCACCAATTCCCTGGTGAGTACAGACTCAATTTCCCTGAAGTAAAGAAAAACTCCAACAGGTCTTAAAAGAAAGCTTTATATAAAAAGAAAGAAAAATAAGTACAAATGTTCTCTCTGTATTAGATGATACAACACAGGGTCAATTGCTTAAAAGAATATTGAATAAACAGCCTTATTTAAAAAGAATACAAATCAAAGCACTCCAGCACTTATATTTATGCAAATACCAAAGAAAAGAAACCATATAACTTACTATCTGATCTCTTTGTCCTTACACTTGGAAACAGAAGACTAGAAAAAAGAAACTACTTCTCCAAAACTCAGAAAAAAGCAGGCAGGCAGGCAGACAAAAGACAAAGACCTCAGACACAAAATTCCCTCCACCCAAAGTTGAAAAAATCCGGTTTTCTGATTGGTCCTCTGGTCAGGTGCTGCAGGTGAAAGAGACATTAACCCTTAGCTATCTGTTTATGACAGTTGCTCAAATGACAAGGACAAGAAGTTTGAAGTTTATGCTAAAGGTATGTAAAGTCATTGAAGGTACTGGTAAGGGAGTTGCTGGGGTGTTGTTTACCCCTCTGTGGTCAGATATGCAGCTGAGCCTGCATTTCTCTAGCTTTTCTGTACTTCAGGAGTAAGCACCTGCTTCCACACTACTAGGATTCCAAAATACTATCTCCCAGCTAGGGTCTGGTTCAGTACAGAAATCATAGCCATTCACTTCCACAGGAGACTCTTATCTGCCCACTCCAAGGCCTCAAGCACCCACAATGCTCTAACTAGAGTATCAATTGTGCTTAGTCCCAGATATCAGGGCTCATGGTCCTTCCAAATTAATTTCAGATGTCCTCCAGACTCCTTTCTCTATGGTTTGTCTCAGACCCTCACAGTCTGCTTCCCTGGCTCACACAAGCCCATCTCAGTTACCTTGGCTGGAGCAACCCTGCGGGCACTGCTGTTCCTTCATGTCCCATCCTCTCAGAAGAGCTTCCCATCTCCCTTCTGCTTTTTCCCCCAAGTTTTTCTCTCAGTGAGTGACTCAGCTTTTATGCACCAATTCCTCCCCCAGCAACTTTGCTGAGTCACACATCTCTGTTGGAGACTACCACCTCTGGTATGCCTGGCCTTAAAAAGGGGTAGACCCCCCACAACAGGACTGCTGGGCCATTAAATGGCCAGTACTGTGTTACAGGAAAGAAGTAGGTATAACAGCAGGTCAGAAGATACTTGACCAGTGCAATTTAAATAGACTGGAACAGAGTGAAAATGGCTGAATAAATCACAATAAATGGCTGAATAAATCAGGAAAATCACAAAAGGATATTACAGTAATCCAGACAGGAGATCCTGAAGACATAATGAGGATTTTGGCAGCAGAGATACATTCTGAATATATTGGTGTGATGAGTTGGATCACAGATCCCCCTTGGGAGCTGACACCCGATGTGCCAAGACTACTTCTATCCCTGCTTTCCCTGCCAGCTCAGCAGCACGCTGTCCTGCTGAGCCAGACATGCCCATCTGCTCCAACAAAGACCCAGGGTCTCAACTACTTTCCCCAAAGCTGCAGGTTTACCTGAAAGCAGCTAGCAGAAGTGTTCCTATCTTTAATACTCAGATGCCCAATTCACAATGGGGTCTAAACCCAAATAAATCTGTTTTACCCTGTATAAAGCTTATAAAGGGTAAACTCAAATTGTTTGCCCTCTATAATACTGATAGAGAGATTTGCACAGTTGTTTGCTTCCCCAGGTATTAATACATACTCTGAGAGTTAATTAATAAGTAAAAAGTGATTTTATTAAATACAGAAAGTAGGATTTAAGTGGTTCCAAGCAGTAACAGACAGAACAAAATATGTCACCAAGCAAAATAAAAAAAAAAAGCGCAAATCTATGTCTAATCAAACTGAAAAAAGATAATCTAACCCTCAGAGATGCTTCAGTCAGTTTTTTCCTCAGACTGGACACCTTCCAGGCCTGGGCACAATTCTTTCCTCTAGTACAGCTCTTGTTCCAGCTCAGGTGATAGCTAGGGGATCCTTCATGATGGCTCCTCTCCTCTCTTTGTTCTGTTCCATCCCTTTATATATCTTTTGCATAAGGCAGGAATCCTTTGTCCCTCTCTGAGTTCCCCCTCCCCCTTCTCAATGGAAAGACACCAGGTTAAAGATGGATTCCAGTTCAGGTGACATAATCACATGTCATTATAAGACTTCATTGCCCATTTGCAAGCACACAGGAAGACTTACAGGTAAAACAGAGCCATCTGCAGACAACTGTCCTGGTTAATGGGAGCCATCAAGATTCCAAACCACCATTAATGGCCCACACTTTGCATAATTACAATAGGCCCTCAGAGTTATATTTCATATTTTTAGTTTCAGATTCAGTAGTGTTACATTTATACAAATAGGATGATCACACTCAGTAGATTATAAGCTTTGTAATGATACTGCAGGCTGGTGATCCACTTGCCATTGGCCCCCATGTCCCTCCCAGAACCCCAGTGCTTTTATCTCAGGGTTCTGCCTCCTGCAGTACCCCACAGTCTTACTGGGTTTCCCCACCCCAGGGGACCCCCCCACCCCCTATCCCTGCATCGCCTCAGTCATGGCTACTGCCAGTCTCTGTTTAGCCCCCATGCCCTGGGGCAGACTGCAGTCTATCAGCCAATCATCACAGGCAACAAGGAGTTTGAACTGGCTGCCTTTACCCACCCTCAGGCTGTCCCTCTGCAAGCTCAATATCTACGAGTCCTAGAACTAGACCCTGCAGCCTGGGGAGCTGCTGGCCTAGGTCTTCCCAGCTCCTACACCCTTTCCCCAGCCCTGCCTCCCTCCAGGTCCCCTGGGTGAGTTCCCCAGCAGCCAGGCCTATCTCCTTCTCAAGTCAGAGTGAGACTCCTTCCTCTGGCTTCCCTGGCCTTCTTATAAGCCCCAGTTGCTTAGTTTGGAGCATGGCCCCAGCTGCAGCCACTTCCCCCAATCAGCCGGGGTTTTACTCCCTTGCCCAGCCCCAGCCCTTTGCAGGGCTTTTCCAACCCCTTCTGGGCTGGAGTGGGTGTTCACTCCACTACAGAGACCTTACAAGAGACCTTTTGCATGAAGCATATTCCAGTTACATTATATTCACTCATTAGCATATTTTTATAAAACTATATAGACTGCAACGTCACAATTGGATATAAAGAAAAAGCAACAATATTTAGCAAGAGTCTGAATGTGGAAGATAAAAAGAAAAGAGAAAGCTGTCAAAGCCAACGCCACCATGCTGGGGAAGATAGCAGAATTAGCTAACACGTAGGAGAAGGGAAGACTTGAGGAAAAAATTAGAATTTTTGTTTTGCCATGTTGAACTGTAGTTTATAGCAGGATATTCAGAAAAAAAGTTGCCTGGGGTGGACTCTTCATACAAATGGAGAATGACTGAACTAAAAAGGCAGATTTGTAAATTATCAGCATAAATATGGTTGCTGAAGCTGTGGCTGCAGCAGAGCCCACTCTGCAGTAAGGTGTAGAAGAGGAAAGGATGACACCATAAAAGAAAATCCTGTAAGACACCAATGAAAAGTAGCAGAGGGAAGAGATGGAGCCCCCAAGAGATTTCTGAAGCAGAGGTCTGTCGAGAACTTGTCAAGCACTGAGTCATAAAAGGCCAGAGAAGAGAGAAAGAGAAGAGACACTGAACAATGTACTTGGCTGATAATTCTGAGAGAAGCAAAAGAAGGATAAAATGAAGAGGAAGCCCTTGAAAATGGGAAGGAAGATGACACTGGTCACCTTCTGCAGAACTGTCTCTGAGGTCAACATAGTTTCCCCAGCATTGACCAGTATATTCAATCTTGCTCTCTGGAGAAAGCTGCTGCTTTTATTAACCACAAAAAGTTATGTCTATTTATTCAGCCATATTAGACATTTATAGAGATCATAAATATACACAGTATTTTACAACCATAGAGTGAAATACCTTCTCTGCCTCAAAAGGAATGAATGCATTATACAAGACAATATGGCAGAAGGAACAAAATAAGAAGAATTCTTGCAACATGGGGGTTCAAGGAGCAACTTATCAGAGAGGAAAGGTGCCTAGCTCTAGGAGTGGTGTAAATGAAAGCATAGAACAGAGGTGGCCAACCTGTGGCTCCGGAGCCACATGCAGCTCTTCAGAAGTTAATATGCAGCTCCTTGTGTAGGCACCGACTCCGGGGCTGGAGCTACAGGTGCCAACTTTCCAATGTGCTGTGGTGTGCTCACTGCTTAACCCCTGGCTTTGCCCCAGGCTCTACCCCTACTCACCCCTTCCTGCCCCCTCCCCTGAGCCTGCAGTGCCTTCACTCCTCCCCCTCACCCCAGATCCTCCTGCATGCCATGAAACAGCTGATCAGGAGGTGTGGGGAGGGAGTGGGAAGCGCTGATCAGCAGGGCTGCCGGTGAGTAGGAGGTGCTGGGAGTGGGGTGGGGTACTGATGCTGGACTGCTGATGTATTACTGGGGTTCTTTGGCAATATACATTGGTAAATTCTGGCTTCTTCTCAGGCTCAGATTGGCCACCCCGGCATAAAAAGACAGATACAGATGAGCAGAGCATGAGCAGACATGTATCTGGTGGCAAGATTACATAGAGCACTGAAGGTAAAAGATTACAGTCAAACTTGACATGGTAAGAAACAAGAAGCATAGAAGGTTTCCAAGATGATGTAGTGGTATGATATGGTATCTATTCTGTAATTCTGGGGCAGGGGAATATAAATGCCCATACCTATCTAGTGCTTTCATTCCTAAGCGCTTCAACTACATACATTCTGTAGCACTGAAGTACCACACCTTGTTGATGGAGGGCCACAGCTACGTGAAAAATCAGCACTCAGAATGCTACCAAAAAAGGTGGAGTGAGGGAGGGGGGGCATGGAATATTGTCCATACTCCTCTTACAAAGACTTAGGCTCTTTGGTACCTACATAGAATGCTCTGTTTAAGATCTAATTTAAAAAAAAAAAGACATAATAAGCTATTTAGTATTCTGTTTATCTACCAGAAAAAGTGGAACAGAGCTGATCCTGCAGGCCCATGATTCTCAGGAATTTAGATATTTCAATTCTGATTCTTACAGAAAGCAGCATCCTCTCTAATAGGGTAAGAGCCAGGATACAGGAACCAACATGTTATTCTCAAACTTCACATACAGTGACAGATCCTGAAAAAATCTTATGCCATATATGCCATCATATGCCAGCAATGCCCCTCTGCTATGTACATCGGCCAAACTGGACAGTCTCTACGGAAAAGGATAAATGGACACAAATCAGACATTAGGAATGGCAATATACAAAAACCTGCAGGAGAGCACTTCAACCTCCCTGGCCACACTATAGCAGACCTTAAAGTGGCCATCCTGCAGCAAAAAAACTTCAGGACCAGACTTCAAAGAGAAACTGCTGAGCTTCAGTTCATCTGCAAATTTGACACCATCAGCTCAGGATTAAACAAAGACTGTGAATGGCTTGCCAACTACAAAACTAGTTTCTCCTCCCTTGGTTTTCACACCTCAAATGCTAGAACAGGGCCTCATCCTCCCTGATTGAACTAACCTCGTTATCTCCAGCTTGCTTGCATATATATACCTGCCCCTGGAAATTTCCACTACATGCATCTGACGAAGTGGGTATTCACCCACGAAAGCTCATGCTCCAATACGTCTGTTAGTCTATAAGGTGCCACAGGATTCTTTGCTGCTTTTACCGATCCAGACTAACACGGCTATCCCTCTGATACCTGAAAAAATCTTAACTCCTGTAATTGCCCCAGGGCCGTTCAATGCACTTCAGAATCCACAGCTTTTCTCCAGTTATACAAATCAATGGGAAGCAAACACAATAATTGAAATACACATCTCAGAATGAATTGCAGCATAGAACATAAACAAAAGCCTTCATGGAAGCTCATGGGAATAAGCCACTAATGGAGGAAACAATCAGTACTGGACACCATGGTAGAGTTTACACTAAAATAAACGTGATTAGGGCTAACATTGCATGACCAACCTAGGAGAACAGGAACAAGCAAATGCCACTGTTTCATTTGTGCCACATCTACAGAGTCAAATTCTTCTCAGTTTCACCCATACTACTCCTTAACTGAAATGGAGCAGAGTTGGTACAACTCCATAAAAAACTTACCCCACAGTAATAAAGAAAAATACTGAAATTCCAAAGTAACTGGACACATCCTATCTTTGCTTTGGAAGCTGAGAGTTATCCCAAACCTGGTACAATGAACGGTACTAGTCCATTCACCACCATTATGTATCATTTTACATACACACATACACACACACACACCTGCACTTAGCCTCTAAAATAGAAGTCTGAAAAATTAAATGCAATATCTGTTTAGTCAGCTGTTATTTCAGGGAGGTATTTTTCAAATATGGTGTTCATTTGCTCTTCTATTTGTCACAAATGTATCTGTTAAACTAATCTGCACTGAATTTCTTTTTGAAGTCATCCTGGAAATGGTCATGCTTTTGTAGCACTAGCTAGGTGGCAGCAATAAGGATGCAACAATTAGGGGCTAACTTCTATAAGACATCTCTTCAGTCTGTGCTGTGTAGTGACTCATGAGTGGCAGACGTATTATTATGCTATTACAATGTCATAGTGGTTCAATAGTGCAAGATGTATGTGATGCACGACCACATTCCAGACCATGTCTTCAAACCAAGTTCTAACAGAAAGTGCAAAATAAGTTCTCTTAAATAACAAAAGAAATAACTTTTGAAAATGATTTTTTCTGGTTTCAACTTTCAAATCTTCATTCTTTTCTTGGGACCAGAAAAGCATCAAATCCCTTTGTATTACAGCCTAAAGTTCCGTTGAACTCCTGAGCACACCCGCATAGTGTTACCAATTTTTGTGACTGTATTTCAAGTAATGCTCCAGCTGCTGGAAGCATGAGATTAAAAAAACCACAACTTTCATTTTAAGAAATAAGTTTCTAACCCTAATGGGTTGCGGAGGAAAGCTCAGTAACATATACCCCTAGGGTACACTTGGCTTGTCTACACTGCAATTAAAAACCCATGACTGGCCTGTGTCAGCTGACTCAGGCTTGTGGAGCACGGGTTAAGGGGCTGTTTAATTGCAGTGTAGACTTTCTGGCTCAGGCTGGAGCCTGGGCTCTAGGACCTTGCAAGGTGGGAGGGTTCCAGAGCATGGATTGTAACCTGGAGACCAATTAAACAGCCCTGCAAGCCTGAGTCAGCTGGCATGGGCCAGCTGCTGGTGTCTAATTGCTGGATAGTATACCTTAAAGGTGCAAAGTTACTAGCTGCGAGGCAGAGCATGAAGCAGAAGATATGATTTTCCTTGATTTAAGTAAGGCTTTTAACACAGTCCTACATGGCATTCCCATAAGCAAGCTAGGAAAATGTGATCTAGATGAAATTACTATAAGGTGAGCACAAAACTAGTTGAAAGACTGCTCAGAGTAGTTATCAATGGTACACTATCAAACAGGGATGGCACATCTAGTGAGGACCAACATGAATCTGTCCTGGGTTTAATACTATTCAATATTTTCATTAACGATATGGAAAATGAATCGGAGAGTATGCTTATACAATTTGCAGATGACACCAAACTGGAGGGGTTGCAAGCACTTTGGAGAACAGGATGAGAATTCAAGGTGACATTTACAAATTGGAGAACTGTCCTGAAATCAACAAGATGAAATTCAAGAAAGACAAATGCAAAGTACTTCACTTAGGAAGGAAAAAAATCAAATGCACAACTACAAAATGGGAAGCAACTGTCTAGGTAGTGGTACTGCTGAAAAGAATCTGGGGAACATAGTGGATCACAAATTGAATATGAGTCAATTTAATTTTGTTGCAAAAAAGGCTAATATTCTGGGGTGTATTAACTGGAGCATTGGATAGAAGACACTGGAGGTAATTCTTGCAATCTGCTTGTCATTGGTGAGGCCTCTGCTGAAGTACTGTATTCAGTTTTGGGCACCACACATTAGGAAGGATGTAGAGAAATTGGTGAGAATGCACAGGTCAGCAACAAAAATGATAAAAGGTGTAGAAAACCTGACCTCTGAGGAAAGCTTAAAATAACTGGGCATGTTTAGGTTTGAGAAAAGAAGACAGAGGGAAGACCTCATAACTGTCTTCAAATATATTAAGGGCTGCTGTAAAGATGATTGTGATCAATTGTTCTACGTAGAATCATAGAATCACTGAAGGTAGGCAAGAAGTAATGAGCTTAATGTGCAGCAAGGGAGATTTAGGTTAGACATAGAGGGAAAACTTTCACACTATCAGGGTGGTATAGCCCTAGAATAGCATTCTAAGGAAGGTTGTGGAGTCCACATCACTGGAGGTTTTTAAGACTAGATGGACAAACATTGATCAGGAATGGTCTAAGTTTACTTGGTCCTGTCACAGTGCAGCAGGGGGCTGGACTTGATGACTTCTTGAGGTCCCTTCCAGCCCTACATTTCTATGAAAGACCAGAACACAAATTAAGGAAAAAATAAAATTTTAAGTCCTCATGGAATGAAACCTTGGCCCCCCTGAAGTCAATGACAAAACTCATTGACTTCAGTGTGGCCAGAATTTCATACCATTAATTTATTAATATTGAATTTATTAAACTGAAAGGGTTTGACATTGCCAAAAAAAATCTTTATTCATGCTAATTAACTTATGCCCATGTTTAAGCGTTGGTAGGATTCATCCTTACAGAAGGATTCATCCAGTGCATGGGGCCAACATATGAATCATCACACCACTTAATCCTTCTTGATAGCTTAAGACTTGAGTGGTGCATAGACCTCATTCAATCCTTGCACACCAGAGGTAAATTTCATTCAAATTAAGGAGTAACTTTTTCTTCTGTGGGTTCCAGTTCTGAAAAAGACAAACACCTGCCAAGTCTGCCCATTGTTATGCAGCATAGTTATCTATAAGAACATACCTGAAAGAGCTTGTGTTTTGTTTTCCAAAAGTTGTCTATTAATGCCTAGTTTAAAGTCTATACATTTATTTTTTTTTCTAGTTGCTAGAAAACTCAGGATTGTAGAGTTGGGCTTGAACTGTTGGCTTTTAAGTTTTATTTCCATTTTACTTAAAACTTGGAGAGTTGAGCTTTATTTTTGTTTTCAATTTTTCCCCCTTTTTTTGTATAAGATAACTGACAATTGATGGACAAGAAAGTGTTTATTTACTGGGTTGTGTTGCTTTTACCTTTTAAAAAAGTCCTCGTCAGTTTAGAGTTGAGATTCTATCACTCAGTCTCAAGAAGATAATCCTTCTTGAATATTAAAAGCATAAAAAGTCAACAAGCACTCCATCAGCCAAGTCCATTATTCATTTTTGCTTAACTTTTTTAATAAAAACAATGTAGAATCTATCTATGACCTGAGTACAACACATTTTCAACTGAAATCATCCCAAAAAATCTCTGAATTTTACTACAGAAATTAAATATAAGTAACACATAAGCTTCAGTTGTTTATTTATGGGATTCACTATAGAAATGTTACATTTTGATCATTAAGCAGTCAGTAAACTCAAAGTCAAGGTTGTTGCTGGATTAGATTAGTTTAAAGGAAGGAGCCTACTGACAATATTCAATTTTTCATTAATTCATATCTCACCCCCTTTTCTTCTCATTTTTTGGAGAAAAGTATCCATTATATTATGAATAAGGCTATGATTTGGTCATGGAGGTCACGGAATCTGTGACTTCCACAGACCTCAATGACTTCAGCCCTCAGTGGCTGGGAGCCGCAGGGAACTCCCACTTCCCATGGTGGCTGGGAGCTGCAGGGGACTCCCTGCTGCCTGGAGTGGCAGAATTCCCCCACAGCTCCCCAGCCACAACGGGTGGGAGGGATCCTTCGCAGTTCCCCAGGCATCACAAGTGGCAGGGGAATCCTCACAGCTCCCCACCTGGGGGGAATTCCCCCAGAGTTCCCCAATCCCCAGGCAGTGGGGGAATCCCCCACAGCTCCCCAGCCACCGCAGGTAAGGGTCCTTCCCAGCTCTCAGCCACGGGGCAGGAGCCATAGTTCCCAGTCACAGCAGGACAGGGTGCTTGACCCTTCTCCCTCCCCATTTTGTCATGGACATTTTTAATAAAAGTCAGGGACAGATCATGGCTTCCGTGAATTTTTGTTAATTGCCTGTGACCTGTCCATGACTTCTACTAAAAATGTCCATGAAAAAATCATACCCTTAATTATGAATAGTCATCAGTTTGTTTCACAGACATAAATTTACCTTATAGATGTAATTCCTCAGTCTGATCTTCAACGTTCAATTATCTTTTAAAAAAAAAACACTTTAATGTAAAACGCTGGCTTACTGCAGTTGTCTTAGATAAGCTGATGTTTCACCTATCTGTAGATAGCTTCAAAGCTGAAAGGAAACTCTTTAGCAATTCATTACCCCGTTGCTGAGCTTTACTTTATATTCACAGGTTTGGTGCTACACCACTGTAGAGTTATGTTAGTGTGATTAATGTGCACAAGCCTTGTCAAGTAGTGTCAGGCTAAGTACTGTTAGGCCTCAAACTTCCGGAAGTTGTAAGAAGCGAGTACAGTAGAATCCTGCAAGCATAAGCATAATATATCTAGGAAGCTTTGTAGACTAAAGAGGAAACTCTGTAAAGGTAGATACAGACTTGTGGTTACTATGCTCTGCAACCAAATACCTCTTTAAGCTGATTTGAGCATTTTTGAGACTAGAAAATTAACCACTATTAGCCACATAGAGAAGAGATGAGCTGAGCACAGGTGCACAGTTCATAAGTTTGAAACAACCGCAAATATCACCCTAGAACATTTGGCCACCTTGATTGGTTGACTTGTTTTTAAGCAAATACAGTATAAATAAGATACAGAGGCACAAGTGTGTGTGTGTGTGTGTGTGTGTGTGTGTGTGTGTGTGTGTGTGTTTTGACCTACAAGAAATCACTCTTTGGCAGGCTCACATACATCCCCTGAACCAAAGGGACTTGTGCTTCACTGACTATCTGTGCCTGGTCAGTGCAGGAGATGATCAACTGAAGGTAATGTATCTTTGGACGAAGGCAGGGTCAGATTTTAAACTAAAAAGGTCTGGTTATGCTCAAGCTGGTTAATCTTAAATCTGTATTAATGCTCTAGTTTAAGTTTATTAGTAAATTGTTTAAGCTTTATAAAATAGTACTAGCAATAGTTAAGCAATATATAATAACTGTATATGTTTTGTGCCTTGCTGAAAACAGGTACAGCGTTGGTAAAGTTAGTAGTTCATAGATCATAGTAGCTTTCCAAGCAGCTTTGCAAGTTATCATAAAAGTCAATACAAGTTTATAAGTTAATTAGATAAAGTTATAGATAGGTTAAGGTTAGTAAAATATAGTAAATCAATGTATTAGTATTGCATGTAGAATTGTATTAGTTGGAAGTGGTTACAGTACATGTAAAGTTGCTAGGCAATCAAAAATAGTATCGTTGCATGTTCTTGTAACTGTTTTCAATATTATTTGCCTTTTATATATGTATTTATAAAAATAGGTAGTTAATGCATTAGATTATTTGTACTTGTGCTTGCCTCCAGTATAACTTGCCATTTGTATTAATCCTCACCCAGTGCTGGTCTTTAATTCTGTTTCTCTTATTCTGTCTGTGTTGCCTCTATAGTCGTAAGTCATTAAAAGCCTTTCTTGAGGAATAATTAATTGTTCAGCTTTTCTTTTGCAGACACTACTCAACCTCATTACATCTGTGTTGGGTGGTGGGAAGTAGTGATCACCCAGAGTTCCATTAGGGTACTGATGTGTGCCTCCCTTTTCCATTACTCTCCACAGTTAGCATAACAGTGGTGGTAAGGGTGGCCAATAGAGAGGTTTTACCACTATGCTCGTCTATGCTTTTTCAAAATATCACTCTACATTTAAAATACACACTACTGAAAGGATTCTATACTCACTTCCCTGACTTCCCTCTTCCCACCCCCACTCCCCTACTCACACACAAGCACCTTTATCCCCAAAAAACCCAAAGTGCTTTACGAACTAGAGCTTGAACTCAGCAAAGCTTTTAAGTGTATGCTGAAGTCCCCTTCACGTCAATGGGAAGTTAAGAACATATGTTGCTGAAGCAGGGCCTATACAAAATCCCACTTGTCCCCAAGGAAAGCAACAGGGACTCCACGTTGTATTATTTGAATTACAGTGAAGACCAGAAACCACCTGCAGGGCATGGGGAACTATAAAGACTCAAGTATAATTAGACCATCAAGTCACTTTGAGGGGGCATCAAAATACAGCAGCCATTTCCCACATGCATTAAACATATTAATGTACAAAAACAAAACATTAACTGGTCTCTTTTAAGCACATTGAGAAGCACAAATAAATAGATATGGCTAGATTAAATCCTGATAGCTAGTATTATAGTTCATTAAATGTCTTAGCACATGAATTCAATATGTATCAAATAGGTTTTCATACCATCTGTATTAGTCCAATATTTCACTATACATATATAGTTATTCATTTGCATGCTGTCTCAACTCTAGACATATTACATACAGAAAACAGAAATATTTAAAAACTTTGAAATGTGTGACTACTTCAGTTTCTCCCTTAAACAAACAAACCAGTCTCCTGCAGTAAACTCCATATTCTATTCTTCAGCTTGATTTCAAACAGTATCAAAGGCATGCTAATATTGTGGGGATTAGTACATTTAATTATTTATGTGCCACTGATTTAATTGAGAGCTTCCATAGCAAAAACATGCAAAATCCCCAAATAACAAAGTCCCATTAATAGGCAAATAAACTTGTTCTCCTTAAAAAACATTAGAATTTTCTGATAGGATTTGCATTAAAATAAAGTAAGAATGGTTGTTGCAAGGGTGCTCCATATCTGTCTACATGTAAAGAGCAGCAATAAAAAATGTCTTGTCCTTGGTATATGGCTTCCTCTGGTGCTTTTATTTAGTTAGTTAGTTAAGTTTTTACTCTTTACTTAAGCATAGGTACCATATCACGGTACTATCTAATACATCCTCTACTGGAAACAATAGCCTCCCTATGTTATGGGATGGACTTTATAGGCAGCACAGGTAGCGACACCTGTAGTTAAGACAATTCTGCCCATTACAGGACTCTCTTAATTTGCTTATGTCTTTGCCAAACTTTAACCATTTGAGATGAAGTTTTCCACTCTGGGTGTCTGCCTGAGGCATTTTATTTTTTTAATCACATTTCAGCTAAAAGAACAAGAGTACTTGTGGCACCCTAGAGACTAACAAATTTATCTGAGCATAAACTTTCGTGGGCTACAGCCCCACTTCATCGGATGCATGTAGTGGAAAATACAGTAGGAAGATAGTGGTGGTATAGCGTGTATGGTAACACCCATACAGTAGTGGTGTTACCATACACGCTATAAGGATAGTGATCAGTTAAGGTGAGCTATTATCTGTAGGAGAGAAAAAGAACTGTTTGTAGTGGTAATGAAAAAGGCCCATTTCCAGCAATTGACAAGAAAATGTAAGGAACTGGAGCGGGGTGGTGGGGGAATAAGCATAGGGAAATAGTTTTATTTTCTGTAATGGACCATCCACTCCCAGTCTTTATTCAAGCCTAGTTTGATGGTGTCCAATTTGCAAATGAATTCCAATTCAGCAGTCTCTCATTGAAGTCTGTTTTTGAAGGTTTTTTGTTGTAATATTGTGACTTTTAGGTCTGTAATCGAGTGATCAGGGAGATTGAAGTGTTCTCCAGCTGGTTTTTGAATTGTTATAATTCTTGACTTCCATTTATTCTTTTACTTAGAGACTGTCCGGTTTGGCCAATGTACATGGCAGAAGGGCATTGCTGGCACATGATGGCATATATCACATTGGTAGATATGCAGATGAACGAGCCCCTGATGGTGTGGCTGATGTGATTAGGTCCTATGATGGTGTCCCCTGAATAAATATATGGACAGAGTTGGCAACGGGCTTTGTTGCAAGGATAGGTTCCTGGGTTAGTGTTTTTGTTGTGTGGTGTGTGGTTGCTGGTGAGTATTTGCTTCAGGTTGGGGGGCTGTCTGTAAGCGAGGACTGGCCTGTCTTCCAAGATCTGTGAGAGTGATGGATCGTCCTTCAGGATAGGTTGTAGATCCTTGATGATGTGCTGGAGAGGTTTTAGTTGGGGGCTGAAGGTGATGACTAGTGGTGTTCTGTTAATTTCTTTTTTGGGCCTGTCCTGTAGTAGGTGACTTCTGGGTACTCTTCTGGCTCTGTCAATCTGTTTCTTCACTTCAGCAGGTGGCTACTGTAGTTGTAAGAGCGCTTGATAGAGATCTTGTAGGTGTTTGTCTCTGTCTGAGGGGTTGGAGCAAATGCAGTTGTATCGTAGAGCTTGGCTGTAGACAATGGATCGAGTGGTGTGGTCTGGATGAAAGCTGGAGGCATGTAGGTAAGTATAGCGGTCAGTAGGTTTCCAGTATAGGGTGGTATTTATGTGCCCATCATTTACTAGTACTGTAGTGTCCAGGAAGTTCTTGTGTGGACTGGTCCAGGCTGAGGTTGATGGTGGGGTGGAAATTGTTGAAATCCAGGTGGAATTCCTCAAGGGCTTCTTTTCCATGGGTCCCAATGATGAAGATGTCATCAATGTAGCACAAGTAGAGTAAAGGTGTTAGGAGACAAGAGCTGAGGAAGTGTTGTTCTAAGTCAGCCATAAAAATATTGGGATACTCTGGGGCCATGCGGGTACCCATAGCAGTGCCACTGATTTGAAGGTATATGTTGTCCCCAAATGTGAAATAGTTTTGAGTGAGGACAAAGTTACAAAGTTTAGCCACCAGGTTTGCCATGACGTTATCGGGGATACTGTTCCTGACGGCTTGTAGTCCATCTTTGTGTGGAATGTTGGTGTAGAGGGCTTCTACATCCATTGTGGCTAGGATGGTTTGAATTGGAATTAATTTTCAAATTGGACACCATCAAACTAGGCTTGAATAAAGACTGGGAATGGATGGGATATTACACAAAGTAAAACTATTTCCCCATGTTTATTCCGCCCCCACACATCCCGCCCCAGTTCCTTACATCTCCCTGTCAATTGCTGGAAATGGACCATTTTCATTACCACTACCTTCCCTCTTATCCCATGACAGCTTACTTGGCTTAAGAGCCTTTGGTGACAGACCTTGTCAAAGGTTTTCTGAAAATCTAAGTACACTTTATCCACTGGATCGCCCTTGTCCACATGCTTGTAGAACATACCACCAGTTTGGGGCATCTGCCCTTGTTTTCTGACAGTCTGCCTTGAGGAAGGCACTTTCAGTTTGAGGCATTTTAGATAGTGTGCCTGCTCTAACTCATCAGAAGCAGTACATAGAACAGGATTGGGAGACACAATTAAGGGGGTCTACGCCCTTTGAGCACTTCAGAGCTCTACTCCATTGGGACTGAGGGAAAAGCCAGAGTGTCAAGAATTCAGAGGTCAAGGAGCACAATCAGCAATATGTATCCAATGGACATTCTTTCTGAAGAACTCTAGCGGTGGGGTTAACCACAGCTGAGTCTCTGGAAGTAACAGTAAAAAGCTACATTACAACTCCAAGTGTGGTTTCTCTTCCCCCTCGATCCCATAGTAATTGACAAGCCTCTGTGGGACATCCATCTGCCAGCTCATTCTGCATTTGGTTGCTAATTAACACTGATCTGTATTTTTCCTGAGGAGCACCAAGTGTTCGGATGGACCACAGACAACTGAGTTTGCAACATCCAGCAAGCTACCAGAATTGCAGCATGTGACATTTATTTCTGAAACACCAAAAACTATTTTAATAAATTATTTACACATTAGAAAGTAACATTGAAGCAATCCACCCGCCTGAGTCATTGACACTCAAAAAACAGTGTCTCAATGCATCTTAAAACACAGATCGCTTCATAGTAAGTGTATTTATTGTTCATTAAGTGCAATTACTCAAAACTGAATCAATGCATAGCAGTTAACATGATTTAATATGGTGCCTATGGTGTATATTTCAGGAGTAAGTCTTCCTCAAGTCAAATTGCTAAGGTAAGGAATTACTGGGGAGAGACCTGATTTTAGATTTGTGCATACACACTAATTTTAAAACACTGTACAGAAATTTGAAAGGGGATAACATTCCCTGGACAAGCACTGTAATCACTATTTAACCCCTTGCACCCACAGAGTATATGAAACAAACCTAAAAGATGCATCTTATGTTTAGTGAAGAACACTTCTAAATTCATGGTGGAGCTATGAAAAATACATATGAATGTGCTTATGAGAAGAGTGGAACTAAAGGCCAACCGCTCACTATCACATATAGCCTTTATTTGACGTGCAAAGAGGACTGCAATCTGACAGTAACATTTTTACCATTTACCTCTCACATTACAGCTGCTGTCAAAAGCATGGATTCATGGAGGGCCATTTTCTAGTCTCATTAGAAGTTCAGTCATAAGAATGAGGTGCAGACTCTTAATGTCTGATATTTGGAGAAAAGCAGCACAGTCTACAGCGCTACTTTGATCTTTTCATTATTCTGTAATTTGGTTGACAATTCATGTTCTCCCTTGTTTACAGTTTCACTAACCTGGGAGGAAGAGCAGCAGTGTAAAAAGGTCAGAGCAGTACGAGGAAAGTCTGACAGAATATGCTAGGCATTCAAATCCAGATATAATCAATGCCATAAAAATATCAAACTAACTACCCAGAAAATGGCATCATAATACATTCTCAATACACAAATATTGGGAAATAAACCAAACTAGCCCCCCACGCACCTAGTGGTTTACAGTGGAAACTAAATTCTTTGAGTGTAGAGATACACAGTGGGTACACTTAATTATTCCATTTCCAGAGATTATAGTGAAATGAAGATTCTATTTTGGCTATATATATATATATATATATATATATATATATATATATATATATAAAATAGTACATATTTATTGTGTGACATCCCAAATTAGGGATTGTTTTTCTAGTCTAGGCTTGGACATTCAAGGCTTTAAATCAGCAAGGTACTTTAAGCATTTGTAGTCCCCCTGAACATGCTGCTTAAAGTTACACATGTGCAGAAGTCTCTTGCTAAATCATCACCAAAAGTGCACATAAGTCAATGGCAATGACTCAGACCTTCAGATTTTTGTAAAAAGGGTCATGCCCTTATGTATGTAAATATGGGAACACAACCACTGGGGCAACAAAATTAGAAAATGGTTTTTAAAATGTTGAAAATAATGTACACCAAAATAATTGTTGAGAATCAAATCATATTGCTGAATATTCTTTTATTCAGTTTCACGGAGACAACTTATATACAAATTTATCCAGTTCCCCACAAGCAACATTTGAACACCTTTACTTGTGCTGAAAATTTTATTACCATAGAAATCTAATGTTAAAGTCACTCTATTCCTGCTCTTATTTTTATACTAATGAAAAGACAAAGGTTGGTCAAAAATTCTGCCAAAACTATATTGGCCAAAAACATTTCTATTTTCCAGTGAAAAGCTGAAATTGTCCTCTTCCTGAAGGGGGAAAAGAAGCACCAAACATTTTCCAAACAGCTCTACAAGTACCTTTGAACCTTGATTGGTTTTCTTCGATTGCTTTCCTCTGTTATAATTGTGTTTTTATTGTGCTGTGTATGCACTGCACTCTTAAACATTTTCATGCTCTAAAACAAAACCAAAAATTACTCTTAGTTACTAAAAATCCAAACAAGGGACCAGATTCTGCCCACACACCAGAATAAATCCAGAGAAACTTAGTTGACATCAGACCTTGAATTCACACTGATGTAACAGAAGAATTTGACTCTATGTTTGCATGTTATACCCAAGTAAATTGAGAAATAATTGAAAAATGAGTGCTACTGTCCACTTTCCTCTTTACAATTGTTCTTGCTGTTAAAATATCAGTTATGAGAACAAGGCCAGTACAAGGAAGTTTTGTGCCCTAGGCGAAACTTCCACCTTGCACCCCCCACCCAGCTACCCCCCCCGCGACAGCTAACTCAGCCCCCCACTCGGGGAGCCCCCTCCCCACAGCACCTACCCCCACCACCACCACAGCAGCTAATCCCTTTCCACTCTGTCCCCCCACAGCAGCTAATCCTGCCTGGGGAGACCTCCCCTGTCCCTGTCATGGCAGCTAACCCTGCTGGGGAAACCTCCCCCCTCCCCTGCCACGGCAGCTAACCCTGCCTGGGTTTTGCCCCATCCAGCTCACCTCGGCTCCACCTCCTCCACTGAGCACGCTGGCACCGTTCTAATTCTCCTGCCCGCCCAGGCTTGCAGCGGCGATTGGAGGAGACTTAGAGCAGGGGCTGCGTGCTCAGTGGAGGAGGCAGAGTGGAGGTGAGCTGGGGCAGGGAGCTGTTCCCCTGTGCGCCTCCCTCCCTCCTGGTTACTGCAGGCAGCCCTCCCCGCACGCTCCTCCACCAGCTCACCTCCACTCCACCTCCTCGCCTGAAGGGACTTTTAGGCGCCCCCAATCACTAGGCGCCCTAGATGGTGGCCTAGTTTGCCTAAACGGTTGCACCGGCCCTGTATGAGAAGTCCTAACAATTATGTTTAGTTCAGGAGGGACTTCAGTGAAAAGCTTGGTTGCTATAATAAAACCCTTTTATGACTCCTAATTCAAACTAGCTCTGATGAGATAGAAAAAAAAATCCTAAAGCTTAAATGTTTTGTCTCAAAGATCCAATCTGTCCATCTTTAATCTACATTATATTGTGCCATCCACCCTCTGAGTGAAATAAATATTGGGTGGGTAAAACCTACAACTATCTGCATCTGAACACAGCTCAAAAAACATTCTTTTTGTAGGGTGCTGGTTTGTCCTTTGCCTACAAAGTCCCCATTGAAGTTAGGCTAATTTAAAGAGCTGAATCCAGGGTCACACCCAAAATCTTTTCCAGATAGTTTTATTTCTCAAACAGAGGCATAATAAATAATAATAATAATTAATAAAATCACTAACAGTTCCTCAGCCCACCCTGAGCACTAAATATTCTGTTGTCCCCTCCCTCCCCCAAAAGGTGCTAAACAAGGATGAAATTTTGTCAAATTTGATCAAACAGGCTTATGCTAGTTAATCTGATCACCCAGTTCACATCTGTCTCCATGCTGAGACAAACATGTACTAACAGGGAAACTTGTTATTTTTGTAGTATTCCCTTCAGAAAGGAAAACAAAAGTCAGAGCACACTGTGCTCTTCACACTAACACATGATGCCTTACCAATAGCACATTTGTCACTAGAGAACAAAGGGAGATGTCTTATATTGAAAACTGCAGTGCAAAAACTTATTCCTCATTTACATATCTTTATGTATCACCACATCAGCACTAGACTTGAGTCTCCACACATCCCCAGATCTCCATTACATTGTTGGAATTAGTGGTGGGAAAACTGGTTTAGTGTAAATAAAAATTCCCCAAATCTTTCCCCATCCATAAAACTGAAGTTAAGTCTTGAGGTCTGGGACACTGGGGCTTATTGATGGCATCTTAGGGAAGTTATTCCTGATTTAAATCAGTAGAAGTGAGTGGAGTACCAAGCCCAAAGAGTCTTGCTATAAGAAAAGTTACTTACTCCACAAAACTTGCTGCTTTTGTCAAAATAGAGAGGAAATTTTCCTCACTGTTAATGATATAAGTAGTCAGGGGAGTCTAATGAAAGTGCTCACGTTATCAGGAACCCCCACCATAGAGTTTTTGTGGATTTTCTTTGACATTTCCCACAAGTACTCTAGACAAATCATCATAAAGTACTTTTACAAGCAAAAAAGAGATTCTATTCAGATCTTATTTAAATCAGTGCAATTAAAAGTGATTCAAAAATATTAATGTTATGTTCAAACTAGGTCCAGTTCATTGTTTTTGGTGCTCATTCTAGTTGTCTTGCTATGCAGCAGAGAATCATAATCACATACTGAACAACTTTAACTGATTTAAGTGTGTAATTGTGTAGTGCAATCTTAAGCATTCCTGAAATTGACAACCTGTTGAAGCGATGACAGTATTTGGGCCTCCTCATATCAATCTTGCATTACTTCTAGTATTGTTGTTAAACAGGAGTCAGTCTTCTGCATCTTAAGCCAACCATGTTCCATTCAGACCAGAGTTCACCACAGATGACATTGTTACTGGATGGCATCTGTAATGCTCAAACTACTTACTGGAATGCTTTATCCTACTATTTTTTAATGTCCTCAACTCTTTCCAAACTCATGCAATTCCATATTAACCCAGGTGGAAAGCTGGTTGCAGTACATTCGATATCACAGGCTTGCATATTGTTACAATCCAGAAATTCCATTAGAAACAATGGGAAGTGAGATGACCTGAAATGAAATTAGTGCAGAATTAAAGATTGCACACATCAGAAAAATGTGTCAAATGCTGATCACAGTGGGCCCTCTGCTAAAGGACACCTCACCTTTCCTATTGTGAAAGCCCTATCTAACATATAGTTCTTGTGTTAAAATCTGTTAGTTTTTAAGGTGCCACCGGATTCCTCGATGACTTCATCTTGTAATAGACAATACTTTAGCTCTCTGGTAAAAGGGAAAAGCCTCTTCATGAGGGCGGGCGGGGACGGGGTTCAGGACTTGGTAAATTGGTATTGTTCTGCTGCCTTAGGACCAAAATTCTTTATCATACCACAATAGATGTGCACTGGTAGATCAAACATGCAAGAGCTGAATGCTTCTACAGTCTGTGCTTTGTACATCATGACTTCAGCTTGGGGATAACGTTACACGACTTCTTTTGATATTCAGAGAGACAAAGATAAAAAGACTGCAAACATATGACATGTGAAGAAAAAATGTGCAGGAATGTCTTAGGCCTGGTCTACACTACACTGTTAGGTCGACATAAGACATCTTACTGCCCTTCTTCAGGTCAATGAAAGTGTTCCTGGAGAGAATGTTCTCCACCAACAGAAGGAGGGTAGTGTGGACATCCGCCATCACGGTAACTACTGAGGTGACTGTAAATTGACCTATGTTAGGCTGACTTAAGGCTGTAGTGTAAACATGCCCTTAATGTTCCCCTAATCAAGTCAAATGGTTAAATTCAAGAGTTACTCAGGCAGCTCCTTTTCATGGATATTTATTACGTCATATGTTGAAACATTGTTTCAAAGCATTTTCAGTTTCCCTAGTAGTACAGGGCAATGCTCCGTTAAAAGGAGCACCCTTTTGTTGTAGAGAAGACTTAGTTTCATTTCCTGCACAGGCTTTTTCATTGTATCTATCTTTATCCCTGTTTCTGGCATGTTCTACCTGGTAATCTGGAATCCTGAGCTCCAACTCGTGCAATAGTCCTTTACCATGAAGTGTGTTACTGATGGGACTAAATTAAGGATACAGGCTGTGTATCTATGAATACAGATATTTATTCTAGCATATAAACAAATAACAGCACGAGTTATGACAGAATGAAAGAAAGGAGTGACAGTTCAAAATGCAAGTTTGTCATATCAGATCAGTGACAAGCCAACTAAAGATGAGCCCAGTTAAATCAGAAATTCAGGTAAAGTACTGTACAGTGATGTTCATCTAGGCACCTCCTAGTGCATGAATGACAAACTCTTTATAGCAAAACAGAATTTAGGCAAAGCTTTTGAGAATAGTAGAACAGTTTTTAGATGAATGATAAATGCAGAAAAAGCAATATTTTGAGTAGACTATAGTAATATTTAATTAATCTTTTCATTAGAGCTGGTCAAAAAAACAGTTCCTACAGTCTGCCTGACCAGTTCTATACAAGAAACTGGGAGCATGAGTTTTCCTAATGGAAAATTTTGGATGAACACAAAAATATTTTCATTTGGAAATGCTGCCATTGGGACTCACGAGAGTTGTAGTTTGTGTGCCTCATGCTCCCATCTACATCTCTCTTGACACACCACACTTCCCCCACCCCCCGCCTTCTTAGAGATGGGAGGCAGTGCATTATGGGGGTCACTGCCATAGGGCACCATCAGAGAAGTAGTCCAACTGGAAAGACTAGCCCACAGAAAAGAAGGGCGACATTAACATTCCAAGTTAGAAATGTTGGAAAGAAAGGAAGCATTGTGACACAACAAGAAAAATAAAATTCTCCTCAGAAAACAAGTTTTATGCAAATCTTTATTTAGCCAAAAAAAAAAGTTAAGTCAAAAATATGAAAAATTTGACCTGCCCTAATTTTTATATACTAAAAAATTCACTGATAATAAAGCTGCCTGAAACAGTTGGGCATTTTCAGCTTTATATTCCTCATGAACAGAGGTGAAAGTAAGCCAGTACAGTCCGGTACGGCATACCAGCAAGAGCCAGTATGCTGTGCTAGACCACAGCGGCTTCTGTGATGGGGATTTAAAGGGCTCTGGGCTGCCCGTGGCTGCAGGCAGCCCAGAGCCCTTTAAATCCTGCCCACAGCTCTGGTGGCTGGGCTTGGGCCGGGATTTAAAGGGCTCAGAGCTCCCCACCACTCCGGGCAGCCCAGAGCCCTTTAAATCCCACCCGCGGCTCTGGCGGCCAGGCTGGAGCCAGGATTTAAAGGGCTCAGAGCTCCTGCCACTGTGGGCAGCCCAGCACCCTTTAAATCCTGCCCGCGGCTCCAGCGGCCAGGCTCGGGGCCAGGATTTAAAGGGCTCAGAACTCCCGCTGCTGCAGGGAGCCCAGAGCTCTTTAAATCCCACTTGCGGCTCCAGCGGCTGGGCTGGGGCCGGGATTTAAAGGGCTCAGAGCTCTCCGCAGCAGCAGGCGCTCCAGGCCCTTTAAATCCCGGCCCCAGCCTGGCAAAGCTCGGGGTTCCCTGCGGCGGCCGGAGCCCTGGGCCCTTTAATTTGCCCCTGAACCCTGGGGGCTCCCAGCCACCTCTTTAGCTGGGAGCCCCTGGTTGATTTAAAGTCCCTGGGGTTCCCAGCCACAGCCAGTGCCCCAGGGCCTTTAAATCTTGAGAGGCCCCTCCTCTTCCGCTTGAGGCCATGCTTCTTCTGAATGAGGCCACGCTCCCCCAGGACTCTGGCAGTACCGGTAAGTCCTGTAAGTTACTTTCACCCCTGCTCATGAACTGCACCAATTGCCAAGACTCCTATAAAATGGAACTACAACAGATGCCACCCCTCCCTCAGAGGAGGCCTCTGTCTAGGCTCTGCATCAATACATCAAGGAAGGGGGAAGCCCCCTGCTTTGTGCCACTTGCACATAGAAGGCATGGACAGGTAGGCAGTGGTTCTACAGAGGGAGGGTACTATTCCCTCCTCTATGTAGGCCCACCTATATACAAGGCAAGCCAAAATGTGACATGTAGACATTGGGCTGAGTAGTGACAGTGCAGGTTACACCAGCACATGGCCTGAGAATTGTTGAGGGGAAAAGGTTATATTGACACTTGTAAATATTACTCCGATGGTAATTAGGATGATAGCTGGTAGGATGGTTTATATTTGTCTATATACTACACACTGAAATGTAAGTACAATATTTATACGCCAATTGATTTATTTTATAATTATATGGTAAAAATGAGAAAGTAAGCAATTATTCAGTAATAGTGTGCTGTGATACTTGTGTATTTTTTGTCTGATTTTGTAAGCAAGTAGTTTTTAAGTGAGGTGAAACTTGGGGTATGCAAGACAAATCAGACTTCTGAAAGGGGTACAGTAGTCTGGAAAGTTTGAGAGCCATGAGTTTAGGCTGTCCGCCTATGGTGGAGATGACCCATTGTGCTGGGACCAGGGCAATCCATGGAGCTATCTCCTACCCCGTGCCCACCGGTTGAAATTATAGAGAAACTTTATGCAGGCCACACATCTGTTGGTAACACTCCTTACACCTTTTCCCACCCTCTGTGCACTGACATGAGTTCTAGCTACAGTCTGCCACTTGATGAGTCTCTGCATTCCTCCATGCCAGTCTGCAAACATGCATTTGTATGTGTGTGTTAAACATGAGGAACATACATAAGAACGAAGGAATTGGCTTTTAAATATATTGGCCTTTAGAGAAACAAAATAGCTCTAGCAATAGTTTGAACAGTATTATTGATACAAATCAGGACTTCACCAGTTCTGCAAGAAATGACAGCCCAGTTCACTCACTGCTCCATCTGCACACACCACCTTTGGAATTAGCACAGCTTTTAGAAATATTAGCACCAATTTCTCTTGATATTGCTTTCCAATTTAAAAGCTAATACTGTGCTTGAATTAATTCACAAATGAGTAGGATGTCATCTCAGCTTGCTGTAAAAGCTAGCTGAATGGTTTATATTGCTCCATAGACACATTCTTCAAAGGCTTTGCAACCTATAAACACAAGATGTTACCACTGGTAGTTATTTTGTATCATCCTGGTGAAAGGAAATAACCCTTGGATCATCTAAGAAATACTTGGAATATATTAATAATAATCTATGCATATAAAATGTGCAGTAGAGGTAAAAGTATGCAAAAATATCCTCATACATAATCAAATAATGTCTTGGGCCTATAAACAGGCTTGAATTGCCTAAAGTCTGGGGTTTTAAATTCCTGGAAATGTGGGGTGGCGAAAGCAGGTAGTAGTTTTAAAATGTCTGTCAAGTTAAACATTCTAAAATCCCTCCTATTTCCTTTACCTTATTATGAATTATTCATCTGGACTGAGCAGCATGCAAACAACAATAAAACTACATCTGTATTTTTTTGACAACTGTTGACAAACTGCAGCTACACTAAAGGCAGAAAATATTAGCTTTGTATTGCCAAGCTGTACACTTTTCTCCTCTTCACTAGAAGCATTTCAGTCAATTTCACATTCTTTCTAAGCATCTACGATTTGGAGTGCATCAATGCTCACATGTAAGTATGAGGTCTTGAACTACAGTTTTATCTTAAACTAAATAGTCAAACTGGCCACTTAGGATTTGCACAGCCAATGTACTTCACATTATAACTTGTTATTCAAACAATTATGTGGTTGCAAACCTTCAGTATCACCAAGAAGCTAGGATAAACTGACATGGAAGCCATTGGCTCAGAGCCATCTCATTAAAAGCAATGGTGTGAATAATATAATTATGTTACAGATTCAGCTCTTTGAACAGCATTATCCACCTAACAGTGCACCAAAGCAACATAATAAACACAGGGATCTTATGGCTTCACATTACCGCAACACATGTTGAAAAATTAGTATTAATCAAACTCAGTAAAACATCTACTAAAAATATCTGTATTCTTTTGGTGTGCATGCTAAAATATTCTAAAGCACAGAGGAACACTTATCAAACATCAGTTGAAAACCCATGGATTCAAGTGGATTTTTACCGACTTTTCATGGGTAAAGCAGAATTAAGAGTATGAGGAGAGGTGCTAGTGTGATTTAAATGATCTTATGGGGGTAGAAAGAATATCTGGGAAATGTGTTGCAAGCCATGGTACAAATTTAATTTAAATTAGTACCAGAGATTAAAATCACCGTCTTGTCCATAAAACTTCTTTTCCTTGTAATTTAAACCCATATTTCCTTTAGTTAGGTTCAGCCGTGCATATCTTTAGAGATACTAAAATACTTAATATTTGTTTAGCATAGTGTCCAAAAAATACACTGGGTAAATTAGTAACAGAAAGTGCAGTTTGTAACAACTTTGAAAGTGTCTCATGCCTTCCAGTGGTGAATGCCAGTAAGTTTTATTTTTTAAAAAGATTAAATTGTTTAAATTAGCATAATAAAATAAGAGACCAGCCTAAGGCTGGCAGGGGAAACAGAAGCTCTGACAGCCTCAGAAGGTGAAAAAAAAAGATAATTTAGAATTTGTTTCCACCTCCTGCCAGCCTAATTTGAAGATGCTGCTCTCTAGTTCCCCATAAGGGTCAAAGGGAAGAACTATGGGGCTTCTGACCAGTTGCCTGGTATATTTTGCATTTACTTGAAAGGAGGTCCATAGAGTGTCCAGAGATATATCAACTAGAGTTTCCCCTTGCACCACACTCATGTAATATGTTAAATGTGCTATGTAACTGCAGATATGTGAAAGGAAGCAAAGTGTTAGAATTTATGGGTGTTACTCAATGGGGAAAGTAAGCCACATTGATCCAAATGTAAGTGCTGCCAAGATGGACAGTCAGGGAAAACCTGGATGGGAGAAAGTGGGGATTCTTTCTGCAGTGTCATTTTATTTTGGGGGAAAGAGGATCCCAAGATAATGTGTTTGTCTCACACAAAGATGATGAAATATTTTCCAGTCTATTAGCATCCAGGGAGGATGTTAAACAACACCTGCTAAGGATTTTTTTAAAAAAATCAGCAGATCTGGATACTTTGCCTTCTGGGTTCTGAAAATAACCAACTGATGACATCTCTGGCCTGCAGAGGTCCATTTTTAATAAATGTTGGACTATCAGGGAAACTTCAGAAGACTGGACGAATGCTAATGTTGTGCCAATATTCAAAAAGGGCAAATGGGATGACCTGGGTATGTATTAGGCCAATTACCCTGACATCAATCCCAGCTAAAATCATGGAAAGGCTGATATGGGATTCAATTAATGAAAAATGAAAGGATAGGAATACAATTAATGCCAGTCAAGATAATTTTATGGAAAACAGGTTTTTGTAGAAAACGGATTTCGCTCTCTGATGAGATTATAAATTTGGTTGATGACCGTAACTACATAGATGTAATAGGCTTACGCATTTATAAGGTTTTTTACTTAGTACCACATGACATTCCCATTAAAAAAATGAGTACTGTTCAGTATCAAAATACACATTGAAAGGATTAAGAACTGGGTAACTGACAGATGTCAAAAAGTGATTTTCAATAGAGAAACATCAGTGAATGGGGGTGTTTGTATTGGACTCTGCAAAGTTTGGTACTAGGCCCACAGCTATTCAGTATTTTGATCAATGATCTGGAACTAAATATAGAAATCACTGATGGTAAAGTTTATGGATGACACAAATATAGTTAGAATGGTAAATAATGCTGAAGAAAGGGCAGTCATACAGAACAATTTGATCAATAGATAAAAACACATTTTGTTTGAATGGGTCCAGGTTAATGCAGCCAAATACAAAGTTGTACATCTAGGAACAAGGAATGCAGGCCATATATACAGAATGTGGGACTATCCAGAAAGCAGCAACTCAGAAAAGCATTTAAGGTTATAGTGGGCATACAACTGAACAGAGCTGCTAGTGCAATGTTATGGCAAAAGGGCTCATGCAATCCTTAGCTACAGAAATAAGGGAGATGTGAAGGGAAGTAGGGAGCTGATTATACCTTTGTTACAGCACTGGTGAGACAGATACTGGAATGCTGTGTACAGATCTGGGGTCCCCATTTTAAAAAGAATGTTGAAGACAGAAAGGGTTCAGAAAAGAGCCACAAAAATTATTTGAGGGCTTACAAAGCTCAAACTGTTTAGCTTTATCAAAAAAGATTGAGCGGTTACTTGATTACAGTATCTAAGTACCTTCACAAGGAGAAAAAATACTGGGGACTTCTTAATCTAGCAGAAAGAGGCATACCAAAAACCAATCTCTGGAAGATTAAGACAGACAAATTCAAATTAGAAATCAGGTACAAAATATTTAACAGTTATGGTGATTAACAATTAGACCAACCTACCAAAGCTAGTGGTGGATTCAGATCAAGACTGGATGCCTTTCTGAAAGATGTGCCTTAGCCTAATAAGTTTTTTGGGAACAATACAGAGGTAACTGGGTGAAATTTAAAGGCCTGTGATACACAGCAGGTCAAAGTAGATAACCTAATAGTCCCTTCTGGCCTTGAACTCTATGAAAATCTTTCTCAAAAAGCCAGAATTGGGATAGCAACATTGGACCTGATCCAGCCTGATGGAGTAATAATAGCCAAAACAAAGAGCCAACCTCACCTTCAGAAGCAGCTTCAGAAATCAGGATGGAACTTGGCAGAGGCCCAAGAAGAACTGGCTGGGCAGCAGCAGATGGACTGAATTTGTCAGTTTCCAGAGAAAACTCATAAGGGAGGGGGAGCCCTGGAGCCACTTGAGATCGAAGTGGGATTGAACTTTGCGATGAGGTAGATATGCAGCTTCTGCTGGGAGCCGGGGTTTAGGGTGGGTTTAGGGTGATCAAAAATAAAAGGGGAGGAGGTGTGCATGCAGCAGGCAGCATTTAGTTTGTTTACACACAAAAAAAATGTCAAGTATCAGAGGGGTAGCCGTGTTAGTCTGGATCTGTAAAAGCAGCAAAGAATCCTGTGGCACCTTATAGACTAACAGACGTTTTGGAGCATGAGCTTCCATGGGTGCATTTGACGAAGTGGGTATTCACCCCACAAAAGCTCATGCTCCAAAACATCTGTTAGTCTATAAGGTGCCACAGGACTCTTTGCTACAAAAAAAAATGTTTATGTTCCCATGAGACCATGATCTGCTTGCAAAAGGGGAAGAAAAATGTTTATTAGAGGTGAACAGAGCTTCTTGATTTTAGTTTCCCTTACATTTTTGGCTAAGTATGGCTTTTTTATTTTTTATATTTTTGGCGGGGGGGAGGAGAGAACCCAGTCAAACATTTTATTTATTTAAAAAGAAACCCAACAGAAGTTTTAATTAAAGATACTCAGATATGTTCACCTCAACAGAAGTCTTAAGATGTTAATCTCATGCACCTGTCCATACATTTTTATATTAATTCATACACAAAGTAAATACACTTCAATTTTTGGATAAAAATGCTCTTTTAGCTATTGGGCTTCCATTTTCCTTTAAAACTAAATTTAAGGGCTATGCAGTTAGAGGTCTAGAGCTCTGTAGATTAGAGTTATCCTGTTATTAATCACTCATGAGTATAAATGTGTTCACAATGAATGTCAGACAAGTGTACTGGCAAAGAAATGCAACTGAGTTGAATGCAACATAATTGCTAAAAAAGTTGTAGTCACTTAACTTCTCTTGGGTGCTCCTAAACTATAAATCTCATTTATACCTAGAGCTCTCCCAAACTCCCGTTTTCATTGAATCATATTTGGATTGGACTTTATTTATTTTCTAACTTAATTAAAGAAGGGAAAGTGTTCCGAAGTCACATTGAAGGGCACAATTGTGCACCAACATGCTGTTTAGTCATTGTATCTCTCCAGAGTGGCACTACTAAGCAGCCAAAGAGGAGCCACAGTGAACAGCATTCCCTGCGGCCCATTTTAGACCTATAGCTCCCATTTTAGTATTCCCTTTTAAGAAAATATTCAATCTGACAAGTTTCAACATTCATGTAGGATACTAACATCTCAATACTAAACCAACACTAGTACCAAAAATATGTCCTCATTGTTTAATGGCCGTTTGAATGCCATTTTAATTTCAGAATTGCAAATGAGTTTGGAAAATGTGACTTTATTAAGATTCTCACAGAGGTCTGGCACACATGCTTTGGGAACATAGTAGTTGCCTACATTCTGGAATGAGTTTCTACAATTGGCCAATTTTAGTGTTACTTTGACATAACCTCATATCCTCAGTTCCATCTTGAGCAATCAGTTTATTATATTCAGAATGCAAGTTACTGTAGTAAAAATATCTCCCACTAGCATCTTGGAACAAAATGTCTAGCTTATAGGGTCAATATCAGTTGGAATAGGCTACATTTGAAATAATTGCTTTTGCATGATCCAATGAACTGTGGTTACTAAAAGACACCCTTCCCCTTATCCTCCCCCGCTCCCATTGCTATAATATCTGAATGCCCAAGCACCTGTATGACTAAACACTTTCCAAAACTGCATGTCAAGTAGTTTCTGACTCAGTGAAAACTATGAAGTCATATTTTTGATGAAGCAATGGTCATTGTTCACATGTCTTGCACATACAGCCTACATAAAGATCTGCTGTTAATTAACTTGTATATTGTGGACAAAAAACACGGCAAGATGTCAAGGATAAAGCTATCTTTTTTTCTTTCAGTCCAAAATTTAGAGCCAACAAAATAGTGTCACACTGGTGTAATACTTAAAGTAGTAACATTGAATCAGTTATGTTTCATAAGCACCTCATATTACTGTTTTTTATGATCAGTTACTGAATGTTTTTTCATTTTTTTTTTCAAAATAAAGAGAAGGATATTCATCTGAGGGCCAGTTAGCAAGCATTTAAATAGGCAATCTGATAGGCTTAGAGGAAAAAGTTCAATACATTATAATACTAATATATTGTTCAACTCAGAAGCAGCCTAGCAAGTTTCTATTTATATATATATATATATATATATATATATATAACAAAAAAACCTATGCTGAAAGAACATTTAAGATGCAAAGTCAAGTTCTCAGCCATTAAGCAGCACCATTTTATGGCTGCCTTGTGACCTTAGTTCTACTCCTGTGCACTCAGTGAGGCATGGTTCTTGTGGATAAATAATGTGACTATTTAATTAAAGTAACGCAAATACACAAGGGATCATACTTGAGGTTTCACAGAGCACTGTAAATCTGTCATTTAACTTTCAAGTGATTGACTTTGAAACAAATAACTTGACCATTTTCCATATACAGTTTACAGGGGAGGTTAAGGGGAAAAAAAACCAGCAACCATCATAAGCAGGCTTTTAACAGTGCCATCTGTAGTACCACCAGAAGGTGGATGGCCTGCTAGAGCTATGTGCTAAATCTGAGGAAGCGTTCTCTCATGCAGGGGCAGAGCCCAGCCCGGCTCTCTTCTTTTCTTGTCACTACGACTGCTATGGCCGTTCTCAAGAAATCCCAGCTGCAGTAGTTCCTACTGATCTGGCAGAAGCATAGGGTCCAGCCTGGGAGTGTTCATATTTAAATATTATTTTGCCATGCTGCTAGAGTTCTCCTGAGGAATGCAAGCCAAAGAAAGGAAATAGCTAAACAGAGACTGTACCTCAGCCAAACTTGAAAGGATTTTCCCAGAATAGACAAAAGGCATATCTCCAGCTCAAGGGCTTTTTCTTTCTTCTCTATTCCATAGGTCTGCTGCAAATAATGGGGGTGAGAAGTATCCAAAAAAGGTCCCATGAATCCTTTATAAACAACACTGCTATATTTAGGCTGTTTAACACATTACGCTCAGAAAGTAATACTGTTTCAGAAGACCATATATTTATTGAAACTGTTAAAAAAACAAGACTCTTACTCTTTATCACTCATTTAAGCCATAATGAAACATGGATAAGTCCTTGAAGTGCCAATCCTGCAAAGATTTAAGTATATGCTTAATTTCATGAACAAGCAGTACCTTTGACATCAATAGGACTATTTGGACCATGCGAATTTAAGCACACGTGCACACTTTCGCAGATTCAGAGCCCATGAGCCAAGATTTTTCTTTGTATAAGATCAAACTACTTTTTTGTTTTAACACAAATCAGACTTTCAAAATAGCAGCTTCCTATTTGTCATTCTTTTACTATAGTAAGATTAAGACTGAATCCAAAGTTTCCTGACCAACTTCAGTGTCAGAAACGGCTGTTTCATCAAAACCAAAACTTTTCATAGGAATATCTCAAGTTTCAAGGCAGCTTTCATTCAGAAACCTTTCTCTGATCCAGGATGAAGTTTCTGGTCAAAGCCAGACTAGGATGGAGACGCCAGCGTAGCCCAAGTAGCCTGGTGCTTAGGGCCTTCCCCAAGGATGAGTGAGACTCAGATTCAAGTCCTTACCCTGAATCAGGCAGATCAGGGAGCTGAACTTAGGTTATATGGCCTACCGGTCAGAGCCAAAGTCAAAAGCCAGGCAAGGAAGCAGAGCAGGGGCAGACTCAAGCAAGACTGGAGCAGGGCAGGAGGAAGGCTGGGGACAAGGCAGGCACCAGAGTAATCACACCTGCAGGTATATGCACTGAGCAACCAGCAATCTGCTGCTGAGCTTAAATGCAAACCTGTTAGCTTCTTCCAGCCAAATCATGCAGGCTGACCAATCAGGCGATTCTGCCAGAGCCCAGAGCTCATTAACCTTCTGGAAAGCTGAGCCAACTAGCCCCTGGCTTAGTTAAGGTAACTCAACCCCAAGGTTACTGACAGAGTCTGTTTCTCACATTTTTCATCAAAAAGCTTCAAAAAATCTTGCTTTCGTCCCTACATGGGACAGGAAAACAATTTCCCATCCAGCTCTGATTAAGATACTGATGTAGTCTTTATAATTAGTACTAGTGATTAGGGTAAGTTTTATATTACATTTCAGTTTTCCTTTTTTAGATTTCTACATTAACAGTTCCTCAGACTGACCAAGCATTTAAAAGAATTGTTATATTAAATTATATCACCAAATGGAATAACTAGCTATCTTTATCAGTCAAGATACAATAATTAATGATAGTGACTGTCGAACCTGGGGGGATATACTATAGACTTCACAAAGGAAACCAAAACAGATTACCCTCTGGAAATTAAACCATCTAATAGAATGTCATCCACACCTGATATATCTCTTATCTTGCAGAAATAAAATAAATATTGTCTCTTAAAAAGAACAGAGAAATTACTGACAGATGCACATCATTTTGAAAACTGCAGTCAAAATTTAAAAAAATCAAAACCACTTCATAAAGTATTACATTGACAGGAAGGAAGATGATACAGTAGTTATACAGTAATAATACATATTACTAATGGAAATGGCAGTAATATGTACTTTTTTCCCAAATGAGAGTTCACTTTGAAAAAATAATTAGATCTACATAGAACTTTTCACTGCATGCATAGAACATTCATCTCAGCTTTGTAGACTTACTGACCAAGCTCCACTCTTGAAGGGATTGAAAAAGTTTTTCAAATGTTCTCATAGAATCATAGAATATCAGGGTTGGAAGGGACCTCAGGAGGTCATCTAGTCCAACTGCTTGCTCAAAGCAGGACCAATCCTCAACTAAATCATCCCAGCCAGAGCTTTGTCAAGCCTCACTTTAAAAACGTACCTTCCTAGGTAATCCATTCCAGTGCTTCACCACCCTCCTAGTGAAAAAGTTTTTCCTAATATCCAACCTAAATCTCCCCCACTGACACTTGAGACCATTACTCCTAGTTCCGTCATCTGCTACCACTGAGAACAGTCTAGATCCATCCTCTTTGGAACCCCCTTTCAGGTAGTTGAAAGCAGCTATCAAATCCCCTCTCATTCTTCTCTTCTGCAGACTAAACAATCCCAGTTCCCTCAGCCTCTCCTCATAACTCATGTGCTCCAGCCCCCTAATCATTTTTGTTGCCCTTCGCTGGACTCTTTCCAAGTTTTTCACATCCTTCCTGTAATGTGGGGCTCAAGACTGGACACAGTACTCCAGATGAGGCCTCACCAATGCAGAATAGAGGAGAATGATCATGTCCCTTGATCTGCTGGCAATGCCCCTACTTATACAGCCCAAAATGCCATTAGCCTTCTTGGCAATAAGGGCACACTGTTGACTCATATCCAGCTTCTCGTCCACTGTAACCTCTAGGTCCTTTTCTGCAGAACTGCTGCCTAGCAATTCGGTCCCTAGTCTGTAGCAGTGCATGGGATTCTTCCTTCCTAAATGCCGGACTCTGCACTTGTCCTTGTTGAACCTCATCAGATTTCTTTTGGCCCAATCCTCTAATTTGTCTAAGTCCCTCTGTATCCTATCCCTATCCTCCAATGTATCTATCACTCCTCCCAGTTTAGTGTCATCTGTAGACTTGCTAAGGGTGCAGTCCATGCCATCCTCCAGATCATTAATGAAGATATTGAACAAAACGAGTCCCAGGACTGACCCTTGGGGCACTCCGCTTGATACTGGTTGCCAACTAGACTTAGAGCCATTGATCACTACCTGTTGAGCCTGACAATTTAGCCAGATTTCTATCCACTTTATAGTCCATTCATGCAGCCCATACTTCTTTAACTTGATGGCAAGAATACTTTTGGAGACTGTATCAAAAGCTTTGCTAAAGTCAAGGAATAACACGTCCACTGCTTTCCCCTCATCCACAGAACCAGTTATCTCATCATAGAAGGCAATTAGGTTTGTCAGGCATGACTTGCCCTTGGTGAATCCATGCTGACCATTCCTGATCACTTTCCTCTTCTCTAAGTGCTTCAGAATTGATTCCTTGAGGACCTGCTCCATGATTTTTTTCCAGGGACTGTGGTGGGGCCGACTCATCTGTAGTTCCCCGGATCCTCCTTCTTCCCTTTTTTAAAGATGGGCACTACATGAGCCTTTTTCCAGTCACCTGGGACCTCCCCGATTGCCATGAGTTTTCAAAAATAATGGCCAATGGCTCTGCAATCACATCTGCCAACTCCTTTAGCACCCTTGGATGCAGTGCATCCAGGCCCCATGGACTTGTGCTCCTCCAGCTTTTCTAAATAGTCCTGAACCACTTCATTCTCCACAGAGGGCTGGTCATCTCCTTAGTACAGGAGTCTGGGAGCTGACCTTGTTCGTGAAGACAGAGGCAAAAGAAGCATTGAGTACATTAGCTTTTTCCACATCCTCTGTCACTAGGTTGCCTCCTTCATTCATTAAGGGGCCCACACTTACCTTGACCTTCTTCTTGTTGCTAACATACCTGTAGAAACCCTTCTTGTTACTCTTAACATCTCTTGCTAGCTGCAACTCCAAGTGCGATTTGGCCTTTCTGATTTCACTCCTGTATGCCTGAGCAATATTTTTATACTCCTCCCTGGTCATTTGTCTAATCTTCAACTTCTAGTAAGCTTCTTTTTTGTGTTTAAGATCAGCAAGGATTTCACCGTTAAGTCAAGCTGGTCACCTGCCATATTTACTATTCTTTCTATGCATCACGATGGTTTGTTCCTGCAACCTCAATAAGGATTATTTAAAATACAGCCAGCTCTCCTGGACTCCTTTCCCTCTCATGTTATTCTCCCAGGGAATCCTGCCCATCAGTTCCCTGAGGGAGTCAAAGTCTGCTTTTCTGAAGTCCAGGGTCCATATTTTGCTGCTCTCCTTTCTTCCTTGTGTCAGGATCCTGAATTTGATGATCTCATGGTCACTGCCTTCCAGGTTCCCATCCACTTTTGCTTCCCCTACTAATTCTTCCCTGTTTGTGAGCAGCAAGTCAAGAAGAGCTCTGCCCCTAGTTGGTTCCTCCAGCACTTGCTCCAGGAAATTGTCCCCTACATTTCTCAAAAACTTCCTGGAGTGTCTGTGCACTGCTGTATTGCTTTCCCTGCAGATATCAGGGTGATTGAAGTTGCCCATGAGAACCAGAGCCTGTGATCCAGTAACTTCTGTTAGCTGCCTGAAGAAATCCTCGTCCACCTCATCCCCCTGGTCTGGTGGTCTATAGCAGACTCCCACCATGACATCACCCTTGTTGCTCACACTTCTAAACTTAATCCAGAGACTCTCAGGTTTTTCTGCAGTTTCATACTGGAGCTCTGAGCAGTCATACTGCTCTCTTACATACAATGCAATTCCCCCACCTTTTCTGCCTTGCCTGTCCTTCCTAAACAGTTTATATCCATCCATGCCAGTACTCCAGTCATGTGAGTTATCCCACCAAGTCTCTGTTATTCCAATCACATCATAATTCCTTGACTGTGCCAGGACTTCCAGTTCTCACTGCTTCTTGCGTTTGTGTATAAGCACTTAAAATAACTCGCTGATCATCCTGCTTTCTTGGTATGAGGCAGGAGTCCTCCCCTCTTGCATTCTCCTGCTCGTGCTTCCTCCCAGTATCCCAGTCCCCTACTTACCTCAAGGCTTTTCTCTCCTTCCCCCAGTGAACCTAGTTTAAAGCCCTCCTCACTAGGTTAGCCAGCCTGCTTGTGAAGATGCTCTTCCCTCTCTTCCTTAGGTGGAGCCCATCTCTGCCTAGCACTCCTTCTTGGAACACAACCCCATGGTCAAAGAATCCAAAGCCTTCTCTCCAACAGCACCTGCACAGCTATTCATTAACTTCCACAATTCAATGGTCTCTACTAGGCCTTTTCCTTCCACAGGGAGGATGGATGAGAACACCACTTGCACCTCACACTCCTTTATCCTTCTTCCCAGAGCCACGTAGTCTGCTGTGATCCACTCAAGGTCATTCTTGGCAGTATCATTGGTGTGAATTCTGCAATGCTTGCAATTTCTTAATGTGTTAATAAGATGTTCTATATATATATGTAGTGGTACATTTAGCCCCCATGGGGTCTTGGATGGGATGTAACAGAGATTATAAAATAGTTTATCATAAATTAAGAACAGTTTAGTAAACTCACTCTGATCCTGGTTGGTTTGTTTGTTTTTGCTTTGTTTTGGTTTGGTTTTTTTTTGGGGGGAGGAGTTTGGTTTGTTATTAAAAATATATTAGGTCAATAATACAACCAGCATTTGACCTTATAGCCAAGTTCATTCCTGCTATACTTCAATATAGATACACGATAGATTAAAGGACCAAATTAAGTGTTAAATCTTCTCCAAAAAAATATTCCAGACTAAACTGTACTACACTTGGTTGTCTGTAACATGAGGTTCATACTATAATTGGTCTAGACACTTGGCAGTTTGTATTGAGCTTGCCTGGCTTGGTCATTAATTCCATCTCCAGCTTGCCTGTCAGTTCAACTCTATTCAGACTGTCTATTTTAACATCTTAGTAAAACTGCAACCAGAGCTACAGAAAATTACCCAGTCACCATTGCCTCCAACTAATGGTTTCTCAAGTAGCTTGTTAACTACAGCACCATTTGGAGCTACAGTAAGTAAACTGATAAGTAGAATATTTACTGTCTCTCTCTCAGACACAAACACACCTTAGAAAAGCAGCAAAAAAACAGCATCTCTCCATTTTTTTTACCAAAATGCTTAATAGTTCATTTTCAGATTACAGCACTGCATGTCAATTCTAGCTAATGCTTTAAAATACTGCTACGTATTTGTACATTATAGCACTAAACAGTACCTATGCTCACAAAGCTGTGTGAAAGAGAAAGAAAGCTTTTAAAAGCTACAGAAATGGCTGCAAACAACCTGTTCATGACAATCTTGGATCCCCTCTGTGACAGTAAGGCATCCAAGTTGCTGCTTAAAAGTTTTACTTTTCTTTCATATCTGCTTTAACAAAATGTGAGCTTTTGCCTCAACAATAGAATATAATCTCTTCAAACATAAAATGCCTTAAGTCTGGCTCTGATTTTACCTTGCAGTAGTATACTGTAGAATATTGCTGGAGCAATGACAATGTCTTGGAGTACGTGTGATATCCCCCACAGTACAACCTGGACTGTCGAATTGCTGTGCCCCCTTAAGTCTCTAGCTTAGGGTACCTCTCACTCTGCCCTGATAGTGACAAGCAGCATCTTCAGACTTTTGCTCTCACAAAAGCCATTAGCATGTGAAGGCACACCCAGAGTTACATGCAGGCTCTCACAGCTACTTATGAACTGTGTACAGGGAGATACCTACAAATTCCCCCAGCCTGGCACCCAAGAAATGTGTGTAACAGTACTCAAGACACTCTTTATCAGAATAAGCTCACTAATTAGTTAATCATATCATCAAATATGCATCAACCTTTGTACCAAGTAGATCCCCCAGACTTCAAATCAAAAATACACTGGCTTGGATATACTAAACAATGGTGACAGACACAGCTTTACCAAAATCTCATGGAGATAGGAAAACATGCCCTGTATCTGACACTAATTCAAACAGGTTTTTGTTCTCTTGTCAATGATACTAGCTTCTCAGGGAGGCCCAGTCACATCATTAGATCCCACAAACTTGCTCAATGCACTCTCTAGTCTAGCCAGTTAAAACACAGCCGTACACAAAGGTGCAAGTGCTAAATTCAACAGAACACACGGTTGTCAATGGGAGCATTAGAAATGACTATGGTGGACTTGACAGGCCATGTGATCATGAGTGGCTAGTCCTGTGTGGTTACAGGGGAAGAGGAGGGCAAAAAAAGATTTGTGTATTGAAGAGCTTCCTTTCTTGTACCACTGCCCAAGGACCAGTCACAATGGAGCTAAGAATCAGAGCTACCAGTCCTCAAAGAGCTACTGCTAGTGCTAGCCTTTCTTCTGCTCTTCCTCATCACCCAGCAGAACTGGCCAGGAGCGAGGGGACACATGGCTGCTGTTTGTCTTGTCATGAGAGCTGTGTTTCTGCAAAATCTGCTACCACCACTAGTTCAAGCTTAATCAGTGTCACAAGAACATTAAACTTTTGACTCTTCTTCCTCTTATTAGACAATAAAATAATTTGAGATATTCCTCACTCCAATTATGGGCCCAGTAGGTGGTATCGGTACTAATGTTATAAACACTATAGCAGGGCCATTAATACCTCAGTAGAATTTAGCAGTTCTCTGACTGACCTTTGGGCTTAGATCCTGCTGTTTCACTTTCTCCAACTCTTTAATAAGGGATGATTTGAGATGCTCAACAGTTTTTCCTCTTCTTTCAGCTGAATGATAAATCTCCCTAATCCTCCTCCTTTCACAGGTTTTTGTTTTTTTAATTTCTAGCTTTGGTCCCACCTTACAGGTTAAGAGACAAAACTCTGCTGTAACTCGATTACACTTTATCTAAAACCACATCCACATTAGAAAGTTTTAACAGTAGTCTGTCTGCAAGGGCACAGCTGTATGTATTGTAATTTTGCTAAAAGACTTTGGGTCCCAATCTTTCCCAGAAACACAGAGAAGTGTGCAAGTATTACCTGCAGTGAAAGATACACAAAAAACAGCCTCATACTGTGTACCATCATCCCCTGTAAATAGCACAGTAAGTGTTATGCACAAGCAATATCCAACAGGCTTTATAGACCGGTATCTTGTGCTTATAAGTCAGTGAAAAAGCCCCATAGCCATCACAGAAAGCACTAACACACCTGAGAGCGAAAGAGTGAGGGAAAGGTGTGATAACTGGGGCAGCTTCTGGTAAGTAGTTCAGTGTAATGGAGTTTTTATGAAAACAAAGTTGTCAGAATGCTACTTGGAGGATGAATATCAAAATATCAAGTGGGCAGGAGTGGTGCCAGAGTTTTTGGCGCCTTAGATAGGGGTCCTTCTGCGCTCCCGGTCTTCAGGGCACTTCAGCGAGGGGTCCCGGAGCGAGTGAAGGACCTGCTGCAGAATTGCCGACGACGACCCAGAGCGCAGAAGGACCCCCCGCTGCCAAATTGCTGCCGCAGGCGGCAAAATGCCACCCTCCCCCAAATCCTGGCACCCTAGGCGACCGCCTAGGTCGCCTAAATGGAAGCGCCAGCCCTGCAAGTGGGAGTAAAATAATGAAAGTGGCTAGATGCCATTAATGCTCAGACCAGAGACAGAAGAGCTCAAAAGTCAGACGACACAGCAAGAGCCAGTTTTCAGTGACTGAAACAAAGAGTCCACACTTTTTATTTATCTGTCCTTTAGGCTGCACTGTGTGTTTGCCTGGCATATCCATAGGAAGCACTCACCAAGTTGGAGCACCAAATGCCACATTTAAAACTGCCTCTATCAGCTTTAATTTGTATCTTTTTGCCTATGGTTAATTTATGTTATAGTTGATTTATATGCTACTCCCGATTTTGTGTTCAAGTCCACTCTCTGCTACTTTTTCAGTGGCCAAAACACAATTTTGAATGTGCACCATAAATTAATACTGTTACTGCTTCTGCCCCAGAGGAGCAGAGGGTGGGCTTTCTTTCATACCATTTTTTACGTTTTGAATGGAAGATGCATTGATCACATGCTTCTCCACTACTGCCTGTCATAAACAAGGTGGCATGTTCAAGTTCCTTGATTTTTAACATCTGGCTTCAGGCAGCCAATTCTGATTTACAAACACACACACACACACACACACTCTTCTCCACCACCCCCCTCCAAAAAAAGTATATACATGAGCACTCTCAATAGGATAAAAAAACTCCCCTTTGAATCCACAGTTCAGAATAAATGTCATGCTTTTCACATCATGTTCTTCATCTCAGTTTTCTAGCGAAGTAGTAGTATTCAGGTCTGAAAACACTTAACCTTCACTAATGGTGTAACAAAGTGACAAACACTCCATTGGGGAAAGGCAGGTAATTTTGAAAATTTTACCCTTACTTATTAGCCTGAACATAAATTGTTTACAGTCATGCCATGTGATACCTATTACATTGGCATGAAATTAACATTTAAAAACTCTTTACTTTTGAGCATGTTTTTTAAACAACCTGTTTTCCTTTCAGTGCAATACTTCTAGAAATATACATAGGATAAGTACTGGTATAAATAGCCTGTCTGTCCTTAAAAAGCATAATAATCAAATAAAGCTGCTGCATAGAAAACTGACTTGCTATATTAACATAAAATATATAAATTGTGTGTTTTCATTTTATTTCTCTGTCCTTCCTGAGAATTCCTACACTTTCAGATGGACAATCTTAATCTAGGAGAATTTTGAGGAACATATTAAAAAAATGATCATTTTCTTAGTGAGCAGCCATTTCAAGAAACAAGTCACTTATGTCTGCTATTTCAGGACACAGCTCCACTAAAAGGGCATTAAAAAATTAATATGGTCAAAGCTCCAAAATCAACTTTCACCTTTCAAATATTGTGTTGACATCTGCAACCTAAAATATGAACACTACAAGAATAAGGGTTTAGAGGGCATGTAAAGAGACAAGAGCTGCAACACAGATATTTGTTTCAGTAAAAAGATGTGATTAGTAAAATAATTATGGGTACATTTATACTAGAGACTAGACACATGTCCATGAGCCTGATTGAGCCATAAGCCCCTTATTGTCCACATCTTAACCCCAGAACCATATGTCTGAAAGTCAAATAGAAGAGTGAAGAAGCTAGCATACCTGTATGGGTAAGTACATGCTTCAGGCTGTACACGGCCCCCATACTCATGCCAAAGTGCAGTGTGGATGAGGGTAAAGGGTATGTACCAGATCTCGCATTGTGGTAGTCATCCACCCTCATTGCCACAAGGCAATGAACCCTTTCTGCCTGACCCTTACTCATGCTATAAAGGTCCCTGTCCCCCCATTTTCACAGATATGATCAGCACGGCTTGCTACTATCAGAGCAATTTTCCACCGCATTCTTTACCGATCAGTACAGGTGTCAATAGTTCAAGGTCTGAGAGCAGCCCTTCGGCCTGCCAACCACATGCAGATGCTGATCAGTGTGTGCTCAGAGTACAATCTCCTCCATGCCTTCTCCCAGGGAGTCAGGAACATTCGCCTATACTGGGAAATTTCACGAAGGCTGGTGCAAGTGGATTGTCACTGTGCCTCAGTGGATCACAGCTGAGAACACCAGCTTCAGGACAAGCTGCTGAGAAATAGGGCAGACTTACCCCCAAACAGGCAGTTATTCCATCATAAGATATACGAAGCCTGTAACAAAAGTAAACTTCTATCTCACCACAAGAAGTCAAAAGTGCAGTCCTTAAGCATTCCAGTCCTTGCTTCATCACCCAGACACTGGACTCTGTGACAAATGGTCACTGAAAACCAATTTCATCACATATAGGGTCCTCTAATCCCAAGAGATGAAGCACGCAGCCAGGTCAATATACAACTCAGATCTTACCCAATAATTATGCTGTTACCAGTAATTTAGTATCTACTGTCTAAAGGTTTATTTAGAAGAGAAAAAGAGGAGAGAATTAAAATGATCAAAAAAATCAAACATATAATTATTGCCAAGTACTTGGATCAGGTTTGTAGCAGTTAAATGTTTGTGAGAGTTAAGTGTTCTTTAATAGGCCATCAACTTGAAAGGTCCGTTCACAATGTGCTGGCTAGACTGGGAGTATCCTACCTAGTGGTGTTACCCCAGAAGCAAACACATTTGAAATATTGGTACATAGTCAATAGTCATAACTTTAGATACATAGATGATAAAGCATACAAACAGGATGATCATATTTGATAGATTGTAACTTTTCCATTGATACCTTACATGACATATGTGGTACAAGATTTGTTGCAATTACCTACCAGTTGAAAATATTAATGATATAAGTGGTTATATTTCAATCATACAGTATCACATGGGCATTTACCATCTGTCCAGTGCCAAAAATCAACAGTCACTCCAGTATTGTTGTACACTCCTTCTATGGGGAGCTGGACCAAGCGCAGTCAAGGGCTCCCAGTACAGGACCTGAAGTGGCTCATGATCCTCTCCTCAACTCTGCCAGATTCATTGTCTGATAGGAAAAAAGGGCCTCCTTGCCCAGGCAGCAGGGACTATGGAGGGTACCCAGAAAGACTAAGAAGATGAGGAGCATGTGATTCTGCCCCTCTACCTGAAGAAGCTGGTTCACAAAGCTCCCTCAATGAACACAAGAGGGACTCCCAGGTCAGAGAATAGACCACAACAATGGACCCCCACATTCCCTGTCAATTCCTGATTTTAAGCTCCCCACTCCACTTCAATTCTTACATAGTCCCTGAGCAAGACACAGCTATAAATCAATGATTTTATTGATTTCTGATGAACCCCTACTATACATTTGGCAGAAGCTAGAAAATATATAATCAACAATCATTATACCCCTCTGTCTGTAAATTTCTCAGCCAGCACACAGGCAAGGTGTTCTCCGGGGCCACATGGACCAGATAACGTGAGTTTAGAAAGGTCACTGTTAGGAATGGAACATTTGGAGAAAATTTATAATTGCTCATCTGAATTTAGTAATAATTGTCTTTTGTTCCTTGGAAGGTTATACAGTCTCGGTGCTTCTACCCGCCCCTCCCACCCCCGCACCATGCCAAACTTCTTGCCTGTTACAAATGGGAGCCATGTAGAGTTGTGGGCAAGGGGATGGGGGAGTTGCACTGGACAAGGGGTGAGGTCCAGGAAGGGAATGTATGGTTGTTTTAGGAAAGGAGTTAGTCATAGCAGTCCTTTCTCCCTTGGTAGACCACAACAAAATTTTTACCATCCCTGCTCCTGGGGTCTGGCCTCTCCCCTCACCAAGCCATGCTGCACAAATGTCACAGTCACAGCATGGGATTTAGTGTGCTCCCAGCTCCAACAATATTTGACCCAACATGTCCGTAGCATCCAGGAGGATGTGCTCTATGGAGCCTGGCCTGGGGGAAATCCACTCCCACTCAAGGATTCCCCAGGAGCAATGGCCTTTTTGCTATTCCTGGAGGCTCATTAACTGGACGTGCATAAGCATAGCCTGCTCCTTCACGGCCTTTGGCCCTATGAAAGGAGTGTGGGCCCTCGCTATGAAAATCCAACCCGCCCTTTGGGAAGGCTGCCTCTGGGACTGGGTGGTCCATCATGACGTGTGGGAGGTGGATCCCCCCAATGACACAGCTAAGCGATATGTGCTGACTAAATCTCCTGACTATCAGCACATATGAACTGCAGAGGGCAACACCTAGCAGCTATGGCCTATGGAGCCCCCTCAAATGATGTATAAAGAAAAAGCAATGTCAAGCCGCTTTTATGAGGTGGGTCAACACATCTGCTGGGAAGGGGAGGCATTGGGATATGCCCCCACTAAGACACATGTGTTTACCAATACCTCTGCATGTGTTTGGAGGACCACCTATCCCAGAGTGCCCCTTGATTTGCTGTTACACTCTGAGGCACAACATTTTTCAATGCATTGGCCCATGGTTATGCAAAGTATGGTTAATATTTCTAACTATATTTAATTTTTCATGGATTATGCCCAATGTTTTTCTCCCATTGATGCACCTCCAGGAGCAACTTACCATATTCCAGACAGATGACTCCTCACAACGGCATGTTGATTCGGGGTCAAGGGAGGGGAATGTCACAGTCACAATAAAAATTGCCCCCCATGGGGTCCCCTGGGTAAGCACCCATACTGTTTTTTGCTGACGCTTATATATGCATGGGAAAGGATCTTGGGAAGGGTTGAAGGTGTGACTGTGGAGTGAAAGATTCCTTTAAAGGTTGCAAGAGGCCGAGGGGGAGGAAGGGAGAAAGGAACGAGCTAACTCGACGATTCAGCTAGGCTCGAAGATAAGGAACGAAACTGCCATTCAAGCCAACGCACACAAACAAGCTCCCTGCTGCCGTAGAGCCAAAAGCCTGTGGGAAAGGAGAATTGAACCAGACAGACCTGAAGGGGGTTATGAAATGAGAAAGATTGCAAAGGCCAGTGAGTTGAAAAACAACAGTCTTGTGACCCTGAAGCTGGTGTGTTTTGCGGAACCTAAGGGAGTTGCTGAAGGCCGGTTCGAACTGATACCGAGAGCATGGGAGACGAGGATCCCTAGAAGAAAATGCCCCGGAAGAACCCAGGGCTAAAGCCCTCCCAAAAGCTGAAGCAAGTCGGAGACCAAAAGCAGATCCTAGAAGGCCTGTGCACAGGACAGAACTCCCATCTACCCTTCTTCCGTCTTCTTCTTACATTACACCCAGGCTTGGCCAGGCTTGGGTTGTGTGTGTGTGAGTATGAAAGTGGGTTAGGGCTTGGGCACTAATGCTTTCTTCCTTCCTTTGAGTGACATGGGGAGCACCCAGCACTCACCTCTGTTATTTGATTAACAAAGCTTTAAACTTAGTCACTTGGTGTGCTCCTTCATCTCCTTCCCTAAAGATCCTGCGGCCTCAGCCTGATCACTTGAAGCCCCAGGCAGATTGGTAACATAAATCTGTCACGCAAGCCAGGGGGAAACAAGTGTGGGACAAGGATCTCATCTGGTGGTTGGATAAACGGTGCATTTTCCCTTTGCATTCAAGAGGTGAGGGGCTTGTGGTGCTGATTTGAAACTTCGGGGAACATAATAAAGTTGTGGTTTGTCTCTTCTTCCCTGACCATTTCACCATTGTTAGGCAGGCACAGGGGCAGGATCTTATGGTGATGTCAGGGAGGCAGTTTTCATGGATTCCAACTCACTTCACACAAAACCTTTGTATGCTAGCAGAGAATACAGTCAATTTCCAGTTGAATTGCCTCCTAGTCCTGTAAGCATATTTTAGCAAATTTCTGGTGTAGCAGATACCTGTGTCTTGAGGTTCACCAGCAGTGCACATCAGCTTGGCCAACCTTCACAGCTGCCAAAGGACCTCCATTCAGCAATATGTAGAGAGGTGACCATTAGCAAAAACATCTCTCCAGCACAGATTGCTGGATCTCTTCTACAGGACCAGAAGGCCACTTTTTCCCCACCACCATTCTAGTACCTCAAGCATATCTATGTTCTGCAAAGGTTGGCCAGCCTTAAAAGAAAAAATTCAAAACTGGGAATGTAATCCCTGGAAGGAACTTCTACACACACTCCCCCACCCACCCAGACACTATGAACATTTTATGTTTGTAAATGTATCTTATAAGTAGTAGCCTCTGCTCCTTCCTCAAGGGCTGCAAATGTTGTCTGAGAACCAAGAATCGCCTAACAGTTACATTCCTGAAATGTTTACAAGTATCAATACTGTGAACTTCCACAGCAAAGACATTGGGGGGCGGGGAAGAGGGATTTCTCTGCTTCTTCCAAAGAGAGGAAAATAATGCTACTCTTTGGCTCCCAGGAAGGAAACCAGTCTACTAGGAGGGCAGGAGCAGCACCCTAGAGAAGTAGCCTGAAGGACCTGATCATTGGGAATGGACAAGAGGAAACAGGAGCAGTTGGATTTTCTCAGGGCACAGGAGAATCAGACTCTTCAGTAGGAAAAAAAAAGACATTGAGGAACTGGTTCATGGAGCAGGAAGGATGCCTTAGGGAATGGGAGCATTCCCATAGTGAATAGGAGCATTCCCCAGTGGAAAGGCTGATAAAACTAGTGGCCAAATGAGTTCAGGAACTGCCTGCTGCTATGGCCACTGTGCCTCTCCATGTACTGTCAACATCCTCCTTCTCCAGCTGCCATCCAAGGTGCTACAGATGCAGAGAACTCATGTCATTCTCCCATCCCCTACAGTGATCAGGAGGAGCCTTCCGGACTCCTGCACCACACCATCCACCAGCACCCAAAACTCCTCAGAGGGGGACCGACACCCACCACCCCAAGCATCCAGTAGGGGAATGATGAGCCTACAGGAATACCCGAACACCAGCAAGTACCTGCAACATCAAACCCTGCATAGGAGACATCCCCAACTTGTGTCCAAGGACAGTTTTCCCCAAACTGGTAGGCTGTCCTATTTGATTAATTTTACAAAACTGCTATAGGTGAAAAAACATGAAAATTAAGGATTTGATTCTGCAAACACCTAAGCAGGTAAGTTATCTATCAGCATGAGTAGTCTCACTGACTATCCATGTGAGTCAAGTAAATATTCAAGTTTTGCAGCCTCCGTAGATAAATGTGGTTGTTTATTTTTTAAAATCAGTGGCATAGAACCTTTGTCACTTCAAAACAAAAAAATAATGGTCCAGGGTGACAATGAAGGTATTTTTGGGGACTCAGGGTTTTTATGACAGCCAGCTGGAAAGCCAGCTCCAGCCCTGCCCCACTACAAAGAATCCAGATTCCTGCCCTGCATTAGCTGAGCCCAAGTACCAGTCAGAAAACCAAGCCAGACTTAAGATCCAATCTCCTGGAGTGAACTTGACCGCGTAAGTACCTATCCTCACAATTTATTATTGGTGGCAGATGTGAGCTAGGAGCACCTGCCTTCGCCTATTCCACCTCTGCACTGCTTCAGAATGGTACCCATAAGCATGGCAGAGTCATAGTTGGCCCCCAGACCATCACTCCCACCTCCCCCCTTCTGCAGCAGTTTCAAATAACAGAAATATTCATTTGTGAAAAATTCAGCAGTTAATTGAGGCAGTGCTTACAGGAAAATGAATGTGTTTAGTTTTCGTAGTTTACATGGGATATGAGTGTGCCTTGCATACCCAGTCAAGGCACAAACAATACTGCTCCCTACTAAAGTATAAATGCCCAACATCATGCACTGTAGTTGATAACCAGTGTAGGGCCTTATTTATTTTTCTTTTCACTTTCTCCATGTCCGCAGGGGAGAGGAAGCACAACACAATGCTGAGAAATTGCTTCAACCTCCGCATTTCCACAACAGTGCTCCCAGCTGCTCCCGTTCACCTCTCAGATCCAAGTTCCAGGCACCAAGAGCCCTGCAATGCCCCTGGGAATTTTGAGCCAAGGCACTCGACCCAGGATCCACATGGACAAGGAGTGCCAGAGACAAGGCATGTACTCATCTTTACGTTTATGTGCACACACCAAAAAAAGTGTTTTTGAGATGTTCTTATGGATTACGACTTTTGTTCACACTGTTGCAGTAATGAAAGGTTTGTGTTGGTTGTATAGTTGGTTACTCAAGACTGGAAATACATTAAACTAACCAAATAAAAAACATTTCCCCATTGATTTTATTAACATTTTATTAAAATGTTATAGATTTTTATTGTTATTTAATAAACGGTTTAACATCTCCATTATTTGTAATCATTGCCTATAACAGGAAATCCTTAACAATTAAATTGAAATAATTCATAGGGTTTTACAAAAGCATATAGGGAACTTTGAAGTTCAACCACCCACACACAATACCCCAGTGTTCACAGTGTCAGCATCTGAACACCCTTCCCAAAAGCCAACATGTTAAGTTATGAGATTCAAAATACGAACAGTAGGCATCCCTGACAGTATTCCCCCAGCTGCTGGAGTTCTCTATGGGACACCTTGCTGGGTATTTTGATCTCTGAGCAAGTCTCTGCACTTCAGCCTTCCACCCATTAGTAAGGCTCTCCCCCTTGCTCTCACAAATATTGTGTAAAACATACAGTTATAATGATCAGAACTTTTTTCGTCTGCTTCCAACATATTCCATAAAAAACACCATCTGCCTTTCAGTAGGCCAAAGGCACACTCGACTACCACTATGCAGCTTCTCAGTGATAATTAAAACATTCATTCTGTCCAAGCAGTCTGTGTATGGCTTCAATAGCCAAGGCATTGGGGATAAGCTCCCAGAATAACCAGATCAACCTCCACACCATTAATATCCACAGTGCCCCTGGGGGCAAACCATCCATTCTCCATAAATTGTCAATACAGCCTCTCAGACCACTTTGCATAACATCTGAAAACCTGCCACGGTGGTCAAACAGCCCTTGGAGCACCTTGGAGAAATAATCCTCTCTATTTATACATTCTGTGCCTGAGAGCAGGGAGGCAAAGAATTGGCACATCAGTTCCAGCAATTTCCCCTACACAGTTAGGGAAGTCCATACACTGAAAACCAACAATAACCCCCTGAGCATTACCCAGCTTCATAACCTGATTAGATAGAACCTTATCAATGGCATAGCAGACCTGATGACAGTAGCCCCCCAGAGTTGTTTTCCCCATGCTGACTTGGTTGGCTACAGATGGATAACAGTCTGGCGTGGCCAGCTTCTAGATGGCAATGGTGACTCATTTCTTCATTCTCACTCTCTATGGGGCACCACAGGCTGGTATGCTGTAACTAAAGCTCCAGGCTCAATTCTGTACATATCTCAAAAAGATAACCCACTCTATCCTGAAATTCTCTTTGTCGTTGTCCTCTCAGGACTGCAGAATGATCCTTTCCCACCAATCCACACCGTTTCCTGGGCCCAGAAACAGTGCTAGCATTGTGTCAGTGATCCAGGAACTGGTCCTCTTTTTCCAGCTGCTCAGTATCCTCCAGTTCTGCCACCACTGCAGAGTAGCCTCCTGCTGCTATAGGACCTGCTGCCACTGCCATTCAATATTCTCCTGTTCAGTGGTGCAATCAACAAAGTCCAATGCCAAATTTGTCTAGCTCTGAGCGTCATAGTACAGCCCAAGCAGCCTGTGAATATTTATGCTTACCACCAAAATGACATGGAAACCAGTCGGTCCACACTAGCTGACAGCAATTCAAAAGCAGCATGAGCCAGCCCAGAAAGGAAGTATGGGGGAGAGGCAGCAGAAACATGGGCTTTTTCAAAAAAATAAATTGCACCTGGCTGGTATCCCACAGTTCACAGCAAAAACAATCCCAGGATGCCTGCTGCTCAGCAGCTAAACCAAGGACGATGGGGATACCCCCCTGAGAACACTCAGTTCACAGCAAACTGCTACCTTGTGTTCATACAATGCAAATTGAAAATGAAGCAGGCTTAATGTGTGCACACTATTGGTGCAACTTATCTGGGGCTCATCAAAAAGCTCCTGATTAACACCCCATGTAGACACAGCATATTATTGTCCATGAAGTCCTAGACTTGTCTTTTTAGTACAAGTTAGCATTTTAAGTGTGAAACTCAATAGAAGAAAAAAAGTTTTCAGTTCTAACCATATATTTGCTAACTAAAGAAACCAGTAAAAATCCAGTTTATTTACATATTGGTGGTTATTTCCCATTTTTTGTCTTAAATTGCTAAAGAATCTCATATCATTAAAAAAGTCTTAATGTTTATCCACTATATGGTACAGAGACATTTATGGGGGAAAGGGAGGCTAGCATAATTCATGCCATTATACTGAAGTTCACTTTAAAACATTAGACTAAGCAAATTTTGCAGTACTACACTAAGAGTTAAAAATAAGCAATTGCTTTCCCTCTTCTGTGCAAGACTTAGAAATAAAATTATGAACAGAATGAAGTTCTGGGTAACTTATGTTGTAAAAAAATTGAATATTAAGTTGTTGTGAATGAAGTATATTGCAATCTGACATACGTTCGTAAGTGAGAAGGCAATGAAGATAAGTAGCAAAACACACTAGAAGATCAGGATCTTGATTCTCTACACCTGGGGGAATTCTGTGCCACTGTACAATGCAGAATTTTGCAGAAATTAATGTTGTGCATGCAGTATTTCATTTTCCCCCACAGAAATGGGTTGCAGTGCTGCTGGTTGCCACTAGGGGCCACTGGACCCAGCAGAGCCCAGCTCGCACACAGAAGACACTGCTGTGGGGAAGGGAGGGAGCTAGAGCAGGGGTCAGCAACCTTTCACAAGTGGTGTGCCGAGTCTTCATTTATTCACTCTAAGTTAAGGTTTCGCATGCCAGTAACACATTTTAATATTTTTGGAAGGTCTCTCTCTATAAGTCTATATATTCTATAACTAAACTAGTGTTGCATTGTAAGATAAACAAGGTTTTCAAAATGTTTAAGAAGCTTCATTTAAAATTAAATTAAAATGTTGATCTTATGCCGCCAGCCCGCTCAGCCCACTGCTGGTCTGGGGTTCTGTTCACCTAAACAGGCAGCAGGCTGAGCAGGGCCTGCAACTGGGACCCCGGCTGGCAAGGCTCCAGCAGCCAGAACCCCAGACCGGCGGCGGGCTGTGCGGGGCCGGCTTCTGGGACCCCAGACTGGCAGTGGGCTGAGTGGCTCAGCCCACTGCCGCTCAGGGGTTCCATCCGCCGGCTTCTGCCAGACGGGATCCTGATTGCAGGATCCACTCAGCTCGCTGCCAGTCTGGGGTCCTGGCCCTGCCCACATACAGTGAGTACCTACCTTCTCTCTAGTTCTGGCCCATTCTCTTCTTCTCTCTGCACTGAGCTGAGAGTGGGAGTGCACTTAGCACAGGGCTGGGGGTGAAGGGTCTGGCCAGGAGCTAGAATGAGGGAGGGGGCTCAGGATTGAGGCAGGAGGTTTGGGTGTGGGACACTTACCTAGGCAGCTCCCATATGATGCGAGGGGTGCAGGTGGGAATGTGGGGGGTGGGAGTGCAGGAGCTCCCATTTGGTGCTCAGGGTGAGGGTGGGGATGTGGGGGGTGCATCAGGTGTGGGGGGGCTGAGGATGTGTGGGGGTGCCAGAGTCAGGGCTGGGGTCGTGGGGGGGGTGAAGAAATCAAGCAGAGGTCTGAGTGTGTATGAGGCAGGTACAGGGCAAAGGGCAGTAGCCTGGGAGGTGCAGGGCTCAGGGAAGAGGGCTGGATGTGTTGGGGCAGGGGGTCAGGACTCAGGGCAGAGGGCTGGGTGACTGCCCGCCTCAGAACCTCCAACCCCCTTGCTCCGTGTCCCCTGACTATCCCCTCCTGGGACCCCTGCCCCTAACTGCCCCCCAGGACCCCATCCCCTATCTAAGCCTCCCTGCTCCTTGTCTCCTGACTGTCCCTCTAGGACCCTACTCCCTACCTGTCCCCTGACTGCCCTTATCCACACCCCCACCCCCAGGCAGACTCCTGGGACTCCCATGCCCCATCCAACTGCTCCCCACCCCTGACAGGACCCCCAGAACTCCTGACCCATCCAACCTTCCTCCTGCTCCCTGCCTGCCCCAATCCCTCTCCACACCCCTGCCTCCTGACAGCCCCCCCACCCCGAACTTCCGACTCATTCAACCCCCCAGGTCCTTGCCCCCTGACCACCCCCCCAGAGACCCCCACCCTAACTGCCCCCCAGGACCTTCCTTGCTCCCTGTCCCCTGACTGCCCTGACCCCTATCCACACCCTGTCCCCTAACAGACTCCGGTACTCCCATGCCTCTTCCACACACCCCCTTCCACTCCCTGACTTCCCCTCTCCAGAGACCCCTGCCCCTAGCCACCCCCCAGGGTCCCACCCCCTCATCCAACCCACCCTGCTCCCTGTCCCCTGACTGCACCCACCCATTATCCATGGCCCCCAGACCGGTTACCTTGAGGCTCCAAGCAGAGCCAGACACACTACCCCGCGGGAGCGCACAGCCCCACCCCTCAGAGCGCTGCGCACGTGGCAGCAAGGATCCAGGGGAGGAGAGAAGGTGGGAGAGGGGCTAGCGGCTTTCTGTGCTCCAGCCTGGGACCGCGGACCCCGCGGCTTGCCGCACCGGGCAGGATTTTTAATGGCATGCGGAGTCCCAGCAGGCAGCCACGTGCCATTAAAAATTGGCTAGTGTGCTGTCTTTGGCACATGTGCCATAGGTTGCTGACTCCTGAGCTAGAGGGTTCCTGGCAGCTGCAATTACCTGCATGCCCTGAAGGAAGGAAACAGTGGCACGCAGGAAACTTCACACAAGCCTGAGACCCAGCAGCAGGCTGTTTCTCTCTGGATCCCTGGGCTCTGAGGGGTAGGATGGTAGGTGGCTGGACTACGGGGGCTACAGCTTGGGAGGGCATGTGTGTATCTGAGCAGGGGGAAGCCTGTAGCTGGGCTCTAGGGGCAAGAGGGGCAGGTGTCTGGGCTGGGGAGCCGCAGCTGGACTCTGGGTAGGAGAAGGTGGGTATCTGGGCTGGGGGACCCTGTGGCTGGGTTTTGAAGGAAGGGGGGATTGGGTGTATTGGCTGGGGGGCCCTGTGGCTGAGTTCTGGTGGGGGAGGGTTGTGGGTGTCTGGCCCCCAGGTTGGGCATGGGGGAGGGGTAAGAAGGGAGCAGAGAAACAGGAACTGGGTTGCCATAGGAGTTTCTTTAACTCTCTACTCCTAGGGGAATTTTTGGATGTGACTGTATTGTCACAGACATACTTGCTGACAGGTATTTTGAAATAAATTATCAAAATAATTAAAACTGGTGTGATTATGTAGTGTTGTTTTGACAAATAAAATTTGCAGAATTTTAAAATATTGTATGCAGAACATTTAATTTTTTGGTCCAGAATTCCTCTAGGAGTAATTCTCTGGTCATTCCAAATATGGAGTTTCCTTTGATTGAGGAATGGAACAGTGCCCACAAACAACTGCAGATTCAAGCCCCAAGAATTTACGCCAATAAAACTTGCCCCTTTGGAAGTCATCACATTTACCACTGCACTACCAGGCCTTTGTTCCACCACTTAGTAGCGACACTAACTCCTATTCACATCAGCTGGAGTTGCTCAGAGGCAAGAAGTCAATTCAAGTTTACCACTGTGCAGGCAACAAGCTGAAGTACTAAGCTGCAAAAAGGGAAGGTATACAGATGTTATTTACAAACAATTTACTCTCTGGCTTTTAAAGAAGGCCTATTTTTCCTGTGGTAAAGGATGGATGGGCTTAAAACAAGGAAAGGTGCTGAGTTACAGAGACAACAAAGACAAATGACAAAGTACATATGCACAGAAGGAATTGGGGATATTAAAGATTTAGGTTTATGCTGTGAAAGTTGCAAGAAAAGTGGAAACAGCAAAAAAATAAGGCAATTGATATGAGAAAGGAAAAGATAAAGTGACTAGGAAGAGAAGAGAAATGTTGAAAAGCAGCAAAATGAATGATTAGTAAGCATGGCACAGCAAGTGAAAAATGACTTCAAAAATCCATTCTTATTTCAGATATGGACAAAGAGTCATGTAGCCTAACAAGCCATGCTATAGTGGGTGAAGGAATAGGTGAATAGAACACATGCCCAAATTGCTTAATAGAACTAACCCTGAAATTGAAAGCATAGGGGTTGAGTGAATGCAAGTGATAGAATCATCCGATAGATTTCAGGTCAAAAGTACACCTTTTATACCAAAGAGTGTTAAAGGAAACTAGAGTGGGTGGAATAACTGCAGGGATCCTATACACAATATTGAACTGGAAACAGTGCACTGCCTTTAAGTGTGTATGCTATAGCTATGTTCCTTAAATAAAGTAAGGAGGGCAATTTGACGAATTACCTTTGCTGGAATTGGGCTGAATTGCCTTAGATTAGATGTCACTCAAAGTTTGTGCTTCCTTTCTTTACCTAGGTTGTTTATTTCTACACCCAAAAATAAATTTAAGAGGCTGCAAAAGAGGCTTCACACCGGAAAATTTTCTTCTATCTATACAGTGTGTTAAGATGCCAAAGAACACATGTGCAGGTAATGTTAACAGAGCAACTCCTGAAATTCTTACTCAGTTCTTCTTTAGTCAGACCTCCCACTGAAAACACAAAGGAATATGGATGAGCCACATGCTCTGGCTGCACTGTGTTGTATGGCAGCACAACTTTTCTCCCTCTCAATTATGTGCAAAAGCACCTTCTGGAAGAATTATACAGTTTACCTCCTTAATCCACCAGGCTGATTGTTAATCCTCCAATTAGTTGTGGTAGGACTTGGGTGTGGTGTGATGGCAGAATACTATCCTCAACTAAGTGCCTTTTTGGCAGGTTCATCTAGAACCGTGTCAAACATTTCTGGCCAGGGAGTCCTGTTTACAACTGGTTAGAGAGACATTATAGGCTCCAGTTAAACTGAAAAGATGGAAAATTTGGATGTTATTATCCCCAATATGGAAACTACCCAACTCTGCTCCAAACTATTCATTGTCATACATGTAAGTTATGTGGAACATTGCGTCTGGGTGCAGTGTCCTTTACAAGCATTCTGGGGATTCACTTGGCTCTTACCATTTGTGTCGAAAAGACAGGGCCAGTGCAAGGATACTTGGCACCCTAGGAGAAACTTCCACCTTGCGCCCCTCATCCGAACCCCTCCCCGCAGAGCATCGATTATAAACTTTCAAAAATGAATACTGCATAATATAGCATTGCTCATTAGAATTAATACACGTTCGACTTGAAAATTTATTAAATTTCATTATTTAGTCTACATATTTAATGAAAATAAATGAATAACCTGACAGAGTGTGGGGCTGGCTAGCTTCAGGCAGGGGGGTGCGGCAAGGATTGGCTGGAGACAAGGGGATGCAGGGCTGGCTGGAAGCAGGGGAGGGGTGTGGTAGGGGTTGGCTGGACACAGGGAGTGCGGGGCTGGCTGTGGACAGGAGGTGCGGGGCTGGAGACAGGGCAAGGGGTGCGGGGCTGGCTGTGGGCAGGGCAGGGGGTTCAGCAGTGGTTGGCTGGAGACAGGGGGTGCGGGGCTGGCTGCGGGCAGGGCAGGGTGTGCGGCCGGGGCTGGCTGGAGGTGAGGGGGTGTGGGGCTGGCTGGAGACAGGGCAGGGGGTGCAGCGGGTCTGGCTGCGGGCAGGGTGGCAGGTACCGGGGCCATCCCTAGATATTCTGGGGCCCTACGCAGCCCCCCCATGGGGGGGGTGTGGTGCCTCCAGCCTCTGCGGGGGGGCAGGCCTCCGGGGGGGGCGGGGCTGGCTTGGAGGGCAGGGGGGAACCACCCCCTAGCACTCCCTGGTGGTGCGGCTGGGGCCGGGTCTCTGCACCTCCCCCCACCAGTGAGTGCAGGCCTAGCCCTGCTGCAGAGCTCAGGGAGTGGGGGTGGGTTGGGGCTAAGCAGGGGCAGGGGCCCTGGGGAAGAGCCAGAGCAGCAGGTAGCAGTGCATCACCCCCGGCGGCCAGAGGAGGAATAACATCACTTCCCGCTGGCCATCTGGAGCTGATCAAAGCCGCACCACCGGGTGAGCATCCCAGACATTTTGGGCACCGCTTTTTGGCACCCTCAAATTTTGGCGCCCTAGCAGCCACCTAGTTTACCTAATGGTTGCACCGACCCTGAGAAAAGCCCTCACAGGTGAGGTGCAAGTAGGTAGGCACACTGCTTAAAAATTGTTTCCATGAACATTTGGGTTAGTAAAACTCAAAATAATGACAATTCACAGAAAGCAAACAGTCAAATCCTTTAAAAAAAATTCTGTGTTTGTGCCAAGTGTCATGTAATACATACAGAGAGGCAACCAAAGTCGGTATTCTCGCTACCACTTTCTTTCAGATGTTTGCTGGAGGTGAGGTAGTTGCATGGGACTACATGTTATTTTCAATTTTATTTATTTAGTTTTATTCATGTATAGTATCTTACTGTGGAATAGCCTCTCAGGAAGAGAAGGAACCCTATTACTTCAGGTGCTTGAAATTCCTCTAGATGAAGTGATTGTAATATCACTGACAATCATCAAAAGGTGCAGTTATGGATAGTCTTAAAATGTCTTTTAACTGGATGTGTAAGCACTCAGATCTCGGACAAACGCTAGCTAGAACCAGCTTTACCAGCAATCTGCTCACCTGCTAAAAGGAACATCTCTACAATGTTCAACACTGGAATAATCTCTTTAGGTAGAGAAGCTGCCTACTGGTTAAACCCAAAACAAGAAAAACATTATGTGGCCTCAAAAACATTATAGCAATCGATAATATGTTGTTGGAAATCGTCGGAACTTCTCTATGCAAATATATATTTCATGGCAAGATGGGGAGTAAATCTACCCTATGCTAGTCTGCACTTTAAAATGCAGCCTGTATCTCTATATAGCTAGCTCTATCTACCAGAGTCATTCAATGAAATCAGAGTAGTTTAGTGTATGTGACATTCCAATTCATCTCCTCGAAGGAGGTACGACATTGCAGATTCTGGATAAAGACATCACTATTATGATTTAAGCAAGAAAAGTAAGCTCGTTAGAAAGTGATTTTCTGTGCGTATTCATGCTCACCTGTGTATACACACGACCACAATAAGCATAATAATGAAAATCAGATCCTGTTGTGAACTGCTGGAAGCTAGTTTACTGCAACTTTTACTGCATGCAAAAGGCTACTGAAGGTGTGCTAATAAGGGCAGGGATTTTCTAAGGATATTGCAGCTGAGAATGAGCCTGCCAAAACCAGGCAGAGAGACTCATTACCTCAGATCAACCTAGTGTGCTAAAAATAGCAGTGTGGACATTGTGGCTCCAGCAAAAACTTGGGCTATGCATCTGTGCTCAGACTCAGGGGGCCTGAGCTGCCACCTGAGCCACAAAGCTGACTACTTGGCTCTCCTAGCAGCAGTGTAAACATCCCCTAAGGGCCTGAAGGCATTAGCTGCTCAAAGCCAAACTGCTCTGACAACACAATATCACAGAACAAGCTGCTTTGGTTTTTGAGAATTGCCAAACTACTTTTATATAATTATGAAACTGAACCAAAAATGTTTACTAAATGGGTGAAAGCTCCAGATGGTGTGGTGGCCATCTTTGCCAAGGACAAGAAGGTTTAGCAAAAAGCTTGAGGCAGTCATCTTTGTGAGCAGTGCAGAGACAGAGGTGAAAGGAACATCTCATAGAAACTTTTTCATGAAGAATATGGAACCAAACTCAAAGTAAGCAGCAGTGAGCAGGCTCCATTGCTTTAAAAATCACGTGAAAAAACGAATAGAACTAAAAAAAAAGTGTTGTGTTTGCTTTGTCTGAACTCCCAACACTTAACATCTAGGACAGGGATCAGCAACCTTTGGCATGCAGCCTGCCATCGGCCTGGGACAGCTAACCACGGCCAGTGGGAGCCACGATCGGCCAAACCTGTGGACGCAGCAGGTAAACAAACTGGCCCAGCCCACCAGGATGCTTACCCTGGTGAGCCGTGTGCCAAAGGTTGCTGATCCCTGGTCTAGGAGAAGAGAGCTCAGCAATGGCAGGAGTGGACACAGATTCACAGTCTTTTGTATTCACTTGGTATTTTAAGTCCAAATGGACAAGTTGCACTGTGCTATGCTACATGGTTCGGGAAGGAAGTGACATGTATTTAACATTCATCACAATACCTTGAAGAGCTATAGAGCCTCTTTGAAAGAAACACAGATGTGATCAGTCAGACCACTGTGAGGTGGGGGCTGGGTGAGACTGTGGCATGTGAAACATCGCTTTCAAAGCTAACGTCACAAGAACTAGGCAAGACACTGACTAATTTCACATCAGACCATGTGTTACAGTGCTCAAATACTGGTTTGCCAATCCAAATTGGCAGAAACAAGATTCAGAATTGCAATACGTTATTAGCTAGTCAACTAAGCTTCAGAGAAAGGCGCTCAGTGAGGGGGTTTGTGTTGCTCAAGCTTTTGATGCTGAAGAGGTTGTAGCAATGATAAGTCCCTTTGCGTAGAAACTAAGAACAAACTGCATTCAGATCAGCCTACAGTTTTAGCAGCCCAAGTAAAACTGCATCTCAAAACACTTGAAGAAAGGCCAATGGATCACACTCCTGTCTAGGAAAATATTCTTCAGGCCCAGCAGCTGGAAAGGAGTTTAGTGAATTTGTGCAGGAAAGCCACTTTATGGAACATGCTTTTCTGCCGGGATACAATTTACAACAGGAAAAGAGTATTCCCTACTCTGGAGAAGGCCAGCATACAACAAAAATATTCAAGAATATCAAATTAGGCAGTTGCTACAAAGGATACCAATATTGACAGGAAGAAAGCTGGAAACACCTGCTAAGCCTGAGTTCCTTGCTTTCCTGCCACGTTGTCCCTGAAGAGGTTAAACTAGAACAATGGCTCTCAACCTTTCCAGACTAGTGTACCTCTTTCGGGAGTCTGATTTGTCTTGTGTACCCTCTAGTTTCACCTCATTTAAAAACTACTTGCTTAAAAAAAATCAGACATAAATATACAGAAGTGTCACAGCACACTATTACTGAAAAATTGCTTACTTTCTCATTTTTACCATATCATTATAAAATGAATTGATTGGAATATAAATATTGTACTTACATTTCAGTGTATAGTATATAGAGCAGTATAAACAAGTCATTGTCTGTATGAAATTTTAGTTTGTACTAACTTCACTAGTGTTTTTTATGTAGCCTGTTGTAAAACTAAGCAAATATCTAGGTGAGTTGATGTACCCCCTGGAAGCCCTCTGCATACCCCCTGGTTGAGAACCACTGAACTAGAAGATCAGATGCCTGCAGCTTATGTGGAGCTCCAAGGGAGCAGGTATAAGCAACTGGGATGGGCTCAGGTGGTCAGACAAGAAGTCCCAGAGCTAGAAGAAGTGACTGGCTCCACCCTCCCCAGTTGGTTTGGAAACACATGGGACCCAGCAATTAGGTCCACTTAGACTTGTGACCAAACAGGGAGTTACTGGGCCAGGTTTTAACAATGGCTACTGAAGACTGTCCACAGGACTGTAATTCAGTTAATGTTTAATAAGGACCGAGTCAGAGTAGTGTAAGTTAGTTAGTTGTTGGTGGGTTTACAAGGTATTGGGTAAAAGGTACAAGGTTGTGTGTCTTTAAAAAAGCACCATACTGTGGTAACCAAAGAATACCAGCACTATTGTAGAACTCAGTAGTTTTTTCCACTAAACTTACACATTGTAGTTGCTAGAGCTCTGTTAAATAAGCCATATGAAGTCTGTACCTGCATATGCCTAGCTTTCCTTTCTATTAGGCAGTGGAATGGCAATGATCAGAAATTTAAATAAAGAGTAAGATGACAGCTAATGTAACACTGATTTTTAAAGAGAGTTCCAGAGTCAAGCCCAGCAATTACATGCTGGTGAGCTTCCTAACTTCAGCATCAGGTAAATTGGTAGAAACTATAGTAAAGAACAGAATTATCAGACAAACACGGTTTGTTGGGGAACAGCATAGCTTTTGTAAAGGTAAGTCTTGCCTCACCAATCTATTAGAATTTCTTTGAGGGTGTCAACAAGTATTTGGATAAGGGTAACTCGGTTAATATAGTGTATTTGGACTTTCAGAAAGCTTTTGAAAAGGTCCCTCATCAAAGGCTCTCAGCTAAGCAGCCATAAGATAAGAGGGAATGTTCTCTCCTGAATCAATAACTGGCTAAAATATAGGAAACAAAGGGTCAGGTTTCACAGAGGAGAGAGATAAATAGCAGGGTCGGCCACGGATCTGTACTGGGGCCTGTGCTGATCAACATATTCATAAATGATCTGGAAAAGGAGTGACAGTTTAGTGGCAAAGTTTACAGATGATACAAAATTACTCAAGATAGTTAAGCGCAAAGCAGACTGCAGAGAATTATAGGATGATATCGCAAAACTGGGAAAACAAAATGGCAGATGAAATTTAATGTTGATAAGTGAAAAGTAATGAACATGAGAAAAAATAATCCCAACTATACATACAAAATGATGGGGTCTAAATTAACTATTACCACACAAGAATGATCTTGGAATCACCGAGAGTGGTTTTCTGAAAATTTCAGCTCAATGCAAAGCAGCTGTCAAAAAGGCTAACGGAATATAAGAAACTACTAGAAAAGTTATAGAAAAAACAAACAGAAAATATAATGCCACTATATAAATCCATGGTAAGCCCACACCTTTAAATACTGTTTCCAGTTCTGGTTGCCTCATTGCAAAATGGAAATATCAGATCTGGAAAAAGTTCAGAGATGGACAAAGATGATCAATGATATGGAATGGCTACTATATGAAGAGAGACTAAAGATTAAGGCTGATCATCTTAGAAGAGACGATTAAGGGGCAATAGGATAGGCATCTATAAAACAATGAATGGTGTGGAAAAAGTTAATAGAAAGGTGTAATGTACCCTTTCCCACACCACAAAAAAAAAAGTTGTCACACAATGAAATTAATGGGCAGCAGGTGTAATACAAACAAGAGCAAATACTTTCACACAATACACAGTCAACTTGTAGACCTCATTGTCATGGGATGTTCTGAAGGCCAAAAGTTTAAGAACTGGATAAGCTCGTGCAGGCTAGATTCAATGGCTATTAGCCAAGATGGTCAAGGATGTAACCCCATGATCAAAGTGATCCGAAACTTGTGACTGCCAGGAATCAGGGAGGGAAGACTGGGTTGAATCTCTCCAAAATTGCCTTTTTCTCTACATTCCCCCTCAGGCTCTGGTACTAGCCACTGTTGGAGATAGGCCATTTGGTATGATCCAGGATGACAGTTTTTATATTTTTAACATATTCCCTTGTAGCAGGGTGGTCACCAGCTCCAGCTCGGATACGGTTAAAGCCAGCCCCGGGAGAGAGATAGGACTGTGAGCTAAAGGCTCGCTGATTGGGGAAGCAGCTGCAGCTGGGCCACACCCGAATCAGGCTACAGCTGGCCCTATAAAAGGCCAGTGAGCCAGGAGCTGGCAAAGTCTCTCTCTGGACATAGAGAGAGAAGGACCTGGCTGCCTGGAAGCTGAGCAGGTTACTGAGAGTGGAGCAGGGCTGAGGGAAGGCTAGAAGAGCTGGGGAGCTCCAGCCTGGCAACCCCCCCAGGCTGCAGGCCTTTGATGAAAGGCCAGGTAGGGTACTGGGGTTGCAGGGGTGCAGCTGTGCAGCCCAGGGTAGGCCAAGGCAGCAGATCCAAACCCCCCTTTCAAATGATGAGTGGCCTTTACAGACTGCAGTCTGCCCCAGTGAGTGAGGGCTAGATGGTGACTGGCAGTAGCCACTGAGGTGGGATGGGGATGGGGGTTGGGGGTTCCCAAGTGTGGAGACCCAGATTGGGGGTTGCCTCATTACATTCCTGCTTCAAAGAGACAATTACATAAGTGTATCTGATTTAGTCACCCATCTACATTCATCTTTGGTTTTGAGTTCCCATCTCCAATTGAAGTGTTTCTCTTCTCCAAAAATCTGATGATTCAGGTTCAAGAGAAAAGAAATATTTTTCAATGTCCACTATTCTCCCCCAAAGCATATAGTGTTCAGATTCTGACGGAGTATAAATATCTTCATAACACCTGCCCAAACTTTATGCAAACAGTTTTTGATAAAACAAGTTTGCTACAATTCAAGAATCTCACAAGATCTTGAGCATATGCGCAGTTTCAAGGAAACACTGGGCAGTTTAAGATTTGGCATAAGACTAATATCAAGTTTGTGATCCAGCATAGTATCAATACTAAGGCAAGGTAAAACATTGCAATTGTCTGAGGTTTGTTGGGGATGGTCTTGAGATTAAGGTAGGCACCTGACTTTGAATTAAGAAATCTAGGTTTAATTCCTGGCTCTGTTGTGACTTACTGTGTTGTGAGGAGCAAATACGTGAGGTGCCCCAACACTATGGTGGAGAGGGGAGAAGAGTATATTAATCCTGACAGAGACCAAAACTCCAAAGGAAAATAGAGGCCAGCCCTGGTTAAGAGGGAAGGTATGCAAAAAAACCCAGTGTCAATCCAAATAAATGCTTAAAGGGAGGTTTTATAAACCCTCAAGCCAAGCTGGATAGTTGCACAATTCTAGTTTTAAGTTACTGTTGTGAGGTCATGGTAGCTAGGGCAGTGGCATTCACCATTGTTCAGCCTACATGAGGCGTATGGATATTCATGGACTGTTAAAAGTTAATTATGTGGTCCATGGACAACAGCTAACATTAAACAGCATATATACCACAATAAAGCTGTTTGTGAGCAAGTAGGTGTTGAACATAAAGGTGCTGACACCAAGCCATCACCCAGGATGTATGTCACAACATTCCGAGATTGATCATGTGATCTCCAAAGGCAGATTACACAGAATAAATCACATTATTGCAAATAGCTATGGGGATAGATGGCAATATCTTAGTTATCGTTGGAAAAAACAATGAGAAACATTCAGATAAAAGCTTTGTATAGAACTCCAACTGATTTTCACGCTGCTTTCAGTGGTAAAAGTCACTTTGTTCTTCCAGCTGAGCATATGGACCACAGCTGATGTTTAATAGGAGTCAATAGGAAAAGCCTTAAGCAGGATGTCTGCATTCACAGCAGAGAAACCAGTTATAGGGCTAAACTCAAAGGGAGTTCAATCTGCAAACAAATTGAGGGGAAGGGTTGCAGAGATTTCACTGACTCAAGATCAGCTTCTCTCTGGATACTGAAATCATCCCTTCCACCTCCCCAACTTTTATGAATTGCAGGGGTAAATTGGTCTTAAAACCAATAGTTTTATAAAGGGCAATACTGCCCCAGATGAGTGGGGTTTTCTTCCAGAAAGTTCCCCAGAGCATGCCACTAAAGCCAGGGCAGGTGCAACCATTTAGGCGACCTAGGCAGTCGCCTAGGGCGCTAGGATTTGGGGGGCGCCATTTTCTTCAGCAGCGACTGCAGCGGCCGAATCTTTGGCTGCCCCGGTCGCCGCTGGTGTTTAGGCGGAGGGAGCTGGAGAAGGGGAGCATGTGGAGGGCCGCCTGCAGCAAGTAGGGGGGCAGCACGCAGGGGAACTCCCTGCCCCAGCTCACCCCTGCCTCACCTCCTCCCCGAGCACGCCATGGCTGTTTCACTTCTCCCACCTCCCAGACTTGCGGCGCCAATCAGCTTAGGCGCCGCAAGCCTGGGAGGTGGGAGAAGTGAAGCAGTGACAGCATGCTCAGGGAGGAGGTGAGGCAGGGGTGAGCGGGGTGGAGGGGGTGCCTCAGGGCGGAGGGTGGGGGGCGGGGAGCTACCGCAAGAGGGGCGCCTCAGGGCAGAGGGGGGGAGCTGCTGCAGGGGGGCGCCGCCTCAGGGTGGAGGGGGGGGAGCTGTTGCCGGGGGGGTGCCTCAGGGCAGGTGTGCCAGGAGGGGAGCACAAGGGGAAGTTTTGCTTAAGGCGCGAAACATCCTTGCACCGGCCCTGACTAAAGCACCTTACATCTTTACATCTTCATCACTCTTCCCCAGTTCCAGTTACTCAAACTTATCAGTGCTACATTAATCAATACACTATTCCAGCAATAAAGTGTCAACATTCCAGCAAGATACAGCATTATGTTTAGTAATGGTTATGAGAAAGCACTTGAGTAAGAAAACAAATACTTCAGTCCCTCACCCTGGCTCTATGCAGTATACACACCTCTGTGACACCAGGTTTATCATGAGCTAGTGTAATTGGGGTAATTTTGGAAGCATCATGTTAAAATATAATCAGTGCTGTGATGCAACCATGAGAAAGACATTTGGGAAAACCCTTTGCTCTGGGTGTTTAAATGGATAGGGATAGTTAAGATTTTGAAGCTGATTTTTCTCCATAAAACAAGATTTGAAAATACTTTTTAGTTCATATTTTATCTACTCTTTTGACAACTGTTACCTGAGAAACACCTCACCTCTTACTTAAATGAATACATTTTCAGGAATCCTTACTCCTTTTTCAAACTCTGGCTATAAATTGCCCTTTATGTTGACAGACTAAAATTGATGAGCAGGGCCGACTTTAGGCCAATTCCCAGGAATTGGGCCTCGCGCCTAAGAGGGCTCCATGCCCAGCCAGAGCGCAGCAACCCCTGCGCTACACCGGCTGGAGCATGACAAGTCCCGCGGCCCAGCTACCCCAGCAAGAGCCCCACAACCCCCCGGCCCCACTCCCCCGGCTGGAGCCCCGCAACCCCGTGGCCCTGCTCCCCCATCCGGAGCGTGGCTTCCAGACTGTGGGAAAGTGTCCACCATCCCATGTATTCCATATGCTTGAAGTGTCAAGAAATATTCCCAGTTCATTAGAATCTATATATAGCAGTTCCATGTATGGCAATCAGTAATCATCTCTTAAAGGTGTAAATTAAAGTTCCTTTTCCAGTGGATACTTCAATATGTATGGTCACATAGTGAATACTAGTTTCATTTTCTTACCCCATCTGTTCAACTGGAGCCAACATTATCATCTGGTTAAAGCAGAAGTAGGACAAAGTTGTTCTCTAGACTGACTTACTCAGATTCTGTACATTGAAAAATTTGAAATAAATGCCCACTTTACCAGGTATAATTCAGACTTTTTAACAAGTGGACTTGCACATATTATTAGGTTGAATTTCCTGTGTTATAAACTGACTTGTTGTGGGAAGAGAGATGCCTGCAAGATACCATAGTCATTTCCTATTATGAATGAATGGGGTCAACATTAAAACAGCTGAATATCAGTCACTTGAGAGTTAACCATCCAACAACGGTGGTGCAAAGTTATACTCCATTCAAAACTTTGGAGTGACCTTTTATGAGTTGTCTTTTGTACAGAGAAAGGTCATATTGACTTATGCCATTGTGTGGCATCTGTTGGTGTGTAATACTTAATGCATTACAAAGACTGTGCTAGCCAAGTTTAAGAACAGATGTACACGGTTAGTTTGCTAATCTAAAGTAATTTATAATTGCCACAACTATACACAGTTTTTCAACTGATATTAGAACCGACGCCATACTTGCATAAGCACTGAGTTAATTTTAGAAGTATCACAATCAAATAACACCAACAGAAACTGTACACAGTAAAAGATCACCTATTGAGAATATCTGTGCACACTGCTTGTCATTACATAACTGCCTTCTGCTTTGGAGAGAATTCAGCTCAATGTTACCAAGAGCTAAGAGAAATGGTTACAAGAATTTGCCTTATTTTCTTTAGAAAGATGCTTTCCAGTGACCAAATGGAGATTTGCAGAGTGATGACAGGGAGTGACAGTCATATACAGTTTCCACTGGTAGGACAGTGTTCACAAGATGTAGGGCAAAAAATAAATAGGTGGCTCAAGCAGAACAACATATTTCAAGGGGTAAACAAACAAGGAATAAATAAATATTTTTGGCATTACCAGGAAAGACATTTGGAACAAAGAGTATAAAGAGCAGAGAGTTTGATAAAGCTAGCCTTTCTACAGAGGATGATGATTGATTGAGGGGCATGGTGAAAAGAGTGGAATTAGCATAAACCAAATTATAGTTAGGCACATTTGGGTGCCTAACCTTTCCCTGACATTTCATATGTTCTAAATCATTTAAGTTCATTTAATGAAAGTGTGACATGGCACCCCATATTCTTCACAGTGATATTACGATATGATTATAGCATAATTATGATGTAGTTTATGCAAGATAAGTCATGTGAGGTATCATTGGAAAAGTTATGATTTGCTGAATATGATTATCATATTTGCATGCATGTATCTTTTTGTATCTAAAGTTATGAATATTGATTACACTGGTCTACAGTTTTTGAGAAGTCGTCTGCTTCAGAGAGAAAATGTGATATTTATTATGTATTTTGATGTGCTGAATTCAAATATGACAATTAAAACAACTGATTGGCTACTGTTTCTAAGATATTTAAGTTTTTACATTTTACGTCTATGTATATTGTGTAGATAGTAGAGTTTTAATCATAAATTGTAAACCTAGGTCTTTTCATGTGTTTATGCTTGCTTTACATGATAATATTTCACCTGTCCTGTTTATGTAACACTTTAAAAATCAGCAAAAGGGTTATATAAATAAAATTTATTATGAAACAAAAAGGCAAAAAACTATTATGTACATAGTTTAGTCCTCTTCAGTGTCTACTCGGCGCTTCTTGGCTTGTCTCTTGTATTCATTAAATGGAGCATCTCTTGTCACTATCCAGCAATAGTCTGCAAGCATTGATGGGCTCCATTTGCCCTGATAGCCTGCCAGGAGATTCCACTGCTGTAGTCTGGAGCCCAACAGCTCTGCCTTACTCTTGGGTAGTTCCAAATCCCTGACAAGGTCATTCAGTTCACCTTGTGTTATGAGGTGTGGTTCAGAGGAGGAGCATGGGAGAAAATGGGGGTCCTGTGACATTGATGGTTCAGGACCAGAAGTTTCATCCTCTTCCTCTTCCTCGTCTGACTCAAGTGAGAATGATTCTGGTGCATCAGGAACCGACAGGCCTTCTCCGTGGGGTACTAGGCGTGTAGCTGATGGAATGTTTGGATAATGCACAGTCCACTTTTTCTTCTTTGACACACCTTTCCCAACTGGAGGCACCATGCAGAAGTAACAATTGCTGGTATGATCTGTTGGATCTCTCCAAATCATTGGCATTGCAAAAGGCATAGATTTCCTTTTCCTGTTCAACAACTGGCGAAAATTTGTTGCACGAGTGTTGCAGCATATGTGTGGGGCCCACCTCTTGTCCTGATCTCCAATTTTGCAGCCAAAATAAAGGCGATAGGCTTTCTTAACCATAGTGGTTATACTGCGCTTTTGTGATGCAAAAGTCACTTCACCACAAACATAAGCAGAAGTTATCTGCACTGTTCACACAAGTACGAGGCATCTCTGCTCACTTTGGCTAAACAGAAATGTGTCCCTTTGCAAAATCAAACACTGACAAAGAGAGCACGACACTGTATGATTTCTAGAGCTGATATAGGGCAATTTGTTCAGCAGAGTGATGGAAGCTTCGTTATGATTGCATCATCCATGACTTCTAGGAATAACATGATGCAATTCATAGCATGTATGATGCAATACCAGCTTCAGATTGCATCATTCATTGTTTTGCCTAAAAAGCAAGTACTGTCCAAACCCAGTCACAGATTTATTCATAGATCCAGTCAAAGATGTATTTTAGTCATTTCTGGTTTAAATTGAGATCCCTTCCCTTTATAACTCACTTATCCTCCGCCATTCCCAAGTCAACGGTCGTATATACTGACCCAATAGCATATCTTGAAAACTAGAGCCAATCAACAATTTTAAGCATCATTTTCGTTCTCAGTGACCCAGAATTAGTAAAGTTGGACTACATTTATTTCAGAAGCATTTTGGCTGTAGAGCAGCCTTATGAATCTGTATTTCAAATGTAGTTACACCTGGGTGACGCCCACTAGGCAAAATGTTTTCAGTCTAGATAGCTGGTTGGGAAGGGCCTATTAGGGAAAACAACAGACCTTAGGAGAAGCTTATCACCCACCTGAGGAGCCTTCCCGAGAACACTCCGAACAGCCTGTAAGTAATGGCTTCTATGACTCTACAATGGGGGTCAGCAACATGTCTGTGGTAATTTTTTCAAAACATTGAATGACTGAATGACATAACTGCCTCCTCAATATCCATCACTAAGTATGGTCATTTTGTGAAGTGTCCGTCCCACAATATGGTGGTGCCGACCCCTGCTCTACAAGGACATGTGACCAGGCCACATGATGCTGGACTCTATCTTGGGAAGTCAGTATTTTTCCACAGACTAGTCTGGGAAGCAAGCTTTGGAACAAAGGGTTCCCACCATATGCAAAAGCTATATAAGGCAGGGTGTGACATCATCTGTGGTGCTTTACTGCCCACAAGATGACTCCTGTAAACACTTGTGGAACAAAAACGGAACTGGGGGAAGTGCTGGAGCCAGGCTAAATGGATTTATAGCCTGTGTATGAAACACTTGGGGATTCCAAGCTGTAAAGCAAGTGCAGGTTGCCTCTTAAGAATCTCCAGTCTGCTTGTATCATTTCTCAGGGTGAGAATCTGCTATTCATATCCAATCTATTTAGTATATTAAGCTTAGTTTGTGGGGAGTTTTTTGTTTATTTGCTAGGTAATCTGCTTTGATCTGTTTGCTATCCCTTCTAATCACTTAAAATCTATCTTTTGCTGTAAATAAACTTGTTTTTTGTTTTAATCTAAACCAGTGAGCTTTGACTGGAGTGCTTGGGGAAAATCTCTCTTGGTTACTACAAGCGTCCACAGTTCTCTTCACATTGAGGGAGAGGTGGACCAGGTATTAAATTCATACACTGGCCAGATTTGACCAGGGGAGGATGGTACTACTCTGGGGTCCCAGGCTGGGAAGCTGGTAGTTAGAGAATCTGCCCTGTGTGTAACTGCAGCTGGGTGTGTCCCAACCTGTATGAATGCTGGTGAAAGTGCAGGCTGGAGGGCTTTGCAGCTTGTCACAGCAGTACAGTGCGAGAAGGAGCCCAGACTGGCGAGTCAGGGAGCTCAGCGGTACCCCAGTTCCAGGTGGTACCCCAGGGGAAGCCATCACAGCGAGATTTATATTTTCTGATATTAGTGTGCATTATGTTTAAAAGGAGAACATATTCTGAAATGAGGTGAAATAGGTACAGGGGTACTACTGGTATTTGCATAAAAACATAGCTATTTCATAAAGTCAAAAAATATACCACAATTCTAGCTGTCAGCTCTGGAGCATGCCATTGTCGTCATTGCAAAGACATTAGTTGGAAGACATTCAAAAGACAAGAAAAAGAAAATGAGATAATCACGCAAATAAGAGATGAATGCTAACAGCTGCATATTAGCTAGGATAACAGACTTGCACATCACTTCAGTTCTCACAAACTTGGCTTACAAAAGGTAGGTCATGTTCACGCTGCAGCAGGCACCAGCAGTGCTGATAAAATATGCTGAGAAATAAAGTCAGCCTTTGTTCTGATCTAAGCATGGTGTCCCTAAGATCATTTTGGCAGAGGGACATTCATCCTTGATGTCTGCTGCACTCTAACCTTAGATCATTAAAGCGACTGGCAGTATTTAAGCTGCAGCAGTAGGGGTGGTTTGTGTTATCAACTGAAAAATAATTGTGAACAAGGAAAGGCAGAGAAACCATTGGCTGGTTTGTACAGAATACTTCAGCACATTTACATTTTCACAGGCTGGGTGATTTGCCTTTAGTCCCAAGAGGGAGAGTCCTGTAAGGGAATTTGGCACAACAAACAGTAACTGCAATATCCTAAATAAAATGTCTCTCACAGCCAAGGACTTAGTTTCGATATAATGCTGAGAACTTAATCAAATTATGTAATTTATCTACAGCAACTTCCTGCATCAGTGGTCTGCAGGCCAATGAGATCTAAGCATGTTAGCTGTTGCTGAGTATAACAGATGTAGTATTTTCAGAGACAATATAGCACATTGGTGTACAACATTAGAACCATTAAAAAAAAGCCCAATTGTCTTCTGAGTTGTGACATTTTACCTGTCTGAAGCTGAAGGTTAAATTGCTCAGTTCATTTTTACCTATATTTTCCTCTGGCTGTTGTACAATCTAAACATGGTATTTATCACATAATAGTGACAGAGGCCTTGTGTAGGAATTTACTGAGTGGCTGACAATGCACGTTATATTGCAACAGAATGTTCACAAGCAAAAACATGATTTTTTTCAACTTCTTGATATCCTACTGTTCTTATGGCTTTAGCTGGGTTCTTTTAAGAGGGAATCACTGAATTGCACTTAAAAAATGAAGTCTAATAAAGTGGGTGGGAAACTCAACCAGAAACTGATACTAGTGCTGAGAAACAAGGGTTTTCATTTTTGCAGAAGGTTGATATGATTGTTTATTTACCACTTTTTCACTTAGCTTTTATGATTAAGTTGTTGTTAGGATCTCAACTGGCATGTGTTCTTAGAACCAAAATAATTTCAGTAATAGAACTAAATTAATTTCAGTGAGAGACTTGAGCCCAATAATATATTTACAACACAGGTATAAGGGACTAAACCTCAATGGAAAAGTGTGCTAGAGGACCTGGAAGGAGAGGCAAAGGAGCAACTCTGTACACTTCCCATATCCCTAGGAGCTCATGAAAGTATTATTGCTGGCATATGGCAGAGTCCAGGCTCCATGTCTCGAGAAAGATGGAGATGGGGCAGTGAAGGCCAAAATACAGAGCCACTGCTCCCTAAGGAATGATCTTCTGGGAAGGTGGTAGATTTCCTAGTGGTTTCCAGTTAATATTTGAGGATCAGACTCTGAACTCCCTAGCCTTGTTGAGTAGTACCCTCAACTAGGTACTCCGTAAGACACAGACATCATATTGACTTCCTTAGCATAGCTGATGTAGTGATGTGCTATTCAAGATGAGGAGGAGTTATATTACATTGTCCCTCTTCCATGGGATCTTGAGGAGGAGTTATATTACATTGTCCCTCTTCCATGGGATCTTTGGAGATTAGACCTATTTTGGTGATTTGAGAGGATATTAGACTTCAGTACTCCTACATAGCTTCAAGGGCATGGAATGACGCAGACACACACATGAAACTCAGTGTAAGTTACTAACTGCTTGACTACTCCTGAAGTTGGCTGACTCTGGGAAGGAAAGAAACTGTTCTTTATTTATTTGATATTGAAATTTGTTACTTGCAACTGGTTACACTTCACACTACACTCTTCCCTGAATGCAAAGTAACTTGGTTTCAGAGGCCCAGTAGCTGCTTCAAGCTCTACCTCCCAATTATCTGAGGGAGACAAGATCACTTAGGATGAGGCAGTAGAAAAGGAACTGTAAGTTTAATATCCTTTCCAGGCCACATAGCCCTTGCTCAAGGCATCACTGCTAAAAAAATATTAGGCTGTTGTAACATGTAGCTGTGCAGGGAATTCTCAGATTCTTGTGTGTCCTGTTTAATTGCCTGTGTGCCCTGGCTATGTTGAGGGGTTTGGGGAAACTGTTACCCTGCTGTGTCAAAATGTGTCCAGTATCATGAAACATACCACTTCCTATTTACTGGTGCATACGAGTTAAATATTTGCTTTCCAAGAGCATTAATGCAAGTAAAACAGGTCTGCACAAATATTCACAGGAAGTTGAGCACAAAAAAAAGAGCCAGCACTCTTGAAGCAGGATCATTGTCAAATTCAAATGAATCACTGGATCTGTGAATGCCAAGAAAATGTTAGCAATCTCCACAAAGATGATATTCAAGATTATTTTAAGTGTTGGTGATGTTATTACAGGACTTTGATGCTTCCAGGAAGTGATAATATCTTACTGTCGGAGCTTCTTCATATTCTCTTCTCAGCGTTTTTAGTGTTATCTGCCTCATGCAGAAGTAAAATACAAATTGGCTTCCCTTTGTTGTTCCCTCTGTTTTTGCCTGGCCCTGGGTGGGTGAGGGAGATAGGGAAGGGAGGGAGCAGGAGGAAACCATTTTTGATTAAGTTTTGTACTTATATGTTTTATGATGTCTTATGACATATTGGAGTTCTTTCCCTTTAAGATTTTAGTTTTGATCTTCCAGATCATTCAGACCCTTTCAACAGTAAAATGGTAACCTTGACCTTTTATAGAGTGGTGCTATACAGATTCAAAGTGATGATTGCAGTCAGACAATGCAGTGACATTTTGGAAGTATATAGTACCAAATGATAACGAAGGAGTTCACAGCAGGAGTTATGATGCTCCAGTATCCATGGAAAGTTGGCACATCAATATTTTAAACTAAATTGTTAATACTGCCTATGCAATTGACCATGATCTTCTTTCCACTATGCACAACATATATTCCCATATATCTCATGCCTGCATCACATGGCAAGGACACATTTTCCATGTGCAATGGTCTACGACACAAAAGATCCATATACTAGTTTTGTCAGACCACCACAGTAGAAGGAGAAAGTGAGGACCAGGTAAAGTGCTTTACCCTTGTTTAAGCATTTGGCAGCAAGAATACACCACACTACTCCTAGAGAACATAAGGGATGATGAGCAGAAGAGGCTACACAGACTCTCTTCCATGCAGATTTGTTTCTCAGTCCTCCAAATTCAGGGAAGCTGCTTAGGAAAACTCAAAGGAGTGTCAAGTACCAGAGGGGTAGCCATGTTAGTCTGGATCGGTAAAAGCAGCAAAGAGTCCTGTGGCACCTTATAGACTAACAGACATTTTGGAGAATGAGCTTTTGTGGGTGAATACCCACTCCGCTGGATGCATGTAGTGGAAATTTCCAGGGGCAGATATATATATGCAAGCAACCTAGAGATAACGAGGTTAGTTCAATCAGGGAGGATGAGGCCCTGTTCTAGCAGTTTAGGTGTGAAAACCAAGAGAGGAGAAACTGGTTTTGTAGTTGGCAAGCCATTCACAGTCTTTGTTTAATCCTGAGCTGATGGTGTCAAATTTGGACAAAGGAGTGTGTATGTGATATAAAATATATTGTTTCCTCAACATCAGTTGTAACAAGTATTGCATCAACTGTTGAAGGTCTGGGTGGATAAACTGCATAGTCTGCAGAACTATCAAGAAATTTTAATATGCATTTTTTGTGTTGCAAGTAGACATACTAGACAGACTGCAGCTCTTTGCTCCATTACACACCTACCAGTCCAAGGTTAAGAGCACAAACCTGACTCAGTTTAGACAACTATATACTTACATGCTAGTGCATTTTGCAATATCGGCAGAGGAACTTCCCCATGAGTAATCTAAACTTAAACATGCCACCTCTTAAGCTAACAGTATACAAACTGCCTCCAGCATTGCATAAGAACCAAGAAAAATATGAATTCATAGCAGAGCATCAGAAAGCTGCCTCAGTATGATCAGCTCATTCATAGAGTGCCTCTTCTAATATTCCATTTGCTAATGCCACTTATGCCACTCTTCCCCAGTTTGGTAGAGGATCTAAGGCTGCCCCTTAGATCAGTCTAAGTGGACAAAGATGTTCATATGGAAGCACTATTAAAATTATCAAATTAGTGCATAAAAAAATGGGCCGCTCTACATGTTACACTGCAGCTTTGAAGATTCCTGCCAAAATAGCACTGAACACCTCAGTACACCCCAGTATCTGTGAGAGGAGTTATTTATTAGCACTTACAGTGATGGATGTTCTATAAATACCCAAAATACATAGAAGAGTAAATCTGTGAAAGCAAAGAAATAAAAAAGTTAGGTAACTTATCAGTACATAACCTCCAGTCTTCCACTTGCAGGCACCTTGCCATTACTATCATACCATGCAACACATCCCCTTTCCAGATTATCCCCCTGTTGTCCATTGCTCAATACAATACATGTAATATGAAGGAACCACTGTATACAACATGCCAGGCCTAGCTACATATACACACTGCTGTTCTGGTTACTTCTGAAATCTTGACAGTACAGACCACTAGAAGGCTCAAACTTTTTAAAGGAATACTATTAATTCATATACATCACAAGTCCTCATTCCCAACACTATTAACTGTGGATGTTTGGTGTATAGTAGTTAGCTGTGCTGGGAGAAGGGCATTTAAGAAGTGGCTATCTGCAGAAGCGTAATTTAAAAAAAGATCAAGGTCTAGGGCATGGGAAAGGTGGCAATGGAAAATTGCATGCCGGTGGGTGGAGGACAACTTATGTACTACTAGGTGGCATAAAATGTTTAATTCCTTGCTCTTGTTGGCATGTTGGTAGCATTTGTAATTGCCTTATAGTAAAGTTTGTGTATGAGTGACCTACTTTTGTTTTTAAAAGATTATTAGTGGTAAGAGTACAGCTGCTGAACAAGGAGGAGGCTATCTATCAGAAGCCTTCTCCAGCATAGGATAAAATGGAACCCCTTGACAGAAATTTTAGTTTGACAATAAAAGCTGCATGCAGCCAGCTCCAGTCACGTTTGTGCACAAGCACTTAAGATTTCGCTTATGCCTAGTAATGGCTAAAAGTGACCATAAATCCCTGTTTAAAAAACAGAACAAAAAAAAACTACCCTTTTGCTACAGATCTACTCAGGATGCTATTCCCTCTCCCTCATCCCCCTGCAATAGCTATAGGAAAAAATAAAGTGTTGAAATATGGTATCTAGAAGCATAATGAAGCACCACAGAAACACTATACTGGAAACACCAGGTTCTAACAGTCAGAGACATGCACAGAACTATTGAGGGCCATGCAGCACAGAGGCAGTAAGGCAGGTGAATTCTCTGAAGTCAAATAAGATACAGGCCTGGGCAACTAATTCAAAATATTTTGCTTCTTTAATTGCATACTGAGCCAGTAAATAGTGATGTTCTTGTTTTTGCTCATTTGAGGTTTAGTTAGTTGTGGTCTGAAGACAATTTGTGTGCTATTCAAGAATCCTTGCCCTTTCCAACACCTTCCTCATCTCTTAGTACATCCATCCACTGCAGCCTTCTCTCCTGTGTTTAAAAAGGGTTGAGAGTTCTATCTCCACTTCTTTTGCTGCTGTCCTGTCTTTTCCTTAGCTAGTGAAGTAAGAATTCACGTATGGGACAACTTTAAGTGAGAGCAACATTTGTCCCACACAGCAGACGATGGTTACATCATTTCTATACAATAGAAACATTTCCAGAGACATACAAAGAGTACGTACCCACAAAAAGTGTGATGTCAGGAGTTGAGCACCTGAAACCAACCTCAGGAGCTACCCACTCTCAGAATTATCTGTTTTGCAGACCAGAGAGATAGAGACACACACACACACATACACCCCATTTCTGCCACAAGACTGCTAGCAATGTGTGCACGTACTTGGATAACTATAAAAATGATGATTGGTGAAGTCTGAGAGAAATGCTTAAGCTATTTTGGTATAAGTGGAATTAATACAATTTAAGTATCAATAGATTAAGCATTATTCTGCACAGCAATTTTTCATGAAGTTCCTATTTACTGATAGCTCCATGCCCATCACTGAAGCTGCTTTCCCTCTTCAAGTGAAAGAAGTGTGTGTCCTTCATGGACCAAGTCTTTTACAAGGTTTCATTTTGGTATGTGGTTTAGAGTTGGGGAAATCAGCTATTTAACTGCATTTTGGGGTAGTGAACAGCACCAGCTACTGTTAAGAAAATAAATGAAATGGAAGGTATACAAAGGTCTTGGAGCAATTGATCATGTAACATGAAGCCTTATAGTGACTAGTCACCAGTTCAAGTCTGGTCCAGAAACTTGAAGTAGTCACCACCCTGACAGCTGTTTGGTGGCTCAAGCAAGAGTAGGGGATATTAATCTAGTTCTGAGTAGGCAGGTAATCCAACACAAAAACCACCTCCACTATGGGCACCTTACCAGTACTGAGTGAAAGGGATGTGAGGACATGACTACGGTAACATCTTGCTCTTAGAGGAGGTCTTGTCTCCATATCATGATGTGGAAGAGTTCACACTGCTTCCATCTATATGGAAGTGCTATACTTACCTAAAGCCAAGAACTGGAGCAATAGTAAATGAATAAATACTTCCAGTGGGTAAGAGAAACAGCAGGACATACAGATTATTTTCCAACATTTCTTTTTTGTTTGTTTGTTTCAGATTGCTACTAAGTGTAGCTCATTGACTCTTACATTTAAGAACAGGGCAAGAACAATCTTCTTTGTATATTTTTATCCTCCTTTCCTTAGGTGAAGTGCTTTTAATCTCAGCCCTAGCAAGCAAAGAAGGATTCAGCCATTACTGCTGTGTTTTACTGATGAACTGAGATTTTAAGGCTCTAGAGTTTTCCATCTAGCACCTTCTACCCAAGCACTAATTCACTTTTAAAAAGGAAAACAGTAAATACATTTTCCAAAACTTCATTGAATTAAGTAATATTTGTTATGATGAGGGATGTGAACTACAAATAGATTTAAGTACTCTGTAAGTCAAATGTACAAGCACATACCACATTCCTAAGAGTTCTCAAGTGACCTTGTGAAATTAAGTGTTTAGGAACAGTCAGCACTTTGCTACATATTCACCTAACTACATGAATATTGACTTACGGCTTGTTATGGTAATCATCATAAGATGGGACTTTTAGACATAGTCTTACAGTTTCTCTTAAATGCAACCAAATTTTTAGTATTGGATAAAAAAATTGCTGGTCACTTTTTGATGTTTTTCAGTGTCAGGTAGCTTTCAGTCATAACTCTGATTATAGTCAATTCTTAAGAACTAGTGATTCATGTTTGATGGAGATCCCTGAAATATGGGATGGCCTGTGTGCTGATGGCAGCCACCTCTGTTCAGGACTGGCTTTACTTATATACTCAATTACAATATACGCAGACTCTGGTGTTACTTTTTTCTCCTGCAATAGAAAGCTAGCTTCCAAGGCCTTGAAATCTGCTTCTGCTTGGCCAAGGGGTAACATTTATTTTCATTCCTAAAAAGTAAAAATAGTGGCTTTAGTGAAGAGTGAAACTACTATGCATAAATAAGAGTGTCTCCTTCATTTTAGATTTGTAGCTTCATAAAATAGCAGGAAAAAAAATAGTTGTGTAAATCCTACTATAACCCATTCTAAAACCATGTAGTTCTATGTCTCCGTCTAGTGGCTAGACCATGTATAGACATTTACTCATCTGCTACTGCCAGTAAGCTAATGAAGAGTCCTTTAGCTCAACCATTCAAGGCTCTTGGGGTTTTTTTAATTCTTGAAGTCCCTGTACGTGACCCATGCAACAGAATCATTACACAAACTCAGAATAATTTACCAGCAACATGTAATTTAACTGCCACCAGTGAACTAACAGCAATAAAGCCAACAAACTCTAGATTGTTGTAGTCTAGATAAAGGAAGGCCCCTTACCCACAGATAGGCATAACTTGGGTATTTCTCAACAGCTGTAAGATGTGTGGCAGATGGAAACTTAGTGGAAATGGGAAAACAGATGCTCAGAATAATGCAATAAGCAAGACCTATCCCTCATTCTCTATTATACTGATGTAGGTCAACCCCCCCATTTAGAGCACAACCTCTTCAAGGCAGGACTTGTCTTATTCACTCTCTCACATGCCTAGCACAGTATGGTCCTGACTTTGATTGGGGCTTCCAGGCACTACTGAATACCAATACATACAGCAGGGACAGAAAGGCTAGGGAGAACACAGAATTCACTGCTGCAGAATGAAACAATGTGCAGCATGACAAAAAAAGTGTCACAATCATATTAATGTACCTTAGTTATTTTACTTTTTCTGACTAATTTTATTAGAGTTATGTGTGGCTATGCTCAGACACGTGACCTATAAATGGTGATCCTCTTACCCAAAGTTCTTTTCCTGTGTACCAAAGCTAGCCAGATACCCATACAACAGCCAAACACCCTTTATAACTCAAATGGTTCAAAGTCAGTGAACACTGTTTAGTGAAGTTTCATGGTATGATTTAGCTTCATGCAATTTTGCATTTCTGAAATTTTGCTGTTCTACTGAAGAGTGCAAAACCACTTGTTTTCACATTGTTGTTTGCATTGAAATCTTTCGTAAGAAAGTGTTAGGTGTATTCTGCAAGAAAGTATTAATACAATTAAAATAGTTTTACAAGGAAAATTCATCGTTGTGGTATGAAAGGCCAATGTCTCAGTCTATGGGAAAAAAGACTTCAAGGAACTACTAGCCTTTGATAGTATCTTATTTAAATCACCCATGAAAAATAAAGTATAAGATCACATTAGTTTCCAAGAGTATGCTGGCTAGAAGAATGATGCTTATTTAGACTCCCAATTACTGAGGAGGAAAAAACAGACCCATAACCTAGGCAATATAAGCAAGAAAATGCCAAAAGGTTGTAGCTTAGGGAGACTAAAGATCTTGGTAAACACAGCAGCACATGTTTTACCTCAAATTTTTGCTCAGAGAGTCCAAATTATTTATGGAGACTCATGAACACAGACTCAGCCAATCAGTAGATACATCATGTGACTTTAACCCTGGCACCAATCCCAGCCATTCCAGCTGGAAACTCAGAATGTACTGTGTAAAAACAGCCCTGAAATTTCACAGCAATCAGACAGTAGCAGAAAGTAGGGAGGGGGAGAACTGTGCTCAATTTCAATAAAATTTTATTTTACTGGCCACTATGTACAATTCATCAGTGTTTTCCTCAGCAAAACCATCTGGATTAAGCTTTTTGATTGCTAAAGAGTACACATAGAAGAAATACAGTACTATGAACCCACTATAGCAATTACTTAGCTCTTTTGCAAAACATACCTAAAGATCTGGAAGCTAATTTACTGAGGCATATTTACTATAAAAGTTTCTCTGTATTTTGCTGGTACCACACCATGAAGGTGAGGATGCACCTCTATCAGTGTAGGCTTCAGTCCATCTTCATTATTATATTATATCTTCAATATTATTATGATTATTTTATTTTTATTATTATTATTACATTAAAAGAAAAGGAGACTGAAAAAGCAAAAAAAGCATATTGTTTTACCACTTGTAACATTTTCCAAGACATCAAAATGTACATAACAGCACAGACTTGAATAGAACTTCTTTATTGCTGATTTTAATCAAGTTATTTATTCACATAGGAGGGAAATTTTTTTCTATCCTTCTTGTTTACATCTTTGTTTACTAGGTTTTTTCCAGCACCACTCACCACAATCATGGTCTGATGTACTACCAAAAACACAGTAATCAAGAAACATTTTTTACAACTTCTAGGTGATCAAATTATCTATACCTACAATATAGTAAATAAGTAACATCCACCTGGCACTGAGCCTATGAGAGGATTTAAGCGTAATTTTTCTACCTCCAAATCCATAAGAATTTGGTATTCCATCTCCCCTCTTCTTGCCCCCTACCCTCCAAGCCACCAATTAAAATAGGCGTAGAGTTTTGTTTAAGGTTCTCCCTTCCCCCATTCTGAAATACTGATACTTGAGTATCTTCAGGGAGTACTAAAACTCAGTGGGTTTTTTTTTATAAAACATGCTTAGAGTACTCTGATCATTGAAGTGCAGTAAACTTCAACTCCAACTCACACTTCAAACAGACTTTAATGAGAGCATTAAGATTAGTGTAACACCGCATCCCATATTCTTCACAAAGATATTATTATGATATGATTATGGCATAACTATGATGTATTTTATAAGAGCTAGGTCATGTGAGATATCATTGAAAAGGTTAGGATTTACTGAATATGATTGTCCTATTTATATGCATTGTGGCGAAGTACCTGTTTCTCCTCTGCTGGCTCAGTCCCCTTTTTTCCTTGGAGACACAGGCTTGGGCAAAGTAAAGTCCTTCCCGGTCACGCAGGGTCTGGCTGATCCTTTTCTCAGTCAGTCCCTTGCTCTGTTTTTCTCCCCTTCTGGGAAGAGTGCAAGTCTTCCTGGATGGAAGAGTTCAGAGTCTTGCTGCACCTACTCGCTGGCCGCTTCTCTGCTTCTCTCACTCCCCCACTGCTTCCCTGCCAGGGAGGGTTTAAAAAGGTCTCCAGCAATTTGGGCCAGCTGACCCTAATTAGTTCCCTGGCAACCCCTGTTCCAGCTGAACCTTATTTCTCCATGGCTATCTCCCCTCAATGAATAGGGAGAGGCCTTTTAGCCCCTCTGGGACTAATTACTATCCCTCCTTTTGTAGCTATTTGTCCTGGGTTTGCCACATATCCCCTCCCACCCCCCCCGCTCAACACTACGAGGTTGGGTTACTTGGGTCGGAAAGCAGTGCACCCTCGACAGGCCATCCGCATTGCCATGTTGGGTTCCAGACCTATGTCGTACTGTGAAGTGGAAGGGTTGAAACGACAGAAACCATATTGCTACTCTTGCATTTTTGTCCTTGTTTTGGTGCATCCACTGCAAAGGGGCATGGCCGTGACCAGGGTAAACCTCCATCCAAGTAGATAGTAGTGGAGGCTTTCTATGGCCCATTTTACTGCCAGGCATTTCTTCTCCACTATGACGTATTTCCGTTCCCTAGGTAGGAGCTTCCTACTGAGGAAGAGGATGGGGTGTTCATCATCTCCGACCATTTGTGAAAGCACCGCCCCCAGCCCTACTTCAGAGGCGTCTGTTTGTAGGATAAACTCCTTCCCAAAGTCTGGGACTATCAGTTCGGGGTCTGTGCAGAGGGCCGTCCTCAGAGCTGCAAAAGTGGCTTCGGCTGCCGCAGACCATATTACTATGTCTGGGCCCCGAGCTTTGGTTAGGTCCGTTAATGGGCACGCCCTGGTGGTGAAGTGGGGAATGAACCGTCTATAGTACCCCACTAGTCCTAGGAATGCTCTGACCTGTTCTTTCCAGAGTGGTCGGGGCCACTTCTGTATAGCTTCTAACTTGTTGAGCTGGGGCTTCACCACACCCCTCCCCACTATATACCCAAGGTACTTGGCCTCAGCCTAACCCAATCGAACATTTGGAGGGATTTGCAGTCAGTCCGGCCTTCCTAGGGTGTCTAGGACTGCTTCTACCTTCTCCATGTGCGTCTTCCAGTCGGGGCTATATATGATGACGTCATCGAGATAGGCAGCCGCGCACTTTCCATGGGGTCGTAACAGTTTGTCCATTAGCCGTTGGAAAGTAGCGGGGGCCCCATGCAACCCAAAGGGGAGAACAGTGTACTGATATAGTCCTTCTGGAGTTGCAAAGGCCGTCTTCTCCTTGTCGGCCTTAGCCAGGGGGATCTGCCAATAGCCCTTAGTAAGGTCAAGAGTAGACATAAACCGTGCCTTTCCCAGTCTGTCAATCAGTTCATCTATCCTGGGTATAGGGTATGCGTCAAATTGGGACACCTCATTCAGCTTGTGGAAGTCATTGCAGAACCTCATACTGCCATCTGGCTTAGGCACTAAAACCACGGGACCGGCCCATTGACTATGAGATTCTTCGATGACTCCTAAGGCCAGCATCTTCCTGACGTCTTTCCTAATCTCCTCTCTCTTGGCCTCCGGGATCCGGTATGGCTTGACGTTCACCTTCACTCCAGGCTCTGTGAAGATGTGACGGTGAACCTCAGTAGTCCTGCCTGGCTTTTCCGAGAACACATCCCGGTTGCGTTTGATCAGGCTGATCACTTCTGATCATTGTTCTGGAGTCAGCTCCAGGGATATTCCCACCATGTTGGGCTGATTGCCTTTCGGGGATGGTGCCCCCAGTGCAACCACCGGAGCTTCTCTATCCTGCCAAGGTTTCAGCAGATTTATATGGTAGATCTGCTCCAGCTTCCGGTGACCTGGCTGCCGGACCTTATGGTCGACTTCTCCTATAGCTTCTATTACCTCATATGGCCCCTGCCACCTGGCCAGGAGTTTGCTCTCCGCTGTGGGTAGGAGCACCATCACCCGGTCCCCTACCTGGAACTTCCGGGTCATTTCTTGACAATTGTAATATGTCCGTTGTGCCCCCTGGGCCTTTTCCATGTGGTCGCGCACAAGGTGGGTGACTCGGGCTATTCGGTCTTTCATCTGCAGCACATGTTCCACAAAGTTTCTCCTCGGGTTCGGCTGTTCTTCCCAGTCTTCTTTAGCCAGGTCCAGTATGCCCCTGGGGTGTCGACCATATAACAGCTCGAAGGGGGAGAATCCAGTGGAAGCCCGAGGGACTTCCCATACGGCAAACAGTACATAAGGCAGCAGGGCATCCCAGTCTTTCCCGTCACGACTAATCACCTTCCATACATATTTTTCAATATCCTATTGAAACATTCGACAAGGCCATCGTTCTGGGGATGGTAGACCAATGTTCTAAGGGTCCTTATGTGGAGCATGGTACAGAAGTCCTTCATCAGTTTAGACACAAAGGGGATCCCTTGGTCAGTCAGGATCTCCTTAGGTATTTCTACTCTGGAAAAAATCTGGACTAATTCTTTGGCTATGGTCTTGGACATGGTATTCCATAGGGGGATGGCCTCGGGATATCAGGTGGCATAATCTAGTACTACCAGGATGTACTGATGGCCCCGGGCTGACTTCTCCAGTGGCCCTACTATGTCCATAGCTATTCGCTCAAATGGAACCTCAATAATTGGCAGAGGTACCAGAGGGGCCCTTAAGCATGGTCGGGGCCCATGTATTTGGCATTCTGGACAGGAGGTACAATATCGCCGGACGGCCGCATAAATGCCAGGCCAAAAAACCTCTGTAAAATCCGATGGAGGGTCTTATCTATCCCTAGATGGGCCCCGAACAGATGGCTGTGGGCCAGATCCATTACCGCTTTTTGATGCTTCCGGGGGACCATGACTTGTTCTATGACTTGCTCTTGGACGCGGACTACTCTATACAGCAGATTCTTTTTAATCATATAATATGGCCCTGGGCCCTTAACTCTCCCCTCCACTGGGACCCCATTTACCTCGACTACTTCCTTATGAATATTGTGGTATATGGGATCATTGGCCTGATCCTGCCCAAAATTCCCAAGTGCAGCCCCTATTTGTCCAAATTCGGGGGGGTCTACCTCCGTCTCGGGGAGAGCCCCTGGGAACCAGGTCCTACGATAGGCCAACCCAGTCCCGCTGTCAGCTGAGCCCCTTCTTTCCCCTGCCAGCATAGCCGTCAGGTACTGGGTTAGGATCCTCATCCCCCTCCTTTTATCTGCCCTTTGTTCCCTCCGAGTCTTCCTGGTCTTTCCTGGCGGGGAGAACAAATTCTGGCTAAACTCATGGAAGGCGGGGGGACGGTCACCTCTCTGGGCCACACCTTGGGTCCCAGGGTCATTATTTTCTTCTACCTCGTCCCTGGGGAGTAGACCATCAAACCCCGGGAAGTCTCATCCGATAAGGACCGGGTAGGGGAGTTTCGGAACTACTCCCACCGTCAACTTAGTGGGGTTTCCGAGAACTTCTATGCTTACAGGGATGGTCGGATAATAGTTGACATCCCCGTGTACACAGGATATTCCCTAGCATTTGGCCTGGGATAGTTGGCCCGGCCTGACCAGCTTCCCTGAGACTAATGTGATTGCACTTCCCTAGTCTATCAATGCTGTGGTCTCTATACCGTTCATTTTAACGGGCCTAGTGTATCTATGAGGGACCATCGCAACCCCGACTAGACTTATTAGCTCGCATAGTCCCCCTATATCTCCCAGTTCACCTTGCATAGGCTCCCATAGATTTGGGCATTGGGCAGCAATATGCCCTAGTTCGCCACAGGCATAATATCGGTACCCCGCTCAGGGAAGCCCCCTATTTTTCGGGCTGCTGGGATTTATCCCCCAAGTCCTTCTTCCCCAGTCGTTTAGTCTCTCCGGGACTGCCGGCTGCTCTTCCGCCTCCTTCCTCCCCTCCATTTTCCGGCCTGGCGCTAAGGTAAACCAGGGCCTCGGCACAGAGACTGGTCTCCGATTCTGGTGCCTTCCTTCTCCGGTGGTCCGAGAAAGTTCTTGGGCTGCTGAGTGTCTCTCTATGAAAGCAACTAGTTCGTCATAAGAGGAGGGATCATTTTGGCAGACCCACCCTCGTATGTCCGGTGGCAACCCCCTCATGTACCTGTCCAATACCAGGATTTCCAGTACCTTCTCTGGCCCATGGGTCTCAGGGCGGAGCCACTTCTGAGCGAGGTGTATCAAGTCAAATAGCTGGGACCTTGGTGCTTTGTCATCCCGGTACTTCCACTCGTGGAAGCGCTGGGCCCTTATGGCCAGCGTCACACCTGCCCTCGCCAGGATTTCCGCCTACAGCTGAGGGTAATCCATAGCTGCTTCTGGGGTCATGTCAAAGTAGGCTTTCTGGGCCTCCCCACACAGGAATGGAGCCAGGAGGCCTGCCCACTGGTCTTGGGGCCAGGCCTCTCGCAGTGCCGTCCTCTCGAATGCAAGGAGATATGCCTCTATATCATCATCTGTTGTCATTTTCTGTAAATAGTTGCTCGCCCGTAGCAGCCGAGTCCCCTGGGCCCTGTGCATCAGCGTGGTCAGGGCTTTCAACTGGTTCACCACTTCATTCAGGGTGGCTCGATCTTGGGCCACCTGGCTCAGCAGCAGCTGGTTTGTCTCCTGTTGGACACGTATAGACTCTTGTTGGGCCGCCGCCTGTACTCTGGTAGCCTCTTGTTGAGCCGCAGTGGCCTGTATCAACGCCTTCACTAGGTCCTCCATTTTTTTTATTTATTTTTTTTGTGATTTTACCTTGCCCTGCAATGGCTTGCCACAGAGCCTCACTCACTATGGCATCCCACTTCTGACACCACGTGTGGCAAAATACCTGTTTCTCCTCTGCTGGCTCAGTCCCCTTTTTTCCTTGGAGACACAGGCTTGAGCAAAGTAAAGTCCTTCCCGGTCGCGCAGGGTCTGGCTGATCCTTTTCTCAGTCAGTCTCTTGCTCTGTTTTTCTCCCCTTCTGGGAAGAGTGCAAGTCCTCCTGGATGGAAGAGTTCAGAGTCTTGCTGCACCTACTCGCTGGCCGCTTCTCTGCTTCTCTCACTCCTCTACTGCTTCCCTGCCAGGGAGGATTTAAAAAGGTCTCCAGCAATTTGGGCCAGATGAACCTAATTAGTTCCCTGGCAACCCCTGTTCCAGCTGAACCTTATTTCTCCATGGCTATCTCCCCTCAATGAATAGGGAGAGGCCTTTTAGCCCCTCTGGGACTAATTACTATCCCTCCTTTGGTAACTATTTGTCCTGGGTTTGCCACAGCATGTATCATTTTTGTTAGAAATATTGACTATAAATCTGTATTACAAATGGGTTTACACCTGGGGAACGCCCATTAAACAGAATGAACTCAGTCTAGATGGCTGCCTGGAAAGGGCCATTAGGGAGAACAATAGGTTTCAGAGAAGAAGCTAATCTCCCACCAGGGAGCCTTCCTGAGGATGCTACAGTCTCTGATCATTGTTTCTGTCGCTCTACAGGAATATGTGACCAAGTCACTTGATGCTAGATTCCATCTTGGAATACCAGTGTTTTTCCACTGAAAGGTGTGGGAACTAAACTTGGAGACAAACAGTTCCTGACATAGAAAAAAGCTATTCAAGGCAGGGGAGTGACATCATTGTAGTTCTTCACTGACTCTCCCCCCCCCCCCAAAGAGACTCCTGGAAACACCTGCGGAACAAGAACTGAACTTGGGGAGAAGGGCTGAAACCAGGCTAGAGGAATTTCTAGTCTGTGAAAGGAATACTTGTGGTTTTAAGATGCAAACAAGTGCAACTGACCCTTTAAGAATCTCTGCAGCCACTTTAAATCATCAGTTAGGGTGAGAATTTGCTACCCAAATCCTATCTCTTTAGTATATTAAGCTTAGATTGTGTTTTGTTTATTTGCTAAGTAATCTGCTTTGATCTGTTTGCTATCCCTTATAATCACTTAAAATATATCTTTTGTAGCTAATAAACTTTTTTTTATCCAAAGCCTGTGTGTGAAAATCATAACCTGGGGCAGAAAGCTTTGTATATTCCTCTCCACATTGAGGGAGGGAGCGAATTTCATGAGCTTACGCTGTACTGTTCTCTGTTCAGGGCAAGATGGTATAATTTTGGATTTACCCTCTGGGGGGCGGGGTGTGCCTGAGACATTAGTAAGTGCCCTAGCTGTATAGCCTTCCCATGCAGAGGCTGGCCAGAAAGCCTGTCTGCATGTTATTACAGCTGGGTATGTCCCTATCTGTGTGCTGGTGAAAGTCTGAGACCAGGAGTTTGTCTGCAGCTTGTCACAGCATTACAGGGTGAGTGGGAGCCCAGGCTGGTGGATCAGGGGGTTAGTGGTACCCTAGTTCCAGGCAGCACCCCAGGGGGAACCAGTCACAATTAGTACCATGGTGTGATCTTCCATCATTTCCATTACATTTGATTTCATCCAATTCCTTTCTGAAACAGTAAGTTGAAGTTCCTATATTCACAGCAGTAATCAAGTTCTCCTCCGACTCCATTTAACATGGAACCCCTGGCAGAGGAAACTAGTCATTCAATGCAATGGTAGCACACTGCCTTTCCATTTTAAGTATATCTCCCCATTCCACTTCAAAGGGAGCAGGAGCAGGGTTTTATTTAGCAGGAGATTTCCCAATCCCAAAGAACTCAAGCCTGGGACTTACTCATCCAGTTAGTTCATGGTCAAAAACAAAATTCAGTGGGGCTACACACCTGAATAACATGTACCCACACTCTGCTGTAATAGTATCAGGCAGAAAAAGTAAAATAACTAACAAACATGCATTAATGTATCTGTGACAGTTTGTCAGACTGAACTTCGTACACTTCTGCATCTGTGAATCCTTTGTTCTCCCTAGCCACTCTTTGCATCCTGCGTAAGTCTACAGGTATTTTATTTATTTGTATTACAATAGGGCCTGGTGGCCCCACCTGAAGTTGGAGCCATACTGTGCTAGGCACTCAGAGAATAAGCCAATTCCTGTCCTTGAAGAGGTTACCCCATCAAGTACAAGGCTGCTCATATCACAGTTTTCACTCCATTTGCCTTCTTGGGTGATCTGGCTCTCAGGCCAAAACAACAGTCATCCTTTTCTGCGGGAACCAAGGATCCAAAATAAAGAGAGTTATACCTTCTTCATCCTCAGCTCCTTCTCGTAGGGTTGCATGATCTTCTCCTTAGTAACCAAGTTCCCACAACTCCTCCTTCCGTTAATAGCAGGAGTGCAAGCTAGACAGCACTCAATCTACTCTTCAGCCATTCTGGTCCCAGGCTCCTTGTCAGCATCATAACCAGCTCCCCACCTGAGATTTAGTCAAGGTCAACGTCCCTGTCCCCATCCTAGGGGCCCAAGACAAGGAAAGCAGCTCACTCTAGGTTTTCTGCAAGCTCTGTTTCATGACTCAGTCACTACCTTCACCCATTTCATCAGCCTCCCTAGTTCCTGTTCCTGGCCACTTTATTGGCTTCTATAGTAAATGAGCCCCTGCCCCATATCTTGTCTTTGGGCCCTTTCCAAATGTCCTCCTACAGGCCTGACTGGACTGTTCCCCACAGACCCTCACTGAACTTGGTCACTTGTGCCCTGGAGAGAGCACACCACAAGTCTAACCTCTTCCCCTGATCCCTCCATATTCATGGCTTGTCTTTTTATTCTGCTTCCTCCACTTCCCAGCAGACCTTGAAATAACATTTAACCATTTTATCAGGGGAAGAATAAAGCACAAATCATAGTTGGGAGTCTCCCAGGCCACTTCGAACAAGGTCATTGATGAGCATGTTTTTATTCAAGCTCCTTTAAGACAGTTTGGTTGATCTTGTTACTAACACATTCAGATTTTCTTAAGAGTCAATTTTCAAACATGTGTTGGACAGATGGTTGAATAATGGAGTTTAGGTGGTTGAAGGCCTGGTTGACACCCATATTTGATGAAGAGTAATACAGGTGCACTCTCCACCACAGCAATGAATTTAATTAATTTAAAAATACCAACAGCTTTGTTACAGAACTTCTGACTTCTGTATATTCTACTTAACAATATATGTTGCCTCTGTTCCTGGTGCTTACTACTTTGCAGTCACTGGAGCACACAAGCTTTTTGCTAAACATCACAGGGGTCAAATCGTGCTCAACTTTATAGAAGAGGCTATCTGAAGGAACTTCATCATCTTTAGTGGAGCGTCTCCAGATTTACACTGATGCTAGCTGAAGTTGGCTTAACAGATTTTTCTTCTAACTTCCTTACTCCTGTTTGGCATGTTTTTGAAGAAAGTTACGCCATGGCCAAATGCAACAATGGCAGAGTAAATACCACAGCACTCTGGTACCTGCTTAAAAATGGCTTGGCTGATAATTTTATCATGGCTTGCTGCATCATTTCATCCATTCAAAACGAGAGTACTAATGCTACTGTTGTTCAGAGTTTTTTGGACTACTACTTGTGGTGTTCGACTGGCCATGATTATAAATCCAGGTTCAGAAATAAAAGTTGCTTAATTGACTCAATCCTGATGCCACTGAAATCAATACAACTTTTGTCACGGACTCCAATGACAGTAGTATCAAGACACTAAGGCCTCCAATTCCCTACTAATTGATCTTGCAGGAATCTTCCTGTGTAACTGTTTTATTTCTCTTTTAATTTATTGAATAAGAATTACTGCAGTGCTAGGGAGTCTATCTGACAAATTATGTATCACGACAGCTAACAAATCTTATGGTTTATGATCAACTGAGGAATTATAGCTGATATGTTCCAAGGTTAAAAAAAGACATTCCAAGATGGGCTTTTACATTTAATTTTCATGAACACAGCCCTGAAATAAATTACTGCTGTATCTATGTAACGCAGATAGGGATTCTGGCTTGAATTAGGCTTTCAGAATGAATTTGCAGAAGCAAGTTAACTACTTATTTTAAATATTTTTATTTCATAATGGAAATTAAAAAAATAAAATGAGGTTAAGTACTATGAGTTAATGTTCCATTATTTTCTTCCCACATTATAGATCTGTCATAAACAGATAGCTAAGGGTTAATGTCTCTTTCACCTGGAAAGGAGTAACCTGAAACACCTGACCAGAGAACCAATCAGGAAACAAGACTTTTTCAAATCTGGGTGGAGGGAAGTTTTGGGTGTGAGTTCTTTGTCCTTTGTCTTGTGTCTGACCCTCTCGGCTATGAGAGTGATTTTTCTATCTCCTGGCTTTCTAATCTTCTGTTTCCAAGTTGTAAGTACAAGATAGTAAGACAATAGGGCTTATATTGGTTTTTTTTTTTTTTGTATTTACATGTGTGTAGTTGCTGGAATGTGTTAAATTGTATTCATTTTGGATAAGGCTGTTTATTCAATTTTTTTCTTTTAAGCAAATGACCCTGTATTTGTCACCTTAATACAGAGAGACCATTTTTATGTATTTTTTCTTTCTTTTTATATAAAGCTTTCTTTTTAAGAGCTGTTGGAATTTTTCTTTAGTGGGGACTCCAGGGAATTGAGTCTGCAGCTCACCAGGGAATTGGTGGGAGGAAGAAGTCAGGGGGAAAATCTCATTGTGTTAGATTTACTAAGCCTGACTTTGCATACCCTCTGGGTGAGGGGGGAAGTACTTGTGTTTCCAGGACTGGAAACAGGGAGGGTGGAGTCCCTCTGTTTAGATTCATGGAGCTTGCTTCTGTATATCTCTCCAGGAACCCAGGGAGGGAACACCCGGAGGGGGGAAGGGAAATGGTTTATTCCCCTTTGTTGTGAGACTCAAGGAATCTGAGTCTGGGGTTCCCCCAGGGAAGGTTTTGGGGAGACCACAGTGTGCCAGGCACTGTATAGATCCCTGGCTGGTGGCAGCTTTACCAGGTCCAAGCTGGTAACTAAGCTTGGAGGTTTTCATGCTAACACCCATATTTTGGACGCTAAGGTCCAGATCTGGGAAAAATGTTACGACAAGATCTCCTTCACCATAATAACTTGAAATAATCACATTTAAGCCAATGTGATAATTTTTAAATATTTGAAATAAAATCTGTTTAACTCACACAGACTAGCCTTATGTGCTGCTGAAGGTTTATACAGCATGACTGCAATGGGTACATGTGACGGGTTCAGTCACAGAGACCCCCTTGGGACTGTCACCTGATGCCTATTTTCTCTGCCAGTTTGGGCCTCCACAACCCTGCCTTGTTGAACCAGACATGTCTATCTGCTCCAGCACAGACCCAGGGTCTGAACCACATGCCCCAAAGCTGCAGGCTTAACTGAAAACAGCTTAAGAAGTGCTCCTATCTCCAGCACCCAGACACCCAGCTCCCAATGGGATTCAAACCCCAAATAAATCAGTTTTTCTCTGTGTCCAGCTTATAGAGGGTAAACTCATAAATTGTCTGCCCTCTAAAACACTGATAGAGAGATATGCACAGCCGTTTGCTCCCCCAGGTATTAATCACTAACTCTGGGTTCAATAATAAGCATAAGTGATTTATTAAGTATAAAAAGTAGGATTTAAGTGGTTCCAAGTAATAACAGACAGAACAAAGTAAGTTACCAAGCAAAATATAACAAAAACACACAAGTCTAAGCCTAAACATTAATAAACTGATTACAGATAAATTCTCACCCTCAGAGATGTTCCAATAAGCTTCTTTCACAGACTGGACTCCTTCCTAGTCTAGGCCCAATCCTTTCCCCTGGTACAGTCCTTGTTCCAGCTCAGGTGGTAGCTAGGGGATTTCTCATGACTGGCCCTCTTTCGTTCTGTTCCACCCCCTTATATAGCTTTGGTCCAAGGCAGGAATTCTTTGTCTCTCTGGATTCCCACCCCTTCTTCTAAATGGAAAAGCACCAAGGTTTAAGATGGATTCCAGAGAGCTCCTAGTTGAGGACAAGTGGGATGATATAGTGGTACAAAGTTTGTGCAACTTTCACCACAGTAAAGGGCTTCCAAATGGCGAGTTCAAAGCCAAAAAGTGGGTGGTGCTGCCTAAACAGAGCAATGCCAGAGAGCCTGGGCATACATTGATTTTGTAAATTCCCTGGGCAGCAGTTACCAGCATGACTTCTATGGAGCTGTGGCCTCAATGTAAACCTGTTGTGGGCTCTACTAGTGTTGGGCATTTACTTTGCATACAACCCTGTGCCAGCTGGGTGAAAGGAATCTGAACATCAGGATCCCTATGGGGGAATTCAGAATTCAATGAGTAGCTGTGTCATCCCTACCCCATAACTTGTAATGCCCTTTACAATGCCTTGCTGCTGTAGCCTCCAGCCTGGACTGCTCACAAACATGCAAGACACTTCCAGTTATGCATGTGTGTGCGTTGCAGCCGCCAGCCACGCCTTGGTTCTTAAGGATTACCATAGAGTGACCCCGAACACATTCCCAACCCCAGACTTCCCCTCAGAAATATATGTCCTGCACTGCCCATCCCTGTTCTGGACAGTATAAATATAGTGAGTCCATTACTCCCTTAAAGGAATAGTATGTACACAACTTGTTACCCCAAATGGCGTTATCCAGATACTTCAGCTTGAACACACTGGTCCAAGAGGTAACTATAACAGGACCGCTTGGAAATAGTGACCATAATACAATAGCATTCAACGTGACTGTGGTGGAAAGAACGTCTCAACAGCCCAGCACTGTGGCATTTAATTTCAAAAGGGGGAACTATGCAAAAATGAAGGGGTTAGTTAAACAGAAGTTAAAAAGTACAGTGACTAAAGTGAAATCCCTGCAAGCTGCATGGGCGCTTTTAAAGACACCATAATAGAGGCCCAACTTCAGTGTATACCCCAAATTAAGCAACACAATGAAAGAATAAAAAAGAGCCACCGTGGCTTAACAACCATGTAAAAGAAGCAGTGAGAGATAAAAAGACTTCCTTTAAAAAGTGGAAGTCAAATCCTAGTGAGGCAAATAGAAAGGAGCATAAACACTGCCAAATAAAGTGCAAGAATGCAATAAGAAAAGCCAAAGAGGAGTTTGAAGAATGACTAGCCAAAAACTCCAAAGGTAATAACAAAATGTTTTTAAACTACATCAGAAGCAGGAAGCCTGGTAAACAACCAGTGGGGCCCCTTGATGATTGAGATACAAAAGGAGCACTTAAAGACGATAAAGTCATTGTGGAGAAACTATATGGATTCTTTGCTTCAGTCTTCAAGGCTGAGGATGTTAGGGAGATTCCCAAACCTGAGCCGGCTTTTGTAGGTGACAAATCTGAGGAACTGTCACAGATTGAAGTATCACTAGAGGAGGTTTTGGAATTCATTAATAAATGTAAAAGCAGCAAAGAATCCTGTGGCACCTTATAGACTAACAGACGTTTTGGAGCATGAGCTTTCGTGGGTGAATACCCACTTCCTCAGATGCATGTAATGGAAATATCCAGGGGCAGGGATATATATGTGTGCTAGCAAGCAAGCTAGAGATAACGAGGTCAGTTCAATCAGGGAGGATGAGGCCCTGTTCTAGCAGTTGAGGTGTGAAAACCGAGAGAGGAGAAACTGCTGAGCTTCAGTTCATCAGCAAATTTGACACCATCAGCTCAGGATTGAACAAAGACTGTGAATGGCTTGCCAATTACAGAACCAGTTTCTCCTCTCTTGGTTTTCACACCTCAACTGCTAGAACAGTGCCTCATCCTCCCTGATTGAACTGACCTCGTTATCTCTAGCTTGCTTGCTAGCACACATATATATCCCTGCCCCTGGATATTTCCATTACATGCATCTGAGGAAGTGGGTATTCACCCACGAAAGCTCATGCTCCAAAACGTCTGTTAGTCTATAAGGTGCCACAGGATTCTTTGCTGCTTTTACAGATCCAGACTAACACGGCTACCCTCTGATACTTGACATTAATAAATGTAACATTAACAAGTCACCAGGACCAGATGGCATTCACCCAAGAGTTCTGAAGGAAGGAGGGATAGCTCAGTGGTTTAAGCATTAGCCTCCTAAACTCAGGGTTGAGAACTCAGTCCTTGAGGGGGCTATTTAGAGATCTCTGGGCAAAAATCTGTCTAGGGATCGGTCCTGCTTTGAGCAGGAGGTTGGACGAGATGACCTCCTGAGGTCCCTTCCAACCCTGATATTCTATGAAAGAACTCAAATGTGAAGTTGCAGAACTATTAACTAAGGTTTGTAACCTGTCCTTTAAATCGGCTTCGGTACCCAATGACTGGAAGTTAGCTAATGTAACACCAATATTTAAAAAGAGCTCTAGAGGTGATCCCAGCAATTACAGACCAGTAAGTTTAACATCAGTACCAGGCAAATTAGTCAAAACAACAGTTAAGAATAAAATTGTCAGACACATAGAAAAACAAACTGTTGGGCAATAGTCAATATGGTTTCTGTAAAGGGAAATTGTGCCTTTCTAATCTATTACAGTTCTCTGAAGGGGTCAACAAACATGTGGACAAGGGGGATCCAGTGGACATAGTGTACTTAGATTTCCAGAAAGCCTTTGACAAGGTCCCTCACCAAAGGCTCTTACGTAAATTAAGCTGTCATGGGATAAAAGGGAAGGTCCTTTCATGGACTGAGAACTAGTTAAAAGACAGGGAACAAAGGGTAGGAATTAATGGTAAATTCTCAGAATGGAGAGGGGTAACTAGTGGTCAGTCCTAGGACCAATCCTATTCAACTTATTCATAAATGATCTGGAGAAAGAGATAAACAATGAGGTGGCAAAGTTTGCAGATGATACTAAACTGCTCAAGATAGTAAAGTAATGCACACTGGAAAAAATAACCCCAACTATACCTACAATACGATGGGGGCTAATTTAGCTACAACGAATCAGGAAAAAGATCTTGGCGTTATCGTGGATAGTTCTCTGAAGATGTCCACGCAGTGTACAGAGGCAGTCAAAAAAGCAAACAGGATGTTAGGAATCATTAAAAAGGAGATAGAGAATAAGACTGAGAATATAGTATTGCCCTTATATAAATCGATGATACGCCCACATCTCGAATACTGCGTACAGCTGTGGTCTCCTCATCTCAAAAAAGATATACTGACACTAGAAAAGGTTCAGAAAAGGGCAACTAAAATGATTACGGGTTTGGAACAGGTCCCATATGAGGAGAGATTAAAGAGGTTAGGACTCTTCAGCTTGGAAAAGAGGAGACTAAGGGGGGATATGATAGAGGTATATAAAATCATGAGTGATGTGGAGAAAGTGGATAAGGAAAAGTTATTTACTTATTCCCATAATACAAGAACTAGGAGTCACCAAATGAAATTAATAGGCAGCAGGTTTAAAACAAATACAAGGAAGTTCTTCTTCATGCAGTGCACAGTCAACTTGTGGAACTCCTTACCTGAGGAGGTTGTGAAGGCTGGGACTATAACAGCGTTTAAAAGAGAACTGGATAAATTCATGGTGGTTAAGTCCATAAATGGCTATTAGCCAGGATGGGTAAGGAATGGTGTCCCTAGGCTCTGTTTGTCAGAGGGTGGAGATGGATGGCAGGAGAGAGATCACTTGATCATTGCCTGTTAGGTCCACTCTCTCTGGGGCACCTGGCATTAGCCACTGTCGGTAGACAGGATACTGGGCTAGATGGACCTTTGGTCTGACCCGGTACGGCCATTCTTATGTTCTTAAACAAAACAATAAAATAATTTTATTAACTACAAAGATTTTAAATGAGTACAAGTAATGAGGCTTAAAATTCAGAAATGGTTACAAGAAAAACAAAGATAAAATGCTTACTGGCACCTAACAAACTATATTAGATTAAAAAACAAAAGGTTCTCACTACATGTTTTCAGCAGTTTTACTGACCAAACTCTTCAGGACCTTTAGAGTCCAACAGCTGCTTCCTTCATCTCTTCAGGTGCAGTGAATGTGATGGTGAAAGTGTCTTATGGTGTCTGTCCCTTCTTTTTATAGTTCTCCCACCCCCAACCCCCTTTTGAGAAGTATTTCCAGCTGGGAGCAAGGCTACAGGCAGTCTATGTGGATGGAAACTCCATGCTGTTGCTTTGCTAAAAGGTAGATTTTTGTTCCTGCCCCCTTTCCTGCCAAAAATGGCCACTTAAGTAATGGTCCATCAGCCTTGTTTATACATGGCTGAGGCGTCAGCTTGCCCTTTGTCTCTGAGGAACTGGTTTGCCACTCCACAGTCTTATCTGGAAAACATACTTTTAATCCTGATTTCAGCTTATGTTTATAACTTCACATATATCGTTGCTACAGTCATTTTGCCATAATATTACTGATCAGCAAATTATGAGTTTTTAAAATGATACCTTAGAATGCATACTTTGTACAAAGATTATTCAATAGTTCATATTGTGTGAATACAGGGGTTATATTCTGTCACACCCTGTCCCTCCAGAGAAACTGCAGGAATCTCTTGCCACCATGATTCACAGAGTTTAGTACTATGGGTTCTTCTGTACCAGTAGTGAGGAAGCAACCAGTCATTTTCTGTTACCTGTGCTTTAGGGATGAGCTCATAGGATAGAGGGAAGTCTGTTTCATATGAATAATTGCAAGTCCATCTACTGTAATGAATGAAACCCAAGTTTGGCTGGCTCAGATTATGCCCTAACCCAGGGCTGGCAGATATTAATAGGTTCTCCATCACTAAAACATGTAAATTCACTCCCCAAGGCACCAAACAGAATTTTTACTGATCAATATCACTTCCAAGCTTTAATTTAAGACTCCATATCATAATACAGTCTTCTCTGGAATTATTATTTAATGCAATATAAATTTAAATCTTTGAATTTTCCTCATAAAAGTTTCCCATTTGCTCATTCCCAAATTCCTTCCAGTCTCTCTAGAATCAAAGTATGCACAACAGCATGCCAGAAGAGAATGATCTCTAATTGTTAACATTTAGGAGTGGGAATCAGGATTCTTGAATTCTATTTTAGGTTCTGCCTCAGCTCTTACATCTGTAAAATGGAGACGTTACAAACAATATGCACTCACCTATAAATACCTCACTATGTTCTTGTAAGCAAAATAACTACAGATACTCAGTTATTCTATGAACCTAAAATATTGATATACTTACTAATTTTCAAAAAAAAAAACAGCACCTATTGAGGGGTGTGAGAGTCCTTGACATTTTTAAAAGTGTAATCTCAGAGCCATCAGTGCCCTTCAAGGTCAGATAGCCTGGCAGCCAAGAAGATAATATTCAATTAACCCCTGCCAACAGAATTCCCACACCACGGCTATCTAGCCCTAGCAAGTTCCTTATGGGAGAGGAAGAAGAGATGGACCTTGAAGCATGCCTTGACAGTTAAAACTTCTCCATCTATTGCTAAACAAGAGGAGAGAGAAGGAGAATGATCATGTTTCTAAGGTTGTGGAGCCTTAGTGGAAGACATCTTATTAGCATGCTCCCTCCCTCCAACAAAAAAACACACACCCCAACCCAGAAACCAACAGCTAGCCAGTGCAGGTCATAAAACATTAAATTTCACCCAAACTGCCACTTAACAAGCCTGTAGCTAAACTATGCACCAGCTGCAATTCTAGATGGTTTCAAAATAAAGCCAATGCACAGAACATTGCAGTAGTCTTGTGGGCAGAGAGGCATGGATGACATTTGCAAGACTTTAGTTAATTATAGTAATTGTAGGTGCAATGTCATCACCACCAATGGTAATGTACAGATTAACAATTGTAAGACACTTCTATGCTAATAAGTTTACTTCCCTTTCTATTTCAATTTTTCCATTGTTATTAGACTACCTATTTAGCATTGCATTGTATTAGCTAGTACTCCGGGTATACTTCACATTTTCTACAGACAGAAGTGGATTCAAACTAATTTGTTAGCACACATCTCAGACCAAAATGTTACCCGATATCACAATCCAGGCTGAGATCTTTGGATTTAATAGTCATTTATAATTCATGAAGTCCTCACCATTTCAGAGGAAACAGTTGGAGCAGTAACCAATTCCCATGGGGAAAATAAACAAAACTACACCTCATTGTTGTACTGAACAAGAATGGGCTTCCCGCGGGAGAAAAGCAGTGTGGACCTGCTACTGAAATGTGCCAAGTGCCTACCAATGCTATTATTTCAATGAGAGATGAAGGCACTCAGCACCTTCCAAGTCTGAGCCCTGTGTCCTTCACACTATTGCTTGAATTGAGGTGGGACAAAACTCTGTGAGAAACAGTTTTAATTAACTAATGCAGCTAATTCTTGCTTGCTTAGATACAGGTGTGCAGAATGTTTATACTTGTAGGAAGTTTTCAATATATAAGTAAATGTTTTATACTTGCAACTGATCCTGTTCTTTACAGAGGTATGACTGTAGGAGTTGATATCTAGACCAATCTGGAATATTAATTCTGTACTGATTAATAAGGAAGAGTACTGCCTACTGAATTATCAGTGCTACTTATCCCAGTAAACTGAATTTTCCTGGAGTTTCCTTTCCAAGCTCAGGCTATGTAGTTGTATGAATCATGGACTAGATGATTATTCTGCTGAATCAATGTCTATTCCTGTCACAGGCATCTTGTACTTTGACACTCCAGTGGGGCCCATAGAAACATATGTAATCTGGGAACACTTTGGTGCTTAATCCCAATGTTTTTCGTTTGAAATGTCAAGGGGATTGTGGGCACATTGGAATCTAGCAGAGCTGATAGTGTCTGGCAGAGTTTCCAAAATGAAACAGCAATACCTACCTTGAAATGTCTTTTTCCTCCTTCCCAGGGCTGGATCCAGTCAACTCTCATTCATGTGAGGATATGACATCAGAGTCAAGACATGACTCTTGATTAAGAGCTTGTAGGAGTGGGCCTTAGGATATTAAATGACCTCCAATTAAACTCTTGAGTTTTGGAGTTCCCCACACAAACACTTCTTTCTCCTTAGTCTAATACTTATACACTTGCTTATAGTGTTCTTTATTATGCCCTGTCCTTACACAGCCAGTGTGAAGGAAGGAGTATAGAATCTACCCCATAGCATGGGCTGTCTAACAGTGAATCAGAAATTCAACCCCACTTCTAAGGAGCTTTCTGGAACTACTAATGAGATGTTCCTCCCCCTCCCACTGAAACTTTTTTCTAGGAAGGGGCAGGAAGTAGGCAGAGCATGGCTCACTCTTTCCCAACACCCATCAGCAGAACCAGCAAGTCAGTGGTATATTTGTGACTCTTCCCACAAGTCCCCAGGAGACCTCACAACCACCTACTTTTAGCATGAGGAAGCCTTGTCTGTGTCTGCCAGGGGTCCTGTCCCTGGCTCCACCTGCCATGGACCACCCAAGCACTCCCAGTCCCCCCAGGCCTACACAGGCTCTGCTGTCCTTCTGCAGGTTAGTTATAGGCATGCCCCATCCCCAAGCTCTCCACTTGACACTCCTCCCAAAGGAGCTGTAGCCCCCAGCTTCCCAGTTGCACCTTAGATCACAGCTCTGCTTTATACACAGCAGTGAGATAGGTTTGTAGTGCAAACAAGCAAAATGTTTAACAAAAAAGAAAATCAAGTGATAGCAAGTAGAAATTTTGGAAACAAGTGGTTACCTATCAAACAAAACATGCATTTTAGAACCTAAACTTACTTAACTAGTTACTGTCATGTCTTATAGGGCAAAGCTCACCTCACATGCCACCCTTTGTTAAACTCGACATGCGTACATCAGACCCAGGGAATCCCTGTAAAACTCTATGCAAAAAAGTTCCTGGATCACAACATTGTACCCCTTAAGTGACATGTTACAAATTACTCTCTTCTCCCAGGGAGATCAGAGGCATTAAGCCTTGGAGGCAGAATGCTTCTTGTTGCTCTGTGATCCTGGTGGTCCTTGCCTCACCTGTAATGCCAGGCTACAGCTAAATGCCACCGTTAAGCCCTGTGTGTTTTCATGACTTAGCCCCCTTCTGAAGGAAGCCTTTATTTTCATGCTTTGCCTTCATTTTTTCTTACATTATCCTTTCCTGGAAAGAAATGCACACAACATCATAGTAAATGGTTCATAAATACTGAAAGAAACATATGTTGAAGGAGAACGCTGTTAATGATGGCTTAGAGAAGGGTCTGTTTTATGGGAAATTCCAGTACATATTACTGTAAGTTGTTAAAGTTATAATTAATTTTCTTAAGCATATTATAGGAGTATTAAATTAAAGTCTAAATGTGTTGCCTTTGCAGTTTTAAATGGAAACTAAAAGTTGGCTCTTTTAGCCCAGTCTAACATCTTTAACTGGGCTTCTGTGGAACTGCAATATCACCCAGTAATTGGTCAGGATCTTCTTTTTCTTACTGTGGGTCAATTTTTCCCAGCTATATGAAGGAGTAATAAAATAACTGTACAATTTGCTGCATTTAGCACCTTTCATGTAGTTACTGCAATGTGTTTTCCAATCCTAGTCCTTACTACAGCACTGTGAGGTAAATAACTATATTTGTGCCCATTTCTAGATTTTAAAAAATAATAATAATGCACAGAGGATTTAAGAGACTAACCAAACACATCACACAGGAAGTCAATGGCCAAGTCAGGACTAGAACCCACAAGCCTTGACTCAAATACAGGGAACAATCCTTAACTAGAGGTCTTTTCCTTCTGCAATTTCTATGTTTGGTTACATTAGAATGCACAACTTCCCACAGACAGAGCCAACAGCACCTCCTTGCTACCATTCTGAAAGAGGCAAAGGACAGCACAGCAAAAAGTTTACAGAACAGGTCAATAGTAGAATCAGAAGTAGAGCTTCTGTCTCCCAATTCCCGGTCAGTACCAAATCTTTCCATTAAGAAGGTCCTCTGATAATCTGATGTTATAGCAGAAGAGCCAAATGGCAAGAAAGCTTCCCTCCCTAACTCACCACCATCTTCCTTGAACTCTCACCTATGGGAAGAGACAATCAAGGTGCATGTTGAGATGGTATGGTGCTTCCTTCTCCACCAACCCCTCTTCAAATCCAACCCAAGGCTGGAGATGGTGCCTGTGACTCACAGCACAATTGATTACTGCTATTTGACTTCTTTTATATCTTTCTCCTTCATCTCCATGGGGAAAGGGGTGAAGTGAGTGAAACTGTCACTCCCACTGCTCCCTAGCTTTGTGTACAGAACCATTTCTGGACAATCACTACAAAGAGAACACACTTTCTTGCACATCAAAGAGCTTACTGCTTGAAGCAACTGATGCCCCTGAAAGATCTCCACTCCCAGAAGCCTCCACCCCACCCCCGGTAGGGGACAAGGATGAACAGGAGAGAGATTTCCCAAGTCTAAAGATAGCACGCTAGTTCCCAACCCAGAAGCAGAGGTGCATTTGTAGCACACACATTTTCATGCTTTGCATTCATTTTTTCTTACATTGTCCTTTCCTGGAAAGAAATGCACACAACTTTGTAGCAAATGGTTCGTAAATACTGAAGGAAACATATGTTGAAGGAGAACGCTGTTAATGATGGCTTAGAGAAGGGTCTAAGACTGAACGTAGGGGGGAAGTGTAAAAAAAGGCTATGTTGTGAGGTGTTTAGAGGTGGGCAAGACAGAGGAAAAAGAAATGAAGCAGCAGAGAGATTAGAGGTGAAGGAAGCAGAGAGGAGAAATGAAGTGGGAGGTTGGGGGGTTAGAAAGATTAGCAGGCATCTTCAAATTATACCACCAATGTTTCAGCCTGTATTGTAAAGACAATTGTGCATGGTCTTCATTGTATTTGTTAGACAAGGTAGCCAGAGTCAGGATTCAACACTTGGACAAACATCTAAACTACCTTATGCTTGAGATCCACCAGCAAAGACTGAAAATCCATTTGTGCTGTCACAAGCCTTGTCACTATGCTTATGTTCAGCATTTCCATTACAATAACTGAGTTCTTCCACTCCCACTCTTATTTAGAGTTACACAATATAAGTCATATACCAAGCCTGTACCAGAAGGGAGGGGAAGAGAGTCATGTGTGCACTATATTGTTTTAGAACATGATGGTTTGGCAATTATTCTTCATCCAGTGACACCTTGTGTACCTGATGATTTCTTTATAAATTGAATGCTAAAATCCAATTTTCCTTGCTTCAGTTTTAATTGACACAGCAATAAAATGAAGCATTGTGACTAGTGAAAAAATGGGCATAACAGTCCCTGAAAATGAGGGTAACATCCTGTTGCTAGGCCGTTTTACATTTGCTGTGCATCTGACCCTAGATATTGTGGGTATTCCTTGGGCTGGCATTGCTTTTAAGTGGTCTGGAAATATCTGGAGAAGTTTCTCTCCAAACCAAGAGAACCCAGAAGTGGATACATACTTGGCTATAATCAACTGAGGCTGTTTACAATATGTCCTGTTATTGGTCTAAGCAGAAAAAGCAGCAAAGCCTGAAGAGTCCCACAACTTCCAGATGCAGAAGTGTTCATATCATCAACTAGCTAGACATTTCTTACTAACACCATCTCTACTGCTGTGACTCTGTATGTCCCCCAAAACACATTAAAATTCTTTAGCAGCAGTTAGCTAAATTCCAGTTCAAATCAACTCCCATAATGACCCAAACCAGACGCTGGTTAAAACCCCTCCCTCCCCAACAAGTGACAATTTGGAGTTGTAAAAAGAAAGAAGAGAACAATTTGAAGCTCAAAGTCATCTGATTTTCCCCCAAGGACCTCTGCCTTTGAAGCAATGTTTACAGTCAACATGGTATTAGTTGGTATCAGTGGTCCCAGCTCACCACTACCCCATCTTATGAGTGCAAAAATCATGCAATAAAAAAAAACATTTGCCTGTTTGTTTCATACAATTTTGAAATCCTGACTTTTAAGGACAATGCAAGTGTTTTGCAGTAAGAGTTTCAAAAATCTGAAAGGCCCTTTTCAAATCAAGGTTTTGACCAGAAGGAGTGTAAATTTTACTGCCATTAAACTAACTGTGGGGATGGATACCATTATGAAACACGTATTTTAAAGTAAGTTTAAATGTTTTATCCTGCATATTCAGCCAAAGAACAAACTGTCCAGTCGATGTTGTCTAACTCAAAGAATATTTCAGTACAAAAGGAAATAAAAGGTTCAGTTTTTTAGTTTCAAGTTGACTCTGCTGAGCCACCACAATGGAAGAGGGAGCTGTAATCTAGTCTTGGTGACCAATCAACAGAATTATTAGCTAAGTTAATTTTGAAGAATTTTTCTTCCTGTTGGTCACTTCTGATTCCCAGCTGGAGTTTGAATTAATAGCTAGGACTAGATCTTCTTCCCTGTGCCAAGCCCAACTCGCCAGGCTTTTTGTAGGAGGATTCTGCAGTGCCTGGAGGGAAAAGAATCCTCTATCTTACATATGGAATTGCAGTCCAGCTTAAATAAGAGGAGTTAAAGAATGAAGACAGCACAAATTAACAGACTTCCACAGAGATTTAGTTCTATCTGATTCTCTTGGTTATTATTAACAGGGCCCGTGCAAGGATGTTTTGTGCCCTAGGCAAAACTTCCACCTTGAGCCCTCCGTGCCTCTGCCCTGAGGCGCCTCGCCCCAGCAGCAGCTCCCCCCCTCCACTCTGAGGCACCCCCCCTGTGGCAGCTCCTCCCCCCGCCTTGAGGCACCCCCCTTGCGGCAGCTCCCCACCCTCTGCCCTGAGGCACCCCCCCGCCCCAGCTCACCCCTGCTCCATGCACAAGCACCCCAATCAGCTTCGGCGCTGCAAGCCTGGGAGGCGGGAGAAGAGCAACGGCCATGGCATGCTCGGGGAGGAGGCGGGGCAGAGGTGACCTCTGGAGGGAGTTCCTCTGCATGCTGCCTCCCACCTTACTTGCTGCAGGCGGCCCTCCCCACGCTCCCCTGCCCAGCTCCCTCTGCCTAAATGCCAGCAGTGACTGGGGCAGCCGAAGATCCAGCCGCCGCAGTCACTGCCGAAGAAAATGGCGCCCCTCAAATGCCAGCGCCCCTAGGCAACCGCCTTGTTCTCCTAAATGGTTGCACCGGCCCTGATTATTAAGGATGCGATTTGGTCACAGAGATCACTGATTCCTTGACTTTAACAGATGTCCATGACTTCTTCAGCTTCAGCTCTGGGTGGCAAGGCTTGGGCTTCAAGCTTTGCACAGCACCATGTCATGGGGCCCTGGCCAATTGCCATGCTTGCTACCCCCAATGACAGCCTTGTGTACATTTCCATGATTTGTTGCCTCATTGGTGGCATCCTATGACTTTTAATAAAAAATATCCATGCCAAAATAACGTTTAGTCCTGCGTTGAGTCAGAGCCGGCTCCAGGCACCAGCTGACCAAGCACGTGCTTGGGGCGGCACCTTGGCGCAGGGCGGCGCTCGGGTTTTTTGGGGGTTTTTTTTGGTTCCTCAGGGCAGCGCTGGAGGGTTTTTTTGTTTGTTTGTTTGTTTCTGCGCCTGGCACTTCGGGGGGCGGGGGCAGGGGCTTGGTGCGTCGCTCGGAGGGGGGGCAGGGGCTTGGCACGGTGCCCAGGGGCAGTGGGGGCAGGGGCTTGGTCCAGCACTCGGAGGGGGGCAGGGGTTTAGAGCAGCACGGTGCTCGGAGGGGGGTCAGGGGCTTGGCACGGAGCCTGGGGAGGCGGGGGCTTGGCGCAGCACAGCATTCTGTGGGGGTGGGTCTTTGGGTGATGTGACACTTGGGGGCAAGGCTTTGGGCAGCGTGATGCTCGGGGGTGGGGCTTCGGCGCCAAGGCACTCACGGGGGGGGTAGTGCGGGGAGACACTCTTCTTTTTTGCTTGGGGCAGCAAAAAAGTTAGAGTCAGCCCTGCGTTGAGTGCAGGGGACTGGACTGTACAACCACTCAAGGTCCATTCCACTCCTACGATTCTATGAAAAGAGTATCCTTAGTTATTACAGATAACAGTGTCCAGATTACTCTACATCAGTGGTTCTCAAACTAGGGCTGCCACTTGTTCCAGGAAAGCCCCTGGTGGGCCGGACCGCATCCGCAGGTTGAGCCGATCGCAGCTCCCACTGGCCATAGTTTGCCGTTCCAGGCCAATGGGGGCTGCAGGAAGGGCGGCCAGCACGTCCCTTGGCCCACGCTGCTTCCTGCAGCTCCAGTTGGCCTGGAGCGGCGAACCATAGCCAGTGGAAGCCACGATTGGCCAAATCTGGGGACGCGGCAGGTAAACAAACTGACCTGTCCCGTCGGGCTTTCCCTGAACAAGCAGCAACTCTAGTTTGAGAATCACTGCTCTACAGCACCCAAAGACACCTAGTGGCTCAATCATATATTGCATGTAAGTATTACACAGCCCACCCATGCAATCCTGGAGACACAGAAGGCTGAGGCTAAAACAGCTATCACTTTTCTGAACCTCTACATAATATATACACAATACATGGATCCAGCAGCCTATAGAGAACCCTTTGCTTTGCTCAGACAACATAGTTGCAAAAAGGACACAAGTAGTATTGCCATATCTAAGCATTCAAACAATCATAACAGGCCCAAACATCCAATGAGATTTTAAACAAGTTTTAGCTGCTTGCCATCTGGGTTTGTTTTAACATTTAGGGTTCATGTTTTCAAGCTTTTCTTTGTAGCCACAAAGGTTAGAAATTTAATTTATTTAAAAAAAAGAGAAGAAGAAGAAGACTGGAAACATTCACATAAACCTCTAATTCCAGAAGCTTGGGGTCTATAAAGAAGACTTTTGGATTTTTTTTTAATTCCTGTGGCATTGTGTTTTCTTAAAGTCTCACCTGAGTACATGTTCTTATATAAGGCAGGAAACTGCATGGTTTCAGTTTATTCCCTTTGTGGTGTGCAAAGAACCCTTGCTCTCTTCTTAAGGGAAAAAGGAGATTGATACAGTAGATTCTGCTTAATAGCACCCCAGCTATTGAAAGCTTCCAGTTAGTAGCAACACTTTGCTGGGAAGCAATCCTATCCCATTGACTTTGGTGTTAATGGGGTTCGAATACTGACAATAGCATGCCAATTAACAACATTTTTTGGATGACAGGCCCTAGCTGCTGGCACATTTGTGAGGCTGAATGAAGTGTTGAGGTATGTCTGTCCCCGCTGGAGTCTGACAAACATGCCTGCAGCCAGTATTCAGTCCATCTCCGCACTTCCTTCTGGGGCTCCTCCAGCCCCACAAATCTTCCCGTACACAGGGACCTCACAGAAGGTAAAGGGCTGTGGACTGGGAGAGAAAGCTACAGGTAACATGGAGGACAGCTGCAGCCCTGATGTTGGAGCTGCCTACTACTTCTCCCTGCACTCTCTGGACTGCACCTTGCTGCACTGGGATGTATTGAGACCTGACCCCTGGAAAGTGCAGGGAGAGGTACAGTGCAGCCCCACAGACCCCCACACCCCAGCATCCAGGCTGCATCCCCCTCTCCACTGTTTCCCCACTCGCAAGCAGGTTTGCAGGGCTGCAGCCTGGGAAGGCATATCCTATTGCTTCCTTCTCTGGCTACGGCCCTACAAACCTGCCTTCCACTTATTAGCAACTGCTGGATAATGACAACTTTGGGCTAGCAACTGAGGGGGTGCTAGCATGTGGAATATACTGTATTCACTTTGAGAGTTTTAAGTTATCAGGATAGATGTTGAAACAGTAAAATATCCATATTCTTCAAGACTGTCAAACTCAAAAACAAGTTCAAGGGTGATGTTAGTATTGGCTTTACCAACTCAGGAACTGCTTATTAAGGATGCAAAACCAAAATTCTCTCCAGATTATACCAGTTCTGTTTTCTCAGACCTCAGCAGATCACCAGAAAAAGTTTACTCAAGTACCACCCAATATTATGTGACCTTTACATCACTTGAGTTTTATAGTGCTATTTATAAATGATCAACAAAAGTAACTCCATAGCTCCCACCTGTTTTATGCACATCACATTGAGTTTATGTAACCGACACTTCCTGGGTGTGGTTCTCAGTCCCCTCTGGCGGCATTGAGACCACTTAGAGATTGAGTCTGCCACAGCCTTATCTAAGGGCCATGTGACTTTTAGCTCATGCAGTAGAGGCTCATGCATTTAGGTCCAGTGGTCCCAAGTTCAATCTTGCCTGCAAATGACCAGGGTCTGTTGGCATTACATTTACATAAGTTAAAAAACACATTAATTTGGCTTTTCAGCCTGAAGCTTATAGCTGGCATGAGTTGTGAACAGCAGACTCTGTCTGATACCTGCTTAGGTCACTAGCACAGGCTATGACACAAGCCAATTCACCTGGATGATTTATATGGTTGTAATGACGATACAGCTAGTGCATTAGTAATTCCCAGGGAGATGAGGCGGTAATTTTTGAATGATTTACATCCAATCTTGTCTTGCTGGACATAAAATGTTACTGTATTCTGATGTGAGGCATTAGATTTTGAACTTGTACAATGGATAACTTTTCACTGAGGCCTGGTCTACACTAGTGTTAGGTAGACATAAAACAGCTTTCATTGACCTAATTCTGTAAGCATCTACAGTAAAATATAGCTCCCACCAATGTAACTCACCTACTACACAGACTTAACTCCACCTCTGCGAGAGGCATAGTGCTTAGATCGATGTGGATAGGTCGATGCAGTGTCAGTGTAAGCATTGCTTTCATCAATTGTTGCTGCCTTTCAGAAGCCATCCCACAATGCCCCACACTGACAGTTAAATTGGTGCAAGTGCTCCTGGTGAGGACAAGTACCGCTGTAGTGTGGACATACAAAAGCAATTTAATTATTGCAGTGGTTGAACATCAATGTAACTTAGGTAGACTTCATTTTGTGGAGTAGACCTGCCCTGAGTCTGAGAGCCCTTAACACTGGCTGTGCTCATGCAAGCAAGTACCAAGGGCTGTATGATTTCCACTTTAAAGCCTCAGATCTTTCCCCAGGAAAGAAGCACTTTACACAGTAGCTGTGCCTACTAACAGTTTCTAGCTCAATGAATCACACCAGAGGTTTTGTTCACCATTTTCTCAGCATGTTACTGGAGCTGCATCTTTCATCCAGACTAAAATAATGGTAACATTAACCGCAGGGATGGACTTCAATGTCTTCTGGCTAGGATTTCCCATCCGCTATTAACATTTTCTAATATCTCAGCAATAGACTTAAACACTACCCTGCAAGGTTTTGTAATAGAGCTGTGCACTCCTTCACCTACCCATGCTAACACTGAACTCCCCTTATCTCAAAGCAGACATTCTACTCCTTCAAGCTGGCAACCTCAGATGAAGGTTATATAGAAAGCACAGGAGTTGCAATAAAAAGATGCCTTAAAGAAACACTCCTTTGGAATACACTGACAAAATTCTGTCTGACTCGATCACTCACTGTCCAGTGTATCAATTGAGTGAATCTTGTATCAACCTGTCTGTATAGCCCTTCTGTAGAAGGCCATCATGTGGGAATGATTGTTTGGAACCTTTTTATATTCTTGAAAGGGAAAACGAGGGGCATATGTAAAGGAATTAAGCAAGTCATTCTACATTTTTTGTTCACAGCCAGATGAATAAAATACTCATCATTACAAGGCTCCACTCGGGGGAAGACTCATCAGTTATAATCAAGGCATGACCTAAAGGCTCGGAGATTGAATTCGCCAAACAATTGAAAATACAGTAGTGGCAGCCATAACGCTAATGGAAGAGGAGGTGTGGAAAGTAGGAGTTACATAGAAACCTGTCAAGCCCATTTTGTTAATGTTATCTCCAATTATTTCAAGCTCGTTGATTTATAAAGAAGACAAGAGCTTCAGCCCTTGCCTTTCAAACAATTTAAAAAAAAATAGGAAAAATTAACTTCTCCCTCTGCCTGCCCCCAACATCGGTACTTCTCATTTCAGGAGTTTATTGTAAATGATGGTAAAATAAAAGTATGTAGTATTATTGTAGCTATTAGAGAGGATATTACAGAGACAAGGTGATGTACTTCCTCCAGCTCACTAAACATCCCAGTAACAACTATGTGGGTGACAGCTTTTGAATGAACTCATGCAGGAAAATGATAAAAATACAAAACACCACATCACCTGGCGGGTGAACATTTTTCACAAAGGATCACTCTATATCTGACCTATCAGTTCTCATCCTCAGAGGAAACCTGCACAACACTTTCAAAAGACAAGCCTGGGAGCTTAAATTCATAATTTTGCTAGACACTAAAAATCATGGACTGAATAGACACACTAGATTTATGGCTTAATACAACAATCTGTAACCCATTAAACCTACTCCCCACCTCCCCATGACTGGATAAATGTTAACTGGCCACTTCACCTTGAAATGCTACCTACTTATGCTACACAGTCTGTTCCATCTTGTAGCTGTTCAGGTCTGGGAAATATACACAGAATATAAGAAGAGCTCTGTGTAAGCTTGTCTGTTTCACCAACATAAGTTGGTCAAAAAAAATATTACCTCACCCACCTTTTCTTGGTAAAACTAAACAGCATAATTTCTTAAAAACCACTATCACTCCTGTTCGCAATCTCACAAAAAAAACAAAAATATAGAGAGACAAAGTTAGTCTCTCACCCACAGAGCATGTGTCCCATTAGGTCTAAGTCCAGCTACAGTACAGTTAGTGTTGCTACTACTGACATTCCCTATTCTGTGAATCAACAAATGACTAGAGTGTACAAAGATAACAATGCAGCACATTCTAACACTCAATTTACTCTTATAATAATGTGTAAAATACCTAGATTATGCAGAATGTTACAGGACATGCATGCCCTGTAGCCTACCCTCCGCTCAAGCATGTGCACACACATACATGCACACAGTGTGCCTCTGTAGGCACTCTCTGTCTTTGTTTCCCCTCCTCTGGGTTTTTTTTGCCTCTTCCAAGCAGTCACATGGCTCATGCCTCTTGCTGATTCACTCTCAAAGTTCACACCTGTCATAGTATCTCTCCCCAATCTGAACCTTAGAGTCCAGAAGTTGGAGTACTAGCATGAATTCCTCTAAGCTTAATTACCATCTTAGATCTGATAAGCTGCCACCAATCAGGAATTCGAGTGCCTGATACACTCTGGTCCCCCCAAAACCTTCCCTGGGGACCCCCAAGACCCAGACCCCCTAGATCTTAACACAAGGAAAGTAAACCCCTTTCCTCACCGTTGCCTTTGTCAGCCTTCCCCTCCCTGGGTTACCCTGGAAGATCACTGTGATTCAAACTCCTTGAATCACAACACAGAGAAATTAGGTCTCCTGGAGAGAGAGACAGATTCACGCTCCGTGAATCTAAAACAAAGAGATTCCACCCTTCCCCTCCCTTCTCCTTCCCTGTTAAGTACACAGACTCAATTCCCTTGAACCTCAACAAGGGGAAAAAAATCAGACAGGTCTTAAAAGCAAAACTTTTAATAAAAAGAAAGAAAAAAGTAAAAGGTCTATCTCTGCAATTTAGATGGTAAAAAGTTACAGGGTCTGTCAGCTTAAGAAATTGGAGAAATAGCCTCCTCCAATAGAAACACAATTTAAAATACTTCCACCCAAATACACATTTGCAAATAAAGGAAAACAAATAAAAAGACTATACCACCTTTCTACCTTTATACTTACAAAATTGGAATAGAAGATTAGAGAGCCTGTAGGTACGTGTGGTCACTCTCAGAGCCCAGAGAGAACAAAGCAAAACCCAAAAAACACAAACAAAGGCTTCCCTCCACCGAGATTTGAAACTATCTTGTTTCCTGATTGGTCCTCTGGTCAGGTGTTGCAGGTCACTGTTTGTTAACCCTTTATAGGTAAAAGAGACATTAACCCTTAACTATCTGTTTATGACAACACCCCATTAACGATAATAAACGCCCAAACAAACCAAAACCACATTCTCCCTACTTGGGTTCTTCTTTAGCCCACCTTCTGGGCTCAGTTCCGATCCTCTTCTCAGGGGTTGCCTCCATTACTGGTGCGATCAACACTGATTTAGCAGGTCTACAGAAGACCTGCTAAATTGACCACCGATTGTTCACCTGTCAACTCCAGTACTCCACCAGCACAAGAAGAGTAAGGGAGGGTCAACAGGAGAGTGTCTCGCATTGAGCCAGTGCAGTGTGGACCCTGAAGTAAGTAGAACTAAGCAGGGCTGGCCTTACTATGAGATGAACTGAGACAGCCTCCTCAGGTGCCAGACTGGGGTGGGACCACTAGGACCCAGAGTGTAGAAAATTGTGTCTGCTGCTGGTGCATATGTATTCTCTCTGCTCTAGATGCACAGAGATGGTGGAGTGCTATGCTGGAGGAAGGAGGACACAAGAGACCTAATAGGCAGGCAGGAGAAAAGGTGAGGGAATAACAGAAAGCAGCAGGAGCTGCAGAGAGAGGAGGAGAAGGAGCCTCTCATGTACCTCTTTAGCATCCCCAGGAGCCTGGACTGATTAACACCAGCTTCTCAGGGAGCTTCCTGTCTCCTGCTGTTTCCCTGAACCCACTTCAGAAGAATAGGCAGTCAACTGAAGTAGTAGGAGTCAGTTAGGCCCTTAAGACGCTGATATCTTCCCTCAATCAGGCTCTGATATCAGCCTGCTTATTTGTTCCCTTCAACTGAGTGTTGAGAGCCACTATAGATGGCACAGAACAGCTGTCATGAGTGAAAGATGAAAACGCCCCCCTGGGGCAGCATTCAGAAAAAGCAAGCAAAGGAAGCTTTTCTAGCCAAGCAGGAAAGAGCTCTCCTGAGATACATAGACACAAATGTTCACGGTGAGCCTTCGGGCCCCAGTGAGGATGTGAGTGGTGAGGAGATGTCTGATCTTCCAGTTAGTCAGAGTGCAGGTGACCTGGCATCTACTGCAGCATCCATATCTCCATCTCAAATGGATGTAACCATGCGCATTCCTGAAGAAAAGTGTAGACAGAGAAGAGTGTGGTGGAGGCGTAAGAAACAGCTGCTGCCGAGTTTAGTTCCTTAAGTCTAGATGATCCAGGACCGTGGACCCACTTGAGCAGTAGCCTGAGGGACTTCCTTGTACTGCGTGGGCCACAGCAAGTGAAAAACTTCATGTTCCCCAAAGACAATGAAAATTGACGTTTCTATCCAACACATTACTGGCATGAAATCCCCAATGGTGACAAAGTGGAGAGGCCATGGCTTATGTACTCAAAAACCCAGAATGGTGCATACTGTTTTGGTTGCAAACTCTTCCAGTCTAATATTCCAGCCACACTGAGTTCTACAGGAACAAAGAACTGGAAAAATCTGGCTAGAAATCTGGCATGCCATGAGAAGGCAGCAAATCACCAGAGAGCATTCCATTGGTGGAAAGAGCTCGAGATGAGACTAAGGTTAAAGGCCACCATAGATGATCAGCATCAAGAGAAGACTGCATCAGAGTCTCTGAACTGGCAAAATGTTCTGAAAAGGCTCATTGCCATTGTGAGAATGCTTGCTACCCAAAACCTAGCACCACGTGGCACTTCAGATCACCTGTATGTACCAAACAATGGAAACTTCCTTAAATTGTGGAGCTGACGGCTGAGTTTGATGCTCCAGGAGCATCTAAAAAGAGTCACCACTCAAGAAATGTACACACACCACTACCTTGGAAAAACAATTCAAAATGAGATCATATAGATACTGGCAACAAAAGTCAAACAGAAGATTGTGGCAGATCTGAAGTCAGCAAGATATTGCTCTGTTATTCTGGACTGCAAACCTGATATCAGCCATACAGAACAAATAACTTTAATGGTGCAGTTTGTAATAACAAGAGAACCTAGTGAAAATGTCCCTTCAGTGGTGACTGTCAGAGAGCATTTTCTAGAATTTATTGACATTGATGATACTACAGGAGCTGGTATGACAAATGTGCTTCTTAACATGAGAGGTCAGGGCTACAATAATGGTACCAGCGTGAGAGAAAAGAACAGAAGAGTGCAGACACGGATCCAAGAGTTAAACGCTTGAGTTTTTTTGTCCCATGCAGTTCTCATTCATTGAACTTGGTGGTTAGTGATGCAGCATCAGCTTCTAGTGAGGCTGCTGAATTTTTTTATTTTTCTATGCATCAACTCATCAATGGCAAATTTTGAAGCAACATCTGGGAACATCCTCTCTGACACTGAAACCACTGAGTGCCACACGATGGGAAAGTCGAGTGGAGGCGATAAAGCCTATCAAACACCAAATTGGGAAGATAGATGATGCCATAGTTCCATTATGGAGGATAATGCTATGACAGGAACTGTTCGTGGGAGAACAGTGGCAGGGGGAGATGGAATCACCAGAAGCATACATAACTTCAAATTTCTGTGTAGCTTAGTGTTGTGGCATGACATATTGCTTGAAATAAATATTGTAAGCAAAAGACTCCAAGGTGTTGATCTTGATATATCTGGAGCAATGGAACAACTGGACAAAGCAAAGTCATACCTACAGTCTTACCGGTCAGATGAGGGATTTTAAAACATTCTGAAGAGTGCACAGAAGTTGGCAGAGGAACTTCACACTGAAGCTATTTTCCCACCCATTCAAAAATACAAGAGTCACCAAAGATGACGAGGCATCGGATAATCCCATAAGAGACCCCAAACAACAATTCAAAGTTGAATTCTTTAACCAGGTGCTAGATTGTGCAATACAGTCAATTGAAGAACGTTTCATGCAGCTCAAGGAACACAGCAGTATATTTGGGATGTTGTGAGGAGTTTTGGAATATCATACTGTATCTGAAGAAGACCTACCCAAGCAATTCAGGGCACTATAGACAGTGTTGACACATGATGACGTGTGATATTGGTGCGAGTGATTTAGCTAAACTGAAAGCCCTTTCAAGATACATTTCAGCAGATCAACTCCAAAGGCTGTTCTGAAATATATGTGCACAAATAAGATGACCACTCTCTTTCCAAATGCTTTTGTTGTTCTGTGCATACTTCTAACACTTCCTGTAACAGTTGCCAGTGGAGAACACAGCTTCTCCAAGCTGAAGTTAATAAAAACACATCTACGCTCCACAATGACACAGGAGAGGCTGATCAGCCTTGCAAACATCTCAACAGAGCATGAACTGGCCCAGACTGTGGACCTTCAGCAGGAAGAAGTTCAAATCTTTGCAACCAAGAAGGCAGGGAAAGCACCACTTTGATTATTCAAACAGATAAAAATGCCAGTGTTTACTAAGCAGACAAGAAAAGTTACATTTGCTGTTCAAGCGTTTGAAAGTTACTTAAAATTTTTGAACAAGGCATTTTAAGTTGTTAGTTCTCCTTTATTGGGGTAGGTAGCAGACCAGTACCATGAGAGGAGTAGAACAAGAAGAAGGCAGAATTGAGACCTTTCAAAGTTTTGGCCCAAGCAAGAAGGGCATGGGGGCATCATTTGACCTCTCTGCCTTAGGTGCAAAAATGTTGTGGGTCGGCCCTGGCTCTAAGCTACGTCGATTTGAGTCACACTACTAGCATAACTCAAATTGCATAGCTTAGATAAACTTCTCCTCGTAGTGTAGACCTGCCCAATGTTACCTTTCAGTCTCTCTCTGGCTCTGCAACTGAGCACTGACTCCCAAGCTATTTCCCTCAAGTCCTCCAGATGCTCAACCTGCTCTCTCTGGTTCCTCTCCCAAACTGACCTTTCTCGTCCTTTCTGCGAGACCCAGGTATTTCAGACTGTCATCTGACTCCAATCAGTCCATCCCCTTAGGTTGGGAGGCAGCTTATTATGGCACAGGATGAGCTGATTGGACGTAGCTTGGATATCCCTAAGCCTTCTGACCCTTAAGGAGCAGACCATCCTGTTACAGAGTTACCACATATCAGTTAAGTGTATCTGGCTCTGTGGTCCAAGGGGCTGATACGTACAAATTCTATTAGGATCATTAGGCCTCACGTAGCTTCATCCCCTTCCAATCCTTGAAGGAACTGCCTTCCCCCCCCCCACAACTCTGACAGGTTTACATGACATAGTGGGGTAAAAATGGCTGAGCCCCGTGTGCACTACAGCTTCCAACAGTAGTCAATTATGCTTATGAAAACAGACCATACTAGAAGATGTCTTTGACTGACGCAAACTCGGAGCCTGATTCAGCTAAGCAGGTGCTTAAACCCATCCCTGTCCTGGAGATAGCTGAAACATGTGCTGAACTTCAAGCATGTGCTTACATTATTTGCTGAATTGGAGCAAGTTTGCTCAACAATAAGGCCGAGAAGATATCAAAATATAATTGTCCATTTCCTAAACACTAAATCAAATCCCCTGAATGCTGACCTGAGATAGTGCAACCGTGAAAGATGTGGGACTGAGGTGTATTCATTTATTACTCTTATATGCGACCAGATTATTAGGATAGTTACTGTATCATTATATTGAATTATGGGACTGTTTGCTGTATACATACATTGGCTTAGTTTAGTGGCAAGCAGGATAGGCCCACCTCCTAACCAAAACATCATTAACGGGTCATTAAGAGACACTGCTTGAACTATTATCTGTGATGATGCTACTTCCAGGCTCCAGCCACATTACAGAACTTGTTTTGCCAGAGCAAAGAATCAACGGTTTAACTGCTCACAGTCCTTTGTTCAATAGTCTCTATCCATAAATGAGAGCTGTTGTCATGGAACTGTTCTGAGAATCACACCGACAGGCACCCTCTTGAGGTGCTGAAGAAGCTGGAAAGCTTTAGGGGGCGCGTCTCAAGCTGGAAAGCTTAGGTAACATAAATATACATGTAGACAACAGATTGTTTTGAAATCCTTGCCTCTTACGTTATTCTTTGTTCCTACTGTTAAGAGTAAACAGCACTTAAGTTTCAAAAGCCTTCTAGTCTGTATTTACCACAAGCTTCTGAAGGGAAAAAATCACAGGTAACCCAACCTAGTCTGGCCTGTTGTGGGAAACACAATGGATACACCAGGTACTGCAGCCAGGGACCCAGTCTAAGAGTGGAAGAATCACATGATTCCACCTAGGGAGGTAGAGGCATGAGGCATAACAGGTGGCAAGGGTAGCACAGAGAGACCAAAGACAGGGTCACAGATGCAGCTAGTTCTGTAGCCATGACACCAATGAATTACCAAAATGCAACTTTTTTATATTTTTTAAGTAACTGCTTTAAAGATGGATCATAGTCAAGATCCAGAATCTGATGCAAATTCCAACTTTCTTGCAGTTTGGTGAGTGGGAAGGGTTTGGATTCAATGTTCCAGTTCAGTCCATCACATAAAGGGGCTTGAATGAGATACTTGGATACAGACCTGATTTTCTCTAAAACTGGGGATAGTTTTGGCATCATTTATTAACAATACTGTTAACAAACTTACTAGCATATGTCCATACACATTCTTTAGTGCTAGCGGCATGAAATAGTTGTCTTTCAAACTTAAAACTAGCATAAGGAAGTCCAGGGAATGAGCAGAATATCCCACAGTCATCCTCTTAACATGAGTTAAGACTGAGTTCAATGGGCATTTGTGATTAATATTGACTCCGTGGGAGGCAGGAATGAGCAACAGGAAGGGGACATTCTTACAGTTTCTTTTATCAAGTGGTCAGATGAACAAAAGGAGCGATTTGTCTTTTCTCTGCCCATCAAAGTGGACAGTTTCTGGAATAAATTGCTTTAAAGAGAGAAGATGGGAATCTTCACTGAAGCAGAGGTACAGTTCTGCAAGATTGCATGTATGTAACCATAAGAATGGTCATACGTCAGACCAATGGTCCATCTAGCCCAGGCCCAGACAGTGGCCAGTGCCAGCTGCTTCTGGCAGTTGGAGGCTCAGAGCATGGGTTTGCGTCCCTGACCATATTGGCTAATGGCCATTGATGGACCTATCCTTCATGAAATTAAGACCAAGGACATCATCTGGCTGGTGGACTGACGAACAAGTTGTAGTTCTTTCATGACTGCAGATACCATCTAATGTTGAAATTAAATATTAGTGCTTATCAAAAAAAGTCAGTTTTTCCATCTTTTGTGAAATTCCAGTCTTTCAAAATTTGTTTGCATCCCAAATTAGGACAACAATTTGACATTTTTCCACAGAACTAAAAAATACAACTAATTTTGACTGAGAAATGTTAGTGTTTCATTTTGACTTTGTTTTGTGTCCCCCTACACTGCTATGGTACCTTATAAACAAAGTTCAGACTCCTTATGTTGTTATTCCCTATGAACCAGGCTCCCCAAGCAGATACATTTTCCATGCCTCCCTATGGCAGTTCAACCAGAAAGGAGACTGTAGTGCATCATGGGAAATGTAGTCCAACCATGGATCCAGCCCAGAGAGAAGAATGGGGATACAAGGCAACTGAATTACAACTTCCATAATGCACTACAACAGAGAGAGATGTCAAACTGATTCAAAATGTGATGTTTTATTTTGGTTTAAAACACTAACTGTTCTGATTCAGAATGACCCAAAAAGAAATATTTCAGTTTGATTTTCTACTAGGAAAATAAACGGTTTATTGGCAGAAATAAAATTATTCTTGTGGAAAAATTCAATTTTGCCAAAACTGCATTTTCCATCCATAGAAGAATGTTACAGAAATTCCCACCCAGTTGAGCTAATTATAATACGTGAGTTAAAACTGTGGAGTCCAATTTGCCAACACAAACATCTGTTTTTAATATTTTTTTGGCTGAGAGGTGCCAGAGATAAAATTAGAGATGCACACAGTTGCTTGCCAGAGAATAACTGTCATGGCAAACTTTTATCTCAATAAGGCTATGTCTACACTACAGCTTATGTTGGAATAACTTGGGTTGCTCAGGGCGGGAGAGGGAGAGTGAATAAAATCACATACAATCCAGCGACATAAATTACACTGACATGTGCCCATGAGGACAGCACTATGCTGACGGGAGAGCTTCTCCTGCCAACATAGCTTCTGCCATTCATGCAGGCTGGAGTGGTTTAGCTCACAAGCGAGCTCTCCCCCATTGGCATAGAGTGGTTACCTTAGACAACTTACAGTGACACAGCTGTATTGGTGCAACTGCGCTGCTATAAACTCTCTAGTGTAGCCATGCCCTAAGTGTACTTGAAAAATCTGGATCAAGCCACAGAAGGCATCATCTGAGCCCAAAGAATAATAATAAATCCTTCTTGAATTACAGCCCTCTGGGACTGATCCAATGAAAGAACCTCTAGTCACCTAGAAGGCAGTCAGAATTCTGAGGGGGAGGACATTAGACGGATAGGTTACAGGGAGTTGTAGGAGAGCATTAATAAATCAGGGGAGCAGCACTGAAGGTGGCAAAGCAGGAACTCCATTCCCATCAAAGATTTGTTGTTGTGCAGCAGAGAAGGGGGCACTGAGAGACAGTGGCTATTGAGCAGTGTTCAACAGTAGGCAGAATGAGGTGCTTGCTGGCAGAAAAGTTAATGGATGCACTGAAGCAACATGCAAGTCTGAAGAGCTTAGAGAGCAAATTGTGTTTCAAAAGCAAGTACTCCCACAAGGCACTTTGTGGGGGCAGGGAGGGGAGAGGCAAGCTCTGACTGCTTCACTCTGTTATGCAGGATAAATGAGACAGCCAAAGCAGAAGTTAAATAGTGATTGCAAACAGCATGGCAGGATTTAAACCTACAGATTTCAGGAAGCTTTGCCAAACAGTGAGGAGTTAGTAACATTGGCCACTACTGAAACAAAACTTTAAGAGTCTGAATTTTAGTGAGTTTGCTTCAGTTACACAAAATAAATGTATCTTGATCTCTATAGAAATAATAAAACTCAGTCAAACAACTTCTTAAAAAAATTGTTAGCCCTTAACCAGATTAAAGGATGAAATTCTGCTCAGTTACTCATGTGTGATCCCTGTTGTATTCACTAGGAGTTGCACTGCCCTTGAGGAGCTGTGTAGGGGAGTTTTCAGATGTGGAAATCAAAATATAGAACAAGGAATTTAAAGCACTCAATTTTGAATACTCTGGATACCAAGGAAATTTTCCAAGCTGCGCATAGACTGTGCAGGATTGCGTAAGAGTTCCAGATTTGGGTTCCAGTGTGCACAGCCATGTCAATTCACCTAAAGCAGCTATCACAATAGCTAATCATAGAATCGTAGAAATGTAAGTCTAGTCCAGTCCCTTGCCCTCAAAGCAGGACTATGAAATAACTAGACATGGGGTGGCCAAACTGCAGCTCATGAACACATGTGGCTCTTACCGTTAAAGTGCAGCTCGCGGCGCTTCCCAAACATCCCTCCATTCTGCACTTACCAGACTAGGAGGGTGGAGCTTGGGATCTCTGCCTTGCAGTGGAATGATGGGGCAGAGGCTTCTTCCCAGCAGGGAGCTGAAGTCTCAGGGCTTCAGCCCTGCGGAGCACACCTGTCGGGGCTCCGGGATTCGACAGGAGCAGGCCTGATGCCCAAACCCCAAGAGGCACCTCCCATGGGGCTGAAGCCCTGAGCACTGGCAGATGTATCCCAGCTCTTGAATTTCTGAAGATTGTCTTATGTGGCTCAGAGGGTCAATAAGTTTGGCCAGCTCTGAATTAGACCATGACTTACTGGTGGGGAAATTCTGTGCACAATATTTTAAAATTCTGCAAAATCCTGCATATTTTATTTGTCAATAAAAATTATTTCAAAATACCTGTTAGCAACTATGTCTATAACAATACAGACAACAAAAAAGATTCAGGAAATGTTTTTTGACAAATAGATTCCTTACTAGGCATATTAATACAGAACTTTTAGTAATAATTCATTTAAACTATAATACAGAACTGTATTACCCACCCCCCTCAGAAGCAGTGCGAAGGCTTAGAGGAGTCAAGGGTAAAGGAGGAGCCAAGGGAGAGGGAAGTAATTGCTGGAAGCATGGAAGTGAACCTGGCAGGTTGTTGGGTGTGTCGGGGGGAACGTATGGAACAGGTGTTTTCGGGGGAGGGGGATTATTAGGGAGTTAGGGATAGGGTTGCCAGGTGTCCGGTTTTTGACTGGAACACCAGTTCGAAAAGGGAGCCTGGCGGCTCTGGCTAGGACCACTGACTGGGCCATTAAAAGTCCAGTCAGCGGTGCAGCAGGGCTAAGGCAATCTACTTGCCTGCCATGGCTCCACACAGCTCCCAGAAGCAGTTGCATGCTCCCGCTCCAGCTCCTATGCATAGGGGCAGGCAGGGGCTCCACATGCTGCACCCGACCCAAGCACCAGGTCTACAGCTTCCATTGGACGCAGTTCCTGGCCAATGGAAGCTGTGGGGATGGCACCTGCAGACCGGGAAGAGCACAGACATGCCTGCCATGCCTCTGCCTAGGAGCCGGAGAGGTGACATGCCATTGCTTCTGGGAGCTGCTTGATGTAAGCGTTGTCTGGAGCCTGCAACCCCAATCCCTTGCCCCAGCCTTGATCCTCCTCCTGCCCTCCAAACTTCTCAATCCCAGCCCAGAGCACCTCCCTGCACACCATCCCCAGCCCCACCCAAGAGCGCCCACCCCCAGCTAGATCCCTCACGCTCTCTGTGCCCCCACCACCTGCCACTGCCCCAGCCCAAAGCCCCCCCATTCCAATCCCCTGCCACAGCCCTGATTCACCCCTAACCTCCAAACCCCTTGGTCCCAGCCCAGATCTCCCTCCTTCACCCCAAACCCCTCATCCCCAGCCCCACCCCAGAGCCCACACCCCTCGCCAGAGCCCTAACCCCCTGAGCCAGCCCACTAAAAATGAATGAGTGAATGAGGGTAGGGAGAGCAAGCGACAGAGGGAGGGGGGATGGATTGAGCGGGGGCACGGCCTCAGAAATGGGGTGGGGTGGGGCCTCAGCAGAGAGGCAGAGCAGGGGACGGGCCAAGGCAGTTTGGTTTTGTGCAAGTTGAAATTTGGCAACCCTAGTTGGGGAGCCTCCCCCATGCAGACTGTGGCTGACCCCTAGTCTCTTCCATTTATTCAGGCACATCTGCCTCATCCCCATCTTTCCCTGTACACCCCTCCACCCATCCCCATGTGTCCCTGCACCCCATTCCCACTCAGCCCTGGCTCAATGCTGTAACCCACTAGCTCATCTGCCACTGCCCAAGTATGTCCCCACTAAACCTTCTGAACCCTAGTTCTATGTGACCCCCCCAGAAACCCCATGTGCCCTGCTCTGTCCATCCCCCCTGTATACCATCCCTCCTCACCTGGCCCTGCAGACATGTCACTGTGAGAAAAGCAGCTTCTGTTTTCTCCCTCTCTAGTGGCTGACTGCTCTGGCTTATGAGCCAGCTGACCTCTCTTCTGGTACAACAGCATCCCCTGGTGGATGAAACATGTAATTGCAGTGCCTCTCTGGCAGAATGTAAAAAGCAGTTAAGAGTCCATGGCACATTATAGACTAACACAAGTATCAGAGCATAAGCTTTCGTGGGTGAATATCAACTTCATCAGACACATGTATTATTCTGTGGAGAGAAAAAAAAATCCAGGGCAGATGAATTTTGCGCAAGCAGGAAGTCTTGTGAGACAGAATCAAAGGCCTTACTGAAAATCAAGATATACCACATCTACCACTTCCCCCCATCCACAAGGCTTGTTACCCTGTCAAAGAAAGCTATTAGGTTGGTGTGACATGATTTGTTCTTGACAAATCCATGCTGACTGTTACTTATCTTGTTATCTGCTAGATGTTTGCAAACTGATTGCTTGATTATTTGTTCCATTATCTTTCTGGGTACTGAAGTTGAACTGACTGGTCTGTAATTCCCTGGATTGTCCTTATTACCATTTTTACACATTGCCACCATATTTACTCTCTTCCACTCCTTTGGAATCTCTCCTCTCTTCCATGAGCCTTAAAGATAATTGCTAACGGCTCATATCTCTCTTCAGTCATCTCCTTGAGTATTCTAGGATTATTTCATCAGGCCCAGGTGACTTGAAGACGTCTAACTTCTCTAAGTATTTTTTAATTTGTTCTTTTCCTATGTTAGTGTCAGATGCTACCTCATTTTCGTTGGTGTTCACTATATTAGATGTCCAATTCCTACTAAACTTTTTGGTGAAAAATGAAACAAGAAGTCATTTAGCACTTCTGCCATTTCCACATTTTCTGTTATTGTCTCCCCCAACCTCCAATTATTGAGAAACGAGTCTTCTGTGTTCTTGGTCTTCCTCTAGCTTCAAATGTATTTGAAGAATGTTTTCTTGTTAATGGCACTCTGCTGTTGTTGCTCCATTGGTTGCTGAACGCCCATCATGCTGAACCCCAGCACAGCAGAAACCCTGGCCGGGTTTGCATGTTGATCGATGCATAGTAGGAAGAATGCATGTTAACCAAGAGATGATCTCTAAGTTTCAATATTGCTTGAATGGGAACAGGCAAGCCTTCATACCATTGTCTGCTCAGGCTAGCTGCAGGAGAATGTTGCTTTTCTGCAACTTTACATCAGTTTACAAACAAAAAACACTAAGATTGCAAAATAAAACACTCAAAAGTCAGGAAATGCCAGAATTAATGTTGCTTGCACAATCTCAGTTTGGCTCTCTTCTGCATGTGTTTTATGATACGTGATCACATAGTATTTTTAATTCAGGACCTAGCCCAGGGGTAGGCAACCTATGGCACGTGTGCCAAAGGCGGCATGCGAGCTGATTTTCAGTGGCACTCACACTGCCTGGGTCCTGGCCGCCAGTCTGGGGGCCTCTGCATTTTAATTTACTTTTAAATGAAGCTTCTCAAACATTTTAAAACTTTATTTACTTTACATACAATAGTTTAGTTATATATTATAGACTTATAGAAAGAGACCTTCTAAAAACAAAATGTATTACTGGCACTCGAAACCTTAAATTAGAGTGAATAAATGAAGACTCGGCACACCACTTCTGAAAGGTTACCAACCCCTGACCTAGCCTCATTGCAGGCACTGGATGGAACTGCTGTGGAGATGAATTAGGGTTGTGGAGTGAAGGAGAATGTTGTCTGGGACCCCTTCTTCATTTGTTCTGCAGCTTGGAAGGTACATAGTAAATGAAGCAGGAGATTGCAGGACAGAAAAAGAAGGGACAGTCTTATGGTCAATTTAGTTGAATGCTAGAGAATTGGATTCTATCCCTGCCTCTACCACAGATTTTTTGTGTGATGCTGGGCAAATTACTTAAACTGAGCTTTATTCAGGTGATTTTCTGGATGCCTGACATGAGATCCTGGAGTCTGATTTGCAGAAGAGCTGAGTGCAGCCAATTGCAACTGAACTCAATGCGAGCTGATCTTTGAACATATGACATGTTCTATAATCTAAATACTCTGAAAAATCAGATCCTAGGTTAGCTTGATTAGAGCTAAGTGCATGCCCATCTACCGCAGCTGGGAATTAAACCTCCCATCTGCAGTGTAGACTTTCCCTTGGAGGGACAGAGGATGCAGGGGTTTGTCAAAAAGGACCATAGGTAATGGAAAGGGATATCTTTCATAGTAAGACACTTTGGTAGTTTTCCTGGAGGACCAAGTAGCAAAGCCCAGGGCAGGTCTACACTACCACCTAAGTTGATCTAACTTACATCATTTAGGGGTGTGAAAAAGCCACTATGAACCCCCACCACAATGCAAGTTTTGCACTGTCCACACCGGCACTATGTCAGTGGGAGATGCTCTCCTGCTAACATAGCTTCCACTTCTCACCGAGGTGGAGTAATTATGGAGATGGCAGAGGACTCTCCCATTGGCATAGTGCGTGGTCACCACGCACACTAGAGCAGTGCAGCTGTATCGGTGCCATGGCAGCCAGAGATGTCTTGTGCTATCCCCATGGAAGTCCACCCAGATTTGGCAGAATTACAAGCCTCTAGGCTAGGGGGTGGGGACCAAAATTTGCACAAGCTTAATAGAGGTTTTTTAGGGTATATCTACACTGCACAGTAAGCCCAGGGTTAGTGGAACTTGAGTCAGCTGACCCAAGTTAGGGAACTCTGGTCTTGAGCATCTACATTATATTTAAACCCTACATTAAGACTTTTCTAACCCATGCTGGAACCTAGGGCTCTGGTGGCCACACTGCAGTGCACAGACCCAAGTCAAACTAACCATATCCCAGAGTCCCTAGTGCCTCTCCTACCCAAAATGTGGCTGCTCTAGTCCTAGGACTGTGGTGCTCTGTGGAAAAACTTTATTGCCTGTCCTGCCAGTTACCAGGAAGCAGCTCACTTTTCTGCAAGGCTTGATAACAGTTCTCTCCATTGAAAACCCAGGAGGCTCTATGATAGTGTGCTTGCACATCAGTGATCAGAACAGAACTCTGACCTGAGCTGCTGCCATTTTCCAAACTGTGGGAGGGTCTATTTTCAATAGAGCGGATTGCAGATTGCTAGGATAGAATGGACTAAGGAAGTTGTCCCATGGAATTATGAGATACTTCTGGATGACTCCTGGGACCTGAAGCAAGCGGGGCTCTGGATTCACTGCAAAGCAATAGGGCTTGGACTCTAACTCCTGGATTGACTTGAGCTCAATCCTCTAGCCCTGTAAGATCATGGGATGCTGGGTCTAAGCCCTGGGTTAGCGCAATTTAACTATTTTAATGTTAAAAAACACAAATATATTAAATTTTCACTGATTGTTTCAGTCCATTGAATGCAGGTCTCATAGTTAAGTAGTACTAGCTTCATTTGAAACCACTGTAGAGAAAACCCCTACCCTGTTCTTGCAAAACAAATCAAAGAAAAAGTCTCTCTCTACTATGGCTCAACAAATATAGAGTATCACCCCATACCAACTCCTCATTTAGCATTTACACTAGAAATGTAATTGTCATCGAGACACAAACTTATAAGATTTAAATATTTTAACTGCTCCCCATGTTGTGGGGCAAATGAAGTTTGGAAAAATAACTTTGTGGTGTGTAATTGTCTGATCATTATGGCAAGTTACCTCTAGATCATAGGACCCCATCTGGTGCTTCAGCTTTGCCTCAGATGAGTCTACCTCAAGGTGGTAGGGTGATTTGTTCCTCTGGCCAGAAATCAAGAGATTTCCCTCTTCCAAAGCAGTCATATGAGTCCAAACAGAATACCCCTCAGTCCAAGGGCTCAGAAATTATCTTGCACCTCTGGATTTCTCACACAGTTTGCTAAGGAAGATGCTCAAACAGCTTTTTGTCCCCCTTCCAATCTCAGCTTCTCTATCCCAAACACAACCCATTCCTTTCTCCAGCCTTTCAACTCACCCTCCCAAGCAAAGGACCCTTCTTAGATTACCTACTCACCAACAAGAGAACATCATTTGCAGCTCCTGTTGGTACTTTGCAAGTTCCAGGTTTTAGCTGATCACAAGACCTCCCCTCTGAGGAATTTCAACCCAGCCTGGGAGAAAAAAACCTCTCTAACTGGCTGCCTTCCCCACCTATCCATTAGAGCCAGTATAAGAAGCAAGCAGAGCTCTTGCCCTCTCAGAAGCTGACACCATTCTCACCTGAGGGAAGGGAGAAGAAAGTTCCCAGCAGCTCAGGATGGCTTCACATCTTCCTCTCCTCTTCCTCAGATGGTTCCTCCCCTCTGCAATGCCAGGTGTAGGAAGGGGCAGTGGGATATATATAAAGAGCTTCAGGAGCCATGCCCCCACCCCAGCCTGGTAGGAAGAGGAGGGGACCCTGTTGCACCCTCCACCTGGTCTGGGAGAACAGAGTGAAGTACTGCAGGAGAAGCAGAGATGATGGAGCACAGAACTAATGGAAGGGCTGGGGAGTCAGAATTGATTTTATGGTTGGGGGACAAAATTAATTTCTGGGGAGAAGCAGATGTGGAGGTGAGGGATTCAAAAACCAGAAGACATACCAAAATCACAATTGAGTCTTTAAAAAAAAAAACACAAAAATAAAGATCATGATTTTGGGAGCAATTTCACGATTGTTGAATCTTAGAGGTTGTCAATGCTGTGTGGGGGAACCTCACCACTAATATGAGTTCCAGGCAGCACATTCATAATCCTGCTATCACCGGACCCTTTCAGTCACCTGACAAATCTAGGGCCTACAACTGCCATCGCCCATCCTTAAAGGACCAGAACATGGAGCCAGGATATACTAGCGCAGGGTTTCTCAAATAGGAGTCGCCGCTTGTGTAGGGAAAGCCCCTGGTGGGCCGGGCCAGTGTGTTTTCCTGCTCTGTCCACAGGTCAGGCTGATCGTGGCTCCCACTGGCTGTGGTTCACTGCTCCAGGCCAATGGGAACTGCTGGAAGCGACAACCAGTAAGTCCCTCAGCCCGCGTCACTTCCAGCAGCTCCCATTGACCCAGAGCAGTGATCCGCGGCCCATGGGAGCCATGATCGGACGGACCTGCGGACTGGGCAGGTAAACACACCAGCCCGGCCCGCCAGGGGCTCTCTCTACACAAGTGGCAACCCTTTGTTTGAGAAACCCTGTATAGTGTAACCAACTGGCTAGTGTATGTTACGTGCTCCTCTATGCCGATCCACCAGGGATGTTAGTTTATTAAAGCTAATATCTAGAGAGCTTGACTCTTTCGCTCAAGCTGTAGTGACTCATGCTTTTCATGGTAGAAGGTCACAGTTCAGTCACCAGTAGGTAAGAGCTGTAAATGTTTCATATCCTTTGTGGATCAGCATACAGAGGAATTTTGTTTTAAACCACAGAAGAATAAAAGAAGAAAGCACCTTGTCACACTATTATAGTTAGGCTGAGGTTGTAATAATAGCTCTGCCACTGCTGTCTGAGAGGAGAGGAAAAAAAAGAAGCATGTGTGTATATTATATACAATGCAGATGGTGTATAGTGGTTATAAAGATTTTGCTGGTGTGAATTTGGAAGACTGCATTACTCACAAATGGCAAAGCAGTTAGTGAATTATGCAAGTCATCTCAAATGAGAGCCAATAAAAATTTTAAACCACACCACCATCTACTTTAAAGACATATTTTAGAGAAACTACTTTTAGAGATGTTTTAAATAGTTTTAAAGTAAGTGATTTTGTATCTTAAAAAAAAACCTGCGTGTAAAACCAGGTTTCCTTAATACAGTATCTGGAGTCTAATTTTACATACTTCAGAGGGAGAAAAAAAGATAATTAACACATTTTGGAATGCTCTACAAATTAAAATAGTTTTTCCATACATAATGTCACAATTTTAAGGTCTAGCTTCTTGTGTTCAAAGCTAGAAATAAGCATTCCATTCCTCTGAAAAGAGGAATATCCCAGGTCTTGTCACAGTTCTCATTTGTAGCTTGTTGTCAGTGGTTCAGCATGGACTATTCCCTACTCTGTTTCACAGACCAGTGTAACTTGAGAGAGGAAATCCCACATTTGTTGCAATTTATTTTGGTTTGACAGACAGCTCTTCAGACCTTCAAAATGTTAGCCACAGTCCTCCACTAGATATGGAAAGGTGGGCAAAGTACAGGTAAAGTGCAATATATATGTTTATCATATAGTTCTTCAGTTTATCACATGGCTATAACCATCATTTATAAGCATATATTATGAGAGAGAATGAATAGCTATTTTATTTTTTCCACAAACGTTGTTCAAGGAAGCAACGATTGCATTAAGTAGACACATTTTATTATTTTTCTGTTGTTGAATTCTTGTCCCAAATGCCACAGCATGAGACTCAGACAGCCATGGAATAAGCCATTGCAAACACAGACAGAGGATGTGGTTTCCTTAGCAACAGAAAGCTCTGAGAACAACTCATTCCTTCAGGTTGCAATTCAGTTTACGAACCTCCACATCTGCTTGCATGGAGAATGAGACACCTGGGAATATGTTTCTAGAGCGATGAGCAGGAAATTAAAAAACAACAAACATTATGTAGCTAATTTTCTGTGTGCTGTGATGCAAATGAGCCCTCTGATGTTCACTGTGATGTACCACACAGAGACTATGATGTGAATAGGATTAAAACCCGGACTCAAACATCAAGGCTTTCCTATCAGTCTTGCCAAGGCTGTGGGGCCACCAAAGAACATGGCTGCCTAGTATCTACTAGTGAGGCTTAGTGTCTGCATGGGAAAATATGGGGAAAAAAAACCCTTTTCCCTCTAGGACACAACATAAACCAGAGGAAGGAGAGAACTGTACTGTCGAGATGATGCCTGGGAAAGAACAAGCAGGTGGTTCTGCTTGCAATCTCCAGGAACTATGAAGCAGAAAACTATTTCCCTTTGTAATTTAAGGTCAGTCTCTGCACATTTAAAGTAATTTTTACTTTGGTGGCTTGGACTGAAGGACCATAAAGAGTCAGGACATTTTTATTTTCCAATAGCCTATTTAGAAATATATTGCACCTCCTTAGTGTTTCACCTGTAACTTTGCTATACAAATTCCGTTGTATAACTGTCACCACTCCAGCTGGCGTATCAAATTCAGCTTGACATTTTCAGGAAAACTGCAACAGCCAGACTTCAATTAGCACATCTGAGAAACCAGTGAGCTCCCCAGTTGTTCTCTCCACCTGACTTCCTATTCAACAGCCACTGAAAAGAGATAGAAAAGGTAATTCCAAGAGATGTTTGTGCACTAGTCACATGATTCTAGAGTAGTTCAAACACAATTAATGCCTGTAGTAGATATAAATGAATGGACGAATAAATGGGAATGGTAACCTTTACATGAAATGTCTAGGGGGTGCTGTGACTATTCTATTCCTGGCAGACTAGAAAATGCCCCTTTCAATATTTGCATGCAGAGATTCTCAATCTCAGGAGAATTGCCCTCAGATGATTTTCTTTCAGAAGGCCTTTATGTGAGTGACAGATGGACCTCCTATCATTTTTGGTTCACCTACTGGACATTCTGTGGTGTGGGCAAGAAGAGGACAATATATAACATTGTCTAAGAAGTATGTACGCAGTCAGTTTCACTTCAATTTAGCACCTTAAAGATTGCAAACTATATTTCCAAACACAGAACCTATTTCTGAGGAGCCTAAGCCAGTCCCCCACTTTTATTCCATTATTTTAGAATGTGCAGCACACTTGATCCATCAGCCCAGAATAAGCATTTATAAATGTAAATTATGTGACAAATTACTACAGTTTCTAAAAAAAATTCTTCTCAGTTGCCCGCTATTGTTATGAACCAGTTGGTCTCAAAAATTAAGTTGGCTATTGTAAACATGAGTAGAATTTACAAAAGCACATAAAGTGACAGAGGAGCACAAGTTCTATTGCAAATGAAAGGGCTTGTGTTTCTAAGTTACTCAGATAGTTTTGAAAATTCCATTCTGCATTTTCTGTCTATTTTGAGCCGAGCTCTTAAAACACTGGACACAAAACAGTTCCTGGAGCATACGTTACAAAAATAAGTTGCCCTTTTCTGGCAATTTTACAAACTCACTTCAGGTTGTTTTGCATTTTATTTCGGTAGCACAACAACATTGTCATAATTTACAACCACTCTACTGCATGAATTTTTCTAGGGGGATGGCTGTAAAAACAGCAACTGCAGCAGCAAAATTGAATAAGGGCATGAGATGGGTGGCTGGCTTCAGTGAAAATCTGTAAGATTTTTTAGGAAGTTAAATGTGTGTTTGGTAACTAATATTAATGATAACGCTCCACTGTTAAGGTTACCCCTGAGGTGACTACTTCATTTTTTTTTTCTTCCTACTACCCTGATTGATTATGTTGGGTGGTGATGAAAGCAGAAAGAGAAAACAATACTTGTTTTACTCAAGCCCTTGTTTAGTATTCTTTATGTTGCTCCAGCCCATGTCCTTTCAAAAGAAGCAGAGTAGGTGATCATTCATTTCTCACAGCTGACTTAATACTGAAGAGATAAACAGTTAAGTGAATTAGGAACAAAGGAGCCCTTGAAGTGCAGTTCAATCCATTCCTTCTTTAAAAGGCATTGCTGAAGTTTTCTGTCCACCAGCACTTTCTTAATGAAATGTTTAAAAACATTGTTCCTACGGTTTAGTGCCATGATTTATCTTGTGGGTGTATTGGAGGGTGGGAGAAGAACCAATCCCAAGTCATCATCTGCCCACCATAGGTCTCCCTTAGAGAGTGTTGAAAAATGGAAATCTCCTCCTGCAGAAAATTTCACTTCATGGAACAAATTTTCATTTTGAACAAGGACTGTGACACTGAGCCAGTGAGGGTGAAGCAACCAGGAGGCTGGTTGACCTGGTAGCAACCCTTAAGGACATATTAGAAGAGTATTGAAATGCTAACAGGGCCATTCCTTGTAGATAGCTATCAAAGCCATGTTACGTAGACTAGAATCTTCAACATGTAGGCCTGTATTGTTAGAGAATCGAGAGTAGATACTAGTTGTATTTGTCTATGTTTACCTATATCTCGTTAAAAGTTTAACAGTGATCTAATTAGCTAGTAGATGCTAAAAAAATTTTCCTGTCCTTTAATGACTCATTAGTGTGTTCCAATGACTCAAAGATCAAAGATGTAAAGTTACTGCAGGAAATAATATTATGTATATTGTCTTCAGTGTAGGTATCTGATATAATGAAATGCCATGATAGTTTGAATGGTTAATTGCTTTATGTTAATGAATACAGTAAGTTACCTGTGTATGCCTAGGACATAGAGATTAGCTTCAAAACAACAATATACATTACCTATTCTTCATCCAAGGAAAGCCTGTTGTGACCATTGCTGTCAAGAGACATATCTGGTGGCCTTTAACTATAAAGAAGCTTCAGACTTGATCCTTTTTTTATCTCAGATCTGCTTAAACTTTGACAGGGAAAGTCTAAGCCCACAAGACTGAGGTCTCCAGGATACTCCAGATCCACCCTGAAATTCTCATGGAAGAATTTGAACAAACTCTGCATATGGACTGCCTATTGGACTATAACCTATTGAACTGATTCTAGAAGGACTTTTGCAGATTATCAGCCTCACCATCCCTGCTATGAAACTGACCAAAGAACTTTACTCATATCTGTATGCATATTGATCTTTTAACCTTAACAATTCTCTTCTTTCTCTTTCTTTTTCTTTATAAAGCTTAGATTTAGTTGATAAGGATTGGCTGTAACCTTGAATTTGGGTGAGATCTGAAATATTCATTGACCTGGTGGGCAATGTGTCCAATCTCTTGGATAGGTAGAACTTTATATACAGTGAATAAGGTTTTTAGTAACCCTCACTATATTAGACTTGGCCGCTTGGGTAAGAGCAAAGGCTGGATTGCTTAAAGACTGTATTTTGGCTTCTTGGTAACCAATAAGGTATTACAGAAGCTGTTTTTTTACTGGCTTAGTGAATCTAATGAAAAAGTAAACCACTCGTTCTTGGATTGTTTGCACTATTACTTGTAGTTTGCCCGATTGAGCATTTTCAGCATAGCCCCTCCAGGCACAATGGTCGTAGGGACGCAATGTCAAAACTGCAAAATGTTTCAGTGGAAGGGATTTTATAAAAAATTCTATTTTGGAAGAGCCTAAATGGAATTTGTGAGTTTCCAGACTGCCTGGTTGGAAGTCATTTGCCACATTCACTTTCTCAGAAAGTGAACTTGACGAGCTTTTCAGCCTAGATACCAAAATGCCTGGCTACTTAGGTTTCAGCGTAGCAGCTGTAAGTTAGTATGCTGGTGCTGGTAAGTATTTGCTTCAGGTTAGGGGGCAGTCTGTAAGCAAAGACTGCACACCATACAACAAACACCAACCCAGGAACCTACCCTTGCAACAAAGCCTGATGCCAAATCTGTCCACATATCTATTCAAGTGACACCATCATGGGACCTAATCACATCAGCCATGCCATCAGGGGCTTGTTCACCTGCACATCTACCAATGTGATATATGCCATCATGTGCCAGCAATGCCCCTCTGCCATGTACATTGGCCAAACCGGACAGCCTCTACACAAAAGAATAAATGGACACAAATCTGACATCAGAAATCGTAACATTCAAAAACCAGTGGGAAAACACTTCAACCTCTATAACCACTCAGTGACAGACTTGAAGGTGGTAATTTTACAACAAAAAAGATTTCAAAAACAGACTCCAAAGAGAGGCTGCTGAATTTGAATTAATATGCAAATTAGATACAATTAACTTAGGTTTGAACAGAGATTGGGAATGGTTGGGCCATTACACTAATTGACTCTATTTCCCCATGTTAAGTATCCTCACACCTTCTATAGGTCATCTCGATTATCACTTTAAAAGTATTTTTTCTCCTGCTGATGATAGCTCATCTCAGTTGATTGGCCTCTTACAGTTGGTGTGGCTACTTTCACCTTTTCATGTTCTCTGTATGCATAAATATCTTCTTGCTGTATGTTCCAGTCTATACATCTGATGAAGTGGGCTGTAGCCCACAAAGCTTATGCTCAGATAAATTTGTTAGTCTCTAAGGTGTCACAAGTACTCCTGATCTTTTTGTGGCTACTTAGGGTATGTCTGAAGGAGTGCAGCCAGCTTGAGTAGACAAACTAGCGTTACCAGGGCTGGGGCTAACACATTAAAAATAGCTGTGTGGGCATTGCAGCATTGATGGAGGCTCAGGCTAGCCACCTGGACTCGTCTCCACCCTATCTCCTGGATCCAAACTCAGGTGACCAGCCCAAGCCTCCACACATGCCACAATGTCCACACAGGCTATTTTTATCATGCTAGCCTGAGGCCTGCTAACACAATCTCTCTACCCAGGCTCAGAAGCTCTCAGAAATTGAAACTGACATGAGCCTTTCAAGCAACAGCTAGAGATCTGTCATTTTGACTTTCCCAACAGATATTTTTCCTACAGAAAATTTTGGTTTTGTGAAAAATGCCTTTTTTCACAAGAAAATCATTCCAGTGATAAATGTCTAACCAGCTCTACTCTTCCTTGTATCTAAAAGTTCAACTACTTCACATCCACATAATGTATTTCCATCTCCTCTTTTGCAACATGATTCTCCACTGCCTTCTCCTTTGCATGGGCATAACTGATGACTCAATGTGTGTGGAAAACTCAGCCAAAACAAAAAAGCAGCATTTATACACTCACTTTGGACAGATGTAAATGACAACACAAGCAAAAAGGTTATGGTGAATCAAGCCCTGTATTTTAGTGTGGTTTGTATTGTTATTTATTAAATCTATTGCATTATACTATTTTGTCCCTTTTATCTCAAGTATAAAAGTTTGGGCCTCTGTAGGTTTTTGCAGCTGGAAGGAGAAATTGATGATGGAGTCTGGTACCTTTGATATAATTTTGTTTAGTTACAAAGAAAATAGAAATTCCATAAATGCAGAGATAGTGTCCTTGCTCACAGCACCAAAAACTCTTTTGGCCAGCACTCAACCACAAGCTCTCTCTCTAGGCTTTTTCCAAGCTTGTGCTACCAACTGCTTCTTCAGGAGAGATAGGGTAAAGAAGGGGTGTGTGAGAGCAAGAGAGAGAGACAGAGAGAGAGAGAGAGAGAGACCATCTACCTACCTACCTTACCCAAAGACAATACTCAACAAAAAACCTTCCATGCAAGTCCTTAGGTATACCCAAGACCAGATAGGAACTCTATTTGTTTCTCACATATCATGTGAATGAAAGGCAGCTACTGCACTAATCAGTTGAAGGGTTTTTTAACCCAGCCTATAACACTAATTACCTCATCAGTGGCTTTTTTTGACTTCAAGTTATGCCTCCTCTTTATTGTCTTTGTAATAAGATAAACACTTTAAAAGCTGTCCGTTACAGCTATCCCCCTATTCCATTTTGTTTCTTACAGCTGTCCCCATACTCCATTTTGTTTTTGTTCTCCTCCTGTGGCCGCCCTTCCCTGGCTGTTAAGTTGTTTACCAGAGCCACTGCCCTTCTCAAAGGGATGGCCACTTGTGCTGCGTGCTAAATGGGACCACTGCCCTGTTCAAAGGATTAGTCCTGTTATCACCTCGTTGAACTTGGGCTCGGTGTAGGGCAGGCAATGTCCAGAGCTGCAAGACCTATTGTGTTTTTAAGATCATGGGCATGAGTCATAGGCCTCATGTGCTTTTGAGTCACCTATTGCACAGGACTCTGCCCAGACATGTTTCTGTGCTCACCTGCAGTTTTTTCCTGTGCCTCCTCCCCTGTGACAGAGGGAACCTGTCAGGATTACTGGCGGGAAACTGCCTGAGTTTGCCTTTAAAAACAGACATTTTTGAAACAAACATCAGAAAGGTTCCTGCATTGCTGCCTGGTCTGATCAGCCAGGGGTTTTGGGGGGTCCTTTCTCCGCTCTCGTTTTATTTTTGAGCGTACCCCTGGTTTTTTAACACCCCCCACGAAGAACGAATTGCTACCTGAGAGATCTCCTGATTATTGAGACTGTACCCAGCCCTCCTTGCTTCTTCTGATGTTGCTGCTGCTTCTGCCTTTGCTGCTGCCTTGGGGACTGGTAAGAATCCCTCTGTGAAACTTTCCCTACTTTTATTTTTTTATTTTAGCTGCTGGCTCTGTTTCCCCAGCACACAGACTCAAGCTAAACCTTGGTCTGTGTCTTAAAACCTCTCTTAAACTCCGGCGCTTTGCCGCTAGAAATAAGTTTGTGCCGCTGCTAAGCTCTGCTCCTGTGGGCTTTGCCTCGGGGCTCCCTGCTTTCAGCTGTATCCATTGCTGCAGCCACCATCCCTTGGCTTCCTTGGGGGCTGCCTTGGGAGCAGTATCCTGGGCACATACCACTCTGCCCTCTGTGACTTCCCCATAGCATAAGGTGCACCATAGGTTTTGTTTTTTTAGTTTAATAAGTCATAGTTTGTTAAGTTTGCAGAGCTTGTAAGTTCACCTGCCTTGTTATAGTTTACTGTTTTGTTGCTCCGTATAGTTGCTTGTTATAGTTTTGCTTAGAATTGTGATATTTGTTGTTTTGCCTAGTCGTTGGTTAAGATAGATAAGGTTTTTGCTGCTTAAATCGTCTTCCCGCTGTCCCAATCTCTCCCTGAACTTTCCCGTGTCTGTTTTTCCCCCACTCCAATCTCCCCCTCTGTGTGCTTCTCCGTGTCTCCCTGTTATAACCTTTTGCTGCTTTTTCCCCTGCATCTGCACTCTCTCCGAACTTCCCAACTCCTTGCTGCTTCCCCCACCCCGCATCTGCATCACCCTCCAAACTTCCCAAACCCCTTGCTGCTTCTCCCTCTGTGAAACTTCCCAAACCCTTTGCCGCTTTTTTTTCCCTTTGTTTTTGGTGTTCGCTTGTTGCTTAAACCTCTCTCTAGCCCTTCTTTACATTTCTCCGCTGCCCCTCCCCTACCAAAGATCACCATCACGCTGCTCCATTGTCCTTACCTTGCAGGGCTTCAGAGTCTCTCGCTGCTTCCAGCCGCACTCTCCTCTCATCAGTTGCCACTAATCATTCACTCCCCTCCCCCCTCCTGTTCCTTGACCCAGCCTTTAGGTACACTCTTGCAGATTATCTGCTATTCTAGCCTCACAAATTAAGTCATTACTTTTCTTTTATACCATTACATTGCATAATTTCACTTATCACCCATATTGTATTATTGCACTGTGATTCACATTTTACTTGTAATTATAACACCCCATTGGTTGCTTCCACTTTTCTGATATACTTTGTATTTGCATTGATACTATTGTGTTACATTGTGTATAAGGCCACTAACCACTTAATACATTCTATCTAAGATTGTTGACCATTTTATATAGAAGCTACCATTTTATTTTGCATTTCTTTTGATACGTTTATTGACTGTACTGTATCCCATTGTGCTGAACCCCACTTACTGTACCCCACTGTTAGAACTCCCTACACTATTCAATAAGAAGAACCTCCCCATCACTGTCTATTGTAAACACCCTATACACCCCATCCCATCGTATTTCATTGTTAAATTCCCACCACTTCCTTTTTCCTTTAATAAAGAAATTAATTGGCACTCCACCTGTGTGGTAATTGCTCCCCAAGATCCCATTTACCTGCAGGCAGGGACAAAAGCATCCATTCTTTTCATAGCACCTAGACCAAGAAGATTCCCTTTTAATCACCTTTTACATTCAAAGACAAGAAGTTGCATTTCTTTGGCATTCCTGAATATGTATTTCCCAGGCCCTGTATCATTCTGGTTTGTCTTTTGCTGCACCCTATGCACTGAAATAGCCACATCAGTTCGGCTAGGACGCATGCTAAGCATTTTTTTGTGTTGTTTCATTTCTGCAATGTTAGAACCTAAAATGCACAATTTGCTGCCAACTGATTTTAGTGACAATTTTATTGCCTAGGTTGTTTGCCTCAACATATTTTTCTTCCCATGTAGTCCTACCTCCTAGTGCCCAGATAGGGTGAGTTTTTTGAGAAGGCAGAGAGGGGTGGGTGTTTTTTTTTAAATCAGACTTCATTATTCTGAATATTTTTCTTTTAAATGTTCTGAGTACTCAATAGCTTTGGATATTCACATCCTCCCTTTAATTCTTGAGTGTGCTATTTATACAGACAGTGTTCCAGATTATTTTTCCCCCACCTGTCTTTTCAAAGTCAGAGCTAACAATATTTACAGGGGCTATGCAATGCTGCAGAGCTCTTGCTACTAAATATAGATTAGGAGGAGTATAATCAGTGAATGTGTTTTAACATTTCTGAAAAGCTCACTATGAACAGAGCTCGCATCTAAAGTAAAATGAGTTTGGCAATCTCAACTCAACATCTGTTGAGATTTCTTTTCCTGTACCACTAAAATTAAAAGCATACTATTGTTTTGTTTTAATGTAAAAAAGAGCCCCGTGGCACATAAATATGAAATTATAATATATCTGAGACAGAGCCACATTTAACCTAGTGGTGGATATGAGGAACAGATAGATTCATCTCTGCTCATTTCATGACTCCTTAATCTTTGAAAAATCTCACCTAATGAAGACTGGTGGGTTTACTAATGAGATATAGACACTCTCACTTATATGTTACTGATTCAGATCCAGTCAATTTAGTGAGTGGCTGAAGGTCATTGCAATAGAATGGCTGTGTAGTGGTAACTGCATGTGAACTGAGCTAGTCTCGTCAATGTAGTTCCAAATGATGAACCCAGTCTAAATTGATACCCTTCTGGGAGTCTTCCACACCAGAGGCCAGGGAATGAGTGGGGACAGACATTCATGTAGTTTCAGCCATGAATGGTGTGCCAGTTGGTGAAGACTGACTGACAAGATTGTATGGAAACTGATTGCTACAATAACGTTTCTTATGCATATATAGGCAGTAATGCCATCTCCTGAAGTATTTATTTTTCTTAACACTCCAACTCTTATTAGTCAGGTGATTAAATGAACATTCTAAAAATCAACAATAAAATGCTCTAGCCCTTGTGATTGAATAGAAAAGTTTGAATATGTGAACCCTACATGCTAACCAGCTGGAAAGAGTGAAGAATAAATAAAAACAAACAACAAAATTTTTAACTTTGAAATTCTGGGGGCCTGACCCAAGACATTTAAAGACTTGGAGATGGCAAATCTGGTTTGAGAATTTCAGTCTCCAAAGCTGTCAAGTCTGAGTTTGTGCTTGGGAAATGTGCCAATTCATAAAGCGAATTCAAAAGGGAAAAAAAAGTGGATTTTCATTCTGCACAAAAGGGCAAAGCCTTATTCAAATTAGGTGCCAGGATGGCACAGTTAAAGGGGTGGTTTCCTACATCACTCCTTCAGAAGGCATGGATTTTGTTTTCGTTTTTTAATGGCCTAGAGGGATGTTATGGTAATAGTATGTCTATTTCTATTACACACCCTTTTTCCCTGTACCTCAGCTTACCTCTCAGCTAAAATACAAGCCAGAGTCCTGTCTTTTCAGAAAAATAAGTTTTACACAGAGTTAAACCTTGGAACTATAATATGCCAAACCCTGACTGTAGGTGTTAGTAATTAATGCCAGCTTCACTGGGCAAGTACAATACTATTTCTCAGTGAACAAACGCTTAATACATACTGTTTGAAACTGTTTGTGTATATGGAATACTTTTGAATAACTTCTTAAACAGAACTATTAAGCAGAGAAATTATTGGAGTTCCTTAAACAGACTTTCCCACTTTGCTTCTGTTACATATATTTCTGCGAAAGCTTTCAACAGAACATATGCACTTTTATACTTCAGTACATACAAACACATTTCCCTCTGATCTATGGACCAACAGATAGACATCTGGATTCTCCAGAGCTTGGGGAGAATGGCAGCCTCTCACTTCCCATCCATACACCTCAATCTCTTCAGCAAAACAGTCCAGAGAGCCTTACAGACAGCAACAGCTCCAGTCCCTGAACTAATAGAGACTGATTACCTCTTTAGTTTCTAGTAAGATTCATAGGCTTAAGGTCAGAAGGGACCATTATGGTCATCTAGTCAGACCTCCTGCACAATGCAGGCCACAGAATCTCACCCACCCACTCCTGTAACAAACCTGTAACCTATGTCTGAGTTATTGAAGTCCTCAAATATGGAAACCCATATCCAAACAGATACATCTCTTGGTCCTATGTCAGTCAGCCATGAGTGTATAGGGATGTCTCCAGCTCCCATATGTAATAATTCCCTCCCCCTATATGGATCCCTAGATGGCTCACCTCTCAGGTGGTGAATGTGTGGAGCCTGAAAGACTAGTTGCCCTTAATGGAACCTTTCTTTATGGCATCAGAAACAGCTAGAGAACATGTATAATAACTACCACACACAACCTCTATCTGTCTGTGACCTTCTGACTAAATTGCCCTGCCCGCTCTCTGCACATGTGCAGAGACAAAGGATTCAACTGCCTCTTCCCAGCCATTTTTCTACCTTTCTTTTAACTTAAAAAAAAAAAAAGACAGACATCAAATGCTTCAGTGTAAGCATATGGGTTATAGTTCCAAATTATTTTTTCCCAGAAAGCATGGGACCCACAGTTATTTTCATTATTCACCACATTATCCTTCTATGATGTGACCATAGAAAAGGGTCATGAACAGTTGTCCACTGCGCCCATGAGCGTCTCTCAAGTGGCTCTACAGAAAGCAAGTCTGCTTTGCATTTGAATTTGCAGAAATAATGAGTAGCCATTTAAGGGGAGAAGTACCCCTGCTACTGCTTCTGTTCAGTAAAGCCTTATTGCTACTTTGTTTCTTTATTACATTTATTAAGTATGCAGCCAAATGGTAGCTGTCACAGCTATTAATCACTTTAGAAAATATTGAAATTACACAAGGGTCAGTACAGATGAATTTTTTGTTTTATTACTATTTCTGCTTCAGTTTGTGCAGATGGCACCAACACAACATATATTATCGTCTTATTAAATGACATTGATGGGGCATCCTAAATTTAGGAGAACTCAGTTGTGAATGAAGTGATTTAACCCACTGATTAACTTCCATGTTCATTACTATACACTAAAACAAAAACTGTTTACAGCATGTAGCTGTTTCAAAACATAGCTTCACTTTAATGTGTGTTTTAAAGGTATTATTTGTATCACATTAAGAAGGACAAGTTCATGCTGTCTTTCAAAGAAGAAGGAAGCAACCTTTGATAATGGGAATAAAGGAGTTTTATGGCACTGGAAAGGATTTTAAGGCCTCTCAAAAGTGAGCTGTTTGCCAAATAGACAGTGTAGCCTTCAGTTGCCAAGTACCATGCATTTTACATTAAAATACATGTTTATATAAAATAGCTTTGCATGCAGAAGCTAATGAACTGTGCATTCTAGAATGGCTCAATTAGTAGTGAAGGTCCTAACACTGCAGTCAAGTCCATCCAGGTAGCTCCCAAGTGCATCAGTTAGATTGCAGGGGCAGGATGTTAAAAGGCAATGCAAATTCTAGGTGACCATATCCCTGAGTGAAATTAGTCAAATAATTTTGGTAAAAAATCCTTGGGGAATTTTTCACCACATGATTTTCCATCTTATTTTGTATCCGCTACCATTTTTGTAATTTAGTGAAATGTAGAGTACCTAAACACTTTGTTGTTCTGATGAACAAACATGTCTTTGTATTTGACAGGTGCAATGTGTTTGTGGACCGTGTTATAATTATTATCTCCTTAACTTTGCATTTCCTTGCTTTTAAGTGCTTAGGTTTTGTTACTTTTATGATCATGAAGTATATGTGATCATTTGCATGTCTGAACTGTTTTTGGAAATGAAAATATTTGTTTCTGGAGTTTAGTGCGTCCTCACAGCGCTCCTGTGAAAGAGGTAAATTATAGTATCAGGTTTTACAGATAGTTAATATAACACTCGGCCAAAGTTTATGAGGTGCTGTACAATTTAATAAAATAGTACTCTCCAGAAGAAGAAGTGAAACACAGACCTGGTCTACACTACGCGTTTATACCAATTTTAGCAGTGTTAAACCGATTTAACGCTGCACCTGTCCACACAACGAGGCCCTTTATATCAATATAAAGGGCTCTTTAAACCGGTTTCTGTACTCCTCCCCGACGAGAGGAGTAGCGCTGAAATCGATATTACCATATCGAATTAGGGTTAGTGTGCCTCAAATCGACGGTATTGGCCTCCGGGCGGCATCCCACAGTGCACCATTGTGACCGCTCTGGACAGCAATCTGAACTTGGATGCACTGGCCAGGTAGACAGGAAAAGCCCCACGAACTTTTGAATTTCATTTCCTGTTTGCCCAGCATGGAGCTCTGATCAGCACAGGTGGCGATGCAGTCCCAAATCCAAAAAGAGCTCCAGCATGGACCGTAAGGGAGATACTGGATCTGCTCGCTGTATGGGGAGGCAAATATGTTCTATCAGAGCTCCATTCCAGAAGACGGAATGCCAAAGCATTTGAAAAAAATCTCCAGACAGAGGTCACAGGAGGGACTCAGCATAGTGCTGCGTGACAAGTGTAACGGAAAGGCAAAGAATCAAATGGACGCTCATGGAGGGAGGGAGGGGGTACTGAGGACTCCAGCTATTCCACAGTCCCCGCAGTCTCCAAAAATCATTTGCATTATTGGCTGAGCTCCAAATGTCTGTAGGGTCAAACACATTGTCCGGGATGGTTCAGGGCATAGCTCATCAGTTTACTCCCCCTCCCACCACACATGAAAGAAAAGGGAAAAAAATCATTTCTTGATTTTTTTATATGTCACCCTATGTCTACTGCATGCTGCTGGTAGACACGGTGCTGGGGCAATGAACAGCAGCACCCTCTCTCCTCCCCTCCCCTCCCCGGTCGCAGACGGTACGATATGACTGCTATCCATCGTCATCATCAGCTCGTGAGTGCTCCTGGCTGGCCTCAGGTGAGGTCAGCCAGGGGCACCTGGGTAAAAATAGGAATGACTCCCGGTCATTCCCAGTAGATGGTACAGAACGGCTGGTAACCGTCTTCATCATAGCAACTGGGGGCTGAGCTCCATCAGCCCCCTCCTTTTGTGTCTAAAGAAAAGTTTCTGTAATGCCTGGACTATCATAGCAGCTGGAGGCTGCCTCCCCCTCATTTTATCTCACTAACAAGTCAGTTTTTCTTATTCCTGCATTCTTTATTACTTCATCACACAAATGGGGGGGACACTGCAATGGTAGCCCAGGAGGGTTGGGGGAGCAGGGAAGCAACGGGTGGGGTTGTTGCAGGGGCACCCCCTAGAATGGCATGCAGCTCATCATTTCTGCAGGATCTGACACAGAGTGGCTGTGCTCTCTGGTACACTGGTTCTCTAGCACACTTGCCCCATATTCTATGCAGGACTGACTCTATTTTTAGATAAACCATAAAGGAGGGAATGACCCGGGGAGTCATTCCCATTTTTGTCTTTGCGCCCCCGGCCAACCTCAGCCAGGAGCACCCACGACAGCAGCAGACGGTACAGAACAACTAATAACCATCTCTGCTATCTTGCAAAGGCAAATGAATGCTGCTGTGTAGCACTGCAGTACCGCCTCCATCAGCGGCATCCAGTACACACACGGTGACAGTGACAAAAGGCAAAACGGGCTCCATGGTTGCCATGCTATGGCATCTGCCAGGGCAATCCAGGGAAAAAGGGCACGAAATGATTGTCTGCCATTGCTTTCACAGAGGAAGGAATGAGTGACATTTACCCAGAATCACCCGTGACACTATTTTTGCACCATCATGCATTGGGATCTCAACCCAGAATTCCAATGGGCGGGGGAGACTGCGGGAACTATGGGATAGCTACAGGATAGCTACCCACAGTGCAACGCTCCAGAAATCAACACTAGCCTCGGTACATGGATGCACATCACCCAATTAATGTGCTTAATGTGGCTGTATGCACTCGACTTTATACAATCTGTTTTACAAAACCGGTTTATGTAAAATTGGAGGTTAAGTGTCTCCAGCCAGGTGAGGCAATAAATCCTAACCATGGTCCTAACTCCCACACTACATCTACTCCACTAGAACCTTTTGCTTCCAAGGGAAGTCACTTAATCCTTGTGTTTCACCTTCTCCATCTTGCCAGTTATATGGGACTGTACATCTTATTTACTTGTTTATCTTTGCATATCACTACCACTAGTTTACACAAGCTCTACATCTTTTAGCAAAAAAATCCCATTCTTTTTCCTCAAATGGTGCACTGTGAAGGCATCACTAGTTTCTCATCCGTAAACCAGGTCTGTTGTTCATGGAATAGATAAGGAGATATGGAGAACTTCATGTGTATGGCATCAGTTTAAGGTCAGCCAACTTCTGTAAGGACCGAAAATTGCTGCAATCTGAAGACTGACTGAATAATCAGTGGATCATGGTGAATACTGGTCACATCTTCATGATACAAAATGACAAATTATCCATATACCTCTAGAGATAATCTCTACAGGTCAGTGTTGGTGCAAACCAGTATGGCAGCGTACATAATTGCAATGCTGCTCTGCAAATAAATGTAAAAATTGAGCCTGAAAGGCTTTTCAGCCCAGCACTATCATCTTCTCACATCTCCTCTTTGGTCTTTAGGCATCTCCCTTGTGTTCACCAGACCACAATCCCTGGTAATCCACCTCTGTCCACATTCCACTGACTGACTCCAGAATCTCAAGTGGGGTTTAAGGCTCCAACTTCTTTTTATCCTTCTCCTCTGCTAGTAAGAGCTACAGGCATTCCTGTCCCCTTTGGGGTGAATGTGAAGTTACCCAGCCAAATGTATGCTTCTTAAAAACAAAAGATTTTTTTTAAAGAAGTAAAACCAGATTATAATAAAATAAACCATTTTTTCAGAAAATGTCTCTTTAGAACACTTCGCTAAATCCAGTGAGGTTGGATTCCCCTAGTATACAGAAGAAAAAAAACTTCTCTCTCTTGAAATCATTCTCCTTTACTTACTTTTGTACTGTTGCAGAGTGTCAAAGTTAGAATCAGGACTCACAATTTGTCAGACCACTCTGTTTATTAGTGCAGCGCTCCGCCAATAACATTCAGAATATGTGAGTAGCCATGCAAGGCCCAAACAGTCTTATTTATACAGATAAAAGAGCGGGAATTAGACAAAGGGACAAAGAAATCAAAACAGTAAAATTCACCTGGGGCACAGCATGCATAGCCTATTTCCTTACTAACTGTTATCGATCTAAGGCTAATGCTTCACCAATTGCCCTTAAACGGTGCAATTGTTCTATGTTAATGTCTGTATTCCTGACACCTGGTTGCAACATTCCAACAACTTTGCTTAAAGGTACAGACAACATTTCTTTAATCCTTTCTATTCTTACTATATAATTCATTCTACTTTCACAATCCCTCCTTTTGGTCAGGCGTACGCCATGACCAACCCTTACTGAGTTCCACAAATTAACCGTTCCTTATCTCTTAGTTCATCAGCGATATTCAAAATCATCATATTAGCACTCTGTTTTGGGACAGTCATCTGTGTGGCATGTCTTACATCATTTTGGATGCAACAGGAGATTAACTGAAAGCATACAAAAATCACTAAGATTCCAAACAGGATAGTTAGGGCTCCCTGAAACAACCAGTTTCCTATGCCAGAGAAATTGAACAGGTTACTTAGCCACTTCCCTAAAGAATTTGACTCTTCATGGGGAAGATATGCGATTTGTTCTAAGTGGCTATAGCGATTTATTACCTCATTGGTATTGTATAAACACACAACATTGTTTTCCAGTGAGAGCACAGGTCCCTCCTTTGGCCGCCAGCACTATGTCCAATGCCTGACAGTTCTGGAGGGCCACCTGTCCGATCGCCCCTGTTTCTTTGGCCAGGGCTCTTAAACTTTCTCTGGTTTTATTTGCCATTATTTAACTACTGATTGTAACCTTAGGAGCCTTTTTGCCTGGTGTATTGCTCCCCCAAGTGGGGTAAAGGATCTGCCAATAGCCTCTTCCCAGGTATCATTACTGTTCCATACTGTGTTAAACGGACAAGGTCCTCCAGTGAGGTCTGGGGAATTGAGTGGGATAGCCAGGACAGGAACTCCAGTTTGAGAGTGGGCTGGGATGTGGCTGCAGACCCAGCATTTAGAAATAATAAGGGTCTGAGCTATCCACACTTGCTGCTGGATAAAAGAATTGTCATTGTGGACTCCCCAGACCTTAAGACACCAGCAGCCGAAGAACAGGCACCACCAGAGGCGCATGTTGGAGGCAGGGCCCTTCTGGTTCTGACAACCTCAACTGAGGGAACTGCAGTCACAGTTTTATGTCCACCAGGCAGCAGGCGCTAGGCTCACTACTGCTTCTTCTTGGGCCTTGCTTTATGTAGTCATCTGCTTCTGGCAACCCTTACGAGAGCGTAGATTGTAAGGTATTGCAGGCTGTTCCTCTACGTCTTCTTCTGGAGTCAAAAAATTGACTCTGCGTGGTCCTGAGGTGATGATTGCTTCACTGGGGTCTGTGCATTCTTACACTGCGAAGCATGTATCCACTCTGAGATGCCAGACAGTTTAACAGCCGTCCCTTGACTCTGGCTGTAACAATGGCCTTCACACCTTATCTTTTCCTGATGCATACATTCCTCATTCACACAAATAGATTGAAAATACAAACAGTAGTATTTTATATAGAACAAAAAAGCATTGCAAATTAAACCTTGCTAAGTTTTACAATTGATAACTAAGACAATTTACATTGAGACCCAGGCCTTCAATGTTTCTCTAATTTACTTAACATAGACACAATAGAGAATCCTGTCTCTTACTACCTAAAACTTAAAACAAAGAGTTAGAGAGGGCCCAATTTGTAATGCATATGGGAAAACAGAATCTTATAGTCCCAGGGGGTCAGTTCTTTCTGCTATCTAAAAAAGGTGGCTAGCAGGTTGAAATCAAATTATACTTTAATTCTTATGGGACATTATAAAATCCTGCTCCTACATATCCCCCTTTTGACACTAAGATTATTAATCGCCAGTGTCACTTATTTAGTCCACGTAATAGAAAATACTGGAAGGTGATTTGGACCTGTGGCTTTAGCTTTACATACATTCGTCTTATCCACCAGCACGTTTTAAACATTTCAATTAAACACATACAATTTAAAACCAAAAACAATTAGGGGTAGTAACATTAGTATGCCAGTAGTTGTGGGAGACCATCCAGAAAATATGTTATACCAATGGTAAGCTGTTATGCTTTTCTGCAGTGGCAATTCTTAATATGTCCCCATTTGCGTGTATAATATGAATAATCCAGTTTTCCACATTTTTTTTTTATTTTTTTTTAGGAACCATGTTACCTTTTTACCTTTTAACAGATGATTGGTAACTGTTTGCCATTCAATGCCAAGATTGATAGAGAACTCAGCTAAATCAGTGCTTACAGTAAGCTGAGACTCTTTTGGTGTTGTTGTTGTTGTGGCAAATAGTAAATGTGATTATTGGTAAACACAGTACTTACATTACATTTACATTTGTCTTCTGGTAAGTTGCTAACACTTTTTAAACACTTTTCCCCAAGAATTAACACATACACATAGCCCATTATACAGTACTTTGGATTATCTGAAAGACAAAAATAACATTTTTCTACCCCTTTTGGGGTGGCATTGATTATTACTTAAAAGATTCCTTTCTTTTACAAATACCCTTGCTGATTGCAGGCAAAACAGAAGAATTACCCCCATATTTTGTGGGGGGGGGGGGGTTGTTTTTTTTTTTATAGGCAGGCCAGGTTTTAATGGGTTCTACTTTTTAAGGGTTATGCGGAAATTATTCCACCGTTTAGTTATTAAATTCATGAGGTGGTGTACCTCAAGTTTTTCCTCATATATAGCAGACCAAGTTTGTAATGTTTTTCCTGCTGTGTTAAGCTTTAAGTTTATTCACAGGTAATAGCTGAGAAGCATCATTACCATATTACTTTAAAGGATTTTTCCAAAAATCATGCACATTACAAGTTGTTACAGGGGTACTTATTAACATTAAAGTTATTTTAATGTTTAATATTAACACTAATATTAGCATCAAATCTATTAAAGGTATCTTGTAATACCATGCCTTTTATGTAGGCAGTTTGTTTGCTGACCAGGTATGTTCTTTATTTGCAGCTTCTTTTGTGCTGGCAGTTCTCACCTTTCTTTATCAGTTAGGTAATTTGCATCAACACAGGCTTGGCTTTTGGATTCAAAGCCATCAGCAGAGCTCAGAGACTCTGTCTTAACACACAGGGATCTGAAAAAGAAAACACAGCCTATTGCGGCTCTTTTTGGAGCCCTAATAGGATTTTAATTCAGCAGCACGTTTCATTTGCATTTTTTTTTTACATCCCTTTCTACAATATACACTGCACATGTCCTAGGGAAAATGCACATTCTTTCTATACTATAACTTTTCAAAAACAGTAGCCATATTAATTTTTACATAAGGTATAACTGTTTGTTTTGTTCTTACAGAGTTTTCATGTACTCTTATTAAAGTGACAGTCTGATTACACAGAGCCATTTTAAGGCTCAGTGTTTTTAACATTGCTTCTTTTTGTTTTGTGCACCTCACCTCTGCTGTTGCTTCAGAGGGTCACTGTTAATTTCTTATTCTTTCATTACAGCTTTTATCTGCTATTGTTACAAAACAAACAAACAAACAAAAAGACTTCAGAATCTCTCCCTATTCTCCTGATTTTGACTGCCCTATTGCAGCCATGACTTGGTCTTTATTTAAAAACATTTTAATTTTTGTAAAGAATCAAGTTACCCCTTAAGGGTTAAATGCTAAATCCCAAAGCCAAACAACACTAATTACCTGTGTCTTGCAAAAAGGTCTGTCAGTTTTACAACTTTGAATTAAAGAGTCAAATGAATTTGTAGTGGCATTAAAAACAAAAACAAAATCAATTTATCTTACACCTACAAAACAGGAGTTTTACAAACCAGATATGCTGGTTTAGATTCTTAGAGCTTTACATATTTTCACAGACAAATAGATACATACATTTTCTTTTCCTTAACATTCCTTTACACTGCTTTGTTTTTGCATAGCTGTATATATATATATATATGGATTATTTACAGGCACTCTTCTGGAAAAGGGCCCATTTTCCCTTCAGAATGGCTGCAAAGAAACCAAGAATTCTCTCTCTTTAACATGGTCCTTTTTAACATTTTCCACAAAGTTTAACTGCTTAATTCTCTCCAGCCTCTGTAGAGTTAACTTTTCACTCTCTTCCCTTAAATCACTTGTTTATGTCCCAAAATGACACCTTTATCACCTCAGATTTCACCATTTTAAGTATTGTTCCAGGGGTTCATGCCTGCACTTTCTACTTTTCTTACTCCTGACACTATTCCCTTAGGGCTTTCAACCTGTTTCTTTATCTGTTGCTTGCCTGCTTGTCTGGGCCCGATCCTGCTTTTTTCAATGAACCATTTGTGAGTGATATTGTGGTCATTTCACAACTTTGAAAGAAATGTTCAAGGAAAGGGACCAGGAAGGGTCAGGGCTAGTTGAGGAGCTCCCCCCGCACCCAGCCTTGCTGAATTGGTAGTGGGACACTAAAGAATCAGTTTCTGAGGCAGACAACAAAGGGGAACAGAACAAGGGGCTTTTTGTCCTTTTTTACAATGAGATGGGAGTATGAAAGGGGTTGGATCGATCCGCGGTTTGGAGAATGGGGTAAAGGGGAGCACTCGGTCTGCTGGTGGGAGAGGAGGCTTTTAATAAAGCTTTTAACTTATTATTTGAATAATTGAGAGGCAAGTTTTGATTTTGTCCACCTATGATTTGCCCCTTGCCACCACTGCATGAAACAATTAACCTCTCCTTTAGCCAATTTAGTTTTAGGTTGGCCAAGTTTGTCCTTTAAGACGTCCACTCAGTCTTTGTTCCAAGATTTTAACAGTGGCCACTGAGTTTTGGAATCCCCCTGAGTTAGCCTAGACCATTTTTCCAGAAATTTACAGGAGTCCAGATTCGTTTTACAGGAGTCTGGACCCATCCTAAATACATAAAATGAGCCGGCGTTCATTTAGGGAACTGTCCCGACTTAGACGTCTGGTTACCCATACAGGAGGACTTCACACACCAATCACACAAGAAGGAAATTCGGGTTCGTCAGAGCGATGCCCAGTGCAACACACAAAAGGAGCCCACAGGCTACTGCCTCAATCGCCCTTGCTTTCACACTAAGGGTTTTACCCAAGGTGTGGTGCGGATTGTGCAGATTGTGCGATTGTGCAGATTTCACTCACTCAGACCGCGGGGACAGGAACCCCTTGGTCAGCCGATCCCCAGACAGAGACGGCACCCAGACTCAAACACTCCACAGGGAGGACGGATAGACACAGAGAAAGGACAGTTCTCAGTCCGGACAAAATACAGAAATAATTACCTGACCAGATTCCTGATGTCAGATCCCGGGATCCCTACCAGAACAGAGTGGAAACCAACAGGTTCGATGGCGTAGACCTCACTGTGGCTGTGCACCTTTCCGCTCTAGTGGGGGACCGCTTGGGCCAAATGCCCAGGTGCCGGCTGCCACGGTCATCCTACAAAAACAGTCAGGAATCACACAGCCCCAGTGAAGACGGTTGCCATCTCGGTGGAACCTCCAAATTGTCAAAGTTAGAATCAGGACTCACAATTTGTCAGACCACTCTGTTTATTAGCGCAGCGCTCCGCCAATAACATTCAGAATATGTGAGTGCCCATGCAAGGCCCAAACAGTCTTATTTATACAGATAAAAGAGTGGGAATTAGACAAAGGGACAAAGAAATCAAAACAGTAAAATTCACCTGGGGCACAGCATGCATAGCCTATTTCCTTACTAACTGTTATCGATCTAAGGCTAATGCTTCACCAATTGCCCTTAAACGGTGCAATTGTTCTATGTTAATGTCTGTATTCCTGACACCTGGTTGCAACATTCCAACAACTTTGCTTAAAAGTACAGACAACATTTCTTTAATCCTTTCTATTCTTACTATATAATTCATTCTACTTTCACAAGAGCTAGCTGCACATCTGTCCCTTTTCTGGTCTCTTTCACCCCCTCAGGTGTCAGGCCTTGTGCCTTTACCTCTCCTGGGGTAAAATTTTGCAATTCTCTCACTTTAGACTAAGCCCTGGGCTACAGTACCCTGTGTATCAACAATTCTTAACCCGCAGGGCCGACTGAGTTTGGAAACCTGTGATTCTTCCCCTCAGGATCTGTAACCAGTCACACACAATGATCAGACAACTTTCCTAAAACCAGAGTGTTGTTTATTTTAGCCATAGGTATAAAGTTTTAGAGACAAAAGAATTTATACCAAGCAGTTTACATGCTTGTCTGTCTTACCCAAGCAGGGCCAGTGCAACCATTTAGGCGAACTAGGCGGTTGCCTAGGGCGCCCAGATTTGAGGGTGCCAGAAAGCGGCGCCCCCAAAAAAATTTTTAAATGGTTGCAGCTGCTGCTGCAGGAGAGGCAGGCTGAGCTGCCCGCGGCAGCAGCTACCTACAGCCGGCAGCCCAGGGCGCCCCCGGGGTCAGCGCGCTGCCGAGGCAGCCCAGCAGCCTGGGGCGCCCCCGGGGTCAGGGCGGCAGCACAGCAGCCCACAGCGCCCCCCGGGGTCAGGGCGGCAGCACGGCAGCCCACAGCGCCCCCCGGGGTCAGCGCACCGGCGAGGCAGCCCAGCAGCCCAGAGCGCCCCCGGGTTCAGCGCGCCGCTGCGCGGCAGCCCGGCAGCCAGGGGCACCCCCAGGGTCAGGGAGCCGCTGCGCGGCAGCCCGGCAGCCAGGGGCACCCCCAGGGTCAGGGAGCTGCTGCGGCAGCCCGGCAGCCAGGGGCACCCCCAGGGTCAGGGAGCCGCTGCGGCAGCCCGGCAGCCCAGCGCGCCCCCGGGGTCAGGGCGCCGCCGCGGCAGTCGGCAGCCCAGGGCGCCCCCGGTGTCAGCATGCCGCCGCGGCAGCCCAGAGGTTTGGGCTGACGGGCGGCTGCGCTGACCCAGGGGAATCCCTGAGCTGCAGGCAGAGGTTCAGAATTCCTCTCCCTCCCAGAGCAGGGGCTCCAGCCTCTGCAATTTTTCTCGTTGCCCGGCGGGGGCACCCACGGCTGGGCAGAGCTGCGGAGCTCTGCTTAGGGCAGGGGCCCTGCAACAGCGGCGCAACACCAGGGCTTCGCTTCTGGAGGAAAGTCGCTGCTGCCCCCTGGCTCAGCCTCCACGTCAGCCCCAGCGAGGGGCACGGAGAAGAAAAGAGCCTCAGCGGTGGTCTGGTGGAGCGGAGGAAGAAAGAGGACCCTAGAGCTCATGCACTGGGCAAGGTAAGCAAATGCCTCCCCACAGGTCGGCCTCAGGTGCCTGTGCTCCTGCCCCCTTGGTCCTTAGCTGTTCCCTGCTCCTGCTCCTGCTCCCCTTGTGCCTGGACGGCTGGGAGAACAGCAGCCTGCAGAGCTGAACTGCCCCAGTGCCCCCAGGCACCCCCCTGACCCCATCCCCCCCACAGCCCTGAACCCCCAGCTCCGAGTCTAGTCCTTCTGAGCTGGAAACCCCCTCGACCTCATCCCCCCCACAGCCCTGAACCCCCAGCTCTGAGTCTAGTCCTTCTGAGCTGGAAACCCCCTCAACCTCATCCCCCCCACAGCCCTGACCCCCAGCTCTGAGCCCAGTCCCTCTGAGCTGGAAATCCCCTGACCCCATCCCCCCAACAGCCCTGACCCCCAGCTGTGAGCCTAGCCACTCTGAGCTGGACACCCCCCTGACCCTATCTCCCCAAATCCCCTGAGCCCAGCCCCTGTGAGCTGGGCACCCCTGAACCCAGAGCCCAGCTCCCCACCCAGCCGTGGGCAACAACAGCACCACCCCCGGGCAACGACAGCCCATTGGTACCAACTATCACAATCACCCAGCAACTGCCCATTATGTAATTGCAAATGTATACATCCCATTACAGCTTTTAATGTTTTTAAATAATGTATTTAGTTTATTTTCAAATTATTACAAATTAATTTTTGAATGTATTTCACTAGTTATTTTTTACATTTCCTAATACATGTTACTATAGTATTGCAAATGTTTTATGGAAAGGGCCCCCAATTTTGCTTTGCCCAAGGCCCCCTGAGTCCTCTGGGAGGCCCTGTCTGAGTTTTAAGCCCTGCTGCTGTGTTTTGCCTGCAACAGGCAGGCCTAAGCCTGTGAGTGACCCCCATAGCAGCTGCCTGAAGAAGTGCTTGGGGGAATCATGCAGAAGGAGCGTGATATTTGTTTGAGTTCTCTCCTCATGGAGGCTGTGCTCCACTTGGTGCAGGACAGCAGTCTCAGCAGGACTCTAGGCCAAGCACCTTGCCTCAGTTTGTAGATTTGTAGTGCACCCATCACCGGGCTCAGTCTGGCACCACTACCCCTCACCAGTGCCCAAGAAGCAGTCAAAAAAGTTGGATGGACTGGTTAGGTTAGTTGTCATGCTGTTGCTTGGCCAGTGTAGAGACCACTGAATGCATAGTATTCCTCTATGATGTTCTGTCCTGAGCAAAATTGGCATGTTATGAGGTAGTGCCTGTGAGGGACAGGTGTCTGTTTATGCATCCAGCCATCATGTCTTAGGTCTTCTGCGGGAGGAGCTTTTCCATCCTGCTTTCATTGGTGACATCTGTGATGCTCTGGTAGATATCTATGAAGACAATACTCTGACAGGATCATCTGGCAATACATCACGAGTTGATGCAAAGGCTCTTACAAAAGCCATTTCTAGTTTCAAGTTTCTTGTTTCTCTTGTTTTGTGGTATGACATATTGTTTGAGATCAACATAACTAGCAAACAACTTCAGGCAAAAGAATTTGATATATGTGATGCCATTAATCAACTTGGAGAAACCAAGAAATTTCTTGTGGGCCGCAAAAGTGACGCAGCCTTTGAGGAAACATTGGTAGATGCAGGTGAACTTGCGGAGGAGTTGGATGTACCGGCACTTTTTGAACCAGATCCAATCTGTATTAGAAAGAAGAGGAAGCAGTTCACATATGAAGCAGATGACGAACCTATTTATGATCCAAAAGAAAAATTCAAAGTGAACTTTTACTTTGCAGTCATTGACACAGCAATACATTCGGTTGAAGAAAGATTCACATTGATGCAGCAAATTAGTTCAGTATTTGGCTTTATATATGATGTTTACAGTTTGCAAAATAAAACACCAAAGCAAATTATGGAACATTGCTTGAATCTGGAGAAAGCTTTGCAACATGGTGAATCCAAAGATATTGATGCCTTTGACTTGTGCAGTGAATTGCAAGCTATTGCAAGACGAGTCCAAAGGAGTTCATCACCGCAAGATGTATTGAACTTCATATGGGAAAATAAGCTGACAGATAGTGTCCCTAACACAGTTATTGCTCTTCGCATCCTGTTGACTCTCCCAGTTTCTGTGGCCAGTGGTGAGCAAAGCTTCTCGAAGCTCAAGTTGATAAAAACATATATGCGAACATCAATGTTGCAACAAAGACTTGTTGGGCTATCTACCTTGTCAATAGTACATGACATTGCTCACAGCATTGACTTGGAGGAACTTGTTTCTAAATTTGCTAAACTTAAAGCGCGGAAACATAAATTCTAAATTATAACATGTTACTCTGTGACCGTGTATTGTGTATAATGTATGTGATTTGGGGGGGTGGGTGCAAGACGGAAGTTTCTCCTAGGGCGCAAAATATCCTTGCACCGGCCCTGTACCCAAGACCTACATCTCTGGTACCTTTCACTCCTGTGTCTTAGAAAACTCCCTCCTCAGTCTCTTAGGACCAGACTTTTCAAACCTGTAGCTCCCTGTTGAGTTCTTTGATGCTCAAGGGTTTCCAGAGTTCATTCTAATATAAGACAAGCCCCTCTCTATGTAAACCACCTGTTCCCCAAATAGTTCTTTGGAGATCAATACACACAGTAGGTGTCCATAGAGATTTGCATACCCCCATGCTCAAGCAGGTTATCTACAGAGAAGAAAGTGAGTTAGCAATGCTAAATAACCTCCTTTCAAATGCTTAACTTCTTGACTCAACAAATAAGCCTTGGCCAGTTACGTGACACCCATGCCACATCTTCATCTGCATTTACAAAAGAAGCCCATAGACTGTCATAACTTAGCTTTACCCTAATTTTACTCCATATATAGTATTACTTAGCTACCATCACCTTGCTCAAATTTCATTGGCTTCTCTGACCTGATGCCCATGTATCTGAGCATCTCACAAAACATTAAGTATAGGTTCACGGTAGTAGTAAAATTTTATGTTTGTATTTCATATAATTTAAAATAAAAAATAATAAAATAATAATATAACATGTATTGATGTATGATTTGACCATATCCTGCCAGCCACACTTTTTGAATAGCAGAAAGGAATGGCCTAATACACCATTGGTAGAGATGCATCAGCCAGAATTTCTGTGTGTGTGAATTGATTTCAAGGCAGTAACAGACCTTTGAGGGTCACCATTTTGTTGTAGGTTTAGCATTTTAAAATAAGTAAAACAAATTCCATAACTGTTTTCTTTTGCATTGCAACTTAATGTTCCTGTTCAAAATGTTCTGTGTAAATTAATTCTATTTTATGTGTGAATAAGAGGTGGGTGTTAAAAAATAAGTGTGAAGGCCATCACTAAACCAGATGTTCTAGGGAGGAACCGGAGACAGACACAAGGGTGCCAGAAGTCTGCAACATGCCCCTATTAAAATATCAGAGACGGACAAATTAACAACTCTAAAAATAAGACAGGCACCTTTCAATGGGAACAAAATAGCTGTAATCAAAACCAATATGGAATAACTCCCTACAAAAAATAAAAAACAAAATAAAAAAATAAAAAGGCCTATTTAAAAAAACAAGCACTCATTAAACAACAACTGATTACAGTATAATGGTGCAAAACTCATTGGTCCCAGTGAAGGAAAATCACTATATAAACAGAGTGCCTTGCCATGAATCTTTGGGTTCATCCTGCCAAGACTGCCCCGGAGCATCATGTTGCACACAACATGATGCTCTGGGGCAGTCTTGGCAGGATGAACCCAAAGATTCATGGCAAGGCACTCTGTTTATATAGTGATTTTCCTTCACTGGGACCAATGAGTTTTGCACCATTATACTGTAATCAGTTGTTGTTTAATGAGTGCTTGTTTTTCTAAATAGGCCTTTTTATTTTTTTATTTTGTTTTTTATTTTTTGTAGGGAGTTATTCCATATTGGTTTTGATTACAGCTATTTTGTTGATGGACAGAATCCAGCTCCTACCTACTCGTGATCAACCAACTGACCACTAGATTGAGTCGAACTCTGAACTGGTAACTATAACATCAACTAGTGGAACAGTGTGTGTGTGTGTGTGTGTGTGGTGTAATTGAATGCATATGCTAATTGTTATATCTTCAATAAATGCAGCGTATTGCCTTTTCCCCTAAAAAAAATCCCATGTGCTTCTTATAAGCATAACATCACGACACAGACTTCACTCTCTCTGTGAAGCAGGAAAGCATTATCCCAGTTTTACACATGGGCAACACAGAAAGATGAAGCAACTTGCCAAAATTCTCACAAGTAGTCTGGGGCATAGCTGGAACTAAAACTCAGATCTCATGATTCAGTCTTATGACTATGTAACTACAAGACCATCCTTCCTCTTCTAACTGATACTAAATAAACAGTTCTCACCCCACAGAAATATTAAATCTAGTTACCCTTGTCTCCTCTCTATGGTCTATCGCGCAAAGTGCTGAAAGGAAGACTGGAGCAAAGGGTGGGGTACAGCATTGTTAATAGAATCTGTGTACCAATAACTGTGTGATTGGAAAGGAGGAAGGGTTGGCAGACAGTGACAAGAACTTGCACTGCTAAAAATGTTATTTTTACAGATCTGTCTTTGTGTTCCTGGGAAAGGATCCAGGGCTGAGATTAGTGAGAAAGGAGACAACAGAGGAAAAGGAGAGAGAGGCTACAAAGAAGAAAGCAGGAACTAAAAAAAAATGCTGCAGAAAAATGTGAACAGAAATATAGATAATCACTTTATGTAATAAAAGTAGTGACCTCCACACCCACACTAGCTCTGAAAGATGTTACTGTACGGAGAACAGATGGAAAGATATAACACAGATACTATTAAACCAAAAGCAAAAAATTAATGAAACAATTCAGGCAATCTCATCATCCTCAGAACTCTGTAGATTTGACCTTGGGGGGAAAAAATTCTGCTCTCTTTCTAATATTCCTGATGATCTTTCCCCTGAACTGAGAAACAGCAAAATGAGCCTTTTCCTCCACTACCTTTACAAAGCAAACAAATCTCCATTTATTGAGTCCAGCATCAGTCTCCAGCATGTTTTTATTGTTATAACTTCTCTTGGTAGAAGTAGATTAACAAGACAAAGACTGCAACGAAAAATGTTACAGGAATAAAAGATATTCATAAATGATACCTTTGACATTACCCAGGGTACAATCTGGACTGTTCAACGGCTGTGTCCCCCTCAATTCTCCAACCTGGCTGCCTTTTACACGGCTTCACTGTGAGATCAACTGCTCCTGGTCTGCTCTCACACAGCCTCCAGCATGTAAATTACTCCCACTTAAACTGTAGGAGTGCTATGGGGCCAACCACTTTTGAATTACACTACAGAGCAACACCACCAAATTCTCACTCCTAGACTTTCCCCTAGAAATGTGCCTCTTGTACTGCCCAGCCCAATCCTGGACAACACAAGCTCATATAAAGTCCATCATTTTATTAATAGAAAATGACAACAGGATTTCTGTACATCTCAGATGGAGTCGCCCAAACATTTCAATCCAAGCACACTGGTTTAGAAAAATAATGAAACAAGTTTAATGACTACAGAAAGGTAGATTTTAAGTGATTACAAGTAATGAGGCATAAAAGTTAGAATTGGTTACAAAGAAATATCAGGTACACCTAATTTAACAAGCTAAGTGATTTCAAAGCAAAAGTCACACATCTTTTAACAGTCATACTGACTGAATTCATTTTTGCCAGGATCCCTTCCCAGTCCAATGATGCTGCCTTTGTCCTTCCATGTTGTCAATGCCATGAGTAGAGATGAAGGAAGAGATGCTTTAGGGTGTTTGTACTCACTTCTTAGGCCTTGTATACACTACAGAGTTTTGTCAGCAAAAGGCAGCTTTTGGCAGAAAAACAGTGGAGGCGTACACATTGCAATGCCACTTTTGGCAACAAAACTCTTCAGTTTTCATGACAAAATAAAGCCACCTCAACAAGAGTCATAGAGCTTTTTGCAGCAAAGTTAAAATTACAAAGCATCCGTATAGACACTGCCTTTCATTATATTGCCAGAACTGGCCTCCCCCAGTATCCCACAATGCCTGCAATGACTGCTCTGCTCACTGTTTTGATCTCTGCTGCCCTGCAGGCATGTGCCCCTCCCCTTTCAAAGCTTGGTGAAGTTCCGACAGCTGAGCGTGCTGCTCTGCTCTGGCAACAAAGAGCAAATCATTAACCTGGAATGTTCCTGCTCTCTCCCATACTGCGAACACAGAGGCAGGCAGGCAGGGGCAGATGTGTGTGTGTGAGAGAGAGAGAGAGAGAGAGACTTCTGTGCTGTGCAGAGCCAGGGAGGGAGGTGGAGGCTGATGTCAGGGATGTCCTCCTCCCCCGCCTCAGGATTGGTTGCTTTTGGCGGCTGTGCGCACTTAGAGACAGCATGCCAACACATACATTCTTCCCCAGCACACACACACACTCTGTCACACACTCCTCCAACACACACACTGTCTCTCACACACACACACACAAGCTCCCTGTCACCTACTCACCCACACACACTTCAGTTGAAAAGCTGCTGGCAATCTGATAGGATGCCCATGGAACAATGGGATTCAGAAACCTGCATCATGTGATGCTGTACCTGTCCCATGAGGCATTGTAAACCCTCCCCAAACCACCATGCGGCCAGTTGCACAGTGAGATAGCTACCCGAAGTGCATTGCTCTCTGTGTCAATGCAAGAGCTGCTAGTGTGAATGCGTTCTGCCAACACAAGAAGCATAGTGTGGACATGCAACAGCGGTTTAATTAAAACACTTTAATTAAAGTGGCATAACTCTTGGTGACAAAACTCTGCAGTGTAGACATAGTTATAGATTCTTCTTCTTCTTTGAGGGTCACCTCCAGCTTCGATTTAAGAGACAGAAAGTCCACATGGGTGGGAACTCCTAGTTATTTTTTTGTCAAAATGTAAATCTTCATCCATATCCTTTTTTCCTGCCAAAGAATGGCCACTTAACCAGGTTCATCTGATTTCACTGATGCCTGGCTGAGGTGTCAATTTGCCTTTTGTCTCTGAGGAACTGGTTTGTGGCTGCTTTTTTAAACTTGGAATATGACACAGTAAGATCATATTTTATAACTTTACATACAATGTTGCCACACATATTTTACCAGAACAATAATAATCAGCAAATCATGAGTTTTCAGATACCTGGCAAGGCATAGTATGTACAAAATTTATCATAGTCTTGAAAAAGAGGCAGATATAGGGATACAGACTGTCACAATTACCAATTGTGTTAGTGTGTCCATTTACATAGTCAACTAGGAATCAGTATTAGTTGGGTAAAATATTCATATTAATTGCTAAACAAACTATTTGCTTTGTTGTTCACAAACATTATATATTTTGCCTTTTCAAATCTGTCTGAATACTTAATGTGAACAAAAATTAATCCCAGGGATTGTTCATGAATTGTGTAGTTGATATACATTACCATCACTGCATGGTTTAGGACATTTTAAAGCTCTTTCATTCTAGGCCACATAAGGTAGATCCTCCCTTAGACATATCTGCAAACCTTATTAATATTATTGGTGATAAGACTTCAAATTAACTCTCCTTCATCACATTCTCACAGAAAAAATGCATATGTCATATGCAAGGAGGATCCCAACCATGAAGAGTGGGGCTAATTTTAATTAGACATATTTCATTGCCTCTGTTCCAGAGCTGTGATATTGGGTTTTTATAATGCCACCTATGAACGGCATAGTCCATATATTTGTTCATTTGTATCAATGCCAGTATTTTGGAATGCCAGAATCCTGGGATTTTGGAATTGTAGCCCCTGGAGTGTTAAGAACTATGTCCAATTCCATATTCAGCAATATTTAATGTATTTGCCAACTATATTTAATAAATGTACTGGTCTCTAATTTTCTGATATAATTTCCCACCATTCTCCACAATCGTTCTCACAAACCAATTATAAATTTTCATGGGTTTATGTATAGACAGTTCTTATTGGAAAGGGTGCAATGGAGCCGTTACATCATATACTGTTGTGGTGGTTAGCAGTGACCCATAAACCATGTAATGGAATGGGATAGATCCCTGCCAAATTATGGACCTTGTTTGTTGTATTATGACTGAACTATGTACTGAACTGTACTATGACTGAAAACCAGTTTGGACATGCCCACAGAACAAACTATTGTAGTGCAGATAGCTGCTCTGCCCAGGAAAGATGTGTTTGATACCTTGTTGCAGAACCATCACTGAGAGCAATCTAAGGTTACCATCTTTGGATGGCCCAAGTATTGGCCTACAGCCATGGATCAATGGTTTTCCACACAGATAGGGCAAGCATGATTGAAGGAGGGGGTCTGGAGCTTCCCCTGTTGTGAAAATAGCACAGAAGAGGCACTGATCTACATAAGAACAGGTGCTATTCTGTGCACAAAGACAACCATCAGTGCGTGTAAGCAAAACTTGCAGGAGAAAGAAGAGAGGGTGGACTGTGCCCAAACTGAAACACTGACAAGCCCCAGATGCACAGGAGAGCTGAGATCAGACATGGGGTGTGTGTGTCGAAGGACTTCTGGTTCTCCTCTCTGAAAAAAAATCTATAATTCTTGAGTACTTTATGAGTAAGGTCTCTGCAGTTAAAAAATTCCTTTACTAAGCCTCTGTTCCTTGCTTTTCTGCCACATTATCCTTGAAAAGGTTAATCTAGAAGCCTAGAGAGCCCACAACCCAGAAAGAATATGTATAAGTGGTAGTGGTTCAGGTCTCAAACTGGTTTCAGTGTCTAGGGTGGTGGTATCCCACATCCCAAAGAGGGATGTCAGACAAGAGGTCTGAGGTCTAAGTGTGTCCTAAGCCTTCAAACCTAGAAGTAGTGACTAGAATCCACCAGGCCCAGTTGACTGAGAAGCATATGTGACTCAGTGATTGGGTCTACTGGCAACAAACAGGTGGCCATACAGCAGGGAACTGGGCCAGGCTGTAACAAACCATATTTAATGTAACATGCCAAAGGTATTGGATATAAATGAGTCCAGTTTGCTGTCATCCATCAGCATGCACCAGTCATTGTCATAATACTATATTAGTTATAGCATGTGTATATGTACCTTCCTAGTTGAGAAGTATGTGGTCAGATCTCCCTAACAGACTCAATGTCTGGATTCCACATAGGTGTCTGGGGAAGGTTTTCTCTGGTCTGTCCTTTAGTTCACAGTCTGTTCAATGTCGTTCATCAAAGCACTTGAAATGACATGTTTGTTGTGTACACTGCATGGCACACAAACTGAATTTGTTCTTAACTAAGGGCTGCAAAGCTAGTCAGGAGACGAGAGTAGTTGCATGTCCTCTCTTCCAATATTAAAAAGTGATTAGTGTGTTAAGTTCTGTTCTACTTGCAATCACATGTTCAAGGTCCAAATTCCCAAGATGTCTATACAGGCTGTGCCTATGATAAGGTTTTATGCTGCCAGAGAGAGGAGTCAGGCAGAGGAAAGGAAAGAGAGAGACTCACTCTTGCCTATCAGAAAGGTTTTGACAGAGTTAAGTGAGAAATCTTGAATAATTTTTTTTTAAAAGCTATTATGGCAACATCTGGTCTGACATTCCAGATGAATATGTTTCCATATGACTCTTGTACTATAACACAATACCATACCACTTGTAGGGCATCTTATGTAAACACCCCCAAGGCATTGTATAACAGAAATCAATAACATCACTAAAAAGAACAGTGAAACAATTTAGCCATATGCTAAATTATTTAATATATAATTAGACAGGAAGTACGTAGAACTTAATCCTTGAAAATAAAGTGGAATCTATCTACTTTCACTTGTCACAATCAGCACTCCCTGGACCAGCAGTAGCAGCATACAAAATAGTACAACAAGCAAGCTTACCTCTAAAGAAAGCATGAAGACGACTTCTGTTACTATCAGACAAAGTGTTTCATTCTAGAAGCCCATTTTGTAGTGATGATATTGTATTTAGATGAGGAAGGGTGCTGATTGTGGTTCTTACCATGCATGGGTGGCATAGGATGAGTTAACCCTTTATCTCACATTAGGTACCTATTGGTAGCTTTCCAGATCTAAGAACAGCAAGTCTTTCATACTGTGGAAAAAGCATAGTTAGGACAAGTCCCAGCTTGCCTGACAGAGTAGCTAGAGTTGAAAAAGCAATTACTGAAGAAAAGGGAATGAACAGCTATTGATTAGGCTAAGGGAGCGAATTCTACCCTTATTTACAAAGGGAACATTTTAGTTACTGCAGTTGTATAAGTGGAGTTACAATGTGTTCATATTGGTGTAACTGATTCGGATTTGACTCATTCTCTTCTCTGCAGCGGAACTGTTTCCATAACAGTGAACCCTTTCTTTTTTTAACTTCAGGAACTTAAAGTGAGCAGTAAACAGACAAATTTTAAATTAAATACCTCTTTTGTGTTTTCTTGAAAAAGTTATTTCTAGACTCTTTCGAACCACTTTTCTTAGGATCTGTAAAAAGCAACAAAGAGTCCTGTGGCACCTTATAGAAGAACAGAAGTATTGGAGCATAAGCTTTCATGGGAGACTACCCACTTCGTCAGACACATAAGACTCTTTGTCACTTTTTACAGATCCAGACTAACGCAGTTACCCCTCTGATACTTTTCTTAGGATGTACAATTCCAAGAGATGTCACTTCAGAACAACATTCATAAAGTAGAATTGTGAAGAAGTTTCTATGTTTCTGTTTGGAAGTGTGTGTAGTATTTCATAACATAACATAACAAAACAAACATACCATACCATAACAATGGCCATATTGGGTCAGACCAAAGATCCATCTAGCCCAGTGTCTTCTGACAGTGGGCAATGCCAGATGCCCCAGTTATCCATCCCCTGTTGCCCATTCCCAGCTTCTGGCAAACAGAGGCTAGGGACACCATTGCTGCCCATCCTGGATAATAGCCATTGATGAACCTATCCTGCACGAATTTATCTAGTTCTTTTTTTAACCCTGTTATAGTCTTGGCCTTCACAACATCCTCTGGCAAGGAGTTCCAGAGGTTGACTGTGCATTGTGTGAAAAAATACTACTACTTGTTTATTCTAAATTAAATTTCAAGATATATAAGCATCAAATTCCTTTCCTTGAAAAGCTCCATTATATTAGCAACAGATTCTTATTGGAAAATACAATTTTCAATGTCCAACTGCTTTAAAAAGTCATTAAGATTTTTTTAACCAGTTGTGACTTAACAGTTCATATACACCTTTGCCACTCTGAGACAGGACTTCAAAAGCATTCTACATTGTTGATAACTTTGGAGTCAGCAGGGCATTTTCCCTCTGTTTTAAGTCTTTGCCCTTACAGTCCTCCCTCTCATTTTAATGCAAAGCTTTAAAGCTAAAGGGACAGCCCTTGGAAAAATCTGCATCTTCGGAAGATAATTTTGTAAGTGAACATGACAGGAAGATCCAGCAGCTTGTGGTTCCAAAAGTACGTTGGTAGCTTTGTTCCCTAGATGGAATCTGACATTACAGGAAAGATTTAAACCTATTAATATTTAAGTGAACCATTACTGATCCTAATACCCAACGTTAATTCACAATCCCAAAAAGCAGCAAGCAACTTTAATGCAGATGCCCTGAGGTATGGTTCCATACTACTGGCGTCTCTGTTGATAAAATTATCAAACAGACAACACAAACTACAAAGCCATCTAAATATAAAGAACTTTTTTTTTTGGTGACCCAAGTGCCACCAGCAGTATCATTCATATTTGATGAGTTCTCACTAGCCTCAAAATGGTACCAATAAAAAATGAGCTAACAATAAAAGATGGGTAGATGGAATATTAAAGTATAGGAATGTTCACTAGCTTATATCTAATTATGTTTGGGCCAAGAGTGTAATGCTGAACATTTATGGAATGAGTTACTGTCAAGATGCACTAAGATTTAGGAATAACATGCATTAGGGATTGTTATTGTTTTGGTTATCAGTACTGTAATACCTACTAAAAGGCTACAATTTAAAAAAAAAAAAAGAAGGAAAGCTGTCTTTCTAATAGTGTCACTGGCACCCTGCATTGGCAGCCTGACAGCAGGATTGTCTGGCTATGTAGGCTCCCTCCTCAGGCCCTACACTACCAGCACTCCTAGCTATCTTCGAGACACCACTGACTTCCTGAGGAAACTACAATCCATCGGTGATCTTCCTGAAAACACCATCCTGGCCACTATGGGTGTAGAAGCCCTCTACACCAACATTTCACACAAAGATGGACTACAAGCCATTGGTAACAGTATCCCTGATAATGTCATGGCAAACCTGGTGCCAGAACTTTGTGACTTTGTCCTCACCCATAACTATTTCACATTTGGGGACAACGTATACCTTCAAATCAGCGGCACTGCTATGGGTACCCGTATGGCCACACAGTATGCCAACATTTTAGTGGATGACTTAGAACAACGCTTCCTCAACTCTCGTCCCCTAATGCCCCTGCTCTACTTGAGCTACATTGATGACATCTTCATCATCTGGACCCATGGAAAAGAATCCCTTGAGAAATTCCTCCTGGATTTCAACAATTTCCACCCCACCATCAACCTCAGCCTGGACCAGTCCACACAAGAAATCCACTTCCTGGACACTACAGTGCTAGTAAGCGACGGTCACATAAACACCACCCTATACCAGAAACCTACCAACTGCTGTACTTACCTACATGCCTCCAGCTTTCATCTGGACCACACCACATGATCCATTGTCTACACCCAAGCTCTACGATACAATCGCATTTGCGCCAATCCCTCAGACAGAGACAAACACCTACAAGATCTCTATCAAGCATTCTTAAAATTACAATACTGACCTACTGAAGTAAAGAAACAGATTTACAGAGCCAGAAGGGTACCCAGAAGTCACCTACTACAGAACAGACCCAACAAAGAATATAACAGAACACCACTAGCCGTCACCTTCAGCCCCCAACTAAAACCTCTCCAGCGCATCATCAAGGATCTACAACCTATCCTAAAGGATGATCCATCACTCTCACAGATCTTGGGAGACAGGCCAGTCCTTGCTTACAGACAGCCCCCCAACCTGAAGCAAATACTCACCAGCAACCACACACCACACAACAAAAATACTAACCCGGGAACCTATCCTTGCAACAAAGCCCGTTGCCAACTCTGTCCATATATCTATTCAGGGGATACCATCATAGGACCTAATCACATCAGCCACACTATCAGAGGCTCATTCACTTGCACATCTACTAATGTGATATATGCCATCACATGCCAGCAATGCCCTTCTGCCATGTACATTGGCCAAATTGGACAGTCTCTACGTAAAAGAATAAATGGACACAAATCAGACATCAAGAATTATAACATTCAAAAACCAGTTGGAGAAAACTTCAATCTCCCTGATCACTTGATTAGAGACCTACAAGTCACAATATTATGACAAAAAAAACTTCAAATACAGACTCCAAAGAGAGACTGCTGAATTGGAATTAATTTTCAAAATGGACACCATTAAATTAGGCTTGAATAAAAACTGGGAGTGGATGGGCCATTACACAAAGTAAAACTATTTCCCCATGCTTATCCCCCCACCCCCTAATTCCTTACATCTCCTTGTCAATTGCTGGAAATGGGCCATTTTCATTACCACTACAAACAGTTCTTTTTCTCTCCTGCTGGTAATAGCTCACCATAACTGATCACTCTCGTTTAGAGTGTGTATGGTAACACCCATTGTTTCATGTTCTCTGTGTAGATATATATCTTCCTACTGTATTTTCCACTGCATACATCCAATGAAGTGGGCTGTAGCCCATGAAATCTTATGCTCAAATAAATTTGTTAGTCTCTAAGGTGCCACAAGTACTCCTGTTCTTTTTGCAGAAACAGACTAACATGGCTGCTACTCTGAAACCTGTCTTTCTAATAGTTGTTCATTAAATAATCTGCCTACATAGAAGCTGCATGAAGATATTTTGCATAGCAAATGGGGTAGAAAATGTCAGATTGGGTAAAATCAGAAGATTTACACTATTAAATTATCATTTTAATGGAAATGTACAAATCATATTTTGATTATTTTGGAAGATAAGAATTAAAGGAGACACTAGAAATAGGATAATCACATTTTCTCAGAGCATTCCTTTTCTTCTTTGTAACCTCCCTGTGATGGGGCTTAACCCCCATCACCTGCAAGGCAAGCAAATGCACCCAATTAATTATGTTCTGCTGCTGGGGAGGTGAGGAGCTAATTGGCTCCAAGCCCAAGGGAGCAGAGTTAGGCCGTGATAATAGATTGCAGGAGTTCAGTTGAGAGAGAGAGACTGCAAAGGAGACAGGTCTCTCTGACAGTGAAGAGCTCAGAGCTAGGGTCTGACAAGAGGATAAAGGGAAAACACGTTACTGGGACAGGGTATGATCTTACAGGGGGGAGCCCTGAGATAAGATTTCCAAGTAGAAAGAGAAGAATTCAGTAGCCCAAAGGCACAGAAAAATTATTCAGTTTTTTTTGGACTCATTTATGCTACCCCAGAAGGCGTCTCAACTTTGTGACTTGGTTCAAGGGATGAGCCATAGAAGAACTGGAGCCAGAGGCAGACAGCCAGCAGGAAGTACTGGAACTGAAGATAGCAGCAGTGGTACACCAGGATGCAAGGGGGCGCACCTAGGTGCCTCACCAAATCAGCTTAGAATTATATACTAGGGAAAGGGTTATTCTGGTGGGAGCCAGCTTCCCAGATTTTCCAGGGTTCTGTAATCATTTCTATTACTTTGTTATTTGTACTGTGGTACTATCCATAGGTCCAAACTGGTCAGGACTTCATTGTGGAAATGCTGTACATAAACATCACTGTCCCTTCTTGAAGCTCACCATCTAGACAAGACAAAGCAAGTGTTCACAGTTGACAGACTGGGAACTGAGGCAGAGAGATTAAGTAATGTATACACATAGTCACATGTGAAGTCTGTGGCATAGCTAGGTATTGAACAAGATTGTCTGAATCCCAGGTCTGCGCTTTAACCCCAAAACCATCCTCTCTCATCCCCTTCTTGTTCTGATGGGGGACAAAATAATAATCCCAAATGACTGACATTTTTGTGGGAGTGAAATTCACTTTCCTAGCCATCTCTACTTGGGGCCCATCTCTGGAACTCAAAAGAGCGAGGTTTTGCCATTCCTTTATTCCCTCAGTGCTTATGTTCTGCTGGGAGTCTACCCTGTGAGACTGGACTTGGAAAACTGAGGGAAAGAAAAGCAGTGATTTACCAGGAAAAATAAAGGAAGAGAGATGATCAGGAAAGCAGGGAAAGGAAAGAGATCAGTTAGGGTTGCCCAGTTCATCTCCATCTAAAAGCACTTTCTAGTGCATATGCTCTCTGCTATGACAATCTTTGAAGGAAAAAAACAAAGTGCAGGGATTGTAAATGGAGGAAATCCAGTCTTCAAGTAAATGAGTAAGTCGTCTCAAGAGTAAAACAGTAAGTTGTGTGTATTCCACAATTTGGATTTAAGCAAATCGAAGACCATTGTGAAACCTACTGTGGCATTCATTATCCTGAGAAGTAGATTCACACTGCTGTTACTTTTACTGAAGACCCCTAATTACATTGGGAAAGAAACAAAGAAACATACCACAAAACAAACTACAATTTGCATAAAACTTACATAATATTATTGGCAAAATTAGACAATAGTAATGCAATCAACTGTTTTGCAAAAATCACACATTTTAATATAATTGCTACAGTTTACAAGAACCATTACTATTAATTTGATACATTTTGCAACAATCCAAGAAGTTAAAAGGTACCTAACACAAATTCAAGCAAGGGCTTCAATTGGAGAGGCAAGTATATAGCACCTCTGAAAGTCAGGACCTTACTCTCAAATTAATCTTATGCCTTTCAGTCAGTATTTAAAAAAATAAGACTAGATCCCCTTCCTCATATCTGTCCCCCCAACTCTCATCCCCCTCCCCACACAAACACCCTCAAAAAGGGGAAAAAACAAGTGGGGGAACCCAATGGGAAAAGTTTGCAAGTTTCTCCACGTGAAGCTTCTGTGGAACCTTCCCTACCAATAGGAGGGGGCTGTGGCCCTGTGGAAGAGGTAGAGAGTGAATGGACTGTAAACCCTGAAGCTCTGTGGTAGGGAAAGAGTCCAAATACGGAGTTCTCCATCATTCTCCCCAGTTATTACAACTCCTGCATAAGTAATTCTAGCATTTGTGCAAGTCCTGTAGCTATGCACTACTCCCTCTTTTCAGAGGCACCTATTGCAATATTAGATTAGATCTTTCAGTAGAAATACAGTATATTAAGAGGTGGGATGAGCTGCTTCCCACATCCCAGAACATTACTATCTGCAGAGCTCAACTGCATGGAATGTCTACAGAGGTACCTACAAGGTCTCTAAGGAAGGAGATCATACTGTAGTCGTGCTCTTCATCCTTTTTCATGCTTCTTCCCTAGATGCACCCATTTTGGCAAGAAGCATGGCACTCTAAGGGTATTTTTTTGCTCCAAAAAGCATTTTTCCTTGCAGGGGTGTAATTTAGTGTTAAGAAAATAGGCACAAAAACAGTATATTATATGGTTTGCACTACAACCCTAAGAAAAATACTGGCATGTTGTACAAGTGATGCAAGTTGATGGTGAGAGGACAATTCCATTATAATTTGGCAACCAAAAAAACTGTGCAGAACTAAAACTTCTCACTTACAAAATATGATAGACCCCATAGGCCCCAAACAAAATTCCACAACCAACATCCCCAAAATTAGAGGAAGTCTCCATGCAGATATGAACTTGGAGGCTTAAAAGTGATTTGGAGACCTCTGTACAAATTCACAGAATTGCCACCATATAGCTTCATGAATTTCAGGATGTACGGTGGTGTAATTTAATCATCTTCCTTGAATATCTCTCGTTTAAATGACAAACCATTTTAACATGACAAGCCTCTGAATATCACACACAGCTGAACTACTCTCTTTTCTAACTATTCTCCCTGACAAGATTTTTTAGCTTGTATGGCTTCATGTATAGCCTTGTACATTTGTTTGTACAAGTTAGCAGAAACCATATCAGTTTCCTTTGTTGGTCCTCAGTGGCTACAACCAATCCAGGATATTGATAGCAAAACATGAAAGGACAGTAACTCTCTGGAAACCCACTCCAAACAAAATGAGCAATCATCAGGTCTGAAGAACTACTCAGAAGTATGCTTGATGAATTGCACATCTACCATACACAGTGATCATACAAATTAACTTCTGAGTCATCTCAGGAGATCACAAGCTATCTTCCCAGTATCCATTAAGGAAAATGCTTACACATTACAATTCTTTGTGATATAATACAAAACTAGCATGAGAGCTATATCATTGCACCATGATGCAGAAGACAGAAATTATCTAACAAGAATAAACGGTAAGTCATGTTTTCAAACATTTCCAACAGCAGGCCAATATGCATCATTTTTCATAGGTGTTTAATTATCCAAAGTGCCCACCACTGAGTGGGTTTTAATCAAGGAAGAAGTGAATGTCTGTTGATCTACCAACCAGTGACAAACTGGCAAGTCCTGCTGTTTGGATATATTAGTAAAGACTAAACAGGTGGTGCAATGGAATGTACCAGGCCCTTTGAGCCCCCTGCTGGAGGCCTTGCTGTCCTACCACAACCTGCCCCAGAAAAGGATACATCCTGGGGAATTATGCAATCACTCACCTGCATAATTTTATGCATAAAACGTGTGAGCACGCACTGTATCATAATATTGCATACTATTCTTTACAAGAGAAAGACTGTGACTGAGGGTCAAGGGAGCATTGATCAATTTTGCCAGAAAATGCTATGACAAAGGTCACACATTGCGAATATAGCAGCAAAAGAGAAAGTAAAAGTTTCTCCTGGACTTATATTTGAAGATGGCAGAAAATTTTTGCAAAATGTGCAACATTGTTCTGGACCAGAGGAAATTGACAATTGCAAACCACCTCACCAAATCACAGAAGCATTTAAAGAGAAAAGCAGCTTTGTAGGGAGAATCACAAAAAATGCAGCATACACTTTCAGTGTGTTTCAACACAACTGTAATAGTACAACAGAGCACTTGGGTGTTGTCCATTGCTGGGTCTTTAACTTGTGCCACTGCAAACATACAGTTATCTAAATTGAACCATCCTTTCATACACCAGTTTCTAAACACTCGAGTCAAGAATGGTGGTGCAATTCCAGACGGTTACCAACTTCAATATACATTGTGACATTGCACTCATAATGCTTTATAGCAATATGCTTACGAGTGTAAATATGACTTAACTGGAATATGTTTTATGTTAGATATGTCGTGTAACATATCTGTGCAAAGGTTATGTTCTTCTACATATGTTCATTCTATTTGTATACATGTATCATTCTTGTATCTGCAACTAGAAATATGAAATATAACTCTGAGGGCCTATTGTAATTATGCAAAGTGTGGACCATTAATGGTGGTTTGGAATCTTGATGGCTCCCATTAACCAGGACAATTGATTGTAAATGGCTCTGTTTACTTATAAGTCTTCCTGTATACCTGTGTGCTGGCAAGTGGGTAATAAAGTCTTATAGTGACATGTGATCATGTCACCTGAACTGGAATCCATCTTTAACCTGGTGCTTTTCCATTTAGAAGGAGGGGTGGGAACCCAGAGAGACAAAGGATTCCTATCTTGTGCAAAATATATATAATGGGGGGGAACAGAACAAAGGAGGCTGCAGTCATGAGAAATCCCCTAGCTACCACCTGAGCTGGAACAAGGACTGTACCAGGGAAAGGACTGGGCCCAGACTAGAAGGAGGCTAGTCTGTCAAAGAAGCTTATTGAGGGTGAGATTTACCTGCATTTAGCTTCCTACTATATTAGGCTTACACTTGCATGTTTTATTTTATTTTGTTTGGTAATTTACTTTGTTCTGTCTGTCTTTATTGAAACCACTTAAATCCTACTTTTTGTATTTAATAAAATCACTATTTACTTATTAATTAACCCAGAGTAAGTATTAATACCTGGGTGGGAGGGGGCAAACAGCTTTGCATATCTCTCTATCAGTGTTATAGAAGACAAACAATTTATGAGTTTATCCTGTATAAGCTTTATACAGGGTAAAACGGATTTATTTGGGGTTTGGACCCCACTGGGAGCTGGGTACCTGAGTGCTGGAGACAGGAGCACTTCTTAAGCTATTTTCAGTTAAGTCTGCAGCTTTTGAGGGTCCTGGTTCAGACTTGGATCTGTGTTTGCAGCAGGCAAGCGTGTCTGGCTCAAACAAGGCAAGGTACTGAAGTCCCAAGCTGGCAGGGAAAATGGGCTCAGAGGTAGTCCCAGCACATCAGGTGACAGTCCCAAAGGGGTTTCTATGACCCAGTCCATCACTCACTCACTCACTCATGCCCGTCACCCCAATCGGGGTATGGGCCGCCAACAACAGATCTCCAGAGTCCTCTATCCTGGGCCATTCGTTCTAACTGGTTCCAGGTATAGCCCATTTTTTTGCTATCAGCCTGAAGGTCACGTCGCCAGGTGTTTCTTGGAGAGCATCTTTTCTGCTTGCCTTGGGGGTTCCACCGCAGTGCCTGTCTGGTGATGTTAGTTGGCTGCTGGCATAATGTATGTCCTATCCAACCCCACCTTCTCCTTCTAATTTCTTCCTCTGCTGGGAGTTGACAGGTCCTCTCCAAGAGGTGGATGTTACTGATGGTGTCTGGCCAGCGGATCTGGAGAATCCTTCTGAAGCAGCTATTTATGAAGGTCTGGATCTTCCTGATGGTTGTTTTGGTTGTCCTCCAGGTTTCAGCTCCATACAGTAGGACTGATTTCACATTGGAGTTGAACAGTCAAATTTTTATTGCCAAAGACAGCTCTCTAGAGCTCCAGATGTTCTTGAGCTGTAAGAAGGCTGCTCTTGCCTTACCAATCCTTACTTTGATGTCTGCATCTGTGCCACCCTGCTGGTCGATGATGCTACCTAGGTAGGTGAAGGACTGCACTTCTTCCAGGGGGCTTCCACTCAGTGTGACTGGGTCATTGCTAGTGGAGTTAATCCTAAGGATCTTGGTCTTGTCCTCGTGAATGTTGAGGCCAACCTGTGATGACGTGGCTGCCACTACGTTGGTCTTCTCCTGCATCTGCTGTTTACTGTGCGAAAGGAGTGCAGGGTCATCAGCAAAGTCCAGGTCGTCAAGCTGGGTCCACAACGTCCACTGGATTCTGTTCCTACGCTTGTAGGTGGATGTCTTCATAATCCAATCGATGACAAGAAGAAAGAGAAGTGGTGACAACAAGCATCCTTGTCTGACTCCAGTTTGCACCTGGAAGCTGTTAGTAAGCTGCCCTCCATGGATCACTCTACAGTGTATACTGTCATATGAGTTCTTGATCAGGTTGACCACCTTTGCTGGAATACCATAGTGCCGAAGGAGCTTCTAAAGTGTCCCTCGATCCACGCTATTGAACGCTTTCTCATAGTCAACAAAATTGATGTACAACAAGGAGTTCCACTCTATAGACTGCTCAACTATGATGCGAAGCGTTGCTATCTGGTTCGTGCATGATCTGTTCTGCCGGAAACCTGCCTGTTCATCTCGTACTTGTGGATCGACGGCATCCTTCATTCTCTCTAAGAGAACTTGGTTGAAGACTCTCCCTGGCACTGACAGGAGTGTGATTTCTCTATAATTAGCACAGTTGCTAAGGTCTCCTTTCTTGGGGATTTTGATGAGATATCCCTCTTTCCAGTCTACCGGAATCACTACTTCTTCCCATATCTTCTCAAAGAGGGGGTACAGCATTTCCACTGAAGCATCCAGGTCTGCTTTCAGGGCCTCTGCTGGGATGTCATCAGGTCCAGCCGCCTTCCTATTCTTCATCATGGTGATGGCTTTTCTGGTCTCGTCTCTGGTTGGTTTATCACAATTAATTGGGAGGTCCTTGTTAGCTGAGTTGATATCTGGTGGATTTGGTGGTGCTGGTCTGTTCAGGAGTTCCTCAAAGTGCTCCGCCCATCTGTTCATCTGTTGTTCTATTCCTGTTATAGACTTTCCATGCTTGTCTTTAACAGGACGTTCTGGCTTGCTGAACTTTCCAGATAGTCGCTTGGTAGTATCATACAGCTGTTTCATATTACCGCTGTGTGCTGCCTGCTCCGCTTCTGCTGCCAGTTTATCCACATACTCTCTCTTGTCCTTCCTGATATTCCTCTTCACTGCTCTGTGGGCTTCAGCATACTCTTTTTGAGCTTTGGCCTTTGCTGCTCTAGTCCTGCTGTTGTTAACTGCTGCCTCCTTCTTCTTTCTGGTCTTCTATCTTGATCAAGGTCTCTGCTGTGATCCACTCTTTCTGCTGGTGTTTCTTAATTCCAAGCACTTCCTGGCATACTGACTTAAGTGTCTCTTTCACTTTCTGCCATCTGTTTAGTACACTGTCTTCCTCTTCCTCAGACCGATCCTGTAATACTGAAAACTTATTCTTCAGCCTCAGTCCAAAATCTTCCTTGGTCTTATGGTCCTTCAGAAGGCTGACTTTGTAATTCACTCTTCTGTCTGACATGTCTATCCGGTTCTTTTTCAGCTTCAGCTTCAATCTGGCTACCACTAAGTGATGGTCAGACGCCGTGTCTGCTCCTCTTCTAACTCTAACGTCCTGCAAGGATCTTCTAAACTTCTTGCTAATGCAGACATGATCGATCTGATTTTCTGTCGTGCCTGCTGGTGATACCCAGGTACTCTTGTGGATCTGCTTGTGAGGAAAGATGCTACCTCCTATGACCAGGTTGTTAAGTGCACACAAATCCACAAATCTCTCTCCATTCTCACTTATCTCTCCCAGAGCGTGGGTCCCCATGACTTGTTCATATCCTGTATTGTCAGGTCCAATTTTGGCATTAAAGTCTCCCATAAGGATGATGATGTCTTTGTCTGGGAGAATCTCTAGTATTTTCTGGAGTCTGTTGTAAAAATAATCTTTGTCCTCCTCTTCGCTGTCATTAGTTGGAGCGTAGCACTGAACAACATTCATCTTAATCCTCTTCATTTTAGTTCTGAAGGATGCTGTGATGATCCTGGGACCATGTGCCTCCCAACCAATCAGTGCTCTCTGTGCCTGCTTGGACAACATGAAGCCTACTCCCTGTGTGTGGGGTGCGTCGCTCTCTTCATGTCCTGAATACAGCAACAGCTCTCCTGTCAACAGTCGTCTCTGTCCCGCTCGAGTCCATCTTGTCTCGCTAATGCCTAATAGGGTCAGGTTGTTGCTCCTCATCTCTGCTGCAACCTGCGCCGTCTTTCCTGACTCCTACATGGTCCTCACGTTCCATGTGCCTATGGTAATCCTCCTGGTTGCAAGAAAGGTAATCGGCTTAGTGGCTTCCTCACGGCTTTTACCACCCAGTGTCATGCATCTTCGAATTGAAGACCCTTCTTTTTCCAGGGTAAAAGTCTCTGTTGTCTCTATTGTTGGCGTTTCTGTAGCAGGTTGATTTTTTATGGAGTGGAGTTGCTAGCCCCACACCCAACCCTCCTCCTTTATCCTGGCCCCAAAGGACCTCTCTGGTGGAGTTGACCCAATCCATCACAGTTACATATCTTACAGGTGTCGCCAAAACTGAGAGAAATAAACGTAAAGACAAAGTGAAGGAAAACTACATGTCAGTTATATTGGATGAAAAAAAAATGATGACGAGAGCTGCTATGTACTTAACATTTTACTCTCACCAGTGGTGAAAGATAGTACTGGGAAGGGATCCTCCTATTTTGCTGACACACACTTCATGCAGAAAACAAATCAGAGCACCATGTCTCAAGCAGCCATACAGACTGTGCAAAGTTACAAAATTGCTTACAACAATGTGGTTGTCTTTGACATGGATAATGCTGTGTACATAAAAGAAGTTTACAAAACTGTACTGTCTGGACTGTTTCCCGATAGCATCCATGTAACATGCCTTACTCACATAATCAATCTGGTGAGAGAACGTTTACATAAGCCATTCAAGGATGGCAATGCACTGGTAAAAGTTTTCTCACAAATATTCTATATGGCAGGAAGATGAGGTGTTTAAATTACCTCAGGCAAAACGTTCCCAGTGCAACAATGGCACCAGACGCAGGAGCAACTAAATGGAATAGCTGGTTTGCTGCTGTTCAGTACCATGAAAAGCACTATCAATATTATCCCAGCTTTGTTGAAGAAGAAATGGTGGTGTGCGACAACTCAGCACCACATTTGTTGTGGGAACTTCAAAGAGTGCTGTCATATGAAACCCAATGTGTAATGCTGAAAATTGCATCATGCTTTATCAATGAAATGTGAAAGCCAGTCACTGACCTAAGGGCTACATTTGAAACCCAGGGACCATGTACTCTCTTTGCTTTTTGAGAAAATGGAAGAATTGCTCTTTTCCTTGAGACACATACTCAGTTTTCAGAGGAAACCACTTAAAAGTTTCTCAGGGCTGAAGAGGTCAACAATGTAACAACTGATCAAACCAGCAAGTTGGTACATGTGTTTCTTTTGGCTGTTGACATTTCAGCTGAAACGTTGAATTACATCAGTGATACTGAGGGTGGGCAGCCCGCAATTACATTCCTGAAATGTGTAAGGATTTTCAACCACAAAAGAATTCCTGTGATGTCTCATGTCAAGAAGGATTACACTTCAATTCCTGGCTTCAGTGACATTTCAGAAAAGGAGTTTGCTTTGTATACCAGGAAGGTGGCACCCAATACAATCTGAAGCGCTCTATAGTCAGGGGAAATTGACATAGCCATGTTTTGGTCATGCACAGCTGATCATCTTCCAAATTTGAAAACATTAGCTTTCAAATACACAAATGCTGTAACAAACACAGCTGATGCTGAGTGCAGCAGCTCACTGTATAATCTTGTCCTCTCCAGTTGGAGGTGTTTTCTTTTGGAAGAGAAACTAAAAAAAAGCTGGTGTTCCTTTAGTTGAGGCTTGGAATTTAAAAAGACTTTATGTTAACAAAAAATCCATTGGTTTAGTCTTATTGATGCTTTATTTTATTTTATTTACTGTGCTCCTATTTTGATAAGCATTCTGAGGAAAGAATCCAATATAACTGCACAATAATTTTGTTACACATTGCACAGTACTTGAGATACCAGAAGGATTCAAAGCATTATTTTGTTTAATTGTTTTTTGTTTTGCGCTTGGACTTTGAAAAGATATGAGCATCAAATTTACTGCAGACAAGTAGTCATTTTGCTGAAAACAATAAAAACTCATCTCAATTTAACAAGTCCTTATTTAACAACTTTATCTAGTTTTTAAAATCACACCTGCTCAGTCACTTCTTTTTGTTCAAGAAATCATAAAGCATTACAGTAGATTCTGTGATAAAAATGTGGTGTATGTGCTATATAAATACAAAATACCTGTATATATTTCTAAAGAAGATTCAAATGTTTAAATATATTTATTTTTTCATAATTTTGATTTTTTTTCCCTTGCATAATTCCCTGGAGTGTAAAAGGAGCAGTGAAGGTGCATTCTCCAGGCCTGTCTAGAAAGCCTTCAGAAAAGCAGCCAATCGGAGCACAGCAGGTTCAGATAAAAGGAGCTGCAGGGGCTGAGCAGATCAGTTCCTGGTGAGGACCAGAGAAACAAGGAAGATGCTGCTTGCTGGAGCTCAAGAGAGAACCAGAAGATGGGTTCTGGTGACACTAGCATTCCATGAAGAAGAACTTCAGCACTGAGGTAGAGGTGAAGAGGAATGGCTTACATGGGAAGTGGCCCAGGGAATAGCAGCAGCAACTGAAATTCTGCAGCTGATTAGGCTTAATGTACCAAGTGGGAATTTAGCTTTGGCACACAATACCCTGAGGCTACAGGATCAGTTATTAAAGTAAACATTTGAACTTTGAGGTAACATACCAGTATTTCTACAGCATATAATATAGGCAAACATTTTCCATGTGCTAAATAATTCCTGTCAGTGGGCTATAAGGCATGATTAGCATACCATTTCTTTGCTGATTTCCATTTGTCTCTCAATTACTCCCATGCTAGGAGCTTCATTATCTCCTTGTGGTTTGCAAGACAACTGAAAACATGATTGCTAAGAGACATGCCCAGAAGGGAGCAACATTGCCTCTTCTCTTGCTTGTCAGCCCAAGGTCCTACTGCTGTACCCATGTGTGCCATACTTTTCTGTATGGAATTTAACCCATCCCCCAAAAAACTCTGTGGTTTTCAGTGCCCACCAGTCCTACATCTCTTGGCAATTCTTTAACCTGTGGTGAGTTAGAAAAATAAGCCTTTTCCGGGTCTGTCTGGGCAGATGTTGTTTCAGACAACATGACTATAAAATGTAACAGCTTTGTAATAAATCATTCCTTGAGATTAAGTTTCAAGTCTGCAAATGCTAATGTTTTACAAAAAATGCTTGCAGATCTTATTTCTATTCTGGCTTCACAAGCACCTACCCACGCAGCCAGCGTGAATCTCGTGCTCACACTGAAGCAGTTACAAGTAGTCATCAAGACTACTCATTATCAATGCCCATTGTCTTCACTGGGACTACTTCTGTGAATACAGGCACATATGTGTGAGTAATGATTCATAGTCAGGGCCACAGACTTCTAATCTGAGGAAAGGTATACAATTAAATCAGATACATCCCATCGTTCTTAAATGGGTGGAGAAAGGAAGAGGAAAAATAAAAATTGCCTCTTATTTAGTTGAGGTGAAAAGTAATATTCAAGTTGCAACTTCAAAAGCACCTAGTAGTGAGTTTGGATAAACACCTCAATGTTTTGATGTCTCTAGGATCTGAGAAACCAGGAATTTTTGAATGCTGGTGTAACAGCCTTCATCTTGATCCTTGGCACTTCCAGGAACACAAGTCCAAGTGGGAAACTAAAGGACAGAACAATGGGAAAAAATAGCAGAAAGGAAAACTGAACTTCTGAAACCTAAAATAAGTTTTCTTATTTTACTAAGAAGTTCTTAATTTAATAAGTCAGTTTCCTAAAACAAAAGTTTTCTTTAACCAAGAATTCCATACCAGAAGTCAAAGAGTATATTTGCAACATGAGACAAGGAGTAAAAGATCCACCCTCTTATACTTGATTTTATCCACCCATGCTTTGCAGTTTCACAGTTACTATCTTTACAACTGTAACGGCTAGTTTTCACTGAGAAGATAGGCAACGCTATTCATCTAAACAAACCTTGGGAGAACTATTACTAATACTGGTAAAATTGAAATGTTTGGGATCTCTCTCCCAGTACCTCCCGTCTAAATATTAAAAAGACAACTAGCAACCTTAGATTCATGTCAATAGTCAGATATAAATAAACTCGAAAGATAAGAGGTCTGATTCTATTTGCACTGATATACATTATAAAACATATATAGGTATCAAGTGCAGTAGGTTCCAGTCCCAAATTTTGGGAGATGTGCTGAAAATAATAATGGTCTAAACCTCCATATATACATAGACATCACAAACTAATCTTACTTTAACTTGCATTACAGTGTCCTCAAGTTTCCTGATTTCTCTTTGCTGTTACTATTATGATGTTGATGGGTGCACATCTATAGAATGTTTTGATTTAAGTGACACTTCATCCATCCAAATTGGATCCGAACTACAGAAACAGTACTTAGCTGCCCACAGGCAGTAATGGTTGGCCCTTATGTGGTGCTTTTTATTTCCAGATCTCAGAGCACATTATAAAGGAAGCTAAGCATCATTCTCTCCTATTTTACAAAATAGGAACCTGAGGTAGAGGAATCAAGTGGGTCACCCAAGGTCAAACAGCATGTCGGTGGCAGAGCTATGATTGGAGCTCAGGTCTCTTATCCACTGGAACACATTGCTTCCAAGCACACAGGAAAACAGGTGGGAGTTAGTGTTTGTTGGCAACTGAAACTTACTAAACTACTGAACATAGTTTAGGATTCTATGTTAGTCACCATATACAAAATGTATATCAAACAGATCCTACCTTTTATACCTACAAGCCTTGGTATAATGCTGGAGTGTGTGTATCTACATTTTATAATCTAGCCAGTGTAACTTGGAATGGATACATGTTCCCTGTTTGATAAATACAGTCATTAGAATTAATTAGAGCACTGGCCTAGCACACCTGAGGTCTGGAATGAATCCCCAGGTCTGCCAGTGTTCCTGTAGCCATGTTGGTCCCAAGATAGTAGAGACTAGGGTGACCAGATGTCCTAATTTTATAGGGACAGTCCCGATTTTGGGGTTTTTTTCTTATATAGGCTCCTATTACCACCGTCCCAATTTCACATTTGTTGTCTGGTCACCATAGTAGAGATGCAAGGTGGATGAGGTAATATCTTTTATTGGACCACTTCTGTTGGTGAAAGAGACAAGCTTTTCCAAAACTCTTCTTCCGGCCTTCAAACAACCCCCACAAAGTCACCAAGCCCATCATCAGAAGCAAACACCCCACAAACCAGGACACCAACTTAAAGCATGTACCATAACAACAGATGCAAACAAATCTCTGCTACCATGATGATCAGTAACCCACGCAACACACCTTTCACGAGGCATGGGTCCTGCCTATGCCTAGCACAGCACATATCTCTCATCCAGTGCACTAACTGCCCTAATAACAGTTATGTGCATAAAACCAGATAGTCACTGTGTTCTCGAATCATAGAATATCAGGGTTGGAAGGCACCTCAGGAGGTCATCTTGTCCAACCCCCTGCTCAAAGCAGGACCAATCCCCAGACAGATTTTTACCCCAGTTCCCTAAATGGCCCCCCTCAAGGGCTGAACTCACAACTGTGGGTTTAGCAGGCCAATGCTCAAACCACTGAGCTATCCCTCCCCCCCAACTGAACTGACGCAGAAAAATGATAAAAGACAAACACCGTATCACTGGTGGGCAAATGCTTTTCACAAAGTGATTGCTACAACCTCTCAGATCTCATCCTTCAAGGAAACCTGCACATCTTCTTCCAAACACTAGCCTGGGAGCTTAAATTCATAACTGTGATGGACACTGAAAATCATGGGCTTTGCATTTAATGGCTCGTTACAAAAAGCTGTAACCCAATAACCATCCTTTGCCCTACTTCTGCAGAGGTGTTAACTGCCCACTTCATCTTGAATGGTCTCTTACAACATGTTAACTCCTTACGCTCAACTGTTTCTTCCACTTTGTATTTAGCTGTGACACTCCGAGTACCTTTATGCAAAGCTGAAGAAGAGCTCTGTGTAGCTCAACAGAAGATGGTCCAATAAAAGATATTACCTCACCTACCTTCTTGTGACACCTTAGGACAGTCACATAAAGCCTGATTTAAAAGGCAGCTCAACACCCACAACCATTGCCAGCACCAGTTTAGGGACTTGAGTATTCAGATTTTCAACACATATCAACACGGTAGGGCCTGAGTTATTTTGAAAACTGACACCAAACTCTTAAAAATCTGGTACCAAATGTTGGTGTCTAACACTTGAAAATCTGGTCCTTAGTCTCTGCACTTAGGTTTCTCAGCTGTAAAATGTGGATACTACTATTCCCCCCACCTAGCAGAGGTGTTGAGGATAAATATTGTGACATTCTATACTTTGGGGGAGCACACTAACCCCCATAGTTCTCATTTTCATATAATCGTGATCTCACATATAAAGCATGTCTTGTAATGGAGCAGGGGAGAGGTTATGATCTGCTGAAAGTCATTTCTCTGTCCATATATGTGTATCATTAATGAAGTTATGAGAACGATGTTGTATGACTGTCACTAAAACATGCTGTAATTTGGGGAATCAGCCAGATATTAGCTCCGCAGCGGCAACAGCAAGGGAAGTAACATCCAGATGAGGTTTCAAACAAACCATCAGCAATCATTGTCCAGCAAGGGAGCTACAATTCAATGGGCTTGTCTACACTGGAAATTTACAGCGCTGCAACCTTCTCACTCAGGGGAGTGAAAAAACACCCCCTTGAGTGCAGCAAGTTTCAGCACTGTAAAGTGATAGTACACAAGCACTGGAAGCCACACTCCCAGTGCTGGTAGCTACACCCCTCATGAAGGTGGGTTTTTTAAGAGTGCTGGGAGAGAGCTCTCCCAGTGCTGTGCCACAATCACACAAGGCACAAGGTCACGGCTGCACTTTAGCGTTGCCAGTGTAGACTAGCCCAATGACTCACCTGCAAGAGGCCACACCAGGGGAATTGCTCAACTTTGCCTGGAGACTCAGCAATGCTTGTAGAATACATGCCTGGACTTGTGTCCTACAAGCACATGGACTGAGGGTATAAAACAGAGTGGACATATACTGGGCCTTTTCTCCTGCCCCCACCTACTCTGCAAGCAACTAAGACACTGGGAAGAAGACAAGACTCCAACAGAGGAGATTTGCTCCTTAAACCTGGGCCAACTTGTATATTAAGGACTGCAATACCTGGTGGGGTGAGAAAAACTGCTTCATCTAGATGTTGCCCAGTCTAATAGGGTTCAGAGTTTAGACTGTATGCTTATATTTTATTTTGGTAACTAACTCTTACTTTTTTCCTATTGCTTAATAGCGCTTAAAATCTATCTTTTATAGTCAATAAAATTTATTTAATTTTTAATCTTTACCAGTGAGTTTGTATGAAGTGTGTGGCAAATCTCCTCATGTTACAAAGGCTGGTGTATATCCACTTTCCACTGTTGAAGTGGTGAACCAATTAATAAATCTGCACTGCCCATCTTGAGCAGTGCAAGACGGTGTGTTCCTGAGGTACAGGGCTGGGAGGGATTTCACTCTGGTGCCTTTCTGTGTGTGATTCATGAGTGGCTACCAAGGCTGATTTTCCACTCTGGCACTTTGAGTGCAGAAGGTGGGAGACCCACAAGGATTTTAAAAATAAATACTGGCCGCTCATGTCTTGTATTAAATTCCCAAGGTTACAGCTTTTCTGACCTTGGCTTGGTAAACGCTGCCATCACCCAAATGCAAACCCCTTGGAATCCAGGAAGACGCACATGGGAATTTCTTTCTGTGGGGTACTATCAAGCCCTTTCCCTCACACCCTCCGGGGAAGAGCTGAGAAGAAAACAAAGGAAATCAGCTGTTGCCCCCATCTAATTAAACAACATATGCACAAACCTCTAAGGATATAAAAACCAAAATTGTGTTATTAAAAAAGGTAAATTTTATTAAAAACAAAAAAGAAAATACATCTGGAACTTAAGCTTCTGCTAGATTTTAAAAGAGCAATTTCAAAAACTAAGCACCCAAAATAGCTTTCTTGGGGGTTCAGCTTAAAGGTTACAAGCAAACAAAAGCATCTGGGGTTAGCACAGAGGAGTCCACTAGCTATAAGAAATAAACAGAAATAAACCTAACTGTGTCTTTCTAAACATTTCTGATCTACTTACACATTTGGGGGTTCCAAATAAGTAGTTCTAGGTATGATCTGTGATCATACCTGGCTTAAATCTTCTCATAGCATAACTGCTCCCTGTTCCCCTCTTTCCCAGAGAGTAACAAAGACAAAGGGAAGTTTTTTCCCCATTTTAAAAAGTTCTAGCCTTCCCATTGGCCCTTTTGGTCAGTGGCCCACTCCATTTCCTTTACCTGGGGAACTTTGTTAACCCTTTACAGGTAGAGCAAGCAGAGAACAGCCACCAAGAGGGACTTTATAGGTAACTGGCTGGATGGATGTGCATAAAAGGGAGCTCCCCTCCCCCATTCATTTATCACAGTGGCTCTGGTAGCATTCATGCAACATAGCTGGGTGTAGGGTTTCACATGTGATTGTGCTGAGTGATAACACCACCTGAAGGGGTTTGCTGCTGGTCACTAGCAAGGCATTGTGAGAGACAGCCCAGGCTGGAGAGAGTTAAGGGGGCACAGCGGTCCCACAGTCCCAGGCTGCCAGGGGCAGCTCTAGCTTTTTTGCCGCCCCAAGCACGGCAGTCAGGCAGCCTTCAGCGGCTTGCCTGTGGGAGGTCCCCGGTCCTGCGGATTTGGCAGCTTGCCTGCAGAAGGTCCACCAGTCCCGCAGCTTCAGCGTACCCGCCGCCAAATTGCCACTGAATCTGCAGGACTGGCGGACCTCCCGCAGGCAAGCCGCTGAAGGCTGCTGCCCTTGCAGGGACCAGCAGGGTGCCCCCCCGTGGCTTGCTGCCCCAGGCACGCACTTAGAGAGCTGGTGCCTGGAGCCGCCGCTGCAGGCTGCACCCTGAGGGGGATCATACCACAAATATATCAACAATTAAGGTGCTCAGATACTACAGACATGGGAACCATACAAGTACCCAGACATATTCAAACTACTTTTGGCGATCAAGTATTTCAGAGATTTGTAACACCTGATCAAGAATCCAAGTTTTCCTCTGTGACAGGCATGGGCTATGCATGTATAAAAATCACTTTAATCTTAATGTACACAAATCCAAATGCCAGGTCAGTTTCAATAAGCATGAGTTTTTACAAATTTAGGTACAATGCCAATGTTAGATAGGAGGTCATTAAGCTAAATATTTACTGAACCTGGGATTTTCAGAAGAGACTAAGCAAGTTAGGCATCTGAATCCCATTGGAAATCAAAGGATTTCAGCACCCAGTTAAGGTCTCTTTGAAAATCTCCACTATAGACTGGGAGTCCCCAGCCACTCTCCATTAATCTTGACTTGGGCAATACTGTCCTTCTAAAGTGGCAGAGAAACTTCTGGAGCAGCTTAGATTGGAAAATGTTGATTCTCTAACTCTAACATTTCATTCAATAGTTCCATCAAAAACACCCAGCCCTAGGGAAAAAACCACTTAAAAAATTAGCTTCACAATGAAAATAAGTGGATCACCAGAGCTATTGTTATGTGCTTCCATGCAGTCAGGCTGCTTTCAGCTATCATGCCCGCTAATAGTGCGTGATAGCTGAAAGTGGCTTATTGGTGGGGATGAGGTATTAAAAGCTACCTCCTTGCTGGCATTTTTTTTATTTCCAAAGCAATGTTATTTTTATTGCTTTTTTCACTGGCTAGCATTTTTTTCTTATAGCAGTGCAAGGCAAACATCAAAAAGTTAATTTTGTTGAGAAATAGCTCCCAAAAGTTAAGGGTTGGATAATCTGAATGCAAAACTGCTTCTTGAGCTTGTGACAGGAAGTACAGACACATTCCCTGGCTGGCAGAGAAATAATTAATACCTTTTTCCTTTACCCTGGAAAGGGCCAGGGCAGTCTTGTCTTTACTTCAAAGACATCCAGAAGAAGGTAAGAAATCATTGTGTCAATAATTGCTGTGTAATGTTCTACTCAACTCCAGTAAGGATAGCAGAAACTGGGCCTTAGGCGACAGCATTCAGCTAGCAACACAGTTCAAAAGGGTGAGGTAGTTAAATAGAAAGCAACATTGCTATATGTGCAGAGTAACCTCCCAGAGATGCACATAAAGGAGCAAAGAAGATAACTGAGGCTAACTTAGCAGTAAACTGAGTAGACCTATATGTGAGATCATATGTTGATTTTAATTCTTTGTTACACATCATACTACATATTCAGTTTCAGAATGGCTTACTGTTTATTATTAGTTATTATTATCATAGCCACCTACAAGCCCTATTCATGGACCAGGACCTCATTGTGCTAGGTGCTGTACAAAACACAGAACAAGAGCCCTGTACAGTGTTTTTCCTACAAGTTATTTTCCTAGACTGTCTGGCATGCACAGAGGAGTAGTACACAGTACTACAAGATGCCATACATTTACCTAGGTATGTTAATCTGTACTTCTCTTGGCAGCCCATATTTTATGTGTGAATGTGGCAATTTTTCTTTATGGCTGTGCTTTTAAAACCCTGCTAACTATGCTGAGAACCAAAAAAGTATAAGATAGACTGTGATGGGTTCAGTCACAGAGATCCCCTTGGTACTGTCACCTGATGCGCTAAAATTACCATTTTCCCTGCCAGCTTGGGACTTCCAGAACCCTGTCTTGTTGAACCAGACACAGTAGCCTGTGAAAACACAGATCCAGGGTCTGGTCCATGCCCCCAAAGCTGCAGACTTAACTGAAAACAGCTCAGCAGGTTACCTGTCTCCAGCATCCAGACACCCAATTCCCAACGGGATCCAAACCCCAAATAAATCTGTTTTACGCTGTATAAAGTTTATACAGGGTAAATTCATAAATTGTCCACCCTCTATAACACTGATAGAGAGATATGCACAGCTGTTTGCTCCCCGGGTATTAATCACTTACTCTAGGTTTATTAATGAGCAAAAATTATTTTATTAAGCATAAAAAGTAGGATTTAAATTGTTTCAAGTAACAACAGATAGAACAAAGTAAGTTACCAAGCAAAATAAAACAAAAACACGCAAGAAACTGATTACAGGTAATCTCACCCTCAGAGATGTTCCAATAAGCTTTTTTCACAGACTAGACTCCTTCCTAGTCTGGGCCCAATCCTTTCCCCTGGTACAGTCTTTGTTAGTTCCAGCAGACATCTCAGGTGGTAAGCAGGAGTTATCTCATGACTGGCAACCCCGTTTGTCCTGCTCCACCCCCTTTCATAAGTTTGGCACAAGATGGGAATCTTTTGTCTGTGCTTGTTCCCACCCCACCTCATCAATGGAAAAGTACAAGGATTAAGATGGATTCCAGTATCCTGTGACATGGTCACATGTCTCTGTAAGACCCCTAGTCTCCATTATTCCTGGTTGGCCCACAAGTACACAGGAAGGTTTGCAGGTAAATAAACCATTTACAAGCAGGTTTCAAAGTAGCAGCCATGTTAGTCTGTATCTACAAAAAGAACAGGAGTACTTGTGGCACCTTAGAGACTAACAAATTTACTAGTCAATGGGAGCCATCAAGATTCTCAACCATCATTAATGGCCCACACTTTGCATAATTACAATAGGACCTCAGAGTTATACGTCATATGTCTAGCTTCAGACGCAAGAATGATACATCCATACAAATAGGAGGAATATATTCAGTAGGTTATAACCTTTGTAATGATACCTTACAAGAGACCTTTTGCATAAAGCATATTCCAGTTACGTCATATTAACATTCATAAGCACATTTCCATAAAACATATGGAGTGCAACGTCACACAGACATTAGAGGTATCTGTGGCTAGTCATTAGAACACTGGACTGGGTGTCAGACCTGCCTGGGTTTGAACCATGGCTCTCACACAGAATACTTCCCATTTGACCTTTATGCATGGCGTTTTACATCTGTGCCTCAGGATGCTACTTTTATTTTATTATTTTACAGCTAGGAAAACTAACTGAGATGCATGTTTTGATGCCAGTTTGACCCCTACACTGGTGAAGCACTCTGATCCTTGGAGAGAGAACTCTACAGAACTGTTTTATTTTCCTATACTGAGATGAAGATGACATGGATGTGACTTTGCTAAGCAATGTATATTTGTCCACAGAAAATAAGTAAAGCAATTTTATATTGATTTCCCAGGTGCAGGTCTGTCAGATTTTTATATTTGTATCTGGATATTGGTCAGAGATCAAGAGTTTCAAGGAATGTTAGAAATGAATTCCCTCCTGCTCTGTTTAAGAAGCTACTAAGCGGAGGTAAGAGAGCCTGTTTTTCCCCCCTCTGGGTGGATGAGTAGATGCAGAGATACCATTTTTATTCCTGTGTTGATTAAAATAAGAATTCTGATATGGCCCAGTAATGTTTGCATCTTTTTCACTCAAGTTGATGAGATTTGATAGATTTGCTATGGACAATTTTATTTCTGAAAAATCATATTTACCATGGTGCAGCTCTACAAATTCCCTGAGACAGCGTTGTGCTATGTGTATCTTTCATTAAATTTACTGTATGATGCCTATCTCCTTTCCTAAGATTAGGGCTTTGCCCTACTCTCCTCAACCAAAGATATGACTCCCAAATATGCTATTTTGAAGTGTGCTCAGTGTCAGGTTTTTTCTGGGTCTGGGGAAACTACATATAATAAACATTAAATACATTTAGTCCTTTCTTTTCACAAAGTATCTCCAAACTGTTTGACCTATGGACTTATACATGAGTTCAAATTGTTTCACCAACCTTTTGTGTACCTACTTCATGTGTGTGAGCTATTTCCTTGAATGTGTCCTTGCATTGTATGACCTGAACTACAAAGATATAATTTCTACTATCCGACTGTGTGACTGATTTTCCATTCTTCTGTCTATAAAAGTTGTAAGAACTTAACATGGTGAATGATTGTATGCCTTTGTATGATTTTTATTTTTGACACTTGTATTCTGAAAGATTTTTGTGAACAGAACCAAGGGAATATTCACAGAAAATTTAGAAATCAATACCATCAAAAACATTTGCTTTATTCAAATGAATGTTTGAATAATTTTAAAAAAATATATTTTGTTGCATCTCATGGTACATACTATACTTTCTTGGAGTACAATTTACTCAGCTTTTTGCTTCCTATAATTTTAAGACTTTGCGAGGTGAGTAACACTATATGTATAGTCTTAGCAGGATTCAATTTCTGTTTGTTTTATAATTTCAACAAATATCATCAATAGTTCATCAATGGCTGTTAGCCAACATGGTCAGGGACATAGCCCCATGCTCCAGGTGTCCCTAAACCTCTGGCTGACAGAACTGGGACTGGGCAAGAGGGAATGGATCACTTGCTAACTGTCTTGTTCTGTTTATTTCCTCTGAAACACCTGGCACTGGCTACTATTGTAAGATAAGATACTAAGTTAGATGGATCATTGGTCTGACCCAGTATTGCCATTCTTACATACTTTTAAGCATTTTTATTTATATCTATTTAAATTTTCACAGTTGCAGGAAATTATGGAGATGTCCAACAATATTATTTAAGACAGACATTGAGATTCAAAGTTAAAGATAAAACATGAATTGTCAACATCACACCGCAAATTATACAAAGAAAATAGCCTTAAATCAAACTGTAATAGGCTCTCAAGCAGGATTTTTTTTCTTTGCCTATCTGTAAATTTTGATTGTTAATGAAAATATTTATTCATAGATTTGTTTGTGCAGTGAAAATCAATGTTTATTGAGATTTGCCAGTTAACAATCTATCCATTCCAAGCCTAGCTGTGTAATTTGTAAAACAACAGATTATACTCAAAGGTTGGATAACATAATACTAGGACTGGATACCTACTTAATGTGGCAAAGTTATTCTTCCCATTCTTTATTCAGGCCACATCCAATATGTCTACACGGCAACTAGATATCTGCAGCTGGCCTGTGCCAAGCAACTGCAGGGCTATTTCATTGCTGTGTAGATGTCTGGGCATGGGCTGAAGCCCAGGCTTTAGGACCTTGCAAGGTGGAAGTGTCCCAGAGCTCAGGCTCCAGCTCAACCTTGGAAGTCTACACAGCAATAAAACTGCCCCACAGCCCATGAGGTAACATGGGCCAGCTGTGGGTTTTTCTTTGCTGTATAGACATAGCCATAATGTCCAAATGACCAAATACTCCATCCTATTGAAATACTGAAACTTGCCATTTAAATACCTTTTGATACTATTCCACATCGTATGTCTTTTTTTTTTTTAAGATCTTTAAAATAAGTCCTAATTTTTCTTCCTCTTGTAATAAGGACAGTTTGAAACTAGCTTAAAAATAAAGACATTCTTACACAATCCTTAGACTTTATAGTGTTTCATAAATTAACATGTTACAAAATAGATCAGACTATCGGGACAGAAAAAAGTCTATTTCCTTTTAAAATAATGTATTTATTTTAATTAATTTAACTTTTGACAACTAATTCTTTGTGCAGCCTATAGGTGCAATCAAATACTTTACATAACTGAAGATGGATTGCCCCTAGGTGCTTTGGTACCATGCATTATTTGGGGAAATGATATACCTCAAAATGCACCTCAAAATTCTGCATCATGAAAACATGTCATAGTACTGACCCATTATAATAAACATTTGCTGGGCTTTACATTTATAAGCAGAGTTCATTTATTTTGAAGCACTTGGAGGAGAGGAAGGTGATCAGGAACAGTCAATATGGATTCACCAAGGGCAAATCATGCCTGACCAACCTAATTGCCTTCTATGGTGGAGATAACTGGCTCTGTGGATACGGGGAAAGTGATGAGTGTGCTATACACCTGTACCCCAATATAACGCAACCCGATATAACACGGGTTCGCATACAACACAGTAAAGCTCTGACACGCTGCTCTAAGCAGTGTTAAGGGTGCCGGGCCGGGGCCGAGGGGTTGGATAAGGGGTAAAGGGTCTCGGGACAGTTAGGGGCTCCCCCCCAAGGGACTAGGAGGCAGGAGCTGTGGGGGTAATTTTGGGGGCCCCACAGTCCCAGAATGGCTTGGGGGATTAGCGGGCAGCCAGGAACTGCCTGCTCCACTTCCCTTGCCCCAGCTCCAGCTATGTCGCTTGGGGAGGGGGGTTGAAGGAAGAGATTCCTCCCCCCCCACACTCACTGGCAGCGGCCGGAAGCGGAGCAGCCCAGCCCCAGCCCGCTCTACTCTGCCAGCTCCCAGCAGCGGCGTTCCGCTTCCCGCCACAGGTGAGTACAGGAGGCCTCCTTTCCCCAACCTCCCCGCACTCACCAGCAGCAGGAAGCGGAGCGCCACGGCTGGGAGGTGGCAGAGTGGAGCGGGCTGGGGCCGTGTTGCTCCGCTTCCCGCCGCAGGTGAGTGCGAAGGGCATCCTTTCCCCAACCTCCCTTCACTCACCGACGGTGGGAAGTGGAGCAGCCCAGCCCCAGCCAGCTCCCAGCTGCGGTGCTCCACTTCCTGCCGCAGGTGAGTGCAGGACCTTTCCCCAACCCCCTCGCCCTTCACCCTTCTAGCAACACAACTGGGGCCGGGGCAAGGAAAGCGGAGCAGGATGGGGCTGCATCGCTCTGCTTCCTGCTGCAGGTGAGTGCGGGAGGCATCCTTTCCCCCAACCTCCCCGCATTCACTGGCAGCAGGAAGGGGAGCGCCACGGCTCGGGGGTTGGAGAGTGGAGCGGACTGGGGCCACGTTGCTCTGCTTCCCACTGCTACCAACGAGTGCCTGACAAGGGGCTGGGGGTTGTGGATAGGAGTCAGGGGACAGGGAGGTTTGGTAGGGGTTGGGGTTCTGGGGGTGATTAGACACTGGGGTCTCTGGAGGGAGTGGCCAGGGAACAAGGAACAGGTGGAGCCAAAGCAAGTTTGATATAATGCGGTCTCACCTATAACGCAATGAGATTTGTTCTCTCCCAAGGACCACGTTATATGGGAGTAGAAGTGTACCTTGATGTTAGCAAAGCTTTAGATACGGTCTCCCACAGTATTCTTGCCAGCAAGTTAAAGAACTATGGATTGGATGAATGAACTATAAGATGGATAGAAAGTTGGCTAGATTGTTGGGCTCAACAGGTAGTGATCAACAGCTCGATGTCTAGTTGGCAGCTGTATCAAGCAAAGTGCCCCAGGGGTCAGTCCTGGGGCCGGTTTTGTTCAACATCTTTATTAATGATCCGGATGATGGGATGAATTGTACCCTCAGCAAGTTCACAGATTACACTAAACTGGGGGGAGAGGTAGTTAGGCTGGAGGGCAGGAATAGGGTTCAGAGTGACCTAGAAAAATTGGAGGATTGGGCCAAAAGATATCTGATGAGGTTCAACAAGGACAAGTGCGGAGTTCTGCACTTAGGAAGGAAGAATCCCATGCACTGTTACAGGCTGGGGACTGACTAGCTAAGCAGCAGGAAAGCAGAAATAGACCTTTGGATATCAGTGGATGAGAAGCTGGGTATGAGTCACCAGTGTGCCCTTGTAGCCAAGAAGGCTGCATTAGTAGGAGCATTGCCAGCAGATCGAGGGAAGTGGTTACTCCCCTCTATTCAGCGCTGGTGAGGCCACCCCTGGAGTACTGCATCCAGTTTTGGTCCCCCCACTACAGAAGGGATGTGGACAAATTGGAGAGAGTCCAACGGAGGGCAACGGAAATTATTAGGGGGCTGGGGCACATGACTTATGAGGAGAGACTGAGGGAACTGGACTTATTTAGTCTGCAGAAGAGAAGAGTGGGGCAGGGGGATTTGATAGCAGCCTTCAACTACTTGAAGGCGGATTCCAAAGAGGATGGAGCTAGGCTGTTCTGAGTGGTAGCAGATGACAGAACTAGAAGCAATGGTCTCAAGTTGCAGTGGGGGAGGTCTAGGTTGGATATTAGGAAACACTATTTCACTAGGAGGGTGGTGAAGCACTGGAGTGGGTTTCCTAGGGAGGTGATGGAATCTCCTTTCTTAGAGGTTTTTTTAAGGTCTGGCTTGACAAAGTCCTGGCTGGGATGATTTAGTTGGTGTTGGTCCTGCTTTGAGGGGATTGGACTAGACCTTCTGAGGTCTCTTCCAACCCTAATGTTCTATGATTCATAATCCAGCCTCACCTCACCCTTGGGAGATAAGTAGACTACACTTATTCTACAGATAGAAAAATTCAGGCAAGAAAGAAACCAAGGTCTCAGTTTTCAAGAGTGTCCATTAATTTTGGATGCCTTTTGTTTGGTGTGCCCAGCCTGTCTTGTGTGTGTATTAGAATATAAATTACACAATCATATGGGAGTTGTAGGTACTCAGCACTTAGAAGTCAGTTAGAGTTGGTACTCAGCACCTCAGAGGCTCTAAATATGTTACATTGGACACCCCAACCCAAAAGCTCCCAAAACTAGCAGACAAACAATATTGGAAACTTTCACAAAGTTAAGTAGTTCATCAGTGGCTGGGTCAATAATTCAACACAAAACATGTGACTGCCAGTCTCCTTGCTCTGGAATGAGCCTCTTGCAGAGCAATTGGATAGAAACAAATCAATTTGGGCCCACCACTGAATGTTGTTAAGTGCTGACTGGTCTATGTAAAACCAGTAAACAGTTTATGAATAGCATGACCCAGGCTGTCTTTACTCTAATTGACAAGTTTACTTAATTTAACTTCTATATAAAACCCTCCTGCACTGACTCTTTAGGCTTGCCATTTTGTCTTCAGCATGCTAATTTAAAGCTGCAATCAGCTGTAATTTTTCAACTAGGCTTGATGCTCTGGAGATTTTTATTGATTTTCTGATAAAGAGGGCAGCTCTTTCTGCCTCTTTCAATTAATCATTGCGTTTCGCACCAGATCCTCATATTCATTTTGTCTGTTGTCCTCATGAGTAATAAAACTACTGTCAGAAAGCAGTAACAGCTTAAATAGAAAAAGCCACCTGATTCTCTTCCTGGGCATGGTGCTGCACAGCTAGAAATCACTGTAATTAAAAGAAACACAATTAAATTTAAAGGTATTACTAAAGAACCACAGAATAACATCTGGTAGCCTCATAAGTTCTCATTGCTAGCATAAAACCTTATTCACGTGCTCACCTTCCTTCTCTTCTCATGCTGTCATAAATCGGTAATAGGTGTTTTATGGTATTCTAATAGCATAGTAGTGGCATAACTTAACTCATCACCATGTAATATCCTGATAATCAGTGTGTAGTTACCATCATTTCCAATTAAGTTAACATAGTGTTAGAGTGACATACAGGGCAATGTTTTTCTGAAAGAGCACATACAGTTGCTAGATTAGTGGCCAATATTACTTGGACATAGCAATCCTATTTGAGTTGAAATGAAGACTAGTTCAAACCATTCCTAATGCCAAGGACCTGACATTTTACATCACAGTTTCTTTTAAAAACTTAACTTCCTTTCCCTGTCCGAAGATTCAGCTGTGTGGTTATGCCTATGCTGCTTTTCCCTCTCCTTGTCAACTTCCAATAATTTAGAAGTCAAGAAGATGGGAGTGGGCTAACCTCAGTATTTCTAATTTTCCTTCCTTCCTCCTCACATTCCTTCTAAAAGACCTCACACACACACCACCAACTCCCTGTTTTTAAAAACCCTGCCATTGCTTACAGCCCCTATTGAACCTACATGCATTGAAAACAGAAATCTTTTATGCTGTGAGGTGCATGGTATACTTAGGGGCATAATAACTCAGGCTGCATAGAAACAGGGCCAGGTTAGGCAGCAGCTAGGAATACTGACTCCCCGCTACACACACACATACAGCCAGCTACCTGCATTTCCTCCTACCACCTCTAGAAGGGAAAAGTATGCTGTGTGACTGTGCCTCAGATCCTTGTTACCCACAGAGAAGGTGAAAGGGCTTGGCAGGTTATCTAAAGATCCCTGCTGCTGATTGGATAGATGTGAGGGCTTGCAGAAAAGATTAAGTCTGATATCCATCAATGAATGGTGAGTCCAAGGGGATTTAAAGGGTTTTGGAGAGCAGCTCGGCTACTGTGATCCAAGAACTCTTCAATGCCAACTGGCAAGGGGGTAACAATATTATCCTGACTCTGGTATGTACATTCTGGTTTACCAAACAATGGCATGTGAGGTCTTATGAAAGCTAGGGTCACACTGGTCATAGTCATTGTGAAATGTAGATACAGACACTATGTAAAGAGTCATGTATTATACTGAAAATATGTTCTTAGAGTCTGTATCACATCAGAGGTGGAGAAATGGGTGTGCTGTCTGACAAAATATGTTTATTCACTTGTCTCTTTATTGAAATGTAAATTGCCTGTCTACGCTGAATGCAGATGAAGGATTGTAAGAATTTCAGAAAGGAACTAACAGGGATAGAGACACAGCAGGGCAAGAAAACCTTATATTGAGATACACTTCAAAAGTTTGCTGGACTATATTTGGGGAACATAAACACCCTATCATCTGTCACTTGGGAAGTAAACAGGCAGCGTGTTTACATTCATGAAAATGGGATCACCACCACCAGTGATTGAAACACTGCAGAGGAAAGTTGTGGTGAGATAAACCTCTTTTGATAGGAAGTTAGCCTGTTAAATAAGTCCAACCTCTAGAAAGCATGTTATGATTCTGTTATACATGTAATCACATTTTCTTTCCATTTGCCTTACTCACACTCTCATGACTCTTGAATTTTTGGCAACAAACTTATCCTTGATTTCACTATAGATGTATCTCAGTACTGTGGTATTATACTTGGAGCTGATCCTGTGTTTCATCATTCAAGCTGGCATGCACACTGTTATGTTGGGACACAGATCTGATAATACTGTGAGTGTTTCATAGATATGGGGCTGGACACTACAGGGGAATGCCTCAAAGGGGCTTGGGGACAGGGGTGCACCTGTTAACCTGCAAGGCAGAGTAAGGGCTGGCGTAGCCCAGAGAAGAATGTTGGGGTGACTAACAGTCTGGTGGTGTCAGAGAGACAACACACACTTAAGCACAAGCAAGTCTTCTTCATGCTGGAGGCAAGGGGGGTGATAAGGTGACTCAAACCAAAGAACTGTCACAACTACAAGGAAAAGACCAGATTCAATTTTTTGTATAAATATTTGAACTGAATTCCCGAACAGTCTGAGGTTGACTTCTAAGATAGTAGAATGGAAAGTAACATCCTTTTAAGCAAAAACTTGATTCTGTGAGGATGGACACATCTAGAAATGCCTGGATTATATAGTGATCAAACAGCTTTTGGTTGAAAACTATCCACTTAGTGACTGAACACAAGTGTGGACACTTTCTCCTTTTCTGGAGCCAATACAAAACCACAGTATCTGTTATATTTCTATAATAGCTTCCTACCAAATATTTGAGTGCTTATGTGTAGCCAATTAGTTCATTTTATCATTTGATTGTGTTCCCTATTGTCATGGCAAACTCATATGTTATTGTATATGTAATCAATGTGTGGTGAATAGAGTTAAGTTGTAGATATAGGTATAGATATAAGTTGAATAGTATTGTAGGAGTATAAGATTGACAAGTATTTAGGAGTGAGGCATGTGTATTAAGTCCATAAGTAAAGTAAGGTCATAATGCAGGGCCTGCAGGCTAAAGCCTGAAAGATTTCAGCTTAGTCATACTAGGCCTCAGGCATAAGGAGGCCTGACATAAATAGGTGACCCAGAAATAACCCTGTGCCAATGAAGTTACAGGATTACTGTGAAGAATATGCCAGTAGGTGACGTTCCTGGAAAATGTGCCGTAATGGTCCCGTCTAGACCATAAGACACCTGATTGTCATGTCAGGGCAATTCTGCTCTTTCATGTGTATGTAGATGTTAATGAGTTGCTAATGAGAATAATGAGAACTAAAAGGACAACATATGAAAAGTGAGGCACCCTAAAATTTATGAGGTGTGAAAGTACAGATAAGGAAAAGGAAGTTGGAACCCTCATGCACATGCATAAGTGTTAGGCGTGGTCATAACAGGATAAAAAGGGTTCCTTGGCCTTGGCATGAATAAAGTGGGAAGAACCCCATCAGGGAACATCCCATGGGAAAACCCCAGCAGGAACCACCCTTCTATCAAATGAGTGTCTGTTGAGAAATCCACCAGACGCTACCATCTTTGGGTATGTGTGACATGCTGTACCTCAAAATAGCACCCTGTAACCCCCATATCCATCATTCGTATGTAGTTGTGATATTTCATACAAAGCATGACTGTAAGATACCAAATGAAGGGTCATGATCTTCTGAAACTTATTGTTCTATCAAAATATGTATAGCATTAGCATATATGGAGTTATGAGATTTTGCTGTTTGATTACTATTGAAATACGTTGTGAGTTTGGGAGATGTCCATTGCTAGCTCTCCAGTAACAACAAAGGAGGTGACCTTAAGGCATTAAGTGACCATCACAGGGAATCGTAAAAAGAGATTTACAATTCTGTAAGAGACAGTTGCATAAGCACCACACAAGGAGGATCGCTCAACTCTGTGACACAGCAAGGCCCACCAGGATATGCCTGGGCCAGTATCTTTCCTGAGGCATGAACTGAGAGTATAAAATAAGGTACAGTGGCATCATAAGACCACCTCTTTCCTGCCTCACCCACTCTGAAGGCAACAAGAACAAAGACTTTGACCTGGGGAGATTGGTTCCAGGCTGAGATGAGAATTCAGTCTGTGTATTAAGAACTGCAAGCTGCCTGCAATGTCCAGTGGAATGAGAGAAGCTGTTTGATTCGAATCTTGCTTAGTCTGAAAGTTTAGGATTTAGAATGCATGTTTACTTATTATTTTCTTAGGTAACTTTATGCCTTTTTGCCAGGGCCGCCCAGAGGATTCAGGGGGCCTGGGGCAGGGCCAGGTCTTTGGCAGCAGCCGCCAAAGAATGAAGCAGCGGTGGTACAGCAGCCTAAGTGCAGCCAATTGCGGCTTTTTTTTTCCTTTCCACCACTTGCGGTGCTCTGAGACTTCAGCAGCACTTCCGTGGCGGGTCCTTCACTCGCTCCGAGTCTTTGGCAGCATCCTGTGCTGCAGTTGGAGGTGGAGCTACTAGGAAGGTTTGAAAGCTAGAAGCCTCTGGTAATTGGCTGAGCCTTAACCAGTGGGCGGGGCATTCACTCAGGCCAGGGCTTTATAAAGCTGCGCACAAGCGACCAGGGAGTTTTGCAAGGGAGTTCTCCAGGTGAAGGAGGAGCACATACAGCATCTGTGAGGTAAGTGACTGTCTGCAGTGTTTGTGTTTGGGGGTTACTTGCTGTGTGCTGAGCTTGTGTTTGTCAGTCTGTTTGGTTTGTTTGTTTGAAGGACCGTGTGCTGTAGCTGGCAATTGGAGGTGCAGCTACTAAGAAGGTTTGAAAGCTAGAAGCCTCTGGTAATTGGCTGAGCCTTAACCAGTGGGCGGGGCATTCACTCAGGCCAGGGCTTTATAAAGCTGCACACAAGTGACCAGGGAGCTTAGCGAACAGGAGCTGCTAACAGGGAGTTTTGCAAGGGAGTTTGGAAGGGGAGTAGGAAGGGAGGGGGGGTCCCTTATCGGTCTCATCTGTGACCCATTGGTCCCCTGAACCTATAAACTGAGCCACATCCAAAACCTTTCTGTTTACAGCAGAGCAGAGCGGACAGGGAGCTGTAGACGGGAATTTGAGAGAGTTTGACAGGGAGGCTTACAATGGTGAGGAGGACCCACAACACCTGTGCCAGCACTGCTTCTGTCTCCTCCACCTGCGCCTGTAGCCAGACAGAGCACCAAAGCATGGATGCTTTTACCCAAATTCTGGTGTGGGCTTGCAAAGACTGTAATTTGCAATTTCCACTTACTGATATCCAGGCTGGGGGTGGCATCCAATGTGAAAGGTGCCTACTGGTGGAATCTCTCAGGCAGCAGGTGGGAGAGCTACAGGAGGAGGTGGCTAGGCTGAGGAACATCCATATCCATGAGCAATTCCTGGACAGTATCCATGTGGAGACAGCTTACGGTGCTGTCCCAGTTGACAGGACTACCGACACACCAGTGGAGGAGGAGATGCCTCAGGGTGTGTCTGACACACCAGTGGAGGAGGAGGCTCAGGGTGGACACAGCCAGCTGGTTACTTCTAGCAGCAGGCAGTGCTACACCGCTGCTGTGAACCCTCCTGCTGTGGTAAAAGATAACCGTTCTTCTCTCCTGTACCAAGAAGAGCATGAATCACCCCCAACAGTTAAGGAGGCGAAGCCTCGTACCCCTAAGGCTGGGAGGTCTGCTGCCACCACTGATAAGAAACGTAGGGTAGTGGTGGTTGGAGACTCTCTGCTGAGGGGGATGGAGACACCCATCTGTCGCCCTGACCGTTCATCCCGGGAGGTATGCTGCCTGCCAGGGGCCCGTATCCGAGATGTTAGAGGCATTGTTGAGGATTATCCTGCCTTCTGACTACTACCCCATGCTACTCATCCATGTGGGCACAAATGATACTGCGAGGTGTGACACTGAGCAGATCAAGAGTGACTACAGGGCTCTGGGAGTACGGGTTAAGGAGTTTGGAGCACAGGTGGTATTCTCTTCGATTCTTTCTGTTGAAGGTAGGGGTCCGGGCAGAGACAGATGCATCGTGGAGGTGAATGCCTGGCTGCGAAGATGGTGTCGCCAGGAGGGCTTTGGCTTCCTCGACCACGGGATGCTATTCGAGGAAGGACTGCTAGGAACAGATGGCGTTCACCTTTCGAAGAGGGGAAAGGCCTTATTTGCGCACAGACTGGCTAACCTAGTAAGGAGGGCTTTAAACTAGGTTCGACGGGGACAGGTGAGCAAAGCCCACAGGTAAGTGGGGAACAAGACCTGGGAGATGGGTTGGAAACAGGAGGGAGCATGGGCTATAATGGTAGAGAGGAAGGAGGGTCAGGGCAAGGCTGGGAGGCAAGATCAAACCAGTATCTTAGATGCCTACATACAAATGCAAGAAGTATGGGTAATAAGCAGGAAGAACTGGAAGTGCTAATAAATAAATACAACTATGACGACATTATTGGCATTACTGAAACTTGGTGGGATAATACACACGACTGGAATGTTGGTGTGGATGGGTATAGTTTGCTCAGGAAGGATAGACAGGGAAAAAAGGGAGGAAATGTTGCCTTATATATTAAAAATGTACACACTTGGACTGAGGTGGAGATGGACATAGGAGACGGAAGTGTGGAGAGTCTCTGGGTTAGGCTAAAAGGGGTAAAAAACACAGGTGATGTTGTGCTGGGAGTCTACTACAGGCCACCTAATCAGGTGGAAGAGGTGGATGAGGCTTTTTTCAAACAACTAACAAAATCATCCAAAGACCAAGATTTGGTGGTGATGGGGGACTTCAACTATCCAGATATATGTTGGGAAAATAACACCGTGGGGCACAGACTATCCAATAAGTTCCTGGACTGCATTGCAGACAACTTTTTATTTCAGAAAGTTGAAAAAGCTACTAGGGGGGAAGCTTTTCTAGACTTGATTTTAACAAATAGGGAGGAACTTGTTGAGAATTTGAAAGTAGAAGGAAGCTTGGGTGAAAGTGATCATGAAATCATAGAATTTGCAATTCTAAGGAAGGGTAGAAGGGAGTACAGCAGAATAGAGACAATGGATTTCAGGAAGGCGGATTTTGGTAAGCTCAGAGAGCTGATAGGTAAGGTCCCATGGGAATTAAGACTGAGGGGAAAAACAACTGAGGAAAGTTGGCAGTTTTTCAAAGGGACACTATTAAGGGTCCAAAAGCAAGTTATTCCGATGGTTAGGAAAGATAGAAAATGTGGCAAAAGACCACCTTGGCTTACCCTTGAGATCTTGCGTGACCTACAAAATAAAAAGGCGTCATATAAAAAATGGAAACTAGGTCAGATCACGAAGGATGAATATAGGCAAATAACACAGGAATGCAGAGGCAAGATTAGAAAAGCAAAGGCACAAAATGAACTCAAACTAGCTATGGGAATAAAGGGAAACAAGAAGACTTTTTATCAATACATTAGAAGCAAGAGGAAGACCAAGGACAGGGTAGGCCCACTGCTCAATGAGGAGGGGGAAACAGTAACGGGAGACTTGGAAATGGCAGAGATGCTTAATGACTTCTTTGTTTCAGTCTTCACTGAGAAGTCCGAAGGAATGTCTAGTATAGTGAATGTTTACGGGAAGAGGGAAGGTTTAGAAGAGAAAATAAGAAAAGAGCAAGTAAAACATCACTTAGAAAAGTTAGATGCCTGCAAGTCACCAGGGCCTGATGAAATGCATCCTAGAATACTCAAGGAGTTAATAGAAGAGGTATCTGAGCCTCTAGCTATTATCTTTGGGAAATCATGGGAGACGGGGGAGATTCCAGAAGACTGGAAGGGGGCAAATATAGTGCCCATCTATAAAAAGGGAAATAAAAACAACCCAGGAAACTACAGACCAGTTAGTTTAACTTCTGTGTCAGGGAAGATAATGGAGCAGGTAATCAAAGAAATCATCTGCAAACACTTGGAAGGTGGTAAGGTGATAGGGAATAGCCAGCATGGATTTGTAAAGAACAAATCGTGTCAAACTAATCTGATAGCGTTCTTTGATAGGATAATGAGCCTTGTGGATAAGGGAGAAGCAGTGGATGTGATATACCTAGACTTTAGTAAGGCATTTGATACAGTCTCACATGATATTCTTATAGATAAACTAGGAAAGTACAATTTAGATGGGGCTACTATAAGGTGGGTGCATAACTGGCTGGATAACCGTACTCAGAGAGTAGTTGTTAATGGCTCCCAATCCTGCTGGAAAGGTATAACAAGTGGGGTTCCGCAGGGGTCTGTTTTGGGACCAGCTCTGTTCAATATCTTCATCAACGATTTAGATGTTGGCATAGAAAGTACGCTTATTAAGTTTGCGGACGATACCAAACTGGGAGGGATTGCAACTGCTTTGGAGGACAGGGTCAAAATTCAAAATGATCTGGACAAATTGGAGAAATGGTCTGAGGTAAACAGGATGAAGTTCAATAAAGATAAATGCAAAGTGCTCCACCTAGGAAGGAACAATCAGTTTCACACATACAGAATGGGAAGAGAATGTCTAGGAAGGAGTATGGCAGAAAGATCTAGGGGTCATAGTAGACCACAAGCTTAGTATGAGTCAACAGTGTGATACTGTTGCAAAAAAAGCAAACATGATTCTGGGATGCATTAACAGGTGTGTTGTAAACAAGACACGAGAAATCATTCTTCCGCTTTACTCTGCGCTGGTTAGGCCTCAACTGGAGTATTGTGTCCAGTTCTGGGCACCGCATTTCAAGAAAGATGTGGAGAAACTGGAGAGGGTCCAGAGAAGAGCAACAAGAATGATTAAAGGTCTTGAGAACATGACCTATGAAGGAAGGCTGAAGGAATTGGGTTTGTTTAGTTTGGAAAAGAGAAGACTGAGAGGGGACATGATAGCAGTTTTCAGGTATCTAAAAGGGTGTCATCAGGAGGAGGGAGAAAACTTGTTCACCTTAGCCTCCAATGATAGAACAAGAAGCAATGGGCTTAAACTGCAGCAAGGGAGATTTAGGTTGGACATTAGGAAAAAGTTCCTAACTGTCAGGGTAGTTAAACACTGGAATAGATTGCCTAGGGAAGTTGTGGAATCTCCATCTCTGGAGATATTTAAGAGTAGGTTAGATAAATGTCTATTAGGGATGGTCTAGACAGTATTTGGTCCTGCCATGAGGGCAGGGGACTGGACTCTATGACCTCTCGAGGTCCCTTCCAGTCCTAGAGTCTATGAAAGACCTGCCGCCGAAGACTGGGAGCGAGTGAAGAGCCTGCCGCTGAAGTGCCACCAAAAACCCGGAGCGGCTTGCAGGGCCCCTGTGAGGCCCAGTGCCTGGGGCAAATTACCCCATTTCCCCGCCCCTTCTGGGTGGCCCTGCCTTTTGCCTACCACTTATAATCACTTAAAATCTATCTTTCTGTAGTTAATAAACTTGTTTTAATGTTTTATCCTTACCAAAAAAATGCAGATTCAGAGACTGAAATTTTGCAAATTTATGTTCATTTTACCTAATTGTTTCATTAAAAATTCCCAAAAGATTCTCAAATAATCTAAATGTTTTATTTGATTTTGAAAATATGGAAATATTGTAATTTTTTGGTTAGAAACAACTTTCAAAATGTCCTTTAATTTTTTAAAAATTAAAAAACATTTTTAAATTCTCAAAATGAAAATGTTTAATTTCAGCTCAAACAAAACATTTTGCTTGACCCACAACTTTCTTTTATAATGCCAAAAGCCCCATTATTCATTCAGCTCTACCAGAGAGTTAGAGAATCTGGCCCTGTGGTAATGTTGTTTACTTATAATGAACTGACTGTCATACCTGTAGGCTATGCAGACACTTGGCACCCACTCTGTCACCAGAAATATCTGCCATATGGTCTAGCAATGAAGAATTATTTTACACAGATGGCAGTCAAAAAGATACTTGAGAACAGATCCATTGCTGCTGTATAAAGGTTCTAAAAGAAAGGTTATATTCCATATAAGAGACCTTCTGAATGAAATCAGTTGGGAAACAATGATAGAGGAAGTGATACATTTCTCATGTTAATGACTGTATTACTCATGTGGAAAAGTTTATTTTTCAGGAAGACCTAAATAATCATAGGCTCTTATGCTAATCATTGGGTCACAGAATAAAAATATGCTATACACAAGGGTATTTCAGCCCCCTCCCACCTCCACTTCGCTCAGCTTCCATGTGCAGAGAGGAGCCTGCATTATTAGATCCTGGCTTAAGTATGGCACATGAAGGCAGTACAGAGCATTCCCAACTCACACCCGGTTCAGTGGCAGCTGCTCAATGCTCAGCACCTATGAAAAATCAGGCCACTTAAATAAGTACCTCACTTTATGTTGTCAGGTTTGAAGGGGTTGGTCTTCATTTTAACTGTATAAAAGTTGCATATGGATTTGATAATTCATTTTGTACAACTCTCAAACAATAAACCAAAACAGAGTGAGTAGCTAAGAATATTTTGAGCAAATCAAGTGATTTTTTAAAAATAAATTAATATTAAGGCTAGACCTTTGTGGATGGTAGTAATGCTCCATTTCAAGTAAAGTTTCTTTGAATAAAACTTGCATCATATGGGAGCTGGCTTATTGATTTAGTGACTGGTCTCAGGTTGAGCATGAAGCCAGAATTTGAGTCCTCTTACCTGACCTAAGCTTGCTACTAGCCTTTTCACAGGCACCGGTCAGTTCTGAGGAAGGAACTGCTCAACTTGATTCCAAACCAATCCTTCTGGCCAGTTAACATTCGATAGTCTTCAGGAAAGTGTATGTTCAGGTTTCCCGGGCCAGGAGGCTGGTATATAGGCCAAAAAACTGAAAGTGCTCTAATGTCATTAGAGATTCCTCACAGAGCACAGTATTGTGGCGTATTCAGTTTAATACAGTAAGCACATAGTAAAATTGGAATTTTGTTCATATGTACTTCTACTTAATGTGCCAAGTGCAACAGCTAAGATTTACCTTCAGGGATTCCCCCAATGTGCCAGATACTTCATTATGTACCACGGATTTTAGTCAAACTTTAGATCATCAGTAGAATGCTGCTGCATGTTGCCAAGACATAGCAGGTGACAAGCAAGTGGACAATATGATCTCTTTCCTCATTTTTCCTTAGTTAATCAAATGGCAATCAACTGCAGATGTTAGATCACCTTGACTGAGTTGTCCATCAGCTCTCACAGAGAGAGCACTAATGATAACACATCATTCGTGTTGTTCTAGCCAGACCTTCAGCTACCTGCTGGCCAGGCTGCAAGTAGCACTGGACACCCAACTGGCATAGCGCACTGCAACCCAAAACGCCTGAGCTATCCTCCAGCCTGAGCCTCCCAAGTACCTGGGATTACAGATGCATGCCATCACACCTGAAAGATTTCAGATACCAATTTAAAATATGTAACAAGTGTACCCTTGTGTTTCTAAAAATGTGTTTGTTGAAGGCAGTCCTAGGGAACTCAGTAATGTACTATCTGCTACAGTGCTGGTCATCATAGTCAGGTCACTTGCTCTATTTAATTTTTACTAGGGCTGTCAAGTGATTAAAAAAACTAACTGTGATTAAAAAAATTAATCACGATTAATTGCGCTGTTAAAGAATAACAACATAGCATTTATTTTAATACTTTGGGTGTTTTCCACATTTTCAAATATATTGATTTCAATTTCAACACAGAATACAAAGTGTACAGTGCTTACTTTATCTTTATTTTTATTATAAATATTTGCACTGTAAAAATAAAAGAAATAGTATTTTCGATTCACTTAATACAAGAACTGTAGTGTAATCTCTTTATTATGGAAGTTGAATTTACAAAATGTAGAATTATGCACAAAAAGCTGCATTCGAAAAGAAAACAATGTCAAACTTAAGAGCCTACAAGTCCACTCAGTCCTACTTCTTCTTCAGCTAATCACTCGGACAAACAAGTTTGTTTACATGTGCAAGACACAATGCTGCTTCTTGTTTACAATGTCACTTGAAAGTGAGAACAGGCATTCGCATGGCACTGTTTTAGCCAGCATTGCAAGATATTTACATGCCAAATGTGCTAAAAATTCATATGTCCCTTCATGCTTCAACCACCATTCCAAAGGACATGTGTCCATGCTGCTAGTGGGTTCTGCTCAGTAATGATCCAAAGCAGTGCAGACAGCTGCATGTTCATTTTCATCTTCATCATCTGAGTTAGATGCCACCAGCAGAAAGTTGATTTTCTTTTTTGGTGGTTCGGTTCTGTAGTTTCTGCATTGGAGTGTTGCTCTTTTAAGACATCTGAAAGCATGCTCCACACCTCATCCCTCTCAGATTTTGGAAGACACTTCAAATTCTTAAGCCTTGGGTCGAGTGCTGAAACTATCTTTAGAAATATCACATTGGTATCTTCTTTGCATTTTGTCAAATCTGCAGTGAAAGTGTTCTTAAAACAACCAAATGCTGTGTCATCATCTGAAACTGCTATAACATGAAATATATAGCAGAATGCAGGTAAAACACAGAGCAAGAGACATACAATTCTCCCCTAAGGAGTTCAGTCACAAATTTAATTAATACATCATTTTTTAACTAGTGTCATCAGCATGGAAGCATGTCCTCCAAGACAGTGGCAGAAGCATGAAGGGGCATACAAATGTTTAGCATATCTGTCATGTAAATACTTTGCAATGTCAGCTACAAAAGTGCCATGGGAATGTCTGTTTCCACTTTCAAGTGGCATTGTAAATAAGAAGAGGGCAGCAGTTTCTCCCATAAATGTAAACAAACTTGTCTCTTTTAGTGACTGGCTGAACAATAAGTAGGACTGAGTGGATTTGTAGGCTCTAAAGTTTTACATTGTTTTGTTTTTAAGTGCAGTTATTTAATTAAAAAAACCTACATTTGTAAGTTGCACTATCTTAATAAAGAGATTGCACTATAGTACTTGTATGAAGTGAATTGAAAAATACTATTTCTTTTGTTTATCATTTTTACAGTGTTATTTTTACACATTATTCAAATTTTCTTTCTGTAAAGGGAAAAATCCAAGACATAATCCACTCAAAATGTACTTACTGTGTGGCAAAGTACCTGCCTCACCTCTGCTAGCTCAGTCCTTCTTAGCCTTGGAGACACAGGCTTGGGCAAAGCAAAAGCCCCCTTCACAGTTGCTCAGGGTCTGGCTGATCCCTTCTCAGTCAGGCCCTTGCTCTGTTTTCCTCTCCTTCTGGGGAGAGTGCAATCTGCCTTGCAAGAAGTTTCAGAGTTCAGCTGCCCCTACTCACTGACAGCTACTCTACTTCTCTCCTCCCCCCATGCTTCCCTGCCAGGGAGGGTTTAAAAAGGTCTCCAGCCATTGGGGCCAGCTGAAACTAATTAGCTCCCTGGTAACCCCTGTTCCAGCTGAACCTTATTCCTCCATGGTTAAGCCTTCTGGGACTAATTACTACCCCTCTTCTGGTAGCTGTGTCCTGAGTTTGCCACAACTGATATGGACCAAATACGGTTGTTCCTTGCAAAGCTAATACCCACTAAGGGTGATAGAAATATTGCCCAAGGACATGATCATATTCACACTGATTTCAATAGGAATTTTGTTATTGACATCAGTGGAAGCACAATGAAGCCCTAAATCAGGGCTGCAGAATTTGGTGCTGTATTTTTCCACCTCTACACTATCAGGAATAAAGCAGCATAACTATGGTGTCATAGCTATGCCATCATAATCCTGTAGTGTAGATGCAGCCTACAGTGACAGAAGGGAATTTTATGTCACTGTAGGAACTCCTTCCCAAATCATGGTGCCTAGGTTAACAGAAACATTCTTTCATTGAGCTATCTGCATCTGCAACAGGGATTTGGTCAGCATAGCTACGGTGCTCGGGGGATAGTTTTTTACACCATTGAGTAATGTAGCTAAACAAACATAAATTTTAAGTGTAAATCACGCCATTCACATTTTAAAAAGATAGTGTGTGACACTGCAGATAGCCTTTATAATGCTACTGATATGTCTGATTCAATATTGCCAACCCTCATGCATTCAAAAACCCTGACAATGGTGTTGCTCCATTCCTAGGGGAAAATGGTAGAATTATCTATAATAATGCAGAAAAGACAGAAGTGTCCAACAAATATTTCTGTTCTGTATTTAGGGAAACACACAATATGCTATCCTCATATGGTGGTGAAAACTCTTTCCATTCCACTAGGAGGTAGCTCTTTTCAAAACTCTTGGATGCAAGTTATCTGGAACTGCTAATTTTAAAATGTCTAAGTTTAGTAGCTGATGTTTAAAATTCTCCAGAAATACTAGTGGAATGGAAAGAAGTTACCACCACCATCTGGTGACACATCATCATCTGATGGGGGCTTTGTTACCCCTCACCACCACTACCAACTACAGAACAGAAATATTTGTTGGACACTTCTGCTTTTTCTGCATTTTTATTCATAATTCTACCATTTCCATCTAGTAATGGACAAATACCATTGTCAGGATTCTTTTAGTTCCCATTATATTTTAAAAACTCCTTATTGTCCTTCCTTGCTGGTCATAGAAGTCTCCTTGTATCTCTTAGCTTCCCTTATCAGTTTTCTACAATTCCTAACTTCTGATTCATATTCATCACTGTCAAATTCCCCTTTCTTCCACGTATTGTAATTTTTTTTTTTACAGGTGCCTTCACTTCTCTCTAAACCAGGTTTGTTTTTTTTAACCAGGAAAACCTTATACCTCAGCTGAGAGATTGTGGCTTTTTAGGCATCTAGTAAGGTGTTCTTAAATGATTCCCAATTATTATTCACATTTTTCTAACTAAATTCTTCCTTCCAGCTCATTTGGCTCATCATTGTTTTCAGCTTTCTGAAACTGGCCCTATTAAAGCACTAAGAGTGTGTGTGTGTGTGTATAACCAATCTGACTTCATTCCGCTTGCCCATTATAAAAATGTGATCAACTCATGATCACTTGTACCTAAGCTACCATTAATTTTTAGTTCTGTGATCTGATCAGTTCCTCTCAATCTGTCAGGACAAGGTCTAATATAGAAGGCCACACTTTTTGAGTTAGCAAATTGTCCTCTATGTTTATAAATTCCAAAGATATATTTTACAGGCAACATGAGACCTCTAGCATATGTCACTCAAACTGAAGTCCCCCCCATGATCAAAAAAATGTTTTCCCTACACATTACGAATAGGTGTGTAAGCAGGTGGTCATCTTGTTTGCTAGTGTGATTTGGTGGCCTGTACAAGACACTAGGGAGTACCCCACCTTGTGCTTTATGTGTTAGGACATTGATTCATAAGCATTCAAGATCATTTTCTTCCAAGTTATCAGTGACTCGGAAAGAAGGTAATCCATTTTTGATGGGGTCCAGTGGAATTGAGAGCATAATTAAGCCAAGACATTAGCAGTCTCTACTCCCATTAGAGCTACTCTCTACACAAACCAAATGCTTGCCCGGTGGTGTCCATCATTCTGTAACTCATTAGTGTGATATTGCCAGTTACCCTTACAGTATGTATCAGCAGAAGCATATTGCAATAATGCCGCTGTAATTAAAAAAAAATGTGTTCTTCATGGAACTGACAAATCCATGTAGAATAAAGTTTGATTGACAGCTCAGCAGCTGTAGTAAGTGGATTCCATCCATGCATAGCAGGGTCTTAGACTAAGAGCTGAATAACAGTATAAAATCCACATATAACATAGCATGAGTTACTGTATATCATTATAGGGTTATCATATGAATGAAATGCTTTTATACCATGATACAAGGGAAGATGCAAATTTGGGAAGATTGAAAAACTGTTCAAATATGAGGTAAATCAAGTCAGAAGCAATCATTTGAATACATGGAAATTGAACTTTGTATCACTACAGTAAGAGACAGACAGAGTCCTACAACACTGTCTCCCAGCCCATGCTCAGAGAGAGAAATTTGGCACACACAGGCTTTCATGTAACACCAACAGGTATGAACGTTCTCTTTCAGGAATATAGTCCAAAAAATGTTACACTAGTCAAAACAAATCTTGTTTGTGTTTTTATAGAAACTATTTCCTGAGTTCTTCTGGGCTTAAAAGCATTCTCACCAATTTTTCACTGTAACCCCCGATCGTTAGAGACATGTGTTCTGGGCACCATTTGCGCAGGAAGTCAGAATAGAAATTCCATCACTATAATTCCTGAATGGCCAGACAGTAATAAAAAGCAAATCCTCCCTTCAAGACTGAACACGCTCCTTTGCAGAATTCCCAGTCCATGACAGTGAGGGTTACTAGAGGGATGGGGGCATGGAATGGAAGGCTAAACTATATTATACTATTCAGTCACTAGGGGGTGCTGTGTGCATCATATGTTCCTTAACCTCACAATAGCCATTCCTGGCAGTGCATTAAATGATCTGTTGTAGACATCTCTGCTGTATCTCTCTGGGAAAGAAACTCTGTAGCGAGTCCATAACTGATACTGAAGCCTGACCTGCTAGCTGTAGGCCTGTGGCCTACTGTGTACAACGTGTATATGAAGGGGCCATGTAAGTGATAAAGTAGAGAAACACTCCATTTCTTAGGCAGAATGTCTCCATTAAAAACTTTAATGGTTTTTCGTGCATGGGTTGCACAAAGCCAAGTTATTTTTACAATCTTTTTGGAAGTTCCTGATAATAACACTCAAAATGAATTATAATAACTTGTATATTTGGCTTTGCTTATCTTGCCTGACATCAAGTCATATGGCCATGCCTCAGTTTCCCCTCACCTCAGTTACTTGGCTGCTTTGCCGAGTTGGCCCTCCAACTAAATCAGGAGTCTACTCTTCTGAAGCCAACAAAAGTCTTCAACCAAATCCACTCAAGCAAATCAACAAAGTGAAATCCAAATAATCCGCTCAGTATCTTACTCAGTAATACTCACAGCCCTGTGCTTGGGCCTGTCTCTTCTCCCCTCCTGTCTCTTTCTTAGCTACAGTTTCCTCTTTAATATAGAATCATAGAATATCAGGGTTGGAAGGGACCTCAGGAGGTCATCTAGTCCAACCCCCTGCTCAAAGCAGAACCAATTTCCAACTAAAGCATCCCAGCCAGGGCTTTGTCAAGCCTGACCTTAAAAACCTCTAAGGAAGGAGATTCCACCACCTCCCTAGGTAACCCATTCCAGTGCTTCACCACTCTCTGAGTGAAAAAGCTTTTCCTAATATCCAACCTAAACCTCCCTCACTGCAACTTGAAACCATTACTCCTTGTTCTGTCATCGGGTACCACTGAGAACAGTCTAGATCCATCCTCTTTGGAACCTCCTTTCAGGTAGTTGAAGCAGCTATCAAATCCCCCCTCATCCTTCTCTTCTGCAGACTAAACAATCCCAGTTCCCTCAGCCTCTCCTCATAAGTCATGTGCTCCAGCCCCTAATCATTTTTGTTGCCCTCCGCTGGACTCTTTCCAAGTTTTCCACATTTTTGTTGTAGTGCGGGGCCCAAAACTGGACACAGTACTCCAGATGAGGCCTCACCAATGTCGAATAGAGAGGAATGATCACATCCCTCGATCTGCTGGCAATGCCCCTACTTATACAGCCCAAAATGCCATTAGCCTTCTTGGCAACAAGGGCACATTGTTGACTCATATCCAGCTTCTCGTCCACTGTAACCCCAGGTCCTTTTCTGCAGAACTGCTTCCTAGCCATTCGGTCCCTAGTCTGTAACAGTGAATGGGATTCTTCTGTCCTAAGTGCATGACTCTGCACTTGTCCTTGTTGAACCTCATCAGGTTTCTTTTGGCCCAGTCCTCTAATTTGTCTAGGTCCCTCTGTATCCTATCACTATGCTCCAGCGTATCTACCACTCCTCCAAGTTTAGTGTCATCTGCAAACTTGCTGAGAGTGCAATCCACGCCATCCTCCAGATCGTTAATGAAGATATTGAACAAAACCGGCCCCAGGACTGATCCTTGGGGCACTCCACTTGAAACTGGCTGCCAACTAGACATGGAGCCATTGATCACTACCCTTTGAGCCCAACAATCTAGCTAGCTTTCTATCTACCTTATAGTCCAATCATCCAGCCCATACTTCTTTAACTTGCTGGAAAGAAAACCTCTGTCCCTAGGTCATCTGGATTTCTGCCTCTCCTCTACGCCAGAGGGAACCTACCCCTTTCTATTCCAGGCTCTGGTCCAGGGATCCTAACTCAAAACTCCTGTCTCTGTTTTCCTCAACTCCCAAGTCACTTCCTGTACTGTCTGCAGTCCCTGAGGGTCTCATTGTTCTAAGTCACAGCCAACTGTTACAGCCTGACCCTTTCAGAGGACCAGAAATATTTAAAGGGCCTGAAAGAGGAGCAAGGACAGGGTGGTGGTGGATACAGGCTTAGAGCAGCAGCCTACTCTGACATCTTGGTTTAAAAATCAACAAGTATTTGAACACCAAGAAAAGAGAGTAATTGTTTAGGGCAATTGAAAGGCATGCATACTTTAATATATTAGTCATTAATGCATTAATGTATTTGCTTCATGAACTTAATAAAGACCTCAGGAACATTTAAGGCAGATTTAGGTTCTGATTCGCATCTGTTTGGTTGCTAGTGTCTCCAGAGACAACAAATACAGGTCTGTGTGAAAGTAGAATGAATTATATTGTGAAAATAGAAAGGATTAAAGAAATGCTTTCTGTACCTTTAAGCAAAATTGTTGGAATGCTGCAATCCAGGTGTCAGGAATACAGACATTAACATAGAACAATTGCACCGTTTAAGGGCAACTGGTGAAGTATTAGCCTTAGATCGATAAGAGTTAGTAAGGAAGTAGGATATGCATGCTGTGCCCCAGGTGAATTTTACTGTTTTGCTTTCTTTGTCTCCTTGTCTAATTCCTGCTCTTTGATCTGTATAAATAAAATAGTTTGTGTCTTGCATGGTGCTCACATTATCTGGATGTTATTAGCAGAGCGCTGTGCTAATAAAACAGAGTGGTCTGATAAACTGTGAGTCCTGAGTCTAACTTTGACATCTGTTATTACTTTATAATGACCCAAGACAGCCACTAACCTTGTAGATTTCCCCCCCAGTAATGACCCCACCCTACATCAGCACCTGTCAGCTGAACTAGCTGGACACAGAGTGGATGTTGTACCTTCTCGAAGCATGGTATTGCTGTTGTACTTTTATTGCACACTCTGGGGCTCCATTAGAGATAGTACACATTGGCACAACCTTCAATTAGAGTCTGTGGCTATGTGCCACGGGTGATTCCTTTGTTCATAAAGGAATAATTAGCAAGAGCATAATCAGTATGACTCCATAATTATTTCCGCACCAACTAAGTGGTATCACAAAGAAAGGACTGACTTTGGACAAGGAGTAAACAGTGCAAAACATATTCTCAAAGAGATTGTTCTTTAAATGTCCAAGTACCTCATGATGAAGATCAGGGGAACAAACAGCAAAGAGATGTGCAGTATTTAGAGAAATGTTTATCAATAGAATAGCTTTCAGGAGTTTCCATACAAAGCAAATGATACTAAGTAACTATTTCACAGGGCTCTTTCTTTCAAAACTCACCAAATCAAGGAAATTAATAGGAGATTTTATAATCTGAAGGAAGAGTACAACTGGATATACTCTCCAGAATTAGTATAAATGTACACAGTTAAATCTAACCAGCATGCAGAAAGATAAAATTAGGGCAGGAAGGAGGTATTTGTAAGTTACATATGGGGAGCACGGTTTACAACTGAAAGAGGAGGAAGCACAAAAATGTACTACAATCCTGTCAACAAATAATGGACAAAAGAATAGAATGACATAACTTATTTGGACTTTCAAAAGCCTTTACACACAAGTTATTAAGGAAAGTGACCAGTACTGTCTTTCTCCCCCTGTGGCTATTTCAGTAAATGTCTATTTCACCATACACACAAATGGATTGAAAAATATATTTCCAACAAAATTTACAGAAAAGCAAAGTAAGAAAAATGCTGCTTGATAACTTACTAGACTGATTTCGTAGAGTCATAGAATTATAGGGTAAGAAGGGACCGCAAGGGTCATCTAATCTAACCCCCGCCAAAATGCAGGATTTGTTGTTTCTAAACCATCCAAGACAAATGGATATCCAGCCTCCTTTTGAAAACCTCCAGTGAAGAAGCTTCCACAACCACCCAAGGCAGTCTGTACTGTTGTCCTACTGTTCTTACAGTTAGGAAGGTTTCCTGAGATCAGGGGTGAAAGTAACTTACAGGACTTACCGGTACTGCCAGAGTCCTGAGGGGGCATGGCCTCATCTGGAAGAGGTGTGGCCTCAACCAGAAGAAGTGGTGCCTCTCAAGATTTAAAGGCCCTGGGGCACCAGCTGTGGCTGGGAGCCCCAGGGTCTTTAAATCAACCAGGGGCTCCCAGCTAAAGAGATGGCTGGGAGCCCCTGGAGCTCAGGTGCAAATTAAAGGGCCCAGGGCTCTGGCCGCCATGAAAAACCCCGAGCTTTGCCGGGCTGAGGCTGGGATTTAAAGGGCCTGGAGCTCCTGCCACTGCGGGGAGCCCCAAGCCCTTTAAATCCCAGCCCCAGCCCGGTTGCCAGAGCCACAAGCGGGATTCAAAGGGCTCTGGGCTGCCCGCAGCAGCTGGGAGCTCTGAGCCCTTTAAATCCTGGCCCCACCCCAGCCGCCGGAGCCATGGGCACAATTTAAAGGGCTCTGGGCTGCCCACAGCCATGGGCAGCCTAGAGCCCTTTAAATCCCAGCCGCGGAAGCCAGTGTGGTCCGGTCCGGTACGGTGTACTGGCTCTTGCCAGTATGCCGCACTAGACCATACCAGCTTACTTTCACCTCTGCCTGAGATTTAATATAAATCTGCTATGCTGTCATTTGAACCCATTGCCTCTTGTCCTGCCCTCTGTGGCAAAAGAGAACAACTTTTCTCCATCTTTTTTATAGAAGCCTTTCAAGTATCTGAAAACCTTTAATCTCCTCTTTTCCAAACTAAACATACCCAGTTCCTTCAGCCTTTGCTCATATGACTTGCATTCCACCCATAGACACCCACTTTCTAAAGCGCCAGGGGAGCACTTCCGCCCCAGGCCCAGCCATCCACTCCACCCCTTCCTCCAATCCCCCCACCCCACCTCCTCCTGCCCCCACTCCACCCCTTCCCCCAAACCCTCATCCATACCCCTCCTTTTCCTGCCCCCACCCCGCCTCTTCCCACCCAGTTCTGCCCCCTCCCCAAAAGTGCTCACCCTCGCTCCTCCCTTCTGCCCCCCAGTGCCTCCTGCATGCTGTGGAACAGCTGATCTGTGGTGGGCAGGAGGCGCTGGGGGAGAGAGGGGAATGCTAATCAGCAGGGCTGCCAGTGGGCAGGAGAGGCACTAATAGGGGGCTGCTGGTGGGTGGGCTAAGCAACCATCATTTTTTTCATGGGTGCTCTAGAGGGTTGGCACCTATGCATTCCATCCCTTTGATCATTTTTGTCGCTTTCCTCTGGATCCTTTCCAATTTCTCTACATCCTTTCCATACACTGGTGACCAAAACCAGACACAGTACTCCAGCTGAGGCCTAATCAGTGCCAAGTTGAGCAGTACTATCACCTCCCATGACTTGCATGCAATGCCTCTGTTAATGTAATCTAAAATTGCATTTGCTTTTTTTGCAACAGCATCACATTGCTGCCTCTTGTTCATGTTGTGATCCACCACAACTCCCAGATCCTTCTCAGCAAGGATGCTGCCAAGCCAGTTATCTCCCATTCTGTATTTGTGCATTCAGTTTTCTTCCCTATGTGTAGCGCCGTACATTTGTCTTTGCTGAATTTCACTGTATTGTCTATAGCCCAGTTCTCCAGTTTTTCAAGATCCCTCCGAATCTTAGCTCTATCCTCCAAAGTGTTGGCAACACCACCCCTCATCCCAGCTTTGTGTCATCTGCAGATTTGATCAGTATGCTCTGTATTCCTACATCCAGGTCATTACTAATGATATTAAACACCACCAGACCCAGAACAGATCTCTGTGGAACCCCACTTGTGATCTCCCTCCAATCCGACATCATTCCATTAACAGTTACTCTTTGTTTCCAGTTGTTTAACCGATTATGTATCCACTTAATGGTAGTTCTGTTGAATCCGCATTTCTCCAGCTTACTTATCAGAATGTCATGTGGGACTGTGTCAATAGCCTTGCTGAAATCCAGATATATTATGTCCACCACATTACCCCATCCGCCAAAACAGTTACTCTGTCAAAGAAGGAAATCAAGCTGGTTTGGCATGATTTGTTCTTGGTAAATCCACGCTGGCTACTAGTGATCACCCCTTTGTCCTCCAGATATTTGCAAATTGAATGTTTTGTACATTGCTCTAGTAGCTTCCCAGGTTCTGAAGTCAGGCTGACTGGTCTATCATTTCCTGGCTCCTCCTTTTTAAAGATGGGCACGACGTTAGCCCTTCTCCAGTCTTCTGGGACCTCTCCTCTTTAAGGATATTTACGTTGTATATTTTGACACAGGATCTTGACAATGTGTTCTAATGGTTATAGAGCTTTTAACTTTTTGAATCTCAACATCCATTGCTATTGAATAATGGTTTGACCCCCCCCCCAATAGTTTCCCACAACTGTGAGAACTGAAAATTAATAGAAACATAAAAATGCTAAAACCCATAATTTTGCATAACTATGAACATTTAAATTGATAAAAATACAGACATTGAAATTATCTGTCAAAATTATAAAAATCAAGTCTTGCCAAACCTAATTATCGTGGGTCAAACTACTTAGAAAAGGGATACATGGGTGATTTTCAGCATGGCGATAGGCTTAGTACAAAACCTCGGGGCTTCAAAGTAAGACTGGCATTACGTAAGTTGGATTCATGTGATAATACAGGTATATTAATTAAAGTGTAGTTACATGAATTACATTTTAGACCTAAATCTTTGTTCCCACAAACCAGCTATGTACAGACCTTGCTAAATGTCATATCACCATAAAAAGTGAATTTATTTGAAATACTTGATTACAGAAATGCTGATTCATGATACAGATAGATTTATACTAAAAAGAAAAACAAAAAAAAACCCCAAAAATCTATTTTAAACCTTCTGCACTGTCTTTCTGAGCAGTGGGAATAAGTCAGTGGACCTGTCCATGGTTCATAATAAAACCTCTAAGCAGTTTAACAAGATGCCTGGTGAGAACTAGACACAAATCAGCCAAAGCAGTCTTTGTGGGTAGTGTTGGGGAAGCTGGTCACAAGCTGATTGGGCCTTTCTGCTCTCCCAAAGAGAGCACACTGCCTCATGAACATGCCTAGCCTCATGCAGCATCAGTCCAGGAAGCAGCAGTGCAGGCCTGTATGACAATGCATGACACTTGGACATTGACAGCTCTTTTGAGATAAGACCACATAGCCAAAAAAGAAAAAAAGAGTTGTGGTGTCAAGTTTCAAAACCCAGGTCAGCTGACTCAGGCTTGTTCTGCAGCACTGAAAATAGCAGTTTAGACTTTGGGGCTCAGTATGGAGCCTCAGCTCTCAGACCCTCCCCCATTGCTAAACTTCAGAATGTGAACATGTGCGCTGCTATTCTTAGTCAGTTGACCTGTGCCCCAAGACTCAGCACTGTAGGGGTGGTTTTGCTGTGTAGACACAGGGCTGGCACTTCCATTTAGGTGACATAGGCGGTCGCCTACGGCGCCAGGATTTGCGGGGGCGGCAATTCGGCGGCGGGAGCACAGGAAGGACCCCGCCTAGGCAGGGCCGGCTCTGACTGGGAGCACGGGAGGGCGGCAGGCAGCTTCGGTGGACCTTCCACAGGTGTGCCTGCGGAGGGTCCACTGGTCCCGCGGCTCTGGTGGAGCATCCGCAGGCAGGTCCACTGGAGCCGCAGGACCAGCGGACCTTCCACAGGAACACCTGTGGGAGGTCCACCGGAGCCGCGGGACCAGCAAGCGGCAGTGCTTGGGGCGCCGAAATGGCTAGAGCCAGCCCTGCTCCTAGGGCGCCAAAAACCCTGGCACCGCTCCTGTGTAGACATAGCCACCATCTCGTTTTTTGACCCCTTTCCTACTTGAGGATAAGTCCTGTAAAATTTAATGCAGATCTTTTTAAAAGCCATACTACAGAATTTAGCCAAGAACTAAATCGCTGCCACAGAATTTGATACAATGGTGCAAAAACTAGAATGGCCATTTTCTCTGCTTCTTAGGGTACGTCCACACTACCCTCTGGATCGGCAGGTAGCGATTGATCTATAGGGGATCAATTTATTGTGTCTCATCCAAACGTGATAAATCGATCCCCGAACGCTCTGCTACAGACTCCGGAACTCCACCAGGGCGAGAGGCAGAAGCGGAGTCTATGGGGGAGCCACGACTGTCGATCCCGCGCCGTGAGGACGGGAGGTAAGTCGATCTAAGATACGTCAACTTCAGCTACACTATTCTCATAGCTGAAGTTGCATATCTTAGATCATGGTCTACACTATGCGTTTAAACCAATTTTAGCAGCATTAAACCAATTTAACTCTGTACCCATCCACACAACGAGGCCCTTTATATCGATATAAAGGGCTCTTTAAATCGGTTTCTGTACTCCTCCCCAAAAGTGGAGTAGCGCTAAAATCAGTATTACCATATCGGATTAGGGTTAGTGTGGCCGCAAATTGATGGTATTGGCCTCCGGGCGGTATCCCACAGTGCACCATTGTGACCGCTCTGGACAGCAATCTCAACTCGGATTCACTGGCCAGGTATACAGGAAAAGCTCTGCAAACTTTTGAATTTCATTTCCTGTTTGGCCAGCATGGAGCTCTGATCAGCACAGGTGACCACGCAGAGCTCATCAGCACAGGTAACAATGCAGTCTCCTGAGAATCGAAAAAGAGCTCCAGCATGGACCGCACGGGAGGTACTGGATCTGATCGCTATATGGGGAGAGGATTCCGTGCTAACAGAACTCCGTTACAAAAGACGAAATGAAAAAATATTTGAAAAAATTTCCAAGGCTATGATGGAGAAAGGCCACACCAGGGACTCAGTGCAGTGCAGAGTGAAAGTTAAGGAGCTCAGACAAGCCTACCAGAAAACCAAAGAAGCAAATGGAAGGTCCGAGGCAGGTCCGAAAACATGCTGCTTCTACGCTGAGCTGCATGTAATTCTAGGGGGATCCGCCACCACTACCCAACCCCTGTCCCTGGATTCCAAGGTGGGGGTGGTAATCTCAGCCATGCCTGAGGATTCTGTGGACAGGGAAGATGAGGAGGAGGAAGAGGAGGACAAGCTTGCAGAGAGCACACAGCACTCAGTTAGCCCCAACAGCCAGGAGCTTTCTCTCACCCAGATGGAATTACCCTCCCAGCCCTCCCAAGCCACTAGCCCAGACAATGAAGCCATAGAAGCGACCTCTGGTGAGTGTACCTTTGTAAATATAAAACATGGTTTAAAAGCAAGCGTTTTTTAATGATTGATTTGCCCTGAGGACTTGGGATGCATTCGCGGCCAGTACAATTATTGGAAAAGTTTGTTAACATGTCTGGGGATGGAGCGGAAATCCTCAAGGGACATCTCCATGAAGCACTCCTGGAGGTACTCCAAAAGCCTTTGTAGAAGGTTTCTGGGCAAGGCAGCCTTATTCCGTCCACCATGGTAGGACACTTTACCACACCATGCATGTAGCAAGTAATCGGGTATCACTGCATGACAAAGCATAGCTGCATATGGTGCCGGTGATTGCTGGCATTCCAGAAACATCCGTTCTTTATCTCGCTGTGTTATCCTCAGGAGACTGATATCGTTCATGGTAACCTGGTTGAAATTCAGGAATTTAAGTAAGGGGACAGAGCTGGCCATTCCTACTGAGCTGTTTGCCTGTTGCTTAAAAGAAATCCTTCCTTGCACGTATGCAAGCGGGGGGAGGGGAATAGCACTGAGCTTTTTCATGTTTGGCTATCAGGGATCTTCCCTGCTACCAGCCACATCGTGGGGGGAGAGGGGCGTGATTAGCAGTGATCTTCCATGATACCAGCCATGTGGTGGGGGGAGGGGTAAAGCCATCATCCCACAGAATTAGAAGGGGGGTGGCTTCTGCTGTTGCATGTTAACAGGAAAGAAGCATCACTGAACGGGATTTGCTTGGCATTTGGGAAAGGAGGGCACTGTGTATATGAAGGCTGCAGAAGCCGAAAGACAATGGCTTACCATGGCCACATGCAAGCTGAATTCTGATGCCCAGGCCTGCGTCTGTGAGATCTGTAACACCAGAGCCGCAGGCACTCAATATTAAGATGCAAAATGCAACCTTGTAGTGAAATCACATGTGCTATGTAAGGTGAATAGTGTTGTTCACTGTGAAAAAGTATAACCATTGTTCTGTAAAATGTATCTTTTTAAATACTTCTCTCCCTTTTTTCCCTCCCTCATGCAGCTGCACATTTTTCAAGTCTCCCTACTCCATCCCGAAGGCTATCTCAGATAAGGCGGAGGAAAAAGAAGATGCGAGGCGAAATGTTCTCGGAAATCATGGAAGTGACCCACAATGAAAGAGCTCATCTGGATGAGTGGAAGGACGTGGTATCAAATTACAGGAAAGATGCCAATGAACGTGAGGACAGGAGGGATGCTCGAGATGAGAGGTGGCGGCAGGATGATCAGAGGTGTAGGCAGGAAGATATGCGGTGGCGGGATGCAACGCTGGGGCTGCTGCGTGATCAAACTGATATCCTCTGATGTCTGGTGGAGCTTCAGGAAAAGCAGTGGGGTCACAGAGTGCCACTGAAGCCCCTGTGTAACCACCCTCACTACTCACCATGTTCCAAAACCTCTGTTAGTCTATAAGGTGCCACAGGATTCTTTGCTGCTTTTACATGTTCCATATCTTCCTCACCCAGATGTGTAAGAACGCGTAGGGGGAAGGCTTCGTGCACCCGCCCACTCCACCCCCATGGATAGCCCAACCAAAAGGCTGTCATTACATTGAAATGTTTTTAGTAGCCTTTTCCTTCCCTCCTATCCTCCTCCCAAACCACACCCGGGATACCTTGTCATTTCTCTCCTTCTTTTTATAATGACTTTTTAATAAAGAATAGATGATTTTTAAAATATAGTGACTTTATTTCCTTAAGCAAGCTGTAATCGAAGGGGAAGGGTGGGTTGCTCATAGGGAATGAGTCAATCGGGGGGGGGGCCTCATGAAGGGGAAACAAACACAACAGTTACACCGTATCCTGGCCCGTGATGAAACCCAATTTCAAAGCTTCTCTGATGCGCACCGCTTCTTGGTGTGCTCTTTTAATCACCCTGGTGTCTGGTTGCGCGTAATCAGCAGCCAGGTGATTTGCCTCAGCCTCCCACCTCACCATAAAGGTCTCCCCCTTACTCTCACAGAAATTGTGGAGCACACAGCAAGCAGCAATAACAAAGGGGACATTGGTTTGGCTGAGGTCTGAGCGAGTCAGTAATGTGCGCCAGCGCGCCTTTAAACGGCCAAATGCACATTCTACCACCATTCTGCACTTGCTCAGCCTGTAGTTGAACAGCTCCTGACTACTGTCCAGGCTGCCTGTGTATGGCTTCATGAGCCATGGCATCAAGGGGTAGGCTGGGTCCCCCAGGATAATGACAGGCATTTCAACATCCCCAACTGTTATTTTCTGGTCTGGGAAGTAATTCCCTTGCTGCAGACGTTTAAACAGACTAGTGTTCCTGAAGACGCGAGCATCATGAACCCTTCCTGGCCATCCCATGTGGATGTTGGTGAAACATCTCTTGTGATCCACCAGTGCTTGCAGCACCATTGAAAAGTACCCCTTGCGGTTTACATACTGGCTGCCCTGGTGCTCCAGTGCCAAGATAGGGATATGGGTTCCATCTATTGCCCCCCACAGTTAGGGAATCCCATTGCTGCAAAGCCATCCTCTATGACCTGCACGTTTCCCAGAGTCACAACTTTCATAGCAGCAGCTTAATGATTGCTTTGACTACTTGCATCACAGCAACCCCCACAGTAGATTTTCCCACTCCAAATTGATTCCCAACTGACCGGTAGCTGTCAGGCGTTGCAAGGTTCCAGATGGCTATTGCCACTCGCTTCTCAACTGTGAGAGCTGCTCTCATCTTGGTATTATGGCGTTTCAGGGCAGGGGAAAGCAAGTCAAAGTTCCATGAAAGTGCCCTTACACATGCGAAAGTTTCGCAGCTACTGCGAATTGTCTCACACCTGCAAAACTATGCAGTCCCACCAGTCTGTGCTTGTTTCCTGGTCCCAAAATCATTGTTCTATAGCTAGAACCTGCCCCATTACCAGCAGGATCTCCAAAGCGCAGGGGCCCGCGGTTTGAGAGAATTCTGTGTCCATATCCTCATCACTCTCGTCACCGCGCTGCCGTAGCCGCCTCCTCCTCCTCGCCTGGCTTTGCAGGTCCCAGTTCAGCATAGACTGCACGAGAATGCGCAAGGGGTTTACAACGTCCACGATTGCGGTATTGATCTGAGCAGGGTCCATCCTTGCCACGGTATGGCGTCTGCACAGTTCACCCAGGAAAAAAGGCGCGAAACGGTTGTCTGCTGCTTTCAGGGAGGAAGGGGTGAGGCTGTACCCAGAACCACCCGCGACAATGATTTTTGCCCCATCAGGCTCTGGGCTTTCAACCCAGAATTCCAAGGGGCAGGGGAGACTGCGGGAACTATGGGTTAGCTATGGGATAGCTACCCACAGTGCAACACTCCAGAAATCGACACTAGCCTCGGACCATGGAGGCACATCGCCAAATTAATGTGCCTAGTGTGCCTGTGTGCACTCGATTTTATACAATCTGTTTTACAAAACCAGTTTATGTAAAATCGGAATAATCCCATAGTGTAGACGTACCTTGAGTCAGTTATGGGGCTCCCTGCTTTTCTGCCTGGCCCTACTAGGCAACCAGCTTGTGCAAGCTGATCACAGGCAGAGCAGAATGCACCCTGCCCACTCCTCCCTCCCATCCTTAACCCCAGTGCTCTCCACTGCAATAGGAAGGCTGGTGTAGGATGCAGCTATTTCTGCTCTGCACCTGCTGGTGACTCCCCCATGACAGGATAATCCCTCAGTAAAAGGATGTAACTACTCCTCACTCCATCTATGAATGAGAAAGGCAGTATGACCCCACTCTCCTTGTCCTCATTTTGCCTCTTCGCTTCCCATTTTTCCTCTTTCTGGACCTGCTCTTTCTAGGCCTATGAACTGCTCTCCAGCCCACAAAACACTGAAAAGAGACACGTCCCATAGGGACTGTTAAGGGAAAGCAGAGCATGCACACGGTCATGACTGACGTGGATTGCCAGAGAAGTGTGATGGCAGCTTGTGCAGTGCCTTTCACTCCAGCTCCTGGAGTACCAAAAAGTCTGCAAGTTAGGAAGTCATATGACAAATACAAATACCTTCACAAAACTTCCAGCCCAGAAAATTCCGAGAGATTGCTAGCAGTCATAATTACATATGCAACCTTTAACAAAATGTATTTGTTCAGCGCCATCTAATTTTTGTCAGCTTTTTGGTATAAGGACTTCATTTTGTGACTTGTACAACACTGAGCATTACTTATGTCACAAACTACCACACACCAATACATAGCGCAGTGATTGGCCATCGTTCCAAGGAGTTTTTTAAATTAGACTGTCAGAGTGAAGTCTGCAAAACAATACATTTTTTTAGTTTGAAAGAGGATTTGTAATTCATTATTATAGTTTTGGAAATGTAGAGCGCTATATAAGTGAGGTTAGTGACTACAGCTCTTTTTGACAAAAAAATATGCAAATTTGGTGATTCAAACGTTTGACGAATGTGTCCTATGCCTAATTGTTTGTTTAAAAAAAGTAAAGTTTTGTTTCAACTTTGTCCAAAAAATAAAAAGTTTATAATCTTTTTAGTTCAGAACAGCTTTTTGGTTTGACATTTCCTTCAATTTTATTTAAAAAAAAAATTAAAAAAAGTTTAAAAGCTCAAAATCAACATGTTACATTTCATTTTGAACTAAATGAGATTTTATTTGACCCAAAACTGAATTTTTTTCTACTTTTTGTTTTGTCAAAAGATTTGAAAATTTTCATTTTCAGTTGAACCTAACTGAAATTTGATTTTTTAATTGCCAGCAAACCAGAATCACATTATTGTTCATACAGCTCTCTCGATGACAGTTAATAATCCCCCCTCTTTATTTTAGCAGTGCCATGACAGGTTATTCCATTGCATTTCAGCAAATATTTCCATTTTTAGGCATTCCAAGATTTTTAGCTGTACCTTGCTAATAGTACTGCTAAATCATATTATAAAACAAATCTGCACTGGGTATTCACCTCCATTACTGCATGGAAGGAACCTGCTAGAAAGCAGACTTCAGAACCATGAGCCAAAAGAATTAATTCTATGCCCTTCCTTGCTCTGATTTCTACAATCACTGACATGAATAGATAATGGTGCTAGTCTCTATTCTCATACTCATCTTAAAATTGTCCTTAAAATGGATTCATCTGGCACTATTCATTGTTGTCATCAGAGCCACAGAGATAAGAATAGAAGTTTGCTGCAGAATTTCAGTGCCTTTTTTGGTTCTCATTCTCTCTTAGAGGAACGAAAAATGAACAGAATGGCAGGGAAAGTATCATTCTTGTCAGGCTCTCAGATCAGTCCCCTCCTTGGATATCTATTTTCCTCCACAAAGCCATCTAATTATTTAGGTAGCTGAGTTAAGATGACAAATAACCCCCCTTCATTATCATACTGTACATAGAGTCCAGCACATACAGACATTTTCATAAACTTTTTGATTATGGACAAAGCACAAAGATTAGCTTCATGGACTATTCTAGGGACCAGATCCATTCTCTCATTTTCATTTTTCTTCATAGCCAGGAATCATACAGATTTTATTCATGCAGACATGAAAAGAAAGCCCTTTCTGTAGGATCCTCTCAGTTCCATATGACAACAGGTATTTACCAGTCTGATATATTTTCTCCAGGTATTTGTGTATAATTATTTGCAGTGATCACTATTAATTTATTTTATTAGCATGACAAACAGCCCCTTAATGGAAAACAGTTCTCATGTGGAGGAGAAGAAAGAAATAAAAATAGAAGTATGCATGCATGTGTGTGTATAAATATATGAAAAATACACACACACACACCCCTACACTGTTTGATATTTGCATATCACAACTGTTTCCATGTAGGGTAAAAGATAATTTTTCTGGAGGAAAATTGACAAGACTGACTGCATTAACCTGAAACCATCATTCCTTTAGGTTGTAAATTCCTGCAACCTTCTGACATGTGTAACTGTTTGGAAGGGAACAGCAGGGAAAATAAACAAAAAAGAACTTTAAGCTACATTAACAGAGAGAGAGAATAATTTTCTCTTCTGAAATGAATGCTGGGCCAAGAGCACAGGCACAAATCCAAACTTACTTTAACCAGCTGCATTTGAGTCTTTCCAGGCCCCAAACGGCACTTTTGTGAGTTCTGTTTGTGTCACACTATAATATTTGCATAATTGTACACACATCAGCTCATTGTAACTCCAACCAGAAGGACCTTATGCTTTGAGACCCGACCTAGGAGCCAAGTCAGGAGAAGGGTGAGTGGCTACAGCAGAAATTGGAAAGGTGGGGGAGGGGGAGAGGAGGGAAATAACTTTAAACCAGGGTTAGGAGGAAAACCTTTGAACGAAAATAGGCAACACAACTGGTCCCCAAGCTTTCCATTTCTTCAAGGAAACCATCTGTGTTGCCAAACAGATGAAAAAACTATAGCTGAGCTAACCTTATCCTCTTGTCCCCACCACTCCTCTTGTCAAGGAAGATTGTAGTCCAAACACTTCAGGCATTTAGAACATATTTCCTTCCAGCCTTACAAGTGATCCTTTCTCTGCTAGTGCAGCCAACCCCACTGAAACCTGTTCCCACTCTCTTAATACCTGTTCCTCTCCCAATTATTTTCTCCCTCCAGCTTGATGTTTCTGGGAGGAGTACAGGGCAGAACTGATTGCAGTTCCAGGCTGCTGGCCAGACCATTTAATACCTTACTATCCTAGCCTCCATGCAGGATTTCTGTACTGTATCACAGATCTCATTCCTGGGACCGTGCAGCAGGGCTCCCTGGGAAGGAGTTCAGGCTTAGATTGCAGTTCAGGTTTTGCAGGTTCGTTCTCCCCTTTATGCTACCCAGTGACACTGAACACCTAGCAAATGAAGCTTACATTCACACCCTTCACAGCCTTTTGCCCTGCCTCGAAAAGCACCTGTTAATTCTGTGGCATGTTCAGTATCTTTGCTTTTCAACAAAAGGTGCCTAAAGTAAGGTTCCTACATCCTGATGTAAGCAGCTGAAGAAGTAGGAGCCTGATTTACAATAATGCTGAGGAGCACCCAGCAGACTTCAGATTAGTGGTGCTGCTGGGTTCTCCGCTGAGTCTACCACAACGTGAAGTATTGTCACTAGAGAGAGCAGAGGGCAACTGAAGCTCATCTCTTCTTCCAAGCTATATAGTTACCTTTGTTTCTGCTCCTCTGACTTATGTTGTGGCTGCTAAATAGGGTCTAATAATCTTCCCTGAAATATGCTGCTATTTTGAAGTCTTGTTATAAATGTGAGCTAACAGTCTAGGATGGTGGAGCAGGTATCCCTGCATAGGCCTTTAAAACAGAGGGAAATAAGCCATTTTGTTTCTCATTACTGGGCTCAAACTCAATTTTTTCATCTACACATAAGAAGAATACACCAGCTGTATCATTTAATCACACAGCCCTTTAAAACAATGGGGAGGGAAGTGATTAGAGCAGCCATTAATCCAAAAAAAGCTCATGTACAGTCCTACAAGGATTTGCTCTGCATTCATCAGCTTTTTTCCACTTGGACTGAAGCATGGAGGATTTCCTCTTCTCTCATATACTGTTTCTGCCACTGCACTGTTTGCTAGTGCATGCCCTCAGCAGACTTCCTGAAAGCAAATGAAGGAACTGGCAATCAGCTGTTTTAAGTGCATCCCAGAATCGGGGCTGGCTCATGTAGGTGACACTTGCAGGTGCAAGTGGCCCACACAAAATCTTTTAGTGCCAATTAAATAGTAACTTGTAGACAATGAGGGAAAGGGGAATATAAAAAGTCAGTGTCAGGGGCAGAATTCTAAAAGTAATGTCATTGTAGAAGCATCTGAATTTGGGGAGGAGTGGTTAAATAGCTGCCTTTTGGAGTTATTTGATGCTTTCCAAAAGAAACAAAAATCGCTTTTCAGAAATAACTTCAAGTCTGATTTTCTCTCCAAAAATGTATTTTAACCCCCCCATCCAAAATAAACATCACCCTTCCTCCCCAAAGAATTCCAGCAGTCACTCACTAACCACTCATGTTTGCCCCCACAGAACTTGATCTTGCTCCTCACCCTCTCGATTCCATTTTGTGTTCCTTGACTCACTGGGTATGGGAATGGGCTGGACAGAAATGTAGGCTTGCTGAAGAAAGCTTAGTAAGAGGTGCTGGACTGAGGAAACTGCCAGAGGGAGAAATGGTTTCAGTTCTCCTTACTTCCTTTCTACCGAAAACATATGGCAGAGGCACCACAGCAGGTCTGAGAGCCCATTCTGTTGAAAGAGAAAGACTCATACTGACTCATGCAGTGACAGCAATGGGACTAGAGGCTTGAGGGTGAAGTGAGGAAGGGGAACTAGTGCAGAGTAGTAGCTGGGACTGAGAGAACCCATTTGACTGTGCAGACACTGCTGAACACATTTTAATTTAGGTTACCTACACATAGACTGGCAAAGACCTGGTGTGAGAAACAAATGGTTACTCTGCCCGTTTGTCTTCCCAATATGCTCTTGTTTGGGCTTACACCACCAGTAAGTTTGAGTGATGTGGCTCTATACTGGCAGCTGAAAGTTGTGTTGAGAATTTCTTTCATGCAAAAATGGAGTATTATAGGTAGGGTTGGTAGCACTATATGATACTGAGCCAGCAAGCATTAAACAACCAGCAGGCTGAGTGATCCAAAATCAACCTTTAAGGACATATTAGAAAAGTATTGAAATGATAATCAAAGCCTGATAGTGTAATATCATCATTGTCTATATTTCTCTTTGATATTTTGTAGTAAACTATCTATGAACTGCTTGAATAGTTAATTGTCTTATGCTAATCAATGCAACTAGTTACCTGTGTATATATAGGAAATAGAAGTTAGCATCAGAGCTACAATATACACTGCCTATTCTTTACCTGGGAAGGTCCCTGCTGTGATGTCTGCTGTCAAAAGGCTATTAGCCTGCTACAGAACAATAAAGGAAGCTTCTGGCCTGATCCTCACCCTCTCAGATCTGCTTAAAAACTTTGTCAGGAAAAGTTCAGGCTGCAAGATTGAGGTCTCCAGCTCCATTCTGGACTAACCCTGCAATTCTCATGAAAGAATCTGAACAAATTCTGCACATGGATTGCCTAGTGGACTGTAACCTATTGAATTGATTCCAGAAGGACTTTTTACAAATCAGCAGTTTTACCATCTCTGCTATGAAACTGACCTAAGAACTTGATTCATATCTTTTAGCCGCATTATTTTCTTTTAAAATAAACCTTAAATTACTTAAGAACGTAAGAACAGCCATACTATGTCAGACCAATGGTCCATCTAGCCCAGTATCCTGTCTTCTGACAATGGTCAATGCCAAGTGCTTTAGAGGGAATGAACAGCACAGGTGATGATCAAGTGATGCTTTCCCCATTGCCCATTCCCAGCATTAGTTAATAAGAGTTGGCTGTAAGTGAGTATCTGGATAAAATCTGAAATATTCATTGACCTGGTGAGTAATGGATCTGATCTCTTGGGATTGGTAGAACTTTGTAGATGATGAATAAGATTTAAAGTAATCCTCACCATATTAGACTTTGGCTGTCTAGGTAAGAGCTAAATGCTGGATTGCATAAGGGAACTATATTTTAGCTTCTTGGTAACCATAAGGTGTTGTAGAAGCTGTTTTGTTACTGGCTTGGTGAATCTAATTATTAGAATAAACCATGAGTTACGGAAATCGTCTGCCCAAGTCTTTGTAGTTTGCCCTCATTGATCATTCTCAGTGTGGCCCCTCCAGCGACCATGGTCACACACTGCCTGTCATTGTTAGTTGTATTGCCGTAGCATCTGGGAAGCCCTAATCATGGACTAGGACTCCATTGTGCTAGGTGCTGTACAAACACAAACCAAAAAAAGTACCTGCCCCAAAAAGCTTACAAACAAATATTAAGATTGCTTGACATTTTTTCATCATAGGACCTTTTTTCAGTTTCTTATAGTTTTGCCAGATTTTCACTATTAGGACTGAAATTTTCCATGCTAGGAATCTGCCTCAGGCAGATTATTATTGTTTTAATTTTAATGTATCAGTCAAAATGGTTCAGCCATTTCCAAGAACAAGGCTAGGGAAAACTTTGGCAGGATGGGAAAACCATTTCCCACCCAGCTCTACTGGCATGTGTGTGTAAATGAAATGAGTTGCATTAAGAATATACCCAGATGTCAGGTCACTGATTTCTCCTGTAATGGGAAACGAACCTATAAGACCTTGTTGTGTGTGAAGCTTGGTAGAGGGAAGACAATTTCGAAGTACTCTTGTTAAATGCAATACTTGCTTCATTGTCAAGTTCCCATTTTGACCACTAAGCCCAATTCTGATCTTGCTTTCATCAATGTAACTACTGATTTGCATTGGTGAGGAGGAAGAATCACGTCCATCTGAACAAATTAAGGACTTAATTCTGCAACCCTTAAATTGAAAAGTACTTGTTCTCATGAGCAGTCTCAGTGAGCTCTAGGGTACTACCCGACAGTAAGTAGTATTAAACAGAAGTAAGGCTTTTCAGTCTGGGCTTTGTTTTGTGCAAGGTTCTTACTACTGATAGTACAGGTCATTTTTTATTATTTGTTGGTTTTGGCTTTTTTGACTGAGTAGCGCTCAGTCATTTAGTAGACAAGGAGCGACCCCTCAGCAAAAGTCTAGATAGACACATCTTCAGATAATGTCTGATGTGTATAGATTATATACAGGTGCAAGATTGTGTGCACAGAATTTTGATGTCTGCAGGAGTTATTGGCATACAATAATTGAAGGCTGCATCTCTTTGGAAAATACAGATCAGTCAAACATTATAAAACTGTCCATCTATTATTTTCTTATAACAGTTTATTTAATATTAGCCCAGAGTTGAGTCTGCCATTCGTAAGAGGCTGCTTCTATTTTTGAATCATTATAGAATGGCTAAAGATAAGCCATTAGTTAGCAGATATCTGAAGCCAGAAAAACCATGCCCCGGGCTGTCTGGTTTTCTTTTTGGATTAGTGAAATTATTTGTGTGTGGTTTTTTTTCCCCTTAAAATTTCTTCTGGTCTTGGGGAAAAAACTTTAATAAAATCTTGTAGCTCTGCTGAAGATTAAAAAGCAAATTGTAGACATCTATGTTTCCTGGGCATCTTACAGCAAAATATCTACAATTTATTCTGAAAGAAACAACTAAGATATAAAATGTCATCTTTTTAGGATCTATAATCAAGAGAAAATTACTGAATAATAAAGGCTCCCTACCCTCTCAATCACTTCAGGCCTAATCACTAATAAATCCTCTCTTTCCCTCGTCCCTCCTCAAATTTTTTTTCCCTTTTTTGTAAAGCAATTACCCATTTTTTTCCTCACAGTATGCAATACAATTAACGACACCATCCTTGGGAGTCTGAGGTTTAAAGTTAAAAATAATCTCAGAACAAATCCTGTTAGGAACAATAACCTTTGTTGGGACAGTAACACATTCCTCCTTTGCCCAGACAGATTGATTATAAGCGGCTTTTTAAGACAATCACTGTGTGTTCTAACACATAGACGGGACCCAATTTATTATAATGCAATTACACCACCATGAAAATGGCAACTTTATTTATCTTTCTGCCAGTGTGCCAAAAAAATACACAAAATGGACATTTTCTAGCCATCGTCCATCTGCTAAACATATTCATCTCCAGACGTCAGTATTATTTTGTTCTTTAGGGAAAGATGCATATTACATGAATAATACCTGACTGGCTGGCTGTAGGTTTTCTGTTGGTTTGATTTTGGGGTTTTTTGGCTCAGCTGCTCAGGAGTGTGTGCGCGTGTGCACTGAAAACGTTTTCCATCCTCGCCAGCAAAACTGCAAGGGCCACTTCAGCTAATTGCAAATGGTTGCTACTTTTTAAGGATGTGTCAAACCTAACTATTAGCCCTACCCCCTTTCCTAGAACCATCCTCTCACCCACTTTCTCCTACATTATTTGTTTGGCAATAGCTCTGCTGTTTGGGTATGAGTCCTTTCAGATACATTTCTTTCTTTGTCTCTTCTCTTGCATCCATCACCACAAGCGGGTGCCACATGACACCACATGATAAACACCTTACAGCGCCCAGTCCCTCTGACTGGACACTCACAGAAATTACTGAATTTGCTGCCTCCAGAAAGACAGTGCATGCACCAACCTGCTAAGTTAACTGAGGATTCACTCTTTACTTGAATATAACAACACTGAGATGGTTTATAGTAAAACTAAGAATAAGTTTATTAATAAAGACATAGATTTAACTGATACTAAGCAAGGAAAGAAGAGACAGGTATGGTTACAAATAAAACAAAATATGCTCACTTACACCAAGTTGCCAGCATCTCTAGCCCTCCAGGCCAGATGATCCAATGTTCACAGAATGAGATGATGCTGTCTCCTAAGTGATAGATAACTAATATGCCTTTTTCCTCCCCTTAAATTTCCCAAAGTCCACTGTCTTTGCCTCTAGAGCCAGGAAGACTTTCTGGGGGTGCACACACTGCCCCTGATGTGCTCACTAAGCTGTTTCCTCCACCACTCGTTAGCTCAACTGCTTTGTTTATCTAATATAAAAATGTACTTTCATCATCCTCATCCTGTAATCCGGCCAGTCAGACAGGTCATTCCTTTGTCTAGGCAGGCTGGGTTTATGCACTGCCTCCCAAACACATTTTAAGACCATGTTTCCAGCACACATACATACACTTTTATACACAACCCAGACACACATCACACAATAATATTCCTGACTAGCAATTACCAGTTTACACAGGATACCTTACAAGTCACCCTTTGGATATATATCATGATAAGAGTGTGTTGGGGATGGTGTGTATGTCAAGCCTGATATGAATTTCAGTATCTTGGACCTTCTGCCAGCAGGCACGGAGCATTTCTTAGGGTCACAGAAGCAACATCTGTTTTCAAGCCAACGAAGTAGCAACTAATTAAATAAAAGTAGTTCGGCTTCAAGTAAAGTAAGTAATCATAACAGAGATAGCACTGGATAAAGCAACGACATTTTTGCATACAGGCTTCCCTACTGCATTCAATCTTACCAGAGCATCTTCCCCCCAGAGTGGCAGCATGTTCCAATTGATCTAGGCATTAGAGTGGCATCAGGAAACCAAGTTCTGCTCCCAGTTCTGCTCTGGGATAACTCGCTTTCACTGTTAGTTTACTCCTTTGTAAAAATGAGGAGATGATACCTCAGAAGTGAACCAACACAACCTTCCTGAAAAAAGCAATCAATCTTCAAAGCCAACACTCACTGGAGAAAGTTTCTCCAACTACCATCCAGTCTCCAGCCTTCCATACCTAGGCAAAACCATTCAGAAAGCAACAATCACCAGGCTGCACCAACCTGTGCCATCTGTCTGCAACTTGGATGCTTCAATATCTGACTTTAGATGAGAGCAAATGACTCTAGTAGCACTAAACAATTGTGTCCTCATGACACCTAACTTGGCACCAAACAGTGCTCAGAGCACTCGTCCCCCGTCCAGCCTTCAACATCATTAGTCACCAGGTTGTGCTGACTCAACTGACTCCAGTTGTATGGAACAACTGGAATGGACGGCACAGTATTGCAATGGTTCTAATTCTTCCCCATAAGGCCCAGAGAGCAGTGGGGGCAATTGCTTGTCTTCCCCAAGACTCCACACCTGCACAGGGCAATACGGAGATCTATCCTGTTTCCTCCTCCTGTTTAGTGTCTCAGCTCTTAACACGAAGCTGATGACTTCCAGCTGTACCTCATTTTTCACAGATGCAAGCAACTCCATCCCAAAGATGACACAATGACTATAGGAGATCAACACCTACACTAAAAACATTTAACTCAAATTCAAGCAAGACAAAACTAACATAATGTTGGTTGGAAAGGTAATATTTTGAAAGACTAGTCAAGCTAATTCCATCAGGAGTTTGTCCCTTGTCCATCCAACTGGTGCAAAGCCTCAAGACCTTGCTATTACAATACATTATTTATAATGTGGTAGAGCACCTACAGGCCCCAATGTGGCAAGTACTGTACAAATGCATTGTTGGAGATAGTACCTGCCCCCAAGAGTTTACAATCTAAGTGGACAAGACAGACTAGGGATGAGAGAAAGTAGTATCCCTATTTTACAGATGGAGAATCAAGTCAAGAAAAGATTAAGAGACTTGTCCAAAATTACATAGGAAGTATGTGACTGAGCTAGGAATTGAATCCAAATCAGCAGAGCGCCAAACCAGGGCTTTAACCACAAGGCCATCCCTTTCTCTTTACTAAAGCAATCTCTAAATATGGATGACCAGGTAGTATTGGCAGCAAAAGTTGCCTTCCATATCCAACCTGTTAGCAGTCTTCTTTCTCTTTCCTCCTGGAGGAAGACTTAGCAACTTTGATCTATGTATTCATCACTTCCAAACTGGATTACACTAATTCACTGGTATTGGGGCTGAAAATGTAAATGATACAGAGGTACTATCTTATGCATAATGTGCTATCCTACCTCCTCAGCATGGCAGGCCACAATGACCACATCATCTCTGTGCTCAGATCTCACCGCTGGGTCCTAGTTTACTTATTACCATTTCAAAGCATTATTCCTGGTGGCCAATGGCTTTATAAGACCCTGTTTTTAATTGCTTATAACTTTGCCAAATTAATCCTTTGGGCTGAAATTTTTCATGCTATCTTCCATGCATGTGATTGTGCCATAACTTAACTTCTACATTGAACCCCCTGAATCATGTGTCTGAAGATGAGTAAAGAGTGAGGAAGCTTGCACATCTGAGAGGTGTGGGTGTGTACATGCCTCCACTGTTGCATGGCCCTGTACTCATACCAGTGTGCAGTGTGGATGGGGAAAGGAGCGTGTACCAAGTCCTGGGTTTCAGTGGTCTTCCAGGCCCATTCCCACAATGCAGTGACCCCTTTCTTGACTAACCCTTATCAAATCTATAAATATCCCTGTCCCTCTGTTGTCACCACTAGGCATGAGCTGCACTGACCACTTAAAAAAAAGTGCAGCAGAACACCTGTTCTCATCAGTACACATGAACATGGATCATGTTCCAAGAGCCGCTGCCAAGTCTGCCACGTAGTACACCATCCTCCATGATTTCTACGGAGCAGAAGGAACATTCATTTGTACCCAGAGTTTTCACAGAGGATGGAGGAGGCTGGCATTCACTAGACCTAGCCCAGTCCTGGAATGAATCAACCACCTGAGGGCCAAAGATTCCAACAGTCACTCTGGGATGGACCCTCATACATGCCCATTCTGTGACAAGCTGGATTGGTGCTCTCCATTACTCCCAGTACTGAGCATGAAGTGGCTCATGACCCCCTCCTGAACCCTGCCAGCCTCATCATATGATGGAACCCTGATCAGAGCCCAGGTGAGGAGACAGCAGGGAGTGCAGTACTCACCTGTACTGATCAAAAAAGAAACCTGGAAGAAGAGAAGCATGTAAAATGAACAAAAGGAAGTACTTCTTCACAAAACACAATCTGTGAACTCGTTTCCAGTAGATATTTTGAAGGCCAAAATTATAACTGGGTTCAAAAAAGAATTAGATAAGTTCATGGAGGATAGGTACATCAATGGTTACTAGCTAAGATGGTGAGAACCACACTCCCATGTCCTGGTGTCTTTAAATCTTTTAGTGCTAGAAGCTGAGACTGGGCAATTGGGGATGGATCACTCAAAACTGCCCTGTTGTGTTCATTCCCTCTGAAGCACCTGGCACTGTCAGAAGACGGGATACTGGGCTAGATGGGCCATTGGTCTGACCTAGTGTGGCCATTCTTCTGAATGAAAAGGTACAGAAACAAAGATGTAATTAAATAGTTAAAGAAATGCCAGCTGCAAGGGAACCAAACCTCACAAAAGTATGTTGGTGCACGGCAACATGCCAATGTTCTCTCTTGTGCTGTTCTAGCAGCTGAGTAGGGTGTGAGAATGTCCATTGGCACAGGCAGAATTCACTCTCTGCCTTCCCACTGTTCCAGGATGTGTGCACATATAGCATCCCAGATTTTCTGTGCCTGCTGAGCACCAGGACTAGTGTGCATGTGGATGAGATCCAGCTGTCTATAAAAGCTTTGCAAACTGGTCCTATCCTGGGACCACATTGTACCAAAGTATTCCCGTTTCCCCTCACAAACACTGTAAAGGGCATGGCAGGCCATGATTATCCTACAGCACTAGCCACATTGGATCCAGACCAGTCCACCAGCATCACCAGTGAGACTTCAGCTGCCCAAAGGAGCAATCCATGACCATCCCTGAAGTTACTAAGTTTGTAGCTGAATTCCATTTTTCCTGGATCATTAACAGCAGGGTATAGTTTCATCAACTAAGATAGGAGCGGGTATGCAAGGTCTCCCAAAATAACTTTTGGGACTCTCACACACACACACACAGACACACACAGACACACACACACACAATGACAAAGTTCCTCCTCTACCTTGGTGGGTCCTGTGCTTATCTGACAGATTTGCTCACCTCAGTGATCTTCTCCACAGTCTGGGTCAACTCGTCCTGTGTCTGATCACGAGTTGGGAGGTTTAGGGGGAGCCCAGGCCCGCCCTCTACTCCGGGTTCCAACCCAGGGCCCTGTGGATTGCAGCTGTCTATAGTGCCTCCTGTAACAGCTGCATGACAGCTACAACTCCATGGGCTACTTCCTCATGGCCTCCTCTAAACACCTTCTTTAGCCCCACCACAGGACCTTCCTCCTGGTGTCTGATAACACTTGTACTCCTTAGCCCTCCAGCAGCACACCCTTTGACTCTCAGCTTCTTGTGCCTCTTGCTCCCAGCTCCTCACACACACTTCCTCTCCTCTGGCTCCCCCCTCCCTAACTGGAGTGAGCTCCTTTTTAAACCCAGGTGCCCTGATTAGCCTGCCTTGATTGGCTGCAGGTGATCTAATCAGCCTGTCTGCCTTAATTGGTTCTAGCAGGTTCCTAATTACTCTAGTGCAGCCCCTGCTCTGGTCACTCAGGGAACAGAAAACTACTCATCCAGTGACCAGTATATTTGCCCTCTACCAGACTCCTATACCCCACTGGCCTAGGTCTGTCACAACACACACACACACACACACACACACACACACACACACACACACACGAATGTCAAGGGAATAAAGTCCTTTCTTTCCCCCTGAAATACAATCCAAATGTTCTGAGCACTCTGGTGTCACGAATCTTTCCTCTGGTTCCAATGCTGGTATTCATGAATCTGCCTCTGTGGTCCACAAAGCCTTGGAAAATGAGTCACAACCTTTTCAGATCACATACTCACCCCTTTTGGCAGATAGAGTATTGGGATGTAGGTGCCATTGATGGCCCCTGCACAGTTCAGAAAACCCATCCTCTGAAACTCAGTTATGATGTCCAGTACTTGACGTACGGTAACCACCTGTGGGTAGAGGACAATACTGATTGCCTCATAATCCTGTACAACCACAATCTGATAGTGGACTTCCCCACCTCTAACTGGTTTGAAACTCCCCAAGACCTGTCTGGTGCTGCCAGCTTCCACAGATCAATAGTCACCCACATCTGCACTGATATGGGTTCCAAAATCAAGTGCTCTGTCACTGGAGGGTTAAATAGTCCAAGCTCCTTGCACAGCTCCATGAAGGTCTGTTTCTTCATTCAGAAGTTTTGAAGCCACTGGCCATTATTCCAGGCTCCGAAGACAATGTGATCTTACCACATCATGCTGGTTCTCCTGCACCAGAAGCAGCAGTCCTCGATTGGGCGCATTATGGCAATACTGGCAGTCACTCTATCTGAACCATGGAACCACAGCTGACTGTCACTTACCCTCTCAGTCAGCTCTCTTTGGCACGTCAAGAAGTTCTGTTCCAATTCCACACAATATCTTGCTGATTGAGTACTGCACTACATGAATATTTGTCCCATAAGAAGGAGCAGAACCACATCATCAGACACTTGCTCCATGTCTTGCACCCAGTTTGGCAGAAGGGAGAGGTGAGCAGGAACTGCCATCAGAAAATGTGTCAAGATGGGGGACAATACCAGCAACATGCAGCAAGGTTGTTCCAATCCAAGTGTGTCTCCTGTGATGCTCAGCACCGTGGGTTACCCCCCCCCCCAAATGGTTGCATAACAAACAGAGGCAGTATGGATACCCATATATGTACGTGCCCAGAATGTAGCAGTGTCCAGTTCAACAAACATGGACACTTGGTGAGAGCATGGCAAGCTCAACTACCTGAGCACATGCACTAATATAGTCACAGCCTTAGATTTTGGCAGCTAAATTTCCTGACAGTTCAGCCCACAATATGGCCAGTATTGCCATAGTATGTCCAATCGAGGACCGCACAGGCAACTTTAATTCTGGCATTTCCTAAATTCAGATTGTTTGACTTTGCAACCTTGATATTGTTCTTTTTCACAGTTCATAGTTTTATGTGCACAATTTATATATAAAATAAATTTTAATTTAATTATATACAATTTGTTCAAAAGGATGTTTTGGGTGAGGGGGGGATATTGTGTACTAGATTTATTTTCCCCTTTCCCTGTGAAAATTTCTCTCACTGCTAAGCTTTCCTCATTTGGTCAGCAATTCCATTGTTCCAATGCAACATCGCCATCATGGTCACTGAGAGAAACAACTAGTTTGAAACACAGATGAAGGTAATATTTTTTGCAGAAATGCTGAAGAAGCTGACTGCCTAGTAAGATATTGCATAACAGCAGCACAGTTTAGAAGACTGTTCAGAGCAGCTACAGAAGCTGGTTCATTCCAGCAACATTCAATGTATCAGAATCCCAGTAGGTGAGAGAACTCTGCAACCACTTTCATTTAATACTTTTATTGTGAAGACGCTTTAGTTTAATTTGAAGAATAATTCCAGGTGGAAAAAACACTAGCTTCTTTGAAAGACACTCAAATGCGAGGCAATATGTAGTTGGAAATATATAGGAACATTATTAGCCTTGAAATCGTGAATGACTTCTCAAATTTTCTGTAAGATGCACAGAAAATCTTTTTTGCTAATAAAAGATATTACCTCACCCACCTTGTCTTTCTAACATAAATCCTGAAACACCAGAAAAGAAAACTGAGATGAGTTTGATGCTGCAGGATTTAAGAATGGAACAGGCATTCATATAAAGCTCACAAATAAAAGGACTCTCATTTTCTAAAATTATATAAATGTTAAAGACTATTCTCCTGCAGATTAGAAATATAAAATAATCAGGTGGATGACTTGCTGTATAATTTTCTTGCTGCAGCTGCTCAGTTGCTTTCAGTGTTAACTTTTGGAGATGAGACACTGTCTCAGTTGCCATGGAAAAGAAACTGCTTTTAAGTATCGGTGTTTATTTGGTTTAGGCTTGCTTTTTTGATTAACTCAAAGACTGACTGCTAATATAGGAAAAGCTCACTGTATAACAGTGGGTCTCAAACTTTTGTACTGGTGACCTCTTTCACACAGAAAACCTCTGAATGCGACCCCCCTTATAAATTAAACATACTTTTTAATATATTTAACATCATTATAAATGCTGGAGGCAAGTGGGGTTTGGGATGGAGGTTAACAGCTCGTGACCCCCCATGTAATAACCTCGTGACCCCCTGAGGGGTCCCAACCCCCATTTTGAGAACCCCTGCTGTATAACTTCTTTCCTTGTCCAAATATATCAGAACTAGTACTAACATCTAGCACATATGCTTACCCATCTTCTCTAGTCTCATAATGTGGAGACAAGGAGGGGCAGAATGGTGAATGGACTATTTAACCCTTTTGCTGCTATTTCTCCACCACACCTGCCATGATGCCATCCATTCCTGGGACTGATGGAATGAGGACAAAGCTAGCACATTCAGTGGCACAGGTGGTACGTTCTGCATGAATTTTCATGGGCTGTTTGGCAACAAAGGGGGAAAACCAAAATTTAGAAACATGGGTTCCAAAAGTTAGGCACTTGCTTATAAATGAACATCTAAGGAACCTGAAAATCAGCCCATTCTTTTACATACCTAGACTTAGCCTCCCAAGTTTGAAAATGTTGGCCTATGTTTTTTGCCTTCCATTATCTTACTGTATTTCTGCTTTTGTATCTTATGGTTCTCCCAGTTACTATTTGCAGAACTTTTGGTTACAAAACAGCCAACTTTAGTCTCACCTGCTGCTTTGTCTTTTGCCCACATTTGTTAACTGAAGCCAATAATGACTTCAAAATTCATGTATGAGCTATTACTACCACCCTTGCTTTCCCATGTGACCCACTAAGTACAATCATGTGACTGCAAGTGTTAAGTTCAGCATGATGGCATGTACAAACCTCATCAAATAACTGGCAGGGCAAGGGTTAACACACCTTATCAACCTCTAGATTTTATAACTACCTGGGTTTTTTTTTTCAGATTAAGTGCACAGGGACTGTTCTTTGCAGATCTGTTCTGTTCTCTTCTCATTGATACCAATATCTAGCAACATTAGTGGGACCAGAATGGGTTCAGGTGCAAACTGTAGAACTAGTATGCTTTATTTTATGAGGCAAACTTTTACAATTGGCCAAGTTGACACAGCTCTATGACGGCAAAGGAATGGGTGGGTGAGATTCTGTGGCCTGCGTTGTGCAGGAGGTTAGACTAGATGATCATAATGATCCCTTCTGACCTTAAAGTCTACGATTCTACACTGGAAACCCTCTTGGTCTTACTACTTTTACTGCATGAACCCTGTTTGTATCAAACCCTCAGTAGTCAAAACTTTCGGGTGGCTTCTTCTTCACCTGGCAATGACACAAACTGTCAAATTCAAAAGAGGAGCCATAAAAGACTATCCACAGAGAGAGAGAGAGAGAGTGTACAGAAGTTCTACTGTGATATTATGATGCCAAAAACTTGAGATTGATATGCCAAATGATATGCTATATTTAAATGCATTCAACAAGAAAAAATTAGAGTTCTGTGATATCATTATGAAGTTGTGGGTATGTGGTATAGAAAGACTACCAACAAAAACATTTTTATGTACCATGCAAGTTATACTTACTCCTTTTTCACTACATTTAGCAGTAGCTTTAAATTTTGCTTCCTGCCTGCAGCCAATTTTCCTATGGCATCAGTAAATACTATGTTTGCCAGACAAAATAATTCATCCACTAAGAACATAAAATTAAATACCAGGTGATGGCAAATTTAAAGCAGGTTATTGCCATGGAATGGAATTTCAGTACCTGGCCAGAGTGTGCTTAACCCCTTCACAGCATAATATACCATCATGAAATACCAGTGTAAAAGAGCTCTGTGACCATCCTGCTTTACTGAATGCTCTACTTAAGTAACAGTAGCCCCATTTCTTTTTGCAAATCACAAAGCATATCAGAGTACAAAAGCACAGAGATGACCTACTCTCTTATTATAGATAGAACAGCTTTTACAGGTAGTGTTTTTAGTGAAACAGCAAAAGTATGTGGCAGAGCACTGGTTCATTCTACATCACTCATGTCGTCCAGTGCATGACAGTGGTTAACTGGTAGAATGCTGGAGGATCAAAACTGTAACCATGCACCTGACAAAACTCCAGGGAAGAATATCAGTCTCACAGTGCAGCAAAAAAGCATGAGCCCCAACCACAAGCAAACTCGAGGGATGTTGGAATAAGAGAGAGAACAGAATAGCAGTCTTAGTGTGTAAGTCCTTTGGAAGAATTTTTGTGCTTTCACGTTCACCAGTTTTACCTCGGCACAATGTGCCTACCAATTAGTAATTCATAATTGAGCAGAATGAACACAAGAGTTTCAAAGAACTATTGCTCTTTAGTCAAAAACCCTGGCTATGAGCTAGGGACAATTCAACTGGCAGCAGCTGTGGACAGTTTTGTAAGCCCAAGTTCCAAGCTCTTACTTGGCCAGCATGTTAAAGGAAAAAGGGTAAAATTGTACCTATGCAGAGTAAAGGCCCTTTCCTGAGGAGAGAATGGTTTCTCATTTTCCCCCCTCATATACCTTCCTCGTGTTTTCTTCAACTAGTTGGGAACAGGCTCCCAGGTGAAGGATGCAGCCGTGCTGTTTGCCCCTTCCTCTCTTCCAATGTCCGTTTTTGCTGGGAGAGTGTGGACTTTACCTAACCATGCCCAGAGTCTGCTCCCAGGTAAGGGAGTTAATACATTGGGACTAAGCTGCAAGCTTCCAAGAATGGGAAGCGGAAGAAGTGCTCCTCAAAATCTGCTATGGCATACACCATTATTGGTCTGTATCTCTAAAGGGGCTCCAGATACAAAATTGATGTCCAAATCTGTATTTAATACCACAAAGTGTGAAGGTGTTCAGATCCAAGGCTGGTCTAACAATCTAGGTATTGTGACAAAGTTCCTCCTCTACCTTGGCGGGTCCTGCGCTTATTGGCAGATTTGCTCACCTCAGTGATCTTCCCCACAGTCTGGGTCAGCTCCTCCTGTGTCTGATCAGGAGTTGGGAGGTTTAGGGGGAACCCGGGCCAGCCCTCTACTCTGGGTTCCAGCCCATGGCCCCGTGGATTGCAGCTGTCTATAGTACCTCCTGTAACAGCTGCATGACAGCTACACCTCCCTGGGCTACTTCCCAATGGCCGCCTCCAAACACCTTCTTTATCCTCACCACAGGAACTTCCTCCTGGTGTCTGATAACACTTGTACTCCTCAGTCCTCTAGCAGCACCCCCTCTCACTCTCAGCTCCTTGTGCCTCTTGCTCCCAGCTCCTCACACGCACTTCCTCTCCTCTGGCTCCTCCCTGCCTGACTGGAGAGAGCTCCTTTTTAAACCCAGGTGCCCTGATTAGCCTGCAGGTGTTCTAATTAGCCTGTCTGCCTTAATTGGTTCTAGCAGGTTCCTGATTACTCTAGTGTAGCCCCTGCTCTGGTCACTCAGGGAACAGAAAACTATTCATCCAGTGACCAGTATATTTGCCCTCTACCAGACACCTGTACCCCACTGGTTTGGGTCTGTCACAGTATGTTCTTACATAATGCTTATTCTATATCTTTTTTCACCATTTGTTTCCAGCATCACTTGTGTGTTGAGCACTGTGCAAACAAAGGAAGACCACATCCCTGTCACCCACTTCCTGATCCCCACCAACTATTGACTCCTACCTGGGTCTTTAAGCTTCCTCCTGTTTTCACTTGCCATAGCCCTTCGCAATACATCTTAAAGCGAGAGGCCCTTCTGTCAATGTGCCATCCAATTTAGCCTATTGGTGGGTGCATTAGGATCCAAGAACTACTTACCCTTCACCACTGTGCTCAGGATCACCCCTGTATTCACACCCTATGCTATTTCCCTGGGCCTCTTCCATCTCTAGCCCTATCTCAGGGCCAAGCTCCTCAGGCTCTTCTCCTTCTGCAAGCCCAGTGTAAGTTCAGCCAGCCATAAACTCTGGCTACTTATCAGACTGCTCTGGCCAAAGCAGAGCACCCTTCTTCACTTCTCTGGTCCCAGCCAGGAACTGCCCTGCTCAGGGCCTGCACTTCCTTTTGTCTGAGCCTGCTGGGCTCTGATTGGTTGTCACTAGCCCTTAGAGGACCAGGTCTCTCTAGCTTCCAAGATGGCTGCTTCAATGAGGCCTCCTTAGGCAGGCCTAGAGGACTCACCTTTGTTGCTCTTTTTCTCTCACCTCGCTGCTTCCTGGAAGAGAGTGTAGCAGAGGAGCAGGGCCACCAGCAAAGGCCACAAAGGCCTGGTACTCCCCATCACAGTGCCTTAGAAAACAATCCCCCTCAACAGACTAGGACAGTGAGGGGACATCACTCAGCTCCAACTGCCAAGATTAAATCTCAACATACAGTTCTTGACTAATTGAGACTCTAGTGAAGAGGGTGAGCCTTTCTTAGTCCAGTAATTCACCTTACTGTTTGGTACATTACTATTATTGTTTTACAATTAAAGCTTTTCCTCCATTCCCAAAAATCAAATGGGTGGCTTTGAGCTAATCCCAGCTCACAGTAACTAGAAAACATTCCTATGAATTCAGTTCAGGCATCTGTCCAACTGTTACAGTGGCTGTATCCACTTCACACACACAGAACTTTCCTAATTCTGATCTGAAGTAGCCACACATGCACAAAGACTTAAAAGGATAATGTGTGCTGTTTTGATAAGACAAGTTGAAAACTTGCTGAGAGAAAGCCTAACTTCATTTCACAACTGTCACATCATATTTGTATAGAACATATTTGAACCAGAAGAAACAACTACACCTAGAAGTACTGGAGTATAGTACCTTCTGACTCAGAAAACAAAGCAGACGATAAGATGGTACACCAAGCTACAGATGTCACAAGAGGTTACTTCAATTTTAGTAACACTTTTTGAGAACTTATTTTTGGAAATGAATCCAGTCTGAGGAGACTTCCTTGTATGAAATTTGCAAGTCGTGTCATGCCCTGGCTGTTGCTAAGACATCTGTACTTAAGATATGGTTATGTTACTTTCCATATCTGCACCTCAGGTATCCTCCAAGTCATGTCTGCTTTGTTTATTGACACCAACAATCCATTGCTTACTGCCAGGTCTGCAGAACTAATACAGCTATTGAAGAGCAAGCTGGAATCTATTCCACTGGATGCATCCTCAACAAATTGTTATTGACGACCAAGTACTAATTTCAGAATCTTTTATTACAGTATCTGATTGCTTTTTAGATTCATAACTAAAAATAAACATTGTGCCAGAGTGCTGAGAAATTTTCTCCAAAGTTCTGCTCTAGATTTTTCATTACTGCACTATTATTTCGCTCCTCTAATGTCACCATGCCCAAAAATGATGCTGAAAAAGTAAATTTTCACCTCAAAACATGCAACCAAGGTAAAAAGTTATTCTGCATTTTAGACTGTCCAAATATCATATGGAAATCAAAATAGAACAGTTACCAACTAATCTTTCAGTTGGGGTTGGGGGCAGGAGGAAACATGGGTCTGTAGTGAAGAAAAGAGAATGAAAGAGTCAGAAAAATGTTACTATGGGTGTTGCTAGTTACCCTGAGACTGCTCTGACATGCACCAGGCCTGGTATCAGGGAGTTTAGGGGGCATAAATGTGGTCTAAAGCCATCATCTTCCCATATCCCCCAAGGACTGCATCAAAGGACAGCTCATCCAGAACAGAGCAGCTAGCCTATGTGTGCACTGTAAAGAGTTCTAGTCAAGAATTTTGTCCATTCACTTCTCTATTAACAGAGAAATAACGCACTCCAGGGGTGCAAAACATTCCTGACTGTGCAGGAGATGAGACGATGTCAAAAGTAATTTTCTAATTGAAAATTCAGCTACTAAAAAAATTGGGTTAGTTCATACAGTAACTTCCCCCAATTTGTGTAACAGAAATCTCCCCCAAACACCATGTGAGACTTCACTTATATCGAAAACACTCACATTCCTCCCACTGCCTGGATGTAGAAACTGTTTTCTTTGTAGACATTAGTGACTACTTATCACTTGGAATATTTTCACAAGCCATCTTTTAAAACATTCCCTACACTGTTCACTCCCAGTCAAATTTTGACAACATTTTGACTCCTCTTCACACATCACTCTGAAGTTATAGCATATTTAATATAGAGTACTTGGGGGCCGGGAATCACTTCTCAGTAATGAACTTTACTTTATTTGTACCATGATAGTAAGCCAAAAAGCTTTCATGTCTTATTTAATAACATTTCAACTCATAAACAAACTAGGGAAATGCAACCTAGAGGGAACTGCTATAAAGTGGGTAGATAACTGGTTGGAAAACTGCTCCCAGAAAGTAGTTATCAGTGGTTCACAGTCTTGCTGGAAGGGCAAAACAAATGGGATCCTGCAGGGATCAGTTCTGGGTCTGGTTCTGTTCAATATCTTCATCAATGATTTAGATAAGGGCATAGAGAGTACACTTGTAAAGTTTGCAGATGATACCAAGCTGGGAGAGGTTGCAAGTGCTTTGGAGTATAGGATTGTAATTCAAACGATCTGGACAAACTAGAGAAATGGTCTGAAGTAAATACGATGAAATTCAATAAGGACAAATGCTAAGTACTCCACTTTGGAAGGAACAATCAATCAGTTCCACACATACAAAATGGGAAATGAGTGCCTAGGAAGGAATACTTCAGAAAGGGATCTGGGGGTCATAGTGAATCACAAGCTAAATATAAGTCAATAGTGTTGTTGCAAAAAAAGCAAACATCATTCTGGGATGTATTAGCAGGAGTATTGTAAGCAAGACATGAGAAGTAATACTTCCACTTACTTCATGCTGCTTAGCCCTCAACTGGAGTATTCTGTCCAGTTCTGGGCCCACATTTCAGGGAAGATGGGGACAAATTGGAGCAAGTCCAGAGAAAAGCAGCAAACATGATTAAAGGCCTAGAAAACATGACCTATGAGGGAAGATTGAAAAAACTGAGTTTGTTTAGTCTGGAAAAAAGAAGACTGAGAGGGGACATGATAACAGTTTTCAAGTACATAAAAGGTTGTTACAAGGAGGAGGAAGAAGAATTGTTCTCCTTAACCTCTGAGGATAGGACAAGAAGCAATGGACTTAAATTTCAGCAAGGGAGGTTTAGGTTGGACATTAGGAAAAACTTCCTAACTGTCAAGGTGCTTAAGCACTGGAATAAATTACCTAGGGAGGTTGTGGAATCTCCATAATTAGAGATTAGACGTTAGACAAACATCTATCAGGAATGCTCTAGATAATATGTAGTCTTGCCATGAGTGTAGGGGACTGGACTAGATGACCTGTTGAGGTCCCTTTCAGTCCTAGAATTCTATTATTCTAACTTCCTCTCTTTATCTTTAAGGGACTGTATTAGATTTTACACTGTGGGCCTGGTTTTGCTCTCACTTGCACTGGTATGTAACAATAATATAATGATGTAGCTCAACTGACATCAGCAGAATTACTCCTATTTGATACGGGTGTAATCCACAGAGGAATCAGGCCCCGTCAGCCTTTATTACAGAACTGTATGATGCAGGTATACCTTCAGATGCTTAGGTCACTATACAATGATGTAATGCTCAGAGCAATCTGATTTGCTGACTTCGACATGTGACTATGCACATATGTTCCCAGCACAGATGTTAAACTAACATTTAGTGCTTTTAGGGGATTTCACTGATTTTATTTAATTTCTTGAATGGATACATTTAAGCCTTGAGGGTAATAAATCTTAATACTGAGCTTAGAGTGACTCAGTAGACATTACTGTGCCTGTTAGCAACGTATAAACAATTTCTGCAACATGCTGAATTGGTAGCACAAGTTATCTTATAGTTATGCTTTATTACTACTTCATGAAGACATCCCCCTTCACAGCCATTGCTGTCATTATAGGGTAATGTCCCCTTCAGATCTGAAAGTTGACTACAGCTTTACGGGATGTTCTCTTTTCAACTGTAAATTACTATGGGCTCTAGTCATCGGGAATGATATATGGCCACATGAGCCCATATCTTGGCTCCAACTCATCAGAAATTCAGCCAACCCCAGAAGACCTTTTATTTTTCTTGAACAGTTCACAAAGCAGAGCTCTCATTGGGGATTCTGAGTCCATACAAATACCCTCTCCAGTCTCCAATCAAATTATTTGCTACATTTATGAGGAATCAAAACCTGGCTATTCCATGTCCATGGAGGTGTTACCTTAAGAACATAAGAGCAGCCCTACCGGGTCAGACCAAAGATCCGTCTAGCCCAGTACCCTGTCTTCCAACAGTGGCCAGTGTTAGGTGCCCCCGAGGGGATGAACAGAACAGGCAATCATCAAGTGATCCATTCCCTGTCGCTCATTCCCAGCTTCTGGCAAACAGAGGCTAGGGACACCATTCCTGACCATCCTGGCTAATAGCCATTGATGGACCTATCCTCCAAGAACCTATCTAGTTCTTTTTTGAACCCTGTAATAGTCTTGGCCTTTACAACATCCTCTGGCAAATTGTTCCACAGGTTGACTGTGCGTTGTGTGAAGAAATACTTCCTTTTGTTTGTTTTAAACCTGCTGCCTATTATCTTCACCTTCAAATTGAGATTAGCACAAAGATAGAATGACAGTAAATGTGTAAAGCTAATTGTTAGCAAGGTGCTTGTCTCATTCACTAACAGCACACTGTATAGTATCCAGCAATTTTGTAAATATAAGGAATTTCACCTACACAAGCTTATAGTCTCTACTGTTCTATGGTACAGAAAGAAGAACTGCAGATAAACCACAAACCTTGTTAGCAAAACCATATGGCTACATAATAGTAGTTCCCTCTCCCCTCTCCTGTGAAAGCACAGCTTCCACAGCCATAAAGGGCACAGAAGAGACTGATAACTTTTTAATCCAGAATATTCCCCTTTCAGGGATGCATAAATTGCAGTTCAATCTGTGTCAAAGTTGTAAAGGGAAAGTTAATGCGGGATATTACAGAAAAGTTGGACTAGTATGGCAGATAAGAGACCAGCCTACAGCAGGGAACAGATCTATGCTATCATTCTTGTATGGAACCTTGACAAAAAGCAAGGGGATATGGATGAGCTGAGAGCTTCCATAACGATTGGCCACAAGCATTTCTGCTCTCCAACATAACTGATGACCCAATCCCTGTTTGTTCTCCTCTGAGCATCTCAGCCTCCATCCTGGACAATGAACAGAGCAGCAGCATCCAAGGAACTGGGCTTCTGTTGTAGTAAGGTCTGCTCTGCCATACGCTTGCAGATGCTAAGGGAGAAGATAGAGGACTTGACAACCTGAGTCCCCTAAAAGCACATTCTTGTCATATATGCATACACAGTCTAATATATTTACACTCATAACATTCCTGTGAGGATAGGCAGTACTATTATCGTCTTCTTCTTACAGATGGGGAACTGAGGCATAGAGAGACTAAGTGACTCAACTAGCATCATACACAATAGCAGAGTAGGAACTGGTCTCCTACAGCCCAGACTAGGATTCTAACCATTGACTCATCCTTCTTCTCTTGTATGTGTGTACACACCGTTATGTGTGCACAATGAGCCTTTCCTTCTGAATGAATCCTCAAGTACTTCAGTCTCTTAGCACATCCATGGATGCTTTGATGTGCATTCGAAAACACAGATTATGTGATAAAATCCTTTAGCCCATGCTTCTGACCACCTCACCTACTCTCTGCCTACTAGTCAAAGTCCCCTGCAACTTCCTGTAACAGTCCAACTCCACATAGCTTGAAATCATGTGACAGGTGGCTATAGCTTGGTGAATCTGGCATCTATATTTTTTCAAAAACAGTTTTAGTCTCATGAAACTGATTCTTCTGCAACTTTGTGGCTTAAGAAACAGAAGTAATTTGCTCCCCCTGTGGACAAAGGGGCCAGGACAGCCTTTCACTGCTGTGAGGTCAAACACAAATTCTCTACTTAGAGTGAGACACATCAGTGAGTGACAACTACGTCCATAGTGAAATACCCTGGCTGCACAAATATATCTTTTTCATCTCTTTGTGAATGCTTCTAACTTGGGCTACAATAGGCTATGACTTTATTCCAGAAGTAAATAGCAAATGGGTGATGGCATTGCTATAAGTGCTCTGGCATGCATAGCAACTCAAAATTCAGACTTGTAAACAGGGCCTGCTCGAGGCACCAGCCTTCCAAGCATGTGCTTGGGGTGGCGCTCTCTAAGGGGCGGCACTCCGCCCCCCCTTTTTTTATTTTTTTGCTTGGGGCTGCATTGCTGGGAGCCGGTCCTGGCACAGCCACTCGCCCTGTCAGCTCGGGAGCCGGGATCTGCACCCCCTGCCCAGCCCAGTGGCACCCTGCACAGCCCACTCTGGCAGGGAAACGCCGTGCTGCCCTGGAGAGATTCCAAGTGGCAGTGGCAGCAGGACCCCTCCTCCCTCCCTCCCCGGCTCCTCACACACTCCAGGCTGCGGCGTCAGTGAGAGGGGCTCCCAGAGTGTGTGAGAAGCCGGGGAGAGAGGCGGGGTCCCCTGGAGCAAAGCCCAGGCTGCGGCGGCAGCGAGAAGGGTTCCCAGAGTCAGGGCCATCCGGGGGGGAAATGGGGCAATTTGCCCCGGGCCCCACAGAGGCCCCCATGAGTATGTCGGAGGCTCCCCCCACCTCCGTCTTCCCCCATCCCCTGGTGTCTCAGCTGGTAATGGATCAGGGCTGCGAGCTGCAGTTGAGCAGCGGGAACTCAGGCCCCACTGGAGACACCACGCCACTGCAGCACTGTCCAGGAGAGGGGGTAAGTGGCATGGTGAGGGGCCGGGCACCCTCCCAACCCCATCCCCCCCAACCCTGACCCCCAGCTCCGAGCCCAGCCCCTCTGTGCTGGGCACCTCCCCGACACCATCCCCCCCACAGCCAAGACCCCCAGGTCTGAGCCCAGCCCCTCTGAGCTGGACACCCCCCAACCCCATCCTCTACATCCCTGACCCCCAGCTCCAAGCCCAGCCCCTCTGAGCTGGACACCCCCGCCGACCCCATCTCCCCACAGTCCTGAGCCCAGACCCTGTGAGCCGGGCACTTCCCAACCCAGAGCCCAGCTCCCCACCCAGCCCTGGGCAACAGCAACACCACCCCCAAGCAGCAACAGCCCATTGGCACCAACCATCACCATCACCCATCAACAGTCCATTATGTAATTGCAAATGTATACATACCAGTAAAGCATTTAATGTTTTTAAATAATTTATTTAGTGTATTTTCAAATTATTACAAACTATTTTTAATGTATTTCACTAGTTATTTTTTACATTTCCAAATACACGTTACTATAGTATTGCAACTTTTTTTTATGGAAGGAGCCCCCGAAATTGCTTTGCCCTAGGACCCCTGAATCCTCTTGGTGGCCTTCCCCAGAGTGTGTGAGGAGCTGGGGCGGGAGGGAAGTGGGGTCCCCTGGAGCCAAGCCCCAGCTGCAGTGGCGGCAAGAAGGGCTCCTGGAGTGTGTGAAGAGATGAGCAGCTGGCTGGGCTTGTCGGCGCTAAGCAGATAGCCCCACAGCTGGAGATTCTTGCCTTTCCGCCCACCGGGGCTGGGCCATGGCACCATGATGCTGAAGATCAGCAGGTCCGGGGAGCTCTCCAGGTCCTGTGTGCTGGTAGCAGATCCCACGTTTGGGGGGAGCCCAGTGCTGGGGTGGCACGGGGTGTGAGTGAGGGGGGCACTGGTGGATGGGTGGGGGAGCTCTGGTCTGTGGTGGGGAGGCAGCCAAAAATTTTTTTGCTTGGGGCGGCAAAAAACCTAGAGCCGGCCCTGCTTGTAAAGCTCTTTTTAAGATCCAGAATAGCAAGCTGAAGTCTGATATGATACTAAACTTTACAGTAATGCTGTCTAATGAGTGAGATATTGGGTCTCATGAAAGACGAGGAACACAGGTTGGCTCTGGTGAGATTACAGACAATTACATTGAAGTAGGAGTAACAACACATAGGGATAATTAAAAGCAAAATCAATTTGTGGAAGGTTAATTTCTCCTATTCTCCCTTGGTTTAACTTTCCACATCTTTCTCATAAGCCCCACATTCTTAATCCAGGTTATACTGTTACAACAGAACACAAAGCCTAATTTAAGAATTCTCTAACTTATATTGAGGTTTTTTTCCTCATTTCTACTAGGATACTGTCATAAACAGATAGTTAAGCGTTAATGTCTCTTTTACCTGTAAAGGGTTAAGAAGCTCAGTGAACCTGGCTGACACCTGACCAGAGGACCAATAGGGGGACAAGATACTTTCAAATCTTGGTGGAGGGAAGTCTTTGTTTGTGCTTTTTTTTTTTTGTTCGTTGTTCGTTGTTGGGGCTAAGAGGGACCAGACGTACACCCAGGCTTTCCCAATCTTGCTGAATCAGTCTTTCATGTTTCAAAATAGTAAGTAATAGCCAGGCAAGGCGGATTAGTCTTATGTTTGTTTCCTCAACTTGTAAATGGTGTTTTTGCTGGAAGGATTTTTACCTCTGTTTGCTGTAACTTTGAATTTCAGGCTGGGGGGGTGTCCCTCTAGTCTATATGAATCTGAGTATCCTGTAAAGCATTTTCCATCCTGATTTTACAGAGATAATTTTTACCTTTTCTTTCTTTAATTAAAAGCTTTCTTTTTAAGAACCTGATTGATTTTTCCTTGTTTTAAAATCCAAGGAATTGAGTCTGAACTCACCAGTGATTGGTGGGGGGAAAGAAGGGGGGATGGTTAATTCCTCTTTGTTTTAAGATCCAAGGAGTTTGGATCTGTGTAAGCCTCTCAAGGCAACCCAGGGAGGGGAGAGTCTGGGGGGGAAAGGAGGGGGATGGTTAATTTCTCCTTGTTTTAAGACCCAAGGGGTTTGGGTCTTGGGTTCCCCAGGGAAGGTTTTGGGGGAACAGAAAATGTGCCAGACACTACATTCTGGCTGGTGGCAGCGTACCAGATTTAAGCTAGTAATTAAGCTTAGAAGTGTTCATGCAGGTCCCCACTTCTTGAACTCTAAAGTTCAAAGTGGGAAAAAACCTTGACAGATACCAAGTGTGTGTGCAGTCTCTGACACCAATCTAGTCCTAAAAGATGGCCGTGACAACAAGCTCACTGATTCCTAAGGCAACAGCTCAGGAATGCAGCAAACAACAACCCACTGGATTTGGCACTTATTATAGGCCACTATTCCCCAACTTTTTTACATTCCAATCTCCCTCTTCATTTGTTTCTTAGTAGTGCTCATGCCAAGTCAACGTAGCTGCCGCTAGCAGAAAAACACCGCCATCCATCCTTTCCTCCACTGGGGAGTCTGAGGCCATCATTACTGCTAGACACTCTGCCCCATCCCAGCACTCGTTTGCCTGAGGAGCGGGAGCTCAGTACAGTACCCCAAAGAAAATCTTGTGTTTGGACCTACAGTCTCCAAGGGATCTAGGCACCCAACTTCCTTTAATGTCAATGGGAGTTAGATGCCTAAATACTTTGGAGGGTATGGGCCTTGGTCCATTGTATTTTCATTTGGCTATCTAGAGGAGATGTAAAATGAATGGTATTTTCCCTTCACTGCTCACTTGTCAGTGTTTCTATGAAGTTTCTAATTAGGATTGAATTATAACTTATTAATGGATTTATACAAATTCACATACACAAATTATGTGACGGTAATAAGGTAATTTCAACAATTGTGTGTGTGTGTTCAGTCTCCTTACTGATCAACAGGATTTTTCTCCAGTGACAACTCTTAAGGCCCCTTTCCTGAGAAAGGACAGTTTCATGTTTAAGGCAATGAACTGGAACTCTAGCAATCTGCTTTCATTTTCCAGCTGTCCTACATGTTCCTCGTATGACTGTGCAAATCTATGCCTCAGTTTCCCCATCTGTATAAGTTTAATTTCTCCTTTGATTTACACTAAGAAGCCCTACCCACAGGCTCAGAGGGCCCTGTCAAAACCAAAACACACAGTTCTGTCAGTTCACCCCTTCTACTAAGCAGCAGCTCAATCAAATAATAGCATCTCCATATGTTGGCCTATGTCTCAGTGTCCATACCTCACATTCAAAAGGCAGGTGAAACAAAGGGTCCCTGCACTGTGTGCTGAAATCTGACAAATACAAGCTGTTTCAGACCAAGATGGGACAGCATTCTAGAATCCCAAGCCTTTACAGGTAATGCCAGACACCCTTACTCCCACATGTGAAGAGGCATCTTTGCTGATTGCAACTGTGGCGATATGTCGCTGGAGGAGCCCTCAGATAGACAGTGAGTTAATGCTATTTTTCCTGCCCAAAAGAGGTGCTGTGATTATGAACTCATTAATATTTGTGACGCACTCTGTTACTATGAAATCATAAAATTATAAAAATAAAAATACCAGTTTTAATGTACATATTAACCCACTAGCCTTACATTTTAAAACATCACTAACTTGAAAAACTTATTTAAATTAGTAATAATGCACAAAGCAAAACAAACCCTAAATAATCTTATCCAGAATGGTAATCTTAAAACAACAATTTGCCACATTTGAATAAAAGATGTGTTCAAAGCTCTGTTTATATTACAGGGAATAATAGTTTTAACTGAATTAATTACATATTGCCACTTAGACAGTTTGTTAGAACAGTATAATTCTCACATAAATGCTCTTACCTCTGCTTCATATATCAAGCTGATAAAGGTGCTGCTTTTATTTAATAATAATCATGGTGTCAAGCAGGGGACTCTTAGCCAATACATATATGTTAGGCATACCATATTAGTATTGTATTGTACCTAGCATGTGGGCAGTTATGTTCACTTTGCTGCCTATGTCAAGAAATATATATCCCACAATACTGTGCAAAGCTAAACATAGTTTTTAGCAGAAGCAAATATAATACCTGTCAAAGGCAACATATGTTTGCTCTATTCCCTAGTACAGTGGCTCTCAACCTTTCCAGACTAGTATACCCCTTTCAGGAATCTGATTTATCTTGTGTACCCCCAAGTTTCACCTCACTTAAAAACAGCACATTACTACTGAAAAATTGCTTACTTTCTATATAATTATAAAATACTTTTATTAGAATATAAATACTGTACTTACATTTCAGTGTATAGTCTACAGATCTGTATAAACAAGTCATTGTCTGTATGAAATTTTTGTTTCTACTGATTTTGCTAGTGCTTTTTATGTAGCCTTTTGTAAAATTAGACAAATATCTAGATGAGTTGATGTATTTCCTGGAATACCTCACCGTACCCCCGGCGGTGCACGTACCCCGGTCAAGTACCACTGCCCTAGTACAGATTGGAAGGTACCTTCACGGGCAACTGATTTGGAATGCACTATCTAAATTAAAGATAAGGAAAGGTGCAGCATGGCACCAGATAAAACAAGGTAAAAAGCTGATTAGTAAATGTGAATCTTGAGTGATGTATACAGCGTTTCCTAACTTGTAAAAGGGTCAGGTATAAAGAAAGGTAGTTTGGGGGGCATATATTTGAAGTACACTTACTGCACAGCATGAACATGCTACAAGGTAAGAATTGCTTTCTGAAAGGCTGGATATGTATGTCTCCTTTTCATATTGTACCCTTGTCTTTAGGCAATAAATTGGCTAAGCTTGGTTATTTTGTCTGAAACATATTTAATACTGAACTGCAAGTGTAGTCAATCAATCAGCTATATATTCTAGAAATAATAGCGAGCTGAACTCACTTCTGAATTCAAAGTTTACACATATTACAGGGAAAACAGAAGCAACTCATATAGTAATGTTACCTAACGCTTCCTAATATTAAAATATAAGGCTAGAAAAAAAATTAAGCTAAAACACCTTCATGATCTGCAGTGAGATTTTGAAGATTGGCAGAGGTTAGTCCTGGGGTCAGAGAACTGCCTTTTGCTGTGCCCAAGAATTTCAGTGTGGATTTGGCCAAGTTATAGAAAGTCAAAAATAACTATTTTGTATTCTGGGTAGAGTTGGTAATCTTAGCTAGACACTTGCTACTATAATCACTCATTCAATCCACATTTAGCAGAATACGAGTATCTCATTGCAGCATGCCTCAACAAACTCAATTTCAAAATGCGACACAGACAAAATGGATCCTGCATGTCCTCTGTGGATGGCAGTGGTGGGCAACCTGTGGCCTGTCAGGGTAATCCGCAGGCAGGCTACAAGACAGTTTGTTTACATTGACTGTCCGCAGGCATGGCCTCCTGCAGCTGCCAGTGGCCGCGGTGAGCCGTTCCCAGCCAATGGAAGCTGTGGAAAGCAGCGCAGGCTGCAGGGAAATGCTGGCCGCCACTTCCTGCAGCTCCCATTGGCCAGGAAAGGTGAACCATGCCCACTGAGAGCTGTGGGTGTCCATGCCTGCGGACAGTAATGTAAACAAACTGTCTTGCGGCCTTTCAGCGGATTACCCTGAAGGGCCGCAGGTTGCCCACCGCTAGCGTAGGGGAATATGCACTGGGATGAATTTCAGAAGACTCACCTCTTCTTCTAACTGGAATTAATTATTTGCCCTTCATAACCCTTATTATAGAGCAAGGCCAATTTCGCTCCCATGCTGGGAACTGAGTGAAAGCAGATTTCCAATATAACAGATCCAAGTCTCAACCACTTCGCTACCCGACATCTCAGAATTACTCTGCCCAGTCTGTGTGCTTGGCTATAGAGTATGAATGAGGAGGTTGTAAATATGAATAGCCCCATTTTAATATGTATTATTCATTATTTAAAAGAGTAACAGTATTTACAGAATTACTTTGCAAATGAAAAAGCTAAGTCCCAAGCTCTACAGAAATGTGATTCAACTTACAGAATTTTAAAAACAAACACATTTTTATACAAATATTTCTGTTCTCATTGTACAAAAGATGCATCAATCATCCTAAACTACAAAGCCTTTGTTAAGGTTACAGAAATGTGACATTAAAACATCCCAGCTATTTACTTTGCCCTCCTGTGATTTATATCCCAGCAATATTGTCCCTGGATTAAAATCTATATGTCATATTTCAACCTTGGAGGCAACTTTTATAACTGAATTATACCTTTGAGTATATATCATATTACACTGGAGATACTGGCAGGTTTTTATATCTAACTGCACTGGGATATGTGCCACTGGAAAGAAGAACCAAGGTCCCAAAAGTTTACACATACAGTAATTTGTTAAATTGACCTAAAAAACTATGGCTTGTTTTATAATCAAATTCCAGGCCTTGTGCTCCATTAGTGTATGTTTAATGAATAACCGGTGTTATATGATGGGGGTGGGTGGGGCAGGTGGAGGTGTGCATATATGATTTAAATCTTTATTTTATAAGTGCTTTTCTATGAATTTGCTCTATACTATAGGAAGCAGTAGGGATAGGATTATGTCACGGAAGTCACAGATTCTGTGACTTTCAGAGACCTCTGTGACATTTTCCCCTTTAGCCCTGGGGCAACAGGGCCAGAGCTCTCAGCCAGTGGGGAACCCAAAGCTCTCAGTCACCACAGGTGGTGGAGGGGCACCTGGAGTTCACAGCTGCCATGGGCAGTGGGGGGCACCCAGAGTTTTGCAGTTACATACTGGGGCCTCTTGCCATCTGGCATTGGGGTGCTCTTAGGATCACAATCAGATCCTGATGTGATCAAATGGTGTTATCCTCATTGTACAGATGAAAGCACATATATTAAGGTCAAACTATCACAAATGTCCACTAAATTCGGATGCCCATTTTGAGATGCATTGGACCTGATTTTTCAGAGTACTTAGTATTTTATTGCATTTCATATGTTCAAAGCACAGCTCCCACTGACTTCAGTTTGCAGCTGTGAGCACTCAGCACTTCAGCAAATAAGACTTCCTGTGTCTTTCACTTGGCATCCAGAAAATAAGGAACACAATGGCCAGCGGTAAAAAGTTTTGTTTAAGTAACTTGCCTAGCAACACATGGGAACTCTGTGGGAACTCCGTGGCAGAGGCAGCTGTTAGTAGATATTAAACTCCCACAATGCTTTGTATATAAACTCCCCATGATCTTTGTGCATGAACCAAAGTGATTTGTCCTAGTTCTCTAAATCTAGGATCATAGGGACCCTGAACTTAGGAATGTATATAATATCTTACTATGACTCAGTTAGCCATGGAACTATGTCCAGATGTCCGAAGAGAAACCCCTTGTGATTGATCAGGCTTGTATTTGTCATTGCAAATGTGTTTGATGAAATAATGAACTGCTAAGGTATGTTTTCAACTCATTAGGAACTGCTTGATGCTATGGGTCATTTCCGTAACAACCTGGGTACCAGTGTCTTTAGTTTATCAATTATGTTATCTAAGAGATCTTCAAAGAAATTCCAGGGTAAATCAGCTGTGGTCAAATAATTCTTTTTTTTTTTGTCCTAAACACACTATACAAAGAGGAAAGGTTTTGAGAGTTAGTTGAAAGTCAGTCAAGCTGTAGGATGCTTCTCCAGATCAGCTGGGTAACGTATAAATTTCCTTTCTGTGTTCTGTATTGTGCTGTATTAACCTTTGACTAATAATCTTTGATTAATATATTCCAGTTGAGCCTGGTTATGTGAAGTCTTATCGGTAATTTAAATTGAACCCTAACACAGAGGTGGAATCCAATTCTCCAGAGCAGCATTCATTTATTTCAACTATGAGGCCCTACATTCTCTTCCTGCAATCCCCTGCCTCATGCAGTATACACCTTTCAAGTTCTGCAACACATGAAGCAGGACATATACGGAAATAGCCTCATTCACAACACAGCTTTAATTCACACCGTGAGCACCTCACATCCTATGCGCTGCATGAGGCAGAAGTCATGGAAAAAGTGTGATCAGATAATTCAGGACTGTATCAATGCTGTCAAGGTATTATTCCCACTTTGAACTTTAGCGTCCAAAAAGTGGGGACCTGCATGTACCCTTCTAAGCTTAATTCCTAGCTTAGATTCGATAGCACTGCCACCAACCAAAAATATAGTGTTTTGGTACACTTCCTGTTCCCCCAAAATCTTCCCTGGGGGACCCAAGACCCAAACCCCTTGGGTCTTAAAACAAAGAGAAATAAACCATTCCCCCTCCTTTTCCCCCTCCCAGACTTTCCCCTCCCTGGGGTACCCTGAGAGATCACTGCGATCCAAACTCCTTGAATCTTAAAACAGAGAGGAATTAACCTTCCCCCCCTCCTTCTTTCCCCTCACCACTCCCTGGTGAGTTCAGACCCAATCCCCTTGGGTCTTACACAAGGAAAAAATTAATCAGGTACTTGAAAAGGAAAGCTTTTAATTAAAGAAAGAAAAAATAAAAACTCTCTCTGTAAAACCAGGATGGAAAATGTTTACAAGGTCTTCAGCTATACATAGACTAGAGGGACTCCCTCCCCCAGCCTAAGTTACAAGTTACAGCAAACAGAGGTAAAATATCCTTCCAGCAAAATACACATTTGCAAATAAAGAAAACAAACAAAAGACTAATCTGCCTTCTAGCTAGTACTTACTATTTTGAACATGAGAGACTGTTTCAGAAAGATTGGAGAAAACTGGTTGCATGTCTGGCCTCTCTTAGCCCCAAGAGAGAACAAAGAAAAACACAAACAGCACAAACAAAGACTTCCCTCCACCAACATTTGAAAGTATCTTGTCCCCCAATTGGTCCTTTGGTCCGGTGTCAGCCAGGTTCACTGAGCTTGTTAACCCTTTACAGGTAAAAGAGACATTAACCCTTAACTATCTGTTTCTGACAAAAGCATATGTACAAGGACACCAAACTAAGGTTGCAACGGCAACCTTATTTCTGGCATTTCCTAACTTTGAGGCTTGACTTTGAAACTTTTCTCCTTTTTTAAAAACAGTATTTCTATGTATATTTTGTACATATAAAACTGAATGAAGCATCTTGACGATCTAACATCCCTGTAACGTTCTGCCACATGTGGGATCTGAGTTCAGGACCTGAACTTGCTCCTTGAAACAGCAATTTGATATGTGTTAGATATGCTGGGCAGACAACACACTCAGTCCTAGGGGCCAGAAGCACCTCATGACACTCACTTTTCATTCTTCCCACCCTTTCAAAGTGCATCATTTAGAGTCTTCATAAAGCCAATACCCAATAATCCTTGGAAGAAAGCGTTGTTTTTATAATGCCAGTTCTGTGGGGCTAAACTATAGAAAGTGAGGTACAGAGATCCTTGGAATGCAGAGCATCTTCCTTGAGGAAAACACATGTATGTATTTATCATAACCTTAGTCCCAGATTTGGACCTTAGCGTCCAAAATATGGGGGTTAGCATGAAAACCTCCAAGCTTAGTTACCAGCTTGGACCTGGTACCTGCTGCCACCACCCAATAAATTAGAGTGTTTTGGGGCACTCTGGTCCCTCTGAAAAACCTTCCCTGGGGACCCCAAGACCCAAATCCCTTGAGTCTCACAACAAAGGGAAATAATCCTTTTTCCCTTCCCCCCTCCAGGTGCTCCTGGAGAGATACACAGACACAAGCTCTGTGAAACTACACAGAGAGACTCCCCCTCTCTGTTCCCAATCCTGGAAACAAAAAGTACTTTCCTATTCCCCCAGAGGGAATGCAAAATCAGGCTAGCAATCCAACACACAGATCTCCCCTTGATTTCTTCCTCCCACCAATTCCCTGGTGAGTATAGACTCAATTTCCCTGAAGTAAAGAAAAACTCCAACAGGTCTTAAAAGAAAGCTTTATATAAAAAGAAAGAAAAATACATACAAATGTTCTCTCTGTATTAAGATGATATAATACAGGGTCGATTGCTTAAAAGAATATTGAATAAACAGCCTTATTCAAAAAGAATACAAATCAAAGCACTCCAGCACTTATATTCATGCAAATACCAAAGAAAAGAAACCATATAACTTACTATCTGATCTCTTTGTCCTTACCCTTAGAAACAGAAGACTAGAAAGTAGAAACTACTTCTCCAAAGCTCAGAGAAAGCAGGAAGGCAGACAAAAGACTCAGACACACAATTCCCTCCACCCAAAGTTGAAAAAATCCGGTTTCCTGATTGGTCCTCTGGTCAGGTGCTTCAGGTGGAAGAGACATTAACCCTTAGCTATCTGTTTATGACACGCCCCCCAAATTGCAGACAGTGGGGAAGCTCACTGGCGGCGATTTCCTTCTAGAACTTGAAAATAAACAGATTAATACAACACATGCACCTTTACATATACCCCTAAGTATATAACTAACAGACTTTTACATTTTAAGAACACTTTTTAACTACTGAATTCTGGGAAACTCTCACGGGAGAGTGCATCAGCTACTTTGTTAGAAGCTCCTGTGATGTGCTGAATTTCAAAATCAAAATCTTGGAGAGCTAAACTCCAACGAAGAAGTTTCTTGTTGTTCCCCTTGGCAGTATGAAGCCACTTTAGTGCAGCATGGTCAGTTTGTAGTTGGAACCGCCGTCCCCAAACATATGGGCGTAGCTTTTCCAGGGCGTACACAATGGCATAGCATTCCTTTTCACTGACTGACCAGTGACTTTCCCTCTCAGACAGTTTCTTACTGAGAAACACGACAGGATGGAAGTTGTGATCTGTTGCTTCCTGCATGAGCACTGCTCCTATACCACGCTCAGATGCATCTGTGGTTACTAGGAATGGCTTGTCAAAATCCGGGGCCCTGAGCACAGGGTCAGACATGAGCGTTGCCTTAAGTTGGGTAAAGGCCTTTTGACACTCATCAGTCCACTTAACGGCATTTGGCTGGGTCTTTTTGGTCAGGTCGGTCAATGGGGCAGCGATTTGGCTGTAGTGTGGTACAAATCGCCTGTAGTATCCGGCCAAGCCTAAGAAGGATTGGACCTGCTTCTTTGACTTTGGGACAGGCCACTTTTGGATAGCATCCACCTTGGCCTGTTGGGGGTTTATGGTTCCTCGACCCACCTGGTGCCCCAGGTAAGTCACTCTGTTTTGGCCTATTTGACACTTTTTGGCCTTAACAGTTAGTCCTGCCTGCCTGATGCGCTCAAAGACCTTTTGCAGGTGTAGTAGGTGTTCGGGCCAGGAGTCTGAAAAAATGGCCACATCATCAAGGTAGGCAACTGCAAATTCTCCCAGTCCAGCTAGTAGACCATCTACCAGCCTCTGGAAGGTGGCGGGTGCATTTCGAAGGCTGAAAGGAAGGACATTGAATTCATACACCCCCGCATGGGTGACGAATGCTGACCTCTCCTTGGCAGGTTCATCTAGCGGTACTTGCCAGTACCCCTTGGTTAAGTCTATTGTCGAGATGAACTGGGCACGTCCCAACTTTTCCAATAGCTCATCGGTGCGTGGCATTGGATAGTTGTCCGGACGAGTTACCGCATTTAGCTTACGGTAGTCCACGCAAAAGCGTATTTCCCCATCTGGTTTGGGTACCAGAACCACTGGAGATGCCCATGCACTGGTAGATGAGCGGATTATACCCATCTGTAGCATGTTCTGGATCTCCCGTTCTATAGCAGCTTGGGCATGAGGAGACACTCGGTAGGGTGGGGTTCTGATTGGGTGAGCATTACCTGTATCAATGGAGTGGTATGCCCGTTCAGTCCGTCCTGGGGTGGCTGAGAACAATGGGGCGAAGCTAGTGCACAGCTCCTTGATTTGTTGCCACTGCAGACGTTCCAGGGTGGTTGAGAGGTTCACCTCTTCCACGCCACCGTCTTTTTTCCCGTCGTAGTAGACACCGTCAGGCCACTCAGCATCATCTCCCTGGACTGTAAACTGACAAACCTGTAAGTCTCTGGAATAGAAAGGCTTGAGAGAATTAACATGGTACACTTTAGGCTTTAGTGAGGAATTGGGAAATGCTGTGAGGTAGTTTACAGCTCCCAGGCACTCTTGGACCGTGAATGGCCCTTCCCATGACGCTTCCATCTTATGGGCCTGTTGCGCCTTCAAGACCATAACCTGGTCTCCTACCGTGAAGGAACGTTCTCTGGCATGTCTGTCATACCAGGCCTTTTGCTCTTCTTGAGCATCCTTTAGGTTCTCTCTAGCAAGGGCTAAAGAGTGTCGGAGGGTGCTTTGTAGGTTGCTTACAAAGTCCAGAATGTTAGTTCCTGGAGAAGGCGTAAACCCCTCCCATTGCTGCTTCACCAACTGTAATGGCCCCTTAACCTCGTGACCATACACAAGTTCAAATGGTGAAAACCCTAAACTGGGATGTGGTACAGCCCTGTAGGCAAACAGCAACTGCTGCAACACTAGGTCCCAATTATTGGAGAATTCGTTGATGAATTTTCGTATCATGGCCCCCAAAGTTCCATTGAACCTTTCCACCAGGCCATTGGTTTGATGGTGGTACGGGGTGGCAACCAAGTGATTCACCCCATGAGTTTCCCACAGTTTTTCCATGGTCCTTGCCAGGAAATTAGACCCTGAATCTGTAAGGATGTCGGAGGGCCAACCTACCCTGGCAAAGATGTCTGTTAAGGCCAGGCACACAGTGTTAGCCCTGGTGTTGCCTAGAGCTACTGCTTCTGGCCATCGGGTAGCAAAGTCCATTAAAGTCAGTACGTACTGCTTTCCTCTGGGCGTCTTTTTTGGGAAAGGGCCCAGAATATCCACAGCTACTCGCTGAAATGGGACCTCAATTATGGGGAGTGGCTGGAGAGGGGCCTTGACCTGGTCTTGAGGCTTACCCACTCTTTGGCATACCTCACAAGACCGGACATACTTGGCAACATCCTTGCCCATCCCCTCCCAGTGGAAGGACTTCCCCAACCGGTCCTTGGTTCTGTTCACCCCAGCATGGCCACTGGGATGATCATGGGCTAAGCTTAAGAGCTTCCCCCGGTACTTAGTTGGAACCACCAACTGTTTTTGCGGCTGCCATTCTTCCCGGTGTCCACCAGAAAGAATTTCCTTGTATAAAAGTTCTTGGTCTATAACAAACCGGGATCGATTAGAAGAGCTGAGAGGCGGTGGGGTGCTCCGTGCCGCCGCCCAAGCTTTCTGAAGGCTGTCGTCCGCTTCCTGCTCAGCCTGGAACTGTTCCCTTGAGGCTGGGGTCACCAGTTCTTCCTCAGACTGTGGACTTGGGCTTGGTCCCTCTGGAAGCGATGTAGGTGATGGGGTTGTTTCCGTTGCTGGTGAACCGCTCTCCGCTGGTGCACCTGAGGGTATTTCAGGCTCTGGCTGAGCCTTTTGGGTATGGCTGTCTGTTGCTTCTGCCAGTTTTGGCTCGCTGGCGCCCTCTGGCGTTGAGTTTGAAGATGTAGTTGCACTTGCTGGTGCTGGTTGCTGTTCCAGTTCCGGGCCTGGGACTGGAGATGCTGTGGCTGTTTCAGTGGTAGGCATGGAATCCGGGTCCACTACCTCTGTCTGGGTCTCTGGTAACACATACGGGGCGTCTGTGGACGGCTCAGGAACAGGAATGGGTCTGGAAGCTTGCCTGGTTTGGCTACGTGTAACCATTCCCACTCTCTTGGCCTGCTTCACCTGGTTGGCCAAGTCTTCCCCCAGTAGCATGGGGATAGGATAATTGTCATAGACTGCAAAAGTCCACATTCCTGACCAGCCTTTGTACTGGACAGGCAGTTGAGCTGTAGGCAAGTCTACAGCTTGTGACATGAAGGGGTAAATTGTAACTTTGGCCTTTGGGTTGATGAATTTGGGGTCAACGAAGGATTGGTGGATAGCTGACACTTGTGCCCCCGTGTCTCTCCACGCAGTAACCTTCTTTCCGCCCACTCTCAAATTTTCCCTTCGCTCCAAGGGTATTTGAGAGGCATCCGGGCCTGGGGATCTTTGGTGTGATGGTGGTGTAATGAATTGCACTCGCATGGTGTTCTTTGGACAGTTGGCCTTGATATGTCCCAGTTCATTACACTTAAAGCATCTTCCATCTGATGGGTCACTGGGCCGAGGTGAGTTACTGGAGACTGGTGAGGTGGAAGGGTAGGGTATCTGTGGCTTTACTTGGGTGGTATGTGGGGTCTTTGGCTGTCCTCGGTTGTAGGGTTTATGGTCTGTGTGGCCCCTGGGGTAATCGTTCCCCTTGACACTAGCTTTCTTGCTTTCTGCCAGTTCCATCCATTTGGCTCCAATCTCCCCCGCCTCAGCGATATCTTTGGGATTTCCATCTTGTATGTACCGTGTGATGTCTTCAGGAACACCATCCAAGAACTGCTCCATTTGTATGAGGAGGTGCAGTTCTTCCAAGGTTTGAATGTTGTTTCCTGTTATCCAGGCCTCATAGTTTTTTGCAATGTAGTAGGCGTGTTTGGGAAATGACACCTCTGGTTTCCACTTTTGGGTTCTGAAACGCCGACGGGCATGATCTGGGGTTATCCCCATTCTGTATCTGGCCTTGGTTTGAAAAAGTTTATAGTCATTCATTTGCTGCTTAGGCATTTCAGCTGCCACCTCTGCTAAAGGTCCACTGAGCTGTGACCTCAATTCTACCATGTACTGGTCTTCGGGAATACTGTACCCAAGACAGGCTCTTTCAAAATTTTCCAAGAAGGCCTCGGTGTCATCACCTGCCTTGTAGGTGGGAAATTTCCTGTGCTGTGGAGCAATAATGGGCGCCGGGCTGTTAGGGTTGGCTGGCACATGCAGCCCAGCTTTTGCCAACTCCAGTTCATGTTTTCTCTGTTTTTCCTTCTCTTCATTCTCTTTTTGTTGTTTTTTCCATTTCTTTTTGTTGTTTTTCCATTTCTTTTTGGTGCTTTTCCATTTCTCGGCGGTGGGCCAACTCTTCTTCTTCTTGTTTCCTTCGGTGGGCGAACTCTTCTTCTTCTAGTTTTCTTTTGTGTGCTGCCTGTTTGATTTGTTCTTCCTTTTCTTTCATCTCCATCTGTCGCCTGTGTTCAGCTTCTTTGTATTGCTCTTGGGCCTCAAATTTTGCCTTAGAAGTCATGATTCCTGTTTTCTTGTGTTGGGGTGCCCTCCGGTGTTTATCTTCTGAACTGCAGGTTCTCTGTTGCCTCCTGAAGTCTGCCTAGCAACAGTGCCTTTAGCTAATCTTCAATGTTAAGTAAACCTGAAAAACCACTTTATTTGCATGCATATAGTGCTGGAACTTGCCTCCTAATGGGAGGGCTATTGCATGACAAAAGACCCTTAACAGTCTGGTAATGGCTTCTTGCTTAACATGCAAGCCACAAACTGCCAGAGAGAGCAGAAAAAAAAATTTCTTTGGTTCCCTTTTAAAACCAAACTGTTTCTCTCTCTGCTAAAAAGCCCTTAGCAGAGAAAAGAAAAATATAATATTCCTACTGGCTTCTGGATTCTGTCTAGATCCCACCCGCTGCTACACCATATCATAACCTTAGTCCCAGATTTGGACCTTAGCGTCCAAAATATGGGGGTTAGCATGAAAACCTCCAAGCTTAGTTACCAGCTTGGACCTGGTACCTGCTGCCACCACCCAAAAAATTAGAGTGTTTTGGGGCACTCTGGTCCCTCTGAAAAACCTTCCCTGGGGACCCCAAGACCCAAATCCCTTGAGTCTCACAACAAAGGGAAATAATCCTTTTTCCCATCATAACCTTAGTCCCAGATTTGGACCTTAGCGTCCAAAATATGGGGGTTAGCATGAAAACCTCCAAGCTTAGTTACCAGCTTGGACCTGGTACTTGCTGCCACCACCCAAAAAATTAGAGTGTTTTGGGGCACTCTGGTCCCTCTGAAAAACCTTCCCTGGGGACCCCAAGACCCAAATCCCTTGAGTCTCACAACAAAGGGAAATAATCCTTTTTCCCTTCCCCCCTCCAGGTGCTCCTGGAGAGATACACAGACACAAGCTCTGTGAAACTACACAGAGAGACTCCCCCTCTCTGTTCCCAATCCTGGAAACAAAAAGTACTTTCCTATTCCCCCAGAGGGAATGCAAAATCAGGCTAGCAATCCAACACACAGATCTCCCCTTGATTTCTTCCTCCCACCAATTCCCTGGTGAGTATAGACTCAATTTCCCTGAAGTAAAGAAAAACTCCAACAGGTCTTAAAAGAAAGCTTTATATAAAAAGAAAGAAAAATACATACAAATGTTCTCTCTGTATTAAGATGATATAATACAGGGTCGATTGCTTAAAAGAATATTGAATAAACAGCCTTATTCAAAAAGAATACAAATCAAAGCACTCCAGCACTTATATTCATGCAAATACCAAAGAAAAGAAACCATATAACTTACTATCTGATCTCTTTGTCCTTACCCTTAGAAACAGAAGACTAGAAAGTAGAAACTACTTCTCCAAAGCTCGGAGAAAGCAGGAAGGCAGACAAAAGACTCAGACACACAATTCCCTCCACCCAAAGTTGAAAAAATCCGGTTTCCTGATTGGTCCTCTGGTCAGGTGCTTCAGGTGGAAGAGACATTAACCCTTAGCTATCTGTTTATGACAGTATTAAAGCTAGTCAGAGAAATAAGAAAAAATATTCTCAGAATGGTTTTCCATTTTTCAAACAGTTATAGCATCACCCTAGTGTTTTTGTAGTCTAAGCATTCACTCTGTTCCAGATTCCTGTTACCATGGATATTTGATAATTTAAGAATAACTCACTACAAAAATTTACTGCTTCCAGGGTCATTCAACACTTTCAGCTGTCCCTGACCTTAACCAGAACAATTCACTGTGACTTATTAATGAAGGCTCACTCTAAAATCCAAAATGTAGTTATTATGCATAGTTTCTTCACCGACAGGTAAATCCTTTAGTCTTTATTCAAGTAAACTCCAGCTGACATTAATTGCAATTTCACCTCAGTAATCAGTGAATAAAAATAGGACAAGATGATATCAGGAGATTTAAGGAACAGACACCAGAAAAGTCACTGTCAGTTCTCAATTATGGACATACCTTGAACAAAATTTGTTTCTCCTGCAAAAGAAAAAAATTATTGTTTCAAAGTTTCAGTTATTCAGTTCACATAAGCTGGGGAAGCTGGGGGGTGGGAATTACCAGCCTCAACATTAGTGCCCAAAATTTTATGCTTGTGGTTTCTGGAATGCAACTTTTAAACATAGAAGTGCACCCATAAGATTAGATCTGCACCTTTAAACATCTTTACACACACACATTGCGAGGAGCAGTTAGTGACCTAGAGTTATGTGTGTGCAAATGCTGTTTGCATGCCCAAATCAAGATGTTGGGACCAAATTATGAGCCTATATGCTTTAGTACTTTAAAATAATGGGCACACATTTAGTGACACTTTAAAGCTGTGGTGTGATATTGTTAAGATTCATAATTTGGGGAAACATACCCAATATGACATTTTTATGTTTAGTGGACAAGAAAGAAAAGGAGAGATGGCAAAGTCAGTTGGTGTGTTTATGACAATTTGGTGGTTTGCAGACTGACTTCCCTAATGACATTCTCATTAAAAGTTCTTGCTACCAAATGCTGTTTGCTTTTGTCTTCAGAACTGTTTGCATTAATGAATAACTCCATTTAGAATCCATTTACATAACAGTATTGTTCTCATGTCACTGTCACAGACAGTAGCTCCATGCTAGATATGAGAGAGAGAGACAGAGAGAGAACGGGTGCACATGCTCCTTGCAAACAAATGTGGGGACAACTCCACCCAGGCTACCCTATCTCGGGCTAATTGCAGTGAATAGTATCAGAGGGGTAGCCCTGTTAGTCTGGATCTGTAAAAAGCAACAGAGTCCTGTGGCACCTTAAAGACTAACAGATGTATTGGAGCATAAGCTTTCATGGGTGAATATCCACTTTGTCAGATGCATGTAATGGAAATTTCCAGAGGCAGGTATAAAAATGCAGGCAAGAAATCAGTCTGGAGATAACATACCCTCAGAGGAAAGTGCAACACCTACCCACCACAACTTAAACAGCTTATTGAAATCCATGGCTAGCTCCCTTAAAGCCAAAGGGATAATCGACTTGTCAGTTTTAGTTCTATCACACAAAGCAACAAAAAAAGCCTTCTGAAATTTTAAAGTGAAATTTTCCATCACTTTGAAAATGAAGAAATTATTATCCCACACTATGGCAGGAGACAGTAGTTACACAGTCATCAGTACAGCAGAAAGTAGTCTACATGCTGTACCTCATGTGTTTGTTGATATATTTAAATATAATTGTAACTCTCTTCCAATAGTGTCTGCCTTAATTTCTCAAGATCTCCCCATCCTCAGACCATCCCTCCTATTCCAAAGCACCTCATGTAACATATGCTGTCTCACGATAATTCAAAAGGTTGCGTATGCCAACATTTTTCATGATGGGTTTTGTACTATTAGAGCCAGGAAACCTTCCTATTTCTTCACAAAGTATTCACAGCAATCTTGAAAACTTGAGCAATATGTCACACAGATTTTCAGGAATTCATTTTCGTTTTGCAAGATACCCATTCAATTTTGACACTTTTGTGTGTGCGTCTTGGAAGACAAGGTCGATTTCCATAGGCAAGATTTTACAAGCAATGTTCCACATCTTCACAGATTTTTTTTTGACTATTTAAAGTCAATCAATAAAATGACCACATTTCTACTACAAGTCCTATTTTAAGCTCTGTGGGCCAAATATTGTACTCATTGGAGCCCATAGCACAACTCCCAATGACTTCACCGGATCTAGTTTTGCTCCTGCATGTCAGACTTTTTGCTGAGCTCTTTTTTTTATGAAAGAAAATATAAAATGGTGGGACAGAGACCTATATTTTTTTCAGTTTTTATTTAGACTTGTAAGAAAGATCACCATTGCTTGCATACCCTGGAGACAATATTTAAAAGCATCATCCTAGAAACATCTGAACTAAATAAGGCAATTCAGCTAAAAATCTCTCACCAAAAACGCAGCTGGAAAACCGAGATTACATGGAAAGGAGATGGAGGGTGTCCTTAGATTAGCAAACCTAAACTTTGTCTCACCCACTGGGAAGCTAATTCCCAAGACTGGAGTTCCACACTATATGTCCAGCCTCCAGTTCACAAGTGGTTAAACCTGGGAACCATTTTCCAGAATTTCCAAGCCAATCTGAACTGATAATTTATAGTGCATAAAAATACCTTGACCAGGATATTCTTACTTCTGATTTACTCCAGTGTAAGTGACTCCTTTTAAGTGAATGGAATTCCAGAGGTGTAAGTTAGAGGGAAATCAGGACCCTTGAATTACATTCAGAAAAAAACACAAGTAAGATTGTAACAGGGTGGTCCTTCCTATTCAAGGGCCAGAAGCCAGTCAGCCCTGTTGCGATATCAGATCCAGCTTGGAAGGGGTCAGGTGATCTCCATAGAGAGCTCAGTTGGAAGGAGCTTGGCTCCTATAACTGGCCCTGAAGCAAAGAGAGATGGTGCAGGTTGAAAGGCCTCTAGGGCCCTGCAGCCCATGTTAGTCAGAGGAATAACTGTATTTTGTGTTTCTTTGCAAGCATTTTGTTTGAATTAATGACACATTTGTTACCTGATAATGTTCTGTTGGCAGCTTCTCTCTGAATTCATTACTCATGGGCTAATGCCCCTCCTGTGTATTTGGAGTTGGTCTAATGTTGTTGGAGGCTCCAGGACTAAGCTCCACCCTTCAGTTCAGGCTACCGGAAGAGTTCTTCCACAGCTATAGACAGACTCCAGCAACAAATTATCAGCATTAAGACAACTTAACATAATGTCCTAAATTAGCCTTCAGACAATAAATGTCCAAGCCCCCCTTTAATTAATTTTTTCAATGTATATTCTTATTATTCACGAGGCTACCAGTGTGGGTTGAATTCAGAAAGACAATACTAACAGAGAGACAGCTATCAGGTAAGAAATTTCTCATTCTGTTACACAGCTTCTCTCCTCATTCATAGGAAGTAGTGAGCGGTGAACCCCAGAAAAGTAGGGAGGGAAAGGATAAGCAGAGTTGAATGTTATAGCAGAATAATAGGAAGGAATGGAAGTTCCCCCCATATAAAGAAAGCTTTATGAACTAAGGAGTTATGTGGAACCAACACAGGAGCACCTTCCTACCAATGGATGCCTTTGCAGAGGAACAGAAGCTTACTTTGCAAATCTCCCTTAGATGAGGCCCATATGCTTTTTCCCCAGTGCATCTAGGGACCTCTATGAATAATTTCCCAGATGCCTCCCATGCCAACTGGTGTAAGATTTTTACATCTTGTCTATAGCAACCTTGAGGCTGTAAGGCCTTGGCATTTTGGATAGAATGAGATGAGCAGGTGTATGTATTCTACCTGCTTGAGATACATCTTAAGAGCTCTAGGAATGGTCATTTATGCCACATCTTTCCAATGATGGGCGAGGGCGGGGACTCTTTCCCAGGAACTTACCTTGATGAGAAAGGGTTCCGGAACTATCAGAATAACTTTTTTCTCATAACAAAGGCAGTGTGGTTCTTGTCTGGATACAGGAACTAATTCCAAAACTTGCTGTTCAGAAATAATAGAGACTAGAAAGTACAACCACAGGCATGCCTAATTTGTCTGGCCAGTCCTTGCTTACGGACAGCACCCAAACCTGAAGTAAATACTCACCAGCAACCACACAACACAGAACAAAAACACTAACCCAGGAACCAATCCTTGCAACAAACCCCGCTGCCAACTCTGTCCACATATCTATTCAGGGTATACCAGCATAGGATCTAATTACATCAGCCACACCATCAGGGGCTCATTCACCTGCACATCTACCAATGTGATATATGCCATCATGTGCCAGCACTGCCCCACTGCCATGTACATTGGCCAAACCAGACAGTCTCTACGTAGAAGAATAAATGGACTCAAATCAGACGTCAATAATTATAACATTCAAAAACCAGCTGGAGAAAACTTCAGTCTCCCTGGCCACTCAATTACAGACCTAAAAGTTTATTATAAAAAAAAAAACGCTCAAAAACAGACTCCAACGAGAGACTGCTGAATTGGAATTAATTTGCCAATTGGACACCATCAAATTAGGCTTGAATAAAGACTGGGAGCGGATGGGCCATTACACAAAGTAAAACTATTTCCCCATGCTTATTTCCCCCCCACTACAGTTCCTCACATCTCCTTGTCAGTTGCTGGAAATGGGCCATTTTCATTATCACTACAAACAGTTCTTTTTCTGTCTTGCTGATAATAGCTCATCTTAACTGATCACTCTCCTTAGAGTGTGTATGGTAACACCCATTGTTTCATGTTCTCTGTGTGTGTGTGTGTATTATATATATATATCTTCCTACTGCATTTTCCACTACATGCATCCAATGAAGTGGGCTGTAGCCCACAAAAGCTTATGCTCAAATAAATTTGTTAGTCTCTAAGGTGCCAGAAGTACTCATGTTCTTTTAATTTGTCAATGCAATTAAACTTGACACCTGATACTCAAATGAAGGATCAAATATGCCTCACTACAAAATGCTGCATACAGCTGGTATCCATAGTTCTGTGGTGCTTGGTTGTAATACCGCAGCCAAACTTTTTGGAAAAACTCTAGACGTAGCAGCGATCATCAGACCTTTCGGATTATTTTAATATTTCTTTATGATAGCATTGCAAGGTCAGGGCCTCACTGTGCTGGACACTGCACACAGAGGCAGTCCCTGCCCCAAAGATCTTTCTGTTTCCTCCCATACCACAAATATACATTTGACCAAATCAATGACTGAAATATCCTAATTGAGTTCTGTCTGGATACCCAACTCTGTCAGAGGATAATGGAGAATCCATGCTGAATGACACTTCTCTTTCAGTACCCAGAGTGTTACTGTAGGTGTTCCTGGTCTGAATGAAGGAGTCCCTGCTTCAAGAGGTCCAGTGTTTCCTGCAGATACAATGTGGGTACTTGGCTATCTATCAGGTCCAAAGTGCCTTCTGGGCCAATGGAAGACTAGGAGGAGGACTTCAGCTCTTCCTTTTCCTCTTTACTGTAGCCTTCATTTGAACTGTCTTGAATTGCTGCAAATTCTTCTCAACCCAGGACATTATTTCCATTGCTATAGGAAAGCTTTGATCTCTAGTTACTCCCCGATTTCAGAAGGGATATCAACATTCATATCTCAATCATAAGCCAACCCCCAGTGGAAAGTAGGAGAAAACTTCCTCTGCAAGTGCCACAATTGCCCTCTGTGTGATTTCTTGCACAGTCCACTGATACAGCTGGTATTGGTCACCATCAAAAACAGGATACTGCACTCGATGGATCACTGGTCCAGTCCCAGCAGACCAGTGTCAGGGATCAGGGCCTGCAGCAGAATCAGTCTCCTGGCAACCCAACAAGAGCAGCTGGCCTGCAGCAGGCTGCCTGATTGGCTTCACCGCCTGACTGGTCAGGGAGGGTAGCTGGCTGGTTTTTAGCCCAGTAACAGCAACATCCTGACTCCTCAATGCATTCATACATGCAGCTGTGATCCTCCTCTACCTGCTGCTCCTTGCCTTGCTCCTGTCCTGCTCCAGTCCTGCTCCTATCTGAGAAAGATACCTAAGTTTGCACTGCATAAGTGTATGGTTATATGTCCTCAGAAGGAATTTCAGTAGGTGCATTCTGAGAAACCCACTCCAAGGATGAAGCTGATGCATGGCACCAGAAATCCTAACAATTAGAAATAAATAGCTACTGATGGTAGCTACCCTCAGGAAATGATTGCTGAATGAAGTTTTGGATCTTAACAACTCTTTACCGTTATGGTAAAATTACAGAGAACATGTCTGTTTCAATCTCCGGGTGCGCAATTCTCTGCATTGGGATCAAAAACTCTTCTTGATTAGTGGCTATGAATTCTCTCCAGCAGCACTTCATTTATGAATGTGCCCATTTCTGGATAGGGTACTGATTGCATGTTGTCTGTCCACAGGTATAGGGGCATAGCATGCAACCTCTGCCTTGTTATGACTACCACCAGCCGCTTACGATTCTCAGTGCAGAGAGTGGTTCAGAAGGCAGAGTCTTGCACAGGAATTGTGAGCTCTCATACACAAATGCTCTTTGTCTTTGTTATGCTGAAGATTTTGTTAGTTTGAAGGAAAATTTATCTAGATGACTTTGGAAGCATCTGCTCCTCATTTTCCCTTCTGCCAGGGTAATAGTCCCTTCTTGGATACCCTTGCTGTTTGAAGCCTCCAATGGTTGGCTTTAACAGTGAGGGTTGAGGCCTCTCTTCAATCTCAGCTTGTAATTTCTCTAATGTTTCCACCAATAGCACCTCATCTACACGTTTTGCATGCACAAGATATCCATTTAATAAACAGTGGATGTTCATGGGTGTAACATGGCTTCCTTATAGCCACCAAGTTGGAATTTGTTGCTCATCAGAAATCATATCAAGGGTTTGATCATGACAGAACCCAAGATGTCTCACTACAAGCAGGGATCATACTTCTAGACAATAAGCCACTTGTTTGCCACAGAGTAGGCTTTCGTTACTAAATATATGAAAAACCTCTGGTCTGAAAAGCTATAGCAGAGCCTTTGAAATTGCTGTGCGGTGTTTCAGCACTGTCCCCTTCTGGAGTTGGGATTATGTCTTTCACTGGTGGAACTACTGCTGCGCCAACCTTAGGTTCCCAAAAATTATATTTCTTTGTTTTATATAAACATTTTGGTTTACCATTTTGTGTAATCTGATGTCCTCAAAGGAGGCATCAACAGGAAAGCATGTATCTGATAATACTTGAAGGGGAAGATATTTTATTAATAATAAAGAGTTCCTTGCAAATCAGACTGACAGACACCCTGTCCTGGAAATGTCCTAGAGGACGTGGTGGTTGTTTTGCACATGTGGTACTTCTTCCCCTGGCTGTTTATGGGGAGGGAAGTGTAGTACATGATTTATCCTGGTGTGAGGACCGCACAACAGAGGAGGGTTACTGGTACACATACCTCAGTAGTGAAAGTAGCTTGCTAGGTGTCCCTGGAAGCCTGAAAGGCTGCCTTCTTGCTTCCCCAGGCTTCCCAGCATCCATGCAAGTGTTGCAGGAGCAACTTACCACTTGGGGTTTTACTCAGTAAATCAGGATCATTCTGAACATGAAAAGGCATTTCTCATTTACTTTCCTGTAATCCCATGATAATGCAGCTTTGTGAGGAGTGGAATCCTCATGTGTATCTGTTCTGGGTACAGACTTCTTGCAGTGCTCCTAAGGCCTTAATGTGTGACCAGCCTGTGAAGCAGGTGGGGGACCAAGGGAGCAGGGGAGGGTGTTGGAGAGAGAGACCCTTTCCCACCCTTTCTGAGTCTGGAACCAGGCAGGCTCAATTTCTATTAGGCTGCAGACTGAGGCAGGGTTGTGTAGGAGGAATAGGCTTCTCTGCATGCCAAGACATACTGTAGAGTGTGGGAGGAGTGGTGAGCATAATACAGAGCCCTGAGAGAGAGAAAGACTTATTCAAAATAAAAAACCCAGCAAACACTCCCTCAGAAGGAGACGGCAAAAGTGAAACGACCTCACTTGTTCATTAACAATACTAATCACTGCCTCGCAAAGGACACACTTGCTTTTGCTTTTGGTGGATTTAGGATGTCTGGTATTTGCAGTTCTTACCCCATGTAAGTATCATGAGAATCTCCCAATTCATAGCATGAGGAAAGGGAGCAGTGTAGGAAGCATGCTTCTTTCCCGAGGAGCTGAAAACCCACTTCAGTATCTGGGGATGTGGGGGACTCTGGACCCTTGCCTTTCCCTCCCAGCTCCCCCCCCCCCAGCCCATGTGTGTTCTGAAACTTGTGCCCTGAGCTGGCCGGATAGTTTTCTCGTCATCCTTAGAGTCTCTCCCCAAACACTCAGAAGTTCCTGAACTGACTTTTCTGTATTGGAGTTGCAGCTCCTTTGGGGCGGGGTAGGAACCCGAGATGCCAGTCTGACTCAGCCTCATGCCGTAGCAGTGCAAGAATCAGCTGACTGCCCTGACTCTGAGCCCAACAATGCAAGGGTTAGCTGGCTGGCAACAGGCTGGGCATTATTTATCCTCTGTACAGCCTGTAAGTGCTACCACACATAGGGAACATTGCTTAGATTTCAGCTAGGTGTTTGCTGGACAGCTCTGCCACACCAGAGCTGGGGCAGAGGAGTATGGCAGGGAGGCGCTGCAGTTGAAACCACCATAATGCCTTTTACTCAATGCAGGAGAGGGAGGAGAAGAAGATTATAAGTCACAACTTCACGAAAACAAAGAAGAATAAAGGTTATAAAACAAAATGGTTATGAGAAACTGAACTGTCAACTTGTTCCACTGCTGCAGGCAGACAATCTGGTGGCTTGAACTGAAGGGCTGAGCATAGTCCTGGAACCTCCAGCAACAACATTGGAACTCCACCAAATTCCACAGGTGCGGGGCATTGACCAATGACTAATGAATTTGGAGAGAAGCTGCACAACAGAATAAACCTGAGAGAAAGGCCTGAAAGAGACTTGTGTGTGGTGCTGACTTTTTCCTGGACTGGTGAGGGAGCCCATCAGACTACAATACTCTTTTGGAGCAGAGATGTGCAACCTTTCTTGCCAGGCATCAATAGCAGCAACAAGGGCTGGATTCAAAATATTTAACAGTCTTTTCTGGCAACTGACTAAAACAAATAGCTCCAGTCTTCACCCAGAGTATTACTTTATTTCCGCTCTGGGGAAAAAAGTAAAAAAAAAAAGCCTCTCCTTTGTCAGCCTGAGCAGGTGCTTCTTTCCTACTCACAAACACTACTGAATCTATTTTGGAATAGAAAACAAAGAAGTCTTTTATTGGGAGAAAAATAACCACAGAAAGGAATTGTGGCTAACTATATGCAAATGAAACTGGCCAGAGCTGACTTTTCCCTTCCTCACCAGAGGGAGCAGAGTTCCAGCCCTTGAAGGCCTCTGATCACAGCACTTACAAACATAATATACACCATATTCGTGACACAACTGAACAAGGAAGCCTCCATTTTGTGCCATATGAATTTTCAAAGTTGTCTTTAAATTGTCCCATGGAGAGACAAATGAGTCCAGTGTGAAGGTAGCAGATGCAGAATTCACTAGGTCTATATTTCAGAAGCCTCTCCATAACCTCTTTAGCTTGATATATACGGGAAAAGTCACTTAGGTTTACAGCTACTCTCTGAAAAGCTAGGAACCATCAAGAATGCAATGGCCAATCTGATAAATAAATCCCAATAAATAAATAAGGGTGTCAGTGGGTGGACATACCCATTCAAGCCCCTTATTTGGCAGGTATTAGGAAAGCAAAGATACAACAACATATGGGTCTGATTAAATTAATATGTAGAGCTAGTATAAGCATGCTAATAACAATACAACCCAAAGTATCTCACTGTCTCCAGACATCTAACATGTATGCTGAACAGAGGGAAGCAGGGAGACAAAAAGTAAAGCTCCAGAATTCCACATGAATATCTGTGGGCAGATGAGCAACTTCCCAATGCTACTCTCCAAGATCTGCCTCAGAACAAAGAGCTATTCAAACACATTTCTATTCTAGCCAAGATCTTCAGATAAGTCAACACTATCATGATCAATGGTATCAGAAGTCTCCGACAGATCCACACACCAAAAAATCAGAACGGACTCCTGGCCTTTGGCTGAGGGATACTGTACATTTCTCTGCTACAAGCAGAGGGAGGGCTTCCCTCCTGTTCCTGTCTTGGTTGAATAGCTGTCTCCCACAGCTCTTCTTTCACCTGTGCAGTGAGAAATGTCCATATTTCAATCCACGTTAACTGCTATCTTTGCTCATTGCTAGGAAACCACTAAGAAAGTCAGCACAATCTATCTATCATATCCAGGACTCAAGCAGGATTGACTGAAACCAGAGATCTCTAGAGAAGGCTAGAACTGCTTTGTCATAACCTTTTAATCATTTCCCAAGAGAAGGTTACAGACAAGGCAGTAATACATTGTCAGCATTAAGAGATAGTTTACTTGGGAAATGGTTCAACAACTGTTCATTTGAATGAGCCCAACATATTTTGCCTTCCCATAGGGAGGCATTGAGAATCTCTGCTAACAATAGTTCCAGTATTATTTACTTGATTCCATTTGCCATGGAGTCACATTGGTCCATCACATGGGTTGTAGACTGCAGTTTTTCAGGCACTTTCAGCAGCTTTGTTTAGTCTCAATTTATTTTTAGTGCAAAATGCACTGGTCATTAGTAACTGGTTCATGCGCTGGTGGCTACTTGGATATTAAATATGAAGATGATTAGTGAGACACACAGAAACTTTGAGTTTTATTAATATCATGAGAAATACACAAAATCACATAACAAAAAACCCCCAAGATAAGTATAACAGCAGAATCTGAATCGTGTGTACTCACAAATCCTCCAGGCTGTTGGTTGTCACTACTCTTTTGAGGGTTGGGTTTGATTCCCTTTCATGCACCTATTTCTTACACCTACCTATTTCCAAGACCATATTTAATTAAGTCTTGGCCGCTTAGCCATTTGTCAATCCTGCTATATATTTAGGGGGTTCCAACAAATGTCATAAGCATTTGTGCAGTTAGATGGTTCTGTGTACAATGTGGTTAAAAAAAGTTTGGCTAAATATCGCCTTTGCAGTCTAACTCTATCACATGATACATATTGCTAAATCTTCTGACCCAACGTTACTTACTTATGCTAAACTTAGATTAGGCCAGATAATGGCCTTATGTTAACTATTACTACAACTAGGCCTCTGACCCACTGCAAAGCCCATTTTAAAATAGTGATCACATTTCTTTGCTTTCTCCTACTTGCATTTTAGCTTTAGTTTCATTTGCACTAGGTTAGCAAGTTTCCTGACTCTAAAATATAAATGATTATTTACCTGATCAACAGAGCTCAGGCATGGGTCAAAGATTAACAGTGTGACCTGCCCAAACACACTCAGGGAAGTTCTCTTTGTATCCCCTTTGCTGCTGGTTATCATCTCCAGCCGTTTTGCTGTAGCACAATATGGTTGTATTCAATTGACGTTCCACAGAAGTGACAGTTGAACGCATTGATGTAGTATTACTGCTTGGTGTATTAGGTGACTGCGGCAGCCGAACACCTTGTCTGACATACTTCATAGTTTAAGCAAGTAATATTTGTTCAGCACACTTGCCTTTTTTGAATTCTTAATAGTGTAAATGATTTCTACAGGAATAAAAAGGGGTGAAGATGTATGTGGAAGGGAGGAAGTATTGGTACATCGGCTTTTACAGGACTTTTCAGGGCACTATAGAGAAAGAAAATCAATCTAGTGGTCACTTACTACACATACAACCAGGGATGTCAGGGCAAATTATGGAGAACTGCTATTACATTCACTTTCTTGTGCTTCATCTTAGCTCTACTGAAGCACAAGCTGAGCTCTGCCTATCCAGAGGATTTCTAAAAATATTAGTGATACAGAGTCAAACCCAGGGCCATTGTATTTTAACTCTCACTTTGGATCTTATTAACATTTCCTAATCACCTGGGTTTGACTCTATGCATCACTTTTTTGCTTAACCACAGGCCAGAGTTCTGTCTCTTCATGGGTTTTCAGCGAGTTAAGTTGAAGCACAGGAACGTAATATACTTGAAAGTTTTTTATTACACCATGATGTTTTATATATATAAATTAATAATGTTCATCAACAGACTGATGTCTTTCCATAGCAGAGAGACGCTATGGCAGAGGTACTGATACCCCACCTTCCCATATTTATCTTCAACCCCTTTACCCTCAAATATCTTATATGTTGGTAGGAAGAAGGAAGGCTTTAAAAAAAAAACCCTGTGTGATTAGCTAACTGCTTCGCCACTGCTTGAGTTACAAGGAACATCAAGAGAGATGCTGGCCTATAGCTGCCAAGTGTACCTGATAAAGGGACATCAGTATGTTCCGTTCCAACAGAACACCAGACCATCAGCTGTAATTCTCCTTGTGCAAGCATCATGTGTGATCTCACATCTGTGCTGCACTCCAACAGCATTTCCCACACTGCTCTTCATTGTGCAAGGACCTACAGGAACAAAGCCTTCATGTATGAGGTGCCCATTTGACCTAAGGAAAATGAAAATTTCCGTTTTGTATTTGATCTTGCACAGCATCAGCATGTTGCACCTAAATAGGCAAGATAAAAATTGAGAGAATACAGGGGAAACTTTACCCTGCATTACTAGAAGTGCTGGCAGATAGGCTGCATCTTTCTGGTGTGATGTTTAAGACCTAAAGGGGTGAATACGCAGACCAGCACCTTGTAAGTGTCATGAGTACCTCAATTAAACCCAGGCCTCTTCAAGAATGTCTGTTCTCTGCCTTCAACCTGCCCCTTTTACTACTCTTCCAACTTCACTGTAAAGGAGTAAGTACATATGGGGTTTGAAATTTACTTCTGCTCACTGGGAAAGACAATAGTATAGAAGTACTGGTAATAAACTAGATGTCTCATTCCAAGAGTGAGGGAATACATATATTATGTGACAATGAAAACTAAACCAACACAACTCACATTGCAAATTCTGGAATCTCCCCAACTGGCTGCAAACTATCTATGAAGCACAATTATTGGCCAAAAATATTCACTTGATTAATAGTTGTGAACAAAGTCGCAATCTGCTTGCAAACAATCCACAAATGAAAAAGAAGAGAGTTAATCAACTGCATGATTGGTTATAAATTACTTGCTGAGATCTAGACAAAAAGTTCTTCATCCAAAGTTGCGATTATCTAATGGTTCTGGATAGGATGAGATGATGAATTTTACAAAGCAACTCTGTTTTCAAGGACCAATGGAAACAGTGCATGTTATTTGAAGCAAGAAGGCAGCGCTGTCTTGTTAACCTTGAATTTATCAGAGTGTTCACAGCCAAATGGATTTTCTTTTCATGACATATTTCTGTCTTTAATGATGATTGTTATGAGAGTTTCCTTTCACTTGTATTTTTTTAACAATTTGCTTTGAGCATTAAAATAATTTGAGAGTTTAATAGAAAGAATCCACTTCCTCCTTTGTAAATTGTTGGTGTTTTTAAAGCATTAGTTGAAAAGAAAGTAGCTATAACACTAACACGAAACTATAAAATTTTATTTCATTTCATTTCAGGTATTTCATTAAGCATTTTCTAATTAATCTTGTTGAAGCAAATGAGACAAACTGAACAAAAAAAAAATTAGTACCTGATCAATCCTTACATTGGATTTAAACATCACCATTCTGAAGTTGTGGTTTTTTTCTCTCTTTATGCAAGTGTTGGATAGTACTGCATCCTGGCTGCTGTTTAACTTACTTGAAGAGTTCCTTGGAAGGCTTGTCTTCAAGTACAGTGCTACAGTGACACAGCTGTAGTCCTTTAGCGAAGACACTCTTACACTGAGGGAAGAGTTTTTCCCATTACCATAGTTTATCCACCTCCCGGAGAGGCAGTAGCTATGCCGATGGGAGAAGCCCTCCCATCGACATTGCACTGTCAGACTCTGGGAGGGTAGGTCTGTTTAACTGTGTTGCTTAAAGGTGTCCATTTCCACACCTCTGAGCAACGTAGTTATACCAATATAGGTCTGTAGTGTAGAACTGGCCTGTGTGCAAAACACTGCCTACCCCTTCTCCAAAGAGCAAGCAAGTTTCCATGTAGGAATTCACCAGGAGTGGAAGTGTTTGATAAAGAAATATCATCTCTGGAGATGCATTTTCTCTCACAGCAGATGTGAATTACCTGGCTCGGACAATGACCCAAGGTATTTTATGCCCCTATCTCATAGACGTTAAGGTCAGAAGGGACCATTATGATCTCCTCTGTACCTATTATTCTTTTAGAATATAGAAACAGTCTTGCTTGAACTATGGTTTTGATTTAGTGAATATAATATATATTTGGCTGCTGTAAACAGTCCACTACTTTTACTTACACTGTATATCAAGCCCCTCCCTCTTAGAATCAGGTCCAGCTCCAGGCACCAGCCCAGTAAGCAGGTGCTTGGGGTAGCCAAGAGCCAGGGGCGTCACGTTGGGCCTTTCGGCGGCAATTCGGCGATGGATCTCTCAGTCCCTCTTGGAGGGAAGGATCTGCTGCTGAATTGCTGCTGAAGAAGAAAGTGGTGCAGTGGAGCTGCCGCCAGTTACGATTGTGGCCTTTTTTTTTTCCCTCTGCCACTTGGGGTGGCAAAAGCCCTGAGGGCCGGTCCTGCTTAGAATCACAAATAAATCTCATTACAAGCTTGCTTTGTGGTCTGTATTCCCTTCTCCTTCCTCCCCCCACACACTCATACTGCCCCTCAGAAAGAGAAATTGGGTTTGTTTAACACAGAATGATCTCTTCCTGTGATCCTGACTAATCTTAAGTAAAAATATTAGATGAAAAAAATGGTTAATTTCAGCTCATCCCTGGTATATATTGCTGGAACCATTATCAGGAAGTCAATACATCTTAATTAACATGTTGACTCTCCTCTACTGTCTGTGAGGCAAACGCAGAGCTGGACCAGGGCTGCTCACTCAGCTACAATGTCTAACCCCTCCAGCAGAGCCTGCAGTCACTCATCTCTGAGGCATACTGCAGCAATACATAATTATGTACAGACTGATAATTTCCATTAGTGTCTAAAAGGGCTTTGGAAGAGATTACTGTCAGTATACCACTATTATGCCTGGTAAAGTACCAGACAATAAAGGTACGTTGTGATGCTACATTTTCCTTTCAATGTAACATCAGTTGAAAATGGCCACATCTTGCTGTCTCAGAGATGCTGCAGTGAAAAACCAGCAGAAAAGTGGAATATTAAGTATTCTTTAATAATCAGGACCACAATATATTTTCTATGAGAAAGTTTCCCAGGAGTTGGGCAAGGGAGGATGACCAAGATTCACTCAAAACTTTCAAAAATCATTTGTACATAAACTGAGAACACACCTGCCAAACTTCAGCCCAAAAGCTATGACTGACAAAATTACAAGCAGTTGAAAATGATGCCTTAGAATGGAAATGATTGTGAAACTTCAACTAAGAGCAGCCACATTGCATCAGACCTGTGACCCACCGAGTTCAATATCTTGCCTTGGACAGTGGCCATCACAAACACTTCAGAGGAAGATGCAAAAAAACTCCACAGCAATACCTTTGAAGCCACAGAATACCTTCCCATAGGGAAAAAACAATGCTTTCATTAAACTTCAGTAGCTGGTAGTATATAAAGTTGCCCTGAAGCACAAAGATTCACATTCTAGTCAAGCTTTTTAAAAAAGCCCCCATCACTCTGGATGTTCTGGCAAGCTATATCCATGTTGAATCCTTTTTTGAGTCCTATTGCTCCTGGCCTCAGTGGTATCTTATGGCAATAAGTTCCTTAGATTGTGCATAAAATTTTTCCCTTTATCAATTTTAAATGTGTTGCCTTTCAGGTTCATTGAAATCACATTTTTCTTGTATTATGTGGGAGGGTCAAGAGAAGTGTTCAATTTATCTCCTGTAATACCATTCATTAATTTGTATGTCTAAGTCTCATCCCATTTTATTCACCTCCTCTGTACAATAAGCATCATTCTTATCGTGTGGGCACTTTTCAGTGCCTCCAGAGGTGTCATTAAGTGAATTATCTAAAATACTTAAGTAGACAATCCACTAAAATAAAAAAAAAATAAGAGTTGCGCATATTCCTAATGCCTACCTTCCATTTAGCTAATTACAGCAATCAGTTGCTACTCCAGAAACTAACAGTGGCTGAATAACATGTAATACTAATCCTTAGCACTTCTATAGTACTTTTCATCTATAGATCTCAAACCCTTTTTATAAGATGGTTATATATATTTCATATATAGAAAAACTAAGAAAAAAAATAATTTTTTTGTATAAGGTCAAGCAGAAGAACTCTGAACAGAAACCAGGTTTGTAGAGTCCTACTTGTATGCCATTGACAAGACAGAGTTACGTAGGTGGGAAATAATATTGAAGAGCATCCACAAGTGTATGCTAGTCTGAGGGAATAGTTTATTCAATGATTTGCCCTTTTTGAAGTGTCACTTTTATGACTAAGTAACCTTTCAGGATGAAAGATACAGTTTCACTGTTTGACTTATCTCCTTAGCTGTTGTTATATAGTGTTGGAAGTTACCACTAACTTTTGTCACTACAACACTAACATTAACTCACACTTAGTAAGATTCTGGAACAGTAAAAATTTTAATATGTATATTGTAGTGCTATGTAATGTACTTATTTTTATATAGAAAAAGGTTATTACTGCTCTTCAGGTGCACACACACACACAAACACACACACCTTTTATCCACTGGTAAATAGACAAGCAAGCTTCCAAAAACATTCACGGATGTTCTTTATACTGAGCCAGAAAACTTTTGAAGCTTAAGGCCATTAGTAATGGTGCTGATAATGTTTTCAATAACTAGCACAATTCTAAATCAGAAATTGCTCCTGGGGTTAACTTGTAAAAGCTTTTCTGTTCCGAAGTAGCTTGTTTGAGACAAGCTACTCGAATAACGCAACCTGGGAATTGAACAGCTCTGGCAACTGGTAATGCAATTTCCATCTCCTTGTCACTATTAAGATATCAGCCCTGGTCCATAAACAAAACTTTTTACTGTAACCCTTCTGCCCATCAGAGTTGGCAGCAACAAGGGCCGGGTTTAGTGTCCGGGGTTCTGTTTCAATAAACAATGCAAAAGTGGCTCGAGCCCCACTCAGTGACCTGAGACAATTACATACCACCCCCAGGCGCCTCTAAGAGGCAATACCTCCCCTCTCACAAGCATGGAGTCTGAGTGTAGCAAAATCCTTTTAATAAAGGAGGGAAACAATGCAGCATTATGTTGGGGAAACACCACAAACAGGATTCATAACACAAACCATGAGCAAAAAAGACACCCCGCCCCAGTAAGTTTGGCAGTGTCCTTTTTTCCTCAGGGTCTTAAGTCCAGTAACACAACATTCACTCCTCCAACAGTTTCTGTCCTTAGTCAGTGCAGCCCCCCAGAGTTCAGAAGTTCATCTGCACAGTTTACCTTCCCCTGCCTGGGTGGAAGTGGGAGAGGTATGGCAGGGAACATCTTACATGCTCCTCTCCTTGGGTTGACAGTTGATTGCCATGCCTCTCCATGGGATTCTGTTGCAGTCTTCGCCACCAGCTGCTCCGCTCCACCAGCCACGCCCCTCCGCTATCCGCTCCGCCAGCCACACCTCTCCACTATTCACTCCTCTCTGCTAGCCATCCTGCTAGCCACTCACCAGCTTGTCTTCAGTCCCCGCCCCTCCCCCTCTTCCCCCCCATACACACACTTAACACAGCTCTCAGTGATCTCAGCTCTTCGTAACTTCAGCTCTTTAGTGACTTCAGTTCTCAGTGATTTTAGCTGGTAGTAGGGGAGCTTCAGTGCTGGTGCACCACTAGCCCAAAGTAGGTTGAATGCTTAGACCCCAGGTATCTGTGATTTCCGCTCTCTAGCATGTAACAAGACTCCTGATGGAATCAAAATTAGCTCTGTTGCACAGTGGAGAGAGGAGGGGCAAGAGTGGTATTTAGGGCCCTCAGAAGAGGCCCACACTACCAGGTACATATACCTGTCCCCAGCCTCTCTCCATTCACTGGGTTTTGAACCCATGTCCCTTGCCGTGGTTAGAATAGATTGAAAAAGGAGGGGGAAGATTTTGCTGTATGAGCCAAGTCTGCACTGTTGCTGCACATACTGTAGTCATGCTGTGGGTAAACAGGGGGTTTCAGGATCCAGGCCTGTACCATCTTGGCACCTTTCATAAGATCCTAAAAGTCAGTTTACTCACTGTTAAAGGAGTTTGGCAGGATCCCACCTCTTCTAACATAATCTTGAAAGAATAAAACAGTGTCATAGTGACATCTACCAGGATGCATGCAGATGCATACAGGAAGCAAAGAATCATGAAAGCCCAAGGGTATACAGGCTGAGTCAGTGAGCTGATAGATGGTGACTAGCATGGCGATTTTGAGAGTTAATAGTCACAGGGATGCATTTTTCAGAGGTTTGAAGGTAGAGCAGCACAAACTTTGAACGAGAAATGAGAAAGGTCCTGTTGAGGTATAATTGTTTTGCAATTGAGCCTCCTTATAGAAAGGGCCTTGTTAAACATGATATTGTAGGAATAGGACCCAAAGGATTGACATACCCCATAAGGGCCTCAGAAGGCAAATAGCTAAGACCCATACCCTGGTGAAATGGAGCTTGAAACCTTTGTTGAAATGCACTGGATAAAATGTAGGATGTTTTGAAAGTTATTAGGAGGCAAGGTTCAGTCTGTTTCAGGGAAACCAGTTAGAAAAATCTACAGAGATTTTGGATCAAGTTTAATTGGTTGAGGCTGTCTAGCTGCTTCCCAGGATGATGACAATGTCAGATGAGAAACTTTCTGCTAGGAATCATGACCACGCACCTTCCAGGCCATGAGGTTCAGCAAGACTGAGTTGTGGAAGGAAATGGGGCCTAACAATAGCCATATGGATGGAGAAGGAGGAACCACTTAGAACTGAATGAGTAACTGATTTTTGATATGGTGGTTAAACAAAAAAAAGGTGGGGGGAAAAAGGTTCATTTTGAACTAAAGCTGATTTTTTCCCCTCACCAAATGAAAAAATGAAATAATTTGATTTGGGTCAAATGAAACATTTCAAATGTCATTTCAAAACAAAATTGTTCATTTTAAAAATCTCAAAACAAATCATTTTTACTTATTTGAAATTTTTCCCCCTCATTTTTTATTCAGCTGAAACTATTAGTGAAATTTAAGCAGAGAACATCAGTAGAAAACTTTGCATTGCACCTGGAAGCAAAGCAGTCCAGTGAATGTGTGTTCCACTGATGACAGAGGGACATGAAGACATCTTGGAAAAAGAAACATTCCCCTGAAAATCAGGATTGTTGATTCAAGTCAACCCACTGGCTCAGACTGTCTGGTCCTTTGAGGTATAGGGCTCAGAGGAGACCAAATGAGTTTCCACCAAAGAGCAATAGCTCAGATGTTCCAATGGTTGATACAATAAGTTCCCAACTCAACAGGCTGGCATCTGAGCTAACTAGAGGGTTACCTTCTTTCCATTAATGGGAATATTTTGGCACTATCACTGATAATATCTCAGAGAGTCAGTGTGGCTTTTGTGCAGGAGGCAAAACAATGGATATGATTTTTGCTGCTCACTCAAATACAGGAAATGTGCCAATAAAAAACAACCATGACCTCTATATAGTGTTTGTGCACCTCACAAAGGCCTTCAACACTGTTAATCATGAGGGTCTTTGGTGGATTTTGCACAAAGTTTGGTATCTGCACAAATTCATCACCATTCTGTGCTCATTCTACAATGGCATGCTGGCTAAAGTGATAGAAAATGGTGTTTCATCAGAGCCTTTCTTTGTCATGAGTGGTGTTCAGCAGGGCTGTGTGCTCATATTAGGGTGACCAGACATCCCGATTTTATCGGGACTATCCCGATATTTGCTTGTTTGTCCCACGTCCCAACCAGACACTGGATAAACAAGTAATTTTGCCCTCCGCTCTGGTGCACAGGTGGAGCCTGGAGGAGATCTTGCCCCACCTCCCCCTCCTTCCCCCATTGGCTCCCTTCCCAAATCCCTGTCCTTGCCCTGCCCCCAGCCCTGCCCCCTCATTGCCCCATTGGATCCCTCCCCAAACCCCTCCCTGGCTCCACCTCTTCCCCAAGCACGCGGCATTCCTCCTCCCTCCCAGGTTTGCACATGGGCCATGGCTGGGGTCGGCAGCGCAGCGCGGAGGCTGATCCAGCCCTGCAGCCCGTGGAGCAGTGTGGTGGGGCTGGGGGCAGTGCAGTGGGGCTGGGGGCAGTGCGGAGCGGGCAGGGGGTGGACACAAGCGTGGGGCTGATACGATCCTGCCGGGAAGGGCTGGGCCTGGCTGCCTGGTTTTCCCCCTGCCCAGGTGGGTCCCCGAGCTCCCTGCGGCCGGAGTGGGGCTGCGGGGGTGAGTGTCCCAGGCGAGGGGGAGCAGAGCAGCCCCTGCTGCGGGGCCGGACTGAGCGACGGAGCCCAGGAGCAGCTGGGCCGGGAGCTGGAGGAGGGGGCCAGAGCGTGGCTTGGCTGCAGAGCTCGGAGCCCAGGCTGGGCCAGGGAGTGAGGGGATGGGGGACTATCGGGGGTCAGAGCTGAGAGTTGGGTGGAGACAGGGCTGTGCGGGGGGCTATTTTTTTTTTGCTCCAACCCCCCCCCCCCCCGCCCACGTCCCAATATTTCATCTTTGTCATCTGGTCACCCTAGCTCACACCTACATTATTTACCATTTTCTTTAGTGTTTTGTTGCTAGATTCTTTTAAAGACTGCATCTGGGGTATTTGCATGCAATTCCACACAGATGGCAGCATCTTCAACCTCCAGCATCTTCATGCTCACTCTAAAATGGTTGACTTGCTCGTCAGGGAGCTCCTCTTTGCTGATGACTGTGCACTTATAGCACATACCACTGAAGGCATTCATTGACTGCTTTTTTAGATCAGCAAAGCAATTTGGACTATCTATCCACCTCAACAAAAGCAGAGTGCTTTATCAGTTTGCTCCAGGAAAAATATCCCTGAAACTTCAGTTGATGACACACTGCTTAATTCAGAAGAAACGTTTTGCTATCTATATCAATAATGCCATGGTTGACTATGAAATCACACTGCACATTTCTAAAGTCAGTTCTACCTAATATTCACTTTGTCACCACCTGTGGAATATGACAGGCATTCAACTTCACACCAAGTTTGGCATCTATTATGCAATCATGTTAAGTGCTCTTCTCTATTGCTGTGAAACATGAACATTTTATAGCAGATACTTGAAGCAATTAGACTGTTTTCACATGCGCTGTCTGCATCTCAGCTGTAACATCAAGTGGTTGGACAGGATACCAAACAACAAAGTCCTGGAGCAGTGCTGCACAACTAGTGTGGAATCCCTAATCATACAGGCCCAACTTTGCCAGGCTGGTCACCTCATGTGTATGGATGATATCCAACACCCCAAAGCCATATTTTAAGTACAATTAAAGCCATCAAGAAAAAGCCAAAGAGTATGAGTGAAGAAATCAGGCTGTGGCAAAAACATGCAACCACATCTGTCTAATGTGTGTTGGCATCTGCGGATCCCTCATCAGTTTACATTCCCACACTGAAACAAACCGGCTTGTATGTAGGTAATTCCAACAACGACTTAAATATCTGAATTCCGAAATGGTCATCTGACCACCCTACTGCCTCCCAGAAGAAGAGGTTGCTTATGTACTATTAGTGACCATCCTTGTTCAAGGACTGGTGTAGCTAGTAGAAACCAACTAGCTCTGCTAAGAAAACGCTGTTACTCAGTGTCACTGATTTCATCCTCAGTGGGAAACAGACTTGCAAGACCTCCAAAAGCTACTGCCACTTGGCAGAGGGGAGATAATAGCTACGATCTTAGAAATGAGACTTTAACAGGAAGTCAAAACTGGCAAATAACTCCCCACACTTAGTTTGTGAAGGGTGGGGGGAGTTTTTAACAAGATTAACTACTCAGTGTCCCTCTGACAGCTCAACATGTCTTCCCAATGCCCAAATGTAGTATTTTCTGCAACTATATGACACTGGGTAATCCATTAAAAAAAAAGATATCTATCAATTTCAAGTAATAACAATACTTTGCACTAATATAAAACTTTCCTTCTGAGCATTTTAATCACTTTAAAAGAGTTAATTAAGCAAGCCCAAGTGGTAAGGAAATAGTATCCTTATTTTGGATGGGTAAACTGAGGCAAAAAGTGATTTGTGCAAAGACACAGTATCAGTGACAAAGCCTTGAATAGACGCAAACACCTGATTATCAATCTTGTGCTACAGTCACTTGACCCTTTTATTATGTTAGCATGCAGACACTTTCAGGCAGATAAGCGATTATAATTTGCTTTCTATACCAAACATTCATGAAAATATGCCCATTTCCTTTTCAAGTACAGTACTTGTGTGATATGTATTATAAAATCAGTGATTATCTGTAACTACAAAGCCTCAATTCATATCCTAATAATAAACCAAGTATGCAAATCTATCTGTGACAGGTAGGTTAAAGGACAAACAGGCACAGCTAGTGAAATGCAGCCAGAATTTGTGGGGTTCATGCCAGTGACAACCAACTAAATTATGTCTCCTTCATCCGATATAATGGGATAAAATAGCAGTCATTCTATGCACCTCCCATAATAACACTCATCTCTTAGAAGAGGTCATGCTGTCTATACATTGCCTTCCTAATGACTGAACTATAGTAGGTACAAATTAATCTGGAGTTTCATTGTATTCGGGTCTGCATGCCTTAACACCACTGCTGAGCAGGCATATTCGATGTTAAGTATCAACAAGTGCCAGAGAGAGAAGAGGAAGCATACAGATACTGTAGCAGAAATGAAACATGAAGTGGTTCACCATGTGAGCAAAACTCAAGTGATTTCACATGTCAAAAGGGTCTTGAAGTTACACATACAGCCTTATCTATTTTTCATGCATTATATTTTATAATTTTAACAGCTATCCAACAATCAACTTTGACACGTGCCGCAGACACAAATAGGCTGTTCTGCATGATTACTCTTAGTTAGATTTAGTTTATCAGGGAAACAAATTAGCACAGAAGAAAAGTTGCAGAAAAATATTCTGATTTCGAAACAGCCGTGAACGGCATAATGGTAGGTAAAAGGGACTGGGACATCTCAAGCATTTCAGCCAATTTCTATACAGCTGACTGTTCCATTTATTTACATACCACATCATCAGTTTTAATGCAGTAAAGTGTTGTGTTGGATTTTTCTGATGCTCAGGCATATTTACAATTAGGGATAGCTAATATGTTTTGGCTAATTTTGAACCTGATCCAACACAGTTTCAATAAAGGTTTAAAGAAAAACAAGATACAGGCAGAAGGTAACACAGCCCACTGACGTAGGCAAAGGATGGAAAAGTAGAGGTTTCACTAAAAGCACAAGATTCAATATTTTTATGTTAGTTGTAATCAAGTTGAATACTAAATAGCCTATGTAATCACTTGTCATTTTTCCTTCCCTTTTTCTCTCCTACGGTTTTAACACCCCCTGATTGCATCTTGTTTTAAATTAATTATAAGATCTTTCAAGCAAAGACCAAATCTTACTAACTGTCTGCACAATGCTTAGCACAATGGGGCCTGCTCCCAATGGCTGCCTTTGCACAGTGTACTGTGGTCATATAGAAAGTAAGCCCCAACCTAAAACAAAACACAACACCACAACAACTTAAAACTTTTAAGCCAAGGTGATCAAAAAAGGGGAGAAGTTTGTGACAATATGACATATTTTTTCCAACAAATTTTGTTTAAAAATTGATTCAATTTCACCTAGATTTTTGGGGAGAGGAAATGGACCAATCTGTTAGGAACTCATGTTTTGCCAGTTACTCTTTATTGCTGTCAGCAGCAGCAAGCAGCCTGGGCCATATGCATTTCTAGCTAACCAGAGCAGCCTGCCTTTCATCTAATCTAAGGTATTTATGGAGTAGCAGTAATGGGCTAAGACTGAGCCTTGATGTTCAGCCATACATAGGGAGTGGCATATGGCTTTACTGACCCAGGAGAGTTTTGTCTAACTCACAGTTACGCCTTTTCCCCTGAAACAGGGGGTGGGGATGGGAGAGGTAACTTTCTTTATCCATTATAATGGTGCAGCATGTTTCCCCTTTGCACCTGGCCAACAATGCTAGCCAACAGGTAGGGAGGCAAAGGCACAACTCCGTGCATTCCCCAGTCACTTGCTTGTGGCAGGGGAGTTAGAACATGCAGCTCATGTAGGGTGACCAGATGTCCCAATTTTATAGGGATAGTCCCAATTTTTGGGTCTTTTTCTTATCTAGGCTCCTATTACCCTCCCACCCCCTGTCCCGATTTTTCACATTTCTTGTCTGGTCATCCTTAGCTAGTGCATTTCCTCCAGGCCCCAAAAGTGAAATATAGACAACTAACATGGAGAGAAGGGGGAGGAGGGAGTCCTTTCTCTTCTTTACACAGCTTTGTGGCTGGTTATGGGGTGGAGCAATCAAGCACTATATAATCTATAGCTTAAGACAGATCAGATGTAGCAAAACCCCCAAGCTTTATTCAAAAATGTACTCTGCTCTTGCCATCAGCAGGTTTGCTAGCTTTTATCTGAAGTTTTCTCTCCCTCTTCCAGCTTTTGTTATTGTGATATGGCTTTATGGGAAATGTGGGCTTCACTGCATGCTTGTTTCCCTGATAAACTAAATTTCCCTGATAAACTGGTTAGCCTCTCTCCTCCAGGAGGGTGCTCCACAGCCACATAATACCCACAATCCATTGCCTGAAGGCTCTAAGATGTTCAGAAGCATTGTTTGTTCCCATTGAGCATGGCTGTCTCGGAAGATTGTAAATGAGTAGGTAGTCTCTGAGGTAGCTGGTTCCAGTATTTTGAGGGCTTTAACTTTTACAACCAGGACCTTGAACTAGACCTGGAAGTGATGAGAGATACTGGGATGAAGTCCTCAATTATTTTAGACCTGCTCAATATGAGTCTGAGCCACATATGACTTCTACTGACGTCTGAGTGGCCTTGACCATTAGCTCTGCTGGAAGAGCATTACAGGAATAGAGTCTTGAGGAGAGAAATGTGTGAATTGTAGTTGCTAGGTCCTCAGTCAAGAAGGAAGTGTGTTGAATCCTGTCAAAGTGGAGATGGAATAAGAGGGTCCTCATGACAGTTGTTACCTGGTGGTGCTCACTTAAGGAAAAGTGATTAACATTAAGGCACCGAGTCTTCACGCTATTTTGCATTGAAGAGCGGATGCTTTTGATCAGGGTTTCAGATAATTCCCCAAAATGTTTCACTTTCCTATGAGCATCACTTCCCCCTTTCTTGGGTTAATCTTCTTCTAGCTGTTCTTCATCCAAGTACTTGTACTGTGACATCTTTGTTATGACATTGTCTGCCAGGTAACAAAAAAGGGATAAAACTGGGTGGCATCAACAGATGGGTGTCAGTGGAGCCCAGCAATGCTCTCTGGTCTATTTTTTTTATTTTAGAGAAATGATTGGAGGATTTCATAGTGTGCTGTCACCACCCCTATTCAGGTCCCAAGTAAGAATCGATAACCCCATGGGGCCAATCACTTCCAACAGTTAGAGAGAAGAAACTATCCCTCCTGACTTCACTTTGGCCCCATTTCTATTCTTTTTTTACTTTAACTTGCTTATTGCTCACAAAAAGAGAGAATGTCAAAACATGCAGAGAGCATAGCATCTGCCTAGGAGCTCTGGAATTGTTCAGGACAAAGAGATAGCCTTTATGGACAGCACTGCCAAATCCCTGAATATTCTTGTTATTAGGAAAAACACACTAGTAAGAATAGTTACACACACACACATCACAATGGACCGCTGACGGCCTGGTGGTAACCATGGATACCACAGGACCATGTCAGCAGCTTCCTCAATATGGCATTTGGTGCACTTTCAAATTGAACAGGAATACAAGTCTGCACCATGAATTCTGTAGCCTGGAATGAAGATCGGGTATTAATTCAAAAATCAAACTAAACACAGCATTTCCTAAACTGCCCATTCATGACTAATCTTTAACAACCAAAAGAAAAAGAGCCACCATGGCTTGATTGATAAGGGTAAAGAAACAGACCTTTTGCTCCACAATCTCATCTAACAGAGAGAGTCCAGGAAGGCTGGGTTCACACATTAGTCCTGTCAGCAATGCAAGTCAGCACTCTGTATTAACACTGAACATTGACATTGTACTTCTGGTGAGGATGCAAGGAAAATTAGCATTCGAGTGTCACTGGAATATAGGGGATAGAGAAGCAGCACAGCTCCTCACCTATCAAGAGCACAAGAGCTCCCCTAGCCTGGGTAATGCAGACTCCACCCCCAAACTCTCCATTCTCCTTGGCTTGTACAGCAAAACCTTCCCCCTCCTTTTTCAATCTATTCTAACCACGGCTGGCATGGGGAATCTCTTATTACTTGCAGCCTAGAGTGATGCTTTTGGAAAGAACAGGCTTGCTACCCTCAGATAGCAAGTGCCCCAGAAACAACAGAAGTATTTCAGCAAGTAACCTCTCTATTAGGAAGTGCTTTGTGGGGGAATTCAGAGCATTACTTGCCATACCACTGATCCGGTGTGACCATATCAAATTACAGCTTTTCTGTGCAGAAGTTTGCGCACCTGCATAATGGACATACGACTACTTACTTACCAAATCATATTTCTCCATCCTAACAAAGAAAAGTACCGGAACTCTCCCTGAACTATCAAGCCGCAGTCCACACAAAATGGATTGATGATGAGAGGGTACAAAGGGGTTTTGCTAGAAGTTTAGTATTTGGCTCTTGTCACCCAGGTACCTCTTTGTGCCAACTGGATCCTTCACCACTGAGCCAAGCTGGCAGTGCTGCTGTCTCATGAGAAGACGGTCACAGCCAGCCCAGCTGTAAAGCACTGGAGACCAATACTTTATTAGACATGAAAGTATGTTAATGAAGTCTAGGCTCTAGAGTGTATTACGGTTTTGTCTTGTATGTAACCACTTCTACTTGCTACTGTTTGACTCTCTATGCTTTGCTAAATAACTTGATTTCACTCTAAACATGTTAAGCAGAGCTGTGTCATGTGTTAAGCAGAGCAGTGCCATGAGTTAAGTGCCATGTGTTAAGCAGAGCGGGGATCTGAGGTGGAACCAGTAAACTGGGGTGTATTGCTTTTTGGAAGCAGCAAATCTGTGAATACTGCAAGGGAAATGATTGCAAGGCTTGGGGGCTGGAGTGTGCCTATGACTAACCTGTAGAGAGACAGCGGGGCCTGCATAGGCCTAGAGGGTAGTGCCTATGTTGCCTGTAGCTGGTGGAGTTGGGGAACTGACCCCTGGTAGGCACAGACAAGGCTTCTTCACACTAAGGGCAGGCAGGTGCAAGGTACCTCACAACTCTGGGTACTCCCAGGATGTGTCACAACTCTCACAATATTATTCAGAACAGCTGTATCAACCTCTGGTCCTTGCAAAACAAGAATATATCAGTTGTTCCAGGGAGTGAGAGTGGAAAACTAACATTTATCTAAATTATTATGGAAGAATGCAGCGGACGGGGGATGAAAATCATGTTCATTACCCGTCCATGTTCAAAAATTCCTGTCTCTTTCCTGTATCCTGTTACACTTCAGATACAGTCACTTTAACAGTCTTATGAATTCACAAGAATCCAAGATGGCAGTCACAGGGAGCAGGTACACACGTGAGACACTGAATCAGCCATGCTGATGGCAGTGATGGCACCACATGCATCAGAAAGTACCCCTGCAGTTAAAGACTCGACATGAATAATTGGATTATTGTAGATTAAACTCAAATTTCTCATTTCTCACACAAATTATTTAACATTTCCTCTCTATAGAAGGAAATGAAGGATTATAGAAGTCTTTGAACACATACTCAATTCTTTTTTTTCTTATTTCTGTTGGGGGGGAAAGCATTCAAATTTATTTTAGGAAAGAAATTAAACATCTATTATATCCCATCCATCTATGGATGGTTAGACAATACTGCACAATGAGATGTTTGAGCATGCATGCATCAGATAATATCAGCATCCAGCACTTTAATATATAAAGAATTTCGTAACCCCAGAGTTCAGCTACTGCAATATGTAGCCCTTTCCTGGAGTGTCTTACTGCTGGGACCAGATGTTAACTTGATATTAATACACAAACAGCTCGGCTTCAACACTGAGGCTCAGCAGCAGATTTATAAGAAATAGAGGCTAAGTTCATGCAAGGTCTGACTAGAATCTAACCTTATTTTTCTTTTCCCTGAAAGTTCCTTCCTACCTAAGCTCCCCAACTTAATTCTATATTTGTCTTCATACTTTCCTTTCATGTAGCACTTTTCCATCTGAAAAATCTCAACTCTTTTTTTACAAATGTTAATAACTTGACCCTTGCAACGCCCCTGTGAAGTATGTAAAGATTAGCCCTCTTTTATTGATTGGGAAACTAAGGCCCAGAAGTTCAGTAACTAATACAACGCCCTGCAAAAAGTCCATGTAACCACCAAGAGTGAATTTTAGATCCTTTGACTTCCAATTTTGTACCTTGATCAGAAAACTGTCTTTCTTCTCCAGCGCAGGTTCAACATTGTGTAACATTCCCATCAACAAAAAGAGGGCTTGACAAAGTTCCCTATAGACTGTGTTAATAACTGGCTATGTGCCCATCAGATGGACTAAGTAAATAGCCACAGAAGATTCCAGTCTCCCTTGTTCCCAAGTGGTTCAATACCTCGCACTACCAATCTCCAATCTCCCATGTTGGAACCCTTAATTATTATAGAACCTAAATAAAGCCAGCTCATCTTTATTATCCTGACCAAGACACTGCTACAGTATTTCCACAAGGTCTTGACTTTGGCTCACAGTGAAAGGTTTTCTACTAACCTCACTTTAGTTTCTGTGCTATGAACTGATTCCTTTAAATGGCTCATTTATTTCTGTTCTTTTCAAGTGATATTCCTGAGAGTCACTTTTATCCAAGTAGTATATAGTTTTGGCAGTGGTTCCAGTTTCCCTGATTAAGCTATTTTATCTGAGAACCCCTCATAGCTAATGTGTGTATATTCCTTTTAACACTGCATCCAACCAATCTGGTGGTAACATATGGTTAGTTTCTTTTTTTAAATTGGGCTTTTAGTTATGCTACATCTGCAAAGATTCTTTAACTTTATACTCAAATATTTGCCATCCTCAGGCAAACTGTTTTGCTATGTCTGTGTTTATTGTTCCCCATATGACTGTCGCATGTTTTGTGCTAGTTTCTGGCAGAAGCTTTGCTAAATTCCATCATGTGTTACCTCTCCTTCATATGCATTTCCTTCTCACCTCTGACTGTTTCTTGGGTTGCAGTTAAAATGAAGCATCATGAATCATGGGGCAACAAGCTACCTTTTAAATTAGTGCAGTGTGACCTTTTGATTTTTAGCCCAAAGCAAGCAGGAAGCCATAGAAAAAGCAGATACAATGATGGTGTGAAAAGTGACTGTTCACCTTGGTGAATCATTTAGAGATCATCAGATGAAAGGTGCTATATTAGTTTTAGGTGTTATTTCCATGTCATGGGTGGTTCACTATGCATTTGATGCCAGAGACTGCTCTGGCAAGTTCAACAGCATGGAGCAATTGTTTTCATTTCTTTGGTTTCCAGGCCTTTACAGCTTTGTTATTTCTGCTGTATGTGGTGATCTGCATGAAGCCTTTGGCTTTAACTCTGAAGACTAAGCACTGTTTTCTCTAATAACCTTTCTGTAGTGGGACACCTGCTATATGACAAAACTTGAGTGGATATGCCCATTGTGTAAAATGTATTTGTTTCCCTTCAGTTTTTACAGTTCCATCAGTAAAGTATTACCTGTTTTTTTTTATTTTAGTACAGTATTTCACAGTGGGGTTACTTTGCAGATTCAGGTTTAGAGAGCCACACGTAACCTTGAAGAGCCATCCTGTAAAATCTTGATTGAGAAGTGTGCATTCGAGCTAGTAGGAGCAGATCGGTGGGATCCCTGAACCGAAGATAAGCGGATTAGCCACTTCTGTAGGAGTCTCTATTTAGTATGATGAAGTCAGCAGCAGAATGAGTTGACAATCCCAGTTAACCCCCTAGTTGAAAGTGCCTTCTTCTAGACATTCCTTCATACATCTCCTACTGAGCTGCTCTGTCTGAATGCCCTTCAGATTCTGTCTTCCTCTACCAGCATGACATTCAGTGGGAGAAAAGGGAGTCTATTACTGCAACTTACGCAATGACAGCTGTTAGTTTTAAGCACAAATCAGTATCCCACTGGTCTGGGAGCTCACCAGCCTGTCGAGATGATGTCTGGGCACAATATTAAACATGATTGTGGAAGGATGTAAGATATGCGAGGGACTTTACAAAATGAGATAGACAGTCCCTGCTGCCAAGAGTGAGCGGTCTCAAAAGACAAAAATGAAGGTTGGAGGAAACGAGGTGTAACACACCCATTTTTGCACCAGCCACATGCTTTGTTTCTCTGTGCCTCACATCTGTCAGAAGCAGCAGATGTTCAAAGACGATACACTGTTTCTGTCAATGTTCATTAAAGAAATGCCCCAAGAGCTACAGTCACACAGCTGTGTTCCTTTCATGCACAACCTGCACCCTCTTTTTCATGCCCCCTGGGAGGAATACCTGCTGAGAATTTAACACAAAATTCCAAGGGCTATCCCCATTCAGCTCACAATAGAATACTACTTATCTGTCTAGATGCACAGTATAGGATTAAAATTATTGACTAAGAAAATCTTATTGTAATGCTCTACACATTTTATATTTATACACATGAATACACACACAAGTAATTTTGTAAAGCTAAAGTTGGTAACAAATGCTATATTATACGGTGCTGGTTTTTCTTTTTCTTTTGTAAATGTAAACCACATTACCTCATCATAATTTACTCTGCCTTGTTTAGTTAGTTACTCTTGATGAGGTCACAGCCAGAAAGATGTTTTAAAACAGGAAGAAAGGTACTTCAGAAAAAACTCCCAGTCGAAAAATTGTCACTACCCATAGTTTTCAACAGACCGCATAAGCATGTTGACTTAACCAGTTGTGTTTTGGCAAATGCTCTCACAAAGAGGAAATCTCCATAGCAACAATGACTACTCCATGGAAACTGCAACTATGGAACAAAAGAAATTAAAGAACTACTCTAAAACGTATAAACACATGCAAACACTTTTTTTTTTTTTTTTAGTTATTTCATTGCGTTGCTTTGTCACAAATCTTAGTACCTGAGAAAAATCCCTAGGAAAAATAGAGAGCTCACTGGAACTGTGTGTAATATGTTCAAAACACTTGTTTAAAAAAAAATCAAGATTGCTAAATCAAACACTCCAAAGTTACAAAGTGCCAAAATTAAAGTTGTCTGTGTAACCTTAATCTGGCCTCCTTGTGCATATGCATTATGACAGTCTAGACTCTGGTTAGATGATTACATAATATTTTTCCACAAGACTCCTGCCTAACTCAGTGCATAAGGTGCACAGTGCTCATTATACAGGTAGCTTTTCAATATTTCTTTTTATTCTCTTAATTCTGTGGTGGCAGAATTTGCTGCATATTGTGCAAACCCTCCACAAATACAGAATTTTTCATTTCTTCATGGGTTTTTCTATGATGCTCTCATCAGGCTATCTTACTTCTTTACAAAGATCAATTTAACTTCACAACACTCCTGTGAGGTGAGGTGATATTTGTGGCACTCTGTACCTCTAAGCAACATCTTGGAACCTCATATTCACCAATGTCATATGATTATGATATGTTTCATACAAACATACCATGTAAGGTATCATATGAAAGGTTATGATCTGCTGAAACCCATTGCTCTGTCCAAATATGTATAACATTAGTGTGTATAAAGTTATGAGATGTTGCTGTGTGGTTGTTACTGAAATATGCTGTAAGTTTGCTCAGGACAACCAATGGACCCCCACCCAGAAGGGTACTCAATGACCATTACTCAGCAGGAGACTCGTAAACAAGGATTTACAATTCAAGGACAGTTGCACAAGCACCACACAATGGGTCTGCTTGACCCCATGGGCTAGCTGCACAAGACCGCACCAAGGGGATTGCTCAACCAAGTGACTCAGTGAAGCCCCCCAAGCTAGTGTCTTGCAGGCATGTGAACCCTGGATATAAAAGAGAAGAGGAAAATTTCATCTGAGGTACTGATCCAGGCTTCGGGGGAAGTCTGTGTATTAAGGACTGTAATATCCAATGGAATGAGAAAATTGCTTGTTCTAAATATTGCCTAGTGTAATAGGGTTTAAAATTTAGATTGGGCACTTATTTTTATTTTCTTTGGTAACCATCTCTATCCTTATATGCCTACCACTTATAATTACTTAAAATCTATCTTTCTGTAGTTAATAAACCTGTTTTATGTTTTACCTAAAACAGTGTATTTTCCTTGAAGTGCTTGGGAAACCTCAGCTCAGGTACAATGGCTTGTGCATAGCCTCTCCCTATTGAGGGAGGGGCAGAGAGAGTTATAAACTTATACTGGTCAGGTTTCTGACCGGGGAAGACCCACAGAGCTCAAGGGTACTAGGCAGAGGACTTGGAGGGAATTGGCTGGAGCCTCTCTATTTTTAGTTCTTAGATGGCTAGGAGAAGCATTCATGTAACCCGGCTGGGTGTATCCCTGCCTGTAGATGTCTGTGTAAGTGCAGTATCTGCCAGAAGTTTTAAGATTTTAAAAGCACCACAGAGTGAAAAGGAGCCAGAAGCTGGGAATGGGTGACTGGGGATGGATCACTTGCTGATTACCTGTTCTGTTCATTCCCTCTGGGGCACCTGGTATTGGCCAATATCAGAAAACAGGAGGCTGGCCTAGAAGGACCTTTGGTCTGACCCCTTATGGTCGTTCTTATGATCAGCTTCTTGATATGCTCTTTGCGTGTTAGTATGTGATCTAAGAAGACCCCAGAGTACACCAGGTATTCACAGTGCTCAAATTTTTACCCCAACACTATGTGGAGTTTTTGCTAGGCCTGGTGGTGTTTCATGTGGAAGGTGCACACTTGTGTCTTGCTAGGAATTCAGGAATGTTGTGTAATAGAATTTTCAAAGTACACTCAGGGAACCAGTTGGAATGTGCTCAGTGTCCTCAAATCTTTCTGAGTGGATAGCAATGTAAAGATCACCTGCACACCTCAGAGAATTCTGGTTACTCATTTGTGTAGACAGTAAACAGCAAGGGTGATCGCAATGAACCTTGGGGAAACCCATTTGTGATGGAGTTTACAAACCCCACAGTGGGAAACAAGGGATTAAGGGATTATTTTGAGCTCAGACAGCCCCGTGCTAACACACCTGCAGCAAATGCTCCAGCTGCTGGAGGAATTAAGATCCAGGGAATTAGTTTATTTGGATGGCAGATTTGGAGATGAGCAGACCTGCAGCCCACAGCTCCAGAAGCGCACAGCAGAGGGAAACCTAAAGTCTCTGACACAGCTGCCCAAAGGGGCGCTCCCTGAGGCAAGGGAGGACCCACCCCAGAGACAACCAGAGAGAAAAGTATCTTGTGGACCTTGGTAACTAGTCTACCCTCTAATTTTTTCCTACACATGTGAGGAATGAATTTTGTCATATGCACCAACATGAAGGTGATGTGTGACACATCACCTTCATATTGGTGCACATAACAAAATTCATGCGGTGGTGGTGGAGCCGAGGGGTTTGGAGTGTGGGAGGGGGCTCAGGATGGAAGCAGAGGGTTGGAGTGCAGGGGAGTGAAGGCTTCAACTGAGGGTGCAGGCTCTGGGGTGGGGCCAGGGATGAGGGGCTCAGGGCTGGTGTACAGGTGTGTGACAGCTCTGGTTCGAGGTGTGGGCTCTGGGGCTACAGTGGAGAGAGAGAAGACTCCCCCTCAGCTCTCTCTCCCCACAGCAGCACCTCAACTGGAGGAGAAGCACCTCTCCCCCCCGCAGTCCGTCCCGGGTGGGGGGGAGGCGCTGAGTTGGGGCCAGGGAAGGGGAGGGGTGCCCCAGCCACAGCAGATCTGGTCTGGGTTCTGGCTGCCCCTTTCCCAGCCGCAATCTGGGGTGGGGTGCCCCCCCGATCAAAATTAGCCACAGCCAAGCTCCCCCAGCCCTTCATCACCTCTCACCTGCCGATGGCCCTGCTTACCAACTCCTCTCCCTCCATGCCAGTGCCTCCTGTCTACCATGAACAGATGTTTCATAGCATGTAGGAAGCTCCAGGAGGAAGAAAGAGGAGTGGGGATGGGGTGTGCTTGGGGGAGGAGGCAGGGAAGAAGCAGGAAGAAGCTGGGACTTGGGGAGAAGGGGTCAAGCACCCCCACCTAGAGAGAAAGTTGATGCTTATAGGCACCCCTCCCCTGACTGCAGCAGGTTGGAGCTGGGGCTGGGCAGGTTCCCTGAGCACCACAAGCCTACAGGGAACTTAGTTGGTAAACCCCTTTTACTTATTTTGGTTTGGATTTTCCCACTAGGGGAAAGCCTTAGATTAAGCTGACTTTGGGGGAAGGGGGCATCGGATGAGAGGAAGAGGCCCAGGTAGGACATCCTTAACAAGCCTTGGTGGCCAGACTACAGGGGGTTGCGACCATGACCACTAGACCAGAGTCCCCAACCAGACCCGAGTGAGGACCATTCCAATAAGTAAGCTATTGACTTCTAGTCATCTTCTGTACAAAGAAACATCAGTTCCTGAGAAGGGAGGAGATGACTTGGACTGTCTTACTGTTTCTCATAATCCTTGCCAATTGCAGAAGACCGTTGTGATAGTTCACAGTGTCCTAAGCAGCCTCTGTGTCAAAAACACAGTCCCTGTAATTTTGTATTTTTCAAGCCATCTTCAATGTATGGACTTAGATTTGCAGCTTGGCCACTACATGAACTTTCTGGGTGGAAAGCGGCTTGGTTAGACAGTCAGCTGCCTTTCCACTGCTGGTGCTGTTCAACCCACTATCATCCACTCACATTGCTTATATGTTGAGAAAAGTAAGGATATTGGGCAGTAATTCTTTGTAGAATCAGACTATTCATGTAATTTGAGTAGTACAGCCATTTTGGACTGTGTCCACAGCCTACATATCTGATTTCTCCATGCTAGAGTTAAGAAGTAACCCAACCTCTTCTGTGGTTTCATCCCAAAAAGTGTAGTAATAGTTCTTGAGATTACCATTGAGTCCAGCTGCCTTCCCACATTTCAGTGTTTTCATGACTGTTGGCTGCTTCTCAGTGCTGAATTATTCATTGTGGACTTTGTTTCTGAGATTGAGCAAAGTTCGGCCAAAGTATAAGCAACTAAAACAGGGTCTTATAATGGGAAGTCTCATACTACTTTAACTATAGACAGCACTACCTGTGACTTCTATAATATGACAACTTCAATTTGAAAGGAAGCATGTATGGTAGTAAAAGCACTGGAGGCAAAGTGGACCATGTTTTATTCCTAGATTTGCTTCATACTTGCTGGTTAACATGTGACAGGCTTCAACTTGTGTGCCTCAATTCCCCCCATCTTTACAATGTGTTATAGTATAAAAGTTACAGATTACAAAATGGAATATAATTTGTTCATGTTTGTAAAGTGATTGAGCCTCAGATATAGAAATGCCAACAAAATGCAAAGCACTAAATCTTCTTTTAGGAAAATGCACTTTTATTTTAAAGTAATTGTGGCTTCTGATATATAAACTCTTCAGTTATTTGCTTACTATTGGACCAGGAGCAGCTCCAGGCACCAGCACAGCAAGCTGTGAGGGCAGCAGTCAGGCAGCCTTCGGCAGCATGCCTGCAGGAGGTCCGCCAGTCCTGTAGCTTTGGTGGCAATTTGTCGGCAGGTACTCTGAAGGCGTGGGACTGGCAGATCACCCGCAGAAATGCCACCGCACCCACATGACCAGCAGACCGCCCACAGGCATGCCACCAAAGGCTGCCAAACTGACATGGTTGGGGCAGCAAAAAACAGAGCCACCCCTGTGTTGGACTAGTATATACATTAACGATAACTGACCCTAAGTAGTTGGATAGTGACGATTTTGCATTGTTTTAACACTTTTGTTTTCATTAGTAACAGTTCATGAATAAGTCTGTAATATTAAGGTTAGGAATGGCAAAGTGACAACCAGTAGGTAATGAAGGTTCAAAGTATTAGTTTAATACAGCATCTCTCTTGTAGGTAAGCTGCAGCCAAATTGTAGATTAAGTAGCTTTAGAACTTCTCAGCAGATTCTATTGTCCTTTACCCATTACAATATTTTCTTTATATGAACTTCTAGCATTTTGCCATTGCAAAGAGATCCATTGCTACATAAAATGCACTTTTGCCCTGTTTATTTGGCTTTACAGAACACAGTCTGTCATGCCAAACAATAATGAACCTGCAGACGTTTGAACTTTGTTCCTCATTTACCTCAATAAAAAGTTATGAGCAGACATAGGCATGAAGCACAAGCATAGAGAGAATTTATTCTAACACTGCCACAAGCACACTGCCAGCTGACTTACCAAACTCTCCAATTTCCTTTCACTTGTTGGAAAAAAACAGAGTTCTCATTCTCAGGTTGGATGCAGCTAGTCAGAAACTTTATTTTCTCTAGCAATTGCGTGGAGGGAGAGAGCAAAACAGGTCTCACAGGCAAACAATTACAGCAAGCATTTATACCTTGTTACATACAATAATGGGTGACAGCTGCATTTTTTTTATACACGTCATCCTGATATCTTTATTTTCCTCCATAATTTAGACTCTAGTCTACACTCCATTATCTAACACAAGGTCGCAATAACTTCTCACATAGTTCTTTCCCACTAGCCTCACACAATCCTCGTGTCTACAAATCTCGCATTATTAGGGTTTCAGCTAGCCTGACTCTTCCTCACATAAGGAGACTGTGTGGATTTGAAATTCCCTTGAAATTCCTGTCAGTTTTCTCTACTTCCACACATTGTTGTAGGCACATGCTGACAATGAAAGAAAGCAGACCCAGCACACACACTCAACTGACATTGAGCAACTTACAGAAAACAAATCAAGAAAACCTTAATACTTCCCATTGCTCTCAGTTTATCCAGGAGGGACTCTCTTTTGTCCCATCTTTCCCTCCCACCCAGCAACAGACCAGTCATACCACACACAGAAACCTAAGCCAGAACAGTCCCTATGTTCCCATCTACTTAAAGAGAGTAGGCAGAAGGGGAAGTTACTCATCTAAAATACCGAAGATCTGTTTTGCATGGGATGATGCACCAAGTCATATGTTCTACAGCCAAGGGGTCAATGGCTACACAGAACAAGTAAGTCACATGTCAAAACCAGCACACAGACTGAAGTATAAAATACCAAACATCTGAATGCCAATGAAACTCTTCCTCTACTCAGAATTATGACTATCTTCGCATGCATGGGACTCCTCCCACTATCATGGCTGGCTCCAGCAACAAATACTGCCATTGCCTCTCTCTGCTGCATGCACTGATGTTACCTCTCTGGCTCTCTATCTACAGTAAGAGAATGGTGCTCAGAACAATCGTGTTTTTCTAGTGTTAGTACAACTTCCTTCAGTGGCCCTCATGCTGAGTTAACATGCTGTTCCAACTTCTCACCCCTTCTGGTGTGCCAAGCCCCATAGATTTGGGCTGTGTAACATTGCCTCATAGTAGTAGTTGGCGGCTGCTCAATGGTTATTAGGCAACAGCTTTTCCACTCCAAGCACTTCCCCGAACTCCACATTTCCATTGTGTAGATGTTTTCTGTACTGTGTAACAGAGGGAATCATAGGGCCAAAAAATATTTGGGGTTTTTCCTTCTCTATCATTCTCCTCATCTTGACATTTAGGTTACTGATATTCCTTCCCTTGCAGCAACTGCAATACAGCAACTTGTCTTCAGTCTAGAGCGTGGTCTAGTATTTTCTTGAGTAGCTACTGGTGCAAGCTGTTGTACATACATTTAACAAAGGGGTGCTGGAGAGCGATAAAGCATGCTCCTTAGATTTAGGGATACAGCATACATTGTAGTAATATCCAGAATCTTCAAAGACAGGAATTGGATCCTCCCAAGTCAACGGGAACTGTAGATACTTAGCTCCTCCGAGAAACTACTGATTTAGATAACCAATTATGAATTCAGGAGTCTAAACTGAAGTGCTGTAAAAAGAACATAAGTAAACATCTGCTAGTGCTGTAAGTTAAGATTTAATGTCTGAAATGCTTAAAACAGGAAAGCTCTGCTTAAATGCCCAGAATTAATAATGAAAGAAACAGTATTGTCTTGAGGAAGAACATTGGGATCCACTTGTTTTCATATTGAATACTCATATTTGGATATTTCAGACTGGAAGGAACATACTTTGTATATCCCAGAAGAAAATGTTGTCCCAATGTTTGGGCTGTGATCAAAATCTCTCAGCAGACTTAATATGTAATATTGTTGCTGTGATGCACTCCATATGATATTATGAAAAGATGTTAATGAGTGTAAATATAATAACTGGAATATTCTTCATGCAAAAGGTCTCTTGTAAAGTATCATTACAAAGCTTATAGTCTACTGAGTGTTCATCCTATTTATATAAATTTATCATTTTTGTATCTGAAACTGGAAATATGAAATATAACTGAAAGCCTTTTTAACTATGCAAAGTGTGGGCCATTAATGGTGGCTTGGAATCTTGATGGCTCCCATTACTCAGGACAATTGGGTGTAAATGGCTCTGTTAACTTGTAAGTCTTCCTGTATAGGTGTGTGCTGGCAAGAGGGTAATGAAGTCTTACAGTGACATGTGATCATGTTACCTGAACCGGAATCCATCTCAAACCTGGTGCTTTTCCATTTAGAAGAAGGGGTGGGAAACCCAGAGAGGGATAAGGATTCCTGCCTTGTGCAAAAGATATATAAGGGGGTGGAACAGAACAAAGGGGGCTGCAGTCATAAGACATTCCCTAGCTACCACCTGAGCTGGAATAAGGACTGTACCAAGGGAAAGGATTGGGCCCAGACTAGAAGGAGGCTAGAATATCGGAGGGTGAGATTTAACCGCATTGTTTCCTACTGTACTTAGACTTGGTGTTTTATTTGGTAATTTACTTTGTTGTGTGTGTTATTACTTGGACCCACTTAAATCTTTTTTGTATTTAATAAAATCACTTTCTACTTAATACCTGAGGGGACAAACAGCTGTGCATCTTGATCAGTGTTATAGAGGATGAACAATTTATGAGTTTATCCTGTATAAGCTTTATTCGGGGTTTGGACCCCACTGAGAGCTGGGTATCTGAGTGCTGGAGACAGGAGCACTACTTAAACTGTTTTCAGTTAAGTCTGCAGCTTTTGGGGGTCATGGTTCAGACTTGGACCCGTGTTTGCAGCAGGCAAGTGTGTCTGGCTCAAATAAGGCAAGGTACTGGAGTCCCAAGCTGGCAGGGAAAAACTAGCTCAGGGGCAGTCCCAAAGGGGTTTCTGTGACCCAACCCGGCACAGTTGCTACTGTGGTTATCTAAAGGTATTTCTTTGTATTCTGCTTCCTCTCATTTGAGCATGAAAAGAACAATGTTTAATTTTGTTCCCACTTCAACATGAATTAGTGTCACTAACACCAGTACTACTCTGACAGATCAGAATGGAGACATTTCAAATTCCAGTGAAAAAAATCCAGTATCTAATTATATTATGAACAATGCTCATGTGGCTTGAAATCTAGATCTGATCATATAGGGAAGCACTAGTCTAGATCAACACTACTGCTGCCTATTCTACTGTTGAGAGTTCAGTGAACATGCCTGCTAAGAAATATGGTTACTGATGCCCCTCCTTCAAAGCAGTAGAGAATAACTTGATGGGGCAAGAAAGCATGTACATATGCATGATGAAAGGCTCAAGTCCTGGAATGTGCTTTGTTTTGATTAAGTTAATTGAGCAAAACCCATGTACATCATTGCAATGCTACAGAATAGTATTTTCACCAAAAGCAAAGGTGCCCTGAAAGTTGTGTCCTGGTAATGACCATTGTGTCCTAGCTGCTGAATGTGCACTGTCTGTTATGGATCTGAGTACATTTAAACACAATTTTAGAGGGCTGAGGTAGAGCTTGCCCCTTATCATTAGGTTACTATGTGCAGTTAAACCAGGAAATCAAGTTAATGATGGTTGCTGTAGTCTGGTGACTCCAGCATCCATAGGTTCAGTAACAGCTTAAATCCTGTTGGAGATTTTTTCAGCACTTTTGCCTCTGAAGTGCAAGCTATGTTTACACGTCCAACTTTGTTGTCCCAAAAGATAAGCTCTCATTCACAATGGCTTATTTCTAACAAACTATTTCTTGCTTTTGCAAAGGTTTGAAAATAAAACCCTCTTCTTGAAAAGCAAGGGACTTAAGTTACAATGATAATTTAAGTCCATTAGGAAAACATGCCCACAAGTTTACCTATTGTGATGCCCCAAGAGAAAAATCTCTACCCTGGGCTTCAATAGCCCTGGCTCAGTTTCTGAAAAATATTCCTGAGGCAACAAGCAGCTCATAAAATTTGATCACCACCTTCAGTGCTCTGACCTCACAGATACCTTTGAAAGGGCTCAGTTGCCTCAAAGGCAGCAAGGTCTTGACATTGAGATGGTCTTGGAGGACTTACAGTGTCAAATTTTAAAGTGTCTTTAAAAATAAATTCAAAACTTTAAAAAATTTGGATATCTGAGGGTCATAATAGCGAACTGGTGCTCTGTATGAAATACAATCTTATGATGAATACCTTGTCTCAGCTTGGCCTGAATACTACTCCTTCAACAGCCCATATTTAGTGCTTCACCATAAATGGAGGCCAACCTGTTTTCTCTGGAACTCTTCTGCCTGGATCCCCCAAGGTTATTTCCTTTGATATACTTCAGCTTTATCAGATTCCAATAAAATAGATCAGCCAGAATACATTTCTCACCCCTTACAAAACCTGATGGACATCAACACTTGATCAGAAAACAGACTAATCATCAGTTCCATAAGCAGCTAAACCTCACTTTTCTGTAAGCATTGTCAAGACAATTCCCAAAGCAACTCAGCGATTGCTTCCACAGTCTTACTATATGGGTATCTAGATAGTTTGATGCAAAATTAAGGGAATTTGGGGAAATAATCTGTTGGAGTATTTCAAAATCTTGAAAACATATCATATTTATTGATATAAGCAGAGTTAAACAAGGTGTCAAATATGGTGATCATTTTCATAGAATCATAGAGAATGATGTCATAGTAATGGAAGTGCCTTGTGGACCAAATGGTAATTTCCTGAATCTTTGATGGATTAATATATGTATATTGCACACAGACAACATTTGTACCTTAATGCAAAAAGAAATGAGACAGACCGTTCTCATGTACTGTACAGCAAGATAGACAGTGTAGGCAGGTTGGTTACACATATCTAGTTATACAACTCTAGCATATATCAAGTGCTGCTTGAAGTTCCAGTTCAAGTGGTAGTCTAGCTGGGGTCATTGTAGAAAGGCTTTTCTGACATTTAGTTTTTGAAGGAGGGATAGATTTAAAGGAAATGGAGATTGTCTGGTGCTGGACCAGGGATGCACTTCTGAAATTAGGGGGTGAGCTGGAGGAAGGTACATAGATGAAAGTGGGAAAGTGGTAGAGTTAAGAGAGCACCAGGAAATTATGTTCAGAGGAAACGGAGGACCAGAGATGTAAGGCTGTAAAAAAAGGTGTGGGGGGCTGTGGCCAGAGGGAAGCAATGAAGGGATGTGAGGAGAGGAACAACATCTGAGTGGGAGGAAAGCACAATGGCTTTACCTGCAATTGAAGATACAGTGCATGTCTGATAGAAGCCTACTGTGATTTGTAAGATTCTGTTCTCACAACATTCAACAACCAAAGCTCTTCAGGTCTGGGAAAGGTATTCAGAGTATCACAGTTAAAAACAATCTTCCATTGTTGTTTGCAGCATTATTGTAGCTGTGTTGGTCCCAGGACCTGAAGGAGGACTCTGCATAGCTCCAAAGCTTGACACTTTCACCAACAGAAGTTGGTCCAGTAAAAGATATTACCTCACCCACCTTGTCTCGAATACAGGGAGAAAGCAGTTGAGCTACAAACAAAGCTGATCTAAATGAAGGAAGCCCAGTAGCACTACCCTTTTTATTCAGGCTAAACTGAGCCAAACAACCTACTCTGCTGAAAGGTGTTATCTATCTGAAAGTGGTAACCATGAGTTACTCTGACAGTCTTCCAACACTTCTAGATTACTTGGCTGCCACCAAGTGGGCTTTAATGTAAGATTTTATTTAAACCACATTTTAGAGAGTCTGGAAAATGAGAGGCTGTTATTGAGATATTCGTTTTACTTCCACTACTAATGCACAGCTTTAAAAAGTCAGTGCTTATGATTTGTAGAAGACTGAATATGACCCACAGTGCACTGTAGTGGCATGAATTTCTTTCACCACATTTTAATTTTTATTTTAAAGTAAAAATTAATCAGGGCCAGCTCTAGCCATTTCGCTGCCCCAAGCACGGCAGCACTCCATGGGGGGCGCTCTGCCACTTGCCGGTCCCGCGGCTCCTGTGGATCTCCCGCAGATGTGCCTGTGGATGCTCCACCGGAGCCACCCGCTGCCCTCCTGGCAACCGGCAGAGAGCCCCCTGCGGCATGCTGCCCCAAGCATGTGCTTGGCATGCTGGGGCCTGGAGTTGGCCCTGAAATTAATACTACTTTTCTAATGTGATGCATCTGTGAAGCAGGGAATTATAACTCCCAGCAGCTCCCTGCCCATTACATTTCCCTTTCCCCAGGCCAGGTAAGGAGAAAGGGTCCAAAGTAAGGAATGACTGGGCTCTGTTTCGGAGTGCTGGCCATGTGGAAATGCAGGGAAGCTGACATAGTAGCCACAAGGCAAGCAGGGAACTGGAGAGAAGCCCCAGGAATTGTATGCAGAGCCACATGCAAGTCACAAACACTGACTTCTTAAAACTGCGCATTAGAAATGGAAGTAAAAAGAATATCAATAATAGCCTCATTTTCCAGACTCTCTAAAATGTGGTTAAAAACATCTTACATTAAAGCCCACTTGGTGGCAGCTGGGTACCACTCTGTGTGGGCTTATAGGGGAGCAGCAGCAGCTGGGCAGGGAACTAGTTGCAGGGGCCCCAGTGAGAGACATTAACAGTCTGGCTTGGAAAATTGCAAGATCCTATTTGCTTGAATAAAGACTGGACTGGAGAGGACATCCCAAACACTAGGCCTGAAGAGCCTTGCCTCTCAGCTGGACAGCCCTGAGGGAACTATTATAACTCACTTTGAACTGTAACTGCTGAGGTCTCTGACTTAAAGTATCTGCATTCTTTCCTTTTCCTGCCAGCCCTAATAAAATATCCTTTCACTTGGCTATGTATCTGAGTGCTTGTTGTGATCCACCAGGGCTAGCACTTACAAGGCCTAGCAGCTGAAGAACCTACAGTGCTTGCAACCAAACCGCGGTATGCACAGCACATCACTGGCACCCTAGAGGTTTGGTATACTGGGCAGCCTCAATAATTACATTAATATACAGATGTGCTAATGTCAACCTCCAGAGCGGAGTGACTAGAGGGAAAGGGGTAATAAGGAGTGCAAAAGAGGTGGAAGAAGAAACACTGAAAGTTGAGTTTTTGAAAACTTTTCACACAGTTATCTCCCTCAAGGAACCGTACCACAGGCTCTGAGTTTCAACCTTTTCATTTCATATTTCAAAAGCTTAACTGGGAGCTCTTGGATCTCATAAAACTTACAGTTAAAGTTTAATAAGTTAAAAGCAGCTCCTTGTTACTACTCCACACTTTCTTTCAATCCACTACTAGTGAAATACAGCATTGTATTCTTTGTTTGCTTTGGGGTCATGCCAATCTTGCTATATATTCTGGGCCAGATTTTCAGCTGCTGTAAACTGTGATAACACTGGCTAGGAACCAGGCCTTGTAGCTTTTAGAGGGCAGAGTGTTTTCAGGTCTTCTGCAGATTACAATGTGTGTGCGCAAGTAACTAGTCTAAGAACGGTCACCGTCACTGCTGAAAATGGAAATTAAGGGCTTTTACCAAAGATGTGCCAGCTATCCGAGACACCTGCAGTGAGTAAGTTAACATCTCATCCCTTTAGGAATGGTTCCCACAGGTTAAGGCTATGTATGGTAGTGCGACACTGTGGGGAAACAGACTGCCTCCAGCTGTTATGTATCCCATAGTTGCCAGTTTGGTATTGTTCACAGCACTATATGCACTTACAACTTATCCTTTTAAAGAGATATGTTTAAATACATCCAATGTACAAAATGTTTTGTTACAGAAACAGCACAGGCAAAGCAGAGTTCCTCTAAAATTTGTGTCAATTTTCAACTTAAGTCAATAGAGCTAAGTGTCATCATTTAAGCAGAAAGAAGACATAGTAAAGCAATAAGACTTTCTCCAGTTTGTACACAGAGTATGAAAGGTAAGGAGATATGTCAGCCAAGTACAAGAAACTGACAAACAACTAGTGAATGGTGTCACTGATTAAAGTAAACTGGAGGTTTTGCAAAACTCCTTTTCATTTTAGAAATGATAGCAACAGCACTGCACCTGTCTTCTCTCCTATGAGTTCTACTAGATTATGTGCCCGCAATGTTTCAATACCAACACTTCTACCTCCCTCCCATTCACTTTGCTTCTACCCCTCAGGACTATATCCTGTACTACTTCGCTACTTCACTTGTCCACCATTTCTTTCCACTACAGAATGAGAGAGGTCCATCCACTTAATTTAACTTATATCTGTCTCAGGGAAAACAAAAAGAAGTTAAATGTCTAGTTATGCAATGAGTGACTTTATTTCAAGGTGTCAGCTGACTTATTCTACATTGGAATTTTAGCCCAAACTTTGGACATTAATTCTCCCTCTCCATATATAAGCACAATTCAATCCTTAGCCAGAGGCTGAGGGCATGGAGAAGGAGTTGGATTGAAAGAGGCCTAGTCCTTAGATGAAGCATAACCAATACACACAGGGCCACACAGACTGACAATCTGACAGAATAAGTTGTAAATCAGGCCCTGAGGACTTCAAGTATCTGATGACTATGGGGGCATATAAAAAGTCACCTCAAGTGGAAGCAAAATTATATTGATCCTCAAAAAAAACCCCTCCTGCATCAGAAAATTGTTTTCTGCTCAGAAATCCAAACATCAATACCCACATTCTTCTCCAGAACATCTGACAAACAAGCTGGCCATATACAAAATACTTGTAATTATGATTGTAATTGATTGTTTTTGTGTGTAAGCTTGACAGGCACCACTGAGAAGTTAACTTGTTCAGCTGAAGTATGGGCTTCAAGCATCATTTAACACTGCAACTATATTAGAAACTAGTAGCTGAAAACCTGTGCCGTCGCATAGATGTAATTCATAGAGTCAGATGTGTAAAAAAGCTCAAAGTGGCTAAGAACTTAAAAATTGGAAAGTAAACTGCAAATCCCAGGGATGATTCAACCTGGTGATATGCTGAGCATAAAGAGCTCTCAGCCGTGCTTTCAGCTCTTTGCCATTGCTTCAGACTCACTCTGACATTCTAGCTTTCAGAGTGACAAACCTGGATACGTATTATATCGTGTGGCAAATTGCCAGCACTACTATGATGGGTCTCGTGATCTCTTCTTGGGGGGGGGGGAGGTTCAGGGCACTGTTTCTTGCCCCGAACTCGGATATTAACTGCCCCACTAGTGTCCTAGAGGAGGGGAGGGGAGAAGGAGGGACCTGGACCTGCCCTCTACTCTGGGTCCCAGCCCAGGGGCCCTCGGGATAGCAGGAAACAACTTGAACTAGCGGTTCCTTCCCCTGGGCTACTTCCCTCTCCTGCTTCAGCTTGTGGGGCTTCCTGCCCTCCCTCTGCACAAGCCAGGTGTTCCTTTACCTAGGGTCTTGGTCTTCTTAGCCCACCACAGCACTTCTCCAAACTTTCCTCTGCTTCCTTCCTCTGCTCCAACACCTCCACTTGTCAGATTGAAGCAGGGGGTGTTTAATCAGGTGACTGACTTCAGGTACTTCAATCTATAGCAAACTTTCTTCCCTCTACAGGAAATAAGGCTCCCTTCTAACCCTCTCCTGCTGCCCTCTGGCCATGCTGTATCACAATAGATAACACATTTGTGCTTTCAAACTCACACCTGTCTCAAAAACTGAACATTTAAATAGCTTTCTGAAGGACAAGGTTCGAATTCATGTTTACAGCTATGATGTGGATTGTTGCCATTATTTGCTTATCCTTTTGAAATCATGATTTGGCTTTAACTTGATTTATTCTTTGTTTCTAGTTACCATGACCTCCATATGAGATGACTGGTTCCAGTAAGTGTCCATGAAATCCAATGTGATTCTTGTTCAACATTATAACTGGATGATTCTTCCCCCCACATGGACATTTGAGAAAAAAACGTTATCAAAAACAGACATCAAGTCTCCTGGGGTCTCTTGGTTTTGTTAACAAAACCCCCTTTCAGAACCAACAAAGTGAGTTTATTTGGAAATGTTGCATGGGAAATGAATTTATTTCCCTAGCAGCTCTACTGAACATTACTCCTGGGGGAATTCTGCACACAATATTTTAAAAAATTCTGCAAATTTTGTCAAACACACTACATAATCATGCCAGTTTCAATTATTTTGGTAACTTATTTCAAAATATTCATCAGCAGGTATGTCTCCAACAACACAGACACATACAAAACTTCCCCTAGGAGTAGAGAGTTAAACAGAACCCCTATGACAATCCAATTCCTGTTTCTCTGCCCCCACACACCCCTAGAGCCCAGTCAGGGGGACAGACACCCACAACTCCTCCCCCAAATCCAGTCACAAGGCCCCTCCAGTCAATATACCTGAACCCCCTCTCCCCTGATCCCAGCCATAGGGGCCCTGTTGTGGCCCCCCATCCCATGCACCCATCCTCCTCCCTTCCAGAGCCCAGACATCCTCTCCTCCCACCCAGAGCCCAGCTGGCCCCTCCCCACCAGCCCAGACATCCTCCCCTCCCTCCCAGAGCCCAGCTGGCCCCTCCCCACCAGCCCAGACATCCTCCCCTCCCTCCCAGAGCCCAGCTGGGCCCCTCCCCACACCAGCCCAGACATCCTCCCCTCCCTCCCAGAGCCCAGCTGGGCCCCTCCCCACACCAGCCCAGACATCCTCCCCTCCCTCCCAGAGCCCAGCTGGGCCCCTCCCCACACCAGCCCAGACATCCTCCCCTCCCTCCCAGAGCCCAGCTGGGCCCCTCCCCACACCAGCCCAGACATCCTCCCCTCCCTCCCAGAGCCCGGCTGGGCCCCTCCCCACACCAGCCCAGACATCCTCCCCTCCCTCCCAGAGCCCGGCTGGGCCCCTCCCCACACCAGCCCAGACATCCTCCCCTCCCTCCCAGAGCCCGGCTGGGCCCCTCCTCACACCAGCCCAGACATCACCAGTCTCCCTCCAAGGGATCCAGAAGGAGAAGAAGCCTGTTGCTCTGTCCTAGCCAAGCTTGTGTGGAGTTTTGTTCCCTCAAAGCATCTGGGGAACTGCAGCTGCTAGGAACGCTCCCCTACCCCACCTTGTAGTGTCTTATGTGCAACCTGGGCTCTGCTGGATCCAGCAGCCCCTAGTAGTGGCCAGCAGCACTACAGCCCATTTCTTTTGGGGAAAGGAAATCATGCATAAAACCCATTAACTTCTGCAAAGTCTGCATTGTGCAATGGTGCATAATTCCCCTAGGAGCAGAACATGCAGTATATCCATTATCCTGTATTTTAAAGGTCTCTGTGTATTAGAGACACAGCTGTGAGTTTTTCCCCTACCATTGTTCCAAATACATAAAAAAGACCCTCTCAAAAGCATTTCTCTGCTTTTTCAATTTTGTGCATTTGATAGCACTTTGGGTAGACTCAGTTCAGTATTTTTTAAATGTTTCACATATAATCAGTCAATTTCTCCTTTTGTCTGTGCAGTTCTTTCAACCAGCAAGTGAAAAAAAAATTGAAAACTTAACAAAGTGGGATTTCAAAGCTAAGTATAGGGGAACTCAATGGCATGTATAGTACCTCAAACAACAGCTAAACTAGTTTTTTTAATTGATTACATTTCAGATTGATGTCCTTTTAATAGTCTGAACTTTTTAAATTAACTTTAGTATAGTAAAGTAATTGTATATTGTGACAAAGTTCCTCCTCTACCTTGGTGGGTCCTGTGCTTATTGGCAGATTTGCTTGCTTCACAGATTCACCTTGTGGGTTGGGAAACAGCCCAGAGACCTTCCCCTCTGGTAGAAGCCACAGGCCAGGTCAGTTCCTCCTGTGTTTGATCAGGAGTTGGGAGGTTTGGAGGGAAACCCAGCCCAGCCCACCCTCTACTCCAGGTTCCAGCCCAGAGCCCTGTGGACTGCAGCTGTCTAGAGTGTCTCCTGGTACAGTTGTGTGACAGCTACAACTCCCTGGGCTACTTCCCCATGGCCTCCTCCCAACACCTTCTTTGTCCTCACCGCCAGACCTTCCTCCTGATGTCTGATAACACTTGTATTTCTCAGTCCTCCAGCAGTACACCTACTCACTCTCAGCTTCTTGCACACCTCTTGCTCCCAGTTCCTCGCATACACTTCCTCTCCTCTGGCTCCCTTTAGCCTGACTGGAGTGATCCCTTTTATAGCATCAGAGGGGCCTTAATTAGAGTCAGGTGCTTAATGGCCTCACTTGACTCTTAGCAGGTTAACTGGAGTCAAGTGTTCTCATTAGCCAGGATCAGCCCCTGTTCTGGTCACTCAGGGAATAGAAAACTGCTTATCCAGTGGCCAGTATATCTCCCTTCTAATACTCTGCTGTTCCCAACTGGCCTGGCTCTATCATAATATATTAAAAGTGGCATGTGTGAAAATGTGTGCAAATACTGGTCATTTCCCACTCAGCACATAAAGAGATCAAATCTAATGGAATCCTCAAATCAGCTGAAATTTATAACGTTGGGATTTCACATGGAGCACAGGCCGTGTGGAGCCTCTTGCAGTTACACTCCAGCAGGAAAGGGGTTACTCACTGTTGCAGCCGCAATAGTCGTCCTCAGGATGCAGAGGAAGGCAGGTAAGGATTCTGGGACCCTTCTTCCAAGGGCCAAAGGTTTCTCTGGTGTGGTGGGGTCTCTGTCTGGATGCTGCGATCATACCCCTTCCCCCCTTCTTGATGTGGGGAAGGCTGGGGGACCACATGGGGAAGCTGATGAGACCACTGGGTCTCAGGTGCAGGTGGCTGTTCTCCCTCCCCCAGCTTGGAGGGGGAGGGAAGAGTCTTGGCAGTCATGTGGTGCCATTAGGGTGACTGGGATGGGCCCAGGATCCCTGGGCAGCCCTGTTGGGTCTATTATGGTGACCCCTCACTCAGCCCCTGTTCACAGGGAGGCTGAGGGTGTGCGCTGCTCCCCACTCCTCTTCTGCTTTGGGTTGGGGAGGGAGGGAGGGAAGCAACTCATGGGGCTTCAGCCAAGGGTGAGGCTGATTGGCCTACAGATGCCTGCTCCATGATCTGTTCTGATGGGTAGGAAGAACACAGTCCCTTCCCCCTTCCCTTAGGACAAGGTGCCAGGAGTCTGAACCCATCTAAATTTTGTGTAGTGGTTGGTGGTGCCCTGCTGGGCATTCTGTGCTCATCTGATGTTGGCCACCACTGGAGTGTGAAAAACCTCACCACTTTATCGGAATGCCAGTGGAAATGAATGAAGATTTATAAGCATGGGAAAGATTTCTGGATGAGCTTAGAGGCCTTTTCAATGGCGTTCATACTGATTTCTCAAGACAAAGTTGCAGGTACAGTCTGATGCCTCAGGAGACCAGGGCTTTGGTGTTTACTTTCATGGTGAGGGCATGCTCAGAGGTGGCCAGAAAGTTGGGTGGTTCAGATCATTATAAGGACATAACCTTTCTAGAGGTTTTCCCCCCCTTTACTGGTGCAGTAACACTTTTGGGGGACAACTTTTAGAGCAAGCAAGTCAGTTTCCGGTGCAACAACAAATCCATGCTCTGTACTGTAAATAGTCAGCTGAGACTGCTCAAGTCCTGAGGCGGGTGAGGGACTTGGTTTTATGCTGCCTGTCATTTAACATCCTTTTTCATGCTGTGCATGTCCCAGGACTGCATAACAGTGTTGCCAATGCTTTATCTAAGTTGACAGATTTTGGGCACTCACCTCTCTTGCCAGCCAGGATCTGCATGTGATGCCTTTGGAAATTTGCCTTATGACAGCTGTAGGACAAGTTGAGGATTCGGCTTCCCCATGGACTCTGAGAGCCTATCAGGCCATCCTTAAGAGTTCATGGAGTTCAGGGCACAGGAAGGACTTCATCCTGAGCAGCACATAACATCAGATGGCATGATACATGGTGTCTTTGGCTCACCATAGGTTGGCTCCCTCCTCTATATCATACTCCTGACTAATGGGTCCTTTCTGCTGGTGTAGGCGGTCAAGTTTCACAGACCCACATGAGCACTTCATAGGGCAGAAGCAGGAAAGGCAGGTGCAGGAGGGACGACAGGTTACACATAACAGTGGAGACCCTGACAGGATGATTAGAAACTGGACCATGGGTATGCAGCTGTGGGAGGCAGCCACTTTATTTAGTGTGGCATTTGTTGTTGCCTTCTTTAGCACTGTTAGAGTCAGTGAGCTGATGCTTTTGGGAACTATGGCAGGTCCCAGTGGGCACAGAACTTAACCAGTGTACAATTATGTACAGGAGCAGTGTCCCTATATGTTACATAAGGTACTCTGAAATGGACCAGACGGGAATGGGACTTATATGGTGTTGAAGGAATGCAAGAGTGAATTCCTATGCCCTGTCAAGGCAGTAAAAGTCTTACCAGAAATCCAGGGCCAGGAGCCAGGCTAGCTGCTCATACGTGGTGATGGCAGCTTCCTGACAAAGCACCAATTCAACTCGACACAGAGAAAATCCTTGTGCTATTGCAATCATGACCCACGTAAATTAGGTACTCATTCTTTCAGGATTGGGGCAGCGATATCAGCGACTGCAGGGGGGTTTGGCCAACAGAGGGCGGACGCAATAGGGCACTGGAAATCAAGATGTTATAGCATGTATGCCAAATCAACAAAAAGATGGCAGCGAACAGTAAAAGGTAGCTAACTAGATCTATTTTTTTGCTTCAGAGGGTATTGAGAGAATATTCAGTATTTAGATTTGCAGGCACTCTGTAGTGCATGAGGGTGGGCAGAACTGCAAGCAGATCCCAGCTGGGCTTTAAGGCTGAAGCTCTTTGCATCCACTGGAGGCATGTAGTGGTATTAGCTTGCACAGCTTTTATACTCCTTGACAAACAGTCTGGATCCGCTTCATGTCCTGGTTATTCACCTGAGGGAGAATGATCTCAGGGGCTGCATGGGAGTTTATTTAAGGGACAGAACCCAGAGAGATGTTAGCTTGATGAGTCATGGCTAGAGGTTAGATTAGTATGGTCAGAAATGTTTGCAAGGTGGGGAGCCCACATGGACAAGGCTTGGAAGAAAGTGAATTGGGAGGTTACTAGGATATTCCTGGAGACAGGAGGTTCAGTGGTACAGCATAGGGACATTGGTTACAATTGCCCTGAATTTCGTCCGTGATGATGGTGTGCATTTGTCAAAGGGAGGCGCAGAATGTGAGGGAATGGATGGTGCAGGAGCTGTGATACTAGGCAGAGTGGTTGTAGAGAACATCCAAGCTGGTTACTGCCCCCCCAGCTGGTTGCCAGTGTGGTTAGAAGGATAACGTGAACAGCTCCCAGACATAAAAGACCTGGGATTTTGCTGATGGGCCTTGGGCTCAAGGGATAGGTGGAGAACTTGTGGGCCAAAACCCCAACCCTTCTGCACCCTCCATCCACCTCATGGGGAGGTAATGGTGATAGGACTCAGAGTGAGTTCAGTCCTGGGGGGTAGGCTGAAGACAGCCTACCCCAAATTACAGGTGATATGGTAGGACCTTGTAACTCTCACACTGGGACAACTTCAAAGCCTACTCTAGGAAAGTATGGGTGATGGGTAGGTAGTGACCCCTCCCCTGTGTTTAAGTTAATAAAAGTTGCTGCCTGCTGTTTAAAATCCATCCATATGTCTGTCTTCATTTTGCCACTGTGTCCAGATCAACCGAGGCATATGAAATAGCTGGAGCTGGGAAATTCTGGCCAATCAGCACCCAGTCCTCCTGTCCCCCTCCCCAGCTAGCCAATGGGTGCCAAAGTTGGGGAGGAGCTATCTGGTACCCCTCATCAAACATCTCCTTCCCTGGCTGTGAGGCTGTTCCCCCTCACCGCCAGCCCAATCAACTCCCCTCACCCATTGAGGTGGGTGTGTGGCATCTATGGTATACCCAGTCTGACATACCTTAAATGCTCCTGATTTTCCCAAGGGGGTTCTTAGGAATTTCTGAAAATCAGGCACCTGTAAAGTGTCTCAAAATTGCACACCCAAGAACTGAGGTATCCAAAGTCACTAATCACTCATGAAAATCATGGCTGTAACATTGTTTTCTCAGTGCATGATCATAGTTTCTATTAACATTAATAGGGACTCTGTATGATTGCTAGTAGAATCTCTCTCTACTGGGGCAAGTGGAGTGAACAGGAGAAATGGATGTATTTTAACAGAGTAGTGCAATAAAGGAGTTTCTTTCGAATTAAAATCCTCCATCGTCTAGGCCCAACACTGTTTAGATAAGTGGCTGATAATACACTGTTTTCCAGCACACATTTTAATTGACTTGATTCCTCTCCACATCTTTCTTATCTCAACTTAATTCAGATAGCAATTCCCATACAAGAATAAGCACAAAGATGGTTTTTACTCATTGCCCAATTGCTACACCTTGCCTTGTATAAAATAGCCCAGATAAAAGATAATACAACAATATTGACAAGGTGGGCTCTGAACTGTCCAATAGAGACATTTGTACTATTTTAAGGATTTTCATCTTAAAGCTCTTTGCAAACACTAACCATTTATTCCTTGGAACATGTCTTTGAGGTCAGAATCCCCACGGAACAGAAATTAAAGGGGAAGCTAAAACAGAGATTAAGTCTGTGACAGGTATTGCAACCCCATAGAGTGTCTGGTGGGTGGCATTGTATTAAATGTTATGAATGGTTTATGGCTGATTTGTTCTACTCCATAGGGTGGGGGGGGGGTTACTGCAACTCCTACACAAATTAAAAACAGTGGGCGGTGATTAAGGTGAATCACAGACTAAACCCTAGAGAGAGGTAACATCCCCAGAGTGGAAGGGCTTGTGGTGTAAAAGGATGAGCCTGAACTAACATGGGCCTCTTTCTGCTCCAGCAAACGAACAGTACCTTCCGTTCAAAAGGGGCCCAACCCACCCTTGCGGATGTGTTGGAAAAAACTTTGGCCTACTTGGGCCCCATAGGCGTGAGGGTGACTCCTCGCATGTTTAGTGTGTTTTAATCTGTTTGGGTTTTGTATTATATTTTCTGTGTAATGCTTTCACCTTAAGAATAAATGAGAAGAAGCTGTGGGGTTACATGTGACTACTGGCAATCCACTGTTCATAGCCCTTTGAAAGAAAGCAAAGTGCAAGTGCTGGCCTTTAGACAGACTAGCGTGCTGGGGACATGACAGTGTAAGGCAGGGAGCTGGGCAGCCTTAAACCCCCCACTCAGAAGGGAATGGGGAAAAGGGTCCCTGATCAAACACAGGTGACAACTGGAGAGCTGATCACTCCTGGAGTTGACCAGGGGGCCAGGGGAGGGGGAATATAACAGCCAAAGATCGTTAGGTACAAATAATTTCTTAAAAGATTCTACATTATCATTTTTTAAAAAACATTTTATGGGGTACTTAAAATTAGAACATGACCAGCCTGCCCTGCTATTACTGGACTGAGGCAACAGATGCAAGCACTTGGGCAGATCAGTTGCCTTTTGCTGCATTTAAGCAACTGCTTCTGGCGAAAGCTCAGAGCACATGAATTGAAATTGAGGAAGTTCCTTATCACTGTGGGATACACTTGAATGACCTCCTCTGACCTCCTTGTTACATGCCCAGAGATAAGCGTCAATTTGTGCCATATCAGTTAATTGTAATTTTGCCATGACAACCTCCCATTCACACAAAAATTAACAAAGCTGTCGGGCATTTCCCAGAAAAGACGACAATACAATGTACAATAAAAATCAGTTTATCTAATATTAGTTCTATGTGTATCATGTCGTCTTTATTACCTTCTTAGAATTCTGTTGTCTCCACTGTCTTTCTTACTGTTCAGATTCTGCTTTCTTCTCCTCAGAGCTAGGCATCCCATTGGACATGCCCTAAAGGAAACATATGGGCCTTGCTCAAAACACACTTTCCTTAAGATATGTAACTAAGAAGCACTTCAAGCTCTGAAGCAGTGCTAACCTGGCTCCATTTTGAGGGAGTCAAGTCCAGCCTTCCCTCGGTTGAGGGGTGGGGATTACTGACACATGGCGATTTGGAGGCTGGTGTGGGGAGGAGGCAAGGAAAAGGCTGTATGGGAAGGGCTGCACACAAAAAAAAAATCACGTTTTATATTTTTATACATTTCTATATAATGTAAAACAGCTTTTACACCAAAAGGAAAGTGCTGAATACTCACCATGTCATTGTCTCTGTCATATGAGTTAAACTTCATCTGCAAGACTCAAATGCCAAGTTTACTTTCATGTTTTTTTATTCTGTGCTTCAGTGAGCATATTAGATATAACAGAGAAATGAAAAGGGCAGTTAAAATTCGGGCTTGAACAACTAGACATTGTCCTTCTAATATGCACAATTTTTGTGTTTTCACTGGAATGGATTCATTTAAAATTCTTAGTTACAATGGATGTATTTTGATAACACTGGTACAAAATGGGCAAAATGTTGCAATGAATAAGTATCAGTATACATGAATAAAACCATATTTCAAAACAAAGTAATGCTAAATTGCTGCAAATGAAGACTCGGACCAGAGTTGCTCTGAATAGGTCTTTATTCAGCAAAAGAATCCTAGATCTGCCTCACTCAGACACATACTGCCCTCTAGCAAGAACAGTGGCTACAAATCACTCATCAAGTCAAACACACTGGTTAAGTCAGTCAGCATATTTGCTATTGCAAAAACATATTGATCAAGTCACCAGAAAAACAGTCAAATGTTCAGTAGAGCTCCTCACATTCAGAGTGCATTTTACAAAGAGGCATGGGATATCACTGCTGAAGCAAGTATGTATCTGTGGAAAGTAGTATAGTTGCAAAGTACTGAGAAGCAGGAGGGTTTTGTGTTACAAGAGAGTAAGACCAGTTTACAGCAAGGAATACTCCAATTTAAATTTTCTAACTTAAAAAGGGACATCTTTTGTCTCCAAGTTATATACGTTGCTTTTATATTTGGCAGTGGTGTTTGTGGATATATAATGATAAACTATGAATCTTTTAAATATTTTATAGTCTGGAGATTTATTTATAATTAACAGCCACCACCTCATGTTAAACTTGACTCAACCATGTGTGTGAAGCTTTTTCCCCAAACTGTAGTTCTCTAACTTTTTTTTCTGTGCAAATGCTTTTGTCCTTTAATGGAAACTTTCAAGATGCAATAATTTTTTTCAACTGCAGTCAAACATCTGTTTATTTTCAATGTCCTTGCCAAAGCCGGATATATAGTACCTTCAGATAATAAAAATAGAAATTGAGACATCTACTTCAGTTGAGTGATCACAACAGGAATAATGCTATGATTGATAAATTAAGGTGTGAATATCTGCTTCAAATATTAGCTCTAAATGGAAAAAATATTACATATGCTTATTGAGAGTCCTGCTGATGGGAACAGCAGGAGCTGCAGCTCTGCTTTGAAATTGACCCTCAAATGAGCTCCAGTCTGAATGGCTGAGATGAAACAACCCCAGGAAAATGCTTCTTTTAAACTAAAAAGTGGGGGTGGGAGCTTTAGGTCTTCAACATTTGTAAGTGTTTTCATCCCTTCATCTCCTCCTCAAGAATATTTACAGAAAGGAATGCAACTCTAAACTGTCAAATGGGTAGCATCCCTCAGCTGACAGAGTATATTTTAGGTTTAATTCTACCACTTCTGTTAACCAGAAACTTCTAAGACCCTGTAGATAACCCAAGGCTCTTCTCCTAGTTATCTACCCCACCCTCCCACTTCCATTCCAATACCAAGTCTCTCTCTAATAGAGAGGGCTGGATGTAGCTCGCTCCAGAGCTCATCAGCACTATTTCTTAAGTGAGTGTTATAGATTGAGCTCCCCTGCATCGTGAGGTGTTAGGTGAGCTCATTCACAGCATGTTGCCATCGTGCTAGCCAGGTGGCTTACATCCCAGACTCAGACTCTGAGTTGAGACGAATATTAATTTAAAGTATTTAGTATTAAACAACAAACTTGTTTCTGATTAAACATGACATTTCTGGAGAGTGAATGTGTTTGCCTGGGAATTCTGGAATTCTCAACACATTTTTAAAGTTATCTGTCAAAGGCAACAGCATTTAAGTTTCATTATTTAATCAGTGGGTGCATCTATCTTCTTAAAGATCAAAACTTCTCAAAACTGAAGAGTTAATAAAAATTATTTAATCCTAAATACACTTAAACATTCATCACCTGATTTCACTGATATCACCATAGTGAAGGGCGATAGTTACCTAAATTATTTGTTTCTTCACTAACAGGCTTTTTTCTATTTTGTTAAAATGCTTGTATTTAAATGAAAGCTCAGAATAGACAGAGAAATTAAATAACTACTTGCATGTTGCCTGAATGCAAGCAAAAGATTTTTTGACTTTAGCCTTTTTTAAAGTCAAAGTTCCAGTTCAGGAAAGCACTGGAAATTAAGCACTTACTACTTAACTGCTTTGCTTAATCAGAACCTAAGCCATGGTCTATGGCCTATGTTTTCATAATGTAAGTTATCGACCTGACTCCCATTCATATTCATGGGAATACACTATTTTGAGAAAGCAGAATACAGTAATGTCTGGAGTTTTGTTTTAGCTCTAGGACAAACCCTGATGTCCTTGCTCAGTTTTTAGTCAAAATATTTAAAGTCATTAACAAGTAACATGCCTTGAAGCATAGTTTCTCCTCAGTTCAGAGGTCTGTAATACAATATTTCAAATATAATAAGATTTAATCTGCTAAAATGTTTTAAGCAAGTGAAGATGACTGAAAATGCAGCTATGTTAATAAATCCTCAATACGAGTGCTCACAAACACTGGAAGAAAACTAGGATGCATTACGAATTCAAATATTGCTGTTAACTAGACATCAGGTGCCCAATGAAATTATACATCATCAGCTTTAAAAATGGAGGGGTGGTTCTGGCCACCCAGCACTGTAGTCAGGTGTTTGCCCTTGTCTTTAGGACACATTCAGCAAGTGAGGAAGTTTTAAGTGTGAACATCACAACTCTGCATGACCTGAAGCTCAGCAGCAAATTGGAAAAAGGGTGTCAGAAGTAGAAGAGACTTTCAATCTCTGTCAGAATACAGGGTTTTCTTTACAAAAGTTATCTTTTTCCTCTTTGACAAGTGCCCCTAGGCCTCAATGTACTGAGCGATGTTTGGAAAGGGTATTATACCTGTGACAGGGGAAATCTCTTCAACTATTCTGAGTGTTTCATTTACTAAGCCGGCCTGTTTGAGGCTACACATGACAACCAAATACAATCAACTGCAAGTTAGGAAACTAACTGAAGAATTTTAATACTATAATTACACAAGGCTACTACAAACCAACATCAAGGCCATTCAGGGTTCACAGCGAAATTCATTTGGCTGCAGAGGCTTTAAATAAAAAATGAACAAATCTGATGTTCAGTTGGAAATCAATAGATGCAGAGGATAAAAGTAGAGGAGTGGTCCTTAATCTGTTATACCTGACCATATATGCTCCTACAAATAATCCTGAGTCCCACCAAACGGGCAGCCAAGTTTGACAGTGCAGTCTGAACCCCTTCCTGGACAACTCAGCGTCGCCTGAAATCTGAGCTAGGGATAACTAATGTTGCCACTGATTCAACACATCCCAATTTTACAGTGCTATGTAACTAGCTTGCATGGCACCTAAAGATAACAAAGAACTGAACATTTGACATTTGTATCCACGCACCCCCATTTTCCAACTCCAGCATTGGGAACATGTTAGGAGTGTGATTGAGGGAAGTGCCATGGCAGGAGATCTGCTGCACAGCAGACACCCCTGGCTGGAGTAGTTCAGTTTAGACCTGACGCCACTTGAAGTTGTGCCTCTTATCCACCCCCAGGATCAGTAAGAGCAAAGGTAGTGTACAGCTACATTGTTCTTCCCACCATAGGCTCCATGCTAGCGGTGCGACAGACCACAGGATTGGAGCAAATAATTTTGTCGCACAGAATACTATGCCTTCAGGTACACAGCTACTCAGAACAGGATCCAAAGCCTCTTTAGGTGATCAACTGCCACTATTATTTCCCCTTTGCAAGCAAAAGAGGCAGTTACTTACCTGTAACTGGAGGTTCTTTGAGATGTGTGGTCCCTATCTGTATTCCACTGACAGTTTACGCATATGGCCCATGCACCTAAAAATGGAGAATTTGAAAGTAGTATCCTTTGGTCTGTGCCTGCACCCTCATTCACCTTGTGCTTCCATCCAAAGTAATAAAGGGCAGGGAGGATCGACTACATCTGCAGTTCCTTCTCCACTGCAAATCTGACAGATCCAGAGCAGAGGAAAAAGATGGTGGGGAGTGGGGAATACAGACGGGGACCATACATCTCAAAGAAACTCCAGTTACAGGTATGTAACCTCTTCTTCTGAGTGGTGGTCCCTACTGTATTCCACTGATGGTGACTAATGAACAGTACCAAAGTCAGAGGAGGGTCTGAGGATGATGATGGAGTAGTAGTGTGGAGGACTGCCATGCCAAAGAAGGCATCCACCACTGAGTCCTGTACAAAGGCATAGTGCAGTGTAGTGGTGTGTACAGAACTCCACATGGCCTCTCTACATAGGTCAGTGAGTGGCATATTCTGAACGGAGTCCGAGGTTGAAGCCTGACCCCCAGTGAAGTGAGCTTGTGCTCCTGTGGGAGAAGGTATGCCCAACCATGGGTGGCAAGTTCTATGGGCCCATGGTTCCCAGGCACCATGAATATTCCTGGTTCCCAGGCACCACGAGCCCGGCTCCAGCACTGGTTTCTCCCTCGGCCCCACCTTCTGCCCCTGGGCATGATCCCTCCCCCTGGTGTCCCCATGGCCATTTCAAACAGCCCAGGGCCCCCACTCACCACCAGCAGCGCAGCGGAGCTGAGTGGCTACCTGCCTGCTCGCTCCACATGGATGCTGGCCCCTCCCTGTGGGCAGCGTGGGCTGTGTCCTGCCCCAAGTGCCCCTGTAGCCAATAGGAAGCTGCGGGGGCAGTGCCTGGGGGTAGCACCACATGGGGGCAGTGCCTGTGGGTAGCAGCACACGGGGGCCCATTGAGGTGCTATAGGTTGGATAGGTGGAAAAGTTCTGATGAGCCCCTTCCAGAACCTAGTCAATGGGTTTGTGAAGATAGAGAAACCTTCCACAGGAGGGTGGAACATGCTGATTGCTGCCAGGTTTACTTTCAAGGAGCTGAGGGTGATACAAGATGAATTTAGCAACAGAATGTAGTCCAGTATGAGGAGAATCCCCACTGATTCTGATGAAGCACCTTTTTGTTGAGGCCATGATGAAAAAATCTCCATTTGGCCCAGTATCAATTTCTGGTGGAGTCCTTCAAGCTACTGGAAAGGATGTTCTGAACTGCTGAAGAGTATATTTGTTCTAAGGCAGATGCCCATCCAAATATCACATTCTGCGGTGTAGTGCATGTGGATTGGGATATCTGATTTTGTCTTTGCATTGGGTCAGCAGATCTGGGCAGATGTTAATGGGAATCGATGGGCATGATTACATGTGGAGAAAGCTGGGGAACAAGAATTGTCTGTGCCAGTGAGGGGCAATCAGAATCACCACTGCTCTGTTTCATCAAGTCTTGTTTAGTATCTGAGATAAATACAGTAGTGGAGGAAAAGCATAGCTGAATTGGTCTGACCAGGGGAATACGAGGGTGTCACCCTGGGGGCGAGCAGTGGCCAATGGCTTCCCTAGAGCAGTATGTTGAGCATTTGCTGTTCACCTGTGATGTGAGCAAGTCTCTGGTTGGGGTCCCCCATTGACTGAAGATGTAGGGTACTATTGAAGCAAAGTTCCCAATCATGGTCGATTGCAAAATGTCTGCTGAGCGAGTCTCAGAGTACATTCTCTGCCCCGGGAAGATAGGCTGCGGATAAGAGGATCTGATGGTTGATGCACCAATTCCAAAGATTGACTGTCTCCGTGCATAGCATGGGGTATCTTGTGCCACTCTATTTGTTGACGTAAGAAACAATGTTGGTGTTGTCTGACATGATGAGAACATTATGGGAGCAGATGAAAGGAAGGAAGGATTGTCATGCTCCCCTCATCACTCTGAGCTCCAGGGTGCATCCTAGATTCCCTGGGAGTCCATGTTCCTTGAGCCATGTGGTCGTCAAGATGTGTTCCCCAGCCAATCAGAGATAAGTCGGTGATAATAATCTTGTCTGGGGAGGAGGGAAGAAAGGGAACTCTCACACAAATGCAACGTGGCTCTGTCCACCACTGGAGGGATGATAGTACCACAGCAGGAACTGTCAGCATGGAATTCATGGAGTGGCAGTTTGGTGAGTAAACAGACTGGAGCCTTGTCAGAAGGCAGTGAAGGTGGAGACATGTGAAGAGGGTCACGTATGCTATGTGGGCTAAAAGGGATAGGCAAGTCCTGGCTAGTACATATGGATTGTTCATGATATGGGTTATGATGTTGATCATTGTCTGGAACCTGTTTGCTGGTAAGTAGGATCGTGCTGTGACTGAACTTACCATAGCCCACATGAAGTCCAGAGACTGTGTGGCGTCTAGAATAAATTTCTCGTCATTGACGCTGACTCCAAAGGAAGAAAAAAGGTTGAGCAACATAGAGGCTGATGTGTGGGCTTCTTGCCTGGACTGTGTGGCTAGAAGCCAGTCATCAAGATATGGAAATATGAGGATACCATAATGTTTGACACAGGCCGTTGCAACAGGAAAAACTTGAAGATTCTGGGAATGGTGGCTATCCTGAAGAGGAGCACTCTGTACTGGAAATGATGGGTGTCCACTGTGAATCTTAGGAAACATCTGTGGGCTAGATGGATATTGATGTTAAAATGAGTCCTTCATATCGAGATTCACAAACCACATGCCTTTCTCTAAGGATGGGATAATCGCTGCTAGCATGACCATACAAAACTGGCGTTTCTGGATGAAGCAGTTGAGATGCTGGAGATCAAGAATTTCTTCTAAGGTACCAGAAAGTAAATTAAGTAAAACCCCTGATATTCCAGAGGGATGCATTCTACCACTCCTCGTTGTAATAAGGAGTTCACTTGTTGGGCAAGAATGTGGTCATGAGAATGATCACTGACAGGGAAGGCAGTCTTGGAGAAGGTAGCATAATAAACTTGATTGTATAGCCATGGTGGATGACGTTCAACACCCATTTGTCCATGGTTATCGCACTCAAGCATGGGAAAAAAGTGCTAAATGACCCCCAAAGGGGGTGGGAGGATCATGAGGCTGTTGGCATAGTGTTTGCTGGCTCTTGGGGTTGCATCAGAAATACCTCTTAGCTGGTGGTTGTAGCTGCGACATTGAAGCCTGCAAAGGTGTGAGATCTCTGTCTTTTGGTGTTTCCTCAGAGGCTCATAAGATCTGTGATGGTAGAATTCAGGAAACCAGAAGCACTGAGTGGAAGCTTGGTGGTGGAATTTGAGTTTCAGGGGTGGAGTGTAGATGCCCAGTGAGTGAAGGGTGGCCCTGGAGTCTTTGAGGGTAAGCAGTGATTCATCTATCTTTTGATTAAAGAGATGGGAATTCATCAAAAGGGAGGTCTTCAACTGTGTTCTGTACCTCCCTAGGGAACCCAGAAGAATTGAGCCAAGACTCTCTATGCATAACCATGGCCATAGCCATGACCCTGGAGGAGGTATCTGCTTCATCCACTGCCAGTTGGAGGGCCATTCTAGCCACCAGTTTCCCTTCCTCAATGAATGCCTGAAAACGAGCCTGATTGTGTTGTGGCAGGCTATAAGTGAAATCCTCAAATTTACTGTAATTTAGGAAGTCATACTTGGCCTATAACACTTGATAGTTCACAATCCTGACTTGTAGGCTAGATAAGCAGAATATCTTGCACACCAGAAGGTCCAGACACTTGCCCTCTTTATCAGGTGGTGTATATCAAGGGTGTTGTTGTTTGGCTCGCTCAGTGGCAGCCTGGATGATTACGGAGTTGGGAGGAGGGTAATAAAAGAGAAACTCAGACCCCTTGGCAGGTATGTAATAATGCTTTTTGGACCCTATTGGGTAGCTGTGCACATGGCCAGGGTGTGCCATAATGTTCTGGAGGGCTCCAGAATTGCTTTGTTAATTGGTAGTGCAATTCTGGTTGGTCCTGAGGTGTGGAAGATATCAAGCATCTTATGTTGGGGGTCTTGAATTTCTTCTAAGGGAATCTGGATTTCCACAACAGTTCCTGAAATTGTCTAAAGACATCCAGTAGGGAAGGGGATGCTGCAGTCACCACTTTGTCTGGAGATGAAGAGGGAAATCCCACTAGTTCTGGAAACTACTGGGACTAGACTAAGTGGTTCCTCCTCTACCATCAGATCACAGCGTCTGCTAGAAGGGTTCCTTAAGGGGGAGGCAGGTAAGCATTCCCTTGTGGATCAGGCAGCTTCTCCCACTGTCATAGTTGCTGCCGCTCACTGGGGGTGGATTAAGTTGATGGGGGAGCTCTCTTCCATCCGCTTAGAGCAGCTCCACTAGAGAGCTTACAGTGGCACTGCTACATCGATGCAACTGCGCCGCTATAAGCTCTCTAGTGTAGCTATAGCTTCTGTCCCATGTTTATGGGTACGCTTCCTTAACTCCCAACTAGGCCCCGCCATGGGGTAGTTCCACTGGCTCCAAATTTGGATGTGGCACTGGGAGGTGCACTCCTCACTATGTCAGGCTGACGTATAGGGGGTGTTGCCAAGCCTGGGTCTGAGTGAGGTCTCATGGCAAGCTCCATGAGGTGATTCTGGAGGAAAAGGGCAGAGCCTTCTTGGGTGTGTGGCGGGGGAAGACTGGTAAATACAATGTGATGTAAGCTTCCTCCAAGTGGTAACTGACCGACAAGGAGCACAGGCAGGAGGTGCAGAGTTTGAAGCGTAGCGTTCTGGGCATAGTCCAGTACCTGCACATGGGTATGTGGGGTGGAGGGGTAGTTTTAAAAAAAAACATAAAACCAAAGTATCTAAATTAAGTACTAAAACTATAATAAAACTGGCAAAACTTCTACAAAACAGGTAAATCTATGCACCTTATCTTATTTAAAAGTGCGTCACAGAAAAGGACAATGAAAGTTCTGACCCAGACCATGCAACAGTGAGAGGGAATTGGAGACACGGTCAGTCTATCCCTCCCTTCATTGTCTTGGACAGAAGCACAAGGCAAACTGCAAATCATCAATGGAATACAATTGGGACCATCACTCAAAGAACAATCTCTTCCACATGCTTTTCCCACTTTGTGACTATCTGTCTATATCTCTTGGTAGGATTTCTGGAAAATGAATTTCAACAAAGTTGTGCAAGCAGCAGTTTCAAGCTGTTCTCTGTTCACAGTATCTTACTCTGGTCTTTCACGCTCACAGCATTATCTTGTTCTGGAAACAATCTTCTGCTTCCACTTGACATCCTCCCCACATGCACTAAAGGATCTCCAGCCAAAATTGGGGCATTAAGCAGAATTATGCATTTAATTACTGTTCACCTGCCCAGATGAGAATCTTGCAGGAAAAGACAGTGATAGAAAAGTCTCAAAAGTTACGTGTTAAACATGCAAAATTCTAGGAAGTGGAAGGGCAGATTCCCTGAGTTAAATAAGTCCATTGACTACCATGCAGTTGCTCCTGATTTACATCAGCATGAGAGGTGGATCAAGCCCAGAAAGATTTTGTTTTATTTAAAGCACAGCACATGGGTACATAATTAAAGCTAACTGTTAAAACAGATTATAAGCATATTGCTCATGCCACAAACCCTTACCCAATGCACATAGCTTACCGCGATTCTGCGGCCAACTCTGCGGAACCCAAGCTGGCCACAGAAATTAGTTAAATGCTGGAAGTAGCCCTTCTTCCCTTTCCCTCCTCTCTCCCTTCCTCTGCTGGCTTTTGAGGTGCTCGTTAATGCTCCTTAAACTCATTTCCCTGTGTTTGGACATATGAGTAATTATTCAATTTATAAGGAAAGGCCACAGAAGTCTTACATTACCTATATGAAAGCTTCACAAGCCATATTCACCAGAACAATTTTCAAATCACTTTAGAATACTCATTTTCTGTTTTTCCTTTGTCTATATACACTGTTGACCCTGAACACTAACTTAGCTGTTATTGTAGATTGTGTATATGGCGTGCAGCAAAAAAAAATGTACAACAAAACCAAGCATAATTAAGGGGGAAGGGGACAGCAAAGGAGTAAAGCAGAACAAGAGGAAGATGGAAGACAGGGGAAGGGGATAAAGAATGAGGAGAGGAGGGTATTGACTAGAAGGAGACAAAGTGCAAGGAGGTAGAGCTTGAAAAGAAGAAGCAAAGGTGATAGGAAAGAGGAAAAACATGATATTGAAAACTGAGTTAGATTCTCTAGTAGTCAAAAAATGAAAGCTACATCACCACCCACCCCAGGAATTCCAAGGAAGACCAACTTCATGCTTCTTGTTTGCAAGAACTGTGAGTTCTTAAGTTTCATAATGCCTACAGTGTTAAATAAAACAGCCAGAAATTGCCAGGTTTGTAAGCATTGCCATTAACTATGCTCTGGCCAGTACAAGTGTTTAAATAAATTGAAGGATTTAGGATTGAGGGGTTCAGAATCATACTTACATGTACTAATACTGCAGCAGTGCAATATTAATCCTTTTATCCTCCTATAGTTGAAGGTGTTGCAGACACAATCTACACACAGTCATATTAATACAGTGTGACAGTATTAGAGATCTCTAGCAGCCTTGCCTGTAGAGATTCCACTACACCATGAAATATTGCAAAAAATGAAATACATTCAGGTTCCTCCAAGTTATTGATTATTGACTAACATTTAAGATATCAGTAAATTAATAATATACATTTTTGAACTGAAACAGTGTGATTGTATTATAGAAATGAAATGTTACAACTATCCCTTCCCCATTAAAACACCAAATACAGCCATTCTGAAATAGATTTTTAATACTTGTTTTGTAATACTGTGAAAGGTTGTCCTTAGATCATTGATGAATAAGAGTTGCAATTTTTTTACATTTTATATAAGATCAAATTATGTATCTACTGAAACAAAAACAGACTCAAGCCTCCTCCAAATGCTTCCTTGTGTTTGAAATGAAAACCTGCTTTTCCCCCCAAAGCAATTATGTAAGGCAGATCCACTGTGCATTGTTGGCCCATCCTGTTATGTATTAGAGCTCCTGCCACTACTGAAGCAGTAGTCTGCCACTTGTGACTCTGATCTTTTGCAGACTGCCATGAGACAACAGACCAGCCTCAATAGCAAAGATCCAATAGCTCTGTGCTGAAAAACAAAGGCACTTTATATGTGAAGTCCCAGTGCAACTGACTAGTATAGCCTACATTTCTCTCTCCAGCCAGCTCCCAGTGTGAAATGTTTCTACGGTAGATGAAAAGTCAACAAGGCTGCGGTAAGACAGGCAGAAAAAAAGGAAGGAAGATAGAAAAGGAGGGGACATGAAAGCAAAATACTGCAAAATGAGAGCAAAGCAAAGATAACAATGGTGGTCTTAATGTGGGTATCCTGCATAAAGGTTTCCCTCCAATATAAGAATGGCCATGCTGGGTCAGACCAAAGGTCCATCTAGCCCAGTATCCTGTATTCCGACCATGGCCAATGCCAGGTGCCCCAGAGGGAATAAACAGAACAGGTAATCATCAAGTGATCCATCCCGTTGCTCATTCCCAGCTTCTGGCAAACAGAGGCTAGGGACACCATCCCTGCCCATCCTGGCTAATAAACGTTGATGGACCTATCCTCCATGAATTTATCTAGTTCTTTTTTGAACCCTGTCTTGGCCTTCACAACATCCTCTGGCAAACAGTTCCACAGGTTGACTGTGCATTGTGTGAAGAAATACATTCTTTTGTTTGTTTTAAAGCAGCTGCCTATTCATTTAATCTTGTTTTATGAGAATACTCCAAATACTCGTGGCCCACATTTCTGAGAATAGAAAATGAGACTTTTCTGGTAAATGGAATTTTTAAATGAATTTAGTGCGTTAGTGAGGCAGAATGACAGCAAAGTCCTATGTTAATTAAGGCAAAAGGAGGAAATGCTAGCTTCCCACACTGAACAAACAGCCTCCCTACCTCTTGGTGCTAAAACAGTGAATGCCCATTCCATTTTTACCCTCTGTGCTGAGACTTCCATAAGACTTATTTGTTAGGGTGATGGCCTCTAATGTGCACACCTGTCTAGGTAGGAATTGGATTGATGCTACAAACTCATTTCATGCAAACCCCCAAGCAGCGATCAGACTGCATACCACTTTGCATTTACCACTGACCTAGGGCTGGATTCAGACTGGTCCTCACTAGAAATCTGAGTCACACTGGAAAACGATATTGAGGAGTTATGCTAACTAACACAACATTTAACACACCTTAGCTGTCAGCACTGACAGGACCTGTATGCTTAACATTGTAATCTGGTTGCAGATGAGCACTGCTGGAACAGCAGCATTAGCCATGACCAGCTGACACTGCTAAAGACAGCCAGCTCATTTACACTCATGGCTATGTTGTGTTTAACACAGCATTTGTTCAAATGACCCAATTTTCTAGTGAAAACAAGCCCTGAGAGGTGAATAGGAGTGGGTATAGTCACTCAGTTGAGCCATCCAGTCCCAAAAGGCTTCTCTTTTAGAACATGTCTTTAGCCCACTAACTAACTTCTAGTAGATAACGCAGGAGTGGAATAAAGGAGGAGCACAACTACGAAAAAGAAAAATCTGTGACCCATCATCAATCTCATTCCTCATTAATGTTCATGTTAAAATTATGTGCAGAAAAAAAAATATCTTAAAATCCTGGTGAGAAACACTAGGGGGGAAAGTGAAAATTGATTTAACATTACTTGACATCACAAAGAAGTGCTACACCACGCAGTATCCAGTGCTCTGGAGGTTGGACGGTCTTAAGGTCCACAGCAGCAACGTAATTCAGGTCTGTTCGATGTGGTTTTTTGTAGATTGGACATGAGTACAGATGAGGATCTTTCAAAGCTAGGAAAATGGAGGGAGGGGGGGAAAAACCACACATGAAAAGATGCCCTGGGAAATGAGGCTGAACAGATAGGATGTTAGAAGGCAGAGCACAACCTAAACAGAAATATAAATACATTGAGTCAAAGTTCAGTAGCTGATAGCTCTTCTCAACAAAAGCAAAGGAAGTTCAGTTAACACCACACTCCTTGCTTTTTTGCTACTACTTGAAAAACAGATCACACACAGTACCATGTGCAAATCTTGTAAGTTTGGGATTTAGTATTAAACTACAGTACTTTGACAGAGTAAGGAGTTTAAATGAGCATCCTGCAGTGACTAGGATGCTAGCAGTTTCACCCTTCCACTCTACTTCCTATTTTTGAATGTTTCATGCTGACACATCAAGATGTGAAAATTACCTTTATTAAAATCTATTAATCTATTTTGAAATACTTTTTTCAGTACGGTACAATTATTTACATGCTGCAGAAGTATGCATTGTCAACCGATATTCTTCACTGTAAAACTGGGACAAAATATTCCAGATATGATTAATGTACAAAAGTGTTTGTAATTCAGTATTCAGCTGGTTTTTAATTTGCTTTTTAATATAATAATGATTTTCAGCTTGCTGAATCAGAGCCTTATTTATCTATCAAGTTGTTTTTTGTAAGTAATACAGTTTATGATAATAAGACTTCTATTTCTTTCTTCCCAAACATCTGTAGAGTTCAAACTGTGCTAAACAGATTCATTCAAGTTAGTGTTAAATTGTTCCCAGGCTGAGATCTTATGTGTCAATCAGTTTGAAACAATTTTTATGATTAGGTTGTAAACTCCTGCGAATAGTAATTTATACAGAAAATACAGATAGACTGCATATTATAGGCATTTAGAATGTTACCCCTGGTTAAGCAAATGACATACACAAAAGAGCATGCCACGTACTGTCAGAGAAGATAAGCAACAAACATGGAATTCTGATAGCAAAGCACAGGAAACAGCCGGTAAGCAGACTGTTTCTAACAGCTAAATGATTCGATATCTTTTCAGCTGTTTTCTGTGGGATTTGATTTCCTACTGCCTACTTTTATTTTCAGACATTAAAAATTCAGTTCCACAAAGCAGAATAGCCTTGACTTCTGTTCTCCAGCTTCTCAGAATAGAGTGCAGACTGACATGTCTTTTCCTCTTTGGTGGCCCCAAATGTCATCCCACCTCCACCAGCTCTTTCCATCCTTTCACTTGGTTTGTTTGCTCAAGCAAATCCCCTTCACAGAATGTCAGTGTTGCGACATTTATGCGTACAATCAACACCTAGGTATAACACAGTAGTTCCCAAGAACATTGTTAAATCCGTTCATTTCTATTGTATTCATGTGTGCAAGCTATATGAATACTAGCATGTGTTCTCAAACTATACTATGGCCTTCAAGGCCAGATTTAGGGGCAGGTGACCCAGGCAACTGCCTGGGTTGCCAGGCTCGAGGTGCTGTTTTTGTTGTTAGCAACAAAAGGGAAAATAGAATGTTTGAAGTAAAATGTTTCAGGTATTCCATATGTGGATTAATTTTTTACTAACCAGAATGTTCTGGACCCCTGTAGAATCTCATGGAACCTTCCCAACTTTCTGAAAACTACATTTTCCTTGAACCTCCTAGGATGTTGTCAGCCATGCGCTCATGGGTATATGAGAGGTGCGGTGTTACCAGTCAGTCAGTGAGATATAAGAACAAAGTGAAGTGAGAGCCCAGCTGCAATATTGTGAAACTTGTTTTATTGTGTAATTGTGAAAGTGTATTTGAAGAGTGTAATTAGAGACTAATAAAGGGCGTATTTAATGAGACATCTATCAAACCCCTATCTACGCAACAAGAAATACTGTTACTACTTTTGCCATGGTTAACACATAATGTTTGATGACTTTCTACCACTGCAGAACACAGACTTTTGTTCTCCCTAATGCTGTGTTTTCTCCTGTAGAAAATAAAAGATGCCCCCGAAGAAGTCTTCACGAGTTCAGTATAGGAACCAAAAAGCTCAACTGCAATCTAGTTTCTAGCAAGGGACAAATTTGAGGGGGAAATATCTGAAACAGAACAACATAGACTGGGCTTTAGGCAACAGTGATCGTCCCAGTGCAGAAGAAATTGAGGAACAAAGCATAAATGATAGAAGTCCTATTACTCAGAAGTTAGCAGATTTACCTGAAGAGAAGGAATGGTAGCATAAAGGAGAGTAATGACAAAGAAGAATGTGGCTCACATGAAAAGGAGAGAAACAATAAAAAAGAATCAGCCTCTCATAATGACAGAAACAGCAGTGAGAAAAATTGCACACCACACATCTATACATCAGATCCTGCTTTATGGCTGACGATCCTAAACTGTGCTGATAATTAATCGTACAATTTTGAACAGGCTAGGCAAAACTGAGGATATGACATTTCTAGTAAATAAGCAGAAGCAACACTTCTCAAAGTCACACTGAGAAAGAGTGCTTGAAAACGATGAGAAACTGAATCAGCTTCGGCTAGTTTACTCAAAATCAACTGACATTGTTCTGTTTTTGTTGCAAAATATTTGACAAGAATGTCCAATCATTGCTTGTTCTTTCCCGGTACAATTACTGGCATAACTTAGTTTATGCTCTAAAGCAACATGAAAAGCAACATCTGGCTCTTTTACAGCTTACTCCAAATGGATGGAGGTCAAGGCTCAAGCTGAATAAATGTATAGACATAGAAAACCAGTGCATTATTAATGTAGAAATCCAACACTGGAGGAACATGCTTCAGCATCTGACCTCAATTACTCTCTTCCTTGCAAAAAATAATTTGGCTTTCTGGGGCTTATCGGATAAGTTGTTCACTGAATATAACAGTAATTTCTATGGTTTGGTAGAGCAACTTGGAAAATATGACGAAGTCATGCGTGAGCATCTATGTTGAGTAGTTCATGGGGGTTGGACAAGGTGACCTCCTGAGGTTCCTTCCAACCCTGATATTCTACGATGAAGAAGCTATGCACCATTATGGCAGCAAAAAAATTCAAAACTAACTGATTGACCTTATGGCAAGGAAGGTGCTTGATAACATATTGATGCGATTCAACAAAGCAAAGGACTACACCATAATAATGGACTTCACTCCCGACACTAGTCACAGTGAAAAGATATTATTTACAGGAAGATTTGTTATCACCTACTGTAACACTCTAACACTGCTCCACCCAATATTGGTGCACAGTTCAATTACTTGATGTTAGTACATTTAAGTTATTCTTAACATTAAAAAGTTTCTATAAGCTTAAAGGAAACTTTTTTTGGGGGGCGGTGCTTATAATAAATACTGATTTACAAATTCTAGCATGCAAATTTATTGTCTTATATGACAGTGATACATCATGCATGCAAATCATGCATCAAAGTCATGAAATGCAATACAAGCGCAATAAAAAATAAGGTATTCAAATGTTTAACAAAGGGAGGAGGGGAAGCACCGAAGACGCTCCTTGCTGAGGGCCCCGGGTTTGGTCTAGGGTCAGCCCTATTGCAGAGTTTGGCCTTCATTCTTGTAAAGAAGCCTAAGTTCTCCATGTAGCCCCAGTGATATTTTGGGCTATCAGACAAATATTCAATGAGAAAAAGGATTCTTATTTCATTTACAATGGACTTCAGTATTGTAGGTAGTCCAAAAAACTGTAGGGAGGGGATAAAATGGTTTCTGCTTCCACTGTTATGCTGTAACACCACTACTGGGGTACACCAGAATTCTGAGACTTGAACATACATTTTGTTATATAATGTTTAAGCACATTGGAAGTGGAAGACAAAATGCTACAGTCTTGCAGAGGTAAAAGAGGTTAGGAATCATTTGTAATTGCATATATTCCAAAACTACAGCAACAACAGTATTGTGACGTATGTTTTTAACCTAATTAGAGTGTCAGCTTTCAAGGCAGGAACCATTTATTACTATTCATAAAGTATGATTTCAAATCTTGATTGTTTTCCAGTAGATCCTAGAAGCCCTCCACAAACATAACACTTCTATGCTCTGAAGAATTATTAACTATTGGTCAAGTATATGTAAACACAAATTAAAATTAAGCTGCTATCAATACAGCAAAACCTGAAGTTAATCACTTACTGTTGTTCTCTGCATAAATCCGTATGACAGGCATCATTTCAAAGAGCACCTTAGGCTTAGACTCAATGATTTTAAAATTTCTTCTGTCCCAACCAGCTCCTTCCAGATAGAGTCCATATACATAGACGCCCTCAGGAGGAGAAGTTGTGATGTCATCCTTCATCCACTTGGTGACTTCATTGCACAGTGCTACACTATCAAGTGCCCATCCTTTGTTGGCTCGAGTTATTTCCTATTCAAAGCAACAATGAAGACTATGGGTAAAATTATGAAGAGTGCCTATGATTTAGGACAATGATTTCAGTGCATACAGAGCCATCCTTAATCCTGCATTATCACAAATTACACCTCTACCCCTTTATAGCATGATCGTGGGGAGCCCGAAATCCCTACCATGTTATAGCTAAGCCCCATTATATCAGAGTAGGGGCAGCAGGGCTCCAGCTGTGATTTAAAGAGTTCCAGGCTCTGGCTGCTGCAGGGAGCCCGGGCCCTTTAAATCACCAGCCGAGCATCACTGCTGCAGCCCCGGGGTAGCGGGGGCGGGGCTCCAGTGGTGATTTAAAGGGCCCTGGGCACTCCACAACAGCTGGAGCCCCGGGCCCTTTACATCGCCGGTGAACCTCGCTGCCGCAGCCGTGGGGCAGTGGCGGCAGGGCTCCAGTGAGATTTAAAGGGCCCAGGGCTCCCTGCAGGAGCTGGAGCCCTGGACCCATTAAAGTGCCACCAGAGTCCCGCTGCTACCACGCTATACATGAACCTGTGTTATATCGAGCCACGTTATAGCGGGGTAGAGAGTACTTTAAATTATCATAAAAGCAAACATTTACCTTTTCTGCAGTACTCTCTATGATTAAAGCAGCATTATTTCCCTCCAGCCCAGCAGCAGTGTGTTCATTTCATAGCAAATTAAATACTTTGTTGCCAACCACCCTTCTCCTCCACAAAAAATGCACTTTTGAGACAAGTCATTTTTAGATTCATTTTCCCTTCCAGATAAATAAATAATGAAAAATGCACTAAAAAGGTACCAGAGTTAAACACGTCTGCCTTTTAAAGGTCAGTTTGCAATGCTGTAGCTGTATCGGTCAGAGGATATTAGAAAGACAAGGTGGGGGAGGTAATATCTTTTATTGGAACAAATTCTGCTGATGAAAGAGACAAGCTTTCAACCTTATGCAGAGCTCTTCCTCAGGTCTGGGAAAGGTAGCTTATCTTAAAGGTCAGGACAGCATAAGAAAAACAGCCTGACCATTTAGGCTGATTTTTCCTGGGAGTGCCAGGAAATCTTTCCTTGATGATATATTATTAAAAAGAGGTCTGAATGGATTTATCTGTATGTGCGATTTTCAATGTTATATTTGTAACATTATAGCTCATTAATGTAAGTATTATGACTTAGGAGGAGAGCCATAAAACATCCAGTTAATGATATGCCTAACTGGCTTATCTGAGTGTGAACCTTAAGAGCGACTGCTTCCTGGAAGAGTGGGAACATTAAGTTAACACACAAGCATTGAGTAAAAGATTCCTAAATCAACATGGTTATGTACTCGCTGGAACTACATGCAGTTGTATTATTGGAAAACTCTGTTCTTTCTGGGACGTGAAGTGTGTCACTCCACTATATAAGGCTCGAAGGAGACTTTCTGCCATAAACCAGGCACACAATGCAACATGGTAACCCTTGAGATTTGATTTGTGTTTAATTTTTCTTTAGGCGTGCAGTTTGTGTGTATTATCTACACTATATTTTTAAATGTCATTTCTGATTCCAAGATTCTTCTGACATACTGTAGTGAAGTGAGACTCACCAGCGTGGCGCTTCTTGCTGATTATCCTGGGAATTAGCTCTTCTCCAGCCTGGAGTACCCTCTGCAGGCCCGTGTCTCGCCTGCCTTAAGGCCCCCATGTTCCTCCCAGACCCTGGTGCCCCTTTTCCTCTGAGTTCGGCCCCCAGCAGTAACCCACAGTCTGAGTCTCCCCTCTCAGGGAGGGGAGTTCCCAACCCTCTACACCCACCTTGCCTCAGTGGCTACTGCCAGTCGTCATCTAGCTCCCACTCACTGGGGCAAACTGCAGTCTGTAAAGGCCACTCATCATTGGCAAGGGGTTAGGACCTGCTGCCTCTGCCTATTCCTGGGCTACACCTCTGCACCCCCAGTACCTTCAACAAGGCCTACAGCCTGGGGGTTTACCAGGCTGGAGCTCCCCGGCTCCATTTGCCCTTCCCCAGCACTGCTCTACATTCAGTACCCTACTCCCAGGCCACTAGCCCTTCCCACTCCAGAGCTAGAGTGAGACTCCTTCAGCTCCTGGCCCCCAGCCCAGGGACAGCGGGGTCCTGATTGAGCTTCCCCAATCAGCCTAGTTTAGCTGCTTTTAACCCTTGTTTTACTGGAGTGGGGCAGTCACCCCACTACACATACCTTATAATAAAAGCCTCTTTTATGTCATCTGGTTGTTTGATTTGGGGAGATACTTGCTGAAGAAACAAAGAATCCTGTGGCACCTTATAGACTAACAGACGTTTTGGAGCATGAGCTTTCGTGGGCGAATACCCACTTCTTCAGATGCATGTGGTGGAAATATCCAGGGGCAGGTATATATATGCTAGCAAGCAAGCTAGAGATAACGAGGTCAGTTCAATCAGGGAGGATGAGGCCCTGTTCTAGTAGTTGAGGTGTGAAAACCAAGAGAGGAGAAACTGGTTTTCACACCTCAACTACTAGAACAGGGCCTCATCCTCCCTGATTGAACTGACCTCGTTATCTCTAGCTTGCTTGCTAGCATATATATACCTGCCCCTGGATATTTCCACCACATGCATCTGAAGAAGTGGGTATTCGCCCACGAAAGCTCATGCTCCAAAACGTCTGTTAGTCTATAAGGTGCCACAGGATTCTTTGCTGCTTTTACAGATCCAGACTAACACAGCTACCCCTCTGATACTTGCTGAAGAAAGTGATTACTTACCAGCCTTCAGATCTGGAGTAAGGCAATAAAGTATATTACAGTGCAGGGGTGCATTGTACTTTTGACCACTCTTTCATTCGCTCCCATAGGCATCCTTTGCAAGTGATATGCCTAAATCTGCATTCTTTAACAGTGGAAACCCTGCAGTTCACCCCACTTTTAGGCTGAATCATCAGGTTACAGCATCCCCTGTATGCAAGAATTGTATTACCTCTGCAAGCTCAACTGGTTTCAGCCCCTGCTACAGAATTCTCTCTAGGTGCTTATGACTAGTACGAAATGGCAGTGACTTAGGACAGCTTATTGAAAGCAACTATGATTTATTTATTCAAAGGAACATTACAAGTAGAGAGTCAAGGATTAAAATAACAAAAGACTACAGGCATATGGTCTTACCTAAATTTGGCCTCCACTTACCCTGATGTGATAGCATCAGGGGTCTGTGTTACAGTCTGTTTCTCTGCAGATCCTCTGACCTATCTCTACACCAAATCTCAACTTTTTAAGCATTTCAAACTTTTTTGTTTGACTGTCCCTGCCTAAAAGGTCCTGGGGTTTCCAACTAAAGATTCTCCCTGCCCTCAACTATCTAAACCCTAATTCCACATTACAAGAGGTATATATTCCATTGAATACCTCCTCTGAGTATGGCTGTCTATACCCAGTAGCTTTTAGATTCCTACAATCCAAAGCTAGCTCAAACTGATTTAACTCCTAGATAACTCTTTAGCCAGAAACACAATAACCACCATGTTTACAGACTGTCTGTATGGAAGAGATATGTGCAATTTCATATTCTTCATTGAAAGAAGCTACTCTGCTTCAACTTCTGACCTCCAGGTGTGACAAAGAGGACTAACTTCATTTTTTCTGGAAACTCTCCAGATAGGCTAAGCACTGAAGAGGACAGAGAACAAGGGCCCTGGTCAGCCCTTTTGTGAGTATGCAAAGACAAAAAGGGCACAAGGATTTCCTACCCTTTGCACCCCACACCCCCAGAGGGGCTGTTTGGAACCCAAGTGAAGAACATAGTATCTCCACCACAGTTGCCAACTTTCACATGGTAAATAAGCACCCTAACTTTCACAATAAGCCAAAAATCAAGCTAATCCAATTTCAAAACAAGGCCAAAACAAGCCAATTCCTAAGAACCCCAACACTCTATGTGAATAGATCCCCCCCAGCATACAGTCTGGGACTGTGGTGGGCCTGCTGTTCACCCTGACTCCATCCTCTTCCCTCCGCTCCCTGCCTCTGCTTGCCCACCCTTGCCGGGAGCTGATCAAAAAAAAAGAAGCAACAAGCCAAACAAGCAACAAGCTACAAGCCAAAAACTAGCCAACAAGCAACTCACAAGCCAATTAAGCCAAAAACAAGCCAAATTTCTGCGTTTTTTCTGTGGGTTTACCATATCTGATCTCTACTCCCTCCCAGAGACCCTCTAAGGCAGCCCTTGGCATGAAGATGGGTGGGCCCAAAATAGTAAGTACAGTGCACCATACTCAAGTGTAACATGGCAGATATGACTGCTAAGACAGCAAAAAATTGTCCTGGGGATTTCAGCTGTCCCTTAGCTCCCCTTCTAACATGTCTGATGTAGTCAAGGGCAGAATCTAATCCTAAAAGGGCAAAGTAGTTCAACACACAAAAGAAAATATTCCTTCTCTCTCTCTCTCTCTCTCTCTCTCACACACACACACACACACACACACACACACACACACACACACACACACACCCTTCCCATGCAAGCTATAATAAAGAGGGAATATTATTGAAAGGGTAATATAAAAAGAAAACAATTCACCTGTCTCATTGCAGTCAAAAATCCTTGCGGGTTAAAGAACCCTGTCATCCAGAAGCAGTTTGGTCGGCCCTCAAATATCCAGTAGTAAAACTGACGGTTTCTTTCCAGAAGTTCAGTAAACCAGAAACCTAGTGTGCTGGAAGCCCAAGACCTCTAGAAACAGGTAAAAAAGAGGTGCTTTTCAGGGACGGGGGATGTTTAGACCTTTGAAGATTTTGTAATCACATCAATGCCAATTAATTTATCATATCAAGGAAAATATCTCAAAGTATTAGAGATATATTATTACAAGACTATTGAAATATTAAGTTTGGAATTATCAAGCTCAGGCTGAAATTTTGGCCCTGCTAAAGCCAACGATACAACTCCAATTGACTTCAGTAGGGCCAGAATTTCTCCCTATATTCATTATTATAGACAGGATTAGTAGCACCACCTGTAGTTATGGTGGTCAGACATTTCCCATTGTAAGACTCCATTTCAGTTGATTCTAACTTTGTCAAACTAATTGTTTGGGATGAATGTTTCCATGTTGGATGTCTCTCTCAGGCTGAATTTTTTTCTTTGAACTTTCAGTCAAAATGGATTGGCTGTTCTGAGACTTAGTGTAGGGGATTTTTTATTTTATTTTTTACTTATGTTAAAATTCTGTCACCTCTTTTTGAATAGCAACATACCCATTCTTTGGAGCAAGGACTTCAAATTTGGCGGATGGGTGGATCTCATGTGAGGTATGTGCCTTCTGCAGTCCCCAGGAAAATCTGCTCAAATTTGGCCAAGTTATATGCCCTTGAAAAATGCAGTTCCCCTGAGAGCACCACAGAGTACTGGAGCACCTCCAACTTCCAGGGTAGGAGAAAAGGCCTACCTCATTTTCCCCTGACCACCCTCTGGTTCCAGCACACGATGCCAGAAGCCAACCACCTTTCTGGGTAACAGCCTTAGCTTGTTGCTAATTAGTCCAGGATCTCAAAGGGTAGAAGTCTGTGTTGCAATGATAAAATCTCACATTTCCAACCCTGCTAATGATGCATGATGGGGAGGTAGTTGCATATACAATAACTGTTTTTGCCTTTATCTTTTTAAGAAAAGGATTTAGGAAATTACATAAAACAAATAGTATTTAGGTTGCAAAGTAAACAACTCAAAAGTTACTAAATGCCAGCAATAAGGGGTGCTCAATTAACCTCAGTTGGACCCCCTTCCACATTTAAAACAATACCTAACTAGTGCCTTTTAACCATAGATGTCAAAGCACTGCATTTTTCTATAACCTGTCTACAAATAATTTGCTCATACATTAAGCTGCTTTCATGTCACTTACAGAATTGACAATTGTCTTGGGAACTGAATTTTCAGACTTAAAAAGGCTCTGTCTCAATAAAATCTTATGCAGTGATAATACAGAGCTTTTGAATAGCATTTTCCATCTTCAAAGATCTATACCAAGTACCTCCATAGCAGAGAGAGATGAAGAGAAGCTAAGTTATTTGACAGGGGAGCCAGAATCAGTCTCTGCTTCTCCATCTTATGCTCAGACTACGCCACAGAAAATTAAAGACGGAATCATAATACACTAAGTTAATTCCACAATCACATCTGTTTCTTCGACAGGTTCTCTGCCCTTTTCAGTGTCCAGGATGAATGCGCACAATGAGGAATGAATAAGGTTGCATGGGGAACCTTAGTTCTGGCACTTACTGACTGTTTGGCTTTGTCACCTCAGTAACATCCATTTAGTATAGTTTTTTAACATAATATTTTAAGGAGGCTTTGGCTGTGATTCATTAATGCTGACTTCAGTTTTGAACTTAAAGCAATGATTCAACCTCTTCTGCATGAAAAATTTGTTTCCCAAGACTAAAGCACACACTTTTGAGGTACAGAATGAATTTTCTGACAACTCTGAAGTAAAAATGGACCATAAGAAATTATGCATCCAGTATCAGATTTTTGCCCCTATAAATCTCAGTAACAGAACACCATTCCTTAGAGTCCCCACATAGTTAAAACTCATTGAAATTCTGTGTATAGGCTACTTTTCTTTGTTCTGTTTCTTTATGAATTTAAACTCTTTCTCCCATTAATCGTCTTCATAAGCGTATTTTTCTCTTTCAGTAGAAACCTTAACTCTGTCCTGACATAGCACTATGCAAAATCCATACAATTAGGATTAATCTATTTTAGTGTTTGTGAATCCAGAAACTGATTTTTCAAGACACATTTTCCCTTTCATAGATTTCAGAGTAGCAACTGTGTTAGTCTGTATCCGCAAAAAGAACAGCAGTACTTGTGGCATCTTAGAGACTAACAAATTTATTTGAGCATAAGCTATCATGGGCTAAAACCCACTTCATTGGATGCACGCAGTGGAAAATACAGTAGGAAGTTATATACACACAGAGAACATGAAAAAATGGGTGTTGCCAGGGGCGGCTCCAGGCCCCAGCACGCCAAGCGCGTGCTTGGGGTGGCAAGCCACTGGGGGCACTCTGCCGGTCGCCGCGAGGGCGGCAGGCAGGCTGCCTTTGGCAGCTTGCCTGCGGAGGGTCCACTGGTCCGGCGGCTTCAGCGGACCCTCCGCAGGCAAGCCGCCGAAGGCGGCCTGCCTGCCGTGCTTGGGGCGGCAAAATGCCTAGAGCCGCCCCTGGATGTTGCCATACCAACTCTAATGAGACTAATCAATTAAGGTGGGCTATCATCAGTGGGAAAAAAAATGTAGTGATAATCAGAATGGCCCATTTCAAACAGTTGCCAAGAAGGTGTGAGTATTAGTAGGGGAAAATTAGCATGGGGAAATAGTTTTTACTTTGTGTAATGACCCATCCACCCCCAGTCTTTATTCAAGGCTTGAATTTGTTCATGTTCTGTGTGTGTATATTATATATATATCTTCTTACTGTATTTTCCACTGCATGAATCCGATGAAGTGGGTTTAAGCCCACAAAAGCTTATGCCCAAATAAATTTTAAATGTTAAATACAAAAAATTAAGATGTGTTTATAAAAGGATTTAATTAAGAAGGCTTATAGGAGGCTTATAAACTGTCACAATTCAGCTCATTAGTGAGTACGTGCATATTGTAACCAAAGCTCGTTATTTTTAAAAAAGCTAAACTAACTTTAGAAAAAATAAACCCAGTGGACTAAATTCTACTCTCAGTTATATGCAGGCAGTCTCACTAAAATCCATAAGGTTGTACAGGTATACAAATGAGAGATGAATGTTAGTAAAATTAAGCTACTTAAAGAGACAAATTCTGCTTCTGATCACTTTTCAATATGCTGCTAAGGCTTCAGATTCGGTTGTCTAATGAAGAAATTCACTTGACCCTACATTTGAGCTGTGGCCTGTTTCTCTCAAGCATTTCAAATGAATATTGCTGCAGATGTCATAGTCTTAATGGCATTGCTCAGCATTCAGCTAGTTCCCTCTCCCACTTTGGACTATTAAGCCAGGGTCCCATTTTTATTCTCTTGCTTTTAGGGTCTGATTATTACTTGGTATTATGTTACTTTTGTCCTAGCTTTGAAGTTACATCACTCCCACCACCAGTCTGACAATGAGTCAGAACAGAGACCGCTGTAATTTTTTTTCAAGTCAATCTTCAGACATTATGGATAATGCCCATATGGACTGAAATCTAGCTCTAAATAGCGTTAGTCAAGTCCAGGTGTTGAGAGCTCACTGTGACTGTGTCCACAGGTAGTATTTTTTTCTTGGTCTCCCTTCGAGCCAATAGACATCAGTCTGATAGGACTAGAAAGTATCTGCATTCATCCATATCTGCATCAATACCACACAGGCATGTTTTGATTAAGTTAATTCCAGATCAGCTTCTATCACCACAGCACTACAGGACAATGGGTAACATTTACATCAAGAGCAATACATGAAAAGCAATGCAAGTAGGCTGGTGTTTATATGTTTGAAAAAGTGTCATTTGCATTTGGCAGTATTTAGAAGAAATCACTGATGTAGGTCAGTATCCTTGCCCAACACAAAGGTAATTAAGCCCATTATAAGAAAACACGTGCCTTCAACTTTGAAAGATTATTCTGAAGTTCAAGACAGGTAACTCAAGCTACCTCAGCCCTTACGTTCCAGCTATGTCACAGTCAAATATATATATTTTTTTATCATTGCTGTTGGTGCTTTGGTGTGACTGTCAAAAAAAATGCACCTAGTGAATAATTCCAAAGTACCTCAGAGGCCTCAAAAACATAAGCAAGAAGTTGATATTACTATCTTGGGAGGGAGGGGGGGAATTTAAGGATAATCTCTATCGTCAATAGATTGGCATCAGTTTGAATAATAAAAACACTGAAAATGGTTAAGTTCCAGAATACCAAGCTCAAGGACGCACTGCACAGCAACATGAGTATCATCTGGACTTCATGCTGTTATGCTCAGGGTTAGCTGAAATCTTGTGGAAGCTGGTAGGCATCACTGCCACCCTGCATCCAGGATAAATTCTGGAAAGCTATTAAGTTCCTTTCTGGAAAGAGACAGCTGAAACAATAGGAGCCATCACCCAAACAAAATCCATATGCAATGCTGGTCAGGAACCTCAGCTATATGGGTGGAGGGGTTTCACTGGGAGCTCAATGTATTGTTACTGAGTACAGTAACTCCTCACTTAAAGTCGTTCCCGTTAACATTGTTTCATTGTTACGTTGCTGATCAACTACAGAACACGCTCCTTTAAAGTTGTGCAATGCTTCCTTATAACATTGTTTGGCAGCTGCCCGTTTTGTGCACTACTTGCAGAAATAGCAGCCTGCCGGAGCTAGCTGGTGGGGCTTGGAAACAGGGTGGGTTGGCAGCCCCTCTATCAGCTCCCCTAAATTCCCTGTGCATCAGCCACCCAGCAGGCTATCAATTGCGGGGCAGTTCAGCTGTCCCTCTCCACACTTCTGTGTACTGCTCCTGCCCTCTGCCTTGGAGCTGCTTCCAGGAGCCTCCTGCCTGCTGTGCAGAGGGGATGCTAATGTCAGGGTGTCCCCCTATGCCCTGCTCCTGCCCCCAACTCCTTTACCCCATCTCCATAGAGCAAGGGTGGGTGGCACGACAGGGCTCAGGATGGAGGGAGCTTGCTGGCATCAGCTGCTGTCTCAACTTGCCGATCTACTTGAAAAGGCAGTGTACTCAGAGGGGGTCAGCGTATTTAAAGGGGCATTGTACGTCTCTCTCTCACACACACGGTGTGTGTCTCTGTCTCTCTCTGTTCCTCCCTCCATTTGTGCTCTCTTGTAGAGTGTGAGGCTACATTAACAATAATGTGTTAACCCTTTAGGGCTCAGCCAACTGTTAGCTCATCATTTAGGAGTAAGACATTCTCTGGCAAATATCTCACCCTCTGACTTCACCACCTCAACCGAGCTTCACAATCATCATTGCAGTGTACAGTATTCAATTTTGTGTGTGTGTGTGTGTGTGTGTGTGTGTGTGTGTGTGTGTGTGTGTGTGTGTGTGTGTGTGTGTGTGTGTGTGTGTGTGTGTGTAAATAGATAGTCTTTTGTCTGACGAAAAAGAAACTGTCTCCTGTTTTGTTCCTACTGTTATCAAGGAAACATGAGTATATCTACATTCTTTGTAAATGAACAAAACTGCATCGATGAAACACCTGACTCCAATATCCATTTGTGGTCCTAATTGAAACAACTCTCAAGACCCAAATATTAGATAACCACTGGATCAAAATACAATGAGCTGTTCACATGCTGTGCAGGCAAATTATCTGATGTATCATCTAATTTTATGCAAGCTAAACAGCTATTTGCCCAGATATCGTTTGTATTTGCCCTGAGCTTCTAGACAATAAGATAAAAAGGACACACACTGATTTTCTTAATAGATCCAAAATTTAAACTCAAATTAACAGATTTATAAATTCTCAGAAGATGCATTCTGTACCCAAAAAGTGCTGTCATGATACATGGTATTTTTCATACCTAAGAGGATTAATCTCTGCTTTAAATACAAAATGGAACTCAATCTTACCTGAGATGGCATGGCCAGCCCTTCTACAGTTTACATAATACTTCAGAAAAAATATTTCTTCTCTGGCCAACTACGTATGAGAAGTTTTAGACAAAAAGGAGTTTTTAAAGTAAGTCAGAAAGAGGGCAAAGAAAGGGGGATATATGATCAGATTCTGCCCTACTTTACACCCTGTACAATCCCATAACTCTACTCTTCGGCTATAAGCTCTCTCTCAAATTTGATAATGCAGTCACAACCATGACTTCATATTATCACTGAGATCTAGCACTTCATTTCAGGGTTATATTTTCAAAAAGGGGTTGAACAAAATATATTAACCCTTTTGAAATTAAAGTATATTAACATATTGGATATTAATGATGATTAATAATCTGAGTATGTAATTTTTTTAGTCTTTAAAATGCAATACTGACAGAGGATTCTAAACAGTTTAACACCAACCTTTTCCCAAAGGGCAGGAATTCTTGCATCATACATGCAATCCAAAGCATCCCTCAGATTTTCACTCATGATGATGGTCCCATCAATGGCAAGTTTGAGATCAGTCAGAGTGCTTCGCACCAAGGTGATAACCCTCTGCATTCTGTCTATCTCCTGTCTCAAGAAGATGTTCATAGGCTGGAACGGTCCCATCTTCTGCAGCCTTTCCTTTACCTGTCAAGAAAAAGCCAAACAAAAGCAGATTCTTTTAGCTAAATCAAGAGAAAGTTCACTTTATGGAAAAGTTAGATACCAATACATGATCGTTTTCATTAGATGGTTATAAGTAAGGGCAATCAGCTAGATAGGTATTGTCACCCCTGACCCAAGCAGTAGCAGATCACAAGACCCTTGTTGGTCAGCTCTCCACTGGAAGAGACATCAGTGATGTGAAGTCCAGGAATATTCCTGCCATAATTTATGTACACTCTACACACCAGCCCTGAAATAGAAGGCATCACGGCAACTTGTAGACAATTCCCTCTTTCAGATATCTCAGCCTGAATACCAATGCTCTGTTCCTAGGGAGCAACTATGCACCAAAACCTGACTCTAGTTTGAGAATTTAAGGAAGAGATCAAACTCCCGTGCTGCTTTCCACAAAAACTGTACCCTTCTACTCTAATAGCATTGTTGTGGGTTGGATTAAACCTTGCTGTTAAGGTTTGAGCATAGCTTCTGTCTTTCATTCAGGGTATACGTAAAGAAAAGGCTGAAACAGTAGCATGAACACCCAAAACATAGGCACAAGGTAGTGCTAAAGTAGAGAGAGAGAGAGAGGCTGCTAGGAAGCCAAGCAGACCATAACAGAAGCACTCGTAACTTTACCCTGGGAGGCAGCTAAGGGAGGAAACTTGTCGGACACGCATGCTGGCTGGAAAGGCAGATTTGGAACAGTGATCAAAAGAACTGTCTCTTGCTTTTTTTTTTCCTTTCTGTGTTTGGGAAAAGAAGACTCGATGTATCATCTTTGCAAATAAACAATATTGCATCAAAGAAAATACCTGATTCTATCACTATTTTCTCTGTCTATGGAGAAACAAGACACAGGGCCACAAAGTTTGACCAGCCACTTGGGTCAAAGGAGATCATAGTATTAATCACATATTCTAATACAAATAAGTTCTTCAAAGTTATCATGAAAAGATGCAGAAGCCAAAATGAGAAATAAGCATGAAGAGTGCAAATTTAATTAATTTTTAAGCTTCATTTTATATCCTCTGTGGTCGTGGTTATAACATAGTTAAGGAAAATTGTTTTTAAATGAACCTGATAATGACCCTTCAGGGCAGTGTGCACATCCTGATACAATTCACCTCTTGAGTCCTAATTTCACCTCCCATTGATGAGGAAGCTTTGAGCACAGCTTCTGTCTTTCATTTAGGGTAAAAGTAAAGAAGTGGCTGAAACAGTAGCATGAACACCCAACACATATGCACACGGTAGTGCTAAAGTAGAAGCTGACCAAAGAACAGCAGGAAGAACAGCAGCTCTGACAGAGATGAGTTCTCCAATGCCCAGAGGGAGTGAAGGTGTTAATCAGAGGAAGGAGTACTGCACTTGTCCACACTGTCCCTTTAAACCCTGCTCAGCTTCTCGAACTTATTGGACTGATAATAAGGGTCAGACTTGTGAGATGTCTAGTTTGCCACATTTAACTTCCTGAGAAAGATTAAAAGAGACAAGGCTTTGTAAACTCCCTAGTTCAGCAATTTAACCATGTGATTCTATGTGGCGACACAGGGCTTTTTAAGGTTACTGGCTAAGTACTCCTCCTACCTTGCTGGGATGAGTGACAGCCCTCTCTGAGGTTACTGGTTGAGCACCTCTAGCTTCTGGGCTTGTGTGAAAGCTTAAAAACTTGTGAAACCTCAGCCTAAGCACTACAAACTTGCTGACGGGGATAACAAAAGGCACAAGTCTTGTGAGCTCAAAAGTGCTGCTCTGATTGGATATCAAGTCTCAAGCTTCGGAAAAGTTTCCTAACTTATCTTCTACGGCTTGCTGGGGTGATAGTGCTCAGGATTCTGTGATGTCATTAGCTCAGAAATTTCAGCGTGCTGAGCTCAGGTCAAGACACAGACCTGTGAGAGGTCACTGGCTCAGCAGTTCAAATTAGAACAGGTGGCTCCTCATTTCTGTTGGGTTTGTCATCATTGGTGTTAACTACTGTGAGATGATGCTTACATCATACCTGATGGAACACAGCACAAGTAAGATAATGGACAAGGGAATAACTGTATTTGTAAAGAGCTGGGCCAAAGCCAGACAAACAAGAGTGTGCACACATGCATATGTACACTGACTGTACAGCTTGTGCATCTAGCCACATGACACTATGGTCCTGTCTGTTCACTCTCCCCTCCTAAACTCTCCATTCTGTTTCCCCTGGATGCTAGCTAGGGGAGGGTAAGTCAGTGGCAGTGTTTCCTCTGCACAATGTGGGAAAGTGTCTATTGCAACTATAATTGAAACCAAACTCACCGCAATTGGGCTAAGCATTGTTGCTGAGTCAGTAGTTAACTTCACTGGGTTTGAACCAGTGAAGGCAAGATGAAAAGGTTCCACGCACACGCGCGCACACACACACACTCACTCACACTCTCTCTCTATATATATATATTTCACTCTCTCACACACACATCCACACCATTGTCAATCCTGTGAGCCATTCACTCCATTGTAAAGAAACACTGTAATATATGAAAACAAATTACTACAAGTATCTGCAGTTTCTATGCTGAACTACAAAGTAACAAAATTTAGGAATTTTAATTTACAAACAGAGCACAAGTTCTCTCTCACAATGTTATCTAATTTAGCTGACGAAAACTGCTGACCTCCCTCAGTGTAAACAGAAAATCAACAAGTGATTTAATTTTTAGCAAAGCAATAATGCCCATCAGTACAATTTTAGCAACCTCACTATGAACTTTTACATCCCATTCAGGCTTCCTCAGTATATATTTTTAAAGCATTTATCAGTGTAAATGGATTCACTAAAGCTTTTTAAGAAGATTATATGGGACTTTTCTGTGGTTTTTTGCACATACATAAGGCAAGACAGAGCAGATGTCATTTCTGACAGGATTTCATGAACTCACTTCAAATGGTGGATAATCATCAGGAAGCTTCTCCAACATATCATCAGCCAATCTAGCTACCACCACCTCTCTAGTCTCGCCTCCTCCACTGGAACTGTCTTTAGGTTGAATACTGAGGATAGTATCCAACACATCCTTGGCAAGCTTGCTTTGGTAAGTGATATCAGCATTGGGATGCAGCCCAAATACCTCAGGAGTGTCATAAGCAGGCAGGGTCTAGATGATCAAACACACAGAATTGTAATTGGAGGTAAAATTCACAAATACCAGCTGTAAAAAAGCCAGAGGAATAAAAGCAGTTACTACCCTATAAAATAAAAAAGCTTTATTTTCCTAATTTTGTCATCCTGTGATGCTTAATTAGCAGCATTCAATGCAAAGAATCCAGTGCTTCCCAAAACCTAGCACTGAAGCACAAACCCTGCAGACTGCAACCACTTAGGGTATGTCTACAGGATCCAGCGGGGGTTGATATATCACGTCTAGACCCCGAGCGCTCTCCCGTCGACTTCTGTATTCCAGCTCGGCGAGAGGTGCAGGCAGAGTCGATGGGGGAGCGGCAGCAGTCGATTCATCGCGGTGAAGACACCACAGTAAGTCAATCTAAGTACATCGACTTCAGCTACGTTATTCACATAGCTGAAGTTGTGTAACTTAGACTGTTCCCCGCCCCAGTGTAGACCAGGCCTTAATATGCAACATCCCCCTATGTGTGAGTAGTCATTTTCCACATCAGACTCCCCTAACATTTCCTGTGAGGTAGGGCCAAGAGCCCGGACTCCCATTCTCCATTTCTCCTTTAATAATTCATAGATTCACAGATTCATAGACTCTAGGACTGGAGGGGACCTCGAGAGGTTATTGAATCCAGTCCCCTGCCATCATGGCAGGACCAAATACTGTCTAGACCATCCCTGATAAACATTTATCTAAACTACTTTTAAATATCTCCAGAGATGGAGATACCACAACCTCCCTAGGCAATTTATTCCAGTGTTTAACCACCCTGACAGTTAGGAACTTTTTCCTAATGTCCAACCTAAACCTCCCTTGTTGCAGTTTAAGCCCTTTGCTTCTTGTTCTATCCTTAGAGGGAAAGGTGAACAAGTTTTCTCCCTCCTCCTGATGACACTCTTTTAGATACCTGAGGACTGCTATCATGTCCCCTCTCAGTCTTCTCTTTTCCAGATTAAACAAACCCAATTCTTTCAGCCTTCCTTCGTAAGTCATGTTCTCAAGACCTTTAATCATTCTTGTTGCTCTTCTCTGGACCCTCTCCAATTTCTCCACATCTTCCTTGAAATGTGGTGCCCAGAACTGGACACAATACTCCAGTTGAGGCCTAACCAGGGCAGAGCAGAGCGGAAGAATGACTTCGTGTCTTGCTCACAATACACCTGTTAATGCATCCCAGAATCACGTTTGCTTTTTTTGCAACAGCCTCACACTTTTGACTTATATTTAGCTTGTGGTCCACTATAACCCCTAGATCCCTTTCTGCCATGCTCCTTCCTAGAGAGTCTCTTCCCATTCTGTATTTGTGAAACTGATTGTTTCTTCCTAAGTGGAGCAGTTTGCATTTGTCTTTATTAAACTTCATCCAGTTTACCTCAGACTATTTCTCCAATTTGTCCAGATAATTTTGAATTATGACCCTGTCCTCCAAAGCAGTTGCAATCCCTCTCAGTTTGGTATCGTCTGCAAACTTAATAAGCATACTTTCTATGTCAACATCTAAGTTGTTGATAAAGATATTGAACAGAGCTGGTCCCAAAACAGACCCCTGCGGAACCCCATTTGTTATACCTTTCCAGCAGGACTGGGAACCATTAATAACTACTCTCTGAGTATGGTTATCTAGCCAGTTATGCACTCACCTTATAGTAGCCCCATCTAAATTGTATTTGCCTAGTTTATTGATAAGAATATCATGCAAGATCGTATCAAATGCCTTACTAAAGTCTAGGTATACCACATCCACTGCTTCTCCCTTATCCACAAGACTCATTATCCTATCAAAGAAAGCTATCAGATTGGTTTGACACGATTTGTTCTTTACAAATCCATGCTGGCTATTCCCTATCATCTTATCACCTTCCAAGTGTTTGCAGATGATTTCCTTAATTACTTGCTCCATTATCTTCCCTGCACAGAAGTTAAACTAACTGGTCTGTAGTTTCCTGGGTTGTTTTTATTTCCCTTTTTATAGATGGGCACTATATTTGCCCTTTTCCAGTCTTCTGGAATCTCTCCTGTCTCCCATGATTTTCCAAAGACAACAGCTAGAGGCTCAGATACCTCCTCTATTAGCTCCTTGAGTATTCTAGGGGCTGGTCCACACTAGGGGGGGGGGAATCGATCTTAGATACGCAACTTCAGCTACGTGAATAACGTAGCTGAAGTCGAATATCTAAGATCAGATTACTCACCCGTCCACACCGCACGGGATCGATGTTCGCAGCTCTCCATGTCGATTCCGGAACTCCGTTGGGGTTGATGGAGTTCCGGAATCGGTATAAGTGCGCTCGGGGATCGATATATCGCGTCTAGATTAGACGCGATATATCGATCCCCGAGCAATCGATTTTAACCCGCCGATACGGCGGGTAGTCTGGATGTGGCCTAGGATGCATTTCATCAGGCCCTGGTGACTTACAGGCATCTAACTTTTCTAAATGATTTTTAACTTGTTCTTTTTTATTTCAATCTTCTAAACCTACCCCCTTCCCATTAGCATTCACTATGTTAGGCATTCCTTCAGACTTCTCAGTTAAAACTGAAACAAAGAAGTAATTAAGCATCTCTGCCATTTCCAAGTTTCCTGTTACTGTTAATGGTCTCTCTAGATGGTACTTCTCTCAAGGGAGTTAAAAGGGAAAATAAAGTGTAGAGCTACTGGAACAGCATTATAACTCCTTCGCTAGCAGATATTTAGGCAAGTATGCAGACAGGAGAAAAATCTGTTTAACAGACTGAAACTAAAGGAAGATGCTGAAGGGTAGAAAGAACTTGGATGAGTGTTTATTAGTATTGTTTTCATTTGGTAAGAGCTTGGTACTATACAGACCTGTATGTACTGAAGGTACTGATCGACTGTGGTACATTTGGGTATGCTGTACCCTTTGTAAAAGCAGAAGTCTTGACTGAACATGTTTTCACTGAACCAGACCTTAGCAAATGTGTTCAGCAGTCTTTTGTCATAGTCATCAGTCACTCGACCTCCATACTGGATTTCGCCTACCATGTAGCGAACTGTATTCCAGGAGACACCCTAAAACAACATACAAACATTAATTGTGGCTAAACCTCCCTGAATTTCATGCAGAGCTCTGTTAACTTCTTCGTGTGTCTGTATACATACAGTATATAGGCCCAGATCATCTGACCCTCTTGAGGGCGAAATTGACTTTACACCACCCTTGTGTTCCCCTGATCTTGAGGTCTGCTCAATCCTCACACAACTTGTAGCAGCTTAAGTAACAAGGGGCTGTTTTGACAGCTGGGATACCTGTGGCACAGCTTCATTCCAACCATGCCCCCAAATGCCATTTACAATAGAGATGGGAATGAGCTTTGCCAGAGAAGCAACTATGGTTCACTACACTGTTTTGGATTCTCCCATTCAGAGACATCTTCAGGAGTCTAGTTAAGCCAACTTTACAGTCCCTTTTTGCTGCCACAGTGTCACAGAAGGGCCACAGACGCATGGAATAGCTGGTCAGTAGTAATATGCTTTCTGCTTAGGTCATTTAAACAAAATCCACCACCATTGCAGTGGAGCAATAATTAGGATTATCTTTGTGGACGCCTAACTGCTGCTCTGATGTCCCACTGTATTTAGTTTTTAGGCAGGGGATGCATTGGGTTTCAGAAAATTCATCAGCATCATTAACTTTCATGAAATTAGTACCAACAAATTTCAAACAACATTTTCCTAAATTTGATACTCTCCTCACAGATGCACATGTACAGCTTGCCGTCTCACCCGTTCCCCAAAATTGGCATGGGCATGGATCCTGCTTTATGAGAAGCACTGATTTATGAAGACAAGGTCAAAAAGCAAGTGCTAATTCCATTAAATCACACATAATTGAACTATAATATTAAAACATTTGTTAAAAAACACAACATCATTCTGAAATATAAAAAACAACTTTTAGCCATTTAACACTATCTCACAATAAATTCTATGTCATGGTGTGTTTGGTTGTATTAATTTCGATGGAATATAAGTGTCCAAAAAGTCAAAGGTGATAGCATAACGCAGTCACTGTCCAACATTAAGCAGTCTTAAACAAGCTTCAGTATTTGGTATACAGAGACCTCAGCCTGCTCAGTACTCTGGCAAACAAACCATTAGAAATCTTTTTAACCCTTTAAATGTTTAGAAAAGAAGGGGAAAAAGACAATTAAGGCATTGTCCATGTAAAGTATTAAATAAGGTTTTCATTTTTACAACATACCTTGGTCCTTTAAGCTATGGAAAGTTTTTAAAAGGATAATTTGACAGTCCTTTAGATGATATTAAAGATGGTAATAACTGTCCTATTTAGAACAGGAGTACTTGTGGCACCTTAGAGACTAACAAATTTATTTCAGCATAAGCTTTCGTAGGCTACAGCTTACTTCTTCGGATGCATAGAATGGAACACACAGACAGAAGATATTTATACATACAGAGAACATGAAAAGGTGGAAGTATGCATACCAACTGGAAGAGTCCTATCAATTGAGATGAGCTATCATCAGCAGGAGAAAAAAAACCTTTGAAGTGATAACTGAGATGACCCATAGAAGGTGTGAGGAGAACTTAACATAGGGAAATAGATTCAATTAGTGTAATGACCCAACCATTCCCAGTCTGTGTTTAAACCTCTGTCCTATTTAGGGAAAAGAGAAGTTAGCTAAGATAGCCTGGATCTCTTATTGCTGCTAGTAAAGTCTGATCTCTTTTTCTTGAAGACAAAACAAGAAAAGCACATGCAAAAGGGAAAAGAAAAGAATAGCAAAATAAATCAGTTTCTGTGTTTGGGGTTGACTCTCACTTGCAACCTCACTGCTGGAAAAACACAGACATCACACTTGGTCTTATCAGCCATTCTGGGACCTGACAAACTTACACCAGCATCAGATTGCTTTGGGCATTGCTTTTAGCTGCCTCTCTGCTCACAGGTTTGCAGCAGTGTTGTAAAATATATAGTCTTTGCCAGCTAAGCCAGACTCTTTTCAGACAGAAGGCAATAGGAGAGAAATAGGAAAGAGAAGAATTAAGGTGGGGAAGGAAAAGGATGCACCAGGAGGGGGTGAGAAAGTCTCATATCCCCAGTGGTGTTTGGGGTTTAGTTGGAGCCAACAGTGTCATCTGGGTCTCTCATTCTGGCTCGGTCTGGTCAGGACATCTCAGGATTAGGATGACAAAGGCCCAAGAGTGTCATGGTGGACTCTGGGGTTCTAGGAGATAAAGGGGATGGAAGCCATAATGATAACGCTCACTCCTTCCTGTTTGTCAGTCTTTCAGTCAGCCATAGTCTGCTAATTTCTTCCCTCCCCTCCCCAGTCTTTCTGAGAACCCCAAAAGGAGACAAATGGGTGGAATAGCTCTTCCCCTCATTACTTTGTCCACCAATTACAACTGTTTTCCAACACACCAATTTTGAGTCACTGATTTCTGGTCCCACACTTTCCTTCTTTAGCAAATATGATCTCAACACAGTCTTGGGTTTTATCATTAAGTCTTTTTGTTTGGACTAATTCAGGCCGTTTCCCCTGTGCACTCCCCCCCACACACAACACCCACATTTATTGTTACAGGTTATTTTAACATTTTGTGAATTGTTAGTCACTTTCTACAGTGAGGCAAGCCTACTAGGCCCCAAATATTGCTGCAGTTTACAGCTACCCTTTTTTTGCATATATATATATATATTTGGACTAATAAAAAAGTAACCACCGCAAGCATAACTAGAAAACATACACATGGTTAAAAACTGGATTTAAAATGTTATCCCCCGCTGAGCAGTTGTATTTGTATTTCAACATATGTAGGCAAGTGTTTTCAACGCTGTGGGCACTCAATATATCTAGAGTTAAAGGAACAAGCTTTTTAAAATCTAGCATTCATATTTGTATTTCAGTTGTTTGGGACCACCCATAATATTCCAGTTACCCAAACTATTGAATTAAGTACCTTCTTGATGTCCACGTCATCTAAATGATTCTGGATGAACTGCACTGTGGCATTAAAGTCAGCCTGGTTAAACTCATAGGGGATGTTCCAACCTAGTGGTCCAAATTTGCGTCTTTCTTGAACTGTGGAGTGCAGGAAACCAACAGCATATAACATTGGTTTCCATTGTACCATGTTACTAACATCCAGGAGATCTTGATTCACACCTGTTGGAAAAAAGTAGACATCACAAGCCATAAGCTACCAGCATTTTAGTTTCAGTGTGATCTATTACTAAAATACCTCTCCCCGTGGTACTTAGTTAGCTTTGAATCTCTCCAGAGATGCATTTACTATATCACAAAGCACTCTAGTCTGGAGAAAGTATGCTACCTCTTTTTAGGTAGCACAAGTTAGCATAAAGTTCAGAAATATAAATTCACAGGTTACAGTGCACATCTGGTGCACTTATCGTATCAACAATCCCTTTGAGGACAGGAAATACAACTTTTTAGTTCACAGAAAAGCATAGAAAAATCATCGCTCTAGCATGATAAAATCAGCATATGGCCTTTCATCACAAAAAAGTGCAAGAGTGTTCAATTATTAAATGATGTGTTAAAAAGCATTTTAAGCAAGACACTGGAGGTTATAATTTGTGGGGAAAAAAATTCCTGTTTTTATATCAGATGAGTTCAGCAGCTCTCCAGTTTCTCTCAATTTTCTTTTCATCTGGCTTCATCTTACGGCCATGTTGTGCCCTGGAATCCATATGCACAATTCTTGTTGTTATCAGCTTCAACGGATAAGGTCTGCAGGTAGTGTCCAAAATTTCATCCTGATTCTATCAAGAATTGTAACATGATTACATGGTAACATAAGTGGGGCTGGAAGGAAGGACCTATGTAATTGTGTACCGCTAAAATTATATTTTATTCCCTACTGATTTTTTTCACTCACCACCATATGTTCTCTTCAGACCAGCTTTGAGCCCCTGTGGAGGTTCATTGGTGAATTTAATCGACATTTGAAGAAGGGTAATGGGGAACTGCCGGTGAACCTCAGTGGTCATCCACAAGCGAAAGTTCTCATGGACAGTTTCAGTTTCTATAATAGTGTCCATTAGCTCATCCAAAAAGTCAAGCCCCAGGTGGCAGTTCTGAAGAAGTGCCCACCCTCCCTAGTGCAACAAAAGAGAACAAGATGTGATATGCATTTGTGTGGTATTTAAATTTATTTGCAAACTGAAAACACTAAATGACATTTTATTTATCATTACAATTATAAATGTATCAAACAATTCTAATTTACAGCCTGGTAATCAAATGTATCCAGCAGATCATGTGCAGCAAGGTGGGAAGAATTTAAGTAACATATTCCTCCACATTCCAGTTCTAAGCTTGTCAACTCAGCACCAATTCCTCATCAATTCAAACTAGTGCCTTTCAGAACTTTATATTTTTCCATGTAAAACTCAAGAGCTGGCAGCCAGTTCATATGCTAATTGTATAACTAAGATACAAGAACGGCCATACTGGGTCAGACCAAAGGCCCATCTAGCCCAGTATCTTGTCTACCGACAGCAGCCAATATCAGATGTCCCAGAGGAATGAACAGAACAGGTAATCATCAAGTGATCCATTCCCTGTTGCTCATCCCCTGGCTAGGGACACCATCCCTGTCCATCCTGGCTAACAGCCATTAATGGAGTGACAAAGTATTTCCCATCTGCAAGAAAATGCTAATGACAGCCCATGCTGTCTGATAAGAATGTAGATGTGTGGGATGACCCTTTGAGTGTCCTTTTTATACTCCTCCTCAAAACAAGGCCTACTTAATCCTCCATCATGTATCCTCAATTCTCAACTTTGATGGTTATGAGCCTTGACCTGTTCATGATTCCAATCAGTGGATCCATTGAACCTGCTGTCATCCATTAAGTAGAAGTTTTGTTTCCTTTTCACTACAATAAAAGTATTCCTGAAGACCACTGGGCTAGAAGTGCTAAATCTGTGAGCTCAGAAATACATGCCTTGACATGCTAACCACATATTACAGACGCTATGATGATAGTATCCTAGTGACCTGATCAACCCAGCAAGCTGGAGATGCTAAATAGGGGTTAAAACAAAATAGACTGTATAGGACCACAGCTCCTCCCTCCACACACACCCCTTCTGGATTTGGGAGAGTTCTGTTACCTTTTGTTCTGCCTCAGGTAAATGAGGCTTTATTAAGTGAGAAACTCAAGCGGAAGCAACAGGAGGACTTGCATCTGACTGAAGAGTGATAGGACTCAATACCATCACACCATTAGCTGGAGCATCATCAGCACCAGATGGGTGAATTGTGCAAAAGCACAGAACCCTCTATTTCCTTTTCTCTACAAGAATTTTTGTCCCCCAGACTCCTCCAGTTGTCCTTCTTCTTCAGGGACAATGAGACCTTGCTACCAAATTCCCCATTCCCTACCCAAAACCCAGAAGGGAAATAATTACCTAGTTAGTTCCCTCTCTCTCTCAATGCCCAGAAGAGTAAGTGTATGGATGGGATAGAGTTTTGGGGAGTACAAAGGGTGTTTACTCATCCTTTGCTGATTATGGGTGTGGGAGAGGGACGCTGACTCCTTGCAGATACATTTATTTCCCCGCTCACAATCTCTTCCTTATGACATTTCCCATTACCAGCCTATAATGTCACTTCACTACATAATGACAAATTATCACCAGAAGGCAGCCTCCTAATTTTATGTATTTTACAATGCAGGGGGTAAGGTGGCAGCTATCACTCACTGCTTCCAAATACAGCACTGAGAGCTGAAAGCCTCTGAGCTGGGCTCAGCTGTCCATACATTTAGCAAACAAGTGTCAGTTTAACTCATTGCTCTCCTCTTCGGCTGAAGTAGTAAGATTATAATGATTTCACTGCTACCATAAAATGGATTGCTATTGCGCAAAGAATATGTATTATTTTCCCATTTGAATTGCATTGCAGTCCTATTACACATGAGCATTTTCAGTTGCTAATTTGTATTAATAAAAACCTTGTTCTCTTTCCTCCTCAGACTTCTTACAGACAATTTCCATTCTATAAGTATTTATATTAAAAAGCATTGTATTAAGTCCAAAGCAGACTGTGAAGAGTTACAGGGGAATCTCACCAAACCAGGTGACTGGGCAACAAAATGGCAGATACAATTCAATGTTGATAAGTGCAAACTAATGCACGTTGGGAAAAATAATCCCAACTACTCATATATAATGATGGATTCTAAATTAGCTGTTACCACTCAAGAAGGAGATCTCAGAGTAATTGTAGATAGTTGTCTGAAAACTATAGCTCAATGTGCAGCAGAGTCAAAAAGGCTAATATAATCATAGGAACCATTGGGAAGGGATAGAAAATAAAATAGAAAATATATAGCTACTATATAAATCCATGGTGTGCCCACGCCTTGAATACAGTGTTCAGTTCTGGTCTTCCCATTTCAAAAGGGATATAGTGGAACTGGAAAAAGGTTCAGCTTAGGGCAATACAAGATGATCAAGGGTATGGAACAGCTTCCATATGAGGAGAGATTAAAACAATTAGTGCTGTTCATCTTGAAGAGATGACTAAGGGAGGGAAAAGGTCTATAAAATCATGAATGGTATGGAAAAAGTGCATCGAAAAAGTGTTATTTATCATTTCCCACAATACAAAAACCAGGGGCTAGCCAATACGATCAACAGGCAGCAGGTTTAATATAAACACGAGAAGTACTTTTTCACATCACACAAAATTAACCCTGGAACTCATTGCCATGGGATGTTGTGAAGGCCAAAAGTATAACTGGGTTTTAAAAGGAACTAGACAAATTCATGGAGGATAAATCCATCTATGCTTTTATGCCCCACTGCTCCTTTTTTTAAACTACAATGACGTAGTAATCAAAATAAGTGGTATTATTTGGAAGATGAGTTACAGAGGCTCCAAGCTATTTAGGACAAACTCCATTTCAGTTTTTGAAGCTGTAAGGCAAATATATAAATGGAGAACAAATTAAAACTCTTTCAAACTTATATGCTTATTAGCCAAGATGGTCAGAGATGCAACCCATCCCAGGGTGAACCTAGCTGCCAGAAGGAGAAGATGGGGTGGATCTCTCCATAACTGCCCTGTTCTGTACATTCTCCCTGAATCTCTAGTATTGGCCACTGTCACATAGAGAATGCTGAGCTACATGTGTGACCCACTATGGCAGTTCTTATGTTATGTATTTGTTTTTCCACAGAAAATCACAAATGTGTAATATGCTCTCTATAAGAGACATGACATTTGGAAGTTCTCTCAATGTTTACACATTGTGTCAATATTTGTCAACAATATAATAAAATACATTTAAAAGCATCATATGAAATGCCTCTATACTAGTAGTTAATAATCATTAAGTCAGATCATGAAGTTGGTATGCCATAATCACTTATGAAATTCCCATTAGTCACATGCATTTCCATTGACTGGCTTTATATGGTGTGAAGGACCCTTTGGTTTGGATTTTATCACAAACTCTTTTGCCGCTAGTCTACCATTGTATGACACAGGTCTACTGTTTTGGAATTCAAGTTACTTTTATAAAGCAATTAGATCTACATGCATCAACAGTCTATCAGAATGCTTTGTTTCTATTCAGGGTTATAACACATTACAAGTTGTAATCACACAGTGACAAGACAACAATGATTCAGGTTTTGCCTTACATGTGCCATGGTCTGCTGTAGAAGTTTACGAGCATGGACTTCTTGCCCCTGACCCATGGAAACATAACGTGTCTCTGTCTTCAGTCTTTTCCCCAGAGCAATGATTGAGTCAGTAGGATCAGAACCCATAGAAAGAAAGCAGATGAGAGGAGAACGTGGATCTGATTCTTCCCATGTCTTCTCCAAGTCCAAGATGACTCCTTCTGCATATTTTTCCCCCATGGTATCCATGATATACTTCCTGGCCTATATTAAAAAGTTCAGCCACATTTATTATAGTCATTCAGATGTTGCTTTCTATAAACTGAGGCTGCAAGTTATATATAAACTACTCACCAAATTTAACACTACATTTTATCCTATAGAAACAGTATATGTAAGATGGTCAATATATAACCACCATATGCAATGTTGTGCCCTATTAACAGCTGAGAAGATGATTTAAAATCAGACTGCCATAGGAAGAAGATATCACGCTTTTGTGCCACCCACACTTTGTACCCCCCTGCCTTTTTAAGCCACAACGAAGTAGTAATCAAAATAAAAGACGGTTACTCACCTTTGTAACTGTTGTTCTTCGAGATGTGTTGCTCATATCCATTGCAGTTAGGTGTGCGCGCGCCGCGTGCACGTTCGTCGGAGACTTTTTACCCTAGCAACACTCGGTGGGCCAGCAGGTCGCCCCCTGGAGTGGCGCCGGTATGGTGCCTGATATATACCCCTGCTGGCCCGCTTGCTCCTCAGTTCCTTCTTGCCGGCTACTCCGACAGAGGGGAAGGAGGGCGGGTGTGGAATGGATATGAGCAACACATCTCGAAGAACAACAGTTACAAAGATGAGTAACCGTCTTTTCTTCTTTGAGTACTTGCTCATATCCATTCCAATTAGGTGATTCCCAAGCCTTACCTAGGCGGTGGGGTCGGAGCGAGACGTTGCAGACTGTAAAACCGCTGCGCCGAAAGCGGCATCGTCTCTAGCTTGCTGGACCAGCGCATAGTGTGATGCGAAGGTGTGTACAGAAGACCATGTGGCCGCACGGCAGATTTCCTGTATGGGGATGTGAGCCAAAAACGCAGCCGACGAAGCCTGAGCCCTGGTAGAATGGGCGGTAAGGGGCCCCGTTGGCACACGGGCCAAGTAGTAGCATGTCCTGATGCAGGACGTGACCCAGGATGCGATACGCTGGGAGGAGATTGCCATGCCTCTCATTCGTTCCGCTACTGCCACAAACAATTGTGGTGAACGTCGGAAGGGTTTAGTTCTCTCAATGTATAACGCGAAGGCCCTTCGGACATCCAAGGAGTGGAGCTGTTGCTCTCTTCGGGATGAATGCTTCGGGTAAAAGACTGGCAGGAAGACGTCTTGGTTAATATGGAAGGCGGAGACGACCTTAGGGAGGAACACCGGGTGCGGTCGCAGCTGTACCTTGTCCTTATGGAACACCGTATATGGAGGGTCCACGGTCAGAGCCCGAAGCTCCGAGACTCGCCGGGCCGACATAATAGCGACTAGGAAGGCCACCTTCCAGGACAGGTACAGCAGCGAGCATGTGGCTAAGGGTTCAAAGGGGGGCACCATGAGCCTGGTCAGGACAAGGTTCAGGTCCCAAGTAGGGGTAGGCCGTTTGACCTGAGGGTATAGTCGCTCCAGGCCCTTGATAAACCTAGACACCATCGGGTGAGAAAACACGGACTTGCCAGCCTCGCCTGGATGGAAGGTGGATATAGCCGCGAGGTGGATGCGCAGAGAGGAGATCGCCAAGCCCTGCTGCTTGAGAGACCACACGTAGTGAATGGTGGGGACTAGCACGGCGAGTGGGTCGTGGCCATGCTGGCTACACCAGCAGCAGAGGCGTTTCCATTTCGCTAGGTAGGTTGAACGCGTGGAAGGCTTCCTGCTGCCCAACAACACTTGTTGTACTGTATTGGAACAGCGCAACTCGGACTGGCTTAGCCAGCCAGGAGCCATGCAGACAGATGGAGGGACTGTAGATCCGGATGGCGCATCCTGCCGAAGTCCTGTGTGATCAGGTCCGGCCAAAGAGGTAGGGCAATCGGATTCGCCAGGGACAGATCGAGCAGCATGGTGTACCAAGGCTGCCGTGGCCACGCTGAAGCGATCAGGATGAGGCGGGCCCTGTCTCTCTGGACCTTGATCAGGACTCGGTGGACGAGAGGGAAGGGTGGAAAGGCGTAGCAAAGACGACCCGTCCACAGTATGAGGAACGCGTCCGACAGGGAGCTCAGGGAGCGACCCTGTAGAGAGCAGAACACCTGGCATTTTCTGTTCAATCTGGAGGCGAACAGTTCTATCTGGGGAAACCTTCACCTCTGGAAAATGACAGAGAGGACGTCCAGACGGATGGACCATTCGTGGGACAGGAAGGATCTGCTCAGGTGATCCGCAAGGGTGTTCCGCACTCCCGGGAGAAAGGAGGCCACTAGATGAATAGAGTGGGCTATGCAAAAGTCCCACAGACGTATTGCTTCCTGACACAGCGGGGAGGACCGGGTCCCGCCCTGCTTGTTGATGTAATACATGGCCGTTGTGTTGTCCGTGAATACCGCAACAGAACGGCCGTGCAAATGGCGTTGGAATGTCTGGCATGCTAGGCGAACTGCCCGTAGCTCCCGCACATTGATGTGAAGAGTCAACTCTCTCTGTGACCACAGACCCTGTGTACGCAGGGTCCCCAGGTGCGCACTCCAGCCCAGCGATGACGCGTCCGTTGTCAGGGACTCTGAGGGCTGAGGGGCGTGAAACGGTAGGCCCGCACACCCTTGGGAGGGCGTTGTCCACCAGCCTAGGGAACCTAGAACAATCGGTGGAATCGTTACGATTGTGTCTATGGCATCCCTGCCTGGTCGATAGACCGACGCAAGCCAGGTCTGCAGCGGGCGCATGCGGAGTCTTGCATGTCTGGTGACGAAGGTGCATGCGGCAATGTGCCCCAGGAGAGCGAGGCACGTTCGAGCAGACGTGGTCGGGAAGGCCTGCAGGCTTGTGACCATGGACACTATGGCTTGGAATCGGTGCCGGGGGAGGCTGGCCGTTGCGAGGCTGGAGTCCAGCACTGCCCCGATGAACTCTATGCTCCGCGTAGGTACCAGAGTGGACTTGTCCGGGTTGATGGTCAGACCTAGGCTCGCAAACAGCTCCCTGATGATGGTGATGTGCCCGGTCACCTGCGCCTCTGACGTGCCTCGAATGAGCCAGTCGTCGAGGTAAGGGAAGACATGGATACGATGACGGCGCAGGGCAGCGGCAACGACCGCCATACACTTGGTGAACACCCGGGGGGCTGAGGAGAGCCCAAAGGGGAGGACCGTGAACTGGTAGTGGTCCAGATTTACCACAAAGCGAAGATACCGCCTGTGCGGGGGAAAGATCGCAATGTGGAAGTATGCGTCCTTCATGTCGAGAGCGGCGTACCAATCTCCGGGATCCAAGGAGGGAAAGATGGTTCCTAAGGTTACCATGCGGAACTTGAACTTTTTGATGAATTTGTTCAGTCCTCGCAGGTCCAGGATGGGTCGAAGGCCCCCTTTTGACTTGGGGATTAAGAAGTACCGGGAATAAAACCCCTTGCCCCTTAGCTCCCTTGGCACCTCCTCTATAGCTCCAATGAGCAGGAGCTTGTGAACCTCCTGGAGGATAAGTTGCTCGTGAGAGGGGTCCCTGAAGATGGACGAGGAGGGAGGATGGGAGGGGGGTGGAGAAACAAACTGAAGATGGTAACCAAACTGCACCGTGCGCAGGACCCAACGATCTGAGGTTAGCTGGGACCATGACGGCAGGAAGGGGCGGAGGCGGTTGAGGAAATGAAGTGGATCCAGGGAAGGGATTGGTAAGCTGCTCTCGGGCGCACCTTCAAAAGTTCGCCTTGGGTCCCTGCGGTGGCTTGTCGGACCCGGAAGTATTACCCCTTTGAGGACCTGGTTGACGTCTACGGTTCGGCCGACCTCGCCTCTGGTTGAAATCTTGTCTGGGGCGAGGCGGGGGGTAAGTGCGCTGATGGTAGGGGCGGAATGGCCTTCTCTGAGTCTGGGGCGTGTGCATACCCAGTGACAGCATGATGACTCGGTTATCCTTCAGGCTCTGTAGCCTGGGATCTGTCTTTTCAGAGAAAAGGCCCTGCCCATCGACTGGCAGGTCCTGAATCGTGTACTGTAGCTCCGGTGGTAGTCCGGAAGACTGCAGCCACGATATACGGCGCATGGCTACGCCCGATGCCAGTGTTCTTGCTGCCGAATCTGCGGCATCTAAGGACACTTGTAGGGAGGTCCTGGCGACCCTCCTGCCCTCTTCCAGGAGAGATGAAAATTCCTGGCGTGAGTCCTGGGGAAGCAGCTCCGTAAATTTGCCGACAGCCTCCCAGGTGTTTTGGCTGTAACGACTCAGGAGGGCTTGCTGGTTCGCCACATGGAGCTGAAGGCCTCCAGGGGAGTACACCTTGCGGCCCAGCAAGTCCATGCGCCTGGCTTCCCTGGATTTTGGCGCAGGGGCTTGTTGGCCATGGCGTTCCCGCTCATTGACTGACTGTACCACCAAGGAGCAGGGAGCGGGATGTACATAGAGGTACTCATACCCCTTGGATGGTACCACATATTTCCTTTCCACCCCGCGGGCAGTGGGTGGAATGGAGGCCGGAGACTGCCAGATGGTGTCCGCCTTCGCCTGGATCAACTTGATGAAGGCGAGGGCTACCCTGGTCGGTGCCTCCGCAGAAAGGATGCTTACCACCGGGTCCTCCACTTCCGGGACTTCCTCGACAGGAAGGTTTATGTTCTGGGCAACTCGTCTCAGAAGGTCCTGGTGTGCCCGGAGATCAATCGGCGGGGGCCCTGATGAAGATGTGCCCGCAACCGCCTCATCTGGGGACGAGGAAGAAAACACCCCAGGGACGAGTGGTTCCTGAACTGAAGCCTCGTCCAGAGGGACCTCCACTTCCTGAGCATCCTGCTGCGCCAGGGGATTAATAGGAACTTCCTCCATACCTGAGGGGGGGGCAGCTGACCGTGGCCTCCGGTGCCCGATGCTCCGATTGGCCGGAGCGAGCGAGGCCCGAAGGTTCGCCCTGGGCTTAGTGGTATGCCCATGGAGTCCAAAAGGACCATTGTGGTGGTCCCTGGTCCGGGTGGGCCTGCACATCTGAACCCCCGTAAGAGGCGCTGTCCATTCGGGAAGAAGCGGACGAGTGCCTTGAAGGCCATGGAGGAGCCGTCGATGACTGCGTCAGGCCTCTGCGCACCCCGACATTGTTGCGCGGTGCCGGCGAGCGGTACCGGGAGTCATGGTGGTACCTTGATCTGGACCGGGACCTGCTACCAGCTCGGTGCCGGGAGGTCGACCAGTGCCGTACGCTGCCGTGCCGGGATCGGCTGTGGTAGGAACGTCGGTGCCGCGATCTAGACCGGTGCCGAGAGTAGTATGACGGTGACCGGGATCTTGAACGGTGCCGCGAGTACGACCGGTGCCGCAGGTAGCGGTCTCGGGACTGCGAGCGGTATCTGGATCTCGAGCGGCATCGTTGAGAGTGGTCCCTCTATCTGGAACGGGACCGATGCTCAGTAGTGCCCGGCGAATGCGGCCGCACCATGGCGGGCTTGCCCATCGATTGGAGAACCCACACCGGCGGTGCCGGGAGTTGGGGCAGTTCGGGCTCTGTCATGACGATGAGGTCGCGTGCAACGGAGAAGGTCTCCGGCATGGAGGGTGCAACGAGCTCAACCGCTGATCTCACTGGGGAGCTGAGATGCACCGGACTCAACGGTCCCTGAGGAGCCGGAGTCGACGGTGCGACGACGCTCGGTGCCGCGGCGGATGACGGTGCCGGGCGGTCACGTTTGGAGGCACGCTCCGACTGCGGTGCAGTTGTAGGCACCGCAGGAGCCCTGTGCTTCTTGCTCCTCGGGGAGAGGGAGCGGTGCCGGCTAGGGCGCCGGGCTGGTGCCGAGCGGGAAGTCGAAGCCTTTGCCTGTGCCGGGCGGTCCGGAGCAGAGGCGACACTTGGCCCCGGTGCCGGAGTCGGTGCCGACAGTGGGGGAGTCAGCGCTGCCTCCATCAGGATCTGCTTCAGGCGATTGTCCCGCTCCTTCTTCATTCGGGGCTTGAACGCCTTGCAGATCCGGCACTTGTCCACAAGGTGGGACTCGCCTAGGCACCTCAGGCAGGAGTCGTGCGGATCTCCTGTTGGCATCGGCCGATGACAGGCCGCACGAGGCTTAAAGCCGGGTGAACCGGGCATGGGCCCCGGCACTGCGGGGAGGAAAAGGGGTGAACTCCCGATCCTCTGTATAACTATCTACAACTACACTTAACTAACTTTATAAGTACAACTATTACTATAATAACAGAACTATATACACTAAACTGCAGAAGAGTGAAATGCTAGGGAGGTGGAGAACGGCTAGCCGTGCTCCACAGTTCCAACGACCGACACGGGCGGTAAGAAGGAACTGAGGAGCGGGCGGGCCAGCAGGGGTATATATCAGGCGCCATACTGGCGCCACTCCAGGGGGCGACCTGCTGGCCCACCGAGTGTTGCTAGGGTAAAAAGTCTCTGACGAACGTGCACGCGGCGCGCGCACACCTAATTGGAATGGATATGAGCAAGCACTCGAAGAAGAAAAGATGGTTACTCACCTTTGTAACTGTTGTTCTTCGAGATGTGTTGCTCATATCCATTCCAGGTAGGTGTACGCGCCGCGCGTGCACGTCTGCCGGAAACTTTTTACCCTAGCAACTCCAGTGGGCCGGCAGGTCGGCCCCTAGAGTGGCGCCAGTATGGCACCAGATATATACCCCTGCCGGCCCGCCCGCTCCTCAGTTCCTTCTTGCCGGCTACTCCGACAGTGGGGAAGGAGGGCGGGTGTGGAATGGATATGAGCAACACATCTCGAAGAACAACAGTTACAAAGGTGAGTAACCGTCTTTTCTTCTTCGAGTGATTGCTCATATCCATTCCAGGTAGGTGATTCCCAAGCCTTACCTAGGTGGTGGGGTCGGAGTGAGAGGTCGCGGCCTGGAGTACTGCAGAGCCAAAGGCCGCATCATCTCTGGACTGCTGAACCAGGGCGTAATGGGAAGCGAATGTGTGGACCGATGACCAGGTCGCCGCCCTACAAATCTCTTGGATTGGCACGCGGGCAAGGAAAGCCAGCGATGATGCCTGTGCTCTGGTGGAGTGAGCAGTCACACGGCCTGTCGGAACGTGGGCCAGGTCATAGCAGGTCCTGATGCAGGAGGTAACCCAGGAAGATAGCCTCTGGGAGGAAATCGGCAGCCCCTTGACACGGTCCGCTACCGCCACAAATAACTGGGGGGACTTGCGGAAGGGTTTGGTCCTGTCCACATAAAATGCTAGCGCCCGACGGACATCTAGCGAGTGGAGCTGTTGCTCCCTGCGGGACGAATGGGGCTTTGGGAGAAAGACTGGGAGGAAAATCTCTTGGTTAACATGGAAAGCTGAGACCACCTTGGGAAGAAAGGCAGGGTGAGGCCTCAGCTGTACCTTGTCTTTATGGAAGACGGTATACGGTGGGTCCACTGTGAGGGCCCTCAGCTCTGACACTCGTCTAGCTGAGGTAATGGCCACTAGGAAGGCGGTCTTCCACGAGAGGTAGAGCAGGGAGCTAATGGCTCAAATGGAGGGCCCATGAGCCGAGATAGGACCAGGTTGAGGTCCCATGAAGGGGCCGGAGGGCGGATTTGTGGATAGAGCCACTCCAGTCCCTTCAGGAATCTCGCCACCATAGGGTGGGAGAAGACAGAACGTCCGTCCATTCCAGTATGAAACGCGGAGATGGCCGCTAGGTGGACCTGGAGTGACGACAACGCCAGACCCTGGGTCTTGAGGGACCAGATGTAGTCTAAAATAGTGGTGACGGGAGTCTCCATAGGGCGAAGAGCTTTCTCTGAACACCAGCAGGAGAAACGCTTCCACTTAGCTGAGTAAGTCGCCTTGGTGGAAGGCTTTCTACTGCCCATGAGAACCTCCCGAACCGGGGTAGAACAGCGCAACTTGGAGCCTGTCAACCACGCAGGAGCCATGCTGTAAGGTGTAGAGACGGAAGGTCCGGGTGACAGAGCCTGCCGTGGTCCTGGGTGATCAGGTCCCGATGTAGGGGCAGGGTAACAGGGTTGGCTACTGAGAGGTCCAGCAACATGGGGTACCAATGCTGTCTGGCCCATGCTGGAGCTACGAGAATCACCCGGGCTCTGTCTCTGCGCACCTTGAGGAGAACCCTGTGTATCAGCGGAACGGGAGGGAATGCGTAACACAGGTGAGCCGTCCATGGAATCAGGAATGAATCTGCTAGAGACCCTGGTTCCCGACCCTGGAAGGAGCAGAATGCTCGACACTTCCTGTTCTGCCTGGACGCGAAGAGGTCCATCCGGGGACGACCCCACCTCTGGAAGAGTGAGAGGGTGACGTCCGAATGGAGGGACCACTTGTGCAAATGGAAGGATCTGCTCAGCCGATCCGCTAGAGTGTTCCGCACTCCCGGGAGATAGGAGGCGGAAAGGTGAACCGAATGGGCTATGCAAAACTCCCAGAGGCGCATTGCCTCGAGACACAGGGGAGAGGACCTGGTGCTGCCCTGCTTGTTGATGTAAAACATGGTCGTCGTGTTGTCGGTGAACACCGCGACACAACGACCTTGAAGGAGATGGACAAACGCTTGACAAGCAAGGCGGACCGCTCTCAACTCTCGTATGTTGATATGGAGGTTGATCTCTTGAGGTGTCCACAAGCCCTGAGTTCTCTGGGTGCCGCAGTGTGCCCCCCAGCCCAGATCTGAGGCATCCGTGGTCAGGGATGCCGAGGGTTGGGGCGGATGGAACGGGAGCCCCGCACAGACTACGGACTGGTCCAGCCACCAGCAAAGGGAGTCCAGCACCCTCTGAGGAACGGTGACGACTCTGTCCAACGAATGTCTGGCCGGCCGATACTGCGCGATGAGCCATGATTGAAGAGGCCTCATGCGGAGTCGGGCATATGCCGTTACAAACGTACAGGCTGCCATGTGGCCTAGAAGGGCCAGACATGTTCATAGAGAGGTCAGCGGGGCCACCTGCAAGCGCAGAATGATGGCCGACAGCGACTGGAACCTGGGCAAGGGTAGCAAGGCCCTGGCCAGGGTAGAGTCCAGAACGGCCCCGATGAACTCTATCCGCTGCGTGGGGAGCAGAGTAGACTTGTCCACATTGATGACGAGGCCCAAGGCAGCAAAGAGGGTGCTGATCCTGTCGACATGGTCGCGGACCTGCAGCTCCGATATGCCTTGGATCAGCCAGTTGTCCAGGTAGGGGAAGATGTGAATGCGGCAACGTTGAAGGTGTGCAACGACGACTGCCATGCATTTTGTAAACACCCTCGGGGCCGTAGAGAGGCCAAACGGAAGGACCGCAAATTGATAATGTTGGCGGTCGACCACAAAGTGGAGGAAACGTCTGTGTTGGGGGGCAATGGAGATGTGAAAGTAAGCGTCCTGCATGTCGAGGATGGCGTACCAGTCTCCGGGATCCAGGGACGGGATGATGGTTCCAAGGGATACCATACGGAACTTCAACTTCACGATATACTTGTTGAGTTCCCGCAGGTCGAGGATGGGCCTGAGGCCGCCCTTGGATTTGGGGATTAGAAAGTAGCGGGAATAAAACCCCTTGCCCTTCTCGTTTTCCGGAACCGCCTCTATGGCTCCCTTGACAAGGAGCGCGTGCACCTCCTGACGGAGGAATTGCTCATGAGAGGGGTCCCTGAAGAGGGACGGGGATGGTGGGTGGGAGGGGGGGGGGGCGAAGAAAACTGCAGGCGATAACCGGCCTGCACCGTACGCAAGACCCAACGGTCCGACGTTATTCAGGTCCACGCCGGGAGGAAAAAAGAAAGACGGTTGGAAAACTGCGGGGAGGGATCCGGACGGGAAACTGGTACTGCGCCCTCGGGCGCACCTTCAAAATGAAGGCTTATGCCCTGGAGAGGCCTTGGCGGAGCCTTGGTTCTGCCCCGTTTGGCCACCAGACTGCCTGCGGCGGTTGTTCCTGCCGCGGCGCCTAGAGAGGTCCTGCCGCGGGCGGAACTGAGGGTACAGCCGCTGCTGCTGCTGCTGCTGGTTTTGCTGCCGGAATGGCCTGCGCTGTGTCGCAGGCATATGCATTCCCAGCGACCGTATTATGACCCTGTTGTCCTTGAGGTCTTTTAGTCTAGGGTCTGTTTTATCAGAAAACAGACCCTGGCCTTCAAAGGGGAGGTCCTGGATTGTATGTTGGAGCTCCGGTGGAAGGCCAGAGACCTGCAGCCAAGAAATTCGGCGCATCGTGAGCCCCGAGGCCAGGGTCCGAGCGGCCGAGTCGGCAGCATCAAGGGAGGCCTGTAGCGATGTTCTTGCTACTTTCTTGCCCTCGTCCAGGATGGTGGAAAACTCCTGGCGGGCGTCCTGAGGCAAGAGCTCCGCGAACTTCCCCGCCGCTACCCACGAGTTGAAGGAGTAGCGGCTGAGGAGGGCCTGCAGGTTTGAGACCCTGAGCTGTAGCGCCCCCGCCGAATAGACCTTGCGGCCCAGGAGGTCCATTCGTCTCGCCTCCTTCGACTTAGGCGCTGGGGCCTCTTGCCCGTGGCGCTCCCTGTCGTTCACCGACTGGACCACCAACGAGCAGGGTGTCGGGTGAACGTATAGGTATTCATAGCCCTTCGAGGGGGCCATGTACTTTCGTTCCACCCCTCGAGCGGTCGGAGGGATGGAGGCCGGTGACTGCCAGATGTTAGTGGCGTTGGCCTGGATTGTCTTTATAAAGGGCAGGGCCACTCTGGTGGGCGCATCGGCGGAAAGGATGCTCACCACCGGGTCCTCAATTTCAGACACCTCCTCCGCTTGCAAGTCCAGGTTCTGTGCCACTCGGCGGAGGAGGTTTTGGTGTGCCCTAAGATCCAGCGGGGGAGGACTGGAGGACGAGGTACCCGCCACTGCCTCATCCGGAGAAGAGGATGAGGAAACCCCCGGCAACAAAGTGTCCACGGGGGGTTCCGTATGGGGCTGCACCTCCGTCTCTGGAGGGAGCTCTGGGTCCCGGTGACTGGACCTGCTGTCTGCTTCCGGGGATTGAGGGGGTCTAGATACCGTCGCCTCCGGTGGTCTGCGTTCCCCCGTAGGGCGGGGTGTAATGTGTTGCGGACCCTGGGCTTGGGAATACGCCCATGGGGTCCAAAACCCCCACTGTTGAGGCCCTCGCTCTTGTGGTGGAGGGTCCTGGAACAGGGCCGAGTGTCTGTCCTGGCCCATGGCAGAGGCGCTGTCAGTCTGGGAAGAGACCGATGGCTCCCTAGAAGGCCACGGAGGCGCTGAGCCTGATTGGTATGCGACTGTGCGCCGAGACCAACGCTCCCCTCGGTGCCGAGGCTCGGTGCCGCGACCCACATCGGTGCCGGGATCGGGAACAGCGTGATGACCGGTGCCGGGATCCGGATCGGGAGCGATGTCGGTGCCGGGAGCGGGACCGCGACCTTCGATGAGCACGGTGCCGGGACGGCAGCGGAGACCGGGACCTGCCACCGGCGCGGTGCCGGGAGGTCGACCAGGATCGGGACCTACCACCGGTTCGGTGCCGGGAGGTCAACCGAGGAGCCGAACACCGAGGTGAACGGCTCCTGGAGTCTCGGTGCCGGCGGTGAGAGGAGCCCGACCGGGACCGTGCAGATGGCGATCGGTGCCGCGAGTACAACCGGTACCGCCTGGGAGAATGGTGCCGGGACTCCGAGCAGCACCCCGAGCGCGAGCGTTCACGCCTCTGGGGTGATCGGTGCCGGGACTCGGGAGACAGCGCTCGAAGCATCGGTTTACCCCTGGAGGTTACCCGTCCCGGGGGTGCCGGCTGAGGTTGCGCGGCTCCGTCATTGCGATCAAGTCCTGAGCCGAGGCAAAGGTCTCCAGCGTAGACGGTACCCGTAGCTCGACCCCTGATCTTAAGGGGGAGCTAGGAGGGGCTGGACTCGACGGACCTTCCGGGCCTGGAGTCGACAGCAGCCCTGCAGGCGGTGCCGCGGCCAGGGTAGGTGCCAGGCGCTCCACTCGGGCCTGTCTCGATGGTGTTGCAGACGCCGAGGGACGTGAGTCTGCTCCCGGTGCCGGAGATGGTCGGTGCCGGGGAGTCTTGCCGGTGCCGGCGCCGGAGTAGAACTGGCTGACTGCGCCGCCTGTGCCGGAGACAGAGCCACTTCCATAAGGAAACCGCGGAGTCTTTGGTCTCTCTCCTTCTTCGTGCGAGACTTAAAGGCCTTGCAAATGCGGCACTTCTCGCTGATGTGCGATTCCCCCAGGCACTTAAGGCACGCGTCGTGGGGATCGCTCGTAGGCATCGGCTTCTTGCATGCCGAGCACTGCTTGAAGCCCGGCGAGCCAGGCATGAGCCCGGTGCCGGGTGCCAGGGAGGGCAACGGCCCACCCGCAAGCGATGTTAGACAACTATATACAAGATTCTAACTAACTACTATGCTAACAGTCTATCTACTACTTAACTATGAACTATTTACAACTAAAAACGACGAACAAGTACAGGAGAGCTAGGGACATGGAGGTCAGCAAGCCGCACTCCACAGTTCCAGCAACTGACACGGCGGTAAGAAGGAACTGAGGAGCGGGCGGGCCGGCAGGGGTATATATCTGGTGCCATACTGGCGCCACTCTAGGGGGCGACCTGCCGGCCCACTGGAGTTGCTAGGGTAAAAAGTTTCCGGCAGACGTGCATGCGCGGTGCGTACACCTACCTGGAATGGATATGAGCAATCACTCGAAGAAGAACTAGTATTATTTGGAAGATGAGTTACAGAGACCCTAAGCTATTTAGGATAAACTCCATTTCGGTTTTCGAAGCTGTAAGGCAAATATATAAATGGAGAACAAATTAAGGCTCTTTCCAATTAAACTGAAGTGATCTCTGCTCTATCGCTTCTCTGGCAGGTGAGTTCCGGATTTACAGTAGCTTCCACTTTAATGTACAAGAAAAAGGACCTATAAGTAATGAGTCAGTTCTCAGAGACAAAGGCATTAAGACAAGAACTGGCTAAACTTCAGTTTCATGAGATATTACATTTTGTTCTGAAGTAGAACAAAACCAAGATTTTCACAATCTCTCACAAACTGGAAATCCATTTTAGGATTTGGAGACACTAACATATGAGCAAGAACAATGATCAGCACTTCAGAGGAGTCATGGCTTGGTGGTCATGGAACAGCAGGTGGCCAGTGCTTAAGATCAACTGGCAGCTAGAGAGAAGGAACATAGAAAATTATTTCTTCAGGTTATAGACCTGAGCCAATAAAGAGGGAGGGTGAAATCCCTTGAATTATTTAGAAGTTAGTGGGTAATTAACCAAATGATCTCTTATTTAGTTTCCACAGTTGAAACTAAAAAGGAGTCAGTCACTGGGCACTGGAGAGAAGAAGCAAAGTAGACATGAAACTAACTGTAAGGAAGCCTCCAAAGACAGACCCTTCCAAGGTGAAAATAGTAAGCTTTTGAAAACTGTTACCTTCAAATAAATTTGTATTTATTCTCTAAAGCCAAGTACTGTATAAGCATAACAAGATAAGCTAGATTCACCATAAATAGGGCATTCCTGCTTTGGGGAGAGGAATAATCTGGATCAGGTTAAGCTCTGGCACTAAAATCAGTCCCCTAACTTCAGTAGAAGTTGTATCCAACTACATCAGAACTGAATTTTTACATCTACCAAAAGCCCAGAGAGGATTGCAATGCCAATAATTAAGTTCTGTGAAACAATATATGCAATTTAACAGTAATAATATCATTCTAGAGTTTAATTCCAGCCTTCCACATCTCCTTAGAGATAAAATTTCTACAGTTTCTTGGGAAGGTGAGGCAGTAAAATAACTGAAAGGATCCTAAGTGCTAGGCAGAGTACTGAAATTTCCTCTGAGAGAGAAAGGAAAGTCAATGGGCAAATTAAAACCTCAGAGAGAAGGAAGAAGGAATCCAAGCAAACAATAATAAAACTAGAGCAGCCACATCTGAGCAGTTATACAAAATCCAGAGAAGTTAAAGTTAAGGAAGTTCTACCTCAAAAAAAACCTTCTAGCTTCTGAGCAAGCATGTAAGGCAGAATACTATTAATCTCATTTGCTTAGTACAGTAAGGAATCTGTAGTCATAGCCTTATCTGTAAGATGTGGTTTACAGCTGATTTTGCATTTCAAGATTGTACATATTGCTTTTCTGGAAAAGCTTTCATCATGGACTAAAATTTGAGAAGAGATGTACACATACACATGCACATAGGTGTACAAACTTGTTTTTTAATAACACACACAGACACAGAGAGAGAGACAGAGAGAGAGAGAGGTAATAGAACAAGTTTAATGCTAAGCAGAAAACTACATGTGAGATCCAGTGTAAGTGGGAAAGCTGACCTCACATTTGATTCTCTGGTAGTGTAGATCAATAACCAGAAACAAACAAATTTAACATAACACAAATAGGAGGTTATCAATACGCTATGGACATAAAATATCACTATGATATTCTGCTTAGAATAACCCGTAGGCAGAGGTAAAAAGAAAATCAAATCTTGAACAGGTCTGTCAACTCACCAACAAGAAGCAGGTGAGAGTTGTGTCTTCCCCTGATCACCATCAAACTAGCGGATTCCTCAAGAAACTGTCTCACGAGGGCCTATGCCCACTGGGCTTTGAGAGTGGGTGGGAAGGGGCTGCAGTTTCACCATAAAACTTAGTAGCACTGGTCCAGATACTGACACCATTGCTCTGTTAATATGAACTCACTCATTTCGGGCCAACGCCACCCTGCTTTGCAGCACCCACAGGATGGGGTGTGGCCAGAGGAAAGAGGGTCTATCCAGAGTTGTTGTTTTCTGCTGTAGCATTTCCAGAATAGCCAAATATTTACAAATTTTCCACTTGAAGCATATAGTTCCTGTATTTCTCTTCTCATTTTCCATGGAAACAGTTGGACAAAAACTACTTATCTGGTGCAATTCTGCACAGTATGAAATGAGGATGTGCTCAAACCAAATAGCCAAAAAAAAAAAAAAAAAGTCTTAAATGATATGATTCTCACGTAGTTTAACTCAGTAGCATGAAGGAAAGAAAGGGCAGAACATAAGAACATGTAAAGTCAAATAAGCAGAACGGTGTTTAAATAATGTTTTTCAAAGTTTTGGAAGAGATTTCAGCTAAACTTTAAGGTGGTAATGAAATTCCAGGTAGGATTTCTGTTACCATATTAACGAGGCCAGCAAGCAAGTTTCTATTTCACTTACAAGGCAATGTAGACTGAGCACAGTAACTTCTGAGTTTAAGTTTTGACTCTATGGGACAGTCAATTTTTCCACCTGCAAAGTGGAATCATCACACAAAGGGATCACCCCTGCGATAACTGTATGAATGAGTATAAGTCTGAAAAGCACTTTGAAAATATCCCAAGTGCTGTTTAAGTAACAAGGATTATTAGAAGATTGTCAAATTTTACATACATAGCACTAAAACTCTGACGCTATATTGCAGGGATCGGCAACCTTTGGCATGTGGCCCATCAGGGAAATTCGCTGGTGGGCCGGGACGGTTTGTTTACCTGCAGTGTCCGCAGGTTCAGCTGATCGCAGCTCCCGCTGGCCGCAGCTTGCCGTTCCAGGCCAATGGAGGCTGCGGGAAGCGGTGCGGGCCAAGGGATGTGCTGGCCCCCACTTCCCGCAGCCCCCATTGGCCTGGAACGGTGAACTGCAGCCAGCAGGAGCTGCGATCAGCCAAACCTGCGGACACTGCAGGTAAACCAACTGTCCTGGCCCACCAGCGGATTTCCCTGACAGGCTGCATGCCAAAGGTTGCCGATCCCTGCTATATTGTATATTTGATAAAATATATTCAAACTTAGTTAAGCAATTCCTATAGGAAGTTATTACATTTGAAGGAGCAGACAAAATATGCCTATGGGTTAATGTACCTGAGCTATGGTTCTATCAGGACACCAGGATCTAATAAGGAGGAGACGTCTGAAGCAGTCCAGAGATTGATCATAGCCACTGGGAACAAGTTCTTCCTCTGGATTCTCCTTATCAAACCAGATTTTCCATTGTTTCTCTGTTCTTGAAATCTGTACACATAAGGCAGAGAACCGCATCTCACAATACAGAAGGAGTCACACTGCAACACACAAACTCCAAAACTTTCAGTGAAGGTCAGACATTAGAGGCATACCCATGTTTATTTATTAATTTTTGTTTATATAGGGTTACTGTGGATATTAGAGAAGACAAATTTTTGGACGGAGTACAAAAAGAGGACTATGCATTGATGCTCTCAACCAAACTACTATACCAAATATTCACCAGAAAGTGTTGGGAAGAGCAGTCAAAATGGAGCACTCTAGGGATGCAGACAAGCTTTCATCCCCATGGGAACAGAGTTAAGGTTGTGTTATGTGGTGGAGGAGAATTGGGAAAATGTTAAGAGGTGTATGTGTTTGTGAATGGAGGACAGAAAATTTGTAATACTAGGTGGCCTCTCTTCATTTACTTGCTTTCCTGCGTTCTTTCGTGGGCATAGTGTGTGTAATAGCCTTAGTTGTTTCATAGCCAAATTTTGTATATTAATTTCATTCCATTGTTCATAGATGACTAAGGACATGGACAAATACTTAATGATCATCTGTTGCTCGGTGTCTCTTAATTTATAGGACTCTTTGGAGAAACTGCTACTTACTTGGTCCAAAACATCTGAGAATTGTCTAAGCTTACTGAGTTCCACCAGGTTCAGCCAAGTCATATCCAGGATCCATTTAGATGGTTTAGGAGGACAAGCTTTAAGGTCCAGAGAAGCACCACCTGTGAGGGGTAAGGTTATCATTACAGCCTGTTTAAAAAATAGCGTTTTCCAGAAAAGTGATATTTTGGAAAACCTCATCTAAATATTGAGACCATATTCCATGCACTTCTGTAGTAGATAAAAGCTCTAAACTTTTTCCAAAAGTCTGGTCTCTATTTAATTTCATCAGAAAAAATGTTAAATTTGTATGAACAAATTTTAAGAATTGAAAACATGAGGCATTTCAACCAAATCTAGTTTTTTACACACACACTTAGGAAAAAAAATTTTCTGAACATACAAGAGCCCTGTCAAGTGACAAATCTTACTTTACACAAGTTATTTAAAAAAAAAAAAAGCTAGCCTTTTACTTTTTACTTTTTTTGGTGTATAAAACTAGTACAGAAAAAGCTAGATTAGGATGGAGGAAGGAGATATACCTGAATCACGGACTTCTTGAAGAGAAATGGGCAAGGAGAAACTATGTTGTGTATAAAAACTTTTGCACCAACTTCAGTTAGTCAGCACTGGAGAAGCCAAGTATCAACTGTAGTCTTGTAATGAGTACATTTACCACACATCTTGGACCACCTCATTTGGTCTCTGCTTACTAGTTTGTCTCCCGAAGCCTTTTTCTAACACTCCTATGTCTTGAGCAGCCTCAAACAAACTGCCATTCCTTTAAGCAATCTTCAGTTCCCTCCAAAAGTTAGCCCCCTTGAGGGACAAGATTCAGCATGGACACAGGAACAAGTTTTCCTTTTAAACCATAAAAAGTGTTGCCTGTGAAGTCTAGTATCTTACTGGGCTAGAAACAGGACCAGTGTCCCCTTGGAAAGTGGACAGCGGATTATGCTTAACTTCCCAATGGGTGCATACGGCACTTGCATGAGGTTACATCACTAAAGTCTAAACATTTTTTGGTACAGAAAAGCTTTTTAGGTCATTAAGAATTGTTTGACATTATTTTCAGTTTCACTTCCTGTGAGCCCTCTGCATTTACTAAAAACCCATGGGTTCTTTAGCGTCCAGGTCTCTTTTTTCAAATTCTTTGACCAAAAAACACAAGCATGCTGGATAGTACTTGGACTACCTACTGCAAAGTCATCTGCAATCATGCTATAATGAGATTGCTCCTTCACCTCTTATCACCTCTTTAATTCCCAACACCTACATCATTGAAGTTCAATATTATTCCCATACGTTATCAGTATAATATGATACTGAGTCACTAAATGGGATGTTTAGTGTGAATTCTTTAACTTCTCTGATATTTCAGAAGCAGTAGCACCTGACAGGCAGAAAAGCTGTACCTATAAAAGGATGACTCATAAATATTGCACAATAATGTATTTGCACACTTTATAATTATACAGATGTTCTGACCTTTAATAAGCGTCAGGAACTCTTCATGCTTCACTCTGTTTCTCTGCATGTCTATTTTCAAGGTAAGCAGTAAGGTGAACAGGAATTTGTGCTCCTCATAAAGTCCCCTGGCAGCATACTTATATACTTTATAGGTCATATGCTCAATTATATTAGCAATTCTCTTACTCATAATTGGGCTCTTGACAGACCTGTTCAAAAGGAAAATTTAGTTTAGCACCTTTATGGTTTAAGTTTATAGAAAGGATTTTCTGGAAAGGAGTAGGGCAAGTATGCAGGAAGTCCTAGTTCATTATCCTGAACATCTCAAAAATGAATAGGTCACTAAGACATATTACCAGACAGCAGAATACTAAAACAGACTCTAAAGCTGAAGCAATTTATCAGAGTCCTTATCTCTGACTAGATCTATTTGCACTGGAAACAATTGTCTCATAGTGGACTAAAAACCTGCTCCTACCAACGTCAACAGACAAAGCTTAAGAAGTATTGGTAAACAAGTTCTTTTCCTAGTTCTCTGCTTCCGCATGTGATAGCATAATAAAATAGAGGCAGGAAAGCCCCATTTTTGGAGGAACATTGTAATTTAGTTTACTGCAGTCCTTTTCAAGGGGAAAAAATGTCAGCTGATCTTTCAGTAATGTTAGTTACCTGGCTAGAGAAAGGTCGAAGAGCCCCAGAAACTGTCGAAGAGAAGTCTGATACATCACATTGACCATACTCATCTCAGTTATAAGGAAATATAGGATGCTCCCTCTTGTTGCAACTGAAAGATGAAGAGAAAGGCTATGCTTAAAGCAGAAAATGCAAAAAAAAATGCAGATCTCTAAACTGATTGCATCAAATATAACAATGTTAATGATGACAAATAAACTTTTAGCTGCTATATCATTAACCATTCATAAGTGATTTACTGTTAACTCTAGTCGCATTTACAGGTTAGTAAATAATTAAAAGCGAGTTTTCTATAACTAGTACATCTGATGCAAAACCCAGTTTCCCAATATGAGTACACTTAGAGGGTACCTAAATGCTGCATTTGGATGCTCAGATCTGTACTTAAATGTACAAAATCTTGTTGAATGTGCTTAAGCACCAACTGAGTTTCCAAATGCACATCTTAGATGTCCTATTATACCAGCCATATGAGAACCAGACCCACTACACTGTAACTCATTTTACTCTAACCAGGCAGTCAGCAGCCAGGGCTTTCCAACATTCTGAAGGAGTATTGCCATTTGTCATGACTGGGATGTGGGCAGACTAAGCTAGTGGTTGGAGCAGGAGTCAGGTTACCAGGACAACAGGAATGGGCACCAGGTTGCAGACAGCAATCGAACAGCAAAGTCAAGGACAAACCAGGGTCTGAAGCCACATCTAGGGTCTATTGCAAAGGTTCTCAAACTGGGGGTCAGGACCCCTCAGGGGGTCGTGAGGTTATTAAGGGGGGGGTCATGAGTTCTCAGCCTCCACCCCAAGCCCTGCTTTGCATCCAGCATTTATAATGGTGTTAAATACATTAAAAAGTGTTTTTAATTTATAAGAAGGATCACACTCAGAGGCTTGCCATCTGAAAGGGGTTACCAGTACAAAAGTTTGAGAACCACTGGTCTAATGCAAGCAAGGTCTGGAGCAGAAGCAGGCAGGCAGTCTGTGTTGTTGCTCATCAAATCTCCTTTACTGTTTCCTGGTTAATATACTGGCCAGTCAGTGAGGTGTGAGGGACTGCCCCTCGGGCCCCTCTGGGTGGTACTTCCCGTCTAACCTAGCTTTACAGGGTCCTCCAGTGGGTGCCCAGCCTGAACCTCCAGTGGTGATATGGAGGCATCAGCCACCCAGAACCCCTATGTTCCCAGGTTCTAACCCTGCATGTTCTTACACGATGTAACAAATACCATTTCATGAATCTCTCAAAATGCAGTTAAGTCCCAACTGAACACTACCTGGAACTTTTCATTCAAGAAGTAACAAATCCAAAAGTAAAGCACAGAATATAAAATGAACAAAATATGTAATTTCCATTGTTCCAGAGGAGGTCTCGACTTCAGTGATCAAACTCTAAAATTGCTAAGATTTATAATAAATTAATGCATTCTGTTAAAGACACCACAGTGTACCTGCATCCCCTTGTTACTGCAGTCTTCTACATAAGGATAATGTGTAATCATATGTTCCATTTTTAACTATTGAGCTAATTTAGGGGCAAAGTATCAAGACTGAATGAAGCATTTACAATACTACAATAGTGCCCAAATAAAAGCTCAACACATTAAGACTAAGGGATGTTAGGATGCTACAAACAAGTATATGTCCTTTCCTCAACACTGATCAGGTTGGTAGTGCCAATATTTTGTGGGTTGGAAAGTAGTATAAAACTGGGCTGTCTCTTCCCAGGTCAACTTTATGGATCTGCACCCCCAGTGTATACAGGCACAGAAGTTAGCTTTATAACAAATTTTTCATTGGGAATTGTAAGAGTTCAGCATGTGATTCACACAACATAAATTGATATATTTTTCCACGACAGATCAATATGCTGTTTGTCTTATCCATTTCATTTACAGGGAAACACAGTTCCCCTGTTATTTTTATAATCCCTTTTTTCTTCATGCTCTCATCCTCATTTCTCCCACTCTAGCACTGCTTTTTTTTCATTGTCTTGTCACATTTGTCTTTCATTATCAGGGATTCCAGCTCACCGGGTCTATACTCCTCACGGGCTGAGTTGATCTGTATTTCAGTCTCAGCAGAAATCTGCAGTTTCTGTGTCACTTCCTCAGCAGTCTTCTTGGTATTACTCAAAACAGTGATCAGACTCTCATCCTCCACCAGAGAACCCTGTGTGCTTGTCAGTCGATAGAGCAAGCTATCTTCCAGCTCTTTCATCCTTCTCTTGTTGGCAGTCACATCTTCCATGAGATCAGTTCTCTCTTTCTCTAGTTCCTGTTACAGTGAAAAGCAATACTTGGGATCAGCCCATGTGCATCAAGAGTAATTTATTATTCTAACTACCAATGATACAGAGTGCTTTCACTAAAACTAGTTTAAAACTGGAGTAACTTGACTGGAGTTATTTCAGATTTACATTTAGTCTCCCTGAGAACAAATTTGTCCCAATAACTTACCCATTTTTTTTAAGTGTGTTATCTAGCACTTTAAACAAGTTCATACTGTTAATAGAAATATGCATGCGATTCACCATTCTATAACCAGAAAGACTTCAGTTAGTCACATCCCAAGAATATTGAAGTTAAAGCCACTTACAAACTCTGTTCACATTCTTTTAATAGTAGGGGCCAATGGTAAAGCTAGCTACCGCAAGAGCATGAATTGTATATGCATACCACAGCTGTAGGATGTGGCCAAGAACAAAATCAGCGGATAACAGAGGATAATAGGCTATTTATGGATAAGATATTTTCTTTCTCCAGAAGACATCTCAATTTAGCCTGTTGGGGTCTAACTTAGATCTAATTGTATAGGCACAAGCTGCAACACATCCACAAATACTAGAATCCCATAATTTCTCAGGCACTAATCAAGGTGGGTTCAAGCTGTATGTTGGCATCTCACCCAGAAATATCTAAGCACTGAAACTACTTACTTGGGTAAGAGGTGGCACCCTGGTTAGAATTAAAAGTTTGCAAAGAGAGTTTTGCTCTAGGTTTGTTTCAAGTAAGAGACTTTCCAGACAAAAGTGACAAAAATCAGGGCAGTCTTCAATAAAGCTATGATTCAGCAAGGTACTTTGACATATACTTCATTATGTGTGTTTGTGTAATCCCATAATCTGGAAGAACCACATTCCCTGGTATAAAGAACCTTTCTGCAACTTTTGGGCCACTCTGATATACAGACTTGTCATACACAGACTGATTGCTCTCTAACAAACTTGTGGCTGCAGACAGGCAGGCAAGAGATTCTACAGTACCAGAGGTAATACTGAGTTATTGTTTGGAAGCCAAATTTATTCCCAAGCATAAAGGAAAATCCTAATTATTTTAGCATTCCTTGCATGTTACTTATTGATATTAAGGTACTCCAGCTTTACTAGGCATATCTGTATATTACCTTCATATAATGCTCGGATATACTGGAGAGCATTAATTTGGGAGAGGACTGTTTAGTGATACATTTTCTTTGCTGGGTGATGAAAATGCTTTTGCTTGAAACTTTGGAAGCAGTGCTAAAGTAGTTTAATGCAAATTGCCTTTCACTTCTGCAGATTTGAGTTCAAGAGCCTCTATATCACAGGTGAAATAGAAAAGGTTGTGTCCCTACACCCATCAGTAACAATCTACATAGGAAATCATGTAGCTGCCAATCAAGGAGAGTCTGTAGTCTCTTCTCAGTGAAAGCCTGGGAGTGGAATAGTAGGGAGCATTGTAAATCAGGCCTGCGGTGCATTGGCAAAGCTAGGTGGAAAAGCTCACACAATAGAAATGGGCATAATGCGGGCAGCTGCTAACCAGCCCAATCATTCTCTCTCTTTCATCATGTAAAATTTCCCCTTTCTAAAATAGGAGGATTTTCAATTAGCATTACTTCTTTGAGATGTGGCAGCTGAAGCAGAAGATGCTCTGTTATTATCTTTGTCTGCTTCCATCTGTTCCCAAGATACATATGAAAGCATTTTAAGCAGTTTTTTTTCCAAACTCATTTACCCAATTCAAAGAAATATCAACTTGCAGAAAAATTATTAGAAACAACTTAAATATCAAATTTTGTGTTATCTTATCCAGCTTTCTTTACATTCACTTAGGCTTACAAGGAAACTTATACCACTTAACTGCTAGCATACAATTAGAGTAATAATTAGAATACCAAGGCCAAATATGCATTCATTCCTATATTGTTTCAGCCAGGAGGAACTAGAATAATTTCTTGTCTGTTTTACATCTCTTCCTTCTACCCATACTATGATTAACTAGAAAATTGCAGCCAGTCCTTCTTTCCAAACATCAGACATAGCAGGAAGTGTTAGGGTTGTGGCTGCAGAATAATACAAACAATACCTCATCAAGGGGAGACAGCCAAAGCACAGGAGAGGGCTTTCCGGACAAGAGGTAAAGAAGCTGAAATTCATTTCACTTAAGTCATTCAATGCCAAATGTGACAGGAGGAGAGCAGACAGAAATCTATGAAGCATGGCATGAATTATTCAGGTCTGATGAAGAAGGTGTAGTTAAAAAGATAGAATATTTTAAGGATGGTAATGGTCAGTTAAATGTAACAATTAATACTGCTGAGAAATCAAACTGACCCCAATTAAATTTAAATGTTTTGTGAGTCTGATTTAAAGAGTTAAAGCATTAACAACAACTATGGTTTTCTCACAGAATAACTGCTGAGAACAAGTGCAATCTGAAAATACAAAATGTAATTCACCAAAGCAGTAGTTACGAAATGTCTTTGGACACTAAGTAGTAGACAGTCTGTTGAGCATCAAAACAGGGAACATATCTGTACCAAAATAACAAGTTCATTTCTGAAACAAATGGATGAAAGGTTTTTCCATTTGGCTAATTTTCATCCAAGATGTAAATGGCACAAAAACATTCTTGCTATCTTTACATTTTAATTGACTCTACTTGGATATTTGTTTCACAGGTAACTCCAGTAAACTCAAGTGTAATATCGAGGGCTTGGCTACACTGGAGAGTTGCAGCACTGGTGGTGGGTTTACCGCACTGCAACTTAGTAACTGTCCACACCTGCAAGGCACATCCAGCGCTGCAACTCCCTGGCTGCAGCGCTGGCTGTACACCTGGTCTGCTTGGGGTGTAACGATTGCAGCGCTGGTGATGCAGCGCTGCTCATCAAGTGTGGCCATCAAAAGCCCTGTTATTGGCCTCCAGGGTATTAGGAGGTATCCCAGAATGCCTGCTCACAACAAACCGGAAGAATGGCTGAACTCCGAGCTTCCCCGAGCTGCTTATCTAAAAAACAAACACAGCTGCTGTTTGCTCCAGTGAGCGAGCGGAGGCAGGCAGGGGAATTGCTTTGGAAGGTTCACAGCTGTTTGCTTGAAGACAGAAGTCACACGGCAGAGGGGGAAGGGGGAGTCCGTGTTGAGCAGCTGCTTATGTGGTCTGAAGGCTATTTAGGAGTGCATAATTTGCATTTAGTGAATAAGAGAGGGGTGGGGGAAGGGCTCGAAACTTTTAAATTGATTGCAGGTTGGTGATGTGTATGTTCTAGTCCTTAGAACTTGCAGCAGGGAGCTGACAGATGCAAAAATCCACTCTCTCTCTCTCCCTCACATTCCCCCTCACCCTCCTCTTTTGAAAAGCACATTGCAGCCACTTGAACGCTGGGATAGCTGCCCACAATGCACTACTCCCAACAGTGCTGCAAATGCTGCAAATGTGGCCACACTGCAGCGCTAGTAGCTTTCAGTGCGGCCACACTGCAGCACTTTCCCTACACAGCTGTACGAAGACAGTTGTAACTCCCAGCGCTGTACAACTGTAAGTGTAGCCATACCCCTAGTGTTTCAAATCTAGCAGTGTGGGCTCAACTCTGGAAGGCACTGCCAATGATCCAACTGATGCTGAACACCAACAGATCCCACTGACTTAATCAGACATGAGCTTGCTAAGTATCTTACAGGATTTCGGCACTAAGTGATTTGGAATATAAACTAAGTAAGGAATTGTATTGAATTTGCCCTTTTAAAAATGTAAATACTTCACTGTTCAAATTTCTATGTCCTTGTATGATAAATAAAATGATAAATAATAAAATAAAATAAATAGGAGCTAGGGATGAGACTGTAAAGAGACGGCCATAGAAATAATTGTTGCTGCAGAATATCATGCCATACTTGCCCTTTGACTCGTAATTTGGCCTTTGTTGGATATAATTCTATGGCTCTGTTGAGGGGGGGTGGGTTTGAGACCACACTATAGAAACAGAAACTTGATCTTACATTTAATGGACAACTTTATGTCATGAACCAATAAACATTATGGTACATTCACAAAAAACATAACTCACTGTAAGTCCTAAACCTTAGGGCTAGACTGGCTTTAGCCAGGGAGGATTGATATACCTGAAACTACTGCAGCTTTGAAGTCTTAGAAATTATGCTTGGCTTAAAGTACTCTGTTGGGCTGATTTTATATCAACTTCTCCATCAGAAAAAGAGAAAGATTGTTCTGTGATGTGCTGTGAAGTTTTCCCAAGAGGCCACAACCCATCTCTAAATTTACACGTGTTAACTTAAGCTCATTCAAGTAAAATTTTGAAAGAAGGAACATGCAAGCCACTGTCACCTGGAGAAGAGGTAAAGTGCAAAACAAACACAGCTGCCTAGGCAGGATAGGAAAGCTCAAGGATTACAAGGCTTTGAACGGGTCACGTTCCAAGCATATCTTTAACTAAGCATGCACACACTGAGTTTGTATCCTAACTTGCTTCCTTCCTGAAGTTTTGTTTGAAGGTTAACAGACAAAAATATTAGAGAGAGAGAATGCTTCCTCCCTTAGCTTGACTGTTCTTATGATTTCTCTCAAAGACCTCCTTTACATCCCAGTTGGAGTCAGTTGCAACCACCTTGCAACATAGCTCAGCAGTTCAGTATCCAAGAACCTTACTTAAGGTTCACAATTCCAAGCCTAGGTTGACTAAAGAGATCCCTGCATTTCTATACAAAGTATAACACTCTCAGTGTATCACAGACTACCTCATCCATTCCTGCCATATTTCATAGAGCAGATAGCACCTTGGTCTGTATTAGTGCAGGCTATAGCCTAGCTTGCAGAGGCAGTTCTCCTAGCAACTTTGACTCAGCTGTGAACGCCTTCATGCTGAACTTCCGCAGTGCGAGGCAAAGTGAGACCAGCATTCGCTTACTCAAGACAATCATAGCCAAGGATCTGCTGGTCAGCTCCCACATACCATCAACACAAGGAACTCCAAATCCCTTCTTTGGCCAAGAACTGGCAGCAGGGAATGAGAACTCCAAACCTAACATCAAAATAAACTACTTTCTAAATAGATTATTTTTTAAAAATAGAGTATGGTCGTAAAAGGTTCCAGTATCTGAACACTGACGCCTGATCCTACAAGATGCTGAGTTACCTTAATCTCCAGCAGTAGTAGGAGAATTCACATTGTACCCTGGTTAGAGTCTCTGAATCTGCAAATCCTGCTGAACTCCTAGCACTACAAAGAATATGTCTACGCCTGCAGACTGACGTAGTCGTCAGCATAACCGACCAACTGTACCTGACAGTGCAGTTGTCAGTGTCATTCAAAAGAGTGTTCATCAGGGCTGACGCTAAGGATAATATCACCAAATATCAAAGAGATCTTGGGTGCCAAACACCATCTGATAGCCAAAATGTGCACTGACTACAGCTGCCAGCTGTTATGCCTCCAGGAGACATGCAGATGGATCAACAATAACTGTCTCCAGTTACTAGAGATGAACTCGGGCATCAAAAGAGACACAAGCAATACGGCAGCACCATTTTAATCAAAACCTGATCTTGTCATTAACACATCTATGACCAACAAGGACAACATTCAAGCCCTGACTGCTGTGACACTGGTGGCATTTCCATCATGTCTTTCTACAAACCATCAGCCAAACAGTTCAAGTTTGGTAGCCCACGTAACTTCAAAGGTAACAAAACATAGGTGATCATTGGTGACTTTAACAGTCCAAAGTTAAATGAGGCAACAGCATACCTGATGAAAATGAAGAATTAGTTGAACTGTGGCCACAGGAACACCACTTAATTCATAAACCCATCTTGGGAACGAGCAAAACAGAAAAATGGCCAGATATGGGACATTAGATGGGGAGGTCTCTGAGTTACCACAGAGAATTCTTTCCAAGGTATTTGCCTGCTGGGTCTTGCCCACATGCTCAGGTCTAACTGATCGCCATATTTGGGGTCGGGAAGAAATTTTCCCCTGGGTGAGATTGGCAGAGACCCTGAGGGGGAGGTTCACCTTCCTCTGCAGCCTGGGTTTAAATTAGTGTTAATGGTAAATTCTCTTTAACCTGAAGTCTTTAAATCATGATTTGAGGGCTTCAGTAACTCAGCCAGAGATTACGGATCTATTTTTAAATTGCTTCTAAACAAAAGTTGACAGGACAAAAGTCCATATGTGGATGTGCAGCTATTCCAATGACCCAGATACATGTGACTAATGAAACAAACCATGGAACATCTGTTGGTCTACCGGCTCCTGGAGAAACTGTGCACCATGGAAGATCTCACCAGGGCTACAGATCAGGACATATTATGAAAAACCTATGGTTGTGTTGTGGAAGGACAGAGGAAAACCTAAATCTCTGTGGGAAGTGATGGCAGTCAGAACTTCAAACCAGCAAAGCAAAACATTGTCCTTTAATTATTGCTACTGATTTAAGGAGATTCTCTGACCTTAAAAGACCATATTTTGAATGGAAAACTTTATTTAAAATATATGTAGCATACATGCAAAAAAGAGAAATGTGCATGTCTGAGAAAGACAGACTAGAAGACCTTAATTAGTGGGTAAAGGGAAGACTAAGCAAAAGAGCCAAGAGAGATTTTTCAGGATCATATCAACTTTGTTTTACGATTGTGCTTATTTTTAAGAGCTCTCTGAGCAGGGCTGCATCCACGAATGTTCATAGAGAACTGAAAAACAGTAACCTTGTAGTATGAGAGAACAGAATAATCAATTTAATTCAAGTGAAACTTGCCCGTCAACACACGCACACATGTATGTTCATTCTAAACCAAATAGAAATACAGTGCAATTATTTTCCTCTTACCTGTTTCTCTGTGAGAATGACTCTCCCTAGAAGTTGATCTTCTAGACCTTTCATGGTCACAGTAAAGTCAATAATGGATGTGCGAGCACTAATTTCAGGGGTATATGCTGGATTTGGGAGCTTAGTGGTGATGTAAAGTCTGAAGCCATTCATGACATCCACTTCTTTATCACCAACTTTTACCTTATTGCAAAACACAATGAGATATTATGAAACAGATCAATTGAAAAGCACTGATAGTAAGGGTCACAGTCTTACAACACAGTTCAGAATACACAAGTTAATTTTTTCTGCTACTGCATTTTGAAAAGATATGATTAAAAAGCCAATTCTATATTAAAAATTGTGCAAATATAATATCCATGCAGTGCCTCAATATACTTGTTCAGAAACTTCTCTGATTCTGTAATTTCTTCACAATTATGCATGCAATAATTAATTTACAATACAGCACAATGGGGTTTTAAATAGGATTTTCTTCCAATGCTTATAATCCTGTTTAAGACTAATAGAAGAAGAAAAGTGCAGGGTTTAAATATCTTGGCTATCCACAAATCCAAACATAAGGCTATCATAGCTGTACAGAATTAGCATTATTTTAAAATTTTAATTCAGTCCCCTACAGTTATATTTTCTTCTTTTACCTTATAGGAAGAACCAGTTTTGATGAAGTTTTTCTCCAAAACATTATCCAATGCTGGATCAAGCTCTTCCCGGACATCTTCAATCAGCAGTGGCCTTCCAAGAGAAAGGCTGTCCTCTAAGTGGTTTCTAAAATACTTGTGATTCAGATATGTGATCTAGAAATAAAACATGTAGCAAGTATATTATGCCTCACTTCATTATGAGAGCAGTGGTAAAAGAAAATGTTTTAGTATGTTTACTATGGTTATGTTATTGAAAGAGACACTAGCTAAAGATCAAGATCAAGGAAAAGGGATGTGATTTCAGAATGTTCAATCTTAGTTGAACTACTCTTATTCTCCATGAGGAGCTGGCTGGGAATTTTTCAGCTCCTTTTTCTGTTGAAAACTGCCAATTAACTGACATTGTGAAACAGGGTCAATTCTGACAAATTTCCCAACTTGAAAAACGTTGAGAAAAAAATTGTACATGTCAAAAAACAAAACACTGACATTTTATAAACAAAAAAATTCAATTTTTTTAATAGTTTGAATGACTTTTTATTTAGAAATGCAAGCTAGACTAAAAAAGAAAAACAGGTCAAAATCAAACCTGATCAAAATTATCAAGACAAAACCCTTCAAGTTACCTGAAATGAAAATGAAAAATCTGGTTTTTGGTTTATGAATATATTCACAATTTTGAATAGTCAAGGGTAAAACTTCTTTTAACTTCAGTGGGAGCAGAATTAGGCCAACACTACGCATTTTTGAGAGTCTCATCCCCCCAATTCATAAACTTGTTCCAAAATTTCAAACACTTGATTCATCACCATGGTACTCCAATTTTGCATAGGTTTAATTCCACTAGAGTAAAAGTAGAATACAGCACTGGTGAATCCAATCTTAAATTTAATTTCTTTCTGTATAAAATGTTTTGCATGGTACAAATCATGCATCAGCTTTGCTTTTTAAGCTTAAAACTCAGCTGCTTTTCTTGTCCCAACAAAACAAGACCAATAATAAGGTAAATCATCACAGTCTAGTTTGTTTGCTCTTGCCTAATTTAAATCCAGTAATACTTCATTAATATCACTAGTTATACAATTGTTACCAGTGTATAAGAGATGCAGAACTTTCAGGTACCAGTTACAGATAAACACAAGGCTCACGCTTGGGAGGTGAGCCTTCTAAATATCCACAAACCTACATCCTTAACCATCTTCAAATTCCCCTTAAATTCCTTTGCCACAATGTCTACAGAAAACTCAACCATGAAGTTGACCACTGCCAACATGCTGATCAGTACTGTCTCATTGTTTCCTTGTACTCTCCTATCTGTCTGTATCCATCTGATGTTTCTTGTTTTAGACTTACATTGTAAATTCTTTGGAGTGGGGACCATCATTTTGCATTGTGCTTGTATAACACCTATCACAATGGGGTCCTGGTCCATGACTAGGGCTCCTAGATGCTACACTAATAAAATAATAATGATAATAAAATAAAACAACAATAATGGCTATTATTTATTTCCAGTTCAGCAGAAAGCTATGGAATAGCGTGATGCTGTGTCTGATGACTTTTAGTACATCAGCATAATGCAAGGGGAAGTCTGGTCTCCCACGTTTAAGAAAGATTAATTCAAATTGGAACATGTGCAGAGAAGGGCTACTAGGATGATCAGAGAAATGGAAAACCTATCTTACGAGAGGAGAGACTCAAAAAGCTTGGCTTGTTTAGCCTAATCAAAAGAAGGCTGAGGGGAGATATGAGTGCCCTCTATAAATACATCAGAGGGATAAATAAATACCAGGGTGGGGGAGGAGTTAAGTCCTAATGTTGACATAAGAACTAATGGATATAAACTGGCTATCACCAAATTTAGCCTTGAAATTAGATGAAGGTTTCTGACCATCAGAGGAGTGAAGTTCTGGAACAGCCTTCCAAGGGGAGCAGTGGAGGCAGAAAACCTAATTAGACTCAAGATTGAGCTTGCTAAATTTATGGTTGGGGATGGTCTGAAGAGACTCCCTACTATGGAATGTAGCCAGTCTGCAACTGCTAACAGCAAATATTTCCAAGGGCTAGTGATGGGACACTAGATGGGGAGGGCTCTGAGTTACTACAGAGAATCTGTTCCCATGTGTCTTGCTGGTGGGTCTTGCCCACATGCTCAGAGTCTAACTAACTGCCATATTTGGGACTGGGAGCAAATTTTCCCCTAAATCAGATTGGCAGAGACTCTGAGGGCTTTTTGCCTTCCTCTGCAGCATAGAGCATGGGTCACTTGCTGGTTTAAATTAGGGTAAAGAGTGGATTCTCTAAGTGTTTGAATCATGATTTGAGGACTTCAGTAACTCAGCCAGAGGTTAGGGGTCTATTACAGAAGTAGGTGGGCAAGTTTCTGTGGCCCACAATGTGCCTGCAGTTAGACCAGATGATCATGATGGTCCCTTCTGGTCTATGAGTTTATAAGAAAACAAACTACGGTATACACATTTTCATTTTCCTAGGGTTAATGGCATCCAACATTTTCCTTGCAGAATTTATCAGGTCTTCCATCTGCACACTAACAGTCACCTTCTTCACTGAATTATGCTCCAAGCAAGCCCACTGAAACCAACAGGTTTGCCTGGTTACAAAGTAACAAAAGGGAGAATTTGCTCTAGTGCTAAATGCTAAATCTACCTAGAGTGTACACTGACTGCATGCAACAAGATGTTAGCAAGAGATGTTCAGAGTAACAAGAAGGGTTTCTTCTGATATGCCAGCAACAAGAAGAAAGTCAAGGAAAGTGTGGGCCCCTTACTGAATGAGGGAGGCAACCTAGTGACAGAGGATGTGGAAAAAGCTAATGTACTCAATGCTTTTTTTGCCTCTGTCTTCATGAACAAGGTCAGCTCCCAGACTACTGCACTGGACAGCACAGTATGGGGAGGAGGTGACCAGGCCTCTGTGGAGAAAGAAGTGGTTCGGGACTATTCGGAAAAGCTGGATGAGCATAAATCCATGGGGCCGGATGCACTGCATCCGAGGCTGCTAAAGGAGTTGGTGGATGTGATTGCAGAGCTATTGGCCATTAACTTAGAAAAATCATGGTGATTGGGGGAGGTCCCAGATGACTGGAAAAGGACTAATGTAGTGCCTATCTTTCAAAAAGGGAAGGAGGAGGATCCGGGGAACTATAGACCAGTCAGCCTCACCTCAGTCCCTGGAAAAATCATGGAGCAGGTCCTCAAGGAATCAATTCTGAAGCACTTAGAGGAGAGGAAAGTGATGAGGAACAGTCAGCATGGATTCATCAAGGGCAAATCATGCCTGACTAACCTAATTGCCTTCTGTGATGAGATAACTAGTTCTGTGGATGAGGGGAAAGCAGTGGACGTGTAATTCCGTGACTATAGCAAAGCTTTTGATAGGTCTCCCATAGTATTCTTGCCGGCAAGTTAAAGAAGTATGGGCTGGATGAATAGACTACAAGGTGGGAAGAAAGCTGGCTAGATTATCAGGCTCAACGGGTAGTGACCAATGGCTCCATGTCTAGTTGGCAGCCGGTATCAAGCAGAGTGCCCCAAGGGTCGGTCGTGGGGCCAGTTTTGTTCAATATCTTCATTAATGATCTGGAGGATGGTGTGGACTGCACTTTCAGCAAGTTTGCAGATGACAGTAAACTGGGAGGAATGGTAGATACACTGGAGGGTTGGGATAGGATACAGATGGACCTAGACAAATTAGAGGATTGGGCCAAAAGAAACCTGATGAGGTTCAACAAGGACAAGTGTAGAGTCCTGCACTTAGGATGGAAAGTATCAGAGGGATACCCGTGTTAGTCTGGATCTGTAAAATCAGCAAAGAATCCTGTGGCACCTTATAGACTAACAGAGGTTTTGGAGCATGAGCTTTTGTGGGTGAATACCCACTTCGTCAGATGCATGTAGTGGAAATTTCCAGGGGCAGGAATATATATGCAAGCAAGCTAGAGATAACGAGGTTAGTTCAATCAGGGAGGATGAGGCCCTGTTCTAGTAGTTGAGGTGTGAAAACCAAGAGAGGAGAAACTGGTTTTGTAGTTGGCTAGCCATTCACAGTCTTTGTTTAATCCTGAGCTGATGGTGTCAAATTTGCAGATGAACTGAAGCTCAGCAGTTTCTCTTTGAAGTCTGGTCCTGAAGTTTTTTTGCTGCAGGATGGCCACCTTAAGGTCTGCTATAGTGTGGCCAGGGAGGTTGAAGTGTTCTCCTACAGGTTTTTGTATATTGCCATTCCTGATATCTGATTTGCGTCCATTTATCCTTTTCCGTAGAGACTGTCCAATTGGCCGAGGTACATAGCAGAGGGGCATTGCTGGCATATGATGGCATATATTACATTGGTGGATGTTCAGGTAAATGAACCGGCGATGGTGTGGCTGATCTGGTTAGGTTCTGTGATGGTGTCGCTGGTGTAGCTATGTGGGCAGAGTTGGCATCGAGGTTTGTTGCATGGATTGGTTCCTGAGCTAGAGTTACTATGGTGCGGTGTGCAGTTACTGGTGAGGATATGTTTCAGGTTGGCAGGATGTCTGTGGGCGAGGACTAGCCTGCCACCCAAGGCCTGTGAAAGAGTGGGATCATTGTCCAGGATGGATTGTAGATCCCTGATGATGCGTTGGAGGGGTTTTAGCTGGGGACTGTATGTGATGGCCAGTGGAGTCCTATTGGTCTCTTTCTTGGCTTTGTCTTGCAGTAGGAGGCTTCTGGGTACATGTCTGGCTCTGTTGAGCTGTTTCCTTATTTCCTCGTGCGGGTATTGTAGTTTTGAGAATGCTTGGTGGAGATTTTGTAGGTGTTGGTCTCTGTCTGAGGGGTTAGAGCAGATGCGGTTGTACCTCAGTGCGTTGCTGTAGACAATGGATTGTGTGATGTGCCCGGGATGGAAGCTGGAGGCATGAAGGTAGGCATAGCGGTCAGTAGGTTTTCAGTATAGAGTGGTGTTAATGTGACTATCACTTATTTGCACCAGGGTGTCTAGGAAGTGGACCTCCCATGTAGATTGGTCCAGGCTGAGGCTGATGGTGGGGTGGAAACTGTTGAATTTGTGGTGGAATTTTTCCAGAGTCTCCTTCCCATCGGTCCAGATGATGAAGATGTCATCAATGTAGCGTACGTAGAAAAGGGGCGTGAGTGGACGAGAGCTGAGGAAGCGTTGTTCCAGGTTGGTCATAAAAATATTGGCATATTGTGGGGCCATGCGGGTGCCCATAGCGGTGTCACTGATCTGGAGATATATATTGTCATCAAATTTGAAATAGTTGTGTGTGAGGATGAAGGCACAGAGCTCAGCAGCCAGTTGTGCTGTGGCACCATCAGGGATACTTTCCTGACAGCTTGTATTCCATCTGTGTGTGGGATGTTTGTGTAGAGAGCTTCTACGTCAATGGTGGCTAGGATGGTGTTTTCTGGAAGGTCACCAATGCATTGTAGATTCCTCAGGAAATCAGTGGTGTCACGGAGATAGCTGGGAGTGCTGGTGGCATAGAGTCTGAGGAGAGAGTCCACATATCCAGACAGTCCTTCAGTGCGAGTGCCAATGCCCGAGATGATGAGGCGTCCAGGATTTCTGGGTTTGTGGATCTTGGGTAGTAGACAGAATAACCCTGGTTGGGGCTCTGAGGGTATGTTCATTTGTTCCGGTGTTAGTGTAGGGAGTGTCATGAGTAGATGGTGCAGTGTCTTAGTGTATTCCTCAGTGGGATCTGAGGGAAGTGGTCTGTAGAATTTGATATTGGAGAGTTGTCTGGCGGCCTCCTTTTGGTAGTCAGACCTGTTCATGATGACAACAGCACCTCCTTTATCAGCCTCTTTGATGATAATGTCAGGGTGGCTTCTGAGGCTGTGGATGGCATGGCGTTCTGCATGACTTAAGTTATAAGGCAAGCGATGTTGTTTTTCCACAATTTCTGCCCGTGCACGTCAGCGGAAGCATTCAATGTATAGGTCCAGATTGTGATTTTGACCCACAGGAGGAGTCCCTGTGGAGTTCTTCTTCTTGTGCTGTTGGTGGGAGGGTATCTGTGTATCAGTGCGCTGTTCAGCGTTGTCCTGAAAGTATTCTTTGAGTCAGAGACAGCGAAAGTAGGCTTCCGGATCGCCGCAGAACTGTATCATGTTGGTGGGGGTGGCAGGGCAGAAAGAGAGTCTCCGAGATAGGACAGACTTTTCTTCTGGGCTGAGTGTGTAGTTGGCTAGATTGATGATATTGCTGGGTGGGTTAGGGGTACCACGGTTGTGGCCCCATGTGGCAGGTAGGAGCTTAGACAGCTTACAGTCCTTTTTCCTTTGTAGAGAGGTGAAGTGCCAACTCTGCTCACACATCTACAACAGCGACACCATCACAGGACCTAACCTGATCAGCCACACAGTCACCAGTTCATTCACCTGAACGTCCACCAATGTAATATACGCCATCATATGCCAGCAATGCCCCTCTGCTATGTACCTCGGCCAAACTGGACAGTCTCTACTGAAAAGGATAAATGGACACAAATCAGATATCAGGAATGGCAATATACAAAAACCTGTAGGAGAACACTTCAACCTCCCTGGCCACACTATAGCAGACCTTAAGGTGGCCATCCTGCAGCAAAAAAACTTCAGGACCAGACTTCAAAGAGAAACTGCTGAGCTTCAGTTCATCTGCAAATTTGACACCATCAGCTCAGGATTAAACAAAGACTGTGAATGGCTAGCCAACTACAAAACCAGTTTCTCCTCTCTTGGTTTTCACACCTCAACTACTAGAACAGGGCCTCATCCTCCCTGATTGAACTAACCTCGTTATCTCTAGCTTGCTTGCATATATATTCCTGCCCCTGGAAATTTCCACTACATGCATCTGACGAAGTGGGTATTCACCCACGAAAGCTCATGCTCCAAAACCTCTGTTAGTCTATAAGGTGCCACAGGATTCTTTGCTGCTTAGGATGGAAGAATCCCATGCACTGCTACAGACTAGGGACCGAGTGGCTAGGCAGCAGTTCTGCAGAAAAGGACCTAGTGGTTACAGCGGACAAGAAGCTGGATATGAGTTGACAGTGTGCCCTTGTTGCCAAGCAGGGGCATTGCCAGTAGATCGAGGGATGTGACCATTCCCCTCTATTCGACATTGGTGAGGCCTCATGTGAAGTACTGTGTCTAGTTTTGGGCCCCACGCTACAAGGAGGATGTGAAGAAATTGGAAAGAGTCCAGCGGAGAGCAACAAAAATTATTAGGAGGCTGGAACACATGACTTCTGAGGAGAGGCTGAGCGAACTGGGATTGTTTAGTCTCCAGAAGAGAAGAATGAGGGGGGATTTGATAGCTGCTTTCAACTACCTGAAAGCGGGTTCCAAAGAGGATGAATCTAGACTGTTCTCAGTGGTACCAGATGACAGAACAAGGAGTAATGTCTCAAGTTGCAGTGGGGCAGGTTTAGGTTGGATATTAGGAAACACTTTTTCACTAGGAGGGTAGTGAAGCATTGCAATGGGTTACCTAGGGAGGTTACGGAATCTCCTCCCTTTAGAGGTTTTTAAGGTCAGGCTTGACAAAGTCCTGGCTGGTATGATTTAGTTGGGAATTGGTCCAGCTTTGAGCAGGGGGTTGGACTAGATGACCTCCTGAGGTCCCTTCCAACCCTGATATTCTATGATTCTGTGATTCTATGAAATGTAGGTAGTATATAAACTTTATAATTGCTAGCTACAACCTGAACCCCCCAATTAGCCAAGCATTTCGGCAGCTATGTAAGAGCTACTAGAGGTTATAAAAATATCTGCATTCAAATTACCTGAAGTTCATTCTTGGTTTCCTTATTTTTAATCCAAATTTTGCCCTGAGTCTGTGGATCAATTAACAAAGGATAACGAGCTGCTTTCGTGGCAATAATTCCATTCTGTATGGATAGGTCATCGTTTGGCAATCCTTGGAGGTTCCACTCACTGATGGTCGGAGCATCAATCAACATCTCTGTAAGGTTTAGGTTGTTGCCAAATGGGATTTTCCGGGTTTTCATTTCCTTTTGCCAATCATTTAACAACAGATTGCGGAACTCTTGGTTAAAAGGACCAGAATACGATAGAAAAGCTGTAGCCAGCAATACATCTCCTAAAAAAAAAAAAAAAAAAAAGCAAGCACGAGATACTGAAACACTGTGACAGCTTTGTTAGGGTAATACATGCGCTTGCAGGAAACAAACAAGAGAGACGGCCAAAGCTTCCAATGGGAGCTACAGTAGAATTTATAGTGTAAGGGCAGATTTATTTGCTTGACTATGCTGTGTGCAAAATATCACTGAAAATGTTTTTTTTTCCTAATTCTAACCTCATGATTTTATTGAGACTTTGGGACCATTTAAAAAATCTAGCTTTTCAAAAGTGTTCTGAAAATTTCCAGTGTATCTGTTGTCTGGCTATAACAAAAGAAGGACAGGAGACATTTAATTAGGCCGCAACTTAATTATTAGATGTCTGGGACTACCTGGCAGATAAAAGTGAACAGTACAGGTAACCCCATGTTTATTCCACAATTACCTGAGGGGCTTCCACCAGCTCCCCCTATTTTTCCATCCAAGTCTCTCCAGTAAATCCATTGCCGGGATCTTACCATCCACCCACTTCGTAGGAGGGTCAAGGTGGGCTATATGAATGGGGGGTTGGCTCCATGCCATACCAATCATAGAAGTCTCCAACTGTCCCCCATTCATTCCTTTAACAAACACCTCTTTTTAAGTCTTTTTCCAAGCCATTTATCTGGTCACTGTATACCTTCCCTATGGAGTACCTGCACTGGTCATCCGCCACAAGGAGGCAGCAGCAATTAGTTTGGCTGCCTCCAAGACTGTTCCGTGTAAAACAGAGCTTCCGGCACAGAGCTGCCCCTTTTAAACCCTGCATTCCTAGAGGGTGAGTCAGCAACCACATGTACCTTTTGCAACAGTTTTCATCTCCACACCCTCCCTGCCCCCAGCCCTAAAGCACTGGTCCCTTCATTCAGCCAGCCAGCCAAATACTCCCCACACTTAAAGGTACAGGGGGGTCACTCTCTTGTCTTGCTTCTCGTAGTCATTAACCTTTAGCCTCAGTGTGGGGGAAGGTCTGGTGCTGTCAGCTTTGGGAGTTTTCCCCTCTCCCTGCTCTGCAGTGAAACACTGAAAAGCCAGGGTGCAGGAGAAATAGGCCAGGCAGGAGGCAGCAACAGCACAGTGTCTATTGTTGGCAGGAGGCTGGAAGAGCAGAGTTTTTCTCCTAGTCACATCCTTGCTCAGTGCAGAAAGCCCAACCTAGCCCGAGAAAACAGGGAGTGTGTGCACAAAATACTGCATCCCCGGGTACATCTACACTGCACACTCACTCACTAAAACGTGTAGAGTGCACATATTGCACACACACCCTACCACAGGTATAAATAATAGCACAGATGTTGAAGCACTGCTTAGGTGAGCAAAGACATGCCAGAACTTATGGTATATATATTACATGGGGTCTCTGCATGCCCAAGCAGTGTCTCTCCCATCTAACTGCTATTTTTAGCAGTGTTCATCTCACTGCCTCCCTGCTGCCAGAGCATTTCCCCACCACAGCGGAAGGCTCCAAAAGTGGGTGCTGCCTATCATTTCCACATTGCCTCCCGCTGCCAGAGCCTGACATCGATGCATATAGCTACACAACACAGTGTGGAAGCAGCTGGTTTTTCACTTTGGCACGTAGTTACCGACACCCCACATGCCAGAGCTGTAACAGTGTAGACATAGCTTCAGTGTCTCTTTCAATAATGGGAGTGAAAGCAGAAAATACCCTTATGTTTTGATATATTCCAGGCACCCATGTTTTGATTCAACAAAAGGAACATGTTCAATTGTATCCATGATTTTTCTAATTCCACAGCAGTTATCTACATGGCATGCTAATATAATCATTAAGATCTGTGATCTCTGTTGGACAGGATCTAAACTGTTCAACCCACATTTTTACAGTGGATAAATACATTTATTTTCCAGCTCAAGAAGCAGGGGCTTGGGTATTTGGAGCATAAGGGCTTGAGTTCATTCCCATAAATTTCCCAGTGGCCCTGGCGCACATCATGGCCACTGTTACATTCTATGTGGCCATGGATGTTACGTGTTATCAGAAGAAAAATTTAATGCCTATGAAACTGGTATTTTTAAAGGTGGTTTATATCTCCTTGCATTATTTGGATGGTATCGTAGACTCAGAGCTTTGATAGACACTGAAGACCAAATCTAGTCCAAATGCCCAGCAAGAATAACAAAACAGTTAACTATAAAGTAGTTAAAAGTTATTTCCACCCAGCAGTGTAAACTATAGAAATCAAGAAAATAAAAAAGTGAGTTCAACCTTCACACAATATAGTATCAGTCCCCAAGTACCAGTCCCCCACCATCAGGATTCCACCAACCACCACACTAATATCCTCCAACACTATCATGTTAGTTTACAACCAAGACTAGAAGGCTAATGACTCTTTTTAAATCAAAAGTTTAGATTCTGACTAATTATAGCAACAGTATTAGTAGATGAAATTTTTTTTAATGATTATCATTGTGTAGAGAGAAACTGATGAGAAATAGTATAAATATATAGAAGCAAAGTGGTCAACTTTCAAAGTCGTTTATTCCTTATAACTTTTACAGTATAGAAAAATCTATTTTTAAATCTCAAAAACCACAAATTTACCAGCAGGATCTGAAAAGGTTACTTACTGTAAATATACTTATAACTCAAAATATTCATTGGAAAATTGTCCAAAAAGTTATTCTATCCTTGAAGAATAAGTAGTCTAAGTGTGGGGAGGATACACTCTATTATTCATACAGAGCAATTAATCTCTATTTCAGGCACAAATCTTAACATCTTTAGCTATACAAACTATGCTGCTTCTGTAATAGTCATCATTCACATGTCACCCTCTACTAGCTGCGGTCCACAGGTTATACTTCCTAATATTACTATACAAGCATGAAAGCATCATGAGTTACCACTAGTTTTATATGCTGTACAAACCATTTTTTACCTTACTATGTGCATCTTGCTTTTATGTAGTGTTTCTCAGTCAAGGGACGAGTTCACAGTAAGTCTGTATAATGAAAAATTATTCTTACCCACAAGCCTCTTAGTTTGTGCAGCAAACTCTTTACTCTGTTCAGTCCATCTCTCTTTTTCACCTGCTAGACCATTTATAAGACTGGAGGCTGTTTGCATCTTATGTCTGCAACGTTCTGCATCGTCAAGCAAGGTCTACAGACCACACAAGAAAACACTTATTGGAAGTGGAAGGAAAAACCTAATTTTAATTAAACCCTTAATGGCATAATGACTCACAAATAGTACTTTAATATTTACTGCATTATCATATACCAAGTGTCATAGTTAGGGCTGCATGTCTGTCACGGAGGTCACAGAAGTCATGGATTCTGTGACTTTCCGTGACCTCTGTGACTTCTGCGGCAGCTGGTACTGGTCACCTGGGCAGCCCCTGGGCCAGCAACAGCAGTTTGGATGTGTGGATGTGTGACTCTGGGCTGGGGCAGGTGGTTGGGGTGTGGGGTGGAGCTTACCTGGGGTTGGCCTCCCTGGCTCCCACCAGCATGTCCCTGGCAGCTCAGAGGCAGAGGGGCCAGGGGGTTCCACACATTGCCTGTGCCTGCAGGCTCCACCCATGACGTTCCCATTAGCTGCGGTTCCTGGACAATGGGAGCTGTGGAGCCAGCACTTCTGGCGGGAGCAGCGCAGAGAGCCCCCCTGACCACTCCTCCCCCTAGGGGCTGCAGGGACACACGGAGCTGAGTAGGGAGCCTGCAAGCCCTGCCAACCTTCCCCACACCCAGCAGCAGCAGGGGGCCCGGGCCATGCACTGCCCCTCGCCCCCCTCCCCAGCCCCAGCAAAAATCCTGGGCCGCATGCCGTCACCCGCCTCCCCCCCTCCCAGCACCAGCGGGGGGCCTGGGCCACCCCCCCCAGCACCCGCGGCATCCCCAGACCGACCCTCACAGAGCATCCGTGGCCTCCCGGTCCAAGTTTTAGTTAGGGGTATATAGTAAAAATCATGGACAGGTCACGCGCTGTGAATTTTTGTTTATTGCCCATGACCTGTCCATTACTTCTACTAAAAATACCCATGACTAAAACGTGGCCTATGGGGGAGGGATAGCTCAGTCGTTTGAGCATTGGCCTGCGAAACCCAGGGTTGTGAGTTCAATCCTTGAGGGGGCCACTTAGGGATGTGGGGCAAAAATTGGTCCTGCTAGTGAAGGCAGGGGATTGGACTTGATGACCTTTCAAGGTCCCTTCCAGTTCTAGGAAATTGGTATATCTCCTAGTAGCCTTAGTCATAGCACGTAAAACTGAAATGCTCCATCACTATGCATTAACTTCAAAGAATGGATGCATATTTGGACTTGCTCCACACAATTGTACATAAGGGGCCAGGGGCACAAGAGGACCCAACCTTTGCCATAAATGCTGCCGCCCAACAACACAGTCAGAACTCTGGGCAGAGGCTACATCATGCTGCCTAGCCCTGCCCAAGGCTCAGACCCCCAGAGACACATCTCACAGGAGGCCACAGAGAACACACACTCACCCCAGTGGCTCCTGGTCCCTTCCCCTAGTGGACAACTCTATGGCACAGGTGCTGTGTGCAGGATCATGCACTTTGGGTCCCACCTGTGGCTGCCCCAACCCAGGATGGAGCTACTGAGTCAAGCTGGATGGTTGAGCTTTCTCTGCAGCTATGAGGGCAGCCGAATCTGCAGCGCAGAGCAGCTGGAGCAATACAGACCACAGATCCATCATGGGAACCCCAGGGCTGGAACAGGTGGGAGGAGTCCAGGGCTGAGGAGGACTTGAAGAGATGGTGCCTAGAAGAGGAAGATCCCATACCACTGTGCAGTGCAGGGAGCTTCCATCTGTGCTCCTGGGGATGGGAATGCCTCCTATATGTCATTGTGCCTGGCATAGGAGGGACCAAAGGGGACCTAGCTACTGCCCCTGAGACACTGTCACAAAATCTATCTCTGGATGAAAATTTCAGGCAGTTCTGATAACCCTAGGGAGACTCTCATATGTAATTCCCCCTCCCCTGCATCATGTGCTTAGAGTGACCAGAAAGCAAGTGTGAAAAATCAGGATGGGGGTGGGGGGTAATAGGAACCTATATAAGAAAAAGACCTAAAAATCGGGACTGTCCCTATAAAATTGGAACATCTGGTCACACTACATGTGCTTGACCCTAAACACCCAAACCAGCACCCTCTGGCCTTTCATTAGGAAAACTCTGGTTGTGCCCCTTCAGAGTAGCCTTTGAATTTTGTTTTAATTTTTTTACTGTATGCATGTATGTTAAGTGCTGGTGAAAGGTGGGTGGCATCTGCCAGCCTGGGAGCTTAAAGTCCACAATTTCAAATGTCTGTGCACAGAAATATTCACATATGCGTGTAACAAATGCAGTGTTCAATGCATGAAGCTGTGTGCTACATACACAGTGGGTTTTAATGAGGCAGAAAAGTGGGCCAGGAAAGTATATGAGAAAGCAAAAAAACAAACAAAAAAAAATGGATGTCCCCCAAAAATTCAAATTTTGTTCCCTAAATTCTCCATTTCAAAGGACAATAGTGAGTTTGAGGAGATGCACTGTATTTTGTGGTGTATAAATAATACCAATGACTAAAACAGTCAAGGAGTATCTTAATGTAAAGAATACTGCACCTGTTTTTCCCTCATTGCTTTTTCATACTCTGCCTGTACAAAATCTAATTCAGCTTGCTTATCATCCAGCTCTGCTTGGGCTTTCTGCAGATCTAGCATGGCAGTGGCAAGGCGATTCTCCTGGACTGCCAAATTAGCCTACGAAATATACATATGCAAAGCAAATCATACACAGAATGTTTCAAAGCATTTGGTATAAAGCACATCTCAATTAAAGCTTCATAGCATTATATTTAAAATCTAAACTGCTCTGTATAATTGAGCTATCACTCAGAATCCTTTCAATTTCAATTGTCTGACAGACTGAATTCTGCTACAATTCTCAACTGCAATTCTGTGGTAAAACACTTCACAGGAGGGGATAAAGCATTTCACTCAGATGACCCTCCACATTTTCTCAGACTACATGTGTACAGAGAACACATTTCTGAATTCAAATATAAACATCACAGACCTATAGCTATTCCATGCTCAGATCATGTCCTTCTAATTCCTTCTTACTGAGTATCAATCTGTTCTTTGAAAGACCTCAAAGTATAAAGGAGATAATCAACCATCTCTACTAAAAGCCAGTACTACAGGTCATGTATTGCCCTGATTTATGACACAAATCCCATGCCTATATTAAGAGTTTTGTGAATGTAGATAAAGGGTCGTAGGTAGGCCAGGTCCTTGGCTTTATGGTTTGCCCTGCTCCGTCAGCAGAAAGCAACTGGAAAATGGCCATATATGGGGTAGCTGGGGATTCCTTTGACATAGAGAGTTATGAAGCTAGCAGAGACAGCTCCACACCATTCACTCCTGGGCCACCTCAATATAAGAGCAGCATTGAGATAAGACAGCAATGCCTTGCACTCCTGCAACAGTCAACTGGAATCATGGTTCCTAGGAGGCCACTCCTGCTGGTGTTGGTAAAATTAGCTCTCAAGCTGCTCCAACTTATACTGGTGTCCAAACCAGCTCTAAGGAAATGTCCCCAACATTGGTATCATATTTTACGAAATTCCAGATTTTACTAATTCTGGAGGCATTTGGTTAATTATAATTTACTCTGTTTTGCATGAAGTTTGTGTTTGCACCTACAAGTCTCATTGTTAGATAAATAAATACTTCAACTGTGAGCAAATCCAGCTGTGTTTATGAAAAGGCAGATGTTACTTTCAAACATTTATCTCTCAGTATATCTATCTGATAACAGAAATGGCATGGGCAAATGCCCAGAAAGCACTTCAACTCTGTGGAAATGGCAGTTTGAAGTTTCATATTTATTGTGTAAGTGATTTTCAGAACTAATATGCTTAGTTTATAAACAAAAAAGGAATACATATTTATAACTGCCTGCCCTGTAAACTGCTCCTTGAAGCTGTAAGTAACTGGGTTCTTTCCCTCTGCTGACTCATTACCAGTCATAAAGGTTCTGCAGGCCTAGTTATTCCCTCAGTGCTACCTGTATAGCTCCTTCATTAGTCACTCTATGGATACACAAGAAATGGATGCAACAGAATCCAGTTCCCTATGCCATACCCGTTTCAGTTCTGCAGTGCTTACAGGCATCAAATGTGGTCAGAATAACTTTTTTCCACCCAAGTGAACAGACATGGCTAAATATACACAGAGAGCAGATTCTGTGAATAAGATAGAGCTGTTCTACTTTATTAAAAAAGCATTTAGAAAAAGAGAGCCCATAAGCCCCAGTTCAACAAAGCATTCAAGCACATGCTTAAAAACTTTACTAAATCAGGATGGACTTAACGCATATGTTTATTGTTTAAAAATCCACAACTTCCTGGGTAAGCCCTCTTGTGGAATTTTTGATTTTGTGGTGGTGAGTTCCCTTAGACACATGCTGGAGTTAGTAGTTTGTCTGCCCACTGGACCAAATCCCAAAGTGTTATTTAGGAAAACCTCCCACTGGCTTACCAATACAGACTTACCTTTAAGGGTAATACTTCTTTGTTGATAGAAAAAAATGCAGCCATGGCCTTGGTCCATGAGCAGAGGCCAGACACATTCCCACACACTCGCTTTGCCGTCTCAATGTTATAGTCTACCATTTCAAAATAAGGATTCAAAAGCTCCACAACTTCTTCATTGATTGTATCTTTTGGGAATTGCTGGAGACATCATGGAGAGAACAATTTAGCCACACTATATTACCACACATCAGTCAGTTTCTCCAAAGGTGTTTTAAAAAACTCACCGACAATTTATTTGGCATATCCTAATTTGTGAATGGCCTGTGATTTAAGCAAGTAGATAACATAACTACCCTCCAATGCTTTAGCAAGTTATCTGCAATGAGCCCAATCCTACCATCCTTACTTAGGCAAAACTCAGATGGGAAAACAACAGACATTTCCTTTGAGTGAAAACTGTACGATTATGCCCAGTTTTTGTTTCTTCACAATACAATGGGTTGAAAACCTCTAACTTTTCAAGTAAAATATATAACATATACTTCTTACAACATTTGCTCTGCTGCTGCCATTAGATAATCCATTTTTCTCTTCTATGTTTTTAAAGTACCTGCAGGTTCTGTAAGAAGTTTCCTGCTGTCATCAATTTCAGTGATTCCTGCCACGATGGGATGGTGCAGCTTTTCTCCTGGTCCACTTTCACACTGTTCACTTTTCTCTGGAACAGCAGGAGCACGCAATCCATAATACGCATGATAAGATGAGGAGGTCGGCCCAGTGTGCGGACAGTGGCAATGTCTGCAGGTTTGATTGTCTATGAAATCGAGAGGAAGGAAAGGGATTATCACTGTTGTTGCTGTAAATCATGTTGTCTATTTCAAAGACACTCATATAAAAAAATGATGGACACTCACATTGAATCCATCCTACAGGCATAGGATCTGTTTGGAAAAATTAATCCAACCTACGTATCCATAGCAAGTTTTTAATTGTTAAATCATGCTCAAGCAGAATAAAACTAGAAAGGTCCAGTCCTGAAAGGTTTTAACTGCTGCCTCTTGTAAGCTACTAAGTAATTTCTGCTCAGCAGCACCAGGTAGGCACTCAGCAATTTACACAAGTAAGCCTGTTCTGAGGTATGAAAAAGGAGAAAAAGCTCATTCAATAACTTAAGTTTAGTTACATGATGTAATGCTCTTGTTTGCACATTTTACAAGCAATTATCAGTGTAATAGAAAGGACAAAGGGATCGTAATTTGTGCTAAAGAATTTTACATTTTTAAAAATTATTTATGTAAGACCACAATGTATCTTCTCCACTTAATAATAGTCTTGTCATTTAAAACTAACAAGTCTTGAAGTTATGACGAATGGGCAGATTGACCAATTAAAGGTCACTTAACAGCTAAGAAACTGGAAATGAATCAAGTATTGCAGTACACATTTCTCCGTGCTGTTAGCAAAATTCCATGAAATTCTTAGTAAATAATTTAAAATTTTCAAGTCCTTGTAGACCATAATATGCCAGGTTATTATAATGAGAAAACCAATATATGCAACAATCACAACTGAAAAGGAGTGTTCTCTGACTCAAAGGAAATTGTGGTCTGAAATAATGTTAAAATAATTTTACATACATATTTATTCATAAGCTTGTTAGCTCCTGCTTGTGTGTCTTTTTCCTGTTGAAGTTGTCATGTGAGCAGTTATAGCACAGATGAAGCCAACTTAGTTCTTTCTCAGACTGAGAAAACAATGATATCCTCATGGGAAACTGTCATCTGTATTTTACAGAGTATAAATGTCTATGTGATGTATTTGACACCTTTACCCAGAGTGAAATTTTACATGCATTATTTAAATTTTATATCTCAGATGATATTGGAATTTATTTTACAAAGATTATATTGTCAGTTAGTATTAGTAAAACCAGGATAGCTGCATTAAAAAAATAGCTGTCAAAGAACTAACTTGCTTCGGAGATTTATTTTTGGTCAATCGCAGATTAAAACAAGGAACAGGGTAGAAGACAAATAAACTGCAGGTAACTGAATTACTGTGCATTAATTCCACTGAGGCCTTCTGATGATACCATAAACTTTGATGGGGTAGTTTGAGCAGTTTATGCTCAACTCCTGCAAAGAATCCTAGCACCATAATTCTGTTTTGTTTTACATGGTACTGTACCTAATAGCTGGATCTTAGTTACAGATCCATGACTTGTACATGCTATCACAGCATTCCAACTGTCTCAGTCACATGCTACATTGCTGTCTTCATCTTCATTAGGCAAGGGAGCTAATGTGGATCAAATATGTAAATATTCAAAACCTTCACATATTAGAACGGAAACCAAACCATTAGAAAGTTCCTGAGTATTTCATTACAGCTTCCTTGGCGCACAGATCTTCTTGAAGAAGTAGTCAAGATAACTTGGAGCCCCATCCCCCTTTACAGAGTTTTTTATTGGAAGGATTTTCTTAAGGGGTATCCCACTTATTTATATCGTTGAGTGTGACCAGAGGCCTATTATTTCACTCTGGTGCAGAATGATTGCAACCCCAAGTCTTATGATCAGTTCTGCTTTAAAAGGGCACCTTGGAGTTTACATCTCAAAATGCATTAAAGTGTTCCGACATCTTAGTGTGCACAAAAGCCTCTTCTCTTGTGTGAAGAATAGAGAAGGCTTCTCAAATCACCTTTTCATGAAAAATCAGTCCTGGCAGGCCAATATCATCTTCCGCCTCCTCCCTAAAAGAGCAGGTAAGAGGAAGGAGGGGTGTATTTACAGGAATAATGTACCTGAGTGAGAAAGGCATTTGGGGGGAAGGCTGCTCAACAGTTAAGGAAAGCATCTGAAAGTCTGAATACTTCTCTGACATGAGCCTGCAAACCTAGAGGTTTTCCCATCACTAGTCCATACCTCCCACTCATTGCGTTGCTCTTCAAAGACTCTCATTTCCCACTCCAACAGCTCTCCACTATTAGATTAACAGGTTTCAACAATGGGAACTGAAGTTATTCTCCATTAAAAGTTCTTTGCTGAGTTATTATTTATCACTTTACATACTAGGGTAAATGCACACTGAATTATACAGTGCAAGATCTAAAATAGTGATTCTCGGACTGAGGCTCGGGAGCCACAAGTGGCTCTTTAATGTGTCTCCTGCGGCTTCTTGCAGCACATATATGAAAACATTGTGTGATTTAATTATTAACCGATCTAAGTTATTAACCAATCAGGATGCTTTTACTGCGTTATCAACTAATTGTAGAATATGTGGTCAGTCATTTTGCTGTGACAAAAATAGTGAATTAATTCACATTATTGTGGCTCTTTTGGGTAATGTTGATCGCTATTTTGGCTCCTGAACCACTGAGGTCTGAGTATCACTGATCTAAACTAAACTAAAATGGGACTTTCACTCCCAGTGATGCACAATGTAAAGTCATGGGCAGAAAAAGACATTGCCACTAACAAGAACATACAGCACGAACTACTCCGTTACAGCGTAAACACTTCACAGCAAAGATGTCTTTTGGAGTAGTGTCCGAAGCGGGAGACAAAAGGAACATGGGAAAACTAGTGGCAATAGTGTTTCCAGGTATTGGAGACCGGACAGAAGTAGTCATGAAGAAGGAGGCAAAGGGAGTAGGACAGCAGTAAACTTGAGTGTAATATACATAATAGGACAAAATATAAGACAAGAGGGAAGAGACCTATGTTAGGATGGAATAAAGCAGGTTTGCACTCTAGTCACTGTCTATTCAGCAGTGTTTGAACAAAATACCAGCAGTGGCATTAGCTGGTTACCAGTGTGATATCAAAACCAAGGACTGGAGTCACTTTTACATATGCGAGTTGCAGCGAGTTTAACTTGAAAAATCACAATCAGTATTTAAGTGTTGAAAGCATTCCTTTTGTTGTAGGATTAACTAACTCGTGAGCATACTGAGTTTGACCAACATTTATGAGATAAAAGGGAAATGTTTGTCAACAGGTAGGGTATGTGGCTCAACTCACCAGCCTACTTTCTATGGAACACATCTTCTGAAAATGGTAGACCTACTTCTCCCTGTCTTTTAATACTGACCTTTAAAGCTGCCTCTGCCTCTTCTAAAGCAGGCTTAGCAGCCTCCAACTTTTCTTCAGCAATGGCTTTATCTGCTGAAATGCTGTCTACAATAGCCTGGGCTTTATCTTTCACCTTCTGTACTTCAGCTTTCACCTTCTCAGCAGCCTGTGCTTTCACAGTGACTTCTTTCAAAACCTAAAAATGGGAAAAAACACAAACAGCAAATATCAAAGAAAATACACTGCTGAAAAAATTTGTTACTGTCTATTAATTTTCAGTGTAAAAATCCATCCGTCTAATTTTATGTTCATGAACTATTAGGATATTCAAATAAGGATATTACATTTACTATTGTCATGCTATACCACAGCTCCCTTTTAAACTCCTAATTGACTCCTCCTTCTTAAATTATTCCTTGTCGATGAGAAAATGAAAGAAAGCACAAGAAGTTAAAGAGCACTGCATGTACAAAGCTATGCCTACCTACCATGTCAGCTTTTTCATTAGCAACCTGAAGCTCTTTTTCTTTAACCTCCAGCTCTTTGCTTAGAGCAGCCACTGATTCAGATGCCTCTTTCAATTTCTCCAATCCAGTATTCATTCTACAATTTAAAATACAAAGCAAAGAGCATAACAGGTGCCTCTGCTATTTTATAATTCTCCTTTTAAAATTATTCTACTAACAAGATGAATATGAAAGCTACTGCCAAAAATTTTTCATGTCAAAGAAATTGGTACAAAAATTGTCATTGAAGTTTTCTGTTATGTAATTTTCCACTATTCTTGTTTATCAGAAATGGGTGTTTCACAAGTTAAACAGGAATTTTCTATTAAGACAATTCAAATCAGGGAAACACCTATGGAACTCTGCATGCACACATTGACTAAAGATTGCTGAATATTAGGGCTGTCGATTAATCGCTGTTAACTCATGCAATTAATTGCAGTTTTAACTGCACTGTTTAACAATAGAACATCAATTGAAATTTATTAAATATTTTGGATGTTTTTCTACATTTTCTATAATGTCTTTAACATGAAAGTTGAACTTACATTATGTACAAAATATAACTGCATTCAAAAATAGAACAATGTAAAACTTTAGAGCCTTCAAGTCTACTCAGTCCTACTTCTTGTTCAGCCAATCACTAAGACAAACAAGTTTGTTTACATTGATGGGAGATAATGCTGCCTGCTTCTTATTTATAATGTCACCTAAAAGTGAGAATAGGTGTTCGCATGGCATTTTTGGAGATGGCATTGCAAGGTATTTACATGACAGATATGCTAAACATTTGTATGCCCCTTAATGCTTCAGCCACCATTCCAGAGGACATGCTTCCCATGCTGATGACGCTCGTTAAAAAAATAATGTGTTAATTATATTTGTGGCTGAACTCCTTGGGGGAGAATTGTATGTCCCCTGCTGTGTTTTACCCACATTCTGCCATATATTTCGTGTTACAGTAGTCTTGGATGATGACTCAGCACATGTTCATTTTGACAACATTTTCACTGCAGATTTGACAAAACGGAAAGAAGGTACCAATATGAGATTTCTAAAGATAGCTACAGTATTCGACACAAGCTTTAAGAATCTGAAGTGCTTTCCAAAATTTGAGAGGGAGGAGGTGTGGAGCATACTTTCAGAAGTCTTAAAAGAGCAACACTCCATGCAGAAACTACAGAACCCGAACCACCAAAAAAGAAAATCAACCTTCTGCTGGTGGCATCTGACTCTGATGATGAAAATGAACATGTGTCGGTATACACTGCTTTGGATTATTATTGAGCAGAACCCCCCATCAGCATGGACACGTCCTCAGGAATGGTGGTTGAAGTATGAAGGGACATACAAATCTTTAGCATATCTGGCATGTAAATATCTTGTGACGCCGGCTACAACAGTGCTATGAGAACACCGGTTCTCACTTTCAGGTGACATTGTGAACAAGAAGCAGGCAGCATTATTTCCAGCAAATGTAAACAAACTTTTTGTCTGAGCGATTAGATGAACAAGAAGTTGGACTGAGTGGACCCATAGGCGCTAAAGTTTTACATTGTTTGATTTTTAAATGTAGTTATTTTTTGTACATAATTCTTCATTTGTAAGTTCACCTTTCATGATAAAGAGATTGCACTACAGTACTCATATTAGGCAAATTGAAAAATACTATTTCTTTTGTTTTTTACAGCGTAAATATTTGTAATTAAAAATAAACATAAAGTGAGCACTGTACACTTTGTATTTGTGTTGTAATTGAAATTAATATATTTGAAAATGTAGAAAACATCCAAAAATATTTAAATAAATGGTACTCTATTATTGTTTAACAGTGTGATTAATGGCACAATTAATTGCGATTATTTTTTTTAATTGCTTGACAGTGATCATTATGGCTCAAGACCAGAGAGTGAATGGTAGATAACCACATAAGGGAACACATGGCCTGTAAAAGGTGCTTTCATCATTTCTAACTAAAAGTTTCTCTCTATAGTAATTCTTGAAACTGTGAAACTAACAGTTACTTTACAGGGAAGTCAGTTAAACATAGCATCCAACATTTTGAAATCATTTCTCATTTGTGGTTCACCCAAAGAAGTCTGATTTTCAGAGGGTGGGAAGCATTTTCCGATAATTGGGATCCTTAGAAACATTTCACAGTGGGACACTAAAAAATTAAGGCACCTAATCACTGGGCATTTGTTCTAGCTAGAGTTTCAAAACTACCTTGATCCTGCAACTTGAATTATGTGACAACAAATGAGTGAATGAAACATTTAATTTCTAGGTTGTGTGATAGACCCAGGCCAATTGGGTACAGCAGAATAGCAGAAGGCAGATATACTGGCCACTGGATTAACAGTTTTCTGTTCCCTGACTGACGAGAGCAGGGGCTGCTCCAGGCTAATGAGAACACCTGACTCTAATTAACCTGCAAAGAGTCAGGTAAGGCCATTCAGTTAATGTGACCACCTGACTCTAATTAAGGCTCTGCTGATACTATAAAAAGGGCTCACTCCAGTCAGACAGGGAAGAGCCAGGGAGCCAGATGCGAGGAAGTGCGGTTGAAGAGCTGGTTACTGAAGACACCCTCAGACCATTGTTAAAGGAGCCCTAAGGTAAGGGTGAAGAAGGGAGAAGCAGGAGAGCTGTGGGGAAGTGGCCCAGGGAAATGTAGCAACTCTGTCAGTGAAAGGTTGGCTGCCAACAACTGCTACCATTAGGGTCCCTGGGCCAGAACCCAGAGTAGAGGGCGGGCCCGGGTTCCCCTCAACCCACCACTACAGGAACATCTCCTGGGAGAGGAAGTCAGGCCCCTGTCAGGACAGAAGGCTGAACAGAGATTGTGGGAGTTCTCTCACCAACCTCCTTGCAGGCCTATGATGAAAAGGGCTCAGTAGACTGTAACCCTGGCTCTAGAGAGAGAAGAGCTACGTGGAGGGTCACAGTGAGCCACTGAGGCTAACATAAACAGCCTAGAAGCGCAGGATTCACGGGAGTAAGGTCAGAGCTCTGCCACAGTTGAAAAGCCTACATGAACAAATATTAGAAGGCAGTGCCCAACCAAAGTGAGTCAAAGAATGGAATGGCTGTAGAGCAGGCTAGGAAAATTCATAGACTTTAAGGACAGAAGGTACCAATGGGTCATCTAGTCTGACCTCCCGTATAACACATTTCACAGTTACCCCTGTCCTGAGCCCAATTACGTGGCTAATGCACATGTTCCAATCTTGACCTGAAGACGTTAAGAAATAGAGAATTCCCTACTTTGCTTGGTTAATCATCCTCTGTTAAAAATTTGTGCCTTATTTTTAAATTGAATTTGTCTGGCTTCAGCTTCCGTGCAATGGTTCCTGTTATGCCTTTCTCTACTAGATTAAAGAGCCCTTTAGAACACAGCATTTTCTTCCCATGAAGGTCATCAAGTCACCTCTCAATTTTCTTTTTGAAAAGCTAAACAGATGGAGCTCATTATGTTGCTCTGTAAGGCATTTTCTCCAGCCCCTAAATCACTTTTGTGACTCTTTTCTGACCTCTAGCCAATTTTTCAGCCTCCTTTTTAAATGAGGACACCAGAACTGTACTCAGTATTCCAGTACTGGTCTCACCAATGCCATATATGCCCTAATGCAGAGATAAAAATCATCTCCCTACTCCTATTCACTACTTCCCTTTTTATATATCCAAGGATCTTGTTAGCCCTTTGACAAGCCATTAGACATCAGAGAGGACAAAACTCAACATGAGCTCCCAGTGCAATAATGTGACAAAGTTGCTGCTCTTTTGGCAAGCTGAAAATGTTAGGTTTCTTGCCTGCTGGACAGGAAGATACAGGAAGGCTTAGGCAGCATGAATCACCAAATACAGCGGCACAGAGCTGCCAGTCAGAGGACAGGGTGGCTGCCGGGACTAAAGCAAAGAACTTTGATACTTCAGATATAAGAAAAGGAGAGGATGAGTAGAGCAACAGAATGGAGCTGCCAGGTCAATGGCAGGCTTGGGACCGAGATGTTGACAACCACTAAAGCCAAGCCTTGGAAGATGTGCACTGATCTGTGACGACTGGGAAGGTCAGGGATTTGGTCTGGCCTTGTGGTTTTAAAAGAGCCTAAACTTTATCAGAAAGGCAAAATGATAGATTCATTTGGCCACCAAGCCACCGTATGCACTGTAGTAAAGTAAGCTACCATCTGATTCCTTGCTGAAGGTGTCCAATACTGGTTGCAATCTATTTAATTGCAAATTGTAGACTGGTGCTGCAGGTGCCAAGGAACTTAATTTACACATCATTCCCTGATTTACACACTATTTTAAACATATTTAAATATGAACTGTAGAGACTTGGTTGATTTAAAAAACATATTTGAAAATTATCTGGATCATATCAAACCACTTTGTTGGGTTTTCTTGAGTAGAAGGTCCATCATCCTGAATCTGCAGAGGATATACTAAGGCTCTTGGGCCATGAAAGCAGAAAAATGCATCAGAGGAATGAGAGATGCACTCTAGAATTCATAGAAAGGTTAATACCCATCTCTTTCACATAAAACAAGATGAGATTTTAACAAGAAAGCACCCTTCTGATAAACCAGATGTTCTTTTGAATGTAAAATCATACCACATGTATGTGTTCCATTGCTCATGTGAAAAACACGGAAATAAGAGCTTACTGTGCAAAGTGATGTCGTTTATGACTGAATTGCTCTGAAAAACAAACTAAGATTCACATGTTTACTTACCTGTTAAGTACTAGTTACATTATTTCATTGTTATAGATTTAAATACTCTAACTTCTAGGCCAAAAAATGGTCCTAATATTGGATCAAATTATATTAATACCCACAGAATGAAAGAACCGAGAGGCAAATTCAAATCCAACATCAGTGTTTTCTTTATAAAGAGATCAGAATCATCAATTGAGATGACCATTTATTGCCATGAGCTGTTCTGTACCCATTTGGGGGAGAAAAAAAAAAGAAAAAGGAACAAATAAGGCATTTTACCTATTGGCTAATATCTTCACCTCAGTGTGCTTTTCTTTGTAGGTAGCTTTATATCCCTGAATAAAGGATAGGTAGGATTTTGGAGTCACATGTGTAGAACGTCTATATCTCTGGAAGTAGTCAACACACTTCTCTGCTACCCCATCCTGGAAGGAGCCCATGCACTGCACCACCTCCTTCTTGGTTTCAGTGGTGCAGTCAATATCATATGAGGACAGGAAGTGTTCAGATACTTTAGAGAAAGAAAAAAAAGGTTGTGAACTAACCCATTTAAATTAGTTTCTTACATGCAAATATTGAAGAAAACTTCTATGGCAGCATGTAGTGTGTCAGCAACATCATGGAGAAGAGTTTTACCTAATTTACCTAGCAGGTCTCAAAAAGCCACTGAACTCAACATCATTTTCTGGAGTGTATGTGGGCTGAACAAGTGGCATATTTTTAAACACCTATTTATTTATATGGGTCCACTGCAAACACACATTATACTATCTGCATCAGAGTGCTGAATAGATCAGGCAACACTTGTTGGTTAAAGACATCTGCAAGTAGATTCTTCACAAAGAGTTCTGGCTATCTGAGACACAGCATATTATTCTCTTCTGCATATTTGCCTGGAACTCTAGATATTAAGAGTCAACAAATCTGTTTTAAAGCTGTGATACAGGAGGGGCTTTCACATAAATGTTTCAGTGGACTTGAAACAAAACTTTTTTCAGATTTTTTGTTGTCATTTTGCCATTTTTCACCCTTTGTGGTTTTTTTTAATTAATCAAATTTGAAATATGAAATGCCATTTTGAAATAAAAAGTCAAGTCAAATGAAACGTTTCAAAGAAGTTGAAACAAAAAATGTCAACTTTTCAGGGTTTGGGAGGGTTTTTTTGTTTTGTTTTGTTGTTTTTGTTGTTGTTGCTGTTGTTGAAACTATTTGTCAAATTCAACCTGAATTCACAAATAGTTTTGGAGCCACCAAAAATGCATTTTTCAGCAAAAAATATATTAGCTGAAAAAGTTTTGCCAAACTCTAGTTGAGAGCCTGCAATGCTATCTGTTTGGCAGCTTTCATTAGCACTACACTCTAAAAACAAACTAAACAACTGGGGGACAATATGGTAAACACTGATGCGATACCTCAGCTTTCCAAAATACTTAGGAAGTGTATTTGTGTGAAAGGTTGGTCACTGACAATTAAGTTCCCCAGATGACCTGGCTAAGACGCTACAGGTTATGTGGTGATATTTTGCTTATCATCAAGCCCTATGGCCACTAAATAAAGCTTCATTCTACTGACGCTACCCTCAGAGACCACTATTGAAGTTAGTGGTCGCTGCTAATAGGGAGACACTCCTGATTACTAGAGTTGGTAGTGTCAATACTTATTCATTTCATATAGGCATTTGAGCAGCCAACATAAGAGCTCTTAGTCACTTCTGATCTTGCTATTTTCAAATCAATGACTTAAAGGTAAAATATTCCATATCCCAGCACCTAACTCCTGAGCCATCCAGCCCCCCACATGTAGCAATCACCACATTCCACCTATCGTGCTCAGGCCATATGAGAGAAAGAGAAAGAAACATGTATCCTGTACTTACACAGCTGATCCAGAACTCAGCCTTCTGTGTTTGTCTTTATCTAATAGTCCTGTTCACAGCCAAAGTGGGCACTGACACTGTACAACTTTGGCTTACATATCTGTCAGTTACTGTTTGAACATAACTCTCCCACAAATGATGGAGTTGCACTGAGTTTGTTATCCTCTCCTTCACTCTGTTACCATACTTTCACACAGTGACGGATGCCTTTATTTTTTCACATTTATTCTCAATAGTACGGGTTGGCTTTTACCAAAATGAACATTTAGGGTAAAGTTACCCATGTGAAAGGGATCAGGACGCAGCCTATGTCCCACTTAAAACCCTGAAAATGCAATATACGACAGGTATAGGCATTGTGCCAGTGTCCTGCCCAGGATTCCTTAGTTCCCAGTTTTCAGAACTGCTAAGGACCCTTAGCTCCCGTTAACTTCAAAGGGAGTTGTGTGAGTTCAGCATTTCTGAAATTGAGGCTGTTACTCTAAAAACTCATTGTATTACTCATGTGGTTAAATAGAGCTATCAACTCTGCTTATTTTGAAAACTTACATTGTATTAAATCCCTTTTATTCCAACTCATAGGTAGAATATTCATTTTAATTTTGAATTAAAACTACCATCCTCACTAGTTTTGAATCTATTCCCTTCACTCTTCAAACCCTACATCATCATCCACCTATTTCCTGAAGAAGAGACTCTAAAACATTCCCATTAACTACTAACTTAGGGAGAAAGTGAGCACTCTATAATAAAAGTTTTCTTTAGAAACAATCACGTTGAAGATAATTTCATTAAAATATACTCATTTATGATGTTAATGATATAGTTATCCTCCCAGAAGAAAAAAGTGCAACCAGCATAATCTTCACATTTCTTCCTCCCATGTTGGCTAACTATTCTTTTGTGGCTTATCTGCTAAATATACAGACACTCTAATAATGTTTTGGGAAGAATTCCCTTCTTGGCTGGTTTCAAATGTGTGGGTTTAATTTCTTTCTTTTTTTCAGTGTTTCCACATCAGGACTTTTTCAGGTAAGGTTCAACAATATGGAATGTTTTAAAAATATTATCAGGTTACTTAAACAATGGGTTGAGAAATAGATTTTACTAAATGGTGTTCTGGTATTTTTCCAGTCAATTTATAGAAAGTAATGGATTTAGCAGATCTTTGGGCAGCATGCAACAATATCATAGAATATCATGGTTGGAAGGGACCTCAGGAGGTCATCTAGTCCAACCCCCTGCTCAAAGCAGGACTGATCCCCAGATAGATTTTTGCCCCATCCCTAAACAGCCCCCTCATGGATTGAGCTCACAACCCTCAGTTTAACAGAGCAATGCTCAAACCACTGAGCTATCCCTCCCCCCATATGAAGTGGAGCATCTTAGAGAAGATAGTGAGGAGAGAAGGAAATTTAGAGGGTAACCAATTATGATTTAAAACTTGTTCTAAGTCCTGAAAATAAAGTATTTATTATTTGTTTTTAATCTTTTCTTTGAATGATTAAAGGGTATCTTTAAGGGTGAAGGATTTTTCCAGTATTACATTTTAAGTCTTTTTTATATAATAGACATTTGCCTTTAAAAGAGACACAATAGAGTCTTTTATGATTCTGGGTGTCACACACTACACTATTAACCTCAAACAGAACAAAGAAAAGCTTAAATCCAATATTATGAGTCAAAGAAGCTTGCCCATTTAGTAAGGGGGGAATTTCCCCTATTTACTTCACAGTGATTATGGAGCTTGACTTCACTAAATTTCCAGATTCAGCACAGCAGCAGGGCCGGCGCTACCATTTAGGCAACCTAGGCAATGGCCTAGGGCACTAGAATTTTTTGGGGGTGCTATTTTGCCGGGGGGGTGGCACGCGGGTCCGGTGGACCTACCGCAGTCATGCCGCTGGATGGTCCGCTGCTGGAAAGGCTCCAGTGGAGCTGCCGCAGTCATTTCGGCGGACGGTGCACTGGTCTATAGGCTCCAGCAGACCTACCACAGTCATGCCTGCGGCAGCTCCACCGGAGCCTGTAGACCAGCGGACCGCCCACCGGTGTCACTGCGGCAGCTCCACTGGAGCCTTTCCAGCAGCGGACCGTCTGCCGGCATGACTGCGGTAGGTCCACTGGACCCGCAGGGGGCGGCAAAATGGCCGTCCGCCTAGGGAATCAGAAACCCTGGCACCGCTCCTGCATAGCAGGACTACACAGCTGCAACTAACACTCACCTGCAACCAGTGCATCCTTAGGCCACCGGCTGAACCAGTCTGTAGTGCAACCAGAAATAAGGGCAGGGAACTTCAGGGCTCTGTTTCGGAATTTTTCACCCACTGGTGAAAAACAAAGTACTACATGGAGGTTCTGACGGACTCTGGTCATGAAATATTCATACAAATTCTCATTGGTTGGAGGTCGACGTGGGTGCTCCTTTTTCATGACAGGTATGAGATCACTACTGATCTCATCAATTTCATCACGTGCAAACAAGTTGGAGACCTTAACAAAAAGAAGCAGATTTTTTTAAAACCAGTTTGGTGGGTTATTGTGATTGGAAGGATGTAATGTAGAAGCTCTCATTCACAGAGCATGCCAAGTAGGTGCATACAGTTCTGATACAAACACACTGGGCCCCTCGCTCCACAACATTTCATCAGTTTTATGTCATTGACTCTATCAAAACCAGTGGAGTCACACTGGTAACAAATTGGTCTAAGACTGGAGAATCAGACCCACTATGACTAATTTTACTTGCTGCTTTAATACACTTGGATTAATTTCCCTCCTTTTAGTATTAAATTAACTAGTTATAACAACTCTCTGGAACAAAACCTGCCACTCTAAATACAAGGTATGTTAGGAATTTTAGATATAACTTTACCTCTTTCAAGCCTACAAGCCTATTTTACTTCTGAAAGTTACTAAAACTCTGAATCAAACAGAAAACTTTATAAATGTTTAAGAAACAAAGTTCACATTGTTTCAGATCTCCTCCTTTATTTCTATAATGTGTCTCAGTTTGAGTTTGTCAAACATCTAAAAGAGCTGATTCACACATTTTCATTCTAAGGGATTAATAGCTCTGCACTAAATTTCATAGAATCAAAGAAGATTAGGGTTGGTAGAGACCTCAGGAGGTCATTTAGTCCAACCCCCTGCTCAAAGCAGGGCCAGCAACAACCAAATCATGCCAGCCAAGGCTTTGTCAAACAAGGCCTTATAAACCTTTAAGGATGGTGATTCCACCACCTCCTGAGGTAACCCATTCCAGTGCTTCACCACCCTCCTAGTGAAATAGTTTTTCCTAATATCCAGCCTAGATCTCTCCCACTGCAACTTGAGACCATTGCTTCTTGTTCTGTCATCTGCCACCACTGAGAACAGCCGAGCTCCATCCTCTTTGGAACTCCCTTTCATGTACTTGAAGGCTGCTATCAAATCCCCCCTCTTCTCTTCTGCAGGCTAAATAAACCCAATTCCCTCAGCCTCTCCTCGTAAGTCATGTCTCCCAGCCCCCTAGTCATTTTTGTTGTCCTCTGCTGGACTCTCTCCAATTTGTCCATACCTCTTCTGTTGTCGGGGGGCCAAAAATGGACGCAATACTCCTGATGTGGCCTCACCAGTGCTGAATAGAGGGGAATAATCACTTCCCTCAATCTGCTGGCAATGTTCCTACTAATGCAGCCCAATATGCCATTAGCCTTCTTGGCAACAAGAGCACATTGTTGACTCATATCCAGCTTCTTGTCCACTGTAATCCTAGGTCTTTGTCGCTTAGCCAGTCAGTCCCCAGCCTGTAGAAGTGCATGGGATTCTTCTTTCCTAAGTGCAGGACTCTGCACTTGTCCTTGCTGAACCTCATCAGATTTCTTTTGGCCCAATCCTCCAATTTGTCTATGTCACTCTGGACCCTATCTCTACCCTCCAGCGTATCCACTTCTCCCCCCAGCTTAGTGTCACCCACGAACTTGCTGAGGGTGCAATCGATCCCTTCATCCAGATCATTAATGAAGATGTTGAAAAAAACGGCCCCAGGACCAACCCCTGGGGGCACTCCACTTGATATTGGCTGCCAACTAGACATCGAGCCATTGATTACTACGCATTGAGCTCAGACGATCTAGCCAGATTTCTATCCACCTTATAGTCCATTCATTCAGCCCATACTTCTTTAACTTGCTGGTAAGAATACTGTGGGAGACTGTATCAAAAACTTTGCTTAAGTCAAGGTACATCACATCTAGCACTTTCCCCATATTCACAGACTCCGTTATCTCATCATAGAAGGCAATCAGGTTGGTCAGGAATGACTTGCCCTTGGTGAATCCATGTTGACTGTTTCTGATCGCCTTCCTCTCCTCCAAGTGCTTCAAAATGGATTCCTTGAGGACCTGCTCCATGATTTTTCCAGGGACTGAGGTGAGTCTGAGCTGTCTGTAGTTCCCCGGATTCTCCTTCTTCCCTTTTTTAAAGATGGGCACTACATTAGCCTTTTTCCAATAGTCCGAGACCTCCTCTGATCACCACAAGTTTTCAAAGATAATGCCCAATGGCTCTGAAATCACATCAGCCAATTCCTTCAGCACCCTCAGATGAATTAGATGTGGGCCTATGTTCTGGTGCATGTCCATCTTTTCTAAAAAGTCCTTAACCTGTTCTTTCACTACAGCTTTGCCTCGCTACACTGTCAGATTCTGTGATGGAGAGATGACCAATTGTATTAAGATTCCAGTGCCGGATATCACTTGAAACTGCATTTGTGAAACTGCTGCCATGATGTCTAAGAGACTACTCACATAAATCAAGCTATCCATAATCAGGCTCGCTCTCTGCTCCCTGATTACAAAACAAAAAAGGATGAAAGAAATAAGAAAGTAAAAATTGTACCTCTCCAGATGATAAAACGTTATTCAGGTATTCTAAGAAAGACTCATCTTTGATCTCATTATCTGTAAAAATGAAGCTGATGCTCTTTCCTTGAAGCCCTGCTGTCCTGTACAAGAGCTTCAAGTCTTCCATCAGGTTTGAAGTGTTGTATGATCTAGAGAAAAAACAGTTGTGTTGCCACTCAAAACTTTTAAATGGAGATGTTGGTAAAGAAATGTGACTGGCAAAAATATCTTTCCATTCAATGCACAAACTATGTAATTACGCTCAAGAATATCCATTTAGAGTGGTTAAAGAGCCACAGCTCATTTTAAGTCTCAATTTAAATAAACATACCCAATTTGTAATTTTGTCATCATTTCTTTTTTTAGAAGAGGATAATGTTGCCCCCTTTCTCTGTTACTCTTAAAGACCTACTCAAACACAAAAGGGATTAATGATGCATGGCAAACAAACCAACCACACAAAACACACTCTCAAAGGCACAAAGTAAACTAAATTAAGAAAACATTTTTCTCCAGGCTTTTAATTATAGTATTCTTAGGCATTAGCCTGTTATTTTTTGCTTATTTAAGAAAGACATTCAGACTGAGAGGACACACTGAATTTCAGCACAGAAAACAAAGGAAAACATTTTTAAAGGCTCTTAAGGATGCACCCATTTCCATTCTCAACTGTGTTTGCCATTATATGCTCTGCCTGTAGAAGGAATCCAAAACACAGAAATCAGAGTATACATTTTTGAAATATATCTTGTTCAACAGCCTACCTTGTTAAAGTGATCTGGAATGTAGCATAGCCAGCTATGAATGATGCCAGTTTAGTCAAGCTCTGCTTTCCTGAGCCACCAACTCCAACGAGGAGAGCATTGCCACGAGGGGTGCGAATCACACGAGAAATCTACAGATCAACATGACAATTTGTTGCTAAATATATGGAATATTTATGCCAGAATAATTTAAGCCACCACAGCAAGGGGAGCCTTCGAATCAGTGAGAACCTTAGAATTATCACTCTTTTCTTTTGTGAATTATAAATCCTTTAATTTTGAAAACATATTTCTATGGGAAACTGATCACATGTAAACACAACATACCATTATAGCACAGGAAGTGCTGTTTCCACTTTAAATATTAGTATATGATAATAGTGTTGTCATGTCAGAATAGATTTTTACAGGATTTCTTGTTAATATCATATAAATCTTATGCTCTATATCTCCCTTACTATTCACTGTAAATGTAACATCAATTCTGAGTTCTCATTTGCATAAATCAAAAGTAACTCATTAGTCGTCAGTTACTGGAGTAGTGTCAGACTGAGAGCTATTAATGTAACTGCAAAATATTGGGGGGAAGAAGGATAATTTAGAGGACAAAGCCCTGGGCTGGGATACAGGAATCCTAGGCTGAATTCCCAGTCAGCCATAAGCTTTTGTGCAACTTTGGGCAGCTCACTTAATCTACTCTGTGAGTCAGTCTTCCATCTGTGAAATGGTGTTCCTGTTGCTCTGTCTTCCATGGGCATTATGATGATAAAATCCATTAATGATTCTGAGACATCCCCATACCATGGTCATGAGTGTCATGTAAGTACCTAGATAGATAAAGCAAGTACTGCACAGTTTTAAGAAGCAGAATCCTCTGTTTCCACAATCAGCCATCTTCACTGTAATAGTGGCATTTTTACATATTATTGGGCTAGAACAATTCACAAGTGGAGTTCCTTTTCCTTCCCATCTCACTATTTTAAATGTATTGTAAACAAAGGAATAGTGATCAGATCATGCCCCACATTTTCCTTCATACCTAGCTCTGTCATGGGGGTACATCTACACTTCGAGATGGAGGCAGAATTTCCAACTTGAGGAGACCTATGTTTAGCACATTAGCTCGATTAGAGCTAACACAGGTATGTCTCCTCGAGCTGGAAATTAGACTTCCAGTTTGAGGTACAGATATACCCTTAGTGACAAGAGCCAAATTCTCCTTCAATTTACAGGCAAATGACTGCACTGATCACCAGGATAATGGGCCTGCAGTGAACAAGGTGGGCTGAGGAGAGTGGTATCTATGCTAGGGTTAGGTTTAGTGGATTTGCTCAGCAGGGTGGGGAATTCCTTTAAATGAACTCAATCTCCCACACACAGACACAGCAGGAATGTCAGCAGTGAAGATCAGGGATTGGCTCTTAGTAGTCTTTTAAAAAGCCAGATATAGGCTCTGCTATGGGTTTCTCTGCAACCTAAGTTACTACTAGGGGGTGCGAGTCTTTGTCCCAATGGGCCCTGTCTTGTGTTACTGGATGAAAGCTCTGTTTTAAAGCACCATCTTAGGCTCCGCATCCTCACTCTCCTTGCCACCATTCAGCAGGTTTATTAGAGGCAGACAATGCCTCCCCCAACAGGTCTGACTGGTACATTGCAACCAGCCTGGGAGAACAGCCAAAGAAGCAATAAAGAAAGACAGGAATCCTCTTCAGCCGTCACATATTTGTCCATGGCTCTGGAGCCCAGTTGCTGAAAGTTCATCATCAGCTCTCAATGTGATGCTGTGACTAAGAGGACTAATGGGATCCTCTGATGTATAAAGCAATATGAAGTAGGAGTAGGAAAGTGTATTCCCTCTGTATACAGTATTAGCAAGACCATTACTGGAATCACGTGTCCAGTTCCCGTGTCCACTCTTCTAAAAGGATGTTGAGCTGGAACGGGTTCAGAAAAGAGCTATACAAATATTTGAGATCCAGAAACATGACTTATAATGAGAGACTGAAACTTAATCTATTTAGTTTATCCAAGAGAAGGCTAAGAAGTGACTTGATCATGGTCTATTAGAACCTATGTAAGAAAGAGACATCTGACAGCAGATTCTGCTCTTTAACGTAGCAGAAAAAGGCACAGTGAGATTGTCATGCTTAAACTAGGCAAATTCAGATTAGAAGAAAGGTTCACATTTTTAAGTGAAGGTAATTAGCCATTGGAACAATTTACTTAGGGTTTTGGTTGATTCTCTGTCAATAGAAGTCTTTAAGTCAAGATTGGATATCTTTCTAACAGATATGATATAGCTCGAACAGAAGTTATAGGCTTGATCCCACCGTTACTGGTCAAGGTTCAACGACCTGTGAAGTCAGGCAAGTAATCACAGTGTTACCATTTTGCCTTAATCTATGTACGTATACATTTACGAACAGTTAACGCTGTTGGATCAGGGTTTAGACCAAAATTTATACCCAGACAGGGATTACCACCACTACTTACCAGACTAAAAACTGTTAGCAGAACCTCACTAATTTGCTCTGACTTACTTTTTTCAGATTACCCAATTTTTTGAATTCCTTTTTTCAACACTCAAACACAAAAATGCAATTTTCAACAGGACATAAAAGTTGCGTTTTTTATTTCAACAAGTGTCATTTAGATTTATTTACTTACTACTTACTAGTAATTTTTTACCACATTTTGTTCAATTAATGTAATCTAGTTCAAGTAATCTAATGTACAACCTCACCGCATCTTTTATTAAAATCATGGCTGAGAAAGAGGGCTGAGCCCACGGTGTAGTGGAGAAATACAAGGTTTGCAGTCTACAAAAGGAAGAATTAGGGTGATATTACTATTTAGTAAACCCTTTCTGTGTTTCCATCATCCTGGGTTCCACGGTGCTCTGAATTATAATCAGCTATGTACAGGAAGTATAATGAGTTTTATGTTCTGAGGTTTGACAAAACAAGAGAGCATACTGTGAATCAGGAGTGGAAATTTGTAGCTAGACTTTGCCCTCATTCTAAATGGCTGTGTGGCTGAGTAAGGCTGACGTTGCTCTTCCCTACAAGGACGTTTGGTGTTACCCCAACAGTGGGTTTTGTCATTATGGGTAATGGGAGGGATTGGGGGCGGGGAAGGCAATACTACTTTCTGTAATCCAGTTAATATGAAAAGGCAAAGAAAAGCATTGTATGTAAAACCATGGTTCCACTTCTCTGGCTAGATGGGAGAGGAAAGGTGTGTTTGATGCATTTTATAGAGAGTTGATGTGCTCTATTACCCATTCAGGTGAAGGGAGTTCAAAGGAATTGTGTTTCCTTTGGATGCCTCACCACTCGGTATTTGGAACTGTGGCTAAATGCACATCTAGCCCTTTATATTTCTATGCAAAAATCTAGACTTCTGTTATGTTACTTCAAAACAGAAACAAAATACAAGCCTATACCCCACTTTATTTGACAGAATAACTGAAATCTCACATGATTACAGAAAGTAAAATCTTTTATAATGTCAAACCTCTGGTCATGAAAAGGCAGGAGGAGGAGAAAGTGCTCATCCTACCTTGACTAAATGAATCATAGCATCTTTGAAGAACACCATGTCCAGACGTGCACCTCGGATGGTCTCGTTATATGTTTGTAGAAACATATTTAAACGATCCTTCAGGTGATTAAAAGATTTAATTGGCTCATAGATTTTAGGCATATCAAAGACAGTTTCTTCTGGCTCTTCACCTGTGAGAAAAAGTGATAGCAAATTGTTAACAGTGGAAATTACTGAGGAGGGCTCAGTTTTATCTTTCCCTAAAGATATGCTCTAGATATCAGCCATCACATTTTTGTAACCTTTTTCCTATGTCCTCTGAAGTGGATGGCTGAATGATTTAGGGCCTGCTCCCACTCTCTTGGAAATCAATACACTCTGAGTTAAATGATATCAGGACTGAGACCCTAACAAAGTACTATAACTGGTAGCAGATGCCACACATTTTTTTGTTTGTTTTTTTTCACTGCAGCATTCACTGGGAATGTAAGTTTACTTTACAAACATGCAGACACCATGCACATAAACACAGGGGCCCATTTATTATGCTGTATTCTTCATGAATATAATATATTGGGAGTTTAAGTACATGCCCATTGCAAACTAAGTTGACACACCACATTTTCTTTACCTCAGACAGAAATTAAACTGTAGAAAGGTCGAAACAATTGACTGTGCGATATACAATTCAAAAAGTCTCTAAAAAAAATGCATGGGACACTTCTTTCTTTATTAAATCTAGAACATTTAAATTCCTCTTAAAGCAGCATCTGAAAAAAAATGCTATGTCATTTTCCTAGGCATACAACATGGGCAGAGAAAGGCTAGTCCCATATTTAAGTTATGTTTTTCCATGAGGTTCTGCTATGTGGCAAGACATAATACAGCTGCTCAACATAGCTATGAAAAAGTGAATGCAGGTAAACATGCATATACTAAGCACCTGGCCACAGTTTATCTTCATTTGTATCCTAATATCAATCAATTATGGATAGAGACATGTGGTGCAAACAGGTAGATAGCACATTTTGCTACCACACTCCCCCACATCCCTTGCTGACAGTGAAAATGATACACAGCTAAATTCTGCTCTCAGTTACATGCTTAAAACTCCACAGACTTTAGGATTTTGTCCTATATACTTCAGAGAGATAATGCCATGGCACATTCTCCGTGAAAAGCATTAATTCGCTATGACCATTGGTGTCAAGTATCAGAGGGGTAGCCAAGTTAGTCTGGATCTGTGAAAGCAGCAAAGAATCCTGTGGCACCTTATAGACTAACAGACGTTTTGGAGCATGAGCTTTCGTGGGTGAATACCCACTTCATCAGATGCATGTAGTGGAAATTTCCAGCTTGCCTGCATATATATACCTGCCCCTGGAAATTTCCACTACATGCATCTGACGAAGTGGGTATTCACCACGACAGCTCATGCTCCAAAACGTCTGTTAGTCTATAAGGTGCCACAGGATTCTTTGCTGCTTTCTATGACCATTGGGTATTTCTAGTAGATACAGAGTGCAGCTTCTGCTTACCTTCCTATCTCCCATAAATGTAAACAAACTTGTTTCTCTTAGGGATTGGCTGAACAGGAAGTAGGACTGAGTAGACCTGTAGGTTCTAAAGTTATAAATTGTTTTGTTTTTGAATGCAGTTATGTAACAACAACAACAAAATCTACATTTGTAAGTTGCACTTTCATGATAAAGAGATTGCACTAAAGTATTTGTATGAGGTGAATTGAAAAATACTTTATTTTTTACAGTGCAAACATTTTTAATAAAAATAATATAAAGTGAGCACTGTACACTTTGTATTCTGTGTTGTAACTGAAATCAATATATTTGAAAATGTAGAAAAACATCTAAAATATTTAATAAATTTCAATTGTTATTCTATTGTTTAACAGTGCAATTAAACCTGTGATTAATCATGCTTAATTTTTTTAATTGTGATTCATTTTTTTAATTAATCGCATGAATTAACTGTAATTTATCAACAGGCCTAAAAAAAATCCATGCAACATCCAAACTCAATTCCTCTCCTTACTCTCCAATATAGCAGGAAATAGATGACTGTCTTCACTGCTTCTAAGGCCCTGATCTGAGGGATAAAGCCATGTCTTGCGACCTATTTGACTACTAGAACATTAGCTTCAGTCTAAGAACAAGTGAGAGCTGTAAAGAAAGGTAATTGGAAGGGTCTCTCAGGCTCTAACAAGCACAATAAGTACAATCAGCCACTAAAAAATGAGAACCTCCTACTTTGTCGAAGAATGTAGATAAGTGTCTTGGTTAAAGGCACGTAACTCTAATAGATATGCAGAGGAAGAATTTTAAATGTTCACCTCATAGCCTTATGTCCTACTATCTCCTCTCTTTACTTGCATTTTGTTTCACAAAAGAGAATGTTACTTTCCTTATAGTAACTGGAGGTTCTTTGAGATGTGTGGTCCCTATTTGTATTCCACTGTATGTACTCATGCACTTCATGCACGCAGTTGTAGAACTCTTAAAAACAGTGTCAGTTGGTCCACACGGGCACGCTCACTCTCCTCCTGCCTCTGATCAAGGAGATTAAGGGTGGAGCAGATCAACTTGTCCTCCAGTTCCTTCTCTACCACAAATCCAAGAATGATTTGAAGCAGAGGGGAAGGAGGGCAGATAGGGTCCACATGTCTCGAAGAACCTCCAGTTATTACACAATCAGTAAGTAACTTTCTCTTCTTCTTTGATTGCTCGTCCCTATGTGTATTCCACTCTGGGTGACTGACAAGCAGTACTGAAGTAGGAGGAGGCTGCCAGGATGCAGGCAGCAAAGTCATTTGAAGTACCACCATCCCGAAAGATGCATCAGTGGAGGAGTCCTGTACTAAAGCATATTGTCTCATAAATGTGTGGATGGAACTCCATGCAACTGTTCTGCAAATGTCAAACAGAGGTACTTCTTGAAGGGACTGCATTAATATCACTTGTGTTCTTGTAAAATGAGCCCTCATCCCATGAGGGAGAGGACAATTAGACAGCTGATGGCAGAGATAGATACAGCCTGAGATCCATTTGCAGATCCTTTGAGAGGATATAACTTGACCTTGAACTCTTTCCACTACAGCAATAAACAGTCTGGGAGTTTTTCTGATTGCCTTTATCTTTCACAGGTAAAAGGTTAAGGCTCATCACATGTTGAGGGAATGAAGTCTCCTCTCTTCTTCCAATGCGTGTGGTTTCAGAAAAAGCATAAGTGAAGAGACTGATGCAAGTGAAACTCTAAAACTACTTTGTGGGTGAATTTAGCATGTAAACGCGATGACACCTTGTCTCTATGGAATATGGTGTCGGGCAGATCCATCATCAATGCTCCAAGCTTGCCCACCCTCCTGGCTGAGTTGATGGCTATCAGGAATATGACCTCCATGGACAGAAGAGACATGAAATATGTAGTTGGTGGTTCAAAAGGATGTTAAGAGAACACCAAAAAATTAAGGTTTAAGTCCCATTGCAGAGCAGATTTCCTTACTGACAGAAAGGCTCTGATTAGACCTTTGCAGAATCTAGTAGTCAGTAAGTGAGTAAAAACTGAATAACCATGAGAGGGTGGGTGGTACACATTCATTGGTGCCAGGTGAACCACAGCTGTTCTGAGCGAAAGAAGATTGTCCAGAATGAGGGGAATACCCACAATTCATGGGTTTCTGTTGTGCCCAGAAAAAGAAATATTTCCACTTGACTAAGTAGAATTTTCTAGTGGAATCTTTTCTACTGTTAGTAAGGATGCTTTGCATAGCTTCAGAGCATGAACGTTCGAAACTTGACACCCATCCAAACACCTCACCCTGAGATGGAGTGACTGGGGGGTTGAGATGCTTGATTCTGTCTTTCCCCTGGGTCATGAGATTGGAAAAGGACTGAACGTTGATCGTTGACCAAGATAACATGTGTATGAGACTCAGGAACAAGAACTGTCTGGGCCAGTTGGAGGCAATGTGGATGACTCGTGCCTTGTCTAATTAACAGAATATATACATATGTATGTACAGATCCAAAACTAAAGGAAGATGAAACTCTAGACTATGGAGGTTCCAACCCAGGCCATGCGGTGATAAGAAGGAACTAGAGAGGCGGTCAGTCCTCTCTGCCTTTTATCTCCTCAACTGAAGGCAAGAGGACGGCAACAGCGAATGCATAATCCAATGGACATGGCTTTTGAAGAATTCTCTCACTCTGTGCGCATGCGTAACCACAGTGTAATACACACAGGTACCAGCACTCAAAGAAGTGCAAGTTTTCAGCATGTATACAATGTATGCTAATGCAAAAACAAGTGCCAGGGCAAGGACTGTCTACCACAAAATGCCTAGCAAAATGGGGCCCCATTCTTGGTTGGCCATCAGGCACTATCATAATTAATAGGTTAAAAGTGCAAATCAAAATCCATCTCTTGTACTCTAACACATATTTTGTTTTTCTTTCTTGCTCATTCTTCATCTATTTCCTCTGTTTTGTGCTCCCAATACAACAAAATATTTAAGCACATGTTTGAGCACTTTCCTAAATCAGGGTCTATATTTTCTACTCCTTTCATACATTTCTCTGCACAATTCTTACTTATTGCTCTCACCTGCCATATCATTTAGGGGTCTGTTTTCCAGCATTGGTTCAGAGTATTACATGGTTTATTCTAGTCATTGTGGTACCTCCATGTATCCATCATTTATGAGGAGGGGAGTAGCTGACTGACCTCAAAATAGTTTAATAATGGCATTTCCCAAAACAAAAGCAATTCATACAACACAGTGAAACAGAACACAAAATTGTACCATTCACCCATTTTTGAGCTACTTCAATTGCACTGTAAAGCAATTTAGCTTCCTTATAAAATAGTACCTAATGAATAGGCCTTCATTATGCATAAATTTTCTTGTAAGAGAAAAAATGAACAAAGCAAGTGAAAGAAAATAGGTATTTTATAAATAATGTAGATACCAAAATAACTATTGCGTAAATAAGATGTAAAACATTATTCTGATTTGAAAGATATAGGGAGAGACTATGCAACAAGTGAAAAGGAAAAATTTAATAGGAGTCATTAATAATGTAACAAGAAAACACCGAAGGCCACACACATCAGTAATGGTTGCAGATAAATTACATTTATCTGACATTAATGGACTAGCCAAAATTGAGCTTTTTCGTGTACTAGTTGGGGGGCGAGGTAGGGGTTAGTAAGTGTAGTAACTATTTATACGGTTTTAGTTCAAGTATTGCAATCATCTGCGCTTAAATGCTGTTGCAAGCATAATGTAAATGCAATCCTTGTGCTCAAGGGAGCACAAGGACCTATCCTAACTGGCAACATTAGCTACCACAAAAAGGATAGACAAGAGTTGGGACCATGGCCCTGTGAACTAACCAGAAGAGCTGTCTGGCTATTGAAGGATGTTTATAATATGCATTCTGAAGTCTTTTCTACATAAGCATTTACTGTATCTTTCCCTCCCCACCCACATTGTGATAAATTACCAGAACATCATTATCTCTTCTTGCAACAAGTTGCTGTAGTTACCTGTTGCTTCAGGTGGACCCCTTAAGAAGTCAACAAAGTAAGCATCAGTTTCCGAATCCACTAAAGCCTTTTTCTCTTCACCGAACTCCTCCTCAACCAATTTTGCCAAAGCTGTATCAAACCAATCTACATCCACTGGGGTTGTGAAACGATCAGCAATAACACACTTACATTCATGCTTCCACAACTTTATCAACACCTGTTCAAAAAACAAACATCTCAATTGATTAAGTTTGTAACAGAGGCACTTGTGCTCTTCACAGCCATATCTCAGCAAGGTTGGACTTTTGTCACTGTTGTTCCAAACAGTATTGCATTATCTCTAGAAGATACAAAGCAATGTTTTACTCCTTACAAGGGAAGCTGAAATAGTATTCTTTGTCAGACTTTGATTCAGCTACATCTCAGCTTAAGTGTATGTCCAGTTAACAAAAAAAAGAAAAAAAAGAAAGAAAAAAGACTGCACATTCAGGACAAAGTATTAGATGAAGTTTCAGTCCAGCCTCCCAAACTACATAATTATGTGTCCAATTATTGCATGGCCAAAAACAGACTTTATGAATGCCAAGCATATTTTTACAAGCAAATTCAACAGCTGACTACCCAGTTTTCTAACAGATATATTTCCCACTCACAAATCGTAAATGTTTGTTCATAAGCTGGTGTCCACACTTTTATATGCTACTTCTGACGGTACCATCAGTGGAGACGGTTGGATAATGATTCATCTGCAGACGGATAGTCATTGCATTGAAGACTCAACTTTATATTTCAGTATTAAAGAAAACTGGCTTTTCAAAAGGAAAATTGAAAAAATAAGAGGGAAATATTTACATCAAGTATCTTATTTTTCACAAGGACTGTGGATTGTACAGTAATGAAATACAGAAAGACTTGCTGCAGTCCAGGGTTATTTCCTCTTCCATTTAAGACATGTCTGCACTGCAGTCTCGGCATGACTGCAGCATGGGTAGACATATCCATGTTCGTTGTACGCACACTAGCACAGCTAGAAATAAAAGGGTAGGTGTGGTGGCACAGCCTTCAGATGCGGCTGGACAAGCATATTGGGGATCCCAGGTATTTGCAGGCATTGCTATCCCATGCAGACGCTTGTGCTGTTTCTCCACTGCTATGTTTAGCTGTGCTAGCATAGGTAAAGCTAGCATGGGTATGTCTATCCATGCTGCAACTACACCTCAGACTGAAGTATAGACATATCCTTATAGCTTTAAGCCAAAACTCAGCTTTCAGCCAGTCACATGGTTTGAAAACCTCAAGGCATCCTATATCTTAAGAATAAAATTATTTGTCATTAAGATGCTGAACAGCTTGCTGCTATGTATGTATATAAAACTGAATATTTTAAAAAGCCCAATTTTTCTCCAGAATTTTAAAAACTGAAATAAGTTAACATTTATCAGTAAGTAAAACAGACCACAAAATTAATGCAGACAGTGTAACAAAGTGGTTTTTGTTCTTTTGCTACATTGTATGTCCATAAAATCCTTTGGTATCTTAGCAATTTAGCCTTCAGTATCACAGTATTGTTTCATCACTGATGCTTATTATTTGTTATTGTACTGAGGAAGCACCTGGGAGCCCCAGATATGGAACAGGACTCCACTGTCCTAGGCAGAGTACAAACAGAACAAAGCCACTGAAGATCTTACAATTTAATAAGAAAAGTGATAACAAGTAGAGACAGAGGCTTCCTATTTTATACTGAACAACCAAAGAATCAGTTATAGTCTTCATCCCATTGCTACTTAATATGCTAACTCCATGAAAGAAAGCTGTATGTTACTTACATTAGGTTCACTGATGACTTCCGATACAGTATTTAGCATCCCGTGCCAAATCCTTGAGAGATCTCGTAGATTGAAGACATAATGGAACTTGGCTGGAGTGGGTAGCATTTTGATCTTGGTTATCTGCCATAACCTGCGTGTCAGAGGCACCAATTTGGCTACTGATCTTCTGACCTCTTCTGAGAAGCCCCGCTGACCACAATAATGCCCTACGCCAATCACACCTGGAAAAAGCAATATTGATGGTTTAACAGGCAGTTACTAAAGTAAGGCTTATCTACACATGGAGCTATTCTGGAACAGCTACTCCTGCATAACTCCAGGCACAGACAACCTGTACATGTAAGACAGCAATACTCTTTGCACCTTCACCTCATGTCCCCTGAAATAAACCAAAATGCTGCAGCCTAGCTAACCTATAAAATGCACCCTTTGGGCTGCATTGAGAGCAACAGGCTATGGACCAGACACCAATTATTTTAAGTCCAGGTCAAAGTTATTTCTGCAAAATTTTTGCAGATGTGTGCAGCAGTGTAAACATGTAGCACCTGCACATGCAACAAATGTGCAAAGAAATCCTGTATTTTCATATGTAACTGTGGAGCATGCAGATTTTCCAGGGACAAATTTGGTGCCAGCTTCAGAATCTTGGATCTAGATGTCTCATTGTAAGACTATTTTCTTGAGTTTATAAATCAATTGGTGAACTTCACGTTGAGCTGGAACATTCCAAGTCAAACCTGAGTAGAGACTCGATTTGGATTTTTGAACAAGAAAAATATAGTTTCCACTGAAAATGTTAAAGGGATAAATCATGGAAACCTCTCTACTCCCTTGGGTTTTGTAAAAAATGATACTTGTTCGAGGCCTTAGTTTTGGGTCAAATTTTACCTAAGAAAGTCCATTTAAAAATGGACACTATTTTGATTTTGTGCTAATGTTACTTGCAGTTTACTCCTGGGGGAATTCTGCATCACTGCACAATGCAGAATTTTGCAGAAATTAATATAGGGCATGCACAATTTCCCTTTTTCCACCACATAGATATGGACTGCAGAGATGTTGGCCACCACTAGGGGCTACTGGATCCAGCAGAGCCCAGCTCACAAATAGAAGACAAGGCTCGGGGGAAGGGGAGGGAACTGGAGGGTTCCCAGCAGCTGTAGTTCGGAGCATACCCTGAAGGAAGGAGGTGGCACTCAAAACTCTGTGCAAGCCTGGGACCCTGCATCAGGCTGTTTCTCCCTCTGGATCCCTGGAAGGGTAGGGTCTGTGAGTGTCTGGGCCAGGGCGGGGAGCTGCAGCTGGGCTCTGGGGGAGGGGGTGTAGAGGGTGTAAATGTCTGGGCCAGGGGGCCCACAGCTGGTCTCTGGGGTGGGGGTGAGTGTCTGGCTCCCCAGCTGGGCTCTGGGGGGAAGGGGCAGAGAAGCAAGAAGAGGAAGTTACTCACTTTGTGCAGTAATGATGTTTCTTCGAGGTGTTAATCAGAGATTTTTGGTAGCAGTGTCCATTGATCCCAAGCATGTGCCCTCCCTCCCTATTTAGCACTGTATGAGTAAACCCCCTTCACTTCCTTCTCTACTGCAGAGCCCTATTGAGAACTCCGAAGTAGAAAAAAGAAGGGCGGGTTGTGAAGCACCCACAGGGACACACATCTCGAAGAACTATCGTTACTGCACAAGGTGAGTAACTTCCTCTTCTTCTTTGAGTAGTGTCCCTATGGGTGCTCCACTGTAGGTGACTCCCGAGCAGAATCCACCACTGGATGCTGGGACTTCGGAGTGGAGTCTTTTACTACAAAGAGCAGGGGCAGCTCCATGGTTTTTGCTGCCCCAAGCATGGCAGTCAGGTGGCTTTTGGCGGCATGCCTGGGGAGGTCTGCTGGTCCCGCGCCTTCAGCGTACCCACCGCCAAATTACTGCTGAAACCGCGGGACCGGCGGACCTTCCGCAGGCAAGCTGCCGAAGGCTACCTGACCACTGCCCTCACTGCGACTGGCCCGCGCCCCCACGGCTTGCCGCCCTAGCACGTGCTTGGTGCGCTGGTGCCTGGAGCTGCCTCTGACAAAGAGTGCTGTGGAGTCGAAGATGGTGTCAGAGGCCAAATCTTCAGTGATCGCATAATGTTCTGTGAAAGTATGGGCAGAGGCCCAAGTTGTTACTCTATGCTGAAATAAGGGTATCCCTACGGAATGTGACTGAGGTACAAACCAACCTTGTGGAGTGTGTATGGATTCTGGACGGAAGCAAGTTGCACCCTTGATAAGTGACTAATGCAACCAGAGACCCATTTGGATAGTCTTTGAGCCGATATCACAGAGTTTTTGGATCTTTCTGTGGATGAAAGGAAGAGTTTAGGGGATTTCCTGAAGTCCTTAGTCCTTTCCAAATAGAATGCTAATGTCCTTCTAATATTTAGCATATACACAATTGTCTCCCAGTTGTCACAATGTGGTTTTGGGAAAAAACAGAGAGATGGATCTGTTGATTCATATGAAAAGTGCAGCAAAAGTAGGGAGAAACTTGGGAGATGGCCTTAGAGTTACTTTGCCTTTTTAAAAAAAAGGCCGTGAATGGTGGGTGTGCAATCAGGGCCACTATTTCTCCTATGTGCCTAGGTGAGGTGATGGCAATTAGAAATGCTGTCTTCATGGACAGATGTAAGAGAGAACATGTTGCCCTGGACTCGGAGGGAAGTCTAGTCAAAGCCTGAAAACTAGGTTAAAGTCCCAGTCTGGAGTGGGCGGTGTCAGATGCGGGAAGAGATTCCTAATGCCCTTAGCATTAATGGTTGAGCATACATCAAGTGGAAAGCCATTTTCACTGTGAGATGTACTTTAAGGGAGCTGAGTGAGAGTTTAAAATGTAGTGCAAAATCAGAGGGAGGAAAGATGAGGTTGGGTCTGTGTGTTTGGAATGACACAAACTCGGAGTCATTTCCATTTTGTAGATAAGTATGTTGAATGGTCAACTTTTGGTTATGTTGCAACATATCTTTCAGCTTGACAGAGTATTCTGCCTCTAAGCCTTGGAACTAAGAAGGCTTAGAGGCAAAGCCTGGAGGCAGAGGACCCGCCGGTTGGGGTGAAGGGTCAGCCCATTGTTTTGAGAGAGCAGGTGAGGAATGGGCTGAAGAGAAACAGGAGGGCATATTGCCATCTATGTGAGGTAAGGGAGCCAGACCTGTCATGGCCAAGAGGGGCAATCAGAATAATTCTCACTTTGTCTTGAAGAATTTTCAACAGAATCTTGGATAGAGTAGGAAACTGGGAAAAGACATATAAGTGGGCCCTGTGCCATGGGAAGATGAGGGCAACTGCCAGTGAATGTTTACCCAGGCTGGCCCTGGAGCAGTAACAAGGACCTTTCTTGTTCTGTTAAGTAGCGAAGAGATCCATAGTCAGGGTTCCCCAAAGGGCGGATATATCTTGAAGCACCTCTGAATTCAGTACACACTCATTTTCATAAGAAAATTTCAACTGAGACTGTCAGCTGTCACATTCTGTATCCCTAGTAAATAGACAGCTGAGATGAGCACATTGTGATGCATGCATCAATTCCAAAGTTTGAGCGCTGTCTTATAGTGGGAGGGAGATCTGACAGTCCCTTGGCGATTTATATAAAACATACAGGTCACATTAAGTCCATCATGACCTTTGTGTTTTTGATGAAAGGCAGAAAGTGTGCACAGGCACTCCTAACAGCACTTAGCCCCAAAAGAGTGATATGGAAGGTCATTTCCGTAAAAGGCCATTTGTCCTGAACCTTGTGGTTGTGTAGGTGAGCTCCCCAGCATATTAGGGAGACGTGTCCCAGGGTGGTGAATGTGGGTAGCGAGAGGAACGCTCTCGCTTGTACTACATCAAGGTTGGTGCTAATAAAGTCCAGTCACTGTACCGCGGTTACTGTGCCTCTACAATGAAGAGAACCTTGGAGAATACCCTAGCAGAGCTCACAGCAGGGGGTCCCTCCTCGGATGCCGTGCTTCAGAGCTGTGGTGCTGACCTACCACGATGGCCACTCTGGAGAGCCCCACTGGCTGGCCAGCAACTTGGAATCCATGTGTTTGGATCGGTGCTGAGATTGCTGCACTGGGGAACCCCTATGGCTACCCAGTTGCTCGGAGGAGCCCTTTTTACGAGCCTTTCCAGGGGAAGTTTAACGGTGGCCTTTTTTCTTCTTCATGACTCAACCCCTTTTGAAGTGAAGGCTCCGGGGATGATCCAGGGTCAGCACCCACCAGAGTCCCTTGCAGAGTGAAGTGTTTTCTCCATAGGGAGGAGTTTTAACTTCAGCTCCTTGCTCCTGTGAGGCTGCCATTTTAGCTGTGGCAGGTAAAGCACTTCTGTAAGGCTTTCCCAGGCTCAGTGAGTGTGTCAGGCCATCACTGGAACTGACTCCTGGCAGGAGAGGCACTCCTTGGAGCAGAGAGAGCCAGGCATGCCCCTGGGCAGGGGGTTGTCACCCTCTAGCAGTCTTCTTTACTTTTTTTTTTTTAAACTGAAAAAAATATGTATGTGTCTACTAGATGCCAGGAGTGGGGGGAATGTCCCTAGACAGGGCAGGAAACGTAAGTTCTTTTCCTTTCTCTAGCTCTCTCTTTTTTTTTTAAACTCAAAGGAATAAAATAAAATAAGGAAACACTAGCCTAACTACTTCTAAAGAGAACGAAGGTAACAAAACAAACACTACTTATGCTAATGACACAGATAAGGAAGGGACAACTGATCATTCCATCTGAGGCCAAAGGCAGTAGAGAAGGAAGGGAGGAGGGTTCGCCCCTAGCCTTGAGGCAGACCATGAGGGAGGGAGGGCACATGCGAGGAATCAAGGAACACTGCTACCAAAAATCTCTGATTAGAGGCGCAGGGGCGCACATATACCTACAGTAGATCACCCATAGGCACTACTTGAAGAAGAACTGGGTTGTCGTAGCGTTTACTTTAATTCTCTACTCCTGGAGGAATTTTTGTATGTGTCTGTATTGTTACAGACATACTTTCTGACAGGTATTTTGAAATAAATTACCAAAATTGAAACTGGCATAATTATTATTTTGACAAAATAAAATTTGCAGAATTTTAAAATATTGTGCACAGAATTTTTAATTTTTTGGTGCAGAAACTCCCCATGAATAAATTTAGAATCTTAGTCTAAGGCAGAGATTTGGTTTTGTGTTTGTTTGTTTGTTTTTATCTTCCAGGGCGTGACCAAGGAGTGGGCAACAGAGGGAAATCAAAGGCTGAAAAAAAAAATCAGTTGAAATCCCATGGAGCACTAACCACCAGCACTAATCAGCCCCAGCACTCCCCACCAACTCCTCCAGCACTACCACCAAAAGCCAATGAGTTCATGTACCCCAGTACTTGGTAATCCCAAAGTAGTTTGGAATTTAACTGAGTCCCAGTCACTAACCACACGTGGAAAAAATGAGAGCCACTGTTCTAGGAAAACCTGGGTACACACATTTAAGACCTCCACCCCCCCCACACAAAAAATTAAGATTTCCATTGAAAATACCGGGGGGGAGACAAACAAAATTTGGCACCCCAGTTCCAACTGTTTCAATCAACATTTTCCAAAGCGAGTCTTCATTTTACCAAAGATCTTGTCAATGGAAGAATTGGAAGGCAGAGTACAGTTGAATATGGAAAAATGTCTCTTTAGTCTCTGTGGGATGTCATTGCGACCTCCACCAGGATGGATCATGGCTGCCAAGAACTGGATATCAACGATGTTGGTAAACTCCCCTGGTTTCTCCAGGTTATAGAACCCATTCTGTTCCATCAGCTGTCGAACTATCTCATTGGTGACCTATAAAGAGCCCATTAGGATTAGAAGAATATCTCCCTGGATGCAAAACAACATGCAAAATGATTTATGAATACCAGAAAAACATAACTAAGAGACAGATTTTCCTTGTCTTAAAAAACACTACATTTTCTTCTGCCATGAAGAAAACAACATTTCTAAATTACCAGAAATCAGTGGGATTGGATCACCCTTTCCTCTGGTTATATCTAAAGGAGGCAGCTCAAAGGAAAATAATCACATGTATTTCAAATACCTCAATAACCTGACCAGAGTGGGAAGCCATGTCACCTGTGTCATAAGGAGACAGAAAAACAACAGATCAGTATTAAGCCAAATTTCAATACTTAACTAACCTGATCTCCCCACTCATTGATTACAGGCATATTCACATCATCAATGAAGACAGTCATCTTTTTGGCTGCAGGAGGACCATATGTTGTTCCCATGCGTTTGTCCACATAACTCTCTATTGTACGCTGGAAGAAAAAACTTTATTACCTAAAGCTGTACAGTTCCTCTCCATCAAAGGATAGTTTATTCTTTTTAAATGCACACATTTATTAGCAGGAACTCTTCAATAGCGAAGGCATACATGGGTTTTGAGGAGATTTCCACTAAGAAATACCACTGGCTTTGTAGAACTGGTAAATGGAACGCTGGTTTCTGAAGTGAGGTAATAGGCTGCGATACAAATTGAACACAAATTGCCTTTAAAAACCATAACTGCTGATGTAGTACATGCAACCTATTTGGAGAATTCTGAGTTGGATTATCCCATTTTTTTTCCCATGGTGTGCTGTAATAAACCAAGTTTGAACTATTGTAATCATAGATAACTGTGTGAAATATCACCTGCATGAAAGATTTAACTCAAGTTTGAAATAAACACAACTTACAACCATTAGTGTAGACTATATTTTGTAAAGTTTTTAGCCTTTTACACAAGGTTTTAAAGACAATCCAATAAAAATGAATGACCACTTCAGCCAGTTAATGTGAACTGGCATATTTCCAGACATCAAGAAACATTGAGAATTTGACGAGGGAAGTATAACGTGCCAAAAGCATGAGAGTAAGCAAATAACCACTAGAATGACTGGAAGAGATGTGGTTCCTGAGGATTTGCTGAAATTGATGACCAATTTTAAAAAGACATATTGTGAGAGAAGCAAGTTACATCCCTGTAGAAAGGCCATTTTGACTGAAGCCCTTGGAGTAGATTGGTGATTGTGTTTTTTTGTATCTTTGTAATTAGAGAAAGCCTTTTCTCAATGGGATCTTTCTCGCAAATTCTCAGTGTATAAATAAAGCCATGAACCCAGTCATCTTATTAGAAGTAGAGTGATTATTATACCTGGAACATTAATGGGGTAGTTGCAGATGAAAAGTTCAGAGTCTTGGCTATGTGGCTTTCAGGATTATATTTGGACATGAATCCTTTGATGATGACTGTTTTAGCAGTTCCTTCCTCACCAATTAGTAGCACAGGCTAGACAAGGAGAGAATTCAAATGAGCCCAGAGGTGCAAAAGCCAAGTGTGCCAGCAAAGCCTTATCAACTGCTGTATCTATGCTTCTCAGGAATGAAACAAAGAAATAAAAATGAAACTTTAAATGAGCAAAAAATTGGCAAACTGGAAGCAGTGGGCTGCTTTAGCACTGAACAATTCAAGGTGTATTAATTAACAGTATGTGTGGAAAAGGGTCATTAGTTTCCACTATACAACAGGGGATCCTCGCATTTTCACCTGTAATTCCACACTGTCCTGCTATGCTGGAAGGAGGACAGGCGATGTGGTTTAATTAGGCTGCAATCTTATTCCTAAATGTCTGGAAGTACCTGTCAAATAAAAGTGTACAGTGCTGGTAGTTCCATAATCATTTACACATCCCCGGGAACAGGGGTTACCCGTCCTAGTCCCTAGCCAATCCACTTCTGGGACCCTCTCCCATCAAATGAGGGTTAAGGCGTGCTATAAACTAAGGAGGGGTGGTTGGCTCTCTGCCATACCAGTCATAGGAGCCCCGAACCCCTGTTTCTGCTCCTTTAAAGAATACCTCCTTTAAATCCTTTACTAATCCATTTTATCTGATCACATTATGCCTTCCCTGCAGAGTACCTGCACAGGATATCAGCCCCATACTTACATAATGAGTTGCAAATCATAGCCTAACTTCTGTTTCATATTTTCCTCAACTAAGCCTTGTAATCCTCTGTCAGAAAGGTGAGGAAAAAAACCCATCTTGCCTTGGCCAATCTGGCAGTGAGGGAAAATGTCTTTTCCAGCCCTCTGAGAAAGGAGCGACTGGTGGAATGCCCACCATGAATCATGACAACGCCTGGTATTTAACTACTTCCATGCATGGCAAGGTGTGTGCTGCTCCACCTGGTCCAGGTAAAAGAGGATTTTTCCTGCCCCAGTGTGGACCTAAATAGTTCCCCCTCTCTTCTGGTCACTTGGTGTGGGATGGGACACTGACCTGGTCAAGCTGCCGCAGCAAATCACTCTGGCACTCTAGTCTCTAAAGGGCCCACACACCTTTCCCTGCAGGCCAGACAATGACCCCCACTGCTTAATGTGCAGTGAGGTCATTTTATTTAAGAACATAAGAATGGCCATACTGGGTCAGACCAAAGAACCATCTAGCCCAGTATCCTGTCTTCCACCGGTGGCCAATGCCAGGTTCCCCAGAGGGAAAGAACAGAACAGGTAATCATCAAGTGATCCATTCCCTGTGGCCCATTCCCAGCTTCTGGCAAACAGAGGCTAGGGACACCATCCCTGCCCAACCTGGCTAATAGCCATTGATGGACCTATCCTCCATGAATTCATCTAGTTCTTCTTGGAACCCTGTTATAGTATTGACCTTCACAACATCCTCTGACAAACAGTTCCACAGGTTGACTGTGCGTTGAGTGAAGAAATACTTCCTTTTGTTTGTTTTAAACCTGCTGTTTATTAATTTCATTTGGTGACCCCTAGTTCTTGTATTATGAGAAGGAACAAATAGCACTTCCTTATTTACTTTCTCACCAGTCATGATTTTATAGACCTCAACCATATCCCCCATTAGTCGTCTCTTTTCCAAGCTGAAAAATCCAAGTCTTATTCATCTCTTCTCATATGGAAGCCGTTCCGCATTCCTAATAAATTTTTGTTGCCCTTTTCTGAACCTTTTCCAATTCCAAAATATCTTTTTTGAGATGGGGCAAACACATCTGCACACAGTATTCAAGATGTGGGCTTACCATGGATTTATATACAGGCAATATGATATTTTCTGTTTTATTATCTATCCCTTTCTTAATGGTTCCCAACACTGTTAGCTTTTTTGACTGCCGCTGCACACTGAGCGGATGTTTTCAGAGAACTATCCACAATGACCCCACAATCTCTTTCTTGAGTGATAGCAGCTAATTTAAACCCCATCATTTTATACGTATAGCTGGGATTACGTTTTCCAATGTGCATTACTTTGCATTTATCAACATTAAATTTTATCTGCCATTTTGTTGCCATTTATAATTTAACTCCCCCACCACCCATGCGGATCACATCATTGACATACACAAACAAGAATGATACCTTGCCCTGCCCAGCAATTGTTTCAATAAGGAAGTCTGTTCTCACGTTGTCGACATTTGGCACCAAGATGGAACTATACTCTGGAATGCTGTTAGTGGGGTACACATACTCTTCAACACGAGTACTCCAGTGCATCCATTTACCTAGTCAGAACAGAATAGGTTAATACTTCCAAGCTACAAAGAATTTGCTTCTATCCCATTCTCCAACTAGTAGTACAAGTGGATTGTTACCTATGAAGTTATCTTACCCTGTCTGGGGCAGTGGGCCCCACAGACAAAACCCACCCACTATGATGATCAGCAATTAACTTCACAAGAAGTATTCTTAAAAACCCATGGGAAGGGCCGCATGACCTGTTGTTACAAGTGACACTTAAGATGAGAGAAACATCTTCCTGCTTGCTTACATTTGCTCATTTGACAGCACTTTGTTACACAAAGTCCCAGTTTCCCTGTGTAGTCAATTTCCCTTGTTTTGGTATCTTGCAGCAACAGGGAGAAACTTTATTAAAAGCAGTAGTAAAGCGTGATTTTAAAACAAAAACTGTCAGGGAACATGGGAAAGTATACAAGCTGAAGTGCCTTCTCTATTAATTCTATGAAATATACTCTTTTAAGACCATATCTCTTCAAATGTTATCTGGTATATGCCCGTGGGTTACTAACCATCAGTTGCAACATAGTAGTCAAACATGGTATCTTCACTTCCTTCTGAGATACAGGGAAGATCAAGCTTTATTTTTTTATGATTACGAAGCCAGTGCTCCATTTTGCACCTGTCTTCCAATTCCAGCAACGCTCCAACACTCCACATGAGGGAGAAGACGTACAGCCTTTCCAGATACTCTGGTGTTACTTCCCCTCCTTGCTCCTGAAAGGTAAAGCATTGTTTTAGCTACTTTCATGGCTTAAGGCCTTTCCAAGAAACAATTCCTACATCAGACTCTGGTTTACATATTCAAGTTGAAAATCTTTAGATTTGATTTACGTAAGTCTCAGCAGGTGTCCCTACCTATTCTCTAGGCAACCATTACACAAACGAAGAGCTACAATACATACTATGTCATATTATTTATTTTCCTTAATTCAGAAAAATAGCCACCGGAAAAAAACCCGTAGCAAACAAATAGCTTATTTCTCTCCAGAAGCCCAGGGAAAGATGAGTAGTTGGTTTATTAGTCCATTAAAGCCCTGACTCTGCAAATACATGTGTTGAATGGGTTACACTATGACACAAGTACAGGAGTCGATGGGAGAGCACTCTGGAGTCGATTTATCGCATCTAGTCTAGATGCGATAAAGTGCTCCCCGCTGGATGGATCACTACCCGCCAATCCGGCAGGTAGTGTAGACATACCTTATTTTACATTTAAGGACATGAATAAAGTTATGCTTTCACATAAGGATAAGCAGATATGAATAGTTCTAGTGCAATTGGTCACATGTGGAATTGGTCTTTTTGCAGTATTCTCCATCAAGACAATCCAGACAAATAAAAAATTGGTCTGTATTTTATCTTTAACTAAAATTCTTATTGAATAATTTTGCACAGATGTTAGTGTTTGCTTATGAGAGTTCCCTTATAATATGGAAACAATTCGACTTTTAGAAGAAGCAATTTATTAATCAGAAAGATAACAACAACAGCAAGTCAGTTGGTTTGCCAGCCGCATGCTAGTATTTGCACTGACAGTTTGATAGCAAAGAAACAAAGTGCACCTTCAAATGTGGCTGTAATGAAATTAAAGTAGGGGGCTCCAATTGAGAAATTAGGCTGCAGCCTTTGCCAAAAATGGTGATGACTATGACATCATGTGTACACTTGAATTTTGTTGTAATGGTGTTTAGTAATGATCTAAAGCAAAGGGGAAATGATGAAGTGTTGTATTTGTCAAAGAATTCTGCATAAACCAGGAAACAGACTGATAAAGACTAATATTTCCACCTTCTTGATTAAGTATCACTGCTTTGGAATAATGTTCCAGATAATGTTCAAACTGCTGAATCTATTCCTGCTTTTATATTTCAACTCTACACAGCATTGACTTGGATTTCTCCAATGCCGTTGACACTGGGTAACCGTTCCCATTGTTATCAACAGTAAAACTACCACTGACTTCACTGAATGAAGAGGAAGATCAGTGCTGAACATTTTGAAAATTCCTCTTATTCATTCCAGTACCTTAGGCCTTGTCTATACTTGTGACAATATGTAGGGTACGTGTAGCTACACATCACAGCGAAAAGCGATCTACATCCACAATGCAGTTCATAGTTACATGCAACAGTAAAAGACTCTGGCAGCACAATAGACAAGCAAAGCACTGCTTGGGCATGTACATAGGGAATATATATTCTAAAGTTCTGGGCTGTCTTTACTCACCTAAGAAGTGCCTTACCATCTACACTGCTATTTATACCTTTGCTAGGGGAGTACAGTATTTGTACACTACACATCACCTTAAGTGAAAACATAGTCTTAATGAAAATCTAAACACTAAGAACTGAAATCTTCTCTTTAACCAAAGAGTCAATATTCAGTAGCTTTGCAAGTTTCCCCATACTGCCCTGCTAATCCAATCTGCCTCAAACCTAGTCTCAAGAAACCATCTCTATTGGCATGAAGATATTCACCATCTACATCTACTCCCTGGCCACCCTTTTCAATCTGCCAGTAAGGTTACTGAAAAGTGCCAATTTTTGAACACATCCTCTAAGACATAGTGCAAGGGAAAACTTATTTGATATAAATAACAACAAATAAAAATCTATCAGATAGCATTAACTTTTGATCACCACATTCAACATTTCGTCTGCATTTAAGAAATTATAAGTGAAATGTCCTGTAGTCCATTATCCATTCTGTGAGCCATCCAGTCACTCCTGTTATTAAAACACCAGTTAGAGTGACTGCTGTCTGATGTTGCATAACAATTTTTACAATTGTCATTGTAAAAATATCAGAAAAAGCACTATATAAATATATTGAAATAAATACAGACCATCCTAAGTGTCATTTTCCAATAAAAATTAGGTATTCACATGTAAGATATTTTAAGCTCCCACATCTTCACAAGAATGTCTCTTCTCTAAATATCCTAGGGTGCTTTCTAATACGTACCCACGCAGCACAAAACAACGTAAATCAGAATAAATAGGTAGCAAAATATTGATCAGCTTACCTTCAAAGGGATAAGTCCCTGCAGCATGTTAATGCTTTGCATGATCACAAAGGCCTCCAGCATCTCGATCTTATATTCCAAGGCCTGGATGCTGAAGCGGTAGAGTTCTGGGAATGATGAAGTGTACAGCTGACGCAGAACTTCAGCTTCTTGAGGAGAACGTTTTTTCAAAAAGCCCTATTATCCACAGTGGGGAGGGAAGGAATAACCTTTAATTTCAAATCAAAACTTCAAAATATTTTTAAACGCTCTCAAGATTTTAGTAAACAGACTCAGGTGACATGCTGACTTACTGAGATTCACCTTTCTTTGTTGATGCGAACAGAAGGCCAAATTCTGCATTCATGAGTATGTATAACTCCCAGTGGAAGTTGCATACACATATTAAAAAACAGAACTGGGCCAAAATCACAGACAGTCATTCATCACTGCTCATGAGACAAAACTCCCACTTTCATTCTCAATCAGCATAGCTATTTTAATTGCATTTCAACTTTGCAAAGTGGCTATATAAAAATGGAATTAGAGGTAGAACTCAGGGGTTAATTTAGCCTGAATAATTTTTATGTTTGTGAAATGCTACGCCAGAACCCACCCAGATTTACCCCCAGAATCCAGTTTGGAAGTTCAAAATAACTGAGCTGAACATGTCTGGAAGCCACTCAGAAGACAATCATGTGGTCTTAAAATGCTATTTTTTGTTTATCTCTTGGCAGTAAAAATATACCCTATGTATAATTGATTCCAACAGATATATAGTACCTCATACAACTCCCTCCCTCTCATATTCAAATTAGGCCAAAATTGGAGAAAGTTTAGTATCCACTTTGTTTGAATGTCCCTACATGCAATACATCAGGTCAGAGCTTTAGATAAATACTTATGCTTGGTATTCCCCAAGGTTCAGTCCTAGGACCAATCCTATTCAATTTATTCATAAATGATCTGGAGAAACGGGTAAAAAGTGAAGTGGCAAAGTTTGCAGATGATACTAAACTGCTCAAGATAGTTAAGAGCAAAGCAGACTGTGAAGAACTTCAAAAAGATCTCGCAAAACTAAGTGATTGGGCAACAAAATGGCAAATGAAATTTAATGTGGATAAGTGTAAAGTGATGCACATGGGAAAAAATAACCCCCACTATACATACAATATGATGGGGGCTAATTTAGCTACAACAAATCAGGAAAAAGATCTTGGAGTCATCGTGGACAGTTCTCTGAAGATGTTCATGCAGTGTGCAGAGGCAGTCAAAAAAGCAAACAGGATGTTAGGAATAATTAAAAAGGGGATAGAGAATAAGACTGAGAATATATTATTGCCCTTATATAAATCCATGGTACGCTCACATCTCGAATACTGTGTACAGATGCGGTCTCCTCACCTCAAAAAAGATATACTGGCACTAGAAAAAGTTCAGAAAAGGGCAACTAAAATGATTAGAGGTTTGGAATGGGTCCCATATGAGGAAAGATTAAAGAGGCTAGGACTCTTCAGCTTGGAAAAGAGGAGACTAAGGGGGGATATGATAGAGGTATATAAAATTATGAGTGATGTAGAGGAAGTAGATAAGGAGAAGGTATTCACTTTTTCCCATAATACAAGAACTAGGTGTCACCAAATAAAATTAATAGGCAGCAGGTTTAAAACAAATAAAAGGAAGTTCTTCACGCAGTGCACAGTCAACTTGTGGAACTCCTTACCTGAGGAGGTTGTGAAGGCTGGGACTATAACAGCATTTAAAAGACAACTGGATAAATTCATGGTGGCTAAGTCCATAAATGGCTATTAGCCAGGATGGGTGAGGAATGGTGTCCCTAGACTCTGTTTCTCAGAGGATGGAGATGAATAGCAGGAGAGAGATCACTTGATCGTTGCCTGTTAGGTTCACTCCCTCTGGGGCACCTGGCATTGGCCACTGGTGGTAGACAGATACTGGGCTAGATGGACCTTTGGTCTGACCCGGTACCGCCATTCTTATGTTCTTATCACTGCCTTTTAAATACGTATGTAATAAAAGATGGCAAAGCCCTAAGTTGCTCTACTGAGAATACTTTCATCTTCCATATTTGTCTTTAGTTCCAAAGGATAGTGTTGAGGCATTTGTTTGTATACTTTATTTTGGTGCAGGTTTTCCTGTGTTTACTGCCATTTCTTCTTTTATCCTGCAAGTTCATTTTTCCTGTGTCTGACAGTAATTGATGCACCAATATTGCTGGCCAAAGTTCCATTTTTTCATCAAGGCCCTGGTTTTGTGTAGTCTGACTCATCTCCAAGCTAATATTTCTCCAGATAATAATTTCTCTTTTTCCTCACATACCCCTCCTTAATACACCTCAATACAGCATTCACTACTTGATGCTTGTAATTCAGAACAATACTACAATAAATTAAGAAAAAGCTAAATGGGACTTTTTCCATTTTGGAATCAATTTATCTGTAGTTGTATATACTTTAGCAATGCAGTACTCTATCCAAATACCTATGGCAGATTCAAATGTTTTCAGGCCAAGAGATTTAGAATGGAAAGAAACCATTTAAGATTATTATTTCCTAAATGTGTCAGTTCTGCTAATAATAATTTTAATAGCTCTTCTTATATCTAGCACATGCCATGCTTTTTTCCTTCAGGGACGAAGAAGGATTTGGGCATAGAGAAAAATAATTTTAATTTGGTTATGGAAAAAAATAATTAAATCTGACAGCGAATGACTCAAGAACATAAAGTGCAACCTTACACTCTTGGAAGGTATAGCAAGAATCATGACTACTAACAGCAGAGACATCTGACTGTTGTGCTGATTGACTGCAGCTAGGAAGAATACCTTTATGGAGAGAAAATATGAATAAATATCAGAGGGGTAACTGTGTTAGTCTATCCATAAAAACAACAAGGAGTCCGATGGCACCTTAAAGACTAAAAAATTTATTTGGGCATAAGCTTTCGTGGGTAAAAAACCCACTTCTTCAGATGCATGGAGTGAAAATTACAGATACAGGCATAAATGTACTGGCACACTAAGAGAAGGGAGTATAAACAGGTGTGCTGGAGAATAAATAGATGCCATTGGTTCAAATGGCTGAGTCATGAGAGTTTGTAATATTGTGGTCAGGTCTAAGGCCAGAGAAATAGTTTTAATAGTTAGTTTATATAGGCTTGTTGCCTTAAGAAACCACCCCAATCTGGTAATCTACCAGAGATTAGGATCAATTTGCCTTCATAATACCACATAACTCTGCAGCTGTTGGTCTCTGGGTTAATTTCCCTCTCCTGACTCAGCTGTGAATCATCTCATCCATACTCTGGGGTAGGACAAAAGGGGTAAAAATTCCGCAGGATGATAGACGCTTGTAACCTGGCAGAAATCTCAGTTAGGATTTGTTAATCAAGAGTCAAGGTATAGGATCAGTTAATCCTAAATGGGATAAGAGATCCTTTCCCACTGAAAAGATGGATTAAGAGTTCCATTGTCTGAAACTTTGTTTCTCACGAACAATCTGGGGACAATGAATACAATAGCCATATCTTCCTATTTGAGCTTCGATTCATTCTTCCCAGAAGTTGAAGGATGTACATACAAAGGAAATCTTCATTTGTGAGAGAAAGCAATTATTCCCAGTGATCATTTTTCCCTGGTGAAAAGATGCCAAGTTCACGTTTCAAAAGAAGGTGTGTATGTTCACCAGGAGATAGCCAAAGTTCCTGACGATCAGATAAAAACTTATTGAGTAAGGATCAGTTTACAAGTGTCTACAGGCTATTTGTGAACAGACTGGCTAACCTCTTTTGTTACATTTAATATATGTTCATTGAGTGCACAGGAAATGAAGTACATTAGTTTTACATTTAGACCTGCTGTCAGTGCCACTCTGCCAGTTTACATATATCACTGTTGGACTGGATCAGGATATGCTACTTCATTAGGTGATCCTCAGTCCAGAAGGCCTGGCTGGCTTTATACGTAATAAATTAATGCTCTGAGCCCTCTGACCTGACCTTCCCTAAGAGGCCATCATCCATGGTCATGAGTTTGAGGTCCAGATGGTGAAGAGATCCAGAAATCACATGGGCCTCTTGCTTCCATCAGGACAATGAAATGATCACTATGTTATCTGAACTTCCCTCCATATTTCTTACTGGGAATGATTCCAGGATGTTAAAAGTAACCCCTGAAGCTCTCCTGTGCAATTCTGCCCAATGAGTTAACTCTCCACATGGAGACTCACACATCCAGGAACTGCTATTCAACTGAATGGCTAACATTTCTGTGACACCATAAAAATCAGAGTTTGGATCCTGTCAAGTTTTCCCTGTTGGGAAGATTGACTGTCCCTTGTTGTGTATTTGGTTGTCACGGTTTTTGTTCCTATGGCAACTGAGTTAGATTATTAGGGGATAGCCTAGCCAGCTTCGGCCGGTTAGGCGAACTCTATGTCTGAAAATAAATGGTAGTTTTGTTAGCTGTCTGGCCTCAAATGATTTCTTCCTAAACCAGCTACCCCCAAGGATATAACAAGTGGCAATGGGGATGGGATTCCGGTGCTGCTCCAGTAACAGAAGGAAGTAGAAGTCAAGGTAACGAAAAAACAAACAAAAAAACTGCTTGTTTGCACTGACTGTGAAAGTGAAACTAAAAATCATGGCTACTCTGACCGGGCCACTGGAACCTTTTGATGAGAATGTAGTGCAGTGGCCTGTGTATACTGAGCGTTTTGAGCTTTTTGTTATTGCAAATGACATTACAGAAGCGAAGAAGTGCCAATATTCTTAAGTATTGTAGGGGCTAAAACCTACTCCCTGCTACGCAGCTTACTACACCCTGTTAAGCCTGAGACTAAATCTTACAGTGACAATGTGGAAATCCTGGGGTCCTATTTTTCCCAAAACCACTGGTAACTGCTGAAAGATATCAGTTCCACAAAAGAGACCAAAAAGAAGATGGAACAGTTGTACAATTTGTAGCAATTTTAAAAAAGCTAGCAGAACACTGTGAATTTAAAGAGATGTTAAATGATGCCCTGCGTGACAGGTTAGTGTGTGGCCTGTACAGTGAAGCTATACGGAAGCGCCTACTGATAGAGGCTCAGCTTACATTACAGAAGGCTGTTGATATTGCTGTCTCCATGGAACTGGCTACAAGGGAGGCGCAATACATCAGTGCATCCCCTAGGGCGCAAAAAGTGTTACAAGATCCTACCCACAAAACTGTGCAGAGTCAAGAATGTTACCGCTGTGGTAAGCCAGGTCACCAGACATCAGAATGCTGGTGTAAGGACCTGGTGTGTCAACACTGTGGCAAAAAGGGACACATTGAGTGTGCCTGTAAACAAAAGAAAAAGAGGCCTGCGGTCTGGCCGACAAAAAGAGGAACCCTGCATACCCTAGAGCTGACCCAGGATGATCAAGGTGACACCTCATCGCAAGAGGAAGTGCCACTGCATGTTTTGTCTTTGGCAGTGGGCTTACATGAATACTGGGTAACCCCGTTGTTGGATGGCAAACCTATATGCATGGAACTGGACACCGGTGCAGCTGACTCGCTGGTCTCTGAGACTGTATGAAGAAAAGCTACAGCATCTTCCGCTTAAGGCAACAAAAACTGTTCTGAAGACGTATACGGGAGAAGCTGTGCCCATGTTGGGCACTATTGATGTTAAGGTGGAGCTCAATTGACAGGCTGCTAAATTGCCTCTGTTTGTGGTGAGAGGTAACTACCCAGCCTTAATGGGTAGGTCTTGGCTTGGGAAGATTCAGCTGAACTGGGCAGAAGTGCACCGGATGACTAAAGAAGAAATCAGTCTAACCCCTATACTAAGGAAACATGCTGCTGTTTTTGGAGAGGATTTGGGAAGTATGAAGGGAATCACTCTGATATTGAACATTAAACCTGACAGTCCACCAAAATATCTGAAAGCCCGAACTGTGCCATATGCCATCAGGCCAAAAGTTGAAGCAGACCTGGAGTGCCTGGTCACCAATGGAGTCCTAATACCAGTTACCCATAGCCCATGGGCCACTCCTATCGTTCCAATAGTGAAGAAAGATGGCTCTCTCTGGATCTGCGGTGATTTTAAAGTCATTGTCAACCCAGTGTTGTGTGCAGAGCAATACCCGCTTCCCCGCATCGATGACCTTTTCGCAGGCCTGGCTGGGGGACAAAAGTTCAGTAAGATTGATCTGAGTCAAGCATATTTACAGATGCACATTGATGAAAAGTCCCAAGAGCTGTTGCCAGGTCATGCCAGTCCTCAGGACACATCTGCAGTTGAGTGGTCTGAGTTCACCTCTTCTGGTGAGACACCGAATCACGAATCATCTGTTCTTGACTGTTCTCCTCCATTACTGCCAGTGGCTGAGATACCCCTTTGCCCAGCACGAGCTGATACCACCTCCTCACCTGTTCGTGCTGCGGACCCTGAGCCCATGGTACTTTCGGGTGCAACAACACCAGAAGTTCGCTGTAATCCACCTAGAGACAGAAAGCCTCCTCATTGGCTGGATCTTTAGCTAGGGCGAACCCATGGTTATGGGGCTAAATAATCCCCAGGGTTTAGCCGGGAAAGGAGGCAGTCTACCCTCCTTCTCTAGTCTAGTGTGTGTTTTATTTAGGGGAGGTGTTCTTACTGGGGGGGGGAGGAATATGTTGTGTATTTGGTTGTCACGGTTTTTGTTCCTATGGCAACTGAGTTAGATTATTAGGGGATAGCCCAGCCAGCTTTGGCCGGTTAGGCGAGCTCTGTGTCTGTAAATAAATGGTAGTTTTGTTAGCTGTCTGCTGTGTGGCTTCAAGTGATTTCTTCCTAAACCGGCTCCCCTCAAGGATATAACATCCCTCTTTTGATTTGAATTGACAAATCTCCAAAGGAAATCAAAGAGTTCTTCAACCTTATTTCCAAACTGTGTGTCTGAAGCATTGAGATGGTGCTGTGAACGTTTTCCTGCATGTAAAGCTTTAAGTAAATCACTGAAGACTATATACAAATAAGTTACTGGTCTTCAGTGTAATTATGGTCAATATCAAAATCTTCAGGAACACCTAATACAGGGTTTCTCAACAGGGGTCGCTGCTTGTGCATGGAAAGCCCCTGGTGGTCCGAGCTGGCTTGTTTATCTGCCCCATCCGCAGGTCCAGCCGAGAGCCGCGGATCGCTGCTCCGGGCCACTCCCATTGGCCCAGAGCAGTGATCCACGGACAGTGGGAGCTGCGATCGGCCGGACCTGCGGACGGGGCAGGTAAACAAACCAGTCCAGCCCACTAGGGGCTTTCCCTACACAAGCAGCGACCCCTGTTTGAGAAACCCTGACCTAAGACAAACAATACCTGTTTTGTCAATTAGCTAATACTGGTACTAGAGATTCTGTGGATAAATCAGAGGAAATGTTAGAGCCCAATGTACTGGTTCCATTACCCTTAGTTCTAGAAAGGGGGTAAGGTCCTTTAGGTGGGCTGATGCAATACTTGTCTTGAAGCTGAAGAGGGAATAGGAAGATATGGAGGAACATGGCACCACAGAGTATATCCATAATGCCCTCTCCCCAACCCTTACCTTGTCTGAATTAGATTCACTGCACTAGGAGCTATTGGGTGCTTGGTATTTTTGAAAATCGGGCCCTTTGTTTAAGAGCCTAAATATAGCTTTAGGATTTCGGCTTTAGGTTCCATATTCTTAAACACAGACTGAAATTCCAGAATGAAAAAGTGGAAAGTGTAATAGACCACCCAAGCTTCTAAACACTTAAATCTTTCAGTATTCAGTACCACCACCTGGGGCATAATTATGTTAAATGATCATCTGACAATATGCCTAAGAGACACTACAATTAATGCATTTACATAGTGTTTCAACTGAATAAATAGACTGGATAAAATGAGTATCCCCAAGTTATAACCTAAGCACAATGAGCTACTTGAAAATCACTGATATTCAACACTCATTAAATATACTTGATAAACTTCTACCAATATATCGAATCATCTAATTATTGTGGACCATACCTCAAGAACAGGGCTCCAGTTGAGAACTGATGAACTCATGAAAACCATGCCATTCCTTGACACAGTAGCAGGGGAAGCATTGTCAATATTATGAGGCTCAAACACTATTTTACAGTTTGGTGCCATCGGAATACGGTCTCCATTAGCTAGTGTTAGGGTTCTATTATCATCCAGTACAGAGTTCAGGTTCTCAATCCAAATAGCATCAACAGGACCATCAAGAACTATCCAGATGTGCTCACCTGCAATCCAAAGAACATGTCTATGAAGCAAATCATATGGTCCCACAAGCATTATCTAATTATACTTTATTGTACAGAATATTGCACACTAAGTCTAATTGTAACAACAAGAAATACAAAAGAAACTGTATCAGTTCAGTTTCTACCAGTTTGAAATACAGCATTTGATCTGTTTTTGTCCATATCCAAATGCTTATCTGTCCCACAACACATAAAGGTAGCATCTGCCCAACACCTGGTAATGCTTGTAATATTCTGTTCAACAGCTTCATGGATTTTTACTATCTCCCATCTTAAGAATTTTAGCTCTTCATATAAACTCTCATTTAATTAAATCATCAAAAATCAGGGTAGAAATTCTGAACTTAAAAAAAAAATCTCTACGAACCTTCTGGTTCCAAAGGTTTTGATAAAGCTCAAACGAGAATTCCTAAACTAAGTAGGAAATATAGTTAATACAAGTTGTCAGAAAATCGTTAGGCACAATTTCATGCAGTTTTACACTAACTGTTACCGTTCTGATCCAGCTCCCATTGGAGTTTATGGCCATTTTTCCATCTACTTTATTGGGAGTTGGATCAGTCTTTATTTCAATGGGTTTTTGTCCTGCAGAAGCAGAATAATCAGTCTTAGATAGGAGACATTTGCAATACTGTGAAGTCTTTTTAGGCCAGTTAATCTATAGACAATATTACCAAATTTCAACTACAGTAATTTACCTTAAACAATTTTTATCAATAGAGAAATGACTATGCAACAGTCAAAAACTACCTGTCGTCACCAGTGACCCAGTTTTTGAGCAAGAATATTGAGTAGTCAAGTAAAGTAATATACAACAAGTTTCTAATACGGGGCTAAATATAAGTCTCCTTTGAAATAAATGAATGTTTCTGCTTAAAAATGGATGGTGTGACCAGGAAAGGTTTTTCCTTTGTTTCATTTACACACTGAAATCCCAAGTGCCTGTTAACATGGGTAACAAACACAGAAAGGAGCAGAGTGGGTTCTTCCCTATAAGTTTTTCAAAGCCATTCCCTCAACGTCCAGCAGCAAGTGCAAAATTACACAAAAGGATACCTCCTCTTTAATCCGATGACCAATCCTTCAAAAAAAGGATTGGGAAAATTAGTGGAACAGGATTTGCCATTTTGCAACCCTACAGATGACACATTCTGAGTAGTGATTATTACTTCTCCATGCAAGAAGTTCTTACTTTTGAAACCATATTAGTTATTTGCTTGAAAACAGCTTTTTTGATTAATGCTTTGGTTGGTTCATTGTTGTGTGATTTACCTTTCTTGGCTCTCAAAGTTTTCCTCCACAGAGTGGAGAAAATCCCATCTGTCCAGTCATTGGTTGCTACATCAAGGCGACCAAACATCTGAGGTGCTGTGATAGCTTTAGGATTCATTCTCATTTCACGGTGTGGCTGTCCACAATCTGCAAAGGTCAAATCAATCTGTCAACTTTTGGTATTTCAAGCCAAATGTCATGGTATGGTATTACACTAACTTACCACACAAAATTACATGGCTGTTAGTGGTTTACTACTATCAGAACTGCATGATTACTCTGAAATTCATTTCTTCTTGTACATCAAATTGATAATTAGAGCTGTCAAAAATTAACAATAAAGTACTCTGTCCATGCATGATGTAAAAGGGGGATCCATGCATTGACAAGTAAAGGAGAGCACAACAACATGATGATAAGTATTCAAGGCGGCGATTCTTTAAACTACATAGCTCCAAAGTCTTTAATTTTCAATGTACTTTTCTATATCTTGTGCTTGGAGCACCACACAGAAACTTTATTCTCCACATTCTGTCATTTTCTGTGATACGTTCTTGTTCGCCTTGGACTAAGCCAATTAAATTGTAGTTACATGATTACAGAACTTCTCAAGCAGCCACAGGGAATGCATTGATATCACCAGCATCTGACCTTTAATATCTCTTTATTAATACAAGACTATGTTTCATTTTCCAAAAATGTTTAATGTTTGATCAGCAGTAGAGATGTAACAAAATCTGAGCTCTAATAATCCTGAGTAAAGTATAGAAAATGGATCTTTAAAAATATGACTTGCATTGCAAGGACATTTTTCATTTTAAACACCAGTAGTGCCCAGAAGTGTAAAATTCTAATGCTGTGCAAATAATTATGCAGTTTTGCAAATCATAACCTAACAAAACTACTGCAGTATATTGTCATCTGTGGACATTATTACTTCAGATATTCAGACTGACAAATGTGCTGCATCATCTGTATCTTGGCAATGTTCAGTAAAAAGTTCTGCAGAAACATACAAAAAACTCTAAGAAGGTACCATATTGCCTTTGTGTTCTTTTCTGAATGAGAGCCTAAATTAAAAGATTATTTTGATCCTATGCTGGCTTTAACTGAACCAAGCTATTGCATGGAAGTGTATTACAGTTTGTCCTCTCTCTTCAAAACTATTCCTTTACACTACATTTTCACAGGCAACTTGGCAAGTCTAGCAGGAATCATATAAAATCAATGCTGTGAAGTAGTCAGGTAATAAATAGCCTCACAAAGCCATCTACAGCAACAGATAACTATTGACCGGCATAGAGAATAAGAAAGAAGACATTTAACTCTTGAATTAAACTAGCATTAGGTTATGTTTGTTGCTTTTGTGCACTTCTTGGATAGTATTTCTGTATCATTACTATTTACATTATGTACTAGTAACTGTATGTGCATGCATAATGTTACCCAGGTATTTATCTACACTATTTTATAAGTAGAAATTCACTGCATTTTCAAGAGATGCTTTTGTGAACCTAAGGAACTGAAGGCACAATTTGTAAAAATTTTGGTCCTTGGAGGTCAGGTCTGAAATTTAGTGTCCTTAAAACAGAAGACGGAGGGTCAGGCCCAAAGGTCTAGTGACAATGCTCTTATTTACCATATCAAAGACCTGGATTTGAAGTCTTGGCTCCAGACCGTTCCTTCCAGGGACAACAAATACGGAGAAAGCTGCAGAAGCAACATGCTTAGTTTTGCTACAGGAGATGGGCAAAAATTGCCTCAAAAAGATACCTCCCCATCCCAAATATTAAAGTTCTAAAAAACAGAATCCAAAACCCCATCAAATCCTTCTTTGGACTAGAAAGAAGATGGCCAACACATAGAACCCTGAGAGTATGAAATGGGCGGCAAGAAGGGAAAATGGTCATAATTTAGAACTATGAGAAAATAAGGTAGATTTCTGGAGAGAAAGATGAACATCATCTTATGCTATTGAAAATCCTTGCATTGCACCTGTTTGATCATCTTCCACAATTATTCCTCATTAAGGGAATCTTCAACATTTCTTCAGCTCTGTCCTTTGAGACAATACACCCACCTACCCACCCTTCCAGCCTTTGTGTTCCTTATTTTGCCACATCTCTTAAATGAAAGTCTCTGACACTCATACTGGTAAGTTGAATGTAATGCAAGTACATGAGATCTCCAAGGTGTTATCAGTTTTTCCTTCTTAATTTGTTTTAATATGCTGCAAAAAATTTAGAGAAGTAACCCTTGTTACTAATCAGTCATGAAGATTTGTGCGCTAGGGCACCATACACTAAACCTCATCCTTACAATGCTTTATCCCCTCTGGTAAAAGTAAACATTGTAAATTATTTGCAAGAATACCAGAATTGTAAATCTGCTTTACACAACACAAATGGCTCCATACCTGTCATGGATTTCATCAGAGTGTGGATGGAAGTACTTTTACCTGCCCCACTAGGACCTAAGGCCATCATTCCATGCCTTACTTTCTGTGTTTCATACAGCTGGATAACTTTCAGTTTCCAAGGAGGATGACTAATTAGGCCAGCTTCTTCAACCTGTGGATATTGACATAAATCCAGACTACTGCTTCTTTTATGCAACAAAACAATTTGATAATCAGATTCAAGGTATAGATGCATTACAAGATCATGATCATATATAATTTTGTATTAAGTTTCTGTACTTCTAAAAGAGCACTGGTTGAAGCCAAGTAATACAACAGTTTCTACAGTGGAACTCAGTATCCCATCTTTCACAGTGATTTGAGGAAAACATACAATTCCAACAACAAATAAGTTTTAATACTGAAGGGGCAAACTTCAACACAGATGCAAAAAATGATTTATAATTTATTCTTGCAATGTTAGGTTGTTAAAAACTTGCCTGCATTTTTACTGCATTGTAGCAGACACAATTATTTTCATAGACATGATTTTGGAGAATGTGATAAGCAAATAAAAACATAAGCATGTTAGCTATTTATTTATATGAAAGGTTCAAGCTAAGGAAATTCTGAGGAAATCTATTTTTTAATCAACCTGACAGGCTCCTGCAGTGTCAAAGAAGAAAAAATGATGTTTATTATCCCAACTCTGGTATGCAAATTTATAGATTATTTTGGTTTAACATCCTATACACTATTTTTATACTACATTTTGAAAAATTAAGTTATGATTCATGTTTTCTATATAGAACTACAAGTTGAAATGCTTCTGGAGGAACCTATGCAGCCACAGTACAACAATACTCTCTCCTGTCTTTTGCAACTCAGGGATGAGGTTACAAACCTCCGGTGCCTTTCCAAACTTGACTTTATGGACTGTGATGCGGATCTCTCAGCTGAAGCAAGGCAGCTCTACTGTAACATCTTGCCCCTTTTCAAATGGAGAAGGGACTACAGGGAGGTGGACAACCAAGGATTATCTTGAAATGAACTGCCCATCATTGGAACTGATCCAGCAGGTTCTGGCTGATGCTGCCACCTCAATATTTAACTTGACAAGTTGGGGTGATGTTCCCTCACAGACACTGTTATGTTGAACAGAAGGTGTGGAGATTGTGCCTTTCTGCAGCCTGTTCTAAATTAGCTGCCTGAAATGATCACCGGGATTCCTCATCTTTCTTACACAGTAACTTGACAATGTCCCAAAGTCCATCCCATTCACTCTTTGTTTTTGTTCTTGACAAACATATTTCTGAAGACTCCGATTGCAGACTCTCTTTTTCCTAGCTTTGACTGCAGTGAGCATCTCCTTGCTGATCCCTGGATGGCATCTGAAGGGCAGGGAATCCAGCACCAAGTTGGCATCAGGCAGCACTTAAGACAACACTATTCCTCATCAGATGGGGGAGGGAGGGATACTTCGGTCTCTAATGTTTGATGACCTTACACAGTTCAGAACAAAGAGCTGCCTGATAACTCAGCTGTAACAAACATTTTTGGTTTAATCTGACCCATTTTGGCCCATTAACTGGCAGCCTTCAAAGTCAGAGGCAACAAAAACTGATGATAGGTGTTAAGTTCAGCACCTCTGCAAACTTGTACATCCATGATTGTTGACTGCCAGCGATTATTAATGAGGACATGATCAATAATAGTGCTAGTGAAACCAAAAAGGCTGTACTAGGCCCCTGTTTGTGAATCTTTGAGTGATGGAACATTAAGTGAGTCATCACTATGTCATAGGCAGCCACAAATTCCAGCAGTTGCTGTCTGTCCTGTTCTTCTGCCCAACACTGAGCTTCCCAAGCATACTTGCCCAGGTGTCATTATTCTTTCCTACTTGTGCACTGAATCTCCCAAGATCACTCTGCTACTGAAAGGAAAATGATCAGTGAAACCTTGCTAAAGTACCATTCTGGTATCATACGTGTTGGTGGCAAATGTAAATTGGTGCCTGAAACATTCAAACATTGTATGACAGTTCTAAAGGTATCCTAGTCAAGCAGTTGAAAATTCTGAGCATCAATAGCTACACTATCTAAAGTATGCTGGCCAAAAAACAGTAAAATATAGAGATGAGGGTTATATATTTTTGTTCTAAGGCTGCCCTGACACGTTGTATCAGAAAGGGGTGGCCACTGTACTTTCACCCAATGCCTGACTGGCCTGGAGGGTGACTAGGATGACTTATCAGCATCTGCTTACTTACTAGCTGTGGGTATCTTACCATCATCACAGTATATAGTCCCAACACACTAAGGCCAACAATGCAGCTGCACATAATTTTTACCAGCAGCTGCAGCCACTCCTTAATGAATGCTTATGTAACTCCTTACCAAACACAAAAAGACAAGAACCTCCTCTCCAAAGATTAGGAGACATTGCCTTCTTTGATATCTCTTCAAGTTTAAAGATGCTAAGAATATTTTAAGTTTAAAAAAAAACTATCTTGAAACATAAAAGACCTTTATATAGGAAACAAGAGAGTTGGACTCATCTGAAATAGAATGTCAGCTCCTATAAAGACCTGATGAAACTAAAGATATCACAGAAAAAGGACTGAATGAAATAAAGTTAGAACTACAACTTTTAAAGACATTCTGGGATTTTCTGCCACTAAGACAAAGGCAATTAGAACCCTGCTGCATATGCATTAGCAGATTGCTTAATCATGAGCTAAAGATACTAACAAGACCAGCCCACATGCAAATTGAGCCAGATGGTGACAGTGGCTGGAAGAAGTGCATTTTCCTCCCCCTGTGAAATTATGGAAGAAGCATGTAAATGTCTCTGAATTCAGAAAGCAAGCTGCAACACTCTGCTCCTATCATCACAGCACTTATTCTCAGCACTAAACTCAGCTCAAACTGTTCATTCCATCACTACAAACAAGCAAACAGCAACAAGGCAGCAAGAAGAACAAAGCAGCGGCAACCTTCCAGGCCAGCACTGCCTCTGCAACATGACATGACTATGACTTCAGTATCATGGGTGAGATGGAATCTGCAGAAGTGCTGCCAAGGGATTAGATTTAAGATTTTCTTGTAATGATTTTACTAGGAAAGTGGAATGCTACTGTAACTTAAAATACTAACAGCTTCTTCTATTAAACACCCAATTATTTAGACTGTGCATTCCTTAAGAGGGGTATAGAACTGCTGACCTTTCTCCCCACCCAGAAAGGTTTGATACAATGGCAGACTGTTCTTCAGGCCCTTTTTTCTTAGGGCCACAACTTTATTTCTTCTACATAAAACTATTTCAAAACATCAGTCATTCCTTCACCCTAATCTGGGGTCTTCTGCAGGGATCTATCTATTCCCCATGGGTTTCCACTGTACAGGCCACTTGCCTGAGAATCATATGCTGTTCCCAGACCTACTACAGGGGCCAGTCTGCACCACAGTCTCCTGCAGAAGCCTTCCAGTTGTCTGCAGCTCTCCCTCTAACTGGCCTACTTGCTGACTTTTATAATCACCTGATCGCTAGCTGATCTGTTTCAGCTGGAAGGGTGAGGCTGGGCCCAACTTCCATTAAAGAGCCAGCCATCCTGTGACATAGAGACTTATGCTCATCTTGGTAAACAGAAATAGTGCAATTTAATTTGAATTTAAGATTTTTAATATTCATTAATTTGCCTGTCTCCAGATGGCTCCTTGAGATGGTTTCTTTTAAATCACTAAGTCAAAAACTCTTCAGTTTCTTAAGACATAGCTAAATCTACACTATGAGCTGGGGGGTGAGTCTCCTGCTCATGGACACATATCCCACTAGCTCTCATTGAGCTAATGAGAGTATAAACAGCATTGTAGCTACAGAAGAGGCATGGCTGAGCCCTGCTGAGTACATACTCATTGGTTTCAGGGGGGGTTATATTCAACATAGCTCAGCCATGCCTCCACTGCCTCTACCAGTGCTACCTTGGCTACATTGCTATTTATACTCATGCTAGCTTTAGGAGAGCTAGTGTGAGTACGTGTATGTGAGCAAGGGAAATCATGCCCCTAGCAGGCAGTGTACATGTAACCTTAGTAAAGATGACTTATCTCTGCCCATTCATGAACTGCCCAACTATACCCCGTTTTAGTAATCTATGATACACTGAGACTGTACTCACTACTGTACTCACTACTTCACTTTTAGTTTACCTAGAGGAGAGCAGTCCCACCAAGGTAGACCGATTCTCAGAAGGTGTAACCCCTGTTGATATATCGCTACAGAGAAATTTTCAGAAGAGATTGTATCTGAAGTACCCACTGTTTATTTTTTCTATTCTATTTGTTCTGTTGTATTGTTATTTTTCTCTTGAACCATAAAATAATCGGTTAATTGTGATTATTTGTCTTTAATCATGGTGTCCCCTAAAGCATTACAAAAAAACAAACAAACAACCCTGTGATTAAATAATGAGAGTCTCATCCCCAAACTGGCCTTTATAAAGACAGTTATAAGATCTGGCCTATCATCTCTTGATTCACAAAACTACAATTTTTTTAGTAATTTCGGAGATAAAAGTACTTGGCTCTCAACCAGTTGAAACACCCTTTTCTACCCCATAATACCAGAACTTGGGAGGATGGGGATTTTCCCTTTGATATGAGCTTGTGATTAGTTTTGCCTCAACGTCTACGATCTTTAAGCTTCAAACACATCTCAGAAATAAGTATTATATCCATTTACAGACAAGTAAGCTCAGAAGGCAAGGGGTTAAGTGATTTGTCCTGTGTCACAACCAACCAGTAAAAAGCTCATGTTAAGGAAACAGGACTTTAGGCTCCTTGTACTCTGATCTATCCATTGGAAAACTCAGCCTCTCTGAAGCACAACAGTCAGAGCCCTTGGAACTATTTATCTTAGCCAAAGATTCTCATTTATACAAACTTATGTTCTGTTTTAAACTCAGGCTGTTTGGCAAAAGTATCTGATGATTTTCTGGTTCACAAGTTTTATTACACATTGTAAAATAGTTCCCTTTACCTACTGTATATGAATAGCTTGTCTTTGTTTCACTGAATGCCCTCTTATTTGTGTATTATGGGAGCACACAACTGACCTTTATACTCTCATGTGCATGTATCAAATATAACTAGGTGAGCAAATCTACATATTTAAATTGGTAAAGAAAATGTACTTCTCATGCACAATGTAGTATTTTAGATGGATAGTCAGGAAGTTTTGACAAATAGCTGAGAAAAGAAACTGAGGAATAGTTACAGCATTGGACCCAAATTCAACATGGCTATTCATTTTAATTTATACTACTCAGCAAAGTTCTTATTGATGACTGCATATATGACAAGTGTGAGGGTTTTGAGTTATCTGAGGAAAAGAAACATCTGAAAATGTCCACTGGAGAAAAATATTCTTTCCATGCTTGGGTGTTTTATTTTTTAACTGCCTTTCCACCGCAATTCACTTCTGGGCTGAGAACAAGCATGACAAATGTCAGCCTCCAAAGAGTTACTTTATAGGTCATTGAAACTAGCATTCATGAATTTAAGCAACTTTACGACAGATTCACTAGCATGTTACTATCCAATATTTATTTTCACTCAGCAAACTTATTCTTCCTATATGGAATTTATTCATTTTCAAAAGGGTTTGATTATACTAATATATTACTGTGTTTATACTCTGCACACAACCAGGTTCTCCTACTCCTTTTGATATGCTGGGAAAATACCATGCATCAAAAGATGGATTATTACCTGTTTGTTAATGGCAGCTTCTAGTTCTGGATAGCCTGCTTTGTCAAGCTGTATACTTGGAAACAGGTCTTCAATCAGACTCAAGAACAAGGGTTCATCTTCATCAATCTAACAAAAATTAGAAAATCATAAGGAAAATAAGACAAATGCAATCTGGCATAACCAATGTGCTTTAAGGTCAAACTCTGTACTATACCATGGGCCTAGAAATCACTGAAAACACAGAAATAGTCCAATTAGATTTCCAGGTGTGGAGGATGATGCAGAGAGAAGAATCCAGATATACTGGAGACGGAAGAAATGAAATTGCAAGTAGGCCGAATGGCCGTAAATTACTGTTATAACCAAAACATGTCCTGTGATTTTAATTGTATATAAAAGTACAGATTGTAGTGATATTATAAATGAATGATAGGCCTTCACTAGAATCTGGATAGACACAGGGAAACAGACAATTAACACAAGGGTGCAAGTCTGTGGCATGGTAATTGTAATACAGTTTTGTCAGTGACAGAGTAAGGAAATGATGGAGAGAAATTAGAAGGAGATCAAAATTATTCAGTTTTGAACATTTTGCTTTTAAAATACTGTTTGGACCTTCAGATGGCACCATACCCAGCTTGAGATAAGAACTGGACAGAAGACTACAACTCAGGTGTGGAGAAGCATAACTGGGAATCACTTCCTAGAAGCAATAGCTGAAACCATGGGAATGGGGAGGTTGCCTACAAAAACAGAAGATGCAAGACAAAACCCAAATCATGCCAACAAGAAGATGTAGCATTTCTGAACCACTGTTCATAATGGTATCTGAACAACCAGATCACATAGAGCCACATCCAATCTTAAAGCGGCCCTCTTGATTGTCAACTTATACATTGGTTTATCAAATAAGAAAGTTAGATGTTTGACTCAAAGACAATTACACAACATTTAGATCTGCATGACTTACCAATTTAGAAAGGTTCATATCTCTCAGAACACGCATGACAATAGTAGATTCTGTATCAGTGGGGTTTGCTCTTTTTGCTGCCCCCAGCGTGCGCAGCACTGACAATATATTCCTCAAACCAAAGTCATAATGCACCTAAGAGATGTGATAAGTTTGACAAATTAAACAACCGACCTTTCTTAACATATTGATTTAGCAGTTTATTTTCTCCATGCAGGAAAAAGATTCATAGCAAATATAACAAAGCTGGGGGGCACCTCTACTGTATAAGTCCACCTGACATCCAGTATACGGATTGCCTTTTGATTGCATGGCCTTGCACAAGTTACCTCACCTCTGTGTTGCAGTTTGCAGTCTGTTAAATGGGGATTATGATATTTACCCACCTCTGTAAAGCACAGATCTATGAATGAGAAGCTCAATTTCAGTGCCAAATTTTATCAGATGAGGTAATAATCCCCAAAGAGGCTGTTTTTCTTGCTCCCGGAGCATGAGTGACATGTAGAAGGGTTAAGGGTCATGGCAGTAGCAAACTAAGTTTAACAGCAATAGATACTTGATCAGAACCTGAAGTACTGTAGCAATAATAGTATGCATAGGACACCTCAGTGGAGGGGTAAAGTTATGTATTTTCTTTGTCTTGTTCTTTTATATTAAAAGTACACTTTCACTTAATGGTAATGAAGGCCAAGATTCCTGTTTAGTCTGGCCACTTTGAAATTAAGAGTAGCAGTATTTATATTAGTTTACACCACTGCTGTGGGTGAGGAGACCAGTCCATTTAGGTACAAAAAAGGTCACTCTCCCATTACCCATATTTGATTTATGAACATAAATTAAAAGATGTCCACCTCATGTACATATGCTATTAAGCAAACAATCTGGTTTGTTCAGAATGCAAGTCAGGGCAGAATTTGACTCAGTATTTAAAAACTCGTTCATGGCAAAAATGTACAGTATGAACCACAATGAGTAAATTAAGTGTTTTTTCTCCATGATTTAAGTGGCAGAAGTTCCTCCATGAGGATGCCATGCGGTCTTTGGTCACGGCCAGCTACCAAAACCCTTCCAGTGTTCTGGGAGGGAGGGGGACTATATAGAATCCCCTCCACAGTTCATCTACAGAACTGCTTTAAGGTGGAATCCATGCTATCTCCATGGAGAGGAGGCCAGCATTTTCTGGGATCCCCATGGAGTACGAAATCAATGAGGTGGAATTTGAAGGATAGAGGCATGAGTGCCTTGAACAATTTTGCAGGAGGTGCTTTTGTTTGTTATGAGGCCTTTTTGGGGAAAGCAGGGACTGACTGAGTTTAATTTTATTTTTAAGAAGGCATCCTTTGATACATCCTTCGGCACTGTGACAGATGTTACTTCTTAAAAGAAGAATTCCTGAACATACACTACTAAACTAGGAAGCATAAAATAAACTAGATCCTTGAACTACTGCTTTACAGAGCAAGCATTTGCAAACATATAAACTCCAATTAGTTTTAATCTGCCTCTGCTCAGAGCCACATTCGTATCGTAAATGGGGTATGGCTCAGTCTCACCTCTTTGCACAAAAAGCAGTAAATCCAGAATAGAAGGTAAGCCTCATAGAAAACAGAGAGCACCAACATCAAGTGACAATTTCTATTTGGGTTTTGTTTGTGTTGATGAACACCGATTAGCCCCCACTTCTCTGCACTAACTCTCCAGTCTTAAACATTAAATTAAAAGTCTTTCGAAAGGCAGTTTTCTGACAGTTTCACCTGCTTAGATAGCTGTTCCTCACACAACTTGTACAGAGTGAAGAATTTCCTTGCCAGTACAATGTTATCTATGAATCCACAGCTAGCCAGCTTGACACGAATTATTATCTGACGATCAGGAACCATCATGGCCACTGAACGGAAGTTTATCTTCAAGTTTTCAGGCAACTCTTGTCGCCCAGCATATCCTGGGTTCTGATTATGAGGAAAGAGTTTGTAGTTGATTTCACTGAATGTAACAAGATAAATAAGCAAAGATACTTCTACAGAAGTTAGAACAAAAGATTAACTATTATTATTAGATAAAGTATTTGTTACAAACTCTACACAGGATTTTTGATATACTACCAGAGTTTGGCTTTAATAAATGTTTGCACTCTGTTTGCACTCTAAAGTACCCACAGACATGACTGAAAATGCACATATGGAGTCATGTATGATTACTACTTTAACCTAGTACTTCTTATTCCCTTTAGCCTTGCATAGCTAATACAGCTGAACTGGTAAGAGCTGGATTTTATTTCTTCTTGTGCACCAGAATTATTTACCCAGTTTTAATCAGCTACACTTGTGCCAGTCTGTTCCAGGTAATCTTATTGCACGGGTATCAGAAGGTATAATTTGCAAGGCAACACACAGATTATAGATCACAAGAATAAATATCACTAGTTGACTTTCAAATCCCAGGTTGAGTCTGAATGAGTAGTTACTAGTAAAATAGGTTTACCAATGAATTGTGCAAATTGATCTGGAATCATTGAGGCTCAACTCTGTAAATCAGTTTTCTAACAAGGATTACTTCTCAGACTGGAAATTAGTTTTAAGAGACTAGTGAGTTCGGCACCAGGAGGTTAGTAAGTACAGTAAACATACCAAATTGTAAGCAGTGAGTAAGTAATTTTAAGTATGGTATCACTGAAATCTCACACCCTCTCAGAGTACCTACCATAGTAAGAAATATTCCAAATTCAGGGTTCATTTCCACATTATCTCCATCAGTAAATAAAAAGTTCTTTTTACGCTCCTTCTTACATGTCAACACAATTGCAATTTGCTGTGCAGCTACTGATAATACAGGTAAGTCAATACGGTTAAATTCATCAAAGCAGCCCCAGGAGCCAGACTGAGCAAGACCTTGAACAGAAAGAAACCTCTGAACAGTCTAATGGAAAGCTCATATCAGAGGATTAAGAAACAGTAAAGTTGTCTTGACTTGGAAAGAAGCTGAAAATCAACCCAAGTTTGAGACCAGTTTTCTAAAAATAACCAAGAAACTAGGTAAGGTGCAAATAACAGAACAGCTTGTAAAAAGATATTTAGAGGTCTTAATCTGGTTGCTAATTTTGCACCTACCATCGCCCACTGGGACAACCAATTGCTGGCACAAAAGAAATAACCTAGACTTTCTCCCAACATTAATGAACTGTACACTGTGTTTGACAACATTAGCATTGCCCTTACAGAGCCTTTTGTACTTGATCAGCTTCTTTGAAGTGATATTGTTTGTGAAGAATTTAAAGTAAATATTTTATACAACATGGCAAGTCAGATTGCATCCTGTTTTCATACCAATTACACAACCGATTCAACAGCCTTTGACTTTAGTATTTACAAACTGTTTAACCTAAAAACGTTTGTTTCTTTGTTTGTTTTTAAAAAAGGCTAAGTTAGTATTAAAGGAATATGGACATTTTGTTTTGTTTGGGCATCTCATGTAGCCAGTGTTATAAAATGGAATGACATTTGTTTTTGGAAGAATAAAAGTCAAATTTCCTTTTAGAAAAGTCACCACAAAACCTAGTCAGAAAGGTTTCTGTTGAGCCATATCCTTTTAATAGGAAAAAATACTACTAGTAATACAGGAACCTTTCTGTTGTCTTTGAAGCTGGTCTACATGAGAAACACTGTTATTGTAGAATACTGACCACTGATGTAAACGGTAGGCCATAACTGTTAAGTATGTACTAGATTTCATTTTACAAAGAGGTGTTTCAATTTGGGACTTCAAGTCATGGGAATTCTCACCTTTGAAGATTCTTCCTAGTCCTCTGAAATCCATCTGGTCTGAACAGTTGAAGACTACTACATATTTACCAAGGCATCTCCCCATATCTTTAGTAGTTTCAGTTTTGCCTGTCCCTGCAGGTCCAGCAGGTGCTCCACCCATGTTCATTCCCAGGGCCTGAGCCAAAGTGATGTAACATCTACACGGAAACAGACTGTTATTAGGTATCTGCATTGTTTAGGTACCCACGTCTGCTTGATGGCCTAACTGAAAAATGCATCAGTGTGATTTGAGGCCCAGTTCTGGCACAAGGAAAGCCCTCAATTAACAAGCTTCATTAGCATTTCTGCTGTGGAAGAGATATCATCCAATTTATTTGAGGAGAAATGCTCCACATCAGAAGTCTTTGGCTTTTTACTCGCCACTTCAGAGCCACCTTATCACCTCATCCTGTGCACAGTAGGGGAGAAGACTGCGGGGGATGTCCGTTGGTGAGTGGAAGCTCATGAGGAAGGAATAGACAACAGCTCCAGAACACCCGTTTCAACAATTTTACCTTGACTAATTGCTCAAATTACTTTAGCTGAAGTGGCTCACAAAGTAGGTAATATGTAGAGTGAAGCAAAATCCTGTATTCACCTCTAGGACAGTGAAATGTATTATATCTTTTCCATCTTTCACTCTTATGAGTCTATGACAGGGGAGGGCAAACTACGGTCTGTGGGCCGGATCCAGCCCATCAGGGCTTTCAATCTGGCCCATGAGATTGCCACACCTGTGGCGCTCCTGGAAGCAGCTGGCACCATGTCCCTGTGGCTCCTGGAGGATGTGGGAGAGGCAGAGGGCTGGAGGGGGCAGGCACCACCCCCTGCATCTCCCATTAGCCAGGAACAGGGAACCGTGACCAATAGGAGCTTTGGGTGTGGTACCCACAGGGAGGGTAGCGTATGGCAGAGCTGCCTGCCCTGCCACACCCCTAGGAGCCACTGCCGGACATGCTGGCCACTTCCGGGAGCGGCGTAGAACCAGGGGAGGTAGGGAGTCTGCCTTAGCCCCACTGTGCACCGCTGCCACCCCGGAACTGCTCGAGATAAGCGGCGCCGGACCAAAGCCTGCATCCTGAACCCCTCCTGCACCACAACTCCCTGCCTTGAGCACCCTGATGCACCTCTCCTGCCCCCCAACCTCCTGCCCTGAGCCCCCTCCTGCACCCCAACCCCTTGCCATGAGCCCCTTCCTGCACACCGCACACCTTCTCACACCCCACACTCCCTCATGCACCCCTGCCCCAGCCCTACATTAATGGCCCTGCATACAATTTCCCCAAGCAGATGTGGCCTTCGGGCCAAAAAGTTTGCCCACCCATGGTCTATGATGTGACCTGATGCAAATTCCAATTCAATGAAATTGACCCAATAACAAGGTCAGATGAAGAACTTACAGATGCTGGAGATAGCAAAAAATAGCAAAGTTCATATTGGTTATTTTGTGTTCATCAAGGATTCAGCCTGTCATCACAGTCATGCAGGTGGACCCCTACTTCCAAGCAGATCCACACTGACTTCAGCTCTCCGATTTTATTAAACAATAGGAAACTTAAGATTGTAGCTAAATCTGATCAGCATTCATGGGCATTTTCATGTGGAATTTTACTCAATTATTTATTCTCATTTTTTTCAAACTAGACTACTTGTGTTAACTTTCCTCTAAATAACGTTTAGCTGTTTTATGTCACGTATCAGCCAACATAAAGACTAACACAGCATACAGAAGTAATCGTGAATTTCTGAACATTATTACACATTGTAAAGGAAAACAACAAAAAATATGCCTTAATTCTCAGCTCACGCAAACCCACTGAATGTAAGACTGAACCAGACATAAATCAGAACAAAACTTGTGTCCAAATAAGCAAAACTTTGAGACAATCCTTGTGGTGAGAAGCCAAAAACTGTGAACATTTGGGTAAGTGATCAAGCTTTGTTACCGGTCAGTGAGAGGAGTTATGACAAGCCTGTCAGTACAGCCTAAGAATTCATTCTGGTATGTAAAACCCACATCAGTGATGTTAATCATCATCTTGTCGGAATCTTCTTTGAAGTAAAATCTACATTGTTTCAACCATTCAAAGTCTGTAGGGCTCTTGACGTGCATACGGCACTAGGAAAATAAAAAAAAAATCCTCAACAGAGCTAACTGATTAAAATGGGTATTTTGCATTTATATAGCATATTATGTTAGCAGATCTCTAAGAGTCAGATTAGAGCACCACTGGAAATTCAGTAAATTCAGCGGTGACCTGCAGCAGCTAGCAACATTACACACACCTGCTGTGTAATGGGGGCAGAATTTTGGGCCAAAGTTTTTTGGAGGGGCACCATGGAATCTAGTGAACTCAGACTTTATGATATTTTCCAAAAGTCCTAAACACAGCTAAACAGCATGGAATTCTTTCTTGGAAAGATGGAGGGCTCATTCAGTCCAGCTACCATTTGATTATATCATTTTTAGGAATCTAAGAACCTGATTCTCAACTGCCTTCCACCTTGCAGGCTCACACCTGTGCAAAGACCATGTAAAATGCCACCAGATCAGAAAGAGGAAGGGAGTAGAGAAGAATTTCAAGAAATGAGGTAGGACTTAGAACAAGAGCTTTTTTGCATGTAGGTGTTACAGTATTCAGATACAGTAAAAACAGTGACAGAGAAGTGGTTAAAAAAGGAAAGCTGTCCTGTAAAGATGAGACTTTTGGGGGATTCTCTCCCAAACGGTCCCTTATCTAAAATGTACTTATTTTTATTCCTAAATAGGAAAGGTTGGTGGAAGTAGAGAAATGTGGGTTTTGACTGGCTAAAGGGGAGAGGAAAGGGTAGCCACAACCTTCTTTCTCGAGATCCCCAAAAGCAATGGAGTAATATAAGCTCCTGCGGGTTTCTTTAGACTTTGGAAATCTGAGCACCCCTTGGGTGGTAAATTATGTGCAGTTGGCAAGTTCTCTCATGACTTCCTGAAGGTTTGAAAAAAAATCTCCAGGTTTCTTTCCAAAACAAGCAGTTTTGTTTTCCTTTATCTGTCTCATTCTGGAGTACCATGGATGCAGCAGATGAGAGGTGCAATTTATTACTTTTACAACCAACATGAGCCAATATTTCTACAGAACTATTGTCTACATTGTAGAGATATGCATACACCTCAGAATTTATCCATGGATCAACTATAACCTGGGCTGCAGTAGTGCAAGCTGCCTCACAGTATCCCATCACCAAACATCACAGGAATGAAATGGAGAATCAACCACTAGATGTAGGCGTGCATATCATTTTAATGTTTGAGCGGGCATATTCAACAGCCATAGAGTCATGTTTCAATATAATACTGTGACAGCACACAAAAGGCTACACTGAACACTTACCAGATCATCAAAGATGTCCCTCTGGTGCACATGGATAGTGATTAGTGTCTCATATTTAATTCGCTCCACTGGACTGAGGTCTTTGGCTGTCATGTCTATCAGAGTGTTTAGCAGATCTAAGAAAGATTGGTTTGTCTTCTGCATTATTTTTTTATCATATCTGGCATTAGTCAATGCCTCTTCCGAGTCTCTTGTCCAAATCATCTGGATTCCCAATAACCCAACCTTGTGAAAAAACAAACAGCATGCTCTGTGGCGTTTTTTCAGTTAGCATACATAAATATGCTTTTCTATTAATACTTAATAAATTACTCAATAAAATTAAATACCTTACAATGTATTAAAAGGTGTAACTCATGCCTTCATCACAGAAGTAAAACTAATATGAGTTTATATCCCAAGTCTAGATCTATTTGGTGTACAAATGTGATGCCTTTTGAAAAATCAACAGGAGCTGCACACATCTGAGGACAACTTATTTTTTAAATCGAGGTTCACTCAAACATATTTTCTCCTCATCCCACTAATATATTTGCACTGTTATAGCGCTGTTTATTAGCAGATCTCAAAATGCTTTACAAATAATTTTATTAGCTTTGTTTATTAGCTCCTCACTCATTTTAATAAGCTTACCTGGGCTGGGAAAGAAGAAAGAAATTCAATCAACTGAAATCCAGTTTCCTGGATATCCATGGCTGCCTGGCGAATGACAATATGTAATGAGGACTGGGATTCCTTTAAGAGAGAATTGAGCCAGACTTCCACATTACCCTCGGCCATTACAGGTTTATCCAATTCAATTGTCTCACCCTCTCGAGAACAAATTGACAGAATGCGATCATAGATCTAGTTGAAACCAGAAAATACATTGTAATATACAGAACATTATTGCTATGAGCTTGTCATTTCTCCAACATCTCCACAACACAATTCACTATTTTTAATCCTGGTAATTTATTGAACAGGTCAAGTTGTACCTACCAAAAGAAATGAGCTACAGTAACAAATTAATCACTACTGATCCTGGTAGGGCTTATTCAGAACCAGGCTTTCCTTTAACAGTGTTTTAGCAATAACTGAAGCAAACTTTCAAATGAATAACAGGCTGTAAGATGATCTCACCTGTTAAGTTTTACTTCTATTTTCATGTTAGTGCCTAGAGACCCCAATGATCTAGGCACTATACAGATGCACTCACTACGCTTGAAGTCTTAAACTGAAAAACAGACCAAGAGTGGGATGCTGAGGAACTGAGTGATTAAGGAACTTGTCCAAAGTCACATAGACAATCATTTTTAGAGTCAGAAGCCAAATCAGTTTCTGGTTATTAATTCAATGCCTTATCCTCAAGATTATACTTAATCGATAAGAGGGATTTTTAAAGCTCCTGAAGGTCTTCAGTACACAGAGCAATAGCACTTGTGCTTGTGAAATCTGTAGTCATTTTTCTAAATCTCTCCACCAAAAACCTAAAGGCTCAGTGTCTCATTGTTTCCCTACCCCCAGTAGATTTGCTAAGGGTGAAATCAGACTGCAAAAAGACTTCTTACATTGTACACCCCCAGAGGTGGACATACTTGCAGTTCCAGTATTCCCATAACCACCAGGGCTGCTCTAGGAATATGCCAATACCAGTACAAACCTCCCCAGAACGTAACTAGTGAACTCGTGATACTATATACCTTGAGTGAAAAAGCGTGTTTTGTTTGGAATAGGGAGGAGGTGGGAAATAACCTAAAATCCCAGTAGTCAACTGTCACAGATATTAAACACTTGGCCTTTACAGGTCTGTCTTCATAAAAAATAAAAAACAGCCATTCTTGTTTTGCCTGTTTTCTAACTCTAACACCTGGGTTTCAAAGTTCAACTGGAAAGTGATTGGTTTTAAGTTTTGCAAGTGATATCGTGGGTGGGGATTACCTAGACAGGGGAAAAATTATTTCTAACAAAAAAAAATGATATACACACGCAGGGCACATACTTGTGGCAATCTAGTTCTTTTTCATTGGAAATAGAGGGGAAATTTTATAACAGAACATAAGTTTCTCTTTTCCATGACAGATGTGTGTTTTCAAAAGTCTGATCTCCTGTGAAGAAAGTGTCAGTGTTTAAAACCGCTAACATGATATCATGTTCCTAAGCCAAAATATAGGTGCAAGTCTCTGAACTACCATCCCCTCTAAACACAATTAATGTTATGTGAGCTAAGATTCGGAACCCAAGTCCCCTGAGGAAAAAATCTTATCAGCACTAGAGCACTCAAGATTCTTTGTGGATCTGCTGCATGTACCATTTACCTGTATAACTTTGCACTTAACAAACACTGTGCATTGCTTGCCAATTTGCTAGACAAGTGTGGCAAGATTAGAGCAGTGCCCACCTTTTCATGGAAGCTGACAGTTTTAATGTTGTCAAAGACATTCAGCAGGTGAGCCTGTATAGTGTGAGAGTCTGATGCCTGGCCAAGTATCTCCAAGAGAGCAGGGTCCGACACAAAGAAGAACCGAGGAAAGGAAAGTCGTTTTTTCTCAAGGTATCTGAGTTTAAAAGAAACAAGCCTCATAGTGGTAATTTATTCAGCACTGCCTTCATAAGATGAACTTCATCCTATCCCTTTGGTGATGGGAGACCAAAGTTTTCTCAACACAACACATTAATACAGTTTTCATTAGTGGTAATAATAGCAGTTCAGACCAACAGTGCCCCAATGGGTTAAGATTCTGCTTTAATGCTACCATTTGGAATCACAGATTATCTCACTGCACAAAGCCAGTGGAAGTTACAGATCACTCAGAATAGTAATTAAAATTTAAGAGAGCAGTTCTAGCTTGTTGAAGTTGGATGCATTTGTTGAAAGGGTTGCTAAGGAACTCCATGTCAGGTTTCCTTTACTTCAAAATTAAGTTATGGACTAACTTGCACAGAAAATCCTTATGTGGATGCACAGAAAATAAGCCTGCACCCCAGAACCAATGCATGAGATAAGCACTGAAGGAATTATTCTGTTATCCAGTCCTGTGGTTGTGCTACTTATCAACATTTTCTTGGAGTTGTACCCTAATAACAGTCTTACCCTGTAAGTGACTTCTGACAGATTTCGAGCTGTTCTAACAAGTGTGGCAGAAGCTGCCCCATGGTTTCATCTCCAACACAGCATTGGACCACATTTGGCATCTCATGGGCCCGCGTCAAGATCTTCACCCATGATTTATCTATGTTAGAGAAACGCTTGGCTTCCTATGGGGAAAGTAGGGGGAAACAGGTCATCTACATAACTGAGATCTTCAATTCAGATAGAATGAATTCTGAATTCATAAATGCTGCTAAAACTAATCTCCAGGCCACTCAGATTTTGTCAACTATCCCCACAGAACCTCAACTTTGGTAGGTGTAATACAGGCTAGGTATTCTCTGTCAAAACTTTTACATTTCATTTTCAAGGCTCTGGCACTGAACCCAACATTTCCCTTCCCTCCTCACGGTAGGAAGCAGGACTGCTCAGTTGCCAGTATTTAGATCCATCATGTCTAAACAGAGTACCCCAGATATATATTACTTTCCAAAAAGTAATGTTAATTTTAACATTAAAGAAACGATGAAAAATGTTAGAAGAGAACGACTCCCACCAGAACTGTATGCCCTTTTTAGTTTGAAAGATGAGAGGACACCTGTAACAAATATTAGTGACTTAGGGTATGGCTACACTTGAAATTTCAAAGCGCTGCCGCGGCAGCGCTTTGAAGTGTGAGTGTGGTCGGAGCGCTAGCGCTGGGAGAGAGCTCTCCCAGCGCTGCATGTAAACCACATCCTCTACAGGTGCAGCTTGCAGTGCTGGGAGCTGTGCTCCCAGCGCTGCAGCACTGATTACACTGAGGCTTAAAAGCGCTGTACCTTGCAGTGCTCAGGGGGATGTTTTTTCACACCCTGAGCGCGAAAGTTGCAGCGCTGTAAAGTGCCAGTGCAGCCAAGGCCTAAGTAACAGTCTAGACATGAAAAAGCCTACTGGGTAATCTAATTTAGTTTACCTCCCCATCAGCACAGTAATGTTCTCGATTATGCACTCCATGTTATACTCAGTCTAGTTTTAGTATGTACCCAACAATTGGACTTAGACAATCCCATAGGCAAATACATCTCAGATAAGTTTAACTCACAAAATTAACAGTGAGAAGCTCAGGTGGTATATGGATTCTTTATCCAATCTGATTTCACATTAAGAATATACTATTTTTAAATGATAGAGGATATATAACACATTATATATATACACACGCGCGCACACACACAAACTTTGATCTTTGCTGTTTTACATGACTCCCTGAATGGCTGCATTATCTGCTGTGCTGAAGTTTCTGAAGCAACTGCTGAAGTTACATTTGTTTTGTATCAGGCCAATGAAATTGTTTGTTCAAGTGCAATTGCCTGTGCTCCTAATTATTGGATTTGCACTTGGAATTAACTTTAATATGCAACATGTGGTGTAAGTTGTGCAAACAAAAAGTGAATTTTGATTATAGTAACACTTAAGATGATGCAATAAAGTAAATAAAAATATTGCTTTCAATAGACAATCATGCACTCTTTTCAATATTAATACACTTTACTAGTTGTCCACAATAAGGTATGGCAGACATCTATGATGAGAGGAAGCTAGTAATCAAGGGTCCAATCCATGTCAATGTAAACTGCACCAGATGTGAGGCCCAAAATTTGTTTCTCAAATAAGTTAATATTCGATTTTGTGTATGCCTTTATTTCAACAAAACCAGTATAAATATCAATCATTTTAAGATCCTGAGTAAAGATCATCACATCATAGTTCAAAACCCCTATCTAGTACTTTTTAAAAAATGGATATCAGCTTTACACGCTGTTCTCTCCACAAACCTTACCCTCTGCCCCCATTTAAAAAAGGTGTGAGGGTAGGAAGATGGCAAAGCAGGAACGCTGAAACCTACAGTTATAGAAAATGCTTCAGTCATTTTTTAAACTACTTTCTAAATACACAGCTGGATTAGAGTCAAAAGAAAGTAGGTCTTTAAAAACCTTTGGAAGCTGCTTCGCAATGTCCCCGCCCACAAAAACAGCCTCCAGATAAATCCACAAGTTCTGCACTGTCATCCAGTTCTCAATTATATCTGTTGTGTTGGAAAGGTAGTGTACCCATTTTTGGATCTGCGCCTTGAATGGGGTGTTGTACCTGAAAAAAATGCATAAAGTTGCTGCTATTAAAAAAGAAAACTATGATTTTTAAAGCATGTTTAGGCCTTATCAAGCACATGACATACTAAGTGGGGAAAATGCATGCCTTATGTAAATTGGGCAGCACTCACCCCCTGCCCCCATATGATAATATGCTACACTGACTTAAGGTCTTCTATACACAGTTTTTTCCAGGGTCAATTCCTACTCATCAATAGTCCCTGGACTCCAATGGGAATGTTAAAGTGAGTAAGGAAAGCAGGACTTGATCCAGAATCTTTCAAAAGCCCTAGATACATAAATATAGTCAATGTGAACTATTCTAAGGACATTGAAGGGTCAATAATGATTTTAATAATTTTTTTTCCCCTCTAGCAGCTTACATAATGAAAGTTAATACAGCTATCTGTGGATAAGGAAATGATCTGTAATTACATTACAGATTGAAAAAAGTGTCAGAAACCCCAAGATTGTCACCATCGTCTAGCCACAATCTCACTTAATTGATAGGTCCTTAGCAACCGGTCATCCAAGATTCCCCTGCCTCTTGCATCATTTTTGCATTATATTGTTGAGTTGTCATAAAATATAGAAATCTGGACTGGCTTGCAAGAAAACAAGTTTTCCATCCAAAGAAAAGTTCCTCTAGAAGTGGACAACAGCCAATTCTCTTTATACAAAGATCTACAATGAACCCTATCTTTTCAAATTTTAAAATTAACACACATCGTTGAGATAACGTTTTATACTCTAACCACACCTGAAACTTAATATGAATTAGTTGTGTCCTGTAAACTGTACAGGTATTTATAGATAAGCTGTTCTTGGAACCATATATGGTCCTCAGTCCATGCAATTAGGTTTCCAGGAGGTCAGGGGATCATGCACAGATTAAAAGAATTGTTAAGCCTTTAGGTTCCGATCCTGTACCACGGATATGTGTTTATACCTACATGGAGCCTCGCTGAGATCAATATGACTCTGCAAGGGCAAACCTGACCACTTGCCTAGGGCAGCTTTCAGGATGGGGCCTTCATTTGTACTAATAGGGAAATGTTTAGCATTAATATACTGGTGATATTTCTGTATTTTCTAATTTTTACTTCTATGTTGGAAGGGGCAACTTTATCTAATAAGCCAAAGTCTTTTGCTAATAATGAATCCCCTCTCCTGTTACCTGTTGCTCAAGAGAGAGCCCAGAACCATCAAGCTATCCTCCATGCTAGCAATCGTTTCTGAAGTGCTGTCTCCTCTCAAGAGCAGCTCACCACGAGTTTTAAAGTTGGCAAAGGTGAATGTTTTGTTGTCCCACTCAGCAATCACCTGTTTCAGCTTTTGCTCAATGTCTCTCTCCTTCACCGCGCTGATGCAAATATCCTAGTAAATAAATAGTCAATTAATATGAGAAGCTCTTTCAGCTCAGCCTCATTCATCCTCATTCCATTCTTTCTCCATAAGCATTAGCTAGGCTAGATGGTTAACATAAATTGGTAAGTGTAAAGACTACCGATATACTTTTCACATGCAAAAATAATGGAAACCTTGTTATTCATATTCATCTTAAAAGTAATACTCCTGAAAAAGACAGGTACTTTGATACTGCAAATCCTTCTACAGATGAGTTACATGAGAAGGTAGAGAGCTACTCTGCTCATTCCTGGCAGCCAGACCAGCTATTTAACTCCAGTGTAAGGGTACAAAAGGCTGAGTGGCTATACAAAATAAATCTACCTACCTACAGTTTCTCAAGATCATCTTTCACCATAGTATTTCTACTAGTGGTAAGGACAGGATGGCCAGCTCAGAAATGTTAAGGTTTCATTACTTCATAAAACAAATTCAAGGGAAACCTCAGGAATGGGATGAGTATTTGGAAAGGATACCTTAGTGTGGTTTTGAGTATGTGAGAGCTGCTGAAGGATGTATGGATTCCTTCTATTTAACTACTACAAAAAATGTCACACTAAGGCTATTACAATGCCTTGAAAAGTGTTAACTGCTCATTTCTGTGCCACTCGAACAAATACCTCTATTTCCTCTTTATATTTCAGCAGAGGTGCTTCCATGATATTCCTCAGTTTGAAGGTTTCACTTTCCACCTCAAAGCTGTGTTCAGTGAGATCTGTAATCCTCTTCCAGTGCCGAGCCATCATGGCCTTATTTGACATAAGCTCAAGCAAAGGGCAGCACTCATTGAAATCATCAATTGTCTTCTTTAGATCCAAAAATGCCTGCCATTCCTTTAAAGCACGAGGAAGTTTGCGACACCTGAATATACACAATCAGTTAACTTTTTTAAAGCATTTCAGATATTCCTTTATGTTACTGAATTAGCTAAGGTAACAAGGCAACAGCAAAGGCACAACATATTTCTGAAGTTAAAGTTGAGTTTAATTTAAGTTCCCTGAATTTAGTAATTATATATGTGCTTTAGGAGAACCTGTTTTTTCCCCCATCAGCCTATTTCACTGGCTGCAGCTCAGGGAAGGACTACACACCTGTTCTAAGGAGTTCAGCTGAACAATCGTACTACCATTACAAAGAACATTTTGACCGTCTGTTACTCCATCCATGAGCCACTTTACTACATTATAACACCTATTATCCCACTAATATTTCTTCACCACATACAACTCTGGAATTCTTTTTAAGTTATTTTTATTTTTCAATCAACATTTGCCAAATTTAAAAAATGGTAAAGAGTTTAAATTTTCTAAACATTCTCCTTCCCCCAACTTTTGACCAATACTACTGGTTATGGGGTACGCAGTGGCAGCATTCTGCCTGGATGCGCAGGATAATCAGGTTTGATTCTTAAACTCACTCAATTCCCTATTTGACAAGAGCTTCAACTCTGTATACATATGTCAGCCCCTGTTAGATAGGAAAAGTGTTGGGTTACACAGCAGCAATCCAGTAGCTTACTGAAGGGGTTCTTTGCAGTGGAAAGTTAATTTAAATTATTTCATTTGTACTTCAGAAAAATGTAACCATCTTTCAACTAGAGAAAAGTAATTATCAGTTCCAAACTTGCCCTCTAGACAAAAGGATATTACTTATTACTTGGAAAAAACTCCCAAGGAACAAGAATTCTTTAACTCTCAAATGGTAAATGACTCCCTTTTTGGTGAAGACAGTAAAGAGAGAAGAGTGGAAGATTTCAACTAAATTTTAAAGAGTAAGAATATGCTTATCTAAGTGTAGTGAGTGAAAGGCAATCCCTACCATTATTCAACAAGTAAAAACACCCAGCTTAACAATCTGTACACGCTTTAACACTTCCTCACCTGTTCTGAAACTCCAGAAGTTCATTATTTATTTTCGCAATGTTAACTTCTGACCAGAGGATATCGTAGTAGCCATTGACCGTGTTAATAACATTGTTGTACAGGCTGTAAAGTTTCTGTAGCAGGGTCAGCTGCTTCTTTATCTCAAGTAGCTGAGGATACTGGGTAACAGGCAAACCAAAAAGTTCTTCCCCACCAGTGTAGGTAATGTATTTTCGATAGAGGCTGTCAAATCGGTTCTAATAAAAATATATAGATGCAAATACTAGTATTATGCTCAGAGCGCTACAAAAGAAAACACAGCCCCTGCTCACAAGCATCTATCATCTAAAAAGGCAGACAAGAGATACAGGGAGATGCAAAAGATGGTTAGAAAGTTATGTTTAAATAAAAATGGGACATTCAGTAGAGCCTGCGTTTCAAATCCTCATGGAAGAAGTGAGTGGTAGCCTACATGGGAGGTTAGAAGGTTGTTTCTGGAATAGAGCGGTGGATTGAAGAAAGCAGTTGGATTGTTGTCTTTGGCGGCACAGAGTGAGAAAGGTTGGTTATGATATGCAAGAGCAGAAATAAAGGCAGAGGTGAGGTTTGCAGGGCCTTGAAAGCTAGGATTCAGGTCTGAAGTGCAAATCCTCAAGTGAGGGATTTGAATAGGGAAGTCATAGGTTTTCCTTCTTAGCAATGCAGACCACATTTTGCCTGTGAACTCCGGCTGTACTTGAGGGAGCAACATGGGAAGCAGAGGCCAAATAAAGCAAACTGTTATAATGAGTGGAAACTAACCAAGGCAGTGGAAGCATTTTATCAGAAGGGGTAGTGAAGAGTACATATGTTTGGGGGAGGGTTGCATAATATAAAGAAGTGGCAAGATTTGGCAAAAGCCTGGTGATGTGGAGTGAGCATTAAAAAGTGAGACCAAAGATGCAGCTATATCAAAGTGTATGCTCAGCACAATTAGACTCTAATCAGAACACCTGCACTTAGTAATTATGTTTTATTATACAAATTCTGTATGTACGATGCATGGCACCCATTTTTTGCTCTTTAATTTTTTATTACTCCTTGCTAGCTAATGTCAAAAAATTTCAACAAACATTGATCCCAGTAGGCAAAATTAAGTAGACTATGGCCATTGCATGAGGCTATATAGCCTTGTAGAATTTATTTAAGTATTCTGCTAAATTCTGACTGACTGAAATGTTTTTGCTACTTACATGACATTTTAATTAAGTCTTTGAATTGGGAATGAATACCTGGAATATGATAAGCCTGTCACTGGCTTCCTGAGGCTCAAGACCAACCGCCATTGGTCCATTCTGGAAGAAGAAAGTTAAAGATGCTAATCACCAATTTTAAAAATAAAGCATTTGGAACATATGATTTCACTGTCTGTTCAAGTGTTAACTTCATTAATAGTTTTTACTACTGAGTTTTGCCACTCTGACTCACATCTAGTAGTATCAGAGAGATCAGCACGCCCAATCATAGAGAAAGGTCCTTGACACGACTAAGGGTGACAGAAGGGGATTCAAGTACTTTTCATACTTAATGAGTCAGGAAGGATCTTTAAGAAGTACACATCGCTAGTCCCTTCCACTGGTGTGAGAACAGATACTAGTGAGCTGGTTCACTGGAGACTGACTCTTCCTGTCTTCTTTGCAACAATGAAAATGGGACGGTGCAAAGAGCTTCCAGCCTCTTACATGCCAGACAAGCCTTGCACTAACTGGAGTACAAGCACTATTCAATAGGCTTGGCCTTTGTATTGTGCAGGCCTCTGAAACATTGAACTATCATCCCCATTTGCCCCCAGCTCCCCTCACTGAAAAATCGTGACCCCTACCACATGCTCCAGAAAAAAAAGTTAGCTGACTCTCGTGCTCCATGATCACAGCCCCCTCTGTAATGAAGTTGAACACCACAGGGTTTACAAAGGTCACACAGAGAACTTCCATGCTGGGTTTTTTTTTTTAAGTTTCTTTCTTTTGAAACACTCCACAGATTAATACCTTGTCGTAGTCCGCATAGTACTGATGACAATCTTCAGTGAATATCTCCACAGTGCTAATTAGTTCTCCCCTGAAGTTGGGCTGCAAAGCTACTAGCTCATTCTGCACTTCATTTGCCCGGACCAGAAGCTTCTCCCAGATATAGCGCAGGGTGTCCACCTTCTCCATCTCTTCCTTTGCCACCAGCAGCTCATATTTGTTTAACATTGCATAGGATTCCTGTCAGAACAATGGTTGCATCTATATCCACCATGTACAGAACATACTATATTCTATACAAAATACATATATAAATCATCAAGATTTTAAATTTGGGAGACTGAAGACAGTGCCATATGGTCTTTGAGAGAAGCAGGAAGGCTATGCTAATATAGTTGTGCATGAAGAACAATTCAGGCATCCATGATCACTCAGAAATTAAAACTACTGTTTTTCCTCTTCACAGCTCTGATAGATTTTTGTTTGTGTTTCAACCTGTTCCTCTAACGTTATTTTCTGGTTATAATGACAAGAGCCTATGTAATCTACAAATTCATTTTCATTGTGATAAGTTTTAAAAGAATTAAATTAAAGCTGTGCTTCAGGTCTGACCCACTATAATGACTACATTCAGCACTACCACTGGTAATACATGGAAGAGAGGAATAGCTAAACATTTTACAATAAAATAGCCAGCACTCTTGAACAGATCTTCTTTTGCATACATGCTTTAATCTAATATCAGACATTTACCACTAAGAGCAGTGGGAATCCAGCACAGACAAGATTTACCAGAGATCTTAGCTGTATGAATTGACAATTAAGTATATTAGCTACTTTATTACCTGCTCTCCCAACTCTGCCCCCTCCCATATACTATAGATTCCAACATTATGGTGTCTGAGTACTTGAATTTTCACATGTACCACTGATGCTTTGTTTTGATATGCTACATTGTGACAACTAGCTAAAGTAATCAGAAACCAATTAAATTGGTCTAATATATTTTCATTCTAGAACTTTAAGAACTTTGGGGAACTCTTTGTTCCAAACAAAAATATGGGTGAAAGAGGGACTAGAACTGTACTCTACTAATGACAGCAAAGAAAAACATTTAATTTAGGCCAAATAATGACTAAAAATCAATCCTGATATGAGCTTTCCTAAGGAAGATGTTGTATAGGAGTACGCTAAGATACAAAGCTAGCCAAAAAATTGTATGTGACTCAACAGATATGTCTGTTATTCGCACCTCTAACAAATGCACGAATGCTTTCTATCTTCCAGGGATACTGAAAGTATCATGTATGAAACGCAGTATTTCAGTTCGCAACTCATATTTGGAGCACATTAGCATATTTCCTTAATGTCAGCTATAAACTGCACTTCAGAAATTGCTGAAGTTTACTCTAGAGAAAACTGGCATAGAAAAACAGTTGTCCTAATCAAGCATTTCATCAGCAAATGCACCCCTTATATATCCAAGCTAAGAGAGTAGACTTGCTAATATCTCTGGTAAGTAGAAAACATGCAGTAGGCTAACTAAAGAGCAAAGAATTCAAAAGGCAGGACAACAGAAACACAAAATAGTTAGTTGCTGGTTGGGAATTTAAGTCAGAAACTTCTATTTGAGGTGTAGCCATCAATAAGCCACACTATACAAAACTACACTGGGATAGGGCCATGCTTTAATGGTGAAACAATCGAACAGGAAATGGGTATTTTCTTTAAAATTACAGCATAAACTTTGAATTTTCTGTCTTGATCAAGAGAACCTGTGATTCTACCAAGAGTCAGCAACACTTTCTTTATCAAGTACTTGTTGCCAGCAAGATGTACATCCTCAGGCACAATTCCACCGCCATTTTCCTTCTTGACTTAGATCTGCAGTATACCCTCCCTATACCATATACAACTCCCTACAGCTCTGTTTGATCTACCTGTCACCATCTCCTGCCTCTCGTTTTGGCTACCTGTCAGCCTGAAATGCCCATAGTTCAGCACAGAGTTGCAACCTGCCAGCAAAGCCCCTCTGCCATGTACATTGGCCAAACCAGACAGTCTCTACGCAAAAGAATAAATGGACACAAATCTGACATGAGGAATCATAACATTCAAAAACCAGTGGGAGAACACTTCAACTTCTCTAACTACTCAGTGACAGACTTGAAGGTGGCAGTTTTGCAACAAAAAAAACTTCAAAAACAGACTCCAAAGAGAGACTGCTGAACTCGAATTAATATGGAAATTAGATACAATTAACTTCGGTTTAAACAGGGACTGGGAATGGTTGGGTCATTACACTAATTGAATCTATTTCCTATGTTAAGTTCTCCTCACACCTTCTATGGGTTATCTCGATTATCACTTCAAAGGTTTTTTTTCTCCTGCTGATGAGAGCTCATCTCAATTGATTGGACTCTTACAGTTGGTATGCATACTTCCACCTTTTCATGTTCTCTGTATCGCGACAAAGTTCCTCCTCTATCTTGGTGGGTCCTGCGCTTATTGGCAGATTTGCTCACCTCAGTGATCTTCCTCACAGTCTGGGTCAACTCCTCCTGTGTCTGATCAGGAGTTGGGAGGTTTGGGGGGAACCCGGGCCCACCCTCTACTCTGGGTTCCAGCCCAAGGTCCCATGGATTGCAGCTGTCTATAGTACCTCCTGTAACAGCTGCATGACAGCTACAACTCCCTGGGCTACTTCCCCATGGCCTCCTCCAAACACCTTCTTTATCCTCATCACAGGATCTTCCTCCTGGTGTCTAATAACGCTTGTACTCCTTACTCCTCCAGCAGCACCCCCTCTCACTCTCAGCTTCTTGTGCCTCTTGCTCCCAGCTCCTCACACACTTCCTCTCCTCTGGCTCCCCCCTCCCTGACTGGAGTGAGCTCCTTTTTAAACCCAGGTGCCCTGATTAGCCTGCCTTGATTGGCTGCAGGTGTTCTAATCAGCTTGTCTGCCTGAATTGGTTCTAGCAGGATCCTGATTACTCTAGTGCGGCCCCTGCTCTGGTCACTCAGGGAACAGAAAACTACTCAGCCAATGATCAGTATATTTGCCCTCTACCAGACTCCTGTACCCCACTGGCCTGGGTCTGTCACAGTATGTATAAATATCTTCTGTCTGTGTGTTCCATTCTACACATCCGAAGAAGTGGGCTGTAGCCCACAAAAGTTTATGCTGAAATAAATTTGTTAGTCTCTAAGTACTCCTGTTCTTTTTGTGGATACAGACTAACACAGCTGCTACTCTGAAACCTGTCAGCCTGCCCTCTGCCACTCATGAAGCCGCATAGTCACATCACCTGCCCTGCTCTAGCACCTATATTGAAGCCCAGTTCTTTTCAGGATCCATTGTGCAATTGCCATTTAAGCCTGCATGGACTTCTTCTACCAGACTCCAAAGAGCTCTGGCTATTCCTCTAACAGTCACCTCCTTTGTGTCTCCATACGCTTTGGCCTCTGCTGCACCCAAGGGCAACAACCTTCTTGTCAACTGCCTTAGTAATTCTCATTTAAGAATTTCACTTGCCTGAGCCTCTCCATTTCTCTCTGCTGCTATGACAGGCTCACGCCTACATGCTGCCTCTTGGCTCACTGAGTTTACATTTGCCCTAATGGCAGTTCTGCACATGAAGGACTTTCAGGACCAGACTCATTTTATTAATTAACTAATTAGCTCATATTAGCACTACTATATATATATATATATATATATTTTCTCATCACATTTTCAAAATTTACACTGCAAGTAAACACACACTTATCCCCTTTTAATTACCTCAATAGGTACCACTTGGAAGTCTATGCAGATTTGTTGCTCTCTAATCTCTTTTAATGCAGCCATAGCTATTCTTATGTCATCCAAATCCTTAATTTGTCGATTCAGTTTCTTGCCGATTTCCTCTACAAATGTGAAAATGTTTTCCATCTCTGTTCTGTATTTCTTGTTACAGTGATGCCCCAACTCAATCATCCAAGCCTTGGTTTCTGCAGCCAGTGCTAGCTTCAGGTCAGCTAGAAAACAGAGAACAAGTCATTTTATATCATTTCCCCAAAAGCAGGTTTTATACACGATTCTCTTGTTAAATTGTCAGTACTGTTTCAAATATAGACATTGATTTTGTTTTCAGATGACTGTTACATATGTGTTTTATTCTCGTGTTTGTGAGGTTAAGAGATTTGGCAAAAAACAATGTAAATTTTGTCAGAATGATCATTTCAATCTCATCTTAAAACAATCTGATTGTCGAGGACCTGTTTTTGCCTCTAAGGGATATAAGGATGCTGGACAAGGGTCCTTGAGCCACTGAGCTTTGGTAGTTGGAGCCTATATGCTTATAGAAGGCAATTTATGTAATGTCTTCAGGAATGCTGGAGAGAGCATGCTGAAGAGTGGCAATGACTATCTCTACAAGCATTTCAGGGTCCGATTTTCACAAATGCTATAACCAATGCTCCACCCTTCTGTAAGTGCATAACCTCAGTTCTAGCCTCCAGGTACAAGTGTGCATGTGGTGAGGGAAAAACCATGCACAGAACTCAGCCCACCATCCTTTTTGGGGTACATAATACTGTTCATAGCTCAAGTGTCACCCCAACCAGGGTGCATCTGAATGATGACTGATTCCTGTGATGGAGTGCTTTGGATGGACCCTGCACTCTTCCCCTGCTCTGAATTCACACAGAGGGAGCCACAGTTTGGCTCTTTACTTAATTTCTATTTTACACAATTGTGAGCGCTCACACTGCACATGTATTATCTTCTTCATCAGTTTAGTTGTCCACACCCCAATTTTATTCACTGAACTATCAGGTTAAATAAAAACATGATAGGACAGTTATTTAAATCATTTTAGAATAATTGGGGGAGGGAATTAAGTGAAATCTTTAAAAAACTAAAGATACCAAAACTACTCATTTAACTTGTAGGAGCTTTGCCATTTATTTAAAGGGCACAAGTTTCCAATTTCAATGGGGAAAATTAAGACCCCAATTCTTACTTCTGCTATGCTGGTGTAAAATCTTTTACAGCAAGATCTAAATCAAGGACATGAAACTGCTCTGGCTTCAATGACGAATATATATTAGTGACAATGCACAGGATTAGTTTAAATTATCCCATTTAATATAGGTTATTGCTTCTATGTCCTTCTATTAGCTGTGCAAAGTGTGACATTTATTATTCTGACCTGTCATACGTTCCTATGCAGGGAGCCCTCTTATTCCCATGAGCATGTTACCTGTTTTGTGGGTCACAGAATGAGGCTCCTCCCTCCCTCTGAAGGGCCACTAGTTCCCATGGTGCACAGGTGGGCAGGGAGCGTGCAGGAAGGGGAAAGGCAGGCCGGTTGAGTCTTGGTTCCGCCCACATGCTGGCTAGTGTGATTACGTCACACACCTCTTTATATCCCCTGCAACAGAGTGTCTCCCTCTGCTAGTGCAACTACACCTACCCCTTGCAGCCATGCCACCAATGAGTTCTGAGCATAAAAGTAGTTCCCCCCAGCAATAACTTTGAAACAATTTCATGAATTGACTCTAAATGTAAGTAAATGCATTTGACTCCTTCCAAACAGCAGTAACATTTTGACACAGATAATTCATGCTTCAGATCTGAGCTTGAAGGGTAAAAGTAGATCTTATCACAGAAGCCTGGTGATAAGCTTAAGATACTGTCCCTCAACAGAATCTTTTTATGGGTCTCAGAGGTATAATTATGGTGAGAATTTAAAAGTGCATTTTAAGGCAATAGTCTCAATTGCTTCAATATGCATTAATGATAAAGGTCAGAGTGGGAAAGTATAACATTTGTTCTACAAATACTTGAGCTGACCACTGTACCACTATATAGTGCCATAGCTCCCACACAGATGTATTCAGGCTCCGAGTTTATCTCCAGCTCCAAGTCTCTGAAATGGAGGATCTGGGACTCAAATTCAGAGAGTAAAGGATTCCTTGTTATGAATTTATTGATGGTTTCCTCCTTCTTCCTTTGCCAGATGTGGTCATAACATTTGAAACGCTCCAGAGCTGTAAGAACTTCCTGGAATAAATTACAAGGTCAAAGGAAGTTTCTCAGTGAGCAGCTGTGAACAAGTAATTTCTCAGATATTTCAGATGTTGGTTCAAGTTCAGTTGAAGCAAATGGTGAGGTAAGCTGCACTGCAGCAATAAACAGGAGGCTGTTGAAATATTTAAGTTAGGCAAATCCTGCTATATCTATTCAGATACAAAAAAACTAAACATACGGAATATGTCTGAACAAGTCACTATGTACCTGTTAGATTACTTAGTACTAAAACATCCTCTCAGTTACTAGTATGCAACATCAACTACAAATCAATGGAAATAATATGGTTCCTTTAGGTTGAAAGGGGCAATGTCTTACGGCTTGTCTACACTACCCACTGGATCAGCAGATAGTGATCAATCCAGGGGTCGATTTATCGCATCTAGTATAGTATAGATGTGATAAATTGACAGCTGAGGGCTCTCCCGTTGACTCCGGTACTCCACCAAAAGAAGAAGCGCAAGCGGAGTCAACGGGAGAGCGTGAGCTGTCAACTTACTGCAGTGAAGACCCCGCAGTAAGTAGATCTAAATACGTCGACTTCAGTGATGCCATTCATATAGCTGAAGTTGCGCATCTTAGATCAACCCCATGTGGTAGTGTAGATAAGCCCTTAGTCAGTCTGGTGGCAAGAATTCAAATAGAGGAGGCATTTTCTCTTCTCTTTGGATTATCTCTCTTCCCATAGCCAAGAAGAGTTTTGAGACAAGAGTGTGCCCAATTAGTTTGCAATCTTTATTTTTTTATATTGCCTTTGGCACTTTCCAGTAACCCACTTCCATATTGCAACTTCTGAATAATGAGAAATAAACATTACTTTGAGGTTTATATATTTACATGCCTATGAGGAAATAACCACTATCCTGGATTTCTACCAGTGTCATATGCTGGACATTGCTATTAGACTCATAGGGCAGTAGTGGTTCACTTATATGTTAGGCAGAACTGTGTTTAGGCCTTTTGCACACTGATGATGTACTGTGACATGCACATTCTCATCTGTGCCCTTTATTCCATCCATGAATGTATGCATTTCTGGCCAAATCTTCAATGCAGTTACCAGCCCTAAATGATGAGCTGGGTTCTGAGCAGATACAGGGTAGACCAAGGTAAATCCCCCTTCCCAGGCTGCAGAGCACCTTCAAAAGCCAGTGGCTCTGAGTAGGCCCAGCAGACACTCATTGCCCATACAACAATACAGTCTCTGAGCCTAGGGTGACAAGACAGCAAATGTGAAAAATCAGGACAGGGGTGGGGGTAACAGGAGCCTACAAGAAAAAGATCCAAAAATCAGGACTGTCCCTATAAAATCGGGACATCTGGTCACTCTAGGCTCAACCCTTTCACACCATGAACACCATAGCATGCAAGGAATGTACACCCATAGCGTCATCTCCCCACAACCAGACCACTGCACCTCAGGCGGCTGAACATCTATGCCCCACTCCACAACTGCAGAGGCAGCAGCTGGATTTTCCTCTGAGGGCTGAATACACCAGTCTTACTGAGGGACTCCCACTAGCTTTGGCAGAACTTTTATTTCAGTACTCAGGATCTTGCCTTCTCACGAATACATTTCTACAGTAAGTGTCTTGGTCACTAGTGAAAAATTACCACCCTCATTCTGTCATAGATCATGAAGATGTACTAGCTACACTCTTTCAGATGTGTCCAGTGGGGTAGTTCACACCCTGGGGACTTGTTATCAATTTTTAGTTTTATGTTAAACATAAACTTGAACTCCCACAAAGCTTTCAGAGCTGTGTGCTTTTTTACTGTTCAGAGTTACCCTTTCTGGACATGATGCAACTACAAATGTTCTCTCTCCATCATCACAGTTTTTCTTGTTCTCATTAAGCAATTTTTATAAACGCCACCATCCTATATGCATTAGCCGAGTGTTGTAGGCTCCTTATATTTCATGGCATACGGACGGTGCCATAGATAGTAAGATTCAACCATAACCCTGCTCGCTTACCTTTTTGGTAGAACTGAGGACAGTACTAAGTACGGAGACCAATTTAATAATTTCCTTGTTCTCAGAAACACTTTTGTAGTAGTTTTTGTTTTGCACTGGAGCAGGCAAGTTTGCAGTTGCTACTTCTGAGGTGGTATCTAAAAGGACAGAGTCATTGGAAGTATTTGTAAAAACCAATTTAAGAAAATGTTATAATTCTCAGTTCGACAAAACTCCCAAGTTGAAGACATGTGGTCTCTCAATAGGCATTCCCTCTAAGTCTTAATATTTTAATCAATCAGAAGAGTATAGTCAATTTTACGAGTGGTTGATACAAAGCCATTCTTCACCAAAGACACCTAGTGAAGAGTCAATCCTTGTCACCAAATAGCCACCTGTTCACTTCAAGCTCCCCAGCACCGAATAGGGCAGTGCACTCTGTTTCGGTCTCATCCGAACAATCCCTGTTTGTCTTTCTTTCTTTCATGAGTTTATATCATGTCATTCACTTGGAGTGACTAAGCCAAAAGTGTGTTATTTGGAAGCAGCATCAACCAGCTCTGGAGGAAGATAAAGTCAAATCATCTCAAGCAGAAGGAGGTGGGCCACCATTCAGGAATATTGATATTAAAGAAAGGAGGATCCCAAAAAGGCACCCTCTCCATCCCATTTGCTAAAAAATGGAAGTACTAAATTAGCATTATGTGTACTTAAGTATTACTTCAAGGATGGTCCAGTGATTAAGGTGCTAGCCCAGAACTTGGGAGACCTGGTTTCAAGTCCCTGCTCCCCCACAGACTTCCTGTGGCAACTGAGCTAGTCCCTTGAACTCTGGGCCTCAGTTCACCATCTGTAAAACAGGAGTACTAGCACTCCTCTATCTTACCAGGGTGATGTGAAGATAAATATATTAGCAGGCTTGAGGCATACAGATACTACACTAATAGGGACTGCGTAAGTACCCAAGATAAATAGATACAATTTGGCTTAAGTTCAAATTCACTCCAACACTACTATAAATCACCACCCAGGAAGTAGACAGCACCTTAAAATGTGTTTTTAATCATTTAGGTATCTGAATGTAAGTGGCTGCACAGGCAGTCACAAAATAAACTTTGTCTTTAAAAGTCCATATCGCAGCGTTAGTCTACTTGCACTCCATCCTGAAACCCTCAGAGCAGCTTCTCTGTGACCACTACAATCACTTGTGCAATACATTTTCTTATACTGAAGAAAGGAAATGTAAGTGCACTCTGCTTCTGGTGTAAAGTAACATTATAAAGGGGTAAGTTAAGTGCAGGTCTAAAGACTATACTGTGACTGTGAAGCCACAGTGTACACTGGAGTGGGCATGGGAACATTCTACCATAGTGGAGTCCCCACAAACATTTTGGCTACCTCAGACAGAATTTCCATGAAGGTACTGGGAGGGCTAAACCTCACAGAGGCAGGGCTGCCACAGCTTTAGCAGGGTACAGTTAGCACTCTCCTTAAGCCAATTCAGGTAATTCAGATGGGGGATGGGCGGCCAGCAATATTCTTCATCCCAAGCCGCTTCCCACGAACCGCGGCCAGTGGGAGCCACAATCAGCCGAACCTGCAGACGAGGCAGGTAAACAAATCAGCCCGGCCCGCCAGGTGCTTTCCCTGAACAAGCGGTGGACCGGCTTTGAGAACCACTGCTGTAGACTCTCCTGGTCCTCGTATACCAGGATAGCAAGCACAGGGATTGTGCCCAGCCCCTCACTGTATTTGTATCCTCTTCTGCTCACGCACCACAAATCTGGCCTCCAGGGTGCTATAAGATTAGTGTATTCTGAGTGATATCATCTTCATATCCAAGTAGTTATACATATCCCAGAACACATATCGTAGGAAAGACAACATTTATGTCTAAATCTCAGGCAGTGATATTATAAAGTTAATTACCCCGAGCATTTTTTACTCCAGTCTCTCTCATTCCATCATCAGAATCACTGTCTTCGCTACTGCACCGCAAAGCAGCTATTTTTCTTTCTAGCATTTTTTTCTGTGTAGGAAGTAGAATGATCATATTTATTTTCTGTCCAAAATTTTTCAAGAGCAGGATTTTTAAATATATTTTAAAATGAAGTCTACTGAAGACAAACCTTAGACATTCTCTCTTTACTCCACTGCCCAACTCCTTTCATGACACTGACAATACTCTCGACAGCTTTATTAAGTGTTTGCTGTACCTCATCCAAAGCTGGCATCATAACAATATTTGGGATAGACAGGTTAATGCTAGTCCGAAAAATAGGCTGAGCACTCTGTTTTTGCTTAGAAGCACTGTCATTGTCTAAAGGAAAAACAAAACAGATTGCTATAAGTACAGTTTTAAAAACCTGTACAGTATTCTTTATTTTGTCCATGGATATGAAACTAAACCAACCTACAGTGATCTGTTTTCACCATCTATAGCTTTTTTTAAATATAGCATATTGGTGGTTACTGAACTTAGTACTATTTAGGGGAACACTTATTCCAGCTACTTATTTTGTAACTGAGGCTGCATTAAAAGTCTCTGAAGTCAATAGCAACACAAAAATCCTCTAAACTCTTGTGCCATTACGTTATGCACTCCCCCCACCGCTAAAGGTAATTGGTATACAAAGATTTGAACAAAACTATTAGCAAATAATCTGATTTGTGCACTCAAATACAATTTGTACATTAAATAGGATATGAATTATTGAATACTCAAATATTGTGGTGCACAAAATTGCAGATGCAACTTAGATGAAAGATGGAAGCCTCTAATTTTATTTATGTCTTTAAAGGTGGGCTGCCAAGAAAATAAATTGGATTTGTGTTCACTCTCATGATATATGAACAAGTCCTAAAAGATGTGTGTTTGTCTGTGGCAGCTTGTCAGCTAAGAAGCAGAGGGAGTTGATACCTGTAGTGTCAAAACCTCTCTATACAAACTTCAAGACCCAACAGGTTACAGTGTCCCAGCTTTTCAGTTACAAAGTCTGGTCACCCTGTGCATGCACAAGGCTGTGCCTACTTTCATACAACTGGCCCCAAAATATTTATATTTAATTTTGCTATAATAAACATAACCTACCAGTAGCTGGGGATTCACCTTTTGGGGAAAATTCCCGGGGAAAATGTACAACGCAGGCAACTGTGGTGTAACAAGCCAGCCCACAAAATTGCTTGTTCACCTATTCCACCCTCCTTTGAAGATCTGGCATTGGTTTAGCATGGTACTAGGATACCATGTCTAATTGTTCTTTTCGGTACACTAATTAAAATGTAAAGTAGTAGAACCTATGGCTACCTAAGAAGCTGATTGCAGAAGATGCATGAATGCGCTTGCGTATGGTCTCCAGAGTGTTTCGAGTGACCTTCAAAAGGGCATCAATATTGCGGTGATTGAAGTGGGTAAGCAGTTCTTGGGCTTCTTCCTCTAACATTTCCATCTCCTTTCTCTTCTTCTTTGTTAAAGGAGGAGACATCCCAGCCATAATCTGTCTTGCTGTATGAGAGGATGCCACTTTGTCCTTTCTCCCTTCCTCCTCTGTTAAAAGCAAATCAGTAAAATTATAGTAATTTAGAACATAATTTATTAAACTATAGAGAGAAACAGGAATGCAATTACAGGTCTTGAAATTAACAAATTTTTAATACCATCTTCATAGAGAAGTGTAAGAGAGTGGATGTCCATAATGTCTTGCCCATGGGTAAATCACTTTGCAGTTTACAGTGACCTGAAGACTAAATTCTATATTCAATACAGACCTAGTAGATTTACCCCTGGGAATATGAAGATATGTCTTTCTGCCTATCCAGTCAAGCCTTGTTCTTTCTCTGTGAAATGTGGTGGCCAAATAATGCCTATCAGTGCTAGTTTCTGTGACATGGACACTTGGCTGTGCGAGTTGGATTGATATCACTAGCCAGCTGAAAGGTTTCGTATCACCTTTCATTAACTCTAAACTAGATTCAGGCCTGTAATCTGTAGATGTGAAAGACTCTAAGTATCAAATTAACTATGAGCCCTCTGGGCCTCCAGCATATTTTATCTACATGTACAGACTAAGTGTGAAGCAAAAGACAACTGCTTTTGAAGTGTTTCCTCTTACCTGTATTTTCATTCACCTCATTCATTTCAGCATTGACTGGAAGCAGAACTGACTTCTCATCTTCTCCTTTGGAATGCACCTCTGTGTCCAATAACATGTTTATCAGCTCATTGGCTGCTTCTTCCACCAATGAGCTTTTCAAATGCAAAGTCTGTGCACCTTGAACACAGAGCTCCTATCAATAAATACATCAAATACTGTTGAGTCTGATTTTTTTATTAGTTTTGCTGGCACAAACAACTTTGAGTGGTACATTATCTTATGAGTAATCCCACTACCATCAATAAGACTAGACATGAAATAAGGTATGTAAATTGATCAAGTGTGCAGTGTCATGAACTGAAGCAATCTCATAATTATTTTGATATTTGTTTTTCTTAAAGCGCCAGAGTCTGGTACTGCATGAGAATCTCAGCTTTTATTAAAAAAACACTTTCTAGGTTTAATTAATGTAAAAGCTCAAAAAAATCAGAAGGCACATAGACAGCCAAATTTTACTTTTAAAATATCTTGATTTTTGGGAAGGGGCCTAATGCATGATTTTGTACGATTATGTTAGCAATAGCAAGTCTGGCACGATCAGGCTCGCTCAACAATAGTGTTTTTCAAGGTCATTTTGTTTAGTTTAATGAGTCACATGACTTTGCTCAAAATTTGCACCAAACTATTAAGTTTTCATAAGGAACACTAGTGAGAAAGGGAAGAAGCTGCATAATCCAGCCTGTCCCATTTATATCAGCAAATTTGTTTTGTTTTGTTTTCTTAAAAAACACTCTGCAATTTTGAGTCAGTAAGCCAGTCCAAATGGAGCATTAATCAATTCCATGTTATTCTTTCATCAGGTCACAAGGGAAATATTGGTGAGCGCTGCATTCATGGTTAAGATTGGCAGGCGGGATACCAAAACTTTTTTAGAGTAACAGTGATTAAAGTGAAATAGTTAACAGAAAGTATGGGAAGGGGACAAAATATTAACACAGAGCAGTTACATATCTATTCTTATTGTCATTTCATTAGGGCTGGTCAAAAGTGTTCAAAACAGAAAGTTTAATTTTAAATTGAAAAACACGAGGAAGTTCCCACCTTTTCACTTCTATTAATTTCCTGTTGGAAAAAAAGCGAGGAAGAGCTCCAACACTTAACATTGAGAAACTGAAAAAAATTTTTACAAGTTCAACTGACTGACAAAAAGTTATGACTTTTAATAGAAATCATGTTATTTTACATAATTAAACTATTTCAGAACGTTTCAATTCAGCCTTTGATTTTGGACCTGTGATCAATAGTGAATGCAGCTTTGCAGGAGCACTGAAGCAGCACATGAGATAGACGGCTTCAATAATTTCCAATGAGATATCTTTCCATTCTGATTTTCTAATCACTAACCTGATGTCTAAAGGATCAAGATATCTTTCAAGAAAGTTAGTCTTCTCTGATACAGGTATCTGCAATTGACTGCACCTATAACACGTCTCCCCATTGTCAGCAGAATGTCAAAAATCAAATATCAGGGGGGCAGCCGTGTTAGTCTGGATCTGTAAAAGCAGCAAAGAATTCTGTGGCACCTTATAGACTAACAGACGTTTTGGAGCATGAGCTTTCATGGGTGAATACCCACTTCGTCGAAAGCTCATGCCCCAAAATGTCTGTTAGTCTACAAGGTGCCACAGGAGTCTTTGCTGCTTTTTCAAAAATCAAAATTCATCTTTAAGAGGTCAGCTCTAAATCTTTTATTTTTGCTACATGTGTTATAACTGTATTAAGACACTACAGAGTAAGGCTGATGGTCTCCTTTCTTGGGTGCACTGGAGGCCGATGATTTCACCTCATATTCCACTGAGAAGTTTCACACAAACAGGTATTCTAGTTCAATATAATCAATAACTGGAAAGATTTTCCTTTAGCACATTTTAATGTTCTAATACATGTAATATACTATGCTTCCAAATAATCAAGATCACTTCCAATTGTGACTTAGGATTGGTCTGCACATTTTGTTCCAGTGCAACTATTAAATTAAGGTTGTGACTCTTTTTTCTTTTTTAAATCCAGTAAATTACGCCAGCACAACCCCTGGGGGGGATGCAGTTATTCCAGTATAAAGGCAATGCTTCTTTTCTTTCCCTTATGCGAATAAACTAGAACAGTGTAATGTTCCTTTATCCCAGTTCAACTGCATCCACAACACAGAGTTGTATCCTCACTATGCTGGTATAGTTAAGTGGTTCAACTTTTCAGTTTAGACAAGCCCTTACTTTGCCACTTTGCTCCTGTTTAGAAGCTATTCATTCAGGACTGTTTTCACTACTATAGGTGTATTTGCATCAATGTACCTACTAGAATCCCCATATTTAGGGTTACCACAGCAGCACTCCAATTCTTATCCAGCCCTAGACATTTTCTTATCTGTTTTCCCACTTATTGCTAGCTATCTAGATCCAAATTATAGTTTTACCCAAAATATTTCAAATTTACAGATTATGGATGCCTATTACCTTTGTATCACTGACCACTGCATGCACTGGGGGCTTTAAACTAACCTCCTGCCACCAACAGGTTACATCCTAACTACACTGAAGGGAAAGTATTCAGGTATGATTACTTCTCAGAGGGTCTTTCACTGAAATTATATTACACACTTGCCTAGAAATGCACTGTTTGCTGTATCTTACTGCTTTAAGAATCATGGAAATCAGACCATGCTAACACTTACGTGAGTAGTCACATGACATCACTGCGACTACTTATGGACATAAGAACTAGCTCCATGAAGACAGTTAAATAATTTGGTTAGTTGTTCTAAGAGAAACCCTGGAACTGAAAGCCTGTGGAACGTCAGTTAAAAATTAATTTGTTCTTTGTTTGCAATTTTAAATTCTGTAAGTAATTCTAACACCTCATTCCAGAATTCACTGTGATTTAACCAGCAATACTTGTTTTCACTTGCCTATAACATGTGAAAACTAAAAACTTGAATATGATTGGGTTAACTCATACCCTTCTGTGGGGAATGAAGTCTTTCCAAGGATCATAGAGCTACTCTTCTGTAGTGTCTCAGGGATAGGGTTTGCCTGTGCACCGGCCCCCTCTATCCCGATCAGCTCAGGAAGCCATGGGGAGAAAAAAAAACCTGCAAATTCCAACAATCTCCATAGTATTACTCTCCAGAGCAATTGAGAGCTGACCCCTCCGGACAGCCAAAGCATGTTCACAGGCACCTCCAGTCCTTTTTGCTTCAAAGAAACCATGTCATGACAAGTGTCAGACCTCTAAGACAGTGAAAGGAAAAAGGGTGACTGGAAGATCTTCAAATTAAGTTAATTGGTATAAAACAGGACAAGGAGTAACTACAATAGTCGGTCTGACACTGGAAGCTCAACAAGCCACCTCATAACTGAAACATTTGTGCTTTTCCTACATTTGTGCATCTTAAACATGTCACTCTCAGAGAACTGGGACATTTTTAGTCATTCTCATTATCAAATTACTTCAGTAATTTAAACCATTAGTGCAGTGTTCATGTCTAATGAAAAGCAAGTCACACTCACTCAGCAAGCACATACTTCAATATAGAGTAACTAAACATATTTTTAGAAGAGTAAGTCTCATAACCTTAGTCATTTGGAGAAATTCCTCACAAGTAAGTGGTTCATCTTCTGGCAGTTCACAAAGTGGCACACTGTTCATTTCTTGTAGAACAGCATCAATACGAAATTCTATCAGATCATTCACTCGATCAAGCAGCAGCTCCAGCTCAGCTTTCCAAACAAAAGATCATATTAAAAAAAAAATCCAAAAGAGGTTCAAAGGGAGGAGATGGTAGTTGTTATGAAGCCCCACCTAATTCCTTTCTCATGCTTTTGTCCTCAACATGCTGATATATTTGGACTGATCACATTAGACTACATCAATTTTTCTTTCATTTTAAGTGTTATGACTTAAGGAGTAAGGTTTATGAATTAATGAAATAAAGTTTTTCTAAGAACTACCATTTTAGCATGTGCGCAACAGACGATGTGCAGCAAAATCTGGCCCCCATTTCACTATCTACTACTCAAAAACTCAAAATTTGCAATTAAGAAATTTGCTACTTATGAGCGGCAACAAGCAAGCAAGTTTTTTCCTTTATACTAGTTAATTTACTGACCGTCCATATATCCAAACTAATATTGAAACATTTTGACAAGGTATACCACCCTGCACTTAAATAACATTTTTTAACTTCGAAGAAGCTTGCAAGCATTATCTACACAGGTTTTTTTTGTTCTAGATGTTTCAGTTGAGAGAGCTTAAGTGACTGCTCAAAGCTCAGCATACCTGGATCTGACAAGAATTAACGATGGAGTACAATATGTAACAAACAGCCACAATCAGGGACCCAGGTCATTTATGGATAGGTAACTTAATGTTGCAGGATTCACTTTGTGAGTCATGTTAAGCACCATTTCCTGTATTTTTTCCTGATATAAGTAATTTTAGTTATTAGAGATGAAGGAACTTTTGGATGGGATGTAGGTATCTTTGGCACTAAATGGATCTGAAGTAAGCCAGATCTGTTGACCTTTGGGACAGGCTACAAAACCCATCTCTTCTCCCAGGCTGTTGCAGACAAAGGTGCATGCCATACAATGTTATTTATATTCTCTTTTCAGTTTTTTGGGGGTGGTTTTAGTTTTGTGAGGCCTGGGGAGTTTATTTTTGCTTGTCCCAGTATGACAGTACATGCTAAAAATTCAAAAGGCACTGGAGCCCTGGATGGCAGCTTATGTATTAGTGGATTTACAAGAGTTTTAGAAAAAATGCAAACTCAGTAAGATAAGAAGTTGTTCAGTGACAACATAAGAGGACCTTCAGGTAAAGGTGCAGAGAAGCCCAGACAAGGTAGAGATTGATATGTGGGAGCTGCTGGGGAAGTGGAGGAGAATATCACAATGGTGAAGTTTGACAGGGTTTGCCCCTTTCCTTCTTATTTTCTTCAAGTATTGGCATGGCAGCAATATTGATGTATAACCCATACAGCCCCACTGCAATTCCAGGGAAGTCAGTGAGATTGAACTGAATTTAAGGTAGCTCAGAATTTGGCTCCCATGGGGTGAATAAGCATTACAGTACATTACAGGTGAGAATTTTGGTGTCTTAATTTATGCAACAGTATAATTTGTATAATAAAAAATGAATATTGCATTTAACATTGGACGTATATCTGGACTGAAGCAAACAACTCAGAGTTTAATGGAAGAATACTGATTCACTACAAGCATGCTTACCTAGTTTGTCAAAAATATTATTTATGTATTTCTCAGTGTTCAAGGAGGTCCAGTTTAGTGAAGTTAAACCAGGCTGGATAGCATCATCTACATTAGCTAAGTGAGGAGCCATTAGATGATCAATGGGTGTTTGTATTTTTGATTTAATTCTCTTATATTCTGCCAGCATCATCTGAAATAAATGGAGGGTAAGAACACCAATTAACAAGCACGATGCAAACCTTTTGCTATGCTGATATTTGCATCCAGTTAATTAAAAACAAAGTTCCGCTCATCATGAAAAGTCAGGTTTTTATTATTTTCCATTTTATAAAAAGTATTTTTGAAACAATGAAACATTTGATTCTTTTCACATTGGCTTTAACTCTATATTTTTAATGACACTGCTAATCCTTAAGAATCCTAAAGTCTCCTACAAAAAAATACCACGAACACTTGATCACTGAAATGCACTGCCACCACTGCACAACATAATTGGAACAAAGGGAAGAGAAGAACTAACTTAAATGAAGCTTTGAGGGGACCTCAGTGTCACTGTCTAATCCGAATTAGAATTCAGCTAAGATAACAAAATTAACATCCTTGCTGAAAACAAAATGTTATCTTGAACATATTGATCAGGGCCTCTTATATTTAATCTAGTAGACAGCACTTCCAACAGTGCCACTTAGTACAATGACAGGATACACGTCTAGTTCTCAGAGCCTAGTACACCACCTAGGGACAAGTTCTAAAAGACACCCTTTAGCTTTGGGTACCCACCTTAACTCTCCTAAAGCCTAATTTTTCCACAAGTGAGTGAGTATCTGCAAACTAACCTAAAGCAATTGTAGTGGCAAGTGGATCCACACCTGTGAAATACTGGGTCTCAGATGACTCAAGCTGGGCATCCAAAATTTAAGGTTACTTTTTTCAGTTTTGGTCTCAGGCCAAGATACTGCAGCCAAGTGTGGATGGGTGCAGCATTCTAACAGAGAGGAACACTTTAACATGAACCTACCAATGACTATCCTGAGTCAGACCAATAGTCCGTCTAACCATGTATCCTGTCTTCCAGCAATGGTCAGTGCCAGATGTTTCAGAGGGAATCAACAGAACAAAGCAATTTTGACATGTCATCCAGTCCCAGCTTCTGGCAGCCAGAAGTTTATGGACAGCCAGAGCACGGGGTTGCATCTCTGACCATCTGAGCTAATAGCCATTGATGGACCTATCCTCCATGAACTTATCTAATTCTTTTTTTATCCCAGTTATACTTTTGCCTTTCACTACATTTCCCAACAATGAGTTCCACGGGTTGACTGAGCATTGTGTGAAGAAGTACTTCCTTCCTTTAAATCTGCTGCCTATTAATTTCCTTGGGTGACCGCTGGTTCTTGTGTTATGCTAAGGGGTAAATAACACTTCCTTATTCACTTTCTCCACACTATTCATGATTTTATAGACCTGTATCATATCCTCCCATCAGTCATCTCTTTCCTAAGCTGACCGGTCCCAGAATTTAATCTCTCCTCATATGGAAGCTGTTCCATATCCCTAATCATTTTGCCGCCCTTCTCTGTACTTTTTCCAATTCTAATACATCTTTTCTGAGATGGTGTGACAGGTTGTGCATACCCCACACTAGCAAGAAAGGGTTAATCCCGCCCTCAGACCATGCTGGGCATGGTCCAACTGCTGTCCTAGTATAAAGGAGAACAGCTCAGCTTAGTCTGGGATGAGTGTCAAAGAGGAAGGATGCTTGGTGGAAGCTCCAGCCCAGGAGCCGCTATAGCCCTTGCCTGTGGGAGCCAGAGATCCTGAGAACCAGACGGGAGACCTGTTGCCTACAGCTAACCAGCTGCAGTCAGAGTCCTAGAGAATTACCTGCACCAAAGAGCCCGGAGACCCCAACATCAAACAGACCACGACTTCAGGAAACAGGGTAAGAAGTGTCCCAGGGAGGGGGAGCAAGTGAGTTGTAACCCCCTTAAAGCAGAGTCAGTGTGTTGCAGCAGGATCCTTGCTGACTGGCTGGTGGACACACTTGCCACTTGCAGGACCCTGGGCAGGGACCCAGTGAAGTAGGGAGGGCCCGGGGCCCCCTACCCTGGGTATCACCCCCCGGGGGGGCGGCCCCTGACCCTGGCCACTAGGCCATGCAGCCCAGCACTCGAGAGCTCCCACTTTGTTTCGGGTCATCAGGCCATGAAGCCCTGAACACCAGCATAGCCACTTTCACTCTGGCCACTGAGCCAAAGTATCTTGAATCCCAGGACAGTCTGATAGACTGTAACTGCAGTGCCATGACACCCATGATCCAACTCAAAGGGGAACGGGATGTGTAAACACTGCAACAGATGGGGTGACCAGAACAGCTAGCAGTATTCATGGTGTGGGTGTACCATCGTGGCATTATATTTTATTTCTTATTATCTATCCCTTGCCTAATGGTTCCTAACATTCTGTTACCTTTTTTGACTGCTGCTGCACACTGAGCATGAACATGCTGAATAGCACAGGTCCCAGGGCAGATCCTGGGAAGCTGCGTTATTTACCTCTCTCCAGTGTGAAAACTTACCATTTATTCCTACCTTTGTTTCCCATCTTTTATCCAGTTACTGATCCCTGGGAGGACCCTCTCTCTTATCCCATGACTCCTTACTTTGCTTAAGAGCCTTTGATGAGGGACCTTGTCAAAGGCTATCTGAAAGTCCAAGTACACTATATGCACTGCATCACCCTGTGCACATGCTTGTTGACACTCTAAAGGAATCCTAATCGATAGGTGAGGCATGATTTCCCTTTACAAAAGCCATGTTGACTCTTCCCCAACATATTGTGTTCATCATCCATGTATCTGATAATTCTGTCCTTTACTATAGTTTCAACCAACTTGCCTGGTACTGAAGTTAGGCTTAACAGGCTGTAATTGCCAGGATTATCTCTGGAGCCTTTTTGAAAAATCAGTGTTTGCTGTGTTAAGTAGTTTTGACATTAAATGCTAAAAAGGTTGCTAAATTGTAAGAAGTAGGTTCAGTTTTGGTGGGTCAGGGGGTTAAGTCTATATACGGATCTGATATTGGTGTTAAAGTCTTTTTTCTGCAATACCTTTTCATGTGACCTAAATGATAATACAAGTAAATTAGTAGTCAGAATTTTGAATATTTTTGAGACCCAAAGCCAATACTTCTAATTTTTTTAAAGAAAAGCCATCTTTTAACATCCCAGTCAAAAGATATCATATGAAGACATTCTGACAACTGGTGATGCAGTTTTAAGTTTAAACGGAGTTAGCAGAATATGTTTTAACAAATCTGTGAATATACCTGGAAATTTGATATAAAGATATCCAGAGACTACAAATATTTAGTTTGAAATATACTTGTTTCACTACTGTGTGATCTTACCACATAAAACAGCATGACAGGATGCCACTGCCCACCACTGAAATGTATATATAAAGGACGACAAAGATTGAAATGGTATTCTATAAACAACCTGGTTTATAAGTCCAAACCAGTTGTTTAAATTGATAAAGTGACCTAATCTGTTTCAGTTTCTTGAAATCCAAAAGTTTTGAGTAGGAACCAATCTACAGGCCTCTTCCTGAACTCTCCACAGGTTTTACTCGCCAAGAGTTCCTTCTCAGTCATGCAAACATGACCCACCTCAAGCTCTATTTCCAAGAAAGGGATCCTGCATTACCCAGAACACTGACTTCTCCTGTTTCCCAGCATGATGAAACAAGAATGGTCAGAAACAGGCCTCCTTTCCTCTATTTTATTATATAGGAATCTCAGCAGAGTCACAGGGCTCTTTCTTGAAGTGGACCAGAGCGCCTCCGCATCATTCTTTGAAATCAGCATATTAAGCCAATGAAATTTTCCCCAGGACTTGCTTCCTCTCCTGAAACCCAGTCTATTAACAGTAGCTAAAAGTCAGCTTTGATCCTCTCTGCTCTGAGCCAGACCAATGGGTCTCTAGAAGAATGATGGAGATAAAAACAGTCTAGGCACAAGCTTTTTACTGAAACCCCCTCCTCATGCCCCAGTGACAACTGGCTCTCATAACTCAAGCATAAAGTTTCAGAATATTTTTTGAGATTTGTCATAGTATGAAACATTTGACAGCTTCAAAGTACTGAAAAAGAATCAAGCAATCATTACACTGCCCATATGAGAAAATAATTATGAAGAAAAGGAGCAACAAGGGGGGTGCTGAAGGACATGAGTTAAAAAAGCTTATATTATATACTCGTATTGCAGCAGCACGCAGACTACAGTTAGGACTAGGTGCTACACAAAAAGGGTATGTCTACACTTCAATAAAAAACCCATGGCATTGAGTCTCAGAGCTCAGACTCGGGCAGCAGGACTAAAAATAGCAGTGTAAATGTTGGGGCTTGGGCTGGAACTTGGGCTCTGAGACCCTCCCCTCTCCCAGCCCTGTGAGCCAGGCCAGCTGCAGCCATGGCATGGGTCTTTTATTGCACTGTAGACATACCCAGAGAAAATGAGAATCCCTTACCCAAGAGCTTGCAGTAAAATCATGAGATTTCCCCATCAGCCATCTTCCATCCTTGGTCACATTCTTTTGAGCCTAATGATTGCTGCTGGCTTGTATCACTGCTGATGACAGCTAACTTGCAAAAAGGAAATTACGAGACCAGGGGAGAAACCAAAGATTCATCTTCTCTCTGCATCGTCTAGCACAGCAGGCCTAAAAAGTACACCAAGTGTAATGCTGGTGAAGCAGCTGCACTGCCTAGTTACTGGACTCTTTGTGCCTATCCAAGGCACAATACTTTTAGGGTATGTCCAGACTACCCACCGTATCGGCGGGTAACGATCGATTTATCGGGGATCGATATATCGCATCTTGTCTAGACACGACATATCGATCCCCGAATATGCTCCTGTCGACTCCAGAACTCCACCAGAGCGAGCAGCAGTAGCAGAGTCAACGGGAAAGCCATGGCCATCGATCCCATGCCGTGAGGACGAGAGGTAAGTCGAAATAAGATACGTCGACTTCAGCTACGGTATTTCCGTAGCTGAAGTTCCATATCTTACATCGACCCCCACCCCCCTGCTAATGTAGACCAAGTCTTAGGGGCAACTGCTGGGTCGGCATGCCTCATTGCTGTCCCTTATCCAGATTGTGCTCAAAGCTGAACTACAGTTGTGTTTGAGAAATGTCAACTGTTTTGCCTGAACTCATACAGCAATAAGGATATATTACTTAGGAACTGCTTCCACCCCTCCAAACTTCTATACCTCAGTGCCTTCCTTCCACACTGCCATGCCTCCTAGAGGTTATGTTTAAGGACAAAGTTATAGTAGCACCTAAAAAATAGCATGAAAAAGATGGAGGTGAACTGTCAAGTCCTTTTCCCACCTTAATCACTTTCCTGGTGCATAGTAGTCTGAATTTGTTCATTTTCAATGTTTAAATAAGATAGTATTTTTATCTTTCATGAAATTATTGGAGATTTCAATAGCTCTATGCAGAGCTAAAAGAATAAAATAAACCTACCTGCAGTTGATTGAAATTCTTCTTGTATGAGTCCTGCTTTTGCTGTAGAGCAATGGCGAAGGGCGGGATTTCAAGGTGCATGTGAGCCATGCACTCTGTTTCCCGAATTAAAGTCAATATCTGAGGGTCAAAATTCACAAATAATTCTCCTGTCTCTGGAGCCTTCACCAACAGGGATGCCTGAAGCCCTGTTTTTGTTACTTCAATCTGCAGAAAACAAGAAACAGTCTTGCCAGATAATCACAATGAAGTCAATACTATGCTCGGAATTTGGATTCAAATATACACATAAAGTCTGAATTACAAAAGTGCTAGTGGAAACAAACTAATACTCAAATCTGATACAGTCTGAATCTAAGCTTAATATCACCTTCATTTAGATTAGAGTGAAAAACTGCCTTCCTGCCAAGCTAAGTAACTACCTATATTTTCTTCTGAATGTTGGGCCTGTTGTAATAATTGGGCCTACAAGTTTACCCTAATTGTGAGCTCAACTGTAAAAAGTGGGTAATGATGCATGAATTGTCACAATGACCTATTATATAAAATTGTTTCAAAAGAGGTAAAGAAATCCAAAAAACTAAATTAATTTAAACAAGAAGGGTTTCACTAATACCACTCAAGGACTGTTAAAATCATGCCTGGGGAACAAAAAAAGTTAAGGACCAAAAATTTATAAACAAAACTGGTGTGTCAGAAATTAGGACTAATTAGTAACAAAACAGCAAGGAAATGGGCTATTCTACCTGTCCCTCCTTTTTACGGTCATTTAAAAAAAAAAACCTTTGGGGGACAAATTAGCTTCTGGAGCTAGCTTCACCATCATGACTGCCACTCCTTCTGTCTCCTGGGACCCCAGCCTTCATCATCCTGATACGAAGAAGTGTCCTGACCAATCTGGGCAAAAAAATGGGGGCGGAGCCCAGATGACATTGCCACCTCTTCTAGCTCCAGCTGAATCCTGACCACCATGCGGGTTCTGAGACTTTATCTCCTCTATCCTTTCCTACCTTATTTCTTTTCTTTCCTATCTCTCTTCTTTTGCTTTCTGTTTAATAAGAGTCGGGCTTAGCTGGCCAAAGCTATATATTTTGCAACACTGCTGTGAGCCTGCACACCTACAAACAGTGCCCTAAACAGCCTGCTAACAAAACAATATGCTGTGCCTGTGTTTTCTCAGTAAGTTTACAAGTACTAGTCAACAAGAAAAAGACAGAGCTGCATTTTCTAGCTTTGCTATTCTCTTCTCTTCTCTTTTGTGCATGTTTGTCTTTTTGGGAAATGGAATCCAAGTTTAGCAGCCGCAATAACAGCTTCCGCCCAGCTCAACTAACTTCTCTTTTCGTCATAAAGGACAGCTATTACTAGTTTTAATACAATCGAAAAAACTGTCAGACAAGGGGGTTTTCCTTCTAAAAATTCTCCCTCTAAAATATGGAAACAAAAAGTGCTGTTAAAATAAAAGACTTACTTAATACTTTAATAAGCCCTTCTCCCATCCCCTTCCGCCTACCCCCACTCCCACTAGCACTTTTTTTCGGTATCTTCAATAAGAGGTTTAAAAGCTTTTAATGGTGTGTTTGCTATGGTACTAAGCAGGCTACGGTCACTATATACCAAACTCCAAACCTTGTTTAAAACTGTTTAACATTCAACTGTAACTGGGTTATGTTAACACCTTTAGCTCTTTGGGAACCTTTATTCCACCTAAATTAATCAGGCAGGCCACGAACATGAAAATTAATGCAGCAACACAGATCGGAGCTATGAAGAAAGTAGTGTCACAAATAGAATGGAGAACCTCCCAAGACCATAGAAATGTAGGGCTGAAAAGGACTCTAAGAGATCACATCATCCAGCCCCCTGCACTGATGCAAGATCAAGTATTCCTAGACTATCCCTCACAGGTGTTTGTCTAACCTGTTCCTAAAAACCTCCAGTGATAGAGATTCCACAACCTCTCTTCGAAGGCTTTTCCAGTGCTTAATTACCCTTATTGTTGATTTCAGATCAATTTTCCAGTTTGTCAAGGTCCTTTGGAAGTTTAATCCTGTCCTCCCGAGTGATTGCAACATCTCCCACCTTGCTGTCATCCACAGGTTTTATAAACATACTCTCCAATCCATTATCCAAGTCACTATTGAAATGACTGAATAGTACTGGACTCTGGACAGACGCTTGCAGGACCCCACTAGATTCATCCTCCCAGTGTGGCAGCAAATCACTCAACTTTTTTTTTTAATAGTTTTTCAAGAAGTTGCAAACCTACATTATAATAATTTCATCTAGGCCACATTTTCCTAGTCTATGAGAATGTCACATATAACTGTGCCAAAAGCCTTACTGAAATCAAACTACATCATATCTTCTGCTTGCCCCATTCACTAGTAACTGCGTCAAAAAAGGAAATTAGGTTGGTTTGGCATGATTTGTTCTTGACAAATCCATGCTGGCTATTACTTCTAACACTATTATCCTCTAGGTCAGGGGGCCGGAGCTGCATGTGGCTCTTTGGCTGCCCCCTTGTAGGCAGCCATTTTTTGAGGGGCTGCGAGGTGCAGGCTCTGGCTGGGAGATGCTTACCACAGGTGGCTCCCGTCAGGAGGCACAGCAGGGCTCTGGCCCCACGCCAGAAGCTCTGGCCCCAGGTCCCAGAAGCAGCCGGCTTCTGGTATGTCTCTGTGCGCCCCTTGGGGGAGGGGGACAGCAGGTCTCCATGCACTCCCCATGCCCATAAGCAGTGCCCCTGCAGCTCCCATTAGCCGGTTTCCGCCCAATGGGAGCTTTGAGGACGGTTCTGGCGGTGGGGGGCAACGTGCAGAGCCACCTCCCCTCCCCCGCCAGTGGCTCGCAGAGACGTACCAGCAGCCGGCCACTTCCAGTACCTTACCTGTGGTAAGCGCCTCCTTGCCAGAGCCAGAACCTCGCACCCCGTCCCGTACCCCAACCTCCTGCCCCAGGTCAGAACCCCCTCCTGCATCCAAACTCCCTCCCCAACCCCACATCTCCTCCTGCACCTCAATCCCCTGCCCCAGCCCAGAGCCCGCTCCTGCTTATATTCATATTCAAATGGCAGAAGTTGCATTAAAAGTATTGGTGAGTAGTAATAACTTTGATATGTTCAATTATTATTGGTTGATAAATTCTAACTCTACAAGTAGCTTTGCATGTGATGTAGCTCCCGAAATATTTTGGTCAAAGACAAAAACAAAAAAATGGCTCTTCTTTGAAAGGTTACCGACCCCTGCTCTAGGTGCTTACAAATTTAATAACATTTTAAAAAATGACGAATCTGTATTTTTAGTTATTTGGGGGTAAGTGGAACACAGCTTCTTGCCTTGTATGGGAAATAATCCCAAGCTGAACTACCTGCTGCTGCTATGTCTCAGCCATAACTATGCTGTTGTATGTCCATTCCTCATTATTATCGCCCCCTTGATCATCATTATCAGTTCAAAAGTTGTAGATAATGGCTGCCTAAGCAATACTCTGCCATGTGATTTATCTCATGTTGGGCACAGTATTTTACTTTCCAATCAGAAATGTAGAAGAGCTTTTCACCATATTTCAAGGGCCAAATAACACTTATAGAGGCTGCTCATAAATTCAGTGCAATGACACATTGAACAGATCTGCAATAACTCATTATCTCAGGAAGCTGTCAAGTCATTTCACATTTTGCAAGTTCATTAATAACAATTCAGCTAATATGACTGTACATTACTCAAGATGTTACTGTTCCATAACATTCCTTGTGCAAAGAAGGCAGCACAACTTTCCCATAAAGAAATTCTGGAGTTCCCACATTTCTGTTAAGAGATTCATTATCCCCTCCACAATAGCTGGGGTGGGGCAATCCTTTTCCTCATGCATTTATTATATCTTTTTCACTTAATTTTTTTTAAACACTTCTCCATGAACTATCCCTTATGCCTCTTCCCCTCCTGTACTAACATAAACACACAAGCCCAGTATTGCTGCAAGCTTACTTTTAATGTCCAAATTCCTTCATCACCAATGTATGTTGAACAGAACTAGACTGACAACATAACAAGAGATCATGGTGGTAACTATCTTACTGTAGAAAGAGGGAGATGGACAAGGTAACACTCTTTTAGCAAAAATTAGAGATAGAATAGATCTAGTTGGTGACTAACCTCTGGAATGGCCAAAGTGATCTATGCAAGAAGTTGCTAGCAGCACAGAGGAGGAGTGTTTCTGTTATGTTCCCAATAACTACTGGACAGGCCATCTGGAGACCAGGTACAGAAACCAACTCTAAAGCTCTCATGGTAGGATGTAATGGTAAAGACAAGTCCCTCCAGTATCTCTAAAGCTTTGCAACATGTCAGCCAGGCCACATATGTGACCACCAGCTTGAAACTCAATAAGTCATTCAGCAGTCACTGATGAGCAGTGAATATTTCTAAGTGTCCATCAAATCCCTATTTCAATGGAGGAAAATCATACCTTGTCAAGTGGGTGTACTAAGAAGAGAGCATGTAGGAAGCTTTTATCATCACAAGTGCTCCTACAGCAGCAAAGAAGGAGCCTAGCCTTGTTCTCAGGCACTGAGATGGCAGTCTAGTCCATATCCATCCACCCTCTGTGGCTTCAAACAAGTATGATCTGCCAGCACAGTAATGCCACCAGCCCCCTGATGCTGCTATGAACAGTAAGGATAGAATTTGCCTGTAGTGCATAGTATGCTGCCTGAGCTAGGGACACATCTCATTTTGAGCTAGGCACTTCAACAGGAAAGTTGGCCAGATTCTCTTCAGAAAACAATCTGTGGGACTCAGCAGAGTATGAGGGCCTGCGCCTTGATTATGGTTTAAGTTCTATGCCGGCCCCATCCCATGACACTTTAAAGCAGCCTAGGAAGTGCTCTAAAGTTCAACTGTTGGCCATGAACTCCAAGAGGCCATCTGCCAGTGGAAAATAGCCAAAGCACAGTAACACTCTGGTCATTCCCTCTCCCACCCAATTTTTACCCCCATGCTGGGAGCTGCAGGAGAAGGTACAGTAGCTACCTATACCAATACTCTGCCAGTTAAGGACTTCTTATACCACGGCAATCCACTTATCCCATGTTTATATAGCTTCTAACACTGTAGGTCCCTAGGCATCAATATAGCTGCAAAAATACTAAAAACAATTCAACTTTCACCGTCACATCAGCAAGTGAAATATTTTACCTGCTGAAGCCATCCTCTGTGATAAATAACCTCAAACTCCAAGAGGACTTTTGCCACTTTGTTGTAGTTGCGGACTATGCGCTTGGCTTCTCCTGTCTGCAGAACAGTGGGATGCTGTTGGAAGAGGTCCATTGGTTCCTGGATCCTGTGGAAGAGTTGGCGTGCCCACAAGATCTTACCAGCAATTGGAGGCAGGTTACGAGCCAAAGGAGGGTCATTTTTCTGCTTAGTGTACAGCTTAGAGACCATCTCAATGTCATGACCATAGTTCTGAAGGATTTTCTGGTATTTTTCATCAATGCCAAGACTGGGGATTTCTAATCTGATTAAAAAAACAAAAAACAAGGATGATCATTGGAAAATTTGCCACAAGACTTCAGTGATTAGGGGGCTCTTCTAGTTTTCAGTTTGAATGCACAATCATTTTTACACACTTTTGTATGCTCTGTGGAGGACAAATGCATTCTCAGCCTGACATTCAGCAACACCTTCCAAAATACATTCTTACAAGCAGAAACTAGGCCAGGTTTAGATAGTGTAACAGAAAGTGTTTCTAAATAAGCCTAGAAATATCCTTCTATCACCCATATAAAGGGAATCTCACTAGTGCTATCTTCAAGTGTAAGCTCACATGGTTTTCAACAAGTAGTAACACAACCCTGACCCCACCAATGGCATGAAATACAGGAACTCAGTTATACAGAAGGGCAAAAAAACTGTGACAGTACAGATTGAGCTTGCCCTTCATTCTGCAATATTAATGATTGAAAGTAGTACTGCTAGCCCATCTTCAGCTATTGATAGCACAGCTAACCATGGCAATGCAACATTGAGCATGCTGAATCTTGACATATAATGACAACAAATAGATTTCAATATCCAAAAGAGAACCTTCAGCCCACATGCAGATAGTCAGTTCCTGTGCTATATTTCAATCTTAAAGACAGATAACAATAAATATACTTTGGATACTGCATTAGAGATACAGAACAATAACAAAAATTGAGTGATTTTTCTTTCTAGTGACTATAATCAATGTAGAAGTTAAATATACTTGACCCTAAAAAAATTAAGAAATTATTCAAGAACTATTATCCTTACAAAAAGTTTACACTGTCATCTAAGGTCAGTAAGATCAGGTGATCTCGCAAATGTGGTGGGAATGCAACTGCCCAGAAATAAATTCTACTTATGCAGACTGTCAGAAGTGTTCAGCTTTTCTTTTAAAGCAATCTAAGTAGATCCTTTCTTTTTATCCGAATTGGTGAAGAGACGTACTTAAAATGATTACTTAAGTATCAATTTATGTCCAACAAGAACAAAAGCATTTTATAGCCAATTTCTTCATTTTTCCTTTGTCAAAAGAGGTATGCTGCTCTAGGGCATACTAGATATATTTATAAATATCCCTTTACCTTTCAAATTTCTTCAGCATACTAAGAGCTCTTTCAGTGGTTGGAATCCTTTCAAAGGTGATGTCCATAAAGGTCTTTAACTGATTCTGGAGAAGGAAAACGGTTATACTGAGGAGAGCTCTATGGAGTGCACATATTAAATATACAAAGTACTATTTATCAGTGTGTTTATCATAGACTGTATATGAACACAAACTACTTACCTGATAACAGCCGCAGTTATCCTACTTTGGACGTTGTGTGAAAAGAAAAAAGCAGAAAAGCAATCTACCTCTCCAGTTCCCTCTGTAGCTACAGAGACCACAGAAGCTCTTGTCTTCTCAGCTGTTCAACCACGTCAACAACTATAATCTGAGGGAACGCTTTCCTTCTTCAAGGCAGCCAAGTCAAGCTCTTACACGGATATTGGCTTAGTATAGCAATTTAGTTCTCCCATCAGCTTTACATGGCTCCAGTGGTTAGTGTGTGCAGTTTGTCTGGATTATACAGCCCCCTAGGAGCCTGCATTTGGGGATTAGAGGTAGAAACTTCTATTCTGGGAGAAATGGAAGGAGGGGTGCTTAAGTTCTGTAAAAGTGAGCATCCTCTACTATTCCCTGCACTGGAATACTATGTGTGTGTTGGCCTTTATGCATCAGGCTGGTTTTACCAGGAGACAGTTAAATACAATGCGTAGCCTCTATAAACAGTCTCAAGAGTTAAGCATTCCCAAAGGCTGTATCAATCTCAGGATGGATAGGAAGTGTTAATCCAAAAAGGTTCCATATTATATTGGAGTGATATTAGATTTATCATTCATTCCAAATGGAAATTTGTATTTTTGATCCATGAGCAAAAGCACTCCAAGAGCTCCAGCCATTAAATCAGAGCATGCATACACCAGTTGATATTGCCTCAAATGGACACCTTCCCCTTTTGGCATTCCAATCAATTAACAGTAGTAAACCTAGCAAAAAAAAAAAAAAAATCACCAAGCGCTTAATTATGCAACCTACATGAAGGTCACTGGTCTGTTTGCAAAACTCTTCATAGTCCTGGTCAAAATCTGTCTTTCGTTGATCTAAGAAGTTGTACTCCTTTTTCTTCATTGTGGCAACAATGCTCTAAACAATTTTTGAAAGAAAACAAAATATCAGAATACAGTTGCCTTATCAAGCAACCTGTCATGTTCAGTTACTTACATCTGTTGGGTTTACAAGGTTGTGTTCTGTGTTTTCAACTACAGATATTAAAATCTCCATTTTTCAAATGCATAAACAAAACAATCTTAGTGACAGATAAGGAAAAAATTACAACACAGACCACAGCAGTTGCACTTTAAAACACTCCTGTCTACTGTAAGTTTTAATGTAAAAACTGATAGAAAATTCAAACCCTAGTGATTTTCTCATTTAAACATATTTGTTACCCATAATTTTTTTCTCATACAAGTGTGCAACACTTCCATATAATATACTACTACTTTGCACCGGAGTGTATCAGACAAAAGGAACAAAAGTTCACATTAAATTTCTAACAAAAACACACCATTAGTAGTATTCTCCTTTAATCAATGTATTCTGTGAGGAAAAGATGAGTATTCAGAATCACATTCCACTGCATGAACAGCCTAGCATTTGTTACTTGCCCACTGTTTCAGCATTGCTGCAGTTTGCACAAATGGAAGCACAGATTGGTTGGCTCCCCGACACCAGTAGCCGACAATCCTGTTAAAAGTTGGGTTTACTCCTGCTGATCAGCCACAGTTCAGCATGCTAGCTGCTTGTCAGGCTCCACTTATCATTTAAGTCCAGCCCCATATTTTTCATTGGCATAGATGGATTCACCATTGTGAAGACATTTTAATCTAAACTTACTGATTTTTTTACCCTTGTTATAACAATTTCTTCCATGAACAAAGTAAATCTAAGATAGCAACTAAATGACAGAAGATTACGTGTGTTCATACTGTTCAATTCAACTGGTAAATGAACTCCAGAAACCTTTACTTGTCAAGTGTTTCAGCCAATCACAAGACCGTGGATACTTATTACACTGCCACATAGTTCAGTAATTTAAATAAGGTTACTACCATTCAATAGCAGCATGGCCTCATAATGATTTTCAGGCCTTTCTTTAATTGGCCTTTGATTTTTACCATCAACAGCTTAATATGATATGTATTATTTCAGAATGAAGCATAAGTTTTTTCCTCCTGAACAGAGGGCCTGCATAAAGCTCTTAACACAGGGCTTCAGTGGTGCAATGGCTCTTGAGTGTGTCCAAGGAGTTTTACTCTAATACCATTATCAAGACAATTCTTTATTGGCAACTCATCTTAAGGCACAGCTGTAGCAGTGAAACATCAGCACCAGACAACCTAAAGAGGTGACCTCCCATCACAATGTTCAAATACCATGAATTTCATTTTTATACTGATAGAATCATGACATTGTGCACTTGACTGTGAAAGGAATAGTGAGGAAAGGAAATAAGGAAAAGACGGTTACTCACCTTTGTAACTGTTGTTCTTCGAGATGTGTTGCTCATATCCATTCCAGTTAGGTGTGTGCGCCGCGCGTGCACGTTCGTCGGAAGATTTTTACCCTAGCAACTCCAGTGGGCCGGCAGGTCGCCCCCTAGAGTGGCGCCGGCATGGCGCCTGATATATACCCCTGCCGGCCCACCTGCTCCTCAGTTCCTTCTTGCCGGCTACTCTGACAGTGGGGAAGGAGGGCGGGTGTGGAATGGATATGAGCAACTCATCTCGAAGAACAACAGTTACAAAGGTGAGTAACCGTCTTTTCTTCTTCGAGTGATTGCTCATATCCATTCCAGTTAGGTGAATCCCAAGCCTTACCTAGGCGGTGGAGTCGGAGTGAGAAGTCGCGGCATGTAGCACTGCGGAGCCGAAGGCCGCGTCATCTCTGGACTGCTGGACCAGGGCATAATGGGAAGCAAAGGTATGAACGGAGGACCAGTTTGCTGCCCTACAGATCTCCTGGATGGGCACGTGGGCAAGGAAAGCTGTCGATGATGCCTGAGCCCTGGTAGAGTGCGCAGTCACGTGATCCGGAGGAGTCCGAGCTAAGTCATAGCAGGCTCAGATACAGGACGTTACCCACGAGGAGATTCTTTGAGAGGAAACAGGTAACCCCTTGGCCCGTTCTGCTACCACCACTAAGAGTTGGCGGGTTCTGCGGAACGGCTTGGTTCTCTCTATATAAAACGCAAGTGCTCGATGGACGTCCAGCGAGTGAAGCTGCTGTTCCCTGCGGGACGAGTGGGGTTTCGGGAAAAAGACAGGGAGAAAGATGTCCCGGTTGACATGAAAGGCTGAGACCACCTTGGGGAGAAAGGCTGGGTGCGGTCTCAGCTGGACCTTGTCCCCATGGAACACCGTATAGGGGGGATCTACAGTGAGAGCCCGGAGCTCCGACACCCGTCTGGCTGAGGTGATGGCCACCAGGAAGGCAGTTTTCCAGGAGAGATAGAGCAGGGAGCAAGTCGCTAAAGGCTCAAACGGAGGGGACATGAGCCAGGTGAGCACTAGGTTCAGGTCCCAGGTAGGGGTAGGGCGTCGAATCTGGGGGTATAGACGCTCCAATCCCTTAAGGAATCTCGACACCATAGGGTGAGAGAACACCGATGGGCCATCCTCCCCCAGGTGAAAGGTGGAGATGGCCGCCAGATGAACCTGAAGAGATGATATCGCCAGGCGTGTTCCTTAAGGGACCAGATGTAGTCCAAGATAATGGCAATAGACACCTGAGCGGGGAGGAGACTGCGTTCCGCACACCAGCAGGTGAAGCGCTTCCATTTCGCTGAATAAGTCGCTCTGGTGGAAGGCTTCCTGCTGCCCAGGAGCACCTGCCGTACTGGGGTAGAGCAACGGAGCTCGGACCGGGTCAGCCACTCAGGAGCCATGCCGTGAGGTGCAGGGACTGCAGGTCTGGGTGACGTAGCCTGCCGTGGTCCTGAGTGATCAGGTACAGGTTAAGGGGCAGGGGGACAGGGTCGGCTAGAGATAGGTCCAGCAACATGGAGTACCACTGCTGCCTGGGCCACGCTGGAGCTATCATGATCAAACGGGCCCTGTCCCTGCGCACCTTCAGAAGGACCTTGTGGACGAGCGGGGAATGGAGGGAACGCGTAGAATAGATGCGTTGTCCAGGGGATAAGGAAGGCATCTGCTATCGAACCTGGTTCCCGGCCTTGAAAGGAGCAGAACATCTGGCACTTCCTGTTCCCTCGGGATGCGAAGAGGTCCATCCGGGGACATCCCCACCTCTGGAAGAGAGAAAGGGCAACGTCCAGGCAAAGGGACCACTCGTGGGAAAGGAAGGATCTGCTCGGATGGTCCGCCAGTGTGTTCCAAACCCCGGGAAGGTGAATGGAGTGGGCTATGCAGAAGTCCCAAAGCCTCACGGTCTCCTGACACAGGGAAGAAGACCTCGTGCCGCCCTGCTTGTTGATGTAATACATGGCCGTTGTGTTGTCAGTGAATACCGAGACACAGCAACCTTGAAGTTGAAGACAGAATGTTTGGCAAGCAAGTCGGACTGCCCTCAGTTCCCGTATGTTGATGTGGAGGGCTAATTCGTGAGGTGAGCACCGACCTTGTGTCTGTAGGGTTCCGAGATGGGCCCCTCCAACCTAAATCTGAGGCGTCTGTTGTCAGGGACACCGAAGGCTGGGGCGGATGGAACGGCAACCCCGCACATACCATGGACTGGTCCAGCCACCACCTCAGGGAACTTAATACATCCTGGGGAACGGTAACAATTGCGTCCAGAAGGTGCCGAGTCGGACGGTACTGACTGATGAGCCAAGACTGGAGGGGCCTCATGGCAAACGTGCAAGCAGTCATGTGGCCCAATAGAGTTAGGCACGTACATATGGAGGTCAAGGGTGCTGACTGCAGTCGTCGTATAATGGCCGTCAAGGTCTGGAACCTTGCTAGAGGAAGAATGGCTCTGGCTAGAGTCGAGTCCAGAAGTGCTCGATAAACTCTATCCTCTGAGTGGGGATTAGCATTGACTTTTCTATATTGAGAATGAGGCCCAAGTTCTCGAAGAGACTGCTGACCATGCGGACATGGCTGAGGACTTGTGCCTCTGATGATCCCCGAATCAGCCAGTCGTCGAGGTACAGAAGTACATGTATGCGGCTGCGACGGAGGTGGGCGACGACTACAGCCATACATTTGGTGAATACCCTCGGGGCCGTGGAGAGGCCGAATGGGAGGACCACAAACTGATAGTGGCAGCGGTTGATCACGAACCAAAGGAACCGTCTGTGCAGCGGGAAGATGGTTATATGAAAATACGCATCTTGCATGTCGAGGGCGACGTACCAGTCTCCAGGATCCAAGGACGAGATAATGGTTCCCAAGGATACCATACGGAACTTCAACTTCACGATGTATCTGTTGAGTTCGCACAGGTCGAGGATAGGCCTGAGGCCTCCCTTGGCTTTGGGGATCAGAAAGTAACGGGAGTAAAACCCCTTGCCCAGCTGGGCTTCTGGAACCTCCTCTATGGCTCCTTTGTCGAGGAGCGTCCACACCTCCTGAAGAAGGAGTTGCTCGTGAGAGGGGTCCCTGAAGAGGGACGGAGGAGGGGGGTGGGAGAGGGGGGTGCAAAACAAATTGCAGATGGTATCCAGCTTGTAATGTGCATAAGACCCAACGGTCTGATGTCAGACGAGACCACGCCGGGAGGAAAAATGAAAGACGGTTGGAGAAGGGCGGGGATGAATCCAGGAGGGAAACTGGTGCAGCGCCCTCGGGCGCACCTTCAAAATGAAGGCTTTGGGCCAGAGGGAGCGTTGGAGGAGCTCTGGTTTTGCCCCCCTTAGTTGCCCGATTGTCTACGTCGGCCGTTCCTACTTCGGCATCTGGCGAAGTCCTGCCTCTGGCGAGGTTGAGGATAGGGCCGGCGCTGCTGTTGAGGCCGGAAAAGTCTGCGCTGGGTGACTGGTGTATGCATCCCCAAGGAGCACATAATGACCCTATTGTCTTTAGGGCTTTGCAGCCTGGGGTCGGTCTTGCCCGAAAACAGGCCCTGGCCTTCAAACGGGAGGTCCTGTATGGTGTATTGGAGCTTCAGAGGAAGACCAGAGACCTGAAGCCAGCAAAGCCGGTGCATGGTCACGCCAGAAGCCAGGGTCCTGGCGGCCGAATCTGCGGCGTCGAGGGATGCTTGCAGAGAAGTTCGCGCCACCTTCTTGCCCTCGTCAAGGATTGTCGCAAATTCCTGACGTGCATCTTATGGAAGCAACTCCTTAAATTTGTCTGCTGCCGCCGAGGTGTTGTAAGTGTAGCAGCTAAGGAGAGCTTGTTGGTTGGACACTCGCAGCTGGAAAGCGCCCGCAGAATAGAGCTTTTGGCCAAGCAGGTCCATGCGCCATGCTTCTTTAGACTTCGGTGCTGGGGCCTGTTGGCCGTGACGCTCCCTCTTGTTCACAGATTGTACAACGAGGGAGCACAGAGGTGAGTGGACATAGAGATACTCGTACCCCTTCGATGGCACCATGTATTTGCATTCCACGCCACGTGCCACGGGTGGAACTGATGCCGGCGACTGTCAGATGGTAGTGACATTGGCCTGAATGGTCCGTATAAAGGGAAGGGGGACACGAGCGGGAGCATTTGCAGACAATATGCTCACCACCGAATCCTCAATTTCTGAGACCTCCTCGGCCTGCAAATTCATGTTTTGTGCCACGCGCCAGAGGAGGTCTTGATGCGCTCTGAGGTCGAGCGGAGGAGGGCTGGTGGATGTTGTTCCAGCAACTGCCTCATCCGGGGAGGATGACGAGGAGACCCCCGGCAGGAGTGGATCTGCAGGATGCTCCGTCTGGAGCAATGTTTCCGGCTCTGGAGGGAGGTCAGGGTCCCGCTGGTGAGACAATCCCTCCTCTGCAGGGGACGGGGGAGGACGAGACAGTGTGGCCTCCGGAGCCCTGTGCTCTGACGTTGTTGGACGCGGAGGAACCTGTTGCTGCCCTTGGGCTTGATGATATGCCCAGGGGGTCCAGAAGCCCCACTGCTGTGGTCCATGCTCCTGAGCAGGGGCTCCTGGAAGAGAGCAGCAGGTCTGTCCGCATCCATAGCATACGCGCTGTCTGTCTGAGAGGAGACAGACGGCTGTTGGGATGGCCAAGGTGGAGCCGAACGGGACTGATACGGGTCCCTCAGTCTAGACGACGGAGACCTCCTCGGTGCCGGGGACCGGTGCCGGGAATCATACCGGTGCCGGGAGTCATACCAGTGCCGGGATCGAGACCGGGACCTACTACCAGCGCGGTGCCGGGAGGTCGACCGGGATGCCGAACGCTGACGATGGGAGCGGCTTCTGGAATCTCAGTGCCGGTAGCGGTGGCTTGAGCCAGAACGGTGCCGGGAGTACCGGGACCTCCGTGAAGAGGATCGGCGCCACGAGTACGACTGGTACCGCCACGGGGAGCGGTGCCGGGAATGCGAGCGGCATCCCGATTGAGATTGTCCACGGTGCCTGGATCTTGATAGGGATCGATGCCGGCTCAGTGAACCCAGAGATGGAGCTCGCAAGGCCGTGGGCTTGCCCTTTGACTGCAGAACCCGCACCGGAGGCACCGGGGGTTGAGATGGCTCAGTCAAAGCAATCAGGTCCCGAGCCGAAGCAAATGTCTCCAGTGTCAAGGGAACCACTAGCTCGACCCCAGATCTTATGGGGGAGCTGTGAGGGACCGGACTCGACGGACCTCCCGGGCCCGGAGTCGATGGAATCCCTATCATCGGTGCCGCGGCCATAGATGGTGCCGGACGCTCCGTCCGCGTCTGCCTGGCTGGAGTGGCAGACGTCGAAGGCCTTGCTTCTGGGGCCGGTGCCGGGGAAGGCCGGTGCCGCGGCGTCTTCCCGGTGCCAGAGCGGAGCCGGCGCTCGGCGTCGAGGCTGGAGGGTTAAGCGCTGCTTCCATTAAGAGGGTCTTTAAGCGCTGATCCCTCTCCTTCTTTGTTCTTGGCTTAAATGCCTTACATATGCGGCACTTTTCCGAGATATGCGATTCCCCAAGGCACTTCAGGCAGGCGTCGTGGGGATCGTTCATTGGCATCGGCTTCTTGCAGGCCGAGCACTGTTTAAACCCTGGAAAGCCGGGCATGGGCCCGGCGCGGGGGAGGGCTAGAGCCCAAGCCTGCTAACTATTTACAACAAATACTACAACTAACAACTAATACTAAAAACTCTAATTACAACTATAACTATATACAACTATTAGAACAACGAGACAATGGAGAGCTAGGGACGTGGAGGACAGCTATGCCGTGCTCCACCGTTCCAACGACTGACACAGCAGTAAGAAGGAACTGAGGAGCGGGCGGGCCGGCAGGGGTATATATCAGGCACCATGCCGGCACCACTCTAGGGGGCGACCTGCCGGCCCACCGGAGTGGCTAGGGTAAAAATCTTCCGACGAACGTGCACGCACGGCGCGCACACCTAACTGGAATGGATATGAGCAATCACTCGAAGAAGAATCCATGTATCTCTGCCCTAACCTCTTGCATTTATCCATGTTTTGCATATTTTGAATATTTCACCCCCAACCTTTCTTGCTTATACTCCCTTCCTTCTTTGCACATTTATCCCTCTCTCTAAATCTTTGATGGAAAATGCTTATTTAAGAGCAAATTATATGGACTATAAAAGTCTTGTGCATTCAAGTAGATTCAACAATATACATCTCTGAGAACGGACTAGTACCCAGTAAGATTAGTACAGCCTATTTTTAAAATTTCTCCATAGTCCATCATCTGCATTTGTTGCTTTAATTCCACCTCTGCCTAATGATGTGTGTACCTGATATTTTGTTGCCATAACTTCCAATCCTTCAATCTTTGATTCTTGCAGAACTGAGTAGGTTGTAATGGTACTGAAGACATGTATAATTTTAACTAGACGTCGATGAAACGTTTCAAATTTTCCGAAGATATACATCTCACTAAAATCAAACTGTCTTTCAGCTGGATTTTGTTCTAGTTTTTCTTTTGTCTTGTGAAAACAATTTTGATACTCCTTGGAAACAACAAAATTGAACAAACATGAGAGACATCATAAACATTTCATTTTCATAATCTAGAATAGAATTATCTAGACAGTCACCATCTCTAATCAACTGGTCGGGGGGGAGAAATTTGATCAAGTAATCACTAGTCTACACTACACCAAGTCTTAAGTGCAGTTCTTCTCTGAAAAATTAGGTTGAGAAATGGTATCATGGGATTCCACATTCATTATGTCTTCATATTTGCATATTCATTTTGCTGATCACATCTTTAGCTACATCAAAGCCCTATTGCCTTCAATGGCACTATACAAGTGAACTCAAAAGTGGGAATTTAATTAACATGTAGAAAAAGAACCCAATTCACTTTCCCTTAGTTGGACAGTAGTTAGAGCAAGGTTTATCATTAAGGGCAGATATAACTGAGTACAAACCAAATAGTTCTGCTGAGTAACAGTGTCTTCAGTTTTCCCAAATCATTTCCTATAGGAAAGCACTGTAAAAGTTAGATTGCAGCTCTGTTGCAACAAAAACACTTATTCTGGCTTGTGTGGACTGCACCAAACCTTACTATAATCAAGTTTAAAAAATTGTTCTGTCAAGCATCAAACTGTGAACAATTTAATAACACCAGTACATAGTTTCTCTCATAGGTAGCCCCATTTAAGTTGCGTACAATTACTCTCGTCTGAAGGACTACTGAAGAGCCAGGATTTTCACAAGTGCTTAGTGATTCTGGGTGTTGAATCTGTAACATTTTAAATGATTTTCTAAGGTTGGATGCTGAGAACTTCTTGAAAATCCACCCCCGTTACAGTGTTTTAAGTTCAGCACCCAGAATCACAAGTCACTTTTGAAAATCATGGCCCAGATTGATTGCTTGCCCTGGACAATAAGGGATTCATAATCTATCTCTACATTCGTGAATCGGACTTCAATTTCAAGCCAGTGCTTCTCAATATGCAATATTCCATCTTTAACCCAAGTACAGACCTAGACTTAAGTGTATGTAACTCAACTCTCTTTTTTAAGATTAATCCCTGAAAGTATCTTCAATATGTAAATGAAAAATATTTAATTTAGATATTAAGGCTTGGATTTTTTGTAAATGGGCTTGAAGGAGTTGGTTGCCAAATTCCAATAGGCTTTTTTGAAAAATCCCCACCTTAGACTATAGGCAGTATGCAAAACTCCAGTGTGCGGCTGGTTAAGTTCAACAGCTTCTCCAAGTTACTAGGTTGCCATGTATTCATTCTAACAATCCCCCCTCCGCCCCCGCCTCCTTGCCATGACTACCATCTTTCTGGAGAAACTCAGAGGGCAAGAAAAATCCCAAATATTGCAGTGTTAAAAATGTCTATGTTGAAAATTTTACTCTAGTATTTTAAGTGCCTATGTGATTTAGGAGCCCAAATTACATTTTCAAAAGTCACTTAGGTATTTCAAAAGTTTACCCATAATCTCTTTTGGAGCTAATTAGGTGTTGAGGAATGTTTCCTTCCTGCTTTCATTATTCTTTCTAGATATACTGACCAACATGCACTGGCCTGGGTGCCTAGCGCTAACCTCATATTTAAGCATGCAAATGAAAGCTTATATTTAGGTAACCAGGTATGGAATTTGTAGTGCAACTTTAGGATGGGAAATTTTATCCATTGAAGATATGCCACCAGATTCTAATTATAATTATCCCAGGTTAAATCCTTACCTGAACTTCAATTAAGGAAAGGAGTTACACCAGATTTTTCCCAGGGAAAGTGAGATCATAGTTTGGCCCACTGTTTTACTAGAGAACTGTCTTTCACTTTTCTGTATGCAATGAATTATTTAATGTCAGTCACTGTTAGACAGACAGAGAACACACCACACATACCAACAAGACTAAGGCAGCTGGAAACATTTGTAAGAATCTGTGTAAACTTCAATATGGGATTTTCTCTGAAGAAAATTATTTAGTATTTAATGACTCTAAAGTAATTAGTGCACTTGGAGAGAGACTTTAAAACAGGCTCTGTATCCAAGACTCAGAATATGATGACAAATGAAAATACTGCCACAGCATGAGTTCACTATATGCAACTTCAGTGCTACAATAGGTGCAAGGAAAGGGGTGTAGAGAAGAGGACCCAAGATGCCATGGCCATTTTTGCATACTTGATTAGGAAGCAGTCAGACAGTCTTTATGCACCAAGAATGAAAGGATTCAGTCAGTCCCCAGACTTCATGGGAGAACATGTCCCCACTTGCCCTTCTACACCAACAGTCAGACAAGGGAGTGAGGTGGAGATCTTGCAAGTGGACTATGAAGGCTAAGTGGACCAACACCATCCAGTGGATGTATTTTGCCTGCAGAACACAGGGCAGAAGACTCTAGAAATAGAACACTGAGGCACTCTCCCACCCCTTCAGTCCCAGGAGAATCCAGTCCTGAGGCAACACATTTTTTGCACTTTCATTTATCACACACTGAGCTTTAAGGTTACCTGTTTAAGTCTAATAGCTGCTTGCAGCTTCTCCATAACTATTTCCCGAGGCTGGTCCCAGATGGTGGCCATCTTGTTGTTAGTTATGTATGCTTTACATGCTGTTATCATCTGATTTGTTACCTAAGGATAAAATTAATTTCTAGTCTTATGAATAGGTCTGATTTAACATGTTTTGTTTTCATTTCATTTTATGTCCCCCATTTACTCGTTACTGGCTGACTGCACATGAAGCATCAAAGCTTCCAGCTAGGTGTGTAGACAAATGGTTTCACCTCCAATGACCAATCTCAATTCTATTCCCCAACCAAAATGCTGCTGATCAAGTCACTACCCAAGAGATGGGATAGTCTAGAACTTTAAATGTGCCAAACACAGTTGAGGTGACAAAGTACTTTTGTATCTTGTGAGTCAAGTATAACTAGTTATGTCCCAGACGACTGCACTAGGAGGGAAAAAATAAGAGGCATTCTTAAACTGAATTCCTATTTTCATGCAGGAATGAAGAGCGATAGTTAAGAAATGAGCTAAGTTAGCAAAACTGTATACAGAGTGCAAAATTCACAATTGGCATAAGCAGCTATAACTCCGTAGAAAACAATGCAATCACAGCTGCCTATGGCCAGAGTGAGTTTAGCCCAGATTGTCTTTCAAGGATTCTCCCCAAGAACTCAGTTGGTTTTTGAACACTTGTCATGGTTACTTGCATCATTTAAAAGACTTCACTCTAGATTCTTTTGATCAGCATTTGAATGTAGTCTACATTCAAAGGAGAGTCAAGAATTCTACATGTTGAGACAAAGGTGTCTCACTAAATTTCCAGGATCCCTTTGTGTTAGTCTCCCCATGGGATCTTTTAATTAAAAGTCAGCTACATGTTTTGTACAGAAAGTGATACTGACACCAAGAGAGTATGTTCTGTGCACCTACCTTCACAAACAGTGAGGTTATCTTCTCAGAGGTATTGTAGTAACGTGAGATGCTATGAATCATCTTTATTGCATTTATGAGACCTGGAATAGCCTCTACCATGGACACCTAAAAGGAAACACCATAAGTTACTCAGTGAAATTCACCACTGCCTTGTATCTTGTATGATTTACAAACATGCAGAGAGGGTATAAAGTGTCACCTTTCTAATTTGAAAGTCTCTTTTCTACTGTGCATTCCCTTTACTGAATTAGCCGACTTATCTGATAGCCCAACCACTGTGATTAATTTGTCTGATTATTTTGAGAAAAATCTTGCAATTCAGGCTCAGACGACAGAGATGGGAAATGGAATCTAGAAGGGGCAAATAACTAGGGCCTTGTCTACACAATCTTTCACTGATTTCACTATGCAGTGTTGTTGTAGCCATGTTGGTCCCATGATATTAGAGATAAGGTGGCTGCGGTAATGTCTTTTATTGGTCCAACTTCTGTTGGTCAGAGACAATCATTGAAGCTTACACACCACTCTTCTTCAGCTCTTCTTGGCACATTCAGGCACTTAGAAGCCTAAAACCCACTAACAGTAATTGGGATTTTGCCTCCTAAGTGTCTAAACCAGATAAGTGCTGCAATACTGAGCACCGCAATGCCTCAATATCTTTACAAATCTGGGCCATGGTCTTTAACCAGGTACGTTATAATGAGTAACAAATGAAAAAACAAACCTCCTCTGCCTACCTTCATCACAGCTCTAAACTCCCAAAATTTATTTTGAAATTAGTAAAAAAAAGAGTCAGCATTGCATGTCCTTCCTTGGATGTCACAGAAAGCGGAGCATTTGTTAGATCTGGCCTGGTATCCCTGAAGAGGGAACACTCACTACCAAGTAACTTGTTTTTCAGTGACCGTATAATATAAACCTATTTTGAGAACTTGGAACTTGATGCAGGGATTCTGTGGGTGCAACGTAATGTTACATGACTCTCAGACTGTCAGTGAAACCTATGAAATGGAAATTTGCTTGCAGTTCAGTTGCTATATGGAATCTTATCTTTTCATTCAGGGAGTCAAACGTTGTACTTACAGGGTCACTGTTGTATAGGGGGTCACAGCATTTTTCCAGCGTGTAGAGATACTTAACATTGTCTTTAGCTTCATTAGCTGCATCAGTGATGCGAACATCCAGCTCTCGCCAGCTCTAAAAGAAAGAAGTAAAAACCAAAAATAATTATTTTAAGAAAAATTGAAACATCAAAGATATTGTACCAGGTGAGGATCTGGCCCTCTGTATCAATAATTTAATTACAACCTACAGCAACAGATACATAACAAAGCACAATAGAATGTAGTTAGTATTATAGAGTCTATTTTCCATTAGATGTCTATGTATACAATACCCATTAAAAAGTTACATTAATTGATCCAGAGAACAGGATTTCCACTACGTGTAGGTATGGCTACATCTACACTGCACACCACTTTCAGCAGCATGCAGAGTACATGCAGCTACACACTGCAGTGGAAAGCAGGCTGCACCCACACTGCAGTGTATAGCCACATGTGTCAGGGAAAGGCTCTAGCAGCGGGGAGGGAGCAAAGAAAGATTTCAGCAGCATCCTACTTTTGGAGCTTTCCCCCACTGCCAGAGCCTTTCTGTGCAGCTGGGAAAAACTCCAGCAGCAGAGAGCTGGCAGAACCTTTCCCCACTGCCTCTTCCCACCAGAGCCTTTTCCTGCTGCAGGGAAAGGCTCCTGCAGTGGGACATTACACTACTAAAAATAGAAGTGTAGATGGGGAGGTGCTGCTTGGACATGCAGAGAGCCGCATAGGGTATATACCACCTAAGCAATGCCTCATGGTCTACACTGATACTTACATCCATGCCAGGGGTGCTTTCTGTGTACAGGCTCTACACACCCACTGAAAGGAGTGTGCAGCACAGAAGTATCTTATCAGGTTGGTCAAGTTCCCAATTCAGCATCTAACTTATCTTCACTTCTGTTACACCTCAACCAGACAGGTGACACAACACAGCAAGTGGCAGTGCCAGGGCATACTTTATACACTATGTTCTATGTACGTATCATGTGATGCCATGAGGGAATGAACTTGCATCACTCTCACCAAGACAGGAGAAATTCTAAAGGCAAAAGGATTTTTTTTTGAGCTGGGGAATACTTAGTTAACAGTCCCCTCAAGCATAGTGGTAAATCCACCCAGATCCCTCAGCAGTGCTTGGGAGCCCTGAATTTCAAGAACTTGCAGAAGCAGCTACTGCTTACAGGTTATGGGCCTTTGGAAAAAACAAAGCACAAGAGAGGGAAGTGATGACCAGCATATGGTAGGGAAAACTGCTTTATCCTTTCCCTCATTGCAAAAAAGGCCTAATGCTAGGGAACTGGCTGGTAGCATATTTGAAATTAATAATCTGCCATCAACGCCTGAAGTGGCTACTGGAGCAGCACAGTAGATCAGCTGCTGCCAACACAGGGATGCAGGGAATGGTAAAAGAAACCTCTTATCGCTGATCGCAAATGCAAGTTGAGAGCAGCATATGGGTGGGAAGAAGGCTAGACACTGGGAGTGAATGTGGTGGAGTTATCAGCAGAGGCAGATTAAGGTTTCCTGGTACCCTGGGCCAGAGAAAGTGTGGGGGCCTTCCCCAGGCCTTCCCCCTGCAGTCCTGCCCCCATCCCACCCCATCCACCTGTAGCCCCACCCACAGCCCCACCACTTTTTGTCCCTTCTCCCCTCAGTCTCACCCCATTTCATCACCACCCACTGCAGCTCCACAACCTGTTTGTTCCTTTCTGCTCCCCCACTACAGCCTCAAGACTGGAGAAGCTCTGTCCCCACCCCACAGCCCTGGGGCCACAGTGGGGAGTGAGAGCTCCCCCAGCCCTGAGGCTGTAGCAGGGAGCAAGAGCTCCTCCAGTCTTAGAGACGCAGCCGGGGTCCGGGTGCTGGAGCTTCCCCCACTACTCTGTGCTTCTGTGGGGGTCCGGGGTCAGGGTGCAGTGGTTTCTCCCACTCGGCACTTCTGTCAGGGACCAGGGTCAGGACGCAGGGGCTTCCCCCTCCCCACCCCGGCTTGTGCTTCTGCCAGGGCCCAGGCTTCCACCACCCTGCTCAGATTTGTGCTGGGGACAGGGCCCCCATTTTTATGGGAGCCCCTCAATTGGCCAGGACTCCTGGGACAAGGCCCCGTCAGCCCACTGGATAATCCACCACTGGCTATCAGGAACTGGGCTGCAAGGAAACAAAGTGACACACGATAAAATGGATGTTTTGGATAAGCGGTAAAAGGAAGAGCATCTGGGAAGAGTGACACTTGAGGAGGCTCTCCTGCTTTAAATTTGTGCTTGGGAATCCGTGACTATTAAGCCAATTCCTCTACCTGATAGATTTCTGAAGCCATTAGCTATGTGCATCTTATTTAGATCAACAGAAATGCCATCAACTGGAATGTGAGGAATTGTTTTGCTTGGCCACAAATATGGGGTCTATTTTCTTCAGCTACCTGCCTGTTCATTCTAATCTGTTTTATGTCATAACCAACTTTTCACTGAAAAGCTTTTACTATTAAATACTGATTTGTGATATGCTCTGTAGATGCAGGCCAGTGCTTTAACACCTAATAATAAATATTAAGTCAAATCCCAGTCTTTCCCTCAGTCTCCGTTTAGTGTGTTGAACTTAAAAAAATATAAGAACATCAGGATTTTGTGCATTAAATATACTGTATATACTGGGAAACTAATACTGTATGTAACCTATTTTCAGCCTTTAGTTCTGTCTTAACTTAACAGAAACCTTCAGAAGTCTGGATTTAGCAGCAGTAAGTACTCCCAGCACCGCCTTCACATCTGGGCTCTTCAGTTGGTCCAAAAGGTAGCTGAATTTAGACAATCGTTTCTTCCAGTGATCCAGTTCTGCTCGTGGGCCCAGGTCATCAGCTTCTTTCCTCAGCTGATCATTTTCAGCCAGGACCTTGAATTACACAGCAATATATCAGTGACTGATACAGAAGTGCTGCTATTTATCTGAACAGATGGCGGCGATATGAAGTCTCCTATTATTACTGACGTTCACCTCCTGTTTGCAGTGTTGTTGTACACGCAGTTTTCTATGGCGGTCCCAGGATATTAGCGAGATAAGGTGGGTGAGGTAATATCAGTGAAAGAACTGACAAAGAGCTCTCTGTGTAGTGCAAGCGCTTGTCTCTTTTACCAACAGAAGTTGGTCTGATAAAAGATATTATCTCATGCACATTGCCTCTCAGTTACCCTCCTGTAACTAGTTAGGAGCAAGGCTCCTCCCCACCCCACCCCTCTTCTTAAAAAGCCAAACTGACTCGATTTTGCTTAAAACTGTAAATTTGAGTAGACAATGGGTATTTCTTCAAAAAGCCAACATAAGAAATCAAATTAACATATTAAGACTTGGATAGCTAGCAATAGTGTAACCTTAAATCTACCTTAGGTCAAGCGTTTACCTTAACACATTGAGTTCATTACTTCCACTTTGTTTCATCACTGATTATGACAAAGCTTCTACAAAGAGCACAATATTCTGATAAATCAATGAGAGAGGTTTAATAACCAAGTCCATTTGGCACAGGATAGATGAGGGAAGGAAGCTAATAGCATTTCCACTCCTTTACATCCCATGACTATGTTGTGAAGCGCGTTCTCCTCTATAGTCTTCATTGCAACTGCAGTACATCAAACTCCCAAAATGAAGTGCTGCTATTAACAATATTAAATTGTTAGCTTACATAAGTTAGTGCTTCTTATTATTAACTCCCCACAGTCTATAATCGAGTCCCAAGAACAGCATCCTTAGACCTCTCTAATCTACATAGATTTTTACATCACTCACCCCAGTGGTATTTGAGTGCCTTAGGCTAAAATCTGCTTGCTGTACTAAGTATACTGTAGTGACAGCTTTAATGAGCATATTTTCCTTTTAGCAGTGTGTGCAGTACTAAAATGAGATTTTACAATCTTTTGGAAAAGGGAAAATACCCTGAAATGTTGCCAGATGTCCTTACTGTGCACCTACATCAAGATCCTTGCATTTCCTTCCTCCCCCAGAAGATCATGGCTTTTTGCTTTTTTTTTTAATTAAGGCCGCCAGAAGTCAATGCTAGTTTCTTTGTGATTTTGTATTTCATCATTTAGGAAGACTGAGATGCAAGAATTAATTTCTAAGAACAGAAAATCAGTAAGACTTAACGTAACACACATTTTATTTCTCATACTAAAAAAAATTGCAATCTGCATATATGTACATTACAGAGCCCTGTTTTCAATTGACCTATATAATTTAACCTTAGACAATATACTTTGAGCTACAACACAAATTCACAGTTTGGGAATAAATGCATTTTTTTCAAATCAATTTGGTAGTTTGACTTGGTGCTTGTCTACACAAACACTTAGTTTGCAGCAAGCTGGGATGTAAGTCTTCCCCATACTATTAGGCCATGCACTAAGTGTCTGGTATGGCAGCAGGTTTATTACAAAGTTCCCTAGGGTATTTTTAATCTATCCGGGTTTGAAACAGGAGTAGGCCAGTGTGCACTATTGAAATTTCAGTGTGCAGCAGCAGAACCTCCCCCACCCTCACCCCATAAACTAAGCATTCATGTGGATACAAGCCCTTATCCAAGGGCACAGAATATAGTAATTAATATTCAGCAGACCATAGCTTTTAAAAACGCAATACTACCAAAGGATAACAATACAAAATAATCAACCTGTAATTCATAAAGGATTCACTCATTATGTTTGTGCCAAAAACAGATACAATAGATGTATATGTATCATAGGGCTATTTTGGAGTGGAGAAGCTGAACAAGTGCTGCGCTTTACAAATAAGATCAATCCCTTAATGACAGCAAGGAAGCTTAACTCTGAGCATCATGGCGAGCATATACTGTATGCATTTATTTACCAATTTAAGATGGGTTGGAGCTCTGTATAGCATACTGATTAGAGAAAAAGTGCATATGTGGCCACATTAGTAAATACTTCTTTCTACCACTTCTGGGCTTAATGCTACTCGTGTAAACAGGACTAATCCAAGCTTCACTGACATTCATGTCAGAACAGTTGGCAATGTTTCAAATCTGTGCAGCGCATCACCTGTTCAATTTGTTTGATCCATACTTTCATGCAGGCCTCTATTCTTTCTAAAGCTTCTGTGCTGTTAGCAACAGCCAGATAGTCTGAAGGTCCCTTTAGAGTTTTCAAGTCATATGTGTCACACTTTGTCAGATTCACCTAAAAGAGGAAGAATTAAAAATTCAATCGAGACAGTGAGGACAGATACCTCAAGAGTTACCATTTCATTTGAAAAATTATTGCTTTGCCCTCTTGAAGAGAAGCCTGCTTTACATACCCACAGTTACTTTGAAGTTACAAACATAGGCCCTCCTGACACCCTAAACCAACAGGCCAAATTTCAGTAAGTTTCTGTCAACAATGTGCATGCCATGACTGGAATGTAGGCGTTCAGACCTAGTGGTCAGAGCAGGAGTCAGCCCAGGTCGGTACCGGAAGGCCAGAGTCCAAGACAGGCCAGTGGCCAAACCAAGAGTCAGGTGTCAGAAGAAAGGCAAAGTCAGAAACCAGAGTCTGGGGTCTCTAACACACAGTGTCTGAAGCACAGACAGCAGGCAGTTTGCGTTGTTGCTCAGACAATTCCCTGTCATGGTTTAAATCCTGGTGCCAGCAAATCAGTGGGCTGGGAGAAGCTGCCATTCAAGTCCTGCTAGGTGGTACTTCCTGCTGAGTCCAGCCTCTCAGGGCCCTTCCTCAGGAGCCCAGCCTATGCCTCCTGTGGTGATGTGCAGGCATCAGCAGCCCAGAACCCTCATGGTCCCAGATTCTAGCCCTGCAAGTTTTTACACTGCAGTACATGATGCTGTCTTTTGGTCTGCAGTTAAGAAAAAGCCCTTGAAAGGAACTTTCCGCAACAACAGCAATGTTAGGTTCATTTTATAGCATACATGCTGACAATCTTACCTTTTCCATCAGACTCTGCTGAGCTCCTGACAAGACACTAACAAATCCCTCAAGGGAGCCAAGGAAGTCCTGCCGAATATTAGCTGCCTGCTGAGGACTACCAACCTCACTCCAACCTTGGTTCATAGTCTTGATGACCGGAATGAAGATTTCTGACAGCAAATGCTGTACACTTTTTACTAAGCCACCCTGAGCAGTATCCAGCATGTTGAAATTCACTTCCTGAAAGAAGGGGATATGATGCATATCAAACTGGAAAATAAAGTTGGTTAAGATATATGTATGTGATTATATAGGCTGGTCACATTATAGGTGCTTGGAGAATTAGAACTTGAACTCCTGTTCTTTAGCAAAGGCTGCAAGAATCCTAGTCCTGAACAAACTGGCCCCTCTCAGGATTGTGGCTCAGTTGAACTGGCTAGCAATGAGCATTTCCCTGTTCCAGTTTGTTTACATGGAGGCAGGCAACTCCTGTCCTCAAAGAAGGGGGAACCAAACGTCCTGATGAGGTGGCCCAAAAAATTTTTGGAGGCATTCATCTAGTATTCCACGAAGACCTAGGTAAAGCCAGAGAGGTCACCATTGTACACCTGGACTCACTTATTTCATACTGCACGTCTACCACATTAAACCAAAATAGGTTTGGAGGTCTCAGAAGAGAATAGTTTTGTCAACAATATATACACTGAATTTGCTACTGACAAGGAGTTTGGAGGAAAATGTTCAGACTCCTGGCATGAAAAGTTCAAAGGAAACTTTGTTCCCTTGAATTAAGTTCAATGTCAAATGCCAACTGAGGTACTATTTTAATTGGGGTAAATTTATAGTGTCCTCAGCAATGGTATGTGGTCATTTTAACCACAATTTCTATATTTAGTTAAACACTTGAGTAAAATAAGTGTGTAGCATATTACTACCTAACGCAGAGTCAGGTAGATTAAAGCAAGCATTCCATATGGGACTAACCACAAATACACTGCTGTTTATACAGGGAAATCCCAGAACAAACAACAAAATTAACAGCTGCTATGTTAACTTCAATGATGAAACACAGGAAAAGTATCTTGAGAGGTCCTAAATCCGTCAGATTTTAACATCATAACCAACGCTTTTAATTACTCCTAAATGTAGGTAGCCCATCATATGCTCATCATCCATCTCAATTAAGAGTGAGGTTTAAATTTTTAAAGTACCTAAACCCATCTTCCAAAGCACCTAAGTGACTTAGGAGCTTAAATCCTATTTCAAGTTAATGGAACTTCGGTGTTTTTGATTAATTTATGTAGATTTGTCTTTTCCTCAGCAAATGAAGCTAATTAATGTTTTTCAAAGGGAAATCCAAAGTAAAGCGTTTGCAGTGAACTAGCCTGGAGAAGAGCAAGGTAAGGTTGACGGTGACAAGGACTTATGCAGAGCTCCCTGAGTTACCACCACTATCTAGGAATGTAAAACTAGCAAACATCTGATTATAACCCCTAGCTTAGGAATTATATGGGAAAATGGTAGACATATGCCCTTACTTAAGGATGGAAACCAAATCCCTTGCCACCCCTCCTGGTGCTATATTTCCATTCTGAAAGATTCCATACCTTTGCCAGTTTATATACCGAATGCACATTCAACGGCTGCTTCATCTATAACTGGAATACAGCAATATCTTCAGGGCTGTGACTATTGTGTATCAGAGTACAATCATTTAAGGCATTTAGCCCGTAGAACTACAGGGTCAAGGACTGAGGTACCAAAGCCAAAATATTTGATAACCTTTGCCTCTCCTTGTGTATTAACATCACTTCCATATTTTTCAAAGCAAACTTCAATCATCCTGTATCAGTCACCTTGTTACTTCCTGGTTCACTGGAAGACATCTCAAGAAGCATCGTTGGGTGACATCAAAAATATTAACAGCATAGGTTTTAATCAAACTGCTGATATTACTGATATCAGGCAGTGATGCGTTTGGGTACCTTCAGTCAATCCGGAATCTACAGTTAGTTTGTCTCTGAAGTTTTATGAAAGTCTAGTTAGAAACTTTGTAGTGACGTCCCTGCATCTTTGTTAGTGAGTTTCTAGTTCTGTCTCAACGATTATTGCTTTGCAGCTCACTCTTAAGAGTAAAACATACTGCACGTCTACCACTACTTAAGCATAAAGGGATACATTAAGAAAATCTTTACCATACACCATGCTCTTTTGCTCTATTTTTGATTGTGGCTACTTTCTTGCATGCACTATTAAATAGATAAGAAAAATCTTTAAAGGGTTAAGCACCACATGCAATACAAGGGATTGCATTAATACAGGATCTTTACTAGTTACTTTAATAGTTTTCTACAACACCACCAGCTCTGTTCCCTGTTTAGATTCTGACACCCTAGAATGCTAACATAATCTCTAGTATCAGAGACCCAAGCTATCAAGAGTCTTCATGTTTTGACATGCATTCCTAATTGTCGGAGGATCATGAGATGAACTGGCTCCATTTTGGTCATCTCAGATTATGCCAGAGTTAAATATTCATTGGGTAAGCTTTTATATTTGAGTACATATATTTTGATTTTTATTGTGTCCTTTGTGCAAAACTTGATTCGATCATACAGACAAGCATGAGATCATTTTCACTGCAAATCCACAAGACTAAATGTGTGGAACATCTGACTGTAAAAACAAAAAGTGACACCTATATGAAGTTCAAGCTTCGGCATCACAGTGCCACCGTTTGGCACAGTCTACAGTGTGGTCAATAAATCATCAGTGGAGATGCCACTGTTTGTTTTCTTGGACCCTAACACAAATTTTCCCTTTTTGCTCCCCACTTTTCAAATCCTGTGTTGACTATAACAATGCGCTTGAAGTTGGTGCCACTGACTGCTACCAGCACAACTGTTTGTGAAAGACAAACTATGCCACATTTCCTCAGTTACACTCTTCCTTCAGAGGAAAAGGCAACAATATTCCCTTTTTGGAGCTCTGCTCAGTTAATTGTACCAAGAGGTCTCAAATTAGAAGCTGCTATGATGCACCAGAGAAATTGAATTAAATTTTACTTTCTTATACTAACATCCAGCATTAACCTTTATCTTACCCGATGGATATTCTCTGCAGTGATGGTTTTGGAAGAACTAGCTCTAATGAAGAATACACATACACCGGTTAGAGCAACATCTATTCCCTCTGTTACAAACACTTTAGGTTTCTTGCTCCTTGCTGAGTCAGGATTGGGTCCTGTGCCTGGTGGGCCAAAATGTCCTATAATTTACACGAAAAAAAATTAGAGTTATCAATAGCTATGGTAAGCTATTCTTTCTAAAGGAAGGAAAGCAGTAGCTCAACTTTTCCATATCTAGTACAGGAGCTACTCCTAAACTGAAATGGGGACAAAAGTTTGTGAAAGGGACACTGGGATCTACACCTGGTTTAAAAAAAAAGTCGTGTAAACTTTCACTAAAAATGGAAAAAAAAATTTGAAGTTTTAAGTCAACATGGAAAAAGTGCCTCAAATTCAACATGAAAATTTTCATTTGGGTATAGTTTTTGAAAAGTTAGTTTTGGTTTTCAGGGGACTGACAGATGGAGATGGACACACATGTTTTCCTGTGGTGAAGGGCACCATAAAGTAAAGAGGAAAACAGAGGGTGAAAGGAAACCAAACGTATAGTTTTCTCACCGTCCCAAAGAAAAACAGATCAAAATTTTTTGGTTCAAAACAAATATTTTGGTTTTGAAATGAGTGAAAAGGTGAAATATGGATATTTGTTATCATTAAAAAACAGTTTTAATTGAAAAGGGAGAAAGAACTGTGGTCAGCTTTATTAAGTTATACTGTTACATTTTAAGGCATGAGGGACAATACCATGACTTGGAAGAGGAGAGCAAAGCTTTCAAGTGCTGAGAAACTCAGCTCTGCCTATGGTATCCATTAGGGACATCTATATGTCCAACTATGTATCCAGCAGTAGAGATTGAGTCTCATTTGTTTATTTCTTATGCACATGAATAGTCACTAAGTAAACAGTAATACTGCTCGTACTGGCAAGGTTATCTCAGATTAAGGGATCCAATATTGTGTCAGCAAAAGGCTAAAAAGAAGTTTGCAGAAAATAATTTTAGAGGTAATTAAGTCAGAGTTAAGAACAAGGAGAGATGGCCAGTGAGACCACCAAGGTGGCACAGCAACAAGCGAGAGTTAAGCAGAATATGGGGCAGTTAAGTTACCTCTCTTTGGGGCAAAGACCTACACCACATAGTTACCATATAGTTGCAAGCAGTGAATGTGAGGAATTGTTTAAAAGATATCCCAATAAGATGGTGATTTAAGAGTGTTAATAATGAGCTAGAGCTTAAACAAGCATCTGAATAATAGGATTACACTTCCATCCTGAAGTTTGGCCAAGATCATAAAGCAACAACTTTGTGTTTATTAATGGAAACTAGAAGTACTGCTACTAAGTGATTGGGGTGGGAGAGGAAAAACTATTACATTTTTATAGTTTAACTTTAGATTATAAATTAACTTCATCTACCACTGTTCCCAGTTCATTTGCAAAGTAAATGTCAAAAACCTAAGGGCCTCACTACAATACAAATTAAACCATGCTGTTAGGTTAGTAGTTATTTTTTTGCCTTCAAGATACTCAAAGCAAAACTTTTGTTTTCCCTTGTCACTCAAGAACTTAATGAACCTTTTTCAGCAAGGTACCAACATCAGGTCAATAAGCCTGGGAAAAAGGAGGTCATTCATTCAATATGCATGAGTAATTTCTTTAATCTTCAGATGGTGTAATGTGATCATATTTGTGAGCCACAAGAAAGAAAAAATAATTACTAAAGTTTAGTAAAGTTTTTATCTACTTGAGTAGATAAAAAATAATTTGTGAAGACACATGTGTGTATAAATATATTTGTGCATATGTCAAAGCCAAATGGTATACAGCTGCTTTCAGGCTACACTGAAAGTAGTTAATTTTACCTAATTATAATAGTGCCTCAAGACATGTTTAAGACAGAAAAGAGAATCTGACCTTTTAACCTTTCTCCCACTCCCTGAGTTGATTTGCAAGACTGAGATTTTTCTTTCTGCCTTCACTTAATTTTTAATAGATACTTCCAAGCCTTCCAGTTTCTAGAGATTTAGGCTTTTTAAAGAACAAATGGTATCAGAGTTTCTCCTCATTTTCTATTAGTACTACGTTTTAATGACATTCATAATGCATTCAAAATAATTTTGCCAATTTGCATTATTAATTGCTTGCCTAACAGACTTTACAGCAAGAGAGAGCAGTACATTAACATCCCCTATACATTTTGATTAATGGACTTTTTTGTAAGTTGTATTTTAAGTGGAGGGAAAAGTTGACTATTATTGACTAATGTGATGTTGCAAGACTGAGTATGCACAACATTCCGTTATTCAAGACATTATTGATTAAAAATTTCATCCGCCTTGCCTCATACATTTCCTGTCAAAAATCAGACTGATGAACTGTAAGAATTTCTGGAGGCAGATTACAGATTTTAAAACGGGAACTATTTCTTCTGCTATAAAAGGTGTAACCTTTCCCACAGTTGGCACTATAGGCAATAGCCTGGTAAGAAACCCAATATGACTCCCCTGTAGTAGCCAGGAGGGTAAAGCAAGCTGCTGGGCTTCTTCGCAGGATGTAACCACCAAATAGCATAGGGTATGCCATTGGGTTCCCTTCCCCTTTTTTGGTACTGCTCTTTGCTAGTAAATGTCACAGATTTTGAAGCTGGCCTAGAATTTTCTCCTTTCTTCTCTCGTTACCCATCAGATGTTTTCACTTCCTTCTTTGCCATCTGTTAGCTTCTCCTTCTTTTCATCAACCTAGCTCCATTCCTCAGTACTTCACATCCACATCCAGTCAATCCATTCCTCCCCTGTACATCCACTCTACTTCAAAATTTAATCTTCTAGCTCCAAGTGTAAGTTACACCAGGTGTAACTCTGTCAGTCACTGCCACACAGGTGTAAGACAACCTGACTGAGGTTCAAAGTGACTTATATGTCACTTGAAGCTGGTGCATTTAGGAGAATCACTTTCTAAATTATTTCCATGCCTCTTACAAATGCTTCACTTTGGAACGTAATTCAGTTTATCTACTCTATTTAAGGTTACACAGAAACACAGATACTATATCACGGAGCATCATAAGGGTTAGTTTATTGCATATGTGCAATACATCCTTGGCATTCACACAATTTAAGTGGAGGGAAAATAGAAGCATGTGACTTAAGATTTCAGGTGCCTTGAGCCTCACTTTATTTAATTTGGAAAATAGCTATGTTTAAATATCACTTAGCACAACTCGGGATGCGACATGTTACAGTAAAAAAAATAGTACTACTACAAGTTACTTAACCAGTTTCAGGTGTCTCCACATCTTGATAGTAGAACATGATATGACGAAATCCTTCAGTGGCCAAGAACTTATTGATGCGCTCGATCTGTTAAAAGGTTAGATCATTTACATACTTTTCCTAGTTATTTACTGGATAGCCTACCAGCATTCACAAAATCAAACCTTAAGTTCACGCATTTTAGCATCATTGTTAAATAGGAAAATTAAACCATCATGTAAGGCCCAATTCTGCCACTTTTACTGAAGCTGAGTTGCTTCTACCCCTGCCAGTAAATCTACTCAATTTAATGGGGTTAGTCAAATTGGTAATTACTGTGTAACATGAGGAAAAGTAGTAGGATCAGGCCCTTATTTGCATCAGCCATGTACTGAATATTGTGTTCATAGTTATAAAAGTTGAGTTCACCATACATGGCTTCAATTAAGGCAAAAATGTACGGAGAGCTCTTACTCTGTTTCTCCACCACCATAGTTTTAAAGGATGAACTACGTTGACTGGCTAATAATTAGAAAAATGTAGCTGCTGTTCCTAAGCAGCATAGCAGCAGCTTTTTGGATGTAGCCATGTTCGAGCCTCAAGGGGGAATTTTGCAGCAATGTCCAGATTTAAGACTACCACGAATGCCCTGCTCCTCCAGCTTCCTTGAGCTACATCTTTGGGATGTTCAGCCTTAGGTAACTGTTCCATAGGCCCTTTAGGGCTCTATAAAAGGTAATCAGCAGCTTATTCACCCAGCCATTAACTGGCAGTCAGGGGGCTCAGGGTACAGAACCTATGCTTAATATTATTTTATAGTGGCTGTATTGGACATGAAGCGGGTGTTTCTTAGCACATCCACAAATAGCCCCTAAAGGGTGTGGCTCCTCTTAGATGGACAACAGCTTATGCTGAAAGTGTTCTTTCTTACCGATGAAGCGGGAGTCACTGAGAATCTCCCACAGAGCAAGTACTTCAATTTTTTGAGATCCTAGAGAAGTTCCCTCTACTAATCAGATGCATCACATTCAAAAGTCTGGGTTTAACCCCAGGTTGATCTTCCATTCTGTTGAGGCCCAAATGTGAACATGGGAAATCAAGGGCTCCATTAAACAGGGAAGGGGAGTTACTTCTTTCCTAATGAAGTTAACCTTTCTTGTAAACTTTGCAAATTCTCAATTATATATTTTAAACTTAATATTCTATAGCCTCAAAAGTTGGAAGTGCAATATAGCTGAACTTGAGTGCAAGATGAGGGAAAAATAATTAGAGGAGTCTGGTGATCCACAGGCACATACAAGTTAATTGATAGCTGCTATAAAAGTTACTCTATAATCTATAAGCTGCTATAATAGTAACTCTGAAGCCAGAAAATGTGCTACAGACTCTACAGAGGTAAAATTCAGCATACCTGGTTACCCTCAAGAATAGCATCTTCCACTTCAGCTTTGTCCAGGTCCACGCAGGAAGCAACAATATCCAATATATAATCATGTCTGCCATCCAGCTGAGCTCTTTTGGCCTCCTTCTCCTCCTTGAGCTTTTGCTGTAAGAAAACATTGACCATTGGGAGAAAAGTTAGAACGGCTAAAGTGATTTGTACAACTGAATTTGCTCACTTTTCAAGTTACATCTCCTTCTTTTGGGGTTTACTTACAGTTGACCTATTTTTAGGCCCCAACCTATATTTGTGAGAAGTTATGAAATTTAAAGTTTTATAACTAATTTACTTGGTTCAACCATCCAATTTAGCCTATGACTTTATAAACTAAGCATATTATATACCATCATGTATTCCTATCAGAGGCCTTCTCTGGAGGAAATTGCATGAGGTACCATCCCTATCAGGCTACATAAATCTCCCACAATCCTCAGCTCCTAAAGCCACTAGTCCCTGCTTTTCAGACTATTTACATATGCTGTTTACATCAGGACATGATTCCAACACATCCTATTTGTTATTCATGCAGGATTGCTATGGATTTGTGCAGTAAAAGGACAAAGAAGCTAACTGAGGTGGTTGGGATTTCACACATTATTTCTTTAGTATAAGGAGATGTAATACAAGCAATAAACCTGAAGACACAAGTGTTTACAAATGCAGTTAGCTACTGCTATTAGATTGGTTTTTCAAATACTATACCTCAGCTTCTAATTAAATTGAATCCCGTATACAACACATCTCATTTGGTTAGAGACAAAATAACCTTCTGGAATAGTTGCTGGTATTATTGTGGTTGCAGATCACATTAATTAATATTATTTCATTTTCAATAGAAATTTAGAATTATATTTTGTTGGTGGTAAATCCAAACCATTTCCCCAGTGATAATGGATAATTCAGTAAGTCTAGAGCGTGAATGCAAGTAATATAGCCAGAAGCTGTAGCAGATCCAATAGGCCTTGCATAATTGAAATTATTCCCTTATATAAATATCCTTCCTAATTATTGCAGGATCTTACTGAAGAATTTGTAAAAATTTCTTTAAGTCCTAGAAACATTTGTTCAGAATGCTTGAATGTGTGGGGAGAGAATTTTTTTCTGTTAATGCATAAAATAGGTGACTGTGTTTTCATTAAGTTGATATACTTGAAGAAGGCGATGGCAGTAAAATATTAGTTTTGGGCATATTAAGCACAATCTTCTATCATATCTGCAACTCATTTGGTCCCTGAAGACTACGAAAGGATAAAACAAATGACAATATACTATATGCTGCAATCTGTGGGCTTCACTCTGTGAGGTGGATAATCCTTGTTTTACAAAGAGAACGATATTCAACTATAAAATGACATCTCACATTTGTCAGCGTCATTTTGTCCTTTTAATAAAAAGTTGTCACATGACTTGAGCTCAATGTTCATTTACCCATGGAGCTGGTTAGCAAACTGATAGAGGGTGAAGTTCTTCCCTGTGATGAGGGTCTATTGCAATTTCTTTGCCCCATCCCTGCTGGAGGCGGTGGCACCCTGACATTCCTTGCCTAGGTAAAAACCTACTCAACCCAGGGTACCCACAAGAATTAGTTCTCTAATGGCCAGGCAGAAACAGTAACCAATCAGAAGTCGCCAGGCAAGTTAAGAATGCTGGCCTGCTTCAAGCCAGGATGAGTGTAGGTGGAGCCGGGACAAGAGAGCAACTCCTCAGTCTCATTCAGAAATGTGAGGCCAGGTTAGGGCCTTGTTTCCAGCACTGCAAACAAGCAATTACGTTTTTGTTTACTAGTTTAACATTGTAGGCAACCAAATTGCATTTTTGTTTGTTCATTAACCACTTAAAAACTGAGACCATGTTCCCTGCCAGAGTTCTTCAGCTCCAGGCATGCTGCCACTACTTGGTACTAGAAATGGAATCGACTTCTCCCCTTTTCCGGGAAGGGGGCCATGGAAGATCCCTTACAACTCCTGACTCAGCAACTGCCGACCCAGGTGGAGAACCAGCAATTGCTCCTTGAAGAACAGGAGGCCTAGTGGGCCATCCAGCTGCAGCAGAGTGCTCCTCAAGCCACTTCTGCCGTAGCAGCAATGATAGCAACAGCAGTTCCAAGAGGCCATGCTTCAGTAAGTCACCAACTGCTCCCCATCTGAAGCAACACCACTAGGGCTGGATATAACTCTCTCCAAATTAAAGCTCACTGATGATCTTGAGCCCTATCTCATCATGTTTGAGCAGGTAACCCCAGTAGCTAAGAGGATGAAGACTATCTGGGCCATGCAAATAGATCACTTTCTGTCTGGGGATGCTGCTTACCAGGCCTTGATGACAACGTCATCAGGGACTACGACATCCTGAAAGTTGCTATACTCAACCAACTGGGGGCATCCCTGGAGATATACCACCACCAGTTCTAGACCAACTTCCACCTAGAGCACAAACCAAGGTTGTTCCCCAATGCCTAAAGGATTGGGTCAACCACTGGCTTCAGCCAGAATACTGTTCTTCAGAGACTACAAACTCGATATTGCTGGATTGATATCCAGGGGTCTAGCAGCCTTTGTTCGGACCTGGGTACAGAGACAGAATCTTTGAGTCACTGTCAGCTGCCACCCAACTCAGAGGAATTTGAGGGCAGGCTAGCCATGCAAGGATGATGGACATACGCCTAGAGGGCCACAGGCCTAACCACATGAGGAGTCAGCTTTGGTTATCAGGAAGGAACTGGAGATGTCCCAAAATACGGAGCACCCTTTTACTAAACCCCTAGGAGGCTTTCTGAGACACTGCCCCATGAGTCACCTGAAGAGGAGGAAGCAGGAGGCAAATGAGGATCCCCTAATTGGACAGTCATCTGTTTTCAGTGTGGGAAACCTGGGCAACTTAGCTGTTTGTCCCCTCTCATAGGCTGCAATTACTTGGAGTCTCTTGAACGAAACAGAGGAGAATTGTAGCTCAAGTATGTCTTGGGGCAGTGTTGAGGCTTATAGGCTTAGGATGCTCCCAAACTTGGTGTGGGAAACCCTATTGGACCCAGAGAAACTACAGTAGGATGACTGGTATTCAATACCTCCTCAAGCTTCTGTACAGCATATACAATGCCTCCCTTTTGCTTGCTGCTAGGTAACAAGATGCTAGCGAATACAATGTTCTTGACAGTTATGTTATTCTTATGGCTAGTTTATTTGTTTTCTTATGTGCTATTCAGAGTTGATGATACAGACATGCCTGAAGGCTAGTAAAACATTAATACAGTATTTACATTTAAATACTGTTGGCACACAAAACTACGGTTAATATAAACCTATTCCGCTTGAGTAGTTCTCAAAAAAGAGGAATCTCTCTCATCATTACACTTTATAGCTGCTGAATTTCCCACTGAACTCCTAGGTTGCAACACTTCATAAAACTACTTGCAAACTCGGCCATGGAGTTACTGACTTTTATTAATTCAACCTCTGTACTTAATTTAATATGCATGTTATACACCTACTCAAACTCATAGTCAAAAAATTACAAAAGGTTGGTCGGCAAAGTTTCTGAGTGCCTATTTTCCTACAGATCAGTACTTTCCCGTAGGAAATCTGTTGAGCAGTCTATGAAATATTCATACAAATATTTGGAAATAAGACCTCAAATAATCCTATGTGTAACACCTTTCTATTCAATAAAGTTATACTGGGGCTCAATAGGGCTAATTGTTTTCTCACATGGCTTTAAAATGGTTATCCACAGACTATTTCTCTTTACAAAGTTTTGTAATTTGAAAGACAGCATAAAGATAGCAGGATCAACTAATGCTCAAGATTATTTTATTATTGCTGCAAAAATCACCACAACCATCAAATATACCCTTCCAGCTACTGGCTGGAGTTAGGTTGATAGGGAGCCTTAATTGTAGATTTCCTTAATTTAAGGTTTTAAACTGAAAAGAAATCTAAACTAACTTTTGAATTCTTGTTTTGAGGTAATTACACTCTAGCTGTACTATATTATGCCTTAGTTATGGTGCTGGCTGGGTCTATGTGTGGTATATGCACCCGCAGCCCCTAATGGGTGTGAGACCTCACAGCAGGGAAAACCCCTGACGCAGGAACCTTTAGAGAAAAGGCCCAGGGAGGGAAAGCAAAAACGTTCTGAGTCAGCAGCAGGAGGGGAGCTGCCTCTGTTCCCTGTTCCAATAATAAATACATTGTCTGCTCTTACAGAACTTGTACCTGTGACATCATTCCAGGGACCCTGTCTGGAGACCACAAAGTCACACATCAATATTTCGACCTAAATTACTGATATACACTCTCCATTTTAATTTAGTCTGAGCATTCCTTTTTTAGAAAAGTTAATACATATGCTGACATTAAACAAGAATCCAGAGAAAGAGCTACCATGTTATATTTCTAATGATATGAAGGCAAATATCTATCACAGCATTGTCTTTCACATTTTAGGGCCTGATTGACCCACATGCCCAGGCTGCTTTATGCTGCTCTACAGCAGTGCAAGGCAGTCATGGCATATTAGCTAGTTTAACTGGATTTACAGCTGCTATTATTGCCAGATTTACACCTTTACTCTATTTACAGCTTTCCCCCCCCTCTTATCTTCCCTGTTGAGTAGATCCAGTACAATGGGTTTTTAAAAGTACAGCTAGGACTAAGCATCTTTGCCAAAAATAAGTTTCACCTTCAAAGTAGGCTGGTGCATAAACTTTTCAAAAAAAATTGTGAAAAGTTCTCTTAGAAAATGGCTGCAATCAGTTGTTCACAATTGAGTTAAAGTCGCAACTGCCCTTAGCTATCTCCCATTGCTCTCCATGAGAGCAAAACCAACCTGCCATCACCAAAGATGGCATCCTCCATGCTTTCATATCAACACTTAGCAACAAACGAATGGAGACAGTGGCCATCTTTTCTTATGACAGTCAGTGGCCTCCATCCCAGTGAAACATTGAGTTATGGTGGCAATTTTGAAATAGGTATTCTCAGTTTCTCTAAAAATTGTTCTTTGGATGAAGAATAATCTTTCAATTACAAGTAACAAGGAAACAAATATTTACGTATTATGGTCACTTTATCCATTTCACCCACATGTGAGGTTTCACTTCTGTACCTGCTTCTGTGTACAAAGACAATGCCTGTGCTTACATCACTGAGGACTAAGAAAGGTTCTATACTTTCAACAGGATGCCTTCCTGACTGGTTACATAAGTTGGAAGCTAAACACATAATGAAACAAATGCATGTAGTCAATGAGGCAAGAGTCAAATAACAGCAAAGAAAGATTCTCCACTGCTTTGTTCATTAGTATACTCTATTCAAGACCTGCACTGACTGAGGCAGGGTTCCTGTAAAAAATACAGTAATGCCATCATTTCACTGAAGACTTATTGTCATGTATATGCATGAATAGCAGAGTTAATTTGCATGAACAGTACTTTTGAGTACTCCACTTTAAAGAATATTCTGGCTGCCAAGTATTTCGTGTGCAGTTTGTTCCTTTTTCATCATCATGAAATCCTAACTTTTATGGGGAAATAGCCTTCTCCTGATACTGATTCCACATTAAAATTGGAATTCCCAATTAAATGGTAATGACATTCTCCTCCCACACCTTAGAATGATTCACTGGGTATTAGTAATTTCCATCCAATGGAGCACACAATTTGTTCTTGTGATATCCAATTCTATACACAAAAGGATAAATCAAGCCTCATATACTAACAACTGCCACTAAAAACTATTGAACAACATATGTTGGGTTTTTATAGCTATATAGATATAGATATATGCACAATATAACGTTATAATGTTATAGTAATATCCATTAAGCACACATTATCAATATAACATTATATTGCATATATATTTCTAGCAGTTACATTGCCTAAATTGGTTTGTCTTTTTATAATCCTATTCACTTATGCTAAGCACCCCATAGCACTTTGCAAAGCTGAAGTCAGCTTTGGCATTAGAAAGTAAGAAACATGTCAAAGGCATAATACATTAATGTTCTGCCTCAGTACAAGCTGGGGAGGTACCTTCACAAATCAGTACCTAGAGTTCTGGTATCCAAAACAAAGATAATGAAGGGACAGAACAACAAGTTAAGGAACTGGTACAAACTGATGGGTCAAATTTTAGTGATGTGTAATGAGTTTTGTAACTTGTAAAGTCATCCTATAAAACACTCCTAGCTGCAATGTGTAACTTTGGCAGCACACCTTCTGTTTAAGATGAATGTAGCAATGCTACACAAGACAGCTTCCAGGAAACTGCTATCATATTAAATCTTTTTTCCTGTACTATGCTATTATTGACTTTTACAATAAATCTGACTGATATTGGTTATGGGGTCTCCTGAGTATATTTTGTAACAAACCGAAGTGCGGTCAAGCAATTGACCATGAAATTTATCAACAAGGTAGTCTCCACCAAAACTTCTTTTATAGTACAAATCAATTCCAAAGCTTTCAAGTATACTAATGTGTCACATAAGCCAATTTTTATATTCCCAGTGTGTCTGCTGTAACAAAACCCATGATTTAAGGAAATACCGTGTGGTCTTCATTTTCTGCTCATCCTCTTTGATTAAGGATTTAATTTTGTGCACCATATAAAAATCACTAAGTATCTAAATGCTGACTGTTCTTTTAAAGTGAGTCCAGATCAGCAGTTAAGTTCAGCTCAGATTCATGTGCAAATCAATTAAAGACAACAGGGAACAGCATAGTTTGATCCCATATGCTGCTTTTAATTTCCAATTTCTACAGAATTAGCGTACATGTCACCTTTTCACTGAAAAATTTCTTTAGCCAAAGAGTTTGGATTCATAGACATTGTCATTTTGAAACCACAGAGTACTTTATGTTGTTAAAACATATCGGAAAATTAGCTTAATACAGCATAGCAACAGCATCATTTTTTCACATAAAGGCTATCTGATGCAAATTTCAACTATTTGATTCTGCCAAATAAGAAAAGCCAAAACCTCAGGCTTCACACATGGAAATAAAGAGGTACATTAGTCTTTTACTTTCATAAGCCAGCTCCACAATAACTCAGCTAATTTTAAAAAGACCTGAGGACAGCACAAAGAGACGGCAGTGATCATTTCTGCTCCACCAGACCTTTGGAAATTCCAGCGAGTAAAAATATCCATTGAGCAATACAAGCTACTATGAGCACAAACAACTTATCCTCTGCTGTATACATAGGTAAGAGTTCAATTCCACATCTGTGTCTTTATCTTCAAGGCATACAATGGTCTCTGGAATATCCTGGGCCCAGGTCACCTGAACCTCTGAGATTAAGACTAGTCAACAAATCCCCTCCTTTTCACAGTGAGCTGTCCATAGCACAGGGAAAGCTCATCTGTACTGGAAAAAGGCTTCTCAGGGGCCAGTCCAAGGCAATGGAATGAACTCCCAAAAGATCTAAGAGCACTTCAATCACCACTTTTTTTCAACACTTAGACCTTGTCTTCAGTAACTAACAGGACAGACAAGATAAACAAACTGTTCTGATAGAATATAAGAATGGCCACACTGGGTCAGACCAGTGGTCCCTCTAGCCCAGTAAAATGTTTTCCAATATTGGTCAATGCCAGATGCTTCAGAGGGAATGAACAGAACAGGCAATCGTCCAGTGATCCATCCCGTGCCATCCACTCCCAGATTCTGGCAGTCAGAGACTAGAGACGCCCAGAGCATGGGGTTGCATCTCTGACCATATTGGCTATTAGCCATTGATGGACCTATCCTCCATGAACTTATCTAATTCTTTTTTGAACCCAGTTATACTTTTGGCCTTCACAAAATCCCCTGACAACAAGGTCCACAAGTTGATTGTGCATTGTATGAAGAAGTACTTCCTTTTGTTTTATGATGCCTATTAATTTCATTTGGTGAACCCTGGTTCTTCTGTTATGCAAAGGAGTAAATAACACTTCCTTCTTCACTTTCTCCACACCATTTATGATTTTATAGCCCTCTAACATATTCCTCCCCCCTTGGCAGTCTCTTTTCCAAACTGAAAAGTCCCAGTCTTTTTAATCTCTCCTCATATGGAAGCTGTTGCATACTCCTAATCATTTTTGTTGCCCTTCTGCGTACCTTTTCCAATTCTAATATATCTTTTTTCAGATGGGGTGACCAGAAATTCACTCAGTATTCAAGGTGTGGACATATCATGAATTTATATAGCATCATTATATTTTCTGTCTTATTATCTATCCCTTTCCTAATGGTTCCTAACATTCTGTTAGCTTTTTTGACTGCTGCCACACATACAGTGCATGTTTTCAGAGAATTATCCACAATGATTCCAACTTGTTGTTAGTTTTTGTGTCTTTTGCTAGCTGCTCTTCAAATTTTTTTTGGCCTCCATAATTATAGTTTTACACGACTTGCCAGAGTTTACACTCTCTTCTATTTTTCTCAGTAGGATTTTACTTCCAATTTTTAAATGACCACTTTTTGCTTTTAACTGCCTCTTTTATTTTGTTGTTTAGTCATTGTGGTATTGGGGTTTTTTGGTCCTCTTCCTGCCAATTTGTTATTTGGGATATACATTTAAATTGAGCTTCTATTAAGATTTTTTTTAAAAAAATTCCATGTAGCTTTCACCCATTTCATCCTTGTGACTGTTCCTTTAACTAGCTTCCTCATTTTTGTGCAGTTTCCCTTTTTGAAGTTAAATGTTAATTTGGTGAGTTTCTTTGGTATTTTGCCCCCTAGAAAGATGTTAAATTTAATTATGTTACGGTGGCTATTACCAAGAGGTCCAGCTATATTCACCTCTTGGATCAAATCCTGCGTGCCACTTATGACTAAATCAAGAATTGCTTCTTCCCTTGTGGGTTCCAAGACTAGCTGCTCCAAGAAGTACTCAATGATGTCTAGAAATTTTATCTCTGCATTCCCCATCCTGAGGTGATATGTAGCCAGTCAGTATGGGGACAGTTAAAATCCTCCATTATTATTAGAGTTTTCTATTTTTGTAACATATCTAGTCTCCCTGAGAATTTAACGATCATTGTCACCATCTTGGTCATGTGAGTGGTAGTATATTATTACTGTTCTTATAATTCAAGCATGGAATTTATATCCTTAGAGATTCTATGGTACAGTTTGAATCATTCATTGATTCAGTATATCGGACTCTGTGCTTGCTTTCACATGTAGTGCCACTCTCCCAGCAGCACAAACTATTCTGTCATTCCTATATATTTTATACCATGGTATTACCATGTCCCACTGAATGTCATCATTCCATCAAGTTTCTATGATATTTATTTTTATCAATATCCTCATTTAATACCAAGCACTCAAGTTCACCCATCTTAGCATTTGGACTTCAAGCATTTGTATACAAGCACTTACAAATTTGCCAATATTTAGTTGTCTTCCTGAGATGTAACTGAATGGGACTCTTTCATTTGACTGTTTCGCTTCAGTTCATACCTGTATTTTGTCAACTTCTATCCTCTCCTTGTTACTAGGATATAAAGAATCCTCACTAATAAATCCTCCCCAAGGGATGTCTCTGTCTGAACCATGTGCTCCTCCACATCTGTCAGCTTTCCCTTACCTAGCATCTAATGTTATATACCCAACTATGGGTATGGCTATACTTGCAGCCATACAGCGCTGCCGTGGCAGCGCTTTAAAGTGCGAGTGTGGTCACGGCACCAGTGCTTGGAGAGAGCTCTCCCAGCGCTGCAGATACTCCACCTCCTCGTGGAGATTAGCTTACAGCGCTGGGAGCCGCACTCCCAGCACTGGGACAGTGTTTACGCTGGCGCTTTGCAGCGCTGCAACTTGCTGTGCTCAGGGGTGTGTTTTTTCACACCCCTGAGTGAGAAAGTTGCAGCGGTGTAAAGTGCCAGTGTAACCAAGGCCTATCCTTCTACTTGGAGGAGCCTACTTCAGATACATGTACAATTCCATTTTCAATTTGAAGTTTTTAGTGCCATTGAACTAGAATTTGTGAACAATCCTACCCTGTTAAAGGCTGTAGCCTAATTTGGGATGGGCATGATGAGGCTCGTCCTACTGTTTGAAGAGATGCTCCATCAGGCACTGAGTTTTCACTGTCCTTTATCCTATTGAGTTCTATTCCTGCTGTGCCACTTTGGACAAGTTACTTCACCTCTGGTTCTCAAGTTCTCAATCTGTAAAAAGGGGAAAGTTTCTTCAAGCCCTTTCAAATCTATGCATGAGAGGCATTATTGAAAGCTCAAGTGTAGTTTAACCAATTCCATCTGTGCTGCTCTCTGCCAGGCACAACCGTTCTCCACTGCATACATGGAAGAATGGACTTACCAGTGGAGGGTCTCCTCATGACTGGATATGGCATAGCAGCTTTCCCCATACGGTGCCCCTTGCCTACAGCTTCTCTGGTCTTCAACCTCTTCCCATGATTCGGCCCTCCAACCAAGTCACAATTTAAGTCCACCCATCCTTAGGCATTTGAGTCCAAAACTGAAGGACCACTATGAACTCAAACACAGGCTCATCTGAGGAATCTTCAGCAGGACTCCACCCTTCCACTCAGGGCTTGTCTTCATACAGCCACTCCTTTCCTGGGCCCAGTCATCTTATCCGCTAGGAAGCATATCCAAGCAGCAAACAGTCAGACTCTTGGCTGAAACCAGGTTCCTTAACTGAGAGGTAAGTGAAGCTCTGATCTCTTTCCTGGTCAGCCCCAAACTGAGGTGGGTATGCTTTTATCTCCCCTCTCCACTCCTCACATCTACTACAGGTGTAGCTATGTGGGGCCAAGTGGGTCCCCAGTCCCTCATTAACCTCCTCCTTGCCAGTGTGGGGCCTGTGGGCCCCATCGCAGGGAGATCGTGACCTGAGTTTGCTAATGTCAAAAAAATGTCAACATAGATTTAGTTTCAAGATTTGACTGTTGAACCCTAACCACGCTGCCCAGCCATGAGCAAATGAGAAACTACCAGATCCACTTACGAGGAAGAAGGATTGGAAGCTGCTTCTCAACTTCAACAGCTTTTTCTCAAATATGGAGAATATACACATAAGCTCTCCCCAACAGGAGAAATTTCCCAAGTCATTTGGATAAGGTATTATCTTCTATTTGTATTCTTTCCCTGTGGTATTGAATCAGTTGCAACAAATGTTTGAGTAGAGGATGAGCCACATTTACAGTCAGGTAGTCTATGAAGGGGCATGTCCTCACACAGGTTGACAGGAGACAAACAAGCTTCTCTAGGCCTGTTCAACACCAACAAGGTACACCTGCAAGGCTTTATCTGCCTGGTGAGGGGAAAGTTAAAGGGGAAAACCTGCCATAGGAAGAGGAGGTGAACAAGAAGAGGGCTGCTCCACTTCACACAGCCATGACTGGTTCACCAAGAGGGAGACAGCAACAAGCCTCACTGATCCCAAAGCTGCAAGACCCAGTCTCAGAACAGTATGCCCCAAGAGGAGGGGCTGGAGATAGACCCCATTTTAGACTAAGCCCAAAGGGCTGACCTAGGAAGACTGCCTGAATCCAGGCCAACCTTTCTTCTCTTTATTCTCCTATGGACACCCCTCTCCCATAAAGGAAGAAAGAGGGGAGAGGACTTTTCTTTTGTTTGTTTGCTCGAAGAGCCCCCTTGGGTATCCACCGGGGGGCGTGGAGAGGAAGACAGTATAAGGACCTGAAGCAGAGAGGAGAGGACTCCTGCCCACCACAAATGGTGGAAAACATGGGTGTAACCAGACCTGATACAAGGGATTGTGAAAAAAAAAAACACCCTAGAGGGAACAGAGATCAACTGCTCCATGCAACATCTGTGGAGCAGTGCTGTGAATAGTTAGCCGAGATGCAGCAGCAGCAAGCTGCTCAGCAACACCAGGTCCAACAGCATAGCTGCAGCAGTGGACCACCCAGCAGTAAGTTCAGACCACACAACAACCACAGCACCTGAAGGAACTGATGGCCCAGCAGCAGGAATTTCAAAAGGAGATGACACAGCGAACAGTGCCATCCCTATGCAGGGAATCTCATCAAGTCATGCCTCCATCGAAGATGTTCCCCTGCCAGTACCAGTAAAGCTAACCAGGATGGGGCTAGATTATTACCCTGACACCTTCCTAGTTATGTGTGAGATAGTGGCACTAGCAGATCAGTGGCCCTCATAACACTGGGCTTTGATCTTGACTCCATACTTGACGGGGCCTGCCAAGGCATCCTATCATAGTCTGGACTTGGAGAGGGCAAAAGATTACAAACAAACAAGTAAAGGGTGCCATTTTGAACTACCTGGATATATCTGTGCAGACCCATCATCAACAGTTTAGAATCAAGAGCTACCTCAGGGGACCAGATCCCGGATAACAGTACAACAGTTGAAAGAACACTGTTGGAACTGGCTCCATCCAGAGGAGCAATCAGGAGCCCAGGTGGCTAAGGCCATTGTGACAGAGCAATTCAGAAAGATATTACCCGCAAAAGGCAAGAAGTGGGTGCCATGACACTGCCTGGGGACATTATCAGAAGCTGTAAAGCTAATGGAGGACTTTGTAGGAGCCAAAGGATTGTTAGGGACAAAATCACCCAAGGCCTTGACAGGGTTGCGGATGGAGCGGCAAGAAACCTGCAGGGGGAGAGAGAATGGTGAGCCAGAATCAACAACAATCTCCCAAAGGGGCCCAGCTCTGAAGAGGCCCTCCCACGTAGTCAGATCACCCTGTGGACCAGTATTGCCATAGCTTTTGTGGAGCACAGAGGAACAGGCTCCAGGTACCTGACTGCATAGTCGACAATCATTAATATGTACTGATGCCCCAACAACAGATGGACATATTGCACACAGATGCTTTGAATGTTGGGCTCAGCACCATACGCTCATAAGGCTTTGAAGGAGAACACCCAGTCCTACACCTGAGTAGGAAGCTCTTTCCTAGAGAAAAGGCTTACTCAACTATAGAAAAGAAGGCATTAGTGATTAAATGAGGGTTGCCACCTGTCCAGTTTTCACCCAGACAGTCTGGGTTTTGGGTTGTGTGTACAGGTGCCATTTGACAAGCCCTGATGTCTGTTTTGTTTTTTTTTTAATCTGTGGCAACCGTAAGTAGAAGGAAGAAGGCAAAGCAGCAGCCACAGCTGCTGGGGACCAGGCTGCTCTTGTGGTTTGCAGTGGTGCATGACATACAGAGAGCAGAGCCTTGGGGGAAGAGGCGGAGCAGAGACAGATCGAGGCAAGGTCTTGTGGGAAAGAGGCAGAGCAGGGGGCAGGGCCTCAGGAGTCCAATTAATACCCATTAGAAAGGTAGCAACCCTAAATAAAATGGGCTGTGGATTCCCTCAGTTATCACCTGTTTGGTAGCCACTTCTCTCTGGTCATAGATCACACTCCCCTACACTTCCATGAAAAACAAAAACCCATACATAATGAGATGGGACCATGTGCTACAACCCTACAGTTTCAGAGTACAACACCGGGCGGGAAAGGACCATGCTAACGCTGATTTCTTTTCTCAGGAGATATGGGAGGGTGACAAACTGCCCCAGAACGGCCTTTCCAGCTTGAAAGGTGGGGTACGTGAAGCGACACACCCTCACACTGACAGAGAGGACACTAATAAGCTCCCCTGGGCCTATTCAACATCAACGAGGCACACCTGCAAGGCTTGTTCTGCCCGGAATCGGGGAGCTTAAAATGGAAAACCTGCCACAGGAAGGGGTGATGAACAGAAAGAAAGATGCCCCACCTAAGAGAAGCCGAGACAATCTTGCTGAGAGGAGGATAGTAACAATGAGGTGCGGCTGGAGACAGACCTCATTTTAAACTAAGCCCATAGGGCTGACCTAGAAAGACAGCCTGAGATACAGGTCACCCTTTCTTCTCTTTATTCTCCCACAGACTCCCATTTCCCATAAGGGAAGAAGGAGGGGAAAGGACTTTTCTTTTGTTTGCTCTAAGAAACCTGCTTAGGCATCTGCCAGGGAGTGGAGAGGAAGACAGTATAAGGACCTAAAGTGTGATCTGGAGGGGACTTGAGGGGACCCTTGCCCTCATGTTGTCCCAAAGGCTACTCAAGGGTATAATTTTTGTAGAGAATTTCTATCCACTCAAAAGTGTGTACTAACATTTTATACCTCCAGACAAAACTCTAAAGCTTGCTTCAGCTGAAATCTGTATATGATTCCTTTCTGAAGGACTCAATTTTGCCTAAAGGAGGTACTCCCTCTTTGAGGGTCAAAGATACAACAGGAGAAAAGTATATATCTTCTTTTAGGGACATGAACCTAACTAGAAGGGAAAAGTTAATTGGATTAGGAGATCTATGGTGTCTGCTTAGAGAAACCAAAAATAGAGCCTTAGCCTATTTCAGTTACAGCTGATGAAGTACTTCTAATGAAAACTCAACTCCTCCTCTACCTTGCCCACTGCTGGCAATTGTCCAAGCATAAGGTAAAGTCAAATTTTAATGTGTCCAGTCTGTATTTCTAACACATGTACTACATTTTGAGGTTTAAGAAGTTTTACATAAAAACTAGTTTACATTCATTTCCTATTTAATCTCCATACATAAAATATTATTAGCATTATCATGAGCTTCTACGTGGAGCCTTTCTGCACAAACAAGCCTAGGCCTGACAAACCAAACATTTGATTTGGATTATTTCACCACGACAGCAAATGGAGCTCTTACTGACAGATTTGTTTGAGAAAACAATAGCAATCCATCCTGTTATGCAGCATTCTGAGATTGCAAACAGTACAATCAAAGGTAGAGCCAATGGTCATGATGGCAATCTAAGCAACTCAGTTTTTATCCACTTTTAAAACACTCTTCATTTAAGCCATCCCTAGAATAGGGACGGTAATCACCCTCTAACTCAGGCATCTGTAACATTTGCCAAAGGTATCATTTAATGGGTGCTTTTCATTATTAAAGCTCTCTTCGCGTCCTACTTACCATCAGGAGAACCAGTTTTAACTGTGTTTGTAATATGTTTCCAGGTGTCCATAAGGCAGTAGAACAGAAAACTACATTGTAATGGAGGTGTTCCATTGTAGAAAAGAGCTCTACAAGTCACTGCTGATAATGTACAACTACTAAAAAACTAAAGAGTTTACTAAGGTTTTTTTGTTGCTGTTTTTTCTAGGGTTTTTTAGTAATCTGGACTAACGACTAACCTGATTCTGGCACACAACTCTTTCCTGTGTAAGACAATTAATTTCAGCTCTTGCAGAACACAAGTCCCATACTGGACAAGCTGGCATGTAAAGAGTATCTAAAATTGTGTTCAGAAAAATGAATTACTTATGCATACCTGACCTTCCGTCCGCAGCCAAGAAAAGAAGAGCTGCCACAGCGCACACAAAGCATTAGGTAGAGATGAACAGCACACCATCATCATACCGTCTTCTGGTTTATTAGAAAGTCTTTGAGCTCACAGCAACCAAGAGGATAAAAAGCATGGAACAGCCAACTAATCACTATCCAAAGTAAAGCATAATAAATACAACATCTGCCACAGAAGTAGAGTGGAAGTAGTGAGTGAGTGATTCCAGACACAGCTATTCAGAAAAGGTATCCCTGTGTATCAAGCCATAGTTTGTATTAACAGAAGGCAAAGGATCCAAGAAGAGAGCAGGATGCCCCAAACCCAATCAGTGATCAATCGCCACAACTAAAGTGCAAAACAGATTATTTTGTGACAAGTCTACACTGGTAGCTGCAATTTGAATATAATACATGCAAGGGATACATGCTACCCATGGTGGAGCTAAGGCACAATCACACCTGAATGCTTGCATATGTAGACCAGTACCATTTCCAAACTCTACTGGATGGACACTAGACAGTCCAGAGGGACCCAGAGTTATATGTAATTTCTCACAGGAGTCCACAATATTAACAGTAGCAATTATGTACTCAGCAACCCAGACATTTCAACATTAAGCAGCCTGAATACCACCAATGGGGACTCGGACTGCCAGGCACATCTCATCCCATGAGCCGAAGCACAAGTCTACCAGGTCCCAGCACTGAATAGTTTCTCCTATTAGGGGTTTGAAGTTCAAGTACTTTCCTCACACCCCCACCCATCTTGCCATTTTTAGGCAAATTATTTTAATTGTCATGAAACCTTGTTCAGCATCAGTTCTCTTTTCTTATTTAAAGGATAATCAAAAGTCTTCCTGCAACTTTAAACAGCCTCACTCCTTATAGTATAAAGGGACCACCATTTGAGAAGGTCCTGTTTCACAAGAAGAACAAATTACTTAAGCACACATATGAGATATCTGAATTGGACTTCTACATATTTTGCTATACTAGTAAATGTATTGAGGGCTTCTCTACGTGGTGAGTTAGTGCATGGCAAAGAAGGGTGTTAATCTATACCACACTTCCATACTAGGGATTTAATGAAAGGATACTATGGAACTTGTAGTGAGCCGTAGTGAGGTCCACACAGAGCATTAGCACAACTGTATAAGAATGAACTTTAAAAATAAAGCATTTTCCAATGAAATTATTTCAAATTACACTTTACATTTGGTTTCTTACCTGAAAATCATCTTCTTCAGAAGATGACAACAACCTGAAAAAAATGTACCTGGACAAGAAGTCAAAACTTTTTAGTTTACCAAGATCCTTTCTATGGAAGAAAAAATGTGGTTCATTTATTGTAAAAATTCACTTCCAAACTAAAAGTCTCAAAATAGTTTGTGTGTTGTACATTAGGTTTTTCATGCTGGACTCTCACAGAACTCATTTAATATACTTTTGAATATGAAGCATGCACTAAGTAGCCTTTCTGACCATCTATAATCACATCAAGCTAATCCAAAAACTGTGTGTTAAAGTAACTTCTCGTCTAATACACCTTCAATTACAGGATCTTTAAGAATTTAATATAATTGACTGAAATTATTCTTCAACATCCAAGTTTAACCAAGTCATATTGCCATTTTACATGTAAATAAATGGATGCCAAAGTAAGGTAAAGTGACTTTTCCAATGTCACAAGTCAGTTCTAGTCCCAAATGTGTCCTAAGCTTTAAAAAAAAAAAATTAAATCTTGGGCCATTTAACTCTTACACCTAAATCACACAAACAGATACACCAGACCAACTTCTCACTGTTCTTAACAAATTACTTGCAATTGTTCCTTCCTTAGATTTTTTTTTTAATTTGTCTGACAAACCTTCAAGTTATTGTATTATGAGATTTTTTTTTTATATTAGTACGAACTTTTTCCACACTTCAGTCTTCCTTACCTTTAAAATTCTGGTGACACTTTGTTTCCAAAGTTGCTTTCTTCCAGTCCTAAACATTGCATTAAATCAGTGTAGGATACTATAAGCATCAAGAGGTGTCAGTTTTCAATCCACACGCCTTATAGATTTGCTTGAGCTGCTACATTCTTCATTCAATAGTCTTTTTTAATAATAGGTCTCTTGGAGAGCCAGCAGCTGTCAAAGTTTAGATTTGTGTTTCTTGAAGCAAGAACCGATGTGTGCTTTTACTAATTACGAGCCAAGCTGAACTGATTCAGAAATCACAGCCACTAACCACCATAATTTACTGTCTTTGGAGCATGAGCCATGGATATACAGCTAACAGCCAACCTCTCTGTTGTTAAGGTAATATTGTTTGTATACAACACTGCTTGGTTTAGAAATAATCATGCTCAATGGCCAGCGTAACCATTTGTACAAGTCGTTTTAAACATGTCTTATCTTGATTTCTGTTTACTCTTATTAATGAAGGCCTCAAGTGAACAGAAATCTTTACCTCTTTGTCAGCTATGGCTTTTTAAGTGATACAGAAACTTGGGAAAGAAGCCTCTTCCACAAATCTTTAATCAAGACTTTGGTCTTTGGACTACTGAAAAAGTACTATTAGGCATTTTTGTGCCTGTTTTCTGCCAGTCCTATGCTTCTCTTTCCTCTTAGTCCTGCTCAGTTACACACTGAAATAGTTGTTGAATGTTTAGCTTTTCCTCTTCAAATATTTTCAGCGCTTAGTTTTCAGAAGTGGCAGATCTTTAAGGCCTCCAAAAAAACAAAACAAAAAAACAACAAACCAACCAAGAATAAAGCCAAGTAACTTATACAGCTATTTTTAGGAACTTTTGTTCAGTGTGGTAAGTACTTAAGGTTATACTCAATACTCTCAGTGAGAATTGTTAGGTATATTGAAATACGTTATATTGCTTAAGAAATAGTGTTAATTTCCCTCGCCATCTCCCCACCCACTGTAATGGAAATCTAGATTAGTTTTACACACATCCCCAAAAAAGATTAGACAAGTTCATATAAGAAATGTGATGGCAATTAATAGAGTTGTGCTCACCACTGCATTTTTTTCATGGTCTCTCTCTTTGCCTACAAAGTACCAGATGTGCGAGCATGCTAACACTTCACTTTGAGTTGTGTATCAGTTCACAGGTATTTCAGAGCCCCTACAGAACATCTAATATGCAAGATGCACTCTTTCAAGTAAAACCACTACCAGTATATTTTCTTGTATGGAAGCACATATCTTGTCAAGGTTTTTTCCCCCACTTTGAACTTTAGAGTACAAATGTGGGGACCTGCGTGAACACTTCTAAGCTTAATTACTAGCTTAGATCTGGTAACACTGCCACCACGCAGAAATTTCAGAGTCTGGGGCACTACCTGTCCCCCCAAAACTTTCCCCTTCCTGGGCTGCCTTGAGGGTCTTCACCAATACCCTGGGGAACACAGATCCAAACCACTTGGATCTTAAAACAAGAAGAAATTAACCATTCCCCCTCCTATCCCCCCACCAATTCCTGAGGAGTTCAGACCCAATCCCCTTGGATCTTAAAACAAGGAAAAATTAATCAGGTTCTTAAAAAGAAAGCTTTTAATTAAAGAAAGAAAGGTAAAAATTATCTCTGTAAAATCAGGATGGAGAATGCTTTACAGGGTACTCAGATTCATATAGCCCAGAGGAAACCCCCTCTAGCCTTAGGTTTAAAGTTACAGCAAACAGAGGTAAAATCCTTCCAGCAAAAAAAAACATTTACAAGTTGAGAAAACAAACATAAGACTAACACGCCTTGCCTGGCTGATTACTTACAAGTTTGAAACATGAGAGACTGATTTAGAAAGATTTGGAGAGCCTGGATGTACATCTGGTCCCTCTTAGTCCCAAGAGCAAACAATAACACCACCAAAAGCACAAACAAAAGACTTCCCTCCACCAAGAATTGAAAGTATCTTGTCTCCCTATTGGTCCTCTGGTCACGTGTCAGCCAGGTTTACTGAGCTTTTTAACCCTTTACAGGTAAAAGAGACATTAACTCTTAACTATCTGTTTATGACATATCCCTATATGGTCCAGCAAGGACACCAACTCTAGGCTCCAGGCTCCTCAGATGTCACCTCTCCTGGGCACAGACACACATTTCCCCCACTCCTGACTGAGGTATTTCTAGGCTGCACAGCTTCCTGCCTACATTGTGAAATACTCAGCAAAGGACCAACTGTCTAATTAGGACTGTTCCACTTCTCTTCTCAGAGATGGTAAACAGTGTAATTACAACAGTTTAGTTATCATGCAGGCTGCCCTTTGTAAGCAGATTCATTTATTCTTAAGGTGGAAGGATTAGAGAGAAAACATATTAAAGCCAATCAAAGAGCCTACATGTATGCTAATCCCAGAGATGACCCCCGATGCCAACAAGGGCACTGGCTGGTGATTAGCCCTTCAAATCCCACTCAGAGTGTTTCCTGTGGCCACAAATCCATCACAGCTGCAGAACAAGCCCCCTTAGTCTTATGGGGGCTTAGCTGACCAAAGTCCTGCCAACCTTTCCCTAAGGATTGGGCCCCCTGCCCTACAACAGAGGTGCTGTCCATTTGCTGGATCAGAAAGAAGGCCCTGAGTCAGTTTAAACTCTGGCTTTTTAACCAAAAACCCTTTGTTGACCTCTGGATAATCCACTTTGAACCAGTATATGTGAGCTTCTCTCAAGGTGGTGGTAGCTCTCTAGAAGCGTTAAACCTGAGTCAACTTGCAGAATCTCTCCAACTGTACTTAGTTTCTGCAGGGTGTGGTCCAGTCTTCCTCCCCAATGGACACAAATATAATCTTTTACCAGTACATAAACATTTGCATTTTTAATACAATGAACTCCTAAAATACCTAAAATTAATTCCATAAGGTTGTCCAGGATATTCTCATATATCTGACAGCAATTTGTTAGGCTATACTGCATCAAAAACTCAAAAAACAAAAACTCACCCTGGGCCCTACTGTTGTACTCCTTGCATAAAAGCACTTCTACTTCACTGAATTATACATTCATAAATGCTGCATGATCATAGTATCATCTTCTTCACTATGTTTTAAGGCTATGTAATACTGATACCTGTAAGTGTCCTTGCTCTCAACACTTTTAGAAGATGTTAAACATTAAGGGCCAAATCATGTTTCCTTACTCAAGTGAGTAATACCATGGAAATTCATGGAACTGGTACGTGGTCTCCTCAAAAGTCTTTGAATCCATGCCTACATAAGTACAAAGTCAATATGAATCATTAATTCAGGAAACACCTCATATAGCAGTATATGCCCAAATCAGGGGTTCTCAAACTTCATTACACTGCAACCCCCTTCTAACAACAAAAATTACTACATGATCCCAGGAGAGGGGACCAAAGCCTGAGCCTGCTCGAGCCCCACCCACACAGGTGCAGAGGCCAAAGTCAAAGCCCAAGGGCTTCAGTCCCAGGCAGGGGGCCTGTAACCTGACCCTGATGCCCAGGGCTGAAGCCCTTGGGCTTCAGCTTTGGACCCCACTGGTGGGGCTTGGGCTTCAGCCCCAGGCCCCAGCAAGTCTAAGCCAGCCCTGGCAACCCCATTAAAACGGGATTGCAACCACTTTGGGGTCCCAACGCACAGTTTCAGAACTGCTGCCCCATTACTATATCCCATAGGCAAAAAAGGTTTAGCCGCAGATCTATTAGCACACATGCCTGCACCCATACATTGCCCTATATACAATGGTAATACTCAGAGAAAATATGACCCAGACAGCAAATTCTGTGGCAGGATTGCAGCTCTAGAGATTAAGGTTGAGAAACTCTGAAGGTCCAATTCCCAATAAATCAATGGACATTCAAATTCTTTATGACACTTTGAAAATTTCAGCTTCAAGTGTTGGAAGCAAACACATAGCTCTACCTCAAAAAGGTGCCATCTTCTTTTCCAGCTATAGAAAAATATGCAATACTTTTCATAAATATGTGCATTCTCCTCCTCCCAATAGGGTCATGCACTTTGTATACAGACTATTTCATAAACTTATATTAAGCCTTTAACTTAATTGATCAAATTTAACTTATTGCACAATTTTCTTCGGTACAATCTAACCTTTCCAAAAAAGTCACTTTTAAATGGTATCTTCAAGTTCCTGTGCTTTTCCTTGTTTAAGTATTCGTAAAATCATTTAAATTCCAAGCATCCTTGTGTTCCCTTTTAGTAGCTAAGATGTCATTTTCCCTTCCAGCTAAATGCATCCAATTGATGGAAGACATCCAGGACAGAATCACCTTCAGATTCTCATAACCACTATCACTTACTCATTTTCTGAACACTGGGAAAATCAGAGAGCAGTACTGTCTAAGAATTCCAGCCTAATGAAAATACAGATAATTAAATTTCAAGTGTAAACTTTACTCTGATTTGAAAGCAAAATAAGTCAGCCTTAAAGAATGAGCTCCACAGTTAATGCGCTAGCCTTGCAATTCAGACAGGTCATTTTCCGAACAAAAAAGGAGATACAGACACTGAGCAAGAGCGAAGGCTCCCAATTTGTCAGCAGTTGAAAACAGAAACCTGAAACGAGAGAATGGATGCAGCATCTGCCAAGCTGTATTATTCATTTGCCTCTGAGGGTGTCAGGACCCATAATTCCAGAAAAGCATGGTGCATGCACTACCACAAAGGACCCAGAGTAGCTGAAAAGTTATTGAGAACAGCAAAACAGAGCCTGTTGAAATATATTGATTTTTAACTATAAAAAGTACACCCAACCTTCACTATAGCAGACCTGGCATTTTGCCATAATCAACTATCTTTTAGAGTCTATTTTGTAACTAAAGTAACACTATTTCCATGGTTCTGGTTAACAGGTTTAAGTGAAAAGAACAAATAATCCATTATTGCTTTTTAGAAAAATATTTATTAACATGCAAAAAGTTTTAACTATAACATGGAGGTTGTACACAGGGCCGGCTCCAGGCACTAGCTCAGCAAGCAGGTGCTTGGGGCGGCCAAGGGGAAGGGGCGGCAAGTCGGGCTCTTCGGCGGCAGTTCGGCGGCAGGTCCCTCAGTCCCTCTCAGAGGGAAGGACCTGCCGCCGAAGAAGAAAGTGGCATGGTGGAGCTGTCACTGATCGCGATCATGGCTTTTTTTTTTTTTTTTCCACTGCTTGGGGCGGCAAAAACCCTGGAGCCAGCCCTGGTTGTACTATAACGCATTTAAATCAGGCAAAGCAAGGTTACATGTTAAAGCTAAATGTTGTCCTCCTGTTATGAGACAGTAGTTAGTAATGTACTCTAGTCTTCATTAGAAGCTAAAGATGGGGACTCACCAGCCACTACACTACCTTATGGCTGAATGAGGTGATGAAGGGTTTTTCCTCTCCACTGTCCATTGACCAGCCATCCAAGTCTGCTGGTGGTCCCTTTAGCCTTGTGGCTCTGTCCACATTTTACACTGATGTCACATTTTACTCCTCACCCCTTACCAGGGAAGTCAGAGTCCAGTTCACTAGCAGTCTGGCAGCCTTGTACCCAATCTAAACCCACTAGCCCTTATGACCCTTGTGTTGGGCCTTCACCATACCTTTCCTTGGTGGCCTGTAAGGGAAACAAGTCAATCTCTCTACTCTGTATTTCAGCCCAGGGTCCCTGTAGCAGGTGATTAAGATCTGCCTCTTCAGTCCTACTGATTCTTCCTCAGACTTCTTCCTACTGTGGCCTCCTAGGCCTTCTTCCCCAGCCCTTTTCAGGCCTTGGAGGGAAGGTAACAAAGAAATGGCATTACAAGAATAGTCCAAATATGTTCCTAGCCTGGCCTCTAGCCCTTCAGGAGATTCTGTCCTCAGCTCTCTCACACAGCATTCACAGGAATGCTCAGGAAGCTTCATCCTATGAAATGCTACTTTTGGGAGCTAATGGGGAGAGGTCTGCCCACCTCCTACGGCTGGCCCCTTCTGAACTAGACTACTCCCTTTTAAGGCTGCTTCTCCACAGCTGTCATGTCTTGCAGGTGTGGTAGGGCAGGGCTACCTGAACGTAAAGCTGCTTTTAAACACCCTTTTTCCTGATGCAAGGTTTGTACACATCATTACGACATTTTTTGAGGTGTTCATAATTCAGCATTTGCTTCAAAGTCTTTTTATCCTTATAGTTCAATTTCACCATTAGAGTTAGTTATATGCAGGGATGGCTCCAGGCACCAGCACGCCAAGCGCGTGCCTGGGGCGGCAAGTCACGAGGGGCACTTTCCCGGTTGCTGCGAGGACGGCAGGCAGGTTGCCTTCAGCGACATGCCTGCGGAGGGTCCGCTGGTCCCCCGGCTTCAACGGACCTCCCGCAGGCGTGCATCCGAATCCGCGGGACTGGGGACCTCCCACAGGCAAGCCGCCGAAGGCAGCCTGCCTGCCGTTCTTGGGGCGGCAAAATACCTAGAATCACTCCTGGTTATATGGCTTTGTACTTACACGCACAGCTACTATATAGTAGTTGAGGATGGTAGTTGCATACAGATATTTAATTAAGGGCCATAATGCAGATTTACAAGACAAGAATTACAGTTTCATCAACTTATGCATATACCTATCTTAATATTGGACAAGGTGAATGTTTCAGGAAGTTATAAGCCTGTGAACAGAGACTATGGAGCCTGTGAAAAAGGACTATGCAAGTAAATTTTGCAACATCAACTATTAGCAGGAACAATACAGTGAGAGCAACCTTTAGTCCAGGAACTGATCCAACACCATTCAGGTGAGTAAAAGTTTTTCCAGGAGTTTCAAAAGACAGCAGGATCATTGGTCACAGTACAGGCTGGAAGCCTCAAGATGATGGTTTCCTTGCTCCGCAGCAGACTTGTGTGCCCTGAGAAAAATTTGCAACTTAACCTCTGATCATTAAGCCCTCTGCAGGATGGGGCTAGTTAATATTTATATGGTGCAAAGGATTGTTTTGAGGCTTCATTTATTAATGCTCATAAGTAAATTGGAGATTCTCAGAGAAAGGCATCATAGAAGTTCAAAGTATTATACTTTGAAAAGAGTTAATCAAGGAAAAGAATTTTCTGCAGATTAACTTGTGCTTTTATATCTCCTACTCTACTCTTAGTACAATAATTTCTGCAGAAACTGTTTAAAACGTCATTTCCAGCAGATATTAAGAAATTACTCGGATATGGTTTGGCCATGAATATTCAAGTCTGAAGAGTTAGTGTTGGTGTTTTCTATGAGGGATAGCACAAACTGAACAGAAAGCAGTGTAAGCATTTGAAACAAAATCTTGTAGCAGGCCTCCAGAAAGACATGCTGTTTGCTTAAAAATACAGAGACTTCATGACTACTGAGCTATTTCGGGGTCATGTTTTTAAGCTGATCTCTACCAGGAGGGCTAGAGATTTTTTTAAAAAGTCAATATTAATGTAACAACTCTAAGAACTGGGGCTTTATCATGAGTCTCATGATAAAATTTCTCAAATTGGCAACATTTTCTCAATGTGTCCTAATTAACATCAGGTAGCTGAAGGCAATAAATTGAAACAAGAATAGCAAATGTGGCAAACAAACTAAAGAAAGACAAAATGAGGAATTACTGGGAAAAGTTACAAGGAAAGAAGGAGAAGGTATGGAAAGGAGAATAAGGAAAAAAGTGGGATAGAGGTAGAGGTCACTAGTGTAATAAAGTTAGTGAAAGTAAACAGAAGTGTTTTGATGAATCTTTACTGAGAGCCTTCGATATACATCAAAAAAGAAAAGGAGGGGCGGGAAAGGAGGGGCCCAGAAATTGAGTGAAAACAAAATAGTAGTACTTAGTATACAGCTTTATACCAAAATAGCTACAACTACGTACTAACATTGGGTTATATACCTATCGACCAACATTTATAGTAGGGCTGTCGATTAATCACAGTTAACTCACATGATTAACTTAAAAAAAATTAATTGCAATTTAAAAAATTAATCGTGATTAATTGCAGTTTTAATCACACTGTTAAACAATAAAATAGCAATTGAAATTTATTAAATGTTTTGGATGTTCTACATTTTCATATATATTGTATTCTGTGTTGTAATTGAAATCAACATGTATATTATTTTTATTATAAATATTTGCACTGTAAAAACGATAAACAACAGAAACAGTCTTTTTCAATTCACCTCATACAAGTACTGTAGTGCAATCCCTTTGTCGTGAAAGTGCAACTTACAAATGTTGATTTTTTTGTGACATAACTGCTCTCAAAAACAAAACAATGTAAAACTTCAGAGCCTACGAGTCCACTCAGTACTACTTCTTGTTTAGCCAATTGCTAAGACAAACAAGTTTGTTTACATTTACAGGAGATACTGCTCCCCTCTTCTTTCTTACAATGTCACCACAAAGTGAGAACAGTCATTTGCATGGCACTTTTGTAGCTGGCATTGCAAGGTCTTTACAAGCCAGATATGCTAAACATTCATATACCCCTTCATGCTTCAGCCACCATTTTAGAGGACATGCTTCCATGCTGATGACGCTCATTAAAAAAATAATGCATTAATTACATTTGTGACTGAACTCCTTGGGGGAGAATTGTATGACCCCTGCTGTGTTTTACCTGCATTCTGCCATATATTTCATGTTATAGTAGTCTCAGATGATGACTCAGCACATGTTGTTCATTTTAAGAACACTTTCACTGCAGATTTGACAAAACACAAAGAAGGTACCAATGTGAGATTTCTAGAGATAGCTACAGCACTCGATGCAAGGTTCAAGAATATGAAATGCCTTCAAAAATCTGAGAGGGACAAGGTGTGGAGCATGCTTTCAGAAGTCTTAAAAGAGCAACACTCCATTGTGGAAACTACAAAACACGAACCACCAAAAAAGAAAATCAACTTTTGCTGGTGGCATCTGACTCAGATAATGAAAATGAACATGCACCAGTCCGCACTGCTTTGGATTATTATTGAGCAGAACCCGTCGTCAGCATGGATGCATGGCCCCTGGAATGGTGGTTGAAGTATGAAGGGACAAATGAATCTTTAGTGCATCTGGCACGTAAATATCTTGCGACGCCGGCTACAGCAGTGCCATGAGAATGCCTGTTCTCACTTTCAGGTGACACTGCAAACAAGAAACAGGCAACATTATCTCCTGCATATGTAAACAAACTTGTTTGAGCGATTGGTGAACAAAAAGTAGGACTGAGTAGACTTGCAGACTCTACAATTTTACATTGTTTTATTTTTAATGCATTTTTTGTACATAATTCTACATTTGTAAGTTCAGCTTTCATGATAAAGACTTGAACTACAGTACTTGTATTAGGTGAATTGAAAAATACTATTTCCTTTTTTTTTTTACAGTGCAAATACTTGTAATCAAAAATAATTATAAAGTGAGCACTGTACACTTTGTATTCTGTGTTGTAATTGAAATCAATATATTTGAAAATGTAGAAAACATCCAAAAATATTTAAATAAATGGTATTCTATTATTTCTTAACAATGCAATTAATAGTGATTAATTTTTTTAATTGCATGATTAATCACGATTATTTTTAATCACGTGACAGTCCTAATTTATACACATTTCTGTTTGGCTAATGTTAATATCCAGTAGACTTGTGGACCACTCCAAATATGTCAGGTCATTTGCTTTCAGAACAGTGGCATTGCCAGCTTTCCCCACCATCAGCAGGTTCTGCACTCAGTCTCATGGGCAATATTTCCCCCATCTCTATTCTGGTCTGAGGCACTTCACCATGGAAGGAGAACACAATAAGAACTCAATGATAATTTCAATTTTAACTGCTCCCTAATTATAGTTTCCTATTAGATCAAGCCATCTACATCCTTGGGAAGGGTGGGAGCAGCCATCCCGAAAACTAAACTACACAGTTCAAATGTGAAAAATTAAGTGGATTTGGGAAGTTTCAATTCACAATAGAAACTCTGTCTGTGGCATAGAGGAAAAGAATCTGCTAAGGCCCAGTGTTGAGAACCTAAGGGTATGTCTACACTACGGGATTATTCCGATTTTAAAGAAACCAGTTTTTTAAAACAGATTGTATAAAGTCGAGTGCACGCGGCCACACTAAGCACATTAATTCGGCGGTTTGCGTCCATGTCGATTTCCGGAGCGTTGCACTGTGGGTAGCTATCCCATATCTATCCCACAGTTCCCGCAGTCTCCCCCGCCCTTGGAATTCTGGGTTGAGATCTCAGTGCCTGATGGGGCAAAAAACATTGTTGCGGGTGGTTCTGGGTACAGCCTCACCCCTCCCTCCCTGAAAGCAGCAGCAGCCAACCATTTTGCGCCTTTTTTCCTGCGCGAACTGTGCAAACGCGATAGCACAGCAAGCATGGACCCTGCTGAGCTCAAGACAGCAATGATGGATGTTTTAAAGACCTCGCACATTCTCATGCAGTCAATGCTGAACTGGGACCTACAAAGCCAGGCAAGGAGGAGGCGGCTACGGCAGCGCAGCAACGAGAGTGATGAGGACATGGACGTAGAATTCTCTCAAACCACGGACCCCCGCGCTTTGGAGATCCTGCTAGTAATGGGGCAGGTTCTAGCCACTGAACGCCAATTTTGGGCCCGGGAAAAAAGCACAGACTGGTGGGACCGCATAGTGTTGCAGGTGTGGGACGATTCCCAGTGGCTGTGAAATTTTCGCATGCGTAAGGGCACTTTCATGGAACTTTGTGACTTGCTTTCCTCTGCCCTGACGCGCCAGAATACAAAGATGAGAGCAGCCTTCACAGTTGAGAAGCGAGTGGCAATAGCCATCTGGAAGCTTGCAACGCCAGACAGCTACCGGTCAGTCGGGAATCAATTTGGAATGCGAAAATCTACTGTGGGTGCTGCTGTGATGCAAGTAGCCAAAGCAATCACTAAACTGCTGCTACGAAAGGTTGTGACTCTGGGAAATGTGCAGGTCATAGTGGATGGCTTTGCTGCAATGAGATTCCCTAACTGTGGTGGGGCGATAGATGGAACCCATATCCCTATCTTGGCACTGGAGCACCAGGGCACCCAGTACGTAAACCGCAAGGGGTACTTTTCAGCGGTGCTGCAAGCACTGGTGGATCACAAGGGACGTTTCACCAACATCCACGTGGGATGGCTGGGAAGGCTTCATGATGCTCGTGTCTTCAGGAACACTACTCTGTTTAAACGGCTGCAGCAAGGGAATTACTTCCCAGACCAGAAAACAACAGTTGGGGATGTTGAAATGCCTGTCATTATCCTGGGGGACCCAGTCTACCCCTTGATGCCATGGCTCATGAAGCCATACACAGGCAGCCTGGACAGTAGTCAGGAGCTGTTCAACTACAGGCTGAGCAAGTGCAGAATGGTGGTAGAATGTGCATTTGGCCGTTTAAAGGGACACTGGCGCACATTACTGACTCGCTCAGACCTCAGCCAAACCAATGTCCCCATTGTTATTGCTGCTTGCTGTGTGCTCCACAATCTCTGTGAGAGTAAGGAGGAGACCTTTATGGCGGGGTAGGAGGCTGAGGCACAGCCAGACACCAGGGCAATTATAAGAGCACATCAGGAAGCAGTGCGCATTAGAGAAGCTTTGAAAACCAGTTTCATCACTGGCCAGGGTATAGTGTGACTGTTGCGTTTGTTTCTCCTTGATGAAACCCTTCTCCCTCTTGATTGATTCATTCCCTGCAAGCCCTTCGATCACAGCCTGCTTTCTAAGGAAATAAAGCACTCTCGTTTAAAAATCATGTATTCTTTATTACTTAATTATAAAAAGAGGGAGAGAACTGACAAGGTAGCCCGGTTGGGGTTTGGGAGGAGAATAGTAGGGAAGGAAAAGGCCACTAAAAAAATTTCATAATAATGAGAGCCTTTTGGTTGGGCTGTTCACTGGGGTGGAGTGGGCGGGTGCACGGAGCCTACTCCCACGAGTTCTTACTCGTCTGGTGGGTGAGGAGGCTAAGGAACATGGTGACGGGGGAGGGTGGTTATACAGGGGCTGCAGCGGCACTCTGTGATCCTGCTGCCATTCCTGAAGCTCCATCATATGCCGGAGCATGTCAGTTTGATCATGCAGCAGCTCCAGAGTTGCATCTCACCACCACTGATCTTCCTGCCGCCACCTCTCATCTCAAGCATCTCTCTTCTCATCTCGAGCATCTCTCCTGTCGTCACGTTCGTCTCTCTTGTACTCACGTTGGTCCCTCCTGTCCTCACGGTCACTGGCATCTTTCCTGTACTTTGCTACCACGTCCTTCCACTCACTCAGATGTGCTCTTTCATTGCGGGTCACTTCCATGATTTCCGAACACATTTCTTCTCGCGTCTTTTTTTTCCGCCGCCTTATCGGAGATAGCCTTCAGGACGGAGCAGGGAGGCTTGAAAAATTTGCAGCTGCGTGAGGGAGGGAAAAAAGGGAGAGAAGTATTTAAAAAGATACATCTTAGAGAACAATGGTCATACTCTTTCATGGTGAACAACACTATTCACCTTACATACACATGTGTTTTCACTACAAGGTCGCATTTTGCATCTTAATATTGAGTGCCTGTGGCTTTGGTGTTACAGATCACAGACGCAGGTCCAGGCAGCAGAATTCAGCTTGCATGCAGCCATGGTAAGCCATTGGCTTTTGTCTTCTGCAGACTTCATCTATTCAGTGCCCTCCTTTCCCAAATAGTAAGCAAAGCCCGTTGAGTGCTGCTTCTTTCCTGTTAATGTGCAGCAGCAGAAACCACACCGTGGCTGGTATCATGGAAGATCACTGCTAAACACTCCCCTTTCCCCTCCCCCCAACCACATGGCTGGTAGCAGGAAAGATCCCTGCTAGCCAAACGCGGAAAAGCTCAGCGCCAATCGCACCACCCCCCTTCCCCCAGCTTGGCTACCTGCAGGGAAGGATTTCTTTTAAGCAACAGGCAAACACCCCAGTAGGAATGGCCATCTCTGTTCCCTTAATTAAATTCCTGAATTTCAACCAGGTTACCATGAACGATATCACTCTCCTGAGGATAACACAGCGAGATAAAGAACAGATGTTGCTTGAATGCCAGCAATCACCGGGACCATACGCAGCTAGGCTCTGTCATGCAATGATACCAGATTACTTGCTACATGCATGCGAGGTCAAGTGTCCTACCGTGGAGGACGGAATAAAGCAGCGCTGCCCAGAAACCTTCTGCAAAGGCTTTTGGAGTACCTCCAGGAGAGCTTCATGGAGATGTCCCTGGAGGATTTCCGCTCCATCCCCAGACATGTTAACAGACTTTTACAGTAACTGTACTGGCCACGAATGCATCCCAAGTCCTCAGGGCAAATTAATCATTAAAAAATGCTTGCTTTTAAACCATGTCTTATATTTACAAGGTACACTCACCAGAAGTCCCTTCCATGGCTTCATTGTCTGGGATAGTTGCTTGGGAGGGCTGGGAGGGTAATTCCGTCAGGGTGAGAAAAAGCTCCTGGCTGTTGGGGAGAACGAGTGCTGTGTGCTGTCTACAAGCTCGTCCTCCTCTTTCTCCTCATCTTCCCCATCTGCAGAATCCTCAGCCATGGCTGCAATTACCACCTCCACCTCAGAATCCACAGACAGGGGTGGGGTAGTGGTGGTGGACCCTCCTGGAATTGCATGCAGCTCAGCATAGAAGCGGCATGTTTTTGGCTCTGCCTCGGACTTTCCATTTGCTTCTTTGGTTTTCTGGTAGGCTTGTCTGAGCTCCTTAACTTTCACATGGCACTGTACTGAGTCCCTGGTGTGGCCTCTCTCCATCATGGCCTTGGAAATTTTTTCAAATGTTTTTTCATTTCGTCTTTTGGAACGGAGTTCTGTTAGCATGGAATCCTCTCCCCATATAGCGATCAGATCCAGTACCTCCCGTGCGGTCCATGCTGGAGCTCTTTTTCAATTCTCAGGAGACTGCATTGTTACCTGTGCTGATGAGCTCTGTGTGGTCACCTGTGCTGGTGAGCTCTCCACGCTGGCTAAACAGGAACTGAAATTCAAAAGTTCGCGGGCCTTTTCCTGTCTACCTGGCCAGTGCATCCGAGTTCAGATTGCTTTCCAGAGCGGTCACAATGGTGCACTCTGGGATACCGCCTGGAGGCCAATACCGTCGATTTGCGGCCACACTAACCCTAATCCAACATGGCAATACAGATTTCAGCGCTACTCTTCTCGTCGGGAAGGAGTACAGAAACTGGTTTAAAGAGCCCTTTATATAGTTATAAAGGGCCTCGTTGTGTGAATGGGTGCAGGGTTAAATAAGTTTAACACTGCTAAATTCGGTTTAAACACCTAGTGTAGACCAGGCCTAACTCAGTAACAGGATTAGCCAATGGCCTTTCTTTCAGATGCAGATCAATACAGCATACAACAGGCAAAATGTACTGATCAGCAGCTGAAGCAGAAAGCAAGATGTGTTTAGGCTCTTAGTTTATGAAACGCTGGCTTTTACCATTGCCATCTACATTTGGCAGTTTTAAGACATTGCCAAATGGTATATATCTAGGGCTAACACCTGGAAGGTACTGAGCATTGTACATATCCAGGAAACACTAATGTGCTTAATTTAAGCACACAAATATATCATTGTCTCTAATAAGACTACTCATGCACTTCAGTCAGTGCATTAGTAGACTGGGGTTAGAGTCCTTGATACCTTGCAGGATTGTGCCCGATTAGCAAGGTCAGTTTGGGTTGTAACAGTCAGCAAGAAACCAGCTACACCAAAAAGCATCTAGTTGAAAATAAAAGTGTATTAGTCATATCACTTTAATCAAGAGCACTCTGATGCAATTTAAATACTGACAATCTTGTTTGATTTGAAACCAAGTGACATGCATCCAACAAAGTGCGTATTCACCCGCGAAAGCTGATGCTCCAGTACGTCTGTTGGTCTATAAGGTGCCACAGGACTCTTTGCTGCTTTTACAGATCCAGACTAACACAGCTACCGCTCTGATACTTGACAAGTGAATTTAGGAATTTTGTTTTCTTTCTTCCATACAGTAGTTGGTTAAAGGCAGTAGTTAGCTGCCACCAAGTGGTAGATATTGAAAAATGTACAATATTTTGCTATGGTTGGTTTTTTTAATGAAAGGTACATTTGTCAATTTCCAAACAGATATTAAATGTGGCATGAGCACACATTGAACTTAGACATAGATTGCCAGCTTCGAAATTACAAACAAAAAGCTGAGTTATTATCTATGACCACCTATCTCTGTGCTCTATTAATGCTACAAGCCACAGCAGTGAATGCATGTCTGAATTACTAAGAATGCCCTCTGTAAAGCTGTAAAGCCTATCGTCTGAAAGACTTATGAAAAACCCACCCTTGGCCTAACCCACTTTGACAGTCATATGGGATTTTAAGTACTTAGGGAAAAAAATCACGAGAGTGATTACCCGCCTAAGTGCAATACTTGCTCCAAAAAACATCAACTAGAATAAGCCCTATTAGTATTATAGGACGTGACAGTGGGATTGTCAAGTTCCTAAATGCCTTTAAAAATCTGGTCCCTAGTTTCTATACTCTAATCATCAACTTGACTGCTATCAAAAGAGCTACTTGACAGAAAGAATATATCCTTAAGAGATAATGTTATGCATGGGCATTGAGGACCAGACTGCAATTTTAATTTGTAATCCTGTCTAACTGTTGAGGATTTAGTCGAGACTCTGTCTAGCAACTGTGAATAAAGCAATATTCTTCTTACATATTGCCAGTACCCAGTATAGTTAATACATGTACCTTTAATCCGGGCACATTAACCTTATAATGAGATCATCTTCTATGAACTCTAGTATTAAATCGAAGTATGCAAATTTGCCTAATGCTTACTATCTGGTGCAGACACAGACAAGTGTGCTCTATGTGTAGATCTACCTGTCTGAGAATCCATTCTCATTGCAGCCAACTTTCACATGCCAAGGTCAGGTTATACAGTATAATGGAATGATTAGATCCCTTCCATACATTAACAGACAAATATATCGCCTTATTTACCAACTCAGCTAATCGGAGTCTCTGCAGCCATTCTGGAGGAACATTATTGACAGCTCTACTAATTGGCCCTGTGCAGAAGCAGGAATGACTGGAAGCATTCACTTAGGCCAGGACTAGGAAAGGACATCCATTGATACCACTCTCATGGAAAGTGATTTTGTGACATTATTTCATCTGGAAGCAAAGCGGCCCATTGTTAGATTGCACACTTCAGTATGTAACTAGAACATCTGGATTAAGGCTCCATTCTACCTGGTATATGCCTTGTCCAATTAGGCACTCTGCAATAAAAGGAAAAGAGAAAACAGCACAGAGGAATAGATTTTGCAGCCACCTAATTGACATCTGAGCCTCCCAATAAAGAGCAAGTGACGTGGTTCTCTCGTGCTCTTTCAGGTATGCAATCACATTATCTGCCATAGCTACACAATATGCTGGATATTTAGTCTTCTTGTCTTCAGTTTTTTATGGACACTGGGTCATTATAGGCCATTGATAATGTCTTCATAAGACTCTATACTTAAGACCTTTATGTAGAAGTGGGAACTGGGGGAAATGGCATTCCCTCTAGATTGGCTGGTTAGGGTAGTCCTGTCCAGATCCGAGATTTGGACATCGCTTACAGAATCTATTGTGTACCACTGAACTGATACAGGTATTTGTGAGAGAATCTTTGTTGGCCATGATAAGTCCATGGTATAAAGGAGGGACCCTCTGGGAAGAGGGCTCTGTTGAGTTTGGCCTCATTTATTAGCTGCATAGGTGACTCTGGAAAGGACTGGGGGCTGCAGAACCTGTAGTATGCACAGAGCTTTTACTAACTTCCATTTGTGTCCTCATCTTAACATACAGAAAACTGGGTCTGGATCTTAAACGCATTGAAGAGCTTTGAGCTGGCTTTGTCATATAGCCTTGTTTTCACTGTATTGCCTACATCATGCCCACAAATGAAACCCATCTAAGAAAGAGTAGTTTTCTGCCTGTGATCAACTATTAGAATCACCAGAACCTACAGCGAGACCCAACATGCTGCGCAAAGCTCAGTGCTAGCTATCTGCACTAGTTTAGCAGCACTATAAACAATGCCAAGTAACCTGTTGTGAAAACACAACCAGATCTCCTTGAAGTCTAGATCAAAGGACATCGATCTTCTTAGATATGGGTCCTTTAACTTACGATTTCATAGAAGTTTGTTCAAGGGCTTCAGATGTATAACTGCCCTCTCGTCACTTGAGGAACAAACAGGATAGAGACCTGACTTTTGAGTCAGGAACTACTTTTATCATTCCAGTCACAAGATGGCATATAGCGTCCCTCATCTGTATCAAAAGATTAACTAAGTTTGTTATAGGTTTGAGTGCACACATTTCAATGCCAGGGGAATATCTGTACTATGCATTCTTTTAATGCTACTAAATATCTAACTATATCCAATATAGATTTCTCGTACATGGTTGGTGGCTATTTGGCTGCAGAGCACAACTCTCCACCTAACTGAGACTTCATTTTTAGTTGTTGTATAAGGTGGCATACAATCTTGATTGGGAGGAAGCAAATCTCCTGGTGACATGTCCCTTGACATGTTCAATATTGCCCTTCAGTACAGGTTCTTTGATTGTAATTATTCAAGGGCTAGCTTCATGACTTCACCTTGTAGTTAGTCTACTCTTTTTCTTCTGCTTTGTACATGGGCACATTTACTTCCATTTCTCTCAAGCAATCAGCCATCACTCTGTACATTAGCTTTCCAAAAATTCCTCCACCATGTTTTGATGTTTCCTGGGGCTCAGTAATAGCTACCATAATGTAATTAAATTTAACATCCTTGTAGGAGGGGAAATGCCAAAGAAACCCACCACAGTAGCATTTAACTTCAAAAAGAGGAACTATACAACAATAAGGAAGCTTTTTAAAATTAAAAGGAGCAGTCACAAAAGTGAATGCCTGCAAGCTGCACGAAACTATTTAAAAACCCCATAATAGAGGCTGAAACTATATATTCCAAATGTATACTCCAAAAGAAAAAAAAAAGAGTAAAGACCAAAAAAGTCGTCATGGTTAAACAGCAGAGTAAAAGAGATAGTTAGAGGTAAAAGGGCATCCTTTAAAAATTGGAAGTCAAATCCTAGTGAGGAAAATAGAAAGGAGCAAAATCTCTGAAAAGTCAAAGGTAAAAGTATAATGGGGCAGGTCAAAAAAAGAATTTGAAGAGCAACTACCAAATGACACAAAAACTAACAGCAATTTTGTTAAATTACATCAGAAGCAGGAAACTTGCCAAACAATCAGTGGGACCAGTGGACAATCGAGGTGCTAAAGGAACATTCAAAGAAGACAAGATCATTACTGAGAAGCTAAATTAATTCTTTGCATATGTCTTCACTTCAGATGATTTGAGGGAGCTCTCCATACCCAAGTCATACTTTTTCAGTGACAGATCTGAGGAACTGTCCCAGGCTAAGGTGCCAATAAAAGATGTTTTGGAACAAATTTATTAAACAGCAACAAGTCACCAGGACCTGATAGTATTCATCCAAGAGTTCTGAAGGAACACTCATAAAATTTTCAGAATTACTAACTATGGGATATGTAACTTATCACTTAAATCAGCCTCAGTACCAGATTACTGGAGGACTGCTAATATTTAAAAAGAGCTCCAGAGGTAAACCTAGCAACTAGAGGCCAGTAAGCCTAACTTCAGTACCAGGCAAATTGGTTGAGACTATAGTAAAGACCAAGAATTATCAGACACACAGAAGAATATAATGTGGGGGAGAGTAAATACAACTTTTGTAAAGGGAAATCGTGCCTCACCAATCTATTAGAATTCCTTGAGGGTGTCAACAAGCATGTGAACAAGGGTGATCCAATGGAGATAGTGTCCTTGGACTTTCAGAAGCCTTTGACAAGGTCACACACTACAGGCTCCTAGAGCAAAATCATAAGATAAGAGGGAAGGTCCTCTACCGTATCAGTAACAGATTAAACAGGGGAAAAAATATCAGTTTTCACAATGGAGAAAATTTCCTGGAAAAGAGGTCAACAGTGAAGTGGCAAAATATGCAGATGATACAAAATTACCAAAGGTAGATAAGTCCAAACCTGACTGCAAAGGATTACCAAGGCAGCTTTCCAACCTGGGTGACTGGGCACCAAAATGGCAGATGAAATTCAGCATTGATAAATGCAGAGTAATGCACACTGGAAAACATAATCCCAACTATACATATAAAATGATGGGGTCTAAATTAGCCGTTACCACTCACAATCTTGGAGTCATCGTGGATAGCTCCTTGAAAACATCTGCTGAGTGTGTGGTGGCTGCCAAAAAATCTAACAGAATGTTAGGAACCATTAGGAAAGGGATAAAAAATAAGACAGGAGACATCGAAATTCCACAATATAAATCCATGGCATGCTCATATCTTGAACACTGCTTGCAGTCCTTGTTGCCCCTTCTCAAAAAAAAATGTATTAGAATTGGAAAAAGTACGGACAAGGACAAAAAAAATGATTATAGGTATGGAACAGCTTCCATGAGGAGAGATTAAAAAGACTGAGACTGTTCATTTTAGAAAAGATACAACCGTGGGGAGATATAATAGAGGTCTATAAAATCATGAATGGTGGAGAAAGTGAATAGGTAAGTGTTATTTACCCCTTTCCATTATGCAAGAACCAGAGGTCCCGCAATGAAATTAATAGGCAGCAGGTTTAATACAGCAAAAGGAAGTACTTCTTCATAAAATGCACAGACAACCTGTGGAATTCATTGCCAGTGGACGTTGTGAGGGCCAAAATTATAACTGGGTTCAAAAAAGAATTAAATAAATTCAGGGAGGATAGGTCCATCAATGACTATTAGCCAAGATGGTCACAGGTGCAACCCCTTGCTCTAAGTGTACTTAAACTTTTGACTGCTAGAAACTGGGACTGGATGACAGGGGATAGATCACTCAGTGATTGCCTGTTCCATTTATTCCCTCTGAAGCATCTGGTACTGGCCTCTGTTGGAAGCTAGGATACATGGTTAGCTGGCCCACTGGTCTAACCCAGTGTGGAACTCAGCGTGGCTATTCCTATGGTTTGTTTAGCTGCCTGTTATGGCATTGCTAGCCATATTCCTAGCTATGAATGAAGTACTATTAATCTGAAAAAAGCTATCTGATATAAAAAATGCTATTAGGGATGTCTTTTGAAAACTTAGCCTTGATCTTTTCATACTTTGACATTTCATGGAAGGAAGTTTGTTCAAGCAAGACTCATTGATGCAAAGGAGGATGATGCTATAAAGGCATAGAGGATATGTTTACACACACACAGCCTGTGGCAGTGAGCCTCGCAGCCTGGATCAACCCAACTCAGGCTTGCAGGCCCCATGTTAGCACTCTAAAAAAAGCTGCATAGACAGTGCTTTGAAGCTGTGACTCAGGCTTTCACGAAAGCATGTAATCAGCTACTATACTAGAGGAGAACTTATGTAGGGTTTTCTGAATGCTTATGGCTTTGAAATTTTTCAGTGCTGCCTTTAACCAGTACCTACATCTACCTGCTAAGGAAATTAAGCACATAGCCTAACTGTGAGGCCTGCAGTTGTAGTGTAGATCCTGTACCTGTCCATACAAGTAGTCATAAAACAATTAGGTTTTAATACACTGAGACTAATTATGCAACCTATGACAAACGTTTGCTTATTTGGGGGGATTTTTTCCATCACTTTGCATGATGAATGCAGTCTTCAAAGTGCAGCTGGTCTCCACAAGCAACAGCATGTCATTTCCAAGGTATCAACTCCATTGTCCAATTTAAGGGATATCTAAAACTTTAGTCTGACAGCATTTAAGGGTTACTGCTGACCCCTCAATGTGTATTAATTTGCAGATGCACTGCTAAACTGAACCAAGACTGAAGGGAGGTGGTTGTATTTTTCCCCAAACCTCGTTAAAAGTGCCATGGAATGAAATTACACACTGCTAACATTTAAATTAAAATGAATTTAGTCAACTAGCATAAGATTGTCTTACTCCACCAGATGGTGCTCACATTTCAAAATGTTTTGCTGCTGGAGGAATTGATTTAAGAACCAGTGACACCATCATCTGCAACTGTACACAGACCAGATTGTGAGGCAAATTTTGTGCTGACTTACAATTGGGTGCATATACCCCAATGTCACCCAATTTCACTCTCTTAGTAAGGCTAATGATGATTTGTTTTATACACCAAAACCTAAATGCTGCAAGACAAGCCAGCATGAAAATCGTAGTGCATGAACTGGGTCAACACATAGAATCACAGGACTCGAAGGGACCTCTAGAGGTCTTCTATTCCAGACCCCTGCACTCAAGGAAGGACTAAGTATTATGTAGACCAGGGGTCGGCAACCTCTGTCACGCGGCTCGCCAAGGTAAGCACCCTGGTGGGCCGGGCCAGTTTGTTTACCTGCCGTGTCGGCAGGTTCAGCTGATCGCGGCTCCCACTGGCAGCGGTTTGCCATCCCAGGCCAATGGGGGTGGCAGGAAGCGGTGCGGGCCATGGTCAGTGAGAGCCATGATCAGCCAAATCTGCAGATGCGGCAGGTAAACAAACTGGCCCAGCCCGCCAGGGTGCTTACCCTGGTGAGCCGCGTGCCAGAGGTTGCTGACCCCTGATGTAGACCATACCTGACAGGTGTTTGTCTAACCTGTTCTTAAAAATCTCCAATGATGGAGATTTCACATCCTCCCTAGGCAATTTATTCCAGTGCTTAACCACCCTGGCAGTTAGGAAGTATTTCTAATATCCAGCCTAAACCTCCCTTGCTGCAATTTAAGCCCGTTGCTTTTTATCCTATCCTCAGAGGTTAAGGAGAACAATTTTTCTTCCTCCTCTGTGTAACAACCTTCTATTAAACTGTTATTTCCCCTCTCAGTCATCTCTTCTCCAGACTAAACAAACCCAATTTTTTTCAATCTTCCCTCATAGGTAAAGCTACGATTTAATCACAGGTATTTTTAGTAAAAGTTATGGACAGGTCACGGGCAGTAAACAAAAAGTGATGGCCAGTGACCTATTAATTTTACTAAAAATAACCCTAACTAAATCTTAGGTGCTGGGGGAGAGGGAGCACTCCAGCAGATGCTTGTGTTCTTGGGCGGGGGGTGCTCCGGTGGTCGCCACTGCTCTGAGGGAGGTGGCCCATGGTCCCGCCACCACTGCTGCTCCTGGAAGGGAGGCAGCCCAGGGCCCCACCACCACCGTTATCACTCCTCCAGGCAGGGTGCAGCTCAGGGCCCTGCCATCACCGCTCCCTCAGGTGGCGGGCAGCCCGAGGCCCCATCGCTGTTCCCAGACTGCTGCTCTGGGGCAGCACCTGGGACCAGCTGCCTGAGGCCACCCAAGCAGCGGCCCATACAGCTGGCCCCCGGTCCACACCAGCTGCTTGAGTGGCCCTGGGGTCAGCCGCACCAGCCACTGCAGCTGCAAAAGTATTCTAAGATGTATTTCATCAGGCCCTGGTGACTTGAAGACATCTAACTTATCTAAGTAATTTTTAAGTTATTCTTTCCCTATTTTAGCCTCTGATCCTACCTCATTTTCACTGGCATTCACTACGTTAAACATTCAATCACTGCTAACCTTTTTGGTGAAAACTGAAACAAGAAAGTCATTGAACACTTCCGCTACTTCCACATTTTCTGCTATTGTTCCCCTCCCGCCTCCCAACTGAGTAATGGGCCAACCCTGTCCTTGGTTTTCCTCTTGCTTCTAATGTATTTGTAGACTGTTTTCTTGTTACCCCTTATGTCTCTAGCTAGTTTAATCTCATTCTGTGCGTTGGCCTTTCTAATTTTGTGCCTACATACATGTGTTATTTGTTTGTATTCATCCTTTGTAATCTGACCTACTTTCCACTTTTAGTAGGACACTCTTTTGAGTTTCAGATCAATGAAGATCTCCTGGTTAAACCAGAATGGTCTTTGCCATACTTCCTACCTTTCCTACACAGTGAGAGAGTTTGCTCTTGTGCCCTTAAATAATGTCTCTTTGAAAAACTGCCAACTCTCTCCAACATTTTTTCCCATTAGACTTGCTTCCCATGGGATCTTACCTACCAATTGCCTGAGTTTGCTAAAGTCTGCCTTCTTCAATTCCACTATCTTTATTGTGCTGTTTTTCCTCCTACATTTCAAGATCACTTTCACCCAAGTTACCTTCCACTTACAAATTCTCAACCAATTCTTCCCTATTTGTCAAAATCAAATCTAGAACAACCTCCCCCCAGTAGCTTTCTCCACTTTCTGAAATAAAAAAATTGCCTCCAATACATTCCAAGAACTTGTTGGATAATCTGTGCCCTGCTGTTTTATTTTCTCAACAGATGTCTGGGTAGTTGAAGTCCCCAATCACCACCAAGTCCTGTGCTTTGGATGGTTTTGTTGGTGGTTTAAAAAAGGCCTCATCCACCTCATCAACCTTGTTTTTACCTCTTTTATCCTTACCCAGAGACTTTCAACAAGTCTGTCTCCAATTTCCATCTCAACATCAGTCCAAGTATATACATTTTTTACATATAAGGCAACGCCTCCTCCCTTTTTTCCCTGCCAGTCCTTCCTGAGCAAGCTGGACCCTTCTTTGCCAATATTTCAGTCATGAGTATTATCCCACCAAGTCTCTGTGATGCCAGCTATGTCATAGTTGTGTTTATTAACTAGCATTTCTAGTTCTTCCTGCTTATTCCTCATACTTCTCGCATTAGTATACAGACATCTAAGACAGTGATTTGATTTTCCCCTGTGTTCTCTCTGGACTCTCCCTACCACAGGGCATCCTAGCATAGCATACAAAAGGGCTGAAGCACAGGTTTGTACCAAAGGTTACAGGAAGCGCACACAAACACAAGTGTGGGTGTCCTATAAGCCAACATCCATCCACAGCATCAAGAGACCACTAGTTTCAAATTGACAGTGCTGATTCAAGTTGGAGCAACAAGCAACCTTGCAGTATTTCAAGTTGGCTCAACATGTCATCCTGGCTTGAGATAGCATCATTTAATTTACACTTGACATATCTGACAGTAACTAAGTTATCCTGATTCTGCAATCTGTATAGTATAGAGTATTGCCTGAATATGGTCTTTAAGTATTGTTCTACTCTGAAAAGTGACAGCAAAAATAGCATGTTACTTATTAGATCTATGCCTTGTCTATTCGTTTCTCCGTCATTTCAGTGACACAATAAGTTTTAATAGTGAATTCAATAAACAAGAAGAGCCAAATGGAATTCTAAAATTCCATCTGTTCCAGTTTTTCCACCTCCATTGAAGGCAGAAAGTTTGCAAATATGTAACTGGCGGCCTACTTTGGCCAAATTAACTGTATTATAGGTGACACATGAGAAGGGAAGAATTGAGTTTGACTCTACGCCCAGAATTTGTTTGAAGGGTCTGCAGTTATGGAAAAAATTACTTTTAAACTGAGCATGTGTGGGATGCAACTTCTAAAAATATAATCATAATCCCACAATGCTTTTTTTTTAAGTCACTTCTAGCACTTCTCTGCCAACTGCAAGGAACAATTCTCACATTGCAGTCTTACAATATACCTTGCTATACATTGAACAGTTTGAGCTTTCAAAATAAATTCTATTTGGATTAGTCTGTATTTGACAGTATGTAACAGAGTTACTTTGTAATATTGCAAACGTGTTTCAAGAGATTGGGTTAATGTGTTTGTTTTGTCAAGAATCACCACAATACATAGCTAATGTTTCACTTTTAGAATGTTTCAGTAAAGACCTTTAAAAGAAAAGAAGATAGCTGATTACAAAACGTTTTGCAGAAATATGCCAGAAAGCCATCACCCAGGGACCTTGCCGAAATTCATATTTTTCATAGCCTGTTCCATCTCTTGTGTTGTGATAGCTTTGTTCATAACAACACTTGTTCTGAAGTTAGGGTACATTAAAAGATAGGCCATCAATGAAATGGTTAAAATTATTAGAGTCAAATTGATTGTCTGATTTATATAAAGCTTGACAGAATTGCTTAAATTTGATATTATTTATATCTATTGGTTCAAGGATGGAAGAAATGTTGTTGGCTAGTTCCATCTTAAGTGTTCTAGCAAATAGTTTACCTGCTTTATCTCCCCATTCATAATATCTTTGTTTGATCCTACTGAATGCAAATTTGACTTGACTTGATAAGCATTCATTACATTTATATTCCGAGTTGATTAGAGAATATAAGCTGTTTTCACTATTTGGATCATCTTCTGTGTTCTCAGCAACTCATCTATTCCCTTGTCTCGTGAGTCTAGCAACTTGAGTCTCTCTGTTCTTCAGGGAGGCATACTTTATGCATTCGCCCCTTAGAGTAGCTTTCAGAACTTCCCATAAGATGGCATCTGAAATAACTCAGTGTTTACTTTTCTGTATAAAGATGACTGAATCAACAGTGGAACAAAAACTTTCAATCCTTTAATAGCTGAGGGTTCAGCTTCCGCCTAGAATATTTTAATTATGTGTAACCAGCATCTATAGTAAGTATAATTAACTTTTTTGAGTTGAACCAGCCTTCATGAAGAAGGTAAAGAATCACAGATTCATAGACTATTAGGGTTAGAAGAGACCTCAGAAGGGCGTCTAGTCCAATCCCCTGCTCAAAGCAGGACAACACCAACTAAATCATCCCACCCTGGGCTTTGTCAAGCCAGGCCTTAAAAATCTCAAAGGATGAAGATTCCACCACCTCCTAGATAACCCATTCCAGTGCTCTACCACCCTCCTAATGAAACAATGTTTCCTAATATCCAACCTAGACCTCACCCACTGCAACTTGAGACCATTGCTTCTTGTTTTGTCATCTGCCACCACTGAGAACAGCCTAACTCCATCCTCTTTGGAACCTCACTTCAGGTAGTTGAAGGCTGCTATCAAATCCCCCCTCACTCTTCTCTTCTGCAGACTAAATAACCCTAGTTCCCTCAGCTTCTACTTGTAAGTAATGTGCCTCAGCCCCCTAATAATTTTCGTTGCCCTCCGCTGGACTCTCTCCAATTTGTCCACATCCCTTCTGTAGTGCAGGGACCAAAACTGGATGCAATACTCCAGGTGTGGCCTCACCAGTGTCAAATAGAGGGGAATAATCACTTCCCTCGATCTGCTGGCAATGCTTCTACTAATACAGCCCAATATGCCGTTGACCTTCTTGGCAACAAGGGCACACTGCTGATTCATATCCAGCTTCTCATCCACTATAATCCCCAGGTCCTTTTCTGCAGAACTGCTGCTTAGCCAGTCGGTCCCCAGCCTGTAGCAGTGCATGGGATTCTTCCTTCCTAAGTGCAGGACTCTGCACTTGTCCTTGTTGAACCTCATCAGATTTCTTTTGGCCCAATCCTCCAATTTGTCAAGGTCACTCTGGACCCCCTATCCCTAATTTGTCTGGGTCACTCTGGACCTACCCTACTTCCTTCAGGATCTTCCTTCAGGATCAGACCAAGATTGTATACACTGAAAAGTTACACTTTTAGAATTAAGATGGATGTCTCTGCTCTTTGAATTCAATGATGAATAATATTTGCAAATAGAATCAAAAAGATGTGGGTAGGTGCATCTATTTATCCTAGATGAGTTTCCTGCAATAAAGCTACTTGGCACTTTTTTGATCCGAAGTGTCTCAGGATTTTAATTCTTTTGGAAGGTTGATTAAATCCCCTCACACCCCAGGAGCACACTCTAAAAAATTCATGGCAAAATTTTAAAAGATATAACCTTAAGTTACATATTTCCCCATTGATATTATAAAACCACGTCTCCAGGATATGATCTGGATTTTTACATATTAGATACTGGTTAGTTTTAAAAGAATTTATGCCTTCAGTTGAGCCTCTAAGGGTGTCAGCTATACAAAAATATCTGTAGTTAACATCATCTGTCTTCTAAAGTATATTTGTCAGAGCAAACAAAAAAAAATGATTAACAGACTTAAAACACGCCAATGCAGTCATGTTTAGGTTCCTGATGGCTTCAGTTTTATCAGCTCCTCCCATCACTATATTTATCCAGTAATAGTCTAAAAATCTCTAATTACAAATATATTTTAAGTCAAATATTTCCCTGTAAATATCACTGAGTAGTCTATAATATTTTCTGGAGCCCCATCCACCAGCTCTCATTCGGGGCTCCAGATTTCAGCTGTGGGGTGGGGCATGCTGGGACTCCTGTGGCTTTGAAAATATTTACTGGCACTCCACTCCAGTGAGCTCCAGCTGAATTTAAGCCCTGATAATATGTATAATATATTCATATCTACAGAAGATTTTATGTATACATACACATATGCATAGGCATATGCATATATACAGACTTATCACTTGCAAATTTACAATTGTTTTGATAAATCAAATATAAATTTGTACAAAATCTTAATATGAAAAATACAATATAAAAATCATATTCATAGTATGTCATATGCCCTAGACAAGCTGAATAACTAGTGCTATTCAAGGTTTAGGTTATAGTCTACTTTATATATCAGGAGTATGGACTGTTCCAAGGGACTTGTGGTTACCCTAACACAATCCATCAGAGGCAGAGCTAGTGACAAGATTCTGTCTAGCAATGCAAGGTGGGATGATTAGTGCAGTTAATACTTTAGTCAGTAGATGGTGCTATAAACCCCATTTTTGTGTTCAACTATTATTCTGTGCATTGCAGTTCTATTCAATTGTTATTGCTCTGTTCCAAAGAAGATCAACAGAAGAGTTCAGCCTAACTGGTTATTTGCTTGGAGTTGAAAAACTGCATAAGTGAACACTACAGAATCGATAAGGATATATAGGAAAACAAATTGATTTTTAAACTTGTTGAGGTATGCTTTTATGATAAAAAAATCATTCTATTTTGGGCTAAATCTGATCTCAGTCTTTCAAGAGTCTTCCAAGCTTCAGAGGGAGGTTTTCAAAATCTTGTGGAGGCTGCTAAATCCATTAGTGAAAGGTGGATGGGTACTTAATGCTGTACCTACATTGATTCTCCTAGGGATTTCCTTTATGTTCATCTCAGTTAAGAGGTTAGGAAAAAGAGAAATTTTGTGGCCTTTATACATAAGGGTTTCAGCTTTTCTGGCAGCATTCATTAACATTACTTTATCATTGAACTTCAGCAGCCTGAATACAATGGGTCTGGGTTTGCCAGACTCCTCTCTTCTAGTACGAAGCATGCCATGAGCCTTTCACTATCTAATGGGGGTAGCTGGAGTACAATTTAAATATATCAGGGAGCAGCTTCTGAACAAAGCAGAACACTTTCAAAAGACGAACCTGGGAGCTTAAATTAATAACTCTGTTAGACACTGAAAATCACAGAATGAACAGAGTATCAGGGGGTAGCCGTGTTAGTCTGGATCTGCAAAAGCAGCGAAGAATCCTGTGGCACCTTATAGACTAACAGACATTTTGGAGCATGAGCTTTCGTGGGTGAATGCATCTGACAAAGTGGGTATTCACCCACGAAAGCTCATGCTCCAAAACGTCTGTTAGTCTATAAGGTGCCACAGGATTCTTTGCTGCTTTTACAGAATGAACACAGACACTAGATTCATAGCTTATTACAACAATCTATAACTCACTAACCACTCTTTGTCCTAAAACTGAAGAGGTGTTAACAGGCCACTCTTCTTTGAATGGTCTCTTTGAACGGTGTTTCTCCATGACTGACAGGTCTGCAGGGGTGCTGGAACAATTTTTATAGTGGGGGTGTTGAGAGCCATTGACCCAAATTGTAAACCCTGTATATGATGGAAACCACTTCAAGCCAGAGTGTGTGACAGCACACACACACACCCCGCATCTGTAGTTCCAGCACCTATATTGGTCTGTAGACCAGCGGCAAGTCCCTGAGAGCTCCCCAACAATTTAGGAAGACAGCAAGTCGGCCCCTGGTATCAAAAAGATTGAGAAATACTGTTTTAATGTATGTGTTAACTACTTTTGCTAAACAATTCGTCCCACCTTGCATTTAGCTGCGATACTTGGAATACCCTTCCTAGATATGAAGAAGAGCTCTGTGTTAGTTAAAAGCTTGTCTCTCTCACCAACAGAAGTTTGTCCAATAAAAGATATTACCTCACCCTTCTTATCTCTCTAATATCACTGCAAATCCTGTTATTTAAGAATAAAAACTAAGCCACACAACAGCCCTGCAGAAGCCTCCAGCTGGCATGATATTCCAGCCAGGGACTGAATCTCAATTAGACAAAAAAAGAAGAGAATGACCTGGAGTCATTCCCATTTTTGTCCAGGCGCCCCCAACCGACCTCACCAAGGCCAGCCAGGAGCACCCATGTCTGCCCAGGCGCCCCGACCAACCTAACCAAGGTCGGCCAGGAGCACCCATGGGACAATGACAAAGGTTAGTAGCTGTATTGCACTGTCTGCCATCCACAAGGCAAGGCAAGGCAATGCAGCTGTGCAGCACTGCAGTACCACATCTGCCATCAGCACACAGGAGACATACAGTGACAGTGAGCTGAGCGGGCTCCATGTTTGCCGTGGTATGTCATCTGCACAGGTAACCCAGGAAAAAAGGTGAGAAATGATTTTTTGCCCTTGTTTTCACAGAGGGAAGGATGGAGAAGGACCTGACGACATGTACCCAGAACCACCCGCAACAATATTTTTGCTCCATCAGGCATTGGGAGCTCAACCCAGAATTCTAATGGGCGGCGGAGACTGCGGGAACTGTAGGATAGCTACCACAGTGCAACGCTCCAAAAGTTGACACTAGCCTTGGTACTGTGGACTCACACCGCCAACTTAATGCGCTTATTGGGGACACACACAATCGACTGTATCAGATCGATTTCTAAAAAATTGACATATTAAATCAACCTAATTTCATAGTGTAGACATACCCACACTCCAAGTGACGTAGTTATAGCAATATAAGTCTGTGGTGTAGACCAGGCCTAGGTCTACAGAAGATATGAACAAGGCAAAGATTAGATATAGATAGGCCAATCAGACACTCCCAGTGGCTTCGTCAAACTCTGAAGTCTTTTCATTAACCTAAGGGAAAGGAAGGCTGTTTCTCAAACTTAATATGAATGAATTAATGTGGGTCAAATTTTGCCACCCTTACTCAGTGGTAAATACATAAGGAATAAGTTACCATTCATTGACATCAACTTGACAAGAGTACACTGCCAGGTTCTCTTTACAATTGTTTCTGAAGCACTCTTGTCCATCCCCAACAACCTCAGAGAACTGAAATTCTCTTCAGCAATGTAACAGAGAGAAACAAAAAAAAAACCATATTTGGAGAAATAAAACCTTTACGTTTTGCAGCTCCTAAGGATTGCAGCATTGGAGTTGGGGAAAGGAACAAAAGCTGGTTTTGGGGTCTTGGATACAAACAGGTCAAGAACTCTTGCCTGAGCAGAATTGGCAATTAAAACCAATGTGTGGGGGAGAAGGTTATTGCCCCAACTCACTCCAAAGAAACTATCATCTCCTGCCTCTGGTTTCATCAGAAGACACTAACCAATTTCCACAAGAAATCCTCCCAGTCTGAACCGTCACTTCAGACTCTTTCCCCCAGATGACAGTATACGAACCCTTTCGCTTCCTGAAATCTACTTCCCTCATATCAAACCAGGAAAAACTCAGCCACATGATCCACTTAAGTCTTTTGCCAGCATATGCCCTGCTTTTCAGGGTGCACTAGTCAACACTGCAAGCATATTAGTCATCTTTTGTCCATTTAAGAATTTTTCTTTAACTTAGGGTGAGATCTAAGATCTACCTTGCTAATTTAGCAGAAGCCAGAGTTCCCCCTGTGACACAGAGTCCCGCTGGTGGTTCACTACTCTGTGTCAGCAACTCTTGCCAGGCCTGACAAATTCACTATGTCTAACACATTGCTGTCATGCTGTTTGTCCAAAACGTATCTTGGAAGGTCTCAAATGGAAGCAGTGACAAACTGGTCCCTAATATCATCGTGAATGGATGCATTATTGCTATATGGGGGGAGGGATAGCTCAGGGGTTTGAGCATTGGCCTACTAAACCCAGGGTTGTGAGTTCAATCCCTGAGGGGGCCATTAAGGGAACTGGGGTAAAAATCTGGGGATTGGTCCTGCTTGGAGCAGGGGGTTGGACTAGATGACCTCCTGAGGTCCCTTCCAACCCTAATAGTCTATGATTCTATGATTCTATATAAGGAATTATATTGCTGATAATATGCTTTAAAGTCTGTAACCAAGTATGGAAAGAAACAAGTTTTCCCTCCAACAGGAGGGAAGGTAATTATCTCCCTGCCTCTAATGTAAATTAAGTACTGGGAAAGCAACACAAAGCAAGTTGAGTGTTCAGTAACAGGGCCTGGATGCTCCAAAGGAAAGCTCTTCAAGAGGGCTTAGGAACTACAGTGCACCAAGTGTTACCTGGAAGGCAAAGTAAGGGCTGGCAGAGTTCTGAGATATTTGTCTGGGATGGCTCACAGACTAGGGTGACAGAGTTATCCCCCAGTTTAGCACCACCAAATCTCTCTCGCATGGAGGCAGATTGGTTACACAGTGACTTATGGTTTGGGTACCCCGGAAAAGTGTCAAACCTCCCTTAACTACTTTAGTATAGGTTCAGGTTATTTTGAGTGTGGTATATATAGCCACAGCATTCTCCAACATTCAACTCTAGTCTCATCTCTTCTATTAAGTAGTCATCTTCTTTAACAATGCCGCCCACTACACTACATGTACATTAAGAAACTATTTCACTTATGGCTGTTTCCTACTAATAATTGTTACAGTACTGTTTAAGGCCCATCTACACCATATGCTGCAAACAAAAATTGTTCCATAGCAAGGTGACACTACCCCAGGTACTAAAAGAAGCCTTATATGTTGTGTACCTTAAGTATAAGCTCAAATAAGGAATCTGCTATCCGTAATAGTACTTCATCTTCAAACATATGCAGAAAGGGAACAGTTTTGTAAATGCTTCCAGTATAGAACAGCCCACACAAACATACAGTGTTATGGTCAACAAGGGCTGATTTAGTATTTCAGTGGCTGAAGTATGTTATGCATGTAAGCAAGATTCTCCATCATTAATTAAAAGTTTTATGTCTTCCTGCACTTTTCCAGTTTTAAGAGATGTACCCAGAGATCTTACCATTGTTGTGATGTTTTGGCATGCTAGAATATACGACAGATTGGAATTGGGGGCTGTCTAGGTAAGGGGGGTCAAGTGTCTCAATACAGGCAAACCAAGGCTCAGTGGAAACCAAAGGAAGATCAATTCAGAAAATTTACTATGGCATCTCAAAATTGTTGCAGTCGGCTTAAATCCGACACTAAATGCTTTAAGTAACAAGACCGTGCAATAGGCAGCCGCTTTTTTTAGGTGAATTAATAGGAAGAAAATGTGGCTTCTGTTTTCTCAAGAGGTCATCTAGTCCAGCCCACTGCATTAGAGGCAGAACCGTGTATACCTTGACCATCCCTGACAGGTGTTTATCTAACCTGTTCTTAAAGACCTCCCATGACAGGGATTCCAAATCCACAACTTCCCTTGGAAGCCTATTCTAGAACTTAACTACCCTTATAGTTAGAAGCTGCTCCCAGTATCTAGCCTAAATCTCCTTTGATGCACATTAAGCCCATTACTGCTTTTCCTACCTTCAGTGAACATGGAGAACTAATCACAGTCCTTTTTATAGCAGCCCTTAACATATTTGAAGACTTAGAATCATAGAATCATCGAATATTAGGGTTGGAAGAGACCTCAGGAGGTCATCTAGTCCAATCTCCTGCTCAAAGCAGAACTAACACCAACTAAATCATCCCAGCAAAGGCTTTGTCAACTTATCAGGTTTCCCTTCAGTTTTCCCTTCTCAGGACTAAACATGCGCACGTCTTTTAACCCTTCCTCATAGGTCAGATTTTCTAAATCTTTTATCATTTTTGTTGGTTCTTGTCTGGACTGTCTCCAGTTCATCCACATCTTTCATAAACTGAGGCACCCAAAACTGGACACAATACTTCAGCTGAGGCCTCACTGGTCTGAGCAGAGGAGTAGAATTACCTCCTGAGTCTTAGCGCACGTCCAGACTAACCCGCGGCATCGGCGGGTTAAAATCGATTGCTCGGGGATCGATATATCGCGTCTAGTCTGGACGCGATGTATCGATCCCCGAGCGCGCTTACATCGATTCCGGAACTCCATCAACCCGAACGGAGTTCCGGAATCGACACGGAGAGCCGAGGACATCGATACCGCGCCGTCCAGACGGGTGAGTACCTCGATTTTAGAAATTCGACTTCAGCTACGTTATTCCCGTAGCTGACGTTGCGTATCTAAAATCGATTTTAATACCTAGTCTGGACGTGGCTTTACACACAACACTCCTGTAAATACACCTCATAATGATATTAGCCTTTTTCACAACCACATCACATTGCCAACTCATTCAGTCTGCGATTCCCCAGAACCCTTTCAGTAGTACTACCACCTAGCCAGTTATAGCCCAACTACAAAATATGTAGCCACTTGCCACAAAGTCAGATATAGACAAAGCCAAATTATTAGTTACTCAGGAGCTCTACAGAGCTATATTCAGACCATTAATTTGGGGTCTGGCTCTAGAATTCAACTCTGAAAGAACCAGGCCAACCTTGTGAAAAATCAGGATTTAAGTGGTTCCATTCACTAGGCAGGGTCAGAATGTGGCATTGCAGGGGTCTTCTTCTCTACTACCACCTGTTGACCACTTGGGTCCTGCCCTGGACTGGCTACATTTTTTGTAGTCCAGCCTTCCAACCACGTCACCTTTTGAGTTCAGTCCCCTTCCACATAATAAAAGTCCAACTAAACAGCCAAACAAAAATGTTCTTCTGTCCCTTATGAAAACTGCATCCAATCAATCCCCAGATTTCAGAGAATGTTCTAGACATCAGTGGGCAGATCCTTACTGATTTTCTTAGTGGGCATTCACCCATGAAAGCTCATGCTCCAATACATCTGTTAGTCTGTAAGGTGCCACAGGACTCTTTGCTGCTATTTTTCACTAAAATTACTATTTGATCACTCAGGATAGAGAAGTGGTCCACTGACTTCAGGTTTAGGGTGAATGTTTTGGGGTAAGGGTTAGTGGGCCCCTCACGCCTCTGGCCAGCCCCCTCCCCCACAAACAATCAGTACCCTCTGGATTTTGGTAAGAATGGGAAGAGTCTGATTTCCCCTAAAAATCAGGCACTTCTGGTTTTAACCAAAGTCAATAGTGTTCATATAGTAGGAGTCAAGGAGAGGGCAGCAAAAGCCCAGCTGCGTGTACAGCTCAGCTGGCATAAGCCACAAAGTGTACAACCCTTAAGTTAAGTTTCTTGAGTCTTTGTCACATTGTGTCTCACGTTTAGCCCTTGGCTGGTTAAGTGAGTTACTGCTGGACAGAACACAAATACAGTCATGCATTCCAGAAGCGAGATTTTTAGAGCCTCTTTTAATGACATTTGCTGTATTCTTCCTTGAAGCCTCAATCCATCCCCTTCCCTTCAACCATGCTAGTCATAGCAGATCCTATTTCTTAGCTTCCTAATGTTACCATAGCAATAGGAGGAACTGCTGAGAGACAGAATGAGGCAAGATCCAGGATGCTCATTCTGATGTGGCAGAACTACAAAGACTGCAGTAACATCTCAGTTGGGCTATATTTAATGCATTCCTGATTTTGGATTCGTTATCTGCACCCCAGGCAGAGAAACAAAGGGTATGGCATATGACCATAATGCCAGAGCCATTGTCTTAGCCATCAAACAGGAAAGCATATGCCTGCAGCAACAGTATATGTTTTATCTCTAACACCCAATTAAATACAGCTCCCACTAACTTCAGTAGGAGTGGTGGGTGCTCAGCTTTTTCTAAAAATCAGCTACTGGAGTTCAAGTAATTTTAGTACTATCCACCTTTAGAATGGTACTCCTGGCACCAGGAGTAATTTAAACATTCTGTAAAATTTGTAAAAGACTTGAAAAACTTGTACTTGATTGTTCTAGGAGGTTTTAGCAACCCATCTTGCTACTTGTGACTTACAGATGAATGGATAATGTTATATGACTCTTAGCTACAGAGGCAGCTTGTTTTAGCCTCAGTATGATGCTTTAAGGACTTGTATCGGATGCTTATATCCTCCAGTCTCTCAGTTCCTCTGACTGCTATGGCAATACTTTATGAAGTTGAAAAAATAGGGTATCGTATTTGTGTAGCAAGTCAACTTGGATATAAAATCCACAATGAGAGTAGAAGGGAATGGAAGGGGAGATGAGAAGCAGGAAGTGAGATCCGGAGGAAGAACACAACATTAAATCAGTCCCAGTAACAGACTCTAGTGAAAAACTGTCCTGCTTAACTCATATATTTGCTCAGTTTTATCCAGGATGAACTCACTGCTCAACTCCCCCAAGGGCCAAGTGTGGCACACAGTGTGACAGACTCAAAACAAGAATAACTACCTATATAATAAACTCATGCTGTGATTAAGTTTAGCTTCCACAGGAAAGTTGATAATGTCTCAGTAAAAAGAACAGGAGTACTTGTGGCACCTTAGAGACTAACAAATTGATTTCAGCATAAGCTTTCATGGGCTACAGCTTCCTCGGATGCACAGAATGGAACATATAGTAAGGAGACATCTATACGCATACAGAGAACATGAAAAGGTGGGAGTTGCCCCACCAAATCTAAGAGGCTAATTAATTAAGATGAGCAATTATCAGCAGCAGAAAAAAACACTTTTGTAGTGATAATCAAGATAGCCCATTTCAGACAGTTTGACAAGAAGGTGTGAGGATACTTAACATGGGGAAATAGATTCCCAGTCTCTATTCAAGCCAAAATAGATGGTATCTAGTCTGCAGTTTCTCATTGGAGTCTGTTTTTGAAGCTTTCCTGTTGCAAAATTGCCACCTTTAAGTCTGTTACTGAGTGACTAGAGAGGCTGAAGTCTTCTCCTACTGGTTTTTGAATGTTATGATTCCTGATGTCAGATTTGTGTCCATTTATTCTTTTGCATAGAGACTGTCCGGTATGGTCAATGTACATGGCATGATTCTATGGCAGAGGGGCACTGCTGGCACATGATGGCATATATCAAATTGGTAGATGTGCAGGTGAATGAGCCCCTGATGGCGTGGCTGATGTGATTAGGTCCTATGATGATGTCACTTGACTAGATATGTGGACAGAGTTGGCAATGGGCTTTGTTGCAAGGATAGGTTCCTAGGTTAGTGTTTTTGTCCTGTGGTGTGTGGTTGCTGGTGAGTATTTGCTTCATGTTGGCGGACTGTCTGTAAGCGAGGACAGGTCTGTCTCCCAAGATCTGTGAGAGTGAGGGATCATCTTTCAGGATAGGTTGTAGATCTCTGATGATGCACTGGAGAGGTTTTAGTTGGGGGCTGTAGGTGACGGCTAGTGGCATTCTGTTATTTTCTTTGTTGGGCCTGTCCTGTAGTTGGTGACTTCCGGGTACTCTTCTGGCTCTGTCAATCTGTTTTTTCATTTCAGCAGGTGGGTGTTGTAGTTTTAAGAATGCTTGATAGAGATCTTGTAGGTGCTTGTCTCTGTCTGAGGGATTGGAGCAAATGCGGTTGTATCTTAGAGCTTGGCTGTAGACAGTGGATCCTGTGGTGTGTCCTGGATGGAAGCTGGAGGCATGAAGGTAAGTATAGTGGTCAGTAGATTTATGGTATTTATGGGTGGTATTTATGTGACCATCACTTATTAGCACAGCAGTGTCCAGGAAATGGACTGCTAGCGTGGATTGGTGTAGGCTGAGGTTGATGGTGGGATGGAAATTGTTGAAATCATGGTGGAATTCCGCAAGGGCTTCTTTTCCATGGGTCCAGATGATGAAGATGTCATCTGTGTAGCGCAAGTACAGTAGGGACATTAGGGGATGAGAGCTAGGAAGCGTTGTTCTAAGTCAGCCGTAAAAATGTTGGCATATTGCGGGGCAATGTGGGTACCCATAGCAATGCCGTTGACTTGAAGGTATATATTGTCCCAAAATGTGAAATAGTTGTGGGTGAGGACAAAGTCACAAAGTTCAGCCACCAGGTTTGCCGAGACATTATCGGGATACTGTTCCTAATAGCTTGCAGTCCATCTTTGTGTGGAATGTTAGTGTAGAGGGCTTCTACAGCCATAGCAGCCAGGATGTGTTTTCTGGAAGATCATCGATGGAAGTTTCCTCAGGAAGTCAGTGGTGTCTTGAAGATAGCTGGGAGTGCTAGTAGCGTAGCATGAGGAGACTCCCACCTTTTCATGTTCTCTGTGTGTATATATATATATATATATATATATATATATATATATATCCTTGCTATATGTTCCAGTCTATGCATCCGATGAAGTGGGCTGTAGCCCACGAAAGCCTATGCTCAAATACATTTTTTAGTCTCTAAGGTGCCACAAGTACACCTGTTCTTTTTGCGGATACAGACTAACACGGCTGCTACTCTGAAATGTCTCAGTAGAAAGCTATATGGACTTGAAGAGTATCACCACACCCCAACATTTTAAGTGCCCCACCACTCAAAAGGCTTGTAAACTCTCTAGCTTCCCTAAGATTGGAAGCCACATTTTCAGTGCCATTTCAGTTTTTATTTCAGAAGGAACTTCTTTGGTACTCCAGACCAAAGCATTTTGTGCCTATCACACTGGTCTTGATAGGTTGTCCATCTCCTGTTGAACACACAAGAGCAGTACATACACCATGAGTCAGTGGGTAAATGGAAGCTTAGAAGCACTGAGTGAGTAAACCATTGTGAAGACTCTTTCAAGGAGTTTATAAACTCACATACCTAAAAGAGGCTATTGCCTAGTAGCATAGACAGAGACAACTTATAATACAAGAAAAAATATAAAGCAACTGAAAAGTGTACAAACTACAAAGCTGACCTCAGTTTAAAGTACTGAAGTTAACATCCCTTACAAGTAACAGTTGACTTATCTTATCATTAAAAGGGTTTAACAACAAATTCATGAGAGATAGCAGATGTCTAAAACTGAACTTAATCATGTAATTTATCTGTCTCTTTGCATGGTATAAAGTAGTATTTCAGCTAGAAGCATTTGCTATCAGATAGTGTATTTTACCATTGCGTGAAGGCTGTAGGAGAATTGTTCAGATTCTTTGTAGTACTACTTTTCACTACACAGAGTAATAGTTTTCTGACCTTGCATCACCCCGGTCAGTTTGTAGTTTCACAAATTTATTTTCTTTCAAAAATTTTAGTCCCTAATGCTGTGTGCAAAGGCCACACAAAATTAGGAGACTTACCAACTGGCTGCACAAAGAAACCAGAACAGTTAATTAAAACGCAAATCAGGCAAACTGTAATGAACACAAGTTGGTTATAGCAGCACAGTTTGCTTCCTGATTTTACCAAGGTGCTGAAAACCTGCCACTCCCATTAACTTCAAAGCTAAGATGTGTTGGGCACCTGCAACTGAATACATCACTCTTTAAAATTCCTGAAGGTGAATGTTGTTCCAAAAGCTTAGACATCTTTTTTGTGAAGATTGGCCTTCACTTGACCAGAATTCAGAGACAGGAAGGGTCCCAAAGTGGAAGGAAATGCTTGTCTGTTGAGCAGTCCCCAAATTCCAGGCCATATGCTGTCAGTACAGAGGAGGCTCAGGAACTAACACCAGAATTAAGTGCCACATCCATGCATAAAACCTTTTTGTATCTGGGCAGGGACAAAACACCAAAGAAGGACCATTCAAGAATTTCTATGAGAGTCATCTCCAGCAATAGCACAATCTAACCCATCACAGTACAAACTACTCACAGCCTCAGTCCCAAAACAGAGTACCTCCTTTGTCTTCCAGTGGTCACTGATGCTTCAGCTCAATGTGAGCTTGGAGTGGTGAAACTCAGTTGGTTGGGTTGCCATGTGTCCTTCATTATGCTGGGCCAGGGCCACTCTTCAAATCTAGCTGCAGCTCCACCTAGCCCAGGTCATTTGCCTAGCCCCAGGGACAGGTTATGTTTGTGGTTACTGTCTCCAGAAGCCTCCACACTAATACATGTTTACTGCCTGTAGCAGGGTGCCATTTCCAGAGTTCCCACGCATGGCATAAGGTGGCCTTGCTTACACCCCAGCCTCACTTCTCTCTTGGGTCTCCCAGTGACCTTCCACAGTCCAAAGTATCTCCTGGGAGATCCAACTTATTGAGTCTGTAGATGGTTTCCATTGGCCCTTTGGGCCCATACCCTTTCCTTTGGTTAATGGATCTGACAGCCCTCTTTTGTAGGGCTGTGCTTAACTTCAGGCAGCTTCTCCCAGTTGACCCCTTTAAATTATTCTCATCCAGTTCCACCTGGACTGGCAGTAATGTCTTTCACACAGAGAACACAAAACTAAGCCTCAGTAATAAAACTCTTCTTCTCCCAGGCCCTTTTCTCTGCTAGGTGAAAGCTTCCAAACTTTCTCCTGAACCTCGAGATCAGGTCTAACCACCTCAATCCTTTCTCTCCTAGGCTGGGAGCAATCAGCAGACAAACAGGCGTTCCCTGCTACTGTCTCTCCTTAACTGGGCTTTAAGCTTCCTTTTTGTTTCACCGGCCCTCTTTAACCATCGCTTGACCCTTCCCCTGTAGGTCTAATAGCCCCAAACACTTGTCTGGACCAGCTAGGAACAAGGGGAGCCTTACCTCTCCCTCTCTATAAGGTTTCTAGTCCTTGGCCGTTAAACAATAGCCTGAATTTTCTCACTCCTTACTCCTTCAGACACTAACTATTCCCCAGTACCATTTTCTTACCTAATGTCTGTCTTGATTATTCCTTTGACCTTCTTTCACCTGGAATGGCTGACTCCTCTAGTCTTAGAGGCTCAGTACCCCATTACACTGAACAAGTCCACTGTTTTCTCCCCACCCTGCCCCACACTAGCTCATCACCTCAAACTGAACCAGATGGTCTACAGCTATCCCCCCTGTCCTTTTTGAGCAGGGATAACCTCCCACTCTAGAAAGACTTTTCCCCCCTCCACTGAGAAGTGGGCAGATACAAGGAAGTCAACAGTATATTTCCTTCCAGCCCTCTAGCCAGCCTGGGCTATAGGGCTCAGCTATCATCATTGCTCATCCCCTAGTCAGGATGTTTATGGGTCAGGGCTGAGCCTTACACACTGCTGACATGCCTCTGGGGAGGGAGAGCTCCACACCAGTTATACCTGCATTTCAGCTATCTGAAAACAATCTTGGTGACCAGATTCTACCATAACTGGAGTTTTAGCACAAAGGCTCACAACACTACTCTTCAGTGCTATACTTGAGGCAGCATTTTCCCAGCTTTTGGAAGCTAACCTCCTTCTTTAATCCCTTCTTTAATCCCTACAATTAGTTTGAGGCCTACACATTTGAATGTTTTAACTGAAAATTGAGTGCATGTTTTGGTAAGCAAATTTACTTCAGGATTTCAGCAGCACATCGTGATTAAGCAGAAATATCATGTCTCTGTAAGAACAAAACTAGAGTTTTTTGGAAAACCACTGTATTTTTCTGTTCTGGCTCTTCAGAAGCAGGCTTACACAATCCCTTGGAAAATGCCATCTTCTTTTCACTAGCATCTAGAAGTCTGTGCAAATAAAATTTTCCATGTCCCTTTCCCTTCTGCTGTAAAATGTGATATTTCAGTACATACAGATTCCCCTGTACATGCCAAGCACCAGTGCCAAGATCTGTACATACAGATACATGCACAAAAGTCACTACTTCACTACTTCTAGAAAACACAAGTGCCAAGATTATTTTTCAAATTAACATTAGTGATCTTTGTATTGCTCAGTGTCTAGTACATAACTACAACAGAAGCAGTGCACTCATTTCATTCCAGTTTGAAGCAAGTAATTTTTACCTGTAAGAAATTTTTCTCTATCACTTAAGGGAACATTTGTCAACTGGTTTCCACAGCAAAAAAGTAAACATGTCACATCACTATACATAACTACTGCAGAAACTGATGACTGGACAGTAAGTTTATCTTTCAATAAACTGGAGACAGTTTAAAGAGCTCCAGCTGCTTGAACACCTGCATGTTCTCAAATAATCTTGTGCGAACATGTTGGCTGACACCATTGCATCTCTTCAAATGAGCCAAGTGCATTGCTGGAGACACAACAAACAGTCATTAATTAATTCCTTGTACATATCAGGCTTATCTAAGTACCAAGCAAAACTGCATTTATATGTATAATCTAAAGCCTTCTTGGTCCTTCCAATAGTTACCCAAGTGACATTTTACTTGCTCCTTACATTGGCTTCATTTGTGTTTCTGCCCCTTCATTTGTGTTGGGTATATATATGACAAGGCTATTTGAAAAAGTAGCTGTCCATACAGTACATTAGAGAGACAAGGTGTGTGATGTCATATATTTTATTGCACCAACTTCTATTGGTGAAAAAGACGAGCTTTCAAGTTATGCAGTGCTCTGGAAAAGTTAACCAGTGTCCAAGCTACACACCAGGTGGAACAGATTGTTTAGTATAAGTGATTAACACATGTTCTAAGAGCCCTTTCAAAGAGTGTAGTAGAAAAAGAAAGCCTGAGACATGAGGCCTGGTATGAGGGCCAGGTGTAAAGCCTAAGGCTAAAACTAAAGTCAGGGCCTGCTCAGCAGCGGCTCCAGGCGCTTCAAGCATGTGCCTGGGGTGGCAAGCCACGGGGGCGCCCTGCCAGTCCCTGTGGGTATCTTTGTCCAGCCTAGGGGGAGCGGAAAGTCCCGCCGTTCACTGAGCCAAGTCCATTGTAATGGGCATACATGTGTTAGTGTCCTGTAGGGTCTTTGGGTTACTTGGACCATGCGTCATTGAAAATAAACCTGGCCAAGCACCTTCACTACTGAACCCAGTCTGTGGTCTTGGGCAGTTCAGTCGAAGCCTGCTGTATGGGTTATCTGGCCAGATCCATTGCAACATGCAGAGAGAACACACACACAGCCAACAACTGACAACAAAGTGAAGTGGCCCGTTAACACCCGTGCAGTCACAGGACCAAAAAAGGGGGGAGGAGGTTTAGTGGGTTACAGGAGTGGTTCTCAGCCTTTCCAGACTACTGTACCCCTTTCAGGAGTCTGATTTGTCTTGCATACCCCAGGTTTCACTTCACTTAAAAATTACTTGCTTACAAAATCAGACATAAAAATACAAAGGTGTCACAGCACACACTTTCTGAAAAATTACTCTGTCTCATTTTGTCTGTATGAAATTTTAGTGTGCACTGACTTCGCTAGTGCTTTTTTAAGTAGCCTGTTGCAAAACTAGGCAAATATATAGATGATTTGATATACCTTCTGGAAGACGTCCAATTATCCCAAGGGGTACCATACCTCTAATTGAGAACCACTGGGTTTCAGCTTATTACACTGTAATGAGTCATAGGTGATGGGGTGTACCAGGCGGTCCTACCATACCTGGCCCCAGGAAAGGAGCAGTGAGGTTAGGTCCTCCAGCCCTACCTAAAAAGGCTGCAGGAAAACAACCAACGAGAGCCCAGCAGGTTTAGGTAAAAGGAGTTGCAGGAGGGTGGAGTAGGTTAATTCGTGGCTGGGACTGGAAAAGCAAGGATGGGGAGCTTGTTGCTAGTCACAGGCACTCAAGAAGAAACCCAAAAGGAGGGTTCTGAGGGTTCTTGCATTCAGTGAGACGGGAGAGGAGTTAAGAACCTCAGCCCTGAGGTCCAAATGAAGAGAAGGGGCTATGTGGGTGTGATGTTATCTGATTAAAATATGACTATATAGATCATTGTTGCTTCCACTGTTATACAATTGCAACAAAGCTTGTACAAACTATATCATGTAAGGTGTCTATGGAAAAGTTATGATTTGCTGAATATGTTTATCCTATTTGTATGCATGTATCATTTAGTATCTGAAGTTATGAATATTCACTATGTACCTGTATTTCAAATGTTTGCTCCTGTGGTAACACCCACAAACTATTCAGCCAGCACATTGTGAAGGAACTATTCAAGCTGAATGGCCCATCAAAGAACACTTAACTCACAATGGGCCATGGAAGAAGCCTATCCACATCTGATGGACTTTCATGTAGCATGGGACTAGATCATATTAATAAACCATGTAACACTAAACTCCATCTTGTTACCTATATTTTTCTAAAAGCTGTGCTGAAGGCTTTGTTTGAAACAATGGGTTTCCCTCCACATGGCAAAATCAATAAAAGGCCCTGGAAACATCTCCATTGTGCTTTTTTCCTGCTCTGATCTCTGGACGGTGGACTTAGACTAATGGAAGCATTCTAACCAAGAGACTGAGGACTTTCCAGTGATTTGGGAGCAACCAGAGACTTAACCAGGTAGCAGATTATGCCATCACTGCTTTTGCAAGCCTGATCCAAGAACTCTTTGCAACACAAAAGCTTACCATTTCTAATATAAAACTGATCTCAAACCTGTATTCATATCTGTAGTAGTATGATCTTTTAACCAACACACTCTCTCCTCTCTCTTTTAATAAATTTTAGTTTAGTTAATAATTGGCTGTAAGCATGTATTTGGATAGAATCTGAATTATTCATTAACCTGAGAGGTAATGTGCCCAATTCTTCGGGATTGGTAAAACTTTTTGGGTGGAAGCGCAAGGCTGGGCTGCTTTAAAGGAAGTTATTCTGTTGCTAACTTGGTGGACCTAAATATTAGTATAACCACCAGCTTTGGGGATTGTCTGTCCCATTCTTTGCAGTTTGCTCTAACTGAGTAACTTCAGCGTGGCCCCCGAGGACCTGTCACAGTGGAGGAAAAGGCCTAGGGAACTGCAGCAACAAACTGAAAGAAGCAGTATGTGGCTGCTGTGCATAAGGTCCCTGGGTTGGGACCTTGAGTAGTGAAATGGCCTAAGCCCAGAGAAGAGGACAAGGCTTTATCGGGAAGCTCAAGTGAAGGGCAAGACTTAAAGGGACCAGGAGGCAGGGCTGAACACCCTGGGAAGAGGTAGGCTGATAGTTGCAATTGGACTCTTTATTAAAGGCTTGAGAAAGGGGCTAGATTTAGAGGACTCAGGCCACGTCCAGACTACCCGCCGTATCAGCGGGTTAAAATCGATTGCTCGGGGATCGATATATCGCGTCTAATCTAGACGCGATATATCGATCCCCGAGCGCGCTTATATCAATTCCGGAACTCCATCAACCCCAACGGAGTTCCGGAATCGACACGGAGAGCCGCGAACATCGATCCCACGCGGTGTGGACGGGTGAGTAATCCGATCTTAGATATTCGACTTCAGCTACGTTATTCACGTAGCTGAAGTTGCGTATCTAAGATCGATTTCCCCCCTCTAGTGTGGACCAGCCCTCAGAGAGGGTGCTGAAGACTCTAGTAAGGACAGACTGTGTGTTGAACTTTTGTTACCTTGGAAGGCATTCATTCATAATTTTGATGGTGTGAGTGAGCCAGAAGGCTGAGCCACTGAAGAACTGCACAGGGAGGGCAACAACCTATAGGGGTGCCAGAACCAAAAAAGATTGCAGCACCATGCACAGCTGATAAGAGGCACTCAGGAGGTATGTCCCCTATCACTCCATAAATCCAGTGCCTTTATTAAGACCATGAGATTTAGTGGCTAGCAAAGTTATGAATTCAAGCTCCCAGGCCTCTTTTTTTTGTTTTTTTTTTGTTTTGTTTTTGTTTTTGTTTTGGGAAGGTGTTGTGCAGGTTTCCTTGAAGATGAGGACAAAGGTCAGATATGGAGTGAACTTTTTGTGAAAAGTGTTTGCCCATGGGTGACAGTGGGTCTTGTCTTATTTTTCTGTGTGAACTCATTCAAGAGTGATGATTTTTCTGGTTTCTCCCACAATTGTTATTGGGGTTCTTAGTGCACTGGGTGAGGTACACCATATATTAGGATAGGCATATGTAGGGTGCATGAATCTTAAAGTCGGTTGTGGAGGGTGTTGATCCTCATAGCAGTGAAGATAAGTCTGCATGTTTTACATCTTTTCTGGTAGGTTCTGGTGCTGCTCTGAGTTGATGGATCCTGGTCTGTGGGGAGCTTACTTCCGATGAGGTTGGGGAGTCTGAAAGCCAGAAGTGGGGTTCCCCATCAAGTATGGGTTGTAGTTGTTTGATAATATACATTAATAGGTGGAGTGGTAGGTGACAATTAGAGGTACAAAGTCAGATGGGGGGGTTCCCTTGTCTCCTATAGAGCTAGCTTTAGCATTTATTTTATTAAGCAGTAATGCAAGGAACTTACATGCCTGTATTCTGAAAGACATTTGCTTCAGCCGTTACCATAAGGCTTGAGTCCTATAAACTTTGGCACAGATAAACTTCCTTAAATTTTGGAGACTTGGAAATAGTCTGTAAGGGGGAATTTTGTCCATAACACTACCAGCTAACCACAGGTACATGAGCTAACACCAGCTTTTGGATAGAACATCTGCAGATGTCCAATCACAAGTCTGCCATGGCAACACATTGACGTGTATATATAATTTGAGATCATTATCATACTATCCTATAGGAGAGGGACACCCCAATGTTCATAGGGTGATGAAATACAAATAAAGAAGATGGAAGAAACCCCTACTGAATATGCATTAGACATAATGGCATTAGCGTAACATATTATAAAAGTTATATCCCAGCCTCTCTGTGGCAGAAGAGAGAGATGTAGCCCTTTGGAGGTGCCAAGATCATGGCTACTGGTCATGATGAGGAAGGTAATAGTGATGAGAAAGAGAATGGCTAACACTTCAGGTTGTTCTGCAAGGGACGGTGTGAGTATATCAATGTGTAGATGTACATTCTGTATTCTCTATCTACCTTATTGGGTTAGAGTGCTTGTGACTTTGCTAAATGTATTAATAAACTATAAAAAGTTTCCTACAGAGTGAGTGTCGCAACTGTGTACATCAGGATTCCCCACTATACAGTAATTTTAATAATACTGGGCCTGATCTTGGCACAAGAGCCTGTCAAACCTCAGTGATAACTGGGAATTCTTAAGTAATCAATCTAATTAATACATGATCTATAGATCAGACTAAGTCCTGTATGCATGTGCTCTCAGGATATTTGGGTGGCCCATTCCATAATGCTATCTACTTCTCTGGTGGAGCGTCCTTGTTTGGTGAAGGTGGTTTTAAGTGTGTCAAGTTTATCCTGGACTTTGTCCTCAGAGTATGTTCTGTGGCATCAGAAGGCCTGGCTTTAGATAAGATTTCTTAGGGTGGTTACTAGATCTCTGATAAATGTGATCTGTGGGTTTCTTATACAGAGTTTATCTGTAGGGCTCCATTGCTGAAGCTGATGATAGTGTCCAGAAAGCTGATGCTGGTGTGGGGTGTTAATTGGTCACCTCACCTTGAAAGGTCCTTTAGAATGCATGCTAACTACTTATGCTAAACTATTTGTTCCCCCTCGCATTTAGCTATGACACAGGGTACCTTTCCCAGAGCTGAAGAGCTCTGTATCAGTCAAAAGCGTCTCTCTCACCAACAGAAGTTTGTCCAATAAAAGATACTACCTCATCCACCTTGTCTCTCTAATATCCTGGGACCGACCTGGCTACAACACTGCAAACATACAGTACATCACAAGGAAAGAAGATGCCAACCCTCTGAACAGCATGTCCAAGTGGGTCACTTTCAAAATCATCCTGAGCACCGCTGGCAACTGAATTAAGGGTTGTATAAGAGGTACTTGTTCCTGACCACATATTGCTGGTCCATGCTGGCTATCAGACCTGCAGGCAGGTCTCTAAGTTTGGTCTGTTGTTTGAGATGTGGTAGAAGTGATTAGAAGGGTTCCAATGACTTGACTTAAGCAAAGCTTTTTAATTGGAATGTCCTTTACTTCACTATTACATATGGTCAAGATGATCTACTCGTTTGTCTTGCCTCTTATTTCAGACAGAAAAACTAACCTGTCCTTTCCTTCTCTCTGTATCATGTTTGTCTATTTTATAACTGTTATCCCCACCCACCCTAACACATGTACGTAGTATTATCAAAGCTGAAATACCAGACAAGTTGTAAAACTGTGTAACTGAATAATTATATTGGATATCCTGTGAAACATAGTAATTAAAAACATATACTAGCTATAAATTTACTTTTCTACACTTTCCATTCTGTTTGTGTGAAAAGCAATTATATAAACCCATTTTACATCAAGTGGGCTTTTAAATGCTAAGTTTACATTAACAGACTCTAATTAGATAATAAAACGAAACAAAACATTTGACACTATAATCATAAGTGTTCGGCCAACCAGAATGACCTACACACCCAAAATTGGGGCAGATATTGGGAGTTAAAATTGATTCATTAACTGTAACTTAAGCATTCACATTTAGTGAAAAGTTTGACTTATCTACTTATTCACATACATCAAATGAAATTAATTTTGGAAGTTCTGTAGTCATGTTTCTACTTATTTTTAATAAGTCTACATTTATCTAGACAGTCTAACATTTTCTACACTACAACTGTCCAGGATTTATACAGGACCCTTTGGTAAGTAAGGCACAAATCCTTACCTGTACTAATTAGCAAAGATGCGTGAGCCTTTACATTTCTGAATTTGTTTTAATGAACACCTAGTTATTTCAGCTAAAGACTTCATGGGGACCCTTATTAAAATATGGTGCTCTTAATTAGTAAAAGTATCCACACACTTCCACTGGAGCTACAGGTTTAAATTCCAACCAGCTTAGGTATTTTGGGTCCCATTTCTATATAGACATCAAATACTGTTTATCCAATACTGGCAACTTCTAGAGAAAAGATGTAACTCAAGGGGCTAGAAGATACTTTTCACCAGCTGTGGGCTCTTTTCTTGGTTAGCATACAAGATACTGGATACTCCTCCTTCCCCCTTTAATCAAGCTGGCCTTACCATGAGGCAAACTGAGGTGGCTGCCTCAGGTGCCAGACTGTGGGGGGCACCACTAGGACCCAGAGTGCAGAAAATTGTGTCTGCTGCTGGTGCATATGTATTCTCTCTGCTCTAGATGCACAGATATAGTGGAGTGCTGTGCTGGAGGAAGGAGGGCACAAGAGACATAACAGGCAGGCAGGAGAAAAGGTGAGAGGGAATAACAGAAAACAGCAGGAGCTGCAGAGAGAGAGAGAGGAGAAGGAACCTCTTCTGTACCTCTCTAGCACCCCCAGGAGCCTGGACTGATTAACACCAGCTTCTCAGGGAGCATCCTGTTTCCCGCTGCTTCCCTGAACCCACCTGAGGAGAACAGGCAGTCAACTGAAGTAGTAGGAGCCAGTTTGGCCCTTAAGACGCTGATATCTTCCCTCACTCAGGCCCTGCTACCAGCCTGCTTATTTGTCCCCTTCAACTGAGTGTTGAGAGCTACTATAGCTGGCACAGAACAGCAGTTGTGAGTGAAAGAAGAAAATGCCCCTCTGGGGCAGCATTCAGAAAAAGAAAGAAAGCAAAGGAAACTTTTCTATCTAAGCAGGAAGGAGCTCTCCTGAGATACATAAACACAAATGTTCACAGTGAGCCTTCTGTCCCCAGTGAGGATGTGAGTGGTGAGGAGATGTCTGATCTTCCAGTTAGTCAGAGTGCAGGTGACCTGGCAGCTACTGCAGCACCCATATCTCCCTCTCAAATGGATGTAACCATGCACATTCCTGAAGAAAAGTGTAGACAGAGAAGAGTATTGTGGAGGCGCAAGAAACAGCTGCTGCTGAGTTTAGTTCCTTAAGTCTGGATAGTCCAGGACTGTGGACCCACTTGAGCAGTAGCCTGAGGGACTTCCTTGTACTGCATGGGCCACAGCAAGTGAAAATCGTAATGTTCCCCAAAGACAATGAAAACAGAAGTTTTCATCCAACACATTACTGGTATGAAATCCCTAATGGTGACAAAGTGGAGAGGCTATGGCTTATGTACTCGAAAACCCAGAATGCTGCATTCTGTATTGGTTGCAAACTCTTCCAGTCTAATGTTACAGCCACATTGGGTTCTACAGGAACAAAGGACTGTAAAAATCTGGCATGCCATGAGAAGGCAGCAAATCACCAGAGAGCATTCCATAGGTGGAAAGAGTTTGAGATGAGACTAAGGTTAAAGGCCACCACAGATGATCATCATCAAGAGAAGACTGCATCAGAGTCTCTTTACTGGCAAAATGTTCTGAAAAGGCTCATTGCCAGTGTGAAAATGCTTGCTACCCAAAACCTAGCACCACGTGGCACTTCAGATCACCTGCATGTGCCAAACAATGGAAACTTCCTTAAAATTGTGGTGCTGATGGCTGCGTTTGATGCTGTACTCCAGGAGCATCTAAGAAGAGTCACCACCCAAGAAATATACACACACCACCACCTTGGGAAAACAATTCAAAATGAGATCATACTGTTACTGGCAACAAAAGTCAAACAGAAGATTGTGGCAGATCTGAAGTCAGCAAGATATTATTCTGTTATTCTGGACTGCACACCTGACATCAGCCATACAGAACAAATGACTTTAATGATGCGTTTTGTAACAACAACAGAACCTAGTGAAAATGTCCCTGCAATGGCAACTTATCAGAGAGCATTTTCTAGAATTTATTGACATTGATGATACTACAGGAACTGGTATGACAAATGTGCTTCTTAAAAAGCTGGACGATACAGGAATTGCAATAGCTGACATGAGAGGTCAGAGCTACGATAATGGTGCTAACATGAGAGGAAAGAACAGAGGAGTGCAGACACAGATCCGAGAGTTAAACCCTCAAGCTTTTTTTGTCCCATGCAGTTCTCATTCATTGAACTTGGTAGTCAGTGATGCAGCATCAGCTTCTAGTGAGGCTGCTGAATTCTTTAATGTAATTCAAAGCATCTATGTATTTTTCTCTGCACCAAATCATCAATGGCAAATTTTGAAGCAACATCTGGGACATCCTCTCTGACACTGAAACCACTGAGGGCCATACAATGGGAAACTTGAGTTGAGGCGATAAAACCTATCAAACACCAAATTGGGAAGATAGATGATGCCATAATTGCCATTATGGAGGATAATGCTATGACAGGAACTGTTCGTGGGAGAACAGTGGCAGAAAGAAATGGAATCACCAGAAACATACATAACTTCAAATTTTTGTGTGGCTTAGTATTGTAGCATGACATACTGTTTGTAATAAATGTTGTAAGAGACTCCAACATATTGACCTTGATATATCTGGAGCAATAGAACCTACAGTCTTACCGGTTAGATGAGGGATTTCAAAATATTCTGAAGAGTGCACGGAAGTTGGCAGAGGGAATTCACACTGAAGCTCTTTTCCCACCCATTCAAGAATACAAGAGTCACCGAAGAAGAAGACATTTTGATTACAAGGCACAGGATAATCCCATAAGAGACCTCAAACAACAATTCAAAGTTGAATTCTTTAAACAGGTGCTAGATTGTGCAATACAGTCAGTTGAAGAACATTTCAGGCAGCTCAAGGAACACAGCAGTATATTTGGGATGTTGTATGATATTCCAAAACTCCTCACTATACCTGAAGAAGACCTACACCAGCAATGCAGGGCACTAGAGACAGTGTTAACACATGATGACATGCGCGCTACTGATGCAAGTGATTTAGGTGATGAACTGAAAGCCCTTTCAAGATACATTTCAGCAGGATCAACTCCAAAGGCTGTTCTAGAATATATGTGAACAAATAAGATGACCACCCCTTTTCCAAAAGATTTTGTTGTTCTATGCATACTTCTAACAGTTCCTGTTGCCAGCGGAGAACGCAGCTTCTCCAAAGTGAAGTTAATAAAAACATGTCTACACTCTGCAATGACACAGGATAGGCTGGTCGGCCTTGCAACCATCTCAATAGAGCATGAGCTGGCCCAGATTGTGGATCTTCAGGAAGCAGTTCAAATCTTTGCAATCAAGAAGGCACGGAAAGCACCAGTTTGATTATTCAAAGAGATAAAAATGCGAGGGTCTGCTATGCAGACAAGAAAAGTTAACTTTCAAATGCCTGCACAGCAAATGTAAGTGTTACTTGAAATTTTAAGTAACAAGGCATTTTAAGTTGTTAGTTCTCCTTTATTGGGATAAGCAGCAGAGCAGTATCATGACAGGAGCAGAACAGGAGGAAAGCAGAATTGAGACCTTTCAAAGTTTTGTCCCAAGCGAGGGAGCATGGGGGCATCATTTGAGCTCCCCGCCTCAGGTGCCAAAATGTTGTGGGCTGGCCCTGCCTTTAATGTAGCCTGTTGCCCATAATACACATTGCTCACCATGTACTGCTATGCTGAGTATCCCAGGGAAACTCTAATGTTCTTCGAGATGCAGCAAATGTGCAACAGTTTCTTACATTTAGCAGCTATGTTTGAAGACATCAATGTGTCTATGATTTTACTTCCGTGTTCCGCTGAGCTCAGCATTAAGCTCAGTAGTCCTGCTCAGAGCTAGATGCATTTTTTTGTTATTGCCCTGCTATTTATCGATAAACTAGGCAAACACAATTTAGATGGGGCTACTATAAGGTAGGTGCATAACTGGCTGGATAACCGTACTCAGAGAGTAGTTATTAATGGCTCCCAATCCTGCTGGAAAGGTATAACAAATGGGGTTCCGCAGGGGTCTGTTTTGGGACCGGCTCTGTTCAATATCTTCATCAATGACTTAGATATTGGCATAGAAAGTACGCTTATTAAGTTTGCAGACGATACCAAACTGGGAGGGATTGCAACTGCTTTGGAGGACAGGGTCAAAATTCAAAATGATCTGGACAAATTGGAGAAATGGTCTGAGGTAAACCGGATGAAGTTCAATAAAGACAAATGCAAAGTGCTCCACTTAGGAAGGAACAATCAGTTTCACACATACAGAATGGGAAGAGACTGTCTAAGAAGGAGTATGGCAGAAAGAGATCTAGGGGTTATAGTGGACCACAGGCTAAATATGAGTCTACAGTGTGATACCGTTGCAAAAAAAGCAAACGTGATTCTGGGATGTATTAACAGGTGTGTTGTAAACAAGACACGATAAGTCATTCTTCCGCTCTACTCTGCACTGGTTAGGCCTCAACTGGAGTATTGTGTCCAGTTCTGGGCACCGCATTTAAAGAAAGATGTGGAGAAATTGGAGAGGGTCCAGAGAAGAGCAACAAGAATGATTAAAGGTCCTGAGAACATGACCTATGACGGAAGGCTGAAAGAATTGGGTTTGTTTAGTTTGGAAAAGAGAAGACTGAGAGGGGACATGATAGCAGTTTTCAGGTATCTAAAAAGATGTCATCAGGAGGAGGGAGAAAACTTGTTCACCTTAGCCTCTAATGATAGAGCAAGAGGCAATGGGCTTAAACTGTAGCAAGGGAGATTTAGGTTGGACATCAGGAAAAAGTTCCTAACTGTCAGGGTGGTTGAACACTGGAATAAATTGCCTAGGGAGATTGTGGAATCTCCATCTCTGGAGATATTTAAGAGTAGGTTAGATAAATGTCTATCAGGGATGGTCTAGACAGTATTTGGTCCTGCCATGAGGGCAGGGGACTGGACTCGATGACCTTGCGAGGTCCCTTCCAGTCCTAGAGTCTATGAATCTATTTGCACGTTCAGCCCTATCCTCTTTCCCTCTGTATTTCATGCAACTTCACAATGATAGATTCAGTTCTAGGTTCCACATACACCCCTGTGTTCTTTGACATTCTGAAGGGTCATATACTGCACAGAACGAGGAGTATCGATCCTTGGGCCTGGACTACACTAGAAATTTATGTCAGCATAACTACATTGCTCAGGGATGTGATACAGCCACATCCCTAAGTGGAATAGTTAAGCCAACCTAAGTCCCCATGTAGACAGCACTAGGTTGACAGAAGTATTCTTCCATTGATCTAGCTACCACCTCACAGAAGTGGATTACCGACACCACCAGGAGAATCCCTCCTCTATGCATAGATTGTCTACACTGGAGAATTTTAAATGTAGACAAGCCCTTAGCATAGCATTGCCACCATGACCAATACTGTGGTTTATACCACGTTCTCCCTTTGAGTTCCTACATCTTGCAGAGATCAGCTACACACAGTGCTAATTGCAAAGATGACAACCTAGCTCACAACTCTCTAGGTACAGAAATAAAGTAGACCAGTAGTTGGTTAACTGCTTGTGATGTTATATGATTAAAATATGACCATGTATATAATTGTTGCTTCCACTGTTATACAATTGCAACAAAGCTTGTACAAAGTATGTCATGTAAGGTGTCAATGAAAAAATTATGGTTTGCTGAATCTGATTATCTTGTTTGTATGTATGTATCATTTTAGTATCTGAAGTTATGAATATTGACCACATACCAGAATTTCAGATGTGTTTGCTCCTGTGGTAACATCAACAAGGCAGTTTACATAAGTAAAGCCAGCACATTGTGAATCGACTATAGTAGTTGATGGCCCATCAACAAACAAAATGGACCATGGAAGACGCTTATCCCTATCTTATGGGGATGTTCCAACCAGAATATGGATAATGGTCCCTGCTATGACTCATTGAAGTAGGCATGGGCATGTGACTAGATCATGTGGTACTCAACTCCATTTTATGCCTCTACTTTTCCATAATCTATGCTAAGAGCTTTGCTGAGAACAGGGGTCGGCAACCTTTCAGCAGTGGTGTGCCAAGTCTTCATGTATACACTCTAATTTAAGGCTTCGCGTGCCGGTTATACATTTGAACGTTTTTTAGACGGTCTCTCTATAAGTCTATAATATATAACCAAACTACTGTTATATGTAAACAAGGTTTTCAAAATGTTTGAGAAGTTTTATTTAAAATTAAATTAAATGCAGATCTTATTAGTTTAGTGTGATCCTTGCCCTTCCTTTTCCTTGCTGAGTTTTCCAATGTCTGGGGGCACCTATTTAGATACTTTAAGCTGCACACAGGCTTCTGAGTTATAAGTTGATAACCAGCTGGCAGGAGGTCAGCAGCTGGAACCTCAGATCGACAGCTGAGGTGAGTGGAGCTGGTGGCTGCTAGGGCTGAGCAGGGCCGGAAGCCTAGACTCTGTCTGGCAGGGGGCCTGCGCTGGAACTCCAACCGGAAGCAAGGTGAATGGGGCTGCAGAGGGGATCCCGGCTGGCAAGGGGTCAGCAGCCAGAACCCCAGAGCAGCAGCAGGCTGACTGCCACCACTCTGGAGTTTCCACCACCGGCTCCTGACAGCTGGGGTCTCAGCCCGCTGCCAGTCTAGAGTTCTGGCCCCTGGGCCAGCAGCAGGTGCTGAGTGGCATGCGGTGGTGGGGACCCCAGCTGGCAAGGGGCCAGCAGCAGAAACCCCAGAGCGGTGGGGGGCTGAGCAGCTCAGCCCGCTGCCGCTCTGGGATTTCCACCACGGGTTCCTGCCACCTGGGGTCTCAGCCCACTGCCAGCCTGGGGTTCCTTCCCCCAGGCCAGCAGTGGATGCTGAGTGGGACCCCAGCAGGGAAGGGGCCAGCAGCAGGAACCCCAGAGCAGTGGGGGGCTCAGCAGCTCAGCCCACTGCCACTCTGGTGTTTCCACCACCAGCTCCTTGCCAGCTGGGGTCTCAGCCCGCTGCCAGCCTGGGGTTCCATCCCCCAGACCAGCAACTGGCACTGAGTGGGACCAGCAGCGGGACCCTAGCTGGCAGGAGCCAGCAGTGGAATCCCCACAGCGACGGCGGGCTCAGCAGCTTAGCCCACCGCTGCTCTGGGGCTTCAGCTGCTGGCTCCTTGCCAGCTGGGGTCTCAGCCTGCCACCAGCCTGGGGTTTCTTCCCCCAGGCCAGCAGTGAGTGCTGAGTGGGACCAGGCGGGATCCCGGCTGGTAAGGGGCCAGCAGTGGGAACCCCAGAGCGGCGGCGGACTGAGCAGCTCAGCCCACCCCACATGCCATCAAAAATTGGCTCACGTGCCACCTTTGGCATGCGTGCTGACGGTTGCCGACTCGGCTTAGAACAATGAGTTTCCCGCCACCTGGTAGAAACTATAAAAGGCCCTGGAAGCATCTCCATTTTGCCTCTTTCCTGCTCTGCTCTCTGGATTATAAATGTATACTAATGGGAGCATTCTAACCAAGGGACATTCCAATCATTTGGAAGCAACTAGAGACTTAACAAGCCAGCACTGCTTCAAGCCTGATCCAAAAACTTTGCAATTTTTGTATGTATTTGATTCCTTTGACCAATTTTAACTCTCATCTCTTTCTTATCTAATATCTAAATGTTTATTTATGCTAAAGGATTGGCAACAGAGTGATTATTGGGTAAGATCTAAGTTATATATTGACCTGGGTATATGGCTGGTCCTTTGGGATCAGAAGAACCCTTTGCTTGATGAAATTGGTTTTAAATGACCACTCATCATTAAGTTTACTGTCTGGGTGTTGAAACAAGGGCTGCAATACCTAAGGAGGCTGCAGTTCTGACTTCTTGTAAGCCAATGGGGTGAAACACAAGTTTACTTTTTTTGCTGGTTTGGTATATCTTATGGAATAATAACCACCAGTTTGGGGGTGTATCCACCCTATTTCTCAGCAGTTTGTCCTGAATTTGGTATTCTCAGTTGTGACCCTTCTTATGGAGGTTTTGTAGCCTGTTCTCAGTACTTGAACCTAGGCCTAAAGGCAATCAAGTCATGTAAGTCATGTGTGGATTTAAGGCCATAGTGTCTCCTCAACCCTGTGCAAAGAAACATGAAGCAAATGTTAAACCCAGTTACTTGGGGGGGAGGAACGCTCTATTAAGAGACCAGTAGCCCAAATCTGCACCACATTAGACCCTAAACAGGTGTCAATTTTCTATCAAGTGGATTGTTTTGATGTTTATAAAGATGGTTTGAACAGCAACACTATCACCTCCTCAACTGTAGTGCAGCAACTTGCAGGCCTACAAACAATTAAAGCACCAAAATCTCCAGTTTATGGCTCCACCTTCCCGCTGAACTGGTAAGAAATAACACACTACAAAATATAGTCAATATTATCTAGTGTGGTAAAAGTGGAATATCCTTATGTGCGGGAAGGAACCAGACACAGACAGCTTGTTTGCTCAGGAAGGCGCCCCGTCAGCCGGCGTGGCAGCCCTTTTATTCTTTCTGGTTACATTGTCAGCATGAATCAGCATGAATCACAGCCTTGTTTACTTGTTTCTTACTGGCGGAGGATCTCCCTTATCTCCCTGCTTCTCACCCGCTGCTTGCAAGCGTGACGTGCTATGTTTTTCATTCTACTCAGGCATGTAGTGCTGTACTTGCCTGGTCTTATGATCAGGGGGGGTAACGGGGGGTTGCAGGGATTAACTATCTGGTGGTTTGCCAGCCAGGATCAATCCCTACACTTATGGCTGTCTTTCAAAGCAGATCATATGAAAGTGAAAAGTTGATTTCTGGACAGAAAGGTAGTTGGAAAAAACATGTAAGGGCATTCTTGCAGAAATCAATGCAATATCAAATCATGCCTTCCCTGGCCTCTGCTTTTGATCATTTTACCTTTAATCACTTTTGTACCCAGAAAACAACAGTCTCAGACTTTAAGCCCAGAAGGGACCATCGTGATCATCTAGTCTGATCTCCTGCACACTACAGGTCACAGAACCTCACCCACCCACTCCTATAATAGCCTCCTAACTTTAGGTTGAGTTACTGAAGTTCTCAAATCATGGTTTAAAAACTTCAGGTTACAGAGAATCCACCTTTTACTCTAACCAGCAAGCAACCCGTGCCCCAAGCTGGTCAAAAACCCTGCCAATCTGAAGATCACACCTAAGTTTTGAAAGAAATAAGTACTCATTTAGCCCACTGGTAAAGCTCCTGTTAACATTCATAACTATTCAGAATGATTTTCTGTAAAACTTCTCTACTGAAATACTGTAAAATAATGTTGCCATGATAATATAAATGTCAATCAATCCCAAACCCCAGGTACCTTAGTCTTGTCACTTCTCAACACTTACCTGATCAATGATTTCAGTGTTTCCTTTTTATTTTCTCTGTTCTAATTGGAAGTTGTGGTTCTGCTTACGTTGCAGGTTATTTGGGGTAGGGAGTGTTTTTTTTGTGTGAGTGAGTACAATCCTCTCACCATGGGACTGTAGTCCTGATTGGGGGCAGGACCAGCGCTAGGGGTTTGAGCGCCCTGGGCGGACAGCAATTTCGCCGCCCCACGCGCTGGTCCCACGGCTCCGCTGGAGCTGCCGCAGTGGTGCCTGCGGAGGGTCCGGTGCTCCGCGGCTCCGGTGGATCTGCCACAGTGATGCCTGCAGGCAGTCCACCAGAGCCGCGCGAGCAGCCGACCGTCCGTAGGCACGACTGCGGCAGCTCCACCAGAGCCGCGGAGCACCAGACCCTCCGCAGGCACCACTGCGGCAGCTCCACCGGAGCCGCATGCCGCCCCCTCCACCAAAATGGCGCCCACCAATTATTCTGGCGCCCTAGGCGATTGCCTAGGCTGCCTAAATGGTAGCACCAGCCCTGATTGGGGGCCCTGGACACTACTACAATATCAACAGTGATATGTTTTGGTAGCTAGTTGACTCTGGATAGTCATTTTGGTACAAATCACTAGTTAGGAAGACTCAATTTAATTACGGTTTTTTACATAAAAGTGCATTATTGTTGGTCGTTCTTAATACATATTCTTCACAACTCAGAGATAGACATAGGTTTCATTTTTAGAAGATACCACTATACATTTTTCAACAGTGATTTTTTTTGAAAACTTTTCAGATTAGTTTTACAGCTATATCAGAAAATGAATGATTGTTTGGTTATTTCATTTACCAAAAGTAATTGAAGGAGACATTTATGAAGTCATTGGGAGGTGAACTATCTCCACTTCAACAGGTTAATCATTAATATTTGGAGAATTTTCTTGTCATGCTGTATTAGGAGGAGAACATCACCGGACAGATATTTAAATTGTTTAATTTAACTAAAACAACATTAAGTACAGTAACTCCTCACTTAAAGTCATCCTGGTTAACATTATTTCGTTGGTACATTGCTGATTTTTTTCTTCAACAGTAAACATATAATATTTTAACAAAAAAGCATATATCCCTCACTTCTCACATTTATCTCCAGACTTCTTCTCCTTTTCCAGACCTATTCTGCCCCCAACAATTTTCTATGCATTGAACTTTTTGAAACTTTGCACTTTTAGAGAGAGGTTAGGGTTAGAGTTAGGGTACACAAATTTGAAAAGGGACAATAGGGTTGAGGTCTGTTATTTCTCACCTCTATTTATTTTAAAACATTTTTGCTGTTAAAAAGCATGTTACCTCTGGAGACACAAATCCACAGTTTGAGAACTGCAAACCTAAGCAACTCTGATGGTATCTTCTAGGTTGAGCACTAAGTCCCATTGGGCAGATAGAAAGATTAACCTAAATTATCTATACAGAAGCCCCTGGAACCCCATAAGATTCGGTCCCTAATCCATGAACTATTGGAACTCATTTATAAAACTTTTCTTAAACATTACATGAATATATTGTCTCATATTATAGAATTAGAATTTATAATCCCTATTCCATTATGAGATATCTTACAACTATAATGTATCTTAATTAAAACTATCTTTAGATAGTTTTTTCCTCAAAAAGCATTTTACCAAAAAATCCAATTTAAATAAAAAAAAATCAGATTTTTTTTTAAATCATTGATTTTTATCCACCTAGGTACCAAATGATTCAAGCACCACTACTGAAACATTCACGGATATCTTAATCAAGTTCAATTTGGCACTTAACAGCAAAATGCATTGCCAGATAAAGCAACCTAAATGCATACATGACCTTCAGTGCTGAAAGGCAACTACAGTCTGTGGTTTTAATGAGTAAAATTTGGCCCACCTGAAAACTATTATAATTACTTCCATTTCAATAAACCTGTTTTTAGAAACTATTTATTTTGCAATGCCTACATAAAAGTAATTCTACACCTGCACCCCAAAAGGACAGATTTGCTACCACTGAGGCCTTGATTCGAGGATGGCTGTAGGGTGACCAGATGTCCTGATAAAATTTGGGTGGTTGTCCTACGTCTCGACTGATCTTTGTCCCGATATTTTGCTCCACCAGCAGTACTGGGTTTCTTTGGGATTTTTTTGATCCTCTGGCGGACCCCCCACATCCCAATATTTTCTTCATCTCATCTGGTCACCCTAGATGGCTGTGAATTCTTAAACATATTCAACCACCAGTAGGCCTGGGCACTGAACTGTGGGTAGTTGGTATCTTCAACAGCCCTGCCTTGTTACCTTCAGTAATTCCTCATCTCTAGCACCAATGAGGCATTAGTGTTATAGTATAATATACTGACAAGAGATTACTCATTTTCCTTCTCCTCACAGCTGCATAACCAGGAGGACTAAGGAAAAGCAAGATAATATACCCACACATTTGAACATTACCACAACTTAAAAAGGCAAGTTTAACTGGAAGTAAAGGGATAAAAAGAGGAAAAAATGACTTCTACTTGCAACCACCTGCACTAACCATCTGTGAGAACAGTTTGTGGCAGGTTAGACTAGATATTAGAAATAGGGTGACCAGACAGCAAGTGTGAAAAATCGGGACAGAGGGTGGGGGGTAATAGGAGCCTATATAAGAAAAAGGCCCAAATATCAGGAGTGTCCCTATAAAATCGGGACATCTGGTCACCCTAATTAGGAAAATCTTACAGAGACGATTGGACAGTGAAGAAGTTTTCCAAGTTAAGAAGAGGAAGCCCCCATCACTTGACAGATTTAAGTTTAGGTAGGACAGACCCTGTAGTGAACCTGCACTTGCAGAAGATGAACTCCATAAACCAGGGATCGGCAACCTTTGGCACGCGGTCCACCAGGCTAAGCACCCTGGAGGGCTGGTTTATTTCCCTGCCGCGTCCGCAGTTTCAGCAGATTGCGGCACCTCGTCCCAGGCCAATGGGGGATTGCGTGGAAGCAGGAAGCAGCGTGGGCCGAGGGATATGTTGGCCACCGCTTCCCACAGCCCCCATTGGCCTAGGGCATCGAACTGCGGCCAGTGTAAGCCACGATCAGCTGAACCTGTGGATGTGGCAGATAAACAAACTGGCCTGGCCCGCCAGGGTGCTTACCCTGGCAGGCCGCGTGCCAAATGTTGCTGATGCATGCCATAAACAAATCTGTTTTTATCTGATTGTAGACAAACATTATGTCAACCAATATTTAGTTTTTTTCTGGCATCCCTCAATCCTTATCTAGTCATGTTTAAGAAAGCAATGTATTAGTACTACTTTTGGATTGCTGAGATCTTACTGGATTAACTTGGCCTTATAAACTATCAACACCTTGCTGTTTGATGAAAGGTAGTCATGTGAGTATCCATTAAAAGCAGGGGCGGCTCCAGGCACCAGCATGCCAAGCACGTGCTTGAGGTGGCAAGCTGCGGGGGGCGCTCTGCCAGTGCCGCGAGGGCGGCAGACAGGCTGCCTTCCGCGGCTTGCCTGTGGAGGGTCAGCTGGTCCTGTGGCTTCAGTGGACCTCCCGCAGGCGTGCCTGCAGAGGGTCCGCTGGTCCCGCGGCTTCGGCGGACCCTACACAGGCAAACCGCCAGAGGCAGCCTGCCTGCCGTGCTTGAGGCGGCAAAATCCCTAGAGCCACCCCTGATTAAAAGCCTAAAGCTGTGTCTTGATATTCATCAGCCTCCCTGATTATACATACTGTTGTGCCCTGGACAAAAGGCAAAGTGAATTGAATTAGTTTAGCCTGAAAGTCTCACTTGAAGTCTAATCATTCAAAGGTTTATATAAGTAACTGATTTCAAGGCTTATGTCAACAAAACTAAGGGCAAAGCGACTGCCATGGCAACAAATAGTCACAAATCTGACCACATCAGCATAAATTTGGAGACTAATAGATTTTTTTTTAAGAGCTCCCTGGATGAGTTGACAGCCTTTTGGATTATCAGATTGTGATAAACCCATATGGATATCTTGTCTTCAAGATCTGCCTCTCGGCTTGAGGGTGCTCTCAAGAACCCCTTTCTGCAAGAGTTATTACAATAAGATCTCTGAAGTTATCCTGTTTTAAATAGTTCAACTTCTGGGGTTTAAAACCAAGCTGCAGTTTCTGAACCTACCTGACCTTTATAGAGTGGTTTTGTATACAACTGAAGTTCACTGACAATTCATCACAGTACAACTAGCCACATGAACAAGAGGCAGTAAAGACAGTGATCCAAAATTGTCTCTTCTCGTTTATCTTTGTGCCATTAATATCAAGCCAAACCACAGGTGACCACCCTCCCTTGTATTGGGTGAGTTAAGGATACTCCTGGACAGTGCCATCTATCTAGGGATAATCCCCATCTTGTGGTCCAAATAAGTGTGTTGTTGCTAGACTGATAGCAGTATTATCCAAGAATTGACTTGCTGAGAATTGTTTTCTCTGATGTTGGAGGAGAGGGAATTCAGCCTCTTTTGGCAAGGCATGTGAAGTTAGGCTTTGTGAGATCTGCTAACCAAAGTCACTAGCAACACAGGAACTGACAATGGCCCGCTATCCTGTCTTAATCGGACCAGTACCAGATCTCACAAGCAAAGTAAAAGAAGCCACCTGCAGTAGGCATTTAAACTTGGATTTGGGGTTGGCTGTTGTGTATCTATCACTGCAATGATTCAGATAGGGTTATGTTATGTCCTAAAATAAGAAAATTTTAAATAGCTTTTTAGGACTTTGGTGCTTGGTGATAATTTTCTTTTAAACCCTGCTACGCTCTTTTGGTCTCAATGACATTGTGATCATGAGTTCTACAGACAAATGCATTGGGTAAAGTAGTATTTTAGTAAACAATTAGTTGCCTTTTGGTTTAGTTCACTGCCCCCTTGTTCTAACTTTATCCAAATTAGTGCTCTTATTCATCCTTTCTTTCTTTGTATTTTCCATTGTTAGCCCCTTAGGTCTCCCTCTTACGTCCCCCTATTCAAAGGGAAGAATTCTAACTTTTCTCTGTGAAGCTTTTCATTCCAATTATTCCTGTTGCCACAAACACACACTGCCCTTTTCTAAGAAGCCATCCTATTTCTTCTGTACTCAGATATGCAATAAGAAAATCTGCACACTCCAATATTACACTAGTACCTAATTTACAGAACTTAATACACCTCTATCTCGATATAACACGACCTGATATAACACAAATTCAGATATAACACAGTAAAGCAGTGCTCTGGGGAGGCGGGGCTGCGCACTCTGGTGGATCAAAGCAAGTTCAAGATAAAGCGGTTTCACCTATAATGCGGTAAGATTTTTTGGCTCCTGAAGACAGCGTTATACCGAGGTAGAGATGTAGTTTAATTTTTTTTTCCATTCCACTCATTATGTCTATTCCTATGGGGTGAAACTGCCTCCCTCATGGCTGTTGTGTGGTTTCCTGCTGTGCTCCTGAGGGTTTGGGTAAGGTACCCTATCCCTTAATCTTTTGCACCATCTCCCTTGCAGCTCCATGCCTCCCTGGGTTTCAGTTCCCCTTAAGATTGCCCCTTTTCTTCCAGCAAAAGAAAAGATAGTTTCTTCCTACAGCTGCCCCTACTGCTCCAAGCTCAGGGAAAGGAGACTGGACTCGTGCAGTGGGGGAAGGTGTCAGGCTCTTTATTCCCCTATTCAGGCCTAGAGAGAGGGTCCAGGATCATTGCTCTCCCCATCCCCCTGCCAAGAGCAGGCGTGACAGCTTCATCCAGGCTAGACAAATACTAGCACTCATGATGTGGAAATGGATCCCCACAGGCAGGTGAACAAGGGGATGAACTAAGGCCCAACAGCATTTCCTTTAGCTGTCACTCCCTTCAATTAAAACAACACAGAGTCCTTGTGGCACCTTAAAGACTAACAAATGTATTTGGGCCTAAGCTTTCGTGGGCTACAACCCACGTCATTAGATGCATGGAGTGAAAAATACAGTAAGCAGGTATATATATTACAGCACATGAAAAGATGGGAGTTGCAACTGTGTGATGATAGCACTGCTGTTTGGCAGAAAGTCGTGACGGGGACACGTACAGGTGCCTGATAATCCTTGGAAGGTCAGGTTGGGTTTAATGCCTCTTCGTCCCTTCTTCCCCCACCAGGTTTAACAACCTTCCCCAGTCAATATACCAGATTTGATTTACAAAAAAAATTCTATTTGTTTTCCCTTGCAAGGCCTGTCAGCCTGGGATCATGACCCAATGCCAGAGGTCCCAACTCCCGTATCCCCCGTCTAGGAGTTGGAGGCAGATTCCAGAGTGGTCCTGGAATAGAGGCTCCTGTGCATGGAAGAGGCGGAAAGCCCCCGTTTGAGGGCATTGCTAGGGTTGCCAGGCCATTGCTAGAGAGTGTGTTGCTATCTGCTCTCCCCTGGGGACACGCATGGTCCCTCAGGGCACAACCTCGGCCCGCGCTGAGGCGCTCGGGACTGAGTCTCTGTCGCTTCCCGCCCCAGAGGAGACGAGCGCCACGCGCCCGCCACCCTGCAGCGAGCGCGTCACGCTCTGAAGAGCCGCGCGCGCCTTAGCTCGACCCCGCCCAGCAACAGCCGGGCCCGGAGGCAGCGCGGTGACCGCTCCGGCCCGTGTTACCCTGCGGGCAAAAGGCTCCGGCCGCCTGTTTTCCAGCGCCTCCCGCTAGGGGCCCGCAGAGCAGCGGGAGAGCCCCTCCCCCACCGGACCGGCACACACCCGCGCGCCTCACCTGCATTTCTTTGATGTTCTCCACCGGGGCGATGGGCTGGGCGGGTCTGGCGTGGCGATAGCCCAGCTTGGCTTGGGGCTGCGCCGTGCTCGCGCGGGGGGCAGCGCCGCCGGCAGCACCCGCACTGCGCTGATCCCCAGCTCCCTTCTCCATCCCGTGCGCCCCCTCTAGCTCCCAGCAGCTGTGGGCGTGGGACAACGCGGTGCACGCCTGGGAGCCGCTTGATCCGGCCGCGCTCGCCTCCGCAGGCTCTCAGGCCAGCCCGGCAGACCCTGTTTGCTGCTGCTGTTTCCATGGTGAGGAGGAATCCTTAGACACTCGCTAATGGTCCCCAACAACGGCCTCCTCCCCCGGGACAATCTTCCCCGGCTCAGGTCTGCCCCTGGGCGCCGCTGCTTCGATGCACACAGCTGGCTCACTCCAGCAATTAGAGAGCATGTGCCTTTCGCTGCGGCTCGAGTTTTACAGCCAGCCAGCTCTGGCTTTGAATGCCAATGATCTACCTGCCACGCCAAAGCTTGTTTCAAGAGCAACTTTATCACCACCTATCAAGTCATGACATTTAGATGCTCAAGACCTGCCAAACCAGTCTGTTCCCTTTAACCATAACAGCTGCCATGTCAGCATGGGACTGATCATTCTCACCAACACGTGTTTTTTCCACCTCCTTTTTCCTTTCCCAAACAATACAACTTCAACTGGTAGATTTAATAAAAGCATATTTAATTAAATACCCCAGGCCAGGAGTGCAGGGCCAAAGCCCTGCCCTTGTCAGTGGGAGCAAAGCCACCTACCTCTGCTGGAATTGAGTTAGAAAATCCACAGGTCTAGTTTTATGCTGTATCCAGTCACCTACACTGGAACCATTCAAGCATGGGATTATTTGTTCCTCTTAACTGCGTACTCTGCCGTTGCAGCTCCAAGCAACAGGGAACCCTCAGTGCCATTTTATAGTCACTTCTTGAGTAAATCTTTGAGCTTAGATATTAGTGCATGAAGTGTCAAATATTTCTACCTACTCAGCATCTGCTGCTGTCACTGCTAAGTAAGTGTGGAGCTTGTCCCAGCCCTCTCCAGTTAAGTGACACCAAAGTGAAAGCTACACTGCCAATGGAGAAGCAAGTGACCATCACTGTGTAGAAGCTTGCAACACCAGATTGCTACTAATCAGTTGGGAATCAATTTTGAGTTAGAAAAACCACCATGGGGGCTGCTATGGTGCAAGTGTGCAGAGCCATTAATCACATCCTGCTATGAAGGACTCAGTGATTCTGGGCAACAAGCAGAACAGTGGATGGTTTTGCAGCAATAGGGTTCCCAAACTGTGGTGGGGTGGTAGATGGCACAGACATCCCTATTTTGGCACCCAACCACCTTGCCACAGAGTACATCAACAGAAAGGGCTACATTTTATGGACATCAGTGTGTGATGGTCAGAGAAGGTGCATGACACATGCACCTTTAAGATCACAGGCCTGTTCAGAAAGCTGCAGGCAGGGACTTTCTTTCCAAACCAGAGAATTACCATTTGGGATGTTCAAATGCAAATAGGGATTCTGGGAGACCCAGCCTACCCCTTACTCCTGTGGCTCATGAACTCATTTTCATTTCACAAACACCAATCGTGTCTCTCATGAATCAACATATGTATGGCTGTGATAGTCTGTACTCTTCCCCTGGGCAGAGTAGTAGGGGAGGCAAGTACAGGTCTGTTGAACCTGAAGGTCAATAAGAGTCTCTAGCATGTCTGTTTGCTGCCTGAGAAGTAGTAGTATGTCCTGCTGCACTGCATGTCTCTCTCCTTCTCCTGTGCTTTTCTTTCTGCTCTGTCCCTGTCCATGAGGGTGATCCTCCAAGCCCTGGATTCAGTATTCGAAGCACCAGAGACTTGCAGGATCTTTTGGAACATGTCATCCTGTGTCCTCTTCCTTCTCATCTTAATCTGGCTGATCCCCTTCGCTGATGTGAATAGAGAGACTATCAAGGTCACATTTGCAGCTGAAAAAGATACAGTGAACAGGGGTACTGTTGTAAGTGTATTCACAAGATAAATGAAAACTTGATATACTGAACTCACTCCCCTTGATCCACACCAGTTAAAAGCACTACATTCTCACTTCTCCTTGGGATTCATAGAGCACAGCGGCACTCTCAGACATGGTGAGTACAGCCAGGAGATGGGAGAGGAGGTGGGACAAGAAAAAGGAGGGGGGCTCACCAGTATGAGTATATGTGGATAGGGCAATAGAACTGAATACTGGCACCGTTTTTCATGGGCAATGGTGATTTTAGCTGATATCTCACTTCTGGGGGTAACAGAGGTTGAACAGGAACAGCTCCTACATGCATCCAGCTGCAGACTGGATTGGTATGCTGCTAGCCTGCTTGCTGCAATGGTGCCTGCCGAAGCAATTGCTGAGTGTTGTGGGAAAGCATCCTGCTGCAGCAGAAGAAATAAGGCAGCCCTGCCCAGAAACCTTGGGCAGAGGATTGCAGACTACCCCCAGGAAAATTTACTCAAGATCTCTATGGAGAACTCATAGGACATCCCAGTGCACATAAACTGTTCTGCAGGCCCCTGCTGCCTAACCGGGGGGAAATGTATAAGGGAAATGAGAAGCAGATAGCAACTCTACCTCCATTGGTTATATCATTATCTCTTCTAGCATGATTTTAAAAAGAGTAAATGAACAGATGTGTCCCTGCAATATCACAGCAAACTGAATACTTACCAGAGGTTCCTTTTCCTGCATCAGATTTGCCCATGCTGGACTGTAGGGACTGGCTTGACTGCTCTGGTGTCAAAAACAGGTCTGGCTTATTACACTACTGGATCCCTCAATCACCTGTTCCCTAGCCTCCTCTTCCTCATCCAACGCCACCTTCTCACTGTTCACTGCAGGGATCTGTGACTCCAGCTCCTCCAAAGTATCCTGGGGCCCTTGGGGGTAGTGGTGGAGTCTCCACTGAAGATGGCATACAACTCTGCAAAAGTGGCATGTCTGCAGCTCTGCACCAGAGTGACTGTTAGCCTCTCTGGCCTTCTGGTACACCTGCTGCAGATCCTTGCATTTCACACAACACTGCTTCAGGTCCCTCTTGTAGCCCTTCTCCCCCGTGCCCTGAGTGATCTGCTCATAGATACTGATCTCTACGGCTGGATCAGAGCTGGGCCTGCACAGCCTCTTCTCCCCACAGACACAGGAGATCCACCCACCACCTGTGTACTCCGGGCAGGAGCACATTTGCAGCCTGGAACTGGCATGGTCAACGGGGCAGTTGCTAAGTGATCTCTCCACACTAAGCAAACAGGAAATGGAGTTTCAAAAATTCCTGGGGCTTTAAAAGGGGAGGGTCACGTGTACCTGATTATCTTGCCATCAGGCAGTGGAGTTCAAAATGGTGACCAGAGCAGTCACAGTGGGGCATTGTGGAACACTTCCTGTAAGCTATTAAAATCTAAGTAAGTAATGCAGTGTCTACACTGACAGGGCATCACCTAACTAGATGGACCTAAGTGCTATGCCTCTCATGGAGGTGGAATTAAGTTGGCATAGCAGGTGAGTTACACTGGAGGAAGTGACATTTTAGTGTAGATGCTTACAGAGTTAGGTCGACATAAGCTGCCTTGTGTTGACCTAACTCTGTAGTGTAGACTAGGCCTAAGTCTACAGCCTCCCAGTCTACTAATCCATGTTGAGCTCCCAGTTTTTAGGTCCTTTATTGTATATTGTCATGAATGTATGGAGTGGAGGGGCAGAGAGCTAGCCCCCCCCCACACACACACAGTTTTAAAAGTGGGAGAGCTATGCCTTCCCAGTTTTTACCAGCCATATGGGCAAGGTGGAGAGAAGAATGAGCAGGGGCAGGGTATTGCAAGGAAGAGGTGGCAGGAAAGCGGGGCCTCGGGGAGAAGCGGCAACACATGGGGATAGGGCCACAGTTCAGGCACCAGTGGCCCTCCCCCCACTCATTTAGGAAGCTTCTGCTGCTCCTGGTATGGAGTTTGGAGGTGGTGGCCACTCACCAAAAACCTAATACAAGCTATGGATATTTAGTCTAGGTCTTTCATGTATTTTTAATTCTGAATAGCTTTGAGTTTCTTATATGTGTAATACCCATTTTCTACAGTGTGACTGTAAAATTAACCTCTTCCATCAAGAGGTCAAAGAAATGGAGATTTTCTCGTTGATATTTGTTTCTGGATGCATTTGAAAATTGGCTTCCACTTAAATAACTAATATAGAAGCATCTGTAATGGGTTCTTTTAAGAGATCTTTATCTTCACTATCAAGTTCTCTGAGTGAAGAGTGGTGAAAACCTGCTGACTAAGAAATCCTCAGGTTACCTGAGAGGACTATCTAATTGCATTGTCTTGTAAAAAATAGCTGTATTAAGTTGACATGATTACTTGCACTGTCAAAATGGATTTAATTTTAGTTCTGGTCTATCACGTAGCTACTATTAGATAGTTTGGATTCCGATCTAGTATGTTCACTCAAATGTTTAAAAACTTGGTATCTCACACAGTATTGCCAACATCAAAGAGTCAAACATGAGATTTTAAAAATGAGATTAAATTTTGGGTTCTCTTTTGAATTTTGAGGATATACCTACCATTTACCTGCTGTGTAAGTTTGGACAGCTCACTTCACCTCTAAGGGCTTGGCTACACTGGAGAGTTGCAGCGCTGGTGGTGGGTTTACAGCACTGCAACTTAGTAACTGTCCACACCAGCAAGGCACATCCAGCGCTGCAACTCCCTGGCTGCAGCACTGGCTGTACACCTGGTTTGCTTGGGGTGTAACGATTGCAGCGCTGGTGATGCAGTGCTGCTCATCAAGTGTGGCCACCAAAAGCACTGTTATTGGTCTCCAGGGTATTAGGAGGTATCCCAGAATGCCTGCTCACAACAAACCGGAAGAATGGCTGAACTCCGAGCTACCCCGAGCTGCTTATCTAAAAAACAAACACAGCTCCTGTTTGCTGGAGCGAGCGGAGGCAGGCAGGGGAATTGCTTTGGAAGGTTCACAGCTGTTTACTTGAAGAGAGAAGTCACACGGCGGGGGGGGTCCGTGTTGAGCAGCTGTTTATGTGGTCTGAAGGCTATTTAGGAGTGCATAATTTGCATTTAGTGAATAAGAGAGGGGTGGGGGAAGGACTCAAAACTTTTAAATTGATTGCAGGTTGGTGATGTGTATGTTCCAGTCCTTAGAACTTGCAAGGCAAGGAGCTGACACATCCAAAAATCCACTCAGTCTCTCTCCCCCACGTTCCCCCTCACCCCCCTCTTTTGAAAAGCACGTTGCAGCCACTTGAACGCTGGGATACCTGCCCACAATGCACCACTCCCAACAGCGCTGCAAATGTGGCCACACTGCAGCGCTGGTAGCTGTCAGTGTGGCCACACTGCAGCGCTTTCCCTGCACAGCTGTATGAAGACAGCTGTAACTCCCAGCGCTGTACAAATGTAAGTGTAGCCATACCCTAAGTGTAGCCATGGCCTAAAAGTGTTCCTCTTTCTCCCCTTTGTCTAAGGGCTTGGCTACACTGAAGAGTTGCAGCGCTGGTGATGGGGTTATAGCGCTGCAACTCACTCTGTGTCCACACTTGCAAAGCACAGCCAGCACTGCAACTCCCTGGTTGCAGCGCTGGCTGTACACCTGGTCTGCTTGGGGTGTGGTGATTCCAGCGCTGGTGATGCAGCGCTGCTCATCAAGTGTGGCCACCAAAAGCGCTGTTATTGGCCTCCAGGGTATTAGGAGGTATCCCAGAATTCCTGTCCACAACAAACTGGAAGAATGGCTGAACTCCAATCTCCCCGTAGCTACTTATCTAAAAAACAAACACAGCTGCTCTTTGCTCCAGCGAGCGAGCGAGCAGAGGCAGGGGAATTGCTTTGGAATGTTCATAGATGTTTGCTTGAGGAGAGAGGGGAGTCCGTGTTGAGCAGCGGCTTATGTGGTCTAAAGGCTATTTAGGAGTGCATAATTTGCATTTAGTGAATAAGAGACGGGTGGCGGAAAGGTCGAAACTTTTAAAATGATTGAAGGTAGGTGCTGTGTATCTTCCAGTCCTTAGAACTTGCAAGGCAGGGAGCTGAGAACAGTGTCAGCTCCAAAAATTCATTCTCTCTGCCTCCCCCACGCTCCCTGTCACACTCCACCCCACCCCCCTGTTTTGAAAAGCACGTTGCGGCCACTTGAACGCTGGGATAGCTGCCCACAATGCACCACTCCCAACAGCGCTGCAAATGTGGCCACACTGCAGCACTGGTAGCTGTCAGTGTGGCCACACTGCAGCGCTTTCCCTACACAGCTGTACGAACACAGCTGTAACTCCCAGCGCTGCACATCTCCAAGTGTAGCCATACCCTAAGTGTAAGCTCTGTGGAACTGCAACTGTCTTACTATGCATTTGTATAGGGCCTCATGCATGGAAGCTCTGCAGCCAGTTGGTGCTACTGTAAAATCATATCTTCAGGCTTTGAGAAGTGCCACTCATACTATTAGTTATTTTATAAATAAATAAGTCACGAAAATCTAAACATTCATTTGTAATACTTTTATGCTTAAAACATTAATATATTACTGCATCAATCTTGGTTACCATTTAAATCTATGGGAATTGCTACTGGCTAGCATGAGATCAAGCTCCAGCCCAAAATTTGTGGAATAGAAAATTAAGGTTTTTTTTCTTGCTCACTTGGAATATTTCCCCAAGAGAAAATAGTGGTTAGTATTGCTAAGCCTTGCACTTGGAAGATTTTGAGTTATATAAGGAGTCTGAACAAACAAATGTTGCTGACAAAGAACAGATGTTAAAGGAGAAAATGAAGGTCAGAAATTAAAAGTGCAAGGGCTAGTGCAAGCCAGTAGCAAACTGGGTAGGTCAGGGTCCTAACAGGAGACTTCCCTGAGGCAACAATAAAATGCCCCCAAATGAAAGCATATGTGGTTTTAAAACAGCTGTGTTTCCCACTGAGCGCACCTAAAGAACTAGAAAAATTAAAGTGACTTAGTTTGGTACGACACATTCTCTATGTGATTGTTTTCCAACTCTTAGCCTAAGGGAGAGAGCGATCATGTCTCTGAGCAGGCCTTACGATATGACAGTTCAGGCCCCAAGGTCCTGTAAGATTGGCTGTCACCAGGCTTAGAAGTCATTTACCACCTGCACATAATGCCAGGTGCCAAGGCCTTTTCCATTAAGTATTCTATGCTTACCTGAGGTAGTCTTCTAAAGCAAGATGTTTCCTCAAAAAGGATAAAATGTGTGCTCTCCTCTATTTATTTTTGTCATCCTCAGCCGCCACCTATGTTGAACCCCTTGATTTTTCTCCCAGCAGTGGTCCCCATGCTCAACAATTGCCAATTCAGCAAGACAGCTTAAAATACTATTGTAAATACTCTGATTTCTGTTGCAGGAGCACAAAGCCTGAACTACTAATAGTTTGCCCAGAAAGTCTTTTTTTTTTTTTTTAGTGCACAGTACACTGTGGGATAACCTATGAAGAATTAAGCATTGTACAGCTGACTCCTATATTATAACACAATATTCAGCAGTTTACACAGGTTGTAACAACTGAACTAATAATTCAGCCTCAATCATTCTCTTAAGAACCCTACAGTAAATAACTCACCCTATAACATGAGCTAAACTTTACCAAGGAAGAAATGTTTTGACAGCTATCCATTTGCTTTACTTTAAGTAGGCAGCTCTGCTGATTTCTACAGAACTACTTGTAACCCTTCTGCCCCTCTGAGTTGGCAGCAACAAGGGCCGGGTTCAGTATCCAGGGGTTCCGTTTCAGTAACACAATGCATAACCGGCTCGAGCCCCCACCCAGTGACCTGGGACACTCACATACCACACCCCCCTGGGCGCCTCTAGGAGGCAATACTTCCCCTCTCGCAAGCACGGAGTCTGAGTGTAGCAAAATCTTTTTTAATAAAGGAAGGAATCAATGCGGCATCCCATTGGAGAAACACCACAAACAGGGTTATAACACAAACCATAAACAAAAACCCGCCTCCAAGTACGTTTGGCACTGTCCTTTTTCCCATTAGGGTTTTAAGTCCAATCACCCCAAAGTCCAACAACCCAAAAGTCTCTGGTCAATGCCACCCCAGAGTTCCAGAGTTTATCTGTAGAGGTCCCTCCCCTCAGCCTGGGTAGAAAGGGGCACCTTACGTGGTCCAGGGCCAACTGCCCTGCCTCTCCGTGGGTTCTGCTTCCGCCTTCTCCACGAACTGCTCCGCTTTACCAGCTGCTCCACTCTGCTCCTCCAGCCGTCCTCAGAAACTGCTCCGCTCCACCAGCTGCTCTGCTCCATGAGCTGCTCCAGTTCTTTCTGCAAACTGCTCGGCTCCGCTCACTCTGTGGGCCGCTCCACAGCTACTCCGCTCTGCCAGCCGCTCTGCTGCCACCAGCTGTCCCCGCAACTGCTCCACTCCGCCAGCTCAGGCTCCCCCACTAGTTAGCACAGTACTCAGTGCTCTCAACTCAGTAATTTTAGCTCTTTAGTGATTTCAACTCTTAGTGATCTCAGGTCTTCGTGGGGGAGCCCCAGTGCTAGTGCACCATTAGCCCAAAGTGCATTCAGCTCAGTAACCTGTATTTAGATTCTTGAGGGAATAAAAAAAATCAACTCTGACATTCCACAGTGGAGAGAGGAGGGGGTGCAACTGGTGCTTCTGGCTCCACAAGGAGCCTGCACCACCAGGCACAGATACCTGTCCCCAGCCTCTCTCAATTCACTGGGTTTTGGAACCCATGTCCCTTGTCTAGCAAGTACCACCCAACTGAGGGTGAGTCATTTGTCACCAAGCAGTCCCACCGCTCAGCAGTCTGGGATAGGGTAGGCGTGCCTATGCAAATACACTCTCTGACATTCTTTCCACCAGATGTCAGGGTAGAGCTTATCCTGACTCTGCTTACATACTCACATGTAAAATTAAGTACTTGCATAACTGCACGACTGGGATTGGAATAACTGTTGTTTTGGTTTTTTTTAAAAGCTAAAATTGTAAAACTTTCCCCCTAAAATACAGACTAGTCAGAAGCTAATAACAGTGCCTCCATATATATATGTTCAAGGTGGATGAGGTAAGATCTTTTATTGGACCAAATTCTGTTGGTGAGAAACAAGCTTTCAAGCTTATACAGAGTTCTTTTTCAGGCCTGGGATATGTACTCAGGCTAACATGGCTACAACAGCACTGTATACCTCCTTATATATGACATTTATCATTATATTTGCCCAAATATTTATCTGAACAAATATTCATCTGAGCAAAACCCCTAGTTTCAGTGGTTCTGTTGAATTTGTATTTCTATACCATTTCAAGAATAAACAAGAAAGAAGATTGTTCTTTAAGTTTATTTATAAAGCTGTGGATTCTATGATTATCCATAGTTGTACACAGCTAGAGTTTGGAATGGAGTTAAAATGAAGTGCATTTTTTATCTTAGTCCACATGTAGAATTTTTGGAGAGTTGTTTATTAGGAGGGTGTGAATGCTAGTTTTAATTAATATTTGTACTTTTGCCAAGACCATGTGATTGATGGCAGTTTAAAATTCTAAATTAATAGGCAGGACTCCAGACATAGCACTAAAGTTGAATTATGATACCATCCTCTATTCCTGAGGCCAAACTATTCCTTTTGAAGGTGTATTTTGGTACATGTGTGAACACATTTCTCTCTCCATTTGGTGATCTGCTTCCATAATGTTACTTTTATCATGTTGTCAAAGAACAGTTAGTAGAGCTCCACCGTGCATGTTCTTTCAATGTTCAATTACAGTAGCCATAAGAAACTGAAGAGGGTGGTAGAAATATATCGAAGATCTCAATCCCACTCGGAAAGAGCAAACACAGATGTAAATTTGGGCTTTAATTTGCAATATCACTGACAACATTAGTAAAAACAGGAAACCATTAAGCAAATAGGGGGGAGGTGGAATTCCTGCATTTGTCTTACTAGACATCAGTATCAGTACATCATAATGCTTCCTCAGACAGGATCTCCTCTAAAAATGTTACTAAGGCAAGGGAAACTGCTCTTCACAAGTTTGTACACAGGAGCTGTACAAGATCCCATCTATACCTTTTTACTATATACTGAAAGTATCAGATGTGTATAAAATCAATGCTTTGTGATGCACATTTTTGACAAGCTATACAAAAAAGGTGGTTCTCAAAATTTAAGAAGTCTGCAACCATACACTGCAGGTCTCATAAAACCCTTATTAAAAAAAGGGAAAGATGGGAGTGAAATAGAGAAAGTGATGGTTGCATGGTCACTGTCAATATTGTCTCTATGGCCTGTAATATTCTTTGGGCTCTTGCCCAAAGACTGCTCTTAGTTAGTGGTGCTAGCAATCAGAAAAGGGAAAAAAGGAGATGAAGGGGCCATGTCCCCTACCCTTTTACACAGCCAGCAGAACTGAAGAATAATGAAGTCCAATATTGCCTTAACTGAACTCTGTTGGACAGCTGTATACCCCCCTTGCATGTAGAAATAAATGAGTTCCAAGCTGTTGCTAATCTCATAAGCAGTTGCTTCTCACACTTAGGAAGAAGTAGGATCCAACCAATGAGAACTAGCAACTTCTCAGTAGTTTCACAGAACTTAAGTTTTACAGGCTTTAAATAAGACATTCAACCCCCAAACATGTTTTTAAATTGCATTAATTAGATCGATATCATCTCTTTAAAAGAAGTGTTTTTAGGACAAATGCATTAAGAACTTGTCCTGGTCCATTGATGAGAGAACATATTTTTGATTGGTGAGCTCAAATCTCAGCATCACAGTCCACTTGCATTCCCTCAGGAACATCACTTCTAGCAATACTGCTTGCCTGAACACTGCTGTCAACACCCAGCATCATCATCCCCTACCAAGACCAGGACTAGCACTTAGGGTAAGTTTCTGCCTGTTTTGGGGGGGTATGTGATGGAAGAAGGTGGGTCGCTACCTTCTGCACTAAGGAAGAGGTGTGTCTGCTATGGCCAATACTTGCAGTACAGCATTGTGGCCTGTGACCCTCCAGCCTGGGTCTTTAAGATATCCAAGAAGTATGATACTTGTAGTTTCCACTAATGCTCCTTTACACCACAGTGGCACTGTAAAGGGGCCCTAGTGTAAATGAGAATATGGCCCATAAGCTTCTACTGCTGCAGCGAAAGGAACACGTTTAGTAGCTGTGTGTAGTCTTAGGGTTTATAGCCTCTTCATAAACCAACCACTAGAGGGCAAAATAATACCAAACACTTGAGCGGTCTGGCTTCTATCTTCTAGTACTTAAGTATGTACATACTTACACAATTAACATGTCCCAGTGTGCACATGCAAAGAATCCTATTCTTGAACCTCTAACCATGAACCAAAGCAAGTCCAACACACTGGGATTATTGTTAGCAGTTAAACAGATTATTTTCCCCCAAATATAAGCCCTTCTTTAGAAAGGCTTAGATTTTCATTAACAATTTTAAATTCAAAGTTGATTATATTTTGGTTATTATTAATTGTTGATTATTGTGTTTGTAAATTTTGTGTCCCTTTAAGGTGAACACAGTAAATAAAATTGTCTAAATGTCAAGCCTTTATTCAGCACACCTCTAAGCATTTCACAAACATGAGGGGCTAGATAGTGACTTGGAGTACAACATGGCAACTAGGCAAGTGACAATACATTGACCAACAAACAGTTGAGCTGTGCAGCATGTACACATAGTGCCATCTAACAAGTCCCAGTGATTTCCCAATGATAGCCTGATTCTGCCACCCTTGCATAGTGTATACCTCATTTCATGGGTTGCCTTAATGAAATCACTGGGAACACTTGCACAGCTAGTACTACTCAATGTAAGTAAGGGTGGCAAAGCAACTATTATACTGTGACACAAAGCAAACCAGGATAATATAGCCTTTTAAAAAAAAAATTAGCCACCCATATCACCAATGCAGAAGTCTTTAACCAAATACAACCCAGCCATGAAAAAAATCTGCATATAACAGCCATGACCATTGAGTTGGGATGGCATCATAATTATTGGAATTATTATTTTTATTAGGTTAAGTTGCAATTCAGTTACAAGCACCAAGTAGAAGACCACACATAGTTGTGCTGCCCAAACACCAATCCAGAAAACGGAATGTGACTGCTTCAGGAGAGATGTACTTCACAACAGTGCTGTGCTGCAGCATGTCCATCAGCACAACTATTAGTTCTTTGTGCCCCACTCCTTCACCTGCCTGGGAGAGAGTGGTGGCTTTACAAAGGTCACTTCCCTCCCTCCTCTTCTTCTCTTTCCCTCCCTCCCCACACCACCCTCACCACTGGTTGTTCATAAACAGTGTAAGGAAGTAAGGGGATGCAAAACTGGCAAACCAAATGCTAGCTCTCGCCAAGGCTGTAGGCATTAGCTAAGAACTGACAAACTCATAACTGGAAACCAAACCAGCTTACCTGCATGTTAGTTTTGTTCAAAACAGGTATTAGTCTTAAGAATGTTGTTAGAGTTTAGACTGTATGAAATGTTTGTAAATTGCTACATGCATGCTCACTTGTGAGGTCTGTATTCCATGCTGCAAGGTAAAATAAAAGATTGTTTTAAAATCGTAAAATACCTGCTCTGGATCTGTGAACTCAGAAGAGAAAACTATCCAAAATTAAGTAAGCTATTGTATAACAAAACCTTTATTAATTGCCCCATCCACCCACAGAGAAGTACATGCAGAAGGTCCCATTCCATTTGTTTGAATCCTGGAAGAGGGAAATAATAGCTAAGACAAAGATTTTTCATTGCTTTGTTGTTTTGACTCTCACAAGGACTGGAGCTAAGAAACAAAAAGGCAGAGGTCCACCCTTGGGATCTGGGTTAAGCCTTGAAAAGACATGCAATGCTGGCACATAACTACATCTGTCGCCTTTTGAATCAGACTGACCTCTTATGTATATATGTCTGCTTGCTTTGATCTGTTAACAACATTTCATTTTTGTAATTAATAAACATTTAGTTTTTATTACAGGATTGGCTACAGTCGTCTTTGGTGTAACATCTAAGGCTATTGGCTACACTATAGTTTAAGTCTCCTATTCGCTTAGAGCAGCTACAGGCCGCTGTAAGATCTATAGTGTAGCCATAGCCTAAGGTACAAACAGTGATTGGTCTCTTGGGGCCAGGAGCAACCTGAATAGTTTGTAATTTTCTATGGTGTCAGTGACCATTTATCATAGGCGCCAACTTCTCCTCTTTCCCGTGGGTGCTCAACTCCCCTCTGCCCCCACCCCCACTCCACCCCTTCCATGAGGCCCCACCCCTGCCCCAGCCCCATTCCAACCCCTTCCCCAAAGTTCCTGCCTCAACTCCGCCCCCTCCCTGCCCCAATTCCAACTCCTCCCTCAAATCCCAACCCCGGCCCCATCTCTTTCCCACTTCCTCCCCTGAACACGCCACATTCCCACTCCTCCCCCTCCCTCCTGGAGTGTGCTAATGCTTCCAAACAGCTGTTTGGCAGTGGCCGGGCAGGAAGCACTGGGAGGTAGGCAGAGGAGTGGGGATGCAGCGCACTTAGGGGAGGACGAGGTGGGGCGGGGGGTCATAGAATCATAGACTTTAAGGTCAGAAGGGACCAATATGATCATCTAGTCTGACCTCCTGCACAACGCAGGCCAAAGAATCTCACCCACCCACTCCCGCAACAAACCCCTAACCTATGTCTGAGCCACTGAAGTCCTCAAATCATGGCTTAAAGACTTCAAGGTGCAGAGAATCCTCCAGCAAGTGACCCATGCCCCACGCTGCAGAGGAAGGCGAAACCCCCCCAGGGCCTCTGCCAGTCTGCCCTGGAGGAAATTTCCTTCCCGACTCCAAATAGGGCGATCAGCTGAACTATGAGCATGTGGGCAAGACTCACCAGCCAGACACTCAGGAAAGAATTCTTTGTAGTAACTCAGATCCCACCCCATCTAACATCCCATCACAGGCCATTGGGCATATTTACCGCTAATAGTCAAAGATCAATTAATTGCCAAAATTAGGCTATCCCAACGTACCATCCCCTCCATAAACTTACCAAGCTTAGCCTTGAAGCCAGATATGTCTTCTGCCCCCACTACTCCCCTCGGAAGGCTGTTCCAGAATTTCACTCCTCTGATGGTTAGAAACCTTCATCTAATTTCAAGTCTAAACTTCCTGATGGCCAGTTTATATCCATTTGTTCTTGTGTCCACGTTGGTACTGAGTTTATATAATTCCTCTCCCTCCCTAGTATTTATCCCTCTGATATATTTATAGAGAGTAATCATATCTCCCCCTCAGCCTTCTTTTGGTTAGGTTAAACAAGCCGAGCTCTTTGAGTCTTATTTCATATGACAGGTTTTCCATTCCTCAGACCATCCTAGTAGTCCTTCTCTGTATCTGTTTCAGTTTGAATTCATCCTTCTTAAACATGGGAGACCAGAACTGCACAAAGTATTCCAGAGGAGGTCTCACCAGTGCCTTGTATAATGGTACTAACACTTCCTTATCTCTACTAGAAATACCTCACCTAATGCATCCCAAGACCGCATTAGCTTTTTTCATGGCCATATCACATTGGCGGCTCATAAGGGTGAGGGGAGCTTGGCTGCCAGTCAGTGCAGAGCACCCACTAATTTTTCCCCATGGGCGAACCCATGGCATCAGCGCCTATGCCATTTATCACTAAGTCCAGTTTGTATCGGTGGCAAGATAGACTGAAGAGCATAATAGGGGGCATTATATGTCCCATTAGCCTCCTACATGGCTGCTTTGGACCAGCCATGTTTAGAACATAAGAACGGCCGTACCGGGTCAGACCAAAGGTCCATCTAGCCCAGTATTCTGTCTACCGACAGTGGCCAATGCCAGGTGCCCCAGAGGGAGTGGACCTAACAGGCAATGATCAAGTGATCTCTCTCCTGCCATCCATCTCCATCCTCTGACAAACAGAGGCTAGGGACACCATTCCTTACCCATCCTGGCTAATAGTCATTAATGGACTTAATCACCATGAATTTATCCAGTTCTCTTTTAAATGCTGTTATAGTCCTAGCCTTCACAACCTCCTCAGGTAAGGAGTTCTACAAGTTGACTGTGCGCTGCGTGAAGAACTTCCTTGTATTTATTTTAAACCTGCTGCCAATTAATTTCTTTTGGTGACCTCTAGTTCTTGTATTATGGGAATAAGTCAATAACTTTTCCTTATCCACTTTCTCCACATCACTCATGATTTTATATACCTCTATCATATCCCCCCTTAGTCTTCTCTTTTCCGAGCTGAAGAGTCCTAGCCTCTTTAATCTCTCCTCATATGGGACCCGTTCCAAACCCCTAATCATTTTAGTTGCCCTTTTCTGAACCCTTTCTAGTGCCAGTATATCTTTTTTGAGGTGAGGAGACCACATCTGAACACAGTATTTGAGATGTGGATGTACCATGGATTTATATAAGGGTAATAATATATTCTCAGTCTTATTCTCTATCCTCTTTTTAATTATTCCTAACATCCTGTTTGCTTTTTTGACCGCCTCTGCACACTGCATGGACATCTTCAGAGAACTATCCATGATGACTCCAAGATCTTTTTCCTGTCTTCTTGTAGCTAAATTAGCCCCCATCATATTGTATGTATAGTTGAGGTTATTTTTTCCAATGTGCATTACTTTACATTTATCCACATTAAATTTCATTTGCCATTTTGTTGCCCAATCACTTAGTTTTGTGAGATCTTTTTGAAGTTCTTCACAGTCTGCTTTGGTCTTAACTATCTTGAGCAGTTTAGTATCATCTGCAAACCTTGCCACCTCAGTGTTTACCCCTTTTTCCAGATCATTTATGAATAAGTTGAATAGGATTGGTCCGAGGACTAACCCTTGGGGAACACCACTAGTCACCCCTCTCCATTCTGAGAATTTACCATTAATTCCTACCCTTTGTTCTCTGTCTTTTAACCAGTTCTCAATCCATGAAAGGACCTTCCCTTTTATCCCATAACAGCTTAATTTAAGTAAGAGCCTTTGATGAGGGACCTTGTCAAAGGCTTTCTGGAAATCTAAATACACCATGTCCACTGGATCCCCCTTGTCCATATGTTTGTTGACCCCTTCAAAGAACTCTAATAGATTAGTAAGACATGATTTACCTTTACAGAAACCATGTTGACTATTGCTCAACAGTTTGTTTTTCTATGTGTCTGACAATTTTATTCTTAACTATTGTTTCGACTAATTTGCCCAGTACCGACATTAGACTTACCGGTCTGTAATTGCCGGGATCATCTCTAGAGCCCTTTTTAAATATTGGTGTTACATTAGCTAACTTCCAGTCATTGGGTACAGAAGCTGATTTAAAGGACAGGTTACAAACCTTAGTTAATAGTTCCGCAACTTCACGTTTGAGTTCTTTGAGAACTCTTGGGTGAATGCCATCTGGTCCCGGTGATTGTTAATGTTGTTTATCAATTAATTCCAAAACCAACTCTATTGACACTTCAGTCAGTGACAGTTCCTCAGATTTGTCACCTACAAAAGTCGGCTCAGGTTTGGGAATCTCCCTAACATCCTCAGCCATGAAGACTGAAGCAAAAAATCCATTTAGTTTCACCGCAATGACTTTATCGTCTTTAAGCATTTCTTTTGTATCTCGATCATCAACGGGCCCCACTGGTTGTTTAGCAGGCTTCCTGCTTCTGATGTACTTAAAAAACATTTTGTTATTACCTTTGGAGTTTTTGGCTAGCCATTCTTCAAACTCCTCTTTGGCTTTTCTTATTACATTCTTGCACTTAAGCTGGCAGTGTTTGTGCTCCTTTCTATTTGCCTCACTAGGATTTGACTTCCACTTTTTAAAGGAAGTCTTTTTATCTCTCACTGCTTCTTTTACATGGTTGTTAAGCCACAGTGGCTCTTTCTTAGTTCTTTTACTGTGTTTCTTAATTCTTAGTTTGAGTTGTTGTTAACTGCATAGTTTTAACTGGATGATGCAAGTACCTGGAATTCTTCTTTACTGTAGGCTGTCAACAGATAAAGCAATAATTTATTGGGGGGAGAGTCACTGTGCCCCTCACTTTGGGCACATCCTAGGGGCAAAGACAGGACCTCTTCACACACCTGGCCTTGGGTCTGTGACATCCAGGCATTCCTACACACTGGTCCAGTCTTAAGAGATTCAACTATCCAGTTGAGTCCCAGATATTTCAACATTCCAGAGTTGTCAATACACACACACACACACACACACACACACACACACACACACACACACACACACACACACACACACACACACACACACCAATAAACACAAATGAACAGTCCCACTGGCAAGGTAAGGCTCTTTCCTCAGAGAGCCCCTGGTGAGCAGTGGTCCCAGTCAGGTTCACAGCCCAGTATACAGTAATGGTCCCCCAACTGCTGTTCAGCATTAGGCCCACCCACTCTCCCTCCATCCAGAAAGGGAACCATAAGATAAAAGTCATTTCAGAACCTCCTCTCTTCAGCCAAGAGCTGGAGATCTGGGATATGTCTATACAGCCAAAAAAAAAAAAAAATACCACCCCAACACCTCAGAGAGTCTCAGAGCCCAGGTCAACTGACTCAGGCCTGTCATGTGGGGCTAAAAATAGCAATATAGACTTTTAGGTTTGCCTGGGTTCTGGGGCCCTTCCGCTTCCTGGGTCTCAAAACCTGTGCCCCTGCCTAAGCCTAAATGTCCACATTGTAGTTTAATAGCCCCACAGTACAAGCCTGAGTCAGTTGATCTGGGCTCGGATGGTATGTCTACACTATGTTAACAGACCTGCAGCACAGCCTCAGCTGGCCTGGGTCAGCTGACTCAAGCTCATGAGGCTTGGGCTGTGGGGCTATGAAATTGCTGTGAAGACGTTCGGGCTGGAATGTGGACTATGGGACCCTCCCATTTTGTGGGGGTCTCAGCCTGGGCTCCAGCCCAAATATCTACATTGCAATTTCATAGCCTCAACAAGCCCAAGTCAGCTGACCCACGCCAACCATGTTTTTGTTACTGCAGCATAAACATACCTTTGCTCTCAGTCACTAATCTCACTCCAACTGTTCTGTGCTCTCCCTTTATGAGTTCCTCTCCTTCCTCAAAGTCTGACATCTCTCATGGTTGTGGTGGGGCAGGATTGTGGGGCAGCCACAAAAGCTCATTAACCTGATGTTGCCCAGTGTGGGGTTTGTATACCCCATTCCAAAAACGCAGATATTGCTAAACAATATTTGCTTGAATGTTTTTCGGAGGACATGATGATCAGGTGGTGAACACTAGCATACACTCTTGGGTGAGAAAAAACAAATACTGACAGAAATCACAATTACATCAGGACAGATGATCAAGACATTAGACTGTAAGAAGAAAAAGGGAACCTATAATTACAATGTAGATGATGGATAAAGAAAATGGAAGGTTTAGTGGTCAGAAACATATAGGAATTTTAAAATAGAAGCTAGAGTGGACTTCCTTAGATGGATAACTCATCAGTAAGCCCCTTGTTTTTCAGTTTAAGCTGATTTTTACTGAAAAAATCCCAGGTTTTACAAAAAGTAGCATTAGTTTTTTTCTGATTTTCACCCTACTTTTGTATCATTCACTATATTTAAAAAACTTGTTTTATTAGGAAAATACAATACATTGCATGAGATATATGTATTACGATAATACGTTAGTCTGTGTGTATATGCAAAGCTCACTGTTGAAGTAAAGCTATGTATTACTCTAGAAGATACACACAATAAACAAACAGGCATGCATGCAAGCTCTGATGTGCATGCTCACTGGAAGGTACTGATGAATCTCATGCCCACCATGTACATTTCAAACTGTTAGCAGATAGTGGTTTAAAGATCTGACACTAACATGGGAAGAAAATGAAAATCTGTATCAGAATACCTTTCAGAACACAGGAAAGTATTCAAAAGTTTAAATAAAACAAAAACAGGAGAAAAGGATTAAGTTGAGTGTATGTTCTGCAAATGGTGTGGCCCCCATTATTAAATGTAAATATTTCTCAGCTGATAGTTCTAAGTCTACAACAGTAACCTGAAATGAAAAGATTTATTTGGGGATTAGAGATATATTGTTTTCTTAAACTCAGAGGTGGCATTGTGTTTTGAGTTCTCTTTTAGTTCTGCAGCAAACTACATTGAATTCTATTCATCAAAGCATTAATCTACTATATACTTTTTTCCCTGTCTTTCCGACCACCAAAATAAACCTCGATATTTACCCAGAAAAATTAATTTTTTCTACCAATTTTCACCTGTTTTTGTTGTCGTTGTAATAAACACGATAAAGTTCTGAGAAAAATTAAATAAAGTAAAAACTGAAAATGAAGGGCCCTACAAGTGAGATATGACTCTGGGACAGAAAGGAAAATCATCTCTTAGCTTGAAGCTTCACTCTTAATATTATGATCCCCTTCTTAAAACCCAACAAATACAAACTGTATTCCAGACACACAATTGCCAAATCTTGTGTGGCTCCAAACATGAAGCTTCATAAGCATGACAGCAAGGCACTAATTTTCACCCAGCCCTTTAAGTGGAAGCAGGTATGGGCAGGATTGGGTGGCAAAAGACAATTCCACCTCCTTCATCCACTGAACAGCAGGAGCCAGCATGGACGGGAGGACAGGTGGGATTGTATTCCTCTTCGTCTCTCATACCGGTCAAAAGGAGGACCCTGCTGGACCATGGATGGGTTGAAAAGTTGGTTATGGGAGCGGTGGGGAAGTGCTTGGGCAGCAGGTAAGCTGAAAGTGCTCTTCATGTTCAAGAAACTGAAGGGATGCTTTGGCAGCTGCAGGTGCTGATGCTGAGGGGAGGAGTTCCTGTGTAGCTAGAGAAGTGGGCATTGCGTGTGGGTGGTGATGGATGAGGGTGCCTGGGCAGCTGCAGTGGCTGGGAATGGGAGGGCAGGCATGATGGAATGGGAGGGGAGGGAGGCTACACCAGTTTGTTGAAACAAGCCTTTAAAAGACTATTCATTTGAAAATCTGTGAAAAAAGTTAGTACATTTTTCAGGGAATAGTTTAGATGTTTAAGCAAGCAGGTTTTAAATAGCTAGACTTGTTATGGACAAGTCAATCCCTCTTTCTTCTGCAACTTCTTCATGTTTATTCTTAGGAAAGGACATTAGGGAAGGTTTCAGAAGAGATCACTGACTTCAGCAGTGGAGAAGATAGTGGAATTAGTAAGCCAAGAGACATTAGAAGAATACCCAGAAAGTTAGGTTTTAATTAGTGGTAATTAGCATCAAGCCACAGAAAGGAATTCATGCCTGACAAATCAGACAATCTCTTTTTAAGTAAAATACAATTGATGGGAGAGCAGCTGTGGATATAATTTACCTGCTCTCTAGGACAGCTTTGATACAGAACCAGACAAAAGACTAATCTACAAAGTCAGTAATTACACTGTAGGGGTGAGCTAATGATCTGGATAAAGAATTGGCTTGACTAGTAAAGACAAAGGGTAATTGTGAATGATAACAGTTTGGGCTAGAGCAATGTGATTACTGGAGTGCCATAGAGATCAGAAAGTACTGGGAGTGACTTTGTTCACTGTACATGTATCAATGGTGGTAAGGAAATGGAATCTGCTTAACTGGGCAGAAACTCAGCACAAAGGAAGAGAGCAATAAATATCAAAATATCTTGGACAGATTAGGAGCAACAGGATGAGTTGCTTATGCAATTCCATTAGGAGAAATGGTGGCAAGGAGCACTGAGACAAAAATAAATACATTATTTTGGTTCATTGTGGTGGAGCGGCTGCCCCGCACAGATAGATGGAGGGTTAAAGCAGCCCTCAGGGAGGCTGCACAAAACCCAACCAATGGGAGGAGGGCTTCTAAAGAGCCAGTCAGGAAAAGGTTTGTTGGAGCAGCCAATCAAGGCCTGGGTGGGCCATATAAGAAAGGCTGCTCAACAGACCAAAGGCAGTCTGTCCCTAGAGCAGTGCTGGTCAGAGGAGCAATAGGGCGCTCCAGACTGAGGCCCCTAGTACAAAGAGCTGGGAAGGGACTAGGGCCATGGGGAAGTGGCCCAGGAAAATAGGCAGTGGGAGTTGGAGGAGCGGCAGCATATGGCCACTAGCTCTGGGGTCTCTGGGTTGGGGTCTGGAGTAACAGGTGGGCATGCCTCCCTGCTACTTGCCCCAAAGGGGTGGCCAGTATTTGGACTGCAGTTTACCCCTTGAGTTGAGGGGCTAGACTAAGGGCTGCCGTAGGCCACAGTGGCAAGTGGATGGACTAGAGACACCCTGTTCCCCCAGAAGGAGGGAGAAAGCAGAGTGGGGCACAGCTGGAGGGCTGTGCCCCGAAGAGGATGGTGTGGTCTGGGGAGTGATGCAGGTCTTAAAGGGGGAGCAGAAGTGATGGCGGTGAGATATCACTAGAGGAAGGCGCACTGGCAACCAAGAGCTAATTCCTAGCACAGCCAGCAGGAGGCATCGAGGTGGTGAGTCCTGCCCCATTTCATTCATTTATTACACCCATGACTGTGGCATCCGAACACCTTAGCTACATTACAAGGAAATGCTGAGCAGAGCAAGGGTTAGCAGTTATAGACTATAAAAATCTAAAACATTTACCACCATTATGAGCTGAATGACAGTTCAGAGTGGAGCAATGTAATCCCCTCTATCACAGGGCTCACTCCACTCACCACTGGGGTGCCCATCTGTGATTAACTCACCACTGGTTTAATACCTTGCCTTGACATTTCTCACCCCCTTGTCCCAATCTCTCAATTTCCGGTCTATCTCATTCTCTACAAGCTGTAGCATTTCCTCTTCATGACTTGGCCCTCCAGCCAGCTCACTATGTGGTTTCTCTTTTCAGAGTATAGCATCTCATTGGACCTGCTATCCAGGCAATACTGCTCTGTTAGGAGCTGGTAGGGGACCCTGGGCCCATTCCTGTTCTGGCTTCCAGTCCAGAGACCCTACAACACACAGCTAAGGTCTGCTCAGTTCCCAACCCTGCTGCTCCTTTCCTCAACTACTTCCCCTCCCCCAGGCTTTCTTCTTCACCCTTCTCTCTTCTGGGAACACCCTTCCCTCAAGGCCAGGCTCCTAAGGTCCTGCTCTTTCTCTGGATTTTCTTCTTCCTAATGCACAGAGGATGACTGCAAACTTCCTCACTGCAGCCATTTCTATTGCTGGTTTCTTGGCTCTATACTAGTTCAGCCCACACCTACTTAGCTGAGCTCCATCTTCCAGTCAGGCGTTGCTTCTCTAGCTTAAACCCCTCAGGTGTGGACTGGCCCTTTTTTTCCTTAACCCTTTCAGAGCTGGTGTGGGGTGAGCACCTCATCACAACCTCTTTCCTCGCTTTCATTACTTTTCCAAACTTGACTTTTGTGATGGCAGTTTTCCACCCCAGGTGTCAGTCAAATAAGAACCTTTTATTTAAAATGTGGCTAAGCAAAGTCTCTTCAACCACTTGTGAGTAAAATATGTTTTAAAAACATCTAACTCCACTTTTGTATAAACTGAGCTACAGGGAAATTCAGTGAATGTTAAAACTTGAAATTTGGTATGGACATTGTCCTTGTTGAAGGGCTATATACTTTTGCTTGTATTAAAAAAATTGTTTTAACTTAGCAAAGTTGTGACCATTTAACAACTGTGTACTGAGCACATGTTGTAGATATTTTTAAGATCTATAGTCATGCATTTAGTTATTAACATTACATCTTTGCTCAAATGTTTAGGTCTTCTAACCATTTATTTACACATTTTTTGAGGAGAGCAAGCCTGTAGCATTGCTTGTGCATCGACTTATTCCCAATTTATTTTAGGGTTTGTAATGCTGGATTCCATCATGCAACTGATACTAAACAGATGGGTATTGAGCAATGGAATGTTGCCATGCCAATGATGCCAGCTAGAGGTATGCAGTTTGCCTCCCCCAGACAGCTCCACTAACATCCATTAGGAATTGGGCCACTACAGGGTGCTGGTGATCAAGGATACTTAAGCAATGCAAAAACAATCTAGTGAACCACTGCAAAGCAACTGGATAGACTGAAACTATCCAGACTGTGCTTTGACATTGACTATTAGAGCAAAGGATGAGCCAATGGGAAGCTTCTCCCTCAAGATTTCTGTCTCAGAAATGGTATTTGGAACTGAAGGATCAGATGCATTGCAGTTACATGTATTTGACATAAAGACCTAGCTTCAATATTAGGGCATAATATGTTTTCTATATAGACATCTCTACTACTCCCATTACCATACTCTGGGAGCACCGAAAATAACTTCAACTCAGCATCTGTTTTGGATGAATTAAATATAACTTTCAGGCTAATGTGGTGTGATAAAATCAGACCTTATAGCTATAGAAGAGTGATGGACGGCAGGTATATCACCCCTAGAATGATAAGAGCCCTTTTCCCTATGAGATGAAAAGAGGGTACCTCAGGATAACTAGAGACACCTGAGACCAAGTAAAGGCTGCCTGAAACCTTAACCCCTCTTCTGGTGAGAGAGGAGGAAAAAGAAACAAGGGACAAGGTGCAACAGGGTTAGTGGCAGCAGGGAGAAAAGGCTTCCCCTGGGAGAAAAGCTGCTCTTCACCCTATAGGAAAAGTAACCCAGCTAACTGTTGTTTGGGGAAGGACTGGGATCCACAGGCCAGCATCCTAAGGCAACACCCAAGATGGGGCAGAGAAAGGTACTCGTATCAATGAGTTTGTTGATTTTGTTTGACTGAAGAGTACTGCTTGGGCCTACCCCGAGGCTCACTTTGTAAATACTGAAAATATAAACCAGAGTGAGGCAGAAAGAAACTGCTCTGGAGTCAGACCAATTTACTCCAGGCCTCCTCCACCAGAGGAAGAAATGCTGAGACTGACACAGTAAATGAGATGCCTTGCCAAACATGGTGTCAGGATGGGGTTTCATGCAGCATACTATTCCAGTGGCAAGGTAGATCATTGCTGAGACTGGATGATATGGTGAGGGTGCTGGTACAGGCCATGACAGCACAACAAGAGGCAACCAGAGTCCAGATGGATGCTCAACAGGAATCTGTACAGTTACAACAGGAGGCTAATCAACTGCTGATGAACCAGGCACCCAAGACTGAGTCACCCTATAGGAGGTGGTGAGACAATTGAAAGCTCTGACTGCTCTGGGATGTGACCATGACAGGACCCAATCCCTAAGGACCAGCAGTTACCTGCAAAAGACAATGATGGAAGGAAGGTGACATTAAAGCATATCTCCTCACGTTTGAGCGTCATTGAGGATGGCTACTCCAACTCAGCCTCTGCAGCTGGACGCCACCTCCTGGGTCCTAGTGCCAATGGAATTCCTCTTCTGTGTATGCTGGGCACCCTGAATGGCCACCAACCTGTTTCCTATACAACGAGTGCCCACGGTATGGCAGGATAAGTGCGGCGTGGGGGGAGGGGGAGGCAGTGGGGAAGGAAGGGAGAAGGGACAGAGCAGGAAGAAGAGAAGGGGATAGGGGAATGGGGCAGGGGGAGGGGAATGTCAGAGTGGGGAGATAGGGGAGAGGAAAGGCGAGGGGATGGGGAAGAGAAGGGAATAGAGAAATTGGAGCAGAAGCAGGAGCCTGGAATGCAGCATCCTCTCAGCAGCAGCAACAGCTGAGGCTTCCCCATTAAGCTGACCTATCCCCTCCCCAGCACTGGCAGCTCGGGGGAGGAGTGCCAGGGAGCACCGGGAACTGGCTTCAGCATGTGTGTGTATGCGTGCATACTACGCTCTGTCCTCTGCCAAATATAGCTGTCAAACTATTCCTATGCTTGCCACCATGGTAAAATCAATGGGTGTATTCTGCTTTCAATGCTGCCTGTAACTCTCATCGATATAGCGCAAAAAAAAAAAAAGTGTCCATTATAACTCCTCTTCTCTGACACTCGGGATACCAACTGTCTCCTGTGCCACGATCTGCTCAATTACAGTTCCATAATTCACAAGTCACATCTTCTCCAGCCTTGGCATAAATTAGAGCAGCCATCTGAGACTTGATGGACTGCACTAGATTGGGTCGGTGAGGCGATAGGTGTGATTGCCTCACTCAGTCTGAGTACTCCACTATCCCAAAGGAATTCTCATTTAGGCAGTTAGGTTCTATGTTCTTTGTATCACCTAATTGAGACAAAGGGCTAGAACAAGGAGAGAGAATCAGCCCTACCTTCAAAAATTTCTGAAACATTCATCTTCTGGCAAAGACTGAGCATAGTGAATAATTAGGGGAGATGAATTTCGGAAATCAGAATGTGTTATAATGGAAACTCTTCTGCAACACTACCTGTACTGGTCATGACCTGCACCCTCTGTAATACACCATGCATCTCTATTATCCCCACAAGGTGTGTGTCCAGTGGAATGTCCAATCTGTGCTTGTGTGAATCTCTAGGAGATAAAACATACTTTTAAAGCCAGAATACTGATATTTCTTAAGCTTGTGTAAAGATCATGTCATCCTCCATGGCTGCAGCCTGCAGATGTTATAAATCCAAGTCCTGCCAAAGCTACAAATTCTCCATAAATTCTCAGTTTTCAGAGACTTCTATGAGTCTACTGAGAGAACCATCAGTCCACTGAGAAATCTTTATTTGACTCGCCCCAGGGGCGGCTCTAGACATTTTGCCGCCCCAAGCACGGTGTCATGCCGCCGGGGGTGCTCTGCCACTCGCCGGGCCCATGGCTCCACCAGCGGACCCTCCGCAAGCATGCCGTCAAAGGCACTCTGCTTGCCACCCTCCCGGCGACCAGCAGAGCGCCCCCCGTGGCATGCCGCCTCAAGCACACGCTTGGTGTGCTGGGGCCTGGAGCTGCCCCTGACTGGCCTTCTCCCCTATTCCTCTCATGTTCTGTGGAAGTTCAGCCAAAAGAGCCACTTCCTGTATTGAGCGGCTGTTTCCTCTCTCATCAACTGATACAGGCTTCCTGCTTGTTCCCTTCCCCTGTATTCAAGAGACTGGAATCCTTAGATCTCAGTCAGCAGGGGAACTGCTGCTTCCTGCTATCTCTGCACTTCCACGTCCTTTCTGGCTCTTCCAGCCCTGCCCCAGAGACTGGGATTGAGAAGTGAAGAGACAACTGTACTTGGCCTCATGATTCCTTGCCCTCTGCAAAGCACCAACTTTCTCTTCCCCTTGTTAGAATATGAAGGAGGAAAAGAATGAAAGGGAGTAAGCAGTTAGAGAGAGCATCTCCCCACAAGAATTGCCCCCAACACTCACCCTTTTACATACACTAGAACTGGAGTATTTGCTAATGAAATGCAGGCTTCTATTTTCTCATCCTTGGTGTATGTGGAGGTAGAGTGGAGGGGGCTGAACCCAATGGGATAGGAGACAGCATGCATTCATCTCACTACTGGGGACCCTGCCCACACCAAGGAAGAGGACCATGAAACTCTCACACCATCAGCAAATGCTCTAATTCAGATTTATGTAAACAAATTTTGACTGAGTATTTTTTTTTCAGATGAGCTGGCAGGCATGACACCCTGATACTAATATGAATGTTTCACAGGTTCCTGCTAGTTAATACTCATGAGAGCCTAGTCAGCATGCACATCCATAACAGAACATTTACATGAATAATGCTTGGCAATTGTTTCTTTTTGTTTTGTGTATTTGTTTCTTTAATCTGCTGTGAATTATTCCAGTCCTCCTATCTTGTAATTAGTGTTCCCTGATTTAAGACCGCTTTGAAAATAAAATTTGAGTCTCAGTGAATATAATATTCATTCTCCACCTAAAATAATTGTATACATGTTTGGAATGTAGATGCATATTAATAATGTGTTTATAGTTTTGGAAATGGCTCTGTTTATATGTTTATGGTTGTTATAATTTTGGAAATAAAATACCATACTAATGAACTATAACTGTTTCACATTCAAATAACAGAATCTGGGGATAAAATGATAAAATGATTATATTAGAGAGAACAAGCAATTTATATTGGCAATTTATGTAATTTATTTAAATGACAATGTGTTGTCAAAATGCTGTAGAATATTAAAGAAGTGTTGTGGACTGCAGCACTGACAATAGATTCATATGGAACACTAATATAAAAATGAATTCTATGGACAATTACTTTTCATAATTCTATTTGATTTTCCAGGAGTAGAGCTGATCACTCATTGCACATATGAAATTGTGCACCTGGACAGCAAGATTTGTAACTGAGGCAAACACAGGCTCTGGCTAAAAAGAGGATTTGGGATTATAACTGTTTAACCATAACAATCCCAATACATAGACACCTTTGTACAGAGGCTGCAGTTACAAATTATAAATTTATTTTCAGTCCTAATGATATGTAAGAACATGCTGGAAATGAGAAATATGTAGAAGTTTAAATTGTGTTATGTGGCTTTGTGTGGTAGCTTGACCAGAAACCTCATTTTAGAAATCTCATTACTAAATAAGGCTCAATCCTGTATTTCTCATATTTCAAACTCCCACTCAGGAAAAAATAGAATTTGCAATGTGCAAAGACTGAAGGATCAGACCAGGAGAACTGATTTTGTTTTAGTTAAAAATCAAATCTATCCTACTAAACTTTATTTTGCTATATTATAAGAATAAACTATAATCTTTCAGTATTCAGTAATTTGCGAGACTTATTTTAAGCTTTCTTTATTGTTACTTTGCTAAAACAGGAAATGAAAGTAGGGAAATATTGACTCAAATTGCACAAACAATTGCATTATTTGTAAACCATCTATATGCATGAAATCCTCTATGGCAGAAAATTACATACAGAGAGAAATTCCTTCACACTGACAGAAAAGTCATGTCTGATTTCTAGTAATTTTTTTTAATACATTGGGTAGTTCCAGTGGCCATTTGATTTCCAAACACCTGTGCTGAGGGTACACTTCTGTACAGAGATAAAACATTTACCACATCAAAAAAGTTTATTTTCTACTGGATGCTATCTAGTCCCTAAGATGCATTTGCAACCATACATCACAGAACAGAAATATGTAGAAAACAGAACAGATGATAATTTTGATTCTGAAACATACACAGTACTCATCATCTAGGAACAGTAACAATGAGAAAAATATGCTTGTTCATTTATATTAGCATTTTTGAGTGTTTCACAAATATATACTACTATCTGCACTAATACTGAAATGGAAATCTCCATCCAGACTAATTTGGAAAAAAAGCGATTTTTTTAAATTAAATTTTAATTTAATTTTAAATTTAATGTTAATATTAAAATATAACAAAATATGCTGGGATAAATTTAAGATAATGTAATTTGACAAACTTCAACACAGAAGAAATGGTTATTTACTGTAACTGGATAATTCGAGATGTGATAGACATGTATTCCACCGAGGCCTGTGTGCACCTAGGGCAGTACTTGCACCTCATGGCTATATGAGGCAATGATGCCCTGATACCCCTCAGTTCTTTCACACCAAAAGTCCCTGAAAGGAGACACTAATGCAGAAGGGATGGAGGGTGGGTCATGGCATACACATCTGCATCACATCTCACAGAACCATAGCTACAGTAAGTAACTGTTTCTTCTGGGAGTAGATGCAGACGTGTATTCCACTTAGGTGACTTATGAGCAGTACCCCAATTCAGAGGCGGAGGCTTAGAGCCTACTGCAATAGGGATTGCAGGACAGTCCTTTCGAGGCCTGCCTCCACTCTGAAAGATGGGGTAAAACAGTAACATAATGGTCGACAAACATATGTATGGATAACCATGTTGCCGCACTGCAAATTTCCAGTATGAATATGTCACAGAGGGACACGAGCAATGTCGCTTGCACTCTTGTGGAGTGAACCCATATTTTCTGAGAAGGTGTAAACAAACTTATCTCATATGCAGCCTTGACCATCTAAAGGTGGTCTGTGCAGAGACTGCTTGCCCTTTCATGCGGTCCGCATATGACACTGGTCAAGGTATCTGCAATGTCAAGGGCAGACTGCAGGGACATTTTGGCCACCAAGCAGCCTTACACAATGAACACCTAGAACTCTTCACATGAGGCCTCGGGCAACTGGTCCTCAAATTTAGCCATGTCTGATCAATTGAGGAGATCATATTTGGACAGCAAATCTTGTTCATTTGTGATCCTCATCTGTAGGGATGATGAGGTATAGATTTTCCTGCCTAAAAGTTCCAACTACTTGGAGTCTCTGTCCTTGGGGGTAGACATGAACCTACCCCACCAGGCCCTTTCATTTTACCGCCATTATGACCAGGGAATTTGGGGTCAGATGGGAATAGAACCTCTCAAATCCCTGCATGGGAACAAAGTAGCACTTTTCTATGTGGTTAGCCTCTGGCAGTACTGTGGCCCGTGTACTCCACAGAGGCTGTTGCCGGCTCAAGGAGCATATCATTGATTGGGAGAGCCACTCTCCTGGGGACAGCAAGCTCTAAAATGTCCACCAATTTGTGTGTCTTCTCTTGGAGGAACTCCTTCTGGAGGCCCAGGGATGCAGCTACATGGCATAACAGGTCCTGGTATGCCTTAAAGTACTCCAGAATAGATAAGGAGGATGAGCCAGGCAACACGGTACTGTCTAGCAATGAGGACAAGGGTCTTGGATGAGCCAAAACCAGCTCTCCCTCCAGGAAAGAGGGAGGACTCCTTTGGCTTTGTGCGGAGGAAGACCACCAATGCCTGGGTTTCTGGTTGATCCAAAGCCACCACCATCAACCCTGCAGGTAGGTGACTTCAGCTTCAAATGGGATGAAGACTGATCTCCACAAACAAGGAGCATCCCACTGAGTCCAAGGCTGCTGATATGGGTAGGGCATTGGTGGCCAGTAGGGGCCAGGCCAGGAACCTCCATCCCAGATAGGGGAGACACCAACCCTGCGAGCCATACTGGTCCATTCGTAGCCACTAGAATTCATCAGATAATGAGGAGCAGGAGGATGACGACTCAAAATCATAGCCCCAATATCTCAGCGCCATGGGCAAAGAAAGGGAGCCAACAGATGATGCGATTCATCTGTCACCCAGAATGAGGTGTAAATTGGCGCCCCAATGAAGAAGAGCCATCAGTACTGAGCATGCCAATGCCATAGGCAGTGTCATTCCCAGCACAAACAGTGGTACCAGAGCACCTGAATGCGCTGATGTTGAAGCTGGTGAGAGCTGCCATGGAAGCATTTGCAGCATCAAATGCAGCAGGGCCAAAGAGAGTCCTGATGCCAAGGTCCCACACACCAATTCTGGTACTGGTTCCATTCCTACCACGGGGAGGGGATCATCTGGATGTGGTGCTGACAAAAATGACAGTTCACTGGCTCGCTCCATTGGAGGGGGCTATAGCTGGCACAGCCCTGGGAAAGTCCTGGACAAATGGTGAGGTTGGGACTGAAAGGAAGAGAAGATCTCTGGCTGCCTGGTACTCTGATATGGACAGAGTCCATACCAGCATCATCTTGTCACTACCAGACTCAACAGATGCCTGGAGGCCAGAGCCAAAGTCAATAGTACATGGTTTCTGCCCTTCCCACTTGGTCCCACAGATGGGTCAGAAGTACCCATGCCATCCCACATGCCGGAATCAGTCCCATGCCAGTCCACACTTTTCTGGGGGAGGCAGAGGAATTGCCCCATGACCTGGCGTGGTCCTGGTTGGTCTTATGAAACCTCTTCCTCAGCACCAATGATGGAGAAAGGCTCTTCCTCCTCTTCGGAGAGGTGTCTCCCTGAAACAAGAGGCAGCAGCACTCTTCAAGGCCGAGGGCAATCTTCAACCATAGGTGGGCCTTGGTACCAAATCGAGTTCCATGGCCTGTTCAAGCAGGTGCTACTTGAGAGAAAAGTCGCACAACATCTGTGTCCTCTTTTTTTTTTCTTAAATGATTTACAAAGGTGGGCCTCACTGAGACAAAGCAAGCACCGTGTGTGGAGATTGCCCCTTCACATGAAGGACAGTGTTCAAAGCCTGCTGAGGGCATCACCAGGGAACACTAACTATATACAGTAAATGAGGATAAGACAAAATGAGAGGTTGTGAGACTACAATCACACAGAGCTCCAACTCCAGCACAGGCTGCAAGAAGGAACTGAAGGGAATCAGGGCAGTGCTGCTTCACATAGCCAGTGGAACGGCCACAGCCATGAGGCACAAGCACTGCCCCTCTACAGGTACTTCTGGGCAAAGTCTCTGGCTTCAGCACTCTGGGAGTGCACACACTTCAGTGGAATAGACATATGCATCTACTCTAAGAAAAATACTACCTAGCCTATGCTTTAAAAAATGCTATTTTTGCTATGGATTTTCCAACCTATTCTTATATCAGTGATTTAGCTGCTAAGGTTCTGATTTCAGGATTTGTTCTATAGAAAAGCCTATACTGACTTATCACTCTGATACCATGGGGATGGGCACCAGGGAAGTATCTGAAAAGGAAAGAGGCAGAGGGAAGTCATACCGGCCCAGATCCTCAAAGGTATGTACCATCCTAACCTTCATTGATTTCAGTGGAAGTTAGCAGCCTAAATACATCTGATCTGGACCATTGTGCCTAGATACAAGGGTCCATATCCACAAAGGTACTTAGACATCACCTAAGTCCCAGTTTTAGGCTCCACTACAATCCACAAAACTCCCACCAATCCCTGGGCTATTGGCACCTAAATTCACTCAGCATCTTAGTTCTCAGGGTAAAAGTTTCCTAAGTGCCTATGTTTCTGCCTCTAAGCACATACACTGCTGCCTCACTCTATGTGTCCAGATGGTGAGCTCCCAGCTAACCTCAGAGCAATCCACAAACTGGGGAAAATTAGGCATTTGGCCACCTAATTAACATGCAATACCCAATCTAGTAAGTGTGCTCAAAGGCTGCCTACCAGATCAGGTCTATTCAAAATTTCACTACGGGCTGGTGGTGCTGCCCGCTTTATAACTTTTAGCCCAAGTGGTTAAGGTATTTACCTGGAGTGTGGGAGAACCAGGTTCAATTCCCCCCTCTTCCTATGTGGGAGAAAAGAGTTAGAAAGGTGTCTTGCCTCTCAGACAAATGCTCTAACCTTTGGGCTATGGGATAGCCTGATGTAGGGCTCCCTCAGTCTTGTGAGTTGAAGTTGTTTCACTGTGTATGAATTCTTACAGAGCCATTGGCTAGACAGAGGAAAAAGTGAATGACTCTGTAATCCAGTGCTTAGGGCTTCCAGCTGAGAGATGTGAGGCCCTGGGTCCAGTCTCTGCACTGCAGTAACTCTCTAATTATTTATACACCTTGGAACAGCTTCAACAAGAGAGACTGAAGGAGTCCTATATCACACTGTCCCATAACCATAGTGGTTAGCACATTTTCTTGAGAGGTAGGACATCTTCTTCAAATCCTTTTTCTCCCTCTCTCTGATGGCAGCCTGCATCTCCCACATCCCAGGTGAGTGCACTAACCATGGGGCCCAAAGGTACAAGGGATGAGGGGAATCACACCACCTCCTCCTCCGGCCATTTTTTGTGGAATGAGTCAGGCACCTAACTCATTCTCACAGGAAACAATTCAGGCACCTATATTACCTGACTCTACGAGAGAGGTTCCTAGCTGTGGAGTACTAGCAGAGATAGGGGCCTATATCTGTGAGGGGGTAGGGCTTAGGTAGGGTGACCAGATGTCCCTATTTTATAGGGACAGTCCCAATATTTGGGGCATTTTCTTCTATAGGCGACTATTACCTTACCTCACCCCACCCCACCCCATCCTGATTTTTTTCACACTTGCTGTCTGATCACCCTAGGCTTAGGCCACATCTTCTTGGCTCTGCTATTGGCTAGCTCAGGTGGCTCCCTGCCTAGTGTGCTGGCTTTATGGATCGCATTCGAAGGTGCCTCTCTGTCTCCGTTCTTTGTATAGGGGGCATAGGTGCCTAACGCAAGCTTTGTGGATCACAGTGTTGTTCCTATGCTTTTCTAAGCACTTAAAAGTTAGGCATTGCAACTATCAATTCCCATTAAGTTCCTTTGTACATCTCAGACTCAATTCAGTTTGACTGAACCAGAAACAATTGCAATTTCTTGCTATTAGCTAAACAGATTCTACAAGTTGAGAATATTTTCTCCTTAAACTTTTTTTTTTTTAAAGTCACTTTATTTTTGTAGCGCCATTTCTGGAAGCTGCTAAAATTCTTGTGCTAATTCTTCATTTCACAACTGCTAGCTGAAGTTTTGGATGTGGGTATATTATCATTATATACAACATTTACCTCAATGCATTCATCAAAGAGCAAATTGTGAAGACTGATAAAAATTATTTCCCTTAGAGTTTCTAGTACTGTAATACCTTAAAGATTATGATTTTTGCTTCAGTTCTAACACCATTAAACAAAGCTGCTTGAGGTTACAAGTAGAAAGTTATGAGATCACTTGACAGAATTATATTGGATTCAGTTAATGTCAACTTAAGAGTCAATAACTGGTGACTGTGTGATCACAAGGTGTCAGGGTTCCTTCCCCACTCTGAACTTTAGGGTACAGATGGGGGGACCTGCATGAAAGACCCCCAAACTAATTTACCAGCTTAGGTTAACAGTAAGCTGCCACCACCAAGTGTGTTCCAAATCTTAGGGGAGAGCCACTTGGAACTCTGCCTTCCCCCAAATATTTCCCAAGTCCCTAACCCCCGCTTTCCTGGGTGGATTTGAGACTAATTCCTCCCCCACAAGTCCCTACACCCCTTTTCCTGGGTAGGCTTGAGAGTATACCCTCACCAGTTAGTCCTGGTGACCACAGATCCAAAACCCTTGGATCTTAAAACAATGAAAAATCAATCAGGTTCTTAAAAGAAGGATTTTATTAAAAGAAAAGGTAAAGTTTATCTCTGTAAAATCAGAATGGAAATAACTTTACAGGGTAATCAGATTCAAAGAGCCCAGAGGAACCCCCTCTAGCCTTAGGTTCAAAGTTACTGCAAACAGAGGTAAATCCTCTAGCAAAGGAACATTTACAACTTGATAAAACTAACACGTCTTGCCTGGCTGTTACTTACAAGTTTGAAATATGAGAGACTTGTGCAGAAAGATTTGGAGAATATGGATTGATGTCTGGTCCCTCTTAGTCCCAAGAGTGAACGCCACCAAAAACAAAGAGCATAGACAAAAGCCTTTCCCACCTCCCAAGATTTGAAAGTATCTTTTCCCCTTATTGGTCCTTTGGGTCAGGTGTCAGCCAGGTTACTTGAGCTTCTTAACCCTTCACAGATAAAAGGATTTTGATGCCTCTGGCCAGGAGTGATTTTATAGAATTGTATACAGGAGGGTTGTTACCCTTCCCTTTATAGTTATGACACAAGGTGTTAGGGAAAACAGGTTGATTCAATATTATGACTGGTTTCCTTTTATGGGTTCCCCCTGTCCTGCTGCTTTCTGTTATTCAAGACTGAATTTATTTCTAGAAGATACACTGTAGCTCCATGACCAGTATTTGATCAGATGCAGGAATTACTGGGTGGTTTTATGGTTTGACTTATGCAGTAGTTCAGACCAGCTGATCATAATGGTGCCTCTGGCCATAAAATGCATGATTCATAAACAATTGTGCAATACTTTTTCATATATATGTGATTACTTTTACTTAGGCCATAGTTTTATTGCAGTATTTGTAAGATTCTTTTTATTTAAGATTTTCATATTTCATAAAAAAGTAAAGAGTGCAGACAGATTCAATGGGCTGATTTCACTTTCAGTGGAACTCAATTTTTCCCTTTTATTGCTTCTTTATGGTTCATAAAGAAGACCTGAAAAAATGTCAGGGTTTTTTTTTAGTTTTGTTTTTACTTAAGAAATAATAAGAATATACAATCTTGGGTTCCCTGTTTTGCAGAGGATCTCTCCTGGAGGGCCAAGAGATGTGGGTTAGAGCTTTTCCAAACCTTAACTGAATAGGAATGAGTTTTATCAAAGGAGATTTTCTCCCAACTTTTAATTCAGCATTGGATTTAATAAGCTGTTAACAAAAATACAGAGAATGTTTTAAATACTTTGAAAAAATGTCACTTCCCCCTGGTTTAATTTTCTCAGTATTTGTGATGTCATAACTCTACTAGTTCTCTATTCATCCACTAAGTGTTCCATGAAAAATTGGGTAGGCAAGGCCTGAATTTCTAATGTAAAAAATAATCAGCACGTGTAAAACAAAAACTTTTCAGGCTGTCTCCACACATCACAAAGAAGAAAAAAAAAAGGGACATAGGCCCAATTTTTTCCCTTTATGGACACCATTCTTCTGCTCAAATGTTGTGCTCTGGTAAATTCTGCTTCCCTTCAGTCCTCCTTTGTATCTTTTTCCCCCACAGTCACCTCCATACTTACATCTATGATGTTCTTTATGCTTGGAATGTCCTCGGTGATCCTGTACATCACACAGTCTCACTCTCCTCCTTCAAATCCATCTTCAAAGCCCATTATCACAATTTTAACCTCTCTCTTTTCGGTGGTTTTGCAGCATTTTGCATGTCTATCACACTGACTAACACGCCTGTATTTTGTGTTGTAATCGAAATCAATATATTTGAAAATGTAGAATATCCGAAAATATTTAATACATATCAATTGATATTCTATTGTTTAACAGTGCGAGTAAAACTGATTAATCATGATTATTTTTTTGAGTTAATTGTGACTAATCAGCAACCCTAATTTAAACATTTTTAATGTTGAAACTCTCTTTGGTCAAACACTGGACTGAACATTGACATTGTAGGACCTGTGTTGTACTTTTGATATGCTAGTTATCAGTGTTAGGATTCGCCAGTGGGGTGTGATTGTAAATCAGAGTTGGGGGAGCGGGGGGCTTGTGTGATTTACAACTTCTCTTTAAGATGCTTCTCTAGAGTTCACATCATCACAGGCTTATCTATTAAGCATTTTCCTTGACACGCGGCTTGGAATGTACTATTTTTTGGACAGCCACACCTCCTTTCAAGTTATAAACTCCTACCCCTCGCCCTCTACTCTTTTTGATAATTGAAGCTGCCAACGCCTGCATTTTGTCTCTTGTAATAACACTGTAGATTCCAAATGGTCATAAATTAGACTCCTGACACTTAATGGAGTCTTTTTACTTTTTTACACCAAGGATATACCACCATTTACACCACCACAGGATTTGGCCCAGTGAACTGAGCAATAAGCGTTTGGCTGAAATCACCTTATGTCCAGTTATCAAACTAGCACAAAAATTAAAACCTGGTAATATTACAAGTTAACCTTACTCTTTTCTGTGGTTTTCCAGCATTCTGCATGCCTAGCACACTGATTAGTAGCTGCCAAATCAAATAAACTCTTAATAGCCATTCAGTCTTTTAAAATTCAAAATATGACAACAAGGTTTGCAGTAGAAGTGCCTGAACTAATCCTAAAGGAATGTGTGCCACCTGCTCAGTCAAATTCTGCCTATTGGAAACATCTCTTTAACACTTATCCTAATTCGAAACTAGGCATAGGTGTTTCACTTTCATGTACCAGGAGAGGCTTACCTTTCTATGGGTGTGATTAACTGGATACTGCCTGCAGCACAGAGCAAAGAGAGCCTGTTGATCTATGGATGAATAATGTACAACTTCTGCCCCTTTGTGATTCATCTTAGAATTGGGAATGTGCACTCAGTGTCATTTGAAGAAATAGTGTCTTGCACCTATGCTCCTGGATTCCCTTGGACAGGGTTACCAACAAGTAGACCTAAGGGCCAAAATCAAAGCAGCTTTAAATGCAGATAACTGAAAAGCATTCTTACCAGAGTGCTAGGAGTGCATAAGCACTAAATATATAATGTCATATCAGAAATCTGTCTGCTCTGCCTAGCCCAACCTGCCAGACATTTATTGAAGCAGAAGATTTCTCAGAGGTCCTGGTAGCAATATAGCTTTGCAAAAATGCCCTGGTTAACTATAATGACAAACAAGAAGATGGAGAAGAAAATGTCCAGACCTGTTTGAGGGAGAATAATGAGAAACAGAAGCATATCTGCTATTAGAATTAACCAAAAACTGACACTTCAGAAAAGGTATAAATAGTAATTGGAAAAGATGTGTTCATTGTGTGTAGGTGACAGTTTTCTTCTGTAACTACACCCTGGTCCCCTGTGTTCACAGCTATTCTGGGCTTACAAAATAGAATTTAGAATAAAGCACAGCTGCCAATTTTTGCCACTGTTGTTTACACTTACAATAGAACCTCAGGTGAGTATACATCTACTAAGATGTACAGGTGAGCAACACAAGTGAAGCAGGACTCAAAATGGTAACGTATGAGGGGCACTTCTTGGCATTTTCTGGGTTAACAAAGCTTAAAGAATCACTGTTTGAAACACAACACAATCTTAATGACTAAGAGCCTGATCCAAAGCCCACAAAAGTCAGTGGAAAGAATCCCATTAACTTCAATAGACTCAGACTCCAGTCCAGTCTGCTTTCACTCAAAATAGGGAATTTGATCCACTAGTAGAGTTAAACCAACATGTTGCCTGGGAATTTCCCTGTGATAGAGATGTGCCGAAAGAGTGTGATGCTATTCCTAATAACGAAAAGAAAACAGACCCAAACTTAATCTTCCCTAACTGAAAAGAGTCAACAAGATTTACTATGATGGAAAGGATTAGGGCCTGGGTTTTCCATGGCACTATATAAACATGTCCTTCTCCCCTACCTGTGACCTAACATTGTCCCATCATCTGTATGTATCCCTGGCATCCTCACCTCTGGTGGACCATCAGGCCAGGGAGAAAGGGAGCAGGGAGTTACTGTGGCACTAAGAGAGCACATTTAGCAGGAATGGAAGTGCTATAGTGACTATGTCTAGCCATGCTGCAGTTGCATAAACGCCGCAAAGGATGGCCTTGGGAAGGGCTACCAAAATCATTCTATGGAATGTATATATCTAAGGGAGATGATGAGCTATGTCAATGCATAAAAGATAGCTAATATTTTAATTGGAATAAATAAATTTTAAATAGCAGAGGGAAGGGATAGTCCAGTTGTTAGGGCACTATGTGAGGATTTAAGAGACCTAGGTTTAAGTCTCTGTTCCACCACAGACATACCATGCAACCTCAACCAAATCACTTAGTTTCCTTGGGCCTCTGTTTTCCATCTATAAAATGTGGATAATAACACTTCCCTACCTTCAAGTAGAGTTGTGAGATTAAATCTATTAAAGATTTTAAGTTGCTCTGTTATTGTAGTTCTGAGGCCATATAAGAACCTTAGATAGATACATTTAAACAAAGTTGGAGGGTGGGGGTGTTGTGTAATTTACAACCTCTTTAAGATGCTTCTCTAGACATCACGTCATCTAGACTTACCTCATTATGCATTTTCCCTTGGCATACTGCTTGGTATGTTCTATTTTTGGGCAGCCACATTTCCTTTCAAGGTATGAACCCCTTTTATTGTACTGCAGCCAGTGATTCTCTAAGCTTTGATATCCCAGAAAACATCAAGAAGTGATCTGCATACATTGTCATCTTGAATCCTACTTCATCTGTGTTGCTCATATGCACATCCTTGTAGATGTATGTTCACCTGCGGTTCTATTCTAAGTGTAAACAGTATTGGCAAAAATGAGCAACCATGCCTCATTCTAAAGGTTATCTTTGGCCTTGTCTACAGTACTCAGGTAAGTCAAACTAAGTTACACTGCTCCAGCTATGTGAATAACGTAGCTGAAGTCAACGTAGCTTATGTCGACTTACTGCTGTGTTTATACCGCACCCTGCATTGATGGGAGACATTCTCCCGTTGACTTACCTTACTCTTCTCATTCTGGTGGACTACCAGAGTCAACTGGAGAGCACTCTGCAGTCTATTTAGTGGGTCTTCACTAGACCCACTAAATCGACTTCTGTTGCACCAGTGTCAATCCCCAGTAAGTATAGATATGGCCTTTGTATAAGCCCAGAATCACTGTGGATATTGGGGCCCACAGCTCTGTTACAGAAAATAACTGCCACCTACACAAAGTAAGCACACATAAATGTCAGATAATGATGGCTGTCTGTAACAGGTGGGGAACATTAACAAAACGCCTTGCCATCTCATAACTACCCCATGAAACAAATAGTTCAACTCCTGTAATTCATACCAGGGGTTTAGGAAGGGGAAGAGTTTAACGAGTGAGAAAATAAAGGGTAGTGGTTTTCAAAAGGGTACATTTCACATCTTTGCTGCAGTTATATGCTAGGCTTTTTAATAGTGCTGAAATTTTATTTGAGGACAGGCTATATGTTATTTCTACAAATTATTTCATCAAAAAATTGGGGGAAGGGAAAAACAAGTAGAATAACAACATAGATTTGAATATTGTCTCCAGCATAGGCTCAGTGAAGGAAAGCCTTAAAAACACAGGAACTTTGTAACAACGGGAGATAAGGTATATCACTATAATATTGCATAGAGTAGATCTCCCTTTCCTAATTTCAACTTGATTCATACATACTAATTTTAACAGGTCCTATCTCATTTGAAAGTACATGTAAACTACTAGGACCTCTTAGCTAGAAGCAATAGTCACAAGCATTCCTCCACTTCTATCTAATGATTTGTCCCTATCAAGAAGCAAAAGAACAAAATTGGAAAAATGGCATCAGATTTTTATTATTTATATACAGACTATGGAATCTACCATCTATCTAGAATCTCCATATATGCATTCATCTCCTGTGACAGACCCAGACCAGTGGGGTACAGGTGTCTGGTCCTATTGGTATCCTGGAGGTGGGCGGGCAAAGCCCGCCCACTTCTAAAGGACCTCCCCCCAGCCTAAGGGGAGGATCCACAGGTCTGGGACACCAAGTAATTCCGTGGGACAACTAATGAAAAAAACAGGATCGGGAGTGAGGTCAAAGGGCTAAACGAAGGGAACCTGATGGGGACACCAAGCAGAGAACCCCAGACAATGCCCACTGCTCCTCGAAGGCGACAAGAAAGCCAGCGGACACCGCCCAGAGGAACTCTTCCCGGATGTGTGAACGGACAGAGGAGCAGGAATAGGCCCTACAGTCACAGGAAATCCCATCAGCCAACCTCCTTTCCCTGGTGTTGTAGATGGCTAGTTTGGCCAGGACTAAGAGGAGGTTGATAAGGAGATCCCGCGACTTCGTGGGGCCACGAATGGGGAGTGCATAGATGAAAAGGTGAGGGGAAAAGTGCAACCAAAAACGCAATAGGAGGTCCAAGAGGAGGCGGAACAGGGGCTGCAACCTGGCGCACTCTAAATAAATGTGCGCCAGGGTCTCCTTCACGCCACAAAAAAGGCAGGTGGGCATGCCACAAAAAGGACAGGGGTGAACCGCGCCAAGTACACGCCCATGCTTACGGCCCCGTGAAGGAGCCACCAACTGACATCGCTGGTGGGCCTCGGGACCAGGGCAGAGTGTAAGCTGGCCCTGTCATAAACAGATAGCTAAGGGTTAATGTCTCTTTCACCTGAAGCACCTGACCAGAGGACCAATCAGGAAACTGGATTTTTTCAACTCTGGGTGGAGGGAAGTTTGTGTCTGAGTCTTTTGTCTGTCTGCCTGCTTTCTCTGAGCTTTGGAGAAGTAGTTTCTACTTTCTAGTCTTCTGTTTCTAAGTGTAAGGACAAAGAGATCAGATAGTAAGTTATATGGTTTCTTTTCTTTGGTATTTGCATGAATATAAGTGCTGGAGTGCTTTGATTTGTATTCTTTTTGAATAAGGCTGTTTATTCAATATTCTTTTAAGCAATCGACCCTGTATTTTATCACCTTAATACAGAGAGACCATTTGTATGTATTTTTCCTTTCTTTTTTATATAAAGCTTTCTTTTAAGACCTGTTGGAGTTTTCTTTACTTCAGGGAAAATGAGTCTGTACTCACCAGGGAATTGGTGGGAGGAAGAAATCAGGGGGAAATCTGTGTGTGTTGAATTTGCTAGCCTGATTTTGCATTCCCTCTGGGGGAAGAGGAAAGTACTTTTTGTTTCCAGGACTGGGAACAGAGAGGGGGAGTCACTCTGTGTAGTTTCACAGAGCTTGTGTCTGTGTATCTCTCCAGGAGCACCTGGAGGGGGGAAGGGAAAAAGGATTATTTCCCTCTGTTGTGAGACTCAAGGGATTTGGGTCTTGGGGTCCCCAGGGAAGGTTTTTCAGGGGGACCAGAGTGCCCCAAAACACTCTAATTTTTTGGGTGGTGGCAGCAAGAACCAGGTCCAAGCTGGTAACTAAGCTTGGAGGTTTTCATGCTAACCCCCATATTTTGGACGCTAAGGTCCAAATCTGGGACTAAGGTTATGATAGGCCCACCGGGGCTTCTCACCCTCGAGAGGTGGCAGGAGGTCCCGCCATTTGGTATCGGGGCAGGATGCGAGGGTGAGGTAGTGGAGAGTGTGGAGCACGAGCATGTACAGATGTTTCTGTGGCGCGGCCTGGAACAGAACCAGTTGCAGATCGTGCAGCCGGCTCGCAGTGAAGGGGTGAGGGGGCTGTCATAAACAGATAGCTAAGGGTTAATGTCTCTTTCACCTGTAAAGGGTTAACAAACAGTGACCTGCAACACCTGACCAGAGAACCAATCAGGAGACAAGATATTTTCAAATCTCGTGTGGAGGGAAGCCTTTGTTTGTGGGTTTTGGGTTGGCTTTGTTCTCTCTGGGTCCTGGACGGAACTAGAGGTGCAACCAGGTTTCTGCCAATCTCCCTACTACAGTCTCTTATCTATTCAAAATTGTAAGTAAGAAAAAAGGCGGATATATTCTTTTAATTTGTTTTTCTTATTTGCATATGTGTACTTGCTGGAAGTAGCTTACATTGTGTTTCTGCTGAAGAAAGCTTCTTTCTATTGTCTATAAGCTAGAAAAGCCCTGTATATTTACCATCTTGATTACAGAGACAGTTTTTATGTTTTTCCTTCTTTATTAAAGTTTTCCTCTTTTTTTTTAGAATCTAATTGATTTTTTTTTTTTTTGGTTATCTTTCGTAAGACTCCAGGGAAGGGAGTCTGTATTCACCAGGGAACTGGTGGGAGAAAGGAAAGGGAGGAGGGAAGAAAAACCTGCTCTCGGCGTTTATCTGTGTATCTCTCTCCAGGGAAGAAGGGAGGGGAAGTGGTGATTCACGGATTTGAATCACGGTGGTCTCCTAGTGTAACCAGGGAGGAAGAAAGGATGGGAGAAGGGAAATGGCTTATTCCCCTTTGTTGTGAGACTCTAGGAATCCGGGTCTTGGGGTCCCCAGGGAAGGTTTTGGGGGGACCAGAGGGTATCAGGCCCTAAAAATTCCTGATTGGTGGCAGCGCTACAAAATCTAAGCTGGTAATTAAGCTTAGAGGACTTTATGCTAGTACCCATATCCTGGACGCTAAGGTCCAGATTTGGGAATTATACTATGACAGGGGCCGATTGGGTCCACGGGGCAGGGGCCCTATAAAAAGGTCCATGGGGCCCGGGGTGGAGGGTGAGCGGGGGCGTGCACTCTCGCAGGACCCGGTCGAGGTAAGCCCAAGCAGCAGGCAGTAAAGCGGCCTTCACCTCCTGAAGTACGCGCCGGGGAGTACAAGGTCTGGAGAGCCCCATGCGCTGAGAGAGCGTCAGGGGATCCAGCCAGTCGCCCCGGTCGTAGTCCAGGAAGTCTCTGACCCTGGTGACTCACGCCAAGACCAGCCTCTGGCGCACCACGGGGGACTCTGCCACCTGCACACGAAGCTGGGGATTGTGTAGCAGGGGCTCCGCGAGGAGGTCGGCCCCCACGGTGGCCGCCACGGACATGGTCGTTGAAAAGCGCTTCCAGGTCTGGAGGAGGTCTTGGTAGAAGACCGGCAGCCCAGAGAGGTCTCGCGGAAGACCTCTCGGATGGAGGTAAAAGAGCTGCCGGTCGTATCGGAGCACTTGGAAGAGCCTGAGGAAGGCATATGCCAATACGCTCCACGCCGGACTACCCGCACCAAACAGGAGCCGCTGCAGGGCCTGGAGGCGGAAGACATGGACCTGAGTGCGTAAGCACTTCAGGCCCTGCCTCCCCTCCTCCAGGGGCAGGTGGAGAACCCCTGCAGAGACCCAGTGCATCCCTGGCCAAAAGAACTCCAGAATTGCCGTCCGGAGGTTGGCCAGGAAATACGGGGCCAGGACCAGGGTGTTGAGCCGGTACCAGAGCATGGACAGGACCAGTTGATAAAGCACCAGCGCCCTCCCCGGACGGGAGAGGCACCGGAGTAGCCTGTCCATTTCCAGAGCCGCTCTGTCACCCTGCCCTGCAAATCTTGCCAGTTCTCCGGCGGAGACGGATGCATGGCGGAACGGTAAACGCCAAGATAGAGCAGCGGACCCGCACTCTACCGAATGGCCTGAAGCGTGGGTGCGAGGGAGCTCGACTGCCACCCATCCCCGACCACCAGGCCAGAGCTCTTGACCCGGTTGACCCGGGTGGAGGAGGCCGCCGAGTACACAGCCTGGCAAGCCTCCACTCACGCCAAGTCGCCCAGGTCCTGGACCACGAGAAGCACATCGTCAGCGTACGCCGACAGGACCAGCCGCAGCCCCAGCTCCCGAAGCACCAACCCCGTCAACCTCTTGCGGAGGAGACAGAGGAAGGGCTCGATTGCTAGAGCGTACAACTGGCCCGAGAGGGGGCACCCCTGTCGCACTCCCCACCCAAAGCTGACCGGCTTGGTCAGGGTCCAGTTCAGCCTGACCAGACACTCCGCAGAAGCGTACAGCACCTGGAGAAAACCCACAAACAGGGGTCCGAAGCCGAATGCTCGCAGAGTGCCCAGGAGATACCCGTGATCCATCCTGTCGAACGCCTTCTCCTGATCCAGGGACAAGAGGGCGAACGATAGACCATCCCTGCACAACAATTCCAGAAGGTCCCGAACCAGATACAAGTTATCAAAGATGGTGCGGCCCGGGACGGTGTAGGTCTGGTCTGGATGGACCACGTCCACCAGCACGGACCCTAGCAGCATCGAGATGGCCTTCGCAACAATTTTGTAGTCTGTGCTGAGGAGCGAGACGGGACGCCAATTCTGTAAGTTGCGGAGGTCCCCCCTCTTCGGCAATAAGGTGAGCACAGCTCGCCTGCACGAGAGAGGGAGGACCCCGCTCTGCAAAGACTCGGCCCAGACGGTGACCAGGTCTGGGCCGAGGATGTCCCAGAACACACGGTATAACTCCACAGTCAGCCCGTCCAAGCCCGGAGATTTATTGGTGGGCATGCGACGGAGGGCTTCCGAGAACTCGGCCAGAGTGAGAGGCAGCTCTAGCCGGTCCCCGGTCGCCCGTGCTGAACGTCGGGAGTCCGTCCCAGAGCACTCTGCAAGCGTTAGGATCGGTTGGATCCGGGGAGAAAAGAGTCACGTAGAAGGCCCTGGCCCTCTCGCACATCTCCGCCGGATCCATGAGGGGGGTGCTGTCCTCCGCCAGGAGGCAGGCTGACGTGCTTCTTGGCCCCCCTCCTTTTCTCCAGGGCGTAGAAGAAGCGGGAGCTGCGATCCATCTCCCAAAGGAGGTGGATGCGGGATCGAACAAAAGCACCCCGGGCCCGATGGTCTTCGAGGGCCTGGAGCTCCTTCCGCTTCTCCCGGCACACTCCGCAGAGGGATGGATCCTCGGGGCTGGCAGCCAGACGCCTCTCCAGCTCCAAGACCTCCAGCTCCAACTGCCCCATCACCGCATCCCTCCGTTGGCTGGTGCCCCTGGTGTAGTCACGGCAGAAGAGCCGGGCGCGCACCTTCCCCAGATCCCACCACCGCCGCACCGAGGAAAAGGCGCGCCTCTGCCCTCGCCAGGCCAGCCAGAACTCCCGGAATGACGCCATGAAGCCCGCATCCTCCAGCAAACTATTATTAAAGTGTCAATAGGCCGGCCCCAGCCTCTCCGCGCAGAGAGAGGCCATCACGGTGGCAAGGTGGTGATCCGAAAAGGGGGCCAGCCGAACGCTGGAGGAGTGGGCCCGTGAAAGGTGGAATCGTGACAGGTAAATACGGTCCAGCCAGGAGTGGCACGACCGATGGGCCTCCACCCGGATGAAGGTGAACGTCAAGACGTCGTCCGGGTGGTGGTCGCGCCAGAAGTCCACCAGGGAGTGGCGTTCGACGATCTCCTGGAGGACGTCCGCGGCGGCCGGGCACTGCTCGGTCCCCGAGCAGTCCCATTCCTCGAGGGTGGTGTTAAAGACCCCTCCCAGGACCAGGCACTCACGAGGATCCAGGGAGCCGAGGAAGGCAGACACCTGCTGATAAAAACGCAGCCACTCCAGGCCCGACGTCGGGGCGTAAACGATGACGAGATTAACCACAAGCCCCTCCATGCGGACCCGGAGGTGCAGCAGGCGACCCGGCACAGACTCGGCGACCCCCAGCACCTCGGGCCGTAGTTCAGAGGAGAACAGGGTCGCCACTCCAGCCGCGCAGACCGAGAAGTGGCTAAAGTAGGCCCCGTCCCCCCACTCCAGCCGCCAGCTAGCTTCAGTGGCCGGATCCGTATGGGTCTCCTGCAGGAAAACCACAGAGTACCTCCCCTCCCGGAGGAAGGAAAGCACCTGGCTCCTGCGGAGACCCATCCTACAGCCCCGGGTGTTTAAGGTGGCAAGGACGATCGGCGCCATGAGGAGGGCTGGGGGGGATCCTCGCCAGCAGACATGCCCACGGCCTCTGGCAGGCCGCGCAGCAATCCGTGACCTACCCCGAAGGTGAGTAAAGAGTCACGGAAGACACGGACCCGCTGGTAGGCTGCGGCATCCTGCTTCCCGATCCTCTTACCCTCCCCCATGAGGACCCTCGCGGCCCGGAGGACCTGATGGAAATCCCCCCCACCGCTGGAGCGCAAGATGGACTTTGTTCCGGGAGCCACGGACGTCCTCAAGGAACTCCTGCAGCTCCTCCCTCAGCGCATGGGGGGCGGGGTCACTGATCGATGACCGTCCCCCAGTGGGGCCCCCGTCACAGCCCCGCGGCCCACCGAGGCGGGCAAGCAGGGGGCAGACCCCCAACGTGGCAGCAGATGGGCCGACGCCACGCGACCCGCCCTGCTACCAGATTCAAGAAGGGGCGGCGGAAAGAGAACAGCAGCCCCTGGGGGGTCAGGACAGGAAGAAACTAGTGAAGCCGCTCCCTGGGGGGTACTCCCAGGGGCGGCACTGGCATCACAGGAGGTGGGGGGGACAAGGACAGAGCCAACAGGAGAAGGGTGGGGATCAGGGAGAGAATCCGGGAAGGAGGTAGAGGCAGGATCCGGAGCCTCTATATTGGAGCCGCCGGACTGTGGCTCCTCCTGGCCAGGCTCAGGGATCCGGAAAGTGGGAAGGGGTCCCCTAATGATGCTGGGCTCAGGCACTGTGGCACGTGCGGCAGCCTCGGCATCCAGAGGTAGATGTTGGTCAATGGGGTCCCTGCTGAGGAAGGAGGGCGGGTCCTCCACACCCAAGAGGGACACCCCCTGGGAAGCGGGTCTCGGCAGCGCGGCACTGGCCGTGCCCCAAGGGGCTTGGCGGCCGTCAACAGAGTGCCACCCGCAGCCAGGTCGATGGAAGATTCCAGGGGACCCTCAGAGGTGGGAGCAGAAACAGCGGTTAGGGGAAGGGAACCCAGGGACAGGGGGGCCGTGGTGAGGTCGCCCAGATCGAGGCCCGCCGGCAGAGGGTCGTCCTCCCCCTGCCTGACCGGGGTCAAACCCAGGGCCTCGATCTCCGCGTAGATGGGAGGGAGATCACCGGCAACCACCCCATGGCCCTCCCCGCCAGCACCTGAGGCGATACCCACCGCGGCGCTTGCAGAGTCGTCGAGTGGGAAGGAGGCGAGAGAGGCTCCCTCGGGGGCTTCCACGGGAAGGGACCCCAGAGGACGGGCAGTGCCACCTTCCGGTGCTGCCACGGCGTCCCCAGCCGGCACCACAAAACGGGAGTCATCCGGGAGCAAAGCGGAAGATTAGTCATCGGTGCCCCCCTTCCTGCTCTTCCGGGGGGGTCTCCGAATCCGAAGGATGTAAGGAAACTCGAGCCTTCCGCTTGCCCCGCTTCCGCTGCACTAAGGACCAGCCCTCCATGGCATCATCCGGGGGCTGGCTAACAGGGGTCGGCTCGGGGGGCAAGGGCAATGGCTCAGGGACTCGGGGAGGCAGTGGTGGGACAGCAGAAACCGGGGAGGATTCCCCGTGGGACGAGCCCTCTCCCACATCCGGCGGTATCTCCGCCACACCCTCCTCCACAGAGGTGGACTGAGGAGGAGGAGGGGCAGCTTCGGCTGCCGGGCAGCCAGGGGGACCGGCGATGACAGAGCCGGCGCCTTGCCGGGGCTTGGGGGTCCCGGACGCTCCTCCATGCTGGGCCAAGGGGCAGTCCCTCCGGACGTGCCCCATCGCCCGGCAGAGATAGCACCGGGCCTCCCCCGTTGAGTAATGCACCCAGTAGTGGGCTCCCTGGTAGGGGACCAGAAAGGATCCCTTGAGCGCCTCTGCGCCACGCACCGCCGGCGGCAATTGAAGCTGCACTTGCTGGCGGAACGAGATAACATGACGGAGGGCAGGGTCCTTGCAGCCCAAGGGGAGAGGGCTGATGACAGAGATGGGGCGTCCAAGGGCAGAAAGAGCGGGCAGCAGGGCGGCATTGGGCAGGAAGGGAGGGACGGAGGTCAAGATTAAGCGAACCTCCAGGTCTTCCAACGGCTCCAGGGGAACGAACACTCCCCCCACCGCCAGGCCCATCTCTACCGCCTCCTGGGCGGCGGCTTCCGATGCCAGGAATAAGACCACCTTCCCGTACATTTTGGAGGCTGCCACGATGGCCGTGGGCCCCACCACCCTCGCCAACGCCCGCATGTAGGTCTCCACGTGGGGCGAGGCGGGCACCAGGAGGCAACGGATGCCGTGCTTCCTAGTCAAAGTGGGAAAGGGGCCCCAGCCGCTGTAGATGTTGGCGGAAGCCGCAGTCGGAGGAGCAGTGGCAGGCGGGGGGGCCGCCACCACCTGGGCGTATGCCCTGGGGGCCGGGGGAGGGGGGACACCTGCAGAGCTGGTGGAGGGAACAGCGGGGAGGGATGCCGCAGCCGGTAGCGGGGCCGCAGCAGCAGGGGCAGTCTCCGCCATGGAGAGCCTGGCCTTTTTAGCGGCACCCTTACCCTTCTTCCCACCTCAACCTTTCCCACCGGCTGGGGGGGCTCCCCCTGAATCAGAAGGGGCGAGAGACGTGGCAGGAACGGAGGTACCCCCGGTACTCGCCGCGGCGGCCGAGGTAGAGGCTAGGGCAGTGGACACGGGGGCAGGTGGAGGAGTGGCGGTGGGAGCATCACGAGGGGTCTCCCCTGCCACGTCCCCCGCCATAACGAGAGCGGGGAGGGGGACAAACAGCAAGGAGAGGGGAAGGAGAGGAGGTGGCCACTCCTCCCCGCTAGGCTGCAGGCAGGGGAGGACGGCGTCAGAAAGGGAAGGCTAAAGGGGCATGGGGAGCAACCAAGGACCTAGGGGCGGTAGGGCTTCAGGGCACCGATGCAGAGGGGAGTTCCGGCTCCTTTAGTTGCACTAAGAGATCAGGGGGGACAACGGCGGGGGGGGATGCAGTGAACAAGGGGAAACCAAATGGGGAAGGGCACAAGCGCATGGGAGGGGGCGTGGGCGCACGAGGGGAAGGACCGATCAGGGCTGGGGGAGCACGGGGGGGGGAGGGCGAGATGGGAATGCAGTAGAGGGACCACGGGGACAGCTGCAGGGCTGGGGCAGGACTATCAGGCCACAGAGGGAAGTAGGTGGGGTGGACAAATGTGGCAAAGGGGAGGGGGTCAGTCCAGAGGGCAAGGGGGGCGTACGCTCACAGGCACTTGTGCCAAAAAGTCAATGGTTGGTTGCTGCTGCTGCAGGCCCAAATGATGGAAGTGGACGTGGTGAGCCAGGCGAGCAGCGCAGTCTCAAAGGCAGGAGGCCGAAGCAGAAGGAAAACAGCCAGCGGGGGTGTTGGAGGGGTCAACGATGGTGGTGGGGGCAAAGGGGGATACAGATGGACCAGGGGCAGGCTCCACGCCACACCCCCAGTGCCCCAGCAGACACAGTCCAAACCCCCACCACAAGAGCACAGTTTGAAAAAGACTCAGTCCAGAAAAGCCCCCTCCACAGTGGTCTTCACGTTGTCTCCCAGCAGCAGGTGGTCCTCTTCTTCTCCTCCTGCACCTTGGGGCACCAACAGCTCCCCAGCAACAGCCACAGTAGCCCCAGCAGCTCCAGGTGGTGGTGGTCTGGTGTCCAGGCAGGAGGGACCCCACTCAGATGGTGGTGTCCTCAGCAACAAGAGCCGGGGTCCCTCAATCCCCTCCTCTCTGGGAAGCAGGCCAGCAGCGCCCCCCCTCCCCAGGGGCTGTAGGTGGAGTAACAGCAGTAACTGAGGTGAGGGGGAGCCACCAGCCAGCCAGCAAAGAGAAAGAGGTGGGTAGTGGTGTCTAACCCAGCCAGGGGAGCAGCAGGAGCAGGAACAGCAACAGCAGCAGCAGCAGTGAGGGCCCAGTGCCCAGCAGGAACAACAACAGCAGCAGCAGCAGCAGCAGCAGCCCTCTCCCTCCTTCCTCTGCAGCAGAGTAGTCGAGGGGAGAGCCACTACTGGCCCCAGGAGAAGCAGGCTTCTGGTCCTTGAGTGACCAGAGCAGGGGCTGCACTAGAGTAATCAGGAACCTGCTAGAACCAATTAAGGCAGACAGGCTGATTAGATTACCTGCTGCCAATCAAGGCAGGCTAATCAGGCATCTGGGTTTAAAAAGGAGCTCACTCCAGTCAGGGAAGGAGGAGCTAGAGGAGAGGAAGTGTGTGTAAGGAGCTGGGAGCAAGAGGCACAAGGAGCTGAGAGTGAGAGGGTGTGCTGCTGGAGGAGTAAGGAGTACAAGCGTTATCAGACACCAGGAGGAAGGTCCTGTGGTGAGGAGAAAGAAGGTGTTTGGAGGAGGCCATGGGGAAGTAGCCCAGGGAGTTGAATCTGTCATGCAGCTGTTACAAGAGGCACTATAGACAGCTGCAATCCATGGGGCCCTGGGCTGGAACCCAGAGTAGAGAGCGGGCCCGGGTTGCCCCCAGACCTCCCAACTCCTGATCAGACACAGGAGGAGTTGACCCAGACTGTGGGGAAGATCAGTGAGGTGAGAAAATCTGCCAATAAGTGCAGGACTCACCAAGGTAGAGAAGGAACTTTGTCACACTCCCGCATTGGGATTTGTTACAACATAATTTTAAATAGGAAGGAAGGTATGCTACTTCTGATTTATGCAAATAAATGCAAATTTGTGCAAATTTGCAATCCATTGTCTTTTGGTCAGAGGATAGCAGCAGGTTTCCTACTATAAACACTGAAGTTCTAATGACCTAACCCTGCGCTCTGTTTGTTCTGTCTTGTTTTGTTGTGTTTTCCTTTGCTTTTGGCTTTGGATTGTTAGCCCTCTTGGGCCATCCTTCTGCACAACAGTTAAGTCCAAACCATCACTGACTTCAGTGTGATTTAAGCACGTGATACCAGTCAGCTCTGTGTTCTTGGGGAACCAGGGTGCAGTATCCAGCCTGACTCATGAAAGACACCGCCCACCCGCCCAGCCTCTGCTTAAACCAAAACCCATCAGAGGAAAAAACTAACACAGAGCAGTGAAGGATGGATGGGAGACACACCTAGACCCCCCTGACAAGGGAGCAAGATTAAGACATCTCAATTTGCATACAGAATGGAGAACAGAGAACTGCACTAAACTCTGGGACCGGAAAAAGCAGGGAAGCACTGCATCATGGGAATCTCCGCTCCAGATGTTAATGAACCTACGCCTGCACACACCCAGCTCAGCAGTTATCAGACCAATTCTAGTAAGGAATCCTTGATTGATATACAAAATACAGAAGCAGCCTAGTTGCATTGTGAGCTCTCTGGAAGCAAACGTCACCCATAGCCAAGAGTGATCAGCTCCTATTGTCTAGCCTAAAGAAACCCCCTGAGTCATCAGTTTACCCATAATCAAATCTAGTGGTTCTCCCTTGAACCATTGTATTTTCCTCTACAAAAATCCCTACTCACCCTCCAATCAGGGTTCTGATGCTTAGATCCAAACTCTGCATCAGTTCCACTGGGACTCCATCTTCTCCTGACTCCTGCTGGGGGCTCTGCCTATCACCAGCACTCAGGACCCTGAGCTACCACCATCACCTGGGAACCTCGACCAGTTCAAGCCTCATGGAGTGGGTGAGATACCCCTTCTTTCTCTCTCTCTCTCTCTGTTTTCCTTTCTACCTTAGGTATTAACCTTTAATAATGTATGTTATGTTGGTTTAGTCCTTCTTGTGTAGTTATTACTATGATTCAATAAATAACTTTTATGGTTAAGTTGGTTGCATCTCTCTCTCTCTTGCTGAACTTTACTCTTTTGTGTTTTTAGCTTCCCCCCATTCACTCTACAGCAACACTTCTTTTACCTAAGCTACAGATCCCTGCAGTGCCAAAACACTGTGAGGTTGACTGAGTGGGGATAGGGACGTGCTGAATCCGGGACACATAAGGGTAACTGCTTGAAAGTGCTGCTTCATCCAGCCCACTGAGTCCAGAGGCATATAAGGGTTCAGCTTGACAGTGCTGATTGACCCGGTCCACTCAGACTTGCTCTGTTAATGTATGTGTGGGTGTGTGAGTATGTTCATCCAGTTCTAGGGCTGGAGAAACCCAGCCCTGGGGAACCTAGGTCCTGCAGGATAGCTCCAGTGGGTGGGGACTTGCAGCAGGGAGAAGTAGAGCTCCATATGAAAACACAAGTGACACAAGCAGTACATTGATAGAATTACAGAACACACACGCACACACACCCCCCGAAGAGTAACCTGAATAAATGAGCATACCCCAAAGTAACAGGCAAATCTGGTAACACATGCTTAAAGTTAAGCACATCACACTTTAGCTTTGATAAGCTATCACACACAAACCAGAGGCCTTGACTTAAGTGAGCTTTGGACTAGGCCTCCACTGATTATGATAAAGAGATGCCAACAAGTTGGTGGTGTTTCAGCAACAGTACATTTGGTTATGAACTGCAGAGGCTATATTTCCATTTTCTGCAACTCTAAAGCCCAGGAAGAAAGGAATTGTACTACACACCTATAAAATGGTTCATTGCCCCGGTGTACTGGAAAGCAAAACTTACATCCATGATTACAGAATTGGTGTATATTTTGAAGTTTACTTGATCAAAGATTATATTCACGACTTTAAAAGCTCTGTCTGCTTGCTATTGCATTCTAGTACAGAGTATAAGCAAACAGACAAATTCAAATGAACTGGAGCTTTCGATTCCTCTCCTGTTCAGCCATCCCAGGTGAATTTAACTGAATAAATGAATAAACCTCCCTTATTAAATGAACGGTGATATTGTGAAACATTTCACAGACTTGTATTAGTGACTGGTCAAACTTTCCTTTACCCAAAAGGAGTCTGTAAAGGATGCTATAAAAGGAGTGCTCTGGATTTCAAAACAGACTCTTTGGAACACTGGGGAGTTAAAACAATTACTATAGAAGTTTCTATATATTTTCTCTAGATACATGTACAGAGATATCGGGGCCTGATTTTCATTTATTCTAGGGCCCCTTTACACTATTCTCAGGGTAAAGGAGCTTTAAGTAGGTGTAAATTACATCCACTTTAAGGCCCATTTACACTACAAGAACAAGGGGCCTTAGTGTAAATGAAAAGCAAGCTTATATATCTATATCTATAGGTATAGATATATATGCCCAGAATTGTATTGGTATAATCTATGTTGGGATTTTAAGTTTTGCAGTAAAGTCAATCTTTGGACATGACACTCCAAATAATTGCTGATAACCAAATTGGTATTTTTGAACTGCTTCATTGCCACAACAACACAGTCTATAAAAAGGCGATTGTTAGTCCCTACTGACATAAACTCGACTCCCTGCTCATGTATCGCCAATACACTGTAATCAGCATGTATACATTTTAAAAGAATGTCAACAACTCTCTGACTAGTACAGGACAAGAAGTCATATGGCCCCACACTGAGGCTGGCAGAGAGAATAATCATGTTAATAGATGGCAGAGGTCTCTAAAGAGAACTTTACAACAGCCACATAGTCTGTTACGCTTCAAATACTACACATATGGATCTATGAAGCTGAAGTTGCATTTTAAAGGCACTGCCTTCTGACAATTGCAATCCAGTGCATCATCCCACTTCCTCCGAGAGTTGGACTCCTAAGACATTTTAGGCACCTAATTCAGTGGCCTGATTTTCAAGATTTCTGAGCATGCCAGCAGTTCCCAGTGACTACAATGAGAGCTGCTGGGCATTCAGCACTTTTGAAAACTAAACCACTTCTAAATCCATATTTATAAGCCTAATGTTAGACTTCAAAGTACAATTTTGGCCAATATTTTGGTGTCTTCATGTCACATGAAACAACATTAATTACACATATGATTAATTTGCAAGTGGTGCCCAGAGAAGCTATTTCCTGCATAAGGGATGTTATTTGCAGTGTAACACAAAATGCCTGCCTTAAAACCATGGTTGCTTTGCAACTGTATCCTAGTCAATGTATCTGTCAAACTTGTGAGTAGGCACCATGCCATCCTAACAGATGGGCTTGATTGTAGACAACCAGGAGCCTATGTATGTGCACCAAGTATGGGTGATAAGGGCAGGATTCCTTGCCAAGAACATCCAAACAGCTGTCCATCCTTAATTTATATGCCTCATGGATGAGGATATGTGCCTTCACTAACTGAGTTCTAAGCTGGACAAAGTTCCAGAAACTGAGGCTTCTGAAAGCACATAAAGAAAGCTGTTTACATGGCTTGTAATTGAAGAGATTCACTAGGGATTCACTACTTTGAAACTAGGAAGAAGTAAGGCAATATTATGACATCTCCACACCCTTTGCCTCTCCTCAAGAGGGCCTAGCAGAACTGGTCATAACAAGTTACTTTGTTTTAACAAGTCAGCTGGGGTGCAGAAACCTGTTCTGCAGGCTTTCTCCCTCTGCAAAAGATGCATAATGTTTTATACGAATAAAGCCCTAAGTAAAACTTCAAAAAAAATGCAAAGACACTGTCTTATTGTATAAAAAATCTGAGGGGTAGAAAATAAGGGAACAAGCTCTTACAGTACAGAAATACAAGAACTAGCTGGGCAGATTTTCATGCAGTTTAATGTCCCCCAAACAACTGAGTTTTTGGACAACTGGACACTAACACTTAAAAAAATACTCCTCTCAGTCTTAAAAGTTGTTCTCTCAGGTTAGGGTTAAGCATATTAGTGGGATGCAGGAGAAAACCTTACAATGCTTGCAAGACTTTCATTTCAAGAGCTGTCAGTACAGTATCATTCAAGCTCACTAACATTCACACAAACACACACACAGTTTCCAATAGACAATTAAGCAGTACTCCAGATACATTTGTCTTGGGTTCAAGCTTCAACAGCAGCCAGAGATCTTTCATGACGAACTGAGCATTTTAGTTAGGTTCTGGAAAGATTTCTACATTATTTCAACTAATAAATGACTATCCTTCTTTGTAAACAGACTGGACACGATGAAAACCATCTCAACTAACTCTAGAGAATGAGCAAATAAATGGCTAACTGGATATCATGAGGTCCACCTACAGACTTCCTACTATAGTTTAATATCTTGCCATTGGAATAAATACAACTATTATTTTATTGACATTACTATATTACATCAAGTACAGTTATACTATATATAGTAATTATACTACTATATAGAAAAAGTGTTGTTCATTCATAGATATATCAAACGCTATATTCTTTGTATAAAGAAAAATGATTGTTAGTTCAGGCATATATATAACTCTTTTACAAATGGGGAAACAGAGGCAGTTAGAGGTTATATTAATGCTAACCCTATTTCAAGATACACTACAACATAGGCGCCGACTTTTCATTTTCCCCAAGGATGATCCACCCCCGTTCAATCCCAAGGCCCCACCCCCACTCCATCCCTTCCCCCAAGGTCCTGTTCAGCGGGGCCCTTACCCTACCCTTCTTCACACCACATTGTGAATAAAAACCACCAGCTCCTTTGGACCAGTTGCTCTGCACTTGGCATAAGACCAGAGGAGGGAGGCAAAGGTGGCTTTAAGGCACCTTTATTCCTTGGGCCAAGGTAGTCTCCACCATAAGCTGCCTATGCCCCAGAGGGCTGTTCTGGCAGCAGAGAATTGCTGGGACATACACAATGCCCCAGTCATCACCCATTTTCCTAGCACGATCTCTGGATCCAAGAGGAATGGGAGCTGCCACATCAACTTTACAGCACCTAGCATTCCCCTGTGGAGCAGAAATTCTTTAGGGGCTGGAGCTGCTGGCTCTACAGATGCGATGTGGTGTGAAGCAGTTTTCATGGGGCCAATTTTATAATAACATGCTCCATATACTTTACAAAATTAATCTGTAAGGTAAGCAAGCAATAAAATGTGTTTGAGAATTTTCTTGAAGCATAAAAAACACCCAAAGTCATTTTAGATCACCAAAGTCTGACTTAAGGGACATGTTGTATTATTATCCAGATGCTATCAATACATTAATATCCTGCTTTCTGGTTTCTCAGACCATGTATATTTGGTACTTGGCATTATTCTATTATAAATTTACCTCAGCAAATAAAAAAGTGATATAATTCATATATCAGAGGGGTAGCCGTGTTAGTCTGGATCTGTAAAAGCAGCAAAGAATCCTGTGGCACCTTATAGACTAACAGACGTTTTGGAGCATGAGCTTTCGTTGCATCTGAAGAAGTGGGTATTCACCCACGAAAGCTCATGCTCCAAAACGTCTGTTAGTCTATAAGGTGCCACAGGATTCTTTGCTGATAATTCATATACTCTACATGTATTGTGCTGTTTTTAAATGAGGGAATGTGTACTCTAAAAATTACTGCTTTTTAAAATATTTTTAGAACCCAGTTTTGCAGATTGGTTCCTATTTTCATAGGCTGAGCCTGCTGATTATTATAGTGCATTTAGAGAGGGAACGGTGATTCAAAATATTAATATTTTGCCAGGTAATATCAAGCTGTGAATTATTAGTTACTTGGAATAAGCAGATGAAGATAAATTTGCATTCAGAATAAATCACACAATAGAATGGGCCTTGTAGCCTTGAGAGATTTAAATGAATTGTTTTTCATTTTTACATAGACATGTTCTACGAATTGCAGCATAACCACATTGGAACAAGCCAGGAGCGCCCTTATTTGCTGTTTGGTTTAACACTGCATAGCTAATTCAGTGAAATACATTGTATCATTCAATAGACTGCATTTTAATGGACTGCTACTTACAATGGACAAAAGCAAATTTCCCAAATTACACATTCAGTTCAATACATTTTTTGGCAGGAACTTCATAAATAATGGACACTGTCTGTTCTTTTCTGAGCATTACTAATGCTCTGAATTAAAGGGGTAGGCAAGCTGGCTAGTATTGAAATAAAATGGAGCTCCAAACGTTCAGTTTGATAGAAAAAACAATTATCCATAAGCTGTGCAAGCTCAATAGAGTTGTGCTATGGTGAAAGAGGCTGAAAGTTTGCAAATCATTTATGCCCTTGTCTATGGGATTTTGGAGATGAGGGTGTGACGTTCCCCTCTGGTGTTATGTGGACCGGTGATCTGCTAGGTCACTCCAATCCTTGACTCTGAGAGCCAGCCTTACCCTGCTCTGCTTTGAGAAGCCCCACTCCTGGGCTGTCCACGCACAGCCTCTGGCATGTAAGCTGCTCCTAGCTACTTGCAACCAAATGACACTAGCCAATATCTCCGGTCCCAGACACAATCCTAGGAACCTCTGTCTTGCAATGTCCAGTTATGCTCGCTGGACACTGCAAGCTTATATGAGTTCATCAATTTAACAAAGAAATTGATATGTACCAGGCTTGTTATCCCAAGGTGAGTTTCTGACACACTTCAAACCAAACACACTGCTTCAGGTAGAATAAGCAAACAAATGTATTAACTATAAAGATTGACTTATAATCAATTTAAATCTAAACATAAATTAGATTTGGTCAAATGAAATAAAAGCAAAATGCATTCTAAGCTGATCTTAACACTTTCAGTGCCTTTACAAACTTAGATCCTTCTCACCACAGGCTGGCTGGTTTCTCTTCAGCCAGGCTCACCCAGCTCCTGAACTAGCATCAACTCCTACTTCTGGCATAGGGGGCATACTAGGAGCAACATGGAGTTGTGCTCCATTGATACTCCACTAGCATTAGTTAGACGTACCAGTAGGCTCCTTTGAGGGCTTTGTTTGTTTTGCAACAAACCAGAGTGCATCTATTGGATTAGTTCTGAAAACTAAAATTGGAAGAAAATCCCTGCTGTTTTTCTTTATGAAGCTGGGAATTTTTTCTACATTTTTGCCTCACATTTTGCTTTAAAAACAAAAGAGGTGTGTGGACACAACAAACAAGAAAACAAAAATCCATAAAAATCACATTGAATTGTAATAAACAGATAAAATGCAAACATTTGAGGACAATTTTGGCAGAACCTATCTCCCATATAGGAATGACACACACATATACTCTCTCTTTGTTTCTTTCTCTCTCCCTCTCTCTCACTTTACTCAGCTCAACAGAGCTTCAGAAAGTGCTATGGAATTTTAATCTATTTACTGGCCAGAGACTGCACTTTCCCTTTATTCAGTATCAGCTGTCAAAGCAGATGTTCACCTGCCTGCTCAGCTGGAGGAAAAACACTGGGCAAAAGCCATTATGCCACACAAGAGAAACGGGGAAATTAAACCAGAATAATTTAATTCTGGAGTGGAGAAGATAAAAAGAAAATATATATGAATGTAAGCTTTTATATGCAGTATTTGCATGTGAAAATATCTCATACATTTATAAACATAAAAAGTGAGAAATTGAATAATGCTAGCAATTTGCACGTGATAACCAATTTCCTGCTCAGTGTTTTATTGTCTCCAGTTGCTATTTCCCTGGCAAGACACTCTGCATATTAATTAAGAAAATGAAAGTCATTTCTCTATTTTCAAAACTGATGGAGTGGGCTAATATTTAACAGTGATGAAACTTTAAATAACATGCTAAGTGTATCAAAACTGGTGAGGCAGCAGATGTTCAGCGGTTGGCTTGCCTGTGAAGTAAAACAGACATCTCATTATAAAACCAAGAAGTATGTAATTAATCCCCAAATGGTGTAAAATTTAATAAAGAAAGCTCATAAACAGACTGGTATAACTAATATTCTGCAGATTAAGTTTATAGTTCTTCTACATCAAAGGAACTAGCAGAGTCACATCAGAGAGGAAGGAACTGTCTGTGATTCAGATTTCCAGTTCTGAGCCAATTCAATTGTTATAATTAAGAAATGTTGCAACTTCCTAATATTAATTCATAACAAAATGTAAAGCAGTTGCAGAGTTTGGGTCACATTCTTGACCTTAGTGGGAATTGAGGGCTGGGGTTTAAAAAATGACAAGTTTTATAAATTCCCCTGTGTGGCTATGAAAGGGAGTAAGGGGGCATAAAGACTGAGTTTATTACTCTTGTTGCTGCTTTACATGTAGAGGGGAAATGCAGGCTCCACAGGGCACTACTTCCCCCCTGCACAGGGAGTGGTTGGAGAAGACTGGGAAGTGAGCAAAGCCCTGGCTGTCTCATGATATACAGGTACACTGACCAGGACATTTTACCTGGTGAATGGAGAGAAGTAATCTGTGCCTGGCAAAGGGCTGGGGCATATTACTTCCTTTTGCAGGAAGATGGGAACCATGAATGAGTCACAATTCTTTTTCTTGGCTACGCCTGGAGAGTGCATTGTCTTTCACACAGGCGAAATGTAAGGTTTCAGTCTTGCCATAAACATCAAACCTAGGCTGAACTTGTTCTCCTTCAGTTATTTGCACCCAGTGTACCCTATAGATATAGGTGTTTGTTTGGTAAGGCATAGGTATAAGTTAAGGCAGTAACGCAATGAGCCTACAAACCTCAAGGCCTGTAAGACAATAGCTTAGCTAAACTAATCAAGGCATAAGGCCCCAAAAACCTGAGCCTAGGCAGCTAACCAGGAGCAACCATAGGTCATAAGATATAACAAGATAGAATGCTGTGATAAACAAGTATGACTAAACTGCTGATCGGTAACCACAAGATGCCAGTTTATACCAGCTTGAGATATTTTAAGTTAGGAACATCAGCAGAAGTCCAACCACAAGAATCCCAGGGTAACTAATGGACATATATGCTAATGAACTTGAGGTAAAAGGCCTACTAACCTATGGGAGAAGGGCACTCCAATATGAGTAGGGTGACGAAAAGGGGCTGAAACCCCTACTAAATATGCATTATGGATAGTGGATGTCAGCGTAACACATTGTAAAAGCTGTATTCCAGCTCACATGCCTTGGGACATAACAGAATGACAACCACTGGTGATAAGGATGAGGATGATGACTAACACTTCAGATTGTTCTGCAAGGGAGGGTGAGAGTATACGGATGCTCATTTTATCTTATCTCTACTTTCTTGGCTGGATTGGTGTGTTTCTGATTTTGTTAACTGTGCTAATAAAAATATTAAAAGGACAAAATGCCTTTTCTACATGGAATTGTCTCTGCACACTGGTATCCTCGTAATAACTTCAATATTTTTGTGTCTGTTCACAAGGCAAAACTCTGCCAAACCACAGAATACTCACTGGGACTTAATACATAATCAACAGAAAAGGCAACATCAGAAAAGGAACATTAGTGAATGAACTCTGCCTCACTGTACCTTATCTGCTGCTGCTGTGAATCCAAAGCCTACAAATGAAGAGAATACATTTGTTTTGGCAATACACATAAGAAGTAATGTCAACTGACCAGATTGTGTCATCATGAAATAATAATATTCTGTCAGAAGAAGAATATGAGCTATTTGCCACCAGTGTTTGGACCTGATCCTGAGGGGGACTGAGTACCTGCAATTCACATTATAATCAAACTCTCAGTGGTATTACACCAGCATAAAGCTGTAGTGAAGTGGAGAATCAGCCCCTTTCTCCATAAACTGGCAGTATCTTTCTCCTCCTGATTTAGATAATTTGGTGCAGGTGCCCAGTGATTTCAGTGGAGCTATGACAATTTACACCAGTTCAGGTACTGCTCCTATGATCTTTACCAGCTGGTGTAAATTGGCTCTGCGTGGCACTTTAACATGTCCATTTGACCCATTCACTATCAGATGTCACCATTCTCCAATTAACCAATTAACATATAACAGATATTCACCAGGGAGTGGGTACTAATACCAGAAGATACTTAAAATACAAATAAGGGATGTTCAATTATAAGTCACTGTCAATGTCAGAAACCAAGACGTGGATGGTCAGGCCTAGTGGTTGGAGGAATGGCAGTTGGGCCTAGTAGTTGGTGGAGTGGCAGTCAGGCTGGAACTGAAGCCAGAGATCAGAGCTGGAATCAAGAGTCAAGAGCAGGGTTCGAAAGGCAAGACTGGGAACAAGGCTGGAGCTGGCCAAGACTAGTGGAGTCTGTCACTCTTATCAGGCAGGTCAGAGTTCCAAACCATGAAGTGACATTGGGCAGACTGAGCTGCTGTGTTTCCTGTGAGGCTTATATACCTGCACTGAGAGTCACCTGACCAGCACCTGGTTTGTGGATTGACTGGACCCTAGCACATGAATGACTCATCACCACATATAGCTTAAACAGGCTTCAGTTCAGGGATGACTCATCACCTTACAGTCATGGTCCAGATCATCCCTTTCTGTGTTGGTGTTAAAGTTGCAGAAAAGGCTTCTAGGGAAGGAAATATTTACAAGAATCCCCTTCTGCTGAATTCTCCACATAGTCCCTTTGGGGAGATGGGTCTGTTTCCACTGACAGGCTCTGGCCTCTGGCTGCCTTCTCAGCTTCCTGGCAGAAGACAGTCTACTTCTGCCTTGGTCAATCTCCACCTCTTGCCCATGTGCAGACCCCAGATGTCACAGAAAGGATTCCATAGGATGTGGGGTCAGGGAGTGGAATGGTGCCACGGAAGCAAATTTTGCTTGGAAGATGGATATCTGCGCATGGAATGTCTCTTCTATGAGTGGATTTAGGGGGCATGACATGAGCCAGTATTTCCATCTGTGTGTTTGGCTATGTCCAAGGCTATTTCTTAGTGCTTGATTTTAACATCTTGTTTGGGTTGTTTTATCTAACAGGAGTCTGACATTTTATTTTTTTATTTTTGTGTAACAGAGAAGTGCACCTACCAGTGGTCAATTAAAAAAATTTATTTAAAAAATATTTCAGCAAATAAAATTATATACCTACTAAAGGTTTACAGAGATGCAGATATGAATTTGACCTTTTAAGACCAAAGCACAGTGCAGTTTTGCCGGTGTCCTACATTACAAATGTTCATCAGCATAGTTGTGTTGCTCAGGGTGAGATGAACTGTGTTATGTGATTGATGTAACTGTGGCAAAAGCCGCTAGTGTAGATGCAGTATAGTTTATTTCACTCAGGAAGGCTGGAATAATCTAGATTAGCAAAACTGCATGCACACTAGGAGCTTTTTGCCAGTATAACACACTGGAATAGTTATACCAGGAAAGCCTTCAAAATATAGACTTGGATCAAGAGTGTCCACACAGGGAACTGTACTGATATATTTGCAGAAGACTAGTAAGGAAGCTAAGTAGTCACAGGGTGAAAGGTAAAGTACTGTACTATGATTCCTTAGAAATGGATCAAGAGAAATAAGAGTAGGAGTTAATGGTCAATTTTTTATATGCAAGTAGACTAATTGTGCAGGGAAGTGAGAGGCCCCAAAGATCAGTACTAGGACCAGTGTTATCTAAAAAAAATTTTTTTGTGATCTGAAAGAGGGTGAGCAACAAGAGTGGCAACATTTGTAAATGACAAAATGAATTAGATTAATCAAATATATAGAAGACTGTGAAGAATTTCAGTAGAAATTCTAAGAACGCTGATGATGGACGATCACTCGTTACCGAGTATGATCATCTTCCATGGGAGTTATGGATCCTCAGGTGGTTAATAAGGCCAATCCTTGAACCATAAGTTCTATTACAATGAGGGTGGATGTTTCCAGACTCAGCAGGAGTCTGTTGACATGACTGGAAGAATCTTGTCCTCTTCAGCTTGTTGGCAAGCAAGTTCAAAATGCAGGGGAGCATCACGTAGGACTTCACTCCATTTTAAGTGATTCTGGGCAAGTGTCTCCCAATTGTCAATGTCAATATTACATTTTTTAAGTTGTCCTTCAGCAAGTCCTTATAACACTTCCGTTGTCCACCCACATTACGGTGCCCTTTTTTCAGCTAAGAGAACAGGACCTGATTTGGGAGGCAATGGTCTGGCATCCAGACAACATGACCAGCCCAGCGAAATTGCAATACTGGTGGTCTTTGCCTCTTCCAGAACACTAATATTGGTGCGCCTGTCTTCCCATTTGATCTTCAGAATCTTACGAAGGCAGCGTTGATGGTGCCTCTCAAGGACTTTCAAGTGGTGTCTGTAGGTTGTCCAAGTTTCAGACCCACACAACAGTGTTGGGAGAATAATGGCTTGATAAAAAAACTGTTCAAATGTGGTGATCTTCAAAGACCCTGTGTCATAAACGAGAAAAAGCTACACTGACACAGCTCAGGCAATGTTGAATTTCTGCATCAATATCTGCCTTGGATGAAAGATGACTTCCAAGGTAGAGGAAATGATCGACATTCCCCAGTGCCACTCCATTGATTTTGATAGATGGGGCATGTAATACCTCATTTGGAGAGGGCTGATAGAGCACTTTAGTCTTCTTGATATTAAGAGTGAAACCAAGACACGCATAAGCATCAGCAAACGCATACAAGATAGTTTGAGGATCTTTCACAGAGTGGGCAAAAATTGCATTGTCATCAGCATACTGAAGTTCCACAGTAGAAAAAGCTTTCCATCCATTCTATAAATGATTTCAATGCCAGCTGTAAACTTCCCAGCAATTAGGTAATGAATGATGGCAATAAAAAGCACAAACGTGGTTGGAGCGATGATACGGCCCTGTTTGACTCTTGTTCATACTTCGAAAGGTTCACTCTGGGAGCCAGTGCTGCTCAGAACAGTCACTTTCATGGTATCATGAAGCAATTTTAGGACATGGATGTATTTATCAGGACATCCAGTCTCAGAAAGTACAGTCCAGAGGGCACGGCGATTCATTGAATCAAAGGCTTTAGTTATAAAAGCCATGTACAGTGGTCAGCTTTGCTCCTGACACTTTTCTTGCAGCTGCCATGCTGTGAAGATTATATAAACATTCCATGACATGGTCGGAAACCACTCTGTGACTCCAGTAAAATTTCTTCTGACAGGGGCAGAAGACGGGTTGCAAGGATCCATGCCAGAACTTTGCCTGCAATAGTTGGGAGGGAGATACAACGATAATTTCCACAATCCACTTTATCCCCTTTCTTGAAGAGGGTGACAATCAGGGCATCCCTCATTTCACTGGATAGCTCCTCCTTTATCCAGATTTTAAGCATTAGCAGCTAAAGCTGCTGAATTAACTCTGGTCCACTGTCTTTAAAGATTTCAGTGAGGATCACATCTAGACCTGCTGCCTTCTTGTTCTTCATCTGCTTGGTGACATTGTGTACGTCATAAAAATTGGGAGGGTCTCCAAGCTCATCCCTAAATGGTCATTCAGGGATTTGCTCAAGGACTTCATTTGCAACCATACAATTACGGTTAAGGAAATCTTCAAAATGTTCTTTCCAGCGAATATTGATAGCTTCCTTGTCCTTCAGAAGTGTGGTTCATACCATGGCAAATTGGGGAAGAGGATTCATACCATGGCAAATTGGCCTATAAATAGCCTTGGTGGCACGGGTATAAGCCTGCTCTGGCGCAACAGCCCCCAAGGGACACCTGGGTCATGGTGTCCTGCCCCTTCCCCAAGGCCCTCCCATCCACTACCTGCATCTGCCGCTGCCAGCCAACCTGCACGCCACACCCCAGTCCAGGCCCCTGCTGCTCGCTGCGTCACTTCTCCTCAGGGATGGGACAGTGAGGAGGGACTCTGTGAGTTAGTGGGGTGCTGGCAGGGGAGTGAGGTGGCTGGGCACTGGGACTGCCGGCTGGGATGCGGGGGCCGCCTGCTCAGCCTGGTGGGTGGGGGGCAGCTCAGCCTGGTGGTCTGGAGGGGGGGCTAGCTCAATTCAGCCTGGCACTGGGGCTGGCTCAGTGTGGCACTCCATGGGGGGAGTGGCCCTGGACTGGGGCTAGCCCAGCCTGGCACTCAGGGGTGGGGGGTAGTGCCTTGGCCTAGTGTGGGGGGAGCAGCCTGGAGTGGCACCCAGTGCTGGGTGTGGGTGTGGGGCTGGCTTGGGGGGGGCAAGATGGGGCTCCTCTGGTCACAGAGGGGCCCTCAGGGCTCCTCCTATTATGGGGGGGTTTAGGGGCTCTGGTGGGCAGGGCCTTGGGTGGAAGGGGCAGGGCTAGTGGGCTAGCTTCCCCAAAGTGGGGGTTCACCAGCCACCCATGGTCATACTACATGATCACGATGGTCCCTTCCGGCCTTAAAGTCTATGAGTCTATGTACTGCTTGTAGACAAAGAAAAAATTGTGGCATTTATGGTAAAAGTGATTAACTGCATTTACAGACAGGGAAGAAGACTGAAAGAATAAAAATTATAGCAAAAGCAGCAGACAAGTATTTACATATAGGCAATCTCTCCATAGGCCACATTCAGACAATTTCAAGAGACGGTAATAATTAGGGCCCTACCAAATTCATCATCCATTTTGGACAATTTCACAGTCATAAAATTTAAAAAAGAGTAAATTTAATGATTTCAGCTATTTAAATCTGAAATTTCATGGTGTTGTAATTGTAGGGGTCCTGACCCAAAAAGGAGTTGGGGTGGGGGCGGTCACAAGGTTATTTTACGGGTGCTTGCAGTATTACTACCCTTACTTCTGTACTGTTGCTGGTGAGAGCATTGCCTTTGGAGCTGAGCAGCTGGAGAGCAGCAGCTGCTGGCCACGAGCCAGCTCTGAAGGGACAACCACTGTCAGCAGCAGCGCAGCAGGAAGGATGGCATGATATTGTAATGCCACCCTTACTTCTGCACTGTTGCTGGCAGGGCACTGCCTGAAGAGCTGGGCACCCAGCTCTCCAGCTGCCCAACTCTGAAGGCAGTCCAGAAGTAAGGGTGGCAATACCATGACCCCTCTAAAATAACCTTGTGACTCCCCTGCAATTCCCTTTGAGAAACACTGGTTTTCTCCATGAAATCTGGATAGTATGGGGTAAAAGCATGCAAAAGATCAGATTTCATGGGGGAAGACCAGATTTCACGGTCCGTGATGCATTTTTCATATCCGTGAATTTGGTAGGGCCCTAGTAGTAATGTAGTTTAAACAACATGGTTCTAACAATTTTTGCATATGATTTAATAACACATGGCCAGGAATTAAAGAAAACTCTTTTTGAAATGGAAAACAAACCTGATATGATATGTGTACAAGAAATATGGTTGGTAAAGAAAACATATGTGTAGACTTCCAGAACATAATATAATCAATGATAGAGAAATAACAAAAGGAGGAGAGGTTTGTATATTTATAAAGAAAGGCCTTAGCAATGTCAAAATAGCCATACAGAAGTTTTCAATACAACACCATTAAGATTTCTCTGCAGAATAACACCACCTTTATATGAATCTAGAATGTATATAACCCATGTAAAAAGCTAGACAACTTAGAATTGGAAGAGTTATTTAAGAGTATCAAAGACCTGTATATTATTGGTGGAGATCTTAACAGCCACAATGAATTATGAAGAAGCAGAAAAACTGATTGTAATGTCAAATGCCTGGAGCAATCCACTGACATGCACAACCTGGTATTACTAAATACTGGAGCACCTACTAGGTTTAATTCGGTGAATGGAACATTTCACGTTTAGATCTGGAAATTGCAATAAGCAATATAGCAAGCAAATGCTGCAGGGAAATTTACACAAAAGGTGGAATGGGAAGTGATAATTTCCCTATGCTAATTACATATCAAGGTCAGGGTAATGTTGAAAATACTGAAGGAATTCATACCTGAAGCCTTACAAAAGCTAACTGCAGGTGCTTTAGGAGTAAATGTGATGAATATCTAAGTAACAATTGTATAACTGATAATTTAGAGGAATTTCATGATGATATAATCAAGGGAGTTGTAGCAGCAGCCAACCTAGCTATATGTATGACATTGAAGTGCCACAGACTCAGAAATCCATTACCATTAGAATGAAGATTGTAAAACAGCAATTAAAGAAAGAAATTAGGCATATAAAAGAAGTTAAAAGTACAATGACTAGCAAGGACCTAATGAACTATAAAAGATGTAAAGCAGTGGCACAAAGACTTATGGAAAAGGCAAAGAAAGAGGTGGAGAAAGAATTGTGGAAAAATGAACAAAAATTCTAAACTTACAGAGATATATAAACAAAGTTAAAAGAATGAATGGAATATAGAGTAAAAACAAATTATACCTGGTTTAAATGTAAATGATAAAATTTGAATTTTTAACTCAGGAAAAGCTTACTTTTTAGCAACAGTGGTCCAAACAATTGGTAGTGCTATCAATCAAAATGAAGATTTTGTGAACAAAAAGGAATGTTTTTTGAAGAAAACTGAGTTCCTCAATGGCTGCGTACATAGTAAAGATAATGTATTGAATGAAAGTTTTAGTATTCAGAAACTCAAAAAAGCTACCGACAGTCCTAGATAAAGAAAGCATATGTAATGCAATAATAAAGCATCTTCCAAAAGAAAGTTTAAGGGCTTTATTGAAATTATATGATAATGCAGGGGTTCTCAAACTTAATTGAACTATGATGCCCTTCTGACAACAAAGTTACTATATGACTCTGGGGGTGGGGAGGGGGCGGGAGGTGAGGCAGAGCCTGAGCCCCACTGCCGCAAGTGGAGGGAAAGGGAGCTGCAGCCCGAGCCCTGCGCTTCCCTGGGTGGAGGTGAAGCCCAGGCTTCAGCTTCAGTCCCAAGTCCCAGCAACTTTGAGATCCCGACCCACAATTTGAGAACTACCAAAATATATGGGGGAAAGGAATACTACCAGCAGAATGGAAGCAAGTGACGGTTACACTAACTGAAAAACCTGCCGTCGTGTGTGGGCAAAATTATGGAAAGAATGATAAATGAGAGATTAGTAGCATACTTGTTGGGGTGGAGGTGGAAATGAAATTGCAAACTGAGTACAAAGTGGTTTCAGGAAAGTAAGATGCACAGTTGATCATATTATAAAATTAGAAATGGAAATACAAAAAAGCACGAGGAACAGAGTATGACAGCTGTTTTTTTGACATTGAAAAAGCATATGACTTGCTCTGGAGGAAAGACTTGCAGAATAAACTGTCTGCAACTGGAAAAAGAGGAAGAATGATCTGGTGGATAAGGGACTTTTTAGGTAATAGAACCATACAAGTCGGCTGGGGATGGGGATGGCTTTGTCAAATATTTATAAACTTATTAATAGCACTCCACAGGGGAGTGTTATCAACCCTCTCTTGCTTAACATCATTGTGATGTTGCACTCTATATGATTGTATGAAAATATGCTAATGAGCGTGAATATAATGTAACTGGAATATGCTTCACGCAAAAGGTCTCTTGTAAGGTATCATTACAAAGCTTATAATCTACTGAGTGTGGTCATCCCATTTGTATGTAAATATCATTCTTCTATCTGAAACTAGAAATATGAAATATAATTCTGAGGTCCTATTGTAATTATGCAAAGTGTCGGCCATTAATGGTGGCTTGGAATCTTGATGGCTCCCATTAATCAGGACAATTGGTTGTAAATGGCTCTGTTTACTTGAAAGTCTTCCTGTATACCTGTGTGCTGGCAAGTGGGTAATGAAGTCTTACAGTGACATGTGATCATGTCAGCTGAACTGGAATCCATCTTTAACCTGGTGCTTTTCCATTTAGAAGGAAGGGTGGGAACCCAGAGAGGGACAAGGGATTCCCACCTTCTACAAAAGATATACAAGGGGGTGGAACAGAACAAAGGAGGCTGCAGTCATGAGAAATCCCCTAGCTACCACCTGAGCTGGAACAAGACTGTACCAGGGGAAAGGATTGGGCTCAGACTAAGAAGGCATCCAGTCTGTGAAAAAAAGCCTATTGAAACATCTCTGAGGGTGAGATTTACCTGTATTCAGTTTTCTTACTGTATTAGGCTTAGACTTGCATGTTTTATTTTATTTTGCTTGGTAATTCACTTTGCTTTGTCTGTTATTACTTGGAACCACTTAAATCCTACTTTTTATATTTAATAAAATCACTTTTTATTTATTAATTAACCCAGAGTAAATATTAATATCTGGTGGGGGCAAACAGCTGTGCATATCTCTCTGTCAGTGTTATAGAGGGTGAACAATTTATGAGTCTACCTTGGATAAGTTTTATACAGGATCAAACATATTTATTTGGGGTTTGGACTCCACTGGTCACTGGGTATCTGAGTGTTGGAGACAGGAGCACTTCTTAAGCTGTTTTCAGTTAAGCCTGCAGCTTGTGGGCAAGTGGTTCAGACTTGGATCTGTGTTTACAGCAAGCAAGCATGTCTGGCTCAAACAAGGCAAGGTATTGAAGTCCCAAGGTGGCAGGGAAAATGGGCTCAGAGGTAGTCTAGGCACATTAGGTGGCAGTCCCAAATGGGTTGCTGTGATCCAACCTGTCACAATCATGATTAATGATCTCCCAGAAAGTGTACAGACAGGAATCGGTATTACCCTATGTGACATTCTGTACCTTGGGGGAACACTGAGAACCCCCATGTTCATCCTTATAATATGATTGTGTGGTATCTAATGCAAATTTTGTCATGTTGGGTGTCTTTGGAAGGCTCATGATTTACTGAGCATTGTTGTTATGGTAATATTATAGTAATTGTTGTTATAGTAATGTTATAGACTGTAATTTCATGTATATAGTTGTGAGGCTGAAAATGTGTCCTTGCTGCTTAAAACAAGGCCAGGCAAAAACTCTCCAGAAGCAGAGGGGCAGTTCACACCTCATCAGGGCATGTATGGGACAAACGCAGCCCAGCCTCACAGGAACAAAGGACACTGACAAAGGATCTGTTGGACTCTCGAGTGAGTCACCCCTCTTCCTTTGGTCACTTTGGGGCTGCGATGAGGTATGCTCACCTGACTCAGAAGGGGAGAGAGGCAAAGCCAAAAGGGAAGAAAGGACATGATAAAAGGGAGAGATGTTTGCTATGCTCTTGCTCTCTCTTCCACTTCCATCTACAGACTGGAAGTGTTAAGATCAGCTTGGAATGAGTTTTGCTTTTGTTTCATTTGACCACCTCCAACTTGTTATGCTTTGACTTATAATCACTTAAAACCTACTTTGTAGTTAATAAATTTGTTTGTTTATTCTACCTGAAGCAGTGCATTCAGTTTGAAGCGTATCAGAGACTCCCATTGGGATAACACTCCTGGTACAAATCAATTTCTTTGTTAAATTGACAAACTCATATAAGCTTGCAGCGTCCAGCGGGCATAACTGGATAGTGCAAGATGGAAGTTCCTAGGGTTGTGTCTGGGACCGGGGATATTGGCTAGTGTCATTCAGTTGCACAATCCAAGGAGCAGCTTACATGCCAGAGGCTATGTGTGAACAGCCCAGCAGTTGGGGTTCTCACAGCAGAGCAGGATAAGGCTGGTTCCAAGAGTCAAGGGTTGGGGCACCGGTCTGGATAACACCAGAGGGGAACATCAGACCCTATTTGCGGGATGACTGTGATATATGGACCAAACACAGAAGACTTAAGATAGCTGTGGAAAGAACTGGCGAGCATTCAGGGGGATTTCAGAAAGGAGAGCTACCTGGGGAATTTAAGTTCTATCTTCCTAAAAGAAGAAGGAAGACTGGGAAAGAATGGAACCTATATCTCTATGAAGACAGAACTCAAGTAGTTCAAAATTTTACATTCTCAGGAGTTATGTTAATAACAAATTAACCTGAAAGGGCCATAGAGATAATACCAAGAGTAAACATAAAGGTTGGATGAATCTGATTAAAAAGTATTTCTGAGAACAGCTGGGATGCAGATAAGAACACAATGATGCTGCTGTATAGGGCACTGATAAGACCAGTTATAGAAACATTGAAGGCTTGGCAGCCATTATCTAACTCAACATTTACAAAATTAGAGCTGATCCAAGCCCAAGCTCTGCAAATCACATGTGGTGTGAGTATTACAACACGCAGGGGCGGCTCTAGGCGTTTTGCTGCTCCAAGCATGGCAGGCAGGCTGCCTTCGGCGGCTTGCCTGCGGGAGGTCTGCCGAAGCCATGGGACCAGCGGATCCTCCGCAGGCAAGTCGCCGAAGGCAACCTGTCTGCCGCCCTCACGGCGACCAGTAGAGCACCCCATGTGGCTTGCCACCCCAAGCACGCACTTGGCGTGCTGGTGCCTGGAGCTGCCCCTGACAACACGGTGTGATGCAGGTAGCTACCAGAGAAATGCCTATAAATTGTTACCTTTAATCTTTTGGGCTCAGGTAAATGGAAATATTGAAGATAAGAGTGCTCAACAAATACACAAGGGCTGTTGGGAATTAAGTAGACCACATATAACTGGCTGCCACAAACTCCTATGTGCTAACAGAGTCAAAAGGTGGATAAAATACTTGAATGAAAAGGAAGGACTGGAAGAGACTGAAATCTTTAGTAACAGGAAATCAAACTATAGCTGGGGATGGTTCTCTCCCCAGCTGTGGATCTGGAATTAAATGATAAAAAAACGGAAAGAGCAGGACCATCTGATATGAGGAATACAGTTTATATATGGCAAATGGGGTCAGCATTGCCAAATCTATACTGACGGAACTAAAGATGACAACACAGATCAAATGGAAACAGCCTTTTGTATCCCTGAATTTGGAATTAAGATTGATATGAGACTATCCAGTTTTGTGGCCGTTACAACAGCCGAATTGGTGGGCACACTGTTGGCACAGACCTGACTAAGAAATGTACCCAGCTACAGCTGCAATCCTATCTGACTCTTTATTGGGTATTATGGTGATCAAAAAGGGAGCCTTGGAAAGCAGGAAGATTTAGTCAATTAAATATTGTTCTTAACTATGGAGATAGTACAACTGGGTATACCAGGGCTGGTGGAAGGATATTTTGCACCCTAGGTGAAACTTCCACCTTGCGCCCCTCCTCCTTCTCTCCTCCCCCCAGAGCATCCTTATCAACTTTCAAAAATGAATACAGTGGAGTCACATCTTATGCAAGGGTTAGTTTCTAAGGTCAGTGCATAAGAGAAAAATCACGTATAGTGAAAATTACCATAAAGCACAGTACACACAGTATACACTAGAACAGAGGTCCTCAACCTATGGCATGTGTCGTGTTTCTCAGCAAGAAACTGTCTGAGAGGGAAAGTCACTGGTCAGTCAGTGAAAAGGAATGCTATGCCATTGTGTACGCCCTGGAAAAGCTATGCCCATATGTTTGGGGATGGCGGTTCCAGCTCCAAACTGACCATGCTGCACTAAAGTGGCTTCATACTGCCAAGGGGAACAACAAGAAACTTCTTCGTTGGAGTTTATCTCTCCAAGATTTTGATTTTGAAATTCAGCACATCTCAGGAGCTTCTAACAAAGTAGCTGATGCACTCTCCCGTGAGAGTTTCCCAGAATCCAGTAGTTAAAAAGTGTTCTTAAAATGTAGAAGTCTGTTAGTTATATGCCTAGTGGTATATGTAAAGGTGCATGTGTTGTATTAATCTGTTTAGTTTAAAGTTCTAAGAGGAAATCGCCGCCAGTGAGCTTCCCCACTGTCTGCAATTTGGGGGGCGTGTCATAAACAGATAGCTAAGGGTTAATGTCTCTTACACCTGGAAAGAAGTAACCTGAAACACCTGACCAGATGACCAATCAGGAAACAAGACTTTTTCAAATCTGGGTGGAGGGAAGTTTGTGTGTGAGTCCTTTGTTCTTGGTCTTCTGTCTGTCTCTCTCTCTCGGCTATGAGAGGATTTCTGTTTCCTGCTTTCTAATCTTCTATTTCCAAGTTGTAAGTACAAATATAGTAAGGCAGTAAGGTTTCTATTGTTTTCTTTTGTATTTACATGGGTATAGTTGCTGGAGTGCTTTGAATTGTATTCTTTTTGAATAAGGCTGTTTATTCATATTTCTTTTAAGCAATTGACCCTGTATTTGTCACCTTAATACAGAGAGACCATTTTTACTGTATTTTTCTTTCTTTTTACATAAAGCTTTCTTTTTAAGACCTGTTGGAGTTTTTCTTTAGTGGGGAACTCCAGGGAATTGAGTCTGTGCTCACCAGGGAATTGGTGGGAGGAAGAAGTCAGGGGGAAATCTGTGTGTATTAGAGTTACTAGCCTGACTTTGCATTCCCTCTGGGTGAGGGGGGAAGAGAGATTAGCTCTCGGTACTTCTATTTTCCAAGGCTGGAAACGGGGAGGGTGGAATCCCTCTGTTTAGATTCACGAAGCTTGCTTCTGTGTGTCTCTCCAGGAACACCTGGAGGGGGGAAGGGAAAAGGTTTATTTCCCTTTGTTGTGAGACTCAAGGGATTTGGGTCTTGGGGTCCCCAGGGAAGGTTTGGGGGGACCAGAGGGCCCCAAAACACTCTAATTTTTTGGGTGGTGGCAGCTTTACCAGGTCCAAGCTGGTAACTAAGCTTGGAGGTTTTCATGCTAACCCCCATATTTTGGACACTAAGGTCCAAATCTGGGACTAGGTTGTGACAGGTACAGTAAGTGGGGTTCAGCACAATGGGGTACAGTACAGTCAATAAGCAACTCTAGATACAGTGTGGAAATGCAAAGCGTACCCAAAAGAAATGCAAAATAAAATGGTAGCTTCTATATGAGTTAATAGCTAGATACACAATGTAACACAGTGGCATCAATGTAAATACAAAGTATATCAGAAAAGTGGAGGCAACCAATGGGGGTGTTATAATTACAAGTAAAATGTGAGTTACAGTACAACAATACAATATCAATATAAAGGCTGGGTCAAGAAACAGGAGTGGGGGGAGTGAGTGATTAGTGGTATGCAGACGAGCGGTTGGAAGCAGCGAGAGACTCTGAAGCCCTGCAGGGTGAGGACAACGGAGCAGTGTGATGGTGATCTTCGGTAGGGGAGGGGCAGCGGAGAAGTGTAAAGAAGGGCTAGAGAGGTTTAAGCAACAAGCGGACACCAAAAACAAAGGTAAAAAAAGCAACAAAGGGTTTGGAAAGTTTCACAGGGGGAGAAGCAGCAAGGGGTTTGGGAGGTTCGGAGGGTGATGCAGACGCGGGGGGGGAGCAGCAAGGAGTTGGGAGGTTCGCAGAGAGTGCAGATGCGGGGAAAAAAGCAGCAAAGGGTTTGGGAAGTTTATACAGGGGGAGAAGCAGCAAGGAGTTTGGGAAGTTCGGAGGGTGATGCAGACGCGGGGTGGGGGCAGCAAGGAGTTATAACAGGGAGACAGAGAAGCACACAGAGGGGGAGATTGGAGCGGGGGAAAAACAGACACGGGAAAGTTCAGGGAGAGATCGGGACAGCGGGAAGACGAATTTAAGCAGCAAAAACCTTATCTACAGACATGGAGAAGTACACAGAGGGGGGGATTGGAGCGGGGGAAAACGGACACGGGAAAGTTCAGGGGGAGATCGGGACAGCGGGAAGACGAATTTGAAGCAGCAAAAACCTTATCTATCTTAACCAATGACTAGGCAAAACAACAAATATCACAATTCTAAGGAAAACTATAACAAGCAACTATACGGAGCAACAAAACAGTAAACTATAACAAGGCAGGTGAAATTTACAAGCTCTACAATCTTAACAAACTATGACTTATTAAACTATAAAAACAAAACCTATGGTGCACCTTATGCTATGGGGAAGTCACAGAGGGCAGAGTGGTATGTGCCCAGGATACAGCTCCCAAGGAAGCCAAGGGATGGTGGCTGAAGCCAAGGGATACAGCTGAAAGCAGGGAGCCCCGAGGCAAAGCCCACAGGAGCAGAGCTTAGCAGCGGCACAAACTTATTTTTAGCAGCAAAGTGCCGCGGAGTTTAAGAGAGGTTTTAAGACACAGACCAAGGTTTAGCTTGAGTCTGTGTGCTGGGGAAACAGAGCCAGCAGCTAAAATAATAAAATAAAAGTATAGAAAGTTTTACAGAGGGATTCTTACCAGTCCCCAAGACAGCAGCAAAGGCAGAAGCAGCAGCAACATCAGAAGAAGCAAGGAGGGCTGGGTACAGTCTCAATAATCAGGAGATCTCTCAGGTAGCAATTCGTTCTTCGTGGGGGGGGTTTCAAAAAACGGGGGTACGCTCAAAAATAAAACGAGAGCGGAGAAAGGACCCCCCAGAACCCCAGCTGATCAGACCAGGCAGCAATGCAGGAACCTTTCTGAGGTGTGTTTCAAAAATGTCTGGTTTTAAAGGCAAACTTGGGCAGTTTCCCGCCAGTAATCCTGATAGGCTCCCTCTGTCACAGGGGAGGGGGCACAGGGAAAAAAACTGAAGGTAAGCCCAGAGACATGCCTGGACATAGTCCTGTGCAATAGGTGACTCAAGAGCACATGAGGCCTATGACTCATGCCCAGGATCTTAAAAACACATTAGGTCTTGCAGCTCTGGACATTGCCTACCCTACACCAAGCCCAGGCTCAACGAGGTGATAACAGGACTAACCCTTTGAACACGGCAGTGGTCCCACTTAGCACGCAGCACAAGTGGCCATCCCTTTGAGAAGGGCAATGGCTCTGGTAAACAACTTAACAGCCAGGGAAGGGCGGCCACAGGAGAACAGAAAACAAAATGGAGTCTGGGGACAGCTGTAAGAAACAAAATGGAATAGGGGATAGCTGTAACAGACAGTAATAATTTAAAAAACAATACTAGCTGCCTATTTAATTTTAAAAACAGCAAAAAATATCCACCTCCCTTTCCATTTCTTATAAGAAGTCTTGAAGTTTAAATCTCCTCAGTGTGATAGATATGCTTGCTTTGATCTGCTTAGCTCTTGGAAGTCCAGGAGCTCCGGACTGCTGGCCTGGTGCAGGGCCACACCCAACTGCAGAACGACATAGACACTGAGATCAGCTCTGGGAAGACTCTGCTTAAGGGACTTGCCCCAGCACTCAGGTGTCCACCTCCCGTGGAGTGCAGACCCAAAGGTATATTATGAAATTTGCCTCCTCCCTCAATGTGCAGGAAGGTATTCACAGCCTCTTATCTCTTGCCTCCAATTATGAATTGCAAAAACTGGGTTATATTATAAACAAGAAATAGGGTTATTAACTACAAAAGGTGAATTTTAAGTGAATATAAGAGAGAACACACAAAACAAAGCAGATTACTGAGCATATAAAACAAAATACGCAAGCTACACTCAATATACCTAAGAAATAGGTTATAAAATGTAATTTCTAACCCTATTATTATTTTAGGCAGGTTGCAAAGTTTCTGTAGCTTAGAGTTCCAGTTATAGTTCTTTTCAGACTGGACCTCTGTCATAGTCTGGACTCCTCGCTGGCCTTCCCTTCAGGTGTCTTTAGCAGTCTCTCTTCTTGAGAAGACAGGCCATGGAGAGGAGGAGTCCTGTTTGCCTTCCTCCACACCCTTAAATAAGGTTCACATAAAGTGGGAATCCTTTGTTTCTCAAACTTGACCCCTCTTCCCTTTTAGTGGAAAGTTATAAGAAGTCCAAGAAAATGTTTGGTATCAGGTGACAAGACCATCTGACCTAGTAGTGTCACAGTTATGTCCCAGGACGCCTCCCGGGAGGGAGAGAGATTAGTATCTTCACAGTCTTGTTGTTCCTTCCTGATGGCCCATAAAATCTGATGGCCTGTCGTCTGGTGGGTGTCTTCCCAATACACACCCAGTTGTAATTGTTACTGTGACCGGGATCCTAGTGGGGAGCCAGCCGTGGTCACTCAACTAGGGTGAACTGCAAAGAATGGGGCAGACAATCCCAATAAAGCTGGGGGATATTCCAATACTTAGATTTACCAAGCCAGGATAAACCAGCTTCTTTATTACCTTACTGGTTACTCAGAAGTCCAGACAACATAGTTCCCTTAAAATGATCCAGCCTCAGGCCTCCATCCAGGTACCCATGTCAAATATAATGAACATTTCTGTACATCTTATTTCATCATATAAAAGAAAAGATTCTACCAATCCCAAAGAATCGGACACATTACCTCCCAGGTTAATTAACATTGCAGATCTTACCCAAATACACGCAATAGCTAATTCTTATTAACTAAACTAAAATTTACTAAAAAGCAAAAAAGAGAGAGAGAGTATGGTTAAAAGATCAACACGCATACAGACATGAGTTCAATTCATTTAGGCACAGATTCATAGCAGAGATGGTGAGCTTTGTAGTTGCAAAGAGTTCTTTTAGAAATAGTTCATAGGTTATAGTCCAATGTCCAAATCTCATATTCAAAGGGTACCAGCATAACTGGGACCTCAGTCTTGTGACTCAAACTTCCCCTGATGAAGCCTAAGCAGATCTGAGAAGACAGAATCAGGACCTAAGGATCTTTTATAGAAGTTCACGTTCTCTTTTATAAGGTGTTTTATGTCATTTGGTGTAAAACAGCGGGAAGACCACTGGATCTAGGTCACATGGTATGGCTGAGAGAGAGACTATATAAGGTGAGAACACACCTTAAGTAGTGCTGTCCTTCTGAGCGGCAGCCCGTGAGATGCGTGCTTCGAGAGACAATGTACCATCAAAAGAGCTTACCTGATCTCCACCCAAGATGCTCCATAGCCATGGTTCATCCAGATTTTATGTTCCTCTTGCCAACCATTCTATAAGTAGTGGGTAATCCAGGAAACAATGTTTCAGTCACACAGCCTGTCTGTGTCCGGAGATCCATCTGCAAGTATAGTAATGTAGGGGAAGAATTTCTGTATTTCTGTTCTGGTTGTTAATACCCACATGTCATCTTGAATTCCTGACAACAACAGCTAGGACTTCATCTTGGCTGCCTTTCTTCCCCCTCCTTAGGTATAGTTTTCCGCCCTTTCTAATGAAAGGTGGGAAACAGGGCAATCATGTGACATGTGATCTGCCCAGTAGCAGAAGGGCATATAAGGGTTAGCATGTCTGAGGGAAAGGGCTGCCCACCTGAGTGGCAGAGTGCTGGATCACAGCAGTGTGTTCTACTCAGGTGGGTAAGCCAGGGCAGTGCGCCTTAGGTTTGTGAGAGGGTTTAACACACTTGCACGCAAGGGTGAGCTGCTAGCTGCCACCCTCTCCTCTGAATCTTACTTGCACCCACGATGAAGCAAGGGAGGAGAAAGAAGAATCACCAGCATCAATCAGAATTACCACCTACCTGTTGCCTGAGGTCCACTTCTCACCCTGCTGAGTCACCTGGTCGGTTTTGGACCTGATCTGCATCATGAGGTCAGGAGGCTCCAGACACAAGCTTCAAGATATGATAGAGACCTTTTAAGTACTCTATACCCCTTAGCTGGGACCCATCTTGGGTCACAGTCAGTACAGTTATAGTGTTACCTTTACCTATTTACTTACCTGTGTTTATTTACATACCCCATTTACTTATCTTGTTTTCTAATAAACATACCTGAACTTTACTCCTGCACTCCCTTGTTGGGTTTTATTTTGGGAGATCTTAAACCCCGATGAAAGATGTGAGTAGGGAGACTATAACAGGAGGACTCACTCCTGCATCACCTCCTGCTGGTCGTCCAGGAAATTAGCTTGTCCAGCCATTGGAGTCCCCTCTGCAGGCCGGTGTCCTGCTAGCTCCCGTGTCCCTCCCAGACCCAGTACCCTGTCATCTGGGGCGCTGCCACCTGGCAGTAACCCCTCAGTCTTAAGAGTCTCCCCTCCCCAGGGAACCCCCACCCACTATCCCCACCTCGCCCTAGTATATGGCTAGGTTGAGTTTGGACCTGCTGCCTTTGCCTCTCCCTGGGATGCCTCTGCAACTCCCAGTACCTATTTGCCTTCTGCTAGGCCGCAGCCTGGGGCTTTCCAGGCTGGAGCTCCCCGGCTCCTCTGCCTTTCCCCAGCCCTGCTTCACTCAAGTACCCTGTTTCTAACTCCCTGCAGCCAGGCCCATTTCTCTCTACAAACAGAGAGAAACTGCCGAGCTCCTGGCTCCCAGCCTCTTATATAGGGCCAGCTGAGGCCTGATTGGGGCGTGGCCCCGCTGCGGCTACTTCCCCAACCAGCCTAGCAGTTTTTTCCTCTGCCACAGCCCTCTCCCAGGGGGTAACCACCCGGCTACAGAGGCGAATCTCTGAACTGGTCTCCGGCCATCCTAAAACCAGTCAATAGTAACACCATTGTTAGTCACCTATATTTGTAAGGTGTAATTGGGTCCGAGCTCAATGCCCACAGTTCCAAGTTCAACCACTGAGTTATTTGTTGTACTATCTTTCATTTAAAAAATCTTTCTTCAGTTTCATTTCCCCAGGGATCAGTCATCCTTCCAGTGATTCGGAGGTGGGAGTGTCTTACAAGTGATAGATACTGAGTTGGGTCGAGCCATTACCATATATGGCATACCTTTAACATTGCAACTTCCAGCCAAGAAACAGTTTGACAAGTTGGGATTTCCTTGGAAAAGAAAAGATAATTAGGATGACTTTGAAGGAGGTCCATCTTCGGTACTTAGCTATATGAATTAACATAAGGCTTGTTCTGCCACCATTCACAGTACATTTCAAAGAGAGATGAATATCAAGATATCCCGTGTTTACAATTCATTTAAATGTTAGGCTGTTCTTTTGATCTCTGAAATATCAGAATACAGCATAGACAGGGATTGTTGATTACATGGTTGACCCTACTCATACATATGAACATACACAAACATTATCTTCCCACTTGTCTTCTGAGGGTTATTTATTTTGCAGGATGTTTAATCCTTTCTGAGCATGCGTCACAGTTACATAGTCCATATTCCTAACTTTAGATACAGAAACGATAGAGGCATACAAATTGGATAATCACATTCAGTAAATCATAACCTTTCTAATGATATCCTCCGTGAGCCATCTTGCATAAAGTACATCTCAGTTATGTCATATCCATATCATAAGCATATTTCCATAAAGAATATGGAGTGTAACTTCACAGAGATATTTCAGTTTAAGTGATTAAGGGCCTAGGCTTTTGGAGTAGGAAAATCTAGTTGTCTTTGCTACCATAAGCTTCTAGTTGGCTCTGATAGAAAAACAACCATGAAGACCTACATTTCATGCATTATTAAACTGATCTGCTTGTGTTATGGGGGGAATGCAACTTCTCTCATATTTCACATATATTTGTTCCCCTTTGTCAACCATGCCTTTCAGTTCTCACTAGTTTTGAATTTTTTTCATAAATCTTCAGTGGCCTTCAGGCAGTACAGTGCACTTCTTGGTCAGGCTGCATGCCAACTGAAGCCTGTCTCACTTAGCTTGACCAGACATAGAACATGCTAAGTTTACTCCCAAACAGGGGCATGCCCAAGGGGGAGCAAGCAGGGGCATGTCCTCCCCAATAATCATAGGGGGAACAGAACTTCTCTGGTCCCGGGTCGGCAGAGGCAGGAAAGAGCGAGTTCCTGCTGGAATGGGGGGAAGAGTGAGCTCCTCCCGGGCCCAGGGTGGGGGAGTGAGAGGAGAGGGCAGAATGAGTTCCTGCTAGGGTAAGGTGGGGTGTGGGAGGGGAAGGGAAAAGCAAGCTCCTGCCGGGGCCAGAGTGGTGGGGGGGGCAGCGAGCTCCTCCCGGGGCTGGGTGGGGAGAGGGGAAAGAGAGCTCATGGGGGGTAGGGTGACCAGATAGTAACTGTGAAAAAACGGGATGGGGTGGAGGGTAATAGGCACTTATATAAGAGAAAATCCCAACAAATGGAAGTGGAGGTGAGGGGGAATAAACAAGGGGAATCAGACCATAGGAAGAAGGGAAGGGGCATGATAACCTTACAGTACTGTTCAGAGACTCTTGAATGTCTTGGGGATCTTGTAGACAAGTGAAATTAATGTCTCTCACCACCTCTTAACATGCATGCAGTAATACTCTTAGTTTAGTATCTTACTGATGAGCAGATCAGTGTCAAGACAAGCCTTGTAATATAAACAGAACCATGTACAGAAATTAGGTAAAAAAAAAACCTTCCTACTGCTCTCTGTAGCAGCAGCCTGAGACTACCCTGTGCCAGGCTGCCTGGCTTCTACCTCAGCAGGAAGTGTGTCCCAGGAACTCTAAGACTGAATTAAGAGTGTACAGCATGTTACTCCTGGGGGAATTCTGCACCAAAAAAATTAAAAATTCTGTGCACAATATTTTAAAATTCTGCAAGTCATAACAACATTATTTGAGCATTTCTCAAATGTGGCCACCAGGGGCTTTTTTTGCATCCACAGCCTCCTGGGTAGTGATTTGGGGAGGTGGAGGGCAGCGGCTTGTTCAGCCAGTAAGTTCCCTACCTTCCCAGGGGTGGTGAGGCTCAGGATTTGGGCTTCAGGCTAGGGGTGGCAGGAAGGCAGGCTCTGGCCGCGAGGGCTTCAGGCTCCAGCCCCCCACTGCTTCCCCCACCAAACCCCCCTCCCCGATCTTCCCTGGCCTCTGTTGCCTCCCCGATCCCCCTTCCAGGGCTTAATTCATCCTCAGACTTCCCAGGGCTAAGTCTGCTGTGAAAAGTGATACTTGTATGTCTGTTAATATTTTTCATAGCAGACTTACTAGCTAGCAATAAATAAGTTTAAATGATTTGGACGTGTATATGTGCATATTTATTTGTTTTTCCTGAAGCTAATTAAGTATTTTAGGAAAAACTGGGAGAGCAGCCACCAGCAAGAGTTGGCAGCTGCACTCTGAGGTCACCAAATAATTTGTCCTGAGAACCCCTGACACTATATAATCATGCCGGTTTCAATTATTTTGATAATTTATTTCAAAATACCTGTCAGCAAGTATGTCTGTGACAATACAGACACACACAAAAATTCCGCCAGGAGTAGAGAGTTAAAGAAACCCCTATGACAACCCAGTTCCAGCTTCTCTGCCCCTTCTCCTGCCACCAGAGCCCAGCTGGGGAGCCAGACTCTTGAACCCTCCCCCGAGCCCAGCCATTAGCCTCTGCAGCCCAGACATTCACACATCCTCCAGCCCAGAGACCAGCTGTGGGGCCTCCCTGGTCCAGACACTCAGATCCCTTACCTCCCATCTGCAGCCCCCGCTGGCCCAGACACTATCCTCCTAGAGGCCAGGGATCCAGAGGGAGAAACAGATGGATGTGGGTCATGAGCTTGCATGGAGTTTCCTGCCTCCTTGCTAAAGGGCGTGCTGGGAACCGCAGCTGCTGGGAACCCTCCAGTTATCTTTCCCTCCCCCCGGCCTTGCCTTCTATTTGCATTCTGGACTCTGCCAGGTACAGTGGCCCCTATTGCTGGCCAGCAGCACTGCACCCCATTTCTGTGGGGAAAAAAAGGAAAGTCTGTGCACCCACCCAACATTAATTTCTGCAAAATTCTGCATTGTGCGGTGGTGCAGAATTCCCCCAGAAGTAGCATGTGTAGTGTTCAGTGGCATATTCAAGAAGAGAATAGCTTTCAGATTAACCCACCTACTGCTGAACTACTGTGAGCCTACATGAAATTCAGTCCTGCTTGTACATATGTGGGATCATGCAATATCTTGTTAGCATCTCACAAATTTGTTCTCAGATTTCTGCAGGGAAGGCCGATACTGTCAAAGAAAAGAAAGGGGGCGGGCAAGGAAGGGTTAATGAGTATCAAGAGACATGGAGTGTTTGGCTCCATAATCTGGGGAAGTCAAGTGGTGCAGGTGGGGATGTAGTAGGATGGCCTTATTAACAGTTCCCCTTTTAAAACAGGACAGTAATTACTATCTTGCAAAAGTGAAACTGTTCTCTTATTAAAAGTAGGAAAATGTACTTGAAGATATTCTTTGAGTATGCTAAAATGAGTAAAAATATATTAACTTTTCATAAAGGTGAAGTTGCAGCAGCTCCAGCAACACACATAGGAATCCTTGGCATTTTTGTGTGTAAGAAATATGAGTCTGCCTCAAATTCAGAGAGCAGCCTCCTGAAAAAAATGTGAGGGTCTGGCATGTCTTACAACATCCATCATTAATTCTCTAGTTCTTGTGATTAAAACTTTATTCCTGGTGGGTGTCCAGCCCTGTATTAATTGCTGTGCCCCTGGATCCCAATTACCTGATTTTTGGCTTTCATTTAAGGTTTATCTGGGGTCAGATCATCCCTGTTCAGGAGAGATAGAAGCCCCAGTTAGGAGGCAGCTGTTGCTTGTACCTCTGACTGTCTCAGAATCCAGTCCAAATGATGCTGTATCTGGTCTCCTTTCCCCTCCAACAGCTATTCTGCCTCTTAGTTTCCCCATCCTTAGAGAGGCTTTTCTTGTACATGCCTTTGGTTCCTAGGGGAGATCATTTCTAAAGCCAGCTGACCAACTGTGACGGGTTCGGTCACATAAACCCCCTTGAGGCTGTCATCTGATATGCTGAAATTACCTCTGAGCCCATTTTCCACTGCCATCTTGGGACTCCAGAACACTGCCTTGTTGAGCCAGACACGCCAGTCTGCTGCAACACATACCCAGGTCTGATCCATGCCCCCAAAGCTGCAGACTCAGCACCCACCATTTTTTCCCCATGGGTGCGCCAGCCCTGGAGAACCCACAGAGTTGGCACCTATGCATGCATATCAACATTTTTCTCACAGGGAAACAAAGTTAAAGATGACACTGTGGCTGCAAGTGAATTGGCCTATGTCTTTCATGAAGTGAAGCACAACTGCAGCTTTTTGTCAATGACTGTGATAGCAAATTATCTACATACTCTTCTGCTGTGGCAAATAAAATGAAGCTGAAAGGAACAAAAATCAAAAGTCTAGTTGAGAATGTGTTTTCTTTGGAAACAGCAGTATAAAAGCTAAAAGAAAGGTTCTCCCTTTGCAGTTGCTACTTATGCTTCAAATGAAGGAAGCCGGAAGTTTTTTCCTTCAGCTACTTGGTGTTTGTTTTTTAATATCGGAAGAGGTATAATCAACATCCTTTCGGATTTTTATGAAGAACTAGATGAGACATCGGAGTTGATTTCAGGAGGCATAATTAATGCCATAAATGAGCTTGGGTTGGACCTGAAAAATGTCAGTGCTTGTGGAGTCAATAAAGCTTCTGTGAATTATGGTAAGAACTGTTCTGTGTTTGTTGAACTCAAAGCTGTGCAACCACTGAAGATCCAAGCTAACTGCAACTGTTGTGTTTTAAACAATGCAGCAAAAAACTGCATGAAAGCCCTCAGCTTTGGCATGGAAGGTTTGGTTTTGAAGATTTTCAATGAGTTTTCATGCAGTGCAAAAAAAGTAGAACGTCTCAAATCCTGCTTTGAATTTGTGGAGCAAGAGTATCAGAAAGTACTTTTGCATGTGCCCATTCGCTGGTTAATCCTCTTTACTACAGCTGAAAGGCTTCTGTTGAACTTCTTTTTCTTCTTTCATATGGCTGCTGGAGAACAGCAACTACAGTTTCACTTGAAGTTAATTGAGTCAAATGGCTACATCAGGAGTGGCAGAATTTATTGCAGTAATGCCTCCTTCATATATATAAATTGGACTGTAGGTGGTGATATGTTCCATGGTCTGTCATGGAGAGCCACACTCACACACTGGGGAGTCCTTGATTTTCCATTTTGTGCATTAGATGTCTGCATCTACCATGGTTAGTTCAGAGTAGACCAAGAAGACCATGGATTGTCAAACCCAGGCACCTTCTGCATGGGATCCGGCATAAGGTGCTTATTTTTTAAGTCTTGTTTAGCCCAATCTGCTTTCGAAGCCTCCTTCTGATCACAGCCTGATTGCATGAGGCTAAGCTAATGTTCCCAGAAAGGTTTGTGGGACATAGGATGTTGAGGGGTGGGGCATTGTCAAGGTCTTGGTGGATAAGAAGACATCTGTTTTCCTGGATTCGCTGAGCTTTGCAGAGTGCTGCAGCAGTTCAGCATATCCTGTCCTAACATTGCGGGGGAACAATATTAGACAGAACGGTAGCCATGGTGTTGGAGTCAACTTAAGGGCACTGCATCGCTGTACTCAGTTGCGTGTCAACAAGTCACATGTGGCTGCATCCGATCCTTACCTGTGCACAATATTCAGTTACCGAATATAAGTGCTATTGCAGATGTTCACAACACTAATGCCAATGCACCCCAGGTTGTACCTGTTAGTTTCTGGATTATGTCGAGTCTTATTTTTATCTTTGTAGCTACCTTCTCAAGGTTTTCATGGAAGGTAAGGGTGTGGTCAAGTTTCACTCTGAGGTATGTTGGGATGTAATTATGTTGCACATTTTTACCACACAAAGCTACTTTCAGTGTGCTTTTGGCACTCCGATTATTAAGATAAAATGCACTTACTATTATTTTTTCCAGGATTTGGTTTGAGCCTCCATTTCCAGAAGTATTGTTCTATACTTCAGAGTCCCTCCATTAATGCTTTCTCAATGTCATGCAGGCTTAGTACTTGGATTGGTATCGCAAAATCATCTGCATATCCAAATTTTCATGATTTAGTTAGAGGCATGCCACTTAGGTACATATTTAAAAGGGTTGGTGCGAGTACAGAGTCTTGTGGTAACCCATTTATGGTACAGAGTGAGCTGATCTTATTACCCAGGTACACCCAGAGGCGTCTGTTAGCATGGTCAACGGCAGGCGAAGTGTTTGGTAGCAAAGTATAATTTTTGCAAGTTTCAGCATCAGGCCCTTAATCCATACAGTGTCATACACAGATGACAGGTCGACAAATACTGTGTCAGTCTTTATTTTTTTCTGATAGCCAGCCTCAATGTGATTTGTGAGTGCCATAACTTGGCTGGAACAACTACGATTTGGCTGGAAGCCAGCCTGTTCAACAGGGATACTTGGCTCAGTAAAAGGGTGTATTATTTTGAGGATGATATGTTCAGGAAGTTTATAGATTATGCATAGTAGAGAAATTGGCCTATAGCTTCCTGCTTAATTAGTGGGCTTCCCAGACTTCAGAATGGCAATTATCATTGCCTCACACCATATTTCAGGGATCTGTACTGTCCTGAAGGTAGCAGAGTACAATGTTGCTAGCCACTGGAATCGTTTGATGATAGAAGAGTGTATCAACAATTCTACTGGACACTTGCATCAATCCCCAGAGAACCTTCCAGTGTCAGCATTGAGGAAGTAAAAGAAGGACTTGGCGTGATAAAAAAAGGAAAGGCTACAGACCCTGATGGTATTCTGCCAGAATTCCTCCTATGTTGAACTGGTAAGCTATCAAAGTGTACTTCTTGGATCTTGAGGAATCGGACTGTGACAGGCTGATCTGGAGATTGATCGGAGATCAGGAGCATGAGTTAAATGATAAGTTGACACTTCCTGAATACATTTATTTTGTTTGCATTCTGTCATGGCCATCTTTCAGAAGCAGGGCCGGCTCCAGGCACCAGCATTCCAAGCTGGTGCTTGGGGTGGCAATCTGCAGGACGTGACAGTCCCTGTTGTTTTGCCACCAAGCAGCGCACCGAATTGCCGCTGCGGACGGCGGGGGCAGTCCGTGTGCCCTTAGGGCGGCACGTGCGTTTCCGCGGTGGCGGCAATTCGTCAGCAACTTCTGTGTTTAGCTGTCCGCGGCGGCTTCAGCTAAACATAGAAGCTGCCACCGAATTACCGCAGCCGAGGAAATGCGCCTGCCGCTCTACGGGCACACGGACTGCCCCCGCCGTCCGTGGTGGCAATTTGGTGTGCTGCGTAGGGCGGCGAAAACTGTAGAGCCGGCCCTGTTCAGAAGTCAATATCCATTCTTGAAAAGGATTCTACGAATGCCACAGAACTTTTTGATCTGATGTTGGATGTCAGAAGCCAGCTGATTGACAGAGCAAAGGATGAGTTTTTCGGTTATCAGGTGAACAGAGCTTTAACACACTTGCCAAGGGAAGCCCAGGAAAAGTTCAGAAATGAAGCAAAGACTATGTACAGTTGAGCAGTAGCTTATCTGGAGAAATGGTTTTCTTTCAAAGACTTTCCATTTAAGTCATTTTCATGGCTAAATTTCAAGGAAGTGCCAGCATTTGATGACTTAATGAAGCTGCAAGACCTTTTGAAATTGAGTGCTGCTACTGTCATGGATGAGGATGATTTCTACAGGGAGTTCTGTCTCTTAAGTACTGGTGTCCCAGCTCTAATGGAAGATGACATTCTTGCTGGACCTGCTGATAAGTGGCATGCATTTTTCAGAACTGTGGAAGCCCCAAATGTCTTGAAAATTGTTCAGCATGTGTTTTCCATTCCATGCAATAATGCATTCATGGGGCAAATTTTCAGTTTGATGGGAAACCTCTGAACTGATTAGAGGAATTGCCTAGGTGTTGAAGAGGTCAAAAGTGAGCTTTGCATAGATGCAATCTTAGCTATTCCTGTCTGGAATTCTACAATGTTGCTGTTAAATATAAATGGCTGGAAATGGCAAAATCAAATGACAAATACAAATTCAAGAAATAAACTCACTGGATTTTCTTCATTTATAAAGTTCCAAAACATTCACATTCACATATATAATTAAAATACAAAAACAATACAGTTTGGGAAACTAATAATCTCAACAGAGATGGACAACACAAACAGTTTTGAGAAATATGATCAAGGGAAGAAAATGATGTTCTTAATCTTATCTATATGTGCTATGGAGCTAGACACTACAAGTGACTGGGGGGTGGGTGTTGCAGTTACTTTGTCAAGCGGGGCTGGCTGCCTTCGCCCGCATTTCAAAGTTGGTGGGGGGGGGGGGCGGAAAGTGATGAATTCTGCCCTTTACCCTGGGAGGGGGCGTCAGGCCCAGGACTCATCCCTTGCTCTGCTCAGACATTTCCCACAGCAGTAGAAGGCTGCTGGCCTCTCCCTTCCCCGGCGGAGAGGCTGATCCCGCCTCCCCCATAGGCGGCTGGGGAAAATACTTTCGGGATGTGGAGGCTGAGCCTGCCCCACACGCAGCCCCCAGCAGCAGCTGCGTTCCCGCGAACCTGGACCCTGCCCCCACCCGGCGCTGCGGCTCTGGCGCCACCTGGTGGGCGCACGGCAGGCAAGCGGCCCCCCCCTCCGAGGGACGGAGCCGGGGGCTGCGCCCCTCCACCCGGAGCCACGCGCCGCCAGGGCTCGCTGCGGGGTTTCTCTCCCCGGGCACGGGGGTGTCCCGGTGCCTCTCGCACGCGGGGAACCCCAGCCTCGCGCAGCCCCGCGCTCGCCCCCGCGGGCAGCCAATGAGAAGCCGCCTCAGCAGCGGGAGCCGCCCAGTGCCGAGCAGAGCCGGAGATCGCCGAGGCTTCCCCTCCGATCTCTCCCCGTTTTCCTTGCGTCCTTGTGCCCTGGGCGGGGATTCTCTTCCCTGATCCCCTCCCCCCCGCCCACCCCACTTGAAAACCAAGATGGAGAATGGTGGCTGCTGCGGATACCACCACTGCTATTGCAGCTGCTGCTCCTGATCCCTGAAGAGGCTGCAACACCCCTGTTTCCCCTCCCACCAGCTTCCTGCTGCACTGATTGCAACCCCGCTCCATGCACCCCACTCCCTTCCTCCTGCAATTGTCCCTGCTTCTGCTCCCCCGTCTCTTGCCCGCATGCATTGAATCTGTGCATTCACACACAGCCCCCTAGGTGGCTGCTGGGGGATGAAGGGGGGACTCCCGTAGAGCTGCAATTGAACGAATACCTTCATGTTCTTCTATTTATTGTTGCCACCGGCAGCCACCCCCATCTCGGTGCATTACTCTGCTGCCTGGATTTCCGCGTTGGCTGTTGCTAAAAGGTGAAGCCGGGACCTGAAGACAAAACATAGACACACCTTCCTCTTCCCAGGCACCAGCGGGGGAGCAGTGAGTGGATCAGGGTGGTGGTGGTGGTGGGATCTTGTCTGGAAGAGCAGCCGCTGTACGCAGCAGCCATGAGCAGCTCCACTACCACCACCTCCACGACCAGCAGCAGCAACGCCGGGGAAGGGGCTGAGGAGGCGGCCAAAGACTCTGCAGACATCGCGGCGTTTTTTCGATCCGGTGAGTGTACTTGTTTCCTTGGGACAGGGGAGATTTTGATGGGGGATGGGGAAGGCGGACTAGGAGGCCAAGATTTGCACCAGCTTGGAGGAGGTGGTGAAAAGTCTCTTTTCTCTTTCTTCCCCCCAAGAGGGAGTGGGAGCAATTCGCCGCTTTGGAGCTGGCTTTGTGAGAAATGTAAACTGGTAGCTTATTGGGGGAGGCTTTTCTTTCCCTCCCTAAGAAAGCAACTCTCTATGAATCTCTTGTATTTATCGTCGTGTATCTAGGGGGAGGGGTGTAAGAGATCTACAGATTCGTTGGTCTGTACAGGATTGCATACATTTTACGGTATCCATTTTTATACATGACTGCAATCTAGAGTATTCGGATGTCTCTTTTTAAGGGGACAGTTGTGTGCTCCCTATTATTAAGGTATACGTCAGTGTAAATGGCAGAGCTTACTATGGAGCATGTCACAGGGAGAAATCTGAATTGCAGCCTTTGTCATAGTTAACTGTTAAAGAATGTCAAGGAAAAAAAAAGCTTCTACTCCAACCCCCATGAATAAAAAGGAGGGGACTATCCATACACAACTGTCGCTACAGTAAGTTATGACCTTTGACTATGACCATGCTGCTTCACTTCACTCGGATATTGGAAAATAATTACAGGGGTGATATCGCAGTCACTAATGGTGAACTAACAAACCTCAGGCGGCATACTATTCACTTACAAAAGTTGGGACACAATCAGAAATAAATGTTTATCTGAAATTGTGGAGACCGGCCTAGTTTAATAAGCATCAAGGCCATGTTTCTGTGATGTAGCAAACTGTGGCTCGACTGGTGACAGGTGTAAGTATTTATGACGTTAGTAAGAAAACACATGTCACTTGGAAGCAGAACCTTAAAGTAGCATTTGACGCCAGACACGAAAGGACTTCCTACCATGGCCAGCTGAGGGGTTAACCCCCTCATCGTATTTCACTGCTGAACTTTTAGGTCGAGAGAAAGCCCCTCCCCTCCCCAACAGCCCCCAAATGGAGGGGAAGGGCATAGAAGCAGTTCATGGATTTAAGGGGGGAAAAGGAGGCACTTTCGAGGCTCTTGCTAACGTAAAGGTTAAATTTGCACGTAATGGGGTGATGTTTGCCATGTGTGTAGGGTGTGGATGGCACTACTATAAATAGCAATGCAACTCCAGTCCTTGTGTGTCTGGGCTGCATTTCTAGACGGTGATTAGGAAGAGGGGAAATTTCAAAACCGTGTTTGCAGCGGGAAGTAAAAACGTTGAGGGATTTCCCTGCCTGCACGAAGGAGGAGCAGTGGAAGGAGCCGGGCTGCTGCTGCTCCTCGTGTGTTGCTAGCTTGCCGCTGAGCTGGAAAGTCTCTCTGTGCTTTGGAGACTGGGGAGGGGAAAAACCAGGGGAGCTTGTTGACAGGCTGCTGGGATAAAAATGGAGTCCGCCTCTTCCTCCCTCAGTATCTCCCCTCGGTACCTAGTCAGTTGCACTCCAGGGAGCTGCAGAATAATGCTCGTTCTGTGGCGCAAGCTGTGATGTGGCGATGGCAGCTTTGATGCCGGAGGCATTAAGTCCCCAGCAATAGAGGCTACGCCTCGGAAGGGATTGGTGCCCCCGGGGGGGGGGGCACCCACCACATGCCTGCTGCGGCTACCGCTGGGGACGGCGGAGAGGGAAGGGCTGCCTGCTGACTACAAGGCAAATGAATAAACAGTGGCGGAGGCTCCCAGTGTAACACCCCTCCCCAGATCCTGCGCGACGGCAGGGATGAGGCTCCGGCTGTGATTACTCTCCCCCAGAACATCAGCTGCAGCTCCCCTCTTCCGGGGAGTTCCTCCCTCCCTCATCATGGCCCAGCTAACAGGCCCGGGGAGGAGATAGCGAGGACATCAGCCTTGGTTACTTGTTTCATCTGGATGTCTGCAAAAGAAGTGGGCTGGAAAGGAAAATGCAGACTCACGGCTGGAAAGATGAAGGGGAGTCCGGGTTAGGTGTGTAAAAATTCGGCTTTATCTGTGGTACATCTAAGCAAATGCCATGAGGGGGTTGGGATGTATATGTGTGTGAATACTCAGCACTCGGTAAAGAATTGGTTCTTTCCCCTTGATACGGTTGTGGGGGAGGAGGTGCAGTTTGAAAGAGACCTTATATTTGCTCTAGAGATTTGCATGGATGGGTGATGTAAATAGTGATGTTGAGTCTTATCTGGGGTATTTGTTCTGAGCCTATTTCTAAAAGAGCCACAAGTTGACCAGTGCACAAATACCTGAAAAGTCGATGAGGATAATAGCATTTGTGCAGAGTGAGTTTTCTTGTGAGAATGAGACTATCCTCTTGCTCATTGTGTTAGGCAGGCTTCTACAATGACAGCAAAATTATACATGCTTTTTGACAGCCAAAGTGGAAATCCATTAGTGTGCCCACAGTGAGGCACACTTCATGTGATAGATAGCTTTTGCAGTATGGAATGTTGACAGCCGTAGAAGTAGTCAGCTGTACTAGATGGCCTGTGGCAAATTTTCCCCAGTTACTGAAAATGACAGCATTGATAGTCTTACTCCACTAGACAAACGAAAAGGACCAAATATTGTATTTGGTGTAACAAACCCAAAGGATCTCGCTTGTTTGTAAGCTCGTCAACAAAGTATGTATATTGGCGTACTACTACTGACGTCTTGAATTGGATTCAAATGCAACTGAAACTAATGTTTTGAGCACCCTTCTGTTTACTTGTGGCAAAGAAATTAATATGTATTGGCTTTTTAACTTTGTTTACCCATGACCCTGCTGGGGATGGGGGACAGAGTGTATATGTATGTATTCCCGTACTTCCATTTTTACCTCATGCTCCAGGTCACAGTTTCGTTCTCCTGGCAAAGTAGAAAAAAAATCTCTTCAAAGCATGTCAGTGCTGCCCATTATTGGACAGAGACAAGTTGGGGGTGAGGTGGGAGAGAATTCATTCTTAAAGGTGTAATAACATACAGGCCAGGGTGATGCTGTGCCTAATCAATAAGCAAAATGCTTAAAGGATGTTGCTTAGGTTTAGGCATGAAGTTTATTGCGCATGTCATAGAAAATGAAATATTCATTTTCCCCAAACTTTGCAAATAAGTGTCAGCAACACTGTAGCTGCTGTAGTAACAAAAGGGCTGAATGCGTGAATGCAATTATTAAAATTGGCCTGGAGCAGCGGTGGGTGGGAGCCATGATTGGCTGGACCTGCGGACGGGGCAGATAAACAAACTGGCCCAGCTGCTAGGGGCTTTCCCTGCACAAGCGGTGTCCCAAGTGTGGGAAACACTGGCTTAGAGGACTGTAAACAGGGAGCAATGCATTTTAAAAGAAACTATTCCCAAGAATATTGTGCCCATCTTAATTTAAAGTGGTCCATTTTGTGCTGTTGTGTAGCACAGAGGTGGCAAAGCTTTTCTGCAGTCCAGTTTTTAAGCTAAATCTTATCTTAAAAATAGGCATATTACTTTGAAAGAAATAACACAGGAACAGAGAAATTTTCATCAGTAAACTTAAAGATGTACGATTTAATGGAGACTGATTCTCTCTACTCAGTTTAACTTTGTAAAGATCCAAATTCTGTTCTTGCTTAAATGGCACAAATTTGGGGCTGTGATGGCCAGAAGGACTAATGTGATCCTGGGCTGCCTAAACAGGAATCTTAGGTAGTAGAGAGATTATTTTACCTCTGTATTTGGCACTGCAGTGACTGCTACTGGAAGAGTGTGTCCAGTTCTAGTGTCCACAACTCAGGAAGGATGTTGATAAATTAGAGGGGTTCAGAGAAGAGCCACAAGAAAGATAGACTCAAGGAGACCAATCTATTTAGTTTAACAAAGAGCAGATTAAGGGGTGACTTGATTACAGTCCATAAGTACCTACATGGGAAACAAATATATAATAATGGGCTCTAGAAAGGTGTAACATAATCCAGTGGCTTGTAGTTAGTTGAAGCTAGACAAATTCAGACTTGAAGTAAGGTGTACATTGACCATTGGAGCAACACACTTAAGTTTGTGGATTCTCCCTCACTGACAGTTTTTTCAGTCAAGATTGGATGAGTTTCACAAAGATGTGCTCTAGGAATTATTTTGGGGGAAATTCTCTGGCCTTTGTTATACAGTAGGTCAGACTAGATGATCACTGTGGTCCCTTCTGGCCTTGGAATCTATGAATTGAAGTTATAGTGTGAAGAATTTTGGTGTCTTGGCTGGAACTTAAATGCTAATGAATGTATCCACAAAAAAGAAACATAAATTGGTAAGTGATCAGTATAGGAGGTGGCACACACAACAGAATATGAAATGTTACTCTGGGAAATCAAAAAAATGGAAAAATCCATCTTGAATTAAAGTTATGAGAACCTCAGACAGTGTGAGTTGGGTGGTCTGAATATGAGGATGTCATTGAACACTGAATCAGTTGCAAATTTAGTGTCTATCTTATTACTTGAGGAAATTGCTTTAGTGGACATATCACCTTGGTGACTACCAAGATGACTAGTCAAACTCTTGAGCAACAGGAAACAGTATTTGTACTTTTCTGCCTAGGAAATGACTTTGTGTTGATTGAGAATCTTAAAATGCAATATTAAACAAGTGTCTCTAATAATACAATTCAGCTGAGTTATAGAAGTTGCAGAACTGGGGAGAGTATTAGATGACCTCTGTCAAATATACAGCGTGGTAAGCCCAGTTAACATAGTCTAGCAATTGTAAAGCTTTGTGAGAGACTTGGTTATAAACAACTATAAATGTTAAACGTAACACTTGCAAGAACTGTTGACGTGTACCAAAATATTTCTAAGGACACAACATTTTTTGTTCTCCATATCGTTAACATAAAATACTTTATTTAGCATGGAAGTGTTGATTTAATATAGTATTGATAGACTTTTTCATTTATACTTAAAATACAATCAATGAATCTGGCAAAACGGTTGAATTATGTGATATAAACCTGTGGGTGCTTAGGGGCTGGAGTGGAGGACAAGTTGCAATGCTTTGTTTTGGCTTCAGCTATGTTGAAGGGATTGTGTTTCTGAAGGTGTGGCCTATAATACACTACTGCAAAAATATTTAATAAATCACTGATGTGAATGGAAAGGACAAAGTGTAGATGTGTGGTGAAGATAATGAACAGGTGGGGAGTAGTGACTGTCATATATTTATTTTTTGGTGGGTGCCTGGGAGTAGGTCCTCCATGTGAAAGGATATATGGAATAAGTCATTAGTTTGAAGAATTTTTGATTGGAAGTGTAGGGGGAACACGGTGTTGCTATGTGCCAATGAAATTCAAGTGTCTCTGGTTAGTGTCTTTGCCATCCTGCAGTTTTTTCTGTGAGCTGGGAACACTGGGCTCTAGGATGTGTGTTTGCCCATCTCCATCTATGGAGGGAGGAGGGGGAAACTGACCAGTAAAACTTATTTGTAAAAGGCAGACTTTATTTAACATTTCAGTGTTCCCATTATAGTTCAAGCTACTTTTGGAAAGGTCATATTGTAAAATTTAGTTGATGCCTTTCAGGAAAGAGACTTTGGAGTAGAAAATAAGCCATTAGTGGAGAAAGAAGCTAGTTGAGGCAAAGACTGAAATATTTCTGTGACAAATGTTAATCTAAAAAACTTCGGTAGCTACAACTCCTGCATTTTGCATTAGAACTTCTCGATCAGTATGCCGCAGCAAGACTTGCTGGAAACAGCATATGTTGGTTTAAGGCTCTTATTTAAATGATTTTTATTGAGATGAGGCAGGGTCCTGTTAGCTTCATTTTCAGAAATCCAACACTAAAGAATTAAATTACAAAAAGTGTGTCAAGTTTCTCCTTAAACTCGTGAACAGAGAACGTAGGACTTGTATATGCTAAAAATGCTGCAGTGGCCCCAGCTGCACCTATGCGATGGCGGCGCTACTGTGGCGCTTCAGTGTAGACACTGCCAATCTCTGAAAAGCAGGTGCAAGGTCGATAGAGGTTACATTGGCTTAACAACGTGACTCAGGGGTGTGGATTTTTCACACCTCTGAGTGATGTAGATGGATCAACCTAACATTTTGGTATAAAGCAGACCATATTCTTTACCCTTGCATCATAATTAGACAAAGGATGTGAATACCATTGGATAACCGTTTAAGACAAAGTTATAATGGAGGAACTAGCTAACCATTAAACTTCCAGGATGTACATGGAATTCCAAGTATTCAACCATTAATAAAAATCAGAAAGAGCACTGCAACACAAGTAGAGTTTACATGTAGGCTGATGGAATAAAATTCTGAGCAATAGGGGATTAATGTTTGAATTATTTGGGGGGGGGGAGGGTAAAAGAATCATGATAAAGTAGTCCTGTTTGCTTAACCTCTGCCAAAGTTGTGTGGGTCTATGCAGTGATGTGTATACTGGAAGCGACATGCATAACTTTACTAAGTTGGTGAGCATTGACCCCTTTTATTAAATATTAAGGCAGTGATAGAAACCGAGATGTGCAGTGGATTTTTTTCCCAAAAGAACTAAGATAAATCAATTCCTAATAAAGAGCTTCCACCTGTGGTTAACATCATAGGCCATTTTGCATTTAATTTTTAATAGTGTTTGAAATAGGACTGCATCAGTAAAAGTAAGTTCTTGTGCTCATTGAATAATCAAGGCTTTAGGTGAATGTCCAGAATGCTGAACTCTGTTTCTGAAAAACCTTTTGGCTAATGCTGTCAAGAAGTTGGTTCATATCACTGAGTACTTTAGTTGTAAGTGTCCAGAGCAATAGATGAATTGTTAGGCTATATGATGGATTGAAGAAGTGATACAAGAAATGACATTTAATTACTCCCCAAGAAGCCTAATGAAAATAGGTAAAGTTAATCAAAATAGTGTAATAAGGATAATACTCTTTGGTTATCTACATCAGTGGTTCTCAACCAAGAGTATATGTATCCCTGGGGGTATGCAGAGGTCTTTCAGGGGGTACATCAACTCATTTAAATATTTTCCTAGCTTTAGAACAGGCTACATAAAAAGCAAAGTCAATACAAACTAAAATTTCATGCTGACAATGGCTTGTTTATACTGCACTATATATGGTACACTGAAATATAAGTACAATACTTTTATTCCAGTTGATTTATTTTATAATTACATGGTAAAGTGAGAAAATGAGCAGTTTTTCAATAATAGAGTGCTGTGGCACTTTTGTATTCTTGTGTCTGATTTTGTAAGCAAGTAATTTTTAAGTGAGGTGAAACATGGGGGTACTCAGGACAAATCAGACTCCTGAAAGAGATACAGTAGTCTGGAAAGGTTGAGAGCCACTGGTCTACTTAAGGCATCCTGTAGTTAGCTATCTAATATCAACTGTTTAAAAGGTAATAACTACATACAGGGCTAGCCAACATGAAGATGGAGATGTTTGTCCAGGTTGTTCTGAGCTAATAGAGCTTCCTAGTTACAACAGTTCAATGACTAGTGAGAATTCTGCTTCCAACGGAAGGAAAGACTGATAACAAAAGGAAAGGGGGTGTTGAGATATCCATAATACTTATGGATGTAGAGTTTTGAGGGCAAGAGTGAATCTACGGACTTGGATTTGCCAGGTATGTACTTGTTTCAGCCGAAAGGTGGCTTACAGTATTTGTGCCAATAATCTTTGCTCTGAGTAGCTGAGACCATTCAGTACTAATATGTACAGTTCAACATGAAAAAGAAAGGAAATAATTTAAAAGTTATCACTATCTTGAACTTATCCACTTCAGCTAGGTCAGCACTTGACAGAATCATCCGAGAAGGCATTCCCTATTTTCTGCTGCTGGAGTTCAGAGGTAAGTGCGCCTTTAGCCCTTTTCAGTCTCTCTATGCACCCCTTTCAGTGCTGGAGACTTGCCTGTGCTAGGGCTTTCAACGCAGTGCATCAGAGTGTCTTGGAGCCTGGGCTTCAGCTTGACCCAAAATGTCTACACAGCAATTTTTAGCCCTGTAGTCTGAGCCTCCCAAGTCAGTTGACCCAGGCTCTGAGACTTGGTGCTGTGGGTTTTTTGTTGCAGCGTAGACTTACTGTAAGGCTGCAAAGGAACTCCAAAGATGATTTTTCCACTCACGACAATTGGTATAGTAAACTTTTATTGTGCATTTGGTTGCATGGACTACTTGGCATGACAGACCAAAACCAGACAAACAGAGGTTTAGAGACACCCAGAGCATAGGGATGCATCTCTGACCATCTTGGCAAATAGCCACTGATGGACCTATCATCCATGAACTTATCTAATTCTTTTTTGAACCCAGTTATACTTTTGGTCTTCATTACATTTCCTGGCCATGAGTTCCACAGGTTGACTGTGCATTGTGTGAAGAAATACTTCCTTTTGTTTGTTTTAAACCTGCTGCCTATTAATTTCATTGGGTGATCCCTGGTTGGTGTGTTATGTGAAGGGGTGAATAATGCTTCCTTATCAGCTTTCTCCACACCATTTTATAGATCTCAACCACATTCTCATTGGTCGTCTGTTTTCCAAGCTGAACAGTTTGTCTTTGTAATCTCTGTTCATGTGGAAGCTGTTCCATACCTCTAATAATTTTTTGTTGCCCTTCTCTATACTTTTTCTAATTCTTTGAGAGATAATGACTAGAACTGAATGCAATGTTCAAGGTATGGGTGTACCAAGGATTTATATAGTGACATTATATTTTTGTCTTATCTGTCCCTTTCCTAATGGTTCCTAACATTATGTTCTTTTTTTTGACTGCTAGTGCACATTGAGCAGATATTTTTAGAGAACTAACCACCATGATGCCAAGATCTTTCTTGAGTGATAGCAGCTCATTTAAACCCCATTGTTTATATGTGTAGTTGGGATTGTTTTCCAAGGTGCATTACTTTTTGCATTTATCAACATTGAGTTTCATCTGCCATTTTTTTGCCCAATCACCCAGTTTTGAGGGTGAATCAACTTTAGACGTAACTATCTTGAGTAATTTTTGTATAGTCTGCAAACTTTGCCACCTCCATTGTTTCTCCTCTTTTCCAGATCATTTATGAATATGTCGAACAGCATGGGATCTCCCAAGGATCTGTACTGGGACCAGCTATTTATCTTTGTTCACTGTGAAAACTGACAATTCATTCTTACCCTTTGTTTGTTTGCTGTTTTTTAACCAGTTACTGATCCATTAAAGGACTTTCCTTCTTCTCCCGTGACTGCTTAGTTTGCAGTCTGCTTAAGAGCCTTTGGAGAGAGACCTTATGAAAGGCTTTCTGAAAGTCCAAGTACACTATATCCACTGAATCATCCTTGCACACGTTTGCTGACTCCTTCAAAGAATTCCAATAGATTAAGGCATAATTCCCCTTTACAATGGCTGTGTTGACTCTTCCCCAATGTATCGTGTTCATCTATGTGTCTGATGATTCTGTTCTTTATTGTGGTGTCAACTAATCTTCCTGGTACTGAAATTAGTCTTACTGACCTGTAATTGCCAGGATCACCTCCTGGAGCCTTCTTTAAAATCAGTGTCACATTACCTATCAGCCAGTTATCAGGTACAGAGGCTAATTGAAGCAACAGGTTACATACCAGTTAGTAATTCTGTAACTTCATGTTTGAGTTCCTTCAGAACTCTTAGGTAAATAACATCTGGTCCTGATGACTTATTGCTCTTAAATTATCAGTTTGTTCCAAAACCTCCTCTACTGACAACTCCATTTGGGACAGTTTGTCAGATTTGTCACCTAAATAATAGCTCTGGTGTGGGACACTTCCTCACAACCTCTGCAAGGAAGACGGATAAAAATAATTCATTTAGATTTTCCGTGACCGTGTTGTCTTCTTTGAGTGTTTTATTTAGGACCCCAAATAATCATTGGGGCCACTGGACAATCATCAGGCTTCCTGCTTGTGATGCACTTAAAGATTTTTTTTTCCATTAGTTTTTGTCTTTTGCTAGTTGCTCTTACAATTCTGCCTGTCTAACTATACTTTTACCTTTCATTTGCCAGAGCATGTTTCTTTCTATTTTCCTCGGTAGGATTTGACTTCCACTTTTTAAAGAGTGTTTTTTTGCCTCTCTTTAGCCACAGTGGCATTTTTTGGTTCTTACTTTTTTGGGGAATACATATAATTTGAGCCTCTATTATGGTATTTTTAAAAAGTTTCCATGACCCTTTCAGCCATTTCACTCTTGTGACTTATTTTAATTTCCATTTAACTAGCCTCTCCATTTTTGTGTAGTTTCTTTTGAAGTTTAATGCTATTGTGGTGAGTTTTGTTGGTATTTCCCCCCCTACAAGGATTTTAAATTTAATTACATTATAGTTGCTGTTACAAAGCGGTTCAGCTATATTCACCACTTGGAACAGATCCTGTGTGTCAATTAGCTCTAAAGCAAGAATTTCTCTCCCCTTGTAGGTTACAGGACTAACTGCTTTTTGGAGCTGTCATTAATGGCATCTAGAAATTTTATCTCTGCGTGCCATGATGACATGTTCCTGGTCAATATGGGGTAGTTGAAATCCTCCATTATTACTGAGTTTTCTGTTTTTGTAACCTCTCTAGTCTCTCAGAGCATTTCACAGTCATTGCCACCATCCTGGTCAGTAGTGTAAGTATATTCCTACTGCTTCACACTTATTATTCATGTATAGAATTTCTGTCCATAGAGATTCTGTGGTACTGTTCAATTCATGTAAGAATTTTACTATAATTGACTTTATGCTTTCTTTTTGTGTGCAAGGCAAAAGTCCAGGAGAGTGCAAAAATAAAGCTTGAAGTGAATTTTGTTTTACGAAACTGATGCATTTTATATTACATAGACTAAAATGCCAGTTGATGTTTGCTGTCTGGAATGAATGGACAAAAGGTGTGCCTGTGATTTCAGAATAGTATGTCACTATGCTGGTGCATAAAAATAGCAGATATTGGGAATGTCAGTCTCCCTCAACCAGCATATGGAACATTGAAAGACTGAAAATGGTCTTTGGAGAAATGTGGACATAGGTGTGCTTAGCTCAAGAAGCACCAAGTTGCATCAGCTTCTTTCCAAGAGGTTTGGGAATAACACACTGAAATAAGAACCTGCAACCACACTCTTAGCAATCTATAAAGATAAGATACTACCGTTGCCATACACTGGCCCAGTAAAGAGATAAATTGTTTATAAAACCATTGTGATTTGAATGGATTGACTCACTGACTTCATAGGAAGCTGCCTACCAGCTGATCAGGTGAGCTGTCCAAGTTTGAAATCAGGATATGACTGGATTTCAATACTGTAAAGAGCCCATTAAAATCTGTCTGTTGGGAGAGAAAATGGATTTTGCATTCCAAAGTATCTCATGAGTCATGACTACCAAAAGGATGCCACTTTCACTCCTTCTGAAATAATTATTTGTGGTTTACCAGAAATATCATGTAGAACATATTAAATTGTTGTGCTTTATTATGTTTCTGGTAAGTGTATATGTGGATAATGTTTCTAGAAGCTTTCCAAGACCCTGATGAAAATAAATGTAAGGAGTTTTCTCTCAGATTACATGTGGGGAACGGGGGGAAAATGTGCAATGGGGAAAAATTGTGTATTAGGTAAAATAAGTCAAGTATACATTTTTTGTTATTATGGTACTTTCAAACTTCAGTCTTAAATAGCTATATTAAACTGTTGCTTACTAGTTACTTAAATAACGAACTCTCTCTCTTCTACAATAATATCAACTAATATCCATTAGCCTGGGGAGGGATTTGATACTATTCAACTTAAATTATTTCTGGCGACACAGGAAAAGACAAAAGTAAGTTGCTGGCAAAGGAATATGCATCAGCATCTGCAAAGCTGAATCACTCTAGTTTGGGAAGGATACTGCTGTTGTGGGAAACGAATCACTTAGATGTGGAGGGAGGAGAATCTTAACAGCAAAGAACAAACATAAGTGTGTCTAGATTTACACTAGGACTGAGCATTTTTAATTCTATGGTGCAGTAAAATATGAAGGCAGATCGGTACTACAGTTTTGCCAGCATAGCTTTGTCAGAGATGTGGGGAAAAAAAACCAAACCCATACCCCTTACACATTGCTGTGCTGGCAAAATTCCCATGTAGACACAGTTTATACTAACAAGAGTTCTTTCACTGGCACAACTGGTCATTTGGGAAAGTGGATTAATTACACCAGCTAAAAAACCTGTTTTGCTGGTATATGCCGAGTTTCCACTAGGGGGCCTTGCTGGTGTATCTGTATTAACAACGTCTAGACCAGTGGCTCTCAATCTTTTAGAGCTCAGGACCCATTTGTAAATGTCTATGGCCTGTCATGACTCAGTAAATAGTCTGGGGGTGGTTTCAGTTGGATTCTGTCCCCGAGTGGGGTTGGGTCCTACGCAGCACTCACCGCACAGTGGCAGATCCTGCCACTGTGCTTGGCTCTCCGCTCTGAATGTCACAACTTTCGGGGTTGCAGTGCCGCTCAGGTTTGGCCTACCCCTCTGGCTGGACCAAATTTGTGTGAGTGGAGTTTTGACCTGGCTCATTCGGATGCAGTGCCATTCACTCAGATTTGTCCAGCCCAGACTCCTGTAGTCAGGATGGCTGGGCCAGACCTGAGCAGCATTGGGACCCCAGAGGTTGCAGTGCTGGGAGCAAGGAGGTGAGCCTAGCTAGCCCTGTGGGATGGGAGCTGCCACACAATCCTTTGAAACATATCCTGACCCACAGGTTGAGAGAGCCTGATCTAGGCTACCCCTCGGCCTTCAGATGAGCTGTACTGACTTAAGAAGTGTAAGTGCATGGACTTAAATCAAGAATTGTGGCCACACAAATAGCCACAATGCACTCTTTTGCCAAGAAGCAACAAACCGTGTTTGTGCCACGTAATTTGATAGAAATGACCATCTCATAAATTCCAGCTTTTAACTTTGCCTGCTGTTGTAGGAGATGAGTGGGAGGGGAAACTGGCTAATTGGGAGAGGGATGAAGCAAGGGAGCAAAGCATGATTTTGAAGGGAGCAGGAGATGGCTGCAATCTGCATCCCTACAGGACTAAGTCTGGTAGGTAGGAGCTTTCCTAAACTGCATAGATGCTTGCAGAGCTGAGTTCTCTGCCACTTGTGAAGATGTTGCTGCTTGCTGTCCCTGTGAGAGTTACAGCCACTTGAATGTGGGAGCAGCACCAGCTATTAAGTAATGGCATAATAAACATTGAATTCATTCCCATTTACTGCACTAAATGGGGTAGGCCTGTTAAAATTAGGACTTCTTGCTTCACACTTCATGTCCAAAATACTGTGATACAATACCTTGTTAAAGGATATGTTACAATGTGGACTTGAATACATTTGCACCCATTTACTGCAGTAACAAACAGTAAAGAAACAAACTCTTCATGTGGGCCAAGGAATAGTGTTCCTCCAGTCTTTTTTTGGTTGTTCTGGAGACATGTTATATACAGTGTGAGGCAATGGGATAGTGAGGAAGAAAGATGATTGTTTTGAAGCTAATTGGAGTCCTGTTCAGCACTGTAAAAGTGCTTATTGGCACCCCTTGTTAGGTGTTTGGGAGGACGTATTTTAGTGTACTCCTGTATTTCAGCCAAGTGCTCTGATAGCTCTCGTAAATCTATGCAGGAGTCAGGTTAACTGTATTGGCATGTTATGTGTGGCGTTAGAATAAATAGATGGAGGATCCAAAAGAGGACTTGTTACACCAATTTGCATAAAGATGTGTATATTCTGTTAAGCAAAAGCTTCATACACCCAGATTTGAAATAGTTTATCATAAGGAATTATTTCGCTACTAAAAAGAAATACTAGACTGAAAGGGTTTGATAACATTGGCTGTTAGAATTGTTAATTATCAGCACTAGAATGGATGATAAAAAATTATCTTTCTTTAGGTGCTACTAACAGGAGTGGTAGTGAACATTCTTGTTTTCCTCTGCTGCTGTTGGAAAAAACTGAAGCAGATGTAGAGGCACAGGAGTTGACCACAGACTGAGTGAAATAACCCATGCTAATTTACACTTGGCTTCACAAGAACTCCTCTCCGGCAACCATGAGGACTACAAAAGTAACTTTGACTTTAGGTTTTGTAGAAGCTGATGGCAAATGGGAGACCAACACCAGGACTTGTGACACATTCACTGGGGCAAGTGCTAAAATGCTTTTTAGACTTAATTACGCCTGAAGCACAATGGTATAAATCTAAAAACAGTGTTTATAAAAAAAAATAAACTTGATAAATTCAATGTAAAACCTAATTAAGGTACCTAAACTCTGCATCCTTAAGACCACCTTTTCAATGCATGTGGTCAATTAAAGACCCCTTCACATCCAGAAGCCTTGCCTTGTGCCAAAAAGTGACTTGGTCCTTGTATACTACCAAAATAAACACAATTAATATAAATTAACTTCAGTTCTGACAAGCTGGAGCAAAATCCTTTCTTCACAGAAAGGGAAAATAGCTGTCACATTGAAATCTGGAATTTGGAATCCAGTGCCTAAGCAGATGCTGACACTCAGAATAAAATGAGTTGACACTATTGGTAGTTGGGGCCCCAGTTGCCAAGAGATTTATATATTAAAGCCAACATGATAAATTGTCCCAAAATGTAAGTCTGAAGCCAGTGGAAAATGCGGAATACAAGTATTGCATGGTTCTTAGAGAAAAGAAGTACTAAGTTATCTAGTGCGTGGTGCTAGCTGGCTGAAGTTACATTGGGCTTCAGATATAGTTCTGGTAGAACATAGCACTATGTCTTAGTCATCTCCATAATGAATAAGTGCCTAGGAAACCTAAGTGCTAAACGTGTTGGGATGTAGAACTTCATTTATGGAAGGATGATTCTATTTGCTTCAGACTGTAAAACATAGCTGGATTTTGATACCTTTGCTTGCTAATCAAAAGGTGTTATATCAGAGACTTGAAGTTTGAGTACTTTCATTTATTATTCTTAAATATATAAAAACAGGCATACCTTCTGTTCAGCGCCGCTTAGATATTCTAAAACCTAACAGCACTAAACCGCCAGGAAAACCAGTCATCCTTCAAAAATAATGCATATTATTAAGTCCCGCTTTTCAGTTGCCCATTCTAAAGGTTGCCCATGAATCATTCTACGAAGGTCAACATTATGATGGCGGCAGAAATTCCCATCAGGTGTAGGGCTCTGTTATACTTTGCACTATACAAACATAGGACTGAACGTGCTTCCTGTGGTTGATAGTTTATAAAAAGCCAGGATGCCTGATAGTCAAAGGCCTTTGTAGCCGTTAAGGTTTTTTTTTTTTTTTTTTGCTCTTGGTGCCTTTTTGAGGAAGATGTCAGAACTTGATTTGAATCTTTCAATCAATGATAAACTAATTCCTTCCGTTGGTAAACTTTTTCCAATGATGGATTAACTGTAAGCTGATCAGAAGATCCCCACACCAAAGCCATTCTTTTTAGGTGATAAATCTGAGGAACTGTCCTCAGGAAATGGAGAAGGTTTTGGAATAAATTGATAAATCAAACAGTAGTAGGTCACCAGGACCATATGGTATTCAACCAAGAGTTCTGAAGGAACTCAGATATGAAATTGCAGAACTACTAACTGTGGTATGTAACCTGTTACCTAAATCAGTCTCTGTGCCAGAGGTGATCTAATCAATTACAGGATAGTAAGTTTAACTTCAGTACCAGGCAAATTGGTTGAAATTGTAGTAAAGAATAAAATCATCATCAGATACATATATGAACTCAACAAGTTGAGGAAGAGTCTTTTACATAACTTTTACAAAGGGAAATTTTGCCTCACCAATCTACTAGCATTCTTCGAAGGAGTCGACAACCAGGTGGACAAAGTGATCCAGTGGATATAGTGTACTTAGACTTTCAGAAAACTTTTGACAAGGTCCCTTACCAAAGATTCTTTAACAAAGTAAGCAGTCATGGGGTAAGAGGGAATGTCCTCTCATGGATCAGTAACTGGTTAAAGGAAAAGAAATAAAGGGTAGGAATAAATGATCTGTTTTCACAATGGAGAGATGTAAATAGAGGAGTTCCCCAAGGATCTGTACTGAAACCAGTGCTGTTCAACGTATTCATAAATGATCTGGAGAAAGGGTAAACAATGAGATGGCAAAACTTTCAGATTGGCTAAATCCAAAGCTAACTGTGAAGAGTTATAAAGGATCTCTCAAAACTGGGTGACTGGGCAACAAAATGGCAGATGAAATTCAGTGTTAAGTGCAAAGTAATGCACCTTGGAAAAAATAATCCTAAGCATACACACAGACAAAATGATGGGATCTAAATTATTGGCTGTTACCTATTTCAAGAAGCACGTGGCACTGGTCACTATCAGAGACAGGATGCTGGGCTAGGTGGGCTATTGATGGTCTGACCCAGTATGGGCATTTTTAAATTCTGACCGTGGCTAATCCTTCTTAGTCACATGGGCACATTAAGAAGTTGTGCTGCAGTTACACAGATGAAAGAAGGGAAGCGTCCACAACAGTAAAAAGTTGAATCAGTTTACAAAATGAAAAGGAGAAAGCTACAAATCTTAATTTTTACTGTACTATTAACTTGTATTTTTTGGTAATGTCCTCTATGCCCTTTTTTATTTAATTTCCCCTCAGGTTTCTATTAGACCACTTTTTCAGGTAAAGATCCATCATGTATGTTAGAGTAAACTGTCAAATGATATTTAAATAGTTTAGGCAGAAGATGGACTTCTTACTTTCTCTGTAACTAAGATTGGATTGATTACATGACTCGCATCAGTTTCTCTTCCTAAAGGAAACAGCCTGCAGGGTCCTGAACTTTGGCTAATTACTCAGGTAAAAAAGGGATAACAGTAGTCAACCCTGACCCACGTATCCAGAAAACTGCTTCACACAGAAAAATTAGTGCTCAGTTGTGGACATCTCGTCTACAGCTTCCACAAAGAACAAGTGTCTGGGAACAGTTAATACTTTGTGCTTGAGTATCCTGGAGAAAAAATGAAATGTAGATGACTGGCTAGAAAAAATGAATAAAATAGATCTGGAAGCCTATTTAAGGTGTCAGTAAAGACCAGTGATTCTCAACCTATTTATCATTGTGGGCCCCACATGCGGCCCACAAAGTGTTACCTGGGCCGCAGTTTGAAAACCGCAGTACCCGCCTACCTAAACTCCCCCACAAACCCCTATGGCCAGTACGTTCTGCTCCTGGCCCTACTCAGTGGAGGGGTCTCTGGTTGGAGAGCCGGGCGGGGAACAGGAACCCTGACCATGTGGGGCTGTTGGGGCAGCCAGGACCTGGATCCCGCCAGGCAGCAGTCTGAGCCCACCGGGGAACAGCTGGCAGCCTGCACTCTGAGCCCGTGGCCTTTAGTACACAGCTGAGCTGGACTGCAGTTGCATGCTAATTGGGCTGCAGGTTGAGAACTGCTGGTAAAGACTCATACTGCTGGCTCTTTCCCAAGTTAAGTAGAGATCAAAATTAAGAGGGTGTTACATTTGTTACCAGGATTCTTTCTATACATATAAAGGTAGAGTTTTGTCCGCTGACCTGCTTTATATACCAGCTCAGAAGCAATCCAAGCTCCGTGGTTGAGTTGAGGATGGGGTGGGAAAACAAACTAAGGTTGAAGTAGTGTTAAATTGAAAGGACCATAAGAGAATCTGCTTCATCTGCAGGCACTAGTTAAGAAATGGTTTCCTCTTGGTTTAATCCTAGCCAAGTTAGTTTGCTATGCTGCATCCTTTTGAAAAGGACACTTCCTCTCCATCTGTAACAGACAGCATTGCACAACTTTTTGTTAAAAGTTGGAAGCTGCCAGCAAAACAAGAATAGAATTAAGATTTTTCCAGCCAGATTTCTAGCAAACCAAGTTAAAGTGATCACTGTAGACTTGCAGTCACTGGCTCCCAGTGAAGAACTTTTCTTCACATTTTACTATTCTGGCTGCTCCTCTTGTTGGAAAAAAATTTACTTGCTATGGTGGGGACCTTTTTGAAAATAAAGTTTTGTCAACAAAATGGTATTTGTCAGTAATTCTGGAAATTTTCAACGTGGGTATGTATTAAACACACAGCAAAACTTCACTTAAAAGCACTCTTCAAACAAAGGAAAATTTACCAGCTTATATCCTTTCTGTTTGTTTTATATATAAAGGCAATTTCAGATTGAGATCTCTATTCACTTGGTTTTTTGCTTTAGGCAGTTCACATCTATGGTGGAAGATTATTGTAGTTGGAGAAGTAGTTAAAGTACAACCTCACAGACTGAGCCAACCATCTGAGAGGGGTGTCAACGCTGAAATTGTTAGAAATTTGTTTATTAAAAGTGACTAGAAGAAAATATTTGTGTAAACAAATGTGAGATGAGTTTTTAAATAGCTTGAGACGTAAATGTTTTTGAAAATTCTAGCCAATAAGTGTTTTGGGATTGAGAGTGGGATTTCCTGTTCTGTGATTTCTTGTGTAGCATTGAGTGTCTGTTGCTTATCGTGGAGCGGTTGATGTTAAAAGACCAGAGTCTAATTTGTTGCTCCTCAGAGAGCTTACATCATGGCTGAAGGCTGTTATCTTGCTCTGTTTTCTTGACTGTCTGCTGGAAGCTTTTGAAAACCGTTTCTGTGCTCCTGCAGTGTTGCTCAAACAAACCTTGCATGTTACTTTTGTTGCTAAATATAGCAACGGTTCCCAGTGCCAACTTGAAGTTCAAGTGGCGTCCTGCATGGGTCACAGAAAACAGAAGAGCATACGTGCAGTTTACCCTGTAAAACATTCTATTTAAAGCTCTTCATTATAAGTAGTGATGCCTGTGCGTTCCGTTATAAGACCCATTTTTTTATTTGCTTATAACTTAGCCCTAAGGGTTAGAGTTAGGCAAAAAAACAAATAAATCCATGCTAGTTTTCTGCCTCAAGCTGATTTGATTTTGAATGATTCAGCTAAAATAGTTCAGCCATTAAAGGGAATAAGGTTTAAGAAAAATACATTTTGCCCATGCTGAGTTTTTTATACAGGGATGTACCTTTAGGTGAAGTGCTTCTTTTCTTTTTCTTTTTTGATTAAGCCATAAGCCTCTCAAAATCTTCATTTTTGCACATATTCTAGACTAGTTGGAGTTTGGCAGCTAAATTAATCCAGTGTGCTGCGTGTGTGCCCCCCATCTCCACTGAGCATGTGCCAGGCTGGGGCTCTAAGGTCTGAACAGGACCTCTCTTGTAAATGCAGCTCAGAAACACTATGGCACTGGGCACAGGAACTGAGGAAAAAGTACCCCAAGAACAGTCTCCGGTGTGCTATGTTGCTTCTGCTCCCCACTCCTCCTGGCAGTGAAGAGGAGGAAGCAGCATGAGTGCAATACAGAGGGTTGAAATAATGGGGTGGAGGAGTAGCAGGGTACAAGGGCATGGGGAGGAAGAAGAAGGGGGGGCCACGGTCAGGGTTTGGAGGAGATAAGAATAAGAGCAGAAGGGGATAGAGATGGGAGTAGGGTGAGATGCAGAAGGATCTGTGACCTGTAAATCATAATCACACTCTACTACAGAACCTGGGATTAAACCCATTATTCCTGAGTGTTAGCAAACCCTGGTTGTTTGACAGGTAGCTAATCTATTGGCTAAGTGGTTCATCCCTGTCTGGTGGAGGTCAATGAAAGTTAGCTTTTTCCTGCAACCGCTTTGTTAGCTCAAGTGGTAGAGGACTGCATGGATGTAAAGGTCCCTGGCTGATAAAACCATGTCAGGGTAGTGTGGGTCTCCATGATGAAATATTTATTTTGTACACCTCTATTTTTAATTTTTTTGTTGAAAAATACATTAAAAGACAAGCAAATATTACACTTGCAAAGTCAAGCACTCAAGTCTGTAAAACGTTAATTTGGCCCTCCTGTACATATGCATTATGGTTTATTTCAATTAGTGGATCACATACTTGCAGTTTCTGTAGGACCCTCTTCTAGTGCACAGGACAGACTGAGCTTGCTGGGTGTATATGTGTATATGTGTGTGAGTGTGTATATATGTATGTGTATATATATATACACATCATCAACAATTGTTGTCTGGTTGCAGGTATTTACAGCACTCCCTCCAAATACTAAACTAAATACAATATTAATTTCCTTCTGGGCTTTTGTATGGTACTCTCATGATCCTGTTCAAATGCTTTATAAGCATTAATGACTTCACATTCACAACACTTGTGTGAGATGGAGTTTTCCCCATTTTACAGCTGGGCAGTTGAAGCACAGATTGAGGCCAAAATTGTCAAAAGGAGAATCCAAAGTTACTTGCAAAACTTGAAAACCATGGGGCCTTAATTTTCAGAATATATGGCATTTCATAACACTTCATGTAGGAGCACAGCTCTCATTGAATTCTGCTACAAGTGGTCAGCTCTCATGCAAATAAGACACTTGGTGATTCAAGTTGGGTACCCAAAGAGTGAGGCTCATACAGTGGCCACCTGTGAACATTAAGTAACTTGTCTAGCAACACAGGGGCAGAGACAGGCCTTGTTCACTACGCATCTTTCAATTTCTGCAACAGACAAAGAAGGGGTACTATAAATAACAACTGCCTTCTGTACACAACCCTGCTTCATCCCCAGAGCAGGTCTGGCCTGTGCACTGAAGGAAGGTGTGTGTGTGAGAGATCGTGTGTGGAGGGGAAAAATTACATGGTCACATAGGAAAGACTACATCATACACCTCCGTTACCTTTGTGCCTGTGCATGTGAAATAACATTGCACAGGCAACCTTAATGTTGGTATTGGCTAACTTGAGTGCTTTAAACCTTTGAAACCTTAATGTTCTTTCAAGATAATTTTTCAAATTTAAATATGAAACTTTCTGTATACAAACGTGGTCTTGTAGCTTAATGTCAGTAGAAAGTAATACACATTTGGACTTGAATATTTTTTTAAAAAGTAACCCAAATGATAAGTGACAATGCTTTCATGTAAACACAAGGAACATGTAGTGAAATACATGATTGTATTGAGCTGAACTGAGGCTCACATTTTCTTTCCATTTTGGCTGAAAATGCTGCTCAGACATTAAAATGGCATACTAGAAGTATGCGCTATAATGAATATTCAGACCACTGAGTTTCAACAAACTAACATGACATCACTACTACAGCACAGTGTTAGACATTTGAGAAGAATGGCCTAGTGTTGTGTAATTGAAATTATTGAACGCAAAGCAGTGGTGTCCATTTGAACATCAAGGTCAAGTGAAATTGATGGTGGGGAAATAAAAGAAATCCTTCACAGGGGAGTTAATTGTATAGAAAACTGACTTGCATGAAAATGATATTTTTCAGCAGCATGTAGCAGGAACACACAAATGCGCCCAAACCTGGATGTTTTCTCCTTCTTGATAGCCAGGACACAAGGCCAGGAGAAATGGTAATTTGCTTTCTACTGTGGGGTACACCATACTCTAATTAAAGTAGTAGGCTAATTTAATTATTTGCTTAAGAGCCAGAGTGCGATGACTGCTTCCACAAAAAGGAGCAAAGACGCTTCTTCTGCTATTCTGCACCCTCCAAGGGAGGAACACCTGACTCCCTTCCCTCACTCAGTTTATTTACTTCTGGTGGAATTCTCTGCCACTGTGTGTGCAGAATTCACGTTCCACAGAGATTTCTTTGCTTCCCTGCGGAAAAATGACTTTCTGACAGGGAAGCTGCAAGAGTCAGTCACACACTACTCCCTAGCAGCGCAGGTACAACGTTTTAGGCACCCAGAGTAGCCGGTGGAGAGGTAAATCACCACGGGGTGGGCTCTGTGGACACCCCAGCCAGTGGCACCTACCCTGAGTTGGTATCAGTTGCTAGTCCTGGCTGAGTTTGAGGCAGGAGAGGATGGGACTTCCTCTGCAAGGAGTGGCTGGGGCTGTGTCAAACTCACCCCCAGAAACCTCTCCCAGCTGCAGAAACTTAGCATCCTCCTCTGCTTCCTGCCTCCATCACTCCTCAGCTGTCGCCATCCACCCAACCCCTGTGCATCTGGACCTCCCATTCCCAGACACCCCTGCCAAGCCTCACCCGGTACATCCAGAACCCCCCTAGCCCTCCATACCCAAACTGCACCCCGATGAACCTTAAGTCTTGTATCTGGAGCCCCCCTGCTCCGAGACCACCCTCCACTGAGCTCCCTGCACAAAAATTCCCACCCTGATGCTTCACCCTCTGTACCACCCTGAACCCCCACATCCATGCCACTGATGGCCAACTAGATGCACCCAGGCCTCTGCCCCACTCCCCCAGCACCCAGACCCCTCTGCTTAGCCCCAACAACCTTCTCCTGGAAGCCCCTGCAGAGTCCCATTGCCCCTGCACCTGGAACTCCCCAAGAAGCCTCTATACATCTAGATCCCCCCACAGTGAGCTGCCTGCACCCAGATTGTCCCACACAGAATTCTCTTACCCCACATCTGGATCTCCCCACACTGAGCCCCTCCACACTTGGATCCTGCCTAGTTAAGCCTGCCTGCCCCACACTTGGTACACCTGGCACAGAGGGGCAGGGCTCCAGGATATTTCTGGGGCCAGGCCCAGGTTTGTGCTGTGTCAGGGTCAGTTGCAGCCTCACCACTGAGTCCGTGTCCTGGGGTTGGTTGGTGAGGGGGCCTGCAGGGTGATCATGTGTGAAGTATGTTATAAAGTATTCAGGACAAGGGGCTATTTTCCTCTTTTGACAGAAGCACCATGGACTTCTGTAGCAGTAGGCTTAAGTCTTCATGGTAGTGAGTAAAGGTGCCTCTCTATTATATAAACATTTCAGCTGTTTTCTCTTTAAAGAAAAATAAGGATTTCTTCAGAATTTATGCATTGTGTCTTTCACCTTATGACTGTACATAGACTCATAGACTCATACATGGCAGGCATTTGGCAGGAAGAGAAGTTGGCATTTCCATCTGACCCTGCAGTTGTCATTCTGCTCAATGAACCATGCAGCTATAAGAATAGAATCATGGTTGGCTTCCACAGAAGTTAATCAGGCAACTTTTCAACTTGGCTAAACCAATGGCATGATATAACAGCTATATCGATACTTCAGAAGGACCAGTGGAATCTTGGAATGATAATATGGGGAACACACGACCATCTAGTTAAGAGATCCTGTTTTTGTTTTGTTTTTTTTAAAAAGGCAGCCAGCAGGTTACCACTGAACTTTGCCAAATTGGTACTCATAACATACAGAAAAAGAGTGCCTAAAACTTACAGGTTGAAAAGTCACTTTGTTTTATTTATGCTTGCACTAATAACTGATCAGTAGTATAAACTTAAAGCTTTGATGACTTGATTGGGTTACAAAACAGGAATATTTCTTCCCTCTGTAAGAAGTGATCTTGTTGTTCATCTTGTTGTCTTAGGTCTGAAACTTTACACTTAAATCTTATCAGAATGGGCCATGGCTACACTGCCACTTTACAGCGCTGCAACTTTCGCACTCAGGGGTGTGAAAAAACACCCCCCTGAGCGCTGCAAGATACAGCGCTGTAAAGCCTCAGTGTAATCAGCGTTGCAAGCTACACTCGTAAGGGAAGTGGTTTACGTGCAGCGCTAGGAGAGCTCTCTCCCAGTGCTGGCGCTCCGACTACACACTCACTTCAAAGCGCTGCCGCGGCAGCGCTTTGAAATTTCAAGTGTAGCCATACCCTAAGAGTGTCATGAAGTGATTTTTCTGTGTACTTTTTCCAGTTTGATTACAATGGAGAAAACTTATTTGTGTGTTCTAAACCTGCTTTTACTATGTTTTCATGTGTCTTAAAAAAATATCAGAGAGGTAGCTGTGTTATCTGGATCCTTAAAATGCAGCAAAGAGTCCTGTGGCACCTTATAGACTAACAGAAGTATTGGAGCATAAGCTTTCGTGGGTGAATACCCACTTCGTCAGACGCATGTCATGATGCTACCGTCAGGTCTCCCCACATTAGAGTTGAAAGTCTTTTTTTTTTTTTTTTTTTAACTATACAAGGCCATATTTTCATATCACAGAAAAAGCCCTTAATTTTCAAATTACTAAATTTCAGGCCAAAATTAAATGTATAGCCACTATTAAGTTATTCAGTTAACTCTCTTTTGGAGTTAGCTCAGCTTGCAGTACTTGTGATCAACTGGGAGCTATTTCAGCTTTTTTTGGTCAAAAAGTCTAAAAAGAATTTAAAAATAAAAATAGCGTTGCACACCTCACATTAACGGGAAAAACCCAAGTTAAAATGACTTAAACTACATCCCTGCTGATATCACTGCTCTTTGCAGCCTAAGCAGATGCTGATATCACTTTCCTTACAAACCTAATTTTGACTGAAGGTGTTAAATTGCTGCCTGTCAATGCACGGTGGGAGCAGAAAACTGACTAGGAGCACCTCAGATAACGAGTTATAAGTCTTTAGGATCTAATGTCACCATTTAACAGAAAGCAAAGTTAAATTGCAAAGTGTTGTCCAAAAGGAAAGTTGGAGGAATGAGGCAGAATTTTTTTTAATAACAGGATGACTATGGCTTAGCGTATCTAACGCAAGTCTTGTTTTTAGAAAGTGATCTGCAAAACTTATTTTTTTTCCTCTGTCTCATGCTGAAAAAGATGATAAACTTGAATGCAGCATTCTTCTCTCAAGAACAAATGTTCTTACAGCTGCAAACTGGTAAGCTGAACTTCTCTACCACAAGCAGAGTTCCTTCGTGCTAAATGACAGTGTCAGATACAAGGATTTCTTGTTAAAGGCTGGAGAAGAGGATTGAGAGTTATCACTTGTACTCAGTGTTTCAGCTTGTGCTGTCTTCTCTTTCTATAGATTCAGTTTAACTTAAGTTAAAAGTATTCTGAAATGGAGAGAGCCTTGCAGAACTTGCTTTTGTAAAGCCTAGTGAAGAAAAGAAATCTACTTTTCACACACAATTGTTGCAAGGGCCTTATGGGAATTGGTATGCAGATGAGTGGCTTGAGTTCTTACCCCGATGCTGTTGTCAGCCACTTTTATTATTTTAGTGAGGCCCCTACACTTCAACTGTAGCAGTATACGATTTAATACAGAGCTTTCTGAACTGAGCTGTTAGCCTAGCTATAAAGCAGAATCTTAAGGTAGCGACATTAATGGGCAGCTCAGCCTTCTCTGAGATACTGTGAAGGATCTGTCTGCTGTAGAATAGCAACTTTTCTACTTCGGTATCTATGGTATTTATTGAGCCCACATTGAGCTTCCTGTGTGGCACAGGTAGCTGCTTCTGTAAAACACTGAGGCCATGTCTACATCACAAACCGCAATCAACACCAGTTACATCTATGTACACTTACTGCAGTTTGTATATCACTCAGGGGCGTGCATATTTGCCTCTTGTGTCAGCTCTGCATGTGCTCACCAGGAGTGCTTGCATTGATGCAAGTGACATGCAGCACAGGTAGGTATCCCAGTGTGCCTCTTGCCACCATCGGGCACAGTGCCTGATGGAATCTTTTTCCTAAGTCTTGGTGGGGAGAAATGAGTTGCCCAGGGATCTCTGGGAGCCAGGAGTCAAGTTACCAACTTGCTTCCATAATGGATGACATAAGGTTTCCAGAGTCTGTGGCTGCCTTTCTTAGCTCATGCTTTTGTTGCTCTTCTTCTAAAACAGTTCTGACCTAGAACTAGAGTTTTTCTTAGATAGGGGTCAAAATGTTGGCTGAAGTTAAGTGAAAGGAGAAAAGCATTAACCTGAGTTTCTTCCTTGGCTTCTAGTTGCTGTCACTGTGAATATACTATATGGTGTTAGCTGACTGGCACAAATGTAGTGGTGGGTCTGATTTGTACTCTTCTACCCCAAGGAATAGAACACAAATCAGAGGTTCCTGAACTCATGTTCTTCAGATATCACTCATGACTCTGACAGTAGGCTCAGATCTTATGCTACACTACAGCATGTCATTTGTGTGTGCGTGTGTGTTTTTTTGGTTTTTTGTTTTTTTTTAAAATACTGTGTCACTTGTAACTAGCCTCTATTTAGCATTTTAAAAATCAGGTGATGTCAGTTCCATTTTAAATAACAAAAAGTGTAGAGATTATGCAAACGATCTGGCTCCAATAATCTTTTGTTGGTGCATACTGTCAAGATCATCTTGCTTACGCGTATCAGGTACTTTCTGCCTATCATCTTCACTTAAAATAAATGGATAACACTTTTTGTTCGATATCCCTACTTCTGTTGCGCTAGTGGCTGTTTAACAAGCTATTGGAGTATAGTTTTTCATTTCCAACTCTTGTGCTTTATATAACATGCTAAATGTGATTACAAAGGCATGGTACTATCTCAAATGTAGGCGAAATATTGAATATAACCAGTTGGTCAAACTGTCCTAAATGTTAGTGCTTTTATTGAACAAAGCTTTTGAAAAACCCTGAAGCAGAGGTTTCCAGACTAGTCTGAACCACTGATTGTCTACTAGCTGATTAGTCACTTGGCAGTGGCTCCTCACTTCCACTGTCAAAATAATATTAAGGTGGTGAAATGTTCTCTATCTCACTAACATTACTCAAACTTCAGAAATTGCTTTTGTCAAAGGGATGCTATTTAATGGTAAATGGGAGTGGAGGCTGGCTGCTTGATTTCAAATGGGAGGGTAGGGAAGACAAGATCCATATTGACTTAAATAGAAAACTTGTGCTCAGGGTGAGTGCTGTGCTCATTTGACTCTAGAACCAGCTTTGGTAGTAAGATATTTAAGCAAGCTACACTTGAACACAGTAAGTGTACCTGAAGTTGACTACAGATGGTTTAGTGCTTGTCCTCACCTGGGAGAGGCTGCATTGGTGGTTTATTACAAACTGAAGCAACAGTGTGACATGTAAATTGGGTAATCGTCTGTTTTCATAAGACAAACAGCTACACTTCTGTCTGTCCAAACTAAATCCTTGGCCTGACTGACACATCCTCAGGGATGTCTGGCCATCAGCTCTCTGTTTTCCCTCCTGTGTTCTTCCTTTTCCAAGCTCTACCACTTTCTACCTCACCTTTTACATTCCAGCCATATTTAAGTACTGTCTGATTTCACATCTCTTCATTATTTTTGGAAGTGCTAAAGTCCAGTGTAAAAACATACTGGGTTGTTGCCAATTGTAAATGCACCTTAAACTGTCCAACTGTTTGGCACGTTTATTGAGTGTATGTCCTGTTTAGGAAGACTTTTTTTTAAACTGGCTGGAAGTCTTAACAGTCATTTCCCTGTAGCTAGTGGGATGTTGTCTCGAGCAGGAAGATAATGAAGCACCCACCAGGTGAAAAAGGGGGAAACCCTTGGATTGCTTCATCCCAGAAAGCATTTAGGAAGAGGATCTGAAAATGAGCCTGCAGTGTTAGAAGGAATTGGCCGAGTCTATACTAGCAAAATAAGTTTCTGTACTGCACCAATTGCATCAGTGTGGCAGCTGTACTGTTGATGGCAACAGTAAATGTTAGTGCAGACAGAGCCCAAGCATCTCTTTCCTGCTGCCTGCTTTGAGTCATTGCCTACTTTGATTGTGTTCTTTATCATGCTCTGGTGAACACTTGCGATTTTTAACTTTTGTAGGTTCCTATATGGGTGCTTGTCACTGTAGTATGGCTAAGAGGGGTGAAAACATTATCTACACTAATGGCTTGGCACTCGTGCAGCTGTTGAGTTGCTGCAACCAAGGCACACGTTCAGGTAGCGTAGATGTAACCTGATTAGTTGGCGGCAAGATAGCTGACTACAGGGCTATAAAAACAAGGAACTAGAGTGTGGAAGCAAGGCAGTGAGAGGAAGAGGGCTTCTAGTTACAGTAGCTGGATTTGCCTGTGGGACCCTGATGGAGAGAGGAAGTAACCAGCAGTTGGCCTAAAAATGCCAGGGTGACTTAGTGACATAAACACACTTAAACCTGTGAAGCAAGGTCCTCTTGATGCCAACTGATGGGGCATAAAAGTTTACAGGGATCTCTGGGGTCTGCTATTTATATTCTAGTTGAGAGTCTGCTGTAAGGTTTCTACTGAAACCCCGGGTCACACTGATCGTCATAATATTTGCAAAATGTATGTGTGGATAATATGTAAGACGTGGGATGTGTGTGTATCTATTGGAAACTTATGTTCTTAAGGCCTTACAGTGAAAGGCAGGTCACTCAGAGGTAGTATGTTGAAACAGACTTCTCCAAACAGGAGGTGGGTAACACTTATCTCCCTAGTTTACCATACCATTATGAATTGTGTGTCTTACAATAAAAGTCTGTTAGCATACTGAGTCAAATGCTAATGAAAAGCTGAAAGGGACTTCAGAAGGAAAACTAACAGGAAGAGGTAAGCAGTGGTGGTTGGAACTCTCTTTTACAGATGAAGAACAAAGGACCGGTCTGACATAGGTGGGGTGCAGAGAGACATTCTGATATCCTTCCCTTAGGGAGGCAAATTGCCAGTGGCTTTTTTCTTGAAAGAAAGGTCTCAACCATCCTGGCTGAAAAATGCTGTGAGAGAGACTTTGGGGTAAGCAGTAACATACTACACAAAAGGGCATCGTGTTGCGTTTAGGCTCTAGAATGCATGTCATGGTTTTATTTTATATGTAGCTGTTTCAAGTATTTCTGTTTGCTATCGTATGGATCTGTTATTTGTTAAATAAAACTTGCTTTCTTTTCTAGAGAAATGAAATATAAATGTTCTATATTAAGTGGAGCTGTGTTCTAAGGTGAACTATTAAATTGTGGTGTACTTTTTGGGAACAGCGGGTTTGGTGATTCTGAGAGTGTCCGGTAAATAAGGGGCTGGACACACCAGAAGGACTCAGGGATTGGAGTGTATTGATCACTTGCCTGCAAAGGGACAGTGGAGCCCATGGGAGGTTGAGGTGGGGAGTACCTGTACTTCCTGTGGCTGGGGTTGTCCAGGAGCTATGCCCTTGCAGATAAAGATGTGGTTCTCTCACACTAAAGGCAGCTGATAGCGAGATGCCTCACAACCCTGGGGTACCCCCAGGGAGCATCAGTCACTTAAATAGTATAGGTTAGTCTCCGTGCACAAATAAACAATGTTTTAATGTCAGACTTTCCAGTGTCTCAAGATCCCTGAGCCCATTAGAGGCTGAGATTGTATGCGTCACACTGGACTTTAACTTGGTAAATCAACCTTAAATGGCCTGAAAAATTGATGAGTGGTTTCTCCAGCTTCCAAGCTGTAATGAACTCGTTAAGGTAACTGCTGTATCTCAGCTCAGTGACATTCACTTTTTTGTCTTGCGCCTAACTCTTGGGTCAGGGAAAGGAATCATGTTTCTTTTACCACAGGATAAATAAAGGCACTGAGGGCTGGCCAAGAACACTGGTCATAAGGGATGGTGCTGAATCAGAAGGATACTCTAAATGGAGTTCTGTTTAAAACAGACAAAATTCCCCCTCTCTCTCCCCCCATGCAGCTTAGATGACTAAATTGCTCATTTCATACATGACTAAAGTGTGACTGGAGCAGTGAATCAGGGTTTGTCAGCACTTGGTATCTGGCTGGTCTTCCAACTTCCCTTATAAACGCTTGAGAGACCCTTTGTGCCACTACAAACAATGTCATGAAAAGTCTCTTAACTCTCCTTGTTCTGAGTGGGTGAAAATTTTTGGCAAACTCATTTGAATCAATAATTGCTTATTTGCTTTGCTGCTGCTTTTTAAAAAGCTGCACTGTCCTTTTTGTTTTTAGACAAATAATCAGTGTCACAGTCTTAAAATTTGAATTTTTTTTTTCTCCCCCAACAGGGACAAAATGGCTTTGCTTAGAAAATCTTGTCTAACAAGAAACACTTACAAATGGCCTTTCTGAAAGTTGATTTACTAACTTGATTCATTCTTTGTGTCATTTCTCTAATTTCCTAAGTACTAAGACTAATACCAGTTTTTGATATATAATTATTTCCAGAGACCAGTTCCCGTTTTGTCACAGTTTACCATGTTAGGTAGGAAGCCTCTAAGAACAACTTAAGGAAAGAAGTTAAACTGAAGGTATGTTATTTTGTTTTTATCCTAACTTTTGACTTGGTCTTAAAAACAGTGGCCATGTCATTTCAGCTGGGCAATGCAGGTGCTGAAAATGGGAAAGTAAGGCTGTATTGCTAACCGGAAAGCCTTGTATTCCTATTTTGTTCTGATGTTGCTGACAACTTTAGAATTTAAATGGGGGAAAAATATGTTTCCATGATTACAGCCTTCCTTTGGGAAGCATTTCAATTGTGGCTTCCTCAGTGTGGCTTCCTTTCCTTCAATAGCATCAAAATGCATATGTCTGGTAGCTACTTAGATTGGTAGGTTTGGCGTGTGGGGTTTGTGTTTTTAAGATGAATAAAGCCAACTCCCAATCAGTGTTATCTTTCAACGAGTCTATATAGTAGGTCAGCTTCACACAATTGTAAACAGGATTATACTACCGGATATGCGGTGATGGTAGAGAAACAGAGGGCAAGCACCCTTCATATACATGATTTGCCTCATTTTATGATATGAGGATTTATGCATTACCTTAATGTAAATGCAAACTTTTTATGCAAGTCCAACTGGAAAACTTATTCTACCTGTTTAACATCAGTAAGAACTTTTGAAAGCATATAGTTATGTATAGTGCCTGTACTTAAAAATATCTATAAGAGTAAGCTTGCATGGGTTTCTTAAGCATCTTAGTTGCTAACAAACTTTAGTTTGCACTTACACCAAAAGAGTGACTTCATCTTTATCTTTGCAAAAAGCATTGCTTTGTGATTTGAAAATATATAACCAAAAGTTGTTGTTCTCCCCTCACAGCAAATATAGGGCAGACAGATGCTGTGTCTAGGCCTGATAGCTCCCTGGAAGCTCACCCTGACTGACATGCTCAACTCCTGTGACTTGAGTATGAAATACCAGGGGAAAATGATGCAGTTCACAAACCAAATGAGTCCTTTGGACCTTGACTGAGGTGTGCAAATCTGACTCCTTGTTTGCCAAGTGTACGCAACATTTTTCATGTGCATAATTAGCATTCTTCTCTTAAATTTTTTTATAGTGCCCACTAACATCTTAGCATTATCTACAGGAGTGCATTTTAAGTGCACACACTAGAAATACAGCTGAGCAATGCCTACTGTTTCATGATGTGGGCACTCGTCCATTAGGAATTACATTAAACCCTGCCTATTGGTGTGTCACTGAATGCCATTTCTCACATAGAGTAAAATCTATGCTTTGAAAGTGAAATTGAACCATTGACTTGAGTTTTCTGTGGGCAGGTGGAGAAGGTGAAAGGAAACATTTTCCTTGCTTGCAGTGATGGTTAGCTCCCTTGAACCTTTCATGAAACCATGGCATATAATTTATGATACAGTGGTGATATTGTGTTTTGATGGTATAAGCAATTGTCCTGAAGGTTAAATATCTTTTAATCACTTAAATATGACTGACTATGAGGTGCTTTGTGTACAGGGTGTGGCACATTGGTTATTTTTGTGTTCATGCTATACAAAGGTACATTAACCAATTTGTTCTGATATCTGACTGCATTCCCTACTCAGTGAGCAGTGGGAAAATGTCTGGACCTATAGTCCTTAAGTGGTGGTGATGTGCAAAATTAAGTGGGGCAGTTGGTAGCAATATTTTTTCTTGACCCCATCAGTCTCATTTTTAAAAGAAGGAAAAACACTTCGGTAGCTTGGGAAAAAAAAGTCCTCCCCTCCCCTCCCCTCCCCACGCCCAATCCCTGAAAGAGGTTGATGGGAGAAAAAGACACCCACTTCACAAAAATTTAAACACCTTCTTGTGAGTAACAGGATGAGAGAAACTGTATTGTGACTTCTCATGATTCCTTCACTATTCTCTTCAGTACTGATTTTTCTTCCAGTACTGATTTTTTTTCCCCCTCTAACCTAGCTTTCCCTGCAGTCTTTCTCTGCCCACACATAAACTTATCCACCAACAGACTCTAGTCCCTCTGTAGTGAAGATGCCAACCTAACCTGACCCTATCTCCCAGTTTTGAAACATGTCAAGCTTTCCTGAGCCCAGCTTGCACCTACTCAAATCTGTATGGACCCTGTTACCAATCTGAGAACTTCTGTTTTCTGCCTAAACTCTCTAGAGCTCGGGCTCTTTAGAAGTCTATATTTCGTGCTCTTCAGTCGGCAGTGGGTGCTGCAGGGCCAGAAATCCCCTGGAGGCAGACAGGTGTGCTGCAGCCTCCAGAAGTGTAGGCGCTCCAGCCCCACCAGGAGTCCCCCAGTGGCAAAATGTATTGTGGCAGTCTAATACATAGATAACTAAATGACTCTTGGTTTGTCTACCCTGCAGTGTAAGCCCAAGGTTTGAACTCAGGCTCAAGCCTAACCCCTGTTTCATCTACATACAAATTGCCCTAAGCTTGGGCTCGGACCAGAGGACCCAGAAACCCACAGGAGTGGAGAGTCCAAGTCTAAGTCAAGCTGGGACTGTAGTGTGGATGCTGGAGCCCCAGGCTTGGGCCTGGGTTAGAAAATTCTTAAATTAGGGTTAACAATCCATGTAGACACTCAAGGCCTGGGTTCTCTAATCCACCATCTGATGACTCAAATTCCACTAATCCTGGGTGTACATTGTGGTGTAGACATACCCGTTGACACTGTTGCGGGGGCTAGCCTCACCAGTCCCTATTGACTAATTGGCCCTGCCCTCTCTCACATGCAAGCCCTGCTAAAAATATTTTCCCTTATAGTCATTAGCTTTTTTGTAGCTTCTACTACTTTTGCCAGACTCAGTAATAATTCATAAACAAACATTGTCTTAATATCAACATTTTCAAGTGAAATGAAGCTTACCTTGTGGTGGAGGTGGGGGATGTGTCCCTCCTTTCTCAACTCCGTTTTTACCAGGTATTATACTAACTTACCTACATTTTTTTGACAGACTCACAATTCAAATCACTACTCTTAAAAACTTTATTTTTAGTAGTCACTTTTTTTGTAAGATATCCTCTTCAGCACTTGGATTCAGAGCCTTGTTGGAGTCTAAAGTAAGTGAACAAAATAAAGCAAATAACTTGAAAAAGTTAATTTGGTTTATCCATAACTTGATCTGAACCAATGTAGATGACAGGGCTCTGAGAATCATAGAATATCAAGGTTGGAAGGGACCTCAGGAGGTCATTTAGTCCAACCCCCTGCTCAAAGCAGGACCAATCCCTAGACAGATTTTTGCCCCAGATCCCTAAATGACCCCCTCAAGGATTGAACTCAGAGCCCTGGGTTTAGCAGGCGAATGCTCAAACCACTGCGCTATCCCTCTTCCCCCTGAAATAGGTCATCTTACTTTTACTGTCTATATCATCTACTGTGCTAGCTACTGCTTTTCAAAATATTTAGAACACTTTATCCATTGGAAAAAAAATCAACAGGTTATTTTTCTTGGCCTTTTTCTGTCAAACCAGAATCTGAAAGTACCATAACTGATTTTAATATAAGCTTTATTTCAAAGACGAGCTATTTTTCCAACTTGAATAATCTTGGGCAATACATTGGTGGCATATATAACATAAAACCACAATAAAAATGCAATCTCACTTCAGAGTGTTTTGGTAATATTGAATTTGAGTTGATTCTGACTATCAATTTCTAGATTCATAAAATGAAGAAAAAAATTAAGGTCCATTATGTAGAACTCAGAAGTATGCCTGAAATCTCAATGGTCTGAAGGAAGAAACAGGTGTGGGGTTATCTGTAAAATTAAGTGCTCATGGTCGAATTAACACAAACTACATGATTATATTAATAACATGAGCTACGTATCCACTTGAGAGAAAAGTATATTTAAAGGGGGAAGAGCAGGAGGGTTTTTAAAGGATTCTACTGGTATGTGTAATAAATGAAGAGACTGGAGTATAACTGCATTGAACCATGAAAATGTAGATTTGAAATGACAGTGGTGTTATACTGCTAAGCTGGAGGGATGAGACAGAGGTGTTGCTTATTGACGCTGGAGCTGTGCAGGGTACTCCTCATTCTTGAATGGACTAGATTGTATTAACTTCTCTAAACATTGTTAATGTGGCTTTGAATGTGACTCTGTTACATGAAAAATTGTATAGTTTGGTGTTTTTATGGTAATACTAGTAAAATTGTCATGACTTAGAATCATGCTAGATTTCTGCCCCTCTTCCTTCCACCTGATAAAACAGCTCCTGGAGAACAGTACCAGTTGTATCATGCACAAATACCGTTCATACAGTAACTTCATTCTAGTTCTGCTATACTTGATTTAGAAGCTTTTAGTCAAGCAGTGCTTTCTTTATTTTTATGTGATTTGGATAACCTTAGGGCATGGCTACACTTGCAGATGTAGAGCACTGTGAGTTAAACCCACCTTCGTAGAGCTCAGTAGGGAAAGTGCTGCAATCTGTCCACACTGACAGCTTCAAGCGCACTGACATGGCCACATTTGCAGCACTTGCAGCGGCATTGGGAGCGGTGCATTATGGGCAGCTATCCCAGCATGCAAGTGACTGCAGCGTGCTTTTCAAATGGGGGTGGGGTGGAGTGGAGTGTGACAGGGAGTGTGTTGTGTGTATGTGGGAGAAGAGTGGTTTTTTGGGGTGCTGAGAGTGTGTGAGCATGCTGTCCTGTAAGTTCAGTCTCCCCCCCCCCCCCACGCTTCTCTCACTCACTCAAAGCAAACAGTAAATGTTTGCTTTTTTCTGGGAGCTGATAAGCAGCTGGGTCTCCAAAACGAAGCTTTGAAAGGGTTTTTATGCTTTCCTGCAGCCAGTTTCACAACAATGACAAGAGTGGGCACTTGACTTAAGGGGATTGTGGGACATTTCTGGAGGCTGATCACAGCGCAGTAATGCAACACCTTGTTCACACTGGTGTTGCAGCGCTCCAGCGGGGTCGCAGCAAATGTTATTCCACTTGCCGAGGTGGAGTACCAGCAGCGCTGTAGCTGCAGAGTCAGAGCGCTTTATGTGCCTTGCCAGTGTGGGCGAGGAGTGAGCTAGGATGCCTGGGGCTGCTTTATTGCGCTGTAACTTGCAAGTGTAGCCAAGGCCTTAGTTGAGGATGAAAAACTCAACAGAAGTTTTGCTGGTTTGGACTGCTTTATAGCCCTCTTAAAAACTAAATAGTTGGATTATACACCAAACGTTCAGGGCTAAAGTTTCAAAAGTATTAGGTCACTTTTGAAAATGGCACCTGTGAGCTATAGAGTACCTTACCACTTGACAACATCTCAGGCTTAAAATCAAATTTAAAACTGTTTGTTTAAGCTTGGTAAGTGTAATGTGCATGTATAGTAACTACTCCAACTTGTCTTGCTTCATATAGAGTAAGACAAATTAACAGCATACTAGTTCTATTTTATTTGCTCATGTCCTGGCCAGTGCCCAGCCAAAACTGAATCAAGATTAGAAATAATGTATTTTAAACACAATGCAGTAATAATTGGGCAAAGCAATCTAATGTTAAAAACATAAAACTTCTGGGGTTAAAGGGACAGTCAGTTTAATCACACTACCTACTGTTGACATAGAATGATTTAGTTTTTAGCAATAGTAATTGAAAAATAGATAACATCTATTTACTTTAGGCATTTGTCAGTAATTTGCAGTTGTTGCCCCATTTGTTTTTGACAGCAATAGGGAGAAAACTTAAAATGGGGGAACAAACATTGTAAAACCACAAATTGGCAGGGAAAAGCCCCAGGATAAGTAACATCTGAAATAGCAAAACTAATTGTTTTAAAATGTGGTTTCATATGGCTTATGGAGCCACAAAAGAATCTTAACTCTCCCTGCAACCTGATCATCCCAACAGTTGAACTTAGAAACTTCTAGAACAGGAGTGGGCAAACTTTTTGACCCGAGGGCCACACCTGGGTAGGGAAATTGTGTGGCAGGCCATGACTGCTGATTAAATTGGGGGTTGGGGTGTGGGAGGGGGTGAGAGCTGGGGGGGGGGCAAGCTCTGGTCTGGGGCTAGTAATAAGGAGTTCAGGGTGCAGGAGGTGGCTCTGGGCTGGGGAAGGCGGAGCAGCTCCAGTTGGGGGTGCAGGCTCTGGGTGGGGCTGGGGACGAGGGGTTGGGGGTGCAGGAGAGTGCTCTGGGCTGGCACTGAGGGGTTTGGGGGGTGAGAGGGGGTTGGGACATGGGCGGGGGTCAGGGGTGCAGGCTCTGGGTGGCACTTACCTCAAGCAGCTCCCAGAAGCAGTGGCATGTCCCTACTCTGGCTTGTATGTGGAGGGATGGCCAGGCAGCTCTGTGCGCTGCCCTGTCCTCAGGTGCCGCCCCTGCAGCTCCCATTGGCCGTGGTTCCCAGCCAATAGAAGCTGCGGAGGCAGCTCTTGGGGCAGGGGCACTGTGCGGAGCCCCCTGGTTGCCCCTATGTGTAGGAGATGAAGTGAGGACATGCCGCTGCTTCCAAGAGCCACGCGGAGCCACAGCACGCATGCTGTGGGGAAAGCCCTGGACCTTGCTCCCTAGTGGGAGCCTGAGGGCCAGATTAAGATGCCTGAAGGGCCGGATGTGGCCCCTGGGCCGTAGTTTGCTCACTCCTGTTGTAGAACCTTTGGACACTGCTGACTACTAACAACAGTGTAATGAGTTAGGTATGCGATGTGACTTCTCATCTCCCCTCTGTTGGCTAGCAGTAGGGCAGCAGCTTGTTTTGGTGCGTGTGTTATTTTGACATCTGTGGCTAGTTACATCAGTATTGGTCTCATATGTGGCACAGTGGGGCTCCAGAAAGAGGCTCCTGGGCATTCTTTAGTCCAGATATATGCTGGGTAGATGGAATAAAAGAGTGCTAAAATGAAATCTGAGTGTAATGAGAGGATATGCAGTTGTGATGGAAACAATGTTTGAATTTTAATTTAAGTAAGGAATGCTTCATGTGTTGTCCCAGATAGAATAGCTGAATGCTACGGTTGCCAACTTCCTAATTGCACAAAACAGAACACCTCTGCCCTGCCCTTGCCCCGCCCTTTCTCCACGCCCTGCCCTGCTTGCTCCACGCGCTCCCTCCATCACTTGCTTTCCGCCACCCTCACTTTCACTGGGCTGGGGCTGGGGATTGGAGTGTGGGAGGGGGGTGAGGGCTCTGGAGTGGAGATGGGGCTGAGGGGTTTGGGGTGTGGGAGAGAGCTCTGGGCTGGGGGCACGGGCTCCGGGGTGGGCCAGCAATGAGGGGTTCAAGGTGCAGGCTAGGGCTCCAGACTGGGGCAGGGGATGGAGTGCGGGGGGGTGGGGGTGTGCAGGCTACGGCTGGGGGTGGGGCCGGGGATGAGGGGGTTGGGGTGAAGGAATTGGCTCTGGGTTGGGGCTGGAGGTTGGGGTGTGGGGGAAAGGAGGGCTCTACCTGGGGGTGTAGGCACTGGGGATGAGGGGCTTGGGGTGCAGTTGGGGTTGGGTGTGGGATGGGACTCTGGGTTGGGGCAGGGGTTTGGGGTGTGGGAGAGGGTACGAAGTCCTGCCGGCGCTTACGACGGCTCCCTGGAAGCGGCGATAAGGGAGGCTCCTTGCACTACCCTCGTGCCCACAGGCGCTGCCCCCGCAGCTCCCATTAGTCGTGGTTCCTGGCCAATGGGAGCTGTGGAGCTGGCCCACAGGGCAGGGGCAGTGCAGAGAGCCTCCCTGGCTGCCCATGCGACTAGGGGCTGCTGGGACCTGGTGGCCACTTCGGGGAACCACATCAAGCTAGGGCAGGCAAGGAGCCTGCCTTAGCCCCAGGCCCCCGCTGCGCCGCCGGTCAGACTTTTAACGACCTGGTCAGTGGTGGCAACTGTAGCTGCTAGGCTGGGCCGCCTGGGGAGGGAGAGTGGCAAGTGGGGCAATTTGCCCTGAGCCCCACAGGGGACCTCACGAGAATATAGTATTGTATAGTATTGCAACTTTTTTTTTATGGAAGGAGACCCTGAAATTGCTTTGCTCCAGGCCTCCTGAATCCTCTTGGCATCCCGGCCGCCAGTGTCCCTTTTTGACCAGGCATTTTGGTCGAAAACCGGACGCCTGGCAACCCTACTGAGTGCAGATGTTGCCTGTAACTTTCTTTTAAAATAAGACCAACTTGATTTCTACGCCATTGAGAGAGAGAGGGTGAGATCAGGGTCTGCTCTCTGGTAGCTGTCCATATAACACTCTAATTAATGCTAATGAAAATCAGATACATACATGCTTCCTGAAGTAAAATAGGTGTTTACGCTCAAACGTAATCTCAGTTGTTAACTGATTAAACACTCTTTAGACTGCAACATAGTATTGCAAAATGTTACTGCACACAGTAATGGTAGTACAGGCTTGTCAAAACTTCCCTTGTTATGATGTTACCATTTGCATGGTAATTTCTTTTGAGTAATGCTTGGAACACAAAGCTAAGAGCAGATGTAGAGTTAAATGGCTTAAAAGAAATTGAAATATATGGTGATGGTGGGGTGTGTGTGTGGGGTGTGTGTGTGTGTGTGTGTTCAGTTAGGAAAGGAAGCAGTGAGGGGTGAGGTGTTCAGGTAGGAAAGGGAGCAATTATTCTGCCCCAAACAAAGCACTGTCTGCTTGGAAAATGAAATTGAGATGCCATCTGGAGACTGAGATGAAAAATCCTATATATTGTTCTGGGGTCCTTGGGTTGAACTTATTCCTGAGAGGTTGTATCCCCTGCTGGGATCTGCAGGATTGGTTTCCCCTTAGTATAGCTTGAATCATCCTCAGGCTTTCTGGCTCTGCTGGTGAGATTGAGGAGACTTGATAGTGTACTCTCAAGTCCCACTCACTGATGCTACTCAAAGCAGATGTGCAAATATAAATCTCTTTTATTAAATGCTTTCATCACCAATGCAATACTTAATAGATATCTAAACTATTCTGGGAATTGAAACGCCACCAAAAATGAACAAAAGCAGCTTCCACCTTGCAGTGTTGTGTTAAGCTCAGGCAGACAAGACTGCATCTTTCACATTCAGTTCATGTTTGGAAGGAGTTACTCACTCACGTAGGAAGGCTACAGGCTTTCCTAAAATAAAATAAAATAGTTGAGGTTTTGGACTACAAAACAGTAGCTTGCAACTAAAAGTACCAGCTTATGAAGCTGCTGTGAATCTGATCATGTGAACCATGTTTGCATTTACCAATGAAAACGGACTGCTGAAATTCCATTTTAAGTATCATGGCACACGGAAGTACCCAGGATCCTCTTAGTCTAGTTTTTCTCTCCTCCACTTAACTGTCAGCTTCCTATAACAGTTCCAATAACAAGTTTAATTTTTTTTCCCCCAAGAATGGTAAAGCTTACATTTGCAACAATGAGTATGGAAATCCAGGAATACTGCTGCACCATTCTGACCTAACTGCTTGTAGTTCGTAATTTAAAAAACAAGTGTAAATACAACCTACAGCTCTCACCCTATTATATGACAAATTTTGGGCAGTGTAAGAACTATGTACATCCCAGTCCTTCCTTGCTGTCAACTGTTTGAAACTTACACAACTACCCTAAAATTTATCTTGTGTGAGCAAAGTTTACCTTCAGTAGATGTTAACAAAATGGTTAGCATTCATTCAGTTTGACAAACCAGTATCAAGTGAATACTGACGTACTAAACTGTTATACAAAAGTAACTTTGGTGGGTAGTTGTGAGCAGTTTGGTGGTGGTGTAAGGTTTGATTTACCATTTTACCACAGGGAGATATTTACACTGTACAATGCAAAGACAACAAGGAAATTGCCAATTTCTATATTAAACATCAGTGCCCAAATTTTGTAGTGTTATTACTTTCACTGTTCTGGGGTGCAATCCAGACCAGTGAGAGGTTGCCACTGCCTGCCCTGTAACCCTGGGTGCCTCACACTACTTTGCTGCTGTAACTCCCAAGCTGGGCCACTCAGAACAAGCCGATCAGCATGCAGGTCACACCTACCCTGAGTGTCTATATGGAGGTGCAGCCCTGGTTCACCAGCTCTGACCCCACCAGCCTGTTCAGAAAACTCCAGTCACACTCCGGCTTCCACCAGTCTGAGTTATTACCTCCACGGTGATTCCAATCTCAAAAACGTGTTCTGCAATGTTCAGCCCTCTCCTGGAACACTTCAGAGATTAAGGTTTGTTGCCCCTGCAGAGTCACTATTCAAGGGTTTGTTACTTTTACTGGCGTTACCAAACAATTAATTTTAAAGCATTGGATTAGTTTAGATGAAAAATTAAACTCATTTATTAACCAAAAAAAATAGGATTTTAAGTGAATTCAGGTATAAGCAGTAAAGTTAGAAATGGTTACAAACAAAAGTGAAAACACGCATTTGAAATTTAATCTAGCAAGTTTTGGTTCAAGGCTTCCTTTAAGATGGCCTTGCTCATCCACAGTCTTCCAGCCAGATGGGGACTGACCCGTTCCCTAGTCAGGGTCTCTCCCAGAGGCCTAAAGGTGCTGGTGCCATTGTCTTCTTAAGTGAAAGAGAGAACTTGGGGTTTTCTGCCCCTTTCTTTTATAGTCCAGTGAACATTTGAAATGGACTCCTCTGAAGATTAACCTGCAAAGCAGAGTTGATCCAAGCGGTGAGGAAGGTAACATGGAGCCTTGTAGTGAAGGAGGCTACATGTTCTTTGTTCGCCCACTTACATTTTCTAAAACGCAGATTGTTCTGTTTCCTGCCATTTTCTCCCTCTGCTCTTTTGAGCATCCTGTTTACTACTTATATGTAAACTGAGGTAAGCAGACTTTCCTTTGATTAGGATAGGCTTGTTTAACGACTTTTTCCTAGACAAGACTGTCCAGTTTTGAACATGTGCTAATAACATCATGGGGGGAATTCATAAATTTACATAATGTTGGTACATACATTTCACTAGGATATTATTGACGAGTGAATTTAGTTTTCAAATGATACCACACAGCATATTTTGTACAAAGATCATTACAGAGGTGTGTAGGGCAGGGGTGGCCAAACTGCGGCTTGTGGGCTGCATGCATCTCTTTTGAAGTTAAAGTGCAGCTGGTGAAGCCTTCCATTCCCCACCTACCAGACTGCGGGGGGAGCTTGGGCTTCTGCCCTGTGGTGGGGCTAGGGGCTTCTGCCAGAGACGTCCGGTGCCTGCTGAGAGTGGGAGGCACAATTCAAAGGTTTGCCCCCTCCCCCCTTACTCTCAGCAGCCCCTCCTTGCAGCTCCCAGGGAAACAGCTGGGAGCTGCAGGGAGGCGTCAGGATTTAACTCAGCAGGGAGAGACAGCAGCTCTCCCTGCAGCTCACAGCTGTTTGCCACCACCTCTCACAGCTGTTTGCCACCACCTCTCCCATCAGCTGCAGCTCCCACCTGGCTGGCTCCAGCAGCTACCATGCAGGGAGGGGGCCTGACAGTACCATGTGACTGAGTGGGGCCAGAAAACCCTGGCAAAAGTTCGGGTGGTGGGGGAGGGAAGGAGGGAGGGAATGTGTCTCCTCTGGCTTCTGCCGGGGGTGGAGGGGAGGGAGAATCCTTGGGGCTTCAGCCCAGTGAGAGGCACACCCTGGCTCTTGAACTTCTGAAGATTGTCCTGTGCGGCTTGGAGGGTCAGTAAGTTTGGCCACCTCTGGTGTAGGGTATGAATACAGGGTGCTTTCAGCCACAGTTACTAATAGTGGAAGACTTTTCAAGTCACCTGTAAAGCTGGTAAAACTTTGGATGGCAATTCAGTGAAGGTTACATGGAGTGTGGAACCATGTCAGAATTGCTCTTTTCTATTCCTGTTATTCTTGGGGGGCGGGGCGGAGGGAGAGAAGAGAGATGTTTTAGTGTAGTGTAATTATTTGGTATCTAATATATTAATGTCACTAGCTTGTCTTCCTGTGACTGTGACAGTCCTGTGTTAAATTTTCCAGTGTGCCACCACACCCAATTTATAGCTATTGGAAAAGGGTGGTTTCTAGCTGCACCCTGGTTATTGTCAAAATACTCAGCCAAGGATAGCAGTAATAAAACTGCATGTTGAATGTTTGGAGGTGGGGACATGACTAGAAAATTGGATTTCAGTGTAGAAATTGAGATGATGTATATCTAATTTTCCTAAAATTGTACCTTTTTTGATTCTATGAATAATCAAGCAATTTTTTTTGAACAAAGCTAAATGGAATAGAGGTTAAAACAAATTCCTCTTTTTCTCCCCAGTCCTTCAGGGAGTATTGAAAATCTGTTGCTAACAGTGTGCTCCTTAGTTTGTTACTGCACGGTCCTGTAGTCAGGTGCTAAATTCAAAAGTAGAATATAATTTGTTCACTAAACCCAGAGGAATTTTATAAATTTAGTAATTTTAAGATTACATCACCAACCATATGATGTAAGACCAGGTCACCCGCTCTTCATCACCAGCATGACTCGAAGACCACTACTGATCTGGAAAAACTGATTGAGGGTATGTCTACATCTACAATTTTGCAGTGCTGGTTGTTACAGCTGTATTAGTACAGCTGTATAGGGCCAGCGCTGCAGAGTGGCCACACTTACAGCAACCAGCGCTGCAGGTGGTGTTAGATGTGGCCACGCTGCAGCGCTGTTGCACACCGCGGGGAAGGAGACCTGCTTGGAGGGGGGGTCGGGGAACGCCAGAGCACACTGCGGGGAAGGAGACCTGCTTGGAAGGGGGGTCAGGGAACGCCAGAGCACACCGCGGGGCTGGATACCTGCTTGGAGGAGGGGGTCGGGGAACGCCAGAGCAAACCGCGGGGAAGGAGACCTGCTTGGAGGGGGGGTCGGTGAACGCCAGAACAAACCGCGGAGAAGGAGACCTGCTTGGAGGAGGGGTCGGGGAACGCCAGAGCACACCGCGGGGATACCTGCTTATTCCACGGAGGTCAACAAAAATGCTGGTGAGTGTCGACACCTGATGACCAGCGCTGGTGATCCAGCGCTGGATCCTCTACACCCGAGGCACGACCGGGTGTACGGCCAGCGCTGCAAACAGGGAGTTGCAGCGCTGGTAATGCCCTGCAGGTGTGTACACGTCCTAAGTTGCAGCGCTGTAACCCCGTCACCAGCGCTGCAACTTTGTAGTGTAGACAAGGCCTTAAAAATTGCACAAGCTCAGATTTCCTTGGGAAAACCAACAGCTTCTGCTGCAGGTGAATCTGTTAGTTCAGAGGCTTAGAGATGAGAGATTTGAGCAATTCTGGTGTAAAAAATGAGGGGCTAGAGAGTGTTCTTTATTTAAAATAAGTAAAGCTGTGAATTAGCAACTGTAGCTAGAGGAGTCCTCTTAAGTTTCTCATGTCAGTAGGTCCTTGATGGAATAGCTTCTCTTGCTGTTACAGTCAATAATTGATTAAAGCTATTCTGCTGTAATAGACAGACGTACAGTTGAACCTTGCTAATGTCCACTGATTGGGACATAGTGAGTGACCATAATTCTTCTCATAGTAACACAAAGGACGGATAGAGTTGCAAAACTGCTATTACCTATTTGACAAGTGCAGTCTTAAACGTTAAGTAACGTATTGCTTAACTACTTTCTGTTATATCTGAAGCATGAGAAGATGGCTGTATGTGTGGATTATCAATGTTTAATCACAAAGTTGTGTCAATGTAATTAAAATTCCTTTCCCTTGCTAGTACTACAAAAGAAGTAACGGGCAGGATGTCTTGCCTTCTTCCACTCCTAGAGTATGTGAGAACTTGGGTAAATGTACAATTGACACCAATGGCCCCTGCTTGAACTGGACACTGCATATAGAAAAAAATATTAGGACTTATATACAGGATGTGTTAAACCAGATTTTATCTTATTTTAATGACTTACTGGAAAAGCCCTTAAAACAATAATGTCTTACCCTTTATAAAAAAAATGAGTAGTGATACAACAAATAAGTAGCTGAATGGTATTTCTGAAAAAAATGTGTGCGCGCATGCACGTGTATGTGGGTGGGTGGGTGAGAGAGAGAGAGAGAAGTTAGAGACGATCATATTCATAGATCAAAAGGCTTCTTCTTGTAAACCAAAAACTCCCTTGTAGGTAACTACCACAGGAACAAAAGACTGCTATTGTAGAGATTGGTCGCTCTCTAGGACTGTGGTTTAAATATGCAGAGGCTGCTTCATTGCTTATTGTAACTTCCCCTCTGGTGTTATCTGGACCTGTGATCTGCTCGGCCTTTCCAGTCCTTGACTCTGAGAGCAGCGTTACCCTGGTCTGCTGTGAGAATCCCCATTCCTGGGCTGTCCACGCACAGCCTCTGGGATGTAAGATGCTCCCAGCTACTTGCAACCGAATGACACTAGCCAATATCTCCGGTCCCTGACACAACCCTAGGAACCTCTGTCTTGCAGTGTCCAGTTATATCCCCTGGGCGCTGCAGGCTTATATAAGTTGGTCAATTTAACAAAGAAATTGATATGTACCAGGCTTGTTATCCCAAGGGGAGTCTCTGACACACTTCAAATCAAACACACTGCTTCAGGTAGAATAAACATTTTTATTAACTATAAAGATAGATTTTAAGTGATTATAAGTCAAATTATAAATCAGATTTGGTCAAATGAAATAAAAGCAAAACACATTCTGAGCTGATCTTAATGCTCTCAATGTCCTTAAAAACTTAGATACTTCTCAGCATAGGCTGACTGGTTACTTTTCAGTCAGGCTCTCCCCTTTGATCAGGGTTTCAGTTGCTTGGTGATGGTGTCTGTAGATGTAGGTGGGAGAGAGAGAGAGCATGGCAAAATGTCTCTCCCTTTTATCATGCCCGTTCTTTCCTCTTGGCTTTGCCTCCCCCCCACCCCCTCGTGTCAGGTGAACATTACCTCATCGCAGTCCCAAACTGACCAAATGAAGGGGGGTGGCTCTCTCGAGGATCTAACAGATTCTTTTATTTCTGCTTAAGCCAGTGTCCATTGTTCCTGTGAGGCTGGGCTGGGTTTGTCCCATCCATGCCCTGACGAGGTATGAACTGCTTTCTGTTCTTGGAGAGTTTTTGCATGGGTTTGCTTTAAGCCATGAGGATTCATTTTCAACCTCATACCTATATATACATGAAATTATAACCTTACTAGAACATCACTATAACAAGTGTGCTCAGTACATTATGAGCCTTCCAAAGACACTCAACATGACAAACTTTGCATTGGATACCCCACAATCATTTTATAAAGATGAACATGGGGTGTAGGGTGTTCCCCTGAGGTACAGAGCCTCACATGTACAGTAACTCCTCACTTAATGTTGTAGTTATGTTCCTGAAAAATGCAACTTTAAGTGAAACAATGTTAAACGAATCCAATTTTCCCATAAGATTTAATATAAATGCTTGGGGTTAGGTTCCAAGGAAATTGTTTTGGGGCCATCAAAAGGCATTATATACTGTACAGTACTATACTGTGGTGGGGAGGTGCCCCTCGCTTACCCCTGGGGCTTAGAGTGGGGTGCAGGATCTGGGAGGGAGTTAAGGTGTGGGAGGTTGCTCAGGGTGTGGGAAGATGCTCAGGGCAGGGATGCGGGAGGAGGCTCAGGACTGGGGCAGGCAGGAGGTGCAGAGCACTTACCTAGGGCAGCTCCTGTTTGGTGTAGGGAGTGTACAGGTGGCTCTGCGCAGCGCGGCACTGCCCCCGTGGCCACTATTCTGGGAATTGCGATTCTGGGAGCTGCCTCCTCCCCCCCCCCCCCCGGCAGGCAGGGCCACCCAGAACGCAGGGGCTTTAGAGGCTTCAGGGCCCTGGGCTAAGGGGGCCCCAGGGCCCTGGCCTGCAACTCTAAAGCCCCTTTTGGAATGCGGCCCTGTGAGCACGGGCCGGAGGACTCAGGAGAAGCAGGGGCAGCTGCGCAGCCAGTGGCTGGAGAGAAGTGCGGTTGCCCCTGCTCCTCCTGAGTCCTCCAGGAGTGTGCTCTTACCTTGAGTTAATGTGGTGTAAACACATAGTGAGCTAGTTCTAGCTCACTGAAGTTGAGAGCACACCACTTTTTCCCTCACAAAGGCCTGCACTGAAGTTCAAAGGCAAAAATTGGATGGGAATGAGATAGCGGCAGCAGTAGCAGCTTGTCTTCCCACCTTCTCCTTGGCTTAAATGCACACAAGAAGGGGTGGGGTTTAAACCTGTTGAGAATAACACTTGTTTCTAAAGCCTCTCAGGCCTTGGCTACACTCACACTTTACAGCGCTGCAACTGGGGTGTGAAAAAACACCCCCCTGGGCCCTGCAAGATACAGCGCTGTAAAGCGTCAGTGTAATCAGGGCAGCAGCGCTGGGAGCGCGGCTCCCAGCGCTGCACGCTACACCCGTAAGGGATGTGGTTTACATGCAGCGCTGGGAGAGCTCTCTCCCAGCGCTGCTGCTCTGACTACATTCACACTTCAAAGCGCTGCCGCGGCAGCGCTCCCACAGCGCTGCCGGGGCAGCGCTTTGAAATTCCAGATGTAGCCATACCCTCAGTATTGGTACCCAGAGCAAGTGGGCGAGAGGGACAATACTTCACATCTATTCAAGTGATAAATAACTACGCCCTTGAAATTACCTAACAAGATTAGAGGTACAAAACTCGCAACACAGAATCATTTTTTATGCAATCCAGTACCTATCTGCAAGAAACATATTACTGTTCGGAGGAGTTGGGAGGGCCTGGCAAGGTAACACCTCTTCCACAGGATTGTCCAGGCTGTAATATCAGCTACAAAATTAAACGCGAACACTTAAAACTAAACTTTTAGTTAGTGCTCCTAAGAGTTCAATATGTTAAAGTTAAAAGCACTCTGTGTGAATCCCAAATGTATTACTTCATTAAAATATCATGATTTTAAGCCAATCTCACGATGTTTTCATGTTCGAGGTTGGTGATACTGAAGACAAAAAGGCTAATGGTCCCTTTTGGCCTTAAACTCTACAAAATCAGCCAAAGTTATTGAGCTTAGTGTAGGGGTAATGGTGAAATTATCTGGCCTCTCTTACACAGAAGATCATACAGATGATCCAGTCGTCGCTTCTGACTATAGAATCTATGAACGCGAACTACTATGTAAGTGACAAATAGTGAATGAGTGACATCTTGACTACTATATACAAAGTGAATAGTAAGCAATTCATTTGAACACTTAGCACATCTCATAGTTGCCAAATTGTACTGAAATGTCTCAGAACACAATATTTTATGTCATCTTTAATGCTATGCAGTTAAATCAATCCAGACTTCAACATGTCAGTTGTAACTGTCTCTACCTTTTGTAACTATAATGAACCTTCGCTTAGCTATGTTTTTAAAAGGCGGGTGAAAATCAGCCAACTTACTTAGATAATGCATGGCTCCCCTGGAAGTTACTTAAATGAAACGTTGAATAAATCAAAAGGCTTGTGCTGCTCAACTGAAACTTTCCCCAGAAGAGCTCCAACCCAAACTTACAGTGACCCCCATGCTTCACAAATGCAATATGTTTTTCAAGGGTGAAGTGCCTAGAAAGATCTGATCTGTCACCTAGCAAACATATTCTTAAACTTAGTAATAAACCACCATTCGCCTAAAGTTAATCTTTATGCAGCATTGGTATGAAATGAAACCGGAAGCTTTTGCTATCCAACTGGTCACTGAAACTTTCAAAGCATAAAAAAAATCTGAAGATGATAGTACGATTAATTTAAATGTTAACACTTAAATAAATGTGGTTAAAAAGGAAATGGATGCCTCAATAGAACATTCAAACGTCCATGACAGCTCTTCCTGCCATCTCTGTATTATATTTTTTTAATACAAATGTCCCATCAGTTGTCCATCTGTGTAAACTATACTGGTGCAAGAATGTGTTTAATTGTTTGAAATATATTTAATCTTTATGCAGCGCAGAGTCAGAAAATAGTAAAACTATACCTGAACTAATGTGAAAGTACTTTGATTTTACAGATAACAAATCTAAAAATGAAGGTCTGGGTTGTCTCTTACCTCATCAGATAACATTTTAAAAATATCTTTGAAATATGGATGGGAAACACTCAACTATTGCTATTTACAGAACTAGAATGTTACCCATTACACATATTGAATCTATTTCCACATGTTAAGTATCCTCACACCTTTTTGTTAACTGTCTGAAATAGGCCATCTTGATTACCACTACAAAAGTTTTTTTTTCTCTTGCAGATAATAGCTCATCTTAATTAATTAGCCTCTTAGAGTTGGTATGGCAACTTCCACCTTTTCATGTTCTCTGTATGTATATATCTCTATATATTATAATCTATGTTTTCTTACTATATGTTCCATTCTATGCATCTGAGGAAGTGGGCTGTAGCCCACGAAAGCTTATGCTAAAAAAAAATTGTTAGTCTAATTATTCTCTAAGGGGCCACAAGTAACTCCTTCTTTTTGCGGATGTGGACTAACATGGCTGCTGCTCTGAAATAGGGTCAACAGAGACCCTTGCACTATGTCAACGTCAGTAGGTTGACCATAGCTGTACCGGGCCTCAGTGCATGGTAAGTCAGGGAATGAGTGTACTACAAACTAAGTTGCTGTATGGCCCCTACTAACATGCACAAAAAGTTCTGTAGTGCACTTGGACATAATGCTTATTCAAACGCTCTGCTCATAGCAGTAGATGAAAGTGTACTATGGAACTTTCACTTGCAACCAGTTAGTGTTCAGCAAGCTAATGCACTGTAGATATACCTCAGCTTGTTGTGCATTAACTCTCTGTTTAGGCAGGCCTTAATTTAATGTAATCCGATGTGCAATAAATATGTGTATAAAGCACAAACCGAGGGCGAGGGGAAATTAGAAAATCAAAATGAAGAATCTGGAAGATTCGACATAGTTGTGTCATAAGGTGAAGCAGTTGAAGACAAAGTGCAAGTGGCACACAACAATATAAGGATGTTGAAGAGGAATGAACTGAAATCTGTCAAGAGCATAAATAGACAAGTTACTTTCTGGAGGAACTTCTGTGCATGGACACAACAAAGGACAGGTACAGCCATCCTTCTTTCCTTTCAGTGTCATAAATGAAAATCTGCAAACAATAAGTTAGTGATAAAATAATTAAAAGAAATCGCAGAAAATGAAATGCTGTAAAATATCCGGCCATCACACCAATCCTGTTGAAAGCATTTGAAAAGTAGGTCAGTGTCGGCAAAGATATGCTGATAACGAACATGCTGTGCATGCAAGGGGAAACTAACACTAAAACAGTGTCAAACTTCTCTTCACTTAACAATATGAGATGGGGCTTATGTACTTCTGTAACAAGACATGATTGCACAAGTGTATTCCAAAGGCCATACAATGTGCATCTGAGCATAGGATGTGGCAATAATACAGTTCATGCGTCATATCTCAAATATGGAGCGATTTGTGTGTAGTGCTACACTGATGAAAATGTACCAATATAGATCATTAAGTGTTTCTTCATCTTGTCAGAGACAACTAAGGTGGTGTTTAGACTAGGAAAAGGTCGTGAATGTAAGTATGTTCACTAAAATATACACCTCTACCCCGCTGTAATGCGACCTGATATAACATGGGTTCATGTATAGCTGTGGTGGCAGCGGGGCTCCGGCGGTGCTTTAAAGGGTCTGGGGCTCCAGCTGCTGCAGGGAGGCCCGGGCCCTTTAAATCACTGCCAGAGCCCTGCCACTGCTACCCCGGGGCTGCGGCAGTGAGGCTTGCCACCGATTTAAAGGGCCTGAGGCTCTCCACAGCGGCTGGAGCCCGGAGCTCTTTAAATCACTGCTGGAGCCCTGCTGCCCCTACCCAGATATAACGGGGTTTCAGCTATAACGTAGTAGGCCTTTTTGGCTCCCTACAACCATGTTATAGCGGGGTAGAGGTGTATTAGTAAACACATTAAACAGAAGTGTACATAGGATCAATAGATGTACAACTCTTATAGCTGGTTATGATCTGCCTTCAGATTCCCCAGTAAGATTGACCATGACCAGCTGATGTTTCAAAATGCCTAACATTTCATTTCTAGTAACTCATCACACTTAACTTGTCACACAGTAGATAGACTCATAGACTCTAGGACTGGAAGGGACCTCGAGAGGTCATCGAGTCCAGTCCCCTGCCCTCATGGCAGGACCAAATACTGTCTAGACCATCCCTAATGGCAGGGTATTACAGTATTGGCCAGTCTCTCTGTATGAAAAGGACTGAGAAACTTGTTTCTAATGTTTAATCAACAAAAGGCCTTTTCATTTCTGTCATTAGGGAAACAGGCAGCGGGGCCGGTGAAATATGTGGGGGGGGGGCGGGGGGAAGTTTGTAAATGGTCTGAGGCCAACTCTACAATACAAGTGTTTTGCTGATACAGTTGTATTGGCCGAGCCCCTTAATAGTTGATGCAGCATGTATAGTAACACCACCACCCTGAACAATGTTATAAAGTTTTTTCAGCATAGCTAATATAGAACTGGCCTAAGGACTTCTGTCTCAGAGTTGTAAAGGTATTTAGGTGTTGCTGAACTCAGGATGGCAACATGTAAGTCTCTTTTTCAAAAGGGATTCAAGCCCTTAGGAAGCTAAATCCAATGAGATTTAGGCTCCTAAATTCCTGAATCCTTCTTTTTTGAAAATGAAACTCTCCATATCTGACCTCTGTCCTCATCCTCAAAGGAAACCTGTACAACACCTTCAAGAGACAAGCCTGGGAACTGACATTCGTAACTCGGCTAGACATTTAAATGTCATGGACTTAATAGAGACACTAGTTTTATGGCTTATTACAACAGTTTGTAACATACCCTACTGCCTATTACCCTCAATTGCTCGCTTAATTTTAAATGGTCTCTTACAGCATGTGCAAATCCCTGGGTACATCTACACTACAGGATTATTCTGATTTTACATAAACCGGTTTTATAAAACAGATTGTATAAAGTCGAGTGCACGCAGCCACACTAAGCACATTAATTCGGTGGTGTGCGTCCGTGGTCCGAGGCTAGCGTCGATTTCCGGAGCGTTGCACTGTGGGTAGCTATTCCGTAGCTATCTCATAGTTCCCGCAGTCTCCCCTGCCCCTTAGAATTCTGGGTTGAGAGGCCAGTGGCTGATGGGGCAAAAATCATTGTTGTGGGTGGTTCTGGGTAAATTTAGTCAGTCATTCCTTCCTCCGGGAAAGCAACGGCAGACAATCATTTCGCGCTCTTTTTCCCTGGATTGCGCTGGTAAAGGCCATAGCGCGGCAACCATGGAGCCTGTTCAGCCTTTTTATTTTATTTTATTTTATTTTTATTTATTTATTTTTTTTTTTTTACAGTCACCGTATGTGTACTGGATGCCGCTGACAGAGGCGATACTCCAGCGCTACACAGCAGCATTCATTTGCTTTTGCATGATAGCAGAGACGGTTATCAGTCGTTCTGTACCGTCTGCTGCCAGTGTAAATTGGCAATGAGATGACACTTATCTGTTGTTCTGTACTGTCTGCTGCTATCATGGGTGCCCCTGGCTGAGGTCGGCCGGGGGCGCAAAGGCAAAAATGGGAATGACTCCCCGAGTCAATTCCTCTTTTATGGTTTCTAAAAATAGTCAGTCCTGCCTAGAATATGGGGCAAGTGTGCTGGAGAACCAGTGTATCAGAGAGCACAGCTGCTCCGTGCCAGATCCCACAGAAAGGATGAGCTGCATGCCATTCACGGGGGGTGCCCCTGCAACAACCCCACCTGTTGCTTTGCTCCTCCTCCAACCTTCCTGGGCTACCGTGGCAGTGTCCCCCCAATTTGTGTCATGAAGTTATAAAGAATGCAGGAATAAGAAGTGACTTGTTAGTGAGATAAAATGAGGGGGAGGCAGCCTCCTGCCGCTATGACAGTCCAGGCAGGACATTAAGCGGTGCGGGAGAGAGGAGCCCAGCATGCCGCTGCTATGACGGTCCAGGCAGTACAGAATCTTTTCTTTACACAGGAAAGGGAGGGGGCTGATGGAGCTCAGCCCCCAGTTGCTATGATGAGGACGGTTACCAGCCATTCTGTACCATCTACTGGGAGTGACCGAGAATCATTCCTATTTTCACTCAGGTGCCCCCAGCCAGCCTCACCTGAAGCCAGCCACGAGCACTCGCGGGTTGATAACAAGGACGGCTACCAGTCCTACTGCACCATCTGCCACCGGGCAGGGGAGAGGAGTGGATACTGCTCTTCACTGCTGCAGCATCACGTCTACCAGCAGCATTCAGTAGACATAGGGTGACACTGAAAGAAGTCAAGAAACGATTTCTTTCCCTTTTCTTTCACGGGGGGGGGAGGGAGGAAGGGAGTAAATTGTCGAACTATACCCTGAACCACGCCGGACAATGTGTTTGAACCTACAGGCATTGGGAGCTCAGCCAAGAATGCAAATACTTTCGGAGACTGCTGTGGACTGTAGGATAGCTGGAGTGCTCAGTACCCCCTCCCTCCCTCCCTCCATGAGCGTCCATTTGAGTTTCTGGCTTCCCGTTACGCTTGTCATGCAGCACTGTGTAGCCTGTAGATTTTTTTTTCAAACGCTTTGGCATTTCATCTTCTGTAACTGAGCTTTGATAGAACAGATTTGTTTCCCCATACAGTGATCAGATCCAGTATCTCCCGTACGGTCCATGCTGGAGCTCTTTTTGAATTTGGGACTGCATTGCCACCCATACTGATCAGAGCTCCACGCTGGGCAAACAGGAAATGAAAATCAAAATTTCGCGGGGCTTTTCCAGTTTACCTGGCCACTGCATCCGAGTTGAGATTGCTGTCCAGAGCGGTCACAGTGGTGCACTGTGGGATGCTGCCCGGAGGCCAATACCGTCGATTTGCAGCCACACTAACCCTAATCCGATATGGTAATACCGATTTTAGCGCTACTCCTCTCGTCGGGGAGGAGTACAGAAACCGATTTAAAGAGCCCTTTATATCGATATAAAGAGCCTCGTAGTGTGGACAGGTACAGCGTTAAATCGGTTTAATGCTGCTAAAATTGGTTTAAACGCGTAGTGTAGACCAAGCCCCTTATACATAACCATGTGTCCCAACTTGTATTTAGCTCAGACACTCTGGTTACCTGGCCCAGACCTGAAGAACTCTGTGAAGGTCGAAAGCTTGTCCCTTCCATCAACAAAAAGTTAGTCCAAAAAAAGATATTACCTCACATATCTTGCTCCTAAACCAGTTAAGTCATAGTTTTGCTCGGCATTGCAATACCTAAATACCTTTAAAAACCTCAGCCTCTGTTTCAATGAACAAATTGCCTTAAATTTGTCTTGGAGTATTCTTGGAGCATGCCCTGCATTTGCTATAACTGCTTTTCAAGCTAGCGTTCAAAAGGAATGACAGAGAGAGGTGGTAACTATAGAACTCAAATGCTACTTTATAGCCACAGTGCTGTTCCCTTGTAGATCATAACTAGAATAAAGATGAAACTACTAACTCGCTTGTGGTAAAACTACTGCAGTCCGTCTCAGTTGCTCAGAAATGTCATACTTCCCTCATGTTAGTATTGGCTAGGAAGTCACCAGCCCTGACTAGGTGGAAGAAAAAGGGATTTAAATGTTTTTTATTGAGTAATCTTAAAACTCTGACATACTTACATAGTAAAAAAAAAAAAAATTAAAAAAAAAAAAACCTTCACCTTAATAAAAAAGTCACAGTGTACACTTGAAATCTTCCTCCTACTGCAGTAGATAGTAAATGTAAATCAAATGGCTTACACTATAGTTGGCTCACTTCTAATTTACCACTTATAGATGCTAACCACCATGGCAAACCATATGTATATTGGTATCGTAAGCTACAATGTTACCCAACTATCTTCCCAAGGATGGAGAATATAATTTTGTAAGACTCCCCAGCTACCTTCCTAGCTTCTTCATGGTCCAGAGGTAGCCATAAACTATTAAATGATAATGGATAATTTAGCACAAAACATCTTTTCAAAAATATCCAGGCAAGACTCAGGAGCGCTCTGCAAAGCCTCAAATTAGAGACGAAGACTCGGGAGAAAAATAATTTGTTTCTGCTCCCTGCAAGTTTTTCGGTGCGGGCTCTTCTAGAGTTTGCCAGAAATAAGGCCTTGAAAGTCCTGTTTGGTGTGTTTTCTTCAGAGTTTGATAGTATGGTGGGCCATGTTAAGACTGAATACTAATTTCATAGGTCCATTGCCTCTTATTTGGCCAAAAATGAATAATAAAATGCCCAGAGGAAATTGCATATATATTGAAGTATCTCAATTTGTGTTTGGGATACAGAAGAGGGAAACAGGCATCATATACCTGACAACAGGGTGTTTTTTCAGATGTATTACAGCAATTTGCGATGCTCTTGAGTGTCTCAGCAAAAGAAGAGGGGCAGAACTTAGCCTTTGGGTTAGAATTTTAATTAATGTTTAGCTGTTTTTTCCCAGTATTCTGTGTGATAGAAATTGACAAGGTGCTTGTGCACAAGGTATGTTAAAGTATTATTCCCCTCCTCCCCCCTGCCATAGTACAGGCATCTGCAGTAGTTCATAGAAGGGAAAATGTAGTCTGCCTCAGTGTGGTGTTGCTCAGTTTTACTGCTGCGTCTGCATGTGGGTGGAAGCAGATTTTGTTTCCTGTTCAGTTAACATTGCACTGAACTTAAACTCAGTAGCAGCATTTAGAAATAAACTCGGACGGGCTCCCACTGGCACACCATGAGATACTGAGGCCAAGCTTGTGGGTTATGAGATTCTGTTCATTATTGTTGGATGAGTTTCTTTGGAATCTGATATTTACTGCAAGTCTAAGTGAATGAAAATAACTCGCTTTCGCATCTTCAGAAAAGAAGATAAAGCATTGACTTCCTTTCTCATCCAAACAAGCCAAGCTATCAGATGATTGTCCATTGGCTTTTATGTTTTGTATATGATGGTCATTTCTCTGGCTGTCATTGCTTAAGAAGTATCTAGTTTCTTAAGATCCACAAACTATTACTTTTCCTTTCTAGTTTTCTAGCCCTCAAACCCAGGAATGTATCATGGACCAAGGTAAGCTAACCTTTGGAATACTAAGAAGATAGAGTTGCTGAAAAAAGCAAACAAGTTTGTTTAATGGTAATGAGATCTAGGTTACTGAGCAGCACTCAACCTCAACTTGCACTGTTTAACAAGGATTCTGCACAGGAGGTATTGGGAATAGCCCTTTCTACATGCATGATAACTTGCCAGAAACCAAATTGGCCATTACAAAAGTTGGAATTAGAACTCAAGTGGAATCCAATTCAAATCACTGGCATAGCTCAAGACCTTCTGTGTACCTATTTCACCCCTACTTTAGATATGGCAAAAAAAGTAGTGCCTTCAAACCATTGTAGTTTAGATGTGGGCGGTCAGCCTATCTGCTCTGTAAATTTTCATAGAATCATAGAAGTGTGTAGGACTGGAAGGGACCTCAGTAGGTCATCTAGTCCAGTGCCTTGCACTCAGGGCAGGATTACCTAATAACTAGACCATTCCTGACAGGTGTTTGTCTAACCTGTTCTTAAAAACCTCCAATGACAGAGATTCCACAATCTCCCTAGGCAATTTATTACAGTGCTTAACCACCCTGACAGGAAGTTTTTCCTAATGTCCAACCTAAACTAGCTGTGCTGCAATTTAAGCCAATTGCTGCTTCTCCTATCCTCACAGGTTAAGGAGAATAATTTTTTCACCCTCCTCCTTATAATAACCTTTTATGTACTTGAAAACTGTTATCATGTCCCCACTCAGACTAAACTAACCCAGTTTTTTTCAATCTTTCCTCATAGGTCATGTTTTCTAGACCTTTTGATCACTTTTGTTGCTCTCCTCTGGACTTTCTCCAATTTGTCCACAAATTATTGTGTCCAAATGTTTCGTTTAATTGTATTAAATGAGACGCAAAAGGTGCTGCTTGCTAGTACTGCTGCTAATAAAATCTAGTGTAACATGGTTATTCATGGTTATGTTCGTAAGACCGGGCCATCAGTTCGTGGTGGCACACACTAGTGTTTCTCAAGCTGGTGGTCCTCACACTGCTTGCTCATGGTTTAGAGATGCTGGGTTAAATGGTGCAATTTTTGTTGCAGTTGTTGAATTGCATTAAACAATAAAGATTAGCAGCACTTCCAGCTGTCAGTTTAATAGAAGCAACGGCCTTGCTTGTCCCAGAAATATTATTGTAAGAGTTGGAGGGTAACTGGCATCTTTTATTTTAAGATGCAGCCTATATAAGGGGGGAGAAGTGTAGAAAGGAAGGATTTTAGAAATAATCAAAGTCTTGTCTTAGTAGAAGAGAGATGAGGGTAGAAGATCATGACTAGATAAACCATAAATATCATTGGCTTTCACAGGAATTGTGACTGTGACAAACACATACAGCCTCGTAAAATTATTTAAATAATGAGAACTCACTACACTACCTTATTGAACATTAGATGTATCAGAGGAGCAGTCTTTTTTTGTGCACATTAAAGTGTGTGGATTAGTTCATTTGTTATGGTGCACATTTTAATGACTGGTAGCTGAGTATTGGGATAGTTACTCAGGAACTGGAAAATAGTTATGCTTGTCTAGCAACTTGTGAAGTTAATTTGAAGTGCCTTGCAGCTAAGTGTTTCACGTAGCTGGCTGAGTCAGTTGTTGGCAGTAAGGTGACTATAATTTGATAGTTTGCAATGACTGCCAACTTTAGTGGCATGTGCTGTGTATTAGTACAATATATGCAAGGAATAATTACTTATGTATCTGAAAAAGGAATGGGAAAACCATTTTAATTAAAGCATTATGAAGCTTTTGTGTGAAAGTGAGGTATTAACACAGAAGTCAAACATACCCTTCTCAAGTTGAGGCAGTACACTGACCTGTATAATTGAGGCAAAGTAAAGTCACATGGAGAATTTTAAAGATAGAATGGATTTGTATACAAAAAATAACAGGCTGGTAGGCATCTCTCTATTTCCAAAGAAATGAATAATTTTGATAAGCGCAGCAGAAATTGGAAGAAGTCCAAGTGGCTTTCTGTGACCTCTTTGAAAGGCGGTAAAGAATAAAGTTAAACTGCCCATGTGTTTTTTGTGGGATGAGTAGTAGTAAAAATTACTAATGTATGGAAAGATGGAGCATGTTTATCTTTCCATAATGGGTGCAAATGGCTTTCCTGCTTTTTTCCTTCTTGAAACACTTTCATGTTGTTACTGCCAAGTATGAAGTAGAACTAAATGGAATGTTGCAACAGTATATATTCATGAAAGGGTGAATCTCTTCAGTTCTAAGTTAATGAACAAAACACATATGCCTTTTTGTTGCTCTTGGCCTATTTGGTGGTGATAGAACTCATGTAGCTTATTTACAAGGGCACTAAAGAGGGTGGCCCAAAGGACAAACAGCATGGCAACACATAATGTCTGAATGCAAAATGTGCTTCTGAAGGCCAAACAAATGGCTGTGGAAAGGCTTCAGGATAACAGATAAACTTCTTGATTTAAGGGCTCGTAAATTCTGAAATGTGTGTGTTGGCTTTGAAATTTTGGGAAAGCTCATTACTTTAAGGTAATGTGTTTAAATACAAGTAGTGATCTTTTCATTTCATTGGCTTGAGACTCTGAACTTAAATCTTGAAGGTGCATTTTGTCTGCTCTGTCAAATTTATTTTTTTTCTTTGGATCTGTCAATATGACTTTTTGGTGTGCGGTCTGCATTGCATGCTGAGAATGATGCAGGAGCAAGTTGTCCTGAGCAAATGGTGACTGCAGTAGAGCTACAGGAAGCCCTCTCCCTTCCCCTGACTGAATCCTAAGGTGGTAGCATGAGCTGAAAATAGTTCTGTAGTGTTACTATACCATTTAGTGGAAGTTTTCCTGATGGTGGGAAGGCAGAAGGGACAGCAGGAATGGCAAGAATTAGGGAAGGAGAGCATATGGATAGGAGGAGGAGGAGGAGGTGGTGGTGGTGGTGGTGGTGGTGGTGGTGGTAGTAGTAGTAGTAATAAAATAACTTTTTAAGAGCATAGTTACCCCTCCACTTTAAAGGTCTCACCCTCTGCAATACAACCTTTTTTTTTTTTTCTTAAGCACAGACTTGTCCTGAAAATTCTTAAGCTTTGTTTAAAAGAGCATAGGATCTTGGGTAGGCAAGCTTTTCTGAAGCTGAACCAGCAACATCTGTGCTAACTTATTGTTATTGACATAACACATAATAAAAACAAAAAGCTTTTGGAAGGATTTAGCCATGGTAAACCTTCATTTTCAAGTATGAAGACACTCCAAACTTAAAATGGTGTTAATAAAAGTTTAGCGTCCTTGTGTATAATGGACATGGGATGACATAAGATCCCCCACTCCCCTTGGACCATTAAAATAACAGATATGAAGATTTTTTTAGTGAGTCCAGGGCCCATGAAATAGAATATTGACAGTAGTGTAGAATGATGTGTGTAGTCCACAGAAAAAAGCACTGTAGAGGCACCAGAACTGTGATTCTCTTTCCCTCTCTCACACCGACTTATTGGTGGGGCTTTTGTCCTGTATCTGAGTCCATCTGTATAACCTAGAACAGTGGGTCTCAGACTTTTTTTTTATTGGCTACCCCTTTCACACAGCAAGCCTCGGAGTGCGGACACCCCCCCCTCAAGAAACACATTTTTTAATATATTTAACACCATTATAAATGCTGAAAGCAAATGGAGTTTGCGGTGGAGGTTGACAGCTCGCGAACTCCCCCCCCCCATGTAATTACCTCATGACCCCCTGAGGGGTCCTGACCCCCAGTTTGAGAGCCCCTGACCTAGAAGCTAATTTAGTATTTCTGCTCACTTTGGTCATATGGCAATTGGGGCTTACAGTGGGGGGTAGGGTGCCAGTTACAGCAGTGGACATTCTAGTATGAGTTTTAACTTGTTGGTAAATGGCCCCAAATTATAGTAGTGCCATGGGAAGTAATAAGAGGAGAACTAAGACGATGGATAAGTTTTGAATAGTTTACTAAGAAGCTTTAAGGTGGCAGTATTTGGTAACTGCTGACCTGAGCCAAAACATTAAAATACTCATCTAGACTCAGAATGAAGTGCAGTATTCCCATGAATATTTTTCTTCCTGCACCATTATTTTCTGCTAAGTTAGAGAATGGCTAGCTTTAAATTATGCAGAAATAGCTTTTGAGAAGGTTCTGTCTGACCGCAAACCATAAGTAAATATATACCCTAATAATTTTCTTTTTTTTTTTTTTGTAATTTAAGTAAGTGTTTGGAATCCCAGATCCGTGACTTGTACTGATAATTACTATCCTATTATAAAGTTGCTTCTGTTCTCATTTTAAACTCGCCTGCTGCTGCATCTTTTGCTCTCTGGTTTGGTATTTGGTTCAACCTTGGAACAGGTTGTTCGATGAAACATTTATAACTTGATAGCCAGAAATGCAGTATTTTAAGATACAAACCTATTCCTGAACTGTTTGTGGTACAGAAACTGCATAGTAGTGCCAGTGTGAGAGAATCCAAGTGAAATGAGCTAGTGATGAAGGAGAAGTTAGCTTCTCACAGCTTGCACTTAACATAAGTTATGAACACTGCTGAAAACCATTCATATTTTTACTCTACGAAATATCTGGGTATAACTAGATAAGAATGGAAACAAAATAAAAGGAATAAGAATTCAATGTCAGAGACAGTACTGGCTGCTTGGAGAACATAACTGTAGTCTTATCTAGACTAGTAGATGAACCGCTTCCTGACAGCTGTTGCCAAGAACAGGTACCCTTGTGTATTGAAAATGGTTTAGTGTCAGTAGGACAACACCAGATTTCAAATACATTCTGTGCAATAGCACTGAAAGGATTTTGTCCTGTCTCAAATGTTCAACTGCTCGCATAAATACCAGAGCCAGGGGACCCATGACTGACAACTGTCAGCCACAGACCAGTTTCCCACAACAGTGTGGTTTAAGGAGAGCAGGCTTCTTAGCACACTGTTAATTATGTAAAATTGAGTAGTCTAAGACCCTCTTGCTAAATTTGCTGGTTTGAAAAGCAGCAAAGCATGCTACATAAACAGTAAGGTTTCAAAAAGATTGAGTTATAGAACTAGCCTTCTAATTGCACTCCTTCACATCACGTGATTATCTGTACTTCTTTCCAATAATCAATGGTTTGTAATATCTGATATAACATAATTCCCTTACGTAGGCAGTTCTCAGACCGTGGGTCGGGACTCCAAAGTGGGTCGCAACACCCTTTGAATGGGGTCGCCAGGGCTGGCTTAATCTTGCTAAGGCTCGAGGCTGAAGCCTGAGCCCCTACGCCTAGGGCTAGGGCCAAAGCCAAAGCCTGAGGGCTTAAGCCCTGGGTGTCGGGGCTCAGGTTGCAGGCCCCCTGCCTGGGGTGAAACACTTGAGCTTCAGCTTTGGCCCTGTCGTGGTATAATTCCCCAATCTGAACCTTAGAGTCCAAAAGTTGAGGTACCAGCATGAATTCCTCTAAACTCAATTACCAGCTTAGATCTGATAAGCTGCCACCACCCAAAAATATAGTGTTTTGGGGCACTCTGGTCCCCCCCAAAAACCTTCCCTGGGGACCCCAAGACTCAAATTCCTTGAGTCCCACAACAAAGGGAAATAAACCATTTCCCCTCCCCCTCCTTTCTTCCTCCCAGATCTTTCCCGCCCTGGGTACACTAGGAGATCACCGTGATTCAAACTCCTTGAATCACAACACAGAGAAATCAGGTTTTTTCTCCCCCTCCCAATCTTTCCCTCCCTGGGCTATCCTGGAGAGATAGACAGATTCAAGCTCTGTGAATCTAAAACAGAGGAAATTCACCTTTCCTCCCCCACTCCTCTTTCCCTTCTCTCACCAATTCCCTGGTGAGTACAGACTCAGTTCCCTTGAGCCTTAACAAGGGAAAAAATTAATCAGGTCTTTTAAAAAGAAAAGCTTTTAATAAAAGAAAGAAAGAAAGTAAGAAATCTCTGTAAAATCAAGATGGAATATTACAGGGTCTTTCAGCTTATAAACACTAGAAAGAAGTCTCCCCCCAGCACAAATACCAGTCAAAATCTGTCCAGCAAAATACACATTTGCAAATACAGAAAACAATCAAAAGACTATAACCGCCTTTTCTACTTAATACTCACTATTCTGAATATATAAAGAGAGATTGGCAAGAAACCTAGTTGCACGTCTGGTCCCTTTCAGGACCCAGAGAGAACAAAGCCAAACGCAAACAAACAAAGGCTTCCCTCCACCGAGATTTGAAAGTATCTTGTCTCCTGATTGGTCCTCTGGTCAGGTGTTTCAGGTTCACTGTTTGTTAACCCTTTACATGTAAAAGAGACATGCCCCCTTTCCCGGAGCGGTGGGGCTCGGGCTTTGGCCCTTCCACCTGGGGCAGTGGGGCTCAGGTGAGTTCAGGCTTCGGTCCCTCCTCTAGGGGACGTGAAGTAATTTTTTTTTGTCAGAAGGGGGTCGCAGTGCAATGAAGTTTGAGAATCCCTGCCTTATGTTGATATTAAGCTTTTCTTTTGTTTGGGTTCAGTGAGGGCAGTATATTTTAATGGATAAAGTACATGTGTTCACTTGGGTTGCATATGCCATGAGAACAAGTTTCCTACATGCTGGGTCTCGCTCTTTGTGAAGGGAGTAAACAGTTGGTGGTGTAGTTTATTCAAATATTGGAATAATAAAGGAATGTGTGTAAACACAAGACCAAACATTACTGGACATAAGGCTGTTTTTCTTCTTTGCTGCCCTACACAATGTCAAATAATTTATGCGAGGAGAAGGGAACTATAGATGCCAAATTATTTGACTTCTTAGTGGACTGGAATTTAGGGCTGTCAAATCTTAAAAGGTATTTTTCACATCCTTGTCTTAGACACAAGCAATTCAAATGAAAGCCCATGACAGATTAGCCCCAGGACTACTTTCTTTGCTATTGGAGGGTAATTACACATTCTTGGAGGTTATATTTGAAGCCTGATTGATGTTGCCAAAGTGAGAGATTATCCATACAAAGATTTCTGTTTAAACAAACAAACCCCTCCACACCCCCACCCCAAACAGTGGGTTTTATCACTTGAAGCATCCAGTTTCCTCAAATCCACAAATATCTGACTTGGCATTATGTCCTGTGGTACAACTCTCATGTCTTGCTTTTAGTGTTAGGGGAAACTAACTCTAGAAGGTCATTCAGTACATGACATGAGGGGGTTTAAGTCTGATCTAACTCATGAATATTATAAATGCGAGGCTTTTAGGCACCGTTTGAATACAACAAAGTATTAAAAACCACATATTAGCTTACAGTATGACTTCATAACTAAAGGAGTGTGGGTGTGGGGGAAGGTGAAAGGAGTGATAAAATCTTAAACACTGAAATACATCAGTTTGAAAGTAAAACTTGTTTCTAAGTATGTAAATGTACCTTCTCTTCCTGGGGAAGGTAGGGAGGTACACAAAAGTTGGTTGTAAAACAAAACATCTCAAGTGCTGCATTTTGGTTTGATTCCGTGCCCTTTCTACTGCATCTAGAGGGGTGGTCTCCAAACTTTTTACCCACAAGATCACTTTTTGAATTTAAGATCAACCCAGGATCTACCCTGTCCCTCACCAGAGGCCCCACTCCATTTGTCCCTCCCTTCGTAACTTGCTGTCCCCCCACCCTCACTCACTGGGCTGGAGCAGGAGGTTGGAGTGCAGGAGAGGGTGCAGGCGCTGGGCTGGGGCTGAGGGGTATGGAATGTGGGAGAGGGCTCTGGGCTGAACTTGGGGCAGGGGGTTGGGATGCAGGCATGAGGGGTGAAAGCTCTGGGAGGGAATTTGGGTGCAAAGGTCATATTGTTACACTGCATCTAATCTCATAGAATCCACTGGACATTTCATGAGTTTTTTACTTTTTATTAGTGTCATTTGTGGTTTATAGATCCAAAATCCTTCAGGGATTGTCACAAATCAGTGTAACATTCTCAACTGGGGTGTGCATTGGCTGAGCCTGGGGCAGGGGGTTGGGGTGCAGGAGCAGGTGAGAGGTACGGGCTGTGAGAGTGAGTTTGGTGCAGGAGGGAGGTCCGGGCTGGGGCAGGGGGTTGAGGTGCAAGAGGGGATGCAAGGTGCATCCTCCAGCTGGGAGGCACTTACCACAGGCGGCTCCTGGTTGGTGGCGCAGCGAGGCTCAGACAAGCTGCCTGCCTGCGGCTGGCCACACACTGTTTCTGGAAGCGGCTGGCTGCTGGCAAGTCTCTGCGCACCCATAGGGGGTGGGGGTGGAGGCATCGCACAGACCATGGAGCCACCCCGTCACCCTCTATGGTCGCACAGAGGTGTACCAGCAGCCAGTCGCTTCCGGGAGTGGTGTGTGGCCAAGGCAGGCAGGCAGCCTGCCTGAGCCCCACTGCGTTACCGGCCACGGAGATCGTGATGAACTGGCAGAGACCGCAGGATCGACCAGTCGATCGTGATCGACGGGTTGGTGACCAATGATCTAGAGCACTCCAATGAAATTTTTTTAGTTTCTTTTAGAATGTTGAAGACGGGCAGGATTTACCTGTCAGAAATAAATTGTCCTGTTAATTCAATATGGTGAAAGCTGAATTGTTTTAGTCAGATGTGTGGCTGATTTTCATTAGGCTTAATCCATTTCTCTTGAAATGCTAAATGCTTGAAGTGCTAATGGCAAGTAGGATGCATCTGTGGGCTGGTGACCTCCGTGGTCATCGGTTCTGTACAAATGTGACTGCTACGATATGCAGATAAACCTGATCTGGAGGCCTAATATAGGTATCCCTGAAAACCTGATGCTGCCCCTAATTATCCAACAAATTTTGAATTCGGGTCAGGCTACGTCAGAGATGTTGCATTGCCATAGTCACCAGAAGTTTCAATACTTCAGGCTTCAGTGTTAATGACCAAATGGAATTAAGATGTGAGTGTCACCCTTGGCTTTGCACAGCATGATATTTAGGCCACAGAGCCAGCACTGTTCCATCATTATGAATTCATGTGTTAGTAACCATTGCTGCTGTAACTAATTCAGACTGTGTGTCTGTCCCAACACTACTACCGGCTAAATACTAAACCATAAATCTGACTCTTAATGTAGCAGGGCAGGGCCTTGTCACTCTTGGGTGTTAGAGAATTCAGCTGTGTTCTGGTGATGAATAGTCTGGCTAGGGAAGAATTGGATCAGTTCCCTACCCTATGTTGTTAGGGAGAACATCAACTGGAGAACTGCCTACCAAAACAAACCACTTTTTATCATTTAAGTAGAATGAATGGCCTGGAGAAAGTGACCCAAGAGGGAACCATTACTTACATGGAGAGCAGCAATAGTCGGAACTTGCCTGCTGCAGGAGCTCCCAGGACAAAAGCAGTAAGCATGGGGGAAAATCCACGATGCTGGCAGAACACTGAAGAAAGTGGTAGCAGTCACGCTGTTCTGTTTGCTATAATCATACACACACATGAATCCTTTCAAGCAGTTGGCAGCCAAGCTCATAAAATCATGAGTGGTGAGAGTAAAGTAATGCACACACCACTACATGATAGTGAATCAGAACTAACTTTAGCAGGATTTGTACCTGAATATGGGGAAGCAAAGCTGAAGTGAGTAGCTATGTTATGTGCACTTCTGGACTGCAGAGCAGTGTTGCCTCTGTAAATATACTGTTAGTTTTTTCTTTGCTTTCATTTGGTGGGGAGAAGTCAGTTTTGATACTAAATATTGCCTTTCTGATCACAATATCCTAAACTGAGCCACAAGTGATACCTGTTGTATAACTGGATAGTACTCAACCCCTCTGTGTTTCTGTTTCTGATCTAGATGCTATGAACAGCCAAAAAAGTTAGTTTGATAATATGTCCTATGGCAGGCCTGCACAACATGCAGCCCCTGGGCCACATGCAGCCCACATGGGCTCACTGAGCGGCCTGTGAGCAAGCAGTGGGGTGGAGCTGGTGGGTTCTTCCCCTTCCCGAGGGGGGGCCCACCTCACAGCCCTGCGTGCGCTGCGCTCCAACCACCCTAATGGCCAGAACCACATGTCTGTCTCCCTTTCCCCCCGCCTGGCGTACAGCGGGTGCGTCACTTCCGGGGCCCACTGAGGCAGGAAGTGTTGGGCACAAGGCAGAGCCAGTAAGAGCTGAGTGAGTGGAGGGGCGCCTGGCCTGGGCTCAAGCCGCAGCTCAGGGGGAGTGAGGGGGACTGGGCTGAGCCCCCCCCAACCTCTTCTTCAGTTGAGGGCAGGGCGGGGCGGCTACTGCACTGGTTGGTCCCAGGGCGGCCTCCGTAGTGATTGGAGTGGGTTTGAACTGTCTGTGGGCAGCCAGGAAATCCCCAGGGGAGGAGTGTGTGTGTGTGTGTGTGTGTGTGTGTGTGTTGCACCTGCCCTACCCCTACTGCTGCCCCCTTCCCTGGTCCAGGGACATTCCCCCTCCCCAGCCCCTATCACACCACCCCTCTCCCTTCCCTGGGCTCCCTGTGGCCCCTGTGTTTGTGTGTTGGACAGTCACATTCAGTCCCTTCACACTGCCTCCTTTCCCCTCCCCTTAGTTCATAGCCCCAGAAAATCCCTTCAAACTGTCCGCTTTTCTCCCTCCCCTTATTTCATGAGGGGACGACGAGCCAAGTGGGCAGGCAGTGGCGGCGTGGCTTTATGCTTGGGTGTGTGTGTGTGAGGAGGTGAGCATCGAGTTGGTGGCTGAAGGGGGGGTTGTTTCCACGGAGCCGGATGATGCTGGGGCGGGGGATGTGTTTCGAGGGGGCTGGGCGGCTCTGGGAGGGGGTTGTTTTGGCCCTCGGCTGTTTTCTTTGGAGTAATATGGCCCTCGCCGCTTTACGAGTTGTGCAGGCCTGACCCAAAGGTTTCAGGAAATTGGAACTAAAACAAATATGCCTACACTGCTTAGATTGTCACTGACAAACTGAAAAGGTGTGAAACTGAAGGTTTTATTTAACTGGAATGCCATTAATAGTTAAATATCATACAGATATTGTTTGTTACTGAGATAGCTCTCAACACTCAGTATATGTGAGCTATGAATGATGCCACACAAACTTGGTGAACTCAGATATTGTTAAAGGTGATTATTCACAAGCTTTATTTAATAGAGGAGGAACACCAAAGTTAGAATGACTGGTTCATCTGACGTAAATTGCTAGTTTGAGGGAAAGAGAGTGCTATCTTTGACCTTTAATTGTGTGAAAAGGAATAATATGTGACTTAATAGCATTAACGTTTTTTGGCTATTGGAAAATATATTACTTTGCAGGAACTTTGACCAGACTTCACAATAAGGAAATGTCTAGTTTCTTGAGTAAAATCAGTGCTACAAGAAGCTTCTTGTGAGCCTTAAAATGAAAGTTAAGCCTGTTTTTTCCAGAATTGTTTCAATACATCAGCTGATGCTTGGAGACTTTGCAAGAGGCAGCCTGAAAACTTACCTTCCTTTGGTCTGAAAGCTCCATAATGTTAAATATCTGGGGAAATGGTTTGATGTTTATCTTCTGATAAACTATTAACTATACCCCTTGAATAATGCAAAATGTTTTGTGTAACTGACTCACAATCTGAAATGCCTCAAAATACTTTTGCAAAATGGAAAAACTAGACTAATTTACTGATATTCCCAATTAATTTATTGTGCCTCTAAATACATTCTAGTGTGTACAGCTTTTCAAACAGGATGCTTCTACAATGAGTAAGCTGTACAATGTGTCAGGATAAAGGTGTAGTCCCAAGATAATTGACTATTGTCTCAAGAGGCAAACAGTCTGCATCCCTTCTTGGGGTTCTCAAGAAGTAAACACAAGATAAGAACTTCCTTGAAGCCATAAAGAAAACACATGCTGAGATGATTACTGGTGTAAGGGTAAAACTCATACCTATGGAGTGACAATTCCAAGGACTTGGACCAGCACTTGATATTACTCCAGTAGCATGAAGAGGTTGCTAGAAAAGAGCATTGAATACTATTACTACTCTGCTTGCTTTCTTGGAGGAAAGGAAAGGAGAGTTTGTTGTGATGTGTGTTATTAGAGCTGCTTTAAACATCACTTCTCCATCAAACCTATCAAAAAACCTGGGTATTTGGGCCCACATGACTGTACCCTGGCCTCCTTTGTGAGTACTCTCCTCGTGCAGTGCAAAATTGAAGACCCTGAAGTGTTACTAAGTCCCTGCTTCTTGTGGACATAACAGACTCTAGAAGGTGTGCAGATTTTTCTAGACAGAACATACGATATTTAATTTTTCTGACCCACAGACCATTCCTAGTAACATTCAGCTCAAACTCCCTTTGTAGTTCCATTGGGAAAGATGAAACCCAACAAAGTCTGAAGACGTAAATGCCTGAGGCAGGAATTGGTTCTGGAAGTCTTCACGTGATATCCTTTCCCTTTCATTTCCTTAACAGTAAGAACAAAGATGCCGTTTGTCTGCTTCTCCGTGTTTTCATTCTCTCCCATGCTGTCACTTATGTGTAGGGAAAAATTTCCCAATTAACTTGAGTAAAGCCACAGTCTCATATGGTTACCTGCATGTGTGTTACAGCCATCAAATAATGTCTTGCCAGATAGAGATGATTGCTTGTGATGGGCTGTGTACTTGCACACATATAATTTAGATAGCGTCATTGTCTTTATTTTGTTCGTTCTTGTTTGTCATCCACTCTGCTAGTCTTCTCTAACATTTTATCATCTCTCTGGACTAGCGACAGTTTCTTAATATACTTATACAGTGCCCAGCTCAACGGGATCTTGAGCATGACCTCTAGATGCTACTTGAGTTTTAAAGTCTCTTGGTTCTGAAACAACACTCATAAATATTTTGGTAGGTAACAAAACGGCTAACTAGTATACATAGCTGTACAGCTATGGTGGGCTGAGGAATTGGGTCAAAACAAGGACTGCAGAACTACCAGCCTAAAGTGAGATCTAGAACTAGATGGTTTCACACTACTTCATTTCCTTTGCTTGGACAACTCAACATATTGGGCTACCAGACATCAGTATCCAGGAATATTGTCAGTAATGGAAGCTCATGTTAATACAAACACAATTCAGTGCTCAGTAGTCAAGCAGCTCCAATTTTACTAGTCGAACGAATGAACCTTAATTGATAATACCATTGAAATCATGTGATACCTTCATAAAAGTCATAGATCAATGTACAAAACACTCTCCAGATTCCTCTTACTAGACTTAGGGTCCCTTGGCAATACTTCTTAAACTTTTTCAAATAGTTCTGAAATTTGAGTTTCCATATAAAAGTGCCCTTTTCTTGTCTGTGGTGTAGATTTAAAAATCAAGGAAAACAGTTATGTTGAAGTCTCTTTCCTCTCTACCCCTGTCGACCCTAAAAGGAAACTAACATGTCTATAGCTTACTGCTCAAGTGACTTATGTACAGAAACTCACAACTGGAGTCCATGTCATTCTATCTTTGTGTACTGCATAATGACCTGTATTTCCCTTCATTTAAAATATATTTGTATGTGTACATCAGGGATCAGCAACCTTTGGCACATGGCTCCCTAGGGTAAGTACCCTGGCGGGCCGGGCCGGTTTGTTTACCTACTCCGTCAGCAGGTTTGGCTGATCGCGGCTCCCACTGACCGTGGTTTGCTGCTCCTGGCCAAGGGGGGCTGCAGGAAGTGACATGGGCTAAGGGATGTGCTGGTGGCTGCTTCCTGCCACCCCCATTGGCCCGGAGTGGCGAACTGTAGCCAGTGGGAACCGCGATCGGCCGAACCTGCGGACGCAGCAGGTAAACAAACTAGCCCGGCCCGCCAGGGTGCTTACCCTGGCGTGCCGCGTGCCAAAGATTGCCAATCCCTGGTGTACATAGTTAAGTGAGGATACATTTCAACCTTCTAGAGTAGTCATCAGAATATCTTGGGCACATAAGGTGGAGAGAGGGGTAAAATGTCGATGCCTGTAGTGCTGTCAAGGTAGAAGTAATTTAAATATTTTCAGAGATTTTTAAACAGAAGACAATTTTCCACAGTCTACTTAGTAATCTTAAAGTCCGTTAGTCCAAGACGAAGTACCAAATCTGTTACAGGAGGTGTGCTTGCATGTGGGATTTTTTTTATAAATCTCTGTGCCATTACCAAGATTTTAGTACTAGTGCCAGCTCAGTTTGATCTTCTACAGAAAAACAGTTGCCTAAAACACTGCCAGCTTCTTTCCTTAGAGGATTGGTGTACTTATAAGTAGGCTTGGAATGATTAGATTTTACTGTAAAATACTTCACTGTATGCAAGCAGAAAAAATAAAAATGGATGGGTAATATTACAGAGTAAGAAAAATGCTTCTTGAGAACTTACTAGAATTTTTTATTTTCAAGTACTGGTGTCATATACTTTGATGTGGCATTGACAATTTGTGTTAACAGTTAGAAGCTTTAACTTTCTTAATCGACATCTGTCATTATGTAATTGTCTGACTCCCCCCTCATGATTTCCCACAACTGTAAACATTTAAATTAGCAATAATAAAAAGCTTAAACATCCCCATGTATCAAAATTATTTTAAGAAAGGTCAAATTGTGCCAAGCCTACTTTTAAGTTGAAAATTTCTTAATCTTCCAGAGTGAAACAAGAGCCCTGGTTGTGTCTTTATCATAGGGAAGACTTGTGTGGGTAAAGGCTAAGGAATTAAGCAGATGCAGTGGGGCTCATAACAATGATTCTTTATTGAAATAAAGGCTCGTCAGGAATTGATCACCATGCTTACTACTAGTTAGCTGTATCTACAGTCTGTATTTATGTGTGTGGTAGATGACTAGGGGTGAAAGTTAAAATTAAGGTGCTTGAGTTAATTCATAATGCCAGCCTATTAAGTGGTGAGGTGGAAAATCTCCTTAAGAAGGAAAAATTACTTGCTGCTTTAAAGGCCAACACTAAGTCGTTGATGTGGCCCCATCAGTGCAAATGCCTAGGCAACATGACCAATCTTTTTCCTTTTCTTGAAAATATGCATTAGTCAGATTGAAGATATCATAGAATCATAGACTATCAAGATTGGAAGGGACCTCAGGAAGTCATCTAGTCCAACCCCCTGCTCAAAGTAGGACCAATCCCCAGTCAGATTTTTGCCCCAGATCCCTAAGTGGCCCCCTCAAGGATTGAACTCTCAACCCTGGGTTTAGAAGGCCAACGTGCAAACCACTGAGTTATCCCTCCCCTGTCTCCAATTGTCATTCTTCCAATGGTCAGCAAAATCAACAAGTCTTCTTCAACCATACCTTCATTCACATAATGTAGAAACAGTAGCAAAATAGCTGGATTAACTACATCAGTTGATTCATCCAACTGTATAGCATAATATGGACTATTTTTCACTCTGTGACCAATTGTAGTCTCTACATTATTTGACTTGTCATTCATTCTTTGTGACATCGTATTATTGGACAAAGGTACCATGTTGTCATAAACAAATAGTGAAGGGTTAATAGAACAGGAGTACTTCATGTCTCTTTTGACTGTAAAGGGTTAACAAGTTCAGTGAGCTTGGCTGTCACCTGACCAGAGGACCAATCAGGGGACAGGATACTTTCAAATCTTGAAGGAGGGAAGTTTTTGCATGTGCTGTTAGTTTTTGGTGGTGGTTCACTCTGGGGGCTCAGAGGGACCAGATGTGCAACCAGGTTTCTCTCCAATCTCTTTGATACAGTCTCTTATATGTCCAGAATAGTGAGTACTAGGTAGATAAGACGAGTTAGGCTTATGTTTGTTTTCTTTATTTGCAAATGTGTATTTGGCTGGAAGGATTTTATTTTGTACTAATATACTTAGGCTGGGATGGTATTCCCAGTGTCTGTAGCTGAAAGACCCTGTAACATATTCCATCTTAAATTTACAAAGAGAAAAAATAGTAAAAATTATTTCTTTAATTAAAAGCTTTTCTTGTTTAAGAACCTGATTGTTTTTTTTTTTATTCTGGTGAGACCCCAGGGGATTGGGTCTGGATTCACCTGGGAATTGGTGGGGAGAAAGGAGGGAAGGGGGAGAGAGAGGTTAATATTCTCTCTGGGTTAGGATTACTTTCTCTCTCAGGGAGAGTCTCGGGGGTGGAGAGAGAAGGAGGGGTGAAGGTGGATTTTCCTCTCTGTTTAAGATTCAAGGAGTTTGAATCATAGTGATCTTCCAGGGTAACCCAGGGAGGGGAAATCTGGGAGAGGCAACAGTGAGGGGATCTTGTGTTAAGATCCAGGGGGACTGTGTCTTGGGGGTCCCTGGGCAAGGTTTTGGGGGGACCAGAGTGTACCAGGCACTGGAATTCCTGGTTGGTGGCAGCGCTACAAGTACTAAGCTGGTAATTGAGTTTAGAGGAATTCATGCTGGTACCCCATCTTTTGGACGCTAAGGTTCAGAGTGGGGGATTATACCATGACACATGTCAATCCTTTTTGCAGCCTTTTCTCCAAGCCTGCAATGAACTACGTCTTTTATACATGGACCAATCAAGCTCTCTGCTATGGTTTGAGTTTCTGACGCTTTTGCTGCTCGGTAGCTCACATGGTATGACGCTTCAAGTGCATTTTCATTATCAGTACTTGCTTTGGATATAAAACTGGTAATGTCACTTTTCCTCTCAGCTAATTTTCGCTTGAAAAAAACAAGCAGCTTTTGGAGTTGTGCAGGATGCCTAGTTTGTAAATGGCACCGAAGTAGAAAAGTTGGAAGCAACAGAGCGGGAGAAGGACCTTGGAGTATTGGTTGATCGCAGGATGACTATGAGCCGCCAATGTGATATGGCCGTTAAAAAGTTAATGTGGTTTTAGGATGCATCAGACGAGGTATTTCCAGCAAAGATAAGGAGGTGTTAGTACCGTTATATAAGGCACTGGTGAGACCTCACCTGGAATACTGTGTGCAGTTCTGTTCTCCCATGTTTAAGAAGGATGAATTCAAACTGGAACAGGTTCAGAGACGGGCTACTAGGATGATCCGAGGAATGGAAAACCTGTCATATGAAAGGAGACTCAAAGAGCTTGGCTTGTTTAGTCTAGCCAAAAGAAGGCTGAGGAGGGATATGCTTGCTCTTTATAAATATGTCAGAGGGATTAATATTAGGGAGGGAGAGGAATTATTTAAGCTTAGTACCAATGTAGACACAAGAACAAATGGGTATAAACTGGACACTAGGAAATTTAGACTTGAAATTAGACGAAGGTTTCTAATAATTAGAGGAGTGAAGTTGTGGAACAGCCTTCCAAGGGGAGTAGTGGGGGCAAAAGACATATCTGGCTTTAAGACTAAGCTTGATAAGTTTATGGAAGGGATGGTATGATGGGATAGCTTAATTTTGGCAATTGATCTTTGATTATCAACAGATAAGTATGCCCAGTGGTCGGTGATGGGATGGGATCTGAGTTACTGCAGAGAATTCTTTCCGGAGTGCTGGCTGGTGAGTCTTGCCCACATGCTCAGGGTTTAGCTGATAGCCATATTTGGGGTCGGGAAGGAATTTTCCTCCAGGACAGATTGGCAGAGGCCCTAGAGGTTTTTCGCCTTCCTCTGCAGTGTGGGGCATGGGTCACTTGCTGGTGGATTCTCTGCAGCTTGAGGTCTTCAAACCACAATTTGAAGACTTCAATAACTCGGACATAGGTTAGGGGTTTGTTATAGCAGTGGATAGGTAGAGTTCTGTGGCCTGCTTTGTGCAGGAGATCAGACTAGATCACGTTGGTCCCTTCTGACCTTAAAGTCTATGAGTTTGAGGCTGCTGTTTGCTAGAACATCACCACAAATTACACACAGTGGTTTTGGACGTTCTTGATCACTAGTGCATGTAAAGTCATATTTTATATAATCATCGTCATATTTTCTTTTCTTTGTGACTTTCCAGGACCATCATGATCAGTAGACTTAGATTTTCCACAGGGTGGGCTTGAGGAAACACTAGCTGTTCTTCTTCGAGTGATTGCTCATACCCATTCCAGTTAGGTGTGCGCGCTCTTCGGAAGATTTTTACCCTAGCAACTCTGGTGGGTTGGCAGGTCGCCCCCTGGAGTGGCGCCGCCATGGTGCTGGATATATACCCTGCCAACCCGTCCGCTCCTCAGTTCCTTCTTACTGCCCGTGTCGGTCGTTGGAACAGTGGACTGCGGCTTTACTGTCCTCCACTTCCCTAGCTTCTCCGTTTGTCTGATCTCTTGTTGTGAATAGTTGACTTATTTCATAGTATAATTAGTTTTATAGTTGATAGTTGTTAGTTAGTTGTTGTACATAGTTTAGCGGGGTTTGGGCTCTAGCACTTCCTTGCACCCGTTGCCTGGCCCATGCCCAGTTCACCAGGGTTTAAACCGTGCTCGGCCTGTAAAAAGCCGATGCCCACAAGCGATCCCCACGACTCTTGCTTAAAGTGCCTCTTGCTTAAAGTGCTTAAAGTGCCTAAAAAGGAGAGGGACTTTCGGTTAAAGACTCTCCTTATGGAGGCAGCCCTTTATCCTCCGTCCTCGGCACCAAGCGCTGACAGCTCTTCTCCGGCACCGGATAGCGCCGGCCCCACCAAGACACCTCGGCACCGGCCTTCTCCGGGACAGGGACCTGATCGAAGGCTTTCATCCTCTTCCACGCCCTCAGTGCAGACTCGCCCGGATCGCCCGGCACCTACCCATGCCGCAGCACCGACGCCTGTGGTACCGTCGACTCCGGTCCTGAGAGGGCCATCGAGTCTGGTCCAGGAGAGCTCCCCGGTGAGACCCGTGGTTGAGCTGATGGTCCCCTCCACGCCGGAGACATTCTCCTCGGCCAGGAACCTTATTGCCATGACTGAATCGGCCCTGCCTCAACCCCCGGCACCGCTGGTGCGGGTTCTCCAATCCAGAGGCAAGCCTACCGCTATGAGGCCTCCTTCGCTGGACTCGACGAGCCAGCACCGATCCCAATCCAGGTCTCGGCACCGCTCCAGTTCTCGCGGCCAGTCCCGATCTCAACGCTGCTCCCAGTCCCAGCACCGCTCACCCAGGCGGCACCGGTCGTACTCGCTGCGCAGACCCACCTCTCGTCCCGGTCGGTACTCTCAGTACCGCTCCGGCTCCAGGCACCGCTCCCGGCACCGAGACTCTCGCAGCCGGTCCCATCATAGACGATCAAGATCCAGGTCGACCTCCCGGCACCCTGCTGGTTGCAGGTCTCGGTCTCGGCACTGATACGATTCCCGGTACCGATCCCCGGCACCGAGGAGATCTTCAATGACGGGAGTGAGGGACTCATACCAGCCTCTCTCGGCTCCTCCATGGCCATCCCGTCAGCCGTCTCTGTCCTCTCAGGCGGGCAGTGTATACGCCCCGGACGCTGACGTGCCTGCTGCTTTGTTCAGCGAGCCTCATCCTCAAAAGCATGGTCCGCAGCAGTGGGGGTTCTGGACGCCCTGGGTGTACCATCAAGCCCAAGGCCCTCCCCCAGGTCCACTGCGTTCGACGGCCTCAGAACACAGGGCACCGGAGGCCACGATTACCCGCCCTCCCTCTCCTGCTATGGAGGAAGGGGTGACTCGGCCACAGGACTCTGAGCTCCCCAGGGAGACAGACACTATGCTTCAGGCGGAGCCCTCTTCAGACCTGCTCGTTCCAGGTCTCTCATCTTTGTCCTCTCCTGACGAGGTGGTGGCTGGAACCTCGTCGACCAGCCCTCCTCCAATTGACCTCAGGGCACACCAGGACCTCCTCAGGCGTGTTGCACAGAACATGAATTTACAATCCGAGGAGGTCCCAGAGGTCCAAGATACAGTGGTGGACATACTGTCATCCGATACCCCCACTAGAGCGGCTCTCCCATTTATAAAAACCATGCAGGCCAATGCCACTACAATATGGCAGTCTCCGGCCTCTGTTCCGCCCGCTGCGCGAGGAGTAGAGCGCAAGTACATGGTGCCTTCAAAGGGCTATGAATATCTATATGTACATCCTCCTCCTTGCTCCCTCGTGGTCCAGTCGGTTAACGAGAAGGAGCGCCATGGCCAGCAGGCACCAGCCCCTAAGTCGAAGGACGCGAGACGTATGGACTTGCTTGGGCATAAAGTTTACTCTGCGGGAGCTCTCCAGCTCTGGGTGTCCAACCAGCAAGCTCTCCTTAGCCGCTATAGCTACAATACCTGGGCGGCAGCGGACAAATTTAAGGAGCTGCTTCCACAGGATGCATGACAGGAGTTCTCTGCGATCCTCGACGAGGGGAAAAAGGTTGCGAGAACCTCTCTCCAAGCTTCCCTGGACGCCGCAGACTCAGTCACCAGGACTCTGGCCTCTGGCATGACTATGCACCGTATCTCGTGGCTGCAGGTCTCTGGCCTCCCGCCGGAGCTCCAGCACACAATTCAGGACCTTCCATTCGAGGGTCAAGAGCTATTTTCAGACAAAACTGACCCTAGGCTGCAGAGCCTAAAAGACAACAGGGTCATTATGCATTCGTTAGGGATGCACGCACCCATAACTCAGCGCAGGCCCTTCCGACCCCAACAGCACCGCCCTTACCATCAACCTCGGCAGAGACAAGACTTTGCCAGACGGCGAGGCAGAAACGGACGCCAGAGACAGTCAGGCAACCAAGGGGGCCAGAACCAAAGCTCCTCCAAGCCTCCCCCCGGGCCTAAACCTTCCTTTTGAACGTGCGCCCGAGGGCGTTATACCAGTTTCTTTGAAGGATCCGTCCCCGCCCTTTTCCAACCGGCTTTCCTTCTTCCTCCCTGCGTGGTCCCAGCTAACGTCAGATCGTTGGGTCCTACGCACGTTGGAACTTGGATACCATCTGCAATTTATTTCAACCCCCCTCTTCCACCTTCGTCCCTCTTCAGGGACCCCTCTCATGAGCAACTCCTCCTACAGGAGGTGCAAGCGTTCCTCGCCAAAGGAGCCATAGAGAAGGTACCAGAGCACGAATGGGGCATGGGGTTTTATTCCCACTACTTCCTGATCCCCAAGGCGAAGGGAGGTCTCAGACCAATCCTCGATCTGCGGGAACTCAACAGATACATGATAAAGTTGAAGTTCCATATGGTATCCATGGGGACCATTATCCCATCCCTGGAGACTGGTATGCCACCCTCGACATGCAAGATACCTACTTCCACATAGCCATCTTTCCACCTCACAGGAGGTTCCTCCGGTTCGTGGTCAACCAGCAGCATTTTCAGTTCGCGGTCCTCCCGTTCGGCCTCTCTACAGCCTCAAAGATATTCACCAAATGTCTGGCTATAGTCGCCGTCCACCTTCGCCACAGTCGGATACACGTCTTTCCGTATCTAGACGACTGGCTTATCTGCGGGACCTCCGACACGCGAGTCCTCAGTCACGTCCGCACTGTCAAGAACCTTTCCTACATCTAGGTCTAATGCTCAATGTGGAAAAGTCAACTCTAATCCCCGCTCAGAGGATAGAGTTTATTGGTGCCACCTTGTACTCGACTCTTGCCAAAGCCTGCTTACCACTGCCACGGTTCCAGGCTCTGACGGCCATCATCTGGAGGCTGCAAGCGGCGCCGCTAACTTCGGTACGCGCTTGCCTCGCTCTCTTGGGCCACATGGCGGCCTGCACGTTCGTAACGAATTACGCAAGACTGCGCCTACAGCCCCTCCAATCCTGGCTCAACTTGCAATACTGTCCAGCCAGAGATCCTATGGACATGGTCGTCACCATTCCCTCGACCGTGCTAGACTCCTTCCACTGGTGGTTAGATACTGCCATGGTGTGTGCGGGGCTCCCATTCCACCTGCCCCAACGCTCGGTGTCCCTGACAACGGATGCATCGTCCCTTGGTTGGGGGGCTCACCTCGGGCACCTACGCACCCAAGGCCATTGGTCACCTCACGAGCTGGACCTCCACATCAACATCCGAGAGCTGAGAGCAGTCCGCCTCGGTTGTCAGACGTTCCGGCAACACTTGCAGGGCCGTTGTGTATCGGTACTCACCGACAACACAACAGCTATGCACTATATAAACAAACAGGGCGGCACGACATCTTCACTCCTGTGCCAGGAAACCTTACAACTATGGGACTTCTGCATAGCCCATTCCATACACCTCGTCGCGTCCTTTCTCCCAGGAGTTCGGAACACGCTGGCGGATTGCTTCAGCAGATCCTTCCTGTCCCACGAATGGTCGCTTCGCCCGCACATTGCTGTTTCACTCTTCCGGAAGTGGAGGTTTCCCTGGATAGACCTCTTTGCATCCCGCGGGAACAGGAAATGCCAGGCGTTCTGTTCCTTTCAAGGCCTCTCACCGGGTTCGATGGCGGACGCCTTCCTTGTGCCGTGGATGACACACCTGCTCTATGTCTTTCCACCGTTTCCACTCGTCCACAGGGTCCTACTAAAAGCGCGCAGGGACAAAGCCCGCTTGATCATGATAGCTCCAGCGTGGCCTCGGCAGCACTGGTACACCATGCTGCTAGACCTATCCATAGCCGACCCTGTTCCCCTGCCTCCTCACCTGGACCTGATTACCCAGGACCACGGCAAGCTCCGTCACCCGGACCTTCAGTTGCTTCACCTCACGGCGTGGCTCCTGCGTGGCTGACTCGCTCTGAGCTGCGTTGCTCCATCCCGGTGCAGCAGGTACTCCTGGGTAGCAGGAAGCCTTCCACTAGAGCTACATATTTGGCCAAGTGGAAGCGCTTCGCGTGCTGGTGTGTGGAGCGGGAATTCCTTCCCGCTGAGCTATCCATATCTAACATCTTGGATTACCTCTGGTCCCTCAAACAACAGGGCTTGGCGATATCATCTCTGAGGGTCCACTTGGCGGCCATCTCTACATTCCACCCAGGAGAGGATGGCCACTCAGTGTTTTCCCACTCGATGGTGTCTAGGTTCCTTAAGGGCCTAGAGCGCCTCTACCCTCAGGTACGCCGCCCTGCCCCAACATGGGATCTTAACCTGGTTCTCGCCAGACTTATGTCCCCTCCGTTTGAACCATTAGCAACGTGCTCCCTTCTTTATCTCTCCTGGAAAACCGCTTTCCTGATGACAACCACGTCCGCGAGATGGGTTTCGGAACTTCGGGCCCTCACGGTGGACCCCCCGTATACAGTGTTCCACAGAGACAAGGTGCAGTTGCGACCACATCCGGCCTTTCTTCCCAAGGTGGTATCGGCTTTCCACGTTAACCAGGAGATCTTCCTCCTGGTTTTCTTCTCAAAACTGCATTTGTCTCGCAGGGAGCAACAGCTACACTCCCTTGACGTTTGTAGAGCGCTTGCTTTTTATATAGAACGAACTAAGCCGTTCCGCAGAACCCCCCAACTCTTTGTCGCGGTGGCTGAGTGGATCAAGGGGCTTCCTGTCTCCTCGCAGCGCATTTCCTCCTGAGTAACATCGTGCATCCGTGCCTGTTACAACTTGGCTCACATCCCATTGGGCCACGTGACTGCACTCCACCAGGGCTCAAGCTTCATCAGCTGCTTTCCTCGCGCACATGCCCATTCATGAAATCTGCCGTGCACCCACCTGGTCCTCGGTCCACACTTTCACCTTCCACTATGCTCTGGTTCAGCAGTCTAGGGATGACGCAGCCTTCGGCTCCGCCGTATTGCACTCTGCGACATCTCACTCCGACCCCACCGCCTAGGTAAGGCTTGGGAATCACCTAACTGGAATGGATATGAGCAATCACTCGAAGAAGAAAAGACAGTTACTCACCTTTGTAACTGTTGTTCTTCGTGATGTGTTGCTCATATCCATTCCACACTCGCCCTCCTTCCCCACTATCGGAGTAGCCGGCAAGAAGGAACTGAGGAGCGGACGGGTCGGCAGGGGTATATATCAAGCACCATGGCGGCGCCACTCCAGGGGGCGACCTGCCGACCCACCGGAGTTGCTAGGGTAAAAATTTTCTGACGAGCGCGCACGCGCGGCGCGCACACCTAACTGGAATGGATATGAGCAACACATCTCGAAGAACAACAGTTACAAAGGTGAGTAACCGTCTTTTTCTTGCGTCTCTACACTTTCCTTTTTCAGCCTCTTCTTCACTGAACTTGTATACAAACGTTCTAATAAAAATAACACAGAGAATGCTAACAACCAACAAACTAGAAAATGAGAAGATTTGCTCGTCTCACTGAAGCAAAACAGCACTCCAGAGAGAATGACTTAGTATCAAATTATTGAAGCACCTTAATGCTGCTACACTGGCTACGATGTGGTTCCGCTGGTTTGGCGCACAAACACCTTTTCTTCTGCCACCAGGGCTGTCCCTAGGGAGATGTCCCGTGAGCGAAAAATTAGTCCCCACGTACAGCGTGGCCTTTGCTCACTCTGCCCTTCCTGCCGCCCAACTTCCCCTGTCTGTCAAGGACAGGGGTCCCAGCTGCCGCCCTGCCCACCACAGGGCTCAGGCTGCTGACCCTGCGCCGGGGTCTGGTCTGCTGGCTCTGCACTCGGTGGGGCTTGGGCTGCTGGACCCTGTTGACAGGGGCTCAGGCTGCCTGCTCACTTCACCACCGAGCTCTGGCTGCCGGTCCCCACTGGCTGCCGGGCCTTGGGCTGCCGGCCCCCCCTCTGATGGGGGCAAGGCTTGGGCTGCTAGCCTCAACTGCCCGGCTCCGCTCTCTATGTGGGGGAGAGACTGTGTTTTGGGGGATGGAGAGTGTGTTAGCATGCTGTCTTGTAAATTCAGACAGCATCAGGAAGCAATCAGTTCTGGGAGAAGGGGAAACCCCAACATCAGCCCCTACCTCCCTCCCCTCCCCAGCTCTCTGCACAGCAGTATCTCTCTCTCTCACTCACTCACTCTACAATAATGGTTTGCCTTTGTGTCCCTGAGCAGATCAGCACAGCACGCAAGGGCTATCGGAAACAGAGCTTTGAAGGGAGAGAGGCACATGCCTTCAGGGCAGCCAGCCAAGTTCAGAACAGTGAGCAGAGCAGCCACTTGATTGGTACACTTCTGGAGGCCAATTACAGCGCTGAAACCAACTGATGTGTTTACACTGGCAATGCAGCGCAGGAGCATCTGTGCTGTAAGCCTTAAGTCCAGGTGTGTGTGTGTTTGCAACGCTGTGACTGAGGAGTTTCTGCGCACTAAGTGGCTTGGCAGTGTGTACACCTCGGGAGTTACGCCACAGAAAGCTGCTTTACTGCACAGTAATTTGCCAGTGTAGACAAGGCCTCAGTGGCAGTTTGATATACTTCAAAATGAGTTTCTTACGGAATAAAATGGGTATGTCTTTTAGTTGATACAGTATTCTTTGTGCTGTATTGTAAAAGGAACTACACTGTAAGAGTCAAAAGAAATGTTTTCAGCTTGGAGTGAAAGTTGGATATTTAGCTATCAGGAAGGCATGGGAAATAGTTTAGACTCTAGCTGGGCTTTTCTGCAGAGAAGGATATTGACTCAAAATTGTCAAATCATAGATGTATCTTATGAACTATAAGGGCAGGTGTAATACCTGAAGAGGTTTTTAGCTCTCACTTTTAAACTGCTTAAAATGACACGAACTTGAAGTATGTCCAGAGTCAGTTTTGGTCTACTTCGAAAGGTTTGACGGGAGAGTTATGGAAAAAAATGAAAGGCTTGTATTTGGTAACAGCTGTATATCCTCGTAGCTTTAGAGCAACCTGTCGGTGTCATAAAGAACTGAAAAACCAACAGGTAAGTGTGATATAGATAAAGTGTTTTCATAGCTGATATAATGTTACCTGTACAGCACAAAAGCTATTTGTTTTTTCCATTTTGCCCATCGTAGATAGCAGCCCGACTGACTTGAAAGAAGTGGTGGGGACAAAAGGTTAAATGGGCTCTTTACAGTAACTAACCTGTGAGTGGAAAAGTCAAGGTAATTATCCCTCTACAAACAAGTATACAACTTCTTAGCCAGGAAATGCATTTCCCCTCCATTCTGTTTATTTGCAAATTGTGTTCTTGGTTGAAAAGTATTATGTGCTATTACCACTATTAGCAGCTTTTAAGACTTTAATGTAAATTCGTCACCCATACACACCCTTCCCCCTTCTAGGAATTTCAGAAATGGCTGCCTCTATGAAGCTGCATGAGAAAATATCCCTTACTTGAATTTCTTAAATAGATCTTTTAATTAAAAAAGGTGATTGATTACATGCATTAAATCTCCCTGAGGCATCTAGGTACAAAACTAATCTGGCAACAATACTTCAAGAAAGTGTTCAAGTTTCTGGCTTTCCACTCATTGACAATATTTAGTTATACTGTGTTGCAGAACAGTGGTTCTCAAAGCCGGTCCGCCACTTGTTCAGGGAAGGCCCTTGGCTGGCCGGCCCGGTTTTTTTACCTGCTGCATCCTCAGGTTTGGCCGGTCGCAGCTCCCACCGGCTGTGGTTCACCGCTCCTGGCCAATAGGGGATGTGGGAAGGGCGGCCAGCACATCCCTCGAACCGCGCTGCTTCCTGCAGCCCCTATTGGCCTGGCTTTGAGAACCACTGTTGTAGAGCATATCTAGAGGGACATGTAGGTACCTTTTGAAATTGTACTTTGTCCCAGTAGTATTGAAATTCAGCTTCTGTCTCAGCCCCATAACGTTTTGAACAGAGCACTTCAGGAGGCTGAAGACCATCTGTAAATGCCAATAATGTGAGTGTAAACCTTGGCTTTGACAAAGAAACATTTAATGTATGGGTAATTAATTACCTGGTTTAAGTCAGATCAAACTAAAGTAATAAACTTCAGTGATGAGTTGAAAAGATGTATAGCAGGGTTGGACAAACGTACTGATCCTCCGCACCACACAGGACAACTTTCAGAAGTTTGACAGCCAGGGTGTGCCTCCCACAGGGCTGAAGCCCTGAGATCCCGCTCTCTGCTGTGCAGAAGACATAGGAGATGGGTGGAGGAGATGGACATGTGGGGTTCACGTGCCCCTAACCCCTAGATTTTTGCCAGGGTTTGCTGACCTGCCCCTCTCAATCACATGATGCCACCGGGCCCCCTCCCTGCATGGCAGCTGCTGGAGCCAGCCAGGTGGGAGCTGCAGCTGACAGAGAGGTGGTGGCAAACAGCTGTGGGCTGCAGGGAGAGCTGCTGCCTCCTCTCTCCACTGAGCTAAAGCAGTGACCCCTCCCTGCAGCTGTTTGCCTCTGCGAGCTAACACCTGGGAGCTGCAAGGAGGGGCTGCTGAGGGTAAGTGGTGTGTGTGACTTAAGCTGTTGGGGGCCCAAACCTTTGAATTGTACTCCCCACTCAGCAGGCACCAGACGTCTCTGGCAGAAGCTGCTAGCCCCACCACTGCGCTGCAGGGCAGAAGCTCCGAGCTCCCCTCTCCTCCCAGTCTGGTAGACGGAGAATGGGTGGAGGGCATAAGAGGCTCCCCAAGCCACACTTGAACTGTAAAAGAGCCACATGCCGCTCACAAGCCGTAGTTTGGCCATCCCTCATCTATAGCAACCTGTTAGAAAAATTGAAAGTTTTAAAAGAATCAACTACTTTTGAATGCCCTTTACTGATGACACCAACTTAACTGTTGAAAATCTTTTAGTTGAAGTGCCCCTCTGATTCAGAAGTTAACTGGAAAATACTTAACTTGATCACACATGTGGTAAACTGTTACAATCTTTGGTCTGTAGGTATTAACTCAAGTTTAGGCCTTTGCTGGTTGGTTATAAGCTGGAGACAAGTGAGGGTAGGAAGAAGGTCATCCAGAGGTGAACTTTTAAGGTGGGCAAGCGTCTGTGTTCAGACCAAAAAGGTGGGGAACAGAATGCAGAGTTCCTTGAACCGGCAAGTGTTAATTGTACTGTCCATTTACACTTAGTGAAGTTTTCAAATTGGTAAGCTCAACTTTGATCAGGATGTAGAAATGAACTGTTTTCAGATGAAAAGTACACCTCTGCCCTGATATAACGCTGTCCTCAGGAGCCAAAAAATCTTACCGCGGTATATCGAACTTGCTTTGATCTTCCAGAGCATGCAGCCCCGCCCCCCCAGAGCATTGCTTTACCGCGTTATATCTGAATTCGTGTTCGGGTCATGTTATATCTGAGTAGAAGTGTGCTTGATGCGGTACACCACTGTCTGCAGTTTGGCAGCTCATACTGTGTTCATAAAGGCTGGTAACACCATGTCATATATATCTGAACTTGTTTTCATGATGAATATTCAGTTTTGTCACTGGATTATGGCAGGTAACATAAGACAGTTACAGTATGTTGGAAAAAAGCTTCAGTTTGTTCAGTACTTCTTAAAAAAACCGAAGAAGAGTGGGGATGGGGAACAAGGTTGAAATTGATTGCCAGGATGAATTTAAAACATCAGATTTCTGTGAAGTACTTTGTGGTTGAAGTGGAATGTGTCTACACGACAGCTGCTACAGTAGCACAGTTGTGGCAGTGCGGCTGTGCCACTCTAGTGCCATAGCGTACGTGTTCTGTACATCGGAAGTGGTAATTCTATCAATATAATTTATCCATCTCTTTGAGAGGTGGTAGCGACGCCTGGGGTTAGGTTGACCTAATGGTGATGCTTGGGGTGCAAAATTTTTCACAGCAATGTAAACTAGGTCGATCTAATTTGTAGGTATAGACCAGGCCTTGTTTAAAATAAAGTTGTACAGCTTGCTGATAAACTGTGTATTCCCAGCACAAGTACAAATAGCAGCGTAGTTGTGGTAGGACGGGTAGTATCAATGCAGGCATGGGTTAGTCATGCCAAGTATGTGCAAAACTGGGATCAGTTGGATACGTTCTTGATAAGAGCTAGTGCATACATACATAAGCAGGGGAGTCTCAACCTTAGCTTGTAGTATAAGCCAGGGGTGAGCAAGCTTTTTGGCTCAAGGGCCACATCTGGGTTTGGAAATTGTATGGCGGGCCATGAATGCTCATGAAATTGGGGGTTGGGGTGCGAGAGAGAGTGAGAGCTCTGGGCTGGGGCCAGAAATTAGGCATTCAGGGTGTGGGGAGGGGGCTAGGATGCAGAGCAGGGAGGGGGAAGAGCTCCAGCTAGGGATGGGGGCTCTGGATGTCGCTGAGGAGGAGGGGTTGGGGGTGCAGGAGGGTGCTCTAGGCTAGGACCGAGGAGCTCAGAGGCAGGAGCGGGATCAGGGCTAGGGCAGAGGGTTGGGATGTAGGAGGGGGTCGGGGTGCAGGCTCTGGGTGGCACTTTATCTCAAGCAGCGAATCCTGGCCAATGGGAACTGTGGGGGCAGCGCTTGGGGCAGGGGCAGCATGCGGATCCCCCTGGCTTCCTCTACACGAAGGAGCCAGAAGGGGAAGATGCCGCTGCTTCCGGGAGCCGTGCGGAGTCACGGCATGGAGCCAGGCAAGCCCTGGTCCCCGCTCCTTGAAGGGAGCTTGAGAGCCAGATTAAAACATCTGAACAGCTGGATGTGGCCCCCGGGGTGTAGTTTTCCCACACCTGGTGTACGCGTACCCTGTGAGCATCAAAGTACACTGCAAGTTTTCAAGAAAGAATAACTATTTCCCAGTACTTCGCTCTGGGATCTACAGAAAAAGTCATGTGGGAGTATCACTATCCATTGCTGCTGTGCTTTGAAGGTGATACACCACTGATAACATAGCAGTTTTTACATTTTGTGTTAGAAAAAGGTGAATGGCTCATTTCTTAATTACTAGATTTTTTTTACTTGATTTGTGTCAAGCTTTATTTGGATGAAAATAAAATTTCATTTAAAATACACAAAAAATAGCATTTTAAATTGTTTTTATTAGTTTAATAAAACTACCTTATCTGCTTTAATACATGAAAATTGATCAAAAGAAGTTTTACGTTTAAAACTAACACTGTTTATTAAACAAAGGAAATACTTAGTGAACTGAATTGATTTTGTTTCTGATCACCATGTCATTCAAGATTTTAGAACTTGTAGCTCTCACCCTCTTACACCTTTTATTCATAAATGGAAGAGAAGAACAAACTTTCCTTCTTTTTCAACATCTTGTTGGTTTGCTTGCTTTGAATAAACTGAAATTAGGAAAAGATTCTCTCCACTTGCACAAGTGGCTACTTTTTGTCAAAAGCTGGGTTTAGCACTTCCACAAATTGGCTTAGCCAGTGACCTCCAACAATTCCGTGATTTGACTTCATTCAGAATTTGGCAACAAACGTGCTGCTTATTATTTTTATAATTTAATTTAAATTTAGTATAGTATAGTAAGTTTTAGGCCATAACATAGACTATCATATTGTCAAATGTAAGTCTAAAAAGTTATTTTAAAAAATTGAGTTTTTTATTTAAATTAAATTAAATGCGGTGAATTTAAAAAAAAAAAAAGTTTATCCACACTGTATCCCAAATCCCTCATCCCTGACCCCAGATCCCTTGCCCCCAGCCGGAGCCGTCATCTCACTGCACTATAACCCTCTGCCTGTACTGAGACCTGTCCTGCACCCAAACCCCTCATCTGTGGTCCCACCCCAAAGTCCGCCCCACAACCCTCTGCCCCAGCTCTGAGCTCAAGTATAGAGATGGTCTGTCATTCGCTCCTGTCCCTGGATCAGGAGAAGGTGTTTGACAGGGTGGACCATGGGTATCTCCTGAGCACTCTGCGAGCGTTTGGCTTTGGACCTCAGTTTGTGGGTTTTCTCCAGGTGCTGTACGCTTCTGCAGAGTGTCTGGTCAGGTTCAAATGGACTCTGACCGAACTGGTTAGCTTCGGGCGAGGAGTACGGCAGGGGTGTCCCCTCTCGGGTCAGCTGTACACTCTGGTGATCGAGCCCTTCTTCTACAGGAGGTTGACGGGGTTGGTGCTGCGAGAGCCGGAGCTGCGGCTGGTCCTGTCGGTGTACGCTGACAACATGCTCCTCGTGGTCCAGGACCTGGGCGACTTGGCGCAGGTGGAGGCTTGCCAGCCCGTCTACTCGGCAGCCTCCTCCACCCGGGTCAACTGGGTCAAGAGCTCTGGCCTGGTGGTCAGAGACGGGTGGCAGGTGAGCTCCTTCCCACCTGCGCTTCAGGCTATCCTGTGGAGCACAGGTCCGCTGCTCTATCTCTGCGTTTACCTTTCCGCCACACATCTGTCTCTGCTGGAAAACTGGTCCGGTTTAATGGGCAGGGTGATGGAGCGGCTCCGGAAATAGACAGGACTACTCCGGTGCCTCTCCCTCCGAGGGAGGAACAGGTGCTTAATCAGCTAGTCCTGTCCATGCTCTGGTACCAACTCAACACCCTGATCCAATCCCCGGGCTTCCTGGCCAACCTCCGGATGGTGATTCTGGAGTTCTTTTGGCCAAGGCCTGCACTAGGTCTTTGCAGGGGTCCTCCACCTTCCCCTGGAGGAGGGAGGGCAGGACCTGAAGTGCTTACACACTCAGGTCCATGTCTTCCACCTCCAGGCCCTGCAGAGGCTCCTTTCTGGTGCAGGTAGTCCGCTGTGGAGAGTACTGGTGCACGCCTTCCTGCTCCACTTCCGAAGGCTCCAATATGACCGGCAGCTCCTTTATCTCCATCTGAGAGGTCTTCTGTGAGACTTCTCTGGACTGCTGGTCTTCTACCAGGACCTTCTCCGAACCTGGAAGCTGTTCTCAGCGACCAGGTCCATGGTGACCTCCGAGGGGCTAGATCTCCTCATGGAGCCCCTGCTACACAACCCTCAGCTCCATGCATAGGTGGCGGAGTCCCCCGTGGTGCGCCAGAGGTTGGTCCTGGCAGAAGTTACCAGGGTAGGAGACCTCCTGGACTCTGACTGGGGAGACTGGCTGGATCCCCTGACGCTCGCTCAGTGCATGGGGCTCTCCAGGCCTCATACTCTCCAGTACGTACTTCAGGAGGTGAGGGCCGCTTTGCTGCCCGCTGTTTGGGCCTACCTCGAACAGGTCCTGTGAGAGGGCACACCCCGCCCACCCTCCATCCCAGGCCCTGTGGAGCTTTTTATTGGGCCCCTGCCCCATGGACCCAAACGGCCCCTTCACCGTGAGCCGGCCGCACGACTTGCAACCAGTTCGTTTTGAGACAGCGCCAAGGAAACACCTATACACGCTTGTGCTCCACACCCTTCACTTTCTTAGCTTCGCATCCTGCCCTGACACAAAGTGGCTGGACCTCCTGCCACTTCTAGAGGGTTAGGTGCCCCGATGGGCCTGCCTATATTCTGCCCTGTTCCCGAGGCCTGCCGGTGATATCAGTTGGCGGATCCTTCATGGGGCCATGAGCATGGGTGTGTACTTGGTGTGGTTTACCCCTGTCTTGGACACCTGCCCCATCTGTGGCGTGAGGGAGACTCTTAGCGCACATTTACATGGAGTGCGCTAGGTTGCAGCCGCTATTCCCGCTCCTCACAAATATTTTGTCACGCTTCTGGCTACAATTTTTTCCTCACCTCCTTATATATGCACTCCCCATCTTTGGCCCCACAAAGCCACGGGACCTCCTGGTCAATCTCCTCCTGGCCCTGTCTAAAATGGCCATCTATAAAACCAGGGAGAGGAGGTTGGCCAATGGGGTCTCCTGTGATTGTGGGGCCTACTTCTGATCCTCCATCCGCTCACGCATCCGGGCAGAGTTCCTCTGGCTTCCTTGATGCACTCGAGGAGCAATGGGTGCTGTCCGGGGTTCTCTGCTTGGTGTCCTCATCAGGTTCCCTTTGTTTGACCCTTTGACCTCACTCCTGTCCCTGTTATCTCATTTGTTGTCCCCAGAATTATTTGGTTTCCAGGCCCTGTGAATCATCCCCTTAGACTGGGGTGTGTGTGTGGGGGGGTGTCCTTTAGCAGAGCCCACCCACTTCCTGGTTCCCAATAAGATCTCTTTCTGTAGAGGGCTGCTGTTTGCATGTCCTCTATGCTTTAGCATTCTCTCTCTGAGTTGTGTTTGATGGAGGGATTCTTTCATTTGGGCACTATGTCATGTTCTTACAGCTGCCCAATAGCATGCCTGCTATGGCAGATGCTCATTCTTACACCATGTCATAGTGGTCCCAATTGGGTAAGCTGAGATGTAAAGCATGCCTATTAGTAGCCTACGTAATCCTAGCAATGAGAGGAGAAAATGATTAATTTCTCCTAGTTTCAATTTAATTTCTTCAAACATAGCCTATGCATAAATTTGTACAGGGAAGATTTCAAATATCTGTCTATTATGTTAAGATCACTGGCAGCAAGGAAACAACTGAAACAGATTCTAAATTTAAACGGCCTTTTTCTGTAAATATGGGGAGGGTATGCTACTATATTTTTCGTACATGAAGAGATTGAGCCCATTTTTGCAATTTTAGCAGGAATTCAGTTTTAATTATGGAGATTATGATTCCATGATAGGGAAATTATCTGAGATGAGGATCCAGATGGTAGCTTTCTTAAAGCTAACAAGCCAGTATCCCATGTTTCTGGAACCTCTTAGCTGAAGGACGTGTGTGCTGCCCAGTCAAACTAGCTTCCAATTAAATGGAACTGTCATACTCCTGATTTGTACATGCACTTCTGAAATAATCCTGCTTTAACAATGTAATCGGTATTGTTTTGGTTACATAAATGGGTTTCTGGGAAAGTTAATACTTGTAAACTTAATAGACCAAAGTTGGGGGTGGCTGACACCAAGTCCGTTCTTAACTGGCAGTTTAACCAAATTAAATAAATTTTTCTGGGTATAGTACACAAGTAAATTCAGATGGCTGGTACAAAAGAAGGGTGTCCTGACGGAGTTGAGAGCATTGTTAATTTAAGAATTACATAGATACATAATCAGGCTGCCCTTTTATATTTGTACCTGTGTTTGATATTAACTTTTGGTGCTCAAGCAAAGAACCAGATAAAGACTAAACCAAATATTGAACAAGGAAATCTTGCACTGTAACCTTTTGTGGATCAAATACATTTTTTTTAGTACTTTAAATTCTGACCATCTGAGCCATTCCGTTTATATATGGTATATGTGTTGCCTACTCTTGTAGCTGCTTGGAGGAGCAATGGAATGGGACTTAAAAAAAAAAAAAAAAAAAAGTTGCTTTAGATGTGTTTTGATGGACTCCTCAAATAGTATCTAGCAACCACTTACCTGAAAACCTTTTAAGCTAAAATTAAATTGGGAACAAACTGTTTCTCCACTTGCAACATAATAAATGCTTAAGTAGACCCTTGTACTTGGAGACTCAGAGCTACATAATCTGTTGAAATGTAAGGTAAATTTTTGTAGAAGTACCGTCACCAACATTTGAAAGCTTTTTAAAAGAGTCATTTGTGGAGAAAAATCAGGGCACATTTTGTACCCCATGAAAACACAGGGCTAAAATGTTTAAAAATGAAAATAGGGACTAGGCCTTAGTAATATGTATTACTGTAAGGGTATATACAGCATTTTCTGCCTCTTTTTTTAGATGGAGTTAACTGCAGCCAATCTCTGCATACTGAATTTGTTTGCACCCCTGTTGAAATAGGTACACTAAGTTTGTGTGTTTACAACATGGCTGCATTTGTCTTTTAGGGTAAGGAGTGGCTTGCTAATGACTCATAGTGCTACAGAGAAGCACAGCTGAATTAATTCCTTCATTTCCCCGCTGGTGGGAGGCACTGCTGTGTGTGTGTGTGTGTGTGTGTGTGTGTGTGTTGCAGTTGCTGGATTGAAGTCAAAGTTGTAGGCCTGATGCAGATGGGTGTGGCTGTGTGCAGACAGTTGGGAATGAGAGACTATATAGTTAGTGTTCTACTTGGAGCTGAACTAGTAGATAAGACTTCTTTGCCCCCCCCTTCAGCTGTGGATATTCTTTTAATTCTTTGATATACTTGCCCACATGGATTTGGTAAGGTCAGTATTTAGCAATACTTAACAGATATTCACTAGTTCGTGGTCAATTTGTTAGCTTTCATGCAGAATGGTAAATCAGGGTATCCTGTTACATATGAAGCTGTTAGTCTGCTTGGCACAGTTTTAATAAAGGAATTGATGCTGTATGAAATGGAATTCATTGGCTTAAGATATCTTCACCTCAATCAGAATTGCTTTCATTCATCAGATTCACACTAGTTGAAAATATTTATCATGGAATAGCTGATGCATTTCCCTATTTCTCCCCTCCCTCCTTGCACACACACATTTGAATCAAATATATCTGCCATAGTTGGAAGGCTTGTCATTTTATATTCAAAAAATTGCTTGCCCAGATTCCAGTATTTTTGTTTTGTTTTGGATTGAGAAGGAATCATTGAACCACAAACTATGGACAACAGGCTCTTTGTTTTGCTCTTGGAAAAGGGTAAAATTATGTCACAGATTTCTATGCTTGCTTCTTATACACAACTTGAACGGATTCTCATTGTACATTTAGAGATCAGTATGAGTCTGTATTTATTTAAATCAGTTCCTGGTAGCAGGTTTATGAAGGGGGCTATTGCAATCATTGTTCCCAATAATTAAAAGGACATCCATTTGAAATTAGTTTCAGAAAAAGCTTCTTACTGTACCTGCTCCTGAGTTTTCCTGCCAATTCTAGGAGCTCTCCAGTAATTAACTATCTTGACAAAATATTAGTGCTTTGTTGATGATGCCTGAAAGGAGCAAAACATAGGGCAAATAGGCTGTGCGAAGCGCTGTGAATGGTGTACGGGAAACTGGAAATAAAACGATCTGTAATCTTCTTAAGTGCATCTGCCATAAGATTTCTGTTCACGTCTGCGTATCAGCAGTGTAGCACCATTAGTTGTAGCAAAAGTGAAAATGTTAACACAGACAGAAAAAGACTGAATCATGTCTGTTGGTGCTTCTCTTATAGCTACCATCAGGAGAAATGACACAGTGACTAGTGGCCCAATCTTAAGATAAATATGTCTTCAGTTACAAACATTAGGTGTTAACATGTAACAAGGGTAGGCTTAAAAGTTAAAACCATTGAAGCTAATTCATTTTAATTGTGTGTGTAATGTCAAAATAAAGGAACAGCCCTCCCATTTCTACTTCTAAACTGGTTAGAGTACTGCAAAACAAAGTTCCATATACACATACTACTGCGAGTCTTCGTACCACATAGATCTCAGTGAGGTTTAGGTTCATACGGTAGTAACATGTCCTAAACGATTGATTGGTTGTTACTTTCAGTGGAAAATAACTCGGGTGCTTAAATGATTACGGAATAGAATTCTTAAGTGTAACCTTACCTAGCTATGGGTAGTCCAAACTGAGTGTGCCTCATCCTGTTCTGTCACCCCTTCAGAGGGTATAAAGCAGTGATATCTACTTAAAACTTTGTCTCCATTCAAATGGGAGAAAAGGTGGAGGAAAGTTTTTTAGCTAAAATAATGGATCCCAAACGGAGTGTCTGAACTACTTCCTGTGCTATCTTGATGCTTTTTCTTTGGTTTCTAATTTTCCCATCAGCCCAGTTCCCCAACTTTTTGCTTCATATTTCATTGAACTCCTGTATGATTGAGACTTGCACTGAAATTGTAGCATCTAGGGTGTTATGGATAGGTAGGTGCTTTTTCATTAATTATAGGAATAAAACTAATATTAAAAATGGGGTCAAGTATCAGAGGGGTAGCCGTGTTAGTCTGGATCTGTAAAAGCAGCAATGAGTCCTGTGGCACCTTATAGATTAACAGATGAAGTGGGTATTCGGCCACGAAAGCTCATGCTCCAATACGTCTATTAGTCTATAAGGTGCCACAGGACTCTTTGCTGCTGTTAAAAATGGGATTTTGGATATATAACATCCTCTAAGTCAAGATGAAATATAATCTTTTCGTTTGCCTTGCTTCGAGGGATTTTAAGACCTATTCCTTCTTTGCTTAACTATAACCAGAAATCACTGTTTTTTCATTGTGTAACACTTAGACAATTTTTTTGGTTTTTACAATCAAGTTCAACAGTGACTGAATCTGCATTGAATTTTAGGTATCTGCTTTCTGGTTCTACATCCATTAGTCTCTATGGTAATTCAGGTGGAGTGCTGATTACTGTTCAGGCTCTTGTGCATTATTTCCTGAAGAAACTTGTGAGATGACTGGTTCTAGTGCAGGCGCAATCAAACATAAATAGTCACATCAGATATTTTATCCTTCATATTTAGGCAACTTCAGGCTAAGTTTGAACTTTGGTCTGGTGGCAAAGTGAAGGTGTATCACTTAATCTTTCAGGTAATAAGTCAGAAGGTGTCCTGGGAACCATTTGAACGTGTGGATGTTGCATGGATAACAGCAAGACTCGGTGGGTATGAGCTGAAATGTCTCGGTTCACAGACAAAATTATTTCCTGGTTCCTTGTGATTTGATCCTTTGAGCTAGAAGGTCCATACATACTGATGTACAATTAAGTGTTGCTTATCTCTGAGGTCCTGGTGACTTTGGGTACTGGCAGTGATCTCCTGTAAGCAGAAGAGAGGAGAAAAATCATGCGTCTTCTAACTGTATTTAGAAGAAAATGATTTTGCAGAAAACTCGTCTAGTAGAGCAGCCTTAATTCCTTCACTCAACTGTGTATCTAGCAGAGACATAAGAAAACAAAGTCAATTTCTTTACTTGGTTTCTCTCACCCTTCGCTGGACATCACCACTAACTTTCTGGAGGTGGCAGATGATTCTGGTGCTGCTTTTAAACATAGTGAAACTTAGGGTGTGTCTATACACGTAGAGTGTGGTGAAGTGAGGTGTCAATCTACAGTGCTGTAGTCCACTGCACACTAAATAGCTGGGCGGACCCACTGAGAGTTCTGTTGGTTCAGACAGCAATAGGTCAAAGTGCACTGTGGAACTTTGAGTGCGCAGTAGCAGGGTCCACACAGCTAGTTAGTCCATGGCTGACTACAGGGCTCTAGGTTGACCCCCACACACACACCAGCGCCCCCCCCCCCCCATATAGACAATCAAGTAATAATGCCTAACAAAAATGATGCTGATGACACACCAGATTTTTGTTGCTTGTAAAGTGCTGTAACAAAAGTAGTAAATTACTCAGCCAATACACTGCCAGTTAAAATACCTTTATTTGTGACAGCATCATTATCTTGAGTAATGCTCATTTGTATTTCTTAACAAAAATCTGCATTTTAAGCAGCACAAAATGTAAATATGGAGTGCTTGATTGGGTTAATATGATCTGTTTAGAGTACAAATGCAGTGCTTCTTTCTCAGGAAGTTGTCTTCCTCAGTTGTTCTGCTACTAAAGTGTTTTTAGCATATGACTTCAGTTTTGTGGGTGTACGGCTGGTTTTTGTTGCTGTTAGTGTCGTCCTTGCTGGAATAGTTGTATCTGGGTATTACAGAAGATTAAATAGCAATCATTGTCAAAGCCTATTTGGTAGTAAATCCAGGCAGAGCAACTGTTAAGCAGGCGCACTTTCTGGCAAACTATACAGGGTGAAGATGTGTATTAATGCGTATGGTTTGGGCTTTGGAATATGGATTATACCTTTTTTGTCAGGTTTCTCGTGCACAAGAATTTTAGAAGCAATTTTTGACCTTTGAAATATAACTTCCTTGAGACAGTGAAAAGTTAGCAGTCATGGAAAAGAAATTAGGTTCAGCAGGCACCTGATTTTGAGAGACTGTAATTCTGAAAGCTTGACTCATTCAGTCGGAGAGAGGGGAAAGATTTATTTTGATCCTTTTTTTTTTTTCTTTCTCAGAATAATTTTTTATCCATCTTGTTCACCATGCAAAAAAATAAGCCTTACAGAGGAGCTGAAAGGGGACTGAATTGTCAGTTCTTGGGCAGTTAGATAATTTCAAGTACACGCTTCCTTGGTTGTAAGAATCATGTACTGTAGATCCTTACAAGTGGGAGGCAGAACGAAACAGATGTGGTGATATTTCTCATGGTAAGCCACTTGAGTATTCTTTTAAGTACTCCTTTTGCAATAGCATGATGTCTGCTAACGTAAAAACATTTCTGGTGTTAACATAGCTGTAGCATGAGAACATTATAGGAATATAATCACTTGTTCTTTTAGTTAACTGCCTTGTAAAACAGAAGAATATAAAATAAAATTGATAGACATATTGCTTAACTTTTGATGGCAGTTCTTGAGTGTAGCATGATACCCCTGTTTTTCTAATGGTTCTCTTTCCAAGCAGACATGGACTACATATCCCATTTCTGGTCTGATATAAGAGGTAGTGGCAGCTATGGTATTGGATTGCAACCAAAGGAGCATGATTGTAATTTTAGTAATCTATTTTGGAGATAAGACAATTCAGATGCTATGCTTATTATAAAGGAATGTCATTTCTTGGTTATGTTTTCAAGGGCAAAATGGCAAGCGTAAAAGTATGCAAATCTGAAATGAGGTAGAGTATTGTGAGTATTTCTCTGTGTTCTGCAACTAAAGATGTAACAAATTTTCCACTCTTGGCTGGTGATAATAGTTGAATGTTTGCTTCAGTTTTAGTATTCTGGGCAAGGCAGAGTTTGGAGATCTATATCGCTAACTGTTCAGTGTGACTCCCATGATTTCTGCTTTTACCTCTTCAGCTGCAGTCTCCAGTGGTATCCTAATAAAAGCTGTTGTTTAGTTTACATTATCCTAATGCTGATGAGAACCACAATGCAGTGATTACTATGTTTGATACCTGTATTTCCTCACCACGAAAAATGCAGATGAACTTCAACAGAAATCTTGCATACGTAGATGTTGAATTTTGTAATGTGAACTTTTTATCATTTTAGTTTTGCATTGCCTTATAAAATGGTTTTGAATTTACTGCAGATCAGCTTCTAAGCTAAAGCATTACTGGCCTGAAATTTGATTCATACTGGAACTTGATCTGTGACTTAATTCATATTATGGATCAAGCCTTGTTTCCACTTCAGTGGTAGCTTTGAAACTAGCTTCCGCAGAATAAAATCAACCCCTTAGTCATTCAGCATAGTAATGGCCAAGGACGACGACTACCCTTTCTGAAATGGAAGTATTTATAAAAAAAAAAAATTGCAACATGTGAGTCATTGATCACATGAGCAGAGTGTATTTTTCTTTGTCATCTCAGTGGATGTGTGATGAGACCTCAAACACTATGCTGTAAACAAGAAAAATGTGATCACTTTACTCCCTGTTTAAAAAAAAATAATAATTATGGGATGTTCCTGTAGTAGTTGATTTGGGGATGAAGGATTAACAAAAAAAAATAGTGACTTTAATATAGAGTTGACAGTTGTCCTGGACTCAACAAGGACAATGTGCAGCATTTTGCAGCATTTACCATCATGTATTTAATAAAATCTAACTTGTCATATGCTGTGTTGCCTATTGTTCTGAATGTGGGGTCACTTCCATTGTGTTGGAAGAAGTGGGATGAAGAAAATGTTCTGTATCTGAAGTATATTACTGTGTAATAAAAAAATTACAGTGGATGCGCCTGTTGACAGCAGTAATATGGCAAAATTTACAATCTTAATCAATAAACAGTTGCACTGTTTTTTAATTACATGTTTTTTTAATCACGTGTTTTTAAAACTGTCTTGGATACAAAGGGCAAAAATCAGCTTTACACCCGCAGCTTAATAAAGAACACATACAAAATTAACCCTTTATTTTACTTCAATTAATTTCTTGTTTTCATGAATAATTACAGCCCTCCATCAGACTAGTATGTCAGTGTTAGTCTTAATATTCTATTTCCATTCATCATATTCAGAAGTTGAATATTTGGCTAGTAATATACTTTTAATTGTGAATTGTTAGCATAAAATTACTTCTGAGTAGCACCTCATTACTGAAAGTACATTCATAGGAACAAAATAAAGCTTGCCAAAGACATGGGTTGAACTCAGTTAATGTTCACCAGAGTCCAGGATCATACAGTAACTGTGTGGGGGGAAAACAGAATGCATGCTACCTTAATATATGTATTACTGAACGAAAACAGCCTAATTGACTGACGACGGTATTTAAACTCTAGTGAATACCAAGTGCAAAGACATCCTTGAAAAAATGTGAAGATTAACAGAAGAGCAGATTGGGAGGGGAGAAGACGCAGAAAATTTAAATGGACAAAGCACTAAGACTGCTCAGGGTTTAGAAATAAGTAACTGAAACAACAACATGTTCAGGGATTTAACACATGAATAATCTTTGTCAACCCTACAGGTCCGTGTCTTGGTCACTACTGCAGTACAAATATCAGATCAGTATAATCAGTCCCACTGTAGTACCAAACCCATTCTTAATAGTATGTCATTTGTATTTGTTAATTTTGGGACCCATTTGCCTCAAGTACAGTTGGAGCTCTTGAGCTTGCTGCTCAATATAGCCAGAGATGTAGGTATGGTGCATATTAGAAACTTCCAACTTGCCCTGAGGGCAGCATACAACACTCTACATGCTGGGTGCACCTGTAAACTAAGGGGTATAAGAACTGAATTATTTTCTAAGTTGACTACTAGCCTTGAGTTTGTGTCTTGAAAAGTAATGAGGCTTTCTCAAATGGGCGTGTTAAATCCTAATTTACGTTCCAACAGAAAACTAAGGGAGAGTTTTGCATCACACACAAGACAGACTTGTAATTTTGTTTTGTGTTACAGCTGACCACTTCAAAAATAAATGATCTAATAGATAGTCAGGAAATAACTGTTGGCTTTCAAGTATAGAAAACCTATTATATAGTGGTAACTTTCAATCTTTCATGCTTTCCATTAACACTGAAGTTGATTTCTTAGTGTGGTTACCTTGACTCTGAATCAAGGAGAGTATTGAAAACATACCAAGAATGTTTCACAGCCTTGTAATGAGAAAAAAAAATGCATTTGCTTTGGAGTATATGAGACACTGCTAGTAAAATTGCACAACCCTCCTCAAAAAGAATCTCCATATTTTTGTCACAAGAAGTTAGGAAATTAACAAGATGCTGCTACCTTCTGAGCTCTGGAAAAAGAGGGGTGATTGTAGTGGAAAGGCTTCAGTAGTTGAACTTTAGATACTTTTGGGCTGTTTGTATGCATACACAATGAGAGAAGTACAAAACTAGATAATGAAGTATGGTTCTCTTTTTACATACTTACCATTACAGAACTAAAAGTTCACCAGGTTTTCCTTTGTAGGCACTTAAAATTGTTTAAGGTGTTTTAAATTCACTATTAATGTGAGTAGTATACCTGCTGTTTGTGGTTTGGTTCCCCCCCACCCCCTTCTGTCTGTCATGTTTTTTTAAACTGTAAGTTGCTTTGCACAGAGACATACTCTTTCTGTACAGTACCTAGCACGACTGGGCCATTATCTCTTTTGAGCCCTTTAGGTGTTACTAGAGTAGAATACAAATGAGAAATTGTATTACTTTTGTACAGTGGAAATGGATTAGTCTAATTTACTTGTGAATTTAAAGTTTTGCTACACTTACAAGGTCTAATGCATTTGTACAATGTTGCAATATTTGCACTGCAAGGCAAATGCCTAAAACATTGCCTTAGAAAGATGAAAAAAACCCAATTGAACTACAAAACAATTCCTATTAGTCTTAGGTTTGGTAAAAGTTTTTTTTTTTTTAACAATATAACAAATTTGCCCTGACTCTTTTTCAGAATTTCTTGAACTCCAGTGGGTTTTCAAATCAATCTTAATTTTGAATGAGTAACCAAACTAATACTAAAAATGTTCACCATATGAAATAGCTTCAGTTTGTGAAAGAAATGCTTCCCCACAACATAGATTCATAGATTTTAAGGCTAGAAGGGACCCCCAAATCTTTTTCAGAGGCACTGCGTCCCAGGATAGAGTCCCCTATCCTGAAAGTATGACCCACCCTCTTTCTTTTTTCCCCGATGTATACGTCTACTTTTAGCCATATGAAAACACATATTGTTTGCTTGTGCCCAGTTTACCAAGCAATTGCTTTGAATCAGTGACCTATCCTCTTCATTATTTATCACTTCCCCAATTTGTTGGTCACCTGCAAACTTCATCAGGGAGGAATTTGTTTTCTTCCAGATCATTGATGAAGATATTAAATAGCTTGATCTCTGCAGGACACCATCACTTGATGATGATTCCCCACAGTTATACTTTGGGACCATTTAATGTGTGCCATTTTTAATTCTATATTCTAGTTTTTTTATCAAAATGTTTTAAACTTATTGCCAGACTCACTGAGGGCAAAGAACTACAGATTCAGAAAGGGATTGGACACTCATAAAGATAACTGTTGTATCTAGATTTGTTAGAGTTAACACTTCGAAGAGATATTGCACATCATGCTTTAGTATTTAAGTCAGTCTCTAGCTGTTCAGAGCTCAGGCAGAGCAACAGACGACTCCACATCTACCTATTGCAGCATGGTTGCACCTTCCTCTGAAGCATCTGGTACTGACCATGGTCTGAGAAACATACTGGGCTAGATGGACCTCAGGTTTGACCCAGTATGGCAATTTCTATGTTCCGTCACACATACTCTGATAAGCTTTTGATAGCATTATTGTTTAACTAGATCCCTTATCCCAGTACTATAATCCTGACTCACCTAGATACATCTTTCTATATTGAAAGAACCCACCAAGATGTCTTACAATCTCCTCTCTGTAACTCTTAACCTTCATTTCCTTCTTTTCTTGTTGGTCCACCCACAATTGTTTATGTAAAATTTTAAGAGTATAAGCTTTCTGGGGTAGGGACTTTCCAAAGCATGCTAACCTTATCCAAAGCATGCTAACCTTATTTTATAACACCAATAACTATCAGTAAATGTTTTGATGCCCCAAAGCAATTGATGTCCTTGGATTCAGTAGAGGGAGAGGGGGAAATGAAACAAGAACTGGTCTGTATTTTTTCCTGACGACTGAGGTTACAGTGTAACTGGAACTGCTTTAAAGCAGCACAGATTTGGCGTGAAGTTGACAGTTCGAAGACCTTCTGGCAGAAGTGCATGTTACTGGCTTGCTTGGCAGCCCTTTCTTTGAACAGTAACCAGCCATGTATTTACTTCTTGTGGATTTAATGCAGAATTTGGGAAACTGGAACCTAGCTGATGTTAGACAAATCTTAAGAGTTTCCCTGCCCTTGGAAAGGGCAATGGTGAGCTGAAGAGGTCTGGGTGCTGCAGTGGACGAAGCCTTGCTGCTGACCTTGATGATAAAATAGGAAATGTACAGCGAGTCACTGACTTCTTAAACAACCTGCAGTTACTGTAGATCCTAGACATTAGTGTAAATGATCTCATACATTTCCTTTTAAATTTGAAAGAATTGTTAAAACTGTACTGTTTCTTCTGAAATGTATGATACTGCTATAGAGCAGAAGTGTGTTGTTGGCTGTTGATAATGGTGGAAAAGTGTGCAAAAAGTTCACCCTCAACTGAGTAGTAAGGGGAACTTGGGTGATTGAGGTGCAGTTGATCTCTAACCCCAGAAACTGTGCGACAGATGACCTTATTTAGGGTATTTGCTTACTCCTAGTGCAGGAGGCAGTGTCTGTCTTGAGTGCATTCAAGTTCTGTTAAGAAAAGTCAGAGAAGAGGAGGGGACAACCACTGGTGGAAGCGCTTCTGAAGGCTCCCGTGGAAACAGCTGGTTTCAAGGCTACTCAATTCCACATTGTATATTGGACACAACATGTTTAGGCCAACCTGTCAGCTTGCAGCACCCACTTCCCTCCTATTACTAGATATTGAAATAATAAAAAAAACAACCCATGCTCATCACCCTTCTTGGTATGTCTCTTCTGATTTCTCAGACCTCACCCATACCCATTCTCCTAGTCTTGGATGTGTGCCGAGTACATCAAGGAACTAATGACTTTTAGGGTTCAGTATCATACCAATTGCCAGGATAAAAACAAATATTTCTAACACTTTGGAAATTTGGGACTTCAGTAGTGGAATAATATGAAGGATTGGTTTACAGTTTTGACAAAACACATGTGATATTCGATCTTAAAAGAAAGCTGGCATGATTTTTTTTTTGTCCTCCCTGAAACAGAAGTGGATCGAAATCAAAAGTGCTTCTATAAAGACAGTGCTTATTAATTTCGTAGTATGAGGCAGATTTATTTACACAGTTACAACTGATGTATAGGCTTGATGTGCCATACTGTATTACTGTAGTCGACTTCTCAACTAATATGAAAGACTTTAGTAGAAGGTTAGTTTGTTCACATTTGATTTGAAGTAGTATGGAACCATTTATCTATCAATTTCATAATTTTAACTAGAATTTGTAACAGTTTCTCATGAAAGCATGACTTAAGCAGCTAATGAAGCATGTCAGCTCACCATGAACTATATTGGATGGCTGATGCTTAATCTTAGAGTAAAAAACAAAAACAAAAAAACCCACCCACTTAACTCCTATATTCAAATGCCACATAGGATAGATATGCCTGCACAGGGATAAAAAACCCATGGCTGGCCTGGGTCAGGTGACTCAGGCTTGGGCTCTGGGCTGAAAAATTGCCATGTAGACTTTCAGGCTTGGACTCCAGGCTGAGCTCCAGGACCCTCCCTCCTTGCAGGACTCATGCTGAACCAGAATGCCTACACATTGACATTTCAGCCTGAACCCCGTGAACCCAAGTCAGCTAACCCAGGCCAACTGTGGGTTTTTTATCCCTGTGTAAATTACCCGTATATGGTTAAGTGTAAATCCCATTGAGTTTCAGTGAGATAGAGGATTCTGAGACACTTAATATCTTTTGAAAATTTTACCCAGGGTTCTTTTAAGAAAGTGTGCAGTGAGTTTCTTTGAGGTAACGTCCTCTACTTGTGCTTTGGCCTAACCTCTAAAATACTTGCATAAAGAAAACAGTCAGTATAAAAGGATACCTTCTGTTAATGCAATTGCAGCAACATATACTACTATAAACAGATTATCCCAAAAGACTTAAATTCATGTGGTAGAATATTGTAAAACATTGATAATGAAGAGAATCTTCAGGCTCTTTCTTGGGCCAAAAGCTTGTTTAAAAGGGACTGTATTTGGGGAAAAAAAATCTCATATGGTAAGAATAGCACTCATTCCATTCTGCTAGTATCTCTGGAGTATGTTAAACAGAAGCTATTCAAGTTAGACATTTTAAAATGAGGGGGTCCAGATTACTTGCATCCAAGAGTTTTAAAAGAATTGACGGAGGAGCTCCCTCGACCTTTAATGTTGACTTTGCATAAGTCCTGGAGCATTAGGGAAGTTCCAGAAGACTGGAAGACAGTTAATGTGTCGGTTTTTAAGAAGGGTAAATGGGATGACCTGGGTAATTATTAGGCCTGTCAGTCTGACTTAGGTCCTGGGCAAGATAATTGAGTGGCTGCTGCAGGACTCGATCACTGAATAACTAAAGGAAGATAATGTAATTGATGCAAATCAACATGGGTTGTGGACAACAGATCCTGTCAAAATAACTTGATATCTTTTTTTTTAATGAGATCAAAAGTTTGATAGATAAAGGAAATAGTGTTTAACGTAATATACTTTGGCTTCTGTAAGGTGTTTGAATTGGTAACAAACATTTTGCTTAAAAAATTAGAACAATATAAAATTAATATGGCGCACATTAAATGGATGAAAACTGGCTAACTGATAGCTCTCAAAATGTAACTGTAAATGGGGAACCATCTTTGAAGGAGTCTGTTTCTAATGGTGTCCCTCAGAGATCAATTCTTGGCCCTGTGCTGTTTAAAATCTTTATCAGTGACCTGGAAGAAAACACAAAATCCTCCCTGATAAAGTTTGCAGATGACACCCAAATTGGGGGAATGATAAATAATGAAGAGGGACAGGTCACCAATTCAGAGTGATCTAGACCGCTTGGTAAACTGGCGCAAGCAAACTATGTGTTTTTCATATGGCTAAAAGTAAATGTATACCTTGGGGAACAAAGAGTGTAGGCAAGACTTACAGGATGAGGTACCCTATTTTTGGAAGCAGTGCTTCTGAAAACTATTTGCGGGCAGTGGTGGATAATCAGCTGAACATACACTTCCAGGTGACACTGTGCCCAAAAGAGCTAATGTGAGCCTGGGATGTATAAGTGAGAATCTTGAACAGGAGTAGAAAGTTGTGTGACTGCTGCTAGAATACTATGTCTAGTTCTGGTGCCCACAATTCAAGAAGGATGTTTCTAAAGTGGAGAGGGTTCAGAGAAGAGTCACGAAAATAATGAAAGGATTGGACTTAGCACAATGGACTCACAGAGCTTGATCTGATTATCTTAACAAAGAGAAGTTAAAGGGGTGACTTGATTACAGTCTGCAAGTTCCTACATGAGGAACACATATTTAATAATGGGCTCTGCATGTGTGCGAAAAGTGGCACGTGATCCAATTTCTGATGTCATGCGTTGGTGGGCTGAGGGGCTCACTGCTGCTCTGGGGTTCCAGCTGCTGCCTTGTTGCCAGCTGGGGTCCTGGCCGCCAGCCTCCCTCAGCCCGTTGCCAGCCTGGAGGCTGAGCGGGCCGATGGCTGGGACCCCGACTGGCAAGGGGCCGGCAGCTGGGACCCGAGAGCGGCAGCAGGCTGAGTGCTGCTGGCACCCCAGACTGGCAGCGGACTGAGCTGGTCAGCCCGCCACCTGCCTGCTCCGCCCGAGTGAATGGAACCCCAGACAGGTAGCGGGCTGAGCAGGGCCAGCAGCTGTACCCCAGACTGGCAGCAGGCTCAGCAGGGCTGGTGGCTGGAACCCCAGACAAGTATCACGCTAAATTGATAAGATCTGCATTTTAATTTTATTTTAAATGAAGCTTCTTAAATATTTAAAAAAACTTTATTTACTTTAAATACAACAATAGTTCATATAATATAGACAGAAAGAGACACCTTCTACAAACGTTAAAATGTATTACCAGCATGCAAACCCTTAAATTACAGTGAACTTGGCACGCCACTTCTGAAAGGTTGCCTACCCCTGAGTTAGACAAATTCAGACAGGAAATAAGACATAATTTTTTTAAAAGTGAGAATAATTAACCACTGGACCAATTCACTGACAATTTTTAAATTAAGATTGGATGTTTTTCTAAAAGAACTGTTCTAGCAAATGTTTTGGGGAACTTCTGTGATCTGTGTTTTACAGGAGTCAGATTAGATGATCACAAAGTCCCTTGTGGCTTTAAAATCTATGAAAGGTACTTTCTACAGCAGTGGTGGGCAAACTATGGCCTTGTGGGACACACACGTGGCTTGGCCCCGCTCTGGATGGGGTGCTGAGTTGGGCTGCACCAGTGGCTTGGCCCTGCTCCGCCTGAGGCGCTGGATCAGGGCCACACCAGACGGCGCTTGGAAGCTGGCATGGCCCCCCTCCGACCCCTATGTCCTCCAGTGGGAGCTGCAGGGGCAGTGCCTGTGGATGGGGCAGTGCGCAGAGTTGTCTGGCTGCACCTCTGCATAGGAGTTGGAGAAGGGACATGCCACTGCTTCCAGGAGCTGCATGAGGTAAGCGCCGCATCACTGAGCCTCGCCCCAACCCCCTTCCCCCACCCTTATCCCCCTGCTGCTCTCCAAACTCCTCAATCCCAGCCCAGAGTACCCTCCACACCCCAAACTCCTCATCCTCAGCCCCACCCCAGAGCCTAAACTCCCTCCCACACCCCAACCCCAATTTTTTGAGCATTCACGGCCCACCATATTGTAATGGATTGGATCACAGAAACCCCCTTGGGAACTGCCACATGATGTGCCTAGACTACCTCTGATTCTGTTTTCCCTGCCCTTTTCAGCTCAGATGGTATCTCATGGCCTCATAACTATCACCCTGTCTGAAAGCCTGGGAAAACAGCACCTTGGAATAAGGAGGGGATAAAGATGCAGTATCTGATTTCCAAGTCACTAAGCTGCTTCCTGTCTAAATGAGGAAAGTCTTTGCATCTCTGCTGACTGCAACTGTGACAATATCTGAGTCTGGTGGTCTCCTAAGTAGGCAGATCTCAAGCCACTTTTAAAGTGCTTTGCATGTTGTGGCCAACATGATAATTTTTTCCCAGAAGCTAATGGGCAGCCACTCTTGAGTCCAACTGAAAGTGAGAAGTAAGTTGCTCATACATTGAACTCAACACTCGTGATGTGTATGTTACTCCTGAGGGCATTCTGCGCCAAAACATTAAAAATTTTGCGCAAAATATTTTTAAATTCTGCAAAATTCTACAAATTTTATTTGTCAAATAAATGTGAAGGCACCAGCATGGCATTGGGGAGCACGGGCCACTGGCTGCACAGAGGTGAGAGATCACTGTGCAGCCAGCGCGCGCCCCTCCCCCGCCTCTCCCCGCAGACACAAATCTAGCGGTGAGCCTGCACCCAAACCTGACATAGTGCAAGGATTGGACTTGCCCCAGAAATGCCCCAGAGCTCTGCCCCTCTGTTCCAGGTGCACCAAGTGTGGGCAGGCAGGCTTAGCCCAGCAGGATCCAAGTGTGGAGGGGCTTAGTGTGTGGCGGAGATAGGTGTGAGTTGAGAGGGTTCTGTGTGGGACAGTCTGGGTGTGGGCAGCTCAGTTGGAGATTTGGATGTGAGGCGGGGGATCTGGATGCACAGGAGTTTGTTGGGGGGTTCTGGGTGTAAGGGCAATGGGACTCTGCAGGGGGGTCCAGGTGAAGGTGGTTGGAGCTCAGTCGGGGGCGGGAGGATCTGGGCGTGGCGGGGATAGTGCTCACCAGGGCGGTCTGTGTGTGTGGGGGGGCTTTCAGATGCTAGGGAAGTGGGGCTCAGTTGGGTGGGGATCAAGGTGCAGCTGCCTGGGGCTCGGTGAGGTGGGGATCAGTGTGCCAGTGACTCATCTGAGTGGTCCAGGTGCAGGGGGGGGGTTCCGTGTGTGTGTGGGGGGGTGTGGGTGAGGCTCAGTGGGAAAGGAGTATGAGGGGGTCTGGATGAATGGAGGTTGGGGGAGCAGCTCCCTGTACAGTGATCCATCCCCTTGCAGCTGAGGAGTGATGGGGGTAGGAAGGGGGTGGGGGGAGGGAGTTTGCAGAACTTCCTGGAGCCTGAGGAGAAATCTAGGGGTGGGTCTGACCCGGCCCTGGATGCTGTGCAGAGGAACAGGAAGTCCCTTCCTCCCCAGCCCAGCCGGCACTATCAGCTGAGCCTGGCGCAGGGTAGGAGCCACCAGCCAGGTCTTTTCCAGTCTAGCCTCTTGCCCCACAGTGATTTAAACCTCTTCTGGCTGTCCTCGGCACCCAAAACATACCGCTGGGGAGGATCACATGACCACTCTTGTGGCTTCCTTTTGCTTCCTCATCAGAATGTCATTTTTCTGTGGGGTAGCAAAGAAATTTGCTGGAGACATTAATTCTGTGCACGTGGAGTGGTGCAGAATTCCCCCAGGAGTAGTATGTAGCAGTGCCTAATTCAGAACTCCTTATATGAACAAAATGTCTGGTATAGTCAATAGGATCATCAAGTAAGGATGGCAGTTTTGGAATCTTTGCTTTGTTGTGTAACTTCTAACAGGGTTTAGTTGCAAACCGCAGATTGAAACTGGATGTGATATACCAGCCAGTAGTTGCAGGTGATAAACACACTGAGACTTAAACAGCTATTGCCCATTTCTAGCCATGGTCAGAATTTAAGTATATTGTGATTCATTGTATTATAAGCAATTAAAAATGGTGACTGTTAAAGTAACTGCTTGTGCACTAAAAATTTGGAGTTGGTTGTATCTATAATAGTACACTGTTTTGATGTAACATTGATCTATAAAACTGTAAATGCCACAGGTGGTAACTTGAATTTTACACCGGTCTAACAGATGAGTTCATTGTTTCTGCGAATGCCTTTTTTTAAACAGCACTTCACTCTGCTTACTTGGTCTTTTTGGCTGGTTATTTGTTTCCTTAATCTTGCATATACTGCCTAATCCTTATTAAAATTGAGCCTGCAGTTGCTTTAATCATGAATCTGGGCTAGTCTGAGATGACTTGGTGATAACCTCTTGACTTGCTTTGAGATCTGGATTCAGAAGTGCACTTTCAGGATTTAGCAGACTTGTGAAAACTACTGAGCTTATAATAATCTGCGTCTACTTACAGACATAGTGTAGGTTGAATTAAAATGTTGTTAAGCTCCCAGCTTCCATAAGGAAAACTTTTGAGAAGTAGCTGAGTGGAGTGCTTAAGAGTAGCAGTTCTCAACCAGGGGTCTGAGGCTTGGTGGAGGGGCTGCAAGGAGGTTTTAGGGGGTCTGCCAAGCAGGATTGGCATTAGACTCACTGGGACCCAGGGCAAAAAGCCAAAGCCTTGCTGCTCCGAGCCCCATCACCTGGGCTTGAACCTGAAGCCTGAGCAGCTTTGCTTTGTGGAGGCCCCTGTGTTGTAGGGCCATGGGCAATTTACTCCTGGGAGAATTCTGCACCACTGTGAATTTATGTCCCCTGCAGATTTCTTTGCTTCCCTGCAGAAAAATGACTTTCTGGCAGGGAAGCAAGAGGAATCCACAAGAGTGGCCGTGCAGCCCTCCGCAGCAGTATGTTTCGGATGCCCAGGACAGCCGGCAGAGAGGTAAAGCACTGTGATGCAGGGGATGGGACTGGGGAAGACCTGGCTCCCTACCCTGCATCAGGCTCAGCTGCTAGTCCCAGCTGGACTGAGGAGGATGGGACTTCCTCTTCCCCTGCATGGTATCTGGGGCTGGGTCAGACCCACCCCTATATTCCTCTCACTGCTACAGGAAGCTCTGTAAGCTCCCTACCCCCTAACCCTCCACTTCCTGCACTCTTCACTCCTGAGCTGCAGGAGGAGGGATCACTGTATAAGGAGCTGCTCCCCCATCCACCCAACCCCTGTGCATCCAGAACCCAGACTCTCCCTCTGATCCTCCCCTCCCCCACATGAGCCCAACTCCCCCTGCACATGGACCACCCTGACAAGCCATCCGGATCCCCACCCCACTAAGTCCCATACCCCAAGCATCTGGACCCCTTCGAGCTACTCATGCCCCCTACCAAGCTCTATCCACACACATCCAGACCCCCTACACCTTCACCTGGACTCTCCCTGCAGTCCCATTACCTTTGCATCCAGATCCCCCTGCATCTGGCTCCCCTGCTGAGCCATCTGCATCCAGATTGCCCCACACAGAACTCTCTCTACCCACACCTGGATCCCACACACTAAGCCCCTCCACACTTGGATCCTGCCTTGCTGAGCCTGCCTGCCTTCATCTGGTGCCCCTGGTATGGAGGGAGGGAGGGAAGGAGTGTGTGTGTGTGTGTGTGTGTGTGTGTGTGTGTGTGTGTGTGTGTGTGTGTGTGTGTGTGTTTGTGTTTCTGGGGCAGGCCCAGTCCTTGTGCTGTGTCAGTGGTGAGGCTGCACCCAACCCTGAGTCAGTGTCTAGGGTTGGGGAGAGCTGCACAGTGATCTCCCACCTCTGTGCAACCAGTGGCCTGTGCTCCTCAGTGTCATGCTGGAGCCTCCACATTTATTTGGCAAATAAAATGTGCAGAATTTTTAAGTTTTCCGCACAGAATGCCCTCGGAACTTGCAGTTTCCCTGCTTGTTACCCCTTAATGCTGGCCCTGGCTTTTATATGCAGAAAAATGGTTGTTATGGCACAGGTGGGCCCTGAAGTTTTTATAGCTTGTTGGGGGACCTCAGAAAGGAAAAGGTTGAGAACCCCTGCTTCAGAGGACAGTGAACTTTGACTCTGCAATATGTACATGAAACACAGCTCTAAAATATTTCTTGCTGCCTCTTTTCCCCATGAGAAAAAAACACTAGTACAGCAAACTACTGTGGAATTGTCAGGAGTGAGAGGCACTCTTCCTTTACTCTATTAGGTGCGTGACTAAACGTATAGTACCCACCTCCCTCGTGGAAAAAGACAATCAGTTGATGGGCCAAATATTTTCGCTCTTATTCTGGCAAAACTACTGCTGAAGTTTAATTCATTTGTCTGAGTAAAGGCAAGAGGATCAGGTGCTGTGTTTGCTAAATTGGGCTTTCGCTAGAGGGGAGACAGCCCCTTCTTGCTGTCTTGCCCAGATGACTTGGTAAACCACATAAGGAGGCAAGATGGCAATGGTTTGTGACAGTTATGTAAATCTTCAAATTTTATGGCATTTTAGGGTTTCTAACTGGTTTCTAGAGAGTAGTATTTCAAGAAATGAGGCAAAGCAGCTCCAGGCTAAGTGGTGCGAATAAAATATTCCTCACTGGTTCAGTGATAGTTCAGCTTTGAACAAAGATGATGTAATGGGTTTTGCTGCAAATGCTGCTAATCATGTAGTACCCACACTGTCATTGGCTTCACACAGATAGCACTGTACTGCTCCGCTTCAGCATCCTAGGAGCTAGTATGCATCTGTAATACAGTTGATTTATTGCCAGTGTGACTTTGTCTCCTTTGTGGCTGATATTACCTTCAGCTTGATAATACTGCACATATGTACTGGGTGTGCATATGCACCTATCCAGAACAGTTGAATTACCCTTTCTTTCACAACACAGGATCACAAACATGAAAGCTTGTGGACATCCATTCAGACATTGGATGCCGGTTTTGTCCTCTTGTTCTATGATTGGGAGAGGGAGGGCAGGTTGCTATTAGCAACTACTTGCTCATTTAAATATAAGTGAATTGCACAGGTTTTCGTTCTTTGTGGATTGCTCACTTCTATCCATTACTGAGACCTTAAAATTGAGATTTGGGCATATCCAGAGTGATTGCACAAATGAATCTTTTAAAGAAGAAAAAATATATACAAAAAATCTGTTCAGTAAAAAACACTTCTCTGGTGTAACTTGTTTAACTTTGCCTTTTTAAGTATCTTTAATAGATTTCTGTCACACTGAATCTAGCTAGCATGTATGTGAAGCTTGCTGCAGATTATTCCTGCCTCTTCTTGAGCCAATAAAAAGGGTTTCATCATATTGTCATGCTGAATAAACAAAAGAAATGTCTTTTTGCTTCCTAGCATTTCTCCCTTCTACATGCACTCTAACCTAACTTTGCAATCTTGAACCCACCACAAAATCTAGTGTAACTTTAACTAATTTCTGGTATTTAAGATTATTGCATTCAAGGATCATGAAAAGGGAAAAGTCAGTGTATCTGCATGCAAACTTCCTGGCTTGATCATACTGGACTACTTGCGTTAAAATTGTTCAACATACATTTTGGAAAATAATATTGTTTGGTTATATTGAGATCCAGGTTAGTATTAACTTAGCTTGATCACAAATACAGCATAAAATTGTGTGGCCTACAAAGAGCGCGTGTAACACTACAATGCTGTGTGAATACTGGTTGGTCAACTCCCTCAGACCTGATTGATTTTAACTTGCTCTTGGAGGATAAATCGACATACCAAAGAGCCATGGAAGTGTGGATACGAATGGTGAAACTAGAAAGAAACTTACCAGGTATCACATAACTAGAGACAAATAAAGTTTAAGGGCTAGTAAGACCCAAAGACTGCACCTTGGTGGGAAGACCAGCACAATCACTTGCCTCAGCTGCTGTGTGGGTAAATATACTGGGTCTCCTAATAACATGTGGTACCAAAGCAGAACTTAAGACAGAGGTTACTCTGTCCATTTGATGTCCAGCTGAAATAGAACTTACCATGGCTGCTGAGCACAAGGGGATGAGTAGAATTCAAGTTTCTGCTTGTTTGAGGTGTTAGTCTTCAGTTGGTCCTCTTTCCGTGTTCTCCTTTTTCTTATTTTTGCCCATAGCCATAAATGCAGGCTCATGCCTCAACTCTTCGGCTTTTAACTGGCAGCAACCACAAAACAAAACACTCTTTTCTTGAGTAATGCAACAGCTTAGTCAATGGCTAGGATTTTCTGCTGTTCCTGGGATGGGATAGGTAACTATACACAATCTCATTACATATTAAAAAGTCATAGCAGATCATCAGCAAGAGTTGTGAAATTGAGCTTTGAAGAAAAAACATATGATGGTGAGGCTGGTGCCCCTGGGAATGCTTTTCTTTGTATACCTGCCCACTAACAGCAGCCAGATGGGAGAGTCCATTTTTCTAGGCTTCACAAAGACTTAAGGATAACAACAAATCTTGAGTCAGCACAACTTGACCCTAATGTTGTGGTGTTAATAGTTTCTAAAACAATATATTGGTTTACTGGGTACTTAAAATAGTTTTTTTTCCTGCATTAATAAGCAGTACTAGAAATCCATTCTGTCATAACATTTTAACTGCTCACTTTTACTTGACCTATATATTTGGGAATTATGTAATTAAGCACTATAGAAAAATCTTTCAAGATATAGGAAAGTGAATGCTGCATTCTTGTGGGAAGCTATTGGGAATACCATACCTTAAGTAGTAGGCTACAGCCACCTAAAGCTGCCAGCTTAAGTGTTACCAATGGTTGTGCATCAAACATCAGAATTGCTTGTGGCATACAAGATGCCCTTACGTACAAGCACCTTTCAGGTTCTGAAATGAAATAAAAGTCATGTCTTCAATCTCATAAACCATCCCATCCCATCAGTGGTATTAGCACCTCTCAACTAAATGTCTGCACTACCAGCCAACAGAAGAAATATGGGGCTGGTGAGAAGAACACTATGGTGAAAACCAGCACATAAAAGGCCTGTTGTTTCCTGAGTGAAGCAGTATATTGACGCTTTAGACAGTATTAACGGGTGAAATAATATTTTTCAGATAAAAGTGGATGAATTAAAGGCAAGAACAGAAGAAAGACACCAATGGACATATACGTTTAAAAATCCAACCTACTGAATATCAGGGAAGCAGTATAGGTCACCCTTGGTATTAATTTTGCATTTATTAACAGTTTAATGTCCATTATTCTATAAACATCAGTCTTATGTGTTATAAGCTCTTTAGTGGAAGGTGTTGTAAATGGTTGTAAACCAGGGTGGTAAGCTGCCAATTACTTGTTACCCATGAATTGACCTTTAAACTTTAAATAGAGCCTTACTATAAAGCGTGACTGCAATATGAAACTCAAAGATTTGTTCACGATAGATCCAGTCAGGGATTATTTTCAATTACATTTTAGGCCATTCCCTCTTCTCCCCTCCCCAACAACCATTAATTAGTCTGTCCACCTGCTCGTTACCCCTTGTTTTACTGCTTGTAGTACTCATTCAACTGTTATGGGTCATCATCAAATCAGTTTGTAAGCATTTTGGAACAGAGACTGTCATTCTGGTTTGTATAATGTCTCAAATATGTTTTAAAATAACTTCTGAGCACTTTAGAACAACTGTCATAAGAGCAACCACTTGTCTGTCTCAGCCCCTCACATCTCTCATGCTCTTTATCCTTTTGGTGTGTTAATTATCTTACAGTTTCTGAAACACAATAAAACTTGAATATCTTAAATTCATTGTTATGTTGAGGTTTACAAGGCAACATATCACATTGCTTCAGTGTACTATTGGAGTAGTGCAAATTTTTTGCGGCCATTGTGTGGTGTGTCTGTTCTCCTCACCATCTCGCATACAGTTGGTACTAGCAAGGGAACAGTGCATTGTATACCGTCCAAAACAATGGGTTCACAAAACGGATATCAGATAGTGTGCATTTGTACGTAGCATTTGGTTGTTGGGTTTTTTTGTTTTTTGCTAAGAGCTAAAAAAACTGGCAATAAATTCCATTCTCTATTGTGTTGAAGTAGTTCCAGGCTGTCCATTCTAATTTACATACATATCTGTGAGTCACATGCAGCCCTGCAGTCTGACGAATAAAGTGTGGTCATAGTGCAGGATATTCCTTCCAGGTTGTGTGGGGAGAAGAGTGCATGGGGTAGATGAGCAGAAGAGAAGTAAGGTATCCGGAGCAGCAATCATGATGAGCAGTTGAAGGTTTGATGATATGATGTATTGTGACCAGTGAGTTGTCAAGCCTGACCAGAGCTGATTTAGTCAAAAGCACAACGGCCTCAGTGCTGTTGAAGTCTCCTAAAAGTTGGATAGTATTTTAACATTAACTTATAGACCTCTCTTAATTTGACCAGTGTGGATGGTGAAATTAAAGGTAGAGGTATATTTCTGATTAAATTGTTCTCTTCTCTTTCCACTGTAACTACATATGTTAGAAAACCTAGAGGTGGCTAACATTAAACGGTCTAACTTTGAATGTGTGATCAAACACCACTACATGGATGCTAAGGTACATAATGTTTGGTTTGTTGCACCGCTTGTTGAATGTCCACTATTCAGAGGCTGAGTGAACCGAACAGGATGACATTTTGTGTGTGTGTTTTTTGGCAAAGAGGAATAACAATGATATTTGTTTTTAAATACGACCTGTTAGTCATACTTTAAAATTCTGATGGTGTCCTCTGAGCTGAGGGATTGCCAGCACATCCGTTATAAATTGCTCTTTCCAAAGGATGGATGATGCTGGTTCCTTTAGACTGAAACTTGGGGGGATATAGTAAAATTGCATCCCTTAGTTAATACCCTTGTAATCTGCTTTTGAACCTTGCTGAAGTTCCAAAGATTAGGTTACTTCTGTACTACCTGAACTGATACATTATAGGCAATATCTAGAACTCTGCTAAAAGAGAGCGATTAAGATAACTAAGGCAGTTGGCAAGTTAGGGATGACCACTATATATTGCAGTAAAAAGGGTTGCTGGAACACTTTGTAAACTCAAGAACACAACCATGAGACTTTCTAGATATACCTACAGTAAAATGAGACTAATGGCTTCTAGTCCTGAGAAATATGGCAACTATTATCCACGTTTCCATAGTTTTCTCGTTCATTATCATAGCTTTTTTTATACTTTTTGAATTCAGACGCCGTTGCCAAATATTCATTGGTTTTAGACACTATACATGAGTCCACAACATAGTTTTCCCGCCTGCACTTAACAACTCACACTAATACCCACCATTGCTGACTATTTGAGATGGAATTAAATTATCCTAGAAATTCTTTACCCAAGTCAGAGTTAAGGCGTGGAAAATCTTGCAGTGCCCCTGCCTGCTGGTTTTGTAGCTAGTTGACAAACATCTCCCAAGCAGTCACTGTGGTATATTTCACAAGCACTGCATTAATTAAACTTAGAATGAAACGGCCACTTCAATTGTGCTTGAAATAACTTTTCATGGAATAAAGTCCTTTAGGTATCAGCCTTGGTGTATTTGCACATTGCTATTGAAAAACACCAATGAAGTCCAGCACAATGGAATATAGTGTCTAAGGGGGGAATGATACCCTTTTATTGTCACATAAAATAAATGAGAAAAGTGGACATGTGAAAAGAGCTGGAGCTTTATAATACTGTCAGACAGCAAGCAAATTTTTATATAATAAAATGGCTTGTCAGGGAGGTGGGAGGGCTGTGATCAAACTCTCTGCTTGGTCTGTGGAGGGAACAGTAATTAAGTGGTATGGACCATGACTAGGAGTCAGTGAATTCCATTGCTCTTGACTCACCTTCCCTTTTTTAGTCTTTCAATAGGCAACTGGAAATTAGTTTCTTCCTAAGATGTAACTTTCTGGTGAGTCATTTTGGTTGCATCACATAACTGTACTAATGGCACTTAACATTATGTATTTTATCAAAAATTGCAGAATACACAGAACTGAACCATAGGTGTTAAGGTCTGGTGGTCAGTGTGTCACTTTGTTTCTACAGTTTCTATCTGCAACAATTTGAGTTCTTAAGCAGAACAAAAGTTGAAAGAAATGAAAACTAGCGTTAGAGCAAGTTGCTTCTCTTTGCTCACTGCGCTTGGGGAATTGCCTTTAGAGATGAGAATTTCACTAGACTGTCTCATTGAGCACACTGCAGTAGACTTGCCCCAGCTTGTGATTCCAGTTCACCCACAGAAGTGAGAATTCATCTTTCTATTTAATGTACTTTTGAGAGAGCTAACGAGATGGGCTTTAAATGTTCTGAACCTAATTGTTTGAGGCTTCTTCTGATTTAAAAAATAAAATCTGTTCTTCAAGCTTCTTGAAAGGCTTTAAAAATGTACTGCCTCTACAAAGGAGATGCCTTTTACAGATGGCCATTTTCTGTCACTAATTTCTTTTGTTATGTTGGAGAAGGAGCACACCTATAAGATCAGACTTCGAGCCAAATATGTATTCTAGGTCTCTTATCAAACTTATTTTAGACTCTATTAAATGATATGGAAATTTCCTTTAATAGTTTCAGGTATGATATGAGACTTCCTCTTCATGTCCAAGTAAATCTGAAATTCCACAGCCTGTTCTGGTGGAAAAGGGAGAAGACTGTTTGAGAACTGGGAAATAGGGCTCTCATCTTGGGAAGAAAGCTTCATTCCTCAAGTTTCTCCCACACTCAGTATATACCTTATTCACTTGTAGGTTTATTAATATATTTAATTTCTTTCTTTCTCTTTTACTGAAGAACTCGCTTCTCTTTGTTGGGTAATCCAGGCATAGGTTAGGGAAACAAATAGAGTCATATTTTATAACCGCACTGGAATATTATCCAGGTGAATTAACTGATCCATATTTAGCAAGAGACAGCACCTCTTCGTACGGAATAATTCTGCTTTTGGAATTATGTAATAGTATGTAGACAAAGATTTGTTGAAGGTACAGAAAGACCATTCTGGAAATCGTAGTTCAGGTTTAAGGTGCTTGCACTCATTACTGTTCTTACTGTAGAGTACAGGTGAGTTGAAAGGAAAACTATGAAGCTTAAGTTGTTTTTCTCTTTCTTTATTGACCAATTATTACTTGAAATTTAAAACTGAAGCTTGTCTTTGGACCAGACTATTTTACCTCTGCTTATGCAACTGATGTGTGTGTAGCTGTGAAAATGGCAGACGTTTGTCAGCTGCCTGGTTCATGTGCAGCAGCAGGGTGACCTCATCCTGCGTATGCACTGATCTGGAAGCAGACAAGCAGGCTTCCTTCTCTTCTTAAGAAAGTGCATGGTGCAGTAGAATTGAACACCATTAGATCTGAAAGTTGTGTTCCATATGAAGTGCTTTTCCACACATTGTGAGTGGTGCCAGCTAGCTTCCAGATTTGCAATACAGAACTGTAGAATAGCAAATGAAAGTGACAGGATTTAGATTTCTACAGTGTAAGAGAAAGGGGTAGTACACACCAGGGTGGATAAAAATCAGTTATTTATAAATAAATAAATAAAATTGGATTTTTTAATTTAAATTGGATTTTTTTGATAAAATACTTTTTGAGGAAAAATCCTGTCTAAACATAGTTTTAATTAAGATACATTATAGCTCAAAGACATCTCATCATGGCATAGGGATTATGAATTCTAATTCTATAGTATGAGACAATATATCCATGTTATGTATAAGAAAAGTTTTGTAAATGAGTTCCAGTAGTTCATGGATTAGGGACCCAATCTTATGGGGTTGTCAAGGGGCTTCTGTATAGATGATTTAGGTTAATCTTTCTATCTACCCAACGGGTCTCAGTACTCAGTCTAGAAGATACCGTCAGAGATGCTTAGTTTTGCAGTTCTCAAACTGTGGATTTGTGTCTCCAGAGATAACATGCTTGGTAACAGCAAAAATGTTGTTAAATAAATAATATATAGAGGTGAGAAATAACAGACCTGAACTCTATTGTCCCTCTGCCAATTTGTGTACACAGAGTCAATCCCTCATCTCTCTCTAAAAGAGCAAAGTTTCAAAAAGTTCAGTAAATAGAAGGTTGTTGGGGATGGAATAGATCTGGGCAAGAAGAAGTCTGGAGATAAATGTGAGAAGGGAGGGACAGACGGTAGAAATAAAAGTGAAAGTGTTTGAGCAGTGTATTCCAGAAGTCTTGGTCTTTCTGAGTGTAGCCTTCATTGATTTGAGATCTGCCATACCATTCTCTCACTAGAAGGGAAAACCTATAATGGCAGCAAGCCGTAAGAGAGACCCAGTTTGGGAATAAGAATTATTGAAGAAATGTATGTTTGCTGATGATGTTTTAAAGAAAGTCACACCAGTGAATTGGTGGAAGTCACTTAAGCACTTGGATTCAGAGACTGTTGAAATATCACCACTATTAACAGCAGTAGCTGCTTCTGCTGGTGTGGAAAGAATATTTTCTTCTTTTGGATTAATTCATTTCAAATTGAGAAATCGTTTGGGACCTGAAAAAGCAGGAAAGCTTGTTTTCTTTTCCAGGTAATGAACAAACAGGAAAATGAAGATGAAGGCAAATGAGTTAGCTGCAGAAGCCAATATTTTAAGTTTCTCATGTTGAGTTGGCTGACATAGTCGATTTAATTGTTTTTTAATATTTCATTTAACTATTTTAGTTGAAAACAATTTTAAAAAAAAATCTGATTTTAAAAAACTTGAATGTTTAACTAAGTTCAAAAATGCATATGCTTGTTTTGTTAAAATATTATATGTTTGCTGTTGAAGAAAAGAATCCAGAATACATAACGTTATTTTAGTTAAATAAAACAATTTAAATGTCTGTCTAGTGATGTTCTCCTCCTAATACAGCATGGCAAGAAAGTCCTCCAAATATTAATGGTTAATGTGTTGAATTGGAGATTGTTCACCTCCCAGTGATTTCATAAATATCTGCTTCTATTACCTTTGGTAAGTGAAATAACCAATCACTCATTTTCTGATATAGCTGTAATACTAATCTGAAACGTTTTCAGAATAAATCACTTAAAAATGCATAGTGTGTACTTTCTAAAAATGAAACCTATGTCTATCTCTGAGTTGTGAAGAATATGTGTTAAGGTTATAACAACCAACAAGAATGTACTTTTATGTAGAAATCCATCATTAAATTGAGTCTTCCTGACTAGTGATTTAAATCAAGTTGATTTAAATCTAATCCACCCTGGTACACACTGCTGAACTGTTCTTTTTAGTGGTTTCCTCTTTGGTGAGCATTTTTCTCCAAGTGATCTAAAGGTGCACACAAACTACGTTTTAAGTAATGGGCAGTCTGTGCTCAGTTTTCCAGTGTTGTCATAGGACCGTATAAAATCCATAGCACAGGAAGTGGTCTCTTAATCATCAATTAAACATCTCTCAAATGCCCTTCAGTAATTGCACGGTGTGTGGCACTTGATTATTTGCTCTATGTCCTCAGAGTTCCTTCAGTTCCACACCACCTCAGTATTTTGATACCATAGTGGTGATAGGGGGCCTGAGAAGTTCAAGCAAAAGTTATTTTCCCTCTACACTTGTATTCAAATATTAGAAGGTTTTTTTCTGAGTGTTTACCTAATTCTATAAAATGTAAAGTTTATTAGTATGACTTCTGGTAAAGCAAGAGGAAGAGGACCTTACTGAATTCCACCATCCTTTAGACCCTGATAGCCATCTAAATTCTCTGACTACATGACTTAAATAAAATGTAACAAAAACCAGGGACCTACTAGCTAACAGTAACGAACAAAAACAACAACAACAAACAAACATGGCAAATTGGTGTTAAAAACTAAATAGTAAACTTCACAATTATTCAAATGCCACATTAAATCTTGGTGTATTTGCTTGTATAAAACCAAAATAAATTATCAATGAAGCTGCTATTTGTTACTCTTTTTCTTAATGTAATTTCACTAGTTCTCATTAAAATCGGGTATTTAGCAAGCGAGAAATTGCTTTATATTAGATTTGAGTGGTGGAAAACTGATGTAGAAATAGTGTGCGGTGTGTTAAATAGAGACTTTATACAGGCAAATATTGTGTTGAATGGCTGCAAATGCTATTATGTGAGAAATGAGATCAGTTCCAGAATTCCAGTCATACATTTTTTCTTATACATGCGTGAATTAGAAGTCCATTCTTCAGTTAAAGCTCTCAATGTAGGTATATACATAGAGAATTGCTTCTACATTTCAAACCTTTGTTTGCTTGAACACTATGCCACCTTGTGCTTCTCAAAATCCTCTGAATACTGCAGGCACTGCAGTGAAAAAGACGGCAGCAGCAACTGCAGACTGGCCTGGTTTGAAAGGATGACATCACCTCCATTAATGTGTGATAAAGACTGCTGGCTCAGAGGTTGCTGAACTGTGTAGAGATTGGTGCAGATATTTTTGGCACTGCTCTTGAGTACATTCAATGACTTTCTTCAATAAATCTTACTAAACCTACAAATTATAAGTGCTTTGTAGTACAATTAACCTTAAAAAAGATAACAGGCTGCTTTATTTATTGGCATGATCACTCCCCCATGGAGTTAAAAAGAGCACATGCACTTTCCTTTCTTCGAGCACCCTCTCACCCAAATATAACCCCTGCTGTCTTTTGCCTCCAGTAAATTCACCATTGTAGAACAGGTACAGAAATAAGCCCTTAAGGGGACAGGAACATGAAACTCATACACCTTGAGCCTTTAAGGGCGCAATCAGCTGCAGTGAGTAAGTCTGGAGCTCCCAGTTTAGCAAGGTGCTTAATCTAGTGCCTAACCTCACTAGCCAGTCATTGAAGTCAATGGGATTATACACATTCTTAGGTATCTAGTGGAATTGGAGCCTAAGGCAGACTCTAATGTGCAGAACTAACCCCATACAATAAGATTATTTCTGTATGAATTTCTATCAGATAAAACAATGTTTTTCACCTTAACTTTAATAAAATCAGGATCTTAATTGGTCCAGTGTGACGGGTGAGGAAGTGGTATACAGAACTCACAGCAGGTTTAGGGTTGATAGCTCAGGCCTTGGCTACACTCACACTTTACAGCACTGCAACTGGGGTGTGAAAAAACACCCCTCTGAGCGCTGCAAGATACAGCGCTGTAAAGCATCAGTAAGGGATGTGGTTTACATGCAGCGCTGGGAGAGCTCTCTCCCAGCGCTGCCGCTCTGACTACACTCACACTTCAAAGCGCTGCCGCGGCAGCGCTTTGAAATTCCAAATGTAGACAATACCTTACGAGCACTCTGCCTCTTGAAAGAGAGGCTGCAGAATACGATCACCTTTCTAGAGCTGGTGGTAATGGTGCTATTGCAGAAGAAATGCATTTACAAACATGCTGGCAGACTTGTTCTTTTCATCTAAAGCTGCTGGCCTTACTCTTGTCCCCAGTAGAGATACAGCTGCCATAGTGGGGAGCTAGGATATATCAGCAAAAAGTTGCTACATGAGATTTCTACAGTTCAGAACATGAGTGGCTCTTTGAGCAGCTGCAACCTGTGGGACCTGTGATGCTCAAACAAGGATTTAAAACTTCAAACCATGCCCCCACATTAGTTGGATGTGGAACGGCTATGTAATCTAGGAATGCTGACCTGTAGCTTATCGATACCATATGTGATCTGAATAGTGAGAGTTGCTCTGTGGCTATATTGTCTTATTGGGCTGTAATCTGAATATTTTGATTAACTTTTAATGGTGGCTATTGGAAGAACGAGGAGGAGAGCAAGACAACAGCTCTAAATAAGCAGCTTCCTGATAAATTTGGGGGCAGTTGGCCAAATAATTAGTGGTGAAGGTGCTATTTCCCGGCTCCAGCCCAGAGCAATGCAGCTCTTTTGCCAAGGCGGGGAGCCTAGAGATCAAAGCGATTCTTAACTGTTAAGACTTGGGGGCAGGGCGGGGGGATTGTCAATGAGTACTTCCTGGGGGACAACTGACATAATCAGACAGGTCATGCAGGAGTGTCTGAAGTAAAGCCTTCCCAAGCTTCCAGGAGAGACGGTAGGCTTTAAGGAAGATAGACCTCAGTATTGGTTTTTGGTTTAAGATCGGTCTCTGAAATGTGTTGGTACTAATTAAAAATACACGGCATTAAGAAGGATGTGTGGTCACTGGATACCACTGGCCATAGCTCTCGAGGAGAAGAAATGCACATACTGAACCTAAAGGCATGCCTCCTTAGGTAATCACAGTTAGTATTCAGGGATGGCAGCCTAAGTCCCAGTTTCGATTCCATTCTGAGATTATGGCTTGAGAAAGAGACAAGAAAGGGCCAGAGATCTAGTCACAGTTAGCAGGAAACAACTAGCAGAAACTCATTGGAGCAGAGGTAACATCAAAGCCACCTTCCCCCACTTGGGACGAATTACCACTGGGGAGTGGGGGAAAGAATGAGCTTGTGTAAGGCGCAATATAAGTTGCACCACTTGGCCTTCTGTAGGATTCAAGGCCTTAGGGAGTCTTATGTTTCATTTTTAAATCTGCATAAAATCTTGCCATTAAAATGCTGAATGTGGCTAAAAACGGGATGAATTTGGTTTTTAAAAGCATCTTTTTTGAAAAGATGCAATTGAAAATGATGAATTATGATTTAGTCGGGATGATCCACCCATAGAATACCACCTTTTTTGTTGACTTAACAGATTCTGCAAATGAGAAACTTGTTTTATCTTGTTTGCAGGTATTTCCCAAAGAGAGTGCCTGTAAGGAAGCATTAATGATACACCTTAAAAAATTTCTCTTAGTGAGGCTACGTCTTCACTACCCGCCGTATCGGCGGGTAGCAATCGATTGCTCGGGGATCGATATATCGCGTCTCATCTAGACGTGATATATCGATCCCCAACGCGCTTATATCGATTCTGGAACTCCAGCAACCCAAACGGAGTTGCGGAGTCGACATGGGGAGCCGCGGACATCGATCCCACGCCGTGAGGACGGTGAGTAATTCGATCTTAGATACTTCGACTTCAGCTACGTTATTCACGTAGCTGAAGTGGGGATCTGAGATCGATTTTCCTCCGTAGTGTAGACCAGCCCTAAGATACTCTAAGCACTATGTATGTGGTTGACTGGAAGATGAACAGGGGGATAGAAGAAGGATGCAAACAGAGTTCTAGCTGCAGGCCATGGAGTGGTATTACTTTGAATGCTGGACATTTACAAAGGGTTTAAGAGATTTTAAATGTCACTCGCTCTCCATGAAGTGAATGCTTTTTTCCCATCTAAACATGCAGGAACTTAGTGTGTCTGTGCTGCAGCTGGGAGCATGCTTCTCAGCTCAGGCAGACAGTTTCACAGTAGCTCTGCTTGAGATAGTTCATTAAAAGCAGCAGTGTAGCTAGGAGTAGCACAGATAGCTTGGACTTGCTTGAGTACAAACCCTCCCGTACCCTCTGGGTACATACTTGGACAGCTACCCTGAGCTGCCACTTACGTTACCCTAGCTACACTGCTATGTTTAGTGCACTAGTTTGAACTAAGAAAAGCACTCCCAGCTGCAGTGCTAGTGCCTGTCCAGTGCTGAAAGTTTTTCTAATTTGGTGGCAACTGTTTAACAACTCTGTTTTTTATGCTGACTTGCAGCAGTTTCTTAAAATATGATTTTTAACTTCTGTGGATATGAATGGAAAATGTAACACTACTGCTTAGAATATTCTAGCCTCCCCATACCTACCCTTTCTGAACAAGAGACTACACAAACCTCTTGGCAACTCAGTGATATCCTTATGAAGTTTCTCTGTGTTCTTCTGAGACTTAATGGTACTGTCGTCTGAGTGAAAGAATTTATTGGCATGTTGAATTTTTTATTCTGGTAAGCTTTGCAACAATGAATGGAATTCGTCATTGAATGAAGAGGAAGTACTAAAACTATTTGCTAAAGGCCAATTGATAGGTCTTTGGTGTAATCAGAAATTGCTGGACCTTTGGATCATCTCAAATCTCTTTTTGTGAGCCCTGGCTTGTAAAAGATGGAGATGAATGAATATTCACTGGCTTTTGCAAAGTATTCCTAAGGTTCACACCAGTAGAAGCCAGGACCTAGAAAGGAATCGTCATGTAAGATACCTTTAGTTTTGCTTATGGAGGTGTTTTGAAAATGGTGTGTAAAGTAGTGCGTAGGTGACTGAAATCCATTGCTTGCTGCCTTGAAGGATTCATGCCGTTAGTTGCATATTAGACCTCTGTTTGCTGGAAGAGGATGTGAAAGACTGGTATCAGAGCACCATTCAAAGTGAGAGATACTAAATTAAGTTGACCTTTCTCTTTTTATCTACTTTGAAAAAGCTTAACTTCAGTGCTTCATCTTCCATTAAAGGTTGCCCACTGACCATGTTGTTACGTTACATTACATGTATACACATTTCTCAAGTGATCATTCGTGTATTTACATAGGTAAAATTTTATCAGATAAAATGGAGTTTACAAAAGATTCTAACGTATTGAGATCTCATTCATAGGTTCAAAAGAACTTAAATAAAGTTGTAGGCTTCAAGGTACATTAAATAAGGTAAATGTTTCCTTTATGTATTAGGTAGATGGGATTTGAAAGCCTACTTACACTGCATATCAAACCGCTGACTTATTTCCTTGTTTCTTATGTGTTCCAGGGTTTCGCAAAAATGATGAAATGAAGGCTATGGAAGTATTACCAATTTTAAAGGAAAAAGTTGCCTATCTTTCAGGTAAAGTCTTACTCTTACTAACATGCATTGTATTTTTAGTTGAAGTGTTTGACAGCCATAGAAAAAACCCACTAGTTTACATGTCCACAAAATACCAGGTAAAACTGCCTACCAATGTTACAAATATTTGTATGTCTCAACACCTGTACAATAAGAACTATCACATAATTTTTTGCCAATATTTATCTTTGTACAATGACGTGAAATTAAAGTATCACTGGCAACTTGTTTCCACAATAGATTACTTGCTTTTTCCACTTCACTCAAATTGCTTTTCCCTTCCTCTGTGTTTTCCCTGTCTTATGAGCCTTAAATTTGTTCTCTGCTTGGGAATGTGGTAAAATAACACAAGTGTGTTGGCCAGTTCATTGGGTTGTGTGTTTGACCTGTAAAGCCTTCGTCATCCCCTTCGTCGTTAGTTGATCAAGAGACAAAATTCACCAGCGTTGCATTGAGAGAAACATGATTCTTTCCTCCTCTCTCCCCCTCCCGCCCCATGTCTCCAGTATACAATTGAAGTTCAGTACTGGCTAGTCTACAAACTGGTGGAAGGATTTAAAAGTGTGGTTTAGATTCAGAAAGACATCAGCTGTTTGGTGTTAACCTGCACATTGATAGGTAACCTTCCTTAAAGGAATGCTGACCATATTTTTTTAATGACCTACTCCTGTGAACTAGGCCATGGCTGTGACTTCATTCTGAGTTAAATGCTTTAAAAGCTGTTGAGATTAAGAAGCAGCCCATAATCCGTAAATGACAAATCACTTGCAGAGGACAGTTGCAGCCTTGGTGGTGTGTTGTGGTTTTTTTTTTTGTTTTTTTTTAGGTTAATTGTGTGTTAAAACTGCAGAAAGGTCTTTATCTGTAAATATTCAGACACACAACAGTGCTTCAGATTGGGCTAGTGCTCATTGGCATTGTGTAGTGGCACCTAGCACTGTGATGCTGCTGTTTGCTTTTGAGAGTATGGGTCATGGGACTTTGCTCTCCCTCTCTCCTGTTTTGTGTTTTTTCTCAAAATGCATTGCTTCATTGAAGCCCAATAACTTGAGTCTTCCCCTAATAGGAAAGGATTTTTCTTATATTAAAACAGTGTTCATCAGTGGTGCATGTATTATTTACTGAAGGCTACTTAATTACCTTTGTCACCTTCCATTATTCACCTGCATACTATTTCCCCCAATGTTCAAGGAAAAATACTCTCTTGGGAGTAGGTCTCTGTCATGTGCCATAAACTTTTGTGGCATAGTGTAAATAAAATATTCGAGTGTCACTCTAGTGAGTTAGTGGGAACAACATGACTGCAAAACATTTTTCAGTCATATTCATCAAGAAAAAGGTAGAAAAAATGAGCAGCCCCCCTGCAGCTTCTAAGTGTTTGCTAGGTGGATATTGGGAATGATACCTTACTGCTTTTCATAGTGGAGTAATGTTAATTTGGCTTATCTGAACCCAGAGAAAATGGAATGGTTCTGGAGAAGCTTGCTTAGTGTCACGTGGGCCCACCCATGTTTTTATGTTGTTGTAAATGTGAAAGGATATGCAACAAATCACAACTCAGAGGATTCTAAATGTATTAAAGCAGCTATAAGAACTGCCCATTTCAGTACCCAGCAAATTCGTTGTACAACTAGATCTTCCCTCACTTGTCCATCAAGTCTCCCTTAAAGTTCAGGGATAGCAAATACAGTAACACTTTTTCCCTCTAGTGACTGTTGCTTGAAGATACCTGTGCTTGTGTACTATTCTTAAGTATTGGTTAAATTTCTTCATTTTCTTCAAGATAAGGTATCTACTGTACACATGACCCCCTGCCCCCACACTGCAGTAAAGGAACATTATTGAGGTTGCTCAAGTCAAGTGCTCTAGGAAACACCAAAATTAAGGTTGCCTGAGCAACCTTAATGTGACCCACTTGTACATATGCAATAGGATAGTCTTTACATGTTCACATACTAATTTTTCCAGAAGAATCCTGTCTCATTCAGTGCACAGGATGGATGAGGCTCACTGAATGAGCAGCTATTCAGTATTTTGTTTTTTCTCATCATTGTTTTCTCCTGATTGTTCAGTGTATGGCCCAGTTCTTATTGGGTATGTTTAATTGCACACCAAGCCTGGGTTCTGAGTTAGATTTGAGCTCAGGTCCCCCTTCTGTTCACACACCAATTGGTCTGGCTTCCAACTTCTGAACCAAATGAGGTGCCAGTCCTACAGACAAGTATCCTTGACAATACAATGCTGACTCATCCGCAGACCTTTGTGGCTCCCTGTTCCCCCTCCAAAATTGACACTTTGTACCCTGTTTCCATTCTCTTTCTCCCCCCACCTCCGGCTTGTCATTGTAGTCCTATTCTTCTCATCTAGATAGTTTGTCTTCACTCCTCAGGCTTCTCATCTCAGTTCTTCTCCTTGCCCACCCAGTCCCAGTCTTCCCATCTTGGTTCAGTCTCTCTCTTCCCTGCCCAGTCTCAAGTCATCTCCACCCACATTCTCCTACCCTAAAAGGCTCCCCGTCCCATTCTTCTTTCTTCAGCTGTACAGTCTGTTGTCCTTAACCCCACCCTGCTGACACTTTGTCACATCTCTTTGCCCAGCCAATCCTGGTGCCAGCTGTTCTCCCCCACCCCCCTAGGATCTCATCTGGGGGGATCTCAGTCCCTCACCCCACTCTCATTTTCCCTCTCCAACTCTAATCTTAGGCCTTGTCCACCTGGTCCTCGCCTCCGTCCTTTAACTCCCAGTCCCAGGTCTCCTCTCCCACCTGCTGCGCCACACTCAATCTTGGTCTGTTCTTTCTTTTCCTAGTCTTATTTCCTCTTGTGCCCCCCCCCCCCGGTCTGTCTCTTGTCTCTTCCCTGTTCAGATCAGATGGCTTCCTGCTCCTCACTGAGTAGTGCAAGCAGAGGGGTCATTGACAGTACAGGAGAGAAGGGTTTACCATTCAGTTCCAATGTCTGAATCGAGTATGGCCCACTTTAGCCCAAATTGCAGTTGCTAGGGAAAATCCTGCTCAGGCCTGGATTGGAGTATGCCTAGAGTGGATGGAATCTCCTGAGAACTTAGTGCTAAGCTCAGAGTTTCTACTGCACATGTGCGAACAGTAATTTTTCAAAGGCTTATAACTTGTGGGTGGATTTTCACAAAGATGGCAAAAAGTATATCCCTGACAAAGAGGCCACCCCCTTGCCAAATTTCAAGTCCCTGCTGAACAGTATGGGAGTGCTAGAGCTTCTCAAGAAAGAAGTCTGTTTCAGCATGGGCAGAATCATGGTTCCTCTCTGACCCTTCTAACTTGTTCTCATGAACGGAATAGTTTTGGCTGAAAACTTGAAACAAAACAAAACCACCAGCATGTAGCAGATACCCAGGCCAGAAAATTTCAGTCCAAATGGCCAAAGTTCAGCAAAGTTGTAAGCAACTGAAGACGGTCTTAAAATAGAACTATCAGACAACTTTAATACTAGACGGTGCTACCCACTCTGCCTGTGTATTGATATGTGGATGCACTTAATCATTTACTGTAGAATGGTACTCTTTTGGTCTTCATGATAGCATAAACAAAACACCATGAGTGAGTGCTGAACACTGAATCAGCATGATGTGTCAGACAGATCAAATATTGAACTCATTCATAAAAATTTATGCCCTAACGTATCCTTCACAATTTAGAGACAGCCCAGTAAACTTCAGTGCAGATCCTGGCTCTCTGCTCTCTTTGCATTGCTCTGGTAACCATTAGGAGGGTTGAAATGGTCACATCTCTAGCTATGGGTCCATAGTCCATGGGAAACCTCCCAATGGTCATAGAGCCAGTATAGCTCACTCCTAAGCTTCCTCCTGCAGCCCCTGGTGAAGGCTGTCATGGAGAGAGGGTGTGGTTGGAACAGGCTGTGAAATTGCTATCTGCTGGTCAAGTTCAGAGTAGCTTGAGGCTGCTCTATTCTCCCCTTGAACCAGGGCTGCCACAAACCCAGCCTGACCATCAGAGAACCATAACCACGAATTGGGGCTTCTTTTCCACAGGAGCTTTTCTTGTAACTATGAGGTCGTTTGTTTTGTGAGTTGTATATTAACTCGCTGCTTTGATCTAGCTGAAGTACTTTGATTTAATTTGAATACTGTGTAATTATTTTCTTCCGAGAGTGTAGTGATGCATGTACTTTGATATGGGAGGGAAAGGACTGTTAACTTTTTACGTTTGACTGCTGCTTGCAAGATATAGATATAGTTGCATTTCTTACACTATTCTTAATACCATAAAAATAATGTCACTGGAGGTCCAGCAAAAGGAATCTGACAGCATCTCAGAAGCAATACTGCACTGACTACAAGGCAGAGTTAAAGTTTACACTGCACAGATATCTGGCTGATCATTTTGTATACTAAGCTCAGTTTAAAAGAATTGTTTCTATGTCAAGCTTAAAGCTATAAAATTAGAAATGATAGAAATGAAGACATGCTGTTAATTTTAGTATATCAAGTGGTGCCCCATAATTTAATTTCATTGTCACTAGTAGGTGATCGGATATACAGTTGCAATCCATTCTTCAAGCAGAATTTGTTTTACTTTGTTAACAAAATTACGGAATAAAACCACTTGGATAAAAATGGGAGAGCTCAGAGGCAGAGGTGCTAGCCAGTTATCTACATGTTTTATTGGTCCAGTCTCTTACACAGTGATACAAGGATTTCGCTTTTCCAGAGTGAACATGTGGATAAATTACTAACGAATAGACAGATTCAGCAGCTGCAGTTCAACACCTGAATGTATAAGCCATTTAGCTCTTACTGAAATAGGTAATAAAACTCATTGTTTTGGAGTCATTTGCTTATAAAACCAAGTATATTCTGGGTAAGCCTCACATGTCACCATGAGTGTTAGATTTTATAAACTCAAGACTTGGAGTCTCTTACTAAAAGACAGTGACACAAATCTACAATGAAAGTCATCCCTACAATCCCAATTCTTTTATTGCTAGGTACACATTGTTTAGCCATCACAGTATGCTATTTCAGGTACGTTGTACTGCAGTGTTGAAGTCTAAAAATTATTTAAAGCATAGTCCTAATTTTTTTTTCTAGGCCTTGAATTTGTATTTCTATTAGGATGAGGATGCATCCTCACTGCAGAAAGTGTGACTTGATGCTGTTATCATATGCACTTGCTTAAAACTCTTTATTTCAAAAGCAACACCTTGATAGCTCCCAATAATATTTGAGTAGTTCAGCGGAGCTAACAGCATGTGGTGCTGTTCTTTCTTTATAGGATGATATCAACCATTGCTGAGTTTTTCATATTTAGTGCACAGATATGCAGAATAAAGCTCTCAATACGAAATTATGTAGAGTCCATGGGCTCTTCTAAGTAGGCACATGCTGATGTAATATGACTACTTTAATTGAAGTCATTTATATTAATAGCATATAGGCACTCAGATGGTGGGAGTATGCTGAGATCTGTAGTATTGTCTTTGGTTAAGACAACTCCCCACTCCTTCACGTTACTCTTTGCGGTTGCACAGTCAAATGAACAAGTTTCACAGAACCGATGATTATCCGTAATTTGCTGTCAGTCATGGAATTGTAACTAACTGAAAAGCATGCAGTCGGGTAGCATGGTTTGTTTCTGTCAGTTTTTAGGCTTTGTCTACACTGGCACTTTCATCGCTAAAACTTTTGTCATGCAGGGTTGTGAAAAAACTCCTCTCTGAATGATGACGGTTTTAGCAATGAAAAGCACCGATGTGGACAACACTTCATCGTTGAGAGCCACACTCCTGGCAACGAAGCTACCACCCCTCTTAGGAGGTGGTTTTATTCTGATGCTGGGTGAGCTCTCTCCCGGCGTTGAAGAGTGGCCCCACTGCACACCTTACAACAGTGCGGCTGCAGTGGCACTGCTGTGCCCTTGTAAGGTGCACAGTGTAGACATAGCCTGAGGGCATGGCTACACTTGCAGATGTAGAGCGTTCTGAGTTCTATCTGCCTTAGTAGAGCACAATAGGGAAAGCGCTACAGTCTGTCCACACTGACAGCTGCAAGCGGACTGGCGTGGCCACATTTGCGGCACTTGTAGCAGCATTGGGAGCGGTGCATTGTGGGCAGCTATCCCACAAAGCACCTCTTCCCATTCTGATGCTGTGGTTTCTGGGAAGGGGGCAGGGGATGCGAGGCATTCTGGGTCCTATCCCAATGCCCAGTGATGCATTGGTTTGCATCCCAGCAATCCTTCTGCTTCCGTCCATGATTGACACCATCTTTCAACGTTTTTTGTACTGCCCACTCTGTCTTCCCTTCCGGTCTGCGGGAATGGAGCCCAAACTGCTGAGGAATATGCTGACGAGTCTCACCAGCATGTCACGTTTTGCAATTGAGTTTTACCTTAAGATTCAAAGTGACAGTGAGGACTCAGACAGTGATATCAACTCGTGTAATGCATATGACACGAGATTGCTTGTGGCATTCACGAACATGCTCAGCACCGTGGAATGGTGCTTCTGGGCTCGGGAAACAAGCACAGAGTGGTGGGATCACATCGTCATGCAAGTCTGGGATGACAAGCAGTGGCTGCAGAACTTTTGGATTACAAAAGCCACTTTCATGGGACTGTTTGAGGAGCTTGCCCTCATTCTGCAGTGCAAGGACACGAGATTGATAACTGCCCCAACGGTGGAGAAGTGGGTAGCTATTGCAGTCTGGAAGCTGGCAACTCCAGACAGCTACTGATCAGTCGCTAACCAGTTTGGAGTGGGGAAGTCAATCATTGGAATCATGTTGATGCAAGTTTGAAGGGCAGTTAGTCACATCCTGCTCAGAAGAACCGTGACTCTGGGTAACGTACATGACATTGTGGCTGGCTTTGCACAAATGAGTTTCCCTAACTGTGGAGGGGCGATAGATGGGATGCATATTCCAATTCTGGCACCATCCCACCTAGCCTCTGAGTATGTTAACTGGAAGGGTTATCTCTGTATGGTTCTCCAGGCGCTTGTGTATCACCGTGCGCTTTTCATTGACTTTAACACAGGCTGGCCCGGAAAGGTGCATGTTGCACACACCTTTCAGAACGCTGGCCTGTCCAGGAAGCTGCAAGCCGGGACTTTTTTCCCAGACCAGAACATCACTGTGGGGGAAGTCGAAATGCTCATTGTGATCCTTGGAGACCCCGCTTACCCTTTAATGCTGTGGCTCATGAAACCCTACACAGGGAGCCTTGACAGCAGCAAGGAGCGGTTCAACAACAGAGCTGAACCGGTGCAGAATGACACTGGAGTTTGCTTTTGACCGTTTAAAGGGCCACTGGTGCTCTCTGTATGGGAAGCTGGACCTGGCCTATAACAGCATCCCCGTGGTTATATCCGCGTGCTGTACCCTCCATAACATTTGTGAAGGGAAGGGTGAAAGATTCACTCAGGCATGGAACTTGGAGGTTCAACACCTGGAGGCTGAATTTGAACAGTTAGAGAGCAGGGCTATTAGAGGGGCCCAGCGTGGGGCTCCAAGGATTAGGAATGCCTTGAGGGAGCAATTTGAGGCTGAAAGCCACCAGTAATGTCTGGTGCCATGCACAGGAGTGAAGTGCAGTGGTTCCAATGTTAGTAGGAATCTGTGTTTGCTACACTGAGTTGCAGTGCCTGTTGCTTTCCTGGGCTAAGGTATCTTTTACTTTATGCAGTAATAAAGAATGTTTTCAAAGCAAAAAAGTCTATTGAGAAGAAAATGCATTTATTGAAAAGAAACACAACTGCTTGGGAAACAGAAAGAGAAAGGGGGTGGAATGGGGAACGGTACAATCACAGATTTGTGTATGTCCTTTGATCATACTCAGCCTTTCTGTTTGGAATGCTGTGCAATGAGTGCTGCACTTCAGGATGGCTATACTGCATGGTGATGGGGGTTGAGTGCAGAAGGTGAGGATCGTAGTTTTCAGGGCTGGGTGATGAAGCTGCAGGTGTTGGAGGCGCTGGTGGCAATAAGAACCTTTATGTTGGGGAATGTGGGTTGGAGGTGACATGGGGGCACAAGGGAAAGAGCTTTGGGACAAGGGCTGCAGGGGGGGCGGGCGCGGTAGTGCTTTGCCTGCATGGCTACGAGCGCCTGGATCGAGTCTGCTTGACGCTCCATGATGCTTATCATGCGCTCTGTGCTTTGGTGCCAGCGATCCTCATTCTGCTGATGGACCCTCCTTTCACTCTTCTGCCACTCCTGCACTTCTTGATTTTCATTAAGGGAGTGCTGCATGACTTCATGCAGCATGTCCTCTTTGCTTCTATGTGGCCTCTTTCTGATGCTTTGCAGCCTCTTGTCCCGTGATAACATGGATGGCTGAGATCTCAAGGTTGCATCTGTAAAGGCAAAATGCAACACTTAACAGAGGCAGCATTGTTCACACCAGACAGAGCAATGATTCCCCCATACTTAAAGAGAGCAAGCATAGTCTACACAATAGCATAATTTGCCCATCCCAAAGTGAGCACGCACAACCCACTGAAGCCTCAAAATGGTGAGTAAGCACAGGGTCAAGGGTGACTGATTTGTTCATGGCTGTACTGTCCTCTGGATTTCTGTACCTTGAGGAGAGCCAACAACTGCAGGGGGGCCCTATACTGGACAGTGTCCCCACATTTTCCACAGGAATTCTTCCTGGAAGATATGTCGCTGCTGAGGGTGACCTGGGAAGCAAGGGAGGGTCGTCTTCTGCAATGCGGTTTCTGCCCTGGCTCATATGCAGCTTGCCTGTGTGCAGCAATGGTCCCTCCCCACCCCTCATGGCACAGTGGCGTGGACATGTTAGCCTGACTGCGACAAGGACCACATTGGCTCTCCCACAAAACCTGCACAAGCTCATTGCCCAAGTTCTGGCAGAGACCTTTGAAGAGATCACTGAGACTGATGACCGCAATGTGAGAGAGCACATCAACGCCCTGTTCCACGTCTAGGCATGCATGCAGCCCTAACCCTCCTTGCCCCAAGAGCCCGCACTGAATAACTTCCTTCCCAAAATAAAAGCCGCTTACCGAGAATCTCCTCTGGTGTTTGTCCTTCCCCAAGCACCGACCGCCGTGACTGGCTACCTTCCTCCTGGCTTGAGAACAGCTCCTGGCTGCATGCATCTAGGGATGCCAGGGTGTCTTCCTCCTCCTACTCAGCACCCTTGCTCCCGCTTTGCTGCTGCTCCTCCTCCTGCCTTGTTGGACTGGGCTCTGAAGTGTCCATGGTGGTACTCGGAGTGGAGCTGTGGTCACTGCCAAGTGTTGTGTCCAGCTCTTTGTAGAAATGGCAGGTCACGGGGGCAGCACCGGAGTGGCAGTTTGCCTCGCGGGCTTTGCGGTAGGCATTCAGCAGCTCCTTTACTTTAACCCTGAACTGCAGAGCATCCCAGTCATGGCCCATTTTCATCATGTCCCTTGATATCTTCCTGAATGTATTGTAATTCCTATGTTTGAAGCGCAGCTGGGACTGAACAGCTTCCTTCCCCCCAAACACTGATGAGGCCCAGCACCTTGCCGTTACTCCGTATTGCGGATTGCTTGGTGCATGGAGGCATGGTAACCTGGAAAGATTCGCTGAGAGCACTCCATGCCTGGCTGAGCAAACAGAAAGGGGATTTTCAAAATTCCCGGGGAATTTAAAGGGCGGGTCTGACGGTTGGTCACCTCAGGGCAGGGCAGTAGAGTTCAAACTGATGATCAGAGTGGCTAGAACAGGCATTGTGAGACACTTCAGGAAGCTGATCAGAGTGCATTAACAGACCAGGACGTCCACACTGGTGCCGCAGTGCTCCAGCGGAGGCGCCTCAAATGTTGTTCCACTCGTCGAGGTGGAGTACCAGGAGCGCTCTACTCGTGGAGTCAGAGCACTCTGTGTGCCTTGCCAGTGTGGATGGGTCATGAGTTAGAGCGCACTGGGCTGCTTTAATGCGCTCTGACTCGCAAGTGTAGCCATGCCCTAAGTGTGTCTTTTGGGAAATTTTTAAATTGGTTTTTGGCTTCAGAAGAATCAGTTTCACAAAGCCAGCTATCTTTAAATTCTCTGAGAAGCACGCATTAGGTGCTGATAACCTCCTCTCCCCCCATCAGTAAATACACCAAGCTGTGAGCAGTAGGTAAGGTTGTGTGGATGACTCACTGACATTCACATCCTGTGAGCTGCCAGGGGATCAGGCACATCATTGGCTTGCAGTGATGAAAATAGAGGAGCATGGTGTTGGTCGTCCTGACCCCAACAATTTGTTATTTAATTAAAATGGTCTTTTGACCTACAGCCTTGGATGGTTCTATTTTAGAAAATTTTAAATCACATTTTCTTTCCAAGTGGATGTGCACACCTAGTAGGAGGCAGCCTTGGTTCTTTTCTAAGTGCAGTCTGATTGTAAACTCTCCAAGGCAGGGACTCTTGTTGGTTTGTTGTGTTGTATGGTATGCTTTTTGCACTTATCACAAATCTTGTTTTTCAGGTGGCAGAGATAAACGTGGAGGCCCCATTCTAACATTTCCAGCTCGCAGCAATCATGATAGAATACGACCAGAGGACCTTAGGAGACTAATATCATACCTAGCTTGTATCCCTAGGTAAGAGCTGATCACTTGTTAAGCTTTCAAACTTTACACTGTTGGTTAGTGAAACTGTTGGTTAGTGTTGCAGCATCTTTCCCAGTTATGAAATGAAATGGGTTAAGGAGTGATGCAAGTTCACTCCCCTCACTGTTTTTAAGGGCATGGCTACACTTGCAAATGTAGAGCACTGTGAGTTAAAGCAGCTGTCAGAGACCGCAGTAGGGAAAGCCCTGCACTGTGCCCACCCTGTCGAATTCAAGCGCACTGGCATGGCCACATTAGCAGCTCTTGCAGCAGCCACAGAAAGCAGTGCATTGCGGTAGCTCTCCCAGCATGCAAGTGGCTGCAACATGCTTTTCCAATAGGGGATGGGGTGAAGTGGAGTGTGGCAGGGAGTGTGTTCTGTGTATGTGGGGGGAGAGAGAGTGGGTTTTTGGGGGGCTGAGAGCATGCCAGCATGCTGTCTTGTAAGCAGACAGCAGCAGCCCCCCTTTCCCCCGCCCCTCTCTCTCTCACATAGCATTCCACAGTAATGGTTTGCTTTGTCCCAGAGAAGATAAGCAGGCTTTTCAGCCAAGGCGCACCAAGCCTTATGCTTCTCATGAAGGTGGATTACCAGGAGCACTCCAACTACAGAGTCCAGGCGCTCTAAGTGCCTTGCCAATGTGGACGGGTCGTGAGTTAGGGCACCTGGGCCTGCTTTAGCGCTCTAACTTGCAAGTGTAGCCATGCCCTAAGCTGCTTAGAAAAAGACTTAACAACAAATTGGGCCTCCTGTGGTATGTGGATTGCTGGCAGACTGGCTGCTGCATGTCAGCTGGAAGTAGCAGTGGTCTAGATGGTCATACAAGGGTGCTTGCATTCTGAAATAATGAGAAAATCACTCAAAAGACTTGTCAAAAGTAGGGAAAAAAGTTGATTAAAAAACCACGTTAGTACCTAGTATTGATAGCATCGAACACCTCGGCCGTCTCCTTGGGTTGACCATGATCTGTTAACACATTTTAGTGGTATTGCAGTCTACCTTAGTTGCTAACAGATCTTGAACTAACACAGTTACAATTAATTTGACTAACTAAACTTGGTGATACAAGGCCTAAGAAGAAAGCAATATGTAAAACTATAAAGAAAACCTATTTGAATAATAACGTAGTATAGCATGGTAACTTGGACATCTTATATGCTGTGAAACACAACGAAAAAACACCTGCAAAAATACACAAATTGGAGCTAGTATTAGAGAAAAGTATCTGCCCCAACCTCTGCTTCAGCTGAGCTATGCTCAGTGCAAGACAGAATGGGTTCAAAGATGACTAATGTATACCCTCTATTCTGGGTCCAGCTAAGGCCTGCCAACCCTGGTGTGAGTTAAATTAGCCCTAAGGCTGCTTTAATCACCTTCACAATCTGACCTGAAGGAGTGGTTCTAATAGCTGAGACTAGCTGGAAGGCAGCAGTACAAAGCCACAAATCCTTCTCTCTGGCAAGGCCTCCTATGGCGCGGGTTCCAAGAAGGAATTGAGAAATAGTTTCTCCATCGAGGGAAGTCTTGTTAAACTAGTGTTATCCCCGATGGCTGAGCTGTCTGGCTGTACAGCACTTTTAAACTGCAAAGTGGTAAAAAGGAGCTGTCTGTTACAGACTGTAAGGGCTGGCTTATACAGAAACTGAAAACAGACCCCAAAAAGTGTGCATTAAAACTGATTTCTTTTCTTTTGGTGCAAGTTTGTGTAAACAAGCCACTGTAACTTATGATATGGTAGGGGGCTAAACAATCCTCCAACACATGCTGTTCCTAATGTCACCTGAGTCTTTTGGCAGAATCTCTGTATTATGCGACTCTTACCTGTTTCTGAGTGGCTATTCCTTGTCTGTTACACAATATTTTTTGAATTTAGGGTAGTTCACGTGCGTTGCTATTGGTGTGTTTTAAGTGGTTTACACAATGGCAGGTGATGCTGGAAACTGAATAGGTGTGCCAAAGCTACTAGCTTTAATGGACAAGAGATTTCACCCTACGCATCTGAATTCTCTCAAGGGAATGGAAAGGTGTTGGAGGCTTGTATTCATGAACATGTTCAGGGCTGGAAATGGCTGCCGGTGCTACACCTGAGTTGGGCTCCATGTGAGCAGAAGAGATCTGTTATCTTTGCCCCATCACCTGTCCCTTCCCAAAACAAGTTGTGAGAAAGCCAGAGACTCTCAGCAGGATTTGATAGGGAAGGGGCAAATTGGTACTGACTAGAGTTCCGAGGGAGTATGCTGAAGCGGAAGATAGCTATTGCAGCCACTAAGTAGAAGGACCATAAAGGTACTAAAGGGGAGATTTTGTTGGAGAGGAAGGTCAGTTTTAGAGCCTTGGATCCATTGTCAGTTAATGGCAGGGGGCTCCCCTAGCCCTTGTAGCTGGGAGCAATGCCTTTCCTATTCAGGGTGGAGGAGGAGGAGGAACAAGTACGAAATAGAGAAGCAGTGACCTCCCCTGTTCCCTCCGTGTACTTACACCAGCAAGTGAAAGGCCACTGTGCTAGGATATATCTATTAAAATGGGTAACAATAGCAGTGCTTCAGGGTAAGCAGATCTCTGGCTAAGCCTAAGCGATATTGTCTTCTCTCAGCTATCACCCCAGTTAAAGTCCAACTGCATCGTGGTTTTATCTTTTTCTGAGTAGACCACAGCCAGGGAACAACCACTGGATTAAGGTTTAGTTTTCAAAAATGAATTAGGAGCCCAAGTTCCGTTGAAAGTCACTGGGACTTGTACTCTCAATTAACTAGATGCTTTTGAAAATCTTGTCATAAATTCACTCTCTGAGAGTTCCACTACAGCCTTGCTTATGTTGCTTTTGTTCAGGGCTAATAAATATGGCTACATTTGTGTCTATTTTTTTCTCTGAGCAGATTGGTTTCACACAAGCATTCAGTTTGACTGTTCTTTAGAAAACTTACGTTGAGAGAAAATGTGAAATTAATAAACCATAAAGATGATCTGAGCTGTAGCCTTATTTTTTAAAAATGTAAAAGGTAAGGATTAAATCAAGCTGCTGCTTTGCTGCACAAAAATTGATGAGCAAATTCTCTAGAATGTAGTTAGTTGAGTCAAAACCAAACATTTTAAAATACTTGATCTTTTTTGACCCAACTCTGAATAAATTATTTTTTAGGGCTCGATGTTTCAAATCTTGCTCATTCAAGTGGTCCAAATTCACTCATGTAGTCCCATTGATTTGGTGATGTGCTTTCAAAGTGTGCTGCAGTTTCTTTCCAGACTAAAAATAAGAGCACATAACTATTGTACATAAAGCTAGGTGAATAATGGATTTTCCTGGTTCGTTGGCAGTTCTAAAACAATAATAATAATAATTTAAAAATTTGACCTAAACTGAATCAAAAAATTGCAGAAAATGTCAGTGAATCAAAAAATTAGTATATGGGGAAGCATTTAAATGAAAATGTTTATTTGGCCTGAAATGGATTTTTATTGTGACATCTGTAAAGGGCCAGAGTCACAAATAGGCATTTGGGGGTGGAGGGCATAGGACCCTCTTTACAACTTTTAGACCAGTGGCTTTGGGAGACCCAGCTACCAGCCTATAGAGGCTCTCTGGCCAAATGACTATGGTCATTATGACAATGAGTTTGTCATTTGGCCATTGGGTCACTCAGTATACAGAGAGAAACAAGGTGCCTGGCCAGAGTGGGATGGCCTAGATGGGTTGGGGGAGGGTTGGGACAAGGGCTTCCAGTACCCTGATTTCCACTAAAATAGTCCCAAAGAGTGCCCATTTGGTGCTGCTGGTGGAAGAAACTCTGTAATGCCATAGTCCCTCACCCCAAGATCATTGCCTCACCCCTGCGTCATTAATGATAACACCACAGTGATTGTAGTGGAAATCAGGACTTTCCAGTGCCATAGAGTGTAGGGCTGCTTTCTGCTCAGCCAGTAAATCGGAGCTCAATGGGTAGACTACACTTTTTTCCTCAGCAGCCTGGAAAACTTTTTCATCAGCTATTTTTAGATTATACTTAACTCTTAGGTTGGTCAGTCTGGATTATTTCACCTTGGGTCCACAGCACTGCTGATGTTTAACACTTGTGATGGCGTTAGGTCAGATGACTACAGGAGAGTGTTCCTATTGGAAACCAGGAAGTGGGCGGGCGAAGTCCATCCACTGCTAAAGGACACCCTCCCCCCCCCCCAGCCTAAGGGGAGGATCCACAGGGCCTGGAAACAAAGTAATTCCGGGGACAACAAATGAGATAACAGGGATGGGAGTGAGATCAAAGGGTCAAACAAAGGGAACCTGATGGGGACACTGAGCAGTGAACCTGGACAGCACCCACTGCTCCTCGAAGGCATCAAAGGAGCCAGTGGACACCGCCCAGAAGAACTCTGCCTGGATATGTGAACGGATGGAGGATCGGAAATAGGCCCCACAGTCACAGGAGACCCCATTGGCCAACCTCCACTCCCCGGTTTTATAGATGGCTGTTTTAGCCAGGGCTAGGAGGAGGTTAACCAGGAGGTCCCGTGGCTCTTTGGGGCCACGGATGGGGAATGCATAGATTAGGATGTGAGGGGAAAAGTGCAGCCAGAAGCGTAACAAAATATTTGTGAGGAGCCAGAATAGGGGCTGCAACCTGGCACACTCCAAGTAAACGTGCGCCAGGTCTCCCTCACGCTGCGGAAGGGCCAGGTGTCCAGGAAGGGGGTAAACTGTGCCAAGTACATGCCCATGCTCACGACCCCATGAAGGAGCTGCCAACTGATATCCCTGGTGGGCCTCAGGACCAAGGCAGAGTATAGGCTGGCCCACTGGGGCTCCTCACCCTCTAGAGGTGGCAGGAGGTCCAGCCACTTTGTGTCGGGGCGGGACGCGAGGGTGAGGAAGTGATGGGTGTGGAGCAGGAGTGTGTATAGGTGTTTCCTTGGCGTGGTCTGGAAATGAACCGGCTGCAAGTTGTGCAGCCGGCTCATGGTGAAAGGGCCGGGGGGCCATTTGGGTCCATGGGGCAGGGGCCCGATTAAAAAGGTCCGCAGGGCCTGGGATAGAGGGTGGGCGGGGTGTGCCCTCTCGCAGGACCTGGTCAAGGTAGGCCCGAGCAGCGGGTGGCAAAGTGGCCCTCACTTCCCGAAGTATGCACTGGGGAGTACAAGGCCTGGAGAGCCCCATGTGCTGAGCGAGCATCAGGGGATCCAGCCAATCTCCCCAGTCATAGTCCAGGAGGTCTCCGACCCTGGTAACTTCTGCCAGGACCAACCTCTGGCGCACCGAGGGAGGCTCTGCCACCTGCACATGGAGCTGGGGGTTGTGTAGCAGGGGCTCCGCGAGGAGATCTGGCCCCTCGGTTGCCGCCATGGACCTGGTCGCTGAGAACAGCTTCCAGGTTCGGAGGAGGTCCTGGTAGAAGACCGGCAGCCCAGAGAGGTCTCGTGGACGACCTCTCAGATGGAGATAAAGGAGCTGCCAGTCGTATCAGAGCCCTGGGAAGCGATGCAGGAAGGCATGCACCAGTACTCTCCACGCCGGACTACCTGCAGCATAAAGGAGCCTCTGCAGGGCTTGGAGGTGGAAGACATGGACCTGAGTGTGTAAGCACTTCAGGCCCGGCCCTCCCTCCTCAAGGGGAAGGTGGAGGGACCCCTGCAGAGACCGAGTGCAGTCCTGACCAAAAGAACTCCAAAATCGCCTTCCGGAGGTTGGCTAGGAAATCCGGGGCTGGGACCAGGGTGTTGATTCAGTACCAGAGCATGGACAGGACTAGTTGATTAAGCACCAGTGCCCTCCCTCGGAGGGAGAGGCACTGGAGTAGTCCTGTCTATTTCCGGAGCCGCTCCATCACCCTGCCCATTAAACCGGACCAGTTTTCCAGTAGAGACAGATGCGTGACCGGACCAGTTTTCCAGTAGAGACAGATGCGTGGTAGACAGGTAAACGCCGAGATAGAGCAGCGGACCTGTGCTCCACAGGATGGCCTGAAGCGTGGGTGGGAGGGAGCTTGCCTATCACCCATCTCTGACCACCAGGCCAGAGCTCTTGACCCGGGTGGAGGAGGCAGCTGAGTAGACGGGCTGGTAAGCCTCCACCCGCGCCAAGTCACCCAGGTCCTGGACCACGAGGAGCATGTCATCGGCATATGCTGACAGGACCAGCTGCAGCTCCGGCTCTCGCAGCACCAACCCCATCAACCTCCTGCGGAGGAGGCAGAGGAAGGGCTCGATTGCTAGAACTTATAACTGGCCCAGGAGGGGGCACCCCTGCTGTACTCCTCGCCGGAAGCTGACCAGCTCGATCAGGGTCCAAATGAGCCTGACCAGACACTCTGCAGAAGTGTACAACACCTGGAGAAAACCCACAAACTGGGGTCCGAAGCCAAACACCCACAGAGTGCCCAGGAGATACCCGTGGTCTATCCTGTCAAATGCCTTCTGCTGATCCAGGGACAGAAAGGCGAATGACAGACCATCCCTACACCCGAGCTCCAAGAGGTCCTTGACCAGATACAGGTTATCAAATATGGCATGGCCTTGGATGGTGTAGGTCTGGGCTGGGTGGACCACATCCGCCAGCACGGACCCCAGCCGCAGTGAGATGGCCTTGGCTACGATTTTGTAGTCCGTGTTGAGGAGCGAAACAGGACGCCAATTCCGTAAGTCACGGAGGTCCCCCTTCGTCAATAAGGCAAGCATGGCTTGCCTGCACAAGAGAGGGAGGACTCCCCTCTGCGAGGACTCAGCCCAGATGGTGACTAGGTCTGGGCCGAGGATGTCCCAGAACATGCAGTAGAACTCCACGGTCAGCCTGTCCATGCCCGGAGATTTGTCGGTGGGCATGTGGTGGAGGGCTTCTGAGAACTCAGCTAGAGAGAGAGGCAGCTCTAGCTGGTCTAGGTTATCCACGCTGACAGTCGAGTGTCCGTCCCAGACCACTCTAAGCAGTAGGATTGGTCGGATCCAGGGAGAAAAGATCTGCGTAGAAGGCCCTCGCCCTCCCACACATCTCCGCCAGATCCGTGAGGGGGGTGCTGTCACCTGCCAGAAGGCAGGTGACATGTTTCTTGGCCTTCCTCCTTTTCTCCAGGGTGTAAAAGAAGCGGGAGCTGCGATTCATCTCTCAAAGGAGGCGGATGCGGGATTGAACAAGGGCTCTCCAGGCCCAATGGTAGTCGAGGACCTGGAGCTCCTCCCACTTCTCCCAGCACACTCTGCAGAGGGATGGATCCTCAGGGCTGGCGACCAGATGCCTCTCTAACTCTAAGACCTCCTGTTCCAACTGCTCTATCGCTGCGTCCCTCCGTCGGCTGGCGCCCCGGCTGTAGTCGCGGCAGAAGAGCAGGGCGTGCACCTTCCCCAGGTCCCACCACCGCCACGCTGAGGGAAAGGTGCGCCTCTGCCCTCGCCAGTCCAGCCAGAACTCCCAGAAGGACGCCATGAAGCCCACATCCTCCAACAAGCTGTTGTTAAAATGCCAATAGGCTGGCCCTGGCCTCTCCGCACAGAGGGAGGTCGTCACAATGGCAAGATGGTGATCTGAAAATGGAGCTGGCTGAATGCTGGAATGGACCTGTGAAAGGTGGAAACATGACAAGTAGATGCGGTCGAACCAGGAGTGGTGCGACTGATGGGCCTTCACCTGGACGAAGGTGAACGTCGAGACGTCATCCGGGTGGTGGTCGTGTCAGATGTCCACCAGGCAGTGATGTTTGACGATCTCCCCGAGAATGTCTGCGGCGGCCAGGCACTGCTCGGTCCCCTAGCAGTCCCACTCCTCAGGTGTGATGTTAAAGTCCCCGCCCAGGATCAGGCACTCATGAGGATCCAAGGAGCCGAGGAAAGCGGATGCCTGCTGATAGAAATGCAGCTGCTCCAGGCCCGATGTCGGGGCATAGACGTTAACGAGGTTGACCATGAGCCCCTCCATGCGGACCTGGAGGTGCAGCAGGCGACCCGGCACAGCCTTGGCAACCCCCAGCACCGCCGGCTGTAGGTCGAGAGAGAACAGGGTCGCCACTCCAGCCGTGTGAACTGTGAGGTGGCTAAAATAGACCCTGTCCCCCCACTCCAGCCGCTAGCTAGCTTCAGTGGCTGGATCCATATGGGTCTCCTGCAGGAAAATCACAGAGTACCCCTAACCCTCCCACCCCCCGAAGGAAGGAGAGCACCTGGCACCTGCGGAGACCCACCCTACAGCCCTGGGTGTTCAATGTAGCGAAGATGACCAGTGCCATGAGGAGGGCTGGGAGGCAGATCCTCGCCGGCAGGGACGCTCACGGCCCCCATTGGGCTACGCAGCAAACCGTGACCCACCCTGTAAGTGAGCAAGGAGTCACGGAAACTGTGGACCCGCAGGTAGGCTGCAGCAGCCTGCTTCCCAGTCTTTTTACACTCCCCCATGAGGGCCCTTGTGGCCTGGAGGGTCTGATGAAAATCCCCTCCATCGCTGGAGTGAAAGCTCTACCTTGTTGCAGGAGCCACAGACATCTTCTAAAAACTCCCGCAGCTCCTCTCTCAGCGTATTGAGGGGTGGGGTCGCTGATCTTTGGCTTTCCCCCAGTGGGGCCCCTGTCAAAGCCCCATGGCTCACCGAGACAGGCAGGCAGGGGGCAGACCCCTGACGTGGCCCCCAATGGGCTGGCACCACATGGCCTGCCTCGATCCCCGGTTCCGTGGTGGTGGCCTTGGGAAGATAGCAGCCCCTAGTGGGTCGGGACAGGGAAACACAAAGGCCACTCTCTGGGGGGGTCACCCTCTGGGAAGGGGAAGGAGACAGCCCCAGGGGCAGCAATAACATCATGGGAGGTGGAGGGGGCAGGGAAGGGATCAGCATCAGGGGCAGGGCTGGGGTCAGGAATAAGGACAAGGAAAGTGGCGATAGTGAGACTGGGGGCCTAAGTCGCTGGGCCACTGGGGGGTGGCACCCCTGGTTGGGCTCGGGGTCTGTGGGGTGGGAAGGGGGCCCTTGGCGATGCCAAGCTCATGCTCTAAGGTAGGTGCTGTGGTCATGGCATCCGTAGGTGGAGAATCAGTGATGGGGGCCCCCACCCGGGAAGGAGGTTGGCTGCCCTGCAACTATGAGGGATTCCCCTGGTGACTCAGGTCCCGGCCGCATGGCACTGGCCGTCACCTCAAGAGCCTTGGCGGCTGCTGGTGGGGTGCCATCTGTGGCTGAGTTAGTGGAAGAGTCCAGGGGTTCCTAGGAGGCAGCAGTGTAAATAGCAGTTTGTGGGAGGGAACATGGGGAAACGGGAGCCAGAGTGAGGTTGCCCAGATTGAGGCCCGCTGGCAGAGGGTCGCCCTCCCCCAGGTGACCAGGGTCAGACCCAGGGCCTCAATCTCTTTGTAGATGGAAGGGGGATCGCCTTCCCCCACGCTGAGGTTCTGTCTGCAAACACCCAAAGCGACGCCTGCCTTGGGGTTCGCAGGGGTTTCAGATGGTAAGGGGGCAAGAGTGGCTCCATTGGGGGCCTCCGTAGGAAGGGACTCCAGAGGAGGGGCGGTGGTACCCTTCGATGCTGCCACGTCTTCCCCAGCTGGCACTGGTGCATGGAACACATCCATGGGCAAAGCGGAAGGCTCGGCATTGGTGCCCCCCTTTCTGGTCTTCCGGGGGCTTCCGCATCGGTGAAAAGGAGCAGAGCTCGAGCCTTCCACTTCCCCTGCGCTAGGGCCCAGCCCTCCATGGCATCATCAGGGGGCTGGCTAGCAGGGCTTGGGTTGGGGGGCAGGGGCAATGACATGGGGAGGTAGCAGTAGGGTGACATGAGGGATGGAAGATTCCCCCTGGGGCGGGCCCTTTCCCGTGCCCAGCAGTATCCCGCCACACCCTCCTCCACAAGTCCTGTCAGACTGCAAGCAGCGGAGGCAGAGCTCTCCCGCTAGTCTGGGCATGCTGGGGAAGGTACCCCTTGGGCCTGAGTGCGAGCAGTGGTGGGCTGAGAAGGAAGAGGGGCGACTCTGGGTGCCAGATAGTCAGGGGTGCTGGCGATGATGGGGCCAGTGCCCTACTGGGGCTCGGGGATCCCGGACGCTCCTCCTTGCCGGGCCAAGAGGCAGTCCCTCTGGACATGTCCTATCGCCTGGCGGACATAGCACCAGGCCTCCCCTGTAGAATAATGCACCCAGTAGCGGGCCCCCTGGTAGGGGACCAGGCAGGACCCCTCGAGCGCCTCTCCTTCACGCGCCGCTGGCAACAGTTGAAGCTGCACCTGCCGGCAGAACGAGAGGACGTGATAGAGGGCAGGGTCTTTTCAGGCCAGTGGAAGAGGGCTGATAATGGAGATGGGTTTCCCCAGGGTAGAAAGGGCAGGAAGCAGGGTGGCATTGGGAAGGAAGGGAGGGACAGAGGTCAGGAGTATGCGGACACCCAGGTCCTGTAGCAGCTCCAGGGGGATGAACACCCCCTTCCCACGGCTCTTCTCTGCTGCCTCCTTGGGGGCGGCCTTCGGTGCTAGGAAGAGGACGACCTTTCCGTACATTTTGGAGGCTGCCATGATGGCTGTGGGCCCCACCACCCTTGCCAACGCCCCACAGAGGTCTCCACTTGGGGCGAAGCGGGCACTAGGAGGCAACAGATGATGTGCTTCCTGGTCAAGGTGGGGAAGAGGCCCCGGCCGCTGTAGATGGTAGCAGAGGTGGTGGTCAGGAGAGATGACATAGCGCCAGGTGTGGGGGCCACCCCCACCTGGATGTACGCGCTGGGGACCGGGGCACCCGCAGAGCTGGTGGAGGGAGCAGCGGGGAGGAACGCTGCGGCTAGTGGTGGGGCTGCAGCAGTTAGGGCAGCCCGTGCCATAGAGGGCCTAGTCTTTTTTGTGGGGCCCTTACCCTTCTTTTTGCCCTGGCCCTTCCTGCCGGCTGGGGGAGCTCCCCCAGAATCAGAGGGGGCAAGGGACGTGGCAGCAGCGGAGGTCATCCTGTTGTCTGCCGGTGCCCCAGCGGGGGTGGTAAGAGGTGCTTCAGCAGCAGCGGGTGAGGTGGTGGCCTGAAGGGTAGATGGGGCAGGGGCACCTCTAGGTATTTTGCTGCCCCAAGCATGGCAGGCAGGCTGCCTTTGGCGGCTTGCCTGCAGGAGGTCCTCGGTCCTGCAGCTGGCCGCAGCCTGTGGGAGGTCCACCAAAGCCGCGGGACCAGCGGACCCTCCGCAGGCATGTCACTGAAGGCAACTTGCCTGCTGCCCTCGCGGCGACCGGCAGAGCGCCCCCCGCCTGCGGCTTGCTGCCTCAGGCTTGCGCTTGGCGTGCTGGTGCTTGGAGCCACCCCTGAGATGGGGGGACAGGTGGAGGGGGGCAGGGGGTCTGCTCAAGGAGTCTCTCCCACTATGTCCCCCACCATAATGAGAGCGGGGTGGACAAACTGTGAAGGAGGGCAGGGATAGAGGGCAACCACTCCTCCCTGCTAGGCTGCAGGCAGGGGAGGAGGATGCCAGAAGAGGAGGGCTAAAGGGGTGGGCGGACTGTCAAGGACTTGGGGTGGGGCATCAGTCACTGATTTGGATTGGAATTCTGGCTCCTGTAGCTGCACTAAGGGATCGGAGGATGTAACAACATGGGAGGGCGAGTGCAGTGATACAGGGGTCAGACTCAAATGGGGAGGGGCACAAGCGCATGGGAGGGGGCATGGGCACACGAGGGGAGGGGCTAATCAGGGCTAGCGGGATTGCGTGGGGAGGGGAATAAACAGGTTGGAGGCAGGATAGGGAGACCTAGGGGCTGGTTTCAGGGCAGGGGCAGGGCAAACAAAGTTGTAGATGGGGTAGGCAACCTATGGCAGGTGTGCCGAAGGCGGTAGGTGAGCTGATTTTCAGTGGCACTTACACTGCTCGGGTCCTGGCCACCCCTCTGGGGGGATCTGCATTTTAATTTAATTTTAAATGAAGCTTCTGAAACATTTTAAAAACCTTATTTACTTTACATACAACAATAGTTTAGTTATATATTATAGACTTATAGAAAGAGACCTTCTAAAAATGTTCAAATGTATGACCGGCACACGAAACCTTAAGTTAGAGTGAATAAATGAAGACTCGGCACAGCACTTCTGAAAGGTTGCTGACCTCTGCTGTAGAGGGAAATGGGCAGGGCAGACAAACGAACTGAAGCTGGGGCTGGGGAGGGGCAAAGGCTGCAGGGGCAAATAGAGTAGGCAGCAAGGGGTAAAGCTGGGGGGCCTATTGAAAAGGGGAGGGGGTCAGTCCAAGGGGAGGTGTGTGCGCCCATGAGCGCTTGCCCTTAACGTCAATGTTTGGGCTGGCTGCTGCTGCAGGCCCAAATAGTGGAAAAGGGCGTGCAAACTAGGCGAGCAGCTCAGTCCCAGAGGCAGAAGCTGGAGGCAAATGGTAAGCAGCCAGTGGGCGTGGTGGAGGGGGCGAAGGGGGACATGGATGGACCAGGGGGCAGCCTCCATGCCACACCCCCATGTCCCCCCAATCACTGTCCAGACCCCCACTACAAGAGCACAGTTTGAAAATTACTCAGTCCGTAAGTGCCCCCTCCACGATGGTCTTCAGAGTCTCTGTGCGCTCCCCCAGCAACAGGCGGTCCTCTTCTCGGGGCTCCAGCAACTCCCCAGCAGCAAACACAGCAGCTCCAGGCGGTGGTCTAGTGGCCAGGCAGGAGGGACCCCGCTCAGATGGTGGTAATGACCACAGCAGCAACCGCTTGGGCTGGGGTCCCTCACTCCCCTCTTCTGGGGAGTGGGCCAGCAGCCCACCCCCACCCCCCCGGGGCTGCAGCTGGAGCAACAGCGGCAACGGGAGGTTCAGCAGCCAGCCAGCAACTGGGTAGCAGAGAAGGGGCAGGTGGTGGTGTCTGACCCAGTCAAGGGAGTAGCTGGAGCAGTAACAGCAAGGGCCCAGCAGCAGCAGCCTCCCCCCATCCCCCCTCCTCCACCCTCCAGGCCAGAGTGCAGCAGGAGAGTGTTAGAAGGGAGAGATCTATTAGTCCCAGATTAAGTAGACCCCCTTTCCCTGCATAAGGTAACAGGCAGTTCCAGAAGATGCAGCAACTTGCTGGAACCAATTAAGGCAGGCAGGCTATTTAGGACACCTGGAGCCAATTAAGAAGAAACTGCTAGAATCAATTAGGACAGGCTGGCTAATGGGGTACCTGAGTTAAAAAGGAGCTCACTTCAGTTTGTAGTGTGCATGTGAGGAGCTGGGAGCAAGAGGTACTAGGAACTGAGAGTGAGTAGGCATACTGCTGGAGGACTGAGAAGTACAAACGTTATCAGACATCAGGGAGGAAGGTCCGGTGATTAGGATAAAGAAGGTGTTGGGAGGAGGCCATGGGGAAGTAGCCCAGGGAGTTGTAACTGTCATGCAGCTTTACCAGGAGGCACTATAGACAGCTATAGTCCACAGGGCCCTGGGCTGGAACTCGGGAGTAGAGGGCAGGCCTGGGTTCCCCCCAAACCTCCCAACTCCTGATCAAACACAGGAGGAACTGACCTGAACTGTGGCTTCTACCTGAGGGGAAGGTCTCTAGACTGTTTCCCGACACACATGGTGAATCTGTGAGGTGAGCAAATCTGCCAATAAGCGCAGGACCCACCAAGGTAGAGGAGGAACTTTGTCACACACTGGACACATCTTTCATAGATACCTATTTAACTGTCTTCATGCATTTTTGTTTGAGACTCATCCAGTTAATTTGCATAGCACAGTTGGGTACTAGAGTACCCCCACTCTCCAGACATGAAGAGGTATGTCACTGATGTGCACAAGGGATGAAAAAAAAGTCGGGTATTAATACGTTTTATTGCTAAACTGAACTGTGTATCCTTCCATGGGGTACAGTGTAAGAGAATAAAACATAGGTATACAAAATGAATGATACTAGTACAGCATTGAAAAACAACTTGTAAATATGGTTGCTGCTCTGCTGATTCACAACAAGGCTGAAAAATGATATGTACATAGAGAGCTTGGAAATGAAACATTAATCTTGACTAAGAGCAAGTTTTGTGCTTCCTTTACCAGGGTGTAGTTCTAGACCTGGTTAGTACGTCCAATTGTAAGCATTTAGGCCAAATCGTGCTGCTGTTACACAGGTAACTGAATTACCAAGAGTTGTGATGGAACAAGAGAAGCCTAATTTGGCCTTTAACTTGTAATAGTGAATATTAATATTTTATTTTCTTTCTCCCCCCAGTGAAGAAGTTTGTAAACGAGGATTCACAGTGATTGTAGACATGCGTGGATCTAAATGGGACTCTATTAAGCCTCTGCTGAAGATTTTACAGGAATCCTTTCCCTGTTGTATTCATGTTGCACTGATAATCAAGCCAGACAACTTCTGGCAAAAACAGAGGACTAACTTCGGCAGCTCTAAGTTTGAATTTGAGGTAATAGCAAGATAGACAAATGTAGACTTGCTGCTTAATCCATGGGGAGTTTTGGTCCAACTAGCTCAGGTTTTTATTACAAATAGTTGAGCTGAACCTTGGCGTTTGGATCCGTGGAGAGCTAAATCAAGCTGCAGGACTGCAAGAAGTGTAGGTCTATTTTTAGTCTCATGTTAAAGGAATTTCTGTGTTAAATTCATGAAAAAGATATTGGCCCCTTCCTATGAAGGGAAGAGATTTTTCCACGTAGCCAAGGTAGTGGTAACTGTGTTAATATGAGTATGACATGCAAAGGAAAGCCGCTACCCAGCCTGTGGTCTTGTCCTCCCACTCTGTAATGGGTACTTCAAAACTTTAACCAAAAGAGTCCCCAAAAGGAGTGTAGCTGTTTCTCACGAAGCATGATGAGATGATACATGTAAACATGAGACATTTTTAAATGGTACTACTTAAAAACAAAAGTTAGCTATAAAAACCCATTGTGAACAAGAGACTGGGTTTCTGCAGGATTTAGTATCTTGCCTCCCAGGGGGTAAGATTTCCAAAGCTGACCTAAGTGCTCCCCTTGAAATGGAAATCTATGGAAAGCAAGAGGCTCTGCTGCCTAGATTTGTGGTGTCTAAGGCCACATGTGCTTTGTAAATAAAGCATTGTGTGTTGCCTTGGTTGTTTTTAATGTTCAAAATATAAGCACAGAAAATACTAACTAGATGCTTTGAACCATATTTTTACCGTATTTTCCAAATGCATCAGATTTGTGATTGCAATATTCTTCATTGTGTTTTTAGACTAACATGGTATCTCTGGAAGGCCTTACCAAAGTAGTTGACCCCTCTCAACTAACTCCAGAATTTGATGGCTGTTTGGAGTATAACCATGAGGAATGGATCGAAATCAGAGTTGCCTTTGAGGACTACATTAGCAGTGCAACCCACATGCTGTCCAGACTGGAGGAACTGCAGGATATACTAGCTAAAAAGGAATTGCCTCAGGACTTGGAGGGTGCTCGAAATATGATTGAGGAGCATTCACAATTGAAGAAGAAAGTAATTAAGGCCCCTATTGAGGACCTTGACTTAGAAGGACAAAAGCTGCTTCAGCGGATACAGAGCAGTGAAAGTTTCCCCAAAAAGAACTCTGGGTCAGGGAACGCAGACTTGCAAAACCTTTTACCCAAAGTATCCACCATGTTGGACCGGCTACACTCAACTCGGCAGCATCTGCATCAGATGTGGCATGTGCGGAAGTTGAAACTGGACCAATGTTTTCAGCTCAGGCTGTTTGAGCAGGATGCTGAAAAGGTAAAAGGGCTGTGGGGGAGAGGGGAAACAAACTTGCATCATCAACTGCAAGGTACTAAGGCTGGTCTTGCCTGATTTAAAAAAAAAAAAAAAAAAGTACCAGTGAAAGCTGCAAAATATTCTCTAAGAACTAGTAAGTACAACTTTCCATTGAGGTAGCAGGGACTGTTGTATTCAAAGCGACTTTTAGTATTTTCTGAACTCAGTTTCTAATGTGGATAATTGGTGTTTCAGTGAACTTGATTAACTGACAGGGGTTTTGAGTTTCACACAGACACTTCAGTTGCAGTAAATTTATGTTAGAATGGTATTTTTGCTGGCACAAAATGAATGTGCATACTGTTAAAGAGTAATGTCCCTCTGCTGCAGCAGGATGAATGCAGTGATGCATCACCTCAGTCTCCTGTTAAGTGACATTTGCTCAGTCTGTGAGTGGTGAGAATGAGTTAAACTCTCATGAATTACAGGAAGGGGGAAAAGATGCCTACATTGACATGTTTAAGAGTCCTGTGTTAATTTCTGGGCAAGACGGATGTGCTAATTTCCTGAGATTCATTTTTAGTGGTTGATAATCTCTTTTGAAAAAACTGCACACCCTAGTTGTGGGGAAGCCTAATGAATGGCCATAGATAGAACACTCACTTCACATTTGTGTTCATAGTATTACCAGGGTTTGTTTGGTAAGGGGTAAAGCGTAAAAGCAGTTCTGCATCAGAAGATGTGACATAACTAGAAACTGGTGACAACTGTATACCTGAACACGAAGCTTTCTAGAAAAATGGTAGCTTCTTCCTAAGAGAGGCTGAAATTAGACTGCCAAAACACTTGAAGAGTGGGTTTTGGCCAATTTTCTAAAATGCTCAGGTTATAATTTCTCCTGGAGATGCCACTTATGATCTGTGACCAAAGGAAAATTATCAAAAAAAGTAAATAGAAGCTGTTTCTGCCATGCAGGAACTGAAAAAAAATAAATGGTGCACATAGTGGTTTTAAAACTCTTAACTACGGTTACATTAGCTCAAAAACACACACATTCATGATGCCCCATATCTCTCAGAAATTTGTTAATTCAGTTACTCTTTCAGGACTGAAAGCCTGCAAAGCTGCAAATTTCTTGCTATGATGATGATTTTGTACACAGAGCAAATGAAGGAAGAGTTAATGTTTAAGGCACCTAAATATGGCACTTGACAATTATTTTCCTTATTGTCGTACCTGAAAAGCTCCTTATTCATATTGTTAACTCCTGCTCAAAAGTTTTGGTTGTAGGGTTTATGCCAATCACTCAGAGTTCTGTCTTTTCAGTCTCTCAGAAAAAGAATCTCCCAATGACTGGGATAGGTGGGTTACGAGTTGATGAAGCTGAGATTGTTCACCTCTGGGATTTACTTATACGGGTAGCCGTGCTCTGTGATGATTTATGTTTCTTTGTTCTTGTCTAGACTAGGAAAAAAGGTGTGGGTATTAATTAGATAACATGTGCTAAGCAGCTCAGCAAGTTTTAAAGGGATCACGCTAAACTTGTCTGTGCTAGCTAGTATGTTCTAATACACACACTCACTTGCTCTCTCTCTCTACACCTGTATGGGCCCTGAGCATGTCACATGGGCCGCAGCTGTATGCTGATTGGGCTGTGGGTTGAGAACCACTGCCTTAAGAGTATGTATTCACAGCACATGAAGTCTAGACTCTGAATCAGGTTTAAGCCCAAACCCCTTTCAGTCCACACAGAAACTAGTTTGGCTAGACCAGGAACCCTTCTGCACTTGGGCCAGTGTCTGAAGACCAAGTACTGCAGAGTCAAGGATGTCAGCAGAACCTATTGGGAACTCCCTGTCTTCCTGCCTCTTTTATGAGAAATTCATCTGGGTACTGGGAACTGTAGTATGCATTGAGCACACAATGGTGCATGACTATGCTGAGTGGGGCTGGTGCCCCTATACGCCACCAATCACAGGCACCGCTGGACGAGAGCTGGATGAATGGCAAGAAGTGACCCTGGTGCTGAGGCTGGTAACCGAAGAGGCTATGCCACTGGAATAGATACAGCATATCCTGGGTCCTTACTTAGAGTAGCTGTTTGGGGACAGGCCTTGGGAGCAGCGCGCTCTGGAATCGGCATCAGAGCAAATGCCGAAGCCGGACCCTGGTAAGCTTCTGCTGCCATGTTGGTTAATATACGGAAGGTAGGAATGTCTATTACATTATGAATACCAGCCAGGGTTCGGATGTGCTTCTGTTCATGGCAGAACCCACGCCATTCCCTTAGTGCCCCCCCGCTTTCCTCCCACCACCACTTGGGATTCAAAATGAATACAGAAAAATGAGGAAGAAAGTTAAGCGGTTATCATAATTTTTTTACTAGTTAATGGCTGTTATAAGGATGGATTAGGGCCCCACAATTAACCTCACATATTCTTCCCCTCTAATACAGTGCATCTTATAAATTAGCCATGCCCACACTGTTCTGTAAACTGAGTCCCTCAAAAAGCTGGCTATTATGAGTTCAAACAAAACAGCAATGTGTAATTTGGTCCATGTCTTTCAGTGCTGTTCTGGAGGAGATCTTCAATGGCCAATGTCTTTTGCGTGAATAAAATACAGTCCACTGATGAAAAGTAACATCTTTTGACCTTGAATTAAAGCATCCCCTTTGATAAAGTGGAAAATATAATGTTTAATGACTGGACAATAATGTGCTCTCCCTCCCCCCAATTCCTCTTCGAGACTCTTCCACCTCTGCAGGGCAGATACACGGCACTAGGAGCCTGAGGGAGTGGATCTACCTTCTGCGGGCAATCTGAAAATCTGAGATGAGCTGATGAGAGAGATTCTAGGCAGAATGAATCAGCAGATAGAATTCCAGAAGTGCCCAATGAAATATCAGAAGGATAAGGATGAAAGAAGAGTGGAAAGAGAGACGCTGCACAGTGTGAGCAGGGATTGGCAGAGAGATTCATGGAGCATGCCTGCAGGTGGAAGGAGGAAGACAGAGTGCAGCAGGAGCAATTCGAGCTATTACTTTTACTCGTGGCTACCACACTGCAGGTTCTACTGTCACTGCCAGCTTTAGCCTTAGGCCCTGAATTCCCTCCACACTAGTGTGTGTCCTGCAAACTGTGTAGCAGTTCAGCAGTTGGCTGGATCATGTCACAGGCAATGAACAGCAGCACATGAAATGGGCAGATGTACCCTCTGGCTTCATCCATTCAAGTCCGGTTGCAGCCTACAGGTATAAAATGCACCAGAAAGTCAAGCAGGGGACACCCAGGAATAGTTGGCCATGTCATTTGGTAACATGCACCTTTCACTGTTCCCGCACAGAACTTGGTTATTGTGTTGTATGTTTTCAGGGCAGCTGGTCTGCTTTTCTAGTTCTTATATTGATATCTTAATATATGGATTAAATAAAATCTTGCTACAGTAGCCTTGTGTGGCATTCAAGTTTTATTATATGTAATCTTAAGTGGTAAACATTTAATAAAGGTTATCACATGCCCATTCTCCGTAAATTTCATAAAAATTTACAAACTTCAGAGTAATCCATAAACTGAATTGAAGTACCTGGGCAATGTTCATAAAATGTATTACATCTCCATACATTTATGAACACGTTTCCAGAATTCATATTACCAACACACTTAAAGAAAATCCCACAGCTGCCTTTCGCCCATACAGAGCATGACTTAAAATAACACTTCATTCCCCCTTTATGCATGGCATCATGCAAACCTGGTATGTGGGCACACAAAGCCTCTCTAATTTATGTAGGACATCTGGATCCAGCACCAGTTAGGACAGATGCACTGTCTGGCTGTGTATACCAGTTCAGAAATCCAGGAGTGTCCTGAGTCTGCTAGAAGAGGTTTCCCCTTGTCCTCCCAGACATTGTGCAGTAACATTTGTAGTGCCTACCATCTTTCAGTACTTCACAGTCCTGATCATCTCTCAAACCTCTGCCACAACAACTCGCATAGTGATTTGCCAACTCTAAGCTGGTTAGCTATAGATCTGTAGCAGGCTGGGGTACTAACTTCCAGATGGCTATGGTGACTTGCTTCTGGCCTGGCCTGGCTGCCCTTATGTGGTTGTACTGGCACTGGAGAGTGGGGCATGCTGATTGCATACCTCCAGGAACGTCTGTTTCTTCATGCAGAAGGACTGTGCTTTGCTAGTCACCCCAAGTCTGTATGACGATGTGATCCTACCAATCTGTGCTGTGGCCCTGTTCCAGAAGTGCTGGTCTACATAGAGGGAATCTGTGGCTAAGGTAACAGACATGAGCAGCATCAGCTGGGTTGTGGCTGGCACAATCGGTACCCCCTTCTGAGAGGTGCCCTTGGCAGCTCAGAAACTGCCACTGAAATGTCCACCAGCATCTTGCAGATGCTCTGCCTAATTCGTGAACTAGGACTGGCAGCATGGGATGGAAAAGTTTCTCCACCAAGTCGGAATCCATGTCGATGGCTCTGACTGCTGGGAGCATGTGGACTCAAAATTGCTTGGCTGGATGTGTTGGTGGGCTAAAACCATGCAAAATACTTCCTGTCAACTTCCACAGACAGGTTCTCCCATAACCAAACTCAAAGTAGCTTCAGCTAGCTAGAGAGCTAGGAACTCTGGGAAATGATGCTAAACACCCAGAGAAGCTGAAGTTCTGACTTGGGTCTGTGTAAAGCAGTTTGGATGTGCCAGCATGGTTGTAAGGTCTGGGTTTCTAGTGCAGTATCGATGCCCAAGCGCAGGCTTAGAAACACCAAGTCTGCAGGTGTGGGTCACGCAGAACTGAGATTTTCTTCTAAATTTTCCATCTCTTTGATCAGGTATGTCTGGACTGCCCTCACATGGAAGCTGTCACACTCTTCTTGGTTTTTCCTCCTCCTAGCTCCTAACATTCAGCCCAGCCGCTTTTAATATATTCTGTGTTCCCAGTTCATAGACTAATGGAGAACTGAAGTTACTAGTGTTGCTTTGGTAACCTACGTATATTAAGGCTGATATTTTGAACTTGGCAGCACTTTTGGTTCCTTGCTGTTCTCTTTCATCAAGGAATCCTTTTCACCTAGCTCAGAGAGCAGGTGGTCTCTTTAGTTTAGAATTATGGAGGAGTTGATGATCACAGCAGGGAATCAAGCTCTGTATCTGTTTTGCCGTGCTGCTTATTCTCTGTAGGGCTTCACCTTCCACCGGCAAAAACCTGAACAGCTCCCCAGTGTTCAATATATAATACATTGCATGCAAAAAATCTAGGTGAATGTTAATTCTATTAATCCACACACACACAGAAAACGGACAGTTAAAAGGTGAAGGAAATACTACATGTTGAATGCTGTATTTGAAGTCACGCTTAACAATGTAGCAAATAATTCAAGATACATCAGTTGCGCCGTGTTCTCACTTAGATGGTAGTTGGGAGTATAACTTGCATTTCCTGCATTTATGTTGAATTTAAAAACCTTGGCATTGTCATAATGTGGGATTTTGTGACTTGTATTTAAGACAAAAATGGAGGAAGTTGTAATAGTATACTTGAACATATAGATTTTGTATAATTGCATAGGCTTTAAGCTGCACTGCTGTAATTTAAAATAAAATGTGGCAAGGCTTCAGGCAATTACATAACTAAAATTATATTTTTGAGCAGGTATACAATTAGGCTTTTAATAGCTTGTCTTAATTTTTTTTTTAAATTTAGCAAGCCAGCTTTGAGAAGATTAGCAACATGAAAATGTCAATGCTTTATAATGCGGTCTTTGTGCATTACCTTCATACTTCAAGTAAAGATTTTTTTCCTCTGGCCCTAATTTAATGGAGCAGATTTTGCTGCAGCCAGAGTATGGGGTGAAGACAATCTTTGGACTGAGATCTAGCACAGTGCTTTCACCCCCCAAAAAGTCTGAGAAAACTGTGAGATGGTTAACACTGAAATTAACAAAGTAGCAAAAATGAACTGCAACTGTAGGCTTCATTATTGTAGTGTCTGTGTCTCTCTCTCACAAAATGCTAAATCACATGTTCCTCGTTTATAGCTTCTCATTGCATTGTAAATGAGTGATCTTGTTGTTGTTTTTCTTGTAGATGTTTGACTGGATCACACACAACAAAGGTCTGTTTCTGAATAGTTACACAGAGATTGGAACCAGTCACCCCCACGCTATGGAGCTGCAGACGCAGCACAATCACTTTGCCATGAACTGTATGGTAAGAAACGTGACTTGCAAAACAGTTTATTTTGCACAGCTGTTGGATTTTATGGAAACCTTTACAGTCTCTGACGAATATCAGGACCATGTTTCTGTGCAAATGCATAGTGAGAGACAGTCTGTGCTCCAAAGAGTTTAGAATCTGAAGAAAGGATGAAAGGGGAAATAGACATGGAGGCAATGTGACTTTACCAGAGTGGCACAATTCAGTGGCAGACCTATGGTAGAATCCAGGTCTCCTGGCCCCTAGTCTCCCAGTATCCTGTCCTTTAGACCACATGTCAGTATTGGTGAAAGTACAGCATACAAATAATGAATACCTCTTGGGCAACTCAAGTAGTGGAGTCTCAGTATTGCTTTAGAAATTGCCAGCAACTGCAGAGAAAACACATAGGGCTTTAAATGAAGAATGATGCTAGATGGGTGCACAATGTGGGCAGAATTAGTTATATGAAAAGCCATAAATTGACTCCAACTTATGCTTGAATGCTTATAAGAAATTTCATTGTTCAATGGAAGAGCCTGTCACCTCAGTATTCACAATCCTCAATTGTTAAAGGGGATCGTTTATCATTCTGATATAACAGAATGAAGTTGAAGTAGATGTTTTCTCATGGAATGGGTACTTACTATCTTCCAATGTGGACAAAAAGGGATGTTTTAAAAAAAAACAGATTTTTTTTAAAGTTTAAATTAAATGCAGGTTTGTTTTTAAAATAAACCTATTTAATTTTAAACTTGGAATTAACCTATGTTAAAACCTAAACTACTTTAAATTGAATAAAAAATAATTAGTACATGCTTGCCTGCCAAGTTTTAAACAAAGTCAGACCACGGAACTGGTGTCAGTTACTGGCTAAGCACCTGGAACCAGAGTTTAAAGTGCTAAGCCAGCTATTGACATCAGGAGCCATTTCTGCAGATACACAGGGACTATTTTCTTGATTTCAGTTTATTCAGCTAGTTCAGTTCAGTCACTAATTCAAAGCTAAGAACCCACTTGGGAGTTGAAAAACCAGGAAAGCTTGTTTTCATCTTCAGTTCTGGATTAAAAAGTAGGTATAGGAGGGTGAGATCTAGTAGTTCTAAAATGTAGGTAGGACATGGTGTCCAGAAACAATCCCTTTGGATGACTCACTACAGATACTTGCTTTGTTTAATAGATAGATAATTTAAATGCCAAACATGCTTAGATAAACCACAAAACTTTTTTCTTGTGTATCCAGCACTTAAGATAGTTTTATTTGATAAATTAAAGAAAATGCTGTTTTGGTGCATTTTAATTGAATTTAAATTTCCATCCAAATAGAGCTCAACACAAAATAAATCTAGTAAATAAGAAATGAATCATTCACTGTTTTCTAACATCATAAAAATGTAAAAATTGAGAATCTGCATAAATGTAAGTTGTTTTATACTTGCTTAATCAAATGAATATAGATACACTATATCTTCCTTGTTAGCAAAAAAAACCTCCACCAGATTTAGTGGAAAGGCTATATTTAGCTGCAGGTCAACATGTTTTAATTATTACCACCCAATGCAAATCAGTCTTTCTTTAGGAAAATTCCTAAAGAGTACAAATTCAAAACTAGATTAAAATCACTGATTTAAATCAGTTTCCTGTTTGTTAATAAATCATTTTAAATTAATGATTTAAGTTGCTTTGATTTTAAATCAGTCCACACTGTTCAGGATGAGCTATTCAGAGTAAACTTCCAAATCTAGGCAAGTGGAAAGGGGTAGAAAAAAATAAATCTATGTATACTTTTATATTGTAAACTTGAACTTTTTCAAAAACAAGTGTGATGCTATTAAGAAGTCACACAGTTTGAACAATGAGGGGAAAACAAATTATTGAGTATCTGTTCATTCAGAGATCATCTGTTTTATGTACTGAATGAGACAGGGGTCCTGTGGAAAAATTAGTATGTGATCATGTAATAAAAGACTATAAGAGGGGTGGCCAGACGTACTGGTCTTCTGAAATTCCGGAGCTGGGGCACCTGCGGGGGCTCGGGGCTGAAACCCTGAGTCTCCCGTCCCCACTGGGCAGAACCAGAGGTGACACGTGAGGGGCCCATGGAGTCACGTGCCACCCCAGATGTTTGCCAGGTTTGCTGACCCTGCATGGTCACATGATGCCTCAGCCTGCCCCCCCCACATTGCAGCTGTTAGAGCCAGCCAGCTGGAAGGTGTGGCTGTGGGGAGAGGCAGTGGCAAACAGCTGGGAGCTGCAGGGGGTGTGTGTGTGTGTGGGCGTTCAGGCTGCTTTTGCTGCTGTCTCTCCCCCAGGGAATTAAAGGCAGTGGCCCCTTCCTGCAGCTCCCAGCTGTTTGCAGCTACCTCTCCACCCAGAGCTAACACCTGGGAGCTGCAGGGAGGGGTCGCTGATGGTAAGAGGAGGTTGTGACTCAAGCTGTTGGGGGAGAGGCAAACCTTTAAATTGTTCGCCCTCCCCTCGCCCCGGAGGCACCAGTCTTCTCTAGCAGAAGCAACTAGCCCCACTGCCCTACACCAGGGCAGAAGCCCCACGCTACCTCTCCCCCTCTGATAGGCGGAGAATCGGGGTTGGGGGGAGAGGGAAGGAGGCTCCACAAGCCACATTTTAACTGTAAAAGAGCTGCAGTGTGGCTCATGAGCCACAGTTTGGTCACCTCTGCTATATAACTCCAATTTAGGCATCTGCACAAGGGGGCCAAATTAAGATTGCACAGGCAACCTTCATTCTGGTATATCTGAACTTCTGAGTGTGTGACTTCGCAACCTTAATGTTCTTTCAACAGTCTTGTGTGTGTGTGTAATTTCCTACCTTTCAAAAAAGCAAATTCCATCATGTGAGATTATATTGACACCCATGTTATTCATCAGCAGGTTTGGAACATTTAGATCAGTGGGTCTCAGACTATGGGTCACAATCACATTTTAATGGGCTTGCCAGGACTGGCTTAGACTTGTTGGGGCCCAGGGCCAAAGCCCAAGCCCCACCACCCGGGGCTGAAGCCAAAGCCCAAGGGTTTCAGCCCAGGGCATTGGGGCTCAGGTAACAGGCCCCCTACCTGGGGCTGAAGCCCTTGGGCTTCGGATTTGGGAGCCCCGACCCTGAGGTGGTGGGGCTCGGGCGGCTCAGGCTTGGGTCCCCCCTTCTGGGTCATGTAGTAATTTTTATTGTCAGAAGGGGATCACAGTGCAATGAAGCTTGAGAATCCCTGATTTAGATCTACCATGCAGACCTCTTCAGCTAATGGAGTAATTGATAGCAGCAGTAGGTTTTCCTAACAACATTAGAGAGGGACGGGATTTTTTTGCCAGCGGGTTTCAGAGAGATTTGCTTACAGCAGAGGAATGTTGGCTATTAGTTATTTTGGATTCTATTCCAAGCTCAGTAGGCAAGTCTTCTCTAATGGTTAGCTATTTTGCCTCAGCCTAGTCCAGCCTGTCCCACTAGTGATCCCTATCCTACAGGCTCTCATCCCCTCTGAATTAGGGACAGGAGGTTTCCTCCTCCCTGTTGCTTAGGTGCCAGAGTGGTGGGGGTTGGCAGTAAGCACAGAAGAGAATCTTCCTACTGTTAGTTCTGGTGTTGCTGCAATTGCTGCTTCCAGCTGTAGGAGAAGCCCTGCCTGACTTCGGCAGCCGTGGGCTGGAGCACATTCAGTGCAGATTAAATCTTGTGTGAATTTAGCTGCCAAACTTCACAAAGCCTATTCAGTGCATGTGCAAACTGTTGTTTTTTCAAATATTACACATGCACCAACTTTGGATGTTTTTTCATAAGAATAACTAGTGGCCAGACTCAGGGGCTTGTCTTATATATGCAGCTGTACTCCCTCACCCCTCAAAAAAAGTGTGGGGAGGAGAGTTTCCAATTTTTCACACTTGCTATCTGCTCACCCTAGGAAGAGCCAAAGGCACAATTCCAGACACTAGCAGGTCACCTGAGCCTTTGCTCCAAAGCATGGAGGTACAGAGCTTTTCAATGAAACAGCTGAAAGAATTGTTTCAACATGGGCAGAACATATTTTTCTTTAATCTCACTTTGAGAAATGGCTGGAGCATTGTGGATGAAACATACCATCAAGTTCAACCTGAACAATTAAAGTTGAGCAAAGTTAAAGGCAACCGAGAACAGGGTCCTTTCATGGAAAGCGTCAAACAATCTTATTGAAGCCTATAAAAACTGCAGTCATCAGCAGTGTCACATGCTTTGTAAGCAGTAAATTGACGGTCTCAATTTGAAAAAAATTGTCTGTAATCATACGCAGCTTACATACATTCTGTTTTAAATATTCTAATTTAAAAAAATTGATTGTCTCTCCGTTGCCCCAGCCTGCATCTCCCTGACAAAGTTACGGGGGGAGCTGGAAAAGAAAAATGATAAAATAACTGCTAGGTATGTACAGCTTTTCTATATGCAAGAGATCTTGGAGGTGTAAGTTGTTGCTGAATTCGATTGTAATGGCTCTGTCATCAGTAGGAGTAATCTAAACCCAAATTGGGGGGAAAATAGGGCCTGCAAATGTAAATTTGTCTTGTAAATGTTTTTGTCCAGAATCTGATTCATAAAAATTCTTTTTCAAGGTTAAATTTCAGAACAAATCAGCTGAAGGTTCAACAAGACAATAGGGTCTTTAAACAAACAAACACAAACAAACAAACTACTCTTTCTCCCCCTTTCTCTCCCAATAATGCCTGAAAAAACAAACTTGAACATCACTGGGTTCCGTATCTGATAATGGCTTCACTGCTGAATGAGGCATAACGTATGTTCAGCCAATGGCCTTATCCAGAAAAATGGACAAGCGTAGCTGGTGCTGAACTTCTTAGTTTTCCATTAATCAGAATAAATGCTCGATGGAAGCTTGCTGCCAGCACACAAGCTGAGTCCAGCAATAGTAAAGAAGCTGCGACCTATAGGAGTCTTTGTGGGTCCAGTGAGAGATGGTGAGGAGAGGAGCATACACAAGGAGACTGAGTGGGGCCAGTTGCATGTTTTAAGTGTGGATAAAAGAACAAAAAGCAAACGGCTATTTTAAATCTTATATAGTTAACCTTCTGTGTAATTATGGGTATATAACCTACAGTTCATGTGTTTAGTCTGCAGATGAATAAATTTGACAAGTGCTGAGTCTTTTTCCTTGCAATACAAGAAGTAGCACGTGTTCATACATTACCCTTTTTCTGTACTCTAGTGTTGTCCCTAACTGCAGGGTAAACTATTTCAAATGATTCATCTCCAAAGATGAAAAGAACTAACTAGTCTTCAGCACACTGTATTTGGCACAAGTAAAGCACCTATCTGAACACCGTTTTAAAAGAAAACTATTGAACTTAGTTGTCAAATGGCCCAACACACACCACTTTGAAAAAATGCAACCGTTGTACATCAGCTAACATTAATCTCTAATTTGATCACAGTGGGCCCTGTTTTCCCTACTTACATTAAAAATGTGCAATGGGAAACAAGGCAGTTCCAAACTGGTTTTTTTCTAGGTTCTGCTGTTGAGCCATGTTGTCATTCCACAGTGGGACAGCCGGAGATATGGAATAAACACAGCATGAATCAAGGGAATCCTACAGAACTCTGGGCTTGCAATCACTTGTAGATCAAACCTACCATCTCAAGACAGGCAGCCAGGGGGCCTTCCCTTTTGTGCATGTTCAATGTCTGTTTCTGCCTTCAGCAACAGCAGCACAGCTTATTGCCAGCCTGTTTTCTCTGACCACTTAGGAATCATTCAAGTGTTAGAGCTTCTTTAAAGAGCATTGACTCAGGGCTTGTCTACATCAGAAAGTTGCAGCGCTGGTGAGGGAGTTACAGCGCTGCAACTTAGGAGGTGTACACATCTGCAGGGCACCACCAGCGCTGCAACTCCCTGTTTGCAGCGCTGGCCGTACTCCCGTTTTGTCTCGGGTGTAGAGGATCCAGCGCTGGTGATCCAGCGCTGGTAATCAAGTATAGACGCTTACCAGCGCTTTTCTTGACCTCCGTGGAATAAGCAGGTATCCCAGCATACCTGAGGAAGCCTCTGGTAATCAAGCTGGTCTCCTTCCCCGGCTTGCTCTCGCGTTCCCCGAACCCCGAGCAAGCAGGTCTCCTTCCCTGAGGTTTGCTGGGTGGTTCCGGGAACGCGAGAGCAAACCGGGAAAGGAGACCAGCTTCGCCGCGGTTTGCTCTCGCGTTCCCCGAACCCCGAGCAAGCAGGTCTCCTTCCCTGAGGTTTGCTGGGTGGTTCCGGGAACGCGAGAGCAAACCGGGGAAGGAGACCAGCTTCGCCGCGGTTTGCTCTCGCGTTCCCCGAGCAAGCAGGTCTCCTTCCCTGAGGTTTGCTGGGTGGTTCCGGGAACGCGAGAGCAAACCGGGGAAGGAGACCAGCTTCGCCGCGGTTTGCTCTCGCGTTCCCGGAACCACCCAGCAAACCGCAGGGAAGGAGACCTGCTTGTTCGGGGAACGCGAGAGCAAACCGCGGCGAAGCTGGTCTCCTTTCCCGGGTTTGCTCTCGCGTTCCCCGAACCACCCAGCAAACCGCAGGGAAGGAGACCTGCTTGTTCGGGGGTTCGGGGAACGCGAGAGCAAACCGGGAAAGGAGACCAGCTTCGCCGCGGTTTGCTCTCGCGTTCCCCGAACCTCCCTTGAAGCCGCCCAACAGCGCTGCAGTGTGGCCACATCTAACACCACTTGCAGCGCTGGTTGCTGTAAGTGTGGCCACTCTGCAGCGCTGGCCCTATACAGCTGTACTAATACAGCTGTAACAACCAGCGCTGCAAAATTTTAGATGTAGACATGGCCTCAGTGTTATCAACTTGTGAGACTTACTTGAGTTTAGCGATATTCAGTGTTCTTCTTGAAGCCCTAAGGGTTGATCTTCACAATGCCCCCATGTGTCCGGCCTGCCTTCGCTCAGGGAAGCTCTGTCAGGTGCTCACCTATCTCAGCACCCCCAGGTGGGGCACTGAAAACTAATTTAAACATTCTTCCCAAAGAAAACAACCCTCCCCCCACCCTCCTGCAGTATGCTGACCCTCTAGACTTTCTCCCTGGAGGCCTTCCTCTTACCTGAGCCACTGACCCCAGGGCTTGCTCCCTGGAGTACTTCCCACTGGTTGTTCTCCACAAGCTGGATCCTTATTCCCAGTCTGTCTCCAGGCATCTATCTGGTATTTGGACATGTCCTGGCCCTCTCTCACAGTAGCTTGCTCCCCTCCTGCCTGCTACCCTCTTCCTTCTGTGCCAGTAACAGGAGACACCCTCCCTCCTGCAGCTCTTTTCTCCGGTTGAGCTCTCCCAGGCTTTTAGGGGAATCATCCAGCTCTTACACAGGGGGACTTATAATTGACCTAGGCTCTCTGATGCCTAGCAGATCAGGATTAGCGGGGGGGCGGGGGGAAAGGTGCAATTGAAAGAACCCAAAATGCATTTGGTGGAAAAAATTGTTTAGGTCTTTAAGCCAATTTAATTATTTTGGGGGTCTGAGGATTGATTTTTTTTCTTTCTTCTTCAGCGCATGGGGTCGGAAAATTTGTTTATCAATCATTTATCAGTCACAAAGACTTCAGTCCACCTTATGTGGAGAAGGAGGGAAGATGTGCTCCATGGCTATGTCTTCTCATTCCATGTGCCCCATGGGCTGCAGATGCTGGCAGGGGTGGCAGAAGTAGCTATGCAAGTGTGTGGGTGGAGGGAGGATGAGGAACATCTTGCACAGCAGTTGTTGCAGCTTCCATTACAAGACTCAGCTTTTTAAAGAGAGCTTTGTGTATGCTGGGGATCCAAACCTTTTCTTTAGGTGCCAACTACACGCCAGCCTCATCTTGTAGCAGCAGCATGCACTGGTCAGGCCCTTGGGAGCCCCTGCATTAGCTCAGTCACTGTGCCTCCACCCTATCCTTAAAGAGGCAGCTCCCATTTCTCTTATATAAATTTATATAACCATTAACAAAAATATATACAGTAATAAAACTACTGAAAAATTATTACTAAAAAATCCCATTATAAATCTATTTCTAAAACGTCTATTTTAGGAACCTCACACTCTTGTTGGCCTTTGTACATCTTCTCACCGTCTCTGCTACTTTTTTTCCTGCACTTTCGAGGGTTTTGCTTTCCTCAAAGCCGTGAACATGATCATATAGGCCAGTGTTAGTATTGTTTTAAAATTAAATTGGCTAAGAGAAAGCTAAAGCTGAGCTACCTTTGGCTACTGCCAGAGGCGTAGCACATTGCATGCCTGAAAATTCACGTTTGAAGGCTGGGTTTGACATAGAATAGACAATTACAGTAAATTGTGGGTTATATCTATGTTACGTGCCACCGCTGTGCTGCAGCTGGGCCATTGTACCACCCTAGTGCAGATGCTTCCTACCGTGATGGAAGGGTGTTTTCCATCGATATAGTTAATCCACCTCTCTGAGAGGCGATAGGTCGACAGAAGAATTCTGTAACCAAGCTGTGTCTACACTGAGGGTTAGGTCAATCTAACTGTGGCTCTCAGGGTGCAAAATTTTTCACAGCCCTGAGCCACATGGTGAGGTCAATCTAATTTTTAAGTGTAGACCCACCCTTAATGTCAGGTTTTGTTTTCCCCATAGACAATGCTAAAAGCTATACTTGCTTATCCTCTTTGCCCTGGGAATCAACTGACCCATGACCTGCTAAAATATATTTTAGTTAAGGAATTCTGGATTCCTATTGTCAAAGCACAGTATTCGGGGTGTGTGTGTGTGTGGTGTGTGTGTGTACACGCTAGCCTGTTTCAGAATCACTAAAATCTGTAGTAGTCAAACACTGTCAGTTTTGTCTGTGAACTGAGAGTCCTAGAACTAAGCGCCCTTAAGGATTTTTGGGAAACTTTAATCAAAAGCGCAGAGGCTGCACTACAGACTCCAGTGGGTCAACAGTTAACTTGGAGGAGAGAGAAGGTATTAAACAAATCTGTTTAAACTCCATCTCAGGGGCTGGTATGAACGAAAACATTAAGAAGGTCAGGTGAGGTAAAAGAGCGTTTAAGAACTGAAAGCCACTATGATTTTTTTTCCTATTAAAGATACCTTTTTCAGTCTGAAGTTTTTTACTTCTAACATTTCTTTAATTTACAAACCTGTCACCTGAGACTGATTGATAAGCTACATCTTGAGTTTTATACTCCTGTAAGATTCTTTGAGGCTCCAGCAAACAAGTGTGGCACTGTTAGTTTTAAACTTCAGTCTTTGTCAGATCACTTTGACATGCTGTGGTTTTTCAAAAGACTAAATGCTAACGCATAATTGGGATAGACACACCTTGGTGTCTCTGTAGACTTCATTATTTTTTGTATTACAGCTTCCCAGGGAGGGGTTTTTGTAAAGCATTTCTAGACTAAAGAGTCCAATTTTCTTTTCCGTAACACAGCAGGGAGTACTGGGTTGGATACTGCAGGTAACTTAAGTAATTACTAATGAGTGACTATAAAACTGTTGACATTGCCCAGTTTTCAGTTGCCTGGGCAGTGCCTAGTACCGTGGATCATTGATCCCTAATTGGAACTTCTGAATGCCATCTCAGATGAATAATTAGTAATTTACCACAAAAGAGAAGTAAGGATGCAGTGATAATAGTCCCAGTGACAAACACTAAGAGACATCTTTAAAAATATCATACCAAATGTGCACCCCCTATATGCAGAATAGCAGCTCCTGTTTCAGAACTTGTTTGCTGAACTAACGTTTTATAAAGGGCTTTGGGAATATGTGGGTTAAAATGAAACCTTTAGTGCTTTTGCCAGTTTGTTTCTATTAAGTGCTACAGAGAAGCTGAGGTAAATTGGCAGGCTGTCACCTATATTTCCCATGTATACTTGCCTTCTGCTGAAATCAGCCACATGCCAAAGGATGACACATGCTGCTATAGCTGGCCTGTGCCTTAGCTTGTTTATCTGTATTTGCTGGCCTTTGCCATGTTGAGCAAGAACCCTTCTTATATAGCCTGTAGGAGAAAAAATCTGGTATTTCCAGACCTTGCAGAACCTCTCTCTGATATTTTGAAGTTTAAAGAGCAAATGCCTGTCTGCTAAAGTGCGCTCTGAGTAAGAAGGTTCTAAGTGAGATGTATTCTTATACAAACTGCTGCCCTTATTGCATTATTGACTTGATTTTTTTGTTGCTGGCTTTTTTGCTGCCCTTTTGTGCTGCTCCATAGCAATCATTAGTTTTATACTTCTGCAATGCAGTGGAATAACCAGAAAAACACTGCGAAATTATCTCTTTCCTCCCTCACTTCCTAAACAGTTGATTAGCATTTGGAAGCTGCAGATTCACTGCATTGTTTGTCATTTAAAATGACCGATTAAGCAAGTATTTCTTAGTAAAGTTGTTGACGATTGTTGGCCTACAATTATTGCCTATTACAGGGGTCGGCAAAGGTGGCACGTGAGCCGATTTTTGATGGCATGCAAGGCAGGCTGAGCCGCTCAGCCCACCACCGCTCTGGGGTTCCTGCTGCTGGCCCCTTGCCAGCTGGGATCCCGCCGCCGGTCCAACTCATTGCCGCCGGTCCAACTCAGCATCTGCTGCTGGGCTGGGTGAAGGAACCCCAGGCTGGCAGCAGGCTGAGTCCCCAGCTGGCAATAGCCAGCGGCCGAAACCCCAGAGTGGGGCGGGCTGAGCCGCTCAGCCCACCACCGCTCTGGGGTTCCGACTGCTGGCCCCTTGCCAGCCGGGGTCCCCGCTGCAGCCCCACTCACCTTGCTTCCAGTTGGAGTTCCAGCACAGGCCCCCTGCCAGACAGGGTCCAGGCCTCCGGCCCTGCTCAGCCCTACCAGCCGCCAGCTCCACTCACCTCAACTGACGATCTGGGGTTCCAGCTGGTTACCAACTGATCACTCAGAAGCCTGTGTGCAGCTTAAAGTATCCAAATATGTGCCACCAGACATTGGAGAACTCGGCAAGGAAAAGCAAGGGCAAGGATCACACTAAACTAATAAGATCTGCATTTTAATTTAATTTTAAATAAAGCTTCTGAAACATTTTGAAAACCTTAATTGCTTTACATACAATAGTTTGGTTATATATCATAGACTTAGAGAGAGACCTTCTAAAAAACATGTATTACCAGCACGCGAAGCCTTAAATTAGAGTGTATACTTGAAGACTCGGCACACCACTGCTGAAAGGTTGCTGACCCCTGGCCTATTTACTTGCAGTCAGCTAATGGCACCCATCAACTAATGGGATAACTAAGAAGAAATCCCTGGATGGAGCAGTAGAAAAAGAGGGCACTTGATTCAGTTCAAGAAATACCTGCTGGTTCTCTAACAGCATCACATTTTTATTTTGCATATGATGTGATAAAGATAGTTGACCATTTTCTTTCACTGAATGCATCTGTCAGTCCCTCTCTATCTGTATCCAAGGTTCAGTTAAGTGTCTTCCTATTGTAGCCATTTGATATTTGAGGGGTTTGTCATCCTCCAGTTCTTCCTTTTTGTCATTCTTTTTTCTCTGATCTGAAATGCTGCTGCTTTCTGTCACAGGAACCAGCTTCTAGGTACTGAGATTTAAATCTTTAGTTGACTTCTCAAATGGTGGCGAGTGCTGTAATGGGGAAAAAATAAAGTACTGGGTGAGACTACTATTCATTTGTGTTCTGGCAGTGTGTATTTGCATACTTCGTAGTACCTTCCATGCTAAAGCTTCAGAGAACAAAGTAGTGTAAACACAGTGATAAGGAATATTCTTTGACACCCAGAGATGAGCCATTCACCCTGGAAGCCTTAGGCCTTGGCTACACTCACACTTTACAGCGCTGCAACTGGGGTGTGAAAAAACACCCCCCTGAGCGCTGCAAGATACAGCGCTGTAAAGCGTCAATGTAATCAGGGCAGCAGCGCTGGGAGCACGGCTCCCAGCGCTGCACGCTACACCCGTAAGGGATGTGGTTTACATGCAGCGCTGGGAGAGCTCTCTCCCAGCACTGCCGCTCTGACTACACTCACACTTCAAAGCGCTGCCGCGGCAGCTTTGAAATTCCAGATGTAGCCATACGCTGAGATTTGGTTACCAAAATCATTGCTTTGGCTTGATTACTCACATTTATGGTGGTAAAAATTTCAGTCCTTCAAGCCCAGCTGACACCATAAGACTAGCTGGGTTATAGAGGTTAGATACACACTTCATATAGTAGTAGAATATTTCTTTCATTCTTTTCAGTTTCTCAGTGTGGAGAAAGGGAAGGGATTTTAAGTTTTCACGATACTTAACATAATTTTCCGTTACTCAGCCAAGCCCCCTTGTCAGGCCTTTTAACAGGCTTTTCATCATATAGCCCACACATGCTGGATAATCAAATAGAACTTACTTCAATAAGATTTTTCAGGTAACATATAGTTATCCTGTGCTTCTCCAGTCATATATACTGCTGTTCAAAGAGGAGGAGACAAAGCCAAGTTAGATTTTGGTTTGTTGTAAACTTAATGGGAAGTACTTTATTTCCAGATCTGGTGCATTGTGATTTCAGTTAGCAAAGGTATCAAATCACAGAGTATTAGAGAGTGCTACCTTTTTTCCACACTGATCTGTGATCATTTTCAAAAAGCTCAGAAGGCCGGAAAGTGGAACTCACCTGGGCAGAATACAGAGAACCTGGCGATTTAAAAAAGTTCTCCTCCTCACTCTGCTCACGAGCATTGTGTGTATTAGTGCTTGCTGGAATTTCTTCAGGTACTTTTTACTACAAGTGTGATGGTTCTCAGGACACCTAGGACTGAAAGTCACCTTATTACTCCCTGCCTCTTATGAGAGGGAGTCTTTTGGGGGTAGCTGGTGGTCAGCGCTCTCCTCTGGGTTCTGCTAGCCTTTACTTCACCTTCCAGGTTAACAACAGGTGCAGTCCAAGCCCTGAGTCCTTTTTGAATTGTTCCCCTGTGATATCTAGTCCCTGACACATGCTACTCATAGAAATTCCAGATACTAAGCATGCAGAGTACCCCAGTTTAACGTTAAACCTTCTCTTCTGTAAACCACGCAGCACTTGCAAGCACTTATAATAAAACAAAAGCAGGCTCATTTAAGAAAGGGCAAAGATTTAATTGGAAGTGGGAGAAGATGATGAAAGCAGATGGGTACAGTACAAAACAAAATTATAAAATATGAGCCTGGGTCTACACTTACTAATAGTTAAATTTCCTATATAAAAAAGTAGGCTTTTCCCCCAAAGTTCAGTCCATTGCAGACTTAGCTTTCCTCAGTGAATGGATACAGTGTCTTTCCTTACACACAGTTATACTGAAAGAATCTTTTGTCTTTATTCATAGCCAGGGTGATCTCCTCCTGCTATAATGTTCCTTTTCACCTCCAAGTGGTTTCTGTCTTGGCACTTGTCTCTGATAGTTTTCCATTGAATGTTCTGGGATGTGGCAAGGATAAACAAGAGAACCTTGCATTACCTCACCAGCTTATGGGGGCGGGGGCGTGGCGGCTGGGTGGGTCTCTTGCTTGAGTGGGTCATCATTGAAACACATTACCTCCTGGTGACTAATTTCTACTTCAAGTGCATAAGCATACTTTCAGTATAAATACATTATTACCCATATGTATCTCTTGCAATGATTATAAATCTTGATAAGTTTCTGTAGATAACTTGCATGTTATTCTTGATGAATAAATATCAGTCAGATGTCTGGTGTAGTGAGTTTTTCAGGTCTGAGGTAAGAGCTGTTTGCAGAGAACGGGGACCTTTTGCCAGGGAACTTCATGTCACATGTGCCAAATCTTCATAGAAATTTGATGAGGTAGTCTCAGTATTTTTCAATGTTACAAGCAGAAAAATAAACCAAGAGCACTTGCTACAGATAACTTTATAGCAGCCTCTCAGATTGGCCCAGAAAAAAAGTGACTGTGTGAAAACATAAATGTCCTTTGATGGTTTGGTAAAGATTTTCAACTTCTGGTATTTTCTAGAAACTGAAATACGTGGTCTCTTCAGTTGCATGATCTTACTTTTTGTCTGCCAAGTGTTTAGGGTCAGAATAAGAATGTAATTGTGGGATGAATGCAGTGATGCTTAAGATTGCCCAGGTATTAACACTTCAGAGCGGTGGTTTTCAACCTTTTTTCATTGTGGATGCTTAAAAATTTCAAATGGCGGTGCGGACCCCTTTTGAAATCTTAGACATAGTCAGTGGACTCCCCAGGGGTCTGCGGACCACAGGTTGAAAACCAGTGCTTTAGAGTCTCATTTTCAATTTTTTGGAAGTTAGCCAGTCTTTTACTCATCTGGCTGGAGTTCAGTGGCTAAGCCTGTGTTGTACCAATTATATTAGACCAGTAAAAACCAGCAGGATCTTTTTAAAGGAGACAAGGCAAAGATGCCACATTTATTATGATAACAATTTATGGCTAATAACTAATATCTTAATTCTTATACACACACATTATACCTAATACCTATACACACACACCCACATTCACCAGGTGTTCTGCAGCTGCTGCATAGTTACCAGTCCTGAAGATAGCTTAAGTTTATGACTTGATTTTGTAGCTTGGGTTCGTAGCTTGTGGTAGCTAACTGGCCAGGAAAGCTGGGCACAAGGCTGAGCTGGATCTCTGTTGGGCAGGCACCGATGTTCTTCCATGTTGGCAGCAGAATGTTACCCAGAGTTTCTCATCTCACCCTTCTTTTTTATAGGCTTTTAGTTTGGATTCAAAGTCTATAGGTCTTGCTGTGTCACGCTGCCTCTAGGTTTAGATTGATCACTCATCAATTGCAGGCGTGACTTTCAGCCTTGGACCTGGCTTTGATCTTCCTTTTGTTGTTCTGTTGCCCTTTTCTTTTTAGGGTGGATGCTTCTTACTTTGTTTAGGGCTGTTGTTTAGGTCTTCAGCCGTTGGAATTTGAACTTTATCTCATCACGACAGGCTGGGGCTGGAGGTTGATTCCATCATTCATACATACCTCATTTACACATCTAAACTAATAAGATTACAGCAAGGTTTGCAAAAATGAAGGTTGGAGGAAGCTTTTACAAAATGGAGTGAGTGTTTTAAAATGGGGTTTGAATTACAATATGGAACAGAAGTTACAGTATAGGCAAGTGTAGTGAATGGTGAACAAAAGTTACATTAATAAAGTGAACAATTGAAAACAATTTCATTTATCAGTTCTACACCTGGAAGTAATTTTTTTCAGAAAGTATGTGCAAAACCAGTTCAATTGTTGCCAAATACTGAAGAGGACTTCTGTAATGTTCTGTGATCTTGAACATCTGTAATGCCTCAATAAGTGAGGGTAAAAACTTGAAGTTTTGAGGGGAGAGAGGGTCATGGTGGTCTGGGAACATGAACATGCTGTTTAAAACAAGTGATTACCAGTCACTTATAATTTCCTAGTGGTTAACTATTTGAATGCCTTCATTTCTCCATTAGTGAAATAGATTTACTATACAAACCCACTGTAAGGTAAGATGAAGCTTGTCTGTTTGCTTTTATTAAGGTCTTTGTGAAGTACTAGGCGGGGTTCCTTTGACCACAGTATTGTCATTCATTATGAGTCAGAAACACAAATTTACAACTGCTGAGAATCCATTGTTGTCAACGGAGCAAGGCTTCTTTACACCAACAGAGGATCTGCCTCCAAATATGTACTTTTAGTATATGTAAAACTAGGTTAGCTATGTAACTATACATATGTTCATATGTACATGTACTTTTAGTATATGTAATACATTGCTTAGCACATTTTACAAATTCTTTCATGGATCTATCCTTGTGAGGTTATTAATTGTATTTCCTAACCACATTCTGCCTTTGTCGTCCTTTCTCCACAGAATGTGTATGTAAACATAAACCGCATCATGTCAGTAGCAAATCGTTTGGTTGAGTCTGGCCATTATGCTTCACAGCAGATTAAACAGATCGCTAGTCAGTTGGAGCAAGAGTGGAAGGCGTTTGCTGCAGCCTTGGATGAACGAAGCACCTTACTGGATATGTCCTCCATCTTCCACCAGAAAACTGAACAGGTCAGTAAATGGGACACAGCCAGTGAAAGCTAACAAGCTGAAAGTATAAACCAAATTACCTGATTTGGCCATGAAACCAGGTTAAAAAACAAATCCAGAAAGCAAGTTAGCTCCATTCTGGATGAGGCTTAAAAGGAAGCAAAGGCTACAGGCAGAAGACTTGATCTCTGCTCAGCTCTACAGTAGTGTAGAACTTCATCATCACTTTTAAGCAGAGCCTTGTTCTCCCTGACTCAAGACTGCCTGGGCTTTAAGTCGCTGCGCCTTTTATTCTATACACAAGGCTCCTTAGAAAACTAATACAGTATAGAAATTAGAAAGCAAAAGGCTGTAGGAATTTCATGATTTGGACATAGAGGCTTAACCTGGGGCAAGCTTTTGAGATGATGAAGAAAGTAAAAAAAATTAGTATGAATATAAAGGTCTTTTTACCCAAACAATCATTTGACCAGTAATTCCTGGCTTTTTGCCTCACACAATGAGAGGAGATGATGTTTGTGAATATCAGTCCCAGAATGGTTCAATATTTAAGGAGCCTTTCAGGAAACACCTATTGAGTAGTAAACCTAACTCGCTGGAAAATTAGGGAAAGTAAAGTATTTAAGTGTCTTTCTTTAATCTGGAGTTGGGTGGGGGATATTAACTCAGTGTCCCATAAGAGTACATTTAACTTCCATTGGCATTACATTGGCATCCCTGTTCCTGGCTCTAGGCCACCATACAACTTAAAATATCAGTCATAAGCCATGTGAAATAATCTGACCCAGGAAGAAGTCAGCCTGAATATTCCACATTGCCAGGTTAATAGCCTTGATAACTAGAGCATGTTTTTTCCTTCAGGTAATTAGTTGCAGTCTAGTTGGCAGATACATGCTGTTGAGTCTCCTGTCAATATTCCGATTCCTTGTTGTTGTGTGGTGTTAGCTGCTGCTGGTGTTTTCATTGATAGGGAGCTCTAGGCTTGTTGAGCGAGGTAAGTAGTAGTGTGTTCAGTATAGTTCCTGTAGCTATTCTGCAGTTTTCTCCTGCCACATGCCAAACTGAGTTCCAGAAAAATTGCCATTTGCTCATAACTGATTTAAGTAGCTTTTTGGGAATAAGATCATTTGGCCACAGAAATTTAAGGAGCAGTCTAATTACTAATTGTCTTAAGGTGGATTTTTGCATGTTTACTAAGAGGAGGTGCTAGATTCTTAAAACCAAATTGTTTGAGAACGTGAATCCTTTAATTGAAAGGCAACCGTACAGTGCTTTCAGCATGCTAATGATGATGCTTTGGTCTGGGGAAGCAAGTAGCTGATCTTAGTCCATTTATGGTAAATAGGTGTCCTTATTACAAGTACAGCTGTTGCTAAGAGAGACCTTTTTTGGCAGTCTCAACAGTGAGGCCACAGAAGAGCGAGTCATAAAGAATAAACTGTTTTCATGCATCTATAAATGTGGTCATTCTAGGTCAGTTTGAGATACTTGATGGGGATAGTGTGGGACTTTACCAGTGTCTGTGCTGTATTTGTTCCCTGGCTAATTTAAAGATTTGCATCGCTGCAGTTGCCAGTCTGACACCTTTGAAAAGCACCATATGCAAAAATGTAATTACATGTTGGTGTGCCTCCTGACCAAAGTGGAGTGGGGTTTTTTTTTGTTTAATGAACTGCATCAGTGTCTGAAATTAGGAATGTATTCCAGTTCACAGAAAGGTTGTTTTGTACCTGGCAGTTAACTGACAATCTTTGACTGATGGTGTCCAAGCCATTTTGGGAAGTTACTACGTGCTTCAGTACAGAGTGTACAGAAATGTGAATTGGTGAGAGAGAAGTAAAATAAATTAAAGGAAAGAACATGGTTTGCAGTCTGCTGGGATTAATTAAATTAGTTTCTTTAATTGCTCCTTCTGCTGTGTTCATTTGACAGTTAGCTGTAATGGATTCTAATACTCTCTCCATAGGAAAACTGGCTGTGATTTATCAGCTATCTAATTAGTGATAGAGGATGAAAGTTGAGGTGGGGAAGAAACCATGTGAGAAAGGAATGGTTTGCAACAGCCAGAGACTACAAATGGTTGCCTTTAAACTGTAATTTGCATTTAGGTCTTTGTTTACATGCAGATAGCTTTAGGTCTTTAATTATTTTAGTGCTTCCATATATGCTTATCTGCTTCCCAGATTCAGCACACTTAACTGAGAAGAATACCTCTTGTTTAAGTTGCATCTCCCCTGTACGCTCACTGTTGTAGTGGATAGCATAATACATTGGGCTTCAACCTTTTTTGCTTCTTTGAATGATTGCTCATGCACATTCCACAGTAGGTGTGCGTACAGGGTGCTGGAAGTTTTTCCCCTACCAGTACCTGTAGGGGAGTCTCCCTGGCAACCCTTGGAGTGGCGCCATCATGGGGCAGTATAAGGGGCGCTGCGTGCTCCCCCCACCCTCAGTTCCTTCTTGTCCCCAGTGAAGGTGCTTCGGAACTGCTGTGCTCCAGCTCTCTGCTGTAGCTTTCCCTGTTTGGATTGTCATTTAGTTCGTAGATAGCACCTGTAGTTTAAAAAAAAAAAAGAGAGAGAGAGTTTTATATAGATAGAGTAGAGAAGTGTGCCCGGGATGGGGCATGCCCTGGGCTTTAAGTTGTGCGACACTTATAAACGGCCTATGCCTGTACGTGATCCACACAACAGCTGTTTATGCTGTCTTGGGGAAACCCACCTCAGTGACTGCTGCAAGATTTGCAGATCATTTAAGCCTCGGATCAAAAAGGAGCAGGACATATGGCTCTGAGCAATCTTGATGAAGTCAGCCCTGCCTCTGACACTACTATGCCACTCCGAGTCAGCATGGAGCACCATAGCATTGGTGTGCGGCACCCAACGGTGCCCTCCACCAGCCAGCATCGCTCCTCATCCACTAGACTCTCTAAGAAGATGAAGTGATCTTCTCCATCAAGGCATTGGGGCAAATCTGGGGGCGAGACTAGACTCACGTTGGGCAGCTCTCGATCTCCTTGACCTCGTGGTCACCTACTCAAGTTGTGTGGAGTAGCCTAGCCCACTCTGAGCCAGCCTCCCTGGACACCAGTGGCCACATACCAGGGCCCTCCACACCAAAGGCCCTGCAGACGGCTCGAGACGGGGTCAGTGGAGGGGTCCGGGAAGGGGTCAGTGGAGCGCTCTTCCCCAGCCCTGGGCTCAGAAGGGAACCAAGTGCTGGGTTCTGCAGCACCGGTGGGGACGCAGAACACCTTGCCCCCATCCTCATCCTCCCCTGATGAGGCAATCACGGCGCCTCCTCCTGTTCCCCAGGAGGACACAAAAGCCCACCAAGAGCTCTTGAAAAGCGCTCTCAATCTATAGGCAGAAGAGGTGGAGGAGCCTTTGGACTCCCTCTTTGATGTCCTCTTGGCCACAGCGCCAGCCAGGGCGGCCCTCTCTCTCCACAGAGGGGTGGTGAAGATCTCTAATGCCCTGTGGCAGACCTCGTCTTCCCTGCCCCCCATATCTAAGAGGGCAGAGCGGAAGTTTTTCATGCCCACCAAGGGGCATGGATATCTATACACCCACCCTGCCTCCAACTCCCTAGTGCTCGAGGTGGTCAACCACAAAGAGCACCGGGGCCAACTCCTTTCCCATCCCTAAGAATAAGGACTCAAGGAGACTAGACTTGTTTGCTGGAAAGCTTTATTCTTCCTCGAGCTTCCAGCTGAGGGTGGCAAACCACCAAACCCTGCTGGGCAGATATGACTTTAACTTATGGGACTCAGTGCCAAAGTTCATGGACTCCCTACAGGAGCATGATAGGACGGAGTATAAGGCCCTGGTGGAGGAGGGCGCAGCTGCCGCCAGAGCAGCCCTTCAGGCAGCCTTGGACAGTGTCCATGAGGAGGGTGTCGTGACTCCTTTTCTCCAGGTTGTCCAGCGAAGCACAGAGCTCCCTGTAGAACCTCCCTTTCAATGGCAAGGCCCTGTTCGTTGGGCAAACACGTGAAATTACACGGTCTCAAGGACTCTCGCGCCACCTTAGAGACTCTTGGTCTCTATGTCTCGGCCCCAGCCAGGACCAAGTTCAAGCCTCAGCAGGCACCCTACCAGGCCATCCATTCCAGATACAACCCTCCTTATAAAAAAACAATCTAGGGACTATAAGAAACGCTCACAATGACAGTCTTGCCTGCACCCCAGCCTGGACCCTCTAAGGCCAAGCAAGTGGGTAAGCACCATTTTTGATGGGACACCCGGGGATACTTACCAGTCTACACTAGGGATCCGCCCAACCTACCCTTCTCCAGTCGTCTATGTTCTTTCCTGTCAGAGTGGTGGCGACTGACCTTGGACCATTGAGTCCTCAACACCATTTCCCAGGGCTATACCCTCCAGTTCCTCTCTACTTCACCTACCCATCCTCCCTCCCGTCCCTGTTCAAGGACCCCTCCCGGGGGAGCCTACTTGAGCAGGAGGTGAGGCGGCTCCTTCACCTAGGAGCGGCACAGGTATTGCCTTCGGAGTTCAGATACAAAGGGTACTAGTCCCACTATTTCCTTATCCCGAAGGCCAAAGGGGGCCTCAGGCCCATCCTGGACCTTTGAGGCCTAAACCAGTACATGGCAAAACTCAAGTTCCACATGGGCTCCCTGGCCTACATCATTTCCTCTCTGGAGACTGGAACACTGCCCTCAATCTCTAAGATGCATACTTCCCTATTCACATATTGGAGGGCCACAGGTGTTTCCTCCGCTTCACGGTAGGACAGGAACATTCTCAGTTCACTGTCCTCCCATTTGGCCTTTCAGCGGCACTCAGAGTCTTCACAAAGTGTATGTCTGTGGTGGCGGCCTACCTCAGGTGTCGGGGGCGTGGTCCAGATCTTCCCCTACCTTGATGACTGGCTAGTCAAAGGTGGCTCCAGATCACACGTACAGGAACACGTCACTCCTCCTGTCCACGTGTACCACGTTGAGGCGGCTGGTAAACAACACCAGATCCATATTGGTACCGATACAACATATAGAGTTCATTGACGCGATTTTCAACATGACATCGGCCAGAGCTTCCCTCCCACCAGACAGGTTCGAAAACTTGAGGGAGCTCCTCCAGGTGATCACGAGGTTTCCTGTGACAACTGTCATGGTGTGCCTCCAACTCCTGGGTCACATGACAGCGTGCGCATACGTGGTACATCATGCCAGACTCAGGATGTGGCCCCTTCAGCTCTGGCTGACCTCGACATTCTCCCAGTCCAGAGAGAGGCTGGACAAGGTCCTCACCGTGCCCAAACCTGTTCTAACTTCCCTCCGTTGGTGGTCCACCCTGAAGATGCTCCAAGGGTTTCCATTCAGGAGCTGCCCTCTACCTATAGAATGGGTGTCTGATGTGTTGGACTTGGGGTGGGGATCCCATGTGGGCAACCTCCAGACTCAAAACCTGTGGTCCGCGCAGAACTAGCCCTGCACATAAATGTGAAAGAACTCAGGGTGGTCCGTCGGGCCTGCGTGGCCTTCCGCTCATGCCTTACAGGCAGGGTAGTCAGAGTTCTCATGGACAACACGGCTTTGACGTTCTGCATCAACAGGCAAGGCGGGGCTCACTCCTCAGCCTTCTGCCAGGAAGCCCTCTGGCTGTGGGACATATGTATAGCCCATAATATCAACTTGGAAGCCCACCACTTACCGGGCATCCGGAACTCTTAGGTGGATTGCCTGAGCTGGGACTTCTCCCAACACAAGTCGTCACTGCACCTGGAGGTGGCACACATGAGCTTCCAGGCCCTCCCCAAGTGGACCTCTTTGTGACCAGACAGAACTGCCGGTGTCCTTGGTTCTGCTCCAGGAGGGGCCTGGGCAAGTATGTGATTTCCGAGGCCTTCCTTCTGTCCTGGTTGGGTCAGCGTCTATACTCTTTTCCCCCAATTCTGCTGATTGGCAAGGTCCTGGAAAAAGTCAAGATGGACAGGGCTCATGTCTTCATGATCACCCAAAGCTTGGCCCAAGCAGCACTGGTACGGGACTATTTTGATCCTGTCCATTGTCCCCCGTGGCCGCTGCCAACCTGCCCAGACCTCTCTCAGGACCAAGATTGCTTCCTCTACCCCAGCCTGGCAGCCCTCCACCTCACAGTGTGGTTGCTCTGTGGCTAGGCTGCAAGGAGAGGACCTGCTCGGAGGGCATCCAGTGAGTCCTCCTGAAAAGCAGGAGGCCCTCCATGCATTGGGCCTACCTGGCAAAATAGTCTAGGTTCTCCCGATGGGCTGCTGATCATGGCATCTCACCAGTGGCTGCCCTGATCCAGCTTATGCTCTATTACCTTCTTCATCTCAGAGCCCAAGGCCTGGCGCCCTCATCCGTCAAAGTACATCTGGCAGCCATATCGGCCTTCTACTCACCAGTACAGGGTCACACAGTATTTTCTCACGCCGTGGCCTGTTGGTTCCTTAAGAGTTTGGCCTCTTTCCTTATGTTAGATCCCCGGTCCCTCAGTGGGACCTGAACTTGGTTCTGGCCAGGCTAACAGGGCCTCCATTTGAGCCACTTGCTACATGCTCCTGATCCCATCTCTCATAGAAAGTGGCGTTTCTTGTGGCAATCACATCTGCTAGGAGGGTCTCGGAGCTCCAGGCCCTGACCTCCGAAACCCCGTACACAGTATTTCATAAAGATACGGTCCAACTCTGCCCACGCCCTTCGTTCCTCCCTAAGGTGGTCTCTGCCTAGCATATGAGCCAGGACATTTTCCTTCCAGTGCTCTGTCCTAAGCCCCATGCGTCTAGTGAGGAGTGCCGCCTCCACATGATAGATGTGAGATGGGCCCTGGCTTTTTACCTGGAACAAACAGAACTGTTCAGGAAGTCTTTGCAGCTGTTCACCACCACAGCAGAATGCATGAAAGGTTGGCCGATCTCCACTCAGCAGCTCTCCAACTGGATCACTTCCTGTATCCGTATTTATTATGACCTGGCAGGAGTTTTCCTGCCGCCGATTGTGAGGGCGCACTCGACAAGCGAGCAGACCTCGTCGTCGGCCTTTCTGGCTCATATCCATATTCAGGACATTTGTAGGCTGCCACATGGTCATCGGTCCATGCGTTCACCTTGCATTATGCGATCGTCTCCCAGACCAGGGAAGACTCCGGGTTCGGCAGGGCTGTACTCCATCTCAAGAGTCTGTGAACTCCTTTCCATCTCCAACAGATATAGCTTGGAATCATCTATTGTGGAATGCAAAAGAGCAATCACTCGAAGAAGAAAAGACAGTTACCTTTTCTGTAACTGGTATTCCTTGAGATGTGTTGCTCATGTCCATTCCACATCCCGCCCTCCTTCCCCACTATCAGAGTTGTCTGGCAAGAAGGAACTGAGGGTGGGGGGAGCCTGCAGTGCCCCTTATACCGCAACATAGTGGCGCCACTCCTGGGGTCACTGGGGCGCTCTCCTACGGATACTGCTAGGGGGAAAACTTCCGGCACCAGTGCACGTGGTGAGCACACACACCTATTGTGGAACAGACATGAGCAACACATCTCAAAGAACACCAATTATGGAAAAGATAACTGTCTTTTCATTTGCAGAACCCTAAAAAAATTTCAAATGACGGTGCAGACTCCTTTGGATATCTTAGAGTCCGCAGATCACAGGTTGAAAACCACTGGCATAATAGGTTTAGTTGCCTTTGGTGTATGTGACGTGGCATGCGTCTCATGCTTTTATCTTTTTTGGTTAGCTGAAAAATCAAGAAATGGTGTGAGTGAAAGTAAGCTCCAGAAATAAGTGTACTTAGCAGTTGAGTTCACTTCGAAGGTTGCTGACATTAAATAGGCCCAACTTGTGTGTGTGTGTGTGGGTGGCGCTGTAGAACTAAGAACATAGACTCAATTAGATTGTTTAAAGACGGTTGTATTATGGAAACTATTTGACTTGTGAGCTCGCATATTCACTTATATTAGATGGTTTTAATCAAATAACACTTCTTTTAAAGGTCCTCCACACTCCTATGTATGAATGTCTGTAACGAGTTTTACTTACTGATAGTGTCTTACCATATGTATATCTGGGAATGACACAATGTGGTTTTTCAATTCCTAGTACATGAACAATGTGGATTCATGGTGTAAGGCCTGTGGTGAGGTAGAACTTCCTTCTGAACTACAAGATTTAGAAGATGCCATTCATCATCATCAAGGAATATATGAGCATATCAGTCTGGCTTACTCTGAGGTAGGCAGTTTGTTTATTCTATTAGACTGATGACTTATTTACAGTATGTTTAATTAAAATTATGGTTGCATCACCAACTGACAAAAGCCAGAAAACAATCTAAGTTTGGCACTATGCCTTGAAGTATTTCACGGAAGGGCAGAGTGTTAGTCTTAACTTTGAATTCTGGCTTTTTCTGGTCTGTTTTTCAAACTCAGACTTGGTTTCTGGCTTTTGCTCTTGTGGGAAGAACTTTAAACTGTCTAACTGGGATACCATAATGCTTCCCCTGCAGGCTGCCTGGCAATGTATGAAGTGGTGGATTTTTTCCATTGTGTATTACTTAATGCCATTAAAAGATGTTCAGATGTATTATGATACTGTCCATGAAAATATGTTTTTAAGTGCACAGCAAATGTGAAGTTCCTTTGGAAAAGCACTTAATTAGGAGTCAGTACTTAAGTGTTTTCAAAACTTTATAGTTATTGTAAAAAGCTAAAGTGTATTGGAGTAAGGATTGCATTATGCGTTTGGCAAACTAAAATCAGATACCTTGTTCTGCCAGCAGTAAAAAAGCATCTAAAACTAGCCAGTGTGTACACACATTCAGGATTTATAATATTTTAACATGTTCAACATCACTGTTAGTTTTCAAAAAGTCATAAAATCCTGGCTTTCAGATTTACAACTACAAGGTTGCACTTCTAAGCTTAGAGAGTGTATTTACAGCTGAGTTACCAACTCTAGGAAACAATTTATTTTGAAAAATGCTGACAGAACACCAATACAGCACAAAAAAATAACATCCATCATAAAGTGTTTCTGGTGTGCTTCAAATATTTCAGAGTCCCAAAAGGGCAGGAAATCAAATGGGTGTTGGCTTCCCTTTATAACTAAAATGTCCCTTATTAACCATTTTTCTGTTCAGTCTTTCTCACTCCATCTTTGTTAGTGTCAATGTGTATTATGTGCTTCTGGAGAACTTTTTTTGAAGGGGCTTGGGTGAGGTGTTACAAAAGTGAATGAATTGAGGATACTGATGATAAAAGCAATTTTTTAAAAATACTACTTTCAAGAATAAAAATTCTCATTTAGTGTTGAACTCAAACGCTACAAAACTCTGCCTAGTGATGGTTTAATTTTACTGTTTGAATGAAATGCAGAAATTAAGCAACATACGATGAAAAGTAATTACAAGTCAATTATGTGATGTTAATGATTGTCTCATTTTAAATGTGGGACTAAGATTCTTTTATTTATATCCCACACTTCCCTTTGGACTTGGCTGAATTGAACTGAGTTCACAAGTTCTTTCTTTGTGTAAAACATACCTTGATTTCCCTGTTTTTGTGCTGACAGACTCCTTGGAGGAAAGGAGAATGGTTGAGATTGTTACCTGCAACAAACCTGAGCATTAGATGGAAGTGTTAGTGTGTTTAAGACTTAGTTTCTTTAGTTTTTAACACCTGGCCTCCCAAGAAAAGAAACTTCCTTTGAAATTTAAAAAAATCCATTCCTTCAAGCTCTTTCAGTCATCCAGTGGATCCTTGGTTTGTTTGTTTGTGTGAAACGCTGGACTCAGTATTCCTGCTAACTCAAATGAAAGCACTTTATGGTAGAGGATAGGGCAGCAGGGCGAATTGTGAAATGATATTCCTACATGTAAAGAGCAATAAAGTCTTGACGCAAAACAATTAGTTTTTCCTTTTGAGTTAATTATGAAACATTGCAAGTAAATGAAACTTCACTTGAACATCTTATTCTTTGCTAAGGGAAGCAGTGGCAAAATTGGATAGTCTGTCATTTTAGTCTTTTGGTGCTATAGTACCTAATATCGATGAGTAGGAAAAATGAATTAGACTATATATCCTTTGTAGGCATGACTTTACTCGGGCAAAATATGTGGAATTTTTGCCTGAGACTGGAAGTTGAAATCCTATGTTTTCAACTTGACTACAGCTAGGTACTTTTACAGAATCCCTTGAAATAAATGAGGCGATTCTTCATCACAACAGCAATTCCCACCTCAATGTGATGAAGTACTGACAGTACCTGGAATGCAGAACCAATACCTGGATGCAGAATGTTCAGACCTGATTAGTGTGGCGATGCCATGGTACCATCAAGAGCTTGTTACTCTACAGAAAGAGTTCAACTTTACCCTCCTTTAACACAGATGCCAATCCAGTAGTTGTTAATGGGTGATGTATGTGTATCTGAGAGCCTTGAGTTTTAGGTTGTGTCTACGCTGCACTTTTGTTGGTAAAACTTTTGTTGGTCAGGGTATGAAAAATACCACACCCCTGACCGACAAAAGTTTTACCGATGAAAGCGCCAATGTGGACAGCGCTTTGGTAGGCGGGAGAAGCTTTCCTGTCAAGAAAGCTACTGCTCCTGATTGGGGGTGGTTTTATTGTAAAGAGCGGCTACACTGCATACCTTCAGTGGCACTGCTGTAGCGGCACAGCCGTGCCACTGTAAGGTGCGTAGTGTAGACATAGCCTTAGTGTACTAGATGATAACTTATCTTTTTAAAAAACAATAAAATAATTGGTTTATAGCATATACTTCAGTCACTTTAGGATGAATGAATTATGGGAAGAGGGGGAAGTATCTCATTAATTCCAGCATTTGTGATTGACCTTTTTTTTAAGTAATACACTTAAAATGTGTTGACAAATAGATGTACGTTTTCCTTACTTTGTAACCAACTTCAAAACTAAACTTCTTTCTAAGCCTTGATTGTATCTTGCAAATTTGAGATACTAATTACAGTATCCTTTAGTGGGATGAATCCCACAGTGTCTAATGAACATAAATTCAGATATTGGCTGTACATGTGGATTGTTTGTATGCCCAATCACTGAAATGCAGCTATTGCTAAAACTAGAATCTTATAAAATTAATGTGGCGTGCATACGATGGATTAAAAATTGGCTAACTGATGGTCTCAACATGTGATTGTAAATGGAGAATCATCATCAAGCCAGGTGTTTCCAATGGGGTTCTGCAGGAATTGGTTCTTTGTCCAGTGCTGTTTAATGTTTTTATCAATGACCTGGAAGGAAACATAAAGTCATCACTGATCAATTTTGCAGATGATGTACAAGTTGAGGGAGGTGTAAATAATGAAGAGGACAGACCACTGATTCAGAAAGATTGTAAACTGGGGTCAAGCAAACAATATACATTTTACTATGGCTAAATATAAATGTACATATCTAGGAACAAAGAATGTAGGCCAGAGGTGGGCAAACTATGGCCCGCGGGCCACATCTGGCCTGTGGGACCATCCTGCCTGGCCCTTGAGTTCCCGACCAGGGAGGCTAGCTCATGGCCCCTCTCCTGCTGTCCTGCCTCCCCTGCAGCCTCAGCTCGCAATGCCGCCCCAGCGCTCTGGCATGCTGCTCCTACCGGGTAGTGCGGCAGGCTGTGAGCTCCCACTGCTCTGAGTGGCATAGTAAGGGGGCGGGGAGTGGTTAGATGGAGCGGAGGTTCAGGATTGAAGTGGGCAGGGAATGGGAAATGGGAAGGGTTGGATAGGTATGGGAGTCCTAGGGGGCTTGTTAAGGGGCAGGGGTTTGGATAGAGGTCGGGGCAGTCAGGGGACAGGGAGCAGGGGGAGTTGAGTAGGGAGTGGGAACCCGGGGGGGCAATTAGGGGTGGGGAATCCTGGGAGGGGACTATCAGGGGACAAGAAGCAGGGGGGGTTGAATGGGTCGGAGGTTCTGAGGCGGGCAGTTGGTAGGAAGTTGGAGGGGGAAGATGGGGCTGGGGACCAGGCTGTTTGGCGAGGCACGGCCTTCCCTACCCAGCCCTCTGTACAGTTTCGTCACCTTGATGTGGCCCTCAGGCCAAAAAGCTTGCCCACCCCTGATGTAGGCCATACTTACAGGATGGGGAACTCTTTTCTGGGAAGCAGTAGGGCTTGTAGTGGATAATCAGCTGAACTTGAGCTCCTGGTGTGATCCTGTTGCCAAAAGAGCTAATGAGATCCTGGGATGCATAAATCGGAATCTTGAGTAGAAGCAAGACGTTACTTTACCGCTGTAATTGGCAGTGGTGTGACCACTGCTGTGTTCAGTTCTGGTGCCCACAATTCAAGAAGGATGTTGATAAATTTTCGAGGGTTCAGAGAAAAGCTACAATAATGAGGAAAATTTTAGAAAATATGCATTCTAGTGACAAATAAATTGAACTCCTTTAGTCTAGCATAACAAAAAGGAGGTTAAAGGAGTGACTTGATCAGTCCGTAAATATCGATGTGGGGAACAATATTTAAAAATAGGTTCTTCAGTCTAGCAGAGAGAGGTGTAACACGGTACAATGGCTGGAAACTGAAGCTAGACAAATTCAGAGTGGAAATAAGGAAGGCATCAATTTTTAACAATGAGAATAATTAGCCACTGGAACAATTTATCAAAGGTCCTGGTGGATTCTCTCTCACTGACAGTTTTAAAATGACGATTGTATGTTTTTGTAAAAGATCTACCTGATGAATTATTTTGGGGAAGTTTTTTGGCCTGTTATACAGACCTTAAGACTAGATGATCAGTGGTCCCTTTTGGCCCTGAAATCTATGAATAAGGTGGAACATATTAAGTATTTATCACCTCACAGTAACTGTGCACAGTAGTCCAGGACAGGATGTGAAGAATACTTTCCCTCGTTACTTTACAAGGAAAAAAATTCATAGGTCTATGGTTACCAGACTAATAAATTAGGTCAGAACACAGGGGCTAACATCCCAACTTTTTATGGAAAGTTTCTTGTGGACACTCTACTTAAAAAAATGATCTGGGCCTTACTTTCTTGACATACCTGCAAGAAAAAATCCAGTCTCTAACATTGTTCTGGATCATTAATTGAGTTACTGATTAAGAAGGAAAAATGTCATCCACTGAACTACCAATTTTTGCTGCATATATAGATGCCTATTTTCTTCCTACTTTACTTTGTAGGATATTCATATTTTCAAATGTACTTTCTTTGGCCATATTAAAATATTCTGTGTTTAAACATAACCACTCAAGTAGGTAAGGCGTGTGTGGAGGAATAAAAATGATAAAATGCTTCCCTGTTTAGTTGCTGGGAAAAGAGAGAACCCCTGAAACTCTGCAAGGCTGTGGAATATTAGAAAATACACAATAGGGAAGAACCCTGTACCATCTCTAGATTGGGTTGGATTTGAGATATTAGGTCTTAACCGTCTCTAAAGTCTGATTCTTATTGAATGAGAGAGGTCTTTTTTTCTTACTTTACAATTGGAAGGCGTTCTTTTCACAATAGTACAGTTGTGGGCTGTCAGAGCACTGCACCAAATTCTTCCTACAAATAACAGCATCTTAATTGGAATTAATCTTTAAAATTAATTTCTTAAGGACTTAAACAATGAATATTCAACATTAATTAAAAGTAATCTCACCTCTTTATTTAATCATTGCTGCTTTTACTTCAGTTAGTGAGACTAAACCAAATAAGTTGCTGTGTTCTTTCGAAATTATTTTGCAGTTTAATGGTTGGGTAGAATCAAGATAAAACTAATAGAATTAACCTGATACTCTGATATTAGTACTACAGGTTAAAATGTAGCAAGATTTGTTATGTATTTCTCAACATTATGCTTCACAGAAGGACTCTGGCTCTGATAACATCCACATCTTATTCTAATGTTAAGTCACAAGTAATAGCAAACTTTGACTTAAGCATGCAAAATCAACAAAATTCAGTTAAAACCAACTTTGTCTTTAACTCACATCACTTTGACTCTTATTGACAAGTCACTAGAAAGATTAGCTTTATTGGTAGGCCACTGTTTCAAAACAGTAACTTAATGCATACAGTGGACATTGTATATGTAAGTTTTCTCTGCACTATCTGTTTTAACAGCAGTGTGTTCTCACTCTGGGATTAGAGGTGGAGAATGCTAGCTGCCATGTCTTCAATTAATCCGTTCTGTATAAGTTTGTAGTATGAGTTGTTCATTAATGAGTTTTCGAACAGAAACTTAAGTCTTCATCCTTCTTGCTGGTTAGGTGAGCCAAGATGGGAAGTCGTTACTTGACAAACTTCAGCGACCTTTGACTCCTGGAAGCTCTGACTCATTAACAGCTTCTGCTAACTACTCCAAGGCAGTGCATCATGTTCTGGATGTCATCCATGAAGTACTGCACCACCAGCGACAACTGGAGAACATTTGGCAGCATCGGAAGGTCCGCCTGCACCAACGGCTTCAGCTCTGTGTTTTTCAACAGGATGTCCAACAGGTTAGTTCGTCTCCTGACGTTAGTGTTTGTGACCAAATACACTATTAACAAAGATTAGAAAATAATTCAAACCAAGCAATTGCTGTATAAATTAGAAAATCCAAGCCCAGTGTTACCAGTCATAGACAGAGACTCAGTCTAGAAGAAAATGAAAAGGAAGATGGAAATAAATTTTTTGAAATAAAGCATACTGTTGGCAAGATGCCACAGTTAGAAATCTGTAGTATCTAGCAACCCAATATTAGGTATTCATTTGTGCTGTTTTTTATGTCATGTAGAACATTTCAGCTTACAGTAATGACAGCAGTGAATTATTGGTAATGATTGAGCAGTGATGCTGTGAGGAAACGTGGAAGTTGAGATGCATAGCTTGCATACATCTTAGGGAATGAGTCAGGTGGTTTTTTTTGAGAAGTAGAACACTGAGCAGAACACAAGGTTTCTCTGTTTATTCTGAAAAGTAGAGGCCATCTTTAACTTTCTCCCTGATAGCCATCTGTGAGAAGCAAAAGTCACTCCAGTTTAATGACTCACCTACAGGTTAGCACTTACTATAATTGACGAGGATACCTGAAACGGTGGCCAGTACATCCCTTGGCCCATGCTGCTTCTAGCAGCTGCCATTGGCCTGGAGCAGCAGTCTGCGGCCAGTGGGAGCCGTGATCTGCTGGACCTGCGGACGGGGCAGGTAAACAAACCGGCCCGGCCTGCCAGGGGCTTTCCGTACAGAAGCGGCAACCCCTGTTTGAGAAACTGTGGCATAAAGTGACAAGAACTCAGGGCATTGCAATGTGGTCTCATAGCTTTGCTCCCATACTGGGACTTCCCTCAAGCTGATCATGATAGACAACACCTCAGTCATGTCATTTGTCTACAGACAAAGGGGAGCAAGGTCTACAGTGCTGCAAAATAGAAATTCGCCTTGTCATCAACTTGGGCAGGGAACAATTTGCAATCTACTCATTCCTTTCACATTAAAGGCAAAATTGAATGTTATGGCCAGCTGGCTCAGCAGGCAAAGTTGGATCATCCAAAATGGTAACTGCATCCACAGGTGTTCCGTCGCCTGGTAAAGGATTTTGGTTTCCCAACAGTCAATGGGTTTGCCTACCGCCTTTATCACAAGGTTTCAGGTTCTTCTTTTTCTGATGAGATCAGAAAGGCAATGCAGCAGATGCCTTGTAGCAAAGATGGCCAAAAGGGGTCAGGAGACAAGCAGCACTGGTAATTCTGATATACCCATTCTGGCCAATGACGCCTTTGTTCTCTGGTCTCCTTGACGTGATACAAAGATTTCCTATCTGCTGTCCATCCAGAAGGGATATGATATTACATGGGGCCACTCGTGCATCTGAATCCAGACAATCTACCCTAGCTACCTGGTTCTTGAATAGCCTCTTAAGCCAAAAAACTTATTCAGAGAGGTAATATCCACAGTTTTAGCTTCTATAAACAAATGTACTAATTCAGGCCATCCTATGGCCTGGCTGAGGCTCTCCTATTCGTACCCAGTCTTGTCCCTACAGCTGCATAATTACCACAGTTCTTGAGTTTATTCAAGATGGACTTTGGCTAGCCCTGGCAGTACAGATGCTCCAAGATCAAGTTGCTGCTTTGTCAAGCATTCTTAAGGAATCAGGCAAGTGGGGGATTTCATCTTACCCAGATAGTCAGTGTTTTTCTTATGAGAGCAGCCTCTCTTCTACATCCTCCTGAAGTGCATAGAGTTCTCTTATGGGATCTTACCTGGTTCCCAGTGCTGTTACAGGCCCTCCAATTTAACCACTTGTAAAGATGTCTCATTACTTTGTAACCATTAGAGTGATCATTTTAGTAGCAATCGTGTCCGGTTGCGGAGAGTTTGAGTTGGGCGCTTGGTTCCTGGAACCTCAGTACTGCATCTTATATAAAGCTAAAGTACTTTGAACCATCCCTGCCTTCACACTAAAGATTAACTTCAGGGTCCATAGAGCTCATGAAATTGTTCTTACATCCTTCTGTCCAGCTCCATCTCACCCCAAAGAGAAATTATGGCATAATTTGGATGTCTGCGGAGCTCTTCAAAGTATATATTCACTGCACAGCATTTGTCAGAAAGACAGACGCTTTGTGCCTTATCTGACACACACAGGAAAAACAGTCTTCCAAATCCATCATTTCCAGGTGGCCAAGGTATTGTGTATGAAAAGCATGCAAGTCAAAGAGCATAACTCCATCTTCCACTGTCAGAGCTCACAGCTGTGGCAGCTTCATGGACAAAAAAAAATCCAACGCCTTATATGAGGAAATCTGTGAAGCAACCACTTGGTTCAATACCGTCTTCATATTCGATAGGTGGAATTGTAATGGTACACTCACCTCTCATGAGTGCCCTCTTGGCCAAGTGCATGTGCTTGCACTCTCTGTCTGACTGTCCCTGCTCTGGGATAGAGCGGTGCCCAAGGGCTCCGTCCCTGGAGACAATTTTTTCACCCTCTCGGGCTTCCTGGCTACAGCTCTCCAGCTGGGCCGCTATAGTTCAGTTTCCACTCTGGGGTGCCTCAGTGTCCAGGCCACTTTCCCTCGTGGCTAATGGGGGATGAAGGGACCCAGGCCCGCCCACTACTCTGGGTCCCAGCCCAGGGACCCTGTAGGTAGCAGACATCTGCTGTGTGCCTTTAACTATATTGCACAGCTTCTCTAATTCCCTGGGCCACTTCCCCATGGCTCTGCGGTGTCTTCACCCTTATCTCTGGGCCTGGTAATAACCAACTCATGGCTCCTTCTTGCTCTCCCTGGCTTCTGGCCGTGATGCCCTGTCCGGGGTTCTGTCAGCCAGCCACACCTCATCCACACTCTTACTGCTCCAGCAAGGGACTGAACTCCCTCTGGCTCTGCAGCTCTTATATTAACCTGATGGTCCTGATTGGCTGTATTCCACACAGTCACTCTAGGTAGCTTAAAGGACCCTCTTAACTGCTCTTTTTTGGGGCAGGGTGTGGCAGAGTGAGGAGGCCTCCAGCAGGGGGCCTCAGAGAATCTGGTATACCCCATCACAGGGACATACAGTTATCTTACGCAGTAACTACTAAGTGCCATTTCCTTTTGCATCTGTACATAATTGTATATAATCGTCACCCCACATTTTTTTCCCCCAGAGTGAATGCTGCTGTGGAAATCCCAGTGTCATGGATCTGTAGCCATCATAATGAATAGGGACATTTGTCTGTGCCTGAACTGAAAATTTTCTTTCTTGGGAGTGATGGTCCACAGATCCAGCCCACCCCAAATGGGCTGTTAGTGGAGAAAAGATACAGGATTAGTAATTGGCCCTCAAAAGGCATTAGTTGAATTGCTTGTTCTGAAGGCGGGTTGTTCTATATAATCTTAATACTTAGTATTTCTGACTGATGAAGTGGTTAATCTTCCTAGGATATGGAGGTGTCTCAATTGGCAGCCTCGTAGAGGTGAAGCCACACCTATTCTGCCTCCTAGGCTGCATAGAGCAGAAAGCCCAATGCCATGCGTTTGTGGACCTCATTCCTCCAAGAAAGGAAACTTTTGGGTAAGGCATGGATACATTTTCCTATTCCCTGAGCCAGGTAAGGGTCCTGAGCCAGGAAGTGGCAAGGTTCTATTGAGAAGCAGCAACTGCAAGGCTAGCCAGGAGCTGCAGAGAAGCCAGATGCAGAGGGGAGCCCCTAAGAATTGTTTGCAGAGCCATATGTGGAACAGGCTGTAGCAGTGGACATTACAGTTGTTTGTAGGTCTATGAGGCTCTTATCTGGGGGAGCAGCAGTGACTGGGCAGGGAACCAGTACAGAGAGGTCCCAATGAGAGAGACACCACTAAGTGACCCAGACCTGGAAATCTGCAAGCTTCTGTTTGCTTGAATAGAGACAGAACTGGGCACCGCAATACTGAGCCTGAAGAGCCCTGATGATCAGTTGGGCTGAGCTGAGAGGCCTGCGATTGCTCACTTGGAACAGGAACTGTTTAAGCCTCTGTACCTAGGGTACCTAATACACAGGCTTCCCTCTCCTGCCCACTCTAGTAAAGTACGATGTCACTTAGCCATGTGCCTGAGTGGTCATTGGGACGCACCAGGGCTAGCGCTTGTGAAGTCTAGCTGGCTGAAATACCTATAGTGCTTGTCTCAGAGTCACAGTCCGCCTGGCAGGACTAGTGATATTTTAGGGGTTTATTGTACTCCAGCACTGCCCAGACCCAGTAGGTGTAGTACCTAAGGCTGGAAGGAAGTTCTATAGTAGGAGTACCACACTCGGCTTTTTTCTCTTTGGGTACTGTGCTCGGGGGTGAGAGGAGGAAAGGGTCATTGAGTATTACTCTGTAACAAATATCAATCGTTGTCAATCTTTAGAACAATGTACAATTCTCACTTAATGTGAAGACATTTCTTCTGACAATTTATGAGTAGTACACTTCAGTACCATACAGTTCAGAACACACAGGGTGGATTATTTGTTTATGGTGGCACAGTTTTAGAGCAAATGGCATTGTGAAGCCAAATCTAGATCAAAAAAATTAGACCGAGAGATTCAGAATGAGATAAAGAAATTCACAGATCTTGTCTGTGAAAAGAACTATACAGAAAGTATTGCACAGCAAAGAGACTCATTACTCATCTTTAACCCAAATTAACAAAGAAATTAGGCCATGTTTATGCTTATAGTTTCTGTTACAAAAGATCTAGATTAAGTTTTACTGAAAGTGGATTTTAGTTGATATAAATCTGTTCATAAATCAATAGCTAGTGATTATGGGGTTAACTTGGAGATTTGGCCACACATTCCATTGTATTTATGGGTACTAAGTTGCATGTTGATTAAGATTAAAAAAAACAAACTTGTAAATGAAATTCTCACATATATCTGCCTTTCACAAAATATTGGATATGAGCTGTTGGGAGTAAAACAAACTATGCACCTTGGATGGGTCTGACAATGAGTGCAAAATTCAGCTGAGGCAGCAACACAATTAAAATTGGTGCTTTATAATGGTAGAAAGCGTTTTTTTGGTTTTGTTTGGGATTTTTGCAATAGGTAGAAGACTATGATAAAGGAAATGATCTGACCAAGAATAGTAGAGAACTAAATGCAGTAGTAAAATTTAAATGCACATTTTACAACAGATGCTCTTAAATAAGAGGTAGATATTAGCCTTATTTATATTTTATTTAAAGTTAATTTTAGTACTGTTATTACATGCTTGAGGGTTCGGCTCTGGCGGCTACAGTTTCAAGCTCAATAGAGTTACCTCTGCGTGTTTAGATCTAGAGATCATTGGAACACATGAAACCATAGGCAACCAACATATACAAGAACAAGGTCCATGCTCTTCTATCAATTTTATTAAAGCTGCCAACAAAGTTATGAATGACACAGCATATACAACTCCTAAATAGATCCATGCACCAGTTATAACTTCAGACATACTCATATTCTCCTACATAATGTTAGAGTCTGATGGCTCTCTCATGGATTGATCATCAATACGGGGATGGTCCCTGCTGGATTTCTCCCATAGGAAGCTCAGTTTTCCCGCACTTGGCACCCCCTTTTTGTATTGTCATTCTGTCTACACCTACATTCTGCAAATGTACGTGGAAGTGTCAACCCTCTTTTTTCCTTACTGGTCTGTGTCACCTAGAAACATAAGTTACCCCAAATTCTATAGGCTGTGTATGTTCTCTTTATTCTCAGTAGCACTGATGCACCACCTGCATCCTGTGGTTAAAACACATGTTGGAAAGAGATGTGCTTTTACAGCATTTTTATGATTTAAAATTAATCTTGTGGCTACATTTTCGAATGTTACAACTTGGTACCTCTTTTCCCATAATCTTAGGGCATTGGGTTATTTCTCAGTCGTTCACTTATGTCAGCATTTCTTATCTCCAAGGCCTAAATAGCTTAGCTAAAATCTTGCAAACCTCAGCCTACAGGTCTTGCACTTCAGTCTATTTTACAAATATCTAATACATGATTCCCTCTAAATAATGATCAATCTTACACTTCTATAATCCTACAAATTAACTCTATTTAACATACAATGGATATAGACATAATATGACATATTAGTTAATCCTAACATCATACAACAAATGGATAATAAACTAAAATCATTGGCTACATCTCTTCCCCTTGACTGGATGAGTGTTATCTCATTATCAAGTTCAGAGATCAGACAAAAGGATGAGGAATAGGGAAATGCAGAGAGGAAAAGCTTTTTGTTTATGTATGAGGAGACATATTTATACTATTTATATTGCTTATTGATGTAAGGTGGAGATCAGAAATTGCTGCTGTTCAGCCATACAAAGAGCTGCAAGTCATCATTAAGGCTAAGATTTTGTCACGGTGGTTTTTAGTAAAAGTCACGGACAGGTCACGGGCAATAAACAAAAATTCATGGAAGCCGTGAGCTGTCTGTGACTTTTGCTGCAGCAGCTGCATGGTTTCCCCTGCCACGCTGGTGGCTGGGAGCTGGGGGGGTTCCCCTTCTGCCCGTGGCAGCTGGAACCTTGCAGGGGGTCCCCTGTCGCTGCTGTCTCCTGTTGCTGGAACCCTGCCAGGGGCCCACTGGCTGCCAGCTCCAGAGTCCTGCAGCTCCTGGGGCTGAAGCAGAGAATGTCATGGAGGTCTCTGGAAGTCAGGGATTCTGTGACTTCCATGACCTCTGTGATATAAACGTAGCCTTAGAGGTCATACACAGCTGCAGAGAGCCATGAATGTACTTGGGTAGAAAACAGACTTGTGACAAGTTTATTCATTGTAGTTAATGGGTTTCTCAAAACTAAATACAGCTCAGTCTCTGTAGAACTCTCAAGATTTAGCATTCAGAATCTGGCAGCAGATTTTTTTAGTTGATTTCTGTTAATGTTGTTGGCACCCACCTGTTTGCTTGACATCATCTCACACACGCCTCATCTTTCCTTCCTCCCCAAAACTAGTTCCATTACTGGCTGATATTATGAAGAAGAAAAGAAACCAAAATCAAGGGTATGGGACCCAAAAATAGGCACATTCTAGCCCTGTCAGAGGAGCAGTAAGAAAATAGTGTTGGACTCAGTTACAATGAACCCTCCGCAGGAGGCTACGCTAGTAGAGGAACGCACTATGCACAGGTCTAGTTTACAAGCTAGGTGAGCATTATCAAACTGTCTTCGAATTATCTGGCTGAGGCCTGTAGTTTTGCATGCTTTTTTCTCACTCTTGGGCCTTGGCAAAGTTGCGAATTTGCCCCAATTCCAGGAAGGGATGACAGCTACTATTGTAGTTGCATTACTGCAAACTCACAATGTAGATGAGGAAAGTTGCAGTTTCCACTGGTGGGAGGGGGAAGGAGAGGGAACGGAGGGTTTCAAGCAGCTGCAGTTTTCAGCACACCCTGAAGGAAGGAGTCAGCCATGCACAGGAAACTCCATGAAAGCCTGGGATCCAGCATCAGTCTGTTTCTCCCTCTGGATCCCTGGGCTCTGGGGAGTAGAGGGTGTGAATGCCTGAGCCTGAGGAGCCACAACTGGCCCCTGTGGGTTAGGCTATGTGTGTGTCTGGCCTTTGGGGGGGAACAGCTGGCCTCTTAGGGGTACAGGGTGTGAGGGTCTGGGCTGAGGGGTCTGGGCTGGGGGCGGAGGGGCGCGGCTGGGCTCTAGGGGGTAGGGGTGTGAATGTCTGGGCTGGGGAGGGTGTCCCTGCAGCTGGCCTCTAGAAGATAGGAGGTCTGAGTGGCCTAGGAGGAGCCATGGCTGGGCTCTGTGGGGAAGAGGGCAGAGAAACCAGAACTGGGTTATCATAGGGGTTTCTTTAACTCTCTACTCCTGGGGGAATTTTTGTGCCTGTCTGTATTGTTATAGACATACTTGGTGACAGGTATTTTGAAATTACCAAAATAATTGAAACTGACACAATTATATAGTATTATTTTGACAAAAAAAATGTGCAGAATTTTGCAGAATTTAAAAATAGTGTGCAGAATTTTTAAATTTTTGGTGTAGAATTCCCCCTAGGAGTACCATAGGAACAAAGTCCACCCTGACAGGAAGCTCATTGATAGTGCCTTATGTTGCTCAGCCCACCCTTTGCCTTCCCTGTTGTCCTTGTCCAGTGGACAGAAAAATTTATCCTTATGTGGTCAGGTAGCATTTACACTTGTTCTAGACCTCTGGACAATAAGAATGTTCAGTGTTTCCCAGCTGCAGAGTGTGCTTGTCTTTCAAAATATAATTCATAATAATGAAAATTATTTACTCTCCAAAACCCTACTGCCGTCTTGAATTATCAACTGTTATGCTAGGTTATTTCCAATCTAGCCCTTTCAACTTTCCTAACTCAGTATGAAGGAAGTTGTACATTTGATTCATCCCTCTGGTTTCGCCTGCTTTTCCCTTCAGGGAGTGTTTAAGTTTTTTTTCTTGGATCAGGATGATCTGGAGATAGAATCAAATGTCCCTTTAAAAAACAGTGGAGATACTATATTTTGGGGCAATGTATGTTCATATGAGAGCATTTTAACGGAACAGAGAACTGACATGTCAACATGGATAACAAAGGAAGCTTGTTGCATGATGTTGTTCATTGTTACTCTGTGGTGAAATAGTGATTAAAACTAAAATAGCTGAGATCACTAAGTTAGTGGGGTTGCAAATGTTTGGCAGGAAATGTGGATAATATGCCATCTTGATATGCAAAAATAGAAAGAGATGGAAACCAGTTAAAATGAGATGAACTGAAGATATGCAATTGTGTCTCAGGGACTCTAGAAAGAAGCATTCATATAAAGAACATAGTTGAATAAGCCAGCAATGACAGCGTACCTGCCAAAATGCAAGTACTCTAATAGACTATATAAAGCCAAGATCAGTAATGGTACTTTGGAGTACCTAAAAATGAAAACTATACCCCTGCCCCCGCCCCCCCCCCCCCAAAAAAAAAAAAAAAAAGAAAGGAAGGAAAAGAAAAACCTCTAAAGGTGGAGAATGACTTGGTGGGAAGTTTGTCTTAACTCAGATAGTGGTATCCAAAACGTTTTAAACTCTTCTGCAGGCAACTATTTGAGTGTTTGTAAAATTGTGGACACTTCATTGTTTACCATGATGCTAAACCAGACCAAAAGATAACAAATAAAATTATTTAGACTGATTATAACTCAGCTAGTCAAGTGTTCCTTCACACTGGTATTTAGGTGCTAATAGTTAGCTGTGAAAGAAGTTCATTTGCCTGTGACCCAGTGTCACTGGTGTTGTAACTCTTATGGTTTTTGTGGCTGAAGTAGCAGTTCCAGGTGTTGTCCTTCACTGAAGGCAACACTGAACTCTTTTGCTAGAATGTGGTGGTCTAAGTGGGTGTAAACAGAATAATGTTCTGTTGTGAAGTGCAACTATCATCAGGTGCGGTTTAATCAGGACTAAAGCTGCTGTGGTCTGATTACTGGTCAAGAACTTCCTTTAATTACAGAAAAGACTAGAGCTGGAGATGGTGAACAATGAAGTAAATGCCCCCAAACATGCAAATTTTAATTGTCCAATAAAGACAAAGTACAATTAGCTGTGATGCTTGTGACCATTAGAGACATTATCAACTGAAAACATAATGTCTGAGAACTAGTTCAGCACAGTTTCAGTTTCTGCACTTGGCTCTGAGTTCCCCTTCTTCAGTCACAAGTTTCCATTTCTAAATTGTTTCTCGCCTATTGCTGTGTGAAGAATCCCCAAAAAACTGGGGAACTGGTCATGCAAGTGGAATTGACCATACACAAAGAATTCTCAAATGCACCAAGTACACTGGATAAGTAGTTTTTTCCTCTAATCTGTCACAGCAATCTTAGCTGATTTTACTAGCATGTAATGCTAATAGGATTTAAAAAAAAAAAAGACAATCAGAGAGAGGAATCAAAAGGTACTAATAAAGGAACAGATTGTTTAAAATTAAACAAACTATTTAATTTTGGCTCATGGAAAAAACAGAGGCAGATTATCAAGACTGACTAGAGAACACTGGGAGACACTCAAAGGGGAATAAAATTTCCTTGATCTCAGGTTGTCACCCAGGCTACTTAAAGCAGAAAAATGGAGCTGGCTTTGACCAAGAAGGCTTCAATGTAATAAAATGCAGCAGGCAGCACTTCTGGGCAAATTAGTTTCTTTCAGTTACATTGAAAGAAAAAGACCATGAAATTGAAGATAGTGGTGGACAAAATACCTGGCAGAAATGAGTTAGGGCAGAAAGGGTAAATTCTTGTTGCCGGACACATTTACTGAAGTTTGGTTAATAAAATATTTAATAATACTTTGGTTTGAAATGGATGTGAATAGTTTATATGCCAGAAAGAAATTAGAAGTTTTGTTGCATTTCCTCTTAAATATGTATTTGCTTTGGGTAGCATTTTGACCCGTGTGTATGCTGGGCGTGGTTGCTCTTCCTGCTTTTTCTGACTCGCCCACAGGGACGACTGCTCAATTAATCTTTTTTAAAAGGGAGCACCACTCGTTTTGTATTGGATATGGAAAGTCAGACCTGAAATGATGATTACTTTCGTTGTGTCACAATTATGTGACTGCTGTGGGACATGAAGGTTCCTCCTGCCTTTTCTGATTGCTGTGGGAAAGGGTTTCACTGCAGTTGTTAGGCTTAGTTTATTTGAAAACTCTAGACTTCTTTAAATGTGCAGATATTCTGTAAATTTAACACTTATTCTGTGTTTTATTTGTAGCAAACAAATGACAAAATAATCTGGGGGAGGTGAGGAAGAAAAAACTGGGGAGATCACAGCAGCACAACAAAACAATGAAAGGTCTGGAAAATGAAACCGGAAAATGGGTTGAAATGGGCATGTTCAGTCTAAAAAAGACAAATGGTCTGTGCATTCCATCACATAGCAGGATTTCAGCAATCTAGCAACAGTAACCCATTATATTTCAAGGCAAGGCTACCATTATTGCATAGTATTTATTATTACCATTATTAAAAAGTAGGCTCTCTCCCAGCGATGGTTCTGAGATAATCAAATTAATCCTGCTATAGTTAGGTTGAAAGGACTAAGTAGACTAGTGGTCTACCTTTGTGACCCAAATGGTTATGTGATTTAAAAGTGAATCATAGCCCAGTCATGAAGCTTTGCTTATTTTTCTCAGTAACCGACCTTTATTTTGATTAGAGATGTGGTGCATATTGCTATCTTAAAGTAGCGTAGGCCCTGCTAAGAAGGGGAAATAGGAGAAAATAGTAGCTTGTTAGCTGAAGGAACTGCTTGTTAACCAAGATTTCTACACAGCCTGTAACAAATGTCGCTGCAGTCCAAATTAAGAAGAGTGCACTCAGTCTGATAACGTTCATTTGTCTGTGTGACGTGTAAGAGAAATTTGAAGTTTTAATTCATTTGTTTCTTTATTTGTGACTTCAAGTGAGTGTCTCTGTGGCCTAAGACTAGGTTTTATCTAAATACAGTAGTAATAAGACAATTGGTTCTGAATGAATTTGGTAGATGAATGGATTACTCTTTTGTCATTAGATTATCTTTGGAAACTTGGAAGGGGCACCATCAAATAGTTTGATCACCCAAGTCCACTTATTTGACAAGAAATACAATCTGACTTCATGGTGAGGGGTTGTCCCCAGGAATCTGAATTTGTTTAAATCCACCAGAAAATGCATGAGGGTGAAGGACATCAGTTTATTCCAGTTAAAGAAAGAAGGATCTGATTTTGCAAGGTGCTGAGAGTGCCTTTTGCAAGCAGGGGTGGGAACTGAGCCCTGGTCTACGCTACAAGTTTAGGTTGAATTTAGCAGTGTTAGATCGATTTAACCCTGCACTCATCCACATGATGAAGCCATTTTTGTCAACTTAAAGGGCTCTTAATATCGATTTCTGTACTCCTCATCGATGAGGGGAGTAGCGCTGAAATGGACCCTGCTGGGTCGAATTTGGGGTAGTGTGGACGCAACTCAACGGTATTGGCCTCCGGGAGCTATCCCAGAGTGCTCCATTATGATTGCTGTGGACTTTCAACTCAGATGCACTGGCCAGGTAGACAGGAAAAGCCCTGTGAACTTTTGAATTTCATTTCCTGTTTGGCCAGCGTAGTGTGCTGATCAGCACAGGTAACCATGCAGAGCTCATCAGCACAGGTGACCATGGAGTCCCAGAATTGCAAAAGAGCTCCAGCATGGACTGAACGGGAGGTACTGCATCTGATCGCTGTATGGGGAGATTAATCCATGCTATCCGAACTCCGTTCCAAAAGATGAAATGCCAGAATATTTGAAAAAATCTCCAAGGGCATGAAGGACAGCAGTTATAACAGGGATCCACAGCACTGCCATGTGAAGCCTACCAGAGAGGCAAATGTCCGCTCTGGGTCAGAGCCCCAGACACGTCGCTTCTATGATGAGCTGCATGCCATTCTAGGGGGTGCCCCTACAACTACCCCACCCCTGTGCTTCCCTCCTCCCCCCACCCCTCCCGGGCTACCTTGGCAGTTATCCCCCCATTTGTGTGACGAATTAATAAAGAATTCATGAATTTGAAACAACAATGACTTTATTGCCTCTGCAAGTGGAGATCAAAGGGAGGAAGGGAGGGTGATTGTCTTACAGGGAAGTAGAGTGAACCAAAGGGGCAGGTTTTCATCAAGGAGAAACAAACAGAACTTTCACACCGTAGCCTGGCCAGTCATGCAACTGGTTTTCAAAGTTTCTCTGATGCACAGCACTCCCTGCTGTGCACTTCTAACCGCCCTGGTGTTTGGCTGCGTGTAATCAGTGGTCAGGCGATTTGCCTCAACCTCCCACCCTGCCATAAATGCCTCTCCCTTACTCTCACAGATATTGTGGAGCACACAGCAAGCAGTAATAATGATGGGAATATTGGTTTTGCTGGGGTCTAACCGAGTCACTAAACTGCACCAGCGCGCTTTTAAACATCCAAAGGCACATTCTACCACCATTATGCACTTGCTCAGCCTGTAGTTGAACTGCTCCTTACTACTGTCCAGGCCTCATGAGCCATGGGAGCAAGGGGTAGGCTGGGGTAGGTGTGACCGTGTGGTGCTACTGACTAGGAGAGCAGCCTAAGGCAGAAGCCTCCAGCTGGCATGATATTCCAGGCAGGACTGAATCTCCATTAGACGAAACTTGAAGAAGAGAATGACCTGGAGTCATTCCCATTTTTGTCCAAGCATCCCCGAGCAACCTAACCAAAGTCAGCCAGGAGCACCCATGGGACGACGACGATGGCTAACAGTCGTACCGTCCACAAAGCAAGGCAAGGGGATGCTGCTGTGTAGCACTGCAGTACCGCGTCTGCCAGCAGTACCCAGGAGACACATGCTAACAGTGAGCTGAGCGGGATCCATGCTTGCTGTGGTATGTCATCTGCATGGGTAACCCAGGAAAAAAGGCGAGAAACGATTTTTTGCCATTGCTTTCATGGAGGGAGGGAGGGGGGCCTGACGACATGTACCCAGAACCACCTGCAACAATGTTTTTGCTCCATCAGGCATTGGGAGCTCAACCCAGAATTCCAATGGGCGGTGGAGACTGTGGGAACTGTGGGATAGCTACCACAGCGCAACTCTCCGAAAGTTGACGCTAGCCTCGGTACTGTGGATGTACACCGCTGACTTAATGCACATAGTGGGGACACACACAATCAACTGTATCAAATCGATTTTCTAAAAAATCAACTTTTGTTAAATCAACCTAATTTCATAGTGTAGACATACCTTCAACTGAGAGTGACTTTAGTTGTACGTAGATTTGAGAACACAAGTTTGGTCTGTATGTATGCTACTATATATAATGCACTAATCAACATAGGCTTAATATCTAGTTGTAGAAGGCTTCAAGGCACTGATGAATCACTGCATTCTTAACATCTTCACTTAGTGTCATCCTCCTGTGCTTCAAGGAGACTCTTGTGGGGGGCACCACACTCATGCACTTTGCTTTGCTGGGGTCTAACCGAGTCACTAAACTGCACCAGCGCGCTTTTAAACATCCAAAGGCACATTCTACCACCATTATGCACTTGCTCAGCCTGTAGTTGAACTGCTCCTTACTACTGTCCAGGCCTCATGAGCCATGGGAGAAAGTAGTAGTTTGTCCTTGGACAAACAGTGTGTCTTGCCCTCTCAACCAAAGGGCTTGTATGGATCAGCAGACCTAGATTTTGTGAATATCTGACATAAATGCAATATGTATTCTATTTATTTAAGTACACCTCTACCCTGCTATAACATGACGCTATAACACGGGTTCACATATAGCGCGGTAGCAGTGGGGCCCTGGCAGCTTTAAAGGATCCAGGGCTCCGACTGCTGTGAGGAGCCCCGGACCCTTTAAATCACCGCTGGAGCCCTGCCGCTGTTACCCGGGGGCTGCGGCAGCGGGGCTCACCAGCGATTTAAAGGGCCCTGGGGTTCCCCGCGGCCAGAGCCCCTGACTCTTTAAATCACCGCTGCAGCCCTGCCACCACTACCCTGATAGAACAGTGTTTTACCTATAACACAGTAAGGATTTTTGGGTTCCTATGACCACGTTATATCGGGGTAGAGATGTATCTCATTTGGATATTGTTAACTTTTTTAAATTTAAAGGTTTATATTTATTTATCAAAGCTCCAGATCCTCTGAGGAAGAGAGCAACAAATTGGAAAGGAATGCATACTATCTCAACATGAAAATATTGAACATGTATATCTTAAATACCATAAGGTGCACTGATTGTTCAGTATGGAAATAAAAAAAAAATAGATCAGTGGTGCAGATCAGGCTGAATGGATGGATTTTTATGAATGCTGTAGGAATGTCTCATAAAATAGTGGGGAAAATAGCTAGAATGATAGAGAAAACTCTCATGCATAAATCAGAGAAATGGAAATATGCTTAACAGCATTTTCTTAATGAAAGGTATGAGTACTGGACTAACTTGGTCTTTTGGTAACAAAGCATAAAATGTGTGGAAAAAAGATAACGGAAGAGTGGTTAGTGTTGATACTAGAAGTATCAGCAAATGAGTGCTCAATAAATGCCATGCATATTTATTTACAGAATTAGAAAAATATTGTATTTGTAATATGAATGTCAACACAACAAATGTGATAAATAAAATATGGGAGGGGAGTTATTACTGTTTGCTTTTTTGTGTAAAGAGATGTCTGCTGAACCTAGAAAAGTTTTGGAAATCTTTGTGACCCAGGAGTATTTTTAAAATAGCGACTTCCTCAGGGGCCTTGGAGTTTTAAAACTTACTGCTGAACCTGAAATTCTGAAGTGAATAGGGAAATTGTAAATCAATCATTCTCCAATGGGGTTGTGTTTATAATGCACTGATAAACACTTCTGATCATTTACTCAAATTCCCTTTTGGAAGCTTTTATGAAAGTTACCTTGCTCTTTTCAGGTGGTGGTTGATGTACTGTAAAAATGAACAGAGTACAGGCATAAATAAAGTGATCAATTTAAATCACGCTTTTTATTTACATGTAGCTAGTCACTTAGACACCTCTGCATATTACAGTCTTAACTTGCTAAAGTGGATGCATGGTTTCCTAATTGCTAGTAAAATACAATGTTTTAACAGTTATTTTCTATCAAGGAAATGCACATTTGAAGTGCTTATCAGTGTTGATAAAGATAAGGTCCTTAGTGTGGGAGTAACACAAATAGAAAATTGATAAGCAAATAGCCCTTGCTCTGCTTTCTGATACATTGAATATCCACAAGAAAGCAGAAATGCTTTGACCAGGCTGTAGTCACACATCAGGTCTTTCAGCTTCAACTCATGGGACTTGTGCTTCTCAGTCAGTGCTACAATAAGAGGTTATTTAGGTGCTTAAGAAAAATCCCATCTTCCATCTTTAACTCTTGGCTTCAGAGCTAAACTTCAGGCTCCTATTTTTGAAAAAAGTTTATATGTGTATTAAGTTCACAATAAGTTGATTAATGTTTTGAAAGTCTAAATAACTTTTCATAGGTAAAACAGAATTGATTTTGTTTTGAAGTAATAAATAATATTAAATTTAATATTTTTTTGCTCCAATTGCTGCAAATACTTGAGCACGATTAAATTTTAGGTAAGAAGTCCATTGATGTCAATAGAACTATGCATATGTTTAAACTTGTGTACCTGTTTGCAGGATTTGGGCCATAACTTTCAGTATTTGGTTTATTGCCTAAAACAGTTATATAAAATTCAAATAAAAGCCTTTACCGGTAGTAGCATTTTTTTAAAAAAAAAAGGTTTTATAATGCAGTTAATTACAAATTTTGATCTAAAATTACAGTAACATTTCTAAATTACTATTTTTACACAGTCATCAATCTCATTTGAAATCAATGATTGTGGGGGAAAAACAAGTATTTAAATAATGAATTAAATCATTTCCCTTTGCAGTGCAATCTCATTAAACAGAACTCCAGGGGATATTAGTGTTATGTTCATGAACAGAGAAGTTCAGTAAAAACATAACACCCCCCACCCCTTTCTGCAAGGTTGCAACAAAGCACTACTTTACTTTTCAGAATCCCAAACCCTAACACACACAACCAAAACCAGAGAAAACTGGCTGCTCCTTAAGACAGCAAGGCACAGTTTACCCCACCTTGCTCTAACCTAATTATTTGCACGCTGACTGCTAAAGACCCAGATCACACATTCCCTACCAACCCCCCTAGTTGCAGGGATGATTAGGAACCCCACTGAAAATTTAAACTGATGTCTTATAATTTTAACACCGTTTTCAACACATCACAATCAAAAGGACCTCTTAAGAGTTTCAGAATTCAATGCAAGTGAAATATTTTTTTCCATTTAACTTCCTCTGATTCCAAATGTGCATGTTCTGTGAATTAGCTACTTTAAAGGAAAACAATAAAATGAGAGCATTTATGGGAAGAGGTGAGAGAAATAGGTCGCTCATTACTGTGAATGCCTTGATACTTCAGAATACAGTATGGATTTAAATGATTGAAATATTCTTCAGCTGACTAACTCAGAAATTGTGATTAGACTACTGCATTAAGAGTGATCAAAGCATGTGGAAATACTATGCATCAATAGACACTTTGTACATTAAGTTTTTTTTTTCCACAAAGTTTCAGTGACTTGTACAAATCTATAAGAAACTGAATAGCTTTCGCTCTTCGGTTAACTATTATATGCCGTGTTTATTATTTATTATTAATACAGAAATTAAATCAATACATAAACAACACACAACACACAGGCTAGAAATTTTAATTAATCTTATTTTTAAAAATGTGCAAGAATGTTAGGCACACTTCCATTGCATGTATGAAACAAATGCTACCCAGTATATATACATAGCAAAATAACTGAAAAAAGAAATGCTTGATAGCAGTGATACTTAGCAGTTATGACATGTTCTATCTGTGGATCCAAAAGCAGTTTGGCTTTATTTCCATTTTATAGATGGTAAAAGGGAAACAGATTAAGTGACTTGCCCAAAGTTACAGAGCAAGTTTAGTCAGTGGCAGGGCGAGGAATTGGACCCACTTGACTTCAAGTCTAGCATCCCACTTACTTTCCTATATTACCTCCCTCTGGACAGTTGTATGTTCCTAAAACACTCCTTAAAAGAAAATATCAGGGATGCATCATACAGCTTGTACTTTGTTTAACTATTACTGTTCATAGGTTTTGTTCAGAGGCCCCGGGCAGGATTGGGCATCATAATAGTGTGCGCTTTACGTATGCTAAACAAGATAGTCTCTTTCCTAAAGATCGTAAATCTATAGTGCTGCTGGAACCAGATACATGCAAATGACAGCATCAAATAGAACATTGTACATTTTCAGTTATTATATGCTTTCATACTGTCATTCATATTGCACTAGTGTCAGAGTAAAAAGGAGAGAGGTTACATCTTCCGAAGGTGTTTTGGAAAATAACATGATGCACGTACAAAGTACCTCAATGCTGACATTATTTTAGTTTGACATGCTGTAATAAATTACAGTATTCCAAATGAAAAAAAGTCTTGTAGCAGACTTAATTGCTTCACAATAAGGTGGGTGCGCAAGCATGTGTTCCCGGATCCTGTGAAAACAAGAAATTTCATTCTTCTAAACTGTAACCAGGACATCTAGTAAACATCACCATCCTTTGTCCTTAATGCACAAGAGCAAACTGAACTTATTACCTTTTCTATTAGCAAACACCTTATGGGGTAGATGGTTATTAATTACTAGAAGTCTCAACATAATTTTGTATTTAAGCTGGGGGGGTAGGGGAGGAAGAGGCTGGTGCATAAATTATAAGATACTTGACTGCAAAGTCCTACTAACAAGCAGTTTTAAAATAGTTCCTTTCTGCCCTCAATAAATACCGTAATTTCTCAGCCACACTAATTCAAATACAATAGGAAGTGACATACTGGTGTTAGGTTATCAGAAGACCTGATACTGCAAGCATATATCCAGGGTAGGCCCTTTGAGACTACTACTGTTAAGCACAACTTTGGATAGTATTTGTGTAACACATGGTATTGCAATATGAGTCTCTGTCCTTCCGTATCTGAAGGCCTTATACAGCTCCCCCTCACCATAATATTGGAGTGCCTTCCATGTACATTCAGTTATAGCAGTCTAGTCCCTAATGGAGTCTCTGGATCTTCCTTACTGAAGACAAAACTCTGCTCAGGGTAGGGTTGTGGCTAATCAGCATAAAAGGTTAAAAGACTACTACTGCAGCAAGCTAATGGAGTGGCTCCTTTGGCTCAGATGGTACACTGTTGCCCAGAAGGCCCCACTGATAACTCTAGCAGGAGATAGGCAGAACTGTTATTGGCAGGATTACTCACATTGAAAAGTGATTGCACTTCTACAAGCAGTCAACTTCCTCAACTGAATCCTTACTGAAATATTTTGCAATATTGGCTGTGGAACTAAGTGACTCTCTGGGAAGCTATACCAGATACCGCACTGCAACAGAGGAGATTAATATAGGAACTGAAGTTGGAAAGATGGGTACAGGGTAGGGCTTGTCAAGCAATTAAAAAAATTAATTGTGATTGAGCGATTAAAAAAATTAATAGAATACTGTATTTCAATATTTTTTGATGTTTTCTACATTTTCAAATATATTGATTTTGATTACAACACAATACGAAGTGTACAGTGCTCACTTTATATTTATTTTTTATTACAAGTATTTGTACTGTAAAAAAAAAGTAAAAAAAATAGTATTTTTCAATTCATCTAATACAAGAACTGTAGTGCAGTCTCTTTATCATGAAAGTTGAACTTACAAATGTAGAATTATGTACCAAAAAACCTGCATTCAAAAATAAAACAATGTAAAATTTTAGAGCCTGCAAGTCCACTCAGTCCTACTTCTTTTTCAGTCAATTGCTCAGACAAACAAGTTTGTTTACATTTGCAGGAGATAATGCTGCCCGCTTCTTGTTTACAGTGTCATCTGAACAGGCATTCTCATGGCACTGTTGTAGCTGGCATCACAAGATATTTATGTGCCAGATACACTGAAGAGTCATATGTCCCTTCATGCTTCAACCACCATTCCAGGAGACATGGGTCCATGCTGATGACAGGGTCTGCTCGATAACAATCCAAAGCAGTGTGGACCGATCCATGTTCATTTTCACTATCTGAATCAGATGCCACCAGCAGAAGGTTGTTTTTCTTTTTTGGTGGTTCAGGTTCTGTAGTTTCTGCATCAGAGGTTTGCTCTTTTAAGACTTCTGTTTAGCATATCTGGCATGTAAATATCTTGCAATGCCTGCTACAAAAGTGCCAAGCAAATGCCTTTTCTCACTTTCTAGTGGCATTGTAAGTAAAAAGAGGGCAGCATTATTTCCTGTAAATGTAAGCAAATTTGTTTTCTCTTAGTGATTGGCTGAAAAAGAAGTAGGACTGAATGGACTTGTAGGCTCTGGAATTTAACATTTGTTTTGTTTTTGAGTACAGTTATGTAACAAAGTCTACATTTATAAACTGCATTTTCATGACAGATTGCACTACAGTACTTGTTTGAGGTGAATTGAAAAATACTATTTCTTTCGTTTATCATTTTTACAGTGCAAATATTTATAATAAAAAATATACACTTTGATTTCAGTTACAACATAGAATACAATATATATGAAAATGTAGGAAACCATCCACAATATTTTATAAATTTCAGTCATTATTCTATTGTTTACCAGTGCAATTAAAATGGCTATTAATCACGATTAATTTTTTAGATAATTGCGTGAGTTAACAGCGATTAATCAGTAGCCCTAGTACAAAGATAAGAAGTAGTGCTAGGTTCACTTTGGGAAAAGTAGTGTTGCTCCGTTTTTGTGTCTTTATTTATAGTCCGTTTACTTTTCCCCTGAGAAAATCTGCCCACCTGCACCATTTGGAAAGTCAGGGCGTCACCATCACTGTGTGGAGTGCAAAGTTTGCCTCAGTCCTATATTCAGTGCTTTCCATTTACTCCTCTGTTGGCCAAATTCAGTTGTCAGTAAAATCTATGTAAATCTGAATTAACTCTAGAAGTCTAATATAATTGAGAGCAGAATTTGTCTTTATCATAATAACCCTTCTGCATTCTTAGTTCACCTTAGTTTCACATCTGAAATGTTAGGAGAGTGGCCTCCTTGAAACTAGCCAGGAACATTGAAAATGCATCACCAGTAGGTACTCATTTTCCCCCTTATTCCTGCTGACAGAGGAGTTTCTGTCCACTTAAGCATGTCTTGATTTTTTTAAATTATTGCATACAGAGATGTGCACTAACTGTAGCTAGACCATTGAAGCAGTGAAAAGTCTTTCAATCCTGGTCTCTGGGCTTCTTTCCCCCTACACATGACAGAATCCTCAGCGTCTTCCTCATTTTGTGCAGCCACGTGTTTATGCAACATGCCTGGCTAATATCAGAGGTTTTCATTTCCCTTCTGTAGTTTTCTTGGGAGGAGGGCATGGACTGAACTTCCCTGCTTGAAGTCTCACCAGCACAAATAGTACAGGAATGTCAAGTAAGCCACTACAGTACATGGAATTCTTGAAAATGTTATTTGGACATGTTTAATTTAAGACCATTTAAATAGGAGCTCTTTGGAAATAAGGGAAATGTACTGGAATGTGCTAATGAAGTGCATCTGTATAGAACACATGGAACTGAACAACATCTTGTTTTCATTACTGCTTTTAATTACAGTAGTACAGTAGTGGTATGTTGGCCCTTTTACTTGCAATTATGTGTGATTTTGAAACTGTCTTTCAGTTACAAACTAGTGCCCAGAATAGATAGTACTGGAGTTGATAAGTTTTGCCTGATTGTGGGATCATAGCTTACATCTGCCTTCTGGGGTCTCAGTGGACCTGGTAAGCCATAGGGGTGCTTTAGAAGTTAGTAAAGTCAAGTAAAAATTGTGGGCATGTGATGAAGTTCTTAGAGATGAATGTTGTATGCATGTTCCTATTTCTAAATTCCTATCAGTCTTAATATAGATGAAAACATGAACTTCTGCACAAGACAGGCAACAGCCCAGCTGCTTTCAGCTTAATGCATCATTTTTCTGAAGTTGCATGGTCTTGAAATTGTCACTGAGATTTCTCAAGTAGGGACTGTTGTGTTGTTGTTGCTAAAGATACAAATCTTGAAATAATTATAAAGTACGAGCTATTGTAAATTCAAAGTTTGGCTTGTGGTTTTGTGTCCAAGACAGTATTTATTACAGGATATTAACTGCAGTTAGGATTGAAAGGGTTAGATTTTTATCAGTAATGTCAGTAAACCTTGATTTCACCACACACACACACTAACAAATGAAGAAAAATTTCCATTAACAATAACTGAAATTTACAGATAGGCAAAGTAACAAAAATGCTGCTTGAGAACTTACGAGGGTTTGATTTAAGGATATTTATTTTTTATATTTTGACATGTATACGATGACTGTTTCAACAGTTACAAAGCATTCACTTTTAGAATCTGTCTCTACGGTCATTAAATAATTACTGTCTGAGCTGGCCCCCTGATTTCCCACAACTGTGAACATTTATATTGATAAAAATAAAAAAGCTTTAAAACATTAATATCTGTCAAAATTATTAAAAACAAACACAAATTCTGCTAAGCCTAGCTTTACAGTAAGGTTTAAAACTGTTCTCTTTATCTGTTAAACTAAACTGAAGAGAAACCCTACTATTTTCAGAGTCTGTGTTTAATAGATGTGTTTCAAGGCCAGAGAGCAAATCAGTCTTTTGTTTCAACCACCTTTAAGTACAAATTTTACAAATGGATTTTATTAAATCATTATGAAGAAAATGTAATCATAATATGTGTATACTAGACATGACCATGTTTCTTAGTTTCACATTTTTTTGTACCTTCTCCAGTCAACCCTTTCGCTTTCAAAGAACAAAATTAAAGACAATCCAAGAATAAACTATAAAAATGGTAAATTTGATAAATAATTTTTCCTAAAAAAAAAAAAATTATACAACAGCAATATTGTTTTTCTCTATTGTCTCTTTAGTGTTGGACCCCAGACCTATGTCCTAAAGTGATTTATTGAAGTGTGTTTCTTACCTTAAGTGGCTGTGAATGTGGCATCATGCAATTGCATATTGTGTGTGTCAAGAAAATATGATCTGGAAATCAGTTGACAAACTTAAGCGGTTTTTTTTTTTAACTACCAGTCCTGCCAACTCAGATCTCAAAGCTAGAAAGGGATCCTTCTGAGGTATGCACCACCAACAAATAAAAATTACATTTAAAAATGTCATTTGTATTTGCATCAAATTATCCATGAGTATACAGTTACAGGATTGGAACTTCAGCAAGAAAATTTGTTGGTCATGCAAAAGGCAGAAAAGAATCCCAGTCCCCATCCTCATAGGTGTAGTGGTTGTGAGATGCCAGGAGGAATGAAGGGCTGTGAAAAACTTAATCTAGTCAGTAAAGGTGGCAGATTATATAAATAAGGTGAGATAATGTATAGAATTCAAGCAGGTAGATTTCAGAAATTAGACAAACTATCTCAAAATAACTTAGTGTAGACTTTCACTGGAGTAAATGTTAACTACTTAAATTGTGATCATACAGGTAAGCAGACTGTAAAAGGGTTCACTCACCACTGGCGATGGGTCTGGGGATCAGCTCTCATCTGGCCTCATCTGCTCTTTCTTCATGATTCAGCCCTTTGGCTGGCTCATTGGATAGTTTCTCCCTTCCAGGGTACTGACGTCTTGCGGTCCAATTGTCCAGATGTCGCTGTCACCAGTCCTACGCCACTTCCCGGTGGCTAGTAGGGGAACATAGGCTTGCCTACTACTCCTGTTTCCAGCCCAAGGATCCTATAATCATCAGTCAAAGTCTGCACTGCCTTACCCTGGCTGCTGTTTCCCCGGGCTTCTTCCTAGTCTATCCCCTGCTAGCTTTCTTCTCCACTCCTCTTTTGGGTAAACCCCTTCCCTCATGATTAGGATCCCAAGGCTTCTGTTCCCTCCTGGGTTTCCTTCTCCTCTCCTCACTAGGCCCAGAGAGTGACTGCAGTCCCATCTGCTATTAACAAACTTCCTCTTTTTATAAACCTATCCCAGCTGGGCCTCATCTGTAATTAGTGTTTGTAAACTCCACGGCCTCCCTGCAGGTGCAGTTGTGAAGGTTAATTAGCCCTTTCTGAGCCACCATGGCCCCTCCAGGGCTGATGAAGGGTGAACACCCCATCACATTGAACTTAGTTAGAGGTGCCTTAACAAATCATTGTGGTGAATTCTTTTTTATTGCATCTGACTTGTATTCTATTTCAAGCTATATTCACACTGTTGTGAATAGCACCATGCTTTTCTGGAAGCGAATGCGTAGAATGAAAGTTGAATAGTGAATACAGCAGGGATTCTGGATGCTACCACGGTCTGCTTCCTGCTTTGCCCATTATTTGCTTTGTGACCAATGTCGTAGCTCCTAGGTGCTGCGGTAATGCAGATGTTTACTAATGAAGCTGACGGTGTGCCTTAAGAAGCAGTGCAGTTGTGGTAATTCATTATTTTTCCAGATAGCTGCCTACTTAGGGTTCAGGTTAATTCTAAAATTTATATAAAACTTGAAGAGTAGGCAGCTATCTGGAAGGATAGTAAACTATCCCAGCTGTGTAAATGGTGAGCTAAAAGTAGACATCCCATGCCCTAGCTCTAATGCTAGTTTATATTATTATTCTAATAAAGAAAATAACTAAATTCTGAAATGTTGTCTTCATAAAATATTTTGGCTTTAAACTGCATAAAGGAAAGACAAATGCACATGAACGAATTATTTATTTTTATATTAATATTTATTTATTTATTTACTTTGTATTGATGTAACAGTCCGTAAAGTGAAGTCACAAATGTAGATCCATATGGTGTTTCAAGAGCTCTTTGACATATGTACCCGTGTTGTCACTGTCTCCAGTTAATTAGTGCACCTCTCAAAACCTAAATATAACTTTTAAATGCTGTATAAAGGAAAAAAAGACCAGAAAGTGTATCTAAGGGACCTGTGGGTGTGCACTTCTAAGGCAGCTCTTAAATAAAACTTACCACTAAGGCTGTGTTATGTAGTATTGTGTAGGATATATATAAAAGAGATTCCTCTTGATCAGGTTGAATTCTGGAAGATGTGTATTGTATCACTACTGTGAAGTTTCTCCTTGTTCTGTGTAGCAGTCTTGGACTTGTGGAATTAAATATTGTATAAAGTCTTTCTAATTGTTTAAACTTTCATTGAAAGATTTAAGGTGATGAACTTAAGTTTCTTTCATTTTTTTAAAATGGCAACTATGAGCTGTCCCTTTTCTACCCCCATGAAGAGGATGTGTGTAACACTGTAGAGAATATTGTTACATGTAGAAACTGTTGTGCAGTATGGAGTCCACAGTTTTACAGGGTTCTTGGCGCAGGTACTGTAGTGTGAGGTTTAAAGATCTAGCTTATTAATACCATAATTGATTATTTTTCTCTTTGAGAGCCTCGTTTTTTAATTAAAACTTGTGATACAGACATAACTTGTAGCATTAACACCTTTCAGTGAAAATATGCAAGGATCCTAGGACTGGCTTCTTGATTGCTGACCCTTTCATTGATTTTACTACACTGTAGGAGACTAGGAACTCCTTTGAGAAGTAGAACTTAAATGTGCTATCCAGTAAAATGTTCTTCGATCATGTGAACTCCATTATTGATTTATTACAGAAAAAAATGTTAAATTATTCAAGGCCTTGTGTTCAGTATTTCAAAAAAGTACAGAATTATGCTCTGAGTCTAAGCTTTCATTTAAAAAACACCACCAAAAAACTCTTATGGTTGTGAAGGTTACTCCGTTTGCATTAAGGTTAACTGTTGCAGTTGTCTCCTAGGGTAGCTCTACACTGCAATTAAATATCCGTGGCTGGCTCCTGCCAGGTGACTTGGGCTCTTGGGCCTCTGACTGCGAGGTTGTTTAACTGCAGTGTAGATATTTGGGCTCAGGCTGGAGCCCAGGCTCTAGAAGCCTGCCAGGGAGGAGGGTCTCAAAGCTCAGGCTCCAGCCCAAGCCTGAACATCTACATCACAGTTAAACAACCCTGCAGTGGAGCCCCGCAAGCCCAAGTCAGCTGGCAAAGGTGTCTTATTGCAGTGTAGACATACAGCCAGACTCCAAAGAACCTGAAACAATAGCTCTTCAAAAGTGTGAACTTCTTCATTTATCTACAGAAAATTAACTCAGTGCCTAATAATGACTGTTTAAATGCCAACCTAAATGTTTTCACTTCTCTACATTAGTGGAAACATCAATCTAATGTGCTTATCTGTAATAGACCCAACAGTTCCCTAAGTGCCAAAAGTCCCAACTGTCCCCGTCCAGCTGCCAAAACCTCTAACTCTCCTCATTACTTTTGTGGTGCAATGTAGTTATAAAAATAAATAAATACAAATATAGAGGGTATGTAAATCAGTTCTACATCAGCAAAGATAAAATACATACTGTGCTGCATGTTCAATTAATTAAAAACCGGAGTTTAAACTAAATTGCTACAAAATTTCCAGCCTGTCAAATCATAGTGCTACAGAATCCCTGGACTCTGCTGTAGAACTTAGGGTGTTCTTGCTGTGGAGTCCACTGGGCCTTGTTAGAACTCTGTCAACACATACTGTAGGAAGCAGGTACCTGGGGTGGCCAATAGAAAGGGGCAGCACTCCGTCCGTTATTGGGGCTGCACATCAAGGTCTTCAGCGGCAATTCGGTAGCAAGCCCTTCACTCCCTCTCTTCCTCTTCGGCGACAGCTCAATTGGGTTTTTCTTTGTTTTTTTTTGTTTGCCACTTGGGGTGGCAAAAAAGCTGGAGCTGGCCCTGCTTTCAATGTAAAGCTTTATTAAAATTTTGTAAAGGGAAAACTGACATCAGAACTATCAATACTGTTCTTCGTAGATTGTTGCATAAATAACTGCTCTTCAATTTCTTTGATAGCTTACTTTTATTGCTTTTTATTTCTCCGACTGCAGGAAGCAGGCTGTGGAAGCAAAACAGAGAAGCATGCATTGAAATTATATTTTATGCAGTTGTGTTTTTGTTGCAGGTATTGGATTGGATTGAGAACCACGGAGAAGCTTTCCTTAGCAAACACACCGGGGTAGGAAAGTCCCTGCATCGGGCCAGAGCTTTGCAGAAACGCCATGAAGACTTTGAAGAAGTAGCACAGGTAAATGTTTCAAACGTGTTAAACCTACATCCTGTTAAACAATTGAACCTATATCACTGTTCAGTGGTGCCTTAAATTGCCTACTTGACATTGAAGGGCTGGGCACCTTGAGTGCTCTGGGAAGAAAAAAATGAATCCAGACACCATGCAAATTAAATTCTGAGTGTTTCCTTTTAACTTAACTGCTAGAGTAGATTTTTATTTGAGAAAAAAATATTGAAAGCAAAAAGCAATGCATCAACTGCAAAAAGTGAAAATGATGCTTGCAAGAACAACAAACAAGAAATCTCTGAAATCTTTAATATCAGATTGGGTGCAGGTAGGCACACTTCATTGTTTGTAAAAATCAAACACCCATCTGATAAACTCAGTGTCAGTCAGCCATTCAACATAACCAATTAAAACAAATGATAGTAAACATTGGTTTTTAAGCATTCACATCAATCTCATAAATATAACAATACCTTTGTTTGGCTGCAGAAACGTCAATATGAAAATTAGAACATTTTAATACACAAAGTTGGGACTTAAGGACTCGTGCTTATGTTGCTTGAGTTAAGATTGACAACCATTCTCCCTGTTAAAACAAATGAGTTTAACGTGTATGCTAGGTGATGAAATGGGATGTAGCAATAGATACATTTCTTCTGAGCTGAATGTTTACAATTCAAGTTGTGGTACAGGTTGTGCAGGTACTGGAATTTCCATCCCGTGAAAAACTTCATATTTCTGAGATCAAATAAAATAAAAACATTAATTCCTAATCAGCACAAAAAGTCAGGTATGTGCAGTCTTCCATGGGAGGGACATCTTAAAAATTCTTGCATTTCAGATGAACCAAAATGGGATTGTTTGAATAATTCCAGTCCCTGCACCCCAGGCTCCAACTTTCCCTGGCTGCTGAGTTTCAAGTCAGACATGTGTGGAAGCCTGGGAAGCCGGGTAGCCAACGTGCCTGGTTTCCATGAAATCAGCATTGTTGGGTGGAAAACAGTTTGTTCAGAATATTTTCAATCAGCTCTAGCATCAAGTAAGATCATCAGTAACATTTATGAATTCAGTTTTTATTCACCCAGAGCTTTTTAAGAAGCATATTGTCTGAGAGAAATGACTGAGCCTATTGAATGCTTTTGTATGCCTGGATTTAGCTTGGACGATAAGAAAGGTGTAACTAGGAATTATTGTGCACCTTGGAAATACTGCATAGTCACAAAAAGGCTTGGAAGACATTAAAGAAATGAGTATATCTGGGTATTATCTTAAAAGAAATTGAGTTGCAGTTAGTGAAATCACAGCCTGTAATGTTTGAAAAGAAAAGACTTGGAGAAATAGTTACCAGACAAGAAAGGTATTGTGATACTAATAATAAAAAATGGAAAAAATAACAACCTGTGTGTAGCTGACACTTAGCTTCAACACACACACTACTGGTGACGCTTGCACTGTCAGGATTATCTACTAGCCAGTTTTACTGATGAATTATACTGGAAAACGTGTATGCTAAGGCAAACCATATATAGTAGGTGTGTCTAAGCTGGTTTGTTTACTAGGGGAATGTTAAAGTTTAAATTGGGAGGTTGTGGAGTTTTCCCATTGGGTCCTTTTTTGCAAATGACTGCTGGAAGTGGCACTCAGACAAACAGAATACTATGAAGTATTAACAGGATCAGAAGTACAGATTTAATAGACAGTATAGTAGATTGATCAAAGTGTGAGTGAGGGGTCAAATATTGTATGTTTACAAGATGTGGGTTTTGTTTGTATTAGTTTTCCTGTTTAATGCATAAGGTAGCCATTTATGGACCTGTAATGTTGAGAGCATGTCTTAGAGCAGGGGTGGGAAAACGATGGATCCGGCCCATCAGGGCTTTGTATTGCCATCCCCATGGCATCATGGGCCCCTTGCCGCTCCCAGAAGTGACCGGCACCATGGCCCTGAGGCCCCGCTGCGTGCCACTGTCACCCCAGAGCTGCTCAAGGTAAGTGGTGTCAGGCCGGAGCCTGCACCCCAAACCTCTCCTGCACCCCGCACCTCAACCCCCTACCCTGAGCCCCCACTGCACCCCTCCTGCACCTCAACCCTCTGCTCTGAACCCCCTAGAATGCCCCACACCCCCTTCTCCACCCCAACCCCTTGCCCTCAGCTCCTTCCTGCACCCTGCACTCCCTCCCGCACCCTAACCCCCTGCCCCAGCCCTACATTCATGGCCCTGTATGCAATTTCCCAACCCAGATGTGGCCCTTGGACTAAAAAGTTTGCCCACCCCTATCTTAGAGCATCTCCACCATCCGGGAACTGAAACACCGTGAGAAAAGCAGAGCTCTCATTATAATATCCTAACAAAGGGCTCAGAGACACTGAAACAACCTTAGGGCTATACACCGGCGGTGGATTCCATACACGCTCTTAATTTTTCATTTATAGCAAATGTATTTTTAGTTTCATGTTCAGAGTCATTACTTTCTGAGTGAGAGAGGCCAGGCCCTCTTTGTTTAAAACGCTGGAGAGGAAGTTCATTAGGTATTTTACACTGTGATACTTGAGCAGAAAGTTTAAAAGAACTAAATGTGACTAAGAGAACAGGGTGAAAATATTTGAAGGGTGTAAACGTCTGGGAGAGAGGAATTGATCTAGGCTAGTGATTCTCAAACTTTTTTTTCGTGGACCACTTGAAAATTGCTGAGGGTCTCGGCAAACCACTTAATGATCTTTCCAAATGATGTTTGTACCGTTAGCGAACTACTGTAAAGCGCTTTGGATAAAAGCACTATATTAAAAAAAAAAAAAGTAGTAATTAAGTTTTTTGTTCTACAAATAAAAGCATACAACTCATATTTTAATATCAGTAGTCTTACCTTTCTAATGTGATGGACGTGCCCTCTCTCCCCTGCCGTGGCAGCCCCTGAGCTGGGGCTGGGGCTGGGAAGAAGGGGTGTCTCTCCCCTGCCTCAGTAGCCACAGCCCTGGAGCTGGGGAAAGTCACCTCTTTCTCTGGCCGCTACAGCCCTGCACTTTCCAAATTCCTCCCACCCCCTCTTCTCACCCCACTGCCCCCTCCCACCTACCCCCTATTCCCCCCAAGGCCACCACCTCACCTTGCATGTGCATCTTCTCCAGGGTCCAGGCACCTAATTAGTGGAGCCACTCCTGCACGGCTCCACTAATTAGGTGGCTGTCCCTTCATTCTCTCATGTGGGCTGCCCAGGCGTGCACCTTTGAGGAAACTATCCGCGGACCACCTTGAATGGAGCTCGCAAGACCACTGGTGGTCCATGGACCTGATCTAGGCAACAGGAGTTGTTGTTTTAGGTGTAATGTAATGAAACTGAACAAAGGAAAAACTTAAGCCGAATAATAAGGAAAAACTTCCTGATGCTGAGCTGTACTAGATTGAAAAATAATCTCCTCAGGGAAGGGTTGGAATCGCTATTGCTTGAGACTTGAAAAACTAGACTGGACAAAGTACTTAAATATACTGTAGCGAACAATCCGTCACTGGCAAAAGGATAGACAAGATGACCTAATAAGTCTTTTTTTCCATCTCTGACTTCTGGTTCTGTGATGACTGCCAAGACAGGCACACCCTTTGAGATTTTTCCCTTCTCTAAACCAAATATAAGCAGGCCACAAACATGCATCCCTGCTTTGTGTATTCCAGATAAGACAGTTGATTTTTATACTTCAGGGCTTAACATAACAATGAATGTGATGTCTCAAATACTCATGCTGTTCACTTGTGTTCAGACATATGGCAATTTTTTGCTAGGAGATGCATTATATTCTGTAAGAGTGACTGCAGATGAAAGTTAAATTTGAAGTGTACTTATTCCCTACATACACTTTGAGTTATTCACGTTTTTCCTTTGATCAGAGAACCTGGCCACTCTTGGGGTTATCAGAGTCAACTCTGCAAAAAAAGATGAGTAGGCATCATCTCCTTGAAATCTCACCTGGCTACATTACTCAATCACCTGGAGCCACTAGTAAATGCTGAACTATTTGCTTTCAGCTAAGGAGCTGACAAGTTCAGACAGGCGATCTGTCCTTTTTCCCTCTTATGCTGTTTCTCTAGGGTAGTTCAGATTCCAGCTCCCCAGGACTGCTTAAAAGAATTATAGAATAAGCTAGCCCACAACATGCAAAAAGTGTTCGTAATTCCCTGTAACATCAGCAGACATCGGTCTTATCACAGGTTAAGCGTTTTGATGAAAGATTGACACTTTCATCTGCTCACTGTACAGGATAACATTGGTCTTCTACAACAAAGGCAATAGGTAGAAGAAATTGGCCTGCAATGTGTTTATGTATCCCATCAATGCAAATGCAAAGGGGATTTGTCACATTAGCTATCAGTTAAGATGCTTTCTTTAACAGTTATGAATAAGGCTAATATTTTGTCATAGATATTTTTAGTAAAAGTAACGGATAGGCAATGAAGAAAAATTCGTGGAAGCCTGTGACCTGTCCCTCATTTTACTAAAAATATCCATGACAAAATGGGGAGTTGTGGTGTCCCCACACCACCCCTGGTGGCTGGGCAACTGTGGGGGCCCCGGCTCATAGCTCTAGGGGGCCCCCATTGCCTGTGGGGGCTCAGCACTGCAGGGGCTCCCACTGCCCAAGATGGCCGGAAGCTGTGAGATCCCCCTTCCCCCTGAGGTGGCCCAGAGCTGCAGGGTCCCTCGGCTGCCCAAAGCAGCCCAGAGCTGCAGGGTCACCCCGCCACCTGCAGGGGCCCCCCAGCCTCCAGTTGCTGTGGGTGGTGGGGTGACCCTGCAACTCCTAGCCACCATGGGCTGAAATCATGGAGGTCTCTGGAAGTCATAGAATAAGCTAGCACACAACATGCAACCGTGATAAAATCGTAGCCTTAGGTATGAATATATCTACAAAATATGGAGATTGTAACACACATGGAAAAATGTTTCAGTATTTTACACACAAGCCACAAGTGAGTAGTAACAGTTACTATCAAATTGACCAATTTTACCTTCAAAGAACCAGTGCTAGAGGCTACCCTTTCTTCCCTGCTAGCTAAAATTTCTCGTGATCTGTGTTGCGCACACAAGAACATTTACCCCACACATATAGGATTTTGATTTCAGTTACCTTTAACAGCCCACTTGTAGGGCAAAAGATTTTCAGCTTAAAAAACTTTGGATGTTGACAACTGTTTTGTGTTTGTTCACTTATGTATTTGTGGATTGGATTCTGACTCAGCTATTCCTCTTTTTGCGGCTGTGGCTGAGAGATGTCCAATTGTGCATAATGATCTCTGCCCAAGATACATGTATAGTGTACAGGGCAAAAGTCTGTTAGCCTTGTGTTTCTGCTACAAAGCCGAGTTAACTTTTTATCCATATGGAGGTTGCATCTTAAATAAGCTATGGATCGGCTTCCTTGGTTTAGGGACCAAGTCTGAAGAAATCCCTTCCTGACCATGCCCTCCTGAGCCTGTTTGTAGAATAAGTCAAGGCTGAAATAAGGCCTTTATATTTCAACCAGCTCATATGAGACCGTTGTAGCATCCTCCTTTTACCAGTTACCTGGTAGCCCTTGTCCAATTCCTTATATTAGTGGTGGCTGTGACTCTGTGCTATTTTATTTAAATCACATTTAATTTTCGTATGAAGTCTAGATACAGTATATTTTGCGCTATATAAATACGTAACCGCTGTTTATTTTCTTGAGGGATGGCTCATGAAGGTGACAGCTACTGCAGTCTCTCTGAAAAGTAGGGCTGCCAAGCGATTAAAAAAATTAATTGCAATTAATCGCATTGTTAAACAGTAATAGAATACCATTTATTTAAATAGTTTGGATGTTTTCTACATTTTCAAATATATCCATTTCAGTTACAACGCAGAATACAAAGTGTACAGTGCTCACTTTATGTTTATTTTTGATTACAAGTATTTGCACTGTAAAAAACAAAAGAAATAGTATTTTTCAATTCACCCAATACAAGTACTGTAGTGAAATCTCTTTACAATGAAAGTTGAACTTACAAATGTAGGATTATGTACCAAAAAACTGCATTCAAAAATAAAACAATGTAAAATTTTAGAGCCTACAGGTCCACGCAGTCCTATTTCTTGTTTAGCCAATCGCTCAGACTAACAAGTTTGTTTACATTTGCAGAAGATAATGCTGCACGCTTCTTGGTTACAGTGTCACCTGAAAGTGAGAACAGGCATTAACCTGGGACTGTGTTGCAAGAGATTTACATGCCAGATGCGCTAAAGAGTCATATGTCCCTTCATGCTTCAACCACCATTCCAGAAGACATGCGTCCACGCTAATGAGGGGTTTTGCACTATAACAATCCAAAGCAATGCAGACCGATGCATGTTCATTTTCATTATCTGAGTCAGATGCCACCAGCAAAAGGTTGATTTTCTTTTTTGGTGGTTCAGGTTCTGTAGTTTCCACATTGGAGCGTTGCTCTTTCAAGACGTCTGAAAGTATGCTCCACACCTCATCCCTTTCAGATTTTGGAAGGCACTTCAGATTCTTAAACCTCACATCGAGTGCTGTAGCTATCTTTAAAAATCTCACATTGGTACCTTTGCGTTTTGTCAAATCTGCGTGAAAGTGTTCTTACAATGAACAACATGCTGGGTCATCATCTGAGACTGCTGTAACATGAAATATATGGAAGAATGCAGGTAAAACAGAGCAGGGAACATAGAATACTCCCCAAGGAGTTCAGTAACAAATTTAATGAATGTATTCTTTCTTTAATGAGCGTCATCAATAAGGCTGCAAGTCTATCATGGAAGTCATGGATTCCGTGACTTTCCATGACTTCTGCAGCGACTGGTGCTGACTCAGGTGCTGCCTCAGCCGGGAAGCCCCTGGGCCAGGAGCAGCAGTTTAGAGTGTGGGAAGGGCTAGAGGCAGAGGGTTGGGGAATATGTATGTGTGGGGGGGGGGCGCTTACCTCAGGGTGGGGGGCTTCCCAGCTCCCACTGGCATGGCCCTGCAGCTCCTAGGTGGAGGAGGGGCCAGGGAACTCTGCGTGCTGCCTGCGCCTGCAGCTCCCTTTGGTTGCGGTTCCCATCCAATGGGAGCTGTGCAACAGGGGCTTGTGGTGGGAGCAGCGGGTGGAGCCCCAAGCTTCTCTGCCACCTAGAAGCTGCAGGGACACATGGAGGGAGTCCCTGCTAGTACTCCGGCACCCGCGGCGCCCCTGGACCGTGCTGCCACCCCGCCCCCCTCCGAGCACCCACGGCCCCCGCCCAAGTTTTAGTTAGGGGTATACAGTATAAGTCATGGACAGGTAAAGGGCCATGAATTTTTGTTTACTGCCTGTGACCTGTACAAGACTTTTACTAAAACTACACATGACTAAAACAGAGCCTTAGTCATCAGCATGGAAGCATGTCCTCAGGAATGGTGTCCAAAGCATGAGGGGGCATACAAATATTTAATATACGTATGGTACATAAATACCTTCCAATCCCAGCTACAAAAGTGCCATGTAAATGCCTGTTCTCACTTTCTGGTGACATCGTAAATAAGAAGAGGGCAGCAGTAGTTTCTGTAAATATAAACAAACTTGTTTGTCTTAGTGATCGGCTGAGCAAGAAGTAGAACTGAGTGGAGTTGTAGGCTCTGAAGTTTTACATTGTTTTGTTTTTAAGTGCAGTTATGTAACCAAAAAAAATCTACATTTGTAAGTTTCACTTTTACGACAAAAAGATTGCAGTACAGTATTGTATGAGGTGAATTGAAAAATACTATTTTGTTTATCATTTTAACAGTGCAAATATTTGTAATAAAAAATAACACGTGAAATCATGTTGATTTCAGTTACAACACAGAATACAATATATATGAAAATGTAGAAAAACATCAAAAATATTTAATAAATTTCAGTTGGTATTCTATTGTTTAACAGTGCAGTTAAAACTGTGATTAATCATGATGCATTTTTTAATCGCAATGAATTTTTTTGAGTTAATCATGTGAGTTAACTGTGATTAAGTGACAGCCCTACTGAAAAGTCATGTTAATTTAATACAGATAGTTAAAGCTGATCTACACCATGAATGCCTCCCTGTCTAGTTAGGAAATGGGCATAAACCGCTTCTAGTGCCATGCTGCTACTCTTATCCTCCCAGCCTGCTCAAATAGCCGTAACTGACTGCTAGATAGAGAATGACCTTGCATACTTTAGATCAGTTTTATTAAATCCCTAAAGAGATGCCTTCTCTTTGCACTCTTTTCATTTGTCTGTCTGTCTTGGGGAGTTCTCCAGCACAGCCCACAATGTTTAGGATCTTAGCTCCTGCACACTGGCATAACTATATAAGAAAAAAGATTTCCACTGGATGTCATTACTAATTGAAGGAAGGTTTACAAAATGAGTTGAGGATTGACCCTCTTTGCTGCGTGCTGTCTAAGGATACAGCATTAGAGTTATTTTTGAAAATGACATCCAAATTACATTAAATCCATAATTACATTAAATCCTTAATTCATCTAGATCATCTTCCAGTTTGCAGAAAGATAAATCTGAAATGCTCAGGCTACATTAAGATGAGGATGCTCTCAGAATTCTTAAATAGTATTTCATAAGAATAAATTGTCAGATTTATTATAAAATGGGACACGATCTCTTCAGTCACACAGACGGCTGTGGGTGGGGCCCTTGGTTCCCTAGGTAGTTGCCAGTGTAGCCTTTCAGGTTACAACTGTGAGCATTGGTCTTCTTTTCTTGCTCATCTGTGGCCACGTCTACACTACAGCATAAAATCGAAATTATTAAAACTGGTTTTATAAAACTGGTTTTATAAAATTGATTTTACGCATCCACACCAGGGCACATTAATTCGGTGGTGTGCGTCCATGGTCCTAGGCTACCATCGATTTCCGGAGCGGTGCACTCTGGGTAGCTCAGTAAAAGAATGAGACCAATAACTTCGATTTCCGTCCACACTAACCCTAAATCGATATAGTAATATCGATTTTAGGGTTACTCCTCTCGTTGGGGAGGAGTACAGAAATCGATTTTAAGAGCCCTTAAAATCGATTTAAAGTGCCTTGTAGTGTGGACGGGTACAGCGTTAAATCGATTTAACGCTGTTTAAATCTATTTAACGCTGTAGTGTGGACCAGGCCTGTGAGAGCTTTGGCTGTAGCACTGGACACATGTAAATACTGGCCAGGAAGTGTTCTGCTCTAACATCTTTTGGGTTGGTGGGTAGTGCACTCCACTACGGTGCGGGTGCAGGCTTCCTCAGATACAACGTTTTAGAGACTCAGAACCTCCCTTTAGGGTTGGAGAGCAGGAGATGACGCCCATTGTCTGGTGTGTGCACAGTTTAATTCAAAAAGACTAGAGACTAATGTTGCATAAATAATTAATGAATTTATTATACTGAACAAGTCAAAAAATGGAATAGTTGAAAGCAGTATTTAGTCAGACAAAGTTTTTCGTTCCCAAGATGTACAAAAGTTTGTGCTGCTGGCAGATAATATGTCGGAGTATTTTCAAATGGCTTTGAATCATGTTTACAGTTCATTTCAAAATGTTGATGTTGATTTTAAAAATTGAGTTAAAACCTGAGCTTAAAAGAACAAGATCAGATGAAATATTAGGTTTGTTAGGGGAAGTGAGAGGGAGGCTATAAGAATGAGTTTTTACAGAAACATGCAAACATTACCCGAGTTTTTTTATTCTAGTTTATGTGATGTTATTTAAAAAAAAAAAGAAAATTTTACATCACAAGCACTTTCCAACTGAGCCACTCAAAGCAATTTTGCACACACTAATAAATAATACCTTTTACTATTTCTACCTGCCTAGGCGAGGTATGTAAGAGACTCTCTGTTCTACATACACAGCCACAAAGATGAACACATGATTTGTGTAGGAGTTGCCCGGTAACTCAGTGGCAAAGCAAGCGAGAACTCTGATTGCCTAGTTCCTTGTCATGTTTTAGGTCAGGTCTACAATAGAAACTTTGACTGATATGGTAATATCTGTTAGGAGTGTGATTTATTTTCTTTTCCTTTCCATACCAGCTAAAGCCCTAGTGTGGCCACAGTTATACTTGCAAAGCGAGAAGGCTTTTGCCAATAGACTTTTTATGTGGGGACTCAATATAAGCTTTACTGGCAAAAGCACTCTTCTGCTCGTATAAGCTTCGTCTTTATTAGGAAGGTTTGCCGGCAATGCTATGCCAGCAACCCTTTCCTTGTGTAGACTAGGCCTCTGTTGTCTTCCTCTTTAGTGGCTAAAAGTTCCCCATTAGTGTTTGCAATGTGAACGCTGCGGGACTGTGCTGGTGCGTGAAACTTGCATTTAATTGGAAGTGTAACACACTGAACAGAGAGCGCAGGATGAAAAGTAAATGTAAGCGAGACTTCTACATTTCAGTTTTAATAAGTAAGGAAACATACTTGTTTAAAAATGTCTCCTTTCAGTTCACAGAGGCTCTCTTGGAGGGGAGATTGTTTTCATGTCAGATATTTGGGTCTTTTGGTTCTTGAGGTTTTGATTTTTGTTGTTTGTTCAGTTTTGTGCACTGACTCCTCTCCCTTTTGCAGCTGCTGAACTCTCACTCTTCCTTTCCAAAAGCACCATCAGTCAGCACTCCACTCCTGGGAAACGATCCCTTATGTAGCTTCCAAAATTTGCCTGACTTGGCCTTGCCACACAAACACCAGACTGTTTCACAACTTGTGTCCAGTTACCCCCTGAACTCTCCCACTGCCCTTTCATCCTGCCCTCCCTTCCAGTTACCCGCCTCCCTACATGCCATTTCAACACCTCACAACTGCCAAATTTATCAGCTTTTGCAAGGAAACCTGAGGATTTTTTTTCTTATCTGTTGACTCTTCACACCTCATTGCTGTCAGTCTTACGGTATTTTTTCTAAATGCCCCACTTAAAAACATGAATTAAAACCTTCTTTTCTGGTCATTGCTCTTGGATAAGTGCTGGGAAAAGCTTTCTGACCTGAGAGTATTTGTTACTGGTCTGTCAAATGGTGTTTAACAATGTTAATTTACAACATATCAGGCTTTAAAACTGTTCTTCAATCTGGCAGTGGATTTGTTACTAGTCCTGGAAGGAATGGACCAAGTCCTGCATCTTAGACTAGGGTATTTTCAATGCTAGTAGAAATTCTGCTTCACTCATGATGTGTTTTCATTGCATGGGTAAAACGCCACAAAAAACAATGAAGAGAATAAACAATGAATGGTGAATATTCACCATGTTTTATTTGAATGAATTGGATATTGTTCCACTCTTCCTAACAGGAGAAAAACATACATTTCAACTACAAAAGTGAAGAGATGTGAAAGGATGATACTTGTTAAAATGGGACTTCAAAGACCTATAACTCTTTAAGAATTTCCATCCACTGCCCCCAAAAGGAACAGTAGCTAGAGGTCCTTTTGTTTTTTATGAAACTGAACCAAAGTGCTGCAGACATTTATAGATCCTCCCTTTACTCTGGTAATTGTCTATATGCAAAAAATCATAAAAGCATTTTATTGCCTGGTGTATGTAAGGTGACAGTTTGTCTGCAGATGTTCCTTTTTCTGCAGTGTATTAAAGGACAATGTCAGAGGATTAGACTGTTACCTATCTACTGTAAAGAGAATGAGAAGGTTATTGACGTGAGATTCCAGCAACCTAATGCTTTACTGCTCCGTTTTTTCCAGTTTGTTTCCTGCAATGGGCAAGGTATTGTGTCTTTAGATACAGGCCAGCATTACCTTCTGTTCACTTATCCCTGTAAAACCATCATTTTATTTTTCTGCAGAACACATATACCAATGCAGATAAATTGCTAGAAGCTGCCGAGCAGCTGGCTCAGACGGGGGAGTGTGATCCAGAAGAGATTTATCAAGCTGCACATCAGTTGGAAGACAGAATACAGGATTTTGTTAGGCGTGTGGAGCAACGCAAGATCCTGCTGGACATGTCTGTGTCTTTTCACACTCACGTTAAAGAGGTAAGCTGACCACAAACCATGGAAATACCTGGCAAACTTGAAAAGGATGCAAGCCGAGTAATCTTTTCATTGGTATAACATACAGCTCTTGCTAATGAGATACAATGAACCCCAACTGTACAGTGAGCATTTAATTCAAAACTGAGCTCAGACCATCTTATTCTACTGACATCACAGTGTTAGCTGTCTCTGTACATTGCCAATCCCTGACAACTATTTATCCGTGAATGGGATGTGATGATGATTATTTGTATTATGGGAGCTCATACTAGACATAGTAAGAGACAGTCGCTGCCTTGGAGAGAGCTTAAAATCTATTTTTACAAGACAGTGGCTCAGAGGGTGGGGGAAAGCCAAGGCACAGAAGTCCAGTGACTTTCCCCAGAGCTGGGAATAGAACCAGGCCTCCTGTCCCCCATGTAAGAGCCCTCTCCACTAGACATTTGTTTCTCTTTGCTGCACATGAGTAGAAGTCTTTGTGGAATTTTTTTCAGGTTGAAAGTAGATCAAGAGGAGTGAAGGCACCTCAGATTGCTAGGCATTAACTAAACGGAGTGAGGGGTAATCATTTTAAAACCATTTTGCGTTGGGCTCCTGAAGTTACTCCTCAAGTAGATTATCAGTGTTTATATTTTTTCCTCCTCCTCTCTCCCCACCCCCGATTCACCATGCTAATGAAGCTTATTAATTATTCTGTTACATTATATCACCTGGGGCTGATTGGTCCTGGACTTGTGAGATTTTGAGCAAATTTTAATTTAGGAAGAACAGTCATGCCTTGTGGAGAAGGAAAGGACATTATCCAAAATATACTGCATTCTGCAAACTGTCTTATAGGGTAGATTTCAGTATGTGAACATCTGTTTCATATATTTTATTAAACAGGAAAAGCAAATGATCTGTGAAAATGTTCATTATTAGATTGCTTTACAACTCTAGACATAAATGTGTTATTTAGCCAGTGGTTTCTGTATTAAGTCTTGCTCATGCTCTCCTCACTTCTCCCCTTTGCAGACCCACACTTGCTGCGTTAATGCAACATGAAGAGAGTCCTTAAAAATTAACTCTCACCTATTATACTTTACGGTATTTTTTGGTGTCTCAGTATAGATATACTTTCTCTTTCCTCTGTGTTCCTCTGATATCTGGTGCTGCTATGTATCATAAATCCAGCAGAGATTCTTTTTTATGTCATCTTCCCAGTTCCCATTTTCAATACTAGTCCTCCAAGGTTACATTTTTCCACCTCTTCTAGTTCTTTGTCACTGACTTGAATCTTTGTCTCTTCCTGCTGTCGTCAATTGCCATAATTTTTGTGTTCTCTGTACTTATCGTCCGTCTGAATTTTCTGCTCTGGCGATCTACCTTGTCAGTTACTCTCTAGGGCCACCCAGGACAATGCTGTGAGGTCAATATCATCTGTGAACCTAAGGTTATTCGCTGTTCTCCCACTTAACTTGGCTCCTCCCATTTCATCTCTCAGTGCTACAGTCACGACTACTTCTAGTACCAACTGAAACAAATCCGGTGATACTGCACATCCTTTGTTGCACTCATGTGGTCATCCTGAACCATTCCATCAACTTCTTGTCTATTCTCTGCACATTCATCAACTTGCTGTTGATACTTTCTACCAGCTCAATCAATTTCTTGGGAAACCAGACATACTCAAAACTTGCCATAGCCCTTTCTGCCAAGTGCTGTCAAAAGCCCATGTGAAGTCTACACAGGTCTTGTAGCAGGTTCAGGTGTGTTGTCTGTGTTTCTCTGATGTCGGTCTCAGTGCAACCTGTTCCTCTGCCAGGGCAACATCCTCATACTTCTCATTCTCCTCTGCAACATCTTGGGGGACGTGTTTCACAGCACACTCAGTAAGCGGATCGCTCTATAGGTCTTGCACTCACTCTTATTTCCTTTTTTTTTTTTTTTTTTTTTTTTAAATAGATATGTACTTGCTATTGCTTTTCCCCATTCGCTGGGCACTTGCTCTTGCTTGTAAATCTGCAGCAGTGTTGTGACTTTGTTGTCACTTCATGGTGCCTTTTTCAGACTTTCTGTTGAGAGCTTTACTTTTTCTAAGAATTCAAAAAACTTCTACAAAATCTAAAATAAGTGATGATAACATGGGTAAGGCAGGAACTAAGATTGGAGAGAGATGACTGTGAGGGTTTGGACACGTGTCAAGAATGGACCTGGAAAGGATACCATACACAGTGATACATACCGAAGTGCAGGGCTATAGAAATAAAGGAAAACTGAGGATGGGTTAGATCGGGGTCTCAAACTCAAATGACCACGATGGCCACATGAGGATTAGTGCATTGAACCAAGGGCCGCATCACTCACACTCCCCCTCGCTGCCTCTGGCCCCGTCCCCACTCCACCCCTTCCATTAGGCCCCACTCCTGCCCCACCTCTTTCCACCCCTTCCCTGCCCCAATCCAACCCCTTCCTCGAAGTCCCCACCCCAGCGCTGCCCCCAGGGTTTGCAGATAGTTTGCCAGGTTCAGCAGGGGGCTCAGGGCAGGGTGTTGGTGGGTGGGGTACAAGAGGGTGAGGGGTGCAGCAGGGGGCTCAGGGCAGGGAGTTGGGGTGCAGGGTGTGGCAGGGGGCTCAGGGCAGGGAGTTGGGGTGCAGGAGGAGTTCAGGGTGCAAGCTCCAGCCCGGTGCTGCTTACCTAGGGCGGCTCTGGGGTGGCAGTGGTGCGCACCAGGGTCAGGGCTGGCTCCCTGCCTGCCTGCCTGCCCTGGCCCCTGGCCCCGCGCTGCTCCGTTCCAGGAAGCAGCTGGAACCGTGTCCCTGTGGCTCCTCAGGGAGGGGGAGGGGCTCAGGGTTCCATGTGTCTGCTGCTCTTGCTGCTCCTCCAGGTACCTCCCACGAAACTCCCATTGGTCGCGGTTCCCTATTCCCGGCCAATGGGAGCTGCAGGGGGCAGTGCCTGGAAGGAGGCAATGCAGGAGCCCTCTGCCTCCTTCCCCCTCCCCTCTCGGCCTGAAGGGGTGTGCTGCCAGCAGCTTCAGATAGCGATGCGGGGCTTGCAATGCCACAGGGGCAATCCCGCAGGTAGGCAGAGGGGCAGGGGTGCAAGGAGCTTGGCAGGCCACACGCAAGAGCCCCGCGGGCTGCATGTGTGTTTGAGACCCCTGGGTTAGATAGAAACGGTGAAGAATGACATGGAACAAAAAAGTTTAAAGGTTAGTGAAGCTGGTACAAGCAAGAAAGTGGTAAAAAGGCTTCATTCGGCTCCATTGTCACTGCTGAGCTGACAGATGGGAATCAAAGACTAATCCAGGAGAGAAATGGCAGCTTGGGCCAGATGCCATAATATGATGTTACTCTTATGGTGGTTCTTTGTAATTCTGATTCGATTGCTTGTTCACGTCCATGCCACATTGGGTGTGTGTGCACCGCATGCATGTCGGAAACTTTTTCCCTTAGTGGCTTCCATCGGGTCAGCAGGGGAGCCCACTAGAGCGGCGCTTCTATGCTAGTGCACACATACCCCCGCTGACCCGACCCCCCCTTCAGTTCCTTCTTACCATCCCTGGTGGCGTTCGAACAACTCTCTTGTGAGTGATCCCTTAGCACAGTTGAAGCAGTTATCAGTAGTTAACAGGTATCTGTAGTTAATAGTTATCAGTAGTTAGCACTTCTTAATAATAGATAGTTAAGCTTCCTTTGTTTTAGGTGTCTGGAAGTTGTTTCCAGCACCAGCCCTGGGCTGCGGGCGTGGGGCATGCGGCAGGCCCAAGGGTTTAAGGCTTGTGTCACATGCGGCAAGCCTATGCTGATCAGTGATCCCCATAACTTGCGTCTCCGCTGTTTGGGGGAATCGCACCAGACTGAGCACTGCAAGATCTATAAGGCTTTTAAGCCAAGAATCAATAAAGAGACTTTTGCCTCAAGCAATTACTCCTGGAGGCCGCACTGCGGCCTTCGACCATCTGGCTTGGGCGCCGCAGTCCTTGGTGCGGAGTGCCCCGGCATCAGTCCATGATCCAGCGCCGGTGGGGCACTGTAAGCATACCGCACCGAGGCAACAAGACAGGCCCTGGCACCATTCGACCTCTCCAGCCTGGTCAAAGGGGCAGCCTAAAGGCGATAGAGGGTGCTCCTCACATAAGAATGTGGCGTCTTCCAAGAGACTGAGCACTCAGAGGGACAGTGCGGCCCCAGGACATATACTGGCACCAGTGGCTCCGGCGCCACAGGGCCTGCCGATCCCTGGGCTAAGTGAGTTGAATGCAGAAGAAGGACTGGAGGACATCCCATAACAGCTTTCCATGCCAGACACCTTTGAGGTGGCAAAAGACCTCACCAAGCTTTTGGCGGCAAGCCCCCATCCTAGCAAGGAGAAGCCTCTGGCAACATCACCAAGGGTGCTGTCCACAGGCAAACAGTCAATGGTGCGCCACTCGAGGTCACCAACCCAGCACTGCTCCCAGTGCCGGTTCCGGTCAAGCTCAGCCTCCGTAGACTCCCAGTTACCTTTGACTCAGCGGGACTCGAGGGCATTGGAACCGAGCCAGCATACGGCACCAGCTCTGCCGGCACATCGCTCCCTGGCACCGTCACTAAGCCAGCACCAAGGGAACATAAGGCTGCAATCCCCGGTCCCTGGCAGTGATACCAGTCCAGAGAATATTGGTACTGATCCTGCTCCTGGTCAGTGAGGAGCCACACTCCAGCCTCCCAACGGCACTGTGCCATGGCACCACCTTGGCCTTTGAGGTCGGCGTCCTCGGAATCTGAGGTCAATTCAGGCTGCTCCAGCTATGCCTGCAGGGCGCCGGGTAGCAGGGAGCCCCAGACCACGTGGCATCCCCAATGGGGCCCGCCAGGACAATGGCCCTTTTAGACACCGTGGGCCTATCAGCAGCAGCAGGGGACCTCCTCCAGAGCTTCGAGGTCAGGCTATTTGGTTCATTGGTCCCGGTCCCCACGCAGGCACCCTACCCTGCCCAAGGAGGCCACATTGTCCAAGCCACCAGATGCCTCTCTGAAGCAACGGAGAGCAAAAGCGGCACTGAGCCCGGTGCCATCCCGGGGACAATCAACCCAACAGGACCCGGATGTGCCCCTGGTCTATGAGGAGCGGCAAAAAGGGCAGGTGGAGGAAGCTCAGCAGGCCCTCACCTCCTCATCATCCCCAGATGAAGCTGTAGTGGGCACGGTGGTGTTGAGGCCTCCCCCAGCTGACCACAAAGCACATCAGGAGCTGCTCCGCAGGGTTGTCCAGAATTGGACCTGGAAGCGGTGGAGCAGGAGGATCCTGTGGTGGACATCCTAAGCCCTGAAGACCCCTCCAGAATTGCGCTCATGCTCATAAAGACAATTCAGTATAACTACAAAATGGTCTGGCAGCCTCCAGCCTCCAGCGCACCGACAGCAAGGGGAGTGGAGAGGAAGTACTTCGCCCCTTCCAAGGGATACCACTTCCTATTTTGTCATCCAGCCCCCTGTTCTCTGGTCATCTCAGCCGTGAATGAAGGGGAGCGTCATGGCCAGCAAGCCCCGGCCCCCAAGGCCAAGGAGGCTAAACGTTTAGACCTCTTCAGAAGGAAGGTCTACTCCTCTGGGGGACTCCAGTTAAGGATTGCGAACCAGCAGGTGATCCTAAACAGGCACAATTTTAATTCCTGGGCAGCAGTTTCCAAATTTAAATACTCCTTAGGTTGACCCCAGGGCTCTCAACCTAAGTTCATGGCCCTTGTGGAAGAGGGAAAGGCAGTTGCCAAGACCTCTTTACAGGCCTCTCTGGACTCGGCAGACGCAGCAGCCTGAACAATCGCCTCAGGTGTGGTGATGAGGCACTCGGTGTGGCTTCAGGCCTTCCGCCAGAGGTCCAGAACACCATCCAGGACCTCCCCTTCGAAGGGTCTGGCCTCTTTTCTGACCAGACAGATGCCAGGCTGCATAGCCTTAAAGACTCCTGGGCAGTCCTCAAGTCATTAGGAATTCACACCTTGGTGACTCAGAGGAAGCCATTCAAGCCCCAACCATTGCAGCAACAGCAGTACCAGCCTCGCCCTAGGCAGGAGCTTTATCACAGAAGGGGCAGAGACAACAGACACAGGCAGACTAACACGCCTAATTAAGGCCAGAGCCAGGGCAATCCTCATCCTGGCAACAAGCAGGGGTTTTGAAGCTGCGCTCGAGGACAGCATACCAACCCAGCTCCCGGATACTTCCCCTTGTTTCTTGAACTGCTTGTCCTTCTACCAGGTGTGGTCCCGTATAACGTCGGACCGTTGGGTCTTACACATGAGAAAAGTGGGTTACACGCTGCAGTTCTCCTTCCCTCCTGCCCACCCCCTTTCCCCATCCCTCTTCAGGGATCCTTCTCACAAGGAACTCCTTATGCAGGAGGTACAGTTGCTCCTAGAGGTGGGGACGGTGGGGGAAGTCTCTCGGAAACTAAGGCGGGAAGGGGTTTTACTCCCATTATTTTCTCATCTCAAAGGCAAAGGGGCCCATTTTAGACCTTCGCGGTCTCAACAAGCTCTTAGTCAAGGTCTGCTTCCGCATGGTCTCCCTAGGCACTATTATCCCATCCCTGGATCTGGGGGATTGGAACGCTGCCGTCGACATGAAAGATGCATAGTTTCACATGGCTATTCACCCTGCTCGCTGGCGGTTCCTGCGGTTCACAGGGCGGCGTGCACTCACGTAGTCAAATATGCTCAACTAAGCCTCAGGACTTGACAAGTGTGGCTAGCCCGGTCATATCCCCCGGGCAGAGATCCCCTAGACCTTGTTATGACAGTTCCGGTGCAGTTGTTGGACTCCCTGCACTGGTGACTCAGTCAGCTGGTAGTCTTCGAGGGTATCCCCTTTGCCACACCGCAGCCTGCTCTGACGCTGGTGACAGATGCATCAGACCTCAGCTAGGGAACTCACTTAGGGGACCTAAGGACACAGGGCTTGCTGTACAAGGCCGAGATGTCACTTCACATCAGTGTGAAGGAGCTCAGGGCGGTTCGTCTAGCCTGCCAAACCTTTCATGCTACGCTGGAATGTCACAGCGTGACAGCTCTGACAGACAACACCACCACCATGTTTTATATAAACAAGCAGGGTGGAGTCCATTCCTCTCCCCTCTGCCGAGAGGCCCTTCTCCTGTGGGACTTTTGTATAGCCCGCTCCATCTATCTTGTAACGTCATATCTCCCAGGAGAATGAAACAAGCTAGCGGATAGCCTCAGCAGGTCATACCGCATGCACGAGTGGTCGATGAGATTGGACATCTTGTGATCAGTCTTCCAGAAGTGAGGGTTTTCCCAAATGGACCTCTTTGCCACCAAGAGCAACAGCCAATGTCTGCAGTTTTACTCATTCCAGAACCACAGTCCGGGCTCAGTTGCAGATATATTCACGATCCCTTGGAGCAGGAGCATGAAGTACGCCTTTCCTCTGTTCCCGCTCATCCAGAGTTCTCCTCAAAGTTCGCAGGGACAAAGCGATGATAATTTTGATCGCCCCAGCTTGGCCTTGTCAGCACTGGTTTACAACACTGCTAGAGCTGTCAGTGGCTGTCCCGATTGCCCTGTCCCTGCACTGGGATATCATCATGCAGGATCGCAGGCGCCTGCTCCACCCAGATCTGCAGTCTCTGCATCTCATGGCATGGAAACTCTCTGGCTAAATGCTCTGGAGAGCCAGTGCTCTCTTCTGGTACGGCAGATTCTCCTTGGCAGTAGGAAACGGTCCGCTAGGGTGGCCCACCTAGCTAAGTGGAAAAGATTTTCCTGCTGGTTTGAGCCTAAGCAGATACAGCCACTCCAGGCCACTATTCCAGTCTTCTTAGAATACCTCAAGCATCAGAGTCTCTCTCCTTCCTTGATCAGAGTGCATCTAGCTGCCATTTCAGCGTTTCACCCGGGGGAATCCCGATGCTCTGTTTTTTCTAACCCCATGGTGGTGCGGTTCCTCAAAAGGCTGGAGAGAGTGTTCCCCTACTCACGCCCACTGGTCCCTCCTTGGAACCTTAATTTGGTCCTATCCAAGCTCATGGGGCCCCTGTTCAAGCCCCTGGCCTCTTGCTCTCTTCTTCACCTCTCCTGGAAGGCGGCATTCCTGGTGGCCATTACGTCAGCAAGGAGGGTGTCCTAATTGAGGGCCCTAACCTCAGAGCCTCCTTATACAGTTTTTTATAAGGACAAAGTGCAACTCTGGCCACACCCAAAATTCCTCCCTAAAATAGTTTCACAATTTCATATGGGACAGGACTTTTGTTTGCCAGTGTTCTTTCCTAAACCACACATGGACCCGAGTCACTGTAGCCTGCACACTCTGGATGTTCGAAGGGCTCCAGGCTTTCTATTTGGAACGAACTAAACCTTTCCGCAAGTCAACGCAATTGTTTGTCACCATAACTGATAGAATGAAAGGGCTTCCGGTCTCGGCGCAACGTATATTATTGTGGATTGCAGAGTGCATCCACGCTTGCTATGAGCTCGCCAAGGTTCCAGCCCCGGCGGTCACAGCTCACTCGACGAGGGCACAAGCGTCATTAACAGTTTTCCTGGCGCACGTCCCGATCCAGGAGAACTGTAACGCAGCCACCTGGTCATCGGTGCACACATTCAAGCCCACTATGCAGTCAACCAGCAGGCCAGAGATGACGAGGTGGTTGTCAGGGCTGTTCTCCAAGCAGTTGCTCCATGATCCCTATCCTCCTCTTATGGTAAACTTGTGAGTTACCTAATGTGGAATGGATGTGAACAAGCACTCGAAGAAGAAAAAACGGTTACCTACCTTTCATAACTGTTTTTCTTTGAGATGTGGTGTTCACATCCATTATGCTTCCCACCCTCCATCCCCTCTGTTGGAGTCTCTGGCACGAAGGAATTGAAGGGGGGTTGGGTGGGCAGAGGTATATATGCGCCAGCATAGAGGCACCACTCTAGGGGGCTCCCCTGCCAACCCGATGGGAGCAGCTAAGGGAAAAAGTTTCTGACATCCGTGAACATGGTGCGCACTAACCTAATGTGGAATGGACATGAACAACACATCTTGAAGAACAACGGTTACGAAAGATAGGTAACCGTTTTTTTCTGCAGTATCTATTTGTTTGCACCAAAAAGAGAGGCTGAAGTGCTGTAAAGTATCTAGGTGGACTCAGTGGAGGCAACAGTGAACAATGTGGAATGTAGAGGAAGAAAGTGGGGAAGAGGGGATTTACAAAAGACAGACTTGCCTGTGATTCACAACTCCGGAATTCTGACAAATCAACCCAGATGTGTTGGAATGTTGCCTCTGTGCCTCTAGATGCTATTTAACTTCTTGCTACACAACTTCTGTCTTTTCAGGCATTTACATCTTTCCCCTCTGGATAAGTTTTGCTGTTGTACCTCTGCAGTGTAACAGTCATTTCTGTGGAAGCTTGTTTTTTTTTACCTATTCCCTAAAGGCTTGGTTATGTAGCTGTTAATTTTTTTAAAGTTAAATGTCATGTTATAGGGTATGTCTGCACTACAGAGCCTATATCAGCATAGTTATGCCAGCATAGCCCCCTAGTGTAGGCATAGCCTATGCTGACAGGAATGTTTTGTCAGTATGGGAACACCACCTCTCCGAACAATGCTAGCTGTGTCAAGAGGACCCCTCTTCCATCAACAAAGCTGTGTCTATCCAGGGGTTTTGTTGGCATAGCTATGTCAGTCGGGGTGGGGGTTTTCATACTCCTGACTGGCATAAGTATGCTGAGGTAACTCACAAGTATGGACCAAGCCCTAATCTAGTCAACTTTTAAACATATGCAAACAGGAGAAGTGGAAATGAATATTCAATATATCCAGACATGATTAGCTCTTCATTTGCAACATATACAATTTAAACTACTGGGGCAAGATTAAGGCAAACTTTTCCTATTTGAGTGTCTGGTATTTTCAGGATAAAATTAGGATGCATAAGAAAAGTATGAGAGAAATGATTCCTTTGTTGGCTTATGTTTTTGTTCTGGGTTCCTTCTCAGAGGAGCACTGCTTTCTCAATTCAGTGGCATGTTGCTTGTTCTCAAATCAGGGTGTGGAATGCAGAGATGACGCCACAAAACAGATGGAAGATAAAAATGTGCTAAGCCAAAATATCCTTCTTGCTACATTGGCATGAGCATTGTACATTTATTAGAAATCGGGATTATAATTATGCACAGTATTTTAAGTGTAATTTTCTGGTGTGCATTTCAGTTGAATAAGAAGCTTATTTTATATGTACACTTTCCACAGTCTCCATTTTCTTTGCCCTTTCCATATTTTGATTTGCATTCAATTGCTCCTCTCACTGGTTTGGGAGATTTAGAAAAATGTTGCCCTGTGTTTTTAGGCCACCACTTCCTTATAAACGGGTCTCACCTCTGGGGTAAATGGCTCAAGTTCTGGTGCTCAGGGTTTGCAGTTAGCATTTGCTAAAAATTACAGCACAGCAGCGTGTGAGATATTACACACTAGGTATGTTTTTCTACTAGGTATGGGAACCACCATATCTTTGTCTTTGCAAAGTAAGCAAATAAGAACTACCAAGTTTGAAGACTGAATTGGAAAGTAACAGTCTGTATTTCAGTGGGATGGTTTGTCCAGTGCACGTGCCAAAGTACTGCAGAATAAAATTCAGATATGGAAGAGAAATTACTAAACATATGTTCATAGTCTTATGTTAATACTAGTACAACCTATTACTGGTCTGAATGATGTTTCGGGGAAATAGGTCTTGTGGCTGGACAGCACAAATAATAAAAAACTTGTTTGCAAGAGTAGTGGTTTAATTTGAGGTCTGTATGCAGAAATCAGTGGCAAGCTCCACTAATGATTTCCCAAGGTCTGGTTTAGCACTAGGGTGTGAGTAAAACAACTTTTGGGGTTGGGATACAAATATCCGTTTGAAAGATGAGTGCTGTACACATAGATGTCTATGCACTCATCATTCTTCCACATGCTGCTATGCAAATACATAATTAAATGGATCCCTAGTCATCCATGATAGGAGGACAATGGTGTAATGGCCATACCAAGTGTCTGTAGCAGTGCCAAAGTGCAGCAAACAATTATCTCAATAACTGGAGTAAAGTGTAGAAATACAGATCAGAGGTGAACACAGATTGTAGAGGATGGTGAGTTTTAAAACACTTATTTTTGGCATTTTACACGTAACACTTGTGAATATCCTGTCAAGTTCATTTTTAAGAAGTGAAAGCCTTTGCGCTGTATGTGGCATGTGCTTTTTAGAACAGCTTAGTCAACTCCTTTCTCTCCCTCCCTTCACTTCAATACAAATTTGTCACCTTTTCCATTGCAAACTGATGTGTGTTCAGGCCAAAATTCGGGAATGCGGGGAGGGAGGGAATACCGTGAGCTAAACGTAAAACGCAATGCAGAAAGCCCCTGCTGTCCCAAACTTTGAAATGTATGACTGTAATTTATGGGGGGCAGGGAGGGGAAATTATGGTGGAAGAAGTGAGAAGAAGACTTAGGGCTTGTCTGAACAGTGTGGTAGTCCGCACTAGAGGGGTGTAAATTCCAGTGTGCACTAATGTGTTATGCACTAACTGGCGCTTGTGGACCCACTAAAAACTCCCTAGTGCATGTTAATGTAGTCCTGTTGAAATGTTTTCAAAAAATTTACACAAAATATTGAAATAATAAAGTTGCTTAAATATGGTCAAATAGTATGTTCCTCTCTTTTTAATATTCATCTCTGTGCACTTTTTGATTTTAAAATCCTATTTCTAAAAGGGGCTTAGATATTTAAAATCTTAAGTCTCACAGAGAGGCCATGGGACTTAAGATCCTGAAATGCTTAACTTACTTTGGTGTGGGCTCCTAAGTTACCTATGTCCTTTTAAAAAATTACAAATTGAAAGGACACTTATCGGATACTAGCTCTGAAAGAAGAAGCCTTTACAAATACAGAAGATCTATGGGAATGTTTCTATAACCCTTTAAAATTCCTGTGGAAATAGCTCTTTAAACAAACACTCTACAGTGTTTGTTACACAGATATTGTAGCGCTGTGCGGACGGCCAAGACCATGCAAGGTAAACTGACAGTTTTTTAAATGGGTATTGTATTAGCGTTCGTGGCATTCAGGCCAGGCCAGGGAGTGATCAGTTATTTATTTTTTTAAAAGTTGTTTAATTTCTAAGGTAAAACTATGCAAATTGTAATGAAATTACAAGGAGATGGAAAGAAATTCCAAATAGTTCTGAAAAATTGTTTAAATATCATAGCATAGGTTAATGACCAGTCGTTTTTCTCCCCTTTCACAAAATAACTTAAGAGCAGTTCTTCTGTGGTGTCTTACATAATTGCAGCCTTTCAGTGGCTGTACAGTGTCAGCAATAGCTGGGAGGTTAGGTCAATCATGGAAATATTTAGATTGCCAGGATATTGCAGTGAATAACCTTGTTTAAAAATACTAATAACCATCCTCCAATACTAATCATATGCTCTGAAGATTTTAGGAAAGAAATTGCACAGGAGAAGTGCTTGTTTTAGTAGATGTTTCTGAGACCTTAAAATTTCTCCATACATAAATATAGTAAGTTGGTGTAACGTTCATCTGCCAAAGATCCAGGAGTTGCAGCTTTGTGTGTGAGCTCCAAGGCTGATAAGGTGTTATAGCAGAGAAGTGCAGTTAAAGAGGATTGTATTGAGATTGTACTCTTATCTACTTGTACAGTAATTCGTAGAGAAAGCTATTGAATTAAAATAATTCATGCAGGCAGTGCAGAGCCAGCTCAGCATTAGTAAGCCTCAACTCACCCTGCCAGGACCTCTTTAGCCCAGTAACCGAGTCCTCTGAAACATGATTCTCTGTGGATTAGGAACAGAGAATTGGACTGCTTCACAGGCACAGGCTAGCTCTTGGCTGGTTTAGGACACAAATTCAGAGGTGTCATCAGCTGACCAGTGGGCTGGGTAACAGACGCCCACAGGGGAGCATGGCCAACACTTCTGAAAATCAGACTCCTTAGTTACCTAGCGTGGAAAAAATTGTCTCAAGGATTAAGAATATTGGAATCAGCTATCACAGGCAGGTGTATTCCAGGGAAAAAATATTTTACATGTAGGACTATTAGGTTAGGCCAGGGATTGGCAACCTTTGGCATGCGGCCCATCAAGGAGAGCCTCTGGCGGGCCGGGCCGGTTTGTTTACTTGCAGCGTCCACAGGTTCAGCTAATCGTAGCTCCCACTGGCCGCAGTTCGCTGTTCCAAGCCAATGGGGGCTGTGGGACGCAGTGGCCAGCACATCCCTCAGCCCGTGCCGCTTCCTGCAACCCCCATTGCTGTGGAGCGGCGAACCACAACCAGTGGGAGCCGCAATCGGCTGAACCAGCAGATGCGGCAGGTAAAAGAACTGGCCCGACTACCAGCGGATTTCCCTGACAGGCCGCGTGCAAAAGGTTGCCAATCCCTGGGTTAGGCTGTTTATTTTGGGAATAGAACCTGCACAAATTTTTCAAAAGTGCCTAAGTCCTATTCTCAGAAGTGACAGGATCCTAAGTCCCTTTTGACTTTGAATGAGACTTGGACTCCTAAGTGAAAATGGAAAGAATTATCCCGTGTAAATACTGTATTGTGTTCTGTTGGACTTGATAAAGTTTGCTTATGGTCTGGAAGACTTTGTAAGCACTATTGGTTGAATTGCTTGGGTTCAAGGAGCCCACTACACATTTGGTCCATTTGGTTTGGTTTACCAAAGTTTGAACTTTGTTCTTTAAATTAATAGTCGGTGTTGTCTACAAATGACTATAGTCATAAGGAACAGATAATGAGCCAACCTGTGCTGTTTTGTATCTTATTCCTATTGTAAATGATAGGGTTGCACATGTGTCGGAGGGATATTAGTTTGGCCTAGTCTCAGTAACTGTGCAGCTATGTGAAAACTGAGTTGTTGGCGTTACTTTAAGATATACCTAAGATAATACATAGATAATGAAATTAAAACAATATTGTAGGAGTATTGTAGTTTAATTATTATTGTAGTAAAGCTGTGTGTTTTTTTAAATCCAAAATTGTAATTTTTCATTATTTTTCATACAAGTATTTTGTCAGATTAATTTTTCATTGGATATTAGTGAACCTTTTTTATCTGACAGCAACGTTATAGGCAAGGGTCTTAGAATATACGCTTAAATATAAAAATCAAAACCTTAATTTTGCATAAGGTATTGCAGCATTACTAGCATATTGTAAATAACCCCAACTATACATACAATATGATGGGGGCTAATTTAGCTACAACAAATCAGGAAAAAGATCTTGGAGTCATCGTGGACAGTTGTCTGAAGATGTCTACGCAGTGTGCAGAGGCGGCCAAAAAAGCAAACAGGATGTTAGGAATCATTAAAAAGGGGATAGAGAATAAGACAGAGAATATATTATTGCCCTTATATAAATTGATGGTACGCCCACATCTTGAATCCTGCTTTCAGATGTGGTCGCCTGATCTCAAAAAAGATATACTGGCACTAGAAAAGGTTCAGAGAAGGGCAACTAAAATGATTAGGGGTTTGGAGAGGGTCTCATATGAGGAGAGATTAAAGAGGCTAGGACTCTTCAGCTTGGAAAAGAGAAGACTAAAGGGGGATATGATAGAGGTATATAAAATTATGAGTGATGTGGAGAAAGTAGATAAGGAAAAGTTATTTACTTATTCCCATAACACACGAACTAGGGGTCACCAAATGAAATTAATAAGCAGCAAGTTTAAAACAAATACAAGGAAGTTTTTCTTCACGCAGCGCACAGTCAACTTGTGGAACTCCTTACCTGAGGAGGTTGTGAAGGCTAGGACTATAACAGCGTTTAAAAGAGAACTGAATAAATTCATGGAGGTTAAGTCCATTAATGGCTATTAGCCAGGATGGGTAAGGAATGGTGTCCCTAGCCTCTGTTTGTCAGAGGGTGGAGATGGATGGCAGGAGAGAAATCACTTGATCATTACCTGTTAGGTTCACTCTCTCTGGAGCACCTGGCATTGGCCACTGTCGGTAGACAGGATACTGGGCTAGATGGACCTTTAGTCTGACCCAGTACGGCCATTCTTATGTTCTTATGTCTTGAAATTAAGCAAAATTTGCTTCCTAATGTCATCAGTTTCCAACAGCATTATAGTTCAGAGTCGTAGTCAGGGTTTTAGAGAAAATCACAGGTAATGTTCATACTGTATATCAAAGCAACCGTTCAAAGATAATTGGAGTAAGATCTTAATTCTTTCTTGAGGGAACTCAAATAGGAATTATTTTTCCCTTTGGAAATAGTAAATAAAATCAAATTATTAAAAAAAAATAACTCATCATATTTCATGAACATATGAAGTTCAGACACACAAATTTGAGAGGTCATGATAAATTACAGAGAGAATGATCTGGGTAGACAAGATACTTGCAAGTTGTTTTATGTATTCACACCAGAAGTGAGTTCTCAGCCTCTTTGAACAGTATTTCGGTCATTTGTACAATAGATGTCTGGTAGCTGCAAATGTTAGTGGATAATTTGTGAAGAGAGACTCATGTTTAAGAGCTTGGCTCATTCAGTCAGGGAACAGAGTACCATATCATCCAAGGCTATGGCTACACTGCAGCTTAAGTTGAAATAAATTATGTCGCTCAGGGCTATGAATTAGCCCCCACTCCCTCCCGAGCGACATAACTTTTGCAGCCTTAAGCACTGGTGCAGACAGCAGTATGTCAGGCCAAGATAGCTACTGCCCCTCATGGGGGCTGGAGTAATTAAGCTGATGGGAGAGCTCTCTCCCACAGGCTTAGAGCAGGTACACTAGAAAGCTTACAGCGGCGCAGCTGCATCAGTGCAGCTGTGCTACTGTAAGCCCTCCAGTATAGCCATAGCCTAAGTAACCAATAATACTACGCAATAGTAAATACTCAGTGATTTGTTATTTACAAGTTAAAGTGTGTTGTGAAAATTAATTCCAAAAGGCTTCTAAACATGCTTGCTGAAAAAGTACAAAGATGGAAAGGTGGAAGTTTATAGGATAAATTAGTTGTAATGAATAATTCAGCCAGTTGGCATTGCAAGTTATATGCTCTGTCTGGATTTAGTATGGTTCTATACTTGAGTAAGTGGACAGTATAATTGCCATAGCTAAATAGGTGACATACTGAGAGCAGATGAATATTTTCCATAGGACGCTAACTGAGATTGTGTTCTGCACTAAGGCTAGGAAAAGTAGAAAATTCAGTTTATTTTTGATGTGCTTCTTTGACTGCTGTTAATTTTCATGACCACTGCTCAGTGCCATGTACCTTTTATGTATGTGTCACTCAGCAGTGTAAATTTAGCTATTGAGATACATCTCCCTTCCTTCCTTCCTTCACTCAGGGAGTGTTACCATAGCATTTTCCTCCCAGTTACTACCTCACAGAGCTGCAGATGGGACTGACTCTGAATTCTGTGCTGGTTGCTCTGATACGATGTAGTAGGAGAATGGGAAAGAGGTAACATAGCAGCATGGATAAAACTCCACTTGTTTTTCAAGCAAGAGAACACCTTCTGTCTGACATGGGTTCATCAATTTTTCTTTAACATTGAGAACTGAATTTTGTATAAATGGAAGCAAATCTTGTGGGCTCTCTCATCTGTTTGCTTCTCCCAAGGAGATTCATATGAGGTAGTGTCTGCCTGACACCAGTGTTCACTTCTTTTTTCTTGCAGCTATGGACATGGCTCGAGGAGTTACAAAAAGAGCTGCTCGATGATGTCTATGCAGAGTCTGTGGAGGCTGTGCAAGACTTGATCAAACGCTTTGGCCAGCAGCAACAGACCACTTTACAGGTTACAGTCAATGTCATCAAGGAAGGGGAGGATCTTATACAGCAGCTAAGGTAATGCTTCTTCTTCTTTTTATTATTATTTTTTTTTAAAGAGAAGTTGGTGTTAAATCTCTTCAACATTATGTTTTAAAGCATTGGGGACATTTCTCCTTAAGCCTCTTCCTGCATATACTTCCCCCATATAATAGATCATTACCCTCTTGATTTTTTTATAGGGGGAAGGGCGAGTATAATCAGCAGTACTATTAGATGTATTTCATTCTGTGCAGATCTTATCTAACCCTTTGTTTACAGGAAGTTAGGCTCACAAACATTACCTTCACATAAAGGAGAGTTAGCCTCCATAAATTATCTCTGTGTGACATGAGTCAGCGGGGTATCAGGCAGAGGCACCGTGTGGCATGACACGTTTAAGAATCACTGAACTCTGAGCAGCAGCCCTCTCTAAAGAGACTACTTGTTTTAAACTGACACTTGAAGTTCTTTTGAATGTTAGCACGTGACGTGATTGGGTTTTTTTTTTTTCCTGTAGAGGCAATGTGAACGTGTGATCCTGTCCATTACTGGTAGCTTAAATAAATCCTTGGGCACTTTCTGTATTCTGCAGAAGTGGGTGTTACCTCATCTGTGGTGGTGGTGATTTTTTTTCCTCTTTTTTTTTTTTTTTTTGGCTTTATGCTCAAGTAAAATCGAATCATGTAATTCAGAATACAACGAAGTATGTAGTCATCATGTCTCATTTCCTCTTCAAAATGAAAAGTTTTACATGGGTTTAAATTTTAATCTTGACACAAATAGAATGTAGATTGAATACCAGGGCCGTTGGGGGGAGAGTGGGGGGCAAGTGGGGCAATTTGTCCTAGGCCCCCACGAGAATCTGTGTCTCCCCCCCCGCCTTCACCTTTGCCTTCCCCTATCCACCGGTGCCTCAGCCCGCCGTGTCCAGGAGCGGCCCTGGACAGAGCTAAAGCGGCATGGCTCCAGCGGGGCCTGAGCTCCTGCCGCTCAGAGCCGCGTGGTAAGGGGCTGGGGCTGCAAGCTGTGGCTGAGTGGCGGGAGCTCAGGTCCCGCTGGAGCCATGCCGCTTTAGCTCTGTCCAGGGCAGCTCCTGGATGTGGTGCACTGAAGCTCTGGGAACGGGGGGAGATGGTGGTAAGCAGCATGGAAAGAGGGCCAGGGGGTTGGATAAGGGGCAGGGAGTCCCGGGGACAGTCAGGGGACAGAGGTTCGGGGGGGGCAGTCAGGGGACGGGGAACAGGGGGTTGTATCGTGGGCATTCCGGGGGTCTGCCAGGACTCAATGGGAGGTGGATAGGGGTTAGGGCAGTCAGGGGACAGGGAGCAGGTGGGGTTGGGGGGGAAGGGTCCTGAGGTGGTGGTTGGGGGGGTAGCTTCCTTTAAAATTAGCCACTTTAGATTAACAGTGATTGAGCCAAGAGAGCCATGGGGGAGCGATCACATGAGAAGATCAATATCCATCCTGCACCACCTGCCTCCTTCCCAACCCTACCAAGGGAGACCCCCCCTCCCACTCCCCTGCATTCCCCAGAGGCTCATCGTTCTCAAACTTTTGTACTGGTGACCCCTTTCACATAGCAAACCTATGTGCGACCCCCCGCCCCTTATAAATTAAAAACACTTTTTAATATATTTAACACTGTTATAAATGCTGGAGGTAAAGTGGGTGGAGGCTGACAGCTCGCGACCCCCAGTAATAACCTCGTGACCCCCTGAGGGGTCCCGACCCCCAGTTTGAGAACCTCTGGGTTAATTTAATTTTAGCTCCCTGTGTCCATTCACATGCATGTGCTATTTTGAGCATTTCAGTTTTCACAACATAGGCTCATCCCAGATTCTGGAACAAGCTCAAATGCTCAGTTCGTGGAGTATGTACATAAGCTATACTAAAGACAAACCCGAAGTAACTGTCTCCAGTTTGTGAGGAAACAGATAAATTCATGGTGGCTAAGTCCATTAATGGCTATTAGCCAGGATGGGTAAGGAATGGTGTCCCTAGCCTCTGTCTGTCAAGGGTGGAGATGGATGGCAGGAGAGAGATCACTTGATCATTACCTGTTAGGTTCACTCCCTCTGGGGCATTTGGCATTGGTCACTGTCGGAAGACAGGATACTGGGCTGGATGGACCTTTGGTCTGACCCAGTATGGCCATTCATATGTTCTAACCTAAATGAACCCAAAGTTATGGAGACAGATGTGAGTCAAGGAAGCCAGCAGAGAATCGGAAACCTAGAAAAATCTCTGTCTGGATGGGCTCAGGCGTTTGGTCACAAGCTGAGGTGGTTCAAAAGTTTTGGATTTTTTTTAAGCAGAATTTTTTTTATTGTTTCTTTAAACAATCAAACACAGCAAGCAGGAAATATTTGGCCACACACTTCTGAAACCACAACAAATTTTGAAGGAAAGCAGACATTCTGTGACTTTTTTCTGTTTTTTAAAAACCTCTAGTTTTTGATCCAAAAAAAGTTTTGACGGAAAATATTTATCCAACCCTTTTAATGAGTTTTAGTGCCTTTTAGCACTAGCTGATGCTGAGAACCAGTGATACCTTGTAAAGGAGTTTTCTCAAAACTGGGTTTGTGCCGAGATGGAGAAGGTTTTTAAATTTTTATTTTTCCCAGGGTGGGCCCGGGGGGGAGGGAGTGGGGCAATTTGCCCTGGGCCCGACTGGGGCCCCCACGAGAATATAGTATTCTATAGTATTGCAACTTTTTTTATGGAAGAGGCCCCCAAAATTGCTTTGCCTCAGGCTCCCTGAATCCTCTGGGCCGGCCCTGTTGAATACATGTATTAAACAAGAATATGCCTGTATGTTGAACACTGAGGCAGAAAAAGAAATTAATCTAGTATCCTGATGCTTTATTCAGTTACTACAGCATAATTTTAATCAAAGAACCTTATGTGCTGAAAAAAGGCCAGTTTCCTCCTAGTGTTGTTCATACTAATGGTTTTAGTTAAAAGAGCTTTGTCATGTACGTTTAACAGTTGACTGTATGTAATCCAATTCCTGTTGCTTTTTTTCATAATACCCGTTTTCCTTCCTTTCCACTTTCAATAGGGATTCTGCCATTTCTAGTAACAAGACCCCTCACAACAGTTCTATCAATCACATAGAGACAGTACTGCAGCAGCTGGATGAGGCCCAGTCTCAGATGGAGGAGCTTTTTCAGGAACGCAAGATCAAGCTTGAACTCTTCCTGCAGCTACGCATATTTGAGAGAGATGCAATAGATGTGAGTCTCTGTTTTGTGCATAACATTAATTAAATTTGTTTTAGCCCTATGGGAAGATTTATGCTAAAAAGGATGTATTTTGAATCAGGCATATGAAAATAATGATTTCACTGGTTTAGTTGTTACCTGAATGGTCTGACGGATTTGCTTTCCTCCAAAATATGGAAGTGGCATGGCCTAAGTGTAGAACTGGAAGCTAAAGACTCCTTCATTCTAATCCGAGCTCTGATAAACGCACTCTGTGACCACTGGCAAATTACTTAATCTTGCTGCTACAGTTAATCCGTGTGTAAAATGGAGCATTAAGCTATCAAACTGACTTTTTCACAGGAGTGTAGAGGATGAAATCATTGTAAAGAGCTTGAGTATGAAAAAACACTACATTAATGCTATTCAGTAGTAGTTATAACCGTCCTTTCTTCCTCTTCTACACACCAGATTCTCAGTTGCAGATATATTAAACCTCAAGAGTGCTCTTGAATGGCTGTTTTTGCTGCTCTTGGAAAGCCATAGCTGCTGCAACTAAAACAAACAAAAAGGCCCCCCCCCCCCCCCCCCCCCCAGTTTTCCATAGCATTTAAAATAACAAAAGCCACCCATTCAGTTTTACTTCAAGACCTGCCCAAACTTGCAAGCAGCTTGTGGACTGGCCAACACTTGGATGAAAATACTTGCTACTGGTGTGAATGCTTTTTGGCTATATGTATTTTAAGTAACTTTACATTTCAGATTAATCCACAGAAGAATCTAGATTCCCTATATGTTAGTAAAATGGCCTTTCAAAGATGCTGCTGGTTTAATCATGTATCCTTTAAAAAAATAAAACAATTCAAGCTGTTAACTGCTGTTTGATACTATAAATGCACACACAAATTCTCAGAAACTTAATGCAGAATTAAGGGTGACCAGTGGTGCCTGAATATGGAGAGTGGCTAAATTTAAACCTATGAAAACAAAGAATTGAAGAGTTAAGGTTCATGCCAACCTCCACAGTGCAATCTTAACTCTGCCCTATGGAGCTGGCAATAGCCATGAGAAATGGCTAGAAAGGTGGTGCAAAGGTTAACGAACTACTGAGATGTGGTGGTTTCTCAGTCTCTTCATGTCTTCAAATCAAGAATCTTATTGGAAGATGCTTTAGTCAGACCAAAACTGTTTGGCTCAATGCAAGAGTAACTGGGTGAAATTCTCCGGCCTGCATTATACTTTGTTGTTAAATATCTGTGTATCTATTATAGAAGATATGAGGGAAAACTAAGAACATGCCATTGTTTGCATTTGCTCCACACACTTGAATTCCAGTATTTATCTGCATGCCTTCTAACTACAGTCATTGTGCTAGATGTTTCTGTTCTGAATGGTGGAGCGATTTGTTGAGGCAGCTTGTCAGATCTGTGATGAGTAGAGAGGTGCTTGTGTACCTCGAGGAATCAAATATGCCTCATTTCAGCACTGAGTTTGGTAGCATGTCAATAGAGGTGCACAAAGGTGTCTGTCTGACATAGGGACTGACATACCTCACTGGTCTCAAGGGCTTACTGAGGGTTACGTGAAGGTAATGTCTCAGAAGGAATCTTCAGGGCAAGAGTTGAAGGGTGGTTTATGTGGAGTAGGCTCAGTGTTTGAGTATAGGCCAGGTACAGGCAGCTTCTGTTTTCTACATCTGACTTAAACCTGAGTTTTACCTTAGCTAAGGAAAGGTGTTACACTTCGTCCTAGAGTGCTAATGTGCACTGTTTCCAAAGAGTTTTGTGGTATCTATGAAGGCAGAGTATCCTCAGAGAGGAAACAGTCACAGTTTTGTCACAAGAGTGGTGTGGACCTTAACTTTGTATTTCCTGGTTTTCACCATGTTTAGCCATTCTCCACCTTCCGGAAATGTACAAGGCACACCAGGCAGCCGTAACTTTCTGTTAATGACATTTTCAGCATTTAATTACCTTTGTTTTAAAAAAAAAAAAAAATCACAGCACCTCTGTGATGGGGAATTAGCGCTGTCACCTCTATTCCTGAATCCACATGACTCCCAGGACCACAGCGTCCTCTTCAGTGACACTGCCCTCCAGCTGTGCCACACATTCTATCCCCACTTTGGGGGGAACCTGCAGTCTACTGTCCAGCCACTTCCTTCAGTGCAAACTACAGTCCATGGGCTAGCCCCTTCCTTCAGTGGCTCCAGCACCCTCCTTGCCCTCAGTCTGTAGATCCCTGCAGCCTGCCAGGAGCTGCCTTTAGCTCCCTGAGTCTCTGCCTGCAGCACTGCTCTGCGCAGGGTGCTTGCTGCCCTCCGTCTACAAGGCAGCCACTCCTCCTCCCTTCTCAAGCTCCACGGAGTGACTCTCTTTGCTCTGTTCTGCCCTTCTTATATGGGCCAGCCTGGCCCTGATTGGTTGCTCCTATAATCCCTTCTGTGATTGGCTGCCTCCCGCACATCCTCCCTAGGGCTACTTTTAGCCTCTTTTCTCCCAGTGTGGGGCAGATGCCGCATGACAACCTCCTTTTAATATAGCCCAGCTCTTCCTCTCCAGTGCCTCTGGCTCCTTAGGAATGATTACTCTGGCTACAGAAGTCACTGGCTGCATGTTGATCCCTTCACTGCCCCCTTTATCATCTCTTCCATCTCCCCTCTCTCCGCCTGGCCAGCACAGCCTGGTTCTCCCTTCTCCCCGCAGAGAAACTGGCATCAGCATGGGAACTGCAGTTTGAGGAGAGGCTGCAGGGACTAGCTTGGAGTTAGTGGGGAATCTTCCGATGTCTGTTCCCCAGCTATTTAAAAAACAAGTAGCACTGACTTGCCTTACAGGGGAGTTGAGAGGGTAAATACAATAAAGATTGGGAGGTGTTCAGATACTACAGTGATAAGGGGCCACCTCAGTCCCTGTGATTGGCTGAAGCCCTGCAGCATCCCCACTCCACAGTTCTGACCCCTTCCTTTCCACCCGGCACTGTTCCAGCACTCCATCTGCACTGCTCTGACCCACATGTTCCTTCCCCTGTGCTCAGACTTGCCTTCCACTGCTCCAGTTACTCCAGCATTTCCTCCACCACACTCACTGCTCGAACCTCTACCTCCACGTACCTGTTGTTTTGAGCCCCTCTCTCTCACACCAGCTCCACCCTCATCCTTGCCACTCCGTGCCCCCTGCAAAGTTGAAGGGGATGGGGCAGTGAGCTGCCTGTATCTGCTGGAGGCAGGAAGGGGCAGGAGAGTGCCTCTCCTCCCCCCCCCCCCGGCCAAGTGTAAGGGATAGGGCTCTGCACATCCGTTTACAGCATAGAAGACATGTAGAAGTGTCCCATTAACGTCAATGAGAAGTTCTCAGCAGAACGAGGGCGCTCTACGGAGATGAATGCAGTCTGAATCAATAGCTCTTTGAGTTACTGCAGCATTCATCTAAGTGCCTGTTCTTCGCTATTATCAGGCTGGCCCTCTCCCCCTTCCAGGTTTGCTGCTCTTGTGGGCCAAGCTCAGCTGCTCAGTTTCCATGCTTTGTGCCTGCTCCAAGCATGTCTCCTCTCAGTTCCCCATCCAGAGGGTCAGGGACCTCCAGATGTTAGCTCACAAAAGCAGCAGAGATTGAGGCTCTGACCTTCTCAGACGGTCATGCTTCCCCCAGATTCTGGCTCGTGCTGCAGGGCAGAGAGTGAAGCTTAGAAGTGTCCAGAGCGGCAGAGCCCCCTGCATGCTCATTCACATATGGGGGGTCAGTGAGAGGTGCTCAGAACCTTGCAGAGGGACAGGACTCCCCAGATCCCATCTCGGACATGGGTGTGGGCAAGGAGACTGGCTCAGAGTCCCCAAATCCTGGCTCCTTCTTGGCACCCAGCTGTGTCCCTGAGAGATGGGGCTGTGAATGGGTTCATCCAGGGCTGGAGGAGCAGTGCAGAGGTGGGAAGGGAAGAATGTGGGGCAAACAGTGTTTGAGGGCTCCCTTACCCTAACAAAGGTGACTGTCTAGAGTGTTCTCACTTGTCAGTAGCTGTGCCAAAGCTCCGTCCTACAGGGGAAGTTTGGCAAAGGGACAGAGAACACCCTCCACTACCCAACCCACCCCCTTGCTGCTCCAACCCCCCTGCCTCATCTTCCTGCTTCTACCCCACAAAGTGTATAAGAATCTGAAAATGTTAGGATCAGCTGATGTAAGGGGCAGGGGCTGTTGAAAGGAAACCCTTGACCAAACTGGCCAGTAGCTTGCTCTTCTTTGATCATACTCAGTTCTGTTGCTTAGGAAACAGCTGAAGACCCTGTTTATCTAGGGTCTTTCATCTTCACTTGGTTTAATTCCTTGACAGCAATTCTTAAGTAAAATCAGACTTTTCATTTAGATTTTAGAGCATGTTAAAGCAGAAATTTTGGTGTCAGGGCAAAACTCCCCAAAAGAGCCTTTGCTGGATGCAGGCAGAGAACCGGAAATATGCACAACACGCACTCTCTTGAGAGCTGCCAAGGGTGGGGCTTGAACTCACAATGCGTGGGAGTTGCTCAGGTTCAGTAAACAGAACTTGTCACCTTGAGCCACCCAGTTGCCGTGACAACAGATGGCCTGGAAGCCCTTTTGCTGTTAACAAAGTCCTGGTCTTGCTGAACATATATGCTTGAATCTTTGTGCCAAGTTAGCACAAGCTGATTGGAAATTCCTGACTCTAAACTTAATAACTACTTCAGTATTGCTTCCCCAGCAGGGTAGTGGGAGCTGCGCACTAATTAACAGCAGTGCTGATTGACTGAGATCTAGCTGGGAAGGATCAGAGCCATAGGTTAAGTCTTAGGTGTCTGCAAAATCACGCTGAAACACTAGGGCATGTCTTCACTGGCAACATTAAAGCGCTGCCACAGCAGCTCTTCAATGTGGCTTGTGTAGTCGCGGCTTGTGTAGTCACTCTAAAAAAATCCACCTCCATGAGGGGAATAGCTACCAGCGCAGGTGCACTGTCTACACTGGCACTTTAAAGTGCTGAAACTTGCAGCGCTCAGGCGTGTTTTTTCATACCCCTGAGCAAGAAAATTGCAGCACTGTAAAGTGCCAGTGTAGACAAGCCCACAGATGACTTTGTAAAATGTTGCAGCAAGGGGAGGCTGTATCTTGGAAGCCTTTGCTCAAATGATCCCATATTTGAACCACTGATATTACCCAGCATCCACCATGAGGCACAACCAATTTCAAGCCAATCAGAGGTAGCATGAGGATTTTTAAAGTGCTTAGAGTAGTCTGCTTTTAAACAGAAAGTAATGCTTAGACTTGACTGTCACTACCTTGGCACTCAGCTCTGTTAACCATTTGTGGTTTTTACTGTTTTACTTAGCTTTGATAGTGAAAATAAACTGCTTGATTTCTCAAGCAATAGCACAATTCTGCAGTATTTAAATCCATGGGTACTGTGATACAATCATAGAAAAGTAGGGCTGGAAGAGACCTCAAGATGTTATCGAGACCAGCCTCCTGCACTTAGACCATTCCTGGCAAGTGTTTGTCCAATGGGGATTCCCCAGTCTCCCTTGGAAGTTCATTCCAGATCTTCACTATCCTTATAGTTAGAAAGTTTCTCCTAATATCTAACTTAATCTCCCTTGCTGCAGATCAAGTCCAAAACTACTTGTCCAACCTTCAGTGGACATGGAGAACAATTGATCACTATCCTTTTTATAACAGCCCTTAACATATTTGAAGACTATTATCAGACACGCCCCCAGTCGTCTTTTCTCAAGACTAAACATGCCCAGTTTTTTTAATCTTTCCACATACGTCAGGTCTTGTAAACCTTTTATCATTGTTGTTTGTTCACTCTCGTCTGAACTGTTTCCAGTTTGCTCACATCTGTGGTGTCCAGAATTGGACACAGTATTCTAGCTGAGGCTTCACCAGTGCCGAGGAGAGCAGACAATTTACATCCCTTGTCTTATACAACAGTCCAGTTAATACACCCTAAAATAATTGCCTTTTTCCCAACAGCATCACATTGTTCACTTATATTCATTTTATGGTCCACTATAACCCCCAGATCCTTGTCAGCAGTACTACCGCCTGCCCACGTATTCCCTAGTTTGTATTTGTGCATTTGATTTTTCCTTTCTAAGTTAAGTACTTTGCACTTATCTTCACTGGATTTCATCTTGTTGAATTCAGACCAATTCTCCCAATTTTTCGAGGTCCTTTTGAATTCTAATCCAGAACTCTGAAATGTTATCAACCCCTCCCATCGTCGTGTCATGTGCAAATATTACAAGTATACCATCAACTCCATTATCCTTGTCATTAATGAAAATGTTTAGTAGTACCAGACACATGTCGGATCCCTGCAGGATGCCACTAGATACACCCTCTCAGTTGGACAGCGAACCATTGATAACTACTCTTTTGAATATGGTCGTTCAACTAGTTGTGCATCCGCCTTTGTAGTAATTTAATCTAGACTGCATTTCTCCAGTTTGTTTATAAGAATGCCATGTGGGACTGTGTCAAAAGCCACACTAAAATCAAATTTTATCACATCTACTGCTTTTTCCCTAACCACCAGGCCAGTAACCCTATCAAAGAAGGAAATTAGGTTTGTTTGCCATCACTTGTTCTTGACAAATTTATGTTGGCTATTCAACCCTGTTATCCTGGAAGTACTTACAAACTGATGGTTTAGTAATTTGTTCTAGAAACTGGACTCACCAAAGCCCTGGCTCTCTGTCTGTGCTGCCATTTATAACTGTGCTAGCTCTGTGTGCAGTGTCTGCATGCCCTCCTGAGAGTGGACGTACCCTAAGGGATCCAATATAGCATACCTCAAAACATGCCCATGTTACAGCTTTAAAATACTGTGTGTTTAAGTGGCTAATTTGCATTATGTCTAGTAAGCAAAGTAACCAGAGTTAAAAAATGCATCCAAGCACATAACCCTTCTAACCATTGCTTAAGCTGTGATCCTTTCTGATCAGCTTTTTCCCACATGGCCAGATAAACCCAATAGGTACCAATAGTGCGTCAAGATTTCTGTGCAGCATTCCTGTGTTCTTGTACCTTTTCAATTCTGAGTCACCCCTTGGCAGATCAGTGTCAGAGCCCCTCACCGTGTTACAACCCCCTATAATAGTGCCAGTTTTTCCCATAGCCAGTTAGGCAGCAGCCCCAAGACCTGCATTGTTATTACCCAGCTTACATGAGCACCTCTTAGCTGGACTATCTGGTTTTCAATGTTTTCTGCCTCTCTTTCCTCACCGCTGTTGGTGCCCATCTGTCTTGCTCCCCAAATCACAATGCCCTAGGAATAGTCTTGTCCCAACAAATTGGCTTGTATGATGATTCTTTTCTCATGCCAGTGCCAATTTTCAGTGAAACATATGGGAGTCTAGAAAGGTTTTGTAGTAAAACATAGGTAATAGGCTCCAGATCATTTGGTGTTCGAGGTTTCTCTGTATGAAACAGGTTGGTTTGAGTCCTCTGGCTGTTCTATCTTTTTCTAACCTATCACAAGAAAGTAATCCAGTCTGATCAACAGTGAGGCTTGCAGATATTCCATTGGGATACTGTGCTAACTTTGTATAAATTGCCTTTGTTTTTTTTAATTAACTGTTTGCAGTTTCTGATAGTTGTTTATGCCTTAGGCTTGGTCTACACCCAAAACTTAAGTTGACCTAGTTAAGCCAACGTACGCAGTGGTATAGACAGCGCTTTGTCAGTGGAAGAATTCTTCTGTCGAACTAGCTGCTTCTCTTGAAGGAATGGGCTTACTACAGTGAAGGAAAAAAACCTTCTATCACTGTAGTAAGGGTCTATGCTACAGCGGCATTGCTGCAGTACTGCAGATGTGCTGTTCTAGTGCTTGTCATGTAAACATCTCCCCGATGGTATCAGCTACAAGAGTGCTGCTAATTTTCAAATTGACACATGGAAAAATACTCACTTGGGAAGAAATAAAATGACTCTGCATTTGATTTGAAGTACTAAAAGATGGTTTGCTAAAATACCATGTAACTGATGTTGAAGCTGTGTCAAGAGACATGTAGATCTAAGTAAACTAAGTTTGAGTACACTTAAAAGCAAGATTTCAGAATGTAAGATTGATTGGATACGTTATATAATTACTGCACTTGAGCGTTTCTTCATAAAATTCTCAATATACTACTACAAGAGTTTTGTTAAGCAGTTAGCTGGTAATGGAACACGCTCAAGAAAACCGACAGTTCCTGCTCACAAAGGTGTGGTGTTATTGGTTCGTTTTATTAATGCATCTGAGTGGCGTAGCTGACGGCTAAACTGGCATATTATGCTGCTATATGACTGTGTTTTCTTACCACTCTTCGCGTAAGCAAATAGATTTTCTACCTGAGGTGTTATGCCAAAGTTTTTCTTTTACCCAGGTACAAACACTATAATTCTGCTGCCTACAAAGTGATGTGCTTGTAAATTGATATTAAAAGTGCATGTGCACACACAGACGCACGCTCTGCTGTTGGCCTACAGAGCCAGCGCAAACCTCAGGGAGGAATTCCTTACCTCCCAAATTAGCAGAATTTTCTTGCCTGCCTACATAACAAAACTAATAACTTCCAAAACTTGCTCAGACAGCCCAGTGTTTGTACAAGTCAGTAATAGTTATGTTAGTCTGTAGCTTAGATGATCTGCTGAATGGATATTATGAAGTTGTTAGCTGGGGAAAGAACAGATGGGAGAGGAAAGCATAGTTCTTCTAACTTGTTTTTGAATTCCTGATCATCTGATTCTCTAGTACAAATGGAACAAGTTGTAATTATTAAACCCAATAAAATCCTCTCCTTTCTCTCTATCAGATAATTTCAGACCTTGAATCGTGGAATGATGAGCTCTCTCAGCAGATGAATGACTTCGACACTGAAGATCTTACAATAGCAGAGCAGAGACTCCAGCACCATGCAGACAAAGCCCTGACCATGAATAACCTGACCTTTGATGTCATACACCAAGGACAAGATCTGCTGCAGTATGTCAATGAAGTGCAGGCCTCTGGTAAGATGGATCTGTCCCCATCTTATTCCGGTTAATATCTTTACAGGGATTATCCAGACTGATACTAACAGGGCGTCTGAAAGTGGCATCGATTCCCATTAATCACAATCAAGAGGGGAGTGGACACGTATTCTGCTTCTGGAAAATAATTCCATAGCATTTTAATAAACTAGATGAAGCATGCTGATCACTCATAAAATAGATCCTACTAACAATTAAAATGCTCAGATTTAAAGTGGGAGTGGAAGAATCTCTGTAGGATGTGAAAGTAAATAGAAAGATAAATAGAATTAATAGTACAGGGAATTTATTTTGAGATCAGTCATGTCTGTAAATTATGCATTGACTTTACAAGTAAAAGCAATTCATATTTTAGTTTCTTAATCCTTTTCACTTGATTTTCTTTACAATATCCTGCTGCATTTAACCCTTCACAAGATATCATTATAGACTTTAAGGATTTCTCCTAAGATAATGTTGAGCATTCACTTGCTCATTGTAAAACACCTGGAAATTCTTTGAGATTTACGTATATTTTACTGAAATGAAAATGGTTAGGATATAATAATTATAATATGGAACTCCCCTGGAAATTAGATCCAGGTATGTTTCAAATTAATGGATCTCCACAGGTGTGGAGTTGCTTTGCGACAGAGATGTAGATATGGCAACTCGTGTTCAGGATCTGCTGGAATTTCTTCATGAGAAACAACAGGAGCTGGACTCAGCAGCGGAACAGCATCGGAAACACTTAGAACAGTGTGTGCAGCTGCGCCACCTGCAGGCTGAAGTCAAACAGGTATGAGCTAAATATGTTCTGTGCATTGTGAGTAGGTGTGTGTATATGTTCCATATATAGACATGTGTATGCAAATAAGATAGTTATGTTGTAAGAAAAAAGTGTTTTAACTTTTTATTTTTGCAGGTTTTTGGGCTGAGAATTAAGCATCTAGCACACTCGACTCTCAAAGCGGATAATACCAGTTTAATTGTTGTTAACAATTACTGTTTGCTATGGAACAATGCTGTCTGAAGAGCAGTTAGACTGTTCAGTTTCGTTCATTTTTATATCTTCCCTGTAACAGACAGTAAAAAATCCTTTGAAATCTTCCCTGAGCTCTGCCATGAGATTAGCTCAGGTGCCTTGCTTGCATCACTTACCAGTGAGGAGGGATAATGTGTAACAGCAGGGCACATCGTATTGGCTCAGCAAAGTGAGGCCTTTCACTCAACTTGATGGCATCTCTGTCTTTCTGTAATGCGATAACTTTGGAATGCTGCATGTAGACAAATCCAAATTTTCAGAGATGGTTTTAGGTATCGGTGGCCAGAAGTCTATTGATTTTGGTGAAATTAAGAAAGCCAGAAGGGGAAAAAGGGGCATACAGACCCCTTGCACCTGGTGACAGAGCCAGCAGCTTCAGCCAGCTCTAATTGTCCATAGATCTAAGAACTGGTTGATGACAGCCATTAACATCTTCTAGCTCCTATTAGCACCTTCCAGCTTAATGACAGTCCCCATCTGAGCTCTACCCATTGTCCAAATAGAGTTTAAAATGTTGGTACCCTGGATGACTTACTCCCAGACAGGAGGGCAATGGGGGGGCCTGGGTTAAGGAAGACTGGGGAACCTGGGAATGAGGGGGTGGGTCAGCCCACAGAGCCCCTGGAGTATGGAATAGGAGAGAGCAGGGAGCATAAAGAGCCCCTGGCATGAGGGAAGGGGTTGAGGTGGGTTGTAGGGAACCCTGAAGTAGAGGGGGTGGATGGGAGGGCCTCCCCGCCGGGAGCTAGTGAAAGGGAATGAAGGAGTGCAAGGAGCCCCTGGTGTGCAAGGAGCTCAGCCTGCAGAAGCTGTGAAGTATGTGACCACCCTATTTTAATGTAACTTGAACTATCTAAATGTTTATAGTTGGCCAGTGTGCAGACTGATGCACTCTAGGCTGTGCTTGTTGGAATGATTACAGAGTGTAAACTACTATTTTAATGTAAGAGGAATGAGGTGGAAGAGATTTTACAATGATTTAGCTTAGACAGCCTTCTGTTGTTTATTACATGCTGTCTTGTGAAGATGAAAGGAAAGTGCCAATTGGTTATGATGTCCAATCTGCACAATATACTCTTGATTGCAGAGATTCTCTTACCAGCTGAGACAGGATCTTTTCTTTATGAAATGCTGATGGACTAGAATGGTGGTATCAGTTGCCCTACCCCTCCCTTTCCAGTGAGATTGAAACAATCTCATTTTAGAATATAGGATACACACTACATTTACGGTTTAATCATGTACATAATTCTTACTATAGCGTACACTGTCCTGTCACCTTCGTTTGTGTATGAGAGCTGGGGGAACGAGAGAGGAGGAACAGTTGAAAATTGCATTGATATGTGTTGCTGATCACATGTCCTACAGCAGTTGACAGAGATATACTGCTGAAAAATATCAGTGTCACGCTTAAGATGTGATTTCAGGATTTATTCTGTACACCTTGTGAGACTCTTCTTTTTTCTTAGTGATTAGTAATCCTAGCTAAAGTGGGCATTGCAAGTTTTTTGTAAAACCAAAGTATTGAAAACATTTAACATAAGCCTCTTATATAGATGTTAATTGCTGAGATTGGACCCCTCTTCTTCTTGAAGTAAGTTTGTGGGAATCTTTCAGCTGACTTAAAAGGCAGTTGGATCTGGCCCTTTACAACTAGAGCACATTTCTAGTGTTGTAAATAAAAAACACTTGCCAAGATAGTATTGTTGATACTGCCTAGTCATAAAACAGTAATATTCCCACCCAGGAGATAGGCTGTTTACAGAGCATCTTTCTGGGTATATTTTTTTTTGGTTCTTTTTTTGTTTTTGGTCCCTTCAGATTTATGAATGTTCACATGAAAGTGTGCAAGCTATAAAGAATATTTAGATTGCAAGTTCTTCAAGGCAAGTCTCTCTCTTGTGGTTAGTATAGGTCATAACAGAAATCAGGGCCCTATTATGCTTGTCTCGAGGTGATACCTTAATATCAACAATTAAGAACCCATCTCTATTTGTCTAGAGTTTTATATTAACTCTAATACTGTCATTCTTGACCTGTCACATTTTTCAAAGGTGTTTGAATTTTCAAATAAGTTCATAAACTGTGCTTAATATAAATACTTATTTAAACACACAACTGAGAGGGTGCATGTATATGTTAAAACACTTAATTTGTAAGCTTATCGCTCCTTATCCATATAGTCTAAAAATGCTTCTGTCAGCTTGAGACTGAGAAGTGTCTGAAGCTAAAAACATAATCTGATACTTTGTATTTGTATGGTCTCCTTAGAATTCTACTAACACCCTTTGAAGTGTTTTTGGACTAGTAACTTTTATTTCTTCTGACTTTTGTTATGTTAATACAAATACATGAGGGTTTTTTGGGGGGCTGGGGGGGCAGGGCGTTAAGCCAGGAAGCAGGACCACTTGCTGTTTCCTCTGAACTGGAAAGTGCTTTGTAGCTCAGTAGCTCACAGCCCGTGCACTATCTGAGAGTAACATGACATAGTAAATCTCCTTTTCAGACTGTTTTGTTTGTATTTTGTTGCCGGAAGCCCTGAACACATGGTTTCCAGGGTTAAATTACTGTGATTTCCTGCCCAATTTACTGTTGAACTGGACATAAGCATCCATTACGGTATGGAGAGGCTCTCTCTCTCCAGGGCTAAGATTGTAACCAGCTTTTCATTTTAGTCATGATTTTGAGAGCCCCCCACCCCCACCCCAGCTGTGAAAACTGCTGCTACTGCTGACTTTTTTTCATGATTCATTTACGTATCGCAGCAGTGTGGCATGGTGCCCTGCGAAGAAAAAGGAGTCCATAGCTCAAGCTGTTTACCACCTAGTGGAAACAAATAAGCTGTGCCTGTGCTGGATTTAGTTGCCACAATTGTCCCTCAACTCCACCAGTGATAGCAACAATGGTGGGAGCATTGTAAAGATGAGGCTTTTGCGGCTACCTATATTTTGATCGGAGTTGTCCATCCCTGCTCTGAGCACAGCAAATGAACATGGTGATAAAAACATCCATGGGTGCTGGTGCCTTAATTACTGTACCTCTATCACTGGTGCAGCTTTTTATTAAAAAAAAAAAAAAAAAAAAAAGATAAAACCACGAACTAGAACGATAATGGAAAATGAGGAGGTAGGGGAAGGGCTAAAAGAAGAGCAGAGGCTTTAATACATCACATAAAAGATTTGCTTGCTAAATTAAGATGCCTAATAGAATCGGGTAGGGCAAGAGTAGATAGCAGTGGAGAGTGGTATAGAAGAAGGGTTTTGCGGTATGACTTGGAGGGGACTCGGGATGCTTGGTGTGCAAGAAGAGAGATTGCTTCAGATGTAGGGGCTAGTAGAGCTTGACTTGAACTCCAGAGATGTGTGGTGTCTGGCTAGAAGAGAATTTTTTGGGGAAGTGAAAGGTAAACTGGATGCAACACATATCAGACATTGGCTTGAAAAATAAGGGTGGTGTGCTTTTTCCGTAAGTAATCTAATAGTTTTTGCCTCAGGAAACTCAATTTAACCTTTACAAAACTTGCTTGTTTCTCAGTGTCAGCACTCGTGCCTTAACGCTATTTTCAGAAAGTTGATTGTTAAATTTTAACTGAGATTTTAAAAAAAATTGAAAATCTGTGTTCTGATGGTGTTTGTTATATCCATTGACTTCCTGATATCTATAGTGGGGCCACCAGAGCTTATGGAGTTTAACATATGTCCCAATCATAGAAGGGGGCTCCTGTAGGGAGGCCCCCACTCGGTCCTGAGCCATTCAAAAGCTCCTGTGTTGACATTATACCATAGTAATGCTTCACAGCTATAGACTGAAATACATTCTAGCTCGAGAAACCAAGAACAAACACCGAAGTTTCCCCGATGAATTCTTAAGACTTTCTAAAAAATAACTACATTTTTTTAATGTCCATTAAAGTAGCATAAATCAATAGCTTGTAGGCCAGTGTAGTTAGCTAGTTAGTTGTCCAGGTCAAATTTATAAAATGACAAAGAGTGGAATTGCACCTTAGCTCTTTTCCACTGCACCTTATGAGACCATCATATGCCTTCCTGTCATAGAAGATGAGAAATATTAATGAGGGAGAGAACAAGCTAGCAGTTTCCTTGAACTGGGGAAAGGAGAAACAATCTAATATGAAATGCACCTGGAAGAAGCTTTGTGGATCTAAATTATCATCCTCCTTGTTTACAAACTGTGATGTTGAGAACTGTTCATAATAGCTGAGAGGAGATGATGCCCATGTGCAGTTAAACTTTGACAGTATGACCAATACAATTTCTTTGCTGTATGATGCTCTTCATGCTAACAGTTGCCCCATCTACATGAATAGATTCATCCTCCATGGCATTTAACTTGACAATACTTCAGTACTAACTTTCTGTCTTCGAGACTTATACAATTCTTACTCCAGTCTTCCTGGTGAGTTGATTTATGACAAATGTTGGGGAATTCATCACCATTTTAACTTCTCAAATGTACATTAATTAGATTCTCTGTGGCTGCGGATCTTCCTAATAGGATAATACTTCTTGCTACATATACCCCACAGCTGCGGACTTGTTAAAATCAATAAGTGAAGCCTCAAAATACCTTGATTTAAAATATTCCTGGCCAAATTGGCAAAAAGTGCAACACTAAAGGTCAGTTACTGGATCTGTGAAGCTTGTTCTGAGTGGAGATACCTTACAGTAGGGTAGGCAGGTTGGTGGAAGCATGAGAACAGAGTTATAGTTGTTTCAGGTACCTTAACTCTGCATTTCCATGTTTTTCTACTTTAACCCTTTTCACTTTGAGACTATATAGAATGTTTAATTTCTTTAACTTCCTTTCTGGTTTCCTGTCCTTGACATGCTTTCAACGTATCATGACAACTCCATCTTTAAGTGCTTAACTGTCAAACTAGATATTGACAGATAGTCATATAAATATGGTGACATTTTTGACAGCGTGGGAGGTAGAAGTGACATATAATATAAACAGAACATAAGTGTCAAGAGAGGTCTTGCTGTTTGTAACTTCCTGAGTTGTCAGAGGGAGAACTAGGCTTGGCGCTGTTCCCCCTGCTGGAGGGGAAAGATCCAATTCCAAGTTACTGTGATTATGCAACACCCTAACCAGTTACTTGACATTGTGTTTTAAACCTGCTACTGATGTGTATGGGTGCTACCACATTTGTATTGCACTGGGAACCAAATGGGATTCTATTCTTGTGAGTGCCAGACAGTGGGGTTCACACTTGATGGGAGTGCAGAACTACTCACCCATGAGCATTCAAAAGTCAGAAGGGAGAGATGAGCCCAAAACATGCATTAACATTAATCCTTTAGATTGCCTCAATATGTTCTACTTAATGCTTCATTCCCCAGTAAAAGGCTTAATGGATGACTTAAGGGTAGCTCGAGTCCAAGTTTATTGACAACTAAGAATTAAAAGCAAAAAACAAACAAAAAAACCAGTGGTCATTATCTTAGCATTTGTATGTGCAAATAGTCATAAATGTACAGTTACTAAGTCTTATGCTCACAGTTCAAATTGTTGATCTGAAACATGACAGCTAGACAGCTAAATTAATGTGTTAGCTGTTATAAATTGGATCTGTAATTTCACGTAGTGTTGTTTTCCAGGCACTGGCAAGGGCATTATGTTGTGGAACAAGTCTTGTTTCCTTAAGTAGTGTTAATTGCAAATAACTTACTTCTGTGTAATAATAGAAATGGAGCCTTTCTTGCTGATCAGAGGAGGACTTCTAAATTGTGCTGTCTTGTGTTCTGTTTCAGGTGCTGGGCTGGATCCGAAATGGGGAGTCTATGTTAAATGCGGGGCTTATCACGGCTAGCTCCCTGCAGGAGGCAGAACAGCTGCAAAGGGAACATGAACAGTTCCAGCATGCTATAGAGGTATGAAAAGTGTGGTGTTCATGCCATTCTCCAGTAAGATGGGCTCTTATGATATAGTTCATGGCAAACATTATGAAGCAGGGACAGGCAAACTTTTTGGCCTGAGGGACACATCAGGTTTTGGAAATTGTATGGAGGACCGGTTGGGAGAGGCTGTGCCTCCCCAAACGGCCAGGTGTGGCCAGGCCCTCCCCCCATTTTTGTCCCATCCCTCCCCAGACCCCTGCCCCATCTACTCCCTGTACCCTGACCACCCCTGGAAACCCCATCCCTGACTGCCCCCCGCTGCCCCATTCCAACCCCTCCTCTCATTCCTGACTGACCCCCCTCCCCAGGAGCCCTGCCCCATCCAACCACACCTTCTCCCTGACTACCCCGAACTCCTGCCCCTGACTGCCCCATCCAATCCCCCCCCCTTCCTGACTGCCCCCTGGTACCCCTGCACCCATTCAACACCCGTTCCCCACCCTCTGACCACTCCAACACCTATTTATGCCCCCGACCACTATCCCAAACTCCCTTGCTCTCTATCCACCTCCTCCCCTCCCCCCTCCCCCCTGTGTCTGCTCTCTGTCCCCTTACTGCGCTGCCTGGAGCACCCGTGGCTGTCAGAACTACAGCCGCATTGGCTGGAACCAGCCACACCACTGCGCAGCACAGAGCACCAGGTCAGGTCAGGCTCTGCAGCTGCACTGCCCCGCCACCCAGAGCATTGCACCAGCAGCACAGGGCACAGAGGCTGTGGGGGAGGGGCTGGGTGCGAGCCTTCCAGGGCAGGAGCTCAGGGGCCGGGCAGGAGGGTCCAGCAGGCCAGATGTGGCCCGCGGGCCATAGTTTGCCCACCTCTTTTATAAATCAACATGAAGAATAGATTAAATCCATATGTACCTTCTAGATAGATCTCTCACCACTTGGGCAACAACAAAAAGGTTAATAACATGAGTGTGTACATTTGGGGTGAATAGACAGAGGGAGGTGAGGACAGTTCCTAGGAAAGCGAGTTTTGAGAAGCAGGGATTCTGACAGTCGTGATTCTGCTCTGTGTCAGTGCAGTGCTTTTAATAAGTCAAGGGCAGTGGTAGTTCACTTTATATAAATATTTAAATTGTGTATTTACAAAATGGCTGAGACAGATTTAATCAAACAAAAGACTATTGCAAACAGTGGTTTAGAATAGGATGTTGTGGGTTTTTAGGTTTTAAGACTAAGCTAATATAATAGATGATAAATTGGTTACAAATGGGGAATGTACACAAATTGCATCATTACAAATAAGATAAAAGTTTTCCTAACATGGTCTCATAACTTCAGAGTATTGTAAGTGTAAATTAGTAGGTTTTGTTAATATGTTAATGTGATCTTTACGAGGCCTTCCTAACTGAACTTGCATTATTAGTATGTTAGTGTTAATCCTGTCGATCCTTTCAGTATACAATTGGACAAAAATTAAAGGCACATTTTAATGCACTATTTTGGCACAAATTTGAATGCACTATTTTGGGAGATAGTGTGTAAAGTTTTGTTCAGTATTTTACTTTTTCAGAACACTAAAATCATGCCTCTAGTGATTGATTAGCTTGTTTGTTTTCAGAAGAACTCCATTTTACCGTAAATGCCTTCTGTTTTGCTGCCTTTTTGTGGAGTTTTCTGTTTCCCATCTCTGTTTGCAGTGTGTGTCCTCACTCTTGAAAGCTTTGATATTGAGTATAACTCTCCTGAGCTATGGGTATTTATCCATGTAGGGATAAATGATGACAAATTTTAATTTGAATATTTTCTTTACAGTAGTGCACTTGCATATAATCAAACTTCTTATACATAGGGCTTCCAGATTACAAACAGGTGTATGTTTTCGCTGGGGGACAAAATGTTCTGTATTATCAATAACAAATAATCAGTTGGCTCATTTCACATCCCCCTGGATACTTGTTCTATCCATTTTCACTCCACATAAGTGTGAAATGGACTGCAAGAAAGTTTATATGAAGAGAATAATTCTGATATCCAGTAATCAAACTGTGATGCTTTGGGTTTCACCCAGACCAATAAGAGGTTATGTCACTGCCTGTCCTGTAACCTTTGTGCTGTGTAGCTTTGCCTCAGAGCCCTGAAACCAACAGCCAGCTCACTGCACAGTGGCCTCAACCTGGCTCCAGCCCTTGCAGGGTGACACCAACAGCCCTTCCAGAGCCAAGTTGCCCCTGCAGCATCCAGTCCCTCTCATTGAACCCTCAGAGAAGTTATCAAGTTTGCTGCCTCCAAAGAGACAACAAACAACAACCTGGTAGTTGGCTGAACACCCACACTTGAAATGCTTTTATAATAAAACAAGAATATGTTTATTATCAAGGAACCTAGTGAAAGAAGAATTAAGTGATTACAAGTAAGAGTGAAAGAGAGAGGGGAAAGATTACAAATAAAACAAACAAAATGCTCTTCTTGTGGCTAAAAGTTAATTCTCACCAGTTACAATCATTGCCCGAGCAATTTCCTTACATACATCAACTTTCATAGGCTCAAAGGGTTCTGTACCCAATCGTCCCCTTGGAGACGGACACAAAAATGAAAAGGCTTTTTGCATCCCCTTACATATTTCCAAAACTCACTGTTTTGTCCCCAGACTCAGGATGCACCCTGGTGTTTAGGCTTGTGCTGTTCTTCCCATCTCCCTCTTGATTTGTATGTAAAAGGAGCATCTGTTGTTTGGATTCCACAATGCTCAATTTACAGTGGAGATATGTGGAAGGCTGCCTTCCTCCCTGTCTTGGAGAAAAAACATTTCTCCCTTTGTTTGGTCGCAGACTTTAAAGCATAATATCAGTGAATATTCCTAATTCCTCATATATTGTTAGTACATACATTTCGCAATGATAGTAATCACCAGTGTGTCACCAGCTTTCATCAGAGACAGTTCTCAATATTATTTTATAGCACAGTAGTATTGTGTCCAATCAGTTGATTCAATTGTTTGTTCTTTCCTGGGGTATCTGGACCCAGAACATTCCATTTTATCTACCTTTCCCCTCCATATTCAAAGAGAAAACAAACCTGGAAGCCATAATTTATAATCAGTTTATGTACTGTAACTTGGCGAGCATTGTATGGCTTGCATAATCTGTTGCTTTACAGTTGCTGCTCTTGTAGACTGATAGTCACTGTCAATTGTTGCATTTATTTCAGTCTCTGTTGCATTTACTTCATATTTGTTTATCTAGAAAAAGTTATGCTGCAACCTACTGGTGACCCTTTATTTCCTTTGTCTGATATACGTGTGTAGAAAATATTGCAAATAAGAAAATGAAACATGGATTTTAAGCAAATGCATTTAAATGTTATGCAATTAAATATTTTATTTCAACTTATCAGAAAACACATCAAAGTGCTCTGCAGGTACAGCAGAAAGCAGAGGCGATGCTGCAGGCTAATCATTATGATATGGATATGATCAGGGACTGCGCTGAGAAAGTTGCTTCTCATTGGCAGCAGCTGATGCTCAAGATGGAGGACCGTCTCAAACTTGTGAATGCTTCTGTTGCCTTCTATAAAACATCAGAGCAGGTATAGGAACTCTTGAAGACCTATGTCTTGCAGAATAATAAAGGGATTTGTGGTATTTTATTATAAAATTACCTTTGGCTCCAGTGGCAGAGTTAATGACCTTAGAGCTCAAGTTTATAAAAATGATATTAGCAGAAATGTTGGTATTTTTTAAAAATTTCTATTTAGAACTTCCCATGCTGTCTTGGAAACGCTGACAGTATTATATTAAGTGAGGTCTAGAAAAATGAAACTGACTGTAACCAAATTGCAGTACAGTCAGTGAAGTTTTATTTTCTATACTGAGCAGAAAGCAAAAACCACATGTAATTGATAAAAGTGTGTTTGTAAAATGTTTAGTTACAAATTATTCATGTTATTAATAACATTCATACTGGATTTCCTCTAAAATGTTCCTCTGGTATTAGATTTTGTCTTTAGTGGTAAATCAGCTACATCTTAAATCCTCATCTTCTCTTCTTTAGCTTTTTTTCTTTCCCCAGTGTTTCAAATCCGGATTAGGTAATTGATTTGGATTTTCAGTTTCTGGAAAGGGCCTCACCCAGGGAAAGTCTCATATGTGCAGATGTCCTCTCATGTAAGAAAGCACTTCTGATCATAGCTTGATTAAAATCCTATCATCATAAATAACTAGTATGTTATCACCCATATCTTACTTTTCATCTTCAAAGTGTTTCATGAGTTTTAATCCACATCACATCCTGGGCAGAAAGTGATGGCAGTTTCCCTATTTTAGAGAGAAGGGATGGAAAACAGATAAATTAGAGACACAGTCATCATCTATGTCAGAGCTGGGATTAGATGTCTAGGGTTCTTGGTTTCAAGTCTCCTGGCTCACACTACTTCACAGTGTTGTTCATCTGAAATACTAGAGATATTTGTCTCCTTTTGGCTGGTAGGTGTGCAGTGTGCTGGAGAGTCTGGAGCAGGAATATAAGCGGGAAGAAGACTGGTGTGGGGGAGCAGACAAACTGGGTCCCAACTCTGAAACAGACCACGTGACCCCTATGATAAGCAAGCACCTTGAACAAAAAGAAGCGTTCCTGAAGGTAAAGATGTTGTTGGTTACATGTTGGGAGGCATGCAGTTACATCCTCTGCTTCACATATCTCGAATGGACCCGTAAAACCCAAGAAAAACCCAGTGACATGTGCATGGCTTTGTGAGCTCCTGAACGGCGATTACACAGGAAATGGCATATGACTGTTTGTTTCTCGTGGTGATTAGAACATTGCCAGTTTATATAATTACCTTTCCAGTTCAACTTCAGCAGAGAGCACAGAGAATCGGGCATCCCACTGTGATAGATGTGCAATTGAGACTCACTCTTTTCAGCAGCCACCGCTTCCCAGAACACTTGAAAGAGACTTCTTTAAAAGAAGCAACAGCCGCTCAGTACAGTGGCTCCCAGTGACTCAAAGCAGCTTCCAGCAGTGCTAGAGCTACAGTGGGGAAACCTGATTCTGTGCTCCTTCTTCTGTGGTATTTTATAATGGCTCTTAATAACAAAATAATATTATACACTACAGTAAAGCTCCAAACGCTATAGTGCCACCATGTCTTTGAGTATTACTGTTACAAAATCTGAACCACTACCTTTATTTTAAGAGTAGAATTGTAACCAAATTGTAAATAAAAAATCACTTGGGAAGAGGAGAGCCCAGTTTGGAAAGGGGAAGGGTAGCAGAAGGAGAGTGAGGAGAGACTCTCAGGAGAGGGGGGTGAGGGGGTGAAGGCTGCTGTTTTCCAGAGAAATAAGAAATCCTTAAAATATAGTACAAGAAATTCAACACAACAGCAATCTGAAGAAAAGATGAGGCAGAAGTATTGGGCAACTTGTATTCAATTTTTGCTGATAAGCAAGGTGTCTTAGCAATGGTAATATGTCAGTGGCACTTTTAAAATAAATGTGATAGCCTCTACCTGTGGGACATGTGACTGTATGGAAAATACTATATGGTCAGTAAATATACAGAATGCCCATCCTGTAGTGTGGTGTTAGAGTAGTGTCCATTGACAAGTCAGAATAAAGGATCTTTTAACACCAGTTTTTATCACTTTCATTCTCTACCCCCATCTGGTCATAAATAAATCTGATAAGTCTGTTGGCCTGTAGCACTGAACCCAGTTGCTACTGATCCACAGTTGGGACTGAGCTAAGATAGCAACTAGAAGAATCCAGAAGCAGTTTTGGAGGTCATTGGCTTGTATTTAGCCTGCTTGGCTGACCCAAGAGATTAAAGGATAAGGAAATTGGCTAAACAAGCAGCTGAAGATTGCTGGGATACATAGGTTCATTATTCCTGGATGGATTAAAGATTAGACTCTCAGTATAACAAATAAGCAGTAGTAGTGGACTGCTATTCATACAGACTTCTTCTGAAATTTCTGGAAAGACGTATCAATATGCCTCACTGAAACCTTTGAAAGCCTCTTAGTGTTCGATGCTGAGGTGCAAACACCACTGAAAACATGAATTTTAGTATAACTGTAGGGGCAGTGTCAAATGGATCTCTCAGTTGCAAATGTCTGAACTTTTGGGCTGTTATGAGAATATGATCTGATAAATTACTGTCTCAGTGATTTTGTCATTGGTCATATCTGTGCTGTCTTCACCTAACCTTTTAAAGTAGTATTTTGATGTTCCGCTTCATTACAAACAAAAGACACGAGGCCTATATATAGTATTTGATATATAGTCAGAAGTTCAGGTTAGGAAGGCAGCTATGCTGGGTCTTGGCAATGCAACTAGATTCTGGCTGTTTTGTTGCCCTTTGGTTTGAATGCTTTTAAGACCTTTTAAAGGGCATGTCTTCTTTCAGTACTTTTGGTTTAATTTCAGCAGAGCAATTATTTTTTCCATTTAAACTAGTGGTGGGTCTTTTACAATATCCAGGTGATTACTGAAAGTTGTGCACTTGGTTTACATAATAATGCCAAATACATAAATACAATCCACTCTGTGTACCTTGAGCCGCACTTAAAAGTATGGAGAAGATGATCGCTTTTAAGTAACTTCAGGTATAAATTGCTTGTAATGCTATTTAGTGTTCAGTGCTAGTCCTGAATTAACTGCTATTTGCTTTGAAAATAGTGATCTTTTTAACTGTCTGCTCTGTATTGAATAGGACATAGTAAGCAGAAAAAAGTATGTGTGTGTATCTGTCTGTTAATGCCCCATCAAACACAGCAATATCAAATGCTATCAAATCTTCTTGTAGGCTTGTACTCTGGCTCGGAGGAATGCTGATGTCTTCCTGAAATACCTGCACAGGAATAGTGTAAACATGCCAGGGATGGTGACCCACATCAAAGCTCCTGAACAACAAGTCAAAAGTAAGTATTCTTTTAGGAATTTGGCCTTCATGTGCTGCAACAAATCTGAGAAGATAAGGGTGAGCACCTGCCAGGGAGGATACAGTATTTCAGATTTAACAAAAAATAGGTGATTGACCTGGTGAAAGTTTAAAATAGCTGGTAACCACTCATCTTTGTTCTTCAATTTTAAGAAAGGGAAAAGTGTCACACCTAAATAAAGTTTGATTGTTATCAGTTTGTATATTTCAAACTTAATGTCATGTCTAATTTGCAAATGGAGACTTAAATGCATTGCTGCTCTTGAGTAAACACAATAGTTTATTTTTGTATCATGCTCTTCATGCAGAAGTGTTGAGAATTCCACAGCCAAAAAGTCTGTATAAGCACATTTGGTATTCTGGGCTATACCAAAATGCAATGGGAATTATGTGTTGGGAGAACACAAAACTGGGCCCCTTGACAATGGCCTACTGAATCTGTGGACTAGTTTAAAGCCACTTGATTGAGCATAGGATAATTGAGAAGCCCAGGTATTAGGGTAAAATGGCTCTATTAAAGGTACAAATATATGTGCAGTTGTGGTGGTGGAGAAAAGGAGATGGATCTTGAGATGGGATTTGAAAATTGTCAGTATTCATTTAGGCAGAGCAAGACTTTAAGGTAGTACTGATCCACTCAGGTGAAGAATGTGAGAGATGTTAGTGCCTACAGTGAAAGAGTAGATGGAGAAAGAACAAAGATCAGTGGTATTACACCAATAGACTTAAGTTCAGAAAATAAATGAGGTACAAGAAATGGAGTTGGAATGGGATAGAACTCAGAGAAGGTTTGGGACAATAAGGATCTTTCTTCAATAGATTTTTGAGCTATGATTGCTTGTTTGCCAATTTTGGTTCCCCCAACCACACTTCAACTACGGCTAAGCATTTGGGGTAGACCGGTACAGTGTGTATAAGTATTGCAGAAGGAAGGGTTGTCCCCTCATTGCACTGCAGTTTGAAGAACTCTCTGCAATTGCTTCTTCGAACAGTCTGGCTATGTTGAAATTGAAAGCTAAGCCACGTTGAATTATGTTTGTGGATGTCAGCAGCCATCTGAGATGGTTTTGGCTATGAGGGAAGTGAATTGTGGGTTTCAGACAAATACATGGTTTGAAATGGAAGACTGAAGAGCGTTCACAAGGGATGGAGTCGCACCACTGAATATGAGAAGGATAAAACATGAATTATTTTATAGAGAGGTTAAGACAATGTACAGTATGGCCCCATATTAAATATATAGCTTACATAAGGGGTTTTTCTTACAACTTCATGGATTTTTTTCTTTTAAGTAAGAATTTGAAATGGTGCAGTATAGCAACAAATACTTTTAAACTACTTGCATTTAAGCTGATTGCTATTGGTACATTCACAGTAGGTGTGCAATCAACTCACTTACTGTAAATCAGAAAGATTTAAGTGAAGAAAGGAGAGAAATACCAGTCAGTGTCCTCCAGGGTATTACTGTACCTGTACTGTACTTTTCATGGTATCCTACATCAGTGGCTTTCAGTCTTTCCAGACTACTTATACCCCTTTTAGGAGTCTGATTTGTCTTTCATATCCTCAAGTTTTACCTCTTAAAACTACTTGCTTACAAAATCAGAGATAAAAATACAAAAGTGTCACAGCACATTATTATTGAAAAATCGCTTACTTTCTCATTTTTACCGTATAATTATAAAATAAATCAATTGGAATATAAATATTGTACTTTCATTTCCGTGTATGATATATAGAACAGTATAAAGAAGTAATGTCTGTATGAAATTTTAGTTTGTACTGACTTTGCTAGTGTTTTTAATGTAGCCTGTTGTACAACTAGGCAAATATCTAGATGAGTTGCCTTACCCCCTGGAAGACCTCCGCGTACCCCCAGGGGTATGCATACACCTGGTTGAGGACCACTGTTGAACATAGTTGCTGGCATGCTCAGTTCAGACATACAAGTCACAGAAGATAATAACTTAAATGTAGGAAAAACTAAATCTTCAATAACTTACATGTAGGCAATATACGCCTTTCATCTGAATAAATTCTTCATCATTTTCATAAAACAATGTAATGGTGCTGAAAAGATGTATTGAGGCACACTGAGGTTTTTTTCTTTATAGGACTCAGCACTGCAGTGGTAGCTGAACAGCTAATCATAGAATTATAGGGAATGTAGGTGTGGAAGGTACCTGCCAAGATAATCTAGTCATTGTATGATTTAGAAACCAGAATGTGACATGATGGTTTTCTTTTTCAAAGTGTATTTAAGAAAAACAAAAGGAAGGAGTATGATAAAGGACTATAATAAATCCATAGATACATTTCTTGTCAAATGCAAGCTGTAATACGTTTCAGAGTCATTGCATTCCCTCTTGTTCATAGAAGAATCTGACAGCTTGAAATGCTGTCTGCTTTGCTAGCCTGTGCTCTGTAAACAGATATTAAAACTTTTAGCATAAATTTAACATTGGAAAAACGGAACAAATCTTTGAGGCTTTCTACAAACCTATAATTCAAATTTTAAAAGGCTTTGTCCAAGGACACACTGGATGCCTATTTCATAAAATTAAATGAAGTATTTAGAACCCACTGAATGGAGGAAGGTTAGCTGAGAATCCTCTTCCTGGAAGATGGGAATCTTGTTGAAAGGCTTACAGCTATAGCTGACTGAAATGTTCATCTTCTCCTGTTGCCACAAATCCTTTCCCCTGTACACAGCCCCAGTAACCAGACTGTATACGAAGAGCACTGCACGGGCTGAGGTTGAGGGAGGAATTCTTCTCCAAATTTGCACAGTGACATGGAACCAGTCAAGTCTGGTACTGAAGGCTTAAAAGTATGTTCATGTCTACTGCTGTGGCATGTCCCTCCCTTCCGTTCCCTCACCGCACACCAGACACCCACTTAATGAAGGAGGTGGCTGGGTGATCCTCTGTCTTATATCCATTACTTTTGCTCCTATCTCAGGAAGGCTTCAAGAGGTGCAGTTTGTGGTACCTGCAAAACAAATCAAAACAGTTTAGGAAACACAGTGTTGTCCTAACCACCTCTGGAAGAAGAGGCATGGGAGGCCACTCTTAATAAAAGAGGTCATAATTCAAGAGATGGAAATAGGCAAAGCTGCTTGTCAACAGCTGAATTGAACACACTGCTATATAACTTCATGCCGTGTTTTACAGTATCTCTTTCTGGCGCTTGGCATCCAAAAGAACTAATAGCATTGCAAAAGCACAGCCAAATGTCCCTCACTGGCACACCATCTGTACAGTGTTCCGATAGCATGGACTGCGTTCCAGTTAGCTAAGTGGATCTTACATGCTGTGTATCACAGTTGACACCAGTTACGTCATTCTCAAGATGTCCATTTTTATGTAGTGTCCAGTTCAAAAGTTTGTAATATGTTGAGATTTCCCCAGAAATCTGGGAAACGTTTCACCAGGATAGACTGTCAGCGTAGATGGGGAAAATGTGATTGAGGTCAATGTGACAGAAAAGGAGAATGGGAGCTCAGATGAGGGGGATAGAGGTACAATTTTGGCTGGTACTGCCCTTCTTTCCAAATTAGGAGATCATAATATTAATGGGCTGACTCGCTGTCCTGTCGGCCATGTACTGTGCATTGCCCAAGTTAGTATTAACATGCCCTGTAAGCTGTGCACAGCTATCCTGTATCTACCATGCACGTCACACGGCTGGGAGCGTGGCCTGTGTAGCAATACAGACTGCTTCCTGGCACAATTTGCTGCTTTGCTGTTACTGAGCATGCTTAGTAACATCTCGTGAAGCGTCTGCCCTTACTTTGCCCTCACAAAGAATAACAAGGCTAAAAAGGTGGGGGGCAAATTGGAGGGAGGGATGGGCTGAATTTGTTCATGGAGCAAACTGTGTGTGCAGGGGGCTCAAATAGATGGAGAGAGGGAAAGGGGAGAGTCAGGGACAGGAGGTAGGAGCCAGGTTTAAGAAAGGGGCATGGGCACTGCCGAACAGTGGCATGAGAGTGGGACAAGGATAGGGAAGAGCAGAGAGGATAAAAGTTACTGTCAATCGAGTAAGCTCTCTACAGGGTTTGCAGAAACAGGATATAGGTTGCAGAGTCACGTTCCCTCCCCGCCCCGCAAGACAGCACATATCAGCACTCGCTTCTCATGGCCAGCAGGAGAGGGGTGGGTGGGGAGACAGGCTAAAAAGGAGAGGATGGTGGGGGGCTTCCTTCAGGGCTGAGGCTCCTGCCCATGACATAAAAGTTACCAAAACACCTGGAGTAACAATTACAGCAGCCAATTTTCAAATATCAGTAATAGGACATTTTTTCAAATTATCAGAATCCATGCGTCTAAAAGTAAAGCCACGTCCTCGTCATCTGTTTTTACAAATTTGAGGTTCTTTATATTAAGAAGCATTGAATGATGCTAGAAATGAAATTGGATGAACATGACAAAAGTCTGTTTGTGGGTACTCTTAGGCAGAGTACCAGTAAAATGCCAAATGTGCTCATTTTAATTTTATCTATGGTCCTAAGTTTAATAACTAAATGTAAGGATCCTGAACAAAATTGTTAGCAACACCTCATAACTTAATTGTGGGTTTCATTCCTGCTAGAAGTGGAAGCAGATCTCAAGCAGTCCAAGTCAATGTTCTTCTGTTGGCAGGATACTGCACAATAATACCTGTCTATAAAACTCCTTTGACACACATTTCCATGATACTCTAGTATAGTACTGTCAATACTATGCATGAACATTGATATAATCCATACTTTAAACAGTCTTGAAATATTCATGTACACAATAGACTATAATCTCTCGCAAAAGCAATCGCAATCCACTGAGTGCTGTGTGGGATTTCTGACCCTGCCTCATTTGTTGCAGAAGTTGGGTGCTGAGTAGAAAGAGAAGGCATGGTTTCAGGGCTAAGGCAGTTGAATTTGCCCTGGAGAATTGGATTCTATCCCTACCTCTACCACAGACTTGCTGGGCAAGTCATTTAAACCAAACTGTTCACAGCTCATCACTGTTTGGGCACCAGGAAAGTGTGGCATGCCATATGAGACATCTGGGTCTAGATCTGTGAAGTGCTGAGCTCTTGAAAATGAAGTCTATTGGAGCAGAGCTTTTAATACATAATGTGCTGTAAAAATAAGCACTGTGAAAACCCTGTCTCTCTCAGATCAGACATACAAAATTACTGAATGCTTATGACAATTTTATCTTTAATCTCTTTTACGCTTAGTTCCCTAGCTGTAAAATGGGGATAGTGCTACCTAATCTCATAGGATTCTTGTGAAGATATGTTGATGTTTGTGGAAGCACTATTAGACTATAGTGAGAGCACTGCAAACATCCAGGATAAAATCAATAATTTTGTATTCAGTGTAGAGTTTGAATGGTGTGCATTATGTTAAGCCTGGGCTGCACATTGAACCAGGAGGATAAAAAGAAATATTGAGTAACTCCTAATTCTTCTTCAAGTGCTTGCTCATGTGTATTCCACAGTAGGTGTGCGTGCTTGCCATGTGCACCGGTGCCGGAAGTTTTTCCCTTAGCAGTACCCCTAGGGGGAGTGCTGCTGCGACCCCTGGAGTGGCACCTCTATAGCACGCTATAAGGGGAGCCTCGTGCTCCCCCAACTCTCAGTTCCTTCTTGCTGCCAGAACTACTTGCTCCAGCTCCGCTTCGCTGCATCTAATCCCAGAACTTGTCGTTTGTTGTTAGTGGTACCTGCATTCATTAGGTCAACAAGTTTCAGTTCACTTAGTTAGTGTTCCGGCCGGGGCATGCCCCGTGCCCCAGGGTTTAAATCGTGCTACTTTTGCAGGCGGTCGATGCCCAGAAGTGACCTGCACGCCAACTGTCTCCACTGCTTGGGTGAATCCCACATTAGTGACCACTGTAAGATCTGCAGGTCCTTTAAACCTAGAACTAAAAAAGAAAGAGACATTAGACTTCGGGCCCTTCTTATGGAGTCAGAACTGGCCCCAACCTCGGTGCACCGATCAGATTCGGCACCGGGCCCCTCGTCTTCAGTACACAGAGATCCCTTGGCACCTCTTGGTGGCTGGCACCGCTCCCCGTCTAAGAAACAGAGAGAGGCCCATCTTCTCAGCGGCATCAATAGAAAGCAGGAGGAGAGTCTAGACCTGCATCGGGCAGCCCCAGTTCCTCCGGAGGCTCCAGAGCTCTGACTCATGTCGAGCGGAGCAGCCTGGTTGCATCAACTCGGGCCTCTCCAGATGTCCAGATGCCTTCAACGCTGGAGACCCTGCAGGTGGCCCGAGACATTGACTCTGCAGGTACCTGGGGCACCACCGGCACCCGGGTCCTGCTCTAGAGGCAAGCCACCGCTGGATTCTAGACAGTCGACCCTGACTTGAGGCAGATCCCAATCAGGGGACCACTCTCGGGCCCACTCGCCACTCAGCGTCCTATCAGGGCACAGTCTTCGGCCTTTGCTTTCATCACCCACTAGGTTGTCTGGTTGGGTGCTGTCAGATTGGAGTTCCAGGCACCACTCCACGCCAAGCAGAGAGTATCGATGAGACAGGGACAGGCACTGTAGGCGCTCCCCTTCTCGTCGGACCTACCATCCACCTCACTATCCAGGCCTCCAAGGGATAGATCATGGATTCACGGCACCGCACAAGGAGTCTGACCAAGGGGTAGATCCCACGGCACCGACCGACGTGCAGAGCTCCGTACCGGCCTCCTCCCCCCTGCTGGAGGACAAGGTTGCAGCCCCATCCTCCTCCGCACCACAGGAGGACTTCAGGGCTCACCAGGAGCTATTGAAGCAAGTAGCGTTGAGCCTCCAACTGCACGAAGGGGTGGCTAACATTTTCAGTGCCCTCTGGCAAATGCCGGCCTCCCTTGTGCCAATATTAAAGAAGGCAGAGCGCAAATATTTTGTGCCCACGAAAGGGCACAAGAATCTCTATGCCCACCTGGCCCCCAACTCCCTAGTGATGGAATCTGTAAATCATAGGGAGAGACAGGGTCAAACAGGACCTACACCGAAGAATAAGGACTCTAGAAGGCTGGACTCGTTTGGTAGGAAACTTTATTAGTCATCCAGTTTCCCACTCTGGGTGGCCAACCACCAAGCCCTCCTCAGCCATTATGAGTTAAACTTGTGGGAATCACTGCCTAAATTCGAACCCTCCCTTCCAGAGCTTGAAAGGAAGGAATTTAAGGTGCTCATTGAGGATGATGCCACTGCTGCGAAGGCTGCTCTGCAGGCAGCATTGGATGCAACTGACATGGCTGCTTGGTCCATGGCCTCAGTGGTGTCCATGCGCAGGGTGTTGTGGGTACTGCTGGCTGGGCTTTCCACGGAAGCGCAGGTTGTGATGCAGGATCTTCCCTGTGATGGCAAGGACCTGTTCGCAGAACAGACAGACATGAAACTTCATGGCATGAAGGACTCGCTTACTACCCTTCAAATCCTCGGGCTTTACGTTCTGCCCAAGGAAAAGCCTATGCCGCAGGCTCCCACCATGGCTCCCCAGCCAAAATGTGAGCCTGCCTATAAGAAGTTCAAGACCCAAAAGAGGTGATCTCAAACGCAGTCTCGCAGCTTGGGCCCTTGGGGGGCAAGCAGCAGGGCAAGAGGTGCTTTTGACTGGTTGCAGGAGGGTCCCCGAGAGGACCCTCCTACCAATAAAATTTGCCTTCAGCAACTGCTTGTGTGCGTTCCTTGCTGAATGGTCCTGAATAACATCGGACCGTTGGGTCCTCAACACCATTTCCCAAGGCTACACACCACAATTTGTCTCACCCCTGACCCCCCACCCCTTCCCTCAGATAGCAGGAAAGACCCGTCACATTTACCCCTGCAGGAAGTGGGTCGGCTCCTCAGCTTGGGAGCTGTGGAGAAGGTTCCAAGGGAGTTCCAGGGAAAAGGGTTTTACTCTCGTTACTTCCTTATACCAAAGACAAAAGGGGGGCTCAGGCCTATCCTGGATTTACAAGACCTCAATCAGTTCATGGCCAAATGCCGGTTCCTCATGGGGTCTCTAGCGTGCATCATACCCGCTCTAGACCTGGCAATTGGTATGCGGTCCTGGACCTTCAGGACGCATTCTTCCATATCCATATATTCGAGGGGCATGGACACTTCCTTTGTTTCCTGGTGGGACAGGACCGCTACCAGTTTACAGTCTTCCTGTTTGGCCTGTCCACCACGCCCAAGGTATTCACAAAGTGTGTGGAGGTAGTGGCGGCCTACCTCAGACACCGATGGGTCCAGATATTTCCCTGTCTTGATGACTGGCTGCTCAAGGGCAGCTTGCGGTCTCAGGTACAGGACCATGTGAGCTGCTCTTGGCTACGTGTGCTAACCCAGGCCTCCTGGTAAACGAGGCCAAGTCAACATTGGTTCTGGTTCAGCACATAGAATTCATAGGTACTCTCCTGGATGCCTCCAAGGCTACAGCCTCCCTTCCCCATGGCAGGTTACAGACCCTGAAGGAGCTCATAGCCTCAGTCATGGAGTTCCCCGTGACCACGGCCACGGTATGCCTGCAGCTCCTGGGCCACATGGCAGCGTGCACGTATGTAGTCCGCCACACCAGACTTCAGATGGAGCCCCTCCAATTCTGGCTGGCCTCAGAGTTCTCTCAGGCCCAGGATAGGCTAGACAAAGTCCTCACAGTACTGGCGCCAGTGATCGCCTCACTACAATGGTGGTCCTGGCTGGCCAATATGCTCCAAGGGATTCCCTTCCGGGACCTAACGCCATCACTAGATCTCACATCCGATGCGTCGAACTTGGGCTGGGGGCCCACATAGGGAACTCACAGACCCAAGGGATGTGGTCGGCACAGAGTTGTCCCGTCACATAAATGTCAGGGAGTTCAGGGCAATGCATTTAGCCTGTGTGGCGTTCAGCTCACAACTGTGTGGCAAGGTGGTCAGAGTACTCACGGACAACACCGCCGCAATGTTTTACATCAACAGGCAAGGCGGGACGAGGTCCTCGGCCCTCTGCCAGGGAGCCCTTAGCCTCTGGGAGTTCTGTATAGCCCACGACATCTCCCTGAAAGCTTTCCACCTGCCAAGTGTCAACAACACACAGGCCAATTGCTTGAGCATGGTTTTCTCCTCCCAACACGAGTGGTTGCTCCACTCAGAGGTCACTCACTAGCTCTTCCGAGCGTGTGGCACTCCCCAAGTAGACATGTTTACGACCCGACAGAACCGGCGTTGCCACCAGTTCTGTTCCAGAGCGGGGGTTGGGAGGAATGCGATCTTAGATGCCTTCCTCCTGTCATGGTCGGGTCAGCTCCTCTGCACCTTTCCCCCATTCCCCCTCATCGGCAAAGCCCTAGAGAAAGTGAAAATGGACAAGGCACGTGTCCTCCTGATCGCCCCAGCTTGGTCCCAGCAATATTGGTGCATGACCCTCCTGGGCTTGCTGGTGGCCCCTCCGTGGCCGTTGCCACTCCGTCAAGACCTACTCTCCCAAGACCAGGGCCACCTCCTCCACCCCAACCTAGCCACCCTCCGTTTGACAGTGTGACTGCTCAATGGCTAGATGTGGAGGAGAGAAGGTGTTCGGAAGGGGTCAGGTGTGTCCTCCTAGAAAGTAGGAAGCCATCCATGCACCAAGCCTACCGGTGAAGTGGTCCAGGTTCTCCAGGTGAGTGGGTGAGCAGAGTACTTCCCCAATGTCTGCCTCGCTCCAACTTATCCTTTAGTACCTCCTTCACCTTAGAACTCAGGGCCTGGCGCCTTCCTCCGTCAGGGTGCACCTGGCGGCTATATTGGCATTCCATCCACCGGTCCAGGGCTGCTCGGTTTTCTCCCATACCATGACCAGGCGTTTCCTCAAAGGAATAGACTGGTCCTTTCCGTATGATAGACCCCCTGTTCCTCAGTGGGATCTAAATTTGGTATTATCTTGCCTCATGGGGCCCCCGTTCGAGCCCCTAGCCACATGCTCATGGTCTCACCTTTCATGGAAGGTAGCCTTCTTCGTGGCTATCACGTCAGCTCAGGGCCGTGAGTTGTGAAACCCCCTACACAGTTTTTCACAAGGGCAAGGTGCAGCTCTGCCCACTCCCTGCATTCCTCCCTAAGGTGGTCACATGGGCCATGACATCTTCCTGCCTGTCCTCTGTCCCAAACTTATGCCTCTAACGAGGTACGCCGCCTCCATATGCTCGATGTGCGCGCGCAGGGCACTGGCTTTTTATCTGGATCGGACTAAGCCATTCCGAAGGTCTTCGCAACTGTTGTTGCTTCAGCCGAGCACATGAAGGGTCAACCGATTTCCACCTAGAGGCTTTCCCGGTGGATTACATCGTGCATCTGGACATGCAACGACCTAGCAGGGGTTCCCTCGCCACCTATCCTAAGGGCTCACTCGACTAGGGCTCAGGCCTCGTTGGCTGCCTTTGTGGCCCATGTCCCTATCCAGGACATCTGTAGAATCGCTACCTGGTCCTCAGTACACAGGTTTACATCGGACTATGTGATTTGTCTCCCACGCCAGGGATGACGCTGGCTTTGGTAGAGCTGTGCTTCAGCCTGGGAATCTGTGAACTCCTGCCCATCTCCATCAGACATAGCTTGCAATCACCTACTGTGGAATACACAGGAGCAATCACTCAAAGAAGAAAGGACATTTACCTGTTCCATAACTGGCTTTCTTCGTGATGTGTTGCTCTTGTCTATTCCACACCCTACCCTCCTTCCTCTCTGTCGGAGTTGGTCCGGCAAGAAGGAACTGAAGGTGGAGGGAGCATGCGGCTCCCCTTATAGTGCGCTATAGAGGCGGCACTCCAGGGGGCGCTCCCCCTACGGGTACTGCTAAGGGAAAAACTTCACACACCGGTGCTCGTGGCGAGCAGGCACACCTACTGTGGAATAGACATGAGCAACACATCTCAAAGAACACCAGTTACGGAACAGATAACTGTCCTTTCACTGAATGAAGCTGTGGCCCCATGGAAAAACATACTATATGATTATGTTATGATGTCCTGTCCCTTTAAACATTTGAGCACTCCCCTATTCTCCAGTGCAGAGCCTCACTTTCATGTTGTTTTTTCACTTTTGCTGCAAGAACAATAGAACTACCACCACAGCAGACAGCTGAGTTTCTATCAACTCCTTCTGTCTCTGTGTCTTTTCTGCTGGATCCAAATATAACACATGCAATTAAAGATAGTATCATAATGCATTTGGCCCAAGGGAGTGAGAATGTAAGTTGCATAAGCAATCTTAATTCTGGCATTTCCTAACTTTGAGCACTTCACTCTGTTAAGGTTGCAGTGTTATTTTATTATGCTTCTTTTTGGGAAGGGCATTTAACAGCTTATATGGCTTTGAATCTATGATCTAGATATTTTTGTATACTATAACTTATTTTACATGGTTCAGATTTAATCATATGTAAAATAAGTCTCCAATATTCTGGCTCATCTGTGTAATCCTCCCTCAGAGATCGCTTTGTGGGCTGGCCTGAACAATTATGAAAATGACCATTTCTGCTTTGATTCCTCTGAATTTTGCTGCTTGCCTGTCACTGGCTACTTCGTCGATATGCTGTATCCAGAGAAGCTGGTCAATGTGCATGAGTTTAATTCCCACACTGTGTGCTCCTCCACTACTGAACTTGGCCCACTCATTTGAAGTAACAGCAAAGCTAGTCATAGGATTGATGCTGGCAAGACGCTAAGGGAAATGTCACATTGATGGGGATGGATGACAAGTATGAGCATAATGTGAACAGAAGTGATACCTACTAAGAATTCAGAGTACAAATGGGCAAGAGGAGAAATAAAATAGAGAAAACTAGGAAGGAAGGTTTGCACAATAGGAGATAAAATTGTGAGTCAGTCTAGCAGTTGAAAATGTTAATTTCTAGTCACAAAAACGGAGGTGTGGAACAGGTAACGGAAAAAACGGGATTATAAGCTATTTATGATTCAGGGAGAAGCTATGCTTGTGAGCTCTCTCCCAGTCTCACTGGGGGTATATTTCCAAGTGAGAGGCTTAGACTCATAGACTTTCTGGTCAGAAGGGACCATCATAGTCATCTAGTCTACCTCCTGCACATTGCAGGCCACAGAACCTCACCCACCTGCTCCTCTAATAGACCCTCAACCTCTGGTTGAGTTACTAAACTCCTCAAATCATGATTGAGACTCCAGGTGACAGAGAATCCACCATTTACACTAGTTTTAACCTGCTAGTGACCCATACCCTATGCTGCAAACCCTCAGGGTCTCTGTCCATCTGACTAGGGGAAAAATTCCTTCCCTACCTCAAATATGGTGATCAGTTAGACCCTGAGCATGTGGGCAAGGGCCACCAGCCAGACACTTGGGAAAGAATTCTCTGGGGTGACTCAGAGCCCTCCCCATCTAGTGTTCCCTCATCAGCCATTGGAAATATTTGCTGCTAGCAGTCACAGATCAGCTTCATTCCATTGTAGGCATTCTTGTCATACCGTCCCCTCCATAAACTTATCTAGCTCATTCTTGAAACCAGTCAAGTTTTTTGCTCCCCTTGAAGGCTGTTCCAGAACTTCACGCCTCTAATTGTTAGAAACCTTCACCTGATTTCAAGCCTAAACTTCTTGATTGCCAGTTTCAATCCATTTCTTCTTATGTCAACTTTGATGCTTAACTTACATAATTACTTCCCTTCCTGGTATTTATCCCTCTGGTGTATTTATACAAAGCAATCATATCTCCCTTCAGCCTTCTTTTGGTTAGGCTAAACAAACCAAGCTTTTTGAGTCTCCTTTCATACGGCTTCTATGTGTACTTCTCCAAGAATGGAAATCTGCAGTTCACCCCACTTTAGACTGGCTCACTAGGCTACACCTCCTGTTTCACAAACCACATTCATCTGAGCCAGCCTAACTGGGTTTGGTTCTGGCTGTGGAATCCTTTCTGGAAGTTTATGACCAGAATGAAGTGCAGTGACTGAGGACAGCTTCATCAAAAGCGTGTATGATTTATTTGTTTATGGAAACTAACAGTAGAATTAAAATAGCTTTTAAAACAAATGTCTATATGCATCTCCTCTGCCTAACACCTCAGCCTTCGCTTGCATATTTAGGTAGGCACTAGCTTATCCAAGATCTCTCTCCTTCCCCTCCCCCAGCCCCACCCAAGTTGGAAAACCAGTTTCCATCTCATCAGACTCCCTGTCTGTCTCCATCCGCATCTCGCCCCCTCTATCCTGTGGCTTTTATCAGAAGCAAGCTCTGTTGTAGTGTCACTCCAGAATTTCCCCCTTTATCGGCAACAGTTGAGTGACAGTAAAGTGCATCCAGTCTTTGTCATTGACATAAAGGGAAAAATGGTGGTTAACCAAACTGAGGGGATGAAAGGTCAAATTAACGGAGTTAGGTGGGGATTCCTGTGGGCCTGCTGTTTGGGAGATTCTCTGACATGTAAAAGGAGAGAGATAGCATAAGCAGCATAATTGCTTTTACATACTTCTTCATTTCCAAGTAATTAATGCATTTTATTGAAACCAAATGGACTAGGGAATATTTGAATCAATGCATTATTTATTTGACTGACAGTATTCTTGTTGACTTTTGAAGGAATGTTAATTATAGTAATTTTATTTGAGTTTTTAGTGGGTTTCTCTGCATGCGTGGGGTCTGAGGTGTTACTATATCACAAGAATAAATCTGTTAACCTATTTATTCATGAGTTGTATGTTCATCCATGTTTATTGCATGACACCAGATTCTTTATAGAACTCCAGAAGTTTCAGATGGGAAATGATTATTGATTATGTTCAGCCTGAATGCTTAAATGCATCTTGTCTACTTGTCACCGTTCTCTCTTTCCTCACCAGCCTGATGCACAACTGTCCCCTACATTATATCAAATGCGCTCTCTCTGTTCTCAAAAGCCTATTGTTTCTATACCACATTTTGATCAGACCACTGGTATTTATTTTAACTAAATCAATGTCCCTGTTTATAAAACATTTTTTTAAAATTGTAAACTTTTTTTGTGCAGTTCTTTATTCAACACAATATTTATTTGCAGAGCTTGTTGCCTCACAGCGTCCCTTCATTACAAAATAAAGGACCATAACCTTCAGTTCATTTGTCTGTTCCTGCAGATATCTTAAATGAACTCTTCCAGAGGGAGAACCGTGTGCTGCATTACTGGACAATGAGAAAAAGGCGCCTTGACCAGTGTCAGCAGTATGTGGTCTTTGAAAGAAGTGCCAAACAGGTCAGGATTTTATCTAAGAGCGTTTTCCATTCCATGCAACTCAAATTCCATACAGATCAAGGTGTGGCTAATCACCTGACTTTGAGGGAGTAGGTTGCTCTCATTAACTATGGTACCCGGAACTTTCGAAAGGCAGACTATTAGAAATCAAGGTATAAAACCTTACCCCACTCCTCCCTCAAAATAGAACACTAGAAATAATCATTAAAAAAAGTTTGGCAGACACCTATAACCGATCTATCACTCTCATATTGCACTACAAACAGGTGGTTGTTTTACCATACTGTTGAGTTGTTGTTTTTTTGGTCAGGCTGTGTTTAATGAATTGTCAAACATTTTAGTAAATTCTACCAATGCAAAATAATATGAATAAGGAAATACCTGAAATGCTGAGTCATAACAATATTAACTTTAAAAACTGCATTTCTTTTGAGTACCTTCAGAATTGTTAAATAACATCGTTATATAAGTGAAAGATCAGGGAAGAAAAATCTTTACTGTTGTGTGCATTTAATAGCACTTTATATGCACTTGGTTTCACTGTTTGTCCTGCTTACTGGGTAACATACATTTGTGAGAGTCTCTTACACAATGGTGGAGAGAACTATTTGAAAAGAGAAGTTATTTTTAAACCAAAAAAATAGAAGGGGAACTCCAAAGCAGAAGTAGTAATTGAAATGGCTTTTAACTTCTTAGAATTGATTAGATTACACAGAAAGTTCTGTCACTGTCATGCTGGCTGTCTCTTGTGTAGGAAGGGTTAGCAGATGTATGGCCTCTTTGTGTCACTTGACTCCTCGTGTACCTCCAGTTTGTGATGGGGCCCACCACTACCAGTTTACAGTCCTCCTGTTCAGCCTGGTGACAGCACCGAGAGTGTTTACCAAGTGCATGTCATGGTAACGGCTTACCTCAGGCACTGGGGTATCCAGATCTACCTGTACCTCAAGGACTGGCTCGTCAAGGGCAGCTCCAGGCCCCAAGTCCAAAGGGATGTTGTGGTGCTTCAAGCCACATGCCGCTCTCTGAGTCTTCTGGTAAACAACGAAAAGTTAACATTAGTGCTGGTGCAGAGGATAGAGTTCATCGGAACGGTCCTCGACTCGACCTGCACCAGGGCGTTCCTGCCACTGGAAAGGTTCCACGTGTTGGCGAACCTCGTTGCAGAAGTCTCCGCATTCCCTTTAATTACAGCCAGGGTCTGACTGCCCCTGCTGGGTCACATGGCAGCGTGCACTTACATGGTCCGCCATGCCAGGCTCCAGATGTGGCCTCTGCAACAATGGCTGAGGATGGTCTAGTCCCAGTTCTGAGACCCCCCATTCACCAGGCAATACTTACCTCGCTGCAATGTTGGACCAACCGTGGGACAGTCCTGTCAGGGGATCCCTACAACCCCCCTCACTCCATCAAGTTGGTGTTGGACAACTCGAACCTCAGCTGGGGTGTGCACCTTGGTGACCTCCAGGCACAAGGAGATGTGATCTCTGGAGGAGGCGAGGTTGAACATAAACATCAAAGAACTCCAAGCAGTCCGGCTGGTGTGTGGAGTCTTCCTGCCCCACCTGTTGGGCAAGGTGGTATGAGTCCTGACGGACAACACAGCCTTGATGTTCTACACGAACAGGTAAGGGGCAGCGTGCTCATTGGCTCTGTGTCTATGGGACTTCTGCATCAGTCACAAAATCCACCTGGAAGCTTGTTATCTTCTCAGCATCAAAAATACGCTGGCGGGCCAGCTCACCAGGGACTTCTCTCACCGCAAGTGTTTGCTCCATCCAGAGATAACCTGTGTGCTCTTCCAAAGGTGAGGGACTCCCCAGGTGGATCTGTTCACTACCAGACAGAACAGGAAATGCAACTGGTTTTGTTCTTGACAAGGTCTGAGCAAGGGCTCCCCCTTCGATACCTTCCTCCTGTCATGGGCAGGGAGCCCGATGTACGCGTTCCCTCCAGTTCCACTCATCAGCAGGGTCCTGGCAAAGATCAAGAGAGACAAAGCACAGAGTGTCATGATCTCACTGATTTGGCACACTCATGAATTTGTCAGCAGCCCCTCCCTGGCCCCTGCCCAACCACCTGTACCTGCTGTCACAGGACCACAGTTGGCTCTTACACCCCAACCTCAAGTCCCTCCACCTCTCGGCGTGGCTGCTGCATGGTTGAACCCAGAGGAACGGACCTGTTCGGAAGGAGTCCAACAGGTTCTCCTAGGGAGTAGGAAGCCTTCGACCAGACTGACTGACCTGGCCAAGTGGATGAGGTTTTCCCGCTGGTAGTCCAAACGTGACACCTCTCCCTCACATTCTTCTGTACAAGCTGTCCTAGACTACCTGCTCCATTTGAGGAACCAGGACCTGGCACACTCTTCTGTTAGAGTGCATCTTGCGGCCATCTCTGCTTTTCACTCGCCGATCCAAGGACAGATGGTGTTTTCCCATGACATGACAGTCAGATTCTTGAGAGAGCTCAAGAGACTCTTCTCATAGGTGCAGGCTCCTGACCTGAAGTGGGATCTTAACTTGCTCCTCTCTAGACTCATCAGCTCACCCTTTGAGCTGCTGGGTTCCTGCTCCTTTTCCTACCTGTCATGGAAGGTCTCTTTCCTGGTGCCAGTGATGTCGGTGAGATGGGTCTCTGAAATTCAAGAACTGCAGTACCCGGTCTTCTACAATGACAGGGTTCAGCTGCGGCCCCACCTGGCCTTCCTGCCGAAGGTCGTATCCATCTTCCATATGAACCAGGACCACTTCCTCCCGGTGTTCTGTCCCAAACCGCACAAGACCAGTGAAGAGAGGCATCTTCACGTGCTGAACGCCTTGGCTTTTTATTTAGCATATACCAAGCCTTTCCGTAAATAAACTCAGCTCTTCATCGCTACAGCAGATAACATGAAGGACCTTCTGGTGTCCTCATAGAGGATTTCCAATTTGATTATCTCGTGAATAAGGACCTGTGGGGGTTCCACTGCCGCCGATTGTCAGAGCCCACTTGACCAGAGCACAGGCATCTTTGGTGGCCTTCCTGGCATACATCCCTATCCAGGACATCTGTAGAGCTGCAGCGTGGTCCTCTGTCCATGTTTACTGCTCATTATGCCATCACTCAGCAGACCAGAGATGATGCTGGATTTGGCAAAGCTGTGTTGCAATCGACACATCCATGAACTCATACCCACCTCCAGGGGACCTGCTGGGAGTCACCTAATGTGGAATGGACATGAGCAAGCATTCGAAGAAGAAAAGACAGTTACCTTTTCCGTAACTGGTGTTCTTCGAGATGTGCTGCTCATCTGCGTTCCACAATCCGTCCTCCTTCCCCACTGTCAGAGTTTCTGGCAAGAAGAAACTGAGGATGGGGGCAGCCAGCAGCACCCCTTATACCGCTCCATGTGGGTACCACTCCAGAGGGTACCAGAGCCGGTTCCCTACAGATGCTGCTGAGAGAGAAGCTTCCAGCACCAGTGCATGTGGTGAGCACACAGACCTAATATGGAGTGGACATGAGCAACACATCTCGAACACCAGTTATGGAAAAGGTAACTGTCTTATCTAGAGAGAGGGCATGGTCCGAGATGACGCCCAGATTGTGGGCATGAGTGGTATTATCCATGGTGACTGGACCACAGCTCTCAGGGTGTCACAATCCTGTTATCATGGCCATACGATCTCAGCTATGCATTTTCTGCCATTCCTCTGCTACCACAGGTCCTGAGAAAGATCCACCACAACAAGGCTAGAGTCATTCTCCTGGCACCCTATTGGTGCAGGCAGTTTTGGTTCACAGAGCTCCAGAAAATGTCAGCCCAGCCCCCAGATCAGGATCTGCCCCTCCCCAGACCTTCTAATGCAGGAGTGGGGCAGAATTAGACACCTCATCCCAGACTTGCTCCATCTCATGGCCTGGTGTTTGGATGGACTTTGGAAATAGAACGCTCCTGTTCAGCACCCGTTCAGACTATCCTTACCCAAAGTAGGAAAGATTCCACTCGGGCCTGCTATCTAGCTAAATGGAGACGTTTCTCTATTTGGATACAGCATAATCAGCCTTCTCTAGGCACTGCAGATACTCTAGTCATTTTAGACTATTTCCTTCTCTAAAAAACTCAGACCAGTCACTCGCTGCAAGTCGACCTTGTAAATTCTTCAAAATGTGTGGTCCCTATCTGTATTCCACTACCCACCCTACATTCCCTCTGCTTTGGATCCTATTGGATTTGTGGTAAAAAGAGGAATTGGAGAGGTGTCAACCCGCACTGCCTCTTACACCCCCTGATTGAGAGTACAAGGAGATCTACTTCACATGTGCAGGTCAGCTGATGCGGTCTGTTAGAGCCATGGCGTGCATATGTGTCCATGTGTGGACTACAGAGAAGGATATCACAACTTGCAGGACTTCCAGTTACAGGTAGATAAACTCCATTTCAGAGTTGTTTCAGGTGAAATGTAGAAGGGATAACAATGAAATATAGGTCTGTCTAGTACATTTATTATGTAAGTATTGTTATGTATCTTGAGTACTTAAATTGGTGTCTGTTGAAAAAGTATTATGTTAGTTTATTTTCTACTCTTCATTGTTTTTTGCTTTATTCAGGCTTTGGAATGGATCCATGACAATGGAGAGTTTTATTTATCCACGCATACCTCCACTGGTTCCAGTATCCATCACACTCAAGAGCTGTTAAAAGAACATGAAGAATTTCAGATCACTGCAAAGGTAAATAAAGAGCAATAGCAGGTGTATGGCCAGCTTCACCTTTCTGTATTGGCTTTCTTATCTGTTTCCACTTGACATGAAATGAAACAGAAAATTGCTGGTATTACCTTAAATTGACAAGACTGTGGTGACCTCGCTTAAAAATGGAGAAAGATAACTTCCTTTTGAGTCCTCAGCTTGGTTGGTTTTCAGGTCAGTCAGGGATGACTGGAACTCAACTCTTAAATCTTATTTTATGTTCGCAAAATGCAGTAAGGCTTATTATGTTCCAGTTTGTGTGCTTCAAAATATTGAACACTTTACTAATGAGAAGATAGCACAAGATGAAAGCGTCGATCGTTCAGGTATGGCTCTTAGCCAGAATAACATATTGTACTGGAATGTTTCTAGGCACTGACAGGCTTACTTCTCGGCACACTGTGGCCACATGGGACCCCACATCACAGGTGCAAACCTAACATTCCAGGCGCGGGACATTTTGTTCTATATTGTTAAACTCCCGCACCAGTAACTGCAGCGGGGATTGGTTTCCCTAATTTCCCTCTCCTGCTTCCCATTTAAAAAGTTGTACTTTGTCTCCACCTTTTGGCTCTCTGCACCGTGTGGAAAACTCATGGAGCCTAAAGCTGTTAAAGAAGTGGTGGTCAAAAGAAGATACTTGCTGGAGACAGCTGGAAATAGAGGATTTTGTGGAGGAAGGAAAGGTCACATTGTATATGGAAGGACTAAGCATGCCTCTGCACACCAAACCCCTGTCCTCTCAAAGACTTGGTCCAGTCCTCTTAATGTTACATTCCTGCCATACAGTGCTGCCTCTATTATCTTCAGTGACAGATAGTGGATAAAAAGTGTGCATTCAAAAGTATCATTTTAGCGCAACTCCCCAATACGTTTGCAGCCATTTGCCAGGAGGATGCATTATCCTTAAGTATGAGCTTAAGTCTTTGCAGGATCAGGGCCAATGTTTGCTTTGAGGTAGTACCTAAAGACCGTAGTAGGGATCGGAGCCCCTTGGTGCCAGGAGCTTTATAAACACCTGAGAAGACATGGTCCTTGCTCTAAAAGCTTACCTTGCAGAACTGATATTCTCTATTTCCAGTCAAGAGAATTTCTAAAAGTTAAAGCATGAGGTTTTTTGCTGCTATTGAAATAATAAAGAAGCAGGCAGCACTTGCTGATGTTCTGTTCCTTGGGGAAAAATCATAATATCTGCTTTAAGAACACTTGGGTGGGATAGAGAGGAGAGCCAGTTACCTTCCATCATCCATCCACTTGTTTTTAGTAATTAATTATACAAAACAAGCCCTCTCATTACGGGTACTTGGCAGTAACTTACTTGTCAGTATTTTCCTGTTGTTTTTCACAGCAAACCAAAGAGAGGGTGAAGCTGTTGATACAGCTGGCTGATGGCTTTTGTGAAAAAGGGCATGCCCATGCAGCAGAGATTAAAAAATGTGTCACAGCAGTGGACAAGAGGTACAGAGACTTCTCTCTGCGCATGGAGAAATATAGGACCTCTTTAGAAAAAGCCTTGGGGATTTCTTCTGATTCAAATAAATCGGTGAGTGAAATTTCTGCATGTACTAATAGGAGAATAAGCAAATGCTTTAACATAGCCCCTTGTAGCTGATCAGATTGGCCATTATTTTTCCCTTTCTCGTCCCTTAACCATTTTTCCTTTTCTCCTTAATACAGAGCAAAAGCCTGCAGCTGGATATAATCCCAGCTAGTGTTCCTGGGTCAGAGGTGAAACTGCGAGATGCTGCTCATGAGCTTAATGAAGAAAAGAGAAAATCTGCCCGCAGGAAAGAGTAATGCGGTCTTTACAGATATAAATATATAAATTACTGTTAGGGAAGCAACTGTCATATTTTTTAGAAAATAAAATTTAGAAAAACAATTTAAATAGGAATATAGCAAAGGAGAGATCTGTACTACCCAGAGTGTACCTTCCATAGCCTTGCACAGACTTATTCATTACCTTTTTCCAATTTTGGTTCTTCACTATCTGGTTTTGGGAGTGTTCAAAACCAAGCTTAAAATGAGGATCATTTAAAAAAAAAAAAAGAACTGGTAGAAGTCCAGAAAAATTCACAAAAAATAAGTTGGTAAGGACGGAAATAGTAGCAATGAGGCTAAAGTACTTGCAAAATAAGACTCTTAAAATAATAATAAATAAGTAACACAATTCCATAAAAGGTCGAGTTTTTTTCCTGCTCATGAATAGTAGCAGCTATTGCTCTCCATTTCTTATCAGTTGAATAGGAGCCCCATGCTTCTAATGGATCCTGTTTTCTCTCTCTGTTAATTGTCTTAAAATCCTTGCTGCCTCATCCCTTCATTTTTTTGTTTGTTTGTTTTTTTTCAATTTAAACTTCGCTAGTGTTGGAAGCCCCTCCCCCAACAGAAAAGTCCTTCTGATGCTAATGAAGCTTTTCTATGCTTTTTTTGTAATATTGGAAATAGAGTAAGTTCATTGCAATGGAGAGAGCATATTCCGATTTAGTGGAAAAGCATTATCCTGTGATCTATCAGGCTGCAATTTGATCTTTCATTCTTTTGTCATTTTTAAGGTTCATTATGGCTGAGCTAATTCAGACAGAAAAAGCTTATGTAAGAGACCTCCGGGAATGTATGGATGTAAGTGTATATTTTATAGGACAAGGTTTCATTATTTATATCATTTTACTTCTGCGTTTCTTTAGCAACCAAGTGTTAGTTTACAATCACACGGCCAAAATTTGTGCTTATTTAAGCTACTTGCTAGTGTCAACATAATTGCACCAGGTGTCAGCCAATGGAGAATTCATCCCATGTGCTTTATTTTTGCTCTTTTTCATTTACAGCACTTTATTGCTCTTTGCTTAGTAGAAAACATTTTAATGGTCTCAGAAATGACTGTCCATTTCTGTTGGCTTTTTGGTCAGTTTGTTTTGTTAGTAGCAGAGATGAGCCTATGTTAATTCTTTCATTGTGTTTATCACATGTTTCAGGACTGGCTGACTCTCTTTGAATAGAAATTCAGAGAGGTTCCATGGAAAAGTGCCCAGTAATTGTTAAACTCCAGCAAGTAATGCTCAGCAGTAGCTATTAGACAAAATGAAAACTTCTGGAATCCAAACATGACCTCGATATACTACCCAAAGCACTGTTTATTGTCAGGAATATTGCATATTTTAAAAGATTAAGTCTTAAGGAGCATATTTGATTGTCACTTTCAAGCCTTGACTTTTTTTAAGATGCACAGTGTGTAAAGGTCCATACCCCAAAATCAGTTAAAAGTCATACTTTCCTGTACTTCTCCCTGGGAGAATGTTTAGTTACAAATATCAGAAACTGCTACTGTTTGGAAACTTGATTGCTTTTCATGTGCATTTTTTCTTCTGGCCAGACATATCTGTGGGAAATGACCAGTGGCGTTGAGGAGATCCCACCTGGTATTGTAAACAAAGAACACATCATCTTTGGAAACATGCAGGAAATCTATGAGTTCCATAATAAGTGAGTAACTTAGCTTCCATGCCCATGTTTACTAGTAAAGATTAAGTGATCACTTCAGATATTTCCCAATCCAAATATTGTGTATATAAATGAATAAAGGATGTTTTGCCACAGCAGTAGCTAAAGGGTCTTCCTCATCATCAAATTACCTGCTTCAATGATCGCATTTTTCAGTAAATATCTATATAATTCCATTCTCTGGCCCTTCTCTGGCCCAGATATGTCTTCTAATCTTGAATTTTTTAAGAAGCAATTTGAACGCGTAAGTAAAATTCTAGACTGGTTGACTGCCTTGAAGAGATGGACACCACTGATTGTACCTAGCACAGGGAATGGTTGTGTCAGGCTCATCATGTTCACCTGCCATTTCTGACTGTTAGAAACCACTGCTAGTGGGAGGGGGTAGTTCAGTCTCTTTTTCTGCTGTTCCTTGGCCCTTCTCTGAAAATTGCCAAAAAGGGTTGCCATTAGCACTGGTTACAAGGAGTTTGATACAGACACTGGTTCAGTATACCTTTTTTTAACTCTTAATGATTCAGAAGCATTATATTTAGCTAATATTACTCACATTTTATCTCCTATTGTTTGTTACACGCACTTACTGCATTTTGTGTTAAGTTTGATTGAAATCTTTTTGAGTTAGAGGCCATGTAAGCCTGTGTGTGTGTCTGTTGCCTGGCTTACCACCATCCAGACGCTGATGGGTGCTTTTACATGCTGTTGTAATAGAAATAATAATAATGTCTAGCAGAGCTACCATTTTGTATATTATCTCAGGGATTCACAACAGCTATATTCTCTAACGATCCGCAAGGTACAATAGCATTGTGTACTATGCCATATCAGTAGTGAAAAATCTCAGACTTAATCAAACTCATACCAGGAACTTAGATCAATAACAAAATATTTTGGCTGTGAAAGGGGATAGTCTTGCAAAGAAAGCCACTTGTTGGTTACTTTGTATGCACCATGTCGCTGCCCTTAAATAACTTCATAAGTAATCTATTATGGGTATGGAGAACAGCGGTTTTTTCCCTTCGTTGATTGGCTTTTTGAGGAGGGGGGAAAGGCTTTTATTGCAGAGACTGGCCTCCATCTCTTATTCTGTTTTTTACTGACATTTAAAAATTAAACCATTTGTGGGCTTAGGTGAGAGGACAGCAATTAGTCCCTTTCTGAAGGGAACAGCAGCGGTAACTACAGTGAGTAGATAATACAGCAGTGAAAAACTCAATACAACAGTATTTATCACCAGCCATTTAAAATCTGTTGTTTGAGATGTGATATTTACAGGGTCCTGGCACCCCAGATTCTCATCCATTCATAGTATCTTGATCCAGTTGTCAGACCATGCTGTTGGTATGAAGTTCCTCTAACAATATATCTGCTCAAACTCTAAATCAATGTTAGCTGCCCTAATGAAAACGTGCCATGTTCCTTTTAATGGTGTTCTGTTTTTCTCTACCCATAGCATATTCCTCAAGGAGCTGGAGAAATACGAACAGTTACCAGAAGATGTTGGGCACTGCTTCGTAACTTGGGTAATGAAATGATGGTTGGTGTTAGAAGTAACAAATGAAATCGAGAGCAGAAGGAGATGGAGGCTTTCGCTTGTGTAATCTTTTTCTTAATTAGTGGATTTGTACAAGTACTTTTCTTCCTTTTGGAGTAAACAAACTATTGACTTTAATTAAAAAGCCAATGTCTGCCAACAAATGCAAGAACATGGTTCCCACTGAAATCAGTTTGAGTTGCATGCATACACCCGAGGGCAGAATATGGCTCACTTAACTATAAACCGACTTTCTCATTCCTTTTTATTATTTTGATTGTAATATGTTTAGAGCCCTGCAAATCTATGGATATCCATTGACCATGTTTGCGAATCGTGAATTGGACGTGGATACAAATTTTGTATCCGCCCAGGGCTCTAATTATGTTGTTTATTTTCTCACAATGCTGGGTTGAATTGGAAAAGAATCCCCAGTAGTTTGACTGGTTTCAGGCAGTGGAAATGCTCTTTCATAAGCTGTATAAATTTGCATTTTGTTCTGCAGGCAGACAAGTTTCAAATGTATGTTACGTATTGTAAAAATAAGCCAGATTCTACCCAGCTGATATTGGAGCATGCAGGAGCATATTTTGATGTAAGTACCAGACTTTTTGTGCATATATTAAAAATAAAGATGGGTTGTTTTTAATCATGCAGTTCTAATTACATTGGAATGCCTAAGCAATTGGACATCTACTAGTAACAGCAGATAAACTCTCCATAATTAATAATCCTACAACATAATGTCAGTTAAATCTAAGAACTTTTATGTCTGCGGTGTCTAATATACAGTATTTTATTGCTATTTCAGTCCCTTAAAAATCAATTAAAATATAATTTTAAACAGTCGCTATCACCTATCAAAGGAATTGGAAACATTGCAACGGTTGAATGTCTGTTTTGAAATGCAAATAGATTTTAGCAATTAAAACTCAGATATAAAACTACAGTTTTAGAGACAGATGCTGCATATTCTAACAATGATGAATTTGGTTCAGTTTGATTGTACTGAATCCAGACTAAAATCTTGGACTTGCAGCATGAAAATGTAATATAACAATAACCTGCTTTTATTTCTATTCAACGTACTGTTCAAAGCTTCTGTAGTCAGGGGGAAAGGGTCTCCTGCCTTGTGTTTAGCTTCTACAGTGGCCATTACCCCTAATGGGTCTGATTCATGCAACTCTGCTGGGTGGATACATTTCTCAGGGCAGCAGCTCCTCCTAGTGAATACAGGGTAGAGTAGGGTAGGGGAACCCAATCCCTCCCACTCCACTGGGTTCCAACCCAGGGCCCATTGAGGCTGGTGGCGGCACACCTGTCGGCATCTGATGACTGCCTCAAGTTGGCTTCCCCAGGTTACTTTCACCTTCTGAGTTTCCAGCCCTGCTTCCAAATGCTGGGTGCTGTGGTTCCTCCACTTCCTGGCTCAGTGCAGGCTCAGCTCAGGTCCTCCTGCCTTCTTAGAATCATAGAATATCAGGGCTGGAAGAGATCTCAGGAGGTCATCTAGTCCAATCTCCTGCTCAAAGCAAAACCAACCCCAACTGAACGATCTCAGCCAGGGCTTTGTCAAGCCGGGCCTTAAAAGCCTCTAAGGATGGAGATTCCACCACCTCCCTAGGTAACCCATTCCAGTGCTTTACCACCCTCCTAGTGAAATAGTTTTTCGTAATATCCAACTTAGATCTCCCCCACTGCAACATGAGACCATTGCTTCTTGTTCTGTCATCTGCCACCACTGAGAACAGCCGAGCTCCGTCCTTCAGATAGTTGAAGACTGCTACCAAATCCCTCTGCACTCTTCTCTTCTGCAGACTAAATAAGCCCAGTTCCCTCAGCCTATCCTCATAAGTCATGCGCCCCAGCCTCCTAATCATTTTGGTTGGACTCTCTCCAATTTGTCCACATCCTTTCTGTAGTGGGGGGCCCAAAACTGGACACAGTACTCCAGATGTGGCCTCACTAGTGCCAAATAGAGGGGAATAATCACTTCCCTCGATCTGCTGACAGTGCTCCTACTAATGCAGCCAATATGCCATTGGCCTTCTTGGCAACAAGGGCACACTGTTGACTCATATCCAGCTTCTTATCCACTGTAATCCCAAGGTCTTTTTCTTAAGAACTGCCACTTAGCCAGTCAATCCTCAGCCTGTAGCAGTGCATGGGATTCTTCCATCCTAAGTGCAGGACTCTGCACTTGTCCTTCTTGAACCTCATCAGATTTCTTTTGGCCAAATCCTCCAATTTGTCTAGGTCATTCTGGCCCCTATCCCTACCCTCCAGCGTATCTACCTCTCCCCTAGCTAGGTGTCATCCATGAACTTGCTGAGGGTGCAATCCATCCCATCATCCAGATCGTTAAAGAAGATGTTGAACAAAACTGGCCCCAGGTCCAACCCCTGGGGCACTCCACTTGATACTGGCTGCCAACTAGACATTGAGCAATTGATCACTATCCATTGAGCCCAATGATCTAGCCAGCTTTCTATCCACTTTATAATCCATTCATCCAGTCCATACTTTTTTAACTTGCTGGCAAGAATACTGTGGGAGACCATATCAAAAGTTTTGCTAAAGTCAAGATATATCACGTCCACAGCTTTCCCCATATCCACAGAGCCAATTGTCTCATCATAGTAGGCAATCAGGTTGGTCAGGTTTGACTTGCCCTTGGTGAATCCCTGTTGACTGTTCCTGTTCATCTTCCTCTTCTCTAAGTGCTTCAAAATGGATGCGGTCACCTCTGGGGACCGAGGTGAGGCTGACCGATCTGTAGTACCCTGGATTTCTCCTTCTTCCCTTTTTTTAAAGATGGGCACTATATTTGCCTTTTTCCAATCATCCGGGGGAGTTTTCAAAGATAATGGCCAGTGGCTCTGCAATTACATCAGCCAACTCCCTCAGCACCATTGGATGCATTAGATCTGGGCCCATGGACTTGTGCATGTCCAGCTTTTCTAAATAGTCCTTAACCTGTTCCTTCACTACTGAGGGCTGCTCACCTCCTCTCCATACTGTACTGCCTGGTGCAGCAGTCTGGGAGCTGACCTTGTCTGTGAAGACTGAGGCAAAAAAAGCATTGAGTACTTCAGCTTTTTCTACATCATCTGTCACTAGGTTGCCTCTCCCATTCGGTAAGGGTCCCACACTTTCCCTGACCACCTTCTTGTTGCTCATATAAGCAACTAACTCTTAGCCCAGAGCTGCACCTTAACCCCCTCCTGCCGAAGGAGGGGTTTATACAACCCATTACAGCTGCTAATCTAATTATGGCACAACTTGCTTTTATATGGAAGTTCCTCACCAGGTATGTATGATGTCCATTCGAGACAAGGGCAAAAAGGCTGCAACTGCTTCTGGACTTTCAGCACTGAACTTCATTGAGAACTCATACTTTCCACATTAGAGGACTAAGATTCCCTTTCCAAATGTGCCCTTGGTTAAAGAGCGCATGTGTATTTAAACGTCAATTATGTTGCTCCCTCCTAAGTTTGTACTCTGAGCCATCACTAGCGAAATGGATATTGGGAAGAACTGTTTGTGTTAAGAGGAGAAAAAAGAGGCTTGTGATTTAATCTTCTCTACAAAATCTTTACAGGTATCTGAACTGTATGCGAAAGAACTTTCACTAATGCCACCAACAGTATGAATGTTTTAAGGACCCATCATATTGAACTTCCATATGCTGCATTTCTTATAGATGAAAATGAAGAGCTGTGTTGGGAGAGAATACTAGTCAGAGATGACCAAATAATCCTATATAATGTGTAATTAGGCAACTAATATTGATGTAAAAAGTGCATGTATACAAATGAACACTAATATACACACAACACGCATGCATGTAACACTCATAGCTAAATATATATATAAGCTAAGACTACATTGTATATTATAGGGATGCTGTTTGCAACTGTATAAAACCTCAAACCTGTGATTTCCTTAAAAGTGCACTACCTTGTGCTTCTGAGTCTAGTAAAGAAATCTAGCGAATCAGCTTCAAACTAAAAACATACTTGACTTCATATTAGTACACAGCCTGTACCTCAGTGCCGTGTGTGTGACTGCATTATAATCATGGTTTCACAACTCATGGATTCGGTAGATAATGTGCTACTTAAAAATGAGTACAGCTACCCTGTGGGTATGAATTGTATTGGTTTTGTGCCAAATTGACACAACCAATCAGTTAAACATTTAGTGTTTGAAGTTCTTAATTAGCCTACTTTTATAACTGTCATATTATAATGGAAGGAAGTCCTCGATGTAAATACTCAGCTTTCCTCTTTAAAATCTTGCCTACTATTGCTGAGCTCTTTCCCTTTTGGTAAGTAGTCATTAAATTATACTTCGTGCTCCCTCTGCTGGCCTTGTAGCAGCAGTTAATGAAACACGCTTCCCTGAGTTGGTTACACTTAAGTTAGCAAACCACAGTGTGAAATCTGTTCCCAAATGGGCGTTGGCTATTGCCAGACAATATCATCACAGCCAAAAGCATTTCCCTGTTTACCCAAAGCAACTTAGGAAATAATTATCAAAGTTAAAATGCCTAAAAACTCCGTGTTTCAGATCCAGAGTCTTTGCTATTTAGATGCAGGTCCTTTTTAAAAGCTTGATGACACTTGGCCAGGAAGTTAAAAGAATTTTTATATAGAAGGGGGAGCAGATGCACTCAAAATATAATATGCTTTGATTTGAAAATCTTGCTATACTATCCTTTTTTCTTTGCCCATTACAATGGAAAGGACAGGTACTGTATCAAATATAACACTTGTAGCTGGCTAATCTACTATTGTTAATACACATAACACTCAAATTTGTCATTGTTTAATACAGGAAATACAACAGCGACATGGATTGGCCAACTCCATCTCCTCTTACCTTATCAAACCTGTCCAGAGGATAACAAAATATCAGCTTCTCTTAAAAGTAGGTATCACTTTAAAGTTTTAGGATGTCTGATCCTGCTATTCTGATACAGGCAGAAACCCCATCATAATCAATACGACTGTTACTTGCATAAGGCCTCATGCTGCAGCTTGTCAATGAGCCTCAGGAACTGCAGTAACATCTTCTATAAGAAACTGCTTAAAAATGAAAAATTGTGCTAAATAAGCAATTTTCTATTCAGACACCAGTAAATCAAATATGACCCCTATATACTTGCCCTAGTTATCCTATTTGTAGTTTTAAAAATACTCTCTTGGCTTTTCCAATTAAAAAATCAGCAGCTAATGTCCACCCCAGGAGTTTATGAATGATAATGTTGAAATAGCTTCTAGAATGAAGTCTCATAAGCCTCTAGCTGTATTAATATTTTTAAATGGTTTAATATACTATTAAGAGTGTCTGGAAAACCACTGGGCTATGAATTTTTGTGTAATACTGTTTAAAATTATCTAGACAGTGACATTGTGAATACTAAAACGCAAATAGACACCTATTACTACCCCAAGATGGGGGTAAATTAGAGTTTACAATTAAGCAAAAGAAGTATTTGACAATGGACAGAGAACACTTTGGACTCCAGGGCAATGCTTATGAGACTTGAGCAATGTACTATATTTGTAGTTTTAAATACTCTAGGGTATCCTGGGATTTGTGTGCTTAATAAATTCAAAATTAGACGTTAACTTTTTCTATCTTTACCTAAAATTGCACTTTGATTTGATTGCCAGCCTATGTACTGATAAGATATTCCTTATTGTTCTTTTTAAATGTTTAATAGCTTGGCCATTTCAGGTCACAACAGGTGGAAACTAACATCACATTTTATATTGAATGTGAAATCCTCCATCTCCTCTGCCAGTGGAAAAAAATTATGAATACATCCATAATCCTGTTAATTTACAATATTGATCTAAACAGATGTATGTTTAGAAACTGTCAACTGTCAGTTTCAAAACTTAATTTTAAATATAAACATTGCCAGAATTATGGATTAATACAAAAGTTGTGGGACAGCCTGGTGTCTGAGTTGATTGGTGACTTGCACTGACAAGGAAGCCTAGTTTCATGACCTCAATGAGTCACAAGGCAGTAACTTTGTGAGTAGAATGTGCCTCACTACTCACAAGCAGCCACTTCATCCCCCTAGTAGCATTGACATCCTCCATATTTCTTTCAGTTACCTGTAGCTTAAAGGGTGTTGGTGCATTGTGGGATACTGTGAGAGGCTGGAGGGGGACGAAAATGTGGACCAGCCCATATCCCAAGGAGAAGAAATAAAAATAAAAACAAATTGAAAGTTAGGACTAAATGATACTCTCCACTTATAGTTGTTTCTTAACTAATGAGGGAATGCAGTGGCAGTGTTGTGAGCTGAGTCAGGCTTGAACTTAAGTTTGAGGATTGGTCTTTCACAAGGGGGAGATCGATGCCGCTGCAATCCGATGCAGCAGGTGTCTATTTAGTGGGTCTAAATCAATGGCAGAGCACTCTCCGATTGACTCCGGTACTCTGGCTCCCCAAGAAGAGTAAAGGAAGTCAACCGGAGAATATCTCCCATCGACATTGACTTCAGCTACATTATTCACATAGCTGGAGTAGCATAATTAGATTGACTTACCCTGGTAGTGAAGACAAACCCTGAGTTTAGAGTCCAATGTTGGGCTATTGCTGTTTGAAGTTAGATTTGATGGTGCCAAAAGTGCCAAGCTTTTCTCATGAAATTTCAGCCTAAAGTGGCAGAGTCCAAAAAACAACTGGACATTGTCTTTCATCTGGACTGGTCAGAGTGCCTAGATGAGCTGTTTTCATGAGATTTTGCCTGTATCTGGACCTGAATTAGAAAATAGTCTCCTTTCACTTTTGGAAGCGACCAGTACCAAATACACAGAGGTGGGTGTAGGTGCAGAGTTCCTAATCCAACCCCAACTCCCTGTGCCTGAAATCAGACTGGGTTGTAAATCAAGGCTGTGGCATACATTTTGGCCTGTCTCCGGACCTCATGATTTGGGATGATGTGCTGAAGGAAGGCTGGAAAACATTAGGGCTGACAGTTTTAAGGAAAGTGTCCAGCTGAGGACATTTATGTTTGTTTTGTGTTTCCGATTATTCATGCATTATCTCCTGCTGTTCGTTTGCCTACTCCACACCACTCCCTATACAGTTTATTTAAATTATGCCTCTCCCCTGCCATTTCATTCTATTCCACTGTCCAGACATCAGCAGAGTGAAGCATCCTGATTATATGCTTCAGAGAGCAGTCTTCTAATACACTGTTGTTTGCTGCCACCTGCACAGTGAAGTAAGGGATTAAAACAGCATTTTAAAGAGAGGAAAAAAAGGCAAAGGAAGGAGACTTGGCAGATGTGAAAGAGCATAAATAAAAGCAACTAGGAAGAGTAGAGAGAGCCAACAAATTAGAGGCAGTTGAGACGTCAGATGGCTAGGACACTCCCCTAGATTCTGGCAAGTTGCTTAAATTTATCTCTTTCAGAACCTGTGCCCAGAAAGTTCTTGAAATATCTTCAGCTTTTAGTGCTAAAGCCACGTAACTCTGAAGTCTGTTTTTACTCTAGTTTCTTGCATTTATTGTGTTGACCGTTTTTTAAAAAAACAAAGTCGCAAAAATAGGCTAAGAATGAGCAATAAGACGGTTTTATTTTTTAAAGGGAAAAGTAGTTCTAGAAGCATGCTGTAGCCAATGTGGAGCCTGACTTGGATACCTGACGGGGCATATATGCCTCTTCAGCTAAGGAAAGATGGGTTTTATATCTGTGTTGTTTAGAGGCTGCAGCAGTGTGGCAAAGAGTGTCTGACACTAGGACAGTACTTGATTCTAAGGCAGGAATGTGGACCCAGGCAGTTTCATGCTAAAGTCAATTGGGAGTCCCCAGGCGCACCAGGATATATACTGTTAAATGAGAATGCAGGGTTGTGGCCCTAGTTTCTAGTGCTTAAGCACATCCCTTTGGCCAGTACGCCATGTACATACAAATATTCAAGCAAACCTATAACTTTTGGAAGATTTGCAAGTGTGTACTCACATTTTATTGAACATTGGACATTACATTTTTAATCGCTTTATCAAAAGCTGCTTTCTTTAACACACTCGATTTTAAAAACTGATTAATATTTGGATTAGCTTACTTTAAAATGTATGGATGGTTAACAAATCAAATAGAATCTCTTGCTACCCGTTCAGGGCCTGATCTTGCGAAGCATAGAGTATGCCACACTGCCACTTGCAGTCTGAGAGGAGCTGAAGGGCACCTGCAGGATGAGACCAGAGCAAATGCTACTGTTTTTGTTTTGTTGTATTATAGAAACAGATATTATGCTAATAGTGACCTGTTGATCTTCTGCAGGAGCTGCTCACCTGCTGTGAAGAAGGTAAAGGCGAGATTAAAGATGGTCTGGAGGTAATGCTTAGTGTGCCAAAGCGAGCCAATGATGCCATGCACCTCAGCATGCTGGAAGGTAAAACTAAAACTTGCTACTGTACACTTGTGTAATAAATTCTGTAACTACATATTAAAATATTTGCTGAAGTCAGAGATCTGAGGAAAAAGTAGAAATTTGTTTAGAGTAGCTTTCACTTTCTAATGACATTGATATGCTTTCATCTTTTTGGCATGGAGTAATTTGGATGATTTCTTTTTATAAAACTATAAGATAGCAGATGACAAAAACTATAGTAAAATATCTGATTAAAAAAAGGATATTCTAACATCTTGACATACAGCTATTTACAGCTTGCCTACAGTTGAAACATTTGATTCAGTTCTATTCTAAGGGAATGCATCTTGAGCTAAATAATCTCAGCTGCATTTCTCATCCAGTGTCATAACTTTTTTTGTCTGAAGATAGTTCCAAAAAGTATGTAAATCCACCAGAGGTGGTTCTGGTCTATGTATCAAGTAATAATCTCCAGGAAGGTCATTGCTTTCACATCTGTATGCTGTCTGTTCCATAACTGACTTCCGGTTCAAAAACAGTACATCTTTTGGCAGTTTAAAAAAAAAAAAAGGCAACATAAACCAATTTAGGCTTAGACATAGCCAGAAAAGAACAATCATGTACATGCAGAATATAGCAGGCATTTAAGTTTGGATTCAATTGCTTACATATGCTTATAATTGACGTTTGACCCAAAACCATTTCATAGTCTGTACATGATCATGTATTGCATAAAATGATCCCCCATATACTTGATAACTTTAATGGAAGATCTGCTTCATAAAGCAACCCATCACAAATAGAGCTAAAGGTATGACCACAGCAGATTTAAGTTGAATATAAAGAATTTATCACAGATGTTTTGGCTAATATTTACATTTTCTTTGAAACTATTGTGACTGCAGAGTTGGGCCCTGTGATGAGAAACTGAAAACACTTCAGATGGGATTTCCAAAATCTCCTGAGTGACTTAGAGCACACCATGCATTCACTTTCAGTAGGACTTGTGCTCCTAAGTGTCACTTTTGAAAACCCACACCCCTCCATATCCAAATGGAACTACTAAAGTGAATGAAAGTTTGCAGGATCAGTCCTAAAGTTCCATGCAGTGTGAGCTTGAATTCTGAATGTTCATCCTTTACCATTAAAAGCATCTAGGCTGACTCTACAGAATATTCTATTTCTTTCACAAAGGATATGTGCATAGTTATGAGTCATTCCCTGGTTGATGAATCTAGTGAGTGAACATGTTTCCTTTTGTCTCAAGAGACTCCTAAATGAACATCTTAATCCAATTTCTCTAAGATACTCTTTACTATTCTACTGTCTCTGTATTTCTGTATGTAAATTGTTTTATATTGTCATGGTAGTCGAGGCCCCATTTTTATGCAGCTTTGTTACATAATTTTTTACACTTAAACATAGAGTAAATGTAAATTCACCCTTAAATGATGGAGCGGGGACTTTACTACCACTTTGCTGTGACCTGCGAGAGATTTCTGAGGACTGTATTCTTTCTATAGCAGTTACTGAACTTCTTTTATTAAGAAAAGAAAAGATACCATTGGTCTAGACTGAGAAGTGCACTGGTTAAATTGTGCATGCCAATTTATAGTGGGTAAAAGTAAATTAGTTTAGAAGGAAACTGGTGTTTGAAGGCCAGAAGTCTTTCTTTTGAAAGAGAGATGAGCCTGATGGTGCTCATAGTAAGTACCCTGAAATCTGAGGAGGTGTGGATCCCAACTGGAATATGCGGCTCAGGTCCATCTGTTCCCTAGAATTATAGTTAGAATAAATCTAGTTGGGCTTAGAATATCCAAGTTTGTATTTGCTAATTTAAAACCGACACCTGTTGTCCTGGCTTTCTGTCACATGAGGTTAAAGTCTCATTTGGCTTTAGATGAATCCAAAGCTTCACAAGACACAATAGTTTTGTAAGACTTCAGACTAAGCTGGCAGAAACCTTTTAAGAAAAGTTTGATTTCATGATGATGGGGGATGTACATGAGAAGCTGATTTTGGAGACATGTCATTTGGAGCCAGAATCTTACCAGAACTGTTCACAAGACTTTTCAGCTGTTGAATCGAAACATAAACTTGAATTATGATTTGGTTTTGAACTGTAAAGCATACCCTAAACCAACTGGCATCAGAACAGTGCCTTCTGGAACCCTCTCTGTTAAAAATACTAAATGTATTTGAAAACAGAAGGGTGAGGGAATGATTTGATAAAGCATGGTATGTTTTTAGTGTTCTCACTTTTACTTTTCAGCTTCACATTGTCTATCTTTGCCTGTTTTGCAGGGTTTGATGAGAATATTGAATCTCAGGGAGAGCTCATCCTTCAGGAATCCTTCCAAGTTTGGGACCCGAAAACTTTAATCCGAAAGGGTCGTGAGAGGCATCTCTTCCTCTTTGAGATGTCCTTGGTCTTCAGTAAAGAGGTGAAGGATTCAAGTGGGAGGAGCAAATACATATACAAGAGCAAACTGTTTGTAAGTATGAGAAAACAACAGAAGATTGTTGTCCAGAGAAATTAAAGAGTTCTTATCCAAAGGTAACCAAAATTTATAAGCAGGTTTATTCAAATGACTTAAACATAACTTTGAAACTTATATGAAACTTTAGCTTTCAGCATGCTCCCCCCCCCCCCCCCAAAAAAAAAAATGCTTGAACTTGATAGTGTTGGATCATTGACCTTTTAAGGTAAGCAGTTAGGCTTACTATCTTGCCCTGCTTCTGCGATGAGGTGTGTTGAAATGTTGAAGTTATTAGTCCTCATGGAACCTGTGGAGGTGAAAGTGAATTTTAGATTAGTTTTTTTTTTTTTTTTTTAGTGTTAGGTTTAACCGTTTTGAATGTATCCATTGTACGGGTGATTGTTACATGGGATGCATTTTTATAAGATTAAATGAGTTTTTTAAAAAAGGATTTGCCTGACACAGAATTATTAGAAGTAGTATTTATAACTGCTAATCATTGCAGTTACATTAGCACCCAGATCTCCTGATCAGCTCTACAAGGATAAAAGAAGAGTCTACCTTTCCTGAAGAGCTTGCAATGGGCTTTGTAGAACAGACAACTCTTTAATAATAGCTTCAGTGTATGTTCTGTTCTTACAGGGCCTATTGAACTCTGCCTGCAAACAAATATTTTATTGGCTCCAGATAATTCTGTTTATGATCTATTGGAAAGACATAAACATAAATCACTCTTTTAATTTCTAAAAATGTCCTTATCATATGCTTTGGCCAGATTTATAAAGGTGACAAAACTGAGACTGAGATTTTTAAATGGAGCATAAGGTAGATAAGTAACTCACTTACTTTGGCAACCCTAGTCTAAACCAATAATGCAGACCATGGTTCAAAAAGTAAGTAGTATTCTCTCAGTTCCTACCCTATCTACGCCACACTCCTATGAGTCCCACTCACCTGTTAATCCTTCCCTCTGGAAAAGACTTGGATAATAACTACAACATGTCCTAAACATCAGCTTTGAAGTGAGGCTGGTAACAAATGCCCTCATTGAGCACAACCTACTTTGTTGCCCACGTGAAGCTGACATCAGGAAATCATAAGTTTGAGCACCTCAGGTGATCTCAGCTGCTAAGGCTTTACCTGGGAGTAAGAGCCACATGTAGGACAAGTACTAAAAAATAAACTCTGTCTCTTGCAAGGTTGTCATTTCAGTCCCCAGCTTCTATTAGTAGCTTTCAGAGCCAGAGTGGTTGCTGGGGAAACACTGAGACAGTTGCTTCTTTACATATACCAAAAACTGTCACTGTGCCTCAGTTGTGACCTACCAAAAACAAAACAAGCTCACCCCTGCTATCCTTCTCGTCAAAACATCCTGAGGGCACAGGATGCCAGCCATCGCAATCTGTAGGACCTCTTTTAAGACAACCAAACACTTCCTTTTGTGATCTGAACTGTAGTTTGATTTGAAGGGATGAGAAGCTGGTGTATTATAAAGTCAACTTCTGACCCAGTAATGAAATGTTAGGGAACAAAATGGGATTCATCATTAGTGCTAACATCTAAAACAATCCCAAAGCTCTGCTTCCTGCCCAGTGTTGATGTTCTCATGTTGCTCTGTGCCGAGTAAAGAACATAAGCTGGAGTTCTTATTGCTGTACAGCAGTCCTGCCTGATATCAGAAATAGAATGCATCAAGTAAATTAAAAAAAAAAAAAAAACTTAAAGATCTACCTGGAGGAACAGAATGAAAATGTAGTAAGAGTTTGAAGTCAGAGAACAGGGTTGTATGATAGAGCTCCAAGTCCTACAACAACTTTGGCTTGTTTTGGTCTTAAAAGCCATACATATAAATAGTGTTCTGTCAACTTCCCTGTGAAATGTCAGCACTTTCTATGTGAAATTAACTATCTTGTACATGTCAAAGAAACAGATGTGTTAAGAGTTTATACCTGGATGCATCAGTGCGGCTTCCAGATTTTTCACACTTGCTAAGAATAGACAGTGGTTTATTGCAGGGATGGGCAAACTTTTTGGCTTGAGGGCCTCATCGGGTTTTGTAAATTGTATGGAGGACTGGTTGGGGGGGGGGGGGGGGTGTCATGGGCCAGCTCCCGCCTCCTATCTGCCCCCACACACATTCCTGCCACATCCAACCCCCCTGTTCCCTGATGGCCCCTCTGGGATCCCAGCCCAACCCACACACTCCCGATGCCTGTCCCCTGACTGCCGCCAGACTCCTGCTGCCCCATCCAGCCCCTCTCATTTCTGATGCCCCCCCCCCCCCAGAACCCCTGCCCCATCCAACCACCCCTTCTCCCTGTCCCCTGGCTGCCCCTGGAACCACTGCCCCTGACTGCACCCTGGTGCCCCATCCAACCACCCATCCTTCCTAACTGCCCCCCCCGACCCCGTTCCCATTCAACTCCTTATTCCCCCTTGCCCCTGACTGCCCTGACCTCTATCCACACCCCCGCCCCCTGACCACCACCCCGAACTCCCCTGCCCTCCATCCAACCCCCCCCCCAGCTCCATACCCCCTTTCCACATTGCCTGGAGCACCGGTGGCTGGCGGCACTACAGCCGTGCTGCCCGTCTCGAGCCAGGCCATGCCACCGCCACCACATGGCAAAGAGCACTGGGTTAGGCCGGGCTCTGCAGCTGCGTTGCCCCAAGAGCTCACAGCTCCATCGCCCAGAGCATTGCGTTGGTGGCAGAGTGAGCGCGCTGAGGCTGTGGAGGAGGGGGAACAGCAGGGGCGGGACCAGGGGCGAGCCTCCTGGGCCAGGAGCTCGGGGGCTAGGCAGGACAGTCCCACAGCTGGATGTGGCCTGTGGGCTGTAGTTTGCACACCGCTGGTGTATTGTCTTCCTGCTGTGCAATCTCACATCATAACCCATCTGGCCTTTGCCATTATTAACCTATGAGAGGGAAACATTTCTGTGTGTATATGGAAATGTTAATCTTAAAGGCAGAACTAGGATTAGGGTTTATGGAAAGTTTTCTGTTTACATTGATTTTGTCAAAAACCTCAGTGTTCTGTGGAAAACTTTTTACATCGTATTTCCTTTCCATGGAAAATGTTGAATTTTCATAGAGAAATCAAAAAAAATTCTGCTGAAAGCTGATTATTTTCTGTTTCAGGTATTTAGACGGAAAGTTGATATTTTCCCTGGAAAATTTGGACAAAAATCTTTTTTTGTTTTTGTTGTCATTTTCCATGGCAGCATTTTCTAACCAGATCTAATGAGGATATTGTCAAAATAATACTCTGGGGATTAAGTTGAAAAAAGAGAGCAAACCCATTACCCTCACCCCCTGGTAATACAGAAGTACATTGCTTGCCTCAAAATCAGAGGATTGATGACTAAATTACTACATATAACTCGAGAAAAAGTGAAATTAAATGCCACACCTGAAAAATGTGCAACTGTTTTTTATCCAGTATTGTGACAAAGTAAAAACTGAATTGCTGTCAAACAACTGAAAGGGGTTGGAGGAAAAAAAAATATTTAGTTTCAGTTTCACATAGTACACCTTACAGCACTTTATGAATAAGCAGTTTCTTGGAGTAGATGGAGGAGAGACATTAATTTAAAAATATACAAAAATGTGATTTTTAAATTTATAAAAATTGGCAGGACTTGGGAGCAAGTGCAGTACCTGAAACTACAGTCCTTCTAAATTATTTTTTAAAACTGGATTAGAATTCAAGTTGTTGTCTTAATAACTAAAATATATACTTACAACTTGCTGCTTGAATAAAAATTATTCAATTTCTTGCCTTAGTTTGAGATAAGCAATGGCCTTCTGTATTACTAGGGTTTATTGTTCTCCTCTTCAAATAGTCTATTTCATGTTTATATTTCTGCCAGTACCCTGTATAAATTATCTGATTTCTTTCTAATATTTCTATCCTCTGAGCAGTATCTGAGGATGGGGCTTTTCAACACCAATGTCCCTATGGCACCCAGAGGATTGCTTTTCCAAGTATCACTTATACTAATGACTTTTTAAAGTTCACTTATAAATACTTTTCTGATTTTTTTTTTTTAATTGTGATGTTACTTGTTAATATACCCTTCAGTATTTGCACTGTACAGCATGTTGGCATTGCAAAGATTGTTCATAGATCAATGAAATATGTTTTACACTTTGAAATAAAAGTACTTTACAAACATTCAACATCCTTATGAGGTCTTGAAATGCTGCTAGAAAAAAATAGTGCCTGCTGTGCTCTGGCTATCCAGTGCATGCTACAATCAGTAGTAGGGAGATAGTTTCCATTATGCATGTAATAATTTACTTCGTTACTTACACTTAAGTCATAACCCTACATAACAATTCTGAACCCTTAACTTTGACATAAAGAGTCAGGCATTTTGCAGTTTGATTTGTATGTCCTAATTTATTTGCTAGTCCCCTTGGATTAAATCCTTTTTGTATTGCTAAAGGAGAAACTAATTGATATTTTAGATCATACTCCAACTGGAAAGAAAAAACACGTTATTGGATGTTCAGTGCACAGGAGCTGAGGGGTTGGGGCAGCATCGCCTCATGTATCCGGGGAGGGGCCATAGACATGAGACATGAATGCCACCCATCTACAGAAACTGTCTCTCAGCATCACATCTTGAAGAACCACAGTTACTTGGAAATGAACTTGGAGGTTACTTACTATAAGTAATCTGCAAGTTCACCTCCAAGGTCATGCAATTTCTGACTCACTTCCATTATTGCAGAGGGAAGGAAACACATGATTTCTTAGGTAGAAAGGAGATTAGAATTTTAAACATAAAGAAAAAACTTTTACCTGCTGTAATAATTGCCATTATCTCTAACTGAAATAAGTGAGGACAGCAGCTGCTTGACTTCTAGCCTGAGAAACTGACACTTTGAATAGAGTAATGAGGATTTGGGTGAAAAATCCGAACATAGAATTTCTGACATGTTATTTGGTGGTGTAACCACATATTTATTACGTTGTATACCAATGTTGGAAGCAGTTTGCCGAAAATTGTTGTATTATTATAAGCAAAAAAGCCAACAGATGGGGTTCTCAAAAATGCCAAAGTGGAGAGGAACTTTTGAATGTGCAGAATGACTTAGGACTATATGTTCAGCTTAGTGGAATAATTGTCTTTCTGTGGATAATGTGCAAAAATTATCATAGAGTCCTAACCAATTTTTCTCACTTCCAGACTTCAGAGCTGGGTGTCACAGAGCACGTAGAAGGAGATCCTTGCAAATTTGCACTGTGGGTAGGAAGGACACCAACTTCTGACAACAAAATTGTGCTTAAGGTAATTTTTCAAGAAGGCATTTATGCTTCCTATATCAGTTATTTGACTGTAGATCTTTATACATTACTGTTTAAAACAAACAAAAAATAACCTCTGTGAAATGGATTGCCTATGGATGGACAACCCCTTGAGCTGGGTAAACTTACCATAACCTTAATTAGGGGTGGTGTATATTAAATCTTAATGGTCCTTTAGATACTGGAAGAGTCTATGCAGCCCACCAAGGAATAAGCAATCTTGTTCTCTCCAGTAAATTTGAGAGGAGTGGAAAGCTGTTTGATTTGTTTACTTTGCTTTCCTGTTGGCTTTTAAATCCTCTTGCTTGAGAATTTAAGCCAGCCGCTAACTGATGGGATTCAGGAAGAAACAAACCCATGGACAGGCTATTCCATAACTATCAGTTACAGTGTTTTTTGCGCTCCGTATCTGTTACTGCTTGCTGGTGGACGATGTGCTCTACTGGGTAGATAACTGATCCAATCTAATGTAGCAATTCCCATGTTTGGGTAATGTTATCCTAACTAGGCTAATCTTGTGCACAATGAGCAGTGTGGAAGACATGACGCCTACTGTAGCCTACTAGTAAAGGAAAGATGTGAAATGCTGCAAAGGAAGCGTTAAACGATGTTTAAGCCTGATCCGCCTAAAGCCGAGTAGAGTGTTGTGTGTGAATGGATGAACATTGGGGAAAGCAGCCTCTATTATTTATCCTGTGTCTCTGAGAGGTGCCAGTAACTACAAGAGAACTGAGCAACATTTCAGAGGGGGAACAGCGAAGAGTACTTCAGCAGCTAGCTGAGCTGTAAGTGCTGATCATAATGCCCAGGTTCCACGAGACGTGTCCTCCCACCGGACAGGAGTCTGATAAACATGAGCAGGAGGCATTGTGATAGTGCTGTAGACCATTCTTGGATTAAACCAGAGACAGAGGTGCTATGGCAAGCCTTTTGAGAACCAGGCTGTGAGCTCTGAACTGATAGAACAGCCTGTAAATTGTGAGTCTAGGGAGCATCAGAAAGCAGGGCCTGCAGCAGAGCGAGTCTCTAGGCAACCTAATGAACACAGCTGGCCTGTAGTAAGCTGTCTGATTGGCTACACAACCTGAATGGTGGGAAGAGTCAGCAGACCAGACTGGCTCTTAAGCCCAGCAGCAGCAGTTTAGCGGCTGCTCAAAACATTTGTCCACAGTTTTGATAGGCTGTGCCTGCTTTTTCCCAGCCCTGCCCTTGCCTTGCCTTACTCCAGGTAACCTGGTCTTAACCACAGCTCCGATTCCTCATTTTGGACTCCACATGCCAGAGCCATGGGTCAGAGCTGGCCTTTGACTATGGTTCTGACTCTGGGCTCCAATTCCTGGCGTCCATCTTCTGCTCTAACCACTGGGAACAACTACCACTGTCCCAGTCACGGGACAGTTTGAGCAACCCCAACCCCGACAATAAGAGAACTCGAGCTGATATGGTGAACATGGATTCTACAAAGGCCAATATCTCCCTGACAGAGATACCTGAGGGCCCTACAGATCTTGCAGACCCAGGTTACCTCCCTGCAAGTGCAAAATGTGGTTCTGCAAGCTCATGCCATGCTGCCATCAGCTGTGCTCCCTGCTGCCTGCAAGCCCAAGCTTCCCCTCACCTGACAAGTTCAACGGTGATTGCAACAAATTTTGTGGGTTCTTATATCAGTGTTGGCTCCTGTTTCTGCTACATCCACAGTTGTACCCTACTGATCAAGCCCGAGTGGGATTGATATCAGCCTCCTTACTGGGAAGGCCTTGTCTCGGGCGTCTCCACTTCTGGAAGAATCAAGCCCATTTCTAGGGCTGTTTGAAGACTTCATTTGAGCTATGGCAGAGGTCTTTGATGACTCGAGTCATGAGTATGTGGCCAAAGCCGCACTTCGGGGATTGTGGCAGGGATGCCAGGTTGTTGCTAAATATGCAATGGAGTTCCGACACTTGGTAGTAGACACTGAGTGGAACAAGACACCATCACCTCTGGCTGAGATGGGGCCTGAGATCAGACTATGTTGACTGGAGGGAAATCTTTCACGTTACACAAAACAGAAATATTCACATGGGTAGGAAAAATACTCTTTTGGAGAGTGGGGATGGGAATAGCTAAAAATCAGAATATTGGGTACTTTGGCCCTGAGAGGTCTCAAATGCAGGAGTGGGACAACGTAGCAAATAGCAGCACAGTACAAAGTAATACAGTAACTCCTCACTTAGCATCTTCTCGGTTAACGTTGTTTCGTTGCTATGTCGCTGATCTATTAGAGAACATGTTCATTTAAAGTTGCACACTGCTCCCGTATAACGATGTTTGGCAGCCTCTTGCTTTGTCCACTGCTTGCAGGAAGAGCAGCCTATTGGAGCTAGCTGCAAGCAGCTTCCACATCAGCTCCCCTAAGTTCCCTGTGAGGCAGCCGCCCAGCAGGCTATCAATTGCCGAGAAGTTCGGGTGTCCCTCCACTAACTGCCATGTGCTGCTCCCGCCCTCTGCCTTGGAGCTGCTCCCCGGAGCCTCCTGCTTGCTGTGTGAAGGGGGAAGACAAGAGATGCTAATGTCAGGGTGTTTCCTTCCTGCTGCTCCTGACCCCCGCTCCTGGACCCCATCTGCACAGAGTGTGTGTGGGGGGAGGGGAGGGGAAGACACAACTGCTCAGGACGAAGGGAGCTTGCTGCTGCTGTCTCAACTTGCTCATCTACTTAAAAAGACAATGTACTTAGACTGGGGTCAGTGTACTTAAAGGGCAAATGTGCATCTCTCTCTCTCTTCCCCCCCCCCCACACACACACGGTGTGTATCTCTCTCATACACGCATACATCCTCCCACCCACCCCGGCACTTTGGAAAGTGGAGGGAGTGATGCACTCCAGTGGGATAGCATGGGTTCATCATCACATTCAGTTTCTGCAGGGGATGTTTGCAGCTATTGCCATATGTCTATTGTGTCTCCTCCCTCCATTCGTGCTGCCTTGTAGCATGAGGCTACATTAACAATAATGTGTTGCACTTGGCTGAGCCCTCAAGGGTTTAGTTCATCATTTGGCAGCAAGGCATTCCCTGGGAAATAGCCCATCCTCTTCCACCCTCTGACTCCACCACCTCAACCAAGCTTCACAGTCATCATTGCTGTGTACAGTATTAAACTGTTTGTTTAAACCTTACTGTGTGTGTGTGTAATGTCTTTTGTCTGGCAAAAAAAAATTTCCCTGTAACCTAACCCCTCCTCCCACCATTTACATTCATTCTTATGGGGAAATTGGATTCACTTAACATCATTTTACTTGAAGTAGCATTTTTCAGGACCATAACTACAGTGTTAAGCGAGGAGTTACTGTAACCAGTTCAGAATTGCTATGAGCTGCCTTACTCTGAGGCCCTCTTGCCTCCCTCCGTAGTAAGGGGAGTCTGCCCCAGGCAGAGCAGGCTGGATAGGAAGAGAGGGACTGGCGGGAGTTCTTGTGTCTTCTGATGGAGATAAAATGTTAGTGGATGCAGCGGTTGTCAATTAAAATTAAAAAAAGTTATCAAATTTGCTGCTTAAATTTATTTTAAATCAATAGAATAGTTACCCTATAGTGGAATATCTGTGGGATTATTTGTATGGTAACAGCATATGTTGGCTATCACAGGAACTGCTGTGTTCTTAATCCTTCCCTTGATTGGGTGAAGAGGATTAAAACCCTTGATTATTAAATCCAAATATGAAATGTTATATAACAGGCACTTAATTTTAGTCATAAGGCATCGGCCTGGAAACCACACAAAAATCTCACTCTTTCTATGTTTGGAGGGTGAGAAATCAGACTAGTCCAGAATAACTAGACTGACAACAAAAGGGTTTTGCCCTTTTTTTTTTTTTTTTTTTAAGAACTGCCATGTGGAAATTAATTAAAGAATCTATGTGAAAGTCTAGCACCATAAAAACCCTTGTCACTAAATTGATATTAGAGCAGACAACTCAACATTTCCATCCACCAGCTCTCTTCCGAACCCTTTTTTGCACAACTAGCAGCTACCCAGTCAGAGACTGGTCTCCTGTATTTATATTTCAAACACTTAACTTGTTTCCTGGTTTGTTTGGGTTTTTTTTTCCCCCCTTGGTGTTTTTCTTTTTTCATTTTTTTTTTTTGAGGTAAAGTTTTTAAAGGTTCAGCTACCTGCAACATCTTAAAAGTTTTTTACGGTTTTCTTTGGAAAATATTTTTATAATCTGATTAAAACTGTGTCTGATATTTTAAGACATCCTTGCCGTTTTATTTTTCAGACACATTTGTTACTAGTCCCTGCCAATTTTTTTTCTTGTTCTGTACAAAGATGCCTCTGTAACTCTGAATTGTCGAAGCTGGAGCTTTGTAGCGCTTCTGATATTGTAGCTGCAAAAGGAGCTACACTTCATGGAAAACTGTAAGGAAACAAATCTCCCTGTCTTCTATTTTTGAGGAGGGAGAGGTTTTTTGTTTTGTGTTTTAACAAAAAACGAAATGTTTGTCCTTGCAGTTCAGCTGTTCCTGCAGCTTTTTCCCCAACTGAAGTCCCATTGTGAAACTTTATTTAATTATACAAATTACATAAACAATTATGATGTATTAGAGGTTTATAATTCTGATGGGAGAGGAAGCAGGAGCTCCAGGCTAATGCTTAAAACTAAATTTTAGTAGGACCTCGGCTATAATTTTGTGTCTGAAATAAATTGCACTTGCAAACAGTTCAATTGAGATGTTCAGTGACCTTCTTTATGGCCATAAATAGCATTTGTACCCACAAAAAAAAGTGGCTAGATACCAAATGCTATTTGTTGCACCACAAAAATGCAGGTGCTCAATTAGAGGCAGTTCTTGAGAATCTGGCCCTTAAACAATGACCCTGTTCTCATGCAAACATCAAGAAATGGGGAAAGTAGTAGAGAAAACATAACACAGAAGCTTAAATATCTCAATGAAAGAGTTGGTTTTCTATGAAATGGCAGCATATCTTTAAATGCCGTTAGACATCACTGAGAATTTATTACTCAGTTACTAATTTGTAAACTGCTGTTACCGCACGTCTTGCAATGTTTTCATACAGAGGCTATAACACAATAGGGCCATGACCTTGGTTAGGGTTCCAAGGTGCTTCATTATGCAAATGTATAGTAGGCAAAGCTGAAATGATTTATGTTTTGATAAAACAGTATTGGTAACGAAAATAGTGGAATTTGAAAATGGGAACAGCTAGCTGGAATTTTCCGTTAAAAGTATTTTTTAAAATAAAGATGTGAAACCATACTTGCGCCTTTTCCCCTGTGTATATGTGTGGTTTACAAGTGAACACAGACCTTCTTAACCATAATGGTCCATTTGTTTGTTTGCATATTAAAGGCTTCCAGTATAGAGAACAAACAAGACTGGATCAAGCACATCCGGGAAGTGATACAAGAAAGAACCATTCATCTGAAAGGAGCATTGAAAGAGCCAATCCACATCCCCAAAACTGCTCCAACAACTAAGCAGAAAGGAAGGAGGTTAGAATTTGAATAACTTATTAGGAAGGTGGGGATCATTTTTAAAGTGCCCCATCGTGAAGGCCATATTTTAACTGCAATCATGGAATTTTCTGTAAGGAACACAGTGTTCTCAGTGCATTCAATGTCTTAAGCCAATATAGGAGTCGTTGTTGGCTAGTGTTATCTTCAAGTGTGGTCCTTGTAAATTAAGCTCCAGTTGACCACAGTGCTGTACATGTTCAAATCTCTGCTCTAAATGCTCACTTGAATCTTTATGTGGTGCTGTTCTAAAAGGATGTGTTGTTTGAAGTCAGTGTTATGTTCAGTGGCCTAGGAGGTGGGCATAGACCAGATGTACTCATTAAACTTTTACAGTACGTGTTTTTTACTCAAGTTCCTTGTTTGTTTAAACCAGACTTCACACTTGGCAGTTTTGGCAAAATGGCTACCTGGGGCGGGGGTGGGAGGAGGGGGGGTTGGTCTCTGACCAAGGTTCCATGTGGTTGGCTGCTGCTGTATTTTTATACAGCTTAAGTTGGAAAAAGATAGTTAACTTAGTTTATTATATATTACAGTATAAAGCAAAGTAATTAAGCAAATGTTGGAGTGCAAGGCATGTCATCAGTTGCTCTGTCTTAGGCACCCACTGCTGTAATATCTGGATGCCTTCCATTAGGGTTGCAGATAAGAACTGGCAGCCTCTGAAACAGATGTGCTAACCAAATTCTGACAATTGGATTGTATGTTTGCAGAGATGGAGAGGACCTGGACAGTCAGGGAGATGGCAGCAGCCAGCCTGATACTATTTCAATTGCATCACGAACTTCCCAGAATACACTAGACAGTGATAAGGTAAGAGACATGAAGTAATATTCCATTTATTTTTTATTTTTTTAGCAAATGGCATTCAGTTTAGACTGAGGTATCACCAATTGTGTGTAGTTTCTCCTGAAGCATACTTCTGACAGCCTTCCTTCCCCCAGATTGGCTACAAGCAATAAAGAATATGCATTTTAGTCCCCTGACAATGGGCTATTCTGTTTTAATACCATAGCCTTGAGGCAAGGCTTTCATTTATCCTAACTTATACTATTCCTTTCCTCCATCCCACAGTCATTTATAACTTTAACCCAAGTTAAATGTAGGATGGTGAAGATAAAGGTAAAATCAGATTAACCTTCAAAGGTGTCCCTAATCTCTATGAATCTTTCTGAAAATATACCTTGTGCCATTTGTGACAGCAAGGCGATACTGGCTGTTGTGTCAATTAGGAATATCAGCTTTGAAAGGACACTATCTACCAATAGCTCATATCAGCACAGTAAAATATTTTATAAAATATGAAGGCTTCCAATTGTCTAAATGTCATTGAATAAGGTGGAGTGTATCTGAGCCAGGCAGAGGTGTGCAAATCATCAATGACATCATAGGACAGCTAGGTGAGAGGGTTCTAAAAGATATTTTAAAAATTCACTTCTCCTAGAGTCTCCCCCCCCCTCCACACACACACGCACACATACGGGTTTCTACACTGATGGAACAGTTCAAGTCTACAGGCAACTGAGACTTTTTGCTAAATGGAGAGGAGAAGGAAGCAGGCAAGAGGCAAGTTCAGCTCCCTCAAAGATACTTAGGGCTGTTATTTATTGAATCTGCTGGGAGGAAAAATCTACTTTTTGACTAGCTGCAATTGCGCCAGCAGTTGGTAGTCATTGGTTGTAGAGGTCATAGATCTTGGTGTCTACCTGAGCTCTAGCACTTGTAGCCAGAAGCCTGCTACGTATTTTCAAGTAAGAAGAGGGAGGGGGAAATGTCTCAACAGCTTTTGTTTGTGATATTTTCCTCTCCCATTTGGATAAAATCCACATTCTAATTTGAGCAGAAGCTGGATCTAGTGTGTCTACCTATACATCATTTACAAAACTGTACTGTATATAGTAGCATTCATACATGGATATGTACTGAGGAAGAGGACTAATGCATGGTATAGTCTTCAAACATAATCTTTCCTTCTCTATGTTGGTTAGAGAAATGGCTAACTGTGTTTAGAAGCACTTCTACCTTATGAGCTGTTCTGCATGAGTGTAATCTAGGATTTAGTGTGTATTGGTGTAAGTGAACTCCTGGAGCTATAGGATATAGTGTTCAGCAATCTCCCCCTATGCTTGAGTTTATAATGCCTGTTAAGTGGGTTGTTAGTAAGAAGTTTCTCCACAGATGTTATAGGGTGGAAGGCAATCAACATGTTAAGGAAAATCCTGAGGGAAATTCATTCAGCCAAGCCTCTTAATAATTCTCACATGATGCATGAAGTATTGCTGTGAAATGAGGCTACAGATAAGACACCCAATTTTCTAGGGAATACTACATCATAAATAACAAAAGAGGGCGTTTGGTTATGCTGGGAATGGATTGCATCACCTTTTTATTGTCCAGCATGTGCTTCAAGTCAGCCATTGTTCATATTTGTTCCTATCTCAGCCAGACACTGGGAAAGCAGAGACAGCGTGTCATCTGGGTTTGGTGGGTTAACACAGTAGAAGCTCGTTAATACATATTGATTTCTAGGAGTCCAACTGCAAATGACTCGCTTATATAATTTATTGAATACACAAAGAAAAAGGACAAAAATAAGGCGCTTTAATTTACTTTGACAGTTTTGTATTTGCACTGAAAATGTTGTCTGGTATAATAGGTTTAAAAAGGAGAAGGGAAAAAAAAAATCTTAACAAGATAGTTCACTCCAGCATGCTGATATTAAACAATTGCTAAAAAATTGCAGAGGCTACCTTTTTCTGTGCAGATTTTCAAATATATGGATTAGCCAAATGCAGATTAGAAATTGTTAATCAAAACTACCTCTGGATAAAGAAAAAGACCTGCTATCAGGCAATCCAAAGTCTAGTGTTGTTTTTTTTAAATAATTTTAATATGAGGCTTAGTGAAAGGCAGGAGGCCAGTGAAGTCTGTGAGGAATATGAATCATAAGTAATACATATATTTCATTTAATGGATTGTAACTTGCTAGTTACAGTCCACTTGGGGCTGAAACTTGGCACATATTTTCTCAGCCTAAACTTAAAAAAAAAAAAAAAATGTTTAAATCACTTACACAATGAGGTAGTAAAAAGGAGAGTAGAGAGCTGAGACTTCAGATACTTTTAATGCAGTTCAGCCAAAAAGCTGCTTATTTATAAATTAAAATGTACCAATAGTTTAAACTAGGGTTATTTTCATTAGAAACAGATTACTTAAAAGTATCAACATGTAAAACACATTTTACCTATTTTAAAATAGTCATAATTAGGTGGTGGAACTACTCCATGTTATATATTTACATAATTTTATTTATGTGCTATTCTTAAATCACATCACACCAAAAACCACATGGCAAATGCTCCAATGCTGCTCAACAGGTGACTAAAACCACTCATTTTGTCCGATTATATTTGTATGCAATTCATTTCTTTTATACATTCTGAGCAGAGGAAATAACTGTTGCACAGTTTGAATATGAACGGTGTCAATTAAACTAGTGGTAACTGCGATGGAATCCAATAACTGCTCCCCAAAAAGCAAGGATTTGTTTCATTTTTGCTAGACAGCAGCATAGGGTAAACTAGAAATCTTTGCAACCTACAAACGATTAGGAAGCATCCAAGCTAGCCTTTACAGATGTGTTTACTTGGAATTGTTTGGCCATAACTTAACTCTGAGGTTCAAAAAAACCAACCACCATAGTGGCTTAACCCTGGAACCTGATGGCCTGAGGAAGCCCCACCCCAGCAAGAGACTCTTGTGGGGCTTGAGAGGGGAGAGGCCAGGCCTCTGTTACCACTCTATCAAGTCCTCTGCCGAGTTTTGTGTGGGGGCTGAGTTCTCCCTCTAATCTTGTGAGTGTGATGGTCTGGAGCAGAGAGGGACCCCTGCCAGCTGAAATGGATGGTTTTAGGTTCTCGTTAAGCTCAGCTGATGGCTATTGTGGGTGGCCTTTATTGCTATCACGCCAAGTATGGATAAAGGCACTGTGGTTTCTATTTAAGTGTGGGCCTAGGACCCCATATTGCCTTAATCTGCCTATAAAAAGTGCCTTGGTGTTTGTAATAAAAAGCTTCTCCTCTGAAGAGAAAACATGTTGCTTGTTTGATTCTGCCTCTGCTGGCTCTTGGTTGTTAAGCTACACACTGTCACTTCCCAAACTTGTTTGACAGGGATTGAACAATCCTTATCTAAACCAAACATTTTGTTTTACATACTTAGCTATTCTCCATTTCTTCTGCAGACTGTCTGTATTATTTTGAAATTGCTGGCCCAGAGCATCTCTATTTTCCCCTCCCTTCCCATGAAAAGATCTTTTAGGGAGAGGGTCTGAGGAAGGGTAGCTACATGAGATGGTCACAAATTAAGAGGGTAAGAGAGAGGGGCATGGCAAATTCCTGAAAACATAGGCTTGGCCTACATTACAGAGGTAGGTTGACTTAATGCAGCTTATGTCAAACTAACTCTGTAAGCGTCTACACTAAAACGTAGCTACCACTGAAGTAACTCACTCACTCCACCAACTTAATAATTCCACCTCTGCTAGAGGTGTAGCACTTAAGTCGACGTAGTCAGGTTGATGCAGTGTCAGTGTGGACCCTGTGATGCTTACATCAAATGATGTTGCCTTTCAGAAACCATCCCATAATGCCCCACACTGGCAGGTACATCGGTGCAAGTGCTCCTGGTGAAGACACAGTGCATTGCTGACACAACGAGCGTAGTGTGGACATGCAAAACTGATTGAATTACTGTGGTGGCTGTATGTCAACATAACTTAGATCAACTTAATTTTGTAGTGTAGACTTGACCATATGGAGTGAGCTGCAGTTGCATGCACAAACCTTGAGATCTGTCCGAAAGCCTTGTCTTTCCATACTTCTTCTAGGCAGGTCACTGGGCACAGTGTTGCCCACTCTTTTTGGGTTTCCATAATCGTGCACTTGAGCACTCACAGGGGATTTTAGAGCAATTTCTTCTTTTCCTGTAGCCTTATTTTGCTAATATGATCTTTGGAAAGGTGTGTGCAAGTGAGAATATCTTCAAATCGTATAAAAGACTCCAACCCCCCCAACTCCCATCTGAGTGCTTATGCTGGAATCTTAGGCCATGCTTACACTAGGGAAATTTGTTGGTAGCATAGGGAAAACTAGTTGTAGGAACAATTTAGTACAGCCATACTCTCCAGCCCGAATTGGTGCCTTTCTTCCCCATTAGGGCTGCGTGGGCACCAGCTAGCCTCTAGTGGTTCTGTATTTAGCAAACTCCTCAGTCTCCCAGCTGAGTGTTTTGTTTCCCATTGCCTCTTCAGTAATGTCTCCCAGGATCTAGTTTGCCTCCCATTCCGCAGCTCCTCAGCTGATGATCTGCTTGTTGGTACAGGAAAAAAGACAGCAATCATTGACCGTTCTTCTCTTCCTGCAGTATCCTCAGCCCAGCTCAGTAATGCTGCCCGTCCTTCTAGCTGCCTTTCCCCTGAGGAAAACTGCATTCCTGAGGACAGCTACCAGAGTGCGGGCATTACTGAGGGCAGGGGGCAGCATACATGAGGGGAATATAGCCAGGGAAAGGGGGATAATTGTAGTTGAGTGGAAGAGAGGACATTGTTTGGGTGAGCAGAAGTTGGTCTCCACATGTGATCCACACCTGGATTACTGAAGAACTGCAGAGCAGGAACTAGTGCATTTCAAGGGCCAGAAGGGGGCTCTCTGCTGGCTAACTACTTAGTTATCAAGGCAACTTCAATTTGTATCTCCCTATCAATACATTGTCTTTTGTATGGCAGGTGGGAGGTGCAACTGAGTTGAATAAGAGCATGGTAACCAATTACTCTCAAATGTGGACAAGTCATTAATGGCTGAAATGAAAGTTAGAGTTTTGGTAGCACTCTGCAAATATCTTTTAGCAGTGACCAGGCTTGGAAGTTTGGATGATGTAAACCTCCAAAGTTCCTTCATCTGGTCCTAATGCAAAGGAAATTAAGTGTAGGCATGAGAGTATATTGTGCAGTGGTATGTCAATCTTTTCATGCGTATGGTGACTGAGTTGGCAGTGATATTAAATGTTATTTCAAATAATCATATGGAAAATGGAAGGGGTGAGATGGGGTGGGAAAGAGAGTTAATGTAGAGTGCTAGGATTACGGTTAGTTATATTGGCTACAATGTGTAGGCTTCTGTAATCCTTCTTTATCAAGCAATTTCTCTTTGCAGTCTGCTCCATGCAATTCACTCTGTGTCAGACTAGCTTTAATCTACAAGCATCTTTATATTTCTGTGCAGTTCTTGAAAGACAAAGTTTGAGACAGCAGTAGAGATCCGAAAGTACTTAGTGTATTTGTCAGCACAAGCAGGGAGGAAAGGGCTTCCATTAGTGATGATCAATTTCCTTTTTTCCTGCTCAGAACTGGCAAAAGAGAACCACCTACAACTGATCTTCAAAAGATGAGCTTTTGTAACTTCCCGCTTTCCCCATGTCTTCTCTTTAGAGAAGACAAGTTGAAAACAAAGATGATTGTCTACCCTACCAAACTGTAAATAATCAGTTTTTGTACTGAGGATACTAAACAAAAACCAATTACATTCTATACAAGACCACTTATTTCCACACCTAGACATCATTCAAACTTACCTTTTATGCTTTCTGAACTAAAAAGTTACTTTTTTCATGAAATCTTGCATTATGTTAAGATGTTACATAATGCAAGACGATATCGTCTAACTTTAGAACACATGTAAGGTTCCTTTCAATAGGTATCTCATATTTGTGTCGGATAGTGATTGTTTCCAGCATTGAAGATCAAATGCATTCTTCTTCGGGTGATTGTTCACGTCAATTACACATTAGGTGTGCGCGTGCGTTGCGTGCACAGACGTCGGGACCTTTTTCCCTTAGCGGCTCCTGTCGGGCCAGCAGGGGGGCCCAGCCAGAGTGGCGCCCTGCGCTGGTGCATATATACCCCTGCCAACCCGACCCTCCCTCAGTCCCTTCTTACCGTCCGTTGCGTCCCTCCAAGACCTCTCGTTCGAAGGGTCTGGCCTATTCTTGGGCCAAACGGATGCCAGGCTGCACAGCCTTAAAGATTCCCAGGCAACCCTTAAGTCATTGGGGATGCACACCACGGCGATGCAGAGGAAATCCTTCAAGCCCCAACCGTAGTAGCAACAGCAGTACCAGCCTCGCCCCAGGCGGGAGCCGTACTGCAGAAGGGGCAGAGACAACAGGCATAGGCGGAACAACACACCTAGCCAGGGCCAGTGCCAGGCCAAGCCGCAACCCGGTAGCAAGCAGGGGTTTTGAAGGTGCGCTCGAGGACAGCACACCAAACCACTTACCAGATACTTCCCTCTGTTTCCTGAACCACTTGTCCCACTTCTACCATGCATGGTCCCATATAACATTGGACCATTAGGTCCTACGCACGGTGAAGGTGGGATACACGCTTCACTTCTCCTCGTCCTCCATCCCACCCTTTTTCCCCATCCCTCTTCAGGGACCCCTCTCACGAGCAACTCCTGATGCAGGAGGTGCAGGCCCTTCTCAAGGCGGGGGCTGTGGAGGAAGTCCCTTGGGACCTAAGGGGAAAAGGGTTTTACTCCCGGTATTTCCTTATCCCCAAAGTAAAGATGGGTCTTCAACCCATTTTAGACCTGCGCGGACTCAACAAATTCTTAGTCAAGGTCCACTTCCACGTGGTCTCCCTTGGCTCCATTATCCCGTCCCTGGATCCGGGAGAATGGTACGCTGCCTTCAATATGAAAGACGTATACTTTCATGTCGCCATTCATCCTGCTCACTGGCGATTCCTGCGGTTCACCATAAACCAGCACCATTACCAGTTTATGGTCTTACCTTTTGACCTGGTGACGGCCCTGCGTGTATTCACAAAATGTATGTCAGTGGTGACAGCCTTTCTTCGAAAAAGGAAAATGCGAGTGTATCCAACTCCTTGTGGGCCGGTCCGAGGAGGAGGTCCGTTCCCATGTAACAATGGCACTGGACGTATTCCACAAACTAGGTCTCCAGTCAATGTGCCCAAGTCCTCCCTAATACCAACGCAAAGGCTGGACTTCATCGGGGCAGTCCTGACTCGGTACAGGCGCAAGTGAGCCTCCCGGAATCCAGGTTCCTGGCCATCCAGTGAGCTGTAGTCTCAATGCAGAGGTTCCTCACAACCACAGACAGATGCTGCCTGCAGTTCCTAGGGCACATGGCAGCATGCAGTCACGTGGTCAAACATGCTCAACTGAAGCTCATAACTTTGCAACTGTGTCTAGCCCAGGCATATTGCCCCGGCAGAGACCCCTTGGACCTTGTAGTGATGATCCCGACCCAGATCTTGGACTCCCTGTGCTGGTGGGTCAATCAGCAGGTAGTATGCGAAGGAATCCCTTTCGCTGCACCACAGCCCACCCTGACACTGGTAACAGACGCATCAGACCTTGGCTGGGGAGCACACTTGGGGGACTATGGATGCAGAGCTTGTGTTCCAGGGACAAAATGTCGCTCCATGTCAACGTAAAGGCGGTCAGGGCGGTTCGCCTAGCCTGCCAGACCTTTCACGCTACTTTAGAAGAGCACAGCGTGATAGTTCTGACAGACAGCACCACCGTCATGTTTTACATAAACGAGCAGGTTGGAGCCTATTCCTCTCCTCTCTGCCACGAGGCACTTTTCGTGTCGGACATTTGTATAGCCTGCTCAGTGCACCTTGTAGCGTCATACCTTCTGAGGGAGCGAAACTAGCTGGCGGTGGTATCAAATGCACGAATGGACGATGATATCGAATGTCCTGCAATCAATCTTCCGGTGATGGGGATTTCCCCAAATGGATCTCTTTGCCACCAAAGACAACAGCCAATGCCCTCAGTTTTGTTTTTTCCAAAACTACACAGCCCGGGCTCGGTGTCAGATGCCTTCACAATTCCATGAGGCGGGAGTCTGAAATATGTCTTCCCACCACTCCCACTCATTCACTGAGTCCTCCTCAAGGTCCGCAGGGACAGAGCAGTGATGATTCTCATAACACCAGCTTGACCATGCCAGCATTGATTTATGACCTTGCTGGAACTGTCAGTGACCTCCCCAATTGCCCTACCCCTGCACCGAGATCTCATCACGCAGGACAGCGGACACCTGCTCCACCCGAACCTGGAATCTCTGCATCTCATGGCATGGAATTTCTGTGGTTGAACGCTGTGGAGAGTCAGTGCTCCCTTCAGGTGCGACAAATTCTTCTCAGTGGTAGGAAGCCTTCCACTAGAGCGACATACCTCGCCAATTGGAAGAGGTTCACCTGCTGGTGTGAACCAAAGCTCATACAGCCTCTTTAGGCCTCTGTCCCAGTCATACTGAAATACCTGCTGCACCTCAAACATCAAGGACTCGCTCCCTCCTCGATTAGAGTACACCTGGCTGCCATTTCGGTGTTCCACCCGGGGGAGTCTGGGCGTTCTGTGTTTTCTAACCCCGTGGTAGCCCGGTTCCTCAAGGGGCTGGAGAGGGCGTTTCCCTATTAGCGCCCACCGATGTCTCCATGGAACCTTAACCTGGTCCTGACTAAGCTCATAGGACCCCCTTTCGAGCCTCTAGCCTCTTGCTCTTTTGGTGGCCATTACGTCTGCAAGGAGGATGTCAGAACTGAGGGCCCTCATTTCGGAACCCCTGTATAAAGACAAGTTGCAGTTTAGGCCACACCTTAAATTCCTCCCTAAGGTAGTTTCGCAATTTCACATGGGACAGGACATTTGTTTGCCAGTATTCTTTCCCAAACCACACACGGACCTGAGTCTCTGCAGCCTGCGTACTCTAGATGCCCGTAGGGCCCTGACTTTCTACCTGGAGCAAACTAGAACTATCCGCAGGTCAACACAGTTGTTCCTCACCTTCACAGAGAGAATGAAAGGTTTCCCTGTGTCGGCACAGTGGATATCATCGTGGATCATGGATTGCATCTGCGCATGTTACGAGCTCGCCGAGGTGCCAGCCCTGATGATCACCGCTCACTCGACTAGGGCTCAAGCGTCCTCGATGGCTTTCCTGGTGCAGGTTCCACTCCAGGAGATCAGTAGAGCAGCCACCTGGTCGTCGGTGCACACATTCACAGCCCACTGTGCGGTCCGTCAACAGGCCAGAGAGGACGCGGCAGTCAGCAGAGCTGTGCTTCAATCAATTGTTCCATGACTCCTACCCTCCTCCTGTGGTAAGCTTGTGAATCACCTAATATGTAATAGATGTGAACAATCACTCGAAGAAGAAAAACTGGTTACCTACCCTTTCGTAATTGTTGTTCTTCGAGATGTGTTGTTCACGTCCATTACACTTCCCACCTTCCTTCCTCTCTGTCAGAGTCACTGGCAAGAAGGAATTGAGGGAGGATCGGTTCATCAGGAGTATATATGCACCAGCACAGGGCGCCGCTCTGGCAGGGCCCCCCTGCCCACCTGACGGGAGCCGCTAAGGGGAAAAGTTTCTGACGTCCGTGCACTCAGTGCACACACACCTAATGTGTAATGGACGTGAACAACACATCTCAAAGAAAACAGTTACGAAAAGTTAGGTACCCAGTTTTTCTTGATGCAGCTGCACAGAATTCATCAGATGTACATAAGGGAGTGTATTTGGCCCATTTAACAAGATTTTTTTTTCTACCAGAAAATAACATTTTTTTAAAAAATAGGCACAAAATGTGAATCATGTATAATGTTAATATGTCCCCTGGCAGGTTTGTTAATGAAAAGAACTTCCTTCTTAAGATATGTGGGTTTGTCCGTGCCTGGTTTTCATTTCTCATCTTGCCTCTGTCTTTCCAGCAACTCCCATGTTTCAGACTTAGCCTCATCATTTATTTCATCAGGTCTTACTAATGCAATTTACATAAGGGGTTTCTTGAGAGAAAAGGGTGAATTTGTGCAGAATATTTACAGTCCCTTGTGAAACTTAAACTGGGATTTAGGCGTTTTCGAAGTCCTAATGTCCTCATCAGTGTAAATCAGTCTCCACTTTCCGGCATGTCTTCTTTTCTTCTCTCATCCAGTCTAGAGATTTTTGCCAAAACTGTACAACACCAGCTGCTTGAGCTGTGCTCTTTATCCCGGACACCCTTTGTTCTCCAGCTGTTTTTGAGTGCTAAAAGATGAATCTGCATTTATAAGGTGCATTAAGGAGAATACAAGACAGAAATAATTTAAAAAGAAAAACATTGGCTAACAGTTACAGTAATGTAGGGGAAATTAATGGGTGTTGTCTCAAATGTTGGACAGTTAAAAGTTTAAAGTATTTTCATGTTCTTAAAATTGTATTTTCCATGGTGATGGCTAGTGTTTCCAGATGAGATGGGTAGAGGGAGTAGAATTTCATTCCTGCTGTTATTGACCACAGAGGAAGAGAGACCACACTCAAACTTTTCACCTACAGACATTGTGCAGAGCTGAGAACGTGGTGTCGGCATTGGCATGTTGTAACCTGGTGATATGTCTTCACTGCAGTGAAACACCTGCAGCTGGCCTAAGTCAGCTGATTTGGGCTCTTGGGGATCGGCCTGCAGGGCTATAAAGTTGCAGTGTAGACTTTCAGACTTGGGCTGGAGCCCCAGCTCTGGGACCCCCCGCAGGGGCTGGGAGGGGGGTTCCCAGAGCCCAGGCAGGTGTCTACCCTGAAATTTTATATCCTCGTAGTTCAAGCCCCGTGAGCCAACACAGGCCAGCGTCAGGTGTTTTATTGCAGTATAGTCATACCCTTAGAGTCTAATGAACAGGCTGTGTTGTGGGCGTGAGTGTTGTTGAATACAGTAACTCCTCACTTAATGTTGTAGTTGTGTTCCTGAAAAATGCGACTTTAAGTGAAACAATGTTAAGCGAATCCAATTTCCCCATAAGAATGAATGTAAATGGAGAGGTTAGGTTCCAAGGACATTTTTTTTTTTGGCCATACAGTACAATACTATAGTTGGGAGGTGCCCCTGCCTTACCCCACACAGGCACAGCTCATTGGCACTGCAGACAATGAGGCAGGCAAGGAGGCTGAAGGTGCCATAGACTAGGAGAAGCATGTTGTGCAGCAGCAGCGGCAGCTTCCCCTACTGTGAAAGCACCCGGGGTAGGGGGCTCAACTTTCAGCCCACCCACTCCACTCCTTCCCCCAAGCTCCCAACCTTAACCCACCTCTTCTCCCCCACCTCCTTCCCCTTTACTCCACATGCCACGTCCTCACTCCTCCCCCTCCCTCCCCTGCCTCCTGCCCATGGCAATCAGCTGGCTTGCATCATTCAGGAGGGAGGAGCGAGGACATGGCGCACAGGCTCCCCCTCACCCCCCCCCCGAACACTGCAAGCCAGCTGATTGCTGCGGGCAGGAGGTAGGGGGAGCAGGGGGAAGGCACTGATCCGCGGGGTCTACTGGCAGGTGGGAGGCACTGGGGGCCATAGGGGAGCTGATGGAGGGCTGCCAGCTATGGACAAAGCAAGCAGCCAAGCGATATTATAGTGAAGCACTGCGCAACTTTAAATGGAGCATGTTTTGTAATTGAGCGGGGATGTAAGATTGAAACAACATTAAGAGAGAGGACATTAAATGGGGAGTTACTGTAGTTAAGATGAAGGGGACAGCTAACCAATACTATTGTTGGTTGGTTCCCACATAGGTAATCCATATTATATCTGTTTGTTATACTCTTCTGTCGTAAGACTCTCACCAGCTGAAATATTTAAGGAAAATGAAATCTATTGTTAGCTAACTTCCATTTAATTAAGGGAGAGAGAAGAAGGAATATCTATATGAAACAGAAAGCTATAGGTATTCAGATTGGTTGTCTTGACAAGATGCATGGTTTCCAAAAGTGGTGAAACTTGTACCTGACCTATGCTTAGGGTAGTGGGGAAGAGGGAATGTGCTTTTCATGAGAAAAAGTTTGGAACCTTATATTTGACGCCTTATGAAGTCAGACTCTGTGGACTTTTTCTCAGACCCCTTCAGGCATACACATGTTTTCAGTTGTTTCAGACTTAGTTTGAAGAGGGCTATAACATAAATCAGTGCCAGAAACCAAAGGAAGGCTCTTGACTTTTTCCCCTTTGGCATGACTTTAGGTGGACTAAAAGCTAATATAATGCAAAGGAAGAGAGGGGAGGGTAGGAAGATATTTTTAATGAGTGAGAAGGTAGTATGTTTGCACCTCATAACTTGAGAGCTGGGACAGTCTTGAAAGATGAACTAGAAGCTGTGTGATTAATTTCTAGCCAAAACCCAGGGGGATGGGGGAGGGGTTGCAGGCTGCTGTACTTCCCTTAATTATGAGAAACATAAGGTTTTTCTTTCCTTCTCAAGAAAAATCACTCCACATGCACACGCAACCAGGATTAGTTAACAAGATTGGCAGGCAGTGGTCATGGGAAAGCTCTGCAGTTCAGCAGGCTGTCTGTCAGGAGGTGTGTCCTGTGGATGTGGCAGAGATTGGGAAGGAAGAATGGAATTAGTCTGTCTGTGGGGTCATGAGTTGCTTGGCAAAGACTTTTCAAATTTACTTGGTAACAGAGCATTATCCTGGAGAAGAAAATTTCTATCTGCCTTTCAGCCCAAGAAATTTGATTAAAACTCATTTATAAGTAATAATCCAGATGTGTATTTAGGCCTGTGTCTAAAGTACACAGGATTTACTGGTATCAGGATAAAAAGGAAATTTTAGTTGTAGCAAAATTAGGTAGGCAAGATTTAAAGATTATAAAATGTTTGTGTCATAACCTCTGCAGTTACATTTTCTAGGATAAGAACTATAAGGGAATAGCTGTCTTTATTAATCTGAGTATAAACTGCAAGAAACATTTCCCCCGTGGTATTGCACAATTAGCCCCATGAAATACGGGATTTTGTGTCTAAAATGTTTTATGTTTTCTACTATTGGAAGTTGCATATCAGATCAGATGAAACATTAATCTGTTCTGTTCTAGTAGATTGTGTTGTAACAGTGGTACTCATCATACACCAGGAGAAAAAATAGTCCAACTAGAACACTGCTGCTGTAATATTACTATTAGAAATTAAAATCAAGTTAAAGGTTCTTAAGGAAGCTGGAGTGCAACTAGGGAACTTCAGTATGTTTATCTACATGCTTTCAGTTAATCTCAAACAAGGTGAAGCAGTAGAGCATAGTTAATCTGGATCAAAATAATTTTAATTAAGTGCTTAGAAAAAAACTAGTGAGGCATGCTGGGTTTTGCCAGCACCAGTTCACATGCATATTTGTATGAATGTGAAGTCTTTTTGTTGTTGTTGGGTAGGGTTAGGAAGGAGAGAGTTAAAAATCTTGACATGCAGCTATTTTGGGGTCCGTATCACAAAGAATCCTAAAATAGTGGTGTGCAAGGATCTCTGTGCTTAAGATATGTGAAAAGTTCATGGTAAAATTTTGACCCACGTATTCAGAGACTGGATTTGAGGTGTCTGATGACTGGAGAACCTGGAGGGAAGTGGTGAGCAATTGCAGAAAAGTGTTGAACTTCCTTTTCTCAGCCAGTTTGTCTTCCTCCCACTCCTAGTTGCAATTCCTCTTCACTTCCACCGAGTCACAGGGCCTCATATTTAATAGTGGTGTCTTTGGCTTCGTGCCCCCCCCCAACCACCACACACCTGTACACTGTGTCCTGGGTAACTGCTGCCTCGGACCCTTGGGGTGAGGAGGAGGGTGATGAGAGGACTGGCTGATGAATACCCCACCACCACCAGCAATCATCTCCTGCTTTTGCAGAGGTTACCTATTAGAAGGGTTGTCTAAGGTGAGCCAAGAAAGGTCTTCACTTCTCTAAGACACTCCACATTGCAGTGGGAAGGTAAAATCCCTTCCTCTCTTGCTTTAGCTGTCTCTGCACTAAGCCCAGGACCAAATAATGCACAGAAGACCTACTGTGATGGCTAACATACCTTTATGGGCTTTAGTTGTGTGTCTAGTTACTGTGGTAAGACTTGCAGGGCTCCACCTGAACCTAGTTTCAGTGGGTGAGAAGAGTAGGTTTCCCTTGCTGTCTTGTGTGGAGTGATGAGTCTGCTTTTTGTCTTCAGTTTTCTCAAGGTACCCTTGGGAGAAAGCTGCACCCAAATGCAAGCTATCATTCACAGCTCTTGGAATCATTCCGCACAGTGAATCTGAGGTGAAGGAGAGATGCGGGTTTGCAGTAAATCTTCAAAACTGACAAAGTTTCTTTAAAGCTAATAAATGTTAATATGGTGCCATTAAAAAAACAACAACCCAGAAAACAGCCATATTGTAAATTTCAAAGACAAAAATATATCTTGTCAGAAATCCTAAATAAGAAGTGGTGTGTGTTTAAAAAACTGCAGTGCAGCACCCATCCATCCCTTGTTTTCTCTCTTTCCACAGTTGTCAGGTGGCTGCGAGTTGACTGTGGTCATCCATGACTTCACAGCATGCAACAGCAATGAGCTGACAATCCGCCGTGGTCAGACAGTGGAGGTTCTAGAGAGGCCACATGACAAGCCTGACTGGTGTCTAGTACGAACCACAGATCGATCCCCTGCTGCAGAAGGGCTAGTTCCTTGTGGGTCACTCTGCATTGCCCACTCTAGAAGCAGCATGGAGATGGAGGGTATCTTTAATCACAAAGGTAAGTGAGAATGCGTTTTATGTTCCAGTTGTTGGCCTCATTGCAGCACTTCATATTTTTTCAGTAAAAAATGCTGTGTAAGATAAGATTTTTTTTTTAAGGATTTCATTCAGTGCCTTCAAATTTTTATCTATTCTTGGATCAGACTTATTAGATGTAGAAGTCTGTGGGTAAAACTTGTATTCCAAGACTTCTGAGAACCCAGACTGAAGCTGCTCAGCATCTTGCATGTGAAGTGGAGAAGCAATGGGATATTTGGAAACCATTAAGACAAGTTATGTCCTATTAAAATAAACCGAGTTGGATGTTGTCCTGGAGCAAGCCTTGACACTGTGCTAAACTGTGCCTCCGAAATTTAGAAATAAAAAATTTAAAAGGAGAACAGGGTCTTGCCCTGCTGGAGAGAAAATTTAAGTTCAGCTGCTTAAAAAAAACTAAGGTGAAAATTTTTGCCACTCACAATACCAGTTAGCTATGTAGAATGCTAAGTTTTTCTTTCTCTGCATTTTAAAAATTGTACTATGAGACTTGGAAGATTAGGCTTATTTCTTTGTCTAGTTGTTCAGCTTTATAAGTAGCCTATAAGGAGCCTAATCATTAGACTTCAGCCGCAGCTATTTTGGGTCCTGTTTAAAAATTTTTGTGCATAGTTCTTTGAAAAAAACTTTATATGTAGGAGCTGGATCTGGTTTTCCAAATGAATGATACCCTTTTTAGGAAATCCAGAGCAGTATGGGAGGCTGCCTGTAGCTTTTTATTAATTTTATTGGGGCTCAGGAAAAGCAAGTTTTTTCAATGTGAATGAGATATATCACCCTCTAGAAAAGAGAGAGGATTGTCTTTATTTAGTGTATTCGTGGATGAGTGGGTGTGGTGTTTAATGTTCCAGTCCCCACAGGATTCTATTATATGTAATATCAGTTTAGGAATGAATAGCTATCTCTCTTGACTTTTTGATTGGGGGCAATTGATTTTGTTCCCCAGTTAGGCTGATACATACAGTCTGTGCTCAGAAGCAAATAAGATTATTGGAAAAGGCGGTTTGCCCTTTAAAAGAAGCCTCTTGAGCCTCTTCATTTAGAATAGAGAATGAAATGTAAGTTATGAGTCAAAGTGCCTCATCACAGATGCAGTAAATAGCTAGATAACTTCTACATTGATCAGATTGTATTATAAGCAGTAGAACTGTTGAGAAATCAATTGGTGGAAAAAAATTGTCTATAATGGTACACTATGCTGTTGGAAAGCACTTTATTTTTCCCACTTCATCGATTTTCCATCCAGCTCCTTGTTCTTCTCTTCTCTTTTCTTTTCTCTTCCTGGTTTGTTCAGCTTGTGCAACAATATGGTTGGCTATAACAGGGAAGCCTTATGTGTTACTTGGGTGTGCAGCATGCCCAGCAGAAATTTTGTGTATGCAGGGTGATGTAGCAGAGAAAGCTGAAGATTTTGTCTCTAGATTGATGCTTCAACTTTTTTGTCCTGTGGTATTCTGGGTAAGGAAGCCTAGCAGCCATTTGGATGATTAATTGATAAATATTTTTTGGTTTCACTAAGGCGTTTCTTCCTTTGACTGGGAGTATGAAATCATAATAACATTGTGTCACTGTTCACAAAGGGAGTCTTTGAAGCAGGAGAATTCTTATTAGAAAGGGCAAGCTGGATTGGACAAAAGGAAAATTAAAGCATGTGATATGGGGAATATTGAACCAGTTATAACCAGATTCATGTGGGATTGTGTGAGAGAAACAAAACTACATTTGCGTGTAATAAGTTTTGCATTTGATTTTTCCTTCGTTAAGTGTAGTACACCTCTACCTTGATATAACGCTTTCCTTGGGAGCCAAAAAATCTTACCGCGTTGTAAGTGAAACCATGTTATATTGAACTTGCTTTGACCCACAAGAGCGTGCAGCCCCGCTCCCCCGCCTGGAGCGCTGCTTTACATCCAAATTTGTGTTATAGCGGGTGGCGTTATATCGAGGTAGCGGTGTACTTTGAATGTGTCTTGATTTAATTTATCCCCTCCCCAATCTGTGATGCCAGTTAGCTAATACTTAAGCTTGTATACAACTTCTGTTCTTTCTGTTTATGCTCCGTACTCCTTGCATTTATAGACATTTATGATGAGCAGATTATTTCTCACACACACACTCATTTACTCACTCACACTCATACTCACACTCTCTTTTGTTGCTCCTGTGTGACCCTGTTGTAATTTTTAATTTCTCCACAACTTCCAGCCCTTTGTCAAGGTCACCATCTTTATGTTTACCAGAGGGATTTTGTGACCTGCCCCATTGGAAGCTAGTTTAACATCCTCCCTACAAGTTTGATGAGGCTGCCCTGGAGAATTGGATTCTATCCCTGGCTTTTGCCACAGAGTTCCCATGTGATGCTGGGCAACTCACTTAAACCAAACTTTTCACAGGTGGTCAGCTGCTCACTAATTGTGTTCTTACTTTTCTGGATGCCTGATGTGCAAGCCTAGATTCTTATTTGCAGAAGTGTTGACAAGTCACAGCTGCAACTGAAGTCAATGGGGGCTGTGATTTGAACATATGAAGTGCTTTAAGGTGATAAATACTCTGAAAAATCAGGTCCTAGGTGTTTCAAATTGTGCACCCGAAATTAGGGACTACTTCAACCTTATTATCTCTGTGCCTCAGTTCCCCATCTGAAAAATGAGGATAATACCAGCCCCAATCCTCAAAGGAGTGTTGTGAAGCACACAGATTCTGTAGTAATGAGCAGCATTAAAAAGCCCTTGATGATGATGATTTTTTCTTCAGAGAAAGGTTTAAATAGTTGGCAATGAATAAGTTATCAGGCCACACACCAAACAAGGATACAACAAGATACTGAATAGCTGCTCATTCTGTAATCATCATCCATCCTCTGCACTGAATGAGGCAGGAGTCATATGGGGGAAGAAAAATAGTATGGATCATAGATCGTATCATAATGCATATGCACCAGGGGGCTGACTTTAATTCTGGTATTTCCTGACACATGAATGCTCCACTTCGAATCCATACTATTCTTTAAATGTAGTTTTTTCCCACGTGTCATATAATAAAGCTTTTGTGTTATTTGAGTGAATCAACAGATGTTTTTGGTTTTGGGTTTCATATTTTTATTTATTTCGGTAGCCAACATACCTGAGTTGAGATTTTTTTCAAATGAATCAGCTTCATTTTCTTTTTCCCCCCAATTAGATCTTTGTAGATACAGGTGGTAATCCTCCTCAGTTCCACAGTCACTTTCTTTCTCTTCAAAACCACCACGCAGACTAAAGTGTGAAACAACTTCATTTTGAATATTTTTCTGAAATCCATGAAGACAGATTGTTAAAGCTTTGATTCCTGCAGTCAGGAAGCAGTGAAAAATCATCTCAACAGTTTCCTACTTTACATAATAGTTGGAAAATTATAAGATGTCCAAAAGCTAAAATGTGCTTCAGAGGTTTGACATAGCAAGCCTCTTCTCTTCTAATATAAGTAGCTAATTCCTGTGTTGCATTTATTTATTTATTTATTCTTTCATTCTCAAGGGGATTTCACCACCATCAAATGTAAAAAAATCATGTTAGTTGTGGTTTAATTCTCAATTAACTATCTAAAATCTGGATTTCTGTGGTAACTAGAGAGCCAAAGGGGTTTCATTTCAGGAAATCCTAGTGCTTGCAGCCAATCTAAACACCCATGGTGGTCAATCTACATTCAATAAAACACAGCACAGTGTCAAATTTTATTCAGGCTATATTAGAAAATGCTAGATGACCAAAACTTTGGTTTGGGAGTATTCTGCACTGAGTCACAGCTGTTGCCTTTATTTTTTTAATAAATAAAGCATATTCATAGTTTAGAATATTAAAATATCTGTAAGGCTGGGTAGGAAATGGAACTTACAAGAAAACTCTTGTTTTTAGGTAACATTTTTATTAAATGTGAAAACGGAACACATTGCAAGTGAAGGAGATTTAATCCATATAGTGGATGTTCATTCAAATGTTCTCTGTCAGAGATACCCAGAACATAGCATGATGCCCAGTCTTGGCAGAGTAAAGCTGTTTTTATAAGTTATTTATGCATTTCTATCTGTTTGACATGTTATTTACAAGTAACACAACACAAAAAACAATACTCAAATCCCTCTGATGTATATAAATCTATTAGGGGAAAAAAGACAAATAAATGGACAAGGCTGGAAAAGAGGTAGTGGAATGATTGAATAATAGTTGGCTCACAATTATAAAGGGGAAACTGCCAGTTTAAAAATCAGATGACTCTCTGAAAGGGATTTCCATTTAAGAAACAGGTAAGATTATGACAAAAAACAATGACTAGAGGGCAAAAATTCTCCCTCTTATGTTGCTTTGTGCATTTGACAGCACTTTTCCCCCATTCTGTTTCACTTTCCCTTTGTCTAGGCAATTTCCTGTGTATGTGTGTACCTTTCACACAACAAATATGATTGCTTTTAGTAGCAAAATGTAATTCTAAACACACCAAAATTTAACAGATTAGCTTGCAAGTTGACAGTCCATTTAACCTTGATAAGATAAGTGTGATGATGAATTTGTGTTTTGTGACTCAAGGCTGGATTGCCGCCTAATTGATACCTGAGGCTAATAGTAAAAGCTGTGCAGTTTCTGCAACCTGTTCACAGTGGAAAAGCAGATGACATATCACACTGGTCTGTGCTCATGCCTCAATAGCTCCTCATTCAGTGTAAGGCTGTTGTCCTTATAAGAGCCTGTGGTGGAGCGCCTGGTCCACCCCCTGAGAAAAAGAGCTAGAACAGGCCAGAGAGGCTGCGCAGGCCAGCTACCAATCAGCAAAGGCCTGTGGAGAGCCAGTCAGAGCCAGGCTGGGCCCTATATAAAGGCTGCCAGCAAGAGAGAAGGCAGTCACTCCCTGACTAGCAAGGGAGGAGGACTGGCTCCTGAGGTAAGGAGGTAGCACCTTGGACAGAACAGTGCTGGCCAGGCTTGAGGGAGCAGAGGAGAGCTCTGGCCCAGTTGCCTGCCAGGCTGCAACCCCTGCTACAAAGGGTCGAGAAGGTGCATGGGACCAAAGGGGAAGTGGCCCAGGGAAGTTAGGCAGACAAGAGGGGAGCGAAGGAGGGCAGAGAGAGGCTACTGCAAGAGCAGTGGTCCCCAACGTGGTGCCCGCGGGCACTGTGGCGCCCGCCGGGGCATTTGTGTGGGCCTGCCTAGTGCCCAGCAGGGGAGAGAAGCCACAGCCCCGCGCCTGCCAGGGACAGAGAACTCCAGGGCTGCAGGCTGCGGGCGCTGGTGTTCTCTCTCCCTGGCAGATGCGGGGCTGCATCTTCTCTCCGGCTTCTCTGGAGCTGCAGGCTGCGGGCGCCAGTGTTCTCTATCCCTGGCAGGCACTAAGCCGCGGCTTCTCTCTGGCTTCGAAGCTGTGGCCTGGCGTCTGCCGGGGACAGAGAACTCAGGGGCTGCAGGCGCCAGTGTCCTTGGTCCCTGGAAGGCGTTGGGCCACAGCTCAAGCTAGAGAGAAACTGCGGCCCCACACCTGCCAGGGACAGAGAACTCCAGGGCTGCAGACTGCAAGTTGGGGACCACTGCGCTACAGCGTCCCTGGGTTGGGACCCAGAGTAGCATGTGGGCCTGGGTCTCCCCCTCTTGCACTGCACCTGGCCACAGAGGAAACGGACTGCAACCTGCTCCTGAAGTGAGGGGCTAGACTTTGGAGTTGTGGTTGGCCACCAAGGGAGGTGCAAGCCGAAGGACTGCTGTTAACACACACTGGAGTAGTAGACTGGAGCAGAGGGCAGTGTCCTGAAGAGGTTGCCGCCAAGCAGGGAGCATCGCAGGTCCCAAAGCAACAGAGCAGGCGACAGGCGAGACAGCATGCATTGAGGGCTCTCCACGGCTGACAAGAGCTAATTCCCTGAGCAACCAGCGGGATACACCAGCGGTAGTGAGTCGTCACCCCACTGCAGAACCATAAACAGAATATGGCCAAACTACTTTGAACAGCATCACTCCAAGAATTCTGTAGTTAGTGGGTACTAAGCAGCTGGCGATCCATGACAAAACTTGCCAGATCTGAAGTTGGTCTATTGTCAGTTGTTGCCAGCTATGGAGCTTCCTGTCGTAGGAGTTTTGGTCTTGCTTTACGTCCTACTCTGACTAATCCGTTTGTACAAGGTTTCCCTGAATGTAAGAAGTGACACTTTCCAGCTCTTCCCCTTTCTTTCCCCAAAGACAGACATTCTGTGTTCAGTCCCTTAGAGCAGTACCATTCAGAATCTCAAAACTCCTGAATTTCATACGTCGACTCACTTGTGATCTGAACGCGTCTAATACTTGGATGGATGGATATAAATTATATTTATTGAAGGTAGAATATGACCAAGGTGCGGGCAAGGGCTTTCACAGTGGTGACAGAGGAAAAAAAAGAATGGCTTTGTGTGGGGCAAAGGAGACAAGATATCATGTAGAGGAAGGAGCCTGACTATAATAGTGAAAACTGGGGATTTAAGGAAGAGTGTAAAGTAATAAAAATGGGAAAGTAAGATGACTTCATTAGTGACACTTTATTTAGGCTGGAAGGATGGGGAAAGATACAGATAAGGTGGTTAAAGTGACCCAGGCTATAGAAGACCAAGGCATGCACAAGGGTTTAGGGATAGAATGAATAAGGAGGAAATAGCTTACGTGAAATACACAGGCAGATATGATGGGACATAGCAAAAAATTGTATATGGGAGAAGGATAGTTACGAATATCAGACACCAGATTTCCAAACCCGGGGGAAAGGTCAGGTGGTGGATTTGTCAAAGTGAGTATGTAGCCAAATTATAGTGCAGCCTGTCATACCTCTTGAGTTTTTGTGTTTTTAGTTCCCTTTCCCTACCACATCCTACATTAGCTATCTTGGATCTTAACAGGTCCCAATAAAACTTCGGATTTCAAATTTCTGATAGTTTTCTCTCTCTCGCAGAGTGTTTTTCTCCAAATCAAATATCAGATTTTTTTTCAAATTATATATATCTCTGACATTTCAAATTTTCTCAGAAGTATTAACAGAATTGATTGCTCCATTAATGTATGTGTGAATCATGAAGGATTATATTTCACCATTGCAGCCATGAGACTGGTCAACTCTGTCTGCAGTTTATAAGTTGCCCCGGTTCATGGGTTTTAAAATGTGGTTAAAGAATTCACTTCTGAAACTTCAATAGCGACAATGAAATCTTCCTACCCCATAGGAAGTTAAATGAATAAAGCATTACATTTGAGACAGTGCAGCCTACAGAGAAGAGACTCATACTGGATTTGGTATTTGCTTGAACATGCTTTTGGTACCAGGCAGCAGCCAATTTTTTTTTTCAAAATATTAGCTGGAAGGGAAATCAGAGTATAAAAAGTTTTTGCTTCAGAACAGATGTATTTGCACAGCTGATCCTTTGGAGATAGAAGGTACAAAACCAGAAATTCTGGCTGGCTGCCTAGCATTTCCCCAGGGAATTAGTATTTTGCATGTAATTAGCTTTGCTCTCATGGCAATTTTCTGAAAAATTTTCAGCGAGGTTCAGACCTAGGAGAGGCTGTAGCTATCAAGTTTTGTTTGCTAGAAATGTCTTTAGTTTATTACATTGAAGACAGAAGTCCTAGAATATTAATTACTTTCTGTGGTAGTCTTTCCAGGTGCTGTACTCTGCGTTAAAGTTGCTCAGAACAGAGGCTGTTGAAATTACTTCACCTTTTTACATACACACTTTTTCAGCTTCCCTTGCAGTACAGCCCATCTGATCAGTCATTACTCATACTAAACTGGAGCTGCTACAGTATATCATAGCATTTTAAACTAAACAATATTATCACTTTTTAATAGAAGAATGTGTGCTCTTGCTAAATAGAGATGGCTTTGGTTTCAGATAGCCTCTGAAGTGTGCTGCTTTGAGCTTTACAATATATGATTGAGCTTCTGATGTAGGTGATAGTGTACCAAAGCAGTAAGGTATGTCCTCATTTCAGTACTGTTTTCAGTCAAGCTTTATTGGCATTGTCAAGAAGTGGTGGTGCACTGAAAATAACTGCTGAATTAATGTATTAACATGAATAATGCCTGGTATGGAAGAAACAAGTAGGAGGTAGGATTTACACTGTGAACTGGACAAAAAGAAAAGACCAACTGCATAAATGAATGAGGCTGGAAAGACCCTTCCTATTCTTGAGGAAACTATCCCTAAAATCTTCAGAAATGTGGTATAAGTTTACACATGCCTCTCGCTCTCTGGCCTTTTTGTAAAGAGCAGTCACAGTAATGTATTTTTAGCAGTGGTGAAAGCAGTATCAATCTGTGTAATTCTGATATGAGCAAGCCTGGAGAACCCAGGTGTCCGAAATAAAACTTAGTTACTCCTGGTAACCTAGGCACTTTAAATCTTCTGGGCCTTGGGCTGTAAATCAGTTTGCAGTATACTCTTATACAATAGACTAAATACAGTATAGCAACACTTAAGCCCTTGAATAAAAGACATTATCAAAGTAATGCAACAAATTCAAGATTAACATGTCAGTTCAGTGCATACCTTTATTCCCCATTTACAGCACTCACTCTAGGCTTCCAGCTCCTGAGCCATCACCTCTTTTCAGCTCAAACCCACCTCACTCTCCTTCCTTACTGAAGTATTTCCTATGCTGTGTTCCCCCTAGCAAAGTCATGCAGCCTACGCTGGCCTGCTTTACTTTTCTCCTCAGAAGATGGTACACAGTGCAATTGCCACAGTTAAGCTACCACACAGCTTTTTCTAAGCAAGCACATTTATTCTTAAGGTGAAAAGCATTACAGAGAAAACAGTAAAACAATAAAAGAACGCACACATGTCAATCATCTTACCAGAGATCATCCTAGCTCACACGAAGTTTTTTTTCTTGTGGTTATAAATTCATCACAGCTTCAGCTCAGAACAAGAACCCTTGTTAATGAGTCAGTTATTCTTTTATACAATTTGTCTTTGAACTGTCCTCATGTAACAGGTGATCAGCAGACAAAAGATGTCCCTCTGAGGATGAAGCATTAAAGGCTGAGTCCTTATGTAGGAGTTTGCAATCCTCTTCTCCCAAGTACATCCTAAGAATTCCACTTCATACATATTATCCAAAAGATCATACATGCCTACTACATTGTTCTACATAGGCTTTTGAAGCTCACAGTACTGCCCAGTGATTGCATTAATCCTGTTTTCTTCCTAAAGAAGCTCCATACAATCCCACATCGATACACAAACATCTGCATTTTTAATACAATGAAGTCCTAAAATACTTACACTTCATTCAGTACAGTGTGTCCAGAACATTGCAGGAAATTGCCGTAACTGTTACATAGCCTAGTAACTGGATGTATTATGGTTTATTCTTTTTCTTAAGGCCAAAATTTATCTTCTGTCCAAGATTATTATGGGCACCTTTTTGGGAGTGCTTCATATTTAGTATCATATACTAGTTCAATCCAAGGAAGAGTCAACTATGAATCAGGAAGGGTTTTTTTATTTATAAAAAGTCAGCTTTCTGTCTTGCTGCACTTTGAGACCAGTGCCTGTGCCTAAACATTATTTTTAAAAAATCCTAAAATTTTAGTGCAAGCTCGAAATAAATAGGGAGCTTATTGCATGTGAAGAATAATAAATATATTAAATGTAAAAAAGTACTAGGGCATACAATTGAAGCTAAGCATAACAAATTTAAGAAGTACCTATCTCTTCCTGGAGGAGACCTTTGCAAGATGTCAAATTAAGAAAGTGATGTCTGAGATAAAATTTTGGTGAGGGGAAGGTGGTTAGGAAGTACAATTGCTGCTCTTGTGGAAACTCCCCCTCAATTTTTCCTTTGGGATTGATGCTCCCTTTCATGACTGCCGCTTTGTGCTAACCTTTACATTTGCTGGTGTGATGCACCCAGAGCACTAAACGGGAGAGCAAGAAGTGGTTCTGTGGTTCCTCCCATACCATTCTTCAAACTTTGCAGACAATACAAAACTGCACAAGATAATTAAGTCTTAAGATGATTACAAAGAATTACAAGTGGATCTCACTAAATTGGGTGTCTTGGCAACAAAATGGCAGAGAAAATTCAGCGTTGGTAAGTGCAAAGTAATGCACATTGGAGAACATAATTTCAACTATACAATCAAAATGATAATGTTTAAATTACCTGTTACCACTCAATAAAGAGATCTTGGAGTCATTGGATAGTTCTCTGAAAATATCTGCTCAATGTTCAGTGGTAGTCAAAAAAGATAACAATGTTAGGAGCCATTCAGCTTGGAAAAGAGAAAACTAAGATGAGTTTTGATAGAGATCTATAAAATCATGAATGGAGAAAGTGAATAGGGAAATATTTACTCTTTCACATAAAACAAGAACCGGGGTCATCTGATGAAATTAATAGGCAGCAGGTTTAAAGCAAACGAAAGGAAGTACATCTTCACACAACGCACAGTCAACCTATGGTACTCCTTGCCATGGGGTGTTATAAAAGCCAAAAGTACAACCGGGGTTCAAAAAAGTATTACATACATTGATGGAGGATAGGTCTTCACTATTAGCCAAGATAGTCAGGGATGCAGCCTCATGCTCCGGGTATCGCTAAACTTCCAACTGCCGGAAGCTGGGACTGGACGACAGTGAATGCATCACTTGAAATAGCCCTGTTCCATTTATTCCTTCTGTAGCATCTGGCACTGGCAACAGTCAGAAGGTGGGATACTTGGCTAGGTGGGCCATTGTTCTGAGTCAGTATGGTGGTTGTTATATTCATCCTATAGTGAGATGCTAGCCCATGGAAATCTGTCAGCTTAAACGTGCAGAATGAGAGCACTGAGTAGTACCTTTGGCAACTCCCTACCATCAGTAATTCTATTCCTCTTTCTAGTCCCCCCACAGTCTTGGAGGACAGCAGAGAAGATCCTTGGTGACTCCCTTATGGGCAGAAGAGCAGCCTCATGCCAGCTTCCTCTCCTACCACAGAGGGGAGACAGAAGTGAGGCCTCAGCCCAAGGACAAGGGAATGGGCCACAGCAACAGTGATCACAGAAGAGGGTACAGAGAGAATAAAATAGGGTAGAGTTGTGAATGAAGTAATACGGTAGTTTTGAAAGAAAGAAGTAGAATTGGGAGAAACCAGATGGAATGAGGAAGGGAAGGAGGTGAGGTCCATCTCACAAAGTGGGATATGGTGGGTAGAGAGAAAAAGGTGATGACGGAGATGAAGAAGGAAAACATATTACTAATACAGGCAACTAAATACGGTTTCAGGGATTCTTTAAAATAAAGACTGGACTTTGCCAATTATGAAGAAAGGAATAATATAAAGTGCTGCAGGAAGCAAATGTGTGCAGCACTAGAGTTGTAAATATTAATGATCTGTATGCCTAAATTGATAATTTTAAGACTAGTATCTTTTCTAAGGGAAGCCGGACATGCAGTGCATAACCCAAACACAAAACTTCATTAACGTTCAGGGTTGGTGAATGAGTCCTTACTTTTTAACAAAGAAAAAAACCATCTGTAATGAAATGTTGGCACACTCAAATCTGGAGATTCTCTGATGAGCAGTTAATAATTTTCCAGCTATTTCCCACACCCTGTCAATGTGTTTAATGCAGCGTAGAGGCGATATACCATCTTCTCTTCTCCCTCCTCAAAACTCTCATGAGTAGGGAGAATCGTGTGTATATGCGGGCATGCTTGTGTGTCCGAGAGAGAGGAGAGATATTAAAAAGTTTCCTTAAGCCCAATTGCAGCCCCAAATATGCATACATTTTGCGTGGTAAATTATGGTCCGAAGTTATTGCTCTGCTTGACAATATTAAAAACAAACAAAAACCTTCCTCAGTAAACAGCTCTGTGTGAAATCCTGGCTCTATTGAAATCAATGGCAAAACTCCCATTGACTTGAGTACGGCCAAGGTTCCCCCCCACTTTTTTTCGTATAAGAGCATGGCTATATACTGTGTATATATGTGAGAGAATTTAAGTGAAATTTTTTAAAAAATAAACTCCTATCAGGCACTGAATCTGCAGCCTAGTCCTCCACCCTCCAGAAATGCTTTGAACTAATAGCAGTGTTATCAGATTATCTTGCTGTTCCACAGGATGTGACAGGGAGGGATAGTGGAGAGTACCTCTCCCATTATTACACAGCTGAATATGATGGGAGAGGAGGAAGTCAGAGTGAGAGTTTCTTGCTAAATATTAAGTATCAGAGGGGTAGCCGTGTTAGTCTGGATCTGTAAAAGCAGCAAAGAATCCTGTGGCACCTTATAGACTAACAGATGTTTTGGAGCATGAGCTTTCGTGGGTGAATACCCACTTCCTCAATGCATGTAGTGCCAATGCCCGAGATTATGGGGCATCCAGGATTTCCGGGTTTGTGGATCTTGGGTAGTAGATAGAATAACCCTGGTCGGGGCTCTAGGGATATGTTGATTTCTTCTGGTGTTAGTGTAGGGAGTGTCCTGAGTAGATGCTGTAGTTTCTTAGTGTATTCCTCAGTGGGATCTGAGGGAAGTGGCCTGTAGGCCTCTCGTCCACTCACGCCCCTTCTCTACCTACGTAAATTGATGACATCTTCATCATCTGGACCCATGGGAAGGAGACTCTGGAAAAATTCCACCACGATTTCAACAGCTTCCACCCCACCATCAACCTCAGCCTGGACCAATCTATACGGGAGGTCCACTTTCTAGACACCCCGGTGCAAATAAGTGATGGTCACATTAACACCACCCTATATCGAAAACCTACGACCGCTATGCCTACCTTCATGCCTCCAGCTTCCATCCCGGACACATCACACGATCCATTGTCTACAGCAAAGCACTGAGGTACAACCACATCTGCTCTAACCCCTCAGACAGAGACCAACACCTACAAAAGCTCCACCAAGCATTCTCAAAACTACAATACCCGCATGATGAAATAAGGAAACAGATCAACAGGGCCAGACGTGTACCCAGAAGCCTCCTACTGCAAGACAAACCCAAGAAAGAAACCAACAGGACTCCACTGGCCATCACATACAGCCCCCAGCTAAAACCCCTCCAACGCATCATCAAGTATCTACAACCCATCCTGGATAATGATCCCACACTTTCACAGGCCTTGGGTGGCAGGCCAGTCCTCGCCCACAGACAACCTGCCAACCTGAAACATATTCTCACCAGTAACTGCACACCGCACCATAATAACTCTAGCTCAGGAACCAATCCATGCAACAAACCTCGATGCCAACTCTGCCCACATAGCTACACTAGCGACACCATCACAGGACCTAACCAGATCAGCCACGCCATCACTGGTTCATTCACCTGCACATCCACCAATGTAATATACGCCATCATATGCCAGCAATGCCCCTCTGCTATGTACATCGGCCAAACTGGACAGTCTCTACGGAAAAGGATAAATGGACACAAATCAGACGTTAGGAATGGCAATATACAAAAACCTGTAGGAGAGCACTTCAACCTCCCTGGCCACACTATAGCAGACCTTAAGGTGGCCATCCTGCAGCAAAAAAACTTCAGGACCAGACTTCAAAGAGAAACTACTGAGCTTCAGTTCATCTGCAAATTTGACACCATCAGCTCAGGACTGAACAAAGACTGTGAATGGCTTGCCAACTACAGAACCAGTTTCTCCTCTCTTGGTTTTCACACCTCAGCTGCTAGAACAGGGCCTCATCCTCCCTGATTGAACTGACCTCGTTATCTCTAGCTTGCTTGCTAGCATATATATACCTGCCCCTGGAAATTTCCACTACATGCATCTGAGGAAGTGGGTATTCACCCACGAAAGCTCATGCTCCAAAACATCTGTTATCCTATAAGATGCCACAGGATTCTTTGCTGCTTTTGCTAAATATTAATGTTTGAACCCTAAACCCTGTAATTTTAAATTGAGTTTAATGTGCATATCTCGCATCCATCTCCGGATACAACATGTTATCTCACAAGGAGCTCCAAAAGTTCTACCTGCCATAAAGTGTAACATTATTGCTGTTTTACCCATAGATGCTATGCAGATATAGATTATTTTTATTAGGAAGTTTCACTGTCTAGAAGTCCAAAGAATACACTCAAGTAGAAAAAGTTTAAGGAAAGTTGTTTTTAACTAACAAAAATACACTTGTAAAATATGAGACTGCCACAGCACATGATGTTTATTAGCCATATAGTTATTTGTTATATTTTTTAGTTGCTGATAAAGTTTGCCATTTGAGCTGTGCAGATCCTCGGAATTCTTGTTATTGTATTTGTCACCTACTTTGGAACAGTGTAAGTGCACCTTAAGGGAGAGTTTACTGCTTGAAACTACTTGAGTAGGTTTAATCATGCAGCTATAAGAAACTACCAGACATGAATTCAGATTTTTGTGTACAGGGGCTAATGCAGGTTGGAACGTAAGGGGAAGGAGTAAATTAGTTAATTGGAATGTACCAGTGCTATTGAAATATAGCAGTTTTAGAGTTTCTAAAGATACGAAGAACTTGTGGACCTATAGCAGTGCCTTTAATAGTTGAATAAAGTTAGACAATGTAAAGTATTATCACATGTTTTAAATCAGGATAGGAAAAATTTCTGTGGCTTAGTACCACTGTTTGGACCAATTCTGTGTAATCTCTTTTGAATGAGGTGTAAAACTGATGTCCTGATCATTTGTGCTTGTCACAGCTCTCCATGGAACTTTTTTGCAAGAGCTTTGGTATCCAAATTACAGCTTAAATAATTAAATTCTGATGGTCTAAAAAAAAAATTTTCCTGTTTAAAATGGTTGAAGTATTATTCCATTCTTGCCTGTAATATTGCAAGACAGTGCTATGCAAGAGCTATACCAGATGGATTCCACCCCATAAGCAAGTGAAAGTAATTGCTCCGTGTGTATGTTTATACATAACACAAAGAGAGTTAAATAATTATTAATATAAATATCTAATAATTTTGAAGGGTCAGTGATTTTTTTTGTTTGGGTAAACAAATTTACCCAATTTAAATTGCATCATTTTCCCTCTAAAGCACTTAAAGAGGTTGCTTGTAACTCCAGAACATACCTTCACTTTTTAAAACATTTTATGAATGGGAACACGCTACTCTATTTCCCTTGTCTCAGTGGCCAGGTATATTTCCAGTTAAAATGTAACCACCATCATGCCCCACAGTATCACCTTACAAATCTCCTGACCTCTCCCAGTGTATTCACAAATGAAAGTCAATACTTAATCTAGTTGTTTTCTTTAGCACACGGATTCCTGTTGTTTTAAAGAGTTTTGATGAAAATCTTTAAAAGAAAAAAAATTAGCAACTTATTTGGTGCAAAACCTTATTTAAAAAAGTGAAATGATTCATGGCAAAAGTTTTGAATAACCGTACATAGACATCAACTAATGATAAAATTAGTGTTCAGCACTTCATTAGGAGGGCAGAGTATTCCTCACTTTGAACAACTGCTTTTTTTGGCATTCTACCATGGAGAAAGAAGGCTGTTTTCTTCCCCCTTGTTAAGTAATGTATGTATGAGAAATAACATTCCTTACAGTCATCCAAGAGAGTTTCAGTGTTTGAATTATCTGAAGCTGGTTTTGTTGTGGTTTTGCTGACAGTGACTGGAATCCTTCAAGCTGAATTGGCATTCTGCAGTGGTGACTCGGCTTAGGAGTCAGTCTTTTCCCAAACCTTGTCCAGATGAATTCAAAACAGGGTCACTGAAGTATTCAGTATTTCTTTGAAAGGTCGCTTCATCCTAGAATGTGGTGTACAAGCTCCACTTCTTATTCTGCAGCATAGGACCGCTCTTAAAATCTAAATGAGTCCGAAAATAAATGATTAATATAATGAAGATGATGTTTGTGAAGATCTGTGCTTTCGTGATTGTACCTGTATAATTGCAGACATTTGCCACACTTCTGGCATGCCTTGTATAATCATAGCGATGGAAGAGACTTAGTCATCAAGTCTATAACCCAAATGAGATTAACTGTTTTCAAGCTTTAATATTTCTGGTTAGAGTCTTAGTAGCCGAGTGACTTGGTGGCAGTTCTTCTTCACAGTTTAATTATTGGAAAATTCTCATTTCATAGTACAAATAGAAATTTAAAGGAAACTTATGAATTGTCTGGTGATTCTTGAGAAACAAACAAACAAAAAAAAAATGCCCTTCCATCAGTTTTCAGTTTAACCTTGTTTCCCATTTTGAGCCAATTTAAAAAAGAGAGAGAGAGAGGCGATGATGCATGTTTGACTTTTTGTGGAAATAGTCAGAATATGCTGAAAGATGGAAATGTTAATGGATACCCCAAAGAAGCGACTCTCACACCATTACCCCCAAAATGCAGCTTCTGATTTTACCCAACAAAAGGTGCTTTTCAACTGGCAGTCCCGCTAGAAAGGAACAGGAAATAATGTGCTGAATTCATTTCGAAAGAAGCAGTGTTCTAATCATTCCGCTCTTGCGGTCTGCATAGTGTTATCTGTGGGGTAGAAGAGCAGAGAGAAATTTTGTGAACAGGGCTATCTTTGTGTCTGGAACCTAAGAAACCAGATCCTAGTGGGTGCAGCTGTGCTGGAAGTACTGAAACTGTAGAGACATTCTACAAAGAGGAAAAGCAAAAATTAGACTCCTTTCACGGGTTCTATTTTAACATAATGTTAAAGTTACCTTCAAAGTCTCCACCTAAAATTTATTTATTGAAGTACTCTTGGTTTCCTCGTTAGATTGCGGTATTTTGGGGAGGATATAGAAAGGAGAGTCTGAATTGACAGAGCTGGCAACAAAGAATGAATTATGTGGGTTCATAAGCAAGCACTGTTTGTTTCTTTAATGTGAAATGCATATTGTAAATAAAATGTCTACTAGTTGTGTAACATTAGATTTTAGTCCAAGAGTTTAATAGTTGCAGCTTTGTATGTCTGATCTTTAGCTTGTAGGCCTGGGTGGTCTTATGTCCAGTACGATAGTGCAGAATTCTAAATATTTATCCTCTCCCTCAAACAAAAATATGGATCAGGATTCTGATGGTTAAACACTGAAATAAGGAAAATGTTTCCCTTTATAAGATAGCTTTTAAAAAATAACGTCTTCAAAACATGGCATTTAGATGCTGGAAAAACTAAGTAATTCACCTTTAGTGTAACTTAAAATAAATATCTTGTTTCTAGCAGGTAAAAATGAATTAGCATATTTGCATTTCAGATTAATGGGAATCCTATTAATAATTTGTAGTGATAACTTCTAAATGTATGAAGTATTCTGTGAATTGAATGTATGAGACACGTGGGAAAGTTCCATAATGGCAGACTGTTCATCTGGTGTTGCTTGAATGTTTCATTGACTTTGGAAGAGGGTTTTTTTAAACAATCTTAAAGAGACTCATCAATTATTCAGTATACGGAAATAAAGGGAGAAGGATGGATGTTCAGTGGTACAACTTAAATAGATTATTTTAAAAATGTCATTAAAGATCTTTCAGGATTTTGATTAACCCTTATGCTTTGGCTTTTGACCAGTTGATGCAAATTGTAATGTGTTTTACAAGGGTTATGCTGGAGTAAAGTTTGTTAATCTATTTTGCAGACTGGGGTGATACTTCTATAAAACTAGAGTCATGAGAATATGAAACAAAATCAATTCATCTCCTGCTATTGTCTTTTACTTCAGGGTGGCTTTTTCTTAAAAGATTGAATTCTTCCATCCTTATTCACAGTAAAGAGTAAATTGCTCCATGCCAGTCCCATTGTGGTAAACAGAACTGTTCACACAGTAAGGTACTGAGGTGTCAAAATCTAGCCCAAGTGGCTCTGCTGATGAAGGAATACTTAGAAGGGATTAAACTCACGTTTGATTTAAATCTCTGCAAAATTGATGTAAATATTTCTCTCTCTCTCTCTCTCACACACACACACACTCTCTCTCTCTCTCTCTCTCTCTATTAAGGGTGCAAAGTTTTGGTAATCAGAAGTTAGGAAATGCCAAAATGAAGATTACCTGTGCTGTTCAGTATTTTGCTTTCTCCTGATTGTTCATTGTGTATCCCCAGACCTTATTATGTTCTCCACACTATTCAAACTCTGCTCTCAAGCCAGAATTCTGAATTTCCCATTTCTGTGGAACTCATGACTGTATTATCAGAGTGCTTCACAAACATTAATGACATTTTTTTATTTCCACAACACCCTGGTGAAATGAGGGGTTTATATTATTGAACTCCTTCTATCTCGTCCATTCCAACCGGTCCCTGTCCCCATCCTGTCTCTTTCACAGTTCCTCATCCCATTCCCATTTTCTTCACCCACCCAGTCCCAATCTCCATGCTCAGCCAGTCCCAGTTCCCCACCCTTCCCAGCTCATCAAGCAATCTGGGTCTTCCCCTCCTACCCACTCCTGGACTCCAGACAACGCTACCCACAGTGGTTCACAGGCCATTTCCTTCCAAGATCTTTGTCCAGTTTCAGTGTTCCCCTGGCTCCTTATCCCAAACTCTTTGCCAGCGAAGTCCCAGTTCCCCCCATCACACCGCCTGGCTCCTCATCAGATCTGTGCCCCAGCCTCACTCCCAGTGAAAATATATAAAATAATATAAAAACCAAATAAAATATGAAATAGAAGTAATGGTGCTTATTTGGTTGTATAGGAGTTGAGGATGATTAGGTTTTTATAACTTCTGAATTTTTTAAAATCTAAGATAAAAATGGCTTTAAATTTTGGCCAACAAATGATCATATAATTGTGCTGCTATGTTTTAAGACAGGGATTCTGAAACTGGGGGTCAGGACCCCTCGAGGGGCCTGAGGTTATTACATGGGGAGTCGTGAGCTCCAGTGTCCACCCCAAACCCTGCTTTGCATCCAGCATTTATAATGGTGTTAAATATATTTTAAAGTGTTTTTAATTTATAAAGGGGGTTGCACTCAGAGGCTTGCCATGTGAAAGGGGTCACCAGTACAAAAGTTTGAGAACCACTGTTTTAAGTCATGGGTAACATCTTGTTGGCTAAATCTATGATAGGAAAATTATTTTTGCAATAGACATGAAAGGATGTTACATCCCAGAAAGAATGTTACAAGCAGCCATATGACTGTCTCTGCATTTCTAATTGAACATAATTTATAAATTGTTGCCCTTTTCAGTATATGTATTGTGGTCCTTTGGAGCTAGATTCTGCTGACAGCTATAGTCTCATGAAATCAGTGAGACTGGATGAGGCAGGTTATGGTCCACTGTATATATGATTGTGGAACATTTGTTATTTTTATAATGCCACTTTAAGCCTTGGGGACATAAACAGTCTGGTCTTGTTTCCTTGCACCCTTCCTCTTACTCATATTGACTTGCTTCATATCTTTTGGCTTGTGCTTCACAGGCTCATTTTATCTTTTCCGTGTACTGCTCAGACTTTCATTTTGAGACTGGACCAAAGCAAAACACTACAAAACAGAAAGAAAAGTGTTGCAGTGGGAAACTGCAAATAATGTGGTTTGTACAGATTTCTAAGTGGCTTTCTGTGTATGCACTGCTGCCAATAAAAAGTAAAGCTGTTTCCAATTAAAGTTGCCATACTGCATGTGACGGCACTGGACATAAGAATTTTGAAGCACGTCTGTATCAAAAATTCGCTTCCAGCTTGAGACTACGTTAGTTCATAGCAGTGCTAATAAACCCATCAGCTTGCTCCCCAAATCTCACTTGAGTATTCCTGTATGTACATTACAGAAAAGAGAAGTTGAGGGCTTTCTTCCCTTCTAGTCTCCAAAGAAGTTTTCCTTTAGTGTGCATGAAATTTGTGTGTTTTTTGGAAACTACTGGAGGAGGAGAGGTAGTAATAAGTTGTTAACCTTTTCCTTGCCAATATCTTAGGAAATAGAGAATAAATAGCATACCTATAACAATGAATACATAATACAGTAGCGTAAATAGAAATCTCAGTATGTTAGTGGGATTCATACAGTTCTGAAGCTCTAAATTTGCACCTGTTCTTCAAGAAGAGTATATCTCCTCCTCTTCTTCCCGCTCCCTCCTCCCCGAAACGCAGTGTTATTCAGTGGAATTCACCTTGGATGAGAGGAGGGATTTCAGGGCTGAAGTAATGACTATAAGGAGTCTAAGAAGGGGGGAATTAAGATGTCAGCAGATATCTTTAAAAAAATAAAAGTAGAAGGGAAAAGAGACTGATTTTAAACCTGATGCATGCAGCTGCTTAATATTAAAATCATGTTACTATATATGTGTAAAAGCAGTGTTAAGTGCTGATGCTCATTGTCACTGTCTTTAGGGCCCTTCATAAATGTGCATCTGTTTATATATGTTACCTGATATCTCATCACATCATACCCTTGCCCCTTAACTCCCCCACTGCCAGTATCATTGCCCCTGTCATCTGTACTTTTTTCGGCACTACTTGTTGAGTCTCTCCTAAAGGCTACTTTATTTTATGATGCTGTGAAGTAAGAATTGAACTATTTTCGATAATTTAATGACTCACTTGAAGCGGAGAGATGTTTACATGCCCACTCAGTGACTGATGATAACTTTATTCTTTAGCCTTCTCAGCCATATACCCTGCCTGCTGTTGTTTCTCTTATTTGCAGCCCATCTAAAATTAGATTGTAAGATTTCAGGGTGAAGGACCAAGTTTTCCTGCTGGCACTGTGACACGCCTGGGAAAGTCCTTAGTACTGTGAAAATAGTAAATACTAATAATGGACAGACATGAGAGTGAATATAGATAAGTGCTAGTGTGATGTATTGAGAGGGAAATGCATAGGTTAGAGCAAATACACCCAAAGTTATAGTTCAGTGGACAATGTACTGAATTTAAGATATGGTTTCATCCTGCAGAACATTAACTGAAAATGCATAGCTCTGAAATAGACTTTTAACCAAACCTCATTTAGAAGAAAAGGAATCCTAGTTCTTTACTTTGCACAATAGGGATGAATAGGAGATACATGCACTCATCATGTATTTGATCAGAATTTGAGCATGTAAAATCTCTAAAACAGGAAGGAAACAAAACTGCTGCTAAAAAAATTTTCAGGCTTTGTAGTGTGATTCAGTGTTCTAAACAGTAAGTTTTACTCACATAATAAGGTAGACCCTTTCTCAGGGAGAAAACAAAAATTATCTGTATTTTCGGTACAGATTACGGTATTTTCGAAGATTTTCTTGAGCTTCAATTAGGGTAGTTACGGTAGAGTGTAATCCATTGCATCTGGCTATTCCCATATCTGAAGCTGGAGTACTGCTCAGCAGTGAGTCAGAGAAGAGCATCCCCAGGACGAGAGAGTAGCTGCTCTGAAGATGAAAGCTAATAGAGCTTCCTAAATCTGATTACTTTGATTTTTTTGGTTTGTTTTATACTGTTTGTGTGACCATCTTCAGCAGAGTGTATAAGGGCAGGCGAGTAGGTATTTTTGAACCAGAGGGCTCGGAACAGCTAACTGCTTACCATGCCAAACAGGGTTAAGCAGATAGATACTCTGGATTCTCTTCGCTCTCTAAACCCTACCTACTGCAGCAACGGGCAGTCTGGCAGCTGTAAATACTGGATCCTGGACTTAGGTACAAAAACACATAAAGCAGATAGGTATTTTATGAGATATTTCCAAATCATGGGAGTTGCAGTCTGTCTTTTTTCCCCACTCTCAAAATAAGTCGAGATGTGGAGTATAATAGTAAGGGGCTGTGTAAGAAAGATGGAGTGTAAATGAAATTCATCTGTGTGAACTCTGTAAAAATTACTGGGAAACTGTATAGGAGGCTCTTGCAGAAGGTTAAAGTGATGTTTAACTGACTTATTTTTATAAAATGGAACTGTACAAATAAGAAATATTGCTTGTGCTATATAGACGCTGTCATCTGGTAGCAATTAATTTGAAATATTTAGCAGCAATCTTGTAAGACTGCTGCTACTTGACCGAGGGAGCCTTGATTTTCTAATCTGTATTAATTGTCACTGATGAATTTAAGATTACAGAGTGGTAACAGTTTGGGTGCAGAGCTGTTGGGAGATCATGTGGAAGCAACAGACCATTAGACTGTTTGTAGATTGTTTGGGAATTTATCATTGATGGTGAAAGTTAATCAAATGTTACCCAGGAAGAGAGGCCTTTTAATTGGTGACTGGGGGAATGAGTGCAGGGAGAGTCAGGGTAGTCTGTAAGGGGACACTGCTTAAGTTAGGATGGGGGAGAAATCATACTTGTACCAGGAAAATTATACTTGTCTGTGCTATTCTGACTGTATTGTGATCACTGCAGCTTCAAAAATAAAATAGACTTTCATGCAAAACATCTGAAATTTTCCAAGTCAAAACACAGATGTCTCTCAAGTGCAGCAACCTGCATGGTCACTGGGATGGTTACGCTGCAAATTCAGGTAGTTTTGTGGTTGTTCATGTACCAGCTTTCCTGCTTGCTATCAGCATGCACACACTGGTGGTGGGCAGCAAGAGGAAAGGAGATGTGCTCTGCTATGCAGCACCAGTTGACTGTAGCCTTGCTGGTTTTGTGTGTTGAACTAAGAGGAGACTAAGGGGAGAAATATAAAAGAAACACCCTAGAGCAGCAGGTTGGAGGTACAAGAAGTTTAAACCTGCTGTGGGCATCTGAAGACCAAGTAGCATGTTAATAGGACAACTTCACATAATTCACTAGCTCACTGAAAGATAGGAAAAGTGGGCATCTGGCTTTTCAGTTACTGCTCTGATGTGTGGCAAAGGGGCCAAGTGCTGGCAGTCTAACTACTGTACTTGTCACACACAATCAAATTCTCAATATCTTCCTTAATAGTCTGCAGTGCCAGAGCTGTCAGACTTCCAGTGATGATGATGATTCAAACTTTCAGACTTAAAAATAAATAAAAAGTACTTTAAAATACCCTGTTTTTCCTTCCTCCTCTCTCAAGTCAAAAACTGCCAGCAAATTTTTTTGCAGCCAGCATTCATGCCATGCCTTCTCCAGTTAGCTAGATACGGCCACTAATTTGCATGGCAGCATGCTTTCACCTGGAACATTGAGCGCTTCATTGCCTTGATTTGTGCTGCTTTATATCCATTGTCTGCTGAGTTCTTGTTACTGTAGGTGTCTGCTGTGCAGCATACCATGTGTGTTGCTTCCAAGGTGTCTTCATAAAGAACACATTTGTTTTGAAATGCTGAGTGTAATAAACTAGACCAGTAAGACATTTTACATCCATCTGTGAGTTAAGATTAAAAAGTCTTGTTTGCAAATGGTGACCCTGTGTGCTCTGATGTGTTACTTTTCAAAGTAATGTTATTTCCATGTATAGTTTTCCTGGTGGTAAATTGATGTCTGTTTCTGTAGTGCATTTTCATGAGCAGCTCCTATAACCTTTCCTAATACAGGAACAGAACTGCTTGGATGATCCACTGTAACTTAATAGTAAAGGTGTCAGTGAGAGTAGCAACAGCAAGGTGTTATTTTGAGAGGTTTTAGCTGCCATAAATTTACAACTACCAGTGATTTTTTGTCGTTGTTCTGTTTGTTTGCATTGTTGTTGTAGCTGTATTGTTCCCAGGATATTAGAAAGACAAGTGGGTGAGGTAATATCTTTTTATACCAAATTCTGCTGGTGAAAGAGACAAGCTTTCAAGCTGCACAGAGCATTGAAATTAGGGGTAGTAAATGCTGCAGTTTTCTCAGTAGAAATTTTGAACAGAACTCAAAGTTTGTAACTTCCTTAAAATGTCTGAGAGAGAACTTTCATGGAATTGTTAATGAACTGTTCCTCCTTAACACTGATCTTTTGGTTGTTCTTTCCAAATATGTGTCAGATTGAAATCTGTAGTAAAAGATGAGGGGAAAGTGACTGCATTACTAAGCAGTAGATCAGAGAAAATAAATCTTTCAAGAAAAGCATTAGAACATAAACTACAGCAAATATTTAGATACGCTAATTTTGTTCCTATAACTTTGGGTAGTTTAGAAAATGTTGCAGATTTTAGGAATTTCTCACTAAAAACAAATCAGGAAATAAATTCTCATAAAGATCACACTCATCTCTATAAACATACAAATGCACTAAAAAAGAGAGGAGTCTTGTTGAAAACCAAACTTGGTTGTGATTTGACTGTAGGGAGAGGACAAGCATTGATTTGAGTCTTACGCCTACCATTGAATGTTAAGATGATTAGATTTTTTTCCCAGTTATCCAAAGGAAATTACAGGACACATTTATTCTAATCCATAAATGGATCATGTGACCCTATATTTCAGTTTGGAAATTTAGAAAAGCATTATGAATGAAATCCAGGGAACAAATGTGCAAAGCCCATGAGATACTAACCTAAAAGTGCATCACACCCATAGCGATGTGTGTGGTGAGTTAAGAAGGGAGATGAATTGGCTTTAGTTTGCCTGGGAAGAGATGTTTCACATTTCATATGGCGTATATCTACAGTGGAAAGCACAGGTCATCTAGTTGCACTAAACTATATATTAGTTTAACTTCGTGTTTGATCACCCATATCGCTTTATAGATGCAGCCAATCTTAAAATAATTTATATATCCATAAATCAGGATAGTTTGACTACAGAGTGTAATAGTTGGGAAAGTGCATCCAAGAGAAGAGAAGATTCTCTGAGGTCTGGGTTCACAGAATATAGTGGGAGAAACCAGTGCTCCTGGTGGCTTGATGTAAATTTTGGATCTGATCCAGTTCTGAAATATGTGTAGCCTTTTAGAACACAGTTGAACATTATATGTGCATTGCATGCCCTCATCCAGCTCAGTTAAAATAGCCTGCAAGACACATCCTCTCAGAATTGCATGCATCTGTGTGGTATGTAACTGCATGTCTGAGGGTAATTCTGTGCAGGCCCATGCATCCTTCCTTGCTTTTGTCTCTATTTGGTTTTTTTTTTTTTTTTTTTGATTCCTAGACACACACAATTCAGCAAGGGGTTGAAAGCTTACATTAGTAAATTAAACATAAGAATCTTTATAGTTAATGCAAATCATCAGAGATACGAAATTCGTGTTCATTTGGCAGTCCCTGAGTCCCAACTCCCTATAACCCTTAAAACGCTTATTGGTGCCTCCCTAGTTGTACCACCTCCTCCTATGGGTCTTTGAAGGTGTGTGGGTCTTTCTGGGAACTCTTTTAATTCTTCTCTACCTATACCACTACCCCCCCCCCCAATCTTTAGAAGGTTCAGTTCCCAGTCCTTGGAGGCTGGTGACTCACCCTGGGCTACAGATTTCAAACCCATCTGGCTTCTGAGTTGTAATGGCAACAACAACAAAATAAAAACCCACCAACTACAATTAGCTTAGTTAGAATGTGAACACCTGTAAATTTTACCTTGTCAATTTAGGAATCAGTTTTCCAAGACACTTAAAATTAGTTTAAAATATTCTTCTTAAGCCACCTGACTAACCTACCAATTTTGAGATTGGTGTTTGTTTATGTTTTAAAGGGTGGGTGGGGAGAGGGTGAAATTGGATTTATAGCGTACACTTTGTTGGAGTCTGAAGCCTGGACTGGCAACAACAATTCCATAATAAGGAAAATAATAGTTTTCCCAGTGCCTGCTGTTTGTTCTTTTGTTGAGAAGAAGATTGCTGTATATTACAAATGCATCATTTTTAGAAGCTACCCTGAGAAGAATTTGTGTGGTTCTGACTTTTAAAAAAGATATTACAGGCAGTTGATAAAAAGAAGGCTTCACAAGAATTATAAAAACAAAAGGACTCCTCATTGTAAAAACAAAAAAAAATGCTGGTAATACTTGCACAATAGAGACTGCCTTTTAGGCTGTTGCACGTAGTAAAAAAGCCAACCTGAGCTAGTCCCCTTCTCCATCATTTCGAAGACAAAATAAATTTATTGTCTAAAAGGAATGTTGCAGCTCGTAGCATTGTATAGTTGAGTGTCAGTGTCAAGCAGACTAAGTTTAAATTGAGCATATTAAGTTGAAAAGTATGCAGAATGCACTAGCTTTTTATTCAATACTGTGTATGCTAGATTTCTTCATTGGGTTTAGTGTCTTCTGGTGTGTCTGTTTAACCTGTATTGCCAGTTTGCAAGAGGAGCACAATTATGGCCTTTCTTTCTGAAATTTTTTTCCAGGTACTCGTCGTTAGGCCTTGGAATGAATAATGGGTTCATAAACACTGTTGAATGTTTGACTACAAAGTGGTGTAATGATCCATGGAATTTGTCCATCCAGGCTTGACCTGTTTCCTTTTCCTGTTACTGAGTTTAGGAAGGGCAGCATAATCCATCTGCTCTGACTAAATTCACTCACACCGGAGCTCAAGAGTATAAGGTTTTGTAATACCTGTGATCTGGATGCGAAGCATAATTTCAATATTTGCAATTTTTTGTGGTAATTGCTATGTTCAATAGTAAAATAAAGGTGGCGGAGTAAGAGAAAATATGAGTGCTCCTCCTTACTGTCTGTAGGAAGCTTTACTTGATGTCTACATTTTTGTTTTAATTTGTGTGTGCACACGGCCTTGAAAAGAAGACAGCCATATATAATGCTGGAGCGAAAAGAACCCCTTTTCTTAGGATGGCTTTTAATGTGTTGCTAAGAATTAAAGTATATTTATTTCGGTTGTTTGTAGTGTCTGTGTCCTCGTGCCAAATGCTGAGACTACTCATCATCTCTCTAGCAAGTTGACTTAAATGGGAGTTAGGGATGCTAAGACCTTTACAAATGATGCGTAGTGCCTCGCAAGATCTGGCCTATATCATCTAAGTGTTATAGGTTGCTTTAACAGGAGCCTTTTGGCAGAGGTCAGTACAGCTTTTGGGAAGCACACATTGTTCCAATGAGGAGCCAGGGTCTTGGTTAATGAAAATATTACCATCTACTATCTTTTATTATTTATTAAGAATCCAAAAAGGAATGGATGTGTGTTCTTTCCCTACCTCCTTTCTTCCTCACAAAGAAGAAAAATGCATTTCTGGTGCCTGAATAACTCAGTTGCTTTAAAAAAGTGAATGTCATTTCACCCTCACATGCTGCTTGCCATAACACAGCCAGTGTTGATGTGAATTTATTGTGCACACTGCTAATTAAAGGATTTGTACAGTTAATCAAGGTTTGAGAAAAGTGATGTTGCTCTTTTTCCCTCCCTTTTCTTTGTTCCCTTTCCTCTTGCTTTCTTTGTCTGGAATATCTCCAGATGGTTCTCTCCCCCTACCCTCTCCTCCTCTCTCATTATTTCTTTGTGGTCACTTGCTAGTTTATAGCAGTGAGGAGGGTGTCGGGAAATGATTCAGTGAAGAAAGATGCAGGGGATTTTTTCTCAGAACATGGACTTTGCTTTGAACTATTCGTGAGATACAACTGCAGAAAATGAGTCATGCAGCAAAATATAGCATTTAATTCTGAGACATGGGCTTTTTCATACAAAATAGGACCAGCAGTAAATATACCCTGCTGGAAGACCATACATATGGCGATCAAGGGTTCTGGTTTCAATTTGCAATGGATGTTCAGTTTTATGTGTTGTAACTGTGCAAAGGTATAAACTGACTGCTCTTTCAATAATAAATTACAGGTTATTTTGTTCTTTTATGTATTGGCAACATAAGGTAGTGTGATTTCCCACCCCAGTAGATCAGTGGACATGTTGATTCTGATTTGGTCAGAATCATTCTGCTCTGGTTATTTGCCCCTTTCTCACAGTCTCTTCCTTTTAGTTAGAAACTACATTCTGAGAATCTATTGTTTTCATAAATCTGCCTTGCAGATTTACTGAAAGGTGCTACTTGACTTAAAGCACTATTAAAAATAGTTGGTGGGATAATTTGCCTGTACTGACAGTAATATATATTTGTTTCTCATTGTTCAGATTACGCTTCAATGTGAAGATAGAAATTATTGAAACTAAGTTACTTTTAATTTGTTGTTTAAACCTGCTATTACTAATGCAGCTATTATGGGGGAAAGGGGACTAGTTTGTCATTACCTGCAGTAAACGAGCTAGATTGTTTTGGGGCCAGTACCCATAGCAGAGTGGAAAAGTACACATGTTAATGCTCTTGTATGTATAGCCATATAAAAGGTATGCTTTTCTGGAATGTTATTTTTATAAATGTTGGTAAGTTTATTTTATAATGTTGGATTTGGCAAGAACTGTAATAAAAATTACATCTTTTTCTTGATTGTGGGGTCATTGAGGGACCAGTTTAGCTCATTTATTTAGTGGATTCATCTTCCTTCCAACTGTAACTACCTACAGCAGAAGAGGAGTATCTGAAAAGAAAAAAATACCAAAGTTATTGTGATAGCCTTGGAACCAAACAGTGTGAGAACATTGTTTCAAGTTCAAGACAGTGTTCCTGTCCCAAGGTCACGGTGTTTATACAGCTGTTGCTTAAAACTGTCAATAGTTGTTTTACTAAATAATTCTGGTTTTAATAAAAGTGAGCAGTAAGAAAATAATTTTAAAATAGCATTGAATTAGTATGCATGCTTAGGTTCATCTGAAATTGAAAATGACTTGCATTGCATATTGTATTGTACTGTCTCCTATATCCAGTACAAGTTTAGGATGGACTCTGACCACTATTTGACAACCCAGACAGAGGTGAAAATAAGCCGGCACGGTACGGCACTGCATGGCATGGCGTACCGATAAGAAAGTAGCCGCTGGTACACAACCGACCGTACCAGCAGGGCCACCAATGGGGTGGGGGCCAAAGTGGCGGTTTCCCTGGAGCCTGACGATTTAAAAGGGCCTAGGGCTCCCAGCAGTAGCCAGAGCCCCAGGCCCTTTAAATCGCTGCCGGAGCCACTGAAAGGCTAGTTGGGGGAGTCTGCCCCAGCCCTGCCCCTTCCAGAGGCCCAGAGCCCCTTTCCCACCTTACCCAGGACCCTGTCTGCCTTGCGTACCAGTAAGTCCTTTAAGTTGCTTTCACCCCCTGAACATCGATATGTGAGGAGAAGTGGAAGAAATAAAGTTGACAGTGGATATAGCCTAATGAATTCTGCTTTCAAGAGAATTATAAGATGGTAATCATTTCCTTTTCTCCTATACCTATATATACCCTGTTTTTGTGAATGAAGAAGTGACTCTTGTGTGTTGTACCTAGGACTCAAAGTAGTCTTTAAATTTTTCAACCTTCCTTCCCTAATAAAAGTTGGCCTCAAGCAGATGTGGGTTTTTTTGTCCTTTTTGACTTGTTCTTTTGTGGTGGAGGTTTATGTTATTCCTTTGGCAATATATGTAATTTGTCCTGCTGAGAAGTCACTGATTTGCAGAATATTGTCAGTTTTTTATTGCGTGCTGCTATAAGCATGCCTTGTGTTCTGACTTACATAAGTTCTATTAATTGTAAATTAGCTTAAAGCCATCATTGTTAAAATTGTCATCTGTAAATCACTGGCAAATATCAGTTTAGTGACCTAACTAGAGAGAAAATGTTATTTGACTTATAACTAGGACCCTACCAAATTCATAGTCCATTTTGGTCAATTTCACAGTCAAAGGATTTTAAAAATCGTAAATTTCATGATTTCAGCTATTTAAATCTGAAATTTCATGGTGGTGTAATTGTAGAGATCCTGACCCAAAAAGAGGTTGTGGGGGAGGTTGCAAAGTTATTGTAGGGGGAGGTTGTAGTACTGCTAACCTTACTTCTGTGCAGCTGCTGGCGAGGGGTGCTGCCTTCAGAGCTGGGCAGCTGGAAAGCAGCGGCTGCTGGCCTGGATTCCAGCTCTGAAGGCAGAGCCACCATCAGCCCAGCAGCAGCACAGAAGTAAAGATGGCACAGTATGGTATTGCCACTGTTACTTCTGCGTTGTTGCCTATAAAGCTGGGCCCTCAGTCAGCCGCCACCACTCTCTGGCCACCTAGCTCTGAAGGCAGCAGCGCAGAAGTAAGGGTGGCATGATATGATATTGTCATGTTTACTTCTGTGCTGCTGCTGGTGGGGCACTGCCTGCAGAGCTGGGGGCTCAGCCAACAGTCTTCACTCTCCAGCTGCCCACCTCTGATGGCAGTGCAGAAGTAAGGGTGGCAATACCGTGACCTCCCCTAAAATAACCTTGTGACCTCCCTCCCCTGAAACTCCCTTTTGGTCTGGACCCTGAATTTGAGAAATGCTGGTCTCCCCTGTAAATCTGTATAGTATAAAGTAAAAACACGCCAAAGACCAGATTTCATCAGGGGAGACCACATTTCGTGGTCCATGATGTGTTTTTCATGGCCATGAATTTGTTTGGCCCTACTTATGACATCTGTTTCCTCTTCTTCACTGGGTATTTATTCAGTATGTCACCAATCTTTGTCCTCTCTCACTGGATCAAAACTATCTGTATTACTTGGTATGTTCTTGCTTTCATACTCTGAATCATTCAGGATGAATTTCTAGGGATTTTCAACAGCCTGGTTTATTGTTGTATCTAGGTGCTGAGGGGTAACACTCAAGAATAATCAGTGTTAAGATTTTTATTTTTTGATGTGCAAAATGGTGTAAGTGTGGCCTTGGAGTTGCATCTTAAATCATGCAGCTAGAATGCCAGGAATGGACAGTAAGCTTCTCCACTGAATTTCTAATTAGGAAGAAACTGTGTAAGTAGTGATTTTTGTCCATAGAGAGTATATTGACTTTGGAGGTGCCTCTTGCATTGTCAACCTTTCATTCTTGTTGATTTCAATATATATCTACATACTATTTCTTTTTGTCACATGTTCTCTCGATTCCACCAGCAATATCAGTAGAGAACTTTCTTCGTGGGGTATAACTTTCTTACAGGCATTCTGAGTAGAGAGAGACTACATTGGATCGACATTCAATCCTCTCCTGAAATCCAGACCACATGTTCAGTACACATCTGGCAGATCGTGTATTTGTTTTCCATCTCATCAATGAAAAATTGAAGAATTTAATTCCCTTCTACTCAGCACCAACAAATGCTTGTTTATGCATCTGGCCTTCTTGAGCTTCACTGTCTGTCTTTGTTTCATACGCTTTCCTCTTCTCCTCCTCCTCTGCCGCTGCTGCTTATTTCCTTCCACTGGTATAGAACTCCTGGATTGCATGAAAGATGCCCTGATAGAAATTATTACCAGTATACCACTTCTTCTGCTGTTGAATACTGAATCCCTCAGTCATACTCTTACAAGCAGTGACTGGACACATAGATAGCCTTATGACTAGTTTAGTTCAGATGTTTTGGAATCTGAAATTACGTATTGAAAGCAACCTTGAACAGGTTCCTCTGATCAGCCGCCTTTGATTTGTTGAGATTCTGCACATTTCCGTAGGTATGGCATGCATAGTGCTTGCAATGTTTTTACTAGTGTTTGAATTTAGTGATTCCTACGAGGTCTGTGCAATCTCTTCTTTCTTTCCTTGTCTTTCTCTGCTCATCTGTCATTGCTTGCTTTTTGGCCAGTTGTTGCTGAATGTAACTTTCCATGTTTATCTGTATTGATGTTGATGTTCTTGTTGTTTCTTGTTCTGGACAGTCATACTGCATATAGCAAGACAAGCTATTAAATTGCCTTGTGGTTATTTTTGTAGTGCTGCACAATTGTTTTCAGAGGAAAATAATTACTTGTCAGCAGAAACAGCTTTGAGAGGGCAGATAAGAAATCTTGGTGCCCAATAATGATTGAACATAAATGCAGCACACAGCTGCTTTGATGATAAAAGTAGAATAACTGTTATATGTAAACCTTAAATTAATAGTATTTCTTATTTGCATTCCAGGAAGTGCACTTTCCCTCCAAGAAAGTACATAGCAGTTGGTACATAGCAGTTGTTTAACAGCATAGAGCTTCCCTGCAAAACAGTTTCAGTCACGGTGAAGAGTATCTTGTCCAATTGCAATGATAGAGGGAATACATATAGATGAAATTGCAAAAAACTACTTATCCAGGAGACGGGGTCCAAATATACCTGCTCTTCAGTAACCATAGTTGAGAAGGTGCCAACTTAACACCATGCTTAACGTCAGCATGATACTTGAATTATCAGCATTACTTCCTGCAGCACTCTGGGGTTTCGTTAGTTGCACAAAAATATTCATTAGACCCAACTGATCTTAGCTTGTGAAATTAGATTTGTTTATCGCCCCGAGTGCTGTTTGAAAGGTCTTGTTTCTCATGAATTTGCACACATCTCTCATTGAAATGAATGGAGATTCTCTCTATATGCTTAATGGATAAATGAACGCTAAATATCTGATACACACAAAAAGATTTAGTGTCTTTATCTTTCTTTGTTTAAAGAAAAAAATATTAAGTTAGGATTCAGAGTACCACGTATGGCAGCTTCAATCTTCATAAACCAGATCAATAGTTTGTAGTTGGTTTTAAAAAATGCAGTTGATCTCTTGTCTTAAAATTTAAGATTCCAAACACATGAATGAGAAGCAACCAATTTTTACCTCAGACTATTTTTAAACAGTTGTTAGATGTGGCACATGATTTATACATTAAATTACTTACACATTAAATGTTAACTTTCATGGTCCAGAGAATTGTATGAAATGTTCACCATTCAGTGGTCCTGAGGGAGGAAAGGCACATCTCCGGAAGCAGGTTTTTTAAATCTTTCAGTATACCTGGTCAGATACTTTAGCCTCCCAACCCTATGATCACATTTATAATGTGCAAGCAGAATTAAGTCCAGACCAGCAATATATATACTTGGTGCTTTAAAAGGGACAGTTTGATAAAGCTGAAAGCAATTGAGCCAAATCAGCTGAGAGGAAGAATTTAATCAGAAAAATGGTAATTGAGACTCATTTGAGAACACCATACTACATGCCCAAAAAGACACAAATCAAGGAAGAAGGCCATACTGGTTAAAAAACCAACCTGGTTTAGAGGAGGAAGTAAAAGCAGCTATAAAAATGAAATCTATCTATCAATATATAAAACAAATGGAAAAAAGGGTAAGTTGATAGTAATGAATTTCAATCAGGAGTTGGGAATTGTAGAAGAGTGATAAGGAAAGCCAGGTTGACATAAGGAGAAATCTGTGGTCAGCAATGATAAGGACAAGGAGGAGCTTTTAAAAAATGTTAATAACAAAAAGAATCCTGTCACTGGTATTGGTCCATTACTAGATGGAAATAGTATAATTATCAGTAATAATTTAGAAAAGACTGAAGTGTTTTTTCTGTTCTGTATTTGGGAAACAGATGGTATAGTTTCATCACATCCTTACAACACATTTTCTATTCCACTAGTATCTCTGGAGGATGTTCAACAAAAACTACTATAGTTAGACTTTTTAAATCAGCAGGTCCAGATAACTTGCATCCAAGAGTTTTAAAAGAGCTGGCTGAGGAGCTCACTGGACCATTAATGTACATTTTCAATAAGTCACAGAGCACTGGTGAAGTTCCTGAAGACTGAAAGAAAGCTAGTGTTGTGCCAATATTTAAAAAAAGGTAAACAGGATGACCTGGTTACTTATAGGCTTGTCAGCTTGACATCAATCCTGGCAAGGTAATGGAGCAGCTGATATGAGATTTGATTATTAGAAAACAAAAGAGTAATGTAATGCTAATCAACATGGATTTATGGAAAACACATCCTCTCTAACTAACTTGATATCGGTTTTTTTTTTATGAGGTTACAAGTTTGGTTGATAAAGGTAGTAGTGTTGATGCAATATACTTAGACTTCTGTAAGGTGTTTGGTACCACATGGCATTTTGATTTAAAAATAGAACACTATAAAATGTATATGGCACACATGGATTAAAAACTGGCTAACCGATAGGTCTTAAAATGTAACTGTAAACTGGGAATTATCATCAAGCAGGCGTGTTTCAAATGGTGTCCCACATGGATTGGTTCTTGGTCCTACCCTATTTGTCATTTTTAGCCATAACCGGGAAGAAAACAAAATCATCACTGCTGAAGTTTCAGATGACACACAAATTGGGAGAATGCTAAATAATGAATAGGACCGGCTCACTGATTCAGAATCATCCGGATCGCTTGATAAGCGGGACAAGCAAACAATGTGTTTTAATACAGCTAAATATAAGTGTATGCACCTAGGAACAAAGAATGTAGGCCATAATTATAGGATGGGGGACTCTACCTTTGGAATTAGTGACACTGAAAAAGATTTGGATATCATAGTGGATAATCAGTTGAACATGAGTTCCCAAAGTGACACTGTGACCAAAAGAGCAAATATGATCCTTAGATGCATGAACAGGGAATCTCAGGTAGGAGTGGAGAAGTTTTTACCTCTGTATTTGGCACTGGTGCACCTGCTGCTGGTTCTGATGCCCACAAATTCAAGAAGGATGTTGATAAAGTGGAGAGGGTTCAGAGCAGAGCCACGTGAATGATTAAAGGATGAGAAGTGATAGATTCAAAGAGCTCAATTTTAAGTTAACAAAGAGAGGGTTAAGGGGTAACTTGATTACAATTTGTCAGGATCTACACGCAGGACAAATATTTGGTAATGGGCTCTTCAGTCTAGCAGAGAAAGGTAGAACACGTTCCAATGGTTAGAAGTTGAAGGTAGATAAATTCAGACTGGAAATAAAGGTATGCATTTTTGGCAGTGAGGGTAATTAATCACTGGAAACAATTTACAACTGGTTGTGGTGGTGTCTTGACTATTTTTAAATCAAGATTGGATGTTTTTCCAAAATGTATGTTCTAGGAATTATTTTGGGGAAGCTCTCTGTCCTGTTTTATACAGGAGATCAAACTAGGCATTCACACTGGTCCCTTCTGGTCTTGGAATCTATGAACCCATCAGTGTCTCTTGGAAAAATGTCTGGGAACTGTTCACACTGAGATTCAAACATCTTGAAATATGTTTTGTTTAGATTTTATGAAAGTGGTCCAATTTCATGAAGAAAACCTGCAAAAATGTACTTTTCAATAGGAGTTGAGAACACTTTAATTTTGTCTTATTTTTAAAGTACAGATCTTGATATTCTTGAAATTTCAGGATTAGAAATTGCATTTGGATAGCTTTCTTGCATCAAAAAGTATGTAGAAGTTTTAATGTGAAACCTCTTGTTTGTGTAAACTTTGAGGCTATAGAGTGTCCCAAAACAAGATAGTATTTGGAGGAGGGAGAGGAGTTTGCTCTTTGTTTTAAAAAAACAAAAACAAAAAAACTCTGTCATTTAAAAGGTCATTCTGCTATGAATATTATGCAAAAATGGCACCTTTTAAACTCCCATCTGCTCCCTCTGTGTATATAGGCAAATAACTGTTTACTCTAGTGTTTCTTTGTTTCCTCATGAACTGGTTTCTGTTATTGTTTGTGCATTGCTAACAAAGCTGTATACTAAATTCCACCAATTATACCTGTGGAATCCCATTATGTACAGATGATTTGCACAAATAAAATATCTTAGTGACTATAGGACACACATAAGGTGTCTGAATGCAGAGTGGAATAGAGTGGAATGTATCTAACTCAAGATCTAAGTTGGCCAGTGGAACTTTAATTACTAGACATGATGCATTAAAAGGGAAGAACCCAGCTTTAACTGTAGGATGTAAAATTTTGTTTGCGGGACTGGTGAATTTTATTTGCACTTGCGAACACGAACTGTTTTTTAGTCTATTTTCATAGTATAAACACAGTTGAACATTCCTTTTAGGCAGAGATGTCCAAACTCTGGTGGTTGGAGCACTTTCTCTTGGTCCATAGAGAGTTGACAGGTCACATGTTGTTTGCTGCACCTTGATTCAAGCCACTGAATTTAATTAAGTCAGCAAAGCCTTGAATAGAAAATTGATAGTCAGCAGAGGAACATTATGTGAGGGGCAGTGATCCAGGTGTTTTTGAATGGTAGGTGCTAGGTAGTCTAGAAGATTCCAAATGCAAGACCAAGATACTAATTAAAATATGGGGCTACACAAAAGGAAAAAGATGAGAATCCCTACTTTTATTATTAAAAGCATGTTGTGGTTTGGTTTGATTTTCCCCTTAATGTTTTATAAAATGTATTTGTTTCCTGTTTACCAAAAAAACAGCCTTTAAATAGGAGAGAATTTGACCACTAAGTGCCAAAAGTTGAATAAAATGCCCTACCAGCTCGCTCTCGCTTCCTATAAAACTGCCTAGCACTCAGTTGCATGCAGGATTTTGGTTTTGGATTTCTATAGCGGTGTGGTCTAAATTCCAGGGAACAGAAACAGAATCCTTTCTGTTCATCTGGGAAAGTGGCCTGGGACAACATCATGGTTTAAAAAAAAAAAAAAAAAAATCTCTTAGCATGTAAAACTGTCCAGCAGGCATGAAAGGAAGGAGGGCAACTTTGCATCTAAAATGTGTTGGGGTTTGAATCTTGGTTGGTGACACTGACATGTTGCAAACACAGAGGCAGCTTTCAAGATTAGATAAGGGTATAATTTTAAAATAATTAATTGCAAGATCTTAATACCCACTGCTCTATTGAAAAGAGAAGGCGGGATCGGGGGGACCTGAAGAACAAATAACCTGAGAGATCATGAAAGGACACAGTGTAGTGCATTAGACCTTTTAGACCTGTGCCACTCATTTATTTTATTCAGGCATAGAGCATTTTGGTGCACCATTTGCTTTTATGAAATGTTTTTGCTAACTCTGTCCCACCTTCCAAATTATTATTGGGGGCTCATGAGAAGCATGGAGAAAGATACCAGTTTTATTTTCTAAAGTGCCTAGTAAAAGTAGACTCCAAAGTTTGGACTAATTTAGACATTTGTGACATTTTGTGCATATTTTAGTGGTTGAGATTGTATGTTCATTAGTGAATAATTGGGCATCATCTGAAAGGATTTTATATGGGACCTCTGAAGAGATGAAAAAAAAGAACGTATACAGCCTTTTTTTTCTTTCTCTGCCTTTGTTAAATAGTTGATGTTAAAAATCCTAATCATGTTGTTTGAAGACCTGCCAGATATCTCCTCTCTGTTAACAAGAGCTGTACAGTAGCTTCAAGGTCAGAATTCCAACTATAATCAATACTGATGCGATCCAGGTGATTACATTTGGTGACTGTAACTATTCGAAGACATTGTCTCAGTTCATTTCCTAGTGGACAGGTGTCCACATTACAAAAGCCACATTTAGTATTAACTGACATCTCGTCAGTTTTAGCGGAGAAATTAGGGGTAGAATGGCTTTTGAGGGCTGAACTAGGCTCTCAAGGTTACCTCTGGAGGTATTATTTTCAGAGAAGAGTTAGGTTGGCGCTGGAGGATGGGCTTTAACTGCCATAGCCAGTGCAATATCTTTTCTGTGGTAGCAAGATTTTTTTATGAGGTTCTCAATCCACCACCTTTCATTTGCTTATACTCTGTTTTAGAAAATGGATGTACATTTTATCCAAAGATCAGAAGTGAAAATGTTTTCCAGTTCTACAGGATAGTTTGCCATGACTGGTTACAATACCTACAGTGTGTGTAATAGCTACTACCTCTTAAGAGAAAAGGTAAAAGTATATATATGACAGCTCTAAAAGTGATGCATTGAACTGTAGGTTTCCTATTAGAAAATATTTTGGCTGACAACATAAGGCAGCTATAATATATAGAAATGTCATGGAGCATATTTCAGTATAATACACAATTTGAAAGGAACAGCTGGTTTACTAGAGATTAATACTCAATGTATTTGTTCCACTGCAGATGATTAGCATATATTTCTTTTGTATATTGAATAATAGTTTCCAATATGTTGTAGGCTGGCTTAAAGCATGGTTCAGTGGAAACTGCTGCAGTGTTTTCATGGTAAGGAAATTGTCCCTCAAAGAGTGAAGGGGAAGTTCCACATTTGCAAGCATAATAAAAAAGGCAATTGTGTGGTCCTTCAAGTGTCAGTTGCTTTTTTATAGATTCTTGTTAAATATGAAACATTTTTAATGTTCTTTGATGTATATGAGAATATTGGCTTACAAAAGTAGTCTGGTAAAACACAGCAGGAAAGAAACAAATTTATGCCATTTAGGAAAGTTTTGAATGGTTGTACACGTGGCGCCTTTCTTACCAAATGTAGGTCAGAGGTTAGAGCTGCCCTGTGCATGCATGTCTGTGAATAAAATACATTTCTGTACTCCTTTCTCATGCCTCCCCAATATCTCTTGCCCAGTGAACTGGTACTGTGCCGCTGAGTTTAGTTTTGGTTGTTATGGACCTTTTGTCATGAATTTTTATTTTTGAAAAGAAGAGCAAACTCTTCCTTCTCCAGTATCTCATTGACCTGGCACTGGTTTGTGCATGTTGGTCAGTTGTTTAATAGTGTTTTTGAAATTGCCAAAACTACATTTAATACATTAATTAGAACTAACAAGAAAGTTTGACATTCTAGACCAGGGTAAACTTTTTGGCCCGAGGGCTGCATCTAGGTATGGTGGGCCATGAATGCTCAAGAAATTGGGGGTTGGGGTGCAGGAGGGGGAGAGGGCTCCAGCTGGGGATGCGAGCTCTGGGGTGGGGCAAGAAATGAGGAGTTCAGGGTGCAGGAGGGGCTCTGGGCTTGGGCAGCGGGCTAGGGTGTGTGGGGAGGGTGGGGGCTCCAGCTGGGGGTGTGGACTCTGGGGTGGGGCTGGGGATGAGGGGTTGAGGGTGCAGGAGGGGGCTCTGGTCTGGGACGGGGAAGTTCAGAGGGTGGGAGGGGGATCAGGGATGGGGGTTGGGGTGCGGGAGGGGGATTGGGGTGCAGGCTCCAGGCAGCGCTTACCTCAAGCAGCTCCCAGAAGCAGCAGCATGTCCCCCCTCTGTCTCCTACATGGAGGCATGGCCAGGCAGTTCTGCATGGTACCCTGTCCACACACGCTGCCACTGCAGCTCCCATTGGCCACAGTTCCCGGCCAGTGGAAGCTGCGAGGGTGGCACTTGGGGCAGGAGTAACATAGAGCCGGAGTGGGGACTTGCCTCTGCTTCCACTAGCCGTGCAGAGCCATGGCACATGTGGAGCGGGGCAAGCCCCAGACCTCACTCTCCAGCGGGAGTTCGACAGCTGAATTAAAACGTCTGAAGGGGCGGATGTGGCCCATGGGCCATAATTTGCCCACCCCTGGTCTAGACACTTTCTTTCTAGTCAGACTGCTCCCTAGGTTCATTAGTAGCAGTGTGGCAGTGTTATTTTGATTAAAGAATGTTTAGATGGTGCAGACGATGAAACAATTGGACTCAGTTTGCTTTCTAAAGAAGTAGGAAAGTATGTTCCCTGTAGTACTCTGACCTTAAAATACTAAGACCATTACAATGCAATATGGAAATAGTTAATCTGGAGCAGAAAACTTCAAGTCATCAACTAGCTGGACATGGTTCATTATTAAAAAAAAAATCAATTATTAATCACAGATGTCCAAGTTTGTAGGGTTGGTAACGCTGGGAATAGGAGTATTCCAGTTTCCCCTTAACTTCAGGAATGTGTGCGCGCACTGGAGGTCATCTTATATTTTAGTATGAGAGGGTCAGAATCCATGCTGCTTGCCCTTTTACTTTAGCTCTGTTTAAAAAAAAAAAAAAAAAAAAGTTAATTCATGGACTTTTTGTGAACTCTCTGACCTCATCAACAGAGAAACATATGTGCTTTTACTTCAGGTTAGGGGAGAGGTGGAATTTAATTGACTTTCTCTTATGTTTATGAATAGTCTAACAAAAAGGTGCAGCCATTAGTAATTCAGGAAAGAAAAAAAAACAGAAGGTTTACTAAGCTCGAGTGGTGTCTATAAATTATGTTTCATTAACTTGTATTGTACCCGTGCCTTGCTAGAAATTAGCGTCAAATTCTTAGAACATAAACGAGAAGGCCAAATGTTTCTCTAAAGGGGAGGCTATGGGACACTGGACAGGCACTTACTGGAAAGTTTTCTGTTCCTGGGACACAGTAAGGGCTAAAAGACCCAAAACTTAATCAGTCTGTCTCTAGTTACAAAGTCAGTGTTGTTCTTGCATTCATTTTGAATGCATATATCTCTTCTTAGAGCCTGTATTACTGATAAAGGATTCTTGAGCAACCTTAGTAAAACAAATTGGTCAGCAGTCATAATAAAGAAAAAATAAAACCACTTTTAGTTAAAGGTTCCCATGAAGAACTGTAAATGGTAGAGAAAATGCTGCTCTAATTACCTGGGTATATGTAGCTAAACCAGGGTAGAATTTTTGAAAGCATGTGAGTGCCATTTTTCAAAAGTGGAAGTCGGTGGCTTTTTGATTATTTTACTCCTAATCTTTAACAAATGGATGTAAAATGATGAATTTTATGTTGTTTTTGCTAATCAGTGACAGTTATCAATATAAGTAACCAGTTTCATCAGAGTTTCTGTTAATCATGCATTGCAGAGCCTGTTATCTTACTTAACATGAAGGGGATTAGAATTATGGTTCTATATTTGTACCTGGGCTCTGGAGCATAAGGTCCTAATCTTGCAATGGGACTGTTGTTACCAAATTTTCCCAGTATTTTGAGGTATGCTCATTTATTAAGGTTACTCTTCTGGGAGGGGGGGCCAGGGTGTTCTGTAATTCTGTCAATGTACTGCTTGTGTCACTTGTGTTCTCATATGGAGCTCTACTTCTCCCTGCTGCAAGTTCCCTCCCAATGGAGCTATCCTGCAGGACCTAGGTTCCCCAGGGCTGGGTTCTTCCAGCTCCAGAATCAGATGAACATACACATTAGCAGAGCGTGTTTGAGAGGACTGGGTTAATCAGCACTCCCAAGATAATCCCTTATATATCTCTGGATTCAGTAGGCTAGGTCGAAGAGCATTTCCAAGCTGTCACCCTCATATGCCCTTCGACTCAGCAGCAAGGTCAAACAGCACCTCCAAGTTGTCACTCTCATATGCTCTGGGCACCACACCGGAATAGAATATGCCTGAGCAGGGTGGGTCGAGCAGCACTTTCAATCTGCCGCCCTCATATGTCTCAGGTTCAGCATGTTTCTATCCCCACTTTCATGTTACAATTGTTCTGGTAGTGTCCCGCTTGATGAGCAGACCCCACAGGATTTCTAAGCGCTGCAGGGATCTTTAGCTTAGGCACGAGGAGCGTTGCTGCAAAGTGAATGAGGAAGCCAAAAAACACCTATGGGGCGAGGAGAGAGAGAGAGAAACTACTAGCTTAACCATGAAGGTTATTTATTGCCAGATAATAAGCATATAGGGGAGCCAAACAAACAAAACAGTTATAATATTAAATCTAACTTAAATTTGTTTATAAAAGTCAGGTTTCGAGAACAATAACTGATCTCACAAGTCAGGGTCAGAAGGCTATACCTAGAGAGAGAAAGAGCTGGGTTCTCACCACTCTGTGAAACTTGAATCGATTGGGGTTCCCAGGTTGACAGGAGACAAGAAGAGCCCCCAGCACGATCAGTCAGGAGAAGATGATGTCCCAATGGAACTGATGCAGATTTTGGATCCAGGCATCAGAACACTTACTTGAGCATGAGTAGGGGGGTTTGTAGGGAAACAACAATGGTTCAAGGGAGAACACTAGATTTGTTTATGGGTAAACTAATGGCTCAAGGGAGTATACCATGGGTCAGCAAACTATGGCCTATGGGCCGGATCCGGCCCGCAGGATTGCCACACCTGTAGTGCCACATACCCCGCACTGCTCCTGAAAGCGGCTGGCACCACGTCCCTGCGGCCCTTAGTGGGGCGGGGCAGAGGGCTTCACACACTGCCCTCCCCTGCAGGCATGCCCCCCGCAGCTTCCATTGGCTGGGAACGGGGAACTGCTACCAATAGGAGCTTTGGGGGAGGTACCAGCAGGCAAGGGCAGCACACAAAGCCCTCTGCCCCCTCTCAGGTCCGCAGGGATGTGGTGCCAGGCATGGGGCCAGGGCAGGCAGGGAGCCTGTCTTAGCCCGGCTGTGCGCTGCTGCCATCCTGGAGTTGCTCCAGGTAAGCAGCGCCAGGCTGGAGCCTTCACCCTGAACTCATGCACCCCAATCCCCTGCCCTGAGACCCCAGATGCAGCCCACACTCCCTCCCACTCCCCAAGCCCCTGCCCTGAGCCCCGTCCCACACCTCAACCCCTTGCCCCAGCCCTGCATGCGATTTTCCCCACCCTAGGGCCAAAAAGTTTGCTCACCCCTGGAGTATACTAAAGTTGTTTTGTTCAGGCTAGACAATAGTAACTGCTCATTCCTGGCTGTGGGCCGTGTTCTGGGACGGAGCTCACAATGCAGTTAGGGAGCTTCAGTATTTTGGGTACCAATAAAGGATTTATCACTGGAATTGATTTGATAACTACTGAGCTGGGTATGTGCAGGGGGGTTCATTAATATCGGGCGCAGAGATCCCCCATCATGCAGTGTTTCCCTGCTTTTCTGGTCCCAGAGTTCTGTGTGGTTCTTGCCTTTGAGTCTCTGTTCTCCACTCTGTGTGCTAATGGGGATGCCTCCCTGTCCCATCTTGATGCAAATGAGGCTAGGGGAGTTTCCTTAATCCTATCACCCTTGTCTGGAGAGGTTCAGGTGTGTCTCCTACTGCCTTTTCATTGCTTTTGTAAGTCTTTCTTCTGATTGGTTTTGGTTCAAGCAGGGGGTCGGGGAAGGAGGTCTTTCATGAGTCTGACAGGCTGGGTATTGTACCCTGATTCCCCAAGAACACAGAGCTGGTAGGTAACACTGCTCACATGCGTAAAGTTGAGCAGCTGAGGAAGTGTTTGTATAGTTGTGCCTTAATTCTGTAATCATTAGACAGATAGATACATTTCCTTTTAACTTCAGTAGGAATCTGCTTGTTTGAATAAGAACTGCAGAATCTGGTCCCTGGTCAGCAGCAACTGGGATCCTTTTAGAGTGAGACAATGAATTGTTATTGGGAAGCAACCTCATGTGTTCAGCCCTTGAAATGGCAGACATACTCTGTGGAGTCAGCACTGAGGCTTCCTCATTGAGAGTGAGATCAGTATGAACCAATACAGACAATTACATTGAACCTCTAATAAGTGGAAATGTAAGTGAATATCTGTAAGAGTTACAAATGAGTACTTTGTGGTCTGCGGATGTGTGTGCACAAACAAATAACATACATTGTTCTAGTGAATTGCATACCCAGAGTTAAAATATCCCAGTGATTACATGTCTGTTGCTACAGAGAAGATTGTTTGACCAAAGATGTATTAGCAAAAATACAGGAAAATATTGAGATGGGCTGGAGGCTAGAAAATAAGCCTTATGCCAAGGAGAGATTAATAGAAAGGCAGCACATGCTCCCCCAGTGTCCTTTGTCTGTGAGATTGGCATCTCTGGGGCTGCTCAAGCCACACTTCAAAATAACCCAAAACAGTGTTTTTGCATTCTTCCTGGATCCTTTAACTCTTCCTCTACATCAGATATGGCTCTTAATTAATAGTTTGCTCTTAGTATTCTGCAATAGCTAAGCAGCCTGATGTGTTCTGTTTTGAAGAGCTGCTCCTCTGCAAGAAAGATAAGCTTACCCAGGCTGTCCCTACCATAGTGAGAGAGAACGCTGTTCTAAATTGCTTTATTTGTTCCCCACCATTTTTGGTGAAAGAATCCCCTTGCACCTAAGCTGGGTAGGAAGGATCTGAGTATCTATACCAACCTTGGAGAAGGAATGCAGAGAGAGTGTTTAACTCCTAGCACTAAAGCCATCCAGCTAAAGGCCGTTTAAGAAGATCTTTTCACAAACCTGGCTTTTAAACATAAACCTGCAGCGATAACTCAAAAAAAAAAAAAAAAAAAAAAAAAAGCCAAAAAAAAGAGAAAAAAACCCAACAACAGTTTAATGGAGTCTTGTTAATACACTAATAATGATAGTTGTAAGAGAAGCCTTCACATTTAAAAACAAAAATTGTATGAAAACTTACTTTGGCTAGGGGAAAAGTACAGACTACCAGTACTAGCATTGCATAATGCAGTGGGTGTTTACCATAGGGGTACTGTCCAGTCCAAGTGACATGAACCTCACTGGAAACTGCTGTTGATCTTATGTATATATAATTACTAGATGGGGGTGGGGGAAGAATTATCTTTTGTTTGATTGCAGAACCTCGGGCATTCTCAAGCAAAGAAGCAAATATTGCTCATCCTGAGGTTTGAGCATGGGCATATTTTCTTTTAAATATTACTACTCATGCTGTTCCCTTTTTAAAAGTGTCAGATTAAAGCAAAAGATATTTAACAGGAGTTTATCTGAAGTCTTCTTTCCCTTCCCCTCCAAACCTCCCTTCACCCTCCTAAATAAATAAATAAATCAGTTTGTCACAAAACTAAACAGAACATTTGTGGTGATTGTGCACATTGGAAGCTTGTGCATATGTATATATGAGTATTGAAGCTGAGTAAAAAAATTAACACATTTTAAGACAGCTTCCTTTTAGCGTAAAAATACTTTACTGAATTTGTGCACATTACAAAATACGTAAAATTAGAACTTTTGGTCAGTGTATGTGTGTAAATGGTAATCAGCAAAAGGCAAAGGACATGACTATGAGTGGTCATTTATAATGCAGTGCTCTCTGATCATTGCACCAGTGTCGAGGGCCGAGACATTCTTAATCGATATAACGGTTTTGGTGCTCAAGTTAAGACATTTTGAAGGAATCTTGCATTCAGAGAGCCTGTGCTCACTTCCTGAAAACCGGCCCTTTTAAGATGTCTCAAGTTGATTATCCAAAATCACAGCTCATTTGAGAAAACTCTGGCCCTGATTTGTAGTGGGGTTTTTAAGCTTCCTTCTTAGTCATCAGATGGCGTTAGCCATTGTGAAGGGCAGTAAACTAGACTTGATAAATCTAGTGATTTGTTCCACTGTGGCTAATGCCACATTATCAATGTAAATATTTTGTTTGTGCTGCATTTCTAGTCTCTTTCTCTCTTAGGAAATCTGACACATGAAAGGTACAATTAGAGTTGCCTCCTACTGTAATGTAAATATAAATGAAGACTCTCTTTTATTTACATTTCATATTTTACCATCAGTATTTAAAATCTACTTAAGTTCTTTCCCTTGATTTTAAATTGCTCAGTTGTCAATATTTTCCTTCTAAAATGTTGTTCACATTTTTTTCTCAGATTCTCTTTCAGTCTCCAGTAACGATGCCAGTCCTCCTGCCTCCGTAACATCACTTCAGCCCCATATGATTGGTGCACAGAGCTCCCCAGGCCCCAAACGCCCTGGCAACACCCTGAGGAAATGGCTTACCAGTCCAGTGAGGCGTCTTAGCAGTGGGAAGGCAGATGGGCATGTCAAGAAATTGGCCCATAAGCATAAGAAGAGTAGAGAGGTGCGCAAAAGTGCTGATGCTGGCTCTCAGAAGGACTCAGATGACAGTGCTGCTACGCCACAGGATGAAACCATTGAAGAGGTTAGTGTGTTCAGGCAACTTTCTTATGGTTTGTAAATATTGGACATGATTCAAGTGCTCAGTTTTTGGATGCTGGGAGGCACCGCAAGATGGCACAACACCTTATTTTGCTTCTGTTGCTTTTTGTACAAATTTGATTTGGTCAAGTAAAACGAAGTCATCTCATCCAGATCTCTTGTGGTTGTGTTTCAGTTTTATGCAGCTATCAGTCCCATGTGTGCCTTGACTGTCATTCTCTGCTCCAGAAGAAGCCCTGTACTGGAATATAAGGATTTATGCAGTTCAGTGTTAAGAGCATTAGCAGAGTTGTGTGGGGAGAGCGCTCTCGTTGACAAATAGAAAAGAGGATGGGGGGAAATTTACTTTTTAACCTCATCTCCCAGCCTACTACGCCCCCAATCAGAAAAACTGACTTTCTGACGCATGCTGAGTAACATCTGAGTAATGTTCTGATGATAGGCTTTTTCATGCTTCCCTTTTCTCCCTTCCCAAAGGTCCAGGAGGATGTATAGGGAAGGGTTATTAACCACTTTAAAGCCAGCAAATCTTGCATTCCTGCCTTTAGAAATAATGTGCATTTCATTAGTGCAGTGTACTGGAAAATAGCTGACTTCTCGAACCAAAAGGTGGTTACAATCAGTTATGTAATACCCTCATAAGCTTTCATTAAAGCAAAGGGAATGAGGAGGTTGTATCATGGAGTTCATGTCACAGATGTCTTTCTGTTGAAAACCTTTTTCTTCCCCGCCATTCATAGTTCTGCTGAGATTAGGACCCATATCCAGTTGATAAAGGTACAAACTGGGCCTGATTATGCTTTCACTTATGTGTGCACAGTTCACATTGAATCTTGTTCCATAACAGACCATCCAAGGGTTCTACTCACATTGTATGTTAGTTCACCTTTTCTTTGACCTGAATCTGACCAGCAGTTCTGATGGTTTTCCTACAGAATATAGATAATGGAGTCTGATTTCTAACTAAGTGACCCAACATTATTATTTTTAGTGGCTTTTTGTCTTATTTTTCCTTTGCTACTGGCATATTTCATTTTCAACTTGGAGCATTGGTGATGCAAGTAAAAGCTGAAAGGAAATGGACTAGAGGCGTGGCACCATGATGGTGTAGGAGCTGTGGGTTTGGGAAAAGTGTTGTTCTCCGTCCTCAGGTGCCGTAATGTAGAAAGAGACCCTTCTCCCAAGGTAATAGTGGCAATTTTCTGAGAAGTAGCCAATCCCCTACATTCCTGAGTGTGGGGAAGAGCGGTAGTGTCCTATCAATGCCCTGAGGTGGAGAGAAGTTAGTACAAGTCATTCCTAATTACTGTGAAGGAATTGCAATATCCTGTAAGCTATTTTTGTTGCAGACCAAGGATTGAGGTCTTGTTCCTCATGTAGCTTACAGGATTGTTTTCTACCCAGAAAACATTAAAAACAAAGTACGTGGTCTGTATTCACTGTTTAAAGGAGAACCAGTGATGAAGTGTAGGATTTTGTTAAAATATCCCATATTGTAATACTATTTTGTACTCATGTCGCACCTTTCAGTTTGAGGACATGAGTACTCTATAGATGCCAAGTCTGTAGTTAGGTATGTTGGACCCATTTTATAGAGGTAAACTGAGCAGAATCAAAGTCCTTGATGGAACACAGCAGTCGACTCCCAAGCCTCGGTTTGTAACCTTTTCTGTGGTAACACTCACACTGAAGTTCTTGCAAGTCACTTATACTCACTGCACCACCCAGTTGCCTTACTTGTTGAACCCGTTATAAACTGCATCTTTTTTAAGGTAGTTAGATTTTTGCCAACTGTCTCTGTTTCTTGAGACGTTGATCTGTTTAGCTGTCCCTAGGCTTGCTGGAGATGAGCCTTCAGAGGTAGTCCAGCGTCTGAGACACAACTTCCACTTACTCTGCTTTATGTATCTTATGAATGTCTTGATCTTCATTGCAGAGAGGGAGGAATGAGGGGCTGAGCAGCGGCACTCTCTCCAAATCCTCCTCTTCTGGCATGCAGAGCTGTGGAGAGGAAGAAGGTGAAGAAGGAGCAGATGCTGTACCACTCCCCCCTCCAATGGCAATTCAGCAACACAGTCTACTCCAGCCAGACTCCCAGGATGACAAGGTAAAAAGGGAAATGGGGAAGAATCTCACATACCGAGATAGACTTGATAACTTTTAGAGTGTCTTAAAGGGATTTGCTATGGAGAAAATATCTGGAACATCAGTAATTATATGGGTACAATTGAGTACACAATTACAGAAACCTTACATGATTGTTTAAAAAAGGACCTTATAGCAAAGGTAGGGATGAGCAGTTGATCTTTGTGTGCGTAAAGGAGTTCTAAAACACACACACACATCCCTTCTGAGTGGCTTCACATTTTTGTAATACTTCATGCTTATATATGCTTAGTCTTCCCCCTTTCCACTAGTTAAGAGCTGTTGTGGGAGCAGTTAACTTTCTGACTGAAACCTTTTTATCCTGTAGGTAATTCACAAAACAATTCCTGTTATCCTCAAACATGGAGTTTTTGTTACAAACATTTTCCATTTGCACAGGAAGATGGTTTTTCATGTCGACATAAAGTCATGTGTCCATTGTGAGCACACCAGAGTTTCTCAAGTGCTATAAAGCCTTGATCCACGTTAGTGACTTGCTGCCTGAAAATGTTCAGTTTAACAAACAAAGCTAAGTTTAAATTGAGAGTGCAAAACTGTATCTGAAACCAGTAACTGGTAAGTTTTGGATAGAGATCATCAATCTGCCAAATGAATCGTATTTTCATATTTTCTTGGTTTAAAAAAAACATCTCACAACACACACAGGTTTTCGGATGTTTTATTTCAATTTTCAACATGAATTAAATTTTTATGGGGCAGTCACAAAGCCTGAAAATAGAGGATTTTAAAATGGAAACCATTGACTTCTACAGCATGGACCTCACCTCTAATCTCATTTTGTCCCCATTGTGCTCTTTAAAATGCTTAAGTGTTGAAATACATGGTATGAGCTCATTGTTAGTGAGTTTTATTGGCGGTTCTTCGCCTTTCTTAGTAAAGCAGATTTTTTTTTCCAACAGTTTTTCTTTCTCTCTTTCACTCTTGTTTTCTCCTGGGAATCTCAATCATAATTTAAGTAGACACTTTCTGGATTGCAATGGGGTTTTTCCATGCACTGCATGCACTAGTTTCCTGCCTTTTTTCTGAACTGGAAACCGTCTCAATACAGGAAATGATGGATGAACATACTGGAAATACTTCTGAGACCAACTCAAAAAAAGAATTATACTCTTCAAATCTCTTTATTCTTTTAAAAATTGTTGGGGGCGGGTGTTTCTGCTGGTTAGAAAATTGTCTGACCTTTTGTGTGCTAGAGTTGCAATAGTGTTGGTGAGAATCATGTTTTTAAAATCTCGTGCTAGCAAGCTGCTAACATGATTTCTTAACCAGTGTATTCAGTAACTGTGATACGAATAACGCATACTAACATTGCCCTTATAGTATAGGTCCATCTGCATTACAAATGCAATTATGTGAGAGGAAGCCCCAAATCTTTGGGGCTCCTTTCATCTTGCATTTTCAGTGTAGATTGGACCTTTAGCAAAGTGTTCTGTAACGAACCAAAAGATAGTTTTTGCCCTCACTTGCCAGATTATCCATGCTTGCAAAAAAACATGTTTGAACAATGATCTGCCTCATGCATGTTCAACACTGGTGTAAGCAGGACCTTGGAGAAGGATTTATTTTGTTTTAATATGAATCCCTTGGAGGACAGAAACATGCTCCCATAGTGTTTCTATCTGTCTCTAATAGACCAAACCTTGTACCCAAACACTGCCGACTTCATGGTAGTTTGGATTCTGATCCACATCCTGATTTAAACTTTGTCTTGGATGCATGTTTAGGACATAAGTTTTGTCACGTTGTTTTTAGTAGCACTTGGGAGTGGGATTGTGACATCTGGCAACATCTGCCCCAAAGGCCCATTGCATGTGGGCTTGCTCAGTTTTGAATGTATATGCAAGCACCAGGTATGAGGCCATATTGGTTTCTCTAATATCACTGAATAACAGACTCATTTTTTTTTCATTAGCATTTCTTGTATAGTACACATGCTTCTGTTTGGAGAATCATTGCACAATTCATTTATTGCATTGAATAGCATCTTAGGAGTTTTTTGCATTTGTTTTTGGATAAACTATATTGATGTTTCAGTACAGTTGTTATATTGTAAAACTAATTATTTTTGTTTTTGTTTTTCTCTTTTTGTAAATTTTGACTGTAGCATTACGTTGATTTGTGTTCTGTCTCTGCTTTGGCTCAATTCCCTTACCTTTCCATTTAAAGTTATTTGTGATTCCCTCGTTTAACCTACCCTATGTTCCTTTCTCAGCAAGGCAAACAAAAGCACACCCAGATCCTTGTTTTCAATAATGGGGTTGAAAACCACAGTCAAGAGCATTCTGTTTAAAATCATTATGAATGTAATTTCTTTGTTTGTCCAACATGTTTGAAACATTTGCAGAACCATTTAACCTGTGTTGCTTGAGGTATATCCGTCCTTTCCTTAATATGAAGTAAGGTTCATATTGTACACTGTTCCTCTTTCCAGTTATTTAATGATACATGTAATCTGCAAACCAGCTGTGTGTTTGCTAATTACGGAAGCTGAATTTAATAGCCCTCTCCCAGAACCCTTTACTGTGAATACCTTTTACCCTCAGTTGTAGCTATAAACTGGCATCTTATAGCTTGTGAGGCCAGAGATCTTCTATACTCTGCACTTACCTTTGGGGAAAATGGATGACACACAGAATGGTGAGCTTGATTTCCCCCATTCAAGCTGGGAAATATACCCCAGCTCCTTTTAGAAATGTAAATCTCTTGATTTATTTTAATGGTTTATTTTTTAATCCTGTTTCAAGGTTTGTGTGTTGTAATTATTTTTACAGTTGCTTCTTATTTATGTACAGAGTTGGAAAAATACTTAAATTGTTCTCTATCAGTCAGGTCATTCACTGCAATCTGTATGGCTGTCCTGATAGACTTTAGAATAGTCAGCAGTTGAAAATTTCCCAAGGATATTTCCCAGATCTATAATGTGCTAAAGAGAATTATGAAGTTACATCCTACTAACTGAAATAGATTTAAACTGTGCATGGACAGTTATCAATGTGTATCACAGTTTATTTAAAAATTTTAGATTCTATTTGCATAATTATAAGGAAACATTTCATTCTTAAATTAAAGGGAAATCTTTGCTGGGTAGCTTGACCTGAAAAGATACTTGAAAGTGGAATCTTGACAGCCTGTGACAAACTAAAGTAAACTTGATATTTTTCCTTTTTTGTCATTGCACAGGCATCTTCTCGATTATTGGTACGCCCCACCAGCTCTGAGACACCCAGTGCAGCAGAACTAGTCAGTGCAATTGAGGAACTCGTCAAAAGCAAAATGGTGAGACTGATTGGAAGATAAACATGATTCAGAAGCTAAGGCAACTCCAAACTGCCCCGCTGCATAAAAAGTTCTAACACACTTCCCTATGAATTCCAACATGTAGCATCATCCATTTTCAAAAGCAGTCTCAAAACTTTGTGCATGCAAAGTGGCATATATTCATGAATGTACGAGCATAAATGGAATATACATATATTCAGAGAGAAAAGATTACCAGGCAATGTGAAACCTACATCTCTACCCAATATAACGCTGTCCTCAGGAGCCAAAAAATCTTACCGCATTATAGGTGAAACCGTGTTGTATTGAACTTGCTTTGATCCACTGGAGTGCGCAGCTTTACCGCATTATATCCAAATTTGTGTTATATCAGGTCACGTTATATTGGGGTAGAGGTGTACTTATATTGCATTGTATTTGTATTGCAGTAGCGTCTAGCAGCACAATCAAGGATCAGAGTTCCACTGTGGAATACCCTGTATATAAACTGACATTTTAGAGTCCCTGCCCCAAAGATTTCACAGTATGTCTTGTCCAGGGACAAGTGAATGAAACAAGCCAAGAGAGTTAACTGTAAAGTTTCTATTTAAGATGTTCTTTCATTACCTTACACTAATTTGTTTGCTCAAGTAAAATACATCAAAAATATGAGAGTTTTATTGCTGTTTGAAGAGGCAGAATTTAATACTTTGTAAAAGCACATCAGCCATCAATGTTGAAGTAATGTAGAGCTTGGTTTGCAGCAGAGTACTTTCATCTCATATTTTCAGGTGAGACACAGACTATTTCCAAACTCTTCTTTATTTGAATACCTTTAAGATGCAGAACCAGGCACATTTTCCTCTTGCTGAGGACAGTCCTGACTTCATTATATGTAGTAATTCTTTATTAGCTTGTGTATGCATTCATAATATCTTTGAGGTTTAGTTTTTACTTCATTATACAGGAAAAGTAGAGGATGTATTTTTAAATGTGATACTCTGGAAAACTAAATCAGATTTTAATAAATAAAACTGTCTGTGATTAGCAACGCTTGCTTAGCCCTGCTAGCGGTTTTAATGATTTCTTTATGTAGTCTCAAGTGGTGATATCATTCTCCCATCAGATTATTCAACAACACAGATCAGTTTCTCCTAGTTTATGGGCCGTCTGTGTATGAGGTCAAATCCTACTGGGTTTTTATTGATTTCAAAGTCTTGAATAGTGCATCTGACTCAGCAGGGTGTGGCTCAGCTGCATCTTACTGTAATGTTGGGGGAAAACATGATAAATAGCTGTAGCACGACCTGACCCTATGGGTTGGAGTAAAACTGACTTAATAAATACTTTCTAGAACAGTCTTTCACGCAATCTCTCCAACACCCCTCCTTTTCCAAAACCATATAAAATGATGTTTGCTGTCTGGTTTCCAAATGCAAAGGAACTGCACCCTCTTTCAACACAGAATTTTGCCCCTGGTTTTGAGAGTTCATTTTGAAGAGTATAAATGACAGTTACTATTGTACGTAGTGCAGGTGTGAAGAAAAGACAGTTCTGTGAAACCAAAGGATTAAAGATGACCTGCGCTTTTTTTTTAAAATTGGTCTTGTGCCATTTTTTTTGTCTGCTTTGAAACGTATAGAAGACCTTAAAGGAAGAGGCGGGGCCTCGGACGGAAGGTATCGGGCTGGGGGTCAGCTTCCCCCAGCCAACCCATCCACGCTGCCTGGCCCCACCCCAGGGCAGCTGCCCCTTTTGCCTCCACCTGTCAGCGGCCCGAGGGGGGACAAAAAGGGCAACGATGTTAAAGCACTCCAGTAGCGCTTTAATATTGTTGTCTCTTTTGCTGCACCCCCAACCCCTCCAGTCGGCAGCCCTGCCGGTAGGGTCCCTACCAGCAGGGTGGCCAGTGGGAGGAGGGGGAGAAGGGGCAGTGACGTTAAAGTGCTGCCATGGCAGCACTTTGACGTCGGCTGCTATGGGCCGGTACCGGCTTCTTACCATACATTGTACCACCCCTGACAAACAGAGAGTAAAACAGAGTTACTGCCCTGAAAAGCTTAGAGTGTGTTTGAAAGAAAGACAGACAGAAAACAAACATGCTGAAGAAAAATTATTCCTGAACTTCTACTTATGCCTTATAACAAAGACTGGCAACTTCTGGCACACAACCCATCAAGGAAATCCGCTGATGGTCTGTGACAGTTTGTTTACCTGCAGCATCCACAGGTTCAGCCAATCGCAACTCTCACTGGACATGGTTTGCTGCTCCAGGCTAATGGGGGCTGTGGGAAGTGGCAGCCAGCACATCCCTCAGCCTGCACCGCTTCCCGCAGCCCCCATTGGCTTGGAATGGTGAATCACGGCCAGTGGTGTTATACCAATTACATTAGACCAGTAAAAGCCAGCAGGATCTTATTAAAGGGGACAAGACAAAGATGCCACATTTATTATGATAACAATTTGATTTATGACTAATTACTAATATCTTAATTCTTATACACACACATTATACCTAATACCTATACATACACACACATTCACACACATCCATCAGATGTTCTGCAGCTGCTGCATAGTTACCAGTCCTAAAGATAGTTTAAGTTCATAGCTTGATTTTGTAGCTTGGGTTCGTAGCTTGTGGTGGCTAACTGGCCAGGAAAGCCGGGCACAAGGACAAGCTGGATCTCTGCTGGGCAGGCACTGATGTCCTTCCATGTTGGCAGCAGAATGGTACCCAGAGTCTCTCATCTCACCCTTCTTTTTTATAGGCTTTTAGTTTGGATTCAAAGTCTATAGGTCTTGCTGTGTCACGCCGCCTCTGGGTTTAGATTGATCACCCATCAATTGCAGGCATGACTTTCAGCCTTGAACCTGGCTTTGATCTTCCTTCTGTTGTCCTTTTCTTTTTAGGGTGGATGCTTCTTACTTTGTTTAGGGCTGTTGTCTAGGTCTTCAGCCGTTGGTATTTGAACTTTATCTCATCAGGACAGGCTGGGGCTGGAGGCTGATTCCGTCATTCATACATACCTCATTCACACATCTAAACTAAACTGATAAGATTACAGCAGGGTTTGCAAAAATGAAGGTTGGAGGAAGCTTTACAAAATGGAGTGAGTGTTTTAAAATGGGGTTTGAATTACAATATGGAACAGAAGTTACAGTGTAGGCAAGTGTAGTGAATGGTGAACAGAAGTTACATCAATAAAGTGAACAATTAAAAACAATTTCATTTATCGGTTCTACAGTGGGAGTTGCGATCGGCCAAACCTGCAGACGCAGCAGGTACATAGACTGTCCCAGCCCTCCTGGGGGCTTACTCTGGTGGGCCACATGCCAAAGGTTGCCGATCCCTGCCTTATAAAGAAGAAGAGGGAGAGGTCATCTCTTTGGAGGGGGTGGGTTGTTGGGTTTTTGAGAGTCCCCTTGAATTTTTTCTGCCCTTGTCATTCAAATGCAATAGTGAGGATTTAAATTGTTCTAACTTCATTATAATAATCTCTGTTAAAAATTCAGCGTTTACCAACATTTACCACAGATCTTTCCTGTAGGTAGAATAAAACTGGTAACAGTGTGACAAATTTTGACTTTTTAATGGCAACCCTTGTCATAACATATTTCCAGATTTGGACCTTAGCGTCCAAAATATGGGTGTTAGCATGAAAACCTCCAAGCTTAGTTACCAGCTTGGACCTGGTAAAGCTGCCACCACCCAAAAAATTAGAGTATTTTGGGGCACTCTGGTCCCCCCAAAAACCTTCCCTGGGGACCCCAAAGACCCAAATTTCTTGAGTGTTACAACAAAGGGGAATAAACCATTTCCCCCCCCCCCCCCCTTCTCCCTTCCAGATGTTCCCTCCCTGGGTTCCTGGAGAGATACACAGAAGCAAGCTCCGTGAATTTAAACAGAGGGATTCCACCCTCCCTATTTCCAGTCCTTGAAATAGGTACCAAGAGAGAGAGCCAAGCTCCCCCCCACCCCCTTCCTTCACCCAGAGGGAGTGCAGGCTAGTAAATCTAACACACACAGATTTCCCCCTGACTTCTTCCTCCCACCAATTCCCTGGTGAGCACAGACTCAATTCCCTGGAGTTCCCCACTAAAGAAAAACTCCAACAGGTCTTAAAAAGAAAGCTTTATATAAAAAGAAAGAAAAATACATAAAAATGGTCTCTCTGTATTAAGGTGACAAATACAGGGTTAATTGCTTAAAAGAAATATGAATAAACAGCCTTATTCAAAAGAACACAATTCAAAACACTCCAGCAACTACACACATGTAAATACAAAATAAAAACCATATAAATCACTATTTTATTTTTTGTACTTACTACTGGAAAACAGAAGATTAGAAAGCAGGAGACAGAAATCCTCTCATAGCCGAGAGAGAGTACAGGCACAAGACAAAGAACAAAGAACTCAGACACAAACTTCCCTCCACTCAGATTTGAAAAAGTCTTGTTTCCTGATTGGTCCTTGGATCAGGTGTTTTAGGTTACTCCTTTCCAGGTAAAAGAACATTAACTCTTAGCTATCTGTTTATGACAACCCTAAAGTGTTCTCTTATTTTTTTTTTTTAACTCACTAAGGTAATGTAAACATTTGGGTATAAAACAGAGGTTCCATATTTTTTAACAACTGCAAATGTGTATTCATTCTGTGCAGTACTTTGTGCATTTAAAGACAGCATGAATAGAAGGCAAGATGAATAAATATTGCAACATTTTATGAATACACTTTTAGGCACTGGAAGATCGTCCAAGTTCACTGTTGGTAGACCAAGGTGACAGCAGCAGTCCATCTTTCAACCCTTCAGACAACTCCCTTCTCTCTTCTTCGTCACCCATAGATGAGATGGAAGAAAGGAAATCCAGCTCTTTAAAAAGACGACAGTAAGACTGGCTTACAAATTTATATTTCCCCTCTGTTCTCAATCAGGTAACATTTATAAAGTCCTTTGCATCCTTTCAAAACAGTCTATTTTAATTTAACAGAAGAAGTAGTTCTTTCCCCTTCCAGCTTGCATGTTAGGCATCAAATTGATTTGGTTCTTCCTGAAAACCAGCTGCTGTTCAAAGAGAATTCTCAGGCATATTATTTCCAGTACTAAGTTCACCCAAAAGTCCTGTCAAACATGTCAGTTCCAGCCTTCATAGAGGAGGATGCTGGCTTTTAAATATTCTCAAGGGTATTTTTAGGTTCCGAAAACCATAAATCATTGCTTTTTCTTGAAACCGTCTTTCTCTACGTTGAACTCAAATGGTAGTTGGGATGATCCAGAAGCATTTGTTGACATTTTAGCTGGTATTGAAGATTAATCGTATGTATGTCTGGGTTAAAATAATAGACATCTTCAGTTTGTTTGCTTATGAATCTCGTGCTGTTTCTTGTGAGTCAAATATTGGAATTCTTTTAAATTAATGTTTTAATTGTCCTGACCTATGCAGCAAAAGTCCTGGCTGCTGCTGCTATGGTTTAGTAAACACAAGAAGGAAGAATGCCCTGAAGACAGTGAAGCATCCAGATTCGGAGAGTCAGATGTAAACTCTACCTTACTAAGTGTGCATAACTGAAAACCTGTAAAATGTTGTATGCCCATTCTTAGTCCTCTTTAAGAACTTTTATCCACATGAATACATTTTTCTCCCTGAATGTTTTTTCACCTTTCCCCCTCCTTGTAGCTATGTTTTACAGGAATTAGTGGAGACGGAGCGAGATTACGTCCGAGATCTGGGTTATGTAGTTGAGGTATGTTAGTTCAACTTTTCTAAATTGCTTTTATTAATCCTATTGCCAGTCATCTTTGTAGCTCGCTCACTCTTCTGTTATAAGAAAAAGAGAGGGTCTGCTTTAGGTGTGGGTTTTTCTATAGGAATTTAAGAAAAAACAGGATTTGATATAGAATTCCCAGTGTCTCTCCTTCACGCTATTTCATGCATCCTTTTTTTTTCCTCTTGCAAGAAGATTAGTTCTTTATCATTCATGTTTTAAATAGTGACACCGAATAACATCTGAAACAATAGGCACAGTTTAATTAGTTGAGGCAGTGTGGTCTAGTGGATAGACCGCTGGACTGGGACTCAGGAGACTTGGCTTCTACTCCTGGCTCTGCTACTGCTCTATTGGGTGACGTTAGGAAAGTCTCTTCACCTCTTCGTGTCTGTTTCCCATCTGCAGAATGGGGATTATGTTGCCGACCTGCTTTGTAAATTGCTTATATCTGCTGATTTCCTCATTTAGCTACTTCCAGATGTGTTCCAGAAAACTACCTTTTCCCCAAGTTTAGACATATTCCTTAGAGGAGCTGGTTTAACAGGTCTGTTAACTGGATTAAAAGCCATCTCCTAGGTGAGGCAGCAGCCCAGCCCAGAGTGTTGAATAAATATCAGGTTTCAGAGTGGTAGCCATGTTAGTCTGTGTCAGCAAAAACAACGAGGAGTCCTTGTGGCACTTTAAAGACTAACAAATCTATTTGGGCATAAGCTTTCGTGGGCTAAAACCCACTTCATCAGATGCAGTGGAACATACTTTGATTTCATGTACTTGTGGGAAGTGAAAATACACTGAAAAATGAAATAAAAAAAACTGGCTAAATTTAAATGTAGTTGAGACTAATCTTATTTCAATAAAATTGTTAATTTGACAGCTAAATACGCTGCTACATGTAATATTGGATTCTTACACCCTATTGATTAAGTGACTTAAATAAGAGTTTAAGTTTAAGAATTCTTAAGCTCCTTAAAAAGAGAGAGAGAGAGACCCACCGTTTAAACCTGGACATTTCACAAAGAATTGCTCTGGATTGTTTCAGGGTTACATGGCACTTATGAAAGAAGATGGTGTACCTGATGACATGAAGGGGAAAGACAAGATTGTATTCGGCAACATTCACCAGATTTATGACTGGCACAGAGAGTATGTATGTTTTTAATTTAAGAATTATCTGTTACTGGTAGAAAATAATTTTATAACCTACTGAATGCACACAGAGAAAAACCCTACAACAGTACATGGCAATAAAAGTGTTTCAAAGGTTATAGAAACAAGTAACAAGAAATTAAGAACAGCTGGTCCTACACTTTTCCAGTTAAAAATAATTTCTGAGTTGAGACTATTCCTATAGTTATTTGTATGGAAACTATTCAGAATAAATATGTAAACATATCAAGCATTTGGATTGACCTGTCTTGTATAGATAACATTTAATGTGACTATTTAGTTGATCCTATTAAGAATGCATTAAAGAAAAGAGAAAAATCCTGTATCTTATGCAGTAACATGTGCGGTACTTACCTATTCTTCTAACAGTGAGAGGCTATGCTGTGAATGGTCAAAAACAGTTTTTATTCTCAGATTTCAGTGGTGGTGTAGTTATGTGAGCACATCAAGGATTCAGAATGAATAGAAGAGAAATTTGAATCCCCATAGCAAACAAAAGGATTGCAATGATGAATCACTATGTTGCTTCTTTTTGTTCTTTACTTAAAAATGCCACTTGCTTTGAAGCCCTGCAATATATTCTTTATATAGGCTTCAGTTGCAGATAGGACATGCAGTAATCAAGGATCACAGCAGTGAAAAGAGTGCGGACACAAAGAATGCAACCACCACTTTGTTCTAACATTACCTGTTGCTGTATAATGTGGTACAAGCTAAATGATTTCTTCTTTATTCAGCTTCTTTTTGGGAGAATTGGAGAAGTGCCTTGAAGATCCAGAAAAACTGGGATCCCTCTTCGTTAAGCATGTAAGTACAAACATCCTCTTTCAAGCAGGTAATGCCAATGGCTGGTATTATTAGTGACTAACCTCACTATATAAAGGATTTATCTGTGGAGCAGCATAGGTGAAAAGTCCAGTAGAATAAAATAACACAGGGTAAGAGATAGAGACACAGAATTAGGTTAACAGGGAGTCTAATTTTTGTTAACAATTTTCTCCATAAGAAGATATTGCAAACAGGGTACCTGTCTCTCAACTCAATCTCAGCTCCTCTTTTAGGAGGCTGTAGTTTCATATAACCAGATGAAAAAAAAAATCCTCTCAAATCCTAATGCAGTACTTACAGAGTAATAAAAACTCTGGATGGAAAAGATCTGTTTGGCACTGGGAGAACTGAGTGACCTATGCAGAATTGATTTTGTAGCTCTCTGTCTAGTCCAGGGGTCGGCAACCTTTTGGAAGTGGTGTGCCGAGTCTTCAGTTATTCACTCTGATTTAAGGTTTCTTGTGCCAGTAATACATTTTAACATTTTTAGAAGGTGTCTTTCTATAAGTCTATAATATATAACTAAACTATTGTTGTCTGTAAAGTAAATAAGGTTTTTTAAATGTTTAAGAAGCTTCATTTAAAATTTAAATTAAAATGCAGACACCCCCCCCACCCGGGCCAGTGGCCAGGACCCAGGCAGTGTGAGTGCCATAGGTTGCCTACCCCTGATCTAGCCTAACATCATTTGTCTCCTTTTATCACTTACCTTGGAAGAAAAAGGTACAAGTTTAAGAGCCAGGAATTCATGAATTCTAATTCTGAGCTTTCCTCTGCACCATTAGACAAGTCACTCGCCTCTTTTTCCTTCCCTCCTTGCCGTAAAATGGAAATTAAAATAGTGCACTACACTTGGATACCATAGTAATCAGCACCTTAGAAGTAATTGAGATAAATAATATCTCAAATGCTAATGTTGTGAAATACTTTGAAATGCAAAGTATTATATGCAACCCAATTGTCTGTTTTTCCATGATTTTATCATTCTTGGTGTCCCAATGTCAGGTGTATTTGTGTGGATGTTTGTGTAGTACCATGTTCAGATCTATAACTTCTGCATGTACAGTTACATTTTTTGGTCAGAGTGTTGCCGGCAGATAACTGCCTGAGGCCAAGCAACAGCGGGGGGGTCCGTCGCCTGGTGTGCCGCGCCAATAAACACACCAGGGTGGAGAAGCAAACCAAGTTTATTTGAGATCTCAAAGCGGTGCAGGGAGATTGACTCAGATCAAGCACACCTAAAACAAGCAGTCTGTTCCTTTATATCCATGAGAACTTTTCTCACTGACTAGCAATCCCCCGTTTCCCCTCCCTCCTCCTCCTTCCTCCCCCTGTAGCAATTACGTAAGCGCAGGTGCATTAAGTAATCTTGGCCGCGGCAGCTCGTTAGTAAGTTTTCCTTCTGCAAGTTATCTTGTCCTTCTGCTAAAGGTGCACAGGCCTCATTATTTCTGCTTTAGACCAGTTAGAACTGTTGCAACTGATAACGGCTGTTACACCTGGCCTTTTAGGTCGATTAAAGTTCAAACATGGAGGGACTCTTGTCTGCTGAGGCCTAAAACCAGGAAGGCTCCATACTCTTGTGGCCTTCCACCCTCCTGAGTTACATAGGGTTATGCTTAGTGACACCAACAACTCCCTCCTTTGAGAATACTCAACAAACTTTTGGCTGAGTGTTCTCACATTTAAAGGATAACGTGATTTAGCTCTAGGGAGCTGAAGTGCTTTACAGCAAGCAAGCAAGAGAAGAGTAACAATACACAACACCACACCAGTGAGCAGGAGGTGAACAATGCCTTCCCCTATTTTTCCCAGGTTAAGTAACCAGCCCCAAAGGGAATCAGAAATAATGGGTTTCCTTTCCTGGGCCTTCCACTGTTTAAAAGCCTGTTTGGCTGACAGGATGTACTTTTTAATATCCTGTGCGTCTTCTGGGACATAAGTACAGCATTCATCCCCTATAAGGGCGCACATCCTGCCCTGGGAAGCCACACTTCCACCCAGGAAGTGTCCAAGTATGTCTCCATGATCACAGATCAGATGGTATTTCTGATGCGTCTGTAAGGGCAGTGGGCCAAGTCTGGTACTCAAGATCACTTCAAATGGCCATCATCTGGTAATTCAGGAAATCCCGAATTCCTAAACATACTAGATCCCACTGCAATGCCTTCCCAGCCTCAGTGATATTCAATACCATCTTTCCTTGGTGTAGTACTATAATACACCTGTTATTTAACTATTCTCAGGTACTTTCAAAAGGCATCGACATTAATAGCATAGGAGGGGGGTTACATTATTAGTCACTCTCCAGGACACAGGGCGCAGCCTGTAGAATAAACCCCAAAATCCAATTAATACCACATTCCCAAACATGGGTCCCACAAATGTCCTCCCACCAGTGTATAATTCTTTGTTTCTTCACCAGGGTCAGTTCTTAATGTTCTTTCTAGTCAGGAATTCCTGGACTTTGGCAATTTCAGTGGAGCGAGTGTTCCTTCTTCTTTCCCAAAACAGTCGTGGTGCAGCATCCTTGTACTTTTTCCCTACTGTCCAGAAGGCACAGTGGAGCTAGAAGGTGAAATAGGCTAATCATCAGTAGGAGAATTCTCCCGATGTGGAGGGGTCTTTTTTGCAGTGAGAATCTTGGGTCCATGCAGTCAGTCTTTGACATTTTACAGCGACGGTGGTAGTCACCGGGACTTAAGGGCCTTTCCAGGGTGGAGCCAGAGCAGACTTTCGTCGGTGGACCTTTACATCAATCCCGTCTCCTGGTTCCAAAGAGTGGTAGGGCTGCTAGGGTCTTTGGGTAGCGCTTCTTTACCTGTGAGAAAAGAAACTTAACACATTTCATTAGTGCCTGGCAATGTTTTGCAAATCTCATAGCTGCGTGGGCAAATTCAAGCCCTCCTTTTCCTGGTTGTTAGCCAAGTCTTAACTGTGAGCAGTGTTCTTGAATGGAGTCAGTGTCTTATCTATAGCCTGAGCTTGCTATTTTATTTTATTTTTTTTCAGTTAATTCATTCTGTTCTTTGTCCTTCTTCCCTTCTTGGCTTCTTTTAACCTGCAAAGGAAACTTCCACTTTTTACTTATACACCTTCTTCCCAACAATGAAGACATAAACATTGTCATTATACAGTACATTAGTCTTATTATTTAATATATGCCACACACACCCTTTTGCTAAAATAACCTTATTACAGAGCTTTGGAGCAACAAGCCAGGACAAGCACACCCACTTTGAGGAGTTCACTCAATACAACCTCTAGTCCAATAGCCTTTCACCATCCCCAGCCCTCTGGCTAGAAATCTGAGGTAGCCAAAAAGATCCCATGTACAATATGGGGAGTGGGTTAACTTTTCATGTCTTTGCTTTCAAAGACTGTTGGTATGCAAATTTTAACAACAATTTTTGCAATTAACAGTTTGGCCAATGAAATTTCTTTTCTTTACTTAAGGAAATGCATTAGACTTTAGTATATTACATTCTCCTGATTTATCCAAACACTTTGTATTCCAAGTTGAACAAAACAAATATCTGCATTTTAATTTAATCTTTTTGTTTGATTTTAAACTAGACTATTTTATAAAAATATTAAACACAAAAATTCCGGCCACAAGACAAACACCACAGGACAGAACATAGAACACAAAACATGATTCCTATTGTGCCAGTAAATGCATGGTACGTTGAATGCTGTTCAGCTGGCATCAGTTTTCTCTGATTATCTGAAAGACAAAAAAAAGAGAGGTCTACCCACCCCTTCTGGGCAGACAATCATCGCTTGAAATATACAAATACTCTTGTTGGCTTCAGGCAAAACAGAGGAATTACCCCATAGTTTCTTGTATTTGTTTCATAGGCAGCCCAGGTTTTCAATTACATAACACTGTATACATTCTTCAGCTAATTCAACTAAATTGTTCATAGCCAAACCAAATGATTGCAATCCAATAACTTCTTTTCCTGAATTTATTTACAAACATTTCACAGACACCAAAAACTTTTTTTCTTTAGCATTTTTACAAAGTTCAACTGCTGTTTCGTTCAGCAACTACAGAGTTAACTTCTCACTCTCCCTTAAATCACGTGCTTGTCTCCCAACAGCCACTTTTATCAACTTAAATCACCATTCCAAGTAAGTCCTGGGTATTTGAAATCTCCATGCTTACACTTACTGACTCCTTCCTTCCACTACACCCTTAAAGTTTTCCAACCTGTTTTCCAATCTCTCTGTCTGTTGCCTGCCCGCCTGGGCCCGATCCTGCTTTTCTTGCTGAACCGTCCCTTCCATGGGCACCAACTTGTTCCACTACCAGTTTAGCTAGGAGGGTGGGCTTCTCATCTAGCCCCCACCCCTCCTGGTCTCTTCCCTTAAACATTCTTACTCACAAGACTACCCGAGTCCTCCTTCATGAGGCTTGCCACCTGGACAAAAACACATGGCCCATTGGGCAAAGGCCATTTACTTAACATATAATTTAAAGGACTATTCTTAGAGGGTTTACCCAGAGACTCATTCATCTGTTTGACACTTAAACAGAAAAGAGAATTACACAGAGAGCAGAGGGAATTACAGTCTAAGCCAGACTTTCCCACTTCTATACACTGACCGCTACAGGGGACGGGACAGAAGGATCTCAATTCAACCTCAGAACTTTCTTGCACACATGGCTTCCACTCCGAGGAATTACGAACAAGAGGTTCAGTTCTGCCCACACTCCTAACGCCCAAATGAACAGAGCAGAAAAACAACAGTAACCGGTTAAACAGAACAGAACCAGAACCAGATAGCGTTTTCTTATCCTATTAGGACTCACTTTTACTCATGCAGTTCTCAACATATAACACCAACAGTACCAAGCAAAGCAAACACAAAATAACAAGGGTAAAACAAATAGATGGTGTAAATTCTGCAGGGCTCCCCCCTTCTTAATTGCTCACCAAACTGTGACAAATTTCTGTTACCAATCTATCCCTCGTGTCAGGTGATCAGGCTGACACTACAGGATCGTTGGGGGAAGATAAAGAAAACACACCATATAACTGTATTTTAAAGCTCCATTAATAAAATAATAAAACAACAACGGAGAGTGTTGGGAACGCTCCCTCATCACTCAGGAAAACATTAATGCCCCAAGCCCCTTTCATACCCACACACGTACGTCCAGACTGGCCACTTCTGTGTATAATGTTCAGAGAAGGGGGGAGAGGTGGACTGGAGATTATCCTGTATACAGCTTGTCCAGAATTTCTAACATGCTTCTGCTCTTTGGAGGGCTGTTCTCTTGCACCCTGGAATCTTCTGCAGCATCTCTTTCAGAGATTCCAGTCCAGGTCAGCTGCCTGCGGCTTCTTCAGTGTCACCAAGCCACACCGGCTCCGGGGTCACAAAGGCACACTGTTGGATCTTACTGGACAGTTAAGCTTTGCAAATGTATTCTCAATTCTGTAACTTGTATTTCCTTTGCTTCGCCTCTGTCTATATTTTTTCCTTCACAGCCAGCTGGGGCCGAAAGCAGCCCCTCCCTGCACCAAGCACAGTCCGCGCCGATTCCTGACCCTGAACGCAGAGCAATCCCCCCCTTCCATCCCTGGGCCAAGATGATTTTTAAATTAACCCGTTCCTTTCCTCAATAGACAAATTTGCTCACCCTGTGTCAGGGCTTTTTGGTGATTAAACGCTCCTCTTAGATGTATGATCTTATCTAGATTGAAGTACCTTCTAGTGGGCATTATTTAGATGGATTTTCACGGTGTAAATATTCCAATTCTCTAAATACCTGCAGGTTGTTGAACTATAATGTACGTACATGTAATATGCTGGGGTACCCTTAGGGGGTGAGATGGAATGTTTAGACTGTCCCCCACCCATTTTCCACTTACACAGGGAGGGTGCCCTGTCCGCGCTAGCGGCTCATAAACTAAGGATTTTTCCCTACAGGGTACTCACACAGGAGAGGCTAACGAGGATGGCCATGACCCTCCTACACCTCCCTTCAGCAAAGAGCGTCGGCTAGTCTCTGGGAGACGGCGCCGCTTACTCTGATTGCATCCAGTGAGATGATCAGACTGTCAGTAGCCCACACAGAAAGGAAAGGGGAAGGGAAGATGGGTACACACACTCCTAGACCCAGGCAGCTTCCTCACCGGACGATGCCAGGCCAAGTCAGCCCACCATGGGTTGGACCTCCTAAAGATCCACTAGTTACCAGGCTTGCGTTAGAGTAGTCCTGGTCACGAGCTTTTGCTTCACAGGGTACTCTGGGCGTCTTCCGGTAACAGTCATTCACACTGGCCCCCAGTACCATTCTGCATTTTATCTTGCTTTTTAGCTACAACAGGGAGAGAGTGCACTAGGACATGGGGTCTCCCCTTTCTAAACAGGTCCCTCCTTTGTCCCTGCACTATCCCTAACCTGCTTTTGGATCCCTGCACTCTGCCAGACAGAGGGAAGAACTGGAGCTACAGTGGGGTATTTTTACAAGAGCTCTCCATACAAACAGCTTCAGAAGCTACCCATTTACTGACAAAACAGGAGTAATTGGAGGATCGTGTTATAATTAAGTGATCCTTCCGGTGGCCACCTTTCTGGTCCTCTAGTTGATATTGAGGCCAGTCTACTATACAGAACTTTTTAGTTTGCTTTTAGTTAGTGGATCTGATCCAAGCACTTCCCAATTCGCTAGAATGCATTCTAAGGGTGTACACCGTGCCCTGCCTGTACTCTGTCCCTGCCCCATATCCTAGGGTGACACTGGGCATCCCCAGGTCATAACAGGCAAAAATCCAGACCACTGGACTGTTCCTACCTTATCCAAGGGACCGGTTCCTCACCGTCGCCCTCAACTGCTTCTCCACTACTCGAGCGCGTTGCACCATTGTGCCCTCTGGGGTCAGTCGAACTGCGTCTCCGCCGAGGCCCCCGGTGAAGTCACCGGTGCGCGCTGGGCGTCAATCGTCGCCGCAATCCGTCGACCACCAGAAGGGATCCAGGCAAGGCTAATTTTAGCCTCAATGCCCCACATTGGGCGCCAAGAACTGTTGCCGGCAGATAACTGCCTGAGGCCAAGCAACAGCGGGGGGGTCCGTCGCCTGGTGTGCCGCGCCAATAAACACACCAGGGTGGAGAAGCAAACCAAGTTTATTTGAGATCTTAAAGCGGTGCAGGGAGATTGACTCAGATCAAGCACACCTGAAACAAGCAGTCTGTTCCTTTATATCCATGAGAACTTTTCTCACTGACTAGCAATCCCCCGTTTCCCCTCCCTCCTCCTCCTTCCTCCCCCTGTAGCAATTACGTAAGTGCAGGTGCATTAAGTAATCTTGGCCACAGCAGCTCGTAAGTTTTCCTTCTGCAAGTTATCTTGTCCTTCTGCTAAAGGTGCACAGGCCTCATTATTTCTGCTTTAGACCAGTTAGAACTGTTGCAACTGATAACGGCTGTTACACCTGGCCTTTTAGGTCGATTAAAGTTCAAACATGGAGGGACTCTTGTCTGCTGAGGCCTAAAACCAGGAAGGCTCCATACTCTTGTGGCCTTCCACCCTCCTGAGTTACGTAGGGTTATGCTTAGTGACACCAACAAGAGGTATCCAGTTTTCAACTAATAGTAACTCTTATATACTTCAGACTATTTGAGGATTTTTCTTTTCTGGCTAATTTCTTAGATTTGTTATGTTTGAAGTATACCTGCTTATTTGCTCTTGATACAAAATTTATTCTACCAGAAGACAGAACAACCCTTTTAATGTAGAAATATTTATTTAGATATATGTGCTTTTTTATTATACTCCATTTCAGCTTGTCACTTATTTTCTGACTGCAGTACATTATCTTTGTGTCTCTTTGTTTGTTCTTCCTAGGAGAGAAGGTTGCACATGTATATAGTTTACTGCCAAAACAAACCAAAGTCTGAGCACATTGTCTCAGAATACATTGATACATTTTTTGAGGTAAGTCTCAGAGAGTAACATACATTTTCCGGGTGGAAGTTGGGTTTAATTCCAAATTATGAGAGGAGTTCTTTGTTCTTTAATTTTGTTGCTCTCTAAGAAATAGATTAGCCCCGCCACCACTACCCTCAGAAGGGGGCTGCTGGTATTCAAATTTGAGCTAAATTCATTGATACCAAATGAATGAGCTTCACTCTTGGTAGGTCAAGGCAGGTGTTGTTAATGTATTATACTTATTGTTAAACAGTAATGCAGACAGAGGGATGGATTACAATGTGGATGCAAATGTCAAAATTTGATTTTGCTATACAGTATTTTTGAGACTCATCAGAAATTCAGATACTGTAGACAAAACATGAGGTGTTAGGACAAAACCTTTAGCTTAAGGTTTTCTCTTAAAAGTTTGTCATAGTAGCTTATGTTCAGATCTCCTGCCAGTTCTACAGATCAACCTAGAGGGCCTTATATAAGGCAGAAAATTTGACAGTAAAAAAAATAAGTAAACTAAAAAGCAGATGATATGAATTATAAAGGTAATTTCTGTTCATTTTATAATTGGGGTAAAACCTCCTTGAGACACTGATTCTGTACTCGTGATTCTGACAAAAGCACTGTTGAAGTCTGTGAGCATGTTTTATGAATAAACTAAGAATAAAATCCATTCCACCCTCCAGAATGCAGGAGTATTTGAGCTCTAGCTAGGTAGAATGAGTGGCTGTTGAGAAAGTAAAATCTGCCTTTCACTGCCAGGCTATGGGAGTTGTTTGAGGTTGCTGGTCCCCTTGAGGGCTGCTGGTCCTTTTGAGGGTTGCTGTTCCAGCCAGTGAGTTGGAATAGCAGTTTCAGTAATAGCATAGATATTGATGACACTGGATCTGTGGAGAGGTTATTTTAAAGCCTCATCCCTGGTTTATTCCTTTGTGGCCATCAACACAGGATTATGTGGCCTGGGATAGAAATCCTTTCTGCAGCACATAGGACAGGAGGAGTGGGCAAACTTTTTGGCCTGAGGGCCACATTGGGGAATAGAAATTGTATGATGGGCCATGAATGCTCACAAAATTGAGGCTGGGGTTGCGGGCTCTGGGGATGAGGAATTTGAAGTGTAGGAGTGTGCTCAGGGCTGGGACCAAGGGGTTCAGAGGGCGGGAGGGGGATCAGAGCTAGGGCAGGGGTGCAGGAAGGGGGTGCGGGCTCCAGGGTGGGGCTGGGGATGAGAGGTTTGGTGTTCAGGAGGGTGCTCTGGGCTGAGATCAAGGGATTTGGAGAGCAGGAGGGGGATCAGGGCTGGGGTAGGGGGTTGGAGTATGGGGAGAGGCTCAGGGAGTTCAGGCTCCGAGCAGCGCTTACCTCAATTGGCTCGCAGAAGCAGTGGCATGTCCCTTCTCCAGCTCCTATGGGAGGTATGGGCAGGTGGCTCTGCATGCTGCTCCATCTGCAGGTACCACCCCTGCAGCTCACATCAGAGTGCATAGGAGCCGGAGTGAGGTCATGCCACGGCTTCTGGGAGCCGCGTGATGCATCCTCCAACCCAGCACCCCGGCTAGAACGCCAGAGCAGGGCCAAGCCATGTGGTGCAGCTCGCGGGCTGGCTTAAAGCAGCTTGCAGGCCGGAGTTTGCCCACCTCTGATATAGGAAGTGCAAAGGAACTTGTGTAACTGCTTTGCCAGCAGCTCCTTTCCCACATCGTCACAGCCTCTCTGCCCATAGTATCATTCTCTCTCTCCCCATGAAACCACCTTAAGGTCTCAGTTCTACAAATGCGTGAAGCATGTGAGCATTACCGTTGAATTCATGTGCATAAGCTTTTCCAGGTTTGGATCCAAAGTAAGAACTGAAGAACTGGGCCCCATGGTTATAAGAAAAGCTTTGAAAAGGCAGAATTTGCAATACTTTGGGAATAAAGATGATACAAACAAAACAGGAATGGCTTTTAAGGTTGTCACAAGAAAATGAGAAATTAGAGCATAAATTCAAGATAAGGAGCAAAGAATCCTGTGGCATCTTATAGACTAACAGACGTTTTGGAGCATGAGCTTTTGTGAGTGAATACCCACTTTGTCAGATGCATGTAGTGGAAATTTCCAGAGGCAGGTATATATATGCAAGCATTTGACGAAGTGGGTATTCACTCACGAAAGCTCATGCTCCTAAACGTCTGTTAGTCTATAAGGTGCCACAGGATTCTTTGCTGCTTTTACAGATCCAGACTAACACGGCTACGCCTCTGATACTTGACAAATTCAAGGTGAAATTCATTTCTGCTCTCTGCCTTAGCTCCATGACAGTAAAAGTACTGGTCTATATCCAAGTAAAACCAGTAAAATTTAAAGCTAACGCTCTTCATTTTACAACCTTTAGGACTTGAAGCAGCGCCTGGGCCACAGACTTCAGCTTACAGACTTGCTAATAAAACCAGTGCAGAGAATAATGAAATACCAATTGTTACTTAAGGTGAGGTGATGCTGGGTACCCTTTCAGTGGAACAACCTTTGCTAAAGAAGAACAGAAAAATCTTATTACTGTTGGCTTTGGTTTTTGGGTAGTAGAATTGTAAACGGTAAAGGGGCCTCTTTGTACTTGACATAAGCCAGAATTTTTAATACTGTATTTCAGTTTGTTTCCAGACTTGGGTTCACATAGTTCTCTGAATCACAGTAAGCAGCTTGGACCAAATTCTGATACTGTTTAAACCAGTGTAAATCCACATTAACTCTTCAGTGCAGTGGAAGGACTTAAGATTTGCACCTATGTAACTGAAGGCAAAATGTGTTTGATTTTCTTCTGATTTATAATTCCTTTAGCACCTTTTGTCTGAGTGTTTTGGCAAAATGTATTTTTGACCCTTTCTACCAAAGAGGATTGATGACTCAGTAAATGTTCTTGAATGATCCGAAATCAGGTGTGAAGCTTAGCGCTAAAAACATACCTAATGCATGTCAGAAAGAGGCTTTGAAAAATTAAGTATTTTTTTATTTTCTTAAGAGCATCTTTTGGACCATGTAATTCTCACACAAATAGGAGCCAGTTCGGACTTGAGATAATTTCCCCTTTTCTCTTACAGGATTTCCTCAAATACTCTAAAAAAGCTAACCTTGACACAACAGAACTAGAGGTACTTTTGGCATTTTCTTTATTGACTTACATACTTGTGTTCCACACTTCTTTAACTTTCAGTGCAGTGCTTATGAACATGTCGGGTTATATAAAACTACTGTTCTGTTTCAGCTCTAATTGTCCTGCTGATTAAATACACTGAACTATATTGTAAAGGCCCTGCCATGACACGCACAATCCACCACTGGAGAGTTAAATTTTGATTTTCTCTCCTTGGCTTTAACAGAGAGCTGTAGAGGTCATGTGCATAGTACCGAAACGGTGCAACGACATGATGAATGTTGGCCGCCTGCAAGGATTTGATGTAAGTTGGTTTTATTCCTTAAAATGGTGCATACATTTCTGTTCTCCATATGACACATTTCCAGATGAATTTATATTGTATCTGGGATGGCTTATGCATTTCTTACTATCTGGGACACAAATTTTTGCTCCTACTTATTGGTGTTAATGCAAAATGGGAAAGGAGAATCTTAATGTGAGCCCTGCCCAGAGCAGGCCAGCCTGGTACATCGTTTAACCGACCTTCTCAAAAACATGGCCTGTCTTGTCTCTCGCATTGCTTGACTCCTATATGAGTAAAATTGACTCTCAGGAACTACCAGCTTGGGAAATGTTTTCATTATGACATTCTCATTTTGAAATATCTTCTTGCAAGAAGTCAGTCAATTGCATACAAATGATTTAAAAGGGATTTTGAGCGAGTGAGTGCCTTTCTCTCGTGTATCAATCAGTGAACATACATAAAAACTACTCTGAATACTAAAAACCCTTGTAATGAGGTTTTATTTCTTGGAGAGGTTCAGAAAAGTTAACTAATGAATTGAATGAATTTGTTTCTGCTTCTGTTTTTTAGGGTAAAATTGTAGCCCAGGGTAAGCTCCTGCTGCAGGACACATTCCTGGTCACAGACCAGGACACGGGACTTCTGCCACGCTGCAAAGAAAGGCGGGTCTTCCTGTTTGAGCAGATTGTCATATTCAGTGAGCCGCTAGATAAAAAGAAAGGTTTCTCCATGCCGGGATTCTTGTTTAAAAACAGTATCAAGGTAACTGTTTTCTATGAGCATCGTAGGGTTTGTACAGTGGGGTACCAAGGTAATCATTCTCTGGTAATGACCCATCAACTCATGAACCTATGTCTTTACCAGTAAACCTAGAAGAATGGTAGCATTAAGCTCACTACTTAAAACACATGCAAACAATTCTGTGCTCAGCTGTGACAGCACATAAAAATCTTTCCATGCCGGCTTTCAGACGACTTCTGCCTTAAATACAGTAATATAAATGTACTCATTGATATGTCCTATACTAAGGGGCTGTCTCAACTCTGTGTTCACATCTTATCACAGATAATTGCAATACCTGCCCTTACAGTAACATGTCTATATCTTAAAGCTTGAAGGCAGTAACTTGAAAGTATTATTCCCCAAGAAATCTCAGCCCAAACCAAATGTGAATACTTGTCAACAGTACTGAAATCTTGACTAGAACGTCTGTCAAATCACATGACTCGACTTCCACGGGCTGATTCCCTCAAACATTTTTGCCCTGCCTTTAAGCAGTAGTGTGCTGCACAGTTATGTTGGATATGCCCAGCAGTAATTTGACTGGGGTTTCTGAGCAACAGGGTAAATTGGTATGTGCATGGGTTGATCTGAATGGCTGTACTGCGTTCTGGATGCAAACTATGCTTCGTAGTCCTGCTCTGATTTGGCAGCTTGTACTTGTTTGGAAATAGTTGCTTTCTTATAGTGGAATCTTTACAGACTACAGATTAAAGTACAAAACTACTGTAGTATTTTAAATAAAAGGAAGGAGTGAGCAGAGGACTCCACTAAGGGGAATTTCACTGTGCTACAGTGGAATGGATCACATTTGACTTCTGTCTGACCTTGAGTCATAGGTTCTAAAATGCAAGATGCTATTAGTGACTGGGTGAAATCTTAAGTGATGTGACAAGGATGACAAGTATCCATCCTGAATCCTTAGTTTAATTTAATAATTTATTTTACAGTAATCCTGACTACATTAAATAATCATTATCTTAAATGTTTTGAAGACTTTAGAAGCTCAGAGCTCCTGGCTAGGGCTGTTGGTGGTATCTTTGCAATACAATAGATACAATACATTCTCTTTCATTAAGGTGAGTTGTCTTTGCCTGGAGGAAAACGTGGATGGTGATCCGTGTAAATTTGCACTAACATCAAGAACAGGGGATGTCTTGGAGACCTTTGTTTTGCATTCAGCCAGTCCAGGCGTACGCCAACTGTGGATCCATGAAATCAACCAAATTCTGGAAAACCAGCGTAATTTTTTGAATGGTAAATCGTTTGTATTAATCTTTCTGCCCCAGGCTCTGTACTGGATGCCCCAACTACTTGCTCTCTTTCATATTTCATCTGACCTAGTTTAAGTAATACTCCAAAAGATTTCTTTCTTCTGGGGTGGCAGGCCTTTCAGGTGGGGTTGGGGGGGGCATGCCCATTGTTTTCACTTCCCAACAAATGTTTGAACTTGTGTAGGGGGCTGTAATTGACTATTTCCAAGTTCTTTATAGGAAATAATTAAAAATGACTACATCCCTCTGATTGAGGAAATAATGTATCCACTTTAAACAAATGGGAGTTTTTGGAGAGCTAAACCAAAGTGACAGCCTAACATTACAGTATAAATGTATTTCAGTTGCCTTACTTCATCGGTTTTTCAACAGCATTTAGTACTGTAACATTTAGTGTCACTAGGAGAAAGCTAGGAAAAGCTTGTAATTGCCACAGATCTCAAAAGTGACTGTTCGCTGATCTTCACGTTAATGTTTCTAGCTTTGAATCACTCATTCTTCTTCAGCATAGATTTTTTTTCACTGTGAAAGAACTGGTTTAAAAATCACGTAAGACGACATGTTGGAAACGGGATGTGGTAGTTAGAGCACAGGACTGGGATCTGGGAGTTGTAGCAGGTATTTACAACTAAGCTACTGACTCGTGACCTAGGAGAAATTGCTTAACCTCTGCCGCAGCTTCCCCGTCTATTTTGGGAATATAATCTTACCCACCAACCTGCCTTGCAGGGATGTCATGAAGCATTAATGTCTGTAAAGCATTTTGAGGTCAGTGGGTTAAAGGTGTAGTGTAAGAATAAAGTTTGTTTGTGATCAAACTTTAAGGTTGTATTAAATATATCCAGCTTTAACCTGCCCTCTTCTCGCTCCCTCTGCTCCCTCACCTGTTTTTAAATTGCAGCCTTGACATCACCAATTGAGTATCAGAAGAATCACAGTAGCGGTGGTGGTGGCAGCAGCAACAGCAGCGGCCCCAGCAGCTGTAGCGGAATTACCAGCTCCAGCCGTAGCAGGCCCTCCCGGATCCCCCAGCCTGTCAGACACCATTCCCCAGTCCTGGTCTCCTCTGCAGCCTCCGTCCAAGCAGAGGCAGACAAGATGTCAGGTATGTCCATTCATAATTCCTCCCTGCCACCCCACAGCACATCCCTAGAGACTGGCCTCAGCCAGCCAGCCAGGCACCCTCCCATTGCAGAACCGGATGGTCCTGAGAAAGAAGCTGAGCAGATTCCCAAGATGAAAGTTATTGAGAGCCCCAGGAAGACAGCTGGAAACGTTTCTGGGTCAGCAGACGGAGCCCAGAAAGAATTGCGTGGGAGCTCGGAGGACAATCGCTCAAGGAGCAGCATAGGATCTCTGACGCTGGGGAAGCCAAGGCCAGGAGCCATCTCTCCAATGAACTCTCCTCTCTCAACGACTTTCCCTTCTCCTTTTGGCAAGGAAACCTTTCCACCCAGCAGTCCCCTGCAAAAGGGCTCCTTTTGGAGCTCCATCCCAGCATCCCCTGCCAGCCGCCCTGGCTCCTTCACTTTCCCTGGGGACAATGACTCCCTCCAGCGCCAGGTTCACCGCCACTCTTCACACAGCAAGGACACAGACCGCATGAGCACATGCTCCTCGACCAGCGAGCAGTCAGTTCACTCCACCCAAAGTAATGGGGTAAGAGCGGAGCACCTCTGTCCTGCGAGCTCTTCTAAAACCTTCCCATGCTCCCCTTCTGTGCGTTACCATCACTCTCCATACTAACTTCTGGCTCTCCAGTGCTGCACTGCTCTGAAATAATCAACTGTTCCAATATCTTCTCTACACAAACAAAGAGAATATATATTCTATGTCTGTGTGTGTATGCATGAAACTGACTGGTGATATGTATACAGACACAACACAACTGCTAACAAGTTGCGACTTCCACCTCTGCTGAAAACATAAATCACTAGTCTGATTCCTACTAACTCGCTCTCCTTGCATTTTTGTCTCTAATCCGAAGGCAGATAATTAACATGCTTAATTTGATAACCACATGGCCTCTGTGTGCCACCAACAGCATTTTTTGAATTTCTGGTTGGCCAATTGCCTTGGGGCTTTTGCCCCCCACACACATCCATCCCTTTTTTGGTTTTTCCTATATTGTTTTGACTTTGGTCAGGGATCCACATCATGCTCCCTGGGCTGCCTTATTTTACTCCTTTCAGCCTTAATTGAACTGCAGCATTCTTTTCACTCATCTTTAAATCCCATATCAAGTCAGTGAAGCTTCCAAGTATCAACTGAAAACACACAAGCACACAAACCAAAAAAAACCCTTATCACTGTCAGCCCCCAAAAAGTTAGAAAGTGGAAATATTCACTCCACGCTTTTATTCCCCTATGTAAAAGAAACTGTGTTAGGGCATCTGGAGATTCAACCTTTTAGTCTGCACTTTTTTGTGTGTGGGGAAAAAAGGGTTAACAGAATCCATATTCTCTGCTGATGTCCACCAGGAAACGCAACATAGTGGTCATGGGGCATGTGCAAATTTAATGCACAACAAATGAATGTAACTCACTGTGAATGTGATAGGCATGTCACCATGCCTTTCACCAGCATTTGGGTTTCCCTCACTAAGTGTTGTATTCACAAGTGTTCGTTTTTTCAGTACCTGTCACTGCTCCTACACAATACCAATTGCAAATCACCTAACCAATTGCCAATACTTTTTTAAATGCATGCACTTCTTGGTAGAATTGTTTACCATATAGAACTCTCTTGTGATGTTTTAGTTATTACACTTACCTTTGTAATAGCCTTAGAGGAAAAAAATTGTGCTTTGCATGTATTCTTTTTTATTTGATCTGGTCTCCTTTCTAATTTTCATTTGGTTTGGCTTTGTCTTGCCTTTATCTTTTTCTTTAGTCTAGCAGAATGTTATGTTAATGTGATATCTAGGGTAAATAGATGTCTTTTCAATAAATGAATAGCACGTTAATAAGATTTTTATTTATACTAAAGTGATAAACACCAATTTCTTCTGTCATTCCCATATAAGGTTTTAAATCAATTATTAAAATTCCATTTTTTGAACAGGGACATTCATGCAAACTTGAAAGGGAGGCCATAATTTCTGTGTTTGCTTTCTACAATAGCCAACAGTATCTGAATATGCCTTCTCCCTCACAACTCACCTTCTCTTTTAGCTTGATTATAGAGGTAGGTCTTAATTTTACATGTATAATGTCACTTTTTGTTGTCATACAAGGTGATGTCACATATTTTAACTTAGTGACTTCACTCTGTGATCTACTAATTGGAGAAAATGAGCTGTGAAGGTTTGTCCTTAAATTTGATGTATTCATTTGTGAATGTGTGTTTGTACCTATTTACACACACTCATATAGATGTAGTTAAATTATATGTGTAAAAATATACATACACATGCACTCACGTAGGCATGTGTTTCTGTTTCATAAATGAAAAGGGGGAAACCCTGAAAAACACATGAAATGAACCTTCTAGTCTGGCTTTTGTGAAAGCTATGAGAAACACCTATTCAAAACATAGAAGATTTCTACTTTGTCAAGTATGTGGAAATAATTCTTGATTAAGTTTTTACGGTACACAGTGCTTGGATTATGGGGAGAAAGTAGGGGGGACATGGTACTTTGTAGGTTTTCCCTTCTTGGACTAGATTGCTGTGCAGTTTCCCTGACAGTGCTAGCAGTTTGCGCGTAGTTCTGGTGGGATGATTCACATGTTTGGAACGTTAAAATTAATGGTTATAACATATTTAGGAAGGCGCAAACAGGCAAAAGGAGACTGAGAGTGACACTTTGTCAAAAATGGCGTTACCTGTTTCTGAGTCACTGATAACACAAGAGAAAATGATCTTGAATGCTCATGAAGCAATGTCTTATCAGATAAAGCACAAGATGGGGTATCAGTTGGTGTCTGCTTCAGACCCTCAAACAGGATGGCCGGCTTCTTGCACATCCATTTATAATGGATAGGAAAAAAAGCTGCATGATCATGAGGACTTCAGTTTAAGTGACATATTCTGGAGGTGTCTTGCTGTCAGTATTAAAACATCCCTGGAATTTCTGAATAATATGACAGTCTCCTAACTCAAAAAGTGTTGCATCCAACATGGGGGAATTCTATATTAGACCTCTTCTTGACAAATAAAGAGGAACTGATCACAGAACTAAAAATTAGAGGTAACTTAGATACAAATGATCATGACTTGATCACATTTATAATGTGCAAACAGAATTAAGTCCAGATCACTAATAAATGTGTACTTAATGCTTTAATAGTCCCAGTTTCACAACGCTGAAAACAATTACAAGCCAAATCAGCTGGGAGGCAGAATTTAATCAGAAATATGTGAATGATAATTGGGAATTGTTTAAGAACATGTAACTAGATTCCCATATTGGTTAAAAAGAAAAAAGAAACTATCTGGTGCAGAAGGGGAGTGAAGGCAGCTATAAAAATTTAAAAATAATATATAGCAAATGGAAGAAAGGGGAAGTTGATAGTAATGAATATAAATCAGAAATTAGGAATTACAGAAGATTGCTAAGGGAAGGAAAGGGACACAAGGAGAAATCTATGGCCAGCAGAGTTGAGGATGATAACTAGGTAACCTTGAGTAGTAGTAGAGAGATCATTTTAATTCTGTTCTTTCCACTGGTGCAGCCGCTGCCAGAAAGCAATTCAAGGATGTTGATAAAATGGAAAGAGTTTACAGAAAAGTCACAAGAATTGTTAAAAGGTCAGAAAATATGCTGATAGTGATAGTCTCAAGGGACTCTATTTAGTTTAACAAAGAGAAGGTTTGAGGGGTGACTTGATTACAGTCTGTATGTACCTTCATGGGGAGCCAATATTTGATAATTGTCTCTTCAGTCTAGCAGAGAAAAGTATAATACAGTTCATGACTGGAAGCTGAAGCTAAACAAATTCAGAATGGATTTAAGGCGTACATTTTTAACAATGAGGGAAGCTAACATTTGGAACAATTTACCAGGGTTTTGGTGGATTCTCAGTCATGGACAATTTTTAAATTAACATTGGATGTTTTTCGAAATTATATGCTCTATAGAAATTTCCTAGTATCAGAGGGGTAGCTGTGTTAGTCTGGATCTGTAAAAGCAGCAAAGAATCCTGTGGCACCGTATAGACTAACAGACGTTTTGGAGCATGAGCTTTCGTGGGTGAATACCCACTTCGTTGGATGCATCCGACAAAGTGGGTATTCACCCACGAAAGCTCATGCTCCAAAACGTCTGTTAGTCTATAAGGTGCTACAGGATTCTTTGCTGCTTTTACAGAAATTTCCTAGAAATTATTCTGGGAAAGTTCTCTGGCCTGTGTTCCATGGATGATCATAATGGTCCCTTGTGGCCTTGGAATCTATGAATCTGACCATGTTGGAAATTTATGGATGCTCCCTACTGGGGCTGCATTTGTGCTAATATATTGACTTGCCTGGAAATTAGATGAATCTCCCTGCCTTCATAGATGTGATGGGCACATTCCTAGGCTGGCATAAAAATTTGAAGATGCTCCCTACTGGTATTAAGGAAGCTGCTAGCAGAATTTGTATGTGCTGATGCGCCCTTTCCCTGGCTGGCTGGCTGTGCACACTCCCAGGCCAGGCAGGCAGTTTGCAGATGCTCCCTCCTCAGACGTGCTGTTTACAGGGACCATTGACCCTCCCTAGGGTGAGAGAGTGAACGTGGGTTCTTTTTGTCTTGAGTATTGTTAACTGTCATACAAAGTCGTTAACTGGAATTTAGTTAATTATCTTATTGGGGTATGCAGCCCAGAATAAAATCCTGTTCCCTCACCCAGAGCTGTTTGCACTCTGTCATGATACTGGGAGTGAAATGCAGTACATACTTACTTTAATCACCGGAGCAGTATTACAGGTAATACTAAGATATTTAAGTAGTGTCTAAAGACCCCACTATGCTTGGTACTGTGCCAACACATAATCAGAGAGAGTTCCTACCTCTAATAACTTGAATTCAAAATAGACGAGACACACACAAAAGTGTGAAGAGAAACAGCAGCACTGAAAGATGTGGTGACATGCTCACAGTCGCACAGCTAGTAGATGGAAGAGCCAGGAATAGAACTCCCAGCCCAGTGCACTGTGCGTGGGGCCATGCTGCCTACAATGATAACTCAGAATATACATCAGGAGTAGTTGTGTTGAGTAAGAAGGTGCCATTCGAGCAGGCTTTACTCTTCTGACCATGACGTATTAAACACGGGGCCAAACTATCATTTACACTGGTGTAAATCTGAAGAAACTTAATATTGATGTAACTGAGTAGATTGTGGCCCATTTTCTTTTCATTTTTACTTACAGGTGAAAATGAAATTTCCTTATTTCTGGACATAAACTGCTTATATTGATGATCAGCTAGGAGTGGCTTAATAATGGGGAGACAGTTGAATTCTTGCCCTCTCTACTGACATTGCCAGCACAGGGTGCATTTTCTGTTGGGGACTTTTCACCATCAGCTTAATGTCTTTGGGCTATTGACCAGCCATTGGGTGGTGGTAGTGATAATAGTCATTGACTTAAGATATATTCAGAGCAGCAACACTTAACGCCACATTATTATTCTCTGGAATCATCCAGTCCCCCAGTTTACAGGTTGGTTTACTTTTAACTCCTTTCTAAGGGAACTGGATGGTTCAGGGCCAAGCTGTATGAAGTTGGTTTGTTAGTCTCATGAGAAATTGTATGTTGACTTCCATTAAACTTCAGAAGCAAGCATAAGGTAGTCATGAGGAAATAGCAAATCTGATTTTTCAGGTGGGACCACTGTCAGGACAGGTAACTTTTCTTGGCTGAAAAACTTTGATAGTGTGATTTACATCATCTGAGTTATTGATCAGTCATTATATTTGTTGCCAATGCTTATTAAGGAGAAAGGCAAAAAAAATCAGGTATACCCATACAATATTGAGTCCATGCTTGTAACTACATGTGCTTCTAATGGTTGTACTTACTGATAGAATATGAGAAAAAGTATAGCTATAAATGGGTCAATTAATGCTCTATTTTTCCAGGAAGGGGGGTTGCAAGGAAGAGGGTTTTTAAAAAAAAAACAAAAAAAAAACAAAAAAAAAAACCTAATAAGTAGGTAATTTATCTCATCCTACACATTTAAAAATAAATAATAAAAAACCCATACACACTAAACTATCAGAGGGGTAGCCGTGTTAGTCTGTATCCACACAAACATCGAGGAGTCCAGTGGCACCTTAAAGTCTAACAGATTTATTTGGGCATAAGCTTTCGTGGGTAAAAAACCCACTTCTTCAGATGCCTGGAGTGGATGCATGCATTTGAAGAAGTGGGTTTTTTACCCACAAAAGCATATGCCCAAATAAATCTGTTAGACTTTAAAAACGAAACTGGCAAGCATTAATGTTTTAGAGAAACAATAACAAAAGCCAAATCATTTTGCCCTTTTGTGTCTTATTATATGTAATAGGCAAGATTGAGTTAGTGTCCTAAGATCCAACAAATGAAGCAAGGTGAGAATGATCATCTGCTTCAATGCTAAATTTCCCAGCTTTCATTCGCTTGGGTCCTAGCCTTAATTTTTGGTCACTTACAAATTGTGATTTATAATGCCTCGTAATGGATAATCCCATATACTGTAGTTTGCTTTTGTAGGTAGTAAAAGGGGATGTCATGAAGCTTCAATAAAACTGGGATCCATAGAATAATAAAAGTAACAAATGTGGAGGGGGGACATCTCCACTTCTTCACCAGCTTTCTGTAATGGCAATTGATAGTATATTTTATTTGTGTAAATGACAAAGATACAGTAGACCAGGCATGTGCAAAAAGAAGGATAAGCTCCTTGGACTACACATTGTTTAGTGTCACAGTACAATGTAATTTTAAGTGTCCTCTGTGTGAGCTCTAAACTTGATCCCATTTTTTCCCCTCCCTTCTCTGTCCCTACCCCATTAATACTACAGAGTGAAAGTAGCAGCAGTAGCAATATCTCCACCATGCTGGTGACACACGATTACACGGCAGTGAAGGAGGATGAGATAAATGTCTACCAAGGAGAGGTCGTGCAAATTCTAGCCAGCAACCAACAGAACATGTTTTTGGTGTTCAGAGCCGCCACTGACCAGTGCCCTGCAGCCGAGGGCTGGATTCCCGGCTATGTCTTGGGACATACCAGTGCAGTCATCATTGACAACCACGATGGAACAATCAAGTGAGTGTCTTCAGAAGAGAAGAGGTTTTGCACATGTTTTATGTTACTTGAGCATTTTGTAAAAAGGTTTACAATTAAATCAGGATTTGAGCCTTCTAAACTAAAAGTTTATGTGAACTTCCAGAAGGAAATGGACATCATGTGTGATGAAGTCCTGGAAGATATCTGGTGTGTCTTGGTGTCTGTAAAACTGATTTATAGGTTGGATATTTGCTATGATAGAAATGTTTAAGAAACCAAGCAAGTATTTTCTTTATTACAAATGCTGTTGAGCTTTCCTGAAATGATACCTAATGTTATTGAGAGAAGGCTAATTGTGCACTCAAACTTAACCTTTCCCATAATAAAAGAATCAAGAGAGCTGAAATGGAAATTAAGGCAAACTTTAAATGGAATAATTTATTAAGGATTAGGCATTTCTATTAAGAAGAATAAAAAACTGTATTTATACCAATAAAGATGAGATTATTGGGACTGCTAGTTCTTATGCTTTAAAGGACAAAGGTGGTTGTTAGCATGAAAGTATATTTCTCGCCATACTGTAGTATTGGAAAATTGGATAATTTATGGGGAGTCTGTTTGTATCTGAAACATTTGTCATTGGTCAGTGTTGGAGACATAGGCGCTGAATCCATGGGTGCTCCACCCCTGGAGCACCCACAGGGAAAAAATGGCAGGTGCTGAGCAGCCACCGGCAACCCACCAATAGCTCCCCCAGCACCTCTGGCCCACAAGTGGGCTCCACAAATCAGTGCTTCCCGCCTGCCATGGACAGCTGTTTCATGGTGTTTAGGAGGCTGAGGGGAAGGAGCAAGGACGTGGCGCACTCGAGTGGGGGTGGAGCCAGGGTCAGGTACCCCCCATCACTTTGAAAAGTCGGTGCCTGTGGTTGGAGACAGGACTTATGGGCCATTGCTGTGTTTGACTGACAGTTTCCATGATTTTATGAAAGGCTTAGCTTCATGGGTAAGATTCCATACATTACAATGCTTCTCATTGATCCTTTCATTTTGGCTACAGTTTTAAATGAAAGCAAAATGTTTCTTGTACTTACCCTGCATCCTTTAATTTTGTGCAGAAATACACTGAGATCAAAATTGATACTTTTAGCATGAAAGGGTCACCAGGAAATCTAAGATTTCTTGAAGATATTTTATGAGTTTCCTTTACAGCTCCCATACTCAACAGGACTGGACTCTGCAATCTTTTCTCTTAGATATTTACATACATTAAAATTTTCCAATGCAAGTGAAGTTAAACAGCACAATACCCTGCTGAGGGCTCAAAAGAGTTGAACAAAACGTTAATGTTCTGCCTTCAGGAAGTCAACATCTTGGCACACAGCACTCCGTTTAAGGAAGAAATCTGAGAAAAAAGATAAAGACGGCAAAAGGGAAGGCAAGCTAGAAAATGGTTATCGCAAATCCCGAGAAGGACTTGCCAACAAGGTTTCCGTGAAGGTAAATGCTACAAGGATATGATATTTCAAAAATGATCCTGTGGGGGTAAGTTAAAATAATAGGTCAAATTCGTCTCTTGTGTAACAGCGTTGGTCTGAGTGGTATTAGACCAAGGAGGAATTTGGCTCAGGTATGTGTGGTTCTTGATGTTGTTTCTCCAAATTCAGAGCATGTAGAAGTGATCCTCCAGTTTGAGGCTGTGATGCCGTTCCAAAGTGAATATGGGGAGATTGGTATGGGGGCCAGAACACTGAGTTGCAGCTGCTTCTGTGCTTTTGTGGGTCTGACTAAAACCCATTGCCATGCTAAATGGTTTTCATTTTAGACCATTGGAAATAATATTGGTTTTAAGAATGTTACTTGAAAGAAACAATTAATTCACTTTCTCTTGTTTTCAGCTTCTCAACCCCAACTATATTTATGACGGTAAGTTGTTCTAATAATTAAAAGCCATAGTAACTGTATTTTGAGGAAAACGTATTTTGCATTGTATCTGCTGATGGGAATTTTGAGTGTAGGAGAAACCACTCCTCATTGCTTCATCACCAAAAATAGTCACTTGCTTGATGTGACACATGTCAGGAATTGACTGTGTTGTATCTTAAAAGCTTGAAGGTTTTTTGGAGAAGGGAGGCAGTCCATGAAGTATGTGCTGTGGTATTATCTTGGAACTTTGAGCATATATCTACAATTAAATAATAACAAATACATATTTTACTGTATAACATACCTTTAAGAAATGGGCAAAGATGCCACTGCTAACAGATTCCCACTCTCTCATTTCCTCTCCCTACTATGACTTATGCCTGAAAAAAGAGATGGGTCTTGTATTTAACACAGAAGGCCAGTAAAATTCTGGCTGTTGGACATGGGGGGAAAACAAGATCTAGAATTGAGAACCTTCCCCCAAGAATGCCATGCATCCATTCCCTCACTGTCAAATCTAGGGAATGTTAACAAGAGCTCTTCAAATGCAAGGGCTGATCTGACCTACGAGTAAACAGAAAACCTATGTGTTTGCTGAACTTTGCTAACATCCACATGTTGGATTGAGTAGAGCATTCTGCACCAGCTCTGGCTTCTGAGTGATCTTCAAATATAAACACCATCCAATAATCCAATTGTGAGGTGATGAATACATGAATTACTCTGGCAAGGCCCAGATCTTGAAGAGAACATAATTACGTAGGTACCTTAGGTTTCTTCTTCGAGGAGTGTCCCTGTGGGTGCTCTACTTTAGGTGTCTTGGTGCCCTGCATTTCTAGTCTGAGACTTGTGGTAGCAGTGCCCCAGTTGGCCGCGCATGTGTGACAGTCATCTTGCACCATTCCGAACAGCTACCCCATGCGCGCAGCCAGCCACCACCCAGTTCCTTCTCTACTGCCCTTGGTTTTGGTTGGAATGACAGCAGCGCCCTTATCTGCTCTCATGTTCCTTTAATCTCTGCTCTTTTATCAGTTAATTTTCCTCATTGTTTATCTCTCCATTCATTTTTCTTTTATTTTTCACATTTAATTTAAAAAAAAAAACACTTTCCCATTTTTCTCCCCACCTCTGGCGGGCAGCCACCGCAGAGGCATTAGACTGGGACTATTCCCATTCTTCATTCAGCTAGCCTCTCAGACATGCCTGGCTCTCCAGGTTTCAAGCGCTGTCTGACCTCCAGACTCTCAATACCAGTGACAGGTGGCCACTCGCAGTGTATTCATTGCCTGGGGGAGACACACATTACCCAAAAGTGTCCTCACAGTGTGGACAAGAAAGGCTAGGGACCTCCAATTAAAACTTTTAATGAGGAAGAGATCCCTCCGACCCTTAGTCCAGGACACCACCTCGCCAGGCCTCACCTGTGGCTGCCTGAGATATGGGGTCCTTTTCAAAAATGGCTGCTAAGGACCCTGGTCCTACCAAATCCACAAAAAAGTGGTCTCACTCCTCGCCATGCAAAAAGTGGTCTCACTCCTTCACCTCCAAAAAAGCAATCCCCGACTGCAAAAACTGCCCTGGCATCAACAGCACCCAGAGCGCCGGACCGCAAGGCACCAGGACCGTCCGGTACCGAGACATCCGAGGAGCAAAAGTCCCTGTGTGGTTTCGCTTTCATAGCGGCAAAACTGAGCCTCATAGCTCGGCACTAAGGAAACAGAAACCTCAGACACAGCATAGCGCTGTGGCTCCTGCCTCACCAATACAGTATGCAAGTCTACGGCACCGACAATGCTCCCTCTGGTTCCCAGCCTGAGCTTGTCTGCTGTGCCGGCACTGAGTCTCCCAGTACTGCAACAGTCTGTCAGCCATGCAGACCTCTTCATTGCTTCCACTCGCTCTTTGGCACCAATGGCACCCCGGCCAGCGTCAGGGCCAAGCTTTATCACTACACTTGATAGCTCAGCCCCTCCTCTCTCCGCTGATGAAGAGGAGGAAGTGGAGACAGGAGTGGGCACACCTCACCACCCTTCTCCTAAACTTGGACCCACTCGGCCACAGGGCGTGGGTTGGCAACCCCCACAATGGGTGTCCCCACCCATGGCCTTCCCACCGCAGTGGGCGTACTGGGACCCCTGGGCATTATACAGAGCCCAGAACCCCCAGTCATCCAATCCATCCAGGACACAGCGATCACCTCCATCTGCTCCAGCTTCCCCAAAACTGCTGGAAGAGGAAGCTGAAGAATCTGTGGACAGGCCGGAGGGTGACACTCTCCCACATCCCTGCTTCGTCTCCGGGCGAAACGATAATGTGCCTTCCCGCACCCCCCACCCTACATTGAGAAATGACTTCAATCCTTTCAGTATTTATTAAAAGAGTAGTTGATTCACTAGACATCTCATTGGCTGAAAAAACAGCAAAGAATCCTGTGGCACCTTATAGACTAACAGAGGTTTTGGAGCATGAGCGTTCATGGGTGAATACCCACTTCGTCAGATGCATGTAGTGGAAATTTCCAGGGGCAGGTGTGTGTGTATATATATATATATATGCAAGCAAGCTAGAGATAACGAGGTTAGTTCAGTCAGGGAGCATGGGGCCCTGTTCTAGCATTTGAGGTGTGAAAACCAAGGGAGGAGAAACTGGTTTTGTAGTTGGCAAGCCATTCACAGTCTTTGTTTAATCCTGAGCTGATGGTGTCAAATTTGCAGATGAACTGTAGCTCAGCAGTTTCTCTCTGAAGTCTGGTCCTGAAGTTTATTTGCTGCAGGATGGCCACCTTAAGATCTGCTATAGTGTGGCCAGGGAGGTTGAAGTGTTCTCCTACAGGTTTTTGTATATTGCATAGCGATCAGTAGGTTTTTGGTATAGGATGGTGTTAATGTGACCATCACTTATTTGCACCGTGGTGTCTAGGAAGTGGATCTCCCGACCAGGGTTATTCTATCTACTACCCAAGATCCACAAACTTGGAAATCCTAGACGCTCCATCATCTCGGGCATTGGCACTCTCACTGAAGGACTGTCTGGATATGTGGACTCTCTACTCAGACCCTATGCCACCAGCACTCCCAGCTATCTCCATGACACCACTGATTTCCTGAGGAAACTACAATGCATCGGTGACCTTCCAGAAAACCCATCCTAGCCACCATGGATATAGAGGCTCTCTACACAAACATCCCACACACAGATGGAATACAAGCTGTCAGGAACAGTATCCCTGGTGATGCCACAGCACAACTGGCTGCTGAGCTTTGTGCCTTTATCCTCACAGACAACTATTTCAAATTTGATGACAATACATATCTCCAGATCAGTGACACCGCTATGGGCACCCGCATGGTCCCACAATATGCCAATATTTTTATGGCCAACCTGGAACAACGCTTCCTCAGCTCTCGTCCACTCACCCCCCTTCTCTACCTACGCTACATTGATGACATGTTCATCATCTGGACCCATGGGCAGGAGACTCTGGAAAAATTCCACCACAATTTCAACAGCTTCCACCCCACCATCAACCTCAGCCTGGACCAACCTACACTGGAGGTCCACTTACTAGATACCACGGTGCAAGTAAGTGATGGTCACATTAACACCACCCTATACCGAAAACCTACCGACCGCTATGCCTACCTTCATGCCTCCAGCTTCCATCCCGGGCACATCACACGATCCATAGTCTACAGCCAAGCACTGAGGTACAACCGCATCTGCTCTAACCCCTCAGACAGAGACCAACACCTACAAAATCTCCACCAAGCATTCTCAAAACTACAATACCCGCACGAGGAAATAAGGAAACAGATCAACAGAGCCAGACGTGTACCCAGAAGCCTCCTACTGCAAGACAAACCCAAGAAAGAAACCAACAGGACTCCACTGGCCATCACATACAGTCCCCAGCTAAAACTTCTCCAACGCATCATCAGGGATCTACAACCCATCCTGGACAATGATCCCACACTTTCACAGGCCTTGGGTGACAGGCCAGTCCTCGCCCACAGACAACCTGCCAACCTGAAACATATTCTCACCAGTAACTGCACACCGCACCATAGTAACTCTAGCTCAGGAACCAATCCATGCAGCAAACCTGGATGCCAACTCTGCCCACATAGCTACACCAGCGACACCATCACAGGACCTAACCAGATCAGCCACACCATCACCGGTTCATTCAGCTGCACATCCACCAATGTAATATACGCCATCATATGCCAGCAATGCCCCTCCGCTATGTACATCAGCCAAACTGGACAGTCTCTACGGAAAAGGATAAATGACACAAATCAGATATCAGGAATGGCAATATACAAAAACCTGTAGGAGAACACTTCAACCTCCCTGGCCACACTATAGCAGATCTTAAGGTGGCCATCCTGCAGCAAATAAACTTCAGGACCAGACTTCAGAGAGAAACTGCTGAGCTACAGTTCATCTACAAATTTGACACCATCAGCTCAGGATTAAACAAAGACTGTGAATGGCTTGCCAACTACAAAACTAGTTTCTCCTCCCTTGGTTTTCACACCTCAAATGCTAGAACAGGGCCTCATCCTCCCTGATTGAACTAACCTCGTTATCTCTAGCTTGCTTGCATATATATACCTGCCCCTGGAAATTTCCACTACATGCATCTGACAAAGTGGGTATTAACCCACGAAAGCTCATGCTCCAAAACGTCTGTTAGTCTATAAGGTGCCACAGGATTCTTTGCTGCTTTTACAGATCCAGACTAACATGGCTACCCCTCTGATACTCATTGGCTGAGTTACCAGAGACTCAACATAAGCTGACAGATACATTACAAGCTTCTCCATCAGCCAAGATAGCACTACCTATTTATGCTGCCATCATGGCCCCAGCAAAAACCATATGGCAGACTCCAGCCACGGAACCACCTTCTTGTAAGTGATCTGACAAGAAGTACTATGTGCCTGCTAAAGGAGCTGAGTTTTTGTTTACCAACCCTACTGCAAACTCATTGGTGATGGAAGCAGTTAATCAAAGGGGGAAGCAACATCAAACCAAAACCACCCCCTGTAATAAAGATTGGAAACCCCTAGCCTTCTTAAATGGGAAAGCCTATTCATCAGCAACCCTCCAGTTTCACATAGCAAACTATTCTGTGTTACTGGCCAAGTAGACGCACATTTTTTTCTCAGATGTCATCTTTTATTGGCCACATCCTAGCTAACGAAAAAGAACAATATAAAGCTGATATAGCAGAAGGTTTCCTCATCGCCAAAACTGCCCTTCAAGCTTCTCTAGATTCTGCTGACACGGCACCTCACTCCATTGCCATCCATTGTCATGCGGAGGGCTTCATGAGTCCATCTCTCCAGCTTCCCCAGGGAAGTTCAAGTGATAGTAGAGAACTTATCTTTTGAGGGGCAAAACTTGTTTGCAGAGAGCACAAATGTCTCCTTGCACACCTTGAAGGACTCACATGTGACACGAAAGACACTTTTGGAATCTGTATCCCTGCGAACAAGAAGGAAACAGGGCAGATTCTACAATCAATGATTCCATCCTGCCCCATACACTCAGCCTCAATGACTTTATGATCAATGCCACAAGCAGTGCCAGACAAGACTCCGTCAGACGCAGGAGCAGTCGTCTACGTCTCAGCCATCCACTTCTGGGCAACATTTTGAAGTGTTGGTCAAGGACACGAGAGCCCCACATTCTCCACTTCCAGAGTCACCTCTAATTTCCAGCCCATTTGAGGACCACCTTACAACCTTTTACCCAGTCCGGAGAACCATCACCACAGACAAGTGTGTTCTGGAAATTACACAGAAGAGCTATTCCATCCCTTTTCTTTCCATTCCATCTACCCACCCTCCTTCCCCGTCCCTCTTCAGGGACCCATTTCATGAGTACCTGTTACAGCAAGAAATACATCATCTCCTCCAGTTAGGTGCTGTGGAACCAGTACCAGTTCAGCACAGGGGTTGAGGGTTCTGTTCTCATTACTTTCTCACTCCGAAGAAGACAGGTGGAAACATTCTGGACTTAGGCAAACTGAACAAGTTCTTGAGAACACAGCACTTCAAGATGGTAACCCTAGCAACAATAATTCTGGCATTGGAGAGAGAGGAAATTGGCTCTCGGCTCTCAACCTGCAGGATGTTTACTTTCACGTCACTATCCACCTGGCGCACCGGAGATTCCTACGATTCACCTTGGGCAACCTACACTACCAATACAAGGGTACTTCCCTTCAGCCTCTCTACGACTCCCAGAGTTTTTTCCAAAGTACTGGCTATTGCAGCAGCACATCTTCTCAAGCAGGGTGTGACGATATTCCCTGTCTAGACAACTGCCGTCTAAAAGCCCTGACAAACGACAAGACAGTTCATACCACTCACACCACTCTAATCATATTTACAAACCAACCTACAGAAATCCACCCTGACCCCAACCCAACAACTGGACTTTATTGGGGCACACCTCAGCTATGTCATGGCATCAGCACGGCTACTGCAACAACAGTTTCTTGCTTTAACAAACCTAATCACAATAGTAAGACACAGCCCACAAATGTCCACCAGAACGTGCCTACAACTTCTTGGACACATGTTGGCTACCACGTTTGTCGTGAAACATGCCAGGCTACATATGAGAGGTCTACAAACCTGGCTACGCACTGTGTACATTCCTCACAGACACTTGATCAACAGACAGCTTATAGAGCCCAGCAGAGTGAAAGACTCGCGCACATGGTGGACAAAACAAACAAATGTCTGCTCAGGCCCTCCCTGCCAAAGGGAAACCCCATCAGTCACTATCACCACAGATGCCTCTCTGGTAGGATGGGGGGCACACTTAGCTGAGAACACCATCCAGGGCCGAAGGTCCCTAGAGGAGTCAAATCTCCACATAAATCTACTGGAGCTCCAAGCAGTTCCAAACACCTGCCATCACTTTCTCCCCTTGATCCGCAACAAAACTGTCCAGATTCTCTCAGACAGTTTGGCGACTGTTTTATATAACTCGCCAAGGAGGGGCCTGATCTTATCTGCTCTACACAGAAGCAGTCGGCCTCTGGCAATGGTGCATCTCCAACAATATACACATCACGGCATCCTACCTACCTGGAAACCAGAATGCCACAGCAGATGATCTCAGCAGGAACTTCTCACAAGCGCATGAGTGGGAACTAGACCCACAAATTATATTCCGACAATGAAGATGCCCCTTAATAGACCTTTTCGCCGTGACCCACAATGCCAAATTCCCACAATACTGTCCCCAAGCGGGACTGGGATACAACTCTCTCGGAGATGCCTTCCTCATCAGATGGGAGGCCCCACTTCTGTACGCCTTCCCCCTGACACCCCTGTTGAGTTGTGTCCTTCACAAGATCAGACAAGACAAATCCAGAGTCATCTTGATTGCACCAACATGGCCCAGACAAACATGGTTCCCATACCTGACCCCAGTAGTGTCAGATCATGAACTCTTCCCCTCCTGCCTCACCTACTGACACAGGATACAGGACACCTCCGTCACCCCAACATTCCAGCACTTCATCTCAAGGCATGGCTAATCCAGGGATGACAGAACTCAAAATGTGCTGTTCCAAGGAGGTCCAAGACATTCTATTTAACAGCTGACATCTCTCCACATGAAAAACATACACACCCAAGTGGAGAAGATTCTCTATCTGGTGCCAAGACAAGCAAATCATTCCACAATTGGCCCTGTTACCCACTGTCCTTGATTACATATTCACATTCAAAAACTCTGGCCTCTTGACTAGCTCACTCAGAGTGCATTTATCAGCCATCACCAGCTTTCATGACGAGGTGGACGGACTCACGGTCTTCACCCATCCACTGACTAAGCACTTTCTCAAGGTTATAGAGAACACTTACCCCACATTAACAGACCCGACTCCTATGTGGGACCTCAGCCTTGTTCTCCATGCCCTCATGGGAAAATCCTTTGAACCGCTAGCGACCTGCTCATTCCTACACTTATCCATGAAGGTCGCCTTTCTAGTAGCTATCACATCAGCACGAAGGGTGGGAGAGTTGGGTGCCCTAATGGCTCACGTACCTTATACCACATTCCTCAAGGACAGTCATCCTACTCCCACACCCTAAATTCATACCCAAGGTTGCCTCCTTCTTCCATCTCAATGAACCGATTTACTTACCTGTATTCTTTCCCAAGCCACATGCTGAAAACAGGGAGGCATCCCTTCACATGCTAAATATCCGCAGAGAAGTGGCGTTCCATGTAGAGAGAACAAAAACATTCAGAAAATCATCCAGGCTATTCATATCCACAACAGAATGATCAAGAGGCCAAACCATTACCAAACAGAGACTTTCTAAATAGATATCTAATTATATCAAAGCTATGGTGCCAAAATTACAATCTGCAAGCTCCTTCTGGACTTCGCACACACTCCACTAGAGCTATATTCACATCCATAGCCATTCTCAAACATGTATCTATCACTGATATTTGTAAAGCAGCTACCTAGGCATCGCACTATACTTCCACCAAACACTATGCCCTGGAACAGCAGTTAGCTGCAGACACTCACCTCAGTCTCTCGGTGCTCTCCACCATACATACATCAACTCCAAAGCCCCTCCTCTCCACCAAGGGGCACTGCACTTCAGTCACCTAAAGTGGAGACCCACAGGGACACTCCTCGAAGAAGAGAAAGTTACTCACCTTGTGTAGTAACTGAGGTTCTTCGAGATGGTTTTCCCTGCTTCAGAGTTGCGGCTTGATCCTCTGGAGTAGAGAAGGAACTGAGCGGCAATTGGCTGCATTCATGGGGTAGCCACTCAGAGCGGCGCAAGCTGGCTGCCGCGCATGCAGGACCAACTGGGGCACCACTTCCACAAGTCTCCAACTAGAAGTGCAGGGCACCAAAGCACCTAAAGTAAAGCACCCACAGGGACAACCATCTCAAAGAACCTCAGTCACTGCACAAGGTGAGTAACCTCATCCCTTGGGGTTACTCAGGCTCATCTTGACATTGTATTGGACTTGGTCTCAGATAAATAGAGTTACACATGCTAACACATCTTTAAAAAAAAACAAAAAAAAAACCAAAACCTCAGCACATCCATTTAGATCACTCACGATAGCATTTACTCAGGAAACTCACCTCAGATAGTGTTTAGTTTTCAGTTAGATCTTTGTGTGTAGCATCAGGCATAAGAAGGGCAAAACGTTTTGCCCAAGTTCATGCAGAGAATGAGTGACAAGGATTAGAACTCTGCGGAGTCCCAGTTGCTTGGTCTAACCACTTGACACTATAGGCTTCAATTGGACATGTGGAATAAGTATTTCAAGGAGAAAGGGAAGGCCCCAAACTTGTAAATACAGGGCTTTATCTTGGAATGATGGGAGGGCAAGATGAAAGGGGGGTAACTTCAGTCCACTTATTGTAATTTCTCTTCCTTTTCCAGTTCCCCCAGAGTTTATAATACCATTGAGTGAGGTCACATGTGAGACAGGAGAGACCATCGTTTTTAGGTGTAAAGTCTGTGGTCGCCCGAAAGCTTCAGTAACTTGGAAGGGTCCTGATCATAACACCCTAAGCAATGACAGTCACTACAGCATTTTGTACAGGTACAGCAGTGTGTTCGCGTGTTTCAGCATTCTGAAGGAGAGAGTTCTCTGGAGAGCAGAATGACTTGTTTTCTTTGCAGTGTGGAGCATTGTCTTCAGTCCCATTTCACTTTTTCCATTCCCTCCCCCAACCCCAAATAAATAAAAATGGAGTGCAAATTCCTGTGTGTGCTTCGACTGCACATAATAAGCTTTAGCTGCCAATCCTCCAGTTTGCTAATAATACAGAAATCATACAGTGTTGGGTGTGGATGAGTGTGTGTTTGTTTGGCATTAGAGGTACCTTCACACATCTTGAAAATATTAGGAATTAACCATAGTCTCAGCAAGCAGCATTAATGCAGGATTGGCTCTGGAGGAGGGACTGCAGGGAATTGTAATGGATGGTAGCTGACCTAAAGGTTTTATGATGAAATATTTCATGTCTTTGTGAAATTGCAGAGGAGTCACTGCTGGAGGGGCTCTGGCTCTTTTATCTAAGCCAGAGGTCCCCAAATTGGGGCATGCCTCCCTAGGGGGGTGTGAAGGAATGTTTGGGAGGGCACAGCTGGGGCCCGGGCCAGCCTGCACAGGGGTGAGGGAGGGAGTGCCACCTATCTCCACACCTGACTTGTCCCTGGTTTCAGGCCTCACGCCTAGACCCCAGCCCTGGTGCCCTGGCTGCTGGCCTCACACCCAGGGCCCCAGCCAATGCTCTGCTCTCAGCCCCTCCCCCAGCTGTGGCCCCAGCCACTGGTCTCTTTACCCCGTCCATGTATCTTCCCCTTTCTCCCCCAGTGCTCCCCCATCCTGGCCCGGGAGGGGGTGTGCAAGGTAAAAAGTTTGGGGACTACTGATCTAAGCGTTGTTGATTTCAAAACAAGGGGTGAAAGTTTAAGGGATACCAATGTCAAATGTAGCCAATTTTGAAAAAATCAATTAAAAGAAGTTTTAGATGCTGCAGCTGCTTAACTCTTCCTGGCAATTGTTGTGGCTCCATCACACTTTCCTTAATGGTTGGTTGATTGTTTTCTTCTCCCTTGCTGCTGTTAGAGACCCACACCAACTGGGAGAACTGGCTAGCTGGTTACGCACAGAGTGCTGTCAAATGTACAATGTAAAAATCCTGAACAAATAGGGAGGAAATAATACTAAGGTGTTCATTGAATAAACTTTCAGTTATTGGAAACTTTAGTGGTACTTTCAATAATAGCAAGTAAAAAATTTGAATGCAGAAGTGAGGTTTTCTGCTAGTTAGATGTTTGTCCTTTCCACCAAACACAATCTCTGCTCCAGAGAGGCATAAAGCTGGAATGGAAGGGGTTTTGCAGGGCTGAGGTTCATTGGCAGACCTGAATGAGAAGCTGATACAGTGCTGACACCTGACTGAAGCCATAGTTATTAGAACTCTATTTCATAGTCACTAAATTCACTTATTTTTGGTGACCTTTTTTTTAAAAAAAATACTTGGGTGGTGATTGAATGAACTGAGAGTAAGACTAATTAAATGTTCCTAGTCCTTTTAAAAAAAAATAAAATCCAGGGTTTTTCTGACACTAGATGGTCAAGCAAATGTTGTGGCAGAAAGTTTCATTATGTTTTAAGCAATTGGATGACATGTAGATTTGTCTCGTGGCCAGCCTGGTGATAGTATGACAGCACAGTACTCCCGAGTGTGTGTACTGATCTCTCCACCAGGGCAGGGCAGTATTATATGGTTTCCATAGGGGACTCCCTGACACAAAAGTTGCTACAAAATGGAGACTTCAGGCAGGAGAAAAGGGAAATTCTTGATCTTCAGGCACCAGAGAGCTTGCGAATGGGAGACCAGTCGGCAGATGAAGATTTTGACTCTAATGTGAATCTGCAAGATGTCATTCTGAAATGCTCAGAGCTAGGATGTACCATTATTTAGTGAAGTTGGTGTGTGTGTATGTGTGTGTACTGTAAGAGTGCTGAATTTGAATGTAAGATGCGTTGAGAGACGGCTATTTCTATATAGGACATAGAACTCCCTGGTTGATTCTAATGTGTTTTGCAGTGATTTAGGAGAGGCATCCTTGAAAATCATTGGTGTGACCGCAGACGACGATGGTATCTATACATGTATAGCTGCAAACGATATGGGTTCGGTTTCATCTTCAGCCAGTCTTCGAGTTTTAGGTGGGTTTATCTCATAGCCTCTTTTCATCTAATAACATTACCAGCAATCTTGGGTTTCATAGGATGGGTATCCATTATCCACAGTATGTAGAAAACCATGGCCTCTGAGTTCGTGAAATTTAGAAGTGATTTATGTCAATCCTGTTCACGGGACATGTGCCATTATGTGTGAAAGAAAGCATAGAATCGAATGAAGTAAAAATCGTAAATGAATCGAACTGTACCATAGCAAATCTATGGATAGAAATTCCATGCTCTAATAATAAGAATATAGTGGTAGGGATATATTACCGACCACTTGACCAGGATGGTGATAGTGACTGTGAAATGCTCAGGGAGATTAGAGAGACTATTGAAATAAAAAACTCAATAATAATAATAATAATAATAATGGAGGATTTCAGTTATCTCCATATTGACTGGGTACATGTTACTTCAGGACGGGATGCAGAGATAAAATTTCTTGACACCTTAAATGGCTGCTTCTTGGAGCAGCTGGTCCTGGAACCCACAAGAGGAGAGGCAATTCTTGATCTAGTCCTGAGTGGAGCACAGGATCTGGTCCAAGAGGTGAATACCGCTTGGTAATAGTGACCATAATATAATTAAATTTAATATCCCTGTGGCAGGAAAAACACCACAGCAGCCCAACGCTGTAGCATTTAATTTCAGAAAGGGGAACTACACAAAACTGAGGTACACTGCCAAAAGTAAAATCTCTGCAAGCTGCATGGAAACATTTTAAAGACACCATAATAGAGGCTCAATTTAAATGTATACCCCAAGTTAAAAAACATAGAGAACCAAAAAAGAGCCACTGTGGCTAAACAACAAAGCAAAAGAAGCAGAGAGAGGCAAAAAGGCACCCTTTAAAAAGTGGAAGTTAAATCCTAGTGAGGAAAATAGAAAGGAGCATAAACACTGGCAAATGAAGTGTAAAAATACAATTAGGAAGACCAAAAAAGAATTTGAGAAACAGTTAGCCAAAGACTCAAAAAGTAATAGCAGATATTTTTTTTAAGTACATCAGAAGCGGGAAGCCTGGTAAACAACCAGTGGGGCCACTGGAAAACCAAGGTGCTAAAGGAGCATTCAAGGATGATAACGCCATAGCGGAGAAACTAAATGAATTCTTTGCACCAGTCTTAACGGCTGAGGATGTGAGGGAGATTCCCAAACCTGAGCCATTCTTTTTAAGTGACAGATCTGAGGAACTGTCACAGATTGAGGTATCATCAGAGGAGGTTTTGGAACAAATTGATAAATTAAACAGCAATAAGTCACCAGGACCAGATGGTATTCACGCAAGAGTTCTGAAGGAACTCAAATGTGAAATTGAAGAACTTCTAACTGTAGTCTGTAATCTATCATTTAAATCAGCTTCTGTACCAGATGACTCGAGGATAGCTAATGTGATGCCAATTTTTAAAAAGGGCTCCAGAGGTGATCCCGGCAATTACAGGCCTGTAAGCCTGACTTCAGTACCGGGCAAACTGGTTGAAACTATAATAAAGAATAATATTGTCAGACATATAGATGAACATAATTTGTTGAGGAAGAGTCAACATGGCTTTAGTAAAGGGAAATCATGTCTCACCAATCTACTAGAATTCTTTGAGGGGGTCAACAAGCATGTGGATCAAGGAGATCCAGTGGATATAGTGTACTTAGATTTTCAGAAAGCCTTTGACAAGGTCCCTCACCAACAGTTCTTACGCAAAGTAAGCTGCCACGGGATAAGAGGGAAGGTTCTCTCATGGATTGGTAACTGGTTAAAAGATAGGAAACAAAGGGTAGGTATAAATGGTCAGTTTTCAGAATAGAGAGAGGTAAGTAGTGGTGTCTCCCAGGGGTCTGTTCTGGGACCAGTCCTATTCAACATATTCATAAATGATCTGGAAAAAGGGGTAAACAGTGAGGTGGCAACATTTGCAGATGATACAAAATTACTAAAGATAGTTAAGACCCAGGCAGACTGCGAAGAGCTACAAAAGGATCTCTCAAAACTGGGTGACTGAGCAACAAAATGGCAGACGAAATATAATGTTGATAAATGCAAAGTAATGCACATTGGAAAGCAAAATCCCAACTATACATATAAAATGATGGGGTCTAAATTAGCTGCTACCACTCAAGAAAGAGATTGTGGGGTCATTGTGGATATTTCTCTGAAAACATCCTGTCAATGTGCAGTGGCAGTCAAAAAAGTGAACAGAATGCTGGGAATCATTAAGAAAGGGATAGATAATAGGACAGAAAATATCATGTTGCCTCTTTATAAGTCCATGGTACATCCACATCTTGAATACTGTGTGCAGATGTGGTTGCCCCATCTCAAAAAGAAGATACATTGGAATTGGAAAAGGTTCAGAGAGGGGCAACAGAAATGATTAGGGGTATGGAACAGCTTCCATATGAGGAGAGAGTAATAAGACTGGGACTTTTCAGCTTGGAAAAGAGAGATAAGGGGAGATATGATTTGAGGTCTATAAAATCATGACTGGTGTAGAGAAAGTAGATAAGGAAGTGTTGTTTCTCATAACAAAAGAACTAGGGGTCACCAAATGAAATGAATAGACGGCATGTTTAAAACAAAGAAGTATTTCTTCACACAACGCACAGTCAACCTGCGGAACTCCTTGCCAGAGGATGTTGTGAAGGCCAGGACCATAACAGGATTAAGAAAAAATAGATACATTCATGGAGGATAGGTCCATCAATGGCTGTTAGCCAGGATGGGCAGGGATGGTGTCCCTAGCTTCTGTTTGCCAGAAGCTGGGAATGGGCGACAGGGAATGGATCACTTGATGATTACCTGTTCTGTTCATTCCCTCAGGGGCACCTGGCACTGGCCACTGTCAGAAGACAGGATATTGGGCTAAATGGACCTTTGGTCTGACCCAGTAGGGTCATTTTTATATTCCTTTGCCAGTAGCCTCAGCAAGGCTGGACAGATGTCAGAAGTGAACTAGTTTGGGGCACCCACATTTAGTAATCCTGTGTGGGAAGAGTTCAGTTTACTCATTACTTGGGTGGCTCCCAGCTTGGCCCAGTGAGTCAGGAATCTTGTAGTGATTTTCTTGTCACAGTGGCTACCAATAGCAGCTGAGATCTGTATTGAAATCACATTTTTTAAGTCTGTATTCTTAATGCTGTTTTGGGGGAAAAAATGTCATCTCAGAATTTCTCAAACCCACAAGAGATCAAACACTAGTGACATGTCCCCTTCGAACTCTTTTTCAAAGCTCTTTCACTCTAAACAAGGAAGTCCAAATGCTTAGTGGCACATATTTCTTCATCTCCCTGTTTCTCAGATCCAAAACGCACACAATCCTCCTACTGGGCCCGTCTAACACTTTAATGCTGTATCTTACTTCAGGATCTGAAATAAAGCAGATGTTGTAAAACATGTATGTGGGGGAATAAAGGAACACTACCAGCGTAAAAATGGCTGCTTTACTTAAGGATCTTTTACCTACTGTAGCTACATGTCACTGTTTAAGATGAGAATATTTTTTCTGGTTTGTTTACTTTCTGCTTTTGACAGCATATACATAACAGTTTCAGTGTTTTGCTAATATAATTCCCCTTTTTAAAAATGGGTCTTCTACCCAGCAGTGGGGAAGCGACAGACATTTTTAAAAACATGAAAAATTAAGGTGGTAAAACAAAAACTGGTAGGTGATTTGGGCAGGTGATGTACCTGAAACTACTTGTCATTTTTTTAAATTGTCAAGGTCATGTTTTGTCATTGATTGGATTAATGCAGACCTCTACAGATGCTCATTTTGTGCTCTGTCCATTCCTAAAATAAAACACAAAATGAAATACAACAAAGGACTGCTCATCCTACCCTTGACATATGTGCCAGCCAATTTGGGGATTATAGAATAGACTCAGGCTTCCCAAAGCCTGTGAGGAAAAAAAAGATGAGTTTTGTAGAGTGTCTGGAAGCTTAAGTTTAGGCTCTGAACAGGGGTGAAAGTAACTTAAAGGATTTACCGGTACTCTGGAGTCCTTAGGATGGGGCGGGGTCTCAGCCGGAAAAGGTGGGTCCTTTACATCCCCAGGCACTTTAAATCAAGATTTAAAGGGCTCGGGGCTGGGGTTGTAGTAGCCTCAGCTGGGAGCCTCGGGCCCTTTAAATCACCATGGGAATGGGCCCCAGCCTCTGGTGGAGCTTTAAAGGGCCCAGAGCTCCACTGCAGTAGCGGCAGCTGGGAGCCCCTGGCCCTTTAAATCACTGCCAGAGCCCCGCCACCGCTACCCCAGGGCTCCAGCAGCAGGGCTCAGGCAGTGATTTAAAGGGCCTCGGAGGGTAGTGGCAGTGGGAGTCCGGAGTCCTGAGCCCTTTTAAATCGCCACCTGAGCTGCGCTGCCGGAGCCCAGGGGTAGCAGCGGCAGCCGGGGGCTCAGACGGTGATTTAAAGGGCCCGGTGCTCTGGCTGCCGCTACCACCCCTGGCCCTTTAAATCGTCCCCGGAGCCCTGCTGCCAGAGCCCTGGGATAGCGGCAGCGGTGTTCCGGCGGCAAGTTAAAGGGCCTGAGACAGTAGCGGCGGCTGAGCCTCTGGCCCTTTAAATGGCTGCCTGAGCCCCGCCACCGCTACCCCAGGACTCTGGCAGTGGGGCTCTGGTGGCAATTTAAAGGGCTTGGGGCTCCAGCAGCTGCTGGGAGCCCCAAGCCCTTTAAATTGCTGCCAGGGGAAGCTGATCCGCCCTGGTGCGGCACACCGACTTACTTTCACCTCTGGCTCTGAAATAAGTGACCACTTAGATAACCAAGTCTCAAACCATTTAGGCTTTTATAGGCAACACCACCACCTCTCAGAATTCTGCTCTGAATTGTATTGGCAACCAATGCAGATCCCATAACGTGTGCTCCTGATACATAACTCCTTTCAATAAACCAGTCAAGGCATTCTGCACTAGCTTCAGAATTGAAATAGTTTGTGTATGTAGCACAGTGTTGAGTGTATTGCAGCAGCCTGGTTTTGAGGTGATGATGAGGTGGGCATAATTGGGGCAGGCTAGTTCCTCACTGGAAAGGAAAGTCCTGCTTTTCTCACTAGGACTCTTGGCCATAGTTAAGGCTACATTCAATCATTCATATTTTTAGTAAAAGTCATGGGCAGTAAACAAAAATTCACAACCCATGACCTGTCCATGACTTGTACTATATACCCCTGACTAAATCTTGGGAGTGCCGCAGGTGCTTGGGACGGGGGCCTGCCGGTGCTCGGGAGGGCAGCGCAAGTGCTCTGAGGGATACTGTGGGTGGTCTGGTGGAGCAGGCCGGGACCCCCGCTGATGCTAAGGGAGATGGGGGCATTGGCAGGCTCTCTGTCCGGCTTCTCAGAAGCGGCAACATGTCCCTAAGCTCCTAGCTCCACACACTGCCAGCTCCACAGCTCCCATTGGCTGGGAACTGCGGCCAGTGGGAGCTGCGGGGGCGGAGGCAGCGTGTGGAGCTAGGAGCTGATGGAGGGATATGTTACTGCTTCTTGGAAGTTCCCCCAAGGTAAGCGCTGCCTAGAGCCCTCACCCCCTCCCATGCCCCAGCCCTTATCCCCCTCCTGAACTCCTCCTCCTGCTGCTGCTGGGGGGAGGAAGGGGATGGTGGCCCGAGACTGCCCCAGTAGCAGATGGTGCAACTGGCCCAGGGGTTGCCTGAGCTGCTCGGGCAGCCTTGGAGCCAGCTGCACCAGCTGCTCAGAAATCACGGAAAGTCACAGAACCCATATTTGGTACTTGGGCATGATGGAGAAGCCCAGGATCTAACAACACACCCAAGTTACATACCTGTATTTATAAATGGCAGTTGCACTCCCTCGATAAAGGACCCCAATATACATTCCACCTATTCTGGCTGCTTCTTCAAAGCCACCAAGATTATGTCACACTTGTCCAAATAAGTCACAGCCCAGCTAGCCCTTATCCAAGTTTGAAATTATATATTAAATAGGTTTTACTCCACTGTTCTGTCAGCATACTTGAGTGCACTGCAGCCAATGTTACCTCACTCGTGCTTCCAGCCACTTCATTTTCAATTCATTTGTGGGAACGCATCCTCAGCACAGAGGAATGATAGCCCACAGTTAACTTCTTGGCTCTTGGAGAGATGAAAACAGAGCCACTCAAGAACAATTCCACTCGCCCCTGCCTGGATCTGTAAGCCAATAAAAGAAGCTTCATAAGCAATAGTATCAAAAACTGCTGTAGATTAAAAAAAAAAAATTAGTGTGGAAATGTCATCTATTTATTTCCAGTTAAAATAAAATCAGAAATTGCACTGGTTGCACTTCCTATCCCACACTGTGGTGTAATCAGGGTCAAGGAAATCTTAGAACTCAAAGAACTACTAGTATCCCTGCCACAACTTTCTTGATGACCTTGCCCAAAAATGGGAGACTGGATACCGGTTGACAGTAAGCCAGATGGCAACATCAAGCATTGGTTTCTGGACCATTAGCCTCACAGTGACAGCCAGCATCCCTATTCCTCCTCAGCTCCTTGAAGGGAAATGCTGACAGTCTTAATAAACAAGGTCCTCAGTGCCTCTGCTCATTACACTTCACCAGCCCATAAAGACAAGATTCCAACTCCTAGGTTGTAGGACAGAGCACCTGTATTTCTGCAGGGCCACAGCATGTGACCTTAAAATCTGTCACAGTTCTTCAGACTCATGTGAGACTTAGTCACCAGCCCTGTAGCCAACTTCTTGCATCATCTTTTTCAGGTTACTTATGTGACGACCTGTAGGACAAAGCCAGAGGAGAAGGGCATTTACAGGGCATTAGGATTTTTTTCTCCATTATGAAAATGAGGTCCTACCAAACCATCACAAGTGGTCAATGAGAAGAACAATCTTATCCCTCAAGGGTGCCTGAAAATCACTGACACCACATAAACAGGCCTGTTGCCCTTCCAGGATGTAATGCATCCCAATTCAAACCAAAAAGGACAGTGGTCAGTCTGTGATAGAGTATTCATCCCTCCAAAATCCACTCCCAAATAATGCATGATTTCCAGAGTTTGTCCAGCCTATAGCCATCTGAAACAGTCCCATGGTTGTCATGGCAGTTGTGAAATTCCAAGGCGTATCCCTTTTTAATATGGCTGAAAATGTTTTTTTGTACTAGAAATAATTCTACTTGTCTTTCCTTTAAGGTCCTGGAAGTGATGGGATCATGGTAATCTGGAAAGACAACTTTGATTCCGTGTACAGTGAAGTGGCTGAACTTGGCAGGTATGACTTACTAATGCCATTTAACTGTGGAGGTTGGAAAGTTCAGCCAGTGTGTATGTTAGTCTCTGAAGGGTGGAAGAGAAATGTCAAAATAGGACATTGGTTCAGATTATTTCTTTATGAAATCTTCTTGAAATTTGCAATTATTTCTCACAATGATCAATTGTTGGAGTCAAAAACAGAACACAGAATTGCTCACCCTGTGAAGAAAAAGTAACATAATGCTAAAATTCTGCCATAACTAAATGACGTAGCTTAAATACAAAAGCATTTTGTTTATGCTGAAATTTTACTCATGGGCTAAATTAGAGGGTGTATGCAGTGCATGTGTTTTATGAAAAATTGTGCAAGTTCTCTAAATGATTGTACAAAGTGCTCCATAAGATTATACAGCACTTCCTTAGTTAAGTATCTCAGTTTTTCCAACAAAATCCATTTGCCTTACTTAGTCGTAGTACCCTAGAAAACAGATACAATTCTGATTTTACTTTTCTGGAAATTTAAAAGGATTTTTGGTAACAGCTAATTAGTTATCAAGAACAGTTTGCTAGACTATTAATAATATTTAAAGTCTTTGAATGTAGTCAAACTACTCCACTCATGTCCTATTGGACATAGCCATAACATTTGTCCTAATACAATTGTGTACAGTTTATGGCCCTTTAGTACTGCCCTCAGCCAATTCTTTTCCTTTTTGTTTTTCAGGGGCAGGTTTTCTGTTGTTAAGAAATGTGATCAGAAGGGAACCAAGCGAGCAGTGGCCACTAAGTTTGTGAACAAGAAGTTGATGAAACGAGACCAGGTTACCCATGAACTCGGAATCATGCAGAATCTCCAGCATCCCCAGCTCATTGGCCTTCTAGATACCTTTGAGACTTCCACCAGCTACATCTTAGTATTAGAGATGTGTGTGGGCTCTAAGTAACATCGTGTTATGTATATGTGTAATCTTCATGAAACTGATTTCTTATGCCTGGGTATTGTAGTAGGGTTTGTGAATTATTTTGGAGAAGTTTAGGATTTCACAGAACATCTAGAATGCTTACATAAAGTCCTGGAGCTCTCACATTCTGTTTTTAGAGATGGCAATACTGAAATGTTCTGCTTGTCCATAATGGAAAGCAGAGGCCCTGGCTGTTCACAAGAACCAATTCCCCCAAGTAAAATCTCCTGTAAAGAAGTTTGCATTGGAAGGGTTTGGTAAGGAGGATCATTGCAATGCAGAACTGACCCTCTTAACAGCTTCCCTCTGAAATTGTGTAAGTGGCTTTGGATGTGGTGAGAATAGGAGTGAGATGTGGATGGAGTAAATGTTCTAAAATGCTGATGTGCCTGGACTTCTCTTCTCATCTCATCTTCATATGTTGTTCCTCTCTTCCTGAAGCTGCAGTCTACTACATTTCAATGTAAGCTGTACTGGGTGGTGAAAAAGACGGTTACTCACCTTTGTAACTGTTGTTCTTCGAGATGTGTTGCTCACATCCATTCCAGTTAGGTGTGCGCGTCGTGCGTGCACGCTCATCGGAAACTTTTTACCCTAGCAACTCCAGTGGGCCGGCAGGTCGCCCCCTAGAGTGGCGCCGCCATGGCACCCGATATATACCCCTGCCGGCCCACCCGCTCCTCAGTTCCTTCTTGCCGGCTACTCCGACAGTGGGGAAGGAGGGCGGGTGTGGAATGGATGTGAGCAACACATCTCGAAGAACAACAGTTACAAAGGTGAGTAACCGTCTTTTCTTCTTCGAGTGATTGCTCACATCCATTCCAGTTAGGTGAATCCCAAGCCATACCTAGGCGGTGGGGTCGGAGTGAGAAGTCGCGGCATGGAGCACTGCAGATCCGAAGGCCGCGTCCTCTCTTGACTGCTGGACCAGGGCGTAGTGGGAAGCAAAGGTGTGGACCGATGACCAGGTCGCTGCCCGACAGATTTCCTGGATGGGCACACGGGCGAGGAAAGCCAGCGACGACGCCTGCGCCCTGGTAGAATGCGCAGTCACACGGCCCGTAGGAACGTGGGCCAGCTCATAGCAGGTCCTGATACAGGATGTTACCCATGAGGATAACCTCTGCGAGGAAATGGGAAGCCCCTTCATGCGGTCCGCTACTGCCACGAAAAGCTGGGGGGATTTGCGGAACGGTTTGGTCCTCTCCACATAGAACGCGAGAGCCCTACGGACATCAAGCGAGTGGAGTTGTTGCTCCCTGCCTGAAGAATGAGGTTTCGGGAAAAAAAACGGGAGGAATATCTCTTGGTTGACGTGGAAGGCTGAGACCACCTTGGGGAGAAAGGCAGGGTGTGGCCTCAGCTGCACCTTATCTTTATGGAAGACTGTATACGGGGGGTCTACCGTGAGAGCCCGGAGTTCCGACACCCGTCTAGCTGAGGTAATAGCTACTAGAAAGGCAGTCTTCCAAGAAAGATAGAGTAGGGAGCAAGTAGCTAACGGCTCGAAGGGGGGCCCCATGAGCCGAGACAACACCAGGTTAAGATCCCAGGTCGGGGCAGGGAGTCGGACGTTAGGGTATAGACGTTCCAGCCCCTTCAGGAATCTAGTCACCGTCGGGTGAGAGAAAACGGAGCGGCCATCCCCACCCGGGTGAAAGGTGGAGATAGCCGCCAGGTGGACCCGCAGGGACGATATCGCCAGGCCCTGTTGTTTGAGGGACCAAATATAGTCCAAAATATTGGCCACCGAAACTTCGATCGGGAGGAGACCTTTCTCCACGCACCAACAGGAGAAACGCTTCCACTTGGCCGAGTATGTCGCTCTAGTGGAAGGCTTCCTGCTGCCCAAGAGTACCTCACGTACCGGGGTGGAGCAGCGCAACTCAGAACTGGTCAGCCACGCAGGAGCCACGCTGCTAGGTGCAGCGACTGGAGGTCCGGGTGACAGAGAGTTCCGTGGTCCTGGGTGATCAGGTCCGGGTAAAGGGGCAGGGGAACTGGGTCGGCTATGGCCAGGTCCAGCAACATGGGGTACCAGTGCTGTCTGGGCCACACCGGGGCTACCATGATCACGCGGGCCCTGTCCCTGCGCACCTTCAGAAGGACCCTGTGGACCAGCGGGAACGGGGGGAACGCATAGAACAAGTGGGTCGTCCACGGAATAAGGAAGGCGTCCGCTATAGACCCGGGTTCCCGGCCCTGAAAGGAGCAGAACGCCTGGCATTTCCTGTTCCCCCTGGACGCGAAGAGGTCCACACGGGGACAACCCCACCTCTGGAAGATCGAGAGGGCGACGTCCGGGCGAAGGGACCACTCATGCGATAGGAAGGATCTGCTCAGGCGGTCCGCCAGCGTGTTCCGTACTCCGGGGAGGAAGGAAGCCGTGAGGTGAATGGAGTGGGCTATACAAAAGTCCCAGAGTCGCATCGCCTCGTGACATAGGGGAGAGGATCTGGTGCCGCCCTGCTTGTTAATATAGTACATGGTCGTCGTGTTGTCGGTAAATACCGCGACACAACGACCCTGAAGCTGGTGACAGAACGTTTGACAAGCAAGGCGGACCGCTCTCAACTCCCGCATGTTGATGTGCAGCTTCACCTCCAGTGGGGACCACAGGCCCTGTGTTCTCAGGGTTCCCAGGTGGGCCCCCCAGCCGAGATCTGAGGCATCCGTCGTTAGGGACACCGAGGGCTGGGGCGGGTGGAATGGGAGCCCCGCACACACTATGGACTGGTCTAGCCACCAGCTGAGAGAATCCAACACCCCTTGGGGGATTGTGATCAGCATGTCTAGTGGTTGCCTTGCCGGCCGGTAATGTGCAATGAGCCACGACTGGAGGGGCCTCATGCGGAGCCGAGCGTATCCGGTCACAAATGTGCATACTGCCATATGGCCTAACAGGGTTAGACATGTCCGTATCGATGTCAAGGGGGCTGCCCGCAAGCGCTGAACGATCGCCGACAACGCCTGGAACCTTGGCAACGGCAGAAGGGCCCTGGCCACGGTGGAGTCCAGGACGGCCCCAATGAACTCCACCCTCTGCGAGGGGAGCAGGGTGGACTTATCCACGTTGATCATGAGGCCCAAGGTAGCAAACAGGCCGGTGATCCTCCGGACGTGGCTGCAAACCTGTAGCTCCGACGTGCCCCGAATTAACCAATCGTCTAGGTAAGGGAACACGTGGATACGACTGCGCCGAAGATGTGCCACAACGACGGCCATGCATTTTGTGAATACCCTCGGAGCCGTAGAAGGGCCAAATGGGAGGACTGCAAATTGGTAGTGAAGGCGGCCCACCACGAATCGAAGGAATCGTCTGTGGTGTGGCCATGTGGCAATATGAAAATAAGCGTCCTGCATGTCGAGGGCGGCATACCAGTCTCCAGGATCCAGGGATGGAATAATGGTCCCCAGGGATACCATGCGGAACTTCAACTTTGCTAGGTACTTGTTGAGCTCTCGCAGGTCGAGGATAGGCCTGAGGCCTCCCTTGGCCTTGGGGATCAGAAAGTAGCGGGAATAAAACCCCTTGCTTTTCTCATTTTCCGGAACCGCCTCTATAGCTCCTTTGTTGAGGAGCGTCTGTACCTCCTGCCGAAGGAATTGCTCGTGAGAGGGGTCCCTGAAGAGGGACGAGGAAGGGGGGCGGGAGGGAGGAAATGATACAAACTGCAGGCGGTATCCCGTCTGCACCGTGCGTAAGACCCAGCGATCGGATGTTATTTGGGTCCACGCCTGGAGGAAAAACGAAAGGCGGTTGGAAAACGGGGGGGAAGGATCCGTGGGGGAAACTGGTACTGCGCCCTCGGGCGCACCTTCAAAACGAAGGTTTGGGCCCAGGCGGGGGCTTGGAGGAGCTTTGATTCTGCCCCCCTTGGTTCCCCGACTGTCTGCGCCTTCCATTCCTGCCGCGGCGCCTATTAAGGTCCTGCCGCTGGCGGAACTGGGGGTATGGCCGACGCTGCTGCTGTTGTTGCGGCCGGAAGGGTCTGCGCTGCGTCCCAGGCGTGTGCATCCCAAGGGAGCGCATAATGACCCGATTGTCCTTAAGACTTTTCAGTCTGGGGTCTGTCTTTTCTGAGAACAGGCCCTGGCCTTCTAACGGGAGGTCCTGGATGGTGTATTGGAGCTCCGGTGGAAGGCCAGAAACCTGAAGCCAGGAGATGCGGCGCATCGTTACCCCCGAGGCGAGGATACGGGCAGCCGAGTCTGCAGCGTCCAAGGAGGCCTGCAGCGGGGTTCGTGCAACCTTCTTGCCCTCGTCAAGAATCGCCGCAAATTCTTGACGAGCCTCTTGTGGCGGCAGCTCTTTAAACTTATCCGCTGCCACCCACGAGTTAAAAGCGTAGCGGCTAAGAAGGGCTTGCTGATTGGAAACCCTGAGCTGAAGGGCCCCAGCCGAATAGACCTTGCGGCCGAGAAGGTCCATACGCCTGGCCTCCTTGGATTTGGGGGCTGGGGCTTCCTGTCCGTGACGCTCCCTCTCGTTCACCGACTGCACCACCAGGGAACATGATGTCGGGTGAATGTGGAGGTACTCATAGCCCTTGGAGGGGGCCATGTACTTCCTTTCGACGCCCCTCACCGTAGGGGGGATGGAGGCCGGTGACTGCCAGATTGTATTGGCGTTGGCCTGGATCGTCCTAATGAAGGGGAGGGCGACCCTGGTGGGAGCATTGGAGGAGAGGATGCTGACGACGGGGTCCTCGATCTCAGAGACCTCCTCGGCTTGCAGGCTCAGATTCTGTGCTATGCGCCTGAGGAGGTCCTGATGTGCCCTGAGATCTAGCGGAGGAGGGCTATTGGAGGAAGTGCCAGCCACCGCTTCGTCAGGAGAGGAGGATGAGGAGACCCCTGGCAAGAAAGTGTCCAGCGGGGGGTCCGCCTCAGCCCTCGCCTCTGGCTCAGGAGGAAGACCAGGGTCTTGTTGCTTCGATCCTTCTTCCCCATCCGGGGAGGGAGGGGGGCGGGACAACGACGCCTCCGGCACCCTGTGCTCTGCCGTTGCAGGCCTAGGAGGAAGCTGTTGGGGGCCCTGGGCTGGTACGCCCAGGGTGTCCAGAACCCCCACTGCTGCGGACCCTGGTCCTGTTGCGGAGGATCCTGGAAGAGAGTCGCTTGTCTGTCGGTGCCCAGCGCATATACGCTGTCCGCCTGTGATGACACCGACGGCTGTCTGGAAGGCCATGGAGGGGCCGACCGCGGCTGGTAAGAGTCTCCGCGGTCCGGCACCGAAGATGTTCTCGGTGCCGGGGACCGGTACCGGGAGTCATACCGGCGCCGGGATCGGGACCGGGTTCTGTCTCGGTGCCGGGATCTGGACCGGTACCGGCCGCTGCTTCGGTGCCGGGATCGGGACCGGGACCTGCCACCGACGCGGTGCCGGGAGGTGGACCGGGACCTGCCACCAGCTCGGTGCCGGGAGGTCGACCGGTGCGCTGAACGACGGCGAGACTGGCTCCTAGAGTCCCGGTGTCGGTATCGGCGGCTGGAACCAGACCGTGACCGTCTGGAGGCCGATCGGTGCCGCGAGTACGACCGGTACCGCCGAGGGGAGCGGTGCCGGGACTGCGAGCGGCGGCGGGATCTCGAGCGACCGTGGCGTCGGGACCTCGATCGCGAGCGTGAGTCCCGAGACGGCGCCGTCATCATGGGTTTGCTCCTGGACGCTACCCGCACCGGAGGTACCGGGGGTGGCGGCTGAGTTGACTCAGTCAGGGCAATGAGGTCCCGTGCCGAGGCGAAGGTCTCTGGAGTGGACGGGACCAATAGCTCAACCCCAGATCTTATGGGGGAGCTCAGTGGGACCGGACTCGACGGACCCACCGGGCCCGGAGTCGACGGTGCCGGTAGCACCGCGGCAGATGTCGATGCCGGGCGCTCCACTCGAGTCTGCCTGGCTGGAGTTGCAGACTTCGATGGTCTTGGTTCTGCACCCGGTGCCGGGGATGGTCTCTCTCCTTCTTTGTTCTGGGCTTAAAAGCCTTGCAAATGCGGCACTTGTCCGACCTGTGCGATTCTCCCAGGCACTTTAGACACGCGTCGTGAGGGTCGCTGGTCGGCATAGGCTTCTTACAGGCCGCACATTGCTTAAAGCCCGGCGAACCAGGCATGAGCCCGGTGCCGGGAAGGGCTACGGCCCAAACCGGCTAACAACTATGTACACTATTATTTACACTATAAACTATATAACTAACTATACTTAACCACTAACTAACAACGGTAGAACAAGGAGAGCTAGGGACGTGGAGGACAGCAATGCCGTGCTCCACAGTTCCAACGACCGACACGGCGGTAAGAAGGAACTGAGGAGCGGGTGGGCCGGCAGGGGTATATATCGGGTGCCATGCGGCGCCACTCCAGGGGGCGACCTGCCGGCACACTGGAGTTGCTAGGGTAAAAAGTTTCCGACGAACGTGCACGCGCGGCGCGCACACCTAACTGGAATGGATGTGAGCAATCACTCGAAGAAGAAGAGGGAGTTCTTTCCCAGCATCCTAATTAGGTCAACAATTCTATGCTTCCCTGTTCAGCACCCCTCCACCCTCCTCCTCATGCTCATAAGGTTTTTTCTTCTGTATAATGCAGCACAAGCATTAAAGGTTCCATCTGTACGTATGTTGACACACTGTTCAAAGGGGTTCAAAATGCATGTTCTCCACATGTCTAACATGAACATGGTGCTTAAGACTTTCAAAAGAGACTGATGGTTTTAGGTGCTTCAGCAGGTTATGAAAATCAGGCATCTTGAATGTTAGTGTCTCAGACTGGGCACCAAAAATGGAGGCACCATAATATTTTTATTACATTGTTGTGAGCTGCTTTCTGGGTTATCTTTACAGGTCTCTGTAGTAGAAAGTCAGTAGATTTAAAACTGTGTGAAATACATCAGGTGTCTTTAGTACTTAAACTGGAATTGGGATTTGCTATGTTGCCCCAGTATAGGTTCAGTTGAATAAAACCATCTGGTCTAGAGCAGTGTTCTTGCACTGCCTGTATTCTTCTAGTATTTTTTAAAATTCACAATGGAAGGAATGTACACATCAAAAATAACTGGTGTTGCACAGTTTTATAGCATTTCTCTTATCTGGCAAAATGCTGCCTTTCCTTCTTTAGTGGTCCCCTTCTAAGATATGCTTCAGAATCTTAATCCTCACTTAACGGTGTTACATGATTAATGCAGACAGATTAATCCCAAGGGGCCTAGAATTTGTCATTTGACTTCAAGAAGAGTAAAGATTAAACTCCTAATGAGTAATGGGAGCCTGGGTTCACAAATAGTGAATTAATTGATGCTGTTGGTGAAGATAAGAACAGTTTAACTTGAAAATGCTTTTGAAACTTTAAAATGAGCAGATATATTTTTAAATGTTGCTGTTTTAGTGTTGAAATGAAATGTAACTCTTGCACTTCAATAGGGCTGACCAGGGTCGCCTTCTAGACTGTGTTGTGCGATGGGGAAACCTCACTGAAGGGAAGATCAGGCTGTATCTGGGAGAGATTCTGGAAGCTGTACAGTATCTTCACAACTGCAGAGTAGCACACCTGGACCTAAAGGTAAGGTGCAGATGGTACTCCTGGAGTGTTACCAGAAGAGATTGCGAATTCTGGGGTGCAGCTGCATGCTACAGACAATCTGGGGTCTCCTAGCAATGGTTTCCTAGAATGGCCATTGAAAGCCATGCAGCCTTTGCCTTGAGCCATGGAATGCTCCATCCAAGGTTACGTGAAGTGGGAATTGCCCCCCTGCCCATGCACCCCAAACTACTTTCCATCACTGAAGCAGAAAGTCTTAACTTCCTCTGCATCTTCCTATTTTGCTTGTTAGCTGTTCGTGTTCGCCCTTGTTAGATTTTGTGTAATACACTGTTGATTTTTTTGCTTGGTTTTTGCCTGGGGAATTTGCTCTATAGATCATTTTCTCCACTTGAAACAACAGAATCTATTGTGCAAATTGGGTTCAAGGATTGCTCTTCTTGTGGCTCCAAATTCTCCTTTTCTATTTTTTATACTCTGTCTGAGGTGCTTGGGTGAAGGGCTTCTGCTGGATCCTTGTTCCATCCATCTGGGTCTTACTGTTTGTATCTAATCGATTTTGATGGAAAAAGTCTTGAGGGTTTCAAGATGGATTTAAAGCTTGTTACTGGCCCTTCCTTCCACCCAATCTTGGTTTAGATGGGGAAATCCGGTGCCAAGAGATCCTCTGTGCAAGCAGGGTCTGTTAGGCAGCAAGGGGCCGTGGAGTCAGTTCTGCAGATTTGTTCTTGATATGAAAAGAAGAGTTAAAAAGAGGCAGTACCATCATGCCCCAGATTCCCACTCATCTTCAAAAAAACTAATTAAAAAAAGGGGCTTGATCTATGGCTGTTTTGGACCCAAAAAGTCAGAGCTTTCTAGTTGTTTCTGGGTTTGTATGGCATGTATAGAGCAGCTGAATTCGAGAGTGGGGGGTCTACTTGCAATCCAGTTACAGGTGAGTAACTTTTTTCTTTAATTCAAAATACAATAAAAATTCCACCTTCCTTCATTGCTTTTAGGAGGTGCTTGTAAGAGTTCCTGTGGTTTCCACAGAGTGGCTCTAAAAGACTGATTTTAAACTTCAGCTCAGTTCAGCTGCCTCTATATTGTAAAATAAATGGCGACCCAAGGACATGTAAATGTTAGACTCTTTTATTTTGGAAAAAAAATCTTGAACTTGCTACTCCAGTCTTCAAATATGTGCTATTCATTGTTTTTTCTGTGTCAGAAGACAAGTAGACAATGAGTGTTATATACAGGGTTTCAGTTTTTCTGTGGAGCTCTGCAGAACTCTTATTGTGAGTTTTTGCCAACTTAGGCAAGACTGTGTCATGACTGTGTGAGAACCTAAAACTTGACGATCACACATTGCAAGATGCTGCAGACTGTTGCAGGATTGTTTGAAGAGCTTGATAGAATGGTGTAGGAGCTTTGTGGAGCTAACCATGGTAACCCACTAGCTTGTAAATGTTTGCTGTGCTCACCAACTGACCCTGCTGTTTGGGAAGCAGTAAACTAGGGCTTTAGATGTGTGCTAGACTTATTTGAAAAATGGATATGATTTTTCTTTTTGTATTTTCTAGCCTGAAAACATTCTGGTGGATCAGAGCTCAGCTAAGCCAACAATAAAACTGGCTGACTTTGGAGATGCCATCCAGCTCAATACCACCTATTATATCCACCAGTTACTTGGGAACCCAGAGTTTGCAGCTCCTGAAATTATCCTCGGAAATCCTATCTCCCTCACCTCAGATGTTTGGAGCATTGGAGTGCTCACATATGTCCTTCTCAGTGGCGTCTCTCCTTTCCTGGATGAAAGTGTAGAGGAAACTTGCCTGAATATTTGCCGCTTAGACTTTAGTTTCCCAGATGACTACTTCAAAGGAGTTAGCCAAAAGGCCAAAGATTTTGTATGTTTCCTACTTCAGGATGACCCAGCTAAGCGTCCTTCTGCTGCATTGGCCCTTCAAGAGCAATGGCTGCAGCTGGGGAATAGCAAAAATGTTGACAGCATTGACATATCCAGACTGACTTCGTTCATTGAGCGGCGAAAACACCAGAATGATGTTCGACCCATTCGTAGCATTAAAAACTTCTTACAGAGCAGGCTCTTGACAAGAGTTTGACCTCGCTTGAAATTCTCTCTCATTCTCTTTCACCTGCCAATCAGACTGGAGATAGAAATCTCCTGCCAATCAGCTGTTGACTTGAATTTTGGAGAAAAAATCAAATGGAGCCAATCAGCTGCTAGAATGTTCGTGTGAAAATGCATTCCAAGTAAACCTGCACACTTGGGACTAGCAATGCAAACTACGCTGAGGTGGAGGCCTATAGCATTGTACTCTGTGAAAGGCAGTCAAGAGCGTTACAGTAACAGTATTTTATTCAGGTTTCTGCAAAAAAACAAAAAAAACACTTTTTTAAAAAAAACAGATGAATAGAGTTTTGCAAATGAACTGATCTATCATTTTCAAGATTTGTTAAAGGAAATAGATGCCTATGTTCAAAGCACTGGTATTAACGTACAAACAAAGACAAATATCAAATCACACCTGGAGGAGACTCACCACATTGGCTGCCCATTGACATGGCCTCCATTGATGTCTGTTTTTCACTTGGTCCTAGAGCTTTCCAGTTGCCTCACCTGTATGTATCTCACATAGCAGTGCACTGAGATCAGACTCTGCTTTTAAGTGCATCCAACCTCAAAATTTTTGCATACAAATAGAATGAATCGTTTTGCTCTGATAAAATGTAGGCCTTACTTGTATATAGACTGTTACCTGCCTTCGGTCTGTAATTTTTCTCCCCCTCTCCCTCCTCCCTAAATGGTGGTATACCACTGTGCGGGTCTTCAGTTCAGGTCAGCCCTCGCTGTCCCATTCGAAAAGAACTTTGGGTTGATGCCCAGCCTGCCAATCTGATTGTCAAGCAGTATACAGCAGGATGAAAATACTGTAAATGCACTCATTGGGGATTTTGTTTGATTTCATATCATGTGCAATGTTGTGGCTTTAACATTTTATGCAACTATTTATGAGGACCTCTGTTGTAACTGTAATAAATATATAGAAAAAGCACATACTTAGTACGGCGAGCTTTATGGTTTTGTTTGTGTGTTTGAGGTGTCTGGGCAGGTGAGGGAGGGAATATTGTATCACACTGTCGTTATTAGTTTAAGATGAGATTTTAGCTAACAACTTAGTAAAGAATCTAGTGAGTTTTAAGGATTGTAAATAAATAAATTAGATATTCATAAGCCAGATCACAAACTGGATAAGAAATAGGGTGACATTTTTTAAAAATTTATTATTATATTATTCAAAATGCCAAAGTATTACTTTCCCTTAATCGGTCTCAACATTTACTACTTTTTAGAATTTTCAAATCTGCGTTTACTGCTTTCTGTACAATAACTGAATGAATTTTTTGCTCTTTGGTGAAGAAATACATCCAAGCAGTAGTGGTTGTAAGACCTGACACGTAATGTAATTGTGTCTTATGTAACTGTTTTTAAGATTGAGGTAATATTAACATGTGATGAAATATTTAAAAAGAAAGAGATGGTTTTCTGTGCATCAAGGAGTTCACATGGATGTGTTGTCGTCTATGTTTCTCTGTGCAAAATGCCATGTTTAAATAAGGAAACTAAGCCTGCAACCCACACTAGTTAGATATATGGGTCTTAAGCCATAAACTGGCTTTGGTTAGTTTTAAGCTTTGCCGCTTCCATTGTATTCTATTTATTCCTTTTTGTTTGTTTTTTGTTTGTTTTGTAAAGTTGTACAGAAACTTTTTAAAAGACAATTGAATTCAAAACTGGATGTGTATTCGTAACAACCTCATAACATCTTGTTCGTGTTTATTTTCCTCTATTATTTCAGTTAAATTTTTACTTTTTTTTGCATGTATATTTCTTTGTACAGTGACGTTATGTGTTTAAACAGTATGATGTGATGTAAATATTTTATTTTGCCATCAGTTATTTTAAAAAAAAATTAAACATATTTGACATATTTGTCTGATCTCTTTTGTTTTAAGACCTTATGATCTAGGTCTTCCTATATTTCAGTGGTGCTCTGCACTGAAGCTGTGGCAATAGTTTACTGCTAAAGAATGATATTTAAATTGCCTATTTTAAAAGCCAGGAGTATGCCTCACAAAATACCGTTTGCTCCTTACTTATAGGTATTGAGTGCTTTGTGGTACCGTAGTCTTCCTGCGTGATTGGATAATTTGATTAGCTACCCTTCTGGGACCTGTTTGTCACTGCATTGTACACCTTTAGAGCAACTGTGGATACAACAGTTGCAGCCAGACTTCACCCAATTAAAGGCCATGTTGCCAATTTATCAAGAAACCAAAGAACCAAAACGAAATCATATAAAATGGAGTATGTTCCAGTCACCCTTATATTTAATCTGGAGCATGGTACCCATGAGGAAAAATCATTTTCATCTAAGGATGGTTTCATTATTGCTGATATAACTCATCTAGATCCTTCAAGGGATTCAGGTAGAAAGCTTTTGAATATGTACATTTCTTGTCCTTGCCTTAGTTGCAATTCAGAGATGAATTTAAAGGTCAGTAACTCAATATGTTGCACTCTTGCATATCAGTGCCTGAATTCCTGATTTTCAGGATTGTCTATTGTCCAGCTTCAAAAACCAGTTGTTTCTCTCTTCCCTGCACCTGCTTCCCTTCCCCGCGCAATTTTCCATGGAAATCCCAGAGATAAAAATACAGACTATTCAGAGATTTATCTGAAAGGGCAAACAGCCTGAAGTCTCCTCTATGGTATGAAAATGAAATACCCCATCCCAACCTGTTGTTTCTATTAGAAATGCCCAAGCTCCTTGCTGCTCTGTGATTACACACCTGCCCCTTTTCTTGTTGAGCAGGAAAATGGATTAGGCCTGGCAATAAACCCCAAAGGGAGCAGATGATTAACCCAAGTAGAATATATGTAGACATTACTCACTTGGTGGGTTTCAGTGACAAAAATGTGTTCCTTTAAATTAATATTAGTGGCAGAGATTTTGTGGATACACGTGTCCTGCTCTGGGACTCTGCACAAGTTTGGGTGCTCAGGATTTTTTTTTTTTCAAAGAGAACATTAGTTTGTACCCCAGTCCCCTGCGCACTTTGAAGTCTGAGCACTCCAAGAGGGTTGTTTAAGGCTATTCAGTAGGAATTTTCAGATGTGCTCAGAGGTCCCCCAGGCACACATTTACCCAAGTTTTGCAGTCAAAGGTGTGATTACAGCAGGAGTAGACATGATCTAGCTAGCTCAAATAACAAAAGCTGTGAAGCCAATGCAGCATGGCCTATACAAGCCCGGGTCCTGAACTCAAGTGCACACTGCTGCGGTTTCACTGCTATTGTTATTTGAACTAACTAGATCAAAGCTATGTTGGGTATGACTACACTTGTTGCAGGCAGACCTCTGATTACAGTGCAGATGCACCCTTGATCCCAAAGTAGCACAATTAGACCCACAGGGGCAAGTTAAGCCACTTAGACACCAGCACTCATTGGCTGGTTTGCACACAACATGCCTGGAAATAGCCCACTGCAACCTGACTTAAAGGGAAAAAGGCCAAGAGTTTGGATGAGTGTAGCTAATGTGGGGCTTATGGTCTAGGGCAGTGGTTCTCAAAGCCAGTCCACCACTTGTTCAGGGAAAGCCCCTGGTGGGCCGGGCCAGTTTGTTTACTTGCTGAGTCTGCAGGTTCGGCCGATCACAGCTCCCACTGGCCGCAGTTGGCCACTCCAGGCCAATCGGGGCTTCTGGAAGCGGCGCGGGCCGAGGGATGTGCTGGCCTGGAACAGGGGTCTGGAAGAGGGTGCACTTTGAGGTTTCCATTTCTGAGTAGGTGCCATACCCACCTCTGGCTATAGGCATGATCTCTAGATGTATTTTGACAGAAAGGAGGAAGTAGGCAAGACTTCCTCAGCATAGAAACGGTGGAGTGCCATTACTTCCTGAACACAATTTGTGAGCCTGTGGGACCTTCCTTGACTTCACTGAGGCACATTGAGTCTGTGCCTCAGGACTACATCTTTAAAGTCTTTGTGCATCTTTGTGATAAGCCGCAGGGATAAAAACATTGTGAACCCATCAACTGAAGGTGGTGAGGAGGGAGGTGCTGGTGTGCACAAGTGTAGGAAGGGAGTAACAAAAACAGCTGGCTGGAGGGAGGTCAAGCACCACAGCCAGCAGATCCCAGGCAGTAGTCCATCAGAGAGAGGCAGACAGCCAACCACTTTCCTAGTGAGTGAAAAATGAGTAGCAGGCATGGTACTATGCTGCTCTGTGGTGAGTGCAGGATGATGTGGCGTTGAGTGAGTCCGATTAATGGGAAGCCAATGCCAGGGGAAGGCGGCAATGGTATTAAAGTGAAGTCAGTTGCTGCTGTTTTATGGATGGGTCCCAAAAAAAACCTCCATTTTGAATTTCTATCGGTTGTTCCGGTGGTGGAACTAGTGAGATGCCCCTCCCTTCCATCATCTCCAGTCCAGGAAGTGATCTAAGCCTCACATACTCTTCTTGTATATGTAGAGCAATGGAAGCCCCTGAGTAATTTTTATACTTAATATTCATTATTAACTTACCTATTACAGGGAAGGGGTTGAGTTTAGGGGTAAGCATATAGGTGTAGGATTCTGTATTTGCCCAGACCAAGAGTTTTGCCAAAGCTACTGCTCCATCCCTTAGGTAAATAGCACCGGCATAACTTCTGAATGAACCTGCACTGCAGCTAAGGTAAGGAGCGTCTGATGAACGGTTACCAACCTGCAGAGCAGAGGTTCTCGACCTTGGAGCAGTAACCAGGAGACACAGCTTCATCCTGCTCTTCCCATCTTTTTAAAGGAGAAGGGACTTGCATCCAGGTGGGAGAGGGGTTCAGTAGAGAGAAGGGTTGAGAACCACTTCTGGTGGCAAACACTTGCTGTCAGTATTCTGAGGGGATTGACAATGTCAGCAGCCCCCCAAATGCCAATGAGTACAAAATAAAGGCTCTGATTCCCACCATCCCCATGCACACACACTGGATCTCCATGTGTGGACTCGGACACCTTTCCAATATCCCAGCTGAAGTCTGCCCACTCAGATCCCTTTGAGCACCAGGATCCAAGTGTATTCAAGTATTTGGTCTCGGATTTTATGACTACCTGATAAATAGCTGATTTATCCAACCTCTCCCTGGGGATCTCTAAAATGCAATTGTCTGCCGATTACTTTTGTATGACTGCAAATTAGTAGGACAGCCTGACTGGCCTTAGCCAGCTGCATCCAGCACTCCTGAGATGGGGAGGGGGTAAAGTTGCTGCAATGAGCTTGTGAGGTCGTAAGCAGGATGAGAGAGAGGTGGTGAGGATCACACATCCCTTCCTGTAGGGATGAGGGAGGAGGATGTCAACTTGGGGGATATTCTCAGAGGCACAAATAGTAGCAGCCTAACTCATGTTGAAAGTCTGAGAAGGTAGAGCATCTCGCTGACGTTTTTGTGTCCGAAAATCATCTCTCCCTCGTATTTCTAGGCAAAGTAATAATCCTAAGGGAAATGGGACCTGAGCTGCTGAGAATGGGGTGTGGTATCCATGCTGAGAGGATGTGGCACAGGCTATAAATGTGCTAGTTCACAGAGGCTTTGAGACGGGAGGGTGATACAACCAAATGAAGCACAGCAGTGTAGAATAACAGAATAAACCCCTATTTGTAGTTACAAATGCTACAGGATCATCAGCGTCCATAGCAGACAAGGCTAAGGGCTTGGCTACACTGGAGAGTTGCAGCGCTGGTGGTGGGTTTACAGCGCTGCAACTTAGTAACTGTCCACACTTGCAAAGCACATCCAGTGCTGCAACTCCCTGGCTGCAGCGCTGGCTGTACACTTGATCTGCTTGGGGTGTAACGATTGCAGCACTGGTAATGCAGTGCTGCTCATCAAGTGTGGCCACCAAAAGCGCTGTTATTGGCCTCCAGGGTATTAGGAGGTATCCCAGAATTCCTGGCCACAAGAACCCGGAAGAATGGCTGAACTCCGAGCTCCCCAGAGCTACTTATCTAAAAAACAAACACAGCTGCTCTTTGCTCCAGCGAGCGAGCGGAGGCAGGGGAATTGCTTTGGAATGTTCACAGCTGTTTGCTTGAGGAGAGAGGGGAGTCTGTGTTGAGCAGCTGCTTATGTGGTCTGAAGGCTATTTAGGAGTGCATAATTTGCAGTTAGTGAATAAGAGAGGGGTGGGGGAAGGGATCGAAACTTAAAATGATTGAAGGTAGGTGCTGTGTATCTTCCAATCCTTAGAACTTGCAAGGCAGGGAGCTGAGAACAGTGTCAGCTCCAAAAATGCACTCTGTCTCCCCCACGCTCCCTGTCACACTCCACTCCACCCCACCCCCCTCTTTTGAAAAGCACGTTGCAGCCACTTGAACGCTGGGATAGCTGCCCACAATATACCACTCCCAACAGCGCTGGAAATGTGGCCACACTGCAGCGCTGGTAGCTGTCAGTGTGGCCACACTGCAGCACTTTCCCTACACAGCTGTATGAAGACAGCTGTAACTCCCAGCGCTGTACAACTGTAAGTGTAGCCATACCCTGAGATTCCATTCTGTGCTGCTGGCATTCAGGAGGACTGGGTTTGGATGATGCAATTTTGGCATAGGCAAAGATGAAACTTTCCTGTTTATTGTTTGTGCAAATGTGATGCAACTGTCCAGTCATGGTGGTGCATGTTAAGTAATGTAAATGTTGGATTAGTGGGGAGGCTTCATCTTTACATTGTATTGTATATTTGCATAATTTCTTAAATAAGCAAATTTTAAGTAATTTAGTTACCTTGTTTATCTTTCCTAACCCCTGCAAAATGACCCGTCTCCAGGTGCTAAACACGGCTAGAAAATGTGCAAACGTGTAATGGAAGACATTGCTAACAGGAAAATGATGCAGATCTTTGTATTGCCTGTGAGAAGTCTCAGCAATGAGGCCTCCACATCAAGAACATACAAATTAAGAGCCAGTTGAAAGAATGGGAATTTTCTGTGAAAAATCCCATGTGTTTTTGTATTGAAAAAACAAAATTCAAAAAAATTCAACCGGCGGTAAGCAAAATGCTATTTGCAAAAGTCTCTGCTTTTCAGTAGCCACAGTGGGCCAAATTCTGGTCTGATATTAATTTGGAATAATTCCACTGAAGTGCAGGAGATATAATAGACTGAACAAATTCACATGGGGTTAGCTGGGAGCAGAGCATTGAACTGAGTTTTCAGTTCCATAGTTGAGGCAGTTGGGCTGTATTTGTAAGGAAGGGAGTTACCTTTCCCCACATTTGTCTGTCATTTAGTGACAATTTAGTGAGAAATAGGAATTCTGTTTTCCATCACTCCAGGCGTGCATGGAACATTTGCTCCCCACTGAGCAATGTCACTCAACTAACACTGCCTCTGCTTTGCATGTCTGCTCCCAGCCAACTGAATATTTCTTTTTGCAGATGTTGTTTTGTTAGGAGGCAGGCTATTTTTAAATCCACTCAGACTTGATATGGATTAAATGAGAGGAACCCCCTACACGCACTGTGGAATACAATGCCATTATTAAAGGTTGTCATTTTCTAAAGGTTTGTATGGAAAGAATGCCTAGATGAATAAGCTACAGAATGTATGGTTCTGTTTTCCATGGCTGGGGAGCATAAAGCAAGTTTGCTCAGCAGCCGATGTTTCTTCCACATCCAACTTTGAAAGAAAAGCTATTTAATATGTTACTGACTCAATTTTAGGATTTTCTCAGTTAGTTTCTGGGCAGATGGGAAACCTGCCTCCTACTTGATGGCTAGATATTGGAGGCATAATATCTCTCTGCAGGTTTGTCAGAGCTTTTCCATGATACAGTGTAGTATAAGTGTATGCGGCGTACAGTAGAAACAGAGGTTCCCTTTCTCTCTTGCACTGTGGCCTAGTCAGATAAATTGTGTTGATGGTAGTACATCCAATGTCTTGTCTCTTGTCCTCATGGTTTTGCCTAAAGGAACTGATGTTAACACACAGCATAAGAGTTACTCCAGATAATGGAAATGAAATTGGTGCCATTTCACTGTAGAAAAGAACTACCTTTAAAAGAAGTCTTTAAATCCTGATTTGAGGACTTCAGTAACTCAACCAGAGGTTAGGGGTCTGTTACAGTAGCGGGTGGGTGAGGTTCTGTGGCCTGCAATGTGCTGGAGGTCAGACTAGATGACCATGATGGTCACTTCTGACCTTAAAGCCTATGAGTCTATGAAATATCTTTATTCAGGGTTCTACTGTGACCTTTCAAAGGTAGGAGATATTGCCTGCAGCTTGTCAGCACTTCCATGATAAACTCCACTGGAAGTGAAACAGCAAGATATTCTCTCCAACCCTGCCTCACAACATGCCCATCCTGTTGCTTCCCTGTGCACACACACCTCCAAGGGTCTGCACTTTGAGCAGTGTGAGTTTGAGCCTCGCACACAAGTGAAAATTTTTACAAATTTCATTTTTAAATGTTGTGCTTAAAAAAAATGGAGGGAGGGTCGCTGTCAGCTTTTGAAATGGCAGATGAGTGGTTCCAGGGTAAGCCCTGGGAGTAACATCAGGTGTGGGGGGTTTCTCTCACGTCAGGGGGTAGAGATAGTTGCAGAGCGGGACGTAAGAGCAGGAAAGGTTTCTTTTCCTCCCAGCAGAATGAATGCTGGTACTTTTCAGAGCCTCCTGTACAGAAACATTTTTGAAATGAAAAGGCTTCATTTGGACTGCCCCAGTAGGGGGAGTTAGGGAGACTTGTGTTGTTGACTGTCATGGTATAATTCCCCACTCTGAACCTTAGCTTCCAAAAGATGGGGTACCAGCATGAATTCCTCTAAGCTCAATTACCAGCTCAGTACTTGTAGTGCTGCCACCAACCAGGAATTCCAGGGCCTGGTACACTCTGGTCCCTCCAAAACCTTGCCTGGGGACCCTCAAGACCCAGACCCTCTGGATCTTAACACAAGGAAAGTAAACCCTTTCCCTCACCGTTGCCTCTCTGACTTCCGCTCCCTGGGTTACCCTGGAAGATTACTGTGATTCAACTCCTTGAATCTTAAAACAGAGAGGAAAATTCACCTTCCCCCCTCCTTCTCTCTCCCCCTCCCAGACTCTCCCTGAGAGAGAAAGTAATCCTAACACAGAGAGAAATTAACCTTTCTCCCCACCAATTCCCTGGTGAATCCAGACCCTGTCCCCTGGGATCTCACCAGAATAAAAAAAAACCAATCAGGTTCTTAAACAAGAAAAGCTTTTAATTAAAGAAAGAAAAAACAGTAAAAATTATCTTTGTAAATTTAAGATGGAATATGTTACAGGGTCTTTCAGCTATAGACACTGGGAATATCCTCCCAGCCTAAGTATACAAGTACAAAGTAAAATCCTTTCAGCAAAATACAAATTTGAACTCCTTCCAGCCAAATACACATTTGCAAATAAAGAAAACAAACATAAGCCTAACTCGCCTTATCTACCTAGTACTTACTATTTTGAGTACATAAGAGCCTGTATCAGAGAGATTGGAGAGAAACCTGGTTGCACGTCTGGTCACTCTCAGAACCCAGAGAGAACAACAACCAAAATCTAACAGCACACACAAAAACTTCCCTCCCTCAAGATTTAAAAGTATCCTGTCCCCTGATTGGTCCTCTGGTCAGGTGACAGCCAGGCTCACTGATCTTGTTAACCCTTTACAGGCAAAAGAGATATGAAGTACTTCTGTTCTATTAACTCTTACTTATCTGTTTATGACATTGACAAAATGGTATCATGAGCAATATGCACCATCAGCTAGAAGGTAGGTGTGTCTCATTCAGTGCTCTCCCCTGCCCCCATCCAGCATCTATGAGTACACCTGTGCCTAATTTATTTCATCTCTGAGATGTAATAAGGTGCTTGAGTGCATGTACAGAGAGCTTTGCAGGCCACACACACACACACACACACACGCACACCCCTTGTGTATCTCAGGCATCCAGCAAGCATTTGGCCTAAAGCCTATAGTCACTGGTGTCATTTCTAAGCCTGCCAATGGTGGTGATGTTGTTCCAGACAGGATAATGACCTCAGAGTGTAAATCTAGTGTCATAAACAGATAGCTAAGGGTTAATGTCTCTTTCACCTGGAAAGGGGTAACAAAACACACCTGACCAGAGGACCAATCAGGAAACAAGACTTTTTCAAATCTGGGTGGAGGGAGTTTTGGGTGTGAGTTCTTTGTTCTTTGTCTTGTGTCTGACTCTCTCAGCTCTGAGAGTGATCTTTCTGTCTCCCTGGCTTTCTAATCTTCTGTTTCCAAGTTGTAAGTACAAGGATAGTAAGACAATAGGTTTATATTGGTTTTTTTTTTTTTGTATTTACATGTGTGTAGTTGCTGGAGTGTATTCTTTTTGGATAAGGCTGTTTATTCATTTTTCTTTTAAGCAATTGACCCTGTATATGGTCACCTGGATACAGAGACTATGTTTAATGTCTTTTTCTTTCTTTTTTATATAAAGCTTTCTTTTTAAGACCTGTTGGAGTTTTTCTTTAGTGGGGACTCCAGGGAATTGAGTCTGCAGCTCACCAGGGAATTGGTGGGAGGAAGAAGTCAGGGGGAAAATCTCTTAAAATCTCTTTGTGTTAGATTTACTAAGCCTGACTTCCTCCTCCCACCAATTCCCTGGTTAAGCATGCAATCTTAATTTTCATAGATTCATAGACTCTAGGACTGGAAGGGACCTCTAGAGGTCATCGAGTCCAGTCCCCTGCCCTCATGGCAGGACCAAATACTGTCTAGACCATCCCGGATAAACATTTATCTAACCTACTCTTAAATATCTCCAGAGATGGAGATTCCACAACCTCCCTAGGCAGTTTATTCCAGTGTTTAACTACCCTGTCAGTTAGGAACTTTTTCCTGATGTCCAACCTAAATCTCCCTTGCTGCAGTTTAAGCCCATTGCTTCTTGTTCTATCATTGGAGGCTAAGGTGAACAAGTTTTCTCCCTCCTCCTGATGACACCCTTTTAGATACCTGAAAACTGCTATCATGTCCCCTCTCAGTCTTCTCTTTTCCAAACTAAATAAACCCAATTCTTTCAGCCTTCCTTCATAGGTCATGTTCTCAAGACCTTTAATCATTCTTGTTGCTCTTCTTTGGACCCTCTCCAACTTCTCCACATCTTTCTTGAAATGCGGTGCCCAGAACTGGACACAATACTCCAGTTGAGGCCTAACCAGCGCAGAGTAAAGCGGAAGAATGACTTCTCGTGTCTTGTTTACAACACACCTGTTAATGCATCCCAGAATCACGTTTGCTTTTTTTGCAACAGTATCACACTGTTGACTCATATTAAGCTTGTGGTCCACTATTACCCCTAGATCTTTCTGTCATACTCCTTCCTAGACAGTCTCTTCCCATTCTGTATGTGTGAAACTGATTGTTCCTTCCTAAGTGGAGCACTTTGCATTTGTCTTTATTGAACTTCGTCCGGTTTACCTCAGACCATTTCTCCAATTTGTCCAGATCCTTTTGAATTTTGACCCTGTTCTCCAAAGCAGTTGCAATCCCTCCCAGTTTGGTATCATCTGCAAACTTAATAAGCTTACTTTCTATGCCAACATCTAAATCGTTGATGAAGATATTGAACAGAGCCGGTCCCAAAACAGACCCCTGCGGAACCCCATTTGTTATACCTTTCCAGCAGGATTGGGAGCCATTAATAACTACTCTCTGAGTACGGTTGTCCAGCCAGTTATGCACCCACCTTATAGTAGCCCCATCTAAATTGTATTTGCCTAATTTATCGATAAGGATATCATGCGAGACCGTATGAAATGCCTTACTAAAGTCTAGGTATACCACATCCACCGCTTCTCTTTTATCCACAAGACTCGTTATCCTATCAAAGAAAGCTATCAGATTGGTTTGACATGATTTGTTCTTTACAAATCCATGCTGGCTATTCCCTATCATCTTATCACCTTCCAAGTGTTTGCAGATGATTTCTTTAATTACTTGCTCCATTATCTTCCCTGGCATAGAAGTTAAACTAACTGGTCTGTAGTTTCCTGGGTTGTTTTTATTTCCCTTTTTATAGATGGGCACTATATTTGCCCTTTTCCAGTCTTCTGGAATCTCTCCCGTCTCCCATGACTTTCCAAAGATAATAGCTAAAGGCTCAGATACCTCCTCTATTAACTGCTTGAGTATTCTAGGATGCATTTCATCAGGTCCTAGTGACTTGCAGGCATCTAACTTTTCTAAATGATTTTTAACTTGCTCTTTTTTATTTTATCATCTAAACCTACCCCCTTCCCATAAGCATTCACTATGTTAGACATTCCTTCAGACTTCTCAGTGAAGACCGAAACAAAGAAGTCATTAAGCATCTCTGCCATTTCCAAGTTTCCTGTTTCTCCCTCCTCACTGAGCAGTGGGCCTACCCTGTCCTTGGTCTTCCTCTTGCTTCTAATGTATTGATAAAAAGTCTCCTTGTTTCCCTTTATTCCCATAGCTAGTTTGAGCTCATTTTGTGCCTTTGCTTTTCTAATCTTGCCCCTGCATTCCTGTGTTGTTTGCCTATATTCATCCTTTGTAATCTGACCTAGTTTCCATTTTTTATGTGACTCCTTTTTATTTTGTAGGTCATGCAAGATCTCATGGTTAAGCCAAGGTGGTCTTTTGCCACATTTTCTGTCTTTCCTACCCATCAGAATAGCTTGCTTTTGGGCCCTTAATAGTGTCCCTTTGAAAAACTGCCAACTCTCCTCAGTTGTTTTTCCCCTCAGTCTTGATTCCCATGGGACCTTACCTATCAGCTCTCTGAGCTTACCAAAATCCGTCTTCCTGAAATCCATTGTCTCTATTTTGCTGTACTCCCTTCTACCCTTCCTTAGAATTGCAAACTCTGATTTCATGATCACTTTCACCCAAGCTTCCTTCTACTTTCAAATTCTCAACGAGTTCCTCCCTATTTGTTAAAATCAAGCCTAGAACAGCTTCCCGCCTAGTAGCTTTTTCAACCTTCTGAAATAAAAAGTTGTCTGCAATGCAGTCCAGGAACTTATTGGATAATCTGTGCTCCGTGGTGTTATTTTCCCAACATATATCTCGATAGTTGAAGTCCCCCATCACCACCAAATCTTGGGCTTTGGATGATTTTGTTAGTTGTTTAAAAAAAGCCTCATCCACCTCTTCCACCTGGTTAGGTGACCTGTAGTAGACTCCTAGCACGACGTCACCCTTGTTTTTTACCTCTTTTATCCTAACCCAGAGACTCTCAACACTTCCATCTCCTATGTCCATCTCCATCTCAGTCCAAGTGTGTACATTTTTAATATATAAGGCAACACCTCCTCCCTTTTTCCCCTGTCTATCCTTCCTGAGCAAACTATACCCATCCACACCAACATTCCAATCATGTGTTTTATCCCACCAAGTTTCAGTGATGCCAACAATGTCATAATTGTATTTATTTATTAGCACTTCCAGTTCTTCCTGCTTCCTACTTCTTGCATTTGTATATAGGCATCTATGATACTGGTTTGATCTTGCCTCCCAGTTTTGCCCTGACCCTCCTTTCTCTCTGCCATTATAGCCCACGATCCCTCTTGTTTCCGACCCATCTCCCGGGTCTTCATGTTCCCCACTTACCTGTGGGCTTTGCTCACCTGTCCCCGTTGAACCTAGTTTAAAGCCCTCCTCACTAGGTTAGCCAGTCTGTGTGCAAATAGGGTCTTTCCCCTCCTCGAAAGATGAAAGCCATCTTTGCCTAGCAGTCCTTCCTTGAATAGCATCCCCTACTGTCTTTTGTTAGCCATTTCCTGTCTTTTGTTAGCCAGCGTTGTACAGTCAAGCAATCTTTCATTATTATCATTAGCATTTGACATACGTGACTTTTAACTAGATTAATGTTTTGTTTTTTGTTATGTTTACACATTTGACTTTGTGCCAAATGGCTGTGTTTGCTCAAGGGGACTAAATTATTTTATTGTTGGGTGTGATTCTTCTCTCTGTCACACGTACACATTAAGGTCTGAAGTCCACCTTGTGGAAATGTTATCTGTAGAGGAAAATATTGTATTTCTTTCCCTACCATTATTACTATAGGTTAGTCACCAAATTAAAAAAGTTTTACTCGTGTTTTGTGTTAGACTGGCACATTAGGTGCTGTGGAGCCAAGACTGATTCTAACAACCCAGTAACAGCTCCTATGTCTTAGCTAGACAAACATATGTACACCAGCACAAGAAACAAAATTCTACTATTGAGGCTACAGCTACACTACAGCCAGGATCCATGCTCTGAGATCAATCCACCGATGGTCGATTTAGTGGGACTAGTGAAGACCCACCAAATCGACAGCGGATTGCGTTCCAGTCAACCCCTGTACTTTACCCCCAACAAGAAGAGTAAGGTAAGTCAACGGGAGAGTTTCTCCCATCAACCCCCTGCGGTGTAGACCCCGTGGTAACTCGACCTAAGGTACGTTTACTCCAGCTACGTTATTCACGTAGCTGGAGTTGCGTAGTGTAGGTCGACTTACCGCAGTAGTGTAGACATAGCCTCAGTGTTTCAGACCCCAGTAGCAACAACATCAGCAGTGCACAGAGCAGCAGCCACATGTGCAGCAACAAATCCAGCAGTGCTGCGCTGTATTTCTTCCAGAAAGAAGTTCCAACATATTTGGGAGTAACTGGTATTGTTTGTGGCTGTAGTCGATAATTTATACTAAATGGAGAGGGTGGCAGGAACTCCTTGCAGACCCAACTTTTGGAATGTGTTTAAGAATGTGAAGTGTATTAGCGTGTCTGACATTCAGCAACAGGAGAAACCCTACCATGGATCTTCCTCACTGTTTTAAAGCTTAGCATCTAAATTTAACAGATGTGAGAGTTGTCATTCAGTTCCTCATTCGTTTCCTGCTGTGTCTCCAATGTGTGTCGAAGACTTCCTTCTCCCACAAAAAAACTAGACTGCAATGGATGGTCTCTTGTCTCTGTCTTCCGCACATCTTTTCTCTGGCAATTCCTACCATGCAGTTGTGTTGTCAATATTAAAATCTGCAGAACATTGAAACCTGCAAATGTGGGGACTGTCATTTTTTAAAATATCAAAATAAACATCACAAGGCCTAGCTGACTGATTGCATCATTCATTTTCATAATTACTTTAATAAAAGCCTCCATAATGGGATTTACTTGAAATGGTTGTTGAATCTCCAGGTGCTGCATTGGAGTGCCACAGAGACCAGGTATCTGGCAGAATGATTTCCACTTGCTTGGAGTACATAAGGCCTCGATTATGACTCTTAAGGGCCTTGAGTAGGATACCACCTGTGAAGTCTCAAAAGTGTAGTACAGCAATAGTGAAAGCAGAGATGGCCCCAAACTGGATTTCCCCCCTTCTCCTTAACTTTGGGGAAAGCTTTGATCTGCCCAGAAAATTAACAGCTTGGCTCTCTGACTAAAAAGGACTGAAGAACACCAAAGGGTGCTGAGGGAAACTCTTCAGTATACCATAGGAGATGATCGGCATTTGGCCCCATTTTTTATCAACTTCCCCCTTTGTTTGCCTGTGGTAAAGTGACTTGCCAAGGTCACACAGGAAATATGTTGCAGAGCCTGGAACATAGACCCCAGCTCTGCTGAGTCCCATTCCAGTGCCTTAATCACAGAACCACTAATTGTACATGAGGAGACTTAGAGGGAGAAAAATATTCCTACAGCCTTGCTAATTAACTCCTCTGATCATTCATTCAGCTGGACTTCCAGTGAATTCTTAAATGGGGCATATGCATCCTGGAGTGCATGGCTATTTGATGACTCATTCTCTCAATGCTGCTTATTTCAGTGCTGTCAGATATTAATTTCTTCTTGTGGTCGTGTCCTTCAGCATTTATGTCTTCCCAGTGGCCCCCAATTCTTAGCATAAAGACATCCATTCTCATTTGTATATTTCTTTTGTGTTTGTTGTTCATGTGAGTCCCTCATCTGAGAAGCTTGAAACCATTCTTTGCTGAACGAGATTTGCTCTTCTAATGGAAAAGCAGCTCTTTTTATTTCTCTCTATACTGTCATTATTGCTGACAGCAGAAGTGTGTCATTCTGGGGAGTGTTTCTTGGACAGGTGAGCGAAAGGGATTTGCTCTTTTTGCCTGACTAGGAAACAGAGATCCAGAAACTCCTGAATTTAAACTTTGATTTGACACACTGTGCCTCAGAGCAAATCAGGGGAGCTACTCTATCTGCTTCATTGGGTGTTTTTGAGGATTCATGTTTAAACAGTGCTAAATATTTAACTATAGCTGCCAACAGTCAAGCGTTCACGTTGTTTCTCTAGTGTATTTCACCATGGTGGCTAATGTTTCTTTTTTAAAATGCCTTAGTGATAGATGGGTGTGATCAGACAGCAAATGTGAAAAATCAGGATGGAGTGGAGGGTAATATGTGCCTATATAAGAAAAAGACCCAAAAATCTGGACTGTCCCTATAAAATCAGGACATCTGGTCACCTGAGTGATAGAATAAGTTGCTGATGGGATGTTTTGGACTCCTGCATAAATTTCTCACTAGTTTCTAAGACTATTAAAATGTGCTAGATATTGGCACCGCATGGGTTAACTCTTGCCCATTTAAAGGGACAGGAATTACAAGAACTTGCCAAAGCAAAGTTGCATGTTTACAGAGGGAGAGGGACTCCGCCCTGCTTTCACTGAAATCCCTGGCAAACCTGTATAGGGCAGGACCAGACACCTATACACATAAAACTGCTATTTAATGCACTACTGCTACCGTTGCCCCTGTTTGTTAACTTAATACCGTACAAGCTGGCATATGTACCAGGAAATGCCAAAATCACAGGAAATGCTGCTTCATATTGTTGCCTCTTCTTCCGACACCAGTGTCCTGCTGCTGACACTGGGACCACCCCTTTGCTGAGCAATAGCAGGGCTTTACTGACCACTTTGCAGTGGTGGAGAAATCAATGACTTGAAGTCTGAGTTTACTCTAAATGTAAATTGCTTTATTTACTTACGCCCACACACACCAATCCTACCACACAGTCACAAACAGCCTGGATATAATTGCCTCTTCCAGGAATCTCAAGGCTTGTCTACACTTAATAAGCTACAGCTGCACGACTGTAGCACTTCCTGGTAGAGACTACCTCTGTAGTCAGTTAGCCGACAGGAGGGATTTTCCCATGGCTGTCATTAATCCACTTCCCTGAGAAGCGGTAGCTAGGTTTATGGAAGTATTCTTACTAGCATTCTCTACACGCGGACTTAGACCGTCTTAACTACGCCACTTGGGTGTGGATTTTTCACACCCCTGAGCAACATAGTTATGCCAACCTAATTTTCCATTGTAGACCACACACCAATGCTACATTCCCAGGAAACTACCCTTCACCAAGAACGTTCTTACTGTGTGCAACAGTTTCCTCTCCACAGACCTTTCTAGCAATAATACAACCTTTCTTCAGAGACTAAAACCTTGCTGGTCTACTAAGAAAGAGTTTGTAAGATTATGTGTAACTGCACCATCTGGTGACTCCTGCCATAACAGTATCATTACAAAAAACAAACAGAAACAAACAAAAAACTACCCCAAGTCCCATTAAGTGATCAAATGCCCCAAAACAATTATCCTGTTTGACATTGTACTTGTGCCTGTCAATTTATTTTTAACATGGACACGTCTTCAAGTGATGGTTCTTATGTATATTCCACTGTGGGGTGCCTGAGATTGAAAGATTTTTGCTAATGTGTCTGTTGGTCTGCGCCCTCAGCCTTCTCCTCATGCTCCAAACTCAGGGTGTAAGGGATGGAGCAGACTGATTGCCTCTCCAGTTCCTTCTTACCACTGCCTGGTCTGAGATGAAACCCATTAGCTTTATCTGTAAATATTGTAAATAAATATATCCTGTAGTCAGTTAGCTAGTTTTAGAGTGTGTTAATACATAGAGTAAGTTAGGATTCTGTGGTGGTTCTCCCCTCCCCCCCCCATTGCTCCCCTCCTTCTCCCACCTATACAAGACAACTGTTATGCCCAGAATCCTAGGGTTTGAGAACTGTATTTGCTGCACTCAAGCCCTCCCAGGCCCCAGTGACCATCCTTCCTACCAACCAGGGATAAACACCCAATGGCCTGTGTACCATCAGTACTGTCACATTCCAGTTTGGAAGTATGAAAAGCCCCAACTCTGCCAGTTTAGAAGGACAAGAACCCTCCTCAGTTGAACGATAGGTACACCACTTCAGAGGACATGGTTGTTCTCCTGGATCTGACTCTCCAGCCCTCACAAGAGATCCTTACACCATCAGCCCAGGGATGGCGTGAGAGAGAGAGATGCTTTTTTCTGCCTTTCACTAGCCATGGCAGCTCAAAACCAATGGCACCACACTTGAACTTTGAACCAAATTTTCCTCCTCTGGTGAACTTGATGCTGGCATATGAGGTCCATCACCCCACTGAGGGAGAAGATGAGCTGGATGGTGGGGCAGAGTCTCTTGAGCTCCCTCATTATCTGATAAAACAGGTTATCTTCCTCAAAACTGATGGTAACTTATGATGGTACCTCTCCAACCAAATTTTGATCACACTCACTGGTCTTACTGAGGACCATGTTAGGTATAGCACACACCATTTTAATAGGCGTTATGCAAAGGGAATTACTATAATATGCATTATATATATGAATGTTGGAAATTTTGTTAACTGAATTAATTATGGTCATCCTACAAGTCTGTTTACCCATATCAAACAGTCCACAACCTTGTGCAAAGCTGAAGTCAACTCTGGAATTAAAAAATTGGAAACTTGTCAAAGCAAAGATTCATGAATACTTTTAACAAGTGCAGTTAAGGAATACTTTCACAGCTTATTAATTGGTTTGGAATGTAGTATCCAAAAAAGAGATAAGAATAGTACAGAACAAAACATGTCAAAGAATTGTTACAAACTGGTAGGTTGGATTTTAGTGACATGTAAAGAGTTTTGTAACTTGTAAAATCATACTATAAATGCTACTAGCTGAAATGCATATCTTTGAAACACATGTTCTGTGTAAGGTGAGCATGCTTTAAAATTATTTCCCAGAAGTAGGGTATGTATGTATGTCTTTTCATATTGTACTTCTTTTGCCTTTAGACAATAAATTTGGCTTTAAGGTCTCTTGAACATTTTTAAGAACGAACTACGAGTGTAATCAAACAATTGGCTACACATTGTAGCATATGTCTAAATGTCAAAAGGAAAGAAAAAAAAGAAACCACTGTAGCAAGTCTCAGAGCTGGCATTTTCTGCCCTTTTTTTCCAGTTCAACCAGTCTTCAGTTCTACATAGCCAACTGCCAAGAGCTAATTTCTAAATATAGTTTTGTCAACTATTCCAAGTTTGTGAAATTCATGGACAAATTCCTTCAGGAGCACAGAGCATAATTCCAGACTCTGACTGAGGAAGATAAACTGATAGTGAGATCATCCCTACAAGCCTCAGCTGATGCAGTGGACGCAGCCTCTTGTTTGACGTTGACAGCTGTTGTCATGAGCTGAGCGTTGTGGCTTCATTCCTCAGAATTCCCTAGGGAAATTCATTTCACAATGGAGAATATGCCCTTTGAAGTGAATAATCTTTTCAGCGAGAAAACAAATGAATCATTACACCAACTGAAAGATTCTAGGGCATCCCTTCTCTACTGGAGAGCTACACTCCAGTACTGAGAAAGATGTTCCATAGACCTCAGAGGTACAAGTCTTGACCAGCACCTCAACCCTTCTATCACCAAAGAGGCTACGAACCACTGTGGAAGCAACAGAAGCTGCAGTGGAGCCAAGTATATAATGCTCCTCCTCCTTCCAACCTCAACATCCTGCTAAGAAATATGTTTGACAGGACTTTATGAACCACAGTAGATGCCACATCCATCAACCATGAGTCCAAAGAACCAATTTGGAGGCTATCTAGCCTGCTTTGCCCAAGCCTGACAGATGATAACAGAAAGATGAGGTCTTAGCATAATTCATTCTGGCTACACTATAAAATTCATCTCCCTACCACCTCTGGAACCCTCTTCCCATCCTTCTTCAGGGACCGCTCTCTTGAGAGGAAGCTCATTCCTTGAGGGAGCCATAGAGCTGATACTTCCCCAATGTTGGGGGAAGGGATTTTACTCAAATTATTTCATCACGCCCAAGAAAAGAGAAGGTGGAGACCCTCTGGGACCTCAGACAACTCAATGCCTTTATTGACACATTGTGTTTCAAACTGGTCACCCTGGCATCAATAATTCCCTTGCTGAACAGAAACCAGTAGATCACAGCTCGCAATATGAAGGATGACTACTTCCATCTAGACCACCACCAACCTCCCAATCCCCTGCACACAGAAGGTTCTTCAGGTTCACTGTGGGCCTGAAACACTATCAATACAAGGTGCTCCTCTTTGTCCCTGCAGTAATACCAAGGGTATTTACAAAAGGTGCTCTCAGAAGTGGCAGCTCACTTCTGGTGCCACCAGTCATTGGTTTTCCACTACCTCAGTAACTGGCTGCTGACAATGAAGTCTTATCAGGAGGTATTGGTTGGGGACAAAAGGCTTCATGCCCCGGACATCTCTCGAGCCATTGTGTTCTACTTCCAAAGAACAAAGCTATTTAGGAAATCACTTAGACTATTTAGATCATTTGCAGAATGGATGAGAGGGAAAGCAATCTCCTCCCAAAGACTTTCCAAGTGGATTTCAGGATGCATTATGCTGTGATACATGCTGATGAATATTACTTCACCACAGGGTGTTACAGATCAGTCTACACATGCTTAGTCTGTCTCTGTAGCTTCTTCTTCGAGTGATCTCACGTGTATTCCATAGTAGGTGTGTGTGCTCGCCACATGCACCAGTGCTGGAAGTTTTTCCCTTAGCAGTACCTGTAGGGGGAACACCATGGCGACCCCTGGAGCGGCGCCTCTATATCACACTATAAGGGGAACCGTGCGCTTCCTCCCACCCTCAGTTCCTTCTTGCTGCCAGTGAAGGTGGTCAGAACTTCATGCTCCAGCTCTGCTGCAGCCTTTCTAGTTGACCTTAGTGGTACTATTGCTAGAGTTAGTAGTTTCAGTTGTTAGAGTGGGCTCAGGGCATGCCCCGTGCCCCAGGTTTCAAATTGTGCGACTCCTGTCGTCGTTCCATGCCAAGGAGTGATCCGCATGCTGAGTGTCTCCGCTGCTTGGGTGAAACTCACGTGAGTGAATGCTGCAAGATCTGCAGGTCATTCCAGACGCAGACTAAGAAGAAAAGGGACATCAGGCTTTGAGAGCTCCTTATGGAATCGCCACTGGCCCCAACTCCGGCGCGCCGAGCAGACTTGGCGCCCAGCACCGCATCATTGGTGCCCAGAGAGGCCCGCTCCACCAGCCAACACTGCTCCCCCTCCAAGAAGCAAGGGAAGGGCTCCACCTCGCAGTGGCACCGAGAGAAGGAAAGGGGAGAGGCTGGTCCTGCGTCAGGCAACCCTCAGTTCCCCCGGGCCCAAAACCTTCGACTGGTGCTGAGCGGAGCAGCCCGGCGCCATCCACACGCGCGTCTCCTGCGGTCAGGATGCCATCGATGCTGGAGGCTCTACAGGCCGCACAGGACATTCTGAGCCTACCAGTACCTGGGGTGCCACCGGTGACGGGCCCTTGGTCCCATGGCAGTTGCCAGGGAGACCCTCCTATTAATAAAGTTTGTGTTCTGCAACCATTTGTCTCCCTTCTGCAGGGCATGGTCCCATATAACTTTGGACCAATGGGTCCTTAACATCATTTCCAGGGGCTACACATTGCAGTTCAGCTCACCCCTGCCCAACCCCCCCCCCCCCGATGGGCCCAGGGGACCCGGAGCATGCCCACCTCCTAGGGGAGGAGGTAGAGCAACTACTGCACCTGGGGGCGGTGGAAAGAGTTCCAGTGGAATTCCAGGACAAGGGTTTCTACTCCTGTTATTTCCTGATCCCAAAGGCAAAAGGGGATCCCAGGCCCATCCGGGACCTATGGGATCTTAACCGTTTTCTGGTCCACTCCAAATTCTGCATGGTATCCCTGGCCTCTATTATCCCCTCCTTGGACCCAGGGGATTGGTATGCGGTCTCTGGATCTTCAGGATGCATATTTTCACATCCATATTTTCGAGGGGCACAGACGCTTCCTCCGCTTCCTAGTGGGGCTAGACCACTACCAGTTCACGGTCCTCCCCTTTGGCTGATCCACAGCGCCCAGTGTCTTCACGAAGTGCATGGCTGTAGTAGCAGCCTACCTCAGACTGAAAGGGGTCCAGATCTTCCCATATCTGGACGATTGGCTTCTCAAGGGTAGCTCTTGGTCCCAGGTAGGGGCCCATGTAGAGCTGCTTCTGTCCACTTGCTCTGATCTCAGCCTAGTGGTGAACTAGACCAAATCAACGCTAGTTCCAGTGCAGCGCATAGAGTTCATTGGGGCGCTGCTGGACTCTTCAAGGGCCACAGCCTCTCTCCAGCTGAACAGGTTCAAGGCCCTGAAAGATCTCATCGCCTTGGTCATGGCCTTTCCGGTGACAACTGAAAGAGTGTGCCTTTGGATCCTGGGGTACATGGCAGAGTGCACGTATGTGGTCCGCCACGCCAGGCTCCGCATGAGGCCCCTCCAGCTCTAGCTGAAAGAGGCTAGACAGGGAATATGCAAACCTGAGTGTTGTGGTCGACCTCAGACTTGTCACTCCACGTAAATGTCAAAGAGCTCAGGGCGATTCAGTTGGCGTGTGTTGCCTTCAACATGTACCTTTGCGGCAAAGTGGTCAGAGTTGTGACAGACAGCACCGCTGTGATGTATTACATCAACAGGCAAGGCAGGACTCGTTCCTCGGCCCTCTGCCAGGAAGTCCTGAGTCTATGGGAGTTTTGTATAGTCCACGATGTCTCCCTGAGGGTGTTCCACTTACCAGGCATCTGCAATACGCAAGCCGATCACCTCAGCAGGGTTTTCTCCCCCCGTACGAGTGGTTGCTCCACTTGGAGGTCACTCACCGGCTCTTCCGAGAGTGGGAAGTTCCCTAGGTCGACCTCTTCGCAACCCACCAGAACCGGCATTGCCCCCAGTTCTGCTCCGGGTGGGGAGTGGGGGGGGACACGATCTCGAATGCCTTCCTCCTGCAGTGGTCGGGCCAGCTTTTCTACGCTTTTCCACCATTCCCCCTCATCGGCAAAGTCCTGCAAAAAGTAAGAACAGACAGAGCATGCGTCATTCTTATAGCCCCAGCTTAGCCCCATCAACACTGGTACAGTACCCTACTGGACCTTCTGGCGACCCCTCCAAGGAGGCTACCGCTACGCCCAGACCTCCTCTCTCAGGACGGGAGCCGCCTCCTTCATCTCAATTTGACCGCTCTCCACCTGACAGCATGGCTGCTCAGTGACTAGATGATGAGGAGAGGAGGTGTTCTGAAGGGGTCAGGCAGGTCCTCCTCGAAAGTAGGAGGAAGCCGTCCACTCACTGCACGTACCTGGCAAAGTGGTCCAGATTCTCCAGGTGGGTGGGGGAGCAGGGAGCCTCCCCATCAGCCACACTGCTCTAGCTCATCCTTGAGTACCGTCTGTCCCTTAGGACCCAAGGGCTGGCACCTGCCTCTATCAGGGTACATCTGGTGGCCATATTGGCCTTCCATCTGCAGGTGCAAGGGCACTCGGTCTTCTCCCATACTATGACCTCCCGCTTCCTGAGAGGCCTGGACCGTTAATTCCCCTATGCTAGACGCCCTGTGCTTCAATGAGGATCTAAACCTGGTGTTGTCCCGCCTCATGGGGCCTCCCTTTGAACCCTTGGCCATGTGTTCCTGGTCTCAGCTCTCATGGAAGGTAGCCTTCCTTGTAGCTATCACCTTGGCCTGCCATGTCACTGAACTTAGGGCCCTGACCTCGGAACCCCCTTATATGGTCTTCCACAGGGATAAAGTCCAGTTTCGCCCACATCCGGCATTTCTCCCAAAAGTGGTCTCCATCTTCCATATGGAACAAGACATCTTTCTTCCTGTGCTCTGTCCTAAGCCCCATTCCTCCAATGAGGAATGCCACCTTCACATGCTCAATGTGCGTAGGGCACTAGCTTTTTGTCTGGATCGAAACAAGCCATTCCGGAAATCCTCGCAATTTTTTGTTGCTTTGGCCGAGCGTGTGAAGGGGCAGCCTATCTCCACCCAGTGTCTTTCCAGCTGGATCACCTCGTGCATATGCACGTGCTATGATCTGGCAGGGGTTCCCCTGCCTCCGATCATCAGGGCGCACTCAATGAGGGCTCAGGCCTCATCGGCTGCCTACGTAGCTCATGTCCCTATCCTGGACATCTGTAGGGTGGCCACTTGGGCCTCAGCTCACACATTTACTACGCATTATGTGATCGTCTCCCAAACTAGGGCTGACACAGGCTTCAGCAGGGCCGTACTGTGTCCTGGGAACTCATAACTCCTACCCACCTCCAGCACATATAGCTTGGAATCACCTACTATGGAATACACATGAGCAACCACTCGAAGAAGAAAGTACAGTTACCTGTTCCGTAACAGGCATTCTTCAAGATGTGTTGCTCATGTCTATTCCACACCCCGCCCTCCTTTCCCTCTGTTGCAGTTGTCTGGCAAGAAGGAACTGAGGGTGGAGGGAGCACGCAGCTCCCTTTATAGTGCCATATAGAAGCGCCACTCCAGTGGTTGCTGTGGTGGTCCCCCAGTACGGGTCCTGCTAAGGGAAAAACTTCCGGCACTGGTCCACATGGTGAGCACGCACACCTATCGTGGAATAGATGTGAGCAACACATCTCAAAGAACGCCAATTACAGAACAGGTAACTGTCCTTTCTCTTTGAGATGTTCATGTTAAAATATGTAAAGCAGCAACATGGGATGTGGTACATATCTTTTTAAGACATAATGCCTTAGTAGAGGCTTCTGAACCTGATACAGCTCTTGATACCACTGACAGGAGCAGTGCTGTATCCCAGAGGTCTTTACACATCCCTCCTGAATGAGAGCTGCTTATCAATCACCCACAGGGGAATACATATAGGTACTGTGTGACGTTCCCCTCTGGTGCCACCTGGACTGGTGATCTACTAGGTCACTCCAATCCTTGACTCTGGGAGCCAGCCTTACCCTGATCTGCTGTGAGAACCCCCACTCCTGGGCTGTTCACCCATAGCCTCTGGCATGTAAGCTGCTCCTTGGACTGTGCAACTGAATGACACTAGCCAATATCTCCGGTCCCAGACACAATCCTAGGAACCTTGGTCTTGCAGTGTCCGGTTATGCCTGCTGGATGCTGCAAGCTTATATGACTTCATCAATTTAACAAAGAAATTAGTATGTACCAGGCTTTTTATCCCAAGGGGAGCCTCTGACACACTGCAAACCAAAAACACTGCTTCAGATAGAATAAACAAACAGATTTATTAACTATAAAGATAGATTTTAAGTGATTATAAGTCAAAACAGAAGTCAGATTTGCTTTTATTTCATTTGATCAAAACGCATTCTAAGCTGATCTTAACCCTTTCAATGCCCTTACAAACTTTGATACTTCTCACCACAGGCTGGCTGCTTGCCCTTCAGCCAGGCTCTCCTCTTTGATCAGCACTTGAGTCGCTTGATGGTGACGTCTGTAGATATAGGTGGAAGAGAGAGGAAGAGCATGGCAAACGTGTCTCCCTTTTATTATGTTCTTTCTTCCCTCTTTGCTTTGCCCCCCCCCTTCAGAGTCAGGTGAGCATTACCTCATCACAGTCCCAAACTGACCAAAGGAAGGGGGGCGACTCACTTGAGAGTCTAACAGATCCTTTTGTTTCTGCCTAGGCCAGCACCCTTTGTCCCTGTGAGGATGGGCTGGGTTGTCTCATACAGGCCCTGATGAAGTGTGAACTGCCTCTCTGCTCTTGGAGAGTTCTTGCCTGGGCTTATTTTGAGCCATGAAGACACATTTTTGGCCTCATAACTATATATATGAAATTATAACCCATAACATTACTGTAACAACCATGCTCAGTGCATCATGAGCCTTTTGAAGACACCCAACATGACAAAATTTGCATTGGATGCCACACAATCATTTTACAAGGGTGAACATGGAGGTGCTGGGTGTTCCCCCAAGATACAGAACATCACAGACTATCATTCAAAGAAGAAAGAAAAGTTAATTATCTACTACAGGAATTGGAGTTCTTCAAGATATGTGGTCTCTAGCTATATTCCACTGCATGGCATCCTTGCCCTCTGCTTTGGATCTTGGATATATGATTTGCAATAGAGAAGGAACTGGAGAAGCAATTGATCTACATTGCCCCTTATTGTTCTTTGTTTGGAGCATGAGGAGGAGAAGAGCACAGGCACAGACCAACAGATACTGCTAAAAAAAAATCCCTGTCTCAGTTGCATGGAGCACATGTGGAATACAGATAGAGACTATGCATCTTGAATAACTCCAGTTGCTGTACAAAGTAAGTAATTTCTCTTTCCACTGATTACAATAATGACCTGGCCTACAGAAAGTACTTTCTCCTGGGTTGCAGGTTCAGGGATATGGATAATAATTATGATGAGAAATGGACATGATCTGATTAGTTTGCATCTGGATCCAAAGCTTGGGCATGCTCAGTTTCAGAGTTTTGGTCAATCCGTGACAGATGAGGGGGCGTTGAAATGGAAATTCAGAAATGGATTTGAACTCCCCTAAAGCTCAGGACTGTTAAGACTTGGTTCAGTCCCTTGTCTAAGGCTTGTGTGTGAAAATATCATATTAAGTCTGCTTGACCCTGCTCTTTTGCATCCCAATAGGGATTCAAAGTTGTTGCTCTGTAGGATCAAAGGCAACTTGTTCCAATATCCTCTTTCAAAAGGACAACAAGAAAAGAAAGTTTCACTATTACATGGTTAAACTCAGACCCCAACTTATGTAGCTTGTGGAACCGCAAGGGAATTGTCATTGGTGGCAAAAGCATTCAGATAACAGCAGCCACAGGGGTGCGGGGGTGGACAGAGGATATTTCCTTTTCGGCTTGTGAATGAGATAAAAAGGAGCTGGAGAACAAAATGAGCAAATATACAAATGCTGGGTGATTAGCAAGACAGACCTCTTTTTATTTTGTGCACTATAATAGCCCATCTCACCTGACAAGACAGGACTGAGGTGCCGGGTCTAGGCAGCACAAAACCTGTGAACTGTTCTGAAGGGCCCAGGCTTCTCTTTCACCAGCTCCCCAGGCCATCACGCAGGGGTCCTACCAGTACTGCTCCTGATGTACAGATCCAGCTACTTCGTGTTCCAGAGGACAGAGAAGGGAACAGACATGAGGGAATCAACACAGTGAATCCAAGGACCAGTGGCTGAGAGGGAGTCCAGAGAATCCATGACAGTGTGGCTGAGAGAATGGGGAGGTATGAAGGCATGGCAGCTAGAGAGGAAGGAAGGAAAGAGGTGGAAAGTGAAGGAGTAAAAGAGAAAAGAGGAATGTGGGGAGTGCAAAGTGAGAAACAGGAGAATGAGGGAATGAAGCAGCAAAAACAAGTGCTCAGGAAGGATGTAGAAATGAGGTAGGAGTCAGAAAAACTGAAAGAGACAAATATAATGTTTCTTAAAGAAGCCAAGAATGGGGTAAGAAATCCAACACAAGAGCTGTCAAAGACAGTATTGGGAAACACAGCACAGTAAAGATGGCTTACTCACACCTTGCCCTTTCATGTAATATCTGGACTTCTCTTTCAGAAAAGGAGGTAGAAGAAGGGAAAGAAGACGATTGATTGAAAAGAGGGTGAGAGTGCACCCTTTTCTCCCCTTCTCCTAGCTATCAAATCCTTTCCACATAAGCTTCCTGGACTTTAACCAGTGCCCTCCCCACTCACACACAATATAGGTATCCCGATGTCCCCTTTTGAGAAGCTGCTCATCAAACTCAGTCCTGGGTTAAAAATGACTCCAGTGGCTCCATGGAGCCGGGCCCATGCTCAGAAGGGGCCCCGGCCTGCTCCGCTTGCACTGCGCCCTGAGTCCCCTCTGTCTCCCCCACGTCCACCACTTGCTCCTCTTGACCTGTCCACCTGCTGCCTCCTCAGCCCCACCCCTCTGCCCCTCTCTGCCTCCTGGCCAGACCCCAGTGCACCTCTGGCTCCAGGCTCTCTGTGCTTCCCGCCACCTGCAGGGCCCCAGCTGTCACCTGGAGCTGAGCCGCCTGGGACTGGTGCAGAAGCCTGGCCAGTCGCGGGTAGGGGGAAGAAGGGGACAGTGCGGGGAGCTTGACTGGGCCCCTCCAGGGGAAGTGCATCTTGAGGGAGCCCGGCCGGGGCAGGCCCTGGCCTGGCTGATCACACCACTCCCGAGAGACCAGAGCGATTCCCCAGCCCGAACCAGCTCTGGCTGCACCGCCGGCTCAGCCTGGCAGACAGTTGCCTCCCAGCAGGGCCAGTGAGTGTGGCTGGGAGGCAGAGCGTGGGGGAGTGGGTTTCTTGCAGAGGCGGTGCTGGGATGTGAGGAGGCAGGGAAAATGTGTATGTTGGGGCACTAGTGAGTGGAGGTTTGGGGGGTGCTGGGCAGGGTGCTGTGCATTTGTGTGGTAGGAGCTGGGGGGGTGCTGGGCATAGTGTGTCTGGGGCGGCTCTGGCCAAAGGGATATTGGGGGGGGGCTGTGTGGCGAGGCATGGGCCCACCCCCCAAGGGGAAGGGGCATGCTGGCAGCACAGGGCCGGGTGGGCCACTGTGTGTATGGCAAATTCCGGTATGTAAATAGTTCCCTCGCACTGTGCTGGGAGGAGCTGGGCCGCCCCTGCCATGCCATGCCCATTGCCCCTGGCTGGCCCCTTGCTCTGGGGACTGACCTCCCCACGCCATGCTCCATTGCTCCCATGGGAGCCCACAAATAAGTTTGGCACTGGTCCCACAAAAGTTAATCCAGCCCTGATCTGACCCATTAGAATCTGAATACAGACAACAGATCTGAAAACAAAAAACACTGCGGCAGATAAGTGTTCAAAGCCAGCAGGTGAGCTTTTAAGGATACAAAACCCTTAGTGAAGGGGCACCACTACCTTGTAAGATGATGAGACAGGAAGAAGCCTCAGCAGGCTTGCAGTCATAAGTCGCAGTCATAAGTCACAGCCAGTAGATCAGGGCTGAGTGAGCAGATCTTTACTTTGGGCTCCTGAGGCACAGAATTGCAGGAAGAACAAAGTGTCATAAGTAAAAGTTCTTTTTTATTCATTTCCATGCATGAAGAATTTCTTTAAGGTTACAAACAAGCACGTTGAAAGAAAGAGGAAGGTGCTCCTTTAAAAAGAACTGCTTAACTTTATTAACGTCAGTAGTTATAGAAGTGTAATCAAATCTCACAGGAAAGGAGGGTGTAAGATGGTAACTGCAGAGCCAGCATGATCCTGCTTATAGCACTGCTCAATTGGCCCCTGTATATCAATTACCTTGGGTTGAGAGAAGTTCCCCATTTCTCTGAAACATCAGGTGTTGGTTACTTCCAGGAGCAGGAGACTGGACTTGGAGGACCAATGGGCTGAACTTGTATGGTGAATAATGTCTTCCTACTGGCATTAAAAAAATAAATATGTTTAGGTTTTTTGTGAAACCACTGGCTGATTTAACTTAGAAAACCTGGGGAGGAAATGAACATGAATTTCACAAGAAGTTAATTTTTTTCATCCATTTTTAAAATTCACCTTTTATTAAGTGGGTTAATTGGCTTTGTATATATCCCATTTTTTCACAGTTTGCTCCATATCTTAAAAAAGTGGTAGCTCTGTAAGTCACCTCCCTTCCCACGGACAATCACATCAGGTTCCTGCAGAAACTAAACCAATTTTTTGCATGGGTAGATAATATTAAGGAAGTATTTATATATTTTTTAGCTTTTTAATGTGATTTAGTAGTTGGAAAGGAGGAGCAGCCAGTGCCATATGATTCTGTGAACTTCTGACACAACCCCCTTGGGCCGCCATGGTTGATGGACCACAGTTTGAAAATCCCTGTCCTGTAATCTCCAAGGAATATGGAAGATACACAGGGAAGTAACCAATTTGGCCTTTATAAATAGCGGAATTATGCTTCATTGTTTTTTTTTTCTTGTGGCTTATGCATGGAGAAGCATACGCTGCCTGTGAAACTTTGAAAAGCTTAACGGAAGTGAAACAGGAAGTCTGATCCTTTCACAGTTTGTTGATCTGTAAAGACGAGCTAAGTCTGTAAAGACTTTTTTTACAACTGACAAAACAATTTGGGGGAAAAAATCTAGTTGGAAGGAGCCCCAAGAGAGGAGATGCTGAGACACCTGGACAAAGGAGCGAGCAAGAATGGAGAACAACTCACTGAGCCTGTAAAAAGAAACAGAGTTGATCAATCATCAAAAAAAAGCATTGGTGAGTTTCTGGAACTGAGTTCTAAGTGCTGGAGTCCCATCCAGACTCACTGTGAACAATTAGAGAAAGCTCTTGGTGTTGAGGATGATGTTCTCATAGGCACTGTTTATATGCATTGGTTTGATTACATGTTGCATTTCAAATGTAACCAACAATGACCAATAGGGAAAGCATTCCTTGGCTGTTAATGATGGGCTGGAGAAACTGAAAGACTGAAGCAAAGGCTAAGATCCTTAAACCAAGCAGGTTATTAGTTGTCAGGAAATAGATGTTTCCCACTGTTTCCACAGAGCTGGCCGCAGAGCTCCCCGCGTCTTTTTCTTGAGTTAATGCAGTTACGATGCTGGCTTTCCAACAGATGGGAGTGGGAAATGTAATGAAGGACAAAAATAGACAGTGAAATTAATTATTTTAAAAAGGACGCAGTATATCTATGGCAGTAAAGAGGGTTAAAATACCTTAATACTTGTATAATATAACTTCCCATTTAAGCAACTGCTGTAGTTGCCATGGGGATGTTGTGTGATCATGAATAAGAGAAGGCAATCCATGTGATGACTGTGCCTTGGAGAAGAGGTGTCCTTGAGACACTTTCTATAATGATGTGCTTTACCCTTTCCAAAAGTGTATGTAAGTTCCCTCACAAAATAGAACAGGCAATCTTTTCATGTAGCAGCATCCCACAATCTGCATGTAGAGTTGTCTTAGTGTCCTAAACATGCTGATCTTGGTATAACTCAGTACATGTCTGGTCAAGGACTTGAGGCTCTGGAGGGATTCACACTAAGCTGAAATTTCAACTTGCTTACAGATACCCACAATATCCTCTGGAAACCCCAGCAGCAGGATGATAGATCCTGTTTATTGGCAGCAGAGTCACTAAAACCCCAGAGTGTGTCTCAGTGTGGTACAGTGGCATGCAAAAAATGTCTGCAATAGAAAATATGGGAAACAGTGTCAAACTTCAGCCATTCTCAGGGAACAGCCTTTGCATAATTTTCCTTGTGTCTTCATGGAGATCACATGTGTCTTTTAGGTAAACATTAGTTACAGTGAAAATATTTCATACCTAGGGGCTGTGATGGAGCTTGGCAGGGTTTAATTGATTTCTTCATTAGTTCCCTGTGTAGTTTCCCAGGCTTGTTTTGAGATGAAATTACCTTTCAGACAAGTTTCCTTGTTAACAGCACAGTTCAGTGGGATGTTTCCACCCCTAACCCATCAATAGCAGAAATTATTGTCTGGTTGGGAAGAATCTGCTCTATTTTTGTCTCAGGTGATCCTAGTTTTGATCTAGACTGCCTTCCTTTGATTAGCTCTACAATGGATAACTTTTACTCCAAACCCTCAGTTAATAATGAATTCTATAACATCCTGAGCTTACTATATTAACAGGCACAGGGTGGACTGGTCCTTTTAAGGGAGCCGGGCTCAGCATCAGCCATGCTTAGTTAACTAGGTGAGCAGTGGTGAGGCTTCCTGTAAGAGCATGCTTAGCTTGGTACACAGAGACTGGTAAAGAGCAGGCAGATGATACAGTGTCAGAGACCGACAGGGAGAAAGATGCTCTACAACAGAGCCAGATGAGTGTCATATGGTGGTAGATTTCAGAGTAGCAGTTGGTGTTAGAGGCTCTCCAAAAGGGGCCCAGTGAAAAAGCCTAGAGAGAGAACCTAGCAAGGGGCTGTGGAAAAGATCCAGACAGAGACATAGGTAGGAAATGATCCCAGAAGGCAAAGCAAGAGGTCTGAGTGGGTGGATTTGGACTGCTTGCTACAGGGTCCCTGGATGGGAAACCAGAGTAATGAAGGGTCTGGGTTCCTCTATAGGGCCACTGGGAAGGAGGTAGTATGAAAATCCCCTGCCAGAAAGAAGTAGAAGGAAAAGTGAGCATGGAGTCAGGATGAAGACCAGTGTGAGGTTGCTGGATGCCAGTTTGTTTTGCTGAATGCTGTTTACCTCTTAAAAAGGAAGCAGCATTTGGCTGGAGGGCTAAGCTATGAAAAAACACTTGAATTGCTGTATCCAAGAGTAGGAGATTGAAATACCTGGAGCTAGATGAGGGGAAATTGAAGCACAGAGCATCAGGTACCATGGTGACCTTGTCTGCTGATCACTGTAGGACAGGACACTACCTTGTAGCTCCAGAACAAATCTAGTGACATGAGCCTTAAAAAATGGATATCTAGTGAACAACTCCTGGAGCATTACATCTCACCTTCCCACGTGTTCGTTAACAATGTCCATCACAAATGGGATCTCCAAATTCAGAGACATAGGCAACATGTGGGATTAGATGCTGTCCCCCACCAATTACAGCGCTGAAATATTTTAATTCAGATCTGATTTTTTTACTGGGTCTAAGTGATATTTGATGGCCTTTTTAAACCAGACATGTTTTACCCTTGTTGTTTCCTTTGAAATTACTGAGAAACAAGATGCAAATTTACTTCCTATTGTATCAGTTGGGACTACTCTGGATTCAAGGGTACATTTGACACTCATGCATTAGGGTTGGATCCCAGAATTCCCATATTTTAATCTGTTGCATCAGTTTCTTACTTTGTTTCTTAACATTTTGAAAAGAAGAGGGAGAGTGCAGATAAGAATAGTGCATAGTGCTGCTGAAGTACATTAGCAGGCATTTGCTGATGGTAAGCTGAAGAAGTCACATGCTGATGTTTTAGACTAACATCCTGTTGGCATTTTATAACATTTTAAAAACAAAAACTGATAAACTGGCCCCATCCAGAGGATGAATCAAACTAATTGTTCCCAACTGTGTCACTTTCACAGTGTAAACAGGCCCTTAAAATGAACTTATCTCTAGTTGCTAAACCTTTGGGGGAGGGAGAAGAGACATCTATGCCACTGAACAGAAGAAGTTGAAATATCTCTAACTTTTTCCTGAAAGGGTAACCAGCTTTAAATTTGCACTTCTAACTGCAAATGTTTTACCCATTACTGTGACAAATAACACCTAAGTTTGCTGTGACTGAAAGTGGTAAGTAGGGTGGGATTCTCTTTCTCAGTTTGACTGTTCAGTATGCGGTCAATTTGTTATCTCTTGTTCTTTGTAGTGAGAGAATTAAAACCATTTTTAAACAATAGGATAAGTGTGACCATAAAATAACAAATTAGCAGGAGGATTCAGGGGAATGTGTAGGATGCCTTTAACTCAATTTTTCAAAACAGACAAGTTGCCAGTACTGGATCTCCTTAAAAACCCAGCCTGTTTGCTACTAGGTGGTTGTATTTTGTTTTTATTTTGGTCTTCCTTATGTTTCAGACAGTTACCTGCAGGGGTTAGGAAAACTCCTCCCCTCCATGTTTTCTGGGGGATGTCCTTCCTCTGAAGCATCTGAGATGGCTACAGCTGGAGATAGGGACACTGGACAGGGCAAGCCAGAGCTCTACAATGATATTGAGCATTCTCTTTCTCACGTGCTTAACTGGCTGGTTCTTGCGCACATGCTCAGGGTCTAACTGATCACCATATGGGGGGGTGGGTCGGAGGGAATTTCCTCCCTGGTCAGATTGGCAGACACCTTTGGGGTGGTTTTGTCTTTCTCTGAAGCATGGAGTGTGGGTCAATTGCGGGGATTAATTGGCTATAGGTCACTTGATCAGTTCCCTTCCATTGTGGTGGTTCTTCCTATTCTCTGCCTGGGGCACATAATAGTTTAGTCTCCTGTGAACTGTAATACTTTGGACTAATTTCAATTTTGGGGGTGTATGTGTGTGTGTGTAGTGTTGGGGATTGGTGGGCTGTTGTATGCACGTCTGCTAGCCCTTTCTGGTCCTAAACTGTATGAGTCTTCAGATTTTAAGGGAAATGCTTGTTTAAAAAATAAATACATAAAAGGTCTCAGCCTGTCCTCCAACATGGAATATGTTTTAAATAGTTTATTTGGTTAACAGGAGAGGCTGATGGATTGGTGGGAAGAAGAGAGGGAGCACTTCTGAATTTGAGTCAAACCTGCATATCATAATGTTGTGATGCATCAAAAGGTTTGAGATAAGCGCTAGTCTCCCCAACAAGCGATCTGAGGGCCCTGTTACTTTCCTACCATTTTGGTTGGATCTGTATATTAATGTTGGGGCTTCTCTGGGCACACCAGCTGCACCACTAGGGTACTGACCAGCCCAGGGCACCTGCAGAAACTTCTGGGGAGTGCAGCCCCCCGGGAGCCTCCGGCAGGGGCACATGTCCCAATAGCTGTGTCCACAGGGCGGCACTGGCAGCTAAAAACGTCGGGTGCTGTGCTGTGCTGTGCTGTGCTGGTACCCCAAAGTCCTCCACTTTGCCTGCTGGTGTGTGGGACACTGAGCTCCTCTGCGCTCTAGACACACCAGGAGATCCTGCTGTGCCTGCCCACCCGGCTGGGGGCGCCCTTCCCACCCCCCAAGAGAGGGGGAGGCCCCCCTGGGCGGCGCAGGCGGCACAGCCCCAGCAAAGAGCGGCCCCCGAGCCCGCTCCCGGGGGTGGGAGCAGCAGCGGCTCCGGCTCCGGCTCCGGCTCCTCCCCAGCGGCGCGGGACCGCCTGCACCCAGGGCTCCGCCCCCTGCGCCGCACTCCCGGGAGCGGCGGCGGCCCCGCAGGTGAGAGGCTCCCCAGTGACCGCTCGCGCTTCGCGGCTCCGGAGGCTGCTCTGGGGTGGGGGCTCCTTGCAGGGGCCGGCGCGGGGATCCCCAGCCCGGCATTCCCCGGGGATCCCTTCCCCTCCCTCCACGCCCCACCCAGCGCCTCCTGCCCGCGCTACACCGGCCGCCCCTGCAGGTCGCTGGCGTGTGGCAGGCGCCGGAGGATCCGCCCTCGGGCTCGCAGGGACGACACCGGGGCTTGGGGTGGGACGTTTTGCCTCCCTCCCTCCCGCGCAGGATCGGTGGCTGCCCCGGGGAGGCTGGTTTTCTAGCATGGGTTGGACGGGGCAGGAAACAGGGAAGCCGCAACGGGCTGTGTGGGGCGCCTGGGAGTGGAGTGTGGACCTTGCAGGGCAGGGGCGCGGGGAGAGGGATCGGGATCGGGTCCTTCCCCTTTCGGTCATTCTTGGCACAAACCGGGGGTGGAATTTGGCTTCTGGTCCCAGGGGCGTTTTCTGTAAGCCTCACCTACCTGCCGTTATGGGAGGTGCCAGAGGGTGATGCCACATTGCCCACAACACACCCCAGGAAAAAGATAAGGGCAAAGGGCTTTCTCCATTTTGGCCCATGCATTTGTATAATATACTGACTCCGCCTCTACTATCAACAGTTTGGGGAACTGTTGATAGGAAATTATATTCATAGATATTTTTATGCTCAGTTATTTGAAGGCTCCTTGGCAAGGACTATAAATACTTGAAGTGTCTACAGAGATTTAAGAGAGACTTAATAATACTCAGCTTTCTTCCAGTTGTGGTCTCTGTTTAAGAAACAAAAAACACAAAATACTGCTGGAACCGTTTAATAGAGACAGCACATGGATTTGACTGAGGCCAGAGATTTTGGGCGAAAACAGTTCCTTGTAAATATTGCAAGGTTCCAAGGGTGTGTGTGTGTGTGTGTTTTTAAGGCACGATTGTGAGGGGAGAGATTTTAAACCTTGACTGTTACATTTTGAAGACGCTGAGGTGGTTGGCTTGTAGATGCCCAGGTTATGGGCACCAGATTTGTATAATTTTTGGTGGTGCCCAGCCAGAACGGGTCCACGCAGAGCTGTCCTGTCCATAGGATGGACCTGGGCAACTGCCCTGGGCCCCATGCTTCAGGGGGACGTGGGGTCCAGGGCAGCCTGGGGGATTAGTCGGGGGCTGGGCACTGGCGGTAGCAATCGATTTGACCCCAGCCTGCCCTGCCAGCTCCTGGCATTGCTCAGGGGAGGGGGTGGAAGCCAGAAAGAGGCAGGGTGGGGGAAGGAGTGGAATGAGGAGGAAGGGGCGGAGCAGAGGCAGGAAGAGGCAGAGCATGGGTGGAAAGCAGTGGGGTGGAATGGGCTGGGGCTGGGTTGCTTGCTGGTGCCAAGCCCCCTGCTAACCCTCCAGCCCCCTGGACCCTGCATCCCTCTGAAGTATGGGGCCCCCCAAAGTGCGGGGCCTGGGGTGGTTGTCCTATGGACAGGATGGCTCTGAAAATATAAGCGCATACATTGGTGGAGCCGGGCCCATGTTTCTGAGTATTGATGGAGCACGAGTCCCACGGGCCCATATAACTTGCCGCCTATAGCCCAGATAAGTGTCCAAACCTGCATGGTGTTGAGTGCTATCCACTTCCATCACAGGGGGAAAGGAGGAGGGAGTGCTTGACTTCCAAAGTCACCCTGAGGAGGACATCACCAGAGCAGTCCAAAGATGGGCATGTTCCCCTTAGTCTCCTCCCAGATGATTGTAGCTACATCTCATAGTCACAGTGCAATCAGTGTTTACACAGCCTTGTGCCTATATTGACTGATGTCTTATGTTCCAGAAACCATATATTTTCACTTTGTCTTTCTGCTGTAGCAATACAGCATTAGAGTAAATTTCTGGTTTAATAATTACGACTGATCCATCTGTCTTGCCACGCTGACTGAGCCTGGACTCTTTCTCTCTTGCTGACCAACTAAACGTTTGCTCACTGATTGAAATGTGAAAATTGCTCCTACCTTGCTTTCAGTTTTAACTTCTGGAAGTTAAAGGGAAGTAATTCTCAGGCGATTCAATCAGTCAGTACAGTGTGGTTATTGTAATTCTCTCAATTGCTGATACTTGAAAATATGACTATTTTACCTTAGCCCCAGGGACTGCTGTTTTCATATTTCTCAGTATGTTGAAGCAGGAATAATGTGTGAACTATTAAAACTGGTAATTTCTATACTTGGGCTCTAAAAACTGTTTTTAAATCTCTGGAGCTTGTCTCTCAGGACCTAAGTTGAGGTCTGTAATTAACAACAGCTTATGTTTAGACAGAGAATTTAAATATGCATTAAAATAGAGATGTACAATGGGACAAAAGATGCTTGTATTTTAGAGGCACCATGAAGAAGCCAATTTGAATAACCAACATGCAAAATATTGCTTGACCCACTCCCCCCCACAACCCCTAGGAATCCACTATACATAAGCGGGTATGTGACTTTATTTTTTGTTTTGGTTTTCTTGTTGGGGGAGGAGAGGGAAAACGCTAGAAATTATGGTCAGTATTTTCAAAGTTGAATGCCTAAAACTAGGCAACTAATTCCTTAATTAAGCAAATAAATGGTCTAATTTTTCAGAGGTTTTGAACACCCAAATATTCCATAGACTTCAATGACAAATCTGCATGATCAGCACCTCTAAAAGTCAGGCCTCTATAATTGCCTTAAGATGAATTTGGGTGCCTAACTTTAGGCCAGTGGTCACTAACCGGTTGATCGTGATCTCTGGTGTTGCAGTGTGGCTGCTGCTAAGGCAGACTCACTGCCTTCCCTGGCCCGTGCTGCTCCTAGAAGTAGCCAGTACTTTCCCCGCCGGGGGGAGGCAGGGGTCTCCCTCCCCACTCTGCTCCTGCTTTCATACACTGCAGCTCCCATTGGCTGGGAGAGCTGCGGGAGCAGTGCTTGCAGAGAGGGACAGCACATGGAGCCACATGCTCCCCAGTTCCCCCTCAGGGGCCACAGGGGCGTGTTGGCCCCTTTCAGGAGTGGTGTAGGGCTGAGGTAGGCAGGGAGCCTGTCTTAGCCTCACTGTGCCCACTGCCGACCAGGAACCGCCGGAGGTAAGTGTTGCCTGGCAGGAGGCTGCACCTCATCCCTGAGCCCGCTCCCGGAGCCAGCACCCTGTACCCCCTCCACCCCAAGCTCCACCCTGAGCCCCTTCCTGGAGCCAGCATCCCATTCCCCCTTCTGCACCCTGAACTCCTTCCTGCACCCCAAGCCTCAGCCCTGACCCCCTCCCCAGAGCCAGCACCTCATACCCCCTCCTGTATCCCAACACTCTGCCCCAGCCTGGAGCCCCCCCTGCACCCAAACTCCCTCCCAGAGCCTGCACCCCTTCCCACACCCCAACACTCTGCCCCAGCCTGGAGCCCCCTCTTGCATCCAAACTCCTTCCTAGAGCTTGCACTCCTCCTACACCCCAACCCCTTGCCCCAGGCTCAGCCCAGAGCCTCTTCTCACACTGAAAACCTCTTGGCCCAAGTCCAGAGCCTGCACCCCTCTTGAACCCCAACCCTCTATCCCAGCCTGGTGAGAGTGGGGGAGAGTGAGCAATGGAGAGAGGGGGGATGGAGTGGGCTGGGCTTTGGGGAAGGGGTGAGGTAGATCCTGGGTTGCCTTTAGATTCAAAAAGTGACCACTGCTTTAGGCACTGTAAATTTAAACAATGGTAACAAGTGTTTTTACTACAAAGAGGCCCTAGGTTAGGTCTTCAGTAGCAGGACCCTCCTCTTGGGGAGAAGGAGAATTGCAGGGTCCTTTGAAATTCATTATGTATTGGCAGCTGCCCTCTGTCTGCAAATCCATCTTTATCATAGAATATCAGAGTTGGAAGGGACCTCAGGAGATCATCTAGTCCAACTCCCTGCTCAAAGCAGGACAAATCCCCAGATGGATTTTTGCTCCATATCCCTAAATGGCCCTCTCAAGGATTGAACTGTCAACCCTGGTTTAGCAGGTCAATGCTCAAACCACTGAGCTATCTCTCCCCCCCCGTGGCATTATTTTTAACATTCCAAATCTCTGTCTCAAGCCACTCTTTTAAATTTATTTTATTTTGACCACTGTGTAACACTTGGAATATGATTTTTTTTTCAACTTGTTGGATGAGCTTCCCTGGCCAGGCAAAATGTGTAATAGAATGGCTCCTTGACCCCCTCTAGTGAGTGGATCCGAGATATGAGTCTGCTGCCACACTGAGCTAATGGACCTGGTCCTTTGGCAGGGCTCCCAGCAGGGGCAGTTTGCCCAGGGCTCCCCATTTTAGAGGGTGCCCAAAATAATGGAGGGGTGGCCTGGCCAAATCTGATTGACAGCCTTTGCAACGTAGTGCACAGGGTCACACAGCACCCCTTGGGTTCAGTGTCTGCCATCAGTAGTACGGAGAGCACCTCGCTTGCTCTGGCTGAGTCCAAATTCCACTATGGCTGCCCTTGGCATTGTTGCACCGGGACCCAGGGGACTCGCCGAGCACACTCCCTCCCCCTCCTGGACACAAGCAGGGCAGACTCCCCCTCGTCTGTCGGAAGGACAGCAACTGCACAGGCCTGGACGCTCTCTAACCCCCATTCCTTTAACGTCTTAAACTCTTCCATCTCTGTGATACTTCTTTTTTTTTTTTTTTTTTTTTTGGAAGGATGTGTGGGGGGGTCTCTATTTCAGAATTTTGCCCCATGCACTCCCCTCCAAACCTCTTTTCAGTCCTGAGCAAAGGTTCATGATTTTTAGAGTGAGGCATCAGGTTCAGTCCCCAAAGATTACCGGCCAGGGATGTCATTACAAACAGAAAGAGGAGACTTGCAGCTTTCTGATGGAACCAGCACTTGCTTGTAGGCCTGGCAGGTTCCAAAATATTGGGCCTTAAATTGTCTGAAATATAGTTTAGATGTCCCTTTGCTCTTAGCCCTGAGTGACTGGAACCACGGTACTAATGGAGCCAAGCTTTCAAGAGGAGAGAATACAAAAGATGATGCCAATACATTTTTGTTGAAAACAAAAAAACCTCTCAAAGAATTTTAAAGAAGTTTATTTGGTGAGTTGTGATTTGGCAGTTGTGAGTAATGTGGCCATTCAAACTTCTTATTGTACTGCACCATCATGTATACAGTATACATATTCTGTTGTGGGTTGTCAGTGACTAAGATAATTTTATTAGTAGGTGAATTGGGGGAGTGGACTGTGTAAATGATATTATGCAGTGACACAAACAGGGCCAGCTCCAAGTTTTTTGCTGCTCCAAGCAAAAACTTTCCCACGCCCCCACCAGCCTTACCACAACTCCACCCCTTCCCCACCCCATTCCAACCCCTTCCCCAAATCCCCGGCCCCACTTCCTCCCCTGGGCGTGCCGCATTTCCCCTCCTACCCCTCCCTCCCAGGCTTGCCACACGAATCAGCTGTTTTGCGGCAAGCCTGGGAGGGAGCAGGGAGAAGCGGAGCAGCGGTGTGGTCAGGGGAGGAGGCGGAGGTGAGCTGGCGGGGAGAGCAGTTCCTCTGCCCCCCTCCTCTCCTGGATTATTTCCTGTGTCCCTCCCTGCGCCCCCCACCGCCGCAGCTCACCTCCGCTCTGCCTGCTCTCCTGAGCGCGCCGCCGCTGCTCTGCTTCTCCCCCCTCCTTCCCGGCTTGCTGCAAAACAGCTGATTTGCGTGGCAAGCTTGAGAGGGAGGGGGGAGAAGCGGAGTGGCGGCGCTCGGGGGAGCAGATGGCAGTGGAGCGGAAGTGAGCTGGGGCGGGAGCAGTTCCTGTGCGCCCCCACTAGGGTTACTTCCTGCGGCCCGCCCCGCATCCCCCACTGCCACAGCTCACCTCAGCTCAGGGCTGGCTCCCGGCTTTTTGCGCCCCAAACAACAACAACAACAAAAAAACGACCCGGAGTGCTGCCCCTTGGAAAGTGCTGCCCCAAGCACGTGCTTGGAGTGCTGGTGCCTAGAGCCAGCCCTGGGCACAAATGCTCTGCATTAACAATCATGATAAAATATCAAGTATGTTGGGACTTGAGAGATCTGCTAGCCTTGCACTAAGGTTATAACTATAGTCATTTTATTTTTTAAATACATTATTTTTTAGAAGTCTGTATTTCTTGAGCTTACAGTTTTAAGCCATGTCTGGTTATAATTCTATAGCTCTAAAAGCAGCGTGAGAAGGTGCAGTAACAAAGTGATTTTTTAGTTTATCTACTCATAGCACTTGTACAGATTTAAATGTATAGTTAAATGGTACAAGCCCCGTAGTGTGGATGCAGTTATACTGGTATAAAGATATTTTAGTAAGGTGCTTTAACGAGACACATTAATTGTGGAGCTTCTCTAATACCTTTGTAACTGTTTCCTGAAGAACATAATCTGAATTCTAACTGAGCTATAATAAGCCAATAAAACAAAACATTAAGCTGAGCTACTGTCGGACACCTTTTCCAGCACTCTCTTGGCAATCTGCATCTCTCTTTTGGCTTTGTCGTTTACCTGATACACAGTGGATTAATTGTGCTCCAACGCTGATGAAGCTGCTTTTCACCCATGTATGGAATAATAAGGACCTTTGCTCACAAATATCGTTGCTGGGGTTCCGTGCTTGGCAGATACAGTTTTATGTGCATTCTGACAGCACTTGATGTCAGACTTGACAACATGGCACTGTCCAGAAAGATACCATAATAAGCCATTATTAACTAATTCTTTTCATTACAATGAATCTTGGTATATATTTTCCCATGGCTAAGAACAAAGAGTTTAAATCTGGTGCAAAATGGCTATAAATTATCTTTTGCTCGCCTTCTCCCACCATCCTTCATGGGCTTCTGAGAGTCAGTTCGTGCTACTATGTTTAATTTTACATATACATATTTACACATCTACTTACAATTGGACAGAGTAACTTTTGTTAATGCAGTGTTAAGATAAAATCAGTTAAAATCACACAAAATCTTGCAGTGCAGCAATAAGCAATGGGAAACAAATTAGATGTAGACAAGGGAGAAAAGAGATGGCTTTTGCTGAGATATGAAAACAAGTGGCAAATCTAAGGGGTGAAGGGGCTGTGGGGCAGTAGGAGGGGAGAGAGGCTGTTCCAAATAGCAGGAGTCCAGTCCACGGAGGGTACTAAAGATGGGGGATTTTTAAAACGAGATGCTGAAATGAACGAGGAGCTGTGAAGAATTATGGAGTTATGTAGTATTTCTTAACCAAAGGGGCACATGATATTTTAATATCTGTTTAATATTAATCTGCCTGAATGCTGGGAGTGAAATCAAAGGAGGCTGTAATGGGGGAAACCCAAAGGAAATGAAACAATGGCAAAGTTATCAGATGGGGAGTACCCCTGTCTGTTGCTCTCAGCTAGAATTGTTTACTGTTCCCAAGGCAGACCATACGGTCCAAGGAATTAGAAACCTCAGAGATCCTACAAAAGGTAAATAAGGGTGGAGTGAGTGGCCAGTGACTGCCCAAGGTATCAGCGAAAGCTAACAGGCGGGCAAGAAACCCAGATGCTATGAGCAGATTAATCTGCTTCTCTCAGCCAGAGATGGTGATAGCAGGGCTGAGGGAAAGTTACAACAGCTGGCATGGAAATTTTAAGGTTTAAGCAAGCCCATGCATGTAGAGGGCTTTTATTGTTGTTCCTGTTTGCTGTGTGCTTTGTTTAATGCCCTTTAGTTTTGTTTTCATTTCTTGTCACTTCCTGTTTTTCTTTAATTCCTTCTAAGTGTGACATGTTCGTCAAAGCTTGGGTTTTCAAAAATAGTTAACTCCAGATAGGGTTGATGCTTTGAAGTGCTGTTCAGCTCTGAAAAATGATTCTGTAAATACTGCATGCATTCCAGAATTATTCGCTCTGTTATTTCATATTAAATATCCTTAGTTTACAAGTAAAAAGACACCCCCTATTCCCCAAACTGCCAGCCCTGCAAAATCAGCTTGGGATCCAGAGTCAAACTTAATTAGAATCCATTGCAGATGGAGTCGCAAGATTCAGTTCTTTTTTCCAGGCCTTCCCAGCTGATTAAGTCTTGGTTTCTAAGCTGCTTGGTAAAGCTGCAGAGGCAGTAGGGCACCGTGGTCTTTTGGCTTCTTTTTATGGAGATCTTGAATGTCTCTGTTTAATCTTTGCAAGGTGTCCAGATACCAGTGGTGATGCCAAATGTATACTAGTAATAATAATAAATTCCAATGTACAAACTATTTCAGTCAGGAGGAGTTAAAGGAACACCATCAACTTAAATCACAAAGGTGAAATATTTATTCTTCCCATAGTTTTTGGCATTACTTCTAATAAGAGTGACTAAGAGAATGGGAAGAGAACATTTATTTCAGTTTGTTTATCTTCTGCATCAGACACTGCTTTGTTTATAGTCAATTTCAATTTCCCTGCTATTGTTAAGTCAGTTCACCCTTTTATTTGTGTGGATCTTTTGCATGACTGGGAGAGAAAAATAGAAAAATGTAGTCGGAGCTCACCGAAAACTGGGAGAAGAGGTCATGTGGAGGTGTTGTATCTGCCACTACTTTTAACTATTTTATAAATTGGCTAGATTTCAAGTTAATGATGTCCCTCTAGGGTTGAAGAGACAACACTAATCAAATCCAGCTGCCTCACTGATATTTTTTCCCCTCTGCAATGCTAACAAGAATAAACATTTGAAAACTTGCTTTTCTCAGTCATCAAAATAGATAGGGCCAGCTCCTGCCAACCTTATTCACAGTGAGTAATGTCTTAGGGCTCCCTTAGTTGTCTCTTTTATAAGCAGAACAGTCTGTCTTTTTAACTTCTCCTCATATAGTAATTGTTCCATTCCCCTAATCATTTTTGTGGCCCTTCTCTGCACTTTTTCCAATTCTAATATATATATTTTTGGAGATGGGGCAACCAGAATTGCACGTAATATTCAAGGTGTGGGCATACCATTGATTGATATAGTGGCATTATAATATTTACTGCCTGATTAGCTATCCATTTCCTAATGGTTCCTAACACTGTTAGCTTTTTTTGACTGCTGCTGCACATTGAGCCAATGTTTTCAGGGAGCTATCCATGATGATGCCAAGATCTCTTTCATGGGTGGTAATAGCTAATTTAGACACCTTCATTTTGTATGTATAGTTGGGATTATTTTTGCCATTGTGCATTACTTTGCACTTATTGACGTTGAATTTTATCTTCCATTTTGTCACTCAGTTTAATGAGATCCCTTTGTAACACTTTGCAATCAGCTTTGGATTTAACCGGCTTGAATAATTTTTCTATCATCTGCAAATTTTTGCCACCTCACTCTTCACCCCTTTTTCCATATCATTTATGAATATGTTGAACAGCACAGGTCCAAGTACATATCTGGGGATTGGAGGGAAGTGTGTTAATTACCTCTTTCCATTGTGAAAACTGACCATTTATTTTGATCATTTGTTTCCTATTTTTTTAACCAGTTACCTGTCCATGAGAAGACCTTCCCTCTTATCCCATGACTGCTGAGTTTGTTTAAGAGCCTTTGGTGAGGGACCTTGTCAAAGGTGTTTTGAAAATCCATGTACATTATATTGACTGGATCACCCTTGTCATGCTTGTTGACTTACTCAAAGAATTCTAATAGATTGGTGAGGCATGATACCCCTTTATAACAGCCATGTAGACTCTTCTCCCACACATTGTGTTCATCTACCTATCTGATACTTTTGTTCTTTACTATAGTTTTAACCAGTTTTCCCGGTGCTGACGTTAGTCTTACCATCTTGTGGTTGCCAGATTTGCCTGGAGCTTTTATTAAAAATCAGCGATACATTGGGTGCCCTCCAGTCATTTGGTACAGAGGCTGATTTAAGTGATAGGTTACATATCGCTGTTTTGAAATTTCATATTTGAGTTTCTTCACAGCTCTTGAGTGAATACCATCAGGTCCTGGTGACTTATTACTGCTTAATTTATTAATTTGTTCCCAAACTCCCTCTATCGACGCCCTAGTAGAAATTTGTTGGTCCTCTTACTGTTTTGTGTTTTGTTTTTCAATTTGGGGTATACATTTAGTTTGAGCCTGTATTATAGTGTTTTAAATAGTCTCCATGCAGTTTACAGGCATTTCACTCATTTGATCGTTGCTTTAAATTTGTGTTTAACTAACATCTTCATTTTTGTGTGGTTCCCCTTTCTGAAAATAAATGCTACTGTGGTGGTGACTTTGACATTTTCCCTCTAGAAGGATGTTACATTTAATTACATTATGGTTGCTCTTTTAGGAGAGGTACAGCTATGTTCTCTCTTGGACCAGATCCTGTGTTCCACTTAAAACTAAATCACACAAAGTAAAATTTCCAAACTGATGAAATTCCACCTGTGGAATCGCACTTTTTCACATACTAAACAATAAGAAGGCAGGACTTTGACAGGCCATGAGGCCAGATATTATTGCTGATTACTAGTTACATTCTTCTAAAACTTTACATGGTGCTTTCCAAAATGCAAAATATGGTGAATAAAACCACTATTCTAAAGAGCTGCGGTCTCTGGTACTGTTTCCATGTGTGCCTTTAAATTGACAGCTGTAAAGCTAGACTGTCAAATGAATTGATTTCCTACACTGGCACAGGCAAAAGTAGGTGCTTCCTTGTACCAGCAGGTGAAGACAAAAATAACTAGAATTGTATTGATATCACTAATTGTGTAAAAACTGTTGGGCTTTCAGAACAATTTACTGTCAGTAGGTGCTAGGTAGTCAGCATGCTGTTTCTAAGAAACTAGTAGTTATTGATAGGAAGCAGGCTTGGTTCTGTATAATGGGGCTTCTGTCATTGGTTAGGTTAGGGTTGAGGTTCCTGGCTCTGTCTGAGTAATCTTTTATTTATTGGATGTGTGGGGTGTGCTGAGCTTGTGAATATATGAATATTGCCCTAAAGATAATAGTGTGCTTGCTAGAAGCAGTTCTTGTTGTGTTGTGTCCTGTCCTTTCAGCTGTCACACTTCAACCGCAAGGCTCTGTAGTCCTAAAGCCTGTAAATGGTTGTTTACAAATGAATAAACTGGTGAACAACACAGAGATTAGCTGACTTGCCCCAAACCATACAAGGTCTGCTCTTATTTTTTTCTCCTGAGAGCGCTGATGGGGTGCTCTGACAGATGGTTTATTTTCTCATACAGGTCACAGTCCGTTCTATTGTATGTACCTTTATTTTCTGTTCTGATTGTTCAGTTACTGATTCCTTTGAATACATCCCTTATTTGGGTTACAAGTACTCATGTTTTCTTGTACATCTTGACCTTCTGGTGCTCATGTCCATGATTATAATTTTTATGATGATAGTGCCTGTGGACCCCAGTCATGTAGCAGGAACAGAGCTGTTCCCTAGGGTATGGTGAATCAGGGTGACTGCTCCTGGCCTTGTGCTTTGGGGGGGCCCGTGGGCCAGCATGATTGGCCGGCGCGCATGGGTAGCACTTGACCCGCTGGTGGGGGGAGGCTAGCCTCCAATCCTGCCCCTTCCACCCAAGGGAAAGCACATGGCGCTGCTGCTGCAGCCTCCCCAGTCCCGGGAAGGCGGGCAGCATGGCCGCAGCCCCCAGGAGCGTAGCAGCACCACCCTGGGGGGGTGGAGTGTGGGCGGGGCCACACCTGCCTGTTTGGGGAGTCACCGCTTCCCCTGCCCGGCATGATCAGTCGTGGAAGTGCCAAATTCGTCATTTCCACCCCGGGCAGCACACACCCCTAGGGACAGCCCTGAGCAGGAGGACTCCTTTGTGTTAGGAACTGTACAAACAAACATGAGAAAAGGTGTTTCCTATCCTAGTTATGTTGTATGTGTATTGCTCTTGTTATAACACTGTGCCCACCTGAGAAGAGATCAGGACACAGACAACTACCTGTGATGCTCTAGACACTGTAATTTATTTACTAAGCAGCACCATCCACAGCCCTTTGCCCCTGGCTCAGAGGCCATAATATCCCTTTCTGTGAACATGCTGCTGTCTGCCAGCCTGTTCCTGCAGTGACTCAGGGGACTGGCGCAGCTTCAACTCTGCCAGGACTCCCCAGTGGCAGCAGCATTTACTGCAGAATGCAGTACAGTTCACACTCTAGACTACGTGTACGTCTACACTGCAATAAAAGATGCGTTGCGCAATCATGGCTGGCCTTTGGTCAGCTGACTCAGGTTCACAGGGCTAAATATTGCAGTGTAGATGTTTGGGCTTGGGCTGGAGCCCAGGCTCAGAAACCCAGCAAGTGGGGGAGGGTCTCAGAGCCTGGGCTCCAGCTCAAGCCTGAACGTCTACACCTCAGTTTTATAATCCTTCAGCCTGAGCCTGAGTCAGCTGGCATGGGCCAGCCACAGGTATTTTACTGCAGTGCAGACATACCCTTAGTGTCTATAGAATGGCTGACAGCTTGGGAGATACTGGTGTGGATTAGCCTCATCAGTCCCTAATAGCTATGCATCTTCGAAGGAGAGAGAACAAAGCTATTTTAGGATTCCTGCTGTATGATATTGGCAAACAGGATGGAACGGTAAGCAGGTTAGAGTGCAAAACGATTATTTTTAGGAGAGTAACATTTTAATTTTCCCTGATATAAGTCCCAGTTATCCAGGCACATCAAGAGGTACTTTACTGAAGAAGGTAAGGAATTCATATTACTCTGCCTTTTGGCTAAGAGTAAGTGTAGGACGGCTTTCAGGATTAAAATATAAATTCAATATTCCTTTACTCTGCCAATTTGGATTTAGCACACCACTGTTGAAAGTTGTATGTTTTGGAAAGCAGAGACTGGACAAAACAACCCTGAGCAGCATTAGGCTGACTCACCATAAACCTCAGCAACAGATAGATCCTCTATAAATAATAACCTTCCTTGAAATAATAGATTTATAGGAGTTCACATAAATCCTATTTCTTTGTGTATGATTGGAGTGTAACATCTCGGAATGGGGAAGTAGAACCTTGGGAATGGAGGTTGTCCATAACTCTGAAATGTTCTGTAACTCTGAACAACACAGACATTATGGACGTCAGCCACGGGAGTGGGTGGAAGGTGGGGGAGGGCTGCAGGGTGGGGGAGAGGGGCAGGGCTCTGGACGGGGGGGAGGAGAAGTCAGGACTTCTGACCCTTGGGGCACAGGGCTATGGGTGGGGGCTCAGAGCTTCTGCCCCGTGGGAGCACCAGGGCTCAGGGCTTTAGACCTATGGGGAGCATTGGAGCTTGGGGCTTCAGCTCCATGACTCTGTTCCCGGCTTTGGCCCTACAGGGTTGTTGGGGCTCCCCCATGGCTCCATTCCCAGCTTCAGCCAGAGTGGGGGGCGCTGGGGCTCGGGGTTTAGCTATGAGGGGAGTGCTGGGGCTGAAACCGGCCGATTGGTCACTTCTGGTTCCGCAAGGTGTCCGGTTGACCAGTAAGTCCATAATTCTGGTGTTCATATCTTTAAGGTTCTGCTGTAAAATAACATAATAATGGCAATGACTGAAATTTCAGGAAGATTTTCTGTTTGTAACTAAGGGTAAGTGCTCAGAGAATGTTTACATTTTCTGTGGTACATAATGATATTCACATATTAGTGTCTGAAACGTTCTCTTGTGTTTTTTCCTTGCTTGATTGGAAGTGGATTTGAGCCTGTTACTGGTCTTTGCTGGTGTACCATTCTGGAAGGAGATTAGATTACGAATGGATTCACGAACTGAAATTTACCCTCATTTGTAGGAATCCCTAGAAGAAAAATATAATTACATGTGTTATCCTTTTTGCAATAAAGCAGAAATATACTTTAAATTCTCAACAAACAGGATCCTGGGCACAGATATGATTCATAGATTCATAGATTCTAGGACTGGAAGGGACCTCGAGAGGTCATCGAGTCCAGTCCCCTGCCCTCACAGCAGGACCAAATACTGTCTAGATCATCCCTGATAGACATTTATCTAACCTACTCTTAAATATCTCCAGAGATGGAGATTCCACAACCTCCCTAGGCAATTTATTCCAGTGTTTAAGTACCCTGACAGTTAGGAACTTTTTCCTAATGTCCAGCCTAAATCTCCCTTGCTGCAGTTTAAGGCCATTGCTTCTTGTTCTATCATTAGAGGCTAAGGTGAACAAGTTTTCTCCCTCCTCCTGATGACACCCTTTTAGATACCTGAAAACTGCTATTATGTCCCCTCTCAGTCTTCTCTTTTCCAAACTAAATAAACCCAATTCTTTCAGCCTTCCTTCATAGGTCATGTTCTCAAGACCTTTAATCATTCTTGTTGCTCTTCTTTGGACCCTCTCCAATTTCTCCACATCTTTCTTGAAATGCAGTGCCCAGAACTGGACACAATACTCCAGTTGAGGCCTAACCAGCGCAGAGTAGAGCGGAAGAATGACTTCTCGTGTCTTGTTTACAACACACCTGTTAATGCATCCCAGAATCACGTTTGCTTTTTTTGCAACAGTATCGCACTGTTGACTCATATTTAGCTTGTGGTCCACTATGACCCCTAGATCTGTTTCTGCCATACTCCTTCTTAGACAGTCTCTTCCCATTCTGTATGTGTGCAAGTGATTGTTCCTTCCTAAGTGGAGCACTTTGCATTTGTCTTTATTGAACTTCATCCGGTTTACCTCAGACCATTTCTCCAATTTGTCCAGATCCTTTTGAATTTTGACCTTGTCCTCCAAAGCAGTTGCAATCCCTCCCAGTTTGATATCATCTGCAAACTTAATAAGCGTACTTTCTGTGCCAACATCTAAGTTGTTGATGAAGATATGGTGGCAGTATGTCAAACAGCAGCTGGAGTGTGTTAAACACTACAATTTTAGATAGCTTGGGAGAGTGGGATATTTTTACAATGAAAAGGCTACTCTGCTACCTCACAATTTTATTTTTTCTAAAAGGCCTCTGGGGGGGAGAAGACATTTTTGACTCTCATAAGGCAGCTGAGTAGCAAAGCATTTCCTGAAAGTATTGGGCCAAAATACTGCAAAAACTGTTGTGTGACCTTTTGACTCTAGTCTCTGTCTCAATGTGTATGCCTATTTCCATATAAAAGCCAAGACTTGAACAATTTAAACTGAACACTATATTTACCATATGGTGAATAATGCAACTGTTGATACCATCCTCTCCCATACCCATCACCATTACCTTCTGATACTGAGGAAGCAATTATCACTTATGGTGTTTCTCATAGAACAAGGGGAGAAAGCTTTGTTAGTATGGAGTTTTATCAGACTTCATATTAAAAAAAATTGTGCTTATTTTACCAATGTAAATTGACATTTCTGCTCTATTATGTAAAGACAAGGTTCTTAAAATGGCATAGCTGTTTAATTACAACGCTACTGGCAGATCTTCGTTTTGCATCTGGTATCAGCAACATTTTCATTTTTTCCCACTTGGTATATGCTGATAGCAATTTTTTTTCCCTAAAATTGGGGATCTGATAGTGGTGTTGAGGTGTGGGGGAAGGGTGGTTCTTGTCCTATAAAGCATTATAGGAAATGTTTCACTATTTTTCTGAACCTTATTCAGATGGTGTAATTTACTATACTTGGTATCAGGATTGCAACAGGCAACCAACATAATAAATATTACATAACTCTTCTAATTCTGTTCTATTCTTAACAGAAGGGTTAAATTCAGTTAGCTGCATTTATACAAGCGTGTGTACATGTCCACCCCCCATGTAATATTACCAATGTGCAATACTGTGTCTATAATAAGGCTGGGTTTAGTTTTTTACTTAAAGCAGGGATTTAGCTTCTTTGTTTTGTATGACTTCTTCCAAATTTAAGCACATTATCTGTTGGTAAAAATGAATTTTCTGGGGATTCAACTAAATCAGTTACTGAGTCTGAATTAAAATATATTAAATGTGACTTGAAAAAAATTCAGCATCTGACCTTCTTTAGCAACCTTTTTGCTAACGTATGACTGGTTTATCATTCACGTTCCAGATGCCTGGAATGGAAGTTTAACTATCCTCACGTGTACATATAAAGAAATTTGGTATAATTAGGCAATGTTATTAATTTTTCCTTAACTTTCTTATTGTTAACAGTTTTCCCTTAAACACTTCCCATATCATAAAATGAGACTGAAAACTACTCATGTCTTCAGTAAAGAAAGCAAATACTCACTGGGGGTAAGGAGGGGTATGTTCCCCTAGTAAAGATGGCTATTTCCTATTGGTTCCAAGGGAACTGAAGCTACAAACTGCATTCAAGTACTCCGGCCCCCATTTCCCTAGAGTCTTTGCATTCATAGCTCTCTCAACCTTCAAACCTGCCAATGTGTGACACAATTCATCCAAGTGACTGAAAAATGACTAAAAGATGGAATACTTGGGTTCATTGCATGTCAGATCATATAGCTGACAGAGAAATAGTTTTATACTGTAAAACCTCTGTTCAAGGAAATTTTGTGGGTTTTTTTAATGGTTTATTCAATTCACCTGGAAAAACAGGAGGTGTGCATTGTGCAACTATAAAGATACCACCTCATTCCCAGCCAAACATTTGTGGTCAGCAAAGTTTGAACTCTGGATCTTCAGATCCTGAGCCCAGACCTCTATGATTTGATGTAAAGGGATAATTGTGCTCTCAGTAGCAGCCGCTAGAGGGGATCTGGTGTACATTGTGTAGGATCTAAATATACAGACCTCATCACTTTCTGATGAAAATACAGAACTTGGTTTTCTGACTTTGTTTGCCTGTGTGCGCCATTTTTTTTAAATGCCAAAAATGTGCGCACACATACCTGTGTGGAGGAATGGAGAAAAAAGTGTACTCAGTCATAAGTCACCCAGTCTACTTTTAATTTTGGAAGGTGCTTCATTATCACAGTGATGTGCGTGGTATAAAAAGCTAAATAGAATAGCGAGAAGGCTGTGTTCGTGGAAAGGACACCACCTAATATTTTTTTGTGGCTGATCTGATGTGGACTTTGACAAGAATTCATTTCTCACTACCCACCAGCAATAAAACACAGTTGCAGGCACACTCTTTATGTTCTTGGGAGGAGGAGGGGGATATTTAGTGCCTAATAGAACCCAATAGTCTATAGATTTTTCTAGTGCTAGCAGAGTTGATTGTGAAGATGATGGCCACTGTGGGGAGTTCTGACACTTATCAGTTTTATGGTAGATTCCTTTGTATTCCCTTTATGGCTCTATGAGGGGTCGAGGCCTCCAGGTGCTCCCTTGCACTAGGAATGTGCCGCTGCAGGTCCCACCAATCACTCCACAAACACTCAGTGAGAAGCCACTCTTGTTGAGAGTTCCTTTATTTATACATAGGCTTCAAACCTGCTCAGTGCACAGTCTTATAGAAAATTCCATATGTCACAACTTAAAGGTTCTCACATGACTTGCCATTTGCTGTCTGCCCAGATGCGTCTCATGCAGCTCACCCATCTGGGTGGAGAATCACCAGGTTCCTTGGGCATCCCAAGGCATCATGAGTGTTTTGTTAGAAGCCTGAGCGTTGCACCCATTTCCATAGATTGCAGAAGATTCAGCCCTCAACTTGACTGTAGTGATGTCTTCACGCAGGCTTGGAGAAGAGATTTGGGGTGACCACAGCACTGGGTGCAAGGAACTGCTGAGCTCTAATCCTGCCTCGGAGGCAGAATCCCGTATATAGTATGTGTTGGGAAGTTTGGTATTGGTGGATTATTCCAGTTTACAATTGGTATCAGTAACATTTTTATCTTGGAGACCTTGCAAAAACAACTCTGTTTCCAATAGCCATTTATTTAAATAGCTTCAGTCTAAGATGTAAATGGATAAGTGATGTTCTAATCAGGAGAAGGACTAGTGAGTGTGCAGCAAACTGGGGTGTAAATCTGCAGCACACTAGTATGTTGCACACGAACTGCCTGTGTGAACCTTGCTACTGCACACTAAAAGTTCCCTCGTGTGCTTCTGTCATAACCTTAGTCCCAGATTTGGACCTTAGCGTCCAAAATATGGGGGTTAGCATGAAAACCTCCAAGCTTAGTTACCAGCTTGGACCTGGTACCTGCTGCCACCACCCAAAAAATTAGAGTGTTTTGGGGCACTCTGGTCCCTCTGAAAAACCTTCCCTGGGGACCCCAAGACCCAAATCCCTTGAGTCTCACAACAAAGGGAAATAATCCTTTTTCCCTTCCCCGCTCCAGGTGCTCCTGGAGAGATACACAGACACAAGCTCTGTGAAACTACACAGAGTGACTCCCCCTCTCCGTTCCCAATCCTGGAAACCAAAAGCACTTTCCTATTCCCCCAGAGGGAATGCAAAATCAGGCTAGCAAATCCAACACACAGATCTCCCCGATTTCTTCCTCCCACCAATTCCCTGGTGAGTACAGACTCAATTTCCCTGAAGTAAAGAAAAACTCCAACAGGTCTTAAAAGAAAGCTTTATATAAAAAGAAAGAAAAAATACATACAAATGGTCTCTCTGTATTAAGATGATACAATACAGGGTCACTTGCTTAAAAGAATATTGAATAAACAGCCTTATTCAAAAAGAATACAAATCAAAGCACTCCAGCACTTATATTCATGCAAATACCAAAGAAAAGAAACCATATAACTTACTATCTGATCTCTTTGTCCTTACACTTAGAAACAGAAGACTAGAAAGTAGAAACTACTTCTCCAAAGCTCAGAGAAAGCAGGCAGACAGACAAAAGACTCAGACACTCAATTCCCTCCACCCAAAGTTGAAAAAATCCGGTTTCCTGATTGGTCCTCTGGTCAGGTGCTTCAGGTGAAAGAGACATTAACCCTTAGCTATCTGTTTATGACAGCTTCAAAACAGGAGTAAGTCACTGTGCATTAGGGAACTTCTAATGCATGGTAGCAAGGTCTGCAAGGACCATAAGTGCATGGCATATTAATGCACTGTAGAATTACACCTCAGCTTGCTGTTTGTCTAGACAATCCCTAAGTCATTCCTGTGGTAGTAGGTTACTGGTGCAGTTCTCTGCTCCTAGGGGAATTCTTTGCCCAAAAAAATAAAAATTCTGTGCCTAAAAATTCTGAGCACAGTATTTTAAAATTCTGTAAAATTCTGCATATTTTGTCAAAATAACACAATAGGATCATGCCAGTTTCAAAATGTGTAACAAAACAGACGACAAAAAAAATTCAGGAAATGTTTTTTAACATAGATTCCTTACTAGGCATATTAATACAGAACTCTGAGTAATAATTATTTTAAACTACAATACAGAAATGTATTTCCAGCACCCCTCAGAAGCAGTGCAAAGGCTGGGGGGAGTAAGGGTAATGGAGGAGGGAAATAATTGCTGGGAACCCCGGGAGTGAACCTGGAGGGTTGTTGGGTGTGAGTGGAAGAAGTTTGGGCCTTTTTTTTGGTGGGATGAGGGATTTGGAGGATTGTTAAGGAGTTGAGGAGCTTCTCCCATGCAGACCCATAGCCTCTCCTATTCAGTCAGGCACATCTGCCCCTGTCCTCATGTGTCCCTGCACCCCCACTCAGCCACTCCTCATCTCCATGTGGCAATGCACCCCCCCATTCATCCCCCATCCCAGTCATTCCCTCCACTAGCCCTTCTAAACCCCAGTCTATGTGACCCACCCAGCAGCCACGTGTGCCCCACTCTGTCCCCCCCTCACCTTGCCCCCTATATCTCATGCCTCCTCACCTGGCCCCGCAGACAGGGCGCTATGAGAAATTCAGCCTCTCCTCTCTGTCAGCTGCTGATTGATTGATATGGCCGATGAGCTGGCTGCCCTCGGTTCTGGTGCCACAGGATTCCCTGGAGGGTGAAAGGTGTAACTGCAGTGCCTCTACAGCAGAATATGTTTTCTGCTGAGGAAAAAAAACTACGGGGGACATGAATTCTGCACATGAACAGTGGTGCAGAATTCCCCCAGGAGTAACTTCTCTTATTGAAGTAACACAGCCTTGTGCCTCCCAACCTCCCACAGGAGTGTATCAATATCTTATTTAGGCCATGTCTACAATTCAAAATTATGTCAACCTGACTTCAGCACAGAGTCACTGCAGTTATTAAATCACTTGTGTGTGTGCACACTTGGCTCTTTGTGTCAGCATTGCACCTCCTTACCAGGAGTGCTTGTATCAGTTGTATTGTCAGTGTGGGACATTGTAGGACAGCTCCTGAAAGCCAATAACAGTTGGCATAAGCATAACTACATCAACATTGACTCTATGCCACTCGGGGAGGCAGTGTTACTAAATCGGCATAAAGAGGCACTTAAGGTGGTGGGAGCCAAATTTAAGTGAAGACATTTCCACAGCTGGGTTGATGCAAGACAGCTTACATTGACCTAACCTTGTAGTGTAGACCAGACCGAAAGAAAACCCAAGTTACTTACTGCTATGTTATTATGCACGTATCACAAGTGGGGTATCACCGGATTTCAAAAGAGGCTCTACTGCTTTTTTGCTGAATCTCTCAATACAACGTAAGGCTATTGAGAAATTCTGTTTTATGTTTAAATTAAAGGACTTTTTCAACACTAGCAAAGTTCATGTGAGTCCCCTTGAAAATATGGAACAGGAAAAGAAACCCTAGATGTCAGGAATTTGCTCAAATGCGTTTCTACTATTCTACAAAACACGTTACTTTGGGAGAAAATACCAGTTCAGTCCTTTTAATAGTTCCATTCTGCCCAATCAAAATCAAATGAGGGTACTCTGTGTGCGTGTGTGTGTGTGTGTGTGTATGTGTATATATATATATATATATATGGTCACCATAAATAATGCAAAAAAAGACTTGACAAGTTGTTTTTTTCCTTTGCATCTTCTCTTGTTTTCGTTCCAATATGTGTGATTAATTTGCTGTGGATATTTTAAGCTGGATCAACATTGGGTATGCTTTTTACAATGATGGGAAAACTTAGACAACTGAATGTGCCAGATAATGAACAAGAGTTATAAACTGTTACAAAGGGCTAATATAGTTAACGGAAGCTTATATTATAAACTTGCTGATTTTTTTAAACTCATGGCTTCACCACAGAAATGGAGGAGGGATAAAATAAATCACTGTAACTCTATTAACCTCCCAGGATTTCCCCCTCAAACAATCTGTAAACCTCATACAATTAGTCATAACTGAGCTGCTTTGAAATTGTTTATTAAAAGTATCCCCATTTGTTTCCATAGATAATCAGTGCATAATCTATACATAGAGATGCCATAGGATATTCCCCAACTATCAAAATGTCTGGACCTTACCGAAAGAGCTAATGTTTCATTATAGTTGTAGCCAGTGATAAATGTTTGCTGCAGCTCCTGAAAGACAATGCGTTTTGAAATGTTATACTGAATTTTGGATCTACTTTACTATGTATGGAATGCACATTATAGAATTGTTCTTTATCTCTTCAAAAGCAGCACTTCCAGGAGTAACCCCCTTTCATGTCAGGTGAGCAGGTGTTTACTAAAAGGTAATAGGATATTTGTCTGTCTTCATGTGTTAAGCACATTCACAAGGCCAAAGTGTGTTGCTGCATGTACCCTGTATGTGCTAAATCATTGAAGTGAGATGAAAAGTTCATTGGCAAATTTTCTTGATCTAGTACAATTAAGTTAATACAAATCAAGGTTGCTCACCTAATTGAGTAGTGGCTTCTATTGGTCTGCTGATGTAACAAGGCTGATTCCCCTCTCTCATCCCCTGCTGTCTGAGTTTGGGGTGCTAGCATACTCAGCCCAGGTGGGATTGGCAGAAGGAGGAGTACTTTAAATCAGTCAACAGACCCTTTAAAACTCATTAGCTAGATTGATCATTCTCCATATTGTGCTCCATCTGGAGAGTACAACTCCCTTGGTCTTAAAGGGCCAGGCCTCAGAACAGGACATTGCGATGGGTGCACATGCCCAAGAACCAGCAATCAGTTTTCAAAACATCTCTGTTTTCCTATTGCTGGTCTCCAGTGTTGCCAACTCTCACAATTTGATTGTGAGTCTCACAATATTTGCTGTTTTTCTCAAAACACCATTTCCCGGATTCATGTGATTAGTTGAGAATCTCAGCTTTCATTAGAAAAGTACGTTCCTAGCCCTCGTTGTTGCAGAGAAAAGCTTTAAAGCATGACTCAAATGCACACGAAAGGTTCAGAAAGCTGAGGATAACTAAAATGAGCACTCAAATTTATCATTTCTAAAAATCTCATAGGTGTTAAGCCAATCTCATGGTTTTTGAGGACTGACTAATTTTGAATTTTTGGCAACATAAAGTCATTAGTAGCAGTTGTATACAGATAGTGTGAAACAGTGAGATATTGTTCACTTTTTAATTTGTTTCAGGGAGGAATGAAGTGCAGTCCTGGACGACAGCTGTCAACCAATCCTTACATATTGTGTGGCAAAAAATAAAGAGACAACTAATATTAGTCATGTCTTTTCTCCTTGCTGCTCTCTGGTATTGTAGAAGGCTCTATGCATACTTAGCACAGCTGTTGAAATGGTATGTTTTTATTACGATGCCTTTCATTTTTAATTGTAACTTTGTTCTTTCATTAAATATTTACTTTCTGCAAACTCTTTTTGACAACTGTTTTGTCATTTGGATTTCAGGTGGAGTAGATATCTGCAGAGAAAATTCAAAAGTAAACTTTTTTGTTACCAATCTGCATTATAACTTTCCTCCTTTTTAAATGCAAAAAAGTAGATATTTAACTAATCTGTGAATTAAATTTGGTTTAGAGAACCTCAGTGTACTGGCAGAAGTTGATCTGCTTGGTTATTGTGCAAAAGAATGGAAAGGAGAAACCAAGCAGGCCAAGCAGATGAAGGCGGTAAGAATTTTTAAAGTTGAATCTATATATAAAAAGTTTGAAAAAAATACGGAGCTTTGAAAAAAAGAATAAATTCCATCCAGTTTTGATGTAAGCAGATGTGATGAGCTGTGTGAGATCAAATGAATTTCAAAAAGGGGCAGCTGGAAGCTCTCCTTAGGTACACAGTTCTGTATATAGACAGGGTATAATTTCCAGCTAGGGCAGATGTACACACTCTAGCTTTGATTGAGTGAGCATGTGTACATCTATCTGAGCTGGACATTACACCTCCAGCTGCAGTGTAGATGTACCCTTACAGGCAAGAATTACTCAGAATGTGGACTAGAGCCTCAGCACTGATGCATCCTCTTTGCACTGCTCTACCAGGAAAAACGAGCCAGTGAGCTAGCCTAACAGGGCAGCTGGAGATTCCCTTGTCATGGAGGAATTCATGGCTGCCATAGAGCTAGAAAAGCTGGCCACCCTTTGGTGTGTGTTGGGAGACATACTCTGGTATCACCAGGCCAGCTGGTTGAAGTTAAAGTAGCCCTGAGCAGATCTAATTTGCACTGGGGACCAAACTAATTCCCCAGTACCTCTGGGGGAACACAAAGGTGGCATATAGCAACTTTTGTTTTCCCCAGCTTTGGGTCCTGATCTTGAGCACAGGTTGGCCAGACTAGACTTGTCTTTAGTCCTCGAAGCAATGGACCTGATTCACTAGCACACACCCCTTTGTAGGAGGAATAGTAGTTACAGACCTTCTAATTTCTAACTGCAAAGAAACTAAACTAAATTAATACAAAAGATGAACTGATTATTTCCATGAATCGAAAACAAAATGCAACCAAGTATATACTTGAGCACCTAAGCTCACCACAACTGTCCTAGCAGCACATGGTGGAGAGAAGTAATTTCTGCAATACTTTAGCGAGACTCAAGCAATGTTGGCAGCAAGTGCCAACATGTTGAATTACCCCCCCCAAACAAACTCAGCCTGCTGCTACAAAACCAAAAAGAAAGAGGCACCAGTTCTGTTTTGTCCTTTCTTTAAACTGAACCACTGATCAAAGAAGAGAGGCAATGATATTTTACCGTTGGCCCCCAATGACTCCTCCTATACCTGATTTTATTTTATTGTAAAAAGTGAAAACAGGAGAGTTTTTATAGCCTACAACAACATGTACACAATCTACCTGCAATAAATTTCAGATAATCATTTTATTACACAGCCAAATCTTTGGATTACACCCCAAGTATATTGACATAATGCTATTACAGTCTTTTTTAGTAATCCATATATTAAAACCTCTTTGAAAACGTACTAGTCTGAAGAACTGGAATCAGTTTAATGACAAGTGATTATTTCTAGTGTTATCTTGTAGGAAGAAAAAAGGCGATTAAACACAAAACACCAAGATAATGTGGCTTTTAGTATAGTTAAAACCAAAACCCACAGCATTGTGACTTCTCACCCTATCCTTAACTCACTCTGCAAAGGTTTATGTGTGGAGTTTACTTATTGTAACAAATTGTTTCATGTGCCTTAACTCTGACTTTTTTCAGGAAATGTGTGGGTTTGAGCTGGGCACTTCCTATAATTTCAGCACGACTGCATTTAATATTTAATGAAGTGATACTGAGGGAAAACTTGTGCTGTTTGACCTTTTGCACAAGTTTACCTGGGAATGTGACTATTAATAGCATTACTTCTGGAAATGTAGCAATGACCCTCTCGTCCCACTGTTTAGAAAAGAGGTGGAGGTGGTGGGGGCAACAATCTAGCAACTAAAAACCTGGCAATACTGGCATGCTGCCAGTTCTTAGGACTGCTGCTGATTCAGTTTGGAGGGAAAGGGAGTCTTTTTTTTAAAATTCATAACTGTGCTTTCCAGAATACTGGAACATAAGCATTTTGGCTTTAAAACGGTTATTCTTTGTCATCCCTTTATTTTTCTAGCAACCAAAGAATTAGGCCAGAAATTTCAGTGGTCTCATCCTGGCTTGTAGTTTGCTGGCATAGTCAATTACAGGTTTAGATAATACAGTGAAGATGCCAAACAACATGTTTTATGAGCACAAATGCTTTTAGACATTAGAAGCCATATTTGGCCATCACAGCAAGTCATGGAGATTTAGCCTAGTAATTGCCACTGATGTGAAGAGTTGTGGTTATATCCCAGTCCCTGTCTTTTTAAAATAGACTAACACAATGTGTTGAATTAGTTTGCTCCACTGCAAACTGCTTGTCAGTAGTTATGATACTGTTGTATGCACCAATTTTTAATAGAATCTTCAGCAAATGAATAGTGAATGAATAAATAGTATCGGTAATGGGTAAAGAGACACAAGAAAGCAGTTTCCAGAGATCACAGAGGGTGAAATAAATGCTGGGGTTATTTTGTGCCATTTTGCATTTTGTGCCAGATAGAGAATCAATTTAGTAATCCAGTGGCATAATTTTTGCGATGGAAGGGCTCCATCTGCTGTATATTGCTAGATACACAATTTTAGAAAAGAAAACAATATGGTATGAACCTAACATCTGGATCCAAATTTTCTTTTTGAAATACTGGCATTGTCATATAAAGTTCTGTGCAGAAAAGTCGTGATCTTTTTCTCAATCACCATGATAACAAATTCCTAGCACCTCTGAGTGCCTGCGGAGCAGATGTTCCTCAAAGATTAGGACTGTTAGTATTAGGCTGACAGCACCAGTGAATCCATAAAAATTCCCACATCAAACCTTTTTGGCCGTACCAGTTTGCTGTCTCCTGTTCACAATATATAAACTAGTAAACATCAGTTTCAAGTTAGAGAGAGAGGATAAAAAATTACTAAAACACACAAACAGATGATCATAAAGATCATTATGGAAATTGGAGAAGTACAGTGTCCAGCCATGTATAAACATATTGAAACTGGTAAAAAGTGTATATATTTATAGTGAAATCAAATATCTTTAGGCCTTCTACTTTCCCTTGTATTAGTGTTCATCAGCAGTAACTCCACTGAGGTCAGTAGTATTACTCCACTGAAAACAGAATTTTTATAGACCCTTAAGGACACGTTGAAGTTAGCCTCAAAGCTAACTTGTCTCACTGGTTCATTCTAGGATTTAAGATACACATTGTTCCCTGTTGTTTTGGCCTTTTTTTAGGCTTATGAAGAACTATTTTGGAGACACCATGTTAAATATATACGACAAGTCAGAAGAGATAACTACTGTGCATTGAGAGCTGTGCTGTTTCAGGTATTCAGCAAGGGCATTTATTTTCCATCATGGATGAAGGAGAGAGACATTTTAAAGGTATGTTTCAGTTGCTGAAGCAAATACAATTTACATGTCCTTATATTATAGAAGGAGGATTTGATCCAGCAATAACTTCTCTAAAACTGCTGTACTCCATTGCAAGTGTGCGTAGAGCGTACAGGAGGGAGCAAGACGCATTAAGCACTATGCAAAAGTGGAAGCAAGTATCAAATCCATTGTGTTCCTTTATTCTTAAGAGTACAAGAATAAATGAAGGGGGTGGCTATAGTATCATATCTGAGGGGGCATAGGTATAAGGACTGTTTCTATCATGCTAATAAGGCATAATAATAATCTCTGTGGTCCCATTTTAAGCCTTATGCCTGCCACTGGACAGGAATTATTATTTACTATTTGCATTGGGGGTGCTTAGAGACCCCAGTCTGGGATGAGGGTCCTGTTGTGCTCTTTACTGGCTGGTTGTCTGTTGAAAATGCCACAAAAGTTCTTACGAAGCTGAGAGTCAACAGAGCTTTACCATTAGCTAAAATGGTAGATGACTGGGGGTTTCTTTTTGCATGCTTTTCTTTTTTTGTAGTGCACTTCAGGCTGTATATGCACTTTGTGAGCCTGGGACCAGAGAATTCTTCCTAGCAGTGTCTGTTCAGTCCATGCATGTGCTCTGCACCGAGGAGAAGAAGGGGCTGCTGGACTGCTGCCCTCTCAGTTCTTCCTCACTCCTTGGAGTCTGGGATAGAGCCACTGATCACTGCATCCTTTCAGCCTTTACCTGTAAATAGTTTAGCTTAGTATATTTTGTGCCGTTGTTGGGCACTCCTTGGGTAGTGCAGGGATCCTCCCTTCTCCTCCTGTCCCCACCCCCCAGCTTCACTCTGGTGCAGGGAGAATATGCCAAAGGCTTCAAGAGCTTTGTGGACTTCCAGGGGGACTTCCCAGGAAATGACAGTCATGACTGTTTTTGGATCATCTGGGGGAAGGCCTTATCCCTACCAAGTGCAGAGCTTGTAGGTCATTTTTACAGCGGATGAGGCAGTCCAGAGAAATCTGCCTTATGATGTTTCTCAGGGATAGGTTCATGAGGGCAGCTCCAGACTCTGACCCCCTGTATGTTGGCATGAGAAAGGTAGGAGTGTGGCTTTGGCTGGTTCCAGGCCTGTCCTCCCACTTCCCAATCCCCCATCGGCTCCGAAAGATTTGGATGAGAAGACCTGGGATTGCTGTTGCTGTCCAGAGACCACCCAGTTATACTGACATGCCAGTCAATATCAGCCTGTACCCCATCGCTGAGCTGGGGTCAAGCCAGACTTTCGCCAGTACTGTCAACTAAAAGAGACAAGGCTTCGCCAGCTTCTGGCACTGAGAGATCCCCCATTGTCCTCAGACTCAAAATCCTTTGACTCTGGAGGTATCAGGAACAGGAGGCCTGTCCCCAAACTACTCCCCAAGGAGGGTTAAGACCAGATAAGGCATCGGGAATCTCTGAGTGTCACAGTACTCCTGTCCCAGGGAACATTCACCCTATATGTATTGGTACCCATCATCTTGGGGACTGCTATGATGGGGTATGAGGCTCCACAGCAGCAGTAGTGGGGCTTGGAAGATCCACAGACCCAACACATTTTGTACCCACACTGAGGGACTTGTGAGCCCATGGAGATAAATCTCTCCTGTGGGAGGAAGAATCTCCACAGGCTCCCTGGAACTGACACACCCTCAGAAGGTGAGGACCAGCCTGGGCAGGAGGAGAGTGCACCGGTGAGCTTATCCGTATTATTTCCAGAGGAAGCAGTGATACTGGCTTCTCCACAGTGCCTAGCTGACCCTAAGGTCTTCCAGGTCTTGCTTAAGAAGGGAGTGGAGACCCTGCACATCTCCCTGGAAGAGGTCCCAGGGGCTCTGCATAGACTGCTGGATATTCTGCACAACTTGGGCCTAAGCAGGGTGGAGCTGCCAATTAACAAGGCCATCCTCGAGCCAACTAAGACACTCTGCCAGATGCCGGCCACCATTCCTGTGGTGTGCAAGTGGGCAGAGGAGGGAGATTTCATGCCCACAAAGGGGTCAAAATACCCTTTTTCCCCACCTAGCCCCCAGCTTGCTGGTGGTGACAGTAGCAATGGAGTGCAGTAGGCAACGGCTGCCAGATCTATGCCTCACAAAAAGGCAGCTAAGAGAATTTTGGGAGGGAAGAGTACTCTTCACCTTCCCCACAGTTTTGGATTCTGAACTACCAGCTGCTGATGGCCAAGTGTGACTTAAACATCTACAATAGGCTCATCAAATTCATCAAGAAGGTACCTCTGGACAATAGGGAGCAGTTTCAGGCCCTAATCAGTGAGAGAAAGCTGGTGTCCAGATCCACCCTGGTGACAGCCCTAAATGTGGCAGACACTGTGGCAAGGTCCGTGTCTATGGCAGTGGCAATGAGACATTAGTTGTGAGTCTCTTCATCAGGGATACAAAAGGATATGCAATTAATGATGGAGGACCTTCCATTCAAGAGTAACAAACTGTTTAGCATGAGGATGGATGAGTCCCACCATTCACTAAAGGACTCCTGAGCCATGCTCAGTTTGGTTGGCATTTACACACCCATTATGAAGCACAAGTCCACCAAGCCATAGTTCAGGCTAAGGTCCGTCTAAGCCAGTGTTGTAGCACCAGTGGCAGTATGAACTGCCCTGCAAGTGCCAGATGAAGCAGAGGAGGAGTGCTCAGGAGCAATCATCCTTCATCTCCATCACACTCTCAAATCAGCGTTTTGTTGGGACTCTTGAGAGCCAGGCACCAACCAGACCAATGGATTTAGGCTTCTTCCCTGTTTGTTCCTCAACTTTTGAAGTGTGACTGCCCTAGGACCTACCAATGTGGAGAGAGACGCAACAGACAGGTGGGTACTAGAGGTCATCTTGGGATATACCATCCAGTTTTTGTCACTCCCCAATCCCAAACCCCCCTTCTCCATCCTCTTTCATGGACAACTTTCACAAGCGGGTTCTTGAGCAGGAGGTGGAGGCCCTCTTGCAATGAGAGCCAATAGAACCAATGCCCCTGACAGCAAAGGGGAATAGTTTCTATTCAAAGTATTTCCTCATCCCCAAGAAGATAGGGGCATAGGGGAACGGAGACCTACCTTGGGCCTAAGGGAACTGAACAAGTTTATCTGCAGCCTGAAGTTCAGGATGGTCACCCTGGTTTCAATTATTCCCTCACTAGATCTTGGAGATTGGTTTATGGCTTTCGATCTCTATTTCCACATAAACATCCACCCACCACACAGGAGATTCTTGAAGTTTGTTGCTGGGCATGAGCACTTCCATTACTGGGCACTTCCTCAGCCCCACTGAAAGTTCGAAAAGGTGTTCACCATAGTACTGCTGGTGGTATCAGTGCTCTGTCCCTGGTAGGGGCCAGTAGTGTACCCCCACTTGGACAATTGGCCCCTCAAGAGGCAACCTTGCCAGGAGGCGCAGGTGTCTGGTCACACTCCTGGGCCTGTTCAGAAGACTGGGTCTCAGGGTGAACTTGGACAAGTTCACTGTGGAACTGACACAGGCTACAGGGGTACGGCCGGATCCAGTGTCATATTTGCCAGACAATTGCTTTGTACCTGCAGGCGTGGCTATGGATGGTGTCCACACAGTCTGAACTTGAGTATCAGAGGGTAGCCGTGTTAGTCTGGATCTGTAAAAGCAGCAAAGAATCCTGTGGCACCTTATAGACTAACAGATGTTTTGGAGCATGAGCTTTCGTGGGTGAATACCCACTTCGTCAGATGCATGTAGTGGGAATTTCCAGGGGCAGGTATATATATGCAGGCAAGCTAGAGATTATGAGGTAGTTCAATCAGGGAGGATGAGGCCCTGTTCTAGCAGTTGAGGTGTGATAACCAAGGGAGGAGAAACTGGTTTTGCAATTGGCAAGCCATTCACAGTCTTTGTTTAATCCTGAGCTGATGGTGTCAAATTTGCAGATGAACTGAAGCTCAGCAGTTTCTCTTTGAAGTCTGGTCCTGAAGTTTTTTTGCTGCAGGATGGCCACCTTAAGGTCTGCTATAGTGTGGCCAGGGAGGTTGAAGTGTTCTCCTGCAGGTTTTTGTATATTGCCATTCCTAATATCTGATATGTGTCCATTTATCCTTTTCCGTAGAGACTGTCCAGTTTGGCCCATGTACATAGCAGAGGGGCATTGCTGGCATATGATGGCGTATATTACATTGGTGGACGTGCAGGTGAATGAACCGGTGATGGTGTGGCTGATCTGGTTAGGTCCTGTGATGGTGTCGCTGGTCTAGCTATGTGGGCAGAGTTGGCATCGAGGTTTGTTGCATGGATTGGTTCCTGAGTTAGAGTTACTATGGTGCAGTGTGCAGTTACCGGTGAGAATATGTTTCAGGTTGGCAGGTTGTCTGTGGGCGAGGACTGGCTTGCCACCCAAGGCCTGTGAAAGTGTGGGATCATTGTCCAGGATGGGTTGTAGATCCCTGATGATGCGTTGGAGAGGTTTTAGTTGGGGACTGTATGTGATGGCCAGTGGAGTCCTGTTGGTTTCTTTCTTGGGTTTGTCTTGTAGTAGGAAGCTTCTGGGTACACGTCTGGCTCTGTTAATCTGTTTCCTTATTTCCTCGTGCGGGTATTGTAGTTTTGAGAATGCTTGGTGGAGATTTTGTAGGTGTTGGTCTCTGTCTGAGGGGTTAGAGCAGATGCGGTTGTACCTCAGTGCTTGGCTGTAGACAATGGATCGTGTGATGTGCCCAGGATGGAAGCTGGAGGCATGAAGGTAGGCATAGGGTTCGGTAGGTTTTCGGTATAGGGTGGTGGTAATGTGACCATTACTTATTTGCACCGTGGTGTCTAGGAAGTGGACCTCCCGTGTAGATTGGTCCAGGCTGAGGTTGATGGTGGGGTGGAAGCTGTTGAAATCGTGGTGGAATTTTTCCAGAGTCTCCTTCCCATGGGTCCAGATGATGAAGATGTCATCAATGTAGCGTAGGTAGAGAAGGGGCGTGAGTGGACAAGAGCTGAGGAAGCGTTGTTCCAGGTCGGCCATAAAAATATTGGCATATTGTGGGGCCATGCGGGTGCCCATAGCGGTGCCACTGATCTGGAGATATAGTCATCAAATTTGAAAATAGTTGTATGTGAGGATAAAGGCACAGAGCTCAGCAGCCAGTTGTGCTGTGGCATCATCAGGAATACTGTTCCTGACAGCTTGTATTCGATCTGTGTGTCTGAACTTGATAGTCTCCGTTCCCTGAAGGGTTATAGACTGCTTTGGCCAGTGTGAAGACAGGAGAAAGATGTGTGCCTGGATGTCCTGTTCTGTTACCTGCTATTGACTAGGACTATGACCACAGACACCTCTGTCAGGCAGAGGAGGTCACATGGAGGGGCAGATGGACCAAGGAATGTGGTTCCCTCAGGGGTGAATTTTCCACATCAGTGTGCTGGAGGGTGAAGGGTGGTTTGGCTGACCAAGCATGTCCTCCCTTGCATTTGGGGCCAGTTGGTACAGGTGATGTCAGACAACATAACAGTGCTCTGTTACATCAGCAAGCAGGGAGGTGCATGTTCCCCACATCTCTGCGTGGAGGCCATCCATGTCTGGAATGGGTGCATACCTCTGAACATTGCCCTGAGCAGTCCATCTGCCAAGGTTTCAGAACTCCCTGGCTGACTCCTTTAGCAGACACTTGTTCAGCAAGAATGAGTAGGAGTTTCATGGCCTGCCTGAGTCTGCAGGTGGTGTTTCCAGAATGGGTTCACCTAATAACAGGCTTGTTTGTGTCAGATCTGAACAAGAAGTGCAGGGAGTTCTGCTGCACAGAGGGGTTGCAGCTCAGGCTCTCTGGGTGACATTTTTCTCATGTGATGCTTGGAGGCTCTGAAGTATGTGTTTCTGCTGATCCCTCTGTGACCACAGGTACTTAAGAAAGATCAGGCAGGACAAGCTGCAAGTCATTCTCATGGCATTGGGGTGACCTTGTCAGTTCTTGTACTTCATACTCTGTTGCACTTCTTTGCTCAGGATCCTCTCCATTTCCCGTGGTGTGAGACCTCTTGATGCAGGGCAATGGGAGGACTCGCCAACCTATCCTGCTGTCCCTGAGGGTGTGGTATTTGGATGGATGTTGAGCCTAAAGAGAGTTGGTTTGACTGACATGCAGACCTTACAGAGTAGTTGTAGGAAAACGCTATCAGGAGGTGCTATACTATAAAATGGAAGAGGTTTGTGATGTAGTATGATCAACTGGGAATTTCCCTCTTGCATTCAGGGGTGCCAGACATGTTGGACTACCTGTTACCTTCTAAATCCTCAGGGCTGTCCCTCAGCTCTCTGAGGGTCCACGTGGCAGCCATCAGTGCATTCCAGCTGACAGTGGGCAGCTGCACTGTTCTCTCAAACCCGTTTACATCCCAGTTCCTGCAGGTTTTAGTTAGGGATGTCCCTCCAGTGATGAAGCCTGTGGCAGCCTGGGATTTAAAATTGGTCTTATTCAGTCTGAGGGGGTTACTGTTTGAGCCACTGGCATCGTGCTCCCTGCAGCACCTTTCCATGAAGGTGGAGTTTCTGGTCACTGTAATGTCAGACAGGAAGGGACACTAGGGGTGCTCATGGCAGATCTCCCATACAGTATAACACAAGGAGAAGGTGTCCATGAGACTACATGTGAGGTTTGACTTTCACATCAACCAAAGCATCCAGTCACCTGTGATCTCCCCCAAGCCGCACACCACAAGGGAAGAGGCGAAGTGGCACTCCTGAGATGCACCTAGAGCTCTTGCTTTTTTACCTGTAGAGGACAAAGCAGTTCCAGAAGTTACCTAGACTCTTGGTCGCATTTGCAGAGAGGATGATGGGAGAGGCCATTTCCACCAGAGGCTGTCAAAGTGGATCTCAGGCTGCACAGTACTCTGATACAAGCTGAATGAGATCCCTTTTGAGGGCAGTATAAGAACACATTCGACAAGAACCCAGGCAGCTTGGATAGTCTCACTCAAGGATAATTAAAAGCAGCAGAGTCCTGTGGCACCTTATAGGTTAACCGACGTATTGGAGCATGAGCTTTTGTGGGTGAATACCCACTTCGTCGGATGCATGTAGTGAAAATTTCCAGAGGCAGGTTTAAATATGCACTCAAGAATAAGGCTAGAGATAACGAGGTTAGTTCAATCAAGGAGGATGGAGCCCTCTTCTAGCAGTTGAGGTGTGAACACCAAGGGAAGAGAAACTGCTTTTGTAGTTGGCTAGCCATTCAGTCTTTGTTTAATCCTGAGCTGATGGTGTCAAATTTGTAGATGAACTGAAGCTCAGCAGTTCCTCTTTGAAGTCTGGTCCTGAAGTTTTTTTGCCGCAGGATGGCTACCTTTAAATCTGCTATTGTGTGTCCAGAGAGATTGAAGTGTTCTCCTACAGGTTTTTGTATATTGCCATTCCTAATATCTGATTTGTGTCCATTTATCCTTTTCCGTAGAGACTGTCCAGTTTGGCCGATGTACATAGCAGAAGGGCATTGCTGGCATATGATGGCATATATTACATTGGTGCAAGTGAATGAACCGGTGATGGTGTGGCTGATCTGGTTAGGTCCTGTGATGGTGTCGCTGGTCTAGCTATGTGGGCAGAGTTGGCATCGAGGTTTGTTGCATGGATTGGTTCCTGAGCTAGAGTTACTATGGTGCGGTGTGCAGTTACCGGTGAGAATATGTTTCAGGTTGGCAGATTGTCTGTGGGCGAGGACTGGCCTGCCACCCAAGGCCTGTGAAAGTGTGGGATCATTGTCCAGGATGGGTTGTAGATCCCTGATGATGCGTTGGAATCGTTTTAGTTGAGGACTGTATGTGATGGTCAATGGAGTTCTGTTGGTTTCTTTCTTAGGTTTGTCTTGAGTAGGAGGCTTCTGGGTACACGTCTGACTCTGTTGATCTGTTTCCTTATTTCCTTGTGCAGGTATTGTAGTTTTGAGAATGATTGGTGAAGATTTTGTAGGTGTTGGTCTCTGTTTGAGAGGTTGGAGCAGATGCGGTTGTACCTCAGTGCTTGGCTATAGACAATGGATCGTGTGGTGTGTCCGGGATGGAAGCTGGAGGCATGAGGGTAGGCAAGGCAGTTGGTGGGTTTTCGGTATAGGGTAGTGTTAATGTGACCATCACTTATTTGCACCGTGGTGTCTAGGAAGTGGACCTCCCGTGTAGATTGGTCCAGGCTGAGGTTGATGGTGGGATGGAAGCTGTTGAAATTGTGATGGAATTTTTCCAGAGTCTCCTTCCCATGGGTCCAGATGATGAAGATGTCATCAATGTAGCATAGGTAGAGAAGGAGCGTGAGTGGACGAGAGCTGAGGAAGCATTGTTCCAGGTCAGCCATAAAAATGTTGGCATATTGTGGGGCCGTGCGGGTGCCCATAGCGGTGCCACTGGTCTGGAGGTATATATTGTCATCAAATTTGAAATAGTTGTGTGTGAGGATAAAGTCACAGAGCTCAGCAACCAGTTGTGCTGTGGTATCATCAGGGATACTGTTCCTGACAGCTTGTATTCCATCTGTGTGTGGGATGTTTGTGTAGAGAGCCTCTACATCCATGGTGGCTAGGATGGTGTTTTCTGGAAGGTCACCAATGCATTGTAGTTTCCTCAGGAAATCAGTGGTGTCATGGAGATAGCTGGGTGTGCTCGTGGCATAGGGTCTGAGTAGAGAGTCCACATATCCAGACAGTCCTTCAGTGAGAGTGCCAATGCCCAAGATGATGGGGCGTCTAGGATTTCCAGGTTTGTGGATCTTGGGTAGTAGATAGAATAAGCCCAGTCAGAGCTCTAAGGGTATGTTGATTTGTTCCGGTGTTCGTGTAGGAACAACTGCACCTGAGTAGATGGTGCGGTTTCTTAGTGTATTCCTCAGTGGGATCTGAGAGAACTGGCCTGTAGAATTTGGTATTGGAGGATTGTCTGGCGGCCTCCTTTTGGTAGTGAGACCTCTTCATGATGACAACTGCACCTCTTTTATCAGCCTCTTTGATTATAACGTCAAGGATCATTGACATCAACAGAGCAGCAACCTGAGGCTTGGTACACATCTCTGTGAGGCACCATGCTCTGGTGCAAGCATCTGACTTGGATGCCTCCTGGGCTAGGCCAGTCCTGCATTCTGCAGTGGTACAAGACTGTGGGCATCCACCTCCTTGGGAGGGACTCTGGTTGTAAATCATCTGAGGTGCACCATACAAATGACAAGTACTCGAAGAAAAAGAAAACATTACTCACCTTGTAGTAACTGGAGTTCTCTGAAATGCTGTTATGTGTCATGCACCACTCACCCTCTATTCCCACTGCCTCGAATCCCATTGTGGAACCTTGCGGTGGAGAAGGACCTGAGATGGGAGTAGTCCAGCTGCCCATTTTATACCCTCGGTGAGGAGCATAAGGAGAGAGTGGGCACATGCACAGGCTGAGCGGACACTGCTAGGAAGAATTCTCTGGTTCTGGGCAGATGGAGTTCATGAGCACCTGAAGTGCGCTACACATCAATACATCTCATCTACTCTCCAGTTATCACAAGGTAAGTAATCTTTCCTTTTTTAAAACTGTGGGCTTGGTTATAGTCTTATTCAGAATGTGGTTTATCATTTAAAACATACCTTCTCTATACCTAAATTAATTACAATAGTATATTCTGCTTATTGTTACAATAGTGATCTCTCCCCTATTATATTTTTACAGCTCCCCGAAAAGCTTCTGTATTCACAAGGCTGCAACTGGATCCAGCAATATAGTTTTGGACCAGAAAGATACACAGGCGCCAACGTATTTGGAAAATTACGTAAATGTATTGAAATATTAAAGACACAGGTGAATATTTAGGAAATGGAAAAAAATGTTAGAAGGGGGGAATGAGACTGAAAAGGGAAACCATTTACTGTCACAGAAGTATTGGCTTTCTGCTCAAAACATTGCTCCTGTGCAATCTGTCAGATGTTACTGGTATGTACTGGATTTAAGTATGGGCATAAGTATGTCCCTGTAGCTATTGGTCCTCACTATTTAGGTCTTTACATGTTCATTTTTAATTCTATGGTATATCTTTTTGTCTTTACCAGCAAATTATCTTATATCTTTCGAGACCCTGTTGTCGCTTGTTACAGGGATGGCTACACCTCTGCCCCCCTTCAGATCTCTCAGAGAGCATCCACATCAGGGCTTGTTGGTCTCTTTGCCTGGCAGAAGCTTGTGATTTTGGGTTCTTATTACACTACTTATCATAGAAGTGTTGGACTGGAAGGGACCTCGGTAGACCATCTAGTCCAGTTCCCTGCACTCAAGGCAGGACTACCTAATAACTAGACCATTCCTGGCAGGTGTTTGTCTAACTTGTTCTTAAAAGCCTCCAGTGATGGAGATTCCACAATCTCCCTGGGCCATTTGTTCCAGTGTTTAACCACCCTGACAGGAATTTTTTCTCACTGTCCAACCTAAACTTCCCTTGCTACCATTAAGCCCATTGCTTCTTGTTCTGTCCTCAGAGGTTAAGGAGAATAATTTTGTCATACTCCTCCTAACAACCTTTTGTGTACTTGAAAACTGGTATCATGTTTCCTTTCAGCCTTCTCTTCTCCAGACTAAAGAAACCCTATTTTTTCAATCTTTCCTCATGGTCCATGTTTTCTAGACCTTTAATCATTTTTGTTGTGCTCCTTTGGACTTTCTCCAATTTGTCCACATCTTTCCTGAAATGAGGTGCCCAGAATTGGACACAATATATCAGTGCCGAGTGGAGTAGAAGAATTACTTCTCGTGTCTTGCTTACAACACTCCTGCCATTTCCACATTTTCTGTTATTGTCTTTCCCTCCTCATTGAGTAATGGGCTTATCCTGTCCTTGGTTTTCATCTTGCTTCTAATGTATTTGTAGAATGTTTTCTTGTTACCCTTTATGTCTCTAGCTAGTTTAATCTCATTTTGTGCCTTGGCCTTTCTAATTTTGTCCCTACATGCTTGTGTTGTTTGTTTATATTTGTCCTTTGTAATTTGACCTAGTTTCCACTTTTTATAGGTCTCTTTTTTGAGTTACAGATCATTGAAGGTTTCCTGGTTAAGCCAGGGTGGTCTCTTCCCATATTTCTTATCTTTCCTACGCAGTGCGATAGTTTGCTCTTGTGCCCTTAAAAAGGTATCTTTGAAAAACTGCCAGCTCTTTTGAACTGTTTTTCCGCTTAGACTTGTTTCCCATGGAATCCTTACCTACCAATTGAAATTCATTGTCTTTATTGTGCTGTTTTTCCTCCTAACATTCCTTAAAATCATGAACGCTATCATTTCATGATCATTTTCACCCAAGTTGCCTTCCAATTTCAAATTCTCAACTGGTTCCTTCGTACTTGTCTAAATCAAATCTAAAACAGCCTCTCTTCTAGTAGCTTTATCCGTCTTCTGAAAAAAATTTTTTGTCTCCAATGCATTCCAAGAACTTGTTGGGTAATTTTTTCTCTGTTGTGTTATTTTCCCAACAGATGTTGGCCTATTGTAGCCCTCCATCATGACATCAAGCTTGTTTTTTACTGCTTTTATCCTTACCCAGAGACTTTCCGCAAGTCTGTCTCTTATCTCCATCTCAGCCACAGTCCAAGTGTGTACATCTTTGATATACAAAGGCAACACCTCCTCCCTTTTATCCCAGCTGGGTCTCAGACACCTGTGTTTCTTCCCTTTGGGAACCTGTGATCAATGATACAGTGACCAACAGCCTTTTAAAAGCAAAGTATACAACTAGAATTAAGCATTGGAGCGGAGAAGAGTTTAAAACAACAAATAGCCTGTCTTACCCAACTTGCTGCAATTCCATAATGGCAATTTAGGCACATCTGTTTTCAGGCATGCACTGGTCCCTGTGAATGTTTTTACAGTCTGGTTTCACTCTAGATTCCATAGTGTCCTTTTAAATGCTGACAGAGTTCTTTATTAATCAGTTTTGGTCTTTTGACCCTCCTGATAAAATCAGCTTCATAAACTGAATGAGGGATCAAGCCTCAAAACTAATAGTTCTGGTATTGTCCCTTTGTTTTTTTTAATGGAAACTATTTTTGGACAAAGATTAAAAAAAGAATAATCACTGGGTATCAATAACCATTATCATAACTAAAGTAAAAATAAATGGAAGAACTGAATGGCTTTTAGATGTTGGCAATGGAACTCAAAATCTTTCATGTTACTATTTTGAATCCACCCAAAGTTGTTAGTTACAAAAAAATAAACACAAAAAACATTTATTAGTGATGAGTTAAGCAGCTGATTTGAATTTCTTGTATATGCTTTGTAGTGGACTGAAATAAGTGGTGTTAAAGACCACGACGAAAGAGGAAACATGTGCAATATCCTTTTCTCTGATGAAAGCAAGGAACATAAGTTGTATGAGGCTATAAAATTCATCATGCTTTACCAAGTTGTGGAAGCCTATGAACAGATGAAGAATGAGCAGAAACATGTACCCATCCTTTTTAGCCTCCTTTTTGCTCGTGATACGTCATCTGACCCTTTGAGTTTCATGATGAATCATCTGAATTCCATAGGGGACACAGGTGGTCTGGAGCAGGTAATGGTGTGAATAAAAAATGAGTTCTAGCAGTCTGTGTTTCTGAAGGATTAGGGTTTGGGAATACTTTTGAGTTCTTATTCATTGACTTGATGTTCCTAATATACTTTAATACTAGGGCTGGGTGAAAAATGCATTGTTTTTAGCACACCTAAGCTGTTTGCAAATTCAGGTAGAATTTGGTGAACAGTTTCAGCCAGACAGAAACTGGAAGACAGAGTTTGGAAATATCAAATCATTTTGTTTTGACCTTTTAAAATGAACTGTTTTGATGTTTTCCGAACAAAATGTCATTTCTAATCAACATTTTCTAAACAGTTTGACCCGAAATAATTTTTCTTTTTCTTTTCAGTGAGAAAAAAACAACAAAACTTAGTTTTGGTTTGACACTGATTTTTTTTTTTCCAGTTCAGTCACCGATTCAAAAAATCAGCTATTTGCTGAGCTCTATTTAATACATCATCCACAATAGAATTATTTTGTTGGGAAGAAAAAATCAATTTTTTCGGAGGGGAAAAAGCAGTTGAAAGTCCCTCCCTTTTAAGTTTCTCCAGAATAAAATGTCTTGGGGAATTACTTATACAAATTACGAATAGCAGTGCTATCACTGATATGTAAAATAACATGATTTTTAGATTACAATACCCTGCATGTTCGAACTATTTCACCTTTTGCACCTGTTTTTTTGTTTTTGTTTTTTTAATAGATGCTTTCCAGATAGGCCACTTTAGAAAGTATATTTGCCTGTCTGAGAGAGATCTCCTTTGGGTACTTATCAGCTCTGGTTGTAGGAAATTCCCGCAGTTGTAATTCCTAATCCACTCTTCTTATTACACAAGTAAACAAGTTAAATGACTTACACTAAACATCAGAGCATGATTAAAGTGTGGGATATTCTCCCCTCCCCCAGTTTCCTTCTTATAAATCCATAAACAAACGTTGACATCTTTTTTTCCCCCTTAGGTTGAAATGTTTCTTCTTGGATATTTACTTGAAGTAAAGATAAGAGTCTACAGACTGTATAAGTTTAACACTGAAGAGTTCCAAGTAAACTATCCAGAGGAGTATCAGAGGGACTGGCAGGAAGTCTCTCTTCTGACTGAGGATGACCATCACTATCTCATCCCCATTATTAGAATATAAGACTGATTTCTAACCATGCAGTAGAAGGAGTGACCAGCTCCAGTAAATTATCACCTTTAAGCCAAGTCCTTTGCCAGCAACAGTAGGATTACAAGTAACTCAAAATAATGACGATAGGACACACAGGTTTATTATGTTAACTTCTTGCTTGCTTGTACTGACACATATCACCTGTGATCTGCCTCAGAAAAACACAAAAAACATAATCATACAATCAGGACAAACTGGCATATTAGGGTTCTCAAATTAAAAAAATATGGTAAATCACCTGTGAGAAGACATTATCACTAGATAGTTGATAGTCACTTGTTGAGCTAAGTCCAAAACACGTGTTGTGCATAAACTTACAATGCCAAATGATACCTATTCTTTGTTTGAGAAGGGTGCTTCAGCCACTGACTTGGGAGAGAAACAAAGGCAATAATAAAAATAAATAACTTGCAATATAGCTTTACTCAGTATATACTCTTCCTCCTGCCCTCCCCCTTCCCTTCTTTTTGGAAGGGTCAGATTTTAATGTTACTTATCAAAAGTATGTACATGATTTTATTTGCAATTGGTTTGAGAAGGCTGTGCACTTCAGTGCATTTATAAATACTGGCTTTTCACAAAAATGTTAATTCTCTGTACATTATATATATACATTTAGCAGGACTCACATTTCCTAAGCTTTTTTGTATATACGATTTTATACCTTTGAGTTACTTTCCTTAATTTTGAAGTCAAGGTTACTTCTAGGTTTTGAGAGTCTTAAGAAGTATCCAGTATAACAAGCAAATTGTCTTAAAGTGTGGTGAAATAGCAGTTCCCACCTATGTTCATTAAAAAGATGACTACTAGGAAGGAAGGGAAATGCCAGATACATTAAAAAAGCAAGTATCGCTGTCTTGTATAGGAAGCTTTACACATTCCCATCGTTCTAAGAAACTGAACTGCAGTTCCACTATTTTATAAAATTAGGAAGCTTAACTTTAATGAAAATTAAAGTGATAACAGTTTAGCAATATGTTTATTTGTGGCAAATGAACATTATCCTACATAAGGCTGCGAATTTGTCATAGAGGTCACGGAAGTCTCAGATTCTGTGACTTTGCAGGACCTCCATGACTTCTGCAGCCGCATTGTCAGGGAGGGAGTGAGGGCTCTGGACAGCATTTTCCTCGGGGGCTCCCCAGTAGCAGTGACATCCCTCAGCTCCTACATGGAGGTATGGCCAGGCAGCTCTGTGCGCTGCCTGCACCTGCAGACACAACCCCCTGTCCAAAGGGAGCTGCGGAGCTGCCTGGCCACGCTTCCGCCTAGGAGCTGAGGTGGAGGGGATGTTGCCACTTCTGGGGAGGCGTGGAGCCAGGTAGGGAGTCTGCCAGCCCCGCCAATTCCCCCCCAGCACCAATGGGGGTCCTGGGTCACACACCGCCACTCGCCCGCCAGCATCAGTGGGGGTTCCGGGCTGTGCACCGTGTCCAACCCGCCCCCCCAGCACCAATGGTGCACCCCGGGCTGCTCCCTGCAGCACCTCCAGAACTCCTGGGCCAGCCCCCCCCCATATTTAGTCCGGGGTATATAGTACAAGTCATGGACAGGTCATGTGCAGTTAATTTTTGTTTACTGTCCATGACTTTTACTAAAAATACCATGACTAAAACGTAGCCTTAATCATAAGCTTAAAATTATTTGAGTTACTTCCCTAATAAGATTATATATAAAGAGAAGGGTTTTTAATAAGAAACAAACAATTTTCCTTTAAATAATGTTGAAATCATCTGCAAAGACACATGTAGTGTTTCTCTTGTTCTCACAGGAGATAATTTACCAGAATGAAGTGGTGAATCAGGTCCTCAGGAGCCAAACCAATTATATATGCTTTGAGTACACAGAGCCTGAGCTATTCCTTTCTTTAATGAAAAGCGACCTTTTCCCCTTATATTTCTTTGCATATATGTATATATATTTATAAAGCAAACATGGATTTGGTGAGTACTGTAATTGTTTTGTTTCCTGAAAGTTTTATTGGATTGAATGGTTTGTTCAATAATTTGTAGTCTTTAATTAAAACTGTTTGATAGATAATTTTTTCCTTTTTCCCAAAACCACATTTCTGATTATATTTTATTTATTAAAAAAGCCTTTTTTTCCTGAATTCAACATATTGCTCTTCTGTTTTGGTTCTGTTCTATATGGAAGTTTAAAAATTGCTGATACTAGCATACTGCTCTTATTTACTGAATACCAACAGTGTACTCACTGCTTTACTTATGTAAACAGACATGGCTCAGACCCCAGTAAGATTATAATACAGTTTCCATGCAGACAAATATGTGTACACAAAGTGCGTTTCTGCAGAAGTATTTGCTATACTTTTATGAGTACTTAAAAAGTTAATCATCTATGGTATCTAGACACAATAATTATCATGACTAGCAATATACAAAGTACTATAACTGAAAAAATGAATTATGAAAAATTACATTACTTTTGTTCTATTTATTTTGACTACAAGTCTTTCCAAGAATGTTGTTAAAAAAACAGTCCTCTTACGCTAAAGTGCTTGGGGGCCCCATTGAACAGTTTAGAAAACAAGGTAGGATAAAAATAAAATCAGTTAAAATATAGCTACAGTGCTGGCAATTCCTTAGTACTATAGAACCTGTGGAATAGTCTTCAATATTTTTATTAAAACAGAGATTAATGGCTAATATTGCAAATACCCAGTTACCCATTGACTTAAAACAAGCTGGCTGTACCATTAAGAGCTGGCTTGAGCAGGATTGCAGATGCTGGGAAGGATAAGAAGCAGCAAGAAGGTCCTTCAGATAGTTGGATCCAAGTCTGTATGACGCCTGTGATGCAAAAGTAGCAGGGGTGTTCTCCATTGCCTTGCCAACCTGTGGACTTGGGGCTGCTTTTCACTCTTTGGGATACTTGGAGCAGCACCTGGAATATTTCACTAATTCCTCCATCTTTCTGATGAAATTCAGAAATTCCAGCGTTTTTGCCAGAGGAGCTGGTAGCTTCCAGGAGCAGGATTTATTTGGCTTGTGCAACTAAACTTCACTACTTGTGTTCGTCGTGTCACTTCCTTGAATCCTAGGTTAGCGGGGCAGTAGTCCTGGGGTACATGCACATGTCCCAGTCCACATTTTACAGTCTTTCAAAACTGGGAGCTGTAGGTGTAGGTCACATACCTGCTACTAGTTGTGAACCCTATATAGGAAATTGGATATAAGGGTTTCTGCCTCTTAGGGTAAGTTTGCACTGCAGCTGCTATGAATGTCCAGGTCTGCCTCAGCTCCCTAATTTCCACACTGAAACCCCTGAACTGCATGTCTCGAGGCAAGTAGATCTCAAGATGGCTAGCTACAGAAGAAGATTGAGAGGTGACTTGATTATGGCCTATAGATATCTTCATGGAGAGAAGATAATAAGTACCAAAGTGCTCTTCATTCTAGCTAAAAGGCACAACAAGAACCAATGGCTGCCAGCTGAAGCCAGAGAAATTCAAATGAGAAGTAGGGCATACATTTTTAATAGTAAGGGTGATTGGAACAAATTACCAAGGGAAGAGGTGAATTCTCTTTTCCTGATGGCCTCACATCACACCTGGTTGTCTTTTTGGAAGGTGTGTTTTAGTGAAACACAAGCTATTGGGCTTAATATGGGAGTAAGTGTGTGAAATTTCATGGCCTGTGAAATAGAGGCCTGATTAGAAGATCTAATGGCCACACGATCTACGAATCTATGAAAAACTCAGTGTAGGGTAAGGAACAGACTCTGCTATTTTACTGGGTAGCCTGCTTGCTCCCCAGAATCGATAGCTCAAACATTCCACTGGGCTGGCTAGGGGCAGACATCAGCCCTGTAGGGCAGAGGTGGGTGTGGCAGTGACTTCACAAGGGCTTTTGGCAAGAACTCAGTCTATTGGGCAAAGGTGGTGAGGCTGTGACCTCACAGAGCTCCCTTGACATCAGCCAGGCAGGACAGGGATGCAGGGTAGGGGGAACCTCGGAGACCCCTGTAGCCTTGCTGCAGGAAGCCTCCTTCTCGCCGTCTCTCCTTGAGGACTAAGAGGATTTGTGGTCATGCACCTGAGTGTTAAGAAGGAGCTTCTTTGGGAGTTTTCTTTTTTCTGTGTTGATTTTCTAGAAAACAGACATCACCTGTGTAGAAAGTAAGACTCTCAGTGAGGTTGGGAACCTGTTCAGTCTGATCCAGACATTACCAGCCGAGCTCTAGGCTCAGAAAATACAGGTTAAGTTGGCAGAAAAATGTCCCACGTAGGCCTCTTTCCCTTAGTAACTGGCTCAAAATGTAATTGTAAATAAGGAATTATTGTAGAGTGAGTGTCTTTCTAGTAGGGTCCTGTGGGGATCAGTTCTTGGAGCTGCACCATGGGCGGCCGGTGACCTGGCCACCCAGGGAGGCTAACCCCCAGCTCCTCCCCTTGTGCCTGAGGCCCTTCCCCTTCTGCCTCCCCCTCTCCCGCAGGAGCCCAAAGCACCTAAATGATCAGAGTGGTTCTTTCTGGCCTTGGGATTTATGAATCTGTGACTCACTGGGGGTGTTTGGAATTTGTCCTTTTTCGCTTCCTTCTTCCTCCTTCCCTCTTATCACCTCTTTCCTTTTTTAATTTCTTTCTGCTGCTCTTCCTGAGGAGGGTGAGGCTGTGCTCCAGCCATCATTGTAGGAGGTCCTCACAAAGAGGTGGGGCTGGAATAGTGCTCTGAAAGATCTACACCAGAGTGATCTCCTTTGGTGATTACTGCTGTCTTTTGGCCATCTGTTGAGAATGCTCAGCCTCCAGTCCCTGAGCGTCTCCGCACTGATTGGCTGAGTTTGGGGTTATTGCTGAATGAATAGGGAGGAGACTCAGGTCATTGCTGGCTGAGTGCAGTGAGGCCTAATGCTCAATTCAATGAAATTTCTTTGTCTCTCTCTAATGCCATAATTTTTGAAGACCACATCCAATTGATTCCAAAATTTCAGGGAATTTCTAGGCATCAGTGGGAAAACCACCACAAAAGCCAGGTTTCCACCCTATGCCCCTTAAATTGGTTCTGTGAGTTCAGAGGCACTGCGACTTTGGAGTTAACTCAGTCAGTGCTAACTCTCTGCAGGTGATTTGCATAATTCAAACCCGTTAGTTAAAAGGAGTCAGCAAATGAACTTGCAGGTTTCAATGGGAGAGATTACGGAGGCAGGCAGCAGGTTTAGGGTTTATGCTTAGGGTTATTGGAGTGAGTGAGTGATGGGTGGCTGAGTTACCTCTGATGTCACAATGTTACTACTCAGGCTTCTCTGCCTGCCACTTCACATGGGCAGTGACTGTCAGGGGGAAGGTTTTGTTGATCTGAAACTTATAAAACAAGAAGACCAGAAGAGGCTTGGCTTAGATTATTTGTCAATAAAATGTAGGTTTTGTGTCAGTATCCTGTGCAATTGCTACTGGTTCAGGGACAGACACAGCATTTCTGCTCCTCTCTCCACCTGTTAGCTGGGCCTACATAAACAAAGAAGGGTCCGACCCTCTTTTAAAACTGAGGAAATAATACACAACAAATGATTGATATGATGACTTTTGCTGCCTTCTCTCCTTTAATTGAATATGAGCAGTTTGATTCTCATGAATTAAGTAGTTCTTCTAAAATCAAGGTGGATAAAAATTAATGGTTGTTTCAAACCAAAACCCCAAAAAGGGGATTTTTAAAAATATTTAAATGGGATTTTTTAAATGTACATTAAAAGCAAATTTATTTTTTGAAAAACAAAGCAATTGGAGATTAAATTTGAAAGTATGATAACCTATATTAAGGCCTAAAGTTGCTTTAAACTAATTTAAATTAAATAAAAACATTAAGAAGTTCATGTTTACTGCCAAGTTTCAAAGGAAGTCAAACCACTGAACAGTTGGAAGTCATTGGCTAAGCACGTTGGTCCAGAGTTTGCTGAAATGTTAAGCCAGATTTTGGCAGCAATAGCCTCTTCCGCAGGTGCAGAAATAGTATATTCTTCATTTCAGTTGCAGCTAGTTCAGTTCAATAACTAATTCATTCCGATTTAAGAAACTGACTGGGAGTTGAAAAAGCAGGAAAGCTTCTTTTACTCTTCTAATCTATGAATAAATACTAGACTGGAGGGAATGTGAGCAACTAGTTCTAAAATCTTGAAGGACATTATGACCAGGAATAATCAGTTCAATTCGCTAGCTAGAGATACTTGCTTACATCAGTTAGTTTTCAATTAAAAATATGTTTCAAACAACTTTTTTTTTGTTTTTATGTATCCTGCACATCCAGAAAGTCAACATGTGTTAATGGTCACCTATTCATGATACTCAACCTGTCATTAGGAAAATAACTAAAAAGTTCAAATGCAAAAAAACCATTCTGAATGAAATCAATCCATCCTGATCTCGAGTGTCTGGGATTCTGGGCCTAAAAGGCCAGACTGAGACCCTCATTGGCTAGGACCATCCAGGGACCCAGTAACAGACTCTAGTCCTGTTAGCATCCAAGCCTCTAACACCAAGGAACAATTGAAGGTAGAGGGAGACAGAGGGGGACTGACAATTTCTAACCCATGATTGCAAACACAGAGATGTGTAACTGGCTTTGGATGGGGGACAAATAGGAAATCAGTCAGGATTCTTGTCCCAAACAATAATCACCCATTATCCTGTTGAGTTCAAAGGGCTCTAACACTCCTGACCTGATCACATCTCTCTACTGCTAGAAGTTAGAGAAATTTCTCCACCACCATTATAAAGGTGGGGAAAATGAGGTAAAGAGAACAGAAGTGACCTATCCATGGTGTCACAGCACAGTCGTGGCAGAGCCAGAAAAAGAAGCTTTCGGAGAAAGAGATCCCTGCAGGACCCTACTAGAAAGACACCCACTCGATAATAAATTCCTTATTTACAATTACGTTTTGAGACCTATTAGGTAGCCAGTTACTAAGGGGCGGAGTCCTAGGTGGGACGTTTTTCCGCCAACTTACTTTCTGTTTTACGAGCCCACAGCTCGGCTGGCAACATATGGACAACTGAACAGGTTCCAACCCTCACTGAGAATCTTACCTTCTACACAGGGAATGTCTGCTTTCTACACAATCAACATAGAAAGGAGAACACTCCCAACTAAGCTCCTCCTTAGCACTCAGGTGCGTGACCACAAATCCTCTCTCCTAGAGGACTAAGAGACCATGAGAAGGAGGCTTACTGCAGCAAGGCTACAGGGGTCTCTGAGTTTCCCCCTACCCTGCATCCCTGTCCTGCCTGGCTGAGGTTAAGGGTGCTGTGTGAGGTCACAGCCTCCTCACCACCTTTGCCCAATAGGCTTAGTTCCTGCCAAAGGCCCTTGTGAAGTCACTCAAAAATCCCTCTTCAGCACCAGAGCCTGTCAACCAGGCTAGGGGCCTGAATCCCTCCGTGTGCCTTTTGTGCCCAGCTACACCATTGACTGCAGTGTGAGGGGAAACAGGCCCTAAATCTTTATCTTCTGATCCCTGAGTGCAGCACAAGCCTAGAAGTACAGTCATCTCTGGGACAGTAGTACCAAGTGATGCTCAGCTACACTCTTAACAAGGCCATTAGCTTCCATGGGCCTAGAATCAGAGAAGAAGCTAATCGAGATGGTGGAGTCACAGAGAATGGTGCTGTTCCCATGTCTCCTGTCCCTCCTGGGGCACAGGGCCAACTCCTGGAGCTGAGTTTATGCAAAGACATGGCTCTGTGCTGTTGTGCACAGCCCGGGTAGGTGCTGCGTGGGCGGTCAGGGGAGGGCTCTGACTTATGTGTGGGCTCAGAAAATAGTGTTGCCACATGGGAGATAGGATCTTGCAGTCTGCGCTCTCTAGGATGTGATCCATGGGGCCTGAGTGGACCACGTGCCCATAGGTGAGGAGCAGGAGGCTTCTCAGGTGCTCGATGGAAACTGGCTCGTGAGAATTGCGAAGGAAAGAGTGAGGAGGCGGGATGGCCTCCAGCTGCTCCTAACTCACATATAGGAGATTTTTCACCCAGCCGGCTTAGCAACCAAAGGCTACTCTGCTGAGCTGAATTGCCTGGACTCTGAGGTCCTTCCCAGCTCCCCAAGACTGGTTGAGGTGACCCGGCAGCCGAAGGGGATGCACCAGCAGCTGCTTTAATTCAGCCTAGCTTCAGAGATGTCACTGGGACTACTGTGGATTGCACAGGCCCGGAGAGTTACTGGGAAGGTGCTGGTGGTGGTGGTGCTGTGAGGGGAATGTCAGACATGCCAGCCGTGGTGAGTCTGCCAGGAAGGTCTGTGAAATAGCCCAGTTCAGGGGAAGACCAAGGGTCTGTTCTGCTGAGAAATATGTCAGTTGGAGCTGATGGCATGGCAGTGTCTTTTGGGCCCTCTCTGAGCCTTGTTTATGGAGCTGCGTGGAGCATGCCTGAGCTCCCCAAGAGACACCCTGGAGAACTTATACAACAGGACCCACCTTCCCCCTGGATCCACCCCATTGTGCTGTGATTGCAGCTCCATGGAGGAGTAAGAAAAGAGCTCCCTCCACAGAGGCTGAGCCACTGCTTGGAAATTCAGCTCTTCACTCAACAGACTTCTGGGAACCAGAGTCCTCCCTGGCAGGTCCCTTTACCTGCAAAGGCTGGTGAAGGGATGGATGAAAGAGCAGAGATGCTAGGTGGGACCGTACCTCCAGAGAACCACCGGCAGAAGGCTGGAACTTCACCTTGCTGACGAACTCCTCCCAGTACTCCAGGATGGCAAAAATCTCGCCTAAATGTTGCCTGGCACACAGCCCAAGCACTCGGGCGAATCTCTGAGAGACAGAAAGATGGAGGTTGGGAATGTTGAGCAACAAGCCAAGGGGCCAGGATGGGCTCTCAAAGTCATCGCCATGGGCATGGGTATAAGGAAGATCTTTTAAATCCACCGGACCTTGTCCAAGGCAGAACATACACATGTAGCATCAGGGGATTGACAAGGAATGAGGGATCTCTTGACCATGGAGGAGCAAAGACCTCACCTCTCTTTCCTCTTCTTCTTGGAAATTGACCATCTCCACCAGAAGCCATAGCTGGGGCTTGATACTCTCTGATGGAAAAAACATCAGCACGGTGCCCCAGCACTTGTAGAGAAAGCTCTGTGAAAGAGACACCATCAAGCTGGATGCATTGGGCACGGCCTGGCATGCACAGAGCCACTGGGTATAGTTGTCTGCTTCACTGGCCTCAAGCTGCCCCTGGGTAGCGACTGCTGTTCTGAACTAGGCACTGACACCCACAGCTGGAACATTCAACAGGGGGGGCTGGTCCCTCTGGGCTACTGCGAATGTGCGGTGCCGGGGCCTGGTGGGGAGTGATCACCTCGGGGGCAGGGCCTGGGTCCCGCCTCTCCCTGTCGCCTAGCAACGGGCAATTTGGGCTCCACCTCCGCTCCCCTGCCCCAGATTCCTGGCCTGGGCTCCCCCCTGCGACCGCTGCGGGGAAAGAGCGGGACTCACACCCCAGCGGGGTCCCTCGCACTGCTCTGGGGAAGGGCCGCGGCCTGGCTGTCAAGGCTGGCCTTACCAGGAGGCGAACTGAGGCAGCCTCCTCAGGTGCCAGACACGGGAGAGGGCAGGTGCCACTAGGACCCAGAGTATAGAAAACTGAGTCTGCTGCCGGTGCACATGTATTCTCTCTGCTCTAGATGCACAGAGATGGTGGAGTGCTGTGCTGGAGGAAGGAGGGCACAAGAGATTAACAGGCAGGCAGGAGAATTGGTGAGAGGGTATAACAGAAAACAGCAGGAGCTGCAGGGAGAGAGAGGAGAAGGAGCCTCTTATGTACCTCTCTAGCATCCCCAAGAGCCTGGACTGATTAACACCAGCTTCTCAGGGAGCTTCCTGTTTCCTGCTGCTTCCCTGAACCCACCTGAGGAGAACAGGCAGTCAGCTGAAGTAGTAGGAGCCAGTTAGGCCCTTAAGATGCTGATATCTTCCCTCACTCAGGCTCTGCTACCAGCCTGCTTATTTGTCCCCTTCAACTGAGTGAAGAGAGCCATGATAACTGGCACAGAACAGCAGACATGAATGAAAGGAGAAAATGCCCCTCTGGGGAAGCACTCAGAAATAGAAAGCAAGCAAAGGAAGCTTTGCTATCTAAGCAGGAAGGAGCTCTCCTGAGATACATAGACACGAATGTTCACGGTGAGCCTTCCAGCCCCAGTGAGGATATGAGTGGTGAGGAGATGCCTGATCTTCCAGTTAGTCAGAGTGCAGGTGACCTGGCATCTACTGCAGCATCCATATCTCCATCTCAAATGGATGTAACCATGCACATTCCTGAAGAAAAGTGTAGATCAGAGGAGAGTGTGGTGGAGACGCAAGAAACAGCTGCTGCTGAGTTTAGTTCCTTAAGTCAAGATGATCCAGGACTGTGGACCCACTTGAGCAGTCGCCTGAGGGACTTCCTTGTACTGCATAGGCCTCAGCAAGTGTCAAAGTTTTTCCCCCACTTTGAACTTTAGAGTACAAGAAGTGGGGACCTGCATGAACACTTCTAAGCTTAATTACTAGATTAGGTCTGGTACACTGCCACCAACCAGAATTTAGTGTCTGGCACACTTTCTGTTCCCCCAAAACCTTCCCTGGGGAACCCGGACCCAAACCCCTTGGGTCTTAAAACAAGGAGAAATTAACCATCCCCCTCCTTTCCCCCCCAGACTTTCCCCTCCCTGGGTTGCCTTGAGAGGCTTCACACAGAGCCAAACTCCTTGGATCTTAAAACAAGGAAAAATCAATCAGGTTCTTAAAAAGGAAGCTTTTAATTAAAGAATGAAAAAGTAAAAATTATCTATGTAAAATGAGGTTGGAAAATGCTTTACAGGGTACTCAGCTTCATATAGACCACAGGGACCCCGACCCTCCTAGCCTTAGATTCAAAGTTACAGCAAACAGAGGTAAAAATCCTTCCAGCAAAAGAACCATTTACAAGTTAAGAAAACAAACATAAGACTAATCCGCCTTGCCTGGCTATTACTTACAATTTTGAAACATGAAAGACTGATTCAGAAAGATTGGGAAAGCCTGGAATGATGTCCCGTCCCTCTCAGTTTCTGGCGCCCTAGGCAGAATTCGGGGCTGCTGTTTTCCGTGGCATGTCGGCAGAAGGTCCTTCTTCGGTGGTGCAACGGGAGTGGAACCGGAAGCCACCCCCCGAATTCTGGCACCCTAGGCAACTGCCTAGGGTTGCCTAATAGAAGCACTGGCCCTGCTGGGAGCTGACCTTGTTCGTGAAGACAGAGGCAAAAAAAAGCATTGAGTCCTTTAGCTTCTTCCACATCCTCTGTCACTAGGTTGCCTCCCTCATTCAGTAAGGGGCCCACACTTTCCTTGACTTTCTTCTTGTTGTTAACATTCCTGAAGAAAAAGACGGTTACTCACCTTTGTAACTGTTGTTCTTCAAGATGTGTTGCTCACATCCATTCCAGTTAGGTGTGCGCGCCGTGCGTGCACGTTCGTCGGAAACTTTTTACCCTAGCAACTCCAGTGGGCCGGCAGGTCGCCCCCTGGAGTGGCGCCGCCATGGCGCTCGATATATACCCTTGCCGGCCCACCCGCTCCTCAGTTCCTTCTTGCCGGCTACTCCGACAGTGGGGAAGGAGGGTGGGTGTGGAATGGATGTGAGCAACACATCTCGAAGAACAACAGTTACAAAGGTGAGTAACCGTCTTTTCTTCTTCGAGTGATTGCTCACATCCATTCCAGTTAGGTGAATCCCAAGCCATACCTAGGCGGTGGGGTCGGAGCGAGAAGTCGCGGCATAGAGCACTGCAGATCCGAAGGCCGCATCCTCTCTAGACTGCTGGACCAGGGCGTAGTGGGAAGCAAAGGTGTGGACCGATGACCAGGTCGCTGCCCGACAGATTTCCTGGATGGGCACACGGGCGAGGAAAGCCAGTGACGACGCCTGTGCCCTGGTAGAATGCGCAGTCACACGGCCCGTAGGAACGTGGGCCAGCTCATAGCAGGTCCTGATACAGGACGTTACCCATGAGGATAACCTCTGCGAGGAGATAGGAAGCCCCTTCATACGGTCCGCTACTGCCACGAAAAGTTGGGGGGATTTGCGGAACGTTTTGGTCCTCTCCACATAGAACGCGAGAGCCCTACGGACATCAAGCGAGTGGAGCTGCTGCTCCCTGCCTGAAGAGTGAGGTTTCGGGAAGAAAACCGGGAGGAATATCTCTTGGTTGATGTGGAAGGTAGAGACTACCTTGGGGAGAAAGGCAGGGTGTGGCCTCAGCTGCACCTTATCTTTGTGGAAGACTGTATACGGGGGGTCTACCACAAGAGCCCGGAGTTCTGACACCCGCCTAGCTGAGGTGATAGCTACTAAAAAGGCAGTCTTCCAAGAGAGATAGAGTAGGGAGCAGGTAGCTAACGGCTCAAAGGGGGGCCCCATGAGCCGAGACAACACCAGGTTAAGATCCCAGGTTGGAGCAGGGAGTCGGATGTTAGGGTATAAACGTTCCAGCCCCTTAAGGAATCTAGACACCGTCGGGTGCGAAAAAACGGAGCGGCCATCCCCACCCGGGTGAAAGGTGGAGATAGCTGCCAGGTGGACCCGCAACGACGATATCGCCAGACCCTGTTGTTTGAGGGACCAAACATAGTCTAAGATATTGGCCACCGAAACTTCCATAGGGCGGAGACCTTTCCCCATGCACCAACAGGAGAAACGCTTCCACTTGGCCGAGTATGTCGCTCTCGTGGAAGGCTTCCTGCTGCCCAAAAGCACCTCCCGTACCGGTGTGGAGCAGCGCAGCTCAGAACCGGTCAGCCACGCAGGAACCACGCTGCTAGGTGCCGCGACTGCAGGTCCGGGTGACAGAGAGTCCCGTGCTCCTGGGTAATCAGGTCCGGGTGAAGGGGCAGGGGAACTGGGTCGGCTATGGCCAGGTCCAGCAGCATGGGGTACCAATGTTGCCTGGGCCACGCCGGGGCTACCATGATCACGCGAGCCCTGTCCCTGCGCACCTTCAGAAGGACCCTGTGGACCAGAGGGAAAGGGGGAAACGCGTAGTACAAGTGGGTCATCCACGGAATAAGGAAGGCATCCGCTATAGACCCGGGCTCCCTGCCCTGAAAGGAGCAGAACGCCTGGCACTTCTTGTTCCCCCCGGACGTGAAGAGGTCCACACGGGGATAACCCCACCTCTGGAAGATGGAGAGGGCGACGTCCGGGCGAAGGGACCACTCGTGCGATAGGAAGGATCTGCTCAGGCGATCCGCCAGCGTGTTCCGTACTCCGGGGAGGAAGGAAGCCGTGAGGTGAATGGAGTGGGCTACACAAAAGTCCCAGAGTCGCATCGCCTCGTGACACAGGGGAGAGGATCTGGTGCCGCCCTGCTTGTTGATATAGTACATGGTCGTCGTGTTGTCGGTAAACACCGCGACACAACGACCTTGAAGCTGGTGACAGAACGTTTGACAAGCAAGGCGGACCGCTCTCAACTCCCGCATGTTGATGTGCAACCTCACCTCCTGCGGGGACCACAGGCCCTGCGTTCTCAGGGTTCCCAGGTGGGCCCCCCAGCCAAGATCTGAGGCATCCGTTGTCAGGGACACCGAGGGCTGAGGTGGGTGGAAAGGAAGCCCCGCACACACTACGGACTGGTCTAGCCACCAGTCGAGAGAATCTAACACCCCCTGGGGGATTGTGATCAGCATGTCTAGCGGCTGCCTTGCCGGCCGGTAATGTTCGATGAGCCACAACTGGAGGGGCCTCATGCGGAGCCGAGCATAACCGGTCACAAACGTGCATGCTGCCATGTGGCCTAACAGGGTTAGACATGTCCGTACTGATGTCAGGGGGGCCGCCCGCAATTGCTGAACGATCGCCGACAATGCCTGGAACCTCGGCAACGGCAGAAGAGCCCTGGCCACGGTGGCGTCCAGGACGGCCCCGATGAACTCCACCCTCTGCGTGGGGATCAGGGTGGACTTGTCCATGTTGATCATGAGGCCCAAGGTAGCAAACAGGCCGGTGATCACACGGACGTGGCTGCAAACTTGCAGTTCCGACGTGCCCCGAATTAACCAATCGTCTAGGTAAGGGAACACGTGGATACGACTGCGCCGAAGATGTGCCACAACGACTGCCATGCATTTTGTAAATACCCTCGGGGCCGTAGAAAGGCCAAATGGGAGGACTGCAAATTGGTAGTGAAGGGGGCCCACCACGAAACGAAGGAAACGTCTGTGGTGTGGCCAAATGGCGACGTGAAAATAAGCGTCCTGCATGTCGAGGGCGGCGTACCAGTCTCCCGGATCCAGGGATGGGATAATGGTCCCCAGGGATACCATGCGGAACTTCAACTTCACCAGGTATTTGTTGAGCTCTCGCAGGTCGAGGATAGGCCTGAGGCCTCCCTTGGCCTTGGGGATCAGAAAGTAGCGGGAATAAAACCCCTTGCCTTTCTCGTTTTCCGGAACCGCCTCTATAGCTCCTTTGTTGAGGAGCGTCTGTACCTCCTGTCGAAGGAATTGCTCGTGAGAAGGGTCCCTGAAGAGGGACGAGGAAGGTGGGCGGGAAGGAGGAAACGATGTAAACTGCAGGCGGTATCCCGTCTGCACCGTACGCAAGACCCAGCGGTCCGATGTTATTTAGGTCCACGCTGGAAGGAAAAACGAAAGGCGGTTGGAAAACGAGGGGGAGGGATCCGTGGGGGAAACTGTTACTGCGCCCTCGGGCGCACCTTCAAAATGAAGGCTTGGGTCCAGGCGGGGGCTTAGAGGAGCTTTGATTCTGCCCCCCTTGGTTCCCCGAATGCCTACGCCTTCCATTCCTGCCACGGCGCCTATTGAGGTCCTGCCGTTGGCGGAACTGGGGGTATGGCCTGCGCTGCTGTTGCTGCTGTGGCCGGAAGGGTCTCCGCTGCGTTCCCGGCATGTGCATCCCTAGGGAGCGCATAATGACCCGATTGTTCTTGAGACTCTTAAGTCTGGGGTCTGTCTTTTCCGAAAACAGGCCCTGGCCTTCGAACGGGAGGTCCTGGATGGTATGTTGGAGCTCCGGTGGAAGGCCAGAGACCTGCAGCCAGGAGATACGGCGCATCGTTACCCCCGAGGCGAGGGTGCGGGCAGCCGAGTCTGCAGCGTCTAAAGAAGCTTGCAACGATGTTCGTGCAACCTTCTTGCCCTCGTCTAGGATGGCCGCAAATTCTTGGCGGGTGTCTTGCGGCAGCAGCTCTTTAAATTTGTCCGCTGCCACCCACGAGTTAAACGCGTACCTACTGAGCAGGGCTTGTTGGTTCGAAACCCTGAGCTGCAGGGCCCCAGCCGAGTAGACTTTGCGTCCAAGGAGGTCCATACGTCTGGCCTCCCTGGATTTGGGGGCTGGAGCTTCCTGTCCATGACGCTCCCTGTCATTCACTGACTGCACCACCAGGGAACACGGTGTCGGGTGGACATGGAGGTACTCGTAGCCTTTGGAGGGGGCCATGTACTTCCTCTCGACGCCCCTCGCCGTAGGGGGGATGGAGGCCGGTGACTGCCAGATTGTATTGGCGTTGGCCTGGATCGTCCTAATGAAGGGTAGGGCGACCCTGGTGGAAGCATCCGACGAGAGGATGGTGACAATCGGATCCTCGATCTCAGAGACCTCCTCAGCTTGTAGGCTCAGATTCTGAGCTACTCGCCTAAGGAGGTCTTGGTGCGCCCTGAGATCCAGCGGGGGGGGGGCTACTGGAGGAGGTGCCAGCCACCGCTTCATCGGGGAGGAGGATGAGGAGACCCCCGGCAAGAAAGTGTCCAATGGGGGGTCTCCCTCGGCCCTCGCCTCTGTCTCAGGAGCCAGAGCGGAGTCTTGCTGCTTGGACCCTTCCTCTCCATCCGGGGAGGGAGGGGGGCGAGACAACGAGGCTTCCGGCACCCTGTGCTCCACCGTCGCAGGCCTAGCAGGAAGCTGTTGGGGGCCCTGGGCTTGATGGTATGCCCATGGGGTCCAAAACCCCCACTGCTGCGGGCCTTGGTCCTGTTGCGGCGGGTCTTGGAAGAGCGCCGCCTGCCGGTCGGTGCCCAGCGCATACCCGCTGTCTGTCTGTGAAGACACCGACGGCTGCCTAGAAGGCCATGGCGGGGCCGACCCTGGCTGGTAAGGGTCTGCGCGGGTCGGCACCGAAGATCTTCTCGGTGCCGGGGATCGGTACCGGGAGTCATAGCGGTGCCGGGATCGGGACCGGGACCGGATTCTGTCTCGGTGCCGGGATCTGGACCGGTACCGGCCGCCGCTTCGGTGCCGGGATCGGGACCGGGACCTGCCACCGACGCGGTGCCGGGAGGTCGACCGGGACCGGGACCTGCCACCAGCTCGGTGCCGGGAGGTCGACCGGTGCAGTGAGTGACGGCGGGACTGGCTCCTGGAGTCACGGTGCCGGTATCGGCGGCTGGAGTCAGACCGCGACCGTCTGGAGGTCGATCGGTGCCGCGAGTGCGACCGGTACCGCCGAGGGGAGCAGTGCCGGGACTGCGAGCGGCGGTGGGATCTTGATCGGCCGTGGCGTCGGGACCTGGATCGCGAGCGCGAGTCCCGACACAGTGCCGACATCATGGGCTTGCCTCTAGATGCGACCCGCACCGGAGGTACCGGGGGTGGCAGCTGAGTAGACTCCGTTAAGGCAATAAGGTCCCGTGCCGAGGCGAAGGTCTCCGGCGTGGATGGGACCAATAGCTCAACCCCAGATCTTATGGGGGAGCTTGGCGGCACCGGACTCAACGGACCCGCCGGGCCCGGAGTCGACGGTGCCGGCGGCGCCGCGGCCGATGTCGAGGCCGGGCGCTCCAGTCGGGTCTGCCTGGCTGGAGTAGCAGACGCCGACGGTCTCGGCTCTGCACCCGGTGCCGGAGAAGGTCGGTGCCGGGGAGTCTTCCCGGTGCCGGTGCGATCCGGTGCCGGCGCCGAGATCACGGCCTGCGAAGCCGCCGGGTCAAGTGCAGCCTCCATGAGGAGAGTCCTGAGTCTTTGGTCTCTCTCCTTTTTTGTCCTGGGCTTAAAAGCCTTGCAGATGCGGCACTTGTCCGATCTGTGCGATTCCCCCAGGCACTTCAGGCACGCGTCGTGGGGGTCGCTGGTAGGCATAGGCTTCTTACAGGCTGCACACTGCTTAAAGCCCGGCGAACCAGGCATGAGCCGGGTGCCGGGAAGGGCTACAGCCCCCGGCGAACAACTATCTGCAACACTATTTACACCTAATTACTTAACTAACTACACTTAACGATCTAACTAACAACTATAACAATAACGAGAGTTAACAAGGAGAGCTAGGGATGTGGAGGACAGCTATGCCGCGCTCCACAGTTCCAACGACCGACACGGCGGTAAGAAGGAACTGAGGAGCGGGTGGGCTGGCAAGGGTATATATCGAGCGCCATGGCGGCGCCACTCCAGGGGGCGACCTGCCGGCCCACTGGAGTTGCTAGGGTAAAAAGTTTCCGACGAACGTGCACGCGCGGCGCGCACACCTAACTGGAATGGATGTGAGCAATCACTCGAAGAAGAACCCTTCTTGTTGCTCTTAACATTTCTTGCTGGCTGCAACTCCAAGTGTGATTTAGCCTTCCAGATTTCACTCCTGCATGCCTGAACAATATTTTTGTACTCCTCCCTGGTCATTTGTCCAATCTTCCACTTCCTGTAAGCTTCTTTTTTGTGTTTAAGATCAGCCAGGATTGCACTGTTATTTACTATTCTTTCTACACATCGGGATGGTTTGTTCCTGCAACCTCAATAAGGATTCTTTAAAATACAGCCAGCTGTCCTGGACTCCTTTCCCTCTCACGTTGTTCTCCCAGGAGATCCTGCCCATCAGTTCCCTGAGGGAGTCAAAGTCTGCTTTTCTGAAGTCCAAGGTCTGTATTCTGCTGCTCTCCTTTCTTTTTTGTGTCAGGATCCTGAACTCGACCATCTCATGGTCACTGCCTCCCAGGTTTCCATCCACTTTTGCTTCCCCTACTAATTCTTACCAATCTGTGAGCAGCAGGTCAAGAAGAGCCCTGCCCCTAGTTGGTTCCTCCAGCGCTTCCAACAGAAAATTGTCTCCTACACTTTCCAAAAACTTCCTGGAGTGTCTGTGCACCGCTGTATTGCTCTCCCAGCAGATATCAGGGTGATTGAAGTCTCCCATGAGAACCAGGGCCCGCGATCCAGTAACTTCTGTTAGTTGCTGGGAGAAAGCCTCGTCCACCTCATCCCCTGGTCTGGTCGTCTATAGCAGACTCCCACTACAACATCACGCTTGTTGCTCACACTTCTAAACTTAATCCAGAGACTCTCAGGTTTTTCTGCAGTTTCATACCGGAGCTCTGAGCAGTCCTAGTGCTCTCTTACATACAATGCAACTCCCCCACCTTTTCTGCCCTGCCTACCCTTCCTGAACAGTCCTTCCTTTACCATGTCTCTACAATCCCCCTCGTCCTCTCCAGCCCACCTGCTCCAGGCCTTCATCACCCATCCCATTAACTCTGTCCTCCCCCCAAATCTCTCATTCCCCTTCAGAGCCTGCTGTAAAATCATCTCCCCCGTCAGACCAGCCCATTCTGATTCCTCCCCTGGCTCCCTCGCAGGTCCTGTGCTACAGCTAGCAAATTCCCCCAGAATGAATCTCTCAGGGCCGTCCAAACCAGGCGCGAATTCAGCAAATCCTTTCAGCCACACACAAAAAGGGGATGTTTTGATTTAAAAGTCAAACCAGTCTGTAATGAAAAACCAAAACAGTTTTGTTTCAGGCCAAACCGAACCAATATTTTTTTTGTATTTCTCCGACTGGCCCCCAAACTGAAAAGTCACTGATTCCTTCAGCTCCATTCAGGACCCGAGTGCAGCTCCTTGTTGAGTCTTTGCAAACTTCTTCCCCACCTACCTCTCCGGGCTCATTCCCCCGCCACACTCCCAGCCATTCTCTTTGGGTCCTTCCTTGGCTCTCCCTTGCCAACCCCCTGCCATGCTGCTCCTCAGGCTAACATTATTCTCCCTTTCTCCTGCCCTAAACTTCCCTCTCTTCCTTCAAGTTCCTCCTCAAACAAGATCCTGCTCAGAAGAATGGGAAATCAAATAAGAGATTCGCTGCTCTTTGGGGTCGGGTCTGTGTCTTCCCCTGTGTTGTACAGCCCCCAGCATGCCGCTGGGACTCAATAAATACCCATGGGTCCTGCGGTCTGACTGATTTTTATTGCAGCCTTCAGGAATTGGATTTAACGTCTGTGTGTATCCTTAGGAAGTAATCTCACCCCTTTTATTTTCTCAGCCCAGGGTACTGATGCAGCTGTGGCTGGACTAGCAATAGTAACGCCTCACGCTGAGACAGACGGCCAGTCCAATCTCATGCTTCAGGGATTCCATGGTCAATGAGGGGCGAGGAAGGAATTTTTTACCCATATGTCAGAGAACAGCAAAGATGGCCAGGTGCATTGTGGGGGTTTCACCTTCCCCATTGCTGCGGCAAGAGGCAAGATACTGGAGTGGACTGACACAGAATGGTTTTGCACCTTGTGGTCAAATCTCCTTTTCTCATGACACATTTTACAGACAGGTTTTGTGGGGAGGCCCCGGGGCTTCCTTGGATTAAAATTCCTAACCAAAGCCAAGAGCAATCCTCCCTTAATCCGATCTGGGGGGATGCAAACCCAATGGACCCTAGTCAGACAGCCCCAGCCCACCTTGCCTTTGTGATGTCAGCAGTGGCCCTGTGTCACAAAGAGGATAGGCAGCCTGTGGCTCAGTGTGCTCTGGGAGCTGGAGGAGGGAGCACACGGCTGTCTGGGCTCTGCTTTTCAGACTGTTGGGAGCATTTTTTGGAGTGTATAGCACCTGTTTACACAGAACTTGCAGAGGAATCCACATCCTCACTGTCATCTGCGATTATTTGTGAGACATCAAACTTTTTCTGTGGCTCGACCATCCCAGCACAGGGGTGAGAGACCTTTCCAGATACTCCATAGAGAAGTGGGGATCTTCCAGTTTTTCTGCAGGCTGATCTGGGGGAAACATTCCTGTGAGGGGCTGGTTTTGAGGAGGTTTCCTTGGTCTGGTTTCTTCATGAGTCTTCTCTCATCTGTCTGTGTCAGCTTGCTTGTAGAGAGGGAGAGGATGAGCTGAGTTTGAGCAGGGCAGCAGAACGTGTGCAGGGTGATCACTTGAAGTTTTTATACTCGTCTCTTCCCTATTTCTGTGCAATTATAGAAAAACACACCTCTCTTGCCCTTTCATTGGCTCCGTACATTGATGGAGCCTCTTCATCTTATGGATAGGTAGTTTGTTAATGCGTATATGTGTTAGGGTTGTAAGTCTTTCTTGACAGGTATAGCTCCTTTGTTTTTGTTGGAGAGATTCTCAGAGCATCTTCAAACTTAGTCTTTTAACTCTTAACTTATTCAGTTCATTTTCTGAGATATTAATTCAATCATTCTTAATGAGTCTTTAGCTTAAATAGCGATTGAAGAAGTTGTTGATTCTCTAGAACAATTGTTGATGATGCTTCTTGTTGTCTTTCTGAATTGGGGAAAGGAGTGGCTAGAGCTCTGCCAGTAACTAATTACTTCCCCATTAATATAATAAATAGTCTAGACTTAAATGTCTTCTTATATTGGTAATCAGCTGAGCAAGGTCATTAGATTTCATATTAGTACATAATGCATTTTACCACATGTAGCAATGGTATTAGAAAACCACATTAGATACTTTGCATTCAGTTACAATACTTTGCAAATATGCCCTCCAAAACAGTTTGCCATTGCAATATTTTAGAAATCAACTAAGGTTTTCTACAAAACTTTTTCTCAACTACTCACATTTTTCTCTAAAAATTTAAGGACACAAGCAGAGGATTTTCTTACAAAGAGGGGATGGTAGAGCCCACTTTACAGCCTAGATTTATTGTTCTAACATATCCCTAAATTCACTTTGGAATATCCAACATAAATAACATCCTCACCTTCTCCTATGGGGTCAGATCTTTCCTAAAACATTTCTCTTTATAACGTTTGTTTTACTGTGATAAAGGATTGGATCTATAATAAATGGGCAGCTTATAGAAGAGGGAGGTGTTCTGGTGCAGATAAAATACTCTTTTGGGTGCTTTGATTCTTGATCCAAGTTCCTTAGAGTTGTAAGTGGTTTGTTATAGCAATTAAACTTCTCTTAAATATTTTGTACAAAACACAAATGCCAATAATCAACACATATTTTAAGCACAGCACAAAAAGAAAATAGTATAAAAGTTAAAGCAGATTAAAATGAGGACAGCTCTCTTTTAAAGTTGTACAGACACTACTGCGAGACAGTTTTATGGTCAAGGAGATGTTATTTTCCGGACATTTGCTTGTTTCTGGATGATAGAAAGCTGAAACCTTCTGCAATTTCTTCGATTAGCATGAACTAAAACTGGGCTACTCTTATATTTTCAAGCATCCTGGTGATAATATACTTATAGGTATATTTGAATGTTCAGTAAAGGCACAAACATGTTTGTAATGACCTAACATTATACAAATAAGTTATAACAGTTTTTACATCAATATTGAGGTCTCGACACCTCATAGCGATGCTCTCTCTCCAGTCAGGCAGGCAGCACAAATACCTAAGTCTGGGTCTCCTTGGCCCATCTAGAACCATGTGTGAAAATGGTGGGGTCTGTGTCATGGGAAGGAAGCCCCAGGGACTCATTCTTGTTGGTTCTTGTCTCAGGAGCCGTTATGGATCTTTACAGCCACCTCTGCCGACTGCTGTTCTGGTCTGGAGGTGAGTAGGAATTCTGCCCAGAAAGGGACCCTCCTCTGCCCCCATTGCTGTTCTCTGCAGAGGTACCTGCAGAGGACTACTGGGAATCTGCATGGAATGAATCTCCATGTGCTTGGGGAGTCAGGATGGAGGAGGTTTGTTTTCTCCAAGGTTCCTTGGGGCAGTTTAGCTTATTTAAACCCCCAGACATTTCTAGCCCTTCTGGACTGGCAGTGAATTCTCTGATGGGACCCCAATGCAGCACTGTCATCCCGGCGTTGTCTGCACTCTCCTTGTCTCCTGAGGGAGATCTGTCATTAACTAGAAAAGTGGGGACAAGCAGAGCTGGGGAAGTCTGGATCTCTTGGGCTAAAATCTCCAATGGAATCCTGCTGGTTGGGGAAGAATTTGGGGCAGATTCTCCCAAAATTCCCCCCTGGCCCCTATTGCCCCTGCCCATGTGATCTCAGCTCCCTACCTGTGTGGTGAGGTGTTTGTCAAATGCTTTGGAGATGGGTGTGTAATATAAATGCTCTGAGCTGTGACTGGTGGCAGTCCCTCTCCAGAGGTGTGGTGCAGTGTGACTAGTTCCCCACACGGCTGTATTGTCTACCTCACCCTCTGGAGTTTCTATCAGTGACCAGGAAAGGAGGAAATGACCCCCTCCCCTTTGCACTTATACACGGCCAGAGATCAGGGGAAGGAGGATACAGCAGCCACTGGGAGTTGCAGCCCTTCCCTGTCTGGGCCTGCTGCTTCAGGTAAGTAGAAAAGAGGGGTACAGACTCTTCAGATTCACCCCTTTCCCTGCATAACCTTCTGCAACCTTGATGTTGAAATGTTTCTAATTTGTAGTAAGTTGTTACAGATAAGGCTGCAACAAAACCCAGGTTCAAGCATCTAGGTCGGTTACAGAAAATTTATTTAGGCGACCCTATGAATGATAAAACCAAATTTCATTCAAAAGGAAAATGATTAGTTAAGCAAACAGGTGCGCAATTACCACTTACCATCACTGAGTGTGTGTCTAACTGTTGTATTGTGGATCAATGCGGGATCAGTCCACTGACAACAGCGTGAAGTACAGCCTTAGAACCCTGGGACATAACGGTACCCTTGGGGTGTTAAATGGAGCGCTCACTGAATTAACAACACAACTCACAGTAGAAACCATTCTCCTACTATTGAACGTGCATCTGCCCCTTACACTAATTATATTTCCTTCGCCGCCTTAATGACTTTTTACATTACAGGTGGTTTATTTTAACAGCTGCACCAATAGCCTTCCCATACTATTAGTATAGATAATATTTGAATAAAAGAGTCACAGTGCTCAAAACCACTCATTAAAAACCCAGCTTAAGCCAGTTATAACCCAAACCTAACAGTAGTATAACCCCGGGCCATGTCCTTGCTAACTCTTACTTCCCCATAACAGGATCTCCAACTTATTGCTAACTTTTCTCACACAAACAACTTCAGTTTTCTAAACTTTTCTACACTTAAGCTAACTTAGGCCAAAAACCTATTTTCTACTTATTTCTTAACCTAAACCATCCCATAGGTAGGCCAAATTCACAGCCATGAAAAAGTCATGGACTATGAAATCAGACCTCCCCCATGAAATCTAGCTATTGGAGGGGTGGGGAAGGGCAGGCTCCTACCATGCCCCTGGCTCCAGCTGCTAGTCCCCTCTGGGCTGCGAAGGGACGGGACTGGCACTTCCCCTGCACAGCCGGCCTTGCGAGGGAGATCAGACCTCGGTCCAGATACATACCCCGGTTGCTGGGAAGACAGTGCAGAAGTGAAGGTGGCAATTCCGCAGCCTCCCTACAACAGTTTTGCAACTCCTCCACAACTCCCCTTTTTTGGGGCAGAAGCCCCACTACAACATTGTGACATTTCAGATATAAACCTCTGAAACCCTGAGATTGATTTTCAAATCTTACAGCCATGGAATTGATCAGAATGGACTGTAAATTTGGTAGGGCGCAACTTATAGGCTCTACCTGCCCTTAGCCAATGCCCTCCAGTGGGTCAGCCCCCTCCTTCCCATTACTGAGGTTCTGCTTGTGCCCGGCATTTGACTTTTCCAGAGGCCTTGTGGTCTGCACTGCCTGAATGAGGAGGGCTCTTGGAATCTCCATCTCCCTGCAGTTCTCCCTCCCCAGGCACTGCACACACTAGATTTCTAAATCCTCCAAGCTGTGTTTGCTGCAAGCTAGTCCCCACCCCCTGTATTGCTGAAACCCCATCGCGCACTGTGTGGGAGTCGGGGGCTGTGATTGTTGGCACCAACCTGTGACAGTGACAAGGAGAGCTGGGGTGGCTTTGCCTCTGTTTAGAGAATCGCTCCTTTCTGGGTCACACAGGTGTTCTGTGTAACTGCAAAAGTTCTTTGGTGACCCAGGTGTGACTGTATTTGTTACTCAGTGAAATCAGGTTCATTGAAGTGTCACAAGAGGACTGGAACCTGCTGCTTTGGGTACAGAAAACTCCCCTCCCCTCAACACTATCATTCAGCTCATTCCCCTGGGGGCTCAACCAGAGACCTTTAATGGAGCAATTTAACCCTTCTCTTCTGTTGACAGACACAGCAGTGCAAGAGACTGCAGTGTCAGCCAGAGATGGCAGCCCACCTGACACAGAGTCTCCTGGTCCAGGTAGGCAGAAAGCACCGTGATACACAGCCAGAATTCCTTTCCAAGGCCAAAGTTGCTGTTCATCTGTAATGTCTTTTACAGAATCAACATAATGTTTAGTATCAGGGGGTAGCCGTGTTAGTCTGTATCCGCAAAAACAACAAGGAGTCCAGTGACACCTTAAAGACTAACAGATTGATTTAGGCATAAGCTTTCATGGGTAAAAAAACACTTCTTCAGATGCATGGAGAGAAAATTACAGATGTAGGCAATATATAATGACACAAAAACTAACATAATGTTTCGTTCTAGCTTGTGCAAGCAGTTTAATCCCTGTGGGATCCTTCTGGATGAACACTGGTATATTAACGCTGGTTGCTCGATTAGAGAATCCCAGCTGTTGTTATGAGAGTAAATATCTCATCAGACTCAAAATTCAGAAGGATGCCCATAACAGCTTATTAACTTGTGTGCACGGTTACAGCAATTATCCAAGCAGTTGCAGTGACTGCTTGTGCAAACAATCATTGTGATCTGTAAGTGGATGACTGTGTGTCTAGCAACCACGGTGGTGGCTGGAAGTGTGGGTGCTACTGAGCCACACACATTCCATTCCTGGAAACAGAGGCCAATGCATTTTTAATGACTGAGATGCCCATGCTTTTCATATGTATGTTACAAATGGCTTTGTGAGTCATGCTCAGATGCTGTCTGAAGCACTGCTGGTTTAGGCTGTGCAGTGAGGTGGCCACGTAATGAGGCAGTGTGGCTCCCTGCCGCCCCGGAGGGGGAAGAGCCCATCTGGAGGCTGGAGTGGGCAGGACTAGGGAACTCTGAGCCCGCCCCTTAGAGGGTCAGGCGGCGACCCTGAAGTGTAAAACCTCGCCACAGAGCCCTCAGAGCTCAGTAAGGCCGGAGGTGTTGGAGAGGCCAGACACCTCCAGTCTAGCCCATGACTGGGAAAACCCCGCGGCCCAAGGTGGACACCAAGATGGACTGGGCCTACCCTGCGCCCGCTACCCGGAGGAGTTGTCGAGCCTGCCACTCGCTGAGGAACCTACGGTGCCGCACCCCCCAGAGAACACCCCCTGACCCAGGTACTACCCAAGGAAGAGTCTGGAAGTAGCCCGGAGGCAGCTGACCCTAGTCTGGCTGTAGCATACCCAGAGCCCATGTCAGTGTGTTGCAGCAGGTCTCCTGCTGCTGCTAGGGTCCCGGGCTGGGACACAGTGGAGTGGGAGGGCCTGCATCCCCTCTGCCACCCAACTCTGGGGTGGCCGTCTCCCCCTCTCCCAGGCCTTTGGAGGCTTGGGGCCTACTATTGTTGATCAGCGCTGTCTGAGGGCCTGAGCTTCTGACTCTGCACTGCCCTTCCCTGACCCAGCGCCTGGGCTTGCTATTAATTGTACTCTTGTTGTTTAGCCCTGTCTGTGGGCCTGAGCTCCTAACTCTGCACTGCCCTGCTCTGCCCAGGGACCATGGACAGACTAATTCCCCAAGTGTCAACTGCATTTAATAAGCCAGTGTGGCTCCCCACCGTTCTGGATGGGGTCGAGCCCAGGCAAATCCTTGTACACGTGGTGGAGAATGCGGGCACAATCCCTTGGTCCCTGTGAGAAGGGGCTTGAGGGGGAGAGCCACCCCTAGAGAACCTTGGAGATGGATCAACTGTTTAAGCTTCTGACGGAGAAACAAGAGCAGAAGCAGGCCGCCCAGTTATAGCAGCAGCAGGCAGCTGCCCAGCTACAGCATCATCATCATCAGGCTGCTGCCCAACTCTAGCAGCAGCAACAGCAGCATGCGGCTCAGCTACAGCAACAGCAGCAGCTCATTCAGCAGCTTGGAGCCCAGCTGCAACAGCTGGTGACAGCGTTGCTGCACCCCATGGACCCGCAGCCAAAGGATATAGCCGGGGCACCATGCACCACCACCCTGGTGCGGCTAACCAAGATGTGTCCCGACGATGATCCCGAGGTGTTCTTGGTAACATTTGAATGGGTGGCACTGTTCGCTGGGTGGCCCCGGGACCCATGGGTCACGCTTTTGGCCCCCTACCTAACGGGGACCACCCAAATGGCATACTGGGGCTAGCTATGAAAGAGGCAAGGGATTATGGCCAGGTAAAGGCCGCGATCCTGGATGCCTTAGATGTCAGCCCAGACACCTTTCGGCAGTGATTCTGAAGCCAGATGTACCCCACGGGCACCCAACTTCAGCTGGTTGCCCAAGCCTTGAAGGAGACGTGCAGGCGGTGGCCACAGCCAGAGAGGAGGATGGCGGAGGAGGTTACAAAACAAGTCATCCTAGAACAGTTCATGCACATCCTCCCGGCCTGAGGACGGGCCTGAGTGGTCCGCCATTCAGTGACATTAGCAGCTGCTGTCACACTGATGGCAGACTTCCTCGCTGCCAAAACGCCAGTGGGGCCTGCTATCCGAGCCCAACACCCCAGGCCAGAATGCCCTTATACTGAGAGATAGGGAGACGCCCCGACTGGGCCAAGGAGCCTTCCCTGTGGGCAAGAGGTTCGCCCGTGGCTTGGGTCAGATGCTCCGAACTTTCCCCTTTGCCAGGAGCAGCACCCCCTGTAGTGAGTGTCTCAAAGATCCATCAGCGTCCCCCCAAAGTCCAATGGGAGCCCCCACTCGGCAGTCACCTTGAACTCAGGCCCTGCTTTTGTTGTGGGAAGTCTGGACACTTGCAGCGGAAATGCATGGAAATGGACTGCAGCTTCGGCCTGGTCTGTGCAGGGGACACCAGGGCCCAGCTACCACAGACTCCCAAGATCATGGTTCTGGTAGTTGTCGGAGACCATCCCACCCAGGCCTTGATCGACTCTACCTGCTGCCAGACACTGATTTGCCAGGCTTTGGGACCCCAGGCAGACCCCCACCTGGGAACAATTCATCTGCAATGAATCCGTGGTGACGTCTGGCTCTACCCTAGTGCGTGGGTCCTGTTAACAGTGGCTGGGGTCACCCGATGATTCATTGTTGGCCTGGCCCCCCAGCTTGCATACATGGTGATCCTGGGGCGGGATTGGCCCACATTCAAGGAGGTCCTCCACTCGACCTCAGTGCTGGAAGGAGCATGCCGGGAGGCCCTACCGGAAGAGGACCGCGGGACCCCGGAACCTGAAGCAGGAACCGAAGAAACAGACAATCCCCTGCTGGGGCCCTCTGTTGAACCCCTACTCCATACCGATTTTTGTCGAGACCAGATAGCCGACCCTACCCTTAGCTGGGCCCATGAACAGTTAGCAGCAGTCGATGGGACAATCATCGACCCGCAGCGTGCAACCCAGTGGCCCCACTTCGAGCTACGCACACGACATCCTTGCTGCTGGGAATCTGGGCCATGAGAAGACCCTCGCCTGGATTTTGAGGCAGTTCTTCTGCCCAGTGTTCACCAGGAGGTGAGGAACTATTGTAGCTCCTGCCCGGAGTGCCAGTTAGCTGCTCCCCTGTGAGTATCCAGGGCCCCGCTAGTCCCCTGCCTATAATAGAGACGCTGTTTGAACGAGTGGCCATGGACCTGGTGGGCCCGCTCCCAAAAAGTGCTTCAGGCTTCCAATATGTCCTGGTCATCGTTGACTATGCCACCTGTTTCCCAGAGGCCATCCCATTGCGGAGCACCACCGCCCGGACCATCCCTGGGGAACTGGTAAAGGTGTTTGCTCGGGTGGGCCGGCCTCAAGAAATCTTAACAGACCAAGGTGCCAATTTCACCTCCCAGTTGTTGCACCAGGTATGCAAGCTCCTACGGGTTAAACAATTGTGCATCTCCGTATACCACCCACAGATGGATGGGCTGGTGGAGCAATTCAAGCGGACCCTCAAGGGGATTCTGTGGAGGTTCCCCCCAGAGGAGCTACACTGGTGGGACGAGCTGCTCCCTCCCCTGCTACTAGCCATCCAGGAGGTACCTCAGTCATCAACAAAGTTCTCCCCATTCGAGCTGTTATATGGGTGCCATCCACGGGGCCTGTTGGACTTAATGCGGGAAACCTGGGAACAATCCCCCTCTCCAACCCAGGGCCTCATGAAGTATCTCCTCCAGCTGCAGGAGTACTTCGCGCAGACTGGGGCCCTGGCTCATGAAAACTTAAAGGCTGCACAGGATACGCAGGAACAAACGTATAATCTGGAGGTGCAGATGCGTGACTTTGAACCCAGGGATCGGGTCCTGCTCCTCCTGCCGTTGAGCAAGTCGAAGCTACTGGCCTGTTGGCAGGGATCCTATGAGGTGCCTTGGAAGGTTGGGCCCATCACATACGAGATCCACCAGCCTGACAGGTGCAGGAAGACCCAACGATACCACGTGAATTTGTTGAAACTGTGGCGGGAGCGGAAGGGCCTACTGATTAACCAGTACCTGCCAAAGCCTGAGTTGGGTCCCCATGCGCCTCTGACTGAGGACCTCACTGTCCTCCTGCTTGGCGACACCCTCATGGAGGAGCAGTGCAAGCAGGCCCAATACCTTCTCCAGGCTTTCCAGGGAACCTTTATGGCCCTACCTGGGTACGATCTTGGTCTACGACCACTGCCATATCAAATGCAATAGGAGGTGGAGGAAGAGGTACAGGCCATGCTGGCCTGAGGAGTCATCAAACCGTCTCAGAGTGAATGGCGCAGCCCAGTGGTCTTGGTACCCAAGCCCGACAGCACCCGGAACTTTTGTATACACTTCCGGTGGGTTAATGCCATCTCATGGTTCGATGCTTATCTGATGCCCTATGTAGACAAACTGCTTGGCCACCTAGGGGAGGCTCGGTTCATTACTACCCTCGACCTCAGTAAAGGGTACTGGCAGATCCCTCTTGATGACCCCCTAAGGAAAAGATGGTGTTTGCACCCCAGTAGGACTCTACCAGTTTACGTGGATGACTTTCGGCCTCCATGGAGCCCCGGCAACGTTCCAGTGGCTAATGGATCGCCTTTTGTGGTCCCATCAAGACTATGCAGCAGCTTATTTGGATGATGTGATATATAACCACCACTGGGAGGACCACCTGGAACATGTAGCAGCAGTCCTGAGATCCTTGCGGCAGGCGGGACTGACAGCCAACCCAAAAAAGTGTTGCATCAGATAGCAGGAGGCCATGTACCTAGGACACGCCATAGGGGAATGACAAATAAAACCTCTCATTGAGAAAGTGCAAACCCTGGCATCCTGTCCGATACCCACCACGAAACGCCAAATCTGACAGTTCCTGGGGCTCACCGGATACTATTGGCGGTTCATCCCCCAGTTTGCTTCCATTGCAGCTCCCTTAACAGGACTGTTAATGAAGGACACTCCTCAGCAGCTGTGGTGGTCCCCAGTCTGCGAAGTTGCCTCCCGGACAGTCCAGACGTGTCTCTGCTGGGAGCCGGTCCCATACAGTCTGGACTTTGAACGTGGGTTCAGCCTCCACATGGATGTCTCAGAGGTGGGGGGCTAGGGGTCGTCTGGGTAAACAGTGGTATATTAACGCTGGGTGCTCGATTAGAGAATCCCAACTGTTGTTATGAGAGTAAATGTCTCATCAGACTCAAAAATCAGAAGGATGCCCACAATTGCTTAACTTGTGTGCACGGTTGCAGCAATTATCCAAGCAGCTGCAGTGACTGCTTATGCAAATGATCATTGTGATCTGTACCTGGGTGACTGTGTGTCTAGCGGCCACGGCGGTGGCTGGAAGTGTGGGTGCTACTGAGCCACATCTTTCCATTCCTGGAAACAGAGGCCAACGCATGTTTTTTCATATGTATGTTACAAATGGCTTTGTGAGTCATGCTCAGATGCTGTCTCAAGCACAGCTGGTTTGGGCTGTGCAGTGAGGTGGGCCACGTAATGAGGCAGTGTGGCTCCCTGCCGCCCCGGAGGGGGAAGAGCCCATCTGGAGGCTGGAGTGGGCAGGACTAGGGAGCTCTGAGCCTGCCCCTCAGAGGGTCAGGCGGCGACCCAGAGCCCATGTCAGTGTGTTGCGGCCAGGATCCCCACTGACTCAGCAGTGACTCTCCTGCTGCTGCTAGGGCCCCGGGCTGGGACGCAGGGGAGTGGGAGGGCCTGCGTCCCCCCGTCACCCAACTGGGGGGTGGCCGTCTCCCCCTCTCCCAGGCCTTTGGAGGCTTGGGGACTACTATTATTGCTCAGCCCTGTCTGAGGGCCTGAGCCTGTGACTCTGCACTGCCCCATCCTGACCCAGGGCCTAGGCTTATGGTGTTCATTCCAGTACCACAAGGGCTGCTGAGGAAGATCCCGTGGACAGACTAATTCTCCAAGTGTCAACTGCGGTTAGTTGAGCCCCGGCAAACCTTGTACATGACAGAATAGGTAACTTCTTCATCAGAAAATACCTCATAAACTCAAATACCTCATGGAACCACATGCTCTAGGGGATAGAGCCACCTTGCTGAATCCCAAGGAAGAGGAGAGGTACTGCAAAGATTTGATCCTCAAGGAAGGGAGATCCCACATTTCAGTGCTGCATTTCTGTCCATCTACCTCCAGCCGAGCCTCGCAATGTCTCTGGCTCCTTGGGGCTCTCCAGCTCATGAGTTACGTCCTTCTGGCTGAGGGGAACCCAATGGAATCCCCTTCAATGCCCCTAGTCAAGCAGAGAGCCTCCCCATGTAAATGGAGGTCCCCCCACTTGGAGCAATTCCAGCCCTCTTGGGAGCTGCAGACTAGCCCAGAGAACTGAGCCTGGGTCTCATTCCACCTGGCAATGCAGAGCACTGGGCACCAGAGCGCTAGCTTGGCCTCCCAAGAGTGAGGCATGAATGTTCTGAGGTCTGTGCAGTAGAAGAGAAACTCCTGTGATCTGTTTAAAGTGGTTCTTGTCTTAGGAGTCAATATGGGGCTTTTGGACCGTCTCTGCCAAAGACTGACTCACACTATTGGTGAGTAGGAATTCTGCCCAGAAGAGTCCCCCATGATACAGGTTTACCCCAGTTCCCCTCTGATTCCTATTGCCTTTACACAGAATCAGTCACATGACACCTCACCCCACCACTGCCCTTTTGAATTACAGGATGGACACCTTTCCGAAGGGACAGGACAAATCTGGACTCCAACCAGCCAGGCCCCACTGACTCTTCTGTCCCAGGTAGGAGTCAACAGCCTTTCACCACATTTCTATTTCTGTTCCATCAGGAAGTTCTATCCCAGTGCACAAAGGATCATTCAGTGCCTCAGCTTTCCTAGCTTCATAATGGGGCTAACAAGACTCACAACCTTCACTGGGGTCTGGAAGGTGTGGGTGATGTTTGTAAAGGGAGTGGAAGAGGAAATGCCCAATCTCAGGGTTAAGTAACATGACACTGTCCGGGCAGTTACTGGTGGAAGTCCCTCGCCAGGGGATTCTATAAGGTGCAGACAGTTCTCACACAGTTGTATGTCCCTGTCGCATCCAGGGCATTCTCTTAGTGACCATGATTGCGGGAAATTAACCCACCCTCTGCCTGTATCCACAGACACAGAGGAGAAGAAGGAGGTCCAAAAACAAGACCCGGGACCACAAACCCTGGCTGCAGGAGCGGGCAGCCACTGCGGCACTTTCTGTACTAAGCCTCCTGATCCAGGTAAGCCCATGGCCAGTATTGAGTGCCAGGAATAAAGCAGGGGGAAAGCAGCCACAGTGACAGCAAAACCCCAGTGCTGAGAGGGCAAGAAGAGACTCTACCCAGGCTCCGTGCCCTGCTCTGCACATGCACATAAGCCACTGCCCTGTGCTCCACCAGCCTCCGTGCCATCCCACGCTGGGCTAAAGCCCTCCTACCATAGGGCAGCACTGGAATCACCACCGGGCAGCCTGGGTGCCAGTAAAGGGGGAACTGACCCACCAGGTAGCTCCCTCTACCAGCTCAGCTCCCCAGGGGCTCTTCATAAGAACATAAGAATGGCCATGCTGGATCAGACCAATGGTTCATCTAGCCCGGTATCCTATCTTCTGACAGTGGCCAATGCCAAGTGCTTCAGAGGAATGAACAGAACAGAGCAATTATCAAGGGATCCATCCCCGGTCATCCAGTTCCAACTTCTGGCCGTCAGAGGTTTAGGGACACCCAGAGCATGGGATTGCATCCCTGACCATCTTGGCTAATAGCCATGAATGGACCTATCCTCCTTGAATTTATCTAGTTCTTTTTAAACCCAATTATACTTTTGGCCTTCACAACTTCCCCTGGCAATGAATTCCACAGGTTGATTGTGCATTGTGTGAAGAAATACTTCCCTTTGTTTGTTTTAAACCCACTGACTATTAATTTCATTGGCTGACCCCTGGTTCATGTGTTATGTTGGGGTAAATAACACTTCCCTAGTCATTTTCTCCACACCATCATGATTTTATAGACCTCTATCATGCCTCCCCTTAGTTGTCTCTTGTCTAAGATGAACAGTCCCAGTTTTTTGTTTTTAATCTCTCCTCGTATGGAAGCTGCTCCATCCTGCTAATCATTTTTGTTGCCCTTCTCTGTATCTTTTCCATTTCCAATATCTCTTTTCTGAGATAGGGTAACCGGAACTGCACATGGTATTGAAGATGTGGGTGTACCTTGCATTTATATAGAGGCAATATGATATTATCTGTCTTATTATCTATCCCTTTCCTAATGATTCCCAACATTCTGTTAACTCTTTTGGCTGCTGCTGCACATTGAGCGGATGTTTATGGAGAACTATCCACAATGACTCCAAGATCTTGTTCTTGAGTGCTAACAGCTAATTTAGACCCCGTCATTTTGTATGTGGGATTATGTTTTCCAATGTGCGTTACTTTGCACTCATCAACACTGAATTTCATCTGCCATTTTGTTGCCTAGTCACCAGTTTAGTGAAATCTCTTTGGAACTCTTTGCAGTCTGTCTGGGACTTAATGGTGAGTAATTTTGTATCATCCACAGATTTTGCCACCTCACCATTTTACCCCTGAACAGCAAAGGCCCCAGTACAGATCTTTGGGGACCCCACTATTTACCTCATTGTGAAAACTGAAAATATATTCTTACCCTTTGTTTCCCGTCTTTTAAGCAGCTACAGTCCATGAGAGGACCCTCCCTCTAATCCCGTGACTGCTTACTTTGCTTAAGAGCAAACTTAGTTTCCTTCTGTTCATTTTAGGCACCAAGCGAAGAGCCTCTGCATCACTCAGGGGACAGCTCACCCCAATCATCGACGAGGAAAGGCCAAGGAAAAGCAGAGTGAGTGAGGAGATAGTGGGAAATCCACAGCACACTGGGAAAGTGTCCATGGCATAGATGGTACAAAGTTCCCTCCATTGCCAACTCAGCCTGGGCTCCCGCCCCCTACTGCCTTCCCCATGACACACTGACCCTCTAAGGCTCTGACCGTCTTTCCCCATCTGCTTGCTTCCAGATTCACTGCCATTCTCTGGCCCTAGAGAACATGCTCTGACCCCCCTTGCCAGGGCAGGTGTTGCAGACAGGAGGAGAGAGGCGACTCCATTCCCAGTACCTGGCTCTGCTTTCTTTCTTCTTTGCTGGCTGGTCAGCAATGGGCTGCTTTAGGGAACCAGGGAGAGAAATAATAACCATCGTCCTGAGCTTCACCTCTCCCCAGAGTGTCCCGTGCATTCACCTCTCCCTGGGCCCAGGGCAGGGTTAGCTGTTAGCCCAGCCTAGACCTGCAGAGAGCAAGGCTCCGGGAGGGGAAGTGACTGGCCCAAGGCCAGAAAGCAGGAGTATCCATCCCTGGTGCACTCTGGAAGTGACCATTGTAGGAGGTGAGCAGGCAGAGACAATGGGCCAGATCCTTGGCCCCTGGTAAGGCCGCATGAAGGGACATTAAGCTCTCCCTTCCAAGCTCCTGCATGGTTTCCTCACCCCAGCACGGGGGCAGGGAGGAGCCCTTGGATGCTGTCTTCCCATCCCTGACCTGTCTGTGTGGGTCTCTAGACTGTCAGCCTTTCAGGACAGAGATTATCTCTGTATGTGTTGTGCTGCACCCAGTGCAACAGGGCCTGATCCTGACTGGAGCCTCTGGGCGCTGCCCTAACATCAGTAGTGATAAGTAATCAGGGCAGGCCCCACTCTTCCAAGCAGAGCCCGCCATCCCGGCCATCCTCTCAGCACACATCACCCCAGCTGGCTTCAGATACAACTATTCTGTTGAACCAACCAGAAGTGATACTAGGTTAGTGCAAACAAAGGGGTCAAATGCCTCTCCCAGAGAAGGGAGAGTCCGGCACCAGCTGGAAGCTGCTCTCCACAAGGCCATAACTTTATTCCTTCCAAGTCTGGGTTGTGGTAACCCAGCTGCGGATGGAGACTCTGCTCATTGGGGCTTGTTTGCATGACACGTCATCGCCAAGTCCTGCGTCTTTTCTCTTGCACAGAGCCTTGCTTGCGTGAGAGACATGGATGAGGCTGCCCTGAGGAAGGACATTGGCACCCTCCCAGCACTCCACTCCATGGTAAGGGATGCTGGGATCACTCAGGCAAAATGCCGGGGCCTGTTGGCTTTAACTGGGTAGGCTGTGGGAAGAGCTGTACCTGCCTCATGCTGTTCCCAGTGGGTGATGGATCCTGGAGAAATTCTCCTTTGGTTTCTTTTCCTCCAGTGCAGAGCCTGCCGGGACCCTGTGCATCGAAACACATGACCCATCAGTGCTCCATAGTGTTGGGCAGAAGGTGGGGGAAAGAATCCCAGCAGGGCTCTGGCTGCATTTCCATCTCTGGGCTGCCTAGCAGCATTTCACCAAACACCCCTCTGAGAAAGGATCCCAGCCTGGACAGAGAAGGGACAAGGTCCCTCCACACTGTGTGCAAATCATTTCTGTTTCTGTCTGGGTCTGGCAGGTCAGAGAAGCCCTTGCTTCTTTTATACAGACAATGGGGGCGCATGGGCTCCTGGAGAAATCTGCATCAAGACCCTTAATTGACTTCTTGGTGCGTCAGTGCACCCTGACCCTCGACAGCACGGTAATAATCCGCAGAGACTTTAGTGATGGGAGTCCGTGAAGGGGGCAGAACATGGGGTCAAGGGATAGGGAAGAAGGGGCAGTTGCAGATGGGGAGGGGCAGGTGATAGGCAGCAAATAGGGCTTGGGAAGCAGATGGAACTGGGGACGGCGCCCTCTGTCTACTGATGGAAGATGATGACAGATAGAAGACAGTGTTTTTTTCTCCCAGCCCATTCTCTCTGCTCCCTCTCCCAGCTGCCATCTGGGCTCTGTCCCTCGCGCTGGGAGGGCAGGACCCCTGGCTTCCTACTTCTCTCGCCCCACCGTGATCATCCACCCTACAGGAGACTAAGCCATGATGGATCTGGTTTTCCCCAGGCAGAGGGGTGGAGCCTAGAACTGGCTCCTCACAGACCCTGGGCTGGTTCTGGCACAGTCACAGCCAGGGTTGCGCCTTTTCCCTTCAAGTCCAGTTTTCACCCCCTGCCATGCCCACTTGAGTTACCGTGCCACGGAGATCTCCACTGAATCTTAATCTCCCTGGTGTCTCCCTTATTTCTCACCCTCAAGGGGAAGCAGATGGAGGCGCACCATGGAGCTCGAGGTCCACCAGCTCTGCTCCAGCACCCTGCAGTCCCTGGGTGACTCCCCCAGAATGGCCAATGTAAGTGACCCTGCCCTCTCCATTGGACACAGGCCTCTCTAGGTCTGAGCTTTTCAATGAGACAGGCCCCAACCAGACTTATTTATCTGAGCCTCCCTGTTACAGAACATCATGGGGTTGGGGAAAATGGACCCCAGATCTGAGCCAGACCTGGTTCTTTGGAACAGGGACCACTCACTGGCTGAGTGCCCCTGCATGCCAGGGTTTGGTGTCACAGGGACTCTTCTGCTCTAGCATCCTCTGTGGCCAGTCATGCTGGTTCTGCAGCTTCCATAGCTCAGTCCCTCTTCATCGGTCCCTCTGTTAACTTTTTCCCGGCTGTTCCAGGGTGGGGTCTATACAGCCCATCACATTCTTGTTTTGAAAATGCCAACCCTAGCCCAGGATTTCCTGCCTCTCATCCACACTACCCTGGTGCCCAAGGGACAGGCCACTGAGCTGGGAGACACTACATCCAGATCTCATCTCTGCTGACTATTGCTTATGTTTCCACACACGGCACAGAACTGATTACTGACCAGGTCTCAGAACGCAAGCCTGAGCAGTCAAGTATTAGCCAGTCCCCTCCCCACACTGAACAGCAACGTTGCGCAGGGTCACTCCAGGCAGAGCTGAGACTAGAAGCCACATTTCTAACAAGACAGACCCAAATATTGTGCACTCAGCTATGCTGTCTTTCAGATTGAGCATGCCAAATATACGTGCTTTAGTTACTACAGGTGGGGATAGATCCCCGGGGGTTCCTGATCTCCACTCTTCTGTACTGGCTAGCAAAGAGTTGTGTAACCCTCTGGAATAGTGTGTGTTAAGTCCCTCTCTTGCCCACACACAAACAGCAATTGCGTCTGTGGTTTAAGGGGTGCAGGTTCTGTGTGGGGATGTGAAGGTCAGAGCTCAAACCTCCCTGAGCGCCTGTTATGGCTTCACTTGGTAGGATTGGTTTCCTAGTCTCCTCTTTATTGATCAAGCTGGTGTATTGCGTTCAGGCCGTGAGAATACAGCCTTTCCAAGTGGGACTGGAGTTAGGAAATACTGTGCAGCCAATGATGATGCTACACTCAACAAAAGACAGGGAGGGGTGTCAGACATGTGTCACGTGATTTGGTGCTGGAGGCAGACACTGACAGGTGTGAAAGGGAGTGGGGGGACCACTGCATGGTTCAGGCTGGGTAGAGAGGTCTGGCTGGCGGTGGCAAGGCCAGGGTCCTGTCTAATGTAGGAAAGAGAGAGCTGGTGCAGGAAGAGGATATTTCCGTACTGAGATGGCTTTTCTCTGCTCTGCAGGTTTTATGGCCTGGGTTGCAGCTTCAGCTGAGCCCAGCAGGCCATGGACCAGTCCTGCCTCTCCTCCTGCAGATGTCGGTTAGGGTGGTAAAGAGGATGCAGGAGGAAGACAGGCTGCCCTCAGCCAGGAGGTGCGGCAAGGAGATCAGAGGTGAGTCACAGTATTTTATCCACCCACTCTTAGTACTTCTGTAGCGAGAGGCATCTGCCCCCCAGGTGGGGGTGGGGATCAGCTCTTGGCTCGGGTTCCGGCTCACTGCAAGGACACAGCCAGCCGTCAAGGGCCCAGGTAGAGCTCAGAGATGAATACAAAAGATCCCTCCAGAGCCTGATGGGATATCCCCCCTTTCTGTTCACAGGGTGTCGGTCAAGCCCCAGGGCCACTCTACTCCAGGAGCTGCTGGCTCGGCTGCTGGTGAGTAACCCGCAGCCAGGAGGTTTCCTTAGCTTCAGTGGGAAGGGGCCACTCCTGGAGCTGGCATGCAATGTGTGGTGGCTCTTCTCCTTGCAGCCCCCAGAGGAGCTGGCTTGGCACATTCCTCACGTTCATTGCACATCGACCCAGCACCTCTCGGCATTTAATGGAACCAGCAAGCTCTCTGAACCAGCCACCTTCCTGGCTCCCCTGATCCTGGGGCTGGAGCAGGTACCCCAGCACAAGTTAGTGCAGCCCTTGGATGGCTCCAAAATAATTCAGGTGGAATGAGCCCTTAGGGACTGTTCTGCAGGTCCCCTCCTGCACCCTGGCCTCCAGCATCCTCCCTTACCAAGTAGCAGCTGGGGATTCCCTTTATGGCCCAGCTGCCTCTTTCGGGATGCTTCAAGCTCCCCTTGTGCTGCTCTGACCTAGGCCAAGGATCTGACCCAGCAGCTGCCTGATGGCCTCTGGATAATTCTGTCTCCTTTCATCTGAGCTGGAGCCAGCTCAGGAGTGAGAGGATGGAAGGAGCCAAGAGCTGGTCCAGGGAGTGTCCCTGAACAACTGAAATATCCATCTCAATCCTGTCCTGGCTGTCAGCTCCACCTCCCTGCTATCTCCTTTCCTCCATTACTGAGCTCTCCCCTGCACCTGTGGGGAGCTCTCTTCTCACACTGCCTTGCAAGGGAGGGGTACAGCCACCTCTGCCTCTTTGTCTGCCAGGTGCTCGCTGTATCTTCATATGTGATGGTGCAGGTCAGAAGGGCAGCCATGTTCCTCCCCTTCCAGCTGATCAGCATGTTCCAGTCTGGGTCGGGCTGATTCTGGGATAACTACATGACGCACATGCTCCTCTACCTGGAAGGTGAGGAGGGAGTGTCTCCCCTTGCAGGAGCGAAGGGAGGGGACACTGTGGTGCTAGGCTCAGAGAGGGAGAGGCCAGGACCTCCCTCTGAATCCAGGATAATATGATGCTGTGACCTTGGAATCAGAGAGGATCACGTCAGGATCATATCCCTTGGTTCATCGAGCCCAGCCCCCTGTGCCGAGACAGGAAGGATCCTTTCCAGGATCGTATTTAACCTTTATCTGACACCTCGCACCCTGGGGAAGGATCTTGGCAAGGAGAAGTCCTGGGTATTTCACATGAAGGGCTCTGGGTCTGAGGAGCACTGTTGTCTATCAGTAATTTGCAAAGAGCCATGGGTCCGCGAGGGGCCTGTAAGTCGGCAGGTCCTCCCCACCCCCTGCCAAACAAGAGCCGTGACGTAGGCTGCTCCCCAGTAGAAGGGTCTAAACACAAAGGAAACTGACCTGCCCATCTCTTCCAGATCACAAGACCTGCTTCTGCCAGAGGGAGTGGGAGCAGCAGCTGCTGCAGGTAAGGGTCAGAGAAATGGAGGACTGGAAAGGAATTCAAGAGGTCATCTAGTTCAGCCTGCTCACGCTGAAGCAGGATTAAGAGGCCCCTCAGCAGGAGTGGCGTAGCCAGGTTTTAACAGCAGGGGGATCAAGCAAACGTAAAAAAGGCACCCCCTTGGCTCTTCCTCTGGCCATGCCCCCCGGCTCCTCCAGCCACGCTGTGCCCCTTCCCCGCCTTGGCTGGCTCCTCTGGCCACACTGCGGCCATGCTGCCCCCACCCACCATGGCTGTACAGGGAGGCTGGCAGAGGATGGAGATACGAGGGGAGGTGAAGGGGAGGGAAAGGCAGGGGCATGGGGTACATGGGAGGGGTACACGGGGTATGGAGCTTGGGGACCGGTTACTGGGGATGGAAATGGGCTGGAGTCCCCGGGGCTCTCTGTGCAGAGGGGACTGGAGCTGCCCCCAGGACCGGGAGAGCCTGGGAGGGGCTCGCCACGTGTAGCACCAGCCCAGCTCAGTGCTAGCCCTACCTCTTGGGGGGTGAGGGAAGAAGGCAGCGAGCCCTGCCAGGCATGGCCCGAGCGAGCTGCTTCCGCGCCAGCCTGCCGCAGCCGCCCACCCCATGGCTCTTTCGGCTGTGTTGCTGGCAGTGCTGGCCGGCAGGTGCTGCTTCCACCCCGCGATCAGCTATCTCCCTCCTGTTGGGGGAGACAGCTGATCGGCGGGGGTGGGGTGTAAGCCGGGCAGGCGGTTCAGAGTGGAGCCCATGAGGTGCTGCTTTTTTAAAAATGTGGGGAGGAGAAGCAGCTGCTTCTGATGCATCCAACTAGCTACGCTACTGCTCAGCAGCACTGCATTTTGGGACAGAGGAAGGGGCTGAGCCCAGCAGATACAATTGGAGAAGCACCAGGGGCAGCTCATAAGGATTCACAAGCATTAGGAGAGACGTGGGGTGTGACAGTGCATGCTCCCTCTTCCCCTTCCCTCCCAGCTGTGGTGGGTTCCTGGCTGGAGCTATTGAGAGGACCAGTTTCTTGGCCCCTCTCGGTTCTAACTGGCTCTTCTTTCTCTGGCAGTTCCTCGAAGACCTTCTCTTCTTCGTCTCGGACCACACCTGGCTGGGCTGGTTTACCGCTAGTATCAGGCACCAGCTGCCCACAGTGATAAGCGGCCCGGTGACAAGGTCAGTGTCCTGGAAGGAATTGGGGGTCAGTGCCTAGTTCAGAACAGCAGTCACTACCCAGGGGAAGCTTGGGCCCAGTGAAGCAGACAACTATACCCAGTGGGCTCTGTGCATGCCAGGCTGTGCCCAGTGCATCCAGCTTGATGGTGTCTCTTTCGCAGAGCTTTCTCTGCAAGTGCTGGGGCACCGTGCTGATGTTTTTTCCAACAGAGAGCATCAAGCCCTAGCTATGGCTTCTGGTGGAGATGGTTGATTTCCAAGAAGAGGAAAGAGAGGTGAGGTCTTTGCTCCTCCACGGTCAAGAGATCCCTCATTCCTTGTCAATCCCCTGATGCTACATGTGTATGTTCTGCCTTGGACAAGGTCCAGTGGATTGAAAAGATTTTCCTTATACCCATGCCCATGGTGATGACTTTGAGAGCCCATCCTGGCCGCTTGGTGTGTTGCTCAGCATTCCCAACCTCCATCTTTCTGTCTCTCAGAGATTTGCCCGAGCGCTTGGGCTGAGTGCCAGGCAACACTTAGGCGAGATTTTTGCCATTCTGGAGCACTGGAAGGTGTTCATCAGCAGGATGCAGCTCCAGCCTTCCTAGCATCTCTGCTCTTTCACCCTGTTGAGTGAAGAGCTGAATTTCCAAGCAGTGGCTCAGCCTCCGAGGAGGGAGCTCTTTCCGTACTCCTTCATGGAGCTGCAATCACAGCACAATGGGGTGGATCCAGGGGTAAGGGTGGGTCCTGTTGTATTAGCTCTCCAGGGTATCTCCTGGGAAGCTCAGAGATGCTCCACACAGCCCCATAAACAAGGCTCAGAGAGGGCCTAAAAGACCCTGCCATGCCATCAGCTCCAGCTGACACATTTTTCAGCAAAATAGACCCTTGGTCTTCCCCTGAACTGGGCTATTTCACAGACCTTCCTGGCAGACTCACCTGGGATGGCATGTTTGACATTCCCCTCGCACCACCACCACCGCCTTCCCAGTAACTCTCTGGGCCTCTGCAGTCCACTATAGTCCCAGTGACATCTCTGGAGCTAGGCTGAATTAAAGCAGTTGCTAGTGTGTCCCCTTCGGCTGCCGGGTCACCTCAACCATCCAATCCTGGGGAGCTGGGAAGGGCCTCGGAGTCCAGGCAATTCAGCTCAGCAGAGTAGCCTTTGGTCGGTAAGCTGGCTGGGTGAAAAATCGTCCCCTGGCCCCATTTGTGAGTTAGGAGCAGCTGGAGGCCATCCCGTTTCCTCACTCTTTCCTTTGCAATTCTCAGGAGTCAGCTATTATTGAGCAGCTGAGAAGCCTCCTGCTCCTGCTCCTCACCTATGGGCACGTGATCCACTCAGGCCCCATGGATCTCATCCTAGAGAGCACAGACTGCAAGATCCTGTCTCCTATGTGGCAACACTATTTTCTGAGCCCACACGTAAGTCAGAGCCCTCCCCTGACCGCCCAGGCAGCATCTACCCGGGCTGTGCACAGCAGCACAGAGCTATGTCTTTGCATAAACTCAGCTCCGAGGGCTGGCCCGTTGCCCCAGGAGGGACGGGAGACATGGGAACAGCACCATTCTCTGTGACTCCACCATCTCGATTAGCTTCTTCTCTGATTCCAGGCCCATGGAACCTGTTGGAAGGACTCCCACCTGGGCCTTGTTAGAGTGTAGCTGAGCGTCACTTCGTGCTCTTGTCCCAGAGGCGACTGTACCCTGTTTAATTCCTCTAGGCTTGTGCTGCACTCAGGGATCAGAAGATAAAGATTTAGGGCCTGTTTCCCCACACACTGCAGTCGATGGTGTAGCTGGGCACAAAAGGCGAACTGAGGGATTCAGGCCCCTAGCCCGGTTGACAGGCTTTCGTGCTGAAGGGGGATTTTTGAGATAACTCTAGGCTGTTTTCTTGGCAGGGGAAGTTGGAGGCCAACGGTCAGCCCTACGCTGGTTACAATGCCCAGATGCGTGTCCCAGTGAAAAGGAGAGGGGATGCTAATTTGGTTGAACTGAATGTTCTCCTTGGAGAACAGATGCCTTGGTAGGGAGAGCCCAGCCAGCTCCAGAGAGCAGCAGATTCCTGTCCCAAATCAGACAATTACGACCTGATTGTCAGGGGAGCTGAGCAGTCCCAGGGCCCATTGACAGCTCTGGGAACTGCAAGTGCTCAGCACCTCTGGAAATCAGCCCATTCCTTGCATCCATCTCCAGAGATGGTCCCCTAGGGAATGCAAAGATGTTCCACTCTGCAAGCCAGGTCCTTTCCCTTAAGGCGTGAGAACAATCCATCTTAGGACAGCAGCTCCCTTGTAGAAACTCATCCTGTAGCCTTGTGTCTCTGCTCTCTGTTGCCTGCAGCTGTTTCCTCATTGTTCTCTCCCACTTCTGCCTGTAAGCCCAGGACCACTGGTGAGATCTGCTTTTTTGAGAAGCCTCGTGCTGGTGGGTGAAGCTTTCACCCAAGAGAGCAGACATTAGCCCTGCAAGGCAGAGGTGGGTGTGGCAGTAACTTCACAAGGGCCTTTGGCAAGAACTTATCCTATTGGGCAAAGGTGGTGAGGAGGCTGTGACCTCACACAGCACCCTTAACCTCAGCCAGGAAGGACAGGAATGCAGGTTAGGGGAACTTTGGAGACCCCTGTAGCCTTGCTGCAGAAAGACTGCTTCTCACGGTCTCTCCTAGAGGACTAAAGGAGGATTTGTGGTCACGCACCTGAGTGCTAAGGAGGAGCTTATTTGGGAGTGTTCTCCTTTCTATGTTGATTTTGTAGAAAGCAGACATTCCCTGGGTAGAAGGTAAGATTCTCAGTGAGGGCTGGAACCCATTCAATCCGATCCATACGTTGCCAGCCGAGCTCTAGGCTCGTAAAACAGAAGGTAAGTTGGCAGAAAAATGTCCCACCTCGGACTCCGCCGCTTAGAAACTGGCTACCTAATAGTCTCAAAACGTAATTGTAAATACGGAATCATTATCGAGTGGGTGTCTTTCTAGTAGGGTCCTGCAGGGATCAGTTCTTGGATGTACACTAACATTTTGATCAGTGACTTGTAAGCAAATATACAATCATCACTGTAAAATCTTCCAATGACAGAAAGATTGGGGGACACGTCACTCATACTCTGGAACTGCTCCCCACAAAGCCAGTCAGGACTTTAGGGAGCCTCCTCTCCCCTGGAGCAGACTGTCTTCAGGGCAAGAAGCTTACACGGCTTCACCTTCCTGGGTCTGAGATTGGAGCATTCAGCATAAGCCCCTCCGTGTGCTTCCCACAGCGAGTCTGCCCTGGCAGGGTCCTGGGGAAACCAGAGGGTCCTGCATGCACCTCCACTTTGCAATCAGACTTGACTATTAGCCGGTCAGTAAAACAGAGTTTTATTAGATGACAGGACCACAGTCTAAAACAGAGCTTGTAGGTACAGAGAATGAGATCCCTCAGCCAGGTCCATCGGGGGGCCCAGCGAGCCAGACAACCCCGTCTGCCCTCACTTCCCGTCCCCAGGCAGCTCCCAACTGAAACCCCCTCCAGCCCCTCCTTCTCTGCTGAGTTCCTTTCATAGAATTCATAGAAGTCATAGACTTCAGGTCAGAAGGGACCATTATGGTCATCTAGTCTGACCTCCTGCACAATGCAGGCCACAAACTCTCACCCACTCACTCCTGTAACAAACCCCTAACCTATGTCTGAGTTACTGAAGTCCTCAAATCGTGGTTAAAGACCTCAAGGTGCACAGAATCCTCTAGCAAGTGACTGGTGCCCCACGCTGCAGAGGAAGGTGAAAAACCTCCAGGGCCTCTGCCAATCTTCCCTGGAAGACAATTCCTTCCTGACCCCAAATATGGCGATCAGTTAAACCCTGAGATGTGGGCAAGATTCACCAGCCAGACACCCAGGAAAGAATTCTCTGTAGTAACTCAGATCCCACCCCATCTAACATCCCAACACAGACCACTGGGCATATTTACCTGTTAATAATCAAAGATCAATTCATTGCCAAAATTAGGATATCCCATCATACCATCCCCTCCATAAATGTATCAAGCTTAGTCTTGAAGCCAGATATGTCTTTTGCCCCCACTGCTCCCCTTGGAAAGTTGTTTCAGAACTTAACTCCTCTAATGGTTAGAAATCTTCTAATTTCAAATCTAAACTTCCTAGTGCGCAGTTTATATCCATTTGTTCTTGTGTCCACATTGGTACTGAGCTTAAATAATTCCTCTCCCTCCCTGATATTTATCCCTCTGATACATTTATAAAGAGCAATCATATCTCCCCTCAGCCTCTTTTCCCGGGCCAGGAGATCACCTGACCTCTTTGTTCTCCCACACCTATAGCATCCCCTTGCAGGGGGGAAGGGCCCAGGCCATTAGTTACCAGGAGACAGAGTGTCAGCCCGAAACTGAGGCACCCACACAGTATTCAGAGGACACACCAAGAACAGTCCCACTTTGTCACAGCTTGAGACTCAGATCAGCCTCTGGCTGCTGACCTAGCTGTAACTCTCGGTTCTTGACGTTAGCTACCAACTCTGGCTCATATTGTCTTTGCCCTGCTCTAGCCTCACTCCAGCCCCACCACCGACCTGATACAACCTTGCCTCCTCCTCCTGAGCCTCCCCAAGTCTTCGGACTCTGACGGCCCGGCTTCAAACTTCCGCTTGTATCTGGACTCTGGCTCTGATTCTGGTTTGTCTTGGACTCTGGTCTCGGTTTTGATCCTGTCGCTTCCCTGGACCTTGATTCTAGCATCACTCTTAGCCTAGGCGCAATCCTACACCTAGCTGTGATGTACGCTCTAACCACTAGACCTAATTATCAGACGTAGCATGTGACATCAGCTGGTGCAACTGTTTGCAGAAAAGCGGGTTTTCCGGAAGTAAGTGACCCATATTCAAAAGGAGACATGTCACACTAGGTGTGAACCATGGCCTTGGTATGTGAGACTAGCCTTGTGGTGCCCCAACTGGAGGGGTTTGATGGAGATAACTGAAAATGTAGGGGTTTCCTTAACCAGCCTCCCTCCCTAGACCTACTCCTCCATTATTGGCTCTGACACCCAACATTCCCGATAAATACTAGGATTTTGTGGACATCTTTGAAAGAAAGGAGGACACATTGCCTCTGCACCGAGACTGTGACTGCCCTATTGACCTACAGCCTTGGGCGAAAGTTGCCTTTGGCCATATTTACGCAATGACCAAACCAGAACTAGTGGCTCTCCCTGCATATAGCCATGAAAACCAGCCCAAAGGGTTTATTTGCTACTAAGCATTTTCCCACAGGTGCCCTGGCCGTTTTTGGGAAGAAGAAAGGTGGGACTCTACGCCTCTGTGTAGATTACCAGCCCCTGAACAAAGTGAGAGTTTGGAACCAGTACCTCCTAATCTTAATCCCAGAATTGTTGGATCACATGAAACCTGCATGGGTATTCATCAAACTCGGCCTTCAATGATTTACAATCTAACATTAATTTGGGTGGGAGACAAATGGAAGACTGATTTCAAAACACATTATGGACACTTTCACTGTCTGGTAATGCCATTTGGACTGACTAAGGGTCCTGTGACCTTGCAACACTTCATCAGTGATGTATTTGGGGACATTCTGGATCACTACATTCTCATCCATATAGATGACATACTTTTCTCTTTGGAGAACCCAGAGCAGTTCACGCCCCACATCAGAACCTGAAGAGGCTGTGGCAGAATGGTCTCTCTACAAAATTGGAAAAGTGCACCTCTAGCCAATTCTCCACGGAGATTTTGGGGTACATCCTCTTCCCAGAAGGAGTTAAGAATGATCCAAATAAGGTGGAAGCCATTCACTACTAGGAGGAACTAGAAGTACTCAAGAAGAGCAGCGCTTTCTAGTTTTCCCCAGTTTTACTGCTGCTTCGGCCCAGGGTTCTCAGAGCGAAGAAGCCCCATGGTAGCTCTCCTCCACAAGACTGTCAAATTTGTTTGGTTGCCCAAGGGCCAATAAGCCCTCAACAGCTCAAAATTGCCTTCATTGCTGCACCTATTCTGGCGCACACCAATCCAACTGAAGCATTCATCATGGAAGTTAACACATCCAATATGACAATTAGGGCCATGCTCGCTCAGGCATGGCTCCCAGCACCCGCTGTGCCCCTGTGCATAACATTCCTGGAGACTCACCCTACAGACCCAGTCTAGGAGATCCTTGACAATGAGTGGGTTCTGATAAAATCCTCATTTGAAGACTTATGTCAGTAGCTGAAGGGGACTCGATACCCAGCACAAGTTTAGACTGATCACAAAAGCCTCCAATATTTGTGAAAAGCCAAAGCACTGAAACAGGAACAATTCAGCTAGACCTTATTCTTCTCCTGCTTCAATTTCAAGATTACTTAACTACGGCCCGGGAACTAAGAATGGCCAGGCCGGTGCCTCGTTCCCTAATGCAGAATAGAACCAAGAAGGGAGAAAGCTAGTGAGGAACAGCCCTTCCTCCTCAAGCCCTACAATGTAATTAATACTACCAGACCTCAAGCTGTAACTATGCTAATGTAATCAGTCTCCTGGGATGACCCGTGGCCGGGGAAGGGGGGACCTGTCTGGACAATCAGGAGCAGAGAATGAGAAACAACATTCCATGTGGGATGCGATAAGATTTACTGAGGGCCGCCTGTATATTCTGCCAGGATGTCCCAGGTTGAAGGTACTACAAAACCCGAACAAGGACAACTCCCTGGCAGGACACTTTGGGTGCCTCATAACCTCTGCCTAACCTCCTGCTTTGCTTGGTGGTATCAGATGTGGGTTGAAATTCAGACATATGTTGACTCCCATGAATTCTGCACTTGCACCAAGGCACCACACACCAAATACCTTGGCACCTCATGTCTTTGCCCCAGCCATGGGCAGCGAGTGCAAACTGATTTCATTGCAGAACTCCCTGAATCAAATGGCCACATGGTGGAACTGGCTATCATAGATCAACTGATGAAGACGGCACTCTTCACCCCCCTGTAATCATGTACCTTCAGCTGAGAGGCCAGATCAACTCCAAATTTGCAAACCACAAAGCCAATGACACCTTTTATTTTTTATTTTTTTTATTTTTTGGCTAACAATAGATTTCCCCCTGATTTCATCCTACACTACCAGTGGCCTCTCTGAACTTCCTGGCTAGTGACCTGGTTCAATGAATCAACCACATTCAAGAAGAACTAAGGGGGCACCTAGAGGACACTAGGAAAGACGTCAATAGCATGCAGACTGCCAATGACAGCAGGGGCCAGTCTTTTCAGTAGGGAAACTATTAGCTGAGGGGAAGTACCGAGCCCTTGGCACTGACCGAATTCCTAAGTTCCATGTGTGGCAGCAGTTCCTGTCCCATCCCCCTTCCTTGACCTCCTGATCCCATCCTCTGCCTCAGCTGCAGTGGAACAAACTCTGCGTCCCTTCCCTCATTCTGGCACAATCCATGCCCGCAGTGTCCAAGCCCCATGCAGATAATGGGACTGTCCTCCCCTCCCCTCCTGGACAGGGGAGCACACTACTGCCCCCATTTTACAGATAGGGAATGAAGGCAATAAATTGACCTCTCCGAGGTCACATGTACAAACGTGGGGTGGATCTGGGAACTGGACTGGAGTCTACTCTAGTGCCTTCCCCACAGAGGTGGCTTCACTTCCCGCCCTTCATTCTCCACTCCCTTCTTGGCCCTTCTTCAGTGGGGTCTCTGAATGGGAAATCAGCAGAAGCTTCCTCCCCTCTCTGGCTTCTAGGCTCTGGGATCTGTCTCTGACTCCTACATCAATGTAGTCTGCAGCTGGCCCAGCTTGGGGAGTAATGACCTCATCCTGTCAAACCGGGAAGAGTGAGGCTCTCAGTGACGCTTAGATGGAAACCACACACTCTTCACAGAGGTAGGAACCACTCTCTCATCTGGGCGATTGTGGCGTTTGGGACAAAGATCAGGTTCCTGGTACATAGCTTGGCTGAGGGCATCCCTTATCCCTGGATCCCAGCCCTGGGACCGAGACATTGTTCTCATTGTGCTGTGTTGATATTATTCCTAGGAAAAGCATCCCCAAGGACATGTATAAGGATCCTGGACTCTATTGCCCGCAAGAAGCTTCAGCCACCTCACAGGTAGAGGTCATTGTCTTTCATACAGTTATACCAGTGCCCTTTCTGCTCTCCATCACTGCTCCCTCCAGCAGGACAGAGACACTCCTTAACTCCCAGAGTTCTGATTCCTGCCATTCAAGGGGCTGAAGGTTTGCATTACCCTCACCCCCACCATCAGATACTTTTTCTATGGGAAACTCATTAGAGCAGGGGAGAAATTTCCTCTTCTCTTGGAACCTGTCTGCTCAGTAAATCCACCCATGCTGACCTCATCTTAGCTGCTTTGCTTATCCGAGACTAGCGGTATCTTCTGAAAATCTTTAGCATGTGGGGTTGAGGTGGCACAGGTAATCCTGCCGCTAATCATGTTTTTGACCCCATATGAGAGTAGGGCTGGATGCCCTTTTCCTGTTCTACGGGAGGGAGTGAATGCATAGTGCCTAGGGGGTGAACAGGCTCTCAGCCACTAAGTGTCTTCAGCATTTACCCCAATGATCCAGAAGTCAATGTCACATCACAACTGGTAACATCTGCAGGTGGCACAAGGATTGGTGTCATGGTAAATAATGATGAAGACAAGACAGCCCATTCAAACAAAACACATTTGAATACAGTAAATACCCAGTAATAATTTAGGAGGGAGGGAGATTAACCAGTGGAACAAATAACCAAAGAAGAGGAGGATTCTCAGTTTCCTGATGGCCTCACATCACACCTGGATGTCTTTCTGGAAGGTGTGTTTTAGTGAAACACAAGCTATTGGGCTTAATATGGGGGTAAGGGTGTGAAATTTCATGGTTTGTGAAATAGAGACCTAATTAGGAGATCTAATGGCCTCAGAACCTATGTATCTATGAAAAACTCAGTGTGGAGTGAAGAACAGACTCTGGGTAACCTGCTTACTCCCCCTAGAATCAATAATGAGCATGTGGGGTGATCTGGAGAACAGCTCAAGCATTCGACCAGGCTGACCTGGGGCAGACATCAGCCCTGCAAGGCAGACAGGGCCGACTCCAGGCCCCAGTGTGCCAAGCGTGTGCTTGGGGCAGCATGCCGCAGGGGCCACTCTGCCAGTTGCCGGGAGGGTGGCAGGCGGCTCTGGTGGACCTCCCGCAGGCGTCCCTGCGGAGGGTCCGCCGGTCCCACGACTCCGGTGGAGCATCCGCAGGCACGCCTGCGGGAGGTCCACCAGAGCCACAGGACCGGCAAGCGGCAGAGCACCCCCCACGGCGTGCCGCCGTGCTTGGGGCAGCGAAATGGCTAGAGCTGGCCCTGAAGGCAGAGGTGGGTGTGGCAGCGACTTCACAATGACTTTTGGCAGGAACTATTGGGCAAAGGTGGTGAGGAGGCTGTGACTTCACACAGCACCCTTAACCTTAGCCAGGCAGGACAGGCATGCAGGGTAGGGGGAACCTTGGAGACCCCTGTAGCCTTGCTGCAGGAAGCCTCCTTCTCATTGTCTCTCCTAGATGACTAAGAGAGGATTTGTGGTCACACATCTGAGTGCTAAGGAGGAGCTTATTTGGGAGTGTTCTCCTTTCTGTGTTGATTTTGTAGAAAGCAGACATTCCCTGGGTAGAAGGTAAGATTCTCAGTGAGGGTTGGAACCTGTTTAGTTTGATCCATATGTTCTCAGCCGAGCTCTAGGCTCATAAAACAGAAGGTAAGTTGGCAGAAAAATGTCCCACCTAGGACTCTGCCCCTTAGTAACTGGCTACCTAATAGGTCTCAAAACGTAATTGTAAATAAGGAATCATTATCGAATGGGTGTTTTTCTAGTAGGATCCTGCAGGGATCAGTTCTTGGATGTACACTAACATTTTGATCAGTGACTTGTAAGCAAATATACAATCATCACTGTAAAATCTTCCAATGACAGAAAGATTGAGGGAGTGGTAAATAATGAAGAGGACATGTCACTCATACAGAGCCATCTGGATTGCTTAGTTACCTCAGCACAAGCAAATAATATACATTTTAGTATCTCTGAATGTAAAGTTTCCGTTTAGGAAAAAAAAATATAGGGTATGTGTACAAGAGGGGGATTCTATCCTGGGAAATAGTGACCCTGAAAAAGACTTGGGGTCATGGTAGGTAATCAGCTGACTATGAGCTCCCACTGAGACACTTTGACCAAAAGGGCAAATGCCATCTTTGGACCCATACCTAGCAGAATCACAGGTAAAAGTAGAGAGGTTCTATATCTCTGTACCTAGCACTGGTGTGACCACTACTGGATCTTGTGTCCAGTTCTGGTGTCCACAGTTTGAGACAGATACTGATAAATTTGAGAGGGCTGAGAGAAGAGCCACAAGAATGATTAAAGGATTAGAAAACATGCCTTATAAAGATAGATTCAAGGAGTGCAATCTGTTTAGCTTAACAAAGAGAAGGGTAACAGATGAGCATAAGGGAACAAATATTTGCTAATGGGCTGGTTACTTGAGCAGACAAAGATATAACAAGATCCAATGGCTGTGAATTGAAGCTAGACAAATTCAGACTGGAATAAGGCGAACATTTTGAACAGTCAGGGTTTGGAGCAATTAACCCAGGGTTGTAATGGATCCTCCACAACTAGCATTTTTAAATTCAAGATTGGCTTTTTTTCTAAAAGATGTGCTCTAATTCAAACAAGAATTATTTGGCAGGGAGTTCTATGGCCCACGTTCTACAGACTAGATGGTCAGCGTGGATCTTCTGGCCTTGAGATCTATGACTCACTGAGGCATTTGGAATTTGTCCATTTTTGCTTCTCTTTTCCTCCCTGCCTCTTGTCTTGTCTTTTCTCTTCTCTTGTTCCATTTCTCTGCTGCTCTTCTTCCTGAGGAGGGTGGGGCTGTTCTCCAGCTGTCATTGTAGGAAGCCCTCACAAAGAGGTGGGGCTGGAATAGTGCTCTGACAGAGATCTCCACCAGAATGATCTCCTGTCGTGACTAGTGCTGTGTTTTGGCCATCTGTTGAGAATGCTCAGCCTCCGGTCCCCGAGCATCTCCACACTGATTGGGTGAGCTGGGGGTTATTACTGAGTTAAAAGGAATGAGACTCAAGTCATTGTTGGCTGAGTGCAGTGAGGCCTAGCGCTCAATTCAATGGCATTTCTTTGTCTGTCTGTAATGCACTAATTTTGGAAGACTACGTCCAATTGATTCCAAAATTGCAGGGAATTTCTAGGCACCAGTGGAAAGAATCTTGTTGATTTTAGTGACAAATGGAAACCACCACTACCACCGGGAAAACTTGATTTCCACACTGTGCCCATTTACTTGGTGCTGCAGGTAGAGGCACATTGTGACATCAGAGTTAACTCAGCCAGTCAATGCTAATTCTGTGCAGGTGATTTGCATAATTCAACCCCACTGGTTGAAAGGAGTCAGCTAATGATCCTGCAGGTTCTTCTTCGAGTGCTTGCTCATATCGATTCCAATTAGGTGTGCGTGCACATTCGTCGGAAGATTTTTACCCTAGCAACACTTGGTGGGTCGGCTGGGACGCCCCCTGGAATAGCGCATTTATGGCGCTGGATATATACCCCTGCCTACCCAATGGCCTGTGACGGTCGTTGGAACTTTGGAGCGTGGCTTAGCTGATCTCCACTTCCCTAGCTTACTCGTAGTTCTTTACTGTTAGTTGTGTATATAGTTCGAGTTTTTACAGTTATAGTCAGTCTTAGTTGTTTGTATATATATAGTTAATGTATATAGTTGAGGGGGGGCCGGGGATTAGCCCCTTCCCTCTTCCCCGGTACCGGGGCTCATGCCCAGGTCACCGAGATTCAAACCGTGCTTGGCCTGCCAAAAGCCGATGCCAACAGGGGATCCCCACGACTCCTGCCTCAAGTGCCTTGGGGAATCCCACCTTCCTGACAAGTGCCACATCTGTAAAGCCTTTAACCCGAGGACGAAGAAGGAGCTGGACTTTCGCCTGAAACAGCTGCTCATGGAGACGGCACTTAGCCCAGCACCGTCGGTACCGAGCGCTGAACAATCCACATCTGTAAGGAGCGCTCCAGTGCCGTGAAGCAGTCCCGGCACCAACCCTCCTCAGCACCAACGTTGGCTCAGCACCACTCCCTGTCCCCGCGGCACAGGAAGCAACCCAAGGCTCCAGCGACCTCGGTATCATTCGCTCCGCAGAAGGAGCACATATCTAAGATGGATCGACTGGCAGCGACATCTGCCGCGGCACCGCCGACTGCGACACCGTCGATTCCGATCCTGCAAGGGCCATTGGGTCTGGTGCCTGAAAGCTTCCTGGCTCGTGCCGTGGTCGAGCTTGCTCTCCCATCCACGCCGGAGACCTTCTCCATGGCAAGGGAGTTGATCGCGATGACGGAGACCGCGCTGCCTCAACCCCTGGCACTGCTGGTGCGGGTCATCCATTCTATTGGCAAGCCTGCCTTGCTGAGGCTGCCCTCCGTGGGAGCCGCCTAGAGACATCATTGAAGATCTCGGTCCTGCCGATGATGTCGGTCACGCCGCCGATCCTGGTCCCGACGCCACTCGCAGTCCTGGCACCACTCTCCATCACGGTACCAGTTGCACTTGCGGCACCGCTCAGCCTTCCGTTTGCCTGCCTGGTACACCCAGTACCGATCTGGCTCCTGGCACTGTTCACAGCATCACTCATCTCACAGCCATTCTAGGCAAAGGGGATTGAGATCCCAGTCAACCTCTCGGCACTGATACGGTCGTAGGTCCCAGTCTCGCTCACGGTACCGTTACAGCTCCCGGTACCGCTCCCCGGTGCCGTCCCGGGAACGACCAGCCAGAGACAGGGCTCCTTCTCAGGGTCCCTCAGCACCACCTTGGCCATCAAGACACACGTCGGTGTCATCTCATGCTGGTAGTGCTTCCTACGCACAGGACTGCCACTCGGACGTGCCCAGCCATACGTTTCCGGGGAACCATGGCCACGAGAAAGGGGCCCATCAGTGGTCTTTCTGGACACCTTGGGCGTACCACCAAGCCCAAGATGCTCCACCAGCTGCACCACGGTCTGCTCCATTGGAACACTGGGTGCTGGAGGCAACTGTAAGCCGCCCCCCCATGGGTACGGATGAGGCTTTGGTACCACCGGCAGACACCCAGGCCCCACCTGAGCCTGACGCCTCCCTTCAAGAACAGGAGCCCCCACAGGACCCTCTTGTCCCTGGCCTCTCCTCTTCCTCCTCACCAGATGAGGCGGTGGCAGGGACATCCTCCTCTGACTCTCCTGCAATTGCTCTAAGGGCCCATCAAGACATTTTGAGACGGCTGGCGCAGAATATGAATATGAATCTGCAGGTGGAGGAGGTGCCTGAAATAGAAGACCCAGTGGTGGATATCTTATCAGCAGACACCCCTACAAGAGTGGCCCTGCCCTTCATTCGCACTATACAGGCGAATGCTGATACCATTTGGCAATCCCCAGTCTCTATTCCCCCCGCTGCCAGGGGAGTAGAGCGAACGTACATGGTGCCCTCCAAGGGCTACGACTATCGGTACGTGCACTCTCCTCCTTGCTCCCTAGTAGAGCAATCGGTCAACGAGTGGGAATGTCATGGGCAGCAAGCTCCTGCTCCCAAGTCCAAAGAGGCAAGGTGCATGGACTTGCTAGGCCGCAAAATATATTTGGCTGGGGGCTTAGGGTGGCAAACCAGCAAACCCTCCTAAGTAGATACAACTATAATATGTGGACATCCTTGGGGAAGTTCGCGGAGCTTGTTCCCCAGGAGTCCTACCAAGAATTTGTGGCCCTGTTGGAAGAGGGGAAAAAAGGTAGCAAGAACCTCCCTCCAAGCTTCTCTGGACGCAGCGGACTCTGCTGCCAAGACTCTAGCTTCCGGAGTGGCGATGAGATGCATCTCCTGGCTCCAGGTGTCAGGCCTTCCACCTGAATTACAGCAGACTATACAGGACTTGCCCTTTGAAGGCCAGGGGCTATTCTCAGAAAAGGCCGACCCTAGGCTGCAAAGTCTAAAGGACAACAGAGTAATCATGTGCTCGCTGGGGATGCACACCCCAGTGACCCAGCGCCGGTCCTTCCATCCCCAGCCTCACCGCACTTACCCACCTCCTAGGCCATGACAGGACTTCGCCAGAAGGCGTGGCTGGGGAATCGTAGAAGGCAGTCTGGACCCCAAGGCAGTCAAAATCAGGTCCCCCCTAAACCACCTGTGGGGCCCAAACAGAACTTTTGAAGGGGTGCCTGAGGACAGTGCACCAGTTGTTTTCCCAGATCCTTCCCCACCCTTTTACAACCGCCTCTCCCATGTCCTCCCTGCGTGGTCCCAGCTAACATCGGATCGTTGGGTCCTGCGCATGGTGGAATTGGGATACCACCTTCAATTTGTTTCACCCCTACCTTCCCAGCCCCCCTCCCGTCCCTCTTCAGGGACCCCTCTCACAAGCAATTCCTCTTACAGGAGGTCCAGATGCTCCTATCCATTGGAGCTATAGAGGAGGTACCAAAAGACCTGAGGGCCAATGGGTTTTATTCTTACTATTTCCTAATCCCCAAGGCGAAGGGAGGTCTAAGACCGAACCTAGACCTGTGAGGACTCAATAAGTTCATGATAAAGTTGAAGTTCCGCATGGTATCCCTGGGGACCATCATTCCGTCCTTGGATCCCGGAGACTGGTATGCTGCCGTCGATATGAAGGACGCGTATTTCCACATCGCAAGTTACCCACCACATAGACGGTACCTCCGTTTCATGGTCAACCATCAACATTTTCAATTCACGGTCCTTCCATTCGGCCTTTCTACAGCCCTGCGAGTATTCACAAAATGCATATCGGTAGTCGCCACCTCCCTTCGCCGTCGTCGGGTGCATGTCTACCCCTATCTTGATGACTGGCTCATTCGAGGGGCCTCCGAGTCACAGGTGAGCAGTCACCTCTGCATTGTCAAAGATCTCTTCAGGAGACTAGGCCTGACGATCAACACCGAGAAGTCAAATCTGGGACCCACGCAGAGAATAGACTTCATCGGGGCGATTCTGGACTCCAATCTCGCCAGAGCTTGCCTGCCACAGCCTCATTTCCAGGTGATGGCAACAGTTGTTCAAGGCCTCCAAACCTTCCCGACAACGTCGATTCGCACTTGTCTCAGTCTGCTAGGCCACATGGCTGCCTGCACCTTCGTGACCAAACACACCAGACTGCGCCTCCGTCCACTTCAAAGCTGGCTCGCCTCAGTGTACCGACCAGGCCGAGACAGCCTGGACACGATAATCATGGTTCCCTCGAACATTTTAGCATCCCTGACCTGGTGGCTGAACCCCACCCTGGTCTGTGCAGGAATGCCATTCCACCCACCGCAACCTTCGATGGCCCTAACCACGGACGTGTCACCTCTGGGTTGGGGTGCCCATCTAGAAAGTCTCCATACCCAAGGCCTTTGGTTGGCTCAAGAGCTAACCTTACACATCAATGTGCGGGAGCTGCGAGCGGTTCTCCTAGCGTGCCAGGTGTTTTCGCATCAACTCCAAGGCCATTGTGCATCAGTGTTTATGGACAACACAACAGCCATGTTTTATATAAACAGGTAGGGCAGAGCTCGCTCCTCCTCTCTTTGTCAGGGAGCCATTCAGTTCTGGGAGTTTTGCATAGCCCACTCAATCGACCTGGTAGCGTCCTTTCTCCCAGGAGTTCAGAACATCCTGGCAGATCGCCTCAGCAGATCCTTCCTAACCCACGAGTGGTCGATTCGTCTGGACATCATCCATTCTGTTTTCAGGAAGTGGGGGTTTCCCGAAAGTGGGGGTTTTCCCGCATAAACCTCTTCGCCTCTCACAAGAATCGGAAATGCCACTTGTTCTGCTCCTTCCAGGGTTGCTCCCCAGGTTCCCTCTCAGACGCATTCCTGATTCCGTGGACGAACCATCTGCTGTATGCCTTTCCACCATTCCCGCTGGTCCACAGGGTCCTGCTCAAGCTCCGCAGAGACAGGACCTGCCTGATCATGATCGCCCCAGCGTGGCCGAGGCAGCACTGGTACACCATGTTGTTCGACCTGTCGGTGACCGACCCAATTCCCCTACCACTTTGGCCAGATCTCATAACCCAGGACTACGGCAGACTTCAGCATACAGACCTGCAGTCTCTTCATCTCACAGCATGGTTGCTCCGTGGTTAAGCCAGTCTGAGTTACGCTGCTCTGCCTCGGTGCAACAGGTACTCTGAGGCAGTAGGAAGCCTTCTACTAGATTGACATACCTTGCCAAGTGGTAGCGTTTCTCCTGCTGGTGCGCTCAACGTAATGCTGTCCCCACACAGACACCAGTCCCTACGGTCCTGGACTACCTCTGGTCCTTGAAACAACATGGCCTAGTGGTTTTATCCATAAAAGTGCATCTGGAGCCCATCTCGGCCTTCCACCCAGGGGAGAACGGACGCTCAGGCTTCTCTTACCCTATAGTTTCGAAGTTCCTCAAGGGCTTGGAACGTTTGTACCTGCAGGTTTGACGTCCTGCCCCGACCTGGGAACTCAGTCTCGTTCTAGCCAAGCTTATGAGTGCTCCCTTTGAACCACTAGCCATCTGCTCGCTGCTGTACCTCTCCTGGAAGACAGCCTTCCTCGTCGCCATTACATCGGCAAGGCGAGTGTCCGAGCTTCTGGCCCTCACAGCGGACCCACCCTATACAGTGTTTCATAAGGACAAGGTACAGCTGCGACCACACCCCGCCTTCCTCCCTAAGGTGGTGTCGGCCTTTCATGTCAGTCAAGACATCTTCCTTCCAGTCTTCTTCCCGAAGCCCCACTCGTCGCGTCGGGAACAGCAACTGCACTCCTTAGACGTCCATAGGGCTCTCGCCTTTTATATCGAAAGAACAAAGCCATTTCGAAGGACACCCCAGCTCTTCGTAGCGGTGGCAGATCGAATGAAGGGCCTGCCGGTCTCCTCGTAGTGAATTTCATCTTGGGTGACGTCCTGTATCCATGCCTGCTATGACTTGGCCCACGTTCCAGCTAGCCACCTCACCGCCCACTCTACTCGGGCTCAAGCTTCATCGGCCACTTTTCTGGCTCATATACCCATCCAGGAGATATGTCGTGCAGCTACCTGGTCATCAGTTCACACCTTTGTATCACATTACGCATTGGTAATCTATTGTTCATCCACCAGGTCCAGGGATGACGCGGCGTTTGGCTTAGCAGTCCTACGTTCTGCGACATTCCACTCCGACCTCACCGCCTAGGTAAGGCTTGGGAGTCACCTAATTGGAATCGATATGAGCAAGCACTCGAAGAAGAAAAGACGGTTACTCACCTTTGTAACTGTTGTTGTTCTTAAAGATGTGTTGCTCATATCCATTCCAAACCCGCCCTCCTTCCCCTCTGTCGGAGTAGCCGGCAAGAAGGAACTGAAGGGCTGTTGGGTCGGTAGGGGTATATATCCAGATCCATAATGGCGCCACTCCAGGGGACGTCCCAGCCGACCTACCGAGTGTTGCTAGGGTAAAAATCTTCTGACGAACATGCACGCTGCGCGTGCACACCTAATTGGAATGGATATGAGCAACACACCTTGAAGAACAACAGTGAGTAACCGTCTTTTTCAATAGGGGAGATGACCAAGGCAGGCCATAGGGTTAGCATTTAAGGTCAGAGTTATTGGAGGGAGTGTGTGATGAGTGGCTGAAATACCTCAGATGTCACAATGTTACTGCTCAGGCTACTCTGCCTGTATCGTCACATGGACAGACATGGACAGTGACTGTCAAGGGGAAGATTTTGTGGATCTGAAACTTATAAAAGAAGAAGAGCAGAAGAGGAATGACTTAGATAATTTGACAATAAAATTTAGGTTTTGCGGCATTATCTAGTGCAATTGCTACTGTTTCAGAGGTAAAACCATGTCCATGTGTGCTGCCAAGTTTTAATGGAAATCAAACCACTGAACTCGTGGCAGTCTTTGGCTGGAACCAGAGTTTGTTGAAATGGTAAACCAGCTTTTGACAGCAGCAGCCACTTCTGCAGGAACAGAAAGACTATTTTCTTCTTTTCAGTTGATTCAGTTAGTTGAGTTCAATAACAATTTCATTCAAATTTCAGAAACTGACTGGGAGTGGAAAAAGAAGGAAAGTTTGTTTTCATCTTCCAGTTTATAAATAAATACTAAACATGAGGAGATCAGATCTATTAGTTCTAAAATATGACAGACATGAAGACCAGATGTAATCAGTTGATTTCACTAACTGCAGACTTGAAAACTAAGTGATTTAAGGAAGTATCTGCAGTTAGTGAAATTAGATCCAAGAAATATAAATTAAGCCATATAACTGCTTAAATAAATGTGCATAGATATACTGTACTAATGAGAATCAACCTACCATTAGGAAAATAACTAAAAAGTACAAATGCAAAACATGATTAAAATCAATGGTGTAAATCAATCCACCTGGATGTCTGCTTCTGGGATTCTGAACTTTGAAGGCCAGACTGAGACCCTCATTGACTAGGAACAGCCAGGAACCCAGTAACAAATTCCAGTCCTGCTAGCATCCAAGGCTCTAAATCTAAAGAACAATTGAAGGCAGTAGACAATTGAGGAGTGCTGAGAATTTCCAAATCCAAAGATGTGATATTGGCTCTGGATGGGGGAGAAGCAGAGTCACCAGGGATTCTTGATGAATCACCCATTGTCCTTTGGAGCTCAAAGGTGTCTAACACTTGTGATGGACTCAAATCACACTACTGCTAGGAGTTAGAAAAGTATCTCTATCCCAAACAGAGGTGGTGAAACAGAGGTAATGAGCAAGAGTTGGTTACACAGCAATGCTTTGGCCAAGCCAGAAAGAGAAGCATAAGAAAAACATTCATCAAAAATGTTTTGCATTTAAAACTACCTTATTGCTGAAAGAAAGGAAATACTATCTGCAGTTAGTGAACTGAACTGATACATTCTGGTCACCATATCCTTCCAGATTTATGAACTGGTAGATCTTATCCTCTCACATCTAGTGTTTATTCCTAGAGTGAAGGAAGAAAACAAGTTTGCCTTCTTTGTCCACTCCCAATGTGTTTCTTCAATTCAATTAACTAGTCATTGAATTGAACTAGATGAATAAACCGAAAGGAAGCAAATATTCCTTCTGCACTTCCAGAGGAAGGGTTACTGCTGTCTAAAGCTGTTCTAGCACTTCCACTAACTCTGGTTTCAGATGCTTCAAGTAGTCTGACTGTCCTTAAAACTTGACAGTAAATATGGACAACCTAACATGGATTTTTTTTCTATTCTCCTGAAATTATTTTAAGAGATTATAATAAATGTAGGCCTCAACATAGGTTATCAAATTCAAATTGAATATTAAGCAGGTTTATTTTTAATGAAAAAACCTGTGGTGAGTTTAATTTAAAAAAACCCAGTTCCTATTTTAAAAATCCTCTATTGTTCATCCACCAGGCTAGGGATGGAAAAGCCTCCTGGCTCATTTCCCACCCCAGGAAGGGCTGAGCCTCGATCCAAGGTCAAGGGCTGGGCTCCTCACTCTGTACTGAACTGAAAGCCTAGATCTAAACTCTAGGAATTTGGATCTGACCATTGATGGCCAGTGCTGCACAGCACTCACAGAGCGGCTTTTCCTGGGTAAATCTCACAGCGCTTTACAATAGTGAGTAAGTATTAGATCCTCATTTTACTGCTGGGACTGAAAAACAGAGAGGGGAAATGGCTTGCCCAAGGTCCCATAAGTCAATAGGAAAACTGCCAATGAAAGCCAGGAGTCCTGACTCCCAATCCCCTGCCTCAGTAGCTCCAGCAGGTCACACTCTCTCTCAGTACCAGGGAGACTGGGAATAGTGTCCTGCTTGCAATTGCCATCTTTGAAAAGGAATGTTCCTCTAGTGATCAGTGCAGGGTCCTGGACACTGGACACAGGCCTCCTGGGCTCCATCCTTGGTTCTGTCACTGTCACTGCCCAGGCCACAGTTTTCTGTCAGTGAGGTTGGAGTCCCTCTCCTATAGGCCATGGCTTATCAGGCTTCATGAATATGTGTGAGGTGCTAGGAGACCTTGAGACGGGAGGCATCCTGCCCGCGGTATGTCAGTGTTCTGGACCCTGGCTGCTTGCCTGAGTTTATCCATCCTCTAGCAGGGCATTGTGCAGCTCCCTTTCCAGCCCTCCTTGGTGCAGGAGAGCGAGGAAGAGGACCAGGGCCAGACCAATGCTGAGCATCTGCCACCCAGCACTGTGCCATCTAGAGCTAGTGAGTGGTATGGAGCATTTCCTCAGAGGCTTCCCTGTTCTGCTCGGGGAGGGGCAGAAATGGGGGAGGAAATGGGGGAATCTCCTCCAAGTGAGACTAGATTCATTAACAAAGCTCCCTGCAGCTCTTCACTCTGGGCCTAGGCAGCTTGTTATTTGCAGGGTGTTCTCCAGAGCCACTTCCAGCATGGTGGAAATAGCCCAGCAATAGGGCTCCCAGCCCTTCCCTTGCAGGAGACTGTTCCCCAGGCTGAGAGTCTCTGGTCAGACCCTGCCAGCTGCTGAACACCCACAACCCCAGTCAGTGGGAACTGAGAGGGCTCATACCTCATATGATTGGGACCTTGTGACGTTTAGCTGGGAATGAGTTCCCAGGGCAAGCTCACGCGCCTTCCCAAGTTCTGTTCTTTCTCTAGCCTGGGAGGGCCTGTGATCTGGGCAGGGACTGAAAACCCCACTGCTCTGAAAGGATGAGACTCCCCCGGTGTCACAGTGCCTCAGTGGAGGTTTGGGAGCAGCCTGTGCTGTGAGCTGCTGCCAGTGTGTGTAGATTGCAGTCCCTGTGCCCCGTGGTGGGGCGTGCAGCGAGAGAGTGCTGCCCCAGCGGAAGGGAGGTGGGGGAAGAGCAGGCAGGCCTGCTAGTGAGAGGCTGCCTTTTCCTCAGACTCATGGCTGGTCCCCACTCAGTTCCAGGATGGAGCGGCTCTGTCAGATGCTGGGGAAGAAGGCTGCAGAGGTGGCTCCAGAGCCAGTGGGAAGCAGCTGCTGGCTTCCCCAGGAGGAGAGCCGCCCCTCTGTCCCCGCTGGCGGGGAAGCAGCTTGTGGCAAGACCAAGTGATGCAAGTACCTAGCACTCTGGAGAAGGAAGACATCTTCTGGGCCAATATGGAGGTGACCCAGGGCACGGCGGGAGCCGGGCAAGGCGGCTCTAGGGCTTCCTCTCCAGGAAGCAGAGGAGCTAGAAGCACAGCACCAGAATCCAGGTGGAGTTATCCCCCGGCCTGGCCCCCAGCCTGTCCAGGGCAGGCGATTGGCCACCGCTGCTCTAGCACCAGCACCTCTGCCTACTCCCTAGGGTCCAGCAAGACAATCCTAGTCCTGCTCCAGGGCCTGTCACTTCGGCCTCCTAAATTTGGGCTGGCGCCCCTGTGCCGCTGAACAAAACAGCCCCAAGACCCCACAGGATGGGGAAGAATCCTCAAAGCGCTAAGCCCAAGACCCTCAGACCTGTCCAAACGCCCCCCAGACAAGAGAGGAGCGCTGAGTTCCAGTGTCCAAAAGCAGAGGAGAAGAGGTTAAATACTCCATGTCCTCTCCCTGCTGGGGCAGGAAGCAGGTTCTGGGGGTCGCCCTGGCATTGCTGCGGCTCGCACGGCTTTCTCCCTGCTCCCCAGCACTTGCAGCCGTGGATCTGCTCTCCTCAGGCCCAGGAGAGGAGCCGAGCTGTGAGAGACAGTGCCCAGCTCTTCATCTTCTATCTCTTCAAGCCATCACCGAGGTGAGCAGCACAGACCCTGCTGCCCCCCACAGCACTCGAGGAGGGGGGCGCGGGGGTGATACAGACAGACTGGACTCACCCCAACCCATGCCCTGATTTTCTGTTTGGTAGCCCATTAGAACCTAAAACCCATGGCAGAGCAGGGCTACATGGCCGGGCTGCAGACAAGCCAGGCCTTTGATGATCAGGAGGCCACCAGATACTGGGCATTTCAGGCTTTCTACTGGCTCTTCACGCCTTGCAAAGGTAAGATGGAGCGGAAGCAGTCGCCACTTCTCAGCCCTCACAGCCTTGGCCGTTACCTAGCGAGCAGGGCTACAGAGAGAATGTGGCGCCTTCATCCCATCCCTGACCAGAGGGACACAGAGTAGAAGTGGGTTGTTACCTACCAGGCTGACCTGGTATCTGCCCTTCACCAGGTACCTGGGCCCATCTGGGACCTCCCCTGATTCCACCGCAGCCCCAACACAACTTCTGCAGCAGGGTGATAGTTGGGCAGTTGGCCCAGGAGCCAGCTGAGAGCTCACCCTAGCTGGGAGTTCCCAGCTGTGGCCGGAGTCTGGCTCTTTGGTACTTCTGACCTGGCTCAATGGGGAAGGGGAAGAATCCGACCCCGAGAGGTTTGCCTGAGCACTGCTGGTTTCTTGTGCAGCCATTGTGCACACCAAGACAGGGGCGGTGGCGACCGTGCTGAGCAAGATGCAGAAGGATGCCAGCTGCAGAGAGAGCCCTGCCCATGTTGCTATGGTGAGTAAAGGAGACTGGCTGGAGAGAGAGACACACCCATAGGAAAGGGGGGTTATTATCTCCTTCCCTGATGAGGAGCCGGCAGATGGGAAGTCCTGTGTATGGGCTCCAATGCCCACTCACATAGCCCTGGGCACAGGCTGCCAGTGCCTCTGTCCCCATTCCCCAAAGAGAAAACCCAGCTCCCCGGACCGGGGCTCACTGATCACACTTGGCCAGTGCCTTTCCCTACAGCTCATAGCGAAGCACCTGCTGTCGCGTGACCTCAGGCCCTTCAGCTTCACCCTGCTGCTGGGCCTGCTGGAGAAGGAGGAGTGTGCTGGCCAGCTGGCGGGCGTCATGGAGGCAGTGCTGAGAGAGAAAGAATCAGAGGTACAGGGCCAAGGAATGGCTGGGCATTGGACATCTCAGGCAGCTCCATCTTGCCCCATGCCTAGAATTCCTGGGGCACAAGGGATGATGTGGAGGGGAGATATCCCTTCTCACCATCATTGATCAATGGGACCTATCCATCCCCTGTGTGCAGGGCGGTTGCTGGGAAGGGCCCTGTAATGGTTTGCAGGCTTTGATCCCAGGCATCTGGCTTGCCTGGCTCACTCCCTGGGAAATGTGCCCTGTCTCTGGACTCATCCCGCAGCTGGGGGTACAGAGCCCACAGTGGGGTCCCCCGTGTCCACCGACTTTTTGCCCAGTGGACACGGATTGCCATTGAGGATGGAAATGCATCCCGGATGCTCAGATTCCACTCTGGTGCTGAAGCAGCCCAGGCGTGCTGTCACAAGGGGAGGTGCAGCTGGGAGTGGGGAGTGGGGGTGTCACTGGCAGCGGGATTGCGACGGAGCTGGCTCAGGGCTGGGGGTTTCAAGGTACCAAACCCCCCTCGGCTCAGTCAATCGCTAGGAGAGTTGATCCATGGCTTCCGCTGGGCCATGTGGCGGGGAGGGATAGCTCAGCGGTTTGAGCATTGGCCTGCTAAACCCAGGATTGTGAGTTCAGTCCTTGAGGGGGCCATTTAGGGATTCGGGGATTGGTCCTGCTTTGAGCAGGGGGTTGGACTAGATGATCTCCTGAGGTCTCTTCCAACCCTAATAATCTATGATTCTGTGTGACCACTGACTTGTTTCTGAGCCTGCCCAACTCCTCCTGGCCCTTGCCTGCCAGAAACCCACAGTGGCGGTAGGGCCCCCCCACAGCTGGAAGAAGTGAGTCTGGCCACCTCCACCCATCCCTTGCTGTGACACAGCACCCCCTAGCAGTGCCCAGGCCGGAGGGTATGAAACCCTTAGGACTGGCCAGTGCCTGAAAGGCCTTGAGGTCAGCGACGAGCAGGCTCAACCTGCTGCTTCTGGCCTGTCACCCCTCGGAGGGCATCATCCCTGATGTGCACCAACTGGGTCCGTCCTCTGTGTTAATTCCTTCCCGGCCGTCCCTCTGTCCGTCACAGCTAGGCCAAGGCCATCTGGAGATTCCTAGGTGCAGACCCCACGCTGACCAGGGAGGTACTGCACATCCTGCTGTGTGACAGCCCGGAGAAGGGCCAGGCTAACGCTAGACAGAGCCAGGACAGGAGTTGCCCCCAGCCAGCCCGGCTGCCCCTGGCGGTAAGTTCCCAGCGCTGGCATTCAGCCCTCTTTCCCGGCTGCATTCTGCACACAGGCACGGCCTTCTGACTGTGTCTTGTTCCCTTCCAGACCACACGAGGCCTGTGGAAGCTGGTCGGGGCCCTGGGGCAAGCGGACACACTGGAGGGACTTGAGGACGACCTGTTCGCCTCTTGCTTCCTGGCCATCACCTGCTCCCCGGCACGGCACCTCTCGGGAGCCCAGCAGGACCTGCCCAGTGATGTCAGTCCCCGCAGGTAACGTGTGGGACTGATGGATTCCAGAACCCACACAGTGTCTGTGTTAGCCCCGAGGAGGGGGAAGTTTCCTGCTTGGATCCTTGCTGTCCAGGGACCCCCAATGCCTTCGGGGGACTGAGGGTTCAGATCAGCCAGGCTTCTCGTGCTTAGGAGCGGACAGAGCTGCCCCGGATACTCAGGGTACCAGAGAGCTCCTCAGAGTGGGCAGCTCATGGGGGCAGGGCTCAGAGCAGCAGGGTGTTCGGGGGGCACTGCATGTACTTTTCTCCCCAGGGTCAGTTTCCTGGGTGGGAGGGGGAGGAATTTTCGCATCTTTGGAGGAGAGTGTAGGTCACATCTGCAGACACTCCCTCCTGCCCCCACAATTGGGGAGCGGAGAACCAAAGGCAGAAGTAGAGCAGCTTCTATTCTCACCCTGATCCCTTCAGTGCTGCAGCAAGGGAGTCCTGCCCCCACACCATGCGTAGAGCAGGCATCCCCGCATCACCATCTCCTGCCCCCTTCTCTTCCCAGCATGGCCGTGCAGGCGCTGGTGCTGGTGCTGCACCTCAGGGGCAGTCAGCCAGCTGTGGAGCTAATGGACCAGGAGTGAGGCTGGCAGCTGCTAGAGGAAGTCCAGCCCAAGGAGTTCGCTCTCCTTAGCAGGTGAGGACAGAGGCTGGAGGAGTCACATTCTCGCTCTGGAGCCCAGTGGGGCAGAGATGGGAGGGGGTGACTGGGACCAGGCCGGATTCCGGCATGTGCAGGGTTGTCATGCACACGTCAGCACGAGTTCCTTGGCAGTCCCCTGCAGATGGAGAAGGAGCCTGAGGCCATGCGGAAGCAGGTTGTGAAGGCCATGCTGCAGCAGGCAGAGGACAGCAACACCCACATTCAAGGCAGAGCGCTGCACGGCCTCAGGGACTCAGTAACCGAGTTCCCAGAGAAGGTGGGTCTGAAATGGCAGGATACTAGGCAGAGAGGGCTGAGCAGGAAGCTCCTGGTTCCCCTTCTCCCCAGCCCATGGCCCCTGTGGAGCAGACTGGGCTGTAGGCTGACTTGCCTGGACTGTGGTTCCACTCAGGCTGACAGAGCTTTGCTCACCGAGTGGCATCCAACCCCTTCTCTGCAAGTCAGGAAGAAACTAGGCCAGATCCTGGGGAGCTTTTTCTGCGTCGTGCGCGAATGCTGTGACCCCCGCGCCGTTCTGGATGCCATGTAAGGGGTCTGCTGGATGCTGCAGGACCCCAAGGTGTCTTTGAAGGTACATGTTGACGTCCCGCTGGCCCTGCAGGTGAGAACATTCTTTGAGGATGGAAGTACCAAACAGGGCAGGCCCCATGGCGCTATAGGGCCCCCCACAGGGGGAGATGCTCAGGACCTGCCCTCACACGGAGGGAGCTCAGTGTCCAATGCAGGCATGTTCCTGGACTTGTAGGGCAGCTCAGCTCCTCTGCCCGGGGAGGGAGGGATAGAATCATTCTTGGGCTTTGGGCCCACAATTGTTCGGCAGCCCTGGGGCCCAGCAGGAAGGAGGGGAGTTTGCAGAGAATTGCCCTGTCATTTGAACTAGCTAACACCTCTCTGGGCTCTGCATCTGCCAGGCTGATTCCCAAAGCATGGGAGGACCTGAGCCTGTCCCCCCTAACCACCCTGCCCCCCCGTCTGCAGGAGAACAGCGGCCTGAGGCGGGCCTCCATGCAGCTCTTTGGCCACCTCAGCAAATTTGTTTACAAGAAGTCGTCCCTCTTTAGGGCTGAGGTGGAGGAGAGCATGGGGACGCTGCTCATGCACCTACAGGACGGAGACCCCCAGGTGGCTCAGGTGAGTGCAGCTGAGAGCTCATAGGGGCAGGGGTGGCTGGGGGCATTATAACAACACGACAGAGGTGGTGCAAACTCTGCCCTCCAAGCCCCAGATCTTCTCAGTGCTGACCTGTGGCACTCAGGACAGGGGCCCCCCCACTAGTCCAGCCCTTCTCCACCCCACACAGAGCTCTGCCAGCCCTCAGAGTGTAGCTGTGGGGTAGATCTGTGGGGTTCCCTTCTCCTCCATTCCCCACAGGCACCTCCAGCCTCCCTGCCCAGCCAGACTCTCCGCGGCTTTGGCTCCATTTTACAGGTTGCTCTGTTTAGTGGCCAGGCCCAGGTCTATCTGTAGCCCCTAGCAAGTGACCTGACCCAAGCAGGGCCTCAGGGAAGGGCAGGTCACTGAGGCCGGCTGGCTCTCCATTGCTGCTGCCCTGCCCTCAGTTGTGTGCTAGCTCCTGTCTGGGAATGACCAGCCTCCTACAGCAATCCCCTCCCCAACCCACCCCATGTAGCAGCCCCTAATAGTGCCTGGGAGTGAGGGGAGACCAAGTACGTTGGTCACTGGGTGTTGCTGTTAATGGCCTGTTAGGGACCCACAGGGAATGGCCCCTTCCCTGCTCCAGGAGTGTCCCTCCCCAGCCCCAGCGCTCAGGCCTGGCTCCTCTTAACCCAGCCAAGATGGAGTTGGGGGCTGTTGGGGCCTGGGGAACAACTGTTAGGCCAGAGGAGAGTCTGCAAAGAGGTGGCTCCTTGCTGCTCCAGCACAGTGGAGTCTCCCCAAGCCACACAGAGCATGCGAGTTGGCGCTTAGGGTGGCTCACCAGCTCCCTTCTTGCCCTCTCTGGCAGGTGTGCAGGGTGGCATTGCTGCGCTGCGCACACTTCCTCAGCTACCAGCCCCTGCGCATGCTTGTGCGGAGCCAGCTGGCCGAGGAGGCGGCCCCCACCATCTCCGCCTTCCTGAGCGATGCCTGCAGGACCCTGGTGAGTGAGCTCTGGGGCGTGGGCCCTGCAGGACAGAGGGGTGGGAAGACCTAGGTACAGAGGGGTTTCCCTGCTCCAGGGAGCCCCTTCACTGACTCAGCCCTATTCCCTGCCCTTGAGGATGGCTCCCCTACAAGTCAGCTCTGTCCCATGGGAGGAGTTAAGGGGGAGAGGGCTCTGACAGCCAGAGATTCTTCACCTCCATAGCACGCAGCTCCCCTCAGCCTGGGGAGGATGTGTGGCTTGGGACTAACTGGGTTCTTGGCTTCCCAGCTCCAGGACTGCGTGGGGAGGCTGTGCAAGAAGGCTGCCCTGAGAGCAGCAGCTGCCCAGCAGCTGATAGGTAAAGAAAGGGCTGGAGCTCTACTTCCTATTATCGCTCCCTGCCCCATGAGTCCGGGGCCCAGTGCCACAAGCACACTCCCGGGGGGGAGGGGGCAGACAGGCCTCCTCTGCCCACACGCAAACCCATCCAACTTCCCACCTCCTTGGGACAAAGGGGGAACCAAGGCTCCTTGCAGCCAGATGCTGGAGGGCTTTGCAGCCAGAGAGTCTCCTCTGTCCTGGCCCTGGGCAAGCCCAGCACCTGCAGCAGGGGCAGGCCCGAGGGAGAGATCCTACCTCCCAAAGGTCTCACCCTGGTTCCCCTCGGCCCCCCCCCCCCGAGGCACTGGCCCCAGCCAGGTTCCCCTGCCTGTACAGGGAGGGCTGAGATTCACAGGAAGCCCCAGCCCTGCCCACCCCAGCTACCACCAGCCATGCAGGCAAAGAGCCAAGGTAACATCTCTGCCACTGTGCTTCACGTCAGCACCCAGTATGAGCACAACACCTCTTCTAGCCTTCGTGGGGCACGAGGCCAAAGGTAAAATGATCCCAGTAATCTTGAGGACTGACTCTCCACCCAGCTCCTTCCCCTCCTCTGCCTGGATGGTTGTGGGAAGGTAGCACCTTGAAGGACAGAAATACAAGTGGTGGCTTGTGCCCTGCATGCTGTTAAATAACCAGGCCCGCCTGCCTCCTCTGGGATACATGATGGACAATTGAAGCCAGAGTAGAATAGGAGGCTTGGAATGCCCACCCTGCTGTAAGTCACAGCTGAGGGGTATTGCTGTGCTGGGAGGAGGGGCGGAGGGGAATCGGGAAGGCGTTCTAGGGGCAGGGGGTAGCAGCCAGATCACACAGTGACCAGTTCTTTTCTAGAAATAGAGGTACCGTTGGGGTTTGAGATAGCAGCCGAAGTGGTCCTGGACAGAGCTGATAATTTACAAAGTAACCCCCATGCCCACTTCTTCGAGCTGGACTTCATCCTGCTCTTAGTAGTATAAGAGCCCTACCATCAATCAAACCCTAACCCCAGCCCTTGACCCCTTAAACCATGCCCCCATAGGACCGCCCAGAGAGGCGATTTGATCAGTCGAGGGAGTTCTGGGGCAAAATCCATCAGAGGAAAAAACTCGCATAGAGCAGTGAAGGGTGGATGGGAGACACACTTAGACCCCTCATGACCAGGGTGCAAGATTAAGACATCTCCATTAGCATACAGAATGAAGAACAGAGACTACTCCCTAGCCTCATCTACATGAAAGATGGGACATGGAGACATCTCAATTTGCATACAGAATGGAGAACGGAGAACTGCACTGAACTCTGGGACCAGAAAAAGCAGGGAAGCACGGCATCATGGGAATCTCTGCTCCAGATCTTAATGTACCTATACCTGCCCACACCCAGCTCATCAATCATCAGACCAATTCTAGTAAGGAATCCTTGATTGATATCCAAAATACTGAAGCAGCCTAGTTGCATTGTGAGCTCCCTGGAAGAAAACATCACCCATAGCCAAGAGTGATCAGCTCCTATTGTCTAGCCTAAAGAAAACCTTGAGTCATCAGCAGGACCAGCGCCAGGGTTTCTCGCGCCCTAGGTGCACGGCCCTTTCGCCGCCCCCCGCACTGATCCTGCGGCTCTGGTGGAGCTGCCGCAGGCATTCCTGTGGAGGGTCTGTTGGTCCGTGGCTCCGGTGGAGCTGCAGCAGGCATGCCTGCGGGAGGTCCACCGGAGCCGTGGGAGCAGTCGACCATCTGCAGGCATGACTGCGGCAGCTCCACCGGAGCCGCGGACCAACGGACCCTCCGCAGGCATGCGTGCGGCAGGTCAACCGGAGCCGCCTGCCGCCCTCCCGGCAAAATGCCGCCCCCTCAATAATCCTGGCGCCCTAGGCGATTGCCTAGGCTGCCTAAACAGTAGCGCCGGCCCTGGTCATCAGTTAACCTGGAAAGAAATCTAGTGTTCTCCCTTGAACCATTGTATTTTCTCTACAAAAATCCCTACTCACCCTCCAGTAAGTGTTCTGATGCATAGACCCAAGCTGTGCATCGGTTCCACTGGGACTCCATCTCCTGACTGATCATGATGGGGGCTCTGCCTGTCTCCTGCCCTCAGGACCCTGAACTACCACCATCACCTGGGAATCCTGACCAGTTCATGCTTCAGATGAAGCATCAGGGCATTCCAAACCTCATACACATCAAACCCAAGGACAAAACAAAAGGCTCTAGCAAAAACCAACCACACAAACATAACTCCAGTTCCTCAGTGGCCGTCACCACACCAAGCCCTGAGAAAACTGTGAGCTCAAACACCCACCTTCACAAACAGCATGTGCTGTAGGGGTTGTGAATAAAAAAACAAGGACTGACAAATCATTCTTCCAACTCCCCCATATTCTAGTATTTGGGAAAAGTATGATGCTTGATTCAGAAAACTGATGGACGCTGTTTCCTTGGGGGTTCTAAAAGAACGCTATTCTAAAAAAGATTTGGGGAAAATATGACGCTTCGTTCAGAATACTGGTGACTGCTATATCCTCAGGTGGCCTAAAAGAAAGGAGGGCTGGAAACCACATCAAAAATTCCAAAGCTCTGGTGTGTGACTTTGAAAAATACTTCAATTTTTCCAAAGGGTAGCTCTGAGCAGGCATGACTAGCTGTGGAAAGGGGCCTGGGTAAAAAGGGCACCCTCATGGGTACACATCAGCTTAGGTGTAAGCAAAATGGGGAACAGCTCTTGGGGGATAAACAGATGGCTGCCAAAAAGTTCCAGGCCAGGGATGCTGTACAAATTTTTTTAAAAGGCTAAAGAGGTATTGAGGAAAAAGCCAAAAAGAGATGCCCCGTACTGGCGGCTCTCAGACTGGCTCATCTGAAAATGGGGAGGTGGAACCCGACTCTTATTCAGAGTCTGATTTAGAAAATTCCCCAGAGGGCTCTCTAGATGGATCCCCGTCTACTCCTGATGATCCTCACGGAGGCCCCTCGGAGTCTGATTCTCAAATAGCCTCTGATGTAGAAGATGCCGCTGATGGTCCCGTAGAGGAACTGCCAAGTAACCCTGAAAATGCAGAGGTGTGTATGGAGAGAGTGAGAAGTTGGCAAAGTGAATTATCTAGATTTGGGGGGTGGGGTCGGTGTATTGTGACGAATTTCATTTTGTCAATCTTGAGTGAATAAATTCAGCTCAGCATGTTCTTGAAGTCATACACAGGGGGATACAGTTAGTTCTCGATGACGTTAACGGTGGAGTAGGCCCTGATTATAGAATATCAGGGTTGGTAGGGACCTCAGGAGGTCATCTAGTCCAACCCCCTGCTTAGAGCAGGACCAATCCCCTGATATTATGTTCAGTTACCTTTAGAGAGCTGAAATTTAACTAACCCTTTGTTTTTGGTCAGAAGAACTAGGGATGAGCTGTCTGCTGAGGAGTTCTTAAATCAGACCTCTAAGCTGCTACAGAGCAACAGAGAGTTGCATGTTGCTGGGACATTGCACCTCGTTGTGACACTTGTAAAAAACAGGGGTGGAGGTGCTCGTACAGTTGTGAATTCTATCCTCAGTAGTCAAATCATCCATAAAAAGACAATGTTTGGTAGACCTGACTTACACCGGTACCAATCTGTGTTTTGTGGGTGGGCCCTAGGTAGTTATGTTCGACTGTAAACCTACAGATGCAGAATTGTTAGGGAGGGCAAGAAAGCTGCATGAGAAACTGGGGTGGTCAGATAAAAAAAAACGGTTCTGCTCAGTGACGTAGCGACGTTGGAACAGCATTTAGGAGTCAACATACAGGTGGTGCTGTATGCGGCGAAAAGAGGATGGGGCTTTTTTAAAATGGGGGGCCTAGTGTACTCCAAGAGTATTTTGTTGCACGGTAAGAATTACTATGGGGTTTTGGATGTGAAAAAGTTGTTCGGTGCGAAAAATTATTGTGAGTTTTGCCACACAGTGTACAGTCACGACCACTCTTGTAGGTATCGTTGCTGCCTCTGTTTGAGTGTAACGTGCTCGGAGAGCGTGGGGGAGCAGCTGAGGTGTCCTACCTGTAGACTGTATTGTCAGTCCAAGGAGTATTTAGACAAGCACATTGATTGTGCATCAAAAAAACAAGTCGAATGTCTGTAAGTCTTATGTGGACAAGCGGCACAGGTGTAAAGGGAGGCACGGTAAGCAGTGTCAGGGTTTGAACGCTGGTGATGGGAGACAGCCACCTCTGTTTCATGGACAGCATTAGAGAGCCCGAATCATCAGAAAAGTATATTTTTTTATGCTTTTGAATGCATGCAGGAGACTGGATTGCACACACCCAATTACATTTTTGCTATGTCCCTAAAGCTGGAAAAATCCTGGGAATTTAAGGGCAATGAGTGTCTTTCTATGTTTGTTAAGACCTTTATTGGCAAAGAGATCCGGGACGACACATTCCTAGCGCACAATTCCAAAGGTTATGATGTGTACTTCATCATTAGACAGTTAATGAAGGAAAAAATGTGCCTAGAACTGATCACTCAGGGTAGTAAACTAATGTGTATGGAAGTTAAGGTCCTGGGCATTTGTTTTATAGACTCTTTAAACTTCTTGCCCATGAAGCTTAGCAAGCTCCCACAGGTGATGGGGTTTGAAGGGTGCCAAAGATATTTTCCTATTTTTTTAACACTTTAGAAAATCAAAATTACACGGGGTCTATGACCAGCGTGGAGCACTATGGTGTGGAAAGCATGATACCCAGGGAGAAAGCCATTTCTTGACTAGTATCGGGACCACAGATATGAAACATTTGACTTGCAGAAAGAGCATGCGTATTACTGTCAGCAGGATGTCAAAATTTTGAGACAGACTTGTATCCTATACAGAAAAGAAATTATGAAAATGACGGAGATGGGAGATATAGTAGAGAAAGAACCTGGTAAATTCACCGAGATAAAACTGTGTATAGATCCATTCTGGTACATAATTCTGGCATCTGTCTGCGTGACTATGTACAGGTTTATGTTTCTGGAGCCTAACACAGTAGCTCTTCTCCCTCCAGACAACTATCACAAGCAGAAAAAGAGATATTCGACCACATCTATTCAGTGACTGTCGTATACCTCTCACAAAGAAAATATACAGCTATGGCATGCTTTACAGGGTGGGGAACTACAGGTAGGCCCCTACTTTTTAGACGCTTATGCCAGTGTTGACGGGGTATGCATGGCCTTTGAGTTTAACGGGTGTTTATTCAATGGTGTCACCTGTTGTTGTGAAAAAGCACAAAATTCTGTGACGGGGACATCTTTTGGGTTTCTTTATTACAAGACACAGCTCAAGCCTGACTGTCTGAAATGACTTGGTTTTGTAGCGAGTACTCTCTGGGAGCACGAGTGGGATATGATGAAAGAAACAGACAGGGAGCTTACAGGTTTCTTAAACCAAGCCCAGTTGCCCAAGCCTCTCATGCCTAGGGATGCTCTTTTAGGGGGGAGAACAAACGCTACCTGCCTATATTACAAACCTAACCCTGGGGAAGAAATCCATTATTATGATTTAGCCAGCCTGTACCCTTTCGTAAACAAAACCAAAGAATACCCTATTGAACACCCCGATATAGTTTATGACAAATTTGGACCCCTTGAAAATTATTTTGGAATTGCAAAAGTGAAAGTATACCCCCCATGAGGCCTCTTTTCCCCATTGTTAGCTGTCAGAGTGGGCGGCAAGCTTATGTTCCTGCTATGCCAAACCTGTGCGGAAACCGAGCAGCGAGAGACATGCACCCATACTGATGAGGAGAGGGCCATCCTGGGGACTTGGTGCACAGTAGAATTGAACGCAGCCATAGCGAAGGGGTACGCGGTGGCTAAAATCTATGAAATCTGGCATTTTAATGAAAAATTTGATGAACTCTTTTCAGCATACATAAAATTACACCTCCGCCAGAAGCAAGAGGCTTCAAAGGGATTCCAGCTGGTGGAAAATGAAGAAAAACAAAATGAAGAAAAACAAAATAAGTACATTAATGATTTCTACCAGAAAGAAGGCATGTGTTTACGCCAACATGCAATTAGGTCGATCCTCGCTAAACACCAAATCGCTAAACTGTTTTTAAATTCTCTGTGGGGTAAATTTGGCCAAAGAACAAACCTACCCAACACCAGCATCATGAGAAACCCTGACAAATTCTTTCAGTACCTGTTTTCCCCCAATTATGAGGTTTCATCCTGTGAATTTATCGACGATGAAACAACGTGTGTGTCTTGGAAACATGCAAAAGACCAGTACTCTGTCTCTGGCAATACCAACGTCGTCTTAGCCTGTTTTACCACCGCTTAAAACTATACAACCTCCTAGACAGGTTGCCTGTACCACGACACTGACTCGGTGGTATTTGTGAAAAGGGTGACTGGAATCCCCCTCTGGGGGATTATTTAGGGGACCTCACGAGTGAGATCCAGCCAGATCAACACATCACCGAGTTTGTGTCGGCAGGCCTGAAAACATACAGATATAAGCTGTCTGGTGGAAAGGCCTGTATGAAAGTCAAAGGTATTACCCTAAATATAACAAAGTGTGAAAAGATTAACTTTGACAGTTTGAAAGATCTAATCCTGGACAATTGCACGAGCCTGCAAGAAAACACCTCAAAAAAGATAACTCTCTATTGTAAGAAACACAAATCAGCGGCAAATAGAGACAAAAACCTTAAGAAAATACAGAAAGTTGTTTACAACAAGAGGGTTCTAGGAGAAAGGTTTAAAACCCTGCCCTACAGCTTTTAAAAATAGATACGAGGTGGAAACATTTCTTTTCTACAATTCTCGCAGGGCCTAGCAACTGCGGCAAAAGTTACTTAATAAAAAATGTGTTGGATAATGCCAAACAGACATTGTATTTTCTGCCTGAGAATATTGTGTGATGGTATAGTTGTTGGCAACCTCTGTATAAAGAACTGCTCTGTAAATATCCCTTTATCAATTTTGAGGGGCTGCCTGATCTTTTGACAATGACCATTTGTTTCCTACTAATAAAGTAAATATGATTATCATAGATGATCTGATGAACTCTGCTTGTGAAAGCGATGAAATCGAGAAAGCCTTTACCAAGTACGTGCATCACAGAAACCTGAGCATTATGTATATAGTTCAAAACATATTTTATCAGGGGAAAAAGAGTCGCATGATTAACCTAAACACAAAGTACATGGTTCTGTTAAAAAAACACCCAAGGATAAATTATAAATCGCTAAGCTCGCTCGGCAAATGTACCCTGGCAAAACTCAAATCTTTCTAGACGCTTTTGAGGATGCTACCAAAAGACCTTATGGCTACCTGATGGTGGACTTAAATGCTTCCACACCAGAAGCTTATAGACTAAGAACTGGTCTTTTCCCTCCAGAGTGGCTGGTGGTTTATACTTTGAAAAGAACAAAAGCTGGGTATAAATAGAGATGAATTATTGTCAGGCCCCTTTTTTAACAGCCAGGGTTGCTGACCGAAAACATGTCTAACTGCGTGAAGAGAAACTTGGTCCTTTTAAAATTACTTAGCAAATCGTCCCCCCAGCAAAGGAGGGCTATACTGTGTTCGGCCTCTGACGATTTAGTAGCGGCCATCTCAGAAATAGCAGTTAATACCTTAAAAGAAAATGTACCTTGGACACAAAATCAAGTGCTTGTGCTGAAAAAGAGACGCAGACTTATAAAAACTTTGTGTAATGAAAGGGTTTCACTTAAAAGAAAGAAACATCTGGTGAAGCAGTCTGGGGGGTTTATCGGACCGCTGTTAAGTTTTGCTATCCCTCTGATAATGGGATTTTTGACTAATCAATAATGGAGTATGCAGAAAAAGTGTACCTGGTTCCCAGCTGCCAACTGGAGCAATTAAGGGCTCCCCCTCTGGCACAGGAAAATATCAGAATAACAGCAACTCACTTACTGGATGCTGAAATGAAGTCTGTTCTTCAAATAACTGATCTAGCCGAATACTAAAAGGCTAAACTTTACAGCACCGTGCTTCAAAGGTACCGAAAGTACGTGAAGCAGAGCGATACGGATAAAGGGAAAATAAGTCTGTTTCTACCGGAACAGGAACAGAGTGTGACTGCCAAACCCTCAGAAACACCAAAGACCTGGAGGTGATGAATAACGTGAATAAGCGTTATAAGAAAAATGCATTAGTATTGCTAAATAAGCTGGGCCAGGATAAAAATGTCTCTTCAAGGAATGATAAAAGGGCTTTTATGTACAAAGGCTCTGTGTTTAATGGTTCTAACATGCTTGACTTAGTGAGGGCCATCACCCAGACATGCTGTTCCTAGCAGACATGTACCTAAAGGATGGGATGTGTTTATGAATGTCATGGCGGAACTGAACATACTATCTTCCGTCATGGGCAATGTGGCCAACAGAGAGGGGTCACATGACCCACTTCTGGATGGGTCTCCACGCCCTGGAACTTCCCCGATTGATCAGATCTCTCGGGGCAGTCCTATGGAGGAAGAGTTTAAGGGGTCAAGGGTTGGGGTTGGGGTTTGATTGATGGTAGGGCCTTTATACTATTAGGAGCAGGATGACGTCCAGCTCGAAGAAGTGGGCATGGGGGTTACTTTGTAAATTATCAATTTAGTCTGGGACCACCTTGGCTGCTATCTCAAGCCCTGATGGTACCTCTATTACTAGAAGAGAACCGATCTGGGACAGATCTCTCTCCAACAGCTTCTGTGATAAAGGCAGAAGTTGCACACACAAAAATATCAGCTTCTCAGCAATCTCCTTGTCATCTTTAATTGCTCTCTTGATTCCCTCCGTTCTTTCATAGACTTCTGATCTCCTTAAAGTGTTTTTTAGTGTTTGTCTATATCCCTTCAGTTATTTGCTCTTCACAAGCCATCTTAGCACTTCTACTTTCCTGCTTACATGCTACCTGCTGTAATTTAGGCTTCTGTTTACTCCTCACCCTGCCTCTTTTAAAGAATTTGTTTAGCTCAAATAACCTCTTGGCTCTGGGTAGTATTAGTGGCCTTGCTGGTTAGGAGCTCGCTTCACTACAAAGCCAATGTAAAGAGTCTCAAATGCCTCATCCCTCAGCAAGAACTGCCCCCCCCCCCCCGCAGTTTGTCCTCAGCAGTGACTGTGGCGGGGTGGGGGGAGGGAAGATGCTTGTTAAAGGGAGCTGGGGAGTTTTCTGACAGCCAGGGTCACAAGTTGGGAGAGCCCAGGACTGCAGCCAGAGTGAAGGAAATTCTGGCTGCAGCAGCCTTATTTCTCTCTTGCTCCGTGGATTTGAGCTGTGAGAAGTGACACTGGGTCTGCTTGCGGGCTGCAGTTCAGCCTGCGACTCCACCAACCCCTGCCCACCCTTCTTGGGCTGACTGCAGCCTCTACAGGCATGTATGACCCAGGTCTAGGATAGCCTGCTCAGCACCTGGCTGGGTCTGCCTAGTGAGCAGCTGGCAGGGTCAGCCTCTGACAGAACTAATGCCCGTGATGCGGGTGAGGGGTTGAACTACACGCTCCAGCCCTGGGATGTGTTTCCTCAGCACCTGGCTCAGTTTCCTCAGCTCTTGTGCAGCCCTTTGGATCAGCTGTTGAAGGCAGGAAGGCTCAGAGCTAGAATTTCCTATCCCCATAAGTGTAAGCAGTCAGGATGAGCTCTACCCTGACATCTGGTGGTGAATTATGGGAAATGTGGAAAGAATTTCAGAAAGTGTGAATTCTCAGATATTTGCATGGGCACACCCAGCATAGCCCAATGCAGCCTGGGATGGTTATTTTGACAGCTCTGGGATCTCCAATTTCTTTGTTATTGGGGCAGGATAAATAAAGTGTTGCCACCTGATTATGTGAATGAGGAACTATGAGACTGCTTTATGACAGAGATGTCTCAATATAACTTAAGTGACACTTGCTAAACAAGGGACATGCGTTCCAATACCCAGTGAATTGAGAGAAGTTGGGGATTGGTGTGTGTGCATGCTTGATGGTATGGGCACCTTTTGAGGGCCTGGAACACCAGTCTCCACAGTCTACAGTCTCCTCTCTCCACTGTAAAAGAGTAGAGCTAATTTTGATTCCATTAGGAGTCTATCTAGAGACTGCTGAGCTGAGCTGAGCTGAGTTCAGTTCATGTTGGGCCAATGGTGCACCAGCACCAGGGCTTCCCTACTAAGAGCTGAAAGAGCTGAGCTGAGCTCACTGAGTGCTGTGTTAACTAGTGGGGGAGCCTGAAGACCTATTGTTAAGTGGCTGGCAAAGCAGAGCAGTTTGCAGCATGTTGGAGCAGCCCATAGAACAGTGAGCAGAGTGAAGTGGTTTGCAGAGACGGCTGAAGGAATGGCACAGCTGGTATAGTGGGAGCTGGTTGTGGTGAAGGCTGCAGCAGAACTCCACAGAGAGGCGGAGCAGTTGTCCCTGGCCCATGTAAGGTCCCCCTTAACACCTTGTGTGGACTTCCCCCCCCCCCCATTTCCACTCAGGCTTGGGGGGTAAAACTCTGCAGATAAACTTTTGAATTCTGGGGTGGCACTGACCAAAGACTTTCGGGTTGTTGGACTTCGGGGTGATTGGGCTTAAGACTCTAAAGGGGAAAGGACATTGCCAAACGTATTTGGAGGTGGGGTTTTGCTTATGGTTTGTGTTATAATCCTGTTTGTGGTGTTTCTCCAATGGGATGCTGCATTGTTTCCTTCCTTTATTAAAAGGGTTTTGCTACACTCAGACTCCGTGCTTGCGAGAGGGGAAGTATTGCCTCCTAGAGGTGCCCAGGGGGGTGTGGTATGTAAGTGTCCCGGATCACTGGGTGGGGCTCGAGCCGGTTATGCATTGTGTTATTGAAACGGAACCCCTGGATACTGAACCCGGCCCTTGTTGCTGCCAACTCAGAGGGGCAGAAGGGTTACATAAGCATAGCTGGGGCTGGGGAGTGGGGATTGAGGGGTGGTCAACCGCTCCGTGCATGCAGGGGCTCTTGGAGCTGTCACTTGCAGGGGGCTGGCAGAAATCCTTGGGAGAGATGGTTAGTGCTGGGTCTGCAACACGACTTCCTGGCATACCCCAGGCTGGGTTCTGCAGAGTTAGTTCCAAATGAGCCTCGGAGCAACACCCCCAGCCTTGCCCTCAGTAGGGACTGCTCAGAGTCCCTGCTGGCAACACCGCAGCTGATGAGGTAGTAGGGGGAAAAGTCTCCTCCAGCAGCCAGGTCTCCCATCAGAAGTTGTTTTCCCCCCTCTTGTGCAGTCCACCCTTCTCTGCTTGCCACTGCCCCCTGCCGACCAGGAACGGCTCACTTCTGACTCCCAGATCCTGCTGACCAGCTGTGGTTCCTCTGCCTGGGCCAGGATGGGAACAGCCCACGGGGCAGGGAGTTTCAAACTATAGCTGGGGAGAGGATACCCCAGAACCAGCCCTGAGGGTTTTCTCCGTACTCCTACACTCTGCAGGTCACTCCAACTGGGTTCTGGCTCCCAGCCACCATGCGATGTGGCTTCTGTCCCCTGCCCCTGGAACCCTTCCCCGATTTCTCCCTGCCCCTCCTCCCAGCACAGCAATACCCCTCAGCTGTGACTTACAGCAGGGCGGGTGTTCCCAAGCCTCCTGCTCTTCTATGGCTTCAATTGTCCATCATGTATCCTAGGGGAGGCAGGCAGGCTTGGTTATTTAACAGCATGCAGGGCACCAGCCACCGCTTGTATTTCTGTCCTTCAAGGTGCTCCCTGCCCCCAATCCAGCTGGGCAGAGAAGGGGAAAGAGCTGGCTGGAGGAGTTACTGTATCGCTCTGAGGCTGGTTGGTTCGCACTTTCTCCCACCGAACGCAGCCTATCTGACTCCTTTGTGCCCCATGGCAGGATTGGAGGGGGACACACACATGTGGCAATACTGTTTATCTCACATCTAGCTTCCTGTGCATGCATAAATTCAGGCCCCAATCCTGCAATTTATTTTAAGTGGATTGGCTTTTCATCTATGCCGAAGCCCCAGTAACTTCAGTGAGGCTCAGCCTCGCAGCTGGGGTCCTCCTGAGCAGAGCCAGTTGCAGGAGCAAGGATTTACGTGACAGCTGCCAGGAACAGATGCAGTCATGGTAGGGTCTATGAAAATAGTCTTTTTGTTTAAATATTTGAGAGCTAAATAACAGGAAGATTGCAGTGCTGGTAAGACAGATGGGTCTGTGAGAGGATCTCTGTTTGGAGCTGCTCCACAGGGTGAAAAGGAGAACCTCCGTCCTACAATGTGAGAAACCCAAAAGGTTTGTCAGAGTCCAAGAGAAAGAAGCAGCAAAACTGAAACTGAGCAGCCTAACTGCAGAGTGAAACAGCAAAGGGGAAAGAAAGAGCAGCAGAGCACCTTTGATTTTTAAAGCCTTTAATTTTAAACTCACAATAAGGGATCTTGTGAGTGTCCCTTCACCTCCCCCAATCTGTAAGGATTTTTATTTCTCTAGGCTATCTGATCAGAAGATCTCGGGGAGCCTTACAATTTACCTCCCGCTGAGTCCCCCTTTTAAGTCCATCTATCAGAGCTGACCCCAAATGAATAACACACACACAAATGTAAAACAACCAACAACACTTTAGTTGCTAAGGGGAGAGGAAGGAAGGGAAAGGGGAATGGATTAATGATTCTGGAGATTCAGAATAACACACAGGCAAACACATGCACTTATAATACAAGATCTTCTTCTGCCTTTACAGACATCAGTGATAAAGGGGCTGCAGGATCCAGATGACAGAAGCCAGCAACAAACACCGACTGTGGACGACAGATGAACTAGACAGGTACTTATCCCTATCTTAACTCCCACCCTAACCCGCTTTGCGTCGTCCTGAGTGCATGATTGATCTGACTAATTGGACCAGGTCCGTGTATGCAAGTTTGCTTTCCCAAAACAACAAACAAACAACTCCAACTTAATTAGTAAGTAACTATTGCAGGCCAATAGCCAGTGGCAGGATTGTACCGCACTACGAGAGAGAGCGAGACACCTGAACCTCTGACAGCTTAAAAGCTCAAGAGCCACTGCCCCTGGCCCCTCCCCTCATTGGTCTTTATAGGGAGCTGTTGCTGGGCAAGGTCAGATTCCTGCTCTTTCCATTTTCCCGCCTTTTCTGAGGAACAAGAACCTGACCCAAAATGGAGGTTGCCTTGTCCTTTTACCAAAACAAAATGGCCTTTTAATTTACAGAACTTATTTTAACTTGTATACATAATAATTTGGCAAACGTGTAAACTGAAATTAACACCTCAGCCTGCTTCATGCTTTCAGAGCACCCATACCCAGGCTGTAGCAGGTGAGCACACCCCACCCGATCGCCCCCTGCCCCAGGGCATGGCTGGAGTCACTGCAACTCTCAGGCAAACCCACAGCCCGAGCAGCGGGTTTCACTGGGGAGAAGCCACGTCGCTTTCCGAATCCAGACCGTCCGATCCCGGGGGTGGGGGGCACAACTAGGACCAGAGTATAGAAAACTGTGTCTGCTGCTGGTGCACATGTATTCTCTCTGCTCTAGATGCACAGACATGGTGGAGTGCTGTGCTGGAGGAAGGAGGGCACAAGAGATGTAACAGGCAGGCAGGAGAATTGGTGAGAGGGAATAACAGAAAACAGCAGGAGCTGCAGGGAGAGAGAGGAGAAGGAGCCTCTTGTGTACCTCTCTGGCACCTCCAAGAGCCTGGACTGATTAACACCAGCTTCTCAGGGAGCTTCCTGTTTCCTGCTGCTTCCCTGAACCCACTTGAGGAGAACAGGCAGTCAGCTGAAGTAGTAGGAGCCAGTTAGGCCCTTAAGATGCTGATATCTTCCCTCACTCAGGCTCTGCTACCAGCCTGCTTATTTGTCCCCTTCAACTGAGTGTTAAGAGCTACTATAGCTGGCACAGAACAGCTGTCACGAGTGAAAGAAGAAAACGCCCCTCCGGGGCAGCATTCAGAAATAGAAAGCAAGCAAAGGAAGCTTTTCTATCCAAGCAGGAAGGAGCTCTCCTGAGATACAGAGACACGAATGTTCACGGTGAGCCTTCCGGCCCCAGTGAGGATGTGAATGATGAGGGGATGCCCGATCTTCCAGTTAGTCAGAGTGCAGGTGACCTGGCAGCTACTGCAGCATCCATATCTCCATCTCAAATGGATGTAACTATGCACATTCCTGAAGAAAAATGTAGATCAGAGAAGTGTGTCGTGGAGCGCAAGAAACAGCTGCTGCTGAGTTTTGATCCTTAAGTCAAGATGATCCAGGATTGTGGACCTACTTGAGCAGTAGCCTGAGGGACTTCCTTGTACGCATGGGCCACAGCAAGTGAAAAACTTCCTGTTCCCCAAAGACAATGAAAATAGAAGTTTCCATCCAACACATTACTGGCGTGAAATCCCCAATGGTGACAAAGTGGAGAGGCCATGGCTTATGTACTCAAAAACCCAGAATGCTGCATACTGGTTTTGTTGCAAACTCTTCCAGTCTAATGTTCCAGACACATGTGGGTTCTACAGGAACAAAAGACTGGAAAAATCTGGCTAGAAATCTGGCATGCTATGAGAAGGCAGCAAATCACCAGAGAGCATTCCATAGGTGGAAAGAGCTTGAGATGAGACTAAGGTTAAAGGCCACCATAGATGATCAGCATCAAGAGAAGATTGCATCAGAGTCTCTTTACTGGCAAAATGTTCTGAAAAGGCTCATTGCCATTGTGAGGATGCTTAGTACTCAAAACCTAGCACCACGTGGCACTTCAGATCACCTGTATGTGCCAAACAATGGAAACTTCCTTAAAATTGTGGATGGCTGAGTTTGATGCTGTACTCCAGGAGCATCTAAAAAGAGTTACCACCCAGGAAATGTACACACATCACTATCTTGGAAAAACAATTCAAAATGAGATCATACAGTTACTGGCAACAAAGGTCAAACAGAAGAGTGTGGCAGATCTGAAGTCAGCGATATTACTCTGTTGTTCTGGACTTCACACATGACATCAGCCATACGGAACAAATAACTTTAATGGTGCTGTTTATAAAAACAACAGAACCTAGTGAAAATGTCCCTGCAATGGTGACTGTCAGAGAGCATTTTCTAGAATGTATTGACATTGATGATACTACAGGAGCTGGTATGAAAAATGTGCGTCTTAAAAAGCTGGAAGATATGGGAATTGCAATAGCTAACATGAGAGGTCAGGGCTATGATAATGGTGCCAACATGAGAGGAAAGAACAGAGGAGTCGAGACACGGATCCGAGAGTTAAACCCTCGAGCTTTTTTTGTCCCGTGCAGTTCTCTTTCATTGAACTAGGTGGTCAGTGATGCAGCATCAGCTTCTAGTGAGCCTGCTGAATTTTTTAATGTAATTCAAAGTATCTATGCATTTTTCTCTGCTTCAAGTCATCAATGGCAAATTTCAAAGCAACATCCTCTCCGACACTGAAACCACTGAGTGCCACACAATGGGAAAGTTGAGTGGAGGTGATCAATCCTATCAAACACCAAACTGGGATGATAGATGATGCCATATTTGCCATTATGGAGGATAATGCTATGAGAGGAACTGTTCATGGGAGAACAGTGGCAGAGGGAAATGAAATCACAGAAATATACATAACTTCAAATTTCTGTGTGGTTTAGTGTTGTGGCATGACATATTGTTTGAAATAAATGTTGTAAGCAAGAGACTCCGAGGTGTTGACCTTGGTATAGCTGGAGCAATGGAACAACTGGACAAAGCAAAGTCATACCTACAGTCTTCCTGGTCAGATGAGGGATTTCAAAATGTTTTGAAGAGTGCACCAAAGTTGGCAGAGGAACTTCACACTGAAGCTATTTTCCCACCCATTCAAAAAAGCAAGAGTCACTGAAGAAGAAGAAAGAAGAGGTTTTGATTACAAGGCACGGGATAATCCCATAAGCGACCCCAAATAACAATTCAAAGTTGAATTCATTAACTAGGTGCTAGATTGTGCAATACAGTCAGTTGAAGAACGTTTCATGCAGCTCAAGGAACACAGCAGTACATTTAGGATGTTGTATGATATTCCAAAACTCTTCACTATATCTGAAGAAGACCTACACCAGCAAAGCAGGGTACTGGAGACAGTGATGACATATGATGACATGCGCAATATTGATGTGAGTGATTTAAGTGATGAACTGAAAGCCCTTTCAAGATACGTTTCAGCAGGATCAAGTCCAAAGGCTGTTCTGGAATATATGTGCACAAATAAGATGACCACTCTCTTTCCAAATGCTTTTGTTGTTCTGTGCATACTTCTAACACTTCCTGTAACAGTTGCCAGTGGAGAAACACAGCTTCTCCAAGCTGAAGTTAATAAAAATACATCTGCGCTCCACAATGACACAGGATAGGCTGGTCAACCTTGCAACCATCTCAACAGAGCATGAGCTGGCCCAGACTGTGGACCTTCAGCAGGAAGCAGTTCAAATCTTTGCAACCAAGAAGTTATGGAAAGCACCACTTTGATCATTCAAACAGATAAAAATGTCAGTGCTTAATATGCAGACAAGAAAAGTTACCTTTGCTGTTCAGGCGTTTGAAAGTTAAGTGTTACTTACAATTTTTGAACAAGGCATTTTAAGTTGTTAGTTCTCCTTTATTGGGGTAGGAAGCAGAGCAGTACCATGAGAGGAGTAGAATAGGAAGAAGACAGAATTGAGACCTTTCAAAATTTTGGTGTAATTTGAGCTCCCCGCCTCAGGTGCCAAAATGTTGTGGGCCGGCCCTGCTGGCTGTGAACAGCCATGGGGTCAGCCCTGGGATTGCCATGGGAACCAGGCCTTGCTGTTCTGCAGGCTCCCAGTACCATGGTGGGCCAGTCACTTGGGCCCAGATCCTCATGGATTTAGGCACCTAAATCCCACTGAAGTCTTACCTTCTCAGTGTCTCAGTTCCCTATCTCTGCAGTTCGGGTTACAGCCCTGCTCTACCTCCCAGTGGTGGTGTGAGGAAAAAGACCTTAAAGATTGGGAGGTGCTCAGCTCCTACAGTAATGGGGCCACAGGAGTACCTAAGACAGACTACAGACAGGCAGAGATATGAGAAAACACACACAGAGAAATGTGAAACACACATACTCCCAAACAGAACCATGCAGTGTAATGTATGTTATAAAACACACACACACACACACACACACACACACACACACACACACACACACACACACACACACACACACACACAGAACCATACAACGTATTGTATGTTATAAAAAACACCCACAAACCACCCACAAACCAACCACACACAACAAGCCCATGGATCAGGCTGAACTTGTTACTATCACACTCATTTCACATGCCCTTTCCTCCTAGTGTTTGTCACACTCACTTGTTGCATCTTGTTTTAAATCAGGCCCTGTCCCTGCAAACACTGGCCAGGATTCCACAAGCCAAGGAGGGTCTGCCACATGCATGAAGGTATCCACCGATGTGGACCCATTTGTGGGATTGTGTCACTTCTACATGAGTTTGCTCATGTGAATAGTCTAATTGACTTCACTGAGGCTCTGCGCATGCACAGAAGTCCTTCATGATGATCAGAACAGTTGCTGAAATCATTCCCAGAAGTGTGAGCAGCCAGAGAAGCTTGAACTGAACCCTGTATTAAAATGTACACTCTCTGTCTCCACTTCTGCAAATGTGCTCAATAGCCATTCACATTGTTCCCTAAGAGTTTAAGAAGCATGGCCTAGTATGGGGCTAGAAATCACACAAAGGCAGCCATTTAAAGATACATCCCTGTAAGAGAAGAATTTTGGCCCTGTGAATTTCCCATGTTGCAGAATTTGGCTTCCAGAAAGTAGCAGAGTACAGTTAGTTCCACACCACCGTTGCCTATTCTCTCCGTTCACTCATACTGCACCGTGATCCTTTGTCCAATGAGGGTTTTGATCTGACCTGAATTGTTTTCAGGATGCAGTTTCTTGGGATTCTGTGTCTAAGTCATCCTACCTCCATGGTCAAACGCATGGTAGAAGGCTCTGGGGGAGGAAATCTCCATGAGGAGACCCTAGCTGAGATACCTTCACATCATCCTGGTAGAGGATGAAAAGGGAACAAAGCCACAAGGCCCACCCTCAAGCTCTGCACATCCCCAGAGCTCCACAGAAGGCCAGGGCTCTCCATGCAGAGGCCTTTTACCTCCAGACCAGCTCTAGCCCCAAATTCAGTTAAGGCAATGGGAGCACTAGGTCCACAGCCCCACTGAAAATCAGCCCCCAGGTGTCCCCAGTTGGACACAAGAAATGAAGTCACCCAAAAGTCAGTAGCTGCTTTTGAGAACGTTCACCTCCCTCTCTCTGTGCCTCAGTTTCCCCATCTGTAAAATGGAGATAATACTCCTCACCCATCTTGCTAAAGCACTTTGAATGACGAACACTTGGTAATGCTTTTTGGAGAGATTATAGAGAGAGATGAACTTTCCTCACACACGGATCAAAGAGACATAGTAGCAACCATATTGCTTCCTACCCCTTTGACTGAGTCCCTGGAATGCCCAGTGAAAATATGCATCCATTGAACTTTACATCTGCCTTTACATCTCTCATAGCCTCTAAACTGCTCCTCCATGGCACATTGGAAAAGCAGATGCCCCTGACAACACTTCCTGGGGTTGATGGGACAAAATATTCTTGTTACAAAGGAACATTGAGATGATCAGAAAGCCGGAGCCAGGGACCATCCTGCAGTTTGGCAGCTTTTCCTTAAGAGAGTCAAGAGCTTTGATTCATTCTAAATTTGACTCTTCCTCAGTCACTCTGTGTGAGTGTGTGGATGCAGAGAGAGAAAGTACATGGGGTGTACCTATATGGGTAGGAAAAAGCAGGGAGAGGAGGCAGGGAGCAGAGACAGGCACTAGGGAAAGGCACCCTCGGGGAATGGGGAGCCAGTGGGTTTGGGGAGGAACAGCCAAAAAGGGACAGAAAGAAAGAAAGAGGCGTGGCGGGGGGAGAGAGAGAGATAAGAGGGAGGCCTGGAAGGAAGGAGAGCTGGGGAAATTCAAGGGAAGATCCTACAGGCCCCAGGGAAAGGGGTTGGAGGAGGTGCAGAGGAAGAGACTAGAAAAGACTGAGAGGGAGAAGATGAAGGGGGCATGAAAATCATAGCAAGAAGAAGGGATAAAGAAATGGCTCAAGGGGAGGAGAGAGCAAGACAAGTCACCACGTTATGATCCAGCAGGGCTAGTGGAGCCTGTTGTAATAATTTGGGCCTCGTACGCCTACCCCGACTGTAAGCTTAACTTTGGGTAAGTGGATAAAAAGTTGATCAAATGTTCCAATAACTCATAACAGGGAATGCTGATGAAAGGGAGACAGACTGACTGAGCCCAAACAGAAAGGCCAACTAGTAACTCAAGGACAGTGTTAAGGTCATGCCTGGTCAACAAGAGAACTGTGGGGCTGGAAATCAAGGGACCAAAACTGGTGTGTCAGAAATGAGGTCTAATTGGTGGTCAAAATTATAAGGGGAAGGACTATTCCACCCATGGGTCCCTTTGGGGTACGTTCGAGAAAAGACCTTATGGGGTGTCATAAACAGATAAGTAAGAATTAATAGAACAGAAGTACTTTATATCTCTTTTGCCTGCAAAGGGTTAACAAAATTAGTGACCCTGGCTGTCACCTGACCAGAGGACCAATCAGGGGACAGGATACTTTCAAATCTTGAGGGAGGGAAGTTTGTGTGTGTGCTGTTAGTTTTTGGTGGTTGTTCACTCTGGGGGCTCAGAGGGACCAGACGTGCAACCAGGTTTCTCTCCAATCTCTCCGATACAGGCTCTTATAAGTTCAGAATAGTGAGTACTAGGTAGATAAGGCGAGTTAGGTTATGTTTGTTTTCTTTATTTGCAAATGTGTATTTGGCTGGGAGGAGTTCAAATGTGTATTTGGCTGGAAGGAGTTCAAATTTGTATTTTGCTGAAAGGATTTTAGTTTGTACTTGTATACTTAGGCTGAGAGGGTATTCCCAGTGTCTATAGCTGAAAGACCCTGTAACATATTCCATCTTAAATTTATAAAGATACTTTTTACTGTTTTTTCTTTCTTTAATTAAAAGCTTTTCTTGTTTAAGAACCTGATTGTTTTTTATTCTGGTAAGACCTCAGGGGCTAGGGTCTGGATTCACCAGGGAACTGGTGGGGAGAAAGGAGGGAAGGGGGAGAGAGAGGCTAATTTCTCTCTGTGTTAGGATTACTGTCTCTCTCAGGGAGAGTCTGGGAGGGGGAGAGAGAAGGAGGGGGGAAGGTGCATTTTCCTCTCTGTTTAAGATTCAAGGAGTTTGAATCACAGTGATCTTCCAGGGTAACCCAGGGAGGGGAAGTCTGAGAGAGGCAACGGTGGGGGAGAGGGTTTACTTTCCTTGTGGTAAGATCCAGAGGGTCTGGGTCTTGGGGTTCCCCGGGCAAGGTCTTGGGGGGACCAGAGTGTACCAGGCACTGGAATTCCTGGTTGGTGGCAGCGCTACAGGTTCTAAGCTGGTAATTAAGCTTAGAGGAATTCATGCTGGTACCCCATCTTTTGGACACTAATGTTCAGAGTGGGGAATTATACCATGACAGGGGAGAATGAAGTGCTCTGACTAGCTGGGAGATGGGTGGACAGGAAGAAGTGAGCTTCGGCACATGGCTGCCACATCCACCATCTCCTGGGGACCTCAGGATCCACCATAACGGTGTTGGGCCTTCATGATCCTGATCCTGATGCCGAGAAATGTCCTGTCCAGACCAAACCTGAGAGAGAGGGACCCAGATGACACTACCACCTCCACTGGCTCCGGCCAAATCCCAAACACCACCTGGGATATAAGACTTTGGTTCCTGCTGTCACCACCGCCCCCACCTTTCTGTGTCATATTCCTTCCTTCCTATTTCTCCTTTTTCCTCTCCCTCTCCTTTTGCCTTCTGTTTAGTAAGAGTCTGCCTGAGCTGGCCAATACTGGGTATTTTGCAACACTGCTGTGATCCTGTGACTACAGAGGCAGCAAAAAGCAATGTTCTAAGCAGCCCAATGCTGGTACAAGTTTGCCAGGTCTCAGAGTGGCTGATCAGACTGTGTGCTGTGCCGTTAGTTCAACAGCAGTGAGGCTGCAAGTGGAAGTCAACACTGAAACTGAAGCTGCTTTTTCAGTCTTTACCTTTTTGTGTGTTTTTGGCTTGTTCTGTCTTTTCGGAAACAGTATCCGTCTGCAACAACAGCTCCAGCCCATCTCAACTAATTCCTTCTCTTTCCCAAACACAAAGAAACAAAAAAAAGCAAACAAAAATTACAAAATAACAAAGAGAAAAGCAAAGGACAGTTATTTCCATCTTTAATACCATCAAAGAGACCTTCAGACAGGGCTTTTCCCTTCTAAAAACTCTCGATAGCAAAAGAATATTGTTAAAACAAAAGCCTCCCTCAAGATGCTACATTTTAAAGGTGAGAACTGTTTCCTTCTTGTTCTGTGTCTTTAATAAAAGATTACAGAGATTTTTAACGAGGTGTTTGCTGTGGGACTGAGCAGACCAATGTCTGTGTGTTCCAAAATCCCAAGCCTTCTTTCACTGTTTAGTGCTGTACAGTGGCAGGAGTCATGTTAACACCTTTTAATCTCTAGGCCAATATATTCCATTAAACCAAATACAAAAACCTTCCAGGCTATCGCTGCATCTTTCCCCCTAGCTCATACTAGCCCTTGGGAGAGCTGCATTGCCCAGCTGACCCACACCCACCCCTCTTAGTGCCGGCCCCACAGCCACCCTCCTCTCCATCAACTCCACGGTCTCAACCTTGGAGTCAGCTACAACTCCGCCCCTCCTTCTCCCCTTCCCCCCACCCCAAATCCAGGCTGCTGCCCAATCTCGCCAGTCATAGAATCATAGAATATCAGGGTTGGAAGGGACCTCAGGAGGTCATCTAGTCCAACCCCCTGCTCAAAGCAGGACCAATCCCCAACTAAATCATCCCAGCCAGGGCTTTCTCAAGCCTGACCTTAAAAACCTCTAAGGAAGGAGATATCACCACCTCCCTAGGTAACCCATTCCAGTGCTTCACTACCCTCCTAGTGAAAAAGTTTTTCCTAATATCCAACCAAAACCTCCCCCACTGCAACTTGAGACCATTACTCCTTGTTCTGTCATCTGCTACCACTGAGAACAGTCTAGATCCATCCTTTTTGTAACCCCCTTTCAGGTAGTTGAAAGCAGCTATCAAATCCCCCCTCATTCTTCTCTTCTGCAGACTAAACAATCCCAGTTCCCTCAGCCTCTCCTCATAAGTCATATGCTCCAGCCCCCTAATCATTTTTTTTGCCCTCCACTAGACTCACTCCAACCCTTCCACATCTCTTGTAGTGTGGGGCCCAAACTGGACACAGTGTTCCAGATGAGGCCTCACCAATGTCGAATAGAGGGGAACGATCACGTCCCTTGATCTGCTGGCAATACCCCTACTTCTACAAATGTCGTTAGCCTTCTTGGCAACAAGGGCGCTGTGACAGACCCAGACCAGTGGGGTACAGGAGTCTAGTAGAGGGCAAATATACTGGTCATTGGATGAGTAGTTTTCTGTTCCCTGAGTGACCAGAGCACTAGAGTAATCAGGAACCTGCTAGAACCAATTAATACAGGCAGGATAATTAAGACACCTGGAGCCAATTAAGAAACTGCTAGAATCAGTTAGGACAGGCTAGCTAATCAGGGCACCTGAGTTTAAAAAGGACCTCACTTCAGTTTGTGGCATGCATGCAAGGAGCTGGGAGCAAGAGGCATGAGGAGCTGAGAGTGAGCAGACATATTGCTGGAAGACTGAGGAGTACAAGCATTAACAGGCACCAGGAGAAAGGTCCTGTGGTAAGGATAAAGAAGGTGTTGGGAGGAGGCCATAGGGAAGTAGCCCAGGGAGTTGTAGCTGTCACACAGCTGTACCAGGAGGCACTCTAGACAGCTGTAGTCTACAGGGCCCTGCGCTGGAACCCGGAGTAGAGGGCGAGCCCGGGTTCCCCCCAAACCTCCCAACTCCTGATCAGACACAGGAGGAATTCACCTGGACTGTGGCTTCTACCAGAGGGGAAGGTCTCTGGCCTGTTTCCCAACCCACATACTGAATCTGTGAGGCGAGCAAATCCACCAATAAGCGCAGGACCCACCAAGATAGAGGAGAAACTTTGTCACAGGCACACTGTTGACTCATATGCAGCTTCTCGTCCACTGTAACCCCTAGGTCCTTTTCTGCAGAACTGTTGCCTAGCCATTCAGTCCCTAGTCTGTAGCAGTGCATGGGATTCTTCTGTCCCAAGTGCAGGACTCTGCACTTGCCCTTGTTGAACCTCCAGCATATCTACCACTCCGCCTAGTTTAGTGTCATCTGCAAACTTGCTGAGGGTGCAGTCCATGGCACGCCATCCTCCAGATCATGAATGAAGATATTGAACAAAACTGGCCCCAGGACTGACCCTTGGGGCACTCCACTTGATACCAGCTGCCAACTAGACATGGAGCCCTTGATCGCTACCCGTTGAGCCCGATGATCTAGCTAGCTTTCTATCCACCTCACAGTCCATTCATCCACCCCATACTTCTTTAACTTGCCAGCAAGAATACTGTGGGAGACTGTATCAAAAGCTTTGCTAATGTCAAGGAATAACACATCCACTGCTTTCCCCTCAACCACAGAGCCAGTTATATTGTCATAGAAGGCAATTAGGTTAGTCAGGCATGACGTGCCTTTGATGAATCCATACTGACTGTTCCTGATCACTTTCCTCTCCTCTAAGTGCTTCAGAATTGATTCCTTGAGGACCTGCTCCATGATTTTTCCAGGGACTGAGGTGAGGCTGACTTGCCTGTAGTTCCCTAGATCCTCCTTCTTCCCCTTTTTAAAGATGGGCACTACATTAGCCCTTTACCAGTCATCCGGGACCTCTCCCAATCGTCATGAGTTTTCAAAGTTAATGGCCAACGGTCTGCAGTCACATCCGCCAACTCCTTTAGCACTCTCAGATGCAGTGCATCCGGCCCCATGGACTTGTGCTTGTACAGCTTTTCTAAATAGTCCTGAACCACTTTTTTCTCCACATAGGGCTGGTCACCTCCTCCCCATGCTGTGCTGCCCAGTGCAGTAGTCTGGGAGCTGACCTTGTTTGTGAAGACAGAGGCAAAAAAAGCATTGAGTATATTAGCTTTCTCCACATCCTCTGTCACTAGGTTGCCTCCTTCATTCAGTAAAGGGCCCTCACTCTCCTTGACTTTCTTCTTGTTGCTAACATTCCTGAAGAAAACCTTCTTGTTACTTTTGACATCTCTTGCTAGCTGCAACTCCAAATGTGATTTGGCCTTCCTGATTTCGCTTCTGCATGCCTGAGCAATATTTTTATACTCCTCTCTGGTCATTTGTCCAATCTTCCACTTCATGTAAGCTTCTTTTTTGTGTTTAAGATCAGCAAGGATTGCACTGTTATTTACTATTCTTTCTACACATTGAGATGACTTGTTTCTGCAACCTCAACAAGGATTCTTTAAAATACAGCCAGCTCTCCTGGATTGTTTTCCCCCTCATGTTATTCTCCCAGGGGATCCTGCCCATCAGCTCCCTGAGGGAGTCAAAGTCTGCTTTTCTGAAGTCCAGGGTCTGTATTCTGCTGCTCTCCTTTCTTCCTTGTGTCAGGATCCTGAACTCAACCATCTCATGGTCACTGCCTCCCAGGTTCCCATCTACTTTTGCTTCCCCTACTAATTCTTCCCATTTTGTGAGCAGCAGGTCAAGAAGAGCTCTGCCCCTAGTTGGTTCCTCCAGCACTTGCACCAGAAAATTGTCTCCTACACTTTCCAAAAACTTCCTGGAGTGTCTGTGCATTGCTGTATTGCTCTCCCAGCAGATATCAGGGTGATTGAAGTCTCCCATGAGAACCAGGGCCCGCGATCCAGTAACTTCTGTTAGTTGCCGGAAGAAAGCCTCATCCCCCTAGTCTGGTGGTCTATAGCAGACTCCCACCATGACATCACCCTTGTTGCTCACACTTCTAAACTTAATCCAGAGACTCTCAGATTTTTCTGCAGTTTCATACCGGAGCTCTGAGCAGTCATACCGCTCTCTTACACACAGTGCGGCTCCCCCACCTTTTCTGCCCTGCCTACCCTTCCTGAACAGTCCTTCCTTTACCACGTCTCTACAATCCCCCTCGTCCTCTCCAGCCCACCTGCTCCAGGCTTTCATCACCCATCTCATTAACTCTGCCCTCTCACCACATCTCCTCTCATTCCCCTTTAGAGCCTGCTTTAAAATCATCTCACCCGTCAGACCAGCCCATTCTGGCTACCTCGCAGGTCCTACGCTAGAACTAGCAAATTCCTCCAAAAAGCATCTCTCAAGGCCACCCAAACCAGGTGTGAATTCGTCAAATCCTTTCAGCCACACACAAAAAGGAATGTTTTGTTTTGATTTAAAAGTCAAACCAGTCTGTTTGGACCATTCCACAGCAAAATGTTGTCACTTTTCATTTTGAAATTGAGGCAACTTTAAAAAAAGGGGGGTGGGGTGGGGGTTGAAAAACACCCACAAACAACCTGAAACGAAAAACCCAAACAATTTTGTTTCAAGACAAACTGAACCAATATTTTTTATATATATATTTCTTTGACTGGTCCCCAAACTGAAAAGTCACTGATTCGCTCAGCTCCATTCAGCACCCGAGTGCAGCTCCTTGTTGAGTCTTTGCAAACTTCATCCCCACCTAGCTCTCCAGGCTCATTCCCCCGCCACTCTCCCAGCCATTCCCTTTGGGTCCTTCCCTGGCTCTCCTTTGCCGACTCCCTGCCATGCTGCTCCTCAGGTTAACATAATTCTCCCTTTCTCCTGCCCCAAAGTTCCCTCTCTTCCTTCAAGTTCCTCCTTAGACAAGATCCTGCTCAGAAGAATGGGAAATCAAATAAACCAAGCAAGAGATTTGCTGCTCTTTGGGGTCGGGCCTGTGCCCTCCCCTGTGTTGTACAGCCCCCAGCATGCCGTTGGGACTCAATAAATACCCGTGGGTCCTGCAGTCTGACTGCCTTTTATTGCAGTCTTCAGGAACGGGATTTAGTGTCTGTGTGTATCCTTAGGAAAGAATCTTCTCAGCCCTTTTATTCTCTCAGCCCAGGCCACCGATGCAGCTGTGGCTGGACTAGCAATTGGAGCACCTCACGCTGAGACAGACGGCCAGTCCAATCTCATGTTTCAGGGATTCCATGGTCACTGAGAGGTAAGGAAGGAATTTTTTACCCATATGTCAGAGAACAGCAAAGCTGGCCAGGTGCATTGTGGGGATTTCACCTTCCTCTTTGCTGCTGCAAGAGGCAAGACACTGGAGTGGACTGACACAGAATGGTTTTGTACCTTATGGTCGAATTTCCTTTTCTCATAACACATTATACAGACAGGGTTTGTGGGGATGCCCTGGGGCTCCCTTGAATTAAAATTCCCAACATAAGCCAAGAGCATTCCTCCCTTAATCCAATCTGGGGGGATGCAAACCCCAAGGGCCCTAGCCAGACAGCCCCAGCCCACCTTGCCTCTGTGATGTCAGCAGTTGCCTTGTGTCACAAAGGGGGTAGACAGCCTGTGGCTCAGTGTGCTCTGGGAGCTGGAGAAGGGAGCACACGGCTGTCTGGGCTCTGCTCTTCAGACCGGTGGGAGCATTTTTTGGAGTGTATAGCACCTGTTTACACAGAACTCGCGGAGGAATCCACATTCTCACTTGTCAGTTGAGATTATGTGTGAGACATCAAAATTCTTCTGTGGCTCGACCATCCCAGCACAGAGGTGTTGAACCTTTCCAGATACTGCACAGAGAAGGGGGAGGATCTTCCAGTTTTTCTGCAGGCTGATCTGGGGGAAACATTCCAGGGAGGGGCTGGTTTGGGGGAGATTTCCTTGGGCTGGTTTCTTCAGAGTCTTCTCTCATCTGTCCGTGTCAGCTTGCTTGTAGAGAGGGAGAGGATGAGTTGAGTTTGAGCAGGGTAGCAGAGCTTGTTCAGGGTGCTCACTTTTGAGATTTTATCCTTGTCTCTTCCCTATTTCCATGCAATTTTAGAAAAAAACACCTCTCTTGCCCTTTCATTGGCTCTGTACATTCATTGAGCCTCTTCATCTTATGGATAGGTAGTTTGTTAATGCTTATATGTGTTAGGATTGTAAGTCTTTCCTGACAGTTATAGTTCCTTTGTTTTTGTTGGAGAGATTCTCAGAGCATCTTCAAATTTAGTCTTTTAACTCTTAACTTACTCAGTTCATTTTCTGAGATATTAATTCAATCATTCTTAACTAGTCTTTAGCTTAAATAGTGATTGGAGAAGATGTTGATTCTCTAGAACAATTGTTGATGATGCTTCTTGTTATCTTTCTGAGCTGGGGGAAGGGGTGGCTAGAGCTCTGCCAGTAACTAATTACTTCTCCATTAATATAATAAATAATCTCAACTTAAATGTCTTCTTATATTGGTAATCATAGATTCATAGATTCTAGGGTCAGAAGGGACCAATGTGATCATCTAGTCCGGCCCCCTGCAAAAAGCAGGCCACAGAACCCTACCCATCCACTTCTATAACAAACCCCTAACCTATGCCTGAGTTATTGAAGTCTTCAAATTGTGGTTTGAAGACCTCAAGCTGCAGAGAATCCACCAGCAAGTGACCCATGGCCCATGCTGCAGGGGAAGGCGAAAAACCTCTAGGGCCTCTGCCAATCTGCCCCGGAGGAAAATTCCTTCCCGACCCCAAATATGGCAATCAGCTAAACCCTGAGCATGTGGGCAAGACTCACCAGCCAGCACTCAGAAAAGAATTCTCTGCAGTAACTCCGATCCCATCCCATCCAACATCTCATCACCAACCACTGGGCATACTTATCTGGCGATAATCAAAGATAGATTGCCAAAATTAGGCTCTTCTGTCATACCATCCCTTCCATAAACTTATCAAGCTTAATCTTAAAGCCAGATATGTCTTTTGCCCCCACTACTCCCCTTGGAAGGCTGTTCCAGAACTTCACTCCTCTAATGGTTAGAAACCTTCGTCTAATTTCAAGTCTAAACTTCCTAGTGTCCAGTTTATATCCATTCGTTCTTGTATCTACATTGGTGCTAAGCTTAAATAATTCCTCTCCCTCTCTAATATTAATCCCTCTGATATATTTATAAAGAGCAAGCATATCCCCCCTCAGCCTTCTTTTGGCTAGGCTAAACAAGCCAAGCTCTTTGAGTCTCCTTTCATAAGGCAGGTTTTCCATTCCTCGGATCATCCTAGTAGCCCGTCTCTGAACCTGTTCCAGTTTGAATTCATCCTTCTTAAACATGGGAGACCAGAACTGCACACAGTATTCCAGGTGGGGTCTCACCAGCGCCTTATATAATGGTACTAATACCTCCTTATCTTTGCTGCAAATACGTCGCCTGATGCATCCTAAAACCACATTAGCTTTTTTAATGGCTGTATCACATTGGCGGCTCATAGTCATCCTGCGATCTACCAATACCCCAAGGTCCTTCTCCTCCTCCGTTGCTTCCAACTGGTGCTTCCCCAATCTATATCTAAAGTTCTTATTATTAATCCCTAAGTGCATGACCTTGCACTTTTCACTACTAAATTTCATCCTATTACTATTACTCCAGTTTACAAGGTCATCCAGATCTTCCTGTATGATATCCCTGTCCTTCTCCATGTTAGCAATACCCCCCAGCTTCGTGTCATCCACGAACTTTATTAGCACATTCCCACTTTTTGTGCCAAGGTCAGTAATAAAAAGGTTAAATAAGATTGGTCCCAGAACCGATCCTTGAAGAACTCCACTAGTAACCTCCTTCCAGCCTGACAGTTCACCCTTCAGTACGACCCGTTGTAGTCTCCCCTTTAACCAGTTCCTTATCCACCTTTCAATTTTCATATTGATCCCCATCTTTTCCAATTTGACTAATAATTCCGCATGTGGAGCCATGTCAAATGCCTTACTGAAATCGAGGTAAATTAGGTCTACCGCATTTCCTTTGACTAAATAGTCTGTCACCTTCTCAAAGAAGGAGATCAGGTTGGTTTGGCACGATCTACCTTTAGTAAAGCCATGTTGTACTTTGTCCCAATTACCATTGACCTCAATGTCCTTAACTACTTTCGCCTTCAAAATTTTTTCCAAGACATTACATACTACAGATGTCAAACTAACAGGCCTATAGTTACTTGGATCACTCTTTCTCCCTTTCTTAAAGATAGGAACTACGTTAGCAATTCTCCAGTCATACGGTACAACCCCCGAGTTTACCGATTCATTAAAAATTTTCGCTAACGGGCTTGCAATTTCATGTGCCAGTTCCTTTAATAATAATCAGCTGAGCAAGGTCATTAGATTTCATGTTAGTACATAATGCATTTTACCACATGTAGGAATGATATTAGAAAACCACATTAGATACTTTGCATTCAGTTAAAATACTTTACAAAGTTAAATACAGTTTGCAATTGCAATATTTTAGAAATCAACTAAGGTTTTCTACAAAACTTTTTCTCAACTACTCACATTTTTCTCTAAAAATTTAAGGACACAAGCAGAGCAGTGAGATGGCCTCATATCACACCTGGATATCTTTCTGGAAGGTGTGTTTTAGTGAAACACAAGCTATTGGGCTTAATATGGGGGTAAGGGTGTGAAATATTGTGATTTGTGAAATAGAGGCCTAATTAGGAGATCTAATGGCCTCACAATCTATGAATCCATAGTGTGGGGTGAGGAACAGACCCTGGGTAACCTGCTAGCTCCCCCCAGAATCAATAATGAGCATGTGGGTTGATCTGGAGAGCAGCTCAAACATACCACCAGGCTGACCCAGGGCAGACATCAGCCCTGCAAGGCAGAGGTGGGTGTGATAGTGACTTCACAAGGGCCTTTGGCAGGAACTTAGCCTATTGGGCAAAGGTGGTGAGGAGGCTGTGACCTCACACAGCATCCTTAACTTCAGCCAGGCAGGACAGGGATGCAGGGTAGGGGGCACCTCGGAGACCCCTGTAGCCTTGCTGCAGTAAGCCTGCTTCTCGCGGTCTCTCCTAGAGGACTAAGAGAGGATTTGTGGTCACACACCTGAGTGCTAAGGAGGAGCTGCTTTGGGAGTGTTCTCCTTTCTGTGTTGATTTTGTAGAAAGCAGACATTTCCTGTGGAGAAGGTAAGATTCTCAGTGAGGGTTGGAACCTGTTTAGTTTGATCCATATGTTCTCAGCCGAGCTCTAGGCTTGTAAAACAGAAGGTAAGTTGGCAGAAAATGTCCCACCTCGGACTCCGCCCCTTAGTTACTGGCTACCTACTAGGTCTCAAAACATAATTGTAAATAAGGAATCATTGTCGAGTGGGTGTCTTTCTAGTAGGGTCCTGTAGGGATCAGTTCTTGAATGTACACTAACATTTTGATCAGTGACTTGGAAGCAAATATACAATCATCACTGTAAAATCTGCCAATGACAGAAAGATTGAGGGAGTGGTAAATAATGAAGAGGACACATCACTCATACAGAGCCATCTGGATTGCTTTGTTACCGGAGCACAAACAAATAACATACATTTTAGTATGTCCGAATGTAAAGTTTCCCTTTAAGAAAAAATATATAGGCTATGTGTGCAAGAGGGGGATTCTATCCTGGGAACTAGTGACCCTGAAAAAGACTTGGGGTCATGGTAGATAATCAGCTGACTATAAGCTCCCACTGAGACCCTTTGGCCAAAAGGGCAAATGCCATCTTTGGATTCATACATAGCAGATTACAGGTAAAAGCAGAGAGGTTCTATATCTCTGTATTGGGCACTGGTGTGACCACTGCTGGGATATCGTGTCCAGTTCTGGTGTCCACAGTTTGAGACAGATACTGATAAATTTGAGAGGGTTGAGAGAAGAGCCACAAGAATGATTAAAGGATTAGAAAACATGCCTTAAAAAGATAGATTCAAGGAGTGCAATCTATATAGCTTAACAAAGAGAAGGGTAACAGATGAGCATAAGGGAACAAATATTTGCTAATGGGCTCTTCACTAGAGCAGACAAAGATATAACGAGATCCAGTGGTTGTGAACTGAAGCTGGACAAATTCAGACTGGAATAAGGTGAACATTTTGAATAGTCAGGGTTTGGAGCAATTAACCCAGAGTTGTAATGAATCTTCCACAACTAGCATTTTTTAAATCAATATGGGATGTTTTTCTAAAAGATGTGCTCTAATTCAAACAGGAATTATTTGGCAGGGAGTTCTATGGCCCACATTCTACAGACTAAATGGTCAGAGTGGATCTTCTGGCCTTGAAATCTATGACTCACTGAGGCATTTGGAATTTGTCCATTTTTCCTTCTCTTTTCCTCCCTTCCTCTTGAGGTGGGGCTGGAAGAGTGTGCTGACACAGATCTCCACCAGAATGATCTCCTGTTGTGACTAGTGCTGTGTTTTGGCCATCTGTTGAGAATGCTCAGCCTCCGGTCCCTGAGCGTCTCCACACTGATTGGGTGAGCTGGGGGTTATTACTGAGTTAAAAGGAATGAGACTCAAGTCATTGCTGGCTGAGTGCAGTGAGGCCCAATGCTCAATTCAATGGCATTTCTTTTTCTGTCGGTAATGCAATAATTTTGGAAGACTACGTCCAATTGATTCCAAAATTGCAGGGAATTTCTAGGCATCGGTGGAAAGAACCTTGCTGATTTTAATGACAAATGGAAACCACCACCCCCAACAGCAGAAAAGCTTGATTTCCACACTGTGCCCATTTACTTGGTGCTGCAGGTAGAGGCACATTGTGACATCAGAGTAAACTCAGCCAGTCAATGCTAATTCTATGCGGCTGATTTGCATAATTCAACCCCATTGGTTAAAAGGAATCAGCAAATGATCCTGCAGGTTTCAATCGGAGAAATGACCAAGGCAGGCCATAGGGTTAGCATTTAAGGTCAGGGTTATTGGAGTGAGTGTGTGATGAGTGGCTGAAATACCTCGGATGTCACAATGTTACTGCTCAGGCTACTCTGCCTGCAGCGTCACATGGGCAGTGACTGTCAAGGGGAAGATTTTGTGGATCTGAAACTTATATAAGAGGAAGAGCAGAAGAGGAATGACAGATGATTTGACAATAAAATTTAGGTTTTGCAGCATTATCCAGTGCAATTGCTACTGGTTCAGAACTAGAAACTGGGCTTACATAAACAAATAAGTGTCCAACTCTCTAGTTAGTCTCTTTTAATACTGAGTAAATAATTCATAAGAAATTATTGATATGATGAATTTTCCTGCCTTCTCTCCTTTAATGGAATATGAGCAGTTTATGATTCTCATGAATGTAGTAGTTCTCCTAAAATCAAGGTGAATAAAAATCAATGGTTGTTTCAAAACCAAGAAACTCAAAAAGAGATTTTTAAAAAATTAAATTGGATTATTTTTATTTAAATTGAAAACAGGTTTTTGAGTTCAGTAACAATTTCATTCAAATTTCAGAAACTGACTGGGAGTGGAAAAAGACGGAAAACTTGTTTTCCTCTTCCAGTCTGTAAATATATACTAGACGTGAGGGGATCAGATCTATTAGTTCTAAAATCTGACAGACATTATGACTAGATACAATCAGTTCATTTCACTAACTGCAGATACTTCTTTAAATCACTTAGTTTTAAATGAAAAATATATTTCAGTAAATCCAGCACATTGAAGGTAGTTTTATTCAATTACTAAGCAAATGGAAAATGCTGTTTTTGTGCATTTTTAAGTGCATTTGAATTTCCATCGAAACAGTGCGTAGACAAATCATAAGTAAAAAATCCATCGTTGTCTAGGAAATAAATGTATCAACTGCCGTTTTGCAACATAATCAAAATGTAAAAATTAGATACAAGAAATGTAAATTAAGCCATATAACTGCTTAAATAAATGTACATAGAAATACTGTACTGTCATGGTTAGCAAAAGAAAAAGCATCAAATTTAGTGGAAATACTATATGTAGTTGCAAATCAACATTTTTAATGATTCTCAACTAATGAGAATCACCCTGTCATTAGGAAAATAACTAAAAAGTACACATGCAAAACATGATTAAAATCAATAGTGTAACTCAATCCTCCTGGATGTCTACTTCTGGGATTCTGAACTTTGGAGGCCAGACTGAGACCCTCATTGACTTGGAACAGCCAAGAACCCAGTAACAAAGTCTAGTCCTGCTAGCATCCAGGGCTCTAAATCTAAAGAACAATTGAAGGCAGTAGACGATTGAGGAGTGCTGAGAATTTCCAAACTCAAAGATGTGATATTGGCTCTGGATGGGGGAGAAGCAGGGTCACCAGGGATTTCTCTTGAAATTATTTTAAGAGATTATAATAAATTTAGGCCTTAACATAGGTTGTCAAATTAAAATTGAATTTTAAGCAGGTTTATTTTTAATGAAAAAACCGTTGGTGAGTTTAATTTAAAAAAACTCAGTTCCTATTTTTAAAATCCTCTATTGTTAATCCACCTGGCTAGGGATGGAAAAACCTCCTGGCTCATTTCCCACCCCAGAAAGGGCTGAGCCTCAATCCAAGGTCCAGGGCTGGGCTCCTCACTCTGTACTGGACTGAAAGCCTAGATCTAAACTCTAGGAATTTGGATCTGACCATTGATGGCACAGTACTGCACAGCACTCACAGAGCGGCTTTTCCTGGGTAAATCTCACAGCGCTTTACAACAGTGAGTATTAGATCCTCATTTTACTCCTGGGGACTGAAACACAGAGAAGGGAAATGGCTTGCCCAAGGTCCCATAAGTCAATAGGAAAACTGCCAATGAAAGCCAGTAGTCCTGACTCCCAATCCCCTGCCTCAGTAGCTTCAGCAGGTCACACTCCCTGTCAGCGCCAAGGAGACTGGGAAGAGTGTCCTGCTTGCTATTGCCATCTCTGGAAAGGAATGTTCCTCTAGTGATCAGTGCAGGGTCCTGGACACTGGACACAGGCTCTGGCTCTGTCACTGTCACTGCCCAGGCCACAGTTTTCTGTCAGTGGGGTTGGAGTCCCTCCCTATAGGCCTTGGCTTGTCAGGCTTCATGAATATGTGTGAGGTTCCAGGAGACCTTGAGACCGGAGGCATCCTGCCCGCAGTATGTCAGTGTTCTGGACCCTGGCTGCTTGCCTGAGTTTATCCATCCTTTAGCAGGGCATTGTGCAGCTCCCTTTCCAGCCCCACTTGGTGCAGAGCGAGGAAGAGGGCAAGGGACAGAGCAACGCTGAGCATCTGCCACCCAGCACTGCGCCATCTAGAGCTAATGAGTGGCATGGAGCATTTCCTCAGAGGCTTCCCTGTTCTGCTTGGGGAGGGGCAGAAATGGGGACAGGGGGTGGAATCTCCTCCAAGTGAGACTAGATTTATTAACACAGCCCCATGCAACCATTCACTCTAGGCCTAGGCAGTGTGTTACTTGCAGGGTGTTCTCCAGAGCCACCTCCAGCATGGTGGAAATAGTCCAGCAATACAGCTCCCAGCCCTTCCCTTGTAGGAGACTGTTCCCCAGGCTGAGAGTCATGGGGGCTGCTGAACACCCACAACCCCAATCAGTGGGAACTGAGCGGGACTCATGCCTCATATGATTGGGACCTTGTGAAGTTTAGCTGGGGAGGAGGTCCTAGGGGAAGCTCAGATGCCTTCCCGAATTCTGTTCTTTCTCTAACCTGGGAGGGCCTGTTATCTGGGGGGAGGAGGGAGCTGCTTGTCCAAACAGACTGAAAACTCCACTGCTCTGAAAGGATGAGAGTCCCCCAGTGTCACAGTGCCTCAGTGGGGTGGGGGAGCTTTGAGAGCAGCCTGTGCTGTGAGCTGCTGCCAGTGTAGATTGCAGTCCCTGTGCCCCATGGTGGGGTGTGCAGTGAGGGGGTGCTGCCCCAGCAGAAGGGAGGTGGGGGCAGAGCAGGCAGGCCCCTTAGTGAGAGGCTGCCTGTTCCTCAGACTCATGGCTGGTCCCCACTCAGTTCCAGGCTCTGTCAGATGCTGGGGAAGAAGGCTGTGGAGGTGGCTCCAGAGCCAGCGGGAAGCAGCTGCTGGCTTCCCCGGGAGGAGAGAGGCCCATCCGTCCCCGCTGGCGGGGAAGCAGCTTGTGGCCAGGCCAAGCGGTGCAATTATCTGGCATTTTGGAGGAGGAAGACACCTTCTGGGCCAACATGGAGGTGGCCAAGGGTGCAGCTGTGCAGGAGGGACCCAGGGCAGGGTGGGAGCCAGGTGTGGTGGCTCGGGGGCTTCCTCTCCAGGAAGCAGAGGAGCCAGGAGCGAAGTGCCAGGGCCCAGGAGGAGCCATCCACCTGCCTGGCCCTCAACCTGTCCAGGGCAGGAGATTGGCCACGCTGCTGTAGCACTAGCAGCTCTGCTTATTCCCCAGGGACCAGCAAGACAATCCAATCCTGCTCCAGGGCATGTCAGTTTGGCTTCCTACCCTGAACAAAACAGCTCCAAGACCCCACAGGATCAATGGGGAGAATCCTCAAAGCACTGAGCCCAAGACCCTCAGATCTGTCCTAATGCCCCCCAGACAGGAGAGGAGCGCTGAGTTCCAGTGTCCGAAAGCAGAGGAGAAGGGGTTAAATGCACCATGTCTTCTCCCTGCTGGGGCGGGAAGCAGGTTCTGGGGGTTGCCCCAGCATTGCTGCTGCTCACACGGCTTTCTCCCTGTTCCCCAGCACTTGCAGCCGTGGATCTGCTCTCCCTGGGCCCAGGAGAGGAGCCAAGCTGTGAGAGCCAGCGCCCAGATCTTCATGATCTATCACTTCAAAGCCATCACCGAGGTGAGCAGCAAAGACCCTGCTGCCCCCCACAGCACTCACAGGGTGGTGGGGGTGATACAGAGCTGGGCTCGCCCCAACTCATGCTCTGATTTTCTGTTTGGTGGCCCATTAGGACCTGAAACCCATGGCAGAGCAGGGCTACATGGCCAGGCTGCTGACAAGCCAGGCCTTTGATGTTCAGGAGGCCACCAGATACTGGGCATCTCAGGTTCTCTACTGGCTCTTCACGCCTTGCAAAGGTAAGATGATGCGGAAGCAGTCTCATTTCTCAGCCCTCACTAGGCCACTACCTAGTGAGCAGGGCTACAGAGAGAACATGGCGCCTTCATCCCATCCCTGACCAGAGGGACACAGAGCAGAAATGGGTTGGTACGTACCGGGCTGACCTGGCATGTGCCCTTCACCAGGTGCCTGGGACCATCTGGGACCTCCTCTGATCCCACCCCAGCCCCAACACACCTTCTGCAGCAGGGTGATAGTTGGGCAGTTGGCCCAGGAGCTGAGAGCTCACCCTAGCTGGGCGTTCCCAGCTGCGTCCGGAGTCTGGCTCTTTGGCACCTCTGACCCGGCTCAACGGGGAGGGAGAAGAATACGGTCCCAAGAGCTCTGCCTGAGCACTGCTGGTTTCTTGCACAGCCATCGTGCACACCAAGACGGGCGGTGGTGACCATGCTGAGCAAGACGCAGAAAGATGCCAGCTGCAGAGGGAGCCGTGCCCACATTGCTATGGTGAGCAAAGGAGACTGTGGCTGGAGAGACAGACATGATGGGGAGCCGGCAGATGGAAATTCCTGGGTATGGGCTCCAATGCCCACTCACATAGCCCTTGGCACAGGCTGTCAGTGCCTCTGTCCCCGTTCCCTGAAGAGCAAACCCACCTCTCTGGGCCTGGGCTCACTGCTCACACTCGGCCGGTGCCTTTCCCTGCAGCTCATCGCGAAGCACCTGCCGTCGCGTGACCTCACACTCTTCAGCTTCACCCTGCTGCTGGGCCTGCTGGAGAAGGGGGAGTGTGCTGGCCAGCTGGCGGGTGTCATGGAGGCAGTGCTGAGAGAGAGAGAATCAGAGGTACAGGGCCAAGGAATGGCTGGGCACTGAACATCTTGGGCAGCTCAATCTTGCCCTGTGCCTAGAATTCCTGGGGCACAAGGGAGGATGTGGAGGGGAGATGTCCCTTCTCACCATCATTGATCAATGGGGACCCATCCATCCCCTGTGTGCAGGGTGGCCACTGGGCATGGCCCTGTAATGGTTTGCAGGCTTTGATCTCAGAAGTCTTGCTTGCCTGGCTCACTCCCTGGGAAATGTGCCCTGTCTCCTACATTGAGCATGTCCCCAGAGGGGCACCCCCTCCCCCCAGCTGGGAAATGCCCTCTCTCCCCTGGAATCCCAGCCTGGTATCTTCCCCATCGCCGTACACTTTTAGATGCCTCATCCCACCGCTAGAGGCTGGTCTTCTCCAATTCACCTGCCTGCCTGGTTCTCCCAGGCCAGAAGCGCCTTCCCTGCATCGTGCCCAGAGCTGACAAGCACTGCGCCCCTTTTACAGCCTTCTCCAACCCTCCCCACCCAGAGCCATGGCGTGGCCAAAACTGGAGCCTTGTTCCTCCTGAACCCACCACACCATACCCCATGGGGAAGGAGCTGATGCTGTCCTTGCCCCCAGCTCCCACTTTGCCCCTCCCCAGCTCAGGAGATCCAGCCCAGAACCTAGCCCTAGCCGCCCCCTCAAGGGTGGGCACCTTCTCACACACACCAGCCCCCACCCCTACACCTGGAGTCACTGCTTTCCCCCATGGGGGCTCTAACCCCAGCCCCTCTGGTTCCCGTCAGTAGAAGGCAGCAAGGGAGGGAGCCCCCCCCGCAGCTGGGAGAAGTGAGTCTGGCCACCTCCGCCCATCCCTTGCTGTGACACAGCACCCCCTGGCAGTGCCCAGGCAGGAGGATATGAACCCTAGGACTGGCCAGTGCCTGAAGGGCCTTGAGATCAGCCACGAGCAGGCTCAACCTGCTGCTTCTGGCCTGTCACCCCTTGGAGGGCATCATCCCTGGTGTGCACCAACTGGGCCCATCTTCTGTGTTAATTTCTTCCCTGCCATCCCTCTGTCCTTCACAGCCAGGCCAAGGCCATCTGGAGATTCCTAGGTGCAGACCCCACGCTGACCAGGGAGGTACTGCACATCCTGCTGTGTGACAGCCCGGAGAAGGGCCAGGCTAACGCTAGACAGAGCCAGGACAGGAGCTGTCCCCAGCCAGCCCGGCTGCCTCCGGTGGTAAGTTCCCAGCGCTGGCATTCAACCCTCTTTCCCGGCTGCATTCTGCACACGGGCACGGCCTTCTGCCTGTATCTTGTTCCTTTCCAGACCACACGCGGCCTGTGGGAGTTGGTCGGGGCCCTGGGACAAGCAGACACGCTGGAGGGACTCGAGGACGACCTGTTTGCCTCTTCCTTCCTTGTCCTTGCCTGCTCCCCGGCACGGCACCTCTCGGGAGCCCAGCAGGACCTGCCCAGTGATGCCAGTCTCTGCAGGTAATGTGTGGGGCTGATGGATTCCAGCACCCATGCAGCGTCTGTGTTAGCCCCTAGGAGGGGGAAGTTTCCTGCTTGGATTCTTGTTGTCCAGGGACCCCCAATGCCTTCGGGGGACTGAGGGTTCAGATCAGCCAGGCTTCTCGTGCTTAGGAGCAGACAGAGCTGCCCCGGATACTCAGGGTGCCAGAGAGCTCCTCAGAGTGGGCAGCTCATGGGGGCAGGGCTCAGAGCAGCAGGGTGTTCAGGGGGGCACTGCATGTACTTTCCTCCCCAGGGTCAGTTTACTGGGTTGGGGGGGCGCAATTTCTACATCTGTGGAGGAGAGAGTAGGTCACATCTGCAGACACTCCCCCCTACCCCCACAATTGGGGAGTGGAGAACCAAAGGCGGAACTGGAGCAGCTTCTATTCTCACCTTGATCCCTTCAGTGCTGCAGCAAGGGAGTCCTGCCCCCCTACGCCACCCAGAGAGCTGGCATTCCCACAGCAGGGGCGGCTCTAGACATTTTGCCGCCCCAAGCACGACGGCATGCCATGGGGGGTGCTCTGCCAGTCGCCGGTCCCGTGGTTCTGGTGGACCTCCCGCAGGCGTGCCTGTGGAGGGTTCACTGGTCCCACGGCTCCACCGAAGCCCTGCCTGCTGCCCTCCTGGATACCGGCACAGTGCCCCCCATGGCGTGCCGTCCCAAGCACATGCTTGGCCTGCTGGGGCCTGGAGCCGCCTCTGCCCCGCATCACCATCTCCTGTCCCCTTCTCTTCCCAGCATGGCCGTATAGGCCCTGGTGCGGGTGCTGCACCTCAGGGGCAGTCAGCCAGCTGTGGAGCTAATGGACCAGGAGCAAGGCTGGCAGCTGCTAGAGGAGGCCCAGCTCGAGGGGTTCACTCTCCTTAGCAGGTGAGGACAGAGGCTGGAGGAGTCATGTTCTCGCTCTGGAGCCCACTGGGGCAGAAATGGGAGAGGGTGGGCGGGACCGGGCCGGATTCCGGCATGTGCAGGGTTTTCATGCACACGTCAGCACGAGCTCTTGTTCTCTCCGAGGGCCATGGTGATCCACCCAAATCAGGCCCTGAAGAGCATCCTGTGGCTTCTCCTTCCCAGCCTCCAGGCCAGCCAGGAGGGTGAACGCATGGCCTGCACTGTCCTGTTGGCAGAGGTGAGCCTGGAGGACTGTGGGGAGGGTTAACCAGGCCCAGAAGCTGATGGAACAGGAGGCCAATAGCTGGTCAGCCAATGAGAGATGGACCTGGTGGTGCATTGCTTGTAAATTAATCCCTCTGTGGGGGGCTCGGTGGTGGGGTTTGGGAGCACCCCACTGGAACCACAGGGAGCACTCTGCCCTGCTCGTGTCACTTCTGTTAAGCTCAGTGAAGCCAGCCTCTCGTGAACAGCAGTTGGTACGGATCTAAGTCACCCCCGGGCCCCTGATCACACTCCCTTCCCCTTGCTCTGGCCAGGCTAGGACCCACTGGCCTCACCCAGCCCTCTCTGACAGCTCCTTTCGGCCCCTTTAGTTCCTCGGCAGCCCCCTGCTCATGGAGAAGGAGCCCGAGGCCATGCGGAAGGAGGTTGTGAAGGCCATGCTGGAGCAGACAGAGGACAGCAACACCCACATTCGAGGCAGAGCGCTGCATGGCCTCAGGAATGCAGTGACCGAGTTCCTGGATGTTGTGTATTTGGTTGTCATGGTTTTTGGTCCTATGGCTACTGAGTTAGATTATCAGGGGATAGCCCAGCCAGCTTCGGCCGGTTAGGTGAGCTCTGTGTCTGCAAATGATAGTTTTGTTAGCTGTCTGCTGTCTGCTCTCAAGTGATTTCTTCCTAAACCGGCTGCCCCCAAGGATATAACAAGCGGCAATGGGGATGGGATTCCGGTGCTGCTCCAGTAACAGAAGGAAGTAGATGTCAAGGTAAAGAACAAACAAACAAAAAAACTGCTTGTTTGCACTGACTGTGAAAGTGAAACTAAAAATCATGGCTACTCTGACCAGGCCACTGGAACCTTTTGATAAGAATGTAGTGCAATGGCCTGTGTATACTGAGCGTTTTGAGCTTTTTGTTATTGCAAATCACATTACAGAAGAGAAGAAGGCGCCAATATTCTTAAGTGTTGTAGGGGCTAAAACCTACTCCCTGCTACGCAGCTTACTACACCCTGTTAAGCCTGAGACTAAATCTTACAGTGACATCGTGGAAATCCTGGGGTCCCATTTTTCCGCAAAACCACTGGTAACTGCTGAAAGATTTCGGTTCCACAAAAGAGACCAAAAAGAAGATGAAACAGTTGCACAATTTGTAACAATTTTAAAAAAGCTAGCAGAACACTGTGAATTTAAAGAGATGTTAAATGATGCCCTGCGTGACAGGTCAGTGTGTGGCCTCTACAGTGAAGTTATACGGAAGCACCTACTGACAGAGGCTCAGCTTACATTACAGAAGGCTGTTGATATTGCTGTCTCCATGGAACTGGCTAAAAGGGAGGCGCAATACATCGGTGCATCCCCTAGGGTGCAAAAAGTGTCACAAGAACCTACCCACAAAACTGTGCAGAGTCAAGAATGTTACCGCTGTGGTAAGCCAGGTCACCAGGCATCAGAATGCTGGTGTAAGGACCTGGTGTGTCGACACTGTGGCAAAAAGGGACACATTGAGTGTGCCTGTAAACAAAAGAAAAAGAGGCCTGTGGTCTGGCCGACAAAAAGAGGAACCCTGCATACCCTAGAGCAGACCAAGGATGATCAAGATGACACCTCATTGCAAGAGGAAGTGCCACTGCATGTTTTGTCTTTGGCAGTGGGCTCACATGAATACTGGGTAACCCCATTGTTGGATGGCAAACCTATATGCATGGAACTGGACACCGGTGCAGCCGTCTCGCTGGTCTCCAAGACTGTGTATAAAGAAAAACTACAGCATTTTTCTCTTAAGGCAACAAAAATTGTTCTGAAGATGTATACGGGAGAAGCTGTGCCCATCTTGGGCACTATTGATGTTAAGGTGAAGCTCAATGGACAGGCTGCTAAATTGCCACTGTTTGTGGAGAGAGGTAACTACCCAGCTTTAATGGGTAGGTCTTGGCTTGGGAAGATTCAGCTGAACTGGGCAGAAGTGCACTGGATGACTAAAGAAGAAACCAGTCTAACCCCTATACTAAGGAAACATGCTGCTGTTTTTGGAGATGATTTGGGAAGTATGAAGGGAATCACTGTGACATTGAACGTTAAACCTGACTGTCCACCAAAATATCTGAAAGCCCGAACTGTGCCACATGCCATCAGGCCAAAAGTTGAAGCAGACCTGGAGCGCCTGGTCACCAATAGAGTCCTAATACCAGTTACCCATAGCTCATGGGCCACTCCTATCGTTCCAATAGTTAAGAAAGATGGCTCTCTCCAGATTTGCGGTGATTTTAAAGTCACTGTCAACCCAGTGTTGTGTGCAGAGCAATACCCGCTTCCCCGCATCGATGACCTCTTCGCAAGCCTGGCTGGGGGACAAAAGTTCAGTAAGATTGATCTGAGTCAAGCATATTTACAGATGCATGTCGATGAAAAGTCCCAAGAGCTGTTGACTATTGTGACTCATAAGGGGCTTTATCGATACTGTCGCCTACCCTTGGGAATAACATCTGCTCCTGCCCTGTTCCAGAGGGCTATGGACCAGATCTTGTGTGGCTTGTCAGGAGTTCAGCGCTATCTGGATGATATCCTGGTCACTGGAAGGAATGAAGAGGATCACTTAAAGAATTTAGAGTTTACCCTACAAAGACTGGAAGAGTATGGCCTATGAGTTTGCAAAGATAAGTGCGAATTCTTCAAACCCTCTGAATATTTGGGACACATCATTGATTCTGCAGGTCTTCGAAAGGCCCCTGCAAAAGTTAAAGCTATTGTGGAGGCTCCCCCACCTCGAAATGTAAGCCAGCTGCGCTCGTTTCTAGGATTACTGAACTATTATGGAAAGTTCATCTCACAGTTAGCCACACTGCTAAAACCACTTCATGAGCTCCTGGGGCAGAACAAGGCCTGGAAGTGGACTGAAGCCTGTGATGTTGCATTTAACAAAGCTAAGGATGCATTCCTAAATTCTGAAGTTCTAACTCACTTTGATCCATCCTTACCCCTACAATTGGCCTGCAATGCCTCCCCTTATGGAGTGGGAGTAATCGTGTCACACATTATGCCTTCGGGAAAAGAGAGACCTATTGCTTTTGCTTCACGCACTCTAAGCAAAGCAGAAACTAACTACGCCGAAATCGAACGTCAGGCATTAGGAATTGTTTTTGGAATTCGGAACTTTCATCAGTACCTGTTTGGGTGGAAATTTACTCTTCTCACAGACCATAGTCCTCTGACGTCAATTTTTGGACCCTACACAGGCATTCCCCTATTAGCTGCTAGTCGTATGCAACGTTGGGCGTTGTTACTTTCAGCACACACATATGAAATCAAATATCAGAAATCCACTCTGCACGTCAATACAGATGGCCTCTCAAGGTTGCCTTTGCCTGTCAAACGTCAAGATAGTGCCCAAAAGGAAATCTTCTACTTTGAACAGGTAGAGAATACACCCATCACTGCTACTCAGACAAAGAAGGCAACTCGCGTTGACTCAGTATTGTCCCAAGTTATGGATCTGGTGATGCATGGAAAATCTCGACAAACCTCTCCGGTCTCACCCGACCTTGTTACCTACATGTCCAGGAGGACGGAGTTATCGGTCCAATCTGGTTGTTTGTTGTGGGGGAGATGTGTCATTATTCCACCACCGCTGAGATCACAGATGTTAGAACAGCTACATTCCGGTCACTGTGGAATAGTGCGCATGAAGGAAATTGCACGAAGCTATTTTTGGTGGCCTGGACTGGACAGTGCTATTGAAGACAAGGCAAAAGCTTGTATATCATGTCAGGGTGTGAGGAATGCACCCCAGTGGGCACCCCTACACCCATCGGACTGGCCTGAAAACCCGTGGCAACGTATTCACATTGACTTCGCTGGCCCCCTTGAAAGAAACATGCCCGTGATGTGGGGGAGGGGTTGGACTACACACTCCAGCCCTGGGATGTGTTTCCTCAGCACCTGGCTCTGTTTCCTCAGCTCTGGTGCAGCCCTTTGGGGCATGATCAGCTGTTGAAGGCAGGAAGACTCAAAGCTAGAATTTCGTATCCCCATACCCATAGCTGGGGCTGGGGGGTGGGGGTGGGTGGTTGGGGTGGTGGTCAGCTGCTCCGTGCAAGCAGGGGCTCTTGGAGCTGCCACTTGCAGGGGGCTGGCAGAAATCCTTGGGAGAGATGGTGAGTGCTGGGTCTGCAACACGACTTCCTGGCATATGCCAGGCTGGGTTCTGCAGTGTTAGCACCAAATGAGGCTCGTAACAACCCCCAGCCTCGCCCTTGGCTGGGGCTGCTCAGTTAGTTCAAATGACAGGGCAATTCTCTGCAAACTCCCCTCCTTCCTGCTGGGCCCCAGGGCTGTCAAACAGTTGTGGGCCCAGGGCCCAAGAATGATTCTCATAGACTTTAAGGTCAGGAGGGACCAATGTGATCATCTAGTCTGACCTCCTGCACAAAGCAGGCCACAGAACCCTACCCATCCACTTCTATAACAAACCCCTAACCTATATCCGAGTTATTGAAGTCTTCAAATTGTGGTTCTATCCCTGCCTCCCCGGGCAGAGGAGCTGACCTGCCCTACAAGTACAGGAACATGCCTGCATTGGACACTGAGTCCACTCTACGGGAGGACAGGTCCTGAGCATCTCCCCCTGTGGGGGGCCCTATAGCGCCATGGGGCCTGCCCTGCTTGGTACTTACATCCTCAAAGAACGTTCTCGCCTGCAGGGCCAGTGGGATGGCGACGTGCACCTTCAGAGACGCCTTGGGGTCCTGCAGCATCCAGCAGAGCCCTTCCATGGCATCCAGAACGGCGCGGGAGTTGCAGCATTCGCACACGGCGCGGAAAAAGCTCCCCAGGATCTGTTCTCGTTTCTTCCTGACCTGCAGAGAAGGAGTTGGACACCACTCGATGAGCAACGCTCTGTCAGCCTGAGTGGAACCAAAGTCAGGACAAGTCAGCCTACAGCCCAGTCTGTTCCACAGGAGCCATGGGCTGGGGAGAAGGGGAACCAGGAGCTTTCTACCCAGCCCTCTCTGCCTAGTATCTTGCCATCCCAGACCCACCTTCTCCGGGAACTCGGTCACTGCATTCCTGAGGCCGTGCAGCGCTCTGCCTCGAATGTGGGTGTTGCTGTCCTCTGTCTGCTCCAGCATGGCCTCGGGCTCCTTCTCCATGAGCAGGGGGCTGCCGAGGAACTAAAGGGGCCGAAAGGAGCTGTCAGAGAGGGCTGGGTGAGGCCAGTGGGTCCTAGCCTGGCCGGAGCAAGGGGAAGAGAGTGTGATCAGGGGCCAGGAGGTGACTTAGATCTGTACCGACTGCTGTTCACGAGAGGCTGGCTTCACTGTGCTTAACCGATGTGACAAGAGCGGGGCAGAGCGCTCCCTGTGGTTCCAGTGGGGTGCTCCCAAACCCCACCACAGAGCCCCCCACAGAGGGATTAATTTACAAGCAATGCACCACCAGGTCCATCTCTCATTGGCTGACCAGCTATTGGCCTCCTGTTCCATCAGCTTCTGGGCCTGGTTAACCCTCCCCCCAGTCCTCCAGGCTCACCTCTGCCAACAGGACAGTGCAGCCACGCGGTCGCCCTCCTGGCTGGCCTGGAGGCTGGGAAGGAGGAGCCACGGGATGCTCTTCAGGACCTGATTTGGGTGGATCACCATGGTCCTGGGAGAGAGCAAGAGCTCGTGCCAATGTATGCATGACAACCCTGCACATGCCGGAATCCGGCCCGGTCCTGCCCACCCCCTCCCATCTCTGCCCCACTGGGCTCCAGAGCGAGAACATGACTCCTCCAGCCTCTGTCCTCACCTGCTAAGGAGAGTGAACCCCTCGGGCTGGGCCTCCTCTAGCCATGGGCGGCTCCAGGGCCCAGCACTCCAAGCGCATGCTTAGGGCAGAAACCCGCGGGAGGCACCCTGCTGGTCACCACGGGACCAGCAGACCCTCTGCAGGCAAGCCGCTGAAGGCAGCCTGCCTGCCATGCTTGGGGTGGCAAAATTCCTAGAGCCGCCCCTGCCTCCAGCAGCTGCCAGCCTCACTCCTGGTCCATTAACTCCACAGCTGGCTGACTGCCCCTGAGGTGCAGCATCTGTACCAGGGCCTGCACGGCCATGCTGGGAAGAGAAGGAGGGAGGAGATGGTGATGCGGGGATGCCTGATCTCTGGGTGGGGTGCAGGGGCAGGACTCTCTTGCTGCAGCACTGAAGGGATCAGGGTGAGAATAGAAGCTGCTCCACTTCAGCCTTTGGTTCCCCTGCTGTCAACTGTGGAGGTGGGGGGGAGTGTCTGCAGATGTGACTGTTGTCAGAGGTGTTGTCAGAAGCTACCGGTATGGTGCTCTGCTCTCTCCTTGTTGGTATCACTCGGCTGCGTGCGTGTGTTCCCTCTGTGTGCTGCCCCAGCTCTGCGCAGATAGCTGACACAGCAGACCCGAAGAGAACCCCCAATGACCACAGAGTCTAGTAAGGTATGAAGGCACGTTGGCCAGGTTTATTGCCACATTGGATACAGTAGTAGTTCTCCGCAGATTACTTAGTCTACCGAGCATACTACGAATATGTACCCACGGTCAATGGACTCGGCTCAGTTAGTGGCGGGACTTTCCACTGCCCCCCCGGCCGGACAAAGACATCTCCCCAGGGATGCATTCTTATACACAGGTACAAACAAGTTACACATCACTCCTGACGTATTGAGGTGCAACCCTTCTACATAGCAAGGTACAACCCCTCTACGTAGTAAGGTGCCGCCTCTCACCTTGTACATGTTGGTTTGAACAAAGCAACTCTATCCATCATATTACCCTTTTGCCCCTGTCATTAGGATGGGTCAGTCTGTTCCTTGTTATCTGTGTGGAATGTGCAAGTATGTGAATGTTCTGATATCTAGTGTTCAGTACCTTTTAGGTACGTATCTTCTTGCAGCATCAGCCCTTTCCTTGCCAGCTTCTGCGAGCAGGGCCTGCCTCTGGCTCACAGCTTCACTTTGCTTTATGTTAGCAAAGTCTTGGCCATTATTTTAGTTCAGGCCTCAGGCCTCATACTGGGCCTTTATCAGGGCCTTCACTTACTACATTCCCCCACTTTTTGTCTTTTTATGGGGAGAATGTTTACCCATCGTCCTGGAGAAGCATAATGCATGGACTAAAGATAACCCAGTGGGCTAAACACTGTTATGTGATTACCTTATTTTACCATCCATACACTCATGCCCCATCTGTCTGTTTAGTCTGCACATTCCCTCGTATGACTGTTAGGCAGATTTTATTATTCAATTATTTTTTAGTCCCTTATGGTGGGCCTGGGAATGTTAGGCCCGGGACCATGACTGAGGAATGTAGTATTATGATTGATCCTTAGAGGCACTTCCAAATAATTAATATATATTAATTATATGGATATGGCATATATTTGTAGTGTGTATGGGCATATATGTATAGTATGTATGGGTACATATGACACCAACTTATATCCAAGTGTAACCATGTTTTTCCAGGCTGCTGGTGTACTCTGGCCCTTTTACTTTGGTGACACAGATAGAAACACACTTTCATTAGGGCAATTCCAGTGACCACCTCTCTCATTATTAGTAGTAGGCTGAGTATTTTGAAATACTGAGATAGGGGTTGTGATAGTGAGTCCTCCAGCGTATATATGAAGTAAAACAGAAATTTGGAGTAGTGACACTACCACTGAGGCCTTTATATATAAATATATTGTAATTAGTTACTACAAAGTACTGTCCATTCATGTTATAGGTTACCCTTGCTGCTGGTCGTCACCCTTGGGTAAGCTTTACTGGGCAGGAAACAGAAGTGGGTAGCTTCTTTGTTCCATTGGTTGAACTGCTCTGTGATACACCAGTAGTTGATGTAGATCCAGTTGTTTCTTTTGGATGCTGTCTTCCAGATAACCTACTGAACAGACAGTAACCAATTTATCAAATATTGCTGTGTCAGGCTTTAATATTGGTACCCAGACACTGAACAAGATTGTTTTGACTAACATGTGCCTCAGTTAGGATGCAGTGTCACTGACCCAAATTATGACTGGTACTAACAGGCAATTTGTTTACCCAATTTGTAGTTACTATGTAACTTAATTTCTTTACCAATTTGTTTTTTCCTTGCCTGCATGGTGTTTGCTGCCATTCGTTTGTTGATTTTTACCTGTGTGTTGGTTAAACAGTTTAGCAAGGTTATACACGTTGTACATATTGTACAGCAATAATACAATACAGCAATAATACAGCAGTACAATGATAATACAGTAGTACAGCAAGAATACAGTTATTTTTACACAGTAACCAAGTTGAAATTAAATGACAGTTTTTCTGGTCCAGCTAGTGGTTTTTGTCTGATTGTTAACTTAATTGTCCATATATGGTAGATAGAAGTGTATTTGAATAGTCTCTTATTTATAAAGCATTTTTCTTTTCTTGATGCTTGGAGGTTTCTTCACTGTATACAGTTATTATCTGGTGTCTTCAAGGTGTGATATTTTCTGGCATCTTTGGTCTGTGGGATGCAACTTAAACAACTTTTGTTAGTTAACATAGTAAAGTTTTTTGTTTGTTTGTTTTCAGTAACCCAAACTTAATGCACAGTTTTAACTTAGTTTGTTTACAATGTAATAAGAACAATGTAATAGGGACCGAGCCTTTTATAACATAAGCTATACTTTTGCAATTGTTGTATAGACGTTCATTTTCATTTGGGGTGCATTACTAATATTTAATACTAAATGTAATGCTTAACAGCTAAAATAAATGCTCACAATCTTTCATGAGAAGGGGTATTGCTTTCCCTTGCTGAACACTTTGTTTTAGTAACATAACTTCAACAAGCTTTTTAGAGTTAGAGTTAATTCGCTTATGATACCAATTTTACTTTTGTTAACTGTTTAGAAGCACAAACCTTAACAACCATTGCTCCCCATGAACATAACAAAACAAAAGAAAAGCATATAAAATTAAACCAACTATAACATTAAACCAAAATAAATTTTAAATACAGATACATGCAAATACTTTGAGGATATTTGAGGGTATACTTTCAAAATGCTTTGCTATGTTTGGGAGCCAAAGGTGGAAACCTGTTAAAAATGTGGAAACCTGTTGAAATTGTTTGGTTCGCTTAATGCATAAATTGTTATTTTAAAACATTTTGGTTATGACAGTCTTATAACTGTATTTAACAGTGCAAACAAATTTATAAAAAGCCCAAACAAGAGATTGACATTTTATTAATATTATCTTTACCTTAATGTTGAGATTTCCCCTTACATTTTTTCTTTGAATAACAATTTAAAAAAAAAACTTAAAAAACAAAACTGTGATTGATAAAGGAGAATTCTTTTTGTTTGCAATTGCATTATTTGTTGAGACAGAAATATATGTACATATATTTGTAACTGAAACCTTTTTGAACTTTGCACAAAAAATTGGTGTTAATAATACTATGATTATACCCCAACCATGATTTTAAAATAGTGTGGTACCACATTTTATATATATATTTTTAAAAGGGTATAAAATTGACTTTTGTTGCAACAACAAAAAAAAATATATATTTTTTTTAAAATAGTCACGTGACACACACAACATAGACACAAGACACACACACGACATACAGGACAAACTTACAATTAAAAACAAATGGCGCCAGAATTCTATTCATAACTACACAAAATAACACCACCAAAAATAAAAGTAAAAAGGGTTAAACATTTGAATAAACAAGTTATTACCTTATTTAAAACTTGTAGCATGAATTTGATAAAAATATATTAATATTTGCCAAATGTATTGTATTAATTTGGTAACAAGGAATTTTGCATTACTTTATATTTAACATTATTTTAAAACTCTGCTGTATGGAATAAGAAAAGCCCATGTTTCAAATATTAGTTAGTGGTTAGGATTAGAAGCAGAGAGTGCATTTCTGTTGCTTGGCAACCATATCTTCAAGAAAGTTAGGAATAATTCCAGCTGTTGCATTCCTGAAGGGTTAAAATAATTAATTTACTGGATTTAAAGTTTTTACCTTATTTTCTTTTTGTTTGTTGTTTTGTTCTGTTTTCAATTGCTTTATCTTTTGGAGGTTTCTGTAAAAACTATAACTTTTAACTTTTAAAACAAAGAGAAAAAGTAGAAGTGAGGAGAGGCAGGGGAAAAAGGGGGAGGGGGGTGACGAGCAACCTAGCAAGACCTGAGCCAAGGGAGATTAACTCTATAAAGGCATTTGAAAGTACAGACAGCAGCAGCAAGTTTAGCAAACTGAGAAAACACATAAAAGACAAAACTTAACCGATATGTAAAAATATTTGAGAAAGAAGGTTCTATTTTCAGATATGAGCGTGGAGTGTGGTTCCATGGGTCAAAGCAATTGGGAACCTGCACACTTGGGAATTGCGCCCCTGGTTTTTGTCCTGGCTCTGAGAGGAGATTAGGGGTAGTTACCTGCTCTTGTAAAACCTGAATTTGTTCCCCCAGTGTCTGTTGCTTTTGCGTGCATGCCAAATGATAGTGGGAGTGCCCTTTTTTTGCTGCAGTTAACTGTTTTTGGGCAACTCTATGTGTTAATGCATTAATTTTAGGTGTTAAACCGCTTAATTTCAGTTTTTTACTTCGAAATTATTTTTTATTCACTCCCCTGCGATCGAGTCGCAGCTCCTGTCTCCTAATGTGCTCTGTGAACCGTTCCATTTTTTCCTTCATTTGATTTACCAATTCAATGAGAGTATTGTTTGCTACTCTTTCCTTCTGTGCACTTACTTGTCCCGTTCTGACAGGCACCAGTCTAGGTTCCGGTTTAAGTTTAACTGGAACCTGGCTTTTATTATAAGGTGATGGTTGCAATGCAGTGGACCCAGTTTCATCTTTTAATTTTACTAGGACCACCTCTTTCCGCTTCTGTCCCCATTCTTCAGGCACAGGGTAGCTACCTGAAGCCTGCTGTTTACCACCAATATTTATAACAGGGGACGGCACATGTATTTTTTGTAGGTTCCTTACAGTTGTTTCCAATGTTTCACTTTGTTCCTGTACTAGTTGTCTCTGGGCTGCTTGCCACCCTGCTAGGGCGGTGGGAGCATTCCAGGGCTGTGTAGCTTCTTTTGATTCTTTTAACTCTTTCTTTGTTACTGTTACTTGCCCTGCTTTTTCTATTACTTGTTTGGCCAGCATGCCAGCATGCTGTTTCAGCCATCTCACTGCCATAGACAGTAGTTGCAAAATTTTTGCTTTTTTACTTTTACTACTATTTCTCAGAGCCTCAGCTCTACATATGCCAGTCCATGTTTCCCCATTCTTCAATTCATATGGACCCCCCTTACTGGCAATCCAGCGGGTCCAGGAGTTATCAAACTCCATGGGGATCAAAAGGGAGGGGATCAGGGGGTTCCCTAGCACGAGGTTCTCTGCCATGTTAGATCGCGATTCCTACAGCGGACAGCTCGCTTACTCACCAGATCAGCGGTTGGGGTCACCAGTGTTGTCAGAGGTGTTGTCAGATGCTACCGGTATGGTGCTCTGCTCTCTCCTTGTTGGTATCACTCGGCTGCGTGCATGTGTTCCCTCTGTGTGCTGCCCCAGCTCTGCGCAGATAGCTGACACAGCAGACCCGAAGAGAACCCCCAATGACCACAGAGTCTAGTAAGGTACGAAGGCACGTCGGCCAGGTTTATTGCCACATTGGATACAGTAGTAGTTCTCCACAGATTACTTAGTCTACCGAGCATACTACAAATATGTACCCACGGTCAATGGACTCGGCTCAGTTAGTGGCGGGACTTTCCACTGCCCCCTAGGCTGGACAAAGACATCGCCCCAAGGATGCATTCTTATACACAGGTGCAAGCAAGTTACACATAACTCCTGACGTATTGAGGTGCAACCCCTCTACGTAGCAAGGTACAACCCCTCTACGCAGTAAGGTGCCGCCTCTCACCTTGTACATGTTGGTTTCGAATCAAAACAACTCTATCCATCATATTACCCTTTTGCCCCTGTCATTGGGATGGGTCAGTCTGTTCCTTGTTATCTGTGTGGAATGTGCAAGTATGTGAATGTTCTGATATCTAGTGTTCAGTACCTTTTAGGTACGTATCTTCTTGCAGCATCAGCCCTTTCCTTGCCAGCTTCTGTGAGCAGGGCCTGCCTCTGGCTCACAGCTTCACTTTGCTTTATGTTAGCAAAGTCTTGGCCATTATTTTAGTTCAAGCCTCAGGCCTCATACTGGGCCTTTATCAGGGCTTTCACTTAATACAGTGACCTACACCCTCCTCCAAATATGTGAAAATTCCACCCCTCTCCCGCCCAGGAAACTGATCCTAGGGAGAAAAGTACATGCAGTGCCCCCTGAACACCCTGCTGCTCTGAGCCCTTCCCCCATGGTATGACCACTCTGAGAAGCTCTGCTTGCTCCTAAGCACGAGAAGCCTGGCTAATTTGAACCCTTGGTCCCCCAAAGGCATCAGAGATCCCTAGACAACAAGGATCTAAGCAGGAAACTTCCCCCTCCTAGGGGCTAGCACAGACACTGCGTGGGTGCTGGAATCCAGCAGCCCCACACATTACCTGCGGGTACTGGCATCACTGGACAGGTCCTGCTGGGCTCCCGAGAGGTGCCGTGCCGGGGAGCAGGCAAGGACAAGGAAGGAAGAGGCAAACAGGTCGTCCTCGAGTCCCTCCAGTGTCCGCTTGTCCCAGGGCCCCAAGCAGCTCCCACAGGCCGTGTGTGGTCTGGAAGGGAACAAGATACAGTCAGAAGGCTGTGCCCATGTGCAGAATGCAGCCGGGAAAGAGGGCTGAATGCCAGCGCTGGGAACTTACTACAGGGGCAGCCGGGCTGGCTGGGGACAGCTCCTGTCCTGGCTCTGTCTAGTGTTAGCCTGGCCCTTCACCGGGCTGTCATACAGCAGGATGTGCAATACCTCCCTGGTCAGCATGGGGTCTGCACCTAGGAATCTCCAGATGGCCTTGGCCTGGCTGTGACTGAGAGAGGGATGGCAGGGAAGAAATTAACACAGAGGAGGGGCCCAGTTGGTGCACACCGGGGATGATGCCCTCCAAGGGGTGACAGGCCAGAAGCAGCAGGTTGAGCCTGCTCATGGCTGACCTCAAGGCCTTTCAGGCACTGGCCAGTCCTAAGGCTTTCATACCCTCCGGCCTGGGCACTGCCAGGGGGCGCTGTGTCACAGCAAGGGATGGGCGGAGGTGGCCAGACTCACTTCTCCCAGCTGGGGGCAGGCCCTCCCTCTCTTGCAGCCTTCTACTGATGGGAACCAGAGGGGCTGGGGTTAGAGCCCCCATGGGGGAAAGTAGTGACTCCAGGCTCAGGGGTGGGGGCTAGTGTGTGTGAGGAGGTGCCCACCCTTGGGGTGGGTGCTAGGGCTAGGTTCTGGGCTGGATCTTCTGAGCTGGGGGGGCACAGAGTGGGGGCTGGGGGCAAGGAGAGCAGGAGCTCCTTCCCCATGGGGCAGGGGGTGGGAGGTTCCGAAGGAACAAAGCTCCAGTGCTGGCCACGCCATGGCTCTGGCTTGGGGAGGTTGGAGAAGGCTGTAAAATGGGCTCTGGGCAGGATGCAGGGAAGGCGCTGCTGGCCTGGGGGAATCTGGCAGGCAGATGAATTGGAGAAGAGTGGGATGAGGCATCTGAAAGCGTGCAGCGATGGGGAAGATACCAGGCTGGGATTGCGGGGGGGGGAGAGGGCATTTCCCAGCTGTGGGGAGGGGGTGCCCCTGCGAGGACATGCTCAGTGAAGGGGCGTCTGTGGGGGCAATGCACTTAGGCTGGCCCCTCTCCTGCCTCAGCCTGGAGGGATGCCCTGCTGGGAGCGGGGGGCCATGCTGACAGAGGGGGTGACCCTGCTCACATGGGGTCTCTCCTGCTCTGTATTGTGATGAGGGTTCCCTGGAAGACTGTTCTGGCCTCCAGCCAGCCAAGCCATTGCACAGCCGAACTCGGAGGGGTTAGCACAGAATGAAGTGGGGGAGGGTGACAGTTGTGTTAGGAATAGCTCAGCTGGGGGAGCCCTGAGCCAGGGGTCCCAGAGCATACAGAGCTCTCCAAGGGACAGGGAGGCGAATGGTGACACATGCCGGGGCACGGCTGTTCCCTGGGGGCCTGTGTGCAAGGGGAGGGTCTGTGCTGCATGTAACCATGGTGCTGTGGAGTGACCCCATTAAGAGGGGGCTCGGAGGCTAGAGGGGGATGTTCTATCCTTTCCCCAGGGCTGGTGCTCACCACTTGTAATGCCAGGGCATCTGCAGGAGAATGCTGACTGCGTCCTTGGTGTGCTGTCTGGCCAGCAAGTGCAGGATGTCTCTCCTCCCATCACTCAGCTGCCTCTCCCGCCCCCCGGGGTGGGCTCAGTTTGCAGGAATGAGCCATGTGCAGATCATGCACCTGCAGAGGCAAAGCAGTGGCTGAGACCCTCCCCCCGCTGTGGGTGTCTGGCAGGCAAGGGTCAGGAGGAGCTGGGCAGGCTCAGAAACAAGTCAGTGGTCACATGGCCTGGCGGAAGCCATGGATAAACTCTCCTAGCGAGTGACTGAGCCGAGAGGGGTTTGGTACCTTGAAACCCCCACCCCTGAGCCAGATCCGTAGCACTAAGGGTCCCAATCCCACTGCCCAGTGACACCCCCCAGCCCCCCCAGATATCCTGGCTGCACCTCCCCTTGTGACAGCATGCCTGGGCTGCTTCGGCACCAGAGTGGGATCCAAGCATCCAGGATGCATTTCCATCCTCAACATCAATCCGTGTCTACTGGGCAGAATCAGTGGACACGGGGGACCTCACTGTGGGCTCTGTTCCCCCAGCTGCGGGATGAGTCTAGAGACAGGGCACATTTCCCAGGGAGTGAGCCGGGCAAGCCAGACGCCTGGGATCAAAGCCTGCAAATCATTACAGGGTCGTGTCCAGCGGCCACCCTGCACAAAGGGGATGGATGGGTCCCATTGATCAATGATGGTGAGAAGGGACGTCTCCCCTCCACATCCTCCCTTGTGCCCCAGGAATTCTAGCAACGGGGCAAGATTGAGCTGCCCAAGATGTCCAGTGCCCAGCCATTCCTTGGCCCTGTACCTCTGATTCTTTCTCTCTCAGCACTGCCTCCATGACACCCGCCAGCTGGTCAGCACACTCCCCCTTCTCCAGCAGGCCCAGCAGCAGGGTGAAGCTGAAGGGAGTGAGGTCACGCGATGGCAGGTGCTTCGCTATGAGCTGTAGGGAAAGGCACCGGCCGAGTGTGAGCAGTGAGCCCAGGCCCGGGGAGGTGGGTTTTCTCTTTGGGGAACGGGGACAGAGGCACTGGCAGTCTGTGCCAGGGCTATGTGAGTGGGCATTGGAGCCCATACACAGGAATTTCCATCTGCCGGCTCCTCATCAGGGAAGGAGATGATAACCCTCCTTTCCCATGGGTGTGTCTCTCTCTCCAGCCACAGTTTCTTTTACTCACCATAGCAACATGGGCAGGGCTCTCTGTGCAGCTGGCATCCTTCTGCGTCTTGCTCAGCACGATCGCCACCGCCCCTGTCTTGGTCTGCACGATGGCTGCACAAGAAACCAGCAGCATTCAGGCAGAGCCCTCAGGGCTGGATTCTTTCCCCTCCCCATTGACCCAGGTCAGAAGTGCCAAAGAGCCAGACTCCAGCTGCAGCTGGGAATGCCCAGCTATGGTGAGCTCTCAGCTGGCTCCTGGGCCAACTGCCCAAGTATCACCCTGCTGCAGAAGGTGTGTTGGGGGTGGGGTGGGATCAGGGGAGGTCCCAGATGGTCCCAGGCACCTGGTGAAGGGTAGATGCCAGGTCAGCCTGGTGGGTAACAACCAACTTCTACTGTGTGTCCCTCTGGTCAGGTATGGGATGAAGGCACCACGTTCTCTCTTTAGCCATGCTCGCTAGGTAATGGCAAGGGCTGTGAGGGCTGAGAAGTGGCGACTGCTTCCGCATCATCTTACCTTTGCAAGACATGAAGAGCCAGTAGAGAACCTGAGATGCCCAGTATCTGGTGGCCACCTGAACATCAAAGGCCTGGCTTGTCTGCAGCCTGGCCATGTAGCCCTGCTTTGCCATGGGTTTCAGGTCCTAATGGGCCACCAAACAGAAAATCAGGGCATGGGTTGGGGCAAGCTCAGCTCTGTCTGTATTACCCACCCCACATGAGTGCTGTGGGGGGCAGCAGGGTATGTGCTGCTCACCTTGGTGATAGCTTTGAAATGATAGAACATGAAGAACTGGGCGCTGGCTCTCACAGCTCGGCTTCTCTCCAGGGCCCGGGGAGAGCAGATCCATGGCTGCAAGTGCTGGGGAGCAGGGAGAAAGCCGTGTGAGCAGCAGAAATGCCAGGACAACCCCCAGAACCTGCTTCCTGCCCCAGCAGAGAGAGGACATGGAGCATTTAACCTCTTCTCCTCCGCTTCTGGACACTGGAACTCAGTGCTCCTCTCCTGTCTGGGGGGTGTTGGGACAGATCTGAGGGTCTTGGGCTCAGTGCTTTGAGGATTCTTCCCATTGATCCTGTGGGGTCTTGCGGCTGTTTCTTCAGAGGCACAGGGGTGCCAGCCCAAATTTAGGAGGCCAAAGTGACACGCTTTGCAGCAGGACTAGGATTGTCTTTCTGGATCCCAGGGTTGGGTGTATGCCCCATGGGAACTGGCTAGTTCACAGCAGCTGAGAGACCTGCTCAGCCACCTCGAGATCAACTGGAGCCTTTCCTCTTTTGCGTCAGATAGAACCTGAACAACAGGCCCAGCCCCAGATGGCCAGTGCAAATGGGTCCCCATCATACCAGAAATAGATGCAGTAGCGTGGTGGGGGTTAGGTGCTGCTCCAGGAATGTCTGCAGCACAAGATCCAGACCCTCCCAGGGCAGCTGTTGGAGAGACGGAGCAGAAAGAAGCAGGGAAGTAAATAGCAAGGGAGGTGGGGTGCATGAGGCAGGGGGACAAGTGGAGCTAGGTGCTGTTGGTATTCAGGGTCCCTTTACGCAGGTGATTCTGATCCCTCTGCAATTAGACATGGGTCTCACCTGGACCATGGGCTGCCCTTCCCCAAAGAATCCTTCCTCCCACCTGGGCTCCCCAACACATGTACTGAGCAGGGGTCTGGAAGGAAGGCTTCCTCCCTCCCCCTCTGGAGGGGCCCCAGATGCCCCCCAACACCCCACTGGCTCATCAAGGGCTGAGCTGTTCATCCCCGCTCCAGCCAATCTCTTTCTGTGGCAGGGCGAGTCATGGCCTGGCTGTGTGACTGTCCCAAATCCATGCTTTCCTCCCTCTGCACCAAATGCTATTTAACACTCTGGGCCAGATCCTCAGCTGGTGTAAACTGGGGGTAGGTTCCAGCTCCCTGTGCCAAGAAGCCAGAGTAATTCTGTACAGTCTCAGACACTCACCTCTACAGCTCTCCTCCCTGCCAACCCCACTGCAGAGTTACTGAGTAGCCACTTGTCACCAGCCCTTTGGAAAATAAACCGAAGGGCTGGATTCGGCTGGACACGCAGCTATCTGCATTGGGCCAGGGTCCAGCTACTCAGCAGCGGGGTAGCTGAGTTTCCCAGCCAAGGAGGCAGGTGGAAGCTGCAGCTTTGTCCATGCCTCACTAAGCTCTGTCCGGATAGCGGAGCTTTCTGCCACCTCAGTCCCCCTCAGCTTCACCAGGGCTGGGCGCTGAATCATGGCACTGGCGATACACGTGCTGATGGTCTTAGCCTCCTGTTCCTTAGAGAGGCAAGGCTCGAATTTCCTGATTGGAAGGAAGGGAGCAGACAAGGCCATTAGAACGGAGACAGGTCCCGGCATGAGCTAGGTTGGGTTTGCTGGCACGAGGGACAGCTCCCTCCCTAAGCAGCAGAGCTCCAGGGAGCATCTCCAGCAGAGCTGCCGCCTAGGGAATGGTCCTGTCTGGAGATGCCTATGCCCCCGGGGCCCAGCAGGAGCTCTGCTGGGGAAGCTGCTATCTGGGGATGATCCTGGTTCCCGCTCCGTGACTGCACCCATTCACAGCACTTCATGCTGGTGGGGAGGGATTCCCTCTTACCAGGTAATATGCAGAGGTGGGGTCTGGATAAAGTGACCCGGAGGCCGAGGAAGATATGGCCCGTTAGTGAGCCACCAGGGAGGAGCATCCTCTGGTTCTTCTTGCAGCTCGTCCCTCCCCCACTTCCTCTCCCTCCATCTGCCCCTCCCCTGCTGCTGGGCTCCGCAGGTGAGTCAGGCCCCATGGACGTACCCTAAGTATGAGATGGCCAGTAGGGCATGCTGGTGATTGGGGTTCTGCAGCTGGGCCCAGTCCTTGCCTCTGAGCATCTCTTGCAGCACAAAGCAGAGAATCAAAGGCAAAAGAATTTGGGAGCTGGGTTATTTAGCAAGATGTGGAATCTCCAAATGCTGTTTGACACCCCCACCAACCCTCAGCTCCAGTGTGCAGTGCACTGGGGCATGGAGCTGGGAAGATGGCCTGGGAGTGGCCCCATGGCCAGAATGCAAGGGACATTCACAAGAGCCCCTATTTCGCCATTCCTAACGGCAAAACTGGAAACTTCATCATCTGCCACAGAGCAGGGAAGGGGGATCTGGGCAGAGGCAATTTTGTGATGGGGAGCATTAGAGTCCTTAACAGCTGAGGTTTGATGTTATTGATATGAACTGGGACCTTATAGATCATTGTTGCAACCAAAGTCCTGTAGTGGCACCAAATAAAGGGGGTCAAATATGGTGTCTAAGACAAGGTTACGGTTTGCTGGTTATGGTTATGCTATCTATATATGTGTATCATTTTTGTAGTTGAAGTTATGAATATTGACTCTGTACTGTCTGTATTTCAAACTTCTGCTATGCTTCTGGATGACACCCCAGACAAGTTGGTGTCAGCTTTGCCTAGCCTGCTTCATGGCCCGTTAAGGACCATCAGCTATACAACTGAACCATTGAGAGAAGGCAGATATGCCTTGCCAACTACAAAACCAGTTTCTCCTCCCTTGGTTTTCAGACCTCAACTGCTAGAACAGGGCCTCATCCTCCCTGATTGAACTAATCTCATTATCTCTAGCTTGCTTGCATATATATACCTGCCCCTGGAAATTTCCACCACATGCATCCGACAAAGTGGGTATTCACCCACGAAAGCTCATGCTCCAAAATGTCTGTTAGTCTATAAGGTGCCACAGGAGTCTTTGCTGCTTTTACAGATATGCCTTGTAACCCAGCAAAGTATACAGGGACTTGCCCATGTGACTCCAGACTCCATTTTCCTGTAATTTTCCACAGTAAGAACAAAGAAGTGTTCTTACACCAGGAAAAGACTATAAAAGGCTGGTGCCTTCATAAGACTATAAAAGGCTGGTGCCATCTTGTCTTCAATCCTGTTTCTTACCTCTGGAGGGAATTTGCTACAAATGGAAGCTTTACACAAAGGGCTGATGACCCACCCCAGCTGAGGATGTACTCCAGAGACTTGATTTGAACCTGCACTTTATTCTATCACTGCTACAAGACTAAACCAAGAACTTTGCCATTACTATATGTCATTGATTCCATTTAACCAATTCTAGCTGTCATCTGTATCTTTTTCCTTTTATGAATAAACTTTTAGATTTTAGATTTTAGAAGGATTGGCAACAGTGTGATTTGTGGATAAGATCTGATTTGTATATTGACCTGGGTCTGGGCCTTGGTCCTTTGGCATTGGGAGAACCATTTTTCTTTTACTGGGGCATTGGTTCTCATAACCATTTGTCCCCATAATGAGTGGCACTGGTGGTGATACTGGGAAACTGGAGTGTCCAAGGGAATTTCTTGTGTAACTTCTCGTTTGGCTGGTTTGGTTTCCCTTGGGGTGCATAGAAACCCCAGCCATGGGCTGTAACTGCCCTGCTTTAAGTAACTTGTCCTGAACTGGCACTCTCAGTTGGGTCCCGCCAGAACCAGCATTGTTACAAGGTCAAATATTTTCCTGCAAACCTAGGGAGGGCTGCGCCTGTTAAGTCCTCAGGATCATGTCCTGGAGTTAATCCCCAGGGCACTTCTGGGTGCCAGGCAGATCCCTCAGAAGTGGGATGGGGAATCGTCCCAGGTGTAAGCAGCAAAAATCTGCTAATGGAAAATAGTGTCATTTAATTCCTTGGGCTGGAATCGCACCAGAAGACTCTGGCATCAGCACTGGGTTTGCAGTGCACAGTGTAGAGCCCTGGGCATCCGGTTGCAAACACAGCACACGGCCTTCAGTACCAGATACTCTGGCATGTGCATCTGACCTGGGGACCCCTCCCAGAACCCCAGTGTGCTCACTCACCAGCAGGGGGGACAGCACGGTGCATGTGCCCTGGCACACCAAGGGAATTCTGCTCTCTTGGGTGACAGCTTCACCCACTAGCATGAGGCTTCTCAAAAAAGCAGATCTCACCAGTGGGTCCTGGGCTCAAAGGCAGGAGGGGGAGAGAACAATGAGGAAACAGCCACAGACAATAGAGAACAGAGACACAAGGCTACAGGGCAAGTCTCTACAAGGGAGCTGCTGTCCCAGGCTGGATTGCCCTCACGCCCTAAACAAAAGGACGTGGCTTGCTGAGTGGAACATCTTTGCATTCCCTAGGGGATCATCTCTGGAGATGGATGCAAGGAATGGGCTGTTTTCCAGAGGTGCTGAGCACTTGCAGTTCCCAGAGCCATCAATGGGCCCTGGGGCTGCTCAGCTCCCCTGACAATCAGGTCATAATTATCTGATCTGGGACAGGAATCTGCTGCTCTCTGGAGCTGGCTAGGCTCTCCCTACTAAGGCGTCCATTCTCCAGGGAGAACATTCAGTTCAATGAAACTAGCATCCTCTCTCCTTTTCGCTGGGATGCGCATCTGGGCATTGTAACCAGTGCAGGACTGAACGTCGGCCTCAAATCTCCGATGGCAAGAATACAACCTAGAGTTATCTCAAAAATCCCCCTTCAGCACCAGAGCCTGTCAACCAGGCTAGGGGCCTGAATCCCTCTGTGCGCCTTTTGTGCCCAGCTACACCATCGACTGCAGCGTGTGGGGAAACAGGTCCTAAATCTTTATCTTCTGATCCCTGCGTGCAGCACAAGCCAAGAGGTACCAAACAGGGAACAGTCGTCTCTGGGACAATACCACCAAGTGAAGCTCAGCTACACTCTAACAAGGCCCAGGTGGGAGTTCTTTCATTAGCTTCCATGGGCCTGGAATCAGAGAAGAAGCTAATCGAGATGGTGGAGTCACAGAGAATGGTGCTGTTCCCATGTCTCCTGTCCCTCCTTGGGCAAAGGGCCAGCCCTCGGAGCTGAGTTTATGCAAAGACATAGCTCTGTGTTGCTGTGCACAGCCCGGGTAGATGCTGCGTGGGCGGTCAGGGGAGGGCTCTGACTTATGTGTGGGCTCAGAAAATAGTGTTGCCACATGGGAGACAGGATCTTGCAGTCTGTGCTTTCTAGGATGAGATCCGTGGGGCCCGAGTGGACCACGTGCCCACAGGTGAGGAGCAGGAGCAGGAGGCTTCTCAGCTGTTCGATGGAAGCTGATTCCTGAGAATTGCAAAGGAAAGAGTGAGGAGACGGGATGGCCTCCAGCTACTCCTAACTCACAAATGGGGCCAGGGGAGGAGTTTTCACTCAGCCGACTTAGCAACTAAAGGCTACTCTGCTGAGATGAATTGCCTGGACTCTGAGGCCTTTTCCAACTCCCCAGGACTGGGGTTGAGGTGACCCAGCAGCCGAAGGGGATGCACTAGCAGCTGCTTTAATTCACCTAGCTCCAGAGATGTCACTGGGACTACAGTGGATTGCCCAGGCCCAGAGAGTTACTGGGAAGGTGGTGGTGGTGCTGCGAGGGGAATGTCAGACATGCCATCCCTGGTGAGTCTGCCAGGAAGGTCTGTGAAATAGCCCAGTTCAGGGGAAGACCAAGAGTCTGTTCTGCTGAGAAATGTGTCAGCTGGAGCTGATGGCATGGCAGTGTCTTTTGGGCCCTCTCTGAGCCTTGTTTATGGGGCTGCATGGAGCATGTCTGAGCTCCCCAAGAGATACCCTCGAGAGCTTATACAACAGGACCCACCTTCCCCCCTGGATCCACCCCATTGTGCTGTGATTGCAGCTCCATGGAGGAGTAAGGAAAGGGCTCCCTCCACAGAGGCTGAGCCACTGCTTGGAAATTCAGCTCTTCACTGAACAGGCTTCTGGGAACCAGAGTCCTCCCTGGCAGGTCCCTTTACCTGCAAAGGCTGGTGAAGGAATGGATGAAAGAGCAAAGATGCTAGGTGGGACTGTACCTCCAGAGAACCACCGGCAGAAGGCTGGAGCTGCACCCTGCTGATGAACTCCTCCCAGTGCTCCAGGATGGCAAAAGTCTTGCCTAAGTGTTGCCTGGCACACAGCCCAAGCGCTCGGGCGAATCTCTGAGAGACAGAAAGATGGAGGTTGGGAATGGTGAGCAACAAGCTAAGGGGGCCAGGATGGGCACAGAGATTCCTCTGTTCTAGTATCCCCCAGGAATGTAAATTCACCACCCCATGGGAAAGGGGGTAGGAGGACGAATGGCCCTAGCCCTCTCAGATAGGTAGCAGAGAAAGGAACATGCCTGTACTATCCTAACATGCAAGACAACATGCATATTTCACCTGTGTAATGGGGTTTCAGATCACTCAGAAGTACAAATTACATATTTTGATCAAGTGTCCACCATTTGTGCCTTTACTTATATTGTGTCACCTTCAGAACCACAGGTAATGCACCTCAAAGACATCGCCATGGGCATGAGTATAAGGAAGAGCTTTTCAATCCACTGGATCTTGTCCAAGGCAGAACATACACATGTAGCATCAGAGGATTGACAAGGAATGAGGGATCTCTTGACCGTGGAGGAGCAAAGACCTCACCTCTCTTTCCTCTTCTTTTCAGAAATGGACCATCTCCACCAGAAGCCATAGCTGGGGCTTGATACTCTCTGCTGGAAAAAACATCAGCACGGTGCCCCAGCACTTGTAGAGAAAGCTCTGCGAAAGAGACACCATCATGCTGGATGCATTGGGCACGGCCTGGCATGCACAGAGCCCACTGGGTATAGTCGTCTGCTTCACTGGCCCCAAACTGCCTTTGGGTAGTGACTGCTGTTCTGAACTAGGCACTGACCCCCAATTCCTTCCAGGACACTGACATTGTCACCAGACCGTTTATCACTGTGGGCAGCTGGCGCCTGATACTAGCGATGAACCAACCCAGCCAGGTATGGTCCGAGATGAAGACAGCCTTCCAGGACCTGCCAGGGAAAGAAGAGTCAGTTAGATCCGAGAGGGGCCAAGAAACTGGTCGTCTCAATAGCTCCAGCCAGGAACCCACCACAGCTGGGAGGGAAGGGGAAGAGGGAGCATGCGCTGTAGCCCCCCACGTCTCTCCTAATGCTTGTGAATCCTTATGAGCTGCCCCTGGTGCTTCTCCAGTTGTACCTGCTGGGCTCAGCCCCTTCCTCTGTCCCACAATGCAGTGCTGTTGAGGGGCCTCTTAATCCTGCCTCAGCGTGGGCAGGCTGGACTAGATGACCTCTTGAATTCCTTTCCAGCCCTCCATATCTCTGATCCTTACGTGCAGCAGCTGCTGCTCCCTCTCCCTCTGGCAGAAGCAGGTCTTGTGATCTGGAAGAGATGGGCAGGTCAGTTTCCTTTGTGTTTAGACTCTTCTACTGGGGAGCAGCCTACAACACGACTACTGTTTGGGGGAGGGGGGTAAGGAGGAGCTGCTGACTCACGGGCCCCAAGCGGAATCCATGGCTCTTTGCAAATTGCTGATGGACAACAATGCTCCTCAGACCCAGAGCCCTTCATGTGAAATACCCAGGAGTTCTGCTTGCCAAGATCCTTCCCCAGAGTGTGAGGGGTCAGATGAAGGTTAAATACGGTCCCGGAAAGGATCCTTCCTGTCTCAGCACAGGGGGTTGGGCTCGATGAACCAAGGGATATGATCCTGACATGATCCTCTCTGATTCCAAGGTCACAACATGATATTATCCTGAATTCAGAGGGAGGCCCTAGTCTCTCCCTCTCTGAGCCCAGCACCACAGTGTCCCCTCCCTGTGCTCCTGCAAGGGGAGACACTACCTCCTCACCTTCCATGTAAAGGAGCATGTCCATCATGTAGTTATCCCAGAATCGGCCCGACCCGGCCTGGAACATGCTGATCAGCTGGAAGGGGAGGAACATGGCTGCCCTTCTGACCTGTACCATCATGTACGAAGATGCAGCGAGCACTTGGCGGACAAAGAGGCAGAGGTGGCTGTACCCCTCCCTTGCAAGGCAGTGTGAAAAGGGAGCTCCCTACAGGTGCAGGGGGAGAGCTCACTGATGGAGGGAAGAAGACAGCAGAGAGGTGGAGCTGACAACCAGGACAGGACTAAGATGGATCTTTCAGTTGATCAGGGACAGTCCATGGACCAGCTATTGGCTCCTTCCATCCTCTCATTCCTGGGTTGGCTCCAGCTCAGATGAAAGGAGACAGGATTATCCAGAGGCCGTCAGGCAGCTGCTGGGTCAGACCCTTGGCCTAGGTCAGAGCAGCACAAGGGGAGCTTGAAGCAGCCCGAAAGAGGCAGCTGAGCCATAAAGGGAATCTCCAGCTGCCCCTTGGTAAAGGAGGATGCTGGAGGCCAGGGGGCAGGAGGGGGCCTGCACAACACTCCCTAAGGGCTCATTCCAGCTGGTTTATATTGGAACCGTCCGAGGGCTGCACTAACTTGTGCTGGGAGACCTGGTCCAGCCCCAGGATCAGGGGAGCCAGGAAGGTGGCTGGCTCAGAGAGCTTGCTGGTTCTGTTAAATGCCTAGAGGTGCTGAGTCGATGTGCAATGAACCAGCAGGATTCCATTAGAGATTTTCACCCAAGAGGCCAGGACTTCCCCAACTGTGCCTGTCTCCGCTTCTCTAGTTAATGACAGATCTCCCGCAGGATACAAGGAGAGTACAGACAAGGCTGGAATGGCAGTTCTGCATTGGGGTCCCATCAGAGAATTCCCTGCCAGTCTACAAGGGCTAGAAATGTCTGGGGGTTTAAATAAAGCTAAACTGCTCCAAGGAATCTTGGAGAAAACAAACTTCCTCCATCAGGAGACCCTGACTCCCCAAGAACATGGAGATTTATTTCATGCAGATTCCCAGTAGTCCCCTGCAGGTACCTCTGCAGAGAACAGCAATGTGGGGAGAGGAGGGTCCCTTTCTGGGCAGAATTCCTACTCACCTACAGACCGGACCAGCAGTTGACAGAGGTGACCGTAAAGATCCATAATGGCTCCTAAGACAAGAACCAACATGAATGAGTCCCTGGGGCTTGCTTCCCATGACACAGACCTCACCATATTCACACATGGTTCTAGATGGGCCAAGGAGATCCAGACTTAGGTTTTTTTGCTGCCTGTCTGGCTGGAGAGAGAAGACCGCTATGAGGTGGTGAGACCTCAATATTGATGTAAAAAAATTATTAATAGCATTATTATAACTTATTTTATAATGTTAGGTCATTACAAACATGTTTGTGCCTTTACTGAACATTCAAATATACCTATAAGTATATTATCACCAGGATGCTTGAAAATATAAGAGTAGCCCAGTTTTAGTTAGCTAGGTTATAAAGTGTTCACGCTGATCGAAGAAATTGCAGAAGGCTTCAGCTTTCGGTCATCCAGAAATAAGCAAATGTCCAGAAAATAACATCTCCTTGACCGTAAAACTGTCTTGCAAGAGTGTCTGTACAAGCTTAAAAAGGCAGCTGTCCTCATTTTAATCTGCTTTAACTTTTATACTATTTTCTTTCTGTGCTGTGCTTAAAATGTGTGTTGATTATTGGCATTTGTGTTTTGTACAAAATATTTAAGAGAAGTTTAATTGCTATAAATAACCACTTGTAACTCTAAAGAACCCAAAAGAGTCTTTTATCTGCACCAGAACACCTCCCTCTTCTATAAGCTGCCTGTTTATTATAGATCCAATCCTTTATCTTAGTAAAACAAATGTTATAAAGAGAAATGTTTTAGGAAAGATTTGGCCCTGTAGGAGATGGTGAGGATGTTATTTATGTTGGATATTGCAAAGTGAATTTAGGGATATGTTAGAACAATAAATCTAGGCTGTAAAGTGGGCTCTACCATCCCCTCTTTGCAAGAAAACCCTCCGCTTGTGTCCTTAAATTTTTAGAGAAAAATGTGAGTAGTTGAGAAAAAGTTTTGTAGAAAACCTTAGCTGATTTCTAAAATATTGCAATGGCAAACTGTTTTGGAGGGCATATTTGCAAAGTATTGTAACTGAATGCAAAGTATCTAATGTGGTTTTCTAATACCATTGCTACATGTGGTAAAATGCATTATGTACTAACATGAAATCTAATGACCTTGCTCAGCTGATTACCAATATAAGAAGACATTTAAGTCTAGACTATTTATTATATTAATGGGGAAGTAATTAATTACTGGCAGAGCTCTAGCCACTCCTTCCCCCAACTCAGAAAGACAACAAGAAGCATCATCCACAATTGTTCTAGAGAATCAACAACTTCTTCAATCACTATTTAAGCTAAACACTTGTTAAGAATGATTGAATTAATATCTCGGAAAATGAACTGAATAAGTTAAGAGTTAAAAGACTAAATTTGAAGATGCTCTGAGAATCTCTCCAACAAAAACAAAGGAGCTATAACTGTCAGGAAAGACTTACAATCCTAACACATATACGCATTAACAAACTACCTATCCATAAGATGAAGAGGCTCCATGAATATATGGAGCCAATGAAAAGGCGAGAGAGGTGTGTTTTCCTATAATTGCAGAGAAATAGGGAAGAGACGAGTATAAAAACTTGAAGTGAGCACACTGCACATGCTCTGCTACCCTGCTCAAACTCAACTCAACCTCTCCCTCACTACAAGCAAGCTGACACAGCCAGACGAGAGAAGACTCACGAAGAAACCAGACAAAGGAAACCTCCCCAAACCAGCCCCTCACAGGAATGTTTCCCCCAGATCAGCCTGCAGAAAAACTGGAAGATCCCCACTTCTCTGTGGAGTATCTGGAAAGGTCTCTCACCCCTGTGCTGGGATGGTTGAGCCACAGAAGAATTTTGATGTCTCACAAATAATCGCAGATGACAGTGAGGATGTGGATTCTTCTGCGAGTTCTGTGTAAACAGGTGCTATACACTCCAAAAAATGCTCCCACCGGTCTGAAAAGCAGAGCCCAGACAGCCGTGTGCTCCCTCCTCCAGCTCCCAGAGCATACTGAGCCACAGGCTGCCTACCCCCTTTGTGACACAGGGCCACTGCTGACATCACAGAGGAAAGATGGACTGGGGCTGTCTGGCTAGGGCACATGGCACCAATGCACCTGGCCAGCTTTGCTGTTCCCTGACATATGGGTAAAAATTCCTTCCTCGCCCCTCATTGACCATGGAATCCCTGAAGCATGAGATTGGACTGGCTGTCTGTCTCAGTGTGAGGAGCTCCAATTGCTAGTCCAGCCACAGCTGCATCGGTGCCCTGGGCTGAGAGAATAGAGGGCTGAGAAGATTCTTTCCTAAGGATACACACAGATACTAAATCCCATTCCTGAAGGCTGCAATAAAGGCAGTCAGAGCGCGGGACCCATGGGTATTTATTGAGTCCCAACGGCATGCTGGGGGGCTGTACAACACAGGGGAGGGCACAGGCCCGACCCCAAAGAGCAGCGAATCTCTTGCTTGGTTTATTTGATTTCCCATTCTACTGAGCAGGATCTTGTGTAAGAAGGAACTTGAAGGAAGAGAGGGAAGTTTAGGGCAGGAGAAAGGGAGAATAATGTTAGCCTGAGGAGCAGCATAGCAGTGGGTTGGCAAGGGAGAGCCAGGGAAGTACCCAAAGGGAGTGGCTGGGAGAGTGGCGGGGGAATGAGCCCGGAGAGTTAGGTGGAGAAGAAGTTTGCAAAGACTCAACAAGGAGCTGCAGTCGGGTGATGAATGGAGCTGAGTGAATCAGTGACTTTTCAGTTTGGGGGCCAGTCAGAGAAATACAAAAAAATATAAATATTGGTTCGGTTTGGCCTGAAACAAAATTGTTTTGGTTTTTCATTTCAGGTTGTTTGTGGGTGTTTTTCAAACACGCTCTCCCGCCCCAAGTTTTTAAAGTTGCCTCTCTTCCAAAATGAAAAGTGACATTTTTCTGTGGAATGGTCCAAACAGACTGGTTTGACTTTTAAATCAAAACAAAACATTCCCTTTTTGAGTGTGGCTGAAAGAATTTGCTGAATTCATGCCTGGTTTGGGCGGCCCTGAGAGATTCTTTTGGAGGAATTTGCTAGCTCTAGCACAGGACCTGCGAGGGAGCCAGGGGAGGGATCAGAATGGGCTGGTCTGATGGGGGAGATGATTTTGCAGAGGGCTCTGAAGGGGAATGAGAGGAGATGTTGGGGGAGGGCAGAGTCAATGAGATGGGTGATGAAGGCCTGGAGCAGGTGGGCTGGAGAGGACGAGGGGGATTGTAGAGATGTGGTAAAGGAAGGACTGTTCAGGAAGGGTAGGCAGGGCAGAAAAGGTGGGGCAGTTGCACTGTATGTAAGAGAGCACTATAACTGCTCAGAGCTCCGGTATGAAACTGCAGAAAAACCTGAGAGTCTCTGGATTAAGTTTAGAAGTGTGAGCAACAAGGGTGATGTCGTGGTGGGAGTCTGCTATAGACCACCAGACCAGGGGGATGAGGTGGACAAGGCTTTCTTCTGGCAACTAACAGAAGTTACTGGATCGCGGGCCCTGGTTCTCATGGGAGACTTCAATCACCCTGATATCTGCTGGGAGAGCAATACAGTGGTGCATAGACACTCCAAGAAGTTTTTGGAAAGCGTAAAGGACAATTTTCTGGTGCAAGTGCTGGACAAACCAACTAGGGGCAGAGCTCTTCTTTACCTGCTGCTCACAAATTGGTAAGAATTAGTAGGGGAAGCAAAAGTGGATGGGAACCTGGGAGGCAATGACCATGAGAAGGTTGAGTTCAGGATCCTGACACAAAAAAGAAAGGAGAGCAGCAGAATACAGACCCTGGACTTCAGAACAGCAGACTTTGACTCACTCAGGGAGCTGATGGGCAGGATCCCCTGGGAGAATAATGTGAGGGGGAAAGGAGTCCAGGAGATCTGGCTGTATTTTAAAGAATCCTTATTGACGTTGCAGGAACAAACCATCCCGATGTGTAGAAAGAATAGTAAATAACAGTGCAATCCTGGCTGATCTTAAACACAAAAAAGAAGCTTACAAGAAGTGGAAGATTGGACAAATGACCAGGGAGGAGTATAAAAATATTGTTCAGGCATGCAGGAGTGAAATCAGGAAGTCCAAAACACACTTGGAGTTGCAGCCAGCAAGAGATGTTAAGAGTAACAAGAAAAGTTTCTTCAGGAATGTTAGCAACAAGAAGAAAGTCAAGGAAAGTGTGGGCCCCTTACTGAATGAAGGAGGTAACCTAGTGACAGAGGATGTGGAAAAAGCTAAAGGACTCAATGCTTTTTTTGCCTCTGTCTTCACGAACAAGGTCAGCTCCCAGCAGGGCCGGTGCTTCCATTAGGTGACCCTAGGCAGTTGCCTAGAGTGCCAGGATTCGGGGGGTGGCATTTTGTGCACTCCCCATGGGGCGCACGGGAGCTTACAGTTCCACTCCCGTCGCACTGCCGAAGAAGGACCTTCTGCTGATGTGTGATGGAAAACAGCCGCAGGCAACTGAGCAGCTCAATGACTGCTGCTGTCGCCTGCGGCATTTCAGCAGACGGTCCTTCTTCGGCGGCGCGATGGGAGTGGAACTGGAAGCTCCCGCACGCCCCGTGCGGAGCGCACAAAATGCCACCCCCTGAATTCTTCCTAGGGCACCAGAAACTCTGGCACTGCTCCTGGCTCCCAGACTCCTGCACTGGGTAGCACAGCATGGGGAGGAGGTGACCAGTCCTCTGTGGAGAAAGAAAAGGTTCAGGACTATTTAGAAAAGCTGGACGAGCACAAGCCCATGGGGCCAGATGCGTTGCATCTGAGGGTGCTAAAGAAGCTGGTGGATGTGATTGCAGTGCCATTGGCCATTATCTTTGAAAACTTATGGTGATTGGGGGAGGTCCCAGATGACTGGAAAAGGGCTAATGTAGTGCCCATCTTTAAAAAAAGGGAAGAAGGAGGATCTAGGGAGCTACAGGCCAGTGAGCCTCACCTCATTCCCTGGAAAAATCATGGTACAAGGACACCAGGTCCAGGAAGGACACGGGGCCAGAGGGCAAGCTGATCACCGACCTGCAGAGGGCACTCCAGGCTGGAAATTGAGCTAATTCCCTGAGAGACCAGCAGGAGGCACCGCAGGGGTGAGTCCGCACGTTTACACCCTGCATGGTTCTGTTTGGGAGTGTGTGTGTTTCACATCTGTGTGTGTGATTTGCATCTCTGCCTTTCTGTAGTCTGTCTTAGGTACTCCTGTGGCCTCAATCCTGAAGGAGCTGAGCACCTCCCAATCTTTAAGGTCTTTATCCTCACACCACCACTAGGAGGCAGGACAGGGCTGTAACCCCCATTGCAGAGGTGGGTGACTGAGACACTGAGAAGGTAAGACTTCAATGGGATTTAGGTGTCTAAACCCATGAGGATCTGGGCCCAAGTGGCTGGCCCACCGTGGCACTGGGAACCTGCAGCACAGCAGGGCCTCGTTCCCATGGCAATCCCAGGGCTGACCCCATGGCTGTTCACAGCCGGCAGGGTCAGCCCACAACATTTTGGCACCTGAGGCAGGGAGCTCAAATTACACCAAAATTTTGAAAGGTCTCAATTCTGCCTTCTTCCTATTCTACTCCTCTCATGGTACTGCTCTGCTACCTACCCCAATAAAGGAAAACTAACAACTTAAAATGCCTTGTTAAAAAATTGTAAGTAACACTTAACTTTCAAATGCCTGAACAGCAAAGGTAACTTTTCTTGTCTGCATAGTAAACACTGGCATTTTTATCTGTTTGAATGTTCAAAGTGGTGCTTTCCATGCCTTCTTGGTCGCAAAGATTTGAACTGCTGAAGGTCCACAGTCTGGGCCAGCTCATGCTCTATTGAGATGGTTGCAACGTTGACCAGCCTCTCTTGTGTCATTGTGGAGCGTAGATGTATTTTTATTAACTTCAGCTTGGAGAAGCTGCATTCTACACTTGCAACTGTTACACGAAGTGTTAGAAGTATGCACAGAGTAACAAAAGCATTTGGAAAGAGGGTGGTCATCTTATTTGGGCACATATATTCCAGAACAGCCTTTGGACTTGATCCTGCTGAAATGTATCTTGAAAGGGCTTTCAGTTCATCACCTAAATCACTCACATCAATATTGCGCATGTCATCATGTGTCAACACTATCTCCAGTGCACTGCATTGTAGGTCTTCTTCAGGTAAAGTGAAGAGTTTTGGAATATCATACAACATCCTAAATGTACTGCTGTGTTCCTTGAGCTGCATGAAACGTTCTTCAACTGACTGTATTGCACAATCTAGCACCTGGTTAAAGAAATTCAACTTTGAATTGTTGTTTGGGGTCTCTTATGGGATTATCCCGTGCCTCGTAATCAAAATGTCGTCTTCTGCTTCTTGCTTTTTTGAATGGGTGGGAAAATAGCTTCAGTGTGAAGTTCCTCTGCCAACTTCTGTGCACTCTTCAAAACATTTTGAAATCCCTTATCTGACCGGGAAGACTGTAGGTATGACTTTGCTTTGTCCAGTTGTTCCATTGCTCCAGCTATACCAAAGTCAACACCTCAGAGTCTCTTACTTACAACATTTATTACAAACAGTATGTCATGCCACAACACTAAGCCACACAGAAATTTGAAGTTATGTACGTTTCTGGTGATTCCATTTCCCTCTGCCACTGTTCTCCCACGAACAGTTCCTGTCATAGCATTATCCTCCATAATGGCAAATATGGCATCATCTATCATCCCAGTTGGATAGGCTTTATCATCTCCGCTCAACTTTCCCATTGTGTGGCACTCAGTGGTTTCAGTGTCAGAGAGGATGTTGCTTTGAAATTTGCCATTGATGAGTTGATGCAGAGAAAAATACATAGATGCTTTGAATTACATTAAAAAATTCAGCAGCCTCACTAGAAGCTGATGCTGCATCACTGACCACCTAGTTCAATGAAAGAGAACTGCACGGGACAAAAAAAGCTCGAGGGTTTAATTCTCGGATCCGTGTCTGCACTCCTCTGTTCTTTCCTCTCATGTTGGCACCATTATCATAGCCCTGACCTCACATGTCAGCTATTGCAATTCCCATAACTTCCAGCTTTTTAAGAAGCACATTTGTCATACCAGCTCCTGTAGTTTCAATGTCAATAAATTCTAGAAAATGCTCTCTGACTGTCACTATTGCAGGGACATTTTCACTAGGTTCTGTTGTTGTTACAAAACACGCCATTAAAGTCATTTGTTCCATATGGTTAATGTCAGGTGTGCAGTCCAGAATAAGAGTAATATCTTGCTGACTTCAGATATGCCACAACCTTCTGTTTGACTTTTGTTGCCAGTAACTGTATGATCTCATTTTGAATTGTTTTTCCAAGGTAGTGAGGTGTGTACATTTCTTGGGTGGTAACTCTATCTAGATGCTCCTGGAGTACAGCATCAAACTCAGCCATCAGCTCCACAGTTTTAAGGAAGTTTCCATTGTTTGGCACATACAGCTGATCTGAAGTGCCACATGGTGCTAGTTTTTGGGTAGCGAGCATTCTCACAGTGGCAATGAGCCTTTTCAGAACATTTTGCCAGTAAAGAGACTCTGATGCAATCTTCTCTTGATGCTGATCATCTATGGTAGTCTTTAACTTTAGTCTCATCTCAAGCTCTTTCCACCTATGGAATGCTCTCTGGTGATTTGCTGCCTTCTCATGACATGCCAGATTTCTAGCCAGATTTTTCCAGTCCTTTGTTCCTGTAGAACCCACATGTGTCTGGAATATTAGACTGGAAGAGTTTGCAACAAAACCAGTATGCAGCATTCTGGGTTTTTGAGTACATAAGCCATGGCCTCTCCACTTTGTCACCATTGGGGATTTCACGCCAGTAATGTGTTGGATGGAAACTTCTATTTTCATTGTCTTTGGGGAACATGAAGTTTTTCACTTGCTGTGGCCCATGCATACAAGGAAGTCCCTCAGGCTACTGCTCAAGTGGACCCACAGTCCTGGATCATCTTGACTTAAGGAACTAAACTCAGCAGCAGCTGTTTCTTGCGTCTCCACCACACACTTCTCTGATCTACACTTTTCTTCAGGAATGTGCATGGTTACATCCATTTGAGATGGAGATATGGATGCTGCAGTAGATGGCAGGTCACCTGCACTCTGACTAACTGGAAGATCAGGCATCTCCTCACCACTCACATCGTCACTGGGGCCGGAAGGCTCACCGTGAACATTTGTGTCTATGTATCTCAAGAGAGCTCCTTCCTGCTTGGATAGCAAAGCTTCCTTTGCTTCCTTTCTATTTCTGAGTGCTGCCCCAGAGGGGCATTTTCTCCTTTCATTCATGACTGCTGTTCTGTGCCAGTTATCATGGCTCTCTTCACTCAGTTGAAGGGGACAAATAAGCAGGCGGGTAGCAGAGCCTGAGTGAGGGAAGATATCAGCATCTTAAGGGCCTAACTGGCTTCTACTACTTCAGTTGACTGCCTGTTCTCCTCAAGTGGGTTCAGGGAAGCAGCAGGAAACAGGAAGCTCCCTGAGAAGCTGGTGTTAATCAGTCCAGGCTCTTGGAGGTGCCAGAGAGGTACACAAGAGGCTCCTTCTCCTCTCTCTCCCTGCAGCTCCTGCTGTTTTCTGTTATTCCCTCTCACCAATTCTCCTGCCTGCCTGTTACATCTCTTGTGCCCTCCTTCCTCCAGCACAGCACTCCACCATCTCTGTGCATCTAGAGCAGAGAGAATACATATGCACCAGCAGCAGACACAGTTTTCTACACTCTGGGTCCTAGTGACGCCTGCCCTCCCCCGTGTCTGGCACCTGAGGAGGCTGCCTCAGTTCGCCTCCTGGTAAGGCCAGCCTTGACAGCCAGGCCACGGCCCTTCCCCAGAGCAGTGCGAGGGACCCCTTTGGGGTGTGCTTCCCGCTCTTTCCCTGCAGCAGCTGCAGGGGGGAGCCCAAGCCAGGAATCTGGGGCAGGGTAATGGAGGTGGAGCCCAAATTGCCCATTGCTGGGTGACAGGGAGAGGTGGGACCCAGGCCCTGCCCCCGAGGTGGTCACTCCTCACCAGGCCCCGGCACCGCACATTTGCAGTAGCCCAGAGGGACCAGCTCCCCCTGTTGCATGTTCCAGCTGTGGGTGTCAGTGCCTAGTTCAGAACAGCAGTCGCTACCCAGGGGCAGCTTGAGGCCAGGGAAGCAGACAACTACACCCAGTGGCTCTGTGCATGCCAGGCTGTACCCAATGCATCCAGCATGATGGTGTCTCTTTCACAGAGCTTTCTCTACAAGTGCTGGGGCACCGTGCTGATGTTTTTTCCATCAGAGAGTATCAAGCCCCAGCTATGGCTTCTGGTGGAGATGGTCAATTTCCAAGAAGAAGAGGAAAGAGAGGTGAGGTCTTTGCTCCTCCATGGTCAAGAGATCCCTCATTCCTTGTCAATCCCCTGATGCTACATGTGTATATTCTGCCTTGGACAAGGTCCGGTGGATTTAAAAGATCTTCCTTATACCCATGCCCATGGCGATGGCTTTGAGAGCCCATCCTTGCCCCTTGGCTTGTTGCTCAGCATTCCCAACCTCCATCTTTCTGTCTCTCAGAGATTCGCCCGAGTGCTTGGGCTGTGTGCCAGGCAACACTTAGGCGAGATTTTTGCCATCCTGGAGTACTGGGAGGAGTTCGTCAGCAGGGAGAAGTTCCTGCCTTTTGCCGGTGGTTCTCTGGAGGTACGGTCCCACCTAGCATCTCTGCTATTTCATCCATCCCTTCACCAGCCTTTGCAGGTAAAGGGACCTGCCAGGGAGGACCCTGCTTCCCAGAAGCCTGTTGAGTGAAGAGCTGAATTTCCAAGCAGTGGCTCAGCCTCTGTGGAGGGAGCCCTTTCCTTACTCCTCCATGGAGCTGCAATCACAGCACAATGGGGTGGATCCAGGGGGGAAGGTGGGTCCTGTTGTATAAGTTCTCCAGGGTGTCTCTTGGGGAGCTAGACATGCTCCACACAGCTCCATAAACACGGCTCAGAGAGGGCCCAAAACACCCTGCCATGCCATCAGCTCCAGCTGACACATTTCTCAGCAGAACAGACCCTGAGTCTTCCCCTGAACTGGACTATTTCACAGACCTTCCTGGCAGACTCACCAGGACTGGCATTTCTGACATTCCCCTCGCAGCAGCAGCACCACCACCACCTTCCCAGTAACTCTCTGGGCCTGGGCAATCCACTGTAGTCCCAGTGACATCTCTGGAGCTAGGCTGAATTAAAGCAGCTGCTAGTGCATCCCCTTTGGCTGCCGGGTCACCTCAACCACCCAGTCTTGGGGAGCTGGGAAGGGCCTTGGAGTCCAGGCAATTCAGCTCAGCAGAGTAGCCTTTGGTTGCTAAGCCAGCTGGGTGAAAAATCCCCTATTTGTGAGTTAGGAGCAGCTGGAGGCCATCCCGCCTCCTCACTCTTTCCTTTGCAATTCTCAGGAATCAGCTTCCATCGAACAGCTGAGAAGCCTCCTGCTCCTGCTCCTCACCTGTGGGCACGTGGTCCACTCGGGCCCCACGGATCTCATCCTAGAAAGCACAGACTGCAAGATCCTGTCTCCCATGTGGCAACACTATTTTCTGAGCCCACACATAAGTCAGAGCCCTCCCCTGACCGCCCACGCAGCATCTACCCGGGCTGTGCACAGCAGCACAGAGCTATGTCTTTGCATAAACTCAGCTCTGAGGGCTGGCCCTTTGCCCAAGGAGGGACAGGAGACATGGGAACAGCACCATTCTCTGTGACTCCCCCATCTTGATTAGCTTCTTCTCTGATTCCAGGCCCATGGAAGCTAATGGAAGGACTCCCACGTGGGCTTTGTTAGAGTGTAGCTGAGCATCATGGGGTACTGTTGTCCCAGAGATGACTGTACCTCTAGGCTTGTGCTGCACTCAGGGATCAGAAGATAAAGATTTAGGGCCTGTTTCCCCACACACTGCAGTCGATGGTGTAGCTGGGCACAAAAGGCGCACGAAGGGATTCAGGCCCCTAACCTGGTTGACAGGTTCTGGTGCTGAAGGGGGATTTTTGAGTGACTTCACAAGGGCCTTTGGCAGGAACTTAGCCTATTGGGCAAAGGTGGCGAGAAGGCTGTGACCTCACACTGCACCCTTAACCTCAGCCAGGCAGGACAGGGATGCAGGGTAGGGGGAAACTCAGAGATCCCTGTAGCCTTGCTGCAGTAAGCCTCCTTCTCGCCTTCTCTTAGTCCTCTAGGAGAGAGGATTTGTGGTCACACACCTGAGTACCAAGGAGGAGCTTATTTGGGAGTGTTCTCCTTTCTATGTTGATTGTGTAGAAAGCAGACATTCCCTATATAGAAGATTCTCAGTGAGGGTTGCAACCTGTTCAGCTGTCCATATGTTGCCAGCCGAGTTTTAGGCTCGTAAAACAGAAAGTAAGTTGGCAGAAAAATGTCCCACCTAGGACTCCGCCCGTTAGTAACTGGCTACTTAATAGGTCTCAAAACGTAATTGTGAATAAGGAGTTATCGAGTGGGTGCCTTTCTAGTAGGGTCCTGCAGGGATCGGTTCTTGAATGTACACTAACATTTTGATCAGTGACTTAGTAAAGTTATTTAAATTAAATAATAAATATTAAGAAGTCCATGTTTGCTGCCAAGTTTTAATGGAAATCAAACCACTGAACTCGTGGCAGTCTTTAGCTGGAACCAGAGTTTGCTGAAATGGTAAACAAGCTTTTGACAGCAGCAGCCTCTTCTGCAGGAACAGAAAGACTATTTACTTCTTTTCAGTGGATTCAGTTAGTTGAGTTCAATAACAATATCATTCAAATTTCAGAAACTGACAGAGGGGAAAAAGAAGGAAAGCTTGTTTTCCTCTTCCAGTCTATAAATAAATACTAGACGTGAGGGGATCAGATCTGTTAGTTCTAAAATCTGACAGACATGATGACAAAATATGATCAGTTCATTTCACTAACTGCAGATACTTCCTTAAATCACTTAGTTTTCGATGAAAAATATGTTTCAGTAAATCCAGCACATTGAAGGTAGTTTTATTCAATTAATAAACAAATGGAAAATGTTGTTTTTGTGCATTTTAAGTGCATTTGAATTTCCACCGAAACAGTGCGTAGACTAATCACAAGTTAAAAAATCCATAATCATCTAGGAAATAAATGTATCATTTGCCATTTTCCAACATAATAAAAATGTAAACATTAGATACAAGAATTGTATATTAAGGCATATAACTGCTTAAATATATGTACATAGATATACTGTACCATCATGGTTAGTGAAAGAAAAAGCACCACATTTAGTGTAAATACTATATTTAGTTGCAAGTCAAGATTTTTTAATGATTCTTAACTCATGAGAATCAACCTATCATTAGGAAAATACCTAAAGTACAAATTGAAAAGCTGATTAATATCAATGGTGTATATCAATCCACCTGGATGTCTACTTCTGGGATTCTGAACTTTAGAGGCCAGACTGAGACCCTCATTGACTAGGAACAGCCAGGAACCCAGTAACAAATTCCAGTCCTGCTAGCATCCAAGGCTCTAAATCTAAAGAACAATTGAAGGCAGTAGACAATTGAGGGGTGCTGAGAATTTCCAAACCCAAACGTGATATTGGCTCTGGATGGGGGAGAAGCAGGAAGTCACCAGGGATTCTTGATAAATCACCCATTGTCCTTTGGAGCTCAAAGGTGTCTAACACTTATGACCGACTCAAATCACACTACTGCTAGGAGTTAGAGAAGTATCTCTATCCCAAACAGAGGTGGTGAAACAAAAGTAAAGAGCAAGAGTTGGTTACACAGCAATGCTGTGGCTGAGCCAGAAAGAGAAGCATAAGAAAAACATTCATCAAAAATGTTTTGCATTTAAAACTACCTGATTTCTTAAAGAAAGGAACTACTATCTGCAGTTAGTGAACTGAACTGATACATTCTGGTCACCATATCCTTCCAGATTTATGAGCTGGTAGATCTCATCCCCTCACATCTAGTGTTTATTCCTAGAGTGAAGGAAGAAAACAAGTTTGCCTTCTTTGTCCACTCCCAATGTGTTTCTTCAATTCAATTAACTAGTCATTGAATTGAACTAGATGAATAAACGGAAAGGAAGCAAATATTCCTTCTGCACTTCCAGAGGAAGGGTTACTGCTGTCTAAAGCTGTTCTAGCACTTCCACTAACTCTGGTTCCAGGTGCTTCAAGTAGTCTGACTGTCCTTAAAACTTGACAGTAAACATGGACTACCTAATATGGACTTTTTTCTACTGTCTTGACATTATTTTAAGAGATTGTAATAAATTTAGGCCTTAACATAGGTTGTCAAATTAAAATTGAATTTTAAGCAGGTTTATTTTTAATGAAAAACCTGTGGTGAGTTTAATTTAAAAAAACCCAGATCCTATTTTAAAAATCCTCTATTGTTCATCCACCAGGCTAGGGATGGAAAAGCCTCCTGGCTCATTTCCCACCCCAGGAAGGGCTGAGCCTCAATCCAAGGTCAAGGGCTGGGCTCCTCACTCTGTACCGAACTGAAAGCCTAGATCTAAACTCTAGGAATTTGGATCTGACCATTGATGGCCAGTGCTGCACAGCACTCACAGAGCGGCTTTTCCTGGGTAAATCTCACAGCGCTTTACAATAGTAAGTATTAGATCCTCATTTTACTGCTGGGACTGAAAAACAGAGAGGGGAAATGGCTTGCCCAAGGTCCCATAAGTCAATAGGAAAACTGCCAATGAAAGCCAGGAGTCCTGACTCCCAATCCCCTGCCTCAGTAGCTCCAGCAGGTCACACTCTCTCTCAGTACCAGGGAGACTGGGAATAGTGTCCTGCTTGCAATTGCAGTCTCTAGAAATGAATGTTCCTCTAGTGATCAGTGCAGGGTCCTGGACACTGGACACAGGCCTCCTTGGCTCCATCCCTGGCTCTGTCACTGCCCAGGCCACAGTTTTCTGGAAGGAGGAGGGCCAGGGACAGACCAACACTGAGCATCTTCCATCCAGCACTGTGCCATTTAGAGCTAGTGAGTGGCATAGAGCATTTCCCCAGAGGCTTCCCTGTTCTGCTGGGTGAAGGGCAGAAATGGGGGTGGGGGATCTCCTCCGAGTGAGACTAGATTTATTAACACAGCCCCTGCAGCCCTTCACTCTGGGCTTAGGCAGCGTGTTACTTGCAGGGTGTTCTCCAGAGCCACCTCTAGCATGGTGGAAATAGCCCAGCAATAGGGCTCCCAGCCCTTCCCTTGTAGAAGACTGTTCCCCAGGCTGAGAGTCTCTGGTCAGACCCTGCCAGCTGCTGAACACCCACAACCCCAATCACTAGGAAGTGAGGGGGACTCATGCCTCATAAATTGGGAGCTTGTGAAGTTTAGCTGGGGATGAGTTCCTAGGGGAAGCTCAGATGCCTTCCTAGGTTCTGTTCTTTCTCTAGCCTGGGAGGGCCTGGGATCGGGGGGTGGGGGAGGAGGGAACTGCTTGTCCAAACAGCCTGAAAACCCCACTGCTCTCAAAGGATGAGAAACCTCCTCCGCCCCGTTGTCACAGTGCCTCAGTGGGGAGGGGGAACTTTGGGAGCAGCCTCTGTTGTGAGCTGCTGCCAGTGTGTGTAGATTGCAGTCCTTGTGACCTGTGGTGGGGTGTCAGTGAGGGGGTCCTGCCCCAGCAGAAGGGAAGTGGGGGAAGAGCAGGCAGGCCCATTAGTGAGAGGCTGCCTTTTTCTCAGACTCATGGCTGATCCCCACTCAGTTCCAGGATGGATGCTGGGGAAGAAGGCTGTGCAAGTGGCTCCAGAGCCAGTGGGAAGCAGCTGCTGCCTTCCCCAGGAGGAGAGCTGCCCCTCTATCCCCGCTGGTGGGGAAGCAGCTTGTGGCCAGGAGTCAAGGGGGAGAGGGCTCGGACAGCCAAGGGTTCCTCACCTCCATAGCAGGCAGCTCCCCTCTGCCTGGGGAGGATGTGTAGCTTGGGACTAACTGGGTTCTTGGCTTCCCAGCTCCAGGACTGCCTGGGGAGGCTCAGCAAGAAGGCTGCCCTGAGAGAAGCAACTGATAGGTCAGAAAAGGGCTGGAGCTCTACCTATTATCCCTCCCTGCCCCATGAGTCCGGGGTCCAGTGCCCCTAGGACCCATCCCCGATTTCAACATTCATTTGAAGGGGACAAATAAGCAGGCTGGTAACAGGGCCCCAGTGAGGGAAGATATCAGCATCTTAAGGGCCTAACTGGCTCCTACTACTTCAGTTGACTGCCTGTTCTCCTCAGGTGGGTTCAGGGAAGCAGCAGGAAACAGGAAGCTCCCTGAGAAGCTGGTGTTAATCAGTCAAGGCTCTTTGGGGTGCTAGAGAGGTACATAAGAGGCTCCTTCTCCTCTCTCTCCCTGCAGCTCCTGCTGTTTTCTGTTATTCCCTCTCACCTTTTCTCCTGCCTGCCTGTTACATCTCTTGTGCCCTCCTTCCTCCCTTGTCAGGAGGGGTCTAGGTGCATCTCCCATCTGCCCTTCACTGCTGCAGCAGGGGTGCCTTTCATGAGTCAGGCTGGATACTGCACGCTGGTTCCCCAAGAACACAGAGCTGACTGGTATCACTGGAGGGGGGAGGACGGAACATTTTACAAGTCTGAACTTGTCATGGTATAATTCCTCAATCTGAACCTTAGAGTCCAAAAGACGGGGCACCAGCATGAATTCCTCTAAGCTTAATTACCAGCTTAGATCTGATAAGCTGCCACCACCCAAAAATATAGTGTTTTGGGGCACTCTGGTCCCCCCAAAAAACCTTCCCTGGGGACCCCAAGACCCAAATTCCTTGAGTCTCACAACAAAGGGGAATAAACCATTTCCCTTCCTTTCTTCCTCCCAGATCTTTCCCACCCTGGGTACACTAGGAGATCACCGTAATTCAAACTCCTTGAATCACAACACAGAGAAATCAGGTTTTTTCTCCCCCTTCTCTCCCCCTCCCAGGCTTTCCCTCCCTGGGCTATCCTGGAGAGATAGACAGATTCAAGCTCCGTGAATCTAAAACAAAGGGATTCCACCTTTCCCCCCTCCCTTCTCTCTCCCTGTCTCCCACCAATTCCCTGGTAAGTACGGACTCAATTCCCTTGAGCCTCAACAAGGGGAAAAAATCAAACAGGTCTTAAAAAGCAAAACTTTTAATAAAAAAGAAAGAAAAAAAGTAAAAGTTGTCTCTGTAATTTAGATGGTAAAAGTTACAGGGTCTTTCAGCTTATAGACACTAGAGAGAAGCCTCCCCCCAGCAAAATACAATTTAAAATACTTCCAGCAAAATACACATTTGCAAATACAGAAAACAAGCAAAAGACTATAACCGCCTTTTCTACTTAATACTCACTATTCTGAATATATAAGACACTGTAGCAGGGAGATTGGCAAGAAACCTGGTTGCACATCTAGTCCCTTTCAGGACCCAGATAGTACAAAGCAAAACCCAAAAAAACACAAACAAAGGCTTCCCTCCACCGAGATTTGAAAGTATCTTGTCTCCTGATTGGTCCTCTGGTCAGGTGTTGCAGGTTCACTGTTTGTTAACCCTTTACAGGTAAAAGAGACATTAACCCTTAACAATCTGTTTATGACAGAACTTTACCATCTTTCTCATCCACACCTATGTATTTACTTAAAATACAAAACCTCATAAAACAACCAAACGAATAAGCAAAATATATTTTACTGGGCTTCATTCATCCTTCAGTCACTGATGCTGGTGAATTTTCCTTTTCAGCTGTCTCCTTCCTTTTTCTTTTGAGCTTGTTTACCCTCTGGTCTAAGGATCTCTCACGTTTTGACTGTACTGTGGAGCAAACACCATTATGGTAGAACATATGAAATCATCATGTAAACTTAAAAAATAAAATATTCATTAGGGTGTTTTTCTATTTAAAAAGTCATAGCTTTAAAACAAAATAATCCATTTCAGGCTGTACAACAAACACAGGTTTTGAGTTCATTTCTACCACTTTAAAAAAAACCCCACAAACATTTTTTTTAAAATACATCTCATTTTGCTGAATAAAAACCAAACTTCTTTTAATATCCATTTAAAAACACATTTTGCACAAAAACCCTTGTTAGTTTGAAACACACATACCACTAGTTTAAAGCACCCATAGTTTGCAACCAAATACTTTTCAATAAACCCACATGCATTTAAAAAGCACATGGTCTGCCTCCCCGCCCGCCATGTCTGTTTGAGCCTTCAGGTTAAAGAACAAGAAAAATGTTTGTTAGTATTATCCCCAAATGCATCAAACCCCTATAAACAAACAACCCATTTTAAAAACACAGCACATTTGCACATTAAAATTATATATATATATATATATATATATCTCCTATTAAACAGTTTGCAACCAAATACTTTTAAATAACCCATACCTATGTTTTGCACAGACCTCTCTCTCACACACAAAAAGAGCAGCTTTATAAACACACCAAACCAAGTTTGCAACCAAATACTTTTTAATAAACCCACATGTATTTAAAAAGGCACATGGTTGTTCTGTTTCCCCCATGTGTTGTTGGGCCTTCAGGTTAAAGAACAAGCAAAAATGTTAGTTTTTTAGTATGCCCAGGCCAATGGGAGCTGCTGGAAGCAGCATGGGCCAAAGGATGTACTGGCTGCCGCTTCCAGCAGCTCTCATTGGCCTAGAGCAGCAAACCACAGCCACTGGAAGCCGCGATCGGCTGACCCTGCGGACACGGCAGGTGAACAAACTGGTCTGGCCCGCCAGGGGCTTTCCCTGCACAAGTGGTGGAACAAGTTTGGGAACCACTGTTCTAACTTAATCCTTTTTGATTTCTTACGAATAAGTCTTTATCGTAAGCAGGGGTCTGTCATTTTTGTGTGGACTAGATGGTCAATATAACACTGTAAGCAGGCACCTTCCGGTTTGGTCATTTTCTTTAAAACACGGTCAGGGTCTCCACTGAATTGCACAGCATTTAACAAGGTCACCTCCTGCACTACATGTTCTTGGGTCAGGCACAGACACTGCATAGCATAACCTATGGCAATAACAGTGTTTAATAAGCTTTCCAAACACAGCTCAGCATACAGGCCCCAGAGCTTGCAGTTTATAGCCACTGAAGCCCAAGTCACACAGTCATAGTGCCAGTGGGCTGGTGCATCTATGACACAGCCCTCACAATCTTCAAAAGGCTTTTCCCTAAGGCAGTGTTTAAGGATAGCATAAAGAGCAATGCCTACAATAGTTCGCATGATTTTTTTACGCTCACGACATGGCATTGGTCAGTTAGTTCCATGCCAAGCCTCCTCCTGAACGCCTCATAGCCATCATCTTCAACAATTTGTATCGGCGTTGAGCAAAAACAAGGTGGGCCCAGTTCATCTTCGCTGCTTGATGCAACGCTGTTCAGGGCCTCCGGGGGCTCTAGAAAGGCAGCGTCGAGCTGTTGAGAGATTTTCGAACAAGTGTAAGTTCTTCTTCGAGTGGTTGTTCATGTCCATTCCAAGCAGGTGTGTGCGCGCCGCGTGCACGCTAGGTGGAAGATTTTCCCCTAGCAGCGTCTGTAGGGTCGGCCCTGGTGCCCCTTGGAGTGGCGCCACTACGGCGCCCTATAAAGGGGCCCGTCGACCCTCCACCCCCTCAGTTCCTTCTTACCGCTGGTGACGGCTAGCTGGAACTTCTCTTGCGCATAGCAAGTTAGCAGTGTCCTATCCTCGCGTATACTCTGTGTATATAGTTAATATATAGTTAGTTTACTTAGGTCATTTGTATATAGTTCTTGGTAGTTGGGGGGTTCCCCCCCACGTTTCATCGCCCGTTGGGGCCTGCCTGGGTCCCCCAGGTTTAAACTCTGCAAGGACTGTGGGAAATTCATGCCCAAGAGTGACCCACACTCTGCTTGTTTGAGGTGCCTCAGAGAAAGCCACCAAAAGGACCGGTGCTCTATCTGCAGAGGCTTCTGCCCAAGAACTCTCAAAGACAGAGCTCAAAGACTTAGAGTCCTCCTGATGAAGGCTGCCCTGCAGCCACCCTCGGACCCGGAACCGGCTGAGGCGGTGCCCAGCATGTCTTCCTCGGTGCGGAGCGCCCCGGCACCGGCATCAGAACTTAGGGCCCAGCCCAAGTCTTCTAAAACCCGGCACCGAACGGAGTCAGGTCATAGGAAATCGGTCTCAGTGCGGCACTGCTCACTGTCTCCAGTGCCTGCTAAGAAGAGGAAACCAGTGAGGGAACAGTCACCTCACCAGGACTCCCAGAGGCCAACACCGTCCGCGGGCGCAAGCGGACAGGCTGGACTACTGCTCTCAGCTGCTCCATCGACTCCCGCACCTCAGAGAGGGCGGTCGAGTCCGGATCAGCCTAGATCCCTGGACCTCAGTGGAGACTTGTGCCTCCCCTCGACACCAGAGGCATTCGAGACGGCCTCAGACTTGATGGGACTCCCGGCGCCGGCCTCCTCGCACCGTAGTAGGGAGCTGCCTACCACGGCCCGTCCCCCAGTACAATTGAGGGGCAAGCCGGCCATGCTGTCACCTCCCTCCCCACCCCGTGGTGTTAGGGCGGCACCGGACCAGATAAGAGGCTCCCCGCCGCCTCAGCATCGCTCTCCAAGGGCACGGGGTGCTGCTTCCCCCAGGTCCTCTTACTCAGAGACTTCAGACTCAGAGGCAGACTCCTACCGTTCCAGCCGGTTGCGGAGCAGGAGATCGATTTCGGGGGTGAGCCACCAGCATTACCCACAGTGGCAGCAGCAATGGCACCCCCCCCCCCACAGTGGCCATTTTGGACCCCCTGGGCCTACCACCAGTCGGTAGGCCAGGTGTTTGGTCCTCGATCAAGGTCGGCCTCGGTCTCCTTGGTGTCAGTGGCCCCAGCGCAGTTGCCTCCTCCATCGGCACCGTTGCCAGGCAGGAGTGTGCCATATTCAAGTTCAGCACCCCCTAGCCAGGCAGCGGCGCCGGCAGTGACTACAGTTTGGGCTCAACAGGCACCACCCAATATGCCAAGCCGCTCACTGGCGACCCCGGTTTCAGTCCCAGTGCCGCATTTAGAATCGGAACCGTCCCTGCAACCACAGTACTGTGTGCCTCAGGACCCCAAAGGGCTGCATGCACCTGAGGAAGGGCTGATCCAAGTAATTTCCTTGTCTTCCTCCCCAGATGAAGCAGTCTCGGGCACGACTGCGGCACTGGCTCTGGAGAACATTCAGATCCTCCAACAACTGCTCAGGCGAGCAGCAAAGAGCCTCGCAATCCAGGCTGAGGAAATCGAGGTGGACGCAGATCCAGTAGTAGACATCCTGGCTCCCTCAGGGCCATCCAGAGTGGCTCTTCCGTTAATCAAGACCATAGCGGATATGTCCCGCACATTATGGCAGATGCCAGCCTCACTGACCCCTACTGCCAAGAGAATGGAACGGCATTATTTTGTCCCCTCTAAGGGGCATGAACACGTGTACACTCACCCCCCCCTCCCTGGACTCTCTGGTGGTGGACGCAGCCAACCAACGGGAGCGTCAAGTGTTTCAGGGGTCAACACCAAAGAACAGGGATGCCAAAAGACTCGACCTCTGGCAGGCCTACAACTCCGTATTGCCAACCAACAGGCGATCGTAAGCCGATATGGTCATAACACATCTTCAGCCATATCGAAATTTACGGAGCTCCTCCTCCAGGACTTGAGGTCAGAGTTTTTGGCCCTGGTGGAGGAGGGGAAACTGATCTCTCGAGCATCTCTCCAGGTGGCCCTAGATGCAGCGGACTCAGCCTTGCGTACCCAGGCCACGGGCCTAGTCATGATGCGGGGAGCCTGGCTCCAGGTCTCAGGTCTTCCCTATGAGGTCCAGCAGACCATTCAGGACCTCCCCTTTTAGGGGCAGATGCTGTTTTCAGATAAAATGGACAAGCGTCTCCATAGCCTAAAGGACTCGAGGGCCACGCTTCACTCGCTGGGCTTACATACCCCTGCGACCCAGCGCAGGCAGTTTAGGACACAGGCGGCCCCACGCCCCTACCAGCCTCAGTCTCGCCAGGAGCTAGGGCGCAGGCATGGCAGAAATGGCAGGAGGCATCACCAACGCCACCCCTCCAGCCAGGTGTCCAGTCAATCGAGACCGTCATCGGGGCCTAGACCCCCTGTTTGATGGTACGGTCAAGTGCGACCTACCTATCGAGACTCTGGATCCTTCTACCCCTACCTATGGGTCATGTCTGTCCCCCTTCTACTGTGTCTGGTCCCAAATCACGTCAGACAGCTGGGTGCTACGCACGGTAGAGAGGGGATATTCTATCCAGTTTTCCTCCCTCCCGCCCCACCAACGCCCCGCCCCATCCCTCTTCAGGGACCCATCTCACGAGCAAATTCCAATTCAAGAAGTGCAGTCCCTCATGGAGGCAGGGCGGTGGAGGAAGTCCCTCGAGAGCTCAAGGGCAAAGGCTTCTACTCCCGGTATGTTCTAATACCGAAGGCGAAAGGGGGCCTGAGACCCATCCTGGACTTGCGGCGACTGAACAAGTTTGTATGAAAGCTCAATTTCCGCATGGTCTCCCTGTCCTCGATCATTCCCTCCCTGGATCCAGGAGATTGGTACGCCGCCCTCGACATAAAGGATGCTTATTTCCACATTGCCATAATTTCCCGACGCCGTCAGTACCTCAGGTTCGTCGTGGCCGACGCCCATCTGCAGTTCACGGTGCTCCCGTTTGGCCTGTCAGCTGCCCCAAGGGTCTTCACAAAGTGCATGGCAGTTGTGGCAGCCTTCCTGCACAGGCGGGGCATCGAGATATTCCTCTACCTGGACGATTGGCTCATAAAGGGACACACCAAGGAGCAGGTGGAGGCTCAGGTGTTGTTCATCAGGCGGACCTTTCTCAATCTCGGCCTCCTCTTGAATGAAGCCAAGTCCACCCTGTCTCCTACGCAATGGATAGAGTTCATAGGGGCGGTTCTGGACTTCACCCACGCCAGAGCGTTCCTTCTGGAATCCAGGTTCCACGCGATTTCCAAGCTCATCCTCGGACTGCAACGTGCCCCGATTACCACAGTGCCGATCTGCCTCCAGCTGTTGGGTCACATGGTGGTGTGCACCTATGTGGTAAACCATGCCAGACTCTGGCTTTGCCCGCTACAGTCCTGGTTAGCAACAGTATACCGCCCGGCCAGGGACCCCTTGGACTCAGTGGTGTCCATTCCCCACTTGGTGCTGAGTTCGCTACGGTAGTGGCTCAACCTGCAGGAAGTGTCCTTGGGCGTCCCCTTCGCCGCCCCTCAACCCTCCCTCTCTCTGGTAACGGATGCCTCGGATCGGGGTTGGGGAGCGCACCTGGGAAATCTCAGGACACAGGGCTTGTGGTCGCCGGAGGACCTTGAGTTGCATATCAATGTCTGGAAGCTGAGAGCAGTCCACCTGGCTTGCTTGAACTTCCGGTCCCACCTGGCCTTCAGATGTGTGTCAGTCCCCTCGGACAACACATAGGCAGTCTCTTATGTCAACAAACAGGGGGGTGCACGCTCCTCTCCCCTGTGCAGGGAAGCCCTCGCGTTGTGGGATTTCTGCATCCACAATGCTACACACCTGACAGCGTTCTACCTTCCGGGGGAGCAGAACGGCCTGGCGGACACCCTCAGCCACTCATTCTGGGGTCACGAGTGGTCCCTCCGACGGGACGTGGTACACTCCATCTTCCAGCTCTGGGGCTTTCCCCAGTTAGACCTGTTTGCCTCGAGGGAAAACAGGAAGTGCCGACGGTTCTGCTCCCTCCTGGGCTGCAGTCTGGGGTCTCTATCAGATGCCTTCCTCCAGTCTCGGGGCGTCGGTCTGCTCTACGCCTTTCCTCCGATCCCTCTGATACACAGGATGATTTTAAAGATCCGCAGGGATCACGCACGGGTAATCCTAATAGCGCCGGCATGGCCACACCAACATTGGTACACGTAACTCCTGCACATGTCCGTTCAGGCGCCCCTGACGCTGCCCTTGCTTCCAGACCTGATCATGCAGGACCGGGGCTCCCTCTGCCACCCGAACCTGGAATCTCTCCACCTCACAGCCTGGATGCTCCATGGCTGAACCCGGTGGAGATGCAGTGCTCCCAGCAGGTCAGACAAGTGCTGCTCGGTAGTAGGAAACCATCAACCAGGGCCACCTACCTGGCCAAATGGAAGCGTTTCTCCATATGGTCGGGTCTGCGAGGTCACAATCCTCTGAGGGTCCCAATCCCTATTATCCTAGACTACTTGCTCCACCTCAGACAACTGGGCCTCTCCTTCTCCTCGATTCGCGTTCACTTGGCGGCCATCTCGGCTTTCCATCTGGAAGAGGGGGGTACCTCGGTGTTTGCGAGCCCGCTGGTAGGGCATTTCCTCAAGGGTATGGACAGGCTATTTCCACATGTTTGTCAGCCAGGTCCTGCCTGGGACCTGAATCTGGTCCTCTCCGCCCTCTCAGGACCTCCATTTGAGCCTCTGGCTTCGTGCTCCCTGTTGTACTTGTCATATAAGACCACCTTCCTGGTGGCGATCACCTCGGCCAGGAGGGTGTCGGAGCTCAGGGCATTAACATCCGAGCCCCCGTACACTGTCTTTTATAAGGACAAGGTCCAACTTAGACCTCACCCAGCCTTCCTCCCCAAGGTCGTCTCACAGTTCCACATGGGCCAAGATATCTTTCTCCCGGTGTTTTATCCAAAACCACACTCTTCCAGTGAGGAGCGGAGGTTACATTCCCTGGATGTCCATAGGGCCTTAGCTTTTTACATTGAGCGTACCAAGCCATTCAGATGCTCGATGCAGCTCTGTATCGCAGTGGCGGATAGGTCGAAAGGGCTCCCAGTCTCCTCTCAGCAAATCTCTTCATGGATTGCGACCTGCATCCGGGAATGCTACCGCATAGCTAAGATTCCTATCCCTCCGATCACAGTCCACTCCACTAGGGCGCAGGCCTCCTCTGCAGCATTCCGGGCTCATATCCTGACTCAGGAGATTTGTAGAGCGGCCACGTGGTCCTCCATCCACACGTTCACGTCACACTATGCCATCGTGCACCAGGCTAGGGATGATGCAGCCTTTGGTCGCGCAGTACTCCAGTCAGCAGTGAACTCCAACCCCACCACCTGGGTTCAGGCTTGTGAGTCACCTGCTTGGAATGGACATGAACAACCACTCGAAGAAGAAAAAATGGTTACCCACCTTTGAGTAACTGTTGTTCTTCGAGATGTGGTGTTCATGTACATTCCAATACCCACCCTCCTGCCCCTCTGTCGGAGTGCCAGCAAGAAGGAACTGAGGGGGTGGAGGGTCGGCGGGCCCCTTTATAGGGTGCCATAGTGGCGCCACTCCAGGGGGCGCCAGGGCCAACCCTATGGACGCTGCTAGGGGAAAATCTTCCGGCTGGCGTGCACACGGCGCGCACACACCTGCTTGGAATGGACATGAAAAACACATCTCAAAGAACAACAGTTACTAAAAGGTGGGTAACTGTTTCTTCCGACTGCTTGTTTTTGAGATTTACACAACCCCCGGTTCCTAACCCATTACACCCCATCATCGTCCATCACTTCTTAATCATTCATTTACCTGTGCAACGTCTTTTCCGTTCACCTTGTCTGCCAGTGACTCTCCTGAGCTGTGTTTGCCTTCCTCCTCCAGGGGGTGGATGACAAGAGGCCACCATGCTCATCGGGGTGTCTCACAAGTAGTTGGGTTTCGGGTTTGGGTTCTGGCGTATCCATTTACGACTGGGCCAAAAGGCTCTCCTCGGTCGTTCCCTCCTCCTCCTCGGAACTGTCCCTGATGAAGAACTTTCTCTGCGGATGGTTGAAGACCCTCAGGGCTAAAACAAAGTCCAAAGTTTTCATGGCAGTGGTGAAGGAGTCCATGTTTCCGTGATTTCTAAAACTCACGTTCTTGGTAAAATATGGCCTCTTCTACTCAACGCTGGGACTTATGGGGTGTTGCCACTGCACTCTGATTGGCAGAGGGACTGGGAGGGGTTCTTAGAGGGGTAACACGACCCTCTTTTGAGCAATGCACCCCATCCCAGGACTTGCCCTCTTTTGGACAAATCTGCTCTTGGGGTGGACCTATGCGGCCAAAACCCATCGCGATTGGTAGAGGGAGATGGGAGGAGTTCTTAGAGGGGTCACATGAACCACTTCCAGATGGGTCACCCCACCCCAGAAATCCCCTTGATTAGTCATATCTCCTCTCGGGGCGGTCCTACGGGGGCAAAATCCATCCTGATTGGTAGATGCAGTGGGAGGAGTTCTTAGAGGGGGTCACATGACACACCTTGCTTCCAGTCATATGGCTGTCTTGACCCCAGAAGTAATACCCCCATGGGGCGGGACTTCCAGTGACAGGTTGGCAGCGTTTAAGGGGTCAAGGGGCAGAGTGTAATGGGTCAAGGGGTGGGGTTAGAGTTTGATTGATGGTAGGGCCCTTAACACTACTAAGAGCAAGATGAAGTCCAACTCGAAGAAGTGAAGGTGGGGGTTACTTTGTAAATTATCAGCTTGGTCTGCAATAGCCTCTGCTGCTATCTCAAGCCCTGATGGTACCTCTATTACTAGAAGAGAACTGGTCTGAGACAAATCTCTCTCCAACAGCTTCTGTGATAAAGGCAGAAGATGCACACAAAAATATCAGCTGCTCAGCAATCTCCTTGTCATCATTAATTGCTTTCTCGATTACCCCTCGTTCTTTCATAGACTTCTGATCTCCTTAAAGTGTTTTTTAGTGTTTGTCTATATCCCTTCAGTTATTTGCTCTTCACAAGCCATCTTAGCAGTTCTGCTTTCCAGCTTACATGCTACCTGCTGTCATTTAGGCTTCTGTTTGCTCCCCACCCTGCCTCTTTTAAAGAATTTGTTTAGCTCAAATAACCTCTTGGCTCTTGCTATTATTAGTGGCCTTGCTGGTTAGGAGCTCACTTCACTACATAGCCAATGTAAAGAGCTCAAACTCCGCCTCCCTAAGCAAGAACTGGCCCCTCACAGTTTGTCCTCAGCAGTGACTGCAGAGGGAGGCATGGGGGAGAGTCACTTGTTAAAGGGAGCTGGGGAGTTTTTTGACAGCCAGAGTCACACGTTGGGAGAGCCCAGGACTGCAGCCAGAGTGAAGGAAATTCTGGCTGCAGCAGCCTTATTCCTCTCTCGCTCTGTGGATTGTGGCTGTGAGAAGTGACACTGGGTCTACTTGCGGCCTGCAGTTCAGCCTGCGACTCCGCCAACCTCTGCCCACCCTTCTTAGGCTGACTGCAGCCTCTACAAGTGTTTACGCCCCAGGCCTAGGATAGCCTGATCAGCACCTGGCTGGGGTCTGAAGAGTTAGCACTAAATGAGGCTCAGAGCAACTCCCAGCCTTGCCCTTGGCTGGGGCTGCTCAGAGTCGCTGCCGGCCGCACCGCAGCTGGTGAGGGAGTAGGGGGAATAGTCTCCTCCAGCAGCCGAGTCTCCCATCAGAAGTTGTTTCCCTCCCTCTTGTGGAGTCCACCCCTCTCTGTTTGTCACTGCTCCCTGCCTGCCAGGAACGGCTCACTTCTGACTCCCGGACCCTGCTGACCAGCCGTGGTTCCTGCCTGGGCCAGGATGAGAACACCCCACAGGGCAGGGAGTTGCAAATATGGCGGGGAGAGGATACCCCAGAACCAGCCCCGAGGGCTTTCTCCCTGCTCCTACACTCTGCAGGTCACTCCAGCTGGGTTCTGGCTCCCAGCCACCATGCGAAGTGGCTGCTACCCCTAGAATCCCTTCCCAATCTCCCCCCGTCCCTCCTCCCAGCACAGCAATACCCCTCAGCCGTGACTTACAGCAGGGCGGGCATTCCAAGCCTCCTGCTCTTCTCTGGCTTCAATTGTCCATCATGTATCGTAGGGGAGGCAGGTGGGCCTAGATATTTAACAGCATGCAGGGCACCAGCCACCACTTGTATTTCTGTTTTTCAAGGTGCTCCCCGCCTCCAATCCATCCAGGCAGAGGAGGGGAAGCAGCTGGGTGGAGAATCAGTCCCCAAGATTACTGGGATCATTTTACCTTTGGCCTCGTGCCCCATGAAGGCTAGGAGAGGTGTTGTGCACACACTGGGTGCTGGCATGAAGCACAGCATGGCAGAGATGCTACCCTGGCTCTTTGCCTGCATGGCTGGTGGTAGCTGGGGTGGGCAGGGCTGGGGCTTCCTGTGAATCTCTGCCCTCCCCGTACAGGCTGCAGGGGAACCTGGCTGGGGCCAGTGCCTCGGGAGTTGGGGGAGGGGAACCAGGGTGAGACCTTTGGGAGGCAGGGTCTCCCCCTCAGGCCTGCTCCTGCTGCAGGTGCTGGACTTGCCCAGGATCAGGACAGAGGAGACCCTCTGGCTACAGAGCCCTCCCGCATCTGGCTGCAAGGAGCCTTGGTTCCCCCTTTGTCCCAAGGAGGTGGGAAGTTGGGTGGGTTTGTATGTGGGCAGAGGAGGCCTGTCCGCCCCCCCCGTCCCCCTGGCTGGGAGTGTGCATGTGGCACTAGGCCCCAGACTTATGGGGCAGGGAGGGATAATAGGAAGTAGAGCTCCAGCCCTTTCTTTACCTATCAGCTGCTGGGCAGCTGCTGCTCTCAGGGCAGCCTTCTTGCTCAGCTTCCCCAGGCAGTCCTGGAGCTGGGAAGCCAAGAAGCCAGTTAGTCCCAAGTCACAAATCCTCCCCAGGCTGAGGGGAGCTGCGTGCTATGAAGGTGAGGAATCCCTGGCTGTCAAGAACCCTCTCCCCCTTGACTCCTCCCATGGGACAGAGCTGAGTTGTAGGGGAGCCATCCTCAAGGGCAGGGGATAGGGCTGAGTCAATGAGGGGGCTCCCTGGAGCAGGGAAAGCCCGCTGTACCTACGTCCTCCCACCCCTCTGTCCTGCAGGGCCCACGCCCCAGAGCTCACTCACCAGGGTCCTGCAGGCATCGCTCAGGAAGGTGAGGATGGTGAGGGCCGCCCCCTCGGCCAGCTGACTCCGCACAAGCCTATGCAAGGGCTGGTAGCTGAGGAAGGGTGCGCAGGGCAGCAATGCCACCCTGCACGCCTGCCGGAGAGGGCGAGAAGGGAGCTGGGTGAGCCTCCCTGAGTGCAATGGGCTGCCAACTTGGAGGCTCTGTGTGGCTTGGGGAGACTCCACTGTGCCAGAGCAGCAAGGAGTCACCTCTTTGCAGACCCTCCTCTGGCCTGACAGTTGTTCCCCAGGCCCCAACAGCCCCCATCTCCAGCTTGGCTCGGCTGAGGGGAGCCAGGCCTGAGTGCTGGGGCCGGGCAGGGACACTCCTGGAGCAGGGAAGGGGCCATTCCCTGTGGGTCCCTGTTGGGCCATTAAGAGCAGTGCCCGGTTACCGATGTACTTGGCCTCCCCTCAATCACAGGCACTGTTGGGGGCTGCTACTCGCAGTGGGGGGTGGGGGAGGGGATTGCTGCAGGAGGCTGGTCGTTCCCACACAGGAGCTAGCACACAACTGAGGGCAGGGCCTGAGGCCCTGCTTGGGTCAGGTCACTTGCTAGGGGCCTCAGATAGAACTGAGACTGGCCACTAAACAGGGCAGGCTGTAAAATGGAGCCAAAGCCGTGGAGAATCTGGCTGGGCAGGGAGGCTGGAGGTGCCTGTGGGGAATGGAGGAGGAGAAGGGAACCCCACAGATCTACCCCACAGCTACACTCTGAGGGCTGGCAGAGCTTCGCGTTGGGTGGGGAAGGGCTGGACTAGTGGGGCAGTCCCTGTGCTGGGTGCCACAGGTCAGCACTGAGAAGGGGCTTGGAGGGCAGACTTTGCACCACCTTTGTCATGTTGTTATAATGCCCCCAGCCACTCCTGCCCCTATGAGCTCTCAGCTGCACTCACCTGAGCCACCTGGGGGTCCCCGTCCTGTAGGTGGATGAGCAGCGTCCCCATGCTCTCCTCCACCTCAGCCCTAAAAAGGGATGACTTCTTGCAAACAAATTTGCTGAGGTGGCCAAAGAGCTGCATGGAGGCCCGCCTCAGGCTGCTGTTCTCCTGCAGACGGGGGGGCAGGGTGGTTAGTGGGGACAGGCTCAGGTCCTCACATACTTTGGGAATCAGCCTGGCAGATGCAGAGCCCGGAGAGGTGTTAGCTAGTTCAAATGACAGGGCAATTCTCTGCAAACTCCCCTCCTTCCTGCTGGGCCCCAGGCCTGCCGAATAGTTGTGGGCCCAGGGCCCAAGAATGATTCTATCCCTCCCTCCCCGGGCAGAGGAGCTGAGCTGCCCTACAAGTCCAGGAACATGCCTGCATTGGATACGGAGCCCCCTCCCCGTGAGGACTGGTCCTCAGCATCTCCCCCTGTGGGGGGCCCTATAGTGCCATGGGGCCTGGCCTGCCCTGCTTGGTACTTACATCCTCAAAGAACGCTCTCGCCTGCAGGGCCAGCGGGATGACGATGTGCACCTTCAGAGACACCTTGGGGTCCCGCAACATCCAGCAGAGCCCTTCCATGGCATCCAGAACGGCGCGGGGGTCGCAGCATTCGCACACAGCGCAGACAAAGCTCCCCAGGATCTCTTCTCGTTTCTTCCTGACCTGCAGAGAAGGGGTTGGACGCCACTCGATGAGCAACGCTCTGTCAACCTGAGCGTAACCACAGTCCGGGTCAGCCTACAGCCCAGTCTGCTCCACAGGGGCCACTGACTGGGGAGAAGGGGAACCAGGAGCTTCCTACCCTGCCCTCTCTGCCTAGTATCCTGCCATTCCAGACCCACCTTCTCTGGGAACTCGGTCACTGTGTTCCTGAGGCCGTGCAGCGCTCTGCCTTGAATGTGGGTGTTGCTGTCCTCTATCTGCTGCAGCATGGCCTTCACAACCTGCTTCCGCATGGCCTCGGGCTCCTTCTCCATCAGCAGGGTGCTGCTGAGGAACTAAAGGGACTGAAAGGAGCTGTCAGAGAGGGCTGGGCGAGGCCAGTGGGTCCTAGCCTGGCCGGCGCAAGGGGAAGGGAGTGTGATCAGGGGCCAGGAGGTGACTTAGATCTGTACTGACTGCTGTTCACGAGAAGCTGGCTTCACTGAGCTTAACAGTGTCACAGTGTGACAAGAGCAGGGGAGACCGCTCCCTCTGGTTCCAGTGGGGTGCTCCCAAACCCCACCACAGAGCCCCACACAGAGGGATTAACTTACATGCAATGCACCACCAGGACCATCTCTCATTGGCTGACCAGCTATTGGCCTCCTTTTCCATCAGCTTCTGGGCCTGGTTAACCCTCCCCCGGCTCCTCCAGGCTCACCTCTGCCAACAGGACAGTGCAGGCCATGCGTTCGCCCTCCTGGCTGGCCTGGAGGCTGGGAAGGAGGAGCCACGGGATGCTTTTCAGGGCCTCCTTTGGGTGGATCACCATGGACCTGGGAGAGAACAAGAGCTCGTGCTGACGTGTGCATGACAACCCTGCAGATGCCGGAATCCAGCACAGACCCGGCCACCCCCTCCCATTTCTGTCCCACTGGGCTCCAGAGCGAGAACGTGACTCCTCTGTCCTCACCTGCTAAGGAGAGCGAACTCCTCGGGCTGGGCCCCCTCTAGCAGCTGCCAGCCTCGCTCCTGATCCATTAGCTCCACAGCTGGCTGACTGCCCCTGAGGTGCAGCACCAGCACCAGGGCCTGCACGGCCATGCTGGGAAGAGAAGGGGGCAGGAGATGGTGATGCGGGGATGCCTGCTCTACGCACGGTGTGGGGGCAGGACTCTCTTGCTGCAGCAGTGAAGGGATCAGGGTGAGAATAAATGCTGCTCCACTTCAGCCTTTGGTTCTCCGCTCCCCAATTGTGGGGGCAGGAGGGAGTGTCTGCAGATGTGACCTACACTCTCCTCCAAAGATGTGAAAATTCCTCCCCCTCCCGCCCAGGAAACTGACCCTGGAGAGAAAAGTACATGCAGTGCCCCCCGAACACCCTGCTGCTCTGAGCCCTGCCCCCATGAGCTGCCCACTTTCAGGAGCTCTCTGGCACCCTGAGTATCCGGGGCAGGTCTGCCCACTCCTAAGCACGAGAAGCCTGGCTGATCTGAACCCTCAGTCCCCCGAAGGCATCGGGGGTCCCTAGACAGCAAGGATCCAAGAAGGAAACTTCCCCCTCCTTGGGGCTAGCACAGACACTGCGTGGGTTCTGGAATCCATCAGCCTCACACGTTACCTGCGGGGACTGACATCACTGGGTAGGTCCTGCTGGGCTCCCGAGAGGTGCCGTGCCGGGGAGCAGGTGACAGCAAGGAAGGAAGAGGCGAACAGGTCGTCCTCGAATCCCTTCAGCGTGTCCGCTTGCCCCAGGGCCCCGAGCAGCTCCTACAGGCCGCGTGTGGTCTGGAAGGGAACAAGATATAGTCAGAAGGCCGTGGCTGTGTGCAGAATGCAGCTGGGAAAGAGGGCTGATTGCCAGCGCTGGGAACTTACCGCCGGAGGCAGCTGGGCTGGCTGGGGACAGCTCCTGTCCTGGCTCTGTCTAGCGTTAGCCTGGCCCTTCTCCGGGCTGTTCCACAGCAGGATGTGCAGTACCTCCCTGGTCAGCGTGGGGTCTGCACCTAGGAATCTCCAGATGGCTTTGGCCTGTCTGTGACGGACAGAGGGATGGCAGGGAAGGAATTAACACAAAGGAGGGGCCCAGTTGGTGCACACCAGGGATGATGCCCTCCAAGGGGTGACGGGCCAGAAGCAGCAGGTTGAGCCTGCTCGTGGCTGACCTCAAGGCCTTTCAGGCACTGGCCAGTCCTAGGGTTCATATCCTCCTGCCTGGGCACTCCCAGGGGGTGCTGTGTCACAGCAAGGGATGGGCGAAGGTGGCCAGACTCACTTCTCCCAGCTGGGGGAAGGCCCTCCCTCCCTTGCTGCCTTCTCCTGATGGGAACCAGGGGGTCTGTGGTTAAAGCCCCCATGGGGGAAAGCAGTGACTCCAGGCTCAGGGGTGGGGGCTGGTGTGTGTGAGGAGGTGCCCACCCTTGGGGGGGGGAGGCTAGGGCTAGGTTCTGGGCTGGATCTCCTGAGCTGGGGGGGCACAGAGTGGGGGCTGCGGGCAAGGAGAGCAGGAGTTCCTTTCCCATGGGGCAGGGGGTGGGGGGTTCAGAAGTAACAAGGCTCCAGTTCTGACCACGCCATGGCTCTCGGGTTGGGGGGCTGGAGAAGGCTGTAAAATGGCTGCTCTGCCTGTTGGCTCTGGGCAGGATGCAGGAAAGTGCTGCTGGCCCGGGGGAACCTGGCAGGCTGGTGAATTGGAGAAGACCAGCCTCTAGCAGTAGGATGAGGCATCTAAAAGCGTGCGGCAATGGGGAATATACCAGGCTGGGATTGTGGGGGGGAGAGGGCATTTCCCAGCTGTGGGGAGGGGGTGCCCCTGTGAGGACATGCTCAGTGGAGGGCCGTCTGTGGGGGCGATGCAGTTGGACTGGCCCCTCTCCTGCCTCAGCCTGGAGGGATGCCCTGCCGGGAGTGGGGGGCCCTGCTGACAGAGGGGGTGACCCTGCTCACATGGGGTCTCTCCTGCTCTGTGTTTTGATGGGAGGTCCCTAGAAGACTGTTCTGGCCTCCAGCCAGCCAAGCCATTGCACAGCCGAACCGGGAAGGGTTAGCACAGAACCAAGTGGGGGAGAGTGACAGGTGTGTTAGGAATAGCTCAGCTGGGGGAGCCCCGAGCCAGGGATCCCAGAGCATACAGAGCCCTCCAAGGGACAGGGAGGCGAATGGTGACACATGCCGGGGCAGGGCTGTTCCCTGGGGGCCTGTGTGCAAGGGGAGGTTCTGTGCTGCATGTAACCATGGTGCTGTGGAGTGACCCCATTAAGAGGGGGCTCGGAGGCTGGAGGGGGCTGTTCTATCCTTTCCTCAGGGCTGGTGCTCACCACTTGTAATGCCAGGGCATCTGCAGGAGGATGCTGACTGCGTCCTTGGTGTGCTGTCTGGCCAGCAAGTGCAGGATGTCTCTCCTCCCATCACTCAGCCACCCCTCCCCCCCCGGGGTGGGCTCAGTGTGCAGGAATGAGCCGTGTGCAAATCCTGCACCTGCAGAGGCAAAGCAGGGGCTGAGACCCACCGCCGCTGTGGGTGTCTGGCAGGCAAGGGTCAGGAGGAGCTGGGCAGGCTCTGAAACAAGTCAGCGGTCACATGGCCTGGCGGAGGCCATGGATAAACTCTCCTAGCGAGTGACTGAGCTGAAGGGGGTTTGGTACCTTGAAACCCCCACCCCTGAGCCAGATCCGTAGCACTAAGGGTCCCAATCCCACTGCCCAGTGACACCCCCACCTCCCCCGGATATCCCAGCTACACCTCCCCTTGTGACAGCACGCCTGGGCTGCTTCAGCACCAGAGTGGGATATAAGCATCCGGGATGCATTTCCATCCTCAACGTCAATCCGTGTCCACTGGGCAAAGAGTGGACACGGGGGACCCCACTGCGCGCTCTGTTCCCCCAGCTGCGGGATGAGACTAGAGACAGGGCACATTTCCCAGGGAGTGAGCCAGGCAAGCCAGACGCCTGGGATCAAAGCCTGCAAACCATTACAGGGTCATGACCAGCGGCCGGCCCTGCACACAGGGGATGGATGGGTCCCATTGATCACTGATGGTGAGAAGGGACATCTCCCCTCCACATCCTCCCTTGTGCCCCAGGAATTCTAGGAACGGGGTAAGAGGGAGCTGCCCGAGATGTCCAATGCCCAGCCATTCCTTGGCCCTGTACCTCTGATTCTTTCTCTCTCAGCACCGCCTCCATGACGCCCGCCAGCTGGTCAGCACACTCCCCCTTCTCCAGCAGGCCCAGCAGCAGGGTGAAGCAATAAGCTGCAGGGAAAGGCACCGGCCGAGTGTGAGCCGTGAGCCCAGGCCCGGGGAAGTGGGTTTGCTCTTCGGACTGCAATCTACACACACTGGCAGCAGCTCACAGCACAGGCTGCTCCCTAAGTTCCCCCTCCCCACTGAGGCACTGTGACACCGGGGGAGTCTCAGAGCAGTGGGGTTTTCAGGCTCTTTGGACAAGTAGCTCCCTCCTCCCCACCCAGATCACAGGCCTCTCTGTGTTTCTGTCCCCAGCAGTAAAATGAGGATCTAATACTCACTATTGTAAAGCGCTGTGAGATTTACCCAGGAAAAGCCGCTCTGTGAGTGCTGTGCAGCACTGGCCATCAATGGTCAGAGCCATATTCCTAGAGTTTAGATGTGGGCATTCAGTTCAGTGCAGCGTGAGGAGCCCAGCCCTAGACCTTGGATTCAGGCTCAGCCCTTCCTGGGGTGGAAAATGAGCCAGGAGGCTTTTCCATCCCTAGCCTGGTGGATTAACAATAGAGGATTTTTAAAATAGGAACTGGGTTTTTTTATATTAAACTCACCACAGGTTTTTTCATTAGAAATAAACTTGCTTAAAATTCAATTTTAATTTGACAACCTATGTTAAGGCCTAAATTTATTATAATCTCTTAAAATAATTTCAGGAGTGTAGAAAAAAAACCATATTTAGTGTCAAGTTTTAAGGACAGTCAGACTACTTGAAGCACCTGGAACCAGAGTTAGTGGAAGTGCTAGAACAGCTTTAGACAGCAGTAACCCTTCCTCTGGAAGTGCAGAAGGAATATTTGCTTCCTTTCCGTTTATTCATCTAGTTCAATTCAATGACTAGTTAATTGAATTGAAGAAACACATTGGCAGTGGACAACGAAGGCAAACTTGTTTTCTTCCTTCACTCTAGGAATAAACACTAGATGTGAGGGGATGAGATCTACCAGCTCATAAATCTGGAAGGATATGCTGACCAGAATGTATCAGGTCAGTTCACTAACTGCAGATAGTAGTTCCTTTCTTTAAGAAATCAGGTAGTTTTAAATGCAAAACATTTTTGATGAATGTTTTTCTTATGCTTCTCTTTCTGGCTCGGCCACAGCATTGCTGTGTAACCAACTCTTGCTCATTACCTCTGTTCAGGGGTAAAAGTAATTTACAGGACTTACCAGTACTGCGGGAGTCCTGAGGGAGGACTCATCTGGAAGGGGCGTGGCCTCAAGATGTAAAGGCCCTGGGGCACCAGCTGTGGCTGGGAGACCCAGGACCTTTAAATCAACCAGGGCCTCCCAGCTGCAGAGGTAGCTAGGAGGCCCCCAGAGCTCAGGGGCAAATTAAAGGGCTTGGGGCTCTGGCTGCCGTGGGGAACTCTGAGCTTTGCAGGGCTGGGGCAGGTATTTAAAGCGCCAAGACCTCCTGCCACTGAGGGGAGCTCCAAGCCCTTTAAATCCTGGCCCCAGCCTGGCCACTGGAGCCACAGCCTAGATTCAAAGGGCTCTGGGCTGCCCGCAGTGGCGGGGAGCTCTGAGCCCTTTAAATCTCAGCTGCGGCGGGGGAGTTAAAGGGCTCTGGGCTGACCGCAGCCGCGGCAGCCCAGAGCCCTTTAAATCCGGCCCCAGCCTGGCTGCTGGAGCTGCGGGCAGGGGTTTAAAAGGGCTCTGGGCTGACTGCCACTGTGGCAGCCCAGAGCCCTTTAAATCTGGCCCCAGCCCGGCCGCCAGAGCCGGGGGGGGCAGGTTTAAAGGGCTCTGGGCTGCCAGCTGCGGCAGAGAGCCCAGAGCCTTTTAAACTCCCACAGCAAAAGTCTGTGCAGTTCAGCACAGTGTATTGGCTCTTGCTGGTATGCCATACTGGCTTGTACCGGCTTACTTTCACCTCTCCCTCTGTTTCACCACCTCTGTTTGGGATACAGACACTTCACTAACTCCTAGCAGTAGTGTGGTTTGAGTCGGTCATAAGTGTTAGACATCTTTGAGCTCCAAAGGATAATGGATGATTTATCAAGAATCTCTGGTGATTTCCTGCTTCGCCCTCATCCAGAGCTATCATCACATCTTTGGGTTTGGAAATTCTCAGGAACCCTCAATCATCTACTGCCTTCAATTGTTGCTTAGATTTAGAGCCTTGGATGCTATTGATATTTATTCACCTTGATTTTAGGAGAACTACTACATTCATGAGAATCATAAACTGCTCATATTCCATTAAAGGAGAGAAGGCAAGAAAGTTCATCATATCAATAATTCTTTATGAATTATTTACTCAGTCTTAAAAGAGACTAACTAGAGGGTTGGACACTTGTATGTTTGTGTAGGCCCAGTTTCTAGCTCTGAACCACTAGCAATTGCACTGGATAATGCCGCAAAACCTAAATTTTATTGTCAAATCATCTAAGTCATTCCTCTTCTGTTCTTCTTCTTTTATAAGTTTCAGATCCACAAAATCTTCCCCTTGACAGTCACTGCCCATGTGACGCTGCAGGCAGAGTAGCCTGAGCAGTAACATTGTGACATCCGAGGTATTTCAGCCACTCATCACACACTCCCTCCAATAACCCTGACCTTAAATGCTAACCCTATGGCCTGCCTTGGTCATCTCTCCTATTGAAACCTGCAGGATCATTTGCTGATTCCTTTTAACCAATGGGGTTGAATTATGCAAATCAGCCGCATAGAATTAGCATTGACTGGCTGAGTTTACTCTGATGTCACAATGTGCCTCTACCTGCAGCACCAAGTAAATGGGCACAGTGTGGAAATCAAGCTTTTCTGCTGGTGGGGGTGGTGGTTTCCATTTGTCATTAAAATCAGCAAGGTTCTTTCCACTGATGCCTAGAAATTCCCTGCAATTTTGGAATCAATTGGACGTAGTCTTCCAAAATTAGTGCATTACAGACAGACAAAGAAATGCCATTGAATTGAGCTTTGGGCCTCACTGCACTCAGCCAACAATGACTTGAGTCTCATCCCTTTTAACTGAGTAATAACCCCCAGCTCACCCAGTCAGTGTGGAGACGCTCAGGGACTGGAGGCTGAGCATTCTCAACAGATGGCCAAAACAGAGCACTAGTCACGACAGGAGATCATTCTGGTGGAGATCTCTGTCAGAGCACTATTCCAGCCCCACCTCTTTGCGAGGGTTTCCTACAATGACAGCTGGAGAACAGCCCCATGCTCCTCAGGAAGAAGAGCAGCAGAGAGAAATGGAACAGGAGAAAAGAAAAGAAAAGACAAGAGGCAGAGAGGAAAAGAGAAGCAAAAATGGACAAATTCCAAATGCCTCAGTGAGTCATAGATCTCAAGGCCAGAAGATCCACTCTGACCATCTAGTCTGTATAATGTGGGCCATAGAACTCCCCGCCAAATAATTCCTGTTTGAATTAGAGCACATCTTTTAGAAAAACAGCCAATCTTGATTTAAAAAATGCTAGTTGTGGAGGATCCATTACAACCCTGGGTTAATTGCTCCAAACCCTGACTGTTTAAAATGTTCGCCTTATTCCAGTCTGAATTTGTCTAGCTTCAATTCACAGCCATTGGATCTTGTTATATCTTTCTCTGCTCAAGTAACCAGCCCATTAGCAAATATTTGTTCCCTTATGCTCACTGGTACCCTTCTCTTTGTTAAGCTAAATAGATTGAGCTCCTTGAACCTATTTTTATAAGGCATGTTTTCTAATCCTTTAATCATTCTTGTGGCTCTTCTCTGAACTCTCTCAGATTTATCAGTATCTGTCTCAAATTGTGGACACCAGAACTGGACACAAGACTCCAGTAGTGGTCACACCAGTACCCAGTACAGAGATATAGAACCTCTCTACTTTTGCCTGTGATTCTGCTAGGTATGGGTCCAAAGATGGCATTTGCCTTTGTGGCCAAAGCGTCTCAGTGGGAGCTCATAGTCAGCTGATTATCTACCATGACCCCAAGTCTTTTCAGGGTCACCAGTTCCCAGGATAGAATCCCCCTCTTGTACACATGGTCCATATTTTTTTCCTAAAGGGAAACTTTACATTTGGACATACTAAAATGTATGTTATTTGCTTGTGCTCCGGTAACAAAGCAATCCAGATGGCTCTTTATGAGTGACGTGTCTTCTTCATTATTTACCACTCCCCCAATCTTTCTGTCATTGGAAGATTTTACAGTGATGATTGTATATTTGTTTCCAAGTCACTGATCAAAATGTTAGTGTACATCCAAGAACCAATCCCTGCAGGACCCTACTAGAAAGACACCCACTCGATAATGATTCCGTATTTACAATTACGTTTTGAGACCTATTAAGTAGCCAGTTACTAAAGGGCATTTTTCTGTCAACTTACCTTCTGTTTTACGATCCTAAAGCTCAGCTGAGAACATATGGATCAAACTAAACAGGTTCCAATCCTCACTGAGAATCTTACCTTCTACCCAGGGAATGTCTGCTTTCTACAAAATCAACACAGAAAGGAGAACACGCCCAAAGAAGCTCCTCCTTAGCACTCAGGTGTGTGACCACAAATCCTCTCTTAGTCCTCTAGGAGAGACCGCGAGAAGGCGGCTTACTGCAGCAAGGCTACAAGGGTCTCTCAGGTTCCCCCTACCCTGCATCCCTGTCCTGCCTGGCTGAGGTTAAGGGTTCTGTGTGAGGTCACAGCCTCCTCACCACCTTTGCCCAATAGGCTAAGTTCCTGCCAAAGGCCCTTGTGAAGTCACTGCCACACCCACCTCTGCCTTGCAGGGCTGATGTCTGCCCCAGGTCAGCCTGGTCGAATGCTTGAGCTGTTCTCCAGATCACCCCACATGCTCATTATTGATTCTAGGGGGAGTAAGCAGGTTACCCAGAGTCTGTTCCTCACCCCACACTGAGTTTTTCATAGATTTATAGATTGTGAGGCCATTAGATCTCCTAATTAGGCCTCTATTTCACAAACCACGAAATTTCACACCTTTACCCTCATAGTAAGCCCAATAGCTTGTGTTTCACCAAAACACACCTGCCAGAAAGACATCCAGGTGTGATGTGAGGCCATCAGGAAACAGAGAATCCATGTCTTCCTTTGATAATTTGTTCCAAGGGTTAATCTAACTCACTTCTAATTTATGACTGGGTATTTGCTGTATTCAAATGTGTTTTGTTTGAATGGGCTGCTTTGTCTTCATCATTATTTACCATGACACCAATCCTTGTGCCACCTGCAGATGTTACCAGCTGTGATGTGATATTGACTTCTGGATCATTGGTGTAAATGCTGAAGACACTTAGTGGCTGACAGCCTGTTCGCCCCCCAGGCACCACGCAACCACACCCCCATAGAACAGGAAAAGGGCATCCAGTCCTACTCTCATATGGGGTCAAAAACATAATTAGCAGCAGGATTACCTGCACCACCTCAGCCCCATGTGATAAGGATTTTCAGAAGGTACTGCTAAGCTCAGATAAACAAAGCAGCTAAAATGAGGTCAGCACAAAACACAGCACAATGATAACAACGTCTCAGTCCCAAGGCTGGGATCCAGGGATAAGGGATGCTCTCAGCCAGGCTATGTACCAAGAACCTGATTTTTGTCCCAAATGCCACAATTGCCCAGATGAGAGTGTGGTTCCTACCTCCGTGAGGAATGTGTGGTTTTCCATCTAAGCATCACTGAGAGCCAGCTCTTCCCGGTTTGACAAGATGAGGTTATTACTCCCCAGGCTGGGCCAGCTGCAGACTACATTGATGTAGGAGTCAGAGACAGATCCCAGAGCCTAGAAGCCAGAGAGGGGAGGAAGCTTCTGCTGATTTCCCATTCAGAGACCCCACTGAAGAAGGGCCAAGAAGGGAGGGGAGAATGAAGGGCGGGAAGCGAAGCTATCTCTATGGGGAAGGCACTAGAGTAGACTCCAGTCCGATTCCCAGATCCACCCCACGTTTGTATGTGTGACCTTGGAGAGGTCACTTTATTGCCTTCATTCCCTATCTCTAAAATGGGGGTAGTAGTGTCTTTCCCTGCTCAGGAGGGAAGGGGAGGACAGTCCCATTGTGGACACTGTGGGCATGGATTGTGCCAGAGTGAGGGCAGGGATCCAGAGTTTGTTCCACTACAGCTGGGGGTGGAGGTTGGGATCAGGAGGTCAAGGTGGGAGGATAGGGCAGGAACTGCTGCCACACACAGAGCTTAGGAATTCAGTCAGTCCCAAGGGCTCGGTACTTCCCCTCAGCTAATCATTTCCCTATTGAAAAGACTAGCCCCTCCTGTCATTGGCAGTCTGCATGCTATTGACGTCTTTCCTAGTGTTCTCTAGGTGCCCCTTTAGTTCTTCTTGAATGTGGTTGATTCATTGAACCAGGTCACTAGCCAGGAAGTTCAGAGAGGCCACTGGTAGTGTAGGATGAAATCAGGGGGAAATCTATAGTTAGCAAAAAAAAAAGAAAAAAATGGTGGTGTTGACATTGTGGTTTGCAAATTTGGAGCTGATCTGTCCTCTCAGCTGAAGGTATGCGGTCACAGGGGGGTGAAGCGTGCCATCTTCAACAGATAGTCAGTTCCACCATGTGGCCATTTGATTCAGGGAGTTCTGCAATGAAATCTATTTGCACTGGCTCCCATGGCTGGGGCAAAGCCATGAGGTGCCAAGGTATTTGGTGTATGGTGTCTTGATGCAAGTGCAGAATTCATGTGTGTCAACATATATCTGAATTTCAACCCACATCTGACACCACCAAGCAAAGGAGGAGGTTATGAGGCACCCAAAGCATTATGCCAGGGAGTTGTCCTTGTTCAGATGTAGTACTTTCAACCGGGGATATCCTGGCAGAACATACAGGTGGCCCTTAGTAAATCTTATTGCGTCCCACAGGGAATGTTGTTTCTCATTCTCAGCTCCTGATTGTTTGAACGGATCCCCCGTTCCCCGGCCATGAGTTATCCCAGGAGACTGATTAAATTAGCATGGTTAGAGCTTGAGGTCTGGTAGTATTAATCACATTGTAGGGCTTGAGGAGGAAGGCCTGTTCCTCACTAGCTTTCTCCCTTCTTGGTTCTATTCTGCATTAGGGAACGAGGCACCGGCCTGGCCATTCTTAGTTCCCAGGCCGTAGTTAAGTAATCTTGAAATTGAAGCAGGAGAAGAATAAGGTCTAGCTGAATTGTCCCTGATTCAGTGCTTTGGCTTTTCACAGATACTGGAGGCTTTTGTGATCAGTCTAAACTTGTGCTGGGTATCGAGTCCCCTTCAGCTACTGACATAAGTCTTCAAATGAGGATTTTATCAGAACCCACTCATTGTCAAGGATCGCCTAGATTTGGTCTGTGTGGTGAGCCTCCAGGAGCGTTATGCACAGGGGCATAGCAGGTGCTGGGAGCCATGCCTGAGCGAGCATGGCCCTAATTGTCATATTGGATGTGTCAACTTCCATGATGAATGCTTCAGTTGGATTGGTGTGCGCCAGAATAGGTGCAGCAATGAAGGCAATTTTGAGCTGTTGAGGGCTTATTGGCCCTTGGGCAACCAAACAAATTTGACAGTCTTGTGGAGGAGAGCTACCATGGGGCTTCTTCGCTCTGAGAACCCTGGGCCGAAGCAGCAGTAAAACTCGGGAAAACTAGAAAGCGTTGCTCTTCTTGAGTATTTCAAGTTCCTCCTAGTAGTGAATGGCTTCCACCTTATTTGGATCATTCTTAACTCCTTCTGCGAAGAGGATGTACCCCAAAATCTCCGTGGAGAATTGGCTAGAGGTGCACTTTTCCAGTTTTGTATAGAGACCATTCTGCCACAACCTCTTCAGGTTCTGATGTGGGGCGTGATCTGCTCTGGGTTCTCCAAAGAGAAAAGTATGTCATCTAAATAGATGAGAATGTAGTGATCCAGAATGTCCCCAAATACATCACTGATGAAGTGTTGCAAGGTCACAGGACCCTTAGTCAGTCCAAATGGCATTACCAGACAGTTAAAGTGTACATAATATGTTTTGAAATCTGTCTTTGATTTGTCCCCCACCCAAATGAATGTTAGATTGTAAATCCTTGAAGGTCTAGTTTGATGAATACCCATGCAGGTTTCATGTGATCCAACAATTCTGGGATTAAGATTAGGGGGTACTGGTTCCAAACTCTCACTTTGTTCAGGGGCCGGTAATCTACACAGAGGCGTAGAGTCCCACCTTTCTTCTTCCCAAAAAGGGCCAGGGCACCTGTGGGAAATGCTTAGTAGTGAATAAACCCTTTGGGCTGGTTTTCATGGCTGTACGCAGGGAGAGTCACTAGTTCTGGTTTGGACATTGCGTAAATACGGCCAAAGGCAACTTTTGGGCAAGGCTGTAGGTCAATCATAGTCTCGGTGCAGAGGCAATGTGTCCTTCTTTCTTTCGAAAATGTCCACAAAATCCTTGTATTTATTGGGAATGTTGGGTGTCAGAGCCAATAATGGAGGAGTAGGTCTAAGGAGGGAGGCTGGTTAAGGAAACCCCTACATTTTCAGTCATCTCCATTGAACCACTCTGGTAGGGGCACCACAGTGCCTGGTGTGACATGTCTCTTTTTCAATAGCTTTTCTGCAAACGGTTGCACCACCTGATGTCACATGCTACATCCAATAATTAGGTCTAGTGGTTAGAGCATACATCACAGCTAGGTGTAGGATTGCGCCTAGGCTAAGAGTGGTGCTAGAATCAAGGTTCAGGGAAGCGACAGGATCAAAATTGAGATCAGAGTCCAAGACAAACCAGAATCAGAGCCAGAGTCCAGATACAGGCGGAAGTTTGAAGCCAGGCAGTCAGAGTCCAAGGACTTGGGGAGGCTCAGGAGGAGGAGGCAAGGTTGTAGCAGGTCAGTGGTGGGGCTGGAGTGAGGCTAGAGCAGGGCAAAGACAATATGAGCTAGAGTTGGTAGCTAACATCAAGAACCGAGAGTTACAGCTAGGTCAGCAGCCAGAGGCTGATCTGAGTCTCAAGCTGTGACAAAGTGGGACTGTTCTTGGTGTTTCTGGAGCAGGATTAAATGCAGGTGCCATGACACATTGAGAATGTGTCTGTGTGCATGAGCCTGGTGCTCTCTAGAATGTAGCTCACAAAGACCACACAGGACCCTCTACTGCTTCCAGTAGTGATATCTCCTGGAGCTCACATGCTAGAGTTATGGGCCTTTCAGAGCTTTCTCCATTCCCACTCCCCACCCCATGAGCCTTGCATACAGTGCAGTAATTCAGCCCTGACCCAGGTCCCAGGACAGGGGCAAGTTCTGCTTCCTGACTCGCGATGGTGCTGGGTAAACCCCACACCCTTCCGGTGCCTCCAGAGGATTCAGGGAATCCAACGAGGATCTGGTCAGACAATAGCTGATGTCCTTCCCAACTCACTGACCCAGTGACTCCCCTCTCAGACACTTGGGTGTCAGCCAGGGAGTCAGTGAGCAGAGCCGGATCCCATGAGATACAATCCTCCATTAACTCAACACCCTCCACTGGGGATTCCTTTCATGCTACGCAGCAATGGATCCATCTAACACACACAAACCATGGTCGTTAGCAAGGCTCCAATCAAGAATCCTCAGCCTCTCGCAGCTGAACACTGTCAGCTGGAAATAAGTAGCAGGGTTTTGTCCTGCATCCAGGACACAGCCACTGCAGGGGGAGACACAGCTCCACACCTGAGCTGGTGCAATGAGCTGGTTGAGAGTCCTTACCTCCCCCACCCTGGCCATATTCCTTTAGCCAAGGCACTAGGTGTCCTGAAGCCCGTCCCGGCACCACAGCTCCTTGGCATCTCTGATGTGCAGCCCTGGGAGAGAAAGACACACACATTTGTGAGGTTTGGTGTTCTGGTTTTAGTGCCTGTCCCCTTCTGTTCCCACTGCTGGGTGCACACTGGCTGGGGCCTTCGCAGCATCCATGCCACAATGGAATTGCAGGGTCACCACCAGGCGGTTTAGTACCTGGAGGTGTATTTGTCCCAGTCATCACAGATATCATGTGACCCTTACGGCCATTGTGTTCTGGGAGTGGTGGCCTGTTAATGACGGTGTCTAATGCTGAGGACCCCTCACTCCCACTAAAGTCAGGCTTTGACCCTAGGTGACCAAATGGTGACATCCTACAAGTTTGTATCCTTCTCCTGTGGTCTCTGCTCCTGTTCCTGACTTCCCTATGGGCTCTTTCCCTCCATGTGTCTCAATAGCTCCATTCCTGTCCCCTCACCAGCTGGCAGCCCTGTGGATGGGCTGATATCCCTGGGGTGGGGGACAGGGCCGGACTCTGAGATAAAACAGCCAATTTCCCTGGCACTTTCACACTCCTTTCCCTGATTCAGGGAGCAGGGAAGAGAAAGAATCAGCATCTTAGCTGGGGTCGGTCTCAGAGGAGGGTTTTTTTTTCTATAGGTTCCCATTGCCCAGCAGAGTGAGTCTCAAATGAGGGGCCTTGTTTCTACTGGGGTCTCTCTGCCCAGCTCCAGTTGGTCTAAAAGGAAAGGCCTTGGTTCTCTAGGAGTCCCAATGTCCAGCTGCAGTTAGTCTCCAAGGGGCTCGTTTCTATAGGGTCCCATTGCCCAGCAGTAGCTGGTAGAGCCAGTAAATCCCACCTCTGGCTTGCCGGCTGATGTCATCTGCTGGGTCAGTGATATACAGACCCAGCTGTGCCACAAGGTAGCCCACCTTGGGGAATTCAGATGAGCTCTGATGGAAGGAGAAGGAGAAGGGCCTGATACCTTCAGATCTCCACCTGCCCTGGGCCAGGAGTCTCTCTCCTCCCACTCCATTTGGAGAAGGTGCTAGGGGAGAGGAGCTACAGCTAAAGCACTCAACCTCCCTACCCCCAAGGGAGCTTGGAGCAAAGGGACTAGTGCAAGGGCCCTCTATGAGGACTTACTCCCCAGCTGCTCCATAATAATAAGGGCCCTGAGGCCAGGCATGAATCTGTCAGCCAGTGGGCGCTGGAGCACAGTCCCTTACAGACCCAGAGGAAACCACTTAGCCAGGAGAAGAGGAACCTGAATCAAGCATAGTTGAATCTCAGTTCTGACAGTGGCTACGCACAGAGGTCAACAAAATCAAGAAACCCTGCAGCTGAAAATCCCACAGCCTGCCAGAGCCAGCCCTGACTATTCAGGATGCTGGGGTCAAAGGTCACTTACATCAAATCCGGGGAGGCAAGTGGCGAATTTGAGCAGGGCAGTGCTGCTCCATATGGCCCTGGCTTTCTTCTACTTCTCTCTGGAGTGCATCCAGAAATTGACATGCTGTGGGAGAATGAGACAAGTGAGGGTCAATGGGCACGTGAACTGGCTCTACAAACGAGCCTCTCTCTCTCCCCATGGGGCTGAGACATTGTGCTCAGGGTGGAATAGCTGACTGGCTGATCTCAGAGCTTTAAAAGGGGTTCTTGCACCCAGGATGCTGTCCATGCCCTGCTGGGCACAAGCTGTCATTGTCTCGCCACACTGGGACAATGTTCAGTCTTGGGGCTGGTCCATCCTCTCTGTACTCCTGATCCATGAACAGCACATCTGGATCAAGGCACACGCCCTGGGCCCTCCCCAGCTGCAAAGGCCTTGGTAGGATGGAGGAAGTGACCATGAGGACAGTCCCTCTGGGAACTGCAGTGCCCGTATGACAGAAGAGCGGATTCCCTGAGGATCTTCCTGTACTCAGGGTCTCCCTAGAAAGGAGCCAGTGACTTTTCTCAGAGGCCCATGTCTTGGATCTCACAGGGGTTTCAGTCTCTCAGTTCCCAGCCAGGCCTGGTGCCCACTGTTAGTGCTTAACAGAACCATTCAGAGCTCTGGCCTCAGCGTCGGCAGGCTGGACTAGATGACCTCTTGAATTCCTTTCCAGCCCTCCTTTTCTCTGACCTTTACCTGCAGCAGCTGCTGCTCCCACTCCCTCTGGCAGAAGCAGGTCTTGTGATCTGGAAGAGATGGGCAGGTCAGTTTCCTTTGTGTTTAGACCCTTCTACTGGGGAAAAGCCTACAACACGGCTCTTGTTTGGTGGGAGGTGAGGAGGAGCTGCCGACTCACAGGCCCCAAGTGGAATCCATGGCTCTTTGCAAATCGCTGATGGACAGCAATGCTCCTCAGACCCAGAGCCCTTCATGTGAAATACCCAGGAGTTCTGCTTGCCAAGATCCTTCCCCAGGGTGTGAGGGGTTAGATGAAGGTTAGATACGGTCCCGGAAAGGATCCTTCCTGTCTGGGCATGGGGGGGCTGGGCTCGATGAACCAAGGGATATGATCCTGATGTGATCCTCGCTGATTCCAAGGTCACTGCACCATATTATCCTGTATTCAGAGGGAGGCCCTGGCCTCTCCCTCTCTGAGCCCAACACCACAGTGTCCCCTCCCTGTGCTCCTGCAAGGGGAGACACTACCTCCTCACCTTCCAGGTAGAGGAGCATGTCCGTCATGTAGTTATCCCAGAATCGGCCCGACCCGGCCTGGAACATGCTGATCAGCTGGAAGGGGAGGAACATGGCTGCCCTTCTGACCTGCACCATCATATACGAAGATGCAGCGAGCACTTGGCGGACAAAGAGGCAGAGGTGGCTGTACCCCTCCCTTGCAAGGCAGTGTGAGAAGGGAGCTCCCTACAGGTGAAGAGGAAGAGCTCAGTGATGGAGGGAAGGAGACAGCAGGGAGGTGGAGGTGACAATCAGGACAGGATTGAGATGGATCTTTCAGTTGATCAGGGACAGTCCATGGACCAGCTATTGGCTCCTTTCATCCTCTCACTCCTGGGCTGGCTCTAGCTCAGATGAAAGGAGACAGGATTATCCAGAGGCCGTCAGGCAGCTGCAGGGTCAGACCCTTGGCCTAGGTCAGAGTAGCGCAAGGGGAGCTTGAAGCAGCTCGAAAGAGGGTGCTGGTCCATAAAGGGAATCCCCAGCTGCCCCTTGGTAAGGGAAGATGCTGGAGGCCAGGGGGCAGGAGGGGGCCTGCACAACAGTCCACCACACATTGCATGCCAGCTGCAGGCGTGGCCCCTTCCCACTGAAGCTAAGGAAACCTCCTGGCTGCGGGTTACTCACCAGCAGCTCCTGGGGTAGAGTGGCCCTGGGGCTTGACCGACATCCTGTGAACAGAAAGGGGGGACATCTCATCAGGCTCTGGAGGGATCTTTTGCATTCGTCTCTGAGCTCTACCTGGGCCCTTGATGGCTGGCTGTGTCCTTGCAGTGAGCCAGAACCAGAGCCAAGAGCTGATCCTCACTCCCACCTGGGGGCAGACGCCTCTCACTACAGAAGGACTAAGAGAGGGTGGATAAAATACTGGGACTCACCTCTGTTCTCCTTGCCGCACCTCCTGGCTGAGGGCAGCCTGTCTTCCTCCTGCATCCTCTTTACCACCCTAACCGATGTCTGCAGGAGGAGAGGCAGGGCTGGCCCCTGGGCTGCTGGGTTCAGCTGAAGCAGCAGCCCAGGCCATAAAACCTGCAGAGCAGAGAAAAGCCATTTCAATATGGAAATATCCTCTTCCTGCACCAGCTCTTTCTTTCCTACACTAGACAGGACCCCTGGCCTTGCCACCGCCAGCCAGACCTCTCTACCCAGCCTGAACCATGCAGCGATCCCCGCCCCTTCACACCTGTCAGTGTCTGCCTCCAGCTCCAAATCACGTGACACATGACTGACCCCCCCCAACCCCCACCTTTTGTTGAGTGTAGCATCATCATTGGCAGCACAGTATTTCCTAACTCCAGTCCCACTTGGAAAGGCTGTATTCTCACGGTCTGAACGCAAGACACCAGCTTGATCAATAAAGAGGAGACTAGGAAACCAATCCTATCCAGTGAAGCCATAACAGGCGCTCAGGGAGGTTTGAGCTCTGACCTTCACATCCCCACACAGACCCTGCACCCCTTAAACCACAGACGCAATTGCTGTTTGCTGTGTGGGCAAGAGAGGGACTTAACACACACTATGCCAGAGGGTCACACAACTCTTTGTTAGCCAGTGTAAAAGAGTGGAGATCAGGAACCTCCGGGGACCTATTCCCACCTGTAGTAACTAAATCACGTACATTTGGCATGCTCAATCTGAAAGACAGTGTAGCTGAGTGCACAATACTTGGGTCTGCCTTGTTAGAAATGTGGCTTCTAGTCTCAGCTCTGCCTGGATTGATCTTGCACAACGTCGCTGTTCAGTGTAGGGAGGGGGCTGGCTAATACTGGACTGCTTAGGCTTGCGTTCTGAGACCTGGTCAGTAATCACGTCTGTGCTATGTGTGGAAACTTAAGCAATAGTCAGCAGAGATGAGATCTGGATGTAGTGTCTCCCAACTCAGTGGACTGTCCCTTGGGCACTAGGATAGTGTGGATGAGAGGCAGGAAATCCGGGGCAAGGATTGGCATTTGCAAAACAAGAATGTGATGGGTTGTATAGACCCCCACCCTGGAACAGCCGGGAAAAAGTTAACAGAGGGACCAATGAAGAGGGACTGAGCTATGGAAGCTGCAGAACCAGCATGACTGGCCACTGGGGATACTAGAACAGAAGAGCCCCTGTGACACCAAACCCTGGCATGCAGGGGCACTCAGCCGGTGAGTGGTCCCTGTTCCAAAGCACCAGGTCTGGCTCGGATTCGGGGTCCATTTTCCCCAACCCCAGGATGTTCTGGAGCAGGGAGGCTCAGATAAATAAGTTTGGTTGGGGCTTGTCTCATCGAAAAGCTCAAACTCAGAGAGGCCTGCGTCCAATAGAGAGGGGCAGGGTCACTTACACTGGCCATTCTGGGGGAGTCACCCAGGGACTGCAGGGTGCTGGAGCAGAGCTGGTGGACCTTGAACTCTATGGTGTGCCCCCCCGTCTGCTTCCCCCTGAGGGTGAGAAATAAGGGAGACACCAGAGAGCTTTAGATTCAGTGGAGATCTCCATGGCATGGTAACTCTAGTGGGCATGGCAGGGGGTGAAAATGGGGCTTGAAGGGAAAAGGCACAACCCTGGTTGTGACTGTGCCAGAACCAGCCCAGGGTCTGGGTGGAGCCAGATCTAGGTTCCACCCCTCTGCCTGGGGAAAACCAGATCCATCATGGCTTAGTCTCCTGTAGGGTGGATGATCACAGTGGGGCGAGAGAAGGAGGAAGCCAGTGGTCCTGCCCTCCCAGTGCGAGGGACAGAGCCCGGATGGCAGCTGGGAGAGGGAGCAGAGAGAATGGGCTGGGAGAAAAAAACACTGTCTTCTATCTGTCATCATCTTCCATCAGTAGACAGAGGGCGCCGTCTCCAGTTCCATCTGCTTCCCAAGCCCTATTTGCTGCCTATCACCTGCCCCTCCCCATCTGCAACTGCCCCTTCTTCCCTATCCCTTGACCCCATGTTCTGCCCCCTTCACGGACTCCCATCACTAAAGTCTCTGCGGATTCTTACCGTGCTATCGAGGGTCAGGGTGCACTGACGCAGCAAGAAGTCAGTTAAGGGTCTTGATGCAGATTTCTCCAAGAGCCCATTGTCCGTATAAAAGATACAAGGGCTTCTCTGACATGCCAGACCCAGACAGAAACAGAAATGATTTGGACACAGTGTGGAGGGACCTTGTCCCCTCCCACTTCAGGCTGGGATCCTTTCTCAGCGGGGTGTTTGGGGAAATGCTGCTAGGCAGCCCAGACATGGGAATGCAGCCGGAGCCCTGCTGTGATTCTTTCCCCCACCTTCTGTCCTACACTATGGAGCACTGATGGGTCATGTGTTTCGATGCACAGGGTCCCGGCAGGCTCTGCACTGGCAGGCAGACATCCACTAGCTTTGGCCTCTCCTCTTCCTTGGGATTCAGCAAGGTGGCTCTGTCCCCTAGAGCATTTGGTTCCGTGAGGTATTTGAGTTTATGAGGTATGTTCTGACCAAGAAGTTACCTATTCTGGCATGCACAATGGTTTGCCGGGGCTAGACCCCTTCCGGGGTGGCGGGGAGCCACACCGGTTTACTAACCGCAGTTGACACTTGGGGAATTAGTCTGTCCACAGAGTCTTCCTCAGCAGCCCTTGCGGTACTGGAATGAACACCATAAGCCCAGGCCCTGGGTCAGGGCAGAGCAGTGCAGCGTCAGGCGCTCAGGCCCTCAGACAGGGCTGAGCAATAATAGTAGTCCCCAAGCCTCCAAAGGCCTGGGAGAGGGGGTGACAGCCACCCCCTGAGTTGGGTAGCAGGGGGGACGCAGGCCCTCCCACTCCTCTGCATCCCAGCCCGGGGCCCTAGCAGCGACAGGAGACCCGCTGCTGAGTCAGTGGGGATCCCGGCCACAACACACTGACATGGGCTCTGGGAGTGCTGCAGCCAGACTAGGGTCGGCTGCACCCAGACTCCCCCTTGGGTAGTACCTGGGTCAGGGGGTGTCCTCTCGGGGGTCCAACACCATAGGTTCCTCGGCGAGCAGCAGGCTCGGCAACTCCTCCGGGTAGCGGCTGCCTTGGACCACAGGGTTTTCCCAATCACGTGCTAGATTGGAAGCGTCTGGCCTCTCCAGCGGCTCCAGCCTTACTGAGCTCTGAGGGCTCTGAGGGCGAGCCTTTATACTTCCAGGTCGTCACCTGACGCTCTAAGGGGCGGGCTCAGAGCTCCCTAGACCTGCCCACCCCAGCCTCCAGATGGGCTTTTCCCCCTCCGGGGCAGCGGGGAGCCACAATACCTCACTATATGGCCTACCTCACTGCACAGCCCCAAACCAGCAGTGCTTGAAACAGCATCTGAGCATGACTCACAAAGCCATTTGTAACATACATATGAAAAACGTGAGCACCTTGAGGTCTTTAAACCATGATTTGAGGACTTCAGTAACTCAGACATAGGTTAGGGGTTTGTTACAGGAGTGGGTGGGTGAGACTCTGCGGCCTGCATTGTGCAGGAGGTCAGACTAGAGAACCATAATGGTCCCTTCTGACCTTAAGTCTATGAGTCTATGAAAAATGCATTGGCCTCTGTTTCCAGGAATGGAATGCGTGTGGCTTCCAGCCACAGCTGTGGTTGCTAGACACAGTCACCCAGTTACAGATCACAATGATCATTTGCACAAGCAGTCACTGCAACTGCTTGGATAATTGCTGCAACCGTGCACACAAGTTAATAAGCTGTTATGGGCATCCTTCTGAATTTTGAGGCAGATGAGACATTTACTCTCATAATAACAGTTGGGATTCTCTAATCAAGCACCCAGAGTTTATATACCCCTGTTCACCCAAAAGGATCCCACAGGAACTGTACTGTTTGCACAAGGTAGAACTAAACATTATGTTAGTTTTGGTGTCATTATATAATGCCTGCATCTGTAATTTTCACTTTATGCATCTGAAGAAGTGTTTTTTTACCCACAAAAGCTTATGCCTAAATCAATCTGTTAGTCTTTAAGGTGCCACCAGACTCCTTGTTGTTTTTGCGGATACAGAGTAACACGGCTACCCCCGATACTAAACATTATGTTAATTCTGTAAAAGACATTGCAGACGAACAGCAACTTTGGCCTTGGAAAGGAATTCTGGCTGTGTATCACGGTGCTTTCTGCCTACCTGGACCAGGAGACTCTGTGTCAGGTGGGCTGCCATCTCTGGCTGACACTGCAGTCTCTTGCACTGCTGTGTCTGTCAACAGAAGAGAAGGGTTAAATTGCTCCATTAAAGGTCTCTGGTTGAACCCTCAGGGGAATGATCTGAATGATAGTGTTGAGGGGAGGGGAGTTTTCTGTACCCAAAGCAGCAGGTTCCAGTCCTCTTGTGACACTTCAATGAACCTGATTTCACTGAGTAACAAATACAGTCACACCTGGGTCACCAAAGAACTTTCGCAGTTACACAGAACACCTGTGTGACCCAGAAAGGAGCGATTCTCTAAACAGAGGCAAAGCCACCCCGGCTCTCCTTCTCACTGTCACAGGTTGGTGCCAACAATCACAGCCCCCGACTCCCACACAGTGCGCGATGGGGTTTCAGCAGTGCAGAAGGTGGGGACTAGCTTGCAGCAAACACAGCTTGGAAGATTTAGAAATCTAGCGCATGCAGTTCCTAGGAAGGGAGAACTGCAGGGGGATAGAGACTCGAAGTGCCCTCCTCATTCAGACAGTGCAGACCACAGGCCTCTGGAAAAGTCGAATGCCGGACAGAAGCAGTAATGGGAAGGAGGGGGCTGACCTACTGGAGGGCATTGGCAAAGGGCAAGTAGAGCCTATAGGGAGTGCCCTACCAAATTTACGGTCCATTCTGATCAATTTCATGGCCGTAGGATTTGAAAATCAATTTCAGGCTTTCAGAGGTTTACATCTGAAATGTCACAATGTTGTGGTGGGGGTTCTGCCCCAAAAAAGGGAGTTGTGGAGGAGTCGCAAAACCGTTGTAGGGGGGTTGTGGAATTGCCACCCTCACTTCTGCACTGCCTTTCCAGCAACCGGGGTATGTACCCGGAGTGGGGGGGTCTGATCTCCCCCTATCATAACCTTAGTCCCAGATTTGGACCTTAGCGTCCAAAATATGGGGGTTAGCATGAAAACCTCCAAGCTTAGTTACCAGCTTGGACCTGGTACTTGCTGCCACCACCCAAAAAATTAGAGTGTTTTGGGGCACTCCGGTCCCCCTGAAAAACCTTCCCTGGGGACCCCAAGACCCAAATCCCTTGAGTCTCACAACAAAGGGAAATAATCCTTTTTCCCTTCCCCCCTCCAGGTGCTCCTGGAGAGATACACAGACACAAGCTCTGTGAATCCAAACAGAGTGACTCCCCCTCTCCGTTCCCAGTCCTGGAAACCAAAAGCACTTTCCTATTCCCCCAGAGGGAATGCAAAATCAGGCTAGCAAATTCAACACACAGATCTCCCCCTGATTTCTTCCTCCCACCAATTCCCTGGTGAGTACAGACTCAATTTCCCTGAAATTTCCCAGTAAAGAAAACTTTAACAGGCCTTAAAAGAAAGCTTTATATAAAAAAGAAAGGAAAAATACATACAAATGGTCTCTCTGTATTAAGGTGACAAAATACAGGGTCGATTGCTTAAAAGAATATTGAATAAACAGCCTTATTCAAAAAGAATACAAATCAAAGCACTCCAGCACTTATATTCATGCAAATACCAAAGAAAAGAAACCATATAACTTACTATCTGATCTCTTTGTCCTTACACTTAGAAACAGAAGACTAGAAAGTAGAAACTACTTCTCCAAAGCTCAGAGAAAGCAGGCAGACAGAAAACAAAGACTCAGACACAAACTTCCCTCCACCCAGAGTTGAAAAAAATCCGGTTTCCTGATTGGTCCTCTGGTCAGGTGCTTCAGGTGAAAGAGACATTAACCCTTAGCTATCTGTTTATGACACCCCCGCGAGGCCGGCTGTGCAGGGGAAGTGCCAGTTCTGTCCCTCCCCAGCTCAGAGGGGACTAGCAGCTGGAACCAGGGGCATGGTAGGAGCCTGCCCTTCCCCACCCCTCCAATAGCTAGATTTCATGGGGGAGGTCTGATTTCATGGTCCATGACTTTTTCATGGCTGTGAATTTGGCCTACCTATGGGACGGTTTAGGGTAAGAAATAAGTAGAAAATAGGTTTTTGGCCTAAATTAGCTTAAGTGTAGAAGAGTTTAGAAAACTGAAGTTGTTTGTGTGAGGAAAGTTAGTGGTAAGTTGGAGATCCTGTTATGGGAAAAGTAAGAGTTAGCAAGGACATGGCTCGGGGTTATGCTACTGTTAGGTTTGGGTTATAACTGGCTTAAGCTGGGTTTTTAATGAGTGGTTTTGAGCACTGTGACTCTTTTATTCAAATGTTATCTATACTAATAGTATGGGAAGGCTATTGGTGCAGCTGTTAATATAAACCACATGTAATGTAAAAAGTCATTAAGGCGGCGAAGGAAATATAATTAGTGTAAGGGGCAGATGCACGTTCAATAGTAGGATAATGGTTTCTACTGGGAGTTGTTCTGTTAATTCGGTGAGCGCTCCAATTAACACCCCAAGGGTACCGTTATGTCCCAGGGTTCTAAGGCTGTACTTCACACTGTTGTCAGGGGACTGATTCCGCACTGATCCACAATACAACAGTTAGACACACACTCAGTGATGACAGTGTAAGTGGTGTTTGCACACTGGTTTGCTTAACTAATCATTTTCCTTTTGAATGAAGTTTGGTTTTATTATTCATAATGTTGCCTAAATACATTTTCTGTAACCGACCTAGATGCTTGAACCTGGGTTTAGTTGCAGCCTTATCTGTAACAACTTACTACAAATTGGAAACATTTCAATATCAAGGTTACAGAAGGTTACGTAGGGAAAGGGGTGAATCTGAGGAGTCTGTACCCCTGTTTCCTACTTACCTGAAGCAGCAGGCCCAGACAGGGAAGGGCTGCAACTCTCAGTGGCTGCTGTATCCTCCTTCCCCTGGTCTGTGGCTGTGGATAAGTGCAAAGAGGAGGAGGTCATTTCCTCCTTTCCTGGTCAGTGGTAGCAACCCCAGGGGGTGAGGTAGACAATACAGCCGTGTGGGGAACTTATCACACTTCACTACACCTCTGGAGAGGGACTGCCACCAGTCACAGCATTTATATTACACATCCATCTCCAAAGCATTTGACAAACACTTCACCCCACAGGTAGGGAGCTGAGATAACATGGGCAGGGGCAATAGGGGCCAGGAGGAAATTTGGGGAGAATCTGCCCCAAATTCTTCCCCAACCAGCAGGATTCCATTAGAGATTTTAGCCCAAGAGGCCAGGACTTCCCCAGCTCTGCCTATCCCCACTTCTCTAGTTAATGACAGATCTCCCTCAGGAGACAAGAAGAGTGCAGACAACGCCGGGATGGTAGTGCTGCATTGGGGTCCCATCAGAGAATTCCCTGCCAGTACACAAGGGCTAGAAATGTCTGGGGGTTTAAATAAAGCAAAACTGCTCCAAGGAACCTTTGAGAAAACAAACATCCTCCATCAGGAGACCCTGACTCCCCAAGCACATGGAGATTCATTCCATGCAGATTCCCAGTAGTCCCCTGCAGGTACCTCTGGAGAGGACAGCAATGAGGGGAGAGGAGGGTCCATTTCTGGGCAGAATTTCTACTCACCTACAGACCAGACCAGCAGTCGGCAGAGCTGGTCGTAAAGATCCATAATGACTCCTAAGACAAGAACCAACATGAATGAGTCCCTGGGACTTCCTTCCCATGACACAGATCCCACCATACTCACACATGGTTCTAGATGGGCCAAGGAGACCCCGACTTAGGTTTTTGTGCTGCCTGTCTGGCTGGAGAGAGAAGACCGCTATGAGGTGGTGAAACCTCAATATTGATGTAAAAAATTATTAATAGCATTATTATAACTTATTTTATAATGTTAGGTGTCATAACTTTAGTCCCAGATTTGGACCTTAGCGTCCAAAATATGGGGGTTAGCATGAAAACCTCCAAGCTTAGTTACCAGCTTGGACCTGGTACTTGCCGCCACCACCCAAAAAATTAGAGTGTTTTGGGGCACTCCGGTCCCCCTGAAAAACCTTCCCTGGGGACCCCAAGACCCAAATCCCTTGAGTCTCACAACAAAGGGAAATAATCCTTTTTCCCTTCCCCCCTCCAGGTGCTCCTGGAGAGATACACAGACACAAGCTCTGTGAATCCAAACAGAGTGACTCCCCCTCTCCGTTCCCAGTCCTGGAAACCAAAAGCACTTTCCTATTCCCCCAGAGGGAATGCAAAATCAGGCTAGCAAATTCAACACACAGATCTCCCCCTGATTTCTTCCTCCCACCAATTCCCTGGTGAGTACAGACTCAATTTCCCTGAAATTTCCCAGTAAAGAAAACTTTAACAGGTTTTAAAAAGAAAGCTTTATATAAAAAAGAAAGAAAAATACATACAAATGGTCTCTCTGTATTAAGGTGACAAAACACAGGGTTAATTGCTTAAAAGAAATATGAATAAACAGCCTTATTCAAAAAGAATACAAATCAAAGCACTCCAGCACTTATATTCATGCAAATACCAAAGAAAAGAAACCATATAACTTACTATCTGATCTCTTTGTCCTTACACTTAGAAACAGAAGATTAGAAAGCAGAACTACATCTCCAAAGCTCAGAGAAAGCAGGCAGACAGAAAACAAAGACCTCAGACACAAAATTCCCTCCACCCAAAGTTGAAAAAATCCAGTTTCCTGATTGGTCCTCTGGTCAGGTGCTTCAGGTGAAAGAGACATTAACCCTTAGCTATCTGTTTATGACACGCCCCCCAAATTGCAGACAGTGGGGAAGCTCCCTGGCGGCGATTTCCTTCTAGAGCTTTAAAATAAACAGATTACTACAACACATGCACCTTTACATATACTACTAAGTATATAACTAACAGACTTCTACATTTTAAGAACACTTTTTAACTACTGAATTCTGGGAAACTCTCACGGGAGAGTGCATCAGCAACTTTGTTAGAAGCTCCTGTGATGTGTTGAATTTCAAAATCAAAATCTTGGAGAGCTAAACTCCAACGAAGAAGTTTCTTGTTGTTCCCCTTGGCAGTATGAAGCCACTTTAGTGCAGCATGGTCAGTTTGTAGTTGGAACCGCCGTCCCCAAACATATGGGCGTAGCTTTTCCAGGGCGTACACAATGGCATAGCATTCCTTTTCACTGACTGACCAGTGACTTTCCCTCTCAGACAGTTTCTTGCTGAGAAACACGACAGGATGGAAGTTGTGATCTGTTGCTTCCTGCATGAGCACTGCTCCTATACCACGCTCAGATGCATCCGTGGTTACTAGGAATGGCTTGTCAAAGTCCGGGGCCCTGAGTACAGGGTCAGACATGAGCGTTGCCTTAAGTTGGGTAAAAGCCTTTTGACACTCATCTGTCCACTTAACTGCATTTGGCTGGGTCTTTTTGGTCAGGTCGGTCAGTGGGGCAGTGATTTGGCTGTAGTGTGGTACAAATCGCCTGTAGTATCCGGCCAAGCCTAAGAGAGATTGGACCTGCTTTTTGGACTGTGGGACAGGCCACTTTTGGATAGCATCCACCTTGGCCTGTAGGGGGTTTATGGTTCCTCGACCCACCTGGTGCCCCAGGTAAGTCACTCTGTTTTGGCCTATTTGACACTTTTTGGCCTTAACAGTTAGTCTGGCCTGCCTGATGTGCTCAAAGACCTTTTCCAGGTGTAGTAGGTGTTCGGGCCAGGAGTCTGAAAAAATGGCCACATCATCGAGGTAGGCAACTGCAAATTCTCCCAGTCCAGCTAGTAGACCATCTACCAGCCTCTGGAAGGTGGCGGGTGCATTTCGAAGGCTGAAAGGAAGGACATTAAATTCATACACCCCCACATGGGTAAAGAATGCTGACCTCTCCTTGGCAGGTTCATCTAGTGGTACGTGCCAGTACCCCTTGGTTAAGTCTATTGTAGAGATGAACTGGGCACGTCCCAACTTCTCCAACAGCTCATCGGTGCGTGGCATTGGATAGTTGTCCGGACGAGTTACCGCATTTAGCTTACGGTAGTCCACGCAAAAGTGTATTTCCCCATCTGGTTTGGGTACCAGAACCACTGGAGATGCCCATGCACTGGTAGATGAGCGGATTATACCCATCTGTAGCATGTTCTGGATCTCCCGTTCTATAGCAGCTTGGGCATGAGGAGACACCCGGTAGGGTGGGGTTCTGATTGGGTGAGCATTACCTGTATCAATGGAGTGGTATGCCCGTTCAGTCCGTCCTGGGGTGGCTGAGAATAATGGGGCGAAGCTAGTGCACAGCTCCTTGATTTGTCGCCGCTGCAGACGTTCCAGGGTGGTTGAGAGGTTCACCTCTTCCACACCACCGTCTTTTTTCCCGTTGTAGTAGACACCGTCAGGCCACTCAGCATCATCTCCCTGGACTGTAAACTGACAAACCTGTAAGTCTCTGGAATAGAAAGGCTTGAGAGAATTAACATGGTAAACTCTAGGTTTTAGTGAGGAATTGGGAAATGCTATGAGGTAGTTTACAGTTCCCAGGCGCTCTTGGACTGTGAATGGCCCTTCCTATGATGCTTCCATCTTATGGGCCTGTTGCGCCTTCAAGACCATAACCTGGTCTCCTACCTTGAAGGAATGTTCTCTGGCATGTCTGTCATACCAGGCCTTTTGCTCTTCCTGAGCATTCTTTAGGTTCTCTCTAGCAAGGGCTAAAGAGTGTCGGAGGGTGCTTTATAGGTTGCTTACAAAGTCCAGAATGTTAGTTCCTGGAGAAGGCGTAAACCCCTCCCATTGCTGCTTCACCAACTGTAATGGTCCCTTAACCTCGTGACCATACACATGTTCAAATGGTGAAAACCCTAAACTGGGATGTGGTACAGCCCTGTAGGCAAACAGCAACTGCTGCAACACTAGGTCCCAATTATTGGAGAATTCGTTGATGAATTTTCGTATCATGGCCCCCAAAGTTCCATTGAACCTTTCCACCAGGCCATTGGTTTGATGGTGGTACAGGGTGGCAACCAAGTGATTCACCCCATGAGTTTCCCACAGTTTTTCCATGGTCCCTGCCAGGAAATGAGACCCTGAATCTGTAAGGATGTCGGAGGGCCAACCTACCCTGGCAAAGATGTCTGTTAGGGCCAGGCACACAATGTTAGCCCTGGTGTTGCCTAGAGCTACTGCTTCCGGCCATCGGGTAGCAAAGTCCACTAAAGTCAGTACGTACTGCTTTCCTCTGGGCGTCTTTTTTGGGAAAGGGCCCAGAATATCCACAGCTACTCGCTGAAATGGGACCTCAATTATGGGGAGTGGCTGGAGAGGGGCCTTGACCTGGTCTTGAGGCTTTCCCACTCTTTGGCATACCTCACAAGACCGGACATACTTGGCAACGTCCTTGCCCATCCCCTCCCAGTGGAAGGACTTCCCCAATCGGTCCTTGGTTCTGTTCACCCCAGCATGGCCACTGGGATGATCATGGGCTAAGCTTAAGAGCTTCCCCCGGTACTTCGTTGGAACCACCAACTGTTTTTGCGGCTGCCATTCTTCCCGGTGTCCACCAGAAAGAATTTCCTTGTATAAAAGTCCTTGGTCTATAACAAACCGGGATCGATTAGAAGAGCTGAGAGGCGGTGGAGTGCTCCGTGCCGCCGCTCACGCTTTCTGAAAGCTGTCATCTGCTTCCTGCTCAGTCTGGAACTGTTCCCTTGAGGCTGGGGTCACCAGTTCTTCCTCAGACTGTGGACTTGGGCTTGGTCCCTCTGGAAGCAATGTAGGTGATGGGGTTGTTTCCGTTGCTGGTGAACCGCTCTCCGCTGGTGCACCTGAGGTTATTTCAGGCTCTGGCTGAGCCTTTTGGGTATGGCTGTCTGTTGCTTCTGCCAGTTCTGGCTTGCTGGCGCCCTCTGGCGTTGAGTTTGAAGATGGGGTTGCAATTGCTGGTGCTGGTTGCTGTTCCAGTTCCGGGCCTGGGACTGGAGGTGCTGTGGCTGTTTCAGTGGTTGGCATGGAATCTGAGTCCACTACCTCTGTCTGGGTCTCTGGTAACACAGACGGGGCGTCTGTGGACGGTTCAGGAACAGGAAAGGGTCTGGAAGCTTGCCTGGTTTGGCTACGTGTAACCATTCCCACTCTCTTGGCCCGCTTCACCTGGTTGGCCAAGTCTTCCCCCAGTAGCATGGGGATAGGATAATTGTCATAGACTGCAAAAGTCCACATTCCTGACCAGCCTTTGTACTGGACAGGCAGTTGAGCTGTAGGCAAGTCTACAGCTTGTGACATGAAGGGGTAAATTGTAACTTTGGCCTTTGGGTTGATGAATTTGGGGTCAACGAAGGATTGGTGGATAGCTGACACTTGTGCCCCCGTGTCTCTCCACGCAGTAACCTTCTTTCCGCCCACTCTCAAATTTTCCCTTCGCTCCAAGGGTATTTGAGAGGCACCCGGGCCTGGGGATCTTTGGTGTGATGGTGGTGTAATGAATTGCACTCGCATGGTGTTCTTTGGACAGTTGGCCTTGATATGTCCCAGTTCATTACACTTAAAGCATCTTCCATCTGATGGGTCACTGGGCCGAGGTGAGTTACTGGAGACTGGTGAGGTGGAAAAGTAGGGTGTCTGTGGCTTTACTTGGGTGGTATGTGGGGTCTTTGGCTGTCCTCGGTTGTAGGGTTTATGGTCGGTGTGCCCTCTGGGGTATTCGTTCCCCTTGACAGTAGCTTTCTTGCTTTCTGCCACTTCCATCCATCTGGCTCCAATCTCCCCCACCTCAGCAAGATCTTTGGGTTTTCCATCTTGTATGTACCGTGTGATGTCTTCAGGAACACCATCCAAGAACTGCTCCATTTGTATGAGGAGGTGCAGTTCTTCCAAGGTTTTAACATTGTGTCCTGATATCCAGGCCTCATAATTTTTTGCAACGTAGTAGGCATGTTTGGGAAATGACACATCTGGTTTCCACTTTTGGGTTCTGAAGCGCCGACGGGCATGATCTGGGGTTATCCCCATTCTGTATCTGGCCTTGGTTTGAAAAAGTTTATAGTCATTCATTTGCTGCTTAGGCATTTCAGCTGCCACCTCTGCTAAAGGTCCACTGAGCTGTGACCTCAATTCTACCATGTACTGGTCTTCGGGGATGCTGTACCCAAGACAGGCTCTTTCAAAATTTTCCAAGAAGGCCTCGGTGTCATCACCTGCCTTGTAGGTGGGAAATTTCCTGTGCTGTGGAGCAATAATTGGCACCGGGTTGTCAGGGTTGGCTGGCACATGCAGCCCAGCTTTTGCCAAGTCCAGTTCATGTTTTCTCTGTTTTTCCTTCTCTTCATTTTCTTTTTGTTGTTTTTCCATTTCTTTTTGGTGTTTTTTCATGTCTCGGCGGTGGGCCGCCTCTTCTTCTTCTAGTTTTCTTTTGTGTGCTGCCTGTTTGATTTGTTCTTCTCTTTCTTTCATCTCCATCTCTTTTTGTTTTATTTCCAGTTGTCGCCTGTGTTCAGCTTCTTTGATTTGTTCTTCGGCCTCAATTTTTGCCTTAGAAGTCATGGTTCCTGTTTTCTTGGGTTGGGGTGCCCTCTGGTGTTTATCTTCTGCATTGCAGGCTCTGTTGCCTCCTAGAGTCTGCCTAGCAACAGTGCCTTTAGCTAATCTTCAATGTTAAGTAAACCTGAAAAACCACTTTATTTGCATGTATATAGTGCTGGTAATGACTCTCAATGGGAGTGCTATTGCATGACAAAAGACCTGTAACAGCTCCTTAATGGCTTCTTGCTTAATATGCAAGCCACAAACTGCCAGAGAGAGCAGAAAAAAAATTCTCTCTGGTTTCTTTGAAAACCAAACCCTCTCTGCTAAAAAGTCCCTAGCAGAGAAAAGAAAAATATAATATTCCTACTGGCTTCTGGATTCTATCCCACCACTGCACACCATGTCATAACTTTAGTCCCAGATTTGGATCTTAGCGTCCAAAATATGGGGTTTAGCATGAAAACCTCCAAGCTTAGTTACCAGCTTGGACCTGGTACTTGCTGCCACCACCCAAAAAATTAGAGTGTTTTGGGGCACTCTGGTCCCTCTGAAAAACCTTCCCTGGGGACCCCAAGACCCAAATCCCTTGAGTCTCACAATAAAGGGAAATAATCCTTTTTCCCTTCCCCCCTCCAGGTGCTCCTGGAGAGATACACAGACACAAGCTCTGTGAATCCAAACAGAGTGACTCCCCGTCTCCGTTCCCAGTCCTGGAAACAAAAGCACTTTCCTCTTCACCCAGAGGGAATGCAAAATCAGGCTAGCAAATCCAACACACACAGATCTCCCTCTGATTTCTTCCTCCCACCAATTCCCTGGTGAGTACAGACTCAATTTCCCTGAAATTTCCCGGTAAAGAAAACTTTAACAGGTTTTAAAAAGAAAGCTTTATATAAAAAAGAAAGAAAAATGCATACAAATGGTCTCTCTGTATTAAGGTGACAAAATACAGGGTTAATTGCTTAAAAGAAATATGAATAAACAGCCTTATTCAAAAAGAATACAAATCAAAGCACTCCAGCACTTATATTCATGCAAATACCAAAGAAAAGAAACCATATAACTTACTATCTGATCTCTTTGTCCTTACACTTAGAAACAGAAGATTAGAAAGCAGAACTACTTCTCCAAAGCTCAGAGAAAGCAGGCAGACAGAAAACAAAGACCTCAGACACAAAATTCCCTCCACCCAAAGTTGAAAAAATCCAGTTTCCTGATTGGTCCTCTGGTCAGGTGCTTCAGGTGAAAGAGACATTAACCCTTAGCTATCTGTTTATGACATTAGGTCATTACAAACATGTTTGTGCCTTTACTGAACATTCAAATATACCTATAAGTTTATTATCACCAGGATGTTTGAAAATATAAGAGTAGCCCAGTTTTAGTTAGCTAGGTTATAAAATGTTCATGCTAATGGAAGAAATTGCAGAAGGTTCAGCTTTCTGTCATCCAGAAATAAGCAAATGTCCGGAAAATAACATCTTGACCGTAAAACTGTCTCGCAAGAGTGTTTGTACAACTTTAAAAGGCAGCTGTCCTCATTTTAATCTGCTTTAACTTTTATACTATTTTCTTTTTGTGCTGTGCTTAAAATATGTGTTGATTATTGGAATTTGTGTTTTGTACAAAATATTTAAGAGAAGTTTAATTGCTATAACAAACCACTTGTAACTCTAAGGAACTTGGGTCAAGAATCAAAGCACCCAAAAGAGTGTTTTATCTACACCAGAACACCTCCCTCTTCTATAAGCTGCCCGTTTATTATAGATCCAATTCTTTATCTCAGTAAAACAAATGTTATAAAGAGAAATGTTTTAGGAAAGATCTGGCCCTGTAGGAGAAGGTGAGGATGTTATTTATGTTGGATATTGCAAAGTGAATTTAGGGATATGTTAGAACAATAAATCTAGGCTGTAAAGTGGGCTCTACCATCCCCTCTTTGCAAGAAAACCCTCTGCTTGTGTCCTTAAATTTTTAGAGAAAAATGTTAGTAGTTGAGAAAAAGTTTTTTAGAAAACTTTAGTTGATTTCTAAAATATTGCAGTGGCAAACTGTTTTGGAGGGCATATTTGCAAAGTATTTTAACTGAATGCAAAGTATCTAATGTGGTTTTCTAGTATCATTCCTACATGTGGTAAAATGCATTATGTACTAATATGAAATCTAATGACCTTGCTCAGCTGATTACCAATATAAGAAGACATTTAAGTCTAGACTATGTATATATTAATGGGTAAGTAATTAGTTACTGGCAGAGCTCTAGCCACTCCTTCCCCCAACTCAGAAAGACAACAAGAAGCGTCATCAACAATTGTTCTAGAGAATCAACAAATTCTTCAATCACTATTTAAGCTAAAGACTCATTAAGAATGATTGAATTAATATTTCAGAAATTTGAAGATGCTCTGAGAATCTCTCTAACAAAAACAAAGGAAATATAACTGTCAAGAAAGACTTACAACCCTAACACATATAAGCATTAACAAACTACCTATCCATAAAATGAAGAGGCTCCAAGAATTTACGGAGCCAATAAAAGGGCGAGAGAGGTGTGTTTTTCTAAAATTGCACAGAAATAGAGAAGAGACAAGTATAAAAACTCAAAGTGATCATCCTGCACACGCTCTGCTACCCTGCTCAAACTCAACTCAACCTCTCCCTCGCTACAAGCAAGCTGACACAGACAGACTAGAGAAGACTGAGGAAGAAACCAGCCCAAGGAAACCTCCCCAAAACCAGCCCCTCACAGGAATGTTTCCCCCAGATCAGCCTGCAGAAAAACTGGAAGATCCCCACTTCTCTGTGGAGTATCTGGAAAGGTCCCTCACCCCTGTGCTGGGATGGTCGAGCCAGCCACAGAAGAATTTTGATGTCTCACATATAATGACAGATGACAGTGAGATGTGGATTCCTCCGCAAGTTCTGTGTAAACAGGTGCTATACTCTCCAAAAAAATGCTCCCAACGGTCTGAGAAGCAGAGCCCAGACAGTCATGTGCTCCCTCCTCCAGCTCCCAGATCACACTGAGCCACAGGCTGCCTACCCCCTTTGTGACACAGGGCCACTGCTGACATCACAGAGGCAAGGTGGGCTGGGGCTGTCTGGCTAAGGCCCTTGGGGTTTGCATCCCCCCAGATTGGATTAAGGGAGGATTGCTCTTAGATTTTGTTGGGAATTTTAATTCAAGGGAGCCCCAGGGCTTCCTCACAAAGCCTGTCTGTATAATGTGTCATGAGAAAAGGAGATTCGACCACAAGGTGCAAACCCATTCTGTGTCAGTCCACTTCAGTATCTTTCCTCTTGCCGCAGCAATGGGGAAGGTGAAACCCCCACAATGCACCTGGCCAGCTTTGCTGTTCTCTGACATATAGGTGAAAAATTCCTTCCTCACCTCTCAGTGACCATGGAATCCCTGAAGCATGAGATTGGACTGGCCGTCTGTCTCAGCGTGAGGCGCTCCAATTGCTGGTCCAGCCACAGCTGCATTGGTGCCCTGGGCTGAGAGAATAAGAGGGCTGAGAAGGTTCTTTTTTAAGGATACACACAGACCCTAAATCCCATTCCTGAAGACTGCAGTAAAAGGCAGTCAGAGTGCGGGACCCATGGGTATTTATTGAGTCCCAACGGCATGCTGGGGGCTGTACAACACAGGTGAGGGCACAGGCCTGACCCCAAAGAGCAGCGAATCTCGTGCTTGATTTATTTGATTTCCCATTCTCCTGAGCAGGATCTTGTTTAAGGAGGAACTTGAAGGAAGAGAGGGATGTTTAGGGCAGGAGAAAGGGAGAATAATGTTAGCCTGAGGAGCAGCATGGGAGGGGGTTGGCAAGGGAGAGCCAGGGAAGGACACAAAGGGAATGGCTGGGAGAGTGGCAGGGGAATGAGCCTGGAGAGCTAGATGGGGATGACGTTTCCAAAGACTCAACAAGGAGCTGCACTCAGGTGCTGAATGGAGCTGAGCAAATCAGTGACTTTTCAGTTTGGAGGCCAGTCAGAGAAATACAAAATAAATAAATATTAGTTTTGTTTGGCCTGAAACAAAATTGCTTTGATTTTTCGTTTCAGGTTGTTTGTGGGTGTTTTTCAAACCCTACCGCCACCCCTCTTTTTTTAAAGTTGCCTCAATTTCAAAATGAAAAGTGACAACATTTTTCTGTGGAATGGTCCAAACAGACTGGTTTGACTTTTAAATCAAAACAAAACATTCCCTTTTTGTGTGTGGCTGAAAGGATTTGCTGAATTCGCTTGTGGTTTGGGTGGCCCTGAGAGATGCATTTTTGGGGAATTTGCTAGCTCTAGCATAGGACCTGTGAGGGAGCCAGGCAGGGGCAGCTCTAGGTATTTTACCGCCCCAAGCACAGCAAGCAGGCTGCCTTCAGCTGCTTGCCTGCAGGAGGTCCCCGGTCCTGCGGATTCAGCGGCAGCCTGCGGGACGCTGAAGGCAGCCTGCCAGCTGCCCTTGCGGCAACTGGCAGAGCGCCCCCCGTGGCTTGCCGCCCCAGGCACGTGCTTGGCATGCTGGTGCCTGAAGCCACCACTGGAGCCAGGGGAGGGATCAGAATGGGCTGGTCTGACAGGTGAGATGATTTTACAGCAGGCTGTGAGGGGGAATGAGAGGAGATGTGGAGAGAGGGCAGAGTTAATGGGATGGATGATGAAGGCCTGGAGCAGGTGGGCTGGAGAGGACAAGGGGGATTGTAGAGACATGGTAAAGGATGGACTGTTCAGGAAGGGCAAGCAGGGCAGAAAAGGTGGGAGAGTTGCAGTGTATGTAAGAGAGCAGTATGACTGCTCAGAGCTCCGGTATGAAACTGCAGAAAAACCTGAGAGTCTCCGGATTAAGTTTAGAAGTGTGAGCAACAATGGTGATGTTGTGGTGGGAGTCTGCTATAGACCACTAGACCAGAGTAATTTATGGTATCCCCATACAATAGCCCTGATTTACTCCTGGAAATAAATAACTCTAGCCTGTCCTTCAGCAAACAGTTAAGATAAGGTGCAGGAAAAAGAGAGTGTAATACAGTTAAACATCTTTCCTACTTGCTATACATACACAGTTTTCTGTAAGCAGTCTGTGCACCTATCAGTGTTAACTCCTCAGTACCCAGAAAGTCACACTTGCACCCAGGATTACATCAGACTTGACTTGCAAGACTGCTGAAGGAATAAAAAAAAGTCCAGCCATTTTTTCTTTTTAAAGATCGTTCCTGCTTGTTCTTGTCATGATATTAAACTGTATATCTATTCTAAACTTCGTTTTTGCAGATCCTACTGATTTACATCATACTCTGTTTTTGACAAGTGACACTATGAATTCTTTTTTAGCATTTCTCAATGTTTTTGTGCTGTTACATTTCATGCTCCCAGTAATTATTCAAGCACTTTGATAATTCCATATGTGTGCTCATTAACTCAAATAACAGTTTATTTTCATTTAGGAACATAGGTCTAATATCCCTTTGGTAGCATTGTCATGGCCTGTGAATATTGTATTGTTCAGTGTGCTTTATTATGATCATGTGTCTGAAAATAGTGCACTTACTATATGTTTAAATATTCTATCTTTGCAATGATCAAAATATGTCAATAATATGTGAAATATCTTCTGTGACAAATACTCAGGGAAATCTGTTGAGGAAACAATTGTGCAGGCTTTGAAATACAAAAAGAATAACATACATCTTGAAGTAATGAATAAAAACCAGAATCTTAGCCTGCGTCAATATTCCGCTGACTTTCATTGGAAGGCGAGACATAATTTTTATTATTTCAATTGTAAAAGATAATGAAATCTTCAGCATATAGTTGATGGGCCTGTTCATTAACCACTGAAGTTATTTAGATTTGTAAAATTGACATCAGTGGAATTAGGAGCACAATCTACACAATAAGGTTTTAGCCTTAATAATCAAGCCCTTAAGGTTTATATGGATGTATAACTTCTTATATACATAATCTCTTAAAACTAAGTAATATTTTTTTCACTGCAATAATGGATGTCATCATTACATTTTAATCTTTTGTGACTGGCAGAAAAGGTAATTCTTTTGTGTAAGTTGAAAGTTGTGTACACCAAAAAGCAAGCCTTAGAACTGTTCCAAATGTATCATGACAGTTGAACAGGTGTATGTAGTGTTGACTGGATTCTACACTTGGCCAGAGGATAAGTCTCAGGAACGTCTCCACCCTCCCGTGTCTATCATCAGGGTCTTATTTCCCCCAAAGGAAATAAGTTAGGTCTTATTCTTCTTCCCTGTGTAATAGTGGGTGGATATCTGAGGCAGGATCAGAATGGCAGATGACAGCTTATTCTTGCATGCAGGTAGGAAACGCTCCCTAAAACCCTATGCATGGTACTAATATCTACCCTACAAGGTAAGCAGTAGCACTCTGCGGCACTCTGCCTCAGATGGACAGCAGCAGCGGCAGCAGCACACACTACCTCCAAAATGGGAAGTCCCATTTGACAGACATGCTGACTCATTTATAATGTTCGGTTGCCGGGCAGATTAAGGTCAGCTGACCTACCCAGCTTCCCACCTTCGGGCAAAAAGGGTTCCAAAGGTGTAATGGGCTGAGGAAGAAGGGGAACCAATATGGATTCCCTGTTGTTAAAGGGATCCAAGATGGTGTAAGGGACATAACAGCAAAATAATTTTTTTCTCCTTACAGTAGTGGAATATTCAAAACAAGACTGGCAATGAATTCAAGTTATGACTGGCTTGGAATGACAAATGACATCCAAGAGTGGATATTGAAACTAAAGGAAAATTCTCAAATATTTAATTTTAATTTAAATTCTACCTTCAAATTAATTTAGAAAAGAAATATGTTTATAAATTAGATGTGAAAATGTAAGCTCTCCTTCCCTGCCATTATTTTTTCAAACATGTATGTTGATGATGTCGCATGTGCTTTTCAAAATTAGGACACAAGTGGTTTGCATTGTCAAAAAGGAAGAAAATAATTTCATATAGATACCATCTTGCAATGCATTAAGGTGCATTTTAAACTCATACATGTCTCCTACCTACATTAATTAACAAATGTGGTTATGACCTCATTCTCAAAGCATTATGAATGTTTTGGTTGTAGACTACATGATAGGCAGTATGAATTTTTTTCTTAGAAACAACTCAGAAAACATGCAAATGGTAACCAGGTTAATTGTGTAATCCTTTTGCCAGGCCAAGCTGATAGCAGCAAGGGCTGGGTTCAATACATAGAGGTCTCCTCCCAACAACATAACGCAAAACCAGCTCGAGCCCCCACTCAGTTACCTGGGAAAATCTTACACACACCCCTGGGCACCTCAAAGAAGTGATACTTCTCCTCTCGCAAGCACAATCCCAGTGTTGCAGAAATTTTTTAATAATATGAGGTAAATGATATCAGCATTAAATTGGGAAAACATCACAACTAGGGTTCATAGACCAAACCATGAGCAAAGACCCACCCCAGAAAATTGGGCTGTGCCCTTTCCCTTTAGTTCTTGAGTCCAGCAACCTAAGAATCACCCAAAGTCCCAAAAGTCCAACAACCCTAAAGTCTCAGTCCCTTGTCAGTGCAGCCCCAGAGTTCAAAAGTTTATTCGCAGAGTTTACTACCCCCTCCCTGCATCCACCCTGGGTGGAAATAGGCGCCCCCCCCTCACAGGGTGTTAAGGGGCACCTTACATGGCCCAAGACTGACTGCCCCACCTCGCCATGGGGTTCTCCTTCAGCCTTCACCATGAGCTGCTCCAACCATTCCACAAACTGCTCTGCTCTGCCAGCCGCTTAGCAATATATCTTCAGGCCTCCCCACTAGTTAACACAGAACTTAGTGATTTCAGCTTGCAGCAGGGGATCCCCAGTGCTGGTGCACTATTAGCCTAACATGAATTCAGCTCAGCAGCCTGTAACTTGACTCCTAATGGAATCAAAACTAAGTCTGATATTTAATAGTGAAGAGAGGAAGCAAGGCAATTAGTGTTTCAGGCCCTCAAAAAGGGCCTACACCACCAGATACAAATCCCCCCAGCCTCTCTGAATTCACTGGGTTTTGGAACCCATGTCTCTTGACTAGTGAGTGCTACTTAGTTGATGGCAAGTCCCTCTGATTCACATAATCAGGGTAACAACACTTTATTCTTCCTACTCTAATAACAGAGAAACTGGGGCTCTCACAGCAGCCAAAGTGACCATTTGGGCTGCTATGAGTTCATGCTAGGTGGGGTGGGTGTGCCTACGCAAACAAGATCAGCCCTCAAAGTTCTTTTGGGCAACTCACCACAATTCACCACCAGATGTCAGCGTAGAGCTCATCCTGACTCAGCTTATATCTGCATATCATCTGTATTTATTACTACAACAGAATAAAGCATCTAACGGTCAGTAACAAGTGAACAGTACTGAGACAACTCATTGCCACAATGATTTCCTTTGCTCACTACACTGGCACAGCACATTCCTTTAGAAATCAATAGAACTCATTGTGGAATTGCGTTGTCTCAGTAACAAGCAGGTGCTCTTGTCAATCCTGGATCTGGTACTATTCAATATTTTCATTAATGAGATGAATAATGGAGTGGAACGTGTGCTAATAAAATTTGCGGATGACCTCAAGCTGGGAGGAGCTGTAAGGACTTTGGAGGATGATGTTAGAATTTAAAATTGTCAGGACTGATAAACTGGAAAATTGGTCAGAAGTTAACAAGATGAAATTCAATAAAGGTAAGTGCACAGGACTTCTCTTAGGAAGGAAAAATCAAATGCATAACTACAAAATGGGGAATAACTGGCTAGGTGGTAGTACTGCTGAAAGGATCTGGGGGCTATAGTGGATCACAAGTTGAATAGAAGTCAACCATGTAATCCAGTTGCAAACAGGCTATTATCATTCTCAAGTGTGTTAAAGGGAGTGTTGTATGTAGCACATGGGAGGAATTTATCCTGCTCTGCTCCACACTGTTGAGGCTTCAGCTGGAGCACTGTGTCCAATTCTGGGCACTGCTCTTTAGGAAAAATGTGGACAAATTGTTGCAAGTCCAGAGAAGTGCAACAAAAATGATAAAAGGTTTAGAAAACCTGACCAATGAGGAAAGGTTAAAACATGGAGCATATTTAGTCTTGAGAAAAGAAAACTGAGGAGGATCTGCTAAGTCTTCAGATATGTTAATGGATGTTATAAAGAGGATGGTGATCACTTGTTTACCATGTCCACTGAAGGTGGGACAGGAAGTAATGGGCTTAATCTACAGCAAGGAAGATTTGGGTTAGGTATTAGAATCAACTTTTTAACTATAAAGATCCTTAAGCTCTGGAATATGCTTTGAAGGGAGGTTGTGGAACCCCCATCATTGAAGGTTTTAAAAAACAGGTTGGACAAACACCTGTCAGATTAGTTGGTTCTGTCTCAGAGCAGGGGGCTAGATTTGATGCCTTTTTAAGGTCCTTTCAAGCCCTATCTTTCTGTGAATCTATGGAAGATGTAAATGAGGGAGTTGTTGACTAGCCTTATACCTATGTTATGTACTTTTGAAAAAGGGCTAACTATTACCAAAACCACTTTGTTCTCTTTGCTCACTACATGTTACATTATGAAAAAGATCCTTGGAAGAATTCTAATTGTAATTCTACTCTATATTAATGCACATACATCATTAAACCATGGGAATTGGTTGGAATGGACTTAATCAGACCATTCAGAGCAACAGAGAAAGGGTACTAGTATATATTGACAGCTACTAATTTTACAAGATAACTGAAAGCATTTTCAATTAGAAACAAGACAGCACATGATGTGGCAAGGAAGTTCTGTGAAGTTATATACTGACCTGCATGTCCAGACCGGATTTACCCAGATCATGGTTCCAAGTTCAATAATTAGGTAATGATTCACATTTGACAAATCATAGTAATTATGCATAAAATAAATACATATATTGGAAGGAAAGTTTATTGAAAATGTTTTTTTCCCCAGCTTTCCCTGTGTGAAGCACTGAAAATAGAACATAGCTTCACAACCAGATACCAAAGGTAATTTTAGAGAAAAGATTTTAAAAGTACTTATAGTAAGTGTAGCTGAGGCCTGGCCTGACATGAGTAATTAACACAAGGGGAGAGGCCTTATTTTTTGGAAATAGGATTTGGGAGGTAAATAAATTATTAGACTGAAAAGAGGACAATTGTGCTAAATAAGAGAAGTAAATAGGTCAGTAGTCTAAAAAGACAGAGTGTCTGAGCCAGCGAAGATAAGAGGGAGAGCACTCAAACTATTTACTATGAACTAGAAACAAGACAAAATAAGTTAAGAATAAAGAGGGGGTAAAGAGGAAGATGAAACATGGACAGCACATGGACAGTGCATACTGCAAAGAAACAAAACCATTCAAAAAATGTATGATGCAATTCATAATAAATTGCAACGGGATGTATAAATATATACAAAAAGAGAGTTTCTGTGTAACATTAGGGCTGTGATATACCCTGCATCCCCCTTCCTGTGTTTGAGTCTAATCAATTCAGCGTAGCATTGGTGCGTGCCAAATAAAAAATATCTGTGTGATGAACTCTGGAGTTGAATTGAGTTCTTGGGAAACCAAGTGGAAAGAGGTCTTGGAGGGAATCATAACAGTAAGTACAGGAGATTGTGTCATAAATTGAATATTGTGAGCAAATCTTCCAAATTGAATTATTACACTGAAAATGTTCCTATCTTCTGAGATTTAAGACAGAGGTTAGTCATGGCAATATACAATGTGCTGTGCTTCCACTTAATATTTTGCACAGTCTATATCAAGCAGATAGCTCAAGACATTTGCTTATGTACTTGTTTTAACAAACCAAGTTATCCTTAAATGTTTACGAAGTATTAAGGCAGATAGTCAGTGCTAACCGAGAGGACTGGGATGAATTTTTGGACGAACTTTACTTTGACATGCATCTGAGGAAGTGGGTATTCACCCACGAAAGCTCATGCTCCAAAACGTCTGTTAGTCTATAAGGTGCCACAGGATTCTTTGCTGCTTTTACAGATCCAGACTAACACGGCTACCCCTCTGATACTTTACTTTGTTTGCGATTGAAACATCAGACGTTAATAAAAATAGCACACTTTGTCTTATGTATGGCTGAGAAGCCAGGTTTCCAGAGGATTTTTCATCCTATTACTTGGTATGTGTCTTAAATCACTAGTAGCTTTAAAATAAGTTAATTTGTTATTATTCAGTTACAGAACACAAAACATTTTCCATTTCTTGACACAGTCAGAAATGTTATGGTGTCCAGATAACCAGATACACCATTAGTACTGTACTACACTGTAATAAAAATGGACACTAAGGCCTGGTCCACACTATGAAGTTAGGTCAAATTTGGCTGCATTAGGTCAGTTTTATAATGAAAGAGTCTACACAATCAACCTCATTCCACCGACCTAAAGGGCCCTTAAAATCAACTGCTGTACTCCTCCCCGACAAGGAGATTAGTGCTAAAATCAACCTTCCTGGGTCTAATTTGGGTAGTGTAGACATAGCACTGTCCAATTTGATGGCATTGGCCTCCGGGAGCTATCCCAAAATGCTCCAATGTGACTGCTCTGGACAGCACTTTCAACTCTGATGCACTAGCCAGGTACACAGGAAAAGCACCGGGAACTTTTGAATTTCATTTCCTCTTTAGTCAGAGTGGTGAGCTCAGCAGAACAGGTGACCATGCAGTCCCAGAATCGCAAACGAGCTCCAGCATGGAGCGAACAGGAAACACTGGATCTGATTGCAATATGGGGAGAAGAATCTGTGCAGGCAGAACTCTGATCCAACAGAAGAAATACTGATATATATACCAAAATCACACAGGGCATGGTGGATAGAGGCTACACCAGGGATGCACAGCAGTGCTGCATGAAAATTAAGGAGCTCAGGCAAGCCTACCAAAAGACAAAGGAGGCAAATGGTCACTTTGGGTGAGAGCCCCAGACACGCCACTTCTATGATCAGCTGCATGCCATTTTAGGATGGGACCCTACCAGTACCCCAACACTCTCTGTGGACACCTGCAAGGTGGCAGCCTCATGCAACATAGATGAGGATTTTGTGGATGAGGAAGAGGAGGAGGAGGAGCATGCACAGCAGGCAAGTGGAGAATCCGTTCTCCCCGGCAGCCAGGACCTTTTCCTCACCCTGGAACCAATACCCTCCGAGGGCCTATTGTTCCCAGACCCTGAAGGTGGAGAAGGTACCTCTGGTGAGTGCACATTTGTAATGACACTACAGGGGTGTGCTGCACATCCACCCTAAAATCGCTGCCCCTCCTTTTAAACGCAACCCCTCCTTTTAAACAGCAAAATCAACCAGCATTGGTTGCTATGGGAAAGGAGGGCTGTCATAAACAGATAGCTAAGGGTTAATGTCTCTTTCACCTGAAGCACCTGACCAGAGGACCAATCAGGAAACCGGATTTTTTCAACTCTGGGTGGAGGAAAGTTTGTGTCTGAGTCTTTGTCTGTTTGCCTGTATGCTCTCTCAGATGAGGAGTGATTCCTATTTCCTGCTTTCTAATCTTCTGTTTCCCAGTTGTAAGTACAAAAAGATCAGATAGGATTTATATGTTTTTTTTGTATTTACATGTCTATAGTTGCTGGAGTGCTTTGATTTGTATTCTTTTTGAATAAGGCTGTTTATTCAATATTCTTTTAAGCAATTGACCCTGTATTTGTCACCTTAATACAGAGAGACCATTTGTATGTATTTTTCTTTCTTTTTATATACAGCTTTCTTTTTAAGACCTGTTGGAGTTTTCTTTACTGGGAAACTTCAGGGAAATTGAGTCTGTACTCACCAGGGAACTGGTGGGAGGAAGAAGTCAGAGGGAGATCCCTGTGTGTTAGATTTATTCGCCTGACTTTGCATACCCTCTGGGTGAGGGGGGAAAGAGAGATTAACTCTCGGTAATTCTGTTCTCCAGGACTGGGAACGGGGAGGGGGGGAGTCCCTCTGTTTAGATTCACAGAGCTTGTGTTTGTGTATCTCTCCAGGAGCACCTGGAGGGGGGAGAAGGGAAAAGGTTTATTTCCCTTTGTTGTGAGACTCAAGGGATTTGGGTCTTGGGGTCCCCAGGGAAGGTTTTCGGGGGGACCAGAGTGCCCCAAAACACTCTAATTTTTTGGGTGGTGGTAGCATTACCAGGTCCAAGCTGGTAACTAAGCTTGGAGGGTTTCATGCTAACCCCCATATTTTGGACGCTAAGGTCCAAATCTGGGACTAAGGTTTGACAAGGGCACTGCAGTTTGAAACCATTCCCACATATTATGAAAGCAGGAGAAGCCAACCCACATACCCTTTGGCTTACCATGGCTCCCTGCAAACTGAATTTTGTTGCCCAGCTGTGTGTGATGTGTCAACATACTGGCCTCTGGTTTCCACCAATACAAGTGGTGCTCATTAGCTATAGTAAAGGAAAGGGACATAACTGTGTAGAAGTTCTTTAGCATCCCACTGTTAGTGGCTGGTTACAAGGATGAAGCCAGGAACAAGAGAGGTGATTTTAAAGTAAAACTCAGGCAGTGGTTCATATTAGTAAGTGATATTCAAAATATGGGGTCATCCCTCCACCAGGACCAATATATCAAGTGCCTTCTCTGTATTGCTACAGAACCAGAATGAGCAAAGGATCCTTGACAGCTTCTATCCCTACACTGGAGCAGAGGATTCCTTGTGCCTCTCCACCCATTCAGTTAATTCCACATGTGCTCAACAAAATCACAGCTCATGGCCAGGGTGATAGTGACAGCAGAGGCCAGGCAATTCTGGTTTGCAGAATTACTGGAACTGACCAGCCAACCTCTTCTATCATCATGTCAAGATCTGTTACAAAGGAATGGTAATATCCTATATTCAGACAGTCTCTGAATCTGCCTGTTTAGGACATGGGTCTTACAAATGGTTTCTCCTGCTCTGCTGAGGTGTAGGAGGTCCTCATTCACTGCAGATAGGATTCCATTCACATCACGTCCACTCAAGTGAAAACAATTTAGTGTATGAGAAGCCAACAACAATCTTCCTCCAATCTACTCCTATACCATCTGTCACAGAGTGGACTGTTCCTTTAAGGGTATGTGGGTTCAGTCTCACCTGTGCCTAGTTATCCACTTCCCAGGTTAAAGGGGTTGGGCCAGTGGTTGGGTCTGGTGACCAGGCAGCTCATGAGAGTAGCCTGGCATAGGTGGCGCATGAGTCTTTCATTTGGGGAGGCTACTCCAAGGAGTGCCGGAAGCTCCCTAGAAGTAGGGGGAGACCAACACCTGGACTGTGACCATGCCCCTGCTCTGCCCTTCCGCTCGAGTCCCCGTCCATGTTCCACCCCTTTCCCTGTGAGTCTGCTCCCACTCTGCGCCCTCACTCTGCCTCTTCCTGCCCCTCCCGCCTCTTCCCCTGAGACCCTTCCCACCGCTTGCTACTCTCCGCTCCCTCCGCCTCTATTTCTTTCTCTTAAGGGGAGGGGAGGGGCAGATGTGGGGAGATGCCACAGTTCAGGTGCCAGTGGCCCACACTTCTAGGGAGGTTCCAGCACTTTTGCTTCCAAGGCGCAAAGGCGGTGGGCCAGTGCACCTCCAAAGGGAGGTGAACTGCATGCGACATTTGCCCCCTGCATGGCCAGCCATTTTTATTTTGGGCAGGCTTATGAAAGAGAACCTGCTCTGTCAGAGAAATGACACCAGGGGTTAGGGGAGAACTCTGTGGAGAATCACAGACAGTGAAGGGGGCCCAGCAGAACTCACATATTCAGATAGATCAGGAAAGTTGAGAGAGTTTGGGCCTAATTCTCTGATTCAAGTGTAACAGGTAAAGGACTTGCAGAGAAAATGTAAGGGATCTAGAGAGGGCCCAGGGTCAGAGGGCATGTATTGTGGTGAATTGCTTCCAAAGGTCCTGAGGTACTGGTTTCACAAACAGAATACCATAATACAGTTTGAGATAAGAAAGTACACCTCTATCTTGATATAACGCTGTCCTTGGGAGCCAAAAAATCTTACAGTGTTATAGGTGAAACCGCATTATATCGAACTTGCTTTGATCCACCGGAGTGCGCAGCCCCGCCCCCTCAGAGCACTGCTTTACTGCATTATATCCAAATTCGTGTTATATCAGGTCACATTATATCGAGATAGAGGTGTATATAGTTTTGTGTTTTTTAAATCCATCAATTACAAGCTTTGTGTAACTCAGTCAGACGTGCCAGACACCAATAGCAATGTCACAACAGTTAGAGGAATAAAGTGAAGGGAATGTGTAGCTATAGAAGAGATAGGGAGGGAAAATATCTGTAGATTACGCAAGCCCAAAATAATAGCCTGAAGGCCTCCTGCCCAGTATGTTCTACAGGAATTCTCCAGTATTCACAGTGGCAAAGATGTCAAAACCTGTGATTCTGGTGCTGCATATAAGAAAAACAAATTGGCAGGTTTTTTTAAAAAGAAAAAAGCTAATATTTTCTTAAGCCTGAAAGGAAGAGGCAGCTATAACAGCAGCAGAAATGAACATTGTGTGCCATGCAGTAAGGCATCATTGGAGCAATAATTCCTTTTATTGTGGAACAAGCTTTCATCTCAATTGTGGAATTGTTTTCCAACCTTCAAAGTGCAGAAACAAAAGCAAAGTCATTGGATAAACATGGTATGGCACCAAAATCTAGTCAGAGAATTATTCAATACCTGTCCGGAGATTATACCATTTTCTGCTTGATTTCAAAAGATGCATTAAACAAGGGCAATAAATTGTTTCTTTCTGCATTACATCCTTTAATCTTTGCACTTCACCATATTGACAAGTTACTCAATTTTGTAAAGGAGTGCTATGAATTGTATCAGAGCATTCCAGATACTGGCAACAATTCTTTATTATTTCATCACCGAAATGAAGTTGTATTTCTGCATATTCAGCAAAGTTAATAGTTGTTTCCATGATTGACAGTCTGCTTAACAGTGCTTGAAAGCAGCAAATGAGCATATCGTTAAAGTAAATGGCCCTGTGTATATTATCCACAGTATACTTAGTTTATGTAGGGCACAGCTAACTGTGAAAACCTGATTATGAAAATCTATAATCCTTTAGCACCTTTCTCCAGTGTTACTTCAATAAACCTGGGGGCTGCCACTTAAATCTATCCCTGTGTCTGTCTTCATTCACCTCCATGTCCTGATTTTCACTTTCAAAGTCCAATGCTACATCTGGATCCAGACTGGATTCCTGGAATTTGACAAAGGTGGTGAGCAGAAGAGGATACCTCACAGAAATTAACACACTCCTTGTATCAAGAAATAAGTCAACCAATAGAATGTATTCCAAAAGATGTCCAAGGGTTTATGTGCTGGTGCATGAAGCAAGAGATTGGACCAACTTGAGTAAAGGTGAAACACACATCATCAGTCTTTTGTGTAGGAAGCTTAGTAAGGGAATTAAGCCTGTTTGGTTTCCTGTGCTGTCTTTATGAAATTCATCACTTTATGGAATAGGCCTTAATTTGGAAAAAAGGGTTGCATCATGCTACATGGTATTTGGATAATTCTTTTGTTTGCAGGTCGGGCCAACTCAGGAATATGTGGGATTTTAGAAGGTGCTGATGGTTAGGGGTTACAGGGGAAATATGGAACCTCCAGTATCCAATTTTGAAGAGCAAAATGGCAACCTATCCACTGCGTGACCTCATATACACCATAGGTGTGCGATCATGCTGCACGAAGGATGCCATTTTGTAACACAAAATGGCATCCTGCACACAGTGTGACCTCCTATGTGTTAAGTCACAATGTGCAGCAGATGCCATTTTGCTCTACAAAATGGCATCCTCCATACATTGTGATCTTGTGACCTCGCATGCACCCAGGGATGACAGTAACTTAAAGGATTTACTGGTACAGTGGAGTCCTGAGCAGGGGCATGGCCTCAACTGGAAGAGGTGTGGCCTCAACCAGAAGAGACGGGGCCTTTCAATATTTAAAGTCCCTGGGGCGCCAGCTGTGGAATTAAAGGGCCCAGGGCTCTGGACGCCGCGGAGCACCGGGCCCTTTAAATCACCACTGCTGCCACCACCGTGAGGCGGCAGGGCTCGGGCTTGGGCTGCGGTAGCGGCGGCAGGGCTCTGGTGGTGATTTAAAGGGCCTGGGGCTCTCCGCAGCAGCTAGAGCCCTGGGCCCTTTAAATCACCGCTGGGGAAGCCGGTGCAGTCTGGCACGGCACCGGACCGTAATGGTTTACTTTCACCTCTGCATGCACCATATGTGCGAGGTCACGCTGTGCAGAGCAAAATGGCATCCTCCACGCACTAAGGATCACTGTAACCCCATCTGCTGATAACGCAATCCCAAACAGTTTGGGAACAGCTGCTCTAAATGATGCCTGAGTGGAGACTTTTATAAGCCGCCTCCCTTTGCTAGAGGACCCATGGAAAGGGTGGGTGGGTCCAGGGGCCCCAGAGTGCTATTTAAAGTGGAAGAGGCCATAGATTTGCCCTCCTACCCCCTGCCCGTGAGCCCTTAAATTCATCCCCTCCCAGGAGTCTCAGCCTTTCAGGTAGCCCTTAAGGTAGCACTCCATCCCCTCCCAGAAGCCCTTGCCCCCCTCCACCCTGCTCCATACCTTACCCCTCCAGGATGGGCAAACCTTGCCCTCAGGTGATGCAACTCCACCTGCACACAGCAGATTACATCTCTTGACAGGTAGCTGACAAGAGAGTAGAAAAACTGGCCAGGCCAGTCAGAAACCAGCTGGGTGACAACTCTATTTTCCATATACCTGCTTAAAAGTGGTCAGACCGTGACCCTGGTATGCTGCCCTCCACCCCTGTCCTCTCTTGGCTCCACAGCCTACGGATGGGTCAAGAGGGACATAAGGCTACTCCTTTGTTTCCATTTTAAACAACCATCTGGGCTGGAAGATGTGGAAGAAGCTGACGAAAGGAAATCTGGGTAGAGGAGGTGCATTGTGCCCACACCCACACAGCCCAGTAGTGCAGGGAGATGGGCATATTAACTATACTGCCTGAGTGGCTGTTCTGGTGTTTGTTTGTCATTACTGGTTCCATTTGTTGTCTGTAACATTTTCATCCCAACTTTTCATTCTCCTCACCCTTTTCTTAAATAAAGTGCCTCCTTCTTTAAAATGCAAACTGCTTATTGAGTTTTATCGTGGTTTGCACTTGTTGTAGGTGTCATTTGTTTCTTTGAATTTACAAGTGAAGGGCACCACAAATCCAGAAATCAGTTACACAAAGGGTCCCTGTAGCAACTTTGTGTCTGGGGATCACTACAATGGAAAACCTGCAAAAATTAATTTTGAGGTGCACTCTGGGCCCTGATTTGATATTTGAATTATGCCTCTTGTGTGGTGCCCCCTAGTCCGGGCCTTTGGTTTGCAGTTTGAGTCAGAGTAATGTAACTGCTCTGCTTCACTAGAGTCACTAAGGAAATGAGGAAGTACTTAGGAACACAGAAACGGTTTATGTGGGTTTAACAGGATATCTTCAGGAAGAACCAAACTGAATTGACTTGCATGTTGAATTTCACAGTGAACAGTGCCTCTAGTGATGGTGCTTGGAGTGGGCCTGGCAAGGGCTGATAAATTATATTGCATTCTTTAATTTTTCCCTATCTTTTTGCAATCACAATCACTACCCACATCCAAATTAGAGATTCTTTTTTGGTGTAAGAGTTATGCTGTTGTCTGCATTGGCAGCAGCCTGACAGTGATATCCTAGGCAGTAATTCAGCTCATGGGCAGATTTCAAAGCTTAAAGCTTACTATTTATTTCTCTTTGAATCCTGTGTCAGTCCAGATGCTTGGGGATAGAGCCTCCCGGCCAGCAGACAAAGACAATACACAAAACATTTTCATCTCTGTAACAATTCCTTCTTCCCCCCAATTTAATGGGCTTGCCAGCTCACAAAGCCCCAGCGCTGCTGTCTCCAGAAAGTGGTCATCCCGTACTTTTGCTGGCTGACCTAGAAATTGGAGAGAAAAGAAAGGCCTGTGACTACAAAACCCCTTTTAGGACTGGGACAGCCTCAATCTTCTCATCTGGTGAGCTGCTTGTTGAAGGACTTGGCATATCTGACTCCCACAGGACCCACAGTGAATCCCAGAGGATGCCAGGACAGCTGCATCTGTCAAATGTAAGAAACTGCCAGGTGATCACCTCCTTAGTGTCCAAAGGATCGTGCTCAGGACCAGCGCTAGCGTTTTGAGGGCCCTAAGCGGATGGCAATTTCGCTGCCCCGCGCGCTGGTCCCGAGGCTCCAGTGGAGCTGCCGCAGTGGTGTCTGCGGGAGGTCCACCAGAGCCTAGCGAGCAGCCGACCATCCGCAGGCACGACTGCGGCAGCTCCACGGGAGCTGCCTGCCGCCACCTCCGGACACCCTGGACTGCGGGCTGCCGCGGCGGCTCCCTGACCCAGGGGACACCCTGGGCTGCCGGCTGCCGCCGGCAGCTCAGACTCCCTCTCTGTCCCAGCAGCAGCGGATGCTCAACCATTTAAAAAAAAATTGGGGGGCGCTTTTTGGTGCCCTCAAATCTTGGCGCCCTAGGCAACCGCCTAGTCCGCCTAAATGGTTGCACTGGCCCTGATCGTGCTCATGAAGTAAGTGGCAATACTGGGGACAAGCACCATCTGCCCAAATCTCCTTAACAGCCTAAGTACCCTCAGCACTCTGCTGAGCTAACTAGCAAGTGTGGGGAAACCCTGGGTCCAATGAGACCATAGGGATTCCCCCTTATCTCTGTGAACTAGGCTGCCTTCCCTTAGGGCTGAAGTGCCCATCCCTTTCCTCTGCTGCTCAGGAAGCCTCCAGGCTTCGTTACTCTATGGTATCCCCAATCTCCAGAGGGCAGAGAGGCTTTCTCTGGCTCTTCTCCAGCTTGCGATTGCCACTGCCACCACGCCCCCGCCCCTACCAGTGTGCAGGGATGGGGCACAACATTAATATTCTGTGGCAACTGCAATTAGGGAAGGATGAACAAAGTTAGTGATCAGCAAATCACACACTACCCTTCGGCTAGGACTACTCTTGTTCCCACCTTCTGGCAGTGACCGCTTCCCGCCTCTCAGAGCGAAGCCAAGTCCCCACTACTTCCCTCCCTTTCCCAGCCAGCCCACATCCTGGCTGGGAAAATTCCGTCCCAATTCCCTTCTAAGTAGGATGACCGTACATCCTGTTTTGGCCGGGACAGTCCCCTTTTTAAGCTCTGTCCCTGCCATCCTGCCCTTTTTTTTTTTGACAAAAATGGGCATTCGTCAAAACTGATCAGTTAGCAAAAGCAAACAAACACCCAGTTTACCAGAAAAGTAGGGTGTGCCCCCCCCAAGGGGGGCATGGAGGAATGTTGGGGGAGTAGTGATGTGAGGTGCTGGGCAGCAGGGCTTGGGGGTGAGTTGCAGCCCCAGGTAGCATGGGGCGCAGCCCCAGCCCTCGGGGGGCCAGCCCCAGCCGTGGTCAGCTCAGAGGTTGGTGGGGATCAGCCCCAGCCCCACACAGCGTGAAACTTGAGGGGGGGGGTGTCTGTCCCAGCTTCAGCCCCAGCCACAGGCAGCATGGGGTATGGAGCTTGGGGTAGGGGGTCACCCCAACTGGAGGCAGCAAAGGGCTCGAGTGCCCAGCCCCAGCCCCAGCTGCGGGTGGCATGGGGAGTGAAGCTTGCAGGGGGGAGTTCAGCCCCAGGCAGCGCAGAGCTTGGGGGGGTATAAGTGCTGAAACTAGGGGTGTGGGGCATAGGTGCCCCCTGACTTTAAGTGTTTTCCATTGTATACAGAGTTTACAGTTTGGTTCACTGGCCTTCAGCATCCCCACTGTACAAATTGTTCCAGGACCCCTGGGGGGTGAGGGAGGTAGTCAGCCCCATCCGCAGGCAGCATGGAGCTCAGGGAGAGGTGTGTCAACCTGGCCACAGGCAGCATGGGGCACGGAGCTCGGGGGAACTCAGCCCCAGCCCTGGGGGAATGGTGCCTCTGGTGAGTCCTGTAGGTGTGTGGGGTGGCTCAGGCGAGCCCCGGCTGACCTGGTTTTACTTTAGGAAATATGGTCACCCTAGTTCAAGCCTTCAAACTAGAGATTATGTGAGTCATGCCTGGGTAATAACTTTCTTGCATGAGTGCTAGTACATGTAAAAATATAGTCAAGGTGACTTCTATTTCACACTTCAATGTTTGAATCTAGTCTTGCAGTTTAACACACTCACTCATCCTTGGGCAATTGCATTTTCTATAATCTCTCAGTGAAACATTTAACTTTGGCACAGGAAGTGTTTAAAAATTATCCCCTTTTCAGGACCGGCGCTAGGGTTTCTCGCGCCCTAGGCGCACGGCCATTTCGCCGCCCCCCGCGCTGATCCCGCGGCTCCGGTGGAGCTGCCGCAGTCATGCCTGTGGGCGGTCCACCAGAGCTGCCTGCCGCCCCTCCGGCAAAATGCTGCTCCCCGAATAATCGTGGTGCCCTAGGCGATTGCCTAGGCTGCCTAAATGGTAGTGCCGCCCCTGCCCCTTTTGAAATTCCAGCTGAAGTGTTTTCATGTTCTTTTAAAGAACCACAAAAGGCTATGGTGCTTAGCAAGGTTTTTGCAGGGAAGGCACGACCAGTTGTGGGACAGGGGCAGGAAAGTCCCTCTGCCAAAAGTACAAGTTTTGTAAGAAAATCACTTTGATTTGTAAGTTAGATAATACAGACAGAGAAAATATCTTAGCATTAAACCTAGCTAGTAATACCTTAGATTTGAACAAAATAAAGGTTGGACTACTAAACCAATTACAAACAAGACATATAACAAGCATGTATTTTTAAATGCTTAATGTAGAGCTAATTCTAGGAGAAATACATAACCTAAAGTATAAACAGCACACCATAAACACTTTGGGCCAAATGGATTCATTTCTGGAAGCTTACAATAGTCGACTAGAGCTTGTCTTTTCAGTGTTTTTCCCAACAGTCAATTCAATTAAACAGCGTGATTAATTTGGTATTTATACCTCATCAGCTTTTTCTAAAACACCCGTATGCGTTTGGTAACCGTAGTGAAATACAGTAGATGGGGATTTACATATCCACTTGAAGCCTATCTTGTCAGTGGGAAACAGGGTGACTGCAGCACGTGATAGCGGCGGGCGTGTGAGCTGTGTGTGGCTGTAATAAGCAAAGGTTTAACTAGTTACCCTTCGAATTTATTGTACTCATGAGAATTGTACACAACAACAACAACAACAAACCCCCACGTGATAGCAAAGATAATTACATGGGCAGACGTTGAAGTATGTCCCGTCGCAGGAGATGAAAAAGCGAAAGTGAAAGTGACTGCATCGAAACTAGTAGGACTTTAAGCACCGAGACAAGACAACGCGTAAAGAAATATATTTTCCTGTTTATAAATGACATGGTGATTTAGGTTGAAAAATGGAGGTAATTGCAAGCCTGCACAGCAAGGAAGGCCGATGGAAAACCAAATAAGGTACAAAACTGCCTCTGTTTTAATACTCAATAAGGGGAGAGAGCAAAATCTGCAATTGTTTTTGTCTGAGAATTCAGGTTTGAATCAGGAAGACATAAGAAAGAAATGTGACTATATTACCCAGGATGGGAGCAGAGATGAAAATAAACCGGAGTCAGCTAGCAGCTAACTCTCTGCAGCAGTTTGATTTAAGTACAAAGGATAGTTTTATACCTTTAAAAAGCAAACCGTTTTAGTCTCAACTGTAGCTAATCATGAGGCTCTGGGTTTGGAGCTGCAGTCACTTGTCTGAGCAAACGAAGATATTTTGGGAGGGATTAAACAAGCAAATGTTTATTATGATGCCAAGGTTGTTGGGCTTTTTATTTTAATTCAGAATTTACTACAACCTCAGGATAAGGAGCCAATAATGTCTACAAAATATTTTACTAAAGATTCTTATCTGCCAGTATTTTGAAGGAAAAATTGAATTTAAAGAGGGATCATGGGAAGTAGATGAGAAGTAATTATTGAAGAGAACTGTGCAACTTTTTTTTTGGAGGGAGAGTGTCTGTATTTCACTCTGGGAACTCTTCTTCTGTTTTAATATCAATTAATGCTAATCATGGCTTTTTATTGGACTATTTCTAGTTTCTCTCTCTCCTGCAAGTGATTGTGGGTCTGTTTGGGAGTGAGGCTGGAGCTGAGTGGTGCTGCTTTCTCTTTGTTTGATACAAGGTTTGGGTTTTTTTTTGTTTTCTTTAGGATTGGTGTTAGTTGTGGATGTAGTTTTGGCCTTGCAGGCACTTGCTGCCATGGAGTGCAGACACCACCTATTCTCACAGATGATGAGGTTCTTGATCTATGGTGATGATTTACAGAGCTCACCTTCAAAAATCTGCTTCCGTGAAGGAGTGTGCCCTGGCAAGGGGAAAGCAGTTCACCTGTAAGAATATAATGTGTGCCTCCTGCATGAGCGAAGCTGTTTGTTAGCACACTGAGCCTTGTTAATCTGGCTGCTGTGCGATGGACACCTCTGTGCCCCTGTTCTGCCTCCCTCTGTGTCAGCTGTTAGCATCACCATTTCTCATGTACTCCCGTTCTAAGGGGACTGAGCTGCTGACCAGAGATTTTACAAGATATCGTTAGGTCACTAGTCCCAGTAGAAGAATCCCTTCTAATATATAAAGCCTCAGCAGGGCCTGTCCTTTCATAGAGAGGTTATTGAATACTGCCTCTAAATCTTTGGAAGCTTCCCTAGACTTGGTGATTGATGATGTTTTGGCCTGGTCTTCACTGGGGGCGGGGGGGGGCGCAGAGGATTGATCTAAGATATGCAACTTCAGCAACGAGAATAGCGAAGCTGAAGTCGACGTATCTTAGATGGACTTAGATTGACTTACTTCGCGTCCTCGCAGCGCAGGATCGACGGCCGCCGCTCTCCCGTCGACTCCGCTTCCCCCTCTTGCCCTGGTGGAGTTCCGGAGTTGATGGGGAGTGTGTTCAGGGATCGATGTATCGCATCTAGATGAGACACAATACATCGATCCCTGATAGATTGATCACTACCCGCTGTCCGGCGGGTAGTGTAGACATACCCTGTGTCTATGGCTGAGGCTATGGCTTGCTTCTAAGTGGGAGCTTGACACGTTTCATCAAGCAGCCTTCTGAGAAGAACTAAGCAGCCACTAGGAAGAATGCACCTGGGACTGAGGTGGCATCTATGAAAGGCTCTGGGCACAACTGAGAGACATCTGAATAAAGTCCCACAGTGAATAAAAATTCTAACAGCAGAGAGAACCCTGTGCTTTGAGGGTGCTGCAAAGTGGTCAGTTTAGTCTCTGGAGTTGGGGAGCACAGTATTCTATGAACGAAACTAGCACATTCCGAGCGTGCTACTGAGCGCAGTGTTTTGGCTGAGGATGTGGGGATTTCCCAGCAGCCAGTGTCATCCTCCCAGTCCTTACAGCCTCCCCCCGTTAGTCACTTTGTGGCTACCTGAGATGTGGTGACTGTGGGCCTGGGACCAATGGGGATAATGACCTCATGGACCATCTGGGTCCTGAACTGAAGATGCCATTAGCAGTTTGCTTGATGAGAAGAATGGTTAACATGGGTGGACATGAACAGTATGTTTTCTAAGCCTAACCTGATTTTACTGTCTGCTTGGTATACTGTGTGATATGTTCTGTCTGAGTTTGGCAGGACAGAAAGTGATGACCCAAGTGCATGTTTCCTTAACCAGTAGTAATGTCAAGGGCTAGTGACCCTGTGGTTTATTTCCTTTTTAGTTGGGTCTCTGGATTTCATTGTCCTGTCTCTCTCTATTTCCCCCATGATGCATGCTGATCCAGTGGACAATCTAACATGGGTCGCTGATGCAGGGATGTTTAAATCCTATGGCTTTTTAAAAAATATTTGTCCCAGAAGAAGGTTGACAATTTTTTATTTTTTTTTATTTTTTATTTTTTTGCAATAGATGCACACAGATGGTGGCAACTGAACTGATTAACTTGCCAACTGGAAGGGAGAGGTTTTTCTATGCCCTGTATCCACAGTGACTGCAGGCATTGTATTTCTTTTTAGTGTTCCATATTGGGTTGGAAAAACAGTGTAACATATCTTATGACTATTATCTTGGACTAAGTGAAGATATCCATGTTGAAGAGCAGAAAATATCAACTGGCTCGCTCCGTTATTAGTGATGCTCTTTGTTGTTTGCTTTTTTTAGTGTTTTTAAGACTTCCTGTATGATCTTCATAGGCTAAGCTTTGGTCCATTGAAAATTAACCTTATCATGTTGTAGGTGAGAGACTTGGTTTGAATTTGGCATTACGTTGTTTCTGTATTTTATATTGTGACTTTATTGAGCAGTTTTTTAAAAGTCTGTCCCTATATACTACTTAATCTAGGCATTTATAGATGGTTGAATCTCCACCTTGATAGCTATTCCTGTTTTGAACTGACACTCGGTCTCATCTATTGCTAAATTGACACTTGACTTGTATTTGATCTTTGATACCTTTGAAAGCTTTATAAGAGAGAGGGATGGATGGTAAGGAGTTCTATTGAGTTCTAGATTGCTGCAGATTCAGCCCAGATTGACAGCTGTTTGATGTCCCTTGTGTAAAATAAGTTTGGCATTGTTACAATTCTAGAAGACCAGCATCCCTATCACCAAAAACTACCATCACAGTTAGCAGTCTTGGTCTCAGCAGAGGCCAATGATTTAATGGTAAAGAAGACTGAATTACCTTGTCCCTTTAGGGGGTCCCTCCAGGTTCCAGCACAATGGTGGAGGTGGTCTGCCTATGTACGTGTTCGGTGGTAGAAGACTTTTTACTCTAGAACTGGAACTAGAATTAACAAGTGGTACAGAGGTAACTGACTTTTATCCTGGGCAAAATGTGAAATCCTCAGGCTTACCTCAGAAAAATGATCAGGCATCTCATTTGTTTTCTTTTTGGTAGTGCAGAGAGTACGCATTTGCCTATTGTGGACTGCTACTTAAGACAGCAATTTTTCTCATGGGTTAATTCTCTTCCTAACCTCAATTCTAAACCCTCCCTGTAGACTACATGAAAAGTAACATTACAGCAGGCTAAAAACAAACCAACCAATCTTACTTCAATGACATGAATGAGGCATTTGCTTGGTTATGGTCTCTGTTTCTGTCTGTTTTTATTTCCACTCCCTCATTGTAGGAATTTCACATTTAGTACCAACCAATCTTCTACTTATTATTTCTTCAGGTCTGTGTTGCTTCTCCTCCTGGTTTTGTGTTACATGGAAATTTGTTGAGGTCCTCTGGGGAAAGGTGTATTGTGTTATATTGAACACAGGGGTGAAGAGGGTTTGAACTGAAAGCTCCTGGAGAGAGGAGGTGGTAGTGTCCAGGATCTCTGGACAGCCTGTTGTATTTTTGAGAATACTTCTCATGAGCAGAAGTGATTAGTTTTTCAGCTTTTCATTTTGTTTAGATTATAAACAGTAGTCAGCGTGCTCTTTATATGTCCAGTTCTTACCCTCTTTCTTCAGAGCATGAGAATTCTGGCCAGGTATGGTCTTCTGTGGGAATAAGATGTGAAGAGGCAGTAGGGAGAAAGAGACATTTACTCTACCCACCCTTCTAACACAGGCTGTTACTCATCTCTCAGCATGCAGCTGCCAATCAGCCTGAAGGAAGCCAGAGCCTCCCAAAAAACATGGCTATCAAATTTGCCGAAATATGCAGTGCAGCTGCAAAATAACATATACACACACACACACACACTGTGTCATTGTGGTTGCACCAGCCATGGTTTGCGGACCATAGATATGACAAGCAGGACCCAACTAGAGAAAACACAATCTGTGGCGACCCACTGATTTGGACTTTGAAGCCAAAATGAGATTTTTTTGGGGAGGTTTAAGTTTATGTAGGGGCAGAGAAGCTCTACCATATATAAAATAGATTATTACATGTTTATAATGGGTAGAACATCTTCCATACAAATTTGATCACAAAGCATTTTATAGAATTTTCATAAATAAAGCCACTTTAGAATAATAAATAATAGCAGGGGAAAGAATTTGCATAGTATAGCAAGGGAAAACAGATACTTGTAGCTAAGGTTTGAAATGACTGCAAGTTGCTGAAGGAGGGAGACACAGGAAGGCTTTTTTGATGCCAGGAGTAGCAGAAATAACCTCACTTGCACTGAGAGAGGCAAAAAATGGAGGATCAGAGAAGTCTGGTGAACTACTGATGGGCACTATCTGTAAGAAACCATGTTAAGTGAAATCCTGAAGATGTACAGCCTGCTAGGTTAGACGCTAATACCAAGCAGGCAGGGTGGAGAACTAAGGGCTAGTCAGATTACTTAAAGTTCCTAGAAATGCATTATCAAATTCCTCCTACAAGAACATAAGAATGGCCATATTGAGTCAGACCAAAGGTCCATCTAGCTCAATATCCTGTCTTCCAAGAGTGGTCAATGCCAGGTGCCCCGGAGGGAATGAACAGAAATGGTAATCATCACGTTATCCATCACTTGTTGCCCCCAAAAATAGATTATTGCAATTGTTTAAACTATTTCATGGTGAGAAATTCTATGTGAGAAATGTTCTCTCTTTCACATTCCATTGCCCATCCATAATTTCCACCAAGGAAGTGCAGAATATTAAATAGCAAATTGTCAGTGTGTGTAGAAAGCTCTATATATCTTTAGCACAAAAAGTGGAAGGCAAATCTTTCTGGAAACAGATCTGCAAATTGAAAAATAAGAAGGAAAAAAAGTTTGTATAAATCACAAGAACATATAATGTATCTTGTATTACACCCTTTGTATCCGTTAGTGGGTATTTCCCATCTATTTTCTCTCAAGGGCATTCCCCAGAAGTCATAAGCAGAATTAGTCACTCCTGGAACTTCAAACTGTGCTCCACAAGACTTTTTGGAGCAACTTGTTAAGTAGTGTACAGGAGCCAGTTTAATGAGGAAGAAAAAAATCAGACCAACCGTGAGATGGATTAAGTAGGATAAAATTAAATAATCAGAACTACTAGTTTCTTTGCTGGGTGTCATTTTAAATGAAAGCTTAGGCCTGTGTATCCACTAAGCAAAAACTGACAAGTACAGGATGCTGACTCATTGAAGCTACTGTGGTTTTATTTTGCTTATGGGAGTGCATCAGAAGTACAAAATTAGCCACAGTATTCTGTTAAATTTTGCATTGTGTAGCGTTGCATGTGTAAATTTCTTAAACTTTAAAATGTTGCTAAAGCCATTCGATGAGTGTGTGAGCCAATCCCTCTCCCTTAAGTTTTACTAAAATCAAATGAGACATTGCAACTAATACCCAATTTGTTCTGTCTGTTCTGCATAGATATTCAAACTTCCATGGAAATGTTCACAAGAGAAATGGCTTGTCTGTGTGTCATTGGCCAAAATTGAGCTCTCCCACAAAAATGTCTAGTGCTGGCTGCTGCCTTTCACCCATCAGCTGTCCGCATGTCAGTGGCACTATATTTATATAATATTTAAAAATCTGAGCCTCTTTCAGGTGGAAAGATTCTGTTTTGCATAAATATCAAATATGATATAGAAATATTATTTTAACTGTATGGCACCCATCACCATGGTTATCTGGGTGCCATACAAAGCTTGAGTTGAGACAGTCAAGATCTCCGAGATGAAGCAGCATGCTTCCCTACAGGTGTACCAGTTAGCTAGAAAACCAAGATCTCAGCAGCTGCAAGCACTTGGACAAAAATATGTTACCACAGTATTTATTTCAGTTCTCATATTACTGATTTCTTCTTTCTCTCTTCCTCTTCCTAATTGTATGTGGATTTTCTTTTTTTAATGTATGCTGTGGTATGTACTTTTATTAGTGAAGGCAAGGTCCAACAAATGTGCCTTGCACTTGGAATGGAAGATAGTGAAGCTTAAAATAGTTCTTAGATTCTGCCAGAATTCATTCCAGTGTTGGATCAGCCTCCAAGAAAGCTGTCTCTTGCATAAGTGAATTATTCTTCCAGTACACAATTCCATTGCACCCGAGGAGCAAGGTTATAATGGTGGTCCTCCTGGTGTTTTAGATGATTTTTTAGGTATTGTAGACCCAAATCCTTAAGCATTTTGAAAGTATGTGTGGAAATCTTCAACTAGATAGGCAGGGTGGATGCAAGGATGTTTCGTGCCATAGGCGAAACTTCCAATTGGCGCCCCTTCCAAGCCCTGTGGCAGCTCTCCAACTTGCGCCCCCCCGCCCTCTCTAAGGTGCCCCCCATGGCAGCTCCGCCCTGAGGCCCCCTCTCCCGCCCCTGTAGCAGCTCCCCCCAGCCCGGGGAGCCGTGCGGCAGCTCCCCCCCAGTTCACCTCTGCTCTGCCTCCTCCCCGAGCACGCTGTTGCTGCTCCACTTCTCCTGCCTTCCAGGGAGGGAGAGAAGCAGAACAGGGCGGCGTGCTTAGGGGAGGAGGCAGAGCAGAAGTGAGCTGGGGTGGGGATCGGTCCCCTGCGTGCCATGCCCCCCCCATACTTGCTGCAGGTGGCCCTCCCTGCGCCCCCCTGCCCCAGGTCCCTCCGCCTAAATGCCACCGCCGACTGGGGCGGCCGAAGATGCGGCCACCGCGGTGGTGCTGAAGGACCCGAAATGCCACCCCCCAAATGCTAGCGCCCTAGGCAGCCGCCTAGATCGTCTAATGGGTTTCACCGGCCCTGTAGATAGGATATTCTTTGGCTAGCCAATGTAGTGATTTGAAGATATCTTTGAAGTTTGCCCACAGTATTAGTTGTAGTTTCCTGTGGGCTACTGTTTTACACCAAAATAGGCTACATTGCTGTAGTCCAGTTGGGAGGTAACAAAGACATATATTATTACCAAGGCCTAATCATCTGCCAGTAGTGGGGGCAGACTCTCATTCAGCTATAAATGGTGGAATCCTAGAAAAAACATACTACAGCTAAGGCCTCACCAGTGCTGAATGGAGCAGGACAGTTACCTCCCACGTCTTACATGTGACATTTTTTTTTAATACACCTCAGAATATTAGACTTTTTTCGCTTCTTGGATCACATGGTTGACTCATATTCAATTTGTTATCCACTGTAAATCTGAGATCCTTTTCAGCAGCGCTACCACCTAGCTGGTTATTCCCCATTTTATAGTTGTGCATTTGATTTTTCCCTGACATTGGCCACTCTCAGAAATCCCAAAGATCCTCCACACTCAAAAGAGCAGTGTTCCTCAGTTTTACCTTAAACCATCGCTCATATAAACTACACAGCACTTGTAATTAAACGAAAGAAGGTTTATTTAAGAATGAATAGACATCCCACTAGGAACAACAGAGACTGATGCAAACAAATGATTATAATAAAAAACAAAATCATAAAACACAAACTAGGGCCTACTCTTTAAAAGTTTCATTTTCTATCTAATAAAGTAGATTTCAGTCTGTTGCAGGAACCAGGATCCAAACTTTCATGAAAGTTGCTCAACAAAATGAATGGATACAGAGTGTTTCTCTCTCTCTCTCCACCACAATACTGTGCTTAATTATCTATGAGATGACAACTCCAAATGTGGAATTACATTTCCATACATTTAGTTTTAAATGATTTTATTCTTTTCTTTATTTGTTCTGCATGGTTTGTTTAGGAGTGTTTTTTTGCATTTATTCATTCCACTTTAAGGGTAAATGAAATAGTATATTTGGTTTATTATTCAGTTATTGCAGACATGGTGAATTTGTACAAGAATAGTGCTATCTTAAGTATCTGTTCTAATAGTGATCTGTGACCACTAATAAACACCAAATAGTCATGTGGCGATTGTTCAGATCTTTGGTGTGAGATAACTAGCAAGTGAAAAAGATTACAGCACACGTTGTGTATAGGGTTGCGAACTCTGACTGAAGCTTTCCAGGAGATTTTTTCCCCCAACATGACATGTCATTTTCTTAAAATATCCTATTAAAATCTCATGGATTGCTTTCAGTAGTCCCCGGGAGATCGACGCCGATTCTGGGAGACTCCAGGCCAATCCTGAGGGTTGGTAACCCTAATTGTGTATATGGCATGTTCACAACAGTAGTGCATGGCAGTCTAATCAATGCAACCACTAGCACGGCATTAGATTGACTTACATTTCAGAATTTGTGAAGGAAAAACCTGAGTTGATTAAACATAATCAGTGCCTTGTGTAGGCCTGTGTGTCATGTGGGGATAATTTCATAAAGAATGAACAAAAAATTTGCAGATACAATCTTTTATGGTAACCAGGTCTCAATATAGTAGATTCTATCAGTGACAATATAGCAGTATATTACTAGTTAAAAAGTGTATTATTCTCCGTTACAAGTAAGAAGAATTACCTAGCTTGCATCCTCCTGCAGATTTTAAAGCCCTACTTAATGAGATACTCAATACTACATTTGGACAGCTGTCAACAACTTAGTCTGTACTCCTACATGTGTGTTACTGTTAAAATGCTGGTGATAGAATGGCGATAAAGACTACATATTAAGAAAATAATTAAAATCTTAGAAAATATTGATTTCAATAATTCTAAAGGTATTGAAATATAAATGTTATTTATAGAAACATGGGAAACACTTGGGTATGTCGGCATGGCTGCCAGAGAACGAGTAACCCAGAAGTAGCGAATGGTGAACAGAAAACCATGTTAAAACCGAGGACTAGGTCAAACAGTTGTTCAAACCAAGACGTGCCACAGGAGAGCGATCTACAATCATGTGAAGAGGAAGCAAACAGAGATTTAATCCAGGAAAAGCAAGATGGTAACATTTCTGAAGACTCTGACAAATTAAGGTAACGTTTTGGGTTTTATTATATGTGTTCCTGATGGAATTGGCTTCTATTTGAATGTCTCAGTATATTCAAAGCATTTTAAAAAATGAATATTAAAAACTAACCCAGCACCCTATATTTGTCTAAACAGATAAGCACATTACTGTTTTACAGAGGATCGTGCCATACCAGATCATTTTGACTTCAGATATCCTTATACAGGTGGCTTCCTCTTTAAATATTGTGTGCTACATATGTGCCAAATGCTACTGTGTGCTAGATGTATATCCATTCTCTAGTTATTGAAGCTCTTTTTCTATATGAGAACATTTTGAAACTATTGTATGAGTATTTAGTCCTCTTTTTATTCTCACCTATATTATCTAGAAATATGTATCCCTTTGAGGGAAAAAGATACTGCGTGAAAGCACAAGTCTTTGTATTTTTCTACTACCAATTTTCAGCTTTGTGGGTGCTTGTGAATTTGATGCTTGTGAAAGGAATAGCATTTAAAATAGATCTGTACACAGAATAGGAACAATGGCTGTGCAAATGTAGATTTACCAGTGTTGCCTCCACTATGCACCATAGGTGCTGGAACTAGGGATGTTAGGGGTGCTGCTGCAGCCCTGGCTTGAAGTGTTTTCCTTTCTATACAGGGTTTACAGTTTGGTTCAATGACTTTCAGCACCACCGCTATACAAATTGCTCCAGCACCCCTGCTATGCACTTCAGTCCCAGTGAACTAAGTGGTCCAGCTATAGCACTGAACATAATGCACTGTCTGATCCTTTGATCCTTGGCCTCAGCTTAAATTGCCAACGAGGATCCTAATTGTGATTAGTTTTTATGATGCAAGCACCAATTCATTAGCAACTAGACTAAGTCCATTAACTGGCTTTATATAGGACACAGAGTAGCCATCAGATTTGTTTACCTGCCGCGTCCGCAGGTTCAGCTGATTGCGGCTCCCACTGGCTCACTGCTCCAGGCAAACGGGGGCTGCGGGAAGCGGCGCGGGTCGAGGGATGTGCTGGCTGCCCTTCCCGCAGTCTCCATTGGCCTGGAGCGGCAAACTGCAGCCAGTGGGAGCTGTGATAGTCCGGACCTGCGAACGTGGCAGGTAAACAAAGAGACCCGGCCCACCAGGGGCTTTCCCTGAACAAGCGGTGGACCGGCTTTGAGAACCACTGCTGTAGATCACAGGAAGGGGGTGATGCTGGTGTAGTGTTTACAAACTGCTCCTGGCACAATTTGCTCCAGGTAGCAGTTACTGATCTCTAGGTATTGGTTTTTGCTGCCCTGTCATAATTTGTAGTCTAGCTAAGAATATAAGAATGGTCCTGCTGTGTCAGACCAATGGTACCTTCTGACAATGGCTAATAATAGATGCTTCAGAGGGAATGAACAAAACAGGCAATCATTGAGTGATCCACTCCTTGTCCACTCCCAGCTTCTGGCAAAAAGAGGTTAGAGACACAAGGATGAGGGCACTCCAGTCACAAACTGCTACCATTGTGAAATCTCTATTTTAAATTTAGACATAAATAAAGAAAGGTATTTTTGCAGTTTGGAAATGCATTCTACAGAGCTAATCCTTAGCACTATTATATATAAAACCCTGGATGGAGATGATATTCTTTATTAGTGTCTTTCTTTTATAAATTAGGCCATACAATATCTATATTAAACAAACACTGAATGGACACAAAACACTGAAAACAGCATAACACATTGTAAACAGTATTTGGAATGCTACATATACTTTTTAAACACAAGCTATTAGGCAGAAAATTACCCTTGTTCCTTATACAGACTTCCCCCATTGTCACTGTTTCGCCTATTGAACTACTAGTTTTCAACACAAAATTTGCAGTTCTGCACACATGAGCACACTTTCCTCTGATCTTATTTCAGAGATATTTTCTCAGGCCTTTTCCTCACTGCTAAAACTGAAGTGCCTTGACCTCACTATGTTTTTACCTCGGTATAGCTCACGTACCTTAGTTAGTTTGAGGTTAAAAAAAAAAATCACCCTTTTTAGCAGTGAGAAAAGGGCATAACGGCTAGATTCATACAGGGACTTAGTGTTTATCTAGAAAATCACAGGAACAACGCTGCAATTCACAAAAGCTGAGTTAGGTGCCCGTACTCCCTACACAATGAATGAGGAGAAATTGGCTTCTGAGAATGTGATTCACAAAAGCCAGCTCACTAGCTGGACTCCCCCAATGTAGCCAGTGGGAGATGCCAATGAGAGGCATGTGTCCTAAGCCTTGCCCCTCTCACAGAAGTTGGGACTTCAGGGAGGCATCTATCCCTGCTAGCTATCCGCAACTGGGAACCACTCTCCTGGACTCGGGGGTCTTAGGCGCCTAAGCTGTTTTGTGTCAGAATGAGCTAGGCAGGTGCCTAACTCCACACAAAGCAGCCAGAGGAGATGGTGGTGGTGGTGGTAATGCCTACCTTGTAAGTTTTAGCCCAATGGTTGGAGAACTCACCTGAGATGTGGGAAACCACTGTTCAAATCCTCTCTCTCCCTCTGCCAAGGAAGGAGTTGAACTTGGAGTCTCCCACATCCAGGTGAGTGCTCTAATCACTTTGCTAAAAGTTATAAGGTGAGCAGTGGCATAACCACCCCACCTCTTTCTCTGGCCAGGCTTTGAATTAAACCTATCTAGTAGGCAGCCTCTGAGCACTCCTACCAGATTGGCCCCAACCCACAAAATAGGCATTTGCCAGCCTATCTGCCTTGATTGATGAGTCGCTCTGGGGATTTGGTGTAAGATAGGCATCTGGATGCCTAGAATAAGGCCTGCCCTGAGGCTCTGCTCCCACTTCCTGTTTTCCCCCATGACCCTGCCCATGCTGCTCCCCTTCCCGACCTCCCTCTGCCTCCCTCCCCCGAAGCATGTGAGACCTCAAGGCAGCCTGGGCTGGCCCAGGACTCAGGGAGGTTGCGGTCATCTGGTGGGCCAATGCTCAGGTCAGCTCAGGGCCTGCTGGCCAGCAGGCTGTGGATCCGGCCAGCAGCCCGGAGTACTGCTGTTTGGGCCAGGTGGTGGGCCAGAGCTCAGGGCAGCTGTGGCGGGTCGGCTGGGCCTCGGGCCTGCTTGGGCATTAACTTCACAGCTTTAGCATGTCTATGTAGACCAGCCTTTAGTAAGTAAAGGGAAGAGAATAAGGGAAATTGAGTGAGGGAAACGCACACGCACGTGTACCCGCACACACTGCAGACATTCAAATGCAAATACTTTTGATTATGTCCTCCCCAAAATCAGTATCAGAGTTGTCAAGCCACAAACAATAATGGTGCATTTAACATTTCTGAGTCAGCATTATAGTGTATCTCCTCGCTGATAAGAAAATGTTTTTACTGTGGGGTAACGTTAGTTGGGAATTAGTCCTGCTTTGAGCAGTGGGTTGGACTAGATGACCTCCTGAGGTCCCTTCGAACTCTAATATTCTATGATTCTATGACTCTGTGAACAAACATGCATTAGCTTTCCCACTGTAAAAACATAGTGGAGATAAGACACGATAGTTTCACGAAATTCAAACTAGGTTAGGTCAACACTGTGTCCCCTGCCAAACCAATTCAAATGCTGCCCCCTGACCCAACTGCTTGACCCAGCTGTGCAGTCAGTCCACCCTGGCCCTGGTCACACAGCAGGGAATGCGGCCTAACCCTGCCCACGTGAGGGCACCAGGAAGCTTCAGTGCATGTTACTGAGCATGCTCCGTATCAGCAAAGCGGCTTGTGAGGTCACATGGACACTTGGAATTGTTGCCAAAAACTATGGACACCGGGTAAGAACAAAAGGGGAGAGGGCCATATGCGCAATGCATTTGCACTGGGTGAGGGAGCGCTGCAGTTTAACCCCTTGGCTGCTGGTAGATGGCTCCTTTCTTTGTCCGCCTCACATCATGGTTGCCGCACGGGGTGGCCAGTCTGAGCTGGGAGCACCCCTGGCTGCAGAGGTTCAAGTGTGTCGGAGGGTTGTCATGGTGACTGGTAACAGGGCACTGTTGTAGGGGAGGATCAGGGCCTGACATCGAGACCCCCTTCTCCCCCATCTGCTGATGTGAGGCAGGGGGCTGAGGAAACGGGTAGGAGTAGGCCCTGTGTTGAGGGTGCTCCCTTGCTCTGTCCCTGGCCGCCACATGGGGGTGGGTCTCAGCCGAACTGGGCTGGTCTGATCAGGTGTGATGGTGATTGTAGCTGAGCCGGTTCCATGGCCCCAGTGGAGGCAAAGCCCCTCTAGGCCCAACTGGCACCAGGGCTGTTCATCTGCCTTGGGGCTGGGTCACCTGCCACTACTGCTCTCCGGGCCAGAATGGTAGAGGAGTGGGACTTTCAATAGCTGGGAGCCAGGTAGATAATAGTGATGGTCTGTTTTAAGCACTGTGGTCACTTGATGTTTTCACACTTGCAGGAAATTGTGTGCACATGTGAGGCAATAATTATTTAGTGACCATCTCTGATCAGTTCTCAAGCAGTGTTTTTCTTACATTGCCTAGCTGTATATTTTGATTACTGTTGCTGGAAATGTTTTTCTATTGGTCGGTGCATGTACAGTGAAATCAGTGGTGACTCATGTTTACTGATAAAAATCCTTCCAGGCTTAACGACCGACACTAATGTTCCTGTTTCAGTAACTCTTTACATGTTGCAGAGCTCTCTGACATGCAAGCTCAAATCAGTCACCTGTGGAAATGAGCAAGGGAGTGTTTCTTGCCAAGTCTCAAAAAAATAGAAATGGCTCTGCCTTTCAAAACAAGCCCAACCCATTTCAGAGGAAGGGAAGTGGGAATCTTTATACAAATTCCATATTTTTATTACTAATGTAAATACACACAAATGTAGTATTTTATTAGGTGTAATGTGTAACAATGTTGTATGCAGCAAAACTAGTCCTAGAAATAAAAAAAGGGGTAGAGGAGTGGGACTTGCATACAGAATCTGCCCCCCACGCAACCTTCAAGGAGCTTGGGTGGAGGAGTGGGACTTGCAATGCAGCATCCACCCTGCAAACTCAGTGGGCTTTTCTGCATCTTTTCCGGGCTGTAGGGGGGAGACTGTGGGTTTCACCCCCTCCCCCCTTTACTTGGGCTGGGAGTGCACCCCTCAGTGCCTCCTCTCACTCCTGCGCCTCACCGGGGAACAGCTGCACCAGCAGTTGTGGGTGAGTGCAGCCCTCAGAGCCCCACACAAACACCCGGGGAATGCAAATACTCAGCTCGCTATATGCCCCGTGCAGGTTCCGGGGCGGCTGAGGAGGCTGGAGGCGGCATGTGCTACTCAGCTTCCCGGGTTCCCGTGGACTCGCAGGAGGGGACTGGCGAACCCGGGAAGCTGAGTAGCACATACCGCCGCCTCCGCCACCCCGGAACCTGCATGGGGCATAACAAGCAGCCAACACTTCCGGCGGAAGCGGGCTCGCGGCCGGCCCCAGCCCAGGCCCCCGAACACCGAACTCGGTGACATTTGGAGCAACTTTACAAACGCGCGAGCCCCGGGCTGCGTCCCTGCGGGGGAGCGCGGGCGCGAGGCTGCCCGAGGAGAGGGAAAGTCTCGCGGGGAAGCGGCCCGTGAGGCGGGCGCGACTCCTGCTTCCCAGGCGGCAGCAGCAGGAGGGATCCCGGCTGAGCAACAACCGGCGCGGTGAGTCCTTCCCCTACTGCGCGGCCGCAGGTGAGAGAGAGAAACGGGGTTTTCTTCAAACGCTGCTTGGGGTTTGCGCGGCTCTTTAAAGTCCCCCTGGAAGAGTGTTCGCGGAGGCTGTTTCACTGGGTGCTCTTTTGCCTTCGTTTACTCCTTTTCTGTGTCAGGACTGAATGGTCTATACATCAGTACTAGGTTGGAACGGGAACCAGATACATAGACTTGCGTGATTTTGCATTAACCTTGTTGGAAAGTTTTATAAACGCTATAAAGAGTGTCTTTTCTGCTAGAGGTAGATTTAGCGTATAAATCAACTAGAGTATTGCATTCAGGTATTTTAGTGTCATTATAAATCTTGTCATTTTAACATTTACAGGTAGGTTACAAACATCAATTAAAATCCTCACCACACCCATTTTAGTAACCTAGCCTCAGTTTCATGTGACTTAGACAAAGTCTACTGTTTTGTTCCCTTATTGAGAGTCAACTAATAGCACCAGAGCATCCTATCCATGGGTAAGTGTCTGAAGGGTAAAAATGAAAACAAGAGAAGGCTGTTTTAGGGTTATTAAAGAAGTAAAAACCTTCCTTTTTTTGAATGGAGACAAACTTAAAACTTGTTTGTACATATTTTATCTGCTGCGAGTACAAGATGCAAGTGATGCTGAAGATTACCATAACTGAAATAGTAAAGTGGATACAGACATTTTTCCATCTGGTTTAGTTTGTATATAGTCAATTTCACTGTTGCCCTATATTCAGTTTGCCCTGTTTGGGGTCTTCAAATGACATTTGTGAGAGAGACTTTTTTTTTAAAGGTTGGGAGACCAAAAAATTGACAGTGGGGTCCAAGGAAAATCTGGTATCTGAAACTTTTAATTCATTTTTCTAATGCTGATCAGATTTCAGTGTCCTTTTATTTAGAGCTAAAAATGTAAATGGCATTTCAATAACTGTCCATTCCCTCAGAAAGTTCACAATCTAAAGGAATGGAAAGGTAAAGTACATAGAACAAAATGGTGTTTATCAGGTTTAGCAGAATATGTAGATTTTCAGAAATGTCCTGCAGGAGTTGGACTCAGGATTCATTAATTGAGAGATTGCCAAATGGTAGGAGTGATTAAAGGGAACAGTAGGAGAGGTGCTAAGGTACAATGTATAAAGCTGGGAGAAGTGTAGCAGAAAAGAGGTGCAGTTCATGTCTATTATTGTAAATACACTTCACAATATTAGAAATGATTCCTGGATTTGTATTTTTATTTCTGATGCGTATAACTTTTTCTGTGATATCTATGAAGGACTAGAAGTCCCTTCTCCAGAGTAACTTAAAACTGAAATGGATAAAGCAATAGAATAATGATTCTTAGACTTGTGCATGACTGTTGGTTAATCCTAATGGCGTTTTAGGGTATACTTGGTATATGAAAGAGCAGGCGTCTAAGAGAGCAATTTTAGCTTAAGCAATAGTTTGTAGAATGAAAAAGTTTGAGAACCACCATGTTAGAAAATAGACATTGTAGCTAAGAATCTTGCGCTGGCTAGATGATCTCATACATCTTCATATCGAAATTTTCTGACATTGAGGACATCCAGAAGATATTTTGTGTCAAAATATTGTACCTTTTGGCAAAAATATACTCATTCATCCTCATGAATGTACTTACATATTTATGTATTTCAAAGCCAGGGTATGTTTCAGCGAAAGACAAGCAAGTCCACTGGCCCTTCGGCTAGTGCAGAAGAGTCACAGAAGAAAAATACTGCAATGATAAATTTGACTAGACGTGAAAAGGAAAAATATATTCCCAGTGATGAACCTTCTTCAGCAAGTGCAGCTGGTGACCAGAAAGAGAAACCTATGTTAGAAACCAAAAAAGAACGTGCACATTCAGGACACGGAAAAGCTGCTCAGGCACATCAACTGAAGGCATCCCCGATCAGCCCCGATTCCCATAAAAACTGTGAAGTAAAGCTGTCGGCGTCAAGTAGGTCTTCAGCAAAGGAATCCTCTGTAGACAAGTGAGTTTTTTATTGAAAGTTAGCTTTAAATCAGATATTTTAATTTCTGTTTTTAATATTAATGTAAGTAAAATAGGCATAAATGCCAAAGAAATTAGTAGTTGTGTGTGGGTAATTAGTGTTCATTATTGCTGCATGACACTTAGCTTGAATCTTTCACTTCCTGAGTTGAAGGGATTTGGCTGCGTCTCAGTAACCTGTGGGTAGATGGATCTCTTGGTACTCCATAGCAGTCCGCATTGGCCAGTCTAGAAGAAGTGCTGATGAGTTTTGAAGACCTTTAGGCTGGATGCAGGGCCTTGAGAATTGTAGGAACACAAGGTGGTACTGTAAACCAAGGGACTAATCTTATAAACATGTAATTCTAGGTGCAGAGCTAACTACTGGGAATAGGAATATATTTTATTATCTTTAAAACTTTTAGTATCTGTTATGAAAGAATGCTCTGTGCTCTGATGTTTTGTACTCTGTGGAAGTTCTGTCTGCAAGGACCGCAAGAGTAGATGGGTTTAAACATCATCTGCAATCTTTAAAAGGAGAAATTAAGGAAAAATGGGGAGGTGGGCAGATGGCGGGATGGGAACTAGTCGATCATTTTGTGAGCACCCTCTGCTGGATCTTCAGGGTTAGTTTAATTAACTAGTTTTATTCCAAGAACTTTTCCAACCTGTGTATTTCTAGAGTTTTGATCTGTTGACCCTGACCTTTTAGAGAAGGGTTTGACTTAAATATTGAGGAATGCTAGTATGTGAAGAAAGAACATTTTGCTTCCCTCAAGAACAAAGGCAAAACTCTAAGACCTACTCTAGAAAAATTACTAGAAAATTAGGTTGGCATAAGATAAAATCCACACCCCTGGGTGGTGTAGCTAAGCCAACCTGAGTCCCTGCATTGACACTGGAAGGATTCTTCCAACGACCTTGCTACTGCCTCTCAGGGAGGTGGATTACCTACACTGATGGGCGAATCTCTCCCATTGGCGTAGGTAATGTCTATACTGAAGTGCAACTGGCATAGCTGCAGCAGCACAGCTGTGCTGCTCTAGCATTTTGAGTGTAGACAAGCCCTTATTGAAATTAGAGCAGAATCAGAAATAATCCAATCTCTCTCTCTATATCTATATACACACACCTCTACTGCAATATAACTCTGTCCTTAGGAACAAAAAAATCTTGACCACGTTATATCGAAATTGCTTTGATCCTCTGGAGTGCACAGCCCCCCACCTGAGCACTTCTCTACCACATTATATCTGAATTCATGTTATATCGTATCGTGTTATATCGGGGTAGGGGTGTGTGTGTGTGTGTATGTATATATATGTACACACACACACACACACACACACACATCAGGCGCAAATCCATGATCTCTTACTTGCATAAGAAGTAGGATAAAGTTGGGGATTTGCTTCAAAGACTCCATAAGAAAAACTGGTGTCCTCAAAGTGGGAGGGCTGTGGGAATCTTTAGGGAAATGAACCTATTGAAGTTTTAAATTGGTATTTATAAATAGTGGAAAGTGAAAAGAAAAGAGAATATGGCTGCTCCTTTTCCTTCATATAGACTGATAAAATGGTAGAGCAAGGGAGTGCTTTAGCCTCATTATTCTATGACCCATGCCTTTATTTACTAAACATCATCCAATGTGGACAGTGAGTACAAAGTTATTCATTTCCTGATGATGTTTTCTAAGGTGCTTATCAAAAAGCATTATTTCTAATTTTAGTTGAGAAAAGTGAATAAGTATGAACATTGGCTTGAAAATGCGACTTCATGTTTTCACAAACTTGCCATTTAAGTAATTTAATCCCCTTAAACAAGTATTGCAATTTTATGTATTTGAAACTTCCAGCACATAAATAGTTTTTCTGTTTTCTCGTAGATTGATCTCATAGACTTCATGGTCAGCCTCCTCTATTTTTAATTTATTTTAATTTTTTAAATTAGCTATTGCTGTATAATAAAGGCTTTTATGCTTCCATATAATTTATGCAGTTGAGTATCTAGACTTATCAGTATTATGAATAATACAGCTAATCATCACCATCATTAAAAAGGATTTACATAATCCTCCCTTAAGATCTCATTTTAAAAATGTAAAATAAAAATGGTAATTAACTGTGCTGAAAATGGAATAAAACCAGAACTCTTCTCTCTCCCCCCACCCCCGCCTTGTACAGTATTTTGAATCCTGTGGTCTCTGTCCTGGTAACACTTCTTTAGTCCAGCTGAAGTAAATGGAGACTAGTCAGATTAATTGTTTTGCAGGATTGGGCTATTGTGTCGTTGTCTCCGTCTTCACCCCGCCCCCTCTCACATTTGTAGGGTGTTAGTTTGTTTGTGTTTAATTTTTTTACATGATCATTCTTTTTTCTTTGGCCACTCTGAAAATTCTTGGTCTGCCTTAATTTGTGGTATTCTCATCCTTACCATTTCTCCTCTTTGAACTTCTGTTAAATTATCCGTTAAGATTCCTACAAATATCTGGGGTTATTTTTATCCTGGTGTGTAAACATGCAGATCTCTCTCCCCCTTTTAAAGTTCTTGGATACCATCTTCCTTCCTGACTGTTTTTACAATAGAACAAAATCTGCTTCATCTAAGTGTTGTTATTTAAGAACTACTATTAATGTTTGTTTGACTTTAAAGTAGAAGATTTACTTACAGGCTGTTTGGGGTTCTTGTTCTATTCAGGTAATCTTCCTTTATGCCCATAGTATTCTCAAGTTTTCTAATAGCACCTGTTTTGAGAAGAAATTTCTGCCTCTTCCTTTGACCCAGATACACTGAGAAATTGCAGTGGGGGCAACCTTTTTTGTGTACACTCAACTTGAGACTGTGTTTCACTCTAAATTTTAAAGCAAGTGATGCTCACGCCAATTTTGCAGATGCTCTGCAAGCAGAAAGTGGGGCAGTATCCTAAAAGAATTGGATATTATCTTGCCCTGAAATCAATAACTATTACATACAAAAAACGTTCCTGGAAAAAAAACATTCTTTAGACTGCTAAGTCAAACACTGGAAATTTAGTGTCAGAAGTTAGGTTGCTCATTTAACTTAAGTTCACCTTTCTTTTTCTTTTGTATACAGGCTGTTAATTAAAGCCTGTATTCCAGTGCATTTTTTTTCCATAGGACCCCTGCCTCATTCAGTGCACAGATTGGATAGTGATAAGAGAATGAGGTAGTGGTCCAATATTTTTATTCTTATAACTCTTAGTGATCCCGTATCTTTTTACTGATCACCATCCAAAGCTGCTGTGAATACAGAGTTATTCATTTCCTCCTGGCCTTTTGTAGGGCACTCATTCCCGTAATATCGGAGTGCCTCACAAACATTAATGAATTGATCTTCACAGAGAGATGAGAGCATTATCCCCATTTTGCAGATGGAAACTGAGACAGAGATTTGCCTGAGGCCACACAATGAATGAGTGGCAGAACCAGGATAAGTACTTGGGATTTTTAGACTCCATAGTAGGAGTTGTAGAGAAAAACAACTTGCGAGAGCAGGACAAATGTGTGAGTGCAATTGTATGACAAGGTTGTTTGTAATGGTAGGGGGCAGAGCTCAGCAGCCCTGAGGCTCACTTCTGGTTTATGTCTCATGTTCCTAAAATCTCATGCTTCAGGAGTTCAGCTGGCCACCTGCAGGGCCCAGGAAGGGATCCTCACCCCACAATGTATTATGATTTTTTTTTTAATTGGTCCTTTGAAGGATAAAAGATGGCCACAGCTGGAGAAATGGGACACTGGGCAGGGTGGACCAGTGCTCTGAGGTGGCACCGAGCATTCTCTCTGGCTGGCAAGTTCTTGCTCACATGCTCAGGATCTGATTGTCATATGTGGAAATGGGAAGGAATTTTCCCTCTATATCAGATTGGCAGTGCCTGCAAGGGGGGGAGGGGGGGTTCACTTTCTGCAGCATGTGGGTGCGATCGCCTGCCATGATCATCTAGGTATATCTCACTTAATCATTTCCCTGCCATTGTGGGGTGCTTAGCTCTGTGGTGCACCTCGGTCCTTCCTGTTCTTTGCCCATGGCACACAATAGGCTAGTCTCCTGAGGGTGTAATACTTTAGGCTAATTTCAGTTGTTGGGTTTAATGTGTGGATGGATGCAGGATCATGTTAGTGTCCTGTGATATACAGGAAGCAGATGATCCATTGGTTTCTTGTTCATTTTTCCAGACCATACTGCCTTACTGACAGAGATGCTAAACATCTGCAGCTCCCATTTACTTCATCCACAGTTGTTTGTGAGTACTTGGCACTCCTGGAAAGCAGGCCCTGGATGATTTAAAGTTGGGCACCTGGGAAATTTTGGAACACAATTACCTGGAAACACTTTGGATTTAAGTGACTTGCTCAGTATCATGTAGAAATTCTGATGGAAGCAGGGATACAAATGACTTCTGTGTGGTGTTCATCAGTCTTAACCATAAGACTGTGCTTTTTCTTCCTTCAGTCCACTATCTCATTCACTACACACCTCTCAGCTTCTGCAGCAGATGAGGCAGAGATCTTACAAACAACTTTGTTCACTGCACAACTGAGTTCCATCCATCCTGTGCACTGAATTGAAAAAATAGCATGTGATCATGTAACTAAGGAGTATCCTAATGTATATGCATAGGAAAGCATAGCAATTGAAAGTTTAGAAATGGCAGAGGTGCTGCTTTGTTTTGGTTTTCACCAAGAAGGTTGGTGGTGACTGGACGTCTCTCATAGTGAATGTGAGTGAAAATGAGGTAGGATCAGAAGAGGCAGAAAAAGTTAGGGGCAGAAAAAACTAGGGGCAGAAAAAGTTAAAAATTACTTGGACAGATTAGATGTCTTTAAGTCACCAGGGCCTGATGAAATGTATTCTAGAATACTCAAGGAGTTGACTGAGGAGATATCTGAGCCACTAACGGTGAACTCTGAGAAGTCAGGGAAGACATGAGAGATTCCAGAAGACTGGAAAAGGGCAAATATAGTGACCATCTATAAAAAGGGAAATAAGGACAACCCAGGGAATTACAGACCAGTCAGCTTAACTTCTGTACCTGGAAAGATAATGGAGCAGATAATTAAGCAATCAGTTTGTAAACTTCTAGAACATAATAATGAGATAAGTAACAGTTAGCATGGATTTGTCAAAAACAAATTGTGTCAGTCCAACCTGATAGCTTTCTTTGACAGGGTAACAAGCCTTGTGGATGGGGCGGGGGGGGGGGGGGGGAGGGGAAAGCGGTAGACGTGGTATATCTTCACTTTAGTAAAGCTTTTGATACTGCCTCGCATGACCTTCTCATAAATAAACTAGGGAAATCCAACCTAGATGGAGCTGCTATTAGGTGGGTGCAAAACTGGTCAGAAAACCATTCCCAGAGAGTAGTTGTCAGTGGTTCACAGTCATGCTGGAAGGATGTAATGAGTGGGGTCCCGCAGGGATCAGTTCTGAGTTGGTTCTGTTCAATATCTTAATAATTTAGATAATGACTGAGAGAGTACACTTATAAAGTTTGCAGATGATACCAGGGTGGGAGGGGTTGCAAGTGATTTGGAGGATAGGATTAAGGTTCAAAATGATCTGGACAAACTGTAGAAATGGTCTGACATAAATAGGATGAAATTGAATGAGGAAAATGCAAAGTACTCCACTTGGAAGGAACAATCTGTTGCCCATATACAAAATGGGAAACGACTGCCTAGGTAGGAGTACTGCAGAAAGGGATCTGGGGGTCATAGTGGACCACAAGTTAAATATGAGTCAACAGTGTAACGCTGTTGCAAAAAAAAAAAGCAAACATCATTCTGGGATGTTAGGAGTGTTGTAAGCAAGATACAAGAAGTAATTCTTCCGCTCTACTCTTCTCTGATTAGGCCTCAGCTGGAGTACTGTGTCCAGTTCTGGCCACCACATTTCAGGGAGGATGTGGACAAATTGGAGAGGGTCCAGAGAAGAGCAACAAAAATGATTAAAGGTCTAGAAAACATGACCTATTAGGGAAGATTGGAAAAAAATGTGGTTTGTTTAGTCTGGAAAAGAGACAACTGACATAACAGTTTTCATGTAAAAGGTTGTTAAAAGGAGGAGGAAGAAAAAATTTTTTAACCAGAGGATAGAACAAGAAGCAGTGGGCTTAAATTGCTCCAATTTAAACCCATTGCTTCAAGGGAGGTTTAGGTTGGACATTAGGAAAAACTTCCTAATGGTCAGGGTAGTTAAGCACTGGAATAAATTGTCTAGGGAGGTTGTGGAATCTCCATCAATGTAGATTTTTAAAAGCAGGTTAGACAAACACGTCAAGAATCGTCTAGACAATTAGCCCTGCCATGAGTGCTGGGGAGTGGACTGGATGACCTCTTGAGGTCCCTTCCAGTTCTGTGATTCTGTAAAATGTCAGAATTTCAAGTGGTCAACTTTGCATCCTAAATATCCTTCTTTTAATATAGTTTTCTTACATGTAACTTACTACCTTTTTTAAAACAAAAAAAGGGAAAAAAAATTAGGTTCATTGGTAACATACCTTCCTCCCAAAAGGAAAATGGTGACTCAAAGTTTATATGTCAGTCAAACTGAACAGAATTTTCAAGGACAAATAAAAGGTACTTATCTGGCATCAGAGCTTTCTCCCTGTGACAGACTCAGGATGGGGAGGCGCGTGGGGTGGGATGTAGAACTTGCAAGTATCTCTTATAATGGAAGGAGTTTGGTAACCTACATATATAGGTCAGTATCAGCCTTCCCTGTAATAGAGTAGGTTTCCAAAGAGAACTTGTAGAAAATGTTTGAGCTTTATTGTCATCGCTCAAGATCAAAAGGTGTTGTGAAACTTTAATATGTCTAGCTACGGATACTTGATGTAATACTATTCAAAGTCATTGTGCCTGTTAACTGTGGATTACTCTAGTGGCTGCCTGAACACCTCTGAGCAAGTATACTGGAAAAAGGAGCCTGTCTATGATGTTTCTGTTAGAAATGTTTCATCATATCTTGATGTGTACAGAAATCTATTTTCAGGTTCCTAAGTCACAGCTGGTGGAGAGTGTACTCCAAAATATATAATCTTTAATGAGAATCTATTTTATGTGATTAACAGCTTTCCCCTTAAGACAACTCAGTCTTACCAAGATTTGTCACAGAAAACAATTGTCTATTTATAATCTATTTGCCTGAATCTTAAGGAAGGAGATTTATGGCTCTGAGTATAAATAGTTAAATAGGACTATTTAAAAGCAATTAATATTCAGATAATGTGATGCTAACAATTTGGTGTCTTCCAAGGTTGTTTGAGCCTCCTTGAAGAATCTTGGTTGAGTCCTACTTTATACATAGTACAGATAATCAGTTCTATCACAGATATAAGATTAAAATTCATAAGCATAGATGTGTAAACTTGGAAATCGAATAGCATTTAGCTATGCAGACTTTCGGTCACTTAGTTTCAGGTCTTAGTAAAGTCTAAATTGAAACTGTTGTAGGTCTTCTGCTCTATAGGTGAAAGTTTGCTAGCCTCCCCTATGCTTGGCCACAGCTGAGTCTAATTTTTTTTTTTCTGGCCAGTTGAGAGCAATGTTTTCTTGAAAACAAATCTTATAATCTATGCCATAACATTGTGTAACAGGCTGTTTATGGCGTTACTGTTTTCAGAATAAAAAGATCCCTCCTCACAATCATGGAAACTGTCCTAAAACCCTGATAACTGTACTTTTAAGCACAGTTGTGATTAGCATGTTCAGACTGGTGTGGAGAGGACTAATGAGTTAGGCCGTGAAGGTATTTCTGCAAATAATTTCAGACATTGTAGTTCATTTTTGTAAGATAAGTGGGACAGACTTGAATAAAAGAAATAAGAGCTATAAATAACAATGTTATTAAGGCTATAAATAACAAAACCCATGTTCTTTAAACTTTAACAGAACATATCCAGTTACTACCTGACCACATCAATCCATTTGTTGTTCCTTTTCCCTCTGCCCTTCAGCTGTATGTCTTGTTCAGGGTGTAAGCTCTTTGAGGCAGGACACTACTTTTGTTTCTGTTTGAATAATGCCAGGCATATTGTGGGCACTGTACTGGATGCTAATTAATAATACACAGAAGCATAGACTAGAATAATTGCTAGTAGAGACTAATTCACAGCAGTCTTTCTCATGGAAAGCAGTGTGGGGGTGTTAAGATTTTGAAGTGCAAGTAAAAGTATTTTTTTCCATTCTAGTAAAGAGCAAATGAGTAGATATTCGTGAAGTTTTCTAAGGCTGAGATTATGTTATGGTCAGATTATTATGTAATTTTTTGCTGAATGCCTGGCAGAATCAGTTAGAGGAATATGCAGTACATCAGTATTTAAGACATGCTTTTGTCTTTCAAGTTCATGACATCCAAATCAATCATGGATTACTGGCTCCTACTCAGTATGACACCTTAGCATGCTTTTTACTGCCGTTCAATTCCAGTTAAAGCCTGTGCATAGGGTCAAGGTAAGTATTGTATTTTTAATTTATTATATATTTTTACAGTATCTGTGTTATCACACATGATAAATAACAGTAATTAAGGCCCTTTAAACATAGCTAGAGCTGGCTAATATTGTAAAAATCAAGAACTGAAAAATAATTACAAAATAAAGGGGACATATTTTACCATTCCATGTGGTCTTCAGTGGCGTTCACATCACCAGCAGAGCACGTGTTAGGGCAGGAGGCAGTAATCTATTACTGGCATGGATGTCCTGGAATTGAGAATATGATCTACCTAACTCTCTTGTTTTGGGGGAAGCATTCACCACATAATTAAGATTTTGATTTCCTTTAAAAATGCATAATAAATGTAGATAATCTTAAAACATTGAATTTTCTAGCAATATTTTTGAGAATGGTTTACATTACTACATCCAGTGGTAAATGGAGTAAATGTCAATGCCAACCAGATCTATGGTGTTACATGAAGTGTGTATCAATGTTATTTCAGTGAGGAGGACATGTACCGTGATGCAGAAGAAATAGAGAGAGAAAAAACATTACCTGTTTGTGAGACAGGCTCCTCAGGTACATTTGAACTTTAGTCTATGTCATTACACAAATATAGTAGAATAGCTTATTATAACAACGCTTCTAGCTTTGTTGCCCTCCTCTGCAAAGTTCTTGTGCTCAACTATATCTGTGTGTAAATGTGGTGGCGGTTATTGCTCACAGTTGAACACAATGCACATTTTCATCCAGTGAAAACTATGTAATATAAAATCACTTTGGCTACAATCAGACGTTTACAGTCTACCTGTAATTTTTATCTCCTTCGCTCTCAAAATTTCTTCACAGCCAATTGAAAGAGTTGATGATGGATGACCTTTGTGTGTTGTGCTTGTACATGTGTAACAGGGCTTGAAAAATTTATCAAACACTACTAGCTAATAGGCAATATGAAAGTTCCCGCTGCCGGGATCTATGGTCAGTGGTGTTCACTGCTAACGCATCACTACTAACTACTTGAAATAGAAGTTTATGGGTTTCCAGGAAGAGTTGTGTTCCTCAGCCTTGCCTGGGGAAATAAACTTCTCCTACCATACTTAACTAGTAAGTGTTTGATAAATGTGGGTGGGGTTCTTGCACCTCTGTCTCTTTACTTTTTGAGGGAAGGAAGGGAAGCTCTCTTTTCATTCTCTCTGGTTGCTGAGGGATGGAGAGAGTTTACCAGTCTCCTCTTTCCTTTTCACGCTTTTTTGTTTTGTTATGTTTTCCCCAGGAGGTGGGAGGGGTGGAGGAGGAGGAGTTGTGGGGTCCCTTCCTTGCTGGATCACACCATAATTTTTGCTTGCTCTCAGCTTTCCTGAGCTTTTTTTTCTTCTGATACTAACAAGATTTTTTTTATTAGCTATGAGCTCTGCTACATAAGCTTCTCTTTGATTAGCACTAGTTTTATTTTTGAGTGTATTGATGAATAAAGTAAACCACTTCACTGTGTAGCTCTGTTTTATACTTTTCCTTAATTTAATGTGTATTATATGTGATCAATCTTGGCAGAAAATAAACTCAGTGTTGCACCTGAAATGGACATCATAGAGTACTGCCGAAAAGAATGGAGAGGAAATACACCGGTGGCAAAACGTATGAAAAAGGTATGCCTTCCCCCCCGGCCCACGGAAGGGTTTTTTTGGTAACTTTTTGCCAAAATAGGCCCATATCCTGGAAACACATATTAAGTGCATGATTCTTTTATGTTGAGTTGGCTTACAGGTATGAGCTATGTGCTGTTCACAATAGTTCAATCATTACATTTCTTTAACTGCTAAGGGCAGTGACAGAGTTTTGAGAGACTTTGTTTATTAAGGTTCTGTATCTACAAAGGCACTTTAATTGATGCTGTCATGAAAATGTTAGTGGTACCAGGTCATTGAGATGATTCCTGCACACCAATTTAAAACCCTTTATCTGTGTATAACAAATAGCTGCCAACACTTTCTTTGCAGTTTGAAAGCCACTGAGGCTGTGTGGATGACCAGAAATAACAACTTCTAAAAAGAAAAGTTTGAGACTTTAACCTGAGCCTTTATTTCTCTCATCAGCTCTCAGAGATGAGAGCGATCTTTGAACTTAAGTAAAAAAAAGTCTCGTTTAAAGGGGAAAAAAACTATTTTATAAATCGTGTATATTCTGTAAATGATTTTGCAAACTATTTATTTAGCAATCAAAACAGATAATCCAAGAACTAGTTAGTTAAAAAAATTCAGACAGATTTGGGATTTTAAAAATCCTCCCATTCTAGATCTAACTGAAAGTAATGCTGTATACCTAAAAAAAGATTAATATAAGCAAGAGAACATGTGAAAAAACCCTGCCATTTTTCAAAAGAATTAAAGTCCAAACTTTGCTTTAGCTGTAAACGCCATTGACTCTAGTATGGGGAAAACAGAATCTAGATCAGGGGTCAGCAGCATGGGCTGAGGTATGTGCTTGCAGCAGCTTCCCGCCACCCCCATTGGCCTGGAGTGGTGAACCACGGCCAGTGGGAGCCGCGATTGGCCGAACTTGCTGACGTGGCAGGTAGGTAAACTGGCCCAGCCCGCCATGGTGCTTACCCTGGTGAGCCATGTGCCAGAGATTGCCGACCCCTGATCTAGATTTAGGGTCCTCCTACATAAGCAAAGGAGGAACTAATCTTCAGCTTAGTCTTAGTTCTTTGGCCTTGCTTTCTCAGTATGAACACATAACATGTATGTATTTTGGTTGGGGAGAAATTTACCAGAGCATTTCAAATGCACACACTTCTTTGCTGGAGGGAGAATGAACCACAGGTGGTCATGTTGCTTAATGAACTGCTGAAAGATGCTCAGACTATAGGGATTAGAATAGAATAAGAATGTAGAGAATAGAGTTCTTGTTTTAAATTTGATTTTTTTTTAATTCTTTAATCTAAACATTCTGTTTATTTGAGGTTCTAAACAGTTTTTAGTATTTTTAAAGCAACTTTTAAAAGCTTTTTTATTGGCCTTGAGTACTTGTTACTTGGCAGTGGGCTTTAAGTGTCATTAGGCCAAATTCTATTCTTGCAATTTATTGCAAGATGAGAGCAGAATTTGACCCGTTGAATGAAATTTGTAGTGTTGCTGGGCTTCAGTTCAGGCCTGACCAAGAAAACTCAGTGAGGGCAGAATTGATTATAAGGTATCATGCCTCAGGGTAACTTCCCTTGTTCTGCTAGTGAGCATTGGTAGAGTGCACTGAAACAGAGTGACTGGCTATACTCATAGAAAAAATCCCAAGAACGTGTGTGTGTGCGTAGTTTTTAATACAATTACAATTACCTATCTTAAGGACATCCCAAAACAAACTGTGACACTGGATTAGAAATACAAGCAGTGTTAAATAAATATACAATAATACAAGCAGGCATTAAATAAAACAAGTGTGTGGTGTAAACAAGACACACCTTTATGGCAACTTTGCTTCGTAACAGCTGAACTAAAGCAAGGCAGTCTTTTGTCATACTTGTGCAACTGGGTGTCAAAACACTGTCTGCTGTACTTTCATACAAATCATACAATCCTCTGGTATCTGCCAATTTCAACAGGAAATAAAAAATCTGCTTAGAGTCATTCAAGGTTTTTTCTTTTCAATCAGTCTGTGTATAGTTCTAAAGCACCCATTGCCATAATTCTCAGCACTGTCATGCAGGGTGTCTTGTGCCAGTGGGACAACCATCCTGCATCATATTTTTGGCTTGTGTTTTCTGTCTTTTGCAATCCTCCCTGCCCACCCCCAACAAAAGTTTATACTTTGATGGAGGAGGCATCTAACAAAGTGGTTTTTGGGTGGAGCGAGGGTAGCTGAACAAAGGGTATGATTAAAAAAAGGCGGGAAATGTCAGTTTTTGCATGATTGTTGAAGAATCTACTTTTTTAATATGTAAAATAAACAATTTTGTTAATTTAACGCTGTTACAAAACTGGAGTCCTCTATATTTACGCAGAAATGTGCTTCAGGCTGTGTCAATGCACATGTCTCCACACTTACCTTCCAGGGTGCCTCAACTCCTGCTTTGAGAACATCTGCAGGTTGTAAGCCGCTGGTTCAGGATCATTCTATATGTTTAAATTAACATGCTAGTTCTGATGCTGATATTTCACATGGTCCAGCCAACATCTTTAATGTCCTTTGGTCCAAAAGGTACAATATGTAGAATTTTCAAAAGTGCCTAAGAGATTCAGGAGCTCGGTTTCAGTGACAGTCTGATTTGTGCTCCTTAAGTTACTTTGGCAAGTCCCTGAACCTTCTAATAAACTCCTGCTTCTAATGATTGGTTTGGTTTCTCACTTCAGCTACTATGGGCGGGTTGTTTTGTTTATAGCTTCTATTCCTATTAGATTTCTCAAACAAAGGCGTTTGAGCTTTCTGTGTGGAATATTAGGCCAAATGCTGTTGACTGTTAAATAGATCTGTAATTTGGGCATTTAATTTGATCAGTTATGTCAGGAGTAATAAAGGTTTGATGTATTTTATGCATAGTTATTGCAATTTATTTTGTATTCTTATATAGGGATACGAAGCAGTTTCTCGGAAGTTTACCTCTATAAGGAGAGTGCGAGGTGATAACTATTGTGCTCTCAGAGCAACTTTGTTCCAGGCACTGAGCCAAACTTCTGCACTTCCTGACTGGCTTCGGAGTGAGGACTTAACATTGGTATGCTTCAAACTTGTATCTTCTGATAAGTAAGAACTAACATTTTTGTTCTCAACGAGGCCATAAAATTGCCCAATAGCTGTACTGCATGAGCAATGCAAAACACTGAAACTATCATCACAACGTGCTGGTGAAATCAGGACGTACTAATGTCACAGTTTCAGAGAGAACTGCACCTGTATTCCTTCTCTGTGCTCAATTCCAGGAGTGGTCAGGCAGGGCTCAGGTCTCCAACCATCACATGTCTCTGGGTAGGGACCCTTGTCCTACTTCCTTTTGATAGTGGTTTTTTTTTTAAGGCTGCAGAGCTGCATGCCATATGTGTGGTATCCCCAGCAAGCCAGTCTTCCTCTAGGCCAACAACATGGCTTTGCTTTCTCTAAGGGCTATGAACAGTCAATCGCCAGCATTTACAAGTTACCACACAGCTCTTTCTCAGCAGGTATGTTTATTCTTGGGACAAAAGCTTTGCATAGAATACATACAAAAGTTTCTACATGCTTATCAATAAATACAGCAGAAATAGCCCCTCTGTTTTATGGGTCTAATGAGTCAATGTCCTTCCAGTGCTCAGCGGGTAGTGATCAATGCCTCCAATATCTAGTTGGCAGCCAGTATCAAGCGGTGTGCCCCAAGAGTCGGTCCTAGGGCCGGTTTTATTCAATATCTTCTTTAATGATCTGGAGGATGCCGTGGACTGCACCCTCAGCAAGTTTGCAGATGACACTAAACTTGGAGGAGTGGTAGATACGCTGGAGAGTAGTGATAGGATACAGAGGGACCTAGACAAATTAGAGGATTGGGCCAAAAGAAATCTGAGGTTCAACAAGAACAAGTGCAGAGTCCTGCACTTAGGATGGAAGAATCCCATGCACTGCTACAGACTAGGGACCGAGTGGCTAGGCAGCAGTTCTGCAGAAAAGGACCTAGGGGTTACAGTGGACGAGAAGCTGAGTATGAGTCAACCATGTGCCCTTGTTGCCAAGAAGACTAATGGCATTTTGGGCTGTATAAGTAGGAGCATTGCCAGCAGATCAAGGGATGTGATTATTCACTTCTCTTCAGCATTGGTGAGGCCTCAGCTGGAGTACTGTGTCCAGTTTTGGGCCCCACACTACAAGAATAATGTGGAAAAACTGGAAAGAGTCCAGCAGAGAGCAACAAAAATGATTTAAGGGGCTGGAGCACATGACTTCTGAGGAGAGGCTGAGGGAACTGGGATTGTTAGTCTGCAAAAGAGAAGAATGAGGGGGGATTTGATAGCTGCTTTCAACTACCTGAAAGGGGGTTCCAAAGAGGATGGATCTAGACCAGGGGTCGGCAACCTTTCAGAAGTGGTGTGCCGAGTCTTCATTTATTCACTCTAATTTTAAGGTTTTGCGTGCCAGTAATACATTTTAACATTTTTAGAAAGTCCCTTTCTGTAAGTCTATATAAGATAACTAAACTATTGTATGTGAAGTAAACAAGGTTTTCAAAATGTTAAAGAAGCGTCATTTAAAATTAAATTAAAATGCTGATCTTATGCTGCCAGCTTGCTCAGCTCGCTGCCAGCCTGGGGTTCTGTTCACCTAGGCTGGCAGCAGGCTGAGCAGGGCCTGCAGCCAGGACCCCAGACTGAGAGGGAGGGGCGGAGGTTTCAGGCATCAGGGCAGAAGGCTGGGGTGGGGGCCAGGACCGGCGCTAGAGTTTTTCGCGCCCTAGGCGCACGGCCATTTTGCCGCCCTGGGCGCCGCTCCCGCGGCTCCAGTGGAGCTGCCGCAGCCATTTCTGCAGAGGGTCCATTGGTCCGCGGCTCTGGTGGAGCTGCCGCAGCTGTGCCTGCGGGAGATCCACCGGAGCCGCGTGGGACCAGCGGACCATCCGCAGGCATGCCTGTGGCAGCTCCACCGGAGCCGCGGACCAACGGACCCTCCGCAGGCACAACTGTGGCAGATCCACTTGAGCTGCCTGCCGCCCCCCAAAAATCCTGGTGCCCTAGGCGATTGCCTAGTTCGCCTCAATGGAAGCGCCGGCGCTGGTGGGCGTGGTTCAGGGATCAGGGCAAAAGGCTGGGTGTGTGTGGGGGTTAAGGGTCAGGGCAGAGGGCTGGGTGTGTGGGGGGGTTCAAGGCAGAGAGATGGGGCTGTGGGGATGCAGGGCAGAAGGCTGGGTGTGTGTTGGGTTGGGGGGGTTCAGGGCAGAGGGCTAGGGGTATGGGGGCTGCAGGGCAGAATGCTGTGTGTGTGTGTGGGGAGGGTTAGGGCAGAGGGCTGGGGAGCTCAGCTCGTAGGGGTGCTCCCACCGGACTGGAAGGGATATGCCCTGTTCCACCCCCTCCCTCAACACCCCCTCCCTACCTCTCTCTGCATCCTCTACAGAGCTGTGTGCATACTGCTGCTCTTCCCGCTCCCCCTTCCTAGGGCCATCAGCTGATTGGCTCAGGGAAGGAGAGGGGGCAGGGCAGGAAAGCACCATGCTGGGGGAAGAAGCGGGGGAGGGGGAAGCTTGGCTGCTGCAGAGCCAAGCTTCTGCCTCCTGCAAGGGAGAGTGATAGGTGGGGAGGCTGAGTTAGGCTGGGGGCCGGGACTGCGGCAGGCAGCTGCGTGCCACTCAGAATCGGCTCGCGTGCTGTGTTTGGCACGCATGCCGCAGGTTGCTGACCCCTGATCTAGACTGTTCTCTCTGGTAGCAGATGACAGAACAAGGAGTAATGGTCTCAAGTTGCAGTGAGGGAGGTTTAAATTGGATATTAGGAAAACCTTTTTCACTAGGAGGGTGGTGAAGCACTGGAATGGGTTACCTAGGGAGGTGGTGGAATCTCCTTCCTTAGAGGTTTTTAAGGTCAGGCTTGACAAAGCCCTGGCTGGGATGATTTAGTTGGGGATTGGTCCTGCTTTGAGCAGAGGGTTGGACTAGATGACCTCCTGAGGTCCCTTCCTACCCTCATATTCTACCCTTCAGCAGGATAGCGACCCCCTTGGACAAAAGCTCAGATTCGTTTGCTGGACGAGAAAGAAAGCCCTCTGTCAGTTCAAAACTCACCTTACACCAAAGTCACTTTGTTTGAATCTCAGGAAAACTCAGTTTGAACCATCTATGCAAAACTTCCGAAGGAGTGGTACATCTCTAGAGTTGCTGTAATCTCAGGGATGTGCCTTAATCTCTCTCACACACAGTTTTTAGTTCCTAGAGGAATAGCATAATCGCATATAAAACATTCACAAATTTAATACAGTGGTCCATGAAGATACTGCATGGAGTTGCAATATCTGTCACAAATATATTAATCCAGATTTAAAGATGGGGGTGGGAAATTGAGGCAGAGAGAGATATTAAGTGATTCTTAGAGCTAGGCACTAAACCCAAGTCTCCTTAGTCACAGCCCAGTTATTTGACCACAGGACTATCCATCCTCAACTACTATTCTTGGTTCCTTGCTTTTATATAGCATGAAAGTCACCATGTGACAATATTCAAAAAAAAAATACCTTAATTTCAATTAAATATTTGAGATTTCTGTTGAATTAATCTTCAGTGCAACTTCGACATTTTGTGAATAGCTACCTTGAGATTAAATGTATTGTTCCTCTTGGAAACTTATCTTTTGGTATTAAGGAAAAGATGTATTGAGTTCAGTAACTCCCTCGTACACCTATACATCAAGTTGGAGGTGCATTTGTAGTACGGTGAAGCTTACGTCAAAAATGTTTCTGTATTACTTCTGTGGATAACTAGATTGTTTCAGCTTTTGATACTTGCATTCTGTTGCTTCACCAGCAGTAAATTCACTTTTCAAAAAAAAAGTTTGCTACTAGAAACTGTGCGGATTCTGTGAACTAATACACAATGTTCAGAGCCCATGACAGATATGTTTTTCTTTGTTTGCAGAATTTGTTCAAATTATCCTATGATGATCTAATGCAAGCCTAGCCAAAGTAATTGGCAGTTGAACAGTGCTCTTGTTACAATGCTATTGTGAAACATTCTGATTTGCTTCAGATACTTCATTAATGAGACACATTGAAAGTACCTTTAAAATGAGGAACTCTTGCATGTTTTGAATGTTATTTATACTTTACCTTGAGGTTTTTATTACAAGTGCATTTGGCATTACAAGTAGTAAATGGATATTTTGTTTGCTTTATTGTACAGTCATCGTATATTTTAATCACAGAACTATTTTGGTATAGAAAGGATAGTGTCCTAATTTTCTACTACTTTTGATACAATAAAGCTCTAATCCCTTTAATTAAATCCAGCTTTAAAACTTCCAAAATGTGATAACTTTGTCAGTGTACTTCTGCTGAAAAGCTGTCTTGTAACTTCTGACAGCAATACTGCCACGGATTACATCTGCAGCAACAGTACAATACAAAGAACTTCATAAAAATAGTCTCTAAGGGTACCTCACTGCCTGCCTCCTGCAAAGGAAACCTCCCAACATGCACTTTGAGGGGTTGTATTAAAGAGCATTAGAGCACGAGAGCTTCCTAGAGGTGTGTAATTCCTACTTTAAATATATTGACTTCATATTTTCTTAACTTTTTCTACCAGTCAAACGGTAAAAAAAAAGATATTGAAAATGGTGAACTATGGAGATCTGTTTTTGCAATTTTTTAAAAGGGCAGATTACCAGAATAGAATAGTAAGGTTTGTGCTATGCTGAAATTCATTCAGCAGTGGGTGTAAAGAGAGTAGCAGTGTGCATGCGAGGGAGGTGTATTAGTGACAATTAGCAATACTTCAATCCTGAGTTTAAAAAAAAAAATTTTTTTTTAAATTAAAAATATACTGCTTTTAAGATTCTGATATTGCATGTTGTCTTCGAATGGATATTGATATAATTATTTTCTTTTTTGTGGGGCATAAAATTTTGGTGGCTCTTTCAGTGTCCCTTTATGTAGTGAATTATAGTTACTTCAGTTTGCCCATGTACTCCATGTGCCCAGGAACAGATTTTTCTGTAGCAGTGTCTGTGTGGTCTGCATATGTGCTCCCACTCTCCTGGTGCTCCGCATTAAGGGAATAAAAGGGGTTGCTGCCGGACCACCACTGTCTTCATCCTAGATCCTAAGAACTGAGCTTCAGTGTTTGTTCTGACTTCAGCTTTTTCTGTAAGTAGTTTTTACAATTTTCATAGCAAGCTTTCAGGGTTGGTTCTCTATTTTGGAACACCCCACCATAACAGGGAGCCGTTTCAATACTCCCCCACACTCTGAAGTCCCAGTGGTTGCAGGGGAGTAAGCCAAAGATCCCCAGCTTCAAAAAATCACTGTGTGAGACATAATCCCTTCCTAGTCACATACTGTCACAACACCTGTCTGCACTCCTTGAGGGAAGCATTTGTCCTGTCAAGGTATGGCATCTACAGGTTGTTCCTAAGTGGAAGTCAGCAGTCCAGGGAAGTTTCTGCTCCAAAGCTTGCTCATGGAGGAGGCCAGGAAGACAGGAAGACCCTCTGGCTAGGGACCCCTGCTGTATGTCAGCCTGAAGAAGGTAGGAATAGCTGCTCTTCTACAGTCCTGAGCAGTTCCAAGATCTTTGGCTCCAAGAGATTCTGGAGAGCAGAGCCAGGGCAGGGAGACATAAGCACTCCCATAAAAGCAAAGGTTAGGGCGGTTACCCATCCAAGCCTTTCTAAAAGAGGCAGAAATTCCTTGTCCCTTACCAAGTCATCAGGAGCATCATGCTCTGTATCAGGACGACTTGGTACAAGGAAGGACTGGATTGGGGCTCCTTTTGAAGGGCAAAACTGCAGCACCCTCTGCTACTTGGACGATTCCTTCTGATGTAGTCGTGGTTGCCATTGGAGCCAGCACCCTCTTCTTCTGTGACCTGAGCTGTGGAGCTATCTTCACTGACTCCAGCACGCATCTCTGCTCCAGATGACCATCTGCTTTTTCTGCCAGCTTTCTATCTACCTTATAGTCCATTCATCCAATCCATGCTTTTTTAACTTGCTGGCAAGAATACTGTGGGAGACGCTATCAAAAGCTTTGCTAAAGTCAAGATATATCACGTCCACCGCTGTCCCCATATCCACAGAGCCAGTTATCTCATCATAGAAGGCAATCAGGTTGGTCAGGCATGACTTGACTTGCCCTTGGTGAGTCCGTGCTGACTGTTCTGATCACCTTCCTCTTCTCCAAGTTCTTCAAAATTGATTCCTTGAGGACTTGCTCCATGATTTTTTTTCAGGAACTGAGGTAAGGCTGACTGGACTGTAATTCTCTGGAGTCTCCTCCTTCCCTTTTTAAAAAATATTAGCACTATATTTGCCTTTTTCCAATCATCTGGGACCTCCCCCAGTCGCCACGAGTGTTCAGAGACAGTGGCCAATGGCTCTGCAGTCACATCAGCCAACTCCCGCAGCGCCCTCGGATGCATAAGCTCTGGCCCCATGGTATTGTGTATGTCCAGCTTTTCTAAATAGTACTTAACCTGTTCTTTCATTGCTGAGGGCTGCTCACCTCCTCTCCATCTTGTGCTGCCCAGTGCAGCAGTCTGGGAGCTGACCTTGTCAGTGAAGGCCGAGGCAAAAAAAGCATTGAGTACTTCAGCTTTTTCCACATCTGTCACTAGGTTGCCTCCCCCATTCAGTAAGGGCTCCCCATTTTCCCTAACCTGGACCTTGTTGCTAACATACCTGTAGAAACCTTTCATGTTACCCTTCACGTCCCTTGCTGTCTGCAACTCCAATTTTGCTTTGGCCTTCTTGATTACACTCCTGCATGCTCGAGCAATATCTTTATACTCCTCCCTAGTCATCTGTCCAAGTTTCCACTTCTTGTAAGCTTTCTTTTTGTGTTTAAGCTCACCGAAGATTTCTCTAAGGCATGCTGGTTGCCTACAATATTTGCTATTCTTCCTGAACTCTCAATAAAGATTCTTTAAAATACAGCCAGCTCTCCTGGACTCTTTTCCCCCTCATATTTGACTCCCTCAGGGAACTGATGGGCAGGATCCCCTGGGAGGCTAAGTATGTTTTTTGAAGTCCAGGGTCTGTATTCTGCTACTCTTCTTCTTTTTTTTTTTTCCCCTTCCTTTTATCAGGATTCTGAATTCAACCATCTCATGGTCACTGCTGCCCAGATTGCCACCCACTTCTACTTCCCCTACCAATTCTTCCCTGTTTGTGAACTGCAGGTCAAGAGGAGCATGGCTCCTCACTGGTTCTTCCAGCACTTGCACCAGGAAGTTGTCCCCCAGCACTCTCCAAAATCTTCCTGGATTGTCTCTGCACCAGTTGTTCCTCTGGATCTGCACAACCCCTTGGGTTCTTCTTTTGACACTATGGGAGCTCCCTGGTGAGCATGCACCCTACGCACCTTTGATCATAGAGATTCATTAGTAGTGTCTGTTCAGACTGCACATGCACTGATGATAACTTCGTGCTCCAGACTGAGCTACATGGGCAAATCGCCTCTGTTCCTTCTCAACTGCCTCAGCCTGAGACGGAGCTTAGTGTGTCATCTTTGTGCATGCCTCAGCTGCTTGCAGAGTTTGTTCTCCTTCGTTTATTTAGTAGTAGTTAGCTACCCGCTGCTGAAAAGGTTTGTTTTATTTCCTCTGTGAAAATCTTCCATGTGAGGGACATGCCTGATTCACTGGGGTTTAAATGTTGCCTCGCATGTAGGGAGGCTATCCTGGTCAGTGATGGACGCTCTCATACGTTTGCTGCCTGGAAGAGTCGCACATTCCACAGAAGTGAAACTTCTGTTTTGGCGCTCAAATCCAAGACATGGAAAAGCTGGAAAATCAAGATGCAACTGTTAATGATGGAGCACTCCCTTTTCCCCACTTCAGAGCTAGGTCAGGACAGTCACTTGAAGGAGGAGGATGGGTTACTCACCTTGCAGTAACTTGAATTCTTAGGGGTGTATTACCCCTCTTGTGTAGTGCACTACTCAGCCTCCTTCCCCACTGCCTGGTTTCCCCCTACTGAGAGCTAACAGTAGAGAAGAGCTAAGGTGGTGGCAGCCCCCTTTATTTCATCAACGTAGAGCACAAGGAGAGTGTAGGTACATGCATAGACCACATGGACACTCTTAGGGAAAAGTCACTGGTCCTGAGTGCACGTGCAACCTGAAGTAACTGAGTGCACTATCCTCTAGGGACAACACATCTTGAACTCAAGTAACTTCAAGGTGAGTAAATCATCTTTCTGTGCTGTTGTGGTAAAATTTACATATTTAAGAAATCAGGATCTATGCAGATGTGGATGCTAGCATCTCCTAAGTTATCCCTTTCTTTTCTTTCAAGGGAAATCTTAAACCAAGTCTGCCTTTCTTTGATCATATGTTAACTACTTCTAGAGTTCAGTTACACCAGACACCTTGGGTTGAATATCTATTTCTTTGGACTGTTAGTTTTCTCAAGCCACTTAAAATTTAGTCCTAAATCAGTTTCAAATACTATATTATTTCAGCTCATTAGTATTTGACAATTAATACACAATTGCTGCAGATCTTTGACTGTTATTCAGCGTGAGCATAAACTGTGCTGATAAGGTTTTAAGAAACCCCTTATGTGCAGGTTGGGTATGTAGGCCAAAATAAAAAGGATAAATAGAAGGCACGAGTTAGTTACAATATTTTGCAATTTTTCGAACTCTTTTTGCCTTCCTTCAAGAATAGTGAAGCCTACAAAATATTCCTAATATGGGGGGAACTCTTGGCCTTACCTTAGCTTTATTTAGGTGGCCTAAGTCTATTAAGTTTTGGGTGTTTTGCCACAAGCCAAGTCCTCATCCTCATTCAGTCCTTGGCCTGTCTACTAAGAATATCTTTTTATATGGAACTGAACCAATATTAATTTCACACAATCCCTCAAACCACTAGCAGTTGGTGATTGTTACCATTCACTTGTGCATTAATGACATTTGTGTCATTGGAAAGGATTTGTGGCTGGCTCATGGCCTGGTAATGGGCTAATCTCCCAGCTGCTGATTTAATTCCAGCTGTTCTCCAACAAGAGATGCAACAAGCTCGTTCCCTTTTTTAAAAAAGGGGGAACAAATGGTGGTGTGCACTTGTACACAACAGCTTTTTTTGAAGAATGAGGATACCATTGTAAGCAACAATACGTAGCAATGTCTTCAGTAAAATATCACAATTTGACAATTTTACTTCCAGGATTTGACTTAATAAGTTGCTTGTTTTTCTTTCTCAACTTTGTAGCTTCCAGAAAAGCTACTGAGCAAATATGATTGGATCCAAGAGTGGCAGCTAAGACAGAAACTGGGCAGGAAGATGGGAGAACTAAGTGACGAAATTAAAGACTACTTAATACTTCTAAAGAAGAAGGTTGGATAAATTATGTGTTCACTTTCCTTAGTGAGTTACAAATAAGTATGTTTAGTTCTCCACCGATTCAACCTAAATTCTAGTAGAGTAAAATTATTATTCTAGGAAGGGTAATTAATTATTTAACGTATCTGGAGTTTATGACACTAGTTAAAGGCAATAGAAAACTTCTAAGAATAGTAAATGGAATTTAGAATTCTTTAGTATTAGATTAATATTTAAATCTTTGATTTCACCCCTTCCATGTTAAGGCATAGTATTTCTTTGCCTAAAAGCACAAGAAAAGTGGAAAGACTTTTAACCTATTCCTGGAGCAGTTTTACCAGGATATTCCTGCCATACAGTTATGGAACTGATCAGACCTTCATGTTATGATGGACATAATACACACATAATGAAGGAGGCAGCTTGAGACAATGTGGGTTGTATTACTGCAACACAATAAGTGTTGCACTAACCTTGTGCCACAATTCATGTTATATGGCACTATTTGGTAGTGTAGCACTCCTGTGAGGGTGACTCAGCCTTTCACTACTTAAGTAGATAATTGTGTTCTAAGTAAGAGAGCTCATTTGGGGAAGAGCTGTGTGCTTTCTGGATGAGACCTCGCCAACTGAGGACATTTCTAGTCTTCATGGGCATGGAAAAATCCCTTGTTTCTAAGGAGTTGGAGGTTTTTCCTGGCACTCTGGTCCAATATTTTCCATCTACCCCCTCACTATTGCTGTTGAGCAGTCTACTGGCACTCCACCTAGCTGTTCTCAGTCTCGGGTGAAAGGATTTCCTGCATTTATGTAGTACCACATAAAGTGTTTTTAGAAGCCTTAGTGATGAAAGATGCTATATAATGTAAAATACCAGAAGGGTGTGAGGAACTATACTGCACCACTACAGTATGTGACATTTTTAATGAATTTTCTTATTTCCTAATTTGTGGGAACTTTCTTTTACCTCTTTGAATTAGCTGATGCATAGACTAGTCTGTCAACATAAAATTTTAATACTATAAATACATAGTTCTAGGTTCACTCTCACTATTTCGGTTCATGTTTACTGTACATCCTTAGAGCAGAGGTGTGTTCCCTGTTGAACAAGTGCTCTTAGTATCTGAGAGACAGTGGGGTGATGGATGGCTGCAGGCAGTGATAGAATGACTGACTGAATCTTTACATAGCAAAATGATCCTTTACGCCCCTTATCATTTGTGTGTTTATGTATGTACGTATAACCATTATAGCATTTGTTATCTAACATTTCCCAAGTGCTGTACTCTTTACAGATTAGCATTTGATTTTTCTTATTACAGTATGGAATCTGCTTAGTCCAGGGGTTCTCAAACTTCATTGCACTGTGACCCCCTTCTGACAACAAAAATTACTACATGACCCCAGGAGTGGGGACCAAAGCCTGAGTTTGCTGCCCTGGGTTGAGGGGCTCAGAGCCCAAGCACCACTGCCCTGGGTTGGGGGAGGGGCTAAAGTCCAAGGGCTTCAGCTCCAAACAGGGGGCCTGTAACCTGAGCCCTATGGCCCAGGGATGAAGCCCTTGGGCTTCCCCTTTGTCACCAGGCCATGGGGCTCGGGCTTCACCTTCATCACCAGGTGCCAGCAAGTCTAAGCCAGCCCCGGCGACTCCATTAAAATGGAGTCATGACCCACTTTGGGGTCCTCACCCACAGTTTGAGAACCCCTGACTTAACAGAATGTTTTAATGGTTCCATTATTCATGTCTTCTGTGTGCATATGTTTATATTTTTATTTTAAACATTTTAAATAGGCACAGGTCTACTACTTCAAATGCTAATATTTGCTTATATGCATATTTATGTAACTTCTGTGAGAATATTAGGAGCAAAATAACTAAAGCACTATGGGTATTTGAGATGCAGGGAGAATATGAAAATTATAGGTATTGTTACAACCTATGAAAAGGTTACTGCCTCTCTCCTATCAGAATCTGTCTCTCCACCCCATTCTCCTTACTTTTTTCTTTCTATTGATTTTGGCCTCATCAGATACTTTTTGCTACAGGAAAAAGACAGCAGCAGCTACAGCTATGGGAGTATTTAAAATAGATTTTATTATCTTTAAGTTTAAAAAAAAAAGGTGTGAAGGCCCTTTATACATCTAATTCAAAGTGGTTATGCTGAAAATGTGGCAATCTACACTTAAAGAAGGTCCTTGTTTCCTTTTGCAATTATGAGTGATATGCTGTCGCTTATGTTGATAATCCTATGTTTGCTTTTTATAGTGGGAGAGTATGAGTGAAATGAAAAGTCCTGTAGAGAGACAAGCAGCTTGTGATGAATTGTTTACAAATGAAGAGGAGGAGTACAGTCTCTATGAAGCTGTGAAATTTTTGATGCTGAAGACAGCTATTGAATTATATGATGATAAAAAAGGAAAGAAAGTACCAGTGTTCTCATGGCTATTGTTTGCCCGGGATACATCCAGCAACCCCAGTCAGCTAATGAATAACCACTTGAATCAAATAGGTCACACTGGAGGCCTTGAGCAAGTAAGGAGAGCTATTTATGCCTTCTAGTGTACGTGGCAGTTTTCTCGTGTCTAGGACTTTCCTGCTGTGGTAGCAGCAGAACTAATCTGAACACGAAAACGTTTTCTGAAATGCTTTGGAAATCAGCAAAGCTGTAGCAGCTTAAGTTTGATGTGGTTTGATGCTTGTAAAAAGGTAGCTGCTCAGTAAATGGAATAATAGCAGTACTTGTTAATGGTGATCTAGTTAAGGGTCTGTGCTTATAATTGTAAACCCCCATTTTCTGGAGCATATAACTCCTGGATAACACACTTTTCTCATTTTTATACATACAGTTTTTTAGTAAAGTAAATGAAGTATTAGATTAATGTCTTCCATGATTCTCATTGTACCAGAACTGGCCACTACTCTTTAATTATTTAAAATGTTGATTTTAAATGTCAAAATAAAGATAAGTATATATGAAAAGCTCGCAGTACCAAATTCATTACATAAGGGAAATGTATATGAAACAAGAACTGCATAATAAATCCATTTTCTGACTGATAGACATTTTTACTGGTCTTGATTAACCTGAAAAAGGTGTAATTCGTCCTTGAGGAATTGCAGCTACCTAAATGAACCATGACTTATATATTATCTCACAAACTGGCTAATGAGGCTATTGGTGTGAAAGGTAGTACAAACATTAAAAAAAAAAATCAAAAAAAAAATCAGGGAGCCTGATCTCAAAAGGAGACCGGATTCCTTAAATGAGTGGAACTGCCCTCAGAAGTGTAGACGCAGGATACAATCTCCATAAGTGCAGTGCTCAACTGTGCATGTGTTTTAATAATAGCTAAAGACCAGGTCTTGTTCCCATTTAAGTTTTTGTACTAAACTCTCATTGACTAGGTGCTTAGGTTCCACCTTTTCAAGTAAAGTTGGCTATCACCTGCCTTTAACTTGTTGACTCTTCTTGGGGTTCAGCTTTGTCACCGTTACTCACACCGAGTTGAACTTTACTCGGTGACTAATCCTATTGAAATCAATGAGACTGTTCTGATAAGTTATGACTAGAACAGGGTATGCCTGGCCCTGTATGAGTTCTCAAGACAGGTGGGAAGCAATGGGGGGAACTCTTCCTCTGCTACCTCACATCCGTGAAGGCAACAGGCTTAATAAGGTTCTTGTACTTGCTGAGTACAAGGACTACAGAGGCTAATGCTGCTGACAGTGCTAGTCTCTACCAAATGGGGTGGGGGCAATGGCTCTAACGTGCATGCAGACACAAATTACCATCAGCCTTGCTCCAACTGGCAGAATAGGCTGGTGGCAGACGTGAGTGGATGCCCATAGTACCTTCAAGTCTGGTGGTGGCACAACACTCGTTCTTCCGGGCATTTCCTGGGGAAGTACCATGCCCTAGAGCTTTTACTGAGCAACATATGTCTGCACTTCTGCTGCTGGGGCACAATTCAACTCTATTCCAGCTATTTATGCAGTCATATCCTTTTTTAAATGTCCCTCGACAGAGTGAAACTATCTAAAGATGAGTTGGGACATGGATTCTGAATGCATAGGCATTCCCATTTTTTTGAAATTGTATTTTTTGTTAAGAGAATGTTACTGCTTTTAACATGTGTAGCACCAGAAACTAAAGTCCTGAAATAATTGAACTTATATAGCACGAGGAGTGTCAAGCAGAGGTTCCCCCTCAGCCTTACAATTCTCTTGTGTAAATTTAAAAAATAACAGGTATTAAATGCTGCTTTAGTTATACTAAAGCAAATTTATATAAAAGTGCTTTAAACAGTTCTTGGTTTTTAAATGTAAGAATTTAGGCTTTGTCCAAGGGGAGTCAAATCTATCGGAACCCTTGTAATTACATGTCTTAGACTAAATTCTGAACATCTAGTGCACTTGGACTGACTCCTATCTGTATCAGTGAAGTAAAGGAGCATTCAGTGGTTGGTAGCCTCTGTTCAGGAAATGATACAGGTATAGGTCTACGATTTTCAGTCATGAATGCTCAAAGTTAGGTACCTTAAGCACTGAAATAAGTGGCATTATTTCTTCCGAAAGCCTTGAACACACACAGCTGTCATTTTGAAATGAAGTGGCTTGATTTTCAAACATTCGAACAAACTATTTCACTGCCTTAAGATTAAGACTTGAGATGAATATTTTTGGCTATACTGTGTAATGAGCACACAGTGTGAAATTGTTGTGTACTTGAGCCATGAGGATGGCCTATCCGTAGGATGGAATTTCAGCGAATTTCCCCATGCAGGGGAATCTCAGTATCTGAGCTTTGTTCTCCATTTTAAGGGTGGTCTTATACTGAATAACACTCCTGAAAAATACACATTAGTATTATGCATTACATTCTAATTGATTTTTTTTCCCCAACCTAGGTGGAAATGTTTCTTCTTGCATATGCTCTGCAGCATACCATCAGAGTTTATCGATTGTATAAATACAGCACTGATGAATTCATCACACTTTATCCCAATGACCCAGAGGAGGACTGGCCCGTGGTGACTCTTATAACTGAAGACGATAGACATTATAATATTCCAGTCAGAATGTGTGAAGAGACTAGTTTGTAAATGAGATTTTGACAGATTTATAAATTTGGACGTTAAATTTCCAACACTATATTTTGAAATAAAGTCATGATGAGATTTACATGATGATACCTACAGTACTTTGGATCTCGAGTTAAAGGTTTGAACTGAAATTCCAAATAGGATCTTTGTAGTAGGCTGACTTGGGGCTAACAGGCCTAGTGGGCATGCCATGACTCAGCAGTCCCCGGAGTCCTGAGATGGCCTTGCTTGGACAGTCCATGGGCATGGTGGCTGAGTTACAGTCTGTTGTTCCCTAGTACTCTGGATTCTCCAGACCAAAGGAGGGGAGAAGGTAGAAAGACCTTGGCCCTCCCCCTCCACTAGATCCCAGCCCAAAGAGAAAGGGGAGAGGGTCGTCTCCTGCTGATACATCCAGACCAGCTTTCTCTGGGCCCCGTTCTCTCCAGTTTGGACGATGCTTGCAGCACTCTGCCCCCCCCCCCCAGAGGAGAGTTCCCCATGACTCTCAGCAGTTCAGATAGTCAAACTTCTCAATGTTCAGATATTCTCCCTTGTCAGGGAGCAGGGGAGGAAAAACCCTCCCAGTTAGGTCTTACCCACAGTCCAGACCCTTCTCCTGTGGTTTGCTCTGTCCCAGAAGCTGCAAACTGGCTTCCTCCATGCAGACAGCCTCTCCTTCATTCTTCCCCCGCTTGACTGTCAGAGTCCTCTTTTAATCAGGCCCTCCTTTTGGAGCATGCTCTACAACTGCTGAGAGGCAGGGCCTGGTGGGCCCTATTCCGCTCCTTCACTCCCTTAGCCTTTTTGTGGGGTCTGTAAACCCATCACAACCTTCCTTTAAAGAATACCTGATTGGGAAATAAAGTTGGTCTAACACCGTTGCTTTGTGTAAATGAATTTTCATGGCACTCTCTGGAACAAATCTCTGAAATGGATTGTGTGTAATAGAATATAAAATGTGTAAACTAAGGAGCAGGTATGATGGAAATTAAAATTCTCTTCCACCACCCCCTCCACCACCCCCAAAAAAAAGCATGGCAGAGAGACTTGATAATTGGGGGTTACAGAGTAATTAGCCTGGAGGTCAACAGTTTGGATCCTACTCAGCTCTCTATTGTCTGAAAGTCATTTAACATGTGGTGGCATTTTGGGAAAGTACATGAAATAAACTAGTGTCAATCCAGTTCCTAGTGACCACATGCCCATATCACAAAAGCTGTTGTTATAATTGGCATATTTATGGGAAGCCTCAGTGAAGAGGCTAAGGATCTGAATGGATCTGGAGATTGCACTAGAAACCTGGCTAGGGTTGAGCCAAATGGACATGCAATATGAATCTAGCCCTACTGCTGCCTCTGTTTTTTCTGAGGGCTAGCCATTCTTCAGGGCTTTCAATCTGGCGCCGTTCACAAGTGTTTTTAAAAAATAAACCGGAATAGTAATGCAGCAGTGCCCTGCAATGTGGTCATAGTTACAGGATTTTCTGTCATAGCCATATAAATTGGTTTAAAGCTGAAATGTGGCATGCAAATAATCAGAATAGAAGTAGAAATTACTTTAAATGGAATGCAAACCAGACAGTGATGGTTGAGTATCTGTCTCCTTCTAGGAAGCACTCTTCACCTAATAGGATTGGATCTATTAGGCTGATTTTTTTTTTATTATTATTATTTAAAGGTGCACTAAAAAAACAAAGAATGTAGAAAATTTTGTTGTGCTGTTCCATTTGAATTATCTTTTAAACTTACCTTGCATGTTTAGTCCATAATAACTGCTTTTTGAAAACAGCCTGATAAATCCTCAGTTTACATGGGATTTAAGGTTGGGGGTTTTTTTGTTTATTTTTTTTTAAATGGTGAGGGCCAACTTCAGTTGTCAGTTATTTCTGATTTTTCACCTGCTTAAAGGGAGGTAGAATCTGGCCCCCAGTTCTTAACTAGTGTCTGAAGTAGTTACTGTGGGTTTTTTTCCATGTAGTGTTTACAGGCTTCTGGATATTTTGAGTGTAGTGTCCTTACTATAGTTTACAGTATATATTGACCACACTTCGATATCACACACTAGCAATAAATAATGGCTCTATCTTTTTGTTATATCTATACTGAAAATTATTAGCATGATTTGTGTTAGATGGTTCCTGGAAGCTGCAAGGGAAGAGCATTACAAACATCACTAAAGAATATGTTGAGATCAAACAGGGTTTAAGGCTTGTTGCAGTTTCTATCAGTTTACTAGTGACATGGGAATAACCATGAAATTGCCTGAAAAGTTACTGATAGCAAAGGAAAAGGAGAAGACACTTATACATTAAAAGTTTACATTAGTTGTTACACGTCACCTGGACTTTGTAATGGGAAAATAGTATACAAGTAGTTTTTTCTGATTAATTTTCTATCTTGAACATTGCTGTCATCTCCTATTTAAGAAGGGTTGTTGTACTTTAGGCTCACATATTTTAGTCTCAACAAAACTTTTTATTAAAAATAAATAAATTTTTAGTTATGCAATGTGCAGGCACATTTAGGGTGCAGACTTGCAGCCCTTACTTATGTGAGCAGTCCCGTGCCTGGAGGGCAACATGTGAAAGTGAGGGTTGTGGCGTCAAGCCCAAAAGACTTGCATAATTGATATCCATAGAATGTGATGGAAGCCTGAATACTGCTAAACACTTAGAATTTACTTCTGTAGAGGTCAGTGGCAAAACTACCACTGACATCAATGGGAACGGGGCACTTCAGGATATTCAGAGAATAGAAACAGCCTTGCATGTTACACGCGTGAAAATATTTTAATGCAAAAAACTCAGTTTTCAGCTACATTGTGTACATATGTTCAACTAAAGATCGATTTCAAATATATCGGATTTAATATTGACTGCCTGTGTTTCCTTTTATCTGATAATCCAGAATAGACAGTTATTCGCTTTCAGACCCTTATATTTTCTTTGCTGAACAAGCCTACAGTGTGGTGGATTCCACCTCAGTGGAAACAATAAATGAAGAAACTAAGATCCAGTTACTCTTGTTCCCTTGAGTATTCTTCAGTGGGTGCCTACCCATGTCAGCAACAACTGTTCTGAGTGAAGATTGCAGGGTTAGGCCCTTAGGTGGCAACAGTTAAAATACTGAAACTGGAACATGGTGGAAAATATAACAGATTTAGCTAGTTATCCAGCTACGTAGCTAGGTACTTACATGACTCCTATTAGTGTAGTATCTGAGCATGTAGGTAGTAGAGATGAGAACTTTGCAGTTTGGGTTGGACTAGATGATCTCTTGAGGTCCCTTCCAACCCTAATGATTCTATGATTTCTATGAGTTTGGTGTCTGTTTTTTTTGTAGTTTCCACATAGTCTGTGCATTTCATTCCTCTAGTCTTACTAATTCTTACCTGTCTTGTGTTATGCGCAACTGAAAAATTAGAAACTTTTCAGTGGTGGGACCATCTCTCTATTTTACTTGAAACAGCTAGAACGGGTCAGCAACCTTTCAGCAGTGGTGTGCTGGCTCTTCATGTATATGCTCTAATTTAAGGCTTTGCGTGCCGGTAATACATTTGAATGTTTTTTAGATGGTCTCTCTAAGTCTATAATATATAACCAAACTACTGTTATATGTAAAGTAAACAAGGTTTTTAAAATGTTTCAGAAGCTTTATTTAAAATTAAATTAAAATGCAGATCTTATTAGTTTAGTGTGATCCTTGCCCTTGCTTTTTCTTGCTGAGTTTTCCAGTGTCTGGTGGCAGGTATTTAGATACTTTAAGCTGCACACAGGCTTCTGCGTTATAAGTTGATAACCGCCTGGCAGGAGGTCAGCAGCTGGAACCCCAGATTGGCAGCTGAGGTGAGTGGAGCTGGCGGCTGGTAGGGCTGAGCAGGGCCGGAAGCCTGGACCCTGTCTGGCAGAGGGCCTGTGCTGGAACTCCAACTGGAAGCAAGGTGAGTGGGGCTGTGGAGGGAACCTCTGCTGGCAAGGGGCAGCAGCCAGAACTCCAGCAGCGGGCTGAGCGGCTCAGCCTGCCCCTGCTCTGGGGTTTCAGCTGCCGGCTCCTGCCAGCTGGGGTCTCAGCCTGGGCTTCCTTCACTCAGGCCAGCAGCAGGTGCTGAGTGGGGCTGCAGTGGGAACCTCAGAGTGGCAGCAGGCTGAGCAGCTCAGCCCACTGCTGCTCTGGGGTTTCCACCACCGGCTCCTTGCCAGCTGGGGTCTGAGCCCGCTGCCAGCCTGGGATTCCTTCCCCACGGCCGGCAGCGGGTGCTGAGTGGGACCCCAGCTGGCAAGGGGCCAGCAGCGGTAGCGCCCTGAACAGCTCAGCCTGCTGCTGCTCTGGGATTTCCACCATGAGTTCCTGCCAGCTGGGGTCTCAGCCCGCTGCTAGCCTGGGGTTCCATTCCGCAGGCCAGCAGCTGCTGCTGAGTGGCACTGGGGGCGGGACCACAGCTGGCAGGAGCTGGCGGTGAAAACTCCAGAGCAGTGGTGCGCTGAGCAGTTTAGCCCGCTGCCGCTCTGGGGTTTTGGCTGCTGGTTCCTTGCCAGCTGGGGTCTCAGCCTGCTGCCACCCTGGGGTTCCTTCCCCCAGGCCAGCAGCAGGTGCTGAGTGGGACCCTGGCTGCTAAGGGGCCAGCAGCAGGAACCCCAGAGCGGCGGTTGGCTGAGCGGCTCAGCCCACCCCATGTGCCATCAAAAATCGGCTCGCGTGCTGTAGGTTGCTGACCCCTGAGCTAGCACACTTCTGGGTGCTGAATAAAAATATATATTGGCCTGATTCTCCTCCCATTTAGTCAATGCCAAAGTACACATTGATTTGAGTATTTATTCCTAGTTTCTTTTTAAAACACTTAAATATATATTTGTCAAAAGAGCACAAAGGTAACAAAGCAGCTCTTTAATGCATAAAAGTGCTTAATAAAAGAAAGAAAATGTAGGTGGGGTGATCTTTAACCTTCCCAGCACTTGAGTGGGTGCTAGCTGTGAAGGCTTCACGACATGGTATCTCTAGACCAGTGGTTCCCAGACTTTAACAAGCTGTGAACCCCTTTCACTAAAATGTCAAGTCTCACAAACCCCCTCCTAAAAATGAATATTTCCAGGGATTTTCTCATTTACCTGAGTATAAATTGTAAAAGCAGTGATCTTGGAAATATAAAATTTGTTTTTATGACATGCTTATTACACACTATCATTACAGTATTTTTATTACATTATGAAAATGGCAGTACTCTTCCAAGATCTCACTTTCATAGCTTTGAATAAGCCTGTTATAAGACAAGGTGCCTGTGTTTCATCAAGGAGTATCAGATGTGAAACCACATGAATGTATTTAAGAAGCCAACTCAGAGTTCCTCCTACACAAGCATTCAGGTCTTGAGCAGTCCAGGCAAACAACGCACATTACAACAAGCTTAAACTTGTTCTTCGTAATAATTTTTAAAACAATACTAGCTACCTATTTAATTTTAAAAACAGCAAAAAGTATCCAGCTCCCTTTCCATTTCTTATAAGGAGTCTTGAAGTTTAAATCTCCTTAGTGTGATAGATATGCTTGCTTTGATCTCCTGAGCTCTTGGAAATCCAGGGGCTCTGGGCTGCTGGCCTCACGCTACCCGGGGTTCCTAGGGACAGCTCTGTCTGCCATTAGGGAATTTTTTTTCCTAAGAACCCCCGGTAACATTTCACTAACCCCCAGGGGTTCATAAACTCCAGTTTGGGAACCACTGTTCTAGAGCATAATTGAATTATTTCATTTTCATCCTTTGTTATATTAAGGAGGCTAAACCCTGTTCTAAATCTATTGTATGAGTGTCTCCGTTTCTTGTGATACCATAGGTTTTAGGTTGAGTCTAATCTAGGAGATTGCAAAAACAATTGACAGTATATTTTTGCCTTGTCTACATCTCTTTCCCAGATTAGACGGAAAATCTTAATCTGAAAAAATCATTCCTGGCCCAAAAACCTAAGACTTGCTAAGTGTGAGTTCTGATCTGACATTGGTTTAGTGAATTATTTAAAGTCTTTTTATCTGAGCAAATGTAGTGGAGCATCGCTTATCTTAATTTTAACTGTTTTACTAATACACATACTGAGTCAGAGTGCATTATTAAGGAATAATGGTATGGAGTTAAGGGTTTGCCTAAATGCCTGAACTCGGTGTTCAAAACAGCTTCCCTTTTGTGCTTCCCTTCCACTGAAAATGCCCACTTATGAATGGCCTTTACTACTACTAAAACATTCAAATAGTGTAACTCCAGGATTTCCAGTTTGTTTTTGTTTGGTTTGAGGGGAAGAAAGGGGACTAAAATGGACCAATTAAGGTTCCTGGTGGACTAGGACTTTTCCACTCACATTTTACATCAGTGAGTGATTTTAGGTCAAGATTTCTGTTACCAGTGGTGCACCTTCAGCAGATAAAGAAGGTCTTAAGTGCAGAGCAACTCTAGTAGTTCTGCTACACATTGAAGGCCAAGGGGATCCAGTGTGTATAGGACTATGCAGATCCTCTGTCCAAAATGAAGTGCTTAAAGTACTCTGAAAAAAATGGGGGAGAGGGTTCTGTCAGAATCTGTGAGCAGTAGCTTGGCAAGACTGTTTAAAGTGCATCCCTCAGTGACCCGGCTCAATTTTTAAATGGTTTATTTTTGGGGTGGTCAGTTGCTGCATCTTGAGACTCACCTCCTCTCTCACTAAGACTCACTAAGCACTGCCAACGCCCCATACTGCATTGAACAATAGGATAGACTGCAGCAGCTGCTGCACTTCTACTCTGCCCTGCAACTGTGGCATTGGGGGAGGAGAAAAGATTGTTCCCCTCTATCTCCCACCCTCAGTCTGTGGAGAGCTGCACAAAAATCATTAACTTTGGCTTTGCAAAGGAGACAAGGAATTGGTGAGCTTGTACCTACTCCCTAGACAGTTAGCTTTTACTGATTGCCAGCAGATGGCACTGTAGGTGAGAGAGAGAGAGCGAGCGAGAGAATGGAAAGTTTTACAGCTTTATTTTGCCCTGTTCATTCATTGATTCCAGTGTGACACCGTGATCAAAAGAGCTGATGTGATCCTGGGATGGGAATCTTGAGGAGTGAGGACATTTTTACTTCTGTTTGGCACTGGTGCAACCACTGCTGGAATGTGCTGTCCAGTTCTGGTGCCCATAATTCAAGAAGGCTGTTGATAAATTGCAGAGGGTTCAGAGAAGAGCCACAAGAGTGATGAAAGAATTAGAAAATATGTCTTGGAGTGATGTGTATTGAGCCTGATTACAGTCTACATGTAGCTACATGGGGAACAAATGTATAATTAATGGCTTCTTCAATCTAGAAGAGGAATGGCTGGAAGTTGAAGCCAGACAAATTTGACACTGGAAATGAGGCATAAAGTTTCAACAGGTTACTTAACCATTGGATCAATATACCTAGGGTTGTGGTGGATTCTCCATCACTGACAATTTTTCAGTTAAGACTGGGTGTTTTTCTAAAAGATGTGTTCTAGGAATTATGCTGGGGAAGTGCTATGGGGATCTCACTGGATGATCATTGTGGTCCGTCCTGGTACGTTGCGTATGTTGCTGTTTCCAGTTATCATATAAATCTACTGTCATTTAAACTAACACGTTAAAATTAACTGAAAATAACGCCTTCTTTAGGTCCAGTGCCATAGCCTTTATTTGATACAATTCTCCCCACTAGTTACAATGGGCAGGTTTGCCTCAGTAAGAACTGAAGAACCAGGCCTTTCCACTGTTTCTGAACATTATCCTTTTTGCTATAAAATGTGGTTTCGTGTAGAAGGCTAAGAGAAATAGTTAAAAAAAAAATCTGCAGCATGTGTCTGCTATTTTCGATAATACAGTCAATGTTGAGGGCCATGTGAGAGCCTGAATGGTTGTCTCCTCTCCCCCTACACACCTTTTCTGGGATTTCTCTTCTGCAGTGGACTCCACTTCTCAGCATTTGGGCAGTGCTAAATTTTGAGTGTTTACTCCAGTGAATGAGGTGGTTGAGTTGAAGGGGACCCTGCGAGTGTGAAATTCCTCCTTGCTGGCTTAGTCTGCTTCATGTCTCTGAGGTTGGGTGATTGGCTTAGAAGTGGGTATGACTGGACCAAAGGAGCATACTCTCTTTCTTTTTTTGTGGTGTATAGCCAAGCAGGAACTGATATGGTATAACTGCTTCTGTCCAGCTGTCACCTGAGCTAGCACTTAGAGTGGACATATTTTACATAGCTGTGGGCAGGAGAGCTGGCAGTGAAACAGCTAGTAAGAGAACACTACTGCCGTGGTTAACTAATGGTGTTGAAAAGAGGGATGGTACATTAAAGGGTTAATCCTTTATTTTTCTGCAAGTGCCTTCTGCATGTTTCCACAAACCTTTGCTAGACCAGGAAAAGGCTCTCTGAGATAAAAAGGCCCAGCTCTGAGATAAATAAGCCACACGGAAGAAAGAAGGGCCTGAATCTAACTGAAGCTAGGCATTCAAAATTCCTTCTTCTATTTCTCAAGCATGTCACCCCTGCTAGCCAGAACACATCTCCCCAAAGAGAAGAGGTGTGGCAGCCTCCCCACGCCTACTCTAAAATGGATCCTTGACTCCATGAGGAGGCGGCTAGTAACTAACTCTGCTCCCCCTGTGAGGGCACAAGGAGGAGGATGGAAATGATTTTTTAAAAAGAATCAGTTGAATTTAGTGTGTATCCTCTCAGGCAGAGCATGAAGCCATTCCCGATCTACACTCCTGAAGGCCCAAAGGGCAGTGCTGGTGCAAATGGCAGCTGCATCAGACAAAAGAGAAGCTGACCCATATGAGGTGAGCAGGAAAACAGTGTTTCCTCTTCTGCTGGGTGTGGCTAGTGAGTTTTCAGAACATGTGAAACTGATTGATCGAGCAAGATATACAGAACATTTTCTGATGGGTTAAGAGGTTGTCAGTACTGTTGATATTCAGCCTGCACAACCACATGCATGATAGCCCTTTAAGAGAGCTGCTGCTGCTGCCCAGATATTACTGGGCTCATCTGTTTAAGCAGGATCATGTTGGAAAATATAGACCCAGGAGGGGTCAGGCGAGCAAGAAGAGTCATGTAGCTAGTAGGATTATATGAGGGAAGCCAGTAGCTCAGTTAAGAGATAAGGAAGTGACTACAGAGAAGGAAGGCCGGAGGAGGAGTTCAGCATTAGTGTGCTATGGAAATGAGCACTGGGAATGAGCTGTCCACATAGAAAACAGCTGAGAAAGGGCCAATGAGGAGGCTTGCCCTGGATACAGGTGAAGATTGAGGAGGTATTGCTAGACTGAGGAAGCTACATAAAGGTGGCATAGGAAATGGTCCTGGGAAACAAGGTCAGGGCAAAGTGGGAAGTTAAGGCTGGGCAATCTACCTACAACAGAGGGTAGGCATAGGTCCCCCTATGCTACCGCCCCAGGAGATGGTATGGTTACCTTGTTGGTGTTTGGAGCCCAGGAGGTCTGGAAGCTGAGGCCCAAAGAAGGGCTAAAGCGTCCATTGAAGAGAACAGACCCATAGAGGCAGAGCTATGCTCTGAAAAGAGTATGAGGTAAAAGACTGTTTATTTGAATTTGCATTATTTTACGTTCTGGAAAGGTGAATTTCCACCTCAGTGCTGTGACTCACTGGACACCTACAATGGCCTGTCAGCCTGGGAGAAAGGCCTAGACGGATGCAAAGCAGTAGGGAAACTGAAGGAGCAATGTCCTGAGAGGTAAGAACTTGTTACACACACCATGGTTCTTAACATCTTTCAACGCCTTGAATTCATGAGTTTAAAAACCAAACCAAAACCACACATGAGTGAGAGAAAGCAGTATTATTCTTCAGGGCATTTAATCCCCTTTCCCCTGGTTTCTTTGACACAGCAGAGATTGCAGTGCCCAAACCTGAGATTGGACTTACTCTGTCATGTTACACCTGTGTTGACTTCTCAAATCTATCAGTGTAGAAACTTGGAGGTAAATCCTAGCAGAATCTAGTCATTCAAGTCACTATATCACCAGTGTTTTCCAGAAATGATTCTACAGCACAACAATGTGCAAAAGAAAATGATTTATCACGAAACATAGGAACCAGGAATACCAGCCATTCTCTAATTTCTCCAGGATAGTCTTCAATTTAATACAGGATTTGGTTTCTGGAAGATCATAGAAACGAAGGGCGGGCAGGGACTTCAAGTCCCAGCCCCCTGCGATGAGGCAGGGCTGAGTAAACCTAGACCAGTGACAGGTATTCTTAGACCTCCAATTATGGGGATTCCACAGCCTCTCTTGGTAGCCTCCTCCAGAGCTTAATTGCCCATATACAGTAAAAGCTGTTTTATCTGGCATTTCACCAGCTGGAAAGCTCTATAAACTGGTATTTCTGATCTTCACTGAAATTCGTTTATAGTCGGGTTGGTGCGAGACAGCAGCGGGTTGGGCGGGGGCGCTCCTAGGTGGAGGCATGGCAGGTGGCTCTGCGTGGTGCCCCCACTCCACCCTGAGCACTAGCAATGCAGCTCCCTTTGGCTGGGACCCATGGCCAATGGGAGCTGTGGGGATGGAGCCTGCGGGCAGAGGCAGCGTGCTGAGGTGCTTGCTGCGCCTCTGCCTAGGAGCAGCTGGGACAGGTCACTGCTTGCAGAGAGCCTATGGAGGGTGAGCAGCCCCCTGAGCTGGCTCCCCCCCCACCTCCTCCGATGCCCCAAGCCTCTGCTCTGAGCCCCCTCCTGCACTCAAACTCCCTCCCAAAACCTGTGCCCTGCACCCCCTACTCCCTCCCTCTTAGTTAACCAGCATTTTTCACATACTGGCATCCCGACGTTTCCCCACATGCTGGATAAAACAGCTTTTACTGTAGTTAGAAAGTTCCTAATATCTAATTGAAATCTCCCTTGCTACAGATTAAGCCCCATTACTTCTTGTCCTACCTTCAGTGCCCATCATCCTCTTTATAACAGCCGCCAACATATTTGGAGACTGTTATCTGGTCCTGCCCATATCTCCACCCTGGGCCTTGTTTTCTCAAAACTAAACACGCCCAGTCTTTCTAACCTTTCTCCATAGATCAGGTTTTCTAAACTTTTTATCATTTTTGTTGCTCTACTCTAGACTTTCTCCAACTTACCCACACCTTTCTTAGTCTGGCATGCAGAATCAGACACATTCCTCCAGCTGAGGCCAGAACAGTACCAGGTAGAGGGGGACAATTATCTCCATGTCTTATATACAATATTCCTGTTAATACACCCCAGAATGATGATAGCTTTTTTTTTTGCAACTGTATCACTTTGACTCTCAATTTGTGATCCCCCAATTGCCCCCCAGAGCCTTGTCAGCAGTGCTGCCACCTAGCCAGATATTCCCCATTTTGTTGTGCAATTGATTTTTCCTTTCTATGTGAAGTACTCTACAGTTACTTATCTTTATTGAATTTAATCTTCTTGAATTCAGACTGATTCTCCAATTTGTCAAGATCCTTTTGATTTCTAATCCCATCCTCCAAAGTGCTTGCAACCCTGCCCATTTTTGTCATCTGAGAATTTAATAAGCACACTCTCCACTCCTTTATCCAAGTCATGAATGAAAATAGTGAATAGTACTGGACCCAAGACTGACCTTTGTGGGGCCTCATTAGCTATGCCCTCTCAGTTTGATAATGAAACATTGATAAGTAGTCTTTGAGTATAATCTTTGAATCAGTTGTGCACCTGCATTATAGTAATTTCATCTAGATGGCATTTTCCTACTTTGCTTATGAGACTATCATGTGATAGTCTATCTCAAAAGCCATACTAAAATCAAGATAATCCATGTCTACTACTTTCCCACTATCCAGTAGGCCAGTAACTCTCTGTCGAAGAAGGAAATTAGTTTGGTTTGTTCTTGACAAATCAATACTGGCTATTCCTTATGATCCTATTATCCTGTAAGTGCTAAGAAATTGTTTAATAATTAGTTCCATTATATTTCCAGATATTGAAGTTAGGCTGACTGGAATTCCTCTTTGTTCCCCTTTTTTAAAGAGAAGTACTATGTTTGCCCTTCTCCAGTCCTCTGAGTTCTCAAAGGCAATTGCTAATGGTTCTGAGATTGCTTCAGCTAGTTCCTTAAATACCCTAAAGCAAATTTCATCAGGCCCTGCTGAATTGAATACATCTAACATATCTAACTATACTTTCACATGTATTTTCCCTATTTTTGGCTTGCATTTCCCCCTCCCCCGTTGCTAATATTGTGTTGTGTATCTGGTCATTAACCTTTTTAGTGAAGACTGAAGCAAAACAAGCATTTAAACACTTCAGCCTTCTTGATGTAAATCTCAGCCCTAAGTCATATCCTCAATATATAACTACTTCCTTATTCTGGTTCCAGAGGTCAGTCAAGCTCAATCTCCATGAGATCCTATTTTCTCAGCAAGAATCAAGTTAAGATCTCATCTGTCTTCACTTTGGCACTGTTTGAACCTCTAATCTAGACTTGTATTTCCAGTCAGTTGAAGCTGGCTTGTGTAGTACTCACAGTACCAACATTTATATCTAAAGTCAACGTACCTTTTCACAAATCTCAAGAAATGGTGCTGTTCTCATTTTGTTCTCACCTGGAACATGCATATGAAATATTTTGTGTTGAGAGAAGTTCAAAAGCTCCCAAAATAACCTAAACTACTCTCTGCAATTTAGCACTTCAGCATTGTTCCTTAGCATAAACGTGTAAGAAAATATAATAATCCTCCGTTGCAACATGGATGCGATGCTGCCCATTGGAGGCTCACAGCACTTCAGGAAAAACTATTCTAAGAGTGATTCGCACATTCTGGGCACAGAGAGTGTTAGCACACCTCTTCGCAGTTCTGATGCTAGGTGTGGCCTGGGATCTGCAGATGCCTTCTTTTGAGAGGCGAGTGTTCCAGTAAACAGTCTCCAAAGGAGGACCTTCTAAGGCCCTTTCACCCTCTAAAGCATAGTCCTCTACTACTCCACATTGAGGCTTAGTAGAAGTATTGTGCAGAAAAATGGTAACTTATTGTCTGCTCACTTATGTGCTTTGAGTAATGTGAGTAGGATACTTCGCTGGAGACTTGACATCTAACTCAGAGGATTATGACTCTACTGAGCCTCCTTGTTGGCTTAGGGAGTGGTTCAGACTTTGTATTTATTGTGACTTAAGTTCAATTATTGTAGAATTTCAAGTGAGATGTTATTGCAAATTATTAGCAAAACACTGCTAGTTAAAGGAGGTTTTCACAGCTTTGGAAGAATTCTTCTGGTGGTTTGTCAGATGGGTGGGGTCAACAGCCACAGCAGCTCTTCAAAGCTGTTGAGCTGGCCCTGATATGAAGGGAAGAAGAATGGTGGACTATTTTTTATACATTGACTTTCTAACAGGAGGAAAAATGCTTTTATCTTTGGGGTGAACAAAACAAGTAAGTTGTCCCATATGCTTTCATGTTCATAACTTCTAGGGGCTTTGTGAGGTACACAGCTGCTCTTGAAAGCTTTTCTGAGGCCTGGGCAGAGCTCGTTGACTTCAGATTAGGTATTTGCATCTCGCAAGATCACACCCTTAGCTGGAAAGCAATTGCAAGTGTCTGAGTTGTACTCTATTGGAGATGTTATTTTACTTACTTGACCCAAACAGGGATACTCTGACATCAGCAGAAGTAACAGATGAAGAAATTAAAAGGTATCAAATCAAAAGCAAATTGTTTAATTTTACTTCGAGTAAAGTTCAGAGTATGAAAACTATTTGACAATCTTGGAGCACAAATCCAAAAAAGAAGAAAGCATAGATCATTTCTTTAACAATGCAAAAACATACATCTCTGTTAAATACATAAACAGCACTCAATTTTAATGCACTATATACTTTATGCTGACTAACAGTCATTTAATAATCAAAGGCTGTACAAATTTATTTTTACCTTGATGGTTTTCTTTAAAGTAAATCCACAATTTGAAACAAAACAAATACTATGTGTTTATTAAAGTGACACTACAACGTATGTACAGATTATAGAATCCAATGTTTTTTGTTTTAAAAGAAATCACCTGGATTTCTACAAATGTGACACAAAATGAAGCATGAGGTAACTTTTTCAAATTCTAGGATCCCTGTGCCATGCTTCCAAATGGTGCTCTGACTTGACATCTGCAGTCTTTGGAAAATTGACTTGTTGAAGTAGTAATGAGTGGCCATTCACTAAAAATACCACTTAACATGAAGATTATCTGGTCCTGAAAAACTTCTAGTGCTACTATTGTATTTGAAATACACATCTCCCTAGTTTTGTCAGCTTTAGCCTTCTTTCTATCATGCAGCAGAATTGTAAAACTTCAGCTTTTCCTAGAGGTATGTTAAGTGAATTGAACTGGGTCTTATTCATATTGTAGCATCCCCTAAAGTATGGCCTGTTGCCAAATCCCCTGCTTTGCAAAGATGCTCTAAGAACAAACTGTATAAATGCCCCCCTCCCTGCCCTCCTGCTTTTGTGAGCAGGAGTGTTCAGCATTAGCAACATGCTTCAGTGGGAAGTTCACTATAACACCCTTAGGGGCCACCCATTTAAAAAATATTTACTGTGATGAATTTGCCACTTAGCTTAAAAACAAGCCAATTTCTGAGACTCCAAAGGCACAATTAGAACACAAGACTGTTTGTTTATAGGCAGGGCTGTGGTGCTGCTCTCTCTAATATCCAAGTACCACATCACCACTTGTAACGCTTTCCTCACAACACCCCTGTGAGGCAGGGGAATCTATCTCCATTACTATTTTAGACAACAGTAGCCCTTAACATCACAAAATTTGGCCAAACCTGCCTTAAGCTCTTCACTGAAACTGATACCGTTCTGAGTCATTTTCCACAGGGCACTCCTGTAGCACCTATCCTGACAGACCATCTCAATACTGGTTCCCTGTTGTGAAATTTGAGTGCCATTCTCCTTCCATATCCTCCTTTAAGTCTTAGCCCTCCTCTCCCACCTTCTTTTAAATTTCAATGTGAGGGCTAGGTACTGGCTGACCTTGCACTAGTGCATAAGAAATGATGATAGGACACTGGGTGGAATGTGCTTCCTTCCTTCTTGGCCAGAGACAAAGGGGCAGCTGCAACTTTGGTGTTCCTGCCATACAGCTTGCGTTTGTCTAGTGCCCACAGTGCTGTTAGACACTCTGAAAGGGAATGATAAGGGAGAGGGTCCTTCTGCACAGGCCAAGGGAGTAAAGACACATGTATTCTGTACACTTTCAAAGGGTAGCAAGGCTCCTTCATCTGGCATTCATGCCCTAGGAGCTCCCAGAAAGATTGTGCCTGAAACTAAGATAGCAAGAGTGCCTTGGGAGCCGCTATGCTGCACTGCTCATCATTCACAAATAAATGCCCACTGTAAAAAAAAAAAAAAAAAGGCAGAATTTAGTGTTTAATTTCAGCCCTAGGTTGGGATTCTAGATACTGGGGCTGTGGGTGCTCCTATAAGTTCTGTGCCAAAAGAGCAGTATGAGAGGATGGACAGGCACAATCCCAAGAGCTAGGCTGAGACACTTGTTAAAAGAGGCAAGATCTTCACTACATGCTCCCCTGAGGAGCTGACCTCTAATCAGACTGCACAGGTTGAGGGGAGGGTAAGGCCTGAAGCAGGCAGGGGAGGAGAAAGTTATAACACTTAAGCATTGTTCTAAAGTGACTACCAGTTTCCTGCCCCAAATCCTTCTAGGGGGGAGTTCCCAACCTTTTCAGTGGACAGACTCTAGGCAAGTATCAGAGGGGTAGCCGTGTTAGTCTGGATCTGTAAAAGCAGCAAAGAATCCTGTGGCACCTTATAGACTAACAGATTCTAGGCAGTTCACCAGCCCAAACCACACCACCATCTGCCTTCAGAGCAGCATCCACAGGCCCCAGTCATCAAGCAGGAAATATTTTGGGTTGCAAATCCCTAAATTTGATCTAAAATTGAACACCAACAAGAAAACTGACAGATCAAAACTTTACTAAAGTAGCAGTGGGAATACAAACCACCACCTACCTTTTATGATTTCTTTACTCTTCCCAGTTTAAAAATAGAAGCTGGGGTCCTAGTCATCTTGTGCGTTTTCTATACAGTAATTAATATACAATATATTGCAGCAAGCTAAGGTCAAGTCTGAGTTTAAGCAAAGTGCACTGCCGACTATATTACTTAAAAAGTGACTTTTTAATATATAAAAAAGCTTGTTGATACAGACTAATATGTAATCAGACTCCACCTATAAAAAGGCATATGTACTATCACCTTTTTGATCTACCTGCAAATGAGGTGAACAAATCAGTAACTGATAAGAAAATATGAGAGTTATCAATGGGAGCCTCTCCATCATTTCACTCTAGCTCAGGGGAAAAAAAAACCCACTCCTTTTAGCCTTACTCAGAGGCCCCACCATAATTACATTTGCATTGCCTTTGAAGAAAAAACATTGAGTTCAACGATCGATAGGGATATGGTATCAAGCTCTCTCTATCACTCTCACACATACAAACCTCTAATCCCCACCCCACAGGCTCAGTCTAGTTTGATGTTATATTATTTCTGAAAGAATTGCCAATTTTTTCTTTCTTGTGCTTGCTGACTTGTGGGTAAAGTTATTATTTCAACTATAAAATAAGGCACGGCCTAATATTTTTAGTTGTCTTTGGTACTGGATTTATTCCCTCCACCCCCACCGCAAGTAGTGGAGTCTATAGTGTGCGCGTGTGTGTGCGTGTGTGGTGGTGGTGGGGGGGGGGGGTGGAATTGAAAAGGGAAAAGAAAATGACAAGAGTGCTTGTGGAAACAAAGTTTTCCCCAGATTTTCTGTGTGTGCTGTTATGCCGTGTGACAAAGGAACATTTTCAGAAATGTGTTTTTAAAAGTACATCTGCTGATAGAAAGTTTAACTTGCTGGGTAAACCAGGTGTAGTGCTGCTTTGCATCATTAGAGCAGCAAAACACAGTCAGCCCAAAGTAATGAATGTGGACCAAGACTTCTAAAGTTAATATTCACTTTTCAAAAGCTCCCTCTCCCTGCACTTATTTTTTTGTCCTCCTCCCCAGCTCAGCACATTAAAGGAAGTTCTTTTCTGGATCCATCTATTTATATATTAAACTTTTAAATCACTGCATTACTAGACATTAATCATCACAAGGACTATATTTTCTTTCTGGGCTTAGGCTCTCATTGTGTGATGGCTTTCCTTAACAGGAGCCTTCAAAATAGGGAAGGGAAGAAACTGAAGCTGACAAATAAGAAACAGTAGCAAAGTTGGTGAGACTACTAATAAATATAAGACTTTGAGTTAAGCTGATAATTTACTCTAACAAGGTCTTGTATGGCTAGAAAGGAGTATTTTCCCTGAAAGGGTTCAGAGACTGTAAAAGCATATAGAAAGCAATAGTATGTTTTGCCCATGAATTTCTTGGTGATTATGAAATGTTGAGCTTGACCACAGTGGAGCCTGCATATCATTATTTAACTACAGAAGAGATACAACAGCCAGCAAAACTTCAGTTCACCCTGTACTACTCTGCCAATGTACCTCCACTCTGATCTTCAGACACCTCTGTGGAATGAGAGCATTCTTTGGTCATGGCCCATTCAGGCTCTGGCTTTTTTATTGAGAGGGTGCTAATTACTGCCACCTGGGGGGGGTGGTTTTAGTGACATGGGCACTAAGTTACTGAGAAAACTGGACTCAGCTCTCCAAACTAATTTTTACACAGTTCATCCACAAGCTATCAGAAAGCTACATTCAATCGCTGAGCCAGCTATTCTCTCCCTCTTCCATACAGTTCAGTTGTAGTTTAGACAGAAAGAACAGCAGTGTTGTCACCTAGCGTGTTTGTGGTTGCTCTGTGAGATGAAAGTAACTGTGTCCCAGTTGTGATGACTGTATCTTCATGTCATGACACTGCATCGGTGTATGACTGAATCATGCCATAGCTCCCAAAAGAGACATGTGAGCCTCTATTCCATATGGACAGGAGAAGAGTAAGACCCTAAAATATTGGAATTGTCCCACATTTACAGTGATGGATAGTGGAAACTCTTGTCAAGAGGGACTTGCAGAGGTGTGACATTTATTTATTTGTATTTGTGGTGGTAACAGCATGATTTTAAAAACAAAATAAAATTTGTGAAAAATGGTAGACAAATACGACTAGCGCTGTGTGAGATGTGATGTTAGGCTAATTGTGGGATGTGGGAAATGCCCATGATCCGTTTTAGTAGAATAATCACTATTAAAATCATTACAGTTTTTTTACCTTTTCCTTAATGAACGTTAACATGGCATTCCCATAGCCATGTAAAGCTAACTCCTTGCAAATGGGTAATTATGTAACTCTTAACTTGCAAACTGTAAAGGCTTTAATGGCAACTGCTGTACGAGCATGATTCTGCCTGACTAGCACTTCACAGTGCTTCAGCCCTGTTCTCGCCAAATGCTATGGCTCAATTCCCTCTTTAAAGAATATTTTCTCCCTGCTCTTAAAACAAAAATTCCAATAAAACTCCCCAGTTCTCAGCAGCGGCTAGTAGCTCTGCAGTCACTCTGAATACTGAAGTAGTAGTTGTCTTGGCTAAGGTTTTCTTTCCCTGAAGCTTCCCTCCTTGAGCCTCTCTCTACTGTACACAGAGCAAGAATGGCAACCCTCAGAGAACAGCTTGGGCGCCCTTCTAACCCCTGATTGGCTGCCCACCTCATGTAGTTCTCACTCCCCCTCAGCCTCTAACTGGATGCCCATAAAAAAGTTTTTCGTTCCCCTTCAGTTTAGCAACCTAGTGGGCTCTGTCTACAGGACTGGTTTCTCTGCAGAAAGTCATTCAATATACTCATTTAGAACACTTCTTAAAAAGTGCCTGAAAGTCCATCTAATATTAATACCATGGTTTTCATGTAGTTTGTATCCATGCATCAATAATCTCTACTAACCAGACCTTGGTTATAAATATAAATTATATAAAGGGGTTTGTGAGGTTCTGCCCATTGCTGATGAAACTGTTAATTAAGCCCTGATAATCCACAGCTGTTTCATCTATCACATTACAAAGATAAAACCCTTAACTGGACACAGAACTGACACTCTAATTCCCAAATCTCTGCAAAGTGCCTTTAAATGAATAGGGAATTGTGTAGCCTATTGATGGCAGAGAGAATAGGTGGCTGATTCTTGTCGAACAAATCGATGCCAAGGCCAGCCAATGATACAATAGCACATTCTGGCCTAAACACTGCTAGCCAGCTTAAATTGCCTCCCATCCGCGATGACAGGCCATTTCTAAATATTGGATCACAAATCTCTAACACAGCAGAAATCAAAGCAATCTCACCACACTAGTTAAATAACAGAAGCTACCCTTCAAAACGTTGGATTTTAATGAATAACCTTAAAAACAATTGTTTCTTTTCATGCACTCCTGGCATTCATCAACCGGCTGCCTATTTTTGACCTCTTTTGTGTCTGTAAGATGCTGCTATGACTAAGCAGAAAATAATACCAAGGCAGACAGCAAGATCTGTTCCTCAAAGGAAAATATTTATCAGACAGCAAAATAAATTAACTCAAGCTGAAAAGAAAACCCACAATCCTCTGTTATTCCTCCAATCCTATGACCCTGTGTGTGGAGCTCTAGCTATCAAGCAGACAGCTTACTGATCTTTCCTTGCACATCTGTGCACGAAAATGAGAAGTTGAGCTGTTTACTGGGAACCATATGGTGCCCTGTCATGTACTTGCCAGGAAACCTAGAGCTTTCTCCATCAAGCCCATTGTTCAGTAAGTCTAAGAAAGCTGCTTCGGGCAGTAACAAATGTTCCTTCAGTATCCGAGAGTCTTAAAGGAAGGGCTCAAAGAAAGTAGCATAAACCTGTGTATATATTAAATATCCACACCTCTCTAAAAAAAATTATCAGTCATCAGCATTCATCTTGTTTTCAGTCATGTAATGCATGTACACACTTGATCTTACATTTGAGCTGCAGAATACAAATCACTTTTGTTCCTCTTGTATTATAGTTTAATTTCCATCATTTAGCAATTTTCAACAAATACATGAAAAGGCTAGTAACCCCCTGCAGGTTCACTCATGAAAATATTGTACCCTGGTTCTTTACAGCGAAACCTTCAAGGGGATACTTTTATGTTTGCCACAGTGATAGCATACTAATATTGAGAAAATCATGCATAGGGGAGGCTACTTGAATTCAGCGAAGTCCTTTTACAAAGGAAAAGGTATTGGGTAAAACTTTCAAAGGTGCCTAAATGATTTAAAGCACTGTTGACTTTCAATGAGACTTTGGTGCCTAACGGACTGTTGAAAATTTTACCATTAATGCCAAAAAGTGCAGCAGAAGAGTGTTTTTCATAAACCTCATATCGGTGCGCGTACAACTAATACATGTTCATTGCAGTACAGACTAGATATCCTGTTGTTTCATGAAGTTCTAATTTGAACCATGTAGTGTAGAAACATGTCTGTTACTGCAACAATGCAATTTAAGGAAACACACAACACATTGGAAATGGGATTAAACAATCTGTTACACTAGCCACAGCTGGTGCTATAAAAGAACATCTGAAATCTTGCTCAAACCCTGCTGTTCCTTGATCACTGATTATTTTATAGCTTCAATATACAAGGAGTATTAAACATTTTTTCTCCACAATTGAAATTTCATCTTAGCTGCTACACTAGCTTAACACTTCCAGTTTAATCACCAAGAATTTGGCATTTGCCATATGCTAAAACTTCCAGCTAAACAAAAAGCTTTAGCATTTAAATATTAGATTTTTTTATTATTTTTACTTTCTTGGTTTTGTGGAATTTTAACTACATAAATATTTAACGCTCACGAATATTCAAAAATACTGCTGCTTAAATTTCTAGTTATGTACCAGAAGAAACATTACAATAAAATATTTTCTCAGTTTAGCTCTGTTTTTGCCAGAAAAACTGCATGTTGAAAATTTGAACACAGATGTACTAAAGAAAGCAAAACTATGGCACTAGAGAAGACCTTGAACTGATCACTATGGTCTACATCAATCTATATACAGGGTATATACACATGGCTGTGAGAGTCTGTATTCATGAATTTTTGTGTGTGCACAGTATTCATACAGCACAAAGTTGATTTGTCTGAGTTTATTTCTTCTACTGTAAGGAACAGTGGGAAAAACCTCTTGATAGCATTGAAACCATATGGATTTAATTTCACCCGTCCTGTGGCACTATTTTCAATAGCAATGGACTGATTTGCAACTTGTTCAAAATTTCATTTTTTATCTTAATACATTTGTACATATAACAAACAGTACAAACGTAGCAAATAAGATGCAAGGGTCACTGATACAATACGTTTCACTACTGGCATAACCAGTACATGAGCAAACATCGGACTGTATCAGAGACATTTTTACAGAACTTGGAAAAATAGGAAGTGTACTGTAGCCTAAAATAAATTACACATAATATACAATATATATATTTATACACATATATGTATATATATACACATATTGATATAGCCTTTAAAATAAGTTTTTAGAGTTGATCAGTTATTTGAAGTGTAAGGACTATCTGGTAAGTAATCTAGAAACTGAATTTGTTCATAATTAAATAATAATTCACTTCTAAAACTTACAAAAATATACTTTACTAAATAAGATTTAAAATTCATAATTTAAGGATGTATCATTTAGGATGAAATTCATCCTAACATACATCACTCGTGAAGGCCCTCTATGCTATTTAAGCCCCACTTAAACCTAACAATGCCCACCTTGTTCACACTGTACAACACATACTCATGTGGTGAGCAGTTCTCCTCATTCCCATGGAACTATTCTCACAAGGGTTACTCAGTGTGAGCAACAATTGTAGAATTGGATCCCTAATGTGGGACTTCAACAGGCACTCAAACTTCTCCCATACTGATTTTGATTTACTTTTATAGGGAAACGGGTTAAAGCAATATTTCTATATATTTAATAGGGCTATATGTATTAAAGGGCTATACCATGGTGTACTCTTTCAGTTGTATGTATGTTTTTGAACACAGATTGTAGAAATGATTGTATAGCAGACTGTAGTGTAAAAACGAAATTATACATAGAACTTATGTCAGACCAGTGGACCAGAACTTTGGTAAAGCTTTTCTTCTTCTTTTCTTCCCTTAGAAAGGAATCTTGAGTATGTCTACATAGCAATAAATCAGCCATGACTGGCTGTGTCAGGTGACTGGGCTTGCAGGGGTCAGACTGAGGGGCTACAAAATTGCAATGCAGACCTTCCGGCTTGGTTCCAGAGTCTGAGCTCCAGCCCCAACATCTACACAGAAATTTTATAGCCCCACAGCCCGAACCCCAGGAGCCCTAACATAACCAACCATGGGTGTTTTATTGCAGTGTAGACATACCCTTAGATGCAACTGCACCACTCTACCAACTGTTGCACCCTGTTCAGGAAAAGAGAATGGAAACTGGTCATAAGGAAACTATGTATAAGACTTTGGCAACAATGTTCTATAAAACTTCTCCATTAAACATGTACAATTTTGGAAAAATCTTACATCTCAGATAACTTAATAAAGGCTAAATAGCATTCTTGTCCTGTATTTCTTCCATCCCTTTTATTGTTTTTATGTTCCATTTGCTCACTGGGGCTCATGCCTTCCTACCTTGTTTTGTAACAATATACAGCATAACACCGAACGACGAGTGAAAACAAACATAATGGCCCACTGTGGTACATTAGTTTAGCTAGCAAAATCATTGTCAAGAAAGTAAAATAAAGCTGCATTTTCAAAGATGGTTTTTTTTTTTAAATTCTCAATGAGAAAAAAAATGGAAGAGGGAAGAAGGAGGGCAGCAGAGTCAATAGCACAGAGACATAGCAGGGCTTTGGCTGACAAATGCAGATTGTCCAAAGAAGATGGACGCGTATTGAGGAAAATGCCCTTTCACATGATGCAGCCATATCTTTTGTGTTTGCATGGAGCGAGAAAACAAATTCAACTGAACAAGCAAAAGCAAAGACCTTTCTTTAGGTCCCTCATTAGTGTGAGCATACTCAGTATGCTAGAGAATTGATCTGAAGCCTTTTAAATTAAGGCCTCTTTATTACAAAAATAAAACAAAAAAAAGTATGAGAGAAGAAAAGATGCTGAAGTATCATTCTATGTGTCCCTGCAGAGAACAATCACGTCCTGTTTATTATTCATTCTCTTCCCTCATTTCTACGATGTCTGTCATTTCTTCTATCTGTGGCATGTCAGTCATTACTGAGTCTTCGCCTTCTGTAGCTGTCTCATTTTCGTTCCGCTTCTTTTTCTAGGTCGAAAAGAGGTTGCATTCATAAGCACATGACCATCTATATTGTTCATTGTGCATCAGCTCAATCCTACAAATGTCAGGCCTTATCGGAAGGAATGTGGTCTAATGTTTAGAATGCAACATTCCTGGCTTCCCCTCTTGGTATGCTACTGATTTGTCATGTTAATTAAAAAACTTCCTTTAACATCCCCATGGGTTCATTTTGTCCTCTGAAACACAGGTATTATTGTTGCCTCTGTCTTAGAGGGGTGTTGTGAGGCAAGTACTTCAGGATAACTGGAGGGAAAACACTATGTACAGAAAGTGAAAGGTGGTGTTCTAACTTCCAAAATATCACAAGTCAGAAGCACAAGAGGTAAAAACAGTGATATCCACTAGTACAGTAACATTCCTCTCAAAGACACAAGGTGTATTTACAAAGAGGAAAACTAAGGAACTAGGAAGTTAATTCACTTGGCTCAAGCTCATAAAATCAATGGCACAGCTGGGAACAGAACCTAAAATCCCTGTGTCCTAGTTCAGAACACTTAGTATGGTCTATGATAAAGTGACAAAAGCAAAGGCTAGTTCCCCTGTAGAGTGTTTACCTGCTGACCCAAGCTCTCTGCTCACTACTGATAGAAGAAGCCACTGTCAGTATGAGGCAGGCCACTTGTGTTCCCAACATTCTGCTGTTGAGCACATGTGGCTTAATGTCTGTCTTTTCAAGACAGTCCTATTATTCGTGCAGGATGTTTTGGATGAGTAAACCTAAGATGCCCTCAGCCCTAATAAGAATCAAGTTGAAGCATCTGTTCCTTATTATCTGTTTCTCAGCAGGCTGCCCATTCTGTATTGAAAACAGTTGTAAAACTCCCCCCAAAACCCACTGATATTCTTGATTCAGCTGAATCAGGCATACTAATTGAGTAAGAGTACAAGGGCGGGGTATACAGAAAACCGGTTTGTGGCTCTCAAACATTTTACCTATATTGAATCTTTTAGCTGAAAATAAACTGATATGCAAAACTACTGTTGATTATGCAGAACTACTGTTGATTGTGCCATTACCACATTGGCTGGTGAAGAGATCATTTCAGATTCACTGGACATGTAACAGTTATACCTGTCAGGCAAATGTGATCATCCAGTTGTTACCACTTCACTATACTAAAAAAATAAAGTACTTTGTCTGAAAATTGTAGAGGTCAAAAATACTGTAGATGTGACAATTATACCATGCAAATAATAAAAATATTAGTGTAAAGAAAAATTTGCTGTGAAACTACAAGCCAAGAATAGCTTGGGATATAAGATTTTTCTTACTATTTTAGTGAGCAAGAAAAAGATAAACTAACAACTACAGAGAAACAAAGTTCTCCATTTACCCACATGTTGAATACCGCATGAGCTAAGGCAGTGTGAATTTCTCTGCTCTGCTGATGTGCCTCAAGTTTGTTCATAATTTCTATCTATGAGCTTGTAGTTCAAAAGCTTCAGGTAGGTTCTGATTTCATAATTTTTGATAAAATCAAAAGTGGTAAAAATGTGCAGGGCTTTTCGATTTTTTGCCTCTAATGGAAATTTCTAAATTAAAAAACCCCCACAATAGCAAGGATTCTTTTCTCTACACTCTCCTCCCACAATTCTGTTTAGCTAATGAGATGATTGTTGCTTCTAACTGGAGTTATGCGTCAAATACCTTGTACAGTACCCTGAAAATATATCTGTAAGGGTTCAATCCCACAGACACACTTATGCATGTTAGAAACCATACTCACATGGGGATTCCCATTGACCCTGATCCTGCAAACACTCCTACCTATGCATAACTTTTTTCATGCGAGTCCTCATTGAAATCAATGGAACTAGCCACGTGAGTTAAGCTAAGCCTAAGGGTATATAGGATCAAAGCCACTGACAGATGCATGAATACTCCACGAGTAAAAGTTTCTCACTTGTACTTTGAATGTGTGTGTGTTTGTGTCGGTGGAGGAGAAAACCCATTTCCATCCAGTTAAGTGAATATTTTATTCACTTCCACATGGCCTTTACACAAAAATTGTGTTTTCTACACAACTTGTTGCCATACATAAGTAGTTATCTATGTTTGTCATGGTCACTGGATTCTACACAACCAGTTTCCTACCTGTTTCCGACAGACATAACAAGCTGCTATTGCAACCATGGTAGATTCTCCTACAAAACCAGCTAGAAGTGATCCTACTCCTAGGGTGGCTCCATGGACCCTGAGAATGGCAAGAAGAAAAAGGTAGGATTTAAAACAAAACTAAAAATAGAAAAATTATACTTTCAGTAAAATATTGAACCAATGTATTTTAATGAACAATTTCTACATAAGGCATAATGTTGCAGGTATTTATTCTCTGGGGCAAAAATCTAGGCACTGATAGAGAGGATAACATATTACAGTAATGTTCGCTTCCTAAATAGTCTCATTATTTATTATAATCTTTTATTGCCCGAAAATGAGAGGAGACCCATTGTGAATCAAATTTTGCCCCAAGGCAATCTAAATATAGAATTTAATTGAGAATGATAGTTTTGTTGTACACAATAACATGTTTTTTTTTAAAAAGTAATCTACAGAAAAGATACCATTCCCTATATACTTGTTGCATAGATTTTTCAGAAAAGTAATTTCTGTATAATTCAAATAAGCATCCTGTGGGTATTGGTTTCATCTCTATTAACATCTGTAGAATTTTCAACAAGGGCCAATAGCTTTATGCCTAGCTAGAGACGGGATGTGGCTGGAACTTTGGAAGTGACCATTTACAGGAGTTTGAAACTATTTTGGTTTTATTTTAGTCTCTGCCTTTGGTGGAAACACAAAGAGTTAAATAAGGGGGGAGATGACCTCCTGAGGTCCCTTCCAACCCTGATATTCTACGATTAAATGAAATAGGGGGGAAAAAGGAGAGTGGCTCCATTACAGCTGTGGTGAGTGAAGTAATTTACCCTAAGTAAGGCAGCACAATGAGACTAGTGATGAGGACGATGATGCGCAGCACAGAGCTGGGTGCCAATACAAATGTCTTCTTTAGTGTCATGAGCCAGCCAGTCAAGTGTGCTCTAACTGTCACTATCAGAAAAAAGGAAGAAAAAACAATCAAAATATGCAGTAGAAAATGAAGGAAGAATGAGCATTTTTTCATGTTAATGATACTGACCTCCTTTGTAAAGTGCTTTGAGATCTACTGGTGAAAAGTGCTACTGAAGAGCAAGGTATTATTAATTATTATTATAATAAATACTATTTATTTAGTGTTTAGCATAAAAAAATACAAACACCATGGCCCTTGTTTACAGTTGCTTTACCTACAGTGAAACTGCCTTAACTGCAAACTAGACTGGAAGTCCAGAATTGTTTTAGTGCTTTTAATTGTGCAAAAAGCAGTCAGAGGTACAGCAAATTTCCTTCAGTGTGAAACTGTCCTGCCAAAAACATTTCACAATAAGACAGTTTGACTCCATTAAAATAAAAAGCAAGATAAAAATGTGTGTGTGACAGCAATACAACTAAATCTTAGACTTCTCTTCCATATGGCAGGTGCATTCTCCTCATTAAAAATGCATAACTTCTTCTAAGGTCAGGAAGAAAGGATACCTATATATGGGGATACCTATATATGGCAAGTGCAGAACAGACCCCCTGAAACAGAACTTCATATCTGGAGACCATAATCCTTACAGAGCTGTGCTTTTAGATATATATTGATCCATTGGAAGACTCTATACAATGTACACATATAGGTTATAATATTTACATCAGCATTTTAATATTTGAGGGAAATATTTTGGCTAGTGGTGTAATAAATATCCATACATTATGAAGGAGAGCATTCAGTTTTATTGTTTGTGGGCCCTGTTCAGTATCAAGGTGTGTTGATATTGCATAGTTGTCCAAGATGTTGTACAAACACACAGTTAATTACAGTTGGGCAGAAGCACACAGTGCATGATACACATTCTCAAGCACTTAGAACAGATACATGTCCGCTTTTAGCTTTCCCACTGAATACATTTAAGAAATGTATGTATGCTAAATTTATTTGGCTAGTGACAGACCCTTGCTACAACATTGATACCTTCAGCCCTAGTGTCAACTGGTCTCTATTTTTACCTGGAACTGGGAAAAAGGAGAAGATGCGCAAAGGAATGACACACAGTTCTGCAAAGGCAAAATCGACTCCAATTATGTCAACTAAAATCTTCTCTGATGCACTCGGAGTCCAAAACATCAAAAAACAGAGCTGGAAAAGAGAACCACATAAACAACATTAGGAAGAGTTTGCACGGCAAAGCAAGGAAGGAGAAGGAGAGAGACAGGAGTTCAACTGCTAATCTACAGCCTTAACTGATGATGCAAGTATTTCCTGTATTAAATGGAGGAAGGAGATAGGTGCAGTACAATAATATTTGGCATTTATACAGCATTCAAAGATCTGTAGCACCCAAGGATCTCAGAAAAGGTTATAAACATTGATGAATTAAGTCCCATCCCCGTAAGACTGGCATATATTATTGGTACAGACGGGTAAACTGAGATAGAGGAAGGTTAAGTAATCTGCTCAAGATCACATGATGAATTGATAACCTAGAACTTCGCCAGTTCTGACTCCTAGCTACCTCCTTTAACTACCGGCCTACATTACTGCCTCTTTACATATAAACCGATGAAAGAAATAGAGAAAAACAACAAACAGTAAACCAGGCAAATACTAAGATCCAGCAGGTTATGAATCGGTCATAAATTAATAATTGATACGCAGGAAAATTTAATACAATGTAACTTTACAATGTTTGGATTCTAGAATTCCTGGCTTCTTTACATGTAAAGGGCTAGCCAGGCTAGCTAACCTAAGTAGAAATCGGGGTGAAAAGGTTGTGAGAGGTCTTCCAAGGAACCTTTCCCCTTACCACGAGTAAGAACAATCCCTGCACTTGGTGAAGTGCTGAACATTCACAGCTCCCACTGACTTCAAACGAAGTTGCGGGTGCTTAGTGGCTCTGAACACTGAAATGCTTTTACCACAAAGCGTAAAGCAGAGTAACAAAAAGAAAATAGATTCAGAACGTGAAAACTTTCTGACCTTCCCTGAAATAAATCAATGACAGCCCTGGAAAAGAAAACACTGTCAGAAGTTCTTCCTGAAGACAGACACTGAGGAATTAATGTTCTTTTGTTTAGAGGACTGTGTTCATATAACCCTCCCGAAGGACATGAATACGAATGTCAAGTGTCTCTTAAGTGTCTAAATGCTGTAAATTCCTAGCTACCTCCTCCTTTAACTACAGGGGCTGGGGGTGGGTGGGGCTTAATTCATTAATATTTATAACCTGCAGTGAGATCGCTGGATGCTACAGATCTTTGAAAGCTGTAGAAATGCCAAATATTATTGTATTGCACCTATCTCCTTCCTCCATTCCAAATGTAACAGTAAAGAGCATAAAAATAGTGCATGTCTTCTGAGTTTGCACACAAACACACAAATGTACATGCACTCACAACAGTCACATAGGAGGAGCGGAACAGTTGTATACACAGAGACACCGCCATCAGTATAATGTTAATAACCCCTAGGAGAGCTCAAGAGCCAAGAACCCCCAGCATATGGCATTCCTATAGTGTCTGTCTGCAGCTTGTTACATTAGGATGATCAAGCATGATTTAAAAACTTGAGTCTACAGTAGATAGAGTGCCAATATTCAGAAACACATAAACAAGCAGATTTGAATAGCTTAGTTTTGAAACTGCCTCCAAGAAAGATTTAACTTTACTGCTGATAACCAGTGGCGGATTAATGATTTTGCCGCACCTAGGACCTGAAATAATTGTCGCCCTGCCTGCCCCTGGCCCCACTCTGACTCCACCCTTTCCCCACCCCCATTCCAACCCCTTCCCCAAAGTCCCGCCCCAACTCCACCCTCTCCCTGCCCCTACTGGATCCCTTCCCCAAATCCCTGCCCTGGCCCCGCATCTTCTCCCAGCGTGCCGCATTCCCCTTCCTCTCCCTTCCTCACAAAACAGCTGTTTCACGGCACAAGCCTGGGAGGAAGGGGAGAGAAAAGGGGCGTTGTGGCACGCTTGCAGCGGGGGCGAGCTGGAGCAGGGGAGCTTCTCCGTGGGTACTCAAATTTGCCACCCCTTCAAATTTGCTGCCCTAGGGCTAGGCAATAATACGCCACTGCCGATACCTAAATGTATAGAAATGCGTCTGCTTTTATCCTGTACAAAGCGTCAATGCACGTTGGAAAGCCATAGTAGCCTGGCAGCCATAATGCCTCATGCTGTGAACTTGTCAGATATTATCATTTAAGAACGTTTATGGTTAGTCTGGATCTGAACGGAAAGTGTCAAAGAAAATGCACAGTGCGGTCAGAAGTGGTGTGGTGCCTCAGCATATAATGCTCTTCCCTCTCAGTAAGTATTGAACCATTGCCCCATCACAGTGGTGGGAACTCTGTGCAGTTAGCTGTTCCATCTTTGGGATGAGATACAAAACAAAAGTCCTTACTGGCAACACTTTAAAGACCTCAGGGCACTTTCTCCATAAGTAGGGACAGCAGCCTTGATGTTTATCTCTGGCACGTTCTTTGCACCTTGTAATTTAATTTGTTTTTGTTGTTAAAAATAAAGTTAGTTATTTTTCATCTTCCACACGAAAACTGATGCTGAGAAAGAGTGATCATAAATAAAACAAACCATAAGCAGAAGCCTTAAAACATAACAGTCTGTCAGATTGCAAGACAATAGAACTGAATTTACTTTTCAGTAAATCATGAGTGGTGATGTGAGCTGATGAGGCCCTCGGTATCTAATTGACTCTTTTTTACTCTATGGTGAGATTTCATGGCTCTTAGCCATTCTCCAGTTATATGACCCACATGTTCTTACACATATTTGCAGTGAAACTCTGGCTCCATTGAAGTCAAAAGCTAAACTCCCATTGACTTTAATGGGGCCAGTATTTCACCCTTGTTCTCTAGTTGCGTACCAGTGACTGTCTTTTCTAAACAACATGCAAGCAAACACTCTTCAGCTGACAACACCACGTAAACAGACCACTGCAGAGACACAAAATGTACTTCCACAGATGTGGATATCCGCATCTGCAGATATAAACTGTGTATCAGTGCAGGGCTCTACAAATAAGTCACTTTACCCTGTGCTACATGGAGAGGCACCTTCCTGACAGCTTAGAGGCATGGACAAAACCACTTACTTTAGGCTGCTGATTTAGCTTTATTTTTTCTTCTCGTGGACAGGAATTAAGGGTGGGATTAATTTAAGCAGCCTAAACCTCAGACTTAAGTGCCGAAGTTTGGGATTTAGGCAGCTAAATTCAAGTTTTAGGCTCTATTGTGATTCACAAAACTCCTGCCAAACACTGTAGGCACCTAAACTCAGTCTACATTTTCAGGGTAAAAGTTCCCTAGGTGCCCTAGTTTCTGCCTCTGAGCATATGCATTGCTGCCTCTCTCTGACAGCCCAGAGGCTTATCTCCCACCTAAGTCCCAGAATGATCCACTAACCAGAGGAAGCTAGGCAGGCAAACACTTATCTCACCTGTGGGATCTGATCCAGTACGCATGCTTAGCGGCTGCCTACTGGATTGAGTCCCATTCACATTCCTGGAGAGTGGGGTAGTAGCCTTATAACTTTTAGCCCAGTGGTTAGAGCATTCACCTGGGATGAAGGTTCAATTACCCCCCTCGGCCTGAGGGAAAGAAAGGATTTGAATGGGGGCTGCCGCTCTCTCAGGAGAGTGCTCTATCCACTGACCTATGGGATATTCTGATGTGCAACTGCCTCAGTTTCTCCTGAGGAAGCACTTGCACTGTGGAGAAGAGTCACTGGGTCAGAGAGAGTGAATGAGTGTAGCCCGGTGGTTAGGACACCCACCTGGGAGGTGGGAAACCCTGGGTCCAATCCCCCTGCTCCACAGGCTCTCTATTTATCCACAGTGGAACAGCTTCAACAGGAGAGACTGAGATAGAAGATCCCTGTTCAAATCTCCTTTTCCCCTCAGGCCATTGGAGAAATTGAACCCGCATGTCACACATCCCAGGCGAATGCTCTAACCACTGAGCTAAGAGTTATAAAAGATAGGCACCATCACTGCCCTTCAGGCTGTTTTGTGTGGAGTGAGGCAGGTGTCTCATTCTCACAAGAAACAACTTAGGTACCTAAGTTACCTGACTCCAGGAGAGGGGTTCCCAGCTCTGCCTTCCTGCAGCCTGGACTTAGGCACTAAACTCTGTGAATGGGTGGGGTAGGACAAACCCCTCTCATCAGCATCTCCCTCTGGCTAACTTAAGCAGCTCCTCATCTAGCATTCTGGCTTCTGTGGATTGCATTCTAATGCACCTCTCTCCCCATTCAGTGTAGAGGGAGCTTAAGTGCCTAACACAGACTTTGAGGATCACAGTGTTTCTGTGATTTTCTAGGTGCCTAAAAGTTAGGCATTGCGATGCTCAGTGTTTGTGGATGTGAGCCTAATTTTCTTTTAAATAAAATATTTTGCTGCAGTGATTTGAGCCTATTTTACAGCCTATCTTGAATTATGTATTGAAAAACAAGTGCAAAGAGTAAGATGGAAGAAAGAGAAATGAGCCAAAGGTTGCTATTATGAATTTTGGACATTTTCTGCTTTAGTTGGCATCTTTCTTGCTAGTAAACAGAATTCAGCATACAGAAGCCAATCAGAGCAGATGGGATCTAATAACCAAAGAGAATGGAGAGGTTTGCATGTGCACAGTACAGATACTATTAGCAGCATAGTGACTGTGTGAATTCCTGCACTGTGGCAGTCATTATTAGCGGAAGTGCTGTGATTGCCATACTGTACAGGTTTTGAGAAACAGCATAAAATTGCTATGCAGGAGAGTTTTCTGATTGACTTACCTATAAAGCCTAGTGTAGAAAATAACTTCGGGCAAACACAGGCACAATCAAACCTTTCATTTTATTGCCCGTGCTCAGACACCCACACTGAGGTGAAATAGCCATAAAGTGAATTGTTCTTTATCTCTGAAAAGTCACAGTTTGAACTGTGAAGTTTTAATTGCACTAACTTCAATGCACTTTTTTTCTTAGACACAGATAGCTGGTCACCTTGAAGACAACCTTGCTATTAGAAAACCAGGGACTGAACTACAGAGAACATACACAAGATAATGAAGGAATACTGTGTGCAGTTCTGGTGTCCCATGTTCAAGAAGGATGAATTCAAACTGGAACAGGTTCAGAGACGGGCTACAAGGATGATCCGAGGAATGGAAAAACTGCCTTATGAAAGGAGACTCAAAGAGCTTGGCTTGTTTAGCCTGGCCAAAAGAAGGCTGAGGGGGGATATGCTCGCTCCATATAAATATATCAAGGGGGTTAACGTTAGGGAGGGAGAGGAATTATTTAAGTTTAGTACTAATGTAGACACGAGGACGAATGGGTATAAACTGGATATTAGGAAGTTTAGACTTGAAATTAGACGAAGGTTTCTGACCATTAGGGGAGTGAAGTTCTGGAATAGCCTTCCGAGGGAAGTAGTGGGGGCAAAAGACTTTCCTGGCTTTAAGACAAAGCTTGATAAGTATATGGAGGGGATGTTATGATAGGATCGTTAATTTGGGCAATTGATCTTGAATTACCACCAGACAGGTCTGCTCAATGGTCTGCGGGGAGATGTTGGATGTGATGGGTACTGAGTTGCTGCAGAGAATTCCTTCTTGGGTGCTAGCTGGTGACTCTTGCCCACATGCTCAGGGTTTAGCTGATCGCCATATTTGGGGTCGGGAAGGAATTTTCCTCCAGGGCGGATTGGCAGGTGCCCTGGAGGTTTTTCGCCTTCCCCTGCAGCGTGGGGCACGGGTCACTTGCTGGTGGTTTCTCTGCAGCTTGAGGTCTTCAAACCATTTTTGAGGATTTCAATAACTCGGTCCTGGGATAGGGGTTGTTATAAAATTGGATGGGTGGGGTTCTGTGGCCTGCCTTGTGCAGGAGGTCAGACTAGATGATCAGATTGGTCCCTTCTGACCTATGAGTCTATGAAGTCAAAATGCTAACTTTTTCCTCAAAAGTTCCTTTCGAAATTATAGTAATTTTATTATATGTAATAAATACAAAAGTATTTCAATCTTTTATCACTTCATAAGTTCAATCTATTTTTTCCAGTAAAAGTTCTCTTTTAATCAGAAACACACTACTCACAGCAAGCAATTTATCTACTTTCATGGTTAAAGAGAACATATTTTAAAACCACCTAAATTTTGAAGATGACAAAAGCTGTAATTTTAATAGCAGTGTAACCTCTAGCTAAAACGGCAGTATTCTGTGAAAAATTAAGCAAACTCTGTTTACCCTGATATCTTCAAAGATTTATAACAGCATAAATTCCCAAAGACATAAAGAGCAATTTCCACTTTCTAAATGAAACAAGGATTTTTCTGTCATACATTTTTCAGTCGTTTGGGAAACCTGTCATCCTTGTATCCCTGACTGTAATTTCAATGGAGTGTCTTGGTTCAAGAGCTCAGGAACACATCTAAGACACCAAAGGAAAACTAATTCCACAGATTTAGCAAATTATAATGAAAGAACTTTATCATTCTTGTATTGCAAATCAGTCTCAGCTACTGTACTGCGTAGCATAATGCTGTTCCTCCAAGATTGGTACATCCTTCCCTATGCTATACTGAACAGCAGCACTGGCATATTACCAGGACAAAGTATATGCTACTATACATCAAAGACAGCTCATTCCTTCTCTGAAAGTGTCTCAAATTGTATCTTAATATGGCTAAGAGAAGAAGATCTTTTCTTTTTTTTTTTTATTTCCAGAATTACTGTAGATTAGTTCAAAACTACTACGCTCAAGGTCCAGTTTTGCTCCCATTGAAGTTAATGAAAGTTTTGCTATTGACTATAATGGGGATCAGGACTATCAGCCGTACGCTGCATACACTTAGGCGCATGCTTAAGTAACTACCCGGAGAAGTTCAATTGAAATCAATTCATGGTGGAAAAGTTAAACTGATTATTCACAGTAGTATATTTAAGCATGGGCTTAAGTGTTTGCATGATGAAGGTTAAAGGCAGTAAAGATCTAAAGAACTCAAACTTCTCTCATAATAACATCCTACCATGCAGGCTGGCTTCCTAGATTTTTAGCTTTGCAAAAACAAGGGTAATATTTACTATATTTGCTGTATACCCACAGCGTGCCAAGTGTCATGCAGAACCCAGAGGAAAATAGTCCCTTCTCTGTGGAGCTTACATTCTAAATAGACAGACACAACAACTGGAGACTTGCATCATTGTAGGCCTTTGGGGAAAGAGTTTGTGTGTAATGTGTCTATTTCAACAATGGTGGCGTGTGTCTTTATCTGACCATGTCTTTATTAGGCAGAGATCCTAATAAATGTGTAGGATGACTGCCATTCAGTGTAATATGTGTATGCAGGAGGGGATGCTGTGAATCACTAAGCACAGGGTGAAACTTGCTGAGGCTGAGAGCTTAGTGTTATTGGAGTAAGGCCTTTGTTTGTGGCATTCAAGCACCAGCTTGAATTTTGTTACCTTACATGGTAGGTAGTGTGGCAAGGTATTTCCTCCCTCTCATCAGACATCAGACTCTGGCAGTGGTGGGGCCTGGGGTAAATCAGCCCCACTCTGGCCAGTATTTGTGTTCTACCTCTGTTTATTTACCAATATTGCCAAGGGAGGCCTCTGTGCAGCCCAAGGAGTGCTCCTCCTCCAAACAAAGAGAAACAAATTTAGAAACACAAAACACAGGGGAATACCTTTCCTTGCCCCCTTGCTGCAGGGTGTTGGCTTCTCTGTCTTGCCAGAGCTTCAATAGGTAGACATGGTAGATCTGCTTCTGGTGTTTGGGCTGCTGAATTTTATAGTCAACATACCCAACAGCTTCTACTACTTCATATGGCCAGGTGCTTGCTTTCAGCTGTGGACACCAGCACCATTACCAGACCTCCTGTCTGAAATTTCTGACCCTTCGCTCAGCGATTAAAATAGGTCTCTTGGGTCTTGTGCTATTTCCAGGTGTTCTCACACTATGGGGGTGACTTGGGATATTTGGTTCCGCATCTACATCACATGCTCAGTTATGTTCCTCCCTGGTTAGGCTGTTCTTCCCAGTCTTCCTTGGCGATGTCCAGTATACCCCTGTGACCACACAGCAGATCAAAGGGGGAAAACCCAGTAGAAGTCTCCTTATAGCAAACATCTGGAGAACCTCCCTTATAGCAAACATCAGGTAAGGTAGTACGGTATTCCAATTTTTCCATTCCGGCTCACCAATTTCCATATCATGTTCTTCAGTGTCCTATTGAAGTGTTCGATGAAGCCCTGAGTCTGTAGATGCATCTGACAAAGTGGGTATTCACCCACAAAAGCTTATGCTCCAATACGCCTGTTAATCTATAAGGTGCCACAGGATACTCTGTCGCTTTTTACAGATCCAGACTAACGTGGCTACCCCTCTGGTACTAGTCTGTGGATGGTAGACTGAGGTTCATAGGGCCCTTATGTGGAGCACTGCACATGTCTTTCATCAATTTTGACACAAAGGGGGTTTCCTTGTTCTGTCAAGATCTCTTTGAGTATCCCAACCTTAGAGAAAATTTGAATCAATTCCTTCATGATCTTGGACATTGTGTTTCGCAGGGGTATGGCTTCTGAGTATTGGGTGGCGTAGTCTAGAACAACAAGCACACTCTGATGGCCCCAGGCCATCTTCTCCAGTGGGCCTATCAGGTCTACGGCTATCTTCTTGAACATGACTTCAGTAATTGGTTCGGGGCCCTCAAGTGCAGTTGAGAGACATATAATTGGCATTCTGGGCAGCAGGCATAATATAGTCAGATCTCCATATAAACTCCTGGCCGAAAGAATCTCTGTAGGATTTGATCGAAGGTCTTATCTACCCCTAGATGTCCTCCGAACAAATGACGATGGGCCAGGTCCAATGCTGCCCTCTGGTGTCTTCGAGGTACCAGGAGATGTTCCACTTCTTGGCCTTGTATTTGGACTACTCTATATAATAGGTCCCTTTTTATCATGGTTTTCCCCTCCACCAGGATCCCATTCACCTCAACTATGTCTTTCTAATATTGTGATACAGTGGATTATTGGCTTGGTTCTGCCCAAAATTCTTAAATGAGAGCCCAATATATTCAAGTCCAAAGGCACCTATTTCTGCTGCACCTCCAGGATTGGTCTCAGCAGAACTAGGTCTAGCTTCTGGCTCGTCAACTACCTGAGTCACCCCTCCCCAACCTGTTGGACGAGATTGCTTACCTATGAGCACAGCCCTTTGGTTCAGGGCCAAGATCCTGGTCCCCAATCTTTTGTCCTTCCTCCTTTCTCGCCTAGCTTTCCAGGGCTTTCCAGTTGCAGAGAAAAGTCATGGACTAATTCAGAGAAACGGAGAGGGCTATCTACTGGTGCTAGAGTATCAATCCCAGGATCACTACCCTCCTCTGACTCATCCACCAAGAATAGGTTTCCAAACGCTGTGAAATCTCATCCTAGGAGAACTGGATATGGGCGCTTAGGGACCACCCCTGCCGTCACCCTTGTAATGTTCTCCTGAACCTCAATTTGTACAGGGATAGTCGGATAGTAATTGACAGCCACATGTACACAGGTTATTCCTGTGCATTTGGCCCGAGAAAGCTGGTTCCACTCCATCAGTTTCCCTGAGACCAGTGTGACAGCACTTCCAGAGTCCACTAATGGAATGGTCTCTCTGTCATTCATCCTAACTGGCTGCATGTATCTATGTGGGATCATCATGACTCCCACAAGGTTAAACAAGCCACATGGATTTTCATGATAACCTAGGCTGCACTGCATGGGCCCCTCAACATTAGGACACTGGGCTGCTATATGCCCTAGTTCCCGACAGGCATAATACCTATATCCCTCTCAGGACATTCTACTATTTTTTGGCAACTGAGTCTTACCCTATGACCCTCTCTCCCCAGGTCCCCAAGTTCCTTCATAGCCTCAGGTTGCTCTTCAGCATCCTTCCTCGCCAATATAGTTCTGCCCAACCCTTTAGATTTCTGGGCCTTTGGGGCAGGGACTTGCCTCTTGATCTGATGCATCTCTTCCCCAGTGGTCCAAAAAAGTTCCTTAGTCATTAACTGCCTGTCTACGGGGGCAACTAAATCATCGTAAGAGGGGTCATACTGGCTAATTCATCCTCCTAGGTCTGGTAGTAGTCCTCTCATGAACCTGTCCAACACTAAGACTTCTATAATCCTCTGTCCTCTGGATCTCGGGGCACACTCACTTCCACGTTAGATGGATCAAGTCAAAGAGTTGTGACCTCAGTGCTTTGCTGTCCCGGTACCTCTACACATGGAACCTCTGGGCCCTTATAGTTGTTGTCATCCTGGACCTCGCCAGGATTTCAGCCTTCAACTGGTAGTAATCTGTAGCAGCCATGTTGTAGTAGGCCTTCTGGGCCTCTCTACACAGGAAAGAAGCAAAGATGCTGGGCCACTGCTTTGGGGCCAGGCTTCATATAGGGCCATTCTTTCAAGAGGTGAGAAGGTACACCTCCATGTCATCTTCCATTGTCATCTTTTGTAGGTAACTGTTGGCCCTTAAAAATCGTGTCCCATCGTGGCCATGTGTCAGAGCAGTCAGGGCTTTCAGTTGGTTCAAGACCTCCTGCAGGGTGGCTTGATCCTGGGTTGCCTGGCTCATCAGCAGCTGACTCATTTCCTGCCGCAGCTGTACCAACTACTGGTGGACAGCCATCTGTACTCAGGTAGCCTCTTGTTGTGCTGTCATGGCTTGCACCAGAGCCCTCACAATGTCGTCCATTTTGGGGGTAATATACCTTGCCCCAGGATGGTTCGCTATGCCAACAACCCCATTCCTGACATCAAGTGTGGCAGGGCACCTCCTCCGTCTCACCAGACTTAGCACTTCCCCCTCTAATGGTGGCAGGGCCTGAGGTAAGTCAGCCCACTCTGGACAGCGTTGTCTTCTCTATCTGTTTACTCATCAGGCCCAAGGAGTGCTCTTCCACGAAGCAAAAAGAAACAAATTTACAAACACAAAACAAAAGGGAATAACTTTCCCTGCCCCCTCGCTGGGTGGTGGGGAGTTGTGTGTCAGTTCTTCCCCAAAGCAGGCACTTCGTTTTGGTTATTTCCCCTGTAGGGAGGAGAGCGGCCTCTCATCCTGGAGAAGCCTACCTCCCTGCTGCCACTAAGCTTGCAGCAGCTGGTCTCTCCCCCACCCTCACCCCATCCCTCCTTACAGCAGAGAAAGTCTCAAACTACAAGTGCTCACTCAAACTACTCAATCCCTTCTCTCAGATACAGTAAATGCATTTGACCTAGAATTTAACCACCGATGTATGAAACAACTCCAATACAAAAATGTTGCTGAGATTTCATTTCAGAGCCTGGATGAGTGAAGTCACTGGTTTCCAAGAATTTCTAGCACACAGCTTTTATAGATACCACACCTCCTAGAAACTATTTGAATGTACTTAGTGTGCGCCAGCAGGGGTTACTTGTCCTGAGAGACCCATTAAGTAATACATTATAGCGAAAAGCTAACCAAGGTAACTGACATGTGTATATGTAGCTTTCGTACATCCATGGATAAACACGAGGCACTAAAGAGAATTTTCTAGAAAATGGCAAAGGACAGTATTTGTAGATTGGGCTATAATGTAATCTCCAATAAGAAAAATGTCCCAACCAGCTGACAAAGCTACAGCATGACTCATCATTTCTCAAACATTTGCATAATGCAATGTCATTCATGTTTTCTAACTGACAGCACAAGCCAAAACAACAACAGATGGTACGTGCACTCCATCATGTAGCACATCACTGCAATTGTCTTTCCATTACATCAATGGAGCCTAATGTCTTATTATTTCATTAGGAAAGAGCCATCAAAAGGTGACTTAGATTTCCAGAGTTTTGTGTCTGGCAAATTTATACGATCGATGTGTTCAGATTCTGATGCTCATTTTAAACATTAGGGCCTGACGAAGAGGATTATATCTGTCAACCCAGAAACGTGGTTGTATAATGGGCACAACCTTCTAATAACAGTGGAGGCGAACTATACTTGATACATTTGGAGAAAGTCTGGCGTGATCTCAAGATGAAGCTGTCTAGTATAGGTATTTTCTTGTATGGTCTTATTCTACATTTGTATAGAATAAGCTAATCACATATAAGTAAAAATAGGTCAAGGACCCAAAGTCATCTAAGGAGTGCAACAAATCCACAAGATGTTCTTTAGTTTTATATTTTGTTTGAATTACTGACTTAGCCACAAGTGATGTAAAATAATAGTCAGCCCGTTTCCTACTGGCTTAGATAATAAGTGGTCTCTCTTTCACATAAAATAAATTTCAAATCACTCCATCCCCTTTCGAGAAGTTGACATCACACATGAAAAAGAGGCTGAAGTGAAGAGTGTGTGTGATTTTTTTTAAAAAAGGTTGTTCTAGTTGCAGAGTCTGTCAGCCACTCAAATGTGTGTCTTGCCCTAAATTGCATAAGTACGAAGATCTGAATTTGACCCTTTGTCTGATATCCATTTATGCAAGATGTCTGGAGAGTACTGTAATCTTAGAGAATTTCTATATCAGCTATATAGCCAGTGTGCAGCAGCCAGCTTCAATGACCTTTGAAACTTTAAGCCTCCTTCATATGCCAGTATGGTGGTAACATGGTTTATATCTTATAAACGCCTATCTTAAAGTGGAAAGAAATAAGTAGTTTTTACTTGCAGTTTCAGTCTAAGTAAAACAATGGTGAGCAATAATGCAGCTTTAATACCTCAACACTACTCATATTTGCTGTCATTAAGCCAAATATTCTGATTCCATTTTCACCCTGTAATTAGGGACACTGATGCAACCTTAAGCATAGCTCTACAATTACACCAATATTAAAAATATTCCCTACTGCCTGCTAAAGTGCTCATGGTACTGTGCAATCCCCACTAATAAACAGGTTAATAACCACCATTTTATAAGCAATTGTCATGCATGGCTTCTTTTAAGGGAGAGGGCTCTAAATATAACAGTGGTACTAATTTAGCAAAACTGAAAAATGGGTTTGTATATTGCCATGGGCCAATAAATTCTAAACTCTAGGAGTTATCACATTAAAGACTTCAGACATGAAGAGGTTTAAGAAGATCTCAAACCAAAGTCCTACATTAAGGGCTTTCAAATATTAAGAAGAGGTTTTTTTTAAGGCAGTCCACTACTTTATTGGTCAGTTATTTTTATGAACAACAGAAGGGCAAAGGGTTCCCCCCAGTCTCATGTTATGTTCTGAAATATACCTTAATGGCATTCTTAGATGTATTTCCCCATTTGAGATGGGGCAGAATATTAAGACCTTAGGCCATATAAGAAAAATGTAGAATAAGTCAAGAAACATGCATGTTTGCAACAGAAAGACCAGAATAAGATGGTACTGTGTCTATGTCCATCTACAATATGGTGAACAGTCATGAAGTCAATATTTTATATCAATGGATAATTTCTGTGCTCTGCAAAAAGTTTGCCCATATATCTGAGTAGTCTTAGAATCTCTCTCCACTAAGGGTACATCTATACTACCCGCTAGATCAGTGTGTAGTGTTTGATGTATCGGGGATCGATTTATTGTATCTCGTCAAAACACGATAAATCGATCCACTAATCGACGCCTGTACTCCACCTCAGCAGGAGGAGTAAGTGGAGTCGACAGGGGAGCCATGGCAGTCGACTTGCAGCCGTGAGAATGGCCAGGTAAGTCGAACTAAGATACTTTGACTTGCATATCTTAGTTCGACCTCCCCCCCGCCCTGCTAGTGTAGCCCAGGCCTAAGCGGTGGGTTAAGGAAAAAAATAATTGTCAAATACAAAAGTTTTCAAGCAGTAGGAGGAACCAAACAATGCAGGAATGCTCTATGGCATCACTTTTGTTATGTCTAACCCAGTGGTTTAGTAGTGGTTTTCATGTGCACAGATTCTTATCCTTCTCTGACTTTGCTCATATCACACTACTACATAAGAGGAACATCTCTGGCAAAACTAAAGCTAGGTCCAACAGCTGTACAGTAACTTTATTTCTGTTAGCATTAGCATGGTCAAAAATGATGCTACTGCATGTTCTTCCCATGCAATTACTACTGAATATACTTAAGTGTTGTGATTACTCTTGGGCTGGTTCACTAATACGTTGGAGACACGCACAAATGCTATGTGTGGGTGTGTTTTTTTTAAAAAGTGAAGCTTATCCAGGCTCTTCTTCTAAAAGCTTGAATAAGCTGAAGGTGGTAGATACATGATCTCTTTGAAAGCTCCCAACTTCAGAATTTAGTCACTGAAAGTGTAGCTCACGGTGCTCCTGAAAGTTTTCTAAGTTTTGGAGTGTTCTAACAACAGCCTTCAAATCAGCCCAGCAGAAATGTATGGGATTTACTCCAATGTTACCCCTCACAATTATGGTGCTTGAGCAGATACATGCTACAATGAAAATGTCTGATCCTCTATTCTCCTCTTGTTGTACTCACTCCCACATAACAGATCCTTTTTGTGCAAAATCAGACAATGAGACACCAATCTTTACCTTTCTGAACAAAACAGAATCTCCTTGTTCACAGACAAAAGGGTCAGTAGAGTGCCATGGATGGCACACAACCATCAGCTCTCTGATATTAGGATTTTGGCAAGTCCACCTTGGTGGTCAAACCTCTTATTGACCAGGCAGGAGATCTGTGTTTGAGATGGCATTTGGAAATCTGATAGCAGTTAATATTTACTACAGAAAGAACGAAAAACAAAACCAAAAAGGAAGGGTGAAGGGAGAAGCCTCGTTTGAGTGAATAAGTTTGGCAACACGTCATTTTCAGAACTGCTATTCTTTTCAACATAGGAGAGGAAAATAACATGGTGAAAACAAGCTGATCTTCTGCATGGGTGTTGCAGTGTTCTAGAACTGGACCCTTCCTGGAGCTGACAGAATGTTTCAAACAGTAGGTCACTGAGAGCACAGAGCTTGCCCTGGCAGTCCCAGGCCTGGTTGTGAAACAAATGAATTATGCCAGGAAGATGCAAGTTCCAGTTATAATGTATAACTTAGCATCTCCTTGGCATAATGAGGTTCTGGCTAAGGTCCTGCCTGAAGAAAGGTGCCGAAGAAACAGAGTTGACCCATATTATTTTTAAGTTCATTTCTCTGCCTTTGTAATGTTGCTTGTTAGAGAGAGTGGTTGGGTTTGTCATGAGGTAGAGTCAGGTTATAGGCAAGTTGAGCAGACTGGTTTGGGTGTTCAGTGAGAAGTTATGAATTGGCTGAAGTAAATATTCCATATCTGTGCCTTCCCTATTCATTTTGACCTTTTGCTCATAACCAATTGTACTTTAATCCATCTGTACATTTTTAGTTACAGAGCCATGATTTGGATAAATTCCTAGTTATTTCCTATGATGGACTAAATAATTGAGAATGATTCATTAAAGGGAAAAAATGAAAGGTAAAGGGAATATGTACATTTTTTTCACAAAGTAAAATGTATCAGTTCACTGTGTATGCCAGGAGTAGCCAACCTGTGGCTCTGTAGCCACATGCAGCTCTTCGGAAGTTAATATGCGGCTCCGTGTATAGGCACCAACTCTGGGGCTGGAGCTACAGGTAGCAACTTTCCAATGTGCTGGGTGGTGCTCACTGCTCAACCCCTGGCTCTGCCACCGGCCCTGCCCCCACTCCACCCCTTCCCGCACCCTCCCGGGCCTGTTGTGCCCTTGTTCCTCCTCACACGCAGAGCCTCCTGCACACCACAAAACAGCTGATTGGGAAGTGCGGGGAGGGAGGGCGGAGGTGCTGATCAGCAGGGCTGCCAGTGGATGGAAGGTGCTGGGAGTAGGGGTCAGAGGTGGGGAAGCTGATGTATTACTGTGGCTCTTTGGCAATGTACATTGGTAAATTCTGGCTCCTTCTCAGGCTCAGCTTGGCCACCCCTGGTGCATGCAGTTGAAGTTTGACCTTTTGATGCTCTATGTCTCTCACTGGATGTCACTAAGTACTGGCAACACAGCTCATCTCATGCACACCTCCCTTCATTTCGCTTCTTTAAACATGTGGGAAAATATTTTTGCAATGCAGCCCAACTGGATAGCAGCGGCACAGAGACCAAACAGAGTATTTGGATCCTTAGGAGTTAACAGTATTGCATTGTTCTTGTCACCCAGTTTCTAACTCAGCCAGACTACACCTATGTGGTACTAGGAGCAGACAATAAAGTAGACACAGGAAGCAAGTATTGCCTACTCCTGACTGAAACACATGTGGCTACTCTGATTTTGAAGATCTTCAGCACTTCCTGGGGAGAGGTAAACTGTTAAAGGTGGTACAAGGAGGTATAATTCTTTTCAAGTAAGAAGAAAGGAAAACATACTGAATATCACGGCTAACTCTGTAAAGGTGAAACCTACAGGAGCGTCCCAAGGTTAGTTAAGGAAGAAACATTGCTTGAAACTAATAAAACTAGACTGGATGAAGCACTGGAAAACAGATTATAAAGAAGAGGAATCGTGCTGTGGTAGAATGGTGGTGTAGAAGTGATAATGGGGCTAGATAGTGATATTTAAAAAAAACAAACCTCGTTATGTTCAGTGACCTTCTGAAGAAGGGCATTTCAGTTATTCCTCTACTCTGACCAGTTCATAATCAAAACAACTTTGTGTGCATTTCTAAACATACACCAGAAATCACTCTCCGTTTAGTCAAACTCCAGGCTTTTCTCTTAAAACAATAAAATAAATAAAATCATATAAAAGCTTGCTCTAATGGCATGAGTGTAATCCACTTAAAGGAGTTTACTTTCAAATAATCATTCATCCGTACACTAGCTCAGTCGTTGAAAATAACAGGCTGGAACCATAATGTTGCAAATCTGGCTCATCTCCCAGGTCACTTTTATTAAGCAAACATCTCAGAATGTCAGCAACACTGTTGCCATTTAAAAAAAATCTCTTTACCTCTCTGCTTCTGTATTTAGAATTTGATTTTTCAACATTTATCCATTCTGTACATTTTCTGAGAATATTAAGGATTAGCAGAAACATAGAGATGGATAATCTAACTATTATGAAGCAATATTCCTGCACAAAGTATGCTGTAATGTTTCCTGTTAGCTTTTATAGTATTGTTAACCAATTTATCCTACTTTAATGAACATTAAATCAGACTGTATGATGCATTCCAGACCTTCTTGTACAAAGAATACAAAGTATCTGGAATGCCAGCAGGTGATGTTAAAATACCAAACCGTATGTGCTTCATGTTCTGCACCCAATGAATCATGCCATCTGATATATGAATTACAGAAACTAAATGCTGCTTGCCATCTTTATAGTCTGATTCTATGCAAAGATCAATTAGATGCCACACTTGATGACCTGTCTCCTAGATCCATGTGGTTAGTGAAATCATTCCACACATTCCCAGCAAACCACATGCCATGAAAATGTTGAGGTATTAAAAAGTTAGGCCTCCCATGACTTGTAAGGAGGCTGTCCCCATTAAGCCAACTAACAATCACTGCTCTTCACACAGTATTCCAGAACATCACCATCCTCGCTGTAAGAATGTCTATCTTAATACTTGTTTATCTTTGTCTTTAGTTGCTTTGCTTAGGAATTTGACACTGTGGTTCAAAGAACTTTTGTGTAACCCTCCCCCTGCTCTTCGCTATCCCTTCAGTATCTACTACATTTAATTTCCCCTCTGCTGCCCACAGGAGTACAAATCTTCACCTGAAAGTGACTAATGATTTTTGGGTGGCCAACCTGAGTCACCTTTAAAAGGGTGTAATTTTAGAGTGTGGGTGTTCAGCACTCGATGTAAATTGCGTCTCTAAGTAGGGTGCCAAGAAATTGAGGCATCAACTCACCAGCCACTTCTGAAAATGCTGTCCTTGATTTTTTAAAAGCTGTCTACCAATTTAACCTTAGGCTTATTCTTGCTTCAACTGAGGTGCCGGTCCCTCTCTCTCAAACATAGCATGGCTGCAGTGATTAAGTGACCACTTCTGGACTCCATAGGCAGATGTGATGCTAGTATTAAGGGAAGGAAAACTCTAGCTCTCTCAGTTCTCCCCTTGGTGGTACCCAGGTGCACTGGAACTGCTAGGGAGAAGGCAGAAGCTTGTCCCAGCCAGTGGGGAAGTGAAATAGGCTGAGGGCCAGGACTCCCTTTGGAGCTCTTGTTCCTATGATTCTGTTGGGCCTGTCAGGACCTGCAAGTCACTCTCTTTGAGTCTGGATCAGTATGTCCACAAGCTGATCAGCTATATGCCCAGCAACCAATTCACTCCCCTCACTGGAATGTGTTGAAGGAGGAGTTATTGTTATTACTATTCTTGGATTTCTTTGACAGCTGATATATGCTAATGCTGACTTCAGGACACAGGATGGTGGGAGCTGTGCTTATTCTCTTTAGGGGGAAAATGATTATATGGTATTTTAAATCAAAGAACAATTATTCTAACTATGGGTCAAATTCTAGCCTTACTTACCTCTGTGCTTCCCCAGTGGCTTCAGTAGAGTTGCTCAGGGGTAGCTAAAGGCATAATTTGGTCTGCTGTCAGGTTCTGACTGGAATCTGCTGTCCCTCAGGCTTGAAATATGACACCTTGATGTATGGTTTCCACAGGCATATATCTTATAAGCTGCACAGTGCTTTGAACAGTTAGTTAGATGTTTTATTCAATATATAAAAAGCAACAGAGTGTCCTGTGACACCTTATAGATTAACAGATGTATTGGAGCATAAGTTTTCGTGGGTGAACACCCACTTTGTCAGACGCGCGTCTGACGAAGTGGGTATTCACTCATGAAAGCTCATGCTCCAATACATCTGTTAATCTATAAGGTGCCACAGGAGACTCTGTTGCTTTTTACAGATCCAGACAAACACAGCTACCCCTCTGATACTCAATATATAAATGCACACTAATGCTAAACCGCAGTCTCTGTGTGAATCTGTTCTCAGGCACCATTCAACTGAGAAACAACAAAACATGGTACCCTATTGCAACTAATTTAAATGATGGGGCTGACACTAGAGACAGCCGTGCAGGAGACCAGCTTCAGAGCCGCCAAAGAGAAACTAGCCGCTCTCTTAGATTGCTCTTATGATCTTCCACTCTATGGGACCTCTCTTGCTGTCTTACATATGATAAGTATTTTGTGAATGAATTCAACGGTGCCTCAGGGTTCTTCACTACACAACAAATATAATCTTAATTAATGTTAAGGGGGTGGGGGTAAAACATGCATAGCAAGACAGCAAAATATCTTATACAGAGTTTTAAAGAACTCCCCCTACTCTTGCCAGATTTGATGGAAGATATATGTTTGTCTAAACATCTGGAAATATCAGCCACGAACCTATAGCTCCACTGACTATCTTATTCATAGAAGTCTGAGCAAGCAGGCTGGCATGAATGATGCTATGGTATTTTTCCTAAATTCCTGACCACAAATTGGACAAAAGATGGATACATGGGAATTGAACAGCCTTCAGTGCCCAATAATAGGTAGATGAATGTTACAGGATTGGTCACTTGACAGCAGGATTTGCTCAGATCACCTGTAAATTAAATGTCTCTGGAGTGAGTAAGCAAGTGAAAGCTTTGGACTGAGCAAAGAGAACACAGGAACAGGAATACTGCAGTGTGTGGAAACCCACGATAAGCTGAACAGCTGATGAAGTAATGCTATTTAAGTAGGAGCTTGAGTTGACATGAAGCAGAGCCTCACCTACCATACGAAGATGTTGGGCTGTAAAGCTGTCATCCAGTTATAGCTATTGGAGCTACATGGCAATATTTCAAAGGAAACTTACTTTGAAATGACACCCTATAGTATGGATGTGGCCCAATTCTAGTCTTGGATTTATACCAGCATAAACAAAAGCAGAATCTGATCTATAATACCTGAAGATGTGCACAATGGCTATTGAGTTCCCTTTGCCGGTGGCTGCATTTCAATAGCTTGTAAAGTCCTCCCTACTGATATCCCTTACCACTTAAGGAGTTAATGGATGAATTAAACAGTTAATGTCTGTAATCCACTTTGCGATTCCTAGCTCAAAGGCACCATTGAAGAAAAAAAAAGTATTTCTGTAATAAATGTCTTCTATTTTCAGTCACAGGAGTGAGAGAAGCCCATATCTGCCAGTAACTTGTGTGACCCAGAGCCAATTATTTACACTCTCAGGATAAACTGAGACACATGTGCACACCACAGACAATATTTGCCTGGCTTACTAGGTGATATGAAGGTAAATAAAGGTCTTCAAAGTACTTGAGTGTGCTCTACAGAAAGGCACTACAGAGCACAAAAGCCACCGTTCCTCTCATTCTGTGAGACGGAAGACTTTTCTTCAGTAATTCAGTCTATGAAAAGGTACCCTGGTTCATATTAACTTAGTCCTCTCCAAACAGGACTAAGTTAATGCGAACTTAGGTACCTTTTACTTTGTGTTAGCAGCATCCACAAGGGCAGTTCCAGTGCAGTGCATTAGTGAATGCTGCAATTAATCACCCTCGTAATCTGAATTACATGGCCTTGTAGACAATCCTTGAGTATCTGGTAAAGCCTTGTCTTCACTACCAAAAAAAAGTGTGTTCGTAACTCAAGTTAGATGACTCAAGGTAAAATCATAGTGAAAACTACAAACTGCCTTACCTTCACTAGGATTTAAACTTTAAGGATTTAACACTTTTTTTTTTTGAGGTAGTGAAGACAAGGCTTTAATAGTAGAACTAACTGACTGTCACCTGTAAATAGCAAAGTCTGTGAAAAGATCACACTGATACTGTCCAGACAGAAGTTACTAGCCAGAGAATGTTACCACTGCTTTACATACATTTGTCCTGCCCTGCTACAATTCTACTCTCCAAAGTATATAGGAGTGGGGAGGACCACTTAGGAATCCAATAGCATCCTTCCCCTTTAACTAGCCACAGTAGCAGTGAAACTGCATACCTATGTGATAACCAATGCTGCCTCACTCCTAAATGCTAACCCCTAAAGAAACATTAAATAAAACAAGGAAATTCATTGACAAAAAACCCCCAACTTATTAATGTGGAGTTAATTGACTGCATCTACTTACTAATGTAGAAATGGGTAGTTAGCTGGAAATGTTGTTAGGGGGCTATCTTTTCTCATACGCTTAGAATCACAGAATATCAGGGTTGGCAGGGACCTCAGGAGGTCATCTAGTCCCACCCCCTGCTCAGAGCAGAAGCAATCCCCAGACAGATTTTTGCCCCAGATCCCTAAATGGCCCCCTCAAGGATTGAACTCAACCCTGGGTTTAGCAGGCCAATGCTCAAACCACTGAGCTATCCCTCCCCCCCAAAGTTACTGTAACCAACAATGAATAATAATTTAAAAAAAAATTTTTTTTCCAGAGCCATTTTAGAACTTTCATTATAAGCATTTGTGCCAGATAGCAATATCTTCAGCAGATACAATGAACAAGCTGGACTGTAAAATGGTGGCTGATTCTATTTGTCACACATTAACTTTTTAGTTCATCTTAAAGTTAGGGGCAGTTTTACCACAAAGTAAAACTGATTTAAGATTTTTACGGATATGTCTATAGTGTGTAAGAGCAAACCTGAAATAGCTCCAAGTGAAACATACTCATAATTTAGTGCACAGCTTGAATTGCCCATCTTGTCTACTCAGCCCTTAAATCTTGCCAAGGTACAGAAATGAATGAAAATCAAGGCGCAATCCTGAACACATGAGAGTTTGGTTTCTTATACAAGAACTACCAATTAATTATAATACAGAGACTGCTTGCAGCTAAATTATCCTCTTACACACTCAGTTCACTTATCAAGAGAGCCCCTATTTTTCCTGGAGTCCACAGCCATGGAATGTGCCCATTGGAGAGGAGGAGAATACAAAGCAAGAGTGAATTAACTTCTATGACAACGCTGGTCTTTTCTGCAGCTTAAGCTGTTTCTAACAAAACAGTTTAAAGCCATGAGGACTGCACAGTGCTCTTGGCATCCATTCTCTCTCAGTGGGAGCCAGATTAACCCAGCGAGGTGCACACTGTGCAACCCTGAAGTGTTGTAAAATAAGCTTCTAACACTAAGTGGAAGTGAACTGTGGTGACACATGGTGCGACTGAGCACCTGAAATCAGGATCTCTTCGTAAGGGTTAGTGTTCAGGTTGTGCAAATTGCTCAAATCTGCTTTAATGGGAGTCAAGCATCCCATTTCACAGTTTGGAAATGTATCCTTAAATGTACCCAGTCCATCTGAGCTGACGTTACTAAGTTTGCAGGAGTATCTGAACTGAATCAAACTATTCAGTAACTGCTGCTGTTTACACTGTTTGCAGTCCACCTAGTAAGAAAATAGGGATAGTTTTAATGAAAGACAGTTTGGGGTTTGAGGTTCCTTTTATTACTCCCTCATCACAGTCCTCTTTGCTCTGGTAGCAGCAACTGTTCTCCAGCTAAGTAAAGCTGGACTTGGCTCTAGGCAGTCTCTTGAATGACAGTGATCCCAGATCCTTGCTGAGGAAGGGAAAAAAGCTCACCTTTCAACCTGGATCTTGAACGTAGTAGCATGTTGTGCTGCCACCAGACCGGCCCAATTGTAGACTTTTTCACTATCCCCCACTTCTTCTAACGTAAGCATAGGCAGTCCAGTTCTGCTGCCAGTTCCAACATGCACACTCACTGACTTGCACACACTGGAACATATGTACCTGGGGGCAGAGTTGGGGGCCCAAAGATGTTACGTGAAGGGCAGCAACAGATGCAGTCAATTAGCTTCTGCCTTCTAAAACAAACCCTCTGGCCATTTAATTCAAATAGCGATGCACCAAAACAAAACACCACTAAATTGGAAAGCCTGAGGGCTAAGAAGCAGATGACTACATGCTGCTAGTCACGGACCTCAGATGCCAACAGATCATATTTAGTAATTTAGGCTGCAGGTTCTGTTCCTTTCTTTGTATCAACACCACAATAAAAGCTTATGTTAGTTAGGAAAGAGCTCCCTTAGGAAATGGGGATATGATGCAAAAAAAGCAGAACAAGGGTTTTGGCCCTATTACTGCATCTCGGGCTACCTCTGAGAAACCTGACCCAAGAGAAGCCGCTGCTGTTCTGAGAAAAGCTCTCGTTTAATATGAGCCTACTCAAGCCATTTTAATAGCTGGCTCATTACAAGGGCAGTGCCAAGTTTTTCCAACACAGAATAAGGATGAGGGATAGAGTTCTTGTGTGCTAACCTAAAAGGGAGGAGGAGGAAGCTTTACAAAGAAGAAATTCAACATTTTAGTACTTTGAAAAATGCTTGGTTATAACTCCTGTATTGCATATACCTGATGCTGAAACAGACCTTTCCTAAAATAAGGGCTCTGTGGAACAAACACACCAGGCTTCACCCTTGGGAGTCCAAATTGTGCTTAGGTTGTAAGTGGAAAATGAGCATGGTGCCCTATACTCCCCTTAGAATCAGCAGTCTCTGCTCAAGAGGCCTAGGACTGAAAGACATGGGGAGCTGCAGCCCAAGGAGTACCCAATGCCATCAACAGAAGTTGTCTGAGGAACAACAGCCATACTCTGTGCAAGAACCACTTCAAACATCTGTGCCCAAAGTGCCTTATGACTAATAACAGCAAAAAAACCCCGAAAACGTGACATAAGCACATTCTCAAAATGGAGCTTGAATTATTTAAAAAACTCCTTTCAGAGTGGCAGTTGTGTTAGTGTATCAGCAAAAAACGAGGAGTCCTCTTCTTGTCAACTGTTGAGAAAAGCCCAATTACACCTTACCTGAACTGGCTCGTTAGCACTGACCCCGCACTTGGTAAGGCAATTCCCATCTTTTCATATACCTCTCTACTGCATTTTCCACTCCATGCATCTGATGAAGTGGGTTTTAGCCCACAAAAGCTTATGCCCAAAATACATTTGTTAGTCTCTAAGGTGCCACAAGGACTCCTTGTTGTTAAGACTCCTTGTTATCCAACATCAGAATGCCTCTCAATGGCTTAGCTGCACTAAAAAAAAAAAAAATCTTTCATCTAATTGTTTCCCTCCCTGCCCCCACATCCCCATGATACTTAAATATCTGAGTTTCAATGGCCTCTTATACACACAAGCTCTAAAAATAGGACTGTTGGGAGGGAGCTGCAGCTGGCACTTAAATCAGAGGTCTCATTAATCTGATTAATCAGACAAGCTCTCTTATTTATGGTAAATCCAACAGCTGTTTTTTATCTGTTTCTGTTCTCCACAGCCTTTAAATGAAATTGCTCGTCAAAGGAAACCTTCTAGTGAAACTTGTGTAAATGCCCAGACATCTTCCACCAAACAATATTATTAACTGCAGTTTCACTACATAAGTAGCTTTAACAAATCCATGCACCAAATCTCCAGCAAGATGCTCTGCTTCAGGGAGTCAAACAGTGTTGACATGACCAAAGGACTGGCTTACTATACTGATCTAATGAGGGAAAGGTGCCTCCCATTTCCCTAGTACCACCACCACTGGACATCACTGGAGTGGGGGATCCCCCAGGGCATTCTGTTTGGAACCTCTTTTCTTACCGGGTAATCACTTTTGCAAAAGGTCCCCCTCCATCTCCCTGTCTGATGGGTTCCTTTCCAAATCAACCAGAGAAAGACCCATTCAGGTGGCATGATCTGTGTTCAGCCAGCCTGGGAAGAACTAAATCCCCTCCTCCTCTATGTTTGGACATTAAGGAGACTGCTAACATGCTGAGCCCTCATGGACAGTGATCCTATTAGACTCAATATATTGCAGTAGGGCTGGTCCAGGAGAACAGAGCAGTTACTAATGGTGATGGAAACAGCTCTTCCTCAGATAAAGGAACAGCTACTGTAGCTGTTTGAATTGGCTGCAGCAGATGCCAATTTGGAGTTCAATCCTACAACTACTTAAATAAATATAAATATAAATATACTTAAATACTATATAAATAACTTTCTTCATGTTAAGTCCCACTAAAGTCCTGTATGCACGTGTTTGCAGGATCAAGCCCCTGAATTGAATCAGGCCTGTAAGCTGGCTTTCCATAGTTTAGCCCTGGATCGACAGACTTTCCCAGCAAATAGTATAGCAGACAAGAGGGACTAAGTAGGAAATGCACTTTACTACTGATTCTACTTTTTGGTGGGGTTTATTGGTGAATGATCCTAGGTAATGCTGCACAAATAAAAATAGTCAAGAAAAGCCATGGAAATGGACTGTTCCGGGTACTTCTAGACATATGAGTTTCCTACTATAAGCTTATGAAAAAATGGTGCCAATTGAGTAGAGGGAGATAGGTTCAAGCATGTAAAAAGAGTCTGGAAAGCTATAAAAGAAAAGCCTAAACAGAAGATTAAAAATCGCTCTGCGCAGAGTGGTGCTGGTAATGTAAGAAGCTCAGGATTTATCAGTAAGCTGAAAAATACCTAAGAGGGTTAAGAAAATAATCAGTTTATATGAAGCAATGAGTGTTAAAATACAAGTGCTGCAATCTGGGAGGAGGAAAGGCTTCCTGAAAAGTGACTACAGTGAGTCAGAGTGCTCTGGCAGGCTGCAGGAGGGCGCAGCTCTCTGCTGGGCCTATGTTGCAAGAGAGACAGTCACCTTGGACTAGGGAGAAGTTAGAGCAAGAAGATCTAGAGAAAGCCCTGAGCAATAAAGGAGACAACACCAGAGGTCCAGGAAGCAGCCAACCTGTGGCCAGTCAAGCAAAGCCAAAAGCCTATCATCACTAACAAGCTGTCTGGAGTATAACTTAGAGACTCTAACAGCGTTGGACCTAAATTGTGAGAGACAGAAGTGTGGCCTGGGCACAGATCTGGGAAAACTGCTGAGCTCTGATTCCAATCCGGCCACTGACTCAGTCATTTCACTTCTCAGTCTCAGTTTTCCCATCTGTGAAATGAGGCAAAGAATACCTTATCTACTCCACAGAGATGCTGTGACAATAACCATCAGTGAAGGTTAGTGTGCTGGAAGCACTGGCTCTAGGGAAGGTTTGGCTCTGTGTAAAACTGTTTCCCATATCAAGTCACACGTGCTTCAGCCAAGAGGGTGGAGACTAGAAACTGGTGATGGCAAAAGACAACAAGGAATGTAACCAGAACTGGCCCAAGACCACTTAGTCAGAACAAATTGTAGCATCCACTGTTAACTCCAAATTGGAATCCCCAGACATTTTGAAAGAGGAGTCCAAAAGGAGCTGACCCCTCCAAAGAACGGGAAGGGTACCTAAGATGCCAGTAAAACCTGAGTACAGTGCGGGTATATAGTTTTAGGCACTCCCTGCATCACAGCTGAAGCCAAGCCAGCATCAGCAACATCCAAAAAACAGTTGTAGCAGATCCCTTTCCATGTAGGCAAAGATTTTATCTGAAAAACCTTATAGGTTTTCTGTAACACTGTTGCGTGGACGTTGCACAATGTGGCTTTCTGAGCTCATCAGGGAGTGTGCCTGTATTTCAAACCTGCTAGCAACCACTGTGTCCATGAATGGTCGTCACTAGCACAAGCTCAAGGGTATGCTGAGCATTAGTATAAAAACACTTCCTTCATTGTATGCCAAAATAGTAGTTGTATTTACCATGACCATCCTCTTCACCCCTTGCTTTGATACTGAAGTCTATGTCGAAGGCTGTGTTACTCTCTTGGCTGGGGGTCCATTTCCCTCTTCAAAATGAGGAAAGAGAATTGTTCTCAAAATATGATGAAGGAAAAAGTCATAGAAATGTAATACTTCTCCACAACTGCTTGTTAGAACTACTTCTAAACAGACCCTTGGTGCAGCAAGAATGGTCTTACAAAAGATACGTTGTACGCATTGGTAGGCTGGTCATTTCTGGGATGATGTGGGTTCAGAAAATAGTTCCCATTCTACAGAAGACAAGCTAAGAGACTCATCAAGCAAAGCTTTGTCTGGAACAGGCTCAGCTGCCAAAGCCCAACCCCAAGACAAGATTTGGAGGCATTTCTAGTTGAGTTAGCTTGGGTTTGGGAGGGGGAAGAGAGAGGAGTGGGGGACAAGTTACAGGCCTGTGATGTTATTATCAGTATTTGCTCCATGGAAAGGCATGATGTAACACAAACCAAAACCCTGAAACTCAAATCCTCTCTCTCATGTGATCATTTTTCCACTTTAAATTCAACAGTGAGCAGTAACAAACAGGGGTCATCCAGGCAACAGCTGCTGACTCCAAAGGGTGCTATCAGCATATCTTCAGTGATTCAGCATTCTGCTACATTCTGAAACCACAAACTCATGCTAGCACAGATGAATATGCAGATAGAGAAACGGCTGACTGCTAACATTTTTATTACTATTTTATCACTGTCCATACACCTTAGTGCTAAATTTTGAGCAAGTCTCTATTTGCAGTTTTGCAGATGCAGTGGTTAATGTGCACAACAACCAGCAGCCTTCAATAGTCGGATTCTGACAATGAAACGACTTGATTATTTTGGGCACAAATCACTTTGCATCCACAAATCAGATAAAAAAGTCCTGTAATATTGTAAAAATTGAAAGTTGCCTTTTTAAAAAGTGCCCATTGTTAAGTAAGACAACAAGTAGCAGAAAGCTTAAAGCAGAACTTGAATGGAAATGCAGATCAATAAGGGAAAAGTCAAACAATGAAATACACTGAGCCTTCATACCCCACAAAAATCTTTTCCAATATGCAGGGCTTAAGTAGTAAATGTTGAACCAGGGGAGCTCATCTTTATCTTTTTTTATACATCGAAGATAGAGTAACTAAGTCTATCAGTTAGAGTAACTGAGTTACCTTGCCATGGTCAGCTCACATCATCTCATAGACACAGCTACCAGAGATTCCAGAATTTAGTCCTCTGTCTAATTCAAGCTAAACTATGGGTGCAGGGATCAGCTGTTGTTTCACACTCCAGCTTGAGTGAATGAGCATCTAATTATTGTTCTCTGGAAGAAATGCAGAACCCTTGTCCTTTCCCTATCCCTGCAGACTTGTTTTAAAACAAAAATTGGTGAGTGCTATAGCGGTGCCAATAAAACATCAAGAAATAAAACAAAACCTTTTTGTTGCAATATATAAGGCATGTAAGTTACCCACTTTGTGCTACTCTTCTCTTATTTGTTTTGAGTAAATCAAGAAGCAGAACCCCTCTGCCCCACTGCTTCCTCCACATGGGCTATTTTAGAAGATGAAACTGCCTTAAGCTTCATAGCCAAAGCGAGTAATGCTAAAAGTATGTTGATGAGATTCTGGTAATCTGAATTTGGTGTTTGCAGCTTCACATGTGTGCAGTAATTTTTTGCTTCAGATTGAAACTAAAAAGAGTTAACAAGTGACTCCTTACCGTTAACGATAGAGCCATGCAGACAAAAGTGAATTTCTTGATATGCGTTGCTGTGACTGTGCTGCTGGTGTTCACCAGCTTATTGCTGGGGTTATTCTAGGGTGAGAGAGAGAAAGAGATAACAAGCATTAACATGGCTCCAGACTGCTGTGGAGCTGACAACACCAGGGTCATAAGGGGGAATCTCACTGTCTATGTGCATAGTTCTTACTTTTTTTTAATTATTATTATTATTTAGCTTCCAAGCAGGACACTTGCACAAGCCACACAATATTTTTCCATGTGAACTGACAATCATTGTTCAACTGGTCTCTCACAGAGTTTACTAATTGCTTCAGTCTGCTAAGTGGTAATGTCTGTTTAAAAGTTTTAATGATTCTTTCTAAAGGATACTGGTTTGGGGTTGGCTATCTTTGCTTAAAGCTTGTAAGGACGCTATCTTCTCTTTCCCCCGCATCAACACAGAGTGGCACAGCAATACAACCACCCGTCTCAATACAGATCCAATTAGCCAGGGAGTGACGAATATAAACAAAGATCTTGGAACACCTGGTGCTGCTAATTAAGTCTGATGAACTGTACATAATTAGAACAGCTAGATCTTCCATCCTGAACATGGACTCTGCACTCACATTGCCATGGCAGGTGTGCTTAAAAAAAACAACCTCCATTCATTCCCCAAAGCACCTAAAACCAACATATGAAGCTAAAGGTTTTATACTACTGCTTGGGAACACATCCTTATGATAAATTACATAAATGAGCTATGATAGGGGAGCACAGAAACCCAGAAGCAGGGCACTCCTAGAACAGTGGCTGTAGAGTCATCTATTGGTGTGACTACCTGGCAGTTTAAGATACATTGGTAGGCACCAGGAGTGATAAGAACACTGATGTAGTATGATATTTACTCAGCCTTGATGTAGTTCAAGCAGAAGAATATCAAACTGGCAGTCACCTGGTGTGGACGGCTTGCTAAACCTAATCTGAGAAATTGGAACTTGTGCAAACCCATCCAGGGGAGTGTCAGACATGAATGTGGGACAAATTAAAAGCTATTTCATGAGCTTTTGTACAAAATTCAGACTCAAAACTTTCACAAGTGGTTACTTAACTTACAGAACTCCATTCTGCATTGGGATGTTCAAGTTGCACTTTGGTGCTCACATACAAATTGGGAATTTGTACAAAACCACTTCTAACCATCAGAAGGGAAGGCTCTGGAACAGCCTCCCAATAGAAGTTGTTTGCCCCCACAACTCCTGATTAGTTCTGAGAGAGAGTTGCGTGAATGAATGAGTGCAACTGTATGATGGGTTTGTTTTTGATGGTAGAGGGCAGAGTGCAGCAGTGCTGGGGCTCACTGCCAGTTTACATCTCATGTTCCTAAAAGCTCATGCTTCGGGATTTTAGCTGGTGACCTGGACCAGGACGACATGGCCACAGCTGGAGATGGGGATTGGACAGGGAGGACCAGGACTCTGAGATGGCACCAAACATTCTCTCTCTCTCTCTCTCTCTCTCTCAAGTGGTTGGGTGGCTGGTTCTTGCTCACATGCTCAAGATCTAACTGATCACCACATGTGGGGCCAGGAAGGGATTTCCCTGCAGGTCAGTCTAAAGAAACAATAGCTTCCAACAGATGCATGAATATGAACAAGGATAAAACAATTATTTTTCTTGACCCTCTGAAGACTATGTGTGTATTACACAACAACCAAAAAACAAGCAAGAACAATAGCTGAAGCATTCACAGCCAGAGAACAGATTTCTTTTTTTTAATAATGGTTCCTCTATACCCAGCCTGTGTCATGCCAGCTTGCTCTTCAAAGGTATAAACTCAACCCTAGATTTACTTCGCAATTAGATCATACCTGTTTGATTCCTATCCTAACTCCTTCCCCACATGAACTTGTTCTTTTGGATACCACCTGCTGGCTGTGACAAATCATACTAGCTTCTACTTGAACTGTTGACTCTCAATGTTATCAAATAAAGTAGTGTTATAGAATCACAAAAATGTAGGACTGGAAGACATTTTGAGAAGTAATCTAATCCAGCACCCCATACTGAGACAGGACGAAGTGAATTTAAACCATCTCTGACAGGTGTTTGCCTAACTTCTTCTTAAAACCTCCAGTGACCCAGTCAACCTGTGGAACTCTCTGCCAGAGGATGTTGTGATGGCCAAGACTATAACAGGGTTCAAAAAAGAACTAGATAAATAAATGGAGGATAAATCCATCAATGGCTCTTAGCCAGGATGGGCAGGGCTGGCGTGCCTAAACTCTGTTGCCAGAAGCTGGGAATGGGAGACAGTGAATGGATCACCTGATGATTACTTGTTCTGTTCATTCCCTCTGCGGCCTCTGGCATTGGCCACTGTTGGAAGACAGGATACTGGCTAGCTGGACCTTTGGTATGACCCAGTATGGCCATTCTTATGTGATGGGGATTCCACAATCGCCCTTGGTAACCTACTCCAGAACTTGACTACCCTTACAGTTAGAAAGTTTTTCTTAATATGTAACCTAAATCTCCTTTGCTGCAGATGAAGCCATTACTTCTTGTCCTACCCTAAGTGGACATGGAGAACAATTGATCACTCTTCTCTCTACAGTATCCCATAACATATTTTAAGACTGTTATCAGTCTTCTCTTCTCAAAACTAAACATGCCCAGTTTTTTTTTTAACCTTTCCTCATAGGTTGAGCTTTCTAAACTTTTTATTATTTTGTTGCTCTCCTCTGGATTCTCACCAATTTGTCCACATCTTTCTTAAAGCTGTGGTGCTCAAAACTGGTCAGTACTCCAGCTGAGGCCTCACCAGTTCCGAGTACAATGAAAGAATTACCTCTCTTACCTTACATGCAACACTCATGTTAATACATCCAAGAATTGTATTTTTGGCTTTTTTGCAACTGTATCGCATTATTCACTCATGTTCAATTTTGATCCACTATAAATCCCAGATTCTTTCTTGCAGTTATTCCTCATTCTGTAGTTGTGCATTTGATTTTTTCCTTCCTAAGTGTAGTACTTTGCATTGTTTTTTCCTGAATTTCATCTTCTTGATTTGAGAGCAATTCTCCAATTTGTCAAGGTGCTTTTGGACTCTAATCCTGTCCCCCAAAGTACTTTCAACTTCTCCCAGATTGGTGTCATCTGTAGATTTTATAAGCCTATTTTCCATTCCACCTGTGACTGTTCAAGTCATTAATGAAATTATTGAATGGTGAAGGTTTTTTTAGAAAATGAAAGCTACTATATTGCTCCAATCCTGATCCCACTACAGTTAACAGCAAACCTCTTATCAAGTTTAGCAGCACCAGGATTTGGCCTTGTATGTGGAGTTTCCATATCTTCTCATTATTGTAACTTGCACATGCAGTTCACTGAAACAATGAGTTTCACCATATCTGTACTGATTGTTAGCAAGTTCCACAACCCTTGTTCTAACCACTCTGGTCCGCAGTTTATTTTTTTATTGCTGATCCAGAGTACCATTAGGTGTCTAACAAAGATGCCACCCAATTTTCATATTCTAGTCTATATTCAGCAGGATGTCCCTGAATAAGTCTATATATTGAACTTTAATTGGCATGAGAGTCTTGTCCTCATATAAATAAAGTTAACAATTGTGACTGACTGCTTATTTTAAAAATTGGACGGAAGTGTGGTGGATGAAATCAAATAAGTCTTGATTACATACATTTGTATAAGTGCATACATGCCCCCACACAAAAGTGTTTATTCACCCTGGATTGGGACCAAAGAAATTCAGGAGTGTACAAGCAGCTGGAGAATGGAGGAGCCGAGTATCTCATTTTGAACATCATAGAACACAGTTACCTATCATCATGTAAATTAAGTGTTGGTGTAGGTATGTAGGCTGTTACCAGTGCCAAGTCAGAGCAAAATGTAATTCAGACTAAAACACTGTGGGGCTTTTTGTTCTGTTTTGTTTCCTCAAAATCAATTCCAGGCGCAGTCCTGGAGTCCTTATGTAATTTGCTGAACTCCTGTGAAAATTCTCATTCACCTTGATCGGTTAAGTCCATAGTATAGAAATAATATATGGAATGTCTGCTTGTTTTAGCCTGTGAAGTAACCTTTGTTTAACATTTAATATGAGCAAATTAAGCTAATCCAGTCTGCAGAAACAACGTAGTGTCAAGAGAACAGCCTAACTTTGAAGATGAGACTTGAGTTCCTCAGCTGCTGGATATTTCATGATGTTCTTCATCAGGGAAATAGCTAAATTGAACTGGAGCTACCACTGAAGTTTTTAAAAACTTCACAAATATGCCAGTTATCTATATTCTAAGCAAACAAAAAGCACCCAGAACCTCAAACCCAGGAAACTGAGAGGTAAGGTTAAAACTAGAGATAAGATAAATACTTGAAATTACAGAAAGGCACAATTAATGATAATTCAGAGTTTAGGATTGTCTAAAATGTTAAAATAATACATTATAGACAAAATAAATAAAAAGAGGGGACCAAAAATACATCAACTAATTCAACATGGCCTGAATAGGGGATGAACTCTGAGGTGGCAAAATTACTCAAGACAGTTAAGTTCAAAGATGATTGTGAAGAGTTACAAAGGGATCTCACAAAATCAGGTGACTGGATGAAAAAAAAAAGGCAGATGAAATTCAGTGTTGATACGTGAAAAGTAATATACATTGGAAAAAATAATCCCAACAGACAAAATGACAGGGTCTAAATTAGCTGTTACCACTCAAGAAAGAGATCTGGAGTCATCATGTGTAGTACTCTGAAAACATCCACTCAATATGCAGTGGCAGTTAAAAAAGCTAACAATGTTAGGAACTATTAAGAAAGGGAGAGATTATAAAACAGAAAATATCACAATGCCACTATATATAAATCCATGGGGCCACCCACACCTTGAATACTGAATGCAATTCTGGTCGCCCCATCTCAAAAAAGATGTATTAGAATTGGAAAAGGGCAACAAAAATGATTAGGGGGATGGAATCGTTTCCATATGAGGAGAGAATAAAAAGACTGGGGCTGTTCATCTTAGAAAGACGACGACTAAGGGGGGGGATATGATAGAGGTCTAAAAATCATGAATAGAATGAAGAAAGTGTTATATACCCATTCACATATCACAAGAACCAGGGGATACCCAATGAAATTAATAGGCAACAGGTTTACATCAAACAACGCACAGACAACCTGTGGAACTTATTGCCACACAATGTTGTAAAGGCCTAAAGTAATACTGGGTTGAAAAAATTAAGATGGTCAGGGATGCAATCCCATGATTTGGGTGTCCCTAAACCTGCACACACGCATGCGCGCACACACGCGCGCACACACAGTTAAGGAGAATATGGAGATTAGTGTATGAGTCTTCTTCCCTTACACATCTTTTACACTGTTGTAACTCTTCTGCTTACTATCCTTAATTTATAGTGGTGTAACTCAAAGGAAAATTGGGTCTACAACTACCATGAATGTGAAACATGACTACAAAGTATTTACCACCATCATATAATACAAATACTCACCTTGTCAAAAGCAGGATACACAGCTCTAATTTCTGTCAACCAGCCGTACGGCATGTGTCCCACAGGGTATGTAGCTGTCAGAATTGCCACAGCCTGCAACAGGAGAAAAGAGAATATACTTACACTTCAAATCTTCAGACAGCATAAATAAACTAACCTTTTATCCAATTTTCAGTTACTATTGACCTCAGTGCAACAAGAGACAGGCAACCAAGTGGGCAATCATTACATCAGGAAAACAATCATAGAAACAGTTTTTCTATGATGCATTTCAGACTCAGGGAAAATTCAACTTGAGTGAAGATATATGACTTAACTGTGTGGTTTTACCATCACAGTAGTACTCTCTGATAATATTGTAGATTTTTAATCTGTTTATTTACTCATCAATGAGTTCATTTTTTCCCTTTATTCTTTCTACCATGTTGATTAATTATTCGATCTAGTGAAGCTTACATACACTGCACTAGAATCCATTGCTTTTTCTATTAATTGTATTCCATGATCTTCATTTTTTCATACAATTTTGTTTTAATAAGTTCATAAGCAAAACAGCAGAAAAATAAAATTATTTAATTAAAAAGAATGACAGCAATGGAATTTGAAAGCCTGCAGACTGACTCACTTTGGATGTCAGATTGACTGTTTTGGGCTAGAGGGACGCTAGAGACAAAGAAAACTCTGCCTACTTCTGTACTAATCAATTGAGATCAGACAAAAATAATCCTAGATCATTGTTTTTAACACTAGAACCAGCTCAATACCTGAAATCTAAGAAAACTAAGTCCTCTCGTACTTTTGCAAGTACTATTTACATAATGAGATACAAAAAAACCTAACATCTCAACAGGTTTTAAGATTGCGTTGTGCTGTTGCAGTTTATGTTTTTGTCTTTCCTGAGGAAAAAGTCAAATTATACATCAAGGAAACATTTTCAATCATTGAAACTGCCTTTTTTTTTCCCCTATGGAAGCTGGTGAGATTTTCCCAACGCTGATCTGGCCATTGTTGGCTCAGATAAGATGGGGCAGTAAAAATGTCCATCATTTCAGTCCTACCCTTCTCAACTGATGTATCTTGGTTCACCTGGGAAGATAGTTTAGAGAGAGTCTCTTTAGGCTCCTTCTAATGCTGCTTGAAACTAGTAAACTGTCCCTGTAACTTTCCTCTTCCTCGGAGCCAAAGTATGTGTCAGTTCTGTGAATCGCCTGAGAACTTGATAATTTTACTATTCCCACTCCAAGAGTTTGACCGTATGGGGTCTGCAGGATCAGGCCTTCCTTGTCTTGTTACGATTCAACTACATTTAGATTCAGCTGGGTATGGATCATTAGTGGAAGAGAAACACTTCTTTGGTCTGTACTACTGCTATCTCAGGGTTTGTCTTCACAGCAATTAGACACCTGCAGCTGGCTCGGGCCAGCTGACTCGAGCTCATGGGGTTCAGGCTGCGGGGCTGTTTCACTGCTGTGTAGACTTCTGGGCTCAGGCTGGAGGACTCTCTGAGGTGGGAGGTTCCCAGAGCTCAGGCTTCAGTCCAAGCTCAGAAGTCTACACTGCAGTCAAACAGCTCCGCAGTCCGAGTCCTGCAAGCCTGAGTCAGCAGACATGGGCCAGCCGCAGTTTTTCTTTGCTGTGTAGGCATATCCCAGTGTTTTGGTCTCCTAATAGAGGAATCAGAAAGGGCTTATGGGGCTAATCCTGCATGACTTGAATTAACGAAACACCCACTGGGTGCATAAGCAACATAGAATCTGTTTCTTGTCCTTATTACAGAAACTACTGTCAAAAACGTTGAAAGCATACCCTTCATTTGAGACCTAATCACCTTTTAAAAAATGAGTTAAAATAGCTTTAAGCTCCACTTCTGCTGCTAACTGCCCCATACCAGTTTTTGTGATTATCTAAATCACATTTTGCTGTTAGCAATGGTCCCTGTTGTGAGAAAGACCTACACAAATGGGAAAAAGTGGCTAGCCAGTCAGCTTTACCCCTTCTTCTGTATAAAGTGCTATCCAATACACAAAGTAAACTGGAAAGATGGGGGAAATATTTTTTATAATCGTTTAGCTGTTACAATACTGTTTAGTGTTACTTGTACCGATGGTACGTAAGATATATCAGTGGTATTTAAGTTGGTGTTCTTTTAGTTGCAAAGAATCTAGCTTTTTTTTTTCTTTTTTCACTCTACCATCTGTTTTCAGTAGAATCTCTCATATACCTGAAAGCTGATTTGATTGAATAGTTATAGAAATGATTCACTCTTTACTTATTTTGATACCAACGCCCAGCAATAGCTCATGCCACTGTTTAGCACCTCTATGGGTACTAGAGTCTCTCCGGATTAATTTAGAGATTGCTTTAGTATTTAAATATCCTCCAGGACTTTTAACTTGAGTGATGGTGTCTCAATGCACAGACTATGACTCTCCTACTTGGATAAACGTATATGAGATTTTAACATGAATGGAAACTCCCAAGCTGACAACCCTGGTTAAAAAAGACCAAAAAAGAACAGAAATCAACTGAGGCATGTGGGCTGGTTACCCTCATAAATATGTTCACACTGTATCTCCTTCCAGGCACCCCATCTCTTCTAGCCAAACACTGAAGTGCTAGCAGGAAAATTTGAAAACCCTTGCCTATACTCAAGTCTAGTGTATGGCAGTTGTCTATGCTGCCAGCACTTCCCCTTTCAGAAACCAGAGATGAAAAGCACAACTGCTGAGGGCGAGGAAAGCCCAGTCAGCTACCAGCTACAAATGTGACACGCTTTTGCCATTAATAGTAATGAAAGGCAAAAGATCTATTCAACAAATGTTTAAGGGGCATATCTAAAACCATCAACAGTCAGAAAAAGCAAAGGAGAGGTTAGTTAACCTGTTGTGTTCCTTTGTACTGAAATGGTGCCCAAGCACTCCATTGGACTAAGCACAGCACAAACACATAAGCAGTCAAAGTCCCTGGCTTGAATAGCTTACTATGCTAAAGTAGTTAGGCCCATCACTGAAAGCACTTATTATACACATGCTGTCAATGGAATTTCTTAAGTGTATGAAAAATATGATATAGGATCATATATAGGGCTGGAAGAGACCTCAAGAGGTCATCTAGTCCAGACCCCTGCACTGAGGCATGACCAAGTGAAACTAGACCATCCTTGACAGGCGTTTGTCTAACCTCGGCTTAAAAACATTCAATGATGGGAATTTCACAACCTTCCTCAGTAACCTATTCCAGTGCTTAACTATCCTTTATAGTTGGAAAGGTTTTTCTAATATCTAATCTAAATCTCCCAGTTTAAATGGATTACTTCTTGTCCTACCTTCAGTGGACATGGATATCAAATGATCATCCTTCTCTTTGTAACAGTCCTTAACATATCTGTAGGCTATCAGGTCCCTCTCTAAATATGCCCAGTTTTTTTAACTTTTCTTTATAAATCGGGTTTTCTAAACCTTTTATCATTTTTGTTGCTCTCCTCTGGACTTTCTCAAATGTGTCCACATTTATCTTAAATGTGGCATCCAAAAATGGATGCAGTACTCCAAGTGAGACCTCACAAGTGTTCCATAGAGCAGGACAATTATCTCCCATGTCTTACATATGATACTCCTGTTAATAAACCCTGAGATGATATTAGCCTTTTTCACAACTATATCACATTGTTGACTCATATTCAGATTGTGATCCAGATCCTTGTCTGCAGTAGTACCACCTAGCCAGTTAGTCCCCATTTTGTAGTTGTACATTTGATTTTTCCCTTCCTAAGTGTAGTACTTTGTATTTGTCTTTGCTGAATTTAATTTTGTTGATTTCAGAGCACTGTCATGATCACTTTCACCCACTTTGAATTCTACCTTCGGATTTGCAATCAATTTCACTCTGTTGGCCAGAATTAAGCCTAAAATGCCTGTCACCGCTGCTTACTCCCTACAGTTTCTGAAAAAAAAAAAAGAAGTTGTCCCAAATGCATTCAAAGAACTTACTAGATATTTTCTGTTTTGCTCTATTACTTTTCCAACAGATGCCTGAGTAGTTAAAGTCCCCCTTGTGTTCTGGATATTTCCGTTATTTGTTTTAGAAATGCCTCATCCACCACTCCTTTCTGATTTTCATCTATAGTAGACCCCTATCATGACATCATCCATGTTTCTTTTCCCCTTTCATCTTCACCTAGAAACTTTCTACTGGTCTTCCTCTCGCCACCTTCTGGATCTCAGAAAAAGTGTATATATTCTTGATGTATAAAGCAATACCTCATTCCTTCCCCACCCCCATCCTGTCCTTCCTGAACAAGCTATACTCCTCTATACCAATATTTCAGTCATGGGATTTATCCCACCAATATATATGTCCAACAGGGCCATGTTACTATGTCTGTGAAAACCTTAACAATAGGACTTCCTGTACATCCTTCACATTTCAGAAAGGTAGGAGTCTGCATTTAGTTTCCTAGTTTTTTCCCCCTTATTGAAAAAAAGGAAGGACAAAAATCACAAAAAACCCTAATCTTCCTCCCACTGAAATCAATGGCAAAAATCCAAATGATTTAAATGGAGGGAAGGACCACATGAAGATGCAGAGTTTCTTTAAGTACAGGATTTTGTGTTGTAGTTACAAGAAACCTGTGCCTCTGTGGACTGCCTGAACGTCACCTCTGATGAGTATTTCAGAAAGTGAGCACTTCTTTCTTATAAAAGAACTGGTACCTTCAAAATGTTAAGCAGGACACATCTTTGGGACAATGGAGCCAAGAACTGGCCTTTGGAACCCTACTTCAACCAGTTCAGAAAGTGCCCAAGAGGTAGAGAGGTATGTATGTGTATGTGAAACAACCCAAGCAACTCACATCCCAGCCAGGGGCTTAATTCTTCCATGCCTTACCTCCTATACAGACACTTACAACTGTGCAAAAAGTTAACAAATCATAACGGTAATGTGTCACATCGCTTTGCATAGCTGTAAATAAATATGCAAGAGGAAACACAGTGCGGAATGAGACCCCAGACAACTATCCCTAATTCACCAGGCTCTGGAGCTTCCATAGCCTGTCACTGTGCAAATCTTGAAACCCCAGGATATTTGAATGGAATCTGTGGTCCCATGATGCATTTAATAAGACACTGCTTAGAGTGGGATGTAAGTGGGACTGGAGGGCTGACCAAGGGACAAGAGACTTCATGTTAAGAGGCAGAAATTAGGCCAACATCTTCCGCTTGCTTTTAGCATCCTGGGAAAAATGAACACTTAGCATTTGCATTTAAGACCACTTTCCCCTGTTCCTATGGATGAGAGGAAACACATCAGGAGGTGCTGCATATGGATGGGAACGAACACCCTGCTTCCTTAACAAATGTAAGCAAGGATGACTTCTTCTGTGTGTGGAATGCAGTACAACCATAAAACATTTCAGCTTCCCAGGAATTCACATACCTCTGTGGCTGCAGAGCTGCCGCCCAGGTCCCGGGAGACAAAAAGGTTGACAATGGGTCTACTGATTCGCTGAGTTGCCAAAATTAATGCCAAAGGCCACCAAAAACTCAGCATCTTCCTTATTGTAGCATCTCCCTGCAGTGTAAGAGAAACATAGTCCCTTTTGAAACAAACTGGCAGGACAGAACCAAAAGCACAATCAAAGGATTTTTTCTCGTTTTTCTCACCCATCAGTTGACTTGCTACATTCAAAAGCACACCAGAGCTTAAGAGAGAAATGCTACATGAAAATGCAATCTCCTACATTAGCGATACAGAATTAAAGGTAACTGTGCATTCTTAACAGCCCTACTAGATCTGAATAATTGATGTACAAGGTATTTGCATAATTTGTCCTGGCAACCAGTTATAGAGGCATTGATCTGCAGTGAGGGATTTGTGAATTACTGCAAGACATTCAAGGAAAAAAAGAGGTGTTCTGACATACAGCTTCCTCACACAGGGAGAAATTTCTCAGAATGTCAGTTTCCAATGTCATCCTTGTAGCATACAAATACATTTGCTGTGCTAATGATCCTATGTACTAACATAACATTAGCAGGAATGTGCTTAGCATAGCCATAGAGGTACTGACATAAGGATACACTGTACCGCTCTCACACAGCAGACTGTCGGGTAGCTGTCATTGAATTGGTATGCACAAGGGTATGTTTGAAACTAAGCGTTATGTGCTTATTTTCCTGAGGGACAGAAAGCTTACAATCCTCATAAACACTACCAGGCATTAAGACATTAAGACATACCCCCATCTCAGGCCCACTGCTGTCAGGAATAATGTCGTGTATATTCTTGTAGTAGCCCAGGCATAAGGTGGTACATCGGACCAGTGCCCCCATGTACAAGGATAAGATTGGGATAAGGAGAGGCTCTTTGCATTCCAAGTGACTGTGAAGCAGAATGGCTACAAAAACAACCTAAAAGAGAAAAGAGGAAAAAAACAAGTTGACAGGTTAGGGGTTTTCTCTTTTAAACAAAGGGCCCAGTATTTCCTGCTGTATCCAAAACCAATCCATCTCTGACACTGCCACACAGATGCAAACTACACTGTGGTAGTGCCTTGAGGCCCTAGTCAGGGATTAGCTTTCCACTGTACTAGGTGCTATGTAGACGAGTAGAACAAAGACAGTCCTTGTCCCAGAGAATTCACATTCAGGATTTGACACCAGGCTATAGTTGGACAAAGTACTGGTAAAGGGGTCAGGTGCAGGACAGGTACCCATAAGGATGAGTACGTTTGCATGCATTTAGTCTTGGTGTTGGGAGTGAGGTGGTCAGGTGGCCAGTAGCCTAATCAATTCCACATGGTGTTGACCCATTTTGATAGTGAGTATGCTTTCAATATCAATTTCTAAGTGTCTCTTTTTTTAAAGTCATATTAAAAAGCACAACACAGACTTCTTTGACTCTTTAAGCAAGTCAAACGTGATTTTTCAGTATTTAAAACACAGTGGTTAGAAGGGAATCCCACTTCAATTCGAACTTTGCACTGGCTTCAAGTGAGAAAGCTGGGTTTTCTCTTGGCATAATTCTAACTGGTAAACTTCAATACTAAATATTAACTCCCAGGAATACATCAGATTATGGTGAGAATTAACCCCATTACACTTCCTGGATTTTAGTATTTAAGATAATAACGTTAGCTCTTTCACATTCATCACAGAGTCTAAGCATCTCAGTTAAATTCCAGAGGTTTCCAATGGGGAAAATTGGGAAGCCTGCTTGACGTGGTTCTGTGAGAAAGAACTGAAAATGACTCTATTGGCAGGGGCTGGGACAACAATGAGTTCTCAATGAACACATAGCGTTGGGTTTACTTACTAAATACATGGTTCTGTGGTACTAAATACATCCTTCTCTCATTGGTTTTATATTGTGTGAAGACAGCGATTACACCTAATGTATGTCTTGCTTTAAAAAGAAATGAACATCTGTAAGTATTTACTAGGCTGGTAATGCTGTTTATAGGAGGATTGCAAAACAGCTGAGTTAGGACGCTACAATGGAAATTTTTTCAATGAAGTTGCTCATCCAAAAGCTGCTCAAGAGAGGAAAGAATTAAAGGGCTCAGGACAAAAAACATCAATCACATCTTCAGGACTACAGATAACAAAATTCTTATTAAACAGATGTTGCTACTGCTTATGTTCACTTTGCTAGTGTCAACTGATGCAGGGAAGTCCAGCGGTTAGTGATTTTGCCTTCTGGAAATGCTCTTGTCCCATAGGTATTCAGTTATAGAAAGAGGAGATATTATGGACTTCATTTTCAAAGTCCTTACACCTTGTTTAGTCAACTTGCCCTTGTGCAAAGTGTGTGTATAAAACACTGCCAGATTAAGATGGTAGTGTTATAATCTTTGTTCAAACAAGATGCAAAAACATGGAGAATGAGGCCTAGCTGGCTACATTGTGTTTTCATACCACAGTGTTATACCACTGACTTCTAGGATCACTCCAGAATGAGATGAGAGTCAGACCCATTAAGTGGATTTCTTTGGTATTAAGTTAGCTTGTTATAATTACTTCTAACTTATATTAATTGCAGAGATTTCACTCTACATGGTATACAGTGCAAAAAGGAGTATCTAACACAGGATAACAGACCAAAAGGTTTAACCCTTCAGTATATGATTGTTTTTACTTAAAAAAGGGAGGTGACCTAGAGAACTGAATGAAGGATTTGGAGCCCAGAGCTCTTGAGTTCGGAGTCCCTCTGACCTTGCATGAGTCACATGCTCCGTCTCTGCCTTCACTACCCCCACCTCTAAATTAGGATGGCAATACTGGCCTATGTACCTGGCGCTGTGAAGCTAAATTTGTGTACAAGTTTAAGCGCTTTAAAAATGAGAACTGCAATATTGGTACTTGATATCAAACGTGAATTTAAATGACTTTCCAGAACGGATGTCTAGTAAAGTGCAGAATGAAGGGGACATATGTTTAACACATCACTCAGGTAATGGAAGTTGAAACAATGCAGGACCCCCCTTCCTAATAATGCACTGCAGCACCAAAGTGGTTAAGCTAAGTTCTGACTGCAGTTTTGAACATGAAACTTTCAAGGCCTGTAACAAGAATATTGCTTGCTGAGCTATCCTCACACTCAGGAAACAGCATATGTTATTGCAGTATGGCTGGAATTTCACCACGTTAAATCAACAAGTGCATAATTGAGGGATGAAGGGAAAACTCAGGAATCAAATATATATTTTATTGTCATATAGTCTAGAGGCCCCCACTCAGGATTTCAGCCCTATTATGCTAGGTGCTGTACAAAATATGGTAAAAGACAGTTCCTCCTTCAAAAGAGCTTAAAATCTTTAGTAACATTCGTATAAAGGTACCATATCCTGGAACACGTGGCAGCCATTGTGTTTCACTGAACTCCTGTCCTTTCAGGAAGGGCAAAGCTGCAGTGAGACACTGCATTAAGCCAAGCCATCCGGGTTCCCCATTCCTGGAGTTCTGACTTGTGTGGAAGCGAGAGCAGCCTCAGCTACAACTGCCACCGAGGGGACTCTATGCAGTGTGGACTGCTGAAGTACAGCACGCTCCAGGTAAAACCCCGCCTCTGCCAGCATGCTAGGAGGAAGGTGTAAAGCAGGTTGTAAGCCAGCAAGGAGTTTTGACATGCTGAGGGAAACCTCAAATGCTTGTTTAGAGTAGTGATAGGGCTCCAGAGTGTGGGCCAGGATTTGGCCCATAGCGCAGCAGGTACAACTTTTGCTGAGATGAGTCATTACCTGAGCTATGACATCTGAGATGGAGGCACATCCCACAAGGAAACTGTGCTTGTGTTTCAACAGAATGCCAGCATGGGTCCAAGCCTGTAAAGGACAGAACTTTGTTTAGAAAGTGACTAACATGGATACATCTATTAGGTTCAGGTTCCAGGCCCTGACTACTTTCTTACTGCTGAACTTTACACAAACCAGTTATGAAGCTCTTTCCTACATCTGAGTCAGACTCCCATGTGAATCTGAACAAATCTAGGCCAATAACACAGAGAAGACACTGCAGCTTTTAACTCTTTGCCAGGGCTGGGAGAGAGGCTCAGTTTAAATGACTGTACAGTAGCTGCTGAGAAGGGAATACAGTAATGAGAAGCAGCCTTTATTCCTGGTGGCGGGAGGTGTTATTAAAGTTCTAACAAATCCAAGTAATAGGTTTTCTTTTTATTCACCAGCTTTCATTGTGTTTAAAATTTAGCTCTGGTCTCACTGGCCAATGGGTATACTGAATATTGCTACAAAATCCTGCCTTTAAAAAGTAAAAGTAACTCACTGATGCCACTTCTTTTCATACTTAGTTATTTGGAGAAAGTGATTGGGGTGTAGGTATACATCAGTAGCATAGTCTGCAAAATCTTTAACAGAGCAGAGGAATTACTTGCATGGGCAAGCTCTCCTTCAATGAGTCTCCAAATACCTATCAAATAGTTGAGTTCTAAAAGCTGGGAACATCACAGAGAGAAGTGACAACTAAAATTCCGTTCTGAGCCAGACACTCACCATGGCATCCATAAAAGGGAAGGCAGCAAGATAAAGGAAGGCCCGTCTAGTTTTACTTCCCACCGATTCATCCACATGGTGCAGCTTGTTAATAATGTAATACCCCAAATCACTATATGCTGCAGAAATAACAGAATGGAAAAAAAATAATTTGGTTAAACTGACAGATTCTAGCTGGGATGTTCAAAAGCACCTGTGTGAGTTAGGCATCTAACCTCTAGGCACTTCTGAAAATCCCACCTTCTCCTCCTAATCAAGGGTTTTTGTAGCGTCTTACAAATACAGCCATTCAATGTATTTTGCAGGTACATATGAAGAGAACAAGCTTGTAAGTACTCTTAAAAGTTTATAAAACACATAGCACCATATAACACTGATAATATTACCTATCAAACAAGTACAAAACAGGGAAATCGCATGATGAATTATAAAGGCATGCAACAAACTGCATCTATGGCCATGTGATGGCCTCCCCTTCACCTTGTCCACCTATCATTTATACTGCCACTTGTTCTAACACTGCAAAAATCTCGGAGGCAGCCTCAGGTGGCTGTCACTTTCTTTCCATGGTTTAAGGGCTAATATATCACAAGGCTAGAAATGGATTATCTGTGCTAATGGAAACTGTACAATTCCAACTTTTCAGTGGGCGGTGCACCTGTTTCTAGTCCTGGTTCATCCTTAGGTAAGAGCTATTTTTAAAACGTTAGTTAAAGTGGCTTTGAACTTCCCAATTTTAGAGGTTTCTAAAATGTGACACAACTTCCTTTTCATTTAAGGACAATATAGCTGGACTCTCAGTACTAGATCCTAACATTACAGGTGGGGAAAGAAAAATAAATCCCAATAACTTTTAAAAACCACTATAAAGATGTATAAACTCACATTTTAAAAAAACTGGTAAAAGAGTGCTAAGGTTGACAAGTCATGCTACTATTGCAATTTTTTTTGCACACATTTCACTCTATTACAAAAGACATACACAGATACTTAACAGCATGTCACATACTTTATACATTTGCTTATATTATCCAATCCATGTGTGTTAATACTGGTGGTCCTATCTAGCTTTGTTCTAGCCTAAAACCAGCTATCCTAGTGGAACTGGCAGGTTACTCAAGAAGGTAGAAGATTTGTTTACACTGCCACAAAACCTCAGTTTTGTTGAAGGGTTTAAGGCACCAGTGTTATATTTAACATAGAACAATGTTTGAGGACAGTCAGAGGAACTGAGCCTAGCACTGTTTTGCAATTACTGAGTGATAACATAGTCACAAGGTTAGGGGATTCAAAGAAAGGTTTATCGCTCATTAGAACACTCTTCTAAAATGATGGGCAAGTAATGACAACTAGATCTAATGATAGAAACAGGAATGGGGGTAACATATTTCCACCAGAAGGCTGGGAAAACACAAAGCAAGATAAACAAATAAACCCTCCATTTTATATTTGTTCTCTAATCCTTACGAAATTTCTGCTATCTATATTATTATGGCTAGGCTTGCAGTCTGTCAGATCACTCTAGTAATCACCAAGCTGTACTTAGAGTCACTCCCAAACAATCGCCTTTTGAATAGTACCAGGGAACCACTCTGTAAAATAGAACTCTAACCTTACTTCCTGAGTCCTGGCAGGTTGCCCCAGTTCTTTTTCCTTAAAATAGTCATTTTGTGATAATTTTTGCATATCAACTGATACCAGCTGTGGCTATTTTTTAAAAGCAAATATCTATGTGCCCACTTAAGTTTTCACTCAATACTTTGCAAACAGTGTGTGCTACCTACAGATTTTTACAATTCCTTTGAATGCTGTTGCTTTCATTGCACAGCAGCACCTCGTCTGTTCCCTAAAATAAAAACTGACTTGAATGAGCTTGTGCAACTTTGGAAAAGATGTGAAGAACATATTTCATTGCGCTCAGATTCTGTGAGGTCTGTGTTAGGTTCCGTCCACACCTGTGCCTCAATTCTATAGACTAAAACCATGTGGTAAGACAGCTAAAACTCTTGCAGGAGCTACACGGTGTTAAGTTCCTTACAGGGGCAAATATCCTCTTGACCCAGTCCCTTCCTGCCCTTTGCACCCTGTGGACCCATTTCTTGCAGAGGGGCTTCCATGAGCAACTGAGGATGGAGAGGACATTGAGCAAAAGAGGCTCTTCACTTTCTCAGCCCTCTCTTTTTTCCCCACTCCATAAAAGCAGACAGTAGAGCAACCATCTTGGCTCTGAAAGATATAGAGATTTAAAAAAAAAGTGCATGGTCAGAAAAACCTCAATTAGTGGCCAAGGACTGGATGAGACAGAACCAGCCTGACTCCTGGAAATGTTCTCACCAACAAGGGTTGGAGCACATTGGCAGGGCACTACGGAGAGGCTTGTACAGCTTCTGCCCCAAAAGGACCTATTCCCTAGACAGAGCACTTTTTCATAGATTCTAGGGTCAGAAGGGACCAATGTGATCATCTAGTCTGACCCCCTGCACAAAGCAGGCCACAGAACCCTACCCGTCCACTTCTATAACAAACCCCTAACCTATGCCTGAGTTATTGAAGTCTTCAAATTGTGGTTCAAAGGCCTCAAGCTGCAGAGAATCCACCAGCAAGTGACCCATGCCCCACGCTGCAGGGGAAGGCGAAAAACCTCCAGGGCCTCTGCCAATCTGCCCTGGAGGAAAATTCCCTCCCGACCCCAATTATGGCAATCAGCTAAACCCTGAGCATGTGGGCAAGACCCGCCAGCCAGCACCCAGAAAAGAATTCTCTGCAGTAACTCAGATCCCATCCCATCCAACATCCCATCACCAACCACTGGGCACACTTATCTGGTGATAATCAAAGATCAATTGCCAAAATTAGGCTCTCCCGTCATACAATCCCTTCCATAAACTTATCAAGCTTAATCTCAAAGCCAGATATGTCTTTTGCCCCCACTACTCCCCTTGGAAGGCTGTTCCAGAACTTCACTCCTCTAATGGTTAGAAACCTTTGTCTAATTTCAAGTCTAAACTTCCTAGTGTCTAGTTTATACCCATTCGTTCTTGTATCTACATTGGTACTAAGCTTAAATAATTCCTCTCCCTCCCTAATATTAATCCCTCTGATATATTTATAAAGAGCAAGCATATCCCCCCTAAGCCTTCTTTTGGCTAGACTAAACAAGCCAAGCTCTTTGAGTCTCCTTTCATATGACAGTTTTCCATTCCTCGGATCATCCTAGTAGCCTGTCTCTGAACCTGTTCCAGTTTGAATTCATCCTTCTTAAACATGGGAGACCAGAACTGCACACAGTATTCCAGGTGGGGTCTCACCAGCGCCTTATATAACGGTACTAACATCTCCTTATCTTTGCTGGAAATACCTCGCCTGATGCATCCTAAAACCGCATTAGCTTTTTTAACGGCTGTATCACATTGGCGGCTCATAGTCATCCTGCGATCTACCAATATCCCAAGGTCCTTCTCGTCCTCTGTTGCTTCCAACTGATGCATCCCCAATCTATATCTAAAGTTCTTATTATTAATCCCTAAGTGCATGACCTTGCACTTTTCACTATTAAATTTCATCCTATTACTATTACTCCAGTTTACAAGGTCATCCAGATCTTCCTGTATGATATCCCGGTCCTTCTCTGTGTTAGCAATACCCCCCAGCTTCGTGTCATCTGCGAACTTTATTAGCACATTCCCGCTTTTTGTGCCACTTCACTCTCCAGGGCTTTCAATCTGGCATGTTTTACAAGCACTGAAATCCCTTAATGTTAGACAAAAACCTACTGAATTTTTGACATTGTTGAAGTCATAACAGCTGAGTTTAATGTAAGCTTTAAAACAGTTAACCTAATTTCCACATGTAAGTGAAAGGTGACAAACACTTTTGGTGACGGTACTAAAAAGCTGTTTTCCTCCTTAGAGGATATCAGCAGGCTGCTCTCGGCTAAGATTTAATGATCAATATTCAGGCATGTCTCTCTCAAATGTGAATAAAGCAATCTCTGATTAATTAGAATGTAACCTTGACAAGCCAGCTGAACTTATTAGGAAGCACAATATAAAATTAATAATATAGCAGCCTGTTTTGTTCTCCCGTGATAACTCATACAATTTCTATAGATTCACTTTCATATGTCTACAGTTTGGTCTTGCTGCTTGCATTTAAGTGAAAACTCTAGCTTGGCTCTGTGTTATATGAGTCTGTTCAGAGTCATAAGGACAGGCATTTTCCGCTATTGGATTTATTGGACTAGTGGAATATCGTGCATATAAATGGAATAATCCCTATGGCTGCTTCTATAAAATACCAAGAGCCACACACAGTCAACATCCCTGAAACAAATGCACAACTGAATACACTCTTGGAGCTTGGCTGACCCATGCATAAACTGTATTAATGACAGCAGAGTCTTAAATAAATGGCACCACTGTCAAGTTGTTCTGGGGTCATCCACTACCCTGCACATTGTTCTTGTGTTACGAAGGAAACAAAAAGAACCCTCCCAGGAGGTGCTATCATTAATGTTCAGACATAAAGCCACACATAAATATTAGCTCTACAGGAAAAAATATCACAGGTGGCTTTGGATTAACTGATGAATTCTCTGGATATAATCCATCTTCCTACTTTGATGCCAATTTTAAAAATTAACTGTTCTTGTAGACTTGTGAAATGAAAAACTGTGTTTCTTGTCATCAGGTAGATGTGCCACAAAGTTGGAACACTGTTTTATTCGAGCTCTTCAAAATCTGGAAATGCCTGAGGATTTCTCAGACAGCTTAATGCCTCATAACACTTCAGATATAGCTGTTCCAATTTTAAAGTAAGATTCATTTTAACTGGCCAAAAAATAAACCAAATTTGAGTCTGGGCTCACTCCATTCCTTCTCTGCTCTGTGACTATGTTGTTGAGGAGAAAATGACTAAGTTAATTAGCAGAAATGTAAATTGTTAATGTTAGCTACTGCTACAGCATCATCATCTCAGGATGTCAATGCATTATACCCTTTTTAATGAGTTCTGTCTCATCACCCCCTGCAAAATAGGCATGGATGATGATTACTTTAATGATAGGCTAGGTGATTAGAACAAGAATCCCACCAGAAGTCTATGAAAACTATGATTAGAAGAACCGGGATAACCTGACTCATGGTCAGGTCAGTGTTCCAGACTATGCTACAGGCGGCAGAACATTTGGTATCAGCTAGTCAGGTGGGCATGTTTAGAACTTGACTGACCACTAAAAAGGTGCAGTTAACCTTCATTCACATGCTATATTTTTTGGCACTAACAACTATTGACCATGTTAGCTGGAAACCAGGCCCTTGATCCTTCATGCACCAGTCACTATGAATGTGATTAGTCCCATGGAGTCCAGGGGGATTATTAACAACTGTAAAGCCACTCTCCTGTGCAGGTGCTTGCAGGATAGGGGCCTGTGTCTGTAACCACAATGGAAAATGAATGGCATTGCTACGGGCTTCTTGGGGATTCAGCCATCTGTTAGCCTGGCTGCTGAAGTTCGAACTGCTTTGTGCTGAAGCTGATAAGTGACACTTCATCTACTGCCTCACCAGGAGCAAAATGGTGGCAGTCTGAATTTGCAAGAGGAAGGGGATGTAGAGGTGTCTACTTAGTCACAGGGGCTATGACTTTAGCTCCATCTTCAAAGCTACTGCTGGTTTTTGTCATTCCTAGAACGTCAGCAATGGCGAATGCAACATATATATTCAATTGAAAAGAAATGGCCAGAGTGTTATTCCAGCATCTTGAAACTCCTGCTGAAAGTGTGAAGTAAATGGCAAAAAGTGCCAAAACAGGAAATCTGATCAGCAGAGCCCTGCATGGATACAAAATTTATATCGGTATCCGATCCGCAAACATGGTTCATGGATATCTGCATCCTCAGATATAAAGCGGATATCTGCTGATTTGCAGAGCTCTACTGATAAGGGATGAATTGTGCTATTGTGTCTACTGCAAAGGGGAAGATGCAGAATGACCTATCATGAAGCTAGTATTAAACAGGTCCCAGTTAGTACAGAACAGCTGCCAACTATCTGATAAAATGGAGAATTGTAATGTAAATTAATCCCCTTCTCTGAGAAGTTTAATATTGGTAAGATGTAGCAAATTTTTGTATGCATGCAATAAATGACATCTCTGTTATATCATATTCCTTCCCTCACAGCACACTTTTCCTTCCCAGATGCTACTCCTACACAATACTCAGAAGTAAGTTGCAGCTTGTTTATACCCTGAGATGTAACATACTTCCCACAAAATTATACTTCAATTAACTGGTGGTGGCAGCTGACCCCAAAACATCACAGGATAAGGAATAGAGCATACATTTCAATGCCTAGCTCTAAACTGAAATGGCCAGTGGAAGGATGGTTTTGTGGCTAAGACATTAGACTGGGAGTGTAAGTGGGAAGGAAATGTGGTTTCAATTCCCATTTCTGACATCATTTTCCTGGGTGATCCTGGCCAAGCCACTGACGTTCTCAATTCCTCATATTACTTGCCCAGGATGTGTTTTGAAAATTGTTGGTGAGGCTATAGTGATTTGGGGTCCGGGAGGTGTAAGTGCAAGATACACACAATTTGCAGATCTGAGTCTGGATTGTTTGGCTCAGCTGGACACCCACAGAGAGGACTCCTATAGCTCATGTAAAGGGCTAGAAAGGTGATCCTAGTGGAGAAGGAAGTAAGTGTGAGTCACAGGGCTGAAGCAGTCATTTTTGGCAATAAAGGAGTGGGGGCTGCTCTTCATCAGTTCTGAGTGCTGCTGATAGAATCAATCATAGCTGCAAATGGGCATTTCCTCCTCCACTGCCACTTGATGTCTTCTTCCCTCTGACTCTTCTCAGCCAAGAACAAGACTCTTCTCTTGTTTCCCTGGGTTTTTTGTTCTTCCATGGTTGAGTCTCACACTCCATGAAGGACAGACATGTTGCCTTCCCTTGTTCTTCACCTACAGACTACATCAGAGACTCTCACTGCAGTCTGGAAATATTTTTTTAATTTGTTGAGCATCAATACCCTGGGCCTTTTGCTTCCTGGCAGAGGTTGTGACAATCTCACAGCTGCTGAAGACCAGCTGCCAGACTGTCACTTGGTTCCTCCTTCTCTTCTTCCCACCGCACTTTAGAGGCTGTACATCTGTAGGTCAGAAAGGGATACGCAGGTTTTAAAATATGTTCAAAGGGAACTTGAGACATAACTCAGCAGCATCACATAATCATTTAGTGCTGGGAATCTGACTAATGCCATTGTCTTGGGTCCTCCTCCACTCTCAGAGGTGGTCTTCATATATTTTCAGGCATACACATGTTGAAAATATTTTGTAATATTTTCATTCTGCCTCCATGTACAGCTGGAAGATTTGAGTGAAGCCCCTTCACTCAGACTTTAAGGTTTGGCAAGTATATATTTATATAGCTATAGATATAGATTTTTTTCTCTTCATAAATGGAAACATTGGGCATAAGAGGTTCAGACCACAGCAGTGCTCTGAAGTTCAGCAAACCTTGGGTAACTCAATCAGCCTGTTTAGAAATAACTACCCACAGCCATCTCTGACCAAAAGCCCCATGTACCTAAGAAGCAATTCATCTATAGCAGAGGTCAGCAACCTTTCAGAAGTGGTGTGCTGAGTCTTCATTTATTCACTCTTATTTAAGGTTTCACATGCCAGTAATACATTTTAACGTTTTTAGAAGGTCTCTTTGTATAAATCTGTAATATATAACTAAACTATTGTTGTATGTAAAGTAAATAAGGCTTTTAAAATGTTTAAGCTTCATTTAAAACTAAATTAAAATGCAGAGCCCCCTGGACTGGTGGCCAGGACCCAGGCAGTGTGAGTGCCACTGAAAATCAGCTCGTGTGCCGCCTTCGGCACACGTGCCAGAGGTTGCCTACCCCTGATCTATAGCCGTCAGCTCGGAAATCTGGCTGATTTCCTGTGAGACAGCAGTAGCCCATATGGCTTAAAAACAAAATTAAATGGATCAGAAAAATGAACTCTTCACAGCTGGTAAAACTGCCCTCTGTTCAACCTGGTACACAAACTGGACAAGGTGAGCAACTGAAAGACCATCTCAAGGCTGGGGAAAGAGCCAAGCCAAGAAATCTTATGGCAGATCTTGCAAATGAATATGAGTTTACAACACTAACTGCTTATAATCTTCAGTACAAAATCCTGAGCTATCCCCATACATTGAGGTGGCCTGTGGATGTCAGAGATATAAATTAATTAATTTCACTGATGGTTTTTTAACTTGTTAAATTAATGACAGGTTGACCTTGGCAAAGGGCTACTGCAGCCAATAAGCACATTGCCTACATACTGTAATAACAACAACAAAGGATAAAATTAGCCTTTTAATTAACATGTGGGGCCATGGTCTTAACATGGGATGCCTTAACACTGGGTGCCTGTTTCTGCATGTTTAAAAGGTCATAGGGCTGCTAAGCATGATTAAAAGGCGGCACCAAGCCAGGAGATAACATCAGTGGACTTCTGTTCTTCCATAAGGCTCTTATGCAAGTACAGTAAGTACAAGGGCAGGGCCTGCATGATGAATTGCAGGGCGTGCGGTGGTTGAGATACTGACAACCTGACAATGAACAATGGGTCCCATGTGCAGGCCACCCTTTGTAGCTCCATGTACAGTGATAGATATTGCCACAAAACACCTGCTTAGTTTCCAGAGAACAGCAGGCCCCGAGATGGCTGCCCGAATCCATTCGCATTCCTTGCATTCCTTCCCCATCCCTCCCCTCCGAAAGCACACAGGTATAAGGAATACCAAACACTTTACCTGTTACAGGGACTTGACTTTCTTCCTCCTGCTCAGTTTCCTCTTCCTCACTTTCCTTGTTGCAAGGGCTACATCAATCTCCATTCTGTAAGGGGATTGGAGGTTGTTTGGGGCACCAGAGCTGGTACGGCTCTTAAAGATGCATGAGGTCCAATTTCTTCTAGGCTCTTGGTTGTGGTCTAATGTTCTCAGATACTAGACCTTCATGGCCTTGAATATTCCATCATACTGGTTGATACTCAGTTCAATATCACATTTGGTGGGTCTTGCAGAAATCTGCAAATATTGTTAACTTCTTCCTAGCCAACTCCAGGTCTATTTGTATATTCTCCCTGCTCCAGTCAGGGTCCTGGTCTTGCTTGCCAGTGGCTCTTGGGTTTTGCAAGATGTGATGTCTGTAGTAGCTGGTGCAAGAGCTTAGCTATCCACCAGAAATGGACAAAGTAGCTTTGACCACGGCTAACAGAAGGTAATACTGGTTATTTTTAAATCAGCCTGTCTGATCCTCTTTACTACACAGTTTATCATTATGAAATGGCTGGCATGGGGGAACAGATATTAAGATGCTCCTACTGAGATGTGAGTGGCAATGTAAAATATCTACTTACATCTACTAAAGGTGCTAGGAAGTCCTGACTGAAGAAAAAAACACTTCTAACACATTGGGATGGCCTCCTACAGAAAGTAGCTGTGAAACCCATTTACACAGACGAATCCCATCTGCACAGCAGTATTGCAGTGCTATGACCTGGTTCCAGCCTGACAACAGTGCTACTGCCAAACACAGATGAAACAGGCCAGCGGTAAGTTGAACAATCACACACTGGTAGTAGTGGTGCATGAGCAAGAACTACAGATGGAATCTATCATTCTAAAACAGTGACATTTTGTAGTCTACACGGAACTCCAGCCACAAGACAATCTCATAAGTCCTCCTAAGTTTTCATTTCTAAGTGTGAGGAGAGCTGCAGGTTAAGCAGCTCTGGGGGATGGGATGGGGAAGCAAAGTCACCCAGGTTGCAGGGTACCTTAAGTAAATAGTGAGAAAGGCTTACCTATCAAGGTATGAAATACAGCAGCCACTGCACCAGCCACAACCATGCACAAAACGGCTTTGGTCCTGTCTCTTTTGCTGTTCACAAACACCAAACCCACATTCTTGAAGTCACTCATTGGACCTGTGAAGAACTTCATAAGGGAATAGGCCAGCCCATAGCTGGCCAGCATTTCCACAGCATCTTCCTTAACAGCTGCGATACCCCTGTTCAAGGCCTGTTGAAATACAGAAAAACAAAGAATACTTCAAAATGTAGACAGCGTCTGGAAAAAAATATGATGCAGGTTGTTTCCATAGAAACAAACAGTTGACCAAAAGTGATGTCATAACCACTTTTGATCTGTATTGACTTGGATCCTGCATGCACAGATATAAAGTGACTTTGAAACATCAAAATAAATACTAGCAGAGTGCATATGAAAACTTTTCACACACTGTACGGTTTCAATTTACTGTGCTGCACAATTCTATTGTACATATGCATGGTGAGACAGATACCAAGTGTTCCAATTTACAATGGTCAGAAAGAAACTATGGAGGATTTAAATACATAAAGTGTTTCATGAAATAAAACATTAGGAATTTGTTTCTAAAGTTATCAAATGGAACCCCCTTATACGGAAGGGCAGTACTTGAACAACTTTACTGTGTGAAACTGACCACTGTGCAGAAAGCCAAGAAGTCCCATGTGAGAACTTAGGGGCGACTTTAGTAACATGTAGTCCAGATTAGCCTCTTGCACGGGAGAATGAAATTTTACCCGTATGCAAAGATATAAAACTGGAACTGCAACTGGTCCATTATGATGCATTGAAATTACTTGGGGCTTAAAGTCCATTTTACTATAAAAGGAATTGCGCTATATTCATGCTGACTATGAGTGGGTACCTGATTCTACACCATGGTGTTATTTTTCATTGAATTTAGTCAAATGCACATGTGACCAAATATGTTGGTCATCCTCCCATGTAATTTCATGTTTCAAAATAAGATTGAGACTCTGCACCCCTTTATTAAGCAAAACTCTCAACTTATTAAAAATAAGAATGAAACACAAAATATCTGTATTTCAAGTTGTTCTTATTTTGAATAGTTTAGCAAATATCTTGCAGATATGGAAGAAAAAAAAGTGTCCCCCCTGCCCAAATCTCCAATAATTTAACAGATTATCTTCATATCTAAATTGAACCAAGAGAAAAATGCCATAACATTTTCCTCAGAACTCAGGAAAAGATCACACCAAGCACATTTCAAATGTGTTGACTAAATATGACAGAGTTTTGTCTTCACTGCCATAGCATCAGTCACCTGAGGCAGGGGTCCCCAATGCAGTGCTCACAGGCGCCATGGAGCCCACCGGGGCATCTATGTGTGCCCGCGTACTGGCTGGCAGACAAGCATCTGCCGAAAAGCGGCGTCATCAAGAGGCGTCGCCACTGAAATGTCGCTGATTTTCGGCGGCGACACCTCTTGACGTTGCTGCCTCTCGGGGCATTTCGGCCATGGTCCTTGGTGGCTCATCATCTGGCGCCTACCACCTGGAAAAGATTGGAGATCACTGACCTGAGGTATTCAGTAAATTGTTAAAACAGAATTCGACTCAAAAAGCACAAAGGATGGAATGACGACTTGATTTCGTAAGAATTTAGTTCTTATGGGTCACAGATGAGAGATACTGACAGGTCCACAAAGAACTGACCAATCAGGAACATGTTTTACCTCTCCCCTGACTCCAAAACGATAGTGTCTTGCACTTACGCACCACCCCTGGCACTGAGCTTTGTTTGAAGGTAAAATATCTACATTTGAGTATCATAAGGTAACTAGGTTCAAGTCTTAGCATTTCAACACCACAGTTCTACATGAAGTTCATACAAGCAGGCAACTCCCATTGGCCTCAACAGAAGTTGTTTCCGTATGTCGGAGGGCAGCATTTAGCCTCTAATATTTTTTTCCTTTTCAATCTCCCTGTAAGATGCTTCACTGCCACTTGCTGATGTTAAAACTAAATCAGTGTCTCCAGCATGACATAAAACTGCAGCAAGTTTTCCATACCTGATGCCCACCAAAATGGCCTTCTTGCTCTACTTTGTCCTTTTTCTCCCAGACAATGAGCTTATCCCATCATATGTAAGACGCAAAGATCTTCCCTCCTACTGTTATACACAACTTCTTCTGGGGCCTGCATAATGCATGTGCTGCATTTGACAAGGGTGCAAGTTACATCTAATCTTGCAGAGTAAATCAAGCCCAAAAAAGATGGTATCCTGTGAACATAGTTTGCTTACTCCTTAGGAATGCTGTAGAAAAAACTGGTGATAGCCATCCACCATGACAAGGGGAAAGCCCTTAGCCTGCATGATTCCCAATAATAGCTGCATAAAATAGGAAGGATGTTAAAACTGTTTCAGAGATTTAAGCTTGCACCCTGGTCACTGATACATGGGACAGTGGTATTAGGAGCTATGCTTTTAAGGGCTGAGCTTCCCACATATAGATGGTGCTGTGCAGATGGAACCAGTCTCAGAATGAAGCAGATCACTGAACTCCACCAGAGCAACAGCAGACATTGGTGCTGGTAGGGTCTCCTTAATGGACTGAGGATACCTATGGGATGTGATTAACATAGTTTGGGACTTATTGGTCATATGGATAGCTTACTGACAACACACATATAGTGCAATATGTCCAATTTGGAGCATGACCTGAAATAATCCCACCTGCTAGGGACAAGCCTTCCCTGGTGAGCATGGAGACTAAATAACTTCTGCAGAATTTGAAGCTTTCATTTATAAAGTCCTTTCTGCTGACTCTTGTGTGACTCTGAAGTACTCAGTCTCAATGCATCTTGGTTTACACCCTGTGAAACAGGGTGCTCTCATACTTACCTACCTGTGATGGGGTATACAGAACCCACACTGACCAAGAAGGTTTTAATGTGAGCCTGTGAACTCAATCAGGCCCATCTTGCTTCACCTGTGCAAAGTGTCAAGCCTGGAGGGAGGAATCAAAAGAGGAAAACACCAATTCAGTAATGACTGACTGGAGAGGTAGTGGACCGCTTCAGCTAGCCCTGTGAAGGAAGGGCCATCTGGGGCCAGAATCTAACTAGAGATTCTTAAGTGTCAGAGCTTCCTTGGGGCAGGAGGGCCTTGTGTGGCAATTCCTGTTTCTTTTGTTCTCCACAACTTATTTGATTCCCCGTTTTGGGACCTTTAGTTGAGTCAGTCCAGCAAAAGGCTGTGAGAGGCCTACTTGGAGGCCATGGGAGGAAGCAGCCCAGGGATACAGCAGAGTCTAAACAAACAGACCTTGCTTGCTTCATTCTAGGTCCCTGGACTGGCATCCAGAGTAGAGGGTGGACCTGGGTTCCCCTTCTAATTCACCTAGGGCAGAGGCATGAAGACCCTAGAGCCAAGGCTCCAGCATGATGCTGCCAAACTACTTGTGCTGGACTTGGTTTACCCTGGAAACTGGAGTGGCTGTCAGCAGGAGATGAGGCCACCATGCCATGCTCACCACAAGAAGGCACAGCTGTGGTGTGTATACTCTTCTTCCACATACTCCTTCAGAGTTGGTGGGAGGCTCAAATGATGTTTGTGAAGTACATTGTGCTGGTTATCAAGGTAGTAATTTCTTTCATTTCAACAACAATCAGATCTTTCCAGGCCTCTGCCAGCACTGCTAGTAACAGGGAAAATTTCAATCTTTTAGACAGAAAATCAACAGAGGGTGCCTACTGCATTCTTTGAAGGGCATGATTTGACTTTTATTCCTCTCCTCCCTCCCATTGTCCTTTGCTTGAAGTAAACTATTTCTAGTGGTTCTAATTTTCAAGTAATAGCTAAAGCATTCAGGGCACTCTGCAACCCAAATTAATCCTGTCACTTGAAAACAAAGCTGCATATATTTTTAGGCATCATTCACCATAACAGGCACTTCCATCGCTGTCAAGGCCTATGCAGGAGGGTAATGAATCTATCACCGACAGGATGGCAGTTTTTCTGACAGTCTATGCATTCAGCTGAAACCCATGCCTGTCAGTGGTTACCCAGATGGAAAGAGCCCTCCAATCTGAGCCAAATGGGTCCATAAAATGCCAGTGAGAATATGATCTCTGAGAAAGCTATGGCCTAAGAAACTAACAGACCCAGAAAAATCCTCATTACACTTAGGGGAAAAAATTCACCCTGGATGAAGCTCTGAAGTCAATTGAATTTGAGGTGAATTTAGCTTTGTGTGCCCATTTACCACACAACTAGGAATGGGCAAGAGTGAGTGACTCTAGGGTGGGACATTGCTCCCCCACCATTTAAGAGTGAGCTCAGACATTTTCTGTGTAAACAAACTACAACAAAGTAAACACACCTGAATTGCCATAGAATTCCCCCCAATACCCACACTGTGCACCAGGTAACGTAAAGGAGCCCTACTTTGTTAGAGGAATGTTGCCATTAAGTTGTCCTACTGAGGAACAGCTTGCTGACACGATGAAATCCCTCTAAGGTTAGACATGAAATAGTAATGTCAATAAATGAGCCACTGGAAAAAGTCTTTCCTGTGGAAGACCACTTTAGAAAACTTACAGTAAATGTAACTGTCTACTAGCTGCTTAGTTTCAGTAACTTCCTCCAGACAAACCACTCATTTTGACTGATGTGGCTCACCAAATTCCTTTTTCCATTTTCACTTTAAAGAGATGAATGGACAAACTCGTCAATCACAGCTTTCAAACCCTGTTGATCTCATCATATTTGATACCCTTAAATCAATGTGAAAACCCAGAAACTTGGAGAGCTTATTCTGTGCATCATATGAAAGATAAAAATGTTTGCTGGGTTCCATGACATGCCAAATACTGGCAGCAGCAGCACTTGGTAATCTTCCAATTTAATTTCCTGTTAGAGCTGCAACTCCATATCTTTTTAAAAAGTCATAAACCAAGGAACAGTTTCCACTTCTTGTTGTATCACTGACTACAGTTTGTGTGCGTGCTCTGTGTGCACAAAATCATTGACAAAACTGAACAAAAAGCATCTGTGTTCCATATTTGTTCCAAACAAGTTACAATCTGTGTCCAAAAAGATCAGCATGATTTGTTAGATGAATCATAAGTTTTTCAAAGGTATTTAGGCTTTGCTTTGCTCAGCATTGTAATGCTTAACTGACTTGGGAGCCTGCATCTCATTTTCAAAACTGACTTAGGCACTTCTCATTTTTGAAAATGAGAATGTGTCTCCTAAGTCAGTTAGGAGTTACACCCTGAATGGAGCAATGCCTAAATACTTCTAAAATCTGGGCCAAAGGCCCTTACTGTAGAGTTGACAAATCATGCATCTTTCAGTGACTGTTCCATTATCTTATGACTGGTCAATTAGTTTATTTTTTAAATTTCTTCTTGCCAGATTTGGATGGAACCCCTCCAAGGAAGACAGAGATGCTTCAGGGAGCGGTCCTGGTAATTTAGCAGATGACGTTCTTCTCTCCTGCATCATTACTGAACCTCTGCCCCAGTAGAGTATTGGGAGCTACTGTGATGTTGGGGTTGCTGTCTTCTGGAAGAATGAAAAAACCAAGCTCCTTACACTCTTATAATTTGAGATCCCATGGCACTCTTTTTAGCAGCAGAGGTGTTGACCCTGAGGTACAGGCTAAACTTCACCTGGAATAATTAAACTCTACACTTGAATTTTTTTCCTGCAGCGTCAATTGGAGGTGCTCTTCCTAAAAGGGTGCCTAGTGTTAGTTATCATAGGGGTAGCCGTGTTAGTCTGGATCTGTAAAAGCAGCAAAGAATCCTGTGGCACCTTATAGACTAACAGACGTTTTGGAGCATGAGCTTTCGTGGGTGAATACCCACTTCCTCAGATGCCTGTAGTGGAAATTTCCAGGGGCAGGTATATATATGCTAGCAAGCAAGCTAGAGATAACGAGATCAGTTCAATCAGGGAGGATGAGGCCCTGTTCTAGCAGTTGAGGTGTGAAAACCAAGAGAGGAGAAACTGGTTCTGTAGTTGGCAAGCCATTCACAGTCTTTGTTCAATCCTGAGCTGATGGTGTCAAATTTGCAGATGAACTGAAGCTCAGCAGTTTCTCTTTGAAGTCTGGTCCTGAAGTTTTTTTGCTGCAGGATGGCCACCTTAAGGTCTGCTATAGTGTGGCCAGGGAGGTTGAAGTGCTCTCCTACAGGTTTTTGTATATTGCCATTCCTAATGTCTGATTTGTGTCCATTTATCCTTTTCTGTAGAGACTGTCCAGTTTGGCCAATGTACATAGCAGAGGGGCATTGCTGGCATATGATGGTGTATATTACATTGGTGGATGTGCAGGTGAATGAACCAGTGATGGTGTGGCTGATCTGGTTAGATCCTGTGATGGTGTCGCTGGTGTAGATATGTGGGCAGAGTTGGCATCGAGGTTTGTTGAATGGATTGGTTCCTGAGCTAGAGTTATTATGGTGCGGTGTGCAGTTACTGGTGACAATATGTTTCAGGTTGGCAGGTTGTCTGTGGGCAAGGACTGGCCTGCCACCCAAGGCCTGTGAAAGTGTGGGATCATTGTCCAGGATGGGTTGTAGACCCTTGATGATGCGTTGGAGGGGTTTTAGCTGGGGGCTGTATGTGATGGCCAGTGGAGTCCTGTTGGTTTCTTTCTTGGGTTTGTCTTGCAGTAGGAGGCTTCTGGGTACACGTCTGGCTCTGTTGATCTGTTTCCTTATTTCCTCGTGGGGTATTGTAGTTTTGAGAATGCTTGGTGGAGATTTTGTAGGTGTTGGTCTCTGTCTGAGGGGTTAGAGCAGATGCGGTTGTACCTCAGTGCTTGGCTGTAGACAATGGATCGTGTGATGTGTCCGGGATGGAAGCTGGAGGCATGAAGGTAGGCATAGCGGTCGGTAGGTTTTGGATATAGGGTGGTGTTAATGTGACCATCGCTTATTTGCACCGTGGTGTCTAGAAAGTGGACCTCCCGTGTAGATTGGTCCAGGCTGAGGTTGATGGTGGGGTGGAAGCTGTTGAAATCATGGTGGAATTTTTCCAGAGTCTCCTTCCCATGGGTCCAGATGATGAAGATGTCATCAATGTAGCGTAGGTAGAGAAGGGGCGTGAGTGGACGAGAGCTGAGGAAGCGTTGTTCCAGGTCGGCCATAAAGATATTGGCATATTGTGGGGCCATGCGGGTGCCCATAGCAGTGCCACTGATCTGGAGATATATATTGTCATCAAATTTGAAATAGTTGTGTGTGAGGATAAAGGCACAGAGCTCAGCAGCCAGTTGTGCTGTGGCATCATCAAGGATAGTGTTCCTGACAGCTTGTATTCCATCTGTGTGTGGGATGTTTGTGTAGAGAGCCTCTACATCCATGGTGGCTAAGATGGTATTTTCTGGGAGGTGACCAATGCATTGTAGTTTCCTCAGGAAATCAGTGGTGTCACGGAGATAGCTGGGAGTGCTGGTGGCATAGGGTCTGAGCAGAGAGTCCATATATCCAGACAGTCCTTCAGTGAGAGTGCCAATGCCCGAGATGATGGGGCGTCCAGGATTTCCGGGTTTGTGGATTTTGGGTAGTAGATAGAATAACCCTGGTCGGGGCTCTAGGGGTATGTTGATTTCTTCTGGTGTTAGTGTAGGGAGCGTCCTGAGTAGATGCTGTAGTTTCTTAGTGTATTCCTCAGTGGGATCTGCGGGAAGTGGCCTGCAGAATTTGGTATTGGAGAGTTGTCTGGTGGCCTCCTTTTGGTAGTCAGACCTGTTCATGATAACAACGGCACCTCCTTTATCAGCCTCTTTGATGATAATGTCAAGGTGGTTTCTGAGGCTGTGGATGGCATTGCATTCTTCACGACTTAGGTTGTGAGGCAAGCGATGTTGTTGTTCCACGATTTCTGCCTGTGCACGCCGGCGGAAGCATTCAATGTATAGGTCCAGACTGTCATTTCGACCCTCAGGAGGAGTCCATGTGGAGTTCTTCTTCTTGTGCTGTTGGTGGGAGGGCACCTGTGTATCAGTCCACTGTTCAGTGTTGTCCTGGAAGTATTCTTTGAGTCGGAGACGGCGAAAGTAGGCTTCCAGATCGCCACAGAACTGTATCACGTTGGTGGGGGTGGCAGGGCAGAAAGAGAGTCCCCGAGATAGGACAGACATTTCTTCTGGGCTGAGTGTGTAGTTGGATAGATTGGCACAGTGTTAGTTGGCACTGTTCAAATAGCTGCTGTATTTTTGTTGGGTGAAGTGATTCTTGTATCTCACAGGGATACTCTGAAGCTTACATACTTAACATTTGTCAAGCACTTTCAGTTGCTCAGAGGGAAGGCGCTATAGATGGGCACACCATTATTTATTTATTATAACTCTTACCAAAAATGAATCTGTACCCGATACACGGTACATAGCATATGACAGCACAAGAATGACAATGTCACAATTACCTGTCTGCCACATCTTTCTCAAATGTCTATTACTTGCAAAAATGATAGTACCATATCCCTCAGATGTGCAATAGACAGAAGGGGCAGAATTAACCCTTTTGTAACACTTATTTAAATGGAGTTATACCAGCTTTGAACTTAGCCTATTATATTTTTCATATTTACATGATTTTTGTCAGACAATAAGCCTAACCATACCAACTGCTGATGAACTGAATGCATCAGTAAACAGTCTGCAGGGAACAGTCAACTCTTGTTGAATGGGTTGTGTATTAAATTTCTACTTATAAATAAATGTAATTCTCAAGCCTTTAAAAATATATTGCACACTGATCACTCTGGAACTAGTCCCTGGCTTGGCTGACAACTCACTTTACTCCTTGCTTATAGAACAGTTGTTTATACTGATGTGACTGAAACTTTGCATAAACCTCATTATAAACAGAGTGAACTAAGTTCGGCCCCCAAAGTTACTACCTTAACGGAAGTTAAATCCCAGGCAGCATTTATGGATGTTGGTCTGTATGTGCAATCTTGAGTTTTGTTGACATGGTTGAGATTAAGGCTATCAACCAATTCATGTCCAACACTGATTCAGCCTTAAAAATCCATGTTACATAAAAAATATATGTGAAATCAGTGAAGTTACACGGGACAGATACTGGCATGAAAGAGAACTGAGATATTGATTTAAAACAATTCATCCACTTTTGTCAGCCAGACATGTTAAATAACATTAAGCCACAATAGTGGTTTAGTTATAGAAACATGAAGGGCAAAATTATAAGGAAAATTTCCTCTATTTTTTGGTTCCTATTAGGACACCTGATAACATAAATGAGAGAAAACATGTGGGCAACTATTAGTGTCGTTCTGAGTTCACAGTTTGCTTACTAAAGCTGCATTTTCCCCTCCCCCTTCTGCTTCTCCTTGGACTTGCATATCACTCCCAGTGCACTACCTGGATTTCATGTTGTGCAGACATAGGGCCACATGGAAGAATGCTGTCCCAATATTTTATCACCTTTCTAAAAGATCAGACGTACTGTGTGGGCGACATGAACATTTTGTTTTCTTTTACAAATGGCTAATTAGGGCCAGACCCTCAGCTGGCACAAATCAGCATTGGTCCTTTGACATCAGTGGTGCTATACTGCCTTGAACCAGCCAAGGGTCTGGTTTTTACAATTAGAGAATATTACTTTCCGGACAATGCACATGGTGTAGGTATAAGAGATATTTGGTTGAAATAAGTAAGTGACCCTCTTTTGGCAAGTGTTTTAAAAGCCAGGCATGCAAGTTATAACTGTTCCTCCTATGCCACTTCATTCTTAGCCATTGGGAAGTAACTAACGACAGTCACTCACTCTCCCTCTCCACAAGTAGTAACACACACTTTTTGTTTCCAGTTTTTCTTAAACATTTTTATTATGAGTAGTAAGAATCCCCTCCTCACTGACCCTCCGCTTTACACGATGCTCTTTATACAAAATATCATGTCATAACTATAGTGCAAGGCTGTAGTCCAACCCGTGTGAGTGTGTGTGTGAGAGAGAGAAATTTTGTTTTGGGTCTATATTAACCCTAATTTACACACACATAGCATCTTTCAGCCAGAGCATGACTGAAATACTGTTACTTCCATTGTGGAGGGAATCAGCAAGCCACTGCACAGTATGACATAGCTGGGGAGGTGAAACTTTGGCCAAGGACATGCAAACAACCCTCCATCTTCTCTTATGAAAAGTGTCAGGCTGTCTTTAATTTACACACAGAACCAGCAGGGTCTTGGTTTTTATAGTGTCATTCAGAAGTCTCCAGTGCTGAAAAGCAACTAGTAGAGCTGTGTCCTTACAACCGACCGACCGACAGACAAACCTGGTCATTGTAACTGGCTTCCTCAGCTTGACAAGAAACTTGGGTGTAACCTTCATCAAATCTCCAATGCATGTGCAGTGTCACCTGCAGCAAAATGTACTAACACAGGAGTCTTTCATGCGAAAAGACAGTGCCCTAGAAACCAATAGGGAGCTTTGGGAAGAAGTCTCTCAGGCATTGTTTTTCCTACTTTAAATACGCTGTCAGCATTATTCAGTAATGTAGGCAGAAATGCATGCTTCCAGCCTAAAGACATAATTCTGGTGAGCTGTCTTCTGAGGGTACGTCTACACTACGGGATAATTCCGATTTTACATGAACCGGTTTTATAAAATAGATTGTATAAAGTCGAGTGCACGCGGCCACACTTAACACATTAATTCGGCGGTGTGCGTCCATGGTCCGAGGCTAGCGTCGATTTCCGGAGCGTTGCACTGTGGGTAGCTATTCCGTAGCTATCTCATAGTTCCCGCAGTCTCCCCTGCCCCTTAGAATTCTGGGTTGAGAGCCCAGTGGCTGATGGGGCAAAAATCATTGTCGCGGGTGGTTCTGGGTAAATGTCGTCAGTCATTCCTTCCTCCGGGAAAGCAACAGCAGACAATCATTTCGCGCCCTTTTTCCCTGGATTGCCCTGGCAGACGCGATAGCATGGCAACCATGGAGCCCGTTCAGCTTTTTTTTTTTTTTACGGTCACCGTACGTGTGCTGGATGCCGCGGACAGAGGCGATACTCCAGCGCTACACAGCAGCATTCATTTGCTTTTGCATGATAGCAGAGACGGTTACCAGTCGTTCTGTACCATCTGCTGCCGGTGTAAATTGGCAATGAGATGACGGTTATCTGTCCTTCTGTACTGTCTGCTGCTATCATGGGTGCCCCTGGCTGAGATCGGCCGGGGGTGCAAAGGCAAATCTGGGAATGACTCCCCGAGTCAATCCCTCCTTATGGTTTCTAAAAATAGAGTCAGTCCTGCCTAGAATATGGGGCAAGTGTACTAGAGAACCAGTGTATCAGAGAGCACAGCTGCTCCGTGTCAGATCCTGCAGAAATGATGAGCTACATGCCATTAATGGGGGGTGCCACTGCAACAACCCCACCTGTTGCTTCCTTCCTCCCCCAACCTTCCTGGGCTACCGTGGCAGTGTCCCCCCAATTTGTGTCATGAAGTTATAAAGAATGCAGGAATAAGAAACAATGACTTGTTAGTGAGATAAAATGAGGGGGAGGCAGCCTCCCGGTGCTATGACAGTCCAGGCAGGACATTAAGCGGTGCGGGAGAGAGGAGCCCAGCATCCCGCTGCTGTGATAGTCCAGGCAGGACAGAATCTTTTCTTTACACAGGAAAGGGAGGGGGCTGATGGAGCTCAACCCCCAGTTACTATGATGAGGACGGTTACCAGCCGTTCTGTACCAACTACAGGGAATGACCAAGAATCATTCCTATTTTCACTCAGGCGCCCCCGCCCAGCCTCACCTGAAGCCAGCCAGGAGCACGCATGGGTTGATAACAAGGACGGTTACCAGTCCTACTGCACCGTCTGCCACAGGGCAGGGGAGAGGAGTGGATACTGCTCTTCACTGCTGCAGCATCACGTCTACCAGCAGCATTCAGTAGACATAGGGTGACATTGAAAGAAGTCAAGAAACGATTTCTTTCCCTTTTCTTTCACGGGGGGGGCGGTAAATTGACGAGCTATTCCCTGAACCATGCCGGACAATGTGTTTGAACCTACAGGCATTGGGAGCTCAGCCAAGAATGCAAATACTTTTCGGAGACTGCTGGGGACTGTGGGATAGCTGGAGTCCTCAGTACCCCCTCCCTCCCTCCCTGAGTGTCCATTTGAGTCTCTGGCTTCCCGTTACACTTGTCACACAGCACCGTGTAGCCTGTAGATTTTTTTTTCAAACACTTTGGCATTTCGTCTTCTGTAACAGAGCTTTGATAGAACAGATTTGTTTCCCAATACAGCGATCAGATTTAGTATCTCCCGTATGGTCCATGCTGGAGCTCTTTTTGGATTTGGGGCTGCACTGCCACCCGTGCTGATCAGAGCTCCACGCTGGGCAAACAGGAAATGAAAATCAAAATTTCACGGGGCTTGCCCTGTTTACCTGGCCACTGCATCAGAGTTCAGATTGCTGTCCAGAGCGGTCACAGTGGTGCACTGTGGGATACTGCCCGGAGGCCAATACCATCGATTTGCGGCCACACTAACCCTAATCCGATATGGTAATGCCGATTTTAGCGCTTCTCGTCGGGGAGGAGTACAGAAACTGATTTAAAGAACCCTTTATATCGATATAAAGGGCCTCTTAGTGTGGACGGGTACAGTGTTAAATCGGTTTAACGCTGCTAAAATTGGTTTAAACGCGTAGTGTAGACCAAGCCTGACATTCAGTCTCTCTCTGAGGCCAGGTTCTGGGACTTCCTCTACATCCACTAACTTTAGCGGGAACTAGGCCATATATCTTATATGGGAGTCCAGCTATAATAATATGATCAAGATGTACATGTTCTGCACTTAGTTGCCAAATACCAGAGCATTAAAGCATAACATTTCAATAACTTGGGTCTAACTTAAGTGTATTCCTACAGATGTATTTACCGTGTGGTTAACCTCAAATACTCATGATTGTGTTAGGGTTGAATCTATGGCTGTTAAACAAAAGTAAATAAAATCCAGTATTTGTTAATTGTCGTCGCTGTTCTCATAACTCCCTGATCTTCTTTGTCCTGGACAGCAGAATATGATATACAGACGACTGGAATTTGTTGATGTCTTATATTTGATAGGTTTACTCAAGTCTTTGAAAACTGGGATTGTGCCTGGTTTTTTTTTTTTTTTGATCCGTCTTGCCAGTTTAGCTTCCTGAAGGAAACCTCAAACGCTAAGTCTGAAACTGACAGTGGGGTGGCGAAGAATGTGTATGTCTCAAGGACAATAGCCTTCCCTCAGCCCCACCTCCACCTTCAATCATGAGAGGGAGGCAGAAGTCTTCGCTGAAGAACTGAGGAAAGAAAGAGTGGACAGTCTCTCCCTACCCTCCAGTCCCTTCTCTCTCTGCAATAATTGTTCTGAGTTTTCACTCTAAGTCCTGTCACCATGTACATTCTGTACCAGATTCATTAGTACATTCTAGCTGCTTTGCTTTGTGCTGCTGCCATGACACACTCTACATTGTCAGAACACCACACAGTGGGTAGTTTATCAGGAAATCTAGTCCTCTGATTTTTATTAAAATAAGACTGGATTTACTGCCACATGACTGATCTACTTTACCCTTAATCTGATAGTAGTACAACTACATCTCCACTAGTATGGTATCCTAACCATGAACATGTTGGATAAACACCTATATTACTAGATCATATGGCAAGAACAGAGATCACTAGCTCAGCAAAGTAGGAATCCCTCCTGTTATGTCATCACCTGTTCCATTGCTGGGAAAGGTACTGGAAATTACTTGCATTTCAAAAGCATTTGTTTGCAACAAGAACACTAGTCTTAATTTAAAACCAACTCTGCAGCATCTAGTAAAATATGTTAACCACGGGGGATGTTTGTGTTATGTACCAGCAGGAATTTCCAGGAGTTGTTTCCTTAAATAGCTTGATTGTTAACTAACAATGACCATAATGAAACATGATTGTTAGTTATATTTATATTATATTATAGTAGCAGTCAGACCCCAATCAGGATCCTGGTTCATTGTGCCAGATGCAATATGAACACACATGACAATCTCTGCCCCAAAGATCAGATCTTTGAAAAAGACACTGAATTAAATGTTGGCCTTCAGATTTCTTATAGAAGACTACAGAACATGCCCGTTATTCTCAGCGATATATAAAATGTACACAGCAATAAAACACAAAAAGCATAGGAGATTGATTTAAAAAGCAGTAACACTCACTGTGATTACATAAACACAACTGTCTACATTTTGACAATGTTTCAGTCATGTGCTGCTTCTTATGGCATTACATTATTATTCTTTTTTTCTTAGAGTAAGTGAGTCAGGGATAGCTCAGTGGTTTGAGCATTGGCCTGCTAAACCCAGCGTTGTGAGTTCAATCCTTGAAGGGGCCATTTAGGGATCTGGGACAAAAATGTGTCTGGGGATTGCTCCTGCTTTGAGCAGGGGGTTGGACTAGATGACCTCCTGAGGTCCCTTCCAACCCTAATATTCTATTCTATGAGTTGTTAATGATCCATACCAAATGAACAGAATTTGGATCAGGCTCTTTGTGTATAAGTGTTAGACTGCTGTCCAAGTCAAAAGAAACCTTCCCTTTGACTTCATCAGGAGTAGACCCAGGCTCAACATGAGCAAGAACAGTACAAGCTTCCTCTTGTTGCCTACACCTGGGCCAAGTGTGCCCACCTTTAGGGAGAGAGGCTATTTAATTCTCTGCCTTTCTAACTGTGGTAGTGTGCCCTGCGAACTAAGACCAAGAAATAGCCATCAGAAGGCAACAGCTCTTGGTCACTATTGAGCCAGGCATGAAAGAAAAGGGCACTTTTTAAAAAATAGGAGTTAGGAACATGATCTAGAAGAGCTGACGCAAAGCAACTGCAGACATAAAGGTACTGCTCTACCATCACAACTGAAGTACTGGAGATAGTACATATATATGAGTACTTAGCCTTACAGACACTAATATAGGTTATAAACCAGTGGTGGGCAACCTGTGGCCCATCAGGGTAATCCGCTGGCAGGCCGCCAGACAGTTTGGTTACATTTGCACAGCTGCCCGCAGCTCCCAGATTCCGCAGTTCAGCAATCCCGGCCATTGGGAGCTGCGGGAAGTGGCAGCCAGCATGTCCCTGTGGCTCTTGTCGCTTCCTGCAGCTCCCATTGGCCAGGAACGATGAACTGCGGACACTGGGAGCTGCAGACAGTCACGCAAATGTAACCAAACTGTCTGGTGGCCAGCCAGCGGATTACCCAATGGGCCGCAGGTTGCCTACCACTGTTATGAACTATATGAAAATATCAAGAAGTGCCAAAGAGTGTAATTTGGATACCTGCATCTTTATATAAAATGCTATTTTTCTCCACAAACTTCATCAGTAGAGAGAGATAAACAGAAATATACTGGAAATCATGTACCCTTCAGACTAACATAGGCTGACAGAAAGAAGAGTTACTTTTATCTCTGAAGTGAGAGCTGAAGCACTTCTTCCTCTTGCTTCCTTCTAGTGCAAAAAATTGCGCCCCAGGTCAGGTTTTGTGAAGCCATTAGTAAAAACGTGGGTATGCTGACTTATCTGACCAGTCTGTACAGGCTGCTTACATAAAGTTTACCTAAGGACGTTGTGGAATTCCTGTTGTTGGAGGCTGTTAAAAACAGGTTAGACAAATACCTTCAGGGATAGTCTACTATGGTTGATCTTACTTCAGCACAGGGGAATGGACTAGATGACCTCTTGAAGCCCCTTCCAGCCCTACTATGCTATGATTCTATAAACAAAATCTGACTGGGAGGAAAAGGTTAGTATGCTCAGTGGGACTGCTACAGCATAAGCGCCCAAAAGAATAGAATACAATCAATTTTTAATTTTTCCTCTTCACCACAACTAGTGCAAATAAAAAGCAAGAATAATCCCTCTTGCATGATTCCTCTCATCCCCTTACTTGGAATGCCTGCTAGTCTGTGACCAGGAGCAGGGCCTCTCTTTAGCTGTCAGCGCACTCCATTCATTTCCACCCTCCAAATCTTATGTCAGATTTGTGCCGTAGGAGTTTTAATGAAAGAGGCTAAATCCAACATAGCAGATGATTCCAAAGAGCTTACAGCTCCCACCGGACCCTGGGCGAATTGCACAAAAACTGTCTTCAAAAGCAAATGTGCTGATCCTGATGACAGTAGCAGCCAGTAAGCTTATGGATAATTAGGCCAGCAGTGCTGGCACTGAGTTTAATGAAGATGGAGCATCCTTACCACTGCAACAAAGAATGAAGAGGAGGCAGTTGTACTGATGAGTCGAGAGAGGCTGTCACATTCTAACCTCAGATATTCAGCATGCCTCACACAAGCTTACATCTACATTCCTGCTCAGGAACAAACATTTCAAGATAGGGAGAGATGTAGAGCTGTACAACTGAGTTGGGAATCTGGCTCCCAAAGCAATCAGCAGCATGCATCCTGGGGGACTGAAAGAAACCAGGGTACAGACCCACTAAGGTCAAGCCTTACTTCATTTGAAGTATGTAAGGCTAGACTGGAAGAAGTGTTAGAATATTTACTGTAGGGGACAACAGTGTGGTGGCAGGATGGTGAACCAGAGGGCAGTTCCTTTCCCACTCTGAAGTTGCACATGTCATGATTCGCAAGATGACAGAGCTGTCACACACCCATTAACATGGAAATAAGGATAAGGCTGTGTCATGAGAGAAGCCCTTAGGAGGTATCACTGGAATGGTGGTGCTCCCACTCACTTTGTGCTGGAGCTGCAGTGGGGGTCTAGAATCTGGCTTCAGGTCTCTAAAATGGCAGATCAGTTCTTAACCCAGGGTTCCCCAACAGTGGTACATGAGCTCGATGTTCCATCCATTCACTTCACTGCAAATGTTTAAGATGGTGGTACATGAACCAATGAAGTGTAGAAAACACTGGGACTTAACCACTTATATTCTGAAAGTCCGTGTAGCAATGTGCTGAATCTGTGCTGTCTGACCACTGTCCAAACTCCCTTCCTCAGCCAGGAGTAGAATTCCTGATTGCCCACATACCTTTGCTATCTAGCAAATAACTATATAAGCTACTAGCAAAACATATGTCACATGGCTACTGATTGCTCCATGGAGGATAGCAGCCTACTACTGCTACCAGCTATTACTTCAACTCAAATGGTAGAAAACTGTGCTGTTAATTTGACCTGTTTTTAAAAGGTCCAGGGGTTCCTACTCCTCCTACTTATGCGGTGGGATATGGCTTCAGATGATGGAATTTGTGGGGGGAAGGCAGTTTGCTTTAAAAGTATTAACATTTTACATTCCTAAAACTACCTTAAAAGAATTTTATAGTTTAAAATACATCACTCAAAAGTTGGGAAATGCCAGAATTAGGGTTTTTCTATTCAAACAAACTCACAGATTGAAGTTTATGCTAAAGCTGTAATTTGTAAATTGCAGTGTATTCATTATAAATGGTAACAGAGAGTCCTGTGGCACCTTATAGACTAACAGATGTATTGGAGCATGAGCTTTCATGGGTGAATACCCACTTCGTCAGACGCATGTAATGGAAATTTCCAGAGAAATGGTGTTTCATTAGTTACTTGACTGAACAGCTTTTGTGTGGTGAGTGTGTGATAGATAAAATATGTAGAGAGAATGAGTTTATATCTATGTAATGTACATTACTTGTTCATGATGAGGGCCAAAGAACATTTTAACAAAAACAAATGCTTTTAAATTTAATTTATTCTACTATTAGTCAATAGCAAGAAATTGTGACTGTATAAATAAGCTATAATGAGCGCCCTGAGTGAATATATAAAATTCCTGACTTGTCATATAGCTGCATCGTGCCAAGAAAGAAAAGATCAAAGCAATCTGGTCTTCTGTTCTTCTCAGTACTGCTCTCTGCCAAAAGGGGAACAAATGGGAACAGGCTACAACACTAAAACCTATAACTGTATGCCAAAATAACAATGAACTGAACAGAATAACTCCATGCTTTAAGACTTCTATGTTCATTCTCTCTGGACTCTATAGTATCTGTAGCACGACTGTATGTCCCTGAACATGCAGTATAACAGTTGTGCAATGCCTTTTAAGCTTTTGCAGTAGTATGACTCAGTTTTATGCTATCATTAGCCAGCTCTTAAAGGATTTTTCTTTCTTTCTCTGGCTCAGCTGTGACTCACTGCAATGTTCCACTGTTTTGGCCAATTTGAGTTGAGTAAATGTTTTTGAGGTCTTTGATTTTTATCTGCTGTTTTGTGAGGTGGTGGCTAAGATCTGTCATGTAAGCAGCTGTTCCCTCCAGCATGCCATGGGACACACAAAGCACAGTTTGTTGGGTGTGAGTGACTGTGACTGCAACTGTAGAGCTGCCAGATGAGCTCATTTCTTAACTGCTCTAAAACAAGAAATAGCGGTCACCCATGTTCCCAGTACAAACACAGAATTGGTGTTTCCAGCTCCGGAAACTTCAACCAAACCAAAACGCACATTAATAAGAAAATCCTTTCATTTGTACTTGTTCCTCTCTCTCTTTTCATTTTTTATCCTTAGTACCATCTTAAATGGCTAAATCAAATTTGAGGGTAATTCTGGATTGTAGTAATGATTGCCTTTCTTTCTGGGACTTTTGATAATCCCAATGCAAAACTCAGCTGGAAGCACTTCCATCTGTGATGCACAAACTGCAGCACTGTAGACACTGTTGTAACAGAAGATATCAATGGTCTAGCTAATCTATTATCCTCTCTCTCTCACTCTGACCTAATGCAGATGTTTAAATGGAAGGAGCAAAAACAAGCAAATTGAACCTATACAGTTTTTCCGAGGGAGTTTTGTCCTGATACAAGACTCTGATCTCTTTATGCCCTGAAACATAAGGATTGAGACTCTTTCTGACTTTTATCTCTGTTAATGCAGGTGCTATTCTTATTCATATAATTGCCTAGTCTCTATTTAGAACCTTGCTAAGCTTTTCCTTGAGTATCCAATTGCACAAAGTCCAGTAAATTAGATTCTCTTAACAATGCACAAGGAAGTGTTCTTTTCACTTGGTATACAGTTAAGCTACTGAAAACTTTCTCAAAGTCATAGCAATCCCTGTCAAAATTATTGCCTTCGGAAGGCTTACTCTCACCAAAGAAGCCACGCTACAATTTTACACACCTACTCCCCCATTCTAGAACCCCAGGCACAACCTACTCAGTCTAAACACTGTGATCCTTAACCTCTCTTTTCTGCTATAAGCCCACTCCCTACAATCCTAAAGCCAAACCACCACAACCCCAGGCTTCCATGATATCAAGAGCAATAATTTGCATTTGTCATGAATACCCTTTGATTTTCAGAAAGTCATCTTCTGCTGCTGGAATGATCCATTCTAACTGTTCCCACCATAACGAAAACAGGCAGTGCTGGCCACCTCCCCTGGGTTTCTGCTACACTCGCTGTATTGCGATAATGCATGGATCAAGATTTTATAATTTCAATGTATAGACATAAAAACACCTCTTTCAGGCTTTAGGCACCTTACTGGAGGACTGAAAATACGATCAAGCTAAGTAGGACATCACCAACTTCTCTCTGCATGAATGCAGAATGCCAAATAAAACTGATTTTCCCTCTCAAATGCTGTAAAATCTCTAATCCCGACAATAAAATAGAAAAAAATTCCCAATGCTCTCTACACACTCTAACCTCTGCCCTCTTAAAATGATTGCTCAAGTAGATGACCTGTAGGACTTGCTACAAAACCTGAAAAATTGGGGCTATTTTGGACCAAATGGGTTGTGGGGCGGGGGGGGGAAAGAAGAAATGGCAGATTTCAGTGTTAAGGGCCTTTCCAACACTCTGCCAGCAGTTGCCTCTCTTTTAGCACGGGAGCTTCAGCTCTAACATACCTCTGCTGATCTCATCTGGCAGTACTGCAAGGGAAAGAGGCAATTTCTCAAAGACAGGTCCCAAACCATATATGGTTTTGTGAGTCAAAAATAATATTTTATCCTCCACCCAGTATGCTCATATGCTCACAGTGGCATATACCACTTAGCAAGCAGTCTGCCATTGTCCATACTAATCTCAGTTTCCGGGGTAATTTTTCAAGTATAGTACTACATCGGGACAATTGCAGAAGCCTAATCTTCAAGTGACTAAGAAGTGGAGGATGGTAGCGACATGAACATCCAACAGAGGGTGGAAACCTCTTTTTGATGCCGGGCTGGGAGGTTAGCTGGTTACTGCTGCTGTGTGATCATCTAACATCAACTGGGAATCTGACGACACAACTATAACAAGTGATTTTCAATGTGGTTGGAAAGGCAGCTAAAATACTAAATGATTTTGGAATGCAAAGAGGCTGAGTATGTCTATACTGCAAACGAAGGTGCGATTGCAGTGTGGGTAGGCATCCATGTGCTAGTTTTAATCAAGCTGGTGTGGGTAACAGTGGCAGTGAGTGATGGGAACTTCAGCACAGGCTAGTTGCCCAGGTACAAGCCTGCTGGGAACCCTGGGTATGTTCTTGGTTTGCTGTCCCGCACTGGGGTCTGTGCCACTGCGTCTTCACTGCTCTTTTCACTATGACATATAAATTAAAGCTAGCATGTGTGCCTACCCATGCTTCAATCTCATCTTGATCTGTGGTGTAGACTTACACTATATGATATATCCTAATCAATCTTGGTACAGTAGAGGGAAATTAGAGAAAGGTGATAACACTCAAGTTAGGCAAGATTCTTCATTAGATCTCTGAATATGTGTTATACAGATACAGGAACAAAGGAGTCCTTGCTAAAGATAGCAGGCCAGCTGTGCTCTAAAGCAGGGGTTTGGGGGGAGATAAAGGAAGGCCCCAAAATACCATGTACTAACTGATACATTGCATCCTCACTAGAGTCTTTGCTATCAGGAGAGATATGAAGCCACCCCAAACCTTAAAGCTGCTTTCTCGTGGCAGAGCTAGAGCTAACCAGAGGATATTCCCATTTTACAGAACTTCTGAGGTTTCAAAAAGTGTTTGCATGCCTTACTAGAACAAAAACAAAACCTTTCGAGTGCTTTTGCAAAACCAGAAGGTTGTATACGTCTGTCACATGCTCGCCTGGTGGTTTGTGTGCTAGCTTAGGATGTGGGAGATTCAGATTCAAGTCCTTGCTCTGCCTGATTCAGAACAGCGCATTTATCATTCAGATCACTCCAAATCAGGGTGTCTCACATTCCAGGCCAGTACCCTATCCACCAGGCTATAGAATCAGTGTGTGTATGCACATGCCCTCCACCCAAAACCCTTCCTGACAAAACGTTCACCAGGAAACAGATGCATCTCTGTGAAACACTGCAGTGCCTACCAGCCCCAGGCAGAATCTTCAAGTGATAGCAAGGGTGAAAACACCCAGGATTGGAGATGTAGCAGGCCCTGTAACATGCATTTCTCTGTGCTAGGAGGGGCAAATCCGACCCTGGTTGCTAGTCATTGGTGACTTCAGATCCTTTCTTGTTATGATGAAGTACATAGTGTAATTGACAATGAAACTATTGATGATCTTGTCTGAGACATCTCTCTCTCCATGGGCACAAAACCTGCACTGAAAAGCTACTATTGTTTAAACCATTCCAACCCCAGGGAGAAATGGACATTTGCAGCTGACTGGTTGCCCCACTAACCTGACTGCTGTAAGCGCTGACCTAATAATTCCTAGACTGGATATAGAATAGGAGTTCTTGTCTCTAAAGCCACGTCCAGACTACCCGCCGTATCGGCGGGTTAAAATCGATTCCGGAACTCCATCAACCCCAACGGAGTTCCGGAATCGACAGGGAGAGCCGCGAACATCGATCCCGCGGGGTGTGGACAGGTGAGTAATCCGATCTTAGATATTCGACTTCAGCTACGTTATTCACGTAGCTTAAGTTGCGTATCTAAGATCGATTTCCCCCCCGTAGTGTGGACCAGCCCTAAGGTGCCACAAGTACTCCTATTCTTTTTGCGGATACAGACTAACACGGTTACTACTCTGTAGACTGGATATGTTCTCCAATACAATTTGCCTAAGTAGCTTCTGCCGCAGAGCACCACCTGTTACCAGGCATTTTTGATGTGTTAAGCCCAGTGCTCCTGCAGCCCTGTGCATACATCGAGTTTAAATCAACGTGTATAACTGGTATAACACTACATCCTTTCTTAACCTTGCTTTCTCTATGCTTTCCTGCACAGAAAACTGTATTGGCCAAAATGATCCCTCCTTTGAAAAGTGGCGATGCACACTTACTTAACTTAATGTCAGTGAAATGTATACGGTTCTCCTATTAAAAATCCCCAGCTCCTTAAATAGAATAATTAAATCTTATTAACTCATTTTGTTTTGTTATATCTAAGCACAAGAGCCTGGATTGCTAAAATAAGTGGAAAACACTGCCCAAATTCTGAGGAGCTGCAATAAAGCTACTATTTAAGCATTCTAGCAAATCAGGTAACATTATCTAGTATAATTCAGTGTCTGAGTCAATGGCTTTAAATACAGCATATTAAATCTCCTTTTCTCCTATCTTAGGTTGTTCCTCTCTAAAAACACCTGGTCTCAGTGAATCCTGGATTTCAAGTAATAATAGAATCCACAAAGAGAACATACCTACCATTCCTTCACATGTAGGTATTTTCATTAAATAGAAAGCCCTTATTGTGCAGAGAATTAGCCTACAGTCACTTGTCTCCCTGGTCCCAAACCATTTTTACACTCTGTCCAATGAATCTTTTAGCAACCTATTTCCATAAAGCGAGCAGGAAATTGAATGTGTCTCTTCCATCATCTCCACAGATCCCCTCCCCCCAACATGCAGCGGAGTGCGCTGGACTCTGAATACTAATTCAGTGTCACTAAAGTATATCTCAGGGCTGCTTTAATACGCAAATGCTTAAGTAGTTCCTCCTGGGCTTTCAGCCAAGAGCTTTACTAAGATGGAGAGATGCAAGAGGAGTGTCATACTATCAGAGTTGCAAGGATTTAAAAAACTGGGCCACTCTGCTTTGTGCAGTTTTGCCCAGTAAACCCTTCATTAAATTGCTCTGTCTACAAGATCAATAGATTAACATGTATCTTTTGCTGGACAAAGCAGGGAAATCCTCGAAGTAAACAGATAAAATCAAACATAAGGTACAAGTCTGAAAATCGAAAAAGACCCTGAATTGTTGTGAAGCCTGTTAGGAGTTGATGGCAATTGTATTTCTGGGCACACAGATAACGAGAGGGGGAGATTTTTAGCATGGGTAAGCAGATGTATTAGTAACTGGCTGTATGTCATTTTAACAGAACACAGATATATACCGTATATTTCTCTGAAGCAGTTTGAGCATCATAATCTACCACAAACTGCATGCGTCCACCTGACTTTGTTGACAGCCTATGATGGCTCTTAATAACAAAGCAACCTGCAGGGAACAAGCTTCGGTTTAGATTAAGTTGCGATTTTTGAAATCTGGGATACAAACAGCAAAAGCAGTCTTTGTCATCCCCGAAGAAGGTGGAAGCAGAGGCACTCCAAAAGCCTACCCTCCATTCATCCCATAGTGGTGGCTCCTGTCCTGCGGGGCTAGGCATTGCTCCTGGCATTGTGACTTAGCTAGCCTTGAAATCCCATGCACCAGGTTGCATGCCTGGAGTGGGGAGCAGGGCCCAGCACCATGGGACAGAAGCTGCTGCTACAGGGTGAGTGAGTGCAAGGTGGGCTTACTCCTCACTCTCACCCATCTGGGGCCTCCCCTCCACAATGAGCCAGGAAAAGTCTGTTTCCCTGTGCTTTGCACCCTTGATTTTATGATTTCTGTAGGTGCGATTGAACCCATGCTAAAGCCGCCCCGACTAAGAGTTAATTTCATCTGGAGCTCTCCACGTGTACCCAGTGAAAAAGGCAATAACTGTAATTCATTTGGTTATGCTAAAACGGACAATACAATGAATCCACTGCTACAAGTCTGTGTCTGACCCAGCGGATCGACCAGGTTCATGTGTCCCAGGACAAACGTCTCAGAAATGTGTAAAAACCAGTCTGAACTCAGGAGAGAGGGTCAGACAGAGGCAGAGGCTTCAGGAGTGCACTGTGTCTCATCCAGCCCAATACTAAGGGATACCTGAGCAAGGGGGCCTACCTAAAGTTGCAAGGAAGGACATAAGATGATATGAATAAAGGCCATTTGGTTGTTTTAAACACTTTCTTCCCTGGTTATGTTCCTATGGATAAATAAATACGCTTGCTTTGAACACTCTGTCTTGTTACTGCACTTTCATACTGGGTTTAGGTCCCAAAGGAAAGCCTATAGCAGGAACCAAAGCACAAGTGGACCGAATGAGAACATGGCCAGTAAACAGGGGTACTGTAAAAATGGAGGTGACTTATGGGATTCCACCCTGAGAGCTTGACAGGTACATAAGAAAGAAGTCAAAGGGACAGCTTATGCTGATATGTAACAGCATTGTTCTCTATCACAGGTATTAAAACACTGGGCCATATTACATAAACCATAGCTCTCTACCACTACACTACAAGGTTTAAACTTTCCATTAAAACCAATACAATGGGTCTCATCTGTGAAATATGACTTTGATTACATAACCAGGTCTCCTGTTGCTGTTGACTGGAGAGGTACACATGTAGAAAGCCAGAATATCACAGCAGAGATCTATCACCTGAGAAAGTAATTTGGCTCTAATAAGTGTAGTCCAGGGGGTGCTCAAAACAGATCTAGTCACACCTGTTCAAGCTCAAATTATTATGTTCACTTCAGCATTTCATGCAGTATTATCCCAAAACTTTAGAAGACAATTTATACCACTGCAGCTGCTTACAATGGGTTTGAGTCATCCTGTGGCAGCCTTGAGACTGAATTTTCTTTTTTACAGTTCATAGTTCAAACATAACATTACTTGACTAGAAATCTTTGGGGGTGGCAGCAACAGGTGGCGGGGGGTCTTTCATAACACTATTTTGCATGCATCTCATCTAATTTTTGCATTTTCCTGCCAACAAGGTGAGCCAAATCTTCCCCTGAATTACACTGTTATCAAACTGTACCTGGTCCACTGATTGTGGCTGCTGTCACTGAGAACAGAATGTGGCCCAGTATCAACAAAACACACTGACACTGTTTCAGCTCCTGCAATCATCATATTTTGGTCTCCACGATCTAGCCGTGAAAAAATTTTACCACTGTCTCTGCAATAACATGGATTTGCAGAGATATTATCAGGTGGTCACTAAAATCGTGTTCCAATGACTGGATAGAGTTGTTAATTTTCATCATGCTTTCTTCTCTTCTTAAGAGCAATATGGCTGTGTGCTCCTTTTTCCCATCATCAAACTTTATATTTGTTTTTTGCAAATGTAAAAACTGTTGTTTAAAACAAGGTTCTAGAATAGTGGAATGGGGAGTGTCCACACCACAACATATTTAATATTATTCATAGCAATAGCAGAAAAAGGCCGCAAGAAGACAGGGCCCCATTGCAATAGCCACTGTGCAAACATGATAGTCGCTACTCCAGAGAGCTAAGGGCCAGTCTTTCACAATATGGAATAATTCTTGTTTTCCTGCCAGCCCTCCTAACCACTCAAAATGGATGAAGACATAGCAGAAGCCTGACCCCTCTCCTATCTCTTCATGGGTCAGCAGAGCCAACTGGACACAAAAAGAAGAGAATGCTGCACACTCCAAAGGGTGACTGAAGAACATGCTCTTCCCCAAGAAGCAGCTTCCTGTAGCTCCTTCTGGGGTGGCGTGACTGTAAGCGGTGGGGTGGTGCAGGACTGCAAGTCTCTGTCCCTGAGGCGAGTTACAGCCTGATCCTGCTCCCTTAGAAGTATATGACCAGAGAGTCACCACTGATTTAAATAAAATAAGGACTTCATATGAAAAGAAAGTTTCCATAATTGGGCACTTGCTCATTGTTTTTGGATACAGAGACAGGGTTCTCACTGATGTCAGTGGGAGATGAGTGTAACCTTTGAGGGGAGAATTTATCTGAGACATTTTGGACAAAATGTACCAAATAATCCTGAATTTCAGAGGAGTGAGAAGTATTTAGATAGGAATCCCTGGATTTGAACTAACCTCTTCGGTGTCCAGTTTCAGGCTGGACTCAAATCCAAAAGGAGCCTATTTTCTTGGGGCACACCAAATCTGCGATGGATACTGAGTCTTGTGAAAACTATTCACAAGATCCTGACAGTGTCAAGTTCAATACTCAAGCTTGTCAGGCTCCAGAAGGCCCTCTGCAGGAAAGTAATTTTTACAAAAACTGCTGCTAGTGGATTACATGCAAATCCCAAGGGTTTCTGTTTCTTTGAGGGTTACCCAAGCACCATTAGTTTTGGCTTTTGGGGGGTCAGTAAGGGGAGTTACCACAGAGGGACATTCTCAAACTCGATCTTCAACTTCTTGACTCATTTTTCAGACACTTGTAGTAAGTGGGAGTGGAACAACCAGCTTCACACCCCTATTTGAGCATCCAGTTACATTCCTATGGAACCTGAAAACTCAGCCTTAGTTACCTTCAGACCTCACTGTAAATCACCAATGTCTGGGGTTCCCTTTGGAGGTCTGATTTAGTGTTGCAACATTTCTCTTTTAGGGTGTCATAACTGAAGGAATTGCTTGACTGATTACAAATTCGGAACAAAAATGTTACTTTAGTCCCAGATCTAGGTTACCGGGATTGAGGTCACTTATTTGTGAACTTTAGATTAGGTGGTAATAGTCAGGTTTATAATGGTTACCCAGCTGCAACCTTACTGGAGCACGGACTGTTATGGCATAATTCATTAGAAATGTTACCAACGAACACAAACAAGCTTTAGGATCAGAATGCCAACACACCCTTAAGTATAATGCTGCACTGTGCACATGACAAAGACCCCATTAAATTATTTTCAAATTAGAAATTCTTCTTTCCAGACAATGACAAAGCTGCTGCTATTGATCAAAGGGCTTTAAGAAAAATAAGGCATCCTTTTTATTAACCAGTGTTAATTACATTTTTCCCACAGGATCCAGTCGTTACTCTTTTCCGTAAAGATAGCTTTGAGAAAGCAGTTGCCTTTCAGAGTTGCACAGAGCAGGTTAAACCTCTTCTTCTGAAACTCGAGGATGTACAGCTGAAAAGAGCTGTTAACTGGAGTCAGACATATTATGAAATTAAATGCAAACTCTATTCTGAAGCACTGTTGCATGATTAACTTAGTTACGTGAACAACACAGGACATGTCAGTATTTTCCCCTTCTGTCAAATGTGGTATTCATCTGACCTCACATCACACTTGGGCTAGCACAGCACAGTTGCCTTCCCTTCCCTCTCTGAGCTTGTGTGTGTGAACAATGATCTGCACCATTACTGACCGTGCTGGAAAAGCCATTAAAACCCTGAGTTGACGCCTAAATCCCAGGTGACTGGCTGTGCTGTCTGACTCACTCTTTTCGTACATTACAATTTTAAAATACAACACACTGTACAAAAGCCTCAGAGGGGTAGCCATGTTAGTCTGGATCTGGATCCGTGTTAGTCTGTATACAAAAGCCTGATCCTACATAACTGAAGTCAATGGGAGTGGGACTGGGCCCTAACAGACTAAGTGGTGAAGTGATCGCATCTGATCCAGATAATCTGGAGTTCAGGTGGCACTGACAACAGCGGCGGCTCCAGCCCCAGCATGACAAGCCTGTGCTTGGGGTGGCATGCCACGAGGGGCACTCTGCCGGTAGCCGCTAGGGCGGCAGGCAGGGTGCCTTCAGCAGCATGCCTGCGGAGGGTCCGCTGGTCCCGCGGCTTCGGTGGACCTCCCGCAGGCGTGTCTCCACCGAAGCCGCGGGACCAGCGGACCCTCCGCAGGCATGCCTGCGGGAGGTTCACCGGAGCCACGGGACCGGTGAGCGGCAGAGCGCCTCCCGCGGCATGACGCCCTGCTTGGGATGGCAAAATGTCTAGAGCCGCCCCTGACTGACAACATCAGCCTGTCAACTAAATGAATGGGGACAGATTTCCCCTGACGGGTTACAGGAAGGTCACTATCTCTCAGCTGTCTGGTGCAAGCAAGGGCACCACCGTCATTTGCACTGGGAAACCACTAGTTTGCCCTTCCAACCTAAAGGCAGATGCTGCACTAGTAGAAAATGCTATGAAGGGATACTGGAGTGACATTAAGCACACAATCATGCTGACAGAAGCACCTCTGGAAAAGAACTAATTGCTGTAAGATGAAACAAAGAGGCACACTTAAATATGTTTTAAAACTCTATACATGGCAAATGCTTTTTGCTAGATAACTGGCGTTGTTAGATGAGATTACAAGGGACTGCAAAATGGTAAAAGCTTGAAAAGCAAGGTGATCCTTTCATTTGTGAGAAACTCTGTACATTTTATTTCATTATCATATGTTGGGAAGCAAAAGCTTCTGAAAAATCTTGTCATTTGAGTTCTTTGATATAATTCCAGTTAGTTAAACTCCAAATGGAGCAAAACTCCTCTGTATGCCAAAGAACAAAAGTTTAGTCTCCAGTAGACTTTTGCAATTAGTATAGCACTAAAGCTGAACTTGTTTGGACTACATAATTCATCACAAAACCAGAACAAAGTTTGTAGTTAAATTTAAAACTTACTGTACTGTGTGGACGATGGCATAAATGTACAAAATAGCACACAAAACTTTTTAAATCCCCAGCTTTTTTTTTAAAAGTGCCCTTTTCACGAATCAAGTGTTTTGTTTTGTTTTTTTAATTGCCGTTTTGTGCAACCTTCAGGCTTGACCCAAAGGTCTCAGAAGTCAATGGGAAGACTCCATTGATTTCAAGAACCTCAGTCCAAAGGCCCCTAGTATGTCCAGAGCTTTAAGATCTTGATGTGTGATCTTGTCTCATCTCACAAGAAAAAACGGTGAGGTCCCACCAGTACTACGTCAAGGCACTACAAGAAATAGTGCTACTGTGCTTGGCTTTGAATCTGTACTGGCATTTAAAAGGCACTATGACTGTTGGAGTTGTCTTTCAAAGGAGACATCAAACCAAGGTCATAACCATTTACGGTCCTGACAAAATCCCTTGATGCTTTTGGTGAGTCCCTGAACCCTGAACCTATTTCCATTTGGGTTGCCTATCTTAATTTTCCTGAAGTTTTAATTTAATAAGAGTTTGGGTCTGTTCAACAATGGCCATATTCCATCCCAGAGGTGGCTGCATTTCAAAGTGATTCTTGTGTGTAATGTATTTCACATTTCTATAGTACTGTGACAAAAGATGGTAGTAATGTATATTACTTGCAATATTGGTTTATGTTCAGAATTACACTTTTCTGTCTCAGATTTGGAACACTCGTGGGTGATAAATCAATTAAACCCCCTTAATTTGGACTGCATTACAGCATGCTGTGTAAAATGATACAGGCTTCAAACAGCTTTGCAAGACTGAGACACAGGAGAAGAGGAATGTGACATTTTGAACATCAATTTTGAATTTCTTTATCAAGTTATATTGCCTCCTCTTCCTCCCAGGCTGAGAGTTTCTATGCCAATTGTCAACCAAGAGCAAATTTATGATGCTGTGGGTATATCTACACTAGGGAGATTATAGTGGTATAGCTTTGGTATCATAGTTATGCCGATTTAATCTGGTAGTGTTGATGCAGCCTACACTGGTGGAAGGATTTTTTTCCCCGTTGGTGTAGTAACACCACCTCTGTGAACAATGGTAGCTACCAAGTATCAGAGGGGTAGCCATGTTAGTCTGGCTCTGTAAAAAGTGACATAGCCTGTGTCTACATCTAAAATTTTGCAGCGCTGGTTGTTACAGCTGTATTAGTACAGCTGTATAGGGCCAGCGCTGCAGAGTGGCCACACTTACAGCAACCAGCGCTGCAAGTGGTGTTAGATGTGGCCACACTGCAGCGCTGTTGGGCGGCTTCAAGGGGTTTCGGGGAACGCGAGAGCAAACCGGGAAAGGAGACCAGCTTCGCCGCGGTTTGCTCTCGCGTTCCCCGAACCGCCGAGCAAGCAGGTCTCCTTCCCTGCGGTTTGCAGGGTGGTTCGCGGAACGCGAGAGCAAACCGCGGCGAAGCTGGTCTCCTTTCCCGGTTTGCTCTCGCGTTCCGCGAACCACCCTGCAAACCGCAGGGAGGTTCGCGGAACGCGAGAGCAAACCGCGGCGAAGCTGGTCTCCTTTCCCGGTTTGCTCTCGCGTTCCGCGAACCACCCTGCAAACCGCAGGGAAGGAGACCTGCTTGCTCGGGGTTCGGGGAACGCGAGAGCAAACCGGGGAAGGAGACCAGCTTCGCCGCGGTTTGCTCTCGCGTTCCCCGAACAAGCAGGTCTCCTTCCCTGCGGTTTGCAGGGTGGTTCGCGGAACGCGAGAGCAAACCGCGGCGAAGCTGGTCTCCTTCCCCGGTTTGCTCTCGCCTTCCCGGAACCACCCAGCAAACCTCAGGGAAGGAGACCTGCTTGCTCGGGGTTCGGGGAACGCGAGAGCAAGCCGGGGAAGGAGACCAGCTTGATTACCGAGCTTCCTCAGGTATGCTGGGATACCTGCTTATTCCACGGAGGTCAAGAAAAGCGCTGGTAAGTGACTATACTTGATTACCAGCGCTGGATCACCAGCGCTGGATCCTCTACACCCGAGACAAAACGGGAGTACGGCCAGCGCTGCAAACAGGGAGTTGCAGCGCTGGTGGTGCCCTGCAGATGTGTACACCTCCTAAGTTGCAGCGCTGTAACTCCCTCACCAGCGCTGCAACTTTCTGATGTAGACAAGCCCAAAGAGTCCTGTGGCACCTTACAGACTAACAGAAGTATTGGAGCATAAGCTTTTGTGGTAGCTATGTTGACAGAAGCATTCTTCCATTGACATAGCTGAGTCTACACTGGGGGTTAGGTTGTTTTTTTAGAGTGGTTTTTCTCTCACACATGATGACTGATGTGGCTATGTCAATTTAACTTTTAAGTCTTGACCAAGCCTGAGTCATGAACCCCAAAATAAGGTCTGCACTGGAAGTGCAAATACTACAGTGCTAGTGGGCATCTTAACAGTGCGTCTTTAACAAGGAACCTTTCCTTTTCTCCTGCTCCCGGAGTACCTGATCTTAAGAAGAATTAAGAAATTCCAGGTTTATTACTGTCATTTCCATGGCAACATATCACAAAGGATTATGGTTTCACTTGAGGACAAGCAGGTGCAAATAAATGGAGTGTGAAAAAGGAAAGACAAATCCAGTTAGTGCAAGTACAGATGATGATCTAGCTGATGCCATCCATACTGTCTCATAAGTACTTTTGCCTCATCAACCTGAACAAAATTTTGCTGCCTTAACATTTTATTTGATTTGATAACAAATGAGTCAGTCCTTCAAGCTGATCAACACTACCAATTAAGCATGTTCAGCTCCTCTTTCAAGCTGATCAACATTACTAATTAAAGCAGCAAAGAATCCTGTGGCACCTTATAGACTAACAGACGTTTTGGAGCATGAGCTTTCGTGGGTGAATACCCACTTCCTCAGATGCATGTAATGGAAATATCCAGGGGCAGGTATATATATGTGTGCTAGCAAGCAAGCTAGAGATAACGAGGTCAGTTCAATCAGGTAATTAATTACTAATTAAACATGTTCAGCTCCTCTCTGTTTTCTCACCTGGACCTAAAAAAACCACTCATGTGGTTGGAGGACTTGTTACAGGGGAGGGTAATAAAATGTATATATGCCACAGAAAGGGGGGGTCTTGCAGATAGCCCCCCCCCCAAAAAAAAAGAGACAAGACAGGACAGGTTTGGAAAATTAGATAATAGAGAACCTCAGACTGAAAAAGGATGGCTTGTTATGGCTTTGGGCAGCTCATAACTTCTCCGTTCCCACTATCCTAGCAGAATGCCTTCCTGGATAACAGTGCTGATGGAGGTGGTGGTGATAACTAAGAAGGCAAACAAAGGGACAGTGAAGCCCTGAGAACTACTGAGAGTATTCTATTCAGCCTCCATGCAATTTTTATTTTCTAGTCAATTTTACATTGCATCATGGAATGCCACCAAGTCAGCAGGATTTCCAGTTTCAGCTAAGGAAAATGCCAGGATACTCTAGATCTCTTTGAACAATACTGTGCGTATAGATCTGGAACTAATATTTTAATGCAACCTGATGTTACATGCTTTAACCACATAGAAGTAAACAATCAAACCTGTGCATTATAACAGCAGCAACAAAAATAAGGTCAGGGACAAATTCTGAATTTATAATTTCAGACAAACAAAGCATAAAATTGCACCAAACTGCCATTTCAGTAGAATGTTCTCCTTCTATTATCAAGCAAGTTCCATACCCTGTTCATTATCCATCATCTCTCCACTAACATCATTTTTAGACACTAAAGCCAGTAATTTTTCTTGCCCCCTTCAGCCCTGTTCCAGTCTGAAAGACAAAAGCCCTTCAGTATGTTATTTTCTTCCATAGTAACTGATTGCCAATAAACCAAGATATTTTTTCATCTTTCTCTCTTGAGCACTGAGCTACTGCAACAAAACATCTGGGTCAGCCAGTGCAAACATATTTCAGCATTGTTGGGAGCTAGACATTTTTACAACTCTTGTTTTGAAGGTTTTCTTTTTATAGATGTTGTTGATCTGCCTGTCTTTTTCCACACTATGGTTAGACCTTCCTCTTTTTTGTTTTTTTGAGATCTTAACGCCTACACAGCAAGTGGCTGGGCAATATTACAGCCTTTCAGAGACAGGTGGGTGGGTCTCAATTACACACTTCCTTCCTCCTCTACTAGATTAGTGACCTCTCTACCCTCTAGCTCAGACGTGGGCAAACTATGTCCCGCAGGACTGTTCTGCCCGGCCCCTGAGCTCCCAGCCAAGGAGCCTAGTCCCCGGCCCCTCCCCCGCAGCCACACCGCTGCATGGGCCGCACTCTGGCCCACTGCTCCCATTGGGCAGAGTGGTGCGTGCAGTTGGCTCTGGCTGGGTGTCGCAGCTGCGAGCTCCTGCTGCTCGTAAGGGGGCAAAGGGGTTGGGTAAGGGAGCGGGAGGTCCTGGTGGGCAGTCAGGGAGGAGGGGGCAGAGGTTCTGGGGGTGGTGGTCAGGGGATGGGGAACAGGGAGGGTTGGGAGTCCCAGGGGGCCTGTCAGGGGGCAGGGATGTGAATAGGGGTCAGGAAGACAGTCAGGGGACAGGGGAGTTTGGCTAAGGGAGTGGATCCCTGGGGGCAGTTAGGGGGCAGGGGTGTGGATAGGGGTCAGGGCAGTCAGGGAGCATAGGGGTTGGATAGGGGGCAGGGGTCCCAGGAGGGGGCGGTTGGGGAAAAGGAGCAGGGGAGGTTGGATGGGTTGGGAGCTCTGAGGGGGGCAGGAAGTGGGAGGGGGTGGATAGGGGGCAGGGGGCAGGATGTTTGGGGAGGTACAGCCTTCTCTACCTGGCCCTCCATACAGTTGCACAACCCCGATGTGGCCCTCGGTCTAAAAAGTTTTCCCACCCCTGCTCTAGCTACTAAAATGTCTCTCCCCTACTTCTCCTCTCTGCCTATGTAATACACCCTTGCATATTATACCCTCCTGGCAGCAATGTGGTCTTCTATACAATTAAAGGTATTTCTGCTCTTCCATTATGCCTGTTTTGCTTTTTATGGCTTATAATGCTGCTACAAACTATGTCATCAGTTAAACTAATGTTTTCTCACAGCTACCATTCTTTATGTGTATGAATATGTAGAGAAAAGATACAACACAGGTAGCTAAGGGCTATAAAAACAATATATGCACACAACGGAATACTGAAGACAAAGTAATTACACAACAAATTCAAGCAATCTGTGATGTCACTGGAACTCCTGGATGTTTGCTTAGCTGTATTCAGTCTCTGATGTTATACTCTCTTTAAAAGTGAGATCTCCTAAGGATCTGCATTTAAAATGGCAGCTCTGTCTTACAGAATGCTGACTACTCCACTTTCTGTTTTTGTAAAAAAAAGCACTTTGGGATACAGATCTTTCTATGCATATTCTGTATTCTTCATGTTGGCTTTCCAAGTACCTAACATGCACAAATCTAGCCAAATGAAAAGATTACATAAAAATAGAGGGCTATTGTCACCCCGTCTTAGAGACATTTCTGCAGAATTGCAAAGTGGCAGATAGTTTAAAGATTGAGAAGCCCAACACCTACTGCAATAGTGGTAGGTCAACTTCTGATTAGGCATCGTGACCAAGAATTTGCTAACAGCCTTAATGAAAGGGCCATCATCAAGTGGTTTAAGGTCCAAATGGTCTGTGTGACTTTAGAAAAAGGAAAAGTTTACAGAAAACATGTCAGAGCACATGAAAACCAAATCAGCTGATGCCTATGGGGGAGCAGATTGGAGAGGTACACAAGAAATTTTACATAGTCACCAGCACTATGAGGTTTCAGGTCCTAATTCTCCATTTACTTGCACCTTGTATAGTCACTTATAGCTTGTAAAATTGAGGTAAAATGCTACTATATCAGAATGCTAGTGTTTTACACCTATATTGCACAGCTGTAGGTGCAAGGCTGTGGGGAATGAAGCCATGAATGCTCCTCAATATGGAGATGGTAAGAAAATTAGTCAACACTTTCTAGAAAGTGCGTCCATGTATTTAAAAACTAAGCTGTTAGAAAATAGCTGCATATCCTGGGTTAAAAATTCACTGAAAACGTGTAGGACCAGCCACTGCTAGAGACAGGATTCTGAAATGGATGGCCCACTGAACTGAGGCAGCATGGTAATTCCTTGTTACTGCAAAGAAAATGTCCAGAGTCATCTGAGTCTTCTATGAAAAGACCTTTCTCAACACCAGCGTCTCACATCATGAAACTGGCATAGAATAAAACACCCATTATTATTATTACATATCTGTGGTAGTGCCCAGAAGCCCTAGTCAGGGATGAGGGCACCATTGCGTTATGCCAGGTACAAACACACACCAACACCCTGTACCTTGCCCAAAGTACAGACTGTAAGGCTGATGAGACAATAGGTGGCTATGCACGGAGAGGTGGTGGGAGTAAAAGGAAAATGAAATGACTATGATTAGTGAAATAAACAGTTGTCACAGCACTTATTACTTAAAAGCTACATACAACTAAGTATTTAGAGGATGGACTAACCTGAAGAAAACTATTGCACATAAAGTAACAGGTACAAATGCATTCTTTGGCATGGCTCATACACACTTAGCCTAGGGCTAGTGCAAGAAAAGCTTCTGAGTGTCAAAGCAGCACTGACGGACACTGATCCTGCTGCTCTGGATCTCTTAAAATATTACCTCCAAAATACTAACTTATAGGAGTACACAGAAGCTCCTGGTAATAATGATGATAAAAAATGCTAAACTTTATTTTCTTTTTTTAAAATTTCCCCATCTTCCCCAACTCTCTCCCCTTCAGGAAATCACCACACACGCCTAAACGTTTCCTAAAACCAGCTGGCTTGGAAGAAGTGAGTTGCAAGTATATTTCTCAGTGTTCCATCAACGGACTGCTGTAAGTGCTAGGATCCGTCCACCATGGAATTGAGGGGGGGGAGGGGGAAGTTGGGGGGGGGGGGAATCTTTCCTCTTGGGGTTAGAAGGGAGAGGAGACCTGAAATGGAAAACAAAATCCATCACTTTGTTTAGACTTGTGAGTAATAATTACTGAAGCCAGCTTTTCCACATAGAATGTTCTTTGGTTTCTGTGGCCAGGATGTTTTGCCACCAAAATCTAGGAGGAGTAAATTGAAATCTGTTTTGAGGGTTCTGTGGTATGTTAATACATTTTCTAAATTTAAAAACTTACTGGGCAAAATGCTTCTGCAAATGGGGGCTCTTGTATTTTTCTGTTTTTTTGCCAAGCAGACCCAGACGGAAAGGGTACATAGTTTTAGTAGTCTTTGATTGGCCTTTGCTAGGAAGAAAATATGAATCAAAGTCTACTGATTTTCGTTTTGCCTCTTGTGGTGCTTTCTGGCAGCAGTATATGTGTATGTGTCTGACTGTCTCACTGCTGACACTCTGGTTGAAATTCTGTACATGTCTGCAGAATGGAGCAGGAGCCTGTGATATTCTGAGAGCAATTAAAAACTGAATATGCCCTTTCTATCTTTTAAATCCCTTGCAGAAATGTGATGAGCTGCTGAATAATGATTTGGGGAATCATGAACTTCATTCAATAGCTTTAATCACTGAAGCATTCATCAGAGCATGATTAGTTCAAAGATTGTTGCTACAGTGCAAAGACAAAAAAGGCACACTATGACACTGTTTGGCAATGTATTTCCTGATTGCTAAATAGTCTCAGCACCTGACTAGAAAATCTGATATTACACCTGATGGCCATGGGCTGCAGTCCAAAGAAAACCCACAAAAACAAAAACCTGCCACCAAGACAAAATTTTCCTCTGGCCTATGCGACTGTATGCAGCTTTGCACACACAAATGTGAATTCGTATGTATAAAAAATCTTGCATACATTTTCAAGGCCAGTCTCTAAATTATGGCCCAATAAATTTGGCTCAAAGAATGAAGAATTCGCAATTCAACTTGACAGTAATCTGAAGATCGGATATCCCTTTTAGAGCTAACTGATAGAAGAAAGGGTATAAAACGCTGCTTACAAGTGAATGGAATACAGCCATCCTCTCAAACTACAGTAGTTATCAACTACATTTTCCTTAGTGTGAAGATTTAAATAGCATATTTCAACAAACTAAATAGAGACAAAAGAGTAACATGCCAGTAGCCAAGTGTCAAAGGTGTGCTGTCCTCATAGGCATGATCTTAAATTACTTATTTAAAATTACTGCAATGTCTAGTGTCATGTGAAATAATCACTAAATTATATTTCATACTCTTAACAAGCCCATGGTCAGCACTATTAAACCTTTAAGTACACCAGTTTGTTAAAGAGTGATAACCCTTAATACCTTTTTCCCCCTAGTTGGATGAAAAAGCTGAGCATAAACACACTTCCCTATAAAGCCCTTAGCAGCCCTTTCATTTCAGTAGCCATTTACAGCACTAACACCTACAAGTTTAAATCCTTATTCACAAATAAGGTCACCTTGCAATCATGCATTAAGATCTCCCTATGCTTAAGGTCCAGATTTCTTGGGGCAAGGACTGCATTTAGACAAGTCCCAGCACAACTGAGTTCCAGTCACTGTGTGGGACAATACAAACCATTGTTTAATAAAATACAAGTGTTCATTTTTAAAGCGCACACAATTTCTTTTCTAATGGTAACAAAACAAGCTAAAGATTCCATTAGGTGCACACTGATTTCACTTTTGATTTTTATTTACATTATGGGCATGCGTTGGATGAGAGTTCAGGCTGCAAACAAACACTACTAAATTTGAGAAGCTTTACATACATAAGCAGCTTGTTCAACTGATGTGTGTAAATATCTGCAGGTTCAGGGCATAACATGGTTTTCTCAAGTTATTATTTCACGCACCTTGAAATGGGAACAAGCAGCACATTGACAATAGACAGCTTCTCAAATTTGTTTACCAATATAGCTTCTGCAAGTACCTCTGTATGCTCTTTGGAAATGTCAATTTGTAATTTCTTTAGCATCCCTCAGTGAATCATAGCACATAATCCTATGCTTCCTAATGGCAAAAGTGTCACAATTAAGTCAATTTTCTCCTTTTGCCAGCACTAGTTGAATTCCACTGACAAGAGGCTGTGTAAAATGCAGTACAAGCACTTGCTACATTAAAAGCTTAAGAAACAGTACTGAAAACAATTGAAACTGTCCCTGCATGTCAGTTAACTATTATTTTATCCTTTTAACCTTTAATTATAAACAATTCTGCCCCTGATGTCAGAAGGACGTGCTGCTGAAACCACGATCTTTGATGCTGCTTTCCTATGCTCTCTGAGCAACTATAGCAACAGGAAAGCTGGAGGAGGGGAAAGAGGAAATCTAGCCCTTAGGAGACAAGCTCAGCAGTGCATGCAGGGAAATGGTTTTACAATAGTTTTCTTTCACTTTCTCTTTCAAAGAAATCTAAATTCAGTGAAGCAGGATTACACAAGAATTCATTACACTTGTGGTTTTATAACCCTGAAATCTGGGAAGCATGTTCGTTTGAGAGCACTGCAGTGATGATACAGTATTGTCAACTTCAAGCATTTAAAAATCATGAGTTGGCCTCAAAAGATCAGGAGACTGACTTAAAAATCATGAATACTTTTATATTGTGATGGTTCTTATTTGCCTTCTGGTTGTTTAAGCCTTTAAGGCAATGGCTCCCCAACTAGGGACTGTGACCACAAATGGGGTTGTGCTATCAGCAGATGAGGTTGCGGTGATCATGAGTGTGTGGAGAACTCCACTTTGTGCCACATAGCATGATCTCGTGTGTATGATCCAAATGCATGGAGAGCACCATTTTGCTCTATAGAATGGCACCCTCCATGCAGCCTGAGCTTTCATGCACTGTATATGTGAGGGCCACAGGAAGCAATAAGGCGGGAAATGCGGTCACAAAGGTAAAAAAATGGGGAACCAGTGCTGTAGAGTTCACCTTTTTATGCTTTCTCCACAACCATGAGGGCAGAAAACTTGTGTTTTGTTTTGTTTAACGAAAGCTGAGGTTCTGATGTATTCACAGGACTCCAGGAGCCTGGGTTCTAAGAAACATCAAAAACTGCACAATTGGGCAACACTGAGCATGCCATCAATTTGAACATTCGTTTTCCACGTCAGCTGCCATTTCTACTAGCAAGCAAATATTTTTAGCCATATCTTGTTCCTACTGAAAACAATGGCAAGCCTCCCATCTTAAAACAGAGCAAGACTGTATACTTTGCTTGGAAATGGTTATGAAAATAAATGTTTAATCAATTAGATCATTATGACCCCACACAAACGTACCCCATTTTTTCCTTATTGTACTAAAAATGCATATGTTTGATTATATCCAATTGGCAATGTAGCCAGATTAATTCACCACATTCCTCACTTTATTTCATTAAAATACTCTTTGGTGATGGCTTTCACTCTGTGCTGGTAATACTTCATCATCTTACCATCCAAAGACAACTAATATTATGCACTTCACTTCCCTATATGGCTATAGTTAGTTTAATTAATTTGCCCTAGCCCAATCTATTCATTTAACGTGTACATCAAACACAAAATCAAGGCCTTGATTGTGATCTTACACTGTCTTAAGTAGTTGTAACTTCACCATTGACTGCATTCTAGTGTATGAGAAGAACAGGACCCCATACGTTTCCTATGCTGACAGCATGTCAAGTGTAAGATAGCAACTCAGTTAAGCCACCTACTCTTTTTTGAAATGTGCTTAGTTAAACACTGAACCTTTTGATAAGCTTCTAAGCAGAGTGTTCAATTAGTGTTCCTTGGTAGGAAATTACTAATTTTTTTGTAGCTATTTATATCCTATATGCTTATTTAGGAGATATCATTAATACGCCCATTTGACAGTATCTTTACCTGATGCTATTAGATACCCTACTCAGAAGCATACAGACTTCTATTTGACATTCCTAACTCTCTTCCCCAAAAAGGTAAAAGTAGAAAGTACTAAGATTATAAGGAAGCCATTTTGGAAAATGGCAGATATTCAAGTGGTTAACATTATTTTCTTTTTCAGTTTTCTGAAAACTGCTGCCATGCCGAATGTGACACTCGCTCTCTATCTGAAAAAAATCTTCCAAAGTTAATTTCTCTCTCCCGTTAAGCATTCTACATAGACTATAAGTATCCTGATGTCAGCTCTCATTTTCTGGGAGTAAACGTTGCTTCTGAAAACAACTGTGTTTCATGAATGAGGATAGGACGTGGTATCTCAGATGAATGATTCATTATGGGAGGGCACAGGCTTGAGCTGCTACAGTATTAACAAGCGTCACAGTGCTTGACACTCTTGAGGCTTAACCAGCTGAATGGAGGTTGTTGAAAGTGTATCTTTTTTAAGATCAAGATGTCGATCTCCATTATGGAACTACTTTTGTGCTTCCATCCTTCAACACAGACCAGATGAGAAAGATGTCTGCAACTAATTTCTTTGTTTTATGGTATAGCAATGAGCTTAAACAGGCAGCAAACAGACAACCCCTTCTAAAAAAGTAGGTACTATGCAAATATATCCCACGCTGTCAGTTTGCATAATATTCATGCCACTTTTATTACAGCTTTTTTTTTTTAAAAGTAAAGCATGTGAATTACTTTCTATGGCACTGAAAAGAGAAAGAGAGAGTGTGAGCATAGCATATATTCTTTATAAGGAGGGCACAGCAGAGCAAGATGAAAGAGACTGGGACTCTTTAAAGTAAATTACATTCAGTAATATTTAAGAACATAAGAACGGCCCTACTGGGTCAGACCAAAGGTCCATCTAGCCTAGTATCCTGTCTACCAACAGTGGCCAGTGGCAGGCGTCCCAGAGGGAATGAACAAAACAGGTAATCATCAAGTGATCCATCCCCTGTTGCCCATTCCCAGCTTCTGGCAAACAGAGGCTAGGTACACCACTCCTGCCCATCCTGGTTAATAGCCATTGATGGACATATCAATGGATTTATCTAGTTCTTTTTTGAACCCTGTTATGGTCTTGGCCTTCACAACATCCTTTATCAAAGAGTTCCACATGTTGACTGTGCATTGTGTGAAGAAATACTTCCTTTTATTTGTTTTAAACCTGCTGCCTATTAATGTCATTTGGTGAACTCTAGTTCTTGTGTTATGAGAAACAGTAAACACTTCCTTATCTACTTTCTCTACACCAGTCATGATTTTATAGACCTCAATCATATCTCCCCTTGGCTCTCTCTTTTCCAAGCTGAAAAGTCCCAGTCTTATTCATCTCTCCTCATACGGAAGCCGTTCCATACCCCTGATTGTTTTTGTTGCCCTTTTCTGAACCTTTTCCAATTCCAATATATATTTTTGGAGATGGGGTGACCATATCTGCACACAGTTTTCAAGATGTGGGCGTACCGTGGATTTATATAGAGGCAACATGATATTTTCTGTCCTATTATCTACCCCTTTCCTAATTATTCCCAGAATTCTCTTTGCTTTTTTGACTGCCGCTGCACATTGAATGGATGTTTTCAGAGAACTACCCACAATGACTCCAAGATCTTTCTTGAGTGATAACAGCTAATTTACACCCCATCACTTTATATGCATAGTTGGGATTATGCTTTCCAATGCGCATTACTTTGCATTTATCAACATTAAATTTCATCTGCCAATTTGTTGCCCAGTCACCCAGTTTTGAGAGATCCTTTTGTAGCTCTTCGCAGTCTGCCTGGGTCTTAACTATCTTTAGTAATTTTGTATCATTTGCAAATTTTGCCACCTCACTGTTTACCCCTTTTTTCAGATCATTTATGAATATGTTGAATAGGATTGGTCCCACAACAGACCCCTGGGAAACACCACTATTTAGCTCTCTCCATTCTGAGAGCTGGCAATTAATCCTACCCTTTGTTTCCTATCTTTTAACCAGTTACCAATCCATGAGAGAACCTTCCCTCTTATCCCGTGGCAGCTTACTTTGCGTAAGAACTGTTGGTGAGGGACCTTGTCAAAGGCTTTCTAAAAAATCTAAGTATGTGCATTATATTCACTGGATCCCTTTGGTCCACATGCTTGTTGACCCCTCAAAGAATTCTAGTAGATTGGTGAGGCATGATTTCCCTTTACTAAAACCATGTTGACTCTTCCTCAACAAATTATGTTCATCTATATGTCTGACAATATTGTTCTTTATTATAGTTTCAACCAGTTTGCCCGGTACTGAAGTCAGGCTTACAGGCCTGTAATTGCCAGGATCACCTCTGGAGCCCGTTTCAAAAATTGGCATCACATTAGCTATTCTCCAGTCATCTGGTACAGAAGCTGATTTAAATGATAGGTTACAAACTACAGTTAGTAGTTCTGCAATTTCACATCTGAATTCTTTCAGAACTCTTGGGTGAATACCATCTGGTCCTGGTGACTTATTGCTGTTTAATTTATCAATTTGTTCCAAAACTACCTCTAATGATACCTCAATCTAGGACAGTTCCTCAGATCTGTCACCTAAAAAGAATGGCTCAGGTTTGGGAATCTCCCTCACATTCTCAGCCGTGAAGACAGATGCAAAGAATTCATTTAAGTTTTTCTGCAATGGCCTTATCATCCTTGAGTGCTCCTTTAGCACCTCGACTGTTCAGTGGCCCCACTGGTTGTTTAGCAGGCTTCCTGCTTCTGATGTACTTGAAAAAAAAATTATTACTTTTTCATTCTTTGGCTAACTGTTCCTCAGATTCTTTTTTGGCCTTCCTAATTGTATTTTTACACTTCATTTGGCAGGGTTTATGCTCCTTTCTATTTTCCTCACTAGGATTTCATGTCCACTTTTTAAAGGGTGCCTTTTTCGTCTCTCACTGCTTCTTTTACTTCGCTGTTTAGCCACAGTGGCTCTTTTTTGGTTCTCTTATTATGTTTTTTAATTTGGGGTATACATTTAAGTTGAACCTTGATTATGGTGTCTTTAAAGAGTTTCCACACAGCTTGCAGAGATTTCACTTTTGGCAGTGTACCCTTTAATTTCTGTTTAACTAACCTCCTCATTTTTGTGTAGTTCCCCTTCCTCAAATTAAATACCACTGCACTGGGCCGCCGTGGTGTTTTTCCTGCCGCAGGGATATTAGATTTTATTATATTATGATCATTATTACCATGGTCACTACTACTGTTAACAGAAGGAATCAAACACTGACTTTGTGCTGTCAGCACAAACATGTCTCCTGTACATGCACAGCATGCCCCCCCTGAAATAAGCTCACATGCTAGGTTATAAAATCAAACAAAGAATTCTAATAAACTTGCCTGAGCAGCTTATTAGCTATAATATCAATGGCTAGCTGCTTACCTGAAGGGAGCTGCAATAAAAGTAGGGAAGGGGAAAGTTAAGTGCCAATGAAGGAACTTGTGATGCAGTAAATACTGGGGGAAATGTAAAATACACTGTTATTGCTGGGAGAAAAACTGTTTATATTCTAGTTTCTTTCCTAAGGGTATGGCTACACTTGCAACTTCAAAGCGCTGCCGCAGGAGCGCTCCTGCGGCAGCGCTTTGAAATGCGAGCGTGGTCGCGGCGCCAGCGCTGGGAGAGAGCTCTCCAGCGCTGCAGGTACTTCCCCGTGGGGATTAGCTTGCAGCGCTGGGAGCTATGCTCCCAGCGCTGGGGCACTGTTTACACTGGCACTTTACAGCGCTGTAATTTGCTGCGCTCAGGGGTGTGTTTATTCACACCCCTGAGCGAGAAAGTTGCAGCGCTGTAAAGCGCCAGTGTAGCCAAGGCCTTGACTACGAGGTGTCTGGCTAGCCTTGGGAACTATACTCCTGGTGAGCACTGACAGCTCTGCAAGATTTGTCTACCAAGAGGCAGAGACTGATCAAAGGAAATCACTTCATAAAGCTAGCTAATGTTACGAAGAACTGCCACTACATAAACACTGTATATCTATACACTTCTTCCCTCATTCCTGGGTCACAAAAGGGAGCTTGATTTTCTGTAAAAAGCTGTCCTCCTGACATACTGTATTTAACCAGTCTTTTCATATGCAATGTGTAGTAGCACTTATCCTATTTCGTGAGGAATTTTGGTGAACAATGTTGGACAATCTCCCCATACTCTCCAGGCCTCAGATATATCTTAGAAACAAAGTCAACAGCTGTTTCAATACACCTTATTATCATGAAAGAGGCACACTAATGCCCTGTGGGTAAGTCTCCTAACACAGACCAAGGGCTGACATTATGATAAGGAAAAATAATACATTAATGGAGAGGAACAGAGAAAGATTTTAGCTTGGTAATTCAAATGGTTGATCTGTTAATGCCAGGAGGACAATATTAAAATTCCTTGCAAGAAAGTCAGTTCTCAGAGGTTAGATTATACCTTAAATTACTGGTTGAAATCTGTAGTCATAAGCAGCTAGAACTGAAACTGAAGTCAGAGCTCACGTCCAGACTACCCCGCCGTATCGGCGGGTTAAAATCGATTGCTCGGGGATCGATATATCGCGTCTAGTCTAGACGCGATATATCGATCCCCGAGCGCGCTTACATCGATTCCAGAACTCCACCAACCCGAACGGAGTTCCGGAATTGACACGGAGAGCCGCGGACATCGATCCCGCGCCGTCTGGACGGGTGAGTAATTCGATCTTAGATATTTGACTTCAGCTACGTTATTCACGTAGCTGAAGTTGCGTATCTAAGATCGATTTTCCTCCCCTAGTCTGGACGAGGCCTAAGACAACCTGAAGGTTGTGACCACTGACCATCGAACCTTGATGATGGTGACTATAAAATGCTCAGGGAGATTAGAGAGGCTACAAAGGCAGAAAACACAATAATAATGAGGGATTTCAAGTATCCGCATATTGACTGGGTGTGTGCCACCTCAGGAAGGGATGCAGCAATAAAATTTCTAGACACCAGAAATGACTGTTTCTTGGAGCAGCCTGTTTTGGAACCTATGAGGGGAGAGGCAATTCTTGATTTAGTCCTAACTGGAACACAGGATACGGTCCAAGAGGTGAATATGGCTAAAACGCTCAGCAATAGAGATCATATGTCATTACATTTAACATCCTTGGAGGAGGAAAATGCCAAAGAAATACACTACAGTAGCTTTTAACTTCAAAAAGGGGAACATTAAGGCTAGCTAAATGGAAATTAAAAGGAACACTCACAAGACAGTCAAAAGACTGGGACTGTTCAGCTTAGAAAAGTGGTGACTAAGGGGAGATATGGCAGAGGCCTGTAAAATCATGGCCATTGTGAGAAAGTGATCAAGGAACTGTTTTTTACTCTTTACATAACACAAGAACCAGGGGTCACCAATGAAATTAACAGGCAGCAAGTTTAAAACGAACAAAAGGAAGTACTTTCTCAAACAATGCATAGTGGGTTCAAATCCACATTAGATAAGTTCATGGAGGATAGGTCCATCAATAGCTACTAGCCAAGATTGCCAGGGACACAACCTCATGCTCTGGGGGTCGCTAAACCTCCAACTGACGGAAGCTGAGGCCTGGTCTACACTACGCGTTTATACCGATTTCAGCAGTGTTAAACCAATTTAACGCTGCACCCAGCCACACAACGAGGCCCTTTATATCGATACAAAGGGCTCTTAAACTGGTTTCTGTACTCCCCCCCCGACGAGAGGAGTAGAGCTGAAATCAGTATTGCCATATTGGATTAGGGTTAGTGTGGCTGCAAATCGACGGTATTGGCCTCCGGGCGGTATCCCACAGTGCACCACTGTGACCGCTCTGGAAAGCAATCTGAACTCGAATGCACTGGCCAGGTAGACAGGAAAAGCCCTGTGAACTTTTGAATTGCATTTCCTGTTTTCCCAGTGGGGAGCTCTGATCAGCACGGGTGGTGATGCAGTCCCAAATCCAAAAAGAGCTCCAGCATGGATCGTACAGGAGATACTGGATCTGATCGCTGTATGGGGAGACAAATCTGTTCTATCAGAGCTCCGTTACAGAAGACGAAATGACAAAGCATTTGAAAAAAAATCTCCAGACTATGACGCAGAGTCCACAGCACAGTGCTGTGTGACAAGCGTAACGGAAACCCAAAGAATCAAATGGATGCTCATGGAGGAAGGGAGGGGGGACTGAGGACTCCAGCTATCCCACAGTCCCCGCAGTCTCCGAAAAGCATTTGCATTCTTGGCTGAGCTCCCAATGCCTGTAGGGTCAAACACGTTGTCCGGGGTGGTTCAGGGTATATCTCGTCAATTTACTCCCCCTCCCCCCCCGTGAAAGAAAAGGGAAAAAAATCGTTTGTTGACTTTTTTCAATGTCACCATATGTCTACTGCATGCTGCTGGTAGACATGGTGCTGGGGCAATGAACAGCAGCATCCTCTCCCCTCCCTTCCCCGGTGGCAGACAATACAGTGCAGTAGGGCTGGTAACCGTCCTTGTCATCAGCCCATGAGTGCTCCTGGCTGGCCTCAGGTGAAGTCGACTGGGGGCATCTGGGTAAAAACAGGAATGACTCCCGGTTATTCCCGGCAGATGGTACAGAACGGCTGGTAACCATCCTCATCATAGCAAGTGGGGGCTGAACTCCATCAACCCCTCTTTCATGTCTAAAGAAAAGATTCTGTACTGCTTGGACTATCATAGCAGCTGGAGGCTGCCTCCCCCTCATTTTATCTCACTAAAAAGTCAGTGTTGCTTTTTCCTGCATTCTTTATTACTTCATCACACAAATGGGGGGACCCTACAATGGTAGCCCAGAAGGGTTGGGGGAGGAGGGAAGCAACGAGTGGAGTTGTTGCATGGACACCCCCTAGAATGGCATGCAGCTCATCATTTCTGTGGGATCTGACACGGAGTGGCTGTGCTCTCTGGTTCTCTGATACACTGGTTCTCTAGTACACTTGTCCCATATTCTAGACAGACAGGACTATTTTTAGATACAAAATAAATGAGGAAATGACCCAGCGGGTCATTCCCATTTTTGCCTTTGCGCTCCTAGCCAACCTCAGCGAAGGTCAGCCAGGAGCACCCATGACAGCAGCAGACGGTACAGAATGATTGATAACCATCATCTTATCGCCAATTTACAATGGCACACAGACGGTACAGACTGACTGGTAAACGTCTCTGCCAGCTTGCAAAGGCAAATGAATGCTGCTGTGTAGCGCTGCAGTACCGCCTCTGTCAGCGGCATCCAGTACACATACGGTGACAGTGACAAAAGGCAAAATAGGCTCCATGGTTGCCATGCTATGGCGTCTGCCAGGGCAATCCAGAGAAAAAGGGCGCGAAATGATTGTCTGCCATTGCTTTCACGGAGGAAGGAATGAGTGACGACATTTACCCAGAATCACCCGTGACACTGTTTTTGCACCATCATGCATTGGGATCTCAACCCAGAATTCCAGTGGGCAGGGGCGACTGCGGGAACTATGGGATAGCTACGGGATAGCTACCCACAGTGCAACTCTCCAGAAATCGAAGCTAGCCTTGGTACATGGACGCACACCACCGAATTATTGTTCTTTGTGTGGCTGCGTGCATTCGACTTTATATAATCTGTTTTACAAAACCGGTTTATGTAAAATCGGAATAATCCTGTAGCGTAGACGTACCCTGAGACTGGATGACAAGGGATGGATCACCTGAAATTGCCCTATTCTGTTCATTCCCTCCGAAGCATCTGGCACTGGCCGCTGTTGGAAGACAGGACTCGGGACCAAATGGACCATTGGTCTGACCCAGTATAGCTGTTCTTCTGTTCTTAAGGAATTCAGTATATCCTATATTCTGTTTTTGTTCAAATCTACATAGACACTCAGAACAGTGTCTGAATTGTGTTCAAATGCTCCTTTAGATTAGGCTCGTGGAGTCTTTTCTGGAGGCCTAAAATGTGAACACTACCTTGTCTGAGTAACCGTCGTGTGAGAAGACATCTGTCTAGAAACTACACTGTTAATCAGAGACCACCAATCAATGGAAATAATGAGTCCCTGGAGAGAGAGTTCTGGTGAAGGGGTGGATAAGGGATCTTACTGCCACTTCCCATTGCTGCTGGGTAAGAAACCAAAGCTAGTTTGAGCTTGTTGGCCTTTTGCATAACCCTCAACTAGGTTTAATCAAGGAGTTGCTCTTTCAAGGACAAACCGTAATTGGCAGCTTACGCTGTTGCACTGGTTGCTAGTGACTCCGATAAAAGCTTCACTGTGTTCCGAGGTGCGTTGACTCCAAAGGCGGCTCAGGGACAATACATACTCCTATCCTTGGGCAACACAGACTGCTTGCTCTGGAGCCCTCGATTGTTGATTAACTTCCTCAGAATAGGCTCAAAGAATTCTGCATGGAAAAACTTACCCAGAGTGTTCTTGTCAGATTTAATAGACCCTAACATGGATCATTAGCCTTCCTCAGGGCTGGAAGGGATATGAGGGTATTGTTTTCAGGGATGGCAGGGGACTTAACGTGCTGCTTTGACTCTTTTAGTGATTGGATTGCTCAATGGTTGCTCTGACTGCCAGGTCCTCATCTCTTACAGGAGAAGAGCAAGATACAAGGAGCTGGTATTATGGATCTTAATTTTCTAATGCAGTTATCCCTTTTTAATTGAGGATGCACTCAAGGTCAGGAAGTTTGGGGACAGAGTAGACTGCTCCTATGAAGGCACTCACCCTAAATCCCTGCCCGGTCTTCTCCAGATGTAGAAATAAAGGCTCTGCCATAATGTGCAGCATTCAAGGAGATAGAGAAGACTGAGGTAGGAAAGTTGCTTAAAGAGGGAAGTTCAAGCAAGGAGGAAATTGTGCCTCCCCAAGTTAAGTGGTACTGTCAGGGCTGGTGCTTTGAGGAGGAACTGAAGTAGTCTGCTGGCAAAAAAGGGCAGTGTCAGTGACCCTGGCATGAGCTAGTACATCTCTTTTTTGGTAGTTCTAGTCTTCAGCTCATTGGATCTTTACTTGCCTACTTTCTAGGGAAGAGCATGTTCCACTGTAGCAGGTCAATAAGTAGCTCAAGCAGTTAAAGACACCTAGAAGTTTGAAGGAAAAGGAAGGAGTGCTACTTTCTGGAAACGCAAACATTCAGTAACATTGGACAATAAGGGGCAAGAGGCCCAAGATAGCAGAAGCTCAGAAACTGCCTGCCTGCTCTGAGTCATGAAGGAAGAATTCTGGAGAAATGCAGCTAGGGGATGTGATTTGAGAATGTAACACTGGATAACTAAAATATTACCCAATAATACTAAAAACAAAAAGTTACCATTATAAAAAGCACTCTCTTCATACACAAACTATAAATTATTGACTAATGATTAACAAACTATGTTGCAATGGGCCCAGAAGCAGTAACATGAACTGATTGTGACTGATTGTCCATATACACAATACCTGCCTCTTATTACAATCAAATCCATTCCTCTCACTTTGAAATGTGTGGTTGAGTTCTTTAGCAATATGACCACCTGCACCTTTTGCTCATATGATACTCAAATGAATGCTTGCATGGTACATGCCTGTGCTTAAAAACATTGGCTGAATAGCACAAATTTTAGTCAACTTTTTAATCTGGCATTTCCATACCAGTTCTGATGAAGTGGTGCTGCTTCTCAGTAGCAACCAGAGTGCAGGGAGGCCTGCAGGTGTTATTACCCAGTTGTACTTCCAACGTAATATCAATGGAATAAAAAGGAGCGCAGATATTCTCTGATTCTTTCCATCCCTGCCTTAGATCCCACATAAATTTCAAAGTAGGCCTAACCCAGTGGAGCTGCCTTAGAGGAATTTCAATGGGGACATCAGGGCGTGAGTGGGAACATGACACAAAGTTGAAGCCTTACTGGCTAGTCCTTACATTTACGGCTCCCCTCTGTTCAAAGAATGGAGAGAACAGTGTCTAGCAAACTGGAGTCCTGGCCCATGACTAGGGCCCTAGGTGCTACGGTAATACAAATAATTAACAACAACAATCGTTTTAGATGTCACACTTGTGTCTTCTCTTTATTGGACTCCTATTGCAGTTACACGGACTGGGTGGGAAAGGTGGCCACAAAGCTTAAAAGAAGGGTAGTTCTAAAAGATCACTGAAACATGCTACTGATGTGAGAGGTCAAAGGGGAAACTGCATAGGTAGAGAGTGATCTGCTGCTAAGCTTCGCTTTCTAATGCAGCTTGTGGGAAAATACAATGGGAAGGAGATGATGGATTTTGAGAGGAAACAGACCCATCTTCCATTCTTCGTTGCTAGCATTCACATGGTTGTGCTGTGTGTTATCCTCCCCGTTGTAGTTTTCACCACTTTCCTCTCAGGGCAGAATAAAACATGAATTTGGCATTGTGCCTGAAAATAACTCTAACCGAGGGCCGTGACACAGCGAAAAAAACACCCTACACACGCAAAAGGAAGAAAACTGCTTAGCCTAGACAGGAAGAGAAATACGATTTATCATGGAAAAACTGCTCCTCCCACATAAACTGCTCAGACTGTACAAAAGTTTAGATCTAAAGATGGCTCAGTCAGGAAATAACTAGTTGTGGTATTTTGTGAAGGACACTTGACTAAAACTGAACATCTGAGGTCAGTTTGGCAGATCATTAATTTTTCTTAAGTCCAGCATTTCTGTATGGCTAAATTTTAGCTACCTCTGCATGTATGCGGTAGGTAGCGGGGGAGCAGGGGCACAGGGAACCCATTCCTGTTTCCCACATTGGTTGCCCGTGCTGTCTCAGTGCACAGGGCTTAACACAGGCTACGCTAAGGGCATCCACTAACTCATCACTGGGTGAAATAAGGGTGTGGCCACAGTCCTCACTTCATTGCATATGTCTGATGCTGGCAGGCTCTGGTGTGCGGGGGGTTCAACCTTTTCCGAAGTAACACCAAGAGTCACTGCAGGCTGTGCTGCCAGCAGCATTCATAGAGACATTATACCTGCTCCTGCACTATGAGTAGGACGCCTAGCCATACAACACACTGCTGGCCTGCTAACCCCATTAAGTGCAACTCTGACACTTGGACTCTTAATGGTGCCTGAGCCCTTAGCATGTCTAGTCAGTACACTATGAATTCATTCTAATAATACTTGCACTTACATCCAAGCATTTTAAAGCACTTTGCATGCGTTACAACAGTGGCCCAAAGAAGCATATTAATTGTGAATAGCAGAACCTAACTAATGAGAACTGAGGCCGTGTGCACCTACATTATTGATCCAAATACAGAATGCTGTTGAATAAAGCAAGATGCACATTAAATGTATTAAAGGATGCATCTTATGCAAGAAACAGGGAGATCTGTACTCCCATGGCAAAGGTTTTGTCTCTTCTAGAAAATAGCACCAGTTTAATTCAAATCAGATAATTAAACCAGTGCAAACCCTTGTGTGGACACTGTTATTTTGGATTAAGAGTGAGTTTTTCTGTCTTATTTTAAACTGATTCTTAATCCACTTAAGCAAAATGGAAATAAACCCTGGCTACAAACCATACTAAGTGTCCACACAGGTAGGGTGACCAGACGAGAGGAAGAAAATATCGGGACACATCGGGGGGGCGGGGAGGTCCGCCAGCAGAGCAAAACAAAAAAACCCCAAAAAAACAGTGCTGCCGGCGGAGCGAAATATCAGGACAAATTGCGTCCTGACCTAAAATCGGTCGAGATGCAGAACACACACCTAAATATCAGGACAGTCCCGATTTATTGGGCCATCTGATCACCCTACACACAGGCTTTTGTGGTAGTACACTAAAGTGATTTAAAACTGCAGCTTTAGTTAAACTCATGGAATTTTCTTATGTAGACAAGGCTTGAGGGTAGAGAAGTCAATGGGACTTCTGCTTTAGAAAAGTCCCCCTGAAGGACATTGGCTGAACACAAAACATAATGTAGCACCTATTGTGTATTCTCCCATGTCACAAACAGGATAATTTCTTCTTCTTCAAATATATGCTTTTCTTCCCTTGTAAAATACCCTCAATTCTATTAAAAGCTGCAGCAAACAGTGGACTTAACAGCTGGTGAAAATACAGACATCAATAAATTCAGGCTAACTGATGTACAGCTATTGTACACAAAGGCGCATCATATGCACAGACACACCGGCATGCACACACTTTCAGTAGGGGTGGAGAGGAGCACACTATGGTAAAAGAAAAGCTCAATAGGTAACTCAAATGTTTGCAGTTGTTTTGCTGAAGGATGAGTTGTCTAATGGGAGAAAACATAGGCTAGCAGTTGATGTGCATGAGCTGAAGTAAGGAAAAAGATCCAAATCTCTTAACTCAGCCACAGACTTGTGCAATTCCTTAACATTTTGTTCACTTTGCAGATTGAGAGTTTAAGGATGAATAAACCATATAATGGAAAAATAATACTGAAAAAATGCTATTATATAAATAGATAGAAGAGCCTCAAATGAAACACTATTCGAATTTGGCCACCTAACTTAAAAGAAATAGGCTCTGAGAATGATTAGAGGCTTGACATTTCCTCAGTATGAGGAAGAATAAAGAGTACTGGGATTTCCTAGATTAGAAAGGACTCAGAGCAACTACTGGATGGTGGGAATGCTCGGTGCTGCTATCTGTCCTATTTCATAACATAGAAACAAGGGGAAAGTAAATTAAATTGAAATGCAACAATTTTTTTTTCTCAGCCAGATACATAACACATAGTACTCATTGCTACAAAATATTACTGAGGACACGTGCTTAGTGGGTTTCAGAAAAGGATTAGACATTTACACAAATAACATCACCCCCAGTTATGAGATGTGATAAAAGCAATATAAACCTTCAACCTCCGTGTAGAGGCTAACCTCTAAGATAAGGGCTAGGAAGAGCTTTCCCCCATGCGCAAGCTATTCCATAACTGTCACGCTAGGGATGCCAGCATACACCACTAAAGTATCAGATACTGGCTACTGTCAAAAAGGGGCTAATATACTAGACAGACCACCAGTGTTATCAGTACGGCAGTTTCAGTGTTGTTATATTCTGTTTCAGTTTACAAGTGGGTTGAGCACTGAAGATGTCTGCAAAGCACTGTGAGAGAGCATCCTAAGTGCGAACTATTATCCAAAGTTTCTGAAAAGTAGCCTAACCATCTTCAGTACAACTAAAATATTAAACAAAAACAAGTAAACCTACTGTTCAAATGTTGGTTCATTTAAAAATCAGAGTTTTACAATAATTTGCAAACCTAGATATTTTGTAAAGCTAACTTTATAAAATAAGGGCTTGTCTACATGATGGATTAAAGTGGCTCTACAGGAGTGTGTTTCTAAAGCACACTAATGTGCTGCACAGTAATTGGCCTGTGTGATCTCTGCTGGTGTGTACTAAAGGTTTCCCAGTGAGCTTTAATGCAGTGCTATTTACCTGTAGATCTCCAAATATTATCTGACATGAATATCAGTTATTATTCCTATTATACAGATAGGGAAACTGAAGGACCTTGATAAAATAAATAAAATAAACTGTACTGCAAAGGCAAATATAAGATGTTATATATTCAAGTTTGCAAACCAGTCAGTGTTTCCCCAATTAAACTAAGGATGAGATTTTCAAAAATGCCTTAGAAAATTAGCCATACAACTATCATTGATTTTCAATGGCAGCTGACAACCTAAATCCCTTTGACACTTCCAAACACCCTCCCCAACATGGTATTGGGTGACGTGTGCTACCTAGGCAATTCCATTCTGCTAAAACAAGTTGCCTCAAGTTGTTTATTTGAGGCAGACAGCGATACTGGTTTACGGGGGTGGGATGCGGGGTGTTTCTGATCTCTCCTAGCCAACTGGCACATTGCTTCAAGTGCATTATGTAATTTAACCAAAAGAGAACAGCACAAAACCTGTCAGGTCTGGAATCCATAATATGACATGACATGTATGACCAATCCCTAACTCTTCACTGTTTGCTGCATGAGATAGGTTAAACCCACTTAATGCATGCCTTGTGATATGTTGCTCTCTGTTAATGTTTAAAGGTGCACCCATCTAGAAAGACTAACTTTTACAGCTCCTGGCAGACCACCTTTGGCCAGATACTGCCTGAGTTTCATTTTGTCCCTCCTGTTCCAACTCCATTGCCAGGATCTTCAATGTAGCTGGATCATTTCAATTTCATTTTACATTTAAAGAGATAAATCGGGAAACTGCTGTGTGCCGTTGCTGAAGCTGGCATATCTTGTGGGCTGAGGCTGGCTTGGGCCATGTGGATTGCAGACTCCCTGCCTTTAAGACAGGCATAGGACTCTTCTCCCCCACTTCCGTGTGAGGAAAAGACATGCCCAAGAGCCACCTTCAGATCCTCTTGGAAGCTTATTTTTGGTGTATCCCAGTAGGAGGCTGGGTGTTCCCTAGGGGGAAAAGGTGGGAGGATGACGCTCAAGCTGAGCAATGACTGTGAAGAGGTTAGATTATTGGTGGTTATGGGAGATGGGGAAACTGACAGCATATTCTGTACTTCTGGCAAGCTGGTCTTGCGGTTTTGTGGTAAGGTCTTTGGAACAGGGATTCTATTCTATTCTGCATATGTTTCAGGTAAGCCTCTTGACCAAAACATGCAGCTTGGGGTCGTCTAAAACATTTTGTGAACTTGTGCTGAATTTGTTGAATTATTTTGGTCAAAAAAAAATCTGAAGAAATCAAAATCTTTTGACGTTTACTAAAGAAAAAACTTTGATTTTTAAATTTTCTAATTTCAAATTTTAGTTCAATTAAAAAACAACCACCACCCTAAAATAAAATGAAAAAAAAAAAAACTTTTTTTTTTGGGAGAGGGGGTTCAGCCAATGAACCAAAAATATTGGTTATTCACACAGCTCTGTTCTGCATTCAGCATTGTTGCCTGCATTTGAAAAATAGATCTTTTTAAAGCCTAACTCAGGCACAAAAATTATAACAAAGATTCCCAGCTTCTACTTCCTGAAAGACTAAGTAAAGCCACAGAAACTGGTTTTCCCTGAGAGCTTCTTTGGAGTGATCAACAGGAGTTTGCAGAAAGAAGCTAACTTTGAGAACCCTCTCTGCCCCGTGGAAACAAAGGCCAAATAAAACAAACCAAATGTACACCAGAAAGGACAGGAAGCGGCTTGAGAAGAAGTGTCACTAAAATTGTGGGCATCATATTTAATTCTAATCCAAGACATTTCATGTATTGGGAAATAAATGCAACATTAGAAAAACATTCTGGACCAGTGATATACAGAAGTTAGGTCAAATCCAGCTTTCCTGTGTGGGTGCAACTCCATTGAGGTCGATAGCTACACAAGGACTGAATTTGGCCTCTGCTGGCTCTAACACTACATCAATGATAGAAAAGTGCTAATCCATTTAAATGGTCAAATTAAAAATGCCACAGTTAGTACTCAGTTAGCCCTTTTTATTGAAAGTCTGTATTGCTAACCCTTTTCTAATCTGGCTGTTTTATAGATATATCTCATCTTTACATCGATAAGCTGTTTCCAGTACTAAACTGCATACTACTTTTTTATTTGTGAAATATTTTGGCTTGCATAGATCAGAGGTTCTAAACCAAAATGTACGAATGATTTTGTAACTGTACTGCCATGGGAGGGGGGGATTAAATGCTAACAAACATGCAGTTTTTACCAAGTTTTGACCTGACTACAGTTGAAGCATAGGTTAAACTCAGTGGCCTGGAATGGAAATAGAGTGGTGCAGGGACTTGGCAGCAAAGGTGTCATAACTGTTTGGATCTACATGTAAATGCTGCACTGAACAAATTAATAAAGATTACTAACAGGATGTAACTTTTTTTCCCCGTGAAGTGAAGAATCTCAAGAGTCAGTAGTAGTATTATCTATGCAGAATTCAATTTACCCATTGCCCTGCAAAGTTATTTGCAACACCATAAAGAAGGTGTAAAATGCTACCACAGAACTTAACAGTTTGCACCCACTTTGCACTGGTATAAATAACTACAAAGTTTAGGGCAATAGGTAAGCTTACTATAGCTGTGCATGGGTGCCGTACAGGTAAATGAAAAATCCCTCTTCTTGGATGATTCAAGTCCAAGTTCAACAAAAACACCGCAAACATAAGAGAAAGCAGAAAGGAGGAAGAGAAGGAGAATGGCAGTGGAAGACAGTGGGACAGGAGTACATTTCATGTGGCAGTGTGGTTTCCCCACAGCTATGGAATCGTGTATATTGGTTGTTTAACATATTTCTTGTTGAGTATGTTAGAGCAATTTTAAACTTTGCAAAATAGTTCTAGTAGATACAGAATTTAAATATTTCTATAAAAAATAAAGGACCAGATTCTGCCACTCTTACTTCACACTGAGTTGAATCTTTGGGTCTGATCCTGAAACTATTCATGGGTCACTGGAGCGCCACAGGAGTCTGCCATATGGATTCAAGTGCAAGGTTGTGGTTTGACCCTGCAGTATTCCCACAGAAATCAAAGGGCTGTTTGCAGAGTAAGGTACTACTCTGCATGAGTAAAGGTGGTAAATCTAGCCCTAAATGTTTAATCTAGTTTATGTCTAATTTAAACTACTTGTAATATTTATGGTTATTAGATTATTTAGGAAAGTTACTAATGGGCTTGAGTCTCATCACACCACTTTGACACCAGTGTCACAATGTTAATGTAAGTGGAATTACCCAGTGAACATGAGAGAAGAATCAGGCCCCATGACCTTTAATTACAACTAAAAAAAGCAAAAAGGATTACAACACTGCATGCAATATCTATTTCCATATTCTGAGGCTCTGCACCTTACAAACCTTCTTCCTCCCACTTAGAATACAGCAGTGCTATTGGAAAAAACTGTTTAACAAGGCACTTCTGAACTCGGTGATGAGAAAGGAGAGGTTAATTATAGAAGGGCTGTACTTTGAAATAACAAAGTCTATATCTTTAGTTCAGTTCACAATCAAGCTGGCAATTTTACCGGCAATGGATTGGTATCTCTCTCTCTCTCTCTCTCTCTCTCTATTATGTAACTCAGCATGTTTGTCTAATCCACTGTTTACTCAAATCACTAAAGACATATGGAAAATCTGTCAGGACTTGGAACTCACTTTTTTACAATGCCTATCTCCAACATGCCAAACCCGCTAACCCTTCACTTCCTTTTCAATTGTCTGCGAGGGGAATTTAGTGCCCATGAAAGAGACTAACAGCAACTGGCTAGAGCCAGGCATTCAGCGAGCAAGCACCACTTCCAGTCCTCACCTAGCACTTCATAGATGGAAGCCCTGTAGGAGCAGTCTCTTTCCAGTTAGCGTGAATGAGAAAAATCAGCAGCCAGCACTAGAGGGAAGACAAAGGGATTACAAGTTGGGGAAAACTATCAAATGCATGAAGACTCTCTGAGGAGAGGGACAGAACCATGAGGCATTTTATAACAGGGGAAGGTGAGAAGAGAAGCTAGGTCGCTTGGGACTCACCAAGAGAGGGGCAGAGCCAATAGAGCCTGGACTAAGTCAGCAGTTTGTGCTAAGGCTGGACTTTCCAAGTGGGTAACAAAAGGGGAGGAACCATTCAGTGTTTACACAGAGGGGCCGAGGTTAGCAATTCTTGGGGTTCCATCTGAATATTGTAACACCTCTTGCACTATTTTGCGTTGCTGAGCCTCTCTTCAAGACAGATGACCATTATCATCAAATTTAGTGGTGCCTTTGAGATTGGGTCTAGGAAAGATCACAAACAAAATTAGAATACATTCACGTTATTACCTAATCTTGGGGCTTAAATCATGTGTTTATCCTGCAAAGCACCAAGATAATACAGTAAAATTTTATAACCCTGCTCTGATAACTTGCATTGAGGTGATCCAAAGAAACGAAAACAAACCAGGTTTTTCTAACTATCAGTCAACTGTTACATGAGGGGAGAGGAAGCAAGACAAGACAGAATTACTTTGCTGCTTACTCCTGAAACAAATTCTCCCTTCCTCCCACTCATGAAATGTGAAGTAATGGTAATAGTAACTCACAAAATACACCATTGATCATTGGTTTGTTAATTCCTGAGGACTACTGTTTTAACTCAAATGCAATCTGAGTGTGTAAAGGGCTAAAGAAAAGCAGACTATATCCAAGACAGGTGCTCAAATCTTGATCTTCTGCATGTTACAGCATTTAACATTGCACACAATAAAATAAGGTAAGGTGGTATAGATACTTCTTGGATTGGTGTTCAGACGAAAAAACATTACGTTATTCTCCACAAATTATTCTGTATGTTTTTCTTTAGTTTGAAAGAGGTAGTTTATAATAGCATTAAGGTGCTCTCTGGTCTCATGTTCCTTTGAGCTATTCCAAATTTGAGGGAGGCACTGTCTGACTGGCTTTTTGTACAGAACAAATGGGATCTCCAATCCTGACTGAGACTCCTGTCGAGTACTATAATACTGCTAATAATTACAATACAGTGTGTGCATTATTTATGTGTAGTATCCAGTGAAAGTTACTTAGACTGCAAGCTCTTTGGGCCAGGGGCACATCTTTTTATTCTGTGTTTGTACAGCACCTAGCACCATGGGGTCCTGGTCCAGGACTAGGGCTCTGAAGCACTATGGTAATATTACTACTAAATAATAGTAATAACCTTTAAAGGGTGGCTTTAAAAAAAAAAAAAAAAAAAGAGACATTACCCTGAATTTGGCACCCATCCTGTCCCAATGGGCAGTACCCATCTCACTAGGTCCTTAAAAACTATCCCTGAGCTGAATGAATGAGTGAACCACAAGGTGAAATTTCTTTACCCAAAAAAAAGTAATTAAGCTTCTAGACACTATTATATTTACATCTCCCAATGCACCTAACAATTAATTATAAATCTCTTATTTACAATATGCCTTTTTGAGTTCACTTATTGTCATCTTGCAAGACTTTATTATCTGCAGTTTAAACTTGAAATGACCCAAAGGTCAAGGCAGGAAAAAAAAAATCAATGCTTTAAATTCATTTTATCGCTGAATCTGCTCCCTAGATAATCTGTAGTCTGAGTTTCTGTATTTACATTTTAGGCCAGGTGAAGGGTGAGAGGAGTTTGGGGGCAGGAGGTGAGAGAGTGAGTTTATTTTCCAGTGAAATAGCAAAACACAACAACATGAAGAATGGCAAGTGATTTGCATCGTAAAATACAAAGCTGCAAATTAGACAGAGGAGATAAAATGGACGTAAAAAGTAGAAAAAAAGGTAAAAATGAAGAAAACTCTAAAAATGCCAAATTCATCTTAATTGCTATAAAAATTCTGCAGTGAATTGAATGTGTTCATTTTTGTTTGCAGTACTCAAATTTTTCAGATATAGCGATCTATATCTTACCATATCTGCCATAGGGCCCAATTCCTGCAGCTTTTTAGGCAGATGTTCTTATTGATCCCAGTGGACCTATTTCCATAAGGAAGGAGCTGCAGGGCTATGCCCTTGTTCTCTGAGTAACTCCTCAGGGTGTTACCTGTCCCCAATTAAGTTTGGCAGGACTTTCAGGCATGGTGAAAGTGAATTTTTCAGATGTTGTCGGGATTGATGTGACTTATGTTACAAAACAAATGTCTCACATTTGAGGACAACAATGAAAGGCTACTGGAATATCAAGTCACTACAGCTCTACCTCGATATAACGTGACCAGATATAACACGAATTCGGATATAATGCGGTAAAGCAGTGCTCTGCGGGGGCGGGGCTGTGCACTCCGGTGGATCAAAGCAAGTTCAATATAACGCGGTTTCACTTATAACGCGGTAAGATTTTTTGGCTCCTGAGGACAGCGTTTTATCGAGGTAGAGGTGTACTTTAAAAGAAAAAACAACAATCAACAGATTCCTTCCCTATGCACTGTCTCTTCTCTGTTTTTTATATTGTAAATGCCTCAGGGCAGAAACTTTATTAATTCTGTATCTTTAATGACACTGAACATGTGGCCATTAGTTATTGAAGTGTTGACAATTAATATGAGACTGCAGCGGGAAATCTGCTCAGTAGGGTCAGTGGTACTCTAACAGAGGAAGCAAGGAATAGGTGACCGACAGTGCAATAAGCATCACGCCATGTCAACATGTTGTGATATATAGAGAAGCCATAGCATCTGTTTTCACTTGCAGCATGAGTCAGAAGCCATGTGATCAAGAGCATCTGCACAGAAATTGGAGACAGATGGCTGCTAGTGGGCAAAACAAGAACTTTATGAGTCTGACCTAAAAAAGGTGCATCTTTAGGTTTTCATAGGTACATAGGCTCCAACGCCAAAAGGGATCATTGTGGTCATCTGATCTGACCTCCTGTATGACACAGGTTAGAGAACATCCCCTAGAGTGCATCTTTTAGAAAAAGATCCAATCTTGATTTTAAAAATTATCAGTGATTGAGAATCCACCACAACCCTTGGTAAATTGTTCTAAAGGTTGATTACTCTCACCATTAAAAATGTATGCCTTATTTTCAGTCTGCATTTATGGAGCTTCAGCTTTCAGCTGGTGGATCGTATTATACCTTTCTCTCCTAGATTAAAGAGCCCATTTTTAAACACTTTTCCCCATGTAGATACTTACAAACTAATCAAGTTACCCCTTAACTTTCTCTTTGTTAAGCTAAATAGATTGAGCTCTTTGAGTCTATCACTATTAGGCATGTTTTCTCATCCCTCAATCATTCTCATGGCTCTTCTCTGAACCCTCTTGAATTTATCAACATCCTTCTTGAATAGTGGTCACTAGAACAGGACACAATATTCCAGCAGCAATCACACCAGCCCACATACAGAGGTAAAATCATTTTTTTGCTCCTATTCAAGATTTCCATTTATGCATCCAAGAATCACATTAGCCATTTTGGCCATAGCTTTGCACTTGGAGCTGATTACCCACCATGACCCGTCAATGTTTTTCCAGAGTCACTGCTTCCCAGGTTAGAGTCCTCCATTTTGTATGTATGACCTACATTCTTTGTTGCTAGATGTATACATTTAGCCAAATTAAAACATATTGTTCGCTTGCACCCAGCTTATCAAGTGAGCCAGACTGGACTGTATCAGTTACATGTCCTCTTCATTATTTACCCTCCTCCAATTGCTGGTTCATCTGCAAGTTCTCAGTGATAACTTTATTTTTTTCCAGATTAAAAAATATATTAAATAGCCTAGGGCAGTGGTCCCCAACCTTTCCGTCTGGCACCAGCCAGACAAAGGACTGTGGTGGCACCGGAGCATCCGCCGAAATGCCGCCAAATTTCTGCAGCATTTTCACGGCGGTGCCTCTCGATGACGCCACTTGCCGCCGACAAGCAACGTCAAGAGGCATCGCCGCCGAAACTCCGCAGAAATTCGACGGCATTTTGGCGGATGCTCCACCGCCGGCCAGGACACGGGCGCCTTTAGATGCCCTCACGGGCGCCATGGCGCCCACGGGCACCGCGTTGGGGACCCCTGGCCTAGCGACAGGAACCTATCCTTGCACAACCCCACTAGAAACACATCCGATCGATGATTACCATTTACAGTTATATTTTGAGATCTATCAATTAATCAGCATGATAGAGGCCCAATGGTGAGAACTGGCAAAGGGTTCATTGCTCTTTACAAGCATTTCCTATCTCACTATACCGGATACAACTGTTCCATCATATTCATCCATAAAGGTAAGCATGTGAGGTCTCTGCTACAAACTTTTAACTCATCAATGCTCATAATCATTGTGAAATATGTTTAGCATTTAAGAAATAATGAAACTATACTGAAAATTATGCCCTTATGGTCTTGCAGTAAAACTGAGTCACCAAGGAAAATAGCTCTCAGCGATCGCCCATTCAAGCAGGAGGGATTTGTTCCAGGCTAGCTGATTATGTAATGTACTGTTCAGTCATGCACTATTACAACAACCCAGAAAAGTCAATGGAAAACCATCAAAAGGTAAACTAATCACTTGGAAATGGAAAGGAATTATAGAACAGAGAGGGGATAGCCTAATCTGTGAATAAAGATAAAAGATGATTCAATACATCACAGGATAGAGAAAGAAACTCTGTATCCATTCACTGATGAGCTACCTTGAAACAATGAGAAAGATGAAAGACTGGCCCTGGCTCCTTGAGGCTAGCAGATGCTGCAGCAGACCGAACTTTGGGGGAAGGATCTAATTTATTATATATGAAAGGTAACTTAATAAGTGTAGGCCCTACTTCATGTCTTATGAATTTGTTTTGTATGTAACCATTTGTTTCCATCATTCATGCTTGTTTCTATTTGAATCTCTATTCTTTCTTAAAATAAATTTCCTTTTGTTTTACTGTAATTGAACTCAAGTGCCATGTATGACACAGCAGCGGTGAGCTCAGGTAAAACTGGTAATCTCAGATACACTGTTCCTTTGGGAATGCAGGACCTGAGCTAACCAGTGATTAGGGGCTAGATACCACAGAGGGGTACTCTGAAGGGACTTGAGGGCTGTCATAAACAGATGATGCATTAACCTGTAACTTTCTACCTGTAAAGGGTTAAGAAGTTCACCTAGCCTAGCTGACACCTGACCAGAGGAACCAATGGGGGAACAAGATGTTTCAAAAGGAAGGAGAGTGTTTTCCTTTGTTAGTTTTCAATTTCAGCGGTAGTGAAAAAGATCAAGGAACCAGCTTCTTATCAGAGTAGTAAGTTTTAAACAGGAATAACTAGGTTTATGTTTATTTTCTTTTTTTACCTGTCTTGGTGCAAATTAAGGGAATTATCAAATTGGGCATTCTTGTGTGTAGTAGATTTTTGCCCAGGGGAACATCCTCTGTGTTTGGAATCTGTTGTCTGTGAGTGTAGCTGGTATGCTAATCTCTCCCAGAGGGTTTTCTTTTACCTTTCTTTTCTTTAATTAAAAGCTTTTCTTAACACCTGATTGATTTTTCCTTGTTTTCAGATCCAAGGGGGTTGGATCTGGATCCACCAGGAGTAGGTGGGAGAAAGGAGGGGGGATGGTTAATTTCTCCTTGTTTTAAAATCCAAGGGGTTTGGATCTGTGTTCACCATGGAATTGGTGAAGTTTCTCAAGGCTACCCAGGGAAGGGAGTGCTTGTGAATGGTGGCAGCAATACCAGATCTAAGCTGGTAATTAAGCTTAGAGCTTCTCATGCAGGTCCCCCACATCTGTACCCTAAAGTTCAGAGTGGGGAAGGAACCTTGACAAGGGCTGAGTGCATCTACTGTCAACAGGACAGGTATAAGTCCAAGGGAGAATGCTTGAGTGGCTGACAGCTCCCTAACACAGCCAGCCTAATACAGAGTTTGCACAGGTAAGAGGCACTCATGCTGGAGGAAGTTGGCAACAAGATGACTCACAGGCCTGGGTACCCCAAGAATCACCACAATTAGCTTTTAAACCATTTAATGTGTACCATGTCAATTTGATAACTTTTTAGATTTTTAATCAAGAAGTCATGAGGTGCCAAATCAAATGCCTCACTGAAGTCTAAGTATATTACATCAACACTATTATCTTTATTAGCCAAACGTGTAATCTCATCAAAAAAAGATATCAAGTTAGTTTGACAGCATCTGTTTTCCATAAACTCATGCTGACAGGCATTAAACATATTACCCTCCTTTAATTCTTTATTAACCGAGTCCTGTATCAGCCACTCCACTATCTTGCCCAGGATCTATGTCAGTTTGACAGGCCTATAACTACCCAGGTCATTCCGTTTACCATTTTTAAATATTGGCACAGGATTAGCTTTCTTGCAGTTTTCTGGAACTTCCCCAGCACTCTAAGACTAACTGAAAATCAACATTGAGAGAGGTCTTTTAAAACTCTTGGATTATGCAGACCTCCTGATTTAAAAATGTATAACTGTAATAACTGATGTTTAGCATTCTCTGAAAGGAGACTTTGTTTTTGACTAATGCTGCAATTGTAAAATAAAGAATTCCTGCTTCAATATCTAACATACCATTTTTATTTTCTTATAAACACGAACTGCTGTTTTGTTTACTCCTAGGCTTGTAAACAGACCCCCTCAAAAATGCAAGTTATGAGATACTAGAAGTGCAGTTTCAAAGTCATGTTCTAGAATACTATGCAACATTCTAATAAGGATTATAATAGACTATAGCATCAATGGTTAAAGCTCAATTTTTTTCAGATATAGCGATCTATATCTTACCGTTGTCTGCCATAGGACCCAATCCTGCAGCTTTTAAGGGAGATGTTCTTATTGATCCCAATGGACCTATTTCCATAAGGAAGGAGCTGCAGGGTTATGCCCTTGTTCTCTGAGTAATTCCTGAGGGTGTTACCTGTCCCCAATTACTTTTGGCAGGACTTTCAGGCCACACATTTATCTGGCAAATCTAGTTTTCTGTTTATGAATTATTCATACATAGCCTTAAGTTTGCTGAATTATTTTGAAATACAAATCAATACAAATGTTTATGCAAACATTTATTCCATGGATGATAAACTATTCACTCTGACCACTGTTCTAAATACTCATGACAAATAATTTGTGAGTTAGGTGACCAGTCATACAGCCCGTGCTACAGTTTCTGTTCCCTTGGAGGACATCAAGACAATACTAAGGCTGCATTAGTTTCAAAATGATCATACCAACATTTCGCAAGTGAATTTCACACGTGCACATTTGATCAGGACTTTTCTTGAACGTTCTCATGAACAAAATTTCTTGAACAAATATTCAAAGGGAATGATTAAAAAGGACAACAAAGCAAATGTGTAGGGTTTTGTTTTTTTTTTGTCACAGAGCAATGCCCTTTGTTAACTCCGACCTTACAAGACTGCATTACTCAGTAATCGGATATCAATTAAAATCTTCGGGTAGATCCTTGCTACTTACGTTGACGCTTACTTTATTATGGAAAGTAAAATAGTGTTGCTCATTTCTAGAGAGACTGCATGTGAAAAAAGGAAACAAGGTAGCAATGTAATCTCAGGGCCTGACTGTGTCCTTCTGCCTGCAATTTTGGCAGCCCCACCTTCCGCACCTCTTCAGGGAGCATCTAGAATGCTGGCTCTCGTTGGTTGCTGACTGCAAAGTGGATCAAGTACAGTAGCAGGAAAAAACAGAGCCTCTCAGCACTTCAAACTGGGATTGGCCAAGTAGGGAGATTGTAGAGCCACAGCCCCGCCTCACACACACTTGCTAGCTGGAGGCTGGTGCTGGGGGAACACATGCTGCATTACAGATAGGTCTGCTGACCATTTCTAATCTCATTCTCACCAGCATTCTTATCTCTGCAGGAAATGCAACGCATGTCTTCACTGCTGTTTGTACTGTACAGCTCTGTGTCCCACTTCTCCCCTTTCAAACACAGACTCAGACTCTAAGGCCAGAAGGGACTATTATGGTTACTTAGTCTGACTTCCTGCACATGGCAGGCCAAAGAACCACACTCACCCACTCCTGTAACAGACCCTTAGCCTCTGGCTGAGTTACTGAAGTCCTTAAACCATGATTTAAAGACCAAGTTACAGAGAATTCACCATTTACTCTAGTTTAACCCTGCAAATAACCAGGCTCCATTCTGCAGAGGAAGGCAAAAAATCCCCAAACCACCAGGATCTGACGCAGGGGAAAATTCTTTCTTGACCCCAGATATGGCAGTCACTTGGTCATTTTTGGCAAGAACCAACATCCAGACACCTGGGAAAGAAGCCCGCCCCACCTAGCATCCCATCACTAGCCACTGGGGATATCTGCTGTTAGCCGTCACAGATCAGCTACATGCCATTACAGGCAGTCTCGTCATACCATCCCCTGCATAAACTTATCAAGCTCAGTCTTGAAATCAGTTAGGTTTTTTTGTCCCCACTACTCCCCTTGGAAAGCTGTTCCAGAATTTCATTCTTCTGATGGTTAGAAACCTGCAGCTTCCTGCAACTCCCACTGGCCAGGCACGGCAAACCACAGCCACACAAACCTAAACAGTCTGGCGGCCCACCAGCAGCTTACCCTGATGGGCCGTGTGCGGCCCACAGCCCACAGGTTGCCCACCACTGATTTAAAGCCTAAACTTGCTGATGGCCAGTTTCTTTCCATTTGTTCTTGTGTCCACATTGGTGCTTAACTTCAATAACCCCTCTCCCTCCCTAGTATCTATCCCTCTGATGTATTTATAGAGAGCAATCATATCTCCCCTTAGCTAAACAAGCCAAGCTCCTTGAGTCTCCTCTCATAAGATGATTTTCCCTTCCTCAGCTCATCCTAGTAGCCCTTCTCTGCACCTGTTCCAGCTTGAATTCATCTTTCTTAAACATGGGAGCCAGAACTGCACACAGTATTCCAGATGAGGTCTCACCAGTGCCTTGTATAATTGTACTAAAACATGCCTATCTTTAGGGGAAATACATCACCTGATACACCTTAGCATTGCATTAACCTTTTTCATGGCCATCCTGTGATCAACCAGTAAGTCCAGGTCTCTCTCTTCCTCGTCGCTTCCAACTGATAAATCCCCATTTTACAGCAAAAATTCTTGTTGTTAGTCCCTAAGCGCATGTCCTTGCAGTCTGCACTATTAAATTTCATCCCATTTCTATTACTCCAGTTTTCAAGGTCATCCACATCTTGTATGATATTTTGTTCCTGCTCCATATTGGCAATACCTCTCAACTTTGTGTCAGCCTCACATTTTATTAGCACACTTCTGTCAAGGTCATTAATAAAATAATAAAAGAAAAAGTTAAATAAAACTGGTCCCAAGACTGATTCCTGAGGAACTCCACTAAAGCCTCCCTCCAGCTTGACTGTTTACTTTTCAGGATGTTCCACTGCAGTCTCCCCTTTAGCCAGTTCCTTAGTCACCTTTCAATTCTCATATTAATCCCCATCTTCTCCAATTTAACTAACAATTTTCATGTGGAATTGCATCAAATGCCTTACTGAAATTTAGCTAGATTAGATCTACTGCATTTCCTTTATCAAAATAAATAAATCTATCAGTAATCTTCTCAAAGAAACAGATCAGATTAGTCTGGCATAATCTATCTTTTGTAAAACCATTTTGTATTTTATCCCAGTTACCATTTATCTCTGTCCTTGACTACCTTTTCTTTCAAAATTTGTCCCAAGACCTTGCATACAACTGAGGTCAAACTAAATGGCCTGTAGTTTCCTGGATCATGTTCCCCTTCGCCCTTCCTTAAAAATATATTAACAATTCTCTAGACATGGGGTATGACCCCGAGTTCACAGATTCATTAAAAATCCCTGCCATTGGGCTTGCAATTCCATGTGCCAGTTCCTTTAATCTTCTTGGATGGAGATTATCCAGGCCCTCTGATCTGGTCCTATTAAGCTGTTTGAGTTTGACTTCCATCACACGTGATAATTTTTACTTCCATATCCTCAATTCCACTAGTCACCCTGCCACTATCCCAATGTCCTCATTACCCTTCTTAAAAAAGAGGGAAAATATCTGTTTAGGTGTTGGGCCATGCCTAGATTATCTTGAATCTCCACCCCATCTTCAGCCCTTAGCAGTCCCACTTCTTTCCTTATTTATTTTGCTATAGAACCTTTTACTGTTGGTTTTAATTTCCTTTGCATGGCTGCTGATTACAAGCCTCAACACAGCCAATAGGACTTGTCTACATCATTTAGAAAATTCCTCCATTACAAACTTCTCCCACTGTTGCATGTAGTGTAGTTGTAGCTTTGTCAGTCCCAGGATAAGCTTAATAGCTCTGTTTGGCTCAAAAGCTTGTTTTTCTCAGAGACAGAAGTTGGTCCAATAAAAGATATTACCTCACTCACCTTGTCTTTCTAAATCTCTCCCATGACATGCAGTTCTTTACCCCTGTATTCCAGGAACTTCCATTACTTTACTACCACATTTTAACCAGCTATTAGTAGTGAAAAACAACAACATACAGTCTTATAGTGGAATATTAAAGCAAAGCATTAAAAATCCTAGTAAAAGTGTTCTCAGGCTGAGGGAGTTTTAATTTTGTTGATCTATTTGCTAAACTACTGAATCGTACTTGAATACCTATTGAATACCTGTGCTTCTTTGAGAACATAAGAAAACTGCTTCTCTGTGTCCTGAATAAGTATCAGTCCTGATCAAGTTTCAGAGCAGCAACCGTATTAGTCTGTATAGTCTTGGATGAGGCAAGTGAATATATTGGAATTGAACTGTTTTGCTTTGAGTGGTACTGTACATTTGTGTATATACACACACACAGCGATGTTTCTTGTCACACTTTTTTTCTAGTTATCCAAACCTTTTTTCCTAAAGATAATGCAGTGCCTGATCCAATTTGCTCTCTACAGCCATTGTACAACCTATCTTTATAACCATTCTTGAAACTGTTTTGGACTGCATTAAAACTTCCCACATCCCCAGCAAAGAATACAGAAACATGCTGCAATTTTTATAGTTTTGAAACTGTGGAACAGTTCTAATAGGCCTTACTCCCTTCACTTGTCTGGTTGTTTTGAAATGATGTATATTTGTTGCTCTTTATTATATATGTGTAGTATGTAGACGATTTTAGGGTACATCATGATACTGAAAAATGGGCAAGAAGCAAAGGCAAAAATCTCTTAAAGTGTAGTTAATTCTTAGGCTAAAATTCTCAAACTGTTACTATAATACACAATTTTGCTGCCATAACTGTGAACACATACCCTTCAGCTTTAACTTCTTAAGAGGTTCTGCAGGGTTCCTTGAGGAAGTGCTGAATCTTTGCGCCATAAGATTCAATGTCTCCTTTCCAAGTTTGATATTTTTACCTCAGACTTTCTATGTAGAAGTAGATAAAGGAGTTGGGATGAAAATATATGCCCTCTTTTTCTGAAAGGCCTTCCTTCTATCTTTCACAATGTTATCTGCAACTTTCCTATTGATGCTACTGGATTTCTCCAGCGGGTCTCACTCCTTGGACTCCAGTAACAAGATAGTTATCCTTTTCAACATCTCCTGCTCTTGCTCTTTTCAGTGATACTGTTAAGTGGGCTCTGTGTCTGCGGAGCGGTGGTTTCCTGTCACTGCACTAAACTACTGTATATGGTCATGATTTAGGTCCATTTCTTTCCGTTTTGGGGCGTTTGTTTTTTGTTGGCCTCAGATATTAAAGATAGCTGAAAGTTTAGAGTGGTAGGAGAGCCAAAGTGGAATGCAGCTACAATCTGTGCTAAGTATGTGACATACTCCTGCTTCCCATTATATTTTAAATGAGATGTGGGTCTCTATATTCACTTCTGAGACCATCATTTACAAACTACTTTCAGCTTCCTGATAAAAATAATTTCTGATTAGTGGGTAATTTCATACTAATATATATTTACATTTGGGCAAAGGTTGAAACCTTTTCCATTATAACAGGCAACATACACCTTTTATAGAAGGTAATCTTTAGTCTGATTAGCTAATAGGGATACTGCAAACCCATAACAGTTGCTACCAGCCAACAATAAATGTAAAATTGTTTAACATGATACAGGTTTTAAAGAAATAACTCACATTTCCACATACTAGAATCATGTCACACACAAATCATTATCTACCGCAGAAAGTAGATCACCATCCCTGAAGGAAGAAAAGCATTCAGGCCATGTCTACATCTAAAATTTTGCAGCGCTGGTTGTTACAGCTGTATTAGTACAGCTGTATAGGGCCAGCGCTGCAGAGTGGCCACACTTACAGCAACCAGCGCTGCAAGTGGTGTTAGATGTGGCCACACTGCAGCGCTGTTGGGCGGCTTCAAGGGGTTTTGGGGAAGGCGAGAGCAAACCGGGAAAGGAGACCAGCTTCGCCGCGGTTTGCTCTCGCGTTCCGCGAACCACCCTGCAAACCGCAGGGAAGGAGACCTGCTTGCTCGGGGGTTCGGCGAACGCGAGAGCAAACCGGGGAAGGAGACCAGCTTCGCCGCGGTTTGCTCTCGCGTTCCGCGAACCACCCTGCAAACCGCAGGGAAGGAGACCTGCTTGCTCGGGGGTTCGGCGAACGCGAGAGCAAACCGGGGAAGGAGACCAGCTTCGCTGCGGTTTGCTCTCGCGTTCCGCGAACCACCGTGCAAACCGCAGGGAAGGAGACCTGCTTGTTCGGGGAACGCGAGAGCAAACCGGGGAAGGAGACCAGCTTCGCCGCGGTTTGCTCTCGCGTTCCGCGAACCACCGTGCAAACCGCAGGGAAGGAGACCTGCTTGTTCGGGGAACGCGAGAGCAAACCGCGGCGAAGCTGGTCTCCTTCCCCGGTTTGCTCTCGCGTTCGCCGAACCCCCGAGCAAGCAGGTCTCCTTCCCTGCGGTTTGCAGGGTGGTTCGCGGAACGCGAGAGCAAACCGCGGCGAAGCTGGTCTCCTTCCCCGGTTTGCTCTCGCCTTCCCGGAACCACCCAGCAAACCTCAGGGAAGGAGACCTGCTTGCTCGGGGTTCGGGGAACGCGAGAGCAAGCCGGGGAAGGAGACCAGCTTGATTACCAGAGGCTTCCTCAGGTATGCTGGGATACCTGCTTATTCCACGGAGGTCAAGAAAAGCGCTGGTAAGTGACTATACTTGATTACCAGCGCTGGATCACCAGCGCTGGATCCTCTACACCCGAGACAAAACGGGAGTACGGCCAGCGCTGCAAACAGGGAGTTGCAGCGCTGGTGGTGCCCTGCAGATGTGTACACCTCCTAAGTTGCAGCGCTGTAACTCCCTCACCAGCGCTGCAACTTTCTGATGTAGACAAGCCCTCAGTATAACAACCACAAATCTGCAACCATTTACCCATGTTGGCTGCAGTAGCACTGTATCGTCCGATAACAGAAAACAACCAGCAGAGCTTAAAGGGGGACTCCCACCCTGCAGAAAGGTTCCAGAACGCACTGGATTGAAGATATAAACTTGAAACAAACAGATCTGACATTTTATTTTTAAAAGAACAGACTCTGCTTTGATAAAACATTATAAAGGTCAACAATCCTCATGCTTCATGGGGGCATGAGCTGACTGCAGCTGGAGTCAGAAATTTTTCCCACGGCATAGCTAAGGGCACTATGGGGGGTTCTGCTTTCCTCTGAAGCACTCAGCACTGGCAATGACTGGACGCAAAAAATACTTGGCAACTAGACAGTCTTTGCAAATGCTAACTAATCACAACTCATCTTTAGGGACGGGTCCATTTCTTTGTTGCTGGCACGGTACACACATTACAAAGAAACAGGTTTTAAAAAAGCAGTTGAGGATCAGAATAGCAAGAGAACATACCTATTCCTCGACACATGGGCAGCAGGGTGGGTGAGTGGCAGAGAAATTTTGTACCAGCTCTGCACCACTGAAGCATCTCCATTCCACTGTGTGATCCTCCCAAGGCTTGTTAAACTGACATTAAGAACAGATTATGCCAGGAGTTCAAAGTGGGTACACTGTACCTGTGGATCTGGCCTTCTGTCCCCTTCCCCTTGAAGTGGAGTAATTACGTTGTGAGTGACAAAGTACTCAGGGCCGGCTTTAGGAAGTGCGGGGCCCAATTCGAACATTTTCGGTGGGGCCTTGGCAGGGATGACTTAAAAAGTGGGAAAAAAAGCCTTTCATTTCTTTCATGTGTTATTTACTTTCCATAACTATATAAATAATAAAATTATATATTATATACATTGCATCATATATGCTGTTGATTGGTTATTAATGACTGCCATTTCACATGTGTGGGTCCCAGCTGCTCCCTGCCCCCCTCAGTGAGGCAGGTATGCAGGGTTACTGCCCTGGGAACTGCAGGGCACAAGTGGACATGGGGCTGGCTGGAGGCAGGGCAGGGGCTGACTGGAGGTAGGGTCTGGCTGCAGGCAGGGCAAGGGGTGTGGGGCTGGTTGGAGATAGGGGATGTGTGGGGCGGGCTGGCTTCAGGCAGGGCCGCAGGGGGATGCAGCAGGGGTTGGCAGGGCTGGAGACAGAGGAGTGTGAGACTGGCTGGCTTCAGGCACGGGGGTGCAGCAGGGGTTGGCTGGAGACAGGGCAGGGTGTACAGGGCTGGTGCAGGCAGCAGTGTGTGTGGGGCTGGCTGGCTTTGGATAGGGCCACAGGGGTATGTGGCAGGAACTGACTAGAGACATGGCAGGGGGTTTGACAGGGACTGGCTGTGGGCACAGGGTGCAGAGCTGGCTGCAGGCAGGGGGAGCAGGGCTGATGTGGGCAGGGCAGGGGGTGCAGCAGAGGCAGCTGGAGCCCCAGCCCTTTAAATAGTCCCCAAGCTCCCTGCTATCCCAGGGCTTTGGGGGCTACTTAAAGGACCCGGGGCTCCCCAGCTTCTACCCCACCCTGGACCTTTTAGATAGCTGCAGGAGCCCTGCGGAATGCATGGGGGTGGCGGGGCTCTGGCTGCTATTTGAAGGACCGGGGTGGCAGAGGCAGCTGGAGCCCTGGCCCTTTAAATAGCCCCCGGAGCCTCTCACTACCCCAGGGCTCTGGAGGCTATTTAAAGGCCCGGAGCTCCAGTCAGGAGAGTGGGGCCACGGGGCTTGCCGCGCTCTGGCCGGGGCTCCAGCCAGGAGAGCGGGGCTTGCCGCGCTCTGGCTGGGGCTCCAGCCAGGAGAGCAGGGCCGCGGGGCTTGCCGTACTCCCGTCTGCGCTTCGCTCAAGGGAGTGGGACCACCCGGAAGACCTCGGAGCAGATCACAGCCAGGGACCCGGGGTAAGTTTAAAAAAAAGAAAAAGTGTCTAAGGCGCGGGGCCCTCTTAGGCGCGAGGCCCGATTCCTGGGAATTGGGCGAATCGGCCTAAAGCCGGCCCTGAAAGTACTAATCAGACAAATATTTGAAACGACAGAAGGGAATAGTGAAACTGGCTTGTTAGGTAAAATTATCTTTTGTAAAAATTCCCAACCCCATCCCGCAAACTTGTTCCAGCCATACAAAAATTCTAAGATTCTGAGCCATGCAATGCAGTCGCCAGTGTTTTGTTGTTTGCTTTTCTTCTAGGGTGTCTTGTTTTATTCATACTGTAAAATCTAAAATAAAAAGTTTCTTGCTTCATTTGAGCAACAAGAAGATTGACATTCTGTGTGTTTGCATTTATACATACATTAAAAGTTTTAAGGGAATTACTTTAAAAAAAATCCAACTACTGGATGTATTGAGTCTGACAAGATGAGGTTTTTTTGTTTTTGTTTTTTTTAAACAAACAGTACTGAATTATCCGTACTTGACTGTTCAGAAGTGCCTGATAGCATGACTAGGAAGTACAAGGGTGATAAGACATACAGACTGAGATTTTTCCAAGTAGCACTGGCAAACTGGGCATCTGCCTCCCACTGATTTTTAAATAGGATTTGGGTGCCTAGGTCTCTTAGGTTCCTTTGATGCTGTAATGTTTTACTCACACATACTGTGTCAGGGATTTTCAACCCATTAAGAAGATCTCAAGCTTTACAGATAGCAGGAGAACAGAAAAGTGAAAGGAGAAAATGGGAAGATATTTCACGTTCAAGACTGTCCTCAGTCAGGATCAGTGGCAATTCTAAAGCAAATGCTGACTCCCTGTTTTGATACACCATTAGCACAAAGAGCAAAAATGCACAGATAAGCTACTGTGGGACTAGTGATAAAAGGGCATGGTCAAATCCTCCCTCAGTATTTTCTTTTACACTGTATTGTTAGTAACACTCCCTTAGAAACGTGAAAGCAAGTTGTCCTTCCTTATTAAATCTGTTCTTATTTTATTCAACAACCCCACAGCTGCCATCCTCAACCCTCCCCCCGTCACATGCCCCCAACACTCTCTGTTTGAGCATAAAGTGAACAGAGCTTTATTTGTTTACCAGAGCCAGCATCAGCAGTAATGTCAGCACAGCATAAGCAATGAGCTTGCCTCTAACTCTGGGTGACAGGACAACTCACGTTTCTGGGAATTGGGCTTAGTTAACTGCTGCTTCTCTATACAAGCACAAATGTTGGTTTTCTGTAGTTCCCACATAAGCAAGAGCTATTTAAAAATAAACATACAGGTGACAATATTTTAAAGGTGTTTTCAAAACTCAAAATTCCCTGCCAGCGTACAGCGACTTTTCAAACTTTGTGCCTACACCATTTGATAGTGTCTCTTAAGATTAAACTGAGCCAGCAAATGCTGGAAGAGATCTTCAGCTTTCCTTATATCTGCGCACAAATGCTCAAGTTCCAACTGTAATACAGCTGAGGAGTTTCATTTCAGTAATACTTTCCATACTAAGCCTTGCTTGTGCTCATGCACGCTCTTTCTCCCCTCCGCCCTTTCCCCAGTACACTCCAGGATTCCAATTTTCTCTCTATTCCCTCAAAAGTCACATATCGTAACCTCTGCCCTGGAAAGGGGGACTGGATGTGGTTCCCTTAGCAAATTCTTCAGTCAGCTTGAGCTGCCTGGGTGGAGGGAAAGGGGCAGGCATAGCATACAAGGTATTTTCTCATTCAAGAGTACAAACCTATTGGCATTGCTCTGGAGATGCACCAGCCTTGGTTGATCCAAGAACTTGGAACCTGAACTCAGAGACCACTGCACAACTTATCCACTTTACAAGCTGTTATCACACTTAGCTCAACTGATTTAATTTTAACACTTCCTCATAGCTGAATGTTCCAAACGTCTTTCCATTATACTAGTTACTTTTTTTTGGACTACCTCATTATTTGCTAATGTGGGAGAGGTTAGTGCAGGAGATGGCGTGTTAGGAGTTGTGTGGTCTGTTTCTGTCTCTCACACTGACTGGCTGCGTGACACTCGACAACTCACTCAAGCTCTATATTTACTCACTTGTAATCGGGGTGTAATACTTGAATGGCTCACAGTGGTAGTATGAAGCTTAATTGTTAGCAGAGCGCTCTGGGTGCCTTGAGTGAATAGTGCTATACAAGAGCAGATTATTATAAAGACAGATGTATTCGTTCTGAAGAAGCCCTTTGTCATCTTATGGGACCTTGGTTGTATAGCAGGCTGAACATTTCACCTGGACTGTCATCTTTCCCTTAGCATATTTAACACTTTGCCCAGCCACCAGCAACATTTTCAGGTGGATGGCTACAAATGGCAAGAAATTTCATGATTTTCTCTGAGTTCAATGATTCACTAGCACACACTACCTGGAAATCATAAAAATAACCCAGGTTTCATTTAGTCTTATATTAATAATTCATAATTTTAGCCATAATTAGCTATTCTAATTCTCTACCGGGGGGGGAGGAGTTCTGGGCCTAATCACAGTTTGGATATCAGCCCCACAACTCAAGGGTGTGAGGCCCAGACCAAAATCCCAAATTAATCAAAGGCTTTGACCACTCTTTTTTATTGTTAGTACACTGTCCCCTGGATGTTATTAAGTGATAGACAAACACTGGCTAGATCCATGTTTAATTTGGGCAGGCACTGTGTGTGTGTGTGTAATTCTACTAATGCAGTTCACCCTTGCCCTGAAACATGCCTGCTAGTGCAGTTACTGCCTTGAGTATATCATTTCAATTGAGCTAAATTATATGGTATTTTTGAGATTGACAAGGATGAGACCAGCAAACTCATTTGGAAATGTAAACATTTCCAAGGTGTGTACCAAAGCTTCGAGAGGTAAAAATCTGACATACTAACTCACTGTGCTTACTAGACCCTCCGGGATAAACTTCTGAAATGAATCCTACATTCAACATTTACTTCACGGACTCTGAAACAGTTTTCACTTTCTGTTTATGGACAACTACAGATGACTTTGATCTGCCTCCCCCAGCTCTCTTAACTAGATAACTTTTGAAACTGTAGAAGAATACACTGCTACAGAACAGCTTTACAAATCAGAAAGATTTCATTCAGGTTAGATACTTGGCACCCTGCTTCAACATCTTTATCTCATATTTTACAGGTATGGTCAGCTATTGGGATGGGAGAGAGAAATAGTAAGATGATCAGGCATTGTGAAGAATGTAGGGTATGCTGTTCTCATCTCTGATCCAAGAACTGGCTTTCAGACTTAGCGAGAGAGTAATCACTCTGACCTTCATTTGCAATATCTCAGAAAAACAAATCAAGACAGCAGGCACTTACCATGTGCCATCAGGCAGCAGAGCTGTGGAAGAAACCCTTGATTGCTTCCATTACCCAGAATCCAGGTGAATGAGAATTCCAGACAAGCAACTAGGGTGGAGATCTGAGGCAGCCATAGGTTACTGGCAGGGACACAGTACTTTGTGTTGATGTTTTGTCAACTCTCCGCCAATGTCTGCTAGTAAAAACATAACGCATCTCAATTGAATGGTCCATAACCATCAGATATGAAAGGAGAAAAAAAGATGTTGGCACTGCTAGCTTCCTGGAAGTGTGAGTGCTTCCTCAACTGGAGGAGGAAGAGGGGCAACTGTGTCCTTAGTCTCAATACTTAACTCAAGCACATGCTTAAAATCCACTGACTGCAAACAGAATTTAAAATTAAACATTGGGGAAGCTGCATATGTGATATATTTTGATTTTAATAAGACTTCTGACACAGTCCCACATCAAAATTTCATAATAAAACTAGTATCAGAAGGGTGGCCGTGTTAGTCTGGATCTGTAATAAAACTAGGGAAATATGGTCTAAATGAAATTACTATAAGGTCAGAACACAACTTTCTGAAAGAGTGTACTCAGAGTAGTTATCGAAGTCTCACTGTCAAACTGGGATGATATATCTAGTGTGATCCTGCAGGGGTCTGTCTTGGGTGCGATACTATACAATATTTTCATTAATGACATGGATAAGGAGTGGAGAGTACGTTTATAAACATCTGTAGACAACACCAGCCTAGGAGGAGATGCAAGCATTTTGGAGGGTGGGATTAGAATTCAAAATGACTTTGATAAATTAAAGAATTGGTCTGAAATCAACAAGATGAAATTCAATAAAAGACAAGTGAAATATTTTGCACTTAGGAAGGAAAAAAAATCAAATGCACAAATACAAAATGGGGAATAACTAGTTAGATGGTTTTACTTCAGAAAAGGATCAGGGGCTACAGTGGATCACAAACTGAATGAGAGTCAATAATATGATTTTGTTGCAAAAAAGGGTGAATATCATTCTAGGGTGTATTAACAGGAGTGTCATGTGTCAGACACAGGAGAAAATTATCCTGCTCTACTCGGCACTGGTGAGACCTCAGATGGAGTACCAATTCTGGGCACCACACTTTAGGAAAAAAGTGGACAAAGTGGAGACAGTCCAGAGACCAACAAAAATGATAAAATGTTTCAGGAATGATTTTAAAAAACCTGTGCATGTGTAGTTTTGAGAAGAGAAGACAGGCAAGGGTTGGGATTGATATGCTGAGGGCTGTTAAAAAGAGTTACAGTGATCAATTGTTCTCCATGTCCACTGAAGGTACGTCAAAAAGTAACGGGCTTAATCTGCAGCAAGAGAGATTCAGGTAAGAACATAAGACAAAACTTCCTAACTATAACAGTAGTTAAGCTCCGGAATAGGCTTCCAAGGGAAGCTGTAGAATCTGTAGGAACCAGTTGGACAAACACCTGTCAGGGATGGTCTAGGTTTACTTGGCCCTGCTTCAGCACAAGGGGCTTTGACTAGACGACCTCTCAAGATCCCTTACAGCCCTGCATGTCTCTGATTCTAGGTGTTTAAAGGCTTTGCTGAATCAGGGCTTCAGAGCCTCCTAAATAGGGCCATTCCTTGCAAAAGAAGGGTACAGCAATATTGCAGCTGGGAGCATGCTTCCCAGCACGAGTACACATACGTGAAGCAGCTTTAGTTGAGCTAGCACTAAAAATAGCAATGTAGCTGGGGTAGCATGGGTGGCAGCATGAGCTAGTCGCTGCGTATGCACCTGCCCAGAGCCCCTTGGTATGTACTTGGACATAGCTAGCCTAAGTTGACATCCGTGCTACCCATGGCTACACTGCTATTTGTTAGTATGCTAATTTGACCAGAGCTAATGTGTGTCTGTCTACTCCTGCTGCGGAACATGCTCCTAGCTGCAGTGGAGACATAAGCTCAGTGCACCCTTAATGTTGGAGCCATGAATTATTTATTGCTCGATTGATGCTGTCTGCCCACAAACACCCATGAAACGTGATGGCAGGTGCCTTTGGAGGGGAAATGTGGGACAAATTAAGATTAAAGAATACTTAGGAGAAAAGGGCAGATAGTTGTTGTATCGTTAGGGAAAGGCAGTAGAAATGAAGGACGGTCTGTGCTTAAACATCTAGGAGCTGTCCAGTGCCAGAAAAAGCTACAGCAGTCCAAAAAAATACTTCATATTAGATAGCATAACAATCAAAGCTCCATAGCCAAGACAAAACTAAGTGATGCAACACTGTCAATTTTAAGTATTAAACAAACAAAGTACAAGATTAGTTATATTAAGATTTAAACATATGGGTTCAACTTGGCAGCCTGTAGAGGAAGTCAATAACAGTAGTTATTGTTGCGCTGTATCAATCTACTCCCAGCCAGGGATTTTATAAAAGAAAAAGTTTGAATTGTGTGGCATTTCCTATTTTTATATGTGGTTTATCTCTTCCGCAGAGGTAGGATTTATTTCATCCACAAATAAACCACAAAACAAAGGGAAACTAACAGAAGAGTAAAGGATTATTTAATCTCATTATCTAGCAAAAAAATAAAAAAAGACATTCAGAGAAGATTAATGTTACAGGATAGACACACTGTTCTTTATCAAGAACAAATGAGTTACTGATGGTGGAGGAAGGGTTCTTGAAACAAACTCCCATAGGCCCACAACAGAGCAGCTCATTGCAAAACAGTTACTAATCTCTTCTAGAAATCATACCAAGCCCTCTCCCCCTCACTCCAGAGTTCTGTCAACCAGTGTTTATGGTCTCTAATTCTATAGGTTTACTGCAGCAGAAATCCAAACATTCCCCACTCTCTCTGCAATCACTATTGCTCCTTTAAATAATTTCTCTTCATTTTTTAAATGTCTTACTGCAGCACACACTACTCTGAATTATTGAATGCAGATTTCTTCTGGAAATGTTTATGTTATATATAGCACATAAAAATCTCCTTTAAACTGCAGCTGTTAACATTATTTGCACTTGAAAAAGGTCACAGATGAATGAGTGATGACTTCCCCCATCCCCTTCGATTTCTACAGTTCAATGCAAATTATTTTTTATTGCCTGTTGGATTAGTATTACTTTAATATTCCTTTTGGTACTGGCCACATTGAGCTGGATTTCTTGCTCACTTCAAATGATTTTACACTGGCATTGCTCTATTGCTTACTTCTGATTTACACCACCAAAAGTGAGAGGAGACTCTGGTCAATTATTTAGAAATATATTGATGATAAATTGATGGGTATGCAGCTCTCTTGTTTGGGCTAATCCCACTCTTTGTACTACAGTAGAACACTTAGGTTGCTCTGCAATAACAAATTTGAAAGAGCCAATTTACTGGATTTTAGGGCCTTCAACCAGATTTTTCCTTAGAGCCTCCATCTTTTCAATCTCACCATTTCCCTCAAAAATCCCCCAACTCCTTTCCTCTATTAATACATAGACAGCGACGGACACACACCCCACCCCACCCCCATCATGTGTCAATTAAAATAAGGATTGTTGAATTATTGGGTCTCTCCCACAAATACACTTCCTGCCCTCAAGCTCAATTTCACAGCTGTAGGCCCTGAGGTAGAGATTGTTCCCCTCCCTTGCTAATTATTCATTTACAATTACAGTAACATCCACAACTTATTAGGAGCTTTGCAAACCGACAAGCAGCCAGGGTCAGACTCTGGGTATGACTCGGGATTGTGGGGCTAAAAAACTGTGGTGCAATCGTTGGGGCTAACACGCTTCGCCCCCTGCCTCCATCCCCATGTGGAGTCTCAGAGCTCAGGCTCCAACCGGAGCCAAAACGTCTACACTGCAGTTTTACAGCTCTGCAAACCCGAGCCCCAAGAGCCCAAGTCAACTGACCTAGGCCAGCTGCAGGTGTTTAATTGTTGCATTTAAAGAGCGAGCTTGTTTAGTGTAATTCCTCTGCTCTAGTGGAATTCAAGAATATAATGAAAAAATGTTAGGTGGATTACTTGTAGTGATCTCTCAAATAAATCCTATTAATAAGGGAACACTTGATCTCTACAGAGTTTATAAAAAAGCCATGCTATTTATTCTTTAGTTCCAGAGAGTCTTTCCTAAGTAGTCTTTTTCTGAGCCTATTACAATGCTGGAACATGTTCCAACCGGTATACCACTGACTGTACCTAAGAAGGTTCAGACTGTGAATGATGAAAGGTCGTCATGCTTTCATGCCTTAAAATAAAAGGTTTAAAGTTAAATTACTGCTAGCAAGTATGTAAAGAATTGTGCAGCCATAATTCATCCATACATTTTTGTGTATGGACCTCAGGTCATATTTTCAAAGGAGGAGGCCTGAGGTCCATGCACAAAAAACATGTTTGTGTAGCAGGATGCCTATATTTGCACATGGAATTGCCATGTCTGCACACAGATACAGGTGTCTCTATATGCAAAGGGCATGTTGGATACCTAACTAGCCATTTATGTGCACATGTGCTATAACTGCACCTGTGATTGTTTAAGAAATTTCACACACAGCTTTTGGGCCTCTTCCCTTAACAATTTCGCCCTTAATATCTATCGCAATGTAAACTAACGTGTGACTGCTAACAGCAACATCTAGTACTGTCCAATTTGGAACAATGCTATAAAGACATTCTCTTCCTCCAACTCCCAAATAATACTGTACATATTTACATTTTATATTATTTGTAGCAACTGTATTTAAAAAATGCACTCATCTGTGGCAACTAGGAAGCTTTTCTTGGATGAGTAACTTCTGTGTCTAAAGCAGGCCTGAACAACTCGTAAAGTGGCAAGGGCCACATTACTCCGAAGAAAACAGCTGAGGGCCGAAACCCCCCGGCCCCGTGGAAACACACACCCCAGCACCTCCCAGCCCCCCGCCCCAGCCCTACACAAACAAATCCTCCTTCCCCAGCGCTGCCCCACCAAAACAGCTGTGGGCCAAAAAGGAAGGTTGGGAGTGGGGAAGTGATACTTTATTTTAAATCAACCAGGGGCTCCCAGCTGAAGAGGTGGCTGGGAGCCCTCAGGGGCAAATTAAAGGGCCCAGGGCTCCGGCAGCCAGGAGCTTTGCGGGGCTGGGGCAGGGATTTAAAGGGCCCAGAGCTCCTGCCACTGAGAGGAGCCAAAGCCCTTTAAATCCTGGCCCCAGCCCGGCCGCTGGAGCCGCGGCTGTGATTCAAAGGACTCTGGGCTGTCTGCAGCCACAGGGAGCTCTGAGCCCTTTAAATCCCAGCCCTAGCCTGGCCGCAGCAGTGGCGGCCGGGATTCAAAGGGCTCTGGGCTGCCCGCAGGTGCAGGGAGCCCTGAGCCCTTTGAACCCCAGCCATGGCTGGGACTGAAAGGGCTCTGGGCTGCCCGCAGAGCGTGGTGCTTCTCGTGTGCAGGGGATTTAGAATCCCCCCGTGGGCCGCACAGTGAGCCTCTGTGGACTGCATGAGGCCCGCGGGCCGTAGGTTGTGCAGGCCTGATCTAAAGGCTCCAAGTCTTCAAGTAAGAGAGAAAAGGTTTTAACGTTTAGGGTTGTGCCCTTCCCAAACAAACACAGCACATGATGAGGGTGTTGTCTCCCTACATCTGTAGGCGCATATCTCCAGTGTTTCTACATTTGTTGCAGCACACAAATGGACCAGAGTCTTCCTCCTGACTACAGCATTATGTGAATCAAGGTCACTCTAATGCAGCTTGGAAACTAGGGGCAGCACTGAAATTATTTTTACTGTGGAGGATGACCCACACAGAGGCTTGGGGAAGGGCAGATCCGTGAATGGGGATCTTTTCCATAAAACTACCCTCGAAGCAGCCAAGATAATCTGCAGCAGAAGGTGAAAAACAAAACGCTCTTCCTTTTTACAAGCCAGATGGTTTGGGCAGGGATGAACCGTTCACATCTATCCAGCGTAGGTGCATGGCAGGGGCTTGGCTCCTCACCTGTGCATTGGTCCTGTGTGACTGGCATTCCTCCTTATGTGCCTCTGAGACTCAAATTTACAAGATGCTTGTGTATGAGAAACTGGATGTATGGCTAAGTGGGTGGATGACAGAGAGAGATAGACTGACAGGATAAATGAGAGGAGACAGTTTTGGCAGAGAGGGAAAAACTGGGTAGGGATCCTTGTGGGGAGATTGGGGCTGGGATACTGGACCAGAAGAGATAGTGACAGAAGGATCTTTGTCCATTAGAAAACACTTCCCTTCAGAATCTGGAATAGAATCTAAGATTGCGAAGTCTCACCGTTCTTCTGCCCTCAGCAAATACATGAGAGATCTGTTGGCAGGCTGTCTCATCCCACTCTTGTGGCTGGTCCACAGAGGATGACAACATACTACTGCTATCACTTACTCCATTAACTCAATTGGCAGACATCTGTGTGATCAACTAACGGTTGTAACCTGCTGGCAAGCAATGTGAATAACAATGTTTCAATGAAGTTTATGGTTTTTAGGTTTTTTTAAAATCATAGGTAATTACACACAAAAGACTTAATTAAAAGAATATTAAGGTTGCAAAGCAAAGTATTCAAGGAATGTGTATACATTAAGTCTTTAATTACATGGTCACATGCTATTTTTTTTCTCATGTCTACAAATCAGGGCTGATCTGACCAACAGAATGGGAACTTGCAATTAGTGGCCAGACACCTGTGAAAAGTTTGGTTTAAGTACCTTGACCGATATCACAAAGGAACTTTAGCAGCAACCAACTGGCTTAGCCATAAAACCATCCTCTATTCCTGAAGTCTCCCCTTGCCTCATTCACTACACACCTTCCATCTTCTGCAACAAATGAGGCAGAGAACTCACAGAAAATAGCCTCCTTCAGCACACAATCTTGAATCATCCCCAGAGGTCCATCTTGTGCACGGAGTGAGGCAGTGGTCTGGTGGAAAAAACTGTATGTGACCACTGAATTAAAGACTGTCCCACAAAGCAATATGATCATAGGCGCAATTAAGGTTTTAATCTACTCGTGTTTCAAAGCAGTGTATATCAAAGCATGCTAACAAACGTTCGTTAGCGTGCATCAGCAGGAGTCCACAAAGTCATTTAGTGTGCAGCAGGCTAGTGTGGGGTAGATTTATACCTCAGCTTGGCAAAAATTAATGTTCGTGTGTACAAGCCCTTAGTCCTTCTGTGATCTGCCTTGTTGATTTCCTCTGCAGTAAGTACAGGACTGCACATAGTTAACATTATGCCTAGATTCACTGAATCATTGAAATTAGAGCTAGGTAAGATGTAACCATTTTAGATCCCATAATCTAATGCCTGGTAATGCACGATTCTTCAACAAGTGTACTTTAGATTTAAGTAATGCAAGAGATGGAACTACTCACATTTTCCTTCGGAAGGCTTAACCATAGTTCAGTACATCTCAGTACTAGGACATTTATTCTGATTTTTTTTAGTCTAAATTTTCTCTCTTTCTGAATTCTACCTCTTTACTCCTAGGTTGATATTGTACGGGAGGATAAACTAATTCACTCCTTTTCCTCTTTCTTTCCTCGATGATTACACCCTTCAAATCCCTTCAGCCTGTTACCATGTTCCTGTTTTATCCAAGTTATTTATGCTTATTTCTAATAATCTCTCCTTTTAAGTAACTGGAAATTCTCTCTTTCAACAGAATTGAAAAATGTGTTTCAAGCCCTGAAATCTGCTTTCGTTTTCCTTTCGAACATACTAAACATTTTTAATTGAGAGACCCTTACAGGAAATAGGCAAGGAGGCAAGCTGCAATAAAACCTGTAGTTTTGCATCTGAAAGACTATAGATCAAAGTCTCCAAAACTGTTGGAATATAGCAATATGCTACAGAGATGAAAATCTTCAGGATAAAAAAGGAAGTGAATAAGAGCTATCCCTGCAAGAACAAACTCAGCTTGCTATAGGATTACAGAAACAAGTGGCTGCTTCTCCCTGATGGTTAGATTATAAAAAGAAGATCCTTATCTCCAGCTGCTGGATAGCAAGAGAAAGGAAAGTGGGGTAAATTGGATTGGGTCAGGAGACAAACTGGCAAGGGAGTTTGATAAATCCAGAATATAAATTCCACATTTTCAGGGAAGTGAGCAATTCACGTGTTGTAGTAAGAATTAGACCGAACTCCCATTTACAGTTGAATTTTGTCCTCAGTTCTACATATACAACCTATCTGACTGCACCATTGCAGAGGTGTAACCAAAAGTAAACTCAGGCCCCTGAAGCCTGCACCGCCTCTCATTTAGGCCTGAGCAACTCTACTACAGGTAATGCTTTATATTAGAGTAGGGCTGGTATAAGTGAGATCAAATACATGCCTAAAAGGTATTTACTGCTTCTAAATTCATTCATGGAATTAACTAGGAGCCCTGAGCATGGGTGTGGCCTCAACCGGAAGAGGCAGGGCCTTTAAATACCCAGACTCTTTAAATCACTCTCGGAGCTGCAGAAGCGGCTGGGAGCCCCGGGGCTCAGGGGCAATTTAAAGGGCCTGGGGCTCCCCGCAGTAGGGCTCGGACAGTGCTTTAAAGGACCTAGGGCTCCCTGTAGTGGCCGGAGCCCCATGCCCTTTAAATCACCACCAGGGCCCTGCCACCGCTACCTCAAGGCTCCGGCAGCAGGGCTCGGGAGGCAGCCTGGGGAAGCCGGTCCAGTCCAGCACAGCATCCTGGCTCTTACTGGAACACCGTACCAGACCGAACTGGCTTACTTTCGCCTCCAAAATTAACCCACTTCTTAATAGGCAACACGTGACCTGAAGACATTTGCAAAGTACACCAGTTAAAAGGCCCAAGACTTGACAAGTGTTGCTGAACCACTTATTGTACTTAGAAATGACTCCTAAGGTGCTAGCACAATAAAAATAAATCATCGTTCTTGCCTAGAGTGATAACATATACCAACAGTTGCATTGCCACCAAATGTGAAACACTGAACTATTTCCCTAAACAAAGGAATAGAAAAAAATATGATTTACTTTAGGTTTCGCAGTGCATTGAATGGAGGCATTTTTTAATAACTACTCTACATCTCCAGTACATTTTCTTTGTCCCGGTCATTTGTTCAATTAAAAAGGTGTGGACATCAATAATGTACACTAATAACAAGGAAACACTTAGCTGTCTTTATAACTGAGGGCTTGTCTATATACAGAGTTTCTCCTGACTCACTTTGGAGTAAGTGTCTCTCAAATTAAGCAGCAATATTTCCATGAGCAAACAAGCACTGAGCTAGAATGATACAAGGATGCATGGAAATATTCTAACCAAATTAATTCCATGGATTAGACCACAGGATTGAGGAAATGCTGCACTCTGCTCTCTTAGACACGAGGGTTCATGAGAGACTGGTTTTTTGCTCTATATAACCCTCAGCAATTCCTTTTTCACCTGCAGTCTCTACAGGCTTTTTCTTGTTATCTGAAAACATTGCAGCAGAATATAAACATGGCAACAAAATGTAACATCACATCTGCAGGTATCTCACCTCACTGGAGGATCAGGCAAGCAGAAGTAACCTAATCTGGTGACCCTAGTTGCACATTACCAAATAAACAAAAAAAACCCCACACTCATTTCAAAGTGTAACATAACAAGTTACCAATAACACCTGAGATGACATTACAGCCAAACAGCAAAGTTCAGTGCACAGTTGAAAGTCATTAGAGAGCCAACCTTTTCCTGATGTTAATGAAGTCATAGGCAATAATGCTAAAACGCAAAGAAGTAGTTTTCTTCCAGTGATCCGAACTGTAACCAGTTCTGCAAAAATCACAAGTTCTAGCAACTACTCTGATTAGTGGTTTAGAATTATCTAACCTCAATACAGATTGAAAGGAACTGATGCAGAAGTGATATGTTGGGTAAATGCACACTTCGAAATGGCACTGCACTCCAGCTTCACCTAGCAATAATGCTTTCTTATACAGCAAATCAGATTTTTCTAAAGTTACTAGCCCCTCTGAGACCCATTCAGGAACACACAGAAAGAAGATCAGATTTCTGATATTGATGAAATAATTCTTGTGTAATACATGTCTTCAAGGTTCAAACTTAATAATACTTTCCATCTATATAACACCTTCCATCCATAATTCCAACATGTTTTATAAACACTAATGAGTAAGTATCAGAGGGGTAGCCATGTTAGTCTGGATCTGTAAAAAGCAAAAGAATGAGTGAATAAGTTTCACAACATGCCTGTGGGGACATATTACTATTTTATAGATGAGAAGGTTGAGGCAAACAGAGATCAAGGTCCAGATTCTCAAGTATATTCAGGTATCTAATTCCCACTGATTTCAATGGGAATTCGATATCTCAATACCTCTGGGGATCTGGGCCTAAATGACTTGCCACACAGGAATTCAGTGGGCAAAGCTGGTTAGAATCCACATCTGACTCCAAGCCTTGTTCCTTAAAATCCCTGTTTTACACAATCACAGGATTTGCTGTGTTAAACACACCGCAGTCCATCTAACAATGTAATTCACATGTGTGATGGATTATATAGTCTGGCTGATCAGATTTCAGGTTACTGGAGGGAGAGAAGGCCCTACTGATGTAAGATCAAGAAGAGAAAAGAAATAATGAAAGTGGAGGCAGCAGCAGTAGGGGAAAAACAGTAGTCAGAGAGAAGGCAGAGGAAAGGGGAAGAAAGGGAGGGTGCCAGCAGACAGAAGGAACAGAGGATACCTCTGAGGCTTAGAGCTATATATTTTAGAATACAAAATCTGAAACATTTTGAGTGATGCGGGTATAATTCCATCAAGAGAGTTTCTAGTGACAACTGAAACCATTCAGGCTTCACTTTTGTGGTTTATATTGGCAGCAGAACTCTTCTGTGGAATTATAGCCCCGTAATTCATAGTTACCTGCTATCTGTTCTATACTGTATGTACAATAAAAGTATGTATATAGTGGCATAGCTGCTATATATCACTGAATTACTTGATACATGGCTGAGATTTGTATCTCTGCTAATAGGACAATATATATGAGACCTTTGATTTACCAAGTCTCCATGTCGGTCACATGAAGTAAAATTCCAGTAAATGCTCTGTCAGAGTAGTTAATTGAGCATCTGATCCCTCCTGTTATAGTTAATACAGACATGCATTCCTAATTACTCCTGTGCCCTATGGATCTCTGAAGCACTGACTGGAGAACAGATACCAAAATCTCTAATGCAGAAGTAAAAAAATACGAGGATATGAACGTTCCTCATATCTATATAATTTTTTTAATATCCTTAAATAAATGATCAGACTCAGGCATTCAAAAGCAGAGAAAGTGCATGTCAGTCCAACTAACTCATCATTTTCTCTAACTTTTCTTCCAGAAATATTGCCAGAAGCACCAGCATAATATGGAATACCACATTTCATAATGTCTTAAAAATCTTAGGTGGTGATTGGTCAACTCAAATCACACAACAGTGTGACCAGCGTGCATTCTGGAGCATGATTCCAAGCAAATTGCAATCATAAACCCCAAAGAGATCAGCACAAGAAACGTTTTTGGAAAAAAAAATCACTGAGTTAACATTTGCAAAGAATAAGGATGGTTGAAGCTCATTTCATAATACTGTGTTCTATCTCCTGACCTTTTCTACATTTTTATTACCCCACCCTTTACCTGCTATTAGAATCCTAGAAATGAGGTCCCTTCCACCCCTCAAAGAGTCTAGCAGCCCCCCACCATGCTGAAGCAGGACCAAGTAAACCTCCTAGACCATCCCTGACAGGTGTTTGTCTAGCAGGCTCTTAAAAACCATCAGTGACTGGAATTCCACAACCTCCCTTGAAAGGCTATTCTAGACCTTAACTATCCTTATAGCTAGAAAGCTTTTTCTAATATCCAACCTAAATCTCCCTTGCTGCAGATTAAACTCATTACTTCTTGTCCTACCTTCAGTGAACATGGAGAATTGCTGATCACCATATTCATTATAATAATAAAGACTATTTACCATGTCCCCCCTCAGGCTTCTTTCCCCCCCGCCCAGACTAAACATGCCCAACTTTTTAAACTTTGTCTCATAGGTCAGGTATTTAAATCTTTTATCATTTCTGTTTATATTCTCTAGACTCTCTACGATTTGCCCATCTTTATCTTGAAGTGTGACAAGGTGGGTGGGGTAATATCTTCTACTGGACCAACTTCTATTGGTTAGATAGAGAAGCTTTCAAGCTACACAGCTTTTCCTCGGTCTGGGAAAGATACTAAGGGCTTGTCTATACTGGCACTTTACAACACTGCAACTTTTGCACTCTGGGGTGTGAAAAAACACCCCCTGAGCGCTGCACGTTTCAGCGCTGTAAAGTGCCAGTGTAGACAGTGCTCCCAGCGCTGGGAGCCATTCCCCTTGTGGAGGTGGGTTTTTTATAGTGCGGGGAGAGCTCTCTCCCAGCGCTGGTGCCGTGACTACATAGCCACATTAAAGCGCTGCCGCGGCAGCGCTTTAATGTTGCCAGTGAAGACATGCCCTTAGACTGTCACAGCTAAAGGTTTAACAGATAGTTTAGCACAAGCAGTTAGCACGTATTCTAAGGGACAGAAGTGAAAGTAAGACGGTATGGTCCAGTACGGTGTACCGGCAAGAGCCAGTACGCTGTGCCGCACCGGCTTCCGCGGCGGGGATTTAAAGGGCTCCAGCAGCCGGGCTGGGGCTGGGGCTGGGGCTGGGATTTAAAGGGCTCGGGGCTCCCTGCAGCTGCGGGCAGCCCTGAGCCCTTTAAATCCCTGCTGTCGGGCTGGGATTTAAAGGGCTTAAAGCTCCCCACGGCTGCAGGCATCCCAGAGCCCTTTAAATCCCGGCCGGGGCTTAAAGGGCTCAGGGCTCTCCGCAGCGGCAGGAGCTCTGGGCCCTTTGAATCCCGGCCCTAGCCTGGCAAAGCTTGGGGTTCCCTGTGGCAGCCGGAGCCCTGGACCCTTTAAATTTGCCCCTGAGCCCCGGGGGGTACCCAGCCACCTCTTCAGCTAGGAACCCCGGCTGATTTAAAGGTCCTGGAGCTCCCAGCCACAGCCGATGTCCCAGGGCCTTTAAATCTTGAGAGGCCCCTCCTCTTCTGCTTGAGGCTCCGCTGCTTCCGGATGAGGCCATGCCCCCCTCTGGACTCCAGCAGTACTGGTAAGTCCTGTAAATTACTTTCACTCCTGCTAAGGGACCATTCAAGGTGAAGTGGCCCATTAACACCCTAATAGGATAAAGAGGGGGTTAGTGGGTTACAGATAAATCTATTTATATAATAAGCAAGGGGTGGCAGAACTGTGGCTCATGAGCTGCATGCAGCTCTTTTACAGTTAGAAAGTGTGGCTTGTGGAGCCTCCCACGCTCCCCATTATCCCCCTACCAGACTTGGTGGGGGGGAGAGGAGGTCGGGACCTGTGTCCTGCAGTGGGGTGGTGGGGTAGGGTCTTCTACCCAGCAGGGGAGGGTGGCTCAGGGCTTCAGCCCCGTGGGGTGCACCTGCCAGGACCTGGGTCTTCAACAGGAGTAGGACTGAAGCCCCAAGCCTCCACAGGTGCTTCCCTTGGGGCAGAAGCCCAGAGCCCTGGCAGGTGTGACCCTACTCTCAAACTTCTGAAGTCTGCCATATGCAGTTCAGATGATCAATAAGTTTGGCCACCCCTGTAATAAGCCTTTTCATCCTCATCCCTAACAATTTTAAAATTAACAACAAACACTTTGTTCAAGCCATGGGAACAGCCATGGGTACTGGGATGGCTTTCCAATATGCCAGCCTCTTATGGGCCACCTTAAAGACGACAAATGCACCAATGATATGCCAGCAATACATCAATGAAGACAACAAACTCTCTCCACCACAACTTCAACAACCAGCACCTCTCCATTATACTCTCTCTGGAACACTCCCACGCAGGCGCGGTGCCAGGGTTTTTGGCGCCCTAGGCGCAGGGCCAGCTCTAGCCATTTCGCCGCCCCAAGCACGGTGGCACACCGTGGGGGGCGCTCTGCCACTTGCCAGTCTCGCGGCTCCGGTGGACCTGCCGCAGGCGTCCCTGTGGAGGGTCCGCTGGTCCCGTGGCTCCGGTGGACCTGCAGCAGGCGTCCCTGCGGATGCTCCACGGAGCTGCGGGACCAGCGGACCCTCCGCAGGCACACCTGTGGGAGGTCCACTGGAGCTGCCTGCCACCCTCCCAGAAAAATGCCCCGCCTCCCCCAATCCTGGCACCCTAGGCAACCACCTAGGTCGCCTAAATGGAAGCTCCGGCCCTGCTCCCACACCAGTATCAACTTCCTGGACACCAAAATCAGCTTCAGCAATGGAACTTTACAGAAAATATACATGAAACCGACAGATCACGAGACCTATCCCAAACACTCCAAGAAATCTGTTATCTTCCACCGTGCACCCTAATACCACAGAACATTATCCGAGGAGCAAGTCTGGGATATACACATTAACACGCTCAAAACTGCCGTCACCAAACAAGACATTCCATCAGAGAAGTAGATTGCACCATGGAGCAAGCCACTTAAATACCCTGAGAGAACCTGCCTCAATACAGAACTAAAACCTCTCTGACCACAAACTGCTAGTTGTTACCTACCACCCCACAACAGAACCCATATGGAGTATCATCAAACAACTACAATCTATACTCAATGGGGACCCCATCCTGAAAGAAATTTTTCCTGAACCCCCACTTCTGGCCTTCAAACCATCCCCCAACATCGTCAAGCTCAGTAGCAGTAAGCTCCCCGCCAACTCAAAACGACAACAGACCCTGCTAGAACAACAGATGCAACACTTGCAGCCATATCGCCACTAATAAAATGATTAACACCCCTTGCCCCCACACACAACACGTTTCATGATCTATGGAGTTTACACGTGCCTATCACAACATGTGGTGTACCTCATCCAGTGTACTAAATGTACCAATAACTGTGTGGGTGAAACCAGAATGAACACAGAAGAAAATGATAAAAGACAAAAATACCTTATCATCTGTAGATGAATACTTTTCACAAAGTGATCGCTCTATATCTGACCTATCAGTCCTCACCTCAGAGGAAACCTGAACAACACTTTTTTTTTCAAAAGACAAGCCTGGGAGTTTAAATTCATAGTTTTGCTAGAAATCACTAAAAATCACGGTCTCACGGCTTATTACAACAATCCCTAACCCGCTAAACCCCCTTTTTGTCCCATGATTACAGCGATCTTAACGGATCACTTCACCTTGAATGATCCCTTAGAACGTATGTTAACTACTTCTGCTAAACTGTTAGACCTTGTAGTTAGCTGTGACACTCTAGAAGGCTATGTCTACACTAGCGAGCTTACAGCAGCACAGCTGCACTGATGCAGCTGTGCCGCTGTCAGATCTTGATTTAATTATGTAGAGGCCACAAGCATCTCCAACAAGCGGGCGCAGCGACATCGGTGAGTTACATAAGCACTGTGCACACTACCACTTATGCTGGCGAAACTTGTGTCGCTCGGGTGGGCGTGTAGTTTTTTCACAACCCTGAATGACATAAGTTTTGCCAACATGTGGAAGTGTAGATGTGGCCTGAGTAACTTCCCAAAATCTGAGGAAGAGCTCTGTGTAGCTCATTCTCTCACCAACAGAAGTTGGTCCAATAAAAGGTAGTTGTGACGTTACCCTGGTGTTATCTGAACCAGTGATCTGCTAGGCCACTCCAATCCTTGACTCTGGGAGCCAGCCTTACTCTGCTCTGCTGTGAGAACCACCACTCCTGGGCTGTCCACACACAGCCCCTGGCATGCAAGCTGCTCCTTGGATTGTGCAACTGAATGACACTAACCAGTATCTCCAGTCCCAGACACAACCCTAGGAACCTCAGTCTTGCAGTGTCCAGTTATGCATGCTGGACTCTGAAAACTTATATGAGTTCATCAGTTTAACAAAGAAATTGATATGTACCAGGCTTGTTATGCCAAGGAGAGTCTCTGACACGATTCAAACCAAACACACTGCTTCAGGTAGAATAAACAAACAGATTTATTAACTATGAAAGGTAGATTTTAAGTGATTATAAGTAAGTCAGATTTGGTCAAAAAAATACAGTCACTCCTTGCTTAACATTGTAGTTATGTTCCTGAAAAATGTGACTTTAAGCAAAACGATGTTAAGCGAATCCAATTTCCCCATAAGAATTAATGTAAATGGGGGGTTAGACTCCAGGGAAATTTTTTTTTGCCAAAGGGTATTGTATACATTTTAAACAAGGAATTTAATACTACAATCATCATTGCTGAGTATGAAGCAATTGGAGGTGCCTCTGTCTTACCCCACACAGGCACAGCTCACTGGCACTGCAGAAAATGAGGCAGGCAAGGAGGCTGAAGGTGCTGTAGGCTAGGAGAAGCACGTTGTACAGCAACAGCTGCAGCTTCCCCTACTCTGCAAGCACCAGGAGTGGGGAGCTCAACCCTCGGCCCACTCACTCCACTCTGTCCCCCCCCAAACCCCCACCCTTAACCTGCTTCTTCTTCCTCCCATCTCCTCCCCTTTTACTCCGCAAGCCACGTCCTCACTCCTCTCCCCTCGCTTCCCTGACTCCTGCCCGCGGCAATCAAGTTCCTCAGGGGAAGGAGCGCAAGCCTGAGCGCCAAGTCCTCGCTCCTCCCCCACTCCCACCTGAATGCTGCAAACCAGCTGATTGCCGCAGGCAGGAGGAGCAAGGGGAAGGCGCTGATCTGCAGGGTCCCCTGGCGGGCAAGAGGTGGGGGGAGGAGGGGGAAGGCGCTAATCCGCGGGGTCCACTGGCGGGCGGGAGGCACTGGGGGGGGGGAATAGAGGAGCTGATAAGGGGGCTGCCAGCTGTGGACAAAGCAGGCAGCCAAACGACGTTATAGGGAAGCATTGCACATGCAGGTTCCGTAACAGAGCAGGGACATAATAAGATCAAAACAACATTAAGCAAGAGGATGTTAAGTGGAGAGTTACTGTAAAAGCAAAACACATTCTAAGCTGATCTTAACACTTTCAGTGCCCTTACAAACTTTAGCCAAGCTCTCTCCTTTGATCAGAGCTTCAGACACTTAGTGGTGATGTCTCCAGATGGAGGTGGAAGAGAGAGGAAGAGCATGGCAAATGTCTCTCCCTTTTATCATGTTCTTTCTTCCCTCTTTGCTTTGCCCTGCCCCCCTTCTGAATCAGGTGAGCATTACCTCATCATAGTTCCTAACTGACCAAAGGAGGGGGGCGTGACTCACTTGGGAGTCCCACAGATCCTTTGTTGTTGCCTAGGCCAGTGTCCTTTGTTCCTGTGAGGCTGGGCTGAGTTTGTCCTGTACATGCCCTGATGAGGTGTGAACTGCCTCTCTGCTCTTGGGGAGTTTTTGCCCAGGCCTGCTTTAAGCCATGAGTACATATTTTCAGCCTCATAACTATATACATAAAATTATAACCTATAACATTACTATAACAACAATGCTCAATGCAGCATGAGCCTTCTGAAGACACAACATGACAAACTTTGCATTGGATTCCACATAATCATTTTATAAGGATGAACACAGGGGTGTATGGTGTTCCCACGAGGTACAGAATATCACAGTATTACCTCTCGCACTCTCTAATAACCTGGGACCGACACAGCTACAACAACACTGCATGCAACAATGGAAGATTTCTTAAAGTGTGGCACCCAACACTGGACACACCACTCCAGGTGAGGCCTCACCACTGCCAAGTAAAGTGAGAGCCTCCGACATCCCTTTTGCATACTTCAATTGACTACTCTTTAGGACTTCCTCCTCTTGCCTGCTGCTAATGACTACCTTCTCTGGCATTCCGTAATGCTGATTTTCCCCAGATTCTGTCCCCACTCTTCCTCATGGCTGCTCCAGACTTCTCTTCATAACTGACCCAGACTTGCTCCCTCTTCCTCTACTACCTTGCCTTACAGCAGGGGTCCTCAACTGGGGGTTGGGACACCTCAGGAGGTAACAAGGTTATTATATGGGGTTGGGTCACGAGCTGACAGTCTCCACCCCAAGCCCTGCTTTGCCTCCAGCATTTATAATGGTGTATAAATTAAAAACACTTGTTTATATATTTGGGGGGGGGGGTCACACTCAGAAGCTTGCTATGTGAAAGGGGTCATCAGTACAATAGTTTGAGAACCACTGCCTTACAGCTAAGCCAAGAGTGGGCAAACTTTTTGGCCTAAGGGCCACATCTGGGTATGGAAATTGTATGGCGGGCCATGAATGCTCACAAAACTGGGGGTTGGTGTGTGGGATGGGGTGAGGACTCTGGCAGGGGGTGCGGGCTCCGTGGGTCCAGAAATGAGGAGTTCAGTGTGCAGGAAAAGGCTGCGGGCTGGGGCACAAGGGGGGGGCAGGGCTCCATGAGGCCCTGTCCACAGGTGCTGCTCCTGCAGCTCCTATTGGCCAGGGTTCCCGGCCAATAGGAGCTGTGGAGGCAGTGCCTGGGGCGGGGGCAGCGTGCAGAGCCCCTTGGCTGCCCCTACATGTAGGAGCTGGAGGGGGGACATGCTGCTGCTTCTGGGAGCTGCATGGAGCCATAGTATGCCTGCAGCGGGGCAAGCCCCAGACCTTGCTCCTCAGCGGGTGCTCGAGGCCTGGTTTAAAATATCTGAAGGGCCGGATGCGGCCCCCAGGCCATAGTTTACCTACTCCTGAGCTAAGCCATCCACTTTTCATTTTAAAACAGCTTCAATGTCTAAGCATTCTATTTATACTTCACAGTAACTAGTTAATTTATTAGTGACTAGGCCAAATGCTAATGTCATCCTAATTCCTAGAGACCTAAATAAAGTAATTGCTATCTCCTTCATGAATGCTGTATACAGTATCATTGGTTGCAACATCAGTGCTCACAAATAAGTATCGGGGTGGCAGCTTCAATATGAAAATCCTACAATGAGGCTTGACCTAATTACAAAAAACGTGGTTCTTTAGCCTCCCTGCTGAGGAGGTAATGTCTGTCAAATGTGGCCTTATGTTACATCTATCTGTAACTAAACTCAACAAGCAAGCAGAATCTTCCACTCTACTTAGGCAACAGCATTGTAAAAGCACACTACTTTCTACGCATAACATCTGACTAAGTGCATACACCATATAACACTGAATTGCATTGTTGTTGGGGTTTTTTTTGGTTTTAAGGTCTCTCTCCATGTGAAGACACTGTAGACCTCAATCAATTCCTACTGAATTCTGGTTGGTGTCCCTGATTGTCTAATTGTTTGGGGCTTTTTTGGTGATGTCTAAGTACCCTGAAGTGCAGAGGTGAGATCTCTCTCTCCCCCTCACACACACACTTGTGTCTATTACCTGTAATGGGTGGGGGAAGGGGAAGGGGGGAAAGGGGGAGGCAACTAAAACCATATACATCCTTTGTCCTCTAGCCTTCTCCCCCTCGCCTTCCCCCACCTTTTAGTTCTTTGATAATCAACTGCCTCTTGACTCGTCCCTTCATTTCCACTCCCACAATATCTAGCAACCCCACACTTTGGGGAAGGCCTCTTCTTAACTTAATTTTTAAATAAAAAAAGTTGAGTTAAGAGCCCTAAACCAGTTTATTCTTCAGGTCATTAAGCACAACCCAACCACTCCTGTAGCTGAAAACTGTAGTCTTGTTGGGAAAAGGGATGGTGGTTTTCCTTTGAAGCACTGCTGCTAACTGCTCCAGTCACTTTAAAATGAAACCACTGCTTCTCCTTCAGTGCTTAGCAGTGCTGCAGTATCTGTGCTGTGCCTACAGACCAGAGGGGAGACTAATAAATAGCCTGCTTGGGGATCCCAACTCAATTTCTTAAGTAAGATACATTGGCAAGAGGACAAGAGAAACTACTGGGAATACAGGTAGGAAGAAGAAGGGTAAGAGTTACCATTTTAAAATGACACCACTAATTTATTTCCCTAAGAGCATGAATGCCTTTATTCTCACATCCAAAACTGGGAGCTAGTGAGTATTCCCAATAGAAACTGAGATTTGAGTATCTGAGCCACAGACTGCTGCTGAAATGGAGAGACAGAAGGAAAATTCCACAATTTATATAAAAGGTGAGGAAGAAAATTGCAGCCATGTTGCCAGGCAGCAGAAAGGCCCCAGAGTCAGTGTTGAAGCAGAGATCTTGAGACTGGCTGGGTTCTGGAAGCTGTCCCACTACTCATTCCACCTAGTGGCTACAGATTAGCTCTTACTTCTTGGATTTCTCATCTTGGACAATATAGATTGGTAAACTGCACTATTGTTTCCAGTCAGCTTCACATTCTGCTTCTCCTGTACTCACACAATGTTATAACATTTGGGTGATAAACCCTGCAGGGGACTGTAATTCCTTCAACACGTTTCCAGTGAAACGTTAAACAAACAAACAAACATACAATTCTGTTTAATCTTTTGTAAAAACTTATTTTCTTGAACTAATTTTGGGCCTAAATTTACCTGAAAGTGTCCCTTTAGTTCAGGAATTATGCACACATGTGAAAGGGGGAAAATCTGTCTTTAAATATTGTTATAGCAATGCAATATTTTAAAAAACCTAATGATATTTCCACTAGGATACAATACTAATAATAGAATCATGGTTATTGTATATAGTTATAGCCTACACTGATTACAATGGGAGCTTATATTGTCACATTTCTGTTAAAGTGGTATTAAAGGCCTATCTAATCTAGGTTAGTCTTTGACCACAGACGTCAATCATAATAATACTTTTTTCTTAGGACACCTTTCATCTCGAGTATTTTTGAAATGTATTAACTCTCCTGTCTGCCCTATAACATCAGTAAGTGTTATGCACTCTTTAAAAATGAGTGAACTGTGGCATCGAAAGGTTATGTAACCTGGCCAAGATGCCACAGTGGCAGCTGGGAATATAAACTCTCCAGTCTCATTAATTCTCTTTAATATTTTATGCACAACTTGTTCTGTTTTTCTGGTCACCATTTAAGAAAAGAAAATGGTTTTAACTACAAGGAGAAACCTGTTAAAATAAAACTAGGCCTCTTAAACCAGCAGCAGCCAACACATTTAGAACAAGGGCTGTTGATGTCTCATTGCTCTTAAGGTAACTCACTTGCTCCAGGTCCAGACTAACCCGCGGCATCGGTGGGTTAAAATCGATTGCTCGGGGATCGATATATCGCGTCTAGTCTGGACGCGATGTATCGATCCCCGAGCGCGCTTACATCGATTCCGGAACTCCATCAACCCGAACGGAGTTCCGGAATCGACACGGAGAGCCGCGGACATCGATGCCGCGCCGTCTGGAGGGGTGAGTACCTCGATTTTAGAAATTCAACTTCAGCTACGTTATTCACGTAGCTGAAGTTGCGTATCTAAAATCGATTTTAATACCCTAGTCTGGACGTGGCCTTATTTGAACCCCAAGTACCATACCACATGTAATATATAAAATTATCAGGTTATCCCAAGAGCCCTGAGGTACTGAAGCACAATGAAGAGTTAATGAGGGAGTAGTAGTTTGATTCCTTCATTGCCTTGTTTCAGTTTGTCTAAGCCTAAATGCCACTGAGCATAACACGTGCACGCGTGTGTGTATTCGGTACTGCTAATGAATTGCTGGTAATGGATCTCACAGTAACAGCCACAGGTCTTGTTTATCCTATGGACAGTTGGAAAAAAAAAAACCATGGTTGATAACATTGCTTCAGCTGATTGTTGGGAGACCTACTGTGGCACTGGCTGCTGATTCCATTTTCAAAAGTGTCATACACTCTTACTCGTAGCAAGTAAGGCCCACTGCAGGGACTTTGAGCACTGGTGCACCTTGGTTCCTTTTCTTCTCTGCCTGTGGCACATCATGACCTAGTCTCCTGTGGGTCCCATTTATCTGGGGTCTCATTTTGGTTGTTGGCTTTAATGTGTTGGCACTGAGCGATATTGGAGACCTGTGGTACACAGGATGTCAGACTAGCTAATCTTCTGGCCTTGCACTCTATGACTCGAAGTTAGTTAACATCAGTGCTAACACGACAACAGTAGGGAGTCCCAACATTGATAACTGGTGTTGGCAACCAGGGAACACTCTTCCAAAATATTGCTATTACTGATGCAGCCTCAGAGGCAGTTTACTGCACAGAGCACTGACCAACAAGTCAGACCCACATTCTATTCCTAGCTCTGCCAATGGCTTACTGGGCATTCCTGAGCAAATACATTACCCCATCAGTACTTCATTTTCCCCAGTATTGCCAACCCTGAAATGTTAAAAGAAAATCAGTCAGTTCCCAAAAAAGTGGCTTAAAAATCATGATACTTTTTGAGGGAAGGGAGGTGCGGTCATTGGTTTCTGCTTTGTGTGTCTTTTGAAGGTTTTTTTCTGCAACCACAAAACAATACAAAACTTAAAAAGCAACAACAACAAGACATATGCTGGTATTTTCAGGTAATCACTGGTCTCCAGTACCTGAGCCCTTAAAACAAACACCAAATATCATGACACTCATGATAAAATCATGAGTTAGCAACACTTCCATTTGTAAGATGTGGATAACGATGCTTATCATTGTGATGTGCTTTTAAGCTCCCTGGATGAAAAGTGAGAATAGTGGTGTTATTACATTAAAATATAGTGGTATAATACATGATGCAGAAAATAAGGGAGTTCAAAAATTTCTGGGATCCATTCTTAAAAGCCCCCCCAAAACCTTATTCAACATAATAAAACATTTATATTAAATGTACTTAGGAAAGCATAAGTCAGCATAAAAACAGAGCAAATAGAAATAATGTGTTAGAGCTAGTATTGTGATTTCCCCCCTCTCCACTTCTAAGTCATTCTGTATTCATACTTCAATATTACAGTTTTTTAGTATAAACAAAATTCAGGTGCCTACATCTGAGAAAAGTTTACAAGACTGAGATGAGGGTAGCTGATTGAAATCTAATCACACTTTTGTCCCAAAAAGCAAAGAATGCTGGATCAGGTCATTAAGGTCAATGAGAATATCTTCACAGATGTTAATGGGCTCTGGAACAGACTATAAGGGGGGAGTTTATTAGTTCTCACTTATGTTACTGTAACATTTTTTTACATCCTAAACACAATACAGAATTATAATTAAAAATACATTGTTCATATGGTACACCCATAATCATCGAGTCGTCTGAAAATACTTAATACCCCTTAGTGTTAATCTCCCACAATGTACAATGCTCACAAAGTTCTTTAGTCCTCTCCTAAATCACCTGCCAAATAATTATCTAGTGACAGCAGAGGAGAAACAAAAGATGTGGCAATTTCTTAGCTGTATTATCCTCCCTGTACTTAGCTACATGATAAAAATATCTCAAATCCCTCAAAATTTTGTTAAGCAAAAAAGAGTTTAGACACCTTATTGAAAGGGCTCTGCTTTGAAAGCTGTGCTCCCAAATAATATTTCTACTCATGGAAACAACAAATGGGGAAGCTGTATCAAAGTCTTATGATCTACAGTATTCTTTCAATGACTGCTCAATCTACTCAGCCAGTGTATATTACTAGGCTACTTTTTATACAATAATCTTATATCTGACCTACACATTCTTCTGTGCTTCTTTTAGAGATTATTAGCCATTGGGAATAACTTTCCTCCATGCTAATTTGATTGATTTATATTAGCAGTCTTATCTTAAGCATAAATGCACAAGGGGAAGTACTGTAGCTTTTTCTGAGCTGTCCCTTGGCACACCCATTATTATGAATACAATTATTCTGATTTTGCCCTATTATTAAAATTATTACCGCAGAAGGGAGTGATCAGATGACTGGATCATCAAATCTTTATCTTCTGAAAAGTCTATTTTTGCTCAACAACACTAGTCTGATAATCATGTAGCATCCATTGGGGGAACAAATGCAGACATGACATCTCAAAAATTGGACAAGCTTGTGCATAAAAGAATTACCAACAAAAGATTAAAATTATCATTTCTGCCTCAGCTTCCCCACTCTCACGTGAGGGGATAAACCAACTCACCAGCCAGTAAATTAATGAAGCTCCCACAAGTGTCAGTATTTCATTCCCTTTTCCTCAGCGATGCACTTATTGTTAAAACATAGTTCATCATCACTGAAGACAGGTAAACCAGGTCCTGTCACCTAGCCTCTTCTCCGGCCTCTGTCTCAGCAATCTTATGCTGCTCCCTATCCAGCAGGTATCCCCAGCGAAGTCTTCCACCTAGCTGGTGAAGGAAGACCCCTTTCCTCATCCTTTCCCTGATCCACAATCTCCTGCAGGAACCTCTCTGCTCCCTGCAGCAATCCCCCTTTAAGTGAGCAGCTTGTTGGCCTTCTTTCCCCCCTGCTGGGAGGCAGCTGATTAGCCCAACTCCCTTGAAAGGCATCCCATGCCTGTCACTATATCTCATTTTACCAGGTATCTAGCATGCCTTGCTGCAAAGAGTGTTGAACTTGATCGACCCTGTCCACAGCAGTGAGACCACTATTTTCGGCACCATTTTAAAAAGCTGCATAAATAATTTTTAACATGCATTTTCTAAATGCTCATTTTCCCAGTGTAAGTGGGGGTTGGGATGTTGGTGCAAAGAGCATACTGAACCCTCAGCATTCAAGGACTTCTTCTGTGATCTGCTTGTTAATGTTGAAAGTTCTGATCTGAAGAGAACTGAAATCAATGGAAGACTTTCTTCTGATTGGCATGGACTCTGAATCAGGCCCTACTTGTATAAGGTAGATTTTACATTTGTACCTCTAAGTCACCTTTTTTCTTCATTTTCTTCTATCCTGTTTTCTCCCTTTTCTCAGGAGGCAGAGAGTGGGATTTATAGAAAACTGACTGGTAGAGTAAACTGCCCTTGTGTGAGACAAGAACAAACTGTATATATCAAAATATTCTGAATATCTTTTACTGCTTAAATTTAGAATAAAGATTTTTTGTTAAGTGTAGAAGAAAAGAGAAACAAGAATAAGAATGAAATATCTTGGCAAATAGTTGATTTTTATATCCATTTTCCATTGTAATAATTGTGCCAAATCTCGCACTTTTTACACAAATTCACTAAATTATTCTATAGTATCTTTGTCTGAATAAGGAATGCAGGAGTAGGTGCATATGCTGATTGTATGTATAAGAATCACCTAAAAGGCACCAGATTATCTGTTGATGGAACAGTAACATCACAAGGATGAAAGTTGTTAGGGGGCATTCAGCTAGTTCACTTGTTGCATGGGGCTTCCACCCACTTGTGGCTATGTTTCCTACACAGGAAACTGTGCCAAGTAAATAGGTCTCTGATAAAAAGTAAGGAAATACAGCGAGCCTTATTTTAGATAGTGTCCAAGGCAAAGAACAGCTTTAAATCAGCAGTAGTGTGGAACTTTAATTAGGATGAAGTGAGCACACTTGTTCACAATTGACTTAATCTGTTTCAAAGTTTGTTAGCATAGAGAGCCCTGGAATCTATTGCTACTCTTCTCAGGTTCTCATACCATGGCATCTGAATTTGTGAATTTAAAATGATGACAAAGAAAGCACTACAAAAAGAGTACTCAAGGTAAATCGAGTTAGAAAGTCAGCTCAGTAAATTGTTATAAATTAAATGCTTAGCACTTCACATTTCAGAGATTCTCTCTTGCTGTTTATACTAATGCAGAGACTGCTACCCTATTTCCCTCCCCCCCATTGATGTAATCCATCCTTTGCCAATATCATTACAAAGCATCCTGCAAGAGTTTCCTAAACACAGTGCTTCACTGGTAAGGTGGCAGGGACTGGTACCTACAAATGGTTCACTGCCTGCTGAAGAGGTTGCAGCAGCACCAGCTTTTCAATGACGCCACATGGAGAGAGGTAAAAGAACAAGATAAAGCAGGCTGTATGAGGGGGAGGGAATTAGGCCCCTTCACTCCATCACAAAATCAATAGATATAACTGCACACCAGCAAGCCCCAAACAAGCAGCAATTAGCAGTGTATCTCTAGGATATATCTATAACCATAATCAATGTCTGTTTAAATATTCTCAATCAGCAGCTCAACCTGCTACATGTTTTGCAATAGGTTTTTAAAAGAAAAAAATCCTCGTTTTCCCCACAAATTTAAAAAATCCACTGTACAATATTTTTGCTTAAAGTAGTTTTAAATTAAAATATAGACATTCTTTATGTAATCCCCAATTACATAATCCTTGAGTGCACTAAAGAGATGTCCTTCTATATGCATCAAAGTAGAGTTCAAAACAGATCATGTTTTAACATACATGGTGGAAAGCAGAAAAAAGTCTGATGAATAATAAACAAGCAGTAAACAGATCTTTCCAACACACAAACACAGCAAGGAGGCTTCAAACCCAAAAGCAACCATGAGATGAAAGAGAAACAAAAAACAGAGAGCCCGCTCCCAAATAAATGAGACAATCGATATTCTGCATTCAGGCAAAAATTTGTGATGCACTGAGCAAAGCAGCAGCAATATTGTTTGTTTTCTGCAAACTGCTATCTGCAAATTCCTCTCGGGATACCTACAGACCACAGTGCACCCTATTTCAGTTTCCTACGGATGTTCTGGCAGAGGAAAGGCCACATTTGACAATCAAATACAGCCTATGTGTGCATTGCCATCAGCGACCCTAGGCTCACAGGGAAGAGACTAATAAATACAGAGAGTGTTTTGTCAACAGTCAGCAATAGGGATCCTAATAAGGCACATTTGCAAAGCAGCAGCTTGCACAGTAATTTATCCCTTAGGGCCAGCGATGGCTGGCTGCATTTGGCTACGTCTACAAAAGGTAAAAGGCGTCCGGCGAGTTACCTGCTCCCCGAAGTCGATGGCTATATTGGTGATGCCCAAAGGAACCAAGAATCGGATCAGGGGCCAGTAGTTAGTGAGCGCTGGAAATTTCACCATAGTCCCAGCTGTGCGAGGACCCCAAACACATCTGCCGTAGCAGGGAAACTGCAAGGGGGAGAGGAATGAGGAAAGAAGGGAAAAAAAGAGAGAAAAGAAAAGCTCCCTAAAAATCAAGCTTCTGGCTTGGCTGGGGGAGGCTCTGCATCTAGCAGCAGCAGCGAAGCGGTCTCTTCTCTTCTCCTCTGCCCGCTCTGCGCGGTGTGTTGCTGTCTTAGCAAGAAATCCAAAAGATCAAGTCCATCCCTGCTGCCCTCCTCCCACACAACAATGATCTGCTGCTGCTGCTGGGAAAAAAAAGAGGAGTGACACTACCACCGCCACCACCACAAATTTCTGCGGGGGGGGGTTTCCATTATAGGCGCTGGGGCACACACACGAAAATAAGGTAGGTACCCTGGCTTAGCCTAGCCGGCAGCAGGGGGATGGGCGCAGGGGTGGGAACAAAAACAAACCAACCACCGGCATGGGGCAGGATGAGCCAGGCTGTCTCGCCGCCGCCACCGCCTCCTTCCCCAGGCTGTGGGAGGAGAGGGACGCAGGAGGCTGGCGGAAGCTCCTGGGCGGCCGCCTCGGTGGTGCAGAACGCGGGCTGAGGCCGGAGACGCTGCGCCCCGGCCCAGCTATGTCTCCTTTCTCGGCGTCTGCCTCTCTAAACACGTGGGTTTTGACACACACCCGGCCTCTTTTCAGGGGAGGAGGGGAAAGAGCGGCATCTCTCTGCTCCACCTAACGCCGGCGCCCGGGCACAGCAGCACCTCTAGCTGCTGCAGTCCGCACAGGAGAGGCAGCTGGTGCCTGCTGAGCAGGACAGTAAACAAGTGTGCGCGCGTAGGTGTACAGCGAGTGTGGCTGTACAAGTGACTGTGTGTGTAAATGTGCAGTCTCCTCCATACACTGCATTTATGCACATACACACTAGACATAGGCATGATACACATATACACAACCTACTTGCCATGCACGGTCTCATAGAACATTGTATGTGCAGTGCAGGTGTCGGTTTGTATACAGTAGCTGTGGTTTTGGGGGGGGTGCACAGTGCCACTTCGTGTATGTAACTGTGGTGTGTGTACATTCACATGGATATAACTGTGGTGATTTTAAAAAGAACAGGAGTACTTGTGGCGCCATAGAGACTAACAAATTTATTTCAGCATAAGCTTTCATGAGCTACAGCCCGCTTCATCGGATGCATAGAATGGAACATATAAGAAGAGTATATATATACATACAGAGAACATGCCATACCAGCTCTAAGAGTCTAATTAATTAAGATGACCTGTTAGCAGGAAAAAAAACATTTATAGTGATAATCAAAATGGTCAATTACGGACAGTTGCCAAGAGGTGTAAGGCTAGTTATAAGGAAATAGTTTCAAGTAGTGTAATGACTCAGCCATTCCCATGATTTTGCATGTACAATAGCTGCATTTCTATGTGTACATGCATGTCTACATCTAGCATGCATCTGTTAAAGCCCTCTGCTGTGCTCCAAGGCACTGCCATGTAATGGATTTACAGTCAGCAGAAGTGTGCAGTTTTCTGTTCCTCCATGCATTGTACCAATACTTGTCTGTAAACTTCTCCCCTGGTCTGGTTTTAGGATTTATGAAATCCCAAGCAAAAGTGGAACTTTACGAGCAGGACTTCATCTGTGAGTTGCCCACTTGCCTCCCTCTCTTGTTCCACTGTAAAGTGTGGAAGAGTGAGCTGGTCTGCAAGTTGCATGTCTACACAGGTCCCTCTCAAAAGTCAGACCCCAAACTTGCATTGCATGTTAATAAGGCCTTCACAGTGTGCATTTGATCATTACTGTAGAATACTTAGAATGTAAGCAGTGCCTGATAGGGAAGGCACATCCATCTGTTAATGATTGGCTGGAGGATTTACAATACTAAAGCAAAATAGTGGATGGGGGTGTTCTTAATCTTGCTAGTCATTACCAGTCAGAAAATGCCTGACCCAGAGTTTTTGTTCTGATAAACCACATAAAATAATAAATAAATGAAGACCATTTATCAGCAAGATGTGTTAATATTTCAAAGTCAGTTTAATTTCTGAACAATAAAATGTGCCATTTGCTTGTTATCTGGAGGCCCAAGCCTGCTCACGTGGAAAGCAATGGAGTATCTGTTCACTGGGAACACTGTTGGACCCTGGCTCCATTTCTAGAAAATAAAAACTAATGCAGTTAACCGCTGAGAAAAGCAGGACGTGATTCTCAATTTTTAAATTGATGTGTGTAAGACACTTGGACTTTCCAATTTCTGTTGACGGATTTACCCTAAAGGTGGAAGAACCGGGGTATGTCTACACTGCAAAGTAAAACCCATGGCACCACATCTCAAAGCCCCGGTCAGTTGCATCTGGCTCAGGCAGCAGGGCTAAAAATAGCAGTGTAGATATTTGGTCTTGGGCTGGAGCCCAGGCTCTGAAAGCCAGTGATGGGTGAAGGATCTCAGAGTTCGAGCTCCAGCCTCAGTGAGAGTGTATACTCTGCTATACCTTCTTCAAGTAGATGCAGCTGTGTATTCCACTTAAGTGTGTGCATGCCCAGCGCTCTGTAGTTGGAGATTTTTGCCTAGCAGTACCTCTGGAGGGGAGGTGCTCGCACCTCATGGCGGTAGCCCCTCTCTTGGCTTATGAAGCAGCATGACCCTGACCTCCCTCAGTTCCTTCTTACCTCCCATGACAGGAGTTGCAGCTCTGTGTAGTTTTCAACCTCACAATCCTTTATTCAGTGATTTTTTTCTAGTTTTATATAGTTCATTAGTACCACTAGTACTGTGTTAGATTTAGTGTTAGTTGGAGCTTGTGTTCCTGTAGCGATGCAGAGACTCACCCCTGCAGCACCTCCTGCTGGTCATCTCAGGGAATTAGCTCTTCCAGCCCCCAGAGTGCCCTCTGCAGGCCAGTTTCCCACTACCGCTGCCCCCCACCCCCCATGTCCATCCTAGACCCCAGTGCCCTTTTATCAGGGGTACTGCCCCTGGCAATACCCCCACACTCTGCCTCTGGGTCACCCCCAACCCTCTAATCCCCACCTTGCCTCAGTCTGGGCTACTGCCAGTCATCATCAAGCCCCTGCTCCCTGAGACAGACTGCAGTGTAAAAGCCACTCATCATAGGCAAGGAGGTTCAGACCTGCTGCCTTCCTCTGCCTTCCAGTACCTCTATGGTCCTAGGACCAGGCCCTGCAGCCTGGGAAGTCACCAGCCTGGAGATCCCGTGCTCCTCTGGCCTTTCCCCAGCCCTGCTTCACTCCCATACACTTTAAGGCTCAGGCAACTAGATCCATCTCCTTTCTCAGCTAGGGAGAGACTCTGCTAGCTTCTGGCTCACAGGCCTTTTATAAGGCCAGCTGTGGCTGCTTCTCCAATCAGCCTATTACCTGCTTTCCCTGCCACAGCCTTCTCCCAGGGCTGTTTTAAGCCCTTTAGGGCAGGAGCAGGTGATCCTCTCGCTACAGTTCCCTCACCAGGGTTTAAACATTGTCCATCGGGGGGAATCACCAGTAACGATCCCCATACACAGTGCTTGCTGCTCTAGGTGAAGCCCCCATCTTGGAGCAATGTTTGATTTGCAGATCATTGACGGAACGGACTCAAGTGGTGAGGGGTCTTCATCTGAAGCATCATCTGCTTGAACAGGCCATGCTGTCTACTTCAACACTGAGGCCTTCATCAGATTCCAAGTCATCCTCTGGTTCTAAGAGTGCTGCCGCTTCTCATGCTGGAGCTGGTGCCTCTCTTAAGAGACAGAGGCAAAGACAGCCTGTACCTGCCGACAATGTGGGGCAGAGTGAAGGCAGTGGCTTCAGCAGACGTTACTGAGCACGCTCAGTACAAGCCAAGCAGCAGCTCGGAGGGCCTTCCTCCCGTGGCCTCCCTGCCGTGTTGCCTCTCCATAGAGGAGTAATTTCCTGTTGAGTGTGCCTAGGTCATGTAAAAGGTCATGTAAAACCAATTGAGACTGCTCAAGGTCCCATGGGGACTTGTCTTCCTCTTCCAAAAGGAGCATGAATCAGCATGTGGTAAATGCAGGTATGTGGGATGGAGCAGGTCCCACCAGCCTCTCCTTAGCACCATCCAGACAGGTCAGAGACCTGTACAGTTGACTCCGGTTCTGGCCCCAAGGTGTCTCTTGAGTCCAGTACTGACAAGGGCAATGCTGGCATAGTCTGCTTCTGTGCTCGTGGCATATCAGGCAGTAGTGGACCTCTTCTGTCTTTTGGTTTCAACCTCTCCCTTGGTCCAGGACTGCATCCGTTATAGCCCCTTTGGCTGCATCCTCTATATCCCCAGGCCACTGAACCTATGCATCTGTTAGCACCGCACCCCAATATTTCCCTTCCACACTCAGTGGAAATGGGGCCAGTACCAAACTGGGCACAAGGGACCTCCTGTCATAAACAGATAGCTAAGGGTTAATATTTTTTTACCTGGAAAGGAGTAACCTGAAACACCTGACCAGAGGACCAATCAGGAAACAAGACTTTTTCAAATCTGGGTGGAGGGAAGTTTGTGTGTGAGTCCTTTGTTCTTGGTCTTCTGCCTGTACTCTCTCTCAGCTATGAGAGGATTTCTGTCTCCTGCTTTCTAATCTTCTGTTTCCCTGTTGTAAGTACAGAAAGGACAGTGGTTTATATGTTTTTTTTTTTTGTATTTACATGTGTGTAGTTGCTGGAGTGTTTTGAATTGTATTCTTTTTGAATAAGGCTGTTTATTCATATTTCTTTTAAGCAATTGCCCCTGTATTTGTCACCTTAATACAGAGAGACCATTTTTATGTATTTTTTTCTTTCTTTTTATATAAAGCTTTCTTTTTAAGACCTGTTGGAGTTTTTCTTTGGTGGGGAACTCCAGGGAATTGAGTCTGTAGCTCACCAGGGAATTGGTGGGAGGAAGAAGTCAGGGGGAAATCTGTGTGTGTTAGATGTACTAGCCTGACTTTGCATACCCTCTGGGTGAAGAGGGAAGTACTTGTGTTTCCAGGACTGGAAATAGGGAGAGTGGAATCCCTCTGTTTAGATTCACGGAGCTTGCTTCTGTATATCTCTCCAGGAACCCAGGGAGGGAACACCTGGAGGGGGGGAAGGGAAATGGTTTATTCCCCTTTGTTGTGAGACTCAAGGAATTTGGGTCTTTGCGGTCCCCAGGGAAGGTTTTTGAGGGGACCAGAGTGCCCCAAAACACTCTAATTTTTTGGGTGGTGGCAGCTTTACCAGGTCCAAGCTGGTAACTAAGCTTGGAGGTTTTCATGCTAACACCCATATTTTGGAAGCTAAGGTCCAAATCTGTTGTGACATCTCCTCAGCATCAGGAACTTCTTCAGTAACCCCATGGCCAGTGCTGTCAGTGTTGCCATGGCAGCAGTCTCCTCCCTCCACTTCAGCACCAGTGGTTACCTGGGTACCAATGCTGACTTCAAGATCGGCACTGCTCCTGGCAAGGGAAATGACCAAGGCATACTCGGTGCTGTTGGAACTGTTTCCACCATTGCTGCCACACCTCCCTCCCCCCGGGCTATGGACAAGTTGGACTGTCTGCTTACACCCCTAGGGCTGGCCCTGCCAATTCCCCCAATGCTGGGACTCTTCAGCATTTGAGTTGGGATCTTACTCCTGCTCTCCATTACCTGAGCAAGGGCTGATCGTGGAGCACTATGGGTACCAGGATTGGTGCTCATCTCATGGTCAGGACAGGGCCCCCTGGCCTGGCACCTACTGGCCATCAATGCCATATTCATACCAGTGACCTCCGTGGACTCTGTGGGCCACTCCTGGGTCATGTAGGTCCCACTCATCCTGCTCGAAGCCAAGATCACCAGCTAGGTCTGTAGCCTTGACCACTGATTTGCCACAGGTCCAGGTACTGATGAACCTTCCCCTCAAGGAGCCTCCAGAGTCATTCTTCTTGGGCCCATTGGGCCAAAAGTAGGATCTGGCTCTGGCACAATTAACTGCCTCATCCTTGTTCCCAGATGATTCCGCAGTTCTGGGCTCTTCCTTCCCTTCGATACCGGAGGATTTCAAGCCGTACCAGGACCTGTTGCAGCGCATGGCTTCTTCCTTGGGTATTCAAGCAGAGTTTCTGCAGGAGAACACTCACGTGTTAGTGCATACCCTCAACCATCAGCCCCTGAGAAAGTCGCCCTCCTATTAATGATGTGCTCTTTGAACCTTCAGGGTCCTCTGGAGCACGCCACCTTTGACAGCACCTGCAGCTAAGCACAGATAAAAGTGCTACTTTGTTTCCAGGCAGGGATTTGAGGGGTTTTGTTCCCATCCGTCCCCAGATTCCTTGGTAGTAACTGTGGTGAATGATAAAGCCCTACAGGACAGGTTTAAGTCCAATCCCAAGGAGAGGGACTCTAAGTGAATGTACCCAATGGGCAGGAGATTTACACTTCCTCTTTGTAGCAGAAACAAATTACTAATCAGCAGACACTACTGTCCAAGTATGACTGTCAACTGGACAGCTATGTCTAAATTCATAGACAAGCTGCCATGGCCTCGAGGGAGGAATTTCAGACATTTGCTGCTTGGTGTCTAAGATTTTTTTGTAGTCCCCGCTGGATATCATGGATACTTCAGCCAGAGTGATGGCCTCCACAGTGACCATGACGAGGTCTTCCTGGCTGCAGAATTCGGGCATTGCTCCTGATATCCAGCAGTCCATTGAGGATCTGCCCTTTGATGGCCATGTGCCATTCCAGGATAAAACAGATGAGACTCTGCCCTACTTCAAGGTCTCTAGGGCAACCCTTCGGTCTTTGGGGGTGTATGCACCAGCAGTGCAGAGGCACCAGTATGGCATTCAATAGCAACAACAACTGCAGTATCATCCACAGCACATGTTTGGGCAGCCTTTCCCTCCCCCAAGACAGAAGAATTACTCAGAAAGGGGCATAGATTGGTCTGTATTCCTCTACTGGTCCTAGGCTCTTTATAGTGGTGGGTGCTTCTTGAGAATGTTTGTGAGGGCATTCCTTTCGTTTGGCCCTTACCAACTGGATTTTTGTTACTAATGCCTCTCTGATGTGCTGGGGGAGCACATCTGGGGTCACAAGAAGTCCAAGGTCTGTGGTTGGAGCAGGAGTCCTCTCTTCATATCAGCGTGTTGAAGCTTCAGGCCATTCGCAACGTATGTCACATTTTTTGGGATCATATCGGGGCTCAGTGGTTCAAATATTTACCAACAATACCACTGTGAAGTATTATGTGAACAAGTAAGGAGGAGCACACTCCAGGATGCTCTGCCAAAAGGCAATCAGGTTGAGGCAGTTTTGCATCGAGAAGAATATCACTCCAAGAGCTGACCACTTGCCCAGGGTTCAGAATCACCTTGTGGACTATCTCAGCAAGAATTTGTTGCTGAGTCACAAGTGGTCTGTGATAACAAACATCCTCTGAACTATCTTTGATGATCGACCTGTTTGCTACAATAGGAAATGTCACCTGTTCTGCTCTCACAGGGGCATCAGTCCAGATTCCCTGTCTGATGCCTTCTCTCTCAGCTGGCAAGTGGCTCTTATATATGCCTTTCCCCAGAACTTGATCATCCCGCATGTCATCCTCAAGCTGAAGGCACATTGGGCCAAGCTCATTCTCACTACCCTCTTGCCTGTCAATTCAGCCTCCTCTTCCATGTGGTCACTGGCCTGTGGAATTCAGCCAATGCTGGTTTCCATCCAGGACATCTTGGAGTACCTGCTGCAACTTGAGTCATTAGGACATGTGCTTAGTTCACTGAAAGTGCATCTGCCAGCGATATCTGCATTTCATCCCCCTATTCAGGGAAGCTCAGTCTTCTCCAGTCCCATGGTAGCAAGATTCTTAAATGGGTTTCTTTGTCTGTATCCTCTGGTCTGAGAGCCAGTTCCTCTGTGGAACCTTAGCATGGTCCTAGCGACACTGATGGGACCTCCACTTGAGCTCCTTTCTACTCTTGTGTCAGAAAACTGTGTTCCTCGTAGTGATAACATCCACAAGGAGAGTGTGTGAGTTGCAGGCTCTGATGGCAGGGCCTCCTTATAGACAATTCTCCAAAAACAAGGACTTTATCACCACACCCCACGTTTTTGTCCAAAGTGGTTTCTCAGTTTCATTTGAACCAGATGGTATACTTACCTGTATTCTTTCCTATGCCACAACTGCTTGTGAGTCACCTAAATGGAATCCAGAGCTGCATCCACTGAAAGAAGAAACTTATGGTACTGTGGTTCTTCAGGATGTGATAAAGACATGTATTCCACAACTCACCCTTCGTCCCTTCTGCGTTGCAGTTTCATCTCTCAGCGTCTGGTGCGAAGGACCTGAGGGCCGGGGGATATATGAGGCGCCACCTCATATAGCCAGGGGAGGGGCTACGGCCATGAGGCATGAGTGCCACCCCTCTATAGGTACTACTAGGCAAAATTCTCTGGCACTAGCTGTGCACACACCTAAGTGGAATACATATCTGCATCACATCTTGAAGAACCACAGTTACAGCAAGTAACCATTTCTTTCTATCTATACAGCCCCACTGTCTGTGCCCCACAAGCCCAAATGAATTGACCCAGGCTGTCAGACTCTGTGCCACTGGACTTTCTTTGCAGTGAAGACGTACCCTCACCATCTAAAAGCTTTTAGAATCCTTTGTGATTTTCAGAATCCAGATCCTTGTAAAACTAAGAGAGAGGGAGGGGGGAGAAATGTAGGAAAACCTTTTAAAATGTTTTGCTACTCACAAGAACTTTAGAAAACTTTTAGAGATTGTGTGAATCTTCTCACTTTGGGGTTCTCTCATACCACTTCCTGTAGAGATGCTGACAGCTCTCAGTGTCAAGCAGCAATGGAAATTAAGATGTGTGATCAAGCTGAGGAAATGTAGAAAGGAGTTGATGGTTAAAAGGAAATGAAAAAAGAGGGTTCAAATGGAAGATGGATTCAGGGGCAGTGCAGTGAGCAAGGATTTAGAAGTGGAAGAGGTGGTGTCAGAAAACCATAAAGGTACTGCATCCCCTGCAGGCAGGGTTCCAATGTCACAGTATGGTAGGGGGAAGCTGAAGTAATGGAGGTAAAGCAGGAGAGAACATAAGAATGGCCATACTGGGTCATACCAAAGCTCCATCTAGCCCAGTATCGTGTCTTCCAACAATGGCCAATGCCAGGTGCCCCAGAGGGAATTAACAGAACAAGTAATCATCAAGTTCTCCATTCCGTCGCCCATTCACAGCTTCAGGCAAATAGAGGCTAGGGATACCATCCCTGCACATCCTGGCTAATAGCTATTGATGGATCTATCCTCCATGAATTTATCTAGTTCCTTTTTGAACCCTATTACAGTCTTGGCCTTCGCAATGTCGAGGTCTGAAGCAGGAGAGGTTGACAGGATGAGAAGAAACAAGTGCAAAAGCAGGAACTGGGGTGGAGACATAAATATGCCCTTGAATTTACGCCACCACATTCTGACACCTATATAGTGCCAAGTAATGAGAATGGTACCATTCTGACTGAGGTGTTAACAACAGGGAAAATCCCACTGGGAAAGTATACAGAGAGGGGAATCATTTTCCTTCTTCCCAGGCTGTGGATTGAGTGAAGATGTGGAGACAAATCCTGCCCAAAGACTGTAGTGGCTGTATGTGTGTGTGTGTATAGATAGACATAGATATAGGTATATAGATTAGGGCTGTCAATTAATTGCAGTTAATTCATGCGATTAACTAAAAAAAATTGTGATTAAACAAAATTATAACAATAGAATACCAATTGGAATTTATTAAATATTTTTGGATATTTTTCTACATTTTCAATATAGATTTCAATTGCAACACAGAATACAAAGTGCAAGTACTCACTTTATATTACTTTTATTACAAATATATGCACTGTAAAAATGATAAACAAAAGAAATAGTATTTTTCAATTCGCCTCATACGAGTACTGTAGTACAATCTTTTTATTGTGAAAGTGTAACTTACAAATGTAGATTTTTTTTTGGTTATATAACTGCACTCAAAAACAAAACTGTGTGTGTAAAGTTTTAGAGCCTACAAGTCCACTCAGTCCTACTTCTTATTCTGCCAATTACTAAGACAAACAAGTTTGTTTACATTGACAGGAGATACTGCTTCCTGCTTTTATTTACAATGTCACCTGAAAGTGAAAACAGGTGTTCACATGGCACTTTTCTAGCCAACATTGCAAGGCATTTACATGCCAGATGTGCTAAACACTCGTATGCCCCTTCAATGCTTCGGCCACTACTCCAGAGGACATGCTTCCATGCTGATGATGCACATTAAAAAAATAATACTTCAATTAAATTTGTGACTGTACTCTTGGGGGGAGAATTGTATGTCTCCTGCTCTGTTTTACCAGCATTCTGCCATATATTTTATGTTATAGCAGTCTCGGGTGATGACCCAGCACATGTTCATTTTAAGAACGCTTTCACAGCAGATTTGACAAAACACAAAGAAGGTACTGATGTAAGATTTCTAAAAAGAGCTACAGCACTCGACCCAAGGTTTAAGAATCTCAAGTGCTGTCCAAAATCTGAGAGGGACGAAGCGTAGAGCATGCTTTTAGAAGTTTTAAAAGAGCAACACTCTAATGCAGAAACTATAGAACCTAAACCACCAAAACAGAAAATCAACCTTCTGCTAGTGGCATCTGACTCAGATTATGAAAATGAACATGCGTCAGTCTGAACTGCTTTGGATCCTTATCAAGCAGAACCGGAAGCATGTTCTCTGGAATGGTGCTTGAAGCATGAAGACACATATGAATCTTTAGCACATCTGGCATGTAAATATCTTGCAATGCCAGCTACAACAGTGCCATGTGAACGCCTGTTCTCACTTTCAGGTAACATTATCAACAAGAAGCAGGCTGCATTATCGTCTACAAATTGTAACCAACCTTGTTCATCTGAGCAATTGGCTGACCAAGAAGTAGGACTGAGCGGACTTGTAGGCTCTAAAGTTTTACATAGTTTTATTTTCAATGCAGGTTTTTTTGTACATAATTCTACATTTGTAAGTTCAGCTTTCATGATAAAGAGATTGCACTACAGTACTTGTATGAGGTGAATTGAAATTAACAATTTTTTGTTTTTTACAGTGCAAATATTTGTAATAAAAATAAATATAAAGTGAGCACTGTACACATTGTATTCTGTATTATAACTGAAATTAATATATAAGAAAATGCAGTAAACATCCAAAAATATTTAAAATAAATGGTATTCTGTTGTTGTTTAACAGCACAATTAATTGTGATTAATATTTTTAATCATGCAATTAATCGCAATTAATTTTTAATCACTTAACAGCCCTAATATATATAAAATCAGAAGATCCACATAACAGGTCTCTTTCCTGACTTACTCCTGCCTCCCCCTCCCAGGGGAGTTTCACAGCCTTTGAGAAGAAGGCTGAGTTTACCTGAAAGAGACCACCCATTACTTAATTCTCTCATATCAAATTGCTTTTAGAGTTGCATTGCTATGCTATGTGCTATTAATTGGAGCCATGTTTTACCCCAGAAGTGGTTGCATGGCCACAGTAGGTGAAGTATTTCTTCAAGCTTATGATCCTGAAAGCAAAACCTGCAGTACAAGTAAGGTTACATAAGGATTTTGATTACAAGTTCCTGTTTTTACATATTCATTTATTTCTGGAGAAAAGAAATCTCCTTTCCAGGTAAAACTGTCTTTGCTTGGTTTCAGTCTAGAGGGAATTTTTTAAGTTTTAAGAAAAATCTTTGTGCTGTTTTTGAGTTGCAGAAAGGTAAGAAAAGATTTACCTTTGAACATTTACTTTCATATGTAATTCATGGTTGAAATTTACAGTTTGAAATTTTTGGGTTGACTAATATTTAAGGATTATGCCCTTTCATTGCCTATGAAAAACAAACACCCCACACCCTGCACACAAAAATAAATACCCCCAAAGTTATAGCATTTAAAAACTCAGTATCATATCTCCCAGTGTTAGTTATCTGGAGGTACAGTAATTACTTCTACCTACTATAACAGTTAGGCCCAATCCTGCAAAAACTTACATGATTAGATTTATTAAACATAATAGAACTGCTCACTTGTGTAAGCATTTGCAGTATCAAGGCTTTAAAGTCATTCAGCAGATCATATTTATTGACTGGAGTGGATTTTGGATCCCTACAGCTGTAATTTATTTCCTAATATTTAATTAATGCCCCATATTTTAAAGTGTTGGGCAACTTCAATAACACACAAAGCTATCTGTGCTTCCTATAATGAAATAAACAATTAAGTTCTTCTGTCCACATTTATCTCTCTTTTTCTTCACCTCATTAATTTCTTCTGCTTGTTGAATGTATGGGTTTGTTTCTACCCCTCTCCCAGCTTGTGTACACTACTCAAGGCATGGAAGCTCATGCAGAATTTGTTTGTGATGGGGTGATAGTCTGGTGCTTACAGCCAAAACAGTGCAATCAAGTGGCACCCTGCACCTGTCCTTTGGACTTGGCTATCCAAACAGGAAAAGGAGAAGAGATGAGAAGCCATGGGCTTTAGAGACTTAGTCTTTCTGACCACAGGTTTGGTTGCTCTGACTCAAGGGTCTGAGGTAAGAGTTCAGTGAAGTGAATTAAGCCAGCATACTAGGCATGGAGCTGCCTAAAATAGCCAAAGGAAGATGCTGATAAGAGGGGTGTGTGCTAAGCTCTGTCCCTCTCGTGGAGCTAGGCACCTGAGTCCAGGCTGTAGGGAGGCACTTTTCATTGCTTGTGATCCATGACGGGGAACCTCTCACATGGGGTCAAATGGCTTAGGTGCCTAAACCACTTCTTGGAGGAATGGATTAGGTGTCTGCCTCAGTCCACATAATGTGGCTGGGACAGGCTGTGGTGCCACCATTATCCACCCCATAACTTTTAACCAGGTGGTTGGAGTATTTGCCTGAGATGTGTGAGAACCAAGTTCAATTTTAGAGGGGGAGAAAGGATTTAAATGGGGTCCACCTCTCAGGAGAGTGCTCTACCCCCTGACCTATGGGATATTCTGATGTAGGGGGGGGTTCCCTCAATCTCTCCTGCTGAAGTTATTCTGCTGTGACTGCAGCAGGGGGGCTCCAGGCAAGTGCCCTAACCATTGGACTACAGAATCTCTCTCTCTCTCTCTCCCAATGACTGAGGATAAATACTTAAATAGTCTTGGGAAAGAGAGAGTGCGATTGATTCTGCAGTTTAGGTGCCTAAACTGCTTCATGAATCACACCCTATGTGCACAAACTAATTACTCCTATGACTTTTAGGACATTACAATTTATAATAGGGAGTCAGGAACAAACAAGATAAGGATAAACAACACTTTATTCCTGGAAAGGATAGAGACAAATTAGAAGATGGTAAAGAGAACAGGCAAAAGAGTCAGGGTCATTAAATAAATGAGGACCCAACCAATTCCGCAGCAATGAACACTAAATACACATAAACTAAATAAAAATAACAAAATCCCCACCCCCCCAGCTGATTGGCAAAGTTGGGGAGAGATGGTATCTGTTGTTGGGATGCTAACAGTGTCCCTTTTGACTGGAGTGAGTCCTTAGTTGCCTCAGTCCCTGGCTTGGTGCAGGGCAGGCTTACTGGGTATATTCCCTACCCCTCATTTTTGTGTGTGGAGTGGGGTGTTCCTCTTCACTATGAAGTGCTGGCTTCCAGTGCAGGGCAGGCCTGTTAGGGACATTAGGCAAGCCATCCTCTGAGTCAAGAAATGAAATGGAGTCTTTGGTCCTATGTCAGGAGATCAACCCAGATGCTGCTGCAGCCCAACATCCAGCAGCTCTCTCTCTCTCTCTCTCTCTCTCTCCACACTGACCCTTGGCAGCCTGCCCCATCTCCCAGTCATATGCTGGTTCTCCTGGGCCTGTCAATTGGGCTTCTGATCCAGCACTCACAGCAGAGATGACCCATGCCTGGCAATGGCAGGGGTGGGGGCAGCATGTTACTGAGCATGCTCAGTACAAGCCAAGCAGCAAAGAGGAGAGGTCGTGACCCTGCATGCCCACACACTTACCTTGCCTCTGCCTCACAGGCTTTTGGTGTCCCTAAAGCACAACTGAGGCAGGCAGTCTTAATTGAAGTTCCAGTCTGAGTGATCAGCTAGGAGCTGCTTGTCTCAAGCCTTCCTCCCCCCAACCCCATTGGCAAGGGGCTATGTAAGATTGCCCACTTCAAGCAATGTTAGGACCAAAGTGTGGAATCCTTACATGAGTAATCCCAATGGCTTCCTCTTCAATGCCAGATCCAATTTAAGTGACAATTTAATGTGCAAGAAGCTAACTGGGTTGATAATTGCACTCCTTAGAGACTGTACTGTTGACAGTGTCAGTGGAGAAACTTGTATATGCAAGGGACTGGGTCATCTCAGCAGCAGGCCTGCAGCTATCGTACACTTTTCCATTAATGGAAAGGAGAATGACTAGTGCTCTAAAGTGGGAAGACAATGGTTAACCAGCCGGGCCAGGAAACTGGAAACCGCTAGCCTTCCTGGAGTGGAGAAGAGGAGGTAACAGCCTGAAGCAGGGGATACTGGGAGTGGTTGAGCCAATCCAGTGTGACTGGAACAGTCAAGGCTTGCCCGTTGCCCTTGACCTAGGAGCTTCTACAAACTTCACAGTAAGTCCATTCTGTTTCTTTGGTTGAAGCTTTTCAATTCACCTATAAGGGGAAAAGTGTTCAGAAACTATGTATATATAGATTGACTTAAGGATTGCACTTCCCTCTGAATAGAGGAGGGAATATATTTCAGATACACAAAATATAGTATTACCTTATGCCCTCTCTTGGGTCCCAATCCTAAAAGTGGAGAAAGAGGTCCTGGAGAGGCAGTAGAGGGTTCTGTGAAGTACATGTTGGTTGCTGCTTCCTTTCTTTAGGGCCCATACTGACCACTATCCTTTCCCCTTAGTAGTAAGAAGTGACTGGTGGGCAATCTGCTTACTCTATGACACATTCTACATCTTTTGTGGTGTAGATGTTCTTTGCCTATCTTAATTTTTGTTACAAATACAGAAATATTCATTTATGAGCTTCATGGTCAGTTTATGTCACCCAGCTCTGTTCTGAACCCTGTAGAATGTTATCACGGCTGGGGCTGTGAAAAGTCATGTGGTGAATGAACTTCCCAGGCTAATCTCTGGCTCAGTAGGACTTTCCAGTTATGGACACCACTGCAGTGGGGTAAGTCAGGGCTGCAGGACCCCTTCCAGTGGGGCTACAGAAAATGTTGATTGCACTAAAGGAATGAATTCTAAGGCCTGGTCACTGTAAGACCTGATCCACACTTGAAAGGCTTTGCTGGTATGCTATGACTGCAAAGCACTCCTATAGTCACAGCTTTTACTAGCAAAACTGTGCTTTTGCCAGTATAACTTTGTTCCACTCTCTGTGAACACAATAAGTTACATTGTCAAGAGCACAGTTTTACTATTGTGACTGTGTCTACACTAAGGGATTTTGCTGACACAACTGTGGTGATCACAAATCATACCTGTTCACACCCCATCCAATATAGCTGTAGTGGCAAAAATTTGTAGTCCAGACCTGGCCTAAATTAGCTGGATGGAGAATTCTGAGGTCCTGTTTTTTGGGTTTTTGTCTCACATTGCTTCCCACATGTGGTCCTTGGTATAAGGAAAGCTATGTTTCTCTCTTAATGGGTGGGTGTAACAGAGATGTAGGAGAGCACAGCAGCAGAAACCAATAGAGTTGATGGGTAGCACAGTACAGGCTGGCCTGGCATCAGTCAGTCAGAACACACAGCAGAATGGTGGTGGCAGCAGCAGCAGCAGCAGAATGTGAAAATGGCTGGAAAATAAGTTGCTTGTTTTAGAAAGAGGAGAATGAGAATGGGCTCTTGGCTTCTTGCAGTTACTGGCAAGTATTATAAAAAATTTCCCTTCCCTTTTTGGAATGTGTTTCCCACATTTGTATAATATGGATGTGGTTTAAGTGAATTTTAGGGTGCCAGAATAACAATTTGTGTACTTTGTACAAGATATTTGTTTTACAAAAATATTAATCATTTGTGCTTCTATGGCACCTTCCATGCATAGATATGAAAATGCCTTACAGACATCAATAAATCCTCACAATATTCCTGTGAGAGAGGCAAGTATTATCCCCATTTTGTAGAGGGCACAAGCTGAGGCACATGGGTGTGAAATGGATTATCCAGATCAAGAAGAGGGAGATACATTATCATTCCTGTCCTTTCTGTGCTTGAACAATTAGAAATTTGTGCTTTATTCAAGTTATGCAGCTGGACCTAAATGAAAAGAGAACTTGGCCATTACTAATAGGATCTAGTCTATCTAATTTGTTTGTGTGGGTTTAGAGGACAACGACAACTGCAAAACCAAAAATAGATAGATATTTGCACGTGAATGTTGTCATTATGCAAGGTCTCAGACATTGTTTAGATAAGGCTGTGTGATTGTAATCTTAGTGTTTTGTTTTCTTTTTTTTTAAAGTCTGAGATGAAAGCTGGAAAATATTCTTCTCCTAGGAGGGAATATTTTGGATACCCTTTACAAACAAATCTGTATATTTATTTTTGATAAATTTAATACAAAAACTCCCCTAGAAGTTTACTACTTTTGGCCATTTTTCACTATGCCTTTAACTCAAAAATGGCTTAATGTCCATTTCTCCCCTGAACAAACCAGCTTTTAAGCTATATGATGCAATGATTCCCTTTTTAAAAAAGATATACAGTATTTGCATATGGGGATTGGATGGGTTAGCAGGCTGGTTAATAGTCTACATATCCTTTTGTTTCTAGGTCACCAGTTCAAATACAGCCAAAGTTAATACTGACCTGTGTGAAGGTTGTTTGTTGACTACATAAATTACATGAAGTGCCAACCTAAAAGAAATTCAGAGTAAACAAAAGCAAGAATTCACTTCATTCTTCATGGTGGCCTAGCTACTGAAAGAGACTAGGATTGTCAGATCTCCTAGAAAAAGAGATGAGACAGGAAAGTAAAAATTTAAGTTCTATGGCCCTTCAATATCTGAATTTCACAGTGACTGGCAAATGAATTTTGGCAGACAGGCTCCAAGTCAGAGCAGCCATTCTGTTGTCCCTGACAAAATGGATTCCACTTGTACAGATAAATTAGTGCTAGAAATAACATCCAGAGGTGTTTCTTTCAAATCCACTGTGACAGTTCCTTTGGCCTCTAAGACCAAGGAATTCCCAGAAGTGTGCAGAAATCCGCCTTGCCACTCAGAATTTCTTGTGAGGTGAGAGCCATTCACTTTCTTTCTTTATCCAAACATTTCTTTCGGACCTAGAAAATGGAGAGATCTGGGAACAGTGCTGGATCTCAAAGTATTCAAGTGTGTGAAATACCTCAGACTTTGGTTGGGGAGCCTCTAAAAATCCTCACACCTTTGTCTTCAGAATATTTCACAACATGACTCCCTTCCCAATCAGACTGGGACCGGGAAAATATCTAAAGTTCAGTTACTGGGAGATCCCTTCCATTTCTCTTTTTTCAGCCAGTCGAAGAGTATTTACCACAATACTGATTAATCTGGTAACTCCCGTCAGAGTCCAGGTTGTACGACTGTATCTAGTTTGGAGTGACACTTTCCTCAAGGTACAGTCAGAAAAATAATTCTTGCACACAATTGAGATGACAGTCTATTAACTGAAACACACAGTCTTATGATAAACGTTAAGGTCAATGTTCACCTGCGTCAGTCCTTTCTCCTTCTAGGAATTCAGAGTGACATGTCAGTTTATCAGAAGAGTGTTTCTATATCAGGAGAGAATAATGAAATCAGACGAAACAAAACTCAATCCATCTAGTTCCTACTACTTTTGCTAGGGAAGCTGGTCCTGTACACGGAATGGCTTCCTTGGGAAAAGTTTTTCTTGAGGATACTGCCAGAGTGCATGCCAATGAACCATTGGAATCCCGCCTAATAATTGGGACTGCACAGATGAGTACATGCCCACCAATGCAAATAACTTCCACAACTCCCCTGTATGGAGAACGAGCCTTCCCAAAGGAAAACAGGTACTCGAATGAAGAGATAAACACTGCAACTTAAATCAAATAATTTAAACTGGATAATCTCTAACACGGACCACACTGAAACAGATATTTCCAGAATAGATTACTTTACTTTAGTGGTAACAATTAAGTATGTCAGGACCTCAAAAGTGGCTTAATTTAACATCATAATCTGGTTGTTTAATTTATCAAGATGTGATTAGGTCTAACTTGTCTACCTCAATCAAAGATCCCACACAAGTGTTCATGAACTTTAGTAACAAGGCCTTGTTACGTCTAGTAATTTTGTTCAACTTCTCCTACATATACTATACTACAATAATACCCTGTTTTTAAATTAGAACATACTAATCCAATGAGCTGTGAATGTATGAAGTGTCACCTGTGTAAAATCTAAGCATACTATCTTCTTTATCAGTTGAGTTGCCTCTTAGTAATTGGAAACTGAGCCTCATCATACTCTTACTTAAGAAAGGCAATCATGTAGTGATTTGTAATCCTGGGATTTTGGGATCAATTCCATTTTGATCTTTGGATCCCGAAATACCTTTAATAGTGGTATTTTAAAGTAATTTAGTTGTTTGTTTTATTTGTTTCAGCTTGTTTAACTTAAATATTGATGTTGGTATTGTAACAATGCTAAAACAGAAGATAAGAATTGAGATAAAAATGGGGAATTAGTCCTTGAATTAGTTAACCAGCAAGTGTTATTTAGCCATAAAAACAGACTTCCCCCTCGCCCCCATAAAATGTCTGGTTTTTTTTCTTTAAATTTTAGCTCTCATTTTATTATCTTAAACTCTTCAGTGACTTTTCTCTACATTGCACATTAGGAAGAGTCACTGATCATGCTTATGGATACCTGAGCCTAATGACTATGGATAAGAGGGCCGTAGGAAACAGAGCTCAGTGATTCATCACTCAGGTCCAGATTAATCCGTAGGGTAAAACCACTAACTACAGTGGATCTAATCAAAGGTTGAATTTGACTGTCAGGCTTGAACATTATTTGATACACAAGGTGCCAGCTGCAGGAGCAGCTTCTTAACTCAGGGCTCCATGATGCCAGAAGATGTCATAACATAATGGGGTCAGACATCAGCTGCAGCAAGATTTCTATATTAATAAGTATTGCAAGTTCCTGAATAACTGAAAAAAACAAAAAGTACTGAATGCATCACAAAAACACAGTTTGTACTTGTTAGTATTTTTGACAATGAAATTGAGTCTTAATTATTTATTGTTACAAAAATACACCCCTGCACATTTTGTATTACCCTAAAGTCTTTGTAGTATGCAATTTCACTTCACAATCTGTTATGAGATCTCTACCACCAATTAAGAAGACAGTGGTTGTCCTTGAAGCTTGCAATTGCTGACCATTACCACATGGTAGTATCACAATTCCCCACATTCATCACCCATATTTAACATAGAAAATCATTGTTGTGATAGTGTGTGGCATCTATCAGAGAACATTCAATTCTTAATAGTAGCCACCCTACAGCAGGGTGGGCAAACTTTTTGGCCCGAGGGCCACATTTGGGTGGGGAAATTGCATGCAGGGCCATGAATGTAGGGCTGGGGCAGGGGGTTGGGTGTGGGGTGTGGCAGGGGGCTCATGGCAGGGGGTTGGGGTGCAGGAGGGGTTCAGGGTACAGGAGGGGGCTCAGGACAGGGGATTGGGGTGCAGGAGGGGTTTGGGGTGCAGGAGAGGGATCAGGGAAGGGGATTGAGGTGCAGGGTGTAGCAGGGGCCTCAGGGCAGGGGGTTGGGGTGTAGGGTGCAGGAGGGGTGCAGGCTCTGGTCCAGCACCGCTTACCTGGAGCGGCTCTGGGGTGACAGCAGTGCTGCACCACTGAGGCAGGCTGGCTGCCTGCCTGCCCTGGCCCCATACCACTCTCAGAGGTAGCCGGCACCACATCCCTGTTGCCCCTGGAGGTGTGCAGAGGAGAGCAGAGGCTCCATGTGCTGCCCTCACCTGCAGGCATGCCCCCTCCCCCTTGCGCTCCCATTGGCCGGGAACGGGGAACCGCGGCCAATGGGAGCTTTGAGTGTGGAACCCACAGGTACGGGCAGCATGTGGAGCCCTCTGCTCCCCTGTCATAAACAGATAGTTAAGGGTTAAGAGAACAGGAGTACTTGATGTCTCTTTTGACTGTAAAGGGTTAACAAGTTCAGTGAGCCTGGCTGTCACCTGACCAGAGGCCCAATCAGGGGGCAAGAGACTTTCAAATCTTGAGGGAGGGAAGTTTTTGTGTGTGCTGTTAGAATTTGGTTGTTGTTCTCTCTGGGTTCTGAGAGTGACCAGACATGCAACTAGGTTTCTCTCCAATCTCCCTGATACAGGTGCTTATAGATTCAAAATAGTAAGTACTAGGTGATAAGGCAAGTTAAGCTTATGTTTGTTTTCTTTATTTGCAAATATGTATTTGGCTGGGAGGAGTTCAAATGTGTATTTGGCTGGAAGGGTTTTAATTTGTACTTGTATACTTAGGCTGGGAGGGTATTCCCAGTGTCTATAGCTGAAAGACCCTGTAACATATTCCATCTTAAATTTACAAAGATAATTTTTACTGTTTTTTCTTTCTTTAATTAAAAGCTTTTCTTGTTTAAGAACCTGATTGGTTTATTTTTATTCTGGTGATACCCCAGGGGACTGGGTCTGGATCCACCAGGGAATTGGTGGGGAGAAAGGAGGGAAGGGGGAGAGAAAGGTTAATTTTCTCTCTGTGTTAGGATTACTTTCTCTCTCAGAGAAAGTCTGGGAGGGGGAGAGAGAAGGAAGGGGGGAAGGTGGATTTTCCTCTCTGTTTTAAGATTCAAGGAGTTTGAATCACAGTGATCTTCCAGTGTAACCCAGGGAGGGGAAGCCTGGGAGAGGCAACAGTGAGGGAAAGGGTTTACTTTCCTTGCGTTAAGATCCAGAGGGACTGGGTCTTGGGGGTCCCCGGGCAAGGTTTTTTTGGGGGACCACAGTGTACCAGGCACTGGAATTCCTGGTTGGTGGCAGTGCTACAAGTACTAAGCTGGTGATTGAGCTTAGAGGAATTCATGCTGGTACCCCATCTTTTGGACGCTAAGGTTCAGAGTGGGGATTATACCATGACATTCCCCCTCCCCCAGGGGCCGCATGGATGTGGTGCTGGCAGTGGCAATCCCACAGGCCAGATCCAAAGGCTGTAGTTTTCCCACCCTTACCCTACAGTCATTTTTGTGTGTCTGAATTAACATGTGCAGATGGGAAAAAAAGCAGATTAATGAGATTCTAGTATAACTGCCATTAAAGTATCTCTGCTGTTCAGTTCTGTGTTTGTGAAGCAGCACACATTGGGGTGTACATGGTGGGTGTTTGATTTTTCCTTTTATTGCTATCCCACATTGGTTTTCCATGCTTAAAATATTCTCCATGGGCATGGGAGTAGGGAATAAATCAGGCAAGGGAACATTTTGCAGTAATAGACATTGTTACCTAATTGGATTTGATGATTTACTATGGCAGACAAACCACTTCATTAGAGCTTTGTACAAAAGCTTGTAAATGGCAGCCTCTGAGAGCTGTTATTTTTAACAATGTAGCTGAGGGTGATCTCTTATTTGTAGTAGTCTAATATCTGTTATCTGTCTCTGGCTTCTGGTTCTTAAACTGTTTTAGGTGAGAGTAGTTTCATTATTATGAAGAACGTAGCACTACTATGATGCTTTGATTTTGTGTGTGTGTTTGTGTAGTCCTTTGACATTCTTGCCCCCTGACTTCGGAATATCAGCACAATTTTCCTTTCTGAAGACTGGTCAAAGATTTATGTGACTGATGTTGAATTCCTTGTGCACCCAAAGCTCCCACGGGAGTCATTGGGATTTGTAGGTGTGCAAGAAATACTGAAGAGTCAGGCTCAAGTTTTTCTCTGAGTACAACTCTTAACAAAGCCAGAACTATGTTCTTCAGAAGCAGATACTTACTTATCCGGTCTACCAAGAAATATGCTTGTAATAAGACTGAAAACTTAAGATTCCCTTTTCAAGAACTGAAACTGAAAACCAAACCTCTTTTCACAGAATGTAAGATCTCATATCTATCTTCCGGTTGGTAGGCATTGTAAACTGTGTATCGAAATCCAGCCTTTGCGGTGGGTTTTCAGCTTCCACTAGACTTGGGTGCAGAACCAGGAATGGCGTTCACTGACTCCATGCTAGACTTCTCAGGAGGATGAGAGTTAGGAAATAAAGTAGAAGACTTGATTTCATCATTATGTACTCATTGAACTGAATTCCTTCCGGGTGGTTAAACGACAGTGGTAAACTACAGTCCTGGTACAGTTATCAGAAACCAAAATGTAGGTAAGGATGTGCTTGATGTATTCCCAAGAGGCAAATTCTTTCTCTGATACACCAGTGTAAATTAGCATTGACTCTGTCAAGAGAGTAACACTGATCTTGCAAGCAATTTTACACCAGAAATCAGGCCCAGAAGTCTGTTACTGTGGCAGTTGGGAAATTACATGGTAGTTGCTTTCCCATTTCACTTGGTAGTAATCTTCCAGCAATCCCTGATATTGGCTGAAGGGAAGAGCTTTTGTGGCTGTTTGGATCAGAGAAGACAGTTTTTTTAGGAAATAAGCAAAGACTAAAGGTATGATCCCTTGGTTCCTGCTTTAAGGCTGACATAGGAAATGTCATAATTTAGTAAAATTACCCACAGAGCATTTAAGTCTAAATAATTCCAAGTTTTTATTCAATCTCAGTGGCTGTCATTGGCATCAGTCTGAAGGGTTGCCATCTTTTAGCCAGTCTTGTCAAAAAGGAGGCTATATGTCATGCATATGCAGTGTGGTCCTGTGGACAGGGCACTGGGAGTTAGAAGGAAGGATTCGCATCAATTACTGAAAATTGGGGCCCCTTCAAGGGGTCACAAGCTGTGCACCCAGAAACTGAGTCAATCAAAATCACTAATCACTGTTGAAAATCTTGGTGCAGCTGGGGTCTATGTTCCTCTGTGCTGCTGATAATGCTTTACTGCGCATTAGGTTTCTGATTTCTTAAAAAGGGGTAATATCAGGGCCATCCCAGGCGGGATGAGGGGGGGCAAACAGGGCAATTTGCTTCAGGCCCCAGGCCCTACAGGGGCCCCCACGAGAATATAGTATTCTATAGCATTGCAACTTTTTTTTTTATGGAAGAGGCCCCCGAAATTGCTTTGCCCCAGGCCCCCTGGATCCTCTGGGCAGCCCTGGGTAATATTTACCTTGCTTATTAAAAGACCCTGGCTGAAAAGTACTAATTATTGTTAACTATAATGCTATCATTATAACAAAAAAAACCATGATCCTAATGTGATTCCTGAGTTTGACATAACAGAAGAAAAAGTGAGGAATGCAGCCCAGAAAGTGAATGGTACCTGATGAAGTGACAGTGGATCTGGTGAAAGTCTTGGGCAAGAGAGGCATACAACTGATTAACAGAGTGGTTAAAGCTGTATTGGCAAGATAAGAGAATCTCCCAAGATTGGTGCAAGTTTATCTTGGTCCCATACATAAGAAGGGAAGCATCCATGACTGCGGAAACTACTGAGGGAAGAAGGTATTGCATGGGATGATGATACTGGAACGCATCTTGGATGCTAGGATTAGGAGACTGATGGATCTCTTCCTCAAACAAGAATAGTTCAACTTTAGTAAAGGGCAAGAAATCGCAGATGGCATGTTCATAGTGATAAAGTGATAAAGAAGCTGCGAGAGCACCAACAGGATAGCTTCTGGGCTTTTATAGATCTAGAAAAGGCAACAATAAAGTGGACAGAAGGATACTCACATAATCCTAAGGAAATACTGAGATTCCATCCTAAAATCTCTATATGGCAGGAATTAATCTGGGTATTAGTCATTTTTATGGCAAGTCTTTTAGCACACCTGTAGGGTTCTTAAACACATTTATGATATATTATATTTAAGTGCCTGGGGAGGAACCCCTCCAAATTCCCGTACAAGACTTCAGAGGTAAAAAACCAAATGTGTGATCCTAGAATATCCATCTGAGGCTTAATGCTGGACCTAAAATACACTAGGAAAGGACTTAGGTGGCCAAATTCAGATTGGTGTAACGGGCAGTGAAACACCAGTAATTTGATTGGGGTATATTATTGTTCGGGACTGAGAGACAGTTTGCTAAAGAATTAAATGTGATCTTCATTTTTACAAAATCAATTGGAATGCCACTAATCCTTCCTGCTTACACATCCAGAGCCGAAGTAAAACCCAGCCTTATTAGTCACTGCAGTGGTTTTCTTTTTTATCACTTTTGCTAGAGGTCTGCACCCTGCTTGCTTCATTCACGTGGGCAGTGCTATATAATCTCCTGGGACTGCTTCAGGAAGAGTCATGGCAGCTAGATGAGGCCCCAAACCATTGGACTAGTATTGATTTTATCCATAATTATAAGTGTGTGATGTCGGCTTGCACAACACATCACATAAATAATGTGTAATGAAAAACAATTAATACAAATCACCTCAGTAATGAAAACCTAGTTTAAAGGGTGAATGATTAAAGTAAAAAGCTTGAATTTGGCTATTGGTTGTTGATGATGGTATTAAACAATATATAAAGCATTTAGAAATTCAGGTCACATCTGCAGGTTACCTCAGTTTACGTACTGTCTTTGCTTGTTGGTGTATACTCTTCTTGTTATGACTGAATCCTATGAACTATGATTGAGCACCTCTTGAGTGGAAAGGGACAATCTTTGCATGTATCCCTTTTAATGATTTGGGGGGAGGGATCGTTTTTCATTCCACTCAGTGCTCTAACACTTATGAATTTATAATTAAGTTTGTGCTGAAACAGCATCACTGAATGAAGTTATCCCACTCATCCATCTGGCTCCAAAGAAACCAGGCAGAAATTATGCCAGATCTGTAGCTTAGCAAAGCCCACGCTAACAGTAACAATATGTTTACCTTTCTATGCATAAGTGACAAACTGCTGGTAATGAAAGAAGGAATGAGAAACCTAGATGATTACTATACTTTCAGCCTTTTTTCTTAAGATAGGCATCACCTTCACATAAACACAGAGGAGGTTGGGCATACAGGCAATTTCTCATGGATGATGAAGCAAAGGCAGAGCATCTTTCCACTTTGTTTCTGCTCCTAACATGATTGCCAGAGCTGGCAAAAGAGAGAATTCGTCAAAATCATCAGCAACAGTTCCGGAAGATTTGTCAATACGTAATGACTGAGGATAGCTTTTGGTGTGAGCTGCCTGGCAGCAAAATCCAAAAAGGAGAAAGTGCCTCCTTTGCAGATACCAGTACTTAGTACAAACCCAGTCTGAGAGGAAAAAGGCACGATTTTCTGTGTGAAAAGCGTTTGGCCAACACACAGATAAATGATAATTGACACTTAATTTTCAAGGAACTACATAGTGTTGCTAGCTGTGTGATTCCTATTCCATTGGCCAGCCATGCAGCTAAAACCACATGCATTTCTTTACAAATTTAGAGGTTAATATTTTATATGTTCCACTGTCTGTTTGGAACAGTCTTTTGAGGAGGTGATTTCAATTTGAAGTGGCTGCAGTTTAAACTCGATATTGTGAAAATAAGCGGTGTGAAAACATCAGTGTAATTGTTCATTTTTTGGTTATAACTGTGATGGCTCTTTAAGAACTAAGAGTAGAAGTAAGCAATGGCATTCTTGGTAAAAAAGGCAGCATAGGTGCTTGGCTAATATAATGGTGGAACTCAGTGGAAGTTGGGCACCTAATTCCTTTATGTTCCTTTGAAAATTCCAGCCACAAATCTTAAGCACTAGGGAAATGTTTTCTGAGAACAGCACAGTGTAAGGAGCCAGTTCTGGCTCTGTTTATATGAAAACTTTTTATATAGGTACAGATTGTGCCTCATCCTTATGTGGATGAGCAATGAGTGGGGTAGGGGAGAGGGGGCATAAGCAGGACCAGGTTAAAATATACTCAATATAGGTTTGTGATTCCAGCATTAGTTCCTTAAGTTATGTGGTTACATGGGAATCTGAGCTTTCATTTAAAAATCAGTAAAGTTCTAGCCCTAATGGTTGGGAAGAAAAATTTGCAGGGGCATATCCTTGTCTTGTGTAAATTGTCAAAGTGCCAGTGAAGTCAATGGAGACATGACAATTGGTACAACCTGAGAATCTGTGAAAATGTGAACATAGTGTAACTGATGCAGACACTTGCCTGAGTTTGCGGATAGCCTGAGACAACAGGTCAGAAACATGTGAAATGCCCCATGCATCTCAATGGTTGTTAACTCCCAGACTTGGTGCTCTGGGAATCCCCATCAACTCCATCCAACAGAGAAGTCTCTGTGGTAGGAGAGTGGAACAGGTCTGGCCCTCCCATCCACCAAAAAAATAGACTCCAGCCATTGAAATAAATGCTAGGGTCCCCTTTACTGCCATGCCTGCTTCTCTGGTGTGGGCACAGGGAACCCCTGCAGGTGCCCCTCTTGTCCCCAAAGAAAAGGGAGAGAACTGATGCTATTCCTGAGGGAGATGAAGTGTCCTCCTGGCACCTCTACTCCATTTGGGGGATGAAGCTATGGAATAGGACAGTACTTGTGACATGGTTTGCCTAGGTCCCAGGTTGTCCTAATCTAATTTTGTATACAAGGAGTCTTCCTTCCTCCCCTACCTTCTCTTCATGTGGCCTGCACAAGGGCCCCTTCGGAAATCCAGTCCTACACTTACGTGAGCTCAGGGGTTGTTTCCTTCCTATAGGGAGTTTATCTATCTATCTATCTATATCTGTTTCCCCCTAAGCACACACTACCAGAGTTGGCTGGCTATGTGAGGGGAGTAAACTATGCTCCACAGTGGGGTATAGTAGCTAACCCTCTATTTCTGGGAAGCATTCTACCTCCCTAAGCCTCCTGGTTTCCTTTGGTGGAGTGACTCTGTCTTTTCCCCCACCCCCCAACATCTTCCTCCCATGTAGAGCTTTTGATACAATTTAGCCCACAATTGCCAAAAGCAAAGACCTATCATTACATTTCCATCATATAGAATAAATAATAATTTTAAAACACAGGAGGTCCTTATGTTGCTGCCTAACTACACTATTTAGGAAGGGGAGGAGGGTGTTAAATGCCAAGAAATGGACACTTCCATATAGCCAGTTTTCGATGCTGGACTGATGACTTTCTGACAGAGTCCAAATTTATTCCCTTAGGTGTCCATAGACAGCGAGGCAACAGTCACAAAGGATAACTTTCAATAATTTGTGCCAGGGCAGCCCACACTACTCCAGAAAAGAAGCTGCTGGTTCTGTTTTTGCAATTTTAAAAATACATTTATAGATCATAACAGGCAAGGTACTTTGTCTGGGTATGTGACTGCAATATGCACCTCCTGTTAGTTGTAGGCACTGAAATACTGAGCCAACAACTGGAGTCAGGGAGTGTGTTTTCTGAGTGAAGTTGACAGGGTTCATTTCTCAAATATACAAGTATTTTTAAAAGATCTGCCTTTGTAGGGTTGTTACACTTCCACTTCTGGGTATAAATAGCTGCTCATCAAGTTAGAAAAGAAGGGCAGAATTTGACCTTCAGTTACCCCAATGCAAACCTGGTAACCTCAACCTTGTACCTGAAGGCTGAAAACAAACCTGTAATGAACTCTGTCCATAACGAATTATGCATAAACGAGGGAGAATTCTGGTGAGTTAAATTATTAACCAAGATTTTTATATGGCCATTTACTGCACATCAGAGACTTGTTAGAAATGGCAACTCCCAAGGATCCCAGGTCCTCCTGTGTTCTTCATTCTTTAACTGAATAATGGGAAAACATCAGTTTGGTTTAAAAAAAAAACTGATAATTTTAATAAGGATTCAGTGATTCTTTAATTACAATTAATAGCCAGTCTGCACTGTGCTATCATGTTGTTGGGAGATAGTCAGATACTCAGATGCTTGGAGCACTCAGCCTGTAGATTCATACCTCATACCTGAGGGAGACAGGTAACTTGCAGTAACCATGTGTTCTGCCACATATAGCTCATTAGATATAACTTAGTCTAAGGATAATTACACAGTGTATGTAGGAAAAGAGGCATGTGGGAAAGAGTACTAGGCCATCTTGAGATAGGCATCTTAACATTTGGAAAAAAACTCTATAGGAATAGGGCCACATTTATTGTTAGCCTAAGCAGGTACAATCCCCTGGAAGTTAATGGAGTTGGAGCTGCTTATGGTAGTGGTGAATTTGTCCCCTGGAAATAACAGCTGTGTGACTAGGAACTTCTTAGTGCCCTCTGGCAATGGGGTGCATAAAGGTTACAGGGATCTCCTGGGTATGGTATTCACATTCTAGCTCACCAAAACAGTGTTACATGAATTCTCTAATAAAAGTATCATACTGGTCATCAATATCATTGCAAAATGCATGTATGGATATTGTGTAAGGAGTAATGTATTGAAAATGAAAATTATGTTCTTAAGGTCTGTGTCTAGGGATTGGTCACAAGGAAAGGTCAGAAACAGCTTTTCTGTCAGACTAGAAATACTTATCTAGCTGTTTATATGTAAATTAAGTATTGTCTGGTTCACAACGGGCCTCCACTCACCAGTCTGAGCAGAATGCTCAGAAAGGATTATGAAATCTTCAGAAACAGAATAGTAGTAGGAAGAAGTAAATAGTGGGGTGGGGGTACTCTATCAAAGGTATGCTCTGGTATATTTGCGGGACACAGAAAACACTCTGTCATCCTTCACCTAGTAAGTAAATGAACCGTTGAGTTTGCTTCATGAAAGAGAGGTCTCAACCAGGCTAGGACAAAAATGCTAGAGTGAACTTTGGGTGAGATAAGCCTTTTTGGACAGGAAGTTTAACTTGTTAGTTAAGTTTTGTTAATAGAAAATGTGTTATGATTTTGTTTTATATGTAACCATTAGTTTCCAGTATTCTTATTCACTATCACTTGAATCTCTGTTCTTTGATGATAAACTTATTCTTGTTTTCACTATAAATATATCTAAGTGTTGTGTGTTGAGCAGGGCTGAGTTGTGAGGTGTAACTAGTAAGCTGCAGTGTACTGTTCCCTTGGGAGCAGCAGGCCTGGTAGTTCTGTGAGTGTTCAGCGGATAAGTGGGGGAAGCTACAGGGAATGCTCAGAGGACTTGGGGGTTGGTGTGTGCCTATCACTACATGTACAGAGAAAGCGAGACCTGCAGAGACCTAGAAGGTAGTGCTTGTAGTGCCAGAGGCTGGTGGTTTCAGGGAGTTGATCCACAGCAGGTACAGACAAGTCTCCCTCACGCTCAAAGCAGTAGTGGTGAGGTGCCTCGCAACCCTGGGTATCACTGGGGAGCATCATGGGCCAACACACTGAAGAGAATAAATGAGGCTGCACTTTCTACAGGGATAACATTTGGTGGCTAGAGGAGTATGATCATTAGGTAGAATATGCTTCTCCTTTGGGGTGTAGGAGAGGAGAGAGAAGAGACTAATCCATGCTTTCCAATGTGATAAATTTCTGGGCAGACATGATCTCCTAGTTCTCTTATTAAGGGACAAGTTTTGAGATTTATTCTAAGATTTAGTAATCAAGAAGAGTGGTGAGGTAGTATTGTCCTGTCTGATTTGATGATAAAGTGCAGATTTCAGCTCTTCATGCTACAGAAGATCATATGACCGTGAATTTCAGTTACAAATATTAAAAACAACGAGGACTCCTTGTGGCACCTTAGAGACTAACAAATGTATTTGGGCATAAGGTTTTGTGGGCTAAAACCCACTTCATCAGATGCATGGAGTGGAAAATACAGTAGAGAGGTATAAATACACAGCATATGAAAAGATGAGAGTTGCCTTACCAAGTGGGGGGGTCAGTGCTAACGAGCCAATTCAATTAAGGTGGAAGTGGGCTAGTCTACAAAAGTGATTTTTCATCCCTTTTTGTCAATTGTTGAGAATAGCCCACTTCCACCTTAATTGAATTGGCTTGTTAGCAGTGACCCCCCACTTTGTAAGGCAACTCTCATTTTTTCATATGCTCTGTTCTCTACTGTATTTTCCACTCCATGCATCTGATGAAGTGGGTTTTAGCCCGTGAAAACTTGTGCCCAAATACATTTGTTAGTCTCTAAGGTGCCACAAGAACTCCTTGTTGTTTTTGCTAATACAGACTAACACGGCTACCACTCTGAAACCAGTTACAAATATTGTTATGCCAGATTGTACAATATATTGCTTCTCAACTGGTGGGTCACAATGCCTGAGGAGGCAGGTGGCTCAAGAAAGGCATTTGGGTCCTGTGATGGGGGAGGATATAAACCCCACACCGGTCACAAAGGGGTTAAAAAGCTGCTGTGGGAAAGGTCGACCTGGGCTCTCCACCATGTCAATCATGTCAGGAGTGGAATAATGGTTTAAAAAGTAGGCAGGTACAGTCACTTGCTGGGCAGCTCTAGGAGAGAGCAGACAGCAGTTCTATAGCTCCCAAGAGAGACTCCTGGAAGGCTTCTGGGAAGTCGCTTTCAAGAAGGTCACACTGATCCTATAAGGAGAGAGCAGACCTTGACACACTGGCCAAGCAGGATAGATTTGGCAAGCCCCAAGGCGAGCCTGCAAGCAGTTGCTAGAGATATAGCCGAACCCTTCCAGGGTCAAGGAAGTGGGAAACTACACTGAAAGGACTAGGGGAGTGGGAGCTGGGACCCCATCCCCTTCAAATACAGTTAGACTATTCAGTTCTGAGATTCTTGCTTATGGGAGCGGCCTACAGGTTTTGCAGCACGCAAAGGGCAGGAGACACCCAGCAGTCGAGAATTGTGAAAGGTTCATGAGATATTTGAAAATTTTATTACAGTCTAAAACAAAGAAAATCTCAGTCTGCCACTCCCTGCACACATGTACCCTTCAGTGTCAAGTTCTCTCAACATTTTGAAACACACACACAAACAAATCATGCAGATGTTATCATTGAGACTTCTTTATTCTTTTATAGTAAATGTAGGGGGTCATGGACAGTTCTGATTTTGAATAACCTGAAAAGGCTGACAGACATGAGTGTAATGAATTTGTAGCTGCGTGGCGTATCTAAAGGTACCATAATCACCAGTCACTTATATGTGTGGTAGTAGCTGTTAAGAAGTCAACATCCAGAGTGCAAATATTGAATTCTTAATAGTTATTACTGTCCAGCATATGCAGTAACAGGAACAAAAGTAGTAAACTCTTTGACACTGAAACCATAGCTCCCATCCAAATGGGCTAGTGATTCTACTCCATTGATACAGCCAGAGCCAGCAGAGTTCAATGACAAACATGCCAGTATGCAAATGCCTGACAAATGCCTTACAGCCAAGGATAATTGTATGGTACACATACTTTCCAGGCATTCCTTCATAGTGTCTGTGTAAACCAAGGCACATATGTGAAATTTAAGTATTTCCTCCCTTTTTTTCTTGCAAGCTGGTTAAGAAAAACACATTCTAGAAGTACAACAGAGGGTGGGAGCATGGGTGGAGGAATATCTTTCCTCCTCCTGTAGGCCCACAAGTCTGGAATTGTTTCTCCATCATCACCAAATGGCCCAAGAGGTATCTTTGTGGCATTCCTCAGAGCAAAGCTCAAGACCTTTCTGTTTCCACTTTAACATGCTTTCTGTATAATTGTTGTTTCTTGTATGGTTTTGACATAGGAGGAAAGGGGAGGGCAATGTTATTACAGTTTCCCTTTCAGCAGCTGACCTGATGATGTTGTCTTGTTGAGTAATTTTGATATTATGTAATCTTAATAATTTGCCAAGAAGCTTTTGGCCAATGGGCACTGAGAATTAAATGTTCTCCCAAATGAAGGCTGATTATTAACTGTTTATAATGGTTATAAAAGATCTAAACTTCAATTGATTGATTCGCTATCATCTTAGTTACATCATTTGCATTCCTATCACTTTGACAAGTCAAGGAGCTACCAGTGGGATAAATTGTTTCCTTGATTACACTGGTGTAAATCTGGAGTAACTCTACTGATATCAATAGAGGCATTAATGGGGCAGATTTGGGCTCTTTATAAATTACGCTGGAGTGAAACAAGTTTCCACACTGACACATTTTTAAGAGCAAATCTAACAGGAAAAAAGCCTGTCCTTTTAACAGTGGTTGGCAAGGTCTCTGTGTGAAAACTTTAAACAACTGGGGTTTAGCCGCTGAACCCAACTTGTTTTTTTTCCTCTTGTGACTAAGTGGCATTGTGGTGAATAAGCGGTATTGTCTGCAGCACAGCTGCAACCTAGGAAATGGGCTGAGACCAATTTCAATTTTTGTTTTACAGTCCTCAGGCCAAACTTATTTTCAGTTACTTTTGGTTTGGTCACATTTCAGAAACCTTATTCCATAAGGGTTCTTTCCTGTCTTGAAAACCTCAGACATCTAAACAATAACAACACCATTATAAACTTCTCCATCCCTAACAGAGGTAGCTGCAAGTTCCTTCTGAACCTGATAAAGTTGAAAGCCTGGTATTGCACAACAGGGCATGTGAAACAGCTTGCTGGAGCAGTGTGCAAACATTGCAGCAGAAATATAGCCGTAGGCCTTGCTGTGACCCCTTGGCACTCTTGTTACAGTAATTCATAAATAAGGGTATAGAGATGTATAAAATATCTGTCCTATCTACTGCTAGTTTAGAAGTAGGATTGAATGCTTTAGCTGATTGACTAAGGGGATGGGTAACAGGATCTGGAGCCTTCTACTATTCTATATTGTTTCAAACTTAGCTCAGGTCATTCATGTCTGAATGATGTGACCACCTGCTGGCCTGTGTAAAATGAGTTGGTGGCCTCCATTCAGTTCCAATGGGAAGGTACCCAGATTTAAACTACCATCCTAGCTGGCACCTGGGTTGGCACTCCAGACAGACTTCTAGCTTTTGATTAATTTAGAGTGCAAAATGCATAAATCACTAATAACCATTTCTTTTACTGAGATGGCTAAGTAAATGTATTATAGGAGATGAGTTTGGTGAATCACACATTGAGACATGAGAACTTTATTTAGTGCTTAAATAAACACAAGTAAAATAGAAATAATAACAAAGCAATATAAGTATAGCAAAACAATCCCCTGCACTGTACATATTCACAACTTACTGGAGAGTTATCAGAAATATCAGAGGAGAAGACGATGGAAGAAAAGGGAAGTGGAGATGCACCATAAATGGGAATGACATTCCAGGTTTCGACCATCCTCTCATCCTCAAGCTCTCTCTTGAAATCTAGTGATGCCTTGGGGGAAAAAGACTTCAGGAGCAGATTTTATTTGTACCCACTCTGCCTGGGTGTTCAGCTTTGCCAAAGTGATCAATTTTATCTGGTTTTGGGTTACAATTCACTTTAGTATTTGAATGGATGAGTCATGAAATTTGTTATCCTTATTGTATGAGTTAAAGGCAGCAGAACTGTGCTTTGTATGCCCTGATTGAGGGTGTCACCCAAAACTGAATCTCACTTACTAAGCAGTGAGTAGGAATGCCCACTGAAGATGAGAGAGGATCAGGAACAAGTATTCCTAATTGATAATGTGGACTCTGCCTAAAGAGTATTAGACACAATTTGACCTTATGCTCTCTAGTGTTTATGGACAGAGCTGATTGGACTCAGTTGGGTGTCCTGGTTTCTGTTCATCACTGATGATCAGCTGTATGGGCTAAATCTTAGACATGGTATGAGGGCAGTGACAGACAACAAAGAGGCAGCAACACAGAGGTTCCCTATTATCCAGTGAAATCACTTAGAGCAGGGCTAAGTGCGGGAACCTCAGAACACGATATTGTAGAGGTGGCAGTGCGCAGCAAGCGCCAGCAGCAGTGATAGCAGCAGAGATGAGCAGTGGCAGCCCATGGTGGCAGAGAGAGCAGCAGCAGCAGCAGCAGCAGCAACAACAGTGAATCAACCACAGAGGTGGCAGCAGCACTGGAAGCATTGCTCGATACTCCCTTCCCCCCTTTTCAAGGATGGGAGGTGAACTCGTGATCGCACGTCTGAAACTTGGGTCTTTGTTGACTAAGGACAACCAATTGTGAGTGGGGTGCTTTGGAGGGAAGGGGATTGGTTTGTTAAAGGGACATTTACTCAGACTTTCACACTACAAGCTGAGAAACTGAGGCGAAGAACACTGCCCAATGTACTGTGGGGTTGCGTTTGCACATGGTCACGTGCTTTTGAATGTGGTTGTAGTGTTTTCCCAAATTAATGCTGGGTTCCCTTTCCCTTTTTTTTAATGAAAGTTATCTTTTGTTATACATAGACTCAATGCTTACAAGTATGTAATTCTTGCCTCTAGCAAGGGGTGCTGTTTAGATTTCCCAGATTACTGGGTGGGGGCTTACACTGGTTCTCTTTTGTATTGTTAAGAGGTGCCCCTAGATATTGAACCTGGCCCTTGTTGCTTCCAACTTCACCTGGCGGAAGGGTTAAACATGATTTTAGGCTCCTGTTCTGTACATCCACACATGTCCAGTGACCATATTTAAATTGCCCACCAGCCCCCTGTTCGTATGTGGTATTCCTGGAAACCATAATTGGGGGTCTGATTGCTAGTATAAGATATGTGTGTGAACAATATAATAATATATTTCCCAGTGTTTCCAATACATTAAAGTGATTAATCTCATAGTTACACATACCAAAAATCCCCTAGAATTTTGTTAGGAGTTTGTTATTTTGTACTTTTGCAGTGCTCTTGTTTGTCACAGTATACATATTACTAATTCTTGTAACTGTAGGTCAAATCTTCATGCTTTCCTTATACTAATTGTTAGGCTCTATTAACTTTATTAGGTATCAGAGGGTAGCCGTGTTAGTCTGGATCTGTAAAAGCAGCAAAGAATCCTGTGGCACCTTATAGACTAACAGACGTTTTGGAGCATGAGCTTTCGTGGGTGAATACCCACTTCCTCAGATGCATGTAATGGAAATATCCAGGGGCAGGTATATATATGTGTGCTAGCAAGCAAGCTAGAGATAACGAGGTCAGTTCAATCAGGGAGGATGAGGCCCTGTTCTAGCAGTTGAGGTGTGAAAACCAAGAGAGGAGAAACTGGTTCTGTAATTGGCAAGCCATTCACAGTCTTTGTTCAATCCTGAGCTGATGGTGTCAAATTTGCAGATGAACTGAAGCTCAGCAGTTTCTCTTTGAAGTCTGGTCCTGAAGTTTTTTTTGCTGCAGGATGGCCACCTTAAGGTCTGCTATAGTGTGGCCAGGGAGGTTGAAGTGCTCTCCTACAGGTTTTTGTATATTGCCATTCCTAATGTCTGATTTGAGTCCATTTATCCTTTTCTGTAGAGACTGTCCAGTTTGGCCGATGTACATAGCAGATGGGCATTGCTGGCATATGATGGCGTATATTACATTGGTGGATGTGCAGGTGAATGAACCAGTGATGGTGTGGCTGATCTGGTTAGGTCCTGTGATGGTGTCGCTGGTGTAGATATGTGGGCAGAGTTGGCATCGAGGTTTGTTGCATGGATTGGTTCCTGAGCTAGAGTTATTATGGTGTGGTGTGCAGTTACTGGTGAGAATATGTTTCAGGTTGGCAGGTTGTCTGTGGGCAAGGATTGGCCTGCCACCCAAGGCCTGTGAAAGTGCGGGATCATTATCCAGGATGGGTTGTAGATCCTTGATGATGCGTTGGAGGGGTTTTAGCTGGGGGCTGTATGTGATGGCCAGTGGAGTCCTGTTGGTTTCTCTCTTGGGTTTGTCTTGCAGTAGGAGGCTTCTGGGTACACGTCTGGCTCTGTTGATCTGTTTCCTTATTTCCTCGTGCGGGTATTGTAGTTTTGAGAATGCTTGGTGGAGATTTTGTAGGTGTTGGTCTCTGTCTGAGGGGTTAGAGCAGATGCGGTTGTACCTCAGTGCTTGGCTGTAGACAATGGATCGTGTGATGTGCCCGGGATGGAAGCTGGAGGCATGAAGGTAGGCATAGCGGTCGGTGGGTTTTCGATATAGGGTGGTGTTAATGTGACCATCACTTATTTGCACCGTGGTGTCAAGAAAGTGGACCTCCCGTGTAGATTGGTCCAGGCTGAGGTTGATGGTGGGGTGGAAGCTGTTGAAATCATGGTGGAATTTTTCCAGAGTCTCCTTCCCATGGGTCCAGATGATGAAGATGTCATCAATGTAGCGTAGATAGAGAAGGGGTGTGAGTGGACGAGAGCTGAGGAAGCGTTGTTCCAGGTCGGCCATGAAGATATTGGCATATTGTGGGGCCATGCGGGTGCCCATAGCAGTGCCACTGATCTGGAGATATATATTGTCATCAAATTTGAAATAGTTGTGTGTAAGTATAAAGGCACAGAGCTCAGCATTAGGCCTCACACCCATGATAAAGCCTATTTTCATTACTATACTCTTGTTTCTTCCTGCTTGCATTACAGCTTTAATATTAGCATATGTACGCAGGACTGGCGCCAGGGTTTCTCGCGTCCTAGGCGCACGGCCATTTCACCGCCCCCCGCGCTGATCCCGGCTCCAGTGGAGCTGCCGCAGGCATGCCTGCGAAGGGTCCGTTGGTCCATGGCTTTGGTGGAGCTGCCGCAGGCATGCCTGCGGGAGGCCCACCGGAGCCGCGGGAGCAGCTGACCATCCACAGGCATGACTGTGGCAGCTCCACTGGAGCCGCAGACTAACGGACCCTCCGCAGGCATGCCTGCGGCAGGTCAACCGGAGCCGCTTACCGCCCCCCCGGCACAATGCTGCCCCCTCAATAATCCTGGCACCCTAGGCGCTTGCCTAGGCTGCCTAAAGGATAGCGCCGGCCCTGTATGTACGTAAGAATGACCATAATGGATCAGATCAGTGGTCCATGTAGCTCAGCATCCCGGCTTCTGACAGTGGCCAATACCAGATGCTTCAGATGGAAATGAACAGAACAGGGCAATTTCATGTTGTCCAGTTGCATCTTCTGGCAGTTGGAGGTTTAGGGAAACTCAGAGAATGTGGTGTGTCCCTGACTATCTTGACCATTGATGGACCTATCCTCCATGAACTTATCTAATTCTTTTTTGAACCTAGTTGTACTTTTGGTCTTCACAGTATCCCTTGGCAATGAGTTCCACAGGTTGACTGAATGTTATGTGGAGGAGTATTTTCTTTTGTTTTAAACTTGCTGCCTATTAATTTCATTGGATGACCCCTGGCTCTTGTGTTATGTCAAGGGGTAAACAATACTTCCCTATTCACTTTTTGCATACCATTCCTGATTATATAGATCAATTTCATATCCCCCCAAATCATCTCTTTTCTCAGCAGAACTGTCACAGTCTTTTAAATCTCTCCTTATGTGGAAGCTGTTCCATACTCCTAATGATTTTTGTTGCTCTTTTCTGTACCATTTCTAATTACAATGTATCTTTTTTGAGATGGAGTGACCAGAACTGCACAGAGTATTCAAGGTGTGGGCATACCAACGATTAATAAGGTGGCATTATGATATAATCTACCCCTTTCCTAATGGTTCCTAACATTCTGTTAGCTTTTTTTGACAACCCTTACACACTGAGTGTGTGTTTTCAGAAAATTATCCATGATGACTCCACCATCTTTCTTGAGTGGTAACAGCTAATTTAGACACCATCATTTTGTATGTATAGTTGCGATTATTTTTTTTCAATATGCATTACTTTGCACTTACCAACACTGAATTTCGTCTACCTTTTTGTCACTCAGGGTTTGGCTACATTTGCAGGCGTGCAGCGCTGGGAGTTAAAGCTGTCTTTGTACAGCTATGTAGGGAAAGTGCTGGAGTGTGGCCACTCTGACAGCTACCAGCGCTGCAGTGTGGCCACATTTGCAGCATTTTCAGCGGTGTTGGGAGTGGTGCATTATGGACAGCTATCCCACAGAGCACCTTGTCCCATTTTGGTGCCGTGGGTTGTGGGAAAGGGGCGGAGGGTGCAGGTCATTCTGCTTCCTGTCCCAATGCCCCGTGATGCATTGCTTCACATCCCAGAAATCCCTGTTTTTCCGTTCTCGTTTGGCGCCATCTTGACTCTCTCAATGGTTTCTGTGCAGCACGATTTCTGTGGGAAATGGAGCCCGAACTGCTAGGAGTATGCTGGCGAGACTCGCCAGCACATCACGTTTGGCAGTTGAACTATTCCGTAAGATCCAAAGTGATGAGGAGTCCAACGATGATAACGAGTCACCAGACGCGTATGACGCTAAATTGCTTCTGGCATTCACGGAAATGCTCAGCACCATGGAACACCGCTTTTGGGCTTGGGAAACAAGCACTGAGTGGTGAGATCACATCGTCATGGAAGTCTGGTATGACAAGCAGTGGCTGCAGAATTTTCGGATGAGAAAAGCCACTTTCATGGGACTGTGTGAGGAGCTCACCCCCACCCTGCTGCACAAGGACACGAGATTGAGAGCTGCCCTGCTGGTGGAGAAGCATAGCAATTGCAATCTGGAAGCTGGCAACTCCAGACAGCTACCGATCGGTCAGGAACCAGTTTGGAGTGGGAAAGTCGACCGTTGGAATCGTGTTGATGCAAGTTTGCAGGGTCAATAATCACATCCTGCTAAGAAGAACTGTGACTCTGGGGAACGTGCAGGACATTGTGGATGGCTTTGCACAAATGGATTTCCCTAACTGTGGAGGGGCGATAGATGGGACGCATATTCCTATTCTGGCACCACTCCACCTAGCATCCGAGTACGTTAATCGGAAGGGGTATTTCTCTATGGTTCTCCAGGTGCTTGTGGATCATCGTGGGCATTTCATTGACATTAACACAGGCTGGCCTGGAAAGGTGCATGATGCACGCATCTTTTGGAACACTGGCCTGTTCAGGAAGCCGTAGGCAGGGACTTTTTTCCCAGACTGGAAGATCACAGTAGGGGATGTCGAAATGCCCATGGTGATCCTTGGAGACTCCGCTTACCTGTTAATGCCTTGGCTCATGAAACCGTATACAGGGAAGCTTGACAGAAGCAAGGACCGGTCCAACTATAGGCTGAGCCGGTGCCGAATGACTGTGGAGTGTGCTTTAGGCCGTTTAAAGGGGCTCTGGCGATCTCTGTATGGGAATCTAGACTTGGGGGAAAAGCAGCATCCCCGCGGTTATATCCGTGTGCTGTACCCTCCATAATATTTGTGAAGGGAAGGGTGACACATTCAGTCAGGAATGGACCTCTGAGGTTCAATGCCTGGAGGCTGAATTTGCACAGCCAGAGAGCAGGGCTACTAGAGAGGCCCAGCACAGGGCTGCAAGGATTAGGGATGCCTTGAGGGAGGAATTTGAGGCTGAAAACCAACAGTAATGTTTGGTGCCTTGCACGGGAGTGAACTGCAGTGGTTACAATGTTAGTAGGAATCTGTGTTTGCTAAGCTGATTTGCAGTGCCTGTTTCTTTCCTGGGCTAAGGTATCTTTGACTTTCTGCAATAATAAAGACTGTTTTCAAAGCCAAGAATTCATTTATTGAAAAGAAAATAACTTTATTGACAGACACACAACATTTTGGGAAACTAAAAGGGCAGAGGGGTGGGGTGGGGAACTGTATAGTCACAGGTTTCAATATGTCTTGTCTGGAGTGCTGTGCAATGACTGCTGCACTTCAGGATGCCTATACTGCATGGTGATGGGGGTTGAGTGCAGAGGGTAAGGGTCGTAGTTCTCAGGGCTGGTTGGTGAACATACAGGTGTTGAAGGCAGCTGGTGGTGGTAAGAATCTGGATGCTGGGGAAGGGGGTTTTGAGCTGACATTGGGGCACAAGGGAAAGAGCTTTGGAACTGGGGGGAGCCGGCACAGTAGTGCTCTGCCTGAATGGCTACGAGCGCCTGGATAGAGTCCTCTTGGTGCGCCAGGATGCTTATCAGCTGCTTTGTGCTTTTCTTCCTGGCCGCTGCTTTTTTCTGGCAGATCCTGCTCTCCCTTTCCCTCCAGTCCTGCACTTTTTGATTCTCTGTGACAGAGTGATCCATAACTGCTTGTATCATGTCTTCTTTGCTTTTTCGCGGCTTCTTCCGGAGGTTTTGGAGTCTTTGAGTTGTTGATAACATGGGCAGCCGAGATCTCAAGGTTGCTTGTGGAAAAGCAAAAAAGGCAACACCTAACAGAGGCAGCATTGTTTATATCAGACAGTTATTCCCACACAGTGAAGGAGTTTACAATCTTCACAATAGCATAATTTTCCCATACCAAAGAGAGTGCACATAACCCACAGGAGCCCCGAAATGGTGAGTAAGGGGGAATGATTGCTTCAGGGCTGTACTGTCCTCGGGGTTTCTGTGCATTGGGGAAAGCAAACAGCAGCAGGGGGCACCTACACTGAACACTATCCCAACATTTTCCACAGGAGTTGATCTTGGAAGATATCTCGCTGCTGTGGGTCACCTGGGAAGGGGGAATGATTGCTTCAGGGCTGTACTGCGGTTTCCGTGCATTGGAGAAAGCAAACAGCTGCAGGGGGCACCTACACTGAACACTCTCTCAACATTTTCCACAAGAATTGATCCTGGAAGATATCTCGCTGCTGCGGGTCACCTGGGAAGAGCAGGAGGGTCTTTTACAGCAATGCGGATTCTGCCCTGGCCCCTATGCAGCTTTCCTGTGTCTTGCAATGGTCCCCCCCAGCCGTCGCAGCACAGTGGCGCGGACGCGCTAACCTGACTGGGACAAGGACCACAGTGGCTCTCCCAATAAACTTGCGCAAGCGCATTGCCCACACTCTGGCTGAAACTTTTGAAGAGATTACCGAGGCCGATTACTGCGATGTGATAGACCACATCAATGCGCTATTCCACATCTAGGCATGCATGCATGCAGCCCTAACCCTCCCTCCTCTCCCGAAAAATTTCCATCCTGAAAATAAAAGCTGCTTACTGGGAACCCGCTTCTCTGTTTGTCCTCCACCAAGTACCGGCTGCTGTGACTGGCTACCTTCCTCCTGGCTTGAGAAGAGCTCCTGGCTGCATGCCTCCAGGGACTCCGGGGTGTCTCCCCCCACCCCAGTACCCTCACTCTCGGTTTCCTCCTTCTCCTCCCCCCGCTCTGTGTCCATCGTGGTTCTTGGATTGGTGGTGGGGTCACCCCCAAGTATCGCGTCCAGCACTTTGTAAAAATGGCAGGTCGTGAGGGCAGCGCCAGAGCGGCTGTTTCCCTCGCGGGCTTTGCAATAGGCACTCCACAGCTCCTTCACTTTAACCCTGCACTGCAGCGCGTCCTGGTCATGGCCCCTTTCCAGCATGGCCCTTGATATCTGCCCATAGGTATCGTAATTCCTACGGCTGGAGCGCAGCTGTGACTGCACAGCTTCCTCCCCCCAAACACTGACAAGGTCCAGCAACTCGCCATTGCTCCATGCTGGGGCTCGTTTGGCACGTGGAGGCATGGTCACCTGGAAAGATTCACTGATTGCACTCCACACCTGGCTGAGCAAACAGGAAGGGGATTTTTAAAATTCCCGGGGCATTTAAAGGGTGGGTCACCTGAGGCCAGGGCAGTAGAGTTCAAAATGATGAGCAGAGTGGCTGAACAGGCATTCTGAGATACCTCCAAATACCTCTGGAGGCCAATAACAGCGCTTTCGGTGGCCACACTGGTGAAGCAGCGCTGCAGTCGTTATTCCCCAGGCCGAGGTGGAGTACAGCCAACACTGTAACCAGGGAGATACAGCGCTGTATGTGCCTTGCAAGTGTGGACGGTGAGTGAGTTGCAGCGCTGTAAAGCCACCACCAGTGCTGCGACTCTCCAGTGTAGCCAAGGCCTCAGTCACCCAGTTTAATGAGATCCCTTTGTAACTCTTTGCCATTACTTTGGACTTAACTATTTTGAGTAATTTTATATCATCTGCAAATATTTACTCCCTTTTCCAGATCATTTATGAATGATACTGGTCTCAGTACAGATTTTTAGGGGACCCTGCTGTTTATGTCTCTCCATTGTGAAAACTGACTATTTATTTCCACCCTTTGTTTTCATCTTTTAACCATCATTAAGCATGTAAGCATAAAGCATAATGCTCCCAAGATGAGGTTAACGGTAAAAAGTCAACAGACTAGCAAGTGAACCTACATGGACATTAAATTAATGACTCATCCAAAGAGGTGGCCCATGATTTTATTTGTTGATGCACAACTGCTTGGATTTTTTTTGTTGTTTTGTTTGTTTACTTCATTCACAATTTGTTTGTCTAGTCATATTTGACAAACCCTCAGTGACGGAATGCTAACGAAGAAATCTCACTACTCTCCAGCTCATTTCCCTTTCTTAATACAGTGAAATCTTAAAGCAACATTTCATATTACTCATTTCCAAGGCAAGTGATTGTAGTGTTACAAACCTTCCAGGACAGGGTTAAAGCATATGGGTAATGAACCATCGCATTGAACCACTTCTGTGGCTAAATAAAGGACTTTGGAGTCTAAGTCTGTCCATTTTACATCTCTTCCAAATCACTTTCTTTGGTTTTGGCTTTTTGTTTTTTTTTTTTTTTGTTTTTTAAAGGTGATGGTGCATCTGAGGTAAGATTCTTCCTTACTAAAAGGGGCAACATTTTACCAGAGCAAACATGAAAGTTGAGATCACTTACACTAAAAGCTATTTACACGGGCAGCTGTTTTTCTATTTAAGTGTCTAATGAATCAGAAGGAAAACATCATTCTAATTTTATTGCAAATGTAAAGTGAATCCAGATGTTTCAATATAGTAAGCTCACCGGATCCTGGACTTATAAGGAAGATGACTGATGATGCTCTGAAGAAACAGGATAGAAGGTCACATCTCATGCTGAGTGAGGCTAGTGCTTCTGTTCAAGTAGTGCTGGTAAAACCTTTGGGCTTGGAATCTCCGGTGTGGAAAGGAAAATATTAAGTCTGGCATTTTTAGAGTCTATGGAAAATTTAAATAAACTGGGCTTTATGTATTTTTGGAGTTTGCAATTATTTCTTTATACTGTGAATTTAATTAAATTTCTTGCATTTGTAGCTATACATAAGAAGTTACACAAATATTGTTTAAAACAATTTTTTTTAATTGTCTACTGAAGCTTATTCAGCTTTTGTCATGAAAGCAATTTTTCTACAGGTCTGTCTTATTATTTTATTACAGCTAAGAGAATAACAGGACCTGACTACTTCACTGGTTTCATTAATTTCACCCCTTGTTTCTACTTGCCACAAGCAGATGGCAGTTTTCTTAAATGTATTTATTGATTATTCAGTTAATTATTCTGTGCTTCACCCTCCTGTCACTCTTTCTTTCGCCATTCTTAATAGAGTATGCTGGCCTTTTAAGGGAGTTATGGCTTACATGCATCAGTGCTAGGCTCAGCCCACCTCCATGAGTGCAGAGAATGACACCAAGGATTGTATGATAGTAGTCTGCGACTAGAAACCCTGCCTGCTGGAAGATAAAAGGATAACCTGTGACTATTTGAGAGAGAGAGACTTAGGGAGACTATACTGGGGGTGGGGGAATGAGCCACCAAAGGGCAGGAAAAGTCTGGGGAAGAGGCCAGACTGAGCACATTGGAGATCCTGGCTAGCTAAGACAGGGCTTTTTAGTTTATGGGGCATACTGCCCAATTATTTAACGTCTTCGGTCTGGAAATCCATAGAGGAAAGTGGACATGGGTTCCCTGTATGGTGCTATCTGGCGAGGTGGTACAGCCAAACTTGTCAACAAGAGGAAAATGGGATTGGCTGGAGCCTACGAGAGTTAGATGCTGATCCCAAAAGAAGTGCTACAGACTGTGGAAAACAACAGACCTTGAGAGGAAGGGCTGTGCTGGCAAGAGTCTGGGGTAGAAGACTTTTGTGTGTTTCTGTTTGGACTTTGATTACCCCTGGAAGGGGTGAACTCTTGTGATTTAACCAGATGACTAAGTCATCTCAACAACCTAACAGCACTGAGAGCTTCAGAACTCATCTGAGGGGGAAAACCGAGATGTAAAATGAAGGAAATTTGAGGCAGCTAATGGGCATGAACCCAGAATGGGTAAGTCCCTGCAATATTCTTTCTGAGCCCAGTTGTTAGCTGCACTAGCCATCCAACATGAATAACACCAGTGTGGGGAATGTTGACAGTAGTCACAGAGGTGGATGTGCACCACTGCTTTTCAGCAGCCCCTGCCATGTAGTGGGGTTTGTGGTGGCTCAGATATGGCAGAGAGCAGATTAGGAGGAAGCATAGCTGCGAGATGGGAGGAGGTGTGTGTGGGAATTCTGCACTCTAGTGATTTCCCAACTATAAGTACTCTGTGTGTGGGTGTGGGTGTGTGGGTGTGTGGCGGGGGAGGGTTAGGGCAGCCCTTGTGACAATCTTCACCTGTATTGGGGGTTGAGTATGCTCTGTACAGATGGAATGTTCAGAGAATTTATCAGCAAAAATTCTAATGGTCTCTACTGAGGTTTTATGGACTGAGATTTTTGTCAAGCTTCAGCTGCTTTTTCATAGGGATGGCAAAAGGTACATCACTGATACATTGACTGACACCCCCTCCCCAAACTTCAGTCTGTACTCCTGTCATAACTATAAAGGGAAGGGAACAGCCCTCCTGTGTACAATACTATAAAATCCCTCCTGGCCAGAGACTCCAAAATCCTTTTACCTGTAAAGGGTTAAGAAGCTCAGGTAACCTGGCTGAAACCTGACCCAAAGGACCAATAAGGGGACAAGATACTTTCAAATCTTGGTGGGGGGAAGGCTTTTGTTTGTGTGCTCTTTGTTTTGGGGGGTTGTTTGCTCTTGGGACGAAGGGGGACCAGACATCAATCCATGCTCTCCAAATCTTTCTGAACCAATCTCTCATATTTCAAACTTGTAAGTAACAGCCAGGCAAGGCATGTTAGTTGAGAAAACAAAGATAAAACTTGTAGATGTTTCTTTTTGCTAAGAGGATTTACCTCTGTTTGCTGTAACTTTGAACCTAAGGCTAGAGGGGGTTCCTCTGGGCTCTATGAATCTGATTACCCTATACAGTTATTTTCCATCCTGATTTTACAGAAATGATTTCTTTCTTTCTTTCTTTCTTTAAGAACCTGATTGATTTTTCCTTGTTTTAAGATCCAAGGGAATTGGATCTGGACTCACCAGGAACTGGTGAGGGAAAGGACGGGGGATGGTTAAATTCTCCTTGTGTTAAGATCCAAGAGGTTGGATGGCGTTCACCAGGAACTTGGTAAAGATGTCTCTCAAGACTATCCAGGGAAGGGAGTTAGTACTTGGGAGTGGTGGCAGCAAAACCAGATCTAAACTGGTAATTCAGTTTAGGGGTTCACATGTAGGTCCCCATATCTATACTCTAAAGTCCAGAGTGGGGAAGGAACCTTCACACTCCAAAGCATGGAGTGCTAGGCAGGGGTTGGCATCCTCTGGTAAGCACCCTGGCAGGCCGGGTCAGTTTGTTTACCTGACGCATTGGCAGGTTCGGCTGATGGCGGCTCCCACTGGCCGCTGTTTGCTGTCCCAGGCCAATGGGGGCAGCTGGAAGCGACGCGGGCTGAGGGATGTGCTGGCCGCGGCGAGCTGCATGCCAAAGGTTGCCAACCCCTGTGCTAGAGCTTCTCAATAAAAAAGTTGTCAATTTTTTTTATTAACATGGGCAAAACTTATTTTTGACATAATCTGGTTCTTGGAGATGGCTGAACCATTATTTTGCTGAAACTTTTCAAAATATTTAACCCAAGACAGACCCCTGGAATGGGAAACTCTAGCCTGAATGGTTCAAGTTTGACAAAGTCATAAGTGACTGAAAATAGGGCCTTAAAATAGGAAGTCTTGGGCAACCTTAGAGGGACCTACCAGTTCTGATTATAATGCAGGAGAAAATTCTTGACGGGAATTAATGTTTCTGTCTGGGTGTGAAATCTAGAAGACTATGGCAGCACATATATATACCAAGTAACCTAGACTATAGGAGTAACCCAAGGAAGCAGAAGAAGGAGCTGGGTTAGTGTGGTGATGAGGCATAAAACTACATGAGAGAGAGAAAAGGACTATGACTATGGATAGACCTACAGCATATAATGTGAATACCTTTCTAATTTACGCATACGTAGCCTGTGCCGTGGCCCATCTGGTTAATCTATTGCTTACTAGTACTGAAAATCCAAGTGGGGAGGCAGGGAAGGCGTTTGTTTTGTCGGATCACTTTTGTAGCATAAAGGCTAAAATAAGAATATTCTGATGTCTTAAAACTTGTGCTCCTTTGCTCCTGAAGTTTTGACGATGAAAAGTCTTTGGGTTAAAAAGAAGAGAAGCTTTCTTCTTTATGTCCACCTATTTATTCAACCCAGATCAGGAGTGATTGAATGTCAGTCAATTGCTTTCCTTGCTGCTGACTCTTGCCAAGATGAAACATGATTTCCAACATTATATAGGACATAAAACACAGGTAGGAAGATAAAAAGGCTTCTGTTTTGCCACCACATCACAGAGAACCCTATGCCCTGTCTTTTTTTCTCGCCTTTGTGTTTTCAGTATTTAATAATTTAAAAGTATTTTCTTCTCAATATAAGTGCATTGTGCTTTCAGACATTATCTGTATCCATTGAGTGAACAAGTCTCCTCCTCATTTTAGAAAAAAGGAAAATACCATTTAATTATAATTTATTACTAAAGTTTAAGCCAGCAAGGGAAAAATACTGCTCCAGCTGATGTAGTTGCCTGACTGAACCATAATAACCTCCATGGCTCAACTGTAAAAGGAAACTTGCCACTGATGTAAAACAACCTACAGAATAAATTAACTGCTTAAAAAAATAAGTACTTTTAGCCAAACATTGGTTCCGCATATGGCCTGTATATACACCTATCTTACCTTCTGACAAGATATCTAATAGCATGCAACTTAGCCCTAATTAGAGGGTCAACATGTCTATGTTTGCAGACTTGGTCTGGAAAAGACCTGATTCTATTTAAAAAGCTTTGTTTACAAGCTTCAGTGAATAATTATTTACCTATGTGCAGTACTTTCTTATCCAAAGATCTCAGAGAACTGTAGAAACATTAAATAATTAAGCCTAACACACTGCCTGTGAGATGGGTAAACTGAGGCGCAGAGCTTGAATGACTTGTCCATGGTCACACATCAAATCATTCAAATTCATCAATACAACCCATGAGTCCTTACTCCCAGTCCTATGGTCTAATCACCAGAAAAAGTCTGTACAAAGATGGCCTCTATGTGAGGTATGTCATAGTAATCCTAGTGCAGAAACTGTGCAAATGCACTCAGAATTGAACTGGTTTGTGTTAAGTGAAAAACTGGAATTTTCTTCCCACTTTTTGCTTGTGGGTGTGTAAGAGAAACTGGAAAAGCACAGTGGTGTTTAAAGATACTGGAATCTCTTGCACATTGGTTGCCTCTTAGGGCTCAGAGATTTCGTGCTGGATATTTTTGTGAATCTCAGAAAGGAAAATTCCTAATGACTAGAACATCTGACTGAGAATCAAATGTTCAAATTTCTAGTCCCATTAGCATCGCTGATTTAATGGAAAACCTTGGCCAAATGTCACAAGCTCTCTAAGCTTTAGCTTTCATGCCTGTAAAATACAGATAACACTTTTGAGGTATGAATTAACTTATTTAATCAACTGATATCTTCAATTCATTCTGAGAGGAAAATATGCATTTGTGTTGCTATCTCTCTAGTGAAGGAGAAGGGTCAGAGAGAAAATTCTTAACACCAAAAAGACCAAAATCCAGGCCCTAGGGCACTGATGTAGCAGATACTATTGTAGGTTCTGCGGGATGGACTCTGTTCCCAGCTCAATCACCGATTTGGTTGTGCCACTTAGCTTGTGGGCATTGGTTTTGTGTGCCCCAATTTTGGGGCATCCAACCTGAGACACTTGGGCCTTGATTCTTGAGAGGTCTTATGCAGTACCCACTGGCTTCGTGTGACTTTTTGGGTGCTTGGTGCTTCTAAAAATTAAGTCCTAACATTGGGTACTGTAACGAGGCAATGGGATACCCCACAGCCCCGCTGAGGGACGGACCTCCCCTAACACCAACATGGGCGGAGTCACTGGGTCCTGCACCCGCCCCTCAGAGGTCACGGCGCAGACCCAGAAGTATAAAAGCTCACCGGCAGAGTTCAGTTGGGAATTAGCCACTGGAGAGGCCAGACATCTGCGACCGAGCTCCCTCTGGGGAGACAGCAGAAAGCCGCGGCCAGCCTGACGTTGCACTGGGCCGGCCGAGCCTACCCCTTGCTCATTTCCCCGGAGAGGACTGGCCGAGCCTACCCTGCGCTCGTTACCCTGAGTAGGACTGGCCGAGACTACCCGGCTCCAGCTATCCCCAAGGAGGAAATGAGCCTGCCTCTTGCCAGCTACCCTGAGGAGGAGTCAAGCCTGCCTCTTGCCAGCTACCCCGAGGAGGAGCCGAGCCTACCATCCGCTACTTACCCAGAGGAACCGATGGTGTTCGAGACCACCAGCGACGCTACCACAACTCAGGTATCCTATGAGAGGGAGTGTGGAAGTAGCCTGGGGGCAGCCGACCCCAGTCTGACTGCAACACTGCCAGAGTCTATGTCAGTGTATTGTGGCCAGGATCCCCACTGACAGCAGCAAGTTTCTGCCGCTGCTAGGGCCCAGGGCTGGGATGCAGTGCAGTGGGAGGGTCTGCGTCCCCCCTGTCACCCACTCCTTGGGTGGCAGACTGCCCCGTTTCCCTGGCCTGGAGAGGCAAGGACCTCCTATTTTGGAACTGCTGACTCAGCTCCTGCTGAAAGGCCTGAGTCCCTGACTATTTACTTGCTGCCCGGCCCTGACCTAGGGCCTGGTCCGCCATTTGACTATCGACTCAGCCCCGCTCCAAGGGCCTGAGCCCCTAACTGAGTGTGCATTATTTCCCATGACCTCAGAGCCCACAGACGGCAAGCTAGAGCGAGGCAGTGGGATACCCCACAGCTCCGCTGAGGGATGGACTGTGGCAAAGCTGCACTACAGGTACCCACACAAATGAGGCATCCAAAGTCTGTGGCCACTAGATAAGATCCTGAGCTTGACTCCAGGTGCCCCGCAGGTCTAGGAAGTGAAATATGTTTTCATTTTTATCAGTGGAAGTTGGTGAGGATGCTGCCAGCAAAACCAAAATGTCAAAGATTTGTGGCTGAAGAAGAGAGTTCTTCACTCACTTTTCCCAGATTACGCTGGAAACATACATACTGATTACCCTGAAGCATGCACACAAACTAAGTTTATGCTCTAGTGAGCGCCAAAAGGCAGAAAAACAATTTTCTGAATGCAGAAAAGAAGGGCTTTCTGGCATTGCTCTATCTTTGTCCTTGCTGACCCTTTCTTCATAATGGAGGTATCAATGCATGGATGTATCACAGAGAGCAGTGACATGAATAAGATGTGTTTTTTGGTTTTAATAGATTGCATCTATTACAAGGAACCTAGAGGCTAAGCAAATACTATACTTTGGAGACTTTTCTGGTACATCTGCATTACAATGACTCTCTTGGTTTTGCTGCCATATTATTCCTTATAAATCATAAGCAGGGAAAACATAAATAAACAAGGTATTCCTTCCAAGATTTGGAACTGCAGATTGTAAGGTATTTTTGGCAGACATGTCTTTTTGTTTAAATTTATAGGGTTAGGCAGCAGATTCTCAGCTAATGAACATCCTCACAGCTCTACTAACTTCAACTGGAACTACGCTGATTTACACCAGATGAGGATATAGCCCACATGACTCAACTAGACCATTGGCACAAAGTCTTGTGTTAGGGGAGGTGTAGAGCTGCACTGCTCCTCAGGCATCACCAGGAGAGACTCAATCTCAATAAACCCTACAGTGACTGTGTGGAATCAGATTGCTTCCTCTGGTATGTTGTGCCACAGATCAGGGTCAATGTGGTGGCATGGGTGAGGCTATGTCCCTGTTACCTCGGTTCTCACGCCTGGATGATTGTGCTTCCTTTGGAAAACCCCACTAAGCAGTTCCTACTAACAATCTTCTGTTGTACTGTGCCCTTGCCTGGGCCACCTAAGAGGGTGGGATCCAATGTGTGGCCCCCACTTCCAGGCAGATCACCATGCAAAAGTACTCCACTTAGGAAGGAACAATCAGTTGCACACATACAAAGTGGGAAATGATTGCCTGCGGAAAGGGATCTGGGGGTTATAGTGGACCACAAGCTAAATATGAGTCAATAGTATAATAGTATAGTATAACTCTGTTGCAAAAAAGGTGAACGTCATTCTTGGATATATTAGCAGGAGTATTGTAAGCAAGACATGAGAAGTAATTCTTTCGCTCCACTTTGCGCTGATTAGGCCTCAACTGGAGTATTGTGTCAAGATGACCTCTCAAGGTACCTTCCACGCCTATGATTCTATGTAGCCCAAACAGTAATTTTAAATATATTAATTTTAGTTTATTAACTTGAATAATAGCTAATAGAAATCTGCCAAAAGTGTTGAGTTCTATAGAATGTTTTCACACAGAAACTGGTAATGTTTACACACACTGAGCAACTGTTCTGGAAAACATGGTGCCTGATGTAAGAACTATGGGACTAGAACCTGAGAATTCTAGGCCACCAATACTACCTCATCACCATTGGAAGTTCAGGCTGGGTTTCTGCAGGAGGATCCTATGAAGTTAGGCATTGCAGAAAGTACTGTCCAGCAGGGTCAGGCCAGTATATATACCAGGAAGTCAACATGGGGAACTGTCTGAGCAATGATGCAGACTACCTGCCTGCTTTCACTCCAAATCTTGCCTTGCTGTGAACCCTAGACTCCGGCTTCTGACCCCTGTTCATCCTTGACTCCACTATTTGCCTCCTGTCCGTACCTGACCCTGACTTTCTGGTACCCTGACCCATAATCATCCTGTGATCAACCAATACACCCAAATCTTTCTCTTTCACTGTCACTTCCAACTGATATATCCCCAGCGTATAGCAAAAATTCTTGCAGTTAGTCCCTTTAGTGCGTTGGCTGTCGTCCCTCCCCTTCCGGCTCAGAGGGAGGCCACTCCACCTCACTGGGTCACTGTGGAATCAGCCCAGTCATGGTGGGGAGTTAGTGAATTGACAGCAGTCAAGGAGGCCCTGATCCTCAAGCAGGGCTTGGCAGCAAATGGTTTATGGAGCTCAGGCCCCATGCAGGGCAAAGCAACAGTTTAGAGCAGGGGTGGGCAAACTTTTTGGCACAAGGCCACACCTGGGAATAGAAATTGTATGGTGGGCAATGAATACTCACAAAATTGGGGCAGGGGTGTGGGAGGGGTGAGGGCTCTGGTTCGAGGTGCAGGCTCTGGGGTGGGTCCAGAAATGAGGCATTCAGGAATGGGAGGGGCTCCGGGCAAAGGCAGGGTGGTGGGGTGTGGAGGAGAGGGGGAGGACTCCGGCTGGAGGTGCGGGCTCTGGGGTGGGGATGGGGATGAGGAGTTTGGGGTGCAGAAAGGTGCTCTGGGCTGGGATCAAGGGATTTGGAGGCAGGAGGGGGATTGGGGCTGGGCCAGGAGATTGGGGCATGGGGGGGGAGACTCACGGGGCAGGCTTTGGGCAGTGCTTACCTCAAGTGGCTCCCAGAAGCAGTGGCATGTCCCTTCTCCAGCTCCTACACAGAGGCACAGCCAGGCAGCTCTGCATGCTGCCTCATCCACTGGCACCACCCTTGCAGCTCCCATTGGCCACGGTTCCTGTCCAATTGAAGCTGCAGGGGTAGCGCTTGGGTCAGGGGCAGTGTGCAGAGCGGAACCCCCGGCTGTCCCTATGCATAGGAGTGGGAGGGTGGCCATGGCGCTGCTTCCAGGAGCCGTGTGGAGCGGCCCCTGACCTGCTCCCTGGCTGGAGCACTGGAGTGGGCAAGCCCCAGACCCTGCTCCCCAGCAGGAGCTCGAGGGCTGGATTAAAATGGCTGGTGGGCCAGATTCGGCCTGCGGGCCATGGTTTGCCCACCTCTGAATTAGAGAGAGCTCAGGCCAGGTGGAACAACAACCATCTAGGGAGTTCAGGCCCTCAGGCAGGGCCAAGCAATAGCCAGTGTACAGGATTCTGGCCTCTGGGCAGGGTAGAACTATAAACAGTCTTTCACTTGATGTTCTGATGCAGGCAGATGGCTGACAAACGCAGGCCTCTTGGCCTAAGATGGGTAGGTGACCACCCCAGGGGTAGGGTGACTGCAGTGGGCAGGCGCCACATTACTCCACCAGGTTCCTGCCCAGGGCACTGACAGTGGTGGAGGGGTCTGCCACTGGGTCAGCAGAGATCCTTCCAAAAAACTGCCACTGACTGGATCCAACAGATCCATCTCATACAAGAGGCACACAAGACACACCTAGAAGAGGTGAAGAAGGCATACAAGAGAAATGTGGACCATCAGCGAGAGGAAGTCCCGATGTTCACATTAGACTAGAGGGTATGGTTCACCACAAAGCATATACAGATCAGTGAATCCTCTCATAAATTAGAGCACCAGTTCCTGGGACCCTTCCAGGTATGCCAGCTGATCAACCTGGTTACCTTTAAACTACAGCTTCCCCAGACCCTCAAAATACACCGAATTTTTCATGTTTCCTTCTGAAGCCCTGTACTGAGAACTCCTTCCCTGACATAACCACACCGCTGCATCCACCATTTGAAATCCAGGGTCACAAGGAGTACAAAGTCCATGCCATCCTTGATTCCCAACATACTCGTGGCTGCTTATACTATCTGGTAGACTGGGAAAGCTACAGTCCTGAGGAGTACTCTTGGAAACCTGATTCCCATGTCAACCCGCCCTTTGCCCCCACAAACCTGGTAGGGAAATTCCACAGGGCTCACCTCGACAAGCCTGGATTGGCGCTACCTTGGAGGGTACAAGTATTAGTAATGAAAACAAATGTTGTTGCACGGGTGTATATTTATCTGAGCAATAGCAGGAGCTTCCTGATTGAAGAGAAGTTAGGAATTTTTTGTCTTTCTTAGTGTGTGTCTACAACTCCATGGAGAAAGCTCTGTGACTTGCCCACCCTATGTGCGTGGATCTTTTCTTTCAATGACTATTAGAGCAACATACTAGAGGGAGTTCATGGCTCCTACAGGAATCGCAGGTTCAGGTGTGGGCTGCCAGCAGAGCAGAAGCAAGGGGCTTTAGCATGGATGCTCCTCCCTTTCTAAGGGTCCCCTGAAATCTGTGGATTAACAGAGATGGAACCACTTCCTTCTTGCATTGGGGGTTTGAATAACCTTGTCTCCCACATCTGAAGATATCTAGGAAACACTGAGTTAGAACTTGCTTCTTTCTCCTACATGGATAACTACTGTACAGGGCTTTTATATGTCCCATTAAGATGATTAGGGAAACTTTGATTTTTGTTAAGTATCAGAGGGGTAGCCGTGTTAGTCTGGATCTGTAAAAGCAGCAAAGAGTCCTGTGGCACCTTATAGACTAACAGACGTTTTGGAGCATGAGCTTTCGTGGGTGAATACCCACTTCGTCAGATGTCTGACGAAGTGGGTATTCACCCACGAAAGCTCATGCTCCAAAACGTCTGTTAGTCTATAAGGTGCCACAGGACTCTGATTTTTGTTGATACTACCATAGTCTGTCTCTTGGCAGATTCGGCAACGTGACAGATTTACATTACAAAGATCCTATTCACAATGAGAAGCTCTAGAAGAAATGTAAGTGATTTAAAAAAAACAAACCAACAAACCCCCAGTTCTCATATTTCTGTAGAAATCTGTGATGAAGTCTGGATTCTATGGGTTTTGTGCATTTTCTGTGTGTGAAATTCAGTTCCTATATAAAAAATGATCTGATGCTTTCATAACTTCTGCTAGCTTGCTTGTTTGTTCCTATGTGATTGTTAAGAATGACTGTATAGCAAGGATAAAATTATGCTATTCTTTGTGAGTCATTTATGCCAGTAGAATTACACCCTTCATCCAACATGTGGATCCAGCAAGAGGCTTCAATAAAGGCACAGTATGCTCAATGGAAATTTGGAAGCAAAGAGTAGTGAAAGCATGGAAGAAATATGGCACAAATGGTGATATTTAGAGAAAAGTGGTCAGAACTAGGAGGGAAAAGATAGTGATTGCCTAGAGATAAACCAGGCTGAGCAGCGCCAGTGGAAAAGAGCCGGCTAGTGATAAAGGCCCTGCTTCAGCAAGATACTTACATGCTTAGAGCCACCTTGCTGAATCAGGGCTAAAATGAGCGATCACTACTGGACTTTAAAGGTAGTGATGAACTGTATTTTTTAAAAGTCATCTGCAAAGTTTTGGTGATTTATTTTATTTTTTTTAAAGAGTTCAGCTAGGCGAATATCCAGATGTCAAAGAGCTGAGAAGTATTAGCAATTTGTTTCTTCCTTTTTTCACCAGTCAGCTCCTTCTTTGCTGTGCTCTGAATTTTTCAAAAGCATAATTCCGTGACCGGTACCAAGGAGTTGTTTTGGAATACAAATTACAGATCATTAAAATATCTTTAAAGTCATGATCTATGCCTGCTAATTATCTCCCCAATAGAAATCTGGCTAGCTCCATAGTCAAACAGGGTTTCCAAGGCACCTGTGACATTATGGAATGACTTATTCTGGGGGTAGCACATTACAGCCTGCTGCCATAATTTTGGGCACAAAAAAATAGCCAAAGTATATCTCAACTGTTCTATCCATAGCTAAAAGGCTAACTTGTTTAAAAATAACTCCCTGTCTATTATCCTGCATCATCAGCAGTGAGTAAGTCTCTGTCTGCAACATCCTCTCTGGAAAATGTGTCATATCTATTATTGACCCTACAAGACACATACTGTAGGGAAATTATTCCTTGTGAGTTCCATCTCATGACTGTACTATAAGAGTTTCCAGAACCCTTCTGGTTAATATAAAAAGGATGAAAAAACACACTGTAAAGCAGTTTGCACAGAAAGTTGATTTCCTGCTTCTGTGAAATCCCATATAGCTCTTGAAATTTGTTAGAGTGCCATCAGCTCCTACTGAACGCAATGGAAGATGGAGACACTGCAAAGAAAAACCCACAGTGCAGTCTCAGAGCCCAGGTCAATTGTCTCAGGCTTATGGAGCTCGAGCTTCAGGGCTATAACTAGAAGTGTAAATGTTTGGGCTTGAGCTAGAATCCAAGCTCTGAAACCCAGAAAGGGGGAGAGTCTTACAGTGGGGCTCCATCCCAAGCGCAAACATCTACACTGTTTTTAGCCCCACAGCCTGAGCCCCAGAAACCTGAGTCAATGGACCAGGGCTCTGAGACTTGGTGGTGTTGGTTTTTCTTTGCAGTATAGACAAACTCTCAGCATCTTACAGGATTGAGTCCTATGTTTGTTTTGGTTTTAACTATAATATATAATTTCATAAGAGAATGGATTTCTTATTACACAGTTATTGAGTGAATCCACCCCACAAAAAATGCTTTTAAAAATAAGGGAAGTAGTTAAGGAAATGGACTGGACTGAAGAACTCAAGTATCTGAATGTGGAGGATGCTTGGAATTACTTTAAGTCAAAGTTGCAGAGAGTATCTGAAGCCTGCATCCCAAGCAAGGGGAAAAATTCATAGGGAAGGATTGCAGATCTAGCTGGATGAGAAAGAATCTAAAACAGGTGATTAAGAGAAAGGAGAAAGCCTAAAAGGAATGGAAGATGGGATGGAAGATGGATCAGCAAGGACAGCTACTTCTTGGAGGTTAGAAAGTGTAGGAAAAATGTGAGAACCGCCAAAAGCCAAGTAGAGTTGGACCTTGAAAGAAGATTAAAGCCAATAGTAAAAGTTTCAGTAGCCATATAAATAAGAACAAAACAAGGAAAGGAGAAGTGGGACCACTAAGTACTGAGGATGAGGCGGAGATTAAAGATAATGTAGTAATGCACAATACCTAAACAAATACTTTGCCTCAGTTTTTAGTAAAGGTAATGAAGAGCTTATGGATAATGGCAGGGTGGCTAATAGAAATGAGGCTATGGTAGTAGAAGTTACCACATCTGAGGTGGAATTCAAACTCAAACAGTTGGAATGGGACTAAACTGGGGCGTGCATATAATCTCCATTCAAGAATATTAAAAGAACTGGCACACGAAATTGCAAGTCCAATAGCAAGGACTTTCAATGAATCTGTAAGCTAGAAAGTCATACCCTATGACTGGAGAATTGCTAATATAGTTCCTATTTTTAAGAAAGAAGAAGAAAAGTGATCCAGGAAACTAGAGGCCTGTTAGTTTGACCTCAATTGTATGCAAGATCTTGGAATAAATTTTGAAAGAGAAAGTAGTTAAGGACATAGAGGTTAATGGTAATTAGAATAAAATACATGGTTTTGCAAAAGGTAAATTGTGCCCAACAAAACTGATCTCCTTCTTTGAGAAGGAGACTGATTTTTAAGACACAAGAAATGCAGTAGATCTAATCTGCCTGGATTTCAGTAAGGCATCTGATACAGTTCCACATGGGAAATTCTTAGTTAAATCGGAGAAGATGGGAATTAATACAAGAATTGAAAGGTGGAAAAGGAACTGATTAAAAGGGAGACTACAACAGAACATACTGAATGGTAAACTGTCAAGCTGGAGGGAGGTTACCAGTGGAGTTCCTCTGGGATCGGTCTTGGGTCCAATCTTATTTACATTTATTGTAACTGACCTTGGCACGAAAAGTGAGAGAGTGCTAATAAAATTTGCAGATAACACAAAGTTGGAAGGTATTGCCAGTATGGAGGATGACCAGAATATCATACAAAAAGATCTGGATGACCTTGTAAAGTGGAGTAATAGAAATGGGATAAAATTTAATAGTGCAAACTGCAAGGTCATGCACTAGGGACTGTAGTGAGGTGGAGTGGCCTCCCTCAGAACCAGATGGGGAGACACCATTCTCCACAGCCAGGTGAGCGGATCTGGGCCAGGCCTACGCCTTGCGTCAGAAGGTTAGAGGCAGAACAGGAAATATAAGATGTGTGGCCTCCTCCAGCTCAGGTGAGGGGAAGCCAGGGAAGGAGACAGATGCCTCTTGCCTGCTGCAGTCCTCCAGCCCTTCAACCAAACTGGGTAGAGCCCTGCCCCAGAGACTGAGTCCGGAGAGGAGCCACTGAGCTTGCCAGCAGCCAAATACCTGGAAGAGAGAAAGTACTTCTGGATGCTGGAAGCCCTCCCCAGATTTGGTAGCCAGGGGAAACCAGACTTTAATCTCCAGGATCCCTGCTGACCCAGTGGCGGAACCCTCCGCCACTGTCAGAGCTCTGGGCAGGGACCTGGTGGAGTAATGTGGGCCTAGCTCTCCCTATCCCCTGAGGTCACCCCTCCCAATGCCCTATAGACTGTTTATAGCTCTGCCCTGCCCAGAGACCAGAGCCTGTAGACTGGCTATTGCTTGGCCCTGCCTGAGGGCCTGAGCTCCCTAGACTGGTGGTTGTTCCGCCTGGCCTGAGCTCCCTCTAAACTTTTGCTCTTCCCTTCCTGGGGCCTGAGCTCCCTAGACTGTTGTTCCAACCTGCCTGTGGGCCTCAGTTCCGTTGACTGTTTGCCGCCCAGTCCTGCCTGAGGGCCAGGGCCTCCTTGAGGGCAGTGAATTTGCTAACTCCCTGCCCTGCGATTGGGATGATCTCACAGTGACCCAATGAGGTGGAGTGGCCTCCTGAGTTGGAGGTGGAGGGATGACAGTCAATGCACTAAAGGGACTAACTACAAGAGTTTTTGCTATAAATTGGGGATTTATCAGTTGGAAGCGACAGAGGAGTAGAAAGAGCTGGGTGTATTGTCTGATCACAAGATGACTATGAACTACCACCATCATGTGGCCATGAAAAAGGCTAATGCAATCTGAGGAGGTATCAGGCAAGGTATTTCCAGTAGACACAGGGAAGTGTTACTACCATTATACAAGGCACTGCTGAGATCTCATCTAGAATACATGTGCAGTTCTGGTCTCCCATGTTTAAAAAAGATGAATTCAAACTGGAACATGTGCAGACAAGGGCTGTTAGGATGATCCGAGGAGTAGAAAGCCTGCCTTACGAGAGGAGACTCAAAGAGCTTGGCTTGTTTAGCCTAACCAAAAAAAAGGCAGAGGGGAGATATGATTGCTTTCTATAAATACATCAGAGGGATAAATACCAGGAAAGGAAAGGAGTTATTTAAGTTATGTGCCAGTGTTGACAGAAGACCAAATAGATATAAACTGGCCTTCAACAAGTTTAGGCTTGAAGTTAGATGAAGGTTTCTAACCATCACAGGAATGAAGTTCTGAACCACCTTTAAGGAGAGCAGCGTGGACAAAAAATCTAACTAGCTTCAAAACTGGGGTTGTTATGAAGGAGATGGTATGATGAGACTGACTTACAATGCTAGATAGCTGATCTGTGACTGCTAGCAGCAAATATCTCCAAGGGCCGGTGACTAGTTGGTGAGGGCTCTGAATTACTATCCCTGGTGTCTGGCTGCTGGGTCTTATTCAAATGCTGAGAGTCTAACTGATCACTAAATTCGGGATCAGGAAGGAATTTTTCCTGGGGTCAGATTGGCAGAGACCCTATGAGATTTTTGCCTTCCTCCACAGTATGGGGCATGGGTCACTTGTAAGTTTAAACTAGGGCTGTAAATTAATCGCAGTTAACTCATGCAATTAACTCAAAAAATTAATCACGATTAAAAAAATTAATCGTGATTATTGGCAGTTTTAATTGCATTGTTAAACAATAGAATATAAATTGAAATTTATTAAATATTTTGGATGTTTTTCTACATTTTCATATATATTGTATTCTGTGTTGTAATTGAAATCAAAGTGTATATTATTTTTTATTTTAAATATTTGCACTATACAAATGATAAACAGAAGAAATAGTATTTTTCCATTCACTGCATACAAGTACTGTAGTGCAATCTCTTTGTTGTGAAAGTGCAACTTACAAGTGTAGATTTTTTTTTACATAACTGCACTCAAAAACAAAACTTCAGAGCCTACAAGTCCACTCAGTCCTACTTCTTGTTCAGCCAATCACTAAGACAAACAAGTTTGTTTACATTTACAGGAGATAATGCTGCCCTCTTCTTATTTACAATGTCACCAGAAAGTGAGAACAGGCATTTGCATGGCACTTTTGTAGCCAGCATTGAAAGGTATTTATATGCCAGGTATTTATATGCCAGATATGCTAAACATTTGTATGCCCCTTCATCCTTTGGCCATCATACCAGAGGACATGCTTCCATGCTGATAATGCTTGTTAAAAAAATAATGCCTTAATTACATTTTGACTGAACTCCTTCAGGGAGAATTGTATGTCCCCTGCTCTGTTTTACCCACATTCTGCCATATATTTCATGTTACAGCAATCTTGGATAATGACCCAGCACATGTTGTTCATTTTAAGAACACTTTCCCTGCAGATTTGACAAAATGCAAAGGAGGTAACAATGTGAGATTTCTAAAGATGAACTGAACCCAAGGTTTAAGAATCTGACCTGCCTTCCAAAATCTAAGAGGGATGAGGTGTGGAGCATGCTTTCAGAAGTCTTAAGAAAGCAATACTCTGATGCAGAAACTACAGAAACCGAACCACCAAAAAAGAAAATCAACCTTCTGCTGGTGGCATCTGACTCAGATTATGAAAATGAATAAGCGTCGGTCTGCATTTCTTTGGATTGTTATCAAACAGAACCCATCACCAGCATGGACCCATATCCCCTGGAATGGTGGCTGAAGCATGAAGGGACGTATGAACCTTTAGCGCATCTGGCATATAAATATCTTGCGACCCTGGCTACAATAGTGCTATGAGAACGCCTGTCCTCACTTTCAGGTAACATTGTAAACAAGAAGCAGACAGTATTATCGCCTACAAATTGTAACCAACCTTGTTTGTCTGAGCGATTGGCTGACCAATAAGTAGGACTGAGTGGACTTGTAGGCACTAAAGTTTTACATAGTTTTATTTTTGAATGCAGGCTTTTTTGTACATAATTCTACATTTGTAAATTCAACTTTCTTGATAAAGAGATTGCACTAAAGTACTTGCATGAGGTGAATTGAAAACTACAGTTTTTTGTTTTTACAGTGCAAATATTTGTAATAAAAAATATAACCAGGCACATTAACCATTGCCATTCACTACTGTATTAGATTCCCAATGAGAAATCTCTGGGAAATGACCATCCTGCTCTCTTCCTCTCTGCTAACTGGAGTACATTGGATTAGAAATCCACAAGGTAGGCTACTTTGTTCCTCTGTATTTAACACTTTGAAATCTTGTAGATAAGCCTAAAAATGAGGAGGAAGGGCCTTCCACTTAATCCCATCTGTGGTTAATTTGATCTTCCACTTACTGGGATCAAAATAAAATCATTTTGATAAAAAAATAAAATAGATCAGAATTGTTTTTAACCACAGAGGCAAGTATTATTAGCTAACTTGATTACTAGCTACAGCCATTCTGAAAGAGAACAAAACCAATGTAAGATGACCTGAACAGAAGTATATTACTCATCCATGTTTAACAATATGAAGCCCAACTCTGCAACCCTTTCTTTGGCTGAGTAGCACTGAGTAGTCCCATTGTAATCAGCGTGACTATTGGAGTGAGAGCACCATTCAACCTGACAAAAAGATGCTGAATCAGCACATAAAAGCTTATGCTCAAATAAATTTGTTCGTCTCTAAGGTGCCACAAGTACTCCTGTTCTTTTTGCGGATACAGACTAACATGGCTGCTACACGGAAACCTGCCAATTTTAAGGTGCACCATATATTGATAAAGCTGTGATCTGTAACTTGGTGAGCAGATCAGCTGCTACTCAGTCAAAATGATAACTTGCTTGACTAAAATAAGAGGCACCACAATACAACTGTCTTTGGCACTCTGTTGCTACAATAATAAATCAATTCATACTGATTTTTTAATTACCATTTGTGTAAAAATGAAAATAAACTCACATTTGTTCTGCGACAGGCTATTTATTTAATCTGATTTACTCTGCTAGAACCAGGTTCCCATCTGTAAAATGGGGATAACAATACAGATCACCTTTGTAAAGTGCTTTGAAATCTCAAATGAAAAGCGCTGTATAAGCTAGTTATTTATTAACATGTATTATTCTGGAGGAAGTCAGACCTTGTCCAAACACTCTCTGAGTCTGCAAAATAAACCCAAACTTCTTAGCATTAGGTATGCATCATCTTGTGGTTGCTACATTTGTTTGAAATGTTAGTTTGTTGAGGAAAAGTGTGGGGCTTCTGGGAGCACAGGCTCTTCTAATTTAAGTGTGAATGAAACACTTCAGTTTATTTATTTGATTCAATTGATAGTGCTCTGATTTGGGGCTAAATTCCACCTTCAAATGCACACCTGCAACTATCTTTGATTGGGAAGGGCACAAATGTATTAGAAGGCCACATTTGATCACTGTTTTTGATCACTAGTAGCTGTGGGGGTTCAGCTTTCTCCTGCCAGTATGAAGAATATTGGAAGCGGATGTTAGTACTCTCTTTGGAAAGAAATGTCTGAAACTCCTGAAAGGAAAGGGAAGCATTTTAATGTCATGGTTTATCTATGAGATTCAATAATTATTTAACTCAGAAAAATTCCTGAATTTATTTTTTCCCACATAAAACTTAGAGATGGGCCTGAATGAAACCCTCCAAATCCTGAACTTCAGAACGTTCACCATCTGAATCTGAATTCGAATCTAAATTTGCAAACGGCTCTTATGTGTAAAACGTACCAAACCAAGACCTCAGATCTGAATTTACAAGGTTTTTAGAAATCAAGGTCCAGTAGTCTGAGTGCACATATGTTAAAATATATGTGTGGCAAATTAATTCTGAGGTCGAGATTCTTAGCCTGGTATAATAGAACCTACCTACTGCAGACAGCTTCTTAGTCTATGATGGTGAGACAATGGGGAATGCTGTTTGGCGCAGCTGAGATAAAACTTATGCAAGTTAAGGACAAAGCCTTCTCACTGAACAATCCCTGCCTGTGGAATGAATAACTGGAGGAAATTAGAGTGAATCCAAATCTATCCATTTTCAGAGCAAGAGGAGAGATGTGCCTTCTCTCCAAAGCTTACCTGCAGTAGCAAACACTGAACAACAGTGATCAATACAATTTGCCAGGGTTGGATTACAATGAGAGGGAGGATGTAGGAAGAATAAGGAGCTAAGAGCATTTCTTAATAACAAAGTAATGTAGGAGATTGCTGTCATTTTGAACAGTAGATAGAAACCAACCCACTCTTGTTGGGGTTCTAATTTGAGGGGCCATTTATACAATCACTGAATATTTTTAAAACTTGGACTCTCAAGATTTTTTTCACTGTTTGCAATAGTAAAATAGCTTTCAGTCAGCCATCAGAATGGGGCTGGGGGCTGTCTTGATTGTGTCCTCTCACCTAACAAATAGATGTGTGTGTATGTCGGGGGGGGGGGGTACACATACTGTCTTAGAACAGCAGTTTCAGCATATGTAGCTTTTTAAACCCATTGACGCATGCTGGCAAGGAACTACATTTGGAAAGATTTGCCAGCTACTCCAACCTGTGTTTAAAAGTAACTATGGAAGTAATATTTCCTGTGTTAAGCAAGAGAGGAAAAGGCAGTAAGCCCTAGAGCACAGCTCTCAGTGAAGGGACAAAGGAAAAAGCACATAGCTGCACTCTATTTTCTCCCTCTTCCCTCTCACTCCATGCTCCTTCCCACAACAACTTAATTATACAGAATGTTAATGTTTTAAAATTTGGTCCAAGTCACACTAATTGTGTTTACTGGCCACAATGGAGGATATAAATATCTGAGGGGGTCATAAAAACAGAGGCTGCTTCCTGGTTGTGGTTTGCTGTCGCACGGTATTCCGTCTGTTACAGTGCACAATCTACAGCTGGTTTGTCCAGGACTCAGTTTGTCACCAAGACTTGATCCCAAATGACCTTTTGCCCTGATACATTTATTTTCATACATACTTTCCACATTGTGTTTCCGAGCAAATTTTCACATTGTATTAACTAAAATAAGAGAAGGGCCATTGCTAAGGTAGGTAACTGAAATGAAACCCCAAGAATGAAATCAACTTCTGTTTTGCTCCAGAAACTGCTGTTCAGACTGGGAATTGAAGCCACAACATTGAAAGGTGGTGGGCCAAACACATCCTGAGCACAGCTCCACTGAAGTCATTCGATGGGAGTGTAATTAATTTGAAATGTTCTCTCCTAAGCATCAAATGTGAAATGCCTGGTTGCCACTTTTAGGGTGCACAGGCACAAACAGGAGCCCCTTGTTAGTGATATGATTTCATAAGTAGATTGTTCCCTGAAGGAAGAACTATTTTGGGGGCTCTTTATAACACATCCAGTAGCACTTGGAGGAGAGGTTTAGTGATTTAAGCATCACGTCTGAAACACCTAGGCACTCCATTTTGCATGCAGGTAAGGTTGACTCAGCTTTTTACTTTTCCAGTCAAATATACAGTATACTGTGTAACTGTTTCGCATGATCCCTTAAAATCTGGTGGCCTGAATATCAGAGATATTGAGCACCTACAGCTCCCATTGATGTCAGTGGGGCTAAGAGTTCTCAGTAGCTCTGAACATCAGTCCAGGAGTCACTACCTGCTCTGTGTGGTAGGTAAAATCTACATGTGGAAACGGGAATAGATTCACTGAAATCATAACCCTTAAGGTTCAGTGGCAATTTATGTAAGAATGGGGGGTTTGCCCTGGTATTTGGAGTCAAAACTTCCCTGTCTTTCAGTGTACACTGGCTGTTGCCAGAAACTCCAGTGGCAGCTATATTTCAATTACATTGTATGTGCACAGTGATGTAAAGTATTTTGGGACAAAACATGCTATATTAATATGAGTTATCATAACACTGTTGTAAGAAAGCTTTCATTATGCCCTCAATATTTCAGTCAAAGAATTATGTGTATACTTAAAGAACAACACAAGATGCATCAAAGATGTCAGGGCACAGCATGCTTCAGGCAATGACAGCTGTCAAATTTGATGTGAAAGTGCTGTGCTGTAATAAGCTAAATGTGATGAGGATCAATGTTTACATTTGGCCAGTCGCATTCCAGATGTCCCTTGTTCATGTAAGTGAATATTTTGTACAGCGTTAACATTCATCTGGTTTTAGTTATGTTGAATATTAATGCTGAATGTTGCTGGTTTTTTTGTCAAGTTTCGGTCACAGTTAACTCAAAATTAAAGAAGAGTGTCTGACAGAACTACAGCCTGTCCCAGTTGCACCATGGCTGGATAAAGCTGAAAGATTGTGATTTCAAGAATCTGAGTTCCATAAAAATCTGTGTTCTGGCCGGATCAATTCTGAATAATAGACTGATGCCGATTTTGCCTAAACTGGCTTCTAGATTCAGTTCTTGGCCAATGTTTTATTACAGGATTAAATAGTTGAAATAGTTCTGGATGAACTCCGAGCCTGCTGAGAACATTAGGATTCCTACAATGTTCATTCTACAGAAATGTTGTTCTATTCTATATAGGTTCTTATATCACACCGATTGCAATAGGATCTAAGCACCTTCCAGGAGTGTATTAAGCAGCATGACATCTGTCATGTGGTTGTTCACTCATCTCATCTCATCTCCATTGCATACACTCATCTCAGAGTGAGAAGTGTATGCAATGGAGTGTCTAGTTTTGGAATGTATTTATAATATACAGATGAACATTGCTATGTTTGTGAGAGAGAAGTCAAGGTCAAAGAAATGTGCCTTGCGCTTGGAGCAGAAGGTGGTGAGCTTTATGATGGACCTTAGTTCCTGGTGGCGTTCATTCCACAGTCTCAAACCAGTCCCCAAGAAAGCTCTGTGTCATACACAGATGGACATTTCTGTTGTGCCAGAGGAGTGAATTAGTCAGCTATGGTGGTCCAGCCAGAGCTTTAGGTGATATTTTAGATATCCTGGCTCCAGGCCATGGAGTGCCTTGAAGATAAGGACCAAGACTTTGAACTTGATTTGATATTCTGTGGGGAACCACTGTAGGGAGCAGAGAAAGGTTTGATGTATTCAGAGTAGTCGGTATTTGGTGAGGAGGCACACTGCAGAGTACTGTACTAGCTGAAGTTTACTAATCATTGAAGACTTCATGCCTAGGCATGCTTCGTGGCTGTAGTCCAGCAGGGAAGCAGGGAAGCCTGGGGGGGGGGAAAGTGGGGCAATTTGTCCCAGGCCCTGAGTCCCCCAGGGGCCCCGCGAGCCACTTCAGGTTTTCGGTGGCACTTCGGCGGTGGGCCCTTCACTTGCCCCAGGTCTTCAGCAGTGGGTCCTTCAGTGCAGAGAAAAACTCAGAGCGAGTGAAGGTCCTGCTGCGGAAGTACTGCTGAAGCCTCAGCGCGCCACCCGGTGAGTACAAGCGCTGCAAGTGGCAGGGCGGGGTGGGGGGGCGATCAGCGGCACTTAGGCTGCTCTACCGCTGCCGCTTCATTCTTCGATGGCAATTTGGTGGTGCGTCCTTCCCTCCAAGAGGGACCCGCTGCTGAATTGCCGCCAAAGACCCAGCCCTGCCCCAGGCCCCCTGAATCCTCTGGGCGGCCCTGTTGAGAAGTGATGAAGGCATGAATAACTGAGGCTAGGACACTTTGTCAGGATGGGATGGAGTCTCAGACTCAATCACAGATGGTAGCATTACTTATAAGTGCTGCTATGTGAGAACAAAGTGTCAGTGAGGAATCCAAGAGTACTCCTAACCTAAACTGTGGATGGAATTGACCAATGTGGGTGTGTACCTTCAACCAAAAGAGACTGCACCATGGCTATAAACTCATCAAGGTGCTTTCCTCTGCCCAACAGCCTCACCTTGGATTTTCTTGGATTCAGCTTCAGAAGGCTAGCAATTGCCAGCAGTTCAGCTGTCCCTCCCCCCGCTGCCATGTGCTGCTCCTGTCCTCTGCCTTGGAGCTGCTCCCAGAGACTCCTGCTTGCTGTGCAGGGGGAGGGGATGAAGAGGGGGGCTAATGTCAGGGTCTCCCCCTCCCCCCTGCTTCTGCACCCTGCTTACCCCATCTTCCATAGACCAGGGGGGACACACTACAGGGCTCAGGATGGAGGGAGCTTGCTGGTAGCAGCTGCGGTGTCAGCAAGCTGACCTAATTAACAAGCAGTGTACTTAAGAGTAGGGTCAGCATAATTAAAGGGGAAATGCGCATCTCTCTCTCGTGCACACACACGGTGTGTATGTCTCTCTCTGTCTGCAATGCTGTCTCCCGTCCCTCCATTCCTGCTGCCTTGTAGAGTTTGAGAGTTAACCCTTGATGGGTCAGCCAATTGCTAGTTCATCATTTAGCAGTAAGGCATTCCCTGGGAAATATCCCACCATCCGACTCCTCCACCTCCACCAAGCTTCACAATCATCATCACTGTGTACCAGTATTAAATTGTTTGTTTAAAACTTATACTCTCTGTGTGTGTGTGTGTGTGTGTGTGTGTGTGTGTGTGTGTGTGTGTGTGTGAGACACTATGTATATATAGTCTTTTGTCTGGTGGAAAAAATTTCCCTGGAACCTTAACCCCCTCATTTACATTAATTCTTATGGGGAAATTGAATTAGCTTAACATCATTTTGCTTAAAGTCACATTTTTCAGGAACATAACTACAACATTAAGTGAGGAGTTACTGTACTGGGTTGTGGGCTCAACACCTCCTGCAGTCTGTAATGTTGCTAGGTTATTACTAGTAATTGTTCAGTGTGCCGAAAGCTGCTTTTTAAGTCATTTAAAACATGACTTAATATTCACCCACTGTATATGTTGAGTTTAGAGACTGGAGATCATGGGCTAAACTGTTAATTTCTGAGTGTGAGGCTGATGGAGATCTGGTTTACTTCATTTTTGACCGCTTGCATGTGTGAAATTTACATATTGCAGTATTTAAATACAAATTTGACTTCTGACTCTGTAACTTGTACTCATGAGTAATTTTTAATCATGCAAGTAGTCTAGCTGACTTCAATGGAACAACTGTTCATGAGGATCAGGCTTGCGTGATTAGACCGTGATGGAAACCCACTGATGTAATTGGCTGCATCTGCGCAAACTGGTTTTACTGAGCTTTGGATGGCTGTATTGATATTGTCTAACTATGTAGAGAAGTCAGCAAGTTCACTCATGTGTCTGTGGTCATTAAATATCTGGGAATAGTTTAAAACAGATAAAATGGGGAAATTAAAGCAGAAGAGGGTCATTCTGCCCACTTATGACTGTAGTCATAATTCACATGAGTAACTGAAGGTAGAATTTGGCCCAAACAGTGGGCTGCAGTGACTTAGCAGAGATTTTTAGTTAGTTAACTCTGGAACAGTGGTAAGTGTAAAGAATAAGTCTGACTCAAATTGTGACTTTTTCATAGACTGGGTCTCTCAAATGAAAGAGTGGAATGCACATGAATAAGTAGCGTGCATTTGCTCCAGTGCCCAGAGGTAGTATGAATTTTCATCCAGGTTCCTTTTCACAAGTCTGATCTTGGAAGTGACTTTTTTGCTAGTAGGAATTGCAGCTAGGAAATCAGATTTTCAATCTGCTTGTCAAAGCTACGCATATTGTATTCTGAAAGCTTGAGCTTGTGGGATTGCTTTATGCTGTGGCAGTCAGCAGTGAGTAGAACGGTTGTTCCTAGTGAAGGATCTGCAGTTGCTTCTTTGGGTTGGACAAGATGACAGTCCTCTTTGATGAGGGCAGGCACAACTACAGTTCTGAAACATAATGTATTCTTATTGGCTTTGCCATGAACCTGAATTAATGTCCTTTTAGTGCTACCTCCAAGGCTTTGCAGTTCTTATTCCATTAGTAGATTGCTGTAAGTTCCCAAAACCTGAAATATCAAAATCACAGGCCATTATCTTGGAAATTGTTAAGCAATATGGTTGTCTCCCGAAAGTTAATTTTGTAGCCCCCAAGGGCTGTGGCCTAGAACAATCTGAGACTTTATGTAATGATCAATGTAGACAGTAACTCCACCAGTAGCTGGTGCTATACCTTTATCTTAGTGCTAAATTGTTGTTTTGTATGTTGAATTAAGTGATTGGATAGAAAGGAGTTAGTAGGAAGTTTTAATCCAGTCTCCGTGTACTACAGGAAATGGTTTTTTTGAATCAGGCAACACTGTTCTGGCTGAACAAGATCTGAACCAATGCTGGACATTGGTACTTTGAGAAGATTGATGAATGAATGAATAGGACTTGAGACCGGTGTGGAACAATAAGGTAGCAATAATAAGACCTAATAAAATGCATTAAAAATGAGGTATTCATACAAATATTAATCTGATCCCTGAACTTTCCAAGGCAAGAAGCATCACTGCTTCTCAAAACAGAGAACCAACAGAATCTTTAAATATTTACTTCACATACCTTTTAATCAGAGCCATTTTGGGAAGTAATAAGGCATGCTACAGCTTCATTGTAAGGTCCAATATCATCACAGCTAGTGGGCATGAAGATACTCTGTTGGCCCTGTGCTTTACTATGTCTTTAGAAAAGGTGTTGTCAGATAGCATTGCTATCTTCTATCATGTTTTGGTGCTTAAATATGGCAAAATTAGTAGAATGTGGTTCATTTTCCTCCTTGCAGTGAAGAAGCAAATCATAAAATGTTAATGCGTTACACTGATAGGATAGCTTACATGTTCACTATAATCAGTTTCACTGTATCTGAGGTTAAGCATATTGCAAAATAGAAAGTTCTGAACAATTCAAATGTACTGCTTTGAGTAAATGGCAGGACTGCGTATGTGGAATCTCTGCTTGCAGTAGAGAAGTTTCTCTTCAACAGGGTTCTATGATATTTGACAGTTTAATGCGTGTATGTGCAAGAAGGGGGGCTGTAGCATTCAATAGGAACTAAATCTTTACATCCCTTGTATACTGATGAAAAAATAAACATATGTGTTCTCTTAAAATCTTAGTGTTTCAAGACAGGATTACTTGGAAAGAGTTCTCAGGAAGAAGACGCTAAGGGGGTTGATCATTGCACAATCTGTAGATGCCAATCAGCGGTTCGGAAGACTTAGAACAGTGGTCGGCAACCTTTCGGAAGTAGTGTGCCGAATCTTCATGTATTCACTCTAATTTAAGGTTTCACGTGCCAGTAATACATTTTAATATTTTTAGACGGTCTCTGTCTATAACTCTATAATATATCACTAAACTCTTGTTATATGTAAAGTAAATAAGGCTTTAAAAATGTTTAAGAAGCTTCATTTTAAAATTAAATTAAAATGCAGAGTTCCCCGGACTGATAGCCAGGACCCAGGCAGTGTGAGTGCCACTGAAAATCAGCTCGCGTGCCGCCTTCGGCACCCGTGCCATAGGTTGTCTACCCCTGACTTAGAAATTGGAGAAGATAGTGTGTTCTAAATAAATATTTGCACATACCATATCAATAGCATACCTTGCTATGAGATTTGAGCTCTTGATTTGGCTGGAGAATGGAAAGATTTGGAGGATTGCTGGCCTTCTTGCAGAAAAAGAAATGGGGAAAAAACAATATCTGCCTACTAATAAGAGAGGCCCCAAATCTGCCCCCTTGCTCTTGAACAGCACCATATTCCAAAACCAGTCCCTTTGAAGATTTGAAATTGTTGTCTTTTTTAAAGATGTAATTTCTGAGGTGTGGCTCAAGGTCAGTTGTAAGAAACGGATGATAACTAATAGACATAATACAGTGATATTGACAATTGGAGTTTAAAATATAGATGACAGTAAGATGATGATAGTTGTGCGCCTGCCCCTTCTACCGGTGTATGTTTATACTGATACACTGAATTTCCAGTGTCAGTCAGACGTGGGCACAGCACTTTCTCCCTTCACCACTTAACTTAGTACAACAGAAATGGCTAAGTGAAAATAATACTTACAATATGTTTTTCATAGTGTATTTCCAAATGTGAGCACACTGCACAGTGTGCAATTTGACATCTTTGGCCTTTATGTAGGATCTGAGAGAGGCGTCATTGTAGGAAAACCCAAACTAAATCTTTGTATGTTTGTTTTGGGTATAAAAATTTATGTGACAACAAAAACCTATGAGACTGCATGGTGGTAATAGTACATACCTTCTATAACTGCTTGAAATATATTTTGGACCACATTAAACCAAAGTTATTAGCCTTTAATATTGCCTCTCTGCCAAGGGTTAGTAGACATCTGTGGCCTTGCAAATCAGCACTTCATGATCAAGGAAAAATGAGTGAGGCGGAGTGTAGGTATATTCTCAGTGTAACTTGTTTTCTTTACACATATACACCAGTCCTGGTAGAGAGGTGGTCCTGGACACCATGCAGATAATCCTCTGTATCAGGAATCTCAGGCCAACACCAATTCCCAGGGCGAGGAATTCCTGCGGCGGGACAAGTCTTCCCCTAGAATTGGGCTATAATCAGAGAGCAAAATTTTGTTGCTTATACAGCTCCCTTTACTCACAATTTGTCTTTACCAGAACCTTGCACAACCAGGATGAACATGAGCACATCTCCTTCCCTAAAAATTCCCCTTATGTTTCAATGGCACTCATTCAAAATAGCTGTAGAACACTATTGTGCACTGTCCACTCTTTGTGTAGAGGTGGCTGAATTTCAGTGATGAATGAAAGAACAGGAGTACTTGGGGCACCTTCGAGACTAAAAAATTTATTTGAGCATAAGCTTTCATGGGCTACAGCCCACTTCACTGGATGCATAGACTGGAACATACAGCAAGAAGATATTTATACATACAGAGAACATGAAAAGGTGGAAGTAGCCATACCAACTGTAAGAGGCCAAACAATTGAGATGAGCTATCATCAGTAGGAGAAAAAAAATGTTCTAAGTGATAATCGAGATGACCCACAGAAAGTGTGAGCATACTTAACATGGGGAAATAGATTCAATTAGTGTAATACCCCAACCATTCCCAGTCTCTGTTCAAACCTAAGTTAGTTGTATCTAATTTGCATATTAATTTAAGTTCAGCAGCCTCTCTTTGGAGTCTGGTTTTGAAGTTTTTTTGTTGTAAAATTACCACCTTCAAGTCTGTCACTGAGTGGTTAGAGAGTTTGAAGTGTTCTCCCACTGGTTTTTGAATGTTATGATTCCTGATGTCAGATTTGGGTCCATTTATTCTTTTGCATAGAGACTGTCCGGTTTGGCCAATGTATATGGCAGAGGGGCATTGCTGGCACAGGATGGCATATATCACGTTGGTAGATGTGCAGGTGAATGAGCCTCTGATGGCGTGGCTGATGTGATTAGGTCCTATGATAGTGTCACTTGAATAGATATGTGGACAGAGCTATCCTTGCAACAAAGCCCGATGCCAACTCTGTCCACAACTAAGTTAGGTTAGTTTTTTTCTCCTGCTCATGATAGCTCATCTCAATTGATTGGCCTCTTACAGTTGATATGGCTACTTCCACCTTTTCATGTTCTCTGTATGTACAAATATCTTCTTGCTGAATGTTCCAGTCTATGCATCTGATGAAGTGGGCTGTAGTCCACAAAAGCTCATACTCAAATAAATTTGTTAGTCTCCAAGGTACCACAAATACTCCTGTTCTTTTTGTGGATACAGACTAACACGGCTGCTACTCTGAAACCCGTGATGAATGAAATATTCTGTGTATAGTTTGTATACTTGATGGTGAATTGTTGATAAAATCAGTGTGAGGGCTATGGGCAAAGTGGAAGAGAGAAGCTGTTTCCTGTGAGCCTTAATAAAAAGCCACCATGCAGGAGAGACATGGGCCAGAAACTGGGTGACGAACCACACCAGCTAGCATAGTGTCACAGCATTTAGATAAGAGAGCAGTGCAAATCTTGTCATAAATATTGAATTAGATGAAAAGTGCCCCACTTCACGCTTCATTACAAACCCGGAATTACCTGAACTCCAATAAAACTCTTGGCAAATCTTGGGGAGCTTCATGTCGAGGCAGAAATCAAATGAGAAAGCATTGTCCTATCCAAAGACTCCCAATAGATCCTGGGCTTTGTCATTACCTCTTACCATCTTCTATGGAGTGGCCTTTAATTCTCTCAACTCTCCAATGATGGATAGCTCTCTCTCTATTTCTGTATCTATCTCTCTGTCGCTATCTATATATCTATATATCTATCAATGATTGGCCATCTCACCCATTTGGTACAGGGTGTGTTGAAGCAGGCCTGTTTCTTCCTATTTTTATGGCATCTTTTCCCTTTACTATTTTTTTCTTGGAAATAATTGCTATCCCAGCGTGCCTTTCTGAAGCTAGCTCTTGAAATTTGGCAGAGCTAAGCAGCTCCAGTCCTGAAATGGCCATTTCGTAACAGGCATCACTGGCTGCTGCTGCTGCTTTTCCCCTGGTAAGTATCTGTTATGCTTTTCCTTCCTTACTGTTGATATGGCACAATGCTCATAAACCATTTCTACCCACCTCTGGCACACTTCCCAGGCACCAAACTTCTTCCAGGTTTCGATCAGCCTGAAAGAGGCCTGGCTTCGGGTTGAAAACCACAGGCCAATCATTTTGTACTTGGTGTGGCTGGGGAAACCTTGGGCTAAATAGGTAACTGATAGCCAAAAAAAGGAAAATGCTTATTCAACTTGGTGGTTCCCTTCAGTGCAAATTACTAAGGAAACTTAAACTCTTGAACTTGTGAAAAGCTTCCATCTCCTTCTTTATCAAATCTAAGGCTTTGAAACTTGGCATGAAGCCATTAATTCCTAATAAGAATATACTATGCAGGTTGCTAATGAGTGCAAGTAAACGGAGCATTAGTGTCTTCTTTAATTTGGCTTAATTTATCTAGTGGCATGATATTAAATAAAGGAAATATGTCCATTTCCTATAAAAAGTGTTACAGAAGCTTTAAACATTATTTAGTTGTCTCTTTCCTTAGAATAAGGACACACGAGAGAAAATAAGAGGTGCAGCACATTAACATTTTTTTACTAGTCTGAGAACAAGCTATAGTGATGGATTCAATCTAGCAGGTACAGTATGTGCCTTGGATCCATGGAAAGGGCCCTATCCTGTAGCCCTTACTCATAAATTCTTATTTCATGGGTAAGAGAACAAATAAAAGAATATTTAAGTTTGGGACTGTTAGGATTCTAACACATGTATTTTTTGATAGCCAGCCAGAATCCAGCTCTGTTTGTGCAGGGAAGGTCTTTTGCCCATGGTACTGTGCTCACACTTAACAAAAAGCAGAAAAGTAAATCAAAATGTAGAATATTTAACATGCCTGCTGCAAATAATTATATAATTTATACATATTTATATAATGTAAAGGTACATAACACTTTGCAAATGCTTGGAAAGACCAAGCCTTTGCCCTGAGCCATTTATAACCTGGTACAACTAAATATGAATCTTGGGACAAGAGCTCAGACTCCACACTAGGAGTATTATTTCAGTTATGGTAGTGCCTAAAAACCCCAGCTGAGATCAAGGATTAGGTATGCTAGGTGCACTGTACCTACCTAGTCTCTGCCCTGAAGACCTTACTGTCTAATTATCAAGACAAAGTGGGAGGGGAAACAGAGGTACAGAACAGTGAAATGACTTGCTTGAGCACATTGTGGCTGAGTGGGGAACTCAGGCTTCCTGAGTTGCAGTCCAATGGGAGTATTCAGGAGTACTTCTGAGTCTGCCAGATTTTCTCTTCCATAGAATCACAGAAAGGAATGGCTGGAAGGGATGTAGAGAAGTCAGCAAGTCCAGGCCTCTGCACTGAGGCAGGACCAAGTAAACCTAGTGTTTGCTCAACCTATTTTTAAAAATCTCCAGTGATGGGGATTCCATAACCTCCCTTATGGAAGTCAATTCCAGATCTTAACTATTCTCATACAGTAACTCCTCACTTAAAATTGTCCTGGTTAACGTTGTTACGTTGCTGTTCAGTTAGGGAAAGTGCTCATTTAAAGTTGTGCAATGCTCCCTTCTAATGTTTGGCAGCCACTTGCTTTGTCCACTGCTTGCAGGAAGAGCAGCCCATTGCAGCTAGCGGATAGGGGCTTGGAACCCGGGTGGGCTGGCAGCCCCCCATCAGCTCCCCGCTCCCCTACATTCCCTGTGCAGCAGCTGCCCAGCAGGCTAGCAGTTGCAGCTGTCCCTCCCCGCACTGTTATGTGCTGCTCCTGCCATCTGCCTTGGAGCTGCTCCCCAAGACTCCTGCTTGCTGTGGGAGGGGAGGAAGAAGGGGGGCTAATGTCAGGGTGTCCCCCTCCCATTACCCCATCTTCCACAGAGCAGGGGGGACACACCACAGGCTCAGGATGGAGGGAGCTTACTGGCAGCAGCTGCGGTCTCAGCAAGCTGATCTAATTAACAAGGCAGTGTACTTAAAGGAGAAATGCGCATCTCTCTCTCTCACACACATGGTGTGTGTCTCTGTCTGCGATGCTGTCTCCCCTCCCTCCATTCCTGCTGCCTTGTAGAATGTGAGAGTTAACCCTTGAGGGCTCAGCCAATTGCTAGTTCATCATTTAGCAGTAAGGCATTCCCTGTGAAATATCCCACCCTCTGACTCCTCCACTTCAACCAAGCTTCACAGTCACCATCACTGTGGACCAGTATTAAATTGTTTGTTTAAAACTTATACTCTGTGTGTTTGTGTGTGTATACACACACACACACACACACACACACACAGAGAAAAAAATATATATATAGTCTTTCTTGAAAAAAAATTCTCTGGAACCTAACCCCCTCATTTACATTAATTCTTATGGGGAAACTGGATTCACTTAACATTGTTTCACTTAAAGTCGCATTTTTCAGGAACATAATTGCAACGTTAAACGCAGAGTTACAGTAGTTAGAAAGTTTTTCCTAATATCTAACATAAATTTCCCTTACTGCAGATTAAGTCTATTACTTCTTGCCCAATATCTGTGGACTTGGAGAACAGTTGATCTGCATCCTCTTCATACCAGTCCTTAACATATTTGAAGACTGTCATCAGGTCCTCCGTCAGTCTTCTTCTTTTCTCAAAACTCTGTAGAAGTAATGTCACTTCGGAATATTTCTATTTGTTTACTCTGAATAACTATAGTAGAATCTCAGAGTTATAAACGCCTGAGGAATGGAGGTTGTTTGTAACTCTGAAATGTTCATACAGTAGAACCTCAGAGTTATGAACACCAGAGTTACGAAATGACCAGTCAACCACACACCTCATTTGGACACGGACGTATGCACGCAGGAAGCAGCAGAGACCAAAAAAAATAAAAAAGCAAATACAGTAAAGTACTCTGTTAAATGTTAACTACTAAAAAAATTAAGCCAAAGTTAAAAACAAAATTGAAAAGATAAGGAAACTGACTCTGTGCTTGTTTCATTTAAATTAAGATGGTTAAAAGCTGCATTTTTCTTCTGCACAGTAAAATTTCAGAGTTGTTTTAATTCAGTGTTCAGTTGTAAACTTTTAAAAGAACAACCATAATGTTTTACTCAGAGTTATGGACATTTGAAAGTTATGAACTGACTGAGGTGTTTGTAACTCTGAGGTTCTATTGTAACCCTGAAAAAAATTATAGTTATTCTTTCAAAAATTTACAGCTGAACATTGACTTAATACAGCTTTGAAACTTTAATATGCAGAAGAAAAATGCTACTTTCCCTTTTTTTTAGTAGTTTATACACAGTACTGTACTGTATTTGCATTTTTTGTCTCTGCTGCTGCCTGATGGAGCACTTCCAGTTCCAAATGAGATGAGTGGTTGACTGGTCAGTTCGTAACTCTGGCGTTCATAACTCTGAGGTTCTACTGTATATAGTTGCACTCTCTCTCCTAGTTGGGGTAACTACTAGGAGAGAGACTTTTCAAAGAAAAGGAAAACAAACTGCTTAACTATGCTAGGTAGCATTCAGCATAAGGAGGAACACAGGATATGTCTACTTCCTGAAGATACTGTCAGGTGACTGGTTGGAGTCATTTAGGGACACAGCCTGATACCCATGGGGACCTCGGGTCATGCATATTTTAATATGTGAATTATTCTGATATTGCTACTTATCTAGGCTTGAACCTGTGTCTAAATGTCACTGGGAGAGTTTCAGATTTTATAACAGCCAGACATATTACTAGGCAATCCTATAATTCAGTCCTCAATTAAAATTGGAGTCTGACTGAATGAATGCAAAGCACCATAGATAATAGTCTCTGTCTGGTAGGTGCAGACATGCAGACTACAGTTATGCTTGTATAATCTGGGCCTCACTCACCATTGCACACAGCATGGTTTTCCAAAAATTTATGTAATCTTCCCCTAATAGTCAAGGTTAATTTAGGTACCAGAAAAGCGAGTCATTTTCCTTTGTAATGATCCACACTTGAAAAACACACTTTTAAATAGAAAGCAAGCATACTCTATGTTTTTTTCCTACTGTGAAAGCTACTGTACTTGAGTCACCAATCCTTAATCATGGCCTTTATACAATAACCATGCTGACAATCAACTTCCTTCCATCTACTATCTATGGCCCGTCCGATGTAGTTGTTCTTCATTTAAAATTCCTTTCTCTCACACCCTCTGGAACGGTTTTGAGTTAAAATTTCTATTAGGCTAACTCATTGAGCAACTAACTCATTAAACAAATTTCCATTAGGCTAATGCACTCTCTTTTCCCCCTCATTGGTTGCTGCTTCTCTATCACAAAGTTATTTACTGGTATTTTGGAGGAGAGGGTTCCTCTTTACCAGATGTTCCCAAGAGCATAAATGATGCCATATATGCCTCTTTGTGTTACACCCACCTTTATGGGAATATTACAATGTATTCTACAATACCAACAGTACAGTAGTACAATAACATGAGGCAGGACCAAATTCTTTCCCAAGCACCCATTGCACTATGTATGGTATTGCACTGACATAACTGAGGGTACAGCTTGACCCTATATATTTTTTATTATTTTGATTGACTGTTTTTTTTTAATGCAGTGACCACAAAACTTAATTATTCAGTGAGCTGTTTGCCCTGTCTTCTCTCTCAAATATTTTCCTACCATATTCTGACAGGTTTAATTCCAGAAAAGACTAACCTCCACTTTGCTGTTTCCATTACCAGGGGTTTTGCTTTTTCTATAAGAACTAATCAAGTTTCACAAAGTATTTCAGCTCACAAATAACCTGTGTGACAAATCCCATTCATTAGTTATTGTCTTTTTCCAGAATTTTGCTTGGCCTGAAGGTTGGGTATCTGGGGGTGGAGAGAACCCGAAATTAAAAAGTTTGTATATCCAGGGTCAAATTTGCAAACCTTGGCACAGTGGGTGTGCCCACAAAAATGTATACACATATGTTGCACTTGCAAACTGAGTAATTGCATATTTAGCTTACTGTTTGTTTACACAGTTACATGTGTGGGAGCAAATACAGGGTTTGGTTGGCAGAAAGGATATGAATACGTTATTACTGACGTTACTACTGGGAAGATGTTGTCCTGATTTCTGAATCAGCTGTTTTGGAAGAACTTAAACTCATGTATGTCTGTGTTAAACTGGGGTCTTGTCTTTGCTGGAGATTTCAGTCCTCAGTTGCCAAGTAGCAGTGTAGTTGCACCAGTGCAAACCCCTAGTGTAGATAGGCTAAACCATAAGAATGGCCATACTGGGTCAGACCAAAGGTCCATCCAGCCCAGTATCCTATCTACTGACAGTGGCCAATGCCAGGTGCCCCAGAGGGAGTGAACCTAACAGGTAATGATCAAGTGATTTCTCTCCTGCCATCCATCTCCACCCTCTGACAAACAAAGGCTAGGGACACCATTCCTTACCCATCCTGGCTAATAGTCATTAATGGAATTAACCTCCATGAATTTATCTAGGTCTCTTTTAAACCCTGTCATAGTCCTAGCCTTCACAACCTCCTCAGGCAAGGAGTTCCACAGATTGTGCGCTGTGTGAAGAACTTCCTTTTATTTGTTTTAAACCCGCTGCCCATTAATTTCATTTGGTGGCCTAGTTCTTATATTATGGGAAGAAGTAAATAACTTTTCCTTATGCACTTTCTCCACACCACTCATGATTTTATATACCTCTATCAGATCCCCCCTTAGTCTCCTCTTTTCCAAACTGAAAAGTCCTAGCCTCTTCAATCTCTCCTCATAAGGGACCAATTCCAAACCCATAATCATTTTAGTTGCCCTTTTCTGAACCTTTTCTAATGCCAGTATATCTTTTTTTGAGATAAGGAGACCACATCTCTATGCAATATTCAAGATGTGGGCGTACCATGGATTTATGTAAAGGCAATAAGATATTCTCCATCTTATTCTCTATCCCATTTTTTTAATGATTCCTAACATCTTGTTTTCTTTTTTGACTGCCATGATTTTCACCAGTACAGTTTATCCATGTTTGAAATGGGATAAACAGCATTGATGCAAATTATGATTTATAGCAGCTTTGCTGATTGACACTAGGTGTCCACGTAAATATAACTTCAGTGGTGGCTGGCAATGAATGGCTGAAACTTGGGCAAATTGCCAGCGATGCCTTTGTTTTTAGACTACTAAATTTACATTTGTAAGAACTCTGCCTATCTGCAGAGACAGCAGCCGATTTGTTCTCAGAGTTTACAGCCTGTTGCATAGGGGAGAGATACACACAGGGCTCTTTCACGGACACTTGACTTTTCCTTTAAGTTAAATTAAAAGCCATTGTAGCATATAAATATATGGCTGTTTTTCTTCCCTGGAAAAAATAACACCATTGCCCAAAATCCAACCCAGGTTTTACACCTTCCCATTGAATGCTGCCTGAAGATGTTGAGTTAGTATGTTGTAGACAGCCAAGCAGTCTGTATATGTTCAATAAAGCTCATACTTATTTCAGTTTTGAAGCTTAATGGCGTAATTCAAGAAGTATACAGTAACCTGGGACACCTTTCTGTGACCAGGTTTGGAAATTTGACTGTGTCTTCAGCCTCCTAAGTTAATATTTTCAGACCTCAGGAATGATTACTTAGCAGTAGCATTGCCCCAGTGTACATCATAGCTATCACGACTGGTGCTTCCACATTAGACACCATCACTGCTGCCTATCTCTCCCTGTTTGAAGCCTGCGACTACAACCGTACAGATGTTGTTGTTACTTCCATGATACACCTGGCAATCATCCTGACTGAGATGGGGCAAGATATGCAGGGGGATCCTAAAGTTCCCATGCAAACACTAGCCGGGAGCAAGGTAGGAAAATGCAGGAAGTTGAAGTTTCTTTGCAAGCAGTTAGTAGCTGTTAAATGAAGCAGAGTAAACTCCACTTGGCTCTCCAGGTTTTATTCGTTATCTCCTGCTTCCCCCTGGATAAGGCTCTTCTCTCATTTTGAATACTTCCTGGTTACCAGTATGAAAAATAGGCTGTCTATATCAGATATACCAATAAATAAACTTGCTCATTTTACTTCAGAAACAACTTCCTGTAATTACCATTGTGGTAACTATGCATAATGCAATTATATGGTTAGTGGTAAGTGTTTCTACCATTATATAACTAGTGAAAAAAATATTAAAAGCAGGATATAATATAGCTGTGATGGGTTACCCCCCCTTCCGGGGTACCACTGAGCCTGCCTATTCCACCAGCCTGGGCTCCCTTGCACTGTCCTGCTGAGCATGGCCTTCAAGTAGTAATTTCTCACTCTAAATGTTGTTTTTGGCAGATGATGGTGGTTGGTGAAGGCAAGCTGCTATTGCTTGCAGCTTAAAGCTCCAGGTATTTCTTTTACAGGCCAATCACCTTCCCAGCCTGGGCTCAGTAATTCTCCCCCGCCTCTTTGTCTTTGTTTCTTAGATGTTTTCAGCAGTCATCCTGGGCAGGGAGTTAGTGAAGAATGAACGCTGATTATGTCACTTCCCTGCCTTAAATAGGTTTTACATATGGCAGGAAGCCTTTGTTTTCCAGTGTGCTTCCCCCAGTGGTAAAATACTGGTATGCTATCATGGAGACCAGCACCAGGTGACATGATCACATGACCCTGCAGTGTCAATGCAGCCATGAATCAAAGGCCATTTGTAGCATCCCACAAAGGTGGGAGATCAGCATCTTCAAAGACCTATTGTTCTCCTTGTTCTCTCCATTGACTTGTTCCCAGCTAGGCAGCCAGACTGATTGCACCTGGGGAACACCCACCAGACAGAATGCAAACACTTCTGTAGTACAGATGTATAGTCAATATTCATAATTTTAGATACAAAAATGATGCATGCATACAAGTAGGATAATCATATTCAGTAAATCATAACCTTTCCAATGATACCTCACATGACCTATCTTGCATAAAATACATTATGATTATGACACAATCATATTATAATCTTACTCTGAAAAATATGGGCAGCAGTGTCACAGTAGCTTCCAAATATATTCTCTGTATTATTAAATTTATGGCCTGTGATATCTGTGGGAGATACCTAAACCTCTTAAAGATTGAATTTCTGAGCATACATCTGTCATTAAGATAAATGACATTCTTACCAACTGGCAAGCATGTATTTTTGCACTTGTGTTTCTCTTCTGCCTTGAGGTGCTTTGAGCATACTTTCAGACCTAGGAAAGTATGTGTATGTAGGGGAATAGAGTTAAGAGTCTGTCTGGAGAAAGACCTTCAGTACCTTTGGGCCTTAATGAAGGATCTTGCCAGAAATATAATAGTGCTTAATTTATATTTTTATTCTTATTACTTTCAACAGGGGCTTGGAACAGGAAGTCCCAACTGCAGAACCTACTGGTTTAATCTTTTAGTCCTCTCCTGTGTATTTAATCTAATAAATTAAATTAAATTGTTGGATGAATACTTTATTTGCCAAAAAAATGCAGTGTCAGTCAACCTGAAACTACTCATGAATTTGACATGAATTTACCTAATAGTTTTTACCAGATTTTTTCAGGCTAGATTTGAGGAGGAGGTGGTGCTGCTGCCTACCTTATAACTTTTAGCACAGTGATTAGGGCACTCACTTGGGACATGGAGACCTGTGTTCAAGTCTCTGTTCCAGAGTGGGAATTCAAGCCTGTGTCCCCCACAACCCAAGTAAGTGCCCTAACCACTGGGTAAAAGTAATAACACGGGCACCATCACCACTACCTCCTTCCCTTTTGTGAATTTAACCTCATACAAATGCCCATAAATAAATGTTTTGAGTCAAACAACATCTTTTATTCAATCCCAAATGGACATTTTTGATTTGCCAAAATGTTCTGGATTTGTTTTGACTGAAACAAATCTTTTTGTTCTGTTTTTTTTTGGACTTGACAGCAAACCAAAAAAACAGTGAATCACTCAGCTCTGTCTATTATGCATCCTTTTCTAGCGGCTGGTCCACAGATGCTAGCAGCCTGCTCCTGCTGCCAACTATTGAAGTTAGCACTCATACTTAAATGCTAGCGGTCACTGCTGAAGAGCCCCGAGACTTAAACCCTGGTGCTGTGATTAGTCTCAAATGTTCTCTTGCTAACCTTAAGAGGTGCATACTTGTTACTTTCAGAATGGTCTAGGTACTTTAACACAGTCCAGTTTATAGCAATAACACAGGAGGGTATTTCAGTTGTGAATTTGCCAGTAGTCAAAGGCCTTTGGGGAGGATAAAACTCTGGGCTTACTTGTTGTCTGAATGTGTAATTAGTTTGTTTGAGGGAGTGAGAGAGCTTTTTCTATCAAGCAGAGAACTTCCTATTAGTACTTTTATGTTTGTTTTTGAATAACTTTTTATTTTGAACATCTGAATAGCATCGTGCCAGATTTGTATTCTGAGATACTAAGGAAACATCGTATCCCAGAATGTAATTTATAAGAGGATGGTAGGTGCTGAAAAGCTTGATTCAGAGTTGAGGGAGGCAATCAGATCCCATTATTCATTCTCATCTCTTTTTTCCATTATTGCGGTCATCACCTCAGTTTGAGACATGTCACTCATTGCTGCTCGTCTTCACTTTTGATGACTCATTTTCATTCGGCTTCTTTTTTGCAGGCTGAAAAAGTCTCACCTAAGCATGTGACCCCAGTACCAAGATCTGTTTGTACATTATGCATATTTTTAGTCTCAAATTCCTTCACCTGCTGGAAGAAATGTGGTTGTATGTTTAAATTCCAGAACTGGGAATCAAGTTTCTTGGGATCTATTCCTGGCTCTGCAAGAAATGGATGAGTATTTTAACCTTTGTCTCCAGTTCCACACAGATATGATAGTACCTAACTGATAGAGCTGTTATGAAGCTTAATTAATGTCTGTGAAGTGCTTTTGAGATCCTTGGGTACTGTAGTAATGAAATGTGAAAGATCTTAAATCAGAAGTGCCAGAAATGTAATTAATGGTTGCCACTTGTTATTTCCAGGCCCTGTGAAGGAAGTAAACTGGGTACAAGAGCTCTCTGCATGTTACAGGATTGAGTCAACAGTGTTTTATTCATGAAATAGGGCATTTTTAAAAACAGAGTATTTATTTGACTTTCTAATACTAGATCTGTCCTCAACTAGAGAATTATTAAAATGTCCCCTAAATAGTTAATATTTTTTCTTTCTTACTATTATGGCCATTTTTATGAATTTTGAGCCAAAAGGCCCCACCAGGATTCAGACTCATTGTGCAAGGCATCATACAAACGTTCAGTAAGACACTTCCCGCCCTCATGAGATCAGTCTGTTTTCCTTACTTACTCTACTAAAGTTACTTGTCTAGTTTAGAAGCAAGAGAACTTTCTGTTTTTTACTTGATCACTTGATGGGGTCTGCAGTGCATTCACAGTCATCCCACCCCCTCTGGCTCGGAGGAAGACCACTTCGCCTCACTGCGTTGCTATGGGGTCAGCCCAGTTGCAGGGGGAATTAGTGAATTGGGGGCTATGGTCTGTGGCGCCCTGATCCTCAAGCAGAGCAGAGCAGTAAACAGTCTAGGGAACTTTGGTCTTCAAGCAAGGCAGAGCAGTAAGCAGACTTTCGTCTGGCCTTCTGGCTCAGGCAGATGGTGGACAAATGCAGGTCTCTTGGCCTAAGATGGATAGGCAGCCACCCCAGTGGTGAGGTGGCCGCAGGGGGTAGTGGACCTGGGCCCACCTTACTGTACCAGGTCCCAGACCAGGGCCCTGACAGTGGCAGAGGGCTCCACCTCTGGGTTAGCAGGGATCCCACCAAAACACGCTGACCCGAGCACCACTGACAAAACCAGACTAAAGTCTGTGTTCCCTGGGCTACTTCCCACCACACTCCAGGAGTCCTCCATCTCCTTGGGTTATTCAGTCACTGACAAGCTGAGCAGCTCCTCTCTGGACTCACTCTCCTCTGGGGACAGGGCGCTACCCCATTCAGTCTCAGGGTGGGAGGCCTGCAGCAGGAAAGAGGCATCTGTCTCCTTCCCTGGCTTACCTCCAGCTGAACTGGAGGGCCTGCCACTTATACTTCCTAGCTTGCCTCTCAACTTCCTGCTGGAGGGCCGGCCTGGCCTGGCTCTGCCCATCCATGCATACAGCATGGTCCTTCCCCCTCAGGCTCAGAGGGAGGCCTCTCTGCCTCACTACAGGAAAAGATCAGTCCGCTTGGGTTGCCCTGCTGGCTGGATCTCTCCCTCTCTGGCTGCCCTGGGTTCTTGCTGCTGGCTGGAGCTCTCTCTGTCCCTGAAGGACTGCTGCTGCTGCCGGTGTGGGGAGGGGGGGCCTTGCCGACCTGCCCTCCCTCCCCACCTTCATCCTTCCAGAGAGAGAAGCAAGGACTCATCCCTGCCACCACTCGCCTTCCTGTCTGGGTCCTTACCTGGCTGGCTAACGCCTGCTTGCTGCTGTTGCTGCTGCTGCTGCTTCTGGGCCTGCTGTGAGGAACTGTGGAGGGGGTTGAGTACTATTATTGAACTGAGTGACTCTAATGTCTGTGCTCCTGGGGTGGTGGTAGCCTTCGCTGCTATGAGGGGCCAGAGAAGAGGCATGGAGCCCTCCCCCTAACCCAGATGCCCCTCCATCTTCTACCACCAACACTGCTGCCCCCTCCACCAACCCAGCTAACCACAGACACCTGCTGCTCGCCCCTCGACAGGGTCGCTTGCCTCGTTCCCACTGACACCTGGGACTGTATGCAGCAGCAAGTAGAGACTGCAAGTAGCAGGGGTGCCCCCTCTCGAGTGAGCTGTACACTCTGGCGATTGAGCCCTTCGCGGAGGTTGACGGGGTTGGTGCTTCGGGAGCCAGAGCTGTTGCTGGTCCTGTCGGCGTACGCCGACGACGTGCTCCTCATGGTCCAGGACCTGGGTGACTTGGTATGGGTGGATTTACTTGGTGGCCTTCTCTGCCTGGGTCAGCTGGGTCAAGAGCTCTGGCCTGCTGGTCGGGGATGGGTGGCAGGCGAGCTCCCTCCCATCCGCACTTCAAGTCATCTGGTGGAGTGCGGGTCTGCTGCTCTATCTCGGTGTTTACCTTTCTGCCATGCATCCTTCTCTCAAGTGCTTGTGGGCACATTTGCATCCCCCCTCTTGGACTTGGCCCCCCTGCCCCAGTTGCATTGGGCAGGGGTCCTCCCCCTTACTCCTGCCACTGTCCAGTTTTTCCCTCCCTGCCTCCCTACCGTAGCCCTCCGGAAGTTTGTTGCTTTGCCTGCCCCCCCCGTTTCCAACAGTTAGTTTTTCTCCTCTGTTCTACATGCCCTGCCCGCAGCTAATTCATTTCCTGTTCCTACTCCACTGTCTCCCGTTGGCCCCCCACCCACCCAGCCTGCCGCACTGTGTGCCCATGTCCTTTCCCTGAGCGCTTGTGCCCCCACAGCCTTTTCTCCCTAGATCCGACCGACACCAAAGCCCACAGGGTGCTCTGGACCGGATTCCCGACAGTCAGCATGGGTGACCGAGACCGGCTGGAGCTGCCTCTCTCTCTGGCCAAGTTCTCGGAAGCCCTTCGTCTCATGCCCGCCAACAAATCCCCGGGCATGGATGGGCTGACCATGGAGTTCTACCACGTGTTCTGAGATGTCCTCGGCCCAGATCTCGTCATCATCTGGGCCGAGTTCTTGAAAAGCAAGGTCTTCCCTCTCTTGTGCAGGCGAGCCAAGCTCGTCTTATTGCCGAAGAAGGGGGACCTCCATGACCTACAGAACTGGCTTACCGTCTCGCTCCTCAGCACGGATTACAAGGTCATAGTGAAAGCCATCTCACTTTGACTGGGGTCCGTGCTGGCGGACGTGGTCTATCCTGACCAGACCTACACTGTCTCGGGCCGGGCTGTCTTCAATAACTTGTATTTGGTCCGGGACCTCTTGGAGCTGGGATGTACGGGTGGTCTGTCATTTGCCCTCTTGTCCCTGGACCAGGAGATGGCATTAGACAGGATGGACCATGGGTATCTCCTGGGCATTCTGTGGGCGTTTGGCTTCGGGCCCCAGTTCATGGGCTTTCTCCGGGTGCTGTACACTGAGGCAGTGTGTCTGGTCAGGCTCAACTGGACGCTGACCGAGCTGGTCAGCTTCGATAGCAGAGGTGCCCCCTCTCGGGCGAGCTGTACACTCTGGCGATTGAGCCCTTCGCGGAGGTTGACGGGGTTGGTGCTTCAGGAGCCAGAGCTGTTGCTGGTCCTGTCGGCGTACGCCGACGACGTGCTCCTCATGGTCCAGGACCTGGGTGACTTGGTATGGGTGGGTTTACTTGGTGGCCTCCTCTGCCTGGGTCAGCTGGGTCAAGAGCTCTGGCCTGCTGGTCGGGGATGGGTGGCAGGCGAGCTCCCTCCCATCCTCACTTCAAGCCATCTGGTGGAGCGCGGGTCCGCCGCTCTATCTCGGTGTTTACCTTTCTGCCATGCATCCTTCTCTGCTGGAGAACTGGCAGTATTTGGAGGCCAGGGTGGGTGAGTGGTTGCAGAAATGGACAGGACTGCTCCGGTGTCTCTCCCTGTGAGGGAGAGCACTGGTGCTGAACCAGCTAGTCCTGTCCATGCTCTGGCACCGGCTCAACACCCTGAGCCCGGCCCTGGGGATTCTAGTCAGGCTCCAGAGGATGGCCCTGGAGTTTTTCTGGTTGGGACTGCACTGGGTCTCTGCAGGGATTCTGAGTCCTGCCCTGTCCTCCCTCCTCCAGGGGCTGGTCTGCCTTCACAACCAGGTCCATGTTTTCTGGTTCCAGACCCTGCAGAGACTCCTATGGTGCAGGTAGTCCGGCATGGAGCACCTTGGCGCACGCCTTCCTCTGCCACCTCCGAGGGCTCCGGTATTACCAGCAGCTCTTTTTCCTTCACCCGAGGGGTCTGCCATGAGACCTCTCAGAGCTGCAGGTCTTCTACCAGGACCTTCTTCAGACCTGGAAGCTCTTTTTGGTGACCAAGTCTATTGTGTCCACTGGGGGAGCGGACCTCCTCTTGGAGCCCCTGCTACACAACCCTGATCTACATGTACAGGTGGTGGAGTCTCCCTCGGTGCGACAGAGGTTGGTCCTGGCAGAAACCACCAGGATCAGAGACCTCCTGGACTACTACAGGGGGGACTGGGTGGATCCCCGTGTGCTCGGCCAGCGCATGGGGCTCTCCACCCTTCCGACCCCCCTGCTTGTACTCCAGGAGGTGGATACTGCCTTGTCACCCCCTTCTCTTATGTTCCTGTGGCGGACCCTGTGAGAGGGCTCTCCCCGCGCATCCCTCACCCCAGGCCTTCCGGACCTTTTTATCAGGCCCCTGTTCCATGAGCTTCCCCAGCTTCCCTGCTCCGGTACTCTGAGCTGGCTGCGCGCACTGCAGCCGGTTTGTTTCTGAACCGTGCCCAGAGACCAACTGTACAGGCTCATGCTCCACCCATTGCATTCCTCACCCTCTCATCCCACCCTGACACCAAGTGGCGGGACTATTTACCACCTGTGGAGGGTGAGGAGCCCTGGTGGGCCAGCCTTTATTCTACCTTGGTCCCACGGCCCGCCAGGGAAATCAGTTGGTGGCTCCTTCATGGATCCATGAGCTTGTATCTGGCGTGGTTCACCCCCATACCCAAGGCCTGCCCGTTCTGCGGCATGAGGGAGAAACTGGTGCACGCCTACCTCAAATGCACCAGGTTGTAGCCCCTATTCCGGCTCCTCCAGAACCTCTTGTTGAGGGTCTGGCTGCACTTTTCCTCACACCTGTTCATTTTCGCACACCCTATCCGTGGCGCCACGAAGTCGCGAGACCTCCTCGTCAGCCTCCTCCTAGCTCTGGCCAAAGTTACCATCTATAATACCAGGAGGAGGATGTTGTACGATGGGGTGCTCTGCGACTGTGGGGCCTATTTCTATTCCTCCCTGGTCTCACGTCCCTGGGCAGAATTCCACTGGGCAGTGTCTGTTGGCTCCCTAGACACCTTTGAGGAGCAGTGGGCGCTGTCCAGGGTTCTCTGCTCAGTGTGCCCAGCCGGTACCCTTGTTTTGAACCTTTGACTGTCAATCCACTCCCTGTTTTCTCTTTAGTTGTCCCACGCGATCAGTTGGTTCCTGGGTTCAGTGGTCCCTCCTGCTAGGCTGGGTGAGGGGCTTCCCGGATTTTCCAATAAGGCCTCATTACAGAGTTAAATAAAAATGATGTAGTAGCAAAGCTTGAGGTCCTTAATAAGATTTCACTTTGCCTTCAGCCTGCCAGATTTCCACTTTCTTTAATTCCATTGTTTGATTCAGAGCCTACCTTGATAAGGAATGAATAAGAACGGAGAGTAGATTGTCTTTACTCTCTGTGCTGGAGTACAAGGCAGCAAGGGTCCCCTTCTTGAGTCTCTTCCCCAACTTGTGCCTTATGCAGGAGCTGGTCACAGCTGCAGTCCTTGTGCTTCCCTGAATACAGTGGCTATTCATGGCTAGCCCAATAGTGCTGCTGGTCACTTCACAAAAAGCAGCATGGACACAGAGCTTTTAGACCTTTCCCTCAATAAACTTGTCCACAGCAGCCATCCAAGCAGGCTGCACTCAGGGATGTACATGCTGAACCCTTTAAAAGTGTGACACAGGTGCTAAGCACGCAGTCAGGCTAGTTTGCCTTTGTTGTATTCATTGCTACTGTAGCCCAGTGGGCTAGCTTACCTTTATTATATTTACTGCTTTACATTATATTTTGCTTAGCATTATATTCAGCAGTAATGCAAGAAACCTATGGGCCTGTATCCTGTAAGACATTAGCTTCAGCAAGTTAGCATAAGGTGTAAGGCATAGGGGCTTTCCTAAGTTCATACCCTTTTAAACTTAACAGATACACCATGACTTGGAACTTGGAAAGAACCAAAATAACCAGTTAGGACAGAAATAGCAAATGTGATACCCAACCACAAAAGGGCCATGGTAACGAATGGATGCATATGATAATAAGATGAGATCACTATAGGATCACTAACCTATAGGAAAAAGACACTCCAACATTATTAAGGTGAGGAAATACAAATAAGGAAAAGGGGGGAAATCCCCTACTGCATATGCATCGAACATAACGGCGTCAGCGTAACATATTATAAAAGTGGCATCCCAACCTAGAGGTGGTAAGAGAGAGAGATGTAGCCCTTGGGAGGTGCCAGAATGATGGCCACTGGTGATGATGAGGAAAATGATGGATAACATTTCAGGTTGTTTTACAAGGGATGGATGTGCGGACATTCTGTAGTATCACCATCTATCTTACTAAGTTGGGGTGTTTGTGACTGTGCTAAATGTATTAATAATCTTGCAGTGATGTGAATAATGTGCTCAGTTGCAAGATTCACATCAGTGTTCCCAAATATATAATCATTTGAATAATACTAGACCTGAACTTTGGGCAAGAACTTGTCAACCTTCAAAGTGATAAATGAGGATTCTTCAGGAATCAATATATTTAATACATAATCTAAAGATCGGGCAACAGACAATGCCCCTTGAAGCTGCTGTTGAGAACACAGTGGCTCCACTCCCAACCCACTTGCAATGCAAGGCTGTTCCTAAGGCACCACTGAGCTATGGATGAAAGCTTTGGACCGTGTATCTTACTTCTGTTTCGGTAGGTAACCTTACAAATTTCCACTTACCAAATGGATTTAGCTGCATCCCTTTAAATTCAGGTATGGACCCCGATCATCCAACAAACTTTGCATGGGCAAAGCCTATTGACTTCAGTGGGACTCTGCCCAGGTACAGATGTCTGGCCAAAGTGAACTTATTGAATGTTGGAGGACTTCTTAGGCAATTGACTAGGCCATGGATAACATAGTCTTTTTAAAAGGGGAAGGGAGATGGGTGGTTATTTTTACAGAACATGGCTATGTTGTAATGTTCCGTGCACAATTCTTGCTGCTCTTGATTGAGGATGAGGAGGAGATAAAATGAATGTGTGTAGGGAACAATAACTCATGTGGTTGCACTACAAGGCTTCCCTTTCTTTGTCCATCAGCCCAACCCAGAGAAGAACTCAGGAAATTGCCTATGGATTTATAATTCCCTGAGAGTATGGGAGCATTTGAGAGAGGGGGAAAAAGTGGAGCTATTCAAAGGCATGGCAGAGTTACTCACAATATCTCATGCTCCAGATTTGTATCCTGAACTTTCAAAAAAGCTGAAGGGAAAACTGATTCTGGCTTTTTATAACATTTTATTTATTTTTGGTCAAAATATAATTAGTCCATGTACACAACATAAAGTTATAACATAAAAGGACCACCAGTGAGAAGGATCTAGTCAGGAATGGAGTGACAGTAAAGTCCATTCCAGCCTCCTTTCCCCAAGAATAGTGGCAAGGCATAGAACACCTGCACAGCTTCTTTGAAACAACTTTTACAGCTCATGGCCATGATCCTGCAACTTGCTGTACATGGGCCGATACCTATGCAGAGCCTGCTTAACTTCAATGGGGACCCATGCAAGTATAAGGGGCTGCCCATATGTAAGTCAACTGCAGGATTAGGGCCACTACTTAAAGCTCTTGTGCCCCACACACAATGATTTGACTGATGGAGTCATCTGGCCTTTCTAGTGCACCCCAACTCTTCCCCTTGGCTTGGCCTTGTCATAGTATCTTTCCCCAATCTGAACCTTAGAGTCCAAAAATTGAGGTACTAGCATGAATTCCTCTAAGCTTAATTACCTGCTTAGATCTGATAAGCTGCCACCAATCAGGAATTCCAGTGCCTGATACACTCTGGTCCCTCAAAAAACCTTTCCTGGGGACCCCAAGACCCAAATTCCTTGAGTCTCACAACAAAGGCGAATAAACCATTTCCCTTCCCCCTTCCTCCCAGCTCTTTCCCACCCTGGGTACACTAGGAGATCACCGTGATTCAAACTCCTTGAATCACCACACAGAGAGGAATGTTACCCCCCCTCACTCCTCTTTTCCCTTCACCCAGAGGCAATACAGATTCAAACTCTGTGAATCTAAAACAAAGAGGAAATTCACCTTTCCCTTCTCCCACTCCCTTCCTTTTCTTCCCTGTTAAGTACAATCTCAATTCCCTTGAGCCTCAACAAGGGGAAAAAATCAGACAGGTCTTAAAAGCAAAACTTTTAATAAAAAGAAAGAAAAAAGGTAAAAGTTATCTCTACAATTTAGATGGTAAAAGTTACAGGGTCTGTCAGCTTATAGAAACTGGAGAAAAAGCCTCCTCCAGCAGAAATACAATTTAAAATACTTTCAGCCAAATACACATTAGAACTCTACCAGCCAGATACACATTAAATTTCTACTAGCCAGATACACATTTGCAAATAAAGAAAAACAATCAAAAAAACTAAACCGCCTTTCTACCTTTTGTACTTACTAAATTTGAACAGAAGATTAGAGAGCCTGTAGGTACATGTGGTTACTCTCAGAACCCAGAGAGAACAAAGCCAAACCCAAAAAACACAAACAAAAGCTTCCCTCCACCGAGATTGGAAAGTATCTTGTCTCCTGATTGGTCCCCTGGTCAGGTCTTTGGTTCCCTGTTTGTTAACCCTTTACAGGTAAAAGAGACATTAACCCTTAACTATCTGTTTATGACAGGCTTACAGAGTAGAATCACAGTGGTTCCAAGCCTGTGCGAATTATTCCTGTGATCTGTCTCCATGGAATCCCTCTACACAGCAGTATTATGCCAGTTCCATTGTTTTGGACTTGTTGCCCACTAGGATCAATATTTTATCCTGAAAGCAAGGCCTTAAATTATTTTTGCAAGTGAGACACTCTTACACAATTATTGTAATTGTTCCCACTCCTCACAGGAAAGACCTCTCTAAGCAATGTTTATAGAGTGCAGAAAAATCAACTGACAAAAAACAAATTAGAAATAATTATGAAAATCCCATTAGTTAGCTTTCAAAGAAATACATACAAAACCATCAAAAGTGGGAGGCAGAGTTCAGTTATCAAATCTCTTGAAGAGAATGGTTAGGCACACAAGAGGTCTGAATTAAGGTTGCATGGGCAAGCTTAATTCTGGCATTTCCTAACTTTTAAGACCTTGTATTTGCAACCTTAATGTTCTTGTAGTGAAGTTTTTGTGTGTAACTTCCTAGTTTTAAAAAATAAACAAAAAAACAGACCTCACCCCCCACAGAAATCTCATCATGCAGCAACACTGACACCACATGGATCATCAGCAGATTTGGAACCTTTAGATCCAATGCACAGACCTCTGCCACTAATGGAATAACTGATAGAGGTTGAAAACCTACTGCTGCTATGTGGGGGTTGACAAACACACATTTTGCTAGTGAGTTTCACTGATATTTGTTGACAGCAGAGGAGTGATGAGACTCAGGAATCTTGGGTTCCATTCTGGGCTCTCAAGGGGAATGTTCTGTAATGGACAAACTCTTCTGCCCATCCCTCCCAACTTACCTCTGTCCCCCCGCCAACCTATTCTCCTTGGTTAATTGGTCTTCTTTCTGCCAATTCTCCTTCCTCTCTTGGCCCCTCTTCTGATCTGTCTATCCCCATCCCCTGGATCCCAATCTCTCTTTCTGAACTTCTCATCCCAATCTCAGTCTTCCCTCCCCCTGCCCTGGCTACCTGTCCCAGTGTCTTTGCCTAGCTGGTCCCAGTTCTTCCCCTGCCCCAACTCCCAGTTTCTCTCCTCCTCTCCACTTCCAGTCTTCACAGACCCCTTGTTCCAATCTACTCTTTTCCCTCTCCCATAGCTTTTGTGCCCTCTGAATTTGAATCAGTTCACTTCCTCCTCCATGTTGCCTGAGCACCAACAGGGGGCCACTGAGAGCACAAGAGAGACAGGTTCCCTACTCTCAGCTCCAGTGCCCAGCCTGGAGGAGGCATTAGAAGGAGTTTAGTGCCTTCTGAGCTCCCATACCCCTGAGATTGGAGCAAATTCAGTCACTCTGTGAGATGGTGCATATGTAGTCTGGTCAGCACGAGGAGTTGTAAGAAGATGGAGCATGCTCAGTGAGGGCAGAATTTTCGGAGATTTTTAGCATCTAAATATCTAAATCTCTACTGAGAATGTGTAAACTATGTATTTTTTTCCTCAAAGGCTCTTCTTATAACTTGGCCAAATCGGAGAGGATTTTCACGAGGATGCCAAAAGACTCATCCCTGACTGAATGTCCACCCCCATGCCAAATTTCAAGTTCTGATCCAAAGCATGGGCTCTTTAGAGCTTTTCAAAGAAAAGATCTCAATTTTTTAACATGGGCAGAGTGTACTTTTTTCCCTAGTTTTGTTTGTGAAAACAACTAAACCATTTTGACTGAAATTTTCCAAAACGTTTAGCCTGAGGCAGGCACACCAGCCTGGGAAACTTCATCCTAAACATTTATCTGACAATGTTTGATAAGCAACTGAAAAGTTGTAGCAGTGTGAAGCATCAGGCAAACCTAAAAGATGGTGCTACCAGCGCCATTCATTTCTAATTCTAATAACAGCTGCAGCTAAGTAAATTTGACCCTTCCCTTCTGATTGTAAAAGCCAAGTAGTCAGTAAATAAGAGTATGTAAAAATTGAATAGAGATATGAGAAATGAAAAGGATTACAGTAAACTTATCAATATCACAGGATTTATCTGAGGAACGATGGAGTAGCTTATGTAGAGAGTTTTCACAACATGATTTAAGAGAAATATTATATTAGCACCCAGGGCCAGCTCTAGGTTTTTTGCTGCCCCCAGCTCCGAAAGCGCAACTGCCCAAACAAACAAATAAATAAATAAAATGGCTGGAATGCTGCCCTGGGAATTGTGCCGCCCCAAGCACATGCTTGCTTTGCTGGTGCCTAGAGCCAGTCCTGTTAGCACCATATGTAAAGATGGCAGTCATGTTACAGATTACAGAGACCTGGTGATGAGCCTCTGACCTTTAATCCATCTCCCCCATTCCTAAACCCTTTAACAGTTTTAAACCACTGACTTTTTTTAAAAATAACCTGCCAACCAGAGAAATGTTTCCTTCTCATTCCCTGCAAAATTACACCTGACTTATAAGACTATTAAGATTCAGGCCTGGAATAGTAATTGGGTTTCTATACCTATTAGTCTAATGTTTGGGTGTGTGTAGTCCTGGGCAAAAAGCACATCACAGGATGGATAAATGGGGCCAGGATTTCATTGTATGTAATTCTTAATATAAACATTCATACTCTTGTGTGTAGTGTCCATTTCTTAAATTTCAGTGGTACAAAACAATGACGTTGATAGTGTATTGTATTGTTGAATACTCACTGACTCTGGTTGTCAAGAATTTACAGTTCAAGATGGTGCAGTTAGCTCCAACTTATGTCATTTAACAATGTGCATCATCACATATATAGCTCATGCTGTGTGCCACCCATGATCCAATTAAAATATCACATCAAGATTTGGTTTCAAGGAGTCTAAATGTAATCTCAATGAGAGGAGAAGGGGGAGAAGCAGTAACGAGACCAAAATAAAACCAGAGAACGTGGTGGTGACTTCCAGCAATGTATCCCAAAAGCAGAAAATTTCATTCCAACACTACAGAACAAATTTTCCAAATACTAGAATGGAAGAGATTCACACACAACTTTATTAGTACTAAACAGTTAATGTGGCAAGGCACCTTCTCAGTCTCATGAGTCTCTGCTGCCTTTAGCCTTGGTGAGACAGGCTTGGGTAAAACAGTTCCTCTTGGGAAGTCCGTTCCTTCTCTCCACCAGTCTTTTGGGCTTGGTTTTCTCCCTAATGGGAAGGAGTGCAGCCTCCCTTCCCGGTGAGGCTTGCTGCTCCTAACCTACTGGCAGCATGACTCCTCCTTTTTTTTTCCTTCTCTCTCTCTCCCCACCCTCCTTCTCCTAACAGGGGATGGTTTAAAAAGATCTCAGGCAGCCCTTAGTTGGAATCAGCTGATCCTAATTGACCTCAGGTAATTTCCTCTCAGCTGATTTTAATTGATTCTCTGGTAACCCCTTCTCAGCTGAACCTGACTGATCTGTAGTTACCCCATCTCAATTGATAGGTAGGAGGGCCTTTTAACCTTCTGGGACTGTCCCCCCACACCCTTGCAGCTGTCTGTCCTGTGTTTATCACATTATCTGTAGCCATGGTTTTCCATTTACATGTGTAATTTAAATATGCATGCCAAACTCAGTCCATACTCTTTGCATACAGTAATTCAATCTACAGAAAATATTGGAATAATTATCAACACTTAGTACAAGCTAGGATAGAGAAGTGTCATATCAGTACTAACATGCTTATCACTGATCAAATGCACAGACACGTTGAGACAGTATAAAGCAACGATAGATCACGTTTGGGTTTAGGACACAGGTTTCTACAGAAATAGAACCCCATGTGCCAGTTTTACTACAGAAATACTGAAACCATTAGCAAAACCTTTAAACAGAGAAAACTGCTCAAGTTTTTAATTCCTTTTTTTGTGATCGTCACAAACATTATTAGAACTCAGTTAAGAACATGAGAAGGGCTATACTGGGTGAGACAAATGGTTCATGTAGTCTCATAGCCAGTCTTCCAGAATGGCCAGCACCAGATGTTTCAGAGGAAATGAACAGAACAGGGCAGTCATCCACTCCCACCTTCTGGTGGTCGGAGGTCTAGGGATACCCAGAGCATGGGGTTGTCCCTGACTGTTTTGGCTAACAGCCATTGATGGACCTACCTTCCATGAACTTTATTTAATTTTTTTTTACAATTAGTTATACTTTTGGCCTTCACAACATCCCCTGGCAACAAGTTTGACAGGCTGACTGTGCATTGTGTGTGGAAGTACTTCCTTTTGGGTGTTTTATACCTGTTGCATATTTCATTGGGTGACCCCTTGTTCTTGTGTTATGAGAGGATAAATAATTCTTCCCAATTCGCTTTGTCCACACCATGGATTTATGTAGTGGCATTATGATATTTTCTGTTTTTTAATCTATCCCTTTCCTAATGGTTCCTAACATTCTATTAGCTTTTTTGACTGCTGCTGCACATCGAGCAGATGTCTTCAGTTATCTGAAACGTCATTCTTTTACCCTGTAGTCTGCAGTTAAGTAGTTATTTCCAGGCATAGGTGGTCAAATTTTACTCTGGACATGGCAATAATGAATTAAGAGCATAATGGAAAAGATTGAAAATGAATATGAAAGCATTCTTGTGAGTAGGGGAAATGTGTACAGCTGGCTTTCAAAGGATATGCATAGTTTATATTTCTTATGATTCTAATCTTTAAGATTTGGATATATGAAATGTATTTCAGGTAATATGTTAGCATTATCTTAAACAGTGAAAAGGACAGAAAGCTAACTGCTTAATGTTAAACCAAAATATCTTGCCTCTGTTATACATATTTAAGGGAATCTGTTGCCCTCTAGTGTTCACAGCATGAAGTAGCAGTGCAGATATGATAAACAATAGGTTCTAATGTGAGATTATAGAATGAAATGTTGCCACGCAACAGACTTGTTAATAGCAACAATATGCAGTCTTACCGTTCTAGTTCAAACTATGAAAATAATGCCTTTGTTCCTTTGTGTATTGCTTTTCATATGGCTGGCATTGTTAAATGGAGGTTAGAGGTAAACCTGAAGCAATAAGTAGCATGCAGGTTTGCTGCAATGGTGTGATACCTTCCTTCTGGAAGTATATTTTGACTTGTGTGTTAGGTCATATGTGATTGAATTTGGTCATCTACAAATCAAAATTAAATACAGTTGCATGTAGCCTCTCTAAGTTTTTCTAGATACTGTAGTTGAGGCTGCTATCATAACTGAGGTCTATTAGCAAAGCTAAAGTGGAATGTTTATTAAATATCTGCCTGATATGAATTGGCTTCAAGCTAGTATAAGAATCTAAAATAAATTAGGCAGATATTTGGATCTATGATCAGAGCTGTGGGAAATCTTTACAATGGTATACTAAACTCAACCTGAGAGCAGGACAGTTGTGAACTCCACACACAGCCTGTTCTTCTTCGAGTGATTGCTCATATCCATTCCAGTTAGGTGTGCGCGCCGTGCGTGCACGTTCGTTGGAAACTTTTTACCCTAGCAACTCCAGTGGGCCGGCAGGTCGCCCCCTAGAGTGGCGCCACCATGGCGCTCGATATATACCCCTGCCGGCCCACCTGCTCCTCAGTTCCTTCTTACCCCCGTGTCGGTCGTTGGAACTGTGGAGCGCGGCATTGCTGTCCTCCACGTCCCTAGTTCTCCTTCATTTTACGGTTCATAGTTGTAGTTAGTAGTAAATAGTTGTAAAGTATAGTCAGTTAATTGTTGTTTGTAAATAGTTGTAAATACTTGTTAGCGGGTTTGGGCCGTAGCCCTTCCCGGCACCGGGCCCATGCCTGGTTGCCGGGCTTCAAACAATGCGCGGCCTGTAAGAAGCCGATGCCGACCAGCGATCCCCACGACGCTTGCCTAAAGTGCCTGGGGGAATCGCACATTTCGGACAAGTGCCGCATTTGCAAGGCTTTTAAGCCTAGGACAAAAAAGGAGAGGGACCAGAGATTAAGGCCTCTCCTTATGGAAGCGGCACTCAACCCAGTAACTTTGCAGACCGTCGCCTCTACACCGGCACCGGACCGCACCGGCACCGGAAAGACACCCCGGCACCATCCTTCCCCGGCACCGGGACCCGAAGCAAGGCCCTCGAAGTCTGCGACTCCATCCAGGCAGACTCGAGTGGAGCGCCCGGCACCTACCTCGGCCGCGGCACCACCAGCAGGGATCCCGTCGACTCCGGGCCCTGAGGGTCCGTCGAGTCCGGTCCCTCCTAGCTCCCCCATAAGATCTGGGGTTGAGCTATTGGTCCCATCGACACCGGAGACTTTTGCTTCGGCACGGGACCTGATTGCTCTTACAGAGCCAACCCAGCCTCAACCCCCGGTACCTCCGGTGCGGGTTGTGTCCAGAGGCAAGCCGACGATGAGAGCGCCGTCTCAGGACTCATGATCGCTGTCGAGGTCCCGTCACCGTGGATGCTCTCGCTCCCGGCGCCGCTCGCAGTCCTGACACTGCTCCCCTCGGCAGTACCTGTCGCACTTGCGGCGCCGGTTATCCTCCAAACAGTCCCGGTCTGGTTCAAGTCACCGCTACCGGCACCGGGACTCTAGGAGCCGTTCCCATCGGCGATCAACTCCCCGGTCGACCTCCCGGCACCGAGCTGGTGGCAGGTCCCAGTCCCGGTCGACCTCCCGGCACCGCATCGGTGGCAGGTCCCGGTCCCTATCGGCCTCCCGGCGCCGCGTCGGAGGCAGGTCCCGGTCCCGATCCCGGCACCGAGTCGGAGGCAGGTACCGGTCCCGATCCCGGCACCGAGTCGAAGGCAGGCCCCGGTCCCGATCCTGGCACCGATATGATTCCCGGTGACATCTTCGGCGTCAGGACTAAGGGATCCCTACCAGCCGCGTTCGGCCCCTCCATGGCCTTCCAGACAGCCATCTGTGTGGTCACAGGCAGACAGTGTTTATGCGCTGGACACAGACAGACACGCGGCCCTTTTTCAGGGCCCTCCTCCGCGGGACCAGGGACCGCAGCAGCGGGGGTTCTGGACACCCTGGGCGTACCACCAAGCCCAGGGCCCCCAGCAACTTCCTCCTCGGCCTGTGATGGCTGAGCACAGGGCGCCGGAGGCATCGCTGTCTCGCCCCCCTCCCTCTCCGGAAGGGGAGGACAGGCCCAAACAGCAGGACCCTGAGCTCCCTCCGGAGTCAGAGGCGCGGGTTCAGACAGAGCCCCCCATGGACACTCTTTTGCCAGGGGTCTCCTCATCATCCTCTCCCGATGAGGCAGTGGCAGGCACATCTTCCACCAGCCCTCCCCCACTCGACCTCAGGGCGCACCAGGACCTCCTCAGGCGCGTAGCGCAGAATTTAAACCTGCAAGCTGAGGAGGTCTCCGAGATCGAAGATCCCGTGGTGAGCATCCTCACCGCAGATGTTCCCACCAGGGTCGCCCTGCCCTTTATTAGGACTATCCAGGCCAACGCCAATACGATCTGGCAGTCGCCGGCCTCCATCCCTCCTGCTACACGAGGCATGGAGCGTAAGTACATGGCTCCCTCCAGGGGCTATGAGTACCTCCATGTTCACCCGACACCGTGCTCCCTCGTAGTGCAGTCGGTGAATGAGAGGGAGCGTCACGGACAAGAGGCCCCAGCACCCAAGTCCAAGGAGGCGAGGTGTATGGACCTCCTAGGCCGCAAGGTCTATTCGGTGGGTGCCCTTCAGCTCAGGGTTTCCAACCAACAAGCCCTCCTTAGCCGCTACGCCTTTAACTCCTGGGTGGGAGCGGATAAGTTTAAGGAGCTGTTGCCACAGGAGGCGTGTCAAGAATTTGCGGCAATTCTTGACGAGGGCAAGAAGGTCGCAAGAACCTCGTTGCAGGCCTCCTTGGATGCAGCAGACTCGGCCACTCGAACCCTCGCCTCAGGGGTTACAATGCGCCGCATCTCCTGGCTTCAGGTTTCTGGCCTTCCACCGGAGCTCCAATATACCATCCAGGACCTCCCGTTCGAAGGTCAGGGCCTGTTCTCGGAGAAGACAGACCCCAGGCTAAAAAGCCTGAAGGACAATTGGGTCATCATGCGCTCCCTTGGGATGCACACGCCTGGGACACAGCGCAGACCCTTCCGGCTGCAACAACAGCAGAAGCGCCGGCCATACCCCCAGTTCCGCCAGCGGCAGGACCTCAATAGGCGCCATGGCAGAAATGGCAGGCGCAGACAGTAGGGCAACCAAGGGGGGCAGAACCAGAGCTCCTCCAAAGCCCCACCTGGGCCCAAACCTTCGTTTTGAAGGTGCGCCCGAGGGCGCGGTACCAGTTTCCCCCACGGATCCTTCCCCCCCGTTTTCCAACCGCCTTTTGTTTTTCCTCCAGGCGTAGACCCAAATAACATCCGACTGCTGGGTCTTACGTACTGTGCAGACGGGATACCGTCTGCAGTTTACGTCTTACCCTCCCTCCCGCCCTCCACCCTCGTCCCTCTTCAGGGACCCCTCTCACGAGCAAGTCCTCCGCCAGGAGGTGCAGACGCTCCTCGACAAAGGAGCCATAGAGGCGGTTCCGGAGAACGAGAAGGGCAAGGGGTTTTATTCCTGCTACTTCCTGATCCCCAAGGCCAAGGGAGGCCTCAGACCTATCCTTGACCTGCGGGAACTCAACAAACTTATGGTGAAGTTGAAGTTCCGCATGGTATCCCTGGGGACCATTATCCCATCTCTGGATCCTGGAGACTGGTATGTCGCCCTCGACATGCAGGACGCTTACTTTCATATCGCCATATTGCCACAACACAGACGTTTCCTTCGGTTCGTGGTCGACCGCCATCATTACCAATTTGCGGTCCTCCCGTTTGGCCTCTCCACGGCCCCAAGGGTATTCACGAAATGCATGGCAGTCGTCGTCGCATATCTTCGGCGCAGTCGCATTCACATGTTCCCTTACCTCGACGACTGGCTGATTCGAGGCACATCAGAGCTGCACGTCCACAACCACGTCTGCAGGATCAGCGGACTCTTTGCTACCTTGGGCCTCATTATCAACGTGGACAAGTCCACTCTGCTCCCCACGCAGAGGATAGAGTTCATCGGGGCCGTTCTGGACTCCACCTTGACCAGGGCCCTTCTGCCGTTGCCCAGGTTCCAGTCACTGTCGGCCATCATTCAACGCTTGCAGGCGGCCCCCCTGACCTCTATAAGGACATACCTAACCCTCTTAGGCCACATGGCGGCCTGCACATTTGTGACAGGTTATGCGCGGCTCCGCATGAGGCCCCTCCAATCTTGGCTCATTGCGCAGTACCGTCCGACCAGACATTCGCTGGACACAGTTATCACCATCCCCCAGGGGGTATTGGATTCCCTCCGGTGGTGGCTAGACCAGTCCGTCGTGTGTGCAGGGCTCCCGTTTCATCCGTCCCAACCCTCGGTGTCCCTAACAACGGATGCCTCAGACCTTGGCTGGGGGGCCCACCTGGGAACCCTGAGGACACAGGGCCTGTGGTCCCCTCAGGAAGTGGACCTCCACATCAACATACGGGAGTTGAGAGCGGTCCGTCTTGCTTGTCAAGCGTTCTCCCATCAACTTCGAGGTCGTTGTGTCGTGGTGTTCACCAACAACACGACGACCATGTACTATGTCAACAAGCAGGGCGGCACGAGATCCTCTCCCCTATGTCAGGAGGCGATGCGGCTCTGGGACTGTTGTATAGCCCACTCCATTCACCTCACGGCTTCCTTCCTCCCCGGAGTACGGAACACGCTGGCAGACCGCCTGAGCAGATCCTTTCTCTCACACGAGTGGTCCCTTCGCCCGGACATCGCCCTCTCACTCTTCCAGAAGTGGGGTTGTCCCCGGGTGGACCTCTTCGCGTCCAGGGGGAACAGGAAATGCCAGGCGTTCTGCTCCTTTCAGGGCCGGGAGCCCGGGTCGGTAGCGGATGCCTTCCTTATCCTGTGGACGACCCACCTGTTCTACGCGTTCCCTCCGTTCCCGCTGGTCCACAAGGTCCTTCTGAAGGTGTGCAGGGACAGGGCCCGTGTGATTATGATAGCTCCAGCGTGGCCCAGGCAACATTGGTACCCATGTTGCTGGACCTGGCCATAGCCAACCCAGTCCCCCTGCCCCTTCACCTGGACCTGATCACCCAGAACCACGGCAGACTCTGTCACCCGGACTTCCAGTCGCTGCACCTTGCGGCGTGGCTCCTGCATGGCTGACCAGATCCGAATTATGCTGCTCTACCCCGGTACATGAAGTACTCCTGGGAAGCAGGAAGCCTTCCACCAGAGCGACGTACTCGGCCAAGTGGAAGCGTTTCTCTTGTTGGTGCACGGAGAGGGGTTTCCTCCCTATGGAGGTTTCTGTCGCCAATATTTTGGACTACATCTGGTCCCTCAAGCAACAGGGCCTGGCGATATCGTCCCTTCGGGTTCACCTGGCGGCTATCTCCACCTTTCATCCGGGTGGGGCTGGCCGCTCGGTTTTCTCTCACCCGACGGTGACTAGATTCCTGAAGGGACTAGAACGTCTTTACCCCAACGTCCGACCCCCTGCCCCTACCTGGGATCTCAACCTGGTTCTGGCTTGGCTCATGGGCCCTCCTTTTGAGCCATTAGCGACTTGCTCCCTGCTCTATCTCTCCTGGAAGACTGCCTTTCTAGTGGCCATCACCTCAGCTAGACGGGTGTCGGAACTCCGGGCCCTCACGGTAGATCCCCCGTATACGGTCTTCCATAAAGATAAGATGCAGCTGAGACCGCACCCTGCCTTTCTCCCCACGGTGGTCTCAGCCTTTCACATCAACCAGGAGATCTTCCTCCCCATCTTTTTCCCGAAGCCTCATTCGTCACGCAGGGAGCAACAACTCCACTCGCTTGATGTCCGTCGGGCTCTCGCGTTTTATGTGGAGAGGACCAAACCGTTCCACAAATCCCCCCAGCTTTTCGTGGCAGTAGCGGACCGAATCAAGGGGCTTCCCATTTCCTCACAGAGGATATCCTCGTGGGTAACGTCCTGTATCAGGACCTGCTATGACTTGGCTCATGTCCCTACGGGCCGTGTGACTGCGCACTCTACCAGGGCGCAGGCGTCGTCGCTGGCTTTCCTCGCCTGCGTACCCATCCAAGAGATCTGTTGGGAAGCGACCTGGTCATCGGTCCACACCTTTGCTTCCCACTACGCCCTGGTCCAGCAGTCCAGAGATGACGTGGCCTTTGGCTCTGCAGTGCTCCATGCCGCGACTTCTCACTCCGACCCCACCGCCTAGGTAAGGCTTGGGATTCACCTAACTGGAATGGATATGAGCAATCACTCGAAGAAGAAAAGACGGTTACTCACCTTTGTAACTGTTGTTCTTCGAGATGTGTTGCTCGTATCCATTCCACACCCTCCCTCCTTCCCCACTGTCGGAGTAGCCGGCAAGCAGGAACTGAGGAGCAGGTGGGCCGGCAGGGGTATATATCGAGCGCCATGGCGGCGCCACTCTAGGGGGCGACCTGCCGGCCCACCCGAGTTGCTAGGGTAAAAAGTTTCCGACGAACGTGCACGCGCGGCACGCACACCTAACTGGAATGGATATGAGCAACACATCTCGAAGAACAACAGTTACAAAGGTGAGTAACCGTCTTTTTCTAATGCATTTCATTTAGGTTCTGGTTTGTTCAAAATCAAAATGGGGGAGGGGAGAGGATGTATGCAAATCTATAACAAATCAAAACCAAAGAATGTTTGAAACAAAACAGGTGAGCTGTTCACAGTATTGTAACTATATGACCCTTCTGCCTAAAAGTCAACTTCAATTAACCTCTTATTTAAAGTAAACATTGGACTAATCCAGAGTGAATATTCAGAGGCCATGAGGTTTCTCGTGGTACCAGGAGAAATGTTAATGCAATATCAGTGGTTTAATGTATATACATAGAACCATACATGTGTTCTTGTGACAGGGCACAGCCCTCTATTCCTGCCTTCTTGTAGAAATGGCTCTAACACCTACAGTTTGTAAACACTGAAGAGTATTTTATTTGTGTTATCTCACCCACCACCCTTTTACAGTCCCATGCAGCAACTCTATCTACAGTGACATACAAATATCATCCCCTTCTGCCAGAGGGGAGAGATGTCTCAATACAGAGGTCTCCCTTCACCTTGTCACTGCCAGCCTCCGCCTCTCTTTTTTTCTCTCTAATTCCCCTTTGCACTTCCTTCCTGTGTGCCTTTCTACTCTGTCAGTTAATGGGTTAACTAGCTCATGAGCTCCCCCAGCTCAGACTGACCTAGTAATTATTCCTTGTTTCCCTAACTGGACTTACTGTGATCAGAGTGCTCGTTCAGCTGCTGATTTTCAGCACACTGTCACCGTGCTGTTTTTCTCCGTATGTCAGGAATGACCATAAGGAATCAGAGTGGTACAGCTGTGAAAATGAACATTTCCAACAGACCCTCAGCATAGATTTTTCCTGCTCCAAACCATGCATGTTGTACTTCAGTTGAGTGTAAGCAGAGGTGGCCTATCTTTTTTACTACCCCAAGCACGGCAGGCAGGTGGGACCGGGGACCTCCCGCAGGCAAGCCGCCAAAGGCTGCCTGACTGCTGCCCTCTCAGGGACCGACAGGGCGCCCCCCGTGGCTTGCTGCCCCAGGCACATGCTTGGAGCTCTGGTGCTTGGAGCCGCTGCCAAGTGTAAGGGCATTTGGTACATACTGATCACCCTAAAAGTCATCTCATCCTGAAAGAGCAAGATAAGGTAAACAAGGCTGTATCATAACTGTTTGGCCTACAGTGGCAAGTGATTTAAATTCAGATCTTGCCCAAGATGCACCGCACATCAAAATTTAAGGTTTCAGAGGAAAAACAAAATTATTGGTGAGACATGACTGGGGAGTTGGCTGTGGTTTGTTACACTTACAATATAATAATATCCCCTGCACACCATATAGCTTCTTGGGCATGCTGAAGAAACCCAGATTGCCCTGCCAGTTGGCATTTTTTGGCTCAGCTCTAAAACTCAAGTCCACATTAAGGGACAGCCAGTGACACTTTATGAAGACGTTTCTTGTCTGACACCTTCCTCGAGCACTTCTGACTGCACTCAGCTTTCCAGTCAACCTTCTTTTCATGCTGTGAGGAAGGCAGCACTGTCTGGGGGAGTGAGTGCAGAGTTGGGCAGTGACTTGTCACTGACTTGATCAAGTCACTTCATCATATGTGACTCAGTTTCTTTGTCTATAAAATGTGGTAGAGGGTTGCAGAGATGAGTTAATGTTTAAGAAGTACCATATAAAAGCTAACTATTACTGTTGGGAAATGTACACGACACTGGGGATATTCATCAAGGAGGGATATGCAGGGTGGAAGATCCTAGCAAGGGAAGAGTAAGACTCATGGTATAGACAAGTGTCACTGGGACAATCAGGCCTGTTACAAACTCCCAGTTTCTACTTCTTGTGTTTATTTTACAGTGTCTGAAACGATGCTGGGTGCTTCCCAGTAGCCATAAAGACACGGTCCCTGCTTGGAAGAATTTACTGCTCGAGGCCCTACTTCAGCAGTCAGAACTGCATGGGTGGATCCTTGCACCTGAGTGGAGCTCCATTGACTTGAGTGGGGCTTTGAATGAGCGCAGGGCTCTGCCCTTCTAGATCAAATTGCAACGTTTGGGGCTGACACTTTAGACACAGCATACCATTCTTGTTCACTAAATATTAGGGAAGAGAAGGAGGATTATCAAATTAGTGTTTACTTAGACAGATTTCCTTCCATTTCAGTGAGAGCTTCAGATCCTTGGCACAAGGTATCTCAAACTGGACACCCAAAAATGGAGACACACAAAATTAATAAACATCACTCAGCCAATTGTGTTGTGCATTCCTGTTTATGTACACATGCAGTCAGAGGGCACTTTGAAGCATGAGGCCTTTACAAAAAAATTGTCTAACTACACCTGTTCAATATGAATTCTGCAGGAATTACTTCCCAAAGGAATTATTCCATTTTATGGGTTCTAAACTGGATCCTTTTTAACTTGATCAGATTAATTATTCCATTATTTCACAGCACAGTTTGCCATGTTCACAAAGATCTTATTTAGAAAGACACACCAATTCCTGTATTTCTGTCTCACAGTAGTTAGTGATACAGAAGTTAACACTGCCAACTAGCCTTGAACCCTTAAGGAATGTCATCATTAAAAGCATTGAAACAAAAATAAAAGGTATTGTGAATGATGGTACATTAAGCTTAAGAGTCAGGGTGACCATTAAGTTAAACCAGGGACTGGAAATCAGAACTCCTGGGCCATATTCCAAGCTGTCACTCTACCTTTCTGGGACACTGAGGAAGTCTTCAGCTAACCCCTGTACCTCTGGTTACCCCATCTATTGAATGACCATGATAATTATTGGCAACACAGGGCGTAGTGAGGCTTTGAACAGTGTTTTGAGTGCCATAGATGGAATGGGCTATAGGAAGGCAAGTATTGATGAAAAATCAGACCTCAGCCAGACAGGCTAACAAGCACCATGTTAGTAATTAACCCAGCCTTCTCACATCTGGACAGTTTATTAACTTGGACTCATAAAATTAAATCCACTGGTCTGCTGGGGCAGTTATATATAGCTCTATTGAAACAGATAGAATTCCCAACAAAGAGGGAGAAATCCTTAACATAAATTTAAATAACGGGCTCTCCTTCCCAGTGCCAGATTTGTTTACTTTAAAGTATCTGTCTCCAGTGACTATAGCTTTTTCTACACTGTTTATACAAAGAATCCAAACAGATACACAAAATAGTGCTTGTACAAGCCCAGATGGATTAAACTAATTGCCCAAAGTCATTCCTTTCCCTGCCTCCTGACCTGGCCACTCTACAACCCTTAGTCACTCCCCTTTGCAAAAACACAAGAAAGAAGAAATCATGCAGCATGTCTTAAAGATTATCCAATCCAGCCAATGACAGATCAATGGGCAGATAGGATAAAATACACCCTACCACCACTTCTCTTCCCTTATAAATTGCAGAGCTGTTGGCTTAACTGCCACTGTTGATCCCATCTGGGATGATACCATACATTGAGATGCCTCTCACATAGTCAGGCCCATATGGGGATTTTGAAGTCAAATTCAACAATTTAAACTACCTGCAAGCCAGTGAGCAATGCTTCATGCCATAAATTGCATTTAAGTTGGCATCTGCCCCCATTCTACACCAAATTAAGCTTCCTAATGGTCTTAAGACGTAGCTCTATGAAGAGCACAGTTCAGTTATCTAATCCAAAGAGATAAAGGCATAGATAACTGTAGCAAGGTTCATGTCTGAAAGACACAAGCTTGACTGGGTACAGCTGCTTCTTGAATATCCAGATGTAGAAAAGGATCCAGCAAGTCCCTCCATATTATAAACATATGTGACAAATGGCAGGTGCACTCCCTCAGTTGGGCATGTGAATAACCGCTCTACCATTTCTGCTGCTTTCTAGCCCCTTACCTGCCAACATTAGCTCAGTGCTGGGGTTGAGCTTAAACCAACTGGCCCTTATTCACTTCAAAGTCATTCCATGCCCCCATGGTCAGATCCAATAGACAGAAAGCAGAATGCCTTCAGCCTACTGAATGGACGGCAGCCCATGTCTACCCAGTAACCCTTCTAGTGGACTCATCTGTATGTTGAACAGGAAGGGTGACAACATCTAATCTTGTAAAAAAACTACAACCCTTAGAAGAGCCATTGGAAAAATAAAAATAACCCTAAACTATCGTCTGAGCTCTCTTGTGCTGAACATGTCAGTCAGGATCAACTCCCTGTACCATGGCTGGGCAACAGACCATACCCAACAGTAATCACATAGAATCGCAACCTTGTAGTAGACAGTAGTGCAGAGCCATCTTATTCCATGGAGCTCACAGTGTCTCCCAGAAATCTCAGGAGTACAACTGTTGTACTGCTTTTCAAAGAGCATGCAAACTGAGCTGTTTTCCATGCCCTGTCAGTTTTTCCGGCTAGTGTGGAGTGAGGTCGGGGCCATGGCTCTTCCCGTAAATTGCCCTTTTGCAGAAGCTAGCACTACTAACTGCACTAGGTCTGCAGATTTCTTGTGCTGCTTGAGAAAGGATTGTCTTCTGAATAAGACATAACAATACAATTCCTGAGCAGACGTATATGAATTTCAGGTTTTTTCCCCACAAAATTTCTCTTAAAGTCTCTTGCTATTTCAGTTTGCGTGATTTCACTTGCCATACATTTTTATTTTAAAATTTCAGTGAAATAGCTGTTTTTACATGCAAATCACATAGAAATGAGAGCATTTTACATGGTTTCTATATTAAAATGTTCTTCTCTCAAAAACTGGCACACAACTTGAATGAAAAAGGAGGAGTAATTGTGGTGTCACTAAACCGTGAAGATCACTGACTGCCAGAATGGTGTAATTGCATCTTGGCTGGACCAGAGGATTCAACTCACTGAGACTGCAAACAAAGTATCTTTAAGATAAGTGTGAACTTTCCACATTGATCTCAATGTGTGTGGGGACGGTGGTGGTACCAGTAGGATTTAACTGTCAAGGTTAATTGTTTCAGGAGTTCTACTAGCAAAAACATCCAGCTGTTCTGGGATTGTGCATGGGTTTTTGTGATAAGTGGATGCATGATTTGCATATACAATGGGTAAACATTTTGATTTACTTTGGATACATTTCCATTTATACTCAAACATAAAAACTGAATGCAGTCTGTCTTGAAGTGCAATTAAAATTAACTTACCTGAAACATTGCATGCAACTTAAATCTAAAAGTTGAAGGCAAAATATATTTTTCTTTTCCTTCCTATTTTTACGGGTAGAGGTTTAAGAGTGAAATTCACCCCTGTGCCGAGAGAGAGTGCAAGATCAATCAATGCATCACTTAGACACTCCTAAAGGGGGTGGATTTTTCTCTTGGTGAAATAAGAGGGAAGACCAAAAAGGTGAGGAGAAAATTGAGCCAGACTTTTTCCAAGACATGAAACAATTGGCGTTTCTCCCTGCTTCAGCATTTGCAGTGCAGATTTGTGACTGGGCTTGATTGTCCCTGAACATTTAATGATGATAAAGTCTGGAAAATAAGAATCCAAATGTAAAGAGTGTTTATAGGTTATACAACAGATTCCAGGCCCAATTATGCAACCCATATTCACATTAGTTGTCCCATTGAACTCAATGGAACCAATTGCTTGGGTAAGAACTACTCGTGTGAGCAAAAGTTATGGGATTAGGCCCATAGTCTGTGACCTTCTAGGTGAAGACAGTTAATAAATGGTAGTTCTTGTCCAAGTGAAACCACCATACACTTCAGTTTCCTCTTGGTATTGAGCTCATGTGGGAGAGGGGAAAGGTTCAGAGCTCATGTCTTACTAATTTTGAACACTATCTGTTTTTTATTGTACCAAAAATAAAAAGTAGTGCATTAAAGGTCAAATCCTGGCCTTACAGCCAAAATTTTGCATAGTGTGGGCAGTGACATGTAGCCAACTATATTAGGAAGTGTGTCTGGTACTAGAGCAGGGGTGGGCAAAGTATGGCCCATGGGCTGGATCTGGGCCGTCAGCCATTTTAAGACAGCCCTCGAGCTCCCACTGGGGAGCGAGATCTGGGGCTTGCTGCTCTCCAGCTGGGGAGCAGGGTCAGGGGCTGCTCCATGTGGCTCCCAGAGCTGCAGCATGGCCCCACTCTGGCTCCTACATGCTCCAATGGCGCCCTCCAGTGCTCCAATGGGAGCTGCAGTGGCAGTGCCTGCAGATGGGGCAACCTGCAGAGCTGCCTGGCTGTGCCTTTGCATAGGAGCCCCAGAAGGGACATGCCACTGCTTCTGGGAGCCACTTGATGTAATCTTCTCCCAGGGTTTGCACCCCTGAGCCTCTTCCCACACTCGAAACCCCTGCTCCATCCCTGATCCCCCTCCTACCCTCCAAACCCCTCGATCTCAGCCTGGAGCACCCTCCTGCACACCAAATCTCTCATCCCCAGCCCCACCCCGGAGCCCGCACCCCCAGCTGGAGCCTGCACCCCTTCCCGCACCCCAACCCCCTGCCCCAGCCCTGATCCCCCTCCCACCTTCCGAACCCCTTGGTCCCAGCCCAGAACACCCTCCTACAGCCCAAACTCCTCATTCCCAGCCCCACCCTGGAGCCCGCACTTCCAGCCGGAGCCCTCATCCCTTTCCCCAGCCCGGAGTCCCCTCCTGCACCCTCAACTCCTCATTTCTGGCCCCATCCTGGAGCCCACACCTCAAGCAGTGCCCTCACCCCCTCCCACACCTCAACCCCAGTTTTGTGAGCATTCATGGCGTGCTATACAATTTCTATTCCCAGGTGTGGACCTCGGGCCAAAAAGTTTCCCCACCACTGTACTAGAGATACCTCCAGGCATGTTGCCACATGTTTTTCAGTCGGGGGCTCTCTCCATGGTATGAGGCTTTTCAGGTCTGGTCCTGTTGACTAGGCATATCTGCTATAGTGCAGTCTTCTGCATCATCTTACACATATATTTACTACTGCTTGCATATCCTCTTCTGCCTTGCATGCTTGCTCATGCATTGGCAGGATGTAGCCCTATGCATTTAGTATCAGCTGTGTAAACTTGTGTGGATGGCACTGAATGAAGGATTTGAGACTTTTCTCCTCAACAAAAAGAGGAAAGTGGATCCTGTTTAACATAGCCTTGCAAAATTGTCCTGGCTGGCTTGAAGCCATTCTGGGGACTTAACAGTTTACTTAGTAGCTATAACTAGGCATGCAATCAGTGCATCATTCCCTAGATGTGTGCTTAACAAACCTAGCCAGCGGGGTGGGGAGAGACGTTATGCACGCATATGTTTTACTATGCGAACACTCATAACTTTTTTCTAATGAAAAACTTCCTGTAAAACAAGAATGTCTACAGCTCTTTAGTGAGGAATATTTCCATGTAAAATTCAACTGTCAAACCTCAGGCATTTCAGCTATAGTCCTGGTTTTAAAAAAAATAAAAATAATTTTTCCCGTATGAGGAAATGTGTATTTTTTTATTTATTTTTTTGCCTCTCCACTCTCAAAAATGGCTGGGTCACTGAACATTTCAGGGATGGGGAAGGGAAAGGAAGGAGTTTGAAAAGGCAAATATCTTTCAAAGTTGTAACCATTTAAATAATGGACTTAAAATAGAAATTTTGCAATCTAAGTGGTAGCGGTGGTTGTTGCTCCTGCTATAGTTTGCATATATTTTACATGATTCTGTACTATATGCATGTCAGTTTCTGGTAAAAGACCTTGTAGGCACTTAGAAATCAAATGAGACCACTGCAAAAACAGACTCATTGGGAAGAGTTGCTTTATTTTATCATTTACAGTTTCCTGTCATGGCACTGAAGCAGTTTCCAAAATCTATAGTGTTTCATACAGTGGCTTGATATCTAGTGCTTGAACATTGTTTAATGTAGTAAATCTCTAATGTGAAATAGATTTTGTAGTGATCAATATAAAATAGTGTTTCATTCTAGGATAACTACATACATTTGAGTTTTTATAGTGAAGCTGGAGTGAAAGCACTTTGCACCGTGTATACTTATGATATGGAATTTCATGTATTCTCTACTGCATGCGTGTGAGGCAGGTATCAGAGGAGTAGCCGTGTTAGTCTGGATCTGTAAAAAGCAACAGAGTCCTGTGGCACCTTAGAAACTAACAGACGTATTGGAGTATAAGCTTTTGTGGGTGAATGCCCACTTTGTCAGACATGTATGACCCAATACATCTGTTAGTCTTTAAGGTTGCCACAGGACTCTTTGTTGCTCATTTAGGCAGTTTCCTTCTAGTAAACTACAGGAATAATGGGTTGTTTTCTCATCACTCCTAAGGTTCTGCTATTCACTAAAAGTTAGACTGGCACCTTGCAATCTGCCCTGAGTAAATGCCAGTGCATAGCTGACGTGCCCCAGAAGGAGAGCAGAGAACTGACTTGTGACTCAGATGCAGTTTGGTCACTGCTTCCCCTTTGCTGCATGCACAGCTTACTTCCCTCAACATGCTGGCTTTGCTGTGCTGGCCAGCACATCTGGGGGCGGGGCAGGGTGAGGAAGGTGCTCCTCCATTCCCTACCCACCTATGCAGGTGGGAGAATCGCAGCGGCTGCTCTGACCCCACATTGTGAGCTCTGATATGGGTAGGCTCCTCAGGGGACTAAGGGGTCACTTTAGGCCCCCTTGCTCCTCTACATGGACACATAGGCCAAGTCATAGTATGAGCCCTAAAGATCTGACCCAGTGCCTATTGAGGTCAATGGAAAGATTCTTTTGACTTTAGTGGGCTTTGGATCAGGCACCTAAGTCTTCTCTAGAGTGCTAGTGGTGGCCCTTCTTTGTTATGCAAATAGGTGAACAAGAGACCGCACAGTTTCATACTCTAAGACATTTGTTAATGTGCATGATAGTGGTTTTTTAAACAGAGATATTTTATATTAAGAGCCCAATTCTGACCTTGGGCAAAGGGGTGCAACTTCAGTGAAGTCAGTACAAATTGCATCCAAGTAGCTGAGGTTAGAGCCAAATTCTGGTCCCACTGAAGTTAATGGGACAGAACTTCAGTTGATATCACTGGGCTTAGGACTTAGCTCTAAAGGCACAATACCACCCAGCCAGGTGCTGAGCATGTGTGCAATAAAGCTGTAAACACCTGGATACTACTAGTGGCAGGACAAGGAGTGCAGAGAAACCCAGTCTTGTATTAAATTGAGTGCTGCTGCATGGTTGCAATTTACTCCTGTCCAGCTCAGATGGGACTGCCTAGCTAACTACTCCAATGGCATGATACAACTCTGGCTCTTAAATCCTGCTTCTGTCATGTGCCCTACCACTTTTTTTCACTGTACACTTGTGAGTAGGATGGGGGTGTACAAGGCTTGAGGCTTATTACAACTCCATAGAGATTACTGTGCCTTTTATTTATCTTGGACCAACTCTTTGTTTTCACTTACATTTGAACTGCTGTAGCACTGTGCCCCCTGCTGCATGCTGGACAAAAGTATGCTCCTATTGTAGACTTAACTTGCTCATTTAGGTCTTGACCCTTACAATTCTAATTTTGTATCATGGTGATTTGGGGCCTGATTTTTCAAGGCTCCCCACCACCCATTTGCCCCAACCCCTGTACTCCCCTCCTGCGCTCCTAACCGCTGCACTGTGCCCCTTTCACCCCTAACCCTTGCACTCCCCTCGTACATCCACGTGGGGAAACTGAACCGGATGCACAGAGCAGCTGGCATTGCTGCTCATCCCCCACCCAAAGCTGCTTTTTTGCACACCCCTAGGAGGGGGGGAGCAAAGTTAGGACTTCCTGCATCCAGGTCACTTTCTCCACCTGGGCTGTGTAAGGAGAGGGCAGGAGAGCAGCAGCTCCTGATGCCTCACAGCACAACCCAGGTGGGAAAAGTGACCTGGATCCTGGGAGCCCTGGAGTTGCTCTTCACTCCCCCCACCCCCACATAGGCCCTTAGGGGCATGGAGTAACATTGCAGGGGAGCAGTATCTGTGCTTCACTGCTTCCCACCCCCACCCCCATTCGTCCGCTGGAAGGAATCAGTGAGAAATCTGGGCGCTTCCCCCATGCGTCGCCTCCAGGAGATTGTGGTGCTCCCCTGCCAGCCGGGAACAGTTTCTGACACTACACCTGCAGCGTGCACCTCTGCGCTGCCGTGCGGTGCTCTCCTGACCACAGCACCCTCAGTGATCGCCAGAGTGGCCCACCCCCTAAGGCCACTGATGGTCCATGTAGGAAAGGTGAGTTGCTTGGACCTAAACCCTGTCAAAAGCCAGTCTTGCTGTGACTAGGCTACAAACACAGTAAAATCTGTACTGCAGGTGGTCCCTTAGATTGTAAGTTTTTGGTGCAAAGTCATGATGGTTTTACATGTCTTGAAAGCACTATGTGAACTTAAGGTGCTATATGAATACTAATAAAATACTACTTCTCCACCCATTCCTTATGTTCCCTGTCTCCAGCATTCCCAGCCCAGGGGAATAAGGTATTGTCTCTTTACTATTCAGCCGGTTTTTTTACAAAGAGAATATAGGCGTCCTCCAAGGGCAGGGAGCATTTATTTGCTTAGCTCTTATGGGGGGAGGCCGTGTTTGACAGGTGATGCATACAGATGGTCTTCTGATGTTAAGGTATATCTTCCATTGTTTTGTTCCTTTAATGGACTGATTATGCAGAGCAAAATAAAGCAAGTCTGTAATGCATCCACACTGCTCAATAATTTGACCCTTTTTTGCCAATCTGAAACACTTTGCGGAGGGAGAGAAAAAGAGCATCATCAGCTGAGACCTTGGCCTTTGTTTGCTCACTGCTTGATGGAGAATGAACCCTTACTTTTACTTTTTGATAAGAACTGATAGTGTGATTAGAGCAAGAGTGGGCAAACTTTTTGGCCTGAGGGCCCCATCTGGGTATGGAAATTGCGTGGTGGGCATGAATGCTCACAAAATTAGGGGTTGGGGTGCAGAAGGGTGCTCCGGGCTGGGACTTGAGGGGTTCAGAGGGTGGGAGAGGGAACAGGGCTGGGGAAGAGGGTTGTGGCGCAGGAGGGAGTCAGGGGTGCAGGCTCTGGGTGGGGCTTACTTCAAGCAGCTTCCAGAGAAGCAGCATGTCCCCCCTCCAGCTCCTATATGTAGGCATGGGCAAGTGGCTCTGCACGCTGCCCTGTCCTCAGGCGATGCCCCTGCAGCTCCCATTGGCTGCGGTTCCTGGCCAATGGGAGCTGTGGGGGTAGCACTTGGGGTAGGGGCATAGTGCAGAGCCTCCAGGCTGCACCTACGCAAGGGAGCCAAAGAGGGGACATGCCGCTACTTCCAGGAGCTGCGTGGAGTGGGGCAAGACCCTGACTCCACTCCCCGGCGGGAGCTCGAGGGCTGGATTAAAACATCTGGAGGGCGAGATGCAGTCCCCAGGCTGTAGTTTGCCCACCCCTGGATTAGAGCTATCTGTAACACATGCCTGCTTGGTGTAGCACTCTGTCTCCCTCTAGTGGCAGCTAAACCTGCTACAGGTTGATGAGCCTGCTATAGCCTTGCCTAAGAGAGACATGCCTTTTAGCTCAGGCTGTAGAAGCTCGTGCATTAAATTCAAGAGGTCCTAGGTTTGATCCAGCCGCCACCAAATGGGGTCTGATAGCATTACATATACAAAATATGGAGGAGCACAAAATTCAGTTAGTAGAATTTATAGCATTGATTCTCAGGACAGGAGATGCAGGTGCTTAACACTCTCAGAAAACCAGGTCCTTATATTGAGTTGTATGGAGTCTGACTCCTCTTGTAAATACCACAGTCCAACTTTGTGAGTTGCAGTCTAAGGATCAAATTATGGTCTTAAGATGTAGAGTGGTGCTGAAAGGGGAGGAGTCACTGATGCCTGGGGCTATTATGCCACCCTCAAGCACCGTACTAATTCTTTCACTGAGGAAGAGGTCATGATGTCCCACTCAGATATGCCATCTGTGCAGGCACGTGCTGCCAGTAGCACTGGCAGCACCCACTTTTGTGTCCCAGAGCACTGGAGCCACATGGCTGCCTTCTGTGACCAGGCAAAAGGGCTCATCGAGTAGAGCTGTTCAAAAAAAAAGAAAAATTTTATGAAACAGTGTGTATTATGGGGTGGAAGAAGCAATAACTCATGGTAAAAAAGCAGGGCCCACACCTAAAACCCATTAATCTCTTGTCAGCCAAATAAAACCACCACAAAACTGCATCATATGCATCAAAAATCCATCAACCTCAAGAAAAAATTTGCACAGATACAGACAGGCAGACATCTTCCTCCTCTCCAGGTCCAAACAGATGGACATCATACCAAAGGGACTGAAGGTAAAAAATCCATTGCAATCGACATACTACACTGACTATGGTGAGAGACTGTGTCACACACTCTCAAAGAAACTGAGGAACCACCTGATCAGCATCCTGTACAGCAGACAGAAGATCAAGAATGAGCTCTCAAAACTGGAGACTCTCATACAAAACCGACCTTCCACACAAACTTCCACGTGGCTGGACTTTACAAAAACGAGACAAGCCATTTACAATGCACACTTCACTTCTCTACAGAGGCAAAAGGACAGCAATATATCTAAACTCCTACATGCTATAGGGGGCTACAACAGTGGTACCCTCAACTCACCTAAGAATATTGTTAATCTATCCAACTACACACTTAGCCCGGCAGAAGAGTCTGTCCTATCTTAGGGACTCTCTTTTTGCCTCACCATCCCCACGAACATGAAGCGTACTTTAATCATCTCCGACTCAAGGAATATTTTCAACACACCATTGAACAGTGCACTAACCAACACAACAAGAATAATAATTCTGCGTGGGCTCCTCCTGATGGTCAAAATGACAGACTGGACCTCTACAGAGAGTGCTTCCGCAGACGTGCACAGGCTGAAATTGGGAACAAATAGCATCACTTGCCCCATAACCTCAGCTGTACAGAACGCAATGCCATCCACAGCCTTAGAAACAACTCTGACATTATAATCAAAGGGGCTGACAAAGGAGGTGCTGTAGTCATAAAGAACGGGTTGGATAATGAACAGGAAGCTGCCAGGCACCTCTCCAACAGCACATTCTACAGGCCACTATTCTCTGATCCCACTGAGGACTACCAAAAGAAACTACACCATGTGCTCAAGAAACTCCCTGCTATAGCATGGGAACAAATCTACACAGACAGACCCCAAGAGCCCCAACCAGGGGTATTCTATCTGCTACCCAAGATCCATAAACCTGGAAACCCTGGATGCCCCGTCATCTCAGGCACTGGCACTCTTACAGCAGGATTATCTGGCTATTTGGACTCTCTCCTCAGACCCTACACTACCAGCACTCCCAGCTATCTTCAAGACACCACCGACTTCCTGAGGAAACTACAATGCATTGGTGATCTTCCTGAAAACACCATCCTGCTCACCATGAATGTAGAAGCCCTCTACACCAATATTCCACATGAGAATAGACTACAAGCTGTCAGGAACAGTATCCCTGATGAGGCCACAGCATGCCTTGTGGCTGAGCTTTGTGACTTTGTCCTCACCCACAACCATTTCAGATTTGGGGACAACTTATACCTTCAAGTCAGTGGCACTGCTATGGGTACCCACATGGCCCCACAGTATGCCAACATTTTTATGGTTGACTTAGAACAACACTTCCTCAGCTCTCGTCCCCTAACGCCCCTGCTCTCCTTGAGCTACATTGATGACATCTTCATCATATGGACCGATGGAAAGGAGGCCCTTGAAGAATTCCACCTGGATTTCAACAATTTCCACCCCACCATCAACCTCAGCCTGAACCAGTCCACACAAGAGAGCCAGTTCCTGAGTACTACAGTGCAAATAAGTGATGGTCACATAAACATCACCCTATACTGGAAACCTACTGACCGCTATATTTACCTACATGCCTCCAGCTTCCAACCAGGACACACCACACGATCCATTGTCTACAGCCAAGCCCTAAGATAACAACCAAATTTGCCCCAATCCCTCAGACAGAGACAAACACCTCCAAGATCTTTATCAAGCATTCTTAAAACTACAATACCCACCTGGGGAAGTGAGCAAACACAGATTGACAGAGTGAAACCAGTACCCAGAAATCACCTACTACAGGTCAGGGGCAACAAGGAAAATAACAGAATACCACTGGCCATCATGTACAGCCCCCAGCTAAAACCTTTCCGGCGCATTATCAACGATATACAACCTATCCTGGAAAATGATCCCTCACTCTCACAGACCTGGGGAGGCTGGCCAGTCCTCGCTTACAGACAATCCCCCAACCTGAAACAAATACCAGCAACTACACACCACACAACAGAAACACTAACCCAGGAACAAATCCCTGTAGCAAACTCACCTGCACGTCTACTAATGTGATATATGCCATCATGTGCCAGCAATGCCCCTCTGCTATGTACATTGGCCAAACCGGACAGTACCTATGTAAAAGAATAAATGGACACAAAGTGGACATCAGGAATGGTAACATACAAAAGCCAGTAGGAGAACATTTCAGTCTCCGTTAGGGTGACCAGATGAGAGACGTGAAATATCAGGATGCAGTGGGGGGGTGGTGCCGGTGGAGCAACAAAAAATAAAAAACCAAAAAACCCCAAGAGCCGCCAAAGCATAGGAAAAATTGGTGGGGGCTGAGCACCCACTGGCAGCTCCATGCCCTGTGCCCCCACACCAGCTCGCCTTCGCTCTGCCTGCACCTCACCTGAGCTGGCCGCCGCATCCTGCTTCTCCCCCCTCCCTCCAGCGCTTGTGCCGCCATACAGCTGATTAGCGCAAGCCTGGGAGGGAGGGGTGAGGAGGAGGAATGTGGCGTGCTTGGGGAAGAGGCAGGGCCAGGGCGTGGATTTGGGGAGGGATCCAATAGGGCAGTGAGGGGGTGTGGCTGGGGGTGGGGCCAGGGCAGGGATTTGGGGAGGGAGCCAATGGGAGAGGGAGGGGCGGAGCTGAGGTGGGGCCAGGGTGGACATGGGGCAGGGGGCACGAACCCCCTCTGCCTGTGCGCCGGAGGGCAAAATATCGGGACAATTCACATCCCGAATGAACATTGGTCAGGACACGGGACAGACAAGTAAATATTGGGACAGTCCTGATAAAATCGGGATGTCTGGTCACCCTAATCTCCCTGGTCATTCTATAACAGATTTAAAAGGCACTATTCTTGAACAAAAAAACTTCAGAAACAGACTTCAAAGAGAAACAGCAGAACTAAAATTCATTTTCAAATTTAACACCATTAGTTTGGGCTTGAATGGGGACTGGGAGTGGCTGGCTCATTACAGAAGCAGCTTTGCCTTTCCTGGAATTGACCCCTTCTCATCTATTATTGGAAGTGGACTACATCCACCCTGATTGAATTGGCCCTGTCAACACTGGTTCTCCACTTGTGAGGTAACTTCCTTCTCTTCATGTGTCATTCTATATTGCCTGCATCTGTAACTTTCACTCCACTCATCTGAAGAAGTGGGTTTTTTACCCACAAAAGCTTATGCCCAAATAAATCTATTAGTCTTTAAGATGCCACCAAACTCCTTGCTGTTTTTGCATCATATAGGAAACTATTTTTTTTTTAGTGAACAGCTGTGTTATTGGCACAGCCTGACTTCACACACACTGTCAAGGTTTTTTCCCCCACTTTGAACTTTAGGGTACAAATGTGGCGACCTGCATGGACACTTCTAAGCCTAATTACTAGCTTAGATCTGGTAACACTGCCACCACCCAGAATTTCAGTGTCTGGGGCACTTTCTGTCCCCCCCAAAACTTTCCCCTCCCTGGGTTGCCTTGAGGGACTTCACCAATTTTCTGGTGAACACAGATCCAAACCCCTTGGATCTTACAACAGAGAGAAATTAACCATCCCCCTCCTTTCCCCCCACCAATCCCTAGTGAGTCCAGATCCAATCCCCTTGGATTTTAAAACAAGGAAAAATCAACCAGGTTCTTAAAAAGAAAGCTTTTAATTAAAGAAAGAAAAGGTAAAAATTATCTCTGTAAAATCAGGATGGAAAATGCTTTACAGGGTAATCAGATTCCTATAGACCAAAGGAGCCCCCCTTAGCCTTAGATTCAAAGTTACAGCAAACAGAGGTAAAATTCTTCCAGCAAAAAGAAACATTTACAAGTTGAGAAAACAAACATAAGACTAACACGCCTTGCCTGGCTGATTACTTACAAGTTTGAAACATGAGAGACTGATTCATAAAGATTTGGAGAGCCTGGATTGATGTCCCGTCCCTCTCAGTCCAGAGAGCGAACAACAAACAAAACAAAAGCACAAACAAAGACTTCCCTCTACCAAGATTTGAAAGTATCTTGTCCCCCTATTGGTCCTCTGGTCAGGTGTCAGCCAGGTTTACTGAGCTTCTTAACCCTTTATAGGTAAAAGAGACATTAACCCTTAATTATCTGTTTATCACACACACACACACACACGCACACCAGATTATGCCCATGCTAAGCATAGCTGCACTTCCATTGGTGGCTATGGGTTGGCACAGTGAGAGGATAAATCACTCCAAGGCAGCCTGGTGGATGAAATTCAAGGAAGCTAGCCATCTTTGGCCATTTGCTTTGTATACTGTAGTCATGTGTCAAAGGTATTAAAAAGAGGGAATGGATTGGCTTGTTCTTCGCAACTGAATTTGTCTTTTATAATAATAACCTCTTCAATTCTAGCTGATGACAAAATGATAACAGCCAACTTTTGAGAAGGATTCATATGCCATTTAATCTTTTGTTCGTATTTAAAATGGATGACTACACATTTTTAACTGCATTGAGCAACATTTTTGTTGCCACATAGGCATGGCCTCAGAACACATTTTTTGAGTCAATTAGCACTTATTTGCTACTGAATTACTCACAGCTGCAATTCTGCTGTATTCCCATTTCTCTTTTCTTTTTTTGTTATTGTTGTTTCTTAAATCATGCTAAATGTCTCTGGAAACAATAGAATAACTGAGTGCATTCTGAAAAAACTGCTAGAAAGTGATATGGGAGTCTGTTGCCTAAATTAACACAAGGCCGGCAGTGGAAGCCTGTGACAGTCACTACTGCTAGTATTATAGGAAGAGAATGGGCAACTTTAGCAATGATTTCAAATTACTTTAGGATGAGTATGCCTTGAGGGAAACTGTCTGTCCTCCATGGGTGGGATTGATTTCCTATGGCCCAGGGAAGCTGTTTTCTGCCTCTCATATGGTATACAAGTGAGAAGCCCAGTTATTCATTTTGTTACAGTGGGGATTATAAAACAGAGACATGGGACAATGCTTAGAAAATACAAATGAGAGGTATGAGGACTTCATTAACTCAGCCAGAGGTTATGGGTCCATTATAGGAGTGAGTGTGTGATGTTCTGGGGCCTGCAATGTGCAGGAGGTCAGACTAGATGATCTTGATGGTCCCTTCTGAGCTTAAAGTCTATGAGAGAACACATGGCCAAGCATACTCACTCACCAAGTAAAAGCTCTCCACTAAAGATTCAGCACAGAACCTTAAATGCTCTGTGTGCAGTGCATTCATCAGAATATCTTGACTGAGAAACTGTTAGAGCTCTCAAGACTATACCAAATTATCATGGGTAAATACACCTGGCCCAACTACTGTTGCTCTTAAAGGTTCAGAGGCCACTTGCTGATCTTCCCATATCCCTGTGCTCCACTGCTACTCCTCTCAATCCTCACTAATTTTCTCCAACCATGACTTCTCCATGCCCCAAATTGGATTAAAATGGTAGTTAAAATTATTTTTGTGGCGTCATTACAGGGCAGAGACAAAGTTGTTAGGGATGTTAATGGTGCATTTCCATCCCTTGACATGTTGGGATTTCTCTCAAATACACCTACATCTTCATAGGCCACCCTGAAGAAGAATTTCTGGACAAATGCAGCACAAAACCAACGATATACCTGAGATACATCAATGATATTTTCATCTTCTGGACAGACGACTTAAACTCCCTCATAGATTTCCATCACAACTTCAGCAACCACCACTTGTCCATAAAACTCTCTCTGGAACACTCCCACACTAGCATCAGCTTCCTAGAGATTACAAACAGCTTCAGCAATGGAACCCTACAGACAACCATGTATAAGAAACCCATGGATCATCACACCCACCTTCATAGATCCAGTAACCACCCCAAATGCATCATGAAATCTGTTATCTACAGCAGTGGTCCCCAAAATGTGAAGGAACATTTCGGGGTGGGACAGGGGCAGAGCGCCACCCAGCCCTGCTCCACCTCCAGCTCTGCTCTAGCCTTGCCCTCAGCTATGGCTCCAGCTCACAGACCCGCCCCCAGCCTTGGACCCCAACTGGGGCTTGGCTGGCTCAGCACCCGGCCGTGGCCCTGGCTGCTGGTCTCCACCCATGGCCCGGCCACGGCTCTGCTACCAGCCCCAGCCCCTCCTCCAGCAACAGCCCCCAGCTGTGGCTCCACTCCCAGTCCCTGCTCCAGCCTTGGCCCCTGGCCATGGCTCCATTCCTGGCCCTGCTACAGGCCCCAGACCCACCCCCATCTGTGGCCACAGCTTCGGCCTCCTTACCCCTGTCCATACCCTCTTCCTCCCCCCAAGAGTTGCTGCCTCACTCCTGGCCCCACCTCCAGGGGGAGGAGAGAATGCAGACAGGGGCAAGGGGGGCTGTGCGAGCATGAAAAGTTTGGGGACCACTGAACTACAGCAAAGCACTCAGATACCACAGAATATGTCCGAAGGAGAAAGTCCAGAGTTATTGTCTATGTAGTGAGCGAATTACATCAGCGAAAGCTACATTTTTAGTGTAGATGCACACAGAGTGAGGCTGACGTATGCTATCTTGCATTTACCTAACTCTGTAGTGTAGACCAGGCTTCAGGTTGCCTTAATTTTGTAGTGTAGATTTGCCCTAAGCAGATTTCTCACATACAGTCTGTTTCCAGCTATTTTTGCCTCCTGTGCCAAGAGGATCCACTTTTCATCAGCTTGAAGGGTGCTGCTTCCCTTTTGTCTCCTAGTTGATGGATAAAAAAGTGGCTTTTTGCCTCTGCTTATATTTTCCCAAAGTTTCAAGACTCTGTTTCAAGAATCAGGAAGGCCTCATCCTCTGTTGAGATTAAGTGGTCATCTTCCTCCACTTGCCTGCCTGATGGCTTTTTTACCTTACGTATAAATGTGCTTTTCATTCTCTTTGATCTCACTTTGCTTATTTTACACTGGAGGCACAGTCAAGTTGGTGAAACAACATTCCTTTGACTGGAACGGCTGGACTTATGCACTGCCTGCCAAACACATTTTCGAAATGTATTTCCAGCAAGCACCTATAATTTTTATTCATCATCTGCACATACATCATGCAATAATATTAATGACCAGCATGTTATCAGTTTGCATGTGCTACCTTACATGACGCCTTTTAGATACAGATTATGACAACAGTGCGTTGGGGTAATGAGTGTGTCAGGCCTGATGGGAGTTATGTTATGGTATGCCCTTTACCAGTTGGCACTAAGGGGTTCCCTAATTCACAGTACCAAAACTCTGCACTAACATAACAGCATGTCTTAGAGTCTGGGAGAGGTGAGGATCAGCTGGATAGCAGTCCAGTGCAGGGAGTGCGTTAAAAACCTGGAGGGCACCTTCTGCCAGGTGAAGGATAGCAACAGCAAATCTTCATCTCCCTGCCCTTACTATGTGGAGTTTGACCGGGTCCTCACCCTGTCCCCAAATTCAGAGCTCACAGTCATGCATGTCAGGTTGCTGAGCAGGGATTTTTAGACTAGAGGCAGAGGGGAAAGGGACAGCACCAGAGAAGACTTCATCAGAGCAGGAACAGACCTGGTTGCTGGAGAAGGACACATGGCCAGAGGGGCCATATTCAGAGGATCTGTTCAGGGATGAACCTGGTGAGCAACCTGGAGAGGAAGTGGCATTGGAACAAGAGCTGCAGCCTACAAGTGGCAGCATAACAAGCCCGAGGATCTGATATTCCATATGTGGTTTAAGAGGAAGAGTCACTTGGTCACAATTTGGATATGTAGTGTGAAGTGGGGAGCTCTCAAAGAAAGGACTCAAGGTTGCAGGCCTGAATGATGAAAAGGGAAAAAAGGGTAGAGGGGGTAACAGGATTGGAGATGGCTTAGGAGTAAACACATGGAGCTCACTTTTAGCCACTTTTAAGCTACCAACATTATCTAGGAGGAAGTGTCAGAAAGTCTCCAATGCTGGAATGGGCAAAGGGAGAGAGTGCTCTTCTTAGTCACTCTCCATCTCTCATCTAAGTTCCTAATGCAGGAAAAAAAATCAACCCCTCCGCCTTTTTTTTTTTTTTTTTTTTGCTCTGACTGTACAGGAATTTTCATGGAAAAAAATTCAGTCTTCATGGATTTCTTTTTTGTTTTTTGGTAACTGAAAACTAATGATTTGTTTTTGTTTTTAACTAAAATATCTTTAGGGGGGATTGAAAATTAACATATTTTTGAGTTTGGGGTTTTCAGTATTTTAGAAAATACTTGAAATTTTATTGAATCGAAAATGTTTTTTAAATATTTCAATTTTATTTTAATTTTTGTTTGCAGGAGTTTGGGGCAGTGGGGGTGGGGGGGATAATTTTTTCACCAGTTCTACTCCCTAAGCCCCTTGCTTGCCATGCTCCCTTCTTTCTTTTCTCCTTACCTTGTTACAACTGGCCGTGTAACTTTCTCATTGGGAGCAGAAGCTTTAAATGCTGAGGCAGCCTAAGTGACTTCTAGAATTTCTTTCTGCAGCTTGTGCCATGTCCTTTGAATCACAGTTTCACTGTTATCCTTAAAATTCTGCCTTTATGCCCTTTTTCAACCTACACTAATCTATCTACAGATTGTACATGGCAGATATTCTGTACTTTGAATGCAATTAACAATGAAGCATTTTGTGGTGGTACTTGTGATGCAACCTAGTTTTGGGTAGTAAGTGAATTGTACAATGCCACCTTTGTCTCTAGGAAAAAGTTTATTTTTAAGCTCTTTAACACATAATTAAGCAGTCTCCACTGCCCATGTACTGTCTCCTGATGCAATTATGTGAAATCTGTTTAGCTAGAAGGCCAGCGGTTGTCTAGACATACTAGTGAGGTCTCCTGAGCTGGAAATTAATTAAAGGGAATTTCTAGGATCCTAGAAAGAGAAATGTTTGGCTCTGATTTCTTGTTTTTAAAGATGTGGTTTGGAGAGGAACATGTTGTTTTCTAGCACAAGGGAGAGAATATCTGTTTTTGAAATTAGATATTAGGTAAAGGAGGGGGATGAGGAATGTGTCTGGAGAGTTTAACTCTTGTATTACCACTGTCAGGGGTTATCATATTACTGAATCAGGGAGCTGAGACCATATTAAGTTTCTTATGTTTGGTAATAAATGACACATTTAGAAATAAGTATTTTTCCTTCCACCTCTCTGTTAATATTGTTATAATTCCTACATTGTTTCCCCCTTAATGGCATGCCAACTTAGGTTTCATTTTTAACCCTTTCTCTCTTTTACAGGAGTTATTCACATACCAACTGGTGTTAAAAATTCTAACATCTGGGGAAACATCCTGCAAGGAAACCTGATTCCGTTCCCATATATGCCATTGACTCACTGGGTAACCTTGAGCAAGTCACTTCACCACCTTTCTGTACCTTGTGTCCCCTCCTCCCTGCTTTGTCTCGTCTATTTATCCTTTTGGGCAGGAACTGTCCTTAATGCTATTTGTACAGTGCCATGCATAATGAGGCCCCCCATCTCAGTTAGGCCTCCAGACTTTATTCGTGAAAAATAATTGCTGAGTGTGCTTGGTTCCCATTACCTCTAATGGAAGCTGGGGGCACTCAACACCATGCAGGATCAGGCCTTAGATAAGGAAATTCTTGTTGGCATTTTGCCAAAATAGTGAGACTCTAATGGAACGAAATGGTATATTCAGCATGAAGAGACCCTGGAGGAGGATACCTCCTCCCACGTGTGCAAACTGAGTACAAGTGGGGTCTGTGGGTGTCAACTCTAATCTTTTGGGGATATAAGCCAGAGTGACAGCAACAGTGCAAGTTTAAATTATCTGGCTCTGAATATATTTCTGAAATGTCAGAAATCTACTTTACCAAACAGTAGAGACTTACTAATGAGTCTCTCAGTCACTCTTTTCAATAAGGTAATTGAAATCAGTTGCACCCTGTATAATTATGACTTGATGAAACCATCATGAATCCAGCCCTTGATCTTTAATCCAGAGAATAACTCCTTGCCATTAAGATTTAAGCACATGCAAATTACTTAAGCACATGAGAAGTCTTATTGACATCAGTGGGACTACGAGCATACTTAAATGTTTTGGTGAACTGAGGTCTAAAGAAGTGCATTATTTGACCTTGATATTGCAGATCATATCTCAATTTTGCATTTAGTAGATGAAATAATCTGATAACTATCCCATTTCCTGGTCTCTGGATTTCTGGGTAGAATAACTCACCATTTCCCTTGAGGAAAACAAATCTCTGTTCCTGATGGGGCCTGTGAATCTTCAGGTCAATGAGGCACGGTGCTGGATACATTTTCACCTCCCAGCATAGACTAAAACACAACACTGAATTCACTGCCAGAAAGTAATGAGCAGTTTATGGTCCTCCAGTGCTGCTGTTCCAGCAGGCACTAACATCAGGTTTGTAAGTGTAATGAAAAAGCCTCTCAGAACATGCACTCAACTGCATTTGTTTCACATGGTGTCTGGGGAAAGAGGGTAGCATGGAAGAAGAACAGCGTTAGGCAAACTCAGACTGAAGTTGGCGGAAAAGCTGTTAATATTCAAACTTCCTATTTTTTTCCTTCACATCTTCTACCAATAAACCACATTCCCCGGAGGGTGTTATGGTGCGGTTATGTAATTACTAGCTTGATAGCACCTACTCATACTTTTTCATTGTACAGAGTCTTGATAATCACGAGAGCTTTGTTAACAGATTTATTAAGCATTTTTCCATAAACAAGGGGAAAGATTTGTGACATCAACTTGAAAGGGCAAGTGTTAGGTTTTAAAAGTACATGAGTATAATTTAACCTAAATTTCCTTATCACTTTACATTATTTAAATGAAAAGAAATGTTCAGGGCTTAATAGTTTTCTGTGCTATGGAGTTGTCATAGAGTGACGGGGTCAGATCTGTGCCCCAGCCTGTAACCAGGCTCCTGGGAGTAACCCTTTTTCTGTGCTGAGCTCCAAGGACAAACACAGTTCCACAGGGCTGGGCCCTCCAAGACTGGGCCTTTGGCACCAGCTGACCCTATACAGGGTTCCCTGGCCATGGTTCCCTAAAGTGAATCCAACAAAACCAGAGCCATGTGGGAGGCTGGTACTGTGCCCTTTCAGGGTGCAATGTCTCCGTGAGTAGTCACAATGACAATGGCAGCCTTTTCAAATTGAGGTAACCACTTATTGGTCACCTGGCACACACAATCTGAAAGTCCTTAGGTTAGTGTAGAGAAATCGAAGTTAAAGCAGAGTTCCTTCTGGTTAACCCAGATCCCCAGCCAAACTATAGTGAACCACATGCTCAGGCTCTGACCTTCTCAGCTTCTTTTAGCAGGCAATAGTTTATCCCCCCATCACCTTCCAATCCTTTTGTCAAGGTTCCTTCCCCACTCTGAACTCTAGGGTACAGATGTAGGGACCCGCATGAAAGCCCCCTAAGCTTATTTACCAGCTTAGGTTAACGGTTACCTGCCACCACCAAGTGTATTCCAAATCTTAGGAGAGAGCCACTTGGAACTCTGCCTTCCCCCAAATATTTCCTAAGTCCCTAACTCCCCTTTCCTGGGTGGATTTGAGACTAATTCCTCCCACCCCCAAGTCCTTACACCCCTTTTCCTGGGTAGGCTTAAGAGTATACCCTCACCAATTAGTCCTGGTGAACACAGGTCCAAAACCCTTGGATCTTAAAACAATGAAAAATCAATCAGTTTCTTAAAAGAAGAATTTTAATTAAAGAAAAAGGTAAAAATCATCTCTGTAAAATCAGGATTGAAAATAACTTTACAGGGTAATCAGATTCAAAGAGCCCAGAGGAACCCCCTCTAGCCTTAGCTTCAAAGTTACAGCAAACAGAGGTAAACACTCTAGCAAAGAAACATTTACAAGTTGAGAAAACAAAGATAAAACTAACACGTCTTGCCTGGCTGTTACTTACAAGTTTGAAATATGAGAGACTTGTGCAGAAAGATTCGGAAAACGTGGATTGATGTCCGATCCCTCTTAGTCCCAAGAGCGAACACCACCAAAACAGAGAGAACAAACAAAAGCCTTCCCCCTCGCCCAAGATTTGAAAGTATCTTGTCCCCTTATTGGTTCTTTGGGTCAGGTGTCAGCCAGGTTACCTGAGCTTCTTAACCCTTTACAGGTAAAAGGATTTTGGTGTCTCTGGCCAGGAGGGATTTTATAGTATTGTACACAGGAGGGTTGTTACCCTTCACTTTATAGTTATGACTCCTTTGTTCTCTAGCTGGGGTCTTTTCTCAGCTTGCCTGCTGAATGGTGGAGGTAATCCACCTCCCTCTGGGTCATTGGCTGCTAGATGTCAAAGTCCTGGTGATTGGGTTTCCCATTGATATGAGGTCAGCGTTGGACAGTCCTTTTTGACAGGTATGTGACACACATACCCCTATGTCTCTTAACTTGTCGTGAGAGCATACTTGGATCTTTTCTTTCCAGCTGGGTAGCCACACAAAATATAGTGGAAAGTGAGGCACATGTAGGCTTCATAAAAATATTACACAAAATTTCCCACTTTGTCAAAGGAGGCAGATATTGTGACTATGGCAGTCTTAAAGATCTTAAGAAAGTAATATGTGCTGCATGCAATGCTATCCCAATGGAAAGGATGCACTCATCCTTGCGCTTGTCTGGTAGTACTTGTTGGTATGATGGAGGCAGGGACCGATCCCCTCCTCTGCTCCACCAGCTCACTTGGGTTGCTGGGTTTGCCAACAGCACTAGTTCTTTTCTCTGGAGCTTCCCAGCAAAGCCTGCCAAATGGCTGCTGCCTCATGGGTGCATGTATAGGATGGGGAAGCAGCTATTTTTATTTTTTGCTCCTCTGGCACACTTGCCTCAGGAAACCAGAAAAGGCTGGGAGAGAAAGAGATACAGTGGAGAATGATGGCTAGGGAGAGAAGAGACAAGGAGTAGACTGAATGATGGGGTAGCAGGAGAAATGAGCAGAGAAGAAAGTGAGGCAAGCATTGCAAATATAAGCACAGAAAACCAAGAAGGAGGAGAGAGTGCAGAAATAAAAGAGGAAAAACACAGAACAGTGGGAACTTAAGAGTATAGAGGCTGCAGGTATGTGGCAGAGAATACAGGCGGGCTTAGGCCTTGGGAGGATACAATTAAGGAAATGAGGCACAGAGGTGAAAGCCACTATTTCTACCTTTCCTTTCATAATTGGTTCTTGTTTTTATTACAAAAGGGGATTGTGGTAAGAAGGGGGTGGAGGAGTAAGAGAAGAAGTGGCACTTGAGTATTCAACCCCCCCCACACACACATACCTCATGACAGTTCCTAAAACCCGGTTATCCCATTCTCATTTAAACCAATCCCCCTTTCTACTCAGACAAAAGTCCTGGCATCAAACTTTGAACATTTTGTGACCTTAGGTGTGACAGTGGCACTGGATGGGATCCTGAAACCAGCCAATGGTCAGTGGTCATTAATAAAATCAAGGGAGGGCATAAACCTGCTCCCGTTGTCATCAATGGGACCTATGTCCTCATTTTCAACAGGAGTAGGATTGGATCCAGTGTGAGCTCAGGATGCTGTTGCGTGGCAAGTAAGGCAAGGCCAGAGATTACATATAACTGATGTGCCTTGCCTGTTGTGGCAATAGTGTTAAAAACTTTGTTTAAATATAACCATCCCTATGTGTATATAAGCCAAATTAATTGTTCTGTACTGTCTTACTGAGTGGCAATTCAAGTTACCTAGGTAATAATGATAGGGTATTGTGGTGCTGTCCCAGGGATGCCCAAGGTTATTAGTCACCTTGCTATCACTTGTCCTTAGCGTGACATGGTCTTGTCTGTCCCTGCTGTGGTTCAGCTTCCTGAAACCAACAGCCTCTGGCCCCACACGCGCTTACTGCTAGATCTCCAGACCTTTCCCTCTCTGTGCAGGCTAGTGCTAGGTGCACACCAACACCCAAGTCTTCAGAGCACTCCCTGTAGTGTCCAGCCCGCCACTGGACACTCAGAAATTACCAGGCTTGCTGTCCCCCAAAGAGAACAGTATACACATCAGCTTGTTTTATTCAACTGAGCAGTCACACTTTGGTACCACATCACTGAGATGTAATTATAGTAAAAATGAGAATAAGTTTAATGAAGAACAGACATTCAAATGAGTAGTAAGCAAGAATGTTGGAAACTGGCTAAACAAAAGTATAATACACTTATTAGACTCTTAACTTTAACCGGCTAAAATCCTTGTTGAAAAAAATTTCTTATCTAAAGCAATCTTTTCCAGCATCACCAGCCCACATGGCTGGGATCCACCATTCACAGATGCAAAAAGTTCTGTTCCTTTTGCCCCCTCAGTAATGGATACCAAAATGGGTTTTTGCTTCTTTTTATATTTCCCAAAGCGCATTGTCTTTGCACACAGCCAGGCTTATCCTCAGGGCTTGTTCTTCTCTTTCTATTAACATCCAATCCTCCTGTTGACTGATATGTAAATAGAGCTTCCATTGTTTCCATTGGCTTATAAGCCTACATCTACAGATGAGCCTTGGCAGACATGTGAATGTATAGCCCTTTGTCTGGCAAACAAGACTTTCACCTCTGCTGGAGAGTAATACCTGGATACAAACTATAAGGACACATTTTCAGAATATAAACATAACTTTTTAAAGATAATCCATACATATATTTCATAATGATATTAATGGCCAGCATGATCCTGGCTTTCATCTGATAACTTACCAGATGCTATTTATGGATAAATAGTATGAAAGCAATATGTTAGTTGTAGTGAATTTGTCAGGCCTACTCAGAGTTGCTGTGACAAAACAGTGAACCTTCTGTTGGTTGGTATCAAAGTTCTTAAGGTCACAATATGACTTTTATTTTGTTTGATTTTTCTTTTTAAACCAAGAGGCCAAAGAAATTTGGTAGGTTTCTTTCTAGAGATGGGCCATGACCCTTCCATACACTCAGAAATATGAAACTGCAGCCTCGAGCCACACCACCTCAGGTATTGGCCTTGCAGAATGGAAATTTTCCCTGTTTTTCCCAATTGCTAATAACTAGAAGTTTTCACTGCCATGTTTAATAATGGCAACAGGCAATAGTTTCCTGGCACGGAGGTAACATTGTTGCAGTAACTTGTGAAAACACAACTCTTGATGTCTGTCATTCAGTTCCTTGTTTGTATTGTGCTATTTCATCTACATCTCTTCATGTCTCTGTTTACAACTGGTATCAAGGACCATAATGAATAGAGTCCAGTGAACTAGATTAGAACTTGTTTGCAATGAAAGCAGAAACTACTGTGGGCTTTCAATGAATTAAATGCTTTTTCAATTGTCTTTTCATTTGCAACAAAAGGACAATACACCAACATAGTCCTTTTGCCAAGGTAATATTGGTATATTCTTATAGCAAAGAATTCCCATCAATTCCCTCCACTTACACCAAACATCCATACAGCTCCTAGCATCCACACCAACATTCCTGTCACAACTCCACACTGAGGTATTTAAATTGTTGTAAGGACTTAGCGCTTCCTTAAGCTAATAGCCCTAAATTAGATTTTAGGTAGAGAGTGACAAAACAAAATTTCCATGTCAGTTGCTGAAACAAGCATCATAATTCTGAAACAAATGCACATCAATCAATCTGATCCAGGGCCCTATAAATGTCTTCAGCCTACCATTATAGTTATTGTGTGTGAAAAAGCTCTTATGCATTTCCTTTGGGGGGAGAAGAGCAAGAAATATCGGATTATGGCAGTAGATTGCAAAAGGTCCTCAAGGAAACAAGTATTTTAAAATGAAATTTCTATGTCAAGCCTTTATAACTTTGAAGACTCTTCAGGCAGAGAGAGCTCTTCTTGAACCAGTTCATCTATTTCTTCACTCAGAAGCTAGGCTAGATCAGAAATGAAAGTTTGTTGTGAAAGCAATAGACAGAAGCAATGTATTAACTATGTTACTTGGTTAAACAATTTGCTAATGTAAGCAGAGTCAGGATAAGCTCTACCCTGACATCTGGTGGAAAGAATTTCAGAGAGTGTATTTGCATAGGCACGCCTACCCTATCCCAGACTGCCGAGCTGTGGGACTGGTTGGTGACAAATGACTCACCCTCAGTTGGGTGGTACTTGCTAGACAAGGGACATGGGTTCCAAACCCAGTGAATTGAGAGAGGCTGGGGACAGGTATCTGTGCCTGGTGGTGCAGTCTCCTTGTGGAGCCAGAAGCACCAGTTCCACCCCCTCCTCTCTCCGCTGTGGAATGTCAGAGTTGATTTTTTTTATTCCCTCAAGAATCTAAATACAGGTTACTGAGCTGAACTCACTTTGGGCTAATGGTGCACTAGCACTGGGGCTCCCCCACTAAGAGCTGAGATCGCTAAGAGTTGAAATCACTGAAGAGCTGAAATAACTGAGCTGAGAGCACTGAGTACTGTGCTAACTAGTGGGGGAGCCTGAAGTTATACTGTGGAACAGAGCAGCTGGTGGAGTGGAGCAGTTGCGGGGACGGCTGGAGCGGATCACGGGACAGCTGGTGGCAGCAGAGCGGCTGGCAGAGCGGAGTAGCTGTGGGACGGGTGGAGCGGCCCACAGAGCGAGCGTAGCCGAGCAGTTTGCAGAGCAGCTCATGGAGCAGAGCAGCTGGTGGTGCGGAGCAGTTTCTGAGGACGGCTGGAGGAGCAGAGTGGAGCAGCTGGTAAAGTGGAGCAGTTCATGGAGAAGGCAGAAGCAGAACCCACGGAGAGGCAGGGCAGTTGGCCCCGGACCACGTAAGGTGCCCCTTTCTACCCAGGCTGGGGGGAGGGACCTCTACAGATAAACTCTCGAACTCTGGGGTGGCATTGACCAGAGACTTTTGGGTTGTTGGACTTTGGGGTGATTGGACTTAAAACCCTAAAGGGAAAAAGGACAGTGCCAAACGTACTTGGAGGTGGGTTTTTGTTTATGGTTTGTGTTATAACCCTGTTTGTGATGTTTCTCCAATGGGATGCCGCATTGATTCCTTCCTTTATTAAAAAGATTTTGCTACACTCAGACTCCGTGCTTGCGAGAGGGGAAGTACTGCCTCCTAGAGGCGCCCAGGGGGGTGTGGTATGTGAGTGTCCCAGGTCACTGGGTGGGGGCTCGAGCCGGTTATGCATTGGTTACTGAAACGGAACCCCTGGATACTGAACCCGGCCCTTGTTGCTGCCAACTCAGAGGGGCAGAAGGGTTACACTAAGATGTTCTGGTTGTCACTTTGCACATGAAAATCTTGCTCTCACAGCTGTGGGTGCATCTAGTATTCAAAAAACATGGCCCACTGTTAACATAACATAAAAAGACAAAATATCAGCTAGCCTCAACTTAGCCTCTAAAACTGCAGCCACAAGTTTTGAAAATGCGGTTGTTTGTGAATGCCCACAAAGTAGTTCTCATCTCAGTTTGTTCCTCTTTGCACAGGCATGTTATGTCCAGTTGTCAAAATATAGCCTGAACAACTAAAGTCTAGATCATTTGAATTGTAAGATATTAGTCTGTGTTAACTAGAGAATGTGGGCCTAAAATCCATTTTGGAAACCCTAGACATCTAACCATAGGTGGAGTTTGAGGGGGAGCATGGGAGGGCAGTGCCCCCCCAAACTGCAAGCCTCAGGTAGCCAGCCGGGGTAATTGGACCTAAGTTACACTACTCCAGCTATGTAGCTTAGGTTGACTTACCTGGGTGTCTTCTCTGCACTGTGTTGATGGGAGACACTCTCCGGTTGACTTACTTTACTCTTCTTTAGAAACTGGAGTTCCGAAGTCAACCGGAGATCGCTCTGCTGTCGATTTAGAGGGTCTTCACTAGACCTGCTAAATCAACACCCATTGCATCAATTGCAGCAATGCCCCAGTAGTGAAGGCAAACCCACAGTATGCAATATAAGGAGATCTGCAGAGGAGAGAGGAGACTGCTCCCAGCTTGCACCCCTTAGTCAGGGAATCAGAATTTTGTTTACAGAGTGATTAACAGGTAATTAAGATAAGAAAGGGATGTTAGGATGTTTCCTAAAGTTAAATGATCTGTTCCAAGCTTGGTGAACTGCAAAAAGTAAGTAGCCTCATGATAGAAAGTAATTGTAGATTTTTCAACAATTGTTTCAATTGTTGCATTCAAGAGGTGGTAGCAAAGCTACTAATATCTTTCTTTGAGACGATAACTGATTTTTTTAGACAAAGGAAATGCAGTAGATCTAATCTACCTGGATGTCAGTAAGGCATTTTATACAGTTCCACATGAGAAATGATTAGATAATTGGAGAAGATGGGGATTAATATGAGAACTGAAAGGTGGATAAGGAACTGGTTAAAGGTAAGACTATAACAGGTCATACTGAAAGGTGAAATGTCAAGCTAGAGGGAGGTTAGTGAAGTTCTTCTTCAAGTGATTGCTCATATGCATTCCAGTTAGGTGTGTGCTCACCACGTGCACATTTGTCGGAGAAACTTTTATCCTAGCAACACTCGGTGGGTCGGCTGGGCGCCCCCTGGAGTGGCGCCGCTATGGCGCCTAATATATACCCTGGCCGACCCAGCCACCCTTCAGTTCCTTCTTACTGCCCGTGTCGGTCGTTGGAACAGTGGAGTGCGGCTTCACTGACCTCCACCTTCCCTAGCTACTCGTAGTCTCTTCTAGTTATATTCGTAGTATAGTTTATTGTTATTGTATATATATAGTTCATTAGAGTTAGTTGTAGTTCATAGTTATAGTTGTTAATTAGTAAGTGTTGCGGGGTTCGTGGGATAGCCCCTTCCTCGCACCCGGTGCCGGAGCTCATGCCTGGCTAACCGGGTTTCAAGCAGTGTTCGGCCTGTCATAGGCCGATGCCGACAGGAGATCCCCACGACTCCCGTTTGAAGTGCCTAGGGGAATCGCACTTATCGGCTAAGTGCCCAATTTGCAAGGCTTTTAAGCCAAGGACAAAAAAGGAGCAGGACATTAGCTTGAAGCAGCTCCTGATGGAAGCGGCCCTGACACCATCGCCCTCGGCACCGAGCACCAGCCAGTCGGTGAGCAAAGGCACCCCTACGGCACCGGGCATCGCCGGTATGCCTAAGGATTCCCGGCACCGGCCACCGCCAGCACTGAAATCGACCCCACACCGCTCCCTCTCCCCGAGGTCGAAGACAGCGAAGGGTCAGACGACAACGCCAGTGTTGCAGCCAGAGACTGCACCTAAGGCCCAATAACTGCCCGGCACCGATAACTGCCGCAGCACAGCCAAAACCAGTGCCGTTGACTCCAGCTCCACGAGGGCAGTTGAGTCCGGCACCCGACAGCTCCCCGGCACCGGCCGTGGTAGAGCTCACCTTACCATCGACTCCGGAGACTTTCTCCACGGTGAGGGACTTGATTGCCATCACTGAAGCAGCACCGCCCCTACCCCCGGCACCGCCAGTGTGGGTATTGAAGTTCCTGGGCAAGCCGACCCTGACCAGACCGCCGATCAGTGTAGGGGACCGGCACCGATCAAGATCACAGTCCCGCCGCCGCTCTGAGTCGAGACGTCGCTCCCGATCTTGACGTCGCTCTCGGTCTCAGCACCGGTCCTCACCATGGCGCCGGTCGGGCTCTCGGCACCGGTCAGGCTCTCGGCACGGGTGAGTCTCGCGATCACCAACACGCTAATCGCGGTACCGCTCCAGCTCCCAGCACCGTACCAGGCACCGTACCTTCCGGAGCAGATTAGTGCGTAGAGAGTCAAGATCCCGGTCGACCTCCCAGCACCGGGCTGGTCGCAGGTCCCCGTCTTGCTCTCGATACCGCTATGAGTACCGGCACCGGTCCCCATGATCAAGAGGTGCAAGATAGGTCGGGACTTCGGCTCCAGGTTTTTCTGCTCCACCTTGGCTGTCCAGACACACGTCCGCATCCTCCCAGGCGGACAGCTACTACGACCAGGACCGGGATACAGAGGTACCGGTGGGGGTGTTCCAGGACTCTCGGCTGCAGGACATGGGACCCCAGTGGTGGTCCTTCTGGACACCCTGGGCGTACCACCAAGCCCAGGGTGCTCCTCTGGTCCAGACGCGCTCTGCTGCCTCAGAACATCGGGCACCAGAGGCCACCATTTCTCCCCCCCCCGCCCCGCGGTTGAGTCGGAAGAGCAAGTCACACATCCTCCGGACTCCCCGGGGCATCTGGAGCAGGAACCGTCCCAGGAGCAGGAGGCTGTCCAAGACCCCCCTCATTCCCGGGGTATCCTCCTCTTCCTCACCAGATGAGGCTGTGGCAGGGACCTCATCATCAGGGCCCCTGCCAATAGACCTCAGGGCCCATCAGGACCTCCTGTGCAAAGTGGCCCTCAACATCAACCTCCCAGTGGAGGAGGTCCCGGAAGTCGAGGACCCCTTGGTGAGCATCCTCACCGCTGATGCTCCCACCCGGGTCGCGCTGCCGTTCATTAAGACCATCCAGGCCACTGCTGACACCCTCTGGCAGTCTCCAGCCTCCATTCCACAGACGGCAAAGGGAGTTGAGAGAAAGTACATGGTATCCTCTCGGGGGTACGAGTACTTGTATGTCCATCCTCCTCCCTCCTCCTTAGTTGTCCAGTCGGTCAACGAAAGGGAACGACATGGCCAGCAGGCACCGGCCCCGAAGTCCAAAGAGGCCAGACGAATGGATCTCTTGGGTCGTAAGGTGTACTCAGCGGGGGCCCTACAGCTCCGTGTGGCCAACCAACAGGCTCTACTGAGCCGCTATAACTATAACACTTGGGTAGGTTCTCCGAGCTGCTACCCTCGGACTTGCGCCAGGAGTTCAATGCATTCCTGGAGGAGGGCAAGAAAGTGGCCAGGACCTCTCTCCAGGCCTCCCTGGACGCGGCCAACTCGGCAGCCAGAACCTTGGCCTTGGGGATTACCATGAGGCGCATGTCCTGGCTCCAGGTCTCTAACCTGCCTCCGGAACTGCAGTACACCATCCAGGACTTACCCTTTGATGGCAAGGGTTTGTTCTCGGAGAAGACCGATTCCAGGCTGCAAAGGCTGAAGGATAACAGAGTCATCATGCGCTCGCTGGGGATGCATACCCCCGTAACCCAGCGTAGACCCTTCAGGCCCCAAACTCACTGCCTGTATTTTCCACCTCACCAGAGGCAGGACCTCAATAGAAGGCGCGGGCGGGGAGGCCGCAGATGCCAGTCCGGTTCCCAAGGAGGCCAAAACCAGGGACCCTCTAAGGCACCACCAGGTCCCAAGGCCAACTTTTGAAGGTGCGCCCGGGGACAGCGTACCAGCCTCAGAACAGGATCCTCTCCCTCCCTTCTCCAACCACCTCTCCCACTTCCTCCCGGTATGGTCCCAATTAACATCAGACCTTTGGGTTCTGCGCACAGTGAAGCAGGGATACCACCTCCAATTTGCTTCATCACCACCCTCCTGCCCCGCTTCCCGGTCCCTCTTCAGGGACCCCTCATAAGCAAGCCCTCCTACAGGAGGTCCAATCTCTCCTCGCTGCAGGAGCTATAGAGGAGGTACCTCCAGACGAGAGAGGAAAGGGGTTTTATTCCCGATATTTTCTGATCCCCAAGTCCAAGGGAGGACTCAGACCTATCCTAGACCTGCGCGGACTCAACAAATGGATGCTCAAGCTGAAGTTCCGCATGGTCTCCCTGGGAACGATTATCCCATCCCTGGATCCTGGAGACTGGTATGCTGCCCTCGACATGAAGGATGCGTACTTCCATATTGCCATCTTTCCACCGCAGAGGAAGTACCTTCGCTTTATGGCCAGCCACCAGCAGTTCCAATTCACAGTCCTTCCCTTCGGCCTCTCCACGGCCCCGAGGGTGTTTACGAAGTGCATGGCCTTCGTTGCCGCCCACCTCCGCCGGCAACAGATACATGTGTTCCCGTATCTGGACGACTGGCTCCTCAAGGGGTCCTCTTAGTCTCAGGTACGGCAGCACGTCAATGTAGTTACAGACCTATTCTCCCGGTTGGGACTACTCCTCAACACCAAGAAGTCCACCCTGGTCCCCACGCAGAGGCTGGACTTCATAGGGGCAACGCTGGACTCCACTCAAGCCAGGGCCTACTTGCCTCAGCCCTGCTTCCAAGCGATCGTATCGATCATACGAAGCTTACAGGCCTCCCCGATCACCTCAGCTCGCACCTGTCTCGGACTCCTGGGGCATATGGCCGCATGTACTTATGTGACAAAGTATGCCAGGCTCCGCATGAGACCCTTCCAAACGTGACTCCATTCGGTCTTCCGCCTGGGCAGGGACCCTATAGACGTCCTGGTGACAGTTCCTCCCAGCCCCCTCTGCTCCCTCGATTGGTGGCTAACTCCATCCCTGGTATGCGCAGCGACGCCGTTCCATCCACAGCCACCGTCGATGACCTTAACGACGGATGCGTCATCCCTCGGTTGGGGGGCCCACCTGGTTCACCTGCGTACCCAGGGCCTTTGGTCGTCCCAGGAGCTGACACTCCATATAAACGTCCACGAGTTGAGGGCAGTCCACCTTGCCTGCCAGGCGTTTCAACAACATCTGCACGGCCATTGTGTTTTGGTGTTCATGGACAACACAACGGCCATGTACTACATCAACAAGCAAGGAGGGACCCGCTCGTCTCCCCTGTGTCAGGAGGCCATTCGACTCTGGGACTTCTGTATAGCCCAGTCGATAGATCTAGTGGCGTCCTTCCTTCCGGGGGTCCGGAACGCTTTGGCGGATCGGCTCAGCCGGTCCTTTTTATGTCACGAGTGGTCAATAAGACTGGACGTCATCCATTCACTCTTCCGGAGGTGAGGATTTCCCCGCATATACCTGTTTGCCTCCCGCTAGAACAGGAAGTGCCAGGAGTTCTGCTCTTTTCAGGGTCTCTCCCCGGGGTCGATCACGGATGCATTCTTCCTGTCGTGGAGGCACCACCTGTTGTATGCCTTCCCTCCGTTTCCCCTGGTTCACAAGGTCCTGTTGAAGCTCCGCAGGGACAAAGCGCATCTGATCCTGATCGCACCTGCGTGGCCCAGACAGCACTGGTTCACCACCCTGCTAGATCTGTCCGTAGACACCCCAGTTCCCCTCCCTCTCCTCCCGGACCTGATCACACAAGACCACGGCAGGCTTCGTCACCCAGACCTGCGAGCTCTCCACCTCATGGCGTGGCTTCTGTGTGGCTAAACGCAGCAGAGTTGAGCTGTTCCGTGCCGGTTCAGCATGTTCTCCTCAGCAGCAGGAAGCCTTCCACCTGCTTCATGTACTTGGCAAAGTGGAAACGCTTCTCTCGCTGGTGCGCAACGCAGGGCGTTACTCCTTCGGATGCCTCGATCCCCACGGTCATAGACTACCTCTGGTACCTTAAGCAGCAGGGCCTAGCGACATCCTCTCTGAAGGTGCACTTAGCGGCCATATCCACTTTCCGGCCAGGCGAGGGTGGCCACTCCGTGTTCTCCCACTCCTTGGTCCCTCGGTTCATTAAGGGCCTAGAGCCTCTCTATCCCCCCGTACGTCGCCCTGCCCCTACCTGGGATCTTAACTTGGTCTTAACCAGGCTCATGCTTCCGCCATTTGAGCCGCTAGCGACTTGCTCGCTCGTGTACCTATCGTGGAAAACAGTGTTCCTGGTGGCCATTACATCGGCCAGGCGGGTCTCCGAGCTGAGAGCTCTCATAGCGGACCCTCCATACACTGTTTTCCATAAAGACAAGGTACAGCTGCGCCCTCATCCGGCGTTCCTCCCTAAGGTTGTGTCTGCCTTCCACACCAACCAGGACATCTTCCTCCCGGTCTTCTTTCCAAAACCCCACTCTTCTCGGTGGGAGCAGCAGCTACACTCCTTAGATGTACGCAGGGCACTCACCTTCTACATTGAGCGTACGAAGCCATTCCGAAAGTCTCCCAACTGTTTGTGGCGGTCGCGGAATGGATGAAAGGCCTGCCAGTCTCTTCCCAGAGGATCTCCTCCTGGGTGACTGCTTGCATTCGCACATGCTATGACCTAGCTCGTGTCCCTTCGGGCCACCTTACGGCGCACTCTACTAGAGCTCAAGCGTCATCAACTGCCTTCCTGGCACGCGTGCCTATCCAGGAGATATGCCGTGCAGCGACCTGGTCATCGGTCCACACCTTCACCTTGCACTACGCGCTGGTCCAGCAATCTAGAGATGATGCAGCCTTTGGCGCAGCAGTTCTGCATACCGCCACATCTCACTCCGACCCCTCCGCCTAGGTAAGGCTTGGGAATCACCTAACTGGAATGCATATGAGCAGTCACTCAAAGAAGAAAAGATGGTTACTCACCTTTGTAACTTGTTCTTCGAGATGTGTTGCTCATATCCATTCCAAACCCACCCTCCTTCCCCACTGTCAGAGTAGCCGGCAAGAAGGAACTGAAGGGTGGCCGGGTTGGCTGGGGTATATATTAGGCGCCATAGCGGCGCCACTCCAGGGGGCGCCCAGCCGACCCGCCGAGTGTTGCTAGGATAAAAGTTTCTCCGACGAACGTGCACGCGGCACGCACACACCTAACTGGAATGGATATGAGCAACACATCTCGAAGAACAGCAGTTACAAAGGTGAGTAACCGTCTTTTCCTCAGGGATCAGTCTTGGGACAAACCTTATTTAACATTTTTATTACTGACCTTGGCACAAGAAGTAGGAGTGTGCTAATAAAATTTGCACATGGCACAAAGTTGGGAGGTATTGCCAATACCAAAGATGACCAGAATATCATACAAGAAGATCTGGATGACCTTGTAAACTGGAGTAATAGACCTGGGATGATATTTAATAGTTCAAAGTGCAAGGTTATGCATTTAGGGACTAACAATGAGAATTTTTGCTATAAGCTGGGGACTTATCTGTTGGCAGTGACAGTGGAGGAGAAAGACTTGGGTGTACTTGTTGATCAGAGGATGACAATCTTGGAATGTCTATATTTTTCCACAGACTGGTCTGGGAACCAAGCTTTGAAACAAAGGATTCCTGCCACGTGCAAAAGCTATATAAGGCAGGGAGTGACACCATCTGATGTTCTTCACTCCCCACACAAGAAGACTTCTGGAAACACCTGAGGAACAAAGACTAAACTGGGGGAAGTGCTGGACCTAGGCTAAAGAGATTTTTAGCCTGTGTATGAAACATCTGGGGATTCCAAGCTGTAAAGAAAGTGCAGTTTGTCCCTTAAGAATCTGCAGCCTGTTTGTATCATCTCTTAGGGTGAGAATCAGATTGGATATGAATTATCAATCTAGTATATTAAGATCAGTTAGCATTTTTTGTTTATTTGCTAGATAATCTGCTTTGATCTGTTTGTGATCCCTTATAATCACTTCAAATCTATCTTTTGTAGTTAATAAACTTGTTTTTGCTTTATCTAAACCAGTGAGTTGGAGTGAAGTGTATGGAAATCTTAGCTCAAGGGGCAAAGGCTGTTGCATATTCCTCTCCACGTCGAGGGAGGGGGTGAACTTTGAGTTTACGCTGTACAGTTCCCTGTGCAGCACAAGATGGTATAATTTTGGGTTTATACTCCAGAAGGTGTGCATGCCTGGAGAGCTGGGAGTTGCCTTGGCTGTAGCCTTCTGATGCAGGGGCTGGTCAGAGAGCCTGCAGGTAATGGTAGCTGGGTGTGTCCCCACCTGTATGAATGATGGAGAAAATGCAGGCTGCAGGGATTTGTAGCTTGTCACAGGAGTACAGTGTGAGAGGGAGCCCAGGCTGGTGGGTCAGGGGGTTCAGTGGTACCCCAGTCCCCGGTGGCGCCCCGAGGGAACCTGTCACAACCTCATCTGGAGTATTCTGTGCAATTCTGGTCTCCCATGTTGAATAAAGATTAATTCAAACTGGAATAGGTGCAGAGAAGTGCTACTAGGATGATCTGAGGAATAGAAAACCCATTTTATGAGAAGAGACTCACGGAGCTTGGCTTGTTTAGTGTAACCAATAGAAGGCTGAGGGGAGATATGATTACTCTGTATAAATACATAAGAGGGATAAATACCGGGGGGGGAGAGGACTTATTTAAGTAAAGCATCAGTGTGGGCCCAAGAACAAATACATCATAAACTGGCCATCAACAAGTTTAGGCTTGTTTCTAAGCATCAGAGGAGTTAAGTTCTGGCACAACTTCCAAGGGGAGCAGTGGGGGCAAAAAAACCTAACTGGCTTCAAGACTGAATTTGATAAGTTTATGGAGGAGATGGTATGACAGGACTGCCTACAATGGCATGTGGCCCATCGACGACTCCCTGTAGCAAAAATCCCCAACGGTTGGAGACGGGACACTAGATGGCGGGGGGGCAGAGGGAGGGGAGGGCTCTGAGTTACTATAGAGAATTCTTTCCCAGGTATCTGATTGGTGGGTCTTCCCACATGCTCAGGGTCTAACTGATCATCATATTTGGGGTCAGGAAGGAACTTTCCCACAGGTCAGATTGGCAGAGACCATAGGGTTTTTTTCCCCTTCTTCTGCAGCATTCGGTATGGGGTCACTTGCAGATTTAAACTAGCGTAAATGATAAATTGTCTGTAATTTGAAGTCTTTAAGTCAGGATTTGAGGACTTCAGTAACTCAGCCAGAGGCTAGGGGTCTATTCCAGGAATGAGTGGGTGAGGTTCTGTGGCCTGCAGTGTGTAGGAGGTCAGACTAGATGATCACAGTGTTCCCTTCTGACTTTAGTAAGAGTATCTGAGTAAGAATGTACATTGAAATTTTAAACCTAACTAGGGTACCATAAGTGACTTGCCACAAAATGTCAGAACATGTTAGTATTAGAGCTGAATGAGTCTAATATTTATTTAATTTTCTTTCTAGATATAGGAATTAGATACAATGCTCCTGTCAGATATTTTGAAGTTGTTATCTGCAAAAACACTAGAATTTTCAGTTGCCTAAGTAGCTCTTGGAATCATGGTTAAAGTTGTACCCACTCCCCCACCAATCTCAAATGGCACCCCTGTAGGCAGGCACAGAATTTTCCTCTCCTCCCATGCATAGCCCAGTTGGCCTGACTGGAACCACCCCCATCCCGCAAAATATAGAAGTCAAACTATGCCTATGCATCTGACATGCCTGTAATTTTTGGGAAACAGGCTGGGACTTAATGAAGTTTATTAGGTTTTCCAGGATGGAGTGGGAAAGGGCTTTTACTACACCTAATATCTTGTGTACCTAATCATTACTCGCAATGGATAGGTGAATCATTGCAGTATTTTCTTCATGTTATCTGAGATTATCAGCTCTTTATGAGAAGAGCTGAATAATTGCTCTACAATACTCTTAATAAGTATACATGTTAACTTAAAAATGAATTTTCTTCATGTGCGCTCTTCTTATAGCTGCTTTACATGAATTAGAAGAATAGTTTTGCTCACATGAATACTCAGGGAAAGTGATCTTTAAGCTTTGATACTCAGACACTGGTTTATTGTATGCTTTTTGTGGGTAGTTTTGCTATGGGAAGGCTCTCTTATTGGGTGATACGTAGTTGTAAAGCATCAATGTTGCAAAACTAAGTGTAAAAGCATTTGTGAGCTTTTGGATATTCTCCATGGGGGCTCCACAACTTGGAACTAACTCTTCATCCCAGTACAGTCCACTTTGCTCCAGCAAGCCCCGTAATAGACTTTCTGCTCCCCATCTTTCTACCTGTGTAGCATCCTTGGGGGTGAGGACTCGTGGTCTGCTTCTAGTCGAGGTTCTAGTTTCTGGTCTAAAAACTGACATGAACTTGTAACCAAGGGGGCAAACCCAGTTGAGGGGTTTGAAAGACTGACACCTACCAGAGCTCTATGTTGGAACAGGGGGTGACTTCTGGGAAGCTTTTTGCATGCATGTAGGTTTTTATTATTTTTGTTTTCATTGGAATGCTTTTTACTTTAAGAATCAATGTGGTTTGCTTTCTGATGGCTGATGGTAACCCTGTGTTATGGTCCGTGGAGAGAATCTAACCTCAGGTGCTGGACCCTGCTGGAGAAACTACAGTGAGGTGCAGAGGAACTGTAAGCCTCAACCCCTGGTCTGGAGGGGGAGAAGTGAGATGGATCTCTGCCTGAGAAAGGTGACTGCTGAGAGACTGAAACCTTCCTGGGCACTTCTGGAGTGGGCCATGGGGGCAGGAGGAGGAAATACAGGTGCAATTACCCTGAAACTGTGAAAAACACCAGAAGGCTGTGGATGAGAGGAAAAATCTCTCTAGGAGCAGGAGGTTTAGGGAGCAGTATATCAACTACTTAGGCTTAACTTCATTAGATGAGTATCATAATTAAGGCTCTTTGACGCACTCTGAATGTTGTGGTTAGTAAAGAAATAGATGCATTTCTTGGAGGAGACATACTTGTGGGCTATGGAATTAGGTGCAAAGGGAAATGTGAGTAAATGCTAAGCAGAGTGTGGGAAAAATTCTCCAAGCAAATAAGAACATGTGTGGAATTCCGAGTTGTGCTCTTGAAAGCACATACTAAATCTTACGGCTTTGTTTAGTCAGATTTACTCCTTTTCTTCCTAAGGTTCTTCTCCATCAATTAGATGGTACCATAGAAGGACATGATTCCCCCTCAAAAATTATGTGAAAATATCCTTATGTGCTTACTTCAGTAAGGAATGTCATCTCATTTTCTCCTGAATGGAAAACAATTAGAAAAGACCCAAATTCCTTATAAGGGAAAATGTTTCCAAAACCAGCCTAGGTCAGCATGATGAGATAAGGACCAAAGTTTCAAACCTGGATATCTAAAGTTAAGCTTCTGAAGTGACATATAGACATCAGGATAGTAGTGGCTTGATTTTCAAAGGGGCTGGGAAATCTCATATTTTTGCACTTAACCAGTAACATCATATACCCACGTTTCATTATAGTGGCCAGGTTTGGCACTTGAGTTTAAGAGTAACTAGTAATTAACCAGGTGCCATGTGGGGAGAGAGAAGATGGTTTTAGCAAACTGTGCCACTAATCAGTTAGTGGAATGATAATATCTGGCTGTGTGGGCAAGGTCTAAGACATCTTATATCAGAAAATCTTTGAAAACTTGACACACACCCACCCCGTTCTCCCCCCTCCAACTTGCATGCTGCATCTCAAAGTAGTCTCAAACTGACCAGTAGTTCTGTTGACCGTAGGCTCACTTGTTATGCAAACCTATGCAGGTCTGTGCAAATGATTGTGAGTATAGCGTTACACACATAAAGAATTGTGCACAAAGGCCACAGTATAAACATTTGCCCTATATGACTATTTTCATACACGATTCACTCAGTTTTATATAGATAATGTTAATGCATGAATCATTTTATTCCCACACAGAAACTGTATTGCACCTAACCCATAATTCTTGTGTATCTTTTATTTCATTCAAATGGATGTTGTGCTATAATCCTTCATTATTGCTGGGTTTATCTGAAATGTTGAGTATAAGGAAAGAGAGACTCTTCTGACCTAAAGATTTGCTCTACACATTTCTAGGAAAGAAGCATGACTAAATGTTGGCTTTCCTTATCTAGCCTACTTTACTATCCACACACATGGCCGTCTGTAAAATATAAGGTGAGCGTTAAGAGCAGCTACTCTCTCTATTTTCTCTTCTCAATGCACATATGCAATCCCCATTGGCATAGATGGAAGTTAAATGCATTCACTGAGAAGAGAATATTCCCCATGGGGTCTCCTGTGGATAAACTCCAGACCTCTTTCCTAACCTACTTTTTTAAACTAAAGAAAATGGGCTGTTTGGGTGGGTGGGGAAATTGCTACATACTTTCTACTACAACTTGCACATTTTAGTCAAAAACATATAAATACTAATATGCCCTATTTGTGCAGATGGACTGCACAGTTAATGTGTTCTTTAAAAAGCTTAAGTCCTTACCCAACTATTATTTGTGAGACATGTAATTCTCTCTCCATGCTAATCCCTCTATACAAGTACAGATGGTGGACTATTCTAATTAAATTTTGACTCCTTGTCTAATGTTATCCATTCCTTTCTGCCTTTCTTTTGTAACTAGTATTGGAGAGAATGCTGATACAGTTCTTAGAGGACTGTTTCTCAGTGGTAGCAGTATATATCATCTCTGTACTTAAACCGTCTCTGTCATTGCAGTATCTGATCGCTGTCCAAACACCACATTTAACCTCAAAGTTTGTGTATAATGGAGAGAAATATCCATGTTTCCCTCCCCCACAGACAAGGAACAAAGACGCTAAGATTACATGACTTTCCCAAGGTAATGAGGAAACCTGTGGCGGAGCTAGGGATATGAACGGAGGTTTCTTGTATCGCAGTCCAGTGCCTTATTCACAAGACCATCCTTCTCCTTCATCACCTCCTCTATAAAATAGTTAGCACAGTTGTAAATATGCCCATGTAAACCCCCCATCCCAAAAAAATCTGTAATGAGTTGACCTAATGTGGCTTCTCACATTACAGTAATTACAGTGAAATTCATTACCATTATATGCAGTAGTTACAACCCACATATACTAAATTTCTATGAAAGTGCACATTTTGCATTATTAGCATAGCCCTGTACTACTGACATTGAAACCCAATAAGAATATAATTGACGTTACAATGAGGATGCAGCCTTCTTTCAGAAACAAATTTTTCAGGAATAAATACTAATGCAAAAAGTAATTACATGATTGGTTTTTTTTTAATTTTCATCTGAATTGTTTCCCTAAGGGAGGAAAACACTGTTAAATTCCTTGATTTTAATCAAATAAAATCCATCTAATTATAATAAAGCTATATAATATACATATTTTACAGTGGGAAATTTGTCTTGGGGATGAAAGAAAATGTGTAGTACCTCATGAATGCTGCCAGGGACTGCAACATTACTCTCTTTCTGCTGATAACTGCACTCTCTGATGACATACTAGAATTTAATTTCTCATAATGTCATAACATGGGGAAAAAACAACGAGGAGTCCTTGTGGCACCTTAGAGACTAACATATTTGGGCATAACCTTTCGTGGGCTAGAACCCACTTCATCAGATGAATGAAGCGAAAAATACAGGAGCAGGCATAAATACATGAAAGGATGGGGGTTGCTTTACCAAGTGTGAGGTCAGTCTAATGAGAGAAATCAATTAACAGCAGGATACCATCAGATTAGGCCTGAATAAAGACTGAGAGAGGTTGGATCATTACAAAACCTAAACTTAATTTCCCCAGTACTAATTTCTCCCTACTGTTACTCCCACCTTCTTATCAACTGTCTGTAATGGGCCACTCTATTACCACTTCAAAACTTATTTTTCCTCCCTTGGTATCCTACTGTTAATTGATTTATCTCATTAGACTGACCTCACACTTGGTAAAGCAACCCCCATCCTTTCATGTATCTATACCTGCTCCTGTATTTTTCACTTCATTCATCTAATGAAGTGGGTTTTAGCCCACAAAAGCTTATGCCCAAATAAATTTGTTAGTCTCTAAGGTGCCACAAAGACTTCTTTTTAATTTTGCTGATACAGACTAACACAGTTACCACTCCGAAACCTGATAACATGGGAAGTTCTTCTTCGAGTGATTGCTCACATCCATTCCAGTTAGGTGTGCGCGCCGCGCGTGCACGTTCGTCGGAAACTTTTTATCCTAGCAACTCCAGTGGGCCGGCAGGTCGCCCCCTGGAGTGGCGCCGCCATGGCGCTCGATATATACCCTTGCCGGCCCACCCGCTCCTCAGTTCCTTCTTACCGCCGTGTCGGTCGTTGGAACTGTGGAGCGCGGCATAGCTGTCCTCCACGTCCCTAGCTCTCCTTGTTAACTCTCGTTATTGTTATAGTTGTTAGTTAGATCGTTAAGTGTAGTTAGTAAGTAATTAGGTGTAAATAGTGTTGTAGATAGTTGTTCGCCGGGGGCTGTAGCCCTTCCCGGCACCCGGCACCGGGCTCATGCCTGGTTCGCCGGGCTTTAAGCAGTGTGCGGCCTGTAAGAAGCCTATGCCTACCAGCGACCCCCACGACGCGTGCCTGAAGTGCCTGGGGGAATCGCACAGATCGGACAAGTGCCGCATCTGCAAGGCTTTTAAGCCCAGGACAAAAAAGGAGAGAGACCAAAGACTCAGGACTCTCCTCATGGAGGCGGCACTTGACCCGGCGGCTTCGCAGGCCGTGATCTCGGCGCCGGCACCGGATCGCACCGGCACCGGGAAGACTCCCCGGCACCGACCTTCTCCGGCACCGGGTGCAGAGCCGAGACCATCAGCGTCTGCTACTCCAGCCAGGCAGACCCGACTGGAGCGCCCGGCCTCGATATCGGCCGCGGCGCCGCCGGCACCGTCGACTCCGGGCCCAGCGGGTCCGTCGAGTCCGGTGCCGCCAAGCTCCCCCATAAGATCTGGGGTTGAGCTATTGGTCCCATCCACGCCTGAGACCTTCGCCTCGGCACGGGACCTTATTGCCTTAACGGAGCCTACTCAGCTGCCACCCCCGGTACCTCCGGTGCGGGTCGCATCTAGAGGCAAGCCCATGATGTCGGCACCGTCTCGGGACTCGCGCTCGCGATCCAGGTCCCGACGCCACGGCAGATCAAGATCACACCGCCGCTCGCAGTCCCGGCACCGCTCCCCTCGGCGGTACCGGTCGCACTCGCGGCACCGATCGACCTCCAGACGGTCGCGGTCGGACTCCAGCCGTCGATACCGGCACCGTGACTCCAGGAGCCAGTCCCGCCGTCATTTGCCGCACTGGTCGACCTCCCGGCACCGAGCTGGTGGCAGGTCCCGGTCCCGGTCGACCTCCCGGCACCGCGTCGGTGGCAGGTCCCGGTCCCGATCCCGGCACCGAAGCGGCGGCCGGTACCGGTCCAGATCCCGGCACCGCTATGACTCCCGGTACCGATCCCCGGCACCGAGAAGATCTTCGCTGCCGACCCGCGCAGACCCTTACCAGCCAGGGTCGGCCCCGCCGTGGCCTTCTAGGCAGCCGTCGGTGTCTTCGCAGACAGACAGCGGGTATGCGCTGGGCACCGACCGGCAGGCGGCGCTCTTCCAAGACCCGCCGCAACAGGACCAAGGCCCGCAGCAGTGGGGGTTTTGGACCCCATGGGCATACCATCAAGCCCAGGGCCCCCAACAGCTTCCTGCTAGGCCTGTGACGGCGGAGCACAGGGTGCCGGAAGCCTCGTTGTCTCACCCCCCTCCCTCCCCGGATGGAGAGGAAGGGTCCAAGTAGCAAGACTCCGCTCTGGCTCCTGAGACAGAGGCGAGGGCCGAGGGGGACCCCCCATTGGACACTTTCTTGCCGGGGGTCTCCTCATCCTCCTCCCCTGATGAAGCGGTGGCTGGCACCTCCTCCAGTAGCCCCCCCCCGCTGGATCTCAGGGCGCACCAAGACCTCCTTAGGCGAGTAGCTCAGAATCTGAGCCTACAAGCCGAGGAGGTCTCTGAGATCGAGGATCCGATTGTCACCATCCTCTCGTCGGATGCTCCCACCAGGGTCGCCCTACCCTTCATTAGGACGATCCAGGCCAACGCCAATACAATCTGGCAGTCACCGGCCTCCATCCCCCCTACGGCGAGGGGCGTCGAGAGGAAGTACATGGCCCCCTCCAAAGGCTACGAGTACCTCCATGTCCACCCGACACCGTGTTCCCTGGTGGTGCAGTCGGTGAATGACAGGGAGCGTCATGGACAGGAAGCTCCAGCCCTCAAATCCAGGGAGGCCAGGCGTATGGACCTCCTTGGACTCAAAGTCTACTCGGCTGGGGCCCTGCAGCTCAGGGTTTCGAACCAACAAGCCCTGCTCAGTAGGTACGCGTTTAACTCGTGGGTGGCAGCGGACAAATTTAAAGAGCTGCTGCCGCAAGACGCCCGCCAGGAATTTGCGGCCATCCTAGACGAGGGCAAGAAGGTTGCACGAACATCGTTGCAAGCTTCTTTGGACGCTGCAGACTCGGCTGCCTGCACCCTCGCCTCGGGGGTAACGATGCACCGTATCTCCTGGCTGCAGGTCTCTGGCCTTCCACCGGAGCTCCAACATACCATCCAGGACCTCCCGTTCGAAGGCCAGGGCCTGTTTTCGGAAAAGACAGACCCCAGACTTAAGAGTCTCAAGGACAATCGGGTCATTATGCGCTCCCTAGGGATGCACACGCCGGGAACGCAGCGCAGACCCTTCCGGCCACAGCAGCAACAGCAGCTCAGGCCATACCCCCAGTTCCGCCAACGGCAGGACCTCAATAGGCGCCGTGGCAGGAATGGAAGGCGTAGGCCTTCGGGGAACCAAGGGGGGCAGAATCAAAGCTCCTCTAAGCCCCCGCCTGGACCCAAGCCTTCATTTTGAAGGTGCGCCCGAGGGCGCAGTAACAGTTTCCCCCACGGATCCTTCCCCCCCGTTTTCCAACCGCCTTTCGTTTTTCCTTCCGGCGTGGACCCAAATAACATCGGACCGCTGGGTCTTGCGTACGGTGCAGTTTACATCGTTTCCTCCTTCCCGCCCCCCTTCCTCGTCCCTCTTCAGGGACCCCTCTCACGAGCAATTCCTTCGACAGGAGGTACAGACGCTCCTCAACAAAGGAGCTATAGAGGCGGTTCCGGAAAATGAGAAAGGCAAGGGGTTTTATTCCCGCTACTTTCTGATCCCCAAGGCCAAGGGAGGCCTCAGGCCTATCCTCGACCTGCGAGAGCTCAACAAATACCTGGTGAAGTTGAAGTTCCGCATGGTATCCCTGGGGACCATTATCCCATCCCTGGATCCGGGAGACTGGTACGCCGCCCTCGACATGCAGGACGCTTATTTTCACATTGCCATTTGGCCACACCACAGACGTTTCCTTCGTTTCGTGGTGGGCCCCCTTCACTACCAATTTGCAGTCCTCCCATTTGGCCTTTCTACGGCCCCGAGGGTCTTTACAAAATGCATGGCAGTCGTTGTGGCACATCTTCGGCGCAGTCGTATCCACGTGTTCCCTTACCTAGACGATTGGTTAATTCGGGGCACGTCGGAACTGCAAGTTTGCAGCCACGTCCGCGTGATCACCGGCCTGTTTGCTACCTTGGGCCTCATGATCAACATGGACAAGTCCACCCTGATCCCCACGCAGAGGGTGGAGTTCATCGGGGCCGTCCTGGACACCACCGTCGCCAGGGCTCTTCTGCCGTTGCCGAGGTTCCAGGCATTGTCGGCGATCGTTCAGCGATTGCGGGCAGCCCCCTTGACATCAGTACGGACATGTCTAACCCTGTTAGGCCAAATGGCAGCTTGCACGTTTGTGACCGGTTATGCTCGGCTCCGCATGAGGCCCCTCCAGTTGTGGCTCATCGAACATTACCGGCCGGCAAGGCAGCCGCTAGACATGCTGATCACAATCCCCCAGGGGGTGTTAGATTCTCTCGACTGGTGGCTAGACCAGTCCGTAGTGTGTGCGGGGCTCCCTTTCCACCCACCTCAGCCCTCGGTGTCCCTGACAATGGATGCCTCAGATCTTGGCTGGGGGGCCCACCTGGGAACCCTGAGAACGAAGGGCCTGTGGTCCCCGCAGGAGGTGAGGTTGCACATCAACATGCGGGAGTTGAGAGCGGTCCGCCTTGCTTGTCAAACGTTCTGTCACCAGCTTCAAGGTCGTTGTGTCGCGGTGTTTACCGACAACACGACGACCATGTACTATATCAACAAGCAGGGCGGCACCAGATCCTCTCCCCTATGTCACGAGGCGATGCAACTCTGGGACTTTTGTGTAGCTCACTCCATTCACCTCACGGCTTCCTTCCTCCCCGGAGTACGGAACACGCTGGCGGATCGCCTGAGCAGATCCTTCCTATCGCACGAGTGGTCCCTTCGCCCGGACGTCGCCCTCTCCATCTTCCAGAGGTGGAGTTATCCCCGTGTGGACCTCTTCGCGTCCGGGGGGAACAAGAAGTGCCAGGCGTTCTGCTCCTTTCAGGGCGGGGAGCCCGGGTCTATAGCGGATGCCTTCCTTATTCCGTGGACGACCCACTTGTTCTACGCGTTTCCCCCTTTCCCTCTGGTCCACAGGGTCCTTCTGAAGGTGCGCAGGGACAGGGCTCGCGTGATCATGGTAGCCCCGGCGTGGCCCAGGCAACATTGGTACCCCATGCTGCTGGACTTGGCCATAGCCGACCCAGTCCCCCTGCCCCTTCACCCGGACCTGATTACCCAGGAGCACGGGACTCTCTGTCACCCGGACCTGCAGTCGCTGCACCTAGCGGCGTGGTTCCTGCGTGGCTGACCGGTTCTGAACTGCGCTGCTCCACACCGGTACGGGAGGTGCTTTTGGGCAGCAGGAAGCCTTCCACAAGAGCGACATACTCGGCCAAGTGGAAGCGTTTCTCCTGTTGGTGCGTGGAGAAAGGTCTCCGCCCTATGGAAGTTTCGGTGGCCAATATCTTAGACTATGTTTGGTCCCTCAAACAACAGGGTCTAGCGATATCGTCGTTGCGGGTCCACCTGGCAGCTATCTCCACCTTTCACCCGGGTGGGGATGGCCGCTCCGTTTTTTCTCACCTGACGGTGTCTAGATTCCTTAAGGGGCTGGAACGTTTATACCCTAACGTCCGACTCCCTGCTCCAACCTGGGATCTTAACCTGGTGTTGTCTCGGCTCATGGGGCCCCCCTTTGAGCCGTTAGCTACTTGCTCCCTACTTTATCTCTCTTGGAAGACTGCCTTTTTAGTAGCTATCACCTCAGCTAGGCGGGTGTCGGAACTCCGGGCTCTTGTGGTAGACCCCCCGTATACAGTCTTCCACAAAGATAAGGTGCAGCTGAGGCCACACCCTGCCTTTCTCCCCAAGGTAGTCTCGACCTTCCACATCAACCAAGAGATATTCCTCCTGGTTTTTTTCCCGAAACCTCACGCTTCAGGCAGGGAGCAGCAGCTCCACTCGCTTGATGTCCGTAGGGCTCTCGCGTTCTATGTGGAGAGGACCCAACCGTTCCGCAAATCCCCCCAACTTTTCGTGGCAGTAGCGGACCGCATGAAGGGGCTTCCTATCTCCTCGCAGAGGTTATCCTCATGGGTTACTTCCTGTATCAGGACCTGCTATGAGCTGGCCCATGTGCCTACGGGCCGTGTGACTGCGCATTCTACCAGGGCGCAGGCGTCGTCGCTGGCTTTCCTCGCCCGTGTGCCCATCCAGGAAATCTGTCGGGCAGCGACCTGGTCATCGGTCCACACCTTTGCTTCCCACTACGCCCTGGTCCAGCAGTCTAGAGAGGATGCGGCCTTCGGATCTGCAGTGCTCCATGCCGCGACTTCTCGCTCCGACCCCACCGCCTAGGTATGGCTTGGGATTCACCTAACTGGAATGGATGTGAGCAATCACTCGAAGAAGAAAAGACGGTTACTCACCTTTGTAACTGTTGTTCTTCGAGATGTGTTGCTCACATCCATTCCACACCCGCCCTCCTTCCCCACTGTCGGAGTAGCCGGCAAGAAGGAACTGAGGAGCGGGTGGGCCGGCAAGGGTATATATCGAGCGCCATGGCGGCGCCACTCCAGGGGGCGACCTGCCGGCCCACTGGAGTTGCTAGGGTAAAAAGTTTCCGACGAACGTGCACGCGTGGCGCGCACACCTAACTGGAATGGATGTGAGCAACACATCTCGAAGAACAACAGTTACAAAGGTGAGTAACTGTCTTTTGCCAATAGCTGTGCTGCCTCTAAACTACCACATGATGGCAATGTCTCAGAACATTGCTTTTATGTCTAAACATGAAGAAGCTGATCTAGTTCACTGAGCCCGGTATTAAGGGCAAAGAGTAGTATAGATGACCTATCCTTGGACACTGGGATACGAAAGTCAGGCATCATGCATCATGTTCAGCTACAGACCTATGACTTGGCAGCTAGATTATGCCATTGTTTTTTGCTTGCTGTGACCAAACGTGTGTGGTGCCAGGTTCTGCCATGTTTCTGTCATGTTGAATTTAGGGTTCAGCTGGTTAAATTGCGTCATGCTTTTACAGATGTGATCTGTCATAAAACTACATATGTCATGCTATTGGGTCATAAAGAACTATGTGCCCACATAAATGGAGAAACAATTTTGTTTGCCACGCAGTTCAATGAGTACTCCATGAACATGACCAGAATTCAATTTGGATCACAATAATCCCACTTTCCCAACACCTTCAACTGAGGTATTTCTACTGGTAGCTGAGTTGGTGCCCAGTAATGTATTTCAGAACATTCTTCATGCCAACTTTGACTATATAGCAGGGCATTCACAATTTGTAAGCTCCATTTTAATCTCTTTTACAACTAAGCTCTGGGTTCTTGATTGCCTTGAGGCAAAATTAATGATGATGTCACCATACCAATATCTAATGCAGGCTCACTACATTCCAACAGGGAATAAAGAAAATAAAACGTTACTGGCTATGCAGTTGTTTTTGGACAAGCTCCAAACTGAAGATGTTTTTCAATGTAAACTACTAGAGGTCTTGGAGTGAGACTGTTTACTCTGGACCCATCATGTGAATCCAATCAGTGCCAAACCCAAAAGATTTTAAGGAGGGAAAGTTACTATCAAACAGCATATAATGCCCCAGTAAGTGTGGTCTCATTACTACATAAATCCTCAATTAGACCAGTTCTACTGTAAGACTTCTTTGTCTGGGAATCTTTTTAAAGCTACAGTGGCAAAAAAACTTGAAGTCAAGAGAAACATCTGTGTGGAAGGTTGCTTTGGCCAAATGGATTTTGGACTCTCTTTCTATGACAATTTCTTGATCTATTCTTCTCTGAATGGATGAACACTTGTGTAATCTAATTTAATAGGATTTTTCTTGAGTGGCGTGTAACCTTTGGATGTCCCAAAGCCAAATGAAGTGTGTATATTAGTATCTGACTTGGAGAACACACAGATTGAATTCAGCCACAGCTCATTCTTCATGTCTAAGGTCACACACAGAACATGCTGTCAGGATTCAGTGACATCTGTGGAAAGAGAAGTGAGAGGAGTAAAACCCATAAGTTTAAATACTCTCTGGCTTCTCTGACGCTTTTCACTCTTAACATCTTACATATGTGACTCAAGGCATCTTGGTGCCAACTGACAGAGGGCACAGAGGTGCAAGGGTTTTACAGGGATCCCCTGGATCAGATATATACAAAAGGTGGCAGGTGAGCCCACTGGTCATCATAATCAATGCAAAATGTATGTGCGGATAATATTTAAGGAGTTAGATATATATACTGAAAATTATAGATATCTATACTGAAAATTGTCTTTAAGGTCTTGGAGTTAAAGCAGGTCACCAGAAGATAACATACCTTGGATATATTCCTTTCAGGCAGGAGGTAACAAATGCTTATCTCCCTGTCTGGAAATGTACGTATTGTGCAGTGTATGCCTCACAATGCAGGCCTTTTTTGCATAGTGAGCCAGAGGCAAAAATAAGAGATTGTTTCATCCTGTGAATTTCTTGTAGATTTTGTAAACAGCATGGTGTGTCTGTTTATGAATAAAGACAAAGGACTGTAGGTACATCTGGGGGTATAAGGAAACAGGCAGGGTCCTTCACCTAGGTCACAAGCTCGCAACATGTCTGGCTCATGAAAAAGATAATCATAGCCAAGACTGACTGAAAAGTGCTTCAAGGACTTTGGGTGAGTCAAACTCTACAAGACATGAGTATCTAGTTAATTAAGTCTAGGTTCTAGAATGTGCATAATGATTTTGTTTTATATGTAACCATTTGTTTCCAATACTTGCTGCTACTACTTGAATCTCTGTTTTGTTACATATAGTTGTACTTGATTTCAGTATAAACATATCTCAGTTCTATGTGTTAAGCAGAGAAGTGATCTGGAACTGGTAAGCGGAGATGTATTGATACTTTGGAAGCAGCAGAGCTGTAAATACTGTAAGTGTCCAGTAGAACAGGGGCTGGACACTGCAGGACATGCTCGGGGACTGGAGTGTGCCTATTGCTAACCTGTAGAGAGACAGTGGGGCCTGAATAGGCCTAGAGGGGAGTTCTTGTGTTGCCCATAGTCAGTGGAGTTGAAGAACTGACCCCTGGCAGACAACTGATAAAGCTTCCTCATGCTAACAGCAGGTGGTAGCAAGGTGCCTCAACCCCAGGTACCCTTGAAGTGTCACAATAGGTGCTTGCAAAAGAAGCATTTCTATGCCTGACCTTCTGCACAAACCACTTTTTGTGGCTCTGAAATGTCGATGGCAGGGGGTTGAACTAGTCCCCTCCCACTAGTTCCACTTCTCCTATGCTGAACAGTGAACACTCACTCTTTTTCTCTGCCTTTTATGTTAATCAGCATGATTGGAACTCTCTCCCCCACTTCCTTTTTGCAACAAATAATCATGATCTCTCATCTGTGAAGCTGCTCCTAAAACCACGTTTCTTCTTTACCTAAATGTGTCAGAGGAGTATGTCCTTACTGACATGCCCTTAGCAACTAGTAGTCCCAGCCTAGAGTTGGACCTTGTTGAGCTAATAAACACACTAGAAAAGTGGCTCTCAACCATTCCAGACTACTGTACCCCTTTCAAGAGTCTGATTTGACTTGCATATCTCAAGTTTCACCTCATTTAAAAACTACTTTCTTACAAAATCAGATATAAAAATACAGAAGTGTCACAGACCATTATTACTGAATAATGCTTACTTTCTCATTTTTACCATATAATTATAAAAAAAATCAATTTGAATATAAATTTTATACTTACATTCCAGTGTATAGAGCAGTATAAACAAGTCGTATTAAATTTTAGTTTGTGCTGATTTCACTAGTACTTTATATGTAACCCTTTTGTAAAAATAGGCAAATATCTAGATGAGTTGATGTACCCCCTTGTAGACCTCTGCATACTCCCAAGGGTACACACACCCCTGGTTGGACTAGAAGATGGTCCCTGTCTCAAAGAGATTACATTTCAAAAACCAACAAACCAAAACAGATACATTTAGAGAAGCAAAGAATTTGTATTACAACCTGGTCCAGTCCTGCTCTCTGAACTGACACCTGTCTGTGGTAGGATCCAATCACTAAACCTCATGTGCTTCTAAGCCTCTTGGGTCTGGGTAGTTGACTGGCCACTGTTTCTGGCTCTGGGTTGTTCGGTGCACACCCTATACCTGACACTCTCCTTGAGCAGTGGGACCAGCAGTCAGCCATCTAGACCCTAGAACCAATGCCTCAGCCCTCCTGAACCTCCAGTTCCTTAGACACCCTCCCCCCCATCAGAGTTCATTAGGCTCTGGGAGGTCTGGTTTTCTAATTATGCTCTTCAGGGACAAGATGAATGTAAGCCAAGGAAACCCAGGTTTAGCAAAATAACTTCTTACACACACACACATATGCTTTGTTGCTTTTCGATCTATATCTCTGTTTTAAAAGAATACATTTCTGAATGCATACCCATTAGTCTAATCTCTTTCCTCTTTGTGAGTCCCTAGGTTTGGTCAACATCCTGAAGGAAGGCAAAGCCCCTCCACCTGGGTCTTCCCTTTTAGTGATAAAATTGCTGACAGATGCACACTTTGACAGACTATGTCCCTCTTCATTCAGGTGGGGAAACTGCAGGTCTCCCAGCCATGTGACTGGGGAGAAGAAGGCTGGAATCCTCCCCCAGAGAGGTTTCTGTGCAGAGAGTCCATTCAAACTCAAAGGCTCTACTGTCAGAAACTCCATTGTTCTAGCAGGAGGGTTGTTCAGTGTTGACCACTCTTCATTGCTTTGTTGCAGCTTCTCAGACAGCCTGTCCACTAGGGGTTAAGTCTCTGCTACAAATGGAGGCTCTAAACCATAAAAAAGGTTATCATGAATGGCATTCACAAAACAAAAATGAAATTTAACAACTGACACAGCTATGTCTTCTAAACTGCCACAACTTGTAAATTTGCCCACAGCAAAGCAATCAGCCTCAGTCTGTAGGCAGGGAGGAAAGAAAACATGATTTTTAAAAGACTCCAACAGTCCAAATATCTAAATGGCTGTTCCTTGCTGCATCTCCCACAGGGAGGAGTAGGTGTATGTTCAATCCTCCAGGAGGGGGCAATCCTCCAGGAGCCTGCATGGTCAGTGCATTGATTTTTTTTTAAATGGAACCACTCAAAGCACAATCTTTCTATGTATGCATCATACCTATTGCAAAAGCATATATTACTAATATGTCAGACTCTCAGCCATGCTATCTATGCATCTAGGGCTAAATCTTGGTTCTCTTGAAATAATGACTTCGGCTTTTATGGGACTGGAATCTGGCCTGACATATGCGCTAAGCTATATTGGGGGCTGTAGAGATTTTGACTAATTAAATTATTGTTTTTAATCTTGCTTTTTCTCAGTATAATAAATGGAAGAGGAAACAAAAATCACATGGATGCCAGTGACAGCCATTGGCTACAAATCTCTGTACCACCACAGATCAGGCAATGTGTGAGCCTTGCTGTTGATAGGAAACCAACTAAAACCGATCTCTTTGAGCAGTACTTCCCTCAGTTTTAGTGGCAGAAGGATGACTTCTCATCTGGGGGAGAGAATTTAAACAGAAAAATTTGAGTTATACTTGAGAAGTGTTTAAGAGTGTTTTATTAGATGTCCACTAAGCCACAATCCCATAACTGAGAGAGAAGGTTTGACTGATTAAGAAAACCAACCTAGTTTAGAGGTAAAGTGAATGAGCTATTTAATAGAAAATGGAAAATAGGGGAAGTTGATAACAAGGAATATGCTAGGAATTGTAGTAAAAGATACGGGAAGCAAAAGCACACAATGAGAAATCTAAGGCAAGTGGAGTTAAGGACATAGTAAAGATTCGTTTTTAAAGTATATTAGGAATGGAAGGAATCCTAACAATGGTATAGAGCCATTGCTAGATGGAAATATAGAATTATCAATAATAATGCATATCAAGCAAAAGTGTCCAATAAAAATGTGTTCCGTATTTGGGAAAAAGCCAGATGTAGTCATATCATATGATATACTTTCCAGTCCAGCAGTAACTCAGAAGGATGTTAAACAGCAGCTACTAAAGTTACACATTTTAAAATCATCAGGTCCAGATAACTTGCATCCAAAAGTTTTAAAACCGCTGGCAGAGGAGCTCTCTGAACCGTAAATGCGGATTTTCAATATGTCTTGGTACATTGGAGAAATTCCAGAGAACTGCGAGAAAGCTAATATTGAGCCAACATTTTAAAAGGGTAAATGGGATGACCCAGATAATTATAGGCCTGTTGGCCTGAAGTCAATCTCGGGGAAAAGTAATGGAGCGACTGACACAGAACTTGATTGCTAAAGGAGGGTAATGTAACTAATACCAATTGGCATGGGTTTATGGAAAACAGATTTTTGTCAAACTAACATTCTATTTTTTTGCTGAGGTTACGAGTTTGTCTGATAAAGGTAATTGTGTTGATCTAATAGACTACTGTAAGGGACATTTGACTTGGTATTGCATGACAATTTGATTAGGACGTGAGACTGATTCAAATTCAATATGGGATACATGAAATGGATTATAAACTGGCTAGCTGATAGGTCTCATTGTGTAATTGTATATTTTTGTCAAGTGGGTATATTTTTAGTGGAGTCCTGCAAGAAGCAGTTCTCGGCCCTACCCTAATTAACATTGTTATCAGTGACCTGAAAGAAGATATAAAATCATTACTGATAATGTATGCAGATGACATAAAGATAAGAGGAATGGTAAATAAGAAGACAGGTCACTGATACAGAGCAATGTGGATTGATTGGTAAGCTGGGTACAAGCAAACAATATGCATTTCAGTATGGTCAAATGTAAAGTTATACGTCTAGGAACAAAGCACACAGGCCATACTTACAGGATGGGGAACTCAGTCCTGGGAAGCAGTGATTTTAAAAACGATCATGGTGGACAATCAATTAAACATGCGCTCCCAGTGCAAGGTTGTGACGAGGGGAAGTATAAGCAGCAAGTATAGAGGTTATATTACTTTGGTATTTGGCACTGGTTTGACTCCTAGTGGAATACTATGTCCAGTTCTGGTGACCGCAGTTGAAGAAAGATATTGAAACTCTGGAGAAGGATTCAGAAAAGTGCCATGAAAATGATAAAAGAATTGGAAAATATGCTGTCTAGATTGTGATTGTCACCCAGTAAATTTCTCTTTGATCAGCCAAAAGTATAACAAGACCCAGTGTTTGGAAGTTGAAGCCAGACAAATTCAGACTTAATATAAGGTGCAAATTTTAAACGGTGAAAGTAATTAACAGTTAAACAACTTACTAAGAGTTGTGGTGAATTCTCCATCACTGGAAATTTTAAAATCAATATTGGATTTTTTTAAAAAGATTGAACTAAAGCACAACAGGAATTAATTCTGGTAAGTCCTAAGGCCTTTGCTAAGTAGGAGGTCAGACAAAATGATCACAACGAATCCTTCTGGCCTTATATATCTTGACTTCAGTAGATACTGTCTTGTATGACCTTCTAATAAACAAACTAGGGAAATACAACCTAGAAGGAGCTACTATAAGGTGGGTGCATAACTGGTTGGAAAACCGTTTGCAGAGAGTAACGTACTTATCTGTGGTTCACAGTCAAGCTGCAAGGGCAAAATGAGTGGGGTTCCCCAGGGATCAGCTCTGGGTCCGGTTCTGTTCAATATCTTCAACAATGATTTAGGTAATGGCATAGAGAATACACCTGTAAAGTTTGTGGACGATACCAAGCTGGAAGGGGTTGCAAGTGCTTTGGACGATAGGATTAAAATTCAAAATGATCTGGACAATCTGGAGAAATGGTCTAAAGTAAATAAGATGAAATTCAATATGGACAAATGCAAAGTACTCCACTTAGGAAGGAACAATCAGTCGCACACATACAAAATGGGAAATGACTGCCTAGGTAGGAGTACTGCAGAAAGGGATCTGGGGGTCATAGTGGACCACAAACTAAATATGAGTCAATAGTGTAATGCTGTTGCAAAAAAAGCAAACCTAATTCTGGGATGTATTAGCAGAGGTGTTATAAGCAAGACATGAGAAGTAATTCTTCCGTTCTACTCTGCTTTAATTAGGTCTCAACATGGGTGGCGGGTATAATAGGCTAGGGGAAGCTAGCACAGCCACTGCTGCAGGACCTTGGTTGTGGGTTTGGTGGGGGAAATTTTTGCTTTTTATTATGCCCCATGCAGGTTCCAGGGTGACTGAGGAGGTGATATGTGCTATTCAGTTTCCTGGGTTCATTAGTAATCTCCTAGGACTTCAGAGAGATTACTGTTGAACTCAGGATACTGAGTAACACATACTGTCTCCTCAGCCCCCCAGAACCTGGATGGGGCATAGCAAAAGCTCATATTCTTCTTCCAGAAGAGAGAAGATAGTTGGGAGGGGGGACTCAAGTCTCCGGCTGGCCTGGAACTCCTCTGCTCAGGGGTTGGGGGGGAGGGGCAGTGGGTCTTGGGGCTCGTGCCATGGAGAGAGGTCAGAGGGGCTTGGACCTTGGGGAGGGATGGGAGCTTAGGGTGTGGGGGGGCTCAGGGCTCGGGGACATGGGGAGGACAGTGTGGAGTTCAGGGTTCTGGTTGGGGGGAAAGAGGTGGAACCAGGGCCTAGCCACCCCTAAGTGGGGCTTCACCCACCACCCATGGGCCTCAACTGGAGTATTGTGTCCAGATCTGGGCACCACATTTCAGGAAAGATGTGGACAGATTCGAAAAAGCCCAAAGAACAGCAACAAAAATGATTAAAGGTCTAGAAAACATGATCTATGAGGGAAGATTGAAAAAATTGGGTTTGTTTAGTCTGTTGAAGAAAAGACTTGCGGGGGAAGGGACATAACAGTTTTCAAATCCATAAAAGGTTATTACAAGGAGGAAGGAGAAAAAAATTTCTCCTTAACCTCTGAGGATAGGACAAGAAGCAATGGGCTTAAATTGCAGCAAGGGCAGTTTAGGCTGGACATTAGGAAAAACTTCCTAATTGTCAGGGTAGTTAAGCACTGGAATAAACTGCCTGGGAAGGTTGTGGAATTCCCATCATTGGAGGTTTTTAAGAGCCGGTTAGACAAACACATGTCAGGGATGGTCTAGGTAATACTTAGTCCTGCCATGAGTACAGGGAACTAGACTAGATGACCTCTCAAAGTCCCTTCCAGTCCTATGATTTTATAATCATAAAAATGTAGGGCTGGAAGGGACCTCAAGAAGTGAAGTCAAGTCCAGTCCACTGTTCTGAGCAGGACCAAGTAAACCTAGACCATTCCTGACAAGTGTTTGTCCAACCTCTTCTTAAAAGCCTCCAAAGATGGAGATTCTTCCCTTGGAAGCGTATTCCAGCACTTAAGTACCCTTATAGTTAAAGTCTTTTCCCTAATATCTAACCTAAATCTCCCTTGCTGCAGATTAAACCTGCTACTTTTTATCCTACCTTCAGTAGACATGGAGAACAATTGATCGCCATCCTGTTTATAACACCTCTTAACATATTTGAAGACTGTTACCAGGTTCCCCCTCAGTCTTTTTTTTTCAAGACTAAACATGTCTAGTATGTTCAGTTTGTTTGTTTGCTTGTTTGTTTTAAACCTGGTCAGGTAATTCTAACCTTAGCATTTTTGTTGCTCTTCTCTGGACTTTCGCCAATTTGTCTCTCTCTTTCCTAAAATGTGGCACCCAGAAATGGACACAGTCCCCTTGCTGAGTTCTCACTAGTGCTGAGTAAAATAGGACAATTGCCTTTTGTGTTTTATATAAAACACTCCTATTAATACACCCCAGAATATTGGCCTTTTTTGCAAATGCATCACACTATTGAGTCTCATTCAATTTGTGAGCAACTATAACCCCAGATTCTTTACAGCAGTACTATCACCTAGGCAGCTATTCCCCATTTTGTAGTTGTGCATTTGATTTCTCCTTCCTAAGTGAAGTATTTTGCTCTTGTCTGTATTGAATTTCATCTTGTTGAATTCAGACCAATTCTTCAATTTATCAATCCAGACAATTTTGAATTCTAACCCCTTCCTCCAAAGTGCTTACAACCCCTACGAGCTTGATGTGATTTGCAAATTTTATAAGCGTACTCTTCACTCCATTTTCCACATCATTAATTAAAATATTTCCCCCATCCACTAATAGGCCCTCCCAGTTTGACAGTGAGCCATTGATAACTACTGAGTACGGTCTTTCAACCAGTTGTGCATCCACCTTACAGTAATTTCATCTAGACTGCATTTACCTAGTTAGCTTATGAGCCTGTCTTGGGACTATGTCAAAAGCCTTACTGTTACCAGATGTGCCCGTTACTGTGAGGTATGCTCATTTATTAGGGTTACTCTTCTGGGTGGAGGAGGGAATTCTGTAATTCTATCAATGTACTGCTTCTGTCACTTGTGTTTTCATAGGGCGCTCTACTTCTCCCTGCTGCAAGTTCCCTCCCAGTGGAGCTATCCTGCAGGAACTAGGTTCCCTAGGGCTGGATTTCTCCAGCCCAAGAACCAGATGAAACACACACACACAGAGTAACAGAGCAAGTCTGAGTAGACCGGGTCAATCAGCACTTTAAAGCTGACCTCTTATATAACACTGGGCTCAATAGGCTGGGCCAAGCAGCATTTTCAATCTGTCACCCTTATATGCCACAAGTACCGCACTGGAATAGAGCGGGCTGGGTTGAACAGCACTTCCAGGCTCCCACCCTTATATGCTCCTATACTCAGCAGACTGGGTCAACTAGGACTTTCAAGCCGCCACACTTATATGCGCCTGGACTTAGTAGTCTGGGTCTAGCAGCACTTCCAAGCTGCCACCCTTGTAGGTCACAGGCTCAGCACATCCCTATCCCCACTTTCATGTCACAATTGTAATGGTAGTAACCCAATTGATGAGCAAACCCCACAGTATTTTTGGGCACTACAGAGATCTTTAGCTTAGGTAAAAGAAGTCTTGCTGCGGAGTAAATGGGGAAGCTAAAAACACCAAACAGTAAAGTTGAGAGAGAGAGAGAGAGAGAGAAGCAACCAGCTTAACCATAAAAGTTATTTATTGAATAATAATAACTACACAAGGAGAACCTAAACCAACATAACAGTTACCTTATTAAAGGTTAATACCTGAGGTCGAAAGGAAAACAGAGAGAAAGAAGCATCTCACCTCTCCATGAGGCTTGAACTGGTTGGGGTTTCCAGGTGATGGTGGTAGTTTAGGGTCCTAAGTGCTGGAGACAGGCAGAGCCTCCAGCACAATCAGTCAGGAGAAGATGAAATCCCACTGGAACTGATACAGAGTTTGGGTCCACGCATCAGAACACTTACTGGAGGGTGAGTAGAGGTTTTTTGTAGGGAAAATACAATGGTTCAGGGGAGAACACTAGATTTGTTTATGGGTAAACTGATGATTCAAGGTTTTTCTTTAGGCTAGACAATAGGAGCTGATCACTCTTAGCTATGGGTGATATTTCTTGCAGGGATCTCAAAATGCAGTTAGGCTGCTTCAGTATTTTGGATGTCAGTCAGGGATTCCTTACTAGAATTGGTCTGATAACTGCTGAGCTGGGTGTGTGCAGGCATAGGTTCATTAACTTCTGGAGCAGAGATTCCCATGATGCAGTGCTTCCCTGCTTTTCTGGTCCCAGAGTTCAGTGCTGTTCTCTGTTCTCCATTCTGTATGCTAATGGAGATGCCTCCCTGTCCCATCTTTGATGCAGATGAGGCTAGGGGAGTTGCCTTTGTACTTGTCTCATAGACTCATAGACTCTAGGACTGGAAGGGACCTCGAGAGGTCATCGAGTCCAGTGCCCTACCGTCATGGCAGGACCAAATACTGTCTAGACCATCCCTTGTCATCCTTGTCAGGAGCGGTCTAGGTGTGTCTCCAACCATCCTTCATTGCTCTCTGCAAGTCTTTGATCAGTTTTGGTTCAAGCAGAGACTGGGGGTGTGGTGTCTTTCATGAGTCAGACAGGCTGGATACTGTGCCCTGGTTCCCCAAGAACACAGAGCTGACCAGTATCATTACTAAAGTCAAGATATATTACTTCTACTCCTTCCATCCTATCCATTAGGCCAGTAACCTTGTCAAAGAAAGAAATTAGGTTGGTTTGGCATGACTTGTTCTTGGCTTTTCCTTATAATGCTGTTTTCCTCTATTTGCTTACAGACTGATTGTTTAATAATTTGTTCCATTATCTTTCCAGGTATCCACTTTAGGGTGACTGATCTAGAATTCACTGGGTCCTCTTCATTCCCCGCTTTAAAGATATATTCTGTGTTTGCCCTTTTTTAGTTCTCTGGGACCTCACTGGTCCCTCCATGAGTTCTTGAAGATAATTGCTACCAGTTCAAGGTTACTTTAGCTAGTTCCCTAACTACCTAATGTCTAATCTATGAATATGAAATGCGTCTAAAGAAAACAGATAAAAATTTCTATTTGATCAGTTTTCAAAAAGAGTACAAAGTGTATTCATATTGATTCTATTCTTAATATTGCATATAGACACTAAACACAGTGATGATGGAGAGAGCTGGTTTAAAAAACTTCTTAATTTGCAACCTCAGCAAAACTCTAAAATTTAAAATGTTGATTGAAAATAGTCAGGAATATTTTTGCAAAAATTGATGCCATGCTTTCTGCTAGCTATATTGCTGATGAAGAAATATTACAAAAGTTAAAATTTTGACAATTAGTCAGGAAAAAGGACAAAATCTTAATAATAATATCATTTTTAAACAAGCTTTAATGATGGCCAAGATTAAGAAATTGCCTAAAAAGGTAAATGTGGGAGAAAAGAGAGAGATGCAAAAACTATACTATATAAAACAAATTTGTTTCATGAGATGGTAGCAGAGGGCTGTTAGGGTGATTGTCAATACTTTTTTTTGTTCCTATGGTTTCTTTTTACTTCTTAAAACACTCAATTAACCAAAATCCCCTTTTTCTTCCTCCTTGTGGTGACTTCACATAGTTCCAGCAGCCCATTTTTCACAGTAGTACATGTCCACTTGTAGAAGAAGACAACTTCAGATTGTGACAATGCAGGACAGAAAATTGCATTATTTCGCTCTCTCTTGTAACTTGATAGGAATAGTTCATTAGCATAGGAGGTTTAATCCATTAGAGAAAATAGTTAGGATATGCATTGTATGCAGATGGCAGCTATTGCTTTCTGAAAAAAAAATTATTTCTCGGGTAAGGGTATGCAGTATGAAGGACTTGAAGTGGAGAGTTTGGTGCTCAAGTATACTTGATAACTTTTTCCCCCTAATATTTAGAAGTGATTTAATCTTGCAACAAACTATAACATGCAAGGAGAACTGATTTAAACCAATATTAACCTTTCTGCATGGGGTTTTTTAGGCGTAGATAGACTAAAACTGTAGAACGAGTTCATTTTTTCAATGGGCAATCTTCTCTTGAAATTAATCATGCTCACATCATCGAAGATGAAGGGGTTTTTCTTTTTCTTCCGAAGCACAATTTTAGACTCGTCTGAATTGAAGTTGGCTTCATTCCTCACAGTCCCACTAATATCAAAGCTCACCATATATTTTTACTTTTAGTAACTTCTTCCAATAAAAACAAAAGTTATAATTAATAGTCTCAGCAGTTTTGCTGCCAAGGATTTCTGGCCACAATTCCTAGTTTCTTATGTTTTATACTGTAGATGCATACCTCTAAATCATCTTAACAAAACGTGGTTGGGTTTTTTTTTCTGGGGCAACCAGTTCAAGACTACTGCAAAGGATACGCTTTATATTTAAAGAATGCACAGGAAAGCAGCATATTGAAGAGTTACCTTGCTTTTAAATAAATACTTTTGAGAGGCTGACATTTTTCAAAGGAACATATCAGGATTTTAGACACCATGGCCAGATTGTACTTTTCATTATGTGCTTGTGTCTCTCGTTCACCTTGGTTTTTCGATAGTGATTTTGGGTTACATTTGTGAAAGGCAGAACAGGAAGCCGGGAGATCTCCCTATTTAGTGCACCTATGTAGCGGGAGCCGGCATCCTGCTATTTGCACTCTGAGCATGTGGGGACATAATTATTTATATAGAACACAATTGTCAGATGTGGAGTTGTGAATCCAAATCCATATTTAGTTACTTAAGTACCTTACCTTTTCAAGGTTCTGTCTATAGCATTTCTTACACATTCTTTCTTTGAGAGGGTGCAGTGGGGATCTCGTAGAAGAACCCCTTACCCAACAAGTGAACTCTCCAAGGTCCATGCAGAAGCTTCTCTGACCTGCTGGACACCAGAAGGTAGAAAAGTTGGTGCTGATTGAGCAGCATTCACTTATCCATTAAAGAATCACCAGGTTAGAGGAGACTATACTGAGTTTTATGTGACCTGTGCCACCCCTTTCCAAGCAAGTACTGTATATACTCGTTCATAAGCCAAATTTTTTTGGTAAAAAAGTAAAGCATCAAAGAGCGGGAGTTGGTTATCAACAGGTCTACACCAAAATTTGATGATTTTAAGCTCTATTGAATATCTAATTCATTTTCATTGTAGATCAGGAATTGGCATACTTTGGCTCCTGGCCCATCAGGATAAGCTACTGGCAGGCCGGGACATTTTGTTTATCTGGGAAGTGGCAGCCAGCACATCCCTCAGCCCGTGCCACTTCCTGCAGCTCCCATTGGCTGGGAACCGGAAACCACGGCCACTGGGAGCTGAGGGGCACTGTGCCTACATACACTCCAGGTAAACAAAACATCCCAGCCCACCAGTGGCTTACCCTGACTGGTTGTGAGCCAAAGTTTGCTGACCCCTGTTGTAGATTGCTGACAATGGAATGTCAATTCTGGATTCGCTTCTTTAAAAATTTGCTTAAATTTTATTTTGACTTAAATTGTGTATTTGTTATGTTTTAATTGAGATAAAAGAAGTATTAATATAAATAAAATCTATGGATATCCATTATATAATTTTTCTCATTTCATGTCCGTATAAACAAAGCATTTAAAAACACTTCCCTAAAGTTCAATTTTCCTAATCCTGGCTGTTTGCTTTTCCTGGTATTGTTCTACCAGTGCGTACTTATATTGATTGTAAAATAATGTATTGATGTCAATACTGCAGCCATTTAAAGTTGTAAAGGCTTTGTTTAGTGGACTAGATTGGCTTGTAATGAATGCTAAAAGAGCAGTGCTCCAGATTTGCATGACAATTGACACATGCATTTCACAAAATACTATCCCTTACAAGCCAATCAGAAAAATATAATGAACAATAGTACTATGGCACTGTTGTCAGTCTGCTACTGTGTAATTTGATCTCTTCATGCATTTCTACCAATGCACCTTGTAAGTCTTTAGCCAATCTGAAAATATAACGCTCAGAATCGATGGAATCTGTAATAAAATTTAAATAGCCTGTTATTGCCACAGAAATGCCAATCTACAGGGCTGCTTTGAAATAAACAAAGAACAATAATAATTTGACAGTGATAAAGCAGGTGACACTTCTATGTAAAGTCTTACAAAAGCTATAATTAAATTATTATTTTCTAAGATTTTCATACTAGTATTTAAAATGAATGGTGAAATCAAAAGAAAACAGTCTGCTTATCATGCAGCATTCATACTTAAAGTTGTTGAATATGCAGAAGCAAACAAATAATTGTGCTGCTGCTCGTGAATTCTGTATCAATGAGAAGCAAGTAAGAGAATGACAAAAAAATAAAACACTAAAAGACATGCCATGAAACAAGAAAAAATGTCCAACGAGGTGCACTTCATTTCCTGAGCTGGAGAAAGATCTCAATGATTGGGTTGTTGAATGTCAACAAAATGAGTACGTCATCACTAGAACTGAAATTCGTCTGCGTGCTCTGCAAATGTCGAAAGACAACAAATACAAGTCAGTAAAGTCGTCAATATTTGTTGCATCAGTGGGTTGGTGTACTCGCTTCATGAACTGACATGGTCTCTGTCTTCATCAGCAAACAAAGATCTGGAAGAAAAAATCGAATCTTTCCAAAGGTTTATTATAAAACAGAAAGAAATATGCATTTGAGCTGTCACAAATAGGAAATATGGACGAAACACCGATGACATTCAATCTCCCAAACAACAGAACGATAACTGGTGTTGGTGAAAAAACAGTTTTAATTAAAACCACTGGCCATAAAAAAATCCATTTTACAGTGGTTTTATCGTGTTTGGTTAATGGATCAAAGCTCCCTCCTGTGGTTATTTTTAAAAGAAAAACCTTGCCTGAAAATATGAAATTTCCTGCTGGTGTCATCGTACATGCACATGAAAAGAGATGGATGGATGAAAGTGGGACTATTGAATGGTTGGAAAAAGTGTGGAATAAGAGACCAGGAGCACTTTTCAAGAAACCTGCTATGCTCATTTGGGACATGTTCAGAGCATACAAGACAGATGAAGTGAAAAATGTGGCCAAAAAAATGAAAACTACTTTGGCTGTAATACCTGGAGGCTTAACTTCTGTTCTACAACTGCTTGATGTCTGCCTGAACGAACCCTTTAAAGACAGCCTAGGCAAAATGTGGTCTAAATGGATGTGCTCAAGCATGGTGAAGTTGACAAAAGGCGGGAATCTTATGAAGCCCGAAATCAGTCTGGTCGTCCAGTGGGTCAAGGATGCGTGGGAGTCCATTCCCTAGGAAATGCTGTATCAGCAATACGCTTGATGGGTCAGAAGATGATGCCGTATTTGATGACACAACAGAGGCTGATGATGAGAAGGAATCTGAGTCTGAAGACGACACTGCCAACATCTGTGATCACAATGCAGGTGCAGCTGTGGCTGAAGCTGAGTTTAATGAATTGTTTGGTAATTCGGACTTTCAAGGATTTTAAGACTTTTTAAATACGTACCTTAGAATAATATGAGACTTTAAAATCAGTAAATGAATATTTAAAACATTGACTGTAATTTTGAAGGTGAATATGTATTTGTTCAGTTATTATTATAACAACAAGTTTTTGTTAGATTACATTAAAAAAATTCTAGCAAAACTTTTGTGTGTTTCTTGTGATGCCAACTTTTAAAATATAGCAGGGGTTGGCAAACTTTTTGGCTCCCGGCCCATTGAGGTAAGCCACTGGTGGGTCAGGACATTTTGTTTACCTGAAGCGTCCGCAGGCAGAGAGCCCCTCAGCTCCCAGTGGCTGTGGTTTGCCGTTCCCAGCCAGTAGGAGCTGCAAGAAGTGGCACAGGCTGAGGCACATGCTGGCTGCCACTTCCTGCGACTCCCATTGGCTGGGCACAGCAATACACGGCTACTGGGAGCTGAGGGGCTCCGTGCCTGCGAATGCTCCAGGTAAACAAAATGTCCCAGCACACTAGCAGCTTACCCTGGTGGGCTGGGAGCCAAAGTTTGCCAATCCCTGAAATATAGGGTTAGCTTATGAAAGGGTCATACAGTTTTTGCCATTTTTACATATCTTGGGGGGTTGGCTTATAAATGAACAGGCTAATGAACGAGTATATATGGTAGATACTACGCTTTGAAGAGTCTTCATGGAAGAGCTTTCATGGGAGACATGCTACAGAGCTCAGCCAGCATTTCTACTTTCTGTGCTCCTGGTGCCAGGATGTACTGGATTCCCACCCTCTGCTCATGCAAGAGGAGGGCACAATCTGGCCTTATGTTATTTGTTGCTTTTAAATAAAATTTGTTTATGAATTTGCAGTGGGAATCTCTGCAATTTTTTGTTTTTAGTTTCTACAGAACTTTAATTTATTATTTTTGTTAAAACCTGCTGAGATTTTTTTCAGTCTCATTCCCCTTCATGCTTTACAACCTACATCTAAAACTTCAGACCTCTATGGAGTGTGCTGACAAGATAATATAACAACTTGTTTGAAGGTTTTTGGTTCACGCCCTAGCAAGAGCTTTCATTCCTTTCATAATGTCTTTTGTAGAGTATTAGTAACTTACGATATTGCCCTGTGGAAGGCTCTGAAAGTAGTTCAGATGTTATTCTCATAAATTCCCTGCATGTACCCTTAGCTTACCAATAAGAGTACTAATTAATGACACTTGTGTCCATACCACAAAACCTCCACTTGTCTTCTAAGTAGTGGACTAAGGTCATTAATTTGTAATATCCCATCTTGGAGACCTGAAGGTAATGACCTGTAATCTCTAGTGACCTGGCTAAGATTTGAAATGGGAGCATAGAAATGAAAGGATCCATGATGCATTACTAGTCTCGTGTGGCTGTTACTAGAACTTTTCCAGGAACAGGCTTCATAGAGGTACAGTTTTTAGTCAGCCATTAAGGTATCTTCCTTTTAAGTTTTATCTAGTCTGTGTATTATTCGTGGTGTATCTTTTCAGCACTAGAGGTTAGCCCATAGGTAGTGTATAAAATGGTCAATGGAGTAACATAAGCACTGGTTTTAAACTGTATGGACTTTTTTGGGGGGAGGTGGGGGGGACGGGACATTATTCACTTATGTGTATTCTGTTTCTTCTGCAGTAGCATACTGCTTTTCCCATCTTTTCTTAATGCTCTTCATATGACTTTGTTTTATTTTCTTCTATGAGCTTTGTCAGCACTTCTAGTTCTCAATTTGTTTGGTTCATATGATCCAGAGATTTGATTTGTTCTTTCCCATAAATTTTTCCATATTTCCAGCTATTAGTGAGTATTTTTTCTATTTATTAAAAATATATATATTAAGTCTGAGCTGTTAGTTATTGCCATAAAAGGGTGGGAGTGTGCATGCACATGTGTTCAAATAACAATTGGAAGAGAAAAATACTCCTACAAATACAGTCTCCAAATTAGAATCTGTTATGGGACTAAATCAAACCATGCATATCTCTTCTCTCAGAAAGCCAACTTGCGCATCACTTACATACATTAATAACAAACAGATATTATGACTCTTACTGTCTTTGTTCATTGTTTGGCAGGACAATTTAAATAGCCATCAACTTATACTCTCATAATCATTGCCATGCAGTTCACAAATTAAAAAAAAATTATAGCATCTGTTTGCACTTGGCAATCAAATGCTACATGAGTTATTTAGAATTTGCTGTACTAGAGCATTTTTAAAGATCTACTCTGTCCAATGTAATGTCTCAAGCAATGGACAATAGCTGATGCTTTAAAAGAAAGTGGAAATGAGCCCTAATACACCTGGCTAGCTGCAATACCTAAACACAGAGGCGATTCTTGACCCCAGCAGGTGATTAGCTCTACAGCCTGCGGATTGAGAGCATTTGTAACTTTTTTTCCTATCCATTATTTCTGCAGAATTTGTTTATATATATATATAATATCAATCATAGTGAATTCCAGAGCAAGTTCGCATAGGTGGAGACTATGTGGTGAATGGAGGCTTGTATGGGCCCTTTCACCAGTGGGGAGTTCATCTTCATAGAGTGGCTGCTTTTTAAATATGATGTGTTAACATCAGTATTGTAACTGCTGCAGCTGGTTGCTTGGCTGTGAGTTTTAATGGGGTTTGTAGGAAGAATGCAGGCAAAATCTAAAAATGTAGGAGAATTGCACTAATTCTTGGAAAAACTGACTGAAAATGTATCAGATGACTTTATTAAATCATGGCAAAAATTGAATTTTAATTTGTGTGTATTCCCAGAACTTTGTGGAAGAACTATTTTTCATTCTTTTCAGTTTTGCAACCATGTGCAGTGGTTTCACCCACGAAGTATGGATATGCACATGTTGCAGCTGTAAGCAAGCTGAAGAATTGTGCATGCAAGTCAGACTCATATTACCCAATTTGTGTAAACAAGTCCCCTTGTGCATGTGCAAATGGAGGCTTTTTAAAGTACATAAGAATGTGCATATTACTTAAATCAGTTAAAAATGTGCAAACAAGCCACGCAACACTTCAAACACTGATAAAATTTTAACTGCAAACCTAAACTATTAGGAGGCTTCCATTAACGGTCTATTTGGACCACATTTTGCTCCCAGCAGAGTCACTACAGCTGCTGATTGAACGTGGGCTAATTGTTCTATTCAAAGCAACTGACATTTTTCTTGTTTTATCAGTGTTGTATGGAATGGAATTTGATCAATCAGTGAACTACAGGGAATAAATGAAGTGACTCACTGTACAGTCACTCTGACTGTATAATGGATTTCCTAGGCAACATGCTGAATTGTTGTTGATTTTTGTGATTAATTTAGAATGTGCACTTCCAATATTCTAAAGTGGAAATTCACCTAGCCCTAACTATTAGAGAAAATAGAAAACTGGGCTATAGCTCCTAAGCAACTATATATATCATCATTATAGAGAAACTTCAGGGCATTTATTGGTGGGTTCCTTTGTGGATAGTAATTTAATGTGTTGAATTCATTTGTTCAAAATATAAATTGAGGCCAATAGCTTTATAGGATTTTTAAAGCATTAGAAACTTATATGATTAATGAGAGGGGATTAAAAAGTCCCCTTAATAGGGGTATGAACCGTCAGGCTTCAGGGCATTAGTGAACTATGAACTAGTGGAGATAGGAATTGCTGCACTGTCTTAAGCCATGGTCCATCTAGTCCTGTAAACTAATTCCTGTATTCCTAATACTAAATAGTGACTATGGATTATATAAGGAATATTGTAGCTGGAAAAAGGTAAAAAACTGATCTATTTAAATCTAAAGCCCTCTTTATGATATAGGTCTATTTTAGTTAAGTCTTTGGCATCAGATGTAAAAATCAGGGTAGGATCTTGACCTCATCAAAGATTTTTATGGAATGACTTGCAAGAGAAGTGGTGGTTGCCTGTGTCGGCAGAGTACAGCATGGGTACTTGAATTCTGCCTGCCTAAATTTTACTGACTGTTTAGATTTTAATAAAGTAGTCTTCATTTCCTTACATAAATGCTGGTGCAAAGTAGTTTTCATATCCTAGTACAGAGGTGAAGATGATGAAATCACTAAATACTGTAGAGTCTTTAAAGTGCTTGGAAATGTTTTGGGATGAAATGACCTATATGTGTGTAAATTATTAACAGTCAAAACCAAATGCAAGATGTACTTGGAAATGCCTGTTTACCTTTATTTCAGTCTTTCCTCTCTCTTTCTCCCCTTTAATTGATTATTGATCCCTTTATGTTGTAAGTAGTCATAGGTGCTGGAACTAGGAGTCCAGGGGGTGCTGCAGCACCCCCTGGCTTAAAGTGGATTCCATCATATACAGGATTTACAGTTTGGTTCAATGGCTCTCAGCCCCCACACTGTACATATTGTTCCAGCAGCCCTGTATGTAGTGTAGTTGTAGTCATGTTAGTTCCAGAATATTAGAGAGAAAAGGTGGGTAAGGTAATATCTTTTGGACCAACTTGTGTTGGTGAGAGAGACAAGCTTTGAGCCACTCAGAGCTCTTCTCCAGGTCTGGGAAAGGAACTCCCAGCATCGCAGCAATAACTGACAACCCTGAATGGTCCCTTCCAACATGTGCTAACTTCTTATGCTAAACCAGCTGTTCCACTTGGTATCTCTTGCTGCAAGAGAGTCAAGACCCAGTTCATTCGTATAATGATGCCACTGGCTGGTTCATCTGTGGGGACTGACTGCAGGACCTCTAGGCCTAAACATATTAGATTCTGCTGTTTGAGCTAAATAGCTCGTGTGTACACCTTTCCCTTGGGCAGGGCCAGCTTTAGGGCGATTCAGCCGATTCCTCAGAATCGGGCCCCTCACCCCTAAGAGGGCCCCGCAATGTCCTGAAGGTGCTGCCGCCGAAGTCCTGCCACTGTCTTCGTCGAGGGCTCAATCATTGCCTCTGTCTATGGCGGCATTTTGGCGGAGGGACCTTCCTCTGCGGCAGCGATTGAGCTGCTGCCGAAGACAGTGGCGGGACTTTGGATCATGCCCCACGGTGCCTAAAGCTGGCCCTGCCCTTGGGTACAGCAGGTTTGATATTACTGTGAGCGTTCAGTGGAGAAGGGGCTGGATCCTACTGGGGAATATTTTAAAAATAGGTTTGGGGACTGGGGAGCACCTGTTGTTAACCTGCAAGGCAAAACAAGGGCTGGCATAGCCCAGAAGAGATTATTTGGGTGGCCAATAGTCTGGTGGAGTCAGGGAACTGACACCCAGTTATGCAAAAGCAAGTCTCTCTCACTGGAGGTAGGGGTTAACAAGGTGACACTCAGTCTTGGGTTCTCTGAGATAATCAGACACATATTATAACAAGAGTATAATGGAGCACAAAAATTATACCATTTAACAGTATGTCAAACACACAGACAAATCATATCCAGTGCCTGGGAAAGCACTGCTAACTTCAAAATAGCACAGCAAACTGTAGGCCATGCAACAAAACACACAGCCAGTGAGAGAGAGAGCACCCCAACACTCTGCAAACAGAGTCAAACCCTGCCATCCTTTCTGGGTGTTTAGCCATCCTCAGATCTCCCTAAAAGAGAGCTTCCATTACAGTGAAAATTTTGATTACAAATCTGACTGCAGTGGGAGTTTGCCTGGGTAAGAAGGAGTGAGAATTCAGTAAGGACCTCAGGCTTTGGTCTAGAATTCTAAAGAATGAAAATATCATCATCTCTAGGTGGGAAGGTTTTCCTCATATATATAGTCTAGGGCTAATAATTCAATATTCTCTAATAGTCATCTCATTGAGCTAAACTCTATTCAGTGTGCTATTGTCGAGGACATCAATAGAGAGGTCAGACCACCTACTTTGGTCACTTTGGGGAGATCAGCTTACTGTGCCTTGCAAGAAGGATGTGGTGGGAGGCTTCCACTAGCGTCTTGACCGGATAGTTACCAGAGATCAGCTGTATAAAGGTAACACTTTCATGCTTGAAATACATGGGTCAAGCATACACCCTATTACAACATGATTTTAACTTTCACCTTGTTTCTAGAGAGTAGAGTTATTGTTCTTTAATACCAGAGAGTTCTTACAAGGCTCCATTTGAAAACCAAATATCATCTCACACATGTGAACAAAGCTGTATAACTTACATAGAACCACAGCATTAAATGTTTCACTTTAAACAAATGATCTCATCTTATGGCTGGGAGTGCAATTAACATTTTCTCTTCTAACAGTTTGAAAAACTTCCCCAGTGCCGGTCCCCTGTCTGTGCTGGCTCAAATTTAATTAGTGGGATTTTTATCAGTCCAGCTAAAATCCTTCCTATGTCCTCCTTTGTTTAAAGATTTCAACCACACCCTTTTAGCCACATGACTAACGGTGGAGACCAGCTTTACACAACTTAAGAGGGACCCTTCTCTTTTGGAATAAAGGCATAGGTTGTAAATGTATGTATTTCAGAACTCACAAGATGATCTTACAACCATGGGGGAAAAAACGGGTCTATCTTTCCAGCAAAAGATTTACAACTTTTCCCATGCATTTACTTTAGAAGAGATTGTGTATACTTTGTAGCACAAACTTGGTAAGCAACTCATTGAATATTATGCACACAAAACAGCTTGAGTGTAAACTCTTCAAGGATATTGCAGGCATAGAACTCTGTTGATGCAGTACTTTCTGCACTCTCTATGCCAGTGGTCCCCAACCTTTTTCATCTGGCAGGCGGCAGACGACAAGCCACGGAGGACAGTGGCGGTGGACAAGCATCTGCCGAAATTCCGCCGACAAGCAGCAACGTCAATAGGCGTTGCCACCGAAGTGCTGTCGACTAGTAGTGTCATCCAGAGGCGTCGCCGCTGAAATACTGCCGAAAATTGGCGGCATTTCAGCAGCTTCAACTCCGGATGACACAGCTTGTTGGTGGCATTTTGGAAGATGCTCATCTGCTGACCAGTACACAGGCACACTTAGATGCCTCAGCAGGCACCATGGTGCCCACAGGCACAGCATTGGGGACTCCTGTGGAGTCTATGCTGTACGAACTGACCAGAAAGTTCTACTTGTACTAGTGCACCCAACCAATGCATGAATACGAAGCAGGTACATATTTTTCCACTTCATAACTCTGACATGGCAACTATTATTGTCAAGAAATATGTAGTTATTTGTGCCACTGGTCATCAGTACAACTCAAACCTAAGCACTAAACATCTGTTTTTCAAATTCCTTACCTGTATAATCGGTTGTACTCCTTGTTTTGTGTTTCTTCATAGACTATGCTATTTACTGCTGTCTTATGTACGTGAAAGTACTACACCAAATCTTTAGTATTAATAATTACCCCTTTACTTTTATTAAATAGTAAAGATACCTGACTCTTCTAGGGCTTTTCATTCGTAGACATGAAACTGCTTTATAAAGAAGTATCATTATCACCTCTTTACAGATGGGAAAACTGGGGCACAGAAGTGAAATGACTTGCTGGAGGTCACCCAGGAGACCAGTGGCAGAGCCAGTAATAGACATCAGGTCTCATAACTCCCAGTCCAGTGCTCAAGCACATAGACCACTTTGAATAGTGACAGTTTCTCAAGCCAGAGGGGTCAAAACAGAAGCTCTACACTTTCACTGAGTGAGGCCAGTTTTCAAGTAGGAATGAATGAATGTTGGGACCAGAAGGTGGAGGGAAGATAGGAGCACAGCTGGTTAAAGAGAAGGAAAGAAAAGTGAGATAGGTGGCTAGGGCCAACACAAGGAGTATTAGGGGTTACACTCTAATCTCATCTCTCTGATGCTAGTTGGAAAAATAATAAACAGAGGAACTATTGGAGCATGCCTTGCCATCTACTTTTGACTAAACAAAGAAATTCATTTGGCTTAGGTACTTGTGCTTTGGAAGCCATCTTGACCAGCAACAGAGGAGGGTGAATACCCTGCGCAGATTGTCTTTAAAATATAAATTAGTGACAGAGAAAAGAGATCTGAAGAAACCAAGAGAAACCAGCAGCCTGTGATCATGAAACACAGAGTGCTTGTTCTCACCGTAAACTTAACTAGAGTCATAACTCCAGTGTAGCCCCTAACTCAAGTCTCATCCACGTATAGAAGCCCTTAATGTGGGTGGCATAATGGTGGTGCTTTTTTTGTTAAGAGTTTTTATTAATTTTTACTTCTCAGTACAAAACATTACATTGCAAAAAGCAAAGAAAACCCCCAAAGTTATACACTTAAAATCATCTTCTGTAACACCCAGCAGAGAGGTAACATGCATGTGCAGAAACCATTGTTGACATCCTTAACATTAAGCTCTTTATCCCAGTTTTAATAATATCTTCAAGACTCCAAGAGTGCTTTTTCATCAACGAGGCATGTATGGATGACAGGAGTGTGGGGAACATCTCTACTACACCTGGTATTTCAGGGGTGTCAGGCAGTGCCAGAGTGCCTGGGTCAAGGGGATGGGTCAATAAATGATTCAGAGGTATATGTTGGCATAGTGCTATGGCCCAAGGTTTAAGCTGACATAGGACCTGGAATGAAACTATCCCCCTTTCCCTCTCATTCAGTCAATTGAGAGAGGCATTATATGCCTATATATAGATAACATATCCATTCTCTCCATGTGACTGATGGGTTGCCAATCTGTAAGTCAAAATTACGCCAGATAGTGATGTGATGGTGCTTTTAACTTGAGTTGGCTGGCCAGAGGAGAGGGAGAGGTGGAAACTCAAATGAGCACAACTCACTCAACTGCTTACACAACCACTCTGCCACACGGACACAGGTTAGCTTGAGTGCTGCTAGTCTTCCAATGCCTTCTCACAATTATGCCCTGCAAATACCCCAAAAGTTCTCCTACAGTTTGCTTGGGAAAGAGTTCACAGAGCAGCTCAGCTTACCTCAGTGCTAAGGAGCAGGGGATATGCCCCGAGGAGTCTTAACCCCACACACAAGTGTGCACACTGCCAGTACGGACATTGCAACTCGAATGTTATTCCCCAATGTGGTTGCTCTCACTTGAGAAGAGTAACTCAAGTGTAGGCAACTTGAATTAATTCTGAAGTGAAGATTACCCAGGAGACTGAGTGCTTAGAGATGGGCCCACACAGTCACTAGACCCGAAGAACTCCAAAAGTGGCTGATGCTGAAATTTGAACCCAGATACAGATCTGAATTTCTCAACTGAATTTTATCTTTATAATTGGCTGAACAAACACATGAGCACCTTCTGTTTTTGTCTGGCAGGCTTTTTTAAAATCAAATGGTACATTTCTGAAGTTATTTCTCTTGAGGAATAAACTAAACCCTAATGAGTGGGATTTGCTAAACTTAATTTCTAAAGAAATCTTTAAGGTGGTGAAGGCTACTTTAAAAGCAGGTTCTCTCTTTTACAGATTGGACCATAACGGAAGCACAGGAAGTCCAGAGTAAAAGGAATATTTCTAGAATAACAAACTTTAGAAGGGGGTCACCAGAGAGACAAGGTGGGTGAGGTAATATCTTTTATTAGACCAGCTTCTATAAGCTTTTACCTACTTCTTTCTTCATGTGCTGATCTACAGACCATAGGTTAGACAGATGATGTAAGAGCTGAGCTTCCTTTAGCACCGTAGGGAATTTTGAGAACTTTCATTACTCCTTCCCTTTCCTCCCCCACCCCAAAGTGGAACCTGTGCTGGGGCACAACCCCACAGTAAGAGGAGCATGTTTCAGAGCTGAGCTTGCCAGGCCTAAGAGGTCAGTCAAGTAAAGGAGTAAATCTTACCAAAGGGATAGACAGGCTATGGCTTAGGACTGGAGGCAGAGGATTCACAGAAGTAATGTGTTACCTGGGAATATCTGTTGTATGTATCCAAAACTGAGAACTAAAAAATTATGGTCATGGTTTAGCTTTCTTAAACGCTGTGACTGTTTGCTTACTGAGTACTTAAAAGGCTCTGGATAGTGCTGGACTTTGTTCATAATGCTGTAGTCTCTCCTCCAAGTATGTTTTTTTAAAATGTGTTTTTTCTTTGAGTTCAGAAGAGGAGAGGTGGCAACTAGCCAGCACTCTGGCTGCTTGGGCAAAGAGCTAATCTTTGAGCATAGTCCATGCTGCAACCAAGACCACATCATGTGTCCAGTCTGTCATAATATTTATTCACAACATATTTGTGTGTGACAGAGAGAGAGATTTGAATCTTCATTCAGATGAGATCCAGATCTCCATTTATTTGAACTGGGCCTATAACACATGGCTCCAAAAGGCCTACAGGAAAGAGCTTTGGGGAAAAATGTTCTCAATTTTCCACTAATGCACTCAGAGTTCTAATGGCTGAGTGAATTAATAAGTAATTAGGTTAACTTCTCAAAATCTATGGGTTAGAAGTTAGTTTTCATCCACACATTTTGCAGACATTATTAAATAGATCTCTTACCCTTTACTGGCATATTATTCTTATGTACATGAATTTGACAGACACCCCATGTTGTCTCTGAATTGTGGTCTTCTTTTCTTCCTCTTGTCCTGTAACTATAAAAATCTTTCTTCTCTGTACTGATTAGTACACAATGATCAACCATGGAGATCAGTGTCTGGTGAAGTCTGTCTCAAGGCACTCTACCTGCCTTTAACTGCTAGGCCTTGAGAATATCATTTCCAATATATATACATATCTCCTTACATGTTATCCACAGATACACGTCACTAAGATTATGGTGTGATGCTGGCTTTCAGTGAAAACCTTACATGACACTTCTTTGGTGAACTAGAAGGTGAATTCTACACCGGGGGATCCCTTTAACACTTATGGACCCCTGTACTGCCTGCCAGCTGGCATCAGAAAGTCCTTGGGTTACAATCTCATATTCTCATCACTATACAGACTCTCCCATTACTGAAACCCCTCATGGCTTTTTAAGAAGCAAAGGGGTCACAGCTCCAAGTTGTTCCCACAAATTGCCCAGTGGCTGAAAATAGGTCAGATTAAAAAAGCTGACCTTATGCTGGCTGCAAAGCTGCTTCAAACAGTAACAACTTGGGCTTTACATCTTCACCCCTTGTTTGCAGTTGGGGGTTGAACAGGTGCAGATACTCTAACCTATTTAGAGCAGTCTCATAGGTTTCCACAAAGGCTCTGTTGATAATGTTTACTGAACATGCCTTGAACAGAAATCCTTATTAATTCCTTATGGAAAAATTATCTATGGTAGGGCAGAACAACATAGGAATAAAGCCAATAAGGGGGTCTCTAGAAATTACTTTAGAAACCTATAGAAGTCAGTGGAGACTGTTAACCTTTTAAAAGCCTTTTTCAAGCATATTACAGCATTCTGGAATGGGTATAATTTTCCATTAAATACCATAAAATAGTTCAGAAGACTACTTCCATTATACATTTCATGCAAGTGTTTGGACCATTCCTGGACTTTGAAGATGATTCTGTTTGTTCACGAGTCTTTTTGTGAATGCTTTATAAACTGCTTGAATTTATAACTATTTACAGAATAATTTATGTTCATATGTATATTGTTTGCAAGCAGTTTACTGGGCATTTCATAGTTAAAGATTTAATCGGTGTTTTGTTAATTTTGATTGCCACATGATCATATGGTATGTGATCCCTTATTGGAATATCATAACTGTTAGAATCAGGTTTCCAGCACAAATACTTGTGTTCAGGCATTACAAATTCACTTTCTGTAGTTTTGCCCTCTAAAATCAGCTCTTTATGTGTACATTGATTCTAATCTTAGTTGCTAGAAGATTTGTGGAAAGTAAACAGACAAGGAGAAAACAAGCAAAGCCAATTGAGCTTATTATTTAAAATCTACAAAATGCTTCCAGAGATTGTCCGGGAACATTCATTCAGTGTGAGAGGTGATCATTATGATAAGTCTGACCTTCCGCATAGGAGTGGACATGGCATCTCACACTGTAATTCCTGCATCTCACACTGTAATTCCTGGATCAAGCCCAGTGACCTTACTTTAGCTGAAAGCACAAACTTTTAAAAGTCTATCCAATCTTGATTTAAAGATTTTAAGCAATGGACAATCTATCACATGCTTTAGCAATCTTCTCTACTAGTTAATTACACTCACTTAAAATATGTATACCTTATTTCCAGTTTTAACTTGTTTAACTTCAATTCCACCAAGCTGTAATCAAGAATAACTTTTCAATCATAGTTCCCATGGACTACATTGCCTAGAAACATCAAACAACACTGTCTCTGTTTGTGTCCAACATTGTTGTGTTCTATAATATTATTGTCAAAATGAATTGTTGAGTGAATAAATACAGACTCCAGTTTACACAGCCCTCTGATGCTTTTGGACACCTTTATTGCCAGGAATTTAGGCTTTCAAATACTTTTGGCAGCTTTGAAAAGCTCAGCCTCAGTGTTCCCACAACAAAAAGAAAAACAAAACAAAAAACAAACAAGCATCTCCTGACAACTTGAGGATTTTCTTTGCCATTTCCAATATTCTATTTTCTCAAAAGTTTTGGATTTTAAGAGGATCTAATCCACATACTATGGAATTGCTCATGGGTTTACTCAGGATAGTACAGATAATAGGATATTTGATATGATTTAAGGGTGAAATCCTGGTTCCATTGAAGTAAACAAGGAAACTCCCATTGACTTTGTTAGAGCCAGGATTTTATCCTAGGGCTCCATTGTACATATGGTTCAAAAACTCTTAACCTAGAAGTTCTTAATTTTCTATCAGACATAAACACTGTACAAAAAAGAATGTTTACTAATTCCCTCTGAATTCTTTGAGCATTATAGATTGCTGCCCAGAGAACATAACACTCCATCTAAATTAGAGAACTTAAAAGTTCCAGGAAATGTGGTCAAGATTCTCAGAACTACAACTGATTATAGGTGGGGCTGGAAGTGGCACCTATTATTAAGGTTGCCCAACACTTCCATTATAAGACCCTTTTTTCAATTGCTTATAATTTAGACAAATTTTAATTATTTGGGCTGAAATTTTCCATTCCAGGTGTCTGCCTCATTCTGAAAATTTTGGAAAATTTCTGCCAAAAGGGGTCATCCATTTCTGAACACTAGGGGGAAAATGAGGTGTTTTGCCTGGGCTTAAAAAATTTGGGTTACCTTTTCTTTGAAAAGCTCTAGTGCTCCCATGCTTAGCAGCAAGGAATTGAAACTGGGCAAAGCTGTGGTCTTTGTGTCGGGGATGTGCTCAAATCTGCCTGAGTTACATGCCTTTGAGAAAATGCAGATTGTACATGCTCAGAGTCCTTCAATTTTTAGCAGCAAGATGACCCAAAGTTTGTGTGCCCACTGCACTTGCTTCAGCCTGGAACTGAGCAGGACTTCCCTTGCAGTTGGGGGTAGGGTTGCCAACCCTCCAGAATTGTCCTGGAGTCTCCAGGAAATAAAGATTAAGCTTTAATTAAAGACTGTCACGTGACGCAACCTCCAGAAATATATCCATCCAAAATTGGCAGCCCTAGTTGTGGCTCTAGGCTGCTGAGGGACATGGCAGTTCCAAGCACTGGAATTGAGAGCAAGGAAGTAAATTCAGTGATCCCCTACTGTGCCCTGGCAACATGGGGGAAAAAGCTGCCTGATTCAAAGGCAGAAGGGACAAAAGACCTATGGGGGGCAGTAGTGGGGGTGATAGCGGGGAAGTAGATTTGCGACAACAATCCTGGGGGAGATGGAGGAAACTAGGACTGGAGGCTGGCAGTGGGTGGGAAATGGAAAATGGACTGAGGGTTGGGGTTGTGATGCATGTGAGACAGAGACTAATAATGGGGGGCAGAGGGTAGAGACAAAGAGCCAGTCAGATAGGGGTGGGGAGAGGGAAGACTGATCTGATGAGGAGCTCCTGACAGGAGGAGTTTGTGGGTGATCCAGGGTGCTGGGGGAGAACTGGGACTAACTGGGCAAAGAGACTGGGACAAGTAACCAGGGCAGGGAGGAAGTGAGGTTGGAGGTGGAAAACCCTCCATCCACACAGAGGATTGGCTCCTTTCACATCCATTCTTACCTGCCTGTTTCTGATTCCAGGGCATTGCAACTCTGTAGGAGCCACTATTCCAGGGATCATCAACTTGTTCCAACTTTCAGGATGGAGGTCCCCTTGGGAAGCGATGTCACTACTAACACAAATACTGCCATGTGAGTAAATAATAACAAAAAAAATAAATTGGGGGGGGGAAGTCCCATATTAAACATATGAGCAGCTGCTGGATTTAATTAGGCTTTGGTTGTTTTGAAGTGTGATTGTAAATTGCTCTGGATTTTCAGCTGTTCTTTAGCTCTTGGAAACTGGAAGGAGGACTCCAAGAATGCTTCGGCAAGGGAAAACTAGGGCACAGAAAACAAGCTTTGTGTCAGGAAGGCTGTGGTGTTTTTTTAATTGTCATTTCTGGCACCAGAGCAGAAAGGGTTAAAAAAAATGGCTCGACTTAACACACATGTCCAGCTTTCAGCAATTCACAGCTTCCTCAGTGAAGAGCTTTGAGGACACTCTGCTTGTGTTCAACAGCCGTGCAGATGGAAAAAATTGTACTGACTCCAGTCAGCTGCAGCAACAAGATGAAATGCGGGGGTTGGGGCATTGTAAGTTTTCTTTCTGCATCCTGTCGGGGGTGCCACATGTCTAATGTTTTAACTTTTATAACCTCATGACATTCCTTCCTTTTAATGAAAAGGAATTAAAAAACCAAAACTTCACCACAACCTCTTGAGAGCACATGGATTGCATTTCGCCACAGTAATCACTTACTGCAACAGGAGGCTGTGGTACCAGTGGGATATTAAACCCTCTCATGTGGCTGGAGCAGACTTGGCGAGGCGGGGAGGAGGGCAGAGAAAAATTACAAAAACATTTTCTCATCTCCCCATTTCCCCTCCCTTCTTTTTTTGAACCAGAATTTGAAAATTCATTGAAGCTTTGACATTTGAAAAACTTCACCCAGCTCTAGTTTGGGTTATATTAACTCTTGTATCCCTGACCCATGTAAGGGGATGGGGAGCCAGGACATGAAACCAATCCCTTATCAGCATTCCTGTATGTCTGCCTGTGTGTACAGCTAAACAAAATGAATGAGGACGCTGGCAATCTGTTTCTTTAGGACATCCAGAGTACCACTGAGAATGTTCCTGTGATGAAAGGTAACGAACATCACCTTGGTCACTGATAGTGGAAAAACACCCTGAGCAGCAAATACAAGCTCCAGGCCACCTCGGTGGCCAAAACAATACTGTTTCAAGAGTGAATGGCTATATGTACAGAAAGCCATTGAACTTCAGAGATGGTAGTTACTGACAGCTGTCTAATAAAAGGCAGGATGATAACGCTTGTGTGTTGGGGTTTAAGAGTGTCTTTCTCCTAGACCTTGACATGTGCATATTCTGTTAACTGGCCATATTAGTTTTTGTGTATGTGTTCAGTTGATACGTTTTATGGGATCTACTGATGACAAACTATATGAGAACAAGTGGCTGTTATTATTTGCATTTAATATTTCTTTTTAAAAGATTTAACTGTAGCCACTGGAGTCAGTAGTTATCAACCACTTGTCATGTGGAAGAGTTAAACCTTCTGTAATCATGACCCATGTCATCTGACCAGAGCCAGGAAATGAAGGCCATTCTCCTAACAGCACAGATTTATTGCATTTATTCAGCCTTCCTTGCTACTGCCTCTCTCAGTAGCAGACATGCCAAACCTGTGGGAAAAAAACACAGAAACTGGGCTTGTTTTTGGCTTAACTGGCTTGTGAGTTGCTTGTTGGCTCGTTGTAGCTTCTTGCTTCTTCTTTTTTTTTTTTGATCGTCTCCCGGCAAGCAAAAGTTGGCAACCGTGCTCAGTAGTCCCTTATCTACTTTGTATGATCATTTTCTCCCCATAACAGTTACTTATCACACATGTACTTTACTGAGACTGTTGAACATGACAATGGCAAAATACAGTGAATCAGTAACATGAATTATTTGAAAAAATGGTGTATGTTGTTCAGCCTGAAATTATGTGGTAAAGGGGGCTGTAGTTAGGGGTGAAAGAAATGAATGGAAATAACAATACTCACATTTTCTTGTAAAATGCAGATTTCTTTGATTTTTTTTTTAATTTCTTGGCCTATTTTTTTAAAGTTGTCATACCATACTGTGCACTTTCATAGAACAGTTATTCAGTAAATGGTTTCCTGAAGTAAAATACAAACTTACAAGAAGTGCTGATGGTGCGAACACCTGCTTTTCTAATAACTTTTAAAGCAAAATATTATTTGGTGGTCTCTAAGGTCTATAATGTTGATTTTTTAAAAAAGAGATTACTTCCCTGTGTAAAGTGAGATTGTAAATTATCATATTGAAAATGGTTACTAAATGTGGAACAGTCTCTCTTGAGTAAAATGAAACTTTAATTAATACAGCTAGAAGCCAAGGGGAGGGAGATGGTGTGTGGAGGGCTGGTAACAGTGCAGTGTGCAAGGCGAGTCGATATAAGATGAAAAGAAGTAGAGCAAAAGTATATGGAACTAAGAAGTCTGCTAAACCCATGACAGGGCTGTAGCAAATGCACTCTGGGAAGTGAAGCCTTATAATTCTAATGGATACTACAGAGAGCCCCATCTACCAGTTTTTCCATCTCAAACTGTACTTTGGGGGAACCAGACATTTTCTAGTCCTTCTGAAAATCTCTTGAAGTAAGTCAAATCCATCAACTTAAATGTCACTTGAAAAATAAAGGCAAAGCACTAGTGTAAAGTGTGCGTAGTGAGATGTACTGGGTTTGGGTTTTTTTGGGTAGGTCACCGTGTTTTGCACCATCTCAAATTCTTCAATTGTTTTCAAAACTTAGGTACTATAGAGTGCCTTGCAGTAGTCTAATCTCAAGGTGTCAAGAATATGGGTATCATTAGCATGGTCCATAGCTGAAAGAGAAGGTTGCAGCCTCCTAGCTAGGCACAAATGAAAAAAAGAGACGACTCACCTTTGTAGAGTATTTCAAGCTCATCAGATGTATATTAAAAGCAGGATGTCTGTACTGAAACTTGGCACAATTTTTTGGACAAATAATTTATTTGGTGAAAAACGGAGTTTGGGGTTGACCAAAACAATTTGTGAATTCGGGTCAATTTTGATGAATAGTTTTGTCTGAACTTTTTTTAGAAAGTCAGAATGTTTTCTTTTGATATTTTCCAAATGAAATATTTTGACTTTGTTTGACTTTACATTTTGCTTTCAAATTTAGCTACATCTAGTTTAAATCAAACTAACAAAGTGGTAAAAAATGCATCCAAAGATAAAATGGGGGGAAAAGTCATATTGGATTGAACAAAATGAAAACTGAACTAAAAATCTCCAGTTATTTGCTCCACTTTACTCTATTAGCTGTCTATTATCAAGGCTTCCTATTTCTTCTGATTGAGAGATTAGTATAGCAATAAAGGTTAACTGATTACAGTAACTCCTCACTTAACATTGTGCCAGTTAACATTGTTTCGTTGTTATGTTGCTGATCAATTAGAGAACATGCTCCTTTAAAGTTGTACAATGCTCCCTTATAACATTGTTTGGCAGCCGCCTGCTTTGTCCACTGCTTGCAGGAAGAGCAGCCCATTGGAGCTAGTTGGTGGGGGCTTGGAACTAGGGTGAGACGGAAGCCTCTCATCCACTCCCCTAAGTTCCCTGTGCGGCAGCCACCCATAATTGCTGGGCAGTTCAGCTGTCCCTCCCCCACTGCTGTGTGCTTCTCCTGCCCTCTGTCTTTGAACGGTTCCTGAGAGCCTCCTGCTTGCTGTGCAGAGGCCAGGGGAAAAGGGATACTATGGCAGGGTGTCACCCTCTCCCCACTCCTGTACCCCATTTCCACAAAGTGGTGGGGGGGAGGGACGGATATGGCAGGGCTCATGATGGAGGGAGCTTGCTGGCAGCAGCTGCTATCTCAACTTGCTGACTTAAAAAGGCAGTGTACTTAGAGTGGAGTCAGCATACTTAAAGGGGAAATGCACATCTCTCTCACTCACACACACACAGTGTGTGTGTCTCTCTCTGTCTGTCTCTCTCACACACACAGGGTGTGTGTGTGTGTGTGTCTCTGTCTCTCTCCACCATGCTGTGTCTCCTCCCTCCATTCGTGCTGCCTTGTAGAATGTGAGGCTAAATTAACAACAATGTGTTAACCACTGAGGGCTCGGTTGACTGCTAGATCATCATTTAGCAGTAAGGCATTCCTTGGGAAATATTCCACCCTCTGACTCTACTACTTCAACCAAGCTTCACAATCATCGTTGTGTACAGTATTAAATTGTTTAAAACGTTTACTATGTATATGTGTGTGTGTGTCTGGCAAAAAATTTTTTCCAGAAACCTAACCCACCCCCATTTACATTAATTCTGATAGGGAATTTGGATTCACTTAACATCATTTTGCTTAAAGTGGCATTTTTCATTAACATAACTATAACGTTAGGTGAGGAATTACTGTACCTGAAAATCTGAGTCAGTCAATGAAGTTCTTAATGTTAGAGCAGGAGTGGGGGTGGGAGAGGGAAGATCTAGAGGGTGTTATTTTTTTACAGAAACCATCAACTTTGTACAGCAGAGTACTGGAGCCAGTTCACTAACAAATTGTGAAAGTACTGCAGACTATCAGTGTTCACACCACTGGTTTTAACAAGTGTACATGCTGCCAGTGGTATGACCAGAGTTTGAAAAACCTGCTATCCAGTTAGCGTATAACTCAATGGGCTCCAAAATTATGCAATGATATTCAAGAGTATAACTGTCGACTTTGGATTGTCACAAGGTCTTATTGGCTTTAAGTACCTGCTCGAAGTATATGTATATTTTGTAAATGGTATACATTATTCTACAAGTAGACCTCTAAACTGTACTTCATTACAATGATGATCCTTCAGTTAAGAACAATAAGCAATATGAATGAACTTCCTATCACACTAGCCTAGCATTTAGGGCGGAAACACCCTGGTGCAGACTCCTGGTGCAAGGCCTTCCTCACCATTTAAAAAGGGCTGATTAGGAAAGACTATAGGAAAAGACTATAGGGAAAGCTATTATGAAGTGGGCCTCCCTCACACACAACACACCATGGTGGATGATTAGAATTAGAGGGTAAGTGGGGGAAGATCCACCAGATGCATAGCTATGTGGATCTGATTGCCCAAAATACAACATATGAAGCTCAGAGAGGTAGCAGTCAAAGTTCATTCCATTGGAAGAATGTGAGCAGTCTTATAGCTTTATATTGTGCTAATGCATAATGAACAAATTAGAAATATGTTAATTGTGGTGCACAATATGTACTGGAGTCTTAAAAAATATATTAGGAAGCCTTGAAAGAGAGAGAGAAAATAAAATACAGAAAATTCTGACAACCATACATCACTGAACTGTGTAAAATTACAAAAATACTGGGAAAATGTACAGCAGTTAGTGAATGAACTGTAGGAATAGAATGAAAACTCTCCAAAAAATCCCTAAGATTTGTGAAGGGACTTATTTGAACTCTGCCAGTAATAGTTTGCTCATCAGCAGCATTTGAAACTTACTAAGGCTTTTCAAAACAAATTGGAGACCTTGGATAGATATAATGGAATAAAATAGACTAATTTTATTAACATCTGAATGCAGTGGAGGGATTAAAGTTCTGCCAGATGTAGCCTGGAACTGATTCTCCATGTACACTCATTTTGAAAAAAGATGCTACTATTATTGGCACAATGTCGTCTTTTTTTCAAGCTGCCAACCTGGTGTCATATGCTTAATTTCTGCAATGTGTTTGGACTTCCCAGGCCTTGGCTGAAGAGTTGTCATAGGTATAGTTCAATGCTGCATTTGATTTTTATTGTGATTGTTATATTATACTGCATAATATTCTCAAATTATATTATTCTAATGAATAGCTCAGCTTAATGCCATTTTGAACTTGGGCCACTGCCTGCCTGAGACAAATTTTATTTTGACTCAGTTCAATTAGTCTTCTGACGCAGTCATAGCCTCTTCTAGCAGAGCACCAATAAAACAGTGGAAATGGATATCCTCTTTGACGTAGTGGGATTGCTTTTCTCTTCTTTTTTTGGCCCAGATCTATTTTTGAAAAGTAACGTGAGAAGCTCAAAAATTGATGTGTTTGACTGGGAGAGAGTAGTAAAGGAAGAAAGAGAGCAGCGTGAAACTGGGAACAGCAAAATGGGTTCTGGAGAGAATTGTTATCCAAAAAGTACATAAAGCATCTCTGAGGGATTCAGCTTTAGTACTGCAGTGGTACCATGTGAATGCAATGCAGGAACAGGTATCGCAGCAAAAAGGACATCTGGGTTATATTAGCAGAAAAAGAAATGTAGAGCCACTGTCTTGGTGTAAATCTGCATTGTTTGTTTGACTTCCTTTGAGCTATGCTGATTTACATCAGCTCAGGTTGTGCCAATAGACTTTGCTTCCCAGATAATCCTGCTGGTATAATATACTGTAGTTGTAAAATAATTTAGAGTGACCTATTTTAATAGGTCCTCTATATACTAAATATTCTTGGCATGTCTATTGCATTTACAGTTTGAGGTTCTCATGGCACTTTAAAACCATGAATTTAATCAAATCTCCGAGGTAGGTATTAGCCCCTTTGGCAGTTGAAGGGCCAGAATATTGATGGTGCAGTACACAGCAACTGTACAGTACTGGAGAATCTAGACATTTATATTTACTGCCTTAGAGATCCTGTGTTTGTGTTTAATCACTCTGGCTGTCATGATCTCAGCACCCCAGAGGCCCACCAATGTGCTAGCACATGTACCATCCATAAGTGTCTTAAATCTTTCATTGGCACTCTGTTGGGTATAAATTGGCAAACAATTTGACTTGTTAGCTAGCAAATAACTGTTGTATTCATGTCCATAATACCTATGTTGGCTACTTCTTGTGTGACTATTAGGTCAAAGATTGGCTTCACTCTGTTATGTATATAAGTCATTTTTGGGATGGTGGGGGAAAGAAGGATCTTCAAAGTACTCTTTTGGTTTTCCTTCTCATGGTCACAAAGAATATTTTCCTCCTAATAAAATAATCTGGATTTCTCAGGCCAGTCTATTGTTCTATTACTTCATCCTTGATTGCCAGCCTTCAAACAGCAATGCCTGAATTTCTAAATCAGTTACTTTACTATAGAGAGCATATAATACCTGAATCTCTTCCAGGAACTCTGGGAAGGATGTGGCATGAAATGTGAGAGGGGGCTGAAACAAGAAACTGAATGTTGTGTAGTCCCTTCTCATTTACTTTCTTTGAGACCCAGCTGAAATTGGGAGAGCCAAACTGAGCTGCTGTGTACCAGATGAGTAACTATAAAATCCTGCCAAGGTCTACCACAATTTTTTGTATTCCAAATACAATTTGTTACTATAGAAGTCTTATTTTAAGATTTGTACAATAAAATCTAATGAAAGTAAATACTACTTGATCTAATATTTCAAAAATTAAAAGTAAAAGGACTAAATTCTCTGAAATCAGTGGAGTTTCATTAGCAGAGAATTTAACTCAAGGACTGTGAAACTTCACTGCCTGATGCTAATATCAGGGCTTAAATTCAGTTACAGTTGTCTGTAGCCAAGTTCCGGTAAATATTTTCAACCCCCTGGAATTTTCATGGCATGTTGCGGGGAGGGAGAAGGGCATAGGGGGCAGAGGGCTCAGGAAAATGCTTTCAGAATTTAAGCCCTAATATTAACATTAAAAAGTATGTAAAAGCCCTTCTGAAACACTGCTTCTGTTCCAACATTGAGCAGTGTCATGGCTTCTAAATAAAGAGTCCTTTAGTTTCTAAAAGTTCTCATTTCCAACTAGATAGGTGGTGTCTGTGACGTTACACTCCATATTCTTTATGGAAATATGCTTATAACATGTGACAAAGTTCATTCTCTACCTTGGTGGGTCCTGCACTTATTGGCCGATTTGCTCACCTCACAGATTCACCCTGTGGGTCAGGAAACAGCCCAGAGACCTTCCCCTCTGGTAGAATCCACAGTTCAGGTCAATTCCTCCTGTGTTTGATCAGGAGTTGGGAGGTTTGGGGGGAACCTGGGCCTGCCCTCTACTCCGAGTTCCAGCCCAGGGCCCTGTGGACTGTAGCTGTCTATAGTGCCTCCAGGTATAGCTGCATGACAGCTACAACTCCCTGGGCTACTTCCCCATGGCCTCCTCCTAACACCTTCTTAGTCCTCACCACCAGACCTTCCTCCTGATGTCTGATAACGCTTGCACTTCTCAGTCCTCCAGCAGTACCCCTACTCACTCTCAGCTTCTTGCACACCTCTTGCTCCCAGTTCCTCACACCCACTTCCTCTCCTCTGGCTCCCTTTGGCCTGACTGGAGTGATCCATTTTATAGCATCAGAGGAGCCTTAATTAGAGTCAAGTGCTTAACAGCCTCACTTGACTCTTAGCAGGTTAATTAGAGTCAGGTGTTCTCATTAGCCTGGAGCAGCCCCTGCTCTGGTCAGTCAGGGAACAGAAAACTGCTTATCCAGTGGCCAGTATATCTCCCTTCGACTACTCTGCTGTACTGGCGCACATTTATCTAGAGTGCGCCAGGTTGCAGCCCCTATTCCGGCTCCTCTTAGATCTCTTCTTACGTTTTTGGTTGCACTTTTCCCCTCACCTTTTTATCTACACGCTCCCCGTCCGTGGCCCCACAAAGTTGCAGGATCTCCTTCTCAACCTCCTTTTGGCCCTGGCCAAACTGGCCATCTACAACACCAGGGAGAGGAGGTTGGCCGACGGGATTTCCTGCGACTGTAGGGCCTATTTCCGTTCCTCCGTCTGTTCATGAATTCGGGCAGAGTTCCTATGGGCGACGTCCACTGGCTCCCTTGACGCCTTCAAGGAGCAGTGGGCGTTGTCCGGGGTTCTCTGCTCGGTGTCCCCATCAGGTTCCCTTCGTTTAGCCCTATGACCTCACTCCCAATCCTGTTTTTTCATTAGTTGTCCCACGTAATTACTTGGTGTCCCAGACCTGTGGGTCCTCCCCTTAGGCTGGGGGGAGGTCCTTTAGAAGTGGGCTGGTGCCGCCCACCCCCGCTGGATGCCAATAGGACTACTCTGCTGTACTGGCGCACATTTATCTAGAGTGCACCAGGTTGCAACCCCTATTCCGGCTCCTTTTAGATCTCTTCTTACGTTTTTGGTTGCACTTTTCCCCTCACCTGTTTATCTACGCACTCCCCATCCATGGCCCCAAGAAGTCGCGGGATCTCCTTGTCAACCTCCTCTTAGCCCTGGCTAAACAAGCCATCTACAAAACCAGGGAGAGGAGGTTGACTGATGGGATTTCCTGTGACTGTGGGGCCTATTTCCATTCCTCCATCCATTCACGCATCCGGACAGAGTTCCTCTGGCCGGCGTCCGCTGGCTCCCTTGACGCCTTTGAGGAGCAGTGGACACTGTCCGGAGTTCTCTGCTCGGTGTCCCCATCAGGTTCCCTTCGTTTAGCCCTATGACCTCACTCCTGATCCTGTTTTTTTCATTAGTTGTCCCCCGTATTTATTTGGTATCACAGACCTGTGGATCCTCCCCTTAGGCTGGGGGCAGGTCCTTTAGCCTTTAGCGAAAGCCCGCCCACTTCTTGGATACCAACAGGACTACTCTGCTGTTCCCAACTGGCCTGGGTCTGTCACACATGGATATGACATAACTGAGATATTCTTTATGCAAGATGGGTCTTGTAAGGTATCATTGGAAAGGTTATGATTTATTGAATGTGATTATCCAATTTGTATGCATATATCATTTCTGTATCTAAAGTTAGGAATATGGACTATGTAACAATTACAGCTGGGTGTGTATTGGGAAGACACCCACCAGATGACAGGCTATGAACAGGAAGGAACAACAAGACCATGAAGATACTAATCTCTCTCCCTCCTGGGAGGCGTCCACGGATGCAACTGTGACACTACTAGGTCAGATGGTCTTGTTACCTGATACTAAACATTATCTGGGACTTCTTGTAACTTTCTATTGAAAGGGAAGAGGGATCAAGTTTGGGAAACAAAGGATTCCCACCTTATGTAAACCTTATTTAAGGGCATGGAGGAAGGAAAATGGGACTCCTCCTCTCCATAGCCTGTCTGCCCAAGAAGAAAGACTGCTAAAGCCACCTGAAGGGAAGGCCTACGTGGAGTCCAGACTGAAACAGGGGTCCAGTCTGAAAAGAAATATAACTGGAACTCTAAACCACAGAAACTTTGCAACCTACCTAAAATAACATTTAGGGTAAGAAATTACATTTTGTAACCTGTTTCTTAAGTATATTGCGCTTAGCTTGCGTATTTAGTTTTATTTGCTCAGTAATCTGCTTTGTTCTGTCTGTTATTGCTTGTATTCACTTAAAATTCACCTTTTGTAGTAAATAAATGTATTTCTTGTTTATAATATAACCCTATGTGTACAATTCATAATTGGGGGCAAGGGGTAAGAGGCTGTGCATACCTTCCTCCACGCTGAGGGCGGAGGCAGATTTCATAATATACCCTTGGGTCTGCACTCCAAGGGAGGTGGACAGGTGAGTGCTGGGGCAAGTCCCTTAAGTTGAGCCTTCCCAGAACTGATCTCAGTGTCTGTGTCATTCTGCAGTTGGGTGTGGCCCTGCCTGTGTGTGTGCTGGAGGAGGCTTAATAGACAGGAAGACAGGAAAAAAGGTTGCCCAGGCTGGCATAACAGACAGGCTCAGCAGTATCTCAGCACATCTGGTGGCGTCTTAAGTGGGGCAATCTGTCACAGTGTCCCTCTTTAACTATTCACTAACAAGCACGTTTTGTGGCAACAATTCTTTCTTAAAGCTTGATCCAAAACCCACATGAAGTCTAGGGGAGTAATTTCATTTATTCTAACAAGCTTTGGATCAGCCCTTTAGAGATCATCTACTTCTCCTCAGGGTTAGGATCAAACCTATAGTATCCTATGAAGCCTCATGCATCTTCTCTACATGAGTCTAACTTGAAATACACTAAACCTCAGGGAATGATATACATAGCTGAAAAAAGGCCAAAGGACTAGGAGGAGATTGTGTTTCTGATCAGACAAGCTGTGCAGCAGGAGTTCTAGCATGCTTGTTGTTCGCACAGAAAAAGATTTTAAGGCATTGTTTGATTAAATCTGTTGTTTTTTTTTAAGTGCTGGCCTGGGAAACCAGCTGACGCTCACAAAAAGAAGTGAGAACCTTTATGAAATGTCCGTATTACTACTACAGGACTAACTAAACACAGTTTCTCTATTCTTGGTCTCTCCAATAAATGCACATGGTTCAAGTAACATTCCCTTCTTGGGATTTGGTTTGTTAACAAAACATAACAGATAATGTCAACTGAAATAAAAGTCTTCCAGACTTTGTCTGGAGGCTCTTCAGTTCTTTCTAAAAATCACCTTTCCTAAAGGCTTTACTAGCTGGGGTTGCTTCTCCTTCCCCTTTCAGGAATCCTACACCAAACTTTCACTTGACTGATGCACTTCCAGCTTCTTTCCCTGACTGTAGGTCTCCTCTCTGTCTGAACAAGCTCCATATAATACAAAGCACTGCCAAAGGGCTTCTGTCACGTAATTTTTGGTCACCCAACTCCGTTGCAGGCCACAGCTTTGAAAGAAGGCCCAGGGACACTCAAATGTGCCCAGGGATCAATGCCCAGCTGCAGTCTATTATTATTACAGGAGCAAATGCATAGGGCCCTGAAAATCTGCAGATATTCGTGGACCATGTTTGCAGATCACAGATTGGATGCAGATACAAATTTTGTATCCATGCATGGCTCTACAAATGCTGTCCCCAGACCCACGGACATGAAAATCCCCTGCTGCAGTGGAAATGGTATTGCTGTGCTGTGTAAGATACGGAGATAGGACGTAGGAAGCTTGAACATGAGTTCCGAGCATCGTGAAACTGGGCTTTATGAATTAACTATCAAAGTATTACAAAGAAACAATCAAGAATTCAATATTGCATAAGTAAGTTTATTAATACTAAACAATAGTGATTAGCTTGAGTAAGTTTCTATGCTGTGAAAGACTGTTACTGAGGCTTCTTTCTTCAGGTGCTGCTGCTTACCAGAGACAAGAAACACAGCCACAGATTCCTTACCGCACACAAAGAGGACTGGATTCTCCACCCTTAAATCCAGTTATTCAACCTTTACTTCAAGAGCCTGGAAATCTCACTTCCACCCATGATAGAGTACAGTCCCAGACTGGCTTGCTTTCTTCTTTCTTTATCCTTCCACACCCTAAGGTGCATTGGGTGTCCACCAATTTCTGCCATTTATTTTGTTTTTTCTGCTGTTATGTTCAGGCTTTTTCACATGAAGTGGATCTCTTGCTTGAGCCTGCTGCATGCCAGTATGGCTCCTGGTTTCTTTAATAAGTTTTTTTTGTACCAGTTGACAATCCTAATGTAAATATTCATTCTTTGTCAGCCTCCCTAGATGGCAGGACAAGACCCTGCAGCCAATCAAATATTCCATGGCACTTAAATGAGATACAATCTCATTCCCTATTTCTGAGCTTTGAATTTCTGGACACCTTCAACATGCACTTTATTTGATCCTGATGATTGTTTAACTGGTTTAGCAACTTTGGAGTTTGGGATAAGGCATACATAAGCCCATTAATTCCTATGCAAAATTAATTGCTTTGCATACTCCAGGCTTCAGATCCAATTATGCTACCCACCACTCTGTGCGTGAAGTACTACAGTCCAGGCCTCAGTGACCCATTGAAGAGGTTATTACTAAACTCTTCTTTCTGTAAAACATGCAGAAATATTAATAACTGATGACATCTGCAAACAAAATTTATATTTAAAGTACAGCAAATGCTATGCTGATCAATAACTGACATTGTATATCCATGTAATATTATCAGTTCATCAGTACGTTGTGTGCTGTGTCCTAGTGGCTTTATAACTCTTTCTATTTGGTTTTTAAGCAGACTTTTTACTCTTATTCAACATTACCTTTCTTCTTTATGCTCTGGAATGATCCTTGTGTAAAGCATTTCTGCAGTGGATTTTGCTTAACCACAGGGGTTGATGAAATGGGGCAGGGACAAGAATTAATTATACAAAGGGTGCTGTTATTCCATGCTGCTTATGAGCGTGCACCACGTAGTTAAGTCCCACAGAGGTGTCTGGTTTGACCCTACTCAGGGAAATTACCTTGGGTTTGTTTTTCATTGTGTAAGCCAAGCTGCTAGTGTCATCCTTTTTGCACTCACGTTTTTTCTACAGGTTGTTTCTTTAAATTCCAAGTCTGTGGTGAGATTGGTGGATGAATAACTGGTCTATTTCCTGCTGCTTTCAGAATGATTATAAACACATCTTCAAAAATGAAAGAGATGAACAGACAGAGTTGGAATAAGCCCTCCCCAAGGTCAAGGTGGCTACTGAGTTCCACTGTGAGTTGGTATAGGCTAATCTAACAGTAGCTGCCTCTGCAGTACTATTTAATAAACTTTCTTATAGTTTAGGAATATTCAACCATCTGTGAAATATGTCAGCAGAAAAAGTCTTTGCAAACTTAAATGACAAAATGAAAGCTGGACGGGTTTTGCCTTGAAATGTAAAAATTCATAATCTGAACCATAGAATGAAATCAAGGAAAGAGCTCAATAAAGGTGGTATTTTAGCTCCCTGGCAGCTTGTGAAATTAACCCTGTATGATCATTCTGTCTACATCTGATCTGGGCAGGATTAATACAGTAAAACAAATGCATCAAAAAGTCCAACCCTATGCTTAATGCTTTAAATTCCTACATAAACATCTCAGATGCAATTCCAAGGCTCAGTCAGATTCCTCCTGGGCCACTGTTCCTTCTCAGTTTTGTTAACATTTTGATAATGACATATCTATTCAGGATGGTATCTCTTGTCCAGAGAGATACCTGAGCATTTTCCAAATGGATTGCAAGAAACAACTTAACCCACAACTGTGGGGTGGAACACAACAGATGTTGAATAACACACAGCACCACTCAAGATCTTAGAAAGGAATCTCTTATCCATCTGTATTTACAGTGGGTGACTTAGATAGAAGGGATGCAATTGGCCAAATTACACTTTGGTCTGGATATTTAGCATCTCTGCTTTTGTGAAACGTATCACTGAAAATTTAATGACAGTGTTTTATATACCATCTCTGAGAAGGCACCTCCAGTAGTGAAGTGCTCCTGCATACCCGGTTATGGCATTGGTTCAGTACTGATGCTAAGGGAAGCATTCTCATGGATCACTAGCTCTACTTTCTGCATGAAGTACTTGGGTTCTGTTATAGGGTGTATATACCCAAGGTTGGCCTAGCACCCAAGGGGTTAAGGTAGGAACTGCCAGCCTCACAGCAGCTGGGAAAATAAAAGATTCAGGAAGCAGTATGGTGGGGTGGCTGCTAGCGGAGTGAGCAGGCTGGAGACAGAAATACCTGCCAGCAAGCTGCTCAGAAGCTGCCTAGGAGAGGAATGATTGGACCTACAGACTGGAGAAGCCTGCAGAAACCAAGAGAGATAGGAAGGAGCTCAGGGCACAGCAGGAGGAATGGTTGAAGCTTGATCCTGCCTGCCTAGTTTAAGGACCCTGAGCTGGAACCCAGTGGAGTGGGGAGGGGAGGGGCTGGGCTTCCCTACTGACTCCTGGGAGACATGAGGGCTGATAGTGTTTCCAACCCCTTGAGCACTGGGACCAGCTGACCCCAACAACAATAAGGAGGAAAACCTGTGCACCCCAGCAGGACTGAGGCTAATATCCTAATATCCTCCATATGCCAGAATGGGGCTACCTTAGAGACTAGTGCAAGAGGAGCTGCCTGCCTGCCTGCCCCACCAGATGGAGTGAGTTCTTGTACAGCACTCCATCAGGCCAAAGGGGGCATCGTTGTATTGACACACCCTCCCACAGACTCCAATCTAAATCCTAACACCTCTCAATGATGTTTGGCCTATGGGATCACAGACCAAGGTCCTATGACACCAGAAAGACCTCATGTATTTGTCTAACCTGTTGGCTTAAAAGGTGTCTTGTCTTGTCTTCTGGGGAAATTTTGATTTGTTTCTGTTCCTTTTATCTTATTGCTCTGGGCTTTGATAAAGTCAGTGTATGAAAAAACAATCATTAACCTGCCATACCACCATGTGCTAAAGCAGGAATGGGCAAACTTTTCGGGCTGAGGGCCACATTGGGGCTCCAAAACTTTATGGAGGGCTGGGTAGAGAAGGCTGTGCCTCCCCAGCCTGTTCCCTGTCCCCTATCTGCCCCCTCTCACTTTCCATCCCCCTCAGAACCCCTGACCCATCCAACCCCCCACTTCTTGTCCCCTAACCTCCCCCTCAGGACCCCACCCCCTATCCAGCCCCCCCCCACTGCTCCCTGTCCCCTGACTGCCCTGACCCCATCCACACCCCCATCCCCTGACCACACCCCCAGAAACTCTGCCCCATCCAACTGCCCCCTGCTCCCTGTCCCCTGACTGCCCCCCGGGACCCTCTGCCCCCTATCCAACCCCCCCTGCTCAGAGCAGCATGTCTGGTAGCCACGCTGCCTGGACGGAGCCAGCCACCCCACTGCGCTGCCCGGCAGGAGCTCACTGCCCTGCCACCCAGAGCGTTGGTGGCACAGTGAACTGAGGCTACAGGGGAGGGCAGACAGCAAGGGAGGGGACAGGGGCTAGCCTCCCCAGCCGGGAGCTCAAGGGCTGTAGCTTGCCCACCTCAGTGCTAAAGCTTGTGATTAAAAAGTAGTAAAGGGTGAGCTTTATAGGAGAATGCCACAGAAAAGAAAAGGAGTCTCTCTCTTTGGTTTTCGTTTAATGTGCATCCTACGGCAGCCCTTCTCTTACCTCCTACTGAGCATCTTCCTTCATTTCTAGTTGCACAACTTTGCCCATCTTGTTATTTATCTGGGTTTGGTATGTTTCTCTTGATTTTCTTTTTAAAAGATAAACAAACGTAAAGGAAGTTTATATTTACAGGTTTATTACTGTTAGGGGTGGCTTAGCCTTGATTACTGAATGAGGTACACCTGGGTAGAATCAGGTAATTCACCATAAAAGACAGCCACCTGAAGGGGGAAGTGCAGTAGAGTCTGTAGAGAGTGAGGAAAGTCTCTTGCAGGGAAGACCCTGAGACCATGGGACGTGCTCTAGGAAGAGAGGCCTGGGAGAGACCTTTATCAAGGAAGAAGAAGGGATTGCAAAGGCCCCAGTCAGGAAGGCCTGGGAGGAGGATGAGAAAGCTTGTGGTGTGTGGATTTATGTATGGCCTTTGTTAGGGATTTTGAATTTTATTTTCAGTTTATTTATATTAATAAACCCGTCCCCAAAGAGGGGTATCTTTGACCAAGAAAAAGCCTGGGTGAAGTTTTCTTTGAACTTTTCAAGAGAGAAACTGAGGCAGGCTGCCTCTAACGTGACCCAAGGCCATGAAGGGACACACTGAAGGTGTCTGGCCCACTACACTGCAACACAAAGGGTGAGGCTATTCACACAGAAAACGTAGGCTATTTAGAATTCAGCTGGGGAAACAGCAACATTTGCTATGACTCCTGGCATATAGATATTGCAATAAAAGGCCTTTTACTGTGTTATCACACCAAAGTCGGCAAAATGACAAACTGTTTGCATCCTTTTCTTCAATTTTAACTGTGCACAGTTTGTAATGCATGATATTTATGAAGAGTATAAGGCTGCTGTGGAACTATTGTCTCTGCATTTCCTACTGTTTCTCTCATCAGACGTAATGTTGTGTTAACATACTTTGGGTATAATAGTAATTGCTTTTGTGGACTGCTAACATCAGTCCCCAGCTGGTGTGAACTGGGAGTATGGCAGAAGCAGGATACTTAATCTCTAGGAGAAAGACCTTTTTGCATTTCTCTCAAATGGCCTGTTTTGACTGACTCTTGCAATGACATTGATAAGCTCTTGGAATAAACAGCATCCATCCCTGGTCCCAGTAAGCTGCTGGGCCTGGAACACTGCTGATGCTTGGAGAAATAAAAGAGAGCGTTGTCTTCCTTTTGGAAAATGAAAATGGGAGTGAGGAATTCAGGCTTCTATTCTGGGCTCAGCTAATGACTAGTATTACCTTGTGCAAATCACTGAAGAATAAAATGCTCAAATGTTGTTGCCTAAAATTAGGCCTCTAAATCCATATCTACATACCTAAATAAAGGTGGCCTGACTTTCAGAGGTATTGATAATGCACAGCTATTACTGTGATCAATTTAGAAATGCAGGTTTGAAAGCATTGGCCTAACCTCTGTGTTAGGGTGTTCAAACATTAATTCTCACAATACCTTGTGAGTGTTTAATTATCATAACACTCTTGTACTTAAGGTATCATTTTTTATTATATCCTTTGGAATCTGAGCAGGATTGTTAGGTAAAGAGATTCACTAAGCAACCTACCGCTGGGCTGCCAAACTTTATAACTGACAATATTCCCTTGAAGTTGTACAAGGCTAAAACTTAGGCTGACTACTTTTGAGCAAAAAAACCCAACAAACACCAAGCAGAAAACCTCATAAATAAGCCCTAAAGGTGTCTTCAGAATACCTCTTTGCATTGTCAATATTACCTTGCTTGTGGATCTTCCACTGTAATTTGTAAAAGATCCACCACTAACCCTTGCCCCCCCTGCCATTTGTAACTAATGGAGCTGGAAAACTCAAACCCTTCAATACTTTTATCTACAATGTCCTACTGATTTCTTTGGCAATGTATGATACTAACAGGGATAAGAACAAGAAGTTCCCAGGAACTGAAATATACTGAGAGATTTCCATGGTTGAAACAATAATAAAAAGGAAATAAAAATGCTTGGATAGGGAGAATGCAAAATCCCATTAAACACAATGTAATTGCTGTTGAAAGTAGCGTTACTTGCCCCTCTTTTCCCTGACCAGCTATGAATCTTTTGATTTCACTGGAAGCCAGAAGAAAAGCTTTTTATTGAGCATTTTTGCTCTTTGGATAACCTGTGTTTCTGAGGGGGGAGAACAGAAATATATTTTGGAGTTTTTTACATGCATAGCTGGAAAGATTTTAGAAAAAGATAGGCAAATAGAAATGAAAAGACTTAGTATGGTAAAGAAAATTACTTAGTGGCAAGTTTGGGCTTTAATATAACTGTCATATGAAAGGAGACTCAAAGAGCTTGGCTTGTTTAGCCTAACCAAACGAAGGCTGAGGGAAGATATGTTTGCTCTTTATAAATATATCAGAGGAATAAATACCAGGGAAGGAGAGGAATTATTTAAGCTCAGTACCAATGTGGACTCAAAAACAAATGGATATAAACTGGATATCAGGAAGTTTAGATTTGAAATTAGATGAAGGTTTCTAACCATTAGAGGAGTGAAGTTCTGGAACAGCCTTCCAAGGGGAGTAGTGGGGGCAAAAGACCTATCTGGCTTCAAGACTAAGCTTAATAAGTTTATAGAGGGGATGGTATGATGAGATAGCCTAATTTTGGCAATTAATTGGTCTTTGAGTACTAGCGGTAAATATGTACAATGCCTTATGATGGGATGTTAGATGGGGTGGGATCTGAGGTACTACAGAGAATTCTTTCCTGGGTGCTGGCTGGTGAGTCTTGCCCACATGCTCAGGGTTTAGCTGATCTCCATATTTGGGGTTTGTAGTGGGGCGGACTGTCCCACTCCCTGGGAGGATGGGCTATGGCAGGCCAGGGAGACTGCGCAGCCTGGGAGCCAATCAGAAAAGGGCTTATGGGGAGCCAATCAGGGCCCAGATTGGAGGGAACCAATCAGGGCCAGGCTCACCCATATATAAAGGCTGCCCAGAGCAGGAGCAGTCTGTCTGTCCCAGGTCTTTGACAGGGGAAGGTCAGTCTCCAAGGGGGAGACTAGCATTGTGGCCAGTGCAGTGCTGGGCAGGTTCAGGGAGGCTAGAAGGCTCTAGTCCATAGCTGCCAGGCTGCAGACCCTGAAGGGAAGGGCCTAGCAGGTGCAAGGGGCTGTAGGGGAAGCGGTCCAGGGGAACAGAGAGAGGAGGGGAAAGAAAGAGGACAGCGAGGCTGATGCCAGAGGGTCCCTGAGCCGGGACCCAGAGTAGAGGGTGGGCCTGGGTCCCTGCCTTCCTCCTTGCAGTACACCCAGCCATTAGCTGTAGGGAGTGGCCATTATAGACTATGCCTGATCCCTGACAAGAGGGATCACACTTTGGGGTGTGTGGTTGCATATGGTGGCTGGAATGTTGGACTGCTGATCATTGATCCCTGGAAGGGGGTCCAGATGGACTAAGGGACACTGCTGGAGGGCAGTGGCCTTGAAGAGGATGCTGCAGAGCAGGGAGCAATGCGGGTCCAGCGACAGCAGCAGAGGGCAGAACAACGGATGGGACACCACTAGGAGGGGGGCACTCCACTGGAATCAAGCTAATTCCTGAAATCACCAGCAGGAGGTGCCGTGGGTGGTGAGTCCCAACCCAGTTACAGGGTTGGGAAGGAATTTTCCTCCAGGGAAGATTGGCAGAAGCCCTGGGGTGTTTTTGCCTTCCTCTACAGCATGGGGTATGGATCACTTGCTGGAAGATTCTCTGCACCTGAAGTCTTTAAACCATGATTTGAGGACTTCAGTGGCTCAGACACAGGTTTGATACAGGAGGCACAATGCAGGCGGTCAGACTAGATAATCATAATGGTCCCTTCTGACCTTAAAGTCTATGATTCTATGTGATACGTTTGGGGGTCAGAAAAGGAAAGGCTATGTTGCAGTGGGAGCCTGCAGATTCTGCCTAACTTGGCAATTATCCTTCCAGGAGTTCTTTCCATCTATTTGTGTACTTTTATGGCCTGCATCACTACAGCGTCCAAGCATCTCACTATTATTGATGGATTTTGCCTTGCAATTCCTGTGTGAAGTGTGACATAGCCAGGGTACAATCTGGATTGATGAACACCTGTGTCCCCTTAGCTCTCTAACCTAGCTTGCCTTTCTCACTGCTTTGCTGTGAGAAATACCACTCCTAGTCTGCTCTCACACAGCCTCCAGCATGTAAGTTACTTCCAGTTATGTTGTATTAGTGCTGTAGCCAGCCACTCTTGATTGCCGGTGTTGCTCTGTAATGTCAAACTCCCAGTCCTAGACTTCCCCAGCAATGTACATCTTGTGCTGCCCATCTCTCTCCTGGACATTATAAACTCATATAAAGTTGGTCATTTTATTGATAGTAAATGATATGTCCAAATCCTGTTATCCCAAATGGAGTTTCCCAAACACACAGTGGTTTAGATAAAACAAGTTTATTAACTACAAAAGAATAGATTCTAAGTGAATATAAGTAATGAGGCATAAAAGTCAGAATTGGTTACAAAAAAATAAAAATCAACCTCAACTAATGCACAACTTAAACTAGAGTGAATTCAAAGCAAAGCCTCTCTCACCACATGTTTCAGCAGTCCTACTGGCTGAACTTCTTTCAGTCAGGAACCCTCTCCCTAGTCCAGTGCTGCTTCCTTTGCTTTTCAGATGTTGTGGATGCAGTGGGCAGAGAGATAGGAGGGATCATTTGGGGCATCTGCCCTCCCTTCTTATAGTTCTTTCCCTTCTTTGATAAGCGTTTCCAGCTGAGGTTCAGTAGACAAAGTCTGTGTAGTGTGACAGACCCAGGACAGTGTGGTACTGGAGTCTGGTAGAGGGCAAATCTACTAGTCACTGGCTGAGTAGTTTTCTGTTCCCTGAGTGACCAGAGCAGGGGCTGCACTGGAGTAATCAGGAAACTGCTAGAACCAATTAAGGCAGACAGGCTGATTAGAACACCTGAGGCCAATCAAGGCAGGCTAATCAGGGCACCTGGGTTTAAAAAGGAGCTCACTCCAGTCAGGGAGGGAGGAGCTAGAGGAGAGAAAGTGCGTGTGAGGAGCTGGGAGCAAGAAGCACAAGGAGCTGAGAGTGAGAGGCTGTGCTGCTGGAGGACTATGGAGTACAAGTGTTATCAGACACCAGGAGGAAGGTCCTGTGGTGAGGATAAAAAAAGTGTTTGGAGGAGGCCATGGGGAAGTAGCCCAGGGAGTTGTAACTGTCATGCAGCTGTTACAAGAGGCACTATAGACAGCTGCAATGCCCTGGGCTGGAACCCGGAGTAGAGGGCGGGCCCAGGTTCCCCCCAAACCTCCCAACTCCTGATCAGACACAGGAGGAGCTGATCCAGACTGTGGGGAAGATCACTGAGGTGAACAAATCTGCCAATAAGCGCAGGACCCACCAAGGTAGAGGAGGAACTTTGTCACAGTAGACAGGAACCCCAAGATGTTTCTTCTTAAGATGTAGTGTTTTTTCACCCGGTGTCCCTTTTCCTGGCAATGAATCAGCATTTCTCAGGTGATGGCTCGTTTGACCTTGTCTACACTTGGCTGAGGCATCAGCTTGCCTGTTGTATCTGAGGAACTGGTTTGGCCACTCCCCCAGACTTTGAATATGTCTCTAACACCATACAGTGGAATCTTTTAACTTTACATTCAATGTTGCAGCACATTTTATCAGGACAGTATTGACCAACGATTTATGAGTTTTCAAATGATACCTCACAAGGCATACTGGTACAAAGATTATTATAATAGTGTGCAAGGGGTGAATACAGGGGTACAGTCACATGAAGTAGGAAAGTAATTCCCCATGTGTAAAATGAGGATAATGAGTGGGGAGACTAAAGGTATGTGTACACGAGGATAAAAAAAACCCTATGGCTGGCCTGAGACAGGTGACTCTGGATAGGGCTCCAAGGCTGAAAAATCACTGTGTAGACATTTGGGTCAGGCTGGAGCCCAAGCTCTGGGACCTGGTTGGGAGGGTTCCCCAGAGCTTAAGCTCCAGCCTGAACAGCTACACGGTGATTTTTAGCCACAGCTGTGCCATGGGTCTTTTAATCCTAAATAGATATACTCTGAGTGACTTGCCCAGTCAAACAGGAAGTCTGTGGCTGAGCCAGGAATTGATTCCAACTCTCCTGAGTCTAAGTCCAGTGCCCTATCTCCCATCCATCCTTCTTCTGAAGGAATAGTAAATTCATTCATTTAAATTTTGTAAATACTATCAAAGTCGTCACTATCTCACTTTCTGTAATCTCTTTAAAATCTCTTTTTTAATCAGTAGAAGCCTAGCAACCTGCAATTAAATAACTTCATGAGAAACATGTAACTGATTATTTAAGCAATGTGCATCATACTGTATTACGTTAATGTTCTCCTAGCCCATTCTAGCACTGACCATCCATTCATCTCTTAGCAGTCTGGTCTGCTACACCAGTTGCCCCCCATCTTTGCTACACTAGAGTATTTCTTCAGTCTTTCTCCACAGTTTGCTTGCAAATGGTTTCCAGTTCCTTAACAGCTGCTCCGGTCATTCCAGAATGCCCCGATCTGGTGTTTTGTAGTCTAGGAACTACTGTGGAAATGGATGGTCCTATTTACTCAGACTGTGATCATAAACCCTTATTATAGCTGATTAAATAACCAGGGATAGATGGGGACAATACTTGGATAAAACATTTTATACTTTCTCCACCCCCTGTCAATGTTCGCCTACCTGTTGCAGGAGATGGTAGCGGTAGTTGAAGTGAAGATCTTCCCTCTGAGTCAGCATTAAATTTAATACCCAACATGTTGATAGGCATACTGCTGAGGGTACTAACTTCTGAGTGAAACATAAAACTGAAATCCTTTTGATCCCGCAGAATGACCCAACAGGTGACTGAAGTAGAGGCTAGATAGTGAGAACCCTGCAAAATGATGTCTTCAGAAAAGCAGTCATAATGTAAATAACTTAATCTTATGGCTTGCCCCAACTTTATGCCATCCTGAAGAAAATATCTGTCATTCTAAAATAAAAAGACTTCTGCTTTAGCAGTATACTTTTTCTTCACCCATCCAACCACATTTCAACAAGCTGCCCATACAGTAGTTCAGAAAGAAGAGAAGGAAGTAATAGAGCAGGCGAACATTTTTTTGATAGAACACTGCATAAGGAGCAACAAAAGTGTCAGAATTAGAAGTTTTATGTCAACAGTCAAAACTGTAACAATTGGTAACTCTGTTCTAGAAACCAAAAATTTCAGGGCAGGCTTGAATTTTCCAGATGTCCTAAGAACAAATTGTGATGCTGGCAGACCAAGCACCAAGTCATACGAAGGGCTCCGTATTTCAACTGAATACTGACAAATACTTAGCTGAAATCCGTCTGGCACACCTGCATGTTTTCTTAAAACAAGTATTAGAATGATAAGAATGTGTTTAGTATTTAGACTTTATTGAATGCTTGTGAATTGTCTGTATTAATCTCATTTATAATGTCTGTATCCCTTATTGTAGGGTAATATTTGAGCATGGCACTTTAAGCCTTTGTAACCGTAAGTCAGCAGACAGAAGAGAGACAATTAGTTTGAAATAACATCTTCCATTGGAGACTAGTATGTCCTGCCTGACAAGGAAGGCCTATCGACTCAAGACTAGAATGGAACATCAAAGAGGACAAAAGACTTTGTTGTTTGTTCTCCTCTCCGCACCTCCCTGCCAGCTCATAAAGATGAATGCCTCCCATTGGCCAAAATTGCAGGTCAAAGCAGAAGGGGGGAAGGATATAAAAACCCATGGCAAGGAGGAACTGTATCTTTATGCTACTTGGATGCTGGGGGAGGGGGGGAATTACTAGGCATAAGCAAAAGATTCCCAGTGCTTAGCCAGGTTAGCCCAAAAGGATGTATAGAAGCTTCTATAATAGAAAAAACTCTATTACTTTTTGAAACATAAGATTGGAACCCATTTGTGTGTAATATGTTTACCTGCTTTAACTTTGCAAATAACTGTTTTCTTTTCCTCTATAATCTTTTGATAGTTTATTATAGCTTAGCTACAAATGTTCTCTTTTGTGTGAGATCTCAAATGCAATTGAGCAGCCCTCTGGAACTAGGTATTTGATGTAAGAGACCATCTAACAAATAACCTTGCTTGGCTGGCAAGGCCAATCAGAGTATCCAAGAGGACTGTTTGCGACTCTGTGTTAAGACAGTTATAGTTTCTGAGGAGTTTATACTTGGTTGGTGAAACCTAAGTATAGAACTCATAATCAATCTGGAGTTTGTGCCCTGCTTCTTAACAATCTGCCCTGAGGTTGGTACTCATGCCCTTGAGCCACTGCTTGACAGCTCAACACTGGTGTGGTCTTGTCAGAGTTCACATACAACAGGTTAATTAAGGGTATAAATCATAACCCCAACCCTGATAAAAGTTCAAGCTTGATATTGAGCATTTTAAAGGCTAAAGAATATTCACAATGATTGAACCACAGTCAAATGATGGCCTTGTGTGAAAAGAACTTGAATAGTTATGTTAGGATAGTCCCCGCTCCAACAAAAAGTCTCAGTTCAGGAACTGAGAATGTTGGTCATAAGTGTAGGGGGTGGTTTTGTTTTGGGTTTTTTTGACCAGGTTCTAGGTCAAGAAGAGATGGTGGATCTTAAGGCCTCTCCTGCCCCAAGCACTGCAGAGGAGGACACCAAAGTGGAACTGGCCTGATTGCAGCACCTGAGAGTCCAGAAAGACTGGCAGAATTGTGGATAAGGGAGACTGAAGCAGACGAGGCAGTTAAAAAGAGAGTCCACCAAAGATCCATGAAAAATAGCAGCAGTCAAAGATAATGAAGAAGCTGAGGAAAGGGCACACAGGAGACAGATGGAAGCTCATAATCTGATCTGTAATATTCTAGAGGAGCCAAAAGGTGCTTCCCCAGCCAGGAAGTACACCCACACACAACACAAGGGATTGGGAGAAGGTCTGCCCTGTTTATAAAGAAACCGACTGTATAGAGGATTTCAAGGGTGGATGAGAGAGACTATGTGGGATACACAATATCTCAGCAGATAAATAGATGCCTTTCTTCTTAACCAGATTAACTAGGAAAGCCAGGCAATTTTTGAATGATGTGAAGGAGGAGGATGCCAAGTTGTGTAAGAAAATTACCCCTGAGACCTATTCAATGAAGTATAGAAACCTCAGGATCTAACAGTGTCAGCCATGTTGAATATGAGCATAAAATGTGTAATTTTATGAGAGAATGGGAGGTGGGGGCTGAAGGTGATTATGGACAATTACAGGTGAGGTACAGGCAGTCAACTGTGACAAAAACCTTCCCATTTTACAGGCTACAGAAATTGCTGATGAGTATGTTGATCAAAGTCCCATGTGAGGCACAAATCCCAGGGAAAGAGAAATCCCCATGTTAAGAGGGGATTGGAAATAAACCTAACTCCAACTTTGGCCTTCCTTGGGGTTAAAACCCCCTACCCTAAAGGAGGGTTTTATATGTCCCGGAGACCTGCAGTGATGGCAAATTGCCCAAAATATAAGGTGACACCCCCCCATGAGCCACACCCCTCCTGCCACAGTGAATGCCATTGCCATTACTCCAGAGGCAGTGATAGAGCAAGAGAAAATCCTAGAAGAGAAAATATTAGGGCTGAACCTTGGGAGGATAGTGAGGAATTGATGAAAAATTATAAGGTAAATGGTGTTTGTTGTCTCCCTCCAGTCCTCACAATCTTCCAAGTCATTTGATCAAGGATAATTGGGTAAGAGAGGAAGACGCTTTTCCTGGTTTAAATATATTAGCTTTGGCCAAATTCCCTCTAACTGTACCATTTGCTGAGCTTTACCTCATGTCTGAGGATTTTAAAGGAGATATTGTGGACGTAGGAATCTACTGTCTGCTGATGTTTTAATAGCTAATGATATTTTAGTCATGTCTAAGCAGGTTAATATCATAACTTGCAGCCAGAAAAAGTATAGCTATACCTCACCTGCCTTGTCTGTGGACAGCAGGGGGCCGAGAGTGGGGTTGTGCCTTGCTTCTTAACAGTCTGTCTCGAGTTTGGTACTCACGCACTTGAGCCACTGCAGGACAGCTTGACACATATAAAGAGACGTCTGGAGGAGAGAGAAAAGGTTGGGAGCAGATGGCTGGAGCAGTTGGACAAAGGGCAGAAAGAGATGTATGTCAGTCATGAGTGCAATGGAAGTGGAGATAAGGACTGGAACACTAAGGACGATAGCCTAGTAACAAGAATAGAAAGCTGAATGGCAGCCAAAAGAGACTGATAGCTAAGCTGCAGTAGCCATTGGTAGTAGCCAGGAAGGAAAAGCCTAGGAGACAAGATGACCACTTGGTAACAAGTGGAAGTTCTAGGTGGAAATGTTAAATTGAGCACTATTATCCAAATACAAGCTCAGAGTATGTTCTTCCTATGACACTTTGAAAGTCTAATATGGAAAATGCTCTGTTCTGATGAATTTTGAGCACAATGCAGTAACTCCTAACAAAGAACCAGTTAAAATAGCTGATATTTAATTAAGTATTCTAAAATAGCTCCATATGCTCTGCCTCTTTATTGCAATGGGGAAAAGAGTTTGTCTCCTGGCCCACACACTAATTTTTTTAAGTTTTCCTCCAGCATTGCTATCACTACAGGCTTGCCACAGAAAGTGAAGAGCCCCTTCCTACATCACTCTAGATGCCTAGGACTCTACTAATGAAACACGTATTCTACACAGACTGAGGCAGCAATCCCACATGGATCCTTCTTCTGGAAGAGCCATGAAAACAGATGTGAATAAGAAACAGTGAAGACCTTTTTCCTCTTTCTATCTACCACAAGAAAATAAGTTACTTGTTTTGTAATTTGTTAGGAAAATCTGATTTTATTGCCTGATTATTCCCTCCTTCCCTCCCATATCGTATAGAGACCATAGTCTCTCTTCTGAAGGTTAGCTGAGCTTCAGTTGTAACACGTGGGTCAAGGTGTGCTGAGTCTGTTTACAGCTTTGAGTTGATGAGCTTCTCTAGCTGAAGTTGTAGATAACTAGGGTTTTTAATCCCTGGAGGTCCCTAGCTCAATCCTCAGTGACAGCCAAGATGGCAGCCCTTACACTATGACCATCCATCACTCTGTTACCCAGGTAACTGTTAAAATAGGGAAAATAATTAAAACTGATTACTTCTTGCTCAGGAAGGCTGGAACTGCGGAGTGCTACACCAACTGAAAAGCAAGAGGAACAGTTCTTTGAACTAAGTAAGAACTAAAGATTCAGGGGGGAACAAACACTCCTGGATGGGGAAGTAGTGGTGGTCTTATCCTTCCTTCATTTCCACTCCCTTCCAATAACTGTGGTTTCAGGGATCCCTAAACAAACCAAGATGGCCAAAACCCCTCTGTGCTATGCATTTCTTTGAAGGCTTCTTCTCAGACAAGAAAATGAACACTTTAATAGACGACTCTCTCATGATGAAATCTGATGGATAGGCACAGTTGACATGCAGAGGGCACAGTGTGTTCAAAACAACTCTGCAGCTGCAGATAAAGCTCTCACTAGGTGCTGACTCAAGAAGGTAAGCAACACCTGCCCTGATAGTCCGCTACTGTCCACAACCATCAGCATGCAGGTGGTCCTAAAATTCTTCTTGCTTCTTGGCATAACGTAGGAGATTTTAGCCTAATCTAAGTGTTTTATTTCGTGTGAATGTGTCCTTTGGTAATAGTTCTATGTTGTCCATGTGCCAGAATATGTGCATTAGTAACTGGTGTGTGTGTGTTTGTACATACATATACATAAGAAACATTCATATGGCTGCCTAGTAAAGGAAGTGTGATTGTTTTCACAATACCCAGAGCATATATTAGCAATAATTAGTGATGATTGTACAAGGTTATAAACACTTTCCAAATGCCAGTAAACACCCAGGCTGGAAGCAAATATTTAATTAATGCCATAGCACAATCTTATTTGTAGCCAAGTTACTCAATACCACTCAAATGACTTCAAACAGCAGAGCTACTGCTCTATCCACTATGCAAATATTTTGTTTGCAGTAATAAAGAAAGGGTCCCACATGTCACACAAAGTTAAACTGACACATGCTTTAAAAGAGAGGCCCCGTGGCAGCTGCTCTAGATGAAACCAAAAAAACAACTGCTGCAACGTAATGACGCATTTGTGAAGAATTTCCTTGGGAGAAAAGCTGCATTTAGTGTTAACTCTGGTTTCTTGACCAAATAACTATTTTGAGTAATTATATTTTACCTAAGGATTCCTAAGAATAGTTAAATAATTTATCTGCAAGATGATGATAAATCAGTGCCTTTAACCGTCTGGAATGCTGTTTTATCTATTTAATGTAAGGGTTAAGTGTGCTAAAAATCATCTAGTTCATTCAGTGGTGAAGAAGCTATTAAAGCAATGAGTATGCATAGTAAAACTCAGAGTGATCGGCCTAAGCGGTAAACTTTTACAAAAGCTGAGAGCAGGAATTTGAGATCTGGGATGCTGATCTGGGGCCCATTTCTGGTCCAGAATAATTGTTCAATCCATCACAGTCTGCTATGGCCTGCCTTTACAATACAATGGCCTACCAATATACAATACCCACCATCTGGAAAACAATGAATATTGAAAGATACATTTTCAGTAGAGGAACCTATGTTGCATCCACATGTAAATCTTGAATGGCAAAATTGGGCTAAATTACATTCATAAACAGGTATTTAATGCTAACATTCAAACTACACCAATCCCAGTGGTGTTTTAACTGTAGGCAGAGGCCACAATAAATAGACACTTGCATAAGCAAACTAAAAACCAACTAAAGAAGAACAAACCAAAAACAGTGTGTCAAATATATCTCCAAGCGTAGGGCAAAAAGCAGGAGACCTACTCAAGTCAAGTGTGACTAGCTGGCCATGTGCAGCAACCCTCCAGCATTCAAAATATGGCCTGGCATGGAACTCAGCACTGTCATAGGAATATTTCCATGTGCATCTCTGTATAACCATTCTAAGTGAAGTAGCCAAGCATTCAATGATCTGCTTATGTTTGGTTTTGGTATTCTATTGGAAAGATTTTAAAAAGAGTAGCGGTTATAGATGGGCCAAGAGCGGAATGGAAATAACATTCCATTCTCTAATAATACTGAGTCCAATATAGCAGTGTGTGTTTGTTTGGCCACCAGAAGTAATAAAGCTTCATAGTATCTTCATTCACAATCTCTACAGCTATTACTTCCCTTCACACAGCTAACCTCTGCAGTCTTGTTGTTTCTTCCTTTCAGGCAGCATGAGAACATCCCTTCAGATCCTTTACAGTATCATCATTATTGGCTAGAGCACTGGGTGTTCACTATCGTAAACTGCCCAGCCTTGGTGTGTCTCCTGAGATGCCTTGAAGGGCTGATTAATATTGACACCAGGGCCCCTTTACAGCAGTGTCCTCAAGCTAAAGAAGCCTTAGTGTCAAGGAGATTCAGGCCCTGAGAGTCCAAATTGCTCCTTCAGGAGTGAAATTTAATTGTCACTTAACTGCTTCACCCCAACCAACAACCACCAATTTTGCCATTTTATGTAGATGGTTCATTGATTTCAATGGAATGTAGAACGGTGACTGGTGTGTTTGACAGCAGTGAAGAAGAATGCAGTGTGATTCACTGATGCAGTATGTCAAGGGATTGCAGGTGGAGCTCGTAGCATTACCGACTAAGGTTTCTTATTATGAGACTTTATTTTAATTTGCTTATTACTTTGTTTTAGACTGAAATTTTCCATGCTAGGTATCTGCCTCAGGCTGAATGGTTTGATTGGTAAGTTGGGTTGAAAATTTCAGCCAAAACTGATCAGTCATTTTCAGAGAATGAAGCTAGAGGAAAATGTTACTTTGTCCATGTTAAAGGATTTTGGTGATGTCACCTTTGAAAAGTTCTAGTGCCCCCATGCTTTAGAGCAAGAAGTTTTGGTTTTTTTTCTTTACTATAGTTTCAATCAGTTTGCCTGATACGGAAATTAGGCTTACAGCCTGTAATAGACAGCAACACTTCTGAAGCCATTTTGAAACATAGGCATTACATTAGTTATCCTCTAGTAATCTGGTACAGAGGCTGATTTAAGCAATAGGTTATATACCACAGTTAATAGTTCTGCAATTTCATATTAGAGCTCCTGGGTAATCACCATCTGGTCCTGGTGACTTTTATTACTGTTTTTATTTATGGTTGGGGGGGAGGGTTGTTGTGGGTTTATTGGTCCAAAATCTCCTCTATTGACCCCTCAATCTGGAACAGTTCCTCAGATTTGTCACCTAAAAAGAATAGCTCAGATGTGGGGCTCTTCCCCATATCATCTACAGTGAACACTGATGCAAAGAATTAATCTAGTTTCTCCACAACAGCTTTGTTTTCCTTGAGTGTTCTCTTATCACCTCAATTGTCCAGTGAACCCATTGATTGTTTGGCAGGCTTCCTGTTTCTGATGCACTTAAAAAAATTTTACCATTAGTTTTTGTGTCCTTAGCTAGTTGCTCTTCTAATTCTTCCTTGGCCTGCCTTATACTTTGACATTTGACATGCCAGAGTGTTTGCTCCTTTTTTTCCAATTTTTCCTCATTAGGATTTGACTTCCAATTTCTAAAAGATTCCTTTTTGCCCCAACTGCCTCTTTTTTTTAAAATCTGATGTTATTAAACATGATAGCTTTTGGTCCTTTTACTGTTTTTATTTGGGGCATACATTTAGTTTGAGCCCCTCTTATGGTGTTTTTAAATAGTCTCCATGCAATTTGCAGACATTTCACCCTTATGTTTGTTCCTTTAACTTCCTTATATTTGTGTAGTTCTGCTTTTTGAAGTGAAATGCTATGGTGGATTTCTTTGGTATTTTCTTCTTTACAGGATATTACATTTAATTTTGTATATTACTGAGTGGTTCAGCTATATTCACCTCCTGAGAAGATCATGTGCTCCCTGGTGGGTTCCAGGACAAACTGCTCCAACAAAAGGTCATTTATGGTGTTTAGAAATTTCATCTCTGCAGCACTCCCTGAGCTGAGGTATATCTAGTCAACATGAAGGTAGTTGAAATCCTCCATTATTATTGGGGTTTCTGCCCTTGTAACCTCTCTAATCTCCCTGAGAATTTTACAATACCATCACTATCCTGGTTAGGTGGTCAGTGGTATATGTCTACTGCTGTGCTTTTATTGTTCAAGCATGGAATTTCTATCAATACACTGCGGTTCAGTTTGTACCTTGGCTCTAGCCAAGGCTTTTACTTTAAGGCTTTTACTTACAGTGGCACTCTCCCACCAGCACAACCTACTCTGTCATTCCTATATATTGTACCCATTGATTCTCCTCATTCCACCAACTTTCCATGATGTTATTGTATAAATATCCTCACTTAATACTAGACACTTTTTAGTTCACCATCTAAGTATTTAGACTTCTAAGGGAATGGACAGTCTCATGGTTCAAGCAGTTGAAGTTGCCCTGGAGGTCTGGATTCTACCCTTATCTCTGCCACAGAGTTCCTGTGGTGCTTGGCAAATCACTTAAAGCAATCTCTTTAGAGGTGGTCACTAACTGTGTGTTCCTCATTTTCTGGGTCCCTGACTTCAGATTCTTGGGCCTGATTTTTCAGAACTGCTGACCACTCACAGCTGCAACTGAACTCAGTGGGAACTGGGCTTTGAACATATCAAGTGGTATATAATGCTAAGTACTCTGAAAAATTAGATCCTAGGCATCTCGGCTTTGGCATCCAAATTAATACTTTTGATCTTAATCTCTGCTTCTGTTCCCCATATGTAAAATGGGAGTAACGCTCCCTGGTCTCATAGCAGTTTTGTGAGACTAAATTATTATCTGTGGAGCACTCAGCTACTGTAGCAATGAATGCCTTAGGAAAACCCCATAGGAAATTAATAATTCTGTCTTCAGAGCACAGTTTTGATACTATGCAGTACATAAACCTGGGGCTACATAGTGAACAATGAGGAATAGCTAGCCATAAGGTGAATACGGTCCACTCGGTGCACTATATGAGGCAGGAGTCCCGTAGAAAACATAGTTTGTGATGGTCATTAAAGACTGTACCCACAAGAGGCCCAATTAAAATTTCACAGGCAACCTTAATTCTGGCATTTAATTGGGTTTTTATGTGAGTGCTTGACTCTGCAATCTTAATATTCTTTTAACATAGCTGTTTGTACGTAATATCTATAGCTATGACACATCCATCTTCCTGCTGGTTGAACTTGGGAAGTACAGGAAGTTAAAAATGCCCATACTGTTTCCATCTTTACTTTAGATGGAGGAAGCATACCATGGAGGTCTGTTTGTTTTGTATGTGACAATATGTCTAGAGGGAAAAAAATGTTCTATAGGTTAAGGGGGAAAAAATAGCGCCCATAAAAATGTTTAAAACTCTCTAAAATGTTGGTAAAATAGCTTCTCTTCTTTTGGCACATATAGAATATATGGTGTGGTTTAGTGGGTTTTCTGAGCACTTACTTGGAATCATTTGTGTAATTCACTCTACCCCCAGTCTAATGTAGCTGTCTCAAACTTGATACAATAAAACCTTTATAGAAAAGTACACTAAGTGTTTCTCATATCTATATATAATTATCCCCAAGGAATATAGTCACTGAGGATTAACTTAAGTGTCCACTGGATGCCACTATTGCTCTGCATAAAATCATAGCGGGAAGTTTATTTTTCTGACCATTGATAACAATGGTTGGTTGTCCCAATCAGGTTGGAAACAATGGGTTTTTTGGCTTTGTTGTTTGGCTCACTTTTTCTAAACCAGAAAAACTGATGGGCACAGTATTACCAATCTAAAATATCTTTCAGCAGACTATTTTTGAGGGGCTGGAAGGAAAAAGAAGAAACTGAATTTGTACTTTACTCAAATTAATCTACAGTGTATTTCAGATTCACCAAAGAAGCAGAGTTTATATCTCCATCGCCCCTCAAAACAAAACAAAACAAAAAAACACAACCAAACATAAATATCTCTCTGTTCTGTGTCTGACACACATGTGGTCTCAATTTCAGGAGTGCAGAGCAGCTGTAAATATCAGGCCAGTGATTCCTAGACACATGAAGAGGAGCTATACATATATACATCTGGTGAAGACAATAGGCTATGCAGTGTCCTAACCTCTGCTTCTTAAATACTCTATCTCATTATCTCGTGCCAGCTGTGGGGGGTTGAGATGAAAGGGAAGTGTTTCTAAAGGAAATGTTTCCCCTGGGCCGAAAATATTTTGCATTGATGCAGGCTCTGAAATAAATGTTTTGTGGTCTATTCACAACCATCAGCGAATGAATGTGCAGTATGTGTAAGTGAGCATACCAAGGTTTGGGGTCTTTCCAAAAATGTGTCAACTAGCCATGTGCTAGAGGAAGGGAAGCAACTCTCTAATTGCCATACTGAACCACTTGAGTGGGAACGAGTCCCTTCTTTGTTTCAAGTCAATCCAAAGTGAAACCTCATGTACTGGAAATAGGAAGAAACATCATCACTTCTCTGAGAAGCAGCATCTGGTCAAGTAAGCAATGGATGAGATGGAAATGATGATTACTTTACTCTGCAGCCAGAGCTTTGCCATTGATGTTTCTTGCAGAAAAATCAACATCCCTTTCCTTCCCCCATACCTACCTAATGCCTCAGAGAGCATTCGGTAGAAAGCTGCTGGTTTAGATGCTATGAAGGAGGGAGGTCTCTTCTAAGAAGAAGCTTTAGCAGATGATTTGGGGTAGCAAGTGCAAATCCAGGGAAGATTCAACTCATCCTGGGGAAAATGCACCTTTTGTAAGAGTATGCTGGGAAGGATTGGGGAGAAAGGCTGCAAAAGATAGATAGTGAGGCAGTAACTGCACTATAATTAAGGCTGAAATAAGCTTACTTAGCTTAGCAGCTGATATTTTTCTAAGTATACTAAAATCCACATGCTTGCTTGGAATATGTTGAAAATTTCTTTGCCTCAGGAAGAGACAGCTGTAAATCTGCAGGGCTGGAATCTGGGAGGTTCTGTACTGCTGACCTTGCCACACTGCTACTGAAGGCTTTGACTGGGCTCCCATGGGAGGACCCTGTCATGCTGGGCTTGGCAGGAAGTACCCCCAGCAGGACCTGAGTGGCAGTTCCTTACAGCCCACTGATTGGCTGGTACTAGTACTTATACCAGAAAGCCATGATGGGAAGCTGTCTGAACAACAATGCAAACTTCCTGCCTGTGACTGTTCTAGCCTCTGCATGCACTAGACCCTAGACTCTGGTTTGTCCTTGGATTTCCTCTTAAATTGCTGTCTGTCACCTGGCTCCTGACCCTGATCTCCCAATAATCTGACTCTTACTCCTGCTCTGACTGTTAAGTCTGACTGTCCTTGTCCCAGTTGTGACACTAGCATTGGGTCAGTATTTCAAATCTGACATCACTTGAGCAAGGGGTTCTCTATGCAAAGCCGTCTTTAAAAAAAAATCATGTGAAATCAAAGTTGCATAGTCCTCTAAGAATGTATTTCCACAGTTAGGACTCAGATTAATAGCTCTCATCTGCCCCAAATTGGTACCATATGCTGGGGATTGATCTCCACTTGTGTCCTATACCCACTGTCTGCTGGAGGAAGAAATATCCTTTTCAAATTTATTCAGGTAAAATCTGGATCTACAACATCCCTCAAGCCAAACAGATGAGCCAGAGAAATTCATTTGCACAATAGCAGCAGGAGTGTTTGCAGCAAGCCTGATGGCAGATTAACTGGGTGGCTCATGGCAACATGGTGTGGCCACTGAACCTGTCCAGCACTTGTGTTTTGTGAGTCAGTCCTCCCCATGACAGCTTTCTGAGACTGTGTACATTAGTCGCTCTCTACCTGCCTTACTCACAGGGGCTCTTTCTGGAATTTTTGCCATGAGAACAAAGCTTCTGGTGTAAGTTACTTCACAGTGCTCTAAAATCCACATGCATATGGAGATTTTACTCAGAAGTGTGTCAAGGAAAATAGCATTCATTAACTAGAGGGTAGATGAAGGACTGTAAGTGGTAGTATCAAAGTAATGTAATTATGATGCATGCTCTACGGTGGTCCCTGAAGTGCAGAATCTAGGGTTCCCCTCCACTGCCCTTTGCTGCTTTCAGCTGGCAGATGTGCTTCCCACAACCCATCGGCTACCAGCTTCCTTCCTCCCTTTGGCCCCTGCAGCAACAACCCCAGACTGGATGTGAGGTATTCCCAGGAAACGTTCTTCAGTATATCCACAGGGGCTACCCAATCATGCCCCACTCACTACCACCACTTCTTTAAAAAACAAGACTAATTCACTGTACAAATACTTTGCTAATTCAGAGTTAAGGTTGATCAGAAGTGCCTCATACCCTTCAGAGCACTTAACGCACCTACACTAAACCTGGGAGAACCAGGAAATAGATAGGTGTACAACAGCCCTGTTCCATAACCTTAACAGTGGTGTCTTGAAGTGATGCCATAACCCACTCCCAGAGACATCCTGGCTCCTGGCACATCTGGATGATATGGAGTACTGCAGGGACTGAGCATGAGCGCAGCAAGAGAAACTATCACTGACCCCACTAAGGCAAAATGTGTGTTTAGGCTGGGCTTACTGAATGCCAGCTGACTATGTCTGGCTTATGTTTGATCACATCATCTACTCTGCCCAAAGCACCTCAGAGCTGCTGGATGTTACCACCCTTTGACTTTTCTCCTAAGAACTCTCTCTGATACATCATCTATATTTACCCCTGCTTTGTAGTGCAGTGTCATGTCTGCTACAAATCCCCACTGCACCCATTGTACTCCTCTACTTGCACATCTCACCTAACAACACAGAAACCAGGCTTTCAGGATCCCTCTGGGTGCAGATACACCTCTTTACGAATCGTCGTGAATGTCGGAGTAACCTACTGCAAGTAATCCCTGCACAAGTAGATAAAGCTGTCCCTAGCACAGTGAAGGGCAGTTGAAGTGCATGCAGATACACATGAGCATATAGTTCTGTGGGGCACATTGGGTCACCTGACATGCCCCATGTATTTAATCATTCCATATGCCTACTATAGGGCAGGTTTGGCTGAAACATACTTAGAGTATACCAACAGTGGTGAAGATAAACTAAATTATTTCCCCCTTTTAAAGGAATCCTTTAAATATGTACACAAAATGTTATTTTCATATTCAGTAACTAATGTGGCCTTTAGTCCTGTTACCTTTGCAGAGCCAACCCATCTAACATCCTGTCTACGTTAGAGAAATTTGCACTGATGAAACAATAGCGCTCTGTGTTCACCTGTGTACACACCTAATGTAGATGTGCTGCACTGAAGTTTAAAGTGGAGCTTATGTTGGTGTATTTTACTCTAATAATTTTCCAGGTTATATCATGCTGGGGTAAACCCTACCTTACACCAGTGGCACTATCTAAGTTAGGGATTTGCACGGGCATCACTACATTGATGTGATCAGTCAAATGAAAATTTTCAAATATTTTCCAAGTTTAAACAGGCTCTTTGAGAGAGGGAATGTAATTATTTTCTTTTATGTGCATTGTCACTGAGATTTTTTTCTTAAACCCTAGTGGTCAGACCAGACATTTACAGTTATGCATCCTAGTGAAGGCAATGGGATTGTAAAGGAATCAGTGAGGGAAGAATTTGGTGCACAGCAAGTTTATTACTGGTGATATGTAGCAAAATGACTCCATTTAACTTTTATTTCCTGTGATACAGTTTCTGAACAGTCGCTTTTCAAACAGAATCACACTATAAATCTGGAGTATTGCATTCAGTTTTTGGCCCCCCACTACAGAAAGGATGTGGACAAATTGGAGAGAGTCCAGTGGAAGGCAACGAATGATTAGGGGGCAGACTAATGAGGAGAGGTGGAGGGAACTGGGCTTATTTAGTCTGCAGAAGAGAACAATGAGGGGGGATTTGATAGAAGCTTTCGACTAGCTGAAGGGGGATTCCAAAGAGGATGGAACTAGGCAGTGATGGCAGATGACAGAACAAGGAGTAATGGTCTCAAGTTGCAGTGGGGAAGGTTTAGGTTGGATATTAGGAAAACCTATTTCACTAGGAGGGTGGTGAAGCACTGGAATGGGCTATCTAGGGAGATGGTGGAATCTCCATCCTTAGAGGTTTTTAAGGCCCAGCTTGACAAAGCCCTGGCTGGGATGATTTAGTTGGGATTGGTCCTGCTTTGAGCTGGGGGTTGGACTAGATGACCTCCTGAGGTCTCTTCCAACCCTAATCTTCTATGATTTAAATACTCTAATCCTGTTGCCCCCTTTTGACCCAAGTGGCTAGTGAAAGTTCATTGCCTTGGGGATGTTCCATTTGTGAGAGGTAGAAATTAATGCTGGAATCTGTTGGTCTCTTTGATACAGTCTTGTTTATAAGCCTGTGTACAGGCTTACTTCTCCAAATTCAGAAGGAACCAAAAACAAAGAATAGTTTCTTAGTTTACAATCCCAAGCCCCTTTAGTCAATACCAGACCCAAAAAGTTTTCTCTAGCTTTTTCCAGAATCATACACCTTACTTGTAGGGTGCTGCTTGGCTTCCTTGTTTTTAGCCACGCTCTGTTTCTGTGTTTGCACACCAACTTGTCTTTCACACCACACCTCCACCTGTCCAGAACAAATACTCAGTGGAATGCTCTGCCCACATGGTCTAGTTTCTGGGCAGACTCTTAGGCCTTGTTTTCAGGTGTGGCTCCTAACTGTGTCTTACAGCTATATTAAATGAACAGTGTTTTCACGCATCAATTTTAACTCAACCCATAATAAAGTTTTATCCACTTCAAAACAGTACACTATTTATCCAGGTCACATTTTTCAAAGAGGTACTTTAAAAGGCTCCTAGTGTCTTTACTGGCATTACTTTGATTCTGTGTAAAAGAAATGCTATTCTTATTAGTATAATCCAGAATTTCATTGTAGAACAGAAGCTTCAATCAACAGTAAGTGACACTGTAGAAAAAGTAGAGAGAGTGTGTCACAGGGTATGTCTACACTGCACGCTTCTTTTGGTGGTGTGTAGTGTACACAAGTGTAGTCCCCCGCACAGGTGTAAATAGCAGTGTAAACTCTGAGGATTAGGCAGGTAGAGTAAAGACATACCCAAGTACATACCCTACAGTATTTAATTTGTAATGAAAGAGGTGCTGGGGCTCAGGCAGCTTTTTACTTTCATAACTGATACAGCAAGCTCAGAGGTGCCGGGGCTATGAGCTGCCAAGCCTAGAGTGCTGGGGCTCAACCCTGGAACAAATTAAGCACTGGCTACACAGCTCTCTGCTTGACCAAGCTGTGCTTTCCCATTTACACTGCTATGTTTATCTATCTCCCCACTGCTGGAGCCTTCCCTGCTTCAGTAAAAGACTGTGGCAGTGGGGAAAGCTGCTGGCAGTGGGAGATAGTGGGGGAGGGAAAGGCTGAGCCTTTCCTTACAGCCTTTCCCTTGCCAGAGACTTTCACTGACATGTAGCTACTCACTGCACTGTGGACATAGCCTGCTTTTCCCTGTGGCATGTAGTTACCTGTACACGACAAGCTGCCACCAGTAACATGCCCTGTAGACATAGCCACAGGATGGTCCTTCTGTCCCTTCATGGGCAGGCTTTATGTCAGCCTGTCTTTGTTTCAAGTTCTGTCCCTTTGAACCCAGGCATTTTGGGACCTGTAATCTTTACAAGGTCACATGACTGCAGCCTGGATGCAATGCCTGCTGAGGGCATGGGTCAAGCTATGAAAAGAAGAGCTGCTGTAGGCTCAGAGCACTATGGGGATCAAGGACTCTTCGTGGTGGGTCAGGGATGAAGCTGGGAAAGGAACCTGGGAGATAGACTGCTGTAGCACTAAAAAAGAAACAAAATGCACTTTGGTGTCAATATAGTACTTTTTGTGGGGGTGAAGTGTGCGTGTTATACAGAGCTGGTTGGAATGCACGTCCATTGCTCTGTTGCTTTAAGGTGTGGACTCTGTTAACAGGTCAGCAGTCCACAACTTTGCGGAGCAGGGTGTAGGTGCAGAAGAAGTTTGGGCTTCTTGCAAGGATTGTAGCAGGGGGTTGTGTGGACTGTTTGTTTGATTCAATAAAATGTTCCTGTTTCAGTCTGATCTAAGAGTGCAGTACTGTGACCAGACACTGAGTGAGGGCTAGGGAGAAGGTCTGGGAGGATGGCAAGCAACGCAGTGTAGGGAGTGGCTTTAGTCAACTGTGTCGACAGCCCCTGAGAGGGGGAGGTCTGTGACTGCCCTATGGTTTCCCCCACCCCCCATGATGGTGGGAAGCAACCCTGGAACTAAGGAGAAGCATGTGAAGGAGATGCTTTGGTCTGGGGGAAGCAAGGGTTGTTCCATCCTGGAAAGAGGACAAGACAAATAAGAGTTAAGTGGGTGGCAATAACGCAGCAAAGGCTGGCTAGAAGGGAAGTACTGTGCTTTTCATATCACTTGGACCTGGCTTTGGACATATATTGCCTCCAAGATTGGGAGGACCTCATTGGTTTGGTCAGAGGGTTTGACTGCCACGTGTCCAGTCACCTGCTACTCGAAAGCACAGAAATACAGAAGCGGTGGCCAGCTCTCTACACCAGACCATTCCTATCAGTCATTTGTCTTAGTAAGTCACAGTCATTAAAAAAGAATAGTATAGGTACAGTTCAGATCTTTAAAATGAATTTGCATTTCCCAAGTATGAATTTGAAGAGTGATTATTATTAATTGTAGCCATTATCTTACCTTCTGGTCCTTAAACTAGCAGCCTGTATGGAAACAACTTTCTCTTTCTAAAGCTTTTAGATAACTGTAACATAACAATCTTGAAGGTCAGTTAGGAATATCAGAGAGGCAAACCTTGGAGCATTACTTTTATTTTTCCCTCTCCCCCTCTTGCCCCAAAGAGATTGTAGTAGCTTCTGAAGGATTAGCTGGACTCATGCACCTCCAAACACTGTTTGGGGCAGACTTAGACCCACGAGGGAATCTTCATAAGCTACAGATGTCATGTATCTTACCCAATAACCCCCCATCCTCCTGCCCATCCCTATGACATTACTGCCCATCATCTCTTACTCAGTGGCCCCTGCTTCAGGAACTGAAGGTTTAAAAAAAAGAAACTTTTAGAACAATGGCCCCTTTAAAAGTGACTGCTGGCATATTGGTTTTTGAAGACTCAGAGTTTCCACTGTAGTTGAGTAAAGACAGCTAAACCAACTGTGACTGACAGATTGTTTGATCTTGCCATCTTGAAGAAAAGCCTGACAAAAATGAGGTGAGAGGGAAGACAAGGAAATAAGATGAGTCTCCAGTGAAACAAAGTTCCTTGGAAAGCTGTAAGGACACAACCGTCTCACATTAGTGCAAATCCAGAGAAGGGTATGCCTACACTACCCGCCAGATCGGCGGATAGTGATCAATCTATCAGGGATCAATCTATCGCATCTCATCTAGACATGATACATCGATCCTCGAACGCGCTCTCCATCAACTCTGGAACTCCACTAGGGCAAGAGGCGAAAGCGGAGTCAACGGAGGAGCAGCAACCATCAATCCCACCCTGTGAGGACATGAAGTAAGTCAATCTAAGGCGATCTAAGATACGTTGACTTCAGCTATGCTATCTCGTAGCTGAAGTTGCATATCTTAGATCGATTTTCCTCCCCGCCCCCCAGTTTAGACCAGGCCTAACATCTTCAGTGGAATCTAGATTTACAGTGCTGTAACTGAAAGCAGTATTTGGACTTTAGTGGGAGTTATTAGAACCGAGGATGGAGGGAGCAAAGATAAAAGACATAAAATGCTTAAGTTTAAAAAAAAGATAGAAAGATCTCAGAGGCAAAGATGAAAAACCATGGAAACAAAAGTGGAAAACATTGAGAAACTAGTCATTGTGACAAAAGAGAGGAAAATGCTGAGACAGACAAAGAAAGGTCCACACTTGAAATTATTCTCCTGCATCAGTATAAGGTCTATTTTATTATTATTATTATCATTATTATTTATTATTATTTGGCATTTGTAGGGATATGAAAGTGGAAGAGCTCTGGTGGGAAGTATAATGATTTAATCCAGAACTGTTAATATTTTTAAAACTAGAATATTAAAAGAGCATTACTTTAATATGAATCATCTGCAAGTAATAGCTTTTTTAACATTTAATTCTATTTGGTTGTTAAAATTCTGGATGACCTCTCGTAAAATAGTTTAATGGCTTCCTCATCATGAGTGAGATCGCTAATAGAAGCAGCTCCTAGCTATGCAGTATCCCCATTTATATTCACAAAAAGATCAGCAAATGGAAGAAGGTATGACAATCAGTCTTTTTCGCAACATAAGTAGAAAGGAAGAGTGGAGTCTATGGGCTGAATTCTCCAGTCCCCTGCTTCTTGCATAGCCATTTGTACCTATGCAAAGTGGATATAAAGTATATCCAGATCAGACTAGTAGTGTTTTATATTCACTTTGCATTGTGGTAAATGACTAAACAAGATGCAGGGCAGTGCTGAACTGGGGTCTATTAGTGCAATACTGCTCCCATTGCCTGTGACTTCAAGGGGAATAGAATTGGGTTCTACCTATTTCAGGGATACTCAGCGTGTAAAAGAATATGGCCCTTTGAAGCCAATCACAGTTTTGTTATATTCTACCTCTGCAGAATCACTTGAAGTATGCGGTGCATAGAACTATTTGAAAATTACTCTGATAAAACACTTTTTAATTCATGAATTATGTTCAAGCTGATTGGTTTGATATTCATAATTGTTCAAAGAATAGTTTGTGCAGACAAACTTTATTTTAAGATTATTCATGGAATCATTGCTATGACTACTTGTTTGCGGTTTTTTAGCTGTTCTTGCTCTGTGATTGGTTGCCGATGTCACATGGTATCACTTCTCTTGCCTGATTGGATGACCTGAGATTTATAAACCAGAACTCTGTTAACCATTTAATAATAAAAATAGATAACTATTCAACATATGTATATTGCTATGGCAAGTGTCACCAGGTGGCACTGTTACAAATAGTTTCCCAAGTTCTTTTTCTTAGTGTGAGAAAGTTTTGACTATTAGGAGGACATGCTGTGTTCTTGCAAGGTTTTGTGCAGAGCCCATTTAGCCATGAAAGTAGCTACAGTTTGCTTTCTGCCTTTGGCTCTGATTACAGTAAATTCTCAAGGAAGTGTTTGCTCTTTGAGAACTGGACACTGATGTGGGACTATAGAAAGGTGTCCTGCAGGATGTTAGGCCATCTCATCCCAGGGCACTTTAGCAAACTCAGGGAGTTAGTAGGAAAGATCACATGGGAAGCAAGTCTAAGGGGGGAAAACAATTGAAGGCAGTTGGCAGTTTTTCAAAGAGACATTATTAAGGGCACAAGAGCAAACTATCCCACAGCATAGAAAAGATAGGAAGTATGGGAAGAGACCACCGTGGCTTAACCAGGAGATCTTCAGTGATCTAAAAATCCAAGAAGAGTCCTACAAAAAATGAAAACTAGGTCAAATTACAAAGGATGAATATAAACAAATAACACAAGTATGTAGGGACAAAATTAGAAAGGCTAAGGAATAAAACAAGATCAAATTAACTAGAGACATATTAAAAGGTAAAAAGAAACCATTCTACAAATATATTAGAAGGAAGAGGAGGACCAAAGACTGGGTAGACCCATTACTCAATGATGGTGGAGGGAGAATAAATTGCGTGGGAAGGTTGTGAAATCTCCATCACTGGAGATTTTTAAGAGCAGGTTGGACAAACACCTGTCAGGGATGGTCTAGATAATACTTAGTCCTGCCATGAGTGCAGGGGACTGGACTAAATGACCTCTCGAGGTCCCTTCCAGTTCTATGATTCTATTAGTAGGCCTTTTTGTTTAGACTAATTCAGTCTGTCTCCCTTTCATAACTTTTTCCAATCAACTTTTGTTATGGGTTATTGTGACATTTTATGAACTCTCATATACTTTTTAATGTTGAGCTCACACTTTGAGTAAATTTGTGGGCCCAATTATCACAACAGCTCTGTGTGGGTTTAGGGGGTCCACTCACACAGGCAGGGCTGGATTAACTCTCCTGTGGGCCCGGGGCTATTAGATTTTGTGGAGCCCCTGTATACAAGTCTTTTTTTCTAATTTAAAACAAAACTATCACAATTATGGCATTGAGGCTATTAACACTATACTAAACTTGCCTTTTAATTATCATAAAGCCTTTCTGTGGTTACATTTCAGTCTTAAAACATGTAGAATATAGTTAAGTTAATTCAAACTAACCTACTTCTTACCTTAGAACAGCTGTTATATTAGTTTCCTTCTGGGAAGGAGTTTGGGTGCAGGAAGGAGCTCCAGGCTGAGGCAGAGTGTTGGGTGCAGGAGATGGTGAGGAGTGTGGGCTCTGGGAGGGAGTTTGGTGCAGGAGGGGATTCTCACCTGGGGCAGGGTTTGGGGTGTCGGGAGAGGTGCGAGGTGCAGGCTCTGACCGGAAGGCACTTACCACAGGCAGCTCCCAGCCAGTGGCGCTGCAGGATCAGGCAGACTGCATGCCATGGCCCCACGCCGCTCCTGGAAGCAGCCGGCTGCTGGCACATCTCTGCGCACCCCTAGGGGGAGGGGGACAGTGTGTCTCCGTGTGCTGCCCATACTCGCAAGCACCGCATCTGCCAGGGGCCACAAAGATGTGCCAGCAGCCGGCTGCTTCTAGGAGCAGTGTGGGGCCACGGCATGCAGGCAGCCTGCCTGAGCACTGCTGCGCTGGGGCCTCCCTTAGCCTGGGGCCCTGGGCTGCAGCCCCTAAAAGCCCTGCATTAATCCAGCCCTGCACAGAGGACCAATTGCAGAATTAGGGCCTTTGAGTCCAGTCGTCACATGGATGTAGAAGGCAAAAGTATGACATTCGCCAGAGTACAGAATATTTAGAAGTTTAAGAGATGCTACTCTTTCACTTCAAAGGTCCTTTGACCCATAACTTGCATAGGAGCAGAAGGAGCTGTCAGAGCCTCATACTTTCCCAAGGCCAAAAATTTCCCTGGTTGTTGCCTAACTCAAGTATTGACACAACTTGACTGACAAGTCGTATTTGCCTCTCAGAGAATAAGCTGATGGTCTTTGCACCACACCACAACATGCTACCTCACCTTCTGTGTATGAAACCTGTGGAGGTGAAAAAAAACCCACACAATAAACACCAGGAATAAGTTTGCATGAGAGGAAATTGCCCATTAAAAGTCAGTTTGCAGGGGCAAGGGTTTCTGCTCAGCCAGGCTAGACTTCCACCTCACTTCACTTAAAAATTAATTTATTTACATCTTTAATAGCAGGCAATAATCCTATCCACTTTGAGTTTGAGGTAAATCTGAACTGATGGTCCTGCTTCCTGTGATCAGAGAGAGGTCACACAGACCATTGCCATGGAAGTCAACTTTGACTAATCTTTCAGGCTTTGGCAGGGAGCTTGCTGTAAAACATTTAACTGAAAAACAAAAGATCCTGAAACAGTGAGGTCTTCTTGAATTCTGCTGCTATTTCTCTTTCACCCCTCTAAAATCTGCTTTGCCAAGACAGAGTAGACACTCTGAATGACTGGAAATCATGGAGCAGCAGCAGCATCTTATGATTCTAGTCAGCAAGTCAGAATAGATTTACGATCCTTTTTAATGACAATCTCAACAAGAACAATTTTTCCTACATGTATGGCTGGTGAGGCTCCACGAACTTGAAAAAGGCTGCGGATGTTAGGATTTTAGCCACTAGTGTATCTATGCTGATGGAAAAGCCTAGTGCAGATGCTTTGTACTGGTATAAACTGTGACATACACTGCTGCAGCGTAACCCTGTTTTGAAAGCTGTCCTGCTGGAAGTCACAATTGACACTGGTGCCACCCATCTGCATAGAATCTTCTTCCACATATATGGTTACTCCGTGAGGAAGTGGGATTTAGGAGCCTACGTTCCACTGACTCTCTGGGACTCACGGTGCTAAATCACTTGAGCACTTTAATGTATAGTGCTTTCATTAAAAAATCAAAGAGGGTCTTGTAAAGCTTTCATGGAAGCCACTGAAGTCTCATCTTCAAATTTAGTGCAAGTTGGTGGCCCAAGCCAGTATGATAGGATTTCAGGCCATGAGCAGTATCTTTTCAATAAGCTGCTAGGGGGTCTGTATGTTGACTGCCTCAGTTCCATCTCTGTAAAAAGGGGATAATAGAACTTCCCTCCCTCACGAGCTGGTGTGAGGATAAACACATTTCAAGATTGTTAGGTGCTCAGACTACAGAAATAGGGGCCAGAGATGTACCTTAGATAAAATTCCTGTTAATGGTGATACCAGACAAAGGAAGAAATAGGCCCTATAACAACTAAAACAGACATCAGGGGAAGGATAATTTTACATAACAAAGCCACTATTTTTCATCCTCACAGAACCTGCATGGTGCTGGATCTAGAGTGGTTTTTAGAGCCTTCTGTTGACTTCAGGAGTGCTTGGATGGGCCCATGACTCTCCTTTGTTTAGCCGTTTGCAGTGACAGGAATCCCCTAATACTTTACCTGCTAATTTGTAAACTCTCACTTCACCTACTAGTGAATGTAAAGCCATTTCTGAGTTGAATGTAGCAGCTGTTTAACAGCCCACAGCAAAAAGTATAAACCACCTTTTAGAACAGGAAGTGCAAAATAACTGCTCCTACTGAAACTACAGAGTAAATTTAGGTAGGCATAATGTAAATACCAAACCAGAATTTATCCAGGACATCAGGTTTTACACCTTAGCCATATAAAAAGTGTTATGGGACCTCTTAATAGATACAAGAGGTCCAGGCTTCTACAATGAGCTTTTATATCTTGTTGGGAAGGTGGAATCTCCATGGCTGGCCACTGGACAATGCTGACTTTGGAAGGAAGGTTACCACCTACCAACCCCACTCCCAAAAGCTGAGAAGAGTCCTGTAAAATGTGAGGCCTTTTCAGTCATAGCTGCATCTTCTTGAACTTATTTGTGCCATATGTGATGCATTTGCTTAATTTGGTTTTTGAGAAGTTTCATTTGGGGAGGGAAAATGAATTAATTGGATCTTGGGGGAGCTCATGGTTCAGGGTTTGGGAGGATGTTGGAGCCTCTAGGCAGTTCTCATATATGGCCTTGAAAAATGGGCAAGAGTGGGTGCTAGCAAAACCTGGGTTTTACCTCAAATCCCCTATCTAAGTACTGACTGAGTCCTACTCTGCTTAGTTTGAATTTGAGATGAGATTATAACCCAGAGGCTGTGCAATCAGAATGACTAAGAGAACACCTTCTACAGGCATTATTTTCATTAAATACTACTGCAAATATTTGAGGTACTCATTCCCATGGTACTGTAACTTGGCACACTTAGTGCCAGGTAAAGGAATCATCCTCGTAAAGGAATCCTCAAGACCAGAATACATACTCAGTGTCCCTCTACAGCAGCTGCCTCACTTCCTTTGAAGATTCAAGATGGCCATCTCCAGAAAATTAAAAATCCTGGGGGATCTGGTATCTTCTCTCACACGTGAACAAGCGGCTCTTCCCAGAACTGTTGAATAGAGTGAATAGTGTGGTGTCTGTTGGAAGTCTGGATTCATTAGAAATCTGTTTAGCTCTGGCTAATTGGCTCCCCTGGATACTATACCTGGCAGTGCTTTGTCAGAAGTCAGTGAATGAATATAAATTCCTTTCTTCCTCTTAAACCACAGAAGCAGAGAGGATTCAAATAGTAAGAAAAAAATCTAGTTCCATGCTGCTCCTATAAATTAGTGTAATTAATCCAAATCTATGAGCTCCCGACACAATTATCATACATTTCTTTCCTTTCACAGATGCACATGAAGCCAAGGCTAGTTGCCTGGTACTTCTACTCAAAAAACATAAGCGCTCTACTATTTGAGTGAAGGAAAAGATCCTTTTAATTGATAGCAGTAATATCTTCTCCGTGAACCATCATTAAAGAGTAATCCTAGTGTGTATGCATGCATACACACCCATCCATTACAGCGTAGCCTGCTTCTTCTTCTGTACTGTTCAAAACTAAAGGTAGAAAAACTTTTGGTCTGTCTTAGAGTGCTCAGTCTCTACTCCACTCACTGTGGCAATGGTCATTGCCCTTGATAGCAGCAGAGCCTTTTGAATCCCTCATTGATCTGGAAGTAGTTGAACATATGGATAAACCATTCTTGTAATCCTAGCAATGCTTCTCCCCTTTGCTATCCAGGCCCTCCAGCAACAGGCCCATACCAGCTGCCTACAGAGCTGGTGGAAGAGAAACACATACCTTTCTCCTCCTCATCTACAAGTGCTGCAGTCATGTACTTACCAGCAGTGGGAAATTAAAATCCCTGAGGTTAGGCATGTATGTCCAGCAGTCTCTTGCTTGCTATAGCTGGGTTAAAGAGGTGACTGCTGAGTCCAGATAACCAAACTGCTCAAAGGTGAGGAGGAAGAAGATGAGTCCCCCAGGGGCTTAGAGAGTGGTAGGAGCTGCTGATGCACTTCTCCGTCTGCAGCTTCCTATCTCTCCTGCCAGCTCTGCACTTCCAGTGAGAGAGAGAACTCATAAGCATGCTTCTCCTCTCAACCCAACAGCTCTGCTCCACTGGGGAAGCTAGGAAGAGCAAAACACTGCTCTCCTCCCCTTCAGAGGCCCACTACAGACTGGGGCAAGTCATATCTGTCCAACCTGATTGTCTTCTATGATGAGATAACTGGCTCTATGGATATGGGGAAGGCAGTGTTCTTGATATACCTTGACTTTAGCAAAGCTTTTGTTACGGTCTCCCACAGTATTCTTGCCAGCAAATTAAAAAAGAATGGATTGGATGAATGGACTATAAAGTGGATAGAAAGTTGGCGAGATTGTTAGGCTCAGTGGATAGTGATCAACGGCTTGATGTCTAGTTGGCAGCCGGTATCAAGCGGAGTGCCCCAGGGGTCAGTCCTGGAGCCAGTTTTGTTCAATATCTTTGTTAATGATCTGGATGATGGGATGGATTGCATCCTCAGCAAGTTCACGGATGACACTAATTCGGGGGGAGAGGTAGATATGCTGGAGGGTAGGGATAGGGTCCAGAGTGACCTAGACAAATTGGAGGATTGGGCCAAAAGAAATGGGTTCTGATGCGGTTCAACAAGGAAAAGTGCAGAGTCCTGCACTTAAGACAGAAGAATTCCATGCACCACTACAGGCTGGGGACTGACTGGCTAAGTGGCAGTTCTGCAGAAAAGGACCTGGAGTTTACAGTGGATGAGAAGCTGGATATGAGTCAGCAGTGTGCCCTTGTTGCCAAGAAGGCCAACGGCATATTGGGCTGCACTGGTAGAAGCATTGCCAGCAGATCGAGGGAAGTAATTGTTCCCCTCTATTTGGCACTTGTGAGGCCACATCTGGAGTAATGTGTCCAGTTTTGGCCCCTCACCACTACAGAAGGGTTGTGGACAAATTGGAGAGAGTCCAGCAGAGGACAACAACGATTAGGGGGCTGGGGCACATGACTTATGAGGAGAGGCTGAGGGAACTGGGCTTATTTAGTCTGCAGAAAAGATGAGGGGGATTTGATAGCAGCCTTCACCTACATGAAGGGGGGGTCCAAAGAGGATGGAGCTAGGCTGTTCTCAGTGGTGGCAGATGACAGAACAAGGAGTAATGGTCTCAAGTTGCAGTGGGGGAGGTTTAGGTTGGATATTAGGAAACACTATTTCACTAGGAGGATGGTGAAGCACTGGAATGGATTACCTAGGGAGCTGGTGGAATTTCCATCCATAGAGGTTTTTAAGGCCCGGCTTGACAAAGCCCTGGCTGAGATGATTTAGTTGGGATTGGTCCTGCTTTCAGCAGGGTTTGGCCTAGATGACCTCCCGAGGACTCTTCCAACCCTAATCTTTTATGGTTCTATGATTGATGTAAACTCCTAAGCTGGGCCTCCTTAGCTTCACCTTAATTAATTTTTTTATTCCGCTCCCCACTTTTTTCACTGTACATCATTAAAATCAATGTAGTCCATGCAGGTGCGCAGTTGCACTGAGATTGTCCCTTAAACTGTAACCTCATTGTAGTAGGGATCGTGAGTCTTAACACAAATAATAACTAATGAGGAATAATTCAACGGACAACCCCACTGAAACATAACTTCTCAAGTCCCTTATCTAATAACCTAGATTCATGGATTCTAAGGCCAGAAGGGACCTCTGTGATCATCTAGTGTGACCTCCTGCATAAGGCAGGCCATAGAATTTCCCTGAATTAATTTTTGTTTAAACTAGAGAATATCTTAGAAAAACATCCGGACAGGCATTGACTTCTACTAGCAGGGAAAACTGTGTGAGAGGCATCAGACTTACAGGAGATCTGTCTTTCATCAGATGGTACAAACCACATGTGTTGGAAGAAACCTTTGAAAGGGCAGCACAATATGCTCAGAAAAGAGCAATTTTACCCTGGCTACTTTCCATCCCAGCCATATACACACTCATAAATGGTAACGCCCACAAGATGCAATGCTCATGTGGAGGGATTTCCAAAGAATTGAAGGCGTGAACTGTGGACAACTTCCTGTTGGCTTCTTTGACAGATTTCTGGAGTCAATAATGAGCCTACCAAAATAACATATTTATCTCCTTCAAGCCTGAAAGCAATGAATCATCTGAGCTCTGGCAATCTTTCTTCATGAAATGAACAAATTTTGGGGGTTTCATCATATTTGAATTTCTCTGACTAAAAAAGTGGCATGAAATAAAAGTAACTTACTAATGCAGAATATTTAAAATACAAAATCCCATCACCCCACTGCAGCTAGATGACCCTGCACTCTAATATTTCTCTGTGGAATAGTGAGAGATAATGTGGGTCTCTTACCACATAAGAACGGCCATACTGGGTCAGACCAAAGGTCCATCTAACCTAGTATCCTGTCTTCCAACAGTGGCCAGTGCCAGGTGCCCCAGAGGGAATGAACAGAACAGGAAATCATTAAGTGATCCATTCCCTGATGCTCATTCCCAGCTCCTGGCAAACAGAGGCTAGGCACACCATCGCTGCCCATCCTGGCTAATAGCCATTGATGGACCTATCCTCTATTAACTTGGACTTCACCTCAGCTTTATTACATTTTCATCATTCCTCAGTATGCAAACTGTACTCTGCTTCCCATTTCTGACTCTTGCTCCAACATGAAAGCTGTATCTATTGGCTCAGATTTCTTGAAGGTGCAAGTTGTTTTGTTCAGAATAAGAGGCAATGGGATGGCTCTCTTCATATATCAGAAAGATGAGATTTTAATTACAGATATTTGCCAGATGATACCATCACAAATTTAATAAACATCCATATGTAACAAAAGAGCTTGTAAAAGAGGAATGTTTCAGAGTTCATGCAAGTTTCTGCAGAAGGCAAACAGTAAAAATCCCAGAATTGGCCCACATCTGCTCTGCTGCACTGAAACTATATATATATTTTATTGATTCCTTGGGATTTAGATATCCATTCATCCTTTAAGAGAAAGAATAGGGCTTAATCCAGTGAGAACCCTGCTTACCAGAGGAGTGAATTCTCTTCCCTTTCAGGCCCTTCTGCATATAGCTTTCTGGAACATGAAATGATTTGCACATCTGATCTCCATTGAGCCCCATGGCAGATGAGTAACTGAGAGGTGATTGCTTTGTCACTAAGTAGACTGCTTAAAAATATCAAGCACTTACAACCACAGTTGCTACAGTATGTTTCTGATTAGAAAAAGTCCATTTTGCACGATCCCAAAAACACACACTAAGCAATGCCAAGAGGAGCGCTGAAGTGCTCTTCCCTGCATAGCAAAAATGTTTGATTCACAAACACTAGTTCTTAACTACCTCATGTTTTGAGAGGTAGACCTGCCTTTGCATGGTAAAGGAGCAAAGGTATTACTGAATTCTGGACCACAACAGAAATAGTAGAATGTGCCATGACTTTGGAAAAAAAACAGTATTTTCTGGTGAAGTGCTAACCAAACACTTGCTTAATAAAACAGATAGCAGCAGATGGTTCTCTTCCCCTATCAAAGTCTGAGAAAATGCTCCCATCTCTATTGCCTTCAACAACTCACAAGGGCAAAGAAACTATGTTAAACATTTGAGAAATTATGAAGTGAGTCAAATTGATGCGCTGTAATTTCCAAGGGTAACAGATACCAGCAGTATAATGCATCCATCATTGTCATTACTGCTTGCAGCCGGGGCTACCACAGTGTCATGACATACATTGTAGCAGAGACAGAAAATATCCTAGGGTAGGTGTGGGTGTGTGTGGTGTGCCTAGCATAGCAGAGGGGGAAATTTTAACTACTTCATGATGCTTCAATAAATGGTTTTCTAACTCAATGGGAATGTTTGTATACGGTCATCTTAACAAAAGATATGAGTGAATTCAGAGTTCGTGGAAGGTGCTGGATTGACAGCTCTGTGGTCTGAACTTTGTTTTATTATTAACAGAACAGGAACAATATGTACGGTGCAAGGTTCTCGGCACTGTCCTATGAATAACCCTCATTTGGAGAAAGCACCACTAGGCAATATTGCACTGGAAAAGAAAGCGACTTGGTATAGCCCCTTCCACCTGCTAGGTTAATTTCATGATCAACGATTCTACATTCACACTCCTTGGCCTCCCCACACCCTGCCCTTCACTTTTTTTTTAAACTTTATCTGCTTTTTCAACAATTAGCTTCACCTTAATTAATTTTTTTAATCCGCTCCCCACTTTTTCAAAATTCCCTCTTCCCCTATATTTTTTTCTTTTTCTTTTTTGAATGTTTAAACTTTTTACTCCACTTTCAAACCTTCTTTCCCCACTAGCTTTTGATAATACTTTGGTCCAGGTAGCATGGTACTAGTTCCAGTGGTTTTTCCCCAATATAAATGTAGGGAACAATTGCTCAAAATGATACCACCTTACCAACTAGTGAAAAGAGAGAAGATGTTGGCTGAACCCAATATATATACACTCTGTGTTATAGTACATGTGTGTTGTAGGCATATGTGTTCTAAGTGGTTTATTATCTTCTAACTGAAGTTGCTATTCACTCTAGTGCTTGCATTATCAAAAGGTGTTTACTTTCCCTTTCCAAGCCCCATAGCTACCACAAAGTCAAGTGCTCACACCATGAGAAAGTAGTCTGTTTTGTGGTTAGCTAACAGTGATTATTTATTTTCCACAGATGGAAAAGGAAGGGAGGTCAAGATAATTATTGTACAAGATAGTGTCCTTGCATCACACTTGACCTAAAGAGGACTCTGAAGGTTTGGAAACTAATAAAGGTTACATGACACAAATTTGACCAAGAATCACATTTTTTTCTTTATATAACAGTTTCTCTTCATCAACAAAACCTCCTTCCATTTCAGATTGTACTAAATTTTTTATATATTTGGTTAATATGAGACTAGGGCTCCTCTTTTCAAAAGCTTTTTGTTCTATTTTTGTTGGCTTAGGTTTAGGGTTAGGTTTAGAGTAACAATAAGCTTAATTTTTATGATGGGTATAAATGCAGAATTTACTATCATAAATCTAAATAAGATGGTAAAATATAAATGGACTCTAAAATAAAGAATAGGAGCAGGAGGGAATAATAAACTTTGACATATGGTCTCTTCCCTAGTGCACACTCACACTGGGCATTACGCGCACATCCAGAGAAGAATACACCACTACTACACAATGGTAATGTATTTTAAGCAGCTGAATTCAGCAACTAAAACCTCTGGTCCAGAATAGATTGGACCTTGCAGGCATGCTGCAAAAACTGTTTATTTAGCAGGTTTTGCGGGGAAGGTTGAGAATACGTTACTGAGGAGGAAGTTGGAGAGGCTGCTTTGATTTATTGGCTGCTGGCCAAATGAATTTACTTGCATATAATTTATTGCTGTTGGGTGGTTAGCATTTACCTGTAAGTAAACTAACTAATAGGGTGCCTATAGCTTTTTGTATGAGTGTAACAACAAATAAAAACAACCTAAATTATTGTCCCAATTCTTTTCAGAGAAATTAGGTGTAAAGGGTAATTTGTCCTTGAAAGCTGAACTGATTCTTTTTTGGTACTCTTCCCGAGTTTTCTTTTCTCTCCCCGAATGACTACATGAGTACTTTGTTTCTTTATACCTGATCCTGTAACTCACAGGTGACTGAGATCAGCAGAGGCTTCATTCATTTTAATTAATTACAATAAAATGATGTTGAAAACTTCCAATTTAATATTTAAAACAACTAGGGTATGTCTAAACTACGAAATTAGGTCAATTTAATAGAAGGTGATTTTTTAGAAATCGATTTGATACAGTCGATTGTGTGTATCCTTGAAAGCAACGGTAAAAAATCATTTCTCGTCTTTTTTCCTGGGTTACCCGTGCAGACGACATACCACGGCAAGCATGGAGCCCACTCAGCTCATTGTCACTGTATGTCTCCTGGGTGCTGCTGGCAGATGCGGTACTGTAGTGCTACACAGCAGCATCCTCTTGCCTTGCCTTGCGGACGGCAGATGGTGCAATATGACTGCTAACCATCATCATCATCCCGTGGGTGCTCCTGGCCGACCTCGGTTAGGTTGGTCGGGGGCGCCTGGGCAGATATGGGAATGACTCCAGGTCATTCTCTTCTTTAAGTTTCGTCTAATGGAGATTCAGTCCTGCCTGAAATATCATGCCAGCTGGAGGCTTCTGCCTTAGGCTGCTCTCCCAGTTGGCAGCACCGCACGGTCGCACCTACCCCAGCCTACCCCTTGCTCCCATGACTCATGAAGTCTGGACAATACTAAGGAGCAGTTCAACTATAGGCTGAGCAAGTGCAGAATGGTGGTAGAATGTGCCTTTGGACATTTAAAAGCTCGCTGGCGCAGTTTACTGGCTCGGTTAGACCTCAGTGAAACCAATATTCCCATCATTATTACTGCTTGCTGTGTGCTCCACAATATCTGTGAGAGTAAGGGGGAGACATTTATGGCGGGGTGGGAGGTTGAGACAAATCGCCTGGCCACTGATTACGTGCAGCCAGACACCAGGGCGGTTAGAAGAGCACAGCAGGGTGCACTGAGCATCAGAGAAGCTTTGAAAGCCCGTTTCATGACTGGCCAGGCTATGGTGTGAAAGTTCTGTTTGTTTCTTCTTGATAAAAACCCACCCCCTTGGTTCACTCTACTTCCCTGTAGGACAACAGCCCTCTCCTCCCCCCTTTGATCTCCACTTGCAGAGGCAATAAAGTCATTGTTGTTTCAAATTCATGCATTCTTTATTAATTCATCACACAAATGGGGGGATAACTGCCAAGGTAGCCCAGGAGGGGTGGGGGAGAAGAGAAGCACAAGTGTGGGGTAGTTGTAGGGGCACCCCCTAGAATGGCATGCAGCTCATCATAGAAGCAGCATGTCTGGGGTTGTGACCCAGAGCAGCCATTTGCCTCACTGGGTTCTTTGGTAGGCTTGCCTGAGCTCCTTAAGTTTCATGCGGAACTGCTGCGGGTCCTTGTTATAACCTCTGTCCTTCATGCCGTTGGAGATTTTTTCAAATATTCAAGCATTCCATCTTTTGGAACGGAGTTTGAATAGCACGGATTCATCTCCCCATATAGTGATAAGATGCAGAACCTCCCATTTGGTCCATGCTGGATCTCATTCAAAAGTTGGCTGGGCTTTTCCTGTCTACCTGGCCAGTGCATCTGAGTTGAGATTGCTGCCCAGAGCAGTTACAATGGAACACTCTGGGATAGCTCCTGGAGGCCAACACTGTCAAATTGCATCCACACTACCCAAAATTCGACCCAGCAGGGTCGATTTCAGCACTAATTCCCTTGTCGAGGAGGAGTACAGAAATCGATTTTAAGAGCCATTTAAGTCAACAAGAGTTGCTTAGTCATGTGGACAGGTGCAGGGTTAAATTGATCTAATGCTGCTAAATTCGACCTAAACTCGTAGTGTAGACCAGGGCCTAGAGACGTGTTTGAGGGACTATTTTTATCCAAAGCGAAAGTGTGTATATAATAGAATTGTTCATTATGATAATAATTGTACTCAGGATAACACACTCCAGGGCTTGTGCATTGTGTTGCATCATGTTATCCCTTACACACTTTTTTCCATTTTCACAGGCATATTATGACCCCCATCTCAGATGGGGGTATGTGGCAGACTACATTATTTAAAAAGGAGAATGCAGCCTAAAAAGTTTGAAAACCACTGTGCTATTGTTCCAGCTAGTTAGATCAAAACTAGTTTGGGTACATCTATGCATGCTGCCATCACACCTCTAATTGCAGTGTACACATACCCACAATGGATGTGGGAGAATCCCTAGTTTAGAGATCCCTAGTAACATTTTTTTCAACATTTGACTCATATTGCTACTGTGGTGAACTGTACACGGATGGAATCCTTATTTCTGTCTGGGGACTAAGTGGACTGGAGTCATCTTGAAACTTTGGCCAGGGGATGTGCTGGGGAGAAAGTCCCTAAGCTCTGCTGGAGACAGCTCCTCACCAAATCTGGCCAAGTAGCATAGAAAAATCTAACAGCAACATACTGAGGTGAGGGTCAAATATATTTCCATCTGCTAATTCTTTTTTTGGCTCAGGTTCTGTTAAAGTCCCATGCTGACTGTGTGATGAGTAATTCCTGGCAAAGAGCCCATTTGGCAAGCATGCATGTCTTGGCTAATAGTTGTGAATGCCACACAGACTAGAGAGATGTAGGCTACAAAACTACCATCTCTGAAAGGATCTTGCTATAGGAGTAGTCACTGCTTTTGGAGAGATTTAGAACAGAATGGTTATGGTCTCAAACAATAAAAGGCTGGGGGACACAATCTGTAGAGACAACACTGATCATGGATAATGCAGATAAATAAAGGTCAGTGGTGCATTTTAATCTTAAATACTGTGGGCTAGATCCTTAGTTGTGATTAATAGCATAATTAATGGTGTGTGCATTCCTAGTAAAATAACCTTGTTTCCCATTCTTCTACTCCTCTCAAGATTCTTCTCTTTCAGAATCCAGTAGTCTTCAAGCTATTGGCAGACAATATGTCTGTGGGACGATATGGTCTAGCAGGAAGAGAACGGGTCTATCAATCTGGAGACCTGGGTCTTAATCCTGGTTCTGAAACTCACCTGCTGCATGACTTTGTGCAAGACCCTAGCTTCTCTCTTTGGCAGAGCTACCCCATCTGTAGCCCAAGACAAGTAATGCGTATCCACCTTTGTAATGTACTTTGCATTGGTATATGTGATTAATTTGAGCAAGAAGTGTTCTCAAGCCTAAAATGAACAACAGAATTGCCAGTGTTAGGTCTAAAATGTCCAGAAGCTTTATAGAGCGAGCTTTGCAAAATTAAGCTGCAACTTGTGGTCAAAAGACGCCTACAACCAGACAACATTTTATGTTGACTCTTATATGGTATAATAGGTCATGCCCCCGGGTACGGCTTATTGAAACCACCTTTGGTACTTGTGGTTAAGAGACGCTGCAGCCAAAAAACAGATTCCTATGTGGGTTTGATGGGCTAGGCCTTTAGGCATAGGTTATCAAGATAACCTTACCCACAATCAAGGCAATAGCCCATTTAGAGGTAAGTTACCTAGAGAACAAAGGAAAACCACAGTCGAGACAGAGGGCTATATAGAAGTAAGCTATCTCCTTGTTTTAGTTTATAAGTTATGCTCAATAATTGGCTACAAAAAAATAAGTAAGCATGACTTATACAGCCAAAGCGACAACACTAAATTTGGCCTAACCTGACTGGTTGACCTGTTTCAAAACACGGTGGGCAGATGAGATTAAATGTGTAGAACCTCAGGTGTGTGTGTGTGTGTGCGCGCGCGTGCCTCGGTCTAAGAATTTATTCTCTTTGATTGGTCTGACCTGCACCCCCTGAACCGAGGAAACCGGAACTGCACCGACTATCTGCACCTGGCCAATGCAAAGAATGGTCGACTAAAGGGTAATGTATTCTCAGCAGGGTAAGATTTTAAAGTAAAATAGTCTGGTTGCATGCAAAATAAGGTAACAGAGTAAAGAAGTCTGGGTTGCTCGAGCTGTTTTGATCTCAAGTTGTACTGATACTATAGTATTACGAATGGTAGTGTTGGGATAATTTGATCTCAGATTATATTAATGCTGCAGTATTAAAAATAGTAGTAAAAGTTTACTTGTACTTGTGCTTGTCTTCTGTGTTGCATTTATAGCCATAAGTCATTAAAAGCCTTTCTTGAGGAATAATCAGTAGTTTTCATTTCTTTATACGGACACCACTTAACCTCATTACATCTGTGTTGGGTGGTGGGAGGTAGTGATCACCCAGAGCCCCATTTGGGCTGATGTGTGTCCTCTTCTTCCAATATCTCTGCAGTATAGTACCTTTTCCATCTGCAGCTATCAAAATACTTGTTACTAGCCATACATCAATTCCTGAGTTTGGCAAAGTGCAGTATAAATTAAAACAAACATGTTTAACTGTTTGGGAACTGGAGAAAGCTATTTATTAGCCAGGTATAAATTCAGAGTTTCAAGTGGCTTAGTGAGTTGTAGGCCAAGTTCTCCCTACCCCTCCCCCCCATTTTTGTCCCTTTTACTGAAGTAAAAGGTGGGGAAATCAGCTCCATGTCTTTAAACAATAGAAATTCCACCTTGGCACAAATGGCCACCTCTCTAGTGCTTTTGGTAGAAGAGCTGTGCTGCATCTTGATGTTCTTACATGCAGCAGAATATGAAACCCGTTTGACAGAAATTAACAGAGGCTTTGCTTGCCTCTTAAATGGAAATTTGAATTTGTTCTTATGTGATATTCATATGTTGTATTTTGCCACTGGAAAAAAAATACTGCTGATAGTTCTGTTCACACATTTGTTCTGTTGCATTCTGTCCTTTGGAAGCAGACCTGTCACAAACAGAACTCAGGTATTAATAATTAAATAAGATAATTAAAGCTAGGGCCTGGTCTACATTGTGAACTTAGGTCAGCAGAAGGGATTTGGTAGGGTAGACGCATACATTATTAGGTTGACGTAAGGTGGTTTCCATTGACCTAATTCACCTGTAATATTGACTTAATTACTCCACCTCCATGAGAGGCATAGAACTTAATTGGATGTTGCTGGGTTGATGGAGAGGCAGTGTAGATGCAACATTGTGTAAGTCAACTGAATTGGCCTCCAGGAGGTGTCCCACAATGCTCTGCTGTGACTGCTCTCAAGATTGTTTTCAACTCCATTGCACAGTAGCTAGGTACTTAGGGAACAGCCCCGCCCCCATTAAAGCCCTGGAAACTCTTTTTTGAATTCCCATTTCCAGTTTGATCAGCATGGAGAGCTCACCAGTCCAGTTGATCATGGTGACTCAATGCCCCAAACGTGCTCCAGCCTGGAGTACACAGGAGATGGTGGATCTTATTCGACTGTGTTGAGAAGAGTCTGTGCAGTCATAGCTCTGAACCAGCCAACGAAACCTAGACCTCTACAAAAAGATCGTGTTGGGGCTTGGGGAGAAGGGCTATGCGAGGGGCATACAGCAGTGCCGTGTGAAAATCAAAGAACTTTTGGCAGGCATACCAGAAGACAAGGGAAGCAAACAGTTCTTCAGGTTCTGCACCACAGACATGCTGCTTCTGCAATAAGCTGCATGAGATTTTGGTGCCAACCTCACCACTACCCCCAAACAGAGTGTGGATACCTTCCAGGAGTTGGAGTCCCGGGCCACTTCCGCCAACAACAAGGAGGACATTTTGGACTAGGAGGAGAAGGAGTAAAATGGGAGACAGACAAGTGGGGGATCCATTCTCCCCGAGAGTCAGAAGCTATTTTTAAGCACGAGCCATCCAGCTGGTCATAGGACGGCATCATAGCTGAGCAGAATGCTGGGGAAGGCATCTCTGGTGAGTGAGTATGCAATTCCAATCAAACTGTAGGGGCTACATGCTCTTATATTATTTTAATATGAAGAAAAAGTGAGGTGCAGTGGGTATCTGCTTCCCAATGGCTGCTCCAGCTATGTAGAGGGTGCCCCCCGGAAAAGACTGTTTTTATTTACACAGTGATGGCCTGGGAATCCTTCATGGGTAATTTGTAATCCTTTGCAGAAGGTTTCTGGGGAGGGCTGCCTTATTTCTTCCACCACAGTAGGACGCTTTTCCATGCCACTCCAGTATTAATCCTGCTGGCATCATTGCAGTACACAGCATAGCAGCATAAGGACCAGGTCTGTAGCCAGATGCGTGCAGCATCTGCTCCCTTGCTGCCTCTGTTATCCTCAGGAGACTGATATCACATAGGCTCTTCTAGGGGAGACGGTGGAAGTTTTCATTACAAGTGCTGACACTGCAAACAATACAGCATGTGATTCCACCACCCCTGATGATTTCCAGGTCCCTCAACTATGGTTTACCTAACATATTGGTGGTTTGGGTGGCAGGGATTGGCGTTGACCTCAGACTCTGCAAGCCCAGGGCAACTACTACCAGCAGTGTTATGGGAAGGGGGGGTTTGCTGTGTTCTCTGTGGCCACCCTCCTCTTCCCTCCAGAGCCCCCTCAGACAAAGAGTGCACTTTGGGAGTTTACTAGTCCCTGGTCTTCAAGCACTATCCATGTTGCTAAGGGGAGAGGCCATTGTCCACCTGTACTCCGGATACGAGTTGCCCACAAGTTGCAGCACAAGGCCTATCACCCGTGCCACTGGGCCATACTCACCATGGCTGGAACAGCAAACTCATTCATTGAATAGCTAGGGATACTGATTATGTTCTGGTTTGCACTTGAGTGTAATAAGCAGAGTGATTTTTAAATAGCAACCTTGTGCCAGACCCAGGATATGCACTGACAATGGATGCCTTGTGTTCTGCATGCCTTACAGTGGAAAGCTTGGCCTTCAGCACATCCTCCAGGCCAGCAGAGAGGCTTTCTCAGATTAAAAGACAGAAAAAAGAATGTGTGATGACATGTTAAATGAGATAATGAACACCTCCAGGACAGCTGACATGGAGCTCAGAGCCTGGACGATTTCACTGTCTGAAAAACTGGACATGGAGAGCATCCCAGGAACATGACGAGATGCTGCAGATTATGAAGGCCCAATCAGACAGGTTGAGGAGTCTGGTGGAGCTTCAAGAAAAACAGCTTACAGCTAGACTCCCTCTACAGCCCCTCCAGAACAGCCTGCAAACATCACCCTGCTCCAAATGTTCCAGGAGGCAGGGGTGGGAAGGTGCAGTATCTCTTCTACTCAACACCAGGGAAGAGTACTAAGAACAAAAGGCAGCCATTCAGAGACCTTTGATGAGCAAGACTTCTGTGCTTTCACAGACAAGCTGACTTGGTTTCTCCACTCCCAGTTTTATCACACCATTTGCCCAAGATTACATTATTTTCCCAGTCTTTCAGTTTCTTTGTTTGTCCAATAAAAGTCAATGTTTCAAGAGCAAAATACTCTTTATTTATTCCAAGCATGGAGGTTTGGTGTGGGGGAAGGTGCAGTACAGGAAAACTGATTCAACGGAGGGGATGGGATGCGAAGTCACAACGTAGATAAGTGGTGCACATTACTGTGGCTCATTACTGAAACAGGTTTTCAAAGCAGACTGGAGATGCAGAGCTTTTCACTGGGCTCTTCTTATTGCCCGGGTATTGGGCTGCTCAAAATTAGCTGTCAGCTTTATCTGCCTCCCCGCCCTACCCCTGCAGAAACTTCTCTCCCTTTGCCTCAAAGATATTATGGAGCACACAGCAGGCAGCGATAACAATGTGGATATTGCTTTCATTGAGGTCTAACCTAGTAAGCAAATTGTGCCAGTGACCCTTTAAATGTCCAAAGGCACATTCCACCACCATTCTGCACTTGCTGAGCCTATTATTGAAAGCTCTTCTTACTGCTGTCCAGATGGCTGGTGTACAGCTTCATGAACCACAGGAGCAAGGGGTAGGCTGGGTCTCTCAGGATTTCAACATTATTAAATGGTTATTTTGTGATCCAGAAAGAAAGTCCCTGATTGCAGGTTTCTGAACAGACCTGTGTTCCTAAAGATGCGATCATCATGCAGCTTTCCTGACCAGGTTGATGTCTGTTAAATGCCCCCTGTGATCCACCAGTTCTTGCAACACCAATGAAAAGTATCCCTATTGGTTTATGTACTCTTTGACAAGGTGTCTGGTCACAAGATTGGGATATGTCTGGCATCTATCACCCCACTGCAACAAAACCATCCACTGTGTCCCTACCCTGTGTCCTAATCCTATGTCCCTACCCTTCTTAGCAGAAGTCAATTAATGGCCCTGCACACTTGGATCACAGCAGCTCTGACAGTGGATTTACCAACTCCAAATTGATTCCCCACTGACTGGTAGCAGTCTGGCTTTGCAAGCCACAGAGCATTTGCCACTCACTCCTCCACTGTCAGAGCAGGTCTCATTGTAGTGTGGTTGCATGTCAGGGCTGGGTAAAGCTCTGCACAAAGTTCCTGGAAAGTGGCTTTCTTCATACACAAGTTATGCAGCTATGGGATAGGGAGTAGCGGCTGCAGAACAATGTGATCTCACCAGTCAATGCTTGTTTCTTGGGACTGGAAACTCCGCTCCACCGTGTTCAGTTGCTGCATGACAGCCAGCAGCAACCAAGAATTGTTTCATTCTGTGCCTTGCAGCAGGACTGCTTGAATGACATTGCAATGTTCTGTGCAGCAGCTCCTGTTTCGGCTCTGGAAATACTGCAGGATAAGATGTGAGGTGTTTGTAATGCTCACAAGAGTGCACAGCTGAGTGGGGTCCATGCTTCTCAGATTATGGCGTATGCATAGGTAAGCCAGGCTTTCAAAAACAGGTATGAAAAAGCATGAGTTGTTTGCCATTAATATCAGGGTAGAGGGAGAGGGAGGAAACTGCATCATGGGAGGTCAAGGCCGTGTTCCCATTCCACCCTGAACAATGTTTTGATCCCATGAAACATTGCAAGCCCTTCCCAAAAACCCCTGCGGGCAGTTGCACTGAGGGATAGCTACCCACAGTGCACTGCTCTCTGTATCAGTGCAAGTGCTGCTAGTGAAGATGCACTCCACTGACACAATGAGCGTGGTGTGGACACGCCCAACCAACTTAATTACTGCAGCAGCTGAATGTTGACTTAAATTAAGTCAAATGGAGTTTGTAGTGTAGACACATCCTGGAAAGTAAAAGTGCATGATTTGCACTTAACACTTTATCACGGAAGTATGCTGTACTCTGTAATATTTTATTGCAGAACTTACGTGGCTGCTCTTCTGAACTTGTTCACTGTGGTTACACAAACAGTAGCATGTATGTGCAGACAGAGTAATACCATTATTACCAGACGGTGGCTGACTTTGCTCTTGATGACAGCAGAGCTCTGCTAAAGTTGTGCAGGTCAGAGGGGAGCAAAGGAGCGCAAAAAGGGACAAAAACATGGGAAATGGAAAAAGGGAGTGGCAGTTCACTGACATGCTGTCCCCTCCTTGCACGTTGCTCAACATACACAGGCTTCTCCATGGTTTGGTTGGGGTCACCTACAGTCTAAGGGTGCAGGAGTCAGATATGCTTCCTTCAAACCAGTGAATTTCCATGCTGAATCTGTTTAAATTGTAATGTTATTTCTTCAGTAACTTCTCACCCCTTTCTGTTAGCAAAGTCAGCATGCAGCCCTCCTTTCAGACTGCTCTAACATGTTCAGTCACCTCACTAGATTCCTGGCCTGAGCAATATGTCAGGATTTGACAGCAAAGGGACAAGGTTCATCCTGGGAATGCTGAGCAGGGTGGCTCTCAGGAGGTAACAGATGGGGCAGTTTGTGATTAGCTGCTCCCAGGATTCAGAAGCCCTCTCTAGCACAGTGCTACAAAGTAGAGCTGAGTGAATAATTGATATTTTTGTTTGGTGGCCTAACTGAAAAATCAGGAAAGGAAAATTGTTTTGTGTTACCCCGTAACAGAATTTGTTCTGTTTTTCTTGCCAATATAAAAAATGGAAAAGTTTTTGTTTTGAGCAAAACACTTTGGTTTTGGGAGTATTTACCCTCTTTTTTGTTTGTTTGTTTCTTTTAAAATAAATTTAGCTAAATTTTGAAACCAAAACATCATTTGAAACCAAAATGAAACATTTCAACTTCAAAAAAAAATTGTTTTTCTCCAAAACTATTTGCCAAATTCATGAATAATTTGTCCGAAACTGCATTTTTCAGAAAATAAACTATTTGAAAAAATTTATCTGGTTCTACTCCCAAATAGCTCCAGAAAAACAGGGAATAAGTCAATTTTACTGAAATACACAGAATATTAGCTGATATCCTAAGAATTAATCTGTATTCTCATAAGAAGAGGCACAAAACATCAGGAGAAGCATGAGACAGGGAGATGTTCCACTTCCGCATCTTCTGCTAAGCTCAGCTGAGGCAGTGCCCTCTGGGAAAATCTGTGTATTCTAGTCCCGTTCTACATGGGCCTTGTAGCACCTTAACCATATGGTCTCAAAACACCTGGTAATACATAGAATAATTACAGATGGTCCCCAACCACAAAACTGTGTGTGCTGATTTCAAACTACTCCCTTCCAAAGCTCAGGAGAGTTGAGATCCAGAGTTCATTTTCAGAGGTAGGTACCAGCAAACAAAATCTGGATCAGCCCCTCCTCCCCCGCCACCTCCCTCCCCAATCCAAAAGACCCAGGAATGAATGACTCAAGGGAAGAGTATTGAATAGATAAGATCATTGCCAAAGTAAGGTTTTGGAGCTTTAAATTTTCATCTGGCCTCCAGGAAGGGAGTATCTTTTTAACAGGAACACTCTTTTATTCAATAGAATTCTCCTTGCAGGACTGGAAATCCCCTCCAGGACAGGTGGAATTTTAAGGCTCCCTGATTGTAGGTAAACTACTTCTTTTGTATGGCTTATCTTTTAAAACACCAGTGTTTAGATGTCCAAGTTTAGGCTGGCAATCCAACTGATTTATTCAGGTGAAGTGGAGTGGATGGCAGATACCACCAGAATGTGATTGTTTGGTACATTGATTAATTAGGTGTTTGAAGTTTGTTTTGCACAGTTACATATAAGCAGGGCCGGCGCTTCCATTTAGGCGACCTAGGCGGTCACCTAGGGCAGCAGGATTTGGGAGGGCGGCAGACTGCTCCGGTGGACCTGCCGCAGGCATGCCTATGGAGAGTCTGCTGGTCCCACGGCTCCGGTGGAGCATCCGCAGGGACGCCTGCAGCAGGTCCACCGGAGCCGTGGGACCGGCGAGCCGGCCCTGCGCCTAGGGCCCCAAAAACCCTGGCGCCGCTCCTGCATATAAGGTTGTGGCTCAGTCCCCATTTAGGTAAGAGATAGGTGCATCTGCCATGTGATGTGCATATGCAGTTCATTATTATTACTTATTATTACAGTGGCTTTTTTGGTTGAGTCCCCGATGAGGAGTTTATTCAGGACTCTGACATCCTTCCAAATTGCTCACCACTGATGTTTGGAGGGAAAACCCTGAGTCTGAGCCCTCACGCTGCAAATCAAACAGGCTTTCTGGATTTGAATTAGAATCTCAGTATGATGTTTAGATCTTCACGTATTGGAAGATCCTTATTCCCTTGAATATGATATGACTCCAAAGGATTCTCATGCTGTTATAAATGTTTGATGTTGATGGATGTGTTCCAGTATTGGAAGCCATGGCTGTGGCATTGATTTTAATATGTCTGTAACAATCTTCATGGGAGTTATGTGCCCAGACCAGTGAGCACTGGTCTGTGATAGGTCCATAGAGTTTTTTGCATCAACTCCCGAGGTCATTCCTGCCAGTTGCTGGATGAGATTTACACACCTTGATTTTGTTGTGAAAATTTTTCCAATGTTTGGTGGTATGGGAGGCTTCAGTCTAATGTCAAACCAAGATATTTCAGGAAGGGATTGTAGCCATCGGCTGGCAACAGATTATTTATTTTAGGTAAAGTTTTAGGCGTATAGTACAACAGAAATTCAGGTTTATATAGTATAACAGAAGTGCTGATACAGCTTTAACAATGGTCCTGCAATTTATACTATTATGCAGGGGGAGTAGTAGAGTTAGATAGAGGTCATATGATGCAGAGCATAAAAATCCCCCAAACTAGATCTAATTAGAAAACTGCTGAAACAATTTGGCAGCGGGCAGCTGCTGTCAGATCTGTACAGCATCTCCCAGCCTTAGAAACAGCTGGACACTTTTTTCATCCATTAGACTCAACAGAATTCAACTGCAAATTGTTTCTTGTCAAAATAAAATATGAACAGGTTTGATAATTGCTGCTATATGTCTCTGGAGTCTGAATCTCAAACAGTTGTCAAAGTTGGTCCCACAACAGACACCTGTGACACTGGCAAACTGAGCAGTTTATTAATTAAAAATATATACATTTCCCCTGTGCAGAGTGCACCTGCTTATTTTCATTGCTTTATTTTACTATACTGTGTGTCGGCTGTCTATTATATTTTACTAGATGCCTTTGCATTAGGAGCAGATTTTATTTAGATATCAGAGATGTTGAGTCAATGGTAGGCTTGAAAGTGCTCCATTCAGATGCTAAATCTAAGTTTTAAATAGATCTTTAACCATTTTTAAAATAATTTAATTAAAACATTCCTCTTTGAGTAATTACCTGCCTGCTTTTGGAGCTAAAGCCCTTAGTTTTAACAGATGCACTCTGGTCTTGGTATTTTAGACACTTACAGAAGAATTCACCACAGTATGATATGACCCTGTCCCACTTTGCTGAACCATTTGTTCTGTGGGTATAAGACTACATACAACAGGCTTACAGTGTGGCTCTCTGTCACCCCCAGTGGTTGGGTTATATAGAGGTTTACAAGTTGAATGGGTCACTAATAGCTGGGTCTTCTAATTCAGGCAGTAGAGATGTGTGGTTTTAGACCTAGAGGTCTTGGGTTTAGTCTGATAGCACATTACACCTATATTACGGGCCTCAGTCTGAAAACCCTCCATGCGCAGAAATCCTATTGACGTCAATGGGAGTTCTGCACACGGGAGACTCACAGGATCGGGTCCTACTATGGAGAAGGGGGGCAGCAGTACTAAGTGGCTTAACTCAGTTCTCAGACTGTACTGAAGTTGACACGGAAGCAAATAATCTCATCACATCCTCCTCACAAAAAAGTGGCAGCTAATTTCTGTCTGCTATTCCATGCCTTGAACTGGTCCAGCCACTCACCCTGGAAAAACTCATTCATGTATGTGGTTGTTTGCAGTATATGTGTTAAAGGGGAGGTCCACACTGCAGCTGAGAGCAACTCTCAGCGTGGGCAGACAGACTTGCATTAGTGGGGCTTGAGCTAGCGCGCTAAAAGTAGCAACATGGCTATTGCAGCTCAGGCTCTCAAGTGCCCCCAACCGCCTGGGTTTGAGCTCTGGTGGCTAGCCTGAGTCTCCGCCAAAGCCACAACAGCCATACCACTATTTTAGTGCGCTAGCTCAAGCCTCGCTAGCACAGTCTGTCCACTCAGGCTAGGAGGCTTGTTCCCAGCTGTGGTGTAGGTCTATCTAAAGACTCCACTCAGTAAGTAAACTTGATAGTTTTGCAACTGTATCATTATAGGCTCTAAATTGGCAGGGTTAGTCTAAAATTTAATAATGTCATAATTTTTACTTTATTCTTAAACATTGTGCTATATTGGACAGTGTCATCAAAACTTCTGACAAGACACATTGCTTCTAGGCAGGAAACAACACAGCTTATATCTTAATTAAAATGGAGCCGGCCTCAAGCTGCAAAATTATGATTCCAAGCACCTCAAGTCCAGGGAAGTTCAGATTTGGGAATCTGGGGAAGTTCATTAAAGAAACAAAATGGGGGCTCTGTGTAAAATCCTCATCTGGAGTTGGAGTTTGAGCACCCCCAACATTTAGAGGGAATTGGCCAGATTGTGGTTTCTGCACAGAAACACTTCTTTTATGCCTTTTCTCAAATAGCGTGTGTGCGTGTGTGAGAAAGGGAGAAAGAGAGAGAGAGAATGCTCCTGTTAACCTATTTTCAAATGGTGTTATAAACATTTATAAAGGACTTGTTCTTGCCAACATAATACCAATGACTGGCACAGAAAATGACAAGAGCAGGACTAATTTTCAGACTATGGCATCAAGTCTAACGTAAAAAAGGTTTGATGGCAGAAAACTTGGGAGAGTGAATGTGTATAGTGGGGCAGTGATTGGGAAACAGTGAAAACTTTCCTATACTATTGTGCTCACGTGCATGTGCAAATCGAGCTGTTGTACATGCTAATGGCTAGTCAATTGAGCAGTTACTTTATCTGTTGGTGCAAATGTGGAATTTATGTCCATAAATGAGTGCTAGTGCAAAATATTTGAGGGCAAAATATCTGATGTCGTTTTTGACATTTGGTCAAAGAATTAGCTTTTAAACAAGCCAAACTAATTCTTGCCCCTCCCATATTGTCATCTTTCTCATTTCCTTTTGCTGGTTCATTGTTCACTTCTGTTTTCCTCTAATGCATTGTGAGCATATATCAACTCCTCGGCAGTAAGAAAAAGAAAAGTGAGGGCAAACATAACATCTAGTACAACCCAAAGGAACTATTCTAGCTCTGTCGTGCCTTAGAGATTTATATGCATATTGTTTAGCATTAATGGGAGTTACCCACATAAATCACCCTCTATCAAATATATAACCTTCTACATTTTATGCAGATTATCAGTTTTGTACTAGTTAACTCTTCGCATTTGCAACTATTATTAAACAGCCTTTACTTTACACTTGATGATGTCCATTTAGTGCTATCCTTGATCTAAATGAGATACATTGCTAGTATGTAAAACATGGAAGAAGCCCCTTTCCAGGAACAGGATGGGTGTGAGGAAGGTCAACCCGGTACTATCTTAGGACTTGCAAGGCCCAGGTTCAATTTATTGTCCTGGAACACACTTTCATTGTGACCTTAGACAAGTTACTGAGTCTCTCTATGCCTTAGTGCCCCTTCTGTAAAATGGGAATAATAGTACTTCCCTATATCATGTGAGTGTTGTGAGGATAAATAGATTAAAAAGATTGTTAGGGTGCTGAGATACTATGGTGGTGGGAGCCATATCAGTAACTGATATATAGATAGGAACATCTTCCTTATCTACTGCCCTTTCCCAGTAGAGGGTTATGCTGTTACTGGAACTTGTATCTCAGTATCTTTTGGAGTTGACCTTCTAAGTTTGGAAAGTCAACCAATTGCAGCCTTAAAGTGCTCTTTTGTCACTGTCTCAGTTCCTGGGTAAGCTGCTCCTCGTAAGGCTGTTCCAGTCAGCCGTGTGCACCCCTTTCAAGTGGCAGGCCCATATCTTCACTTCTCCTTGAGGTAGGACACTAATCCAACCACTCTGACAGGATCTCTGAGTTACAACCATGATATGTAGCCGGTTCAACTGGTTTCGCACTTACAACAGTTTCCTTTCAGGAGCCTATGAACAGTAATGGTCTACAGTGACAGAGAAGCAGCCTCTTCAGAACAAGATAGGATTTCTTTGCCAAAAGTAAAGCTAAAACTTTCAGACTAAACCTTTTTTCTCCCGCCAAAAATGTGGAATTGGGTTGAACAAAACATTTTTGCAAATGCGTGTCTGATTCACTCGATTGTTTAAGGAAACCCTCTCTTCACCCTGCAAAAAATCAAAATATTTTGTTTTCATACTTTCAGAATGAAACCTTTTGATATTTGGATTTCAAATGACAGTTTCCAATTTTACTTCAATGTTCTTTTCTTTAAAATGAAAAACTCACAAACTAAACACTTTTTTTGTTTCAGGTCAATTAAAACATTTCATTCGACCCAGAATGCAATTTTTCAGTTTTTTACAAAAAAAATTTCTTTCAGGTAAGTCCAAAATGAATTTTTTGAAGAACTAGGGCTCAAGAAGCCAATCCCTGGCTAAGCTCCTGCCAAGTGCAGTCTCCAAGCATTGACCTTACCCACCATATACCCTGCAGCACATAGGCCCAATGAAGGATTTCGATCATACCTCTTAATTTTGTTCATATATTAAATTTGAGTACAACTTACATTCACATCAATTTTCTGCAATATTCTACCCTTACTTACTCAGTGGGCAACCCAGATCACCATCATGATCATCATCGTCTTAATCATTTGCAGCACCATAGCACCTGTGATCCCCAGTTGTAGGCCAGGGGTTGGCAACCATTCAGAAGCGGTGTGCCGAGTCTTCATTTATTCACTCTGATTTAAGGTTTCACATGCCAGTAATACATTTCAACATTTTTAGAAGGTCTCTTTCTATAAGTCTATAATATATAACTAAACTATTGTTGTATGTAAAGTAAATAAGGTTTTAAAATGTTTAAGAAGCTTCATTTAAAATTAAATTAAAATGCAGAGCCCCCTGGACCGGTGGCCAGGACCCAGGCAGTGTGAGCGCGACTGAAAATCAGCTCGCTTGCCACCTTTGGCACCCGTGCCATAGGTTGCCTACCCCTGCGCTAGGCACTGTACAAACACAGAGCCAAAAGACATATCAGTGAGGTCATGCAAGTTGTGAGTGAGGTCAGAATTTTGGTCTTCTAAGTGTGTTTCTCTTGCATTACCCTACATGTGTATTGCACTGAATAAATATTCTGGTCTTTATACTTCAGTTAGCAAATGACTCCCAAACTAACCATCTCTTTTACAGCCATTGAAATACTTCTAATAATCAGTTCTTTACAGAGATAAACAAAACCAGAAGAATCCTGCAAACACACGAGTAACTTAATTCACCTCATTTCAGTGAAGTCAATACTACCCCTTGTGGAGGTAAAGTTACTCAAGTGCCTAAGTATCTTGTGTGGGCACTAGCAGAATTCTCAGAGTCGGTCCTGTTTTGACCCTCCTCCAAGAAGTCCCTGAAGGGCTGGGCAGGTGGGAAAAATGACTTTGAGTTCCCTTCTAGCAGAGGCTTATCGTTGGCTGAAACACTGCACATGTGGTTTAACACTGTGTAAGTCACTGTGACATACTCCAAAAGAGTTCCAGCACAATTCCAGCCTGAACAGCTTTTTGTTACATTATGTGAAGTTAAAACATCTGTTTTCTTCTTTACTGTTGGTAATAATAGGAAAGACCAAGGAGCCCGAAGGAGATTGCCCATTTAGCAGTGCAGGGGCCTAGGAAAAATGGTCACTTAACACTAATACCAAATAATAAGGCTGTTACATAAATCCCATTGGCCCAGTGGGGGACTTTTCATGTACAGCTGCCTCAAACCACTAATTAGCAAAAAAGCATAGCTAATGTGCATGCCCCCTGTGATCTTTTTACTGGAGGGAAGTGACAGTTCTTCTTTTTAAATATAGTAAAGTCAACTTAATTTAAGACAAAACACACCCAAAATCTTAATTCTTGGCAAGTGCCTGAAACCTTGGGCTGATCCATCTGTATGTTCTCTGTGTGTGTGTGTGTGTGTGCATGTCGGTGGGCAGGGAGTGAATGCATCTTGCCAGCGTTTGAAAGCTTCTGACTGGGCATGTCCTTTTGAATGGTGCCTTTGAGGAAAATGAAGTGGGGAATGCTAATTTCAGGTCTCATTCTGTAGCCTACTCCGTGCAAGCTGACCCTTTTGCCCATGTGGAACCCCACTGAAGTCAATGAACCTGCCCGTGTGGGGCAGCTTGCACAAACAGGACCTTGTTATAATATTTTTTCAGAGGGATCATTTAAAGCAAACTGCCATTCACATTGCTATATAAACCCAATAAAACTCTGTTTTGGAATTGTCACTCTTTTCCTCCTCAGAACTCCGTAATACTGAATAGCAGCCAATCAGGACACAGGTGTTAATCAGACATGCCAAACCACGAAAAAAATGCAGAAATTGGGCTTGTTTTTGGCTTAATTGGCTTGTGAGTTTCTTGTTGGCTAGCTTTTGGCTCGTTGCTTGTTGCTTCCTTTTTTTTTTTTTTTTGATTGGCTCCCAGAAAGCAGGAACAAGGGAAGGAGAGAGTCATGAGTGCACAGCGGACCCACTACAGTCCCAGACTGCATGCCAGGGTGATCTAGTCATATAGAGTGTTGGGTTCTTAGGGATAGGCTTGTTCTGGCCTTGTTTTGAAATGGGATTAGCTTGATTTTTGTCTTATGTGAAAGTCAGGGTGCTTATTTAGCATGTGAAAGTTGGCAGCTGTGGTGTAAATATCTGTATCTTGATTGGCTGAAGCTGGGGAGGGAGAAGCTCTTATTTGCTTATCATGAGCCAGTCAATTAGATAAAATGCAAATTTCTGTTTTTAACTGCCTCCTTGGAAGTGATTAGTAGGTTGATATTTTTTTTCCTGGACCTCTAACTACAGTTCTCTTTTCAAGCATTAGTATTCCTTAATCTACCTCATCACGTTGGTATCTTAGGGCTTCACAAAATTATAAGTTGTACACTAATATTCTCTCACTCTCACTTGAACGCACTCTCACATAGCAGGGACTGGTCTTAGTTTATTTATTATGATTTTATTTTGTTTCTTAAAAATGTGACGTTATAATGGGAAAGCAAGTTCAAGGGTGAGAGTTAAAAAGTATTTTGCTCTGAAAATGCTGAAGGTTGGATGCAGTCATGTTGATTTTGGCCCCAAAATAGGTTATACAAACCTCAGTTGAGTAGAAATGTTTCAATGACAGTTTATATTTCAATGAATATTACTTTTTGTCTGGATAAAATCTGTTCTCTCTAGCATCTGCCATCCAAAAATGGCTATCCGGCCCAGCAGCACACTGCTGGTGAACTGGGTATAAAATGAGTGTGAATCAAAGTGGAACTGACTCGTTTACTTTCACTGGCTAAGCTGAGAGAAATGCAAAAAGCAAATACATAGCATTCGCGTTAATTAGCAAATAAAGTAATTAGATTTTTGAAATTTCTCATAAGCCAGAAGTGTTGTTAAAGTTACAGGCATCCAGTAAGATTTTACCCGGTCTAGCTTGTTTATGACCATGAGTTTCTTAAATAACATAACGTATAGATTATTTCTAAAGAAAACATTCAAAGCGTGTGTAAAAATACAGAGTATATACTGACTTCATGTTTTAGTAAATAATGGAATTATTGTCCCTTAGATAAATACCATCCTTAACTTTTGTTTAACCAATATTTACCTCTCAAGACAGAAATGTCTGATGTTCAGCAAAACATGATATCAGGTTCTGCTTCACTGTCAGATTATTCTAGATATCCATAGATACATAAAGACAATTTTAAAATGCAAGCCTGTTTTTTGGATAAAACACATGAAAAAGACTTGGGGTTTTCCCCCCTATGAAGTGACATTATGGAGCAGTGGTTGGTAGCTTCCCATTCAAAGGCAGATTTTCAGTACATCCCCCCCACCCACCCCCACACACACTTCCCCAAAAGAAACCAAACCCTGTGACAGCTTGTCACATCCTAGCCTATCTCTGGAAAGTTTGAAAAAAAATCTGAAAAGACATTAAAATTATGGTGTTTCCAAAAAATAGAATAAAAAATCCCATCTTAAAAACCAGAAACCATAAGGCATCATAATTTCAGAGCTACGTTCACCACAGTTTGAAATTTACTCTCTTAAAATGAGATTCTTCTTTAGAACCCGAGGCCCTCAAAATCAGGAGAAGACAGATGTAAAGATAGTGAGAATTTCTGCATACCCCTACCAAACTTTGAAATGTACAGGGTAGAGTTTTATAACTTGTTCTAAACTATTCCTGATCTCTTTAAAGTGTACTAATTGTCTACCATCTTGCTGAAGCCAAAGTCATTCCTTTCTATAACTCTGCTTCTTGGGTTATAGCATAGTATTAGTCTATCCAGTCCCCTCAGCAATAAGAAAGGGAGAGAGTCAGCTTGAAGACAGAAAGATGCAACAAGGCACAGCTAGTTATTTGGAGAACTGGGAAATACCTGTGGTTTTTTATTTGCGGTGTCGTTGTAGTTATGTTGGGCCCAGGGTAAAGATGGGTGAGGTAATAACCTTTCATTGAATCAGTTTCTTTTGGTGAAAGGGACAAATTTTCAGGCATCACAGAACTTTATTTTTCCAGGTCTGGAGAAGGAAACCAGAGTGTTCAAGTTAAATACAAGTGGGGACCAATTGTTAAGCAAAAGGGGTTCACACATATTGTAGGAGACCATTTAAAACGAAGCATGCAATTAACACATCTACAGTGCTAGGACAATGGAGATTACTAGGCAGCAGGGTTTGTTACAAGCTGTTGTAATGGACTATAAAGCAGAGATGCTAGTTAACTTTTCTGGACACTAAAAACCTGGATTTATGAATTTAAGTTCTCAGCCTTGTCTTTTGAAGGTGATGTGTGGGTTTCCTTTGAGGATGAAGAATGAACTTGAAAGTTGTGATGTGGAGAATGTTGATCATAATAGCAGCGGAGATCCATCTACAAGTTGTGCATCTGTTGTTTTGGCAGTCTGGTGCTGCTTTCAGCTGGTGTGTACTAGTTTGCTGCTAAGCTTGGCGAGGTTGGTGGATGGTTTGAAGCCAGAGGAGAGGGGTTGGGAAAAGCTTTCTTTAACGATGTAGTCCCCACTGAGTATAGGTTGTAATTGTTTGATACCCATATTGGTACTAGTGTGGGGTGGTAGGTGACAAGTATGGTCATGCAGTCGGTGCTTTTTATTGAAGCAGGTTCTGTTTGGGTGTCCCATTCCATGATGCAATCTGCTTCTCTGATGGACTGTCCTTGTTTGGTAAAAGTAGTTATAATTGTGTGCATATTCTGTGGTATTTGAATGCCTGGCTGTAGATAACAGCATTCTTGGTGTGTCTGGAGTTGCTACTGGAGCTATGAAGGTAGGTGTGGGGTTTCTTGTATATAGTTGTCTGTACGGTTCCATTTTTGAAGCTGATCTTGGTGTCCAAGACATTGATGCTGGTGTGGGAGTGTTCCAGAGAGAGTTTGATGGACAGGTGGTGGTGGTTGAAGTTGTGGTGGAAATCTACGAGGGAGTTCTGGTCATCTGTCCAGAGAATGAAAATGTCATTGATTTATCTCAGGTATGTCATTGGTTTCATGGTACATTTTCCCAGAAATTCATCCTTGAAGTGGCCCATGAAGAAGCTGGCATATCGGGGAGCTATCCTAATACCCATGGCTGTTCTCATGGTTTGTTTTAAATATAAAGTTATGGGTGAGGATGAAATGGATGACTTTGGTATGGATTTCTTGTCATTGTATTGTAGATATTGGAGGCAGGCAGCAATACCATCATGGTGAGGGATGTTGATATATAGAAATCCAGAATCCATGATGGCAAGGGTGGTGTTTTGAGGAAGGTTTTTAATGTTGCAGAGTTTCTAGATTAAAAAACCTAAAAAGTATTTTATACCTCTCTGTGTTGTTTATGATGAGTTACTTGCTATGAAGTTATATCAAATGGAGTCATTAAAGGAGCCAAGCAGCAGAGGCACACTATGGACTAGATAAGGAGTGTTCCACCAAACAGAATAGTCAGGCTGATAGCTGTAAAGAGGAGACCCCTGCGTCCCAACCATGGTTTCACCAAGGCTGAAAACATGGAGAGCAAAAGTCCTTGATCAATGAAAAGATCTGCCCTGCAGAAAGGGAGGAGGAAGTTGTCACCAGCAATTTGCTGACACAGACTGACTGACAGAGTCTGCAGCAAGCAGATTATACCTTACCTACCACATATGCTATTCACTGTGAGTATGATCCGTAAATGGTATCCATATGGTGTCAAATAATTCACCATTGTCTTGTAATCTGTAAGTAATTTATCATGTGATGCCCATTTTAAAATCATGTATAATGTATGTGATCATAGCTACAGTACTTGCACAATTTTTAAAATGCACATTTTTTAAAAAGCAGACTCGTATAGAGCCTTTATGATCCCCCATGTGCAGTCATGCTTAAACATCATTAAAAAATTGAATTTTAGTCTGATAGACCTACAGCTTCTTGACACAGTAAAATAGTCAGAGCTACCAAGTTATAATTTGAGATTCTTATGACATTAATCCAGATATGCAGGCTGAAAAGTTAGGGAGAAACTGGCCACATATACAACTGTGGATATTTACATTATTTCCTTTTAGACCGTGGGCCTAAATCCCACCCCACTGACCCAAGTGTAGACTTGTCAAGTGATCCCCCATGGAATGCAGGGTTTGGAACTTTTGGTAGAGTTGTCCTGTAGAATCTACTTTTCTGTTGTCTGATGCTGGACTCAATGAGAGGGGGTTTCATATGAAATCATGCCGTGGTGTTTTGATTCAAGAAAACAGTGCTAATATATTTTGAAGACCTCTCCCACTTTCATGTCATCTGCTGTAATTTGAATTTTCCGAATCCAGACTCCCACAAGGCAGAATTCTAAGCAAGTTTTCACTCTTCAGAAATCTATTTATCTTTCTCATTTCATCATGTTCATGTTTGGTATCTGCCAGAGAACATTGTGAGGCTGCCTTAGAATTTTTTCAGGTTCTTTTTTTAGGTCAGACACATTCCCTATTTGCATAAGGGTTTTCTATTTTTTGGAGCTGTGATTCATTCGCTATTAACTTTTGTACCCTTCTCCTCAGGCATGCAAAGCTTTCCCCATTCTGGGAGCACTGGTTGGCAAGGAAGCTATGATAGGAAGACCTGCGCCCCCAGCTAATGCAGAAGCATAGGCCTCCCTAGAATGTCTTGGCCTCTGTTAGCTCTTAGAGCATCAGTGTGTCCTGTGAGCTTGAATCTCCAGCTTCTTTCATAGGGAGTAAACCTCCTACTTCAAAAGGAAGAATGTATTGGAAACCAATACACTAAGGAGACACTTGGGCAGTTTCCAGTTTAATGATGGGATATCCCCACAGAGGGGATGACTGGGGCCATTGCACTTACAGCATATAAGGAATGTTATTGTTTATAAAGGTGGTGATATAGCTATTTCATGAGTTTAACCATTGTGATAAAGTTCCTCCTCTACCTTGGTGGGTCCTGCACTTATTGGCAGATTTGCTCACCTCAGTGATCTTCCCCACAGTCTGAATCAACTCCTCCTGTGTCTGATCAGGAGTTGGGAGGTTTGGGGGGAACCCGGGCCTGCCCTCTACTTCTGGTTCCAGCCCAGGGCTCTGTGGATTGCAGCTGTCTATAGTGCCTCTTGTAACAGCTGCACGACAGCTATAACTCCCTGGGCTACTTCCCCATGGCCTCCTCCAAACACCTCTTTATCTCACCACAGGACCTTCCTCCTGGTGTCTGATAACATTTGTACTCTGTAGTCCTCCAGCAGCACACCCTCTCACTCAGCTCCTTGTGCCTCTTGCTCCCAACTCCTCACACACACTTCCTCTTCTCTAGCTCCTCCCTGCCTGACTGGAGTGAGCTCCTTTTTAAACCCAGGTGCCCTGATTAGCCTGCCTTGATTGGCTGCAGGTGATCTAATCAGCCTGTCTGCCTTAATTGGTTCTAGCAAGTTCCTGATTACTCTAGTGCAGCCCCTCCTCTGGTCACTCAGGGAACAGAAAACTACTCACTCAGTGACCCATATATTTGCCCTCTACCAGACTCCTGTACCCCACTGGTTTGGGTCTGTCACACCATGTAGAAACAAGCAAGCACGTTCACCCAATGATTTTGGAGCAGTTATTACAACCAACTTGTATCTATTTACTAAAAATAAATGAAAGAGAAAAGAGAATAAACTAAAATAAGTTTATTTTTTCCATTTGTGAGGGCAGAATTGCTTCACCTGTACATACCGTTAATATTCTGTTGCTTAACTTCATTGAGATGACTAAAATAAGCTGTCATATACAGCTAGCAACTCATGGTTCATTGGCTTTATTGGCAGTCTTCCCTCAAAAAGATGTAAGAGTTTAATGTTATCTCTACAGAGAAAGATGCAAGTGGCTTTGCAGCAGCCCAGTCCACAGTCAGGAGTTTGGGGGCACCTATACAGTTTAATGTTTTCCATTGTTTAGGCTTGGGATTCTGTGGTTTCTTCTGCCCTTGTCTCTAATGATTTTCACTATTATTTGCCTCTCATCTTCTTTCTAACAGCAAGATGCCAACAGACAAGATTACATGCCAGGAGGTCCAGTGGGAACTCCACAGAAACCTTCAACAATGCCTGGAGGAATCTGCATTATCTTCCCTATATTGTGTTGATGAGATCAATGTTGCGCTGTTGGAAATCAAAACCTGGAAAGCTGCAGGGGTTGATGGCATTCCTCAAGAGTTTCTCAAGAACCTGGAGAGATGGGGATGGGAATGGTTGGTGGCACTTTTTACGGCCGTGCATAAAATTGGAGAAGTGCCAGCAAGCTGGCAACGGGTAACAGTGGTTGCCCTTCTGAAGCCTGGGAAACCCACAGAGGTTGCAGCCAGCTACCGCCCCATCTCTCTCCTCTCAACCACCAGCAAGCTCATGGAATGGGCACTGCTCCACCATCTGTCTGATATTATTGAAGACATCCTCCCAGTGGAGCAGGCAAGATTTCGCCTGAAGAGAAACTGCTGTGATCAAGTAGCTTCATTTACCAGCCACACTGAGGCAGGATTCCAATGTAAGTTGAAGACAGGAATCGCCCTTGTTGATCTGTACTCAGCATAGGACATTGTCTGGAGACAGGGCCTCTTCCTCAAGGTCTCCTGCATCATTCACTGCCAAGGAACAATTCACCTCTTGGCAGCAATGACTGGGGACCGCTGCTTTCAGGTACACCTTAATGGCCAGATCAGAAGACTAAGAACTCTTAACTCTGGCATCCCTCAAGGTTCTGTCTTGGCCCCAATACTTTTAATCTATACACCAGTGATGGAATCAAGGAAATTCATGTATGCAGATGATATTGCCCTAGCTGTTCAGGATACGAGCCTCCATACCATCAGCTGCACCCTAACCCGAGATCTTAGCAAATGGCTGATTATTTCCAATGCTGGAAACTTAGACCTAATCCAAAAAAACCCATGGTAACTGCTTTCCACCTGAACAATGAAATGGCTAATACCAAACCGGATGTTCAGTTCTGCAGTGAGAGCATCAGCAACTTAGCTAATCCGAAGTATCTTGGTGTTACACTGGACCAGAGGTTTACCTTTCAACAACATCTCGAGAACACCTGTGATAAGGTCAGATTTCTGTTAAGCGCGACATAAGAATGGCCAGAACATCATGAGGCTCCAGTCCATGGACCTTACAAACTGCAACAATTGCCTTGGTATATTCTGCAGCTGAATATTGTGTACCAGTGTGGTCTCATAGCAGTCACACTAAACTCTTTGACACTCAACTCAATAATGCTATGCGCATAGTGTTGGAGACACTCAAATCTACTCCAGTTGACTGGCTCCTGGTCTTATCATACATCCAGCTTTCACAGATTAGAAGAGCTGCTCAGACATCAATGCAAATATGAGACTCCCACTGCACCATGACCTGCCAAAGACGAGATTAAAATCCTGCAACCCTGTATGGAACCATATCAAAATCCTTATACCCAGCTTTGATGTGGAGAGTCACATGGAGCACTTTGACCACAAACAGCTCATTGTTGATCGTGTTGAGGAACCACTGGGTTTTGATTTATGTCGGAAAGACTGCTGCAGATTGAATCGCATCAGGACATCTAATGGGAGATGTGGAAAACCTTCTTTAAATGGAAAATGAGGCAAACATCAGTATACAACTGTGGTCACCGGGCACAAATCGTAGAGCACATCGTATCTGAATGTCCCCTTCATTCTTTTGCTGGGAGTCTGAAGGACATTCACCAGCTGACTGCTGCGGCAATGTGCTGACTATCAAACTTAGATATACATTTGTAGTTGTTGCTACCCTACCCAAGCCATACAAAAGAAGAATAATGAGATTGATCATAAGAACTACAGTATTAGGCCTGTGCTTTTGAACCTAACCTAACTTTTGCTGGCACCGATAGTTGTTCAAAACTGGCCCTGTTCCTACTCATAGTGGCACTATGTCATTCAACAGATGCCTCTTAATGTATGAAAGTTGGCATCCAACACACACATGTGACTGTTCCAGGTTTCTGTTAAAGAATGTCAGAATCTCACTTCAGGTGGCCATGCCAATGATAGGCAAGCTTCACAGGTGGATTCACTTTGAAAATTCAAATATACTTTCCACAGCCAGGTATGTTGACATTTTGGCTCTGCTGAATGAGGGGACTGCTGTTTTCATGGGAGCTAGGCCTCCTCAGTTCATTTCTTCCATCTCTCCATTCCATTCATACTTCTCATAAATCTTATTTATACCTCTCCCCGCACCTTCTTTATCTTGCTAATGAATCTTGCCTCTACTCTCACCTGGTTCCCTTGCTCACACTTTGTTCTGTATTCTTTCATGCTGTTCCCCATGCCTGGACTCCCTCCCCTCCCCTCCTCTTTCAGTTCATTAGGCACCTATGCCCCCTTTCTCCTTCAACCCTCTTCCCCTCCCCCCGAAAATCTACTTCATTTATGTGATGCCCACAAAGGCTCATCCACCTCAGAAACAATGTTGTCATCCATCTATTACAGTAAAATGAGGGGGGAAATAAAAACATAATGCCCTTATATAAGACTTTATCTGTGATTCCCATTACTGTTTTACTTTGTCCACCCATGAGGCAGGGAATGCATCCTGTATTTTTTCACTATACTGAGTGACGCACTGGAAGAAAGGAGAGCAAGAGGGAAAAGAAATAACTCTAGTTATTGGGGTTCATCCCAAAACAGATTTTATGCAAGAGATGGCAACAAATCTCTTCAAAATGGTTCCATGATTTGGGCAAACTTCCTGCAGAACTGACTTTTCAAAAATTTAAAAAGAGAAATTCACACATGTCCCAATTTAGCAAAATACCTAAGAACCTGCCTAATATTAAACACGTGAGTCATCATACTGAACCAGGGCCACCCGGGGGGGAGCGAGTGGGGCAATTTGCCCCAGGCCCTGGGCCCTGCTGGAGTTTTTTGGGGCCCCTGGAGCGGGGTCCTTCACTTGCTCTGGGGGCCCCAGAAAACTCTGGTGGGGCCCGGGCCCCCAGAACTTCTTCCGCTCCGGGTCTTCGGCAGCAATTCAGTGGTGGTGGGGGTCCTTCTGTTCCAGGACCTGCCTCCAAAGTGCCCCGAAGACCCGCAGCGGGGGTCCTTCCGCCCCAGGACCCGCCACTGAAGTGCCGGGTCTTCGGCGGCAATTTGGTGGTGGCAGGTCCTTCCACCCCAGGACCCGCCACTGAAGTGCTGGGTTTTCGACAGCAATTCGGCCATGGAGGACCCCCACCACCGAAGACCCCAACCCCCCTGAATCCTCTGGGCGGCCTTGCACTGAACTCAATAGGACTTCTCAGATGCTTAGTTAGGTTAAAGTACCTTTTTGAATCAAGACCACAGAGCTGCCTTCTAATAGACAGTATTTTACAAAAAACAACAATATTTTTGTTTTTAATTTGTAGAGCAGGGGTAGGCAACCTATGGCACGGGTGCCAAAGGTGGCAAGCAAGCTTATTTTCAGTGGCACTCACACTGCCCGGATCCTGGCCACCGGTCCAGGAGGCTTTGCATTTTAATTTAATTTTAAATGAAGCTTCTTAAACATTGAAAAAACCTTATTTACTTTACATACAACAATAATTTAATTATATATTATAGACTTATAGAAAGAGATCTTCTAAAAATGTTAAAATTTATTACTGGCACATGACACCTTAAATCAGAATAAATAAATGAAGACTCGGCACAGCACTTCTGAAAGGTTGCTGACCCCTGTTGTAGAGTGAAAGACCCCAAAAAAAGAAACTTAACAGGAACAATGATCCTTTTATATCTCTTCTTTCCCCCTTTTAATTGCAGAGCTAGGACTTGGCAGAATTCAGCAGGAATGGAAAACATACTTAAAAATTAACTGGCATACATGAGGTGATTTCTTAAGATTTCTTCTATTCACAGTTTTAGAGCCAAACATCTAATGGGCGTCACATTTTTGTATGCATAAAATGTCTGTGTTCACCTATTTGATATTTATCTCATAGACTCTTAAACTTAAGGTCAGAAGGGACCGTTATGATCATCTAGTCTGACCTCCTGCACAATACAGGCCAAAGAATCTCACCCACTCACTCCTATAACAAACCCCTAACCTATGTCTGAGTTACTGAAGTCCTCAAATCATGGTTTAAAGACCTCAAGGTGCAGAGAATCCTCCAGCAAGTGACTCATGCCCCACACTGCAGAGGACGGCGAAAAACCTCCAGGGCCTCTGCCAATCTTCCCTGGAGGAAAATTCCTTTCCAACCCCAAATATGGCAGTCGGCTAAACCCTGAGCATGTGGGCAAGACTCACCAGCCAGCACGCAGGAAAGAATTCTCTGTAGTAACTCAGATCCCACCCCATCTAATATCCCATCACAGACCACTGGGCATATTTACCTGCTAATAATCAAAGCTCAATTAATTGCCAAAATTAGGTTAGCCCATCATACAATCCCCTCTATAAACTTATCAAGCTTAGTCTTGAAACCAGATATGTCTTTTGCCCCCACTACTCCCCTTGGGAGGCTGTTCCAGAACTTCACTCCTCTAATGGTTAGAAACCTTCATCTAATTTCAAGTCTAAACTTCCTAGTGTCCGGTTTATATCCATTTGTGCTTGTGTCCACATTGGTACTAAGCTTAAATAATTTCTCCCCCTCCCTGATATTTCTCTCTCTGATATATTTATAAAGAGCAATCATAACTCCCCTCAGCCTTCTTTTGGCTAGGCTAAACAAGCCAAGCTCTTTGAGTCTCCTTTCATAAGACAGGTTTTCCATTCTTCGGATCATTCTAGTAGCCCTTCCCTGTACCTGGTCCAGCTTGAATTCATCCTTCTTAAACATGGGAGGCCACAACTGTGCACAATGTTCCAGATGAGGTCTCACCAATGCCTTGTATAACGGGACTAACACCTCCTTATCTTTACTGGAAATACCTCACCTGATGCATCCCAAAACCGCATTAGCTTTTCTAATGGCCATATCACATTGGTGGCTCATAGTCATCCTGTGATCAACCAATACTCCGAGGTCCTTCTCCTCCTCTGTTACTTCCAACCGATGTGTCCACAATCTATAACCAAAATTCTTGTTATTAATCCCTAAATGCATGACCTTGCACTTTTCACTATTAAATTTCATCCTATTACTATTACTCCAGTTTACAAGGTCATCCAGATCTTCCTGTATGATATCCCGGTCCTTCTCTGTGTTAGCAATACCTCCTAGCTTTGTGTCATCCACAAACTTTATTAGCACATTCCCACTTTTTGTGCCAAGGTCAGTAATAAAAAGATTAAATAAGATTGGTCCCAAAACCAATCCTTGAGGAACTTCACTAGTAACCTCCTTCCAGCCTGACAGTTCAGCTTTCAGTATGACCCGTTGTAGTCTCCCAGTTCCTTATCCATCTTTCAATTTTCATATTGATCCCTATCTTTTCCAATTTAACTAATAATTCCCCATGTGGAACCATATCAAATGCCTTACTGAAATTGAGGTAAATTAGATCCACTGTGTTTCCTTTGTCTAAAAAATCTGTTACCTTCTCAAAGAAGGTGATCAGGTTGGTTTGGCACAATCTACCTTTTGTAAAACTATGTTGTATTTTCTCCCAATTTCATTGACCTCAATGTCCTTAACTACTTTCTCCTTCAAAATTTTTTCCAAGACCTTGTATACTACAGATGTCAAACTAACAGTCCTATAGTTACTCGGATCACTTTTTTTCCCTTTCTTAAAAATAGGAACTATGTTAGCAATTCTCCAGTCATATGGTACAACTCCTGAGTTTGCTGATTCATTAAAAATTCTTGCTAATAGGCTTGCAATTTCATGCGCCAGTTCCTTTAATATTCTTGGATGAAGATTATCTAGGCCCCCCGATTTTGTCCCATTAAGCTGTTTGGCTTCTACCTCAGATGTGGTAATATATACCTCCATATCCTCATTCCCATTTGTCATCCTACCATTATCCCTAAGATCCTCATTAGCCTCATTAAAGACTGAGGCAAAGTATTTATTTAGATATTGGGCCATGCCTAGATTATCCTTAACCTCCATTCCATCCTCAGTGTTTAGCGGTCCCACTTCTTTCTTTGTTTTCTTCTTATTTATCTGGATATAGAACCTTTTACTCTTGGTTTTAATTCCCTTTCCAAGGTCCAACTCTACATGGCGTTTGGCCTTTCTCACTTTATCCCTACATGTTCTGACCTCAATAAGGTAGCTTTCCTTCCTAATCCCTCCCATCTTCCACTCCTTGTAGGCTTTCTGCTCTTTCTTAATCACCGCACTGAGATGCTTGCTTATCCAGCTTGGTCTACAACTCCTGCCTAAGAATTTTTTCCCCTTTCTTCGGATGCAGGCTTCTGATACTTTCTGCAACTTTGACTTAAAGTAATTCCAGGCCTCCTCTGCCTTTAGATCCACAAGTTCTTCAATCCAATCCACTTCCCTAACTAATTTCCTTAATTCTTTAAAGTTAGCCCTTTTGAAATAAAAAACCCTAGTTCCAGATCTATTTTTGTTTATCCTTCCGTCTAGTTTGAACTGAATTGGCTCATGGTCACTCGAACCAAGGTTGTCCCCTACAACCATTTCTTCTGTGAGGTCCTCACTACTCACCAAAACCAAATCTAAAATGGCATCCCCTCTTGTTGGTTCTTCAACTACTTGGTGAAGGAATCCATCAGCTATCACATCCAGAAAAATCTGAGCCCTATTATTATTACTAGCACTTGTCCTCCAGTCTATATCTGGGAAGTTAAAGTCTCCCATGATCACACAATTCCCATTAGTGTTTACTTCATTAAAAACATTAAAGAGGTTTCTATCCATATCTAAATCAGATCCCAGGGGTCTGTAGCACACTCCAAGCACTATCTCAGGGGAGGCTCTAGTAGCTTTCTTTCCCAATGTGAATTTTGCCCAGATAGACTCTGTCTTATCCAATCCATCACTTCTTATTTCTTTACAGTCTACTTCGTCATTGATATACAATGCTACTCCACCACCTTTGCCTTTATTTCTGTCTTTCCTAAACAGCACACAGCCTTCAATACCTGTACTCCAGTCATGACTGCTATTCCACCATGTTTCTGTTATCTCTATAATATCCGGTTTCACTTCCTGCACCAGTGGCTCTAGTTCCTCCATTTTGTTACCTAGGCTCCTCGCATTAGTGTACAGACATCTTAATTTTTGTTGTTTGGCTTCACTGACATTCTTTACCTGATTAGGCACAGACATTCTACCACCAGTATCACCTATTAGACTGGTATCTACACTACCCTTTCTCCTTATGTCCATTCTCCTACGGCTGTATCCTTTCTTACTTTGTTTTCTTCCCTCTCAATGTTAAATTCCGGCGTGGAGATTACCTGGACATCTCCTAACCATCTTCCCCAAATTCCTAGTTTAAAGCTCTCTTACTCAGGTGAAGTCCATCCCGAGAGAACAGTCCTCTGTCCGTGAATGCTTCCCAGTGGCCATACATCCCAAAGCCCTCCTTATAGCACCACTGCCTGAGCCATCTGTTGATCGCCATAATCTTGTCACACCTTTGTTGCCCTTCTCTAGGAACAGGCAGAATCCCACTGAAGACCACCTGAACCTCGATTTCCTTAAGTGTCTTCCCCAGTCTGGCATAGTCTCCCTTGATACATTTCAGGGAGAATCTAGCCGTAACATTTGTTCCCACATGAAGGACAATCAGCGGATTCTTTCCCTCTCCCGTTAGGATTCTTTTCAGCCTCAGGTCCACATCCCGTATCTTAGCACCTGGCAGACAGCACACCCTTCTGTTCTCCAGATCAGCTCTAGTTACAAGCCTGTCTATTCTTCTCAGTAAATCACGTAGACCTGCCTTTTCCTTGTGACGGTGTGATTCTCTGGTTTATCCTTGTTCCCTCTGGCTGCAAGTCCTCTAGATTTCTATTGTCCCTTGCAATCCTCTGCAACCCATCCCATATCCTCCTGGGGCTCATATTTGGTGTTGTCTCCATTGACTCTTCCCCTCTTCCTATAGAACTAGCTGCTCTTCTCTTCTTCCTTGCCCTCTCACCTTCAGCGACCACCTGCTCTGCCCTTCTTCATTTTCCAACTCTGCAAACCTGTTCCTGAGCTCTGTTTCTCCTTCACTGGTTTGTCTTTTCCTCTGCGTGGTTCTCTTAGTCACATGCTTCCACTGTCCACTTTCCTCACCCAGCAGTCTCCCCTCAGAATTCTTTGGTCCTGCTTCCATCTGCAAGTCTGAGCTTTTCCCTTCAGCCTCCTCATGTCTCTGCTCCATCATCTGCTCGAATCCGCTTCTAAACTCAACCAGAGTTTCCACCTGCATCTCTAATCCTTGGATCTTTTCTTCCATCAGCTCTATCAGGCGGCACTTCATGCAGACAAAACTCTTTTCAGGTACTCCCTCCAGGATCATGTACATGCCGCAGCTTCCACATCCAGTCATCTTCATTGTGTCTTCCACTGCTGCCTCTGTATCAGTCAGAGCCTTCCCACCTAAAACCTGTTAGTCCAGGAAACACAAACCAAAGCAAACCACCACCACCACCTACAGCAAAACAAACCCCCAACAGGGCTTAGGGCTTGTCTACACTATTGGGGTAAGTTGACCTAAGTTACAAATGCAGCAAAGAATCCTGTGGCACCTTATAGACTAACAGACGTTTTGGAGCATGAGCTTTCGTGGGTGAATACCCACTTCGTCAGATGCATGTAGTGGAAATTTCGAGGGGCAGGTATATATATATGCAGGCAAGCTAGAGATAATGAGGTAGTTCAATCAGGGAGGATGAGGCCCTGTTCTAGCAGTTGAGGTGTGAAAACCAAGGGAGGAGAAACTGGTTTTGTAATTGGCAAGCCATTCAAATAACGCAGCTGGAGTCAATGTAGCTTTGGTTGACTTACTGCGGTGTCTACACTGCGCTGCGTTGGTGGAAGATGCTCTTCCATCGACTTACCTTACTCCTCTTGTTCCAGTGAAGTACTGAAGTCAACCAAAGAGTGCTCTGTGGTTGATTTTAGCAGGTCTTCGCTAGACCTGCTAAATTGATCCCCACTGCATCAATTGCAGCAGCATCTATTCCCTGTAAGTGTAGACAAGGCCTTAAGTGTTTCTAATGACCCTGTCATTGTGAGCATGGTGGTGTTATGGAAAACTCAGTTGCATGTGTAAATTGCATATTTAATCACATAGTTACCAGTTTGTGCTCGCTAATATGTGCTTTGCTCATAAAAAGCAGCTGTACACATACAAAATCTGAAACTTTTTGACACTGGAGCTCTTGAGGCTATTTTTAAATTAGGTCTTCAACATGAGTTCCAGCTGAATGTGCAAAATTTTATATCTACATGGCCTGATTTTGCTCTTATACTGGTTTTACATCCAAGTACTCATGATATATACTAGTGTAAGCCTGAAATCATTTGTGCAATATCCTGCAATGGGCCAAAGGTAAGCGATACACAGGCAAAACATATTTTCTCAATTTGAATCTACAAGTGGGGTTTTAATGTAAATATGCTGTAAGAGCTATTATTGTGTGCTCAAGTAATAGTGCACCCCCAAAAAATATTACACCTGTAAAAGCAGAGCCTATGTTGTAGAATTTGGACTAAAATCTAGAAAATTTCCCAAAAGGCAACATTAATTGTCTTTTCTACAGATGCTAAAAAATAATGTCAAACCAGGCATGATATAGAATTTGTGTTGTCTTGACATGGGAGGAAGCAATTATTGGCAAACCTTTCCAATTCATTGTATTTAAAAAAAAATCAATTTTGGGAAAATGAATAGGGCTTTTTCTCTGCTTAGGCAGCCAAAGAAAAAAATCATTCTGGAAATATTGTCTTCTGTAGCGCTCAAATATTTTCATTTCATTTGGGACCACTTTGTCTTGATGATTATAATTCAAAACATTTCATCTGTGGAACAAAATGTCTTTGTTTTCTGTCTATGGAAACATGATAGAACATTCATTGAATGCATTTCCCCAGGTCTTGGGGGGATACTATGAATCCCATCTGCTTTAGAGAACTGATAAAAGAATACCAACCCCCAGGAAATAATGCTGCATATAAATATCTTCTCAAATCATGTACGGTTTAATTAGAAATGTGGGAATATGAAATAAATTTGAATTGACCTCTGAACTAAGGTGTTTTGCCATAAAAGCAGTCACTCAGAGCATGTAGTTTGACTTTCTCACTGAACTCTTCTAACTATTTTCTATGCTCTTCTCATTCCCCTCATGATATGGCATAGTATGAGATCATTGTGCAAAAGGAGAGTTTTGATATTTACACTAAAAATGTATTCTGAGTAGAAAGAATCTGTCATTAACTGCCTTAAAGATATGTGGCAGACTAGTTTTGATTTCTGAATCTGTCATTCAGAATGACCTCATGAGCTGTGAGATTTCTCTTTTGCTTTGGATATTTTTGGACTACGAGAGTAGTCAATGGGATGGATGTGTTCCTAATTCTACTAAAGGAGGAGGCAATCAAAAAGGTTAATGCTGCTGTAAGAACAGTATAGCTCTCCTGAATCTATGAATGCTAAATAAAGCACTTAATTAAGGGCTTGAGCTTGCTCTACTGAAGTCAGTGGAAGTTTCACCATTGATTTCAGTGGGAGCAGGATCAAATCCAAGGGCCAAATCCTGCTCCCACTGAATCTGTCAAAAATGTCACTGGCTTTAAAGACCACAGCACTAAGCCTGGATGCACAGCATAGTTAGTTACAGGCCTACTTTCAAAATTATAGTTCTAGAAAGCTTGCAATACTATCAGGGCCGGGTCTAGGTTTTTTGCCGCCCCAAGCAAAACAATTTTTTGCTGCCCTCATCCCAGCCCTGGGCTCCCCCCACACACACCCCTGCTGTCCCAGCCCTGGGCTCTCCCCCCCGACCCGCACTCCCCTGCCACCCCAGCCCTGGGCTCTCTGCCCCCTGACCCACACCCCCTTCCTGCCCCAGCCCTGGGCTCTCCCCCTTGACCCACACTCCCTGCCACTCCAGCCCTGGACTCCCCCCACAACCCCATGCTGCCCCAGCTCTGGGCTTCCCCCTTCTCCCCAACAGTGCCCCCCCACTCACACACACCCTGCTGCCCAAGCCCTGGGCTCTGCCCCCTCCACCCGCACCCCATGCTGCCCCAGCCCTGGGCTCCTCCCCGCCACCTGCACCCTCCTTCTGCCCCAGCCCTGGGTCACTGGTAACTGGCTCCCAGGGCGGGTCATTCAGCAGGAATTTTGGATGTGCACAGAACACAGACAGGATTGGTTCCCATATGGTTACAGAACTGCAGTAAAGTGGAACAATTTTCAGCTTGTGTGATTGGAGGATATCTGGATGCATATTATAAAACTGTCCTCCATAAATGAGGAAAAGTTGAGGTGCCTTTATTATTCTTTTGTTCCACTCTTTCTTTCTATGGGGAATTTGCCAATGCAATATCACTGTCTTCCTTTTAAACATATACAATTAAAAAAAAAAAAGCAATGGCTGTTGAAAATAGCAATTCCAGTCCTAAAAAACACTGAAAAGCATTTCTTGGTCAATTTTATCCTACTTTTTCTACAGCAAATTACAGTGGATGAGTATATTTGATTTGGGAGAAATGAAGTAACAGCTGCCCAAATTGAGCTTGAGCACTCCTGAATTTTGAAGTGTTCAAATCTGGAAGGCAGGTGCTAGATTCCCTTTCTGAATATTAGCTAAGTTGGGAAAGGAAAAGTCAATTTCTGCTTCCATGGTTCAGAAGTGGAAATCCTCCTACGTGCCCGGTACTAAAGCTGCCCAGATCCAGGAGAGCCTCCCCTCCTTTACTTTTCATTTTAAATTCTAGTGGGATCCACTTACCTCCCTGGCTAGGCTTCAGATAGAGAGGGCACTGTCCATTTAGTCCATCCAATTCTTTCTTTGGGGGCTGCAAGGTGAGGTCACACCAATATCCCTAATCCCAGTCTGGGGATGTCTTCTGAAAGGGATATCTGGGCCAAAGCCTTCTACTCCTTGGGCACACTTGTTCCCCATTCACAGTGCCACCCGGCCCTAGCAGTGAGCTCTCCATTCACAGCAAGCAGCAGCATGAGAGTTCAGCTACCATACTCTCTCCCTCTCCCTTTCCTGTTGATAGTGGCCAAGGGAATGCTGGGAAATGTAGTTCTTTCTTTGCTCCAGGGCTGACTCTATTGGCAGGGAGCTAACCAAGGAACTACAGCTCCCAGGGCCTCCTGTTGCTTCTCAGCTCCCAGGCTGGATCCTTGCTTGCTGCCGGCCCTGCAAATGGGCTGCCCCAAGCATCTGCTTGCTTTGCTGGTGCCTAGAGCTACACCTGAATACTATAATTAGGAAAAAACATACACCGGTGTGATGGGGTTTGCATACCTTCTACTATGCAATGAAAGGTTAACCCCACACTATGGGTGGTGGATGTCTCACCCCTTAGACTGACCTCCAACTGCTGCATCAGTATAAAAGGGAGCAGCCCAGCTCATTCTAGGCTGACCATCCAGGAGGGAAGATGCTTGGTGGAGGCTCTTGCCCAGGAGCCACTTCAGCACTTTACTACAGGAACCAGAGATCCCAAGGACAAGACCAGAGACTTGTTGCCCACAGCTGGCCAATTGGAGGTGGAATCCCAGGGAGCTATCTACACTGAGAGGCTCAGAGGCCCCAATGACGTATGGACCCCGACTTTAGGAGGCAAGGTAGGAAGCGGCCCAGGGAGGCAGTGTGAGTGGTATCTCCCACCCGAGTCATGGTAGGATTCCCACTGACTGGGTGGTGACCACATTTGCTGCTGACAGGATCTTGGGCCAGGACCCAGTGGAGCAGGGAGGGCTTGGGTCCCCCTACCCTGGCCATTTCCCCACCCTCGCCACCCTGGTTGGCGCCCCCTTACTCTTGCCATCAGATCCCACAGCCCTGATCCCCAGGGCATCCATATTGCCTCTGGCCAGTAGACCACATAGCCCCAATCCCCGGGGCAGCCATATTGCCTCTGGCCAGTATGCCACACAGCCTTGATCCCCAAGACATTGGGCCGTACAGCCCTGACTGTAGCTATTAAGCTGCACAGCCCTGATTCCCAGGGCAGCCATACAGACTTCAGACATTGGGTTGTGCTAACTTCAGCCTAAGGATAGTTGGATAGACCATAACTGCAATGGTATCACAACCTTGACCTGCTCCAAAAGGGGACGGGGTGTGTATTTCCCACAACAACAAGGAAAATGGGGAAATGTCAGTCACGTAGGTCCATTCACTGATTGCTGGACAAACAGCCTAGAATTATGATTAAGGAAGGTTAATATGGAGGCACCAGTTGTGATTTCATAATTATGGTTGAATGCTATTTTGCACGTACAGCAGGGATCCAATCCCTGAGATATAGGGAAAATACAGTATAACTCCCCCATGCACTTACTCTTTGTGCACAGGATGAATTCTATGATAACTTAATTTTAATAGACATCATGTGCTTAGGTAATATTTGAATACATTTAGTTGTAATTAACTTAATTATTAATGATTGTCTCATTATGATTATTCCCAATAAGCCTACATTCAAGTGGAGTTGTGGTTGAGAATGCACATCAGTAATTTAATGGCAAAAACATTTCAGGGATGATATGATTGCTTTTAAGTTTATCCTTAACTAAATTTCCACATTTTGAAATAATTATCTCAAAAACAATCAAACATATTTAAAATATAGATATACACAGTTGAGGTACCCAGAATAACCTTTACTCTGCCCTGTAGCCACAACATACAATTATGATTAATGAAAACAATGTTGTCAACTCTCATGATTTCATCATATGTCTCACAATTTTGGAATATTTTTCAAACTCCAGCTGCTGAAATTGGGAAAATGCAGGAGAATTTCAGTTTTCATTTAATAAATATAAGTTTCTATATAACTGTCACCACAGAAATGCTAAATATTTGTGAACAGCTGTTAGATACTTGGACAAATGGTTTTACAGAGTTCAAAGAATTCTTAATGTAAACAGAAAATCATGAAAAAGTGAGGGGTCATTTTCTCTAGATGAATACATGACCACCATAAACATTAAGAGCATATAATTGTGAACAGACTTCAGGGTTTCTAGGTGTTTTATATCTCTCTTTGAACAGGATACAAGAGAAGATGAACCATTGAGTCTGTTCTTGTACAGCAATACTTGTGTTCCTTCCTAAGGTATGTTTCTGCATCGAAATTTGTGCTCTGTCCACGCATGACCTTTTAATGGCACAATTTAATCTCTGACAGCTTGTCACATTTGATTCTTTACTTTTAAGGTGTTTTGCCTGCCCGAAACTTGATTTGTTGCTTTACACAAGTGTACATTTAAGAAATGAAGTTTGAGACACTTATGTAATTTTTTTTAACTGGATTCAGAGAAACTTAGCCTTTAATTTCTTGTTTTAAAGCATTCATAAATTCTCATTTCATTTATCAGATGGTGTAATTGTTTCAGACTATATAGTAACACATATTGGATGAAGCATGTTAAATTTGAAGTCTCTCAAAACGTATGGTATAACTATGTGTATCACTGCAGCATACTGCTTGATTTTTAACCACTGCAGCATAACTCTACAGCATTAGTGGTTGTGACTGCTATAGGCTGCCAGATCACACTAGGGAACAGAATGACTGCCTCCTTACGAGCTGAACTGTAATGCACGGCGGGAGGGGTGGAAGCCTTGTGATCACAGGGTCTTCAATTTGAGTGACATGATGGAGGTCTTATGCAGCCAGTACTAAAACATCCTTGGAATTTCTAAACATTGTAGATGATAATTTGCTACCTCAAAAAGTGTTGCGGCCAGCACAGGGGAATTCCTTATTTGTCCTGCTCCTAACAGCTAAAGAGGAACTGCTCACCAAACTAAAAAGTAATGGTAGCTTAGGGACAAATGATTATGACTTGATCATATTTATGATGTACGAGCAGTCTAAAATCCAAACTAGTTGTGTGTGTCTGTTTATATATACACAAACACACTCTATTTAATAGGACCAGTTTCACAAAGCTGAAAATTATGAGCCAAATCAGCTGAGGTGAAGAATTCATTCAGAAAAATGTGAATAATAGTCAGGAATCATTTAAGAACACCTTATTAGATGTCCAAAAAGACAGAATCCCACAAGACTGTACTGGTTAAAAAACCTGCTTGGTTTAGAAAGGCAGTGAAGGCAGCTGTAAATATATATGGAAGAAAGGCAAAGTTGATAGTAATGAATATGAATCAGAAGTTAGGAAATGTAGAAAATGGATGAGGGAAGCCAATGGACACAAGGAGAAATCTATGGCCAGAAAAGTTAAGGACAATAAGGAGTTTTTAAAATATATTAGCATTGTCAGGAATCTTTTTGTTCCTATTGGTCCATTACTAGATAGAAACAGTATAATTATCATAATTCAGAAAAGGCAGAAGTGTTCAATAAATATTTCTGTCCTGGGGAAAAAGCAAATGATAGTCTCATCATATAGTGATAACACTCTTTCCATTCCACTAGTATCTCTGGAGAATGTTAAATAGAAGCTACTGAAGTCAGACATTTTTAAATCAGCAGGTCCAAATAACTTGCATCCCAGAATGTTAACAGAGCTGGCAGAGGAGCTCACCATACCATTCATGTTGATTTTTCTGTAAGTCCTGGAGCAAGTTTCAGAAGATTGGAAAAATGCAGATGTTGGGTCAGTTATTTTAAAGGGGAAATAGGATTAACCTCACAATTATAGGCCTGTCAGCCTGACATCAATCCCAGACAAGATAATGGAGTGATTGATACAGGACCCAATTAATAAAGAATTAAAGGAGGATATTGTAGCTAATGTGAATCAACATGGGGGTTTGGAAAATAAATCCTACCAAACTAACTTGATATCTTTTTGTTTGAGATTACAAGTTTGGTTATCAAAGATAGTAGTTTTGATGTAATACACTTAGACTTCTGTAAGGTGTTTGACTTGGTAATGCATGATAGTTTGATTAAAAAACTAGAATGATATAAAATTGAACACAGTGTACATTAAGGGTACATCTACACTACAGTATAAACCTGTGCTTGAGCCTGGGCTCAAGCCTAACCCCCTTGGGTCTACACTGCAGTTGCACTAACCCAGGGGTTGGACCCAAGGTACCAGAACCTTGCAGGGCTGGAGGGTCCAAACTCAAGTGACACCAGGACCCAGGGTTTGAGCTCTATTGCTTCGAGGTGTAGATGCAGCTCCTCTTGACTCAGTCCTGGGAGTTAGCCAGATGTATCCCACAATTCCATGGGACAGCTTCCTTAGTTGTCTCTATCCCAGCAATCTGCAATTCACTCTAGCGAAAATGGAAGGCACCCACCTTTGCAAACAGCAGCAGCTCAAGTCAATGTTAACCCATTCTCTTCCAATTACCGATTTGCAAGCACACTGTCAGACATCCTCCTGGGTTTGCAATGGAAAGTGAACTGCTCAAGCCTTTTGCAAATCAAGCTGCTTCCTGGCAATGTGCAGGGTGGGCAGTAAAGTTTTCCCACAGTGCACCATGGTCCTAGGCCTAGAGTGGCCATATTGGGGGGGCGGGGACTAGGGACTATGGGATATGGTTACATTGACTTGGGTCTGTGCACTGCAGTGTAGATGCTGTCATAAACATACAGCTAAGGGTAGCATAAAATCCCTCTTTACCCTGTAAAGGTTTAATTCCTCATTTACTTCTAAAGGGTTAAGAAGCTCAGATAGCCTGGGTGACACCTGACCAAAAGTACCAATAAGGGGATAAGATACTTTCAAATCTGTGGGGGAAGGTTTTGGTCTGTGTCTCTCGGAGCCAGCCAAGAAACCAGGCAGGGAACTAAATGCTTAGTTCAGTATATCTGAATTAAGCATTTAGTCTTGCAGAAATAGTAAGTAATAGCAGAAAAGAAATGCATTAGATTACCTTTTGTTTTAGCTTGTGAATTTCCCTCTGCTAAGAGGGAGGTTTATCCCTGTTTTTTTAAATTTAAGTTTTGCCTAGAGGGGAAATCCTCTGTGTTTTCGAGTCTTTTGTTATTCTGTAAAGTACTTACCATCCTGATTTTACAGAGGTGATTCTTTTGCCTTTTCTTTAATTAAAATTCTTCTTTTAAGAACCCGACTGATTTTTCATTGTTCTTAAGATCCAAGGATTTGGGTCTGTGTTCACCTGTACCAATTGGTGAGGGGATTATTCTCAAGCCTCCCTAGGAAAGGGGATGTAGAGGCTTGGGGGGATATTTCAGGAAGGTAGGGCTCCAAGTGGCCCTCCCTAAATGTTTGTTTAAATCACTTGGTGGTGGCAGCGATACTAAGGCTAGAAAGGAATTTGTGCCTTGAGGAAGTTTTTAACCTAAACTGGTAAAAATAAGCTTAGGGCTTCTCTCATGTGGGTCCTCACATCTGTACCCCAGAGTTCAGAGTGGGGAAGGAACCCTGACAGATGCCAGAGCCCTAGGTTTGAGCATAGGTTAGAAAAGCCCCTAAGATAAGGTTAACAATGTAGATGCTCTCGCCCAGGGTTTCCTAACAAGGGTCAGCTAACTGGGTCCTAGTGACCCTAGGCTTATATTGCAATGTAAGACATACCCTAAGTGGATTAAAAACTGCTGAACTGATAGGTCTCAAACTGTAACTGTAAATGAGGAATCATCAAATAGGTATGTGTGTTTATAGTGGGGTCCCACACTTTTGGCCCTATGTTATTTAACATTTTTATCAATGACCTGGAAGAAAATACAAAATCATCACTGAGGTTTACAAATGACATAAAAACTGGGGGAGTGATCAATAATAAAGAGGGCAGGTCACTGATTCAGAGCTATCTGAATTGCCTGGCAAACTGGATGCAAGCAAACAATATGCAATTTTAATGTGGCTAAATATAATTGTATACATCTAGGAAGAAAGACTGTGGGCCATAATTACAGGATTGGGGACTCCTATCCTGGGAAGCAGTAACACTGAAAAAGATTGGGGGTCATGGTGGATAATCAGCTGAACATGAGCTCACCATGTGACATGGTGGCCAAAAGAGTTAATGAAATCCTGGGATGCATAAAAACGTGAAATTGGAGGAGTAGAGAGGTTATTTTATCTCTGTATTTGATACTGGTGCAAATGCTGCTGGAATACTGTGTCCAGTTCTGATGTCCACAATTCAAGGCGAATGTTGATAAATTGGAGAGGGTTCAAAGAAAAGCCTCAAAAATGATGAAAGGATTAGAAAACATGCATTATAGTGACAGATTCAAGGAGCTCAATATATTCATTTTAACAGAGAAGGTTAAGGAGTACTGTGACTACAGCCTATAAGTATCTACTTGGGGAACAAATATTTAATAATGGGCTCTTTGGTCTAACAGAGAAAGGTGTAACAATCCCCTGGCTGGAAGCTGAAGCTAGACTAATTCATACTGGAAATAAGATGTAAATTTTGAACGTGATAGTAATTAACCATTGGAACAATTTAACAAGGATTGTGGTGGATTTTCCATCACAGACAATTTTTAAATAAAGATTGGATTTTGTTTTGCTAACAGGAATGCTCTAGGAATTATTTTAGGGCAGTTCTGTGGCCTGTTATGCAGGAGGTCAGACTAGATGATCACAGTGGTCCCTTTTGGCCTTGGAATCTATGAATGATCACAGTGTCCTTCATTCACTAGTCATGCCAGCTACACCAACTTAACAACATCACCTCCCTGAGCGGTGCTGAGTCATGGTCAATGTAGTTAGGTTGACAGAGTGAGAATGTAGAGACTGCGTTACTCACGTTGACCGTTACTGTCCTCCAGGAGCTGTCCCACAGTGCCCTATGCTGACTGCTCTGGTCATCATTGTGAACTCCAGTGCCCAGGGGTCAGATAGAGGTATGGATAAGAAGTCGCCCCTTCCCTCTAAAGCCCCACAAATTTTTGAAATTCCAAATCCTTTTCCTCATTGTCCGGCTTGGCGGGCACACCTAGCGGCTTCCACTGTTGAGTGTTATTGCCAAACTGATCATGCTGGCTACATGCTGCGGGCGAAGTCCTGCCTGAAGAAGACAGAAGATTTTGGCTATCCTGGGCCTGTGGGGAGAAAAGATTGCACAGGCACAGCTCCCATCCAGCTGTAGAAATGTGGACATCAATCAGCAAATTGCTCAGGGAATGCAGCAGAAGGGCAACAAGAGGGACATGCAGCAGTGCCGTGTAAAAGCTGAGGAGGCCAACAATGGAGCTGATGGCAAGCTGCAGATCTGCCACTTTTACAAAGAGATGCATGCCATCCTTGGTGGAGGATTCTCCCTCCCCCACAAAAAACCCCCAAAAAAACAGCACTGTGGATACTTCTGAGGAGCCTGAGTCACAGGCCCCTCCCGTGAACAGTGAGGAGTAGGAGTAGGATAGGGGACAGGTGACCAGGACATCCAGCTGCCCAGCTGAATGTGCCTTTGGTTGTTTGAAGTTTTGTTTACTTATGAGATTAGACCTCAGTGAGAAAAATATCCTAATGGTTATAGCTGCCTGCTGTGTCCTGACTAATGTCTGTGAAACAAAAAGGGAAAGTGCCTGCTGGGGTGGAGGGCAGAGGTGGAGTGGCTGTCTGCTGAATTAGAACAGCCAGATACAAGAGTTATTACAAGAGCTCAATGTGGAGCTATATGCCCGGGGAGGCTTTGAAAGACTGTTTTAATAGTGAGCCCGAGTAGTGTGTGTTGCTGTAGTGTGCACTAGCTGGCCTTGCTCTTTTGTAGCTCATTATGAATCTTGCAGTGATTGCTGTGTACATAGGAATATAAAATCTTGTCCATGCACCGATTAATATTGTTTGCGAATGATGTTATGGGTTGTGTGACACAGTGCAGTAACAGTTCATTGGTCACTGGGATACCTGCTCTGCCCCAGCCAACATATGTTGTAAATTAATAAAGATGAACTTTGGTCCGAAAATTTAATTTTATTCTGAAACATTAATTAATTCTGAAACATTAATCTGAAACAGGCAATTAAAAAAATTAAAAGTTAATAAAAGTTAATAAATTAAGGGAACAAAACTTATGAAAGGGAAAAGAATAGTTATTTCCATTTCAAGTACCAACCTTGGCTTTCACAGGTGAGTGTATGTGAAGCTGTGATTGTCATTAATGTCCCCCAGGTAGAGTGCACCAACCTCTGATGCTATGCTCAATAATTAGTGGGGGGCACAGAGCTCCTTTGGCCCTGTGGCCACCGCTGGGGCACAGAACATGTCCCTCCAAAAGCTGGCAAATTTTTATTCTTGCACACCATGGTGATTTTAGCTGATATCTCTCCTGAGGGCAACAGGCGGAGAGAGAGCACATTGTCTGCTGGTGTCCTGATGCCATCCAGGGCCATATGCTGCTAGCCTGTGTACTGCAATGGTGCCTGCCGAAGTAATTGCTGAGTGTTGTGGGAAAGTGTCCTACTGCAGTGGAAGAAATACGGCAGCCCTACCCAGAAACCTTGGGCAGAGGATTGTAGATCTCCTCCAGGAAAGTTTCACTGAGATCTCTACAGAGGAGTCCGAGGACATCCTGGTGCACATAAAAAACTGCTCCATGTGCACACACTGCCTGACTCTAGGAGGGAATGAAAAGCAGATAGCAACTCTCCCTCTCTTCACTATTCCACTATTACTTTTAGCACATGTGAAAAGGAGTTAAATCAACAGCTATGTCTTGAAATTTCAGAGCAAACTACATACTAAAAGTACCCTCCCTGGCATCAGGCTCACCCATGCTTGACTAGCAGGACTGGCTGGGCTGCAGTGGAGCCAAACTCCTGCTGAGCCTGTAGTTGAAGCGCTCCTTGGTGCTGCTGAAGTGGCTGGTGGATGGCTTCATGAGCCATGGGAGCAAGGGCTAGGTGGGGTCTCCCACGATCACTACTGGCATTTCAACATTCTCAAAGGTAATATGCCAGTCAGGAATGAAAGTCCCTGCTTGCAGCTTTCTGAACAGTCCTGTGTTCTTAAAGATGCAAGCACTCCTGGTGAGGATGCATATCACTGACACAAGGAGTCAAGTGTGCACATGTGCAAGTGATGTAATAACTGCAGCAGCTGTATGCTGACGTAAGTTAGGTTGGCATAAATGTGTAATGCGTACAGACCTGTATCACTATAACTATGTTGCTCAGGACTGTGAAAAATCCACGCCTCTGAGTGATGTAGTTATACTGACCTAACCCCCAGAGTAGATAGTGTTATGTCAATGGGAGAGCTTCTCCCGTCACCATAGATACTGCCTCTCAGGGAGGTGGATTTAACAATGAAAATGAGAGACGCATCTAGCAGAGTTATGAATTTAAGCTCGCAGGCTCATCTTTTGAAAATCTTATGCATGTTTTCTTTGAGGATGAGGACTGATAGGTCAGATATAGGATGACTGCTGTGTGAAAAATGGTCAACCCCAGGTGATAGGGTGTTTTCGTTTTTTTTATCGTTTTCCCGTGTGAGTTCATTCGAGAGTGCAGTAATTGTCTGGATTCACCCACATAGTTACTACTGGGGCATTTAGTGATCTGGATGAGGTACATCACATGTTATGATAAGAAGGTGTAGGATTCATGAATCTTGAAACCTGCACAACACTTTTAAAAGATGACAAGCCTGGGAGCTTAAATTCATAACTTTGCTAGACACTAAAAGTTATGGGCTGGATTGATAGCTTATTACAACAATCTGTAACACATTAACAACCTCCCCCCAACTGCTCCCCTCCCCACGCCCTTTCTTTTCCTCTCTATGACTGGAGTGGTATTAACGGACCACCTCACTTTGAATGATCCCTTGAAATGTGTGTTAACTACTTATAATCTGTTCAACCCTTGTATTTAGCTGTGATTCTGGCTACGCTAGAGAGTTTACAGTGATGCAGCAGCACTGATGCGGCTACGCCACTGTAAGATCTGTAATGTAGCTGCTCTATGCCGACAGGAGAGAGCCCTCCAGTCAGCTTAACTACTCCAACCCCTGTGAACAGCAGCAGCTCTCCTGCCAACACAGTGCTATTCACCTCGGTGCTCATGTCGGTGTAACTTATGTCACTCGGGGGGAGGGGGTGATTTATTCACGCTCCTGAACAACATAAGTTATTCCAACACAAGCTGTAGTGTAGACATATCCTTGAGCTCTGTGTAAACTCAAAAGCTTGTCTCTCTCTCCAACAGAAGTTGGTCCCATAAAACAGTGCTTCTCAACCTTTCCAGACTGCTGTATCCCTGAATCCCGAGCCCTGCTGCCTGGGGCTGAAGCAGTCAACTTAACTTTGCAGGGATTCCTGTGGTGTGGGGTGGCAGGCAATTGATCTGCTTGCCAACCCCTAACACTGGCCCTGCACTTGCAACCCACTCTTCCCCTGCAACCTGTCCCATGACCCCTCTGAGGTTTGCAATCCACAGTTGAGAAACACCCTCTGGAAGATCTCTGCATACCCTCAGGGGTATGCATAACCCTGGTTGAGAACCACTGCTATAAAATATATTACCTCACCCACCTTGTCTCTAATATCCTCAGACCAACACAGCTAAAACAAAACTGTATATCACTGTAACACTGTAGAATCCTGTATGTCATTGTGGCAATATTTAGCTATTTTATCACTACTGCTGGACTGATCCAAACACTCTAGAACTTTTGGGAGAAAGAGATTAGGATGGTGGGCAGGATTGAAATCTGGATCTAAATTTATGTATTATTGCTAGCCCCCGTATCTAGTGAGGTCCAGCAAAATCCTCAAATCAAACATCGAAGAACATTATGAGAAAGGTTTAAAATCACTGAACAATGTAATGGTCTTGGCTTGTTCTCCCATTAACACAGCATAGCATCAGCTCTCTCACAAATGTGGAAAGAGCAGAACAGATCTTGTTCAGTGAAATGCAACAAAGATACAATTCTAGTTTTATCTCATTTCAGAACTTTTTTTGAGACTTATTTTTTCCCTAATCCATCTCCATATCCTATTGCATAAAATGAAATTAAAAAGGAAGAGCAAGAGGCAATATGTAATAACTTCTTTCTACACAACAGGCTGTGTAGTTAGTTAGTTAGGATCTCAGTCTGCCTCAGACACAACTTAAAGCAAACCAGCCAGACTGCTGGCCAGCCTGAGAGACCTGTACATTTCTTGGCACTGATTCAAAGAAGGTGTCAATGTAGATTAAGCTGGGTGACTGAAAATAATATATCTGAAATAAAATAGAAGTGCTGTTAAGGTAATTCAGCTCACCAGTGTTGCTGATTATACTACGGTCACAGGAAAATGGCATTGTAAAAGGCAACTGAGTAATAACATTGCACAATATTTATCAGCTTCATATGTATAGAACTGAATACTTTATTAGTAGTCTGTTCTCTTATGTTTCAGTGCTAGGCATTACCAGAATAGAGATTCCAAAGATGCTGGTTCAAAAAAATCCATGGTTATTTTAATTTTCCTCCATATCTAGTATGAAATTGTAGTTTCCTACACACTAAGTATCATTCTAAGAAATTAGTTTTAACAGATTATATATCTCAACAATCTATTGTTTTATATCACTCTATATTAAATTATTTGTATACTAGCACAATATTCGCAACCCATGTACAATATCTCATTTATATGATTAATGAATTGTTTCATTGTTAACCCTTAAAACCTGTATATGTACTGTGTTTTCCTATACAGATCTGTTTCTGAAAAATCAGACATAAGGAAGTTTACTTAATAATCCTATTCTGTGAAAATTGTTTACCTCCATCCTCTGATAATATAGTGTCCACAGCATTGCAATAAAATTTTGTACTTGCAATCCACTTTATATATACCAACTAATGGAACAATTTACCAAGGGTTGTTGTGGATGCTCCATCCCTGGAAATTTTTAAATCAACATTAAATATTTGAAATGTTCTAATTCCAATAGGAATTAATTCAGGGAAGTCCTATGGTCTGTGTTATTCAGGAGGTCAGATTAGATGATCACAGTGATCCCTTCTGGCCTTAGAATCTATTAATTAAATATCCTCCTTAGTTATGGTTCTTTTAGTGCCCTTTGAATGTATGTTACATTGTGTAATGATGGGGCGTCAATAGATGGTGCTGTTGAGTTTTAAACTATTGTCTAGGCCAATATGCAAATCTTGATCTAGGCAGAAAGGGTGCTGGGATTTATAGACAGCCTTAAAGAGGTTTTTGTTTACAAGAGTTAATTAAGAATGGACTTTGAATGGGTATACGGGACTTTAAATGGCTGTCTGCTTCCAAGAGGAAAATGCTGAAAAGTAGGTCAGGTACCACATGGCTAAACAGCTAGCCCTCTCCAGGGAAGTATCCACTGTTCCAGTGACTCAGGCCATCAAACTTTCAGCATCTACTGATTAATTAGTGTTTATACTTTGTAAATAAGGCTATAATAGGATATGCTTTATTTGGTATTGCGCTTGTCTTGGCCTACTTGAATGACAACTCTCTGAGCATGTTTGTATAGTTTAAATCAAAAAGATAATGTTTTAAAAGGGCATTGTTAATAAGTAAATTGAAAATATTGTTCTCCTTTTTTCCTTTATTTCAAACTAGTAAGAGAGAAGCAGCAGTTTAACTCTGTTATTAATGAACTAAACACATTTATCTAGTATGTTACAGTTTATGTTTTATTTTTAAAAACTGATCCAGAGCATTAATGGAAGTGTAGCAGGGTGCAGCTCCAGAACACGCCCCCTTATTTAATGGCATGGCACTGCAGTCACCTTGCCTTAGTTTTTCTTCTGGTTCGTCAGTGATTCTCTCAGCCTTGAGCATTGTTCAGTTTCTGAGGTGACTGATCCCTTTGGATAAGTCACAAAAGTCCATCCTGTCTGGGGTATCAAAGTTCAAAACATACACAAGAGCCTTCCGTCCGAGTCTCACTGGGCACAGCCCTTCCTTCCTTAGAGCTCATCTTCTCTTCCCTCATCTTCCTCTCACTTCCAGCCCTTCTCCTGGGCTTACCTGCCAGTCATCCCTTTGTACGCAGGGATGATCTACATCGCCTTGCTGAGTAGCAGTGTAAGGGGAAACTGCATGACTCTTTATGTTTCTGGCCTTCGGAATCCCAAATAATTGAGCTGCCTGCTTCCATAGCTACAAACTTCTCTGCTTCTCCTTTCCAGGGCCTCTTCCCATGCTACCTGACTTCATGGCTGACTTCCTGCTCTTATATAGGTCACTGCCTCTCAGAGTTTCTCTCTCTGGACTCCTCCCACTCTGGAGTCTCTGCCGGCTCTCTTCTTTGCTCTTAACCCTGGATTCAAGCTTCTCCCTTCAAACAAACAGCCCTGAGCCTGTGGTTCCCTCAGGACTGGCCTTTCCATGAGGTGAACTGAGGCGGCCACATCAGTTGCCAGACCGTGTGAGTAGGGGACTCCAGTAGGACCCAGAGTGTAGAAAATTGAGTCTGCTGCTGGTGCATATGTATTCTCTCTGCTCTAGATGCACAGACATGGTGGAGTGCTATGCTGGAGGAAGGAGGGCACAAGAGATGTAACAGGCAAGCAGGAGAAAAGGTGAGAGGGAATAATAGAAAGCAGCAGGAGCTGAAGAGAGAGAGAGGAGGAGGCTCTTATGTACCTCTCTAGCACTCCCAGGAGCCTGAATTGATTAACACCAGCTTCTCAGGGAGCTTCCTGTTCCTGCTGCTTCCCTGAACCCACTTGAGGAGAACAGGCAGTCAAATGAAGCAGTAGGAGCGAGTTAGGCCCTTAAGATACTGATATCTTCCCTCAATCAGGCCCTGCTACCAGCCTGCTTATTCGTCCCCTTCAACTGAAAGTTGAGAGCCACTATAGCGGGCACAGAACAGCAGTCATAAGTGAAAGAAGAAAACACCCCTCCGGGGCAGCATTCAGAAAAAGAAAGCAAGCAAAGGAAGCTGTTCTATCTAAGCAGGAAGGAGCTCTCCTGAGATACTTAGACACAAATGTTCACAGCGAGCCTTCTGGCACCAGTGAGAATGTGAGTGGTGAGGAGATGCCTGATCTTCCAGTTAGTCAGAGTGCAGGTGACCTGGCATCTACTGCAGCATCCATATCTCCATCTCAAATGAATGTAACCATGCACATTCCTGAAGAAAAGTGTAGATCAGAGGAGAGTGTGGTGGAGGCGCAAGAAACAGCTGCTGCTGAGCTTAGTTCCTTAAGTCTAGATGATCCAGGACTGTGGGTCCACTTGAGCAGTAGCCTGAGAGACTTCCTTGTACTGCATGGGCCACAGCAAATGAAAAACTTCCTGTTCCCCAAAGACAATGAAAATAGAAGTTTCCATCCAACATATTACTGGCGTGAAATCCCCAATGGTGACAAAGTGGAGAGGCCATGGCTTATGTACTCAAAAACCCAGAATGCTGCATACTGTTTTTGTTGCAAACTTTTCCAGTCTAATGTTCCAGACACATTGGGTTCTACAGGAACAAAGGACTGGAAAAATCTCTCTAGAAATCTGGCACGCCATGAGAAGGCAGCAAATCACCAGAGAGCATTCCATAGGTGGAAAGAGCTTGAGATGAGACTAAGGTTAAAGGCCACCATAGATGATCAGCATCAAGAGAAGATTGCATCAGAGTCTCTGAACTGGCAAAATGTTCTGAAAAGGCTCATTGCCATTGTGAGAATGCTTGCTACCCAAAACCTAGCATGGTGTGGCACTTCAGATCAGCTGTATGTGCCAAACAATGGAAACTTCCTTAAAATTGTGCAGCTGATGGCTGAGTTTGATGCTCTACTCCAGGAGCATCTAAGAAGAGTCATCACCCAAGAAATGTACACACACCACTACCTTGGAAAAACAATTCAAAATGAGATCATACTGTTACTGGCAACAAAAGTCAAACAGAAGATTGTGGCGGATCTGAAGTCAGCAAGATATTGCTCTGTTATTCTGGACTGCACACCTGACATCAGCCGTACAGAACAAATGACTTTAGTGGTGCATTTAGTAACAACAACAGAAGTTAGTGAAAATGTCCCTGCAATGGTGACTGTCAGAGAGCATTTTCTAGAATGTATTGACGTTGATGATACTACAGGAGTTGGTATGGCAAATGTGCTTCTTAAAAAGCTGGAAGATACAGGAATTGTGATAGCTGACATGAGAGGCCAGGGCTACGATAATGGTGCCAACATGAGAGGAAAGAACAGAAGAGTGCAGTCACAGATCCAAGAGTTAAACCCTCGAGGTTTTGTTGTTTTTTTTTTTTGTCCCATGCAGTTCTCATTCATTGAACTTGGTGGTCAGTGATGTAGCATCAGCTTCTAGTGAGGCTGCTGAATTTTTTAATCTAATTCAAAGCATCTATGTATTTTTCTCTGCGTCACCTCATCAATGGCAAATTTTGAAGCAACATCTGGGAACATCTTCTTTGACACTGAAACCACTGAGCACCACACGATGGGAAAGTCAAGTGGAGGCGATAAAGCCTATCAAACACCAAATTGGGAAGATAGATGATGCCATAGTTGCCATTATGAAGGATAATGCTATGACAGGAACTGTTCATGGGAGAACAGTGGCAGAGGAAAATAGAATCACCAGAAACATACATAACTACAAATTTTTGTGTGGCTTAGTGTTGTGGTATGAGATACTGTTTGAAATAAATGTAAGCAAGAGACTCCAAGGTGAAACAATTGGACAAAGCAAAGTCATACCTACAGTCTTACTGGTCAGATGAGGGATTTCAAAACATTCTGAAGAGTGCACGGAAGTTGGCAGAGGGAATTCACACTGAAGCTCTTTTCCCACCCATTCAAGAATACAAGAGTCACTGAAGAAGAAGACATTTTGATTACAAAGCACGGGATAATCCCATAAGAGACCCCAAACAACAATTCAAAGTTAAATTCTTTTAACCAGGTGCTAGATTGTGCAATGCAGTCAGTTGAAGAATGTTTCATGCAGCTCAAGGAACACAGCAGTATATTTGGGATGTTGTATGATATTCCAAAACTCCTCACTATACCTGAAGAAGACCTACACCAGCAATGCAGGGCACTGGAGACAGTGTTGACCAGGGCTGGCGCTACCATTTAGGCGACCTAGGCAATGGCCTAGTGTGCCAGAATTTTTGAGGGGCGCTATTTTGCCGGGGGGGCGGCACGCGCGTCCGGTGGACCTACCGCAGTCATGCTGGTGGACGGTCCGCTGATGGAAAGGCTCCGGTGGAGCTGCTGCAGTCATTTCGGCGGACGATGTGCTGGTCTAAAGGCTCCGGCGGACCTACCACAGTCATGCCTGCGGCAGGTCCACCGGAGCCTTTAGACCAGCGCACCATCCGCCGGCATGACTGCGGTAGGTCCACCAGGGCTGCGGGGGGGCCGCCAAATGACCGTCCGCCTAGGGCGTCAGAAACCCTGGTGACGCTCCTGGTGTTGACACATGATGACATGCGCAATATTGATGCGAGTGATTTAGGTGATGAACTGAAAGCCCTTTCAGAATACATTTCAGCAGGATCAACTACAAAGGCCCATTCTGGAATATTTGTGCACAAATAAGATGACCACCCTCTTTCCAAATGCTTTTGTTGCTCTGAGCATACTTCTAACACTTTCTGTAACAGTTGCCAGTGAAGAACGCAGCTTCTCCAAGCTGAAGTTAACAAAAATACATCTACGCTCCACAATGACAGAGGAAAGGCTGGTTGGCCTTGCAACTATCTCAATAGAGCATGAGCTGGCCCAGACTGTGGACCTTTGGAAAGTAGTAAAATCTTTGCAGCCAAGAAGGTACGGAAAGCACCACTTTGATTATTCAAACAGATAAAAATGCCAGTGTTTAATATGCAGACAAGAAAAATTATATTTGCTGTTCAGGTGTTTGAAAGTTCAGTGTTACTTAAAATTTTTGAACAAGGCATTTAAAGTTGTTAGTTCTCCTTTATTGGGGTAGGTAGCAGAGCAGTACCATGAGAGGAGTAGAACAGGAAGAAGGCAGAATTGAGACCTTTAAAAGTTTCGGCCCAAGCGAGGGGACATGGGGGCTTCATTTGAGCTTCCTGCCTCAGATGCCAAAATGTTGTGGGCCGGCCATAGCTTTCCTTCTAGCAGGCTTCCCCAGCCTGCTAGAGTTCTGATCTACCCTGCCCCCCACCCTCGAGATATTCATTGAAAAAGGTACCTCTAGCCCAAAAATATTCTATAGATACCTCTGTACATCTGTTGATGCTTTTCAATGTGCATTAGAGATATCTGTACAATATTTTTAAGGCAGAAGAAGGTGAGATATGGGTATATCTCTTTTGTTATTACACATACACACACACACACATATATATATATCTATATATATAGATATAGATATATAGCTTTATTTAATACTTTGGACTCAGCTTGGGTACCAAGTTTTAAGCAGAACTCCCCATGGAGATGAATAAGGTATTCTGCTGAAAAACAGATGGTATGAGATGGTTTTTACTACTTATTTACTGAATTACAAACTAGAAGTATTTACAACACATACTGTGATAGAAATAGCCTATGCGAGACTACAGGTCTTATATAAATTTAATTTTGTATCTTTCATTGGTTTTGGGGTGTTTTAAAGTAACTTTGATTACTAAAATAAAGGTTTGAGAAGATAAGCTATTTGACTTAAGCTATGTTTACATAGCCCTGCAGTTCAGACTATGGGGTGTGAATTGTAGCATATCCCAGTGTCCTGCACTATAACTCCCCATGTGGACACTGCGGGCATGAACTAAAAGGTCCCTAGTTTGCATTAATATAGACCTCTTTAAACAGGACCAAGTTAACGTGAACTGGATACCTTTTAGTTCATGCCTGCAGCATCCAAACAGGGTAGTTAGAGTGCAGCCATTAGTGCTCACTGCAATTCACCCCTCTATAGTTCCAGACTGTGGGGCTGTGTAGACAAGCTGTCAGAAACAAATAAGTAAGAGTTAATAGAACAGAAGTACTTCATATCTCTTTTGCCTGTAAAGGGTTAACAAGATCAGTGAGCCTGGCTGTCACCTGACCAGAGGACCAATCAGGGGACAGGATACTTTCAAATCTTGAGGGAGGGAAGTTTTTGTGTGTGCTGTTAAATTTTGGTGGTTGTTCTCTCTGGGTTCTGAGAGTGACCAGACATGCAACCAGGTTTCTCTCCAATCTCCTTGATACAGGTTCTTATAGATTCAAAATAGTAAGTACTAGGTGATAAGGTGAGTTAGGCTTATGTTTGTTTTCTTTATTTGCAAATGTGTATTTGGCTGGGAGGAGTTCAAATGTGTATTTGGCTGGAAGGAGTTCAAATTTGTATTTTGCTGAAAGGATTTTAATTTGTACTTGTATACTTAGGCTGGGAGGGTATTCCCAGTGTCTATAGCTGAAAGACCCTGTAACATATTCCATCTTAAATTTACAAAGATAATTTTTACTGTTTTTTCTTTCTTTTATTAAAAGCTTTTCTTGTTTAAGAACCTGATTGTTTTTTTTTCTGGTGAGACCCCAGGGGACTGGGTCTGGATCCACCAGGGAATTGGTGGGGAGAAAAGAGGGAAGGGGGAGAGAGAGGTTAATTTCTCTCTGTGTTAGGATTACTTTCTCTCTCAGGGAGAGTCTGGGAGGGGGATTGAGAAGGAGGGGGGAAGGTGAATTTTCCTCTCTGTTTTAAGATTCAAGGAGTTTGAATCACAGTGATCTTCCAGGGTAACCCAGGGAGGGGAAGCTTGGGAGAGTCAACGGTGGGGGAAAGGGTTTACTTTCCTTGTGTTAAGATCCAGAGGGTCTGGGTCTTGGGGGTCCCCGGGCAAGGTTTTGGGGGGACCAGAGTGTACCAGGCCCTGGAATTCCTGGTTGGTGGCAGCGCTACAGGTTTTAAGCTGGTAATTAAGCTTAGAGGAATTCATGCTGGTACCCCATCTTTTGGACACTAAGGTTCAGAATGGGGAATTATACCATGACACAAGCTCTTAAAGGTCATATCCAAATTAGCTAGAGGAATGTAAATTGTCTTGTTTGCACAAAGAATGATGACATAATTGTAAGTTGTTTAAACTTATTTTTAATTTTCTTGATGATGAATGTTGAGTGACTGCTAGGACGCTTTCCACTACCAATCATCTAGTTTTATAGCATATTTTTGTGTCAAACTTTGTGTGAATTGGTGACACAGTGTCATCTCAAGCTCTTTCATCCAAATAAGACCATGACCGCTTTCTCAAAAGATTTTTGATATCTGAGCGGAGGTGTCACAGATTTCATCTCTGTGATATATAAGACACTGAATTTTTTTTTAATTGCCAGCTTCTGCAGGATTTTTCTCAAAACTGATACTAAAAGATGACCTAATTTGAACCTGATTGGACCAAGTCATATGGCTCCAAGATAGGCCTTGTACCCTGATTTTATTCAAAGGCTTTGGAGGGAGGTACTGCAACGTGTGGAGTAAGTGAATCCAGGGTATGGCCAAGAAACCTGGCCCTTCAGGTCAATAAAGTACCCGAGGGACTGTCCAGAGCTTCCAAGATTGATCACCTTGGGGGAGACAGGTCACAACATCAAATAGTCCACTCCAGCTTTTGACTAGTCGCTCCCTGCACCCAAAGCAGGCCCACTAATAAGAAGCACTGTGCCAGCCAAAGATCACCATCTGGTTCCTTGACAGCGGTTGTAGTTCCTTCCTACTTCAGGAGAATTCAGAAGACTGTAAGAACTGAAGAGTCATCTGTTATCTTGAGTTCTGTATTTTTCTTCTCCATTTTTGTATTTTGTTTGTATTAGCTAGAGGACTTCTAAGCCTATTTAAGCTTTCATTTGTAGGGTATGGAAGTCAAAATGTGACAGTGTACACCCATGTGTTTGTGAGCGAGAGCACCCATACAGTCCACACAAAGAAGGCACCTCAAAGAAAATTCCCCAAGTAAATAGCCCTAAATATTGTCTCATAAAGTTACTCATTAGCGTGTGTTCTGTGTTCTATGTTTAAAAGTCCTGGGAAGCTTGAAATTGTCACCTATAATTTTTGGAACACAAGAATTGTCAAACTTCTGCTTATCTATGGTGTTCTATTAGTCTGAGTTATAATATTTCTATTGAGGGTATAGGAAGAAAGGGATTATCACCCCCACAATAATTAAAATCTAAGGACGAGGTTTTATAATTGGCTCTGAGGCTGTGGTTCAGAGAGTACACACAATTTGATTTCAGTGTTAAGATATTTACCAGCTCCAAGTTATAGATTTAATTGATTTTCGTACAATTTTTGAATTTGGATCTACAGTGGAACTTCTGAGTTACATGCACCTCGGGAATTTAGGTTGTTTGTAACTCTGAAATGTTCTCTAAGTCTGAAGAAGATGTTGCATGCTTCAGCAGTGGGAGGCGGGTGATTGGGACTGCAGCCACGGGATGTGGGGTGGAGAACAGAGCTCTGAGTGGTGGAAGGGTAGGGGCTTCTGCCCTGTGGGAGCACCAAGGCTCAATGTTTTAGACCTAGGCCTCAGGGCTTCAGCCCTGTGGCTCTGTTCCCAGCTTCTGCCTTGCAGGGGTGTGTGTGTGTGTGTGTGTGTGTGTGTGTGTGTGTGTGTGTGTGTGTGTGTGTGTGTGTGTGTGTGTGTGTGTGTGTGTGTGTGTGTGTGTGTGTGTGTGTGTGTGTGCCGGGAATGGAGTCATGGGGCTGAAGCCCTGAGCCCCAGTGCTCCCCCAGATCAAAAGCACTGAAACCCCACCTGGAGCACTGACTTCCCCCCCTGCAGTTGCTGCCTCAACCCCCCATGGCCAAAGCCCTGAACCCCAGGGCTAAAGCCCTGAGTCAGTACAGTATTTGCTGGTTTTTTATGCTTTTTTTGGTCTCCACTTACTTCTGGTTCCACATGGTGTCCAGTTGACCAGTAGGTCTGTAACTCTGGTGTTCGTATCTTTGAGGTTCTAGTGTGTATCCAGATAGACAGCCACCTCATTAGGATCCGCTTTAGAATTTATAAAGACTGGTTATTTTTATTATTAATTTGATGTTTCAATTCATTCAATGATTTAACTCCAGTCCAACTTTGAGTCTAACCTGGTGATTTGATGTTGATTTGCAAGTTGTATTGCTTTATTCTTATTTTGGTTTAATATTAGCTTCACTTTGGTGATAAGTTTCTTGATTTTTTTTTGTGGGGGGGTGGGGTTGGTTAAATATTTTAATAGAGTTTGAAAGCTGATACTGTGTCAAATTTCTTTCAGTAAGTAATGTGGGTCCAGAGACTCTGAGGACCTGGGTGGATACCAGAGGGCCAACCTGAAAATCTAACTAGCTCCCCCTAATTACAGAATATCAAATTACTGTGACATACTGACTACTATGTAAATGATATTGCCCTGCTTAATATGACACAGGAGTTCAAACCTGTGGTGTAATCCTGGCACAGTGCTAGATCATGACATCAGTTTTGAAATAGAACTTCCCAGTGTGCTATGGCCTGTATTTGGCATATACTTTCTTTTCTTGTATCTAAATTGTTCTGGTCCATTAATTTAGTATAATCTTGCTTTATGTACCACATATTATTTATGCTCATCATGTACTACATTTTGTAAGGGTATAAATTAGACATTGAGAAACCTAATAAACAGATCACTGTTACTTTGCTACCAATTGTTTATAAGCACAATGAATAAAGTTCCTTTGCTCCATTAAACAGTATTGTATACTCCACGGCACAAGTTACTCTAACTCAGTTTGATTGAATCATGCAGCTATTGCTTAGAACTAAAATGATCTTGTTAATAAGTATGCTAGAATAACATTTGCTTCCTACCTAGAGGGCATGGGTGGGGAGAATGGTCAGGGGAAGGATAGAAAAGGAACAGTGGTGTGCATAGAAACAAAAATGTTAGGGTTATGAGGAAAGATTAAAAGGTACTTTATGTATAACTTGGCTATGTAGCAACTAAGAGAGGATATAAATGTCTACAAATATATAAAGGCTGTGTGAACATTAATGATGGACAGGATTTATTTAGACTGGTACAAAATGGATTAAATTAGGAAGATAAATATTATGCTGAAAATCATATTAGACCATTTGATGGTTCAGGAGAAGTGGTGAAAACCTAGTTGTCTGGGATGTTAAAAAGTAGCCTGGACAAAAAACTGGAAATACACTAGAGGGAACAACTTTGCACTTAGAGGCTGATAGGCATCTAATAAGTCTTTTTCATTAGTCTTCTATAGGGTGACCAGACAGCAAATGTGGGGGTGGGGAATAATAGGAGCCTATATAAGAAAAAGACCCCAAAATTGGGACCGTCCCTATAAAATCAGGACATCTGGTCACCCTAGTCTTCTATGATTTGGGATTCCCCATCTCCCTTCTACAGACCAGATTACCTCCTATGAAAGAGATCCACATCACAGCTGCTCACCCACTGCCAGCTCCCTGCAGACTTCCTGGGGTTCATTGATGATCCTTTGTGGTTTGCAGTAGCAGGACTTCATTCTGACTTAAATGTGTGGAGCAAAAATATACAGAGGGCAGTTTTTCTGCTTCCTCCAACAGTGGAAGAGCTCCATAGTTGCAAAAGTCTTTGCAAAGTCAGATGGCTGGTGAAAGCCAGTTTGATGGGCTAGTTGGGAGCATTATCCTGCCATGAAGGAGATCTAAGCTTGGCCCCTAAATTCCATTCTTTTTTCCCTCTTCCCACAAGGCCTAGGATTCTTGTGAAGGAAGCACACTCAGACTCTGATAGATAAGAAAGTGCCTCACACTACTCTACAGTGAACCTCTACCTCTCAGATCAATGCTGATGGACTTTGTGCGGTAGTCCAATCTAGCTTCCTTTGCCTAGAGCCGGGGAATCAAACACAGGCTGGATCTGGCCCATACTACCTACCTGAAAGGCTGTTAAAGAGAGTGCAGAGCCCTCTGCACTGACTCTTGGGCCTGGCCAACTGGCAAGGGGAGTTCATGCTGTTGCCTCCTGCTGCAGGAAGCTCCTAAGAATCTCCAAGACGAATTATAGGTGAGTCAGCCAGAATTCCCTTTGGAAACTCCAGCTACAATGCAATGCCCTCCATTCTTCCACAAGCCCTTGGGTCAAAAGCCACCAGCTTGCTCTCTACTTGTGTAATAAACACTGCCCTTGATCTGCTGCCACTCCTGCTGTGCATTTCTGTTTCAGGCATGTGACAGTTCTGGTCTCACTTTTCCTGTTAAGGGTTTGGGCACAACTGGACAGGTTAAGGATGGATCTTGAACTTGAGAAATATCTTTACTTTTGTTGGAGTTGTGTAGGAATGAAAACCATCTGGGGTGAAATCCATCCCTCATGTAAAGCTACTGAAGTTAATAAAGTTCCATAATATTTCTGTATATTTTTGTTTTGTTCTTTATAACCGAGAACACCAAAAAGAGCACATGCTGTAATATTTTATGTGGATTTCTATTTAATGGCTTTTTTTGGTTATTTATAAACTATACTTGTCAGGGATGTTACTTTCTGTGCCCTTACTTATTCTCAGTTAGTCATATTTAGCACATACTGTACCATATCTGCTATTAAAGGAAGGTCATGGTCAGAAATTCTTAACAGCACTGCTGACGAATGCCTAGGCTGCAGTCATGGCCTCCTTGGGCAGTTCACAGAATGCTAGAATGAGCAACTCTATGTGCTTCAGGCTGTTTGTTTGTTTTGACCTATCTACTGTATTAAGTGCCCCAGTCCTGCTAACCTTACTCTTGTAAGAAGTCTATTGAAGGCCAGGGGATTCCTTTGCATGGGTAAGGATTAATTGAGAGCATAATGGTAGCAGCGTTGAGACCATAATTTTACCCGTAATGTGTTCTTTTCTTTCACAGCAAGCCCACTGAGTCCAACCCTCCTCCCCTTTATTTTGCTATTGGTTAATGTTACAAAATGTGATCCCTTTGTCCCAGTGCTTCTCAATAATAAAGGGGAAAAATCCTATACAACATTTAAACAAAAAATATTTTTATTTCTAAGATATTTGTTTCTTGGACACGCACGTGCACACACACACACGTCAGACCTGCTATGCACACTAATTTGATAAGAAAACCCATCATCTTATTTCTGGCTCCACATGATCTTGTCTTCTCTCCCTCGCCCCACTGTTTTGATGTCCTTCTGTTGTCCCCAAGTTCTGCAGCCGCATCCATGCAGAAGGACCCTTATGTCCACCCAGAGTCCCAGGGAAGTCAATAGGGCTCTAGATGGGTACAGACATCTGCCAGTGTACATCCTATTGCAGGATGGGAGACTTGGGGCAGATTTTCAAAAATCATCCAAGGGATTTAGGAGCACAAGTCCCAGTGAAAATTCAAAGGCACTTGTGCTCCTAAAAACCTTAGATTGTAAGTTTTCAGGATAGAGACCCTGTACTGTTTATTTGTAATATGAGGCATCTTGCACTTACTGGGGTACAGTAAGGGATGTACATATAAATAGTAGTCAACACTCAGAGAAAAGTCTTTGATTATAAAACAATTAACTGGATGTTTCAAGAGACCCTTAAAAAACAGTTTTCCTCCATGTTTTACCTTCTGTCTTTTGTCTCTCTGAGGTCCTGTGATCAACAGTGTGTGGCCCTGTGAGCAGCAGTCATTATTGTTCTGGTGTACCCTGGCATTTTATGTCTGTAATCTCCTTAGACCCCAGCAGGTGGTTCTCTGGTAGCTGAGCTGTGTCAAACTGCTGGGCAGAAGAGGTGATTTAAATCATGTATTCAAAGGAAGGTATAATTCAGCCCATATGTCAGGGCTGTACATGCAGACAGGGGAAAAAACAGCGTAAATGGAGAAAGAAGCACTGAGTCAGCAGCAGGGCTGATTAAAATTTATCCAAAACATATTGGCTGAGATTTGTGTAGCGCCTCCTGGATTACTAACGAAAAGAGGCGGGAGGTTGGAATTCCATTGATTGGCAGCTTAGAAAGGGACACAAGGAAACCTTCTAGTCTGTCAGGATCTCATTACTTGCAATGAGTTCTGACAGTTCTTAGGTTACATATGTATAAACCAGTAAGGCAGAAAAGGAAGTAGACAGTAATTTTATTTTGAATTGGCACTGGGGAAGGATTGTTGTCTTACTTTCTGAACTGTGCAACCACCACAGTTTCCATATACAGTAAATATATAGCTTTCTGTCCTCCTTCCCTCTCCCCCCACCCTTCCCCCCTCTGCTCCTTTTGGGCTGTGGAGTGTAAATGTTACATTTTACAGATATGTATAGTTAAGTTGCAACTGATTTAGTTTCCTTTATAAGCCCAATTTAGACATATCTCTTTCCACCCTCCCCCCAAAAAGTCCTGTGGGTCTCAACATTTGGTAGGTTTGATCTGATAGTGACAGAATTTTCTATGACATTTGGACTGGATCCCATACAAAGTAGTCCATGGAGGGTTGAGGATGGGACTGGAGGCTGCCAGGATCTCATAACATGCTTTTTTGTGATTGCCAGCTTCTTAGGCTGTATCAGAGTTGGATCTAGGAAATAGGCTATATTTGTTTTGGTTTTTGCTGTGATCAGTAATCAACACTAAAGATATTGATCCAGATATAGAAATCCAAATCCAGACTGCGTTCTCTGGTTGTCAAATTAATGATTAATTCAGTTTGAACCAAGAAACTGCAATGAAGTGTTATTTAGAAAGGCCATTGAATGAAAATTTAGAATTAATAATTGTAGAGGGTTTACTTAGCCATCAATCTACAATATTTCTACAGTACCTGTCACCTTGGTTTACAAACATCAATAGAATATCCTACTCTAAGAACTTCGAGAATGTAAACATCAATGAAAAGGAGGTATTATTTAGGGTGAATCCGAGATAGCTAAAAATAATAGAAGGAACTTGAGAGGAAAAAAGGAGGCACAAGAGAAATTATTTAATGGTAAGATCTACTGTATCTGGCTGGGGAGTAGTTTCCGAAGAGAAATAATAAAAATGTAATTTGTTTGGTGCATTTTAAAATTGTCTGGACAAAACACTGAAGAATACACTGTAGGTAATAATCTTAATTAATGAGCCTCCATATAAAAGGATTTTGCTGGTTCTTTCAGAGGTAAAGTCACTCAGGTTTAGCCAGAGCTTGCTGTCTGTATAGATGCAGGGCATTGTCTTCAGGTGACAAATGTAAAGTCTTCTGAGTTTGGCCACTGCCATCTCAGCAAAGTTCTAGAAGTGTTGGGAGCATGTTAGGTTGCAACCTGTGTATTGGACCTATGAACTTCCTAGCTGGTAAATGCCAGTAGTGAGACAGTGTGACTATTGTTGCTAAAGATGGTCAGTGCCTCCTTGTCTCAGAGATGTCTTGGTGTTTTCAAGGAGACTGTGGGGAGGCCTCTTTTCAATAAATTAACTCTTGCTGCTGCTGATCTCAGCAACTACAAACTGCTGTTGAATACCCCCCATTTTGGATAAGACTATCAAGTAGGAAGTGCAAAGCAGCCATGGAATTATTTGTTGTCTTCAGATTTGCTTGATCCTTGTTGGTAGAGGTATGATAAACAAGCTGCACTAAATATGTGGGTTGATGTCTCCACAAGCTATGAACAAAGAGCATCGGACAGTTGCCTTTGATAGGTGATGTTGACAAAGCCACCATCCTTAGTTGGAGTAGATGGCACTGTTGTGAAATGGCTTCATTTTTTTTAAAAATACAGGTCAACCTAGAAAGCAATTATAATTATTCATCCATCCCAAGGGATACCAAAGGGATCTACAGATCATATGAAGGTTGTTAAAGAGGGATATGGGTATAGGATGTGAAGCATATGTTTGCCAGCTGTAGGGCTGATCTTGCAGGTGCAGTCCACTATATAAACCAACAATGGGGCTCGGATGAAGGGAGCAGCAGCTCTGGAGGACCTAAGTGTCTCTGTGTTTAAGCATCAGTGCTTGCAATGCTTCCCCAATCCAAATAGGAAGTTCTAATATTTCCATTCAGTGTCATCTATTTTACTGGTAGTGTTGTCTCAGTGGTCTGTACTGAGGACTAGTAGCCCCCAGGCCCCATTTCCAGTAAAATCTCCAATAATATTAACAGCGTGATCAGGAGGAGAAGACACGGCTGGACTATCACCATGTTTCCATTCTTAGTTGCTGCAGTGGCTCCTCCTCTACCTTGCCATGGCTGCTCTACCATCATGCTTCCATCCACATGTCTGTCCGCTCGCTGGGAGGAAGGGATGAAAGGGAATGTGTGGGGACAGATAGTCAGAACTACTAAAGAACAATTAAAATACGTTTATTTGTGTTCAGCTTTCAGATATCAAAACTCTCTCTTCCATGAGCTGTTCTGAACATGTCAGTATGTCGAAAGTTACTTTGGAGTTTCCAGAGACTGTCAGCTCTTTAGAAGAGAAGTGTGAAACGTACAGAGGAAATCTCAAAAAGGGCTCCATTTTAAATGTTTCCTTTAAGAATGTTTATGAAACTTTTCAGCCAGAAAAAATGATAGAAAATGTAGCTGAATGCTTATGAAGAGTGACTATTAAATTTGCAAATAAATTTGATTGTGAAAGTGTGAAAGCAGGACTAAGCTCCTTTTATGTAAATACCAGTCGAGATGCAACCTCACCTATGGAGCCTCTATAGTGCCCCCTTAATGAGGTGGGGGATTCAGTCAGAGCCTAACACATCTCATTGCACAATGACAGCCAGTCAATTTTATGATGTTGTATAATAATTGGAGAAGTTCTGAAATTAGATATGGTCAATGTAAATAATCAGAGGGCCTGTTTTTCAGAGCTGCTGCATATCCACTAATCCCATTGAACTCAGTTTGAGTTGTGTGTGGTCAGCTCTGCTGAAAGGCAGGTGCAGAAAGTATGTCCAAAACAATCAGATTTCTTTGCCTAAATTACCTAATTTTTTAAGACTGCAGGAAATGTGGAAGTCCTATTTCCTTCTCACTATGCTGCTGGTATAGTTTTTGAATTTCAGCATAGATAATGAAAATCAGTGAGCGCAGCATCTCTTGTTTATAGTGAGTTTGACTTTCAGGTTGACAGTACTGCGGTGTTGGCTTTGCAAGCTATCCAGGTGATTGCTCGCTGGTTGAAAAACTGTCATCACTGGAATTATTGGAAATTATCAAAATATTTGTATATGCTTTGTTTTATTAAAGCTTGTTTTTGCAAAATTAGAGTATACATTGTCCTATAAATTATTTTTATTGTTGAAGAAGTTTAATGAAAATTACTGTGTTGTAGTCTGATTCTTTCCACCTGTGTTTTAAATTATAATGAAAGAATAATTTTAACATCAGTTGTACAGTGTCTCCCTTTGTACATAAGGAGTTCTTGAGTTTGAGTGTCTGATGTACCTAACCCTCTTTCTGACCTGGTCTATACTACAGAGTTAGGTTGAAGGAAGCCTTAAGTAGACCTGTTAATGTATGTGTCTACACTACCAGGTCCTTTACACTGACCTAAGCCACCTCAAAGTCAATTTTCATGGGTCGACTGCGAGGTAGTGCGGATGTAGCATTGTATAATTCGACTTAATTGACCTCCAGTTGGTGTCCCACAATGCTCATCTGTGACTGATCTGGAGATCATTCTCAACTCTGCTGCACTGCAGCCAGGTATAAAGGAAACAACCCCTCCCCTGCTAAAGCATCAGGCATTTTTGATTTCCCATTTCCTGTTTGATCAGCATTTGGAGCATGCCAGCTTCAGTACAGCTGATCGTGGAGACTACACGCCCCAAATGTGCTCCAGCCAGGTCTGCACAGAAGGTGGTGGATCTCATCACTGTATGGGGAGAAGAGTCTGTGCAAACAGAGCTTCAATCCAGCAGAAGAAATGCTGACATCTATGCAAAGATTGCTCATGGAATGGGGGAGAAGGGCTACACGGGGGATACACAGCAGTGCTGTGTGAAAATAAAAGAACTTTGCCTAGCATACCAGAAGGCAAGGGAGGTGAACAGTCATTCTGTTGCTGAACCCCACACATGCTGATTCTACAACGCGTTGCATGCGATTCTCGGGGGGGACACTACCTGTACCCCCACAAGCAACATGGACATCTCACAGGTGTGTGAGTCTAGGGACAACTGGGAGGATGATATGGTGGATGAGAAGTAGAATGGGAGGCAGGGGAGCAGCAGATCCATTCTCCCCAAGAGCCAGGAAATATTTTTAATCCTGGAGACCTGTGGGTTGCAGGACATCACAGTGGCCAACTGTGATGCCAGGGAAGGCACCTGTGGTGAGTATAAAGTTACAATCAAAGTCCAGTTAAACTTTAGCGGGCACACACATTCGGTGGTATTGCATGTTTACTGTGAAGAAAAAGTGAGGTGCTGTGGTTCTCTGCTTACAAGAGGCCACTCCAGCTACTCAGAGGGTGGCCCCTCAAAAAGACTGTTTATGTGGACTGGGGTAGCCTGGGAATCCTCCATGGATATATATACAGGAAACTTGCATGGAGGTACTCTGCAATCCATGGTAGAACACTTTCCTACGCAACTCCTGAATTAATTCTGCTGGCATCATTGCGGTACACAGCAGAGCAGCAGAAGGGCCAGGTCTATGCCCAGACTCTTGCAGGATCTCCTTCCTTTCCACCTCTGTTACCCTCAGGAGAGTGATATCAGATAGGGCAACCTAGGGGAAACAGGGGAAGTTCTCATTAAAAGTGCTCTTACAAGGAAAAAGAGGGCATGTAGACCCACCCCACCCCGCCACATTCCGGATCGCCAAAGCATGTGGCCACTAATGTCCCTTTACTGTGCTCAGCATGGGTTAGCAAGTAGTTTAAGCTAGTGATAGAGGACTGGGGCCCCACATGTGAGATTCCGCAATTTGGGAGTGAAAACATTCCCTCCATCACCACCACCCCGTTTGTAAACAGCTTCCCCGGTGCTATGGGGAAGGGCCATTATTCGACTAGCTACTGCTGCTCCTGAAATGAGCCTGCCATAAACTTCATTAAAAATGCGGTCACCTATGACTCTGGAGGGTGGGGGGAGGGTTTACTCATCATGGCTGGAACAGCAAAATGGTGCAGTGACTGGTTACAGATTCTGATTATGTTATGGCTTGCACCCGGTGTAATAAGGGATTTTTTTTTTTATGAAAACAGCCTTGCTATGGAAACATTTGATGCATGTACAATGGTCCCTTTCTTTTTTCTCATGACAGACAGCTGGAAATGTGTCCTTTGGCATGTCATCCACATCTGAAAGCAGACTTTTGCTGACTAAAGGAGGAGAAGGAGAATGCAGAAGGATGTGCTCACCGAGATAATGAACGCCTCCGGGACTGCTGACACAGAGCTGAGACTGTGGAAGATTTCACTGTCTGAGAAGTTGGACATGGACATGGAGAGCAGAAAAGCTTTCCTTGAGCATGAGTGTGTGGCACGGGATGAGGTCTTCAGGATTATGAGGGACCAAGCAGACATGTTGAGGAGTCTGGTTGAACTGCAGGAACAAAAGCAAGAGGGTACAGTCCCTCTGAAGACCCTGGTGGACAGCCAGCTAGCATCACCTGATGCAGAATTACCCTTTCCCAAGCATTCCATGAGGCATGGGAGAGAAGTCCATTATCTCTTTCACTTAACTTAGGGGGAAGGTACAGGGAACAGAAGGCCCCCATTCATAGACCTTTGATGGTCTAGAATGCAGTGTTATGTTACACAGCTGAAAATGTTTCTCCCGTTCCAACTTTACAACCTCTTTTCCCCAAGGCTAACTTTTTTTTTCTGTTCTCCCTCTTTACTTATGTTTGTTAAATAAAGTAAATGGATTCGAGAAATAAATGTTCTTTATTGAGTAGAAGCAGTGGGCTCGGGGGGCAGGGGGTTGGCTTTACAGGGACAGTGATACAAGCCAGGTGAAGCTTTGGGAAAGCACAATGCAGAGAAGCAGCTCACATTACTGTGACTCATTATTGAAACGGCTTGTCAAATCCTCGTGGTTACGCAACGCCCCTTGCTGAGTTGTTCTTATTGCCCTGGTCTCTGGCTGCTCAAAAATGGCTGCCATGTGATCTGCCTCAACTGCCCACCCCTGCAGAAAATTTCCCCCCCTTTTTTCCACAGATATTATGGAGCACACAGCAGGCAGCTATAACCATGGGAATGTTCTCTTCACTAAGGTGCAACCTTATTAGTAAATTTCTCCAGCACCCTTTTAAATGACCAAATGCACATTCAACCACCATTCTGTGCTTGCGGAGCCTATAGTTGAACCGTTCCTTACTGCTGTCCAGATGGACAGTGTATGGCTTCATGAGCCATGGGAACAAGGGATAGGCTGGTTCCCACAGGATAACTATAAACATCTCAACATCATGAGTGTTCATTTTGTGGTCTGTAAAGAAAGTTCCGGATTGCAGCTTTTTGAACAGACCCGAGTTCCTAAAGATGCATGTGTCATGAACCTTTCCCAACCATCCTATGTTGATGTTGGCAAAACGCCCCCTGTGATCCATCAGCACTTGCAGCACCATTGAAAAGTATCCCTTTTGGTTAACGTACTCTTTGGCAAGGTGGTCTGGTGCCAAGATAGGGATATGCGTGCCATCTATTGCCCCACCGCAATAAGGGAACCCCATCGTGGCAAAAACATCCACTATTTCCTCCACATTTCCCATACTCACTACCCTTCGTAGCAGAAGTCGATTAATGGCCCTGTACACTTGGAGCACAGCAGCTCCTATGGTTGATTTACCTACTCCAAATTGATTTCCCACTGGCCGATAACTGTCTGGCCTTGCAAGATTCCAAATAGCGATCGCCACTCGCTTCTCCACTGTCAGAGCAGCTCTCATTTTTGTGTTGCTGAACTGCAGGGCAGGGGAAAGCTCTGCACAAAGTTCATGGAAGGTGGCCTTCCACATTCGAAAGTTCTGCAGCCACCACTCCTCCTCCCATACCTGCAAAACAATGCAGTCCCACCAGTCAGTGCTTATTTCACGGAACCAGAAACGGTGCTCAACAGAGTGCAGCTGCTCTGTGACTGCCAGCAGCAACTGTGACTTGTTTATTTCAGTGGCTTGCAAGAGAGCTGCTTGCAGGACATCGCTATGTTCCGCGCGGCAGACCCTACTTTGGCTCTGGAAATACTGCTGGAGAAGGCACAAGGTGTTTGAGATGCTCGCAAGCGTGCACAACTGAGCAGGCTCCATGCTTCTGGGGTTATGATGTATGCGCGGCAGTTTTAAGGCGCAAAAAACACTGGGTTGTTTGCTGTTGATATGAGGGAGGGAAGACAGTACATCATGAGATGCCGACGCAATGTTCCCATTCTCCCCTGCGACAATGTTTCGATCCCATGAGGCACTGCACAAACATCCCAAAACACACTGCGGCAAGTTGCACTTTGGGATAGTTACCCACGATGCACTACTTTGTGCGTTGATGCAGGCACTGCTAGTGAGGACCCACTCCATCGAGACAATGAGCATGGTGTGGCCATGCACAATCAACTTAATTTATTCAGAGGCTCGAGGTCGAATTAGATAAAGTTGACTTAATTTTGTAGTGTAGACAAACCCTCTGTCTCTCACTTTCATACATCTGCACACACATGCACACATGCAGACCCTCCCCCTAATTTGTTGTCTCCTTTGTCTTCCTCCCAAAAGAGGCAATTCAGCCAGCCACCTAACAGCAAATAAGTGCACACTGCAAAACCGTCTGCACTCTGCCTCTGACTTGCTGCTATATGTAGGTTTTCTCTGAATGTGGAGTTTGGATCTTGGGGATATCCTGCCTTATTCCACCTTTCCAAATCCTGAGTTATGGATACCTTTTGCAGTTTAAGGGTCTGACCCTGCAAGCATTCCACATATGGGACCATCACTGAATTCAGTGTGGAAAGCCTGCAAGTTTAGGCCATTAGGCACTGATCATGCAACTGGATCTGGGCAGACCCCTGTGCAAATGTGGATCCTGCATGGGTACAAGAATTCTTTTCATGGATACAGTTGCAGGTTCAGAGGTGACATTTTTATCTCAACCGCATCAGAAGGTACATAACACTACAGATCTGTTTCTGCTGCCATGGAAGCCAATGGCTAAAAGCCTGATGATTTCAGTAGGTACAGTAAGGGGAAATGCCTACTTTCAACAAAGATACAAGTGCAAAGTGTTAAGAGAAAAAATATTACAAACCACATACTTATATTCACTTATATATTGCCTCTGGCTGTGTAGAGAAGGTTAGCCCACAAAAATGTATTAAAGCAGAAACCATGTCCCATAAATAATCCAGATATTAAAACTTTCTACCTACATAGTTCTTGTTCTAAAAAGAAATGATTTCATAAGTTATTACTTTATACTCATCATGCACAGTCCAAAAATGTTACCAAAAAGCCAACATAATTTGCAGCGAGGGGCGATACGTGACCTTTAGTTGATAAACATTGAATTTTAGTCTGCTGCATGCACTGTCTAACAAAAATTCACTTGGAGAAATGCTGTTCTACATAACATTAATAGTAAATCATGATTCTGCAGTTCATGTGCCACATTAGATAGTTAGTTTTGTTCGGAAAAGTTTCATATAACCAGGGGTCCTGCACTTTTTGTAACAGAGAACACATTTCTGGTTGTGATCATTGTGGACTCCATTCTCCAAGCTGCTACGCGCTTTCAGCTCCCACTGAATCCAAATGGGGATTGAGGGCGGTAGGCACCTGACTGGAATGAGCCCCTTGTGACTTGCCTACTGTTAAAGAATAACTGAATTCTGCCCTGAGACACAGATGTAGGAGTTGAATGCATGAATGGGGGATTAGGATTTGGCCCAAAGTGCATGGAGGAGAAAAAAGAGAACTTGGACATTTATGTGTGTCTCACTTTAATTTTTTGGGGTGTTCTGATAAATAGACAGATTCCTTAATCCATTGGTTCTCAACCAGGTGGTATGGGTGAGCCAATAGATTTCATTGTGTAGTGACCACCCTCCCTTTTTTAATGTTTAGGTGACAAAGGGATCCTGGAACTATTTTCTATTGTAATGGGGGAGGGGGCATGGTATAGAAAAGGCTGGGAACCACTGACTTAATCTGATGTTAAAATCATTCAGTTTTATTACAGTTTAAATATCTAGGTAATTGTTTTAATGGCCTGTATTTTAAAGCAGTAAGGATTTTTTGGTGTATGATGGAATGATAAGCCCTGTACAGTGTCTAGCTGGCATGTCTTAAGTGTATTGATTTCAATTAAAAAGTCATTAGCCATTCTTTGAAAGCCAGCTATATAAATAAAATACTGACAGGAATATTTTGCCTATTCTGTCATTCAACTGCCTGAACCATCCAAACATCCATTCCTGCCAATGCAAGTAGTTCTAAAGAAGTTAATGGGGCTGCTCGCTGATAAGGCCAGTTCTGTGCCTGGTGGTGTGTGCAGGATTGTGCCCTGAGACAGTGATCCTTATCTTATGGCTCTAAAACTTAATGCAGTTCTTCAGCTGGTGGTTATGGGAAGAGGCATGCAGCTTAATTGAATACAGGTGGGTAACAAGTTGAAACTGAACTAGCTGTCCTCTCTGACAAGCAGACAAACTGACTAGAGCTGGGTGAATAACTGACTTTTTGGATCACTTGGCAATTTTGGAACATTGAAAAAGAAATTGTTTCAAGTCAGACCAAAAATTAAAGTGTTCAAAGTTTTTGGTGACTCAAAAGGTCAAAAATATATTTTGGGCCAAACAAAATGTTCCATTCAACCTGAAACAAAATGTTTCATTTAGACATCGATCATTTTTTATGTTTTTAAAAATAAAAATGAAAATTTCTAAACAAAAAGTCATTTCTCATCGAAAGGCCAATTTTTTAAAAATTGACTTGTTCTTATTTCATAATAAACATTTCAGCAAAAACAACTTTTCCATGTTGCCAAATCCTGCATTTATTGCTGAAAAAGTTTAAAGTAAACAAATTTCATCCAGCTAAACCTGATTGACTCCTCTGTCAAATTATTTGTGGTCCACAGGTACAATCTCCTTTACTTGGCTGTCTTCCTCCAGGCTGCAGACACTTTGTCCACTCCTTCACAGAGAGAAGGGCCAAAACCCCTCCTGCCTGAGGAAACCTTCTGACTTTTCTTGTAATGAGGAGTCCCATAGGTTGATATTTCTGGGGAGCCACAAAACGTGCATAATTTTTCCCAACGTAGTAGGCGTGTTTTGGAAATGACACATCTGGTTTCCACTTTTGGGTTCTGAAACGCTGACGGGCATGATCCGGGGTGATCCCCATTCTGTATCTGGCCTTGGTTTGAAAAAGTTTATAGTCGTTCATGTTCTCCTTAGGCATTTCAGCTGCCACCTCTGCTAAAGGTCCACTGAGCTGTGGCCTCAATTCTACCATGTACTGGTCTTCAGGGATGCGGTACCCAAGACAGGCTCTTTCAAAATTTTCCAAGAAGGCCTCGGTGTCATCACCTGCCTTGTAGGTGGGAAATTTCCTGTGCTGTGGAACAATCATTGGCGCAGGGTTGTTAGGGTTGGCTGTGTTTTGCTTAGCCTTTTCTAATTCTATGGCCTGTTGGTGGGCTTCCCTCTGGAGTTCCAGCTGTTTTTGGTGGTCTGCGTCTTTGGCTGCTTGCTCTCTTTTGTAGGCTGCCTCTCTTTCTCTTTGATTTGTTCTTCGGTCTCCATTTTTGTCTTGGCAGGCATGGTTCCTGTTTTCTTGTGTTGGGGTGCCCTCCAGTGTTTATCTTCTGAACTGCAGGCTCTGTTGCCTCCTGGGGTCTGCCTAGCAACAGTGCCTTTTTCCCTTTCTTTCTCTAGCTAATGTTTGCAATGTAAAGTAAACCAGAAAAACCACTTTATTTGCATGTGTATAGTGCTGGTAATGACTCTCAATGGGAGTGCTATTGTCACAAAAGACTCTTAACAGCCCCTTAATGGGTTCTTGCTTAATATGCAAGCCACAACTGCCAGAGAGAGCAGAAAAAAAATTCTCTCTGGTTCCCTTTTAAAACCAAACTGTTTCTCTCTGCTAAAAAGCCCCTAGGAGAGAAAAGAAAAATATAATATTCCTACTGGCTTCTGGATTGTATCTATCTCACCACTGCCACTCATGTCATAACCTAGTCCCAGATTTGGACCTTAGCGTCCAAAATATGGGGGTTAGCATGAAAACCTCCAAGCTTAGTTACCGGCTTGGACCTGGTAAAGCTGCCACCACCCAAAAAATTAGAGTGTTTTGGGGCACTCTGGTCCCCACAAAAACCTTCCCTGGGGACCCCAAGACCCAAATCCCTTGAGTCTCACAACAAAGGGAAATAAACCTTTTCCCTTCCCCCCTCCAGGTGTTCCTGGAGAGATACACAGAAGCAACCTCCGTGAATCTAAGCAGAGGGATTCCACCCTTCCCCGTTTCCAGCCGGGAAACACAAGCACTTCCCTCTTCACCCAGAGGGAATGCAAAGTCAGGCTAGTAAATCTAACACACACAGATTTCCCCCTGACTTCTTCCTCCCACCAATTCCCTGGTCAGCTGCAGACTCAATTCCCTAGAGTTCCCCACTAAAGAAAAACTCCAACAGGTCTTAAAGAAAGCTTTATATAAAAAGAAAGAAAAATACATAAAAATGGTCTCTCTGTATTAAGGTGACAAATACAGGGTCAATTGTTTAAAAGAATATTGAATAAACAGCCTTATTCAAAAAGAATACAATTCAAAGCACTCCAGCAACTATAGACATGTAAATACAAAAAAAAAACATATAAATCACTAGCTGATCCTTTGTACTTACAACTGGGAAACAGAAGATTAGAAAGCAAGAAATAGAAATCCCCTCATAGCCGAGAGAGCATACAGGCAGAAGACCAAGAACAAAGGACTCACACACAAACTTCCCTCCACCCAGAGTTGAAAAAATCCTGTTTCCTGATTGGTCCTCTGGTCAGGTGCTTCAGGTTACTTTTTTTTTTCAGGTGAAAGAGACATTAACCCTTAGCTATCTGTTTATGACAGTGCAGTCTTTCTCTGATCATACACAGAACTGTGCTATACAAACATCTATTCATTCCCTCTGAAGCACCTGGCATTGGCCACTGTTGGAAGACAGGATAGTGGGCTAGATGGACCATTGGTCTGATTCAGTATGGTCATTGTTAAGCATTGTACTACTTGTCCCTTGTGGATGAAAGGTGGGAGGGAGGTATAGTTTTTATCACCAGACTCTGGAAACCTGACTGCCATGGCATTTTAATTCTCTTTTACCCACATCCACCAGTCAGATTTTTAAAAAATGTGCTAGATGACTGTAATATATGTCACTTTTTATAGAATAAAGTGACTTAAAGGAAAATTAATCTTTAATTTATGTTTGACCTTTTATACCATCATAAGTTACTATCTTATTTTAGTATCAGAGGGGTAGCCATGTTAGTCTGGATCTGTAAAAGCAGCAAAGAATCCTGTGGCACCTTATAGACTAACAGATGTTTTGGAGCATGAGCTTTCGTGGGTGAATACCCACTTTGTCAGATGCATATAGTGGAAATTTCCAGGGGCAGGTATATATATGCAAGCAAGCTAGAGATAACGAGGTTAGTTCAATCAGGGAGGATGAGGCCCTGTTCTAGCAGGTGAGGTGGGAAAACCAAGGGAGGAGAAACTGGTTTTGTAGTTGGCAAACCATTCACAGTCTTTGTTTAATCCTGAGCTGATGGTGTCAAATTTGCAGATGAACTGAAGCTCAGCAGTTTCTCTTTGAAGTCTGGTCCTGAAGTTTTTTTGCTGCAGGATGGCCACCTTAAGATCTGCTATAGTGTGGCCAGGGAGGTTGAAGTGTTCTCCTACCACTTCACATAAAACCTGGTTTTCAGTTATTTTCACTCTGCCAATTTAGCTGTTTGGCCAGAATTTTTCCATGCCAGATGTCTGCCTCAGGCTGATATGTTTTGGAAAATTTCAGTCAAAACAGTTCAGTTCTTTCCAAGAATGAGGCTGGGGAAAATAGGTTTTGCAATGTTTTTTTTTATTTATTTTTTAAGTCTGGTGACCTTTTCTTTGAAAAGCCTAGTGCCCCCATGCGTTAGAGCAGGAACTTGAAATTTGGCAGGGGTGGTGTTTGTCAGAGACATGCCTTTTCCTGTCCCTGTGAAAATTTGCCCAAAGTTGGCCAAGTCATAAGCCTTTGAAAAAATTGCAGTTGGCATGTGCTTAAAGAGTTCTTAAATTTTAGAAATCTCCAAGAGTCTCACTGAGCATGCTTGTCAAGGGTTTTTCCTCGCTTTGAACTTTAGCATCCAAAAAGTGGGGACCTGCATGATCACTTCTAAGCTTAATTCCTAGCTTAGATCTGGTACGCTGCCACGCCAAAAATACAGTGTTTGGCACACTTCCTGTTCCCTCAAAACCTTCCCTGGGGAACCCAAGACCCAAACCCCTTGGTTCTTAAAACAAGGAGAAATAAACTATCTCCCCTCCTTTCCCCCCCAGACTTTCCCCTCCCTGGGTTGCCTTGGGAAGCTATACAGATCCAAACTCCTTGGATCTTAAAACAAAGAGGAATTAACCATTCCCTTCCTTTTCCCCCCACCAATCCCTGGTGAGTTTAGACTCAATCCCTTGGATTCCAAAACAAGGAAAAATCAATCAGGTTCTTAAAAAGAAAACTTTTAATTAAAGAAAGAAAAGGTAAAAATTATCTCTGTAAAATAGGATGGAAAATGCTTTACAGGGTATTTAGATTTATATAGACTAGAGGGACTTCCCCCTGCTAGCCTGAGATTCAAAGTTACAGCAAACAGAGGTAAAAATCCTTCCAGCAAAAAGACACATTTACAAGTTAAGAAAACAAACATAAGACTAATCCACCTTGCTTGGCTATACTTACAATTTTGAAACATGAAAGACTGATTCAGAAAGATTGGGAAAGTCTGGGTGTACGTCTGGTCCCTCTTAGCCCCAAGAGCGAACAACGAACAAAACAAACAGCACAAACAAAGACTTCCCTTCACTAAGATTTGAAAGTATCCTGTCCTCTGATTGGTCCTCTGGTCAGGTGTCAGCCAGGTTCACTGAGCTTCTTAACCCTTTACAGGTAAAAGAGACATTAACCCTTAACCATCTGTTTATGACAATGCTCAAGCTTATTTCCTCTGGAAAAGTAGTATGTGATCATGTCGTTAAAGACTGTAACATTATGCATATGCACAAGGTGGCCAACTTCAGGTTGCACAGGCAATCTTAACAGTGGCACTTCCAAACTTTTGAGTGCTTGATTTTGCAACCTTAATGTTGTTGTAATATCCTTTGTGCCTAATATGCTGCATATGTTAGAGGAGCAACTATCTAATAAATGTTTTAGGAATTTTTAAAACATGTTATTGAGGACTCTTTTTGTATACACCCATCCTGTAAAGCCAGGTGTCCCATACCATGAGTCCAACTTTACAGGCCTTGGAGAAGCCCCCCAAAATGATTTTTCTATATATAAAAATGTCATATTTGAAGCTGCAGTGTCTCCGGACCTACTGAGGCTACAAACAACTGCTATGTCTTTCGTTGGGAAGCTGGGAATCTTGACCGAAAAAAAAATATGCATGATATCAAAGATATAAGTAGCTTTAGGCCAATGGTAAGAAGATAACTTCTCAAAATTGTGAGATAGACCTTAACCTCTGAATGGTCCAGGTTTGAGTATGGCCCATACTGGGCCTCAGGCCAATGTAACTTTAATAGGATGTTATACGTTTTGGAGAAGTGTGGAAACACTTTTGGTGCAAGTTGATGTAAAAATTGGCAGTGTGTGCTGGAAGACTTGGAATGTTAGAATAGTTTCCACTGGAGATGGATTAGTGGGCAGAGTGCAGGTGAGATGGTTGGATGTTCACAAGAAATACAATTTATCCCACAGTTCTGGACTTTATCCCATGGATAATTCTTCACACTCTATATCTTTATCTAAAGCACTGCAGATATCTGTATCTCTACATAGTTAGCTCCATTTTACAAAAAAATGTAACTTACCTTACCTCATGGCAGTAAAGTATGTGCAGGTATTCCCTATTATTAGACTGTGAAGATATTCATGATACTACCATTTAAGTCACAGTAATGGGAAAACTAACTAAGGGTGCCCTATATACACACTAATAATTGTCAGAGCAGTAAACTGATCCAACTCTTACAACATTTAATAGCGAGGCCACCAAATGCAAGAGAGAGTGAGCCCCTTCCAGTGCAGCACTCACAAGCACAAATTCTCTTCTCCACCTCCCCAGTACAATTGTATGGAAGTTAGTGAGGTTGCACCAATGAAACTAAGGAGGAGAATCTGGCTCAGAGCCTGTTTTTAATCTGCACTTATGGTATCAATTTTGGAAGGATTTTGTTCTCACAGCTATAAGGGTTTGTAAAAACATATACTTTTCCTCAGTTAAATGCAGACTTCAGATCATTCATCTGAGATTTCGAATAGTAGAACCTTCTGTCTACAAAGCCAGGTGCCTTTTATCTCTTTCTCCAAACCCTGCCGTGGAACCAACATTTATATTCAGATGAATGCTTCAGCTGCATGTCCCAAGGGAGAAGTTCACAGGTGCTAGGAGCAGGGCTCCTTGAGGCAAATACTTCTCTGGAGCCCAGTTCCCCTTCGATATACAGAGGAACCTGAGTCTTATTAGAATCCAATGTAAAATCTTTGTCCAGTGTTTCCTCTAACAACAGACACTGGAATCTCTTACTGTCTTTAGCCTGCTTGGCCTCAGGGCCGGCGCTTCCATTTAGGCGACCGAGGCAGTCACCTAGGGCGCCAGGATTTGGGGGGGCGGCAATTCGGTGGCAGGGGGTCCCTCTGTGCTCCGGGTCTTCAGTGGCAATTCTGCGGCGGATCCTTCACTCGCTCCAGGACCCGCCGCTGAAGTGCCCCGAAGACCGGGAACATGGAAGGACCCCTGCCTAGGGCGCCAAAAATCCTGGTGCTGCTCCTGCTTGGCCTTGCTTCCTATTGTGTGTCTTTAAAGCTGCTATTAGTTTGGATGTGTGGGGCATGGCAGACTATGCCTCTGTATTTTGGGGAACTGTTGCTTATACTTCAATCAGACGCTGCAAAGGCAACACCTCTTAAATGCTTGTTGGAGTCTTCAAACCTCTCAGTGAGGACTGCCACCATTCGGCACAGTCACTGCAAGCCACCAACCATTTAACAGTCACACAGGCATGCTTGGACCGAGTTGGACAGAATGCAGTCACCAGTATTTGTGTATCATCCTCAGTCAATTACCTCAGTGCAAATCTTCTGCACAGGACTGTTTGGAGAAACACTGTTGAGTGTCTCAGCTCACATACAGTATTCCACTATTTCTACTTCTCCTGGGGTGGGCGCTGATTCCTTCTGGCTAGACACTATACTTGCTGCTGAGGAGAAGCAACAGCTTCTTTTTCATCAAGGACTGGAGCTAGACCCTTTGGTGAGGTCACAGTGCTGAGATGTCCTGCCTATACTCATCTCACAGGCTGCGAAAGTACTATTTCCTGTGGTCTCTGAAGCAAACCCACACATGTGAGGAGTTGGCCCTCCCAGCACTTTTTGGCTTCCTCTGTCCTTTTTCATTCAGATATGCATCCCCATCTTCCCTCCCAAATGCCCTCTTTCTGCACCTTCCTTGCCATTCATCTTTCTTCCATTCTCCTCTCAGTTCTCCTCCTTTTGCCTCGCTTGTCTCCTATGTTCACAGAGCCCAAATATTAATTTCCCAGATGGCTGCAATGCTGCTTCTGTTTCCAGCTGAAACCAGTTTGTTTTTCTAAACAAGTTTTAGCTGCGATCCTGAAATCACTTTCAACAAACATTCACACAAACCAAACTTTGCCTTTTCTCAAACATTTGCAAGTAAATAAAAAGGAGGACAAGCATGGTTGAATCTAAACATGCATGACGTTACCAGAGAGTTGTGCAAATATTTTTTTCCTCTCAATTCTTTGCCCATAGCTCATACAGAATTTTGTGACACTCAGCAGGACTTGTTCTCTATCTCTCTGAATGTAGGAAGGAAGGAATTTTTTATAGTATTGCTTTTCTTCATTATTTTTATTAACTCCATGAGAGTTCTGCCAGGCCACTCTAAAGTGGTTATTGTGCATAAGGAAATCACTTCTGCTATATAAGTCCTGAGGGCTGAACTCATTCTGATGTTCAGCGGGGTGGTATTATATAGTCATGGCCTGCTATCAAATAATCCCTGCCTTCGGTGTCCAAGCTTCTTGCCCTCTGCTCTGCTAGCTTATCTACTGCTTGCCCTCTACTGCTTGACTATCACAGTTGTAGAGGTGGAAAGAGAGACCCTCCAAGTCAGAAATTACTCTATTCAGTGCTTTCTACAGTAGAGTCCTGATCTCTACATTGAGACCATGCTTCACAGGAAGCAAGTGTTAGAAATGATGTGCTCTTATTGGTCTGTCCTATTAAAGGCAGACCTCATCTTGCTGAACTAATTGGAGTTTCCTTGTGGCCATTATTTCATATTTATAGTACATTCTTGTAATAGAGCCTGGAGGACTCACAAGCACAGTGTGACTAGGTCCATGTCAGATAGAAGGAAGTGCAGCCAGCTGAAGATGGCTTCTCATTATTTTGTTTCGTAGGAGCAATCGAGGAGACCAATAAGCCCCCAAGGCTGTGCATTAGCTTTGCAATCATAAGGCACATATCCTCCAAGGACAATAAGTTTATAGCCTCAGGCAGCTATCTGAAAACAGCCAATTTTTGCTGGCTCTCACACAATGAAGTCAACTGATAAAATTATCATTCACATTACCACAAACTTGGCCTTCTTCCCTTGAAGAAATGCAGAACGATACAAAAAGAAAAACTCTCAAAAACAATCTGAATGAAGCAAATTCCAAGGCAAATGCCGCCTACGACATTTCTATATCCCGAAGCAGAACAAGGTGAACCAGTTCAGACATGGACATGAAACCATTCAATGCTGCTTTTCTTTCCTGTGACTATCAGCATCCTTTTTGGCTCTTAGCAGAGTTCTATTGATATGAAATAATAAATCCAATTACAAGAGAGAGATAGAAAGCAGACCAAGAACACAGCAGTACTAATATCCCATTGCCAATACTAGGTCAATTCAAGTTAAACGTGTGTGTCCAAACCAGACAAAATCCAGGAAATTCACATTTATTCCTGGGGCACGTTCTTATGTTAGTCCAGATAGGCTGGTTCCATCTGAGTTATAAACCGTGGACAATGGGGTTCATATTAAAAATGCTAACTGACTCCTGAACTATGACCAAAAAGAGTTGCACCATTCCCAGCTGTTTGGTGATCTCCTGGCCTCTGCCAGTGCTGACAGGCATAGACTGCGGAGCCATGAGGGCCATCCAGGCCAGGGCCCAACCTCTCTTTAAATAAGCACATGGAAAACTACACATGTGAGAGGCCCCAGCATCTTGCACAGCGCTTTGCACAGCAGGGGACATGCCACTCATCCCCGCTGTCAGAAGCTGCAGCTCCGTGCTCTTCTCTGCCACCTCCATTACTATTGGCTGGTCCAGACTTGCTGTCCAGCCAATAGTAATGCCACTTTCCAAACTGCTGGAACTGGAACCTTCCCAAGCCCCACAAGGGCCAGACTGAAGTGGTGGCACCCCCAAGAAGCAAGTCTGGGTAGAAGCCAGGTCCTACTCAGCCATTGTGGCCTGATGCGGATGGCTGCAGGGCCAGGGGATTGTCACTGCTACCTCGCAGCACTGGAGTTCAAGTAGGTGCAGAGCAGCCTCCTTGCCTGCCCCACTGGGACTCTGCCTCCTCCCTTGAACCTGCTATGTAGATGAGTGTTTTAAGTTTCATTCTGTTCCAAATAACCATGTTAAGTGCTTGTCGTGTGTAACCTCTCTAAGATATTATTTGAATTTACCACTTCAAATGATTGTTGCCATATTGTATTAAAACATAACTAGGGGAATTATTTACTGCTGCCCTCTTGTAGCGTTTCTTTTGGGCAATGCTATTGTATGTGGTTTAGTCTAGAAATGGTAAAAATAAACATTGGTCATTTTATTTTTATTAAATTGGCCAATATTTTGGGAGTAAATACAAATTAGAATAATTCAGCATGAAGTAGTACAGCATTCCATTTCAAAGAAGCAATTCTTCAACCACAATTGACCATCTAATTCCATAATCAGTCCAGGCATACCAATTTTAATATTGACATGAACCTATCCACTGTGAAAAAAATTATGAATGTAATGTATGGAGCAAATCTATGGCCTCCCTCCCACTTTAAATGGTGGTCTGCGGCTCCTGGCGATAGGTAATGAGCCACTTGTCTATTCTTAATCACAAATGACTCTTTACTGGCCTTTAAATGATGGTTGAGATACTGGCCCCATTGGAGTCAATAGGAGTTATGCCATTTACTCCAGTTGGGCCAGGATTTCACCCAAAGTGCTTGTAATTGTGATTGTATCTCTTGGAAAACATTTAGATTCGGACCTTACCAAGAGCTGGGTGTATTTGTATCACCCAAACAAATCAGTCTGTTTAAATTCTGAAAAGCTGTGGCTTTGTTCAGTGACTAGGAGAAGAAAAGATCAAGTGGATGGGGCAAACAGGCCTCTGTGACTGTTTTGTTTCTGGAAGGGTTTGAACAACCAACCCAAAAGTCATTGCCAGGGCCGTGAAAGACTTTGCCAGATCTCCAAGATGCTTTGCTCTCCAAGTCAGTATCTTCTCCCTTTTACCTGTCAAATATTTAGAAGTTTGGTGTGTCTGTAAGATAAATGCTGTTGGATACTTAGACGTTTAATACATGCCTAAAAATTGATTGCATAGTACCTTTGGGACCTCATTTGAAGCCAGCTGATTTACATTCAATTCCATTGAAACTGCAGATGGAAAGTTAGTAGACCCTTGTACTCATGGAAGTCTAGTGGGAAGACTTTAGAGCTCTGGATTTGTCACTCTGCAATCTTTATGCTCTGGGAACTTTTATAACTGTGTATTCTACCTTTCTTTCAAGCACTGGGGAAATATACTGTAACGTAAGATGCTCAACATCAATTGACTTCCTAAGAAACCCTGGTATTAAATCACTGAGCACTCTATAAAAACTTGCTTCCCACTTTGAGCGTCTATTTATTCACTTTCTTTTTGGTTTTTATTAAGGAGTTTGTAACAGCTACTTATTTTTGGCGAATATCTGTTACATCTCCTCTGAAAATCAGGATAGATTTTTATTTTGGCAAGAGGACTTTGGTTTGGCCAAAGGGCAGCTCACATGCCTAGCATTTTCAATTTGTCTAGATTGAGTATAGAAATACTGTTCTGGTTTTAGTGTACTATTACAAAAAAGTAAACCAAGAAATATAAAGATAAACATGTGGATTCTGATTACTGAAAGTTTCTGCAAGAATATTCATATTATGGGATATCTCAAAACCTCAAGCAATTACACTTGGAGGAACTGGATGTTCTCGGAATATGTATCGGTTGCCATTTTGTTCATTTCAAATCCACACAGATTAACAAACCAAATAGTTTGTCTTGCTATAAATTTACTCTTCTTCTGTCTGCTTGGTGGGCCCTTTGAGTTATGTGTGCCCTTACAGTCTCTGAGATTAATTCTGCAGTTTTTACTCAGGCAAAACTATTGATGTCAATGGGAGTTTTGCCTGAGTGAAGACAGCGGTTCTGTGCCTTATCTTCCTTCCTGCAGCATATAGAAATAGAAACCCATTTCAGCAGTGGGACCTTCCTCAGTCTTAGGAAAAATATGTGATTTCCTTCCCCAAAAGACCAGAATACAGATAGGCAAACAATGTCCCCTCGAATCTTATTTTCTGTTTCTCAAATACATTTGAACACACATTTTAAGGTTTTCTTATTTGGCTGGCTAATATGCTGAAACATAACCAGTTTTGATTTCCTGCATCTCTTATCTAGGACTAATCTTGGTATCAAAACTGAGCAAATTCTTTTAATTGAACTTCATTTTTTCCCTAGGTCCCACTTTCTCTTGGGAATAGCCTGAGCATCCTTGAGATAGTTAGTAAAGTTTTTGGGGGGGCAGGAGAGACGCTTCTAAGAGGAATTGATTTTGCACGGCTTAAAAGATATTTCATCTGGACTAAGAGGCATCGGCTTTATTTCTCCCAGTTTAAATGAAGAATGGACTTATTCCAACTATTAATCCAACTCTGTGTGGGCTTCCCAGAAGATTGTACTACATCAACATTACAATGTAAAACCTTTGACTTGAGTGGGATACTTCTGCTGGGAAGGAGAGGGGAAATGAAGGTTATTATTCTTATTTGTTATATATCAATTTGTTACTCAAGGTGGAAGACAGTGATAGAAAGAATCCTGCTTCTTTATATAGGGTTGCCTCTTTAGATATACCTCCTCTCCAACTCTAAGTTGCTTTGGCACAACTTTGGAGTGGGAGCCTCTTAGAACATCATTAAATTGGGAGTGAGGGTTGATTTAAACTAATCAATTGATTTTTCCTGAGTTTTGTGCATTTGGAACAATTTGTTTTGTTTAGGAGAGAGCTTGCCCACCACATACATGGTTCTTTGCCCCAGGTTTTTATAATGTTACATAGGCTTTAACATAAAATATCATGTGATGTAATTGTAAGTGATTCTGGGTGCCAAACTTGAGACATCTGAAAGTAGCATAATGTTCAGTAGCTCCTGAGCACTGACCCTCTAAAAATCAGGTCCCTTTTAAGACGGCAGTGGTTGGACACCCAAAATCATGGCTGTATTTCATAGGGCGCTGTACGTCCTGAGGCCTAGCCCAGTCCAACATCTACCATTTGCAGAGACAACCCTGCATTTGAAAGAGTATCCTGTCTCTTTTCCTCATATTTTAAGCTTATCATTTGTCGTCTGAAAGCCTGTGATAGGCAGGGGCTTTCTCTTCCAGGGAACATTCTAGGGACCAAGCCCAGATCTCAGCTACACTGGCACAGTAGAGAGATTTCCTTGCCTGTAGAAAGTTCTTCGGGCAATGTGGTCACAGACCTGAGTGATGAATTATTATGAAAGAATTTGTTCTCGTCTGCCCTGTTCTGAATCTGAAATCCTAAGCAGCAGCTACAGAAGGACAGAAAAGTTTGGGTTTCAATTTACTTGCCTGTAAGCACAGTTAGAAAGTATGCACAAGTGCTAGCTGTGGTGGGAAATTTTAGCAAAAATGTCCTTGTATAGACCAGGGTTATGGGTGTGGCAAATCGGAGGGTAGCTTTTTAAACTGGTTTCTTCGCCAGGCCACAAGCATCCCTGTCCATTATGTACTGTGGGTATTGAGCCTAACCATTCTCTAACTTCCTAATTCACCCTATCTCTGTGTAGCACTGTGGGACATTTTGAATTAAAGATGCTAGGAAAATTCTCCTGATCATTCACTGCCTGTCAGTCTGCAAAATGTTGGTTTTGAAGGGTTAAAATGAGGGCGCTCAGCTGTCAGCAATTTCTTGTTTTTCCATATTTTTTTATGCAACAGAAACACCAATGAGAACATATTTAAAATATTCTTCACCGCTAAAGATCTAGTGCTCCAAGGCAAATTAAAATGTAAAAGAACATGCAAAAAGCAAACAAAGGTGATAAGCTCTCATGTGCAAGAGAAACACACTTCATCTGGCAAAGACTCTTTGAAGGAGGCTCTTGTCCAATGAAGGGTAACATTTTTGAACATGGTAAATCTTGAGCTGTAATTCTCTTTTCATTGTTGGACTTATTATGTAATAAATACCACAACAGTACAAAGCAAATTGTTTCTGGATTCTACAGAGGTTTTGCTCCCGCTGCAGAACTCGTTAACATAATGTTCTGTGTGTTTCCTGCAGGTTAGCAAGGATTGTTCTAGTCAGTTTCTTGACTTGTATTTTCTTTTGAAGAATCTGCTAGTTTTGTCCTGTATTTGAAACTGTTTCTATGGACATAAACATTAAGCTGTTATTTGACGTTTCCTTTGGGTAGCTTAGAGCACAATGCTATTTTCCCACCAAAGAGGTCTGATAGGAATACTGCAATTTCAGTACAAAGCATCTTTGTATTATGTGATCTATTTCAGTTCTGTTCTCACTGGCTTCTTATTTTTTCCTAATAATTATTGATCATTTTGATCAATAAATTGCTTAGGAGCACTTAGAGGTAATCAGTTAAAGCAAATTTCTTCCTTGCCAAATATGTAAACATTTAGGACAAAAAAAACCCGCGTCCCTCACAACTTGTTACGGTAACTCCTCACTTAAAGTCATCCCAGTTAACTTTGTTACATTGCTGACCAATTAGGGAAAGTGCTCATTTAAAGTTGTGCAATGCTCCCTTATAATGTTGTTTGGCAGCCGCCTGCTTTGTCCACTGCTTGCAGAAAGAGCAGCCCATTGGAGCTAGCTGGTGGGGGCTTAGAACCAGGGTGGCATGGCAGCCCCCCATCAGCTCCCCTAAGTTCCCTATGCGGCAGCATGATTGCTGGGCAGTTCAGCTGTCCCTCCCCCCACTGCTGTGTGCTGCTCCTGCCCTCTGCCTTTAAACTGTTCCCGGGAGCCTCCTGCTTGCTATGCAGAGGTGGGGGGAAGAGGGATACTATGTCAGGGTGTCACCCTCTCCCCACTCCTGTACCCCATTTCCTCAGAGTGGAGGGGGGGGTGCAGACATGACAGGGCTCAGGATGGAGAGAGCTTGCTGGCCTCAGCTGCTGTCTCAACTTCCTGATCTTTCTAAAGGCAAGTACTTAGAGTGGTGTCAGCATACTTAAAGAGGCAGTGCACATCTCTCTCTCTCACACACACACAGGGTGTGTGTCTCTGTCTGCCATGCTATCTCCCCTCCCTCCATTCATGCTGCTTGTAGAGTGTGTTACCGAAACATTGGGTTTGCCTAGCTGAGAGCCAATTAACAGCCTGACAGGGATAAGGAAAAATGCTTTATTTTGCAGAAAAAGGAGAGCCTGTACCTTGGTACAAAAGACTCTGTCTTACACAAATTTTACAAACCTTTTATACACATTTAGACAAAGACCCTTGCGTGTTAATACTTGATTGGTAAGTGTAAAATTTTATGTTTTCCTTATTTAAGTAGAACTAACTGGTTTGGAGCAGGATCTTCTTGCCTTGAGGCAGAGGAAAAGAGATAGTGCAAAAATGCAAGCTACTGTGTCCATGAGCAGTACTTACTCCCCCCCCCACCACCTACTGGCAGCTTGTAATCTAGTAAGGGGGGTCAGCCAGCTTTCACAAGTGTGAGGCTACATTAACAGCAATGTATTAATCCTGGAACCTGACCCACCCATTTATATTAATTCTTATGGAGAAATTGGATTCACTTAACATCGTTTCGCTTAAAGTCACATTTTTCAGGAACATAACTACAACGTTAAGCAAGGAGTTACTGTACATTGTTTCACTTATGTTTCAAGTAAGTGTATACTGGCATTTTTAAATAGTGTCAATAGTATGATGGTTCCAAATACCTGTCTACCCAAATGTTATGGATTCTTCTTCATTGTAAACACTGAACCATTTGGCCTCACCTTTGCAATTCTCTACTCCAAGGGTTCTCAAACTTCTTTGCACTGCGACCCTATTCTGACAACAAAAATTGCTGCACGGCCCCAGAAGGGGGGACTAAAGCTCAAGCCCACCTGAGCCCTGCTGCCCTGGGTTGAGGGGCCAAAGCTTGAGGGTTTCAGCCCAGGTAGGGGGCCTGTAACCTGAGCCCTATGGCCCAGGGATGAAGCCCTCAGTCTTCAGCCTCAGCCCCAGACCCTAGCACGGTCAGCGGTGCTGGAATACTTTTTATAGTGGGGGTGCTGAAAGCTAGCAAAACAATCTCCAACCTTTTTACCTCCTGCCCTGCTCCTTTCCCCTCCACTCCCCTCCCCCCCCGCTGAGGCCGGGAGCAGGGCCATGTGTTCAGGAACAGGGGCACAGACAGGGATAAGGAGGCTGAGGCTGGGGCCACAGCTAGAGGCAGCTACGGGGCCAGTAGCAGAGCCCCACATGCAGGACTTACAGCCAGGACTCTGCATGTGGGACTGGGTGTGGGGCCAGCAGTTGGGACCCTGCGTGCGTGGCCGGGTCATGATGCAGGACTCTGCGTGCATGCATGGCTGGGAGCGCAGCCAGCAGCTGGGACCATGCGTGCACAGCTGGCAGCTGGAACCCCACATAAAACCGGGGGGGCTGCAACATTCCCTGCACCCCTACTTCCCAAGCCTATGAGCACAGTAGTTCTCAACCTGTTTACCATTCTGTTCTGCAGGCTGAGAGCCACAGCACACACCCTCCCAAACTCCTCCACAGTCCCTTATGCCTAGTGCCCCTGCCCAGAGCAGGGCCAAGAGCAGAGCACTGGGCCTGGAAGCTGGGACCTGGAATCCTACATGGGACTGGGCAGCTGGACCCTGGACCCTGCAACACGGGGCTGGGTGGCTGGACCATGGGACACCACTGTGGAACACCCTCGCAACCCCCAACCCCCTTTTGCATGCTGTGAGGCTAGATGGCCTGACTGCGGGACACACGCACATACACAAGTGTGGCGCGGGGCTGGGAAGCCGGACCCTGGGACGGTCCCTCTGCCCCACATGGCTGGACCCTGGAACCCCCCCGCGCAGGGCTGGGCAGCCCATGCCTGGACCTGGATCCCCCTGGCATGGGGCTGGGCAGCTGGAATGGACCCCTGGAGCTGAGCCCCAACTGAAATCTGAGGGTGCTGCAGCACCCTCAAAACTCTAAATCCCAACACCCTCCCACTGCCTCACTGCCTAGAGCTGCCCCCCACCCCCAAACCTACCCACAGACCCACTCTCTCCCACCCCCTGTCCACTTACCAGCCCCCTGCTGGCAGCAGTGCTCCAGCAGGCTGCTGTACTCTTTCTCTCTCTCCAACCAGCCCCGCCCCCTGCCAGACCAAATTTTGAATTTTTTTTTAGTACACAGCTGGTCCACAGCTGGCCCTGGCGACCCCATTAAAAAAGGGTCTTGACTCACTTTGGGTCCCGACCCACAGTTTGAGAACCGCTGTCCTTCTCTAATACTTGAACTGGCCCAGCAGGTGGAACATTAAGCTCAGAAGCTTACAAAGGGCTCCTCTTGCAAAGGAGAGAGGCAGATCTTTAGTGCTGATTCTGTAGAGGTTTACACAGGTGCTTTAACTTATGCACTGTATGGAAGAACCCACACTGAAGGCAGTAGGACTACACCTAGTGCATAAATTTAAGCACCTGCTTAGATCTTGACGGGTTTAGGACCTTTAGTGACCAAAACCTGTGACTAGGACTTCTGAAAACACAAGGGACAGATCCTTCCCTGGTATGAATTGTCATAGCTTCACTGATCTCAGTACAAGTATGATAATTTACAACAGCTGAGGATTTGCCCCCAAAATTGGCTTTTTGTTTCACGCCCTGTGTGACACAGTGAAGCTAATCTAAGCCCCAGTGTAGACACTGATAGGTGGACAGAAGAATTCTTCTACCACCTAGACCCAGTCCCTCACTGTAGCAAGGGTCTACTCTGCAGCAGTGCAGCTGCAGCAGCACTTATAGTGCAGACATACCCTTAGTTTGGTTTCAAGGGTTTTGGAAGTTACACAGTACTAAGAGATAGGAAGGGAATGTGACAAAGAGCCTTTGCTAGTTTGTGCTATTTTGATTGAACAAGAATACTGTAAATAAACTAAAAACTCCAAAAAAGTTGTTTCTCTTGTTGTTTATCCTGAGCCTCCTCTAAATTCTCTTTCCAGCTGCTCAGACTCTAGCTATACCACAGTCCGGCAACCAGTTTAGTCAGACATTCTCTGTATTTAATAGGTAAACTACAAAAGTTCTCATGGATTAATTCACTCTGTTTGGACGATTGACAATGTTTGAAGAAGGAAGTTCAGTCGACCTTATATGAATTACAGAATATTTTGTTTTCCTCTTCCCTGCTAACAGATTCCATTAGCATATTCTCAGTTCCTTCAATTATGTTTTTATTTGTTAAGTCAGAAAATCTGGGCCAAATTTTGCCTCTAGCTACTCCTAGGCAACACTCACTGAAAACTGCACTATGTATTTGAAGGCAAAACATGACTGATTGTCCGAAGTATGATTGGCACAGAACATGGATTTAGGACTCCTGTGAAGACAAAGAGATTGCTGAAGTGAAAAATCATCAGTGATAAAGACAGTAACTTTTTTAAGGAATATGCTTTAGAATTTTCCCCCCTCATTGTATTTACATAAAAATCTGTTAAAACTGTGAGATATCAGCACAGCAGTAAACTACCTCTTACACATAATCCTGGGTCAGAGAAGATTCTCACTCCAAGATCTAAGTATTTTACAGTTGATTAGTGACACTCAGTCTGAATACTGATGCCATGAAAACTTCAAAATACACAGGACATTCCCTGTCTGCAGTATGTATCTCTTCCCCTCCCATTCCTCCACCATGGTCTCTTCAAGTGTGAAACAGCGTATGAGCATGTTAATTCCAATCCTGTTAGGATTAAGTGCTTTGTTAGTTCTAAAGACTTGATTTAGGTTTGTACAGTATACATTTCAATTATATTCAAGGTATTACAAATTTAAGAACCCTGAACAGGAATTTGTAGTATTGACAGTTTTACCCTATCTTCCTAGGAGGATAATTAAAGAAACACTGTTAGATTGAAAATTTTACATTTGTACGGCTTGACTTCTGATATTTCCCTCAGTTTGGCTAACAAGAAAGTAGTCAGTTTCACTTTCATTAAGTCATTTTTAATCTACCTTCACTTTCAGATTCTCATGCACTGGGACAGTGTTGTGTTTGATTTGCCAACAAATGATTATACTGCTTTAAAAAAAGCAAAACCACAAACCTGGTCCAGATCCTGCAGTCCAGCCCAACTGAATGATCAGAGGAGTGGGCTGTGGGCAAATATAGAGCTAATTAATTTCAGTGGGAATTATGCCCCTAAATCTTCTAGACAGCTTTCAGAATGTCAGCCTACACCTTTGACTAGAAAGCAGTCACCTTTCCTACTGCAAATAAAGCTCCGATTTTGTGGTCAGACAGAGCCTGCTACTGAGGAGGCATAAACACTGTGAGAACAACTTACTTTTAGGCCTTGTCTACACTGCAGAGGTTTGTCAATGATTAAAAAGCACTTAAAGAAGATCATTGTTGCATGTTCACACTGCGCTCCCTCAGTCTGCAAAGCGCATCCCCGTCCACACTTGAGGGGGCTAGCATCGACAGTGACAGCAGTGCTCTGTGGTTGCTATCCCACAGTTCAGGTGGCCACCTTCTGCCCCTAGGTCTTGTAGGAAGGCAGAGTGGATTGCAGCACTTCATGGGTCGGGGCTCAACATCCCATGACGCATTGCTTTCCATCCCAGCATTCCAAGTGCTTCTGTCTTTGGTTTGTGGCATTTTTCAATGGCCTTTGTTTGCTTTTCGCCCCACCATCTCTGTGTGAAAGGATACATCCTGCACTGCTCTCCAGTGCTCTGCTTGTTGTCAGTAATATATCACAAATGGTAGTGCAGTTAACAGTGAAGTTCCTAACTCAACAGGATTCATGGTTGCCTGACATGCTGTCTGACCTGGATATGAATAACACTAGGTTACTTTTGTCATTCACAGAGCAGCTGAATATGGTGGACTGTCATTTTGGGGCTTGGGAAACTAGCACTGAATTGTGGGGTCTCATTGTCATAGAGGTCTGGGATGCTGAGCAGTGGCTAGAGAATTTTCAAATGAGGAAAGCCACCTTCCTGGAACTGTGTGCTGAGCTAGCCCCAGCTCTTCGATGCAAGAACACCCAAATGAGAGCTGCCCTCTTGGTGGAGAAGCACGAGGTGATCGCATTGTGGAAGCTGGCGACTCTAGACTGCGACCAGTTGGTTGCAAATCAGTTTGGAGTTGGGAATTTGACTGTTGGGGCTGCATTAACGCAAGTGTGTGGGGCCATTAATCGCATCCTGCTATGAAGGACCCATGACTGTTGGCAATGTGCATGAAATATTGGATGGCTTTTCAGAAATGTGCACGCATATTCCAATTTTGACACCAGACCACCTTGTGATGGAGTACATCAATAGGAAGGCATACTTCTCCATGGTGTTTCAGACAATTGTGGATCACTGCAGGCATATCACTAGTATCAATATGGGGTGGTCCAGAAAGATGCATGATGCATGTGTCTTCAGGAACACTACCCCATACAGAAAGCTTCAAGCAGAGACTTTCTTTCCAGACCAGAAGATTACAGTAGGGGATCATGATGCTGTGATGGTTTATGCCCCTCAGGCCAGGGCAGTATGGCCTAGTGGCCAGAGGTGGCTCTTCCATTTAGGCGGCCTAGGCAATTGCCTATGGCACCAGGATTATTGGGGGGCGGCATTTTGCCAGGGGGGGGTGGTGGCAGGCGGCTCCAGTGGACCTGCCGCAGTTGTGCCTGTGGAGGGTCCCCTGGTCCCGTGGCTGCAGTAGAGCTGCCGCAGGCACTCCTGCAGACGGTCCACTGCTCCCGCAGTTCCAGTGGACCTCCCGCAGGCACGGCTGCGGCAGCTCCACCGGAGCCGTGGACCAGCGGACCCTCCCCGCAGGCCAGCGCGTGGGGCGGCGAAATAGCCGTGCGCCTAGGGCGCTGAAAACACTAGCGCCGGTCCTGCTAGTGGCCAGCATCTATGGAGCAGCCCTTAGGTGCAGGGCAGCGTAGCCTAGCAGCCAGAGTCTATGCGGGTGGGACACCCACCAAGGGGTGTGGTGGCCCCGGAAGGGGGCCCGGGCCCACCCGACTCCACCAGGCCCCACTCAGAGCCCTAACAGTGGCGTAGCAACTTGCCACTGACTCAGCGGGGGGTCCTACCAAAACATGCTAAGGTTTCCCAGGTGGCAGTACCACTCCATCACCCTCCCTGGGTCACTTCCTACCAATGTCTGCATTGGGGTCTCCCATGAGACTTCAGATCCTCTGTAATCAGCTGGGCCGGTCGCCTCCTGTGGCTCCTCCAGTTACCAGAGTTCAAGCCGGCCCAGGGAGGCTCTGATTCCCGGTGCAGTCAGAGACTGTGGCTGGCCCTCCACAGGACCTTCCCAGACAAGTCCTTCCCCTGCATCCTCTAGCCCAGAATGAGCTGGGCTTCCTCTCTTTATACTGCTAGAGCATCTGGAGCATGCCCAGTCCCACTGGGGAGGCAGGACTTCCACTGCCAATAATATGGGCTTAACCCTGTCTGGGTGAATGCAGGGTAAGCAGACTCCATCACACACCCTCCCCCTTAAGAAGGAGCCCCAAGGGTGATCCGTCTCCTCTTCCTCCTCTTCCTGTCTAGAAAAAAAATCTGTGTTAGCATGGGTCTTACCCAGACAATGAAATACGCGGAAGTTGTAGGGTTGGAGAGAGATGTACAGGCGCATAATCCGGGGGCTCGTGTCCTTCATGCAGTGTATCTACCTAAGGGGGGCATGGTCCGTGATCAATTTGAAGGTAATAGTGCAGGACATCAATAGCCCATTTCACGGCCAGGGCCTCTTTCTCTATTGTTGAGTAATGTCATTCCTGAGGAAATAATTTGCGACTCATGTACAGTGCTGGATGTTCTTCCCTCTCCAGCTCTTGCGAGAGTACGGCCCCTAAGCCCACCTCTGAGGCATCTGTTTGGAGTATGAACTCCTTTGTAAAGTTGGGGTGTCACAGGACTGGTTCCTGTTTGAGTCGCTCTTTCAGAGTCTTGAAGGCTTCTTTGCACTGGTCAGATCATTGCACCTGTCGCGGCTGAGAGTTCTTCGTCAGGTCCAAGAGCGGGGGCAGCTATCAACGTGAAGTCTGGTACAAAACGGCGATAATACCCGGACAGTCCCAAAAACTGACATATCTGTTTCTTCATCTTTGGTGTGGGTGTATCCTTAAGGGCTTGTACCTTATTGATTAGGGGGCACAATTTCCCTCCCCCTACAACGTACCCAAGATAGTCACCTCTTCCTGCCCGAGATGGCACTTAGCCAGGTTGGGCGTGAGGCTGGCTGCTCTGAGGGCCTGGAACACCCCTGCAAGGTGTTGTAGGTGGTCCTCCCAGTTACTACTGTAGACTACAATGTCATCTATATATGCCGCTGCATACTGATCGTGAGGCAGTAAGACCTTATTCATCAACCGCTGGAAAGTAGTCGCGGCTCCCATGTTGTCTGAACGGCATGGTTACAAACTGGAAGAGGCCAAATGGTGTTGGGAAGGCCATTTTTTCCCAGGAGTTTGGTGTTAGCGGGATTTGCCAGTACCCTTTGGTTAAATCTAGGGTTGACAAATACCCACTCCCCCAAGTCATTCTATGTGTTCTTCCACCCAGGGCACTGAGTATGCATCGAACCAAGAGTTGGCGTTGACCTTCTGGAAATCGATACAGAATTGAATGGTCCATCGGGTTTTGGGATCAGAACGGTTAGGCTGTGCCATTCACTCTTCAACTCCTCGACCACCCCCATCTCAAGCATTGTATTCAGTTCCTGTCATACTGTGGCCCACATCTTCCAGGGCAGTGGTCTGTGGTCATCCCTCACTCTCTGGCCGGGTGTTGTCATGATATGATGGCTCATAAGGTTGGTTCATCCCATGCAGGTCATTAGAACGTTTGGGAAGTCACTTACTAACTGCTGTATTTTCTCCTGCCGTGCCGTGGTGAGGCTTGTCCCGAGCATAGTCAGCCTTGGATCTGGGGGCCCGGGGGTGACGGGATGATGAACAAGGCCTCTCTGGCCATCCAGGCCTTCAAAAGATTCACCTGTTACATACGGGTCTCCCTCCATCATCCTGGCAGCTGGACCTCTTAATCTACTGGCCTGACTTGCTGGGTCACCTCGTAAGGCCCCTGCCATTTGGCCAGGAGTTTTGAGTCTGCAGAGGGCAACAAGAGCTGATTCCTTGTGTTCAAACTCCACACCTTAGTTCCTCTGTTATAGAGCTATTCTTGCATCTTTTGGGCGCGCATAAGGTTCTGTCAGGTGAAAGCACCCAGGGCTTGGAGCCGCTTTCAGAGGCGTAACACATACTGGGTGGTCCCGAGTACTTGTGTTTCCTGCACCTTCTCGTCTTCCCTCAGGAGATCCAGGATCCCTCTGGATTGTCTACCATATAAGAGTTCAAAGGGCAAGAACCTGGTTGATGCTTGGGACACTTTCCTTATGGTGAACAGCAGGGCTGGCAATAGTTCATCCCAATGGCTGGGGTCCTCCTCCATGAATTTCCGCAACATGGACTTCAGGGTACCGTTAAAGCGCTCCACTAGGCCGTCTGTTTCTGGATAGTACACCGACATCTGGAGTGTCTATATATTCAGGAGGCAGTAAAGCTCTGTTATTAGTTTAGAGGATACGTTAGTGCCCTGGTCAGTCAGGATCTCTGTGGGTATTCTGACCCTAGTGAAGACGTTCACAAGTTCAGCGGCAATCACCAGCTCCGTGTCGGCTCGGAGGGCAACAGCCTCAGGATAATGTGTTGTGTAGTCCATGATCACTAGAATAAATCAATTCCCTGTCTTACTTCTTTCCAAGGGGCCAACCAGGTCCATCCCGATGCATTCAAAGGGGATGCCAACCACTGGCAGGGTTATCGGGGTGCCCAGGGTACATTCTCTGGTCCAGCCCTCTGGCATTCCGGGCAAGATGCACAACAGTCTCGAACTTTTTGGTGAATTCCAGTCCAAAAAAAATGCTGTGCCACACTCTGGAGGGTCTTTTCCCATCCCAGGTGTCCTGCCCAGGGGTTTGCCTGTGCTAACCGTAGGAGGCTTCGTCGCAACCTCTGTGGGACCAACAGCTGATGGAGCAGCTCAGATGTCTGTGATTCCTGTACCACCCGATAGAGGCAATACTGTCTAGGTCACTCTGGACCCTATCCCTACCCTCCAGAGTATCTACCTCTCCTCCAAGCTTAGTGTTATCTGTGAACTTGCTGAGGGTGCAATCCATCCCATCATCCAGATCATTAATTAAGATGTTGAACAAAACCAACTCCTGGGTCACTCCACTTGACACTAGACATCGAGCCATTGATCACTGCCCATTGATCCCAATGATCTAGCCAGCTTTCTGGCCATCTTATAGTACATTCATCCAATCCATACTTCTTTAACTTGCTGGCAAGAATACTGTGGGAGACCGTATCAAAAGCTTTGCTAAAGTCAAGATGTATCATGTCCACCACTTTCATCACCTTCCATCACCTTCCTCTCCTCCAAGTGCTTCAAAATGGATTCCTTGAGGTCCTGCTCCATGATTTTTCCAGGCACTGAGGTGGGGCTGACCAGTCTGTAGTTCCCCGGATTCTTCTTCTTACCTTTTTTAAAGATGGACACTATATTTGCCTTTTTCTAATAGTCAAGGACCTCCCTAAATCACCACAAGTTTTCAAAGACAAATGCCAATGGCTCTGCAATCACATCAGCCAACTCTCTCAGCACCATTGGATGCATTGCATCTGGCCCCATGGACTTGTGCATGTCCAGCTTTTCTAAACAGTCCTTAACCCGTTCTTTCATCACTGAGTGCTGCTCACCTTCTCCCCATCCTGTGCTGCCCAGTGCAGCAGTCTGGAGGCTGACCATGTCTGTGAAGACCGAGGCAAAAAAAGGTACTTCAGCTTTTTCCACATGTCCTGTCACTAGGTTGCCTTCCCCATTCAGTAAGGGTCCCTCACTTTCCCTGACCACCTTCTTGTTGCTAACATACCTGTAGAAACCCTTCTTGTTACCCTTCACGTCCCTTGCTAGCTGCAACTCCAATTATGCTTTGGCCTTCCTGATTACACCCCTGCATGCTTTATACTCATCCCTAGTCATCTATCCAAGTTTCCACTTCTTGTAGTCTTCCTTTTCGTGGTTATGCTCACCAAAAATTTCTCGGTTACGTCAAGCTGGTGGCCTGCCATATTTGCTCTTCTTTCTGCCCCTCGGGGTGGTTTGTTCCTGCGCCCCTCATAAGGCTTCTTTAAAATACTGCCAGCTCTCCTGGGCTTCTCCACCCTCGTATTAGCCTCCCAGGGGATCCTGCCCACCAGTTCCCTGAGGGAGTCAAAGTCTGTTTTTCTGAAGTCCAAGGTCTATATTCTGCTATTCTCCTTTCTTCCTTTTGTCAGGATCCTGAACATGACCATTTCATGGTCACTGCTGCCCAGGTTGCCACCCACTTCTACTTCTCTTACCTCTTTTCAGCTTGAAAAAGAGATGACTAAGGGGGAATATGCTAGAGTCTATAAAATCATGACTGGTATGGAGAAAGTAAATAAGGAAGTGTTATTTACTCCTTTCCAAAACATAAGAACTAGGGGTCACCAAATGAAATTAATAGGCAGCAAGTTTAAAACAAACAAAAAGAAGTATTTTTTCACACATTGCACAGTAAACCTGTGGAACTCCTTGTCAGAGGATGTTGTGAAGGCCAAGACTACAACAGGTTTCAAAAAAGAACTAGACAAATTCATGGAAGTTAAGTCCATCAATGGCTATTAGCCAGGATGGGCAGGGATGGTGTCCCTAACCTCTGTTTGCCAGAAGCTGGGAATGTACAACAGGAGATGGATCACTTGATGATTACCTGTTCTGTTCATTCCCTCTGGGCACCTGGTATTGGCCAGTGTTGAAAAACAGGAAACTGGGCTGGATGGACCTTTTGCCTGACCCAGGATGGCTGGTCTTATGACCCAGCATACCCCTTATAGCAATGGTTGATTAAGTCTTACACTAGAAACCTGAACATCAGTAAGGAGCAGTTCAACAATAGGCTGAGTAGGTGCAGGATGACCATGGAATATGCGTTTGGCAGATTAAAGGTGTAATGGCAATGTCTTTATAGCAGGTTAGACATCAATGAGGATAATAGTCCCATAGTTATAGCCACGTGCTGTACGTTGCACAATATTTGTGAAGTGCAGAGTGAAAAGTTTGCTCAGGGATGGATTGCTGATGCAGACCACCTGGCTGCTGATTTTGGCATCCAGATATGAGGGCCATCACAGGAGTACAACAGGAGGCAATTCAGATCAGAAAGGCTTTGAGGCAACACTTTGAAAATTAGAACCAGTAATGTCTACTGCTATGCTCAGGACTGCAATGCTTAATGAAATCAAGTTTTTCTAGGAAGCATATTTTATTTTTATGGCCTAGGATTCCATATAAGGAAATGATTAAACTACTCGTGTATGTGTTGCTGCCATCTGCTATCACAATTTGCAGGAATCAAATAAAGATTACTTATCATTCAATATAATTGCACAGAAAAAAACCCACACACAGACACACATGCTTGGTAGGAGAGACGGTAATAGGGGAGGACTGACTTTCAGAGCTGTGAGTAAGTCCAGCTATCATTTGAAAAGATGTCTGTGGGTGTGGAGTGAATGGGAAAGCAAGGAGTCCCAGAAAGCAAAAAGGAATGCACGTGTGGCTTTTGGGGAGGGATGGGAAAGAGTTCTGAATGTGTTGAAGGGGAGGGCGGGCACACATCTGCTCAGTCTGGAGCATTATGAGGGACTTCAGCATCCAGTTTGTTCCTCCATAACTTTAATCATCCTCTCAGTAGCATCCTTAACGAAGGCCTTGTTGTCTTTTCTGTCCTGCCTTTCAGTTTCCCTCCACTCCATGTGTTCCCTCTTCTGCATCTGACTATTGAAGCAGCTCCTGAAACATGTCCTTCTTGCTCCATCTTGGGGTCTTTCTTATCTGGCAGAGATGCTCTGACAGTGTGCAGGAGGTGCCTCTGAAGGCCACATCTGCAAAAGCACAAGGAACAATACACAGAAGCATGATTAAGTACACGCACAGCATTGAAACAGTATAGTAAAATAAACCTCTAATACTATACCAATCACTTTCTTGCTCACCCTTGACAAGCACACATGGTGAGTTTATCCTGGGGCAGGAGACATTGTACATGGGGAGAAAAGCAATGTGAAAGGGTAGCAGTGCAGTTGACTAGGGACAATATTCTAAATTTTCCCACTCTTTTCCACAGACGGGGGTCATTGTAGCAGCTATCTCACTCCTGAGAGTAAGCAAGGAAGCAAGGGTGCATCTACTGCATGCTTGCGGCTTCGGATCTGGTCCCTATGCTGCTCACCTGTGTGACACTGTGTGTCCCTGTGCAAATGATTGCAGAATGGTGTGGGAAAGTTTCCTTCAATGGGGGAAGGAACAAAGCAGCTCTGCCAAGGAACCTCTGGCAAAGGATTGCTGAGTATCTCCAGGAAAGTTTCCTAGAGATTTCTATGGAGGAGTGTCATGAAATATCAGTGTGCATCAACACTCTGTTCCACCATACTGCACCTTAGCTGCCCAGGAAAATGTCCAACACAGGCAGCCTTGCACATTTTTCTACTTCAACCTACCTCCGCTCTACACAAAGAAAAACCACGTACTAGGGAGCTCCTTTCCTGCTTCTTGCTCACTGGAGTGCAGCTGCTGAGACTGGCTAGACACCTCTGGAATGGAGAATGGTTCCTGACTGGACGTGCTGCCAGGTGATCCCACCATGGGCTCCACATCATCGTGTAACTCAACCTCTTCATCAATGACTTTGTCCTCTAAATTAGGTCCACTTTCCACCGGCTCCAGCCCCTCTGAAGTATGCATGGGGCTCTTGGTGGTGGCGGTGAGGTCGCCGCTAAGGATAGCATCCAACTCCTTATAGAAATGGCAGGTCTTTGGTGCAGCACCGGAGCAATGGTTTGCCTCCCTCGCCTTCTAGCATTCCTGCCTCGACTCCTTGATCTGTGCTCTGCACTGCACTATGTCTCACTTATAGCCCTTTTCACACAAGCCTCGAGAAATCTGCCTGTAGGTACTGAAATTTCTATGGCTGGAGCATGACTGGGACTGTACAGCCTCCCCAAATACTGAGCAGATCCAGCAGTTCTGCAGTGGTCCACGCGGGACACTGTCTGCTACATGGAGTTGCCATTGTCAGCTGGGAAGATGTGATGTGAGCTCTCCACGCCAAGCAAACAGGAAGTAGAATTTCAAAAATTCCTGAGGCTTTAAAGTGGGAGGGTGGATGGTTGCTTACCTGGCTGCAGGGCAGTGGAATTGGAACTGCTGACCTGAGCGGTCAGGATGGACATGGTGGGACACCTTTGGGAGACCAATTGAAGCGATAAAATCAAGCACTATGTCTACACTGGACCTTTGTCAACAAAATTTTTGCACAAAAAGCCCTATGTCTCACGTCGAGGTGGTTTTATTTTGTCGCCAAAACAGAAGAGATTTATCACCAAATGTGGCATTGCACTGTTTTGATGCCAAAAGCTGCCTTTTGCCAGCAAAACTCTGCAGTGTAGGCAAAGCTTTATTCATGCTTCATTTGTTCCCTTGATATAAAATAAATATCATTCTGATTTGAAGTATATGGTGTGGAAGCATATGGTAAATGTAAGAAAACTGGCCTGTTATGGGATGCATAGGAATATTTTCTCAAGTAGAGAACTGGCTTGGCTACATTTTCTCTTTGCTGAAGATATTTATGTAATACATATTTCCAGAGTCACCAACCATGCTTTTTACCCAGACGTGTTGGCAGAATGCATTCTCTCTGATGTGTTCATAGTGTTTCTAAGAGACTGGTCAATAAGTTATAAAGTAAATTTTGTTTAGAATGTTTGTTACAGATGGAAATACAGCACACAAAATGTAATCACCTCAAATGGGAGGGCAGAGTCACCATCAGAATTCATGGTCACGTTATCTGTTCATCACCTCATTTGTCATTTTCATTCTCTTGAATGGGCCAAAACCAATTATCACATATAGCATATGGTAACAAGGACCCACGATTTGAGAGGAAATGATGCAGCGACTCCCAAGACCGACAAGCAGGGTTGATAAGCAGGATGTGTATACTGAGTTGATTACTAATAGATTGGACATGAAATTGATTAGCAATGTATGCTTTGAACATATAATGTCACTTTGCTGGTGCTTTTTCCAGCTGTGTGTTTTATTTTGCTAGGAAACACCCAGAAATAACTGTACAAAAACACAGAACCTTCTTCACAATTCCTTCTAAGAACACCACCAAACACAGCTCAACTACTTTTTTTTTTTTGCATTGTTTAAAGCCTTCATAAACCTAGAAGAGGCCCACAAAGGGAAGACTGCTCAATTCCAGGGACTGGACTTGATTTTCTGCTTGGGATAATGAAGATCAGGAATCCATCTCTAATTAAAAGCAAACAAAAATATGCAACTTTTTCACATACATTCTTTACATACTTATAGTTGAATATGTTATGTACACAGTATTGTTTTCTCTTAATTCACCTTTACTAAGCTATGCACAAGCAGCCTCAGCTGCAGGGTAAAGTGGGGAGCATTTATAACTTAAAATTTAAGCCTTTCACTGCTTCTAGAGTGGTGCTTTCTTCCCTTCACAACAGTTTTCAATAAGCATTGTTCAAATGACCAGACCATAACAAAGTGACTAGACTTGCCACTTTAAAACTAAACTTAACTCCTTCTTCAATTTCTCATCTGCTGCTGCAGCAGTTTTCCAGGGAAATGTTATTCTAATGAATGGGGCCTAAGATGTGAGTCTTGTCGCTTTGTGTGTGTGTATATGTATATGTATATATACATAATCTTCCAAGATGCAAGTTTTTCATTAAGAAGTTAGTGTCAAATTAAGTGTTACTTACAGTGATTAGGTGTTAATTACAATGAACAGTATACGTTACAGTACAAAGTAGACCATGTTGTTTTGCATAGTGGTATTAAAGAGCCTTTCCCTTTGCAAAATAAGGTCTGGGCTGGTTTACATCAATTTTTATTGTCTCTTTGATTCCTGTCCATCAGCTTAACAGTGATGATGGAGTTGAATGAAGTCTCTTCACTGCTTTCTATCTTGTACCACTTTCACGGCTTTGTTCATGTTTAAAACTTTTTATTGTATGTCATTCTTTACAAGGTCTGTTCAGTTATCTTCAGTCTTCTCTTTCTGCTGCCTTGCATTCTGGTATACATTGCCATCTATGATAATCTTTCAGCTCCATTACATCAAGTACATCCCATAGCAGCAGCACCTTACTGAGGGCTTGTCTTCACTACTGGGGATATCAACGTTGCTGCAGTTGATACAGTGGGTGTCAGTTTAGTGAGTCTAGTGAAGACCTGCTAAATCGATGGCAGAGCAGTCGATTCCAGTACTCCAGCTCCCGGAGAAGAGTAAGGGAAGTTGACCGGAGAGCGTCTCCCATTGACACAGCACGTTGAAGAGACTCGGATAAGTTAACCTAAACTACTTCAACTCCAACTACATTATTCACGTAGCTGAAGTAGCGTAACTTAGGTCAACTTATCCCAGTAGTGAAGACAAGCCCTGAAATGAGCTTATTCTAGAACTTTTGGCTGCCTTTCTGGAGTAGAATCCTGACACTGCCATTATTGGTTTAGTTCAATCAGATCAATCAATAGCTGTATGTATCTAATTTTCTCTACAAGGAAATCTTCCTGATGGTTTCTGTGGTTATTTTTCATTCTGTGCTATTAGAACTACAAATGCGAATTTCAGAATTCAACAGAATATTTTGAATTAGAAATTTAACTTAGAGACCATTGAGATGCTACTTTGCTTTTATATATATCTATAGTGAGAGAGACATGATTTGACTTTGGCTATGAAAGGTGCTTGATACAGTCAGAGCAACTCCAAACACTTATACAAAGCACTGAGTTGGATACTGGTAGTTAGAGCAGTTGCTGACTATAAAGGCTGTACTGACAGCTTTGAATTACATAACCTAAATGTTGGACAGAACACTTAAAAGAGCAGAGAAGCAATCTTCAAGGAGCCTCACCTGAATGTCTACTTACACCTGAACAACCTTCAAACAGGCAGAAGGTCTATTTAACATCTGCTCTGAATGAAATCTCCTCAAAACACCACCTCCTCATACTGCACTGCATTGTCAGTGTGTAGAATGGGAACTAACACTCTTCTTCCCTGGGGTATGACTATTAGGTCTGGTCTACAGTAGAAAATTAAGTTGGCTTAACTATGTCACTCAGGGATGTGAAAAATCCACTTACAGTTAAGCCCACCTAACCCCTGGTGTAGACAGGCGAGGTCAACCTAGCTACTGCTGTCGGGGAAGTGGATTACCTATGTTGAGGGAAGAACTCCTTCCGTCGGTGTTGGTAGTATCTACACTTAAGTTATAGTAGCGCAGCTGTGCCACTGTCAGATTTAAGTGCAGACGTACCCTTAGAGCTAGTCTACGCTGGCAACCATGTCTAAAAAACCCATCTCCAAGAGGGGCATAGCTACTAGGGCTGGGAGTGTGGCTCCCAGCACTGGTGCACTGTCTACACTGGCACTTTACAGCGCTGAAACTTTTTGTGCTCAGAGGGGTGTTTTTTCACACCCCTTAGTAAGAAAATTGCAGCACTGTAAATTGACAGTGTAGACAAGCCCTTATCACTGTCTTCACTACACTATTACTACTGAATCATTCTTTGTGTGGATTACATGTTGGATAGGGCTGATGGTCCAGAAATCTGGAGATTTTATGCAAGTGATCTACCCTAATTTGCATATTTGAACAGAATTTAAAAAGAACAAACCATAGTGGGGTTCCAAACATCATCCACAATCTAACTTGTGCTCTTTTCATTTCTCCCTGTATTTTAATTATACATTTTTTCCTTGAAAGAAGAGGTGGCCATGGGAATGAGTTGAAAATGCTGAGCAGGCAGCTGGGGCCAAAATAGGACCTCTGGCCTATGACCTCTATTGCACCTGAACATCACTTAACAGGGAATTGTAATTTTTGCAAAATGAAAGTAACATGTATATCCATTTTATATATACTAGTAAATCCATATACATCCGTGTTGTCCAATAAGACACACAACCTACGTGTATGGATTTAGAGAACCTAGAGAATTTTAGTCCTGGGTGTGTGAGCTTGCATTCTCTTTCTTGTGGGTTACCAGAAGTAGGCAGAGATTCTTGCACAAGCTCAGTATCAACAGAAGACATATTTATTACTGGAAGAGGGTACAAAGGCAGCCCCCCTCCTGCTGGTGCTGCTCCCAATCCTCACAAACCTCTTTGCCTTCCCTCAGGAATCACCCCTCTCCCCTGACCTTCCTCTCAGGGTTATTGTCTAGGTCAGGGATCCTATCCCTGTGGGAGCAGCCACACCGTTTAGGGGCTGTGTGTGGATATGCCACACACACAGATCCATGCAGTACAGTAACTCTGTTTACATCCCTTTTGTACAAGGATCAGGGAATGAACCCAGATATCTGGTTCAAGGGGGTGTCCATAAATTACACAACCCAATTTTGGTGATTTTTTTCAAGACCCACCCACCCTGTGTAACACTTTATAACACTAAAACAAACACAGACAATTAAGGACCCACCTGCCCCCTAATATATTATATAACTTATGGACCGCCTTCAGTCCCAGCCTGGATAATTCTACCCCTCCATTTCAGTGCTAATTTTCTTTCTCCCCAACCTGTGGAGCCATATCTCTTGCTCCAATGTAATCGATTCCTTTGCTCTCTCTCTCTCTCTCTCTCTCTCTCTGTCACATCCCAACCAGTACTGGTTATGTAACGATCAGTGCAGACAACACCTCCACCAATGGGTCGTGCTGTATCTTTATCTTAGTACTTATTATTTGGAGGTTATGGTATGTCTGTTTGGAGGAGGAAGCTTTGAGTCCTGTCTGTTACTTGTAGTGTCCCAATAAATCCTTTGATTTCTATAAGTGACTATTACACTTACTTGTCTTGGCTGAACTACCGTATTCCAGTCCCACCACAGTCTGCCCTCCCTGCTTCATTACTTGTGGTAGAGACCTTACTGCAAAGTCTCTTTCCACACATTGTTGCTCTGTAGTCCTTTCTCTCTACTGTATGAATCAACTCTCTCTCTTTCTCTCTTTCCTGATGTTATCCAAGACCTTGTCTACACTTGTAGCATTATGTAGGGTATGTGTAGCTATACGCAGCAGTAAAAGGCAGGCAGTGTCCACACTCATTGCCGTGTGTAGCTACACACGGCTGTGAAAGATTTTGTTGGCAGGGGGAGGCAGAAGAGAAGGTCTCTGGCTCCTCCCCACTGCTGGAGGCTTTGCCCACTGCCTCCTGCTGCCAGAGCCTTTCCCCACTGCAGAGCCATTCACTGCAGTGGGGAAAGGCTCTGGCAGTGGCCAACTATACTGCTAAAATAGTAGTATAGGGGTGGGGGGTACTGCTTGGACACTCAGCCTGGTCTACACTATGATTTTAGGTCAAATTTAGCAACGTTACCTTGATTTAACCCTGGACCCATCCACACGATGAAGCCCTTTTTTTTGACTTAAAGGGTTCTTTAAATCTATTTCTTTACTCCACCTCCGATGAGGGGATTAGCACTGAAATCGGCCTTGCCAGTTCAAATTTGGGGTAGTGTGGACGCAATTCAATGGTATTGGCCTCTGGGAGCTATCCCAGAGTGCTCCATTGTGACCGCTGTGGACAGCTTCTCTCAACTCAGATGCACTGGGCAGGTAAACAGGAAAAGACCCGTGAACTTTTGAATTTCATTTCCTGTTTGGCCAGTGTGGCGAGCTGATCAGCACAGGTGACCATGCAGAGCTCACCAGCAGAGGTGACCATGGAGTCCCAGAATCGCAAAAGAGCTCCAGCATGGACCGAACGGGAGGTACTGGATCTGATTGCTGTATGGGGAGGCAAATCTGTGCTAGCTGAACTTCGTTCCAGTAACCTAAATGCCAAAACATTTGAAAAAGTCTCCCAGGGCATGAAGGACAGAGGCTATCACAGGGGCTTATGGCAGTGCCGCATGAAAATTAAGGAGCTCAGGCAAGCCTACCAAAAAAACAGAGAGGCAAACAGCCAGTCCAGGTCACAGCCCCAAACATGCCATTTCTATGATTAGCTGCATGCCATTCTAGGGGGTGCAGCCACCAGTACCCCAACCCTGTGCTTTGACTCCATCAATTAAGTAGGATGCAACACGGAAGCGGGTTTTGGGGACGAGGAAGATGATGAGGAGGTTGAAGATAGCTCACAGCAAGTAAGCGGAGAAACCGGTTTCTCCAACAACCAGGATCTGTTTCTCACCCTGGACCTGGAGCCAATAACCCCGAACTCACCCAAGGTTGCCTGCCGGACCCTGAAGGCGGAGAAGGGACCTCTGGTGAGTATACGTTTGTAAATATTAGACATGGTTTAAAAGCAAGCGTGTTTAATGATTAATTTGCCCTGACATTAGCGGCCAGTACAGCTACTGGAAAAGTCTGTTAACATGTTGGGATGGAGCGGAAATCCTCCAGGGACATCTCCATAAAGCTCTCCTGGAGGTACTCCTAAAGCCTTTGCAAAAGGTTTCTGAGGAGGGCAGCCTTATTCCATCCTTCATGGTAGGACACTTTACCATGCCAGGCCAGTAGCACATAGTCTGGAATCATTGCATTCAAACAACATCCGTTCCTTATCTCTTTGTGTTATCCTCAGGAGAGTGATATCATTCATGGTCACCTGGTTGAAATAGGGTGATTTTACTAAGGGGACATTCAGAGGTGCCCTTTCCTGCTGGGCTATTTGCCTGTGGATGAACAGAAATTTTCCCTGCTGTTAGCCATGCAGTGGGGGGAGGGGTGAAGCAATCATCCCAGAGAATTGGGTGTGTGGAGGGGGGTTAGTTGGGTTTGTGTTGCATGCTAACCTGCAAACCTCAGCTCCTCCTTTTAAATTGCCAGCCCATTTTAAATGGCCAACCCAACGGCCGCTTGGTATGGAAAATGAGGGCACTGCAGTTTGAAACCATTCCCACATGTTATGAAGGTTAAAGAAGCCAAAAGACAGTGGCTTACCATGGCTGCCTGCAAGCTGAATTCTGTTGCCTGGCCCTGCATGAGTGATCTCTCACACCAAACCGGCAGGCCCTCCCTCAATAAGAGGCAAAATGTAACCTTGTGACAAAAGCACATGTGCTATGTAATGTTAACAGCAAGGTTTACTGTGAAAGAGTGTACCCATTGTTCTATAAAATGTGTCTTTTTAACTACCACTCTCCCTTTTTTTTCCTCCACCAGCTGCATATGTTTCTCCTTCCCAGAGGCTAGCGAAGATTAGAAGGCAAAAAAACCACACTCAGGATGAAATGTTCTCTGAGCTCATGGTGTCCTCCCACACTGACAGAGCACAGCAGAATGTGTGGAGGCAAATGATGTCAGACTGCAGGAAAGCACAATATGAACACAAGGAGAGGTGGTGGGCTGAAAAGAGTAAGTGGCAGGCTGAAGAGAGTAAGCGGCGGGCTGAAGATGATAGGTGGTGTCAGCTTGCTGACAGAAGGCAGGAGTCAATGCTTAGGCTGCTGGAGCATCAGACTCATATGCTCAGGCAGCAGGAGCACAGACTGCCACTACAGCCCCTGTGTAACCAACTGCCATCCTCCCCAAGTTCCACAGCCTCCTCACCCAGATGCCTAAGAACGCGGTGGGGACGCCTCTGGCCACCCAGCCACTCTTCCCCAGAGGATTGCCCAAGCAACAGAAGGCTGGCATTCAGTAAGTTTTAATGTTTTCAAGTGGAGCGTGGCCTTGTTCTTCCCCCTTCCCTGACCCCACCTGGTGCTTCCCTCCTCCCCCAACCTGTCCCAGGCTACCTTGGCAGTTATCCCCCTATTCATGTGACGAATTAATAAATAATGCATGATTTTAAAATAACAATGATTTTATTGCCTCTGCAAGCAGTGATCGAATGGGGGAGGTTGGCTGGCTTACAGGGAAGTAGAGTAAACTGAGGGGCTGTGGGGTTCATCAAGGAGAAACAAACAGAACTTTCACACCGTAGCCTGGCCAGTCATGAAACTAGTTTTCAAAGCTTCTCTGATGCGCACCATGCTCTCCTGTACTCTTCTAACTGCCCTGGGGTCTGGCTGCACATAATCAGTGGCCAGGCAATTTGCCTCAACCTCCCACCCCACCATAAACGTCTCCCCCTTACTGTCACAGATATTGTGGAGCGCACAGCAAGCAGTAATAACAATGGGAATATTGGTTTTGCTGAGGTCTATCTGAGTCAGTAAACTGTACGAGCGTGCATTTAAACGTCCAAATGCACATTCTACCACCGTTCTTCACTTGCTCAGCCTATAGTTGAACAGCTCCTGACTACTGTCCAGGCTACCTGTGTACGGCTTCCTGAGCCATGGCATTAAGAGGTAGGCTGGGTTCCCAAGGATAACTATAGGCATTTCAACATCCCCAACTGTTATTTTCTGGTCTGGGAAGAAAGTCTCTTCCTGCAGCTTTTGAAACAGACCAGAGTTCCTGAGCGTCATGTACCTTTCCCGGCCATCCCATGTTGATGTTGGTGAAACATCCCCTGTGATCCACCAGTGCTTGCAGCAGCACTGAAAAGTACCCCTTTCGGTTTATGTATCGCTGTCTTTGTGCTCCGGTGCCAAGATAGGGATATGGGTTCCATCTATCATCCTACCACAGTTAGGGAATCCCATTGCAGCAGACCCATCCACTATGGTCTGCATATTTCTCAGAGTTACTACCCTTGATATCAGCAGCTCTTTGATTGTATTGGCTACTTGGATCACAGCAGCCCCCACAGTAGATTTGCCCACTCCAAACTGATGCCCAACTGATCGGTAGCTGTCTGGCGTTGCAAGCTTCCAGAGGACTATCGCCATTCGCTTCTCAGCTGTAAGGGCTGCTCTCATCTTGGAATTCTGGCGCTTCAGGGCAGGGAAAAGCAAGTCACAAAGTTCCATGAAAGTGCCCTTACGCATGCAAAAGTTTTGCCGCCACTGGGAATCGTCCTAGACCTTCAACACTATGCCGTCCCACCAGTCTGTGCTTGTTTCCCAGGCCCAGAATTGGCATTCCACGGCATGAATCTGCCCCATTAACATCATGATGTGCACATTGCCGGGGCCTGTACTTTGTGAGAAGTCTGTGTCCATGTCTATGTCCTCATCACTCTCGCCACCACACTGCCATCATCTCCTCACCTGGTTTTGCTTTTGCAGGTTCTGGTTCTGCATATACTCCAGGATAATACGTGTGGTGTTTATAGTGCTCATAATTGCTGCGGTGATCTGATAGGGCTCCATGTTTGCAATGCTATGGCATCTGCGCTGAAAAAAGGCACAAGACAATTGTCCGCCATTGCTCTGACGGAGGGAGGGGCGACTGACGACATGGCATACAGGGAATTAAAATCAACAAAAGAGGTGGCTTTGCATCAAGGAAAAACACAAACAACTGTCACACAGAATGGCCCCCTCAAGGATTGAACTCAAAACCCTGGGTTTAGCAGGCTGTTGATTTCAAGGAAGGGAGGGAGGGAGGAGAAAATGAATACAAACAAATCGGGTCAATTTCTTGTTTTCATCCACTCCATCTATCTTTTACATCTTAGGCTGGCAGCAGACGATGCAGTACGACTGCCAGCTATCGTCATCTCCTGGGTGCTCAGCAGAAGATGGGAATGACCTGGCTGAGTCACTCTCATGTCTGCCCAGGTGCCCCTGACCGACCTCATCGAGGTCGGCTAAAAGAGCACACAGGAATACAACAACGAGGGTTACCAGTCATAATGCACCATCTGCTGCCAAAAGGCAATGAGCTGCTGCTGTGTAGCAATGCAGTCCCACATCTGCCAGCACCGAGGAGACGTGTGGTGATGGTGAGCTGAGCGGGCTCCATGCTTGCCGTGGTATGGCGTCTGCTCAGGTAACCCAGGAAAAAAGGCATGAAACAATTGTCTGCCATTGCTTTCATGGAAGGAGGGAGGGAGGGAGGGAGGGAAAGTAGGCCTGATGACATGTACCCAGAACCACTCGCGACACTGTTTTTGCCCCATCGGGCAGTGGAATCTCAACTCAGAATTCCAATGGGCAGTGGAGACTGTGGGAACTGTGGGATAGCTACCCACAGCTACCCACAGTGCAACACTCCAGAAGTCGACACTAGCCTCAGTATTGTGGATGCAGTTCGCCACGTTAATGCACTTAGAGCATTTTGTGTCGGGACACACACAATCGACTGTATAAAAATGATTTCTAAAAAACTGACTTCTATAAATTCAACCTAATTTCGTAGTGTAGACATACGAGAGCCATGTAGAGTATGTATCCTAGGGGTGCAGGGATGTAAGGCACTCTAGTTTAGTCTACTAATTTAAACAGTGCCTCACCATCTATGCTGCTGTTTATATACATGGTAGCTGTGCATGCAATGCCTGTACCATACATACTGTCATAATTGTAGACATACCTTAGATAACTGCCTGGCGCTCAAGATAGGAAATGCATGCAGTTATACTGCAGTTTTGGAGAGGCTATCTAGAACTGGAAACCTCCTATGGAAACTTAATATGGTTAAAGATTCTAGTCTCATCCTTTATTATTACATACTTATTGAGTAATACTGTATATCCCAGCTTGTACCATTGATTGCAGTAGTAATACTCTCAGAGTAAGATTTGACATAGTCCAAGTTGACAAAATTCAGCCTTTAAGGATTTTGCCTTCTTGTGTACATAAGAAACTCACAATAAACACTTTTTGCATTAATACATTTGGAAACAGCATGGAATTTTGTTTACTCTCTAATATTGAAATATGGATTCACTTTTCTTACTTTTAAGATCTATTATAGACTTTTTACTATCTATGGTCTTATTAACAGTATGAGAGTTGACAAAATAAAAAAATGCACATCTTTGAGACATCTTAGTTTCTATTAACTTTCCAAGGCACAGAGATAACCTTTTGAAAAACTTGCCCCCACCATGCCTTTCTGGTACCTAGCCCTTTAGAATTGGCAGAGAACAGCTGTTGTAATCCTGACCTAGAATAACCATTTTGTAACTGAGAGCTGATAACTGCATCTTTTTTCCTCACTAATTGGTGAGTATTTAACTTCTGTTTTTCCTTATTTTGTCTCTTACTCTTATGGAGATTACCTATCTTTACTAACACTTACAATAGCTCAGTGTTATGCTTTGGTTAACAGAAATAATGTTTCCTATAACATTTAAGGATTAGCTAAGAATAGACTTTGTTTATTGTAGTATTTTTCCAGAGGCTTATTTGGGTTAGTTTCTGGTTTTCCTTTCCTTCTTTTGCTCATTATAGTCTCTCTTGTTAGCATGCTATGATAACTTGAAAAATAGAATAAAAATGTGTGCTGGACAATGGGTATAATCATGGAACAAAAATACTTTCTCAGGAAACCTATTACGGTTCTTTTTTTAAAGTGGCTGGATGTGGGAGCCAAAGTTATGATGTTCTGAAGCTACTTCTTGTGGTATTTTAAGTGACTGACTTCTCTACTCTAGCAGACTAAGGTGTTTCTGGGCCTCTTTTTCTGTACTTTGTTCACATCAGCTAACTTATTAAGTTTAGTGTGCATGATATTCATGTAACTTTAAATAGGGATATCAAATTTCTTAAGGATGAGACCCGTTAGTGTCACCAAAGATAACAGTAGGTAGCTTCACTTGGATTGCAAGCTCTTGAAGGCAGGCAGTATGGTGGTTTTCCATTGTGTGTGTGCGTGCATGCAGTGTCCAGTACAACGGGCACTGGTCCCCTGATTAGCATTTCTATTGTGATATTAATATGAAGAAATGTTTAGACTCCAAGAGCTTTGCAGGGTTTCATTATGTTTTCAAGGTAAAGAAAAAACAAAAAAAATGCACCAACTGAAATTCAAGTTTGAGTTGTCTATTAAGTGTTTATAAATCAAAGACACTCTGATGTGTTGAGAAATGAATACTCTACAGGCTTTGTGCCAGCTGTCACAAGATGGGCAGGGTGTCTGGCCTCCCAGAGTATGAATATGCGGCATCTCCACTAAGCCACGGCCATCTGTATAGAGGTCTAGTGCATCTATGCTGGCTCCAGTGCCCACTCCACCTCCCTGACAGTACAGCACTAGTGGAATCATGCTGTCAGAAACTCACTCACCCTTGTTGTTCTAGGAACACCCCAGGGAGAGATTCCAGAGCACAGAGGGGTGCTGCTAAGAAGTCAATGCAGCCTCAGACTGCATTAGGTTTTCAGTGAATTCTTCAAGGCTTACTGAAAGGAAGATGCATCTAAATTCTGATTGCAGAATCTTCTGTAACTGGTAGTGATTTAGGACCTGGCTTTGCCGACTATGCTGCCTTTTGTGTGGTGACAGTGAGAAAAAATATCTTTGACTCTGTAAATTGAGAAAATTCAATATATTATGGCTGACAGAATTAAATGCTCTCCCTGGAATTTTTACAGTCACATTCGTACTAAAAACCACATTTAAAGTGTTTCAAGATACATATTTTTAAATTCTCTAGATGGTTTTTGCAAGGGGTTATTTTATTTAGTATGCTATTAATCCTACTACTGCAAAAATAGAGGCTGAATCTATTAAACACTAAAAGTAAGCAAAATATGCAAATTTAAAATACTCTTATTTGAATATTCCCATACATTTTTCTCGTTTTCTCCTGCCAGATGGACTTTTCTGCCAGCTCCAAACAGCTCTGCTGTTTCCAAGAAGCAGATGTCAGAGCAGCAGAAGTAATTTAATGGCACTGGAATATTGACTTACAAGAATATACCCATGTAAATAAGAAAAGGACCTATCCTCTTTTTCTGTAGACTTTGAGTAGGACAAGCTTCCAGTAGCCAGATGGAAGAGGAGCTGAGACAAAACTCTCTAGCTTGTCCCTTTCAGCATCTAGATAAGAGTCCTACTAAGCAGTGAATATGTATTGTGGAGCTTCTTAGAAAAACTGTTGTAACTTAATTTTGGAGGAGGGAGGAATGCTTTTAACTATGTATCTTTAATTTTGCACTTTATAGTAAATTTTTGAAGCATACACCACTAAGTTCTTTACACTCCCAAAGCAAACCCATAGTTCTCTAAGTGTTTTAGACTCATTTTCTTGAATGATCCACATTCAAAGTAGCATGTTTGTATTAGGAAATAGGTAAGCATAGAGAAAACTGCCTCTATTCTGGCACCAGAAAAAGCATTAAGGAGTATCTAGTGCAATATGAAGCAAGATACAAACTTTTGATGTGTTCATCAGAAAAGCATTTATTAGCTATGTTGGTCCCAGGGCAAAATCCTAGTCCATCTTGTGCAAGTTCCCAGAGCATAAAGAGTGTTCAGACAACCAAGCAGGGTACAGGCAATCTAAGAATGCAGCTAATGCACTTTATAATAATGCTTGGCCTTAAGGGGACATGTTTAGCATGTTTGGATGCATGTCCCTCTGAAAACATTCGGCTGTTAGTAGCATACACTGGCGAGCTTGTGCCCCTGCTCATTTTTGGCTCCATTATTTCCTGCTGTCCCTGAGGAGAGTCCTGAATGGTCTTGTGAGCAGGGCACTGGGGCTGGCCCTAAGAAGAGTTGAGTTCACTTCCTTTCCCTGCCAGAGTCTCTGTGACCTTAGATAAGTAGTATGATCTCTTTCCCTCAGTTTTCAGCTTTAAACTAGAGTTATTTCCTCCCTCACAAGGGAGCTGTGAGAATAAATGTATGAGTGTTTGTTGCGCATTTCCTCATGTAGCAAAAGGGGCTAGCTATATAAGTAAATACCATCATTAAGGCTAAGATTTTGTCAGTAAAAGTCATGGACAGGTCACAGGCAATAAAGAAATATTCATGGAAGCCCCTGACCTGTCTCTGACTTTTACTGATGCAAGCAGAGTCAGGATGAGCTCTACCCTGACAGCTGGTTGTGAATTGTGGCGAGTTGTGGAAAAGAACTTCAGCAACTGTTCTTGTTTGCATAGGCACACCTGCCGCACCTAGCATGAGCCCACAGCTGCCCAGATGGTCACTTTGGCTGCTGTGGGATCTCCAGTTTCTCTCTTATTGGGGTAGGAAGAATAAAGTGTTGTTATCCTGATTATGTGAATCAAGGCCAGTGGAACTGTTTTATGACAGAGGGACTCAGCATCAACTAAGTAGCACTCACTAGACAAGGGACATGGGTTCCAAAACCCAGTGAATTGAGAGAGGGTGGGGACAGGCATGTGTACCTGATGGTATGGGCCCTGTTTGAGGGCCTGAAACACCAATTGCTGTGCTGCTGCTTCCTCTTCTCTATACTGTTGAATAGCAGAGCTAATTTTGATTTTGTTAAGAGTCTGGTTACAGGCTGCTGTGCTGAATTCATTTTGGGCCAATGGTGCACCAGCACTGGGGCTCCCCTATTACTGGCTGAAATCTCTAAAGAGCTAAAATTGCTAAGAGCTGAGATCACTGAGTGTTGTGTTAACTAGTGGGGGAGCCTGAAGATATATTGCTACGCGGCTGGCTGAGTGGAACAGTTTGTGAGATGGTTGGAGTGGCCCATGGGATGGTGAGTGGAGTGGAATGGAGCGGAGCAGTTTGCGGGATGGCTGGAGCAGTCTATGGGACAGCGATTGGAGTGAAGCAGGGCAGAGCAGAGCAGTTCATGGGACAGCTGGTGGAGTGGAGTGGCTCATGGTGAAGGCTGCAGCAGAACCCCATGGAGAGGCAGGGCAGTCAGTCTTGGATCACGTAAGGTGCCTCTTAACACCCTGTGTGCCCTTTTCTTCCCCTCCCCCATTTCCACCCAGCTTGGAGGTTCGGGGCGTAAAACTCTGCAGATAAACTTTTGAACTGTGGAGCTGCACTAACCAGGGACAGAGACTTTTGGGTTGTTGGGTGATTTTTGGGTTGCTGGACTCAAGAGACTTTGGGATGTTGGACTATTGGGACTTTGGGGTGATCTTTTGGGTGGTTGGACTTAAGACCCTGAGGGGAAAAGGAGACTGCCAAACTTACTGAGGTGGCTCTTTTGCTCATGGTTGGTGTCATGAATCCTGTTTGTGGTGTTTCTCCAACATAATGCCGCATTGTTTCCCTCTTTTATTAAAAGGATTTTGCTACACTCAGACTCCATGTTTGCGAGAGGGGAAGTATTGCCTCCTAGAGGTATTGCTTCTAAGGGGTGGTATGCAATTGTCCCAGGTCACTGGGTGAGGGCTCGAACCAGTTTTGCATTGTGTTATTGAAACGGAACCCCTAGTTCCTGAACCTGGCCCTTGTTGCTGCCAACTGTGATGGGCAGAAGGGTTACACTAAAAATGTCCATGGGGAGCTGCGGGGTCCCCACAACACCCGTGGTGGCTGGGCAGCTGCAGGGAACCCTTCTTGGAGCTCTGGAGGCTCCCAATGCCCATGGAGGCTTGGAGCTACCCCACTGTTCACACTCAGAACTGTGGGGTCCCCCTGCCTCCTGCAGTGGCTAAGAGCTCCAGGATCCCCCTGCCACCCATGAGCTGTAGAGGCCTTCACCGCTAGTGGTGGCTGGAAGCAGTGGGGTACCCCCACCTCCTGCAGCAACTTGTAGCTCCAGGGGGCCCTTGCCATACATGCTGGCTTGGAGCTTCGGGTACCCCCTGCCGCCAGAGCTTGGGGACCTGCTGCCTCGGATGGTGGGGGTGCTCTGCAGCTCCCGGACACCATGGCTGAAGTCACAGAGGTCTCTAGAAGTCATGGATTCCATGACTTCCATGACCTCCATGGCATCACATCCTTTCCTGTGTAGGCTATGTTTAGGAGACCCTCCACTTGTATGCTACCCCTTGGCCCCACCCTACCAGCATGCCTTTCTCTCAAGAGTAGGATTTTGCTCTTAGTATAAAGTTCCACCCAGTCTTGCTATTTTATTTGTCTTCCACTTTAGAAAGTAGGTTTTATGTACCTAAGTACATATAAAATACTGTATTATTTCATACCTGTCCAGCCTTCCAATCGCATATAGAGTAACTTTCATCTAATCACTTCTGAATTCCTCATCTGTTTGAGAACCAAACTTTACTGCTGATGTTGTGCCACTCAGGTGAGATAATGGACAGGACATACAGTAAACAATAAACCTTGGATTTAGCAACATTATTGCCTCAGCAATTACATCAGAGGATTTCCCACCCCAGCTTCCATTTTTCAACATCAAGCTTAACAAGAGTATGGGGGAATGGAAGGAAACAAAAAAGGGATTAAAATTTGTAGTTCAAATTTCATTGCTTATTTATGGAATGATGTACTGTTTTTCACTCACTTGTTCTTCCTGGTTCCTTGTTGAAGAAACAGAAACATCTGTCTTTTCTCCTTCAAGCAGGAGAATCCTGAGTCTCAGTTTTACAAGCAGTATCAGTTACATGCAGTAAGTTTCACTCTCCGCCTTTCTAATTACTTTCCATCAGCTCATCCCTTGGGCATTGTGGTTTGCAGAAAAATGCTGACAATCGACAGTAATGGCTTTTAAAATTAGTTATTAAGCCAAGCCTTTTGAAGCGAGAATTTCCATAAATAGTTTTTTAAAAGAATCATCTTTATCTGGAGGCTTTTTTCTTATTATTAAGATAAAACTATCTCTCAGCAATTCCAGAAGGAAGAAGTTGGTTTCATACTGACGTAACCTCTGTTCTGACCTTTTCCATCTCAGAAAGACTCACTTTGATTCTATAGCTGAATTCTCAGACCTGGCTACAAGTGGAGTTCTAGAAATTGATGTATAAAGCAGTGATTGTGACTAGGATGAGCAGGATGCATTAGTTATCTAGAACATGTATATTCTCCTCTTCCCATGACTTTGTCTTCTTTCTGGTAGTATATCCTCTTGGTCTCCTACAGAGAAAGCAGCACTGAACTTTCAGTGATGAAAAGATGGTTAATGAAGCACAAAACTGCATACAGTTTACTTGGGGGGGGGGCACAGTGAAGTGCTGCATGTGAGAAGTCTGGGCAAATGGTGTGTGAAATTGTTGACAAATTAAGCCTTTTAAATAGACACTTTCTGAAGAATATTGGCTTAGTATCAATCTGTGTAATATGACTTCTATAGATTGCATGTGGAGCTATTATTTTTTACTCTTGGAAGAGCTTTACTGTTTTGAGCTGTAATAAAGGCTCGTGCTGACTGCTAGTATAGTAGGGATGTGAAGAAAACTTGCAAGAGTGGTAGTGCATTATTCATTAATTATTCATTCATTTTTATGTACCATTCCAAGTTCTCCACCACCAGAGCCTACAGGCACCATGACATGAATTTAGAAGCTCCTCAAGCCAATAAGGGGACACAAGTCTCTAAGTCCTCCCCCCTTAATAATGAAGCTACTTAAAGGGATATAATCGAGGTGATATTCTTCCAAGAACAAACAGCCTCTTCAACTTAGTAGCTGGGAGAAAGGTTAAAGAAAGAGATGAGTCTTGCAGTGTTCCTACAGTTGATCACATTTCAGCTCAGCTTATTCTCTGGCATTGAGGTGCTCCCCAGTGTAAGGCCATTGCTTGAGACTGCCCTGCCTCTCCCAGCCCCCCACCCCCAGTTTAGTTCTGGCCATCAGTTTAAGTTTCCAAGTTGAATATATCTGCTGGGGTGGAGAACAGCATGAGAAGCAGTCACTGATGCCTGGTCTACACTTAAAATTTATGTTGACATAGATAAAGCACTCCACCTCCCTGAGTGCCATTGCTATGCCAACCTAACCCTGGTGTAGATGCAGCTAGGTCAACAAAAGAATGCTTCCATGTCACTCAGAGTGGTGGGCAACAGTGATGGAATAACCCTTCCATCGCTGTAGTCTGCGTCTACGCTCTGAGGTTACAGTACTGTAGCTATTCTGCTGTAGCATCCATAGTGCAGACATGGCCTGAAGGACACCATGTAGTCTATTTAGTGCACTAGAAAGGAGGGTGAGGGCAAAGCTGCAAAATGGACTTTATAGAAGCAGCACGCAGTGTATGGTGTGGAGTTATAAGGGGTGTGCTTTTGTTTCTAGGTCAGTATCAGAGTAGAAGGAACAGTATTCTTGCCAAATTAAGGTTGAGAAGGGGATTTTTGGCTATTGGAGCTAAATATGGGTTCTTGAGAAGAACTACAGTACAAAGTGTTCGGTAACCTGATGACTTTCATCTGGAAATGGTTTTGAAACTGTGGAGCCTGAAGCACTTGGTGGTGAGCTTTGGAGGGCTGGCTGGTCACATGATGCTGGCTCCTTCCAGCTACTAAGTTGTATATTTATTTATCTCCATACATCTCTTCATTAGTAGCACTTTTCAATGTCAACAGTTGCTGCAGCTGCCATAAAGGTAAGTGATTGGGAACAGGTAGAGAGGTGGTAGACAGCCTACATTTAAAAATGGCCTATATAGTGAGATGTTTCAGAATCTCTGCCCAAAAGCATTTACTAACTATGTTTTGTACAGGGAGTACTTGAAGCCCTATGAAAATACAATCATATCTCTGGTGGAGGGTGCCAGCCAACACAGTAACTCCTCACTTAAAGTCATCCTGGTTAATGGTGTGTTATTGTTACGTTGCTGATCAATTAGAGAATATGCTCATTTAAATTTGCACAGTGCTCCCTTATAAAGTCATTTGGCAGCTGCCTGCTTTGTCCACTGCTTCCAGGAAGAGCTTGCAGGAAGAGCAGTGCATTGCAGCCAGCTGGTGGGGGCTTGGAACCAGGGTGGACCAGCAACCCCCCATCAGCTCCCCATTCTCCTGAGTTCCCTGTGCAGCAGCCGCCCAGCAAACTATCAATTGCCGGCAGTTCAGCTGTCCCTTCCCCCCACCGCCATGTGCTGCTCCTGCCCTCTGCCTTGGAGCTGCTCCCCAGAGCCTCCTGTTTGCTGTGCAGGGTGGGGGGGAGGGGGACTAATGTCAGGGTTAGGGTGTTCCACTCCCCCCCTGCTCCTGCCCCTGGCTTACCCTATCTTCCTTAGAGCAGGGGGGACACATGACAGGGCTCAGGACGGAGGGAGCTTCCTGGCAGCAGCTGCCGTCTCAGCTTGCTGATCTACTTAAAAAGGCAGTGTAATTAGAGTGGGGTCAGCATACTTAAAGGAACAACCCACATCTCTCTCCCACACACAGTGTGTGGCTCTGTCTCTGTCTACCAAGCTCTCTCCCCTCCCTACATTCATGCTGCCTTGTAGAGTGTGAGGCTACATTAACAAAAAAGAGTTAACCCTTGAGGGCTCAGCCAATTGCTAATTTATCATTTGGCAGTAAGGCATTCCCTGGGAAATATCCCACCCTCTGACTTCACCACCTCAACCAAGCTTCACAATCATCATTGCTGTGTACCAATATAAAATTGTTTGCTTAAACTTATACTCTGTGTGTATATATATATATACACATGTGTGTATATATATATAGCAGTGTTTCTCAAACTGGGGTTGCTGCTTGTGTAGAGAAAGCCCCTGGTGGGCCGGGCCGGTTTGTTTACCTGCCCCATCCACAGGTCTGGCCGATCGCGGATCCCACTGGCTGCAGTTCACTGCTCCAGGCCAATGGCAGCTGCTGGAAGCAGTGTGGGCCGAGTGACTTACTGGCCACCGCTTCCAGCAGCCTCCATTGACATGCAGCGGTGAACCGCGGCCAGTGGGACCCGTGATCGGCCGGACCTGCTGACGGGGCAGGTAAACAAACAGGCCCAGCCCACCAGGGGCTTTCTCTACACAAGCGGCAACCCCAGTTTGAGAAACACTGAAATATAGTCTTTTGTCTGGTGAAAAATTTTTTGCTGGAACCTACCCCCCGTCATTTACATTAATTCTTATGGGGAAATTAGATTTGTTTAACATCATGTTGCTTAAAGTTGCATTTTTCAGGAACATAACTACAACATTAAGCGAGGAGTTACTGTACTTTGTATAGTATCATGGGAAAAGGAAAATCGGCCAAAACACCATAGCATGTTCTTTAGCATCCTAACAAATGTGGTATCAGGATGTGTCAGTAATGCCTCATCTGGAATTTCCACTCAAAGAAAGCAGTATGGAGCTCAGTTTAATGAGTTCATAATCAGACCTGCTGGGATTCAAAGCTGTGGACAGGAAGTCTGGATATTTCAAGCCGTATCCTCAGGTATATTGCTCTTTGTGAATCAGCTTAGAAAAGATAAAACAAAACATGGACACTTATTTTATACAGTAAAAGCTGTTTGAACAGTGCCATCGAAGTTCTTCAAAAGGCCCCCAAAGAGAAGACATGGGGGAAGCTCTTATAGTGGGAAAACAGGGAAACTTACTGCCATGGAATAAGTAAAAAAAGTGAAGAAATGGATAACCTTTATTCCTTTATCTGTAAATTGCAGGTTCAGGGCCATTGCAACCACTTTTGCTTGCTTTATAGCTAGATGGGAGTTGGGGTAGGGATGGTGCTGAAACTTTTTAGTTGTAACATAAAATCATAAGACTGGAGGGAATCTTGTGAGGTCATCTAGTCAAGTGCAGCACTCATGGCAGGACCTAGACCATCTCTGACAGGTGTTTGTCTAACCTGATGGAGATTACACAACCTCCCTAGGCAATTTAGTCCAGAGCTTAACTAACCTGAGAGGAAGTTTTTCTTAAGGTCCAACCTAAACTACCCCTGCTGCAATTTAAACCCATTGCTTCTTGTCCTATCCTCAGAGTTTAAAGAGAATAATTTTCTCCCTCCTCCTTGTAACAACCTTTTATGTACTTGAAAACTGTTATCATCTCCCCTCTCAGTCCTCTCTTCCTCAGGCTAACCAAACCCAGTTTTTTCAATCTTCCCTTGTAGATCATGTTTTCTAGATGTTTAATCATTTTTGTTGCTCTTCTCTGGACTTCCTCCAATTTGTCCATGTCTTTCCTGAAATGAGGTGCCCAGAACTGGACACAATACTCCAGCTGAGGCCTATTCAGCACGGAGTAGAGCTGAAGAATTACTTCTCATGTCTTGCTTCCAAAACTCCTACTAATATATCCCATAATGATGTTTGCTTTTTCTTTTTGCAACAGTGTTACACTGTTGACTCATATTTAGCTTGTGATCCATTATGATCTCCAGATCCCTTTCCACAGTACTCTTTCCTAGATAGTCATTTCCCATTTTGTAAGTGTACAACTGATTGTTCCTTCCTAAGTGTAGTACTTTGCATTTGTCCTTATTGAATTTCATCCTATTTACTTCAGACAATTTCTCCAGTTTGTCCAGATCATTTTGAATTTTAATCCTATCCTCCAAAGCAGTTGCAAACCCTCCCAGCTTGTGGTCTCTGCCACAAACTTCATTTGTGTACTTTCTATGCCACTATCTAAGTCATTGATGAAGATATTGAACAGAACTGATCCCAGAACTGATCCCTGTGAGACCCCACTCAATATGCCCTTCCAATTTGACTGTGAACCTCTGATAAGTACTCTCTGGGAACAGTTTTCCAACCAATTATGCACCCACCATATAGTAGCTCCATTTAGGTTGTATTTCCCTCGTTTGTTTATGAGAAAGTCATATGAGGCAGTATCAAAAACCTTACTAAGTCAAAATATACCACATCTACTGCTTCCCCGCCATTCACTAGGCTTGTTACCCTGTCAAAGAAAGCTATTAGGTTGGTCTGACATGATTTGTTCTTGACAAATCCATGCTGACTGTTATTTATCACCTTATTATCTTCCAGGTGTTTGCAAATTGATTGCTTAGTTATTTGCTCCATTATCTTTCCGGGTACTGAAGTTAAGCTGACTGGTCTGTAATTCCCTGGGTTCTCCTTATTCCCCTTTTTACAGTTTGGCACTATATTTGCCCTTTTCCAGTCCTCTGAAATCTCTCCAGTCTTCCATGACTTTCTGAAGATAATCACTAATGGCTCTGATATCTCCTCAGTCAGCTCCTTGAGTATTGTAGGATGTATTTCATCAGGCCCTGGTGACTTGAAGACATCTAATATGTTTAAGTAATTTTTAATTTTTTCTTTCCGTGTTTTAGCCTCTGATCCTACCTCATTTTCACTTTGTTAGATGTCCAAGATCTACTAACTTTTTTGGTGAAAACCGAAACAGAAAACTCATTTAGCATTTCTGCCATTTCCACATAGTTTTCATAGCATGGGAAAGGTTGAAAACCATTGGATTATAGTAATATTTGGTGTTATAAGTAGCAACAGTAGATTAAAACATTTCCAAGATTTATTTTTGATGTTCAGTATTAGCCACTGTGTCAAGTGTGCTTTAGGTAAGGCTTAGTCACGCTTTCTGTTTAAAGTTAGACTGTAAGTGCTCTAAAATCTGCATAGTCATTTAGATTGCTTTGAAATGCTGTGTACCTCATCGGAATGCAGTGTGGGTTAGAAATGTGGTGTCTATTCACCATGCGGGTCCTGAGATATCGCCACCCTAGAAAACCTGATTTTTCTTAAGGTGTGTGGATTTTACCAATGTACTTTATGCCTACAGATAGGGATTGAACCAGGATCTCAGTCACTTGAGAGTTACCACCGAAGAGGACATGCCCCTCTCTAGACAGCTGGAGGAAGTCAAATTACAGCTTTATTAGCTAAAGAGTTTAGCTCTGTGTTTAGTCATGCAGCTAATATTTCTAAGGCTTATTTGCCAAATGGATTACACTGCATATGTGCAGATAGGCCAAGAGGATTGCTTGCCACATGCAACTCACTGTACTTGCATGGCTCCAGGGGAATGTTTTGGACATCAACTTGAGTGGCAGCTAAGCATTATGAGTCCAAGTTCAATCCTGGGCAGAAATCAGGAAATAGAAGGAGGTATCTTGTAATGGTCTGCCTCTGTCACAGGGCTATTTTTTGGGGAGCGAAAGGGGAGAAAATTAGTACAGCAGAAAATTCAGCAGGTACTCAGGTTATTTTAGAAAACAAAAGAAATTGCATATGCTTGCTGGGAGAAGAGGGGAAATTGAGAGGGAGCGGAAAAAATAGGAGTGAGGGTTTGGAGCTGCAGCAAAGGGAAGGGGAATTATGCAGAGCGGGATTAGTAAAGATGGATGATTGAGGTTGGAGATGAAAGAGACAGAGAGAGGGAAGAGAAGGGTGAGACATTGGGAAGTTGACTTAGAGCTTCATGGCAGGGATTGGGGCAGGGGGCAATTGTCAGTCACACATTCTCCTTTCCTATGTTTGTACAGGAATCTGTCCCTATATGGATATCTGAACCCCACTCCCTCTCACCCTATAGGTGAGCAGTTATCTCCCTCTCTGAGTGGAGGGAGCACAGGCATGCTGAAGTAAGAGTTGGCATGCTTGATCAATATCACAAGCTCTCAGCACTCAAGAGGAGTATGGGAACACCCCTGACATGAATGGAGCAGTTCATACCTCTGATCTGATTTTCAGGGTGTATTCATCTCCATGGAGTGTTCTCAGCCATCTCAGACCATCACACAGGGATCAGTGAGCCCCTTCATACCTCTCAAAGATTCCTATGCTTTCAGGATAATCCTGTGCTAGGGATCTGGATATAGCAAAGAAGTTGCTGATGATTAATTTCATACAGAGTTATAACTGTAGCTCTGCTACAGTTAAGATTGAGATTCTGTTTAAAGGATTATTCTTCTAAGTGCTCTAAAATCTGCATGTATACCCAGATTTCCTTGACATTTGTACATTGGAGACACAGAGTAGGGTTAGTGATCCAAATCTGGGGTCATCTGATCAATAGGTTCTTTGAGCTACAGCGCCCCCCCCCAAAAAAAAAAAAAGATTTTGATAAGGATCCTACTGACTTTTGTTGTTGTTATTTTTCACAACTGGTTTCTAAACTGCTAATGGCTTAATGGGTTCTGAAGAGAAGGATGAGCTATAAATAATGAGGGGAGAGGAGGTATACGTTGTTGGGGCTGGAGGGGGAGAAGGGAGACACCAATCTCCTCTCATACGCTTCAAGTTACTGCAACCACCATGTAACAAAACTCTCCAGTTCTTGTGACATAGACCACACTCCAATTTTTCCACATCCTCCTTGTAAAGAGTCCAGCAGAGGGCAACAAAAATGATTAGGGGGATGAAGCACATGACTTATGAGGAGAGGCGGAGGGAACTGGGATTATTTAGTGCGGAGAAGAGAAGAATATGAGGGGATTTGATAGCTGCTTTCAACTACCTGAAAGGGGGTTCCAAAGAGGATGGATCTAGACTGTTCTCAGTGGTAGCAAATGACAGAACAATGAGTAATGGTCTCAAGTTGCAGTGGGGGAGGCTTAGATTGGATATTAGGAAAAACTTTTTCACTAGGAGGGTAGTGAAGCACTGGAATGGGTTACCTAGGAAGGTGGTGGAATCTCCTTCCGTAGATGTTTTTAAGATCAGGCTTGAGAAAGCCCTGGTTGGGATGATTTAGTTGAGGTTGGTCCTGCTTTGAGCAGGGGGTTGGACTAGATGACCTCCTGAGGTCCCTTCCAACCCTGATATTCTATGAGATTTCTCTCACCAGCCCTGATAGTCACTACATATTGCACACATTTCAAATGACAATCACTATTCCCATTTCTCTATAATGAAGCGTATAGGGAGGCACCAGGGAATCACACAGCAACCCTGTGATCTAGTGGCACAAACAGTGGACTGGGATTCAGAATTTCCAGGCTCTGTTCCTGACTCTGGCCTGCTGGGTGATGGTACCCAATTTACTCCACCTCTATGCCTAAGTTTCCCCATCTGTAAAGTGGAGGTAATGATTCCTTCCTCAAGATCTACTGATGAAAGGAGGTAAGTATTATTACATGGCTGTAGCAGCATCTCAACTACACGCCTGTATGATTATTACAATTGACCATAAGTGACCAGTAACTCCTACCAACATTTATTTTTCTGTTTAAAAAGAAACTAGGAAATTAACTGACAAACACAATGCAAGGGCAATAGGTCTATATGCATCAAGTCTTGTGCATAATTTTCCAGGTTTTCCTATTGGTATAACCACTATTTGCTTCCATTCTGCTGGTAGTATTCCTTTCCCCCAGATACTATTATAAACTTTCAATAAAATCCTTAAACTCTTTTCCAGTAAGTGCTTATCTTTACATGGGCTGTATTTTTTACTTCTGTCGATAGCTTTTTTGAGTTCCTATATGCTAAAATGTTCATTCAGTACCTCATCTTTATTGTCTACCCAGCCATTGAGGAGTTCAGTTTTCTTTAGCAAACGTTCTTTTTTGTTCATGAAACTCTTTACTTTGATTTGTATCACTACTAACTTTCTGAAACTCTTTTCCTAAAATGTCCTCTTTTCCTAAGTTAGAACTTTAACTTTATCATTTACTATAAGACCAAGTATAAATTTATTTTCACTCTGTGTCCCAGTCATTCTTTTAACTTGTTTATATATCTCTAAAACCTTGCAATCTTTGTTCATTTTCCCACAATAACTTCTGTGACACTCTTTGCCTTTTTAATAAGTCTTTGTGCCACTGCTTTGCATCTTTTATATTTCATGAGGTCCTTGCTATTCATTGTACTTTTTGCTTGATTGTATGCCTTATTTCTTTCTTTAACTGCCGTTTACAATCTTTGTTCCATCAGAGAACTGGATTTCTGAGTGTGTGGCAATTCAATATCTTGTATATAGTGAAGCTGTCTGCTGCTACAACACCTTTTATTAGATTGTCTTGAAATTCCTCTAAATTGTCACTTATATAATTGGTCCTTAGATATTCATCAGACTTACTCTTAAAGAGTCCCCAAGTTGCTTTTCTAAAGCTCTAGGTAGGGATTCCTTCCGTGTTTTCAACTTTACCTTGGCTTTCATATATAATTTGATCACTTCCCATTTCATATTCTTTACAGATTTATCAGCTGCATTTACTTGCTATATTGCTTGTTGCAATTCCCAAAATCTAAATTTGAAGAGCTTCCATCCACTGAATTAAACCTAATAGGTGCTGCAGTGTTTAGCAATACCACATTGTTCATGTCAACCAACTGTCCCAGGCACTTGCTAAAATAATTAGTTTTTCTAATTCTCCATAATTAATTATGGCTATTACAGTCTCTGCAAATGATGTTTGGGCCTTTGACACACCTAACTAACTTACCAATTCTAGATGGTGGTGTGACCATGGTCACTGGGAGGGGCCATACTGAAAATGCTCAATGAGAGCAAACTGTAAAGAATATAGCGGACAATCCCTAAAACTGGTGGTTTATAATATAATTAGATTCACTAAGCTGGTAACAAAACAGCTTCTGTAATACCTTATTGATTACCAAGAAGCTAAAATATAATTCCCTTAAAGCAATCCAGCCTTTGGCTCCCACTGAGGCAGCCAAGTCTATATAGAGAGGGTTATTTAAAATTTTATTCACCATATATAAAGTTCTACCAACACATTATTGGACACATTATCCACCAGGGCAATGAATATTTCAGATCTCACCCAAATACATGCTTACAGCCAATTCTTATTAACTAAGTCTAAGATCTATTAAAGGAAAGAAAGAGACTTATTGTGTTTAAAAGCTCATCATACATATAGATGAGAGTAAAGTTCTTAGGTCAGTTTCACAGCAAAGATAGTGAAGCTACTGATTTTGTAAAAGTCCTTTCAGAATCAGTTCAATGGGTTATAGCCCAGTAGGCAGTCCACGTGTAGAGTTTGCTCAAATTCTTCCATGAGAAATTGCAGGGTTAATCCAGAGTAGAACTGGAAAAGTCAGTTGTGTGGATTTAGACTTTCCCTGTGAAAGTTTAAGCAGATCTGAGATAAAATAGGATCAGACCCCAAATTCCCTTTATAGACAAAGCTCAGCTGATTAGACTCTTGTCAACAAATGATCACAGCAGGCATTCCTTGGATGAAGAATAGGTAATGTACATTGCTGATCTGAAGTAAATCTCTATTTCCTAGGCACACACTGGTAACTAGTTGCATTAACTAATCTAAGGCAGTTAACCATTCAAGCAGCTCACAGGTAGTTTTACAATATAGAGTCATACATTTCAAAGAGAAATGAAGACAGTAATATTACACCACCAGTTCCATCTCACTGTTAATTTCACTTCTTGATCTCTGAATCAATAGAACATAGTAATGAAACATTACAGACAGGAACAGGAGTTTAACATCTAGAAGATAATTAGCTCACATTGTTAAATGTCTAACAAGATATAGGTAAATACAGATAAATACAGTTAGTATCTACTTCTGCTTCTCTAACAATATAGGCTTATATTTCAAGAATTGTGGTCTATTTAACATGGCTTTGCTAATTATCTACAAGGAATGGCCTTGTTTAACATTTCAGTACTTTTCTAGTAGATTCTTAAAGGTTGATTTTGGATCACTCAGCCTGCTGGTTGTTTAACCCTCACTGGTTCAGCATCACACATGGGCTACAGACATTATAGAGTCATAAAAAGATGTTATCTTGTATAGCAAACTCACCAGTCTGGTACTCAAAACATAAGTTCTCTACTTCTATTTTGATATAACTAAGGCCTTCCTTTATCAATATACAGACCCCTCCTCTTCTTGTTATTTCTCTGTCATGTCTAAAAACATCATATCCTGGAAGTTTAAACAAGTTTTCACCACCCATGTTTCTTGTACTTATACCATGTCAGGTTTGTTTTCCATTTCAAAAACAGTTTTCTTTAATTCCCAATCATGTGGTGTTAAACTACGTGTTTTCCAGCAAAAAAAAAATGGTTAGAAACATGTTTAAGTATATTATGTTCATTTAAAATTACTTAAGTGCAGTCTACTGAGAGATTGCCTATACATGAATACTTTTCTGCCATTTTTATTATTTTTATTCTTTATCTTCCATGTCTGTAAAGTGCAATTAATCACTTATATCATAAATGCTACAAATTTCTCTTTGCCTACAAGCAGTACATCTTCTTCTATTCCCCTTATATTATCTTTCCTGAGTTGAACTGCATTTTGTTGTAGCAGTAGCTTTTTTCCTTCACTGACATTTTCCTCATTCTCCACTTTCCACTGTGAATATCTCTTGGTAACTTCTGCATAGGATATTTTATGGATGGTTTTAATTTTCTGTATGTCTCTAGCTCATTCTGCCACCATGCACCCTTCATATGCTGCACTGTGCTTTTCCTGGCAATTGTTGTGTTCTGTTTAATTCCATTTCTTCCACACAGTTCTCATGCAAGTGTTCTGCTCCACATTTATCACAACTTGTTTTCCCCCTGCAGATAGCCACCACATGCCCAAAACTTGGACACGTATAACATCTCAAAGGGGCTGGGACATATGGCTTAAAGTAGAAAAGTTGATATCCTGTTTTAACCCTATTAGGTAGCATTGCATTTTTGAAATTTAATCTGGCTGTGGAAGGTTGATATTCTCCACCTCTCCTGCTAATCGGTCACTTAACAAACAGCATTTGATACTCGCCCATACCCCTTTTAACTTCATCCTCAGTCATGCTTAGTGAAATCCCATACATTATCCCTCTTGCATCTATCATATATTTAGGTAGATGGCAAATTACTTTTGTTTTTTCCTAAAAGTATAGTTTTAAGATGTTTCTCAGCCTGTTTCTTAGGTGTACAATAAATCTCCGCCCTATGCTCTTTTAGTTCTTAATATATTTCCAATACTTCGCTTAGTCCATTTCTCCTTAGTTAATTCCTTAACATCTCCTATCTTTACATGTTCAGCTAGTGATTTGGCAATTATAAGATGATGATCCTTTTCCTTACTCTCTTCTCGATCTCTGTCTGCTCCCTCTGCTTCAGATACAGATATTTGTTTTCTTTGTTTCTTTTTCCTAATCTGAAGCCATTCCTCATCCCATGCTACTTCTCCCTCATTTTCCAACATAAATTCCAGCTGCTCTCTCTCAGCCTGCCAGCCTCAAACAAACAAAATTACAAATATTGCATTTATCTTACTGCTAGGTAATTTGAAGTGACAATAAAGACCCTATGTTAGATCTGTTAAATATGGAGGACATATGGAAGTGATTTAATATGTACAGGGAAAAATAAGAATAATATGTATATATGTTAGAAATGAAGCAATGCTACTTTGTTTTTCAGAAGCAAGTGACTGATTTTAATTGAAGCAGAAATTAGTCAATTATATGATGGGTCATGTAAATTTCTGGAATTTACATATATAGTATTTGTGTTGGATTTACATTATTCCCTGTAGACAGTGCCCTTTTGGTAAATTTCAGAATGAATCATCGACACATGAGACAAGTCAAGCTAGTAGTGGGAGATGAAAACCAGAGAAAGGGAGCTTTCTGCTGAACCTAGTTCCTAGGTCTACACTGTGCACTGCATCCACTTTGTTGGAATTCTTGACACAGCTTGAACAGGCTCCTAAGATAGAGGTAATGATGCTGGCGTACAGCTTAAAGGACCTGGGCCCAGATCCTCAAAGTTATTTAAGCACCTAACTCCCATTGAAATCAAGTGCCTAATACCTTTAAGGATCTGCATAAAGCATACAAAGTAAATGAGAATGATGTATTATGCAGACAAAGAAGGGGAAGTACATTTTGGTGGCCATATATGAAGAGGTACATCTGCAAATGCCCACTTACATAGGGGAATGACCCCTCTTTGCATGAGGACAACTACCAGCAATGACCTCTGTTGGGTTCTTGACATCCACACCTTAGCTTGTTGTAATGGATTAAAGTCTGATGTTTTGAATTTAGTTAAGTGTTGACCCTTTTATTTAATGAGGGCATTGTACCTCTGTTATGCTTTACTATGAACAATATGTTTATTCCTGACCTTTTATTCCATTATCAAGGCTTACCATGTCTTCCTTCTCATTCCCTAAGTTCTGGTTTTTGTTTAAAAAGGACTAGGATGGAAATAATGTTAGTTTCATTGGAAAGTTAATTACAAAGAAATGTAATCTGCACTTGCTTTGTCTATTAGAGAATGCTCATCATTTCCTGTAGTAGAGTGTAAGCTGGTTCTTTAAGAGAGTTTTGGTTCAGCTCAGGGGTGCTGGAATGGAGGAGAAGGGCCAAGGGGCCATTGCCCCATCACTTTTTACCTGCCTTAGGGGTGAGTGACAGAGGGGAGGGGGCAGAGAGAAGCAAGCGGGGGGAAGAGGTAACAAGAGGATGGGGCCTCGGGGGGAGAGGCAGTGGGAGGGCAGGGCCTAGGGTGGGAGAGGCAGGGTAGAGGTGTGCGGCCATAATTTGGGCACACCCCCACTTCTAGGGAGCTTCTGGTGCTCCTTGCTCAGCTTCACCTGTGACCAGGAGGATCCTGTGTTGGGGGAGCATGTGACTCAGAACCAGGCCTGCTGGGGATATAAAGGCAGCCTGTGTTCAGTGGTTTGTGAGGTATAAGGGAGAGCTCACTTGAGAGTGGATGCTTAGCTAAAGAGTGAGAATATCTACGAAAGGGCCAATGAGAAGGCCTACAGTGGGTATGTAGTAAATGACCCTAGAAAAAGAAGGCTGGGCAATTTGCGTTGCAAGCTAGATACTCCAGTTGTAAGTGTTGCAGAGTCTGAAACCTGTAGTAGAATGCTACTCGATGAGATGGTGTACAGACCTGTTAACAACAACAAAAAGAGATTGTTAGGGGCCCATGAGAGCTGAAAATTGAGCTATACAGAAAAGCTAAAGACTGTTGAAGAGGATGCACCCTCAGAGGAAGCGTGCCATGACAAGAGTGTGGAGTAGAAGGCAGGTTTTATTTCCTTTGGACTCTATTCAGGAAGGGATGAACTCTGAGTTTTCTGAAGGGCTAAATCACCTCAGTGCCACAACACATAGGATACTCCTACATAAGAGCACCACCGCAACCTATAAGCCTGTAGATGACTGCTGAGGGGAAACGGTGGCAGTGGATACTCCTGATGCCAGACTGGGTAAGCTCTCCCACATTCCCCCAATATAAGAAATTAACTATTCTTGAGCAACAGCTTCTTCAGTGTGTATACAGACCTGAGTGTGTGAACTCTCCCTTTTCTCTATATACATGAAGCATAAACAGCTATACACAAGTATGCATCCAAATGTTCTATTTGCACCATATGTGTGTGCTTGCTACAGAATTTGTGAGCCACATGTATGTCGCTATGTTCTTTTTCTCTTTCCAGGTTCTTTCTACAGAGAGAAGGAACAGTCCCTTTCATTAGTGACTTAAATGCCAATTTAGGAGTACTGGACTAACCTGGCTTAGGCTGGAAACTGTATAGAAGGCCTCTTCAAAACAGAGAAAATGAATCTAATGTGATTATTTAATTATAAAGACTGACCTTTTAATGAGGGATCTGGGTCTTTAAACTCAACACTCTTGAGGAAGGGGTCCCCAACTATTAACCCAAGGGCTGGAATCCTGCTAGCTGGAATGATTCCCAGACTTTCATTTATGAACAGGCCTCTGAAGGGATAGAAAAGAACTGAGGATGCTGCTCTTCTTCTCAAGCTTTAAAGAACCCAGGTGTCACATGCTATATATTATGGCCACACTACAAAGACTGTGAAATCATCTCTGAAAAGTGATCATAGGGGAATGTTTGTGTACTGAAGTACAGAAGTGTAAATGTTATGGTGAAACATTGGATTGAAAGGTATGTAACACCAATAAAGTGGGGAGGTTTGTATAAAGACCAATTGACTTACTATTGGATAGTGTTTGGTTTAACAGTCCATCAGTATTACAAATATTATTTACCATTGTGGGTACCCAGGGTAAACAGTAAACCAATCAGGGACCTTGTGACAACTAAAACAAGCAATCACATAAACTGCACAGGAACTTCTAAACTAGACAACACAGCCTGCCACAGATACTGTGGTGTGCTGTATTCCACGGCAGAGCAGAACAGGTTCCACCCAAAACAGTGGATTATAATATGAGCTGATCTAAGCCTAGATCTTGAAGAGATTTAGGCACATGTATGAATTTTCTCATGTGAGTAATCATGTTAATTTTAATGGGGCTACTCACATGGCTCAAGTTACACAAAGTCTGTGGGACCGGGGCTATGACTTTTGTCATAATGCCACAGTGATTCTGTAACTTTTGAAATCAAAATAGATTATTACTTACAGTCTCAAGATAATCTTTGAATTTGAGTCATTTTGTAATTGAAAAATGTTTTTGATTGCTTTAATTAAGTGGTCAGTAACTTATTAGTCAGACTCTCTTCTGGATTCTTTTCCAATTCAGTGTGTCCAACAGCAGTCAACATGATGATCTTAGTGTCTGATTATGAAATATGTGCAGCCGTTTCAAAGTTTAAACATCCTGATTGGAGTCTAAAAGTAAAAGTTATTAGAAAAATATTTCTTGGCTTGTACAATGTTAAAGGAATAATACAGAATAATAAAAGCTTCATATGAACGGCCATAGTGGGTCAGACTAAAGTTCCATCTAGCCCAGTATCCTGTCATCCAACAGTGGCCAGTGCCAGGTGCCCCCGAGGGAATGAACAGAACAGGTAATCATCAAGTGATCCATTCCCTGTCACCCATTCCCAGCTTCTAGCAAACAGAGGCTAGGGACACCATCCCTGCCATTGGTGGACCTATCCACCATGAATTTATCTAGTTCTTTTTTAAACCCTGTTATAGTCTTGGCCTTCACAACATCCTCTAGTAAAGAGTTCCATAGGTTAACAGTGCCCTGATCACTATTTAGTTACAGAGTGAGTTGTACGTTTCCCACCCCCCCATGTGAAAAAACAAATATGCCTGCCCAATAGAAAGTAATAATCCTGATAAATTGGTGTAAATTAGGACACAATGTGTAGCTCAACATTGGAATGGATGGGAGATGAGTGGCTTCCAAACAGAACTAAATCTAGAGTCAGTTGGAAAATGTCCCCTCCCCCATGGAAAACTTCAAAAAATGGAAAATTTTGTCTACATTGGAAAAAATGGCAAAAATCTCCAAATAAAAATATTTTGTCTTGGAAATGCAACTGCAGTGCCTCATTGAAATTGTAGTTCAGGGGCTTTATGATACCACTCTCCTTTATGGGCCTGGCTTCCCAGCTGGACTATGTCTTCCATGATGCAACAGGGTCTCCTCCTTTTGGAGAGGTGCTGAGCATCCTCTTGAAGAGGGGGAGACCCTGTTGCATCATGGAAGATGTAGTCCAGCTGGGGAGCCGGGCCCATAGAGGAGAATGGCATCATAAAGCTCCTGAATCAGAGGGGTAGCCATGTTAGTCTGTATCCACAAAAACAATTAGGAGTCTGGTGGCACCTTAAAGACCAACAGATTTATTTGGGCATAAGCTTTCATGTGTAAAAAAAACCCACTTCTTCAGGTGCATGAAGTGAAAATTACAGATAGAGGCATAAACGTACATTGGCACATGGAGTGTTTATACTATATTAAAATATTGTTTGAGAAAGGGAGTTCATCTGGATGTCAGAGCCTCATCTTCTGAGCCTGGAGACCAGAAGTTGTGTGCACTCTTACGGCCTTGATCCTGCAAAGACTTAAGCACCTGAGCAACTAACTGATGCTGTGAGGTGCTGTGTGCCTGTAATTCCACTGATTCCCGGGGGAGATGAGGGCATTTCAGCACCATCTGGGATCAGGCCCCAAGCATTTATAAAAGCAGTCCAGAAAAAAAAAAAGCCTTAATGACCTGCCTCAATGGGATTACTGCTTAATTAATTCCATCTCAGACAGCCTTGTCAGTCACCACTGCCATCGCTTCCCACTACAATATCAGCTATGCCCACTAAATCAATATTAGCTATGCCCACTAAATAGCCCCTATATATGTGAACACACAAACTGGCTATCTTTTTTTCTTAAAAAGATCTGCTTAAGGACATAGATTAAGAATAAATATTAGTTTAGACTAGTTACATTTAATTTTCTGGAACCAGTTTATTACCAGTAACCTGTAGACACAACCATTACTTAAAGAGTAAGTGTTGATGTTCTTGGGAGAGAAATCCCTTTTTCTATACCTAACAGATTGTATTTACAGCAGGATTTCTCAACTCAACACAATTTTAAGTATGGAGCTGTGCCTGGTGCTTCCACAAGGTGGATAGGACATGGAGCTCTTTGTCAACCAGCACATAAGAAAACGTAGTGTTAAATTGGAGGGTGTCAGTATCTGCCGGTAAGTGTCTCTAATCTATAGGCAATCACAGACCTTGGTGAAGCTAATGAGCATGCTAGCTGCCATTTATTCTGAGTAAAGGGTGGGGGTGAGGGGAAGCAATGAAGCTCCTTCATGGAATAAGATAGATGAAACAACAGAAACTACTGCATAAAGCACTGGATACATGGAAAGCCTAAGAAAAGAACTGAGTTGGAGAGAATAAGAGGTGGTTTCCCTAGGAACTGATAGTAAACACAGGGACTATTGCATTCATTAGATTGCATTTATGAGTGTGTGTGTGTGTGTGTCAGAGGAGCAAGCAAATTGAAAGCATGGAGGAAGCAGCCAGAAAACCAGAGCAGCACTGGTAGCATGGCCTTGAAAGCAAACCAAAGAAACTTCTTTTTGGGTAGAGTGCTGACTGAAATGACAGGCTTGGAATTGTGAAGACTGCCTCCTGCTGTTTGTTTTTACTGCCTTCAGGTGAACAGGACTCTGTACATTCTTTGTTGCAATCTTGTTTATTTACATAGATATACCTGACTTGAATTCTCATATTCTCCATACAGAAACAGTCCTCCAAGGCCCCACTTACTGGCTAATTGCTTGGGCCAAAAGGGGCACCAGTAGCATGGTTTGTAGGATCAGAGTTTTTATGCACTGCAAATGGCTTTGTGAACCTACTTGTGGACTCTGTTCTGCAAACCATTGTGATGTAGAACTGGTCTTAAACTGACAATTTTGAAGACAAATTTTTCCCTAAATTCAGCAGGAACTGAGTTTCTACACGTGTCTTGAGTGTATGCCTCTAAAGTGCTATGGCAAATTTATGACCTTTCCAATTAGGCATCACAGAAACCTAAATGATGAACACAATACCCAGTGGCCAATGAAGCTTGAAATAATATGCGTGGCATGTGTTACTCCTTGAGGAATTCTGTGCCACTGCACGTGTGCAGAATTCATGTCTCCCATGCAGAATTTATTTTCTCGCAGAAAGTGTGCTGGAGAGGTTCTGCAGTTACAACTTTCAACTACTAGAGGCTCCTGTGGCACCAGAACAGAGGGCAGCCACTCCCAGGCAGGAGCAGCAAGCTGTGGATACAGAACAGAAGAGGCTGTGTTCCTCACAGTGCCCTGCCTGTGGGGCCAGGTGAGGCAGTAGGGGGACAGACAGCTTGGGGCACATGGGAGTCACAGACAGGGGTTCAGAAGGGCTAGTGGGGGGGACAGACTGGAGTGAGGGTGTCATAAACAGATAGCTAAGGGTTAATGTCTCTTTCACCTGAAGCACCTGACCAGAGGACCAATCAGGAAACCGGATTTTTTCAACTTTGGGTGGAGGGAATTGAGTGTCTAAGGTCTTTTGTTTTCTGCCTGCCTGCTTTCTCTGAGCTTTGGAGAAGTAGTTTCTTTTTTCTAGTCTTCTGTTTCCAAGTGTAAGGACAAAGAGATCAGATAGTAAGTTATATGGTTTCTTTTCTTTGGTATTTGCATGAATATAAGTGCTGGAGTGCTTTGATTTGTATTCTTTTGGAATAAGGCTGTTTATTCAATATTCTTTTAAGCAATTGACCCTGTGTTGTATCATCTTAATACAGAGAGAACATTTGTACTTATTTTTCTTTCTTTTTATATAAAGCTTTCTTTTAAGACCTGTTGGAGTTTTTCTTTACTTCAGGGAAATTGAGTCTGTACTCACCAGGGAATTGGTGGGAGGAAGAAATCAAGGGGAGATTTGTGTGTTGGATCGCTAGCCTGATTTTGCATTCCCTCTGGGGGAATAGGAAAGTACTTTTTGTTTCCAGGATTGGGAACAGAGAGGGAGATTCACTCTGTTTGGATTCACAGAGCTTGTGTCTGTGTATCTCTCCAGGAGCACCTGGAGGGGGGAAGGGAAAAAGGATTATTTCCCTTTGTTGTGAGACTCAAGGGATTTGGGTCTTGGGGTCCCCAGGGAAGGTTTTTCAGAGGGACCAGAGTGCCCCAAAACACTCTAATTTTTTGGGTGGTGGCAGCAGGTACCAGGTCCAAGCTGGTAACTAAGCTTGGAGGTTTTCATACTAACCCCCATATTTTGGACGCTAAGGTCCAGATCTGGGACTAAGGTTATGTCATGAGTGGCAGCTGGTGGGAGATAGACAGAACCCAGAAGCCAGTAGAAATATTATATTTTTCTTTTCTCTGCTAAGGGCTTTTTAGCAGAGAGAAGCAGTTGGTTTTAAAAGGGAACCAGAGAGAATTTTTTTTTCTGCTCTCTCTCGCAGTTTGTGGCTTGCATGTTAAGGGTCTTTTGTCATGCAATAGCCCTCCCATTAGGAGGCAAGTACCGGCACTTATATGCATGCAAATAAAGTGGTTTTTCTGGTTTCCTTTCATTGAACATTAGCTAGAGAGAGAAAAGGGAAAAAAGGCACTGTTGCTAGGCAGACTTCAGGAGGAACAGAGCCTGCAGTTCAGAAGATAAACACCGGAGGGCACCCCAACACAAGAAAACAGGAACCATGACTTCTAAGGCAAAAATTGTCGCCGAAGAACAAATCAAAGAAGCTGAACACAGGCGACAACTGGAAATAAAACAAAAAGAGATGGAGATGAAAGAAAGAGAAGAACAGATCAAAGAGGCAGCACACAAAAGAAAACTAGAAGAAGAAGAGATGGCCTACCGAAGGAAACAAGCAGAAGATGAGTTGGCCCACAGAAGGAAGCAAGAAGAAGAGGAGGCGGCCCACCACCGAGAAATGGAAAAACAACAAAAAGAGAATGAAGAGAAGGAAAAACAGAGAAAACATGAACTGGAGTTGGCAAAAGCTGGGCTGCCTGTGCCAGCCAACCCTAACAACCCGGCACCAAATATTGCTCCACAGCACAGAAAATTTCCCACCTACAAGGCAGGTGATGACACCGAGGCCTTCTTGGAAAATTTTGAAAGAGCCTGTCTTGGGTACAGCATTCCCGAAGACCAGTACATGGTAGAATTGAGGTCACAGCTCAGTGGACCTTTAGCAGAGGTGGCAGCTGAAATGCCTAAGCACCAAATGAATGACTATAAACTTTTCCTAACCAAGGCCAGATACAGGATGGGGATAACCCCAGATCATGCCCGTCGGCGCTTCAGAACCCAAAAGTGGAAACCAGAGGTGTCATTTCCCAAACACGCCTACTACATTGCAAAAAACTATGAGGCCTGGCTAACAGGAAACAACATTCAAACCTTGGAAGAACTAAACCTCCTCATACAAATGGAACAGTTCTTGGATGGTGTTCCTGAAGACATCACACGGTACATACAAGATGGAAATCCCAAAGATATCGCTGAGGCGGGGGAGATTGGAGCCAAATGGATGGAACTGGCAGAAAGCAAGAAAGCTACTGTCAAGGGGAACGATTACCCCAGGGGGCACACAGACCATAAACCCTACAACCGAGGACAGCCAAAGACCCCACATACCACCCAAGTAAAGCCACAGATACCCTACCCTTCAACCTCACCAGTCTCCAGTAACTCACCTCGGCCCAGTGACCCATCAGATGGAAGATGCTTTAAGTGTAATGAACTGGGACATATCAAGGCCAAGTGTCCCAAGAACACCATGCGAGTGCAATTCATTACACCACCATCACACCAAAGATCCCCAGGCCCGGATGCCTCGCAAATACCCTTGGAGCGAAGGGAAAATTTGAGAGTGGGCGGAAAGAAGGTTACTGCGTGGAGAGACACGGGGGCACAAGTGTCAGCTATCCACCAATCCTTCGTTGACCCCAAATTCATCAACCCAAAGGCCAAAGTTACAATTTACCCCTTCATGTCACAAGCTGTAGACTTGCCTACAGCTCAACTGCCTGTCCAGTACAAAGGCTGGTCAGGAATGTGGACTTTTGCAGTCTATGACAATTATCCTATCCCCATGCTACTGGGGGAAGACTTGGCCAACCAGGTGAGGCGGGCCAAGAGAGTGGGAATGGTTACACGTAGCCAAACCAGGCAAGCTTCCAGACCCATTCCTGTTCCTGAACCGTCCACAGAGGCCCCGTCTGTGTTACCAGAGACCCAGACAGAGGTAGTGGACCCGAATTCCATGCCTACCACTGAAACAGCCACAGCATCTCCAGTCCCAGGCCCGGAACTGGAACAGCAACCAGCACCAACAAGTGCAACTACATCTTCAAACTCAACGCCAGAGGGCGCCAGCGAGCCAAAACTGGCAGAAGCCACAGACAGCCATACCCAAAAGGCTCGGCCAGAGCCTGAAATACCCTCAGGTGCACCAGCGGAGAGCGGTTCACCAGCAACGGAAACAACCCCATCACCTACATCGCTTCCAGAGGGACCAAGCCCAAGTCCACAGTCTGAGGAAGAACTGGTGACCCCAGACTCAAGGGAACAGTTCCAGACTGAGCAGGAAGCGGATGACAGCCTTCAGAAAGCTTGGGCGGCGGCACGGAGCACCCCACCGCCTCTCAGCTCTTCTAATCGATCCCGGTTTGTTATAGACCAAGGACTTTTATACAAGGAAATTCTTTCTGGTGGACACCGGGAAGAATGGCAGCCGCAAAAACAGTTGGTGGTTCCAACTAAGTACCGGGGGAAGCTCTTAAGCTTAGCCCATGATCATCCCAGTGGCCATGCTGGGGTGAACAGAACCAAGGACCGGTTGGGGAAGTCCTTCCACTGGGAGGGGATGGGCAAGGACGTTGCCAAGTATGTCCGGTCTTGTGAGGTATGCCAAAGAGTGGGAAAGCCTCAAGACCAGGTCAAGGCCCCTCTCCAGCCACTCCCCATAATTGAAGTCCCATTTCAGCGAGTAGCTGTGGATATTCTGGGTCCTTTCCCAAAAAAGACGCCCAGAGGAAAGCAGTACGTACTGACTTTAGTGGACTTTGCTACCCGATGGCCAGAAGCAGTCGCTCTAGGCAACACCCGGGCTAACACTGTGTGCCTGGCCCTAACAGACATCTTTGCCAGGGTAGGTTGGCCCTCTGACATCCTTACAGATTCAGGGTCTAATTTCCTGGCAGGGACCATGGAAAAACTGTGGGAAACTCATGGGGTGAATCACTTGGTTGCCACCCCATACCACCATCAAACCAATGGCCTGGTGGAAAGGTTCAATGGAACTTTGGGGGCCATGATACGAAAATTCATCAACGAATTCTCCAATAATTGGGACCTAGTGTTGCAGCAGTTGCTGTTTGCCTACAGGGCTGTACCACATCCCAGTTTAGGGTTTTCACCATTTGAACTTGTGTATGGTCACGAGGTTAAGGGGCCATTACAGTTGGTGAAACAGCAATGGGAGGGGTTTACGCCTTCTCCAGAAACTAACATTCTGGACTTTGTAAGCAACCTACAAAGCACCCTCCGACACTCTTTAGCCCTTGCTAGAGAGAACCTAAAGGATGCTCAAGAAGAGCAAAAGGCCTGGTATGACAGACATGCCAGAGATCGGTCCTTCAAGGTAGGAGACCAGGTTATGGTCTTGAAGGCGCAACAGGCCCATAAGATGGAAGCATCATGGGAAGGGCCATTCACGGTCCAAGAGCGCCTGGGAGCTGTAAACTACCTCATAGCATTTCCCAATTCCTCACTAAAGCCTAAAGTGTACCATGTTAATTCTCTCAAGCCTTTCTATTCCAGAGACTTACAGGTTTGTCAGTTTACAGTCCAGGGAGAGGATGCTGAGTGGCCTGACGGTGTCTACTACGACGGGAAAAAAGACGGTGGCGTGGAAGAGGTGAACCTCTCAACCACCCTGGAACGTCTGCAGCGGCAACAAATCAAGGAGCTGTGCACTAGCTTCGCCCCATTGTTCTCAGCCACCCCAGGACGGACTGAACGGGCATACCACTCCATTGATACAGGTAATGCTCACCCAATCAGAACCCCACCTTACCGAGTGTCTCCTCATGCCCAAGCTGCTATAGAACGGGAGATCCAGAACATGCTACAGATGGGTATAATCCGCCCATCTACCTGTGCATGGGCATCTCCAGTGGTTCTGGTACCCAAACCAGATGGGGAAATACACTTTTGCGTGGACTACCGTAAGCTAAATGCTGTAACTCGTCCGGACAACTATCCAATGCCACGTACCGATGAGCTATTGGAAAAGTTGTGACGTGCCCAGTTCATCTCTACAATAGACTTAACCAAGGGGTACTGGCAAGTACCGCTAGATGAACCTGCCAAGGAGAGGTCAGCATTCGTCACCCATGCGGGGGTGTATGAATTCAATGTCCTTCCTTTCGGCCTTCGAAATGCACCCGCCACCTTCCAGAGGCTGGTAGATGGTCTACTAGCTGGACTGGGAGAATTTGCAGTTGCCTACCTCGATGATGTGGCCATTTTTTCAGACTCCTGGCCCGAACACCTACTACACCTGGAAAAGGTCTTTGAGCGCATCAGGCAGGCAGGACTAACTGTTAAGGCCAAAAAGTGTCAAATAGGCCAAAACAGAGTGACTTACCTGGGGCACCAGGTGGGTCGAGGAACCATAAACCCCCTACAGGCCAAGGTGGATGCTATCCAAAAGTGGCCTGTCCCAAAGTCAAAGAAGCAGGTCCAATCCTTCTTAGGCTTGGCCGGATACTACAGGCGACTTGTACCCCACTACAGCCAAATCGCTGCCCCACTGACCGACCTGACCAAAAAGACCCAGCCAAATGCAGTTAAGTGGACTGATGAGTGTCAAAAGGCCTTTACCCAACTTAAGGCAACGCTCATGTCTGACCCTGTGCTCAGGGCCCCGGACTTTGACAAGCCATTCCTAGTAACCACAGATGCATCTGAGCGTGGTATAGGAGCGGTGCTCATGCAGGAAGCAACAGATCACAACTTCCATCCTGTCGTGTTTCTCAGCAAGAAACTGTCTGAGAGGGAAAGTCACTGGTCAGTCAGTGAAAAGGAATGCTATGCCATTGTGTACGCCCTGGAAAAGCTACGCCCATATGTTTGGGGACGGCGGTTCCAACTACAAACTGACCATGCTGCACTAAAGTGGCTTCATACTGCCAAGGGGAACAACAAGAAACTTCTTCGTTGGAGTTTAGCTCTCCAAGATTTTGATTTTGAAATTCAACACATCACAGGAGCTTCTAATAAATTTGCTGATGCACTCTCCCGTGAGAGTTTCCCAGAATTCAGTAGTTAAAAAGTGTTCTTAAAATGTAGAAGTCTGTTAGTTATATACTTAGGAGTATATGTAAAGGTGTATGTGTTGTATTAATCTGTTTATTTTCAAGTTCTAGAAGGAAATCGCCGCCAGTGAGCTTCCCCACTGTCTGCAATTTGGGGGGCGTGTCATAAACAGATAGCTAAGGGTTAATGTCTCTTTCACCTGAAGCACCTGACCAGAGGACCAATCAGGAAACCGGATTTTTTCAACTTTGGGTGGAGGGAATTGAGTGTCTAAGGTCTTTTGTTTTCTGCCTGCCTGCTTTCTCTGAGCTTTGGAGAAGTAGTTTCTTTTTTCTAGTCTTCTGTTTCCAAGTGTAAGGACAAAGAGATCAGATAGTAAGTTATATGGTTTCTTTTCTTTGGTATTTGCATGAATATAAGTGCTGGAGTGCTTTGATTTGTATTCTTTTGGAATAAGGCTGTTTATTCAATATTCTTTTAAGCAATTGACCCTGTGTTGTATCATCTTAATACAGAGAGAACATTTGTACTTATTTTTCTTTCTTTTTATATAAAGCTTTCTTTTAAGACCTGTTGGAGTTTTTCTTTACTTCAGGGAAATTGAGTCTGTACTCACCAGGGAATTGGTGGGAGGAAGAAATCAAGGGGAGATTTGTGTGTTGGATCGCTAGCCTGATTTTGCATTCCCTCTGGGGGAATAGGAAAGTACTTTTTGTTTCCAGGATTGGGAACAGAGAGGGAGATTCACTCTGTTTGGATTCACAGAGCTTGTGTCTGTGTATCTCTCCAGGAGCACCTGGAGGGGGGAAGGGAAAAAGGATTATTTCCCTTTGTTGTGAGACTCAAGGGATTTGGGTCTTGGGGTCCCCAGGGAAGGTTTTTCAGAGGGACCAGAGTGCCCCAAAACACTCTAATTTTTTGGGTGGTGGCAGCAGGTACCAGGTCCAAGCTGGTAACTAAGCTTGGAGGTTTTCATACTAACCCCCATATTTTGGACGCTAAGGTCCAGATCTGGGACTAAGGTTATTACAGAGGGTAGGATTGCCAACTTTCTAATTGCATAAAACCAAACACACTTACCCTGCCCCTGCTCAGTCCATCCCCCCCACCCCATCCTTTGCTCGCTAACCCCCACCCTCACTTTCACTGGGCTGGGGCAGGGGGTTGGGATGCAGGAGGGAGTGAGGGCTCTGGCAGGGGTGCAGGCTTCAGGGTGGGGCCAAAAATGAGGACTTCAGGGTGTGGGAGGGGGCTCTGGGCTGGGGCCAAGCGATTCAGAGTGCAGGAGGGGGCTCAAGGCTGGGGTAGGAGAGTGGGATGCAGGAGGGGGTACAGGCTCCATCTGGAGGTGCGCGTTCAAGTGTGGTTCTGGGGATGAAGGGTTTGGGTTGCAGGAGCGGCTCAGGGCTGGGGAAAGGTATTGGAGTGTGGGAAGGGGTGTAGGCTTCAGAAGGGAATTAGGGCGTGGGAGGGGGCTCAGGGCTGCGGCAGGGGATTTGGGTGTGGGCTCTGGGAGGGAGTTAGGATGTGGGACACAAGAGAGCAGCTCATCAGTCTGTCTTCAATTACAGTGCAACCCAGGGGAAAACACATGCCCTGGCAGGGAGCAAATACGTGTGGAAGAGGCAACCGAGTCCCCCAACTGCATCAGCCGGGGGCCCGGGATTAGAATCAGTGGCATTTCTTAAGAAACCGGTGTCCTCCGTGACACACGCACAGAGCACCAGCCTGCCTCGCAAGACGGAGAAACCCTACAAACTCCTTAAATACGCGCCTGTCCGCTCCGCCTCCTTAAGCCCCCGCGGGTCAGTTCCCAGGGGCGTGCGGGGAGCGCGCGCTGTATCTTTAAAAGGCTGCAGCCCCCCAATGCGGCCCGCCCCTGCCCAGCCCTCTGGGCGCGGGGAGCGATTGATGCGGGGAGGAGGCGCCTGGCGCTAACAAAAGTCTGCGGCGCTGGAGCGGGCGGAGCGGGGCCGAGCAACAAGTGGCTGCCGCGCGGGCGGGGAGGGAGAGCCTGGAGGCGCCCCGGCGAGCTGCGCAAGGCGCATCGGTCCCTGCCGGCGGGAGCGGGTGGAGGCTGCGCCCCAGGATTGCTGCTGACCCGTGTGTGGATTACAACTGGAGCTGCTGCCCAGCCGTGGTGCCCGTGGCGGGGGCCTGAGGGGCGAGTGCATTGGGGGCTTTCCCCTCAACCCCCCGCCTCCCCGTTGGAGTGGCTGCTTGGGGCGGGGCTGGCTCTGCCTGAAGGGCCCGAGTGCCTGCGGCATGTAAAAGCCGGAGCTCCGCACCAAGGGGGTCCCCGCCCCGCCGCCTCCGTTCAGTGCCGGGGAGCCATGGTGTGTGCTGGCAGCGGGGGAGCATGAAGCCTGCAGGATGGGCGCGAACAATGGCAAACAGTACGGCAGTGAGGGTGAGTGAGCCCAGCCCAGCGACTCGCCGGGCGCCTTGGGCGGGGACGCTCAGCCGGCTGCTGCGGAGTTGGCTTTGTGTGTCCCCCAGCCCAGAGTGGGGGAAGTTCCCTTCCCAGGCAGTAGGGAGAGCGGGGGAGGGGGCTGGTCAGTTACGGGATGGGTCTGGCTCGCTTCCCTTTGTATCCCAACTTTTGAGGCTTGTTTTATTCGGGCATCTCCTTGCTTGCAGTTGTGGAGGAAAGGGGGCAGCTTTCCGGCCACCAGATGGGTGGCATAGGCAATATCAGGGGTGTGCAAACGGATATTTCATAGACATTCGTGTAAAGCAGCCGGACCGTAGATGGGAGCTAGAAACCCAGGTCTAAAATACACTGCTCCTCTCCAGCCTCGCTGCGCTTCCTTTTCAGTCTCAGCTACGTTTTATGTCCACTCCTGTATCGACATCAATTGGTCACTCAGCAAATTTAGTTACTTTTACATCACTCTTGAGTGCTGCCTGTATGCACTTTACATGCAGTAACCCTTTCCCACCTGGGTGGCTCTGTCTCACAGAACTGCTGCTACATAGCTTTCAAGGGTCTACAGCGAAGTTCTCCTGGTGTGTCAACTGACCCGTCTCCCTCCCTGACAGCTCCTTGTATGTGTCTGTTCTCTCTGCAGACTGTGTCAGCTGTGTTGGCTAAGGAATGATAATTAGTCTGTTATCTTCGTGTCATCAGAGTTATTGGCAGGGAACACTTATAGTTCCAAGACTTTTGGCAAATGGAAAGCTTCTGAAAGAAGCTGCCAGAGAGGGTAAAAGACTAAATGTGCTTTTTTTTTGTAGAAAAAGAAATTGGCTTCCCCCTTTAAAGAGCGAGCACAACTGCAGTAAGTTAACTGACTAAATTCTACTGCAATAGCCTATTTGTAGGGGTATTAATTCTGACATAGTCAGCTATTATAAAACTGCATTTTAAAATAATGGTATTTTCCGCACAGGAAGCGGCAAGGTAGGGTCTGAGTTAACTAGTTAATGACTACACATATACACATCGATAGCTGAAGTAGTTGGCTGTGCATGTTACTTGGCTTTTGTTGCTGTAACTCATGCTCCCTTTATTGCTGTATCAGCCTGAAACCACCAGTAGAGTCTGTATTTTTAATCATGTCAATAACTTATCCCAAGGCTCATTCTGTCTGCCTGCTGCTGAGTGAAATCAAACAACTGGTTAGCCTTTCCAATTACTGTACTACCTCTTTGTTTACATCAGTGGTTCTCAAACTTTTGCATTGGTGACCCCTTTCATACAAAAAGCCCCTGAGTGAGACCCCCCCCTTACCTTAAAAACACATTTTTATATTTAACTCTTTCATAAATGTTGGAGGAGAATTGGGGTTTGTGGGTGGAGGCTGTCCTTGTGACCCCCCACATAATAACCTCTCAACCCCCTCAGAGGTCACAACCCCCAGTTTGAGAACACTTGGTTTACATGATCTCGGTCCTAGTTTTCACAATGTGCTGTGAGCACTTTCAGGTAGGTTCTGAGCATCTTAATGCCCGTTGACCTCAGTGGGAGTTAAGTGCATTTAACACTTCCCTGGATCAGGCCCTAGATGAGCCAAAGGGTAAATAATGGAGAGTGATATTTAGCCATTTTTAAATGGCTAAATTTTTCCAGTTTTCATGTTCAGGTATTGGACCAGTTTCTGTTCTATGTAAACTACATCAGTGAGGCTTAAAATATGAGGCAATTAAAATTATTTTATTGTGATAGGTTCTTCATCAACCCCTCCCCCACTGCATTATTTTCTAATGCTTTGCAACTTGTTCTTGTATTCTATAAATCTTGTAGTATGCAGTGTGGTGTGTGACTGCTTCCTGTCTGAACAGCAACATTTTTGAACCCCAGGGAGAAAGAGAAAGAGACAGAGTTAATGTTCTCCAGCTGTTATCCATAAATGCTACCTCTGCAATTTCACTTCAGTGAAATTTTACTGTGTTTTGGTTTTAGATACACAGGATCTAATTCATCCTTATAGAAACCTATTGGTTTCAATGGATTGCACCAGCAATGAATTTTGGTCTGCACTGAAGCATTATAGGAGACTGCTGAAAAGGTCAGCTGGTAATAGGGGACCAATAGGAAGGTTTCAAAGTTTTCTGTTCTGACTACAAAAGAGGCACTCTATTTTTATTCTTAAATGTCTAATGATCTTCTGTACAATTTACCCTCATAGTACCCAGGACAGTATAAGATCACTAGCTCTGTTTGTAGCTAGGCCTATGATCTGTTACATTCTTTGAGACTCCAGGCAAATGCCAAAGAATACACATCACTGACATCCAAAATATGCATGAAGATAATGACAGAAAGGAAACACCATTTTTTAATACAGATACTGAAATTCCTTTCATTTACTGCCAAATGAGGTACCCCTTCAAAAGAGCCTATGAAGTCAGAAATTTTACCAGCCAGAGATCTGATTTACTCTGGTACGGGTATTCACATCAGTTTTTACTATCAGAACTTATTCTAGAAATGGACCAAGCATGTGTCTTGAAATCTGCACCTTGGAGTGTTCTGTGGGGGAGAATTAGCATTCTAATCCCAGCCTCTAAATTCACCACTCCACATTAGATCCAAAATTGGAATGGGCTGTGCTTTAGTTCTGGTTTGTCAGCTGAAACCTTGGTTGCAAAGGGACACTATGTTTGAGGGATGGAGACAATATTTTCCCCAACCTTTTCACAAACACTTAGAGCCCTAATTTCAATTCATAAAGTGCCATTTTGTCTTTGGTGAATAGGGGTGGGCACCCTGCACTGGGATGGTCAGCTATCTCTCCCTTCCCCCTCTCACCACCCCTCATTCTGTGCAGTAGAGCTTTTTGGTGAATGAACTCCTTTAACAACATTCAGGGGGATTATGGGGTTGATGCAGTTAACAGAAATGGGGTACAGGGATTTTATGATTTTTTTTTGTTAGGGTGCAGATATCCATGATGGAGGGGGAAAGGTGCATGAGAGATTTCATATGACATTGTCCTGCTCTATGTAAGAGAGTGGACACCTCCCTGTCACCTCATTTCCTTTGCTGCCTTCATATCCTCAGGCTAGATCTTCCCTAATTGTAGTTTTTTTTCCCCTTATAGGTGGTCTGTGTAGAGTGGTATAGGGTAGCTTATCATACATGGTCTTGTCTCAGGAATCTTTGGCCCCTCAGGGGCTCAGCAAAATCCCTGTGAGTTCCTTAAGAGCCTCAAGAGATGCGCCACCTGCTGCCAGATCATATTGGAGACTGATGCCCACATCCAGTGCCTTCTATTTTGGAAGCAGATGTGCTTGGTAACCCAAGTGTGCAGTTTACCATGACTTCATTCCCTGCACTAGAAGGGAGAGATGTTTTGAGGTCCAAGCTCATCTGTCTTCTCAACACATACAACCTGATACTCTGATGCACTCATTGAGTGTACTGAGGCCAGCCTAAATTACGAAATTCTTTGTCATGGGATTGAAGATATTTTTCTGTTCCAGTCTCAGCTCCACTTTTTCTCATGGGCCCAAGACTGGAATTTCCTTGGCCTTATGCTGGGACAGAATCTCTTACCTCATGACACTGGTGCTGGCTAAATCAAAAGCAGCACCAAAGACCAAACTGGCAACTGCCTATTCAGCCCTCAATAGCCTTAACACGGAAGCACCCAGCTCTGTCTCTACTCCTCATTTGACATAGTTACCCCAGCCACCAACTCAGCATCTATTCTCTGATGCCAATGCCTCTGTCTCAGTTCAACAAGTCCACACAGGTAACAGGTAGGATAATGGAAAAAGGAAATGTCATCAGAGGAGAGTTGCAAGCAAAAGGAAAGTGGAAGCACCATCTTTTCTGTTCCTTAATACTCGTAGCTCAGTGAGGGCCCCAGGTACTAGCCAATGGCACCACTGCAGTCTCTTCTATGCCCTTACAGAGGGAGACAGCTCTGCGCTGACGTGGGCTCCTCACTATTTAAGATCTCAGTAATGCCTCTATTTGGGGGTGGGGGGCACAAATGAGGCTACTAACCACTCCAAACACATGCTTCTATGCTGCTTGATTCTGTGCTTGCAGGGCCAGCTCCAGGGTTTTTGCTGGCCCAAGCGCACCCCCCCCCCCAAAAAAAAAAAAAAAAAGCCACTTCGGCGGCAGCTCCACCACCCCTGCTTCTTCTTTGGCAATTCAATGGCACTAGAAGGGAGAGATGGATGCCTCTGAGAAGGATGGGACCTGCTGCCGAAGAGCCCAATGTGCTGCCCCTCTCCATTGGCTGCCCCAAGCACCTGTTTGCTGAGCTGGTGCCTGGTGCCGGCCCTGTGTGCTTATACTGACTTCTCCAGTCTCAGTCTGGAACTGCCTTCAACCCCTTAGGAGATGAACCTGGAGGGTTTCCCAGCTCGACCTCAAGAGCCCTGTCACTTTTTGTCCCTTCAGATCCAGACATCGGGGAAGGATATCGTGCAGGGCTCTCTCCAAGCTTCTGAGGTAGCACCACATACCCTTGCTGGAGGCAGTGAGACTAACTCCTTCACTCAGGGCCGTCCTTAGGCATAGGCAGCCGCGTAGGGCCTCACTCTGCCTGGGGGCACCACTCTGCAGGCAGCCCAGACAGTGTAGAAGCAGGGCTGCTGGGTCCTAGAGAGAGCCGAATGCGGCACAGTCTGAGGGAGGGGATTGGCTGCTGGGGTCTCTGGGAAGGGGAGGGGGTAGGGGTTGGGGAAGGAGCTCACCTGTGAGTGTGACTCTTTCCCCCCGGCTGAGGTCAGGTGAGGCAGGCTCTGTGGCTCTGGAACCAGTATCCTTTGTTGTCCCCCATAACATCCATTCTTCTCCCCCCTGCCCCATGGAGCACCCCCTCCTTTCTCCCTCCTCCCCAGGAGCAGCCCTCTCTCTCTCCTTCCTCCCCTCCGTCAGGGCTGGGTTGGGTGAGTGTGACGAACTGGGAATGTTCCTAAATGTTTTCTCTGAATACTGTGTTGGTGCCTCAGTGTCCCCATGGCAGTTCTTAAGTATCTGGCAGAGCAAAGGGCCAGTGCACCTAAATGCCTGACACTCTGTCTCCTAGCAACTGATGGCCTGGGCCCCTCCCCTGCAAAGGTGCCAGCTGAAGGTGTTGGAGACAAAGAGGTCAGGTGACCTCCTGGCCCGGGAAAGGAGCTGAGCAGAGAGGAGGGGCTGGGAGGGGTTGTTAGGCTGGAGCTGGCTGAGGGGAGATGTGGGGGTCTGGCTCACTAACCCCCAGAATGGACCCGGCCGAGGGGTCCGGTTCGCTGTATCTACAAGCTCTGTTTTAGATCCTGTTCCTGTCATTGAATAAACCTCTGTGTTACTGCCTGGCTAAGAGTCACATCTGACTGCGAAGTGGGGGTGCAGGACCCTGTGGCTTCCCCAGGACCCCGCCTGGGTGGGCTCGCTGTGGGAAGCGCACAGAGGGGCAGAGGATGCTCAATGCTCCAAGGAGAGACCCAGGAGATGAAGATGTGTGAGCTTCTTGCCCTGAACAAGTCTGCTCCAAGGGAGAGGAGGCTCCCCAAAGTCCTGACTGGCTTGGTGGGGAGCAGTTCCAGAGCATTGCCTGGGGACTCCGTGACAGTGAGGTGCTGCGAGGGAGGGGAGGCTGGCTACCTGCTGAGGAATGAAAGTGAAAGTAACTCACTTCCTGGGCAGCGAGCCAGGATTGGAATGTCACACAGGGCTGGGTTGGGGTTAGCCAGATGTGTGAAAAATCAGCACAAGGGGTTGGGGTAGATATCCCTATTTTATAGGGCCATTCCTGATATTTGGGGTCTTTTTCTTATATAGGCTCCTTTTACCACCACCCCCCACTTGTCCTGATTTTTCACACTTGCTGTCTGGTCACTCTAAGTGGGGGTAGTTGGTGCCTATATAAGACAGAGCCCCAAATATCAGGACTGGCCCTATAAAGTAAGGACATCTGGATCTGGCCACCCTAGCTGGGGAGCACCTCTCCCCGGGCTGGCAACTGCTAGCGATTCGTCTCATCCGGGGGGAGCTGCACAGGGCAAGATGAGCTACTGTGGCTCCATGGGTGACCTGTCTGAGATCAGATGCTGTGTTAACTTCACCATGGTCCGTAAGGCTGGTGGTGGTGCCCATTGGCGTGTGATTGCACCTGAGGGTTTGCTGCTGCTGTTGCCACTCTGCACCCCAAGAGGTGGATTTTGGGGTCTATTGCAGCTGTTGGACCAGCAGGCTGGGGGGTGAGCCAAGCATGAAAGCAGTACTGTGTTGCCATTTAGATTGTCATTTAACAACTTTGTTTGCCAAAAATTCTTGCTAACAATCCTGAATCCAATTTCAATATTTTGTTTTTTTAAAATCAATATCTTAGGCAAAAACAGAAAATTAAGTTGTTGACAATTATTAGTGACAGGTTTGGTTTGAGGCAGGGAGTGGGCCAGTTTTCATCAGAGAAACAAAAAATGTTGACTGACTTTCCTATAGCCTGTTACTCCTGATAAGAACCCTCCAACAACTGTAATATGCTCATCTCCTTACTAGTGTATAAAGCAGGGGTCGGCAACCTACGGCACACGTGTCAAAGGTGGCAGGTGAGCTGATTTTTGATGGTATGCAGCAGCAGGCTGAGCGGCTCAGCGCATCACTGCTCTGGGGTTCCAGCTGCTGCCCTATTGCCAGCTGGGATACCAGCCATCGGCCCCACTCAGCACCTGCTGCTGGCCTGGGGACCCCCAAGGAACCCCAGGCTGGCAGTGGACTGAGCAGGCCAGCTGAACCACTCAACCTGCTGTCAGCCTGGGGTTCCATTCACTCAGCCGGCAGCAGGCTGAGTGGGCTGGTGGCGGGCTGAGCAGGGCCGGTGGGGGGTTGAGTGGCTCAGTCTGCTGCCAGTCTGGGGTGCCAGCAGCACTCAGCCTACTGCTACTCCGGGGTTCCAGCTGCCGGCCCCTTGCCAGTCAGGAGCTCAGCCGCCAGCCCCACTCTGCCTCCTGCCAGCCTGGGTGAGCAGAATCCCAGGCTGGTAGCGGGCTGAGGGGGGGTTGGCGGCCGTGATCCTGGCTGGCAGGAGTTGGTGGTCAGAACCCCAGACCAGCAGCGGGCTGAGCAGGGCCTGGGATCCTTGTCTAGGGTTCCAGCCACCAGCCCGCTGCCGGTTTGGGGTTTCATTTACTCAGCTGGCAGTGGCCTGAGCAGGACCGGTGGCCAAGACCTCAGATAATAACAATAGTTTATTTATATAATATAGACATAGAGAGAAACCTTCTACAAACATTAAAATGTATTACTGGCACGAGAAACCTTAAATTACAGTGAACTTGGCACACCACTTCTGAAAGGTTGCCGACCCCTGGTATAGAGTGACCATATGTTGTACTAAGATTCTCCTGCTTTTTTTTTTTCCCTGTGAGTCAGTATAACTTTTGCCAGCCCAGAATTTGGGCAGCCAATGTTTTACGTTTTCACAATGTTTTCTCCAACTTTCATAAAGTAAATACATAGTTAATATGAGTTAAAAAGGCCAGGGACACTTCTTTGTGAAGAATCTGTACAGCAGATCATGCCCATAGACGATCCAGAAAAGAAATTTGAGGTTGAATTTTTTAATGTTGTGATGGATAAAGCAGTATCTGCTGTTGATGAAAGGTTTAATACCTTGCAAGTACACCATGAACAGTTTGGATTTTTGTATGACATAACTAAATTCAACGAAATAGGAAAACAAGAGCAACTAATGACAAAGTGCAAGAACCTAGAGAGCCTCCTTAAGCACGGTGATAGTTTTGATTTAAATGGACTTGAAATGTACGAAGAATTGAGTACACTGTCATCAATGTTGCCACATGCAAAATCGGTGATGGACATTGTACAGTTTATTCATACCCGCAAACTTGTTGACATATATCCTAATGTGTGCATTGCCACTCGTATTCTACTGACAATTCCTGTAACAGTAGCATCAGGAGAATGGAGTTTCTCAAAACTAAAGCTCATTAAAAACTATCTCTGCTCTACCATGAGTCAGGAACACTTAACTGGTCTTGCTATTCTTGCAATCGAACAAGACACGACTTTGTCTTTGTCATACGATGACATTATTACTGATTTTGCAGCCAAAAAAGCCAGAAAGATTGCTTTTAATTAAAAACAAATCTTTGTTTCAATACCTCTTCATATAAATTTCCAATAAATTTTTGATAAATTAAAAAAAAATATATTATTTGCATCATTCTGTCATATCAGAATTTTTTCTATAGTGCTGCTTCTTTAGTGCTAGTCCATCAGCATTACAGTGTGCTTAATTAAGTTAAACTGGTTTTAATAACGTGAATGTGGCAAGTTTTCCAATACTGTAAGCTTATGTTTGTGTTGCTAAGAGCAGATCAGGCACAGGGGCACCAGTTTAATAATCTCGCCTAGGGCACCATAAATCCTAAGGCCGGCCCTGCCTTCACTGATCTTGATACTGACTCTGATTCTGTTGCAGATGGCAACCTTCCTTTCCAGCAGTGATACCAGCCCCGACCTTATAGGCAGATTCTCCCACAGATCTTAATCTGAGAAATGGGATAAGACTCATTCAGAGGAATCTTAAAATTCTCCTTTGGAGGAACATAAGATGGCACTTTAGCAGAATATTAGACTGGTGCTTCATTTGTTTCCCTTCATGACTAACAGTTAGTTTCAGGAACTACTGGGGAGAAAGGGAAATATGCTATCGTTGCAAACTGTAGTGTATCACAGCAGAGACATCTATTGAACTTAATAAAATGCAAACCCTGGAGAAGCTGGTCCTACCCATCAGCTCTGGCCTTCTCAAGCAGGCTAAGGCTGGCTGTCTCCCTCTTCATTCTCGTCCCCCTCCTGTATCCAAGAGTGGTAAGATGTATCCTGTATTAGCGGAAGGACACCTCCCTCTGACCAACTCCATAGGTGAAATGGACAACACAGAAGAGAGTAAGGGGCACTGTGAGATACCTTGTTGGCCCTTCTGATAGGAGGGCAGAAGCTGGATGCTTTTGGCAGGATGTTTTACTCATTCAGCTAATTGTCATACTGTGTCCCATTAATTATGTCTTATGGGATGCCCTGAACCCCACTGGAGTCTCTGCTTGGGGAACAGAAGGAATCAGCCAGCACCCTAGTCACTGAGGGTCGTGTACTTGCTAGGTAATTTCCAAGAGTGACATATGATGCCTTGGTTCTCTTAGTGTACATTTGCAAAGGAGTACTTGGAGTTTAGTGCATGCTTTCACCAGTCACTACCCCTTGGATTTAGCATTGCGCTCCAGTGGTCAGTTTCAGAGAGCTACCCTACTGCCTAGGTTAAGCTAAACTCCTTGTCCAGTCATCCCAGTGGAGCACTGCTTGTTGATCTCTATCAAATGAGGGTACACAGACCTTTGAAAAGTTACTTAACGGTAACTATTGTGAATGCAGAGGAAATTCGTGAACACTACTTGCCAACCCCCCTCCCCGACTGTGTAATCTTATTTAATGTCGGGACTCTGTGGTTAGAAGGACCTGAGGTGGATGGGAGTGGGACTAGGGCAGACATCTCCCTCTTGCGAGACTACTTGTGCATCCCCAATGGACACTGCCTTTAAGACAGATTGAATCTTTGTCTGAAACTCTTCTCAAACATGTTCAATATTCACAACCTCTTGTCTGTGACTTGCTTTCTGAAAAATTTAAATCCAAAATTTGAGCTCTTGCTTGGGTGTGACTGATCACCCTAAATCACAGGGTACTTTGTGTTTCCTGAGTGAGGCTCAGATACTTAGTTACTAATGGTTCATATTTGAAGGATGTAAGTAGCCATGCTGAATTTAGTGGGTCTGCTTGCATGCTTAGAGTTGAGCCTAAACATAAGAGGTTTCAGTTTCAGGATATGTATGGGGATAACTTTTGAGACATTGCACGTCTTTGCAGAAAGTAAATTCACTTTCTGCTAATATTCTGGCATAAAAGTTTAAAACTTGTGCTCTGTGAGCATTCATAAAAATAAAGTTGGTCACGTGCATCTTCCTGGCAAGCAAACTTGTGTACACAGCTGAAGTGTCTTAATTTAAAAATTTCTTATTCTTACACAATATTTTTCTGCAGGATTAACCTACCTCTAAAAATTATTAAACATTCCAAAGTTCAGCTTTTTCAATAATATTTTGTTAAAATATATTTTCCCTTTTTTCCTTTTGCTCCTGAAGCAATGACTTTTTTAAAAAATGTGCAATCTGAACAAATAATTCACATGATTTTTTAATTAATAATGTTGAGGCTGAAGTTAATTGATAACTCAGGCAAGAGTTGCATGTAGTGTGGACAGTTGCTGTGAAGCTCTCCTATCATACAGTTTTCTTGGTGCACCTCTATGCGCTTGTCTGAACAGTGATTGGCATTTTTTTTTTTTGTGATTGACACTAGGAGATGCTGTTGGAAACCTATTCCATGTTCATGGAGCCTGTGACATGGTTCCCATATTTTTCATAGTAATATTAGGTTATGACAACCATATCATATCTTGCATAAAATACATTATGATTATGTGAGGTATCCTTGGAAGGGTTATGGTTTATTGAATATGATTATCCTATTTGTATGCATGCATCCTTTTTGTATCTAAAATTAGGAATATTGACTACACATCTGTAGTACAAAAGTGTTTGCTCCTCAGGAACGCCCACCCGACAGAATGCGATCAGTCTGGCTGTCTAACTGGGAACAAGTCAATGGACCAATAGGGAGAACAATAGGTCTTTGAAGATGCTAATTTCCTGCTTTCCTGGGATGCTAGAAAGTCATGGCTGCTTTGACACTGCAGAGTCATGTAATTGCGTCACCTTGTACTGGACTCTGATACAATATCGGTATTTTCCCACAGATGGTTTGTGTGGGGAACCACACTGGAAAACAAAGGGTTCCCACCATATGTAAAACCTACTTAAGGCAGGGAAGTGACCTAATCAGCATTCATTCTTCACTTAATCCCTGCCCAGGATGACTGCTGTGAACATCTAAGGGCTTGTCTACATTTACTGGAGGATTGATGCATCGGCAGTCAATTTAGCAGGTCTAGTAACGACCTGCTAAATCGACCACTGATCATTCTCCTGTCAACTCCTGTACTCCACCGGTTCGAGAAGAGTAAGGAGGGTCGACAGGAGAGCGTCTCCAGTCGACACCACGTAGTGTGGACTCTGCGGTAAGTAGATCTAAGCTACGTCAACTTGAGTTACACTATTAACAAGTTGATGTAGCTTAGATGGACTTTCATGCATAGTGTGGACAAAGACTAATAAACAAAGACGTGTGTGTTGGGGGGAGAGAAGTACTGAGCCCAGTCTGGAAAAGGTGTCTGGCCTGTAAGGGGAATATCTGAAGTTTTAAGCTGCAACCAGAGCAGCTTGCCTTCAAGAACCTCTGCAATCTGCCTAAAACAACATTTAGGGTGAGAAATTACTACTTGTAACCAGTTTCTTTAGTAGTTCAAGCTTAGATTGCTTTTGTTTTATTTGCTAAGTAATCTGCTTTGATCTGTTTGCTAACCCTTATCTCTTAAAATCTATCTTTTGTAGTTAACAAACTTATTTTTGTTTTCTCTGAAACCAGTTTGTGGAATTGATTTGAGGGGCAAAAAGCTGTGCACATCTTCCTGCACATTGAGGGAGGAGGCGAATTTCATGAGCTTATGCTGTACAATTCTCTGTGCCGCTCATGATTATACAATTTTGGGTTTACACTTCAGAGGGGGTGTGCCCTTGAGTGCTGAGCAATTCCCTAGCTGAAGCCTTCCCATGCAGAGCTGATCTCAGTGTCTGTCTTTCTGCAGCTGGGTGTGTCCCTGCCTGTGTGTGTGCTGGAGAAGGCTTTAGGGCCTGGCTCAGCAGGACAGTGTAAGGGAGCCCAGGGTGGTGGAACAGGTAGGTTCAGTGGCACCCCAGTACATCAGGTGCCACCCCAGGTAGGGTAACCTGTCACAGAGCCTATTATTGGAGAGTATTCAAAATCTGCCCATATTCCCAGGGTTAGGGTCCTCTAAGACCGGGGTTCTCAAATTGGGGGTTGGGACCCCTCAAGGGGTCATGAGGTTATTACAGGGGGGGTCATGAGCTGTCAACCTCCACCCGAAACCCTGCTTTGCCTCCATCATTTATAATGGTGTTATAGAAAAAAAGTGTTTTTAATTTATGGGGGTGGTCACACTCAGAGGCTTGCTGTGTGAAAGGAGTCACCAGTACAAAAGTTTGAGAACCACTGTGTTAAGAAGTCATGTCTCACTTTGAAAGTGGGACACCTCAACATGTGGCGGGTGAAACTGAATAAGCACTAAACTTTTTGTTCTGAAATGAAACTAATTGTTGCTCTGCTTTTGAAATGCCTGACTTGGAAGAGCATTCTGGGCATTTACATATAAATGAGTACGTCAGGGATCACATCTGGTTGAAAACTGAAACTTCATTCCTGTAAGAAGTTATATTTCAACAATTTTCATCCTGAATTGAGCCAAAACAAAATTCCTTTGTCTTTTGTTTAAAAAAATGTTTAAATGTTATGGGATCAAAATATTTCATTTTGACATTGAAATTCTGCAGCTCCTCATGGAAGCTGTAGCTTCATACTGTTTCTGTGGGCTGGGCTCCCTGACCAGGCTGGGTCTCAAATGACCCAATAAACTCTCCCCTCTGAGCTTTTATGGTATGCTATGGGAGGTATAGTATGACCAGGGAGCCTGGTTCAGAGGAGAAATGGGGGCATGATCTCAGGCAAACAGACTAATGTCTAACTGATTTGAAAGGAATATTTTGTTTTGTTTAGTTAGAAACTTTTCAGTTTGTGAATCCATTTGGGTTGACTTGCTGTGATGATTGGGCCTTCAAATTTTATCCTAATTGTGAGCTCAACTGTGAAAAGATATGTGAAAGTTCATAAGATGTCACAATAACCTATAATAACAAGTGTTGCTGGGGAAGGGCATGTTATGACTGTGCCTAGTGAACAAGAATAGCGTGGGACCAGAAATCAGTGAACCAAAACTGGTGTGTTGGAAACCAGGCCTAATTGGTGGATGAAATGAGAGGACAGGCTGTTTCACCCACCACTCTTTTTGGGGGTCCTCTTCTCTTTTTTTAAAAAAAGAGACTTTTTGGGAGAAAAATTGTTACTGGTGCATGCTTCACCGTCATGGCTGTTCCTCTGTCGTCTCTTCCCTCTCTTCTCCCCCCTCCCCCCCCCCGCCCCAGGAACCCTAGCCGCCTTCATCCTGATCTTGAGAGACATCCTGAGCAGGCTGGGACAGAAAAAGAGACCCTGATTACATTGCTGCTCCTGAATCTCAAACACCATATGGGATAAAATGGGACTCAACAACAAAAATACCAACAGTTCCAGCTCATCTCAACTAACTTTTCTTTTCCCCAAATGGAAAGTTATTGCCATATAAGAGAGAGTCAAAGAAGGGAGTTTCCCTTTAGATGGGGAGAGTTTTTAGAAGGAAAAAGGGACCAAGGGTTGTTGCTAAATGAAAGCCTTATTTAATACTTTACATTCAAAATGCTTTAACTGTGTTTCCTTCTTTTCTGAATCTTCAATAAAAGGGATGCTCAAGGGTATGTTTGCTCTAATACTAAGCAGGCTAAGTCTCTGAATACCAAACCCAGACCTCTATTCCAACTGTTTAATGTTGGACAGGGACTGGGTTATGTTTACACCTTTTGCCCATTTATTCCATGTAAATTAATATGGCTGACCCTAATCAAAACATTTTGTGTGTTTTCCCAATAGAGAATGGAAAACTTTCAGCAAAACAAGCTAACCATGAAAAACTGATTTTATTGAAACTGTGGTTTCCATCGATAAAATACTTGAATGGAAAATTCTTAGCAAGCTCTAACTGTGCAGTTTTAGAATCTCTGGTGCGGATGACTGGGAGCTCACACTTAATACAAGGAGGGGAGGGCTGTAGGCACAAAGGTGGCTTTAAGGTCATGGCATGAGATCCAGTGGGCAATGCACTACTTCTCTAGAAATGACCTTTAAGTTAACTAACCCAAACTGCCTCACCCAGAAAAATTGATCAATATGCCGGATTCTACTCTGGATAAGACTGACCTGTGAAGATGCTTCCTCTTCAGGAGGGAAATGGATTGCAGGGCCCTACCATTATTGGTAGCACTTGTCCTCCAGTCTGTGTTTGGGAAATTAGTCTCCCATGATCACATTCCTGGTAGTGTTTATTTCATTAAAAATTTTAGAGGTCTCTAGCCATATCCACGTTTGATCCATTCCATCAGTTCTAATTTCTTTATAGTCTATCTCATCATTTAATGTACAATGGTACTCCACCACCTTTACCTTTCTTTGTCTTTCCTGATCAACATGTAGCCTTCAATACCTGTATTCCAGTCATGACTACTATTTCACCATGTTTCTATTATCCCTATAATATCTGGTATCACTTCCCGCACCAGTAGTTCTAATTCCTCCATTTTTTTTAATCCACACTCCTTGCATTGGTATACAGACATCTTAGATGTTTCTGCATGGTTTCATCCAGGTTCCTCACTCAATTAGCTACAGTCATTTTACTGCCAGCTTGGCAGTATCTTTCCTCTTGTTGTCCATTCTACTACCCTCAGTTCTTTTCTTCGTTGCTGTGTCCTATTTTACTTGATTTTCCTCTCAGTCAATATCAGAATCAGGCCTGGAGATTACATGAGCATCTCTCAGTGGACCCCTATATTCCTAATTTAAAGCTCTTTAATCAGTTGTGCTAGCCTCCGTCTCAGAAATCTATTTACCTCTCTACTCAGGAAGAGAACAATCTTCTGTCTGTGAATGCTTTCCAGTAGTCAAACATCCCAAAGCTCTCCTCTCATAGCACCATTGCCGGAGCCATCTGTTGATCATCATAATCTTGACTCACCTTCACTCTCTTCTAAGAGGGACAGGTAGAATCCCGCTGAAGATCACTTGAGTCTCCATTTCTTTAAGCCTTTTCCTCAGCCTGGCATAGACTTCCTTGATGTGTCCCAGAAAGAATCTAGCTGTATCATTTGTTCCCACATGAAGGAAGTCTTTCTTTCCTGCTCCCATTAAGAACTTCTTCAGATCCACATCTCATATCTTAGCTCCCAGAAGACAGCACACCCTTCTGTTCTTTGGATCAGCTTTGATGACAGGCTTGTCTGTTCTTCATAGTAGGGAGTCTTCAGTCATGTAGACCTGCCTCTTCCTGGTGTTGGTACGATTCTCTGGCCTTGTTTCTGGCTGCAAGTAATCTTGTCTTCTGTGAATGATCCTCTGTCCTCCTGGGGTTCCCAAGTCTGGCTATTCCATTGTCTCTTATGGGAATAGCCACTTGTGACACTATACCCCATATTCTTCATAGAGATAATGTTATGATCTGAATATGTCATAGTTAAGATGTCTTATGCAAGATGGGTCATGTGAGAGATCATTGGAAAGGTTATGATTTACAGAATGTGATTATTCTATTTGTATGTATGTATCATTTCTGTATCTGAAGTTAGTCAGTATTCCTATGTATCAATTGCAGAAGTGTTTGCACCTGGGGAACGCCCACCAGACAGAATGGACTCAGTCTGGCTGGTTAGTGAATAAACCATTAGGGAGAACAGGACTTTGAAAATGCTAATCTCCAACCTTCCTGAGAAGTTTCCTGAGATGCTGCTTTGACACTGCAGGATCATGTGATCATGTCACCTGGTACTCGACCCCATCTTGACCTGCAAGTATTTTTTCCAAAAACAGGGGTGGAGATGAAACTGGCAAATAAAGGATTACCGCCACATGTAAATCCTATTTAACTCACTTCCAAGCATTAATCAGGGTTGTTTCTTCACTGAATCTCCATCCAAGAAGACTGCTAAAAACACCTAAGACTGAACTGGGGAAGAGCTGGACCCAGGTTAGAAGGCGCCTGGCCTATGAAGGGAATATCTGGAATTCTAAGCTGCAAGCAAAAGAAGTTTGTCATAGGGGATCTCTGCAATCTGCTTAAAACAACATTTGGGATGAGAAGTGACTACTTGTAGCCAGTTTCTTTAGTGTATTAAGCTTAGTTTGCGTGTTTGCTTTATTTGCTCAGTAATCTACCTTGATCAGTTTGCTATCCCTTATAATCACTTAAAATCTATCCTTTGTAGTTAATAACTTTTTTTGTTTTCTAAAACCCAGTTTGCACAATTCACAACGGGGTTGGGGAGGGGGGCAAAAGACTGTGCATATCTTCCTGCACATTGAGAGAGGGAGTGAATTTCATGAACTTATGCTATATAGTTTTCTGTGCAGAGCAAGACAACACAATTTTGGGTTTACACTCCAGAGAGGGTATGCACTTGAATGCTGGGTGATCCCAGAGCTGAGTCTTCCCACCAAGAGCTGATCAGTGTCTGACTTTTTTTGCAGCTGGATGTGGCCCTACCTCTGTGTGTGTGTGTGTGTGTGCGTGCGCGTGTGTGTGCGCGCACGTGTGCTGGAGTAGGCTTGAGGGCCTGGTTCAGTAGGACAGGGTGAGGGAGCCCAAGCTGGTGGAACAGGTGGCACTCGGGGGGGGGGGCAACCCATCACACTGCTTTTCTCTTTTTTTTCTTGCCCTTCCACCTCCTCTTGTTGCCTGCCACACCACCTCTTGTTGCCTGCATTTTCCACTCAGCAAACCTGTTTTTCAGCTGTATTTCTCCTTTGTCTTGTTCTCAGTCACATGCTACTTTCTTCATCAAGCATTCTACCCTCACAGTTTTCTGGTCCAGTATGTGTCTGAAAGTCTTGAGGTTTCCTTTCAGCCTTCTCTCCATCTGCTCAAATCCCCTTTGAAACTCAACCACAGTTTCTAGCTGCATCTCCAAATCTCAGATCTTCTCTTCCATCCTCTGTAGCTGTCATAGTCTTCCCTCCTGATCTTTTGTCAAGAAGGAGAAACAAGAACCCAGTCCCGTTCTCACAAAAAAAACAAAAACAAAACACCTCTCCCCAAGCTCCCCTGTTTTTAGCTCTGGTTCAGATTCTGCTGCCAGTTACATCAAGGACAGAACTTGTTCTCCCTGTGCTTGGTTGGATACTTCAAGTAAAAGGTCTGAGTTGGATGGAGCTTTGGAGAAGGTCTAGGTCAGCTTCTTTAAATCTGAACTGGTTCTCCCTATCCCCAAATGTTAGTGATGGTGATGGTGATAAGCTGAGGTGCCCTAGCAGTGGGGTAGAAGTTCTAGGAGGAAGATGGTTTTCAACCTGTTCTGTAGTATGACCCCGTGTTACAAAGTTTTTGGCCTTTTCCATTTATTTAATTTTAAAGAAGGGAGGCTGCTCATGACCACTTCACCTTCCCTCAAACTTTGCAACCCTGTAGGCTGAGAACCCATGTTCTAGGACAAATATTTTCTTTTGATAAACTTGCCCTATGGATTATATCAATGTACTCTCTATGTTTAGGATGCATAACTGGCACAGAGGCAATGATAATTGGGAATGTTTCTTTAAACTTTTTTTTTCTTTTATGACTCTATGATAAATGAAGTCCTTGACTAAAAATGCAGTCTTAGGTGCACAGAAATCCATTTAACTTACAAATTGTATACTGAATATTGCATTGACTGCCATGCTTTTTACTCTGGTCTCAGGTCTGTCCTAGTACATGTCTTCTGGAACAGGGTCTGGACATGCATTATTGGTGCAGCAACCTGCATACCGAAACACACAGTACAGTGGCACTTCTGAATTGCAGAGTAGAGTCACGTTTAGATTAACATAGACATTACATTCTTGCTGCAGTACTGTAAATGGTAATCCTATACCTAACCTGAGCTATATATTCCAGGGAATTAATGTCTTGGAGTACTAGTAAATCCTCCTAAAAATGTTTCTTGGAGGAAAGAAAGAGGAAACAGGAAGTTCTCTCTCGTGCTTGTGTTTGAATCAGGAAATTCCTGTCTACAGCTACATAAATTTGTCTCATTAATGTTTTAAATCATGTGAAGTGTCTTTTTTTCTCTCTCTCTCTCTGGGACTTACGGACAAGTGATTCACACTGGGAGTTTTGTTTTTTGCAGAATTGTATATTTACGAGCACATCGTTGGGCTCTGAAGTTGCAGGTTTATTAGACCACAGCCAAATGATTAAATGGGTTTATTTTGTCAGAAGGAGACAGTGTTATATTGCTTTGCTTCATAAATTTAATTCTCTGATGCAGTAGAAGTGAGTTTGCCCTGAAAATTGGAACTTGCATTTAGCTGCCTACAGTTGAGTGTAGTCCCCATAATAAATTTCTTGGGTCAGATTTTGGCCCTAGCTATGTCCTCCATCATAGATTAATAGACACTAGGACTGGAAGGGACCTCGAGAGGTCATCGAGTCCAGTCCCCTGCCCTCATGGCAGGACCAAATGCTGTCTAGTCCATCCCTGATAGACATTTATCTAACTTACTCTTAAATATCTCCAGAGATGGAGATTCCACAACCACCCTAGGCAATTTATTCCAGGGTATAACCACCTTGACAGTTAGGAACTTTTTCCTAATGTCCAACCTAAATCTCCCTTGCTGCAGTTCAAGCCCATTGCTTCTTGTTCTATCGTTAGAGGCTAAGGTGAACAAGTTTTCTCCCTCCTCCTGATGACACCCTTTTAGATACCTGAAAACTGCTATCATGTCCCCTCTCAGTCTTCTCTTTTCTTTCAGCCTTCCTTCATAGGTCATGTTCTCTAGATCTTTAATCCATTCTTGTTGTTCTTCTCTGGACCCTCTCCAATTTCTCCACATCTTTCTTGAAAATGCGGTGCCCGGAACTGGACACAATACTCCAGCTGAGGCCTAACCAGCACAGAGTAGAGCAGAAGAATGACTTCTCGTGTCTTGCTCACAACACACCTGTTGTTGCATCCCAGAATCACGTTTGTGCTTTTTTTTTTTTTTTTTTTTTTTTTTTTTTTTTTGGCAAAAGCATCACACTGACTCATATTTAGCTTGTGGTCCACTATAACCCCTAGATCCCTTTCTGCCATACTCCTCCTTAGACAGTCTCTTCCCATTCTGTATGTGTGAAACTGATGTTCCTTCCTAAGTGGAGCACTTTGCATTTGTCTTTATTAAACTTCATTCGGTTTACCTCAGACCATTTCTCCAATTTGTCCAGATCATTTTGGATTATTACCCTGTCCTCCAAAGCAGTTGCAATTCCTCCCAGTTTGGTATCATCTGCAAACTTAATAAGCGTACTTTCTATGCCAACATCTAAGTCGTTGATGAAGATATTGAACAGAGCCAGTCCCAAAACAGACCCCTGCGGAACCCCACTTATTAATGGTTCCCAATCCTGCTGGAAAGGTATAACAACTACTCTGAGTACGGTTATCCAGCCAGTTATGCACCCACCTTTATAGTAGCTCCATCTAAATTGTATTTGCCTAGTTTATTGATAAGAATATCATGTGAGACTGTATCAAATGCCTTACTGAAGTCTAGGTATACCACATCCACTGCTTCTCCCTTAACCACGAGACTCATTATCCTATCAAAGAAAGCTATCAGATTGGTTTGACATGATTTTGTTCTTTACAAATCCATGCTGGCTATTCTCTATCAACTTACCACCTTCCAAGTGTTTGCAGAGGATTTCCTTAATTACTTGCTCCATTATCTTCCCTGGCACAGAAGTTAAACTAACTGGTCTGTAGTTTCCTGGGTTATTTTTATTTCCCTTTTTATAGATGGGCACTATATTTGTCCTTTTCCAGTCTTCTGGAATCTCTTCTGTCTCCCATGTTTTTCCAAAGATAATAGCTAGAGGCTCAGATACCTCCTCTGTTAGGTCCTTGAGTATTCTGAGATGCATTTCATCAGGCCCTGGTGACTTGCAGGCATCTAACTTTTCTAAGTGATTTTTAACTTGTTCTTTTTTATTTTATCTTCTAAACCTACCCTCTTCCCATAAGCATTCACTATGTTAGGCATTCCTTCAGACTTCTCAGTGAAGACCGAAACAAAGAAGTCATTAAGCATCTCTGCCATTTCCAAGTTTCCTGTTACTGTTTCTCCCTCCTCACTGAGCTGTGGGCCTATCCTGTCCTTGGTCTTCCTCTTGCTTCTAATGTGTTGATAAAAAGTCGTCTTGTTTCCCTTTATTTCCATAGCTAGTTTGAGCTCATTTTGTGCCTTTGCCTTTCTAATCTTGCCCCTGCGTTCCTGTGTTGTTTGCCTATATTCATCCTTTGTAATCTGACCTAGTTTCCATTTTTTTATGACTCTCTCCTTTTTATTTTTTAGATCATGCAAGATCTCATGGTTAAGCCAAGGTGGTCTTTTTGCCACATTTTCTAGCTTTCCTACCCATCAGAATAGCTTGCTTTTGGGCCCTTAATAGTGTCCCTTTGAAAAACTGCCAACTCTCCTCAGTTGTCTTTTCCCTCAGTCTTGATTCCCATGGGACCTTACCTGTCAGCTCTCTGAGCTTATCAAAATCCGCCTTCCTGAAATCCATTCTCTATTTTGCTGTACTCCCTTCTACCCTTCCTTAGAATTGCAAACTCTGATTTCATGATCACTTTCACCCACGCTGCCTTCTACTTTCAAATTCTCAAGGAGTTCCTCCCTATTTGTTAAAATCAAGTCTAGAACAGCTTCCCCTCAGTAGCTTTTTCAGCCTTCTGAAATAAAAAGTTGTCTGCGATGCAGTCCAAGAACTTATTGGGTAGTCTGTGTGCCCCGCAGTACTATTTTCCCAACATATATCTGGATAGTTGAAGTCTCCCATCACTACCAAATCTTGGGCTTTGGATGATTTTGTTAGTTGTTTAAAAAAAGCCTCATCCACCTGGTTAGGTGGCCTGTAGTAGACTCCTAGCACAACGTCACCCTTGTTTTTTACCCCTTTTAGCCTAACCCAGAGACTCTCAACACTTCCATCTCCTATGTCCGTCTCCACCTCAGTGCAAGTGTGTATGTTTTTAATATACAAGGCAACACCTCCTCCCTTTTTCCCCTGTCTGTCCTTCCTGAGCAAGCTGTACCCATCCACACCAACATTCCAATCATGTGTATTATCCCACCAAGTTTCAGTGATGCCAACAATGTCATAGTTGTATTTATTTATTAGCACTTCCAGGTCTTTCTGCTTATTACCCATACTTCTCATAAGAACATAAGAATGGCTGTACTGGGTCAGACCAAAGGTCCATCTAGCCCAGTATCTGTCTACCAACAGTGGCCAATGCCAGGTGCCCCAGAGGGAGTGAAGCTAACAGGCAATGATCAAGTTATCTCTCTCCTGCCATCCATCTCCATCCTCTGACAAACAGAGGCTAGGGACACCATTCTTTACCTTTCCTGGCTAATAGCCATTTATGGATTTAGCCACCATGAATTTAAAAGGGAACTGGATAAACATTGTTATAGTCCCAGCCTTCACAACCTCCTCAGGTAAGGAGTTCCACAAGCATTTGTATATAGGCATCTAAGATACTGGGTTGATCTTGCCTCCCAGTTTTGCCCTGACCCTCCTTTCTCTCTGCCATTATAGCCTACGCTCCCTCTTGTTTCCGATCTATCTCCCAGGTCTCCATGTTCCCCACTTACCTGTGGGCTTTGCTCACCTGTCCCCGTTGAACCTAGTTTAAAGTCCTCCTCACTAGGTTAGCCAGTCTGTGTGCAAATAGTCTTTCCTCTCCTCGAAAGGTGAACGCCATTTCTGCCTAGCAGTCCTTCCTCGAATAGCATCCTGTGATCGAGGAAGCCAAAGCCCTCCTGGCGACACCATCTTCGCAGCCAGGCATTCACCTACATGATGTATCTGTCTCTGCCCGGGCCCCTACCTTTGACAGGAAGAATAGAAGAGAATACCACCTGTGCTCCAAACTCCTTCACCTGAACTCCCAGAGCCCTGTAGTCACTCTTGATCCGTTCAGTGTCACACCTCGCAGTATCATTTGTTCCCACATGGATGAGTAGCATGGGGTAGTAGTCAGAGGGCAAGATAATCCTTGACAATGCCTCTGTAACATCTCGGATACGGGCCCCCGGCAGGCAGCATACCTCCTGAGATGAAATGTCAGGGCGACAGATGGGTGCCTCTGTCCCCCTCAGCAGAGAGTCTCCGACCACCACTACCCTACGTTTCCTATTCGCACTGATGGCAGCAGACCTCCCAGCCTTAGGGGTACAAGGCTTCTCCTCCTTTACTGTAGGGGGTGATTCCTTCTCTCCTGTATCAAGAAGAGCATAACAGTTACCTGTTACCACAGCAGGAGGGTTCGGAGCAGGGGTGGAGCACTGCCCACTGCCAGAAGAAGCCAGCTGCCAGTGTCCGTCGTGAGCCATCTCCTCCTCCACCAGTGGTGTGTCAGCAGTCCTGTGTACTGGGACAGTTACCTCAGCTGTCTCCACATGGACACTGTCCAGGAATCGCTCGTGGCTACGGATGCTCCTCAACCTAGCCACCTCCTCCTGTAGCTCTCCCACCTGCTGCCTGAGAGATTCCTCCAGTAGGCACCTTTTCACATTGGATGGCTTTTGCCCCCCCCCCCCCCCCCCCCGCCCCGCCGGATATCCAGTAAGTGGAAATTGCAAGTTACGGTCCCTGCAAAACCACACCAGGATCTGGGTTGAAGCATCCATGCTCAGGTGCTCTGTCTGGCTACAGGCACAGGTGGAGGAGACAGAAGCAGTGCTGGCACAGGTGTTGCAGGTCTTCGTAAGCCTCCCTCTGTCAAACTCCCCTGTCTGCAGCTCCCTGTCTGCTCTGCTCCCCTCATTGCTGTGGCTTTTAAAACCTGCTTGCCTAGGTCGGTCCCTCCCCCCTCATGCATCACACTGGGGAAGGCCAATCAAACGCAATCAAGGGAACAAGGTCAGGCACTCAGTTCCAACTGCCACAGCAGCTGTAACTGAAACTGAAGTCACCTGAAATCAGAATCACAGTTAAAATTCAACAAGTCGAGCACACTCACTCATACCAACAGCTAATACTCTCACCTAGTAGTCTGTTCAGCAGCGGAATCACAGTAGTCTGGTCTGATCTGATTTGGTCTCACCGAGAGGCTATGCGTGCTCCCCTGAAGACTCCCAGAACTTGGGCAGTATAGGACTGAATTTTCAGTCCTTTCTTCATAAGGTTGTGCTGGCAGAGGAGTGGCTAGAGTGCTTTGCCTTCTAACTATTCTAGACTGGGGTGTAGATACCCAGGTAATCATGATATTGTTCCACTTTGATCTGTCCACATATAGTTATGTAGTCTGCAATCCAAGCAATACACTAAGGACCATAATGAAGAGGTAGCCTCAACATATCAAGCTGAAGGGAATGTGTTGTAATGACTGCTATGTTAGACCCCATTTTAAATATCTCTGACCTGGAAGAAGAATTCAACAGCACGTTAATGACAGCTGGTCATGCTATGTAAGGAGGAGTTCTGAACATCCGTGTGAACAGAACTAATGTAAAGGGAGTGGAGAGGCTGGAAACATTGGCAGAACACCACAGTAATGATTAACTAGAAAAAAATGCAAGTTCTCATCTCCAATGGAGAGAGTCTAAATGCTTTGTATGGGATTTAACGCAACCCTCCCCTCCCCTCCCCAGCTGTCCTGAAATCAATAATACAGAATGAGAGTTTGGAGTAAAAGACAGCAAAGTACTGCCCCACCACAATGCAAAACCATGTATTAAAAAACAGGATGTGTTTGGGGCTGTGCTTGAAGAGGTAGGTATCATGTGCTGAAGCATGGCGTCTATATGGCTTTGATGTGACTTCATCTGGAACACTGAAATAATCTAACACAGTATCAGAAAGATGACATCATTAGGGAGTCTGTAGAAGAGCAGAAGGAATTAATTTGATTGTGTGTGTATGTGTTTAAAACTTCAATAAATGATTCAAAGGATATACAAGTATACAAATGTTTTAAAAGTGTAAACACTAGGGATTGCAGAACTACTCTGCTCTAGAAAGGTAAGCACTACTCTAGTCTCTTATCACACATGTGCAAATCAGACTCCTCCCCTGGCCCAGAGCTCTAAATGCTGCTAGTTTGCCTGCAGTTTAATATTGGGAGTGGGAGTGAGCAGAAAGAATAAGCATCAACACAGAAGAGAAGCTGAAATGTCTTCCCTAGATCCATAATTTTATTGCAATCCCATATTGCCATTTGATGAAATTGATGATGGTGAGGCTATGAAGGATCAGAGAAAGCCAGTGTGTTTCATTTACTTTGTAGATTTCCAAAGTAACACACAGTATGACTCTCCTCCCCCCCCCACCCACCCCATTTCCCTCCATAAGTGCCAAACTAGAAATGACTCACATTTTGAGGCAAAATTGAATCCTTGAGCTTCTGCCCTTAGTGGTCATTTACTCAAGTGGAGTTGAGCCTCTCCACTTCCTATAAAACCTGAACACAAGAAAAATGTTGGTGATAAATGTTGGGTTTCCTGCTTCCCTGTTTGCCAAGCCTCACTTTAAAAAGCCTTGTGAGAAGGTCCACTTATTTTTTGTTTTTTAAATGGAAGTGTAAGGTTTCTTAATTCAGTCCTTGTGAGAGGAAAAAAAACCTGTCAGATTAGATTCTACCCACCTGAAAGCTAACAAACTAAACTAGAATGAGCACAGCCAGACACAGGAGCTTTTCAAGTACAAGTCTCTATCCCCATCACTTTTTTTTTTTTTTTTTTTTTTATTTAAGTGAGCTAACAAAAAAGACCAGTGTCTTCACTTTATTCAAGGACTGAGCCATACTTTTTGGAATGTGGCCAGTAAGGACTGGTAGCTCTTGAATAGCTGCATATTCAGCTTCCAGGTAAGAGTTGGAGGAGGACAAATTTACATGTTCGAGTGAGGCATCTTGCTAATTGAGTTGTTTCCACTCCTAGTCATCTGGAAAGACTGCTGCTGATGGGGCAGGAGTGAATAGCAGACAAAAGGGGGCATCCTTTGGGCTCCAAGAGGGACTCAAGATAATTTCGAAGAAAAACATTAGGGCCAAAGTTTATACTGTTATAGCCATGGGTATATATGATTTGAAAGGAGTTACGCAGGTGTGAATATGCAGAATTTCGTTCTTAACGACAACTGAAGCATACCATTGCCACTTTCAATGCATACCTTATGTATGCATATTGGAAAACTGTACAGTGCTCACCATTAAAGCACTTATCACTTCATAGTACCTGAGTCACCAAATTTACTTCCTCCTGCAAGTGTACTGCTGTGTGATGACCTATTAAAAGGGTTAAATACAGTTATCACCACTATCACTTCATGATATAAGACTCTGACTTACAGTAGGTGGACACTGCTGCAGTACTTAACCAAATTTTATAGGTTAAATTAGGTTGTTCTGCAACAAAATTACATGTTGCTAACTTTCGCATCATTTTAAAAGTGCATATATGTTGGATGATGAAGAAAATCCTGAGTAGACTATTGCTTTTCAACCTTTAGAACCTAGTTTATGTATAGGCTGAAAATCCATCTTAACAGTGTAAACTGTCAAGATCACGTTAGGCTTGATTTGTAACAAGATTTTATTGTGGGAATCCTGGCAGCTGAGCTAAATCATCCTCTACCAAAGGCAGAAGATGCTGGCACTTCACCAATGGGTACCCCAGTGAGTGGGATATGCAGGATACGTCTTTTATGTGTCAGTTTGCAGAAGTTCAGGAAGTTCCTTTACATGAATCAGTGTTCCACTATGGAGCTTTCCTCAGTGATAAAATAACTCAGAATACTGACAATGTATTTGGCAAGAGCAGCTTACATACTGGAATGAAATATATTGTAATCCTTCCGTATCTAAGTGACTGGCTCATCATGGGGAATCCTATAGTAGATGAGGTGCAAAACCTGTGTGCTTTCAGGACCCCTTAACTTTGCAATAAGAACGGCCATACCGGGTCAGACCAAAGGTCCATCTAGCCCAGTATCCTGTCTACCGACAGTGGCCAATACCAGGTGCCCCAGAGGGAGTGAACCCAACAGGCAATGATCAAGTGATCTCTCTCCTGCCATCCTCTGACAAACAGAGGCTAAGGAAACCATTCTTTACCCATCCTGGCTAATAGCCATTTATGGACTTAACCATCATAAATTTATCCAGTTCTCCTTTTAAACACTGTTATAGTCTTAGCCTTCACAACCTCCTCAGGTAAGGAGTCCCACAAGTTGACTGTGCGATGTGTGAAGAAGAACTTCCTTTTATTTGTTTTAAACCTGCTGCTTATTAATTTCATTTGGTGACCCCTAGTTCTTGTGTTATGGAAGAATACAATAAGTTAACATAAACTAAGGAACATTTATTTGAAAAGACCCAGCCAAACTTTAGATGTAGGCTGGGTTTTCCACCAAACTGTTATATAGATAACAATAGATCTGTAACCTCGCCTGTTCCCCTGAAGCCTTCTAAAATCCTTGCTTATCCCTCCAGAACTCACATTCTTGAGAAAAGGGGGGAAAGTAGCCATCTATTTCCCCCTTCATCATTCCAGTGATTCCCACTCAGGTTGTAGTAACTTCCCTGCATCCACTGGGTTGAGGCTCTGCAGCCTCTAGTGAAATACCTACGTGGACTGAGCAGCAAGTAGTGGGGCTGCAATATAACTTCCTCTACTTCCCTCTCTGGTTTGTTTGTTTGTTTTTTGTTTGGAAATGCCATCTCTGCCAATGCCAGTTAGCTCATAAATCAGACAGGACCATAGAATGGGTCAGATTGAGGGCATCTCAGTGGAAGGTTCCTAGACCTTAGTTGGTTATATAGGTCTCACACTTCAGATTGACCTAGTTTTGATCTTTTTATTTACAAGTTGCAGTTACTCTGTGTTTATCTGACGGTGACCATTTCTGGACTTTGTAGCTACACACTGACACACTGCAGCAATGTTGCTTGAAAAAAAAGCCTTCATGTAGGAGATTCTTAAGCAGTGTAACAGTTGAAGTGAGTGCTTATCATGGGCATGAAGAGGTGCAGGATATTTAAGATACCCATAGTGAATTGTAGTGAAAAGGGCACTTTTTGTCCCATTTCCCCCAAACACACCTCAATCTTGTGAATGCTACAAGATAAAAAATAAGTTTCCAGTGGTTAATGTACAAAATAATATTCCTTCCTTTTAGTTTAAAACAAAATGCTTAAATGCCTTACAGATGGTTGGCAGAACTGCTTGGTTAATATTAACAGGTTTTCCCCAATATATTTCCATAATTATACACTCTTGTGATGGAAGAAAAATGTGACCATCCCAGTCCTAACAGCAAATGACAAGTATTTGACTTTCTAGTGCTAGCTGAGTTAAGTTCCCATCTTCCAAATGAAAGATGGGAACTGTAGCTCGTCATACCTGCAGGTACGAAGCCTGAGGTTAAAAGCCACAGGAACCAAAGTTCCAACATATATCCTTAAAACGAGGTCTATGCATTGAGAATAAATGGTCTTCCAACCCATAAAGAAGAATGAATGGCACTAAAAAGGAGCTAGATTGGATTCAGTGAGTTTACCTTAATTAGATAATTCTTGAGTTTAGCTCTTTGGTTTGACACTGAGCTGTCTGGCAGCTGAAGTGCAACTGTTCTCTGTGACATTGATGTTACTCTGTGAGCCCTATTGGTAATTATCTTTGCAAGAGGCTTATAATGAATTAGACTGGCTGGAGAACGTAGGTCTCCTGGAAGGATTTTTTTCACCCTTGATGGATGTTCTGTAAAGTTAATTTATACATGCTGCTGTTGCAGATGTTAGTCATTTAGAGCATACAATGTTGGCGGTATGCAAGCATTTCTGCATAAGAAGCGTAGTGCATTCATAAGAGGCAGAATTTCAAACTTGCTTCTATCCCATTAGTCCTTCCTGTATAAAGAAGTTTGTTGATGGAAGAAAGCAGTTCCTAAACTTCATGAAAAGATCTGGAATCAAAGTATATTTAAAACTTCTTTCCTTATATGTGAAATTTCAAATATTCTGCCAAGTCTTTTTTCCAGTTAATTAGCTTCCAAGGTTAAGTGGCTTAGAGTGTAATCCCAGTCCTTCCTCCTTGACTTTGATTACTTTTCTATTTGTAAAAATTTCTATATTATCTCCTCTAATTTTAAGGCATGCATAAGTTTAAAATCTCAGGCTCTAATCTGAAAGACCCTTGGCTGAAACAGTAGCTCCTAAGAGGCTGTTGCAGCTGATTTAGGGTAAAGCACCCTTAGTGCTGACCTACTTAGAACAGAAAGCTAAGTAGGCCTCCAGCTGCCCTAGGAATGGGGGAATGCCAAGGTGATCTAATATTACTCATCTCCTTCCTATGGTCCTGGATCTAGAATAGCTCAACAGGACTTGAGGATCTGGCCCATAAGGCATTTAATTAATTCTCTTGTATCATGCCCCTAGTACGTGAAGCATATTTAATATTCACTTTCTGCTTTGTTAATATGTCCAATATGTTAAAAATGAACAAAACGAACTTTTGTATTTAACAAGACTTGAGTTCCCTTGTGTGAAAGGGAATGCAACTTGTTTCAGTAGATACACCAGGAGAGCATGGTATAAGACTGAAGTAAAGAATGTTTTACCAGATGCCCTCTTCTTTAAGTAAACAAACTTAAGGTGGTGAGACTAAAGTTAGGGTTAAAAGAAACTATTTCATAAACAACATATGCAAGGGGGGGAGAAGTGTTTGAGAGGCGGCTACTTCTGTTAGATGTATTGTACCTAGTTTGCCAAATGCTAACTTGTTTAGACAGGTTCCAGAATTAATGTACTGTATCTCATCTGTTTGATATATAGTATGAATATATGGATGGATGACTTATGCAGCAGCAACAGATGAGCATTCTCAGAAGGTCATAAGAAAATTTGGGTGTAGTCCCTCAATTTTGCTGTGGGCATTTAGCACTACTTTTACAGTGTTAAAATCTAATAACCACTGGAAAAATACTTAGAGCAGTGAGAGTCAAACTAGGCAGGAAAGCTGCACTGGAGTGTCTCCAGCTGGGGTTCTTGGGTGAAATGCCCTCCAATAGGGTGATACTTAAGGGAGGAGAGGCAAGAGATCCATTCCATAACTTCCATAAGAACATCTTACTAATTCTTTGGGAATTGGAGCTCAAGTCTCTGAGGGACAAAACTGGTGTCTAGCGTTTTTCAGAAACTTGACCGGGAATTGCATCTCAGCAGACATCTGCTTCTGGATCCTCACGTCCTGTATTGGACCTTCCCAATTCGCCATATCCTCTTTCTGCTCCATGCTTGTTACTGCACTTGAAAAGCCTCTCTTGCTTCATTTTAATTACATTTGTCGTCAATATATCTATCATGACTCATTTTGAGTAAAATTGAATGGGGGAGAAGGCATCGCAAATCATTGTTTAGACTATTTATAAAATGTCTTTTGGGATCCAGCCAAAAGATGATGATTTATTGAATATTTCTAGTCATTATGCACTGGAGATATAGGGGAAAAGAGGACGACAGAGGAGCCCATAAGACTAGCTACGGTTCTCTAAATCAAAGCAGGATATAAATGCTAAGGATAGGACTTGATGTTCATTCTCTGCTGCACACTTACCATAAGTTTTGTATATAGGAAAGAAAATACCTTGAACAAATATAACTTACATGATTTTTGTCAGCAGAAAGTAAGAGGAAACAATCTATAGGTGAAGATCTATACAAAGGGCATATGAGGCTATTGTCTAGATATGTGAATAAATCTACAACTCTTAATGTTGCAGCCCTCTGTTTAGGGACAAACAGTTTCTAGCTTGTAATGTTGTTTTTTTTGACTAATTATCAGAACTGCCTCTAAGAAGTTTCTGGAGAGCATTTTTGCCTTTCCACCTATGAGAAGTGATTTACCTTGTTTTGTTTATGGTGACTATATGTTAATTCCTTCATATGTTCTAATATTTTATCATGATTTTTCTTGCTAAAAAGGTGCAGATTAGTGTGAAGTTAGGTGTGATTCATGGCAGTTCATGCAAAACTTTATTCTGGGTGACTTTTCAACCCCAAAAATCTGTATTGACTTTTGGGATTGAAGAAATCCAAAAACAACTGATGGCTCTTCTTAGAGTACTAGTTCCTGTATTTCACATGTGGGTATATGCATGCGCTCCATGTGCAGAGACTGGATGTTAGTCTCTATTGGTCCCTGCATATGCAGCTGTTCGTCTCATGCTCTGAACTGAGTGCCTAAAGGATGGTGCAGACTGATGCCTCTCCAGTTCCTTTTTACCACTGCATGGCCTGCGTTGGAATTCTCAATGTGTCTGTTATGATCTTCCTCTACTTTCAATATCTAAACGTAAAATAGTTATAAGTAAGCTTAGACTTAAGCTTGTTGTTGTTGTTGTTGTTTTTTTATAGCCTAGTTAGTTAGTTAGTTCTCCCTGCTTTGCTTCTCCCCATGTAGAGTCCTAGTGTTTTAAAAACTATTTCTCCTGCCCCTGTTTCTTCTCCATCAGCAGCAAATACCAGAGCTGTCTTTACTGCCTTGGAGAGGCTCACACAGCCACCGAGTGCAGCATCTGCTGCTCTTTGCCTCCTCGAACCCCTGAGGAGTGAGACCTCCATCTGTGGAAGCACCTCTTGGAGAAGGTCATGAGCTCCTAGTTGGATCCACACCGGGGAGATCCCCATGTACAGCAGCCTCAAACTGCAAGCAGCCCTCCTCTGAGCATGAGCCGCAGAACAGTGGCCAAAACAGCTAAGCCCTGAAAACCCTCTCAAACGTAGGGGGCATGACCATAGGCTTAAAGACAGAGCCCCATCTAGGTCTGCCTGTAAGAAAAAAGGATCCCTCCTCATCTCAGTCTAAATGAAGTGAGTTCTCACACATAGGTCCTACGGAATTAGCTCTGCACAGATCTTCTGTCCAAGAGGAAAGGCACAAAGAAAGAAGGATCCAATGGTACCACCTCTGTCCCAGCACACTTCAACTGGGATCCTGTGAGTACCAGGTCAGTGAATGCCCTGAATCTGTCTGTCGCTGCCTCAGGGACACCAAACTTCAGTAAATACTGAAATCTTTTTGCACATTAAGAGGATATTTTTGCTCCGCCCTGTCCACAATCTCCTCTTCTATTGGACCCAGTCCACCTTAGAGACATTTCAGTGCTAGAAACCACTTTGAGCAAAGATCCTCCCCTACTGAATCCACAAATTGGAGCATTCTTCCTCCAGTTCTCCACCGGTAGAACAGGAGCTTACTTTTTCACAGGATGAATTCATTACCCCAGAGGAACCTCCTTCCCTTCCACCCCCCTCAGGAGAAAGAAACCTGGACAGAATCCACAGGAGGTCTTGGAGCCATCCTCCATCTCCTGGTTATGATTACCCAGAGGACAGCTAGTACCCTAGACCTTGCCCCCTCCCCATTTCCCTAGCTGGTTGATCTTTCCTTCCTACTGGCCTTATTGGGCCCCATGGGATCTGTATAACAGGCAACCCAAATCCATGCAAGAATCACACCACCCTTCTCTTCCAGCTGGCTCTGTTGGAGTTTGCAGAGGAAGAAGTCAAACTGAACCTGCTATCCTTCCCCTCTGCTTTGGATCTTACGTAATTCACAGTAAGAGAAGGAACTGAAGAGGCATCAGTCCACACTGCTACTTATGTCTTTGGCTTGGAACATGAGGAGAGCAACTGCAGATGTGTGAACCAATGGTTGCTACTTGTTACAAATCTCCTGTCTCAGCTGCATGAAGCACACATGTACCTATGAGTGGAACACAGATAGGGACCACACAACTTGAGGAACTGCCAGTTACAGGTAAGTAACCTCCATTTTTAACTAAGTCGCACTTAAATGCAAAACAATAATTCTGTCCAAGTTTGGTCAGTTCTTGGCTTGGCCTCGACTTAAACTTTTTTTTTTTTTTAATGAATCTTGTTGAAAGTTCCAGTGACACATTCTCCTATATTTAGAGTTTTTTTTGGAAAAGTTTCACATATCTACTTAGACTAGTGTAACAAACCCTTCATGGTTTGGGTCTTGTCATTTTATAAAGACTTCATCTCTTCCAATGTAACAGGACAATTGACATGAACAGATCTCCAGAAAAACAGTTAATCTTGGTACAGAGGGATGGACCTTTTTAGTATAGAACTTTTGACATTAAGATTCATCTCTACCTTTCTGCTCTGATTCTGCAAAGGCTTTATGCAGGTGTTCAGCTGTGTGCCTTATGAATAGCCCCACTGAAGTCAAAGGGATCACTTTGTAAAGTTGGGTGAGTGCAAATGTTTGTGGAGTTTGGAGCCTTAGTCTGGGAGAGGCTGAACATATGTTGATCTTCACTGCATGTTGCAAAGTATATTTTTCCACCCACTTTTTAGAGGTAGGTTAAAGTGAGTAGGGCATCTTTTGTGCCATGGAGAATGTTATAGTGTTGAAAGCCAATGAACATTTTCTGCAAACTGAATCAGTATTTATTACTGTAGTGCCGATAAGCCCCAGTCGTGGACAGTAAGGATACACTCATACTGTAAACTGAAATGAACAGATACAAATGAAGTGGGATCTCACACCTTGTAAACTAGTTGTGTCCTGTAGTGTTGTGAAGTAACTTAACCATTCTACTGTAGAGATTGCAACCTTTGCAGGTCATTTGAGTCTATGTGGCCTGAGCACTTCCTTGCAGCTGAAACAGTTTAAGACTCAGATGGAACAGTAGCAGGCAAAAAAATGTGACTCTGGGCTTTTGGCCATAATAAACAGGGTAGAAGTTGCTGTTTGTTTTTGTTTTGTAACATTTTTTAAAATGAACATTCAAAGTACTTTGACTCCTTGGCAACAGAAATACCACCTTTATCTCCAAGTGCTGCTTGCTCTTTACTGAGTAACACATGTGATCTAATTTTTTTAGCATGGAACATCTTGATTATGGTTGATACCATAACCTCAAATGGTACTTTCTTCCTTGGGTTTCATTAACATACTTTGCTAACCCAGTACATGTACTTGACTTGTGAGGGTCTATGTTATGGAACAGCTTTTCTACCTCTTTTACATATGGGCATCTGAATATTTCTTTCCTCCAAGGCAGAAATCTATAATAGACTGAAAACCACAGTGTGAAAAGAGAACTGAGTTATTTCTGGCTTAATTATACAACCACTAGGCTTTCTGTATTAATTTCTTTTCTTTGGGCTAGTGTGTTCAACAGGGAGGGGTGCCTGTGTATCACAATGGTTGTTTCTTCCCCTGATGATTTTGTTCAAAGAAATATATCTTCTTGTTCACCTGCTCGTTTATCTCTTGGCACTGAATGTAGTGTAGACACATGGCATCTGTGTCGGTGTCTTTCCATCAGTGTTTGTAAATTTGAATGTTTGTAGGGGAGTGTTCTTCTTAGTGTGATCTATAATTAACACTAATTAAGTAGTAAGGCTAGGAAGCTGTGCACTGGAAGTGGATTGTGCTAAAATATACAGTAGGGAAGCCCTCTGGGAGCAGCCATGACCTGGTGAAAGCCAGGCGTGTTGCTCAGTTAACAATGCATGGAGAGGTAAATTCTGAAAGGGCCTCTTGGAACTGACTCTTCCCTTGCAGAAGAAGTGCAAAGGAAAGAGGTGAACTTGCAAGGTGAATTTGCATAGGATCAAATTTGAAGCCTGGCTTTAAACAGGCCTCTATTGTTGTGGCTTCAGATACTTGAAGGTACAAGTATTTGCCAGATATTGTGGAGTAGGCTCACTTTTCTTGGTGTGATGGGTCACCAAAGTCTCATGGTATCTTTTCTGCTCCTTGATTGGATGACTATCCTTTTTTTTTTTTTAACAGTAGGAGAATAGCAAATGAAAGCTAGGGTCCAGGCTCACATTTTAATCAAAAAGGCCTTTAAACTATGATAAAACCTACTCACAGCTACTTAATATCTAACAAGGAGCTATCTTAAATGGTTCATTATCTTCCTGATACCTGCTTGTTGAGCCCCACAGCAGTAGCGACACAGGAAAGCTGGCAGGAGAGATCCATTTCTGCTTGCTGTTCAGTGCAGTTTTTGCACTGCCTCGGCCTTTGCAAAGCAGTGTGTGCAAATATCTCATAACCCAATTGTGAAGGGTCCAGGATTATATACTGTATATGAAAGAATTCACTGAACGTCCGTCAGTGTGTAGCAACCCCTAGTCCTTACCATAAAGGCATTCTCCCACAGTCTCTCATGCAGCTCGGGTTATAATCTGGCAGTGTTTCAAGGTACAGGACTACACGGATTCAGGTTGTCATGCTGTCTGGAGTTATTCACGTCTGAGAGTGCCAACCTCAGGGCAGAGTGTCAAAAAGCAGATGAGACACCGCAGAACTGGTGGTATGTTCTGTAATTAGATTTCACCAACCCAGTACAGTGATCATTTGTTAACAGTCTTAACATGGAGTCATAATCCTCTTGGACCATCCAGTCTACCTACCCTTTGAGGCAAGGCGGGCTTAGTGGTAAATGGTCACTTGCACCAAAAATCACACCATATTCAGGTTGTTCCCAGTCCCAAGAGACTAGTCACTCACCCAGATCCATTTGTACCTTAGATCTCACACCCAAGAAAATGCTGACAGCCAGTCCCATAGGAAACTAAGAACATATTAACTAGGGAGAAGAAATGAGTTATTTACAACTTAAAGCAGGCAACATAGAAATACAAATAAGCTACAGTCTGTGGTGCCAAAGGGTGACAGAAATGTAATGTGTCCACTGAATGTCTTTTAGGGCTAACCCAGGTGGAACCTGGGGATCTTTTGCTTTTGTTTCCTAGCTGCAGCCCTTGTTCAAACAGCAAAGAGAACCATTCCCTCTTGTGAGCATCTTTATATACCCTTCCCCAGGAGTTCAAACTGATGGGATGAGAGCTCCTGCATGTAACTTCTTCAAGGGTGGATGGAACAATCAAGAATGTGTTTGTCTTATAGTGGCCCATTTAGTCTTGATAGCCCTTCTAAATGGGCAGGGAACCACTCTTCCTGCTAGGTTCACAAGTTCACAGCAGGCATTTTTACAATTATAAAGCAAAATGTTCATATTATCTTATAACATAAAATAAAAGATGTTCCAAGTAAGATTAATGCATGCAGTAACTTACAAGCATTTTAAAGAGTTTAAACACTAACACCTATCTCAAACAATACTAACATACAGATGAGCTGGTCTGGTTTCCAGCTAGTTTCAGTGCTCACCTGATGCCTACAGACTTGGCGAGAGCTGGTACCTGGTGTACCAGCGTCACATAGGTGTTTACCAACACATCCATCTACCCACAGGCAAAGATCCCCAAATGTCATTTGAGTTCATCTTACCCTGAAGTAATTTATCCAAATCCTTGTTGTCTTCCCCATGGGACTGCTATACTCCAAGCCCTGGCCCAGACTTGATTATGATGCCACTCATATGATGGTTCTCAGTCATTCTGTCTGCAAGCACCAACTCACACCATTTGCATACAGAAGATAGGTTTATTTATCAGGAAACCTCTTTCAGTGAAAAGAGAAATGATTTTAAAGTGATGATAAAAAGTAAAAATAGCACTGGTTAATAGTTTACTGATGGATTTCAGAGAAACTGCATCCAAGGTTTAGTCTACATTTAGAAAAGGTTTGTTAGTATAGCTATAAATTAATGGCAAGTCTTCCTAGCTTAGTAACAGATTTTAATTGGCAGAAGAGGTGGTGTTGCCTCATAGTTTCTACGTGTTCCTTTACCAAAATAAGTTATAGTGACAAAAGCACTTTTTTGCTGGCATAACTGCATCTACATAGCACTTTTGGTGGTCTAGAAATGTCCTTAAAAAGACCGAAAACTCTCCAATAACTTGTCGGATTTTTTTTTTTTTGAGTGGATCTGCTCCAGTTAAGAGTAACAGAATCCCTTGGTCTTTATTTTCTTCCTGGTAAAGGTGGAAGAGAAGCAAATAGACATGAAATATTTCTATTGACGTTTGGCTGAATCCAACAAAATGAGAACTGAACTTCAAAGCTTGATAGTACCTCAAAGTCTGAGGCGTAACGCTGTCAGTCACTACATTCCCAGTTACTTAAACCTGGCTGGACTTGATTCCCCCAAGTATTATTTTTGGTATAGTGGGGGATTAATCAGATGTTACTTTTCACTAAGGGTGATATTTGGTAATCATCTCAAGGGAACACTGACAAATGTTTGGGGTAGCCCCTGGAAGCAGGATTCACAATATCAGTCTTCAGTGTAGTCTTAGACTTTTGTTTCTAGTATATAGAATTTCGGTAAACCAAATATGACCTCCCCTCACCCCCACTCTGGGTCATCAGAGAAGGGTAATCTCAGTGTAGCTGGTACTGGCTTCTCCAGTACTGATGAATGCTGTTGCACAGTAGGAATAGTCATCTCTCATGCTTTGATGTGGATCATCCATGAGAGGTGGCTGTTGTGCTATAAAGTCCTCCAGGAAGTACAGAGATGCCACACTTCCTGGTCAGTCTAGAGATGGTCTTTGGGTTCTTGAGGCAGAAACAAAGCAGCCCAGGACAAGGCAGTCACAGGCTCCTGCTACACAGAGGAGTAGGCAGATTGTTACCTCTTTCTATACAGAGCTCCTGTTCATAATACAAGGTTTATCTTGACACCAGTCTTCATCAAAAAGACGCTACAGCTGTGGCATGTGCAGTCACTGTTGCATGTTCACCTGTCAGGGATAGCTTCTCTGAGACCTACAGGCATTTGTATCCTTGTTTTGCATTAAAATCATCTTTCCACATCTTCAGAAATGGAATCCAGGAGTCTAAGCACCCAAAGCACTGGCCTTTGCTCCTTTTAGCTCAAGTAAATCTCTATTCACTGCTAGTAGTAATAGGTTCTTATCCCCTGTGAACCATCCGTTGGAGAAGGACAATACGCACTTAGCTAGCTTGTTAAACACAGGCTGTTGTGCAATACCAAAAGCAGTATTTCTAGGCGGTGTAAGTGCTTGTAGCAAGTATGTGCTATTGGACTCAGGTTAAGAGAGTATGCAGATTGGGAAGGAAATGCTATCCAAATAGATAATTCTGATGGACAACCTCTATCAAATACTAACACATACTGTAGATAGCATCTTGCATAGTAATATATACTGCCCGGAAAACAACAAAATAAATATACAGCTAACAAGATAGGACCATATTTCTTCTCTGCAGAAATGTCATTGTGTAGCAGTAGCCTGGTGTCCTTTTTCATAATTCTGAAATATAGCCATGTAAGGTAATCATAGGGGAATTTCAGAGGAACTATTTTAGGGCTTGTTTACGTGGTCATTCAGTGTGCAGCAAGCTGAAGTGTAAATCTACAATTCACTAGTGTGCCGGTTCCACAATGCACATCACCCCACTCAAGTTTCAAAGGGTATGTCTAAGCTACGAAATTAGGTTGGTTTTTTTTTTTTTGTAGGAAGTTTATTTTATACAATTGATTTGTGTGTCCCCACTAAGCGCATTAAGTCGGCGGTTTGCATCCACAGTACTGAGGCTAGTGTTGACTTTTGGAGCGATGCACAGTGAGTAGCTATCCCACAGTTCCTGCAGTCTCCACCGCCCATTGGAATTCTGGGTTGAGCTCCCAATGCCTGATGGGACAAAAACATTGTCATGTGTGGTTTTGGTTACATGTCATCAGTCGCCCCTCCCTTCGTGAAAGCAACAGCAGACAATCGTTTTGCACCTTTTTTCTGTGCAGGCGCCATACTGCTTTCAGCAGATGGTGCAGTAGGACTGCTAACCGTCATCGAGTGACCACTTCTGCTGCCACTCTGCTCTCCTGCAGACACCATACCACGGCAAGCATGGAGCCCGCTCAGATCACCGTGGCAGTTTATGAGCATTGTAAGCACCTCGCGCATTATCGTGCAGTATGTTCAGAACCTGCAAAAGCAGGCGAGGAGGTGATGGCAGCATGGTGATGAGTGATCAGGACATGGACACAGACTTCTCTCAAAGTACAGGCCCTGGCAATTTGGACATCCTGGTGGCAGTGGGGCAGGCTCATGCCATGGAATGCTGATTCTGGGCCCGGGAAACAAGCACTATGCATGGGACTGCATAGTGTTGCCAGTCTGGGATGATTCCCAGTGGCTGTGCAACTTTTGCCTGCGTAAGAGCACTTTCATGGAAATCTGTGACTTGCTTTCGCCTGCCCTGAAGCACAAGAATACCAAGATGAGAGCAGCCCTCACAGGTCACAAGTGAGTGATGATAGCCCTCTGGAAGCTTGCAACACCAGACAGCTACTGGTCAGTAGGGAATCAGTTTGGAGTGGGCAAATCTACTGTGGAGGCTGCTGTGATCCAAGTAGCCAACGCAATCACTGAGCTGCTGCTATCAAGGGTAATGACTTTTTGGGAAATATGCAGGTCATAATGGATGGCTTTGGTGCAATTGGATTCCCTAACTGTGGTGGGGTGATAGACAGAACGCATATCCCTATCTTGGGACCGGACCGCCTTGGCAGCCAGTACATACTCCGCAAGGGGTACTTTCCAGCGGTGCTGCAAGCACTGGTGGATCAGGGACGTTTCACTGCCATCAGTGTGAGACGGCCGGGAAAGGTACATGATGCTCACATCTGGTCTATTTGAACAGCTGCAGGAAGGGACTTATTTCCAGACCAGAAAATAACCATTGGGGATGTTGAAATGCGTATAGTTATCCTTAGGGACCCAGCCTACCCCTTAATGCCATGGCTCATGAAGCCATACACAGGCAGCCTGGACAGTAGTCAGGAGCTGTTCAACTATAGGCTTAGCAAGTGAAGAATGGTGGTAGAATGTGCATTTGGACGTCTAAAAGCATGCTGACGCAGTTCACTGACTCAGTTAGACCTCAGCGAAACCAATATTCCCATTGTTATTGCTGCATGCTGTGTGCTCCCTAATATCTGTGAGAGTAAGGAGGAGATGTTTATGGCAGGGTGGGAGGTTAAGGCAAATCATCTGGCCACTGATTTATGTGCAGCAAGACACAAGGGTAGTTAGAGCACAGCAGGGCGTGCTGCGCATCAGAGAACCTTTGAAAACCAGTTTCCTGACTAGCCAGGCTATGATGTGAGTCCTGATTGATTCTCTTTGATGGAAACCCGCTCCCTTGGTTCACTCTACTTCCCTGTAAGCCAGCTGACCTTCCCCGGTCGATCACCGCTTGCAGAGGCAATAAAGTCATTGTTTCAAAATCATGCATTCTTTATTAATTTGTCACACAAATAGGGGGATAACTGCCAAGGTAGCCTGGGACGGGTAGGGGGAGGAGGGAAGGACAAAGCCATACTGTACTTCAAAACTTATTGAATGCCAGCCTTCTGTTGCTTGGGCAGTCCTCTGGGGTGGAGCGGTTGGGTGCCCAGAGGGCTCTCCCCCTCACCACATTCTTGGGCGTCTGGGTGAGGAGGCTATGGAACTTGGGGAAGAGGATGGGCAGTTACACGGAGGCTGCAGCTGCAGTCTGTGCTCCTGCTGCCTTTCCTGCAGGTCAGCCATACGCCGGAGCATATCAGTTTGTTCCTCCAGTAGCCTCAGCATTGCAACCCGCCACCTTTCCTCTAGCTCATCCCTCCTGTCCTCGTGTTCATTTTCTGCTTTCCTGGACTCTGCCATTGTTTTCCTCCACGTATTCTGCTGAGCTCTTTCAGTGCGGGAGGACTGCATGAGCTTAGAGAACATTTCATCGTGAGTGTGGAGTGTCCTTTTGTTTTGTTTTGTTTTTTCACTGCCTTATCTGCGCTAGCCTCTGGGACAGAGATGATATGGGGAGCGTTGAAGCATTTTCAGCTGCAGGAGTCAAAAAGGGAGAGTATTCTTTCAAAAGACACATTTTAGAGTACAATGGGTAGACTCTTTTTCTTTCAACCTGTTAATGTGCTTTCATTACAAAGTCGCATTTTACCTCTTATATTAAGGGCCTGCTGGTTTTCGGAGGGGCTGCGGTTTTTGGGTTAATGTGCAGCACAAACCCAACTAAACCCTTGCCCCACACCCAATTCTCTGGGATGATCGCTTCACCCCCTCCCCACTGTGTAGCTAATAGCCGGGACGATTTCTTTTCAGCCACAGGCGCACAGCCCAGCAGGAATGGCCACCTCTGAATGTCCCTTTAATAAAATTTCCCTATTTCAACCAGGTGACCATGAATGACATTGCTTTCCTGAGGATAACACAGAGAGATAAAGAACGGAGTTGCTGGAATGCATTCCAGTAGCTGTACTGGCCACAAATGCATCTCAAGTCTTCAGAGCAAATAAATCATTAAACACGCTTGCTTTTAAACCATGTATTATATTTACAAAGGTATACTCACCAGAGCTGCCTTCTCCACATTCAAGGTCTAGGAGCCCACCTTGGGAGGGTATTGGCTCCAGGATGATAAACAGTTCCTGGCTGTAGGGGAGAACAGCTTGCCCGCTGTGCGCTACCCTCTTCATCATCATCATCATCTTCCTCATCCCCAAAATCCTCATCCCTGTTGCGTGAGACTCCACCTTTGCAGGAGTCCACGAACAGGGGTGGGGTAGTGGTGGGGGCACGCCCTAGAATTGCATGCAGTTTATCATAGAAGTGGCAAGTCTGGGGGTCTGACCCCAAGCAGCTGTTTGCCTCTGTTTTTTTTGGTAGACTTGCCTGAGTTCCTTAAGTTTCACATGGCACTGCTGCAGATCCCTGTAATAGCCTCTGTCCTTCATGTTCTTGGAGATTTTTTTTTTCAAATATTTTGGCATTTTGTCTTTTGAAACGGAGTTCTGATAGCACAGATTCTTCTCCCCATACAGCAATCAGATCCAGTACCTCCCGTTCGGTCCATGCTGGAGCTCTTTTGCGATTCTGGGACTCCATGGTCACCTGTGCTGACCAGCTTGCTGGCCAAACGGGACATGAAATTCAGAAGTTCGTGGGGCTTTTCCTGTTTACCTGGCCAGTGCATCTGAGTTGAGAGTGCTGTCCAGAATGGTCACAAAGGAGCACTCTGAGATAGCTCCCGGAGGCCAATACTATCGAACTGCGTCCACACTATGCCAAATTTGACCTGGCGATGTCGATTTCAGTGTTACTCCCCTCGTCCAGGGAGGAGTACAGAAAGGGCTCTTAAAATCTATTTAAATTTAGAAAAATGGCTTCATCATGTGGATGGGTGCAGGGTTAAATCAATCTAATGCTGCTAAAGTCTACCTACAGTCAAAGTGTAGATCAGGGCAAAGTGGAGTAGATCAAAGTGCACTGGGGAATTTTTAGTGGAGGGTAGCATGGGCCACGTGGACAGTTGGTGCATGGCATCCTAGTGTGCTGTAGATTTACATCCCTGGTTGCCATGCACGAACTCTCTTAGAGAAGCCCTCAGTGTGTTTAACACCAGTTTTCACCCAGGTGCGCATGAAACACAGATTTGAATCCTAGCATAGTCAACACAGCTCTTCACTAACTCTCTAGTCCTGTATTTTCCTGTCTTGAGAAGGTGGTGATATGGCTTTCAGACCAGACCTGAAAACGAAGCTCTATCTGTCCTGTATGGAAATCTAAGACAACATGGCCTATTTTGTAAGAGTAGGGTTTTGTCCTAGTTTCCTTTCCCATTTGTTTTCCACAGTCTGTCTGCCTAAATGCTTTTCTCCTCTACAGAGATGGCAGCTCTTCATTTAAAATGACTTCTGATTTTTATTTCCATCCCACAACTCCTTACATTGTGGATACTATAACATATCTTTACACAAGTGTGCTGGGCATGTCACAGAAAACACAAAAAGACCATGTCCCTGCCCCTGACTTGTTGCCATTTTCAAAGATGGAATTGAAAGGCTAGTGTGGCCGTAACACACAGTGGAAAGACGGTGGAGAAGAAAATATCTCAGTAGGTTATTTAGTTAGGCAAATATGTCTTGGTGATACTTTTACATTTAGACAAAATTCGTCTCTAATAAATGTCGGATATGACTGTTTTTGGTAGAGGACTGTTTGGAAACTTATTTTTCAATCTAAAATCTAATCCTCTTCTGTCATGCTGAGTTTTGAGTGGAAGAGAGCAGAACTAGCCCTAGCATTTTTGGGGCAGGCTTGGGGTAAGACAGCATTTATCAAACTGGGGTCCGTGGACCTCCAGGGGGTCTGCAGGCCCTGCTGATCAACTCCTGCTCCTCCCTCCCGGCGCCTACTACATGCTGGGGAATAGCTGTTCCCCAGTGTGAAGGAGGCGCCGGGAGGGAGAGAAGCATGCACGGGGTTTGCTTAGGGGAAGGACAGGGGAGGCAGGGAAGAGTGGGGCGAGGTGTGACTTTGGGGGAAGGAGTGGAGTGGGTGCGTGGTGTGGGGCTGAGCAGGGGGTTTGGAGGTCCCTGACAAATTTTAAATCAAAATAAGGGTCCTCGGAGATGCTAAAGTTTGAGAACCGCTGGCGTAAGAAGTTCATGACTTCAGACAGACTTCAGTAACCCACAGAGCACATGGAGGCAGTGTAGGAGAAGTAAAATGCTGTGGGGGTTGAGGTACTTGTCAGTAAGGGGATGTAGGAGCCTCTTATCTGGCAGGAGGGTTTGAATGCTTGTCAATGGGGGCCCAGATGATTTAGAAGCCTTAACCTTTCAGAAGTGATTTAGGCACTCATGTGCCTAAATCCTATTATGGGTTAGGTTTTTAAGGGCCAAATGCACTTGAAAATGACAAGCTCTTCATCAGGCATTGTAATGACAAGTGCTGCAATGCTAAATATCTTTAAAAATCTAGGCCTGGGTGGCTGGGTAAATTTCAGTAACTGGTGGAGAAAATGAATGAAGTTGCTGGTCAGTATAGTCCCAAGTCCATCTTTCAGGGTGGCTATGGGTTGTTGTAGGTGAAAGCTATGTGGGGTACTGACTGACCAAAGCTCTCAGAAATGTAGGCCCTGGCATCGTTTTAATGCTAATACCTTTTTAAAGTTGGCCCCAGTGCTTGAAAGTGCTGTTTGAGGCTCCTTCTCTCCTTTTATTTTTTTCTGCTTCTGGCAGCTATCCAGCCTACAATGTGACCCCCCCCCCCCAACAAATTCACAGTCAGAACTGGAGTGTGAAAGCAGTTACCTAACTTTTATTTAAGGATGAATGAACCTTAAAATGTCAAGACTCCAGATAATTAAATAATCTGGAAAGTTTATCTAAAACAACTGAGTCTACAAAAACAGGCTTTAGCACAAGCAGAGCTGTCTCAAGATTTCCAGCGCCACCTGTTCCAATCTGGGCTGGATGTATATCCCATTATATCTTCCTGTTCTGGTCTGAGCAGCAATTGGAGCTGAAAAAATTAGATAAGCAAACATTCCAGAACTTTAAAGGGTTGATTATGGTTCCATTCTGTAAATGAGTGAATGTTTGGGGATGGCAAGGGAAGTACTGAGGGATTTATGGGTACCAGTTTGCTCATTCCTATTGTGAATTCAGCTTCAGCAGCAGCTCTGCTGGCTTGAGTATCTTTTGTGTTACTACTTCAGCTCCCAGTTCATCACTAGCCGAATAGGAGCTTTGGGGCTCGGGTCAATAAAGCTGTAGTGGATGAGGAGCAAGGTTGTGAAGTGTACCTGAGGAGTCTTGTTTGTTAAAATTCTCTGGCAAACAGTTTGGGGCACTGGAGGGAAAAAGATTTAAAATTACCTTAGTAAGAAACATGCTTTACAGAAACACACAGCTACAAAGATTCCCCTGTGTTGCTGCTGTGGCATTTATCATTTTCTTCTACACTAGTTAAGGGCTTTGTTTCGATAGCTGGGATTTAAAAAGTACTTGATTTAAGGGACAAAGTCAACCTTTTGTAAGGTTCTAATGTTTCAAGTCCTGGTTTGGGATTTCAGTCTCCCTGCATAAAACAAATGTTTCACTGTTTAAACAATGACATTTTAAAGTTTTTATTTAATAAAATTGAAGTGCTGCTATAAACCAGGAGCTTGGAAGAACTGGCTTTCGCGCAACTGCCTTCAGATAAGTGCCCATTCTCTCTAGGCCTAGATTAGAGGTTCTTAAACTGGGGGAAGGGCCCCCTTGCAGGGGTGCACAATATATTGGGGGGGGTGCTGAGATGTTTTAGGGGGAAAAAAAAAAAACCTTAGTGCGCACATTTTACCCAAAGCAATGAATAACTAGGAAAGCTGATTCCTCCAGACATATCAAGTCCTCAGATGTGCTGTATGTTTGACTCTAGATGGCGCTGTGCATTTTGGTGGATTTCTGTTAAGCTTATATAGCAATATACAAAGTCGTTGTCAGCTGTACTTTGATCCATTTGCTAGGATGTGGGGTGTACATTCAGTTGTAAGCATCATCTCAGTTTTGCTTTTGCTCATAATATAAATGATAGGGTCCATTTGAATCAATGCCTGACTCTTTTTTTAATATTGAGAGAGAGTTGCATGTTGATTGATTTATCTGTATAAGTATTTGTGTGGCGGAAGGAGGGGAGGGATATAAACTACTACTGGACTCAAGGAAGGGGGCCACAATCAAATAAGTTTGAGAACCACTGGCCTAGATGTAGTGATGGTGCTTCTGCTGCATGCTGCCATACCCTGTGTTTTACTAACTGCGTGTATAGCTATGGAATGTATCCAGTTTGCAAGACTACACACTGCACTGCATTAGACAATCAAAGCTACAATTAGAAATACATGAGGCCTCTTTTTAAAAGAAAATGGGCCACATCTTCAGCTGGTAGAAACTGGCATAGCCAGGGGTGGCTCTGTTTTTTGCTGCCCCAAGCACGGCAGTCACGTGACCTTCTTCGGCGGCACGCCTGCGGGCAGTCCACTGGTCATGCGGATTTGGTGGCGTTTCTGCGGGTGATCTGCCGGTCCCGCGCCTTCGTACCTGACGCCGAAGCTGCAGGAAGGGCAGACCTCCCACAGTCATCCCTAATGGCAACCGGTACGCTGCCCCCCCACGGTCTGCCACCCTAGGCACGCGCTTGGTGCCTGGAGCTGTCTCTGAGCATAGCTCAGTGGACTTGAATGGTGCTATAGTGACTTACCGCAGATGAAAATCTGGTCCATTGTGTAGAGCTATACTTAATCTCAGTGGATTCTTGCATCATATAAATTTAAAGGCATTTAGGAGTTTCCTGGTGCTCCAGAGTTTAAACTCATAACAAATATTACCTCCAAAGGGAGTTTCTGCATGTGTTGAGAATATTCCCACTCACTTGACTCTGTGGCAGTACTTCTGCAGTTTGTATATCACTAGAGCTGATGAAGCCCATTGAGAGAATTTTTTGTAGATTGTTTTGTCCTTGTGGAACCTCAGAGTTACGAACACCAGAGTTACAAACTGACCACTCAACCATGCACCTCATTTTGAACCAGAAGTACGCGATCAGGCAGCAGCAGAGACCAAGGGGGGGGAAAAGGGCAACATACAGTGTTGTGTTAAATGTAACCTACAGAAAAAAGAGGAAGTAGCATTTTTCTTCTGCAAAATAAAGTTTCAAAGCTGTATTAAGTCAATGTTCACTTGTAAACTTTTGAAAGAACAACCCTAATATTTTGTTCAACATGAACAACCTCCATTCCTGAGATACTTGTAACTCTGAGGTTCTACTGTATATGTATAAAAATCTAAAATCTCTGGAATTTGAGTAATGTGTTTAAACTCTATTGGTTTACTATTGAATGTACCATGTAATGTATAATGGCACTGGGACAATTTAAAATACCACTATGTAAAATACCATATAGCAGGTGAGGGAGGAGACTTTTTCAAAAGTTGCCTAGTCCCTATTAATTAATCTTCATTTGAACATCTTAAAGTGCTTTAAAAACACTGATGAATTTAGTCTAACAATATCCCTGTGAGGTACTTAATATAACTCTAGTTATACACTTGCCAGATTAAACTGATACAAGTGGCCAAATATGTAAGATTTCCACTAATTTTGGTTGTCTCCATGCTTTAGGTACTCACAATTAAAGGTCATATTGAAAATGTGTGTCAAGGAGGCTAAGGCAATTGGTTGGGCTTTCAGAGAAGCTGAGCATCTCTAACTCCCATTAACTCTGGTGGGGGTTGCACATGCTCAGCACCTCTATAATTTGGGGTATTTATTTAGGTTCTTAAATATGGATTTGGGTTGTTCATTCAGGCACTGGAATTTTGATCATTTTGTTGTCAAGATTTTTGACTCACCGGAACTTCAGTGGCCTGGCCTAGGAGTCCTTGCTTTCAGTCACCTGCTCTGCTCCATAGAGCGCATTACAAACCACTGCCTTCTAGTACTTATTGCTGAGGGTAGGAGTCTAGTACTAATAATTTGGGTAAACATAGTGTTTATATGTCTCTCTTAATACTGAGAATGCGCAAAGCTGAAATGGATAACCTGTTGTACCTCTCCCCCACACCTCAAATGCCCCTACAAAGAAGAGAATGGGTAGAGAGTGACTATTAATCAACCTGGAGAAGTATGAAGAGCTTTCTTCACGTGACAACACATTTTTTTTTCCCCCTCAACGTAATCACACAATTTTTTATTGTAATAGTCTGTTTCAGTGGGTAAGCAGTTTTATTGAAACTTTCCAAAAAGGAACTGTTAAAGTCCTAACAACTTTTTATTAAAGTAGAAAACTTGTATCAAACACAAATCTACAGCTGGTTTCTTTTTATTTTTATTTGCAGGAATTCTTTAAAAATGCTTAATTGTATAGGTCTAGTATTTTTCACTACTGTTTCAAGGACAAATTAACTTTCAGAGGGCTTTGGTTTTGTATTTTCCATCACCTCAAACTGTGGTCTTACAAGACAGTAAAATAAATCTAGTTTGTATTCCTCGGAGACCAATAATCTCCTGGATGCTGAGCGGCATTAGGGTCTGAGCATGCAAACACTTATTGCCACTGAAGCAAATAGGTTTTCTCAGAGTAGGAAGCACTACACCCAGTAATGTGTGTAAAGGGTTGGGATCTAAGAAAATGCACATAGGTACAAATAGCGCACGTCCTTGTTTGGAGCATAAGTCTTTCATCAGTCACATAGGGAGGTTGTGCCTGGCAGTTAAGTGGGTACCTAGTACAGCTCTAAAATTTGAAGTGCAGTTTTAAGTCATAAAATTGGACACTGGTCATATGACAAAATTCTTCCATTTATAATAGATTCAACTAGTCTGAGAGAAAATCCCCCTTTTAAGGTAAGAAATTACAATAAATATCTTAAGATGAAAGAAATGTTTCAAGTGTACTGACTGGCTCTCTTGAGAAACAACAGTCTTCTCATTTTGTTCCAACCCCACTGACCTGTTGGAGTGTAGCCCTTAGAATTTGGCTTAACTCGTAAATCTCTGATCTGCATTACAGTTCTCTTCTGCACTGCATGAAGAGAATATACAGAAGAAGTTGTCCACGTGGGTGGGAGAGAATTTTGTGGAAAACATGTAGTAACTTGCATTTTTGGTTGCAAACCAAATCATTCTGCTTGGGGCCATTTTTCCATTTAATTTTTTTAGTTTTATTATTGCTTAAAGGTCAAGTATGAACTTTGTAACTAAACACTTAATGCATACATCCAATGTATTCTACATGCTTATACTGCTATTTGAACACACTTTTTACAGTATTTGTATCAACTTCTGTTTTCTGTCTAAAAGAATTTAGTTTTTCTCCTCCATATTAGGCTTCTAATCAATAGGGATTTGGAGTCACTGTTCTCTATATTGCCTTTTTTCCCTCTAGGATTCTTTGACTGTCCAGGAATGTTGAGGGTGGAGATGCAGATTTCATGGAAAGACAAGGATAAGAGTGATTACATGAAACAAGTTATCTTGAAAGAGAGAGCACTTTTGCTTCCTGTATCTAATGAATTGGTAGTGGAACAGTAAAATAGCTTAATGTATAGACTTCTGTTGAAATCCACTGAAGGCGTTCAGAGTTGTGTTTAAAAAAAAAAAAAAAAACAAAAAAAACACAAAACTCTCCTGCAGCTTAGCTGCTATACTTTTTTTCTATTAAATGTTGTATAATTCCAATGGCGAAGAAGACAAAACAGCAAAAGTTTCAATGATAGTGAATGCATTTTATTTACTTCATGGGAATTGGACTCTGTAGTGGTGGTAATTTTTTGTCCCTAATGCAGATAGCATTTTACAGTGCTAAATATTTTTAGAGGAATAAATTATTGATAGTCAATTAACCTTTGTCTGCTTGTAACTTTATAACAGGACTTAGTCAAAACATACTTTTAGAAAAATTATCAACGAGTGTTTAGCAATGTTTGTCCTGGTCTCCTAAATGTAATTTCTCCTAAGGATAATCTCTTATTTTAAAAGTATCAGAGGGGTAGCCGTGTTAGTCTGGATCTGTGAAAGCAGCAAAGAATCCTGTGGCACCTTATAGACTAACAGACGTTTTGGAGCATGAGCTTTCGTGGGTGAATACCCACTTCGTCAGATGCAAGTGACAAAGGCATGCATCTGACGAAGTGTGTATTCACCCACGAAAGCTCATGCTCCAAAACGTCTGTTAGTCTATAAGGTGCCACAGGATTCTTTGCTTATTTTAAAAGGACATTATAAATGAACACTGGAGTAGTTCTCTTGCACCTGTGACTCTGATTCTTTTGAGTTCATCTATCCTTTGATATGATGTACATGGGCATAGAGAGGACCAGAGAAATGCAGGTTTTTCCCTTTGACTCGTGTATACTATGTATTTTTCCTGGAATTAAATGACTATTAATATCACATACAACTGCAAAAACCTATGCTCACTAATCCTGGAAACATTTCTAGGTATGACCTTGTGCAGTGCCATCTGTAACCTGAATACTAGATGATATCAGAATAGAGGAAGAGGAAATTCTTATTGCTAAAGCATAAGAGTGGTAACAAGGGACTCTTGTATTCACCAGTATATTACACCTTCTTCTGTGTGACCCTGGAAAATGGAGATAATAAATACTGCTTTGCCATGCAGTTGCATCGTCCTCCTACTTGCAGATGAAATTGAAAGGTATAGAGAAATATTGTGTTCTTTTCAATGGAATACATGAGTAAAGAGAATCAAAGGTGTCAACATGACCTTGTCATTGTACAACACTGTTTTTGAAGTTTGGTGTGCTTGATCTCATGGCAAAGACACTGAATTGCACTCAATCAGACCAAAGTTTATTATTATTTATTTTATTCTGAAATTTGACTTTTTTAAGGCAAAACAATCAAAATTTCAGTCTTTTTTAGAGAAGATAAGTGTTAGTCTCTTATTTTGTCAAGTAATCCTTTGTAGTTGAGAAGAAAGGGTTAATGCTGTTTCATTTCAAGTTGATCGCTGTGAATGGTGGCTGCTTTTTCCTGTTTTTAACCAAATTAACACAAACAGGGAGAAGAGAGAGGATAGCATAAGGTAGGGAAAATGTGGCTTTTGCTCTCAGGATGCAAGATAGCTGGTCAGTTATATACGGATGCTCTGAGCTGGCAGGTTGGTCATGACAGCTGTTGCTTCAGACCCTGGCTTGCTTTGTCAGTCTAGGGTGACAACTCCTGGTCCGGTCAGTGAAGGTCCCTCTCCTTCACTGGACTCTCTCAGGATGAGCAGAGCTGCGTGGGACGTCTCCTCCGATCATACTGGTGTTGTGCAGTGCAGTTTTTTTTTTTTTCAGGCTAGGTGAAAAGCCAACAGAGGACAGGAGGAAGATGGAAAGGTGCACACAGGGCAATGAAAGGCAAAGCAGGATCTCATGTATTCGTGGTCCTCACTGGTCCAGTGGTTATGGTCAGCTGTCTTCAGTGGACTGCACTGAATGTCTTGATTTGAGGCTTACTAATGAAGGACGAAGTGTCTGGGGCAAAACAGGGCACTTTCCCTAGGGAGTGTCTCAGAAGTCCATACCACATGTGCCATTTATCCTTGAAGGTCAGTGTCTCTGTCCGTCCTTTCTTTCTTTTTTTAAGGACCCCAAGTGGGAGTGATAGGTAACAGATTTCTGTCAGAGCACCAAGGGAAAGTGCTTGAGGGTTTTAAAAAACAAACAAAAAACAGGTGGACGTTGTAGGATAGATTTATTATACAAGAGTATGAGGAATTTTATTTTACATTAAATGTTTGTGAATAATATGGTGTGAAGAGGCATTCAGAGGCTATCTTTAGTGTTAGCATACACTTTATGGCTACTTCAGAAGTTGTGCTTGGAAGCAAAGATTGAGCTTTTACATTCCACTTCTGGACTGATGTCATTGTAGCATCGCTGGAAACAATATTACTTCTCTGGATGTGCAGTGTCTTGGTGGTTAAAGCCAGCTGCCTTGATTACCTTGTTAGAAACTTTTGTGTTCTACGGAGTATGGTGAGAATGTAGTTTTGTGATGCTTACGCTGAGCTGGAAGGCTAGTTTGTACCTCAGTGATACTATGAATGGCAGATGCTAGGAAGGGCTATGTGCTCTGTGAATGCAGCTATGTGGAATCAAAGTAGTAATGACTGCAATTGAGTAGCCTACTTATTTGGCTCAACCTGATGCAATCTAGGAGAGTGGGAGTGATTGGCCACTTATACTCTATCAGGGTTGGATGGGGTGTAGGAGGGGAACAACACTTTTTTGAATATTTAGGGTCTTCTCTACCCCAAAATAGACTATTTGTATATAGCATCTCTTTCCAGAATTTTTCTAATGCTTTGAGAAATTCTGACCAGCCCTCTGTAAGGAAGAGGGATGAGAGAGACTGTGAGATGGGGTTTTTTGTGTGTGCAGAAAGACATCCTGTGAGCCAGAGTACGGTAGCTCTGTTAGGATGTTTTTGGAACACATGTCTGCTTTGCTAAATAGGAGCAAAGTGCACCCCGATTAGTGCTTGTTGCTGATGCACCATATGCCCTAAGTGACACCACTTAGGCCACAGATCATATTGCAAATATGACTGACTGTTAAACTCGTGGCTGGAGATGAGTCTCATAGGTTCCTTAGTTCAGCATACGGCAGGCTCTATTTTGTGTATACGGTGCCCGTTTAATACACAAGTTGCATCGCACACTGTTCGCAACCAGCCACTGCAACAGTGAACTGTGGCAGCTATTTAATTGAGTGCACAGTAATGCTATGTAAAAACTTAGGAAGGGAAGAATAACTTATACAATTGAAACTACAGAGGGAATTTTAGGTAGGAAGAATGTAATTACACCAATTGTAATAAATATGACATGTATCTTAACGTTAGTGCCAATGAACATAAAATATATTTGATAGAATTAGGACAGATGTTGGATACATCATGGGACAGAAATATATGCAAAGAAACAAATCAGTTTGGGAATTGTAACTACCCTTACTGTATAGCTGAGCTAACATTGCCAGACATTTTGTGGTTAGTGAGAAGTTACTGTATTTCTTATAATACAATTTGTTCTTTTTCTATTTTCCCTGCAGCCAATGCTCAGGTTCAGATTTGCTTTTCAGGTGGTCTAAGGCTTCATTAATCCTTTTGATACCTTTTGACTGCATTGTCATTGCAGAAAGATAACAAAGGTCATATGGCTTTACGAGAGCAATTCTGAACTGTGTGCTGATGACCAGAAGTTCCTGCTTTTTTCCTCACTCTGAAGCCACAAATGTATGGTTCAGAACTTGGGGTGGCAGTGTCAGACAACATGGAAAAGACAGTTTGAAAAATGTATTCACATATAGAGACTTTTTTAGATGCAGGATTTGGGCCCAAGTGTCACATCTTCAGTTATGGGATGACCATCTATTCCATTTAGTTTTACAAAAATCCATGTTTTATCCTAGTTCTTGTAATCCCTGCAGGCTGCATGAGGCCTCTGTTGCCTGCCTCCCCAATACACATCCACAAACCAGCCTTCTGCATGGAGTAAAATCCCAAGAGTGATGGAGTAGAGGGAGGGGATGTTGCGTGGCTGAAGAAGTGGGGAAGTGGTAACTCTCTTCCTTCTCCTGTCCCCAGCTGCCAAAACCCACTTCTCCGATCCCTGTCAAAACATCTTTTTATGCCTGTAACAACTGGTTCCATGTTCTCTCATTTAAAATCTGTCTGTTTCATACTCTATTATGTCTGTGTATTTTCATGTCAGTGGGGCTGCATTGCTCTAATAAAGCACATAATTAGTCTAAGTTTAAGTGTTTTTGTTATACCAATTATATTAGACCAGTAAAAACCAGCAGTATCTTATTAAATGGGACAAGGCAAAGATGCCACATTTATTATGATAACAATTTGATTTATGCTTAATTCTTATACACACACATTATACCTAATACCTATACACACACATTCACATTATACCTAATACCTACACACACACACACACACACACACACACACATATTCATCAGGTGTTCTGCAGCTGCTGCATAGTTACCAGTCCGGAAGATAGCTTAAGTTCATGGCTTGATTTTGCAGCTTGGGGTCGTAGCTTGTGGCAGCTAACTGGCCAGGAAAGCTGGGCACAGGGCTGAGCTGGATCTCTGTTGGGCAGGCAACGATGTTCTTCCATGTTGGCAGCAGAATGTTACCCAGAGTCTCTCATCTCACCCTTCTTTTTTATAGGCTTTTAGTTTGGATTCAAAGTCTATAGGTCTTGCTGTGTCACGCTGCCTCTGGGTTTAGATTGATCACCCATCAATTGCAGGCGTGACTTTCAGCCTTGGACCTGGCTTTGATCTTCCTTCTGTTGTTCTGTTGTCCTTTTCTTTTTAGGGTGGATGCTTCTTACTTTGTTTAGGGCTGTTGTCTAGGTCTTCAGCCGTTGGTATTTGAACTTTATCTCACCAGGACAAGCTGGGGCTGGAGGTTGATTCCATCATTCATACATACCTCATTCACACATCTAAACTAAACTAATAAGATTACAGCAGGGTTTGCAAAAATGAAGGTTGGAGGAAGCTTTTACAAAATGGAGTGAGTGTTTTAAAATGGGGTTTGAATTACAATATGGAACAGAAGTTACAGTATAGGCAAGTGTAGTGAATGGTGAACAGAAGTTACATTAATAAAGTGAACAATTGAAAACAATTTCATTTATCAGTTCTACATTTTACACCTTAAGAGACAAACTAGTTTAGGCATGATATAGACAGAAAGGAAGGCTAGGAACTGTAACTGCTGCCGCCTGAAGCTCATTGAAGTCTAAACTTTTAAGTTGACAATTAACAGTTGCTACTCGACAATTAACTCTATTGATTAGCCAGCAACAGATGTTAATACGTAGCCAACTGTATTTTCCTTCTTGATTGCAAAGCTCCTCAGACTGATTACTCTTAAATGCAGCAAAAGAAATACTAAAAAAATTGTCATCCTCAATGTATTTTTGTTTACATTAGTTAATTGTGGCAAAGGCAAAAAGGTACTCGGGTACTAACTACAACAGTGGATTCTATATGAGAACCTACAGGGAATGCTCAGCTGAGGACTCTGTAGCCCAGTGAAGTACTGTCTCTGCTATTTCAAAGCCTGAACTCACATTCTGTATGGGCTATATATTTGTGGTGATTCCTGTCACAGGATATTGTAGAGATTAATTGGTCAACATCATTAAGTGCAAACTCTTCTATGAACTCTAAACAGCAATGGCAGTTAACATTAGGGTAAAACCTACGAAAGCCACTAATAGTAATACTTCATGTCAAGTTGATCACTTGAGGGGGGGATCAGGAAGGAATTTTCCTCATGGAATATCATTGCACAATTGGTTGAGTTAATCAAGTTTTTCCACACTTCTGTAAAGCTATAATATAGGCATGATAGCAGACATGGACCCTTTGTTCTGAGACACCAATTAAAAAAGTCAAAGATCAACCCCCTCAATCTCTGTGTAATTGAACACCCCTATATCTTGCATGCAGTTACCATAAAAGGGTCCATGTTTAAATATCTGATTATTGCCTGACTTAAATGCACAAATAAGGATATTCAGTTACATGAACACGTGTCTATGTGGACAGGCTTTCCCCCCAAATTTGGATGCAAGTCTCATCTAAATATCAAGTTGGTCTGGCTTGCCTAGCATCTCATTGATATGATCAATTTTTTGGTCTTTGCTATTATGGCTATAGCAAATGCTTTAAGGAGGTAGGGGTAGAGAAGACTTTTTATTTGTCCTCTCATAATTCACTTCTCCTACTGAGTGTCATTTTGGTAGTGCCATTGCAGGCTGCAATTATGCTGGACAACGCTAAGACCCTTCAGATGTTCCAGAACTCAAATTTTCTCACACTTTCACATATCCAGGTATATAGTAGGCTTTCTTTTCAAACTAATGGACTAGAAGAAAAAAAGACTTGCCAACTGCTTAGTGCTGTCATAATAATATGCAAGCCATAAAGCTGAAGTTAAAAAACAAAAACAACATAGCACTCTTCCTCCTGAGTTTTAATTATCTAAACTTTTCTTTACTGAGCGATTAATATTTAAAGTTCTAAGCACTTGTGTCCATTTTGAAACAGTTAGGAATTGGGGCAGCAGAGCTAGGTCAGTCATGGGGAGCACTGGCCTGAATCCACAAAAGGACATAGGAACCTAAATGGTACTCACCTGACATGAGCAGAATCCCTGTGTAATCCAGGAAACCTTTGGTGACAACAGGCAGAGGGCACAGGGGGTACATAGGGTTTTAAAGAGAGACCCTGGCTCAGATAGATATATTTTTACATTCATTAGAATCATAGAATATCAAGGTTGGAAGGGACCTCAGGAGGTCATCTAGTCCCACCCCCTGCTCAAAGCAGGACCAATCCCTGGACAGATTTTTGCCCCAGATCCCTAAGTGGCCCCCTCCAGGATTGAGAGATATGCATAATAGTTCACCAAAGAGTAGCGCGTGAAATCTCTGACTATCAGTAGCCTGCTGGCTGTCATAAATATTACCCATATCTGCATTTCTTAATGATATTAAGGAGTTATGTATCCATACTAAAAATTAGGTTCTTAAGTACTGGTAATTAAGGCAGGTAACCAGGAGGTGACAAACCTCAGAAACAGTCTTTTCAGGCAAGATGCAAGACACCTATCTCCCTGTCTGGCCATGGGTATATTATGTATTCTCTGCCTCTTTGCGTACTGAGCCAGAGGCAAGGTAAGAGATTATACAATCTAGAAAAGGAAAATGTACAAGATGAAACAAACAGCAGAGGGCCTTTTTTCTAAATAAAGGCAAAGGATGGAACTGGTATATTTTTCCAGGGGAAGTGGAGTAAGAAACACTGAATCCTTTATGTGCAAGGCAAGCTGACAGCGTGTGTGTGTGTGTGTGTGTGTGTGTGTGTGTGTGTGTGTAAAAAACCCTGCAAGGGTTTTGGGTAAGCAATATTCTACAATATATTAGTATCTCATTAAGTCTAGGCTTTAGAATGTATATATGTAACTATTTGTCTCCAATATTTCTACTTGCTACTGTTTGCATCACTATGGTTTGTTATACTTGATTTCACTATAAACATTCTTAAGTGCTATGTGGTAAGTGGAGAGGTGATCTGAAGTGGAATTGGTAAATGGAGGTGTACTGTTTTTTGGAAGCAGCCAAATCCATGAATAGCAAGTCTCCAGTCGATTGGGGTGGACACGTCAGGAGGATGCTCAGAGGGCTCAAGAGTTGGGCTGTGTGCCTATTGTTAACCTGTAAAGTGACAGCAGGGTCTGGGAGATCTAGAAGGGAGCGCTTATTTGTTGCCAGTGGCTGGTGGGGTTGATGGTCCCACAGCAGGCACGATCAAGGCTGGTGCCTTACAATCCTGGGTATCCCTGGGAATCAAAACACCCTGATCAGTTCCCCCTTCTGCTTGACAAAAAGGATTTGAACCAGGGCCTCCCACATCCCAAGTGAATGGATGGAATAGGCTAAAGGTTATGCGAGAATCCTTTTCTGAAGTGCCCTTGCAGATCTGGCTGACTAAACAGAGGGTTAACTGTAGAGGCCAAGGAGAGCTGAAGCAGCTATGGAAAGGGGTGGTAAAGTTCAGGTATGCAGGCTTTTTTGGCACTTGGTAGAAATACTAGGATGCAATGGAACAGGGCTCACCTGCTGGGGACTTTAGCTGAGAGCCATGGGCAAGGTGGCTTGGGAGCGGGGAGCTAGGGCTGGCTGTGAGCCAAGGAGTAAGCTGTGCAGTCAGACTAGCTGAGTAGTCAAAGTTGCAGACTTTCCAATTGAGAGAGAGCTGTACTGATTGTTTTGCTGGATCTGTTCCCCAGTTGGCTCAGGGGAAAACCTTTGCATGCCCTGGCCTGCAGGTAAAATTTAAGTGTCAGTCAACGTTTAGCCTGTAGTGCAGAGAACAGTTTGCGTAAAGCTGTGGGTGGAAGCGTGATCTCATAGTAAATCAGACTTACCAGAAAAACCAATGGAAACTCCAAAACAAAAAGGGAAGTTTGCTAAACTTTATTCGAAAAAAGACCACTGTTAAACAGCAACACTCCCAATAACTGTCATCCAAACAATTCATACCTAAATGCTCAAAATAATTACAAACTGTGAATGAACCTTATGCACTCTTCTGACAGAAAGCTATGTGATCTGTGCATAAACACTTATTCATACAGGCTTTATAAAGTTTGGCCTTCCACAAACTATCTGCAAAATCATATTCCCTAATAGTTTAAAAGAAAAACTATCTAATTGCTCAGCAATCATAACTGCAGAATCTAAGAAAATGCAAATTACAATTTTTTTCCTAATTAGACACTTCATGGGAGATAATACTGTATGATCTATAGGAGAAAGTTGTATAGTTTGATCATCACAAATTATGCATTGCATTATAACAAGACCTATTCATGATATGAACCATCAAACACTATGCTGCATGTGTATTCAAAAATATATTCAATGTGCAGATTTATAATGTTAAACTTACAAAGGCTTGTCTCTTTCCCCCTCCCCCCCAGTCCCCATTGAAATCAAAGGGATGACTACATTTGGCGAAAATGGACATTTTGTATCCAACTCTCAAATGGAAAACTGAGGTAGTCTGGGCAGAGTTCAGATAAATTGGGTGGAGATGATCACTGAGAATACTGCAGTTTTAGTGATTTTTTTTTTTTTTTTTTTTGAAGTGAGTAATCAGGTTGATGAGAACAGTTTACATAACCTTACCTTTGTGGTTTTCCTTGTTTGCAATTTTTGTGTTGGATGTATGTATTTAATGGTACAGCAACCAGGGCACTGATCCTGTCAATGGGACTACTCATGTATAAAATGAAGCACATACGTACGTCTTTAAAGGATTGGGGCCCATAACTGTAACCAACAAATTTTTTGTTGTTGTGGAAAATGTACAGTATTTATCTAGTCTGTTAACTGTTGACCTCTGAGCTATATTTTTCATTATATTAATGGGAGTTCAACAAAGTAATGAGTGCCTGATGCATTTCAGTGTAATAAATTCCTATGTGGTAGCAGAGTCTACACTGGCACATGTCCTCACAATCTTCTTCCTCCCACTGCAGTCTTCCTTGTGGAACTGGGCAAGTGCAGTCTGTTCTGCTGTGTTTGGCACTGTGTCCTGAATAACTGATGTCCTGTCCTTTTATATAAAAGGACAGGAATCTGAAATTTCAGTGGAGATGTGGAAAAGTAGATTTGAAACTGTCATTAGTGGAAATTTTCAGTGGTGAAGTAACATCCTCAGCTATGGGTATAAAGCCAGAAAGTGTCTCCGTTCTGCCCTGCCTCAGGCATTTATACTAATTCAGCATGTTTTTACAGAAGTTGACTGGTTTCATGGGGTGGATTAGAAAGCACATAAAATTAGGACAGTAACATTTGTTTACATAGACTACGTTGTGAATATTTTGCTTCCTGTAGTATGTGCGCACATTCGTGCATTAATGAAATAGAATATTCCAGTGGCCAGATTTTTTTTTTTAAATGAGAGCAGAGATTCTTACGCAATCTCTCTATTCCAGCAGCATCAGTTTTAAGGAGGCTGCATGGTTGCAGAGAGAAGTCTGAAAACATGAGGCAAGTGCACCTTAAAATATTCAAACCAGAGGGCAAACAAAACCATGCAAAGGTATTAAACAAAACCTCACCGCTTTTAAGCAAATCTCATGACTTTTGAGCGGGCCTAATTCATGATTTTTCATGTTGTTGTATCCAATATTGCTGCTGTAGCTTAAAAGGAGATGGATCACCACTGAAATCAGACAGTGGCACTGTCGTCTGGATTTTGGGGCTGTGAGCCTATATATAATTAAGCATTTCAGAGGAAGATGGACTAAAAAGGGTATTCAGGGAAGTAGGCATGAGGAACACACAGGAAACGATCCAGGAGCCTTCATTTAAATTCTTCCATGGGGGCTGAGTTGTGTCTGATCTTTATATGGTAGTTTTTCAAGTCACTGTGGCTAGTGTATCTGCGGCCTTTCCTATTCTGCTAGCACTGTTTCTAAAATACTTCCCATAAACACTCAAATTCCTAGGAATTTATACTCTAGGTAATTGTAGAGCCTAATGCTTGGAGAGTCCTAAAGTGCTCATCTCCAAGCTCATGGTACACGGAGAACACCACCTAATCGTTCTAGAAGGGTGTGGTGTACTTCTCCCATTCAGTGATAGCATGTGCATTGCTTTTGTTCGTTGCAGATCCTGAAACTGGTACGCATTTGATACTTCCTCACTGTCTGTTGGGAAACAACGTAATTGACTTTACAAGTTATTCTCTGACACCTGATAGCCTATGGAGTATTGAGTTGTAATATGATTGGTTGGGGAGAAATGCAGTTGAACATTAAGAAGACAGTTACTAAAGTCTAGCAATTACATTGTAGATGCGTATTTGTGGGAACATAAAATGGATTCATGTTTACATTTTGTGTGTGTGTCTGTCTGTCTGTCTGTCTGTCTTGGAGGGGAGGACTAGCTCAGTGGTTTGATCATTGGCCTGTTAAACTCAGGGTTGTGAGTTCAGTCCTTGAGGGGGCCACTTAGGAATCTGGGGCAAAAATCAGTAGTTGGTCCTGCTAGTGAAGGCAGGGGGCTGGACTCAATGACCTTTCAAGGTCCCTTCTAGTTCTAGGAGATAGAGGTGTGTGTGTGTGTGTGTGTGTGTGTATATATATATAAAATTTTCCAGCTATACTGCCATGCATGCTAACTAAAACACAGATATCTATCTCAGTACTGGAAGCAGCAGCAAAACCTACGTTAAGGTTGCATAGCATTTACCATTCTAAATACACATGGAGCTCTTTTGCCTCCAAAGGCTTTTAGAACCTTCATGACGTGCAGTTGGACTTTCAAATTTGGCTGGGGGATAGTCTTTGGCATTAAGTTGAGTAAAAAGCAGCTCCCTGTGTAAATAAGCACAAACTTGGTGAAGTTACAAATTCTTGAAATCTGTTCTCCGTCAGTTACTCACAAAACCCTTTGTTTAGGGCTTGCTGTCAAAAACTCATCATTGTGTTTAGTGTTATGCATGTATCATCCTGGTTTCTCATTGTAGTGTACCTTTCTTTCCCCCTTCCCCTCCCTCTGTGCACACACAGAACATCTCTAGTTAGGACACAGGTAAAATAGTGCCAGCAGCAGCTGCTGCTTTCCCTGTCAAAATACCCACTGGGTTAGGGGAAGAGGTACTGGGTTGTGAACCAGGAGATGAAATTCAGGTTTCTCTTTTTCTGTGGACTGTGTTGTTAATTTTGTGCCCTCCACAAGTCTTACTGAGCAAGGGGTCTCCTGCCCCACCAAGGTTACGCAAGCTGAGAATAGAACCAAGATGTCTAATATAGTAGATCCAACTCTTAACGCCCCGCCTCTTGAAGAATTTGCCAAACAGTTCCGCCTTGTACTTGTGCATTACAATAGTATATGAACACTTGGGCAAAACAGTACTATTGCAGAATCCTTGCCTCACCTTGCACAGGATGCAGTTTACAGAGTGTATGTAATATCTTAAGCTGCAACAATTGTTTAATGTTTGATGCCCTAGATATATTAAATGAGAATTGCTCATTCAGAATGCAATTTAGGGAGATACTTTTTAACTACCTGAGTAATCCCATTGACTTGACTGGAACTACTTGCATTCTCAAAGTTAAGCATATGCTTAACACCTGCCTGAGTTGCAGCTTGTTCCTGAAATGTGCAAAAAGCCCTGAACACTAGTTGTGATTCAGCATTGAGGGTACCTGGCACTTTACAGGTTTGAGTCCTATTTCCTTAAATGTCTATTCATTTAACATGACTCGCACTAAATCTAAATTAAATCCTCATGAAGCTTTTAACAGAGTAGAAAAAGTGGTTTGCATTTTTTTTTAAATGCAACTTTTCACCATGGATGCAGTTTTTTGTTTTACACTGAGCACCGACATCAGCCTGATCAATTTCACATGCTGGTTTTCATCTGCTAACAGTTTAGTTACTCTTTCAAGCAATGTTTTTTTAATAAACTTTCAACATTCATTAATCCTTCTATTGATACTAGAATTAATGGAACTCTTTTTTAAAAAAGCAGATTTTTTGTAACTACTCAGTAGTGCAATGTCTGGAATTTGTCAGATTTGGAATGTTTTGTTACATAATCTGTACATATTCAGTCATATCCACCTTAGTAGGAGCATCTCAAATTCAGAAGCTCTTTGCTTTTAGAGTAATCGAGTGTGTCTTTGTACTTGACCAGCCACATACATCCCTCCATCTGTAACAATGAACTAAGGCCAATGAGAGTTCCATGTCTGTGTTAAGGACAGTATTTGGCTCTGACTACAGCTGTGTCTTGTATATCATTTCTTTGTGCTAGCATACTCAGACATGACAAGGGCAGAGATTACATCAACCCTCCTCCCTGTGACAGAATTGCTAGTGATGCAACAAAGTACATAAGTGAAATCTAGCAGGAAAACTAATGTGACTAAAAGGTGCCACTAACTGAAACAAAATGCTGCTTTGATACAAGAGAAATCACCTCTCACAGCTGTTTAGCTTTCAAGCTCTTATAGTTCTGGGCTTTTTGACAAAGACTGACTTTTATGCCAGGTTCAACCTAAGCCACCCATGTTTTATAGTTTTGCACTTAAATTTACTGTCCAGAAGGGGCAAAGCTGAGGTCGGTACACTGAAACAATATTTGAACATTGCTCAGTTACTATCTGGGTTTAGCTTATGTTCAATCCAGTCTATGGAATTCAAAGACTGTCCTAATGATATGATATCTTTTTGTAGTGTTGGAACTTACTTTATCTTCCTCGTGACTTATTTTCTCTTAGAACAAGCAACTGTATATTTGGAATACTTAATACTGAGTAAAAGAAAATTAAGTAAAATTTTCAAGTTACAAAATTCCTTTTTTAAGTGACTCAGGCACTTTGTTTAAGAGCTGAGGTCTGACTCTCAATGAAACTTAGGCTTTCATCACCTAAGAGAATGGGACTTACGTGAATACTGAGTAAAATGTTTTTAAAGCTCTTATCTCTTAGGGTTGTATAGTACCATCCATCACAGTAGTATCTGAATGCCTTCCTTATAAAATCAATAGCATTAGTAAAGTACCTAGTAGATTTCATAGTCTCTGGATGTTTTCTCTTTATTGGGGTAAAAACTCTGATTGGGGTATGGATTTATTTTTTGTTGGGAAGATGTGAATATAAGAATGAAATATAAACATCTGTTAAACTACTACAAAGTAGGTATCTTTCATGAGTTTATTAGTTTTTTATTGGCATTTCAAAATTTAAATGGTCTTACATTTAATAGAAACATTTTATGGTCTTAATAAAGTTAGTGGTGAATCACATTGGGCCTTTGTATTATTTTAATTGGAACAGAAACCAGGGAGTTGTGCTTCAAAATTGATGGTATATTAGCATGTACAGGAGTTGTAACTTCATTTAGAGTATGTACTACTTACTACATCATGTAAAAGCAGCAAAGAATCCTGTGGCACCTTATAGACTAACAGACGTTTAGGAGCATGAGCTTTCGTGGGTGAATGCCCACTTCATCGGATCCAGACTAACACGACTACCCCTCTGATACTTGACTACATCATGTGGTCCTTGGTAATAGAGAAGCCATTAGAATTTGAAAGTAACTACTGAACTCTTCTGTTTCCTTGAAAAGAAAACTCTAGAAGAACATTATTTTTTTTATAAAGCTTTTGTAGTGATAACTTGTCTTAAAGAGAAGTTAACAGTTGGAACCTATATCCTCTAAAGCCGGATAGCTAATGATAAAGTTTGGTAAAACTTAAAAACTTACTTTCCTTAATTTGAGAGCAGTTTATTGTAAAATGAGCATTAGATAATTTCAGAGATTTGTTATTCTGTTCCCACTTAGCCAAATATTGGTGAACTGTTTGTTTAATCTGTAAAATCACAATTGGAAATATTAAATTGGGGTAACTTTTTTGAGAGGATTTTCCAGTGCAGATTTAAGAATAGAAATAAGTGACAGCAGTTGAGGTTTAATTTGTTTCTGAAACAACAAATGGCAATGAGCTCAAAAGCTTATTATGGAATAGGTACGTGGAAGAGGAACTTATAGTCAGCCTGGCCATCAAACTGGTCTCCGTGAATAAAGATATATTGTATATCATCTGCTATTGTCACCCATTTGGTTTTGGAGTTTAATATATTACTTGATGGGTTCACTGAGAACTGAGTCTTCTATTTAGGATATGTATCAACTAGTTCTTCTGGCTATTGCATCCTAGCATCAGCCAACTCTAACTTATTGCTGACACTTTACTCAAAGGCTAGTGTTGGTAATACCAGCAACAATTTGATGGCTCTCCTTGTTGGATATACATGTTCACGAAATACTAAAATTCTCTAAAGCCAAATGTCCAATAACATCAAGTGTGTATTAAGACTATAGGGCCAGCCATGCAATCATCTTCCTAGTATAACTTTTTTCTTCAGATTTTTTTATTCGGATATTTCACAAATACTTATATCAGTTGCTGTTGTTATATTCCTATTCAGGCTGTTGTTAGAGAATAACAATCCATTGAGAAAAACTTAACAGCCCTGGAAAAAATTGCTGGGCCATTTGGGAATATGAATATATGTTGAGTTTCTCAGTAACGCTAATGAACTGTTGCTTTATATTGTGTCTTAGTATGGCGATTTTTACAATCTGTTTTACACGTACAATGGACAGTGAAAGACTTGTAATATAGAGTAAAATTAACTCTATATTGATGCATATGAAAAAGTTTTACATGAATATCCATGGCTCTTCTAAGAAAGGTATAAAGTAACCCTGTTTAACTGATTACCAGTGCCATCTTTTTCTTAGGGTTTTTTTTATTTTGATTGCCTACCTAGAGAAAAGAACTCCAGCTGAATTTAATAGCTATTAAAGATAGTTAATAAATCGAAGAGTATAGGATATAATAAGGCAGAAACATATTGGACTATGATTTTGCTTACAAACTAGAAAATTGTTCAGTCCATCCAGGTCTTAAGAATCAAATAACACAATCACAATAGAAAATGACACTTTTTTGTACTTAGCCACCACTATTCTGGGAAGATGACTTTGGGGTTTTTTTTTTTTTGTTTAAGTCCCTCAGAATAAGGCCTCGTTTGTGCCAATTGGTTATCAATTCTGGTGATATGCTAACACAAGAGCAAAAACAATCCAAAGCTAGAGCACGAGACAACTCAGTCTATTACTTACACACCAATTCACCAAGGTCGTCTTGTTAATGAATGTATAGTAGTTAACCCTTTAGCTTACGTCCCCATGAATTATATTAGCCCCGGGATCTGATTAATGCTTCTAACGCTCTAAAACATGAACTTCTGTATTTCTGACAAACTGTATGGACTGAGTGCAATTCAAGAAGCTTGCCCACTTGGTCTCACTTTTTGTCTGTACACAGCTAGAGCTTGGAAGGCAATATGAAACCATTAACTATGGTAGACCCATGTACAGTGCTTCACAATCTACAACAGTATCTTTGTTCCATTTCAAAGCTACTTCACGACAGTCTGCATTGGAACCTGTGATGGGCTGGGTGACAGAGACCACTTTGGGACTTCCCCCTGATGTGCTGAGACTACTTCTGAGCCAGTTTTCCTTGGCAGCTGGGGATTCAGTGCTCTGTCTTGTTGAGCCAGACATGCTAGCCTGCTGCAAACACAGTTCCAGGTCTGAACCAGGTCCCACAAGAGCTGCAGGCTTAACTGAAAACAGCTTAAGAAATGCTACTGTCTCTAGCGCCCAGACACCTAGTTCCCAATGGGATCCAAACCCCAAATAGATCCATTTTTTTTACTCTATATAAAGCTTCTACAGAGTCAACTCATAAATTGTCTGCCCTCTGTAACACACACACACACACACACACACACACACACACACACACACACACACACACACACACACACGAGAGAGAGAGGGGCAGGCAGGCAGCAGCAGCCGTTTGCTCTCCCAGGTATTAATACTTGCTCTGGGTTAATTAATAAGCAAAAAGTGATTTTATTAAATACAAAAAGTAGGATTTCAGTGGTTCCAATTAATAACAAATAGAACAAAGTAAATTCTGAAGCAGAATAAAACAAAAACATGCGAGTCTAAGGCCTGGTCCACACTACGCGTTTAAACCGATTTTAACAGCGTTAAACCAATTTAACGATGCACTCCACACAACGAGGCTCTTTATGTAGATATAAAGGGTTCTTTAAACCGGTTTCTGTACTCCTCCCCAACGAGAAGAGTAGCTCTGAAATCGGTATTACCATATTGGATTAGGGTTAGTGTGGCCTCAAATCAACGGTATTGGCCTCCAGGCAGTATCCCACAGTGCACCATTGTGACTGCTCTGGACAGCAATCCGAACTCGGATGCACTGGCCAGGTAAACAGGAAAAGCCCCGCGAACTTTTGAATTTCATTTCCTGTTTGCCCAGTGTGGAGCTCTGATCAGCACGGGTGGCGATGCAGTCCCAAATCCAAAAAGAGCTCCAGCATGGGCTGTACGGGAGATACTGGATCTGATCGCTGTATGGGGAGACAAATCTGTTCTATCAGAGCTCCGTTACAGAAGACGAAATGAGAAAGCGTTTGAAAAAATCTCCAGCCTATGTTAGACAGAGGCCTCAGCACAGTGCTGTGTGACAAGCATAACGGAAAGCCAAAGAATAAAATGGACGCTCATGGAGGGAAGGAGGGGGTACTGAGGACTCCAGCTATCCCACAGACCCCGCAGTCTCCGAAAAGCATTTGCATTCTTGGCTGAGCTCCCAATGCCTGTAGGGTCAAACACATTGTCTGGGGTGTTTCAGGGTATATGTTGTCAATTTACCTCCCCTCCCCCACACCTGTGAAAGAAAAGGGAAAAAAATAGTTTCTTGACTTTATATGTCACTCTATGTCTACTGCATGCTGCTGGTAAACACGGTGCTGCTGCAATGAATAGCAGCATCCTCTCCCCTCCCCTCCCCTCCCCTCCCCGGTGGCAGACGGTACAATATGACTGCTATCCATCGTTGTCATCAGCCTGTGAGTGCTCCTGGCTGGCCTCAGATGAGGTCAGCTGGGGGCACCTGGGTAAAAATAGGAATGACTCCCGGTCATTCCCGGTAGATGATACAGAACAGCTGGTAACCATCCTCATCATAGCAACTAGGGGCTGAGTTCTATCAGCCTCCCGCCCCCCTTTCATGTCTAAAGAAAATATTCTGTACTGCCTGGACTATCATAGCAGCTGGAGGCTGCCTCCCCCTCATTTTATCTCACTAAAAAGTCAGTGTTTCTTATTCCTACATTCTTTATTACTTCATCACACAAATGGGGGATACTGCCACGGTAGCCCAGAAAGGTTGGGGGAGAAGGGAATCAACAGGTGGGGCTGTTGCAGGGGCACCCCCCGTGAATGGCATGCAGCTCATTATTTCTGTGGGATCTGACACGGAGTGGCTGTGCTCTCTTTTTCTCTGATACACTGGTTCTCTAGTACACTTGCCCCATATTCTAGGCAGGACTTACTCTATTTTTAGATAAACCATAAAGGAGGGATTGAGTCGGGGAGTCATTCCCATTTTTCGTCTTTGCACCCCCGGCCGACCTCAGCTAAGGCCAGCCAGGAGCACCCATGACAGCAGCAGACAGTACAGAACGACGGATAACTGTCATCTCATTGCCAATTTACAATGGCACAGCAGAGGGTACAGAATGACTGGTAACCATCTCTGCTACCTTGCAATGGCAAATGAATGCTGCTGTGTAGCACTGCAGTACCGCCTCTGTCAGCGGCATCCAGTACACATACAGTGACCGTAACAAAAGGCAAAACAGGCTCCATGGTTGCCATGCTATGGCGTCTGCCAGGGAAAAAGGGCGCGAAATGATTGTCTGCCATTGCTTTCACGGAGGAAGGAATGAGTGATGACATATACCCAGAGTCACCCGCGACACAGTTTTAGCACCATCATGCATTGGGATCTCAACCCAGAATTCCAATGGGTGGGGGAGACTGCCGGAACTATGGGATAGCTACGGGATAGCTACCCACAGCGCAACGCTCCGGAAATCGACGCTAGTCTCGGTACATGGACGCACACCGCCGAATTGATGTGCTTAGTGTGGCCATGTGCACTCGACTTTATACAATCTGTTTTACAAAACCGGTTTATGTGAAATCGGAATAATCCCGTAGTGTAGACATACCCTTAGCCTAATACAGTAGGAAACTAAATGCTGGTAAATCTCACCCTCAGATGTTCCAATAAGCTTCTTTCACAGACTAGACTTCCTCCTAGTTTGGGTCCAGCAATCACTCACACCCCCTTAGTTACTGTCCTTTGTTCTAGTTTCTTTCAGGCATCTCTTAGCCTCTTCACCTCAATCTTTTGAGCCAGCTGAAGACAAAATGGAGGGGTTTCCAAGGTCTTCTGTATTCTCTCTTGTGGGCAGAAACCCCTTTGTTCTCCTGTGCAAGATCACAGCAACAAGATTGGAGTCTGTAGCCACCTGGGCAAGTCACATGTCTATGGATGATTCAGCTTTTTGCAGGCTGACACCATTGTTTACATGTTAGCTTGAACGTTCCCAGGAAAGCTCAGATGTGGATTGGTGTCTCCCAAAGTCCATTGTTAGTTAAGTACTCCCAATTACTTGAATAACCCCTTCACACTATGTTGACCAAATCTGCCTTATGTGCTTCCTATAGCAAACAGTTTAAATACAAACATAGAGCGAATGCTCATAACTTCAGATATAAAAAGGATACATGCATACAAATAGGATGAATATATTCAATAGATCATAACTTTTGCAAAGATATGTTATGTGGCATATCTAGCATAAAACATATTCCAGTTATGTCATATTTACACTCATAAGCATATTTCTATAAAACCTTATGGGGTGCAGCGTCACAGAATCTATTACAGAATAGGGACACACCTACTTTTACTATCTTTAGAGCACATACATAAGCATGTACACTTTTTCACTGAGTACCAGGTTCCGGGAAGAGGTCAACTGATTGATTTGGGTCATTACTGAAGAGCAGGTCTTTCTGTCTAATCACCAGATCTTTGGTCAACTGTCCGCTTTCAGCTCAGTTACTGTTCCCAGCAGGAGTTGATACTGCAAACACAGGAGGAGTGAAGGACAGACAGGACTATAGTCTCTTCCTAGTGTGCTAGTGGGCAACCCAAATTTCTGGAAGATAGAAGCAGACAGTTAAAGATGTCTATCTTAGTTAAGGTCTTGATATTGCTAGGAGGACTTCCAGGTGGCTGGCCAAGTACAGTCAAACCTCGCAATAACGTGCCCCGCCATAATGAGAAATCGCATATAACATGATCATACGTTGGCTCCCCTTTAAGGCCTAATACCGGTGGTCCCCAATGCCATGGCACCCGCCGGGACATTGATGTGCCCTTGCATAGTGCCCAGCAGGGGAGAGAAGCTGCAGCCCCACCCCTGCCGGGGACAGAGAGCACCAGTGCCCGCAGCCTCGAAGTTCTCTGTCCCCAGCAGGCACGCGGCTGTAGCTTCTCTCCCCTGCTGGGCACTAGGCAGCGCACATCAATGCACCGCGTTGGGGACCACTGACTTAAACTGACTGGCTTAAAACCCTGCTATACTGCGACCCCACATTTATCGCAATGGAATTTTTTGGACCGCAAACATCGCGTTATAGCAGAGTTTCACTGTACCTCCATCTCCCTTGCACATATCTTTTGGTTTTCAGGAAGTGATGCGCTGAAGGAGACAGGCTACTTTTATCCCATTTCTGCTGGGTGGTCCAATTTGGTTCCTGTTTTGTGGTGGTGCTGGCATGAACTGATCAGATGGTGACCCACACTTCCAAAGATTTGAAACGTCTAATCAATATAAGAATTGATCTCTCCCACCATCTAACCAGGGAATGAGGTGTAACTTTTGAATTCTCACAATTGGGGCTGGAATTTTCCAGTGTTTGTGCATCTTATTCCAGCTTCAATAAGACAAATTAAGCTATAGCTGTCTTAGAATTGCCCAGGCATCAAGGCCTTTTATAACAGTAATAACTCGTAACTTTGGGGCCTTAATCATTATGACCTGCAAAAATATGCATGGAGTAGATCTCCCCACCCCCGTAATTGAGGAGACCTAGACTTTCAAAGAATGACAGGTAGGGAAAAGAGTTCATTCCCGCTTCTGGAGTGCTGCACTTGTTCCTTTTATGGACACAATGTCTCTGCCACAGAGCTCCATGTTGTCTTTAACTACTCCCAGTGGCTTCATTTCTGTGTGTTTGCTCCTTTCTGTGCTGTGTTGCAAAGAGAATAAAGGGTGGTCTGCACTGAACAGTTATATTGGCATACCTGTGTCTGTCAGGGGTATGAAAAATCCATGTCCCTAAGCCCACGTCCAGACTACAGCCTAAAATCGATGTGCTTAAAATCGATTTTATAAAGCAGGTTTTATAAAATCGATTTTGTGCATCCACACTAGAGGTACTTACATCGATGTTGAGCGTCCATTTTCCCTGGCGTCCATCTTTTGCTTGAGCGTTGCACTCTGGGTACCTATCCCACAGTTCCTGCACGGGTCCCTGCCCTTTGGAATTATGGGTTACTAGCCCAGTGCATGATGGGATCAAAGTCCCCGTCCTGGGTGGTTCTGGGTACAGCTTCACCCCCCCCCCCTTCCTGTAAACGGCACACAGTCAGTTCGCGCTGGGTGGTTCGGGGAACGCGAGAGCAAACCGCGGTGAAGCTGGTCTCCTTCCCCGGTTTGCTCTCGCGTTCCCCGAACCCCGAGCAAGCAGGTCTCCTTCCCTGCGGTTTGCTGGGTGGTCCGGGGAACGCGAGAGCAAACCGCGGCGAAGCTGGTCTCCTTCCCTGGTTTGCTCTCGCGTTCCCCGAACCCCGAGCAAGCAGGTCTCTTTCCCTGCTGTTTGCAGGGGGGTCCGGGGAACGCGAGAGCAAACCGCGGCGAAGCTGGTCTCCTTCCCCGGTTTGCTCTGCGTTCCCCGAACAAGCAGGTCTCCTTCCCTGCGGTTTGCTGGGTGGTTTGGGGAACGCGAGAGCAAACCGCGGCGAAGCTGGTCTCCTTTCCCGGTTTGCTCTCGTGTTCCCCGAACAAGCAGGTCTCCTTCCCTGCGGTTTGCTGGGTGGTCCGGGGAACGCGAGAGCAAACCACGCTGTGCAAGCAGGAAATGGAATTTCAAAGTTCCCGGGGCTTTTCCTGTTTACCTGGCCAGCAGAAGAGTACCTTTACCTGTGTAGAGCGGCCACTAGAGCACTGTGGGATACGTCCCGGAGGCCATTAACTTCAATGTCCGTCCACACTATCATAAAATCGATTTTAAGAAATCGATTTTGGGGTTACTCCTCTCGTTTAGATGGAGTTCCAAAATCGATTTTAGGGACCCTTAAAATCGATTTTATGCACTCTGTAGTGTGGACGGTTACAGCTTTAAATCGATTTAGAGCTCTTAAAATCGATTTAAAGCTCTAGTCTGGACCTGCCCTGAGAGACCTACTTAAACTGACCTAACTCCTGGCGTCGACAGCACTAGGTCGCTGGAAGAAGTCTTCCATCAGCCTAGCTACTGCCTCTTGGTGAGGTGAATTACCCACAGTGCCAGGAGAACCCCTCCTGTTGCTGTAGTAATTATCTGCACTGAAGCACTGCAACTGTAGTTGTACCTCTATAGCATTTTTAGCATAGACATTACCTAAGACTTTATTGTTCATTTCAGTATTGATAAGCTGGCATCTGTTTCTGCATCTAAGGCTGTCTACCCTGTTGACTGACTTTATCAAAGGCAAGATTTTGGGGCTATTAAACCTATCAAGCAGGTTTTTGGGGTGTTTTGTATGTATCCCTTGACTCAGAGCCACAGAGTTCTTTAAATGTGTTTCTTTAGAAGGCCAGTCCTCTTACAAGTAGCAGCCCAGGTTTGTAAAATCATACTTATCTGCCTCCTAAAAGGCAGATACTGAGGAGGCAGTCACAAAACAGAATTACAGTTACAGGATGCAGTCAAGGGAAGTGAACTATGGAGGAAAATGGAATGCTCTCTTATGACCTTTCAGGCATCCATCTACAAGAGAGACGTTCTCGTGGTATTTATGACCTTAGGGCTGTTTTTATTTCTTGTGCATATCAGGATGAAACCCTTGTCATTCATGAGTATCTGTTCCTACTAACTTTTACTTAAAGTATGTTTGTAGCAGTTTTTGCTACTCTGACTTTAATCTCACTTTCTCTTTTTGTACCATTACTTCACTTTTCCCAGTGCTAATTTACCTTTTCATACCCTGTTTTGTCTTGATCTTTTGACTTTGCTTTTATGGTTCTACTCTTCTCCTGTAATGGGATCTGCTTTTCCCTCATCTATACATTCTGTTCTGTTCTTGGTGATCAAACACACTCAGGCTCTACCCTGTTTGTACACTCTATTCCGATATTATGGATTCCATTTTTTATTTTCCTGTTGTGTTCTGCCCCTATTATCTTTGATTTCAACATGATTTTTTTTTGACATGCTTGTCTGTTGCATGCAAGGCTGCATCATTCACTTATCATTTCCACCACTCATCACTCCACTTTGCTAATTGGTCCCTAGGGCGAAGGAGTTAAATAAGTAGCAGTTAAAATTTCAATAGTTCTATTGGAAGTTTTACAAATAAACATAGCAAAAAAGGAGTACTAGATGGCATATGAGCAAATACCCCATCCAAAGATCTTAGATTTGGAACATCTTGAAAACTAGCCCTAGTTTTTGTCACTGTGTTTATTGTTTATCCTTTTTTTTTTAGTTTATTTTCCATGAGAAAGTGGGCAATGCATCTAATTATCAAAGGAACCATCTGTCCAAGCAAGGCTCAATACAATTCAGATCTCACTTATTCCACATAAATCCTGTTAATCTAAATGCTGCCACATGAGCTCAGTTATGAACTGTCGAAGTTGATGTTGGCTATGATGGTGTAAGAGACTGGGGCTTTTTGAAAATTACTGAATTGAGGCAGAACGTGCCAAAGCATGATCAGTGAAAAGGGAAAATGAGCACCAATCAACCATTCTCTAGACTTCAACAGCAGTTCTTACTGTTTCTCATAATTAATACTTTTATTTAAATCAAATAGTAAGACACATACCAAGGATTCTGTAACACTTTTGCCATGCGGACCATATTACAATACTGATTGTATTGTGGAAACTGCTCAGTATTCATGATTTCTGTGACCATCTCCCTTTTCATTCTTGATTACACAATACCCCTGTGGCAACTACAGTAACTTCTTATATGGGAAAGTAATACTAGGAAAGAGTATAATGTACTTGTAGTTGTATTAACTGATTTACCAGATGGTAATGAGCCAGCATCATGTGACCATCTCCCTCTCACCAGGGCACCAGTAGCCCATGCATTATATTCTAAGAACCTCCAGGGTATACACTGTAGAATCTGTGTATTATATTCTTAGTATGAGTCTGTAGCAAGGCGGTGGGATACCTCACAGCCCTGCGGAGGGACGAGCCTCCCCTCGCACCAACGTCAGCGGAGCCAGCATGTCCTGTGCCCGCCCCCCAGAGGGCAGGGCGCAGGACAGGAAGTAGAAAAGCCCAACTGCAGAGCTCACTTGACAGCCAGCCGCTGGAGAGGCCAGATGCCTGTGCCGTAGCTCTGGGTTGGGACACGCCAGCAGTCTGCTGCCGATGCGAGGACTGGCTGAGCCAGCCAAGCCTACCCTGGCCAGCTACCCTGAGGAGCAGCCCAGCCTACCCGTTACCCGGAGGAACCGATGATGCCAGAAACCTCCAGGGACACTGCCCTAACCCAGGTACCCTACGAGGAGCAGTCCAGAAGTAGCCCCAGGGATAGTCGACTCTGGTCTGGCTGTAGCTCAGCCAGAGCCCATGTCAGTTTGTTGTGGTCAGGATCCTCACTGACACAACAGTGAGTCTCCTGCCACTGCCAGGGCCCCGGGCTGGGACACAGTGGAGTGGGTGGGCCTGTGTCCCCCCGCCCCCCACTCACAGTTGGCAGTCTCCCCCTTGCACCAGACACTCAGAAGCCTGAGCACCAGACTGTTTGCTGCCCCGCCCTGACCCAGGGCCGGGCCCATAGCGAACTATTGTGAGGCGGTGGGATCCCCCACAGCCCCGCGGAGGGACGAGCCTCAGACTAGCCCTTCTACAGAGTCACAGTACAAATTCACAATGTCACTTGTGACCTTTCATATATACAACAAATGTAACAAATTCAAAGCCCAATGTGATATAAAAAGCAGTGACTGAAAGGGGGAAAAAAGCTAGAACAAGGAGAGGGGTAAAGTTATAGATCAGTTTTGTAATTTCCTGTAACATGTATCTTAATACTAATTAAAGGCCAAATCCAGAAGACCTCAGTGGTAGTCATGACTGAGTAAGAAGTTCAGCTTTTGATCTACAATGAAGATTTACCAAATCTTAGAAACTTTGTGTTTGAAAACTTGCCCTCTGGTGTTAAATACTCAAAAAGGTCAGCAAATGAAACTTCATAAATACAAATCTGATCTAGTGTTGTCTCTGAAACAAATCATTCATGAATTCATCTCCAATTAGATTAATTTGATCTTTTATAGTTGGACCCATCCTACTATACTAACAAATTATTTAATTAGCGTTCCTTCTTGGGTTGCAGTTTTGAGCACTCTTCAGAAATACTATATAAATTTACTAGATTTTTTTTTTTCTCTCCTAAAATTACAGAATCAATTAGTTTGATCTTAGCTTATCCTCAAGTCTGGTTTTTGTTCTGATTTCCTCCTCCTTTGTATTTCACCTGTTCTGTTTTAGGGTTAGGAGTGTTGATTTATGATCCTGTCTCATGCATAAACTTAACTTGCCGTTAATATAGTGCCACTATGGTGTATAATACTTATAGTTTAATAAGGTTTAAGTAGGAGAACACAAATAATTGGGATTTCTGGCTTTGCTATAATAAGAGGCCTATTTATTAATATGAGGACCAGTGTGAGAAACTGGATCTTAGTCATACTAAGGCTAGGTTTTTAGATAACTCCAGGTTTTTAGTTAACTCCAGGTCGTGATTTCTACTTTCTCATTCTGTGTAATGAACAAGTGACTTCACAAGCGCAGGTGCAAGCACAAAATAGCAGAAGTAATTTTGCAATAAGGAGGTTGGGGGGGCTTTGGCAATGTGATAACTAAGCAGTAATTAGACAACTTTGACATGTGGGAATTAAGAAATAATTGATGCAAATTATTCATATTAATGATTAGAAGTTTGGTTATGCCACATATGGCTGATGGGCAGGCACAAACCTTATTTTGGTTGCAGAAAGGGACTATGTAATTACTTGGATGAATATCCATATTTAAAGGATGGATATAAAAAATTTGGTTTAGTTCTCTAAATTTCAGGTTCGTATTGCTACTGAAACAGTGTCGTCTAATTTGTGGCCTTCTAAGGTGGTCCACTAACTTTTTGTACATCTTGGTTTCTTTCTATTCTTTAAAGTATAAGTATGCTATGATGCCTTCTGAACTGAAACCATTTAGTCTTTGTTGTTTAGGTATAATGAATACACTCCTTTAGGGTCTAACTAAAGCATTTGTTTTGATCTGTTGTGAATTGTGCCAATATCATAATCAAATAATCTTCTGTGTAGCCAAATTTGGGAAGAATTTATGGTAATCAATAAGTATTATGAGGATGTGGGATCAATCAATAAACATTCAAAGCAGGATAAAAATTTTAAAGCTTCATTATTTATAAAGGCTACAGAAAGGACATATGCGTGTTGGGAAGGAATAAATGAAAGCTCTGTTTTGAAACATTACTGAAACTGAACTTCTGTGTATTTTTTATAAACAGATAAATGTGTAAATATTACTCTTTAATTCAGGTATGTTTGAGATAGGTCAGATACTTCAAGAAAAGGATTAGAGGCACCTCATTTATTAAGTAGAAGTCTACTAAGCAATAGAGTTAGGGAATGTAACCCAGCCAATTCTGTAGTATATAATCTCCTTGGCATAAATGCAAAGTGGTTGTTTTTGTTTTGATATTAGAAAAAGAGAGTCAATGGTGTGTTTTCCAACACCAGTTTTACTGTACTTATTCATTTATTCAAAGTACGTCTTCTGTAGAAATAGAAGCCAGATATTCCTTCAAATCAAGCTACTACAGTAGGTTGTCAGTTACTGTAAAGAAACTTATAAAAATAACACTTTTCTAAAAGTAAAGCACCCATGTAGGGCAGTGCTCTGTACAAGAAGATACCAGAGAGTTTTTAAAGGCTGAAAGACTGATCAGTGTAATGTATATCATCTAGAAATGAGAAGTGGAAAATACATTTGTTTCCTGTATGTCCTATAGATTTCAAGTTTTATTATTTCATACCTTCTTGATGTATCATTCATATATAATAAACGTGCCTTAAAACCCGTATTTTGAAGTGTTACGAGAAAAATTAAGCTTCATTTGGTGAAAGATCAATGAATGCATGTTGATCTAGGAAAAAGGGAAAGAGTGACATTTACAGGTAAGCATCATGGTTCATCTATTACGTAGATCAGACAAGGAAAATTCAAATCTATGCTAAAGATTTAGATAACAGTTCCTCATTTGAAGTGTTATAAATCACATCTCTTGCAGAGAGTCTAGCATCCTGTGATCTGGACTCTAGTTACCAGTAGAGCTTGGCAACTTTTTTGAGTGTTTTTCACTGGAAAATGCACTTTTTTGTGGTGTGGAGGGGGCCTGAAACTATTTCCCTAAAGTTCAATCCCCTCTTTGCTCACCTGCATGAGAAGGGGAGTAATGCTCCTCTGGAGGCTGCTGTCTCCCTTCACTTCTGCCTGTGGTGCACATAACATACATCTGTCCCCATATTTCCCTGCACAGCTTTGTAAAATAGGTCCTAATTTGTCTGATAGTAATCTTAAAGCCTATTCTTATTGGCTTGAAAACATCAAACCTCTGATCACTTGTCATTCCAAAATGAGCCAGATATCCAGTCATCCTCCTGTTCATCTTAACTCCTTTTTTTGTTTAAAGTATCCTGTAATTTTGTTAAACATAGTACAACGGTAGACCTTCAATATTTCCCCCCGGTGGATGATAATAGCACACCTTTCTCTTACTAAGGGTATGTCTTCACTACCCGCCGTATCGGGTGCATTCATTGATCTTTCACCCGTATCGGCGGGTAGCAGTCGATTGCTCGGGGATCGATATATCACACCTCATCTAGACGCGATATATCGATCCCCAAACACGCTTATATCGATTCCGTAACTCCACCAACCTGAACATAGTTGCGGAATCGACCGGGGGAGCCGCGGACATCGATCCCACACCGTGAGGACGGTGAGTAATTCGATCTTAGATACTTCGACTTCAGCTACGTTATTCACGTAGCTGAAGTTGCGTATCTAAGATCGATTTTTCCCCGTAGTGTAGACCAGCCCTAAGAAGTATGGAATTAGTTGTGTCTTGTTACTCGATATATTTCCTCAATGCGTCGTTATCTTGTGCAGGCTGCACTCATGGTGTGCTTCCTCCTGCAATCCTGTGTAAGGGTCTGTAACAATCTAGCGGTGTCTGTGGCAGTGGGATATTTATGTTGAAATATCAAAAGGTTCCTCTTAATGCAATATGTATTTGTAATTGAGAGTGGGGTAGGGCATCATGTAAGAATCTGCTTTTGTTTGCTGTCTGTTTCATTGAAATTCCCTGTGGTTATATACGCCTCCAGTGCAGCTCCGGAAATAATTTATTCCAGACGTAGGGACTTTTACTGTCCTTTTGTTTTGATTTTGAAATCAATACATGCACTTTATGATTGTTGGCATGTGGTGGCTGCTGCTGCTGCTCATTACCAGTCTAGGCTTATAAGCAGGGCTGGTTTTCTCAGAGGCAGAGCGAGGCAACTGCCTAAGGCACCAAAATATTGGGAGCAACAAAATGTTTATTGGCTGTCTATTTGGGAGGGACAGACCTTCTTAGAGAAGCAAGAACTCAAACCAGCATTGCCTACAAGACACTGAATGGCAAAATTATTGGGGTGAGTGGAGATGGGCAAAAATTTTCAGATTTAATCATGTATTTGCCGAAAACTGTGATTTCAGTTGCTGCAAAATGATTTGTAAATTAGTGTCGTCATTCATTGAACAGTTTGGACCAAAACATTTTTAGTGGGGCTCTAAAGTCAAAAGGAGATGCAGCTGCCACTCGCCAAGTGGAAGAGGCAGCAGTGGCCCCCTTATGCCCCAAAACCCAGCAGTATGGACTCACTTGGGATGAAGGAGACCTGGGTTCAAATTCCTGATCTGGAGCAGGGACTTGAACCAGGTCTCCTACAGCCCTGGTGAGTTCTATAAGCACTAGACTATTGGCTATTCTGGGGTTGGGGCACCTTCTTTTCTGTTGAAATGGCTCCATTTTGTGGGCAATTATTTTTCTGTTCATATTTTATAATTATGTCAAAATTGGTGTCTGGCTACAATCATTCTGTATAATTGGATTTTTTTAAAAGCTGTTAACAAATATTTGTAAATTACATGCCCTATTGGAATTTGTCAATGTTAAAAGTGCATTTAAAGTGGGTAATATAGAGCATTACAGAAACATACCATCGTAAGTAATACATTGCCATTAGCTGCTCAGTTTTGTGCTCGAGTGGCTTGCCTGTAGAGGGACAGAAGATATACTAGTATTGACAACTTTCGCTCCCACTACAAGACCTTGTGCTCCAACAATGCAAATATCTGTTTGTTTCACGCATGCAGCTGGCAAGTGTGGCTTGTTCGTGGTTTGTGTTACTGTTTTCCTTTCCCTGTGAAAGAATTCACCACATTGGAAGAAATGGTTCCAAAGACTCTTGTACTGTTAATCAGACCTTGCCATCCTGTCCTCTTAATCTGTTTAGTCTTGTAGTTTCTACGCTGCAGCAGAATGTGACAATGTTCTATGGAAATGCTGCTCTGCTTTTAGAGGTAAAATGCCCAGTACATGGGTGCAGTGTTAGATGTGATTTGATGCCTGATGCAGCTAATACCTACTGAGTTTTGTCCTTGCTCGTGAAATATCCCAAATCTTCTGGTCTCTTCCTGAAGCTTGTATTTAAAAATAAAATCTAACACCTCACCCCCAAAAGAAACCTTGGCAATCCTATGCCTTCTATACTCTGTGCACAGCTTGATTTCTCCCACCACAAACACTGACACCTAAGCTCGGAGGACTATTAACTTGGGGCAGCTTGTGAAGGACTGTGGGTTTCATACACCTCCATTCTTTCCTTGTCCCTGCATCAGATCAGTGGAAGCAATGTGCTAGTCAAGTTATTTTTGGTTAACATTCTTTTAAGTTTAAAGGAACCAAACTGGTGACTCATTGAGAATATGGGCTCTGATGAAAACTTTTGGTTATCTTCCCCTGACTAGCTCAAGTGTTTCTTTTTAATTCTTCCTGCTCCCTTAATATACCCCTGCTCCATAGTTCATCTCACATATCAGGGAACGCATCAACTTGAGCAATTTTATGGTGGAGACTGCTTCTTTGGGATTGACCTAAGGCATAAGTGGCAGTACCTGGTTTGAGAAGGCCCTTAGGTTTGCATATTCAACAGTCATTTCCCATTAAAAAAATGTTAAATTCTCATTTTGCTGTGGCACGTTTAAGAGCAGACCTCCTTACATCCAAATTTATGAAAACCAGGCATACTTTAATGCAGAACCCCAAGGAATGCTTGATTGAAATAACAGCTCAGAAAAGTCTCTTGCTAACATTCCTATGACAGAAACATGGTGTCAGCTAGTTTTCTGCATATAATGTAACTTTATTTTAAAAAAACTCCACCATAACTTTAGAAGGCTTTGCTTAACATTCTTCAGCTGTAGTTAATTGTAATATACTTGGGCTATAGGACACTTCTTAAATGTAACTGTATTGTACAGCCTTCATTTCCTTAGAACTATCAAAATGCATTGCTGATTGATCTTTGTTACTCACAGTTGTGGCTGTAGAAGAGTCATAGCTTGTGCCTTGGCAATACTTAACAAGTGTGAGTACCAGTCTGTGCTTGCAGGAAAAGTCTTTGCTATAATGTAGATATAGTCTGGGTAAGGATATGCTACTCTAAACTGAATCAGATCCCATAGTGCTAATTCAGTGGCGATTCAGTTCTGCTTTTTTTATGTCTACCTGGCTTTTAAATTTGGTTTGTTCTTTTAAGTAACCGTGGTATTCCACACTCTCCATTTTAAAACCCTCCCCTCTTATCTTCCTTCACTCTCTAACCTTATCTCTTCTTACAAGCCTAGATCTTTCCCATTGCACCTCTTTCTCCTACTTTTGGGTCCTTGGACAAAAGACAAGGTAAGAGCACTAGGATTGACACCCATCTGTTTTTTACCTGGACAGTCTGGTTTTTGGCTTTTGTGTCTGGGTGCCATTTAGGGTTGCCAGGTGCCCAGTTTTCAACTGGAAAGTCTAGTCAAAAAGGGGACTTGGCAACCTTAAATGGCACCTGAACTAAAACTGCGGTTACCATGGGGTGGGGAGAGTCACCGGATCATTAACCCACACCAGCCCCTGCTCAGCTGGGGCCATCTCCTACTTGCAGGCAGACTCCTTGAGATGATCCAGCAAGTGAGGGAGAGGGAGCAGTGAATGATGGGGGCAGAGTTGGGTGGGGCCTCGTGGGTCTGGTTACCAGGAATTAGAAAGGTGTTTACCCAAAACAGCACTCCATCTTGTATGTTCTAGCTCTCTTGAGGTATTTAGCCATGGTAATTTTTCCTCACCACCCTAGCTTCTTTCTGTATTTTTACCTTGTATCTGAATACAGCATAACTGTTCAGATGGACCCAAGAGCGTTGGAGTAGTGCAGTGGCTTTCAACTTTTTTTTTTTTTAAATTTGCAGACCCTTAAAAAATTTCAAATGGAGATGCAGATCCCTTTGAGAATCTTAGACATAGTCTGCAGACCTCCAGGGGTCCATGGACCACAGGTTGAAAACCACTGGTGTAGTGGAATGTAGCAAGGGATTTGAACAAAGCTGATGCAAAGTAGCATTGCATTGTCCTGGCTTGTGGTAAAAAGCAGGAGAAAGCAACAATAAATGGCGCTTAGTTCCAGAATGCTGTGTCACTACTTCAAGCAATATGTCAAGGTGAGAGGAAACAGAAGCTGATTTATTTTCCTGTTTAGGTGATATGACCCATTGACTTGAATTTTCTAATTACTCTGAGCCATGTGAAAAGGAAATACATAACTATTTTGAGGAGTTTTGTCTGCCAAATTAACCTTTTTATTTGTAGGTGTTCTGGAAATTTTCTGTTGCCTAACAGTCCATTGAATCATAAGGCTGCCAGGTACAATAGTTGCCATCAAAATGTCAGTCTTTGGCAACAGTTTTCTCAGAGTGCTATCTGGGATACCACAGCTTCACCCTCTGATGTAGATACCGATGGTTCACAGATGATATTGGTGTTTGGTAAATGTTAAGTTAGTAACCATAAATTTTCACCTACGCTCTTTACCTTGTATGTTTTTCAACAGTGAAGAAATATTTAACAACTGTGGTTTTAGTGGACATGGAGGAGGGTGAATTAGTCCTCAGGCTGTACATCTTCAGAACAGATCAAGCCTGGGATGTTGGCAAAGTGCTTGAATCCTGTTCTGGAGGGACCATGCCTCTGGATGAAGATAGTTCAGTGTCCATGTGAATTGATTGTTGAGGCTGCCAACAATGTTTCCAAAGTTAAGTTGTCTGTCTTCGTGTTTATATGGCTTCACAAACCATACTGTCTAAACACCTCACAGTTAATACATTTTATTCTCTCATATCCCTGTAAGATAGGTAAGAATCTGGCAAACAGGGAGCAGTCAGTGTTTGCCATAGGCATTATTTACACTACATTAATATGTATTAATTACACAGTATGAATATTGTATGTATGAATGTTCAGCAGTTATGCCAGTGTTTCCCAAAGTTGGTACATCCTTCAGCTTGCGCCGCTTCCAGCAGCTCCCATTGGCCTGGAGCAGCGAACCGCGGCCAGTGGGAGCCACGATCGGCTGGACCTGCTGATGCGGCAGGTAAACAAACCAGCCCAGCCCACCAGGGACTTTCCCTAAACAAGCGGCGTCCCAAGTTTGGGAAACAGTGTTATGCCAACTGAATTATATTGTTTTCCCCACAATGCTGTTCACTCTTGTTCACTGCTATATCCCACAATATCTTGGAACAGGACAACTCAGCATTTGACCTAAGTGGATAGTAAACAGATCAAAGGCACATACATTAATATTCTGCAAAGATAGCGTCACAGAACAGGACCTGGAAGACTAGTATCCAGAACCACACATTAAGGTGCTAGTACAAACTGGTGGGTTGGATCTTATGTGATGTATGAAATGATTTCAAACTTGTAAGGAGCCATCCTACAAATACAAGGGTCTTGGGAGGGCGTACCTTCTGTGAAGGTAAATATGCTGAGAGATAATTACTTCCTAGAAAATGGGTATGTGTATCTCCTTTTTGTATTGTACTGTTTTGTCTTTAGATAATACATTTTGGTTATTTGGTCTCTTGAACATTTTTCATAACAAACCATAAGTGTAGTCAATCAGCTATACAATTAAACAATTTACCAATCTGTGAAATGTGAGTGTGATAAAGGCAGGTGCCAAATGTTGCACTGAAAGTCAGTGACAGAGCTGGGCATGGAACCCAGATCTTCTGAGTTTTAGTGCAAGGCCTTAACCTCAACACCATGCATTCTCCCTCCCTGGTTATTGTGCTTTTAGTGTATAGTCTGATATAGACCAGTCTGTTAGAAATTTTGATTAATCCACATGTTCACCAAGCAGGGTCAATACCTATTTTACTTTACCTGGGCTACCTTTGCATTAGTAACCTTTGGTGAAAGTCCAATTCTTGTCTTGCAACTGCTAATGACAAATTCAAATTTTAAATTTATTATGGAGCTGTAAAAATCTGCAGTGGGAGCCTCCCTCAAACAGGTAAGACTTGCAATTCTAATTAAAAGGAGGCTTATTCTGTAGTCTATCATGCATTTATTTCTTGCCTCTACCCAGTACAAACTGAACATCAGCCACTGATCTTGGCATTGTCCCAAGGTCTGATATTGAGGATTCTTCTCTGCTGTTAATATTCACGCTGTTTCTCGCCTACGCCTTTTTTGCAGGCAAAGGCAGCTCAAGCATCTCATCCGACGTGAGTTCAAGTACAGATCACACACCGACCAAAGCCCAGAAGAATGCGGCTACCAGTGAAGGTAAACGCCTGGTGTTCATTATTTAGCCAACATTACTCATGGGGAGGGATTACCTAATTTCAGAAGATTAAATCCCCCTCCCCAAACCTACCCACGATTCCTTGGGAGCATTGTAAATTTAAAACAAAACTTCTCTTTCAGACATCTTCATTGTACAATTTTAACTTTAATCGTGTAAGGGTTTAAGTCAGTTCTGCAAAACATAAGTGTGTAAGGGAGTCGCTGAAAGGAATTTGTTCAAGACATTTATTACAGGAGGTGGTGGTTGTGTATTAAGATTGATGTGGTCAGACTTCAAGCTTATTTCCAAGGAAAATACTTCATGAAAACACAGTGGGTGGAGTTCTAAGTTAACTTTATTGCTCTACTATGAGTGCCATGTGATAAATATTTAATGATGTGCTTGGAAGTTTGTGCCAAGGATTCAAAAATAAATACAGTTATAGACCTAGAGAGTTGACAGTGATTTGGCCAGACTGATGTATTTCACCTGGAGTGATTAAGGTATGTGTCAACTTCAAGATATGGCCTTTTTTGGTGTCTTAGGAGGAGAGGGAAGATTTTATGTCTGTATTAACACCTTGTAGAAATCCCTGGTTTATTAATGCATTTCAGGGAACTATAGTATGGGGAACTACCGATCATTTCCTGCTGGGAATGAGAAGTTAATAAAATACATCTCATAACTGGTGAGCATTCAGGGAAAAGTGGTGCTGGTTTTGTATTTTGTTAGGACACACGAATATTGGCTCTAGACCTTACGATAATGCTCTTGGTAGCTGATTGGGAATCACCAAACCCATCTGTCAGGATTAATGATGCAGGCTGCAAAGTATCTGGTCTTTGGGCAGTATGTTTAGCTGATGACTCAGACATGAAGATGTCCCTTTAATAGTATGTAATCTGGTTAATTCTTGAACAGATTATTCTAATTTCTTCAGTTTTTCCTGTCATAACAAATTAAGCTGCAAGCAGTCATTACTCTCTACCTGCCTTTGTTTCTGACACATCTTAATGGTTTAAATAAACTAACAAACGTGTGGATTCAATAAAACAATGCTATCTGGTTACAGCTATTTACCTTTTAAACTGTAAGTACGGTAGAACCTCAGTTACGAACACCTCAGGATTGGAGGATATTCGTAATTTTGAAATGTTCGTAACTCTGAACAAAACGTTATGGTGCTTGTTAAAAGTTTACAACTGAACATTGACTTAATACAGCTTTGAAACTTTACTATGCAGAAGAAAAATGCTGCCTTTAGCCATCATAATTTAAATGAAAGTTTCCTTAGCTTGTCATCTTTTTTTTTTAAACTTCCCCCCTTTTTAATAGTTAACTCTGTACAGTACTGTATTTGCCTTTTTTTTGTTTCTGCTGCTGCCTGATCCTATATTTCCGGTTTCAAATGAGGTGTGTGGTTGACCGGTCAATTTGTAACTTCTGTTCATAACTCTGAGGTTTTACTGTAAGTCAATAGATTTACTTAAGAGTGATTGACCCCAAAATAAAATTACCTGAGATGGTCCCAAAAAAAGAGCTGGGTGTAAACACTAGGAAATTTGGGGAAATTTCAGTCTGGATCCAAACCCTGCTTTAGGCCTATTTCTAGTAGCAATAGATTTTACCTCTCATGGTGGGTGGTAGCCTTTAAGGTTCCAGTTTCACCTTAGATAAATTTTGTCAAGAAAAATGCCTTGATGCAAAAACGAAGGGCTTCTCTACGGGATGGGGTAGGAGAGCCTAGAATGGCTAATGTGGAATAGCTGCAACTGTATTGATAAATCCTAAAATTGAATTTATGAAGTATAAGGTAACACTTTGAGAATGCTGCTGTACTAAATCCAGGGAAATAAAGAAGAAATTAATCCAGGGGTAGGCCACCTATGGCACGTGCGCCAAAGGCGGCAAGCGAGCAGATTTTCAGTGGCACTCACACAGCCCAGGTCCTGGCCACCTGTCCGAGGGGCTCTGCATTTTAATTTAATTTTTAAATGAAACTTCTTAAACATTTTAAAAACCATATTTACTTTACTTTACATGCAACAATAGTTCAGTTCCATAACATATAACTAATAGAAAGAGACCTTCTAAAAATGTTAAAATGTATTACTGGCACACAAAACCTTAAATTAGAGTGAATAAATGGAGACTCGTCACAGCGCTTCTGAAAGGTTGCCGACCCCTGAACTAATCAATACTGCAAACACTGAAGTGTTCAGTAATCAAAATTCCTTTAGCGATAACATCACATTTTCAAAATAACTTTAAAAATATTATGTGTAGCTAATGTAAGATTTCAATGAGAAAATTTACATCAATCTGCTTTACACAGTAGTCCTTAAATAGTGGTGGATTACTATGCTGGCCCTGAAGTTTTCAGCATTATTGTATTAATCAGGCACACACCAGCGAGGGGAGTTAAACTGTGGCCCAGCAGAACTAAAATAGTGGACAAATGAATTTCCTGAATTGTCATGAAGGTTTGGAAGGAGTCCAGGGTAATGGAGTCTCATAGCTTTTTCTATATCTTGTTTTCTTATTTAAAGTACCTCATATTGTGTAAACCTCTCTCTCATCATAGGTGTTTCCCAACAGGCAATGCATGCTGACACCTCTGCTTATTTATTTTTTGTGTGTGCCTGTGCTGCTTTCATCTCCTTGTATATCTTGTGATTGTCAGCCCACAAAATACCAGTGTTGTGCCCTGCTGAAGGACTTATCCTGTAGACCTCAAAACACTGAAACTGCCATTTCAGGTCTCGGGACCTTTTAAAACTCATTTATGTTCTGTAGGGTGAATTCAACTGAATAGCACATAGTCCTGTTGAGACTCAAGATGTGTCCTTCCTGCTGGTTGAATGGAATCTTAAGGTTCTGGGTTGTGAGAACACTTTCAATTATTTCATTATTAATAATTAGTACAACAGTGCCTAGAGACCAACCAAGAATGGAACCCCATTGTCAGCACTGTACAAACTGTAGTAGTTGTGCCTTTTTATTGTTATTTACAAAGCATTCTACAATTGTTAGTCAATTTATCTTTAGAATACTCGGTGCTTCAGTCTTCCATAGAATTGGTACAGTAGTCGTTACCCACAACAAAGACTGTATTTTATACTTTACATGGCCCCCATCACCATGGTATCTGAGCTTCAAGTGATTTTGCAGCTCACACAGTAAGTCTATGGCAGAGCTGAGAACTTCTAATTCTATCCTTTACTCTTACTAGTAGGCACAGTTCACAGTACCATAAATCGTCCTGTGAATGGACTATGTGTGTGTTGAGAGGAGGTTTATGAAAGGATGCCAGCAGAATTGTTCCACTTGACCTTGAACAGTATGCAACACGCTGCACCAGATAAGTGGATGACTTAAAAATACCATTGCGTCTCTAGTGGCAGCTAAATTCTATGCTCCTTATAGAGTTAGGAAATCAGGAACTTAAGTATGTGAAGTTGCAGGCCTTCTAGTCTTACCCTGCCTCCCAAACTGAATTCCAGCTTTGCAAACTGACCTTAATTCTTTCCAGTTGTGCTGTGTGCTCTTTCTCCCTCCTTTCCTTTGAGGCTGTTGATACAAAGCTGTTGCTGAAGTTATAGCACTGAATTTCCATGAAAGAGCTAGGAAGAAAATCTATGGGCCTGATTCACTGTTGCCCTACAGCTTATGTAGTACTTCACACCAGAGCAATGTGAGCACTTTGCTTTCGCCTTGCAGTGGTGCAAATGACTATAGGCAGCCCAGGGCAATAGCAAATTGGACCCTACCACTATAAGGGGGCAAGGCAACATCAAGAATAGCCTCAGAGCATATCAGCTTGCTATCAGATCAAATGGATAGTTCCACAAAATGGAAATACTGTCTAAATCCCATGTACTACATTAACATTGACACCTGTTCTCTGTACCGATATTTAGTGCTGTACTAGTAATTCCACCATGTCATGAGGACAGCAAATGGATAGCAGTTTCAAAATGAAGTCTTTCTTTTTTTCACCTTCATGAGATTTCCTCAAACCTCGGATGGAATGACGTAGGGCTTACAACAGTGGAATTGCGATTGTTGTGAATAGGTGCTGAAGGTGAGGCTTAGGGTCATGTACTGCACTCAAGATCTGGAAAAACTCTGACTAAACTGTGGCTTTTAAGCCACAGCCTAATGTGGGGGATGGTGGCACAGCTGCACCACACCTATAGGAGCTATGAGTGGTTTTGTGACTCAGTGAGACAAAATGTTTGCCAAGCTCCCAGGTGCATTGGGAAGAATGCTGCTGCTCCACCTCTCAGAGGGGTGCAGCATATCTTAGGGTATGTCTACACTACGGGATTATTCCGATTTTACATAAACTGGTTTTGTAAAACAGATTGTATAAAGTCGAGTGCACGCGGCCACACTAAACACATTAATTCGGTGGTGTGCGTCCATGGTCCGAGGCTAGCGTCCATTTCCAGAGCATTATACTGTGAGTAGCTATTCTGTAGCTATCCCATAGTTCCTGCAGTCTCCCCCGCCCCTTGGAATTCTGGGTTGAGATCCCAGTGCCTGATGGGGCAAAAATCATTGTCGCGGGTGGTTCTGGGTAAATGTCATCACTCATTCCTTCTTCCGGGAAAACAACAGCAGACAATCATTTCGCGCCCTTTTTCCCTGGATTGCCCTGGCAGACACGATAGCACGGCAACCATGGAGCCCGTTCAGCTTTTTTTTTTACTGTCACCGTATGTGTACTGGATGCCGCTAACAGAGGCGTTACTGCAGCGCTACACAGCAGCATTTGTTTGCTTTTGCATGATAGCAGAGACCGTTATCAGTCGTTCTGTACTGTCTGCTGCCATTGTACATTGGCAGTAAGATGACGGTTATCTGTACTGTCTGCTGCTATCATGGGTGCCCCGGCTGAGGTCGGCCGGGGGCGCAAAGGCAAAACTGGGAATGACTCCCCAAGTCAATCCTTCCTTTATGGTTTCTAAAAATAGAGTCAGTCCTGCCTAGAATATGGGGCAAGTGTACTAGAGAACCAGTGTATCAGAGAGCACAGCTGCTCCATGTCAGATCCCACAGAAATGATGAGCTACATGCCATTCACGGGGGGTGCCCCTGCAACCTCTGTTGCTTCCCTCCTCCCTCAGCCTTCCTGGGCTACTGTGGCAGTGTCCCCCCCCCCATTTGTGTCATGAAGTTTATAAAGAATGCAGGAATAAGAAACAGTGACTTGTTAGTGAGATAAAATGAGGGGGAGGCAGCCTCCCGGTGCTATGACAGTCCAGGCAGGACATTAAGCGGTGCGGAGGAGAGAAGCCCAGCATCCCACTGCTGTGATAATCCAGGCAGTACAGAATCTTTTCTTTACACAGGAAAGGGAGGGGGCTGATGGAGCTCAGCCCCCAGTTGCTATGATGAGGACGGTTACCAGCCGTTCTGTACCATCTACTGGGAATGACCAGGAATCATTCCTATTTTTACCCAGGCGCCCCCGGCCAACCTCGCCTCAGGCCAGCCAGGAGCACTCACGGGCTGATGGGATGCTCTTCACTGCTGCAGCATTGCATCTACCACCAGCATTCAGTAGACATAGGGTGACACTGAAAAAAGTCAAGAAACGATTTCTTTCCCTTTTCTTTCACATGGTGGGGGAAGGAAGTAAATTGACCACGCTGGACAATGTGTTTGAACCTACAGGCACTGGGAGCTCAGCCAAGAATGCAAATAGTTTTCGGAGACTGTGGACAGTGGGATAGCTGGAGTCCTCAGTACCCCCTCCCTTCCTCTATGAGCGTCCATTTGATTCTTTGGCTTTCCGTTACGCTTGTCACGCAGCACTGTGTAGCCTGGAGATTTTTTTCAAACGCTTTGGCATTTCGTCTTCTGTAACAGAGCTCTTATAGAACAGATTTGTCTCCCCATAAAACAATCAGATCCAGTATCTCCTGTACGGTCCGTGCTGGAGCTCTTTTTGGATTTGGGACTGCATCGCCACCCGTGCTGATAAGAGCTCCATGCTGGGCAAACAGGAAAAGTAATTCAAAAGTTCACGGGGCTTTTCCTGTTTACCTGGCCAGTGCATCCGAGTTCGGATTGCTGTCCAGAGCTGTCACAGTGGTGCACTGTGGGATACCACCCGGAGGCCAATACCGTTGATTTGCGGCCACACTAACCCTAATCCGATATGGTAATACCGATTTTAGCGCTACTCATCTCGTTGGGGAGGAGTACAGAAACCGATTTAAAGAACCCTTTATATCGATATAAAGGGCCTCGTAGTGTGGACGGGTGCACAGTTAAATCGGTTTAACGCTGCTAAAATCGGTTTAAATGCATAGTGTAGACCAGGCCTTAGTCTCCATAGCTGAGCAGCTTCCCTTGCTGAACCAAAGGGCAAAGAGGCATGACCCCAGCTCTTCCTATTTCCTTTTCAGACTAGTGCCCTTACTAGTTAGTCCTAAATCTCTGAGCACAAGAGCTTATACTTAACCCATCCCTTGCATAAGGAGTATAAGGTGGGGGAAATGCCTAGGCACTCTTCTAAACACTTTGGTGTAGGATTGGCATAGTATCGTTAAGACAGAAACGGAAGAACTGTAGGCCATGAATACACACAGCTTAATGTGGCACAGTTCCTCTTATTGGTATGCCACCATCCTCTGTCTAACTCTTCATGTATTGCGTTTCCTTCCCTCCCTTCCAGTACCAGAGGCTGGCTGAAATTTGTTCCCCATTAACCAATTAAAGTTAAAGAAATTAAAGAACATGTTATGTCTCCCTACCCCTGGTTCTGTTTTGGGAACCAAAGGATGAAACTTTTTTGTCATGGATTGCTTAAATGCTCTGAGACCCACACTGTTGGTTTACTAGAGACAGTCTAGGCTGAACAATCATCTCATTTAAAATTTGGCTCTTAATATGAGGCTATTGCAATATCCTTGCACTGCTTGTCCCTGGGCATCCAGCTGTAGTGGGCACCCTGTACAAAACAAGATTTTGTTTTGTTTTTACAGCCTGGATCAGTGACATTAACTTGATTCAGTTTCCAATGGGAGATGAATGCTGTTTGATCTGTGTGTATTTTGTGATAGTTACCTGGTACTGTGGAAGCAGCAGTGTCACTGGCAGTGTTATTTAGTCCTTCAACCATTCCTGTTTGAGAGTTCCAGAAAACACATTAATGGCTTATTTTTTCCAGGCTGGTAAAAACAAATTTTGAAGTCCATGACTGAAAAGAAAAATATTCTCAAGGAATGTTTAACCCCTGAAATGCTTTGCACCTGTGTCCTGTCCCAAGAACCAAAAACCATGCTATAGCAGTGTGATTTTTTTTTTTAAATTTGTCTTAGAAGGACCAATTGAGATTGACTTCTAATTATAATTATTTTTGCAATATTCAGTTGCATTTGGCTTAACTGTAACAGATTTATACAAGCAATTTGGTAGAAGGGGATAGCTTTCTTTTGAGGTAACTTCTGAATTCGAGCCTGCATTTTTCTTAAGAATCCATCTCCAAGGTATTCTCCACAAATTACCTTCAGTGCAGTAGCTGAAAATAATCATTTATGTTATAGAGAATGTGTGCATACAAAAGAGGACATGAAAAGAGCAGAGAGGAGTTTCTAGAGGTGCTACCTGCAGTGCTGTTTCACATGTGCTGTGATTGAATTGCACTGTTTCAGTGTGAAAATCTAATTGCTTCTGTAGCATCCATTTATACTTGTCACACCAATTAAGTGGCAGTTCTTTGAAAATGACATTTGTATTGTGCATGCAGTCCTAGAGGGCTGTGGCTCTGGTAGTCACGATCTGACCACTACTTACTGCTGCCTTTTCTTTGGTAGTGTACAGTTTCTGAGTTCATCATCTGCCCTTACCTGGCTAAACTGGATTGTACTTCTAAGAAGCATATCTGTGTCTGCGATGTGAAATATAACTTTTAAAGAGGAGCATTATAAGGTGTTGGTAAAGGTGATATCCTTTATTGTAATGTCGTCATAAGGGTGTTATGCCAGGCACAATATCAGATGATTTCTTCATTTTGATGGAGAGTTTTTAAGCATCTGGCTGAGATTCACTCAGTAGTGTTGCTATCAAGGTCCCTACCCCCAGCTATCCCTTTTCCTGCTATCACAGAGTTACACAGACCAGAAGACACCTGTTGAAAAGTTGACATTGACTGTGATTAATCTTGCTCTGAAATTTGCTGTTTCCCTCTCCTCACATGTAGATTCCTAGCCCTACAGAGTTTGCAGCAGAAATGAGGGCTGTAGAATGGGCATTTCCTCCTTTTTCAGACTAAGAACTGTAGTACTTGACAATTAAGTCCTACAGTATGTGAAATATTGGGAGAGTCCCACTTGGTTGTGAGATGTATGCATCCCTAAAGGTGTCTGTCAGTGGGACTGGTAGTGTATACCTACACTGCAGTTAGACACCCATGGCTGGCCCATGCCAGCTGACTCGGGCTAAGGAGCACCGGCTAAGGAGCTGTTTAACTGTGGTATAGATGCTCAAGCTGGAGCCAAAGCTCTGGGAACCAGCCACCTCACAGGGTCCCAGAGCCCAGCCTACAGCCCAAGCCTGGATGTCTACATTGCAGTTAAACAGCCCCTCAGCCTGAGTCCCATTAGCCCAAGTTAACTGGCATGGGCCAGCCATGGTGGTTTAACAGCAGTGTAGATATGCCCTTAGTTTTTGTTCTGAATGTAGATAGTTGATGTTGGAAATGCTGAGTGTTTGCTTGGATATGGATAGGCATAGAGGTACATACACCGCTACCTTGATATAACGCCACCGGTATAACATGAATGTGGATATAACGTGGTAAAGCAGTGCTCTGTGGGGGTGGGGCTGTGCACTCTGGTGGATCAAAACAAGTTCAATATAACACGGTTTCACCTATAACGCGGTAAGATTTTTTTGGCTCCCATGGACAGCGTTATATCGAGGTAGAAGTGTACTTTGGGTAGCTTGTCTTTTTGATTATGGAAATGCTTGAGGTACTAAAGTTATCTATCCAATTCAAGCCCTTATTTAACCAAAAAGCAATAAGAGTCCTTGAAAATAGCTGGGGGAGAGGATAGTTGTATGAACTGATTTCAGCAAAGCTTTCCCTAAAATCCCAAGCAAGTGACTTCCCTCCAACTTTTTTGTTCTATGCTTCAGATCACTGCTTGTGATGTGATAAGATACTGCAGTGTGTGTATATTTTCCGGTGTCTTTTAAAAGTAACCCTACAGCTAAAATGATGTAGCTTTTTTGGACTTTTTGAATTATTAAACTCATTAATGCATAACAACTCTCTGCTTATTTTTTCCCAGTTAGAAATCTAACAACTTCATGTACTTTTCCCTTGCTGTATTTAAAACATTTTGGGGTGGTTGTTTTAGAAGGTTCCAATGAATGATAGCATAAGCAGCCAACTTTCAGATAATTTTCATGAACCATAGAGACGAATTAAGTTAACAAATATAAATGAAATCTGTAAAAGCAATATGTTCACATCCTTATACATCTTCATGAAGCCATCTCACAATGCTTGCTAGCAGTAAGAAAGATGAAATGGTTTGTCCTGAGAACCTTATGAAATATGGGCTGTTTGACTCTGCATGTAACCAACCTTCCTTCCCAGAAAAAACGGAGATCTAAAACGGAAAGTCTTTATCACTGCTTTACAGTGACATTCTTTGAGTTTCAGAGGGGTAGGCCAATTTAGTCAGGGCACGTAAAAAGATAAATGACGATGGTAACATACAAAAGCCAGTAGGAGAACTCTTCAGTCTCCCTGGACACTCAATAGCAGATTTAAAAGGAGCCATTCTTCAACAAAAAAAATTTCAAAAACAGACTTCAAAGAGAAACTGCAAAACTACAGTTCATTTGCAAACTTAACACCATCAATTAGGGCTTGAATAGGGACTGGGAGTGGCTGGCTCACTACAAAAGCAATTTCGCCTCTCTTAGTATTGACACCGCCTCATCAATTATTGGGAGTGGACTACATCCACTCTGACTAAATTGGCCTTCAACATTGGTTCTCCACTTGTCAGGTTACGCCCTTCTCTTTATGTGCCAATATATATTTATGCTTATATCTGTAATTTTCACTCCATGCATCTGTAGAAGTGGGTTTTTTGCTCACGAAGGCTTATGTCCAAATAAATCTGTTAGTCTTTAAGGTGTCACCAGACTCCTCATTTTTATTGTTTTGAGTCGAGCATAGAAAAGTTTTATTTGGGTCACTTAAACATACATTTCATTTCATCCTACGGGTGCATGCATGTTGGAGCACTAATAAAGCGTACAAAATACATTTAGATTATGGGTGCTCTCTTCACCTGGAGTATCATTTTTATGTCAGCATTAAAACTGCTTACCTCTGTTTAACCTACTTGTATGCTCCCTAATCCATAGCCTTTTCAAGAGACAGGAGAAGGGAGAGGGTTGGAGGGAGGATGCCTTGAAGATGAACTGACTTGAGATCTCTCAAATCAAAGTGAGAAATAAGTTCAAGAGTAAAGGACCCATCACTGAAAATGTCCTTCTATCAAAGCGCTGCTTGTTAACACAGGAGGGCTGGCTCAGGAGCCTCCACTTATCTCCTTTGCTGTCTTCCAGACAGACATCTCCTTGGTACTGTCACCTGACGTACTGAAGTTACCTCTGAGCCTGTTTTCCACTGCCAGCTTGGGACTCCAAAACCCTGCCTTGTTGAGCCAGACATGCTAGTCTGCTGCAACACAAACCCAGGTCTGGTCCACACCCCCAAAGCTGCAGGCTTTAACCAAAAACTGCTCATCAAGTCATTTATCTCCGGCACCCAGAGCAACCCGGTGCCTAATGGGATCCATGTCCCAAATAAATCCATTTTACTATGTATAAAGCTTATAGAGGGCAGACAGTTTTTGAGTTTACTCTGTATAACACTGATCAAGAGATAAGCACAGCTGTTTGCTCCCCCAGGTATTAATTACTTACTCTGGGTTTACTAATAAAGAAAAGTGATTTTATTAAGTATAAAAAGTAGTATTTAAGTGGTTTCAAGTAATAACAGACAGAACAAAGTTAGTTACCAAGCCAAATAAAACACAACACACAAGTCTAAGCCTAATACATTTAAGAATCTGAATACAAGTAAATCTCACACTCAGATGTTCCAATAAGCTTCTTTCACAGACTAGACTCCTCCTTAGTCTGGGCCCAATCCTTTCCCTGGTACAGTTCTTGATAGTTCCAACCCAGGCGGTAACTAGGGGATTTCTCATGACTTGCAGCCTCCTTTGTTCTGTTCTACCCCCCTTTTATATCTTTGGTACAAGGCAGGAATCCTTTGTCTCTCTCTGGGTTCCCACCCTTCCTTCTAAATGGAAAAGAACTAGGTTTAAGATGGATTCCAGTGTCATGTGACATGTTCGCATGTCCTGTGAGACTTCATTACTCACCAGTTGGCATCCACATATACAGGAAGGCTTACAAGTAAACAGAGCCAGTTACAACCAATTGTCCTAGTTAATGGGAGCCATCAAGATTCCAAGCCACCATTATTGGCCCACACTTTGCATAGTTAAAATATTACTTCAGAGTAATACTTCATATTTCTAGCTTCAAATACAAGAATGATACATTCATATAAATAAGCTGAACACACTCAGTAGATTATAAGCTTTGTAATGATACTTTACAAGAGACCTTTTGCTTAAAGCATATTCCAGTGACATTATATTGGCACTCCATAAGCGTATTTCCATAAACATATGGAGTGCAACATCACACATGGTCTCTGACAGAGTGTACTCAAGGCAGTTAGTGTTTAAAGAACTAATGGTCCTCAAATGCATCACTGATCACAAGTGTAACATAGGCAGCTCATGTTCTACACTAGCTGAAGCTTTTGAAAAGTCTAGCAATGTATCCCCTTATAAGTGCTTTTTACACTAATCCAGTGGTTTTCAACCTTTTTTCAATTGCAGACCCCTACAAATTTTTGAACGTCAATGCAGACCCATTTGGAAATCTTAGACATAGTCTCTGAACCACAGGTTGAAAACTGCTGCACTGATCCATTCCTGAGATGACAGAGAAATGGATCAGTGTAGCAAGGTTCAAAGCTGAAAGAAAGGATGTAAACGTCTAGCCAAGTGAATTTTTGCTGTAAGCACTTTATGACCTGCTTCTTAATCTGATACTGGCTGAGGTATTTTCTCATAAACCCAGCTCTTATTTTTTACATCACTTTGTGCAATGTTAGAAGCTGATTCTAATATGAATGCTGAATATCCAGATAACACACACTCTGGATGTTACATAAGTATATGTGTGATCCCTGGCTCCTTTTACCAGTGAATCCCTCACCCCATCTCTCTCTTTCTCTTCTTGCAGCAACAGCGTTTAGCAGGGAGTGCAACTCATTGTCTTGGGGCCATGCTGCACATATCTGTTCTCTAAGTGGGTCTTATTGCATTCACATCAGGTTTTGATGTGAAATCCTAAATCTACCCCCGTTCATTTGAAATTAGGCCTATGTTCAGTTGGCTGTGAGCGGAAGTGAGGGCTGTTTTGAATTGGTTGTGAAACACAAAACCATTGAGTTTCCTGTAGTTTCTTGAGTCTTTGCAAACAGCAGAACTCTGGATGACTGTAATGTTACTTTTTGGTACATTCAGCAATGCATCATTGAAGCCAAAAATCAGGGTGTGGGGCGGAAGGTATGACAGTCAATAAATCCAAAATTATAAACACTTTGTCACAATAAACAGCATTCACTATTTATTTAAACTTCTTGTAACCAACATATCTGAATGCATACGCAAATGTAATTAATTCAAGCAGCATGTAGAAATACAGAGTAGTTAGGCTTGGCTGAATATGATTTTTAATCACTTAAGTGGATAATACCTGTTTTGTTTTTGAGTACTTTTTTAATTTTTTAATTTAATTTTTCACAGTTGCAGGAAATTATGGAGGTGTCAGATGACTATTTAACAGATGTTGAGAATAAAAAAGTTAAAGCTTTATAACAGTTAACACAAGTTATCAACGTCCCATGTCAAAATATAAAAAGTAAATTTCCTTAATCACCATAGCAGATCAGGCAGTTGCTGCAACACTGCCTCCTGCTGGTCATCAGGGAATTAGCTCAATTCCAGCACTTGGAGCGCCTCCTATTGGCCAGTGTTTCTCCTGCCTCAGGCTCTGTGTCCTCTTTCCCTTGGGTTTCTACCCATTGCAGTGCCCCCACACACTGAGTCTCCCCTCCCAGGGGAACCCCCAACCCTCTATGCCCACCTTGCCTCAGTGGCTACTGCCAGTTGTCATCTAGCCCCCGTTCTCTGGGGCAAACTGCAGTCTGTAATGGCCACTCAGTACTTACAATGGGATGGACCAGCTGCCTCTGCCTATCTCCACTGTCTTCCTGCAGTCCCAGTACCCCCTTTGGCCTTCAGCAAGGCCTTAAGCTCTCCAGGTCCTCTTGCCCTTCCCCAGTGCTGCTCTACTTCAGGTACCCTGTGCTCCTTCAGGCAGCTAAGTCCTTCCCACTCCAAGGCTGGAGTGAGACTGACCCAGCTCCTCCCTTAGCCCTTATATCAGGGCCAGCTGTGGCATGATTGGGTGTGAACACAGCTGTGACTGGCTCCTCAGCCAGCCTACGTTTTCCCCAGGAGCGGGGTAACTGCCCCTCTACAATCACATTGTAAGTTCTCAGGCAGCATTTATGATCTTGCTAAACTTTATTACCATTGTAAATATTTTTTGTTGATTTTGTGTACATTAAGTGAAATTGGCATTTACTGATTTGAAAAAAGTCTAATTCTTCAAACCTTAAGAATAGTCTGTAGTGTTGGTTTTAGGTATTTTTATTTTTAACCATGTTGTGCTATGCATTTATCTAATAGGCTGTAGTCTTAAAAGCTGCTCTGCTAATTATAACAATACCACTGCAATCAATATCTAAGAGTCAGAGTTCAAATACAAGACAAAAGGTGGTTGGGACATTGGCAAGACTCAAGCTGCAAATTGAAACCTTACATTATTCTAGCTAATTTGGATTGAAATTCTATAGCCAAATGTTTAAAACTCTTATCCAAACAATACTAAGGACAAATTGGAAAGGTACATAAAATTGTAAAGCTTCAGATCAAACAAGTTGAAATGTGAGACTTATCAGAGAAAATGCATTTACACTATACTCTAAAGCAGAATAACTTGCTTGGGGGAGAAAACAGCCTTTTAGAAAGCTGGTTTTTAGTTAAAAGCTAGGTCTGATATTTTGTAGTAAAGACCACACCTAAATCTTGCAAGGGAAGAGGTCTGAATTATTTGAGAGAGAGAGAGAGAGAGGTCTGATTTTAGAAATAGTATTGATAACTAGGTCCCAAATGTAGTGTACTGCTGTAAGTCACTAACAAACAGGTTCGTGAGTAATTGAGTATACTTCTGTACAGTGCCTAGCATAATGGGGGCCTGGCCTGGATTCTGCTTCTTTCTGTTGCTGTTGGGGCTAGGCTGCTTGGCCATTGCTGGGCTTCAGGGCTCTGAAACCCAGCAAAATGGGAACATCTGCATGGCTGTTTTTAGTACCATAGCATGAGCCTGAGTCTGTAGACCCGAGCTCTGTGACTCACTGCTGAAGGACTTTTTTGTTCTGGGTGGTTATTGGTGTGTGTTGTGTTTTTGCAGGTTAGACATACCCTTAGAGTACTGCCCACTCATGGCTCTTCTTTTGGAAAAGTGGAGGTCAGGGAAAAAATCTTTAAACTCTCTGGTGATTCAGAGATATCCCAGAGTTCACCAGATTGGAAAAATCAGCTTACATGCAGAATTAGTCTGTTCTAATGCATTATGACTCAAGCCAATGCATCAAAGACTAATGAGGCACAAAACGAACTGTACATCGTGTTTATCCATTGTACAAGATACATAGCTGGGACTCATTGTCACCGAGTGGCTCTGATTTGTGCTGGGGTAACATCACTGAAATCAATGCAAACAGCTTGGAATAATGTAGTGGTGAATCAGGCTCATGATTTTGAATTTGAATTCTTTCTTTGAGCACACAGTTAATATTAATTTATAATGCATAATCTATACTGACTCGACTCTGCTCTGTTTGCTTTTGTATGTCAAATGTGAAATTGCAGAACTACTAACTGTAGTCTGTAACCCCGAGATCGGCAACTTTTGGCATGCAGCCCACTAGGGTAAGCACCCTGGTGGTCCAGGGCAGTTTGTTTACCTGCTGTGTCCGCAGGTTTGGCCGATCGTGGCTCCCACTGGTCGTGGTTCGCCATTGCAGGCCAATGGGGGCTGCGGGAAGCAGCGGCCAGCACATCCCTCAGCCCGTGCCACTTCCCGTTGCCCAGATTGGCCTGGGACGGCAAACCGCGGCCAGTGGGAGCCACGATCAGCCAAACCTGTGGACACGGCAGGTAAACAAACTGGCTTGGCCCACCAGGGTGCTTACCCTAGCAGGCTCCGTGCCAAAGGTTGCCTATCCCTGCTGTAACCTGTCATTTAAATCGGCTTCTGTACCAGATGACTGGAGGATAGCTAATGTGGTGCCAATTTTTAAAAACGGCTTCAGAGGTGACTCAGCAATTACAGGCTTGTAAGCCTGACTTCAGTACCAGGCAAACTGGTTGAACCTATAATAAAGAACAATATTGACATACAGATGAACATAATTTGTTGAGGAAGAGTCAACATAGTTTTAGTAAAGGGAAATCATGTCTCACCAATCTACTAGAATTCTTTGAGGGGGTCAACAAGCATGTGGACCAAGGGGATCCAGTGAATTAGTGTACTTAGATTTTCAGAAAGCCTTTGACAAGGTCCTTCACCAAAGGCTCTTACGCAAAGTAAGCTGCCACGGGAAAAGAGGGAAGGTTCTTTCATGGATTGGTAACTGGTTGAAAGATAGGAAACACAGGGTAGGTATAAATGGTCCATTCTCAGAATGGAGAGAGCTAAATAGTGGTGTTCCCCAGGGGTCTGTTCTGGGACCAGTCCTATTCAACATATTCATAAATGATCTGGAAAAAGGGGTAAACAGTGAAGTGGCAAAATTTGCAGATGATACAAAATTATTACAAATAGTTAAGACCGAGGCAGACTGCAGAGAGTGACAAAAGGATCTCTCAAAACTGGGTGACTGAGCAACAAATTGGCAAATGAAATTTAATGTTGATTAATGCAAAGTAATGCACATTGGAAAGCATAATCCCAACTATACATATAAAGTGATGGGGTATAAATTAGCTGTTACCACTCAAGAAAGAGATCTTGGAGTCATTGTGGATAGTTTTCTGAAAACATCCACTCAATGTGCAGTGGCAGTCAAAAAAGTAAACAGAATGCTGGGAATCATTAAGAAAAGGATAGATAATAGGACAGAAAATATCATGTTACCTCTATATAAATCCATGGTACACCCACATCTTGAATACTGTGTGCAGATATGGTTGCCCCACCTCAAAAAAGGTATACTGGAATTGGAAAAGGTTCAGAAAAGGACCAGAAAAATTATTAGGAGTATGGAGCTGCTTCCATATGAGGAGAGATTAATAAGACTGAGACTTTTCAGCTTGGAAAAGAGATGGCTAAGGGGAGATATAATTGAGGTCTATAAAATCATGACTGGTATAGAGAAAGTAGATCAGGAAGCATTGTTTACTGCTTCTCATAATGCAAGAACTAGGCATCACCAAATGAAATTAATAGGCAGCAGGTTTAAAACAAAAAGTATTTCTTCACACGGTGCACGTCTACTCGTGGAACTCCTTGCCAAAGGATGTTGTGAAGGCCAAGACCCTAACAGGGTTAAAAAAACTAGATAAATTCATGGAGGATAGGTCCATCAGTAGCTATTAACCAGGATGGGCAGGGATGGTGTCCCTAGCCTCTGTTTGCCAGAAGCTGGGAGTGAACGACAGGGGATGGATCACTTAATAATTACCTGTTTTGTTCATTCCCTCTGAGGCACCTGGCACTGGCCACTGTTGGAAGGCAGGATACTGGGCTAGATGGACCTTTGGCCTGACCCAGTAGGGACATCCTTATATAAAAGGAGGTGACGGATGGGGAATCTTGTATTATCAACAATTCTTCCTAGTTTTAATAAAGCTAGCAACTAACTTTAGAAACATTTGCTTTGGATTTATTGCCTTATTACATTCTTTTCCTTTTGCCAAACTCTTCTCTGAACCAGTTAGAGTTGGGATTTCCCAGCTGTCTGCCAGCTTTGCAGAAATGGTGTATTACTTCTCTAAACTCTTCCCTCCAGAGGCTTGTGTATTGTCAGAATTCTCCGACGATGAATTCGTAGAAGACCTAGTGAATTTAGTGGGTTTAAGTAGACTGGACTGACTGGCCTCATAAACACACGTACTCTTGTGCGTGGCAGCTTAGACTTTCTTTTAGTCTCAGCCTCGCAGCTTAATCACTGTCCTTGTGGCTTTGGTGTCTATTGCATATTCAGCAACTCTGTTTTGATTTTTCATGCTGATTTCTTAAGACGCCTTTTGCTCTTAAATGTAATACCTGATGGATTGAGGTTTGGGAGCCTCTAAAGTTTTGAGACTACTTTGAGGTATATTTAATCTCTGAAATGTGGGGAAACTTTCTGATGAGAAAAACAGGTAACTGTCCCAGCCTGTTGAAGTGTTGAGCTTGGAGGGCCAAGCTGCCCAGACTTAGTGGTGTGTTTTTTTTTTTCCTTCGTGTGTGTGCAGAGTCCCTTCAGAATGCAGCTAGAATTTCTTTACACAGATAACTTTAAAATGTTAGTAATAAGAGTTTGCAGTAAGTTTTGTGGTGAAGTCAGATTCATACGTTCTTCAATGAAGTGAGGTCTGTGGGTTTTCATCCTGCTTGGGATGGAATCAAACCTCTGTCTTTTGCAGCAGCTAGGCTCCTCCACTAAATATCCCGCCAATTTGTTTCTGCCTTCATAGAAGCAGATGGGCAGATCAGAGCTTCCTGGTGCAATACTTCAGGTTATCTATGGCAAAATTACCCCAAAAGCATTTTTTCTTTTTCTAATTTGGGTGTTAAATAAATTGAGGAACAAGAATGGAAGGCTAAGACAAGCAAGTTTGAGTTGTGTGGCTTTTTTTTTTAATCCAGTTTCCCAATGATTCTTCATAGTTGTCTCTCTGAGATAGTGGGGCGGTGCAAAATTGTGGCCTGGAGTAGAAAACAGCATGGAAAAGAAGTATGCCTAAGAAAGCTGCTGAGAAGAACTGCTTCTTTCCCTTCATTCTGTGTATGAAACGAGACTTGCACCCTTGTAGTGTGGCATTGGCCGCAATGACTTTGCGTAGTGTTTCCTCTCTTAGCTCTGACTCAGATACAGAAGCTGTAGAGAAGTTGGTCTCTAGACAGGACAAAAGTCAGTTTGAGTTGTTCTAAGAACTGGGATTGGAACTCCCAAATTCCTACTACTGTATTGATCTCGTGCTCAATCCACTAATCCACACTGACTCTTCAAACTGAATATGGAGATAAAGATAGAAGACAACTTTGTACTGATATTCTCATTTTGAGATGCATGTGGACAGAGTACACCAGAATGTTAGCTTTAATATACATAGATATATTCTAGGGTTTCCATCTTTCATCAATCAAAAAAGAGGACAGGGGAGCCCTGCCCCTGCCGCCATCCACTCCCTCCCACTTCCCACTCCCTAACTGCCCCCCTCAGAATCGCCAACCCCCCTGCTCCTTGTCCCCTGATTGCCCCCAAAGACCCGACCCCCTACCTAAGCCTCACTGCTCCTTGTCCCTTGACTGCCTCCTCCTGAGACTCCCCCCTCCCAGGACCCTACTCCCCACCTGTCCTGACTGCCCTGACCCTTATCCACACCACCGCCTCCGACAGACCCCCGAGACTCATGACCCATCCAACCCCCCTACTCTGTCTCTTGACTGCCGCCTCCACTCTCCTTGTCTCCCTGCTCCTTCTCCAACCCCCCAGCCACATTACTGTGCCACTCAGAACAGCGTGTCAGGCTCCGTGCGCCCCAGCAGAGCGCATAGCGCGGTCCCCACACCCGCAGAGTCCTGCGGAGCGGCGTGCTGGGCAGCAGCGGAGGAGGAGGAGAAGGGAGGAGCTCTAGAGCTGCCGGAGGCCCCCGGCTGGTGATCTGAAGCTGCAGGGGAGAGGAGGGGGGAAGTGGACGGAGGGACTCTGGCTGCCGGAGCCCCATGCAAGTGGCTCAGTCCGGCTGGCCACCCTGTCAGCCGCGCCACGCTCTGCTTGGGGGGGAAATCTCGGATATTTAAAAATATTTACAAATTCCTCCCCCCCATGCTATTTTTAACCCAAAAAGCCAGACATGTCTGGGAGAATCCCGACGAATGGTAACCCTATATATTCTGTGAAGTTACAGCTGGAATTCCATCATGAATACAGAAAAACATGTGACCTACTTTTATGGGGGAGTTTTTATTTCCTTACATGAATGAATGAAAAATCTCTCATCAGTTTTCTGGAAAAGAATTAGCGAGTGTCCACATAAGGCATCAACTGGATAAAATTCATCTCTGACATGACTCCACTGATTTCAGTGCAAGTCAAGCATGTGCTTAAATCCATCCTTATTCAGGCAAGTATTTATGCACAATCTTAAGCATGAGCTTAACTACTTGGTTGGACCATTTGCTGGAATTCAGATTCAGGCCCAGAGTGTCCTTGGGAGAGTTGCATGGCTGCTGCAGTTTGTAATGTGTGCTCCTTCCTTCAATACAGGAGCTGTGCCTGGTGTAAGATCACAGGCCTGTATGCCTCCCGGTCCTGCCTGCTTTTGGGAGCACTTGTGTATAGGGTAGTGCAAGGATTTCAACTGTGCTGACATTGTGACAATACTCAAAAGGGAAAAGGCTCCCTGTGCTCTCCCACTGTATTCCTCATACACTTACGCAGGCCTGGGCAAAAACTAGCCCTTCCCACATGGGCAGACATTTCTTAAGACTAATATATCCATGCATTAATGAGATCACTATGAATTTGTATTAAGTTGTTTAAGCTCCTGCCAGTGCTAGCCTGGTTTTGATATTCACTGATTCTGAGAATTGTGACCTTAGTACTTTTATTTTATATTTGCAATGGCCTTGTCTGAAAGAGACCCATTTCAGCAAGATGACAATCTAAAAAGCTCAGAATTGTGCTGAAAAGACATTTCCTTGTACCAGGATATGAAAAATCTGTGTACGTGATGATGCTGTGACTAGAGTTGCCAACTTTCTAATAGCAGAAAATCAAACACCCTTGCCCTGCCTGCTACCCCACCACTGCCCCAAGGCCGTGCCCCTGACATGCCCCTTCTTCGAGGCCCCACCTCTGTTCAGTCCACCTCCGCTCCCTCCGTAGCTTGCTCTCCTCCACCCTCACTCACTCGTTCATTTTCAATGGGCTAGGGCAGGAGGTTGGGATGTGGGTGGGGGTGTGGGCTCTGGGGTGGGGCCAGGGATGAACGGATTTGGGTTGTAGGAGGGGTCTCCAGGATGGGGCCAAAGGGTTTGGAGTGTGTGTGGCGGGGGGACTCAGGACTGGGGCAGGGGGTTGGGGTCTGGGAGGGAGTTTTGGTGCACGAGGGGGCTCCAGGAAGGAGTTTGAGTGTGGAAGGGGGTTCAGGGCTGGGGCAGGTGGTTGTTGTTCCCGGCCAATGGGAGCTTTAGAGCTGGCACTCGGAGTGGGAGCAGTATGCAGAGCCCCCATGGCTGCTCCTATGCCTAGGAGCTGGAGGGACATGCCAACTTCTTTTGGGGAGTCATACAGAGCTGGGTAGAGAGCTCACCAGTGCTATACCAATGGGACTTTTAACGGCCCAGTCATTGGTGCTAATCAGAGCCACCACGATCACTTTTCGAGCAGGTGTTTTGGTCAAAAACCAGACATCTGGCAACCCTGGGTGTGATGCTGACAGACCAGCTCAGATCAGAGCAATAGGCCAATTCACTTGGGTATGAATATTAAAAGAAAGTTAAATTCACTCCAGTGTTAATTTGGTTCAAAGGAAATTTGAATAATACTGTCTTCACTTATATGTGACCTGTTGAGCACTATTACATTATATTATGTATATTCCTGTACTTAACACTATATCAAAAGCGTGTGTTAGTATAAGATAAACATTTACTTGTAAGCTTCATGAAAACTAATGAAGTATTACTTGTCTTGTTTTCACTTATCTAACCTGTTATAATGTAATGGCAGGCAATGAAATTCTGTAACTAATTCTGTAACATCCTTGTAACTAAATAACCCATTAAATGCAGATGAAGTCTTGGCCCATGTAAATGAAGAAGTTAATTTCAAAGCAAGGGCACTTAAGCAACAATGGGAATTCAGACTGTCTGCGTTGCTTATTCTTCAGAAAGAGCCATATGGATGAAGGCACTGTTCAGATTGTCTTCTGTGAGCAGGATCTATAAATATTGGTTTAAGGGAATGATCCTGCATCTTCTTATTTTTTATTTTTTTTAAATCTCTGAACTGTTTTGGATTCTAACAGAGTGAAATACTGAACAAGTGGACAGAGATCCCTAGAATACACTGAGTAACCCTGAGGAACTTTTAGAAATCTAGCAGATTATTATAACTCTGTTAACATTTTAGACTTCCAAGCTTGGACTCACCTGTTAATGTATTTTACCTGCTTTAACCTTCTCAGACATGTGTCTGACCAAGTGGGTATTCACCCATGAAAGCTTATGCTCCAGTACTTCTGTTAGTCTATAAGGTGCCACAGGACTCTTCTGTTACTTTTTTTACAGATCCAGACTAACATGGCTATCCCTCTGATGCTTAACCTCTCAATAACACTCATCCCTTTTTTTCCTTAGAATCATAGAGTATGTCTTCACTACTGGCCGTATCGGCGGGTAGCAATCGTTTTCTCGGGGATCGATATATCGCATCTCATCTAGATGCGATATATCGATCCCTGAACACGCTCCTGTCAACTCCGGAACTCCACTAACGTGAACGGCGGTAGCGGAGTCGACAGGGAGCCGCGGACGTCGATTCCGCGCTGCGTGGACGGTAGATAACTCAATCTAAGATACTTCAACTTCAGCTACGCTATTCACATAGCTGAAGTTGCGTACCTTAGATTGATCTCCTCCCCTAGTGTAGACAAGCCCATAGGGTTAGAAGGGAACGCAAGGACTATCTAGTCTAACCACCTGCCAAGATGCAGGATTTGTTGTGTCTAAACCATCCAAGATAGATGGCTATCCAGCCTCATTTTGAAAACCTCCAGTGAAGATGCTTTCACAGTCTCCCAAGGCAGTCTGATCCATTTTCCTATTGTTCTTACAGTTAGGAAGTTTTTCCTGAGATTTAATCTAAATCTACTATACTGTAGTTTGAACCCATTGTTTTTTGTCCTGCCTCTGTGGCAAAAGAGAACAACTTTTCTCCATTTTTTTTTATGGCAGCCTTTTAAGTATTTGAAGACCGCTATCATATTCTCCCTTAAATCTTCTTTTCCAAACTAATCATACACAGTTCCTTCAGCCTTTGCTCACATGGCTTGCATTTCATCCTTTTGATCATCTTCATCACTTGCCTCTGGATCCTTTCCAGTTTTTCTGTGCTTTCTATACATTGATGACCAAAATTGGACACCGTACTCCAGCTGAGGCCTAACCAGCATTGAGTAGAGCAGTATTATCACCTCCCATGACGTGCATGCTATGCTTCCATTAATTCAATCTAAAATTGCATTTGCCTTTCCCCCCACGCCCGCAGCATTGCATTGCTGACTCATGTTGAGGTAGTGATCTACCACAACTCCCAGATCCTTTTCAGCAGTGGTGCTGCCAATCCAGTTTTCCCCCATTTTTGTATTAGTGCATTTGGTTTTTCTTCCCTAGGTGTAGCAACTTATATTATCTTTGCTGAATTTCATTTTGTTGTCTGTAGCCCAGTTACCTAATAAACCTTTAGTTAGTTTACTAGAGAAACTGGCTTCAGTGTTGTCTTTTTGGTGGCTCTGGAGTACAAATTTAACCTGGGGTGAGTGACTGGGCCTTTGGAGTTGGGAGTAATCTGATGTGTTTGGTATAGTTACCAATATAATAAAGTCTAGTTTGTCTGGGCAGCAAGATGTGCTGGAAAGCCTAAGGAGACTCTTTTGTGACTCCATGCTGAGATTAATATAGTAACCCAGGGGTACACATTTTGTTCCTGGTTTGGTGAAATCTAATTATAGAATATGCCACTAGTTTGGGCCCTGTTTTCTGGCAATCTGATCTGAAATTGGAACACTCAGTTGTGAGCTACTCTAGACAGTGTGGCAGATGTATTAAAGGATGTGTTGTTAGACTGTCAACTTTGAGCAAACAAATATGTTAAAGGAAATTTACTTAGTATTTAAATGTGTAATAATGAGATCCATTAACTGCAAGTCTGTTAAAACTAACAAAGTAACTCCAGAAAATGTCTGTCTGTAAAAACATCTGAGAATATGGTTCTGATGAGGTTTGAAGGTTTTATTGGCATTTGATTAGGATGACTTGCATAACTCAGAAGTGGCCAAGTCTTGAATTACACACTGCAGCCGTGCTGATAATATCTCTAGATCACACCGTACCAAATCCATTATCTAATCTAACCTGTGGTCTGTAAATTTTTTTCAGCTATAGGTTCTGTTCTACTGGGGTGACAAGCAGCTCATTCATTTGATTTGGATGGATGGAGAGTGAAATTCTAGCTTGGGATCCTTAACTCTTACTCTTCCATTTCTCAGGCGAATTTTTCTCCTACAGATCTTAACAAAAAGTTACTTCTGCTTGTTACTGCTAAAGAAATTAGGTCACTGCTAGTCACATAAAAGATGGGGATTTTTATAAATGAGACTTTAATTTTAGTAAGATATAGTTAGGCTTGGAAGGATTAGATGTGTATTGGTAACTGTCGGTGAACGTTCATTTCACCTCACACACACAAACCGATGAAAAATGTTTCCGTTGATTTTAATAATCAAAATTTACAGATGGGCAAAGTAAGAAAAATACTGCACAAGCACTAATTAGAGTTTGATTTAAGGATATTTACTTCGTATATTTTGACATAGGATATTGACAGGGTTTTTGTGTGTGTTTTAACTGTTTTAAAGCTTTTTAACTTTTTACTCTCAACATCTGCTGTCATTAAATAATTCTTAACCTTATCCCCATTGCCTGACTGCTCCATAATTTCCTGCAGCTAGGGAACTTTTAAATAGAAAAATGAAAAAAATGCTTAAACATTGATATTATCTGCTGAAATTATTTTTTTTAAGATAATTCTGTCAAGTCTAGATTTAGTAGTGACATCAGTTATAGCAAGAGAGTCCTGCTCCTAGCTGGAGAATGAGACTCGCCTTGTAGGACTGGATGTTCTCAACTGTAGTTCTGCTTCACTGTTGGGATTTTTGCATTTGAGACATGCTCATTTTGGAAGCGTTGCATTTTTTTAGCCACGTAGCTCCCATTTAACTAATGGGAATTGTGTGGCGCCTGAAACCTCAGGAGCTCTGTCAAGTTTTACTCCATAGAGGAGTAGTTCTGTTTTCTTGGCATGAGGAGGAACTGCTAGCATAGTTAGCTTTCAATAATAGAAACAAATGTGGTTGAAATGACAGAAATATAATTGGACTGTCTTTAGAGGGCTCTAGCTTGGAAGGCTAATGTTTACTTAGTGTTTTTTATTGTGGGCTGGGAGAGCATGTTAGCTTGAACTCTGCCTCCTGAACTCCTCTTGTTCCAGGGTTGTGACCCTTCTGCCATTCAAACAAAATTTTTAGTGATCATTTGTAATCTGAAGCAGTGTGCAAGACTGCAGAACAGCATAATCACACCGGACAATTCCAGCAGGCTCATACTGATTTCTACACCCTTGTCTGAGATTCAATTGTACTAAATATTTTTCTTTCCTGTTGTATACTGATATTTTTAAAGCACTCATGGCATTCAGCATTTGAATTCCTTACTGAGTAAGAATTGCACTTGCCTGGATGTAGCAGGAAATTCAAATTAGCATGCTCTGACTCTGTTTTGTCTACTTTTTAGTAGGAATTTATCATCCACTGTACTGTGATTGACAGTGTGATGTGTCATTTTGACAAATATGCTCCCTTGGGACTAATTTCTCCTTAGAAGAATAAACCAATACTCCTCCTAATATGATGATAGAATATCAGGGTTGGAAGGGACCTCAGGAGATCATCTAGTCCAACCCCCTGCTGGAAGTAGGACCAATCTCCAAACAGATTTTTACCCCAGTTCCCTAAATGGCCCCCTCAAGGATTGAACTCACAACCCTGGGTTTAGCAGGCCGCTGAGCTATCCCTAATGAACAGAGAATACCCTTAAGACACTTTGGATATTCAACTGTGATCCTTCCCCGCTATGTCTGATAGTTGTAGAAGTCCAAGTTCCTATGACTCTCTGAAAAGTAAGGGATAATTTGGGTGAATCTGATAACAGATCCCTCTTTAAATACTTTGTCTCCAATAAAACTGTTATTCCTCAGCATACGGGACCAGATTTCCCAAAAATGGTGTCTGATTGATTATACATGTGCAAACACCTGCATGCACACTTCTTGAGTACTAACATTTACACAGGCATTGGACTTTGCATGTTTAAATTATTTCACAAGTTATTCTCTGTCTGCTGCATAGAGGTGTTAATGTGTAAGTGTGTCTGCAGAGGTTTATGTGTCAGCATGTGGAGGCTGGGTTGAAACCCATTTGACAATCTAGCCCAAATAGTTGCTGCTTACTCTGTCTCCCTACCCAATCAACAGTAATCCCTCACTTTTATTCTGCCTCCCTGAGGCTTAATGAGCGATGTCAATTTTCAAAAAAATATTGGTTATGGTGAGAAAATGGGAGAAGCTCTAAAATTCAGTGGTGTAGGAAACTCTCAGCAATGAGAAAATATTTCCTGCTACATAGGTCCATTTGGAATTAAAAAGTTGGCAGAAATCAACGTATATGATTGGATATGAGATCAGAATTGTTATAATGCAGTATTACTGAGAGCTCAGAATTGGAGACTTGTCATTTCTGGCTTATCACTATCACCCTTAATCATACTGGGCCATTACCTTCCCTGGGCCCTGATTCAGCAAAGTACTTACATTGAAGCACATAAGTAGGCTCTTGACTTATGTGAAATTACTTAATAAAAGATTCAGTTTTACCACCCTTATGCAGACTAAAAATTAATATGCTGAGAAAAATGGTAATCCAACATATCCTGATTTTAATATCTACTCGTAACATAAAGGCAAGTAACTCTTTGAAATACTGTAAAATTGCAATAAAGTGCATGTACTGCATGCCATATATATTAAAAAAAAAAAAAAAAAAAGGTCTCTAAACTATGAGGCTAATACTGTTTGCACTTCTGTATCACCTTCTGTCCAAGGATATCAAAGCATTGTAAACACATGAATGAATTAATCCTCCCAATACCTTCTAGACAGATGAGCTGCGGCTTTGTGTTTGGAGGGAGAGGCATTAGACTTTTGGTGAAGGTGTCTCCTACGCTCCTGTGATGGGTTATCATTTTGTGTACGTGTGTGTGTGTGTGTGTACACATGCACAATAGGAAGCAAATGACATTGGAATTACTCATTATTTACATCAGTGTAAGAGATAAGTTTCACTTCTTGTGTGTTTAAGAAATATGATAAATCAGAACAGATGTACAACAGTCTATGAACTATCACATCTTGCTGCTTAATTTAACACTTATGGGTCATAAAGTGTAGAGTAACCCAATTTTAAATATGCATAGCCAGGTGTGCCACACTTCAGGAGGAAAAATAATAGAAAGATTGGATTGATTTTTTTTAATATAAGAAATTAAAAACTCAGCCAGTCACAGGTAGCACAGTTATATAAAGGAAAAAGAATCTAAACAAATGGAACGTTCTCTTACACTGTATGGATTGGAATCTTGGGTGACCACACTTGTAAATTCTTACAGTGTGGTTGTGCTTATGTATTGTGCTTAAAGTAAGCACATGTTGGGGTTACTGATGGTGTGCTTTCGTCAGGGAAAAGTGGTTAAACATTTCAGGGAGGGAGAGGATTTCCCAAGAGGAAAGGATAAATTGGAGGAAATAAGTGAATTATTAAAAGCAAATAATCCTGTGAACTTTTTCTGGAAATTGGTTGCTGCTGGAAAAACTGATGTATCACATATATACTAATCATCCCAGAAGACAGAGGTACTAACAATGTATGGAATTTCATTATTTACCTCGAGACTGCGACTATAGTTAAAAAATGCATCCGACGAAGTGGGTATTCACCCACAAAAGCTCATGCTCTAATACGTCTGTTAGTCTGTAAGGTGCCACAGGAACACTCTTGCTTTTAGTTTAAAAAAAAAAATGAAAGACACTTCTGTTGCAAAACATGGTTCCTTTTTTTCTTTGTGGACTGAAACCTACTATAATCCGTCCCCTTAGTCACAAATCTGCAACAGATATGAACTTCAGCTAATCCGAGAGCCCTGCAATTTATGCAGGGGTGGTATTGTTTTCATCTCATCATTCAGAAAGTCAATTGTGGAATAAAAATCTCTTGGGTACCCAAAGAAAGTTCATTAAATTCAAGTTCTCAGCATTTGAGCCACTGCTTTGCAGACCCACCTAGTTCCCCTGGAATAGCACAGAACTGAGTAGATAGCCTTTTGTTCTTTCAGTAAATACAGTATCCATTTTTCCAAGAAGCTATTGGTGCGCTGAAGTAATTGGTCAAGAAAGGACTAATATTTTGAAAGGGTAGACAAATAAAAATTCTCCTGAGATTAATGTTTTACAAAACACAAGTGTTGAAGTCTGTCAGAGTAAGGAATATAATGAAAATCATCAAATTATAATGGCAGCCAGGGTTATGTCAAATGTGTGACCTTGCTGCAAATCTACAGAAAACTACCTTTTAAACCAAACCATGACTTGACTTTCAACTTGCAATAGTTCAAGGGTCAAATTCACCAATGTTGTAAAATACAGTAAGATATCACTGATGATTTCGGTGTTCATCTCTATTGTAAATCAACTATTTTCCTTTCTTGTGCCTACTTTATATGTATACCAAATTGGAGGTGGGGGGGGAGTAGGTTTGCTGTTAGTTTGGTTTGCATGAGTGTAATGCTTTTAAAAGGAAGCTTCCTATCTGTATGTACAATATTTCTTAAACCTTGCATAAGAGGATAAATTGGGTGTGAAAATTGTTGCAGCTTTTGCCTCTGAAGTGTATTGAAACAGACTCCAAAACATGCAACATTGTATATTATTTCTGTGTATGTGGGAGTAAGAAGGTTTTGTTGTCTTGGTCAGTGGTTTCCAACCTTTTCTCTGCTGTGGCACACCTTGATATCTTTTTAATTATTTTGAGGCACATCACCAGATTGTCTCCAAATGAATTCACCCTTTTATCGCCTTGGTTTAAGCTGTTTACTACTCTTGCCATTCACAGTCTGTACAATAATAATGTTAGTCTGTCATCATTAACTGCATTGTACAGTCTTTAACAAGTTGGTGTGAATGTGCAACTGAAAATACAAGATGCCAAATAAAAAATAAATTGTTTATTATATGATGGACAACAAATAATAAAAAAGTTGTACCAATCAAGAAACATCAACTAACAATATTGTGTCATGATTTATGGCATTACCTCTGGAAGTGAGCAGCGTTATATGCCAAATTCCAAGTGAAAGATCCAAGCCTAGGACAATCTGACATGGAATGGAACTCTGAAAAGCTGCCTTGAATATGATGAACAGAACAGTTCTGCACTCTGTGATTCACATTCTGTGATGAATGACCACAAATTATAATTATATATATTATATATATAAAAATATTATATATAAAAATAAATAGCAAAAAACCCCACTTTTAATGAGATTTGAGTTTGTTTCATTCTGGGAGGAAGTGTTGACAGTGCTACTCTGAGCTCTTGCTCCGACCTCAGATGCTCTGCTTGTTCTTGATGTAAGTCAGGCTTGAAATACTTAGTTCGCACCGGCATGTTGTTGAAAAGGGCAATAGAATGGAAATAGCATGGTCAGAGATTACAGGATATTAGTCTCCAACCTTCAGCCAGAAAGAGTCTTAATGGCACATCATCAAACTTTATTTTTCTTAATTCAGGAAGCTGAGCTTGAGCAGTTATTGTAATATTCTTAGCACTTTGCATTCATAGAATCATAGATTATTAGGATTGGAAGGGACCTCAAGAGATCATCTAGTCCAACCCCCTGCTCAAAGCAGGACCAATCCCCAAATGGCCCCCTCAAGGATTGAACTCACAACCCTGGGTTTAGCAGGCCAATGCTCAAACCACTGAGCTATCCCTCCCACCATATAGCAGAGGAACTTTGAGGTTCTTGGACCCAGTCAAAATCTTCTACATTAACTGAAGGAAAATATGAACTGCATTTTTCTTCCAGACTTTCCAAATGCTCAGAAATGACATTGACAGAAATATTGTCAGCAGGATCTGGTGCATTTGCCAAGGGGAATATTTCTGTTGTCCCTTTTTGTTACTTTTTCATCCTCGACGGCTAACTTAAACCTAAACCCATGCAGTTTTTCTGGGCTGGAGAGAAGATGCTCGTTTCTACCTTGCATTTTCCAGTTCAGTTCATTGAGGTGGCAGAATAAATAAGCCAGGTAGGCAAGCTTTGCACACCATGCCACATCAGTGTGTGTACATTGATTTCTCTGAAGTTAAGAACATTTTAATCTCTCTCAGCTTATAGAAGCATGAGAGAACTTCACTGCTGGAAAGCCAGCATACGTCAGTGTATAAAAGTAAACTCTAGTGCTCTGCTCCCATTTCCTTACAGAGCAAGAAGAAAAGATGTGATTTTGCAGGGCTGCAATTTTATAAAGTTCACTATCTTTATTGCTCCATCTAACACTTAAGATGTTTTTTTCTAGCAGCGTTTTGGCCATGAGAGCTTCACAGTGCAAGAAGCAGTGGGTCACCAACACATCTGAGTTTTCTTCCCTGACCTTGCTTACAAACCCCTTCACTTTGCCAGTCATGGAGGCTGCCACATCACTGCAGACGCTGATACAATTTTTCAAACAAAGTTCACTTTCCTCAATGTTGGCTGTTGTCACACTGAATATTTCCTCTCCAGTCGTATGACCTGACAGTTCTTTGCGAAACAATTTTTTTCTTTGATACTGTCTCTATCAGTGTACCTTATATTAGCTAAGAATTGAGCATGGCTACCGATATCTGTTGATTAATCAAGCTGCAATGCTAATTTTTGGCTTGATTTTAATTTTTCTTGAAACACCCCCTCAATATCACCTGACGTCATCAGTGTGGTGACCTATTGAAAGGGGAACTTTTTCAATTCTTTGACTATACATGCACCTACCATAACTCTCAAAATTTCTTTGCATGTGGTAAAATTAATATTTCTGCAGTTGTATGTGACTTTTTTGCCTTTGCTACAAGCTCAGTGACCACCATGTAGCTTGCTTCCAGCGAATTGTCAGAAACAGTTGCACAGTCTATTGTCAATCACACTTGCTTTTTGTTCTGATCCCTCAAATGCTTTTTAAAAAAAAAATGTCCTTTCTGGCAAGGGATGAATGTTTGCTTGTAAAGATGTCACTTTAACTTACCTGGCACCATGGCCTGGTTTGAGATTTTTCTCCCAACGTATGAGACGTTATGAAAAAGCAAGATGGTTCCCCTGTAGATGAAAATCCATGTTGCAGATAGCTCTCACAGAAGTGTTGGTTTACCACTTTCACTTTCTTAGTTTTATGTTTAGCTTCATTACTGCAAGTAGAGGTGGAACTTCCAAAATCTTTTTTCTTCAAATATTTATCCATTTTTGGGTCATAAATTCGCAATTCACTGCTGTAACTTCTGAGATTTGTAAAATTTGAAAAATACATTGACCACCATGTGACTCCCATAAAGTCAAGTTCATATGAGCGTAGCGTAACATTGCAGCTATCATAGTTCTCTCCTAATTTTGTCTCATGATTATTCATGAGCCAATCCAGAATGAGGTTAGTAGGGTTAAAATCAAAACCACCATGGTGGCTAATGTTAGATCTGTCTTTTGTATTTCTAATTAACATTTTCAACAGTGAAAACAAATGTTAAAGCTAAATATAAGAACTCTGGACAAAAGCTTGCTCACTGGAGAGAGTGACATGCTCTTGAGAACAATATTTTGGAATGACAAGCAATTAATTAATATTTTCCTTTTCATTTCCAAAATGTTCTTCTCAAGTGTGTGTAACTTTTTCTCTGCTGTTTGTAATTGAAATATAATTAATAATCATGCTGTTCCGGGTCTGGCTCATTCTGGTTTTTACCCAAGTCAAATGTAAATATAAAGCGTAGGCTTAAATTGTATGTCTCTTATGTGCATCATCATAAAGGTTCATTGCAGCGCATTGCATTCATCAGGGCACATCATCTTGTTTACTTTTTATTCCTCTTATCTTCGCTTCGTAATGGAAAGTGATGCATGCATAATATTTGAAAGCTGCCTCGTCCCAGAGAGCAGACGTACATAATGCAATCCAGCTCTAACACTGATTAAAATACAGGGGAAGGTGTTTTTGTTCTCATATGTAGTTTTTCAAAAAATTCCTTGACACACCTGTATGGTCCTGACAGCACACTGATTGGGAAACACTGGTCATGGTAACACTTTGTAAATAAAGCAAAATATAGTAAGTGTTATGATTGTTAGCTGCACGCATTTTAGTGGTGATCCATTAGCCAATGACCTATCTGTTGAATGTGATTCATTGTGCCTCCAAAGTACGCTACCTATCTAGCTACTCAGTTTCACCCATAGCCACACTTTGCAGTGTTAAGTTAACTTTTGATTGCTCAGCTCAGGATCAGACCAGTTATCTGGCTCTTCATCAATATTCTGCATTGAACTGGGTAAAAAACATTTTTCCCAATAAAAAATGCAGACTTGGGTTGATCAAAACATTTTGGCTAACTACTGTCAAATCTGCAGAATTCTTTTGTTTGGAAAAAACCTAATAATAATTAATAAAGAACTCATCAGTTTGCTTTGACATGTTTGGAACAAATTCCATGTTGATTTGAATTTTAGTTCAAACGTAAACTTCTTTTTAAAAGCTAAAAAAAATCACCCTCAGAATGCAATGTTATTTTCATATAAAATAAAATGTTTATATAAAACAATTTTTTTAACTTGTTTTTGGTTTGCCAGAAAGCCGGGACATTTTAATGTCAACCCAAAAGTCATTCTCCCCTCCCCCCACCCCTTTTTAAGCCATCAAATTGAAAAAAAATTGGTATGGCTTTACTTCTGTGCTTTTCTTATTCAGAGGCTGACTTAATTGTTTGCACACAGTTTGCTGGATTCAGTTGGTCCAAGTGTGTTCTGAGTCCTATGCTAGCATAATATGTTTTTTTTGCCCATGCTAGTATGCTATTTTCTCTTGTGGTGCTAGGCATTGAAAAATGTCTGAAGGCGCTGAGCACTGCAAATTTGTGAAGGAAGAAAGTAGCTTTGGTAGCTGTGCTCTAAGTACAATGCACAATATGTGCCTGTAGCCTAGTATCTCATTTAGGATAGTATTTAGGCAAAGATATGCAGACCAAAGTAAAGTAGATGAGTAAGAGATCCTATTAGTGAAGACTTCCAAAAAAAATAAGAAATGTAAATATAGATTTCTAAGTCAATATTTAAGCACCTAAATAAATGATCTGATTCTCAAGTGATGAGCAGCCACCAGCTCCCATTGCTGTTTGAATATAAATAAACCACTGGCCTGGATGAAATGCATCCTAGGGTTTTAAGGGAATTAGATATTAGTTAATTCATGAACTTGATAAGCTAATTTTAAGAGTGCGATTTAAAATGGGATCAGATTTAAACCAATCCTGAGACTTTTTTAAATTCCCATTGTATAATTTTTGTACTGGAGAAGAGTCTTTTTACTGCAAAATGACACTCATTGAGTTCAACAGAGTATTTGATTAGTTCTGCCAGGAATTAATTTAGCTCTGTTACAGATTAAAAATGATGGCTGTCAAATAAAAAAGACTTTAAATTGGAAAAAAAAGTTAAGAAAAATCATTTTGAGAGGCTCACTGGGAAAGAGAAAGCAGTGGAACAAAAAAGATTTAGTGGTGATAGTGATCTGGAAGTTAAATGTGGAATTGTAATACAATATGATAGCAAAAAAAGACCAATGCGGTTTTGGGCTGCCTATGCAGAGGCAATATGTTGCCGAGCAGTGTGGCGATTAGTAGAGTGATACACAGAGTGACTGATAAATGTGAGAAGAGCAGAATAACAAATGATCAGGGAGAAGGGGAGACTGATTTCTGAGCAAAGATAGATCAACACTTCTCTAAATAGAAGTGAAGTAGTATAGTCCACAAATATTATAAGGTGTAAATGCTAGGAAATTAGGGAGAAAAACTGAGTGGTATGGAAGGGGATTAAAATTAGAAATATTTCTGATGTTTTGGCAGAATGTTCCATGACAGATCTATCAGATAGTTGAATAATTTCCCAAAGAGATCAATGAAAGTTTCATCATATGACACATTTAATGTTCCAATCTAGTATTAAAGCGTTAACACTTGACCTGAAACCAGAACCATTACCTGCTACCTTTGATCCCCAAGTTGTTGGACCATGTGGGAACTGGCTGCATATTTGCAAAACTGGATCTCTTGGGAGCTTACAATATCATTCATACCTGAGAAGGTGACAAATGGAAGATCACCTATTGGACCCCAATGGCCACTTCAAATATTTAGTTATATCATTTGGACTGACTAATGCTCTAGCAACTTTCCAGCATTTCATTAATAATGTACTGTGAGAGCTACTGGACCAGTTAATATGTTTATGGTACTTAGACAATCTATTGATATTCTCACACGATCTAGACCAACCCACCACTCACGCTGCACAGTCCTGGAGAAACTATGACATCACGTTCTGTAAACTATACTAGAGAAGTATGTATTTGATCAGACCTCAACAAAGTTACTGGGTTTCATCTTGTCCCTAGAAGGCATCAAGATGGATCCATGTAAGTCCAGTCTCTCCATGACTAGGTAGCCTCCCAAAATGTGCATGACCTACAGCATTTTTTAGGCTTTGTGAACTTCTACTAGAGGCTTATTCTGAATTTTTCAAAACAAGCTGAGCTCCTCACTGCCCTATGCTGAAAAAAGCACCAAGTTCTATTTGTCACCTGAGGCCCAGCATGCATTTGAACAATTCCCTTCACCACTGCTCCAGTATTGACACATCCTGATATGGCACAAGCTTTCATTGTGGAAGCCGACGCCTCTAGTATGGCAATTGGGACCAGTCTGTTCCAAAGCCATGGACCTGAGCAAATACGGCATCTCATTGGATTCTACTCAAGGAATCTCACACCTACTGAGCAAAACGATGAGATCCTGGACAAGGAGCTCCTGGCAACTAAGACTGCCTGTGAAGAATGGTGATATTACTTAGAAGGGGCCTGTCCTCTGATCCAAGTGTTTACGGGCCACAAGAACCTGAAATACCTGTGCAAGGCCAAGGCTCTAAACCATTGGGCCCTATTCTTCTCCTGGTTCAACTTTACCTGGCCTACCTCCCTGGAATCAAGAAGAGCACGGCCGATGCCTTGTCCCGAAGATATGGCACTGACCCCGAGGCTCCAGTTTGGAACCAGCCTACAGACTAAAATCCTGCAACTTGCCACCAGGCCCTGCTCAGACTCATGCACTCTGCCTCTGTCTCTGGAATTCCATCTGATGAGCTGGCCATTGATCGTGTTTGTGAAGATATCTAAGTGCCCCTCCCCCACGGACCTGTGAGGGTGGAGACTCTCCAACTGTGCCATGACTCCACCATGATGGAACACCTAGGATGATATAAAACCCGACTATTAACATTCAGTTCTTCTGGTGGCCCTGAATGTGCTCCATGATAACCACCTTTTACAGCTTCCTGCCAGGTGTGTCTGCACCAAGATCTCTCACCAGAAACCTTGCAGTCTCCTCCAACCTCTGGACACCCCGTCTTGGCCCCAGGAAGCCATTTCCTTGGCCTTCGTGGTGGAACTACCAGAATGCAGTGGTTTCACCACCATCCTGACTGTGCTAGATTGCTCTTCTAAAATGGATCGCTTTATTCTTTGAACAGGTTTACCCTCTGCAGAGGAACCGCCTGACTCTGGATAAACAACATAATCCGTCTTCATGGCCTCCCAGATCATATCACCTCTGACCGGGAACCACAGTTTACTGCCTGCTTCTGGCATGTGGAGCTACATTTAGTAGAAATCCATGTGTACCAGTCCTCTGCCTACCATCCACATTCAAACAGCCAAACAGAAAGAGAATCAACCAGATCCTTGAACCATACTTATGATGCTACATCAGCCATCACCAGGGTGACTGGTCTTCACTGTTACCATATGCTGAGTTCTCAGACAATAATGCAGACCATGCATCCACAGGCCACAGCCCCTTCTTTATCAACTATGGGTACAACCCCAAGTTCACCTACAATTATCCACATCCTCCTCCAAGCCATCTTCCTTGGACCTAGTAGAACGCATTGATCACATCCAAGAGGAGCTGATGAGACACCTCGAAAAGGCGAAGGAGGACTACAAAAGGCATGCAGATAAACATAGACAAAAGGACCCACCTACTCGATAGGACAAAAGATGTGGCTTTCAACAGAACACCTCCGCATGGACAGACCCTCCCAGAAACTAGTCCAGCCTGCATTCCATATCTCATATCTGAAACCATACACTGAGAACACATTTCTCTATAGAGCCCAATCACTAACCCCAGTGGTACAGGTACAGGATCAGGAAGAATATATTGTACGTGAAGTATCAACGCTAAAATGAAATGGGGCAAAATATGGTACCTGATCAATTGAGAAGGTTATAATCCCAGAGGAACACATTTTGGGAGCCAGAGAAAAATGTTCATGCTCATTCCTTGGTTCAGGTCTTCTTCCATAGGAGCCACTCTGACAAACCTGGACCCAGGTCGCTCAGAGGGCGCCACTGAGGGAAAGGGTGATGTCATGACCCATGGGTCTTGAACCTGGGCCTTCAAGGTTTATAGGAACAGCTACGCTTGAACCCTCCATCTGCCAGCCTGCTGACATGTGCGTACCTGGGACACAAAGTACAGCCCGTTTTGAGGCTCTGCTCCTGCAGTCCTATTGACGGAATTGAAGAACAGCTGATTGTCCTGCTTGCCCTCCTTAAGCTAGTGGCAGGAACAGGAAGCTGTCTGAACAACTGGGCTCCACTCTGTTCTGGACTGTGTGCCCTGCGCTTCCTGCTCCCATGGCTTGACTTCCTGGCATCCTGACCTGGTGTGACTTCTGGCATCTGATTTGTGGTTCTGATCTCCAGTTTGTCTCCTGGTTTCCTGGTGGTCCTGTCTTCTGTCTCATGACTGTGGACTCTGTCTCTGACTACTAGGTCTGGCTGGCTAAGACCCAGCCATGACAGCTCCTTAAGGGTAAGCACTGTGACTTCTTTTGTGTATCCAACCCTCAGTCACTAACTTGGACTGAAATCCTACTTAATCCCCTTTTTTGGACCACGAGCTCAATACTGTCAACAATAAATGATTACCAGAGTTGGGGATTAGAGAATCTATGAAAGACAGTAAATTATAAAGCAATAGTTCAGTATTACAACGTATTTTTATTCAACTCACCAAAACAGTCTTTATGCTTCCTTTCCAAACTATCCTTTTTGCAATTTTTGTACCTGATATTTTTTTCTGAATGCAGTCTCAGGTTCCATTATATAAGGGCTGAAAGTTCTAGTGGTTGAAGCCCTGTGTGGATACAAAATTTATCTCAATGGATGCGGATATCCGCCAGGGTAAAGTAGATATGCGCAGAGCTGCAGAACTCTAGTAACAACGAGTGATGCCAGGAACCTCAGCAGTGAAAGCAGCAGCATATTGGGCAATCTCTCTCACAGGAGCCAGCGCCCAGCCCGAGCAGCTCCTCAGGTGTGGCTGTGACCAGGGACAGCTGCTGGTGAGACTGGTGCCTAGGGCAGGACTGGGGGCTGCACAGCCACTTCTGAGAGGCTGCCCAGGCTGGGCACTGGCTCCTGTGAGAGACTGCCCAACATGCTGCTGCTTTTGCTGCTGCAGTTCCTGGCCCGCTTGCTGACCATAGCCCTGCTGGTCTCACGCTGTGTTGCCAGAGCCCTGTAGCTCCATGGATATCCACTTTATAGCAGCAGATATAAATTTTGTATCTGCGCAGGGCTCTATGAATGGTCGTATGTTTATAGCCAATGTGCTGTAACTGGCTATGTAAGAAATGTCTGTCCATACAGTTACTCCATTATGGGATTAAGGAATGTTCTTAATACTCAAAGAAGCCACAGTTAAGTGTGTTAATGTGCTGACTGTGACTGCCAAGAAACACATACTTACCCAGCATTTGAATTAAGAGATGAATCAAATACACTTCAGTTATGAAAAATTACATAAACTAGCAGCAAAGATCCAATGAATGCTGTAGAAGTTGCTTGTAACTGTGCATAGTGCAGTTACTGGTTCAATATTTCAACTGCTGTGGTGCTCCATCACTTTTTTCTTTTCAAAATGCAATGGATGGGTTAAGATTCAGATTTTGTTTATTTTATAAACTTGTAACATTTATTAACTGCAAAAAAGAATATTGGGTGGCAAAGCAGTTCACATTTCATCCAGAGAGCTGTAATTTAAAACTAAGAAAGTAGTATTCACACTAAACTATATGTAGAAAAACTTGCCACTTTAATTCTTGTAGTCTAACACGAGACTCATGTGTCCATTCCCACCCTGACCTTGCCCCAAACAAAATCAAAAAGCATATCAAGCAAGTGGAATTGTGAGAATAGTACATCTCTTGGCCCAGCTCTGCTTTCAGCATCTTCCAGTTTTAGAAGATACGAATTGCAAATAATTAAACTAGCCCCTTTGGATGAGCAGATTGTATTGATTTTAAACAACTTTGATGTGCCCCTTCCTTCTCTCTCTCTGACTGAAACGCTATCTGCCAGGTCTTGTAATGTCTTCTTTACTTGGCAGCTGGAATATATCAAAGCCAGTCCCTCTAAAATCCAATGGCTGGAAATGGAATGTTGTACCACCTCTGTTTCTAGACCACAGTCTTCTGCCTCCTGAATATGAGATGAAGCTGTCCTCACTGCCTGCTCATTGTTTTCCTTGAAGTGCTGGCCAAGTTGGCTGAGTGAGGCTGAAGTGATATACCTCCATATTACAGTCTGCTCGCTGCCAAGTTCTAGTCAGCTTCAGCAATATATGTGAAAACCTCCAAAGCAAACACAGAGAGGAAATAAAAATTAAATTAATCCTCTCCAAGGATGCATAAAATATGGCTGCAGTGTTCTGAGTGTACAACTTGGGGATGAAGAAGACCTGTGATTTTGCAGGAGTCAAAATCGGTTGGTATTCACAAACTACTTCTACTTCAGCGCTGGTCTGAGAAGGAGCTGCTTAGTGTTTAGACCCCTGGATGGGATCTTAACTAGGAAAAGAGCTGAACTATAAGCTGCTTTGCAGTCTGGTTAACTCTGGAATGCTGAGTCATGCTCGGCACTTCATAATGCAAATGGCTAATGGGAATCAAATATTCCTGTTTAAATTAAATCTTCTCACAGCCATGCAGGTCCTCTTCCTTGAGGCAGTCAGACAGTCTTCACTGGAGCTGAACAAAAGTCTACAGGCTCAAATTTGTATGTCATTAGGCTATGTCTACACTTGCAACTGTACAACGTTCCTATTGTTCACATCTGAAGCCCTGAAGGAGAACACACAACAAATAAACTAGCATGCAGGAGGGATTTAGGGGTGTGTGCGTGCGCCTCTGCTGTGTCATGGCCCCCTAACCAATCTATAGTGCAGTGTGGACACGAGCAAGGGCTGTGTATCAGTAGTACTCCAGGGCTATTCATACTGTGCATTGAGCCCTTTGCTTCCTGACCCTGATCTAAATGTGTGAAGGTCCTTGGTTCACACACCCTATGACACCCCATTGCTAGCAGATGGGCGCTGAACACTTCTGAACAGTTCATTGGTGAACTCTGTTGATCAGCCCAGGCAATCATGGATCATGTACCGAGAGGGGCCACCCAGTCTCTGGAGCACACCTAGATTGTCATCAGTGTGTGGTCAGAGTACACCATGACTTTTCCTGGAGCAGCAGGAACATAGCTGTACCAGGAGATTTCATGGAGGTTGGAGGAAATAGGCACCTGAGGCTCTTCTACTGGAGGCTGAAGGACTCAGTCACTCTGCTAGGGGACTTTGTGCATGCCCCTGGCATGATGAGCTGGACCAGATGCTCTCCAGGGCTGCCGGTACAGCACTTGAAGTGACTCACAACCCCCACTCAACCCTGCTGGCCTCATCCTATGACAGGATGCTGATGAACGGCAGGGCAAGGAGGTACTGGGGACTGCCGAGGGAGACTCAGAGGAAGAAGAGCATGTGATTCTGCTCCTCTATCCAGTGGACCCTGTTAAGGAGGACCCTGAGCTGCTATAGGATCCAGCACCCAAGGCTGGTAAGTTTTTTAAAATGGATCTCCCACACACACTCCCTGGAAATATTCCCCCTTCCTCTTGTGATAAATGGTCCCTAAGAAACACAAAGCTGTAAATCAATGATTTTTTATTGAAACCCCATGAACCACTATAATGCATGTAGTGGAAGCTATAACAAAGATTAGCAAGCAGTTACTGTACACTAAGTCTGTACATTTCTCAGCCAGAACTTGGGCAGCAAAAGTCTCTGGGCCATGCAAACTGGCAAGAAAGGGAGGGAGAGGGCAGCTTTGGAAAAGGCCCTCGGGAGTGAAGAACAGTTTTGACATTTCTGGTCTTTGAACAACCATAAAACACCCTCCCTTCCCACCACTCATCTTTCCTTCCTCTTAAGACTAGGAGCTGTGCCGAAGGGGGTGGGGGTAGTTGCTAGCTTGAGTGCAGGCCTACCCAAGGAAAGGGAACACTTTTTGGTTGCCTGAGGAATGTCAGAGTGGTCCTTTCAGCCTGAGACACTTCAAATGTTTGTTTACCATTTCCAGCCTGGGAATCCCAGGTCCTAGTGTCTGGTGTGTCCTTGTGCTGAGCTACTGTAAAGAAGCTGGGAGAAGCAGGGGTGGGTGAAGGATCTGCTCTGGTAGTTGCATAAACATAATGCTGTGTCCCATAGCAGTGGAGAGAGGTGAGTGGCTTGTGGAGTTAATCCCAAATTATGGGAAGAAAATATACTTGCAAGGTGACCCTTTCCTTGTCCCTTTCAGTGCTGCTTGCTTGATACAGGGGCTGGACTTTCTGGTGATACAGGTTAGATTAGGGGGTAGGTGGATGTTCTTTGTGGTTCTCTGTTCCTCTTCCATGAGAACTCTATCTGGTATCTTACAGTACCGTCAGTTTCCTCTCTAATTGCCTACTCATACCTGTAAGCATAATTCAGCACATCTTTGGTGTAGCAGAAATTCAAGCCGGTTCTTCAGGTTTAACGGGAGGGCAAATATAGTTGGCCCATCTTTGTAGCTCATTAAATGCCTCCACTCAGCAATCTGTAGAGGGCTGACCATTAGCAGAAACATGTCTCTGGCATAGGTGGGCAGATCTCCTCCCCAGGACTGGAAAGATACCTCTCTTCAAAGCCATTATGTTCTCCAAATGGTGGCCACCAGCCTTTTAAAAAACAAATAGGTGTCACTAGTAATGGTGCTCCTGAAAGGAACTAAATCCCACCCTAACTGGCTCCTTCATGCACTATAAACATTACAGCAGTTTAAGCACTGTACTGCAGCTCTCTTACCATTATTATCCTCCGCTCTTGGCTTGTGGGCTGCAAAAGCTGTCTGAGAAGGAAGGAGGTTGCAACAGTTGTATTCCTGAGATGCTTAAAAAGTGTCACTATTGTGACTTTCAGCAGCACAGTTGCCTTTGGTAGCTTTCAGGGCCTGCCTGCCACCTCCCAGTGGCTGTACTAATACTCCAGCTGCTGCCAAGATGGTGAAGCCACCTCACTCCCATGGCAGGGAGGAGCATGCTGGATGCCTGGCACAAATTCTCCACTGGCACTTGAAACCCTCTGAGGTACCCCCGCAAGAGTATGCAGGAGGGGATCAGTGAGTCTGAACCAGTCCCTGTAGCCCAGCTTGTGTTTATTCCCAAACCTCCTGCAGGCAACTCTCCTGTTTGTCCCCAGGCACAATATTCTGCAGCAGTTTCCCCCTGCTTTCTCAGGGCACCTGGGAGGAGAATGGCTGTAGACCAGTCTTTTTACCATTGTACATTTCTCCGCGAAAAAGCGTCAAATTCCCTATTAGTTTCCAGTTCCCATTAAAAAATATTTTATTCTGTGTTCCATGGTTCTCTTTAAATAAAGGTTAGTGTTCACTTTAGCTGCGTACCTTGCTCTCTGAGTATGGTCAACAAAATATTTCCCACATTTTGAATGGGTCAGCAGGATTCAGGACACATCACTGTGACTGATTTCTGTAACTGTGGTGCCATAGAAATGCAATGAATTCTCTGTTCCTCCTCTCTCCCTCCCCAGGCACAGCCATTAATCCCCTAATCATAAAAAAGGCTGGGAGGAGTTATCACAAGGAACTAAACTTTGAAATAACTAATGCTATCCCTAGCACCGGCATGCAGAACAGAAGAGATGCGAATATGAATATCTTTATACCTTTGTAGTTTAATACAAATGACAATACAGAGAAAGGAAACAAAACTAAAAAATTAACTGTGCAGCTATCTGACACCAAGCTACATGTTAACAACCCTGCATCCCCATCCCAACAAGCATTCACTACTTGCAACCTTGGGAATACTCCAGCATAAGAGTCGACATGCTGTGAGCAGGGGTGTCAGAAAACATTGTGGAAAGGGAATGTGAAGCCTCTCCCAAAACTACTGTTTTTCAAGTGCTTTAATAATGATTAAGTGCTCTGCATAAAGTGCCCTTAAACAGACCTGTTAACAGATAACAAAAACATTGCTCAGTTCTGGCATTAAACAACATATAAACCTTCCCTAGCGCAAAACCACAGTAAAAAGTGTTCAACTTGTGGGATGGGTTTACATAATTGTTTGCTTTCAGTTGGTACGCTTACTTTGGCTGCCAGGATCAAAACTCTCCATGTTATGTCACAATACCACCGTGGCAATTCTCTAATGAGCATTTCCAGCAGCACCACAGTATCACATAGTATCCATCGGCACAGTGCAAGTAGCTTTCTGGCTCCCTGCCGTTCCATGATATGTGAGCAAATAGCGTCACAAATTCCCCTTTCCCACCCTGAACCAGGAGCAGTGTGCACATGGGTGGGATCTGGCTCCTTGTACAGGGTTTGCAAAACAAATCTGTCTGGTGACCACTTGCTCCTGAAATATTCCCTTACATATGTTGTGCAAGGCACAGCACACCACGAATCTGTGAACCATATTTGCCCCATTGGTACCAGACATGTCCGCAGGCATCTCCAACAAGCTTTCAGCGGTCCAAAGAGACACTCCTCCAACATTCTGCAGCTACTCAGTCTGTATTTGAAATCTCTTTTTCTTGGGGTGGCAATGTCAGGGTATGGCTTAATGAGCTATGGTAGAAGCAGGTGTGCAGATCCCCCAAAAGAACTAACTGTTGGCACAGAAACATTGTACAGAACCATGTATTGGGTAATAAAATCTTATTCCCTTCTGAAGTACTATTCTTATCTCCTGAACACTCTGGCATCATGAATTTTTCCTGGGTGTTCAGAATTGGTGCTCATGAACTAACCTCTGTGGTCCACTAAGCTTTGGAAAATGAACCTTTTAGATTCAGGTATCACTGACCCCTTTTGGTGGGTAAAGATTGAGATGTGTGTTCCATGGATGGGCCCTGCACAATTCAGAAAACCCATCCTCTGAAATCTGGCTGTAATTCCAGGGACTTCAAATGAAGGTCTGAAAGCTAGAAGTCTCTGGTAATTGGCTGAACCTTAAATCAGTGGGCAGGGCTTTATAAAGCAGCACACAAGCGACGAGGGAGCTTTGTGACCAGGGGCTGCTAACAGGGAGTTTTGCAAGTGAGTTTGGAAGGGGAGTGGGAAGGGAGCGGGGGCCCCTTGACAGTTCTATCTGTTTCCCTTTTTTCTACTTAAAACCTATAAACCAAACTACATTCAAAACTTCTTGCTTTAAACAACCCTTTCAGTAACTAGGAGACAATGCAGGCAGAAGCCCAGCTGCAGAGTTGGGGCTATCCAGTTTATTACACTGAGTGCAGCATGTATGATTACCTGCCCTGTGGGCAGGGAGTGGGGGGCGTATGTGTGCATTCGGTGCAAGGAGCTCCTGGCCCTCAGAGACCACGTACGGACTTTGGAGGCCAGGGTGGCGGAACTGGAGGAGCTAAGAGAGGCATGTTGATGTGGCTTTCTGGGACACTGTAGAATTATCCCACCTCTGGTCAGACAGCCCCTGCTCTGTTGAGGAGGATGAAAGGCCCAAGGAAGCAGAGCAGTCAATGGGAGCAGAGGGAAACTATCCCATAGTTGGGACCCTCCCTCCAGATGGTGCTGGGGTTGCCTCTTGCACTGAGGTTACCTCTCCAGGGGAGGGAACTCCAGTTGCTAGGAAAAGGCAGGTGTTAGTAATGGGAGATTCGATCATTAGAAATGTAGATAGCTGGGTTTGTGATGACCGGGAGAACCGTATGGTGACTTGCTTGCCTGGTGCAAAGGTTGCGGATCTCTCGAGGCATCTAGACAGACTTATGTGTAGTGCTGGAGAGGAGCCGGTGGTCATGGTACATGTAGGTACCAATGACATAGGGAAGAGTAGGAGAGATGTCCTGGAGGCCAAATTTAGACTCCTAGGGAAGAGACTGAAATCTAGGACCTCTATGGTGGCATTCTCAGAAATGCTCCCAGTTCCATGCGCAGGGCCAGGTAGGCAGGCAGAGCTTCGGAGTCTCAGTGTGTGGATGAGACAATGGTGTAGAGAGGAGGGGTTTGCATTCATTAGGAACTGAGGAAACTTTTGGGATGCGGGGAGCCTATACAGGAGAGATGGGCTCCACCTAAACCAAAGTGGAACCAGACTGCTGGCACTAAACATTAAAAAGGTTGTAGAGCAGTTTTTAAACTAGGAGATGGGGGGAAAGCCAACTGCTGCAGAGGATCATGTGGATCAGACACAGACTTCTCTTAGGGGAGAGTCTAATGATAGAGAATCTCCAGGTTATAGTCAGGAACAGAGAATGGAAGAGAATAATGTAAGGGCCAGATCAGATGATGAACATTCACATAAAAAAGAATCTGGCACATCAGAAAAGGACAGACAAATAAACAGTGACAAGTTTTTAAAGTGCTTGTACACAAATGCTAGAAGTCTAAATAAGTTGGGTGAACTAGAGTGCCTTGTGATAAAGGAGGATATTGATACAATAAGCTTTACAGAAACCTGATGGACTGAGAGCAATCAATGGCACACAGTCATTCCGGGGTACAAAATATATCGGAAGGACAGAACAGGTCGTGCGAGGGGGGAGAGAGGGGAGGGATGTGGCGCTATATGTTAAAGAAAATGTAGAGTCAAATGAAGTAAAAATCTTAAGTGAATCCACATATTCCATAGAATCTCTATGGATAGAAATTTCATGCTCTAGTAAGAATATAACATTAGGGATCTATTATCGACCACCTGACCAGGACAGTGGTAGTGATGATGAAATGCTAAGGGAAATTAGAGAGGCTATCAAAGAACTCAATAATAGTGGGGGATTTCAATTATCCCCATATTGACTGGGAACATTTCACTTCAGGACGAAATGCAGAGATAAAATTTATCGATACTTTAAATGACTGCTTTATGGAGCGGCTGGTACGGGAACCCACAGGGGGAGAGGCAACTCTAGATTTAGTCCTGAGTGGAGCTCAAGAGCTGGTCCAAGAGGTAACTATAACAGGACCGCTTGGAAATAGTGACCATAATACAATAGCATTCAACATCCCTGTGGTGGGAAGAACATCTCAACAGCCCAACACTGTGGCATTTAATTTCAAAAGGGGGAACTATGCAAAAATGAGAGGGTTAGTTAAATCGAAGTTAAAAGGTACAGTGACTAAAGTGAAATCCCTGCAAGCTGCATGGGTGCTTTTTAAAGACACCATAATAGAGGCCCAACTTCAGTGTATACCTCAAACTAAGAAACACAGTAAAAGAACTGAAAAAGAGCCACCGTGGCTTAAAACCATGTAAAAGAAGCAGTGAGAGATAAAAAGACTTCCTTTTAGAAAGTAGAAGTCAAATCCTAGTGAGGCAAATAGAAAGGAGCATAAACACTGCCAAATAAAGTGCAAGAATGTAATAAGAAAAGCCAAAGAAGAGTTTGAAGAATGGCTAGCCAAAAACTCCAAAAGTAATAACAAAATGGTTTTTAAGTACATCAGAAGCAGGAAGCCTGGTAAACAACCAGTGGGGCCCCTTGATGATCGAGATACAAAAGGAGCACTTAAAGAGGATAAAATCATTGCGGAGAAACTAAGTGAATTCTTTGCTTTAGTCTTCACGGCTGAGGATGTTAGGGAGATTCCCAAACCTGAGCCGTCTTTAATCTGTGACAGTTCCTCAGATTTGTCACCTACAAAAGTGTCACTAGAGGAGGTTTTGGAATTAATTGGTAAATTTAACATTAACAAGTCACCGGGACCAGATGGCATTCACCCAAGAGTTCTGAAAGAACTCAAATGCGAAGTTGCGGAACTATTAACTAAGGTTTGTAACCTGTCCTTTAAATCAGCTTCTGTACCTAATGACTGGAAGTTAGCTAATGTAACACCAATATTTAAAAAGGGCTCTAGAGGTGATCCCGGCAGTTACAGACCGGTAAGTCTAACGTCGGTACTAGGCAAATTAGTCAAAACAATAGTTAAGAATAAAATTGTCAGACACATAGAAAAACAAACTGTTGATCAATAGTCAACATGGTTTCTGTAAAGGGAAATCATGTTTTACTATCTATTAGAGTTCTTTGAAGGGGTCAACAAACGTGGACAAGGGGGATCCAGTGGATGTAATGTACTTAGATTTCCAGAAAGCCTTTGACAAGGTCCCTCACCAAAGGCTCTTACGTAAATTAAGCTGTCATGGGATAAAAGGGAAGGTCCTTTCATGAGTTGAGAACTGGTTAAAAGACAGGGAATAAAGGGTAGAAATTAATGGTAAATTCTCTGAAGAGAGAGGGGTAGCTAGTGGTGTTCCCCAAGGGTCAGTCCTAGGACCAGTCCTATTCAACTTATTCATTTCTGGAGAAAGGGGTAAACAGTGAGGTGGCAAAGTTTGCAGATGATATTAAACTGCTCAAGATAGTTAAGACCAAAGCAGACTGTGACGAACTTCAAAAAGATCTCACAAAACTAAGTGATTGGGCAACAAAATGGCAAATGAAATTTAATGTGGATAAATGTAAAGTAATGTGCATTGGAAAAAAATAACCCCAACTATACATACAATACGATGGGGGCTAATTTAGCTACTACTAATCAGGAAAAAGATCTTGGCATTATCGTGGATAGTTCTCTGAAGATGTCCATGCAGTGTGCAGAGGCGGTCAAAAAAGCAAACAGGATGTTAGGAATCATTAAAAGGAGGATAGAGAATAAGACTGAGAATATATTATTGCCCTTATATAAATCCATTGTACGCCCACATCTTGAATACTGCATACAGATGTGGTCTCATCTCAAAAAAGATATACTGGCACTAGAAAAGGTTCAGAAAATGGCAACTAAAATGATTAGGGGTTTGGAACGGGTCCCATATGAGGAGAGATTAAAGAGGCTAGGACTCTTCAGCTTGGAAAAGAGGAGACTAAGGGGGGATACGATAGAGGTATATAAAATCATGAGTGATGTGGAGAAAGTGGATAAGGAAAAGTTATTTTACTTACTCCCATAATACAAGAACTAGGAGTCACCAAATGAAATTAATAGGCAGCAGGTTTAAAACAAATACAAGGAAGTTCTTCTTCATGCAGCGCACAGTCAACTTGTGGAACTCCTTACCTGAGGAGGTTGTGAAGGCTAGGACTATTACAGCGTTTAAAAGAGAACTGGATAAATTCATGGTAGTTAAGTCCATTAATGGCTATTAGCCAGGATGGGTAAGGAATGGTGTCCCTAGCCTTTGTTTGTCAGAGAGTGGAGGTGGATGGCGGGAGAGAGATCACTTGATCATTGCCTGTTAGGTTCACTCCCTCTGGGGCCCCTGGCATTGGCTACTGTCGGTAGACAGGATACTGGGCTAGATGGACCTTTGGTCTGACCTGGTATGGCTGTTCTTATGACTTGGTAACCACTTGTGGCCAGATAACAGTATTGATAGTGTGGCAAACCTGTACAACCACCACCCCAACAGTTGACTTCTCAACCCTGAAATGGGTGGCAACTGACTGGTAGTTATCAGGTGTTGCCAGCTACCAAAGGGCAATAGCCACCCACTTCTGTATGGGTGTTTGGTTTCCATAATTGAATGGCATGGTGCTGGAGGGTTGGCATTGGCATAACTCCATGAAGGTCTGCTTCTTCATTCAGAAGTTAAGCAGATGCTAGTCATCATCCCAGGTTTCTAACACAAAGAGATCCTTCCACTTCATGCTAATTCTGTGGGACCAGAAATGCTGGTCCATCCATGGGCATACCATTGCAATCCTGGCATTCAGCACATCTTTTCCATGGGATCCCAGTAGATTTTTCATTCACCTTCTTGGTCCACTGTCTTCAACTTCTGAAATATTTGTGGACTCATTACATCCAGATTCCAGTACTGCACTATGTGATCATGTGTCCCAGGAACAAAACCACATCATTATGGACTTACTCCCTGTCCCTCATGCAGTTTTGCAGAAGGAGGAGATGAGGAGTAACTTCTATCACTAAATGTGTGGAGGCAGTGTACGGTCACAGCAGCATGCAGCAAAGCAATTCCTAGAGTATTGCCTTTGAATTCTGGGATACCAGGAAGGACAGGCAGGGGAGAAAAGGTGGGGGAGTTGCATTGTATGTAAGAGAGCACTATGACTGCTGAGAGCTCCAGTATGAAACTGGAGAAAAGCCTGGTGAGAATCTTTGGGTTAAGTTTAGAGGCAAGAGCAACAAGGTGGTGTCATGATGAGTGTCTGCTATAGACCACCAGACCACAAGGATGAGGTAGAGGATGCTTTCTTTGGATAACTAACAGAAGTTTCCAGATCACAGGCCTGGTTCTCGTGGAGTACTTCAATCACCCTGACATCTGCTGGGAGTGAAATACAGCAGTGCACAGACAATCCACAAAGTGTTTGGAGATTGTTGGGGAAAACTTTCTGGTGCAAGTGCTGCAGGAACCAATGAGGGACCATGTTCCTCTTGACCTGCTGCTCACAAACAGGGAAGAATTGGTAGGGTTAGTAGAAGTGGGTGGCAACTGGAGCAGCAGTGACCATGAGATGGTCGAGTTCAGGAGCCTGACAAAAGGAAGAAAGGAGAGCAGCAGAATATAGACCCTGGACTTCAGATAAACAGACTGACTTCCTCAGGGAACTGATGGGCAGGATCCCCTGGTAGCTTAATATGAGGGGAAAAGGAGTCCAGGAGAGCTGGCTGTATTTTAAAGAAGCCTTATTGAGGGTGCAGGAACAAACCATCCAGATGGGCAGAAAGAATAGCAAAAATGGCAGGCGACCAGCTTGGCTTAAATGAGAAATCTTGGTGAGCTTAAACACAAAAAGGAAGCTTACAAGAAGTTGAAACTTGGACAGATGACTAGGGAGGAGTATAAAAATATTGCTCAAGCATGCAGGGGTTTAATCAGGAAAGCCAAAGCACAGTTGGAGTTGCAGCTAGCAAGGGATGTGAAGGATAACAAGAAGGGTTTCTGTAGGTACATTGGCAACAAGAGGGTGGTCAGGGAAAGTGTGGGACCCTTACTGAATGGGGGAGGCAACCTAGTGACAGATGATGTGGAAAAAGCTAATGTACTCAATGCTTTTTTTGCCTCGGTCTTCACAGACAAGGTTAGCTCCCAATCTGTTGCACTGGGCAGCACAGGATGGGGAGGAGGTGGGCAGCCCTCAGTGGTGAAAGAACAGATTAAGGACTATTTAGAAAAGCTGGACATACACAATTCCATGGGGCCAGATGTAATGAATCCAAAGGTGCTGAGGGAGTTTGCTGATGTGATTGCAGAGCCATTTTCCATTATCTTTGAAAAATCATGGTGATTGGGGGGAGGTCCCGGGTGATTGGAAAAAGGCAGATATAGTGCCCATCTTTTAAAAAAGGGAGGAAGGAGAATCCAGAGAACTTCAGACCGGTCAGCCTCACCTCAGTCCCTGGAAGAATCATGGAGCAGGTCCTCAAGGAATCCATTTTGAAGCACGTGGAGGAGAGAAAGGATTCACCAAGGGCATGTAATGCCTGACCAACCTGATTGCCTTCTATTATGAGATAACTGGCTCAGTAGATATGGGGAAAGTGGTAGATGTGATATATCGTGACTTTAGCAAAGCTTTTGATACGGTCTCCCACAATATTCTTGCCAGCAAATTTAAGTAGTATGGATTGGATGAATAGACCGTAAGGTGGCTAGAAAGCTGGCTAGATCATCAGGCTCAATGGGTAGTGATCAATGGCTCAGTGTCTGGTTGGCAGCTGGTATCAACCGGAATGCTCCAGGGGTCTGTCTTGGGGCTGATTTTATTCAACATCATATTAGTGAGCTGGATGACATGATGGATTGCACCCTCAGCAAGTTTGCGGATGACACTAAGTTGGGGGAAGAGGTAGATATGCTGGAGGGTAGGGATAAGGTACAGAGGGACCTAAACAAATTGGAGGATTGGACCAAAAGAAATTTAATGAGGTTCAACAAAGACAAGTGCAGAGTCCTGCTCTTAGGACGGAAGAATCCCATGCACTGCTGCAGACTAGGGACCGAGTGGCTAGGCAGCAGTTCTGCAGAAAAGGACGTGGGGATTACAATGGATGAGAAGCTGGATATGAATCAGCAGTGTGCCCTTGTTGCCAAGAAGGCTAACGGCATATTGGGCTGCATTGGTAGCAGCATTGCCAGCAGATCAAGGGAAGTGATTATTCCCTTTTATTCAGCCACATCTGGAGTATTGCATCCAGATTTGGGCCCCCCACTACAGAAGGGATGTGGACATATTGGAGAGAATCCAGTGGAGGGACAACAAAAGTGTTGGGGCATGTAGCAGGTGAACTCACCCCTGCGGCACCTCCTGCTGGTTGACCTCAGGAATTAGCTCTTTTTCTAGCCAGGAGCACCCTCTGCAGGCCAGTGATCCACCTTACCGCTGGCCTATGTCCCTCCCAGGACCCAGTGCCCCTGTTACCTGGGGTGCTGTTCCTCTGGCAGTAATCCCTCACTGCCTCAGCGTCTCCCCCTCCCTGGGGAAACCCCCACCCATTATCCCCACTTCATCTCAGAGTTAGGCTACTGCCAGTCGCCATCTAGCCCCCACTCACTGGGGCAGACTGCAGTGTAAGCCACTCATCATAGACAAAGGGGGTTCGGACCTGCTGCCTCTGCCTACCCATGGGCTGCCCCCTGCAACCCAGTACCTAATAGGCCTTATCAGGCCTGCAGCCTGGGACTTTCCTAGGCCGGAGCTCCCTGGCCCCCTTGGCCTTTCCCCAGCCCTGCTCCAATCTAGGTTCCCTTCTTGGCACCTTATAGCCAGGCCCTTCTCCCTCTATAGACAGAAGGAGACTGAGTGGGCTCCTGGCTCATTGCCTCTTATAGGGGCCAGCTGGGCCTGATTGTGGCATGGCCACAGCTGAGCCTACTTTCCCCAATCAGCCCAAGCTTCTTGCCCCAGCCACAGCCCTCTCCTATGCTGTTTTTAAACCCCTCAGGGCAGGAGCAGGTAACCACCCCAGTACAGGGCACATGACTTATGAGGAGAGGCTGAGGGAACTGGGCTTATTTAGTCTGCAAAAGAGAAGAGTGAAGGGGGATTTGATAGCAATTTTCAACTACCTAAAGAGGGGGGGGGTTCCAAAGAGGATGGAGCTCAGCTGTTCTCAGTGGTAACAGATGACAGAACAAGGAGTAATGGTCTCAAGTTGCAGTGGGGAAGGTCTAGGTTGGATATTAGGAAAAACTATTTCACTAGGAGAGTGGTGAAGCACTGGAATGGGTTACCTAGGGAGGTGGTGGAATCTCTATCCATAGAGGTTTTTAAGGCCCAGCTTGACAAAGCCCTGGCTGGGATGATTTAGTTGGGGTTGGTCCTGCTTTGAGAAGGGGGTTGGACTAGATGACCTCTTGAGGCCTCTTCCAACCTTAATCTTCTATGATTCTATGAAATGGTAGTACTTATAAGGTGCGCTGAAAAGGGGCACCATGGATGTGGGCATAAGCATATACACAGCATGCACCTGTGCACAGCATGGCATAAATGGACACTCTGTGGGTATGGGGTACATGTGTTAGCAGTACTTAGACCAGTACCCAGAGATGCCTGCAAGTGTATATGTAGTCATAGAGTTTAAGGCCAGAAGGACTCTGAGATCATATAGTCCGACCTCCTGTGTATCACAGGCCTCTTACACCACCCAGCAGCTGCACATAAAACCCAACCAGCAAAATGAGACCAAAATATTACAACTCACAGGAGACTAGACTGTTACGTGCCACAAACTGAGAATAAGGAGGACTGAAGTGTACCAGTATTGAGGCCCCACAGTTTAATGAATTGTCCCACTCAGTGCCTTTCCACAGGGATTGACATTTGGGCCCACCCCTTCTGCTGCTTTTGGAATTTTTGGTGGTGATTCTTGCCCGCAGACCCTGGGAGAACTTCCTCTTTCTCTTCCTCTCCTCACATCCCTCTGCTAAACACTGTCTTCTGGGATGTCCTCCAGAAGGCTTAGTGAAGCAGTTCCCAAACTGTTGGTTGCACCTTCAGCAGATGGGGGTCACAGAAATGCCTACTATGCATATAGCATGTGCGAGGTCTTGTTGCTTGGAGGATGCCTTTTTGCTCTACAAAATGGCATCCTTTGCACAGCATGACCTCACACGCACTATATGTACAAGCTCACTCTGAATGCTGTTCAAAATGGCATTCTCCTTGCTGTCCGGGGTCCTGACAGGAAAGCCTTCATTAAAATGGGGTTGTGCCAGCAAAAAGTTTTGGAACTCTTCGCTTAGTGCCTGGCTCCTATCTCCCTCCACAGTTATCTTGAGAGATCTGGTAGGTGAGAGAGACTTTCCTGTTGTGTGCTACATGAGGGTTAGAGGAGGTCTCTGTCTGGTTTACCTGAAAATCCTAATGGTCCTACCTGTTGTGCGCCCTGCTTCTCCTGAAGAGACAAGATGAAAGGAGTGATCTGTTCTCCATTGAAGACATAAATGGTAAGTAGGGGGCCTCTCAGGGCTGGGTTTTACTAAACTAGAGATTTGGTTTGTATGATAATTGGTTGCTAGGAGAGGAGAATTTTGTAGCCAGGGAAGTGCTGAGTGTATCAACCTAAGATTGCATACTTTCAAGAATCTGGGCCGACTGCTCACTAGTGTACAAGGTTTCAGCAAAACACCTGGACTACTTGCATAATCCCAGCCATCATGATACTACCTACTGTATGTATAGAGTGAGCCATTGGAAATGGGGAGGAAAATACACTGAACTTCCCTATTTTCCTCCTCTTTCATATTTGAATTGTAAGACTGTGAGGGTACTGTGTACTTGGCAGATAATATCACTTGATCCAGAGCAACACCTTCCACCTCTGATAGCTGCAAGCTCTGTAAATTCCTAAATGGATTTTGATGCCCACCTGAAAAGGATTGTGGAGACCCCACTGTGCATAATTCTTCTGACAATGAACAATGGGCAGTGGCAGTCAAAAAGTAACTGCCTGCTAATCTAATTCCACAAACAGAAAGAGTTTTGATTGCATGAAGTGGAAACCTTGATTATTTTTCCACCAAATCCTCTAGATAGTAAGAATGCAACAAAGACTTCTGATTGATTGTTTTTTGTTTGTTTTTAAACTAACAAGGCTCCAGGACTGGAGACTTACAATGCTCATTGTTGATAGATAATTATAAATGCTTTGGATACTTCATAATTTAGTTTTAACAACTCTGTCTGAAGCGGGTTAAACTTCTAATATCTATCTACAGTAGAACTTCAGAGTTATGAATGCGTCGGGAATGGAGGTTGTTCATAATTGTGAAATGTTTGTAACTCTGAACAAAAGTTTTACAACTGAACATTGACTTACTACAGTTTTGAAGCTTTACTATCCAGAAAAAAATGCTGTTTTCCCTTTATTTTTTCATAGTGTATCAGAGTACTGTATGCTTTTTTGGGGGATGGGCTCTGCTGCTGCCTGACTGTGTACTTCCAGTTGCAAACGAGATGGTGTGATTCACTGGTCATTTCTTAACTCTGGTGTTCTTAACTCTGAGGTTCTACTGTAACTTTTTTAAGTGCCTCTCTGAACCTTAAGTGCTTGTAGAAAGCAGAAGTTGCAACTGAACATCACCTGAGTTTTCCTGGCAAAGAGGTGACCCTGGAAGATGAACAAATGTAGGTACTGTCAGACCAAGAAGAGAAGCAGATTCCAGAGTTGTGGGCTGCTCACAAAGGATTCCCCGCCAGTCACATATTGGCATTTTACATCAGGAGAATGTACTAACTCAAGCACCTCTGATCTCAGGTGCTGTATCAGAGCACTAGAAGAGAGATGATCTGTTGGGTTGCTCTCATACCAAAGATCATACCATTGCTATTTGTTTCTGTGTAAAGCAAAACATGGTATTAGGGGGGAGGGATAGCTCAGTGGTTTGAGCATTGGTCCCCTAAACCCAGGGTTGTGAGCTCAATCCTTGAGAAGGCCGTTTTGGAATGGGATGGGGTGGCAGGAACGGTCAGGGACAGTACTTGGTCCTGTTAATGAAGGTAGGAGACTGGACTCAATGACCTTTCAAGGTCCCTTCCAGTTCTGAGATAGGTATATCTCCATATATATATATTATTTTTAAGTCTCATTTTAGCTGCAGTGATACTGAAATTTATCATGGGGCAGTAGAGATGAGAAAGATATCTCTGTAATAAGAGGCTCCCAATTTATTGCTGTGACAGATTAGCTAGGTCTGATTTTGTTGTTCTGCAGAAACTTAGCCTTCATGAATGTGGACCGTGACTTGACAGTGTTAAATGCCATATAAGATTCTCCAAGACCAAGATCTGTCTCAGGAACTTGGAATCTAGCTAGAAAGACAGTACAATAATACTAGAATTATGTTACATTAATTTTCCAGTAGTACCTAAAAGCTGTCTTCTCAATGGGCATCACTATGCTAGGAGCTATATGAATATGTAGATGACAGCTCCTTCCCCAAAGATCTTAAAAACTGTAATTGTTACTGTAAACATTCATTGCCATTACTAGGAACATTGAGGGCTTGTCTACATCACAAAGTTGCAGCGCTGGTGAGGGGGTTACAGCGCTGCAACTTAGGAGGTGTACACATCTGCAGGGCATCACCAGCGCTGCAACTCCCTGTTTGCAGCGCTGGCCGTACTCCTGTTTTGTCTCGGGTGTAGAGGATCCAGCGCTGGTGATCCAGCGCTGGTAATCAAGTGTAGACACTTACCAGCGCTTTTCTTGACCTCCGTGGAATAAGCAGGTATCCCAGCATACCTGAGGAAGCCTCTGGTAATCAAGCTGGTCTCCTTCCCCGGTTTGCTCTCGCGTTCCCCGAACCCCGAGCAAGCAGGTCTCCTTCCCTGCGGTTTGCAGGGTGGTTCGGGGAACGCGAGAGCAAACCGCGGCGAAGCTGGTCTCCTTCCCCGGTTTGCTCTCGCGTTCCCCGAACCCCCGAGCAAGCAGGTCTCCTTCCCTGCGGTTTGCAGGGGGGTTCGGGGAACGCGAGAGCAAACCGCGGCGAAGCTGGTCTCCTTCCCCGGTTTGCTCTCGCGTTCCCCGAACCCCCGAGCAAGCAGGTCTCTTTCCCTGCGGTTTGCAGGGTGGTTCGGGGAACGCGAGAGCAAACCGCGGCGAAGCTGGTCTCCTTCCCCGGTTTGCTCTCGTGTTCCCCGAACCCCCGTGCAAGCAGGTCTCCTTCCCTGCGGTTTGCAGGGTGGTTCGGGGAACGCGAGAGCAAACCGCGGCGAAGCTGGTCTCCTTCCCCGGTTTGCTCTCGCGTTCCCCGAACCCCCGTGCAAGCAGGTCTCCTTCCCTGCGGTTTGCAGGGGGGTTCGGGGAACGCGAGAGCAAACCGCGGTGAAGCTGGTCTCCTTCCCCGGTTTGCTCTCGCGTTCCCCGAACCCCCCTTGAAGCCGCCCAACAGCGCTGCAGTGTGGCCACATCTAACACCACTTGCAGCGCTGGTTGCTGTAAGTGTGGCCACTCTGCAGCGCTGGCCCTATACAGCTGTACTAATACAGCTGTAACAACCAGCGCTGCAAAATTGTAGATGTAGACATACCCTGAGAGTGAGAAGTCAAAGGCAGAGGATTGCTCTGATCTCTACTGCCTCCATTTTTCCTTTCCACGTTCTTAGTCCTTAGGTTTCCTAGCCCCTCATTTCATGATGTCTTGGTCTTTGCCACCTTGTATGGGGTGTTATAGAACCAACCTAGCACAGATCTTCTGATAGTCAGCTTACCAATATATTCTGCAGACTTAAATCTGAAATATTCCTATTGCTGCATTCTAGTTACTTAATGAAGAACACATTGGATTGTTTGACTAACTTGGCACATTTGAACATGTTATCCATAATTCATATGGACTTGAACTGAATAGAATCATATGGGGCAATACCACCAGATTGGAGGTATATAGTACATTCCTGGCAGCCCTCGGGCCTACCTGTATCACAGTATTTCCCATATCTCAAAGTGCTTTGTGGAAGTTCCTCACAATATATTAATTCATTCTGTTGGCTTTGTGTGGCATGGTAGTCTGTCCCTTACAAGGTAGTGGGGCCTAATGATCAGCTCAACCCATCACGTGGCATAGCCCTTTAGAAGGTTGAAATGGTCTGTGTATATATACAAGGATCTGGGAGACACCGGAAGAGAGAAAGTGGTCCTGGGAGTAAGAAGTGCTTGGCAGGAAATCCTGTTAATGTTTAAGGGCCTGAGGCCAGCAGCCTTGCAGAGAGGGCAAGGCAAGGCTCCCCTCTCACCCAACCAACTGGGGATGAACTGCATGAAGGCGACCAACATAAAGGCTTCCTCCCCTCTCACAGCAGAGCAGGCACCAGGAGATACCAGTTGAGAAGCCTGAAAGTCAGTTAAGGAAAAGGGGCCAGTTTGGGGGAGAAGCTGCAAAAGGCCCAACCCGCTGGCTAATCCCCAACTCAGCTCCAGAGACGTTGAAGGCTCCTGCTTAGGAAGAACTAGAAAATCTGACTAACAGAACTCAGCTCTAAGGAGAAGAGATGGGAAGATTCCTGGTTAAGGAGAAAGTGTGGAGCCTACTAATATAACCTAATTTCAAAAAAAAGAGTAAGGGATTCCTGCTTAAGGAAGGACGAAAAACAGGTAACCCTGAGGAGGAACTGAAAGAGTTCCTGGACCCCAGACTGTCTTCAGGCAGAGGAAAAACGTCTCCTGAAGGAATGAACCAAAGACTCCTAGTTGGATGATGCCCAAGGTGATGAATGTATGTAGGTGTATCCGATTAAGCTTCTACTTGTGCTGATGGCTGTCGTTAATAAATGAGGTCCTTGAGCAGGGTGCTCTCTGATTAAAAAGGAGTCTGTCTGGACTTGTTCATAACCCAGGTGAAGGAAAGGGAGGCAGGGCTCACCTGCGACACTACTCCTGACTAAAAGGGGGCACACCAGCCTGACCTTTACGCCATCACACTTTGATCTCTGTTCAAGTCTGATTGTGTTGTTCATTGTATTTGACCTTCCTTAAGAAAGCAAGTGGTTGTGTCTGGTTTTTAAACTATGAAATGTGATAACCCTTCACTTAGAAAATATTACTTCAGTTTTAGGTTTAAAGAAAAAAGCACAAAACAACATCAATAACTGATCACATTTCCTAGAGGAAGAAATGTCTCGTGTATATTGCATGCAAATACCAGCACTTGCTGTGCAGGTGTTAGTGCTGCCAAAGTGCACAGGCAGGTGTTAGTGCACAAAGCTGTACCTGCTTGAATAGAGGCCAGGTTGAGGCCCCATTGAAAATCAGGCCCAGCAGGGGCAGCTCTAGGTATTTTGCCGCCCCAAGCACGGCAGGCAGGCTGCCTTTGGCGGCTTGCCTGCGGGAGGTCCCCGGTCTCGCGGATTCAGCGGCAGTGTGCGAGAGGTCCACCAAAGCCTCGAGATCAGCGGACCCCTCTGCAGGCATGCCACTGAAGGCAACCTGCCTGCCGCCCTCATGGCGAATGGCAGGGCGTCCCCCTGTGGCTTGCCACCCCAGGCACGCGCTTGGCGTGCCGGTGCCTGGAACCACCCCTGAGGCCAAGAATGCGAGGCTTATATTTTCATAATCACTTGATTTAATCAAAAGCTTTAATATTTTAGGCCCTGACTCAGAAAAACATCCTTATTCAAGAAAGCACTTGAATGTGTTTGAATCATATTGAACTCAGTGGAACTTCAGCTCATGCTTAGTGTCATGCATGCACTTAAGTGCTTTCCTGAAATGAGGCTTTAATGATCAAATGTTGGTTCATAAATCAGATTACAACAGAATACACTCACAGAGCTAAATTAAACATTTCGGCTTTCTGTTGTATTTGGAAAACAGTAGGCTCATAGTTCTCAGAACCTTTAGAGAATTGTTCATTAACTCATCTCTAGCATCTTCTTATTGGCACCATTTTCTGTCGTTTTGTAACCCTTCGTGTACTATAGAACATCTCTTCCCCAATTAAATGAAACATTTTCTTTATATTGAAAGTGTGTTTCCCTTTTATATGTGTTGATGCACCAGGGTGTCTTATGTTTGCTTGTTAATTTCAGAGGATTTATCAAACATGCATATAAGAATATTTATCTTAGAACTAATGTCAAAATAATATTGTCAATTTCTTTGGAAAATATTCAAAATACAAATACTCAATAGCCATATGTTTCTACATATATCAGGACATATAAAATTATTCTACATCCTAAGTAATGAATACAGGGCATCCAGTGAGTACGAAAATTTCTACTGGAAGTGCTTCAGTCTTATCAGACATTCAAGCAAACTTAAGTTACTGTGAACTTTCTTTTGATTGTTCCAAATAGTAATAAAAAAACCCTGCGAGAGACACATGGAGTATGCAGAAAGTGCATGTTTTCATTTCCTAGCCTCACCTAAAAATTATCTTGAAGCATTATTTTTGTTTTAGTGTTAACCTTAGAATTTATTTGAATGCACAGAGTTATCAAATGCAGTTTTATCACTTCAGAAGCAGCAAGGTTTGAAACCAGCCTTTGCAGACTTCAGACTTAACTTTTTTTCCTTCTACCTTTCACTTCTATGCCACATACATAGAACTATAGTGAAAGAATTGTTAACAGTATTGAATTGCATTACTCCTTTCTCTGTTAGAGGCTGATTTGATACATGGAATTGTTCCAAGACTTGTGTGAAAGCAAGGCTGGGGTAGACCAGAGAGTTGAATTTCTGCCCAAACAAACTTCAGTGTAACTGCTTAACTCCTGCATTGCTGAACCCTCTGACACCATAGGGCCTTGTGCTTTTAAGGACATTTCTGTTTTCAAATATGTGTCTTTATGACAAACAGCATACACCCATTGGACTGTACATGTGCCCTTTTTAATGGATGTATTCCATGTCCTGGGACACTCAGGTGAGATTTAACTAGTATTTGGCAGGGAGAAAAAGATTGCACCAAACCAGAAAATGCATAACTTAATGGAGGCCATTGAATAACTCTAAAATACACAAAAACAATTACATAGTTGAATATGCAGTAGCCAAAGATGAACTGTGATGATATTGTAACTTGTCTTATTAAAAAAAATCATTTAAAACTTTAAATGAAGTTCTTGTGCACCAAGATATATGGCATAATCCTGTGTGGCAACTCGATTAAGTGTGAGAATTGAGGGCACACAGCACCTTGGAAAATTGGGTCCAAAGTACTATGCAGTTAATTTAAATTCAGTATTTGATTTTTTTAAAAACCGCCTGGGAGATGCTTTCTGAGCACTAAGCTTTTGCATTCCACAAATTTATATAGTGTATATTTTAGGGCTGGATGTTAGGTTCTTTTATTTATGCTTTGTGTGTTAAATCCATGTATAAGATTTTTCATTTAGTAATACATCACAGTGTGGAGAGAGACTCATTTATGGGAATATGGTTAGATTAATTTTTTGAACTGAATGTATATTTTCTGTTTGATATTTCAGACTCCAATCTCCACTTTTTGTGCCTGCAACTTTGCACATGTACTCTTCCAGCACTAACAATTTCATGAGTGTATAGAATTGTCATACACAAAACCTTATTTGTCCTGTTGAGGTCTATGCATCTAAGTTTGATTGCTGTAAAACTGCAGGGGTAGGCATGGATAGCTGTGCTTGTATAAATGGAGGCCAGGTTGAGGCCCCATTAAAAATTTTTAGAAAGGGATTTTTAGAAGTACTTTGCATTAGGCTAATTTTTCTCCCACCTTAAAGATGGGAGCCTCCTACTACTGTCTGCTATGCATTTTGCTTCTCTTCATGATAAAATATTCATTTAATAGAAGCTTAATTAAAAAGTATTGGCTTCAAAATAAGAAAGCAGACACACATACTCTGTTAGTCAGTGTTTGCATCTTAGTTATCCACAATCAAATATTTTGTTTTTTCTATCAGACCAAAACATTTGAACACTTGTAAAAGTAGCAAGTTGATGAGATCTTAGTTCTCCCTAGTTCATCCATACTGAAATTCTTTTCTAGTACATAACTCAGGAATAATTATAAACACAATAGCTGTACATGGTGAGAAAAGTGTCAAAAATGTGGAGGTATGTCTCAGAATCTGGAGTCCCTAGATTAGCTTGCTAAATCTATTGGGTGCTTCTTCCAGCACTATGAAGGCTCACAGAAAAAAATAAAAATGGCACCAGTGTGTTCCGCCACTGTAGACACAGTAGATCAGGGTGAGAAAACTATGGCCCGTGAGCTACATCTGGCCCATGGGACTGTCCTGCCCAACTCCTGAGCTCCTGGCCCGGGAGGCTCGCCCCCAGCCCATCCCCTGCTGTCTCCCCTCCCCTGCAGCCTCAGCTCACCCATCCACCGGCGCAATGCTCTGGGTGGCGGGGCTGCGAGCTCCTGGGGCAGCACAGCTGCAGAGCCTGGCCTGACTCAGTGCTCTGTGCTGCGCAGTAGCGACAGTGTAGCTTGCTCCAGCCGGGCGGTGCAGCTGTAGTGCCGCCAGCCACCAGTGCTCCAGGCAGTGTGGTAAGAGGGCAGGGAGCAGGGGGGTTGGCTAGAGGGCAGAGGAGTCTAGGGTGGTGGTTAGGGGGTGGGGATGTGGATAGGAGTTGGGGGGAATAGGAGGTTGAATGGGGGCAGGGGTATCGGGGGGGCAGTCAGGAAGGAGGGGAGGTTGGATGGGGTGGCAGGGGGCAGTCAGGGGACAGGGAGAAGGGGTGGTTGGATGGGCAGGGGTCCTGGGGGGGTCGTCAGGAATGAGAGGAGGGATTAGATGGGGGCGGCGGGGAGCCAGGAGCGGTCAGGGGACAGGGAGTGAGGGAGTGTAGATGGGGCAGATAGGAGGTGGGGGCTGGGCCATGACCCCCTTCCCAGTCGGCCCTCCGTACAATTTCTGAAACCTGATGCGGCCCCCAGGCCAAAAAGTTTGCCTGCCCCTGCAGTAGATCGATAAGTCAGTCTGATTTTGAAGGAATGTAGGATGTCTTCACTTGTTTTGAAACCAGTGTTTTCTTCTCATTTCAGTAAGATTTGGCCAAAACATGTATGTCTAGCAGATATGAGAGAAAACTAACTTGGGGTCCACTGTGCTGATCCTGCCCATTCAGCTGCTGAATGTTCTAGGTGTAATGGAGTCTTGAACCTGCTATACCCCAGTCTATCACCTGGCACATAACAGAAGTTGAAGCAGCAGTTTTCTGTGAAAGCACTGTGCTTGGGTCCAACAGACCAGTACTTTCAGCTGCAGCTGACATCCTCTTTACAGAGTAGAAGGTGGCTGTGTGGAGGAGGTGTGGAAGGCTAGAATGGGAGAGAGTAGGTAGTCAGAGGAAAGGGGGCAGGAAGAACACCCTCTGACCTTCCACTTAGTTGCCAAATGTATTCAAGGCAACTTGTGACAAGCCTGACATTCACCTCATCTGAACAAAGATTTTTTTTTCAAATATTTGCTTGCTCTACTATCCTGGGTAATACTTGACTTCTCATCCACTCCTGCTCCCATTCCTTTACTGAACTCATGATTAACAGTTGTGAAACATTCAGCTAGGACACACACATTCAAGGAAAGCATCATTAATAGAAGTAGTCACCAGGTAGGAGCTGAAGGAATTCCAAGAGCCAGATTCTGTACCCAGGAGTTAGGACCTGAGTCAGGCATATCCTCAAGACTACTAATGAAGGAAGGGGAGAAAAGAAATATATAGAGTCGTAGATTCCCATTGTGATCATCTACTCTGATCTTCTGTGTAACACAGGCCATAGAACTTCCTCAAAACAATTCCTAGAGCATGTCTTTTAAAAAAACAACCAATCTTGATTTTAAAATGATCAGGGATGGAGACTCCACCACAACCCTTGGTTAATTGCTCCAATGATTAATTGCCCTCACTGTTAAAAATATACGCCTTACTTCCAGTCTGAATTAGTCTATCTTCAATGTCCAGCTATTGGATTGTGTTATGCTGGTGGCAGGCAAACTGATTTTCAGTGGCACTCACACTGCTTGGGTACTGGCCACCAGTCCGAGGGGGCTCTGCATTTTAATTTAATTTAATCTTAAACATTTTTAAAACCTTATTTACTTTACATACAACTTTATTTTAATTATATATTATAGACTTATAGAAAGAGTCCTTCTCAACACGTTAAAATGTATTATTGGCACATGAAAACTTAAATTATAGTGAATAAATGAAGATTCGGCACACCACTTCTGAAAGGTTGCCGACCCCTGTGTTATACCTTTCCCTGCTAGATTGAAGAGCACATTATTATATATGTGTTTGCCATATAGATACTTAGACTGTAATAGTTACCCTTTTCTTTTTTAAACTAAATAGATTCAGCTCCTTGAGCCTATTATTCTAAGGCAGTGGGTCTCAAACTTTTTTACTGGCAACTTTTCACACAGAAAGCCTCTGAGTGTGACCCCCCCCCCAATAAATTAAACACACTTGTAAATATATTTAATACCATTATAAATGCTGGAGGCAAGTGGGGTGTGGGGTGGAGGTTGACAGCTCACGACCCCCCATGTAATAACCTCACGACCCCCTAAGGGGTCCTGACCCCCAGTTTGAGAACCCCCGCTCTAAGGCATGTTTTATAATCCTTTAATCATTCTTGTGGCTTTTCTCTGAACCCTCTCCATTTTATCAAGATTCTTCTAGAATTGTAGACACCAGAACTGGATGTAGTATTCCATCAGCTGTCACACCACTGCCAAATATAGAGGCAAAATAGTCCCTTGTTTATGCATCCAAGGATCACGTTAGCCATTGGGGCTTCAGAGTCGCACTGGAAACTCATGTTCAGCTCACTATCCATCATGACCCACAAATATTTTTGAGTCTCTGATTCACACGTTAGAGTCCTCTATCATGTAAATGTAGTCTACGTTTTTTGTGCCTAGATGTATGCATTTACATTTAGACATAGTAAAATGCATGTTTGCCTGTGCTAGCTTTCCGAGAAATCCAGATTGCTCTGAATCAGTGACCAGTACTATACTTATTTACCACTTCCCCAATTTTTGTTATCTACAAAATTTATCAGTAAGGATTTTGTTTTCTTCCAGGTCATGAATGAAAATGTTAAATAGTGGAGGACCAAGAGCCATACCCACTAGAAACATATCTGTTTGATTCCCCATTTACAATTACATTGTGAGGCCTATCTATTAGCAAGTTTTTAATCCATTTAATGTATGCCATGTTAATTTTATATCATTCTAGTATTTTAAGCAGAGTGTCACATGGTACCTAGTCAAATGCCTTACAGAAGTCTATTACATCAATGCTGTTACTTTTATCAACCAAACTTGTAATCTCATAAAAAAAATTATACCAAATTAATTTGACAGACTGTTTTCCATAAATCCATGTTGACTGGCAATAATTACAATACTTCCCCTTAATTCTTTATTATATGAGTTCTCATATCTGCTGCTCCATTATCTTGCCGGGGGCTGACGTCAGTCTTAGAGGCCTGTAACTCCCCAGGTCATCCTGTTTACCCTTTTTAAATAATGGAACAGCATTAGCTTTCTTTCAGTCTTCTAGAATTTCTCCTGTACTCCACGACTTATTGAAAATCAACATTAATAGTCTAATGAGCTCCTCAGCCAACTGTTGCAACTAATGCAAGTTATCTGGACCTGGTGATTTTAAAAATTTCTAACTTTGGTAGCTGCTGTTTAACTAGAGGAATGGAAAAAGTTTTATTGTATGAACAGAAATATTTACTGAACGCTTTCGCTTTTTCTGAGTTAATAATTCTTCAATTTCTATTTGTTAATAGAAGAATACCATTCTCAGGATTCTTTTTGTCCCCAGTATCCTTATTGTCCTTAAGTTCACTTGGCATAGATTCCTCCATGTGTCCCTTTGCTTCCCTTATCCATTTCCTATAATTCCCAGCTTCTGATTTATATTCATTACTATCAACTTCCCCTTTATTATATATTTTATTTTAGCTGCCTTCACTGCCCCCCTAAACCAGTATTTTAGTTAAGATTCTGAAAAGGAACCCAGAGGACTTGGGAACTCTGCAGTGTTGCAAAGATATAAACAAGAGTACTGGTGGAAGACAGTGAAATCATTAGATGATGGCACTGGTTTAATGAGAAAATGCTCAGTGAAATGAAATGCAAAGAAACCATTGAGGGAAATATGTGCAAGCAACAAACTCAGAAGGCCTACCACCATGGTGGAGACTCAAGCATCACTCGAGATAATGAAATGACGGAGGGTAGTGGCACCAGACAGGATACTAATTCAGGCATTTAAAGTATTAGTCCATGATGGAATGGTGGTGGTGAATTTTTTCAATTTAGTCTCCGTACTGGAAACAATGCCTGACAAGAGGAGGAAAATAACATTAGTCCCTATCTTCAAATGTAAAGATGTGCAAGAATATAGCAATTATTAGCCCATCAATTTAATGAGATGTGGAAATACAGAAAGAACTGACAAGGATTTGTAGGGGATATTAATGCATGACAGTCTTTGTTAGCAAGAGTTAGGCTAACTGTAACTCTAATAACGTGAGATTTGTAGAAGCGAGGATTGTGTGAGGCGAATGGAAAAGAACTGTGTGAGAAGTTGTTTTTTGACCTTGTGTAGATAATACGAAACATAGACTAGAGTCTCTTAAGTGAGAAAAACAAGATATCAGAATGACCTATGTATAAACAAAATGCAGCTGTTGCTTATTATTGACTGTAACAAAAGTATAAATGCTTGCTGTAATTGTTTAACTGTTGAGAGACCTGTCTAGGAAGGGGAGACCCTATGTCCTAGTGCACTCTCTCCCTGCTGTAGCTGCTAAACAGAATAAAGTATCTGACTCTGCTGCACCCAAACAAAAAGCGAGAACTGAGTTTTTCTCCGACAGAGTCATGAGGAAACAGCTGAAAAGAATTATTGAGAAGAGACTTCAGGAGGAGCTGGAGCATCCTATAACCAATGCGGGCTTATACCAGGAAGGTCAACAATGGGTGCGATGTTTGCAGCCTGAGGTACGGGGGAAATGCAAGGATTTGCACTTAGTGTTTGTGGATTTAGAGAAGGCTTATTACAGAGTTCCTAGAAAATTGTTGCCGTGCAATCTGCTGGAGACACATGTTCAAACTATCATGCACGTATATGAGAGTAGCACAGCAGTAGTGAAAAACATCTGGAGCTACAATGAGTCATTCACTGTGAGAGTAGGACTATATCAAGAAACAGCCATAAGCCCATTGCTATTTGTGACTGTAATGGGCACCTTGACACGAGAAGCTAAGTGAAAGGCTCTATGGAGCTTGCTTTTTGCTGATGACATCATGTTGTGCTGTGAAGATAAATATGAACTGAAAAGTGACCTATAGCTATAGACTTATGCACTAAAGAGCATGGCTTGCATATCAGCCGACAAAAAACAGAATACATGTGATGCTTCATTGAGAGAGACAATGAAAAGCCATAGATGGTATAGACTTAGTTTGTGCAACAATGTAAATACCTCGGTTCAGTGCTGAGCCATGATGGGAATGGGGATATGGATGTTAGGAGCTGCATGAAGAGTTCTTGGTGTAAAGGGAGGGTGTTGACAGAAATGCTCTGCAATAAGAATATGCCAAGTAAACAGAAGAGTAAAGGGTAAAAGATCATGATTAGGTAAACCACGATGTATGTGTCAGAATGCTGGCCAATGAGGAAGAGAGAAGAATTAACATTTCACTTTGCTGAAATAAGAATGCTCCAAGAATACTGGGTAAGGCACTGAGTCAGAGAGAAGATAGGCTACACCAGGGGTAGGCAACCTATGGCACGTGTGCCAAAGGCGGCAAGCTAGCTGATTGTCAGTGACACTCACGCTGCCCAGGTCCTGGCCACCAGTCCGGGAGGCCCTGCATTTTAATTTAATTTTAAATGAAGCTTCTTAAACATTTAAAAAACCTTATTTACTTTACATATAACAATAGTTTAGTTATATATTATAGACTTATAGAAAGAGACCTTGTAAAAACAGACTGGCACGCGAAACCTTAAATTAGGGTAAATAAATGAATATTTGGCACACCACTTCTGAAAGGTTGCTGACCCTTGGGCTACACAATGAAACTGAATGAGCCATGTTGCAGGTAGCCCCCATCAAAGAACAGCTGAGGGAGTATTGACTGAGATGACTTGGTCATTTGAAATGACAAGTGGTGGGATATATTGGTCAGAGAGAACAAGAGCTAGTAGTCAGGGAACTAAGACCGTGAGGAAGACCTAGGAAAAAGATGGTTCAAGGTGCTGAAGGAGGATATGCAGGTTGGTATTGGCTTGAAAGACACACTTGGCAAGAATGCTTGGACACTAACAAGAGCCACCAATCCTAATTGAAGGGACAAAGAGGAAGAAGATACGTATACAAAATCCTTCCTAATCCTTGATCCCTTACTCATGGGAATAGAAAAAAGATTATCTTGTGATTGTTGTTAGGGTGAGGCTCATGGAGCTGAGTTCCATTCCTTGTTTCCTACCAACTTCCTCAGTGACCTTATACAAGGCATTTAATCTTTCTGTGCCTTGGTTCCCAGTCTGCAAAATAGGGTGGACATGAGTCAAATTTTCAGAAGGGCTTTTACCTAGCTCTAAAATTTCAAGACCCTTTTTTCTCATCTGTTTTTTTTTATTGTGTTGGGTTTTTTTTTTGGTATCTGTGGTTCTACACCTAAGATTTTGGCCACTTGAGTTTCCATGTCTTCCATATTTTGATTTATGTAAAAGCTGATTTGTAAACAAAAATATGTGGATTCATAACTGATGTTAGGTCCCTGACAAATGTACATTCTGTGCCTAAAAATGTAGATTTAGAAACTTGAATGCTCAAAAATGTGTTCCTATTGGGTAGCAGCTGAACTGATCCTCACTTCGTTCTTGTGGGATTTTTTGTTTGTTTGTTTGTTTTAAATTACTTCCATTTAGGTTGTTGTTTTTCCCAGTAAACCGTGCCTGAAAGATCCAATTCATTGTGACTTTGGTGGATGAGGGAAGAAAGAATCAACTGTAGTCAGCAAGTCTTGTCTGTCTGCCCTATTCAGGCCAAGTTATGACTAATGAGCCTAGAAGGTGTATCTTCTGAAGGCTGTTTTGGAAGCAACCTGATTAACCAATTTCTCCTTTCTCCCAGGAGATAATGGGACAGCAATACAGCTGAGATCTGGTAACTCATTGCATAGCAGAAAAAATATATTGTTGACCCTGGGCTTTTTGACATTAGGATTTGAATCTGATCTTTTGCTTTTTTACTCAGAAGAACAGCATCCAAGTAGAACTTTCTTCAAATCTTTCAGCTACTGTAATGGCACATGTTGGCCAAGAATACTTGAAGCAACTTTGAATATAATAAGCCAGATTTTGTTTCCAGTTGTGCTTGTGTAAATCCAGGGTACCTCTATTGACTTCAGTAGAGTTGCTCTAGATTTACACTGGTGTCACTGCCATCATAATCTGACCCATCACTTTGGTGAACAAGCAGCCTGCCTTTTGCTTGTTCCCTGTTGGGGGTAGGGGTTATGCCAAGGTTTTTTCTCTTCTGCCCCCTCCTTTCACAGCTCTTGAAGGCATTTATCTGTAACTAATTATGTTAAATGTGAATAGATGAATTGCAATGTTTCAGTCTTGCACTGGAAAATGAGTACTTTGTTTAGGCAACAGCACCCCCTCAGTCCATGATTTAATGGATAACATCCTAGTCTCTTTCCTTGGAAACAGGGCACAGGACAGCAATTGTAGTGATTTGTGTACAAGATAGTTAGCAGGAGATGCTCAGTGGCAAATTTGTCATGTTTGTTTATGTCTGGGACTATATGGGAGTGGAAAAATACAAGTGGCATTAATACCATATACTGCATAAGGAAGACTGCTGGAATACTGTGTCCAGTTGAGAGCGGGCTGAAAATTCTTTGACACAGCAATTTTTGTCTAAATTGAAATGTTTCATGAGAACATGTCAAATTACATGAAATTTTCAATGATAAAGTGTTGAATTATTTTTACTTTGTTTCTTTTTTTCCTTTTTTATATTCTAATAGGAATGATACAAGAATGTTAAAATTTAAATTATTATTTTGACGTAAATTGAAACATTTTAATGTTTCTGAATTATGTATTTGTTGAATTTCTGTTCTTCAAGGAAATTTGAAATTTGACTTTTTATTTTGAGTCAGAATGAAAACAAGTTTTGAAGGTTTGGGAATGCCTGTGGGACAGGAATTTTCCAAGTTCTAGTGTCCACATCCTAGAAAGGATGTTGATACATTGGAAAGGGGTTAGGAAAGAACTACAAGAATGATCTGAGGTTTACCTTGAGTCTAAAGAATCTCTATTTTGTTTAATTTCACAAAGATTAGATGTATTTATCACAGTCTAGAAGGGCTGTATGAGGAGAAGGCTGCTAAATTAAAGAGCCCTCTACTATCACAAAACAAAGAGGGTGGCTAAACTTTAACCTTTGAAAACCAGGAAATACAAAGTTCAGGTATGTGCTGCCCCACAATGCAACATTAACTCTGCCCTCTGGAGCTAGCAATGGTCACTGGGAACTGTTGAGTAAAAAAGGAGATGACATAGTAAGTAAACATGAGGAAATTCTAAGTGAATGTGCCATTATTTCTTTTGTGCTCTACAGATTTGAATTCCAGCATTTATTTGCATGTACTCCAACTGTTTTTACTGTGTTAGCTATAGCTGTACTGAACCGAGGGATTAGTGGGAGCTGCTTGTCAGAGCTGTTACCATGATATGATAAGATGTGCACATGTACTTCGAACTCTCAACTATGCCTCATTTCAGTGCTGAGTTTTATAGCTTGTCTGCAGTGATGCACAAGGGTGTTTTGCTATGGGAATTGTCAGCAGTCTGGCATACACGACTGATCTCCAGGGTTTATAGAGGGTTAAGTGAAGGCCTTGTCTCAGAAGGAATCCTCAGGGCAAGGGTGAAGGTTTGGTAACAGTTTTCAAGTCTGGAATGGTTTGTGTGAGGTAGGATCAGTGTTTGAGTGTAGGCCAGGCACAGGTAGCTCCTGTTTGCTACACCTAGCTTACACCTGAGCTTTAGTTTAACAAACAGATTGTGGTAGACTTCATCCTGCAAGACCCATGTGCTGTGTTCCTAACAGGGTCTTTGGTGTTTGTGAGGGCAGAGTGCAAGTACGTATGATGTTTGGCATGCTGGAGCATTGTTCTAAGAGGGCAGAGTTAAGGTTGCATTGTGAGGGGTAGCATGTACCTTAATGCTTCAATTCCTGGTTTTCAGAAGTTTTTAAGTTTAGCCACTCTCCACATTCTGGAAAGCCAGAAGGCACCACTGGGCAGACTTAGTTCTGCCAATGAAGTTTTTGGGTATTTAACTTCCTTGGTATATTTTTAACAAATTTAATTTCAATTTTAATTAAAAAAATTATTGGATTCTCCATTTACCACAGCCCAGCTCTCCCTTTCCACTGCCTTTGGCTCTTTGGCAAGGGTTACCCCGGCCACAGAATGCCCTGACTGCATGTTGGTCCCTTCACTGCCTCTGCATTATCTCATCTCCCATCTTTTTGTCTGTCCAACACGGGCTAGTTCTTCTTCCCTATGGAGAGGTTGGTGTCAGCATGGGACATGGGGGTTGAGGAGCTGGGGAGAAGATGCTGGGACAATGCAGGGACTAAGATAGAGTCAGTGGGGATACTTTTGAAGGGATGGGGGAGAACAGAAAGGAAAGATGGTCCAGTGGTTAGGACTTGGAAAGCCTGGGCTCAGTTCCCTGCTCTGCGACAGATTACCTGTGAGTCCATTAGTTTGCCCATCTGTAGAAAAAATAAAAACAACCCCCCCAGGGGTGGTAATAGTAATAATACCTAGTGCTTTTTGTCAATAAATCTCAGTGCTTTCCCATCTCACAGAGGTGAAGACAGATACATTAATGATTGTCAAGTATCAGTGGGTAGCTGTGTTAATCTGTAGCCACAAAAACAACAAGGAGTCCGGTGGCACCTTAAAGACTAACAGATTTATTTGAGCATAAGCAGTGAGGTTTTTTACCCACGAAAGCTTATGCCCAAATTAATGATTGTGAGGCACTTGGGTACTACAGTCCTAGGGGCTGTATAAGTGTCTATGACTGGATGGATATTGGGATTGGGAAAGAGAGGGAGGTCTCCTCCTTTTCACCCCACTCTTCCCTGCACTGTCCCAGAACTTCCTTCCAGCTGCTTTGGCCTTGATTGCATCCCTGAATGGTGACCACTGTCTGGTAATATGTTTCATGGGGCTCATCAGATTGTCAAATATGAGGCTGGTAAGGAGTTTTCCCCTTCCCCAAGTTTTGAGCAAAGAATCTTCTGAATATCATGTTGGTGTTGCATGAGGGCAGGTACGGGTAGATGGGTGTCAATCCTACCACTCTCCTAATCCTATGGAAGGATGTGTGGCATGCACAGAAAAGAGTGATGAGCCAGAGATGTGAAGTTTTAGACCTGTTCTGAACTTTGGCAAAGTTCAGACATATTTGAATCTGAGGTTTTGGTTTAAGTCCATTTGAACAGAAGCTGACCAGTTCTTCTAATATCCCGTTTAATAAAAGTGTGCCTGGAATTGAACAGTATATATTAAGAGTTTTTCACAGCTTTACTCTTTGAATCCAAAATTTTCCACCTCTTCAGAGGTAGTCTGATACTAGAGTAGATTTAACCGTATAGTTTTTCCTCCCTGTTCACCCATCCAGTAGACTGGATGCTTATTGTTTATGTTGCAGAATTCCTTAGAGCCCCCAACTGAGATCTAGCCCTGTTGTATGAGGTGCTATATGTACAGAACACAGTAAGTAACATGCTTTGCCCTTAAACCCTTGCAGTCTGTTGCTATTAGTTTATACCTTGTGTGTGTCTTATATTAGAATCGCAGTGGGATTCTAGAGAGAGGTTTCTCAACCCGTGGGTTATAACTCAAAATTGGGCTGCCAGAATGGGTAGCAGGGTTGGCTGGGCTCAGCTCTGGGCATTGCAATGTCCTACAGCACCAGTCAAGTTTGGCCCAGTCATCCTTCCATCATGGGAGGTCAGCCAGGCCAAATTTGAGTGAGTAGTGCTCTGATCCACATGCACCTGGTTTCTTCACACTCTCAAAATTTGCCTTAGCTGGCCCTCCACCAGTGTGGCTGGGCCAAACCCGAGTGGCACTGATGCCCAGAGTGGAGAGCTGAGTTCAGCCAGCCCCATGGGACAGGAGCCAGGAGGGAATAGTTGGTGTCACGTTCTGTATTAAGTGCCAGCCCCCGAAAGTGTCTCCTTTTGCCCTGCAGCTGGGTGAAACCTCATCTTCCATACACACTGTCCAGCCCCTTTCCCCCACTGCATCTCTGACTCTTCTGCCCCAAACTCCTTTACCCTCTGCCTCCCATGAATGTGTGTGTGGAGGGCTCTCTCTTTTGGGAGCTGGTGGCTCTCTGCCCCATCCCCACCCCTCTGTGCCTCCATATCCTTCTCCAGCCCCCCCCCCCAACTCTTTCCTCACTACGCTCTCTGATCCCCTGATCGCCCCACTTCATCTCCAGGTCCCTACATTTCCCCAACCTATACTCTCTGCCTCTGGAGGTGGGGGAGCTGTGTGTTTTGGGGAGGTGTCTTGGCTCACCATCCCTTCCCACTGGGGGCATTCCCCAGCTGTTCAGATCTGCCTGGAGCATCTTGAATCTTACTTCTGAGGCCCCCACCCCCATTCACCTCAGCAAGGGAGCTGGGGGTTGGCAGATGCATCAGGCCTGGGGCCATGCTGGGGGTCTCTGGATTGCAACAGACCATCAAAGCTTACAGATGGATCCAGAGCCTGAAAAGGTTGAGAACCACTTCTGTAGAGCTCATACGGTGTTAAACCATCAGTTGTCCTGCTGATGGGTGTATTAATAAGGCTGTAAGGAATCCCTGGAAGAACAGGAAAGGTTTAAAGATCAGAGCACTGCATTCTGGCATCGTTTGCCTGAGCCTGGAATATCTATTTCTGAGAGCAAGGCAGAGAAGGGAAGAGTAGGTGAAAGAAAAGACTGCAACTGAAAAAAAAAAGATTGCTGGATGGGTTTTACAACCATAAATGGTAAAAGTAACCCTACTCCACTGCCAGCAAGTAGAACGATGGAATAAGGTTTTGATTTAGAGGAACAGCTCAGCGAGGGTCTTGTAGAGCGGTTCGTGCCTGTTATAAAAATGTGATTAGCTATTAAACAGAGAAGTTTAACAAGAGTATTTAAGTATCAGCAACTGCCTGCTCTCCCAGGATTGTGGATCCTTGCTTTATGGAATGCTGGAAACTGATTACATGCAGTAGAGAGTTAAAGAAATTATTTAAACTTGGGGAATTAATATCTTCTTTAAAAAAAATCTGGATTTTTTTAATCTTTCTGACCATTTTACATTTTTACCTCCTGCCCATTCATCATGAAACAGGCACATCTTCTGCATTAAATCGTTGTATCTAATTTACCTCTTCAGGCTCTTGTTCGAAATTACGCAATGTTCTAGATAAAGTCGAGGAACTAAAAGAGAGCATCTGAAGCGTACTTGTACACCTTTAGGAAGTCTTGTTCTATACCTAAATAGTCTCTAATGCCTCTTTTGCAACATTTTTTAAAAATATTTTTCTCTGTTGAAGAGGAGTGTGTTGAGTGGCTTTAAACATCTGTGACACTCACTTTGTTAACCAGTAAGCTTGACTAATGGTGGAGGGGTGGAAGCCAACTTTCCCCCCATCTCTGTACTCCGTAAGATGACTGCAGAGTTCTTTGTCAAGCATCCAGCTCCCTCCGTTACTAGAATATGGGAAACCTGAATATGAGCTTTTCTCTTTGGAATATTCAAGGATAAATTACCTCAGTTTTCAGAAATGCCTAGTTTTGGTGCCTCAATTTTTATATCTCCAACTTAACACTGTAAAAGGGCTTAGTTTATGGATTGGGGTGCTAGTATTTTTCTGAAACTTTGGGTCTTTTTAAGCTGTCTCATACTGGGCACCCAAAATTACGTCTTGGAATTTTAGGCCAAATGTTTCCTAATAAGGGCACCTCCCCTGGTCCAAAGACATAAATAGAAGGAACTCAGTTTGGATAGTCATACCCCTGTGTGGATGAAACCCAAACCAGATTTTGATGTGGCATAACTTAGATTTGACTTCCTGGTTTTTCTGAAACTGTTTGGCACTTCCCTTCAACCTTTTTTTTTTTAAAATATTTGAATCAGTTTAAGGCAAAATAAATCCTCTCAGCAGCAAAAATAGTAAAGCTCCATTATTACTATCAATCCTGTTCTTTATGCCTAAATTGGGAATTAGCCTGGGGTTATGAGTGGGGGAAGGAACAAGGGGGGGTGGAATAAGGAGACCACTGAAAAGCAATTAGTGTGCCTATAAAGACATGGGTTTTTCAAATGTATCATTCTGGATTCTCTTTCAGTCTTTCTTGATTGTAGTGGAAAATGAGACCCCTCTAGACTTCATTATTTGTGCCATTGTTCCAAAGAAGATTGATGTGGATAGGCATGTCAGAATGGCAGAAAAACAAATACTGACTTGAGAGGAGAGATAATGTTAAAAGTTACTATCTAACAGAATACTCCATGTGTTAATCCAGAATTACAGTTCACTTTTAAACATGTGTAACTGAAAACTAATAAATGCTGCCAGTGACTTACATTTAAATACTTTGGTTTTGCTCCCTTAGTTATGGTTCTGCCAGTGTTTCTTTTAAAAACCGTAGTTTCAAGGATTTATAGCTTTATATAGTCATAAATAGTCACTCTGTCTGGGAGCAATCTTTTTTTTAACACACATTTTCAAAAAAATCAGTTTGCTCATTTCAGGACAGAAGAGCCAAAAATAGTAGTACTTTGCTATTTCTGACATTTTGGAGTGTAAAATAAACAAATTAATATAAATCAAAATTCATAGGTTCTGAATATGGTTTTGTGTACTACACTAATTTGATTTCAAGAGTGTTTGCCATCGATTTGATCAAAGCTGAATGATTTAAAAGCTCCCTTTGGTATATTTCCATAACAAGCTCAATGAGCAATGTTCTTTTAAATCACTAATGTATGTGTAACTCTTAGGCTACTGAGAGTAATTATAGACTTTTGCACTGGAGGAATTCTGTGATTTATTTTTTTTCCATAATATTGTAACTGATATGGTGCTACTGTGAAAAATCAGTGTTTCTTTCTGATATCCTGGGCACACTATATACTGGTCTTTTCCCCATACACACTCTGCATTTTATTGATACTGTACCAAAGATTTGTGGATGTATGGTCACATTGTAACAAATCTGTGACACCCTACCTCCCATATATAATGTGTGTGTGTCAGGGTCAGTAGTTAAACTGCAGATGCTTTAAGGGGAATCAAACTGAAGAGGACCCATTCCCCAAAGAGTTTAACATAGGGAGATCAATTAATTTGTACAGCGTAATCCTATGACATAAGAAATCCTGCACAACATTAAGGAGGGCTGCAGGCTAGTTACTTCCTAGAAATCAAAATGAAGCTGATGTATGCAGGAGCTTATTTGCTAAGTGGAGGAAAATGTCCTCATTAAAGAATGGTATTGCTTCCCAAGGAGAAAAGTTTAATTATGTAAAGTCTAAACTCCAAGTTCAGGGATATTCCTCTTTGTGCTGTTTAGAAGCAGGACTGAGGTGAAATGTAACAGTTCTCTCAAGTCTGCAGGTTGCAGCTTCTTACCTTGCTCCACCATTGGATTCCTTTGCTGGTTGTGAGGCTGGTTGGTGTTCCATACAACTGGCTAGTCATCCATCTGTGGAAGTGATCCTTGGAAACAGGAATCCAAAGCAGTAATGGATCAATCTGCTGAAAAGAGCATGTCGCTTGTGCACTGAAAACTTGTCGTGGGTGTGTGTGTTGGGCTCCTAGTGACTTGAGGCTCAGCATGGCAAATATGGTGTGTAATCATCAAGCCTTGAAAGTGTGGAGTGGGTAAAGAAAAAAGTGGATTCATCTACTTATCACAAATTGTGGCAATATAATGAATACAGTGTGCGAATTAAGTGGCTTAGGGAGAGTTAGTCTGACAGTGCTTTCTCTATTCCTTCTCTCCTGCTCAGAAACACACAAACCAACACACCATGATTTCTTAAATCTGTACATGAAAATGCATCAAGAAGAAGTACCAACTGTAATTCTGTCAGCAGAATTCCAAAAGATGACATACATTCCTTCCATTATAAGATAAATTAACAAGAGAAAGGACTGCCTAGCTCACCTGGTGTTACACTGGCATTACATCAGACCTAATAGTATTCCCTTGTTTTGATCTATCCTTCCCCAGGCTGGCAGAACACTTAGATCCATGTGGGAGAAGAAGCACATTTTATGACTGAACAGTGACTGCTTCCCTCCCTCTAGCTCAGTGGCTCTCAGACTGGTTTGATGGAGCCCACCTTCTTTGTGTCTGTAGATGTTTCCACCCCCACCCCTGCCTCCTAAGTACATGTACCGCCACTCAGCTCTGAAGGCAGAGCGGAGAGCAGTGTGGCAGAGAGAGGGTGCCCAGCACTGAAGGCAGCGACATGCCAGCAGCTTCATAGAAACAAAGATGGCAATGTGAAAAGTGATGTTTGTCAATATCCATCTTCACAGCAGACTTAGTGCCCCATTGCCACCCTTACTTCTGCGCTGCTGCTGCCACCCTTGGGCTGACAGCTGGAGCCCCACTTCCTCCAGGTGAAGGATTGGGGCGGGGGAGGGCTCGAGCCTGGACTGTCTCTTGGTGAGGGATTGCGGCAAGGGGGAAGGAAAGCCCGAACCTGGGTGGTGGGGCTCTGGCTGTCAGCCCTGGGGTGGCAGGACTCCAATTATCCGCTTTATCCGCACCTCCCCGGTGTGCATGTCCCTTCTGTATGAGCTCCAGCCACCCAGGCCTGACAGCCAGCGCTCTAAATCACACAGCTCATGCCTGCCATGACACATTCCCACACCTCTCTTGGGAAGCTCACCCCATAGTTTGAGAACCGCTGCTCTAGCTGATGGAGAAGCATTTATAATGCTCCATATGGACTTATGTACAATGAGTGGGATCATTGTGTGACCAGTTCATGAGCTTCAGGGCAGGGATGGAGGGCTGTAAAACATGGACTCCCCATGCTCAGGAGTTCTGAAAAGTACATAGAAGACTTTGGGATCGGGGCGGGGAGACAACTGTCAGTTGTGGTAACATCTCAATCTTGAAGTCCTTGTGGCACCTTAGAGACTGAAAAATGTATTTGGGCATAAGCTTTCGTGGGCTAGAATCCGTTTCATCAGATGCATACAAGAAAATGGGTTCTAGCCCACGAAAGCTTATGCCCAAATAAATTTGTTAATCTCTAAGGTGCCACAAGGACTCCTCGTCGTTTTTGCTGATACAGACTGACGCGGCTACCACTCTGAAAGCTATCTCAATCTTGGTATATTTTGTGTCAGTCGCTTAGCTTATAAAGAAATCAGAGGACCTATGCAGTTCAAAGCCTAGTATCGGTGCTTGCTATGTGCTGTCCTACTTTCTTATCTTTGCATGCATGGATCCTGAAAGACTTGTTGCCAGCAACATGGGCTGTCTGTGCAGTGTATACTGCACCAAGATACTAATTAGCTACTTGATCCTCCGTATAGGATGAAAACGGTCAGTCTGTAATGAAAGGGCTTATGGTAATGTAACTTTATATTGATGGTTACTGTCTCTCTTGGGAGTAGAAAGGGTTGCTGTTGTTTTTTAACCTAAGAAGGCATACATTCAGTTCTGCTCTAAGGAGATGCATTTTCCCTAGCCTTCATTTATACTAAATGAAATTGAACTCATTTGTTTATACTAGAACTGAATCTGGCTCTTACTGTACTATATTGCATGTTATACATGAACAGAACATAAGCTGTAGGTCATAGTGGGTGGGGAGTCACTTTTTTGACTGTAGTGGGAAACAAGGCCCTTATAGGCACCATTCTTTGTGCCATTTTATCAGAGAAGATTGACATTGGGCATGTCAGAATGGTAGAAAAACAAATACTGACTTGAGTGGAGTGATGATGTAAAAAGTAGCATTTCAAAGAATGTTAAAAATTACCATGTTGGTACCTTACAAGTGCTAATATTGCATTTGTGTTCATATGAAGGTATTGTTTTGACCTGAATCCTGTATCACTCTAATGAAGGCGTAAATGGGAAAATCTGTGCTATACCAATAATTAACAAATACCCCATACTCACCAGTTTTAAACTTAGTTAGGTTCCTGGAGAGTAAATGTTCCTTTGATGCTGCTCCTGCATGCCCTGCTGAAGATGTTCAGTACTTTCTGATAAATGTGAGTTAGTGGGAATGTGACTTTATAAACAACACTTATCTCTCAACATTAGCACTCAAATTTTACCTGTCAGGAACTTGAATCATCTGTGCCATCACAGATATTTTGTGTCAGACTTGTTGGCACTGACTCACTAACTGTAATTCAGTCTCCAATTTCCAGTTCAGAACTAATCCATGTAAACATGGTATTTGCCAGACTGGATTAGACCATTGATTTAGCAAATTTAATATCTTGCTTCCACAGTGATGTGTTAGAGAAAGATAAGTTCACTTCTCCTTTTACTAAATAAAGAACCTTGCAAGATGGAAGTTTCTGTGAGAGCAAAAATGTATAGCAGTGTGTTTGAGCCATGAGACACGATTCGTATTATTACAGCCATGTTTTCTTAAAATGTTGTTTGGTCATGAAATTATCCAACCCTTTAAAAAAATCCAGCCACTAATAAAGTATTTTTACTCTGTGGGGCAAAATATTATGATTTTAGTAAGTGGCATTGTTTTATTAAAAGTTTCTGCTGCAACAATTCTAACTGGACAATTGGAATCATTACCTCCAGAGGAAAATGGCATAAGACAGTCATGCTGTTTTATAAAACTCCACCTAGTGGGCTCCTTCTCCCTGTTAACTGTATCATGTATTGTGATCTCATGGCTATAGTTGAAATGCACAACAATGTGCAATGAGTTTCTCTAGAATGCTGCATGCTATTTCACAAGGCAACATATTAAACTACTTAAAATACTTCATGAGTGATATCACATGCCTGTGGTGGGGTGTAAATTACTGCAGTGCAGTGAGGGCATGGTGAATGCTCATTCATCCTGTTTTGTCTTGCTCAGGAGTTAAACTGAGGGACAGCAGTACTTCCTCCATTGCTAAAAGCACTCCCACTCCCTGTTCCCCTTGGCTAGTTAAGGGGGGAGGGATCCTTGTCAAGTAAACCTTGCATTCCGACATAATTCTATTTGTCTAGGCCCTTTGAGGACTAGATTTAAGTAAGTTTATTATCTATCATTGTGCAAAAGGCTAGGCAAAGGTATTTTGTGCCTAGGTTTGTCAATTTTCATTACAATTTTGCACAGCTGAACTTAAAGCAGGTTATCCTCTCCTTTTGTAAGAACGTTTGGGATCCTGCAGAATTTCTTATTTTGGCTTTGGTACAGTACAGAGTAAACTAGGGTCATTACTTTTTTGCCTGCCATTGTCAATTTCAGTGTCTTAACTAACACAGATACTGCTCTTAAGGACTCAGAATCCCTTAAAATCAATTCTTATCCAGGCAAAACTCCCATTGAAGCTAGCACCTGAATAAAGGTTAGATTAGTACAAAGAACTTGACCCTTTCTGAAGAATCTTGAAAAATTATTCACTTTGTTCTTATTAGCCTTGGACTGGCTGTCAAAAAGTGCATGAAACATATCGGGTACTAACTCGCTGGCTGCAGGACTTCTGGTTAGGGATAAAAATTGGAATGCCCCATCATATTTTTTTTCACTTTGGTCAATACTGCTAACTGCAAATATTCTGGAATAGTACTCTGACTAGAGGCATAACTTTGGGCAACGTGCAGTCCATCTATACCCTTGACTCCTAAGAGATGCTCTTGTACTGCTAAATATAACTCTGTTGTGCCATGAAATGGATGGCTAAAACGTCAGTCAGCAAATCCACTCTCCTACTTGGTTTACAAATTAAAAATCAGAGAGGGCAAGTGCTGTAGAATATCAGTATTAGGTAAATGGTGCAGGAGATGGGGAAGGGAGCTGGTTGGGGAGGATGGAGCCTTTCTTAGAGGGCTTGGAAGCTGAACAAGAGAGCTTCTGGAGATGAAGGGAGAGACATCTCTCCCTGCCCAGGACAGTAGCTGGAAACCCTCTACTGATGGCAAGTAAGATAAATCTTGCTACTGACCTGCTGGCTAGCTTGTGGAAACTAGTCTAAAGGAATTAATTCCACTGGAACATGCTTAAGTGCAGCATGTATGGTGGGGAAGGCCATTATCAACCCTGCAAAAATGACTGAATGAATAGCACCATATGATTACACTTCCCATTTTCTTTCACAGTACTATCTCAATAACTCTTGTAAGTGCATTGCTTTCAGATGTCTTTAGATTTGGCTCTAGGAAATGTGATCTGACTTGCTCTTCATAGCCTTCAGGTTCTTGCCCATGTTCTGTTTATTTCTAAATCTCATTCATTCATTGCACCGCCCTGTGCTCTTTTGGATCCCTAAAACTTGCATCTTCATTCGTTATTGTAATGAGTTTCTGTCTGCCACTTTCTGTTCATAGAAAGTAATTTAATTTCCTGCACATACTTAGAGCAAGGCAAGGGTTTTTTTTTTCTCATTTTTCATTGCTAACCTGTGAGGTTTGTGAAAATCTACAAAAAGGGCAAATGTTTAATTCTCCCTAGCCACACAAAAATTCTTGAGCTGCCATTTAGACAGCTGACTCTGATCTCAAACATTCCCCCCTGCCTATGCAATTTTTCATTTTGTTATTTAAGCCTGGAGCTTAGTGAACATTGCTTAGTCACCATCAGAAGCTTTTCTCTGTAGTTTCTGATACTTACCTGTTTGTTCCTCCTAACACGTTTTTATATTGGCTACTTTGCAGGACTTGCTGCACAGTACCTGCCCACATACCTTATTACCACTGTTCGACCTCTGGGATCTTTCATGGTGAACAACTCCGTGCAGTTGTAGGCATAATTCTGTGCTAAACCAACCGTTTTCACTTCATACATTTTCTTATAATGGAGATGTTAAATATTTCCAATTGGTGGCTCAATCTCCAGTGCTTATTTGGACTTTGAAGTCTGCAAAATTAATCTGTAAAACTCATGTAACTTTCAGTTTAATGACATTATATTGGCATTTCTCGCATCTTATGATATTTTGGCACTTCTCTTTTCTGCCTAGTTAGAGAACCAGAAATTCACAAAGTTTTAAATATTTTAACCATCTGAACAACCCAAAAAGGCTTTGTTTGGGTTCATTTTTTGAAGTGTGAAAGATTCGTTCTTTAAACCAAAATGGTCCCACCTATCTAGAGTTTTTTTTTAAGGAGTACTCAAATGGAAACTGGTAAACTATAAGATCTTTGGGGGCAGGCATGCCCTTAATATGTGATTGTACAGCACCTAGCCCAAATATAATAAAAGTAGTAATAATGTTCTCTTTGGTGTTTCATCCAATGAACTCATCTCCATAGAGTGAAAGATAAATTTTCCAACAGTTTGTTCTGCTTTACCAGGTTGTGCAAGGCCTTGAGGAGAGGAGGATGTACTCTATGGTCCAATGAAAGAGCATGGCCAGTTCTAGTGGTTGTACTTTTTGTTCATTATTTCCTCTGTTTGTTGAGTTTGGCAGCCTCCGGTGTGTTGTCTCTTCTCTTCTCTTCTCTTCTCTTTTTTGGCTCCATCAGATTTGCTGGAAGAATCTGATTTGCCAGCAACTTTGAGATTTTGATGTGCCATCTGCTCTTCTGTGGAACACAAGGTAGTGTGTCTGGAAGGATGACATTAGAAACTGCTGAAAGGACAAAATGTGATACTGGGCCCAGGGAACCAAATGCTGTCAGGAGATCAGACTCCCCATTTGCCACACACAGAAGCGGATTGAGATAGGCTAACCTTGAAGTTATGCTCCCTGATGAATAAGGCATTGGGATAGTTAAATCTTTCCCAGCGTCTGAAACCTCAGCAGAGGGTGAGACATCGCCTGGCGAGCATGCTGCAGCAATATAACCAAGATAAGCCAGTTGTTGAGGCATGGAATTATGGAGATGCCTTCCTTCCTAAGGGCTGCTTCTGTCACCTTTGCAAAGGAATGGGGAGCTGAAGCCAAAATGAAAGAAATTACTTGAAATAAATGCACAACTCACTATTAATCTGAGAAACTTCTGATAGAGGGTGCTGGAAACCTGACTGTTCTTGGTCCTGGTATGGCTTGGTTTTGACTTGGATTTATGAAACAGCTATTAGTGGAACTTCAGCTGGCGGGATCTGTACTTGTGGCCTGGGGATTTTAGCTTATGGCAATGTGAAGCCAAAGTGGGGAGAGCTTTTTGTCTCCATAACGTCTTTAAGAGCAGAATACAGGATACTACCAAATACTCTGTACCTTCAAGGAAAGGTCTGAAAGCCTTCACTAGTCTCCTTTTCAGAGATGAATCCATAGGACTTTGCATATCACAATGGAGGCACGCAGGACACTAGGTCCTGGGCAAATGGAATCCTCAGTCATGTCATCAAGAGTGTTTATGGTTTAAAAAAAGAATAGTCTCTTGTTGTCTGGTTTCAAAAGAATTGTGCACACTGTTTTTTGGCCTGGGTTTTGGAGAACACCAGGATGGCTCCATGGAGAAATAAAGTGCATAGATCACTACTGCACTTGGGGCTCTCTAATTTTAAGGTGTGCTTATGTGCCACTCTGCCCTGCATCCAGAGGGTTCTTCGGGGAAATGAGAAAGAACTTGCTTTTCTCTGCACTGCACACTGGAGCAGGGGAACCTAAGCTTTCATAGCACAGGATCATTGGTATCTGAACTCCACAGTTAAAGCTGAACAGCAAGCCAGTATACATCTGCTTTCTGCCATTTATCAGCCTAACTTGAGAGAAACATCAAGGGCAGAATGGGGGGGGGGGGGAAGAGGGAAGGGAGGGAGGAAGAGAGAACAAGAGTAAGACTACCATCTAGGGAAAGGGGTCAATTTCAGTAAATAACTATACCCACAGGCATTCCTTTTTACCAGTATAACTTCGGGAATGCTAAGAGTTGCACCAATTTAACTAAACCTATATATGTAAATAATTCGGAAATGGTATAGACAAGCCCTTGGTCTCAGAGCAGATAAAGACTATCTTTTTCTCAACTGAGTGATGTAAGTGAAGAAAGAGGGCCCTGTTCCTCCAGTAATGAAGATCTGAAAAAAACATGGTGTCAACAAAGTAATGAAATGAATAACTGTTTCTTGAGAGTTCAAGGAGACGAGCACAATGGACTATCGGTGAAGTTATTTCAATAAGCCATCTGCAACTTATTTCCTTGTATTCATTTACATAGTGTAATGCTAGGTATGCTTTGGAGGAGTCTGCTTTTCTGTTCTTGCTAAAGCTGTTTCCTTTATGCATAATGAACAGCATTAAATCACACTGGCCTGATGGGCTTGAGCTAGAAGAAAATATATTCATGTTTTACCAGAGAGGCCTGTCTTTAAAGTACTTTGGACTGTGCACTGCTGATTGCTTAAAGGAGTATAATTCATCATTTGCAGTAATACAGCTTTGTATAACAATATGCAAAAAATAAAATACCCTTAGCATGGTTTTGCAGCATAAGGCTGAAATCCTCTGTTAGTGCCCATAGTACAGCAGTCTGTGTTGGTATTGTATTTCAAATTGCTCCCTGCCTACATGTCCCGTGAGACATATGTTTTTCTTACCAATATAGTCCAATCATGAACTGTGTTGGGTCTTCCCTAATGGAACGACTTAATTAGCTGTTTTGTGTGCAACATGCTGACTGAACATTTGTATGAATGGTGCACATTAAGGCCCCAAATTCTATAGCCTGTACTTATATTGAGTAGCACTTATAAATGTAGTCAATTTAATTCAATAGAACTTTGAGTAAGTGCTACTACAATCAAATGCTAAAGTAGTACTCTGACTATTACACTTCAAACATACTTCTGTACTATCAGTAAAGAATAATCTTTGTATTTCACCTTGGTAAGAATTTTTCAACAGTGACTTTTTGAATGGAAAACACAATTTCTGCAACATCAAGATTTTTCTGTAGGAAAATTTCAATTTTCTTCATTTTACATTGGTAAAAATCAACAAAATATTTGTTTGTTGAAATGTCCCTAAATATTCAGTTTAGGGTGAGTTCAACATTAGCTTGATTGTCTCTGATGCTTCAGTGCTTCATGGGAGATGTAGCTTGCGTGTCTCATGCTCCTATTCTCTCATATGAATCATGCTGTCTGGCCGGACTACAAATACCTTGATGCAACATTCTGCAGTCTGACCAGAGTGCATTGCATCATGGGAGTTGCATTGTTGCAGTTGCATTATGAGATGTCTCACCTGACAGCCCAGGAGAGGAGAATGGGGGAATGAGAACTGCTCCTACAGTGAGGCAATGCTGCACCGTGAGGAGATGCAGTCTAAACATTAAATTGCTTTGAAACAAAATGGTTTGGTATTGCTGAATCCAAAGGTGGTTTGTTTTTTCAGAGCTTTAGGTTCTGTGAAATTTCAATATTTCAATTTCTCATCCCAACTTGAGACAAAAACAAATGTTAAAATATCAGAATTTCCCCCAGAATAGAAATTCTGATTTGTATTTTAAGCTGCACTTAGTATACTCAATGCCCTTTTGATAATCCTTTCTGTGGGTGATAGTATTATTTCTTTTAGACTGAGATCCGGTGTGGGGGATTTGATCAAATTATTGACATTGTCTACTTTTGGTACATCACAATTCTCTCTATCCGTATCCTTTAGGTGCATAGTGTAACACGTTGTACATCCCACAGCTGTCAGAAAAGGAAGAAATAACTTTCTTGCATCCCACTGACTTTAATGGAAACTTTGCCAGTGTAATAACTTCAGAATCAGGCTGGAAGTGAGGAAAAATAAGGTCAACTGTATTTTCAGTCATCACACAAACATTTTGCAATCATGGTAAATTATTCCCACTGGAAGAGGAAATATGGTCCAATCCAGTGGTTAGAGTGCTAGCTTGGGACTCTGGGAACCAACATTCAATTCCCTGCTCTGCCACAGACTTTACCACTTGATGCTGGGGAAGTCACTTAGCTTCTTGGTGCCTCAGTACCCCTTAAGTAAAATGGGTATAATAGTACTTTCCCTACCTCACAGGTAGAAATCCATTGGTGTCCAAGTATAGTTGGACTTAAATGTCTTTTAGTCAAAATGAGGTGATGTCTTTACATAAATTACTTGAATGGATCATTCAATTATCCCAACTCCTTTTTATATTAATTAATTCATTCACATAGCCTTGAGAAAATAAAGGGTGATCATAGTCAAACCTCAGCTAAATTAGATTTTGCTAGTAACTCAAAGAGCAAAGGGTATAAAACACTGAATAGTGCTGAGGAGAGAAAAGCCTGTAAATAGAATCTAAACTATTTATACAACTACTTACAACTTCCAGAAGGGTGCACATGCTATCCTAGTTGTTCTTGGTTCTCATTGATCTTTACTTAAAAGTTTCAGATGGGTAGCTGTGTTAGTCTGGATCTGTAAAAAGCAACAAAAAGTCCTGTGGCACTGTATAGACTAACAGACGTATGGGAGCGTAAGCTTTCATGGGTGAATACCACATGCATCTGACGAAGTGGGTATTTGCCCACGAAAGCTTATGCTTCAATACGTCTGTTAGTCCATAAGGTGCCACAGGACTTTTTGTTACCTAAAAGTTTGTGATCCTCTTTTAGGTACTTTCCTACTACCATAAGATTCTCTTCTTCCCAACCTCACCCTGGCTATCGTTCTCACACTAGAAAAGCCTGTAGAGCTTAGTCTAAATAGCTAAAATTCTCCAGCAGATGTAGCTCTTATCAAAACATTTTTCAGAGTGTGTTTTATATCACTGGAGTTTCAGGATTTCTGAGGAAGCTGGGTGACTTTACTCTGTATGATCATACCCCAGAAGTGACTGCATTTCAGTGGTGGTGAAGTGCCTTGGGATCTTCATGAGGGACAATGCTACATAAAAGTAAAACACAACTGCATTTAGCATGTAAAATTAATCCTGTAAAGGGCCTTTTGAGGGACAGCACCAAACTCTTGCAAATTGTAGTTTATTGAGAAAAGTATGATGGTTGTTGCCATATAGTGGGTACCTTTACAATGTTCATGTTGCTACCTCAGGTATAGCACTTGTAGTAACAATTCTGTCCTCCTGTATTAGGAAGAGGAGAGCTCAATACTACAATCATTGCAGAGTGGCAAATGTGAAATTTATAATGATGCCCTCTGTAAGTGCTTAAGTACTTTGCATACCCACCATTATGTATACAGATACCACGTATGTGTATCTGACCTTCTTTTCAGAGGACTGTTTGTAATGAAACAAACGATAACAGCAGATCTGCTTAGTGATAATTAAAAGTTTCTCATTTGGAAATATTTGCCAGTTTGGAAATTATTGCCTTCAGCTGTGAAAATAGCAGGCTTTTCCTGTGAAGAAGAAAAACTGGTCACTTTTAAAACAAATATCAGTTCTGTTTTGCAAATATTGAAAAAGAGTGACTGTTTTAAGATAACACTTGGTTCTATAAATGTTACTTGCACTAAGAGATGGATTATTTCATTATATCAAGTAAAAGAACAGTGGTTGAAAATGGCATTTCAGTGTTAATGTTAATATTGAGCTGCACTGAGATCTCTTCATGTGACTTTTGCACAAAGAAAGTGCAAGCCTACAACTGAGAGATTTGGTTTGGTTTATATGAGCTGTCTGGACTTTGGAAATTGATTCCTATTCAGAATTTGATTGCTGCTCTAGAAGACAATCCACCATTAACTGTTACATCAGGATGATTACCCCAGTATTTCCTGGCTGATGTGATATGCTCAGTCATTGCTGCTGGTGTAGTTTTCAGGAGATTGCTTTTAAGGAAGCATGCTTCTCTGAATGAGATGTTTTTGAAACATTGGAGATAAAGGGTCCTTTTGATGAGACTCCACCTTATCATTCCTTTCTTTACAAAACGCTATGGGGGTTTTTTTCATGGTACCTTCGTCAACATTATGTGACCTACCTGTGACAGGTATTGTAATCCCATGCAATATCTTTGGGAACCATATTGTATTAAGTTATGTTTACTGTAGGCTAAGGATTGCATGCAACTCCAGAGGAGAGGGTCACCACAGCTTCTCCAGAAATCAAAAAGCAGTTAGAGGGGATTAAGGCAAATCACCCAGGTTGTAACACATCCAGAGAGGTACTACGCCCTAGGGAGCTCACATATACTTATTCAAACTGGATTTCCAGACACCATCAAACAAATAAAGGAGTTTTGGGTAAAAAGCTGAGTTAACACTGACTAAGGACTTATTTCTGATCCAGCACACGGATAGGACCTTCTGTCCAACAGGGTTTCAGAAGGGTTGGAAAGATTTTGCCTACATGTGTGTACATTCTTTTATTGTTTTTGTTTTGTTTTGTTTGTTTCCCTTTAATGCTTACAATAAATGCAGTTTGCTTTGTGCAGAAGGCTGGTTGTTGGCATGCCATTATAGCCCCTGGAGAGCACTTAACCACAGGTACTGGACCCTGGTCAGACCTGTTGGGGAAACCATAGTGAGATGCAGAGAGACTATAAGCTTAAACTCCTGGTTTGGAGCAGGAGAGATGCAGGTCTGTGCCTGAGAGTAGTGACAGCTGGGATCTGGAAACCTGAAGAGGGTACCCTCAAAGAAAACTGGAAGTTGATGGGGAGGAGTAAAATTTAACCCTAAATTGTGACAGAACGATCCTTCTCTAACAGGAACAATTCAATTTTCTTTGTTTTTTGATCATTACTAGATAAAGGGACATAGAACATGGATCGAGAATCAAAATATAAAAATTCAATATCCCATCCTACATGCATATGAATCATCCAGCTGGTCAGTTAAGACATTGGATGGTCTGTTTATTTTCGTTTGAAAACCTCAAAAGGTATTTGAGTTATTTGGAAAAAATGTAGTAGGTCCTGGATAAAAGGACCATAGATACCACCCAATGAGTAATATTTGAGGTGATTGCATTTTTTCACACAAAGGTCATAGCGCAATTTGACCAGTTTCTTTTTTAATTTCCTTTCTTCCTCAGAGATAGATGAGTTTCAGTTTTTGAGAGCTCTAATGTTGATACTGTAGTTATCAGACATGTATATGTAGTCAGTGCAGTGATGGATCATTATCTCCTGTGTCTCACTGATGATGAATAATAACTTCTCCAGGATTTATGTCAGGGTAAGAAGTTTGGGGTGAGAGGCTGTAGTGCTAAATCAGTCTTTTTAACAGATAATTTCAGAGGATACGAGAAACTGTTATGCTGTAGTGGTATTTTAAAAATTTTAATCAACAAAGTACTGTGTGATAGGAGGTTAGTCATGGCCTTGCTTAAAATGAAGCATGAAGGTAAAGCTTTACAATATATTAGCTAAAGGCTGGGATTAAAGTATGGCTGTACTGTGAAAATGATGATGTAAAAAGGCATTTTTATTCAGCAGATCTGCCTTCTTTGATTAAAACAGGTTGATATTAATGCTTTTATTTCTCTAGAGCCAGCATAGCTGAGGGAGTGGGCTGGTTCTGTTCCTTCTTTGTATTGTTCACAGAACTGATAACAAAGTTCTAATCATTATAGGTGTGCAAACCCAGTGTCTTCAATGGGCAGCAGAGATGTTGCTCAGCTTAATCAGGCCTACAGAAATTTTTATTACTGGTCATGCGTGATAAGGAAGGAATGCAACTTAATTCTCAGATCCCCAGCAGAGTTTGCAGGTCTATCAGTTAGAAAAAAGTATGTTTGTCAACTGAATGTATTTTATGTGGAAATTGAGAGACTCTAAATGTGGATTTATCTTTTAGTAACTCTTCAGAATAAAACACCACTTGAAGTGTTTTGGAACTAGTAGCACTTCAAAACAAAAAAGACCCCCAAAATAAAATAAAAGACATTACTGCATTTAGGACAGTTTCCAAGCCAAGAGGAGGAGAAGTAATGTTAAAAAATTATATAGTACACAAGTTAAGAAAAAGAGTGTCTGTACATCTGGGTATAGTGCTTAGATTATTCACAAATACAAAGCTTGTTTTAAAAGTCATAAGATACATATAGTGCATAATCAGCAATAACCCAAATTTAGGTGAATAAATTGAATACAGTTTAGATATTAGCATCCAAGTATTTGGGTACATCACTCATGAGAAGTTATACAAAGAGTTGTTTGAGGAAAGCAAATATAGCAATGAGTGAAGATTGTCTCTCAATAATTGAGAATTTAGCATAGGTTTGTCCATTTGGAAAATTATAATCCACAAGGAAAGCATTTCAGTTACTTTCCCCACTGTGCTTCCCATCAGCACTCCAGCTAATCCCTCCTGGTACTGCCCATGTCCAGTGATGTGTTCTATGTAGATGTCCCTCAACCACCTGATGGCGTCCGACACCATCAGTTGCCACATCAGCCGAGCGTAGCGCTGATCGATTCCGCATTCTTTCAACACTTGCCCGTTACTGGGTACCATGCGCCCAGGGCCCTATGATCAGCACGTGTGTCTGAAAATGGTAACCCTTAGCTCTCCAGGTGTCAGCCAGATGGGCGTATTTCTCAAGCTCGGGCATCGTGGAAGGCTGGGGTCTTGTTCTCGAAGAGCACTGTGACATCCACCATCATGATCTTCTTCTGGTCCTTGCTGGTGGTGATGATGTCCGGTCACAGTTGGCTGTCAGTTCTGGGTATGGTGGAGTTCATGGCAACCTTCCGTATGGGTGGTGGGATGGCTCTGACCAGGCAATCTTAGATGGCTTTGTCACAGCTGCCAGGCTCTGGAATGGGGCTTCCAGCTACACAGGACATGGGGTAGTGTCTCATTGGCATAGCTGCACTTCCTGCATTGCTTGTCCCGATTCCCATGGCTTCATTCAGTGGAATGCAGTTGAGCCAGGCCCTGTGAATGAACCTCCAGTCAGCAAATTGGATGAAGCTATCTCCAGGGAGGAAGTGGTTGCTAGTGTCCCACTTGCCCTTCATCTCGAACGCTGGCGTCCGTTTCAGGTTTTCTACGTAGTGGCAGCGGATTGCATCCTTTGGGGTCCTCTCTGGCATGGTTCTGGCTCTGAGTGATGATTGTATGCTCAGTGCTCTTCACTGGTGGCACCAGGACTCCCAGCTCCTAGTGTTCCTTGCACCAAGTCCAGCAGCAACTGATATGCTTCTCCAGTTGTCATGTAGCATTGCAGGCGCAAGTCCAGAGAGAAGCAAAGTCTCCCCCATCTCTTCTAAATTCGCCTTCCAGGGAGCTGCTGAGATAGGTGACAACATCTTGGTTGGAGGAGATCCTAGCGATTCGCTTCTTAATGACATCCTGCATATGCTATAGTTCTCACTTGAACCCATGTGTTTTAAAGGGTAAAGGAAGTAGGTTTTTGGAAATTTGAGTAAACCAGTGTTTGTTCTTGTTTTAAATTTTAATATGAATGAATAGCAATAATTACTGATTTTCTTTGAGCACCTCTAAATCAATCATTCAAATCCAGCCCAGGTTGCTAGTGATCAAAAGTTGTTGCTACCTAATGTTTTAGTGTGAAACATGTTGATGGTTTCAGTGGACAGGTATCTACTGCAAGAAGTCTCAGGAAAGTTTGCAGAAACTAGCACCTTGCCTTGTCAGCAACTTCAGCAGAAAGGCCCTGGATTCAGTAGTTCTGGAAAATGAGCTGCTACTCTAGCTTTAGAGATGGTTTTTTCCAGGTGAGTGGGCCAATGTTTGGGGAAGCTTGTGCTGCTGCTGCTGCTTCGGTAGATAGGTGCTTATTTAGCTCTATAAATGGGAGTGGCTGCAACTTGTATATTTTCAGGTTGATGACACTTTCCATTATGAATTTTATGTCTTGATTTAAATGGAGAATTTTAATATCTATGGATGAAAACTCAGGAGCTTTTACAAGAACAAAATCCGTCTAGATATAGAGAGTGGAAAAACAGGCACCGACTAGCAAATTTTACTGTTATCTACATACGTGCTGGTTTTCTCTAAATTGTCGACATAATAAATTCTGCAATTATCGCTTGAGTTTTACTAGAAAAATATTTACCCATCATTATCCCATTTAGCCTGGCCCAGTACTCTGTAAGTGCTCCAATTCCTGCAATAATAACAACCACCTTCTGTTTCCCTCTGGTTCCTATTGGGTTGGGTTTGTTTTGGATAGGGAACAGGTTATAGTAATTACACAATCACACTAATTATTGGGCTCCAGTTATGCTCCACATTGCGATTAGACTCAGATTCATTGGTGTAACGAAATAGGAAGTTTCCATGCCAGGAAATATAAAATTCTGAGCAGCTCTTACATTGGACAATAGATTATTTTTCTCTTAAGTTTCCTATATAAGGGAGAAAAGGGATTCAACAGAACAGTAGACTGACTGGGCTGGTTCCTAAAGCCATTTACTCAGGGACAGATCCCATTTTTATTGAAATCAGTGGGAGTTTTGTTATGGATTTCAATAGGATCAGGATCTGGCCCCCAATTTGTACATGGACTCCTGGGATATTTGCAAAATTAGGACTTTCAGATTTGATGCAGCTTTTTCATAGCTTTTTTATAATTTATTTGAGATGCTCCATTCATGGTAAGAGTTTTAATAGAGAGTGATGTTGCATGCTGTTGTGAATGGCTTATTTTTAAGATGCTTTTCTTCAAGATGGAACTTGAAGTTTAGTGGAATTTGATCATTGCTGCAGAGCAATAGTAAATCTGCAAATGGTAGCTTTGCTGACAGTTGCTATGACTGAGGTCCTCAAACCTGCAAAAATGTAAACAGAATCACCTGTGTAGTACTAGTGCAGGGGTTGGCAACCTTTCAGAAGTGGTGTGCAGAGTCTTCATTTATTCACTCTAATTTAAGGTTTCACGTGCCAGTAACACATTTTTAACATTTTTAGAAGGTCTCTTTCTATAAGTCTATAATATATAACTAAACCATTGTTGTATGTAAAGTAAATAAGGTTTTTTTAAAATGTTTAAGAAGCTTCATTTAAAATTAAATTAAAACACAGAGCCCCCAGACTGGTGGCCAGGACCTGGGCAGTGTGAGTGCCACTGAAAATCAGCTCGTCTTTGCCATGCATACCATAGGTTGCCTACCCCTGTACTAGTGATTTCAGTGGGAGTACTTGTGTAAAGTTCAGTACATCTGTAAACCTTTGCAGGACTGGGGCCAAAGATTAACACCATAAAAGTCACTTTTTCCCCTAAACTCTGCTGTATATGAATCTTATGGACACTGACACTTGTGTGAATATAAAGTTTCAGAAGAGTTGCTATTCCTCATTGAGAGCAGCCTACACAATCTGAAGACACTCTGAGTAATTTCAAATGGGGTCATGTCTAACTTTTTATAACTAGAAATTGACTTTTTCTCCCCATGTTAATTGCAAGTAATGTTGGAGGGAAATATTACTCATGAAAAACTGTGCAAGAGAAAGGATACATGGCTTTGCATGGAAACCTGGTTTCAGCCTCAGCTGCAAAATTGGCCAAAACTTCGTTCATGGCATACAAATAAAAATTAGACACATTGCAACCTTCCAGAAAGTCTGTTTTAACATTAAATATCTTGCAATTCTGAGCCTTAAGACACAAAATCAGGCTGCTCCCTGCTGCAGAGAGGTAAAACATACCCTATATTGCTCTAGGACAGTGGTTCCCAAACTTTAAAAACCCTCGAACCCCTTTCACTAAAATGTCAAATCTCATGAACCCCATCCTAAAAATGAATATTTCCAGGGATTTTCTCCCTTACCTCAGCATAAATTATAAAAGCAGTGATGTTGGAAATATAAAATTTGTTTTTATGATGTGCTTATTACATGCTATTTAATAATTATTATTTATCATTACAGTATTTTTATTACATTATGAAAATGGCCATACTCTTCCACGATCTCACTTTTGTAGCTTGTATCACTTTTGATTAAGCCTGTAATAAGACAGAGCTCCTATCAGAGGCACTAGTAGAAAAAAGGGGTGCGGGGGCAAAGCCCCCCATGCTCCCTGGGGCATGTGACCCTTGTCATCCCTGCTTCCCTCATTCTGGCACCTCTGGCTCCTATGGTTCATCAAGGAGTATCAGATATGAAACAGAATGAAGATGTTTAAGAAGCCAACTCAAAGAGTTCCTCCTCAGGTCTTGAGCAGTCCAAGCAAACAACGAACGTTACAACAAAGCTTAAACTTGTTCTTCATAATAATTTTAAAAACAACACTAGCTGCCTATTTAATTTTAAAAACAGCAAAAAATATCCACCCCCCTTTCTATTTCATAAAAGGAGTCCTGAAGTTTAAATCTCCTCGGTTTGATAGATATGCTCGCTTTGATCTGCTTACTCTTGGAAGTCCCGCAGACGCCGTGCTGCCTGGGGTCCCTACGGACAGCTCTGTCCGCCATTAGGGAATTTTTTCCTAAGAACCTCCAATAACACTTCATGAACCACCAGGGGTTCACGAAACCCAGTTTGGGAACCACTGTTCTAGGATGACTGGCTCTTTATAACCGACTGCTGCTAGAGCCAGGTCACACGCTTCCCTGCAAAACCTCTAGCCTTCTGTGCTGCCGCTTGCAGTGCTGGGCCCTCAGTCAGCTGCCGCCACCCTCTGGCCACCCAGCTCTGCAGGCAGCAGCGCAGAAATAAGGATGGCATGGGATGGTATTGCCACTCTTACTTCTGTGCTACTTCTGGCAGGGTGTCGCTTTAAAGGCTGCGTGCCCAGCCAACAACCACCTCTCTCCAGCCACCCAGCTCTGAAGGCAGCACAGAAGTAAGGATGGCAATACTGCGCCCCCCTTCAAATAACCTTGCAACACCCACCCATCCCCGCAACTCCCTTTTGGGTCAGGACCCTCAATTTAAGAAACGTTAGTCTCCCCTGTGAAATCTGTATAGTGTAGGGTAAAAGCACACAAGACCAGATTTCATGGGGAGAGACCAGATTTCACAGTCCATGATGCGTTTTTCATGGCTGTGAATTTGGTAGGGCTCTAGTAATGAGTTTTTTGGAGCAAGGACAATCTAGTCATGTTTTTTTTACAATGCTTGGTATAATGGGGATTGGGCCACAGTGCTACCATAATTTGACAAGTAACTTTCCCTTATCCGTTTCCTGAGTTACCTCCTTTCCTTTGTATTTATTCTCCACAACAAGAATACGTTTAATGCTGTTCAGCCAGTATCAGGAGTACATCTTTCCTGTGCAGATAGTGCATCAGAATGTTTAGGTCCAGAAAAACTAACAGGAAGTAATATCCTCTCAGATAAGAATTGTTACTCGATTGAAATTTGCATTTGGTTTAAAAAAAAAACTTTAAAAACCTTGTATGCTAATAGGCTGACCCTCTGTGCTCAGTAAAGAAGTAAAGATCATAATTTGAGGGTATGTAATACAACAAACCTTCCAAAAATTACACATTGCAATGTCAAAACGTCACTGTTCAGCATTCTAGGTATTGGCATGAAAATAGCCTTGTTCTTGTGGGCTCTAGGAAACAAATATTGTCCAGAGGCTTTTTGAGTCAGTGCCATCAGTACAAAAGAGCATGACTGATGTAAAAGAAGGGAATCTGTGTTAAATTACCCCAAACTGTAAATTCTGAAGCTGGAAAAAAAACAAACATTCTAAAGTGAGAAGAAATCTTTTGGCTGGGCTGGGCTAAAAGGCTCTGTGATGAAGAAAAATACAGAGCAGTTGTATAGGTCTCACTCTTCTCTGAGATCCAGTTAACATCTGTAATCTTGATTGTCCTGTCTCCAGTTTCCTCCTCCTGCTTATAGGCAACACTTTTGGGCTGCTTGTACATATTTAAATTAATACAAAAGGCCTCATGTTTTTGGGCCCAGACACATACAGCCCAATCCTGCACTCATTGAAGTCAATGGCAAATTCACTGGGTGCAAGAGCAGGTGCTTAATGCACATTGTAGCTTTGTAAACTGTCTTCCTAATGAGTTCTTCATTCTTCCTCTTAAAGTAAAGTGGAGCAGGAGTGTAGATTACTTTAAATCACATACTTTGTTTAAAGAAATTCAGGAGCTCTTTTTCAGCTGTGCTTTTGCTAACAAGCACTAACCTAGCTCTGTGTTTTGGTCCTTCAGCAATGTGAGCTATAAACAACCTTACGTTAAGTACCATAATTGAAATAAATTTTCACACTGAGTATTGTACTACAACTTCACTCTTACACTGCTAGAACTCACTCTTTTAATACATTTGTATCTGCAGTATTGTCAACTCTTCTGATTTTATTGCAACTAACAATTTTGAGGTGCATTTTACCTGTCTTGTGGAAACATCATGAAAGGCTTCCACTCCTGAATTTTTTTCTTATTCAAAATAGCTAACATCTCTAATGACAGTCAATGGGGATGAAGCCAGAAAGATGGCTGCCATTTCTCTATAATCTCTCTGCACATGGAAGTGAGGCTGCCCTTAATTAAGTTGTGTTCCACTTCTCCCTGTTTTCAATGTGAATCCAAAATCTGCCGACAGGCAAAATGGCTGTTACCCATAGTTCATGGGGCTGGAGAGGACACAGACTGTGGGGAACAGCAGAGATGCTGTGAAAGGTGGATGGGAAGAGAGAGGAGTAAGGCACTTGAGGAGCAGGAGACAGATTTAGAATTGCAGGGGAATGAGGTGAAGGGGGATGTGGGGACAGGAAGGAGGCTGAGAGTGGTGCAGTGGATAGTAATGGAGTGGGAATGGGAAGGCCATGTTGCCAGCTCTCTCAAACCGTGAATCACAGGATTCTGATGCCTGCAGGAAGATCTGTCATGATGTGAGATGCTCCTCCATGACTGTCAAGGCTAGGCAGAGCTGTGACCTAGCATCCTCAGGGTGAAGGACAGTCACCTGTCCTGCCGTTGAGTCCTGTCTTTGATTTTTGGTCCTAAAGCAGTGAAAGGGTCCTGGGGTGGAAAGGGAAAAGGGGGAATGCTGCTGCTCAGTCCAGGGCCCTGATGCCAGCGGGCAGTGAGGGGGGTCAGAGGGAAGGAGTCAAGACAGTAATAAGGGAACTGCCAGTCATTTCCTATCCTAGGGATCGTAAAAGGATAAATAGAGTCTCCATTTGAGGAGCCAGGGAGAGGCATGCATTTTTATATGCATAAATGTTGACTTGTCAACCTGAAATTCTCTCTCACACACAGGCAGAAGAGTAGAGGGCAGTTAAAATCAAACCATGTTTTTTAGACTGTCCTTTGACTTTTTAAAATCTCATGATTTTGGGGGATCAGATTCATGATTTTTGGTCTCATAAGATTGGCAGTATTAGTACTTGGTATTAGCGAAATTACAACTGCCAAAGTTGTTACTGGAATTCCTTATAAACACTTGAAATGATACAAGCAGCACTACAATACAGCACTTCCATATGAGGAGCAATTAATAAGACTGGAAAAGAGATGATGGGGGGATATGGTTGATGTATATAAAATCGTGACTGGTGTGGAGAAAGTAAATAAAAGTGTTATTTACTCCTCAAAACATAAGAACCAGGGATCACCAAATATTTATTTTTTTTTTTTTGGTTCCCATAGGAACACATGCTCCCTTGTTCTTTAAATAGGTGCAGCGCATCTTCCCATACTGCTTGGCCAGCTGTGATAGCCTCAGGGTCTGTGCAGAAGGGGAACAGGGCTACCATTTCTGGTGGTGTGAAAATGGAGGATGGCTCTGCTCTCAGCTGATTTGTGAATGGCTGCTTTTCAGGGTCACAGAGGAAGATTTTGTCCCTTCTCAATAAGATTAGGCAGGTCGCTTTTTACCTTTGACATAGAAAATTGCTTTGAAATTCAGTGCCAAAAGTTAGGCACTCAAATCTATGTGCAACTTCATGCACCCACTTGAAAATTCTGGCCTGTGTTGTTTTAATATAGTAAAATATTTTTATGAATGGAAAGTTTGTGACTTGTATTTGATACAGAGGCTAAATGAAACACTTGAACTACATGACCACCCTGCTTTTTAACAATGAAACATCCTAGATGTAGTGCTTTAAGGCTCGGATTTGATTACAGTTGGATGGCTTTGAAAATTCCTGTTTTAATGTAATGTGCAGGCATGGAGTTCTCAGCCTTTTTACAAGCTCCTGTAATTCCCCTTTTGTCCAAATAGCTGAAACTTGGTCAAGGAGAATGGGAAGCAAATCGTAATAAAGGGGGCAGCTTCACTCCTGAGTTCAGCTGTTTGGCCAGATATGGCTTTGGGAAACTTAACAACTTTCTTTTTAGTTGCTAGTGTTGTAAGAAAGAGGGAGAGGAGTCTTACTTGCTAAGCAGGATCCTCAGTTCTTTCATTCACTGAAGAGCTGAATGGTGGATGATCTTGTTCTGCCGAAAAGAAGTATATGGCAGAAACTTGGGTTCAGTCCTCTGCTGTTCCACAGTACCTTGGGCACGTCACCCATTCTCCACGTGCTACAGTTCAGCTGTAAAACGGGGGTGATACTACTTCTGCACCTCATGGGATGTTGAGAGCTTAAACACATAAAAGATTGGGATCTGCTTAGACACTATGATAATGGAGGCCATATAAATACCTCTCTCTCAGCCGAATTAATAACTGTAGTGAAGGCAGTAGGGCTAGGACTACTGTACACCTGGCAGCAAATGAGATTAAGGATGTCGCAGAGTATTCTGTACAAAGTCAGTCAATTCCAGCATTTCCAGTTCTAGGTGCAGTAGAAGAGCCAACAAAGGGTTGGAGTACTCATGGGGGCACCAAACACGCTTTAGCAATAAAAATATGTGAACAGTTTTCATTGATACAGGACTTTATGAGCTGTGAGACAAAATCAATGGATACAGTTCCCAGTGAGAGATAATAAACTTGAGAATGTCTCTTCAGTCAAATTATGGGAAATGAAGAGTTTCACAGACATGGAATTGCATTGTCACTGTTAATGTTTTGCCATCAGTTAAATTCAGGCATTTTTTCCCCTGACAGCTGTTAAGTGTGTTTAGAGAAGTGAGGGAGAGCAGGACAGGACAGTATTTCAATTTATAATTGGCAGAAGGCTTTTTCTGTTACAATAGCATGCGCTCTACGCTTGTTGCTGGAAATAACCCTCATGTCAAATAGCACTTCATGACTGACAAAAGTTATCTTTCTCCAGCACTCTAAGATAGTTAGTGGGGAAAAAAATGAACAGATGGCTTAATTTAGTCATTTTAATCCTCTTTGGTGAATCTTTTGCCCATGATATGCTTTTATTTTACTCTTTAGAAATTGCAGATTTATAATTCAATATTTGAAAGTAGGTTCTGGCAAACAGAACAAAATATTCCTTACATTAATTCTATGGATGTTTGTTTTTCATCCCCTCAAACACTTCATTTTCTTAAATGTCAGCTGTGCATGTTCTAACCCAGTCAGTAGCCAGCTGTTCTCTTGTCTCATGAATACGTATTTGTGAAACATTTTTAACATCTGTTTTTGATGGTGTGGAGAAAATCATCGTCTCTTCCATGAATGGGACAGTTTCAGGTGACAGAATTCACCTGGCTTTGGAACCCAAATGGCAATTTGCTTCTGTGAAGTACTGTCACACTTCATGCTGTTGACTAATAGCTGCTACTGTATCTGGTGGTGGCTCACAGCTTCAGCACCTTTTCCTGCTCTGCATCGACTATGGCTTTACTGCTGCTTGGCCCTTAAGAGCTCTGTATTTTTCAGTGTGCCAGGGCCTGTTGTGTGTTTAAACATACTAATCTCTTTTACACGCAGCATTTAAGTTTTGTTTCTGCTCTGTAGAGTGTTCCTGAATAACAGCATCATGGGGCTTCATGTATGTCTGAAGTGGAGGTTTGCAAAGGCATAAATACCAGTTAGCCACATAATTCCTATTGAAAAACAGTTCAGTGGGAATTAGATGTCTAACTACTATTTGTGCCTCTGAAAATCTTCCCATCAGTGATTTCCAAGCAATTTTTTTTCCAATTGCCAGTCCTACAAATAAATTTGGGATCTGAAAATCAAGCTGGGTTCTTTACTTCTCCTACATTACCAATAATAAAGCTTTTGCTGGCTAAACTTATTCTCCAGTTACACTTGTGCAGTACCACAGTGTTTTACTAATGCCCCCAATGACAACTTTTCCTGTTCTTTCCTGTGGGTCTATAGGTGTAACTGATTGGAATTTAGTAAATAACTTTTGGTGGTGGTGAACAGGTTGGTATATAATTCAGCTCTTTTCATCTTGGTTGTGTTGACTTTGCAGTATTCACTTTTACTTCTTTTTACTCCTGTCCTTTTTGTCATTACAGTTTTGAAAGTGTAACAGAACTTATCTGAATAAGAAGGGACCAGCTTTACATATTTCAGAGTAGCAGCCATGTTAGTCTGTATCTGCAAAAAGAACAGGAGTACTTGTGGCACCTTAGAGACTAACAAATTTATTTCAGCATGAGTTTTCGTGAGCTACAGCTCACTTTTTTGGATGCATAGACTGGAATACACAAACAGGAGATATTTATACATACAGAGAACATGAAAAGGTGGAAGTATGCATACCAACAGGAAGAGTCTAATCAATTGAGATGAGCTATCATCAGCAGGAGAAAAAAAACCTTTGAAGTGATAATCGAGATAACCCATGGAAGGTGTGAGAAGAACTTAACTGATGATAACTCATCTCAATTGATTAGACTCTTCCAGTTGGTATGCATACTTCCACCCTTTCATGTTGTCTGTATGTATAAATATCTCCTGTCTGTGTGTTCCATTCAATGCATCCGAAGAAGTGAGCTCTAGCTCACTAAAGCTTATGCTGAAATAAATTTGTTAGTCTCTAAGGTGCCACAAGTACTCCTGTTCTTTTTGCAGTTTTACATAGAAACTTTTCAGAACAAAATTGCACTTCAATGCTCTACTTGTATTAAGATCACAGATTCTTAATTTTTAAGAACTCTTAGGGAAAAAATTTGATTGCTGAATACATGCATAGTCAAGCCGTGGGTAAAGCTTACCAGAGCCTAAACCTCTCCTTCACAATTCTGAATTGATACATGAATGGGCCCTGATTCAAAAAACTATTTTGTCACGGAGACCAATGAGCCTGCAGCAGTTTCTCACAGATTAGCTAATATAGTGAATAGACACTGTTGCATGTCACTTTGAAATGGGGGTGGGGAGGAATAGTAGCCACCACAAAAGCTGTAATTCTGCCAGCTGGTAGGGGTGATTCAGCCCCTAAGTCTTTCAAGTTAAGTATATGGAGAAGTCTAAAGTTGACTTTGTGCAGGTGCTGTCTGCTCTGTATAGTTCGTAAAGGTCTTGTGACCCTCTTCGTAGGGATAAGAGTTTGTACTTGGCCTCAGAGCACATTGTAACAACAGCAGAAAATGTCATTGTCAGTTTTTTTCTGCTTCCAGTTCCAGATTTTCACAATCAAGTGCATTTTATGAAATAAATGAGACAGAGAGAGACTTTCATCACAAGCGAGGAGTCTGTTTTATATCCCTGAGACAACATTTCCTCAAAATGTGTAATGTTCCTAGCCCTCGACTACAGGAATTTTGCTCTCTAATAGGTTGTGTTCTAGACAGTAGTTGGAGCTGGGGTCCTATGATGGACTTTGGATGGCTGATTACTGGCCCCTATCAAGCCAAGAATATGTTAGTAGAAAATCCTGATTTTTCCTTCGACCCAGTCTGTTTGTTTGAAATAGAACAGCTGTCTGGAAATGTGCTGCTCATTGAAATTTTCCTCCACTGTACACTAGGTCCCTTTATTTATTTCTCTTTCTGGTGAGTTTATGTATAAGTGTAATATGGAGTTGCTTCCAAGCTTTTCTCCTTTATTCATTCCATATTTTTGAGGGAGGGGGGTTGTAAGAGTGGTTTCATACTACCTTTTTCTGTAAAACACTATCAAAATGCTGTGGTGTTGACATGGAGTCTTTCTGCATAATTTCTACAGGAAAAACTGACCTAATACAGTGCAGTATAACTTGTTTTAAATGACCACCCAAGGGACCAGCAGAAATATGCTGTCTAGTAAAGGGTGGCTTTGAACTAAAGGTCAAGCCAAATCATGGAAACAAAAAATATGCTGGAAACATGGATCATGCATACTTGTTGGGAAGCTTTGAATCTAGACTGTGATGATGACACTACGTATAATACTTGTTGCCTATTGAATTTTGACACATTGATACAAGAAAACACCTTTTCATTATATTTCTAGTGGTATGCTTAGACTGCTGTCTGCACTGTATGACACTCACAAGCCACAAGGGAGTATCACCCCAAGGGAGGTCTGAAGATTATGAGAAACATACCTATATTTGAGACATGTAAAAAAAAAGTCTGTTTTATATATACATTCACTATGAACCAATGGCAAATATCAAGTCCTGTGCACTTTGCTGATATTCACAACATTTGGTTCTTATTTATCAATAAAGATAATTCCCTGTGTATCAGCTAACATTATACAACAAAACAAGTAGAAGAGCTGGAGCTTCACTAGTATGCAATGATACATTGTTACAGGAGAGCAGGCAATGCCATAAAGAGATCAGAGTCCAGTGACTCAAAATTCTCAGATTACTAAACATTCTGCAGATGTATTAAAGAGAGAGATTAAAATGAGGACAGCAAATTGAAAACTGAGGAATATGTACATTACGAGCCAACTTTTTATCTAGTTTTCTTTTTGGTTAATTACACCATAATGACTTGATGAAGCAAAATTGGATCCACAAATAATAAAATGTTGAGACCCTCCTCCGAAATGTACAAATGCAAATATTCCTTGCACCCATAAATTAGGCATTTAAATGTCTGTTTCTATTACACCCACATGCAAGTGGGTTGCATCTACAAATGATTGAAGGCTGGGGAGGGGGGGGTTGTGTGTATGATTTTTATTTTTAGTGGCTGCATGTGGGTGAAATCAGGCCATAAGTAATACATTCTGCATGGGGTTGGTATCTCTGAAAACAAAGGTATCCTATCATGTCTTGGACAACCGTTAGATCTTAGTTCAGACTATATTCCAGAGGAAATATTTAACTGTAGATAGATGATGTTCTGTGCACCTCAGGTGGTGTGAAACAGTATTACCATCCCCACCAGCATTAAAAAAATCATGACATTTGCTCCAGAAATCCTGATTCCTTAAAATATTAAATTTTGGGTTCTGGGAGTCACTGGGAATGTATTATCTTTTAAAATTCCTGGATATTGGAGGATAGCTAACGTGACACCAATTTCCAAAAAAGTCTCCAGAACTGATCCTGGCAGTTACAGGCCGGTAAACTTAACTTCAGTGCCAGGCATTCCCTTTGAAGCATCTGGCACTGGACACTCACATGACAGGATACTCGACAAGATGGACGATTGGTCTGACCCAGTATGGCCGTTCTTATGTTCTTACGTAAGTACTGATGTCTAAAATTTGGCAAATAGTGATACCTTCAGTGATGAGTCAGTGTTATTCTGCAATACCCAGATTAAGAATTACATATTTATATATAGAAGTAGTCTTTATCTCAAAGAATCCCAAGGCAATTTACAAACTAAATTGGTAATAATATGTATCACTTTAGAAAGCTCTGTACAAATACTAACTCATTAATTCATACAAAAACTCTGAGGGAGGAGGTGATATTATCCCTATTAAAAATAGCATAATAGAGAAGAGACAGAAGATAATGCATTTGCCAAAGGCCATAAAAGAAGTCAGCATCAGGCAGAACTGAGAGCAAACTTGAGTTCCTGTTCCAGGTTCGCTTGACCAGGCTATATGTTATTTAAAGTCCTGAAATTACTTTTTGTCTTATGCTGGATTGAAGACACCTCTGGGATAAAGCATGGCAACTGTTAAATGCTGCACAGCCATACAAACACAATGCTGCAGGACAGATGTGAAAAAAACTATAGTAAAGAAAAGCTACAAAGGGTGCAGCAATTACCTCTGCAGAAGTCCGATTTTTACTGATTTTTAAAACTTGGCCAGGACACTCTTATTCTTTTGAAAATACTTTCCTGTGTACATCTCAAAGTTCTTCACAAAACTGAGTAGACCTCATTACTCCCATTATAAAAATGGGGAAACTGAGACAGAGAGGTTAAAGACACAGTGTTGAAATGTAGGCTACTTGTAGCACTCGAATATTGGAGGCAACTTCAATGAGAACTAGGGATGCTTGTTATCTCTGGAAATGGGGCCATTATTCAGTGCATACATATGTGTTTACATGATTTCTTGTACATTAATAAACAGTCAGTGTTGCTACACATAGCACATGAATCATGAAATCATGAAAAAGAAATGAACAGTTATAATTCACTTTACCAATACATACCCTCTATTCCTGCACCCACAGGCATGTACTTTTATCATTGCCGCAACTTTAACTACGCTCCATCAAGAATGCCAGCTTTCCAGCACCTCCTTTAACAACCGATCCCCTCCCAAAACACCAGACTACCTAACAACATTGCCTTCTGCATGCCCTTTTCATGATACAAGTTACCACCTTTACAACACAATTAGCTGTGAATTTTGGAGGGATTAGTTTGGTAAAGAGGATGCTGGAAATTTAGCATTTCTGGGGTGTGGGGAGGAAGAGTTACAGTTGTGACATGTAGATCTTTGGTGTATGGTTGTAGTAGCAGAAAGATGCATGCCTCTGGGGATGGAAGAATAGAAGGTGCATATTGTTGGATGGCTTAACTTTTCCTTTCCTTTCCTTTCCTTTGTGGTTTTGTATCAAGCGTGTTGCAACCTAAACCATTTGACAACCAGGGCTCTTGTGTATTTTCCTAAGCATTAAACGTCACAACTGCAGACGTGTCTTCATGATGCCCACTTCTCTCTTCAACGCTTAAATTTCCCAACTGAACAAACTTGGTTGGTGGCAGTCACAGGCCAATAAAACTTGCCATGGGTTGTCGCACAGGAGTTCCCCTTAGAGAGATCTAGGCAAAACTTGTCATGCCAAGTGACTGACTTAGTCACAGAGCTTGGAGAAGTTACTCAACCAGTTTCCCCACTGCCCCTGATCTCTCCATTTCATATGGACTTGGGAGAATAGAATGGAGAAAACTGATATGTAAATTCCAAAGAGCAGAACTTCATTATTGAGCGAGACCCTTAGTCTAACAAGCTTAAACTGGCTCGCTGCATTGGGAGCTTCTCTATGTGAAGGTGTCAAGGTTCCTTCCCCACTCTGAACTTTAGGGTACAAATGTGGGGACCTGCATGGACACTTCTAAGCTTAATTACTAGCTTAGATCTGGTACACTGCTGCCATCCAGATGTCAGTGTCTGAAGCACTCCCTGTCCCCCCAAAACTCTCCCCTCCCTGGGTGGCCTTGAGGGACTTCACTAATTCCCTGGTGAACACAGATCCAAACCCCTTGGATCTTAAAACAAGGAGAAATTAACCATCCCCCCTCCTTTCCCCCACCAATCCCTGGTGAGTCCAGATCCAATCCCCTTGGATCTTAAAACAAGGAAAAATCAATCAAGTTCTTTAAAAGAAAGGTAAAAATCATCTCTGTAAAATCAGGATGGAAACTACTTTACAGGGTAATCAAATTCGTATAGCCCAGAGGAACCCCCTATAGCCTTAGGTTCAAAGTTACAGCAAACAGAGGTAAAATCCTCTCAGCAAAGAAGGACATTTACAAGCTGAGAAAACAAAAATAAAACTAATCCACCTTGCCTGGCTATTACTTACAATTTTGAAACATGAGAGACTGATTCAGAAAGATTTGGAGAGCCTGGATTGATGTCTGGTCCCTCTTAGTCCCAAGAGCGAACAACCCCCAAAACAAAGAGCACAAACAAAGACTTCCCTCCACCAAGATTTGAAAGTATCTTGTCCCCTTATTGGTCCTCTGGTCAGGTGTCAGCCAGGTTTACTGAGCTTCTTAACCCTTTACAGGTAAAAGAGGCATTAACCCTTAACTATCTGTTTATGACAGAAGGATTATGAAATTTCTCTTGATTTACTGAGACATACTAGAGTACAATCCAAACTGAATAGCTGTGTCACTCCTGCCCTGTAACATGGGGTGCCCTTTACAATACTTTGTGAGCAGTCCAGTCTGGAAGCTACTGTAGCAAACACCTTCCAGCCTGCAAGTCACTCCCAGCTATGTCTCTGTGTGTGTGCTGAAGCCAGCCAGCCACACCTTGGCTCTTACCAGCCTGGGTTATACTGCAGGGTGACCCCAACACACCCTCTACTCTTAGATTTTCCTGCAGATATGTATGTCATGTACTGCCTGGTTCTCTCCTGGACAATACAAGTTTATATAAAGTCCATTATTACTCTGAGAAATAATATGCACACAACTTGCCACTCCAAATGGAGTTTCCCAGACACTTCAATTTAAACACACTGGGTTAGATAAAACAGTAAAACAAGTTTATTAACTAAAAAGAGATTTTAAATGAGCACAAATAATGAGGCATAAAAGTCAGAAATGGTTACAAGAAAAAAAAAGTTAAAATGCTACTGGCATCTTACTTAACAAACTATATCAGAGTCAAGCAAAGTTTCTCACCATATGCTTTCAGTGGTCTCACTGACTAAACCCTCTAAGTCAGGATACTTTCTCTCAGAATCCAATGAAGGTTCTGTTGCTTCAGGTGCTGAGAATTAATGGGCAGAGAGAGATGGGGTGCCTTGGAATATTTGTTCCTCCTCCTTATAATTTCAGTCCCCCTCTTGAAAAAACATTCTAAGCTGGGTCCCAAGAGACAGAGTCAATGGGGAAGGATGTTCCCTGCTGCTTTTTCTTTACCTGTTTAAGCATCCTTTGTTTCCCTTCATGCTTGATGACTCTATTTACTGCTTAAATGCAAATTAAGGAGAGCATACATTCCTTTGTTTAAGACAGACCTGTTTGCCAACTTCGGATTGGAATATGTGTTATTGCCACCATAGAGTGGAATCTTATAACTTTACATACATTGCTGCCAAACCTATTTTATCAGGACGATACTGATCAGTGAAGTATAAGTTTTCAAATAATACCTTAGAAGGCATACTTTGTGCAAAGATTATTACAGTAGTTTGTTGGGTGTGAATACAAGCATACATTCTGTCACACTTACACACTGTAGTTGCATTCAGTACTATGGGGCTGAACAAGGTGTAGATCAGAGAAGAGTTTGGCCCATGTTTGAAACAATAAACCGATAACTGGCCAAACAAACCATGGGCTTGATCCTGTGGTAAAAGTGCCATTGACTTCAGAGAGAGTAGCACCAGACCACGAAACTAAACCAATCTAGGTTCCACAGAGCATTACAACTTTGCAAATTAGAGGGTATCATGGGAGCCAAAATGTCCTATGAAGACCACTTTAGTGTCCAGTAGCGGCTCCCTTCCTGCTTCTGGTTCTAAACTCTGCCCTCCTTGTCCTGGGTTGGAGTCCCTTCTACTGCCTTTGGGGCAGGAGGAATTAGAAATCACTCCATCATTGTCAGTAACTCAACTGTATCAACAGCAGTCACCTTGTTCGATATGTGTCATGGATCGGGATGCTTCCCAGTCCAGAGCCCCAACTTTTAGCCTGTTGGGTCCTTGCAGCAGCTGCCACCACTGCACTCATAGGGACACAGGAGGCAATGTGCATCTGCACCTGTATCTATCACCTCTTCTTCCCCTTGGAGATCTGGCTGTTTTTTTTGTGTAGTGTAGCACAGGGTCATGGGACCACACATTCAGCCAGGCTGCCTGCTGGGCTTTTCCCCGACCTGGAGCTCATTCTCAGCCAGCTCTTTTCCTGCTGCTGCAGTCACCTCAGTCTCACGCAGCAGACTTCTTCCCAGGAGAGTTTGCCACAAGAAATTGGTTGGGGATTTCTTGCCTTTTCTCTGCCTAACTTCGGCAGGCTTCTGAGGGCAGAGGCAGCTTTCACAGCACTGCTGCTTCACATCTCCACACTAGATTGCTGATTCACTGGATTTTAATTTTACTCCCATAGACAACCTGTAAAATCTGTGTGGTTTTGTAGATATTCAGACTACATTTTTGTTAAATATTTTGTGCCATGAGTTCATTTGATTAGTGTTGGCTGAGTTGTGTGTGCAGTTGCCTAGACATCAGTTTTAACTGTTTTGCTGTGATTTATAGGAATTGACATATCTAAGTAAAGAATGTAAGCCACAGAAAACTGAAGATGAAACCAAGCAGGGACTATAAAACTGGTAGTAATGAACATCTTAGTAGTTGCAGTCTAGAGTAATATTTAATTTATGGAGGCTTGAATTATATTGTTCCCCTTTCTTGTCTGATACACCACCAGTTGAAAAGAAGCAATCAAAATACATGTTGTAAATCTCTTGACCCAACTATTCCTGTTCCTAAACGTGCATCGTAAATGTGTAGGCGTGTACTTTGTTGCTTCAAAAGAAATAAAAGCAACACATTGTTTCAGAGATGTCTCCCAATTCAATTTCTTTTATATCCTGTGTTCAGCTGTGACTTAGCATGTGATAACCAAGTTTTTCCAGGTGGGAAACTGCAGTTCTGGTAATCATTCTTTCTGGGTTTAATTCCAAATGTCATATTGCTATGCTGAGTTCATTTTGATTTAATATAGGATTCTTAAACATTTTATCTTAATTTTTGACATGGACCTGACATGATGTGAGAATTTTTTTTACATGTGCCAAGAGCTAGACTAATCAGATTTTGGGGATGATTGACAATTAGCTACTTTATTTAGTTCCAGTGACATTCTTTATATATATCTTAAGCCCATTCAGGATAGAAGGAGTACATCTCTGAGGAATATGATTCCATAATAAGACTAGATAACTAGATTAACAAAGCTGTATGGCAGATGGGAAGTTCAGTTTCACAAAGGATTTTGAAATTTGCCTTTGTTATTAATGGGAATGAAAACAAAAAAAATTAATTTTTCCCAAGGAAAACTCTAAATTTTTGCATTGGATCCTTGTGTTTTGATTTTTAACTTTTCTATTATAATATATATAATTTTAAAATGAAACAGTAATTTCAGAACTGAAAATTGAAATGTTTCATTTTAATATTTTTGATTGTTTGGACACTGTTGGCACTTTCTTCTGGTTTTCTTCCAAAATGAAATTCAGATAAAATTGACTTGAAGTGCTTAGATTTCAACAGAACCACCTATTCCAATGGACTCTGGTTCCATCAAAGTTTCCCCATATAGCTCTAATGACTATTTCTGAAGGACCACCCACTTCAGCTTTTCTGTTCATTGAAATAACAGGAACTGATATGTTGAAGGAACTGTGGATCTGCTGGGAGCACGTCTCAGGATTGGGACCATTACTAGCTTGTGATAAAGAAATACATTTCTCCATCTCTTTTCAGCAGCTGAATGTTCTGGGATTTCAGTAAAGTCACTTTGAGGCTGTACGGTGAAAAGCATCTACATGTAAACAGTGGGTTTTCAGAGAGCCAAAATTCTCTCTGGAAATAGCTTACAACATAAAAAGAAGAGAAGACTTTCTCAGAGTAGTTCCCTATAGGTCTAGTTGCATAGCAGTAACACTAGGGCTCTCTCTTCAGTTTCCCTTGAAGTTTTGTATTTGTATATAATGATAAGATAGCAGCACTCAGAGGCCAAAAAGGTTTGCAAATCAATACAGCAAAGGATGGTCATACAGGTTATTGTAATAGAGGTAGGCAATGATTTAACAGGAGTTACTTGGATGTCAATCCAGACTAAGTTTAGGTTAGGGTTTGAAGTTGACTCTGGAGTAATACTTTGGTTAAGATTCAATGTAATGAAAATCACATGAGATTTTAGCCCCCACTGATGAACTTTCATATAATCAGCTAATCATATGCAATTTCTGCTAATTTGAGACTGCAGGATGTGTATATCATGAGTAACTGCATGATCTTATTAATGTAACTCTTCCTTACTTCTCCTTACCCTGCTTTTTGATCTATTGCCCTTACTTGTTATGTTGTGTCTAACTTAACTGGCAAGAACTTTTGTCCCAAATAGCTATGTTCTTCAATGTTATGTCTGCCAAAATGACCTTTTTTTTTTTTTGGAACGATTTTAGGTTTTGTGTTAAACTTTTTATCACTATTACTCTTTACCATTAAAGTATCTCCAAGAGGATTAAATTTGTTCTAATGAAATGGTTTGTTTTATCTAGGTTTTGACAGGACACTCGGTCTTTGCATAGATCTGAGGTAGTATACTCAAAGAATTTTGGCTCTCTAGAAACCCACTGTTCACATTTAGATCCTTTTCATTAACCTTATCTGCATGTGTCTAAAGTTCTTTATTACATTGATTCAGATGGCTTCTTTCTAAAGATAAAATTGCTATTTCTAGTTTTGTAGCTCATTCTGTTAAAGATGCAAATTTTTTCAAGGTGGAAAGTTTTAGCCTTAACTATAAACAATGCTAACAATATTTGTATTGCAGTAGTGTCAAGAGCCCCAATCAGGGCAGGAACTCCAGTGTACTCCATCTGTGCAAACACAGAACAAAAAGATGGAACTGCTCCCAAAGAGTTTACCGTCTAAGTGTAAGACAAGAACCATGAGGATACAGACAGAATGGAAAGCACAGGAAACAATGCAACGATACTGGTCTTCATGATAAGTAGTGATCATAGCACACTAGTTGCCGAAACATCATCCAGTTATTTGTAGACATCGGGGCAAAGGAGAGATTATAAGTCACTTTCTGCGCTGCCTATAATAAACTTTAAAGAATAAGTTAAGCCTTGTCAGACCCTGCCTTATACATGGTATCCACTGTACTGCTGTCAAATTTCCTTCAAGTTTACCAAAATGAAGCATGAAATTAGAGTGAGTAGAATAAGAAATGTGTGTTTTAAACGTGGCTTTTTGTACTTCATCCCCCATTGAGCTACAAAGGGAGCCAGCCAAACATGGCATGTTTCAGTTTCTTAACAACAAAACCTACAGTACAACCTTCACTATGGACCATCTCTAATATACAACCATTTGGAAGTATCCAGTGTTTCAAGTACCTGTTTTGACCTTTAATTAAACACTAGGCAACAGATTTTTGCTGGCTCTTAGGTGGTGGTTTAAATCCGCTTCACTGTAACATTTAACATTCCTGTGGTGGGAAGAACACCTCAACAGCCCAACACTGTGGCATTTAATTTCAGAAAGGGGAACTATGCAAAAATGAGTAGGTCAGTTAAACAGAAATTAAAAGGTACAGTGACTAGAGTAAAATCCCTGCAAGTTGCATGGACACTTTTCAAAGACACCATAATAGAGGCCCAACTTAAATGTATACCCCAAATTAAAAAACACAGTAAAAGAACTAAAAAAGAGCCACCGTGGCTTAACAACCATGTAAAAGAAGCAGTGAGAGAAAAAAATGGCATTTTATAAAAAGTGGAAGTCAAATCCTAGTGAGTTAAATAGAAAGGAGCATAAACACTGCCAAATTAGATGTAAAAATGTAATAAGAAAAGCCTAAAAAGAGTCTGAAGAACAGCTAGCCGAAAACTCAAAAGTTAATAACAAAATGTTTAAGTACAACAGAAGCAGGAAGCCTGCTAAACAACCAGTGGGGCCCTTGGATGATTAAGATACAAAAGGAGCACTTAAAGACTGTCATAAACGGATAGTTAAGAGTTAATGGAACAGAAGTACTTCATACCTCTTTTGCCTGTAAAGGGTTAACAAGATCAGTGAGCCAGGCTGTCACCTGACCAGAGGACCAATCAGGGGACAGGATACTTTCAAATCTTGAGGGAGGGAAGTTTGTGTGTGTGCTGTTAGTTTTTGGTGGTTGTTCATTCTGGGGGCTCAGAGGGATCAGATGTGCAACCAGGTTTCTCTCCAATCTCTCCGATACAGGCTCTTACAAGTTCAGAATAGTGAGTACTGGGTAGATAAGGCGAGTTAGGCTTATGGTTGTTTTCTTTATTTGCAAATGTGTATTTGGTTGGAAGGAGTTCAACTTGGTATTTTACTGAAAAGATTTTAATTTGTACTTGTATACTTAGGCTGAGAGGGTATTCCCAGTGTCTGTAGCTGAAAGACCCTGTACTATTCCATCTTAAATTTACAACGATAATTTTCACTGTTTTTTCTGTCTTTAATTAAAAGCTTTTCTTGTTTAAGAATCTGATTGCTTTTTTATTCTGGTGAGACCACAGGGGACAGGGAATTGGTGGAGAGAAAGGAGGGAAGGGGGAGAGAGAGGTTATTTTTTCTCTGTGTTAGGATTACTTTCTCTCTCAGGGAGAATCTGGGAGGGGGAGAGAAAAGGAGGGGGAAAGGTGGATTTTCCTCTCTGTTTTAAGATTCAAGGAGTTTGAATCACAGTGATCTTCCAGGGTAACCCAGGGAGGGGAAGCCTGGGAGAGGCAACGGTGAGGGAAAGGGTTTACTTTCCTTGTGTTAAGATCCAGAGGGTCTGGGTCTTGGGGGTCCCCGGGCAAGGTTTTGTGGGGACCAGAGTGTACCAGGCACTGGCATTCCTGATTGGTGGCAGCGCTACAGGTTCTAAACTGGTAATTGAGCTTAGAGGAATTCATGCTGGTACCCCATCTTTTGGATGCTAAGGTTCAGAGTGAGGAATTATACCATGACAAAGATGATAAAGTAATTGTGGAGAAACTAGGTAAATTCTTTGCTTCAGTCTTCATGGCTGAAGATGTTAGGGAGATTCCCAAATCTGAGCCATCCTTTGTAGGTGACAAATCTGAGGAATTGTCACAGATTGAAGTGTCATTAGAGGAGATTTTGGAATTAATTGATAAACTTAACAGTAACAAGTCACCGGGACCAGATGGCATTCACCCGAGTTCTGAAAGAACTCAAATGTGAAATTTCGGAACTATTAATTATGGTTTGTAACCTGTCCTTTAAATCAGCTTCTGTACCCAATGACTGGAAGATAGCTAATGTAATGCCAATATTTAAAAAGGGCTCTAGAGGTGATCCTAGCAATTACAGACCGGTAAGTCTAATGTCAGTACCGGGCAAATTAGTTGAAACAATAGTAAAGAATAAAATTGTCAGACACATAGAAGAACATAAATTGTTGGGCAAAAGTCAACATGGTTTCTGTAAAGGGAAATCATGTCTAACTAATCTATTAGAGTTCTTTGAAGGGGTCAACAAACGTGGACAAGGGGGATCTAGTGGACATAGTGTACTCAGATTTCCAGAAAGCCTTTGACAAGTTCCCTCACCAAAGGTTCTTACGTAAATTAAGTTGTCATGGATTGATAACTGGTTAAAAGATAGGGAACAAAGGGTAGGAGTAAATGGTAAATTTTCAGAATGGAGATGGGTAACTAGTGGTGTTCGCCAAGGTCAGTCCTAGGACCAATCCTATTCAACTTATTCATAAATGATCTGGAGAAAGGGGTAAACAGTGCAGTGGTAAAGTTTGCAGACAGTACTAAACTGTTCAAGATAGTTAAGACCAAAGCAGACTGTGACAAACTTCAAAAAGATCTCTCAAAACTAAGTGATTGGGCAACAAAATGGCAAATGAAATTTAATGTGGATAAATATAAAGTAAAGCACAGTGAAAAAAATAACCCCAAATATACATACAATATGATGGGGGCTAATTTAGCTACAACTAATCAGGAAATAGATCTTGGAGTCATCGTGGATAGTTCTCCAAAGACATTCACGCAGTGTGCAGTGGCAGTCAAAAAAGCAAACAGGATGTTAGGAATCATTTAAAAAGGGATAGAAAATAAGACAGGGAATATCTTATTGCCCTCATATAAATCCATGGTATGCCCACATCTTGAATACTGCGTACAGATGTGGTCTCCTCATCTCAAAAAAGATATGTTGGCATTAGAAAAGGTTCAGAGAAGGGCAACTAAAATGACTAGGGGTTTGGAACGGGTCCCATATGAGAAGAGATTAAAGAGGCTAGGACTTTTCAGCTTGGAAAAGAGGAGACTAAGTGGGAGGGATACGTTAGAGGTATATAAAATCATGAGTGGCGTGGAGAAAGTGAATAAGGAAAAGTGATTTACTTGTTCCCATAATATAAGAACTAGGGGCCACCAAATGAAATTAATAGGCGCAGGTTTAAAACAAATAAAAGGAAGTTCTTCTTCACACAGTGCACGGTCAACCTGTATAACTCCTTGCCTGAGAAGGTCATGAAGGCTTAGGACTATAACAGGGTTTAAAAGAGAAGTAGATAAATTCATGGAGGTTAAGTCCATTAATGGCTATTAGCCAGGATGGGTAGGAATGGTGTCCCTAGCCTCTGTTGGTCAGAGGATGGAGATGGATGGCAGGAGAGAGATCACTTGATCATTGCCTGTTAGGTTCACTCCCTCTGGGGCACCTGGCATTGGCCACTATTGGCAGACAAGATGCTGGGCTGGATGGACCCTTGGTCTGATACGGTATGGCCATTCTTATGTTCTTTCCTGGAGAATCAGACCAGAGTAGTAGCTCCTGGGCAAAAAACAGATGTTTCTCTACACCTGTGTTACCCAGTCAGGGATGGGGGTCGGGGATCTACTGAGGATAGAGGGAGAGAAGTGGGACTGCATGAGGGAAATGGAGAAGGGTGCGATGAATGTAGGAGCTTTGGTAATATTTTTATGTTCCAGATGTGCACCTGAGTTTCTCTCTGCACTTTGAACACAAACATTGAGTGTAAAGGGGAATGACTGAGGGCTGGAAGAATGTCAGGTAGTCTCACTTGGTAAGGAGGCACCAATCAAGAGTTGAATAGAACCTACACAAATCAGTGGAAGATCCTGAGTTGACCAGAGAAGTGCCATGGTCTTGACCATTAGCACTTAACAACTGGGAAGTCAAGGCTGAACACGTGAACACAACATGGTTGGAGCTGGAGACAAGACAGGTGAGAACAGACTGTTCGGATGGGGTGAGACTCCGACACAGACAGAGAGAGAAGATGGATCTCAGAGAGAAGCATGGCCTGATGAAGCCATTGCTTCTTCCAGTATGGACGCTGCCTTAAACTGGGATTTGCCTGCTAACCTAAGGACTCTTATGCTGTATTACAGGTGACTAATAAATACTACCTTGCTTTAAAAGGGCTGCTCTGTTCACTGCAAATACTCTGCAGAGCTTTCAAAGGTAAAACCTCTCTGAGACTGTTTTTAGTAGGACTTGCTATTGAGAGGCAAGGTGAGAAATAGGGCTCTGGAGCCCAAAGGCTCAGTCTAGGAGTCTTTTTGGGTATGTCTACACAGCAGTTAGACACCCACGGTTGGCCTGGGCCAGCTGACTCGGGCTCAGGCGAAAGGGCTGTTTAATTGCAGCATAGATGCTTGGGCTGGAGCCCAGGCTTTAGGCCCCTACAAGCGAGGGGAGGGTCCCAGAGCCTGGGCTGCAGCTGGAGCTCGAATATCTACAGTTTCCCTTGGCTGTTAGCAAAGAGAGCTCCATTCACACTTTCATAATTCTTGGGAGTGGGAAATGTTGCCACGCCAACCTCTCTGGATCCATTAGGCTTTGTCTTCACTTTCTCTCTCCCCCCCCACCCCCTGCCCCCCAAAAGTTGTTTTGTTTTGTTTTTTTTAATCTGGGGGTAATAAATGCCTATTAGCTATCCTGATGTATAATCCTGTTGGAGACCAGACACTGTAGTTCTTACTGCAAGATGAACTAGGATGTCAGCCATGGGTGGGGGTGCATAGTATTAGTTATCCCAATGTAAAACAAGCCTCCCACACACCTACCTTTTTTGCAGTGAAGCCATAGCCTTAGTCACATTTATGTACACCCTTAATCATGAGATTCAGCTTTCCAAAGAGATCATGGTTTGTTCTGGAAATTCAAGCCCTTTGTTTTAGGAGCTTCTTGCAGACACTTTTCCTTGCCCAGTTGCAGGCCAGCCTCCTCTTGCAGATCCAGGCACAGCACACGCTGTGTCTCGCTCACCCTGCCTCCACCATATTCTTAAAGGGGTAGCTTCCATTTTTCATATTATATAGATATCATCACTAATTATAAAAATAAGTATTGCTAAATATAAAAAGTATTGCTAAATATAAACAATAAGGTTTGATAAACTGTTTTTAAACCTCTCTTCTAGGGACATTCGTGGGGCTGCCCCTGCCTGCAAGGTCACGCTGCATGGGAGGATGCCATTTTCAAAAGTGCACTGCCCTGCTCCTGCCAGCCTGACCTCACATGCAGCATGTGTCCAAGGTCATGCTGGTGGGGGCAGAGCAGTACACTGTTTGAAATAACATCTCCCATCTGATATCGAGCAAAACCACATATGGTTTTGTCCCTGTACTGGCCAGGGAACAAACCAACCAAAAAGAGGATTGTCCGGTATAAGGGATGAGGACCTTACATTTACATGGAAAAGAATGTAGTGATTAGAAACTGAGAAACAAATAGCTTTAAAATGAAGTATAGTAATAGGTCATTCTGCACTTTGCAAAGTTATTTTTCTTTATCTGCTCTGGTAGCCTTTTCCTCTCTCTGATTTCTCTATTAACAAGATATCAGTTGGCCATTTTAGTTCAGCAGGAGGTATGGAGTTGGGAAAAGTGTACATACATCTTAAAAACTATGAAGTTAGGCTGGCTGGAATTAAAGAAACCAGACTAGGAGTGGAAATAATTAAAAGAACATTTACTATGTTTCTGAATATGCAAACACCTAATGGTTCCATATGACTCTTTTTGAATGAATGCTTCAGATTTTTAACATGCTGCTATGAGACTATCAAACTTTGGAAGCTGATCTCTTATACACTGTTGCCACTGTACAGCACAGAGCACCAGGTCAGGCCAGGCTCTGCAGCTGCGCTGCCCCAGGAGCTTGCAGCCCGGCTGTCCAGAGCATTGCGCCAGCAGTAGGGCGAGCTGAGGCTGCGGGGCAGGGTGAACAGCAGGGGAGGGGCTGGGGATAGCCTCCCAGGCTAGGAGCTCAGGGGCCGGGCAGGAGGGGCTGGCCTGCAGGCCGTAGTTTGCCCACCTCTGCGCTAACCAGTTACGTGTCTCTTCTGCTGCCCACCCAGTGACCCTTTACATGCTCCTCCTCTCGCTATCCTCTCCCTGCTTCAGGGCCGCCCAGAGGTGGGGGCAAGTGGAGCAATTTGCCCCGGGACCCGCAGGGGCCCCGCGAGCCCTGGCCCGGCGGCGGTCTGGGTCTTTGGCAACATTTCAGCAGCAGGGGGTCCTTCAGTTGCTCCAGGTCTTCGGCAGCGGGGGGCCCTTCAGTGCTGCCGAAGACATGGAGTGACTGAAGGGCCCCTCGCTGCTGAAGACCCAGCCCGCCACTGGGTAAGTACAAGCGCCGCAGCTCCCCTGCTTTGCCCCAGGCCCCCTGAATCCTCTAGGTGGCCCTGCCGTGCTTTGTCCCTTCAGACACACACGCACACACCCCTCAGCTCCTCCATATCCTCCCCAGGTGGGGAGCATCCCACTCTCAGCGCTGTGCAGAGAACCAGCCCCTGGTTGGAGTGCTCAGCTCACCAACATCCTGGCTAGCAGGCTACTTCGTTCCCCCATTGCCTTTGGTTGGGCTGGTGTCCTGGAAAAGGCCAAGACCCTCTGGCTCGGGGTGCTGGCCCAGAGTAGCCAAGCCCTGCATGTGCGGAAGCCCCATGCAGCACTGCCATGGGGAAATCTCTCTGCTCCTCAGCTAAGCTCTGGAGTAGCGGGGGCCGGGAATCGATTTCCAGTATGTCTCACAGCATATTCATGCCCCAACCGTGTGGGCTCCACAGCAGCCCCCAAGGCAGGGGATTAGCACCCTCTCCCCTCCTCCCCCACCCTCAGTCCTGCCCCTAGGGAGCATGGGGCTGCTCCATTTCCTAGGCCCCTCCCCTCCTGAGCCACCTCTCTGGCCAGATTCACTGAAGCCCCTGCAGTCAGGTTCACAATACATCCTTAGGATTACCCCCTTCCTGCCCACGCTGTAGCTGTCCACAGTTGCCAACTTTCTCACAGTAAACAAACACCCCAACTTTCACAATAAGCCAAAAATCAAGGTAATCCTATTTGAAAACAAGCCAATCCATAAGAACCCCAACACTCTATGTGACTAGATCCCCCTGGCTTGCAATTTCGGACTGTGATAGGCCCACTGTGCACCCCTGACTCTCTCTCACTCTTGACCCTGCTTACCGAGAGCTGATTAAAAAGAAAAGAAGCAAAAGCTGCAACTAGCCAAACAAGCTACAAGCCAAAAACTAGCCAACAAGCAACTCACAAGCCAATTAAGCCAAAAACAAGCCCAATTTCTGTGTTTTTTCCGTGGGTTTGGCTTGTCTGCTCCTGTCCCTTCCCTTCCGCACAGTGCCAAAAGACTGCTGCTGGCCACATTCTGGTGTGAACCCTGGCAGAAATCGGGGGATGGGGGCATGTGGCCCTGCATGCCACTTCCACGTGTTGCCTCAGGAAGACATGATACCAGGTACCAGGAGAGGCAGGTCCATCCTGGGGGCCCAGCCAGGCATGGAGGGGGGAGAGCACCAGGCAGGGAGGGGAGGATCAGGTCAGTCGGTCACCCTCCCTGTATATGAGAGGTGTATGGGGGAGGGGTGTCTCACCTCTGCCTGTGTGAACCCTAAAACCTTAAAGATAAGAAGGTAAATAAAAAGACTCCAACTACATAGTATTTCTTTTTAACAGGGGCCCAATCAACTTGATGTTATTTTTAATGTTTGTACTGCATCATTCTGACTGATTGCCATTGAACTTGCTTGAATACGAGTAATTTTACCAGGTGTCCTGTATTCAGTATAGGGAAATATGGTTACACTACAAAATTAAGTCGCCATAACTAGGGTAATGGTGGCATTAATGAGCTTGTAATATATTGGGCAGGGAGGTTGAATTCCATTTCATATGTAGGAACATCGTGAAGCTGTCCTGCGACATGCTGAGTGGCCTCCACTTCCATTAAAGTCAGTGGGATTTGAGAACTGTCAGCACCTAGCCAGGAGGCACTGAGCCCCTGCCAGGACTGGGTCCCGAGTGACTGACTCCTTCTCTTGCCTTGTTCTTCTACCCTTTCTAAAGCAAAAAAGGATGTGAGATGTACAAAACCAGCCAGGGACATAACGTACAGGAACGCTGCCTTGTTTTTTGTAAGGTGACTCTGGAAAGCACACAGCTGCAAGCATGTTACAAACAGGAGAAGAGTAGAGAAGGGGAGAGTGTGGATCACATATCCTTCCTCCAGAGAGTTATGGCCCAAAAGTAGCCTGCATTGTTCATTGTCTTGGATAGGTGCAGTAGAATTGCAAACGCGGGGAATGAGATGTTATGAGAGGTAACATGTTACGTTGATGTTGGAAAGAACCTGCTTCTTCAATTTCCTTTCCTCTGCTTCAGTGTGTTGTTGAGTAATCTGTAGCATTAATCTTCTGAGTAGGTAATTTCCTCCTCTCTCCTTTTAAAAATAATTGTTTGTAGCAGTCTGTATGCCAAAAATATTACTGCTTTATGTCCAGGATGGAGATAGAAAATAGCAGGGACACCGCAGCCATCCGGCACTGTGGCAGTAAGCATTGCTTGTATTGTGTGTACATGGAATTGGGTTAAATGGCTGCTTTTCTACTTAAGAAATCATAGCAAGAAATGCACAGAACACGTGTACAAAGCTTTCCTTTTATAAACAGTGAACCAAATTTACCCCTGGTGTAACTCCACTGATTTCAGTGCAGTTATACCTAGGCGTGAATTTGGCCTGCTGTCCAAGGTAGAGGGGAGACCCATATAACTAATGACTTCTGTTTCTTGGTGTGCTAAGCAGTAGGAATTTCCACTACTTCATTTATCTGTGTCAGTTCTCACAAGATCTTGTACAATTAAGTCCTGACCCATTTGGAGGCAAGTTTGTAAGTTGATGATAAAAATAAGGAATCAATCTGCTCTTTTACTGCAGATAGTATACAAACTGCATATCTGATGTTTTTGAAGAAAACTTAGGGACACTTATTGCTAGATAACTTTGTTGAAATTCCAGGTGCTTTTCCTCATGTAGATCAGAGCCAGGAAGTTTATTCATTAACAACCTTCAACCCTCCCTGTCATAACCTTAGTCCCAGATTTGGACCTTAGCGTCCAAAATATGGGGGTTAGCATGAAAACCTCCAAGCTTAGTTACCTGCTTGGACCTGGTACCTGCTGCCACCACCCAAAAAAATTAGAGTGTTTTGGGGCACTCTGGTCCCTCTGAAAAACCTTCCCTGGGGACCCCAAGACCCAAATCCCTTGAGTCTCACAACAAAGGGAAATAATCCTTTTTCCCTTCCCCCCTCCAGGTGCTCCTGGAGAGATACACAGACACAAGCTCTGTGAATCCAAACAGAGTGAATCTCCCTCTCTGTTCCCAATCCTGGAAACAAAAAGTACTTTCCTATTCCCCCAGAGGGAATGCAAAATTAGGCTAGCAATCCCACACACAGATCTCCCCGATTCCTTCCTCCCACCAATTCCCTGGTGAGTACAGACTCAATTTCCCTGAAGTAAAGAAAAACTCCAACAGGTCTTAAAAGAAAGCTTTATATAAAAAGAAAGAAAAATACATACAAATGTTCTCTCTGTATATGATGATACAACACAGGGTCAATTGCTTAAAAGAATATTGAATAAACAGCCTTATTCAAAAAGAATACAAATCAAAGCACTCCAGCACTTATATTCATGCAAATACCAAAGAAAAGAAACCATAGAACTTACTATCTGATCTCTTTGTCCTTACACTTAGAAACAGAAGATTAGAAAGTAGAACTACTTCTCCAAAGCTCAGAGAAAGCAGGCAGCCAGAAAAACAAAGACTCAGACACACAATTCCCTCCACCCAAAGTTGAAAAAATCCGGTTTCCTGATTGGTCCTCTGGTCAGGTGCTTCAGGTGAAAGAGACATTAACCCTTAGCTATCTGTTTATGACACTCCCCCAACTCTTTGCTATTAATTTTCCTAGGTATTGGAAGGAAGGTAGAATCTGGCTAAAAGAAGGGTTACTTGAAAAGATACCAAAAATGAATTGTGATTAAGAGATGGGGTGATTTTCTCCCCCCATTGGTCCTTTTCGTCTCAACAAATGACTTGCAGTGCTGAAAGAAACTCTCAGATTTGAAGTCTCTCTCTCCCTCTCTCTCAATAACAGCCCCGGGATGCTTTTTAAAGAAACAGGCTGAACAGCTAGTAAAAATGCTGAAGACGACACAAGATTAGGAGTAGACATGTCCAGAAGGCAAAAGTCATACATAGCACTGTAGGACAAGATGAACTCTCCTCTATTACATATTTACTTTTTGAATTAATAAAATTTGAAACTTTATCCTAACTTTGAGAGTATGATCAATACCTGTAGTTTATAAGGAATTTCTCTCAAGTGCTGCTGAATTAATAGCTGAATAAATGGGACTTCTTCTGAAATGTGTTAAAAATCTCTTCCTGTTCCCTCTTCTTTTTCCTACCTCCAAGCCATCCTGTGTTCACTTAGAAGTTCATCAAGAGAGATTGAATTAACGAGCATCTTCAAAAGTAAGAAGGCAGACTGAAGGGTTGAGGCATTTATGACAGAGATATTTTAAAGGGCATGTGTGTGGACTTGTGCTCTCACATGTGAAATTGATCTGAAAAACATAAGACTTCAGAAGTCCATAAATCAAGTTATCAAAGCTAGAATCTGTTACCCTGTTTTTACTTAACAAATGTGTTTTACTTAAAACAATTAAAATTCACCCAAACAAAGCTCTGCATACAAACTGCAGTAGTGTAGCAAAGCTAATCTGAAAGATTATTGTTGTCAGCATAAGAAGGTTTCTCTTTACATGCAGGAAGATTTTTTTCTGCACCAATCTTCTTTATTCTTGTGCAGCATTGATTTCTTAGTATGTACCTAAAACCACTTAGGCTTTTCTGCAGCATGAGGGCTGACTTTATTTGGAACAGTCCCCTCTATTAGATGTTCTAGGGAAGCAGGCCCTTTATCCAAAAGTATATTAGATGGTCTTATTACTGACCCAAAGGTCCCAAGTTAGAATCCCGAATCTGTCTTTTAGTAGGATGTGTGTGTGCACATTTACTGTGTAGATAAGAATTGCTGCATGTTTACGATGCTGAATTTGCATTTTTTTAGAATCTGCTCCAAAAAGAGGAGGCATATTAATTTAGGTGGCTTTTGAACGATCATTGTACTGTGTCCTTGAAAAGAGGAACACATTCTCAGTGAATGACAGTCATTGTGACGAGAGAAAGGAAACAAAGCTCACTCGTCTCACACCGTAAGTCCCTTTTCCTGATGCACAGCATAGAAAGATCTACTTCCAGAAAAGGCAAGCATCACATAACTCCTGTGGCTTGGATAGGAGGCTCATTTTTGTTGCATAGTTACATGTTGTCTCTATGTAACTATAACGGCTTAACACCGCAGTTTACAGTAGTTTTCTATAGCACTGTAGAGTACTATAAGGGACAGCCTTATCTGACAGCCTGCTGTAGACAGGAATCATAAACAGTCCAAAAAACTTACAGCAACCTCTCAGTGCATATATGTCTGGCAGACAGCAATCTGAACCATATCCCCAGTCTAAGAGAATCATCCAAGAAACTTTCTTAACATGGCAGACAGTGGGGCTGGTTTTGGTGCTTATGTTGTTCTCACTGCTGGCTGCAAGAATTGCATTTTAACTGTGGAGACGATGTACAACAAAAACACCACCATTCCCAGCCACCAAATATATTAGAACCAGATGACACATTTGGAAGTGATTCGTTAAACTAAGAATGTTACTGATTCACTGAAGACTGTTTTATTTTTCTCTATTCGTCACTGCACACCTTGTCCAATTTGATATTAATACTAACATCAATATATGATGTCAGTGTACTCAGTACTGTATACAATAAGGTCATATCAAGAACTAACACACACTCTCTCTCTCTCTCTCTCTCTCTAGTGGTTGCGATCACTGACCAAAATGAAAAATCAATGGGGTATGTTTTGGGTAAATGTTTTGCCTAATAGATATTCAGAATCTGAGACAGAATAGCATGACTTCTTTGTCCGAAGAAGAGGACCAAAATGCAGTCTTGTATCAATATATCATGCTATTTAAAAATTGTCCAGCCAGCTCACTGCTTCTCCTTTATTTGGGTTTAGAAAAGTAGTCCCACTGTAACCCAGTCTATATCACTGTGCTGTTATCACTGAAGAAATGGTGCACAAATAATTCTACATGGCTGATGTCTTTAAATATTTTCACAGTGGAGAACTCACCTTTTAAACAGAGGGATTCTCATGGACATCTTCCCTTTATCTTTCCTCAGTCATGATCCATTTACAATTGCTTACATAGTGCATGTTGGTATTTTTAATTGTTTAATACAAAATGTTTTTTCTGCTTCCTGATGTAAAATAATCAGTCTCCTCTTGCTCATTTCCTCTCTCTTTCTCCCCCTGACCCAAATCTGGTTTGATCCTCCCCTGTTTCCTGGTCCCCTGTTCTGACTCATCTATGCATGCTTCCCTGGTTCTTGGCCTTCATCATTTCTTCCTGTACATGCAGCCCAACATCCTGGTTTCTTTCTTTTGTTCCCAAAGAGCAGCTGTTTTCTTTCCTCCCTTTCTGCATACATCAGTGACCTACTAATGGAGTCAAGCTGCATGCTCTTCCTTGTTTCCAGTATTGCAAAGAGGAGCCTGGATGGAAACAACATGCTGGAGCAAGTTCCATGTGAACTGCTAGCTCTCCAGAGCCCACTATTGTGTTCCCTCAGAGTGAGAACTAGTGCTCTTGTACTATTGCTGTAAGACAGCTGGGAATAGCTGTTGTGAGTCACAGAAAAATATTACTTTGAGCATTTATAAAACGAGCATTATGTTAAAAGATAATGTCTCAGTCTTTCCCACCAAGCTCCACTGAGTGCCAGGAATGCTGTGATGGTGCACAGCAAGGGAGCCAGTTATGGCTTCCTGATCCTATGGGTCAGTCTGCACTCTCCCTGGCCTGCTCTAACTTTTCTCACCTGCATGAAGTCTCTAAGGCCTGGATGCACAGAAGAAGTTAGGCTTTGTGATGCTGAATGTTACAGCTCCTATCTTTTAGATGCCTAGAAAATTGTTGCGATTCAGAAAGCCCAAGTTAGGTGTGTAGGCTCCTCTCCAATGAATAGGGTGAGGTAGGGGCCTTAGGCTGAAATTCACAAAAGCCAATGTGTGGTGGGGGGAGTGTCTAAATTAGCCAGTGGGAGATCCTGAGAAGAGGGATGTGTGCTAAGCCACACTACACTAAGAGATAAGATCCTAAGTCCAGGTTGCAGGGAGGCATCTACGTCTGCTTGGAATCCACAACCTGTAATCCTTCTGCTGGAGTCAGGCACCTATGCCATATTAGCAAGAGAGATGTAGGGAACAGGGGGAGAAAAGGAGGCATTCCTTTGTAATTTTTAGCCCATTGGTTAGGGTACTCACCTGGGATGTCGGAGATCCCCAGTTCAAGGCCCACATCCACCTGTGGGGGAGAAAAGATTTGAACTGGGATCTGCCATCTGCAGTGTGAGCATTCTAATCAGTCTGCTATGGGATATTCTGATGTAGGGCTCCCTCAGTCTCTCCTAATGAAGCTGCTGCTCTCTGGATAAATACCTGACAAGTCATTTGGGCCAGAGAGAGAGTATGAGCGTGAGCATGAGTGACTCTGTAACCATGTGGTTAAAGCAACCATCTGGGATGTGGGAGACGGGCGGCTCTAGGTATTTTGCCGCCCTAAGCACGGCAAGCAGGCTGCCTTCAGCGGCTTGCCTGTGGGAGATCCCCGGTCCCAGCACACCTGCAGGAGGTCCGCCAAACCGGCGGGACCAGCAGACCCTCTGTAGGCATGCCACCAAAGGCAGCCTGCCTGCCGCCCTCGCGGCGACCGGCAGAGCACCCCCCGTGGCTTGCTGCCCCAAGCATGCACTTGGCGTGCTGGTGCCTGGAGCCGCCCCTGATGGGAGACTCAGGATACAGTCCCCTTGCTCCAATGCCTCTTTAATTATTTATCCAATTGATAAATAATTTGTTCACCATAAAATAAATTAATTATTCTTTACACATTGGCAACCCAGTTCTGCTTTCCAGTACAGTGATGCAACTGTGGTGAAGAGTAGGGCTACAATAATGTAAGAGAATTTGGCCCTGAATCTGTCAATTTTCTGTTAATCCTCCAATGTGGCCCCAGATCTCTGAAATAGAATTTCTGAGAAGGCAAGGAGATGAAGTTACAAGTTAAAAATTAGCTAGTATTGACTTTGGAGGCAATCACTGGCAAATGCAATCTAAGTGGTTAATATTTGTGACCTCTTCTTTCTTGACCTCAGTTAAGTTTCCTCACTTCAGCATTTTCTTTTTTCATTTGAGGGCTTATACCTGGTCCACAGTGGGATCAGATTATGCATTTAAACATTTTTTCTAAAAAACATGCTATTTAGAACTGCTGTAGACTGGTCCACTGGATATCCCAGAACAGTGGTTCTCAACAAGAGGTATGGGTACCCCTGGGAGTACACAGAGGTCTTCTGGGAGTACATCAACTCATCTAGATATTTGCCTACTTTTACAAAAGTCTACATAAAAAGCACCGGTGAAGTCAATACAGATTAAAATTTCATACAGACAATGACTTCTTTATACTGCTCTATATACTATACATTGAAATGTAAATACAATATTTATATCCCAATGGATTTATTTTATAATTACCAGTATATGGTAAAAATGAGAAAGTAAGCAGTTTTTCAGTAATAGTGTGTTGTGACACTTCTTTTGTATTTTTATGTCTGAATTTGTAAGCAAGTAGTTTTTAAGTGAGGTATGACTTTCGGGGTACACAAGACAAATCAGACACCTGAAAGGGGTACAGTAGTTTGGAAAGGTTGAGAGCCTCTTGCCCAGAGCATGGCTATATAACAAGATTCTCATACAAAAATTCCTTTCTGTCAGACTTTTCTACCAAAATCCCTTATTATCTCCTCTCTCATCCTTAGAACAGCATAAAACCTTCAAGTTTACATTGCAAGGCAAAAACTCCTTGTCTTGTCTGGAATATAAAGCAGAGGATCTCTTTAGTGCTGGATGTGTGATTCAAACATTCTCCTATTTATCCCAGCTAAATAGGATGAACATTAAGGCATATTACCATATCACATCCCTCACAAATTAAAGAGGTACACCCAGAAATAATGCCCTTTAAAGTACTAAGTAGTTGAAAGATTATAGGGACAAATTCTGCTCTTAGTTACACCTGTGTGGCCCCATTGGAAATTGTGCACTTACTTGCTAGTAGCTGAGGGCAGAACATTAGTTCACAAGTGTTTACAAGGCCAAAATTCCATGTGTTTGTAATATAAAACATGCAAAGAAAAGCACTGCTGGAAAACAAGCTGTAAGATTTTGGTAAAGAAGAAAATAAACTTACAAAAATGCATATACTTCCTTCAAATATCCATCTTAGATTATTTGGGGTATGTTAGGCATTTCCAAGGTTGTGAGAGAAAGCTGTCAGCAGGGCTGGCTCCAGGCACCAGCGAAGGAAGTAGGTGCATGGGGTGGCCAATGGGAAGGGGCAGCACATCTGGGTCTTTGGCGGCAATTCAGCGGTGGGTCCCTCAGTCCCTCTCAGAGTGAATGACCCACTGCTGAATTGCCGCTGAAGAATGAAGTGCTGCGGTAGAGCTGCAGCCAAAGTGCCACCGATCGCGGCTTTATTTATTTATTTATTTATTTATTGCTTCGCTGCTTGGGGCAGCAAAAAAGCTGGAGCCGGCCCTGGCTGTCATACAAATATTAAGCTATTTCTTATATCTTCTGAAAGAAAGAAGGGATGTGAAGATCCAAATAAGTTGGGTGCCCCTCTGTCATGTTGTCTCTTGCCAAGATTTAAAAACACAAAAGCCTAAAGTTGGGAGTGTAAATCCAGTTGGGTAACAGAATAAATGCCTTGATTTTTAAGAATGCTGTGCACCTGGCAGCTGAGCTCCCACTGAAAATCAGGCCACGAAAGTTCTTGAGTCCATATGTAGGGCGCTTAAGATTAGGCTTTTATTTTTTAATAAAACTTTGGCTTATACTTCTAAAATAACTTCTCTGTGGGACCTTCCCATTGTGGGACATATGGTGAGAGAACATTGTAATTATATTAAATTTATTAAACGTTTAATACTTTCATCCCTGATGAGGTCATGCTTCACCCATTCATTTCTAGATAGCAAATTTAATTGATTTGCAATAGGTTCAAGCTCTGAGGTTATGGAAGATGCTGTCGTTGCATCATTCATCTTTATGTGGTAAGTGGTCAGCTACATGCTGAGCCACGCATGATTTCCTGGCACATTTAGACCATTTTTTTCCTGTCCCAGCTTCATGCAGAATGTGCCTGTTTGACATGGCCAAGTAAAACAGTGTTAGGTCCTGCTACCTTTAACTCTCTTTGTTCAATATTTATTTTTTTACATACAGTAGAGGAAGAAAATTTAGCTCATGAGTGACTAAAGCCAGTCATGTAATGGTCAGCAAATCCATTAACACATGATTAATCTTTATCAAGAGTATTTTATTAAATAACAGGTAACAGTGCAGCACTGGCTCTTGCTCACTCTTGTTTTTATAAGTTAGCACTCTTCTGAGGCATGGAGATGGTGCAGAAAACAATTCCTTTGAGACAGACTCGCAGAGTGTAGACAGCACTCATGGAGAGAGGGTCCATCAATGCATTGACCAGTCCATCCTATATCATGTCTCCCAGGACCTAGATAATGTGATCTGGGAGATAAGGCTATGTAAGATTGGTAGAACTGGATTTTGATTTTTTTTATAATTTCAGTGGATAACGTCCCTTTCTTTTTAAGCATTTTTATCTATTTAAATGTTCAGATTGCAAGGGGCTCAGACAGTAATTGTGTAATGACAGTAAACCTGGAGATTCAAAAAATTAAATCTTTGTAGCCATTAAAACACAAATTGTTAAAAATCACATGTCAAAATATACAAATTAAATATCCTAAGTTCTCAAGCACCATTTTTTTTTTTTTACTATGCCTATCTATAAAATTTGGTTATTATTGATGGAAATTTTTTGTCAGTTTATGTGCATATGGTGGAATTGACATTTGCTGATAAAAATCTAATTCTTCCAAGCCTAGGGATATGTTAAGACAATTGGCAACTATTTGAAAGTCAACAGCATGCGTAACCAGGGCATGCTCTCTACTCCTGTGCTGAGAACCAGGAAAGTTCACCAAGCCAGCTAACATAAGGTTCTATGAGCTCTCCACTCAGCAGGATTTGTGCAGCAGACTACACATACTACTGGGTTATCCCTCTGCCCCTTCTCACTGTCAGTCAGATCATGATTTGCCCCTTTGTGTCAAACTCCTGGTTTTCAATTTCCCATTATTAGTGGGAGGATTTTTTCCAATATTTTAACTCCTCTACTCTATTTTTTTTCCCATGACACACCATCTATTTTATAGCTCTTCAGTGGAGAGAGATTGTATTTTAAGGTCATTGTTTCCATGGACATAGTCAATTAGAAGCACAATCTGAAGAGATGGAGACATCTGCCAAAACTCCCAAAGAAAAAGGAAAAAAGTTGTAGGTTTTCAAAAATACAAGAAACGTTGCCTATTGATGTCTTTTGCCAGGTCTTCCTACTGCATGTTAGTATCGGAGCACACATCTTGCACCAATTTGGCAGGAGCTCCATTTGTAATGCATTCTACAAAGATACTTATGTCTGGTGCTCAACATATGTGATAGACTCAGAATGTGAGAATTATTTTTGCTTTGCTTCTCTTGTGTTTTTATAAGGTTTTGGCAATGGCAAATGATCCCAGCCTGGTGTCATCTACAAATTTTATAAGCATACTCTCCACTCCATCATCCAAGCCATTTATGAAAATATTGCAAAGTACTGGACCTAGGACTGACCCCTGTGGGACTCCAATAGATCCATCTACCTAGTTTGACAGTGAACCATCTGAGAGTATGGTCTTTCAACTAGTTGTGCACCCACCTTATAGTAACTAATCTAGACCATATTTCCTTGACTTGGGAATGGAATAATAATTAAATCTATCTAGTACTTTTTATCCACGGGTTTCAAAATCCTTTACAAAGGTATGTGTCCTTGTCTCCAATGTAGAGACGAGGGACAGAGACGCACAGAGAGGTCACGTGATTTGCCCAAGATTATTCCACAGTTCAGTGACAGAGCACCAGACAGAACCCACTTTGCCTGAATCCAGGACTGCCACCCACCGAAAACTAGAGATTGATGGAGGGATGCTGGGAATGAAGAGAGAACTGGCAGTTACATGGATTTGACTGTATATCTGAACATCAACATTAATCTGCAGAAAAGAAGAGTGAGGGGGAATTTGATAGCAGCCTTCAGCTACATGAAGGAAGGTTCCAAAGAGGATGGAGCTCAGCTGTTCTCCGTAGTGGTAGCTGACAGAACAAGGAGCAATGGTCTCAAGTTGCTGTGGGGGAGGTCTAGGTTGGATATTAGGAAAAACTATTTCACGAGGAGGGTGAAGCACTGGAATGGGTTACCTAGGGAGGTGCTGGCATCTCCAAACTTGGTTCGTGGCTTGTTCAGGGTAAGCCCCTGGCAGACCTGGAGATGTTTTTTTTACCTGAGTGTCTGCAGGTATGGCTGCTCGCAGCTCCCAGTGGCAGTGATTCGCCATTCCCAGACAATGGGAGCTGCAGGAAATGTCGCAGGCTGGGCCACCGCTTCCCGCAGCTCCCATTGGCCAGGAACAGTGAACTGCGGCCACTGGGAGCTGTGAGCAGCCATACCTGCAGACGCTCAGATAAACAAAGCATCTCCAGGTCTGCCAGGGGCTTACCCTGAACAAGCCACGAACCAAGTTTGGGAACCCCTGTATTAGATGACCTCCTGAGGTCTCTTCCAGCTCTAATCTTCTATGATTCTATGATCAATGCTTAAATGTTAACGTTCCTAACATGTATCAGAGGGGTAGCCATGTTAGTCTGGATCTGTAAAAGCAGCAAAGAATCCTTATAGATTAACAGACGTTTTGGAGCATGACCTTTCATGGGTGAATACCCACTTCGTCAGATGCATATATTGGAAATTTTCAGGGGCAGGTATATATATGCAAGCAAGCTAGAGATAACGAGGTTAGATCAATCAGGGAGGATGAGGCCCTGTTTTAGCAGTTGAGGTGTGAAAACCAAAGGAGGAAAAACTGGTTTTGTAGTTGGCAAGCCATTCACAGTCTTTGTTTAATCCTGAGCTGGTGGTGTCAAATTTGCAGATTAACTAAAGCTCAGTAGTTTCTCTTTGAAGTCTGTTCCTGAAGTTTTTTTGCTGCAGGGTGGCCACCTTAAGATCTACTATAGTGTGGCCAGGGAGGTTGAAGTGTTCTCCTACAGGTTTTTGTATATTGCCATTCCTAATATCTGATTTGTGTCCGTTTATCCTTTTCCATAGAGACTGTCCAGTTTGGCCGATGTACATAGCAGAGGGGCATTGCTGGCATATGATGGCATGTATTACATTGGTGGACGTGCAGGTGAATGAACCGGTGATGGTGTGGCTGATCTGGTTAGGTCCTGTGATGGTGTCGCTTGTGTAGATATGTGGGCAGAGTTGGCATCGAGGTTTGTTGCATGGATTGGTTCCTGAGCTAGAGTTACTATGGTGCAGTGTACATTTACTGGTGAGAATATGTTTCAGGTTGGCAGGTTGTCTGTGGGCGAGGACTAGCCTGCCACCCAAGGCCTGTGAAAGGGTGGGATCATTGTCCAGGACGGGTTGTAGATCCCTGATGATGCTTTGGAGGGGTTTTAGCTGGGGGCTGTATGTTATGGCCAGTAAGGAAACAGATCAACAGAGCCAGATGTGTACCCAGAAGCCTCCTACTGCAAGACAAACCCAAGAAAGAAACCAACAGGATGGCCATCACATACAGTCTCCAGCTAAAACCCCTCCAACGCATCATCACTTCTTTCCATTACCACAACTCCCACACACTGCAAGCTTAACTTACCCCCCTCTCACCCACAGATGCAACCCTTTATGCCCTCACTTTTACTAAATACCCTCCAGATTAATCTTCAGCCTTCCCTTCTAGCACCCCCTTCACCCCACTGCCACCTCCCAGTATTATTAGTGTAAGAGTTTGGTGTATTTGGAGAGGATACTTTGCCAAAAGGGGTACTTGAAGTCTGGTATCTCTACCTGGGCATGTGATATGTGGTGTTTACTACTTGTCATGATGATGATGATAATAATACCTAGTTCAGTGATACTCAGACCTCAGTGACTGAGGAGCCAAAGTAGCGATCAGCATTACCCAAAAGAGCGACAGCAGTGTGAATTCATTATTTCATTTATTACAGTGCTATATATTCATATTTAAACTGCACACCGGGAAATATTTAGTTAATAACTTAATTGGTTAATAACATAGTAAAAGCATCCTGATTGATTAATAACATAGATTGTGTGATTTAATTATTAACCAGAGTTTTAATATCATGTGCTGCAAAGAGCCACAGGAGAAATGTGAAAGAACCACTTGCTGCTCTCAAGCCTCAGTCTGAGTATCACTGGCCTAGCTCTTACATAGTGCTTTTCATCAGCAGATCTCTAGGCACTTTACAAAGGAGGTCAGTATAATTATCTCCATTTTACAGATGGGGAAACTAAGGCACAGTTTCCCCATCTGGTAGTGGTAGGGTGTCTCTTTGTGGATGGAGGAGCAGAGAGTATGTACTGCTAGGTGACTGAAATGTTAATTTCCTTGCTTTTTAAATTTTGAGTATCATATGCTGTGTGTAAGAACTTCAGCTATTTCACAAAGTTTTTTTTGTCTTTTCCTTAACAAATATGAAGTGGGCTCTGCTATGGCTCACGGATACTGAAACGTGGTCAGCAGACACTCTCTACCCAAGTAGCCAGCTCTGTTCGATTTGCATAGTGCAGGAATGCTCGTAATGACTGTAAAACTGCTGGTAAGAGTGTCCTTTACTGAAGCAGTGAATGTGTATATGGAATAGGTGTAGCTTGTACGGCCTCTTGGCACTAGCTAGCACCCGGAAGATGAGCCCATGGCCATATCTCCTCCCCACCCTAATATATGCACATTCAGTGGCAGCTGCCCTTCTTCACATTACAAGAGCACTTAGTGTGGCAGCTAAATTATGGCTAAACCCTGCATGGGTGCAATGAGCTCCCTATGTAGTACACTCCACCCTCATGTCCTACTTCTACATTTTCAAGACGATGTGGTGGCTTAGCAATCTGTTCTGGAAAAGTTGTGTTTACTATTACTCAGGAAGCACTTATGCTTGCTGACTAGTAACAGAAGAGGAGGCTATAATAAAAGAGGCAAGGCATAATAATATAGAGGAGTGCTTATCCTAATAGTATTAATTGTTTCCTTAACTCTGAAGTTGAATTAGCTAACTAGAACACACCTGAACAACATGTGAAATAAAATGGGAAAGTATAATTTGTCCTGTGTGGCTGGTGGAGAAGTGGAATAGTCTAGCAGTTAGTGAAGGAGAATATTTCCCCACCAGTCAGATGAATGCAATAGAACTTACTAGTACCTACCTCTTACAGGGTCATGCATGACACTTAGCTAATATTTGTATAAAACAGTGAAATCCTTCAATGAAAGACACTTGTGTCTGGGCTTCTCAATGCTTTTTGTATTGTGGACCATGTTCTGAGAGAATCTCTTGTGGGCAAACACCCACCCAATTGTACAGCAAGCAGGACCTGTTGCCATTTGAAGACTGACAGATGTTTTGCAACTGGCACAGAAGCAGCATTGTGGGCCACCTGGAAGTGTTCTGTGCACCATCAGTAGAGAACCATTGCACTATGTAAAAGCAATGTAGAGTGAGCCTTGAAATTCTGTTAATTTGAATGGATGTCCCATAGGAAGCTCCTGTCAGAAAATATACCCATACCAGCAATAGCAGCATGTTTTGCATCTAACCTGGAGATACACACTCTGTGACTTACTCAATTCATCAGACTCAAGAAAGAAAATATTTTGGAATTCTCTTGATTTACGTTTAATGTATATAGTATTTCGAGGGGTAGTTTACACTATAAAGTTGTAGTTACCTATTTTCTGAAGAAAAAGTATAGCTCAATCCTGGCAATTCGCAGACATCTTCCCCATGGACTGATAATGCTTGAGAGATTCACAGTGGAATGGGGAACCAAAAATCTTCCACTCCATTTAATAGGCGCTACAAGAAACATGGAGCAGATTCACTCAGTTTCTCCAAAAATCTACTCTTTCAAGCAGGATTGATGTAGTGTCATCTGGGAATATCGTATGTTATGTGTGTGTGTATGTAGGTCCCTTATCCAGTGGATCCGATTATAGAAACATAGAAATGTAGTACTGGAAGGGATGTCAATAGGTCGTCTAATGCAGTCCCCTGCACTGAGGCAGGACTAAATATTATCTAGACCATCCCTGACAGTTTAGATGTATGTCTAACCCAGGGTTCAGCAATCTCTGGCACGCAGCTCACCAGAGTAAGCACGCTGGCGGGCCAGGCCATTTTGTTTACCTGCCGCGTCAGCAGGTTTGGCTGATCACAACTCCCACGAGCCGTGGTTCTCCACTTCCAGCCAATGGGGGCAGCGAGAAGCCACGGCCAGCACATCCGTCGGCCTGCAGTGGGAGCTGCAATCAGCCAAACCTGCCAATGCAGCGGGTAAACAAACTGGCCCAGCCTGCCAGTGTGCTTACCCTGGCGAGCCACATGCCCGAGGTTGCCAACCCCTGGTTTGACATGTTCTGAAAAATCTCCAGTAACAGAGATTCCACAACCTCCCCAGGTAATTTGTTCCAGTGCTTAACTACCCTCAGAGTTAAGTTGTTTTTCCTAATGTCTAACTGTGATGGGGTGTCCAGCCCACAGAAGGCTTGAAAGGATAGGCCAGTTGACTCCTCAGGACACCCAGGGTTGATTAAATGAGGCTCAGCTGGGCAGGAAGAGGAGAGAGTTGTATGAAGCCCAGGAGCTGAGAGCAGAAGGGGGCTGCAGGGGAGCTAGCCTGCAGTCATTCCCTGAAGGGAGATGTGTAAAGAGAGTAGTCTATGGTTAATCCTTGAGAGAGTGCATTTGGGAGTGTGGCTTGGCAAGCCCAGAGGTGAGGGAGAACCAGTGAGGTAGGCAAGGCTCATGGGGAAAGCAACAAGGTGTGGAGAAGGTTAAAGCTGAGGATAGGGCCCCTGAGTCAGGACCCAGAGTAGAGGGTGGACCCGGGTCCCCCTGCTAGCTGCTGATGAAGGGGCACCGGTGAGGCAGTGAGCAGGCAGACTGCCAGAACCCATTTTTCAAGAGGGACTTTGATACTCTGGAATGGGGGAACACATGTGTTAACCAACTGGAGGGCCATGTCATGGAGAGGAGACTGATTTCTAGAGTGTGAGGGCTCTGCAGGGCAAGAGGATGACAGGAGAGACACTGCCAGAGGAGGGTGCAATGCCCGACTGGAGCAAATCCACAGGCCGGCCAGCAGGAGGCGCTGCCTGCAGTGACACTAACCTAAATCTTTTGGTGTTATTTAAGCCCCTTACTTCTTGTCCTGTCCTCAATGGTTTATCACCCTTCCGTTTATAACAACCTTTTATATACTAAAAGACTGTTATGTCCCTCTCCCCTTCCTCCTCCCCCCCTCCCCAGCTCCTCCACTCTTCTCTTTTTCCAGACTAAACAAACCCTGGGGGGTGGATTTCAGTCTTTCCTTATAGATCATGTTTTCTAGACCTTTAATAATTTTTTTACTCAATTTTTGTTGATTTTGTTGATTCAATGCTTGAGCAAAGTAACTAATGTGAGTAGTTTATTGGATGTCAACATCAAATAGATCACTGTCAACAGCTGCATTATATTGGATGATTTTTATTAAAGAGGCATATTACTTTAGTTTCCCTTCAACAGATAACAGAATTACAATGTAGGTGCTAACACTGTATGTGTTGATAGATACAGGGATATAGTGCTGTACTGACTTTTAGAGATTGCAGGAAGATGATTGAAAGATGTAGTATTCCTTTTCACAGCCACTTCCAACACTAGTGTTTCAAAAATAAACATCTTCCCTTTCCTCCATGCAGTTATGTCCGAAGTTGCTTGATTTAAGCTAAGTAGCTACCATAATGCCTCGCCTATAGAGCCCTGGGCTACAATTCAGGAGACCTGGGTTCTCTTCCTGGTGCTGCCACTGGCCTGCTGAATGATCTTGGGCGAGTCACTTCACCTCTGTGCCTCAGTTTCCCCATCAGTAAAATGGAGATGATACTGATCTCTTTCATGAAGCACTTTGAGAGCTATGGATGAAAACTGCTATAAGAGGCATTAATAATAATTTCATATTTTGCTGATAAAACAATATTTCAGATTCATCCATTGGGAATTATAATCTCCTTTGTTGATCATTAAAACAACTATAGAGGAAAATGATGTAGAGAAAATAAGGCAGATAATACTTTTATCATGTCTAGAGCTACTCTGAATTGTACTAAGCAGTTCTGTTTGAGGAACGTGTTGGCTGTTACCATTACTTAGGAATGTTAGGTATTCATCTTCACTTCAGGTAGAAGGTAACAGGGAAAAGAAAACAAATTGTTGAATTGCTAATTGAAAAGAGTGGCACCACTGAGAGGAGAAAATACCCAACATTACCCTGGTACTGATGAGGTGATCGTACAGTGGTAAACAATTCAGTATCTCTCCTTTTTGCTGTCATTCTTCATAAGTATTTGCAAAGTAAACTGACAGGAAAAATAAAATGTAGGCACCGACACTGCACCTGTGGAGAGACAGGAACCGAGCAATTATTTCTGCTGCCACAGGTTGCTAGAGTTCGCAAAACACAGCATCAATTGCCATGGAAACAATTTAAGCCTAATAAGCTATCAAGTATTTTTTACTCATAAAAGTCAACATGAGACACTTCTTTAAAATGCAGGTGTTCTTGATTTGTTGTATATGCTTGATCAGTGAGTTTGTTTCTTTGTGATTGTAGATCTTTAATTCTTTGCATCTGTACTGTCTATATGTTACATTGCTTGAACTGCCTGCTTCCTCTTTTTCCATTTCTACCAACATACTGTGCCAATATTAGTCTTCCAAATTTCCATTTTCCTTTCTTGGCGCTCTGATTAACTGGCGCTCCACTGGGTTTAATACAGGAGTATTGTTGCTGTTTTTCATAGAGGAAAGTGAACTGCATTAAATTACTCAGATTATATAGTGGCAGTGATGTTGAACAAACTTTCCACATGAAATTTTGGTAGCCACAAATATATGTCAATTGTGTATAATTTTACTCCGTTCATGAATTGCTTCTCCACGTAGCTTTGTAGTGGGTGTCAATCATTAAGGAATTGATGATTTTTTAAAAACAGCAATATAATTAAACCAAAAAAAAGCTACTTTCTATAATGTTACATTAATTAACTTTTAACTGTATCTGTAAAATATTTTCATGTCATCAGGTATGGCATGGAAGAGAGATGAGAGAGTAGGGACAGGAGCTAAATGTTGTGAGCCCAGTATTCCCTTTGTCCTGCATACCCTTTAGGGCCTGATTCTGAAACACTTATTTGTGGGATTTTCAAAAGCATTCAGTGTTGACCTAACTTTGCTCATATTGAAGTAAACAGTAAAACTCTCATTAACTTTAGTGAGACAAACAAATGCTGGCTACTTTTGAAAATTCTGTCCTACATGAATAGTTATCTAATTTCAGTGGGACTACTATCATGAGTAATTCAACGGTGAGCAGAGGTAATAGAATCATACCCTAAACAGTATCAAATTCAATATCAGTTTTTAGCATTGTTATACATGCTGACTTACCCTTAGGATAACTGTACAGTCAAACAAACGTCTGTGGTTTACCCACAGATAAACAATAAGGAAAAGGGTGAATACATCATAAGTAATGGCAAAAATCACTTTGGTGATTTTTGGATTGAGGTTAGCATTCAAGAGTGTAGCAAGTTGCAATGCAATAGGTCTAAAACAGAGTCTAGAATAACTATACTGTGAATTCTGAGGGTAACAAAACTGTCTGTCTTGACGCTTGCTCACTCTGTCTTGGCAACATGGTTCACGGGTGATGGAAGAGAATTTGAGTTCACTATTTGATGAGTGATACTTGTTACTTAGCTTGTTTAGTTAGAAAAGCAGGAGACACTAAACAAGAGGACTTTATGGATCCATCTGTAATGTTTTCACTGGCAGAGTAAAGCAGAAGTCCTTCCAAGGTCTGTACAAGGCACACTGCAAACCTCCAACACTGGAAAGAACTTAAGAGTTTAATGTGTGCTGGCTTCAGGATACATAAACAGAAGTCCCTATGGTCCGATATTGACTGGGCTTGTGGTGCACTACTGTTTTATGTGGGTATATGCTAACCCATAAAAACACGTTTTGGTTTTGGTTTGACCTGCCAACTCTCTTCAGTTGCTTTGTCTATTAGGTTGCAGTGTAAGCACTACAGTTGGTGTTCTGAAAGATCGAATGTACAATAGCAAGGTGCCACTAACCCGCAGTCTGGTTGTTCATGTGTCCATGAAAAGGTTTTGCAATTTGATATTCATTGTACCATCTTCCACAAGGTCTAATATAGATCAGTCTTTTCTTGGGCAGTCATGAGTTATCTGAATTGCTTTTTATAATTTTTGTTGAGTATGACTACACACTGCTTAATGCAGACTAGCCGCAGAAGGGCTAGGAATATTTTGTAACATATTATAATAAGCCTATTGTATGTAACTCAGATGAAGACAGTCAGGTAGGGAGAAGACACAGAGATGAAATCTCAGGACTCTGGTATCCTCATGCCGGTTAGTACAGTCACCCTTTAGCTAGTCAGTAAATTTCTCAGTTCTCCCTGTAGTTTCTTATATTCAAAGATATTTGGTTAGTTACCACAATTTTCATTTATGAAGATGGCATTTATTTGCAAATATATCATCTCTGGATTTCATGTTTCTTAGGTGAAACTATTTTACTCCATAAGCATTTCAGAACTGTATTGCTTTTTCAAATATTAAATTTGTCGCATTTATACTAAAGATGTAGATACGGTTCTCTTCCATCTTTTTATTCTTTTTGGTACTTCTATGTTAGTTTTCTTTTCATCCCATTGTACAGGACTTACTCTGATCTCTCTCAGGAGTTGCCGATGTTTGTAGTTATTCTCTATTTACAAGAGATTGAAATCAGGCTCATGGTTTGCTATTACTATTTTTACATTTCACATTAATGTGGATCAGGACTAGGGTATATCTGGAAATGTACCTTTCACAGTTCAGGGCACCTACACCTGTATTACCACTCTAGGCTCCTGGCTCCTAGTCGTCACCTCTCTTGGGCAGAGACCTGTTTTTTTTTTTTCAAGGTGCACAATTCTTCCTTCGCTTTGATTTCCCCAGCAAGGCAGACTGTCTAACTAGGCTGTTGTCTGCACTTTGTTTTTCTCCTAAGGCTGTGATGGGCAGTAATTGCTAGCAGTCACAAGTGGATGCAAGAGCTGTGGGGACAGAACATTCTGTCTGGGCTTGTACCTGTGGCTCGAGGGCTGCATTCTGGTCTTGTAACGTGCAGGTTGAGCTTGCAGGATCCGTCAACATCCGAGTAGGTGTGTTGGGCTCCTGCTGGGGCCAATCCAAAAGAAGCTCCATGCCGGGGGGTGAAGTCCCTACATATCTTCTTGTGGGCTGCTCACACTATCACACACCAAGGTGTAGGTGGTACGACCTACTGGTCAGAGCAGGTGTCTTGCCTAGTGGTCAGAGAAGATTCAGAAGGTATAAATGGAGTTGCAGTCAGGGGACAAGCCAATTGTCAGAGCCAGGAGTCAAGAATTAGGAGTGCAGAGGTAGGCAGAGACTAGGTCTGGAATAGAGCAGTGAGGGCTGGAGCGAGGGCTGGAGCAAGGGCTGGACAAGCAGCACAAAACAGGTCTGTGCAGCTGCAGCTGTGGAATGCATTGAGTAACCACTGTGCTGCTGTTGCTACAGGACTTACATAGTGATCTGTTGGCTTTTCTGACCCATCAGGGCTGGTTTATTGGGCCTAGCTGTGCTCATTGTGTTGTGAGGGTACTTTTGAGCCTAGAGGCAGCTCAATTCCTGACAGGCATGGGGCCTCCTACTCCCTGGTCCTCCACCTTGTGTGCAATCATTTACATTGGTTCAAAATCAGTGTAAAATTATACCATCCTACCATGATTTTTATACCCATTTTGCATGCACTTTGCACAGAGATACATGCACAAGATGCAAGATAGAGGAAAGTCAGGCCTGTGGTTCCTACCAATCTCTAAAATAGTGCTCCTTTTTTTCTCTTTCCAACCTGCTGTCACTATTATTATAGACATTTTCCATTTGAAAGAAGGAGAAGTAATTCCAGCAAATACTTGGTTCTATACTTGTTTCCTGTCCTCTGCTGTCTTAAAACATCAGAGCTTTAAGACCTGTGACCTGTCTTGCTGTAGTGCACCAAGTAGCAGGCACTGCAGAATGAGCAAAATGTTACCATTATGATTTTTTTGTTCTTTGCATAAGCATGCATGACTATGCACGGTGCAATGCAGTGGATAATCAGGCTTACAGTGCACAGTTGAGTTCAGTTTTGATGGGGCTGTGTGTGTATGAAGTCTTGTCTCTTTTGTTTACGTTTCTCTGGATATTGTTAGTGTTCATGCCAGCAAGATACTGATAGTCCTAGCTCCAGCACAGGGGAGGAGTGATAATAGGCTCATTTTTTCTTATGCAGTGAAGTCATCTACTTGCCTTCAGCTGTTTATGAGCCATAACTTACCATGACTAAATAGTTGTAAAACATTTCTCAAATTCATGATTCATTCCATGATTGCGCCTTGCCAATCGCACTAGCCATCTTCCCAAAATAATCATCCCCCTGCATCCTGTTAAATTGCAGAAAATATAAGGGTCTGCAAATAATACATTTTGCTTAACTATTAGCAGTTTCTTCTCCTAAAAAGCTCTTTCTCTTTCAATTTCCGACCATCAGTTTAGCATAATAGTGAACAGGGGCGGCTCTAGGTATTTTTCCCCCCTAAGCACAGCAGGCAGGCTGCCTTCGGCGGCTTGCCTGTGGGAGGTCCCCGGTCCCATGGATTCGGCAGCAGCCTGCGGGAGGTTCGCTGAAGCTGCGGGACCAGCAGACCCTCCGCAGGCATGCCGCTGAAGGCAATCTGCCTGCCGCCTTCGCGGCGACTGGCAGAGCATCCCCTGTGGCTTGCTGCCCCAAGCATGCGCGTGGCGTGCTGGTGCCTGGAGCTGCCCCTGATAGTGAATGACAGTGACTGATACTGGAACAGAGCTACTGAAAATTCAACACTTTGCTCTGTGTCAAAGAGTGAGATGGTGATTAGCCGAATATTAATTGTGTGTGAATATCTCAGTGACAGCCTTGAAATAATTCAAAATAAACATTAAAAGGGAAGGGAGATGGTTTGAATAATGTCATTAATATTATTTTAGCATGATATCTCTGGTCCTTTTCCCCCTTTATTCTCTTACTTGAATGGTAGAAAGTCCATTAGGATATCTTAATTTAGCAAGATTCTACTTTGCTATTAGGAATTATGAACTTCCGTTTTTCTTATATTTACACCACTTTAATATCAGTATAACCAGTGATTCAAATAAAATTCATTTGGATCTACGTAAGTGTGAGTGAAAATGGAGAATCAGACCTTACAAAACTGAACCAAACAGAAACTTTGGCTGAATACCAGAAATTATTTCTTAACAGTGATCTCTACTAAAGAGTTTCCAGTGTAGAGTGTGGAAGCCCCAGTCAGTGGCGGCTCCAGGCACCAGCGCTCCAAGCGCATGCCTGGAGTGGATTTGGCGGCAATTCGGCAGTGGGTACGCTGAAGCCGCGGGACCGGGGATCTCCTGCAGGCACGCCACCGAAGGCTGCCTGACTGCCGTCCTTGGGGTGGCAAAAAAGCTAGAGCTTCCCCTGGCCCCAATAGTAGAGTCCCTTAAAACTAGACTGGACAAAGTACTTGAAAATATACTGCAGGAAAAGCTGTATTTGCAGCGGGATGGACTTGAAGATGTGATAAGAATAGTTCATCTGTAACTTCCATGTGTATGGTTCTAGGACAGCTGACAGTAAATGATTCAAATGTAAAGCACAGCACACAAAACACCTGATCTGTTCTATTAACCTACCAGAAGCACCTATCATTGTATTTATACACTGTATTTAGGTGTATTTTTGTATGTCCCGTACAAGCTAAAAGAAATATAAAGCTTAATTTGCAAGACTAGTAGTAATTCATTCAGACTGATGTTTGTTAAAGAAACATTAATTCAACCGTTTATTCCAGAACTATTTCTATCTTTTACTAACTACTTGGGTACCAAGGGTGCCATTTGTGGAAGGTATTTATAAGGATCCTATCTGCTCTCTAAGTTTCTCTTTATACCAAGGATAATGACATTACATGAAGTTTTGCAGTAGTTTCTGCAATAATGGTTCAATGTCACCAGTTGAGAGTGGGGTTATTCCAGTATTTTTAACTTAGTGAATTCTGTTTTACAGAAATATACTAGCCGATAGTCTCAGGAAGTAGCCAATATTGAATACGGTGAGATTTCTAGGTAATCTTGCTTTGCTGCACTGAATGTATGAGATGGCTTAAAATTTGATCATTTCATGCTAGGCATAATTTGTGTCTGTGCACAGGGCAATCTGGAAACTTTACTAAAACAAGGACTAACAAATCCAGGGTGAGTAAAGGCTTACATGTTAAAACTTGCACTCTATAACTATATTGCTGTAGTTAAGTTATATAAGTGCAATCCTCAAATGTTTGTGTGCCGCACCAGTGCAAAGCGGACTGTACACCAGTGCAGCTAAATTTGGTAACTTATCTTAGTACATCAGTGTAGTTATACCAGTGCAAATATATCTAATATGGATGGGGCCTGATTCACCACTGACTTGCACTTTGCTTAGTTATTTACACTTGTACAAAGCAGGCGTAAAAATGCTAAATGTTCTAATTTAAACAAATGTTAATGACAGTTCAAGGTACAGGTTGCTGGAGATTCAGGTCTTGAGGGCTTATTTATATTAAGGATTTTTGCACGTGGGAAACACCCAGAGTAGATGTACTACACTAGTGTAAATTTGCAGATTTTATGCTAGTAAAACTTGAGTGAAGCAATTAACTTCTAACAAAGGAATACCAGCAGTGTCTTCAGTGCTATATGGAACAAAGATAAAGACATTGGGCTATATCCTCACCTGGTGTAAATCAGTGTGTCTCCATTGGATTCAATTTATACCAGCTGAGGATCTGAACCAAAGTCACTATTCCAGGATTCTTCCAATCTACACCATTAAAGCTATAAATATATTATAACAGGTCAACCATTGGATCCTAGAAATTAGTTTCCTTACTAGAATGACGCTTTCTACATGGTTTGACGGTTCTGTTAGTTTCTGCCCCTTCCCTGCCTCCTGTATTTAAGCATCATCCACAGTGACTGGGAGAAATGATGACTAAGGCCTTGAACCCGTGAGACTTTGAGCATTATTTCTGAGATATCGAGCATCATCTGGTTCTTGGCATTTCTCAAGTGTGGCTCATCTCATGTAATCAGGCTCCCTTTATTGTTACACATGCAGAGGCATGAAGTTAGCACAATTATTATAATATTTATGAAAAAAACAAAACAGCAGATGTTTCTTGTGGGGCCTGTCAGAGCTCTACAAGGCCTGTATTTTCATCCCTCCCAAGAATATTTATATTCAGAATAATAAATCGCTTAAACATGCAGAGGTTAAAACTAATATCACCTATTTAACAGAGAGGAGAGCATGAACAGGGAAAGGAAAAATTGGCAAGCCTTTCTGGGAATACAGAAGTGGCCTTCTGCATTGTACAAAGTGACACTCTTGTTCATTGTTTCCCTGGGACTCTCCTTTATCTTTTCATAAGTCAGTCACTTGGCTTTGTAACTGAAGCATTTCTAAAAGGTTGGGATGCAAGCCTGTGTGATGATCACACCATTGTGTGCTGAGGTTCGGCTCCTGTACGCCTGCCCCAGAACAAAAAGTCTATTGTTTTCAACATCATAATAATGCAGGAAAAAATCACAAAGGTCTTTCCTCTACAGATAGAGATTTGGCTTAGCAACAGGCAAGAACTAACAGAGGAATTAATCTCTGGGGAAAGCTTTTCTCTTTTGTATTTTCACTTCCTCATACAGTCCCAGTGATTGCTAGAGAAGACATTTAAAAATGTGATTGCAAAATCAAGCAAGGTGTATGAATCTTTCTGAGCCAGTGATGTCAGCATTGTTTTTAAAAGGAGAAAACCCTGTCCTGCCCTTGATATGCACACATAAAAGTATTAAGATCAGTGGGTCAGGGGGTACAATAGACCTCTTTAAGAGTATATCTCAGTTAGAGAATGCTTAATGGTGCGCCCAACAATGCAATAAATACCTTGAGCCATATTCATCTCTGGGATGCATCAGCTTCTGCTGCAGTAAACCAGGACATAAGGCTGTTCATGGCAGAAATCTAGCCCTGAAGATGATTGTGATAGCACAGAGTGGCTCCAATCCCAAATCTAATTTGAAGTCCCAAAAATGGGTCTCTCAGGAGCCGTACTGTCATGAATATTTCTCCACTTAGGTTGGCTGCACCCAATCCTGTCCCCTCCCAAAGGGTTTAACCTGCATTACTTGTGGGTAGATTTCCTCTTGGAAATTCCCTGGTTCCCATAAAGCATGTAAACTCCAAAGTTGCTGCTTGGCTCTACCCCAGAGATCTGGAACCCTAACTTCATTTTGGATTGCTTAACACTTTCCGGAACCCAAGAGATGCTACAGCTATCCTATAATCGGGGGCTTGGCCCATAATCTACATAATAGGATTCCAGGATTGTCACTCTGAAGCCTAAAATGTCTTAGAGTGAAGCGATGAGCTTTTATTGTTTTTTTTTGTTTTTTTGTTCTGAATATCATCAGGTTCAATCATCACTGGAATCTACACTTTGTTACCATCCAAGTTTTAAGTTCTCAGACATTTTCCTCTTTTTTACACTTTTGCGAATGACACCTGTACAACAGTATGAGCTTCCAGCTAGTATGGCATATTTTGCTACCTTCTGTATTGCCTCAGTTATTTGTACTTGCAAATTGTGTGCCAGTAGTATTTGCATGGATAAATTTTGTTTGTCCACATTAATTTGCACCTGCAAAATCATGCCAAGGCTAAAGTGAAAATTCCCCAGAAATTATTACACATTTTTCTATGTTCCAGCTTTGTAGTATCTGGACAACCTTACGTACGTTAGAAATGCATTCAGTATCTTCACCAGATCAGACCAGCAATGGTTCTAATCCACTATCCTTTCTTACACAGTGTCCAATATCACACTATTCAGAGGAATGATTATTTAATGGGCTGAAACTCCACCCTTCTAGCAGGCATTGATCTTGCTGGAAGAATGTTAAATGGATAGTGCTGACACAATGAAACAGGTGACTCATAACCCAAACGGACATAATACAATACTGTACAAATGGAGGTGGGTTTGGTTTTCTAGAGAGAGGATCTAGGGCAGTGGTTCTCAACAAGGGGTCCGAGACCCACTGGGGGGCTGCAAGCAGGTTTGAGGGGGTCTGCAAAGCAGGGCTGGCACTAGACTTGATGGGACCCAGGGCAGAAAGCTGAAGCCTCATCGCCTGAGGCTGAAGTCCAGGGCTCCAGGTCCTGCCACCTGGGGCTGAAAGCCAAAGCCTGAGCAATTTAGCTTTACAGGGCCCCTGTGGCATGGAGCCCGGGCAACTGCCCTGCTTGCTATCCCCTAATGCTGGCCCTGGCTTTTATATGCAGGAAAACAGTTGTTGTGGCACAGGTGGGCCATGGAATTTTTATAGCGTGTTGTGGGGGCTCAGAAGGAAAAAGGTTGAGAACCTCTAATCTAGGGCACAGGCTGAGCAACACAGAGGAACGAAACTAGGAGCAGCCAAGCCTTGGGGAGAAGGTTGGAGCTGAAATTTACATTAGGTCACTGTATATTTCTGTGTTACTGTAACTGAGTTCAACAAAGAGGGTGAGTTTGGACTCTTTATAGTGAGTGAACCGTTGGAGAGCAGATTTGGAAAGGCACCAGCTCAGCAGTGGTGCTGAGGTAGGTTATTAATCCCTGCTTCTGTGGAGGTATAAAAAAGAGAAAATGAAAGCTTACTTGATATTGTGCTGAAACAGCAGCAGTAGTACAGGTTTTGCTGAAATTTTATGAAGGATCTTCAAGCCTAGACTGCACTCCAATAACAGCAGCAGTGACAGGACCCTCAGCAATCCCAGAATATATCTATACTGCAGTGCAAGCCCAGGGTTAGTAGAACTCGAATTAGCAGATCCGAGTTTAACCTAGAGGTTATGCATCTATGCTCGTTTTTAATCCCAGTTTAGGAATTGTTGAACCCTGGGTCCCAACTAGGGGACCAGTGTCTACGCTGCATTACGTGGGCCTGAGTCCAATCACCCATATCCCAGACTTCCTAGAGTCCTCACGAAATGTGAGTGCTCTACCCCTTTGGTCATGGTGCACTGTGGGAAAGCATGACTGTCCAGAGGACAAAGAAAGTCAGCTCATTGAATTATGGGAAACTTTTGGGAGACTCTGAGAGCACAAGTCCAATGGGGCTACATCTACACTGCAAAGCAATAGGGTGTCAACCCTTGGTCCCAGCTTGAAATGGGCTTGGACCCTCCTTCCCCATAGGGTCCTGGGATCCTGGGTCTGAGCCATGGGCTTGTGCAATTTGTGTGTAGGTGGGAAGAGGGTTTGGCTTGAGTTCTAATTTCTGACAGTGTGTATTTATTGCATGCAAACAGTTGGTCTGTTATGTTTATTCTCCATTTTACTATGTTAAAGACTGAGGCAAGTCTTTTTGCTTCTCCACATAATATATTTAATAATCTACATCTACTGTGTGCAGATGGTGTTGGTACTCTACTGTCTTTGGCAGTTGCTTAATATTCCAGACATGTTCCCAGTGTTTCATGATAAAAGAATTTAAACAGATTGGCAGGGGCATGGCAAGAATTACCTGTAAAACAGCAAGAGGTTTCACATTCAGTGAGATATGGGTGAACTGGGAAACTAATTTTAAATTATCGGTGAATTGCTATTGGTATCTCTCCATAATTAATTTGAAGATAACACTTCATTGCCATCTTAATTTTTCTTCCCTTGTCTGTTGCAAGTTCTAGCAGGCAAGGCTAATTTTGAAAGAGTTTTCAGCAGAATGCTACTATCTACAGTAAAGTGACATTTGAAAAATCAAGTAATTGAAATCAACTGGTTGTGCTGGCTTATAGCAGGAGCAAATCAATGTGCAATTTCTTTCTGCCAAGCTTCACTTTTGGAAGAGGGATGTTGATCTGTGTTGATGATAATAACCAGGAGAGGATTTTTGGAATAACCTTTCAGAACATTCCACTGTTCTTCTGCTGTGTATGCATTGGTAAAAGCTAGTTGCTTTGTGCTGCCATTGGAAGCATGAGGAGCAGACTTAAACATGTCTCCCCAAGATAAATGTTTTCCAATAACATATGTGAAAGATTGGTAGGTAGATTAGTACTGCTATACTATATTGGATTAGAAAGAAATAGTGCCAGTTCCTGACTAAACCTGTAAAGCAAAGTTATACCCACAACTAATTTCAGCGTTGTTTTTTTTAAACAGGAGTTGTATTTTGCTTTTGAAGAATTTGTTTAAAGGTGACAAATCAATAAAGTATTTAGAATTCAAAGCTCCTCTTTTGTAAGTACCCGTCTTCCCAAAGGTGCCATTCAAAATTCAATAGAATCTAATCTGAACTTTGCCAGCCTTTTTTTCCAGCATAATTGAAGCCTGAATGTGGCCTAATTAACCTCATCTGTACTGGTGCAGTAATGCTGTCCCTCAGTTTCCTTTTATGCTGGCTTTCAGGAGGCACTTTTGGCAGTGTGTGTGTGAACCACTGCATATTGATACTGACCACTTGCTATACTGCTACTGGCAGGCTGTTCACTCTTTTTGTTCTGTTTTAGTTCTATTAGGATTTAAACATGCTTTAGCTCACAGCAGTAGGATATTTTGAAGGCTCTCCATCTCCCTATCATGCTTCATTGTAGAATCCAGAATGCTCTTTAATGGAAAACTCTTTGCCATCTTTCACCTGTGCACAGCACTGCACCAAAGTTTGTCTTGAGGAGAGTAGCACCAGTCCGAGGCCTTCTAGTCATTTCTAATCTTTCAGTTTCTGAAACTGATCCTGTATGTGTCTGCCATCTGAACCATGCAGAATATATGCGAAAATTTATTAAACAAGAATTAATTGTTTTTCAGATTTTAATCGTAAGTGTAGCCATGTGTTAACCTTCTTTTTATACCTGAATTCAGTATTGTATGAGATGTGATGACTTGACTGAAATCTTTGTCTCTTTATCTGTGGAACAACATGGAACATATACCAACTTTCTGCTTACCAGTTGATATCAATAGATGTAGTTCTTAGCACCACAATATTTGAATGTCCCTCATGCGGGCTCATACCTTCCCAACTGTCCCAACTCTTTTGATATGGTTTCATTTATGAACTTGAGGTGTAGGACAGGGTAGTTCATCCACTGTCAGTGGTTCCCCAAGTGTGGTACATTTATCACTGGTGGTGTATACATTTGATGTTTCATCAGTTCACTTCAGAAAAAAAATTTAAGTGGTGTGGACCCAGTGACCCCTTGGAGCCAACTGACAGAGGGCATATGGGTGCATAGGGATTTACAGGTTTCCTCTTCAAATGATGTCCCTGTGGGTGCTCCACTTCAAGTGATTGTGAGCCCCTGCACCTCTAGGTGGAGAATTTCAACAGCAGTACCCAGTTGGGCTGCACATGCGCTCTCCCTGTCTCGCATCTGTAGTGGTGGTTAACTAGCACTGTGCAACCAACCACCCCTCAGTTCCTTTTCAACCACTCTTGGTCTGATTCAGAGCTCTGGCGGTGCCTCTACGCAACTTACTTTATATTTAGATTTAGCATTAACTGTATAGTAGTAGACAGAATTGTTAATTAGAACTCGTATTATCCTTTTTCTTTCTCTCCATTAAAAAAAACATATATTATTTTACCTTACGTTTCGTTCATCCCTTTCAGGACTAACTTCACCTGAGAATTCCCAAGATCTCCAGGTTTAAATGTTGCCTCTCCTGCCGAGAGGCAATTTCAGTTTCAGACAGACATTCCTAGTGTGTCTTCTGCTTGGGGGAAATGCACATACCCAGAAATGCTCCCATTGCCACAACCTTAGGGCCCACACCAGGAAAGCAAGGGACTTTAACATCAGACTTATCCTTATTGAGCAATCTCTCTGCCCGGCCTCAGACTCGGGACTACAAACTCCTCCTGGTCATCAGTCGCCTACCTCAGCTTCTGACTTGTCCCCTAAAAAAAGGAGTGAAGAAGAAAAATACCACTTCTACAAAGACAGCCTTCTCCAACTTGCTCCACATCATTGGTACCAACTGCACCACAGCTCGGTACCTATGAGTTGGCAGGATCTTCCGGTACCACTAAAGACAAAGACCCTAAGCAGACAAGACTTCCCCTGCTACTATGGCACAGACTGCAGCGGCGAAACATTCGATACCGAGCACCTCTGCAGTGCATCAGCTGATGGTACTATCATCTTGTCCTCTGGTGCATAGCGCAGAGACATCAGTACTGAAGTGTACTTTATTTCCTTCAGAACAGACGTCCTTGGCACTGATTCTCCTGGCACCGCAACACCTCCCAGTACCACAACAATTCCCAGTACAGCAATAACTACAAATGCCACCATCGGTACCAAAGCCTCTTGGAAGGCAACAGTTCTTTTGGCATAAGGACTTAACAGTTGCTGTGACACTGGATTCACTGATACAATGTGGCACCGCTTCAATGCCGACAGACAGATCTACCCCTCTTTTTTCTTGCAAGGAGGAAGACGATGAGGACGGTGAGATTTTATCAAAACACTCTTCTCTCATACAGGGGAGCATCAGATCAGAGCTGCAGGAACAGCCAGGGCACTGTTCCAGAGCTGGCACCCAGGAGCGGTATGGACATCCATGGATGCCATCACCCATGCCATTCCCACTAAAATGGCCATACTGGGACCTATGGGCAGTATATAGGCAACATTACTCCAAGCCTCCCAGTACCTCCAGGGAAAGACATAGACGCTTCTCATCAACGTCAGAGGCAGGACTCCATGAACTCCCTGAAGAGACTTTTGAAGAAACAGAGGAGGCTTTAAATCAGGAGGCCACTCCTGCAATTAATACCTCCTCCTCTCAAGGCAAGACCAGCATGACTCCGCTACCTACAACAGGAGAAGATTTTAGGCAATTTCAGGAGCTGTTTAAAAGAATTGCAGACATGCACCAAATGCCCCTGGAAGAGGTTGCTGAGTCCCAACACCAGTTGTTGGACATACTGCACGTCAGCCTCATCCAAAATTGCTCTTCCCATAAATGGCATGCATAGAGCCTGCCAAGAACTTCTGGCAGACCCCCTCTACAATTCCCCCTACCTGTAAACGGGCGGATAAAAAATATTATGTCCCATCAAAGAGACTAGGATTTTTATTTTCACACCCCCAGCCAAACTCATTGGTGGTAGAGGTGGTCAATGAATGGGTCAGGCAACACTATTCAATGACCATCCCATATGAAAAAGAGTAGAAAAGATTGGATCTCTTTGGTTGCAAGGCCCTTTCATCAGCAACATTACAGTTCAGAATTGCCAACTATGAGGCCTTGATGGCAAAATACAATGACACCAATTACTCCAAATTGTCTGAATTTATTGACTTTATATTGAAAGACAAGAAGGAGCAATTTAAGTCAGTCATCTCTGAAGGTCACCTCCTGGCATGAACAACTCTCCAGGCATGCTTAGACTCTGCAGACATGGCAGCGAGATCCATTGCGATCTCCATAGTGATGCAATGGGCCTTTTGGCTTCACGTGTCTGAATTCCCGAGAGAGGTGCAATCCACTGTAGAGGATCTCTCTTTTGAATGTCCAAAATTGTTTGCAGGTAAGACTGACGAGTTCCTCCATACACTGAAGGACTCTAGAATGACTTTTCGGTCTTTAGGCATCTACACACCTGCACAAAAATGAAAACAAGGCAGATATTACTCAGTGCAATGCTCAAGACTGGCACCAAACACACCACCACAAAGGCAATACGATACCCAGAGGCAGACACAAAGACCCACAGGATGTAGGACAACACCATCTCAACCTCCCACATTGCGATAACCAGCATCGGAACATCAAATTTGAAGGTTTGGTCGAGGGCTCCACAGAACTGCCCCAGTGCCAGTTGCTGAAACCCCTTTCTGTGAACCATCCATTTACAGATCATTTAACACCATTCTATCCAGCCTGGCGAATTTTTACTTTGGAAAAATGGGTACTGGAAATTATCAACACTGATTATTCTATCCAGTTCACCTCCATTCCCGCAACCAACCTTTCTGCCCCATCCCTCTTCATGGACTCCTCTCACAAGCATCTTCTGAGACAGGAAGAAGACCATCTCCTGCAATTGGGAGCAGTAGAACCAGTGTTGGTACAACACAGAGGGAAAGGGCTTTATTTCGATTGTTTTGTAATCCAGAAGAAGACTGAGGGTTGAGGGCCCATTCTCAGTCTGAGAAACCTAAACAAATTCATGAAAACACAACGGTTCAGGATGGTCACTTCAGCAACAGTAATTCCAGCATTGGGACAAGGAGACTGCTTTTCAGCTCTTGATACTTTCATGTTGCCATACGTCCATCACACAGGCGGTTTCTCCAATTTTGTTTTGGGACAAGATCATTACTAATACACGGTACTGCCCTTTGGTGTCTCCATGACTCCCAACATTTTTTCCAAAGTTCCAGCAGTGGCAGCGGCCCACATACACAAGCCAGGGGTCATACTCTATCCATATTTAGATGAGTCTACTCAAGGCCTCCACTGGAGAAGAAGCTGTCCCAGTCACACAAAAGACAACGTTACTCTTTACAAAACTCAGCCTCCAAATAAACATTCAAAAGTCAACAGTGACACCAATGGAAGAACTAGAATTCACTGGGGCTCACCTAAACTTATTGGGGGTAAAAGCCTCATTATCACTACACAGATTCTCCAGCCTAATGAACCTGATCAGTGCTCCAGTGAACAGTCCACAAACATCTGCCAGGACTTGCTCCCGACTATTAGGCCACATGGGGGCAACCACCTACATTATAAAACATGCCAGATTATGCAGGCACTGCCTTCAAGGGTGGCTCAGGACAGTGTACATCCCATACAAACACAGTCTGAGTAAGCCTCTCAACGTGCCACAGAAGGTCAAGGACTCGCTACAGTAGTGGACCCTTCACACGATGTGTATGTAGGGGTCCCCTTTGTACAGATTCCCCCTGCAATGATAATCACAACGGACACTTGCCTAGTGGGCTGGGGCACCAATTTAAACAACCAGACGGTACAGAGCAGATGGCCTCCTTCAGAATCAACACTGCACATAAACATTCTGGAACTGCAAGCAGTTCGCACAACATGTGCACACTTCCTGTCCTGATCAAAAACAAATCCATACAGATCCTGACGGACAACATCAGCTGCATGTTCCATATAAATAAACCGGGAAGCAAGGTCACACTCCCTTGGCACCGGGGCCTTAAGACTTTGGAACCGGTGCATCCAACACAACATCACCGTATCAGCCACCTATCTACCAGAATGTCAGAACAGCAGAGCGGACATGTTAAGCAGAAAATTCTCCCACAGTCATGAGTGGCAAATAAACACCTCAGTGATACAAGACATATTCCAACAATGGGAATTCCCCACAGTACATCTATTTTCCATGCGTCAGAACAGCAAATGTCCAACATTTCGCTGCATGGCGGGCTTGGGACCAAGATTCAGAAGTAACACCTTCCTCCTTGAGATGGGATGCTCCTCTTCTTTATGTTTTCCCTCCTACCCTGTTGTTGTCCAGGTTCAAAAGATCAAGACCGACCAACCCAGGCACAGGTGCTGGAACTAGAGGTGCAGGGGGTGCTGCAGCATCCCCTGACTTGAAGTGGTTTCCATTATATACAGGGTTTACAGTTTGGTTCAATGGGTCTCAGCACTCCCACTATAAAAATTGTTCCAGGGTCATCCTGATAGCCCCCCCACAGCCCTGGCAAACTTTGTTTTCATACCGACAACAGATGTCCACCACGCATCCTCCCACTTCCCAAGTGTCCTCTTCATTCCACCTCAACCAACCCATCCAACTTCCCGCATTCTTCCCTAAACCTCATAAGAACAGGCAAAAAGCATCATTCCATATTCTGCATGTCAGAAGGGCACTAGCCTTTTATCTCAAATGAACTGAACCATTCAGGAAGGCATCAATGCTCTTTCTTACAAATATAGCTTTTCCTTTAAATCTCTCCATATCTAAGCAGAGACTCTCCAAATGGATTTCAGAGCGCATTTATCTTTGCTGGCATTAACACGAACTACAACCCCCATCAGGGGTTAGAACACGTCCTACCAGGTCACTCTCCACATCAGTAGCCTTCCTTAATAATGTACCTAATACAGACATATGTAAAGCAGTCACTTGGGCATCTGCCCATAAATTCATTCACCACTCTGCAATTGAGCAGGACTCAACATCTGATACTTTATTAGGACGCAGTCTTATCAATCACAGACCCAAATCCGAATCCCCTCCTTTCCACTGAGGGGAACTGCTCAACAGTCACCTGAAGTGGAGCACCCATAGGGACATCACTCAAAGAAGAAAAGAAGGTAACTCACTTTGTGAAGTAACTGAGGTTCTTCAAGATATGCTCCACTACTGTGGATGCTCCACTACTCTCACTCTCTCCCCTCTACTTCGGCATTCTAGTAAGGTCCTTTGCAGTAGAGAAGGAACTGAGGGGAGGGTTGGTCGCACAGCACTAGTTAAGTGCCACTATAGGCGCGAGATGGGGAGAGTGCATGTGCTGTCAAAATTCTTCGACTACAGGCACAATCACCTAAAGTGGTGCACCCACAGTGACACACATCTTGAAGAGCCTCAGTTACTGCACAGAGTAACCTTCTCCTCCCCCGGATCAAATATCTGCATAATAGTTCACTGAAGGGTGGCATGTAAGGTCTCTACTGAGAGCCAGTAGCCCATCATGATCATTGCAAATGTATGTACAGATAATATTTACAGAGTTATGTATCTATATTAAAAATTATGTTCTTAAGGTCTTTGAGTTAAGGCAGGTCACCAGGAGGTGACATACCTTCTGCCTGAAAGGAACATTTGTGAGATAACTGACACCTATCACCTTGTCTGGCCATTTGTGTATTATGGGCCTATTTGCATAGTGAGCAAAGTGCAAAGTAAGAAATTGCAAAGTCTACTAGAAAGGAAATCTATAGGAGGGAAAAACAGTAGGGTATCCTATTTATGAATAAAGACAACAGCTTGTATGTCTCATAAACGAAGGGTCTCAGCCTGCCTGTCTATAAAGCACTGATGGGATTTTGGGTGAGCAATACTTTATAGACATGAGAGTGAGAGAGTATCTTGTTATTTAAGTCTAGGCTTTAGATTGCATATTGTGATTTTATTTTATATGTAACCGTTTGTTTCCAATATTTCTACTTGCTACTACTTGAGTCTCTATGCTTTGTTAAATAAACTTATGCTTAGATTTGTTTATAGTAAAATCAAGTGGTGTGAGTTAAATGGAGAGGTGATCTGAAGTGGAACTGAGGTGCTCTGCTTTTTTGGAAGCAGCGGATTGGTGAATACTGCGAGGGTCCAGTGGACCAGAGGTTGGACACTCCAGGGAGACTCTTGGAGGAATCATGGGTGGGGTGTGCCTGTTGCCACCCTGCAGTGTGACTACAGGGCCTATCTGGCCTAGAGGGCAGTGCTTGTGGAGGAGCAGACCCATGGCAGGCACAGACAAGCTAGGTGATAGTGAGGTGCCTCACAAGCTTGGGCACCTCCAGAAACCATCACATACTTGAACCAATGAAGTTTGAGAATCACTGGTCTATGTCCATTGACTCTTTTAACAATTCAGATTAAAATGTCCAATCCTGATGGTGGTGTTGTCTGCCTCTGCTGGGAAGTGTACAGATGCATACTATGTTTCACTAAGTCACCGCACATTGGAAAGTAGTGACTATTTTGATCACTGCTGACATAAGTTGAATTTTGATAGGTGGCCTAGAGGTTAAAGGCTGAATAGTTCAATACTAATCGCTTGAGCTATCCATTCCTCTTTTTTTTTTTTTTTAAATAGGTAAACCATCTATTGTCCCAGAGAGAGCAAATGAAAAAGCAGTGGCTCAGTTAAAAACAACTGCTATCACATGGCATAGCTATCATGAGCTGTAGCAACATTACTGAGACCACTGTTCTGTATGTTGCTGGAATGATTTTGCTATTTGTGATGGCAGATAATCAAAACATCTGTGCTGCAGCATACACAGCAGTCGACTAGCCAAATTTCACACACACTTCTCCTTTGAAAGTCTCTCTCTTTTTTTTTTTTTTTCCATAAGGACAGTTTAGAAAAGAAACAGTTCAGCTTAGGCTTCTCTTTCCCCTATCACATGCTCTCCTGTTTCTGTGGGGGAAAAAAATCCCCTGAACTTGGGTCTACTGATGACAGATCCTGGAGTCTCTGCATGGTTCAAGTCTTAATAAAGTACTGCTGTTACTTCTGATTTGGCCAGATATGTTAACTTTGAATATTTCTCAGCATCTTTGCCCCTTTAGAATAAAATATTTTAAGAGCCATTAGTGACATCATTATAGTAGCAGCAGCAGCAGCTCTATAGCACAGTAACAGGACGACACATTTGTTATTTCTGAAGTAGTAGGAGTCTTTGTATAAAATGTAATGAAAAATCCCATGTTTCACAACTGAAATCTTCGTGTTTTATTTTCCTGAGACAATACTGAGTTTGATACAAAATGAAGAAAAGATTTTGCAGTTCTAATTGTATTTGAAGACCAAAATAAAGGACCAGATTCTGGTGCCCTCTGGCTCATCTCAGGTAGCACCTGACTCCATAAGTATTCTGTTGACTTCAGTGGGATAGTTTATGTGGAATAAAGCATTATTGCATGTGATTAAGGGGTATCGGAGTCTGGCCCCTTAGGAAATTCTGAACTCTTCTTAGGGTCTCAGAACGTTCACCAAATTTCTCCAACCAGGGTCAATGTTTAGGGGAGCCTAGGCCAACTTTAGAGTTCACTTAGGGTGATACATGGTAAAGAGGGAAACTAAACGAAACCCCATGGTTTTCATCTCATTTTGACCCTTAAACCAGGCAGAGGAACTTTCAGATGTGTTTTGCTTTGTTTGTAGTTTAATTTAGATCAGACATGTAAAACAAACAGCTGGTGGGTGGGAAATACACTCAGAGAAATGCCACCAAGTTTCACACAGCTCTAAGTAGTGCTGGGTACATGTACACTGGTGAGGTAAAAAACCCAAGAACTTCCGGAATGATTACGAGTTCACCTGCTCTGCATAGCAAGGGAGAGGGTTACCTCTATGAACAAGAAACACTTCTAAACTGTATTCGATGAGTTCTTTGAAACAGTATGTATTCAAATCTTTTCATTCTAGAGGAGAGGGGAAGAAAAATAAAACTCTAAACAGAAGCATGCAACCTGAAAGAACTGAGGAAAGTGTTCTGGTGCTGAGTAACCACATGTTTAAGATCATGGAAAGGGGTCATATTTAAAACAAGATCTCGCTAGCCTTGGCTCCCCAGCAAACTGCACTGCATTAAACTTCTATTCATCTAGTCCCTCAACAGTTCACAGGAGCTGCACACACCGGCTTGGCTGGCACTGGTTTAGTCACAGCCAGCTCTTGAATAAGCTACATATTTGTCTTCATCTTAGTGCTCATAAAAATGCTAAAAATCAAGCTTCACTTCATCTCAAAAAGAAACATCAGTGTCACTATGTATATAATTTGTTTTCAGTTGCACTAACCATTGGTATCAGCATCGTGTTGGTGTAAATTTGCACACAGATGAAGTGTGGGATTTTCAAACCCTGTTCAACATTTACCTAATTCTGCTCCCATCATGGCAGAACCCATATTGACTTCAGTGAGAGCAAAGCAGGTCAAAGCTCAGAACTTCAGATAGTGTGACAGTGCCCAGGGTTGTGAGGCATCTCATTACTATGTTCTCTCAGCGTGAGGAAGTCTTGCCTGTGCCTGCTGTGGAACAGCTCCCTGAAACCATTAGCCTCTGGCAACAAAAGCGCAACCTTCCAGGCCTTGCTGTCTCTGTACAGGTAGCAATAGGCACATATCAACCCCATAGTCTTTGAAGCATTCCCTGTAGTGTCCAGCCTCTGATCCACTGAACACCGAGAGAATTACCAGGCCTGCCGTTCTCAAAGGAACAGAACACACCAGCATGTAAGATTAAATTTAAGACCACCACTTTGCTTAACACCACAGCACTTAGATATATTTATAGTAAAAACAAGAATAAGTTTATTATCAAAGGACAGAGATTCAGAAGATAGCAAGTCAGAATATTGGAAATATATGGTAACATATAAAACAAAATAATAATATGCTTTCTAGAGACTAAGCTGAACTAACAAGTTACTCACTGTCTAAAGAATTTTATCACACCCAAAGTTCTCATCAAGTTTATCATTCTTCTGTAAAGACGAGCCCCAAATGTGAGCACTTCTCCATTTCCAATGATTCATCCATCTCTTTCTGCAAAGAATGCAACGAGTGACACACTTAATTTCAGATTTTGTGATGCAGTAAGATCCCTAGAAAACTGGTCTGAGATTCCCCCAACTCACTTTTCATTCATCACCAAACAAATATCAGCTGCTGGTGATTTAGACACTTTTCACATCAGCTGAGTTTTTTCTAGTTTGCCAGTTGTTAAAAGATCTGGATCCCATTACCAGCCCTTTGAGCATCTCAGTCATCTTACTTATTTTATGGAGAAGCTGTGGTTGAATTAAAGTCACTGTTGTCATTTCATGTTGTTGTCATGATCAAAAATTATAGCAATGTAGGTCATGCTGTTCCATATGTTACTGGTAGGCTTTTTGTTCAAACAGCAAATAAACAAGTGTATCTGTGCCCATATAATACAGCAGCAGATGCTATTGTTAAGTAACCATATAATCTCACTGCTGCAATCACAGTCATTCTTCCCCATATCCATCCTATTGTTTCGTTGCCTCCCTTCATTGTGTGTTGTCTGAAATCAGATGATAAATTCTTTGTGGCTGAGCCCATGTGTACTTTCTCTACTGTGAGTAGAGCTGGGTGGGAAATGGTTTTCTTATCCTGAAAAAAAAATATTTAAACTTTTGAGATTTCAGAATTTTTCCCATTTTACAGTGGGGCAGAACAGAGCTTTGGAAATTTTTCAGAAAGAAACAACCCAAGGATAGCCAGCAGTCCAGTAAATCAGGCAAGTTTGGACTTGAACCTGGTTCACCCTCATCCCAGGTGAGGGCCCTAACCACTGAGCACTCTTTCTCACTCTGACCAGAGAGTCTATCCTAGACCTGAGAAAACTTCTTGATGAATTGGCAATTTCTGATGGAAAAAACATTATCAAAAAATTCCTGACCAACTGTAGCTATGAGACACATAGCGCACTTGAGTGCTATAAAATAAAATTTAAAAATGGATGTGATGGGATCAGGGGCTGAGTGGACTAATGAAATGACCTTTTGTTCTTGAAAACATATTGGACACAATCTTTATACTGAAAGTTTTGGTGAGATAAGGACATGCTAAGGGCTGGTATTTGTGGGTGTGGTGAGATCTGTTTGAAGTCTCCAGCTGATCATCTTCTTGTTTGAGTGTTCTTGTTAGATCCAGATAAAATGGTGTTAACTCTTACAAAGATCTCAAATCACTTTACAGACCATAAAGGCCAGATTCATCACTGCAGGCACAGAAGGTGCTATGGGCCCACTTCAGTAGCTATATTGAGCATGATAAGGTATTTATCCCCAAGAGTAGTGGCATATCCCCCACCTCACTCTGCTGGCCCTAACAGCTTCCTATGCCAATCTATGCCAGCAAGCCCTCAGCTTCCCAGCCAAGTGGAGTTTGTAGGCACCTTACACCACTGCAGCAATACTTCTGGTGGATTTCCCAGTTAGGGGTCTGTACCTGAGGTCCTAGTAACAGAAACCAGTGAATGAATCAGGCTATATGTACAACTCTCAAATGGAGCCATCTGTGACTATATACACAGTACAGTAGTCTGCTGCCTTCCACAACCATTTCATCTTCAACATCTCTAGAAACATAAATTGTCAATACTAACATAAAATATATAATTACTTATATAGAGAGAGCTTTAATTTTCAGTTACAACGTATTTTTAACATTTTGGTGCTAGACGTGTCCTTTTCCTTCCCAGTTGTTGTTGAAACTTTCTCAATAGCCACCTTGTCCTTACTGGCATTCTATAACATTATTGCAGCTACTTATCTCAGTGTGTGAATGAATAGAACTGAATGATGAGATGCCCCTTAGAGAGAAGAAAACATTAATTAACAGCATTAAGCAGGGCTTGGATGGAGAATAGCTCTGCTCCCTCCATGGAAACAAAGATCTTTACTAACATATTATACATGCAAACTTGCTAAGCTCTTTAAGGGCCCCAATTCTGGAAGATGCTTAGTTCAATTAACTGCTACTGAAGCCATAGCAAGTTAAGGGTTTGCAGGAGGCACTCAGGATCTCACAGGATCAGGCATTGGTGTTTTTGTTAAACTGGTTAACAACTTCCATTTAACAGTTGCACACTAAATGTGAGATTTTAGCAAAGCAGGAGACTGTTGCATTAATCTCTCTTTAATTAGAAATGCAGGAGGTGAGAGAGGCAAGTAAAAAGTTTTCTCTGTCCATTGACTAACAAGATATTTCATTAGCATAAATTTCTATTAAAAAAAATCAAGGCAGTTCACTCATTCAGATAATGGAAGGGACAATTAAGGACAAAAATGTTTGATCGGAAGGAGACAGACTGTAAATCCCAGATTTTTCACTACCACAGGATCAACTGCATGTCCTCCTCATTTTCTGAAAAAAATTCTTTCGTTTTCCAAAATTTCTGAAAGCTTGATTGCTTTGTTAGTCAAATGTGTAGTAAGTGAGTCTATTGACCAAAGGGGTTTTTTTACATAAAACAACTGTTGGCAAATAATGGGAAAAAATGGGGAAATTAATTGGTTTTGGCGGTATGACAACCAATATATCTAAGATAATGGACAGGCTAATGCATGTCACCTCTCACCTACCAGAGAGAAGAGAAAGGGTGGATTCAAAACACTCTTCTTTTTTCCCCATGTAGCTCCTTTCAAAATATCAAACATCTGTAGTTGGATCCAGAGCAAGTTTGTGTGCTGCCAAGTGTAGTTTTGCTTCCTTACTGCCCTTCAGTATGGCAGATGGAATTAAGGAAGACATAAAATGCTTATAATTTATGGGTGATAAAGTGAAATCTTCAGATACCCAACCCCTCATCATAAAACCTGTGTGACCAAGAAAACAATCAAAAGTATACAAAAACCCCAAGAAGAGATTTCATCCTGAAAAAGTAAGGGAGTCAGAGACTCTGATGGCAATAGCAGATACCATGGTGATAGGTGGCATTTTAAAAACCTGAAACAGATAAAGTTAACTGGCCTAGATTATCAAAGCTGTTGAGCACCCACCTACAGGCCACTTCCCTCAGATCCCACTGAGGAATACACTAAGAAACTACAGCATCTACTCAGGACACTCCCTACACTTACACCAGAAGAAATCAACATACCCCTAGAGCCCCGACCAGGGTTATTCTATCTACTACCCAAGATCCACAAACCCGGCAATCCTGGACGCCCCATCATCTCGGGCATTGGCACTCTCACTGAAGGACTGTCTGGATATATGGACTCTCTACTCAGACCCTATGCCACCAGCACTCCCAGCTATCTCCGCGACACCACTGATTTCCTGAGGAGACTACAATGCATTGGTGACCTCCCAGAAAACACCATCCTAGCCACCATGGATGTAGAGGCTCTCTACACAAACATCCCACACACAGATGGAATACAAGCTGTCAGGAACACTATCCCTGATGATGCCACAGCACAACTGGCTGCTGAGCTCTGTGCCTTTATACTTACACACAACTATTTCAAATTTGATGACAATATATATCTCCAGATCAGTGGCACTGCTATGGGCACCCGCATGGCCCCACAATATGCCAATATCTTCATGGCCGACCTGGAACAACGCTTCCTCAGCTCTCGTCCACTCACACCCCTTCTCTATCTACGCTACATTGATGACATCTTCATCATCTGGACCCATGGGAAGGAGACTCTGGAAAAATTCCACCATGATTTCAACAGCTTCCACCCCACCATCAACCTCAGCCTGGACCAATCTACACGGGAGGTCCACTTTCTTGACACCACGGTGCAAATAAGTGATGGTCACATTAACACCACCCTATATCGAAAACCCACCGACTGCTATGCCTACCTTCATGCCTCCAGCTTCCATCCCGGGCACATCACACGATCCATTGTCTACAGCCAAGCACTGAGGTACAACCGCATCTGCTCTGACCCCTCAGACAGAGACCAACACCTACAAAATCTCCACCAAGCATTCTCAAAACTACAATACCCACACGAGGAAATAAGGAAACAGATCAACAGAGCCAGACGTGTACCCAGAAGCCTCCTACTGCAAGACAAACCCAAGAGAGAAACCAACAGGACTCCACTGGCCATCACATACAGCCCCCAGCTAAAACCCCTCCAACGCATCATCAAGGATCTACAACCCATCCTGGACAATGATCCCACACTTTCACAGGCCTTGGGTGGCAGGCCAATCCTTGCCCACAGACAACCTGCCAACCTGAAACATATTCTCACCAGTAACTGCACACCACACCATAATAACTCTAGCTCAGGAACCAATCCATGCAACAAACCTCGATGCCAACTCTGCCCACATATCTACACCAGCGACACCATCACAGGACCTAACCAGATCAGCCACACCATCACTGGTTCATTCACCTGCACATCCACCAATGTAATATACGCCATCATATGCCAGCAATGCCCCTCTGCTATGTACATCGGCCAAACTGGACAGTCTCTACGGAAAAGGATAAATGGACACAAATCAGACATTAGGAATGGCAATATACAAAAACCTGTAGGAGAGCACTTTAACCTCCCTGGCCACACTATAGCAGACCTTAAGGTGGCCATCCTGCAGCAAAAAAACTTCAGGACCAGACTTCAAAGAGAAACTGCTGAGCTTCAGTTCATCTGCAAATTTGACACCATCAGCTCAGGATTGAACAAAGACTGTGAATGGCTTGCCAATTACAGAACCAGTTTCTCCTCTCTTGGTTTTCACACCTCAACTGCTAGAACAGGGCCTCATCCTCCCTGATTGAACTGACCTCGTTATCTCTAGCTTGCTTGCTAGCACACATATATATATACCTGCCCCTGGATATTTCCATTACATGCATCTGAGGAAGTGGGTATTCACCCACGAAAGCTCATGCTCCAAAACGTCTGTTAGTCTATAAGGTGCCACAGGATTCTTTGCTGCTTTTACAGATCCAGACTAACACGGCTACCCTCTGATACTTGACACTGAGCCTGTTGTTTTCAATGAGACTTGTGGGTGCTTAGAGAGTTAAGGAAGACTTTCTTGACAGGTGGAGAAGTGGAACCGAGCCTTTTAAAGGAGAAGAATTAAAACCACTCACTGATCTATTTTAACAGGAGGAGGCTTTCTCTATTAAATCCCATCATCAGTAGAAACTGGAATTTCAGTTTAGAAGTCCTGATTTACTGTTAACACATATTACTAGAATGAAACTGTTCCTGAACCAGCCTAGTAGCAAGAGCTTTAAAAAGCTGTATATTCTTTCTGGCAAATAACTAGGACACACAGTCCAGCATGATATTCTCAGGCGTTGAAGAATTTTGTTCACTCATTGAGTCTTTTCTAGGTAACTTTCATGGTGTAAATGACCTAAATCTTGATTTGCTTGCAAGAAAAATTTGACAAGTGTAAGAGAGTGCTTTGTGATCACTAACATCACAGCTCAAATTTTGACTCATCCTGCCTGATCTTGGAGTGGACATGTAGAGCTGAAATATTTGGGGCTAGATTGTAAATTCTGCCTTGTTTTCTTTCCTTTGACAATTCACTGTAGTGCTGTGATTTGAAAGGACTGGGAATTTTGCTGATCTGTTTTACTAGCCATGCAGCATTCTTTTTCCACACCACAGTTGTTCACCTGTGTCAAAGAAGGTTGCAAATCAAGACCCTCAAAGTGAAAAAGTTCTTCCTGTTTTTTTTAAACACCATAACACTTAAATATTCTTAGATGGGTTCCGAAAAGAGGTTAAAAGCCACTCTTGTTAGAGTGTCTGTATCACAGATGTCTCAAGTGCTGTACCTTAAATCCATTTAAAACTAGCGCATAGTCCACTAAGGCTCAGTCAATATCAAGGGTAAACAGAGAGAGGCAGTCTTGGTAGGGTCTATATACTTAGCTTCTTTTACATCTGCCAGAGACTTTATACTCTAAATTGCATGAGTACGCATCATACTTAAATGACTAACAGATTTTTTTTTGGCCTCCGTCTTCATTATGTTAGCTGCTATTCAGAACTGGGATAGTAGGTCTGAGAATTCAAACAGTACTTTGAACACAAAATTAGATTGCTGAAATGTATCCACTCAGCTGATATGCAGCCCTCGTTACTTTAGTTGTGGTGGCTTATAGTGACAGTGCTGCTGCCCAGAGGTCCCAGTCAGAGATCGGGGGCCCTGCTACATGAGGTGCTGAGCATGTATAATGGGGCAAGAAACATCAAGGGCCACTTTTTGCTCTGTACTGGAATGCTCTCTAGAGAGGAAATTTGGTTTCCCCAACACTTTCTAAATTTCTCAAGGGTTTACGCTCTCATTTTTTGATCTTTACCTCTGCCCTCTCTACCCTTCCCCTTCTGCCCTCAGTGGGAGAAGCAGTTTTTTTTTTTAAACCACAGGTCCCTCAAGATTCACTCAGATTTCACTGAAGTCAAGAAACATCCCTTGGGTGCTCCTCTGTTCTACTACCCTGTTTTGTAAGTGGCTTTTGCAGAAACCATGATTTTGCAGAAGCTATGCCTGGAGCACCTCCTCAGAAAGCATGAAGGCAAAACTTTGTGCAGCTTCACACAAATTCACACTATATTAACTTACACTGTGTATCTTAGTGGCTTGAGTGAGGGGATTCCAGAGGACTCTATTTTGTTACCCCAGCCTCTTTGTGAACATGGAGGGAAATGTTCAGCCCCTAAGCCAGCTAGATCCTATTACAATAAATATTTTTCTCTACCTTACCATTAGTAACAGGCTAACTGAAGAGCAAATGGCAGGGAACAGGTAGAAAAGACCAGGGAGCACAAAAGTATATTCTCTCAATGGTAGCGTGTATGTAGTTGACAGAGACAGGGATCTCGCTGTCTGGGATGGTGCATCACATGTGCAAAGTCCAAGGTTTTCAAAAGTGACTAGAGGTTTTTTATGTGACCAACTTGACACAACAGAATGGGCCTGGTTTCCAAGGGGAGGTGGTCAGCACTTTCTGAGAATCAGAGTCTGATAAGGTGTGTCAAGTTAGATACCCAAAGTCCCCAGTCACTTTTGAAAATCATGGTCTAAATTTTAGGGTGAGAAAATTAGTCACTATAGCATGCAACCCCTTACTCCAAGTATGAGGAATTCCTTTAAAAAAGGGGCTGGAGGAGGATTTTAGTTTCCACTGATTATTCAAAGCTGTAATAGCAAAAAAAAGAAGTTGAATGAAGAAGCTTTGTTTATAATTCAGACCACCAGGAAGATTTGCAATGACCTAGACAACTTGGCTTCTACAAGCAAAACAAAAATCTTTCCTCTACCCTAGATGTTTGCATTGAGCTCTCAGAAAATGGCACACTAAGCAGCTAAAGTTTGGCAAGGAGTAGCATACTGCTGTAAAACTTCTAAATGCACCATTGAAGTAGGTAACAAAGCTGCTGCTATCAATCAATAACAGTCCATTGAAGATGGGTGGAACATGTTGTCTTAAGCAGGAAGTTGTGGGCTTGCAGTGCTGAAAGTTTGGGTTTTTCTTTACAATCACTTGAATAAAGAATACCTCCCTCTTCCAGTTTTCTACTTTCTGTTTGGGAAGTGACAGCAGAGTATACTGTGGAATTATGTTGAGAAGCAAAGAGCTATTAAAGAATTCCTCCAAATGAAAATCAGGAAGACCACCCCTTCTGGCATTCTTTACAGTGAACTAGCGTAGAAAGAAGAGTGCATGATACCACAATGGGGACACTAGCTAACTTCTTTGTTATCCTGCAATAGAGCGTGGTGATCTTTCACAAAGTAATTCTGTTGTACTGAACAGAATTACTGTTCACATTAACAGTGATGCAGTGAAGTTAATGGGCAAAATATGTCAGAACATATAGGAAGCTAATTTCTATCAACATAGTAGCAAATATCAGAATGTGATGTTCCAGTTAACTGTTGGCTTGATCCAGAACCTGGTAAGGAGTTATAAACACTTTTGGTAGCCATTTCACAGGTTGAACAAGTCACCACCTCACTGCTTGCTGATGGTTTAGAGTGCTCTACAGGGATGCTATGTGCATTGTATATTCCTGCTGTTTATATCTTAAAGCAGAGCAGCAACAGATCACGTGCCTTCCATTTGCTCTAGGATGACCAGATAGCAAGTGTGAAAAATCAGGACGGGGTGAGGGGTAATAGGTACCTATATGAGAAAAAGCCCCAAAAATCGGGACTGTCCATATATAATCAGGACATCTGGTCACCCTAATTTGCTCAGACCAATGTGGTACAGGCCTTTGACCTATTCCTTCTTAATTCAAAAGCAGTATTGACTAATGGCACACATTCTAAAAGTAATGGTTGCTTTGTAGAATTATCCACTTGCAGGTGATAATCAAAGTTAATTGCTTTTGGAGGGGAGAGGTATCCAGAAATATCCAGAAGACTGAATTAGAAAATTTAATTTATTTCTAAACTGGAAAGGCTTTTGTGTGTTTTCTCCAGGTAAATATGCTAGTTTTATATTTGATCCTCTTTCCAAGCTGCAGGGGTCAATTCTTGGAGGGATTAAAAATGTAAATACTGTAAATAATGGGATTTTCTCGTTGGGATATTATACATTGTAGTAAGATATTGTGTTCATGAACAATGGTGAGCTGAAAGTGGGCTGGTAGAACTCTGCTTCTTGGAATTTGCACAGTAACAGATTTTGAAGTAAAACAAAACCATTGCTTGTGGATGTGGTGAGAATTTAACTGTGATCATAAATTGGGATAATTTTATTGATACCTTCTGTAGCCCTTCCGCAGCAGTTAACTGGAGTAACATACTTCAGATCATTAACGTTCCACCAGAGTGTCATCACTTGAAGTGGGGATGAACTGGGTGTGCAGGTGGAACGCTAGAAGTGTTATGCCCCATATACAAGTGGTACTAAAATAATAATTTCACTTGAGCTTTACTTTGATTTCAAAGAAAATTGAGTGTGGGGTGTGAGTAGCCTGCCCGCCCACCAATAGAGGGTGGGAGACTAGTTTGATAGTACTTACCTTGATGATGGATATTTGTGAGTCTCATGAATATTGCACCAGCGAGTTATGAAGACAATGGTCCTGATTCTGATCTAACTTATTCTGAGATAAATCAGGAGTAACTTCGTTAAAGTCACTATACCAGCCTAAGAAAATGGGTGCAATATCACAGTTTCAAAAAGTTGCCATAGATGGCAGAAAGACAAATGGAGAGTAATACACGATCACTCTCTTTTTCATTGGTTGTTAGCAAAAGTAAGGGAATAGAATGACTGTCAGGTGGTTGTTCCTAGATGAGTAATTAATAAGAGGTTCAATTTGAACAATGATGCAACAAAGGACTTTTTTTTATTGCATACGTCTTAATCTCTTTGTGAGTTATTCTTCCTAAAAAAATACTGGGGAGTTGGATAAGTGAGTGCTTTACATAAAAGATCACAATTAAATGAAATGAGACAAGATTATGGTTTCAGCTTCTCTTCTTTGCCGCTAAAAATTCAAGGTCTGATTCTCCACTCACTTTAACTGGATTTGCACAATCATGACAGTGTTATGTTAATTGGAATTACACCAGTTTAAACCAGGAGAGAAGCCTATTCTGTTTGTAAAATCAAATTTGCATCACAGAGTGTGGGTGTGTGTTAGTGTTTACATTATAAAGCTGCTTTTCCACCCTTTGAAAAATAATATGACTCCAGGCACTAGTAGCACTTTGATAAGGTGACCAAAGTTTTGAAGTAGAAAATCAAAACCCTTATAAAATAGAAGCACTTGTCACATTGGCAATGGGCAGAAGTACAGATGGTTTTAATATCTGGGGAAGTTGGTGAGTTCTTGAAACCAGGAATGAGTGACTGCTTGTAGCTTGTACCACTTCATCTGATAACTTGTTGCCATTCCAGCCACTAGATCCTAATTCCTCCTTCCCTGCAACAGGCTTGCTACCTTTATAAGGAAACTTGAGGGCCAGATGCATTCATACTGTGCCTCAGTCTTGAATTGTTGCGTACTCTGGAACACAATTGTGTTTGAAGAGCACTGGCAGTTTTCTCAGTATTAAATGAGGATTTTTCCCTAAGAAAATTGCCCATGGGATTCAGTGTTCATCACGTGGAAGTCAATGGTTTTATAGCAAATTGTATTGTTTGGGGTGATACGTGTTATTTAGGTGAGTGTCCAACCTAAAGTATAAAGCACCAGTAAGGTGAAGAATGCAATACTGTCTCACTAATAAATTAATCCAGAGTTAATGGGTCTAATTATTCTCTCACTTACAGTGGAATTGACAGTGGTGGCGATTCCTCAAGGTCGAGGATGATCTCTTTCACAGGTGTCATTTTTTATGGGTCCTTTGGTGACTGAGGAGTCCGATCCTTGGGCCACAGGCTCATTGGCAGATGTTGCAGGTTGTATTCGAAGTCAAGGTTGGGCCACAATTGCTGTGTGATGGTTGTCTGTCCTTTCTCATGTTTTTCTGCAACCAGAGTAAGGTGATTTTCTTCAAAAGTGAGTGGACGTTCCTTCCCTGACAAGTCTTCACCAATTATCCCTATCCTGAGCTACAGACTCCCAGTGTGTGATGTCAATGCTGCATCTCTTGATGTGTATCTTGAGAGTGTCTTTAAAGTGTTTCTTTTGACCTCTCCTTTTCCTTTCTCCTTTGGTGAGTAGGGTGTACAGCAGTTGTTTTGGAAAGCGTACATCAGGCATGCGCACACAGTGCCTGCTGCACCTCAGTTGGTGCTGCATAATCAAGGCTTCAGCACTGAAGATGTTGGCCTCTGTGAGGACACTGACATTAGTGCGATGATCCTCCCACTTTATATTGAGGATCTTCCAAAGAAAGTGCTGGTACTGACGTTCCAGGTTTTTTGAGTATTTTCTATAGGTCACCCAAGTCTCACAGCTGTAGAGGAGAGTTGGGATTATCACCACTTTATGAACTAAAAGTCTAGTGTGTGTTCTGTTGTTGTGATTGTTGAACTCCCGGCAAGACAGTCTACCAAAGGCAAAGCTGGCACAGCAGATTCTGTGCTCAATCTCGATGTCTGTGTCTGCTCTCTGTGAGAGACAGGGGCGGCTGCAGGCACCAGTGCACCACGCGTGTGCCTGGGGTGGCAAGCCGCCCTCATGGCAACTGGCAGGTCACCATGAGGGCGGCAGTCAGGCTGCCTTCTGTGGCATGCCTGCAGGAGGTCCGCCGGTTCTGCAGTTTCGGCAGCAATTCAGTGGCGAGTACACCAAAGGAACGGGACTGGCAGACCTCCTGCAGCCATGCCGCCGAATCCGAGTTACCAGCGGACCTCCCGCAAGCATGCCACTGAAGGCTGCCTGACTGCTGTGGTTGGGGCGGCAAAATACATAGAGCCGCCCCTGGTGAGAGATGGCTGCCAAGACAGGCAAAATATTCTACTAAACTAGGAATAAATCCATGGCAATCAGTTACACCAGTGTAAACATAGTGACAGTGAAAAGAGTAAGGGCTGATAAATTTTTTTGAAACCTGGAATGATAAAATACTGTCAGGTTTATGTTTTTCAGTCATGAAAGATGCAAATGAAGATGCAGTTCTGGGGTTGTGTTTTACTGTAGATTATAAGGTAATGATGATGTGGTTTGTTTTATGGAAATTGTTATATCCCCAAAATATGGCTAGGTCTATGCGGGTAAATCAGTGCATGTGTCTTGAAAATTAAACTGAATAAATTCTTTTTGTAACAAGTAACATCAACTCTACAGTGGAAGCTAGAGGTGTTTTCAAATAGACATGGGCACCCTCTGGTCTATCTAGAATTAGGAATTGTTGACGTTTCCTTTATAAACCTCAACAATAAGACTGTTTCTAATATACCCATTAATATCTGCTGCAGGCAGAAACCTGTCATAAGGTGCCATGGTTTCCTTCTGAAGCCATAAATCCTTTCCTGATATTGAAGTCCTGGCAGACTTTCTCAAAGCTTTGGGTGAACCTGACCCAAGCTTACCACTTTGATTATGATAGTTTTGCATAGCTCTTGGTGTAAATGATTCTTTAAGCAAAGAGTATCTGGTGCATACTAAATGAAATGGTTGCTGTAACCAGGCCCACTGACAGTGGGGGGGGGGGGCAAAAGGGGCAAGTTCCCAGGGGCCTGGGTGATTTAAAAGGGCCCAGGGGTCCCCGGCTGCTGCCGCAGTAGTGGCAGTGGCAGCCAGGAATCCCGGGACCTTTTAAATTGGGCTTCTAGGCACGTTTTCATCACTTCTGCCCAGGCCCTGCCCCTCCAGGGATGGCCCTGGCCCTGGGGCCCGGAATTTTTGTCAGCGGGCCTGGCTGTAATACAGTACAGTTTTACAGGGGGCTACTTGAAGTTGAAATTCAAGATCCTTGTGTCATAAACAGATAGCTAAGGGTTAATGTCTCTTTCACCTGAAGCACCTGACCAGAGGACCAATCAGGAAACCGGATTTTTTCAACTTTGGGTGGAGGGAATTGAGTGTCTTTGTCTTTGTTTTCCGTCTGCCTGCCTTCTCTGAGCTTTGGAGAAGTAGCTCTACTTTCTAGTCTTCTGTTTCTAAGTGTAAGGACAAAGAGATCAGATAGTAAGTTCTATGGTTTTCTTTTCTTTGGTATTTGCATGAATATAAGTGCTGGAGTGCTTTGATTTGTATTCTTTTTGAATAAGGCTGTTTATTCAATATTCTTTTAAGCAATTGACCCTGTGTTGTATCATCTAAATACAGAGAGAACATTTGTACTTATTTTTCTTTCTTTTTTATATAAAGCTTTCTTTTAAGACCTGTTGGAGTTTTTTTTTACTGCAGGGAAATTGAGTCTGTACTCACCAGGGAATTGGTGGGAGGAAGAAATCAGGGGAGATCTGTGTGTGTTGAAGTGGCTAGCCTGATTTTGCATTCCCTCTGGGTGAAGAGGAAAGTACTTTTTGTTTCCAGGATTGGGAACAGAGAGGGAGATTCACTCTGTTTGGATTCACAGAGCTTGTGTCTGTGTATCTCTCCAGGAGCACCTGGAGGGGGGAAGGGAAAAAGGATTATTTCCCTTTGTTGTGAGACTCAAGGGATTTGGGTCTTGGGGTCCCCAGGGAAGGTTTTTCAGGGGGACCAGAGTGCCCCAAAACACTCTAATTTTTTGGGTGGTGGCAGCAGGTACCAGGTCCAAGCTGGTAACTAAGCTTGGAGGTTTTCATGCTAACCCCCATATTTTGGACGCTAAGGTCCAAATCTGGGACTAAGGTTATTACATGGTGTGCAGCTGGTGGGAGATAGACAGAACCCAGAAGCCAGTAGAAATATTATATTTTTCTTTTCTCTGCTAAGGGCTTTTTAGCAGAGAGAAACAGTTTGGTTTTAAAAGGGAACCAGAGAGAAATTTTTTTTTTCTGCTCTCTCTGGCAGTTTGTGGCTTGCATGTTAAGCGAGAAGCCATTAAGAACCTGTTAAGGGTCTTTTGTCATGCAATAGCCCTCCCATTAGGGGGCAAGTACCAGCACTTATAGGCATGCAAATAAAGTGGTTTTTCTGGTTTCCCTTCATTGAACATTAGCTAGAGAGAGAAAAGGAAAAAAGCACTGTTGCTAGGCAGACTCCAGGAGGCAACAGAACCTGCAGTTCAGAAGATAAACACCGGAGGGCACCCCAACACAAGAAAACAGGAACCATGACTTCTAAGGCAAAAATTGACGCCGAAGAACAAATCAAAGAAGCTCAACACAGGCGACAACTGGAAATAAAACAAAAAGACATGGAGATGAAAGAAAGAGAAGAACAGATCAAAGAGGCAGCCTACCAAAGAGAACAGGCAGCCTTCCAAAGAGAACAGGCAGCCCAAGAGGCAGCACACAAAAGAAAACTAGAAGAAGAAGAGGTGGCCCACCGCCGAGAAATGGAAAACCACCATGTAATAACCTTTTTCATCACTTCTGCCCAGGCCCTGCCCCTCCAGGGATGGCCCTGGCCCTGGGGCCCGGAATTTTTGTCAGCGGGCCTGGCTGTAATACAGTACAGTTTTACAGGGGGCTACTTGAAGTTGAAATTCAAGATCCTTGTAAATACTGAACCATTGTTTAGAGAGATGTTTGAAGGCATTTTTTCAAAGATGTATTGTGAGCTTGATCAGCAGCTGCCTTTTTTTATTAAAAAAAATTGAAGTACATTGTGCAATGCAAGGCAAATAAAAAAAGATAACATAATTATAAACCAATGTTACTGTACCTGCTGATGATGAATGTGTCAGGTGTTTGGGCTTAATTATGATCTCCTGTATGCTGGCATAAATCAAGATTAACTTCATTTATTTAAATGGAGTTTCACCATTCTGAGATCAGAATCAGGTTCTTTGTCAGCCAGTCCTTTTTGTCCAAATTTTCCCATCTTTAATAGTCACATTTGGTCACATTCTGATACCCTTGCTCATGTTGAAGAGGGCATTCACTTATGAATGACCCTCTTGACATTAACGGGACTACATGTAAGATAATTTTACAAATAACAATGAGTAGGGTGGCACCATGGGGCTCTTTATGACCAGAATGGGGGCCCTGTTTTCAGAATGGAGAGAGGTAAATAGTGGTGTTCCCCAGGGGTCTGTACTGGGACCAGTTCTATTCAGCATATTATAAATGACCTGGAAAAGGGGGTAAACAGTGAGGTGGCAAAATTTGCAGACGATACAAAACTATTCAAGATAGTTAAGTCCCAAGCATACTGCAAAGAGCTACAAAAGGATCTCACAAAACTGGGTGACTGGGCAACAAAATGGCAGATGAAATTCAGTGTGGATAAATGCAAACTAATGCACACTGGAAAACATAATCCCAGCTATACATATAAAATGATGGGATCTAAATTAGCTGTTATCACTCACGAAAGAGATCTTGGAGTCATTGTGGATAGTTCTCTGACAACATCCACTCAATGTGCAGCAGCAGTCAAAAAAGCAAACAGACTGTTGGAAATCATTAAGAAGGGGCTAGATAATAATGCAGAAAAGATCATATTGTTTCTATATAAGTCCATGGTACACCCACATCTTGAATATTGCATGCAGATGTGATCACCCCTTCTCAAAAAAGATATATTGGAATTGGAAAAGGTTCAGAAAAGGGCAATAAAAATGATTAGGAGTACAAAACGACTTCCATATGAGGAGAGATTAATAAGGCTGGGAATTTTCAGGTTGGAAAAGAGATAACCAAGGGGAGATATGATAGAGATCTATACAATCATGACTGGTGTGGAGAAAGTAAATAGGGAAGTTTTATTTACTCCTCATAACACAAGAACTAGAAGTCACCAAATGAAATTAATAGGCTGCAGGTTTAAAAAAATCCAAAAGGAAGTATTTCTTCACACAATGCACAGTCAACCTGTGGAATTCCTTGCCAGAGGATGTTGTGAAGGCCAAGACTATAACAGCATTAAAAAAAATCTAGTAAGTTCTTGGAGGATAATCAGTCCATCAATAGCTATTAACCAGGATGGGCAGGGGTGGGGTCCCTAGCCTCTGTTTGCCAGAAGCTGGGAATGGGCAACAGGGGATGGATCACTTGATTACCTGTTCTGTTCTTTTCCTCTGGCATTGGCACTGACCACTGTTGGAAGACCAGATACTGGGCTAGATGGACCTTTGGTCTGACCCAGTATGGCTGTTCTTATGTAAAAGAGGGCAAACTGTCCCCCTTACTCAAATTGTATAGTATTTTACTCTGCAAGACACCACAGTTATGTCAGTGGGGGCATCCCACAAAGCAAAGCTCTACTCGGCATGGGGACTGAATCTGGATCTCTGTTAAGAACATTAGATTGAGGAGGTTTCTGTCTTCTAGTCTAGAGCAATAAGATCAAGGCTCCTGTATTAATAGTCTCTTTATTTTAAATGTCATATTTGGAAAAAATAGCAGTTACTCACTAAATTATTTTGTAACGTTATTGCATTTATATGTAATTTGGCAGTGTTTGCAATTAATTGTTGTGTTTTATTTATGCAAATTGATTTGACCATGGAAAGGGTGAAAATAAATATTACATCAACCAGTTAATTAATTTATAAAAGAATATGTAAAATGAACCTCAGACAGTCGGGTGTCTGTCATGACATTTACAATCAAAAACAACCTCAATTTACGCTGTTCAGGGCAAGAAATCTTAGGACTATTTCTTTCTGAAGCTTCAGTCTCCTCTCCTATTTGGCCAAGACACTGGTGATGGGTGTTATCCAAAGACCATTGAAGTCAGTGGAAAGACGTTCATTGAGTCATTCCACTGACTTGAATTTAATTGACTGGAGGGCTTTGAATCAGACCCTAAATCTGAAATTAGGGAAATAAAATAGACTATAACTGTCCAAGATATGTTTACCTGCACCCCCTATGCCAGGCTCTAAATAATTCAGAGGCTTCAAATTATTGTCGAAAGAAGGATTAAAGGTGATTTATGGGAAGAATTAGATTTACTGGTTGAAATAGGTTAATGTAATAGCTCTAATTCAGACTGCACTCATTTAATTACTTTGTAATTCCACAGGATCAAAGAGAAGAGCCTGCATCAAGGTTTATGAGATACTGATGCACTCTCGCTGGCAACCTCTTGTTGTTTACTCAAGAAAAAACAGTTTGTGCCAGACCTGCATTTTGTGTGACACATTTACCATGACTGCCAAGTCTGCCTGGATTTCAAGGGAGAGACTTTCCCTTCAAAATGCCCTATGTTTTAGGGGAATGTGCACTTAGTTTGAGACAGGAGAACATGGATTCAATTGTCTCCTCGTCCACTGACTGGTATTTTCCTGTGCTTTTCACTTACCCTTATTAGAACTTGTTTACATGGCGCGTTACTGTGCAGCAAGCCAAGGTGTGAACCTACAGCAGAGTAAAAATCCTGGAGTAAGCCAAGCTACACTCTGAGACTTTCACTGTGCTATAGCATTGTCCCAGGGGACATGACAGGGCTTACCGTTTGGTTCAATGGCTCTTAGCACCTCCACTATACAAATTGTTCCAAGCACCCCTGGACATAGGACTCCAAGTAGCTGTGATGTTGCTGTGAAAAGGATCCATTCCTAACAGAAGGAACAAGAGGAAAAACTAATGGCAGTGAAGCAGGGAATGAAAATATTAGCATAGTGGATCAAGCTGTAAATTAATCAAACCTACAGAACTTTAAGTGTTAAACTTGATATAAACCCACAAAAGTAAGAAAATAATTTAGAGGGAAGGGCCTGGCTTAAATTGCTGGGGTCACCTCACATTTAAAGCAGGAGTCTACACATTTTGTTTCCAGATTTACAGTGTCTTGCCATTATTTCTTTTACATTGTTCTGGATATATCTATATTATTATTGTGGTGAGTGGAGGTGGTTCATCGTGTTGGGGTGGTTGTTAAATAAATAATAGGCTTGATTAATAATTAAATATTTATATTACCATAGTGTCCCAAATGTGCTAGGCACTATACAAGCATATCAAACTCTAAAGGCAGGAACTGTCTTCTATGTTCTAAGTCTCTCATCCAGTGTCCACTGAAGTCACATAGACATGCGTAGAGAGGAGTCCAATGCTAAATGAGCTGAGGAAGCAAAAAAAAGAATGTTGATAGTCTCTGAGGTCCCGTCTACACTAGCAAGTTTTTGCACAGTAAAGCAGCTTTCACTCCTCTTGCCTTTGTAGTTTAAGGAATAACTCCACTGCCACTCGTGACGTGTTGGTCAGAGCGAGCAGCATACTGGTCAGCAGTTCAGGATCCATTCCTGCAGCCTGAAAGAGGCAGGGCTTGCAGTACAGATGGTGCCAAATGTGGACAGAAGCACAGGGATTGCTGGGATGCGAAGCAATGCATCACGGGGCATTGGGACTGGACCCAGGATTCCCCGCGACCCCTTCTGCCTTTCCACAAGTTTTAGCAGCAAAAAAGAAAGAGATGCTCTGTGGAATAGCTGCCCAGAGTGCATCACTCCAAATAGTGCTGCAAGTGTGAACACGCTATTGCTCAGGCAGCTGTCAGTGTGAATGCACACAGCGATTTTCCTTCGGCGCTCTCTGAGCGGCGCCGTAACTGCCAGCACTGTAACTGTGCCAGCGTAGACATGCCCTTAGCTTCATGAGCCAGTAACTCAGTTTTCAAAGAGGTAAACTGCTAGTCTGTTATGTTTCAGTGTATCCTGTTAATAACACTTTGGTCTGTTATAGAATCTTTCATCTAAGGGTCTCCACACAATGTACAAATATTAAGTATGATTCACAGTGTCCCTGAAAGACTAAGTAAAAAATAAATACTGATTATTACACCATGATGGGTAAGTCAAGTCACATTTGCTCAAAGTCGCACAGCAATTCAGTTTCGAAAGAGAACTCAGAGCAGGGGACTTGGGAATCAGTTCTCCTGATCACATATAGACTCTCCTTCAGTCAAGGACATTGATGATTGCAGAGAAAACTGTGAGTACAGTTATCTTTAGTGTAATTGAAATTAATCAAAGATAATCTATTTTTAAAACCATTTAGCTTTAACCCACTGGTCTGAGGAAAAATGTCTGTCTTTCTGCCATTATTCCAACTACTGCAGTCTCAGCTTTTTGCGGATGAAAACTACTCTTACATTCAAAGATAAAATGAACTGGGAGGATTGTAAATTAATTCCTTTTCCCCCAGCAATTTTGTTTCCTTTGTCTGTAATGCTGCATACATACATGCTGCATTGCCAGAATTTGTCCTTACCATGGCCTTGTCTTTGCTAAAATTCTTATTTATAACTTTAATCACTTTTATTACAATCATTATTTCTTCTTTCTTCTTAAATCTTATTCTGAACATCAGAGAGTCTAGATCAGTTTCATCAGACTCCCTTTTCACTCCAAGTAGTCTTTTATAAGTCCTGTTTTCTCTTGCCTTCCCTGGTTTCACATCCATCTCTGGAAAAGTTGGTGAAAGTTTTTGGCAATTTTGAGTTACTCCGTGGACTTGCTCCATCATACCCCTCTGGCCCTAATGCACCTGTTCTACAGTCCACTCGTGTAATAGAGGATGCCACTTGACACTTCACTACTAGGAGTCATCGTGTGCTTCCTATCTTTGTGCTGTGCAGTCTGTCTGGAGCTCTCTCTCTTCCAACCATTGGGGCATTATATGTCAACTGAAAAATTGCCTTTTCTCTTTAGCTTATGACTGGGGCTGTGTAAGTCATTTTGTGATAGTCGATTTGACAAATGCTACATAAAAGTAAACTCTTAACTGAGCAGTCAAAATGGTTCAGCCTCTTGTTGCCTTAAGCAACAACCAGGCCAAAGAGTATGAGACAGTGAAAGGCGGCTGTCCTGGACCAGATGGGGCTGTTGGACGAGAAATACAGGCAAAACTTTTGGGCAGCCCGGTGGATGGAGGGTTTGCAGCCCTGAGCTTCTGCCCCAAAATTGACCGACTGGGCTACATAGTGGCTACAGCCCAACACTCAGATGGTGGGAGAAATAATGGACCAGGTGATTCTTGAGCAGTTTGTGCAGGGCATCCTGGAGAACATGTGGGTCTGGGTCCAGAGGCAACAGCCGACAATCGTGGTGAATGCCGTCAAAATGATGGAGGAATACGCAACCTGGACTAGGGGAAGAAGCCTGGATAACTTCCCCCTGGAAGAAGCCTGGAAAAAAAGGAGCAAGCTAAAGGGGCCCCCAATCACCCAGGTCAACTGGTCTGCTGGCGATGTGGGCAGCAGAGACACAAATCCTGGGACTGCCCAGTGATGGAGTGCGAGCTTGCTGAATTTTGTGGTTGGATGGGTGAGGGAGAGAAGAAACAGGGGCAAGGGCTAGCAACCATCCCCATAAGGGTGGGGAGGAAGCCCCAGAGAGGTTTGGTCGATACGGCCTCAGGCAGCTCTCTCATTCAGCTCAGGCTGGTGAAGCCACACTGGTTCATCCCCAGGAGACAAATGATGCTAGAGTGCATCCATGGGGATTGGAGGCCCTGTCCGATGGCGCAGGTGCACATGGAGGTTGGGGGGCAGATTCGCCTGGCAATGGGTGGGGGTAGTAGATGTGCTGCCGTACCCTGTTGTGCTGGAGACAGATTGGGGGCCCCATCCCAAGGGGAAAAACAGCCATAGGGGGAGACTCTCGGGTAGGAGGATAGAGGAGCCCCCAGGAAAGGCGGCGAAACCCCTGTGCCCAGCTGCCCCGGTGAGGGGCGGCGAGATCCAGGTCTCCAGAAGACAGAAGCAGGTACTAGACAACAAAGCCAGGGAGAAGACAGGAAAGAAGAGGAGAGCGAGCGACCGAAGGGGTGCCCCACTATGGAAACCCCAGGAGAGGAGATCCAAGGTTTAAAGGGGGAAGGTCCTGGGAAATGTCTGCAGGGGGATCTTCCAGGCAATGAGGGCCAGGCCCTCTAGGGCTTGATACCTGCACCAAAGGCCCAGGACAGCCGGTGTGGGGGCCAGGCCTACCCAACTCCCCTGACAAGCAAGAAGGAGGAGCAGCCGAGAGGGGAACCATCTGGTTGTGATTGGTGTGCAGACCTCTGGGCAGAAGTAGAGTTGTGGGGCGGTCAACCCCCCCACCCCCACCCATGACTTTTGTAGGTGGACAACAGTCAAACCCTGCGAGGAGGATCCAGGGGACCTCCCAGTGGAGGGCAGTAAGCTGCCCTGAAATCACCTCCCAGGTAGAGGGAGAAAGGGCAGGGCTTCCGCTCCCCACCACCCCCGCAGTTACTTAGGTGAGGAGGTATGGGGCAGGACACTGCAGGGGAAGCCCATATCAGCTCCTGTCACTCCAGCCCCATTCAGGGGAAATGGGTTGGGGCTGAGCCACTAGCTAGGACTCGCCTGGAAACTGGCCACATCTGCCAGACTCGTTAACAGGGGCTAAAAGCTTGGCAGGAAGTGAGTCCAGTCTGGGGGCACAGAAGGAGCCTGCTACCCTGTTGCCACTGAGGCCTGTGCTAGACCAAGCCTGTAAATAATCTGTACATTGTTGGAGCTTGGTGGTGGGGACTGGACACAGGACTAAAGAGCATGGGTGTTGCACCAGCTTGCAGTGGTGAGCTCATTGGGAAGTGGGGCCAGGAGGCTGAACCCAGTGGGGCGCAGTGAGCATGACACTTAAGTTAACTCTTTAATTCTTTAGAAAGTAAAAGTAAGTGAAACTGAGCCTGCAAAGATGCTGTGATACTGCTGAATGAGGGACAGCACCCCTTCTGGACTGTTCCACAGAAGTGCGAGCAAGATGGATTTGCCAATGTGATGCCCTATAGACCCCAAGAAAGGTTGTATCTTGATTGCCAGTGTGGCTGAGTGCCTGGAATGGATGCCACGTATGAGCCACATATGTGGAAAATGCAGAATATTATTTGGTCACATAACAGTTAAAATACAATTATGGGGAGTGAGGGGGGAAGAATGTTCCCAGTTAATCAGTCCACTTGGTGTTTTATCCTTAAATTTGAAACCATAATTGGATCAAAGTAATACCTATACCCAAATTTGTTGAACCAGTAGTAATAAAAAGTTGACCAAGCTTTTGTTTTGAGACTATACAGTTGCTCCCCAACTTTACAACATGCCTAGTACTAAATGAAACCTACATCTAAAGTCTTTATTAAAATAAAATACAAATCACCTAGCTCATATCTAAAAAAATCAAATTTAGTAAATAATCAAGTGGAACAAGTATAAAACCAGTCAGCTGGTGGGATCAAATAAATACAGTTGGGTAACACCCAATTGTAACATTCAGTTTTAAGATATTGTTATGGATACAAGTATTTATAGTTATAGCAATGCTTATAAATATGATGTAAAATAAGATGTATACTAAAGGATTGGCAAGAGACAGAAAGAAAACAGGCATTGGAATATGTCATCATACTTTGTCATGCAAAATGATGACAACGCCCTTGAAAATATTTTATTCCCAAGAGTGTTGAGTTGGGGAATTGCTAAAACACATATGTCCTAACTGACTCAGCACTTCAACATGCAACAAGCAAAATTGCTGACAAAGCTTTCTAAATAACAAATTAATATATAAGAAACAAGTGACCCATGGCCCAAATTGGAGACCACTGGTCCAGAGACTGAGATGAGCATTATGTGCCCACTCTAGATCTCTTCTCAGGTGTCTATCATAGCCTGGGACTTTTCCTCAACATTGGGAAAACCAAGATGCTCCACCAGCACAAGTTGTCTCTTTTCTCCTACAACTTATCATTAGTGGTGACATTTCTCTTACCTTGGTAGCCACCTCTCCCAGACAGCCAATCTTGATGTGGAGATTGAACATAGAATCAGCTGGGCCAGTGTATCCTTCGGAAAGTTGCTCTGTCATGTCTTTATCAGCAGAGATCTGTGGAATAAAATTAAGATCCCGGTGTACAATGGAGTAATTATCCCCACTCTTCTTTATGGGTGTGAGACATGGGTGACATATTGAAGCCAACTTAAGCATCTGGAGTGGTACCAACAGTGCTGCCTTAGGAAGACTCTCTATATCAGATGGGAAGACTGTTGCACGAATGCCAGCGTTCTCTCTGCAGCTAACGTCACCAGTGTTGAGGTGAAGATTATGAACCATCAGCTTTGCTGGGTTGGCCATTGTGTGCAGATGCTGATACTCATCTTCTGAACAAGTCATCTTTTCTCAATTTAGTCATGGTAAGAGGACGCATGGGGGATAGAGGAAATGCTACAAGGACACCCTGAATGTCCATCTTTTGGAGGGAGTGTAATTGTGCCTTAGTGGGTTACAACTGAGGATGCCAAATTCAGGATGAACTGCTGAGAAATAGGGGAAACACAACCCAAAACTGGTGGTTATTCTTTTATAAGATATACCAAACCAGCCACGAAAGTAAACTCCTGTTTCACCACACTGGCTAACAAGAAAACATAGAGGCAGTTTCCTTAGGCATTCCAGTTCTTATATCACCACCAAAAACACTGGATTCAGAGACGAATGGTTCTTTATAACCAGTCTCATCAAATAATAGGTTCTTCTGATCTCAAAGGACCAGCCACACACCCAGGACAATATATAACTTAGATCTTACCCAAAAATCACGCTGATGATAATCCTTTAGTATCTAAAATCTAAAGGTTTATTCAAAGGAAGGAAGGAAGGTGAGAGTTAAAATGGGTTAAAGGAATCAGTTACATACAGTAATGGCAAAGTTCTTGGTTCAGGCTTGTAGCAGTGACGGAATAAACTGCTGGCTTAAGTCAAGTCTCTGGAGTACATCCAACAGCTTGAATGGATCATTCAGTCTTTTGTTCAGCACTTCAGTTTGTAGCAAAGTTCTTCCAGAGGTAAGAAGCAGGATTGAAGACAAAATGGAGATGTTTCCAGGGCCTTTTAATAGCTTTTGCCATGTGGAGGGCATCCTATTGTTCTTACTGTGGAAAATTACAACAAGATGGAGTTTGGAGTCACATGGGCAAGTCACATGTTCATGCCTAATTTCCCTCAGTCATTGCAGGAAGCCATTACCTACACTCCAGACAGCACATTTACATGACAGTCCAGTTAGTGTAGATTGGCGTCTCCCATAGTCCCTTGTCAACCAGGTGTTTCTTGATGAACCACCTCATTTGAACAGTTCCTCCAAGATGTGCTGGCTAGCTACTTTGTGGGCGTTACCCCAGGAGCAGACATTTGAAATCCAAGTATACAGCCAATACTTATAACTTCAAATACAAAAATGATGCATGCATGCAGATAGCATAATCATAACCAGCAGATCAAAACCTTTTCATAGACACATCACTTGACAATTTTGTACAATATTTGCTGCAAATATAGAACAGTGGTTGCAACAATTATCTATATAGTCATATTTTAATCAGATAACGTCCCAGGGAGGCACTGACCCCATGAATTGGGAAGAGCTGACTGGCAATAGACTGCAATGGCATCACATCATACATCAAGCCTCAGCCCATTTTCCAGAGAATCACCTTGCTCAAGAGGCTAAGAAATGGCAAAGGGTACAGCATCCTGGCCAGCAGTTGTGCTCTCTCCAAGCAACCACTTGTCACATATTTGAAGAAACCTGTAAAGCACAAATTGGACTCCTTAACCATCTTAAGTTTCATCAATGACTTTTCCCTCTGGCAGATATTGTAGATCATTAGGGTTGGAGGGACCTCAGGAGATCATCCAGTCCAACCCCCTACTCAAAGCAGGACCAATCCCCAAATGGCCCCCCCTCAAGGACTGAACTCACAACCCTGGGTTTAGCAGGCCAGTGCTCAAACCACTGAGCTATCCCTCCCCCTCAAAATCACAGGCTGTCAGGGACCTCAGCTAGTCCAACCCCCTGCTCAACAGAGGACCAATCCCCAACTAAATCCCCAAATGGCCCCCTCCAAGGTTGAACTTACAACCCTGGAGTTAGCAGGCTAATGCTCAAGCCACTGAGCTATCCCTCCCTATCCTTGTACTGAGGAGTAGCCAACGATGATGTGTTCTGGGACTCTGGAACTTGGTAACTTGGGCCCCCTACCTTATTTATTTTATTGTGTGTCATATGTATATTATGTGTATTGTGTGTACATTGTATATTAAACTGTAAGTGATAATGATACTGTCTGAAAATATATAAATAAAGGTGAAAAATTGATTAAGCTAAATTGAGTAGAATTGTGCCTCGGTTTCCCATTTTACAGGGTAATGCTGTTCTATAATTCAGCAAAGTAGCCCATTTGGGCCTGATTCAAAGCTCGCTGAAATCAGTGGAAAGACTATCAGGGGCATTGCATCTGGGCTTTTATCTAGGAATACTGGGGATGAGCATTCCCTAGAAGTGTAATGAATTTGAGGGTCAAATACCGTTTTCTTCCTTTGCTATCTACTATCGTTCCATTCATTGCACATCCCCATTCACAGGGGTTGTGAGAGAATCCCCCTTCCCCTCCATGCAGCATTGAACAATTTGCCAGACCTTTAGTGGCCACTGTCGGAAAGAGTTTGCTGGACCCGTGCTGTTCCAGTATGGCAATTTCCAACTTCCCTTATCAGTTGCTTACTACTTCACAGTATTCTTATGGACGGCAATATGTGTTGGAAACAGATTAAAGAAAACCACTTTGCTTAAATAAAAATAATGGGCTAGATGATGGCAGCAGTTTGAAACTGTAGTGGTTGCCCTTGCATAGCAGTTCTTGCAGAACAAATTGCTGGTTGAAACACAACAGAGCTGTTGGAGATGCAAAGCATTTTTATTTTTCTTGGGCACTCTTTCAAAGCATGCCTGCGGTGGAAGCTTTGTGGCACTGTGCCTGTGAAAAAAGTGTTCTTTTTTTTTTTCATTCTACGATTACTGTTGCTGGGTTTTTTGTTTTTGTTTTTTTGTTTGTTGGTGGGGTTTTTTTTGGGGGGGGTGGGGGGTTAAGCTAATCAATCAGATGTAAACCGGATGCCTCGAGGAGTGCTAATGAGCTACAGAGCCTTTCATCTATAAATTCTGAGTTAAAATTCACCCCTACATTGGAACAAAAGTTGTTGCTGTCTGTGTGATAGCCTGTGTCCAGTGGGCTGTATATCATATTTGTTGGCTGGTCTCTATCCTGTCTGGTTTTTGATAGAAACGCAGGCAGCCAGAACTTGGAGAGTGCTCTAAGAAAGTCTGCTTGCTGGGTAAACTGGAGGGAAAAAGAGAGAGACACAAATGGTGGGTGATGCCACAGTCACACAGGACTCCCCAAAATGCTGACAGAAATACCACTTCAGAACGTTTAGTTATAAATCATTATAATCAATCCTCTGATTCCCTGATGAAAATCCATGAACTCATGAGTGCCTGACAAAGGCTTCCAGCTTTAGTCTTTGAAAGAAACCTTTAGTCCCTGTTAATATACAGCATGCAGAAGTTACTTCCAAGGGCTTTTCTGTTTTTTCTGCTCAAAGTGACAGGCATCCAGCTGCCATATTTTGGCCTCTGACATAACGCTGTAATTGCTGATCTAATTGCTCTTACACTTCGTTTTTGTTCATAAATGCCCTCCATTGAGTAATGAAAGGTCGGAATTTGTATGTTAATAAGGCAGGCAGTACAAAAATGATGTAACGATTGAACATGCATTTTTCATGGTAAAGGAGTGAAGTCAAATCTGTGCTACCCAGTGATTGCGAATGACACCCATTCCCACTGAGCCTGCCTCTTCAAGGTGCTGAGGGCCTGCAATGGGGGCTGGGCATCATTAGCTCCTATCGAAGAGCTGACTCTTGACTCTTGGAAGGTTAGCCCTTCCTCCAATCAGTAGTGCACTCGCTATCACTTCAAAGCCTGCAAAGTTCCTTCTCAACCTTTTTCTTTCTAAAGCCCCCCTAATGTGCTATAAAATTGCATGGCTCACATGTGCCACAGCTGTTTTTCTGCATGTAAAAATGAGCTGGCATTAGGAGGTAGCTAGCAGGGCAACTACTCAGGGCTCCATGCCACACGGGGCCCCGCAAAGCTAAGCTGCTTAGGCTTCAGCTTGAGGCCTGGTTGGCAGAGTTCGGGCTGGTGGGCCTTTGACTTTCTGCCCTGGGCCCCAATGAGTCTTAATGCTAGCCTGGCTTGGGAGACCCCCCGAAACCAGCTCACAGCCCCCCCAGGGGTCTCGGACCACTGGTTGAGAACTGCTGCCTTAGGCAACTAATGTTACATGATAATCCATGTTATCACCTTTTGGCTGGGAGTTGTTTGCATCACTTGAGCAATTAAAAATAACAATATGTTGCTTCATTTAATCATTTTCTTCTGCAGACAGCCATGTGGGTTACATGAATCAATGGGACACAGTAGGCCACAACACAAATCTAAAGGACTTGACTCGGCTGCTAAAATACACAAGGAGCACAAAGGGACAGAAAGAACTTGCAGATGCAGCAGTGTTCATTAACTCGGGCTCCTGGCTGCCCACATTTATTTTCAGAGTTTGATGTGTCTGAAACAACCAAGTCTCAATTGTGTTTTGTCTACTCTGGATTGACGCTGTGAGCCTTCTCTTTTCTCCAAGGTCAATTCCCACTATGTGGTTCAGATTCACCTCTAATGTAGAATGAGTTGTGACCACTCCAACAGTTCACAGATGTCTGGATTGAGGATTTGATTCAGGTCTGTTTAATATGTTTATTGATAAGGTTATTTATATTTTGGGAAGAAGAGGGTCATTTAAAACATAAGAAAATGCATATTAAATTGGGAAGTAATGGCAAATTCCACTTCCAAAAGTCGGGCAGTGCGGGCACTCATTTTGTCACTCACATGGGTTTGAAACCAGGGCAGTGCTAAGTTATACTCATTCTTAATATATACAGAATAATTAAATTTAAGTGAAAACAAAGCCCTACTGCTCCTTTTGTTTGTAGACACTGGCTATGTGTGAGAAGCTGTTTTTTTTCCCCCTTAACTACTTCAATAAAGAGCAGACTCCATTACTAGAAACTAATTTGCTTGTGCATCATTGGCACTAGTTGAAAATGGGCCTCTGGGAACACTCTGGCTGTTGTCAAGGTACGCAAACAATATTAGCTAGGTGATGTGCTTCAGTGTGATTTGTTTGGTGTTTTTCTGGCAGTGGTATTATACTCTGGGTTTTTTATTTTCTTCCTGCCTATCTTTCAAGGTATTTTCATGGCCCCTACCATAACGATATCTGAACACTTCCTTAGTTGTGTGTGTGAGTTCTAACCAGTGGGCAGAAGACAGATTGCATTACATAAAGACAGAACCTGACAGGGTACTGTATTAAATATGGAAATAAGTTAAACATGATACAGAAGTGTCATTCCATTCCACAATGTGCACAGACTGCACACTTCTTTATGCCACGTTCTTGGAACAGCAACACATGTCCTTATAGTCAAAGTTCAGTTACTGTAACTTCCTCTACTCTTAGCTGCTACATCATGTACAACACATTCAAAATGTAGAGGCTGGCTCTCACTGCTGTGATCACAGTAAGACTTCTTTCCATTGGCTGCCTCTGAAGTGGTGGATTGGTTGATGAGATGGCTCTATTGCTAATTAAAGCCCTTGTTGGTGCAGCTCCTAGCTACATCAGAAACCACCTCTGTGGGCCTCAGCTGGCTCCCAAGGTGGTGAGTCCCATTATGTGGCTGTAGGATGACCAGATAGCAAGTGTGAAAAATTGAGATAGGGTTTGAGAGTGATAGGTGCCAATATAAGTAAAAGTCCTGAATATTGGGACTGTCCTTATAAGATCGGGATATCTGGTCACCCTATGTGGCCATGAGGTGATAAGCATTGTGTTTTAAATTGAAGTTAATCCCTTCTGAAAACTTTCATGTAATCTCTTCCCACTTCTTTAAAAAATGCTTTAATTTTCAAACTTCTCAGCTTGGCCATTCTTGCCCGTGTATTTTGTCTTTTCCATCCCCCTTTATCTTTTCTTTCACTCTGGATTGTTGAAGTTTTAAAGGGGTGGTATCCCTTGTGCTGTTTTTTAACTGTCAGTACTTAGGGTGTAAATTCCAACTGCTGTGGTGGGAGCTGAAGGGCAAAAAAAAAAAAAAAAAAGGATTTTCACCACCACTGTTTAATTCTAGTCATAATTAAGTCAGTGAAACTCTATTGATTTCAGTGGATTTACACGGATGTGAAACTGGAATAATGTAGTGTTGAATCAGATCCAGAATGATGATTGATTTATTATTTCATTGTAAACACAGGATTTTGTTTCCCGAGCAGATCTTTCTGGATGGCAGCTGCACAGAATATTAATAGAGCACTGTGCAGATACAAAATTTGTATCTGCATCCAATCTGTGATCTGTAAACATGGTCCGTGGATATAAAGTGGATATCTGCAGATTTGCAATGCTCTACATTTTAGACTTCACTTTAACACTAGTTATCGAAAACACTCATCAAAAGCCAAAACCAGCCCAAAAATACTTTTGATTTTAGGGTTTCATTATAAATCCAAACCTTGGACCAGAGGCTTCCTAACCTTGGCAGTGTCATTTCAGTGAATCTAGATTAGTTCATGGTTATGGACGGAAAACACACAAAATTAGATATTTGTCACGAGACTGAATCCAGAGAAAACTTAAAAGTTAAATGAACGTAAAGCTGGTAATGAAGCCAAACTGAGGCTTTCTGTTGCTTACACCTCACCCACCCAATCATCTCCCTCGCTCATTTGTGGATTCTGGATCTTTGGATTGTCTTACATGGGGTCCCAGGTATAGTAGAACAGTAGACAAGAAACAAATGATGGCCGCAAGCCAACCTTACATGTGGAAGAGGTGAAATTTGCAAATCTGTGGTTAAGGGCATATTGCAAATGCCAAAGATAATTAGCTAGCTAGACTTAACCATCTCTCCATTAAGCTAAATACATTTAGCTTCTTAAATCTGTCACTGAACAGCATGTTTTCTAATCCATTAATCTTTCTCGTGACTCTTCTCTGAACTCTCTTCAATTTATCAATATTCTCCTTGAAGTGTGGACACCAGAACTAGACACAGTATTGCAGCAGCATTCACAGCAGTGCCAAATACAAAGGTAAAATACCCTGTCTACTCCTACTTAGGAGTCCCCTGCTTATGGATGCAAGAATCGCATTAACCCATTCAGCCACAGTGTCATACTGGGAGCTCACATTCAGCTGATTGTCCATCATGACCCCAGATCTTTTTCAGAGTCACTGCTTCCCACCCTCGACTCCTCCATCCTATAAATATGACCTGCATTCTTTGTATGCATTTACATTTGGCTGTATTAAAAGCATATTGTTTTCTTGAGCCCAGTTTACTAAGTGATCCAGATCACTCTGTATCAGTGACCTGACCTCTTCATTATTTACCATTCCCTCAATCTCTTTCTGTTATCCGAAAACTTTATCAGTAATTTTATGTTTTATTCCTTTTCACTGATTAAAAATGTTAAATAGCATGCTGAGAACCGATCCCTGCCAGACCCATTAAACACCCACCTGCTCAGTGATGATTCCCAGTTTACAATTAGATTTTGAGAGCTATCATTTAGCCAGTTTTTAATCTATTTCAGGTGTTCATTATTAATTTTGTATTGTTCTAGCTTTTTAATTAAAATGTCATGTGGTACTAAGCCAAATGCCTTACAGAAATCTAAGTGTATTTCATCAACAGTATTACCTTTATCAACCAAATGTGTAATCTCAACCAAAAAAAATAAAGTTCGTTTGACAAGATCTATTTTTCATCAACCCATGTTGATTGGCATTATATGAGTCCCCTTTCGTTCTTTATTAATTGAGTTTCAGCATCAGCCACTCCATTATCTTGCCTGGGATTGATGTCAGACTGAGAGGCCTATAATTATCCAGGTCATCCCATTTACGCTTTTTAAATATTGGCACATCCATCAGTTTTCCTCCAGCCTTCCAGTGTTCCAAGACTTACTGAAAATCATCATTAATGGTCCAATGAGCTCCTCAGCCAGCTATTTTAAAACCCTTGGATGCAAATTATCAGGACCCGCTGATTTAAAAATGTCTAATTTAACATCCTCTTGCAGAATGGAAGGATTGTTATCCTATAATATGACTACATCGTACATGCACAGCCCTCCAAATACTATGTATAAGATACTGGCCACTGTGGTATCTGGGTACAGGAGTACAATTAAAAGTAGCATTGTACTTGACCCAGAGGTCTAGTCTGTCACGTTAATTTTTTTTTCTCTTCATCCTTGTCATGGTGCTGCTTTTCTTCCCCTTTCCCCCATCCTTTCTTTCATGAAATGGTGATGGAAGAATATCACTAATAAGGGAAGAGCTTATTGAAGAGGTGAATTTTGCATTTAGATCCGAATGCTGTGAATCTGTTACTGGATCTGGTGTAAAGGTGATATATTGTGGTGTTTTAGGCTTCTCCACGTTGTCCTCTGACTGGGAAAGATGATCTCTAGGGTTGAGGGTATAGTTAGTCAGATAAATCTATGGTAACTATCTAGTGACAGCTGGTAAATGCTAACTTCTGAATGGCTTCTTTTGTAGACCTTGGACTCCTTGGAGAAACTGAGATTTTTAACTAGGCTGTCAATCATGTTACAAAGGTACTTGTCCGGTAGGCTCTGGACTGATACCACTAACTCATATCCAATATGTCACCAAATAGCCAGCAGACAGTAAAAATAAAAATAAAAAAGCCTACATTCATTAATGTGCAGAACTATTTTTACACTAGCATCCTAGAGCTGTAAGTACTCAGTTTCCTAAGCCATCTGATTCCCACGAGTCATGTTTAACTTTAGCGTCATTCCAAACTGAGACTGGTTTGGGAATTATGGGTAGGGTTATTGTTTGCAAAATGGAAAATGGAAAAAAATGACAATTAGAAATGTAAATAAAGGAAACTACAAATAAAAATATACTTGTTTAAAACACTGGCAAGTAAATCTGTATATTTATATTTTAGTTAAAGATACATTTTGTATACATAATATTTCAAGTTTTTTCTCCCTACCTATAGATAATAATGAAATACTATTTAAATTACTTCCTGATTCTCTTACGTAGTTCTCAGTACTTTAGAAACTCATCTGTAACAGAAGAATGAATACAAGGGAATTCAGAAGATATAAATTTCTGTCTAGTCTCTGCAGGCAAATATTACGGGAAAATAACTTACATCTGCTTTGCTTGCATTCCAGTTCACAGTTTAAAGCAGCTAACCACAGAATTCAGTTCTGTTTCGTGAGGATTAAAATGGTTTTAACAAGGCCATTTTTGCCTAATTGGGAGTGACATTTAAGGCAAGCATGCTGGAAAAAAGGGCAGCAGAGAGGATAAACCCAGCCAAATACTGGAGTCCTGACATTACTTTTGGAAAAAATAATAGAGCTGATTGTCATTCAGCCTCTCAAGCTAATCCGTGATTTAATTGCTTCCTAAGAGCTTTATTCTTGTATGGAGAGTCACAGTCAAAGCCAAATTACAAATAGGGCCTCTACAGAACTAACCTTGATGGAGAGTTTGGGGCATTACCGTTATCAGACTGCTAGACTTTTGTTTGCACCCATTTAACCTTTCCAACATCACACTTTTAGTTAAACATTTCATGAAAACTAAGATTAATTTATACTGGAAAATCCCATTATGAATGCAAAAATGCATGTTTGAACTCTCCTATCCTTTTTAAAAACAATTGTAGCTTTAATAGTTCTTTGTAATTTGTTTTTTTTAATTTACAGAGTAGTGTGGGCTCCCCCTGCTGGCTACATTAAGAAATGCAAATTCACAGTATTGATAACTAAAAGTTGTGTAGTGTTATCAGCTGAAACTTTGTTTATTTTTGTTAGCAAAAATGGAATAAGGCATCTATTTCTTTTTTTAAATCAAGTGGTGACTATTTTTCTAAATCTAAAAGCAATACACCTTTCCAAATACAGGATACCATGCATGAGTGTCATGTAAATGCTTCTAACAAGGAATGTTGTTGTTGTTGTTGTTTTTAAAGGCTCATAGTAAAAGAAGCAATATATCATAAATAGTACTTTAATTTGATAAAATTGTGGTTGCATGTAGATTTAGGTATTAAGCGTTCAAAGAGCATTCTCTAACTCGTTGCTGTTGACTTATCCCCTGTCTTTCCTCACTCCTTATGCCTGTCTTCCTATCTCCTATGTGTTTCTGCATTACTGTGTTGTTTTGACACTTTTTTCTGTAATTAGTATTATGTCAGAATATAACTATAGGCATGTATAGAGGCATAAACAGCGTGGGGATTTGGTTGTGCTTAGTGCAGCAGCAGCCAAGCAATTAACCATTTGATGGGTGCTCAGAAATATATTTATGCTAGCAAAATAATTAATGTCAAAGTTCTAACTTTAAATTGGATTTTTATGTAATTGGGTGATTAACACTGAAAATCAAACTCAGCCCAAATGTACCTATTCACATCATGGATGAATTTGTGCAATTGAATTTTATAGGAAGATTTGTGGGTACGAGCTGTTTGAATTGAAAAAATATTAATTATAACTGTTATAACTATACCAATTTTTCTTTTTGTATGGAAGAATAAATTCTCATTTTTTCCGAAGCACAAAATGATAGGATCTAAAACATTTTATAAATACAAAAAATCTTGTTAGGAAAATGTTTACCCACATAAAGGTATGCAACAGAGATACTCAACCTCCTCAGAAGACAGGTTAGTATTTCAGTGGTCTGGTTAAATCTTGCTTCGGTAGGGAAAACCTGGCCACTTTAAGGTTCCAAGGCCTTCACACCTGGGAGGTCTGAGTACTGCTGTATTTGCCTGGTTAAATATAGCTATTTAGGGCCAAATTTTCCAAAATGACCTCTAAACTTGGACTTGCCAAAGAACAAATTTGCATGTGTCAGTGGTATCTGTGCATGTAACCAGGTTATGTCTGTCAAATTAAGGTGTGCAATTTTAGCCACTTAATGAACAAGAGAGGCAAGGTCTCTGAAAGCATTCTATCATGGGGCTTTTAATTCTGAATCAAGGCTGCAATTATAATCTGCATATGGGTTCTCAGAATACCATAGTTCTATAGATTATTGGGGAAGGGAGATGAGGAAAGAGCCACCCAGAAGAACATGTGATTAGGGTCTCCTCTCTCTTCTGCTCACCAGTGTGTTCCACTGTGCTTTAGCATCTTCTGGAAAGCAGCAGAATGTATAGAAACTGGTACATTATAACAAGCAATTAATACCTGCAATTACAGTAGAATGCATAAATCTGCTCTGTTCGGCAATTAGAGATACTCTGCAGATCTTTTTAGAGGTTACACATAGCTAATATTTCCCACTTCTGCCTCCTTGAGTTATATCGTATACCACAAAAGCAGCAAAGAATCCTGTGGCACCTTATAGACTAACAGAGGTTTTGGAGCATGAGCTTTCGTGGGTGAATACCCACTTCCTCAGATGCATGTAATGGAAATATCCAGGGGCAGGTATATATATGTGTGCTAGCAAGCAAGCTAGAGATAACGAGGTCAGTTCAATCAGGGAGGATGAGGCCCTGTTCTAGCAGTTGAGGTGTGAAAACCAAGAGAGGAGAAACTGGTTCTGTAATTGGCAAGCCATTCACAGTCTTTGTTCAATCCTGAGCTGATGGTGTCAAATTTGCAGATGAACTGAAGCTCAGCAGTTTCTCTTTGAAGTCTGGTCCTGAAGTTTTTTTGCTGCAGGATGGCCACCTTAAGGTCTGCTATAGTGTGGCCAGGGAGGTTGAAGTGCTCTCCTACAGGTTTTTGTATATTGCCATTCCTAATGTCTGATTTGTGTCCATTTATCCTTTTCCGTAGAGACTGTCCAGTTTGGCCGATGTACATAGCAGAGGGGCATTGCTGGCATATGATGGCGTATATTACATTGGTGGATGTGCAGGTGAATGAACCAGTGATGGTGTGGCTGATCTGGTTAGGTCCTGTGATGGTGTCGCTGGTGTAGATATGTGGGCAGAGCTGGCATCGAGGTTTGTTGCATGGATTGGTTCCTGAGCTAGAGTTATTATGGTGTGGTGTGCAGTTACTGGTGAGAATATGTTTCAGGTTGGCAGGTTGTCTGTGGGCAAGGATAGGCCTGCCACCCAAGGCCTGTGAAAGTGTGGGATCATTGTCCAGGATGGGTTGTAGATCCTTGATGATGCGTTGGAGGGGTTTTAGCTGGGGGCTGTATGTGATGGCCAGTGGAGTCCTGTTGGTTTCTCTCTTGGGTTTGTCTTGCAGTAGGAGGCTTCTGGGTACACGTCTGGCTCTGTTGATCTGTGTCCTTATTTCCTCGTGTGGGTATTGTAGTTTTGAGAATGCTTGGTGGAGATTTTGTAGGTGTTGGTCTCTGTCTGAGGGGTCAGAGCAGATGCGGTTGTACCTCAGTGCTTGGCTGTAGACAATGGATCGTGTGATGTGCCCGGGATGGAAGCTGGAGGCATGAAGGTAGGCATGGCGGTCGGTGGGTTTTCGATATAGGGTGGTGTTAATGTGACCATCACTTATTTGCCTAGCCACCATGGATGTAGAGGCTCTCTACACAAACATCCCACACACAGATGGAATACAAGCTGTCAGGAACACTATCCCTGATGATGCCACAGCACAACTGGCTGCTGAGCTCTGTGCCTTTATACTTACACACAACTATTTCAAATTTGATGACAATATATATCTCCAGATCAGTGGCACTGCTATGGGCACCCGCATGGCCCCACAATATGCCAATATCTTCATGGCCGACCTGGAACAACGCTTCCTCAGCTCTCGTCCACTCACACCCCTTCTCTATCTACGCTACATTGATGACATCTTCATCATCTGGACCCATGGGAAGGAGACTCTGGAAAAATTCCACCATGATTTCAACAGCTTCCACCCCACCATCAACCTCAGCCTGGATCAATCTACACGGGAGGTCCACTTTCTTGACACCACGGTGCAAATAAGTGATGGTCACATTAACACCACCCTATATCGAAAACCCACCGACCGCCATGCCTACCTTCATGCCTCCAGCTTCCATCCCGGGCACATCACACGATCCATTGTCTACAGCCAAGCACTGAGGTACAACCGCATCTGCTCTGACCCCTCAGACAGAGACCAACACCTACAAAATCTCCACCAAGCATTCTCAAAACTACAATACCCACACGAGGAAATAAGGACACAGATCAACAGAGCCAGACGTGTACCCAGAAGCCTCCTACTGCAAGACAAACCCAAGAGAGAAACCAACAGGACTCCACTGGCCATCACATACAGCCCCCAGCTAAAACCCCTCCAACGCATCATCAAGGATCTACAACCCATCCTGGACAATGATCCCACACTTTCACAGGCCTTGGGTGGCAGGCCTATCCTTGCCCACAGACAACCTGCCAACCTGAAACATATTCTCACCAGTAACTGCACACCACACCATAATAACTCTAGCTCAGGAACCAATCCATGCAACAAACCTCGATGCCAGCTCTGCCCACATATCTACACCAGCGACACCATCACAGGACCTAACCAGATCAGCCACACCATCACTGGTTCATTCACCTGCACATCCACCAATGTAATATACGCCATCATATGCCAGCAATGCCCCTCTGCTATGTACATCGGCCAAACTGGACAGTCTCTACGGAAAAGGATAAATGGACACAAATCAGACATTAGGAATGGCAATATACAAAAACCTGTAGGAGAGCACTTCAACCTCCCTGGCCACACTATAGCAGACCTTAAGGTGGCCATCCTGCAGCAAAAAAACTTCAGGACCAGACTTCAAAGAGAAACTGCTGAGCTTCAGTTCATCTGCAAATTTGACACCATCAGCTCAGGATTGAACAAAGACTGTGAATGGCTTGCCAATTACAGAACCAGTTTCTCCTCTCTTGGTTTTCACACCTCAACTGCTAGAACAGGGCCTCATCCTCCCTGATTGAACTGACCTCGTTATCTCTAGCTTGCTTGCTAGCACACATATATATACCTGCCCCTGGATATTTCCATTACATGCATCTGAGGAAGTGGGTATTCACCCACGAAAGCTCATGCTCCAAAACCTCTGTTAGTCTATAAGGTGCCACAGGATTCTTTGCTGCTTTTACAGATCCAGACTAACACGGCTACCCTCTGATACTATCGTATACCACCTTATTACACAACTAATCCAATTTATTTTAATGATACTACTCAACATAAGTGAGGGTTGCAGAACTTAGCTTGCAGATAGTTCTAATATAATATAAGATATTCTGTACCTTAAAACATTACACCGTTTTATCCCACCCTGTGGGAAGCAGTGCAGCCTAGTGGATAGAACACTGGACTGGGACCCAGGAAACATGGGTTACGTTCCTGTCTCTGACCCAGGCCAGCTGTGTGATTTTGGGCAAGTAATTTCATTGCTCTGTGCCTGAGTCTTCCCCATCTATAAAATGGAGATACTGACCACCTTTGCAAAGTGCTTTGAGCTCTAACAATGAAAAGTGCTATTTAAATAGAGATACTATTTCTAAAGATATGACATTTGAGGGCTCCTACTAGCCTGGCACTGCTTCATTTTTTCCACAAACATCAGAGCCTCTGCCATTGTTGCCACATGTTCCCAAGCTGTTCTGAATCCGTTTTTCCACAGGCATAAAGAACAAATTATTTTGTTGTTAAATTTAAGAAGGATTAGGACTCCCATTTTATTCATCTGCTTTCAAATGTGAACAAATAGTCACTAGAATAATTGCAGAATTTCAATATTTAGAAAAAAACTGTCATGTAAATAATAGCAGTACTTAATGTTAGTGGATTTTTGGCTCCTTTATTCATTTGTCGATTAATTTATATTACTATCAAAGGATGAACAGATAAATACAGTGTTCAAACGTGTAGGTTTTTTAAATGCAGAAAATGAGTATTGCTAGAACTATTTGTTAACATTTGAAAGTAGAGCCATTATGAATAGGAATTGCTATTCCTTTGGTTGCGGGGGTAGTGGTTTTTCTTTTTCAATTTTAACTTGGCATTGGTTACCACTGTTCCCTCTAAGCGCTGCGCATGTGCGTGCGCACACAGATCCTAAACCCTGCACACACGGTGAAACACAAAAAATGAAATACTACATTGGAACCAGGCCGAAATATCATTTACGGGCGACTTTTGACATTGTTTACAACTACGACCAGACATTTTGACTTATTCACACGTACTTGAGTTTGTACACAGCCAAATGAACAGACTACAAGGAGATGTGCGGGTCCCGACAATCAGCATTTCGAACGTGGAACGTTGATCATGTTGGGACGGTTGGGACCCACATATCTCCTTGTAGTCTGTTCATTTGGCTGTGTACAGGCTCAAGTACGTGTGAATAAGTTAAAATGCCTGGCCGTAGTTGCTAAGGAACTGCAAAGATTTCCCAGAAATGAACAAAAGTAAGTGTTGTTTTCGTAATTGAAATCTTTCAAAGGCATTGGACTTCATGCAGTTACTCACGATGTTTTACCATTTACCCCCATTTTTTTGCTATGCACAAACTTCCTTTATCCTAATCTGAATGATCTCCTGTTTGCTGTTTTCTCGAATCATGCTGTTAAGCGCATTGAAATAGTAGCCATATAATAGAAGTATTAATTTTAAATAAACCAATCTGGTAAAAAATCAATCGCAAAATGTCACTGTCCAGAGGTCTAAAGCGTAAAAGAACAGCGACTTCTTTTAAATCTTGATGGCTGGATGAGACTATAGACGCGGTTACACCTAAGTGTAATGCTTGTTAAACTTCATGAAATATTCACATATGATGAAGACAACTGAGTGGTTTGTGTATATTGTCGAGATGCCAGAGCTTTGGGAGAATTTTCAACAGGAAGACTGTGGAACAAAGTATGGAAGTAGGATTTCTTAAAGCGTCATCTGTCAAGTGAGTCTCTTATAGGTGGTGTAACAAGACTTAGAAACAAAAACCGTTCCTTACGGAGCAGATTGCTTGGCATGATTCTTGAAAGTCCAGCTGAAAAGCAGAGGAGGCAAATTAACCTTGAATGCAAGTGCTCAAACCCAGAAGAAATCAAGGTACTTATTGACAGTGTGGCATTGGCTATTAAAATGAACAGCTCAATGCTTTCTTAATGACCATATGGAAAAGTATGTGCGCATACCAGCGAGCTGGAGAAGTAAAAATTATGCTTTTGAATTTCTTGAAATTATCAACTGCATTGTCCAAAATGACCTCATGCATGAAATAGCATCGGCAATGTTTCATACTCTAGCTGTTGATGAAAGCCCTGGAGTGATAGCTCAGTGGTTTGAGCATTGGCCTGATAAACTCAGGGTTGTGAATTCAATCCTTGAGGGGGCTAGTTAGGGATAGTACTTGGTCCTGCTGGTGAAGACAGGGGACTGGACTTGATCAGCTTTCAAGGCCCCTTCCAATTCTATGAGATAGGTATATCTCCATATTATTATTATATCCATTAACAGATACTTGATATTCTACTTTAAATATAGATCCATAAATTCTGCAGACTATAAAACTTCATTTGGTGAACTATTACAATTGCAAGAACGTGATGCTGTTTCAGTAGTGTCTGCAATCAAAGAGTTTCATAAAAAACACCAACTTGATCTAATGATAATGGTGATATTCACATCTCATGACTCCTCCGTGATATTGGGCAAACTCAGTGTGGCGGCTCAGCTGAAATGTGATATTCCACATTTAGTCCAGCAATGCAGCGTTGCACACCGGGAAGACTTGAGGATTTCCAATGCATGGAAGGAGGTCAAACTGATAAGAGACATCGAAACCTTAATGAGAACTGTCTACACGGTCTTCTGTTGGTCATCCAGGAGAAAATTTCACGAAATAGTGGATGCGTCTGAATGTGAGTCCATGGCTTTCAGGCCACTCAATGAAGTGCGCTGGTTATTTAGGCACTTTGCGCTTTGAGCAGTTACTCACAACTATAATCCTCTTCTGGAATATTTTGAGCAAGACAAAGATACTGATCTAGTTTCTAAATACTGCCACAAAAAACTGAATACTGAATAGCATTAGAAATTTTTAATGATGTTTTGTCGGAGCTAGTGTCACTATTCACGCTGCTCCAGAAACGGGGCCTTACATCTCTTGAAGCATCTCACCTTGCCTGAGGTAAACTGAACAAGATCAGAAGACAGTACCTTGGAGATTCAGTCTTATGGAGTGACAAAGTTAAGGCTCCCTTAGTTATGAGCTCTCAGGAAAATAATGAAATTGATACCAATTCCATAGTAACTTTCATAAATATCTTGTGTGCACATTTAGCAGACAGGTTTCCAGAGGATGAAGTCCAGGAGTTGTCCACTTTTGATTGTGCAGCAATAGTTAAGTGTGACTTCAATTTTGGAATTCATCAGATCAGATCCCTATGTTCAAAATACAAAGACGTTCTTGCTGAAGAGATTGTTATAGTCAGTCAGTACAATGACTTCAAGTTTGCAGTAGCCGAAAGAATCAAAAGCGAATTGGTTTTAAGTTTCCTGGATATGGTGACATTTGCTCACCAGAACGAACAGTTTCAGGATCTTGCAAAGTTGATGGATATTGGAGGAACATTCCTAGCATCAAGTACAGACTGTGAGCGTGGCTTTAGCTTAATGCGCACTCTAAAAAGCAAACTATGGAGTCGTTTACAAATAGATCATTTGGACATGCTGATGTGTGTTAAGAGTTACCAGCTTGATGGAGGACTCATAGGTCTGGACAGAGTTTATACTGAATGGGCAAATGAAAAAGATTGCATGGGAAAACAGTAAGGTTAGTTTAGCAGTCTTTGACATTTTGACCAATAAGGAAATTAAAATGCATTTGTAATTACATATCTTATTCTTGGCTGATAATCATTTATTGATATTTTTTAGGAAAATTTTAAATTTAAAACACAAACTATTGTTTTCCTTTTTTTACTTATGATGTCTCTATCTGAAAACCCATATAAATTGACATAATGGCCAAGTTATTAAATTGTCTTTATTATATGTTTATCAAAATCTTTTGGGATGTGTATAGAATGAAAGGTGAAAGTGGACACCAACGGGCAGAAGCCTATGGACTGATAATGATCATGATTAATATGTGCTTGACATATGCTTGTGATTGTCTATAAAAAAGATCCTAAAGCATAATGCTTAAAACTAACTTCTGCTTCATGAAGAATGGTTAAATTTCCTTTTTCTAAGTATTTAAAAATGACGTTTATAAAATAACATGGTGTAAAACTGTTATTATCACAAAGTGCAAATTAAAACTTTTTAAATGTATAAGCATTTTACTTGCTTGGGCTCATTTGCCTCATGGTGCACAAATTTGAACTCTGCTTCAAAAATTTGCACAGAAGAAAATTTGTGTGCACATGGCCTGTCAAAAATTAGAGGGAATGTTGTTGGTCATCTTTTCCAATTCTAATATATATTTTCTGGGAGGGGAGAGCAGAACTGCACACACTATTAAAAGGGTGAGTGTACCTTGGATTTATAAGTGGCAGTATGATATTTTCTTTCGGTAATGATATCCTAACATTCTGTTTGCTTTTTTGACTGCTACTAAATGGATGTTTTCAGAGAACTATCCACTGTGACTCCAAGATCTTTCTTAAGTGGTAACAGTTAATTTAAAACCCATCAATTTGTATGTATAGTTGGGATTTTATTTTCCAATGTGCATTACTTTGTACTTATCAACATTGACATTTTCCTGCCCAGTTTTGTGAGATCTCTTTGTAACTCTTTGCAGCCAGCTTTGGACTTAACCAGCTTGAGTAATTTTTGTATTGTCTGCAAATTTTGCCACCACACTCTTCACCCCTTTTTCCAGATCATTTATGAATATATTGAACAGCACAAGTCCCAGTACGGGTCCTTGGGGGACCCCACTACTTACCTCTCTCCCTGGGGATTGGTAATTGTGATAGAAATGTCATTCATCCAAAACAAAAACAAACCAAACAAACAAAAGCTACCTCCATCCCTTTGGCGAATCAGCTTCACTGTTTTGCTGTTTCCAGCTGTGGCAGTTCAGTGCAGGCTCTGGACAGTCACAGGCACATCCTCATAGATATCCACATAAAACACTCTGCTGAGTAGGCAGCAGGATGACCAGTTGTGAGTAGAAGCTTTTAATTACATACAGAATGGTTTTATTTAGATTTTTTTCCTTTAGCTTATTTCTAGTGCCAAAGCCAGGAAGAATGTTACCTATTTTTTAAAACACCTTGTCTTCTATCCCTAAACTGTCAATCCTAATAGCAAACCTGTTGAAAATCTTCAGCTAGTTTCATTTGGCCAGTATTCTTTTGGAACAGAGCAACAGATCTATTCATTGACTAGTTTCTGAAGCTTTTGATTTTCCAGTAGCAATCAGCAGAGAACAGTGAAAGGATTTTAAAGGAGTTTGGATATGCTTTCATTAAAGACCATTTGATCAGTTATTTTCTAGAAATCCATACAAATAGAAGATGTTTTCAAGCTTCTGCATCTATTCAAAAGTACTGCTTTCAAAATGTGACCTGGCATACAGGGCTGAACAGCAGTACTCAACTCTGTGTGTCATTAGGGTTCTGCTTTGTGGGAGGGAGCAAATCATGAGCAGCTTAAAAATAGAGCTGGTTGGGAAAACATTAGAACCATTTTCTGATGGAAAATGAAATTTTAGTTAAATCATACCATTTCACGGAATCATGTTTTTGCCAAAATTTCATTTTGGAGTCAAAAAGGAAAAAGTTCGAACACCGCTGAAATGTCCCATTTTGACATTTTTGGAAGGGAACATTTTGATTTGTTTTTTAAATGCTTTTTGTTTTGAATTTTTTGAAATTGAGTTATAAAATAAAAAATCTAAATCAAAACAATTTGATCAATTCAAAATGATTTTTTTCAGAATTTTCCTTTAGATAAATTTTAAATTTGAGGGTTTTGTTCTTATTTGAAATGGAGCCACATTTTGAAATGATAAGTCCTTCATAAAATGGAACTTCTGTCTTCTGCCCAGCTCTAGTCAAAGCATTGAATAGTAATCGATGTCTGTAGTGAATGAGGTCTTTCAGGTCACTGTGATTAAGTAGTTAGCATTATGTAATGTTTAATCATTAAAGAATAATGTATGCCTCACAACACCCCCACTTCTCCTGAAGTAGGTAAATTCTTTACTGTTATCTCCCTTTTATTTCAATGAAATACTGGCTTGATTTATCTAAATGAGTTGGCTGAAGTACAAAGGGGTGTCTATGTCAGAGCTGGGATTAGAATGTAGTTCTTGGCTTCAAACAATTTGACTTCATCCCAATCAGAGGACCTCCTTCAGCTCAGTTGCTGGTTTGTTTTGTTCTGTGTCAATATGTCTCAGTGTTCACCACAACTGTACTTATTGTGTGTGTACTGTATTTTTATAGTTTGGGTTTATACGATACATTGGATCCCATTTGATAGAGACAGTAGGTAAATTCACTGTGTACTGCAGTATTTCTGACTCTACGAGCACAGAGAATACCAAAAAGACTTTGGAACAGGTAGATGCCATGGTAAAGGAAATGTCTGGTTTTTAATAAAGCTTATTGTATGTGTGTATTGGCCATATTTCATGTAGCAATGCATATGTCTTACTTCTATAAATCAGGTCTTGACTTTTTTTGCTCCTTTGTAAAAACAGACATGCATCATTCCAAAAGTGCTTAATTAGAGAGCTGTTTGCAAAAGAAAAAAGAACACAAGGTTGTCCTGTACAGCTTTGTTTGATATAGAACATGGCTTTAGGAGCTATTATACACGTAATCAGCAGGGATACACATTCCACAGCTATTTCCTGAGGACAGAGTTGCCAGGTTATTTCATAGCCGCTCCTTTTTATTTTATATTCTTCAGCTATATGTATGTTTTTAACTATCCATAAGATTTTTCAGTCCATGAAGTAATTTCCAGTTGCAGATGGTTTGTAGATTCATAAATAAACCATTTTTGTCTTGGACTTTTATAAGTAATTTTAAGAAACAATGTAGGTAGCCAATAACCAGCCAGTGATTCACTAAATCCTCACATTCTCCAAATATATGCTGCTTTGTTCTGAAAGTTGCATCACCGTGTGTTCTGCATTATACTAGAGACAAGGTGGCTGAGGTGATATCTTTTATTGGACCAACCTCTGTTGGTGGAGAGGGAAAACTTTTGAGATTCATGGAGCTCTTCAGATCTGGGGAAGGTAATTGGAATGTCTAAGTTAAATAACAAGTTGGGTCAGATTGTTAAGCCTAAGGGATTCACATGTGCTGTAGAAGACCACTTAAAATGAAATGGGCAATTAAGGGTTGACAGGCAGTAGGTTGTGTTACAGATTGTTGTAATGAGTCATAAAACCAGTGTCTTTAAGTCAATGACTTTTAGTGTCTAGAAGAGTTAGGAATTTAAGTTTCCAGGCTCATCTTTTGAAGATGTTGTGCAGGTTTCTTTTGAAGATGAGGACTGAGAAGTCTTCACCCACGGGTGACAGGATGTTTTGTCTTTTATCATTTTTCAATGTGAGCTCATTTGAGAGCATAGTGACTGTCTCATTTCACCCACATAATTGTTGGGGCATTTGATCCACTGGATGAGGTACACCACATATTGTGATAGGCATGTGTAGGGTGCTTGGATCTTGAAAGGTGTGTTGTGGGAGACATTGATAATCATAGCAGTGGTGGTATGTCTGCAGGTTTTGCACCTGCTGTTCTCGCAGGGTCTGGTGCCACTTTGAGTTGGTGTGTCCGGGTCTCCGGGGAACTTACTTCTGATGAGTATGGCGGGTTGTTTGAAGACCAGAAGAGGCGGTTTATGAACGATTTCATTCTGGATGTGGGTCCCAATCAAATATGCATTATAATTGTTTGATTATACCACATACCGGTTCCAGTATGAGATGGCAGGTGATGAGTAGGGGCGTGCAGTCAATATGGGTTTTTTTTCCCCTGTATTGAAGCGGGTTCTCTCAGGTTATCTGGGTGGCCCATTCTATGATGCAGTCTACTTCTATGAGGGAGTGTTGTCGTTTAGTGAAGGTAATTTTAAATGTATTTAGTTGTGTATCCCAGACTTAGACTGACTTTGTATAATTCTCAGTAATGGTTCTCATGGATACATATTTCTTAGCTTGGTCTTCTATAGCTAAAATTATAACATTGTGTGTCTTCAAAGAAAGAGCCCCCTCCCCGAATCTAATGTCATGAATGGAAAAATTGTCTAACATCCATGTCTGGAAGTCAGGATTCTATACCCATCTGTGATACACATTCTTTTGACCTTGGACAATTGCTTGATATCTTGTCAACTTCCTTACCAGTAAAATTGCTACCTCACATGGGTGTTAAGTCACTGGGTATTACTAGATCATAAATGTTTGTGTCAAATAACATCTTCCATCCAAGGACCTCAAAGAGCTTTACAAAGTGTAATATTGATTTTCCCTTTCTGGTTTTCTCATTTATTGTGTGCAGACATGATTTTTTTTATTTTTTGGTTAGTCTGGTATCCTGGTATAATATTAGTAAAGTCTCTATTTTAAAGAAGTGCAGGGAAAAGGAAGTCAGTAATTAAACTTAACTGACATTTAAAGAACTCAGGCAGGATACCATTGCTCTTTCACTTTCTATTGTCAGAAAGTTAATCAAAGTCCTCTCCAGAGTGTCGCTGACCTCTGTGCTTCATGCCAGTATACTATATTAAGACTTCAGAGACTGGTGAGATTCTGTGTGAAAACAACTTCACTTCAGAAGTTCTTTGCCATAGCAGGAAGGTTGGAGTCTTTGGGAGATTCCCTCGTGTTTTCATTTGTTGTGTTTTCATTTTTACATTGATGAACTTTAAACAGACTTCAGCTGTTGCTGCTGCCACGGTGCTGTTTGCCTCTGTTTATGCTAATATAACCCACAGACCTTCTGCATGTGGTGTTCTGGCCCATCTAGTGGCACTGAGGCCACTTAGAGAGAGAGAAAGATAAAATGAGTCTGCTCTACAGCCTTAGCTAACAGCCAGTTGGCATTTAGTTCATGCGATAGAGGGTCATGCACTAAGCTTCAAAGGTCCCAGGTTCGCCCACCAACAACCAGGGTCTGTTGACATTACACTAATAACTGCCAGCAGGAAAAGAGGACAGGGAGAGGCTGTCAATATACACGAGAGAGGAGAAGTGACAGTTAAAACACACATGAACGCAGTTCACCAATCACACTATTCCTGGTCACTGACCCCTATTAGAGCCCAGATTGGTTCCGTAAATGGATGACCATCCTTGTGTGCTAGTCACTAAAAGGTGACATTTACATGTGTGCACAAATGAAAAAGTGAGTGCATTACACTGAGTACATGAATACTAAGATTCTGTGTAAACACAGCAGCTGCTTTTCATAGGCCACGTCCAGACTAGGAATTAAAATCGATTTTAGATACGCAACTTCAGCTACGGGAATAACGTAGCTGAAGTCGAATTTCTAAAATCGAGGTACTCACCAGTCTGGACGGCGCGGCATCGATGTCCGCGGCTCTCCGTGTCGATTCCGGAACTCCGTTCGGATTGATGGAGTTCCGGAATCGATGTAAGCGCGCTCGGGGATCGATACACCGCGTCCAGACTAGACGCGTTATATCGATCCCCGAGCAATCGATTTTAACCCGCCGATGCTGCGGGTTAGTCTGGACGAGGGCTTAGAGGGTGCCAGTGCTACGTTGAACAGCCTGGCAGCCACACCAGGGAACAAGGAGACACTTGTAAAAGTGCACATTGTTGTTCATTGGCTGCACAGTCAGTCATTAAGGAGATTAGGAGATAAGAAAAAATGTGAATGTTCTAATCTTTAATTTTTTTTTTTTTAATTACAGGCACAGAAAGTGGCAGTTGCTTTCAGTTCTTGAAATTTTCAGCAAATGAAATGATTTAGTACTGTGGAGGACGCCCTCGCGTGCTAAATTTTACATTAGGCTTTTGACTCAAAGATCATAAATCACTCTTTCCAATTTTTCATTATAATTCTTCATATTAATTCAGAGACATTGATTTTACTAGTTACAGTGATGATAGCAGCACAATAATATTTCCTAAAATTAGAAACCAGTTGTGACTGGGTCCCTGGATGGGTCACACTGAGAATACCACATTCAGGGCAGGCTGCAAAAAATAAGGCAGACAATCCCCAAAAGTGTTGGTTTGTTCTCTAATTAGATTCAGCGAGCCAGTAACAAAAGAGCTTCTGTAGCATCCCACTGATTAACAAGAAGCCAAACACTGTCCCCTTCAGATATTCCAGCCCTTGCTCCCATCTAGACAATCAAGTCTAATATAGTGAGGGGTTACTGAAAACCCTGTTCTCCATACTTAAAGTTCTACCAATCCTAAAAGATTGGACACTTACCCTCAGGTCAGTATGAATCTCAGATCTTTTCCAAATACATACGTACAGCCAATCCTTAATAACTAAATCTAAGATGTATTAAGAAAAGAAGAGTTATTAACAGTTACGGAATCATACATACAAGTGATTTTCAGTGTTCATAGATCAGGATCAGAGCCGTGATGGTATATCTCAGTGGTTCTCAAACTACTGTATGGGTGACCCCTTTCACACAGCAAGCCTCTGAGTGTGACTCCCCACCTTATCAATTAAAAACATGTTTTTATATATTTAACACCATTATAAATGTGGGCAACAAAGCAGGGTTTGAGGTGGAGGTTGACAGCTCGCGCACTCCTCCATGTAATGTCCTTGCGACCCCCTTAGGGGTCCCGACCCCCAGTCTGAGAACCCCTGGTATATCTGCTGGTTTGGAAAAGTCTCTCTGGCATCAATTCAAAGGATTATAGTCCAGTAGGCAGTTCAAGTGTAGAGCCTGTTACAGTTTTTTTATGAGAATTCCAGGGTAGTCGAAGTAACTACTTGGAGATCTCTGTCCTGTGGTTTAGATCTTCCCTGTTAAAGTTTAAGCAGATCTGTGATGAAAGGATCAGGCCTGGGGTTTCTCTTTTGTAGCTCTCTGTGAGGCTAACAAGCCTCCTCACAAAAATCGTCACAGCAGGGATTTCCTCTAAGGAAGAATAGGCAATGCAGATAGATTATGGATCTTTTGCTTTGAAGGTAATCCTCTATTTCCTATAGATGTACAGGTAAACTAGTTACACTTAGTTACATAAGGCAATTAACCAGTCCTCCATTATAACTGTCTCTTGTTATATTATATATATATCGATAATATTATTAGTTTCCCACAGAATCTCACATTTTTCATCTTAAGGTTAACTGAACACAGACACATACATAATATAAGGCAATTAAGACATGAAAGGGAATTAGCATCTAAAAGCTAATTAGTTTACATTAGTAAACGTCTAACAGGACACAGGTAAAAACAGAAAAATACACTTAGCAACTATTGTTTGAGTCTTATCAATACAAAGTGAATGAGTTGGGGTTGCTAGCCTAACTAACATTTCTTTGATACCATTCATAAGTGGATTGTCTTGATTACAATTGCAGTGCCTCTTGTTAAATTCTTATGGGTTATACACTGGTCAGCTGGTCTGCCAGTGTCACACCAACAAACCAATTCATCCACCAGATTACCTCCTGATGGTAACAATTTCCAGACTCAGCTAAATTTTTGCAAATTAGGAAAAGTCATTTTTAAAAAGTTCCAAAAAGATGATAATCATTAAAATATTTGTGAATTTATATATAGGTTATAAGGGACTATTGTGATTATCTAGTCTTACTTCCTGTTTAACACAGACCATGTGGCTTCTCTGAATTAATTCCTGTTTTAACTACAGTATGTCTTTTTAAAAAAAAACCATCCAATCTTGATTTAAATATTTTCAGTGATGGAGAGGGAGATTCCATCACAATCCTTGGTAATTGTTCCAATGGTTAATTACCCTCAGTGTTAAAAATGTATGTTGTATTTCTAATCTGAATTTGTCTAGTGTGAGCTTTCAGTCACTGGATCTTGTTATACCTCTATCTGCTAGACTGCAGAGCCCTCTCAACAAATTTCTGTTCCCCATCTAGGTATATTGACTATGATCAAGTTCCTATTAATCTTCTCTTTGATAAACTAAATAGATTGAGATCCTTGAGTCTGTCACTATATGGCACGATTTCTAATTCACTGATCATTCTTATGAACGTTAGAATGGCCATACTGGGTCAGACCAACGGTCCATCTAGCCCAGTATCCTGTCTCTGACAATGGTTGGTACTTGATGCTTCAGAGGGAATGAACAGAACATGACCATTATTGAGTGATCCATCTATCGCCCAGTCCCAGCTTCCAGCGGTCAGAGTTTAACAATACCCAGAGCATGGAGTTGCGTCCCTGACCATATTAGCTAATAGCCATTGATGGACCTATCCTCCAGGAACTTATCTAATTTTTTTATTGAACTCTGTTATATTTTTGGCCTTCATAACATCCCATGCCAGCGAGTTCCACAGGTTGACTGTGCATTGTGCAAAGAAGTACTTTCTTGTGTTTCTTTTAATCCTGCTGCCTATTAATTTCGTTGGGTGACCCCTAGTTCTTGTGCTATGTGACAGAGTAAATAACATTTTCCCTATTCACTTTCTACATACCATTCATGATTTTATAGATCTAAGCTATCATACCCCTGCTTAGTCAACTCTTTTCTAAACTGAAAAGTCCCAGTGCTTTTAATCTCTCCTCCTGTGCAAGCTGTTCCATATTCCTAGTCATTTTTTGTTGCCCTTCTCTGCAACTTTTCCAATTATATATATATATATATATCTTTTCTGAGATGAGGTGACCAGAACTCCATGCCATATCCATAGGTGTGGCCATATCATGGATTTATATAGTGGCATTATGATATTTTCTGTTTTATTATCTATCCCTTTCCTAATGTTCCTAATATTTTGTTAACTTTTTTGACTGAAGCTCCAAACCTGCCAGAAGAGCCACAAGAGTGATCCAGTAGATAGAGTGTACTTGAGTTTCAGAAAGCTTTTGACAAGGTCCCTCACCAATGACTCTTAAGTAGACTAAGCAGTCATGGAATAAGAGGGAAGGTCCTCTCATGAATCAGTAACTGGTTAAAAGAAAGGAAACAAAAGATTGTAATAGATGGTCAGTTCTCACAGTGGAGAGAGGTAAATAGCATGGTCGCCCAGGGATCTGTACTGGCACCAGTGCTGTTCAACATATTGATACATGATTTGGAGAAAGGGGTAAACAGTGAGGAAACAAAGTTTGCAGATACAAAATTACTTGATAGTTAAGTCCAACTCTGACCACAAAAAGTTACAAAGAGATCACACTTGACTGGGTGACAAAATAGAAGATGAAATTCAGTGTTGGCAAATGTAAAGTAATGCACATTGGAAAACATAATGCCAACTATGCATACAAAATGATGGGGTCTAAATTAGCTGTTACCACTCAGGAAGGAGATCTTGGAGTCATTGTGGATAGTTCTCCATAAACATCTGCTCAATGTGCAGCGGCAGCCAAAAGAGCTAACAGAATGTTGAGAATCATTAGGAAAGGGATAGATAATAAGACAAATAATACCATAATGCCACCATGTAAATCCATCCCCTCATTCCACACAACCTATGTAGAAAAGAAAGTAGCTGCCATCTTAAGTGACACCAGGGTTTTGAGGTTTGTAATAGACTCTCACCATAGTCTGAATTCCAGTCTGCTCTGCTGCAGACTTCGGTGCAATTTGGGGCAAGTCCCTCACTCTTCTATGCCTCAGTTTCCCATCCCCATCTGGACAAACGTGGATTGTTCTTCCTTGTTCCCACTTTGTGTGTTTTGTCTATTTAGATTGAAATGTGAGGGCTACCATGTTGACAAGCACACTTTGGATTGAACTTGGGACCTCCATAGCTAAAATCATGGGCTGCTACAGCATGAGGGGGAAAGCAATGCTCTCTAGCTAGGACTGTAATGAACTCACAAACTTTGTGGCTCCGACACAGAGGAGTACCTGTAATACACACACACACTTCCCAGTAGGTTACATAAGCTTTACAAAGTAGTAACTGTCTTCCTAATCATGTAAAGCTTAGCGCAATGCCACCCCATCTCATTTTGAGTCTCCCAATTTATCTACAGTCTGTATCCTTTCACTTATTAACTACAGAAAAAGAAGCTTGCACACTATATTCATTTTTCACATGTTGAGAAATGCGCATTTAATCCATCAAGCTGCCTTTTAAAAGGGGTTAAAGAAACCAAGCAGCCACACAATACAGCATTTCTCAAAATATTTACTGGATGTTTGGGAGTGTAGAGCATACTTTGGGATAAGCAATGTCTCCCTAAGGGATCTGAAATCATTCTGACCATGCTCTTATTTGACAGTTCAGTCAGTTTGGGGCACAGTCTGATCTGTGTGGTAAGTGTAGAGTACCACCAGCCTGGAGGATATCACTGATAGCGAGGACGTTATTTGATGCCTTAATAAACAGTCTGGCGGCTGTGAGAGGACATATAAACAATAAAGAAGTTTTCAGTGTAAATATAGACACAGAAAATAGCCTGCAGTTCTTAAAGACTTGGGGGATGAATAACAATCATGGGCTTCTGCATGGACAGTAAATCACATGGAGTTGAGAAGGGCCTGGCCAGCAGTATAAGGAGCTTGACTTGGAGGTAGAAAGCAGACTGCATACTTAACTCTGAACGTTTCAGACTGAGTTTAACTACAGCCTTGGGAGCAGCCTTGGTACTGTCGGAGGCCTCGTGCTTTGAAAGCAGCAATGCCTCCCTGATCTCTTAGGCACACACAATGAGTACAGTCACTGCTCCATCTCCTAAGGGTGTGCTGCCTATGTGCCCTTCTGCTAGAAGTGAGTCAGAGGCTAGGTTAGGTCTCGGCCCATTATCACATTTGGGGGTAGTGTAGTAGGATGCATAAGGACTGTAACAGTGGCGTGCCCCTGTGCAGGAGGCATGGGGAGAGGATCTCTACACCCTCACTTCTTCCCCCTCTGTGCACCTATGTAAGGGGTAGGGTGACCAGATGTCCCGATTTTATAGGGACAGTCCCGATTTTTGGATCTCTGTCTTATATAGGCTCCTATTACCACCCCACCCCCATCCTGATTTTTCACACTTGCTGTCTGGTCACCCTAGTAAGGGGTGACCACAATCTGGCCCTGAAATTGATTATTTTTATTGTGTTTATATTTAGTACACATCTTTTTAAAGGTAAAATTACTGTATGTGGCTCTAGATAATCTATTTTGTGCTTGTTTTATGCCTTCCATCAGAGGATCTCAAAACACTTTACAAACAGTAATGAATGAAGCCTCACAACAACCCTGTCAGGTAGATATTATTTCCATATTGCACATAGGGACACTGAGGCACACAAAGGTGAAGTGACTTACCCAGTGTCACAGAGCAAACATAGCGGAGATGAGAACAAAATCCAAATGTCCTGACTCCTAGACCTGTGCAATAGCCACTAGACTGTGTTCCCTTTCCTTCATCCCACACAAGTATGTAACTCTGCAGATAAATTAGGTAGACTTACAACCTAGCAACTGTGACACACAATTCTCATAACAACCGTATGATCACCATGTTACTCTTATGGTATCTTCTTGTTGTTTTATACACTGTGACTACACTGAATAGAATCTAATTGATGTGACAAATGTTAGTCCCTTCAATCAGTTACTAATGTGCTACTCCTGCACGTGCATATGGCCATATGCCAAAGCTGCCTACATTGGGATATTGAAAATGCTAACATTTTCATCTCTGCTGCCATATGCCAACCCCAGGCCACACATGAATCACATGTGTTTCGCTCTGACACATGAAAAGAAAATTGGCATGCATTTTTGAAAAGTTTCAATGGAAAGATGATATATAACCTACATGAAGTCAGTCTGCTCAGTTAATAGGGCTCAAGACATCTATAGCTAGCTTCTTATGGAACCTGGCTGGAATGGCTTCCTTTTTTGGTATTCTGTTCAATAGGATTTTCATAGTGCTATTGCCCATAGCACTATTAAAATAAAAAACTTTCTGAAATAGTCCAGAGTGCCTGAGAAATCTTCCCAAAACCTGATTGAAACTCAGACCAAAAGCCTGGTATTAGTCACTTAGGCCACATAAAATATGTGGAGAACCAATGCAACAGGCTTGGAAGTCAGTTTCCTCTACCCCTTCTTCCTTGGGAGGGCGGGGGAAAGAAAACAATAGTTTTTCATCCCCATCTCTTGTGAATGGAAGAAGGATTTTAAACCCTGTTTGAAGAGCTGCATTTCAAATGCATTAGTATAATAGGACTCACTTATAGTGGTGTAAATATTCACTCTAAGTATTATGAAGCATCATTCTGGCACCGATCCAGTAACATGCTTAAGCACATGCTGAGCTTTAAGCATCTGATTATAAGCATGTGCTTTGCTGGGATGGATTTAAAGATATGCTTATCTTTTAAGTATGTGAGTAACCCCCACTTAATTCAGTCCATTTAATTCCACTGAAGCTATTAGGACTTTGAGTCCATTTCAGTCTGTGCAGAATTTTATTATATGTCAATTCAGTTTAAGCTGATCCTACTATAATAAGAACATGCCACTTATTCTTAGGACATATTCAACATGCAAGTGTGTCGTCTTCTTTTTAATTTGAGTCCTATGTTAGAAAAATGTCAAGGATTAAAAAATAGAAAATAGAAATAGATGGATTAAACAACTATTCCTAGCTGTCATGCTAGCTCAGTGGGCAGTAGAACTAATCAATCAAACATTTTGTTTCCCTTCTCAGGGTACAAGAGAGTTAGGAATGGGAACAGGGGTGTACTTCACACACTGTCTGACTCTGCAGAGAGAGGCGAGGACTGGTATTTTTCTCTTTGGAACCTCTCAAAATTAGGTCTTGCATCCCACCATTCTGTATCATTCTCCATTCCCCAGACTTCTCTCTCATTCCTTTCACTTTGTAGACCCCATTTCTCAGTACTTCCCACCACAATGCCCTTCATGTATAATGAAGGAACCTCAGCTCAAATGCTTCTGTTGATCTCAAGGAAAGAGCCAGCCTCTCAAATAACTTGGTACTGAGGCTCCCCAGATAATGTGACTCCTCTAAACTCCAAAGAAGCTCAAACAATCCCATGATCAATGCCACCTGCTTATTTGTTCATTGGCAGAAGGATATGTTCTATGTGTAGTAAAAAGCATATTGGAAGGCAGGATCACTCTCTGTCTTTCTCGCTGAATCTCCATCTCGGGGAGCTTCTGCTGCTTTGAGCTGGTTCCCTCCAAATATGTCTCTATTTTTTATATCTTCTGGGTTTGGGATTAATACTAGAAGTAGATGGCCATCTGCATCCCCGTACTCTGCAACTCTCCATGCGTCCTCCCATCTGAAGAATCTTAGGAAAAAGCATAAGCCTGTGACCACGGCAATTAAATGAAAGAGGGTTAAACACTGTTAATGTATGCCAGTATACTAAAATTGTCTGCTGGGTGGATTTGATTGTGCCAAGAACTGGGCATGTGAGGAGACAACAGGAAAAGGCTGGTTTGCACATATGGATGTCATGGCATCCTTTTTAGATTTAAACAATCGATGAATTATCCTCTGTGTTTATATAGGATCTCAGAGGCATTTAGGACAACACTAAACTTTAATGAACAAGAACGTAACTAATGGACTTAATAAAACAACACATTTCAAAAAATTATAACATTTGTAAAGGGATTGTATAGGTGGGTTTCCTTCATATCAGCCTATTTTTTCCTTTCTACCTTACTTTTCTTCTTGCTTTATTTCCTTCTTGAGTACAATATTCATTCAGTTATTAACATGTCTGTTATAATTAACTGAACTTCTTATATACAAGACTAATTTTACACTTATTAAAAATTCTACCACACTTTACACATACCAAGAAGCTCAGCAAATAAATTAGATTTTTTTAAAACAGAAAATTCTCTAAAATTTCTAAATACTGAGGAATGGTTCATAGGACATAAGAATAGCCACGCCACAAGAGACAAACAAGTACATCTAGTCCAGAATCTTTTTCTCAATAGTGACCATTACCAGATACTTCAGTGGAAGGTGCAGGAAGGCCCCATCATGGACAGTTTCTGTCCACAGGAAAGTTTCTTCCTAACCCTTCAGTTAGTGGTTGGCCTTATGAATGCGGAGCCTGTATTCTGATAACTAAGACATTTGTTTCCCTTTTCTGGTAAACATTTTACATTGTGCTAAACATTACTTTAAAAAAATAAAGCACACAAAATTAAAGATTGGCCTGTTTATTCAGTATATCTAGCACTAAGGGTCAAATGTTTAACCTGGGGATCCAAAAATTGTGACTAACATTTTCTATTTAAAGTTTGTGTGCACACATAACTCAGACTTGGGTCTGCAAATTGCATTTGTGGTTACAAATTGGGTAGACAGATTTCTTCATATGCTGCAAATCCACTGTTTATTCTATGGAGCCAAACAGAGCAAGGAAAGATGGCATAACTAACTTAATTTTTGTTTTAGACCTATTAAAGCCAAAATATTGCAATAAGGTAACAGTGACTATAAATGTACACAAAATTCTACCGTAACTGTCCTCAATTTGCCAGAAGCTTTGGGACCACATTGTAGCTTTTCAAATTTGTAGCTACTTGTGGGCAGTACCACACGTGGTAGTGAGAGACATTAATCAAAATGTTCTGATGCACTGTGGTGAGTTTTGTACCTTGTCAACCCCTTGATTCAAGGGGGGATGAGGTTAACCCCGCCTCCCTACGTCTATGTCTGTCTTACTACCTCCCCGGTAGTCAGGGCTGAATGGCCCAATGGCCAGAGTCCATCTAAATCCGCTTCCCCTGGTAGGATAGTGTGGCCTAGCGGCCAGAGTCCCTATAGTGTGCTCCTAAAGCAGCGTGGCCTAATGGCCAGAGTCTCTCTAAATTCTTTTCCCCTCGAGGGATAGCGTGGCCCAGTGGCCAGAGTCCATCTATCTCCTTTGGGGTGAGAGAGGGGTCAGTGAACTATGTCATCACAAAGTGGGGGGGACCCCGGTAGGGGAGCCCGGACCCACCTGCCTTCACCAGGCTCTGACCCAGGACCCTCTCAGTAACAGCATGATCCACCACGGGTCGGTGGGGAATCCTACCACAACATGTTACCCTCAGAGTGGGGGTAGATACCACTCCTTTCCCTCTCCTGGGTCACTTCCTACCATTTCTCAAAATGTAGCAGTCCCTGTGGCATCAGAGTCTTCAGATTCCTCAGCACTTGGCGCTCCCTGGGGTTCCAACAGCTGCCAGTCTCTGGGCCCACTTCCTGGCTCCTCAGCTCCCTCCAGTAAGGGTCACAACTGCTCCTGGGCTGGAGCTTCTGCTAGGCATCCTCCTTCCCCAGCCGCCAGCCCTGACTGAGCCGTTCTGCAGGCTTTTATGCTTGACTCCCGGTCGGAGCATGCCCAGCAGAGCCTCAAGAGTATGGCTTTCTCTGCCAGCAGGGAAGGGTCAGGGCCAGCTCTAGCGTTTTTGCTGCACCACGTGGCAAAAAAAAAAAAAAAGCTGCGTTCACGATCGGCGGCAGCTCTACTGCCGCTTCTTCTACAGCGGCAATTCGGCGGCAGGTCCTTGGCTCCAAGAAGGAGTGATGGCCCCGCCACCGAATTGCCACTGAACGGCCGCACGTGCTGCCCCTCTCTTCATTGGCCACCCCAGGCACCTGCTTGCTACGCTAATGCCTGAAGCTGGACCTGGGAGGGGTTAACTCTCTCAGTCCCAATGCGGGGCCAGTCCGCCCTGTCACATGCACCCTTTGATTTTTGGGTGCCTTAATTTTTGTTTTCCCAACTTGAGACACTTTGAGTCTGACTTTTCAGAGTTGCTAAGCACTTCAGTGCTCCACTTGAAATCAGGGGCACTGTGAGTGCTCAGTGTTTCTGAAAATCAGGTCCTTGGTGTCTTAAGATGACCACCCAAAAATAGAGACACCCCAAATAAAAGGCTACTTTTGAAAATCCATTGTACAGAGATCATGAGCAGGCAGAGTATCTTTGTATGCTTGCTAGGGGAGGGGGAAAGGGTAAACAGCAGCCACTGCTGCAACCCTGTTGATTACTAAATGAACTGATATATAAGAGTAGCATGTGAGAGTGTAGAATTGCTGTTAAATGTGCTAGAAACATTATATCTTGGAAAGGAGAAATAAGTATCTACTAAATTAGAAGCTTGCCTGTGAAGGACAATAAAGCCTTAAATGATCATAGAATCATTGAAATGTAGGACTGGAAGGGACCTCGAGAAGTCAAGTCCAGGCCCCTGTGCTGTGGCAGGGCCAAGTAAACCTAAACTATCCCTGACAGGTGTTTTCCAACTTGTTCTTAAAATCTGCCAGTGATGGAGATTCCATGACTTCCCTTGGAAGCCTATTCTGGGGCTTTACTACCCTTATAGTTAGAAATCTTTTTTCTAATATATAATCTAAATCTACCTTGCTGCAGATTAAGTTCATTACTTTTTGTCCTATCTTCAGTGGACGTGGAAAACAGTATAACAGCCCTTAACATACTGGAAGACTGTTATCAGGTCACCCCTCAGTCTTCTTTTCTCAACACTAAACATGCCCAGTTTTCTCCATAGATCAGGTTTTCTAAAACGTTTATCATTTTTGTTGCCCTTCTTTGGACTCTTTCCAATTTGTCCATGTCCTTCCTAGATTGTGGTACCCAGAATTGGACAAAGCACTCCAGCTGGGGCCTCACCAGTGTCAAGTAGAGTGGTGTCTTACATACATTGCCTCCTGCGTCTTACATACAACACTCCTGTTAATATGCCCTGGAATCATATTAACTTTTTTTTGCAGCTGCATCACACTGATGATTCATATTCAGTTTGTGGTCCACTATAACCCCAGATCCTTTCCAGCAGTACTACCACCTAAACAATTATTCCCAATTTTTAAGTTGTGCATTTGATTTCTCCCTCTTAAGGGAAGTATTTTGCTCTTGTCTGTATAGAATTTCAACTTGTTGAATTCAGACCAATTTTCCATTTTGTCTGTCATTTTGAATTTTAAACCAGTCCTCCAAAGTGCTTGTAACCCCTCCAAGTTTGGTGTCATCTGCAAATTTTATAAGAATACTCTCTACTCCTTTATCCAAGTAATTAATGAAAATATTGAATAGTATTGGATACAGGAATGACCTCGTCAGGACACTCACCCAATTTGCAAGCAAACCATTGATAACGACTCGTTGAGTATGATCTTTCGACCAGTTGTGCACCAACTTATTGTAATTTCACCTAGACTGCTTTTCCCTAGTTTGCTAATGAGAATGTCATATGGAACTGTGTCAAAAGCCTTATTAAAATCAAGGTATGTCATATCTACTGCTTCCCCCATATCCATGATCAAAGAAGGAAATTAAGTTGGTTTGGCATGATTTGTTCTTGACAAATCATGTTGACTATTCTTTATATTCCTATTATCTTCCAGGTGCTTACAAGTTGATTGTTTAATAATTTTCTCCAGTATCTTTCCAGGTATTGAAGTTATATTGTAATTCTCTGAGTCCTGCTTGTCTCCTCCCTCCCCCCCCCTGCACTTTTTTATTTTAAGGTCGATACTATGTTTGTCCTTCTCCCATCTTCTGGGACCTCTCCTATCCTACAGGAGTTTGTTCTCAAAGATAATTACTAAAGGCTCCAATATTGCTTCAGCTAGTTCCTTAAGTACCCTCAGGTGAATTTCATCAGGCTGTGCTGACTTGAATACATCTAACTTATCTAAATATTCTTTAACCTGTTCTTTCCCTATTTTAGCTTCCATTCCTTCCCCCTCATTGCCAATATTAATTGTGTTGAGTATCTGGTCATTAACCTTTTTAGTGAAGACTAAAGCAGAACAGGCTTTAAGCACCTCAGTTTTTTTGATGTCATCAGTTATTAGCTCTCATTCCCAGCTAAGCAGAAGACCTTCACTTTCCTTTTTCTTGCTCCTAATATATTTAAAGGACCTCTTCTTATTGCCTTTCATGTCCCTTGCCAGGTGTAACTTATTTTGTGCCTTAGCCTTTCTGATTTTGTCCCAAAATATTTGTGCTATTCTTTTGTCCTCCTCCTTATCGATTTCACCATGTTTCCACTTTCCGTAGGATTCCTTTTTTATTTTCAGGTCATTAAAGAGCTGCTGATGAAGCAATATTGGCCTCTTACTATTCTTCATATCTTCCTTTGAATCGGAATAGTTTGCAGTTGTGCCTTTAATATTGTCTCCTTGAGGAACTTCCAGCTCTCCTCAACTCCTTTTTCCCGTAGATTTTCTTCTTATCAGTTCTAAGTTTGTTAAAATCTACTTTTTTGAAGTCCATTATCCTTATTCTGCTGCTCTCACTCCTTCCTTTCCTTAGAATCATGACATCTATATTTCATGATCACTTTCACCTAAATTGCCTTTAATCTTTAGAGTCGCTACCCTGTTGCTCAAAATCAAGTTTAAAATGAATGTCCCCCTAGCTACTTCCTCCATTTTTTGGAACAAAAAGTTGTCCCCAATACATTCCAAGAATTTACTGGAGATTTTGTGTTTTGCCATATTACTTTTCCAACAGATGTCTGGGTAGTTAAAGTCCCTCATTACTCCCTTTTGTTCCTACCTGTCCTTTCTGAACAAGCTATACCCCTCTATACCAATATTCCAGTCAAGAGACTTATCCCTCCATGTCTCTGTGATGCCAATTAAATCATAAGTTATCTTATGTACTAATACTTCCTGTTCTTTATGCTTATTCCCAATACACCCTGCATTTGTGTACAGATATTTAAAATGTTGATCAGATTCCCCCACTGAATTCCTTCTGGGGATTTCCTTCTAGGGTGGAATTACTGGAAAATCTAGCAAAAGCCCATGTTGTTATCTTAGAAATGCTGGAACAAATACAGGGTATAAGTACATGAGAGTTTTTCCAGAAATGGCTGGCAAAAGGGTATGGGCCCTTCTATGTATGAATACTATAGTGCAGTAGGGAAGCTTAATTTCAAGGTGGAAGAATGGAGACTTGTGACCTGCTTGGTGAACTTACATGACAACAGTCTTGCCATTGCTAGAGTGACAGAACTTGGATCAAATTATTTTCTCAGTGACAGTAGTCTGAAACTGAAGTTCACTGTTGTATGAAAACAACATTTGTCCCTTTTAACTTTTTTAGGGGCTGAAGATTTTGATATTCTCAAATATGGGATCACAAAAGCAAAGACGTGCTTTTCTCTCCTAAGGCAAGTTTTTCTGGACAAAAAAAGGGAAGGCATCATTCCAATATTCTGCAGAACATAACATTTTTATTGGCATTTTTTATTTTCTCTTTTTGGGAGACATGGAATGTTCTAAGACTCTACTGTAGAAATGGAATAAAAAATGAAAATGAAACACCTGATCTCTGTGATAGAATCTGATTAAAGATTATTGGTCTTGTAAGAAACTTTATTATTTAACTAAGAAACTTTACTATTTAACAGACCTATTAAAGGTAAAATTGAATTTCATTGTAAAGTTTATATGATCAAGTTTATTAACATTGTCCTCCCTCGAGATATTTGGATTTTGTATAACTGAAAAATATATGTTTGGCTAGCTAGGACAGTTATATGATATGGTCCTTTTCTTTCAGTGACATTTTTGCTAGGATCTGGAAGATTCAGATCGATCACATGTACTGTTCTTAGACCTATCTTCAGCAAAACTCCCACAGACCTATGATTAGAGTAAAAATTGAATGAAGGCTTAAGAATTTGTCCCTTCTTTAATATAAAAAAAATGTTTGCAAGAATACTGCATTGTGTAAATGTAAACTTTCATCATTGGAAAAGAATTGCAAGTATAAATATTGAGTTAGATTTCCAGATCAAAAAATTTTACCTTGGCATACAGCAGGTCTTGTGCAGACATCATAAATTTTCTTCTGGTTAATACGCATTTCCAGTAATTCTAGGCTGTCAGGAAAAAGCCTTAATTCCCTGAAAACAAATAAGGACACAATGCAGCCCATGCTGTCTCAATTCCCAGCTGCTCAAGAGTTTCTTCAGTTCCATTTTATAGTCTCAGTTGTCTGTCTCAAAATTTTCCAGTATTGAAACTTCCAACTCCCATAAGTGCTAAACCACAAAATCTTTATGCTCTGTATGCAAATAAAGACGCAACAAATAAAACACATTTTTTCTAAAGACAGGCAGAATCAAGTAATTTTTCTCACTTTATGGTGTTTTCATACCCTCAAATTGCACAGAAAATATTGTTTAAAAGTTTGAATAACTTAAGTGTAACTTAACTTGAGTGATAAAGAAGCAAAACCATTTGTCCAATACAGTATAACTATATAAACTTAAACTATTGCAAAAGGTTACCTTGTACTAACAAAAACTACTGTTCAGCACCATCTAGTCATATTGAGAAGCACATATTAGAACCAAACTTCCAGAGTTTACACAATAAATGTGGAACATGCCCCTTTTTAGAAATTGGCAGCTACTTGACTTTGAATCCAGTAGTATGGGCTGTATATATTATTACTGGTTATATTATTCTTTCCATTTTTCTTTCAAGGTGAACTCAGGGTGAACATTTCTATTTTCCTGACCACTTTATGGTTTGGCTTAACCTATGAAGTGGTTTGGTACATTGTTATCAATATGTTTAGTACCTGTAATTTTTCCAAGCAGTTACACAGTGCCTTGTTTATACTTTTCTCTGTTCATGATAGAAAAATACCAGGACTCACTACAGAGATCTCCAGATATCCCTGGGAGAAAGTCCAAGAGCCGCACCACCAACCGTTGGACATTCTGCTGCCTCAGGGCCGAAGTAAGGTGGCTCTCACAGTTAACAAGGCCACAGTGGAGCCGGCGAGATTGGTCTGGCACACCCCAGCATCCTGTGCCCCCATATCAAAGAGGGGTGAGAAACACTATTTCATTCCAGCAAAGCAAGCTGAATTTCTGTTCTCCCACCCTGCTCCCAATCCCTGGTGGCACAGGCTGCCGCAGAATGTAATAGGTCTTAATACCTAATGACTACCCCATCAGAGAAGGGATCCAAGAGACTTGATCACCCAGGGAGAAAAGTCTTGTCCTATGTGGGCTTGCAATTCCACATCGCCAATTTCCAGGCCCTGTTAGCCAAGAATGACTTTAATATCTACTCTAGGCTGGCGGCCTTTCAGGACAAACTTTTCTCTGAGGACAGAGCCCAGTTCCTCTCCCTTCTAGAGGAGAGCAATCTGGTGGCAAAAATGGCTCTTGAGGCCACATTTGATGCTGCTAATACAGCATCCAGAAGCTTGGCCGCTGGTATTGTTATGAGGAGGGATTCGTGGCTGCAGTCCTTGGGCTTCTGCAGGGAGGTCCAGAATACTATCCAAGACCTTCCCTTTGACAAATCAAGCCTCTTTAACAAGAAGACTGGTGACTCTCTCCACTCATTAAGGACTCATGGTCTACCCTCCACTTCCTGGGGATCTACACTTTGAACGCAAGGAGAAAGTACTAGACGCAGACTTATAAATCAAGACCACCGCCGCCTTCTCATCCATTCTACTACCAGCATCCTGCCAAGCCTCCCAGCAACAGACAAAAGAATCAGGGGCTCTGCTTTTCAGCCCCTTCTACCACCATGATCGCTACCCATTCTCAGCCCGTGACTAGGAGCCATTTGTGACATTTTTGTCAAGACCCTCTCACCATCACTAGTGCCACCCTGCCCCTTCTTCTGTCACTTTTGAAGGCCATCTGACTCTATTTGCTCACAGTTGGGAGCTAATCACAATGAACAGTTGAGTCTTGGACATTATCCATCAGGAATAGTCCAGAGAGTTCATCTCCTTCCCTCTCTACAAACCCTTTTCCTGCCCCCCCTCTTCAGGAAACACTCACACAAAGTAATTCTTCAACATGAAGTGGAATCCCTATTATGTCAAGGGGCAATAGATTCTGGCCCGCCTCAGTATCAAAGAAGGGGGTTCTATTCTCTGTATTTCCTGGTCCCCAAAAAAGATGGATGGTGGAGACCCATTCTGGATCTTCAGTATCTTCATGCAGAAGTCAAAAATCAGGATGTTCATACTGGCATCAATAATCCTATCTCTTCAAGAAGGAATGTGTTTCACAGCTGTCAACCTGAAGGACACATATTTCTGTGTAGACATTCACCCCTCCCACAGGAGATTCCTACGGTTTATCATGGGCCAGGAACACTTCCAATTCTGGATCCTCCCCTTCACACTAGCGGGAGCACCCCCTAGCGTGTTTGTGTTTTCTCCATGGAGATGGCCCAGATGAGACATCAGAGCCACATAATTTTTCTGTATCTCAACAGTTGGCTACTGAGAGGTTGATCTTGACAGGAGGTCAGGTCAGCTATTCAATATCTCATTCAAATCCTCACAGCCCTGGGGGTCTGCAAGAACAGAGAAAAGTCTGCTTTATCCCCCTCAAGGACAATAAACTTTGAGGGCAATGTTGGACTTTGTTTGCACAAGAGCCTTCCTCCCTGCAGGAAGGTTTCAGATGATGCACAACCTAATCTATTTGATTTCCCACAGAGCAAGGACTACAGTGAGATGTGTCTGTCACTGTTAGGCCATATACTTTACTGCATGTACTTTTTTGACACCCTTTCCCAGGCTTCATCTATGTTTCCTGCAGGCCTTGCTCAATTCAGTTTAGTCACCCAACAAAGACCATGTCAATTCCAGGGTGACTGACCCCACCAGGATCATGACCTCCTTCGCTTGGTGGTCAAATCCAGGCAAGGTACAAGTGGGCGTTCCCTTCACCATTCCCAGTGCCACTGTTGTAACAGATGTGTCCCTACTGGGATGGGGCCAACAGAGACTGCTTGTTAAAATCTTCGGATTCAGACGCATAGTGCATATGCATACCCATATGTGGAATACAGATAGGGACCACACATTTCAAAGAACCTCCAGTTACAATAACTAACCTCCACGTCTTTCACTAGCCTTCAAAAACCTTTCTGTTAGTAGCAAGAAAGGTTTTTTCCCCCAATTCAGGGTTGTTGGTTATCTCACCTTGCTGTCTCAATTGACTTCAAAATGTATGTTTTAATCTTCATCTGAGTCTTCCAGTGTGTTTGTGTTTGATCTTTGAATTGCAGACTGGATATTTCTGTTGGCCTGTATTGAAAGTCAGGACATGGGATTTTTGTTCCTTGTTCTAATTCTGATTCAGTGAATGACCTTGTCCTAGGACAATTCACTTAAACTTTCTGAATGTCCCTTTCTCTGTCTGTAAGATGGAAGTAACATGTATCCACCTTTTGTAAAACGCTTTGACATCTATGAATAAAAGGGGTTATATACAGCCAATGGTAATGCATTTCTTGTACTCTGGATTGTAAACTCTTTGAGGCAGGACTGTGGGCATGTTTGATTCTAATGAAAACATGCAGGGGTATAATTTAAGACCATTTTAAGTAATTATTTTCTTGCTGTGGCCAGTGAGATGCATCAATGAGTCTTTATCTGCAGTATTGTTCTGCTCTGTATTTCAAAAGGTGTAAAGTAAATCGTAGAGATGCTGTCATCCACATTTTAGGGAACCTTATATCTCTGGGCTCTTTCCAGTGTCCTAATTGTTTCCAAGCATATCAGAACCATGGGAGAAACAGCAGAAACACTGAAATAAACTATGCATGAAAAGGAACCTCTTTTTTAAAACTGTCATTTATGACTCAAAATATTACTTCCTTTCCCTCTGTGTTTTTACATCAGAAATCAGTTTTACTCTGCCCTCCTCTGACTGTGTCTGTGAAAACACTCTAAAAGGGTTTTCTTGTTTGTTTTTTCAGTTTTATGTAATTAGTATCCAGAGCACTGCTCTTAAAATGTTGTTTTTGTTGAGAGTAAGTTGCACATAATTGAAAAGGTGACCTTTCTGCACTGGTAAATCAGAGCTGCCTTGAAGGTCAACATGAACAATTCACTGAATGCCTACTGCCAAGTAAACTTCGCATAAACTGACTGCTCCCTTCCTGGGATTAAAACAGCTGACTGGATTGTGTTCCCTTGAATCTAGACACGTCTGTCTATTCTTAGATGACTTCATCCATAATAAGTTCCAAAGAACTCAGTTCCAAAGAAGTACTCACACTCATAGTAAAACCGCAAGTGTTACATTCTCCACCTTGCTTTCAGGAGTGTTCATTCAAGGTGTGTGGCCAGTTGATAATGTTATTACATATGTATTGGAAGACCTATTAAAATAAATGCATTTAGGCAAGATTTTTTTTGAGGGGGAGCAAAATATTTAGTGTGTGTCTTATCCTTATTAACAAACAATATAGGGTCATAAGATCTTTCTGGAGCACTCTAGAGCTTAAGTAATAGACAATTCCCTGGGTATTTATTATTTGTATTACATTATTGCCTAAAGGGCCCAAATGAGATCAGAGCCCCTTTGTGCCCGTTACTTAACTGCACAGAACAAGCAGTTAAACACACCCGGGGTAGTTAGGAACACAGAATCCTCTAGGCAATGGTCTTACGTAGAGAGATCTGGTAAGTAGCTCTGACTACCAAACAGTAGCACCTGGAGCAAAGCGTGAGGAAGCTCTGCCAGGCCATGCAGCTACTCTGAAAACAGTGTCATTGCAGTAGCAAAAGAAATCTGTGTAGGAGACGACTGCATTGGCCTTTTAATGAAGCATGCAAACTCCTCTGCACCTGGTGATGCCCAGTCTGATTCCTATGGAAGAACCAATTGGAGCTATGTGGAAATCTTACAGGAGCTGGTCTCCTGAGGTCAGTTTAAGATGGTTAAGTAACACTTCTAGGTTGAAGCAAGAGTATCCTTAAGTGTATCCTTAACACAAGTGCAGGATTGCACTGAAGCCACTGTGCCCTTGCCAAGGCCTATCCTTGTCCCTTCCCCCCCCCCCCCTCTCCCTCCCCAGTACTAGTTCAGCGTGGTTCAGGAAGGCCTATCACTTTCTCAAGCATTTCCATGCAATCTGCAAAAGCCTCAGTTTCCAGGTGCTCAATAAACCCTGAGTTCTATAACTTTCTGTACGTCAGCCTGCAGTAGCATCCCCAAAGATTATTTGTTCACCTAGGAATTGTCAGTTCCGAGTACTGGGCCACAGTATGAAGGGCAATACCAAAGCAGCTGGCTTTCAATAGTAAAACTGTGAAACTGGAAGAGACCAGGAAGTAAACACTAAAAGGATTTACAGATCTAGCATCCCCCTGAACCTAAAGGAGCGTGACCCTTTTGCTACTAAATATACTGCATTAGTTACAATCACATTGTGCTGAAAATGAACAAGGATGCCAGTTACCTTATTGGACAGCAACACTCCCCTATCATGTTGGGCTCTCTTTCTGCTGATCAGTTTTCTGTCCTGGGTCTATTCCAGATCTGTTTTTTTTAATGTTCTTTTGGTAATTTTTTAAAGATTTTTTGTTTAGGGCGCCTTCCTGCAGGGGTTTTGTAAAATCTGTTTGTCGGATTATGAAGAATTTCTTGAATGCTTTTCAACTTTCCAGATTTTGGACTCTTTCCAAATTCTCTAGAGCCAGACTGTGGATCTGCATGCTGCACCATATGTATAAAGGGATCCTTACTGAATGCATACAAGGCTCGTTGGTACAGCTTATTGTTGGATTCTTACCCCACCAGACTAGCTGGTACAGTTTGCATTTTATAAAACATCTTCTGAAACCACATAGCCTAAAAACTGCGGAGCTGCGTATCGGTATCCACACTCTGCAGTCCAGCAGGACTATTCAAACTGATATCAATGGGAACAGTTCCAGGTTAGCCTCTGCAGCACAAAAGACCTACTGTGAGCCTGATCTGTGTCCAAGATGTATTCACATTATGCAAGTATTTCCTGTTCAAGATGACCATTAATCAAACCAGACAACTATTTTTACAGCAAAAGCTTTCTATAAAATCCATGTTTAGGGCGTGGCATAAAGTTCCTTCATAAAAACAGTTGTTGATGGTAAAAGGTACATAAATAAATTGAGGAAGAGGAACTAGATAGACTGCTTCTGGAAAGTAGAATGGTATTTAATATTACTGTGATCTCCTCTGGATATTTTTCAGGGTTATTCTCTCCTCTTTTCCATTAAAACAAAACTGCACCCATTTAGCTTTGCTCTGTGATTTGAAAGTACAAAATAGCAAGAAGAAAAATGGGAACATCTAGTATGATTTTCAGAGGTGCTGAGGACCTGCATTGCTAAGCCAGTGTGGTCTGTTGGTGCCCAGCACCTCTGAAAATGAGTTCATGTGTTTCGATGTGACGTGTGTGTCCCACGACAAGTGTCACAAGCATCCACTTTACAAGATGTCACCGATCTCCCATAAATTCCAGAATGTTGGTCGTGTATATATGTGGTATAGGTTTTAATTTAATTTACAAAAGACATGAAATACTTTCAGCTTAAAAATCAGAGTTCATTATTGATTTCCTTTAAAATAAAAAAGTATAGTCTTCACTTAAGAGCACAGAGTGAGTGTCTCCTGGGTGACAGGCTGCAACCACACTAAGAATAAAATGGCAACTGACTCTTGCACAAAGGCATTGGTTTACCTTACAATATTATGTCTCACTAGACTCTAATTCTGAAATAGATTTCAGAGTTTACACATTACTTCTGGGGGAATTCTGTACCAAACAATTACAAATTCTGCACCAAAAAATAACAAATTATTCACACGTCGTAAAATTCTGCATATTTTATTTGTCAGAATATCAATATAATATTGTGACAGGTTTCAAAGTGGTAGCCATGTTAATCTGTATCAGCAGAAACGATGAGGAGTCCTTGTGGTACCTTAGAGATGAACAAATTTATTTGCGCATAAACTTCCGTGGGCTAGAGCCCACTTCATCAGATGCATGAAGTGAAAAATACAGGAGCAGGTATAAATACATGAAAAGATGGGAGTTGCTTTACCAAGTATGAGGTCAGTCTAATGAGATAAATCAATTAACAGCAGGATACCAAGGGAGGAAAAATAACTTTTGAAGTGGTAAGAGAGTGGCCCATTACAGACAGTTGACAAGAAGGTGTAAGTAACAGTAAGGAGAAATTAGTATTGGGGAAATTAAATTTAGGTTTTGTAATGACCCAACCACTCCCAGTCTTTATTCAGGCCTAATCTGATGGTATCCAGTTTGCAAATTAATTCCAGTTCTGCAGTTTTACGTTGGAGTCTGTTTTTGAAGTTTTTTGCTGAAGAATTGCCACTTTTAGGTCTGTTATTGAGTGACCAGAGAGACTGAAGTGTTCTCCTACTGGTTTTTGAATGTTATGATTCCTGATGTCAGATTTGTATCCATTTATTCTTTTGTGTAGAGACTGTCTGGTTTGGCCAATGTACATGGCAGAGGGGCATTGCTGGCACATATCACATTGGTAGATGTGCAGGTGAACGAGCCCTGGATCGTGTGGCTGGTGTGGTTAGGTCCTATGATGGTGTCCCTTGAATAGATACGTGGACAGAATTGGCACCAGGGTTTGTAGCAGGATTTGGTTCCTGGGTTGGTGGTTTTGTTGTGTGGTGTGTAGTTGCTGGTGAGTATTTGTTTCATATTGGGGGGGCTGTCAGTAGGCAAGGACTGGCCTGTCTCCCAAGGTCTGTGAAAGTGAGGGATCATCCTTCAGGATAGAGTGTAGATCCTTGATGATGTGCTGTAGAGGTTTTAGTTGGGGGCTGTAGGTGACGGCTCGTGACGTTCTGTTACTTTCTTTGTTGGGCCTGTCTTGTAGTAGGTGACTTCTCGGTACCCTTCTGGCTCTGTCAATCTGCTTCTTCACTTCACCAGGTGGGTATTGCAGTTTTAGGAACACTTGATAGAGATTCTGTAGGTGTTTGTCTCTGTCTGAGGCATCAGAGTAAATGTGGTTGTATCTTAGAGTTTGGCTGTAGACAATGCATCGTGTGATGTGATCTTGATGACAGTTGGAGGCATGTAGGTAAGTGTAGCGGTCAGTAGGTTTCCGGTATAGAGTGTGTTTGTGTGACCATTGCTTATTAGCACTGTAGTGTCTAGGAAGTGGACCTCTTGTGTGGTTGATGATAGGGTGGAAATCGTTGAAATCTTGGTGGAATTCCTCAAAGGCCTCCTTCCCATGGGTCCAGATGATGAAGATGTCATCAATGTAGCGCAAGTAGAGTAGGAGCATAAGGGGACGAGAGCTGAGGAAGCATTCTAAATCAGCCATAAAAATGTTGTCATACTGAGGGGCCATGCAGGTACCCATAGCAGTCCTGCTGACTTGAAAGTATAAATTGTCCCCAAATCTGAAATAGTTGTGGATGAGGACAAAGTTACAAAGTTCAGCCACCAGGTTTGCCATGATGATATTGGAGATGTTATTCCTGATGGCTTGTGTGGAACGTTGGTGTAGAGGGCTTCTACATCCATAGTGGCTAGGATGGTGTTATCTGGAAGATAACCAAAGGATTGTAGTTTCCTCAGGAAGTCAGTGGTGTCTCAAAGATAACCGGGAGTGCTGGGAGTGTAGGGCCTGAGGAGAGAGTCTCCATAGCCAGATAGCTACATAGCCAGGTAGCAGGTAGAATATCCCTGGTCGGGACTCTAGGGGTGTGTCAGTGCAGATTTGTTCCTGTGCTTCTTTAGGGAGTTTCTTGAGCAGATGACCAAACCTACACTGGAACAAATCTACACTGACACACCCCTAGAGCCCCTACCAGGGGTATTCTACCTGCTACCCAAAATCCATAAACCAGGGCAGCCTCTTCTCTTCCCTGTCACAGTTGGGGGGGAGGGCTCGGAAGCAGCTGCTCTGTTCTAGAGCCACAGTGGCTTCTGGTGGACAAAAGGCAGCAAGTTTCTGGCAGAAGTTATTTTCTGCAGAAAAAAATATGCACGGCACAGTGGCATATGCAGTGGTGCAAAAATTGCCCCAGGAGTAACACATAAGAAGTGCCTTTAACCAAGTGTTTCTCATCATGCTGAGCAAATCAGGCACAGTTTTCCTTTAAATCTTCCTTCATGCTGTGTTAACATTCTTTGTCCCAATACGGACTGGAGATTCTCAGTCTATATCACGACTCTCATAATGCCAGCTAGTCATGCATTTCTTTGCATTTATTGATTGAACTATGCAATTCTGGTTTTAAAAACTTTTCCTTTTTCCAAGATGGCCACTTCACTACTCCTAATTTGTCCTCACCTCCCTTCTGAGACCCACTGCAGGATCATCTGCTTGTAAGTGTTGCAATGGGTCTCTTTTACAAGGGCATATATAGTGATGAGAATGTAGAACTTTCATCCACACTAACCAGAGCTACATGCATATGAAAGAGGAGAGACTAGCTCACACAGAATAGCAAAGCAAAGGCGCTGAGAAGGGTAACTCTATTCTCTTAACTTCCCCAGCTGCTGAATTTGCCTTGTAAGTTTCCTTTTTCATGAAATTGAAGATTTAAGGCTTAATCTGTGGGTCCCCTAAAGCAGAGGGCTTGGGATGCTAGTCCCTCCAAGGGAGAATGAACTGCACTCATAGAAGTAAATAGCCTATTGGCCACCAGCCACACAACTCTTCATACAAGTGCTTCAGGCTCTGAGTTGTAGAAATAAAACTGCTGGTCTTAGGATCTTATTTTTGCAATATGTAGTGGAAGTCTGTGTCTTTTAGACCAGGATTTGCATATTTTTATCCCTGCCTGCGAAGACTATCCAGAAAGACAGGCACAGTGGGTGATACATATCCCGGTAACCGCCTTTAGATGCATTTGCCACCGTGAGCGGTAACATACAATAGAGCAACATTAGAGAGGCTTAGTTCTCCTTTTGAAAATGGGTTTTAATCCATCCCACCAAAAGTCTCGTGCCCCCTTTATTCCATCCCTTCCTTCATTCCACTGCAAAATTCAATTTAAAGGGATACATTCCCAGTCATACAACTCTGCCTCCAGACGTGTCCTGATCGTGAGGACGAAACTATCACCACCAACCCACCCCTTAAATGAAAAGCATTCTGGTTTCTGTCATTCACTTTGCATGGTTTTTAATGCAATATTTCCTAACAAAATGATCTCCTCTCTTAATGAACTTGGATAAAGAGGTTTAAAAATAAAACTTTTATGTATGCCTGACACACACATGCTAATCATAAAGGAACATTCCAGTTCTAATGAAAGTTTATCATCCCCCAAAAATGTTGAATATAATAGCGATTTCCTTGCATTAAGTGAACTTTGGATGTAGCCCACCCTCAATTAAAAATCCAAACATTGTTTTGTTTTGCTTTGGGCAAAAGAAGGAGGGGAAGCATTTATAATACAGGAGACAGACAAATAGCTTTTATAAACAGACTAATTGCTCTCATAAATTTAGGATACTCATAATTTAACAGCAACAGTTTATATACTTGGGAAGCCGTATAAATAGGGCGGGCTGGTCAAGGTTATGGTTGCGTGCAATAAAAGGGCTGGACTCAACAAGGCCCTGGATTGTTTGGTTGTGTATTTTGTGAGCCTCCGCCAAGTTTACCTTCTAGCTGACATTTTGCTCCTTGTGTTTATAGCAGACAAAGGAGCTGGCTCTGGGAATTTCTCAAGAGGAAGTCATAGTGGCAGGCGTAGTTACGGAGAGACAAAAAGCAAAAGGTACAAACTGGCTTATGGAAGGGCAAATGTGGTGTTGCTATTATGTCTAACATCTGATCTTCTGTGAGTGTCGTTCACACTTAAGGGTCATCCCTAAAATTATGTATAATGAATAGCAATACTTCGCACATGTCATTCTTTTGTTATAAATCAGTGTTATATCTGTTATCTGCCAGTTGCCAGAGAGGTGTAATTTAGTGATCTGGACACAGGGCTAGGAGCTTGAAACTCCTGACACTGACTCTGTGGTTTAGGACAGGTCAATTCATGTAGCTGCATTGTTTTTTTGTTTTTTCATCTGTAATATAAAGGTTAAGCCACCTGCTTCACTAGGGTATTGGGAGAATTGATTAGTGAATGTTTGGAAAGCCTTTTGAAGAAGAAAAGTGTTAATTTTTATTGACCAATTAGCAGAGTCCGTGTGGTAACTGAGCTTGCAGTGTATGCATTACACAAATTACTGCAGCTGAGGCCCCAAACAAGGCCCTTGGAAGCATAAAGAGCATCGTTACCAGGTGTATGAATCAGGGAGCTTTCACCTTATTGGGGGGCAGGGATCTGTGGCTCAGCTAGAAGTTGTTCTCTATATGTAGCTTGGATTTAGTTTAAAAAGGTATATGTCTTTTGGAATCCAGTAGAAATTTTATTATTTAGCAGCATATCATCTCCGATTATTGTACCGTACTGTAGTAAACTGACCTAATTTTGTGTTTCACCAATGAGCAGAGCAGTACTGAGTGCTGCAATGAAAACTATGTAAATGCTTCTTCCTTGTAAATATGTCTAATGCTTGTTAAAAAAAAAGGGTGCGCTGACTTAGTCTGTGACTGTTTTTAGGATTTAACATTAACTAAGCTTAAAAATGGCCTGACCCCAGGAAAAGTGCCTCTAACTCAGACTGAGTTTTGGGAACACTACAAGACAGTCTATTGCTACAGGCAAATTGTTGCTCAGAAACATTTTAGGTAACTTTATAATGAAATAGTGAAAAGGGGTAAAACTGATTTGCTAAAATGTTATTTATATTTTATACAGGGAGACCACATTTCCCTATGCTGAATACGGGACACCTGGTAAAATTACTTGTGTTCGAGTTAGTTCAATGGCAATTAACATAGGGTTGCCAACCCTCCAGGTTTCTGGGAGTCTCCTGGAGTCAGGCCCTATCTCCCTGAGGCTACTGAAGCCAAACTGGGAGATTTTAGACCACTAGAAGTCAGGTACCACAGCAGGGCTAAGACAGGCTCCGTGCCTACCCTGGCACCGATCTCAGAAGCAGCCAGCATGTCTCTGTGGCTGCTGTAGAGGGGGGAGGGGTCTCCGCTCGCTACCCCTGCCCTGAGCACCAGTGGCCAGGAATTGCAGCCAGTGGGAGCTGCATGGGCGACGCCCACAGGCGTGGGTAGCACGTGAAGTCTCCTGCACTCCCCCAGGGCCGCAGGAATGTGCTGGCCACTTCCAAGAGCTGCACACGGAAGGGGCAGCATATGGAGTTCCTTGGCCCCAATTACCTCAGGCAGCTCCCGGTCGGTGGCCCAGCAGGGCTAAGGCAGGGTCCATCCCTGCACTCCAGTCCCCTGCCCCAGCCCTGAGCCACCTCCCAGAGCCTGCACCCCACCCCTCTGTTGTACTCAAACTCCCTCCCAGAGCCTTCGCCCTCTCCTGCACTCTACCCCAGCCCGGAGCCCCCTCCTGCACCCAAACTCCCTCCCAGAGCTTGCACCCTGCACCTCCTGCTGCACCTCCTGCCCCAGGCTCAGCCCAAAGCCTCCTCTCATACTCCAAACCCCTCAGCCCAAGCCCAGAGCCTGCACCCCTTCCCTCACCCCAGCCTCCTGCCCCAGCCCAGTGAAAGTGAGTGAGTCTCAGGGAGAGTGAGCAATGGAAGGAGTGGGGGGGGGACCTTGGGGAAGGGATGGGGAAAGGGTGTTTGGGTTTGTGTGACTAGACAGTTGGCAGCCCTAAGTCAATCAGATCTATGAAGTTAAAACATTCAAATTAACATCAAGTTGACTGAGAAATACTGTGTAGTTGGATCTTTTAATTTACTTTTGTATCTTTAAGGCTTTAGGGTTTACACAGGGAGAGGTGACATACACACATTCCCATACACCTCTCTCACACGGAGGGGCGACCAACCGACCCAACCTTCTCTGCCCACTCTCTCCACGCTCTAGGCCTGAGATGGACCCGCATCTCCTGGTACCTGGCACCGTGTCTTCCCAAGGCAACACAGTGGGAGGGGAGGGGGCACATAGAGTCACATACCTCCCCTCCCCAGATTTCTGCCAGGGTTCACACCAGAATGAAACTGTCTCAGATAGAGGTGTAATTAGAGAAGGTTTTGGAACAAATTGATAAACTAAACAGTAATAAGTCACCGGGACCAGATGGTATTCACCCAAGAATTCTGAAGGAACTCAAATGTGAAATTGCAGAACTACTAATTGTAGTCTGTAGCCTATCATTTAAATCAGCTTCTGTACCAAATGACTGGAGGATAGCTAATGTGATGCCAATTTTTAAAAAGGGCCCCAGAGGTGATCCCAGCAATTACAGTAAAAACCTTGACTTCAGTACTGGGAAAACTGGTTGAAACTATAGTAAAGAACAAAATTGTCAGACATATAGATGAACATAATTTGTTGGATAAGAGTCAACATGGTTTTTGTAAAGGAAAATCATGCCTCACCAATCGACTAGAATTCTTTGAGGGGGTCAACAAGCCTGTGGAAAGGGGGATCCAATGGATATAGTGTACTTAGATTTTCAGAAAGCCTTTGACAAGGTCCCTCGCCAAAGACTCCTAAGCAAAGTAAGCTGTCATGGGATAAGAGGGAAGGTCCTCTCATGGTTTGGTAACTGGTTAAAAGATAGGTTTCAGAGTAGCAGCCGTGTTAGTCTGTATCCGCAAAAAGAACAGAAGTACTTGTGGCACCTTAGAGACTAACAAATTTATTTCAGCATGAGATTTCGTGAGCTACAGTATAGGGTGGTGTTTATGTGACCATCGCTTATTAGCACAGTAGTGTCTAGGAAATAGACCACTTGTGTGGATTGGTCTAGGCTGAGGTTGATGGTAGGATGGAAATTGTTAAAATCACGGTGGAATTCCTTGAGGGCTTCTTTTCCATGAGTCCAGATGATGAAGATGTCATCAATGTAGTGCGAGTAGGGGCGTTAGGGAACGAGAGCTAAGCAAGCGTTGTTCTAAGTCAGCCATAAAGATGTTGGCATATGTAGAAATCCAGTCTGTTGTTTCGACCCTCAGGAGGAGTCCATGCAGAATCCTTTTTATTATAGCATTGGCAGGAAGAATTCTGTGCGTTAGTATGTTGTTCAGACATAGATTGCATCCATCAACGTGTATGGGCTGAAATTGTGGAAAAGCAGCATCACTTGCCCCATAACCTAAGCTGTGCTGAACACAATGCCATCAACAGCCTCAAGAACAACTCTGACATCATAATCAAAAGGGCTGACAAAGGAGGTGCATCCGAAGAAGTGAGCTGTAGCTCACAAAATCTCATGCTGAAATAAATTTGTTAGTCTCTAAGGTGCCACAAGTACTCCTGTTCTTTTTGGTTAAAAGATAGGAAACAAAGGGCAGAAATAAATGGTCAATTTTCAGAATGGAGAGAGGTAAATAGTGGTGTCTCCCAGGGGTCTGTACTGGGACCAGTCCTATTCAACATATTCATATATGATCTGGAAAAGGGGGTAAACAGTGAGGTGGCAAAATTTGCAGATGATGCAAAACTACTCAAGATAGTTAAATCCCAGGCAGACTGCGGAGAGCTACAAAAAGATCTCTTAAAAGTGGGTGACTGGGCAACAAAATGGCAGATGAAATTCAGTGTGGATAAATGCAAAGTAATGCACGTTGGAAAACATAATCCCAACTATACATATAAAATGATGAGGTCTAAATTAGCTGTTACCACTCAAGATTTTGGTAAGCTCAGAGAGCTGATAGGTAAGGTCCCATGGGAATCAAGACTGAGGGGAAAAACTACTGAGGAGAGTTGGCATTTTTTCAAGGGGACCCTGTTAAGGACCCAGAAGCAAGCTATTCTGATGGGTAGGAAAGATAGAAAATGTGGCAAAAGACCACCTTGGCTTAACCATGAGATCTTGCATGACCTACAAAATAAAAAGGAGTCATATAAAAAATGGAAACTAGGTCAGATTACAAAGGATGAATATAGGCAAACAACACAGGAATGCAGGGGCAAGATTAGAAAGGCAAAGGCACAAAATGAGCTCAAACTAGCTATGGGAATAAAGGGAAACAAGAAGACTTTTTATCAATACATTAGAAGCAAGAGGAAGACCAAGGACAGGGTAGGCCCACTGCTCAGTGAGGAGGGAGAAACAGTAATAGGAAACTTGGAAATGGCAGAGATGCTTAATGACTTCTTTGTTTCGGTCTTCACTGAGAAGTCTGAAGGAATGTCTAACGTAGTGAATGCTTATGGGAAGGGGGTAGGTTTAGAAGATAAAATAAAAAAAGAGAAAGTTAAAAATCACTTAGAAAAGTTAGATGCCTGCAAGTCACCAGGGCCTGATGAAATGCATTCTAGAATACTCAAGAAGTTAATAGAGGAGGTATCTGAGCCTCTAGCTATTATCTTTGGAAAATCATGGGAGATGGGAGAGATTCCAGAAGACTGGAAAAGGACAAATATAGTGCTCATCTATAAAAAGGGAAATAAAAACAACCCAGGAAACTACAGACCAGTTAGTTTAACTTCTGTGCCAAGGAAGATAATGGAGCAAGTAATTAAAGAGATCATCTGCAAACATTTGGAAGGTGGTAAGGTGATAGGGAATAGCCAGCATGGATTTGTAAAGAACAAATCATGTCAAACCAATCTGATAGCTTTCTTTGATAGGATAACGAGTCTTGTGGATAAGGGAGAAGCGGTGGATGTGGTATACCTAGACTTTAGTAAGGCATTTGATACGGTCTCGCATGATATCCTTATCGATAAACTAGGCAAATACAATTTAGATGGGGCTACTATAAGGTGGGTGCATAACTGGCTGGATAACCGTACTCAGAGAGTAGTTATTAATGGCTCCCAATCCTGCTGGAAAGGTATAACAAGTGGGGTTCCGCAGGGATCTGTTTTGGGACCGGCTCTGTTCAATATCTTCATCAACGACTTAGATGTTGGCATAGAAAGTACACGTATTAAGTTTGCAGACGATATCAAACTGGGAGGGATTGCAACTGCTTTGGAGGACAGGGTCAAAATTCAAAATGATCTGGACAAATTGGAGAAATGGTCTGAGGTAAACTGGATGAAGTTCAATAAAGACAAATGCAAAGTGCTCCACTTAGGAAGGAACAATCAGTTTCACACATACAGAATGGGAAGAGACTGTCTAGGAAGGAGTATGGCAGAAAGAGATCTAGGAGTCATAGTGGACCACAAGCTAACTATGAGTCAACAATGTGATACTGTTGCAAAAAAAGCAAACGTGATTCTGGGATGCATTAACAGGTGTGTTGTAAACAAGACATGAGAAGTCATTCTTCCGCTCTACTCTGCGCTGGTTAGGCCTCAGCTGGAGTATTGTGTCCAGTTCTGGGCACCGCATTTCAAGAAAGATGTGGAGAAATTGGAGAGGGTCCAGAGAAGAGCAACAAGAATGATTAAAGGTCTTGAGAACATGAGCTATGAAGGAAGGCTGAAAGAATTCAGTTTGTTTAGTTTGGAAAAGAGAAGACTGAGAGGGGACATGATAGCATTTTTCAGGTATCTAAAAAGGGTGTCATCAGGAGGAGGGAGAAAACTTGTTCACCTTAGCCTCTAATGATAGAACAAGAGGCAATGGGCTTAAACTGCAGCAAGGGAGATTTAGGTTGACCATTAGGAAAAAGTTCCTAACTGTCAGGGTGGTTGAACACTGGAATAAATTGCCTAGAGAGGTTGTGGAATCTCCATCTCTGGAGATATTTAAGAGTAGGTTAGATAAATGTCTATCAGGGATGGTCTAGACGGTATTTGGTCCTGCCATGAGGGCAGGGGACTGGACTCGATGACCTCTCGAGGTCCCTTCCAGTCCTAGAGTCTGTGAATCTATGAGTCAGATCTTGGAGTCATTGTGGGTAGTTCTCTGAAAACATCCACTCAATGTGCAGCAGCAGTCAAAAAAGCAAACAGAATGTTGGGAATCATTAAGAAAGGGATAGATAATAAGAGAGAAAATATCATATTGCCTCTATATAAATCCATGGTAAACCCACATCTTGAATACTGCATGCCGATGTGGTCACCCCTTCTCAAAAAAGATATATTAGAATTGGCAAAGGTTCAGAAAAGGACAACAAAAATGATTAGGAGTATGGAATGGCTTCTGTACGAGGAGAGAGTAATAAGATTGGGACTTTTCAGCTTGGGAAAGAGACGATTATGATGGAGGTCTATAAAATCATGACAGGTGTGGAGAAAGTAAATACGGAAGTGTTATTTATCCCTTCTCATAACACACAAACTAGGGTTCACCAAATGAAATTAATAGGCAGCAGGTTTAAAACAAACAAAAGGAAGTATTTCTTCACACAATGTACAGTCACTCTGTGGAATTCTTTGCCAGAGGATGTTGTGAAGGCCAAGACTATAACAGGATTCAAAAAAGAACTAGATAAATTCATGGAGGATAGGTCCATCAATGGATATTAGCCAGGATGGGCAGGGATGGTATCAGTAGCCTCTGTTTGCCAGAAGCTGGGAATGGGCAACAAGGGATGGATCACTTTATGATTACCTGTTCTGTTCATTCCCTCTAGGGCCCCTGCCATTGGCCACTGTTGGAAGACAGGATTCAGGGCTAGATGGACCTTTGGTCTGACCCAGTATGGCTGTTCTTATGTTCTTAAAGTGGCCAGGAGCAGCCTTTCTGTACTGTGCAGGAGAGAAAGGACGTGAGCTGCTTCCAGCTGCAGAGGAGGAAGGCATGGAGAAGGGATGACCTGGCCCGTGTCTTTGGAGAGCTCATCTCTTCCACACTCCCCTGTGGCTGAAAGCAGCTTGTCCCTTCCTGCCTGCACAGTGTCAAAAGGCAGCTAACGCCTCCAGGCTGCTGCTGGCCATCAACATAACCAAGCGGCCAGCTACAGCGCAGGCAGGAAGCGATTAAGCCCTAAGGATGCACAGTGCACCAGGGCCCAGGGAACCCGATTGCAGGGGCTTCAGCAAACTCAACCAGAGAGGTGACTCAGCAGAGGAGGGTGCCTAGGGGACAGAGCAGTTGCACACTCCCTGGGGGAAGGTCCTGAGGGAGGGGGGATGTCAGATGAAGAGGGTGCTAAGCCCCTACCCAGGGGGTTGCTGTTGAGCCTGCAGGGTCGGGGCACGGACAGGCTAGAAATCGCTGTCTTCCTGCCACTCCACAGCTTATCTGAGGGGCAGAGAGGCTGCCCCGTGCCAAAGCTGCTCCGGGCTTTGGCACATGCAGGGGTTGGCTCTTCCTGACCAGAACCCCAAGCTGGAGAATCTTGGGCTTTCCTAGGGTGCTGGCCCAGTGGGGGAAGGAAGGAGCCTGCCAGCCAGGCTGTTGGTGAGCTGAGCCCACTGACCAGGGTCTAGTTCTCCACACAGTACTGGGAGCAGGACATGCCCCGCCTAGACAGATATGGAGAAACAGCGGGGCTGGGCGGGGTAACGGGTGAAGAGACAAAGCAGGAAGAGGACAGCGAGATGGAGAGCACGTAAAGGGCTGCTAGGTGGACAGCAGAGGCAACATGTAGCCAGCCAATGCCTGGCACCTGCCCACGCTCACCAGTCACCGCAGTTCACAGCGCACAGCCAGTGCTGGACAGAAATGGGATGGGGGACGGGGGCCCTGCTGGCTGAGAGCTGGCATGCAGTGGGGGCTGCATTGAGGGACCAGCGGAGGGAGCGGCCAGCCCTGAACACTGCAGCTTTGCCCCACCACCAGTCTTGCACAGTCACCCACATCATTGGCCACTGGAACCCACCCCCCCACTCACCACTGGTGAGCAGGTGCCTGGTGAGCAGGGATCCAGCCAGCAGCAGGGCCCACCACTACTGGTGGGGAGAGACAGATAATACGGGACAATTTGCCTGTTTTTAAGAAAAAGTTGGGACACCTGCAAGAGTGCTTAAATATGGGACTGTCCCTTTAAAAACAGGACATGTGGTCACCCTAATTTTTTATGAGGAACACAGCTGAAATGCTATAGACACTAATTCAATATCACCAACTCCAAGCATTCAAAAATTATGACTAAGAATCTCCCAACAGGGGTGCTCTTACAGATTTCAGTGTGGGGTGGCAACTTTCAGCAGGGGTCTGGAGTCACTTAGGCCCCTGGAAGTTCTTGGATTTTTTTGAAGGATAAAATATACAAATCAGGCTATATGGAGAACATTTGTTGTGATTATTTTCTATATATTCAATAATAATTCATGTAAGTTTACGACACCCAAATTACCAGCAAAGGGCAAATAGGTAAGTTTTAATTTTAGCTTTAACATGCAGTATGAAGCCTGGGGTGTGGCAGGGGATCCCCCCACACACACCCCTAAATGGTGCCCCTGCCTCCCAGACACATGAAATTATTTTTAAGCCTATTTTGGGTTCTTTTTACATGTCCTGTGGGCTAGAAGCATTGCTATAAATGAAAGCTGAGATTTTCATGCATTCATGTGACTCTAGGCACCAGGGATTTAGGAACATCACCAAATGTCATGAGATTTATAATAAAATTCTAAAAGCTGTCAACACTGCTGAATTAATTTTGGCTGTCTTTAATCACAGTATTCTGTGCGTATATTTACTCCATTAACCTGTGTAGTATCTGAGCACTAAGACCCTGATTTTAGAGTGCTGAGCAACTGAAGTCAATTGCAAGTACTCAACACTGCAGAATATCGGTCCCCAAATGTAGTTTTAAGTCTTGGTATTAGCCTTGGTAGAGCTATGTGTTCTCTGTGGGTATGTCCACACTGCAATGTAATTCCAGGAGTAGTAGAACTCGAGTTAGCAGACCCTGGGTTTGTTAACCTAGGGCTTGAGCATCTACATTTATTTGTAATTGGAAATGGGGGCTGTAGGCATGTGTTGTTGGGGTCGCCCCTCTCTGGGGTGGCTGGGAGCCAGGCCGCCTTGCTACATAAGTCCGGTGAGTCGGGGAGTTAGCCTGGTGGGGCAGGAAACAGTCAAGGGCTCAGGCCCTCAGTACGGGGCTGAGCACAGGGTTCAATGGTAAGCCTGGGCCCTAGGTCAGGGCGGGGCTGCAAACACACAGTTCAAGAGCAAAGCTCCTGAGTGTTGGGGAGAGGAGGAGACTGCCACCCGTGAGTAGGATGGCAGGGGGGACGCAGGCCCGCCCACTCCACTGCGTCCCAGCCCGGGGCCCTGAAAGCGGCAGGTGACCTACTGCTGTGTCTGTGGGGATCCTGGCCGCAACACACTGACCTCGGCTCTGGGTGTGCCACAGCCCGACTAGAGTCGGCTGCCCCCGGGCTACTTCCGACCTTCCCCTCTAGCAGTACCTGCATCTGGTTGGCATCTTCCACAGCATCAAGCACCATGGGCTCCTCGGGGTACTCCGCAAGCGGTAAGCTGGGCAGCTCGTCTCGGTCCCTTCTCACTGGTAGGCTTACTGGCTTCTCCGGCGTCTGGTCAGCATCCGGCCTCAGCAGGTAGGGCCAGTCCTCAGGGCGGTCACAGGTGGCAGGCGTGTCCCCAGTGAGAGCTAGGGCACCAGCATCCGGTCTCTCCGGCAGCCAGGCAGCTTCTGAGCCCTGGGGTTGGACTTTTATACTTTCTGTCCTGCACCTTGACCTCTGGGGGGCGGGCGCAGGCTCAGTGGCTTCGCCCACTTTGGCATCCAGAGGACTCGTCCCTCTCTGGGACAGCTGGGAGCCAGGCCGCCTCGCTACAGGGGCCATATCAGGAAATAGGGGCCATTTCTTGGGTTTCAGTAGTTGTATTATACCTCCTCTTTGTTGTATTCTGGGGATGGGAGCAAGTGCCGGAATCACAGTAACCATGCTTGCTTAGATCGGTGGCTCTCAGCCTTTCCAGATTGCTGTCCCCCTTTCAAGCCTCTGATCTGCGTACCCCCAAGTTTGACCATATTTAAAAATAGTTTGCTTACAAAATCAGACATAAAAATACACACACAACTACTTAAAAGTTGCTTACTTTCTCATTTTTTTACCAAATAATTGAAATATAAATATTGTATTTATATTTCAGTGTATAGTCTATAGAGCAGTATAAACAAGTCATTGTATGACATTTTAGTTTGTACTGACTTCGATGATGCTTTTTATGTAGGCTGTTGTAAAACTAGGCAAATATTTAGATCGGTGGTTTTCAAAGTTCAGGTCACGACCCAGTACTGGGTCATAGAATGCAATGCACTGGGTCACCTTGTTCAGCACCCAAGGACTCTGGTGGCTTGCCAGTAAAAACAAGTAGTCCCTACCTGTTCTGACGCTACAGTGCACCCCGGCAGAGACCAGCAGCAGGTCCAGCTTGTAGCCGAGGGGCCACAGGGCTCCACGCAGTGGCCCAGCCCTGAGTACCCGCTCCGCACTCCCATTTGCTGGAAGCCAGCCAATGGGATCTGGGGTGAGGGCAGTGCCTGCACGTGAGAGCCACGCAGAGCCACTTGCATGCCTCCACCTAGGAGCTGGACCTGCTGCTGGCCACTTCTGGGGCGCAGCACGGTCCATAGTGCCAGGACAGGCAGGAAGCCTGCCTTAGCACCCCAGCTGCACCACGATGTGGGAGCCACTAGAGGTAAGCCTGCACCCCAATCCCTGGCCCCACCCCAGAGCCCGCACCCCCAGCCCAGAGCCCTGACCCCCTTCTGCACCCCAACTCCCTGCCCCAGCCCTGAGCCCCCTCCCATACTGTGAACCCCTCATTCCCCGCCTCACCCGACAGCCCTCACCCCTGCACCCCAACCCTCTGCCCCAGCCCTGAGCCTCCTTCCACACCTCAAACCCCTCATCCCCAGTTCCACTGGGTCATGGGCATCAACAGTTTTCTTCAACTGGGTTGTCAGAAAAAAAGTTTGAAAACCACTGATCTAGATGAATTGATGTATCTCCTGGAAGACCTCTGAGTTACACCCCCAGAAGCAGGTATATCCCTGGTTGAGAGCCACTGGCTTAGACTTGCCTGTCTTGGTACCAGCGCTGGCAATGATTTTATGATACTTACGTGATGTGCAGAAGGCACACATGCACCCCCAATGTGTGTGCACACTACCCAGGATACTAAAATCAGTGCTGGTGACACAAGGATCTTCATCCCTCTGAATTTTCAAAATTATGATGGATTTGAATATAACGAAACCAAAGTATTCTAAAAAATGTAAAGCTTTAAATAATCTCTTTGTTCTAGCTAGATCAAAGCTATCTCCAGTAATAATAACAATACAGCTGAGGCAACATGGGTATCAACTGCTCAGGTGTGCATCCAGGGTCCTGTCTGGGCAGGGCTAGTTCTACATATGAGCTCAGGTGTGCAGAGACAAATTTACTTTCTGGGTATCTCTGAACAGGGTGGATTCATTTAAGTCAAAGTGATTTAAATCACTAATTTTAATAATTTAAATCAGCAAGCAGGTAATCTTGATTTAAATAATTGATTTTAATTGTGTTTTATATTTGAACTTTTTAGTTATCTTCCTAAAAGTTGCTTTTCTTTGGGTGGTAACCATTAAAATATGTTGATTTGCAACTAAAATACAGTCTTTACACCAATTTGGTGCTTCTTTTTGCTAACCAGAAGGATACACAGTTTCTATATGCATTTATTTAAGTACTTGCTAGCTTACTTAGTACTTAATTATCTTACTTATTCAGATTCATAGTTTCTTTTATTTTAGAAAATGGTGATGGATGCATTTCTTAGTTACTAGATTATAGTTTTTTTTACATGTGATTTGTGTCATGGTCTATTTGGATGGAAATTCAAATCCAATTAAATGCACAAAAATAGCACTTTAATTTTTTTACCTTTACTGTGCTGAAAATATAAAGAAAAATATAAAGAAAAATGTTGGGGAATGTTGGTGAATTAAACTGATGATTTCTGGTCACTATGTCCTTCAAGATTTTAAAGCTAGCAGATCTCATTCTCTCACACCTAGTTTTTAGTCATAGATTGGAAGAGGAAAATAAGCTTTTCTACTTTTTCAACTCCTAATTGGTTTCTTAACTTTGTATAAACTAATCATTGAACTAAACTAGACAGAAAATGTAATGTCACTACAGACGCTCCCGACTTAGGCAAGCGTTCCACCGTAACTCTAATTTTGCATAAGTTGGAAACATATACCCGACAATGACAAAAAAAACAAAACAAAAAAAACCCCACTCCTATTTCTAGCTTACGGAACTTTTTCTATAAGTGCAGATTTGTGTAAATCGGGTTTGTGTAACCTGCGGGGCGTCTGTATATATATCCATGGTACACCTCCACCCTGAATACTGCGTGAAGTTCTGGTCAACCCTACCTCAGAAAAAATATATTAGAATTGGAAAAGATACAGAAAAGGACAAGAAAAATTATTAAAGGTATGGAATAGCTTCCATATAAGGAGAGAATAAAGACTGGGACTTTCATCTTGGAAAAGAGATGACTATGGGGGAATATGATAGAGGTCTATAAAATCATGACTGGTGTGGAAAAAGTGAATAAGGAAGTGCTATTTACTCATAACACAAGAACCAAGGGTCATCCAATGAAATTAATAGGTACAGGTTTAAAACAAACAAAAAGAAGTTCTTCTTCACACAACACTCAGTCAGCCTGTGGAGCATTACCAGGTTATGGTGTGAAGGCCAAAACTCTAATGAGGTTCAAGAAAGAACTAAATAAGTTCATGGAGGATAGGTCCATTAATGGCTATTAGCCACGATGGTTAGGGTTGCAACCTCCTGTTCTGGGTGTACCTAGCCTCTAACTGCCAGAAGCTGGGAGTGGACAACAGAGGTTGGATCACTCACTGATTGCCTGTTCTGTTCATTCCCTCTCAAGCATCTGGCATTGGCCACTGTCAGAAGACAGGATACTGAGCTAGATCAACCATTAGTCTGACTCAGAATGGCCATTCTTATGTTATGTTCCTAACTAAAATGAAGAAAAAAAATGTCTGCTCCTGCAGAAGCAACTGCTGGTCTCAAAAGCAGGTTTAGCACTTCTGCAAACTCTGCTTAGCCAAGCACTTAGCCAGTGAGTTCCACCAGTTCAGGGGTTTGACTTACTTAAACCTTGGCACCAAATATGTACTGCTTAATATTATTTTTTGTTTTTAATGTAAATGATTTTAGTATATTATAGTAAGTTTAGATTGCCAATTTCAAAATTAATTTTAAATAAGGTTTATTAAAAATTGTATTTAACTTAGTCTTTCTATCAATTTTATCCATCCTGACTCCTGAAGCATTTTCTCATCACATGCTTTTCAGATGATCTCGATAGCTTGTAGAAAACGAGATCATTTCGGAATACAAGCTTATGTTCTTTAAAAGGTAGTGAGACAATAGAGACAACTGTAGAAATAAACAAAGTGGCAATGCAATATTAAAGCCTGTTTGATTTTAACTACAGCTACAAAAAGTTGACGAGGCTAACTACCTACGAATAGCCATTTTCCTTAAGGGGAAACTATTATTCAATAAGAGCAAAAGTCATTCCACCAACCTACAGCTCAAATAATCTGCATCTATGGAGGTACTTATCCCAGTTTGCCCTCCCATTAGTATTCTGCACCAGCCTATGAAAGGCCAGCATGGATAGGAATAAACTATACTGGTATGAAAACCTTAATACTAGTAGAACGGTGTCCATACAAATGTGTTGTACCACTTTAACTCTGTTTCTAAACCAGTATTGTTATGTGGACAAGCCCAAAGTTTTCCAGGCTTCTCTTTGACACCTCATTTCCCAGCTTTCAATTCATTTTAAAGTGTTCCATTTTACTATACTGCAATGTGCAAGTGAACAGGTAAAGGTTCACAAAAGACCTAAGCCTGTTCTCTCACTGAGTGCGTGGAGTTGAATCATCTTAAAATTAGCCCTTGAATTACACTGGTGTAAGATCAGAATCTGGACCAAGAAATTCAATACTATGGAGCTGCAAGGTCCTGTGTAGCATGTAAGCATCTGTGCATTTCCTCACCAACAGAGGAAGGTGATGCTTTGGTCTGTTTGGTTACTTTTTCCTTGGTTTTTGCTGAGACTGTCAACCGGCGTTCCAATTAGTGATGGTGGTTTGTGATGCAGCTACCTGTTCACATAGGCTAAGGAACAGCCAGGAAGTAGTGAGTGAAAGCTGTTACTTTCAAATTAGATGTGATTTTAAATGGTGAAAGATTCCACGTTTCTTTATCAACCCGCCTCCCCGAATTGCCCAGTTCCCTCCAAACTGCAATAATAATTTCCAAAATGGTGTCTAATACACAAAAAGATATGGTCACCAACTGGCATTTGAACTGGATGTTATCTAAACTGAATTAAAGATTAGGGAATCAGTAAATGCAACTGAAACCACTTTTAATAATAATGGACCAGATTTAGCAGCCTCTCTTCTTTCGTTAACACAGGAGCTCACTTACTGATGCTTTTTCAGCATTGTGTTACTGTATGTGCTACATGCTTCCTGGGAACTTGACCTATGCTATAAATAGACACAAACTTGGCATTTGTGGAATCTAATTCAGCAGTGTAAAATGAGAGGTATGCTTTACAGGCAATTATCAATAATGTTAGCAAAACATGACTCTTGCCATGAATAGAATTATAGCAATTAGACTGTACCAACACAGTAAAAATTGCAGACTTAACATAGACTGAGAAGTTCTGATCCTGCTGGATGCTGAGGGTGCTCAATTTCCATTAGCCAATGGCAGTGCAAGTTGCTCTGTACCTCTCAGGAAGCACTTGGCACCCTACAGGATTGGACTCTCAGCTTGTAAATCAGGAGTTTGGAAAATATGAAGTCATTGTGGGTCTCTGAAATGTTTCCTAATATAAGCTATTTTTAATCTCATTGGAGAAGCTAAAATTGTGACTGTTTTACTTTATGGTCACATGGTGCTGGCTCTTCTCCTTGTTTCCAAATACATTAAAAGCTGCTAAAAATACACTGACTATTTTCTTATGTTACTTTTCTCTGTAAACTATCTCTTTAGTTGCCACGAGGATGTTATGTGATTGTGACTTGGAGGAGAGGTGGGTTGTGCAGTTGTGAATGAGAGAGCAAGAGGAGGAGGGTCCACATCACTCTAGTGGTCCACACAAAGGAAGATTGAGAGTTCCTGTACTAGGCCCCTGTCTCCTTCACTTTTAAGTCCCTCCTTAAAACCCATTTTCTCCATGCTTTGTATGGTGAACCTTGCTGAATTATATAGAAAGTCCCCTTTGTTGTACTCCTTGGCTGACCTCACTCTATGACCATGAGCATCAAAGAGTCAGGAGCAGCGGTCCATTCTTGTATAACTGGAAAGCTCCAGCACTAGCTAGAGTCTGGTTCTAGGACCCTGTGAGGGTCCCAGAGCTCAGGCTCCAGCCTGGAAGTCTACACAGCAATTAAATGGCCCCACAGCCCAAAGAACAATGCAACAGAATCTGTCACTCAGAAGTTTCTGTGAACTAGTTCAGAACTGGTCAAACATACAACCATTTGATAAATGATCTCCCAGCCATATTTGTATCATTGTTATTTATACAAGAATTATCAAAGTGTTCAGCACACTCCAGCCAAAGTGGGGGAGGAAGATTAGGTAAAATTCACACAAGGGCAGAGGTTATCTTGTACCATTTAACTTGAGTCTTATGTGACCTTGTGTGGGCCTTGTGCTCTGGAGTGAATTTCATCTTCTGTCTACCCTAGAGGGGGAATCATTTTAGACATCTTTGAAATATGATCTGATTATGGAGATTATAGAAGTCCATTCTGAAAGGTACTCTACTGATCTTGGAAAACTGTAACCAATGTGTCACTTTCTAGCTTAAAATAAATATTTATGCAAACTAGATGGGGAAACTTGAGCAGGTGTAAACTGGCATAGCTCCATTGGGGAAGAATCTGGTTCACAGCATCAGTGTTCCTTTGGGTACGTAGTTTGATTACCATATCCCTGCCCCTTGCTTTTCCTACATCCTACCTTTATGTGTCAACATTTTTCAATGAAGAGTTGCATTTAAAAAAATAATAATAAAAGCTTTGTGTGTAGTGTCTGATAGAAAAGCTAGGCTGGCAAAAAAAATAGTAATCTCTTGTTGATGACAGAGCCTGGGAAAGACCTCTTGGGTCATCTTGTCTAAACAGCAACATAAAGCACAATTTTCCTCCTAGACTGGTTCCTCATTTGTTTTATCAAGCTGCCTGCTAAACAGCTCCAGACAGCCCACCCCAATTCCCTCTTTAGGCAGATTGTGCCTTTGTCGAGTTGCTCATACTGCTGATAATTTTAACATGTAACTTGTAGTTTGAAACTTGTTGCTTCTTGCTATCTCCATTTTCAAGCATTGTAAATAATCGCTCCCCTACCTCATATCTACAAATATTTGAAGCAATAATGTGAGTTAGCACAGTCCTTTTTAATCACCTTTCCATCAAGCGGCGAATGGTAAGTTTTCGTAGCCTTTCAACTTGGTTCATGTACCCTAATCTTTTTATCATTCCTTTATCCTCCCTCTCTGGATTGTTTCAAATTTATCTACAGTATATTCTTTTCTGCAAGGTTCCTAGGAGAAGAGATTGGAAGGCTCTTCGGATTATTAATGGCTACAGAGCCTTTCACCTTGGGGTCACTCGTTTAAATCCAGAACAAGTGAACCCTGACCAAAAGCCAGTATCATCTGAAGACTGTTCAGTGGCCTCTGGGAAAAGTTTTGATGATCATTAGATGCTCAAATACTATAGCAGTGAGAGCTCTATAAGTACCTAGATGGGTGGACAGATGGTAATTAGACTGAAATTTCCAGTAGACTGGTTGCTGCAAATAAAATAAAATGCCACAATTGCCATTCACAGCAGAGCGTCCAAGGCCCAAACAGTAGCCAAAAGACCAGAGACTTGAACCACCCTTTTACCCCAGGAAGTATCCCATCCAGAACAGAGCTAATCATGTTGCCAGGGCTGTGTGGGGAAACTTGTACTACTGTGGATGGCGTTGGACCCATTCTGTTAAGTAATCATGAAGGTTGTCATCCTGGCACCTTTCACAAGCTTTAATTTTTGTGTCTCCTACATTTTCAAATGCATGATTCTGAACTGCTGCTGAGGGTTGGCCTTCACTGCAGAGTTAACTGGAATTGTCTACACTGTGATGTAACCCTTGAGTTGCTGTGCCCTCGCTGGAGCTGCACTCACTCATGTGTGGCACTAAAACTAATAAGGGCAAATCCCATAATGCTTTGCACTGTAGTAACCTGAGATGTTTTATGAATGTACACTATGAATTGGGGGAGAACTTGTTTGGCCACATGGTAGGAATCATGTGAAGCCATTGGAGAACTTGCAGCGCTCAAGTGCACTAGCCTGCATCCACACTGCAGAGTTGTTTTGTTAACAGCTCGGTTGTGCTCACTTGAGTTCTAACCTATTCCCCCAGATGGGTCAGCTAACTCGATTACCAGCCCCATCACACTCAAGGAGTTCTGTGTGTGAACAGAATGCAAGTTAGGTGCAACACTCGAGTTTCAACTTGAGTTAACTTTGTGGTGAAGATTAATCTTGTAATGCTGCACTAAGAGCCTTCATCTCCCACTGCGGTCAATGGGAACTGAATGAAAGTCATCCCTGGAGGTGCTTAGAACCTTTTACAGTCAGGCTCAGAACTAGAGTGCGATAGTTCCAAATAATATCATACGCATGCTGTTCGAAGAGGGTAATTACTTTGCTTTTCATTTCTGGCAGGCTGGGGACATTGGCAGGTAAAGTTATGCTGTATGGAGGATCTTTTCCTCTGGCTCAATAAGGAGCCAGATTTTATTGGATTTTATTTTATCAGGATCTCCAAACTTGTCTTTATTTCAAAGGCTGATTCCACATGCCCACAGTTTAAACCTACTTGTTAAGATGACTCCATGGGTTGGCAATACTACACCTCAGGACATATGTATTATCTACATATTCCACCAAACATCTGTGATGGTGTTTGATACAGTTGTAGCTCCAGCGTGGATTAAATTGACATGAAAAATAATAGGCTGAGATATATGCTGAAGGATATTTAGATAATGTTTTTTCAAACTTTTTAAGTGATATGCACCCTGTTTGTGGAAATGTTCCTTAGTTTCTAATATTAATTTTTATTGAATGACATTGCAGTAGCATAAAATCAGTTAAGACAAGAATAGAAGAAAAATCCATATACAGTTTTGATAAATCAGCATCACAGTGAGTTATTTTTAATTGCACTCATTTAATATTTGTTGTAACATAAAGTAAATAAACTTGAAATTACATGTCATGGGTTCTGAGAGGTTGGGAAGTTACTGAAATTCACACAAATACAGGATACTGTAAATCTAATGTGACATGGTAGGAAACTAACATTCAAACTGCTTGCACCTACACCTTTTTGGGGGGGGGTCGGTGTCAAATGAACACTTCCATCTCCATGGTTGTCAATCCAGCCCTTTTTCAAAGCATTAAGTTCCCTTCACTTTCTTTTCATTTTTAGACCCACCGTTGTGCAGTTTGTATATAAAAAATGAAATTAAGAGAAAAATACATCTGAATGAGCTAGGATATATTGGAGATTTCTGTCTCTTAGCGGAAAAAGTTAACTTGTTGAACCGAGCAGATTTCTAGTAGTTGAGTTCATTGGTCAGGAGAACATGTGCCTTCAACCTGAGGGGCTTTAACAAGAGATACTTTAGCCCTTATGTTAAAAGGGAGGATCCCTGATATGCAAATTCTTGTGGGATTTGTATGTTGTAATTGCCAAATACACATAATGAAGAGAGTGAGTTGAGGACTAAGGGCCTGATTCCACAAGGTTCAAAATATATCATGAAAGGGGCCGAGCACCCTCAATTTCCACTGAGTACCCTCAAAGTTCTGGTCTAGGCGCAGTAATAACCCCAATTCAGTATTCTGTAGTCAGCAATCAACGCTGCACCAATGCTGACTGCTAAATATACACAACGGCACACATAGATCAATTGAACTAGCAGAGACTTTTCCTCTGCTGCACACTCAGTTGGTCCAAGCCCCAGCTTGTCCTTGTCTACACTTAGAGCTTGATGAGCTACATGAATTGCTGGCCACCAGTGCTGAACTGGTGCTACTCTCAAAGGCAGACATGGACTGAGGGTGACTCACAGGAAGTTCTCAGCACTTTGAGCAGTTTTTGAGAGAAAAGCAGAACTCTAGAAAAGGAGCTCCATCTTCAAACCCTCAGCCTAGTAAACCAGACTCTGTGTCTGGCTGAGGGTTTGAAGATGGAGGATTTTTTCTAGAGTTCCGGGGTGCCACATCTCTGAATTATAATGCTTAAGCTGCAATTTACTCTTGATTCTTGCGTACCAGTCAGACTGGAGTGATATCCTGACCTGCCATAATGGAGATCCTCTTAATCCCTGGGTTGGAAATTTAGGAGGTAGCGTGCTTCTCTCCTGAAGAAGGAACTTTTATTGTTAGCCATGACTCCTTCATCTCATTAAGGATGGCTTTAAAGATTCTTAAAACAGTCCTATATAATTCTTTGGTAGGGGTGGCATTGCATGGTTTTGAGGCTGGAGACAAAGAGTTAAAATTTGGAAAAATTGTGGTGTCTCATAGCTTGTACAAAGTCTCTAGAGACCTACTCCGCTACCAGAAAAATCTCTGTTCTGAAAGGCTTTTTGCAATTTGGCCACATTTCAAAAGGAAGGAGGAAAGAAACAACAACCAGAAAAATATGGTGTTTGCTAGCTAAAAGGAGAATATTTGGCAGCCTACTAGCAGGTGTGATGGATCAGTTTCAGAACTGAAAAGGAAAATAAACTCAGGAAACTGCAGTATAAATAGATCTGATATAGAGCAGGTGCCCCGATCTAGCTTTCAGTTACAGCCATGCCTCTCAAATTGCAGGGGTCTGTAGCAGTGTCAGGCAGGAGGTGAATACCTTTAGATAGAAGCCTGGAATAACCTTACTTGGTCAGTAGCCTCAGTTGTAGTCTCTAATTGTTGTGGTTTAGGTGCTCAGCTACCTTTGTGATGAGCATAGGATAAAAACCTGAAGAGCTGCTTCGCAGAATAAGGGTGTATATATTTTTTTCCATTGTAGGTATTATTTCCCCTTTTTCATCTGCCTTACAGGCCTGGCATATACATTCATGTGAATAGTAGGAAAGATGGTATCTGGAGATTAAACCAATCCACTCAATTACACTGCTGGTTTGAGGCATTAAAATACAGACATTACACGGGTCAACATTTCTGTTCTGCATGTCACCACCGCTGCAAAACCACCCAGGTCACCTGTGGGCTAGAGGAAGCAGCTGGACCAAATAAGCCAAAATAGTCTTCCTCTGATCAGACCGCTACAATTTGGGCTGTTTGTTTCACGTGGAACTCACTTTCATACCTTCCTCTCCCTTTGTTTAGAGATCCTTGCTCTGGGCATCTGCATTACCATACCTAAATCTTGAGGGCTCTTTTTTTCCAGAATTAGAGGTTAATCCTATGTTTACCAAACCCTCGGCCTATTTCAAGGAGGGTGACTCACATTTAGACTAAGTGCAAAGTCAGCTAAAATAATTCTTTGCATCTAAATATCACAGTGTTTAGAGTGGAGCACAACAGTTTTAACTGTGGCTTGAGCCTTAGCTTTAAGCCTCCTTCAGCCTTTCCATCTTCCACTGTTTAGCTTACTCCTTTCCACTAATCTCCTCTGTCAGTATTAAAGTTTTGAGGGCCACATTCTGCTCACCCTCTTCATTCAATAGTCCCCATAACTTCACTGAGTGTTTTGTGTTTTAAAGCAGGCAGGATTTGATCCTGGAAGACAACACTACATTTCACACAGTATGATTTTCTGATGAGGAAAAGTGGAAAATATGCTGGAGGATCCATTCTTGGGGAAGTTGAATGTTTGCTGCAGAATACTGTTTGTAGCCAACTGGGGATAAAATTCATCTCAGTTGCACAATCATATGATCACATCTTTCCATCTTTCAATGTTGCTAAGACACAAACATTCCTCTTCCTTCTGGACTTCATCTGGCTTAGGGCTGTGCAAACCCTGTATGTTTAATTTGCATGAGCCTGCAGGTTCACTTAAAGTTTTGGGTTTGATCCACATGAACAAACTGGAGATACTTTGAAAATGCATCTCTCCCATAATTTTATGTCAAGTAACTTGACTTGAAGTTACTCATCTGTTGTAATCTTAAAAGGTGAATCTTCCCACTCCTGCTCCACCTCAGCCCTGCCCCCACTCCACCCCTTCCCCAAAGCCCCCACCCCTGCTTCACCCAAGCCCCGCCCCCACTCCCCGGAGGACTGCTGCAGGGGCCGGACCCTGCACTCACTGCGTGGTAAGTGGAGCAACCCGGCCCCAGCCAGCTCTGCTCCCCTGGCTCCCAGCCTCACTGCTGGGGGGCAGTTCCCCCCCATAGCCAAGGCAGGGGGGCTGTGTAGGGCACCAAAATGGCTAGGGATGGCCGTACAAACTCACCCATAGAGCTGCTGAAGATTTTTTGTGTGTAGATTTTTATGTAGATTACTGTTGTGTTCTAACCAACAACAGCCATGGTATTTTTAGCTCTGTTCAAAATATGGGAAGAAAAATCAGGCTTGCCAAGTGGCAAGGGACAGAATCAATGGGAGAGGGAGAGGAGGGGAGGAATTAGTTCCAGCTTTTCACAAATGCATTCTCAGAAGGAAAAATTTATTTGCTTAATAAAAACTAGAGCAATTATTTCACTTTCAATGCTATTTGACATTAACTCTCTGATTCTGGTGGTGCAAGGATCAGTTCTTAATATATTTAGAGAGACAAGGTGGGTGAAGTAAGATCTTTTGTTGGACCAACTGCAATTGGTGAAAGAAAGTGCAAACAACAATATATTTAGAGCAGTTTATGAATGAAAAAAACTTGGCTTATATTAGTATATCTTAGATGAGCCCTAAGATGTGAATTTTAACCCAGAGAGTTATAGCAGGATGACTCATAAGACTGCTTTTTTCAATTTAGTTTATGTCACTTGGAAAGCAGTTTAAACTAAAGCAGAAAAAAAAGCAACTCTTATTCTGGAATTCAATCGGAGGTAGCGCATATCGATTTTAATTACACTGGTATAAATGGTAAAACTTTCCCATGTAGACAAGCCCTTAAAATAGAGGTTGTATTGTTATTATTATGGTAAAAGTTGCTAATGGCTTGCCCATTGTGGATCACTGACATAAACACTCAGGATGAAACTCCCCAAAAAGAGAACTAAAGATGTCATGCAGTAACTGCACCTAAAGTAACACTCAGTTATCTCAAAGTAACATTGAGCACCCTTATTTGTCTGGCAGCTGTAACTCTGAAACTTAGACCATGTCTACACTACAAAATTATGTCGATCTAAGTTACATCAACATACAGCCTCCGGAGTATTACGCCACTTGTGTGTGTAAACGCTATTCTTTTTGTGTCAGCGGTGCGTGTCCTCACCAGGAGTGCTTGTATCAGAGTGCAGAGGGTAATGCACTGTGGGTCGGTATCCCACTGTGCAACTCGTCATCATCCAGCACTGTGTGTTTTGGGAAGTTTTTGCAATGCCTAATGGGACCAAAATGAGTCAACCAGTGGGATTGGGAACATGGGGGTCAACCTGCCATAATGCAGTGTTCTCCATCCCATAACTTCCATCTGCAGCCCATAATATTTCACACCTCTTTTCAAAATCCCTGTAAACTCGCATGTCCCTCCTTGCTGTCTGCCATCTCTGACAGAAGCCTGGAGCCTGCAGTGCCCTGCACTATTGCTATGAGCATTGCAAGCATGGAGCGCCTGATCCTGCAGTATTTGCAAGAGGAGCTGAAGGGAACATGACAATTCCCTGAAGGCTGGATTGCTGTGGGACATAGAAGAAAGAGTTCAAGGCTGTTGGTGATGTTCATACTAGGGCAGACCCAATGGTCCATCTAGCCAGCCACTAGTCTTCTGACAGTGGCCAGTGCCAGGTGCTTCAGAAGGAGTTAACAAAACAGGGCAATTTCAAGCAATCCATCCTTTGTCATTCAGTCCCAGCTTCTGGCAGTTGAAGGTTTAGAGACACCCACGGAGTATGATGATGTGTTCCTGACCATCTTGGCTAAGTCGTCTTATCAGAATAGGGGCAGATTGTAAATGTAGAGAGAGAAGCTAGATTTCAATGATTGCATATTTGGGGATGTCATGCTTTGGTTAGATCCCAAATGCATCCTCTGTGTCCAACTGACTAAAGTTCAGGGATTACACATCCTCACTAAAGCATGGGTGTTCAGACACTAGTTTTTGATTTGGTTCATCTCTATTTACATATATTCCCTACAACTTATAAATTAATTAGGAAGGAAATAAAAACCAAAAACTTTTGAAATAAAACAGAGCTTCCTAATGGACTAAGGAAGTTCTCCCAAAGTGCACACCTGCTTCTCCCCCTACTTCATGTTAGCTTTTATAGCTCTGCTGCTGGCCCAGCCTTCCTCTGAGATTTTTTATGACCATTAAGAAACTTCATTTTTTTTTATGGCAGCAAACAATCCTTGGGCTCTGAACAAGGCTATAATAAAAAGCATCTTGCACAAAAGCATTGGTAATCAAAGGGAAAAAGTGCAGGACTGCTTTGTAAATTTTGATTTTCTAAGGTCACCAAAATGTAAATATGTATTCCAGGGCTGTAACAAACAGTGCATTGAAAAAAGTGCCCGTATAAAACAGCCAATTATCTAGCTGGGGAGAAACTGTTGAAAATTGCCATGTGTGCATTAAATTGCCCTTTTGGAATTGTATTTACGGGTGCCACACTGTCATTAAATCCTATCTTAGAGTGACTCAAACTGTAGGCCAGCACTTAGTAAATATTGGAGAGGAGAAGTTTCAGAATGCTGCTGTGGGTTTAGATAATTCTTTGTGTCCCTCCCTAGAATACTGTACAGAGTGGAGGGCATGTGATTATGGTGAAGTGCTTCATTAGAGATTAAACTCGAGTGAAAGGCTCTCCAAGATTTTACTGGCAAAAAGCTCTGGGACTCACCTGCTTTTTCTCCCCCCCTCATCAGTATGCACTGAACAGTGGACCTGAAATACTGCTGTAAAGTGTGCCACTAAGCTGCCAGAAGAATTCCAGTCTAGTCAAAAAATTCGTTATGGGTTCAATAGCTTGGTAATAGCTCTCCCGGTTATCATGTCTGAGCAAGAACACAATCCTGTGATCTCATTCTGAGCTACTCTTGGGGATTTAGGTGTGTATATGGAGGCTTCCGCACCAGAGGTGAGGAGCAGATCTGAAGATGAAGAATATTAAGTTTAGGTGTAGGGGGTATACTCTATTCAGGAGACACGTCTGGAACTTCCATTGTTGCAAATGATTTACGAGGGCATAGCAAGCAGAAAGGGCGCCCATAAAATGAAAGGACAAAATTTTCAAACTTAGAGGCCTGAAGTTAGCCCCTCCCCATTCATATTTTGGCACTTAATTAAGCGACTGGATTTTCAAAGGTGTTGAGCAGTCAAAACTCCCATTGACTTCAGCAGGATGATCAGCATTTCTAACTGTTTCATGTAGAAACACGAAATTAGGCACCCAGTTCTACACATGCAAGCTTGAAAATTCTTGCATCAAGTTCTGCATTGGGGTAACTTACATTTTTTAAACAAACCTTTGAAGAATTGAAGTATCTCTTCAGGATGTGTTGATAACAGACAGGAGGGCAGAGTCTGAGACATACTGAAATCCTCAGAGCGGTGAAACAGTCATGTAATCAATGCTCTCAAGTACCATTTACTTGTCTGCAGGGCACCTACAACCCTATCAGAGCATGCAGTGTGGGCCAGTGCTTTCACCCAATACACCTCACTTGGGACGCGGCACTCTCCTTCCGTGCAACAACATACAGCAAGAGAGAACTTGCAGTCAAAATTCCTGGGTTCTGGCCCCCAGCACAGTGAAACTTGCCAGCTCTGATTTTCAAGTTTTGAACCAAATGGAAACGTAAAGCAAAGCTCAGGAGACGTGAAACTACATGAACCAACACTGAAGGAAATGAATCCCTGTGAACTGAAACTACCAAGTGCCACACAGCTCAAGCCAGCAGTGAAAGATTGGCAAGTGTGTGTGTTCAATTATTTTTTACAGTTCAGAACACCAGAATGTGAGTTTCATTGTTGCGTGGGACAGGAGAGGTCATACACCAGGGGTTACATTTAAATGGCATCCAGTGTTGCTGATGTATTGCATTTAGATGTCTAACCATTGACCCTGGCTGTACCTGGAAATCACAGTGTGTCTCAGAGAGGTGCCATTAATCATGCTCACAGTTTCTTGCCTGCAATATTGGTAGGTGGGACAAGCCTCCCTAAAAACAGGGTCAATCTATTTTTCAAAAAAAATACTGTAATTGCTATTGAATGCTATAAATGGACACTGTTCTGTGCTTTGGTATCTTTCAGATTCCGACCTGAGCATGCGGACACTCAGCACACCCAGCCCAGCGCTAATATGTCCACAGAATTCTCACGGCTTCCAAAATGGCCGAGGATCTTCCACTTCTTCATCCTCAGTCACCGGGGAGACAGTTGCTATGGTCCATTCACCTCCTCCAACCCGCCTTACTCATCCTCTCATCCGGCTGGCATCCAGACAGCAGAAAGAACAGGCCAACATAGACCGTCTCCCAGACCACTCCATGATCCAAATTTTCTCTTTCCTGCCTACCAACCAGTTGTGCCGTTGTGCACGAGTGTGTCGCCGTTGGTATAACCTTGCCTGGGACCCACGTCTTTGGAGGACTATTCGCCTGACAGGCGAAACAATCAACGTAGACAGGGCTCTTAAAGTGCTGACCCGGAGGCTTTGTCAGGACACGCCAAATGTATGTCTCATGTTGGAGACGGTAATTGTTAGTGGCTGCAGGCGGCTCACAGACAGAGGACTCTACACCATTGCCCAGTGCTGTCCAGAACTGAGGAGGCTAGAGGTGTCAGGCTGTTACAACATCTCCAATGAAGCAGTCTTTGATGTGGTGTCACTGTGTCCAAACCTTGAGCACCTGGATGTGTCAGGTAAGTGAAAGTATTTAAATAATATAATCTAGATTGAGAGAGACAGGACAATCCTGTGCAGAAGTGAAAAGGGGGAGATAAGGCACAGAGGGGCAGAGAATAACCTGGCCCCTATAGCTGCACCAAGAAGACAAGCCCCTCCTCCCGCCCCTTTTGTCTTACCTATCTAGGTGTTAATACTCCTCATCACATTGTATCAGTGCACAGGGTATAGTGGCAGTCTTTGTACTGCAGGAGTTGTTTCCGTACCTCTCCCTCTGAACCAGCGAGCACAGCTGGCCCTCTACAGTGAGGAGTGCACACTATACCCTCTTTAAGGATGGGTAGAGCAGCAACTGGGCTTTCTAGGAGCACAAAAGCTATATAGCCCTGAGGTAAGGACAGTGAAGTTTGGAAGGCCAAGACCCACAGCTCGGGATACGTTTTGACATCTAGGCACTGCCTAATTTTGTTTGGGACTTGACTAATGTACATTAGGGACCGCGTTAGCTTCGATGTGGTGTTGCAATGGTTTTGAGCAACAGAGATGCCTTTGCTGATGGTCCCCAGATGTTCTGTCGGGGGGCAGGAGGTTGTCATTAGAGGTCAACCATAGGGAATTTTGCTCCCCCTGTGCATTGATCAGAGCTTGAGTTGGAGGATGGGCCTCAATGGAGGCAGGCGGATTAAATTCAGCACTGAGTTAGACCCTCTGCATGATCCCACAACTGCACTGGGTGTAGTCCAGGGCTGAATTAAGTTAACTGGTTCAGCTTACCCATTGCACAGACATAAATGACTGAATAGGGAGCTGAGCAAAATGGTGTAAAGTGCTACCCCCTCAGAATAGCAATTCACCCACTTTCCATAGGTATAAATGACTGCACCAGGCACGTGGCCATGGAAAATCAGGCCCATTGACTCTGATTTTATTTCACTCTGGTGTTCTGGGTTATAACTGGTGATTTGAATGTTACTGCCCTTCTCGCAGATGAAATCTGTCTCCAGGGTCGCAGGGTGTCTTGATGGCATTCTTTTGACCTGTTGGTGAGCACAGGACTTGACTCCCTGTTGCCATGCGCGTTGTGCAATTACTTACATTGCTGCTAGTGGTTCAGAATAGTAGTGTGTTTGGCTCAGTTGGAAGAGGTTCAAGACAACAAAGAATCAGACCCACACAGCCTATTGACAATGACCTTGCTGAAAGGCACACACCCTTTGCAGATACAGTAACTCCTCACTTAAAGTCGTCCAGTTAGCATTGTGTCATTGTTACATTGCTGATCAATTAGGGAACATGCTCGTTTAAAGTTTGTGAAATGCTCCCTTCTAACCTCGCTTGGCAGCCGCCTGCTTTGTCCACTGCTTGCAGGAAGAGCAGCCCGGTGGAGCTAGCTGATGGGGTCTTGGAACCAGGGTGGACCGACAGCACCCCATCAGCTTTCCCTATCAGCTCCCTGCTCCACTAAGTTCCCTGTGCAGGGAGCTTAAATTCATAACTTTGCTAGACACTAAAAATCATGGACTGAATAGAGAAACTGGATTTATAGCTTATTACAACAATCTAACCCACTAACAACCCCCCAGCTGTTCCCCCCCACCTTTATGACTGGAAGTGTGTTAATGGTTGATTGGTCACTTGAAATATGTGTTAGCTACTTATGCTAAACAATCTGTTCAGACCTTGTATTTAGCTGTGATACTCTGAGTAGCTTTCACAGACCTGAAGAGCTCTGTGCAAGCTGGAATGCTTGTCTCTCTCACTAACAGAAGTTGGTCCTATAAAAGATATTACCTCACCCGCATTGTCTCTCTCTACAGAGTCCACCAGGATGAAAAATGTGGCTAAGATCCCCTACAAAAATAGAACTAGAAATATAAAATGTGTCAGTCAGGGTTGCCTTGTGTTTCATTTAAACATTCATCTGCAGAGCTAAAGTCCTTTATACTCAGCATTGGACTAGTGTGCGTGACCCAGGAAATGGAAGTAACTAGAAATGAAAAAGTCTTCCTGTCCTGTCCCCAGACTGAGTGATCCACAAAAGTAAACACAGGCCGTGCCCTGGGGCCTGGACCCGTGAGGTCCTAAGTGCTTCACCTGCGACTAACTTCAGTGGAAGTTGAAAGCCGTTAACCTTTATTCAGAGCAAAATTAGGATAATTGATTTCAGTGGGACTTTAACTCTCACATAAACTAATTAAAGCCAATGAAGTCCCATCAGTCTGAGTTAAGAATCAGGTCTGATGGATCTTTTATTAGAAGAATGACTTTAGGATTTAGCCTGAATGCCATAGGTACTGAAAAAATAACGTGGATTTTAAAATTGTTTCTGAACAATACAGGGCAACTATATTTTTATAGCATCTTCTTACATACTGTGTACCATACTTTGCATAGTTAAATAGAATTACAGTTAAAAATGAAAGCAGAAGGAAAGGAAAACTAGAGTCTATGCAAATATGAGCAGATGCTTTCATACTAAATTTAAAAACAGGTGGACTGTTCCAAATGCCCAGAGTTACAGATGAAGATTTTCTTATATCCAAAGAAGTGAAATTGCCAAAGGAGGAGGAAGAGACTGATAGTAAATCAGTCCGAGATATGGGGAGAAGATTGACTGACAGCAGAATTCGGTCTCTTCTCTCTCTTTAGTTACATCAGTATAAAACTGGAGTGACTTCATTGATGTACATGAACTTACACTAGTGCAATTAAGAGTAGAATTTAGACCAAGTTCTAGGAGTTCAGCTGAAATAAGTGCATGAAGAATTGTAATAATTAATGCAACACAGGTAAGAGGTTTTTAACTCTGAGTTCTAGACATAGTTACAGGCAAGTACACAGATAAATATGTGTAATAATGTTTTTTTAAAAAAAAATTATCTTGGCATTCTCTCTGAAGTTTATATCAGGTGGCCATTCTATTATTAAATGCTTATTTTAATCATAAAACTCACACAGTATCATGGGAACATCCATAAAATGAAAATGTCAGGAAATCTTATGTATAAGAGGTTTACATTAACTTTGCAAATATCCTACAAACCTCACCACTCAGGCATTTTAAAAAATGCTTCCATATGTTTTTGATGGTGACTAGATCAAATTACAAACAAGTGACAGTTTATCAGCTTGCTTGAATGCTCCTAGTAAGATTACAGCAATAATCAGTTATACTTGATTTCCAGCCAGTACAAATGTTAGCTGTACTGGTGAAGAAGCAGTTGCCTGGTGAGCCAGTGCTCAACCGGACGTTGTTTCAGAAAGAAAAGTTTGTGGAACTCATGATAAACTAACAAGAGTTGGCAACAGTGAAGCCAGACCAGCTCTCTCAGGCCCACATGCACCCACTTTTCTACTTTCAACACACACTTCAGTGCCTCTTTTGGGAAATCTGCTATTATGCATGTTTGTGCAAGCAAAGTAAATGAGCAACTAAGGCAATTTTGAACCTGATGCTTAGGCCACTAAGCCATCAACTCTGGCTACCAGAGTCCTGTATTCAGCTGAAGTTACTGGAGCCACACAAGAGGCCTTTTTATACCACTGATTCAAATCTCTTCATTGTGAACCCAGCCCTTCACATTCTTTAGGTAGATAAACTAAATACCATGCAGCTTAGCCAGGGGGAATCTTACGGGTTGACCTTAAAAGAGGAGGCCCTTTCTACTCTGTATGGACATTAAAGATCAAGTTAAATCTCTACAATTTATGGAAAGTGACATAGGGAGCCTTAATTTCTAGAGGTGTGAATCATAAGCGTCTGCACTTCAGTGATCAAATGTGTGTTTAATTGAAATGCCTTGGGAGAAAAAGTATGATACAAATATAAAATGTAGTCAACCATTAGTTTCTCTGTATTTATTTTTGTAAGGATTGTTACTGTAGAGCATGCTCCCACTCTGACATAAAAATAGCACTCACCACATAACAGTTAAAATATTAGATCAATTGGATTAACAATCGACCATTCAAACACGGGGTATAACTCAAATAAGACTGGAGCCCAAATGTAGCTATTCATAGTAATTGTTGCGTTAAAAAGAAATGTAGGTGATCAGAAATAAAAAATCCCCTTTTCATCCAGACCACCTTAGCAGCTTTGGACAATTTTTTTACATTTCTGTCAGAGTGGCCTTCTCTCTTATTTACTTGCATTAATAATCAGGAATTTATCCCTAGGAAATTTCAAAGTTACTCTTTGTTGCAGGTAGGAGCTGAGAATGCTCAGTTCAGACAGCTGTTCCTGGGTCCTGGTTTGAAATCAGACCAAGAGATATGTAATAATATAAATAATATAAAGATCCCATATTTTCAGTATTTACAAATCAAACATTTTATTGTGAAATCTGGATATGTGGCAGCTCTATATAGATCTTAACCACATTTGAGGAGTTAGCCCAGGAGCAAGTTAGAACAAAATGTTTAATTTCTAAGATGCATATAATTTTGATTGAAAAATGCTTTGATAGGCATAAACCCAGATGAAAAGATGGGAGACAGATTTGGACAAAAAGAAATTGATCTGGATTAACAGGTCACTATATTGGAAAGGGGATATACTTTCTTCAAGTTGTGTAGCTCCTAAAGAAAATTTTTATAAATTATTGTATAGGTGGCATTTGACTCCAGTTAAGAGCAATCAGATTTGTGCTTCCAAGAGGCATTCTGTGGGGGATTGTGGGGAAAGGGAAAAATACTTGCACGTTTGGTGGTTGTGACCCTATGACCACTTGCAAGGAAATGAAAGAGATTCTTATGACAAAACGCCAGCTTCCTAGAGATCCCTGGACCTGCTTACTTAATGCTCCAGTAAAGAAGCCAGTAAAATTAATTTCTTTTTTATTGTTAGCAGCTAGACATTGTATTACACATTACTGGAAAAATGTGACCCCCTCCCTCCTCCTATGGAATTGTGGGATAGTAAATATGAATTGTCCTTGTAATGGAAAAGCTTTCACACCAAGTATGTGCACAAGAGAAGTACCAAAAAGAAGATAGGTATTTAGAAATGTTGTCCCCCGTTTAGTATAGTCCAGAGAGGGGGACTCCCCAGCCAGCAGGCCAGAATCTTGAGCCAGGTTCTTTGAGTATTAACCTGATCCTGAATAAGTAATGTACAATGTAGTAGGTTAATGTTTTATTGTAACTTTGCTTTAATAATTCATTTAAATGGCATTCATCAGACTCCATGGTGAAGCCTTCATAACACATTAGCCTGATCTTATCACCATTGAATCAAGAGGAAAATTCCAGTTACATTCAGTGGTGCAAGATTAGTCCAAAGAGCAATGGAAAAGCATGCAGTGAATTGGATGTGCAGTCCTGTGCTCAGACCACACGTCTCCTTGCTCAGTGAACTGAGAGCAGAGATTAGAACGCTTCCATTCCTGGCTCCAGTAGTGACTCCCACTGTAATCTTGGAGAATCCCAGATGCAAATCCCAGTTGACTGGAAAGTCCCTTAAAAGGACACAACAGAGCCTTAAGGAGTTAGGTGCCCAACTTCTTTAGAGGCAGGAGCAGAACAAGGAGCTACTTTTAACTCATTTTTGGAAACTGACAAACGCTGGGGTTTCCAAAGGAGCCCGAGTTCCCCTGCCAATTTTTGTGGCCTTCCAGTCATATCTTCCTATTTTGAAGATGTTCTTTTTTGCTGTCTTGCTGCATGAAACATCCAAACAAACAGGGGAAATTGTGCATTTGGCAACACTGTGTACAGTCAGTTCCATGGTTTTCCCACAATAGTGTAAGTAAACAAGGCTGTTGGTGGTAACTGAAAGAGGTTTAATAAAGGGAAGTGAGCAGGAGCTGTCTGACTAATTGTCAGCATAATAGCTAAGATGTAATTGTGTTGCTTAATATGAAACCTTTAGCCTCTTTGGTTTAAATTACCCATGCATGAAATGCAGGGTTATAATATTAAACTAACTAGTTATAATATCCGTGGGTAGAAAGATCGTATTTGAACATCAGATGTTTCAGAATAGCCCTAACCTCTACAGAGGGCTGAACCAATACTCTTGAACTTTGAGGGTGCTTAAAATCCAAAACTGGGTTTTGCATCTTCAGCTAGCCTTTGTTTTTTGGACCTCAGGAGCATTCTTCTCTGGAGTTTGACTTGAGCCCGCTTCTAAATTAATTTTCAAAGTGTTTGTTATATAGGGTACTTATGAAAGTGCTTCGAAAACAGGATCCCATTATTTCGCCTTCCTCTTGACGGCTGAGTATTATTTTGACCTCCTCTTCACTGCCAGCCTATGGTGTGTGAAGGGCTGCTTGACAGTATGCCATGCTGTGTAACGATCTTGCTGAGTAACGTCACTGTTCAAATGCTTTGCACACTACTCTGAACTTGCTGGCATATGCAAAGAGAGGTGAAATGCATCTATCTAAACAAACCAAATGCAACCCGATAGGGCAGGGGTCGGCAACCTTTCAGAAGTGGTGTGCCGAGTCTTCATTTATTCCTCTAATTTAAGGTTTTGCATGCCGGTAATACATTTTAATGGTTTTAGAAGTTCTCTCTCTATGTCTATGAACTATTGTTGTATGTGAAGTAAACAAGTTTTTTAAAATGTTTAAGAAACTTCATTTAAAATTAAATTAAAATGCAGATCTTATCAATTTAGTGCAGTGGTTCTTAACCTGGGGTGCACGCACATAGTTGAAAATACCTGAGGTAATTGCTGGCCCTATCGCAGGGGCCAGCAACCTATGGCACGCGTGCCACCTTTGGCATGCGAGCCGATTTTGCCTGGGGTTCCGGCCGCCAGCCCCGCTCACTGTGCTGCCAGTTGAGTGAACGAAACCCTAGGCCAGCAGGAGGCTGGGCGGGGCCAGCAGCTGAGACCCCAGACCGGCAGCAGCCCCGCAACACTGGCCCTGCCCCAGGGGGTGCGTGGTCTAGTGAATTCACAACAGTGAATTCTGAGGCAGCAGGACGGGGGGAGCTGTGGGAGGGCGGCTCACACTTCCGGGAACCGCAGAATCCAAGTGCGGTGATGGGGTAGCCGGGGGGGCGCGCCTGCCCTCTACTGGAGAGAATGTCAGATCTGCTCTAATGTGTGTCTCCAGGGCTGTCAGGGCCTTGCAGGTTGGGGTTCCCAAATGTGGATCATACAGAGATTCAGGTTCATGTACAGTTCAAGCTCCCTTAAAAATCTCTTGTCACCATTAGGAACCAGCCTAGACCTTCCAGTTGCTGTTTCCCATTTCTCTTTACATCCATTTCAAATGGGACTGGGTCTGCCCCCATCATCTGAGGGACAGGTAGCCCGCTACCCGAATATCTGGGCCATCAGGAAACTGCTTCTCCCCTGTGAGTTTCTGGGGGGGGTCACCAGGAAGAGACACGCTGACCCAGAAGGGTCATGTGGGAGATGAGGGGAGAAACAGGGCTTAGGGGAAGAGAAGGGGATTAGTATGTGTTGGGTTTGTAGGTGATACCCCAGGGATTGGAGGGGAAGATTGGGCTGTACAAACAATAGCTCTATGGACAGCTCCTATTCAAGCCACAGTTCCTACTGTCTTCTCAGCAATAATCCACTCCCTTTCCTCATGTTTTTATCTTTGCAAGCAGAGTAAGAGGGGATTCCTGTTCCAAGGAGCTTGCAGCCTAAATAGGAGAAGTGATCTGCAAATGTGCAGCTCTGCATGAGTGATGTTTAAGAGTCAGGGGTCAAATTCTGGTCAGCCTCTGTGCAGGTGCACAAGTGGGAGAGGGTACAAAGAGGTTCCCCCTCCCTCTTTAGCCTGTACACAGGGACTAGGTGGGATCCTAATGGGGAGATTCGATGCTTTTCTCTCCTAAAGTCCCTGTGGAACCTAAGTGCCTGTAAGGGGCCAAGAGTGAGAGAGGCACTAGTAGAGCATAGAGATGCGAGAGTGCTCCTTCTTCAAGGCTGATGCAGGACACACACCAGAATGTGCTGCCTGGGGGCCCCCAGGAGGAATTCTGGTTGTAATGTTCTCCTGGCAACTCTTGACAGCTGCAGTCTCTCTCTGAACCTAATGTGTCTAGCTGGACTCTGATGGACTCTTGGCAAAAATCTAGCCCAAAATAATGAGATTCCTCTGTGATTAAATGCTAGGGGCAGTTGAAACAAAAAGGCTTGGGCCTACACATGATGTGTGGTGTAGTAACAAGCATGAAAGCTTGGGTGGGTGTGCTGTGTGACATACTGGAGACTTTGGCAGTCTTGGTCATAGTAAATGGTCTATCAATATGACTGTGAAAGTCTAGATCTCTTTGACCCAATAGAAAACCGAATTAATTCAAAGAATTTCACTTCCATATGTTTTATTCAGCCTGTCTCTTTGTTCTTAAGGTCTGTTCTTTGGCACTGCTAAGATATCAATACACCTCTACTTCGATATAACGCTGTCCTTGGGAGCCAAAAAGTCTTACCGCGTTATAGGTGAAACCGTGTTATATTGAACTTGTTTTGATCCACTGGAGTGCGCAGCCCCACCCCACCCCGGAGCACTGCTTTACCGCGTTATATCCAAATTCGTGTTATAGCGGGTGGCGTTATATCGAGGTAGTGATGTATTTTAATGTCAAAAACAGGCATCCCTATTAACTATTAGAGTTTTCCACAACATAAATAAATAAACTCTCAACATCCACTCCTTTAGCAGGCCTCAGATAACTCCAGGAGCTGTTTGAGCTTGACTGCAAACTATTATCTAACATATGCTGGCCAAGGTTCTTACATTCCACTTGGAAGTTTCTCCTGCCTTTTAAATTAGTTACATTTCCTCTATGGAAAAATCTTGCTGTATGAAGGTTTGTTTTTACATCTTTATTATTTGGGACAGAAAAATTGTTACAGACCCAGAAAAATGTCACTTCACTTAAAAAAACAGTCTATAATCAACATGCACTCTTTTCTTCTGGTGAAACCATTCTAAACACCCTTCCCATCAAATACCATATGCTGTAGCCAAAGTAACTAGACAACAAGAAGATGCTGAGCCTGTCAAAACTGTGATCACATGGCCATGTACAGTAAATCCAACCCTGCAGGGAGACTTTCAGTCTTTTCATTTTCATGTCAGAAATGCATTATTCATTCATATGTCCCTCTTTCTCAAATATTCCGCAGGCAGAATTTTCTTCTCCTTCTCTCTGTCTGCAGACCTTCATTCTCACTATCCTAATTTTAAAAATAAATCCTAATCTGTTTGTAAAGAGTCCACATTTATACCACTGTCCTTCAGGCAGATTCGTGCAGACAGACCCTCATGCTCATGCCAAACTCCACTGACATAAGTGGGGCTCTGCCAGGTTGCCAGCATCCACTTGTGCAGACCCAACTGGAGGAGTAGGCCCTTGTGCCATCTTCTGTTGTCTAGTCTAAGGAAGGTTTACGTGGCTGAACTCCAATTGTATCGCTTCCCTTTGGAACTCTCCTTGCATCCATCATGTGTGTGTGTATGTGTGTATGTATGTGTGTGCGTGTCTGCACGCATTTGTTTGTTCTTAGTCTTCCAGGTTAGATCATTTGTTTTCATTATAAACCAGACCAGTAACTGCAGGGACATGAACCAGAATATCTAAAAGGGAAAAGGCGGTATTGATTTTCTGAGGACACTGTTGACTAATCAAAATGGTTCTCCCTGTCTCAAGGTCCTAGAGCTTCCCCCTGGGCTGTGCAGTACTTGCCACTTGCACTTTGTGTGAGATTTCAGCTAAACTTTGCATCTGTTTGACGAAAGCAAAAGTCTAAATCAAAACTCATCCTGCAAACCTAGTATGATGAGTGCATGAATCAAACCGGCAATTTTTGAGGTTCCTACAGCTCTAACGCCACCTCTAATTTCCCTGCTTTACTTGTTTCCTCCTGGCATTTACACTGATTTTCTTGCTTTACTTTTCCTCACACCCCAAAGGGCCTGTGCTGCATTGTCCTGTCTTCCTTGGCTAAAGACTGTAGAATGGAACACTCTGCCCGTAAGCAGTCCAGATGTGTCAGTACAGAATTAATGGGCTTCAGGGTGCCACTTGGTGCTTTCTTCCTCTACCCTATCCCTCTCTCAGGGAAGGACCATGCTTCCTCTGCTGCACTCCTTAGTTCCCCATGACCGCGAGAAGGAGGAAATGGGAGAAATGCACCTGTTCATGTCAGGGCTGAAGCTGGTCCCTGGGTTGAATTCCTGGTAGCTCTGAGTTTGGTCCTATGGCTGGCTGGCGGCCTGGTGGTTAGTGCTCTGCGTTATTATTATTTATTTATTATGGAAAATAAGAAATAAAAGGTCCTCTGCTTAATATAATGTACTTTGAAAGGGAATCACAATGGAGAGGGAAGAGGTTAGCACTTGAGCGCTGCATGTGATATTCCAGATTTTCTCCACTGGTTGTGTTGTTTGAATGTGAGATGCCATGACAAAGAATATTATTGTCATCCAGTTGTTAGATGGGTGTCACCTGGTTACTAGCCCGATTTGCATCAGTAGGGCAGATCATACATTTCTGTTCCCCAAACATTAGCCCATCTGGGCCTGGAGGTTTCCCTTTTTTTTCTTGCAATGCCTGAACATAATATGGGCTCTGATGCTGAAACACCAATTGGGGGCATGTCTACACTGCCCCACAGTTTGGACTCGGTGGGTATGAATAGCCATGTGCACCAAAGTGCTGAGCTGTAGCTCCCCCATGTTGCACAACAGGCACAAACTAAAAGGTTACTAGCTCATGTTAACATCTCCCTGTCAGAAATGGGCAACATTAATGTAACCTAGGGACCTTTTAATTTGCACCCACAGCATCCACAGGGGAGCAATACAGTGCAGCACTTCGGTGCACACTGGTATTCACATTTGTAGTTTGAACTGAGGGGCAGCATAGACAGGCCCTAAATAAATCAGTGATGATGTCGCCACAGTCCAGAGAACTGTGTGCAATGTGCTCCCCGTGCTGTCCAAAACTATTAATGGATTTGTGCTGGGGTAACAGAGATCAGAATCTGTCCCTGCATAAAGAAATTGAGGGCCATGATCTGACCTAATTTGGGACATGGAAAAAACCACACTTCTGTGGTTCTTGTGTTGTTTAGATTACTGGAGTAACTTTATTGACTTCAGTGGAGTTATTTAAGATGAATGGCTGCTGTGGCAGAACCTGGACTAGTGTCTGTTTCATCAGAGTACTTTCTGAGGCCTGGCAGCACTGAGATGCCTGCATAACTAGCTGTGTGTTGAGGTCTGCAGTTACATGCCAACCTCCCCCATCCTGCCAGAGGAGTTTGCAACTTATTAACATTGTGTTTTTCCATGTAGGCTGTTCCAAAGTGACATGCATTAGTTTGACCCGCGAAGCCTCCATCAAGCTGTCCCCATTACATGGCAAACAGATCTCTATCCGCTACCTGGACATGACAGACTGTTTTGTGCTTGAGGACGAAGGCCTACACACCATCGCCGCACACTGCACTCAGCTCACTCATCTGTACCTGCGCCGCTGCGTCCGCATCACCGATGAAGGCCTCCGTTACCTAATGATTTACTGCACATCCATCAAGGAGCTGAGCGTGAGCGACTGCCGCTTCGTCAGCGACTTCGGCATGCGGGAGATCGCCAAGTTGGAGTCGCGCCTGCGGTACCTCAGCATCGCACACTGCGGTCGCATCACAGACGTGGGCATCCGTTACATTGCCAAGTACTGCAGCAAGCTGCGCTACCTCAATGCGCGGGGCTGCGAGGGCATCACAGACCATGGCGTGGAGTACCTCGCCAAAAATTGCACAAAACTCAAATCGTTGGATATTGGCAAGTGCCCGCTGGTCTCAGACACCGGCCTGGAGTTTCTGGCCCTGAACTGCTTCAACTTGAAGCGCCTGAGCCTGAAGTCATGTGAGAGCATCACAGGCCAGGGCCTACAGATTGTAGCTGCAAACTGCTTTGACCTGCAGATGCTGAACGTGCAGGACTGTGAGGTTTCCGTGGACGCTCTTCGTTTTGTTAAACGCCATTGCAAGCGCTGTATTATTGAGCACACCAACCCCGCTTTTTTCTGAAAGGACACTCTGCACCTGTTGATTAAAAACATTGATGTATAAACACACACTCCCACATACAGTACCTAGCTCTTCTCTGTATGGCTCGTGGGAGTCAGCTTTCTTGTATGGTGCTGGTGAGGTTTGTTTTTTAAAAAGAATATTTTTTGTTTTAAACTATCACTTTTTTATTTGATTGGGTCTCTGTGGAGATGCTTCCTTAATCTAAAAGCAGTGAGTACTCCACAGCACCATGGCAGTGCTATACCCCTGGTAGCCCTGACGCTTTACTAGCCTGAACTAGCTCTCCAAAGGGAATAGCACATAATCACTCCCTTTGAGGTGCAACTTCAGCAGCATTAAATCTGAGCTCCAGCTGTGCTCAAGAAGCCGCAGAGGCACTATTTGTCTCGAAACCCACCCCCCAAATTCCTCCAGCATGGCTGATGCAACACCACCTTGTCTAAGTAGCATCTTCTTGGAAGTCGCTTAACCATGTTCCTTTCAACTGAAGAAATGGCCACTGTTGAGCAAAGAATTGCAGTATCAGTACTGCCTCATATGGTTGAAGGCTGTTAGTCTAACAGGTGTTACTGTTATAGCTGCTCTCTCTTGCCAATGCAATCAATTTTGAGGCTTCCCCCTATTCATTGTCTCCTTCTTTCCCTGAGCATGTGATCATTTCATGATTAGTTGCCAGAAGACTGTAATGGAAGTTCTTCCCCACTTATTTCTGGCAAGTCCCATCCAATCCTTAGATCTGAAAGCCAGACTCATTAGAAGTGATGATATTTTCAGGCAGGCCCCCTGTACATGATTGACAACTGATTCATATGTTAGGCTCAATCACTGTAAATGTCTCTGCTGGAGAGATGTGAGGAGGAAAACGATCTGTTTGGTTTTCATGGAACAGTAGCTGCATCATCTCCAGACAACATTAATAATGTCACTGAGATGAAATGAAAATCCATGTGTTTAAGAACATACATAATCACTAAGGAAATAATCTGTAGCCACACTCACACAATGTATAAAAGGCAAAGCTGGCAGGATGTGTCCTACTTGTGAGAAAAGATCTTTAGCCTGTGCATATTGCTTCTCCGTTTGTCAGTTTGTGCATTTTTTCACTTGCAGGATAGTGTGGTCTCATGGGCAAACTCATTAAGCATCCTTCAGTTTCCTCTGAATTAAATAACACTGTCCAAAAGAGACAAGGGGTAGGAGCCAAAATGATTGCTGGGAAAAGCTCTTACAGCTCCTCATTACTACTCTGTCACTAATCGGTATATGTTAGAGAGTGGTGCCATTTTATGTCAACTAACATCAGTTTAGCTTCCTTTTTTTACAAAGCTGATTTCTCAGAAGGTTGCACAGTGGATTTTATCCCAGCTAGCTATTCTCTTCACTGTCCTCAAGGAGAGTGAAGCTGTTGAATCCATTCTCAAGGTTGGTATGAATTTGGCTGAGCCATTTGCACTCGAGGTCTCATTAGTGACATTTAAGTGTTTATAAAAAGTTGCTACCTTTCTGGCTATGCTAAATTGAATGAATACTGCTACATGGTTTTTTAAGGTTCCAGTGTCTTCAATTGGCCTGTACTATGTGAATCTCACTATAAAGCCTTAATTTACTACCAAGAAATAAAGCAATATTGGTAACTGACAAATATGGATGGTCATTTGCGCTAATCAGTTAACTTCTGGCTGAGCATGGGGAGAGAGACTTAAGATATTCCCAAAGTTTAGTTGTCTTTGGTTTATTGGTATGTGAGTGGACATTTCACTAATAGCTCACTGTCAATTATAATTCAGGATTTCCTCCAGAAAAGATTACAAGAGACAGTAGTAATGGCCTCAGATATCTGTTTATAATTTGCCTTTGCTCACTTTGCTCACTTGATCTGACTTGATCTCAAAATGTAGCTGGCGAGTGATAAAGTATTTGAAACAAATGAGAGTATATCATTACGTTAACAAGAAGTTCTTGAAGGTAACCTTCATTAGTTTAAAACCCATCTTAAGGTTCTCTTGATCTTAAAAAATAAAGAGAATAAGAATATATAGCACTTGAATGATATGAGTAACTGTTCCCCATTGACTGTACAGTTCTACCAAGGGTCAGGCTCAATACAGACACATAATAACAATTATTCTTCACACTTCGCAAAGCCACGCGTGTTCTGAGAAGTCCATTGTTCTGGATGTGTATGGAAGGTGAATGAAGACTTGCATCCTTAGTCTCACATTTTAAAATAATCAGTCTCAAGTGGCCCTGATCTGAAGTACTATGTCATTGTGAAGCTACAATTGATTTCAAGAAAATGTCAGTTTAATTCGTTGATACTGTTTGTTGCCTTATCGTCTAATGCCCTTCACAGGTCTAATGGTCCTGCTGCAAACAGGTGCACCAAAAGCACTTGGTTAGTATATGCAAGGGAGTGAGTCTGGGTGCAGAGGAGGGGTGTATGTTTGTGTGTGCATGCTGTCTTTGCTCCAGATTCAGATTTAGTGGAGATTATACATTTTGAAATGATTTAAGATAAAAGGTACTTTAGTCATAAAGTTCAGGTCCAGATGTTGAACACAAGATACCTAACTAGCTGGGCCACTGATCTGATTCAGTATGGCAGCTCCCATTTCTGACCGTGGCCCCCAAATGATTCAGAATAAAGGACAAGAAATTCCATAATTGTCAGCCTACAAGGAAAGTTTCTTCCATCAGAGGCTATCTTATGCTTATTGAGGGTGTGTGTAACCCCCTTTCAGCTAACCCCATTTTAGATAGTGGCTTCCTACAAACCGTATATTCTGGTTCAAACCAATGATCTGCATTTAGATGAATTTTTCCTATCTCTAGAATTAAGTAAAACCAAAATTATTTCCCTCAGTGGAAATGGGGAATTGATATGAAGTTCAACATTTTTGTCTTTGCAGGTTTTGTCTTTATACTGGAGAATCAAAAAGTTAATAAAAAGGAGTTAATTTTGCTAGCATTATGCTTGCAGTATATCAAAACTCATATGAAAAGGAGCATATCAGTCATTTATGAAAAGTACAGCTTGGTCAACCCTGCAGACCAAAGTGTAAATAAAAAACATTGGCAGAGCTAGTAGCACTGCCTATGAAGTTTGTCTGATATTTCCCATTATAAGACCCTGTTTTCAGTGGTTACAGCTTTGCCAAACTAACTATTTGGGCTGAAATTTTCCATGCTAGGTATCTGCCTCAGGCTGATTTTTTGGGGAAAATTTCAGAATAAACAGTTCAGCCATATCCCAGAACAAGGCTAGGAGAGAACATGTTTTGCTTCCCTGGGCATGCTCAGCCCTCTCACAGCTCTTAGTGTTGACCACACTGTACATGTGCCATTCCCACAGAGCGAGTGGGCATATTCCTATGCAGGGCTATGGGGCAAAGTTGGACTTTCCCTGTAATTGCTGCTCCTAGCTGCTCTGTGTGCTGGAGTGAGGCTGGGCACTCAATGACCACACCCCCTCATCCCCGCATAACTCAAGCAGCACGGAGGAAGAAACCATCTGCTTTGAATGCAGAGGGGACAAAAGCCAGATCACAGGGAGGGAAAAGAGTACATTGAGACAAGGAGTCTGGTGAGACTGGGACTGAGAGAGTAGGAGTAGAGAAACTGTGACCAGAAGTTGGAGGGGAAAACGGGCTGGCTGGGAAAGGAGAATGGGATTGGGAGCCAGGGAAGGATAGGACTGGTTGGGCAAGGAGACTGGGAGCTGGTGGGGAGAGGAAGCGGGAATATTTGGCAAGGAGACTGAGACTGCGAGCCAATTGGCTTAGGGGAGAATGATGGAGATTCCTGAGTGGAAAAGTAGTATGTGATCATGGAATTAAGGGCTGTATCAAAATGAATATGTAAATTACATTCCTTAAATTACGCTGAAACTTTCTTGAAATAAATTGCAGTCCCCAAGGGAAATGAATTCAGGTTGTACAGCCAGCCTGGCTTCAGGCACCTGCTGGCTTTGGAGTGCTGGACTATGGAACCTGAATGTTCTTTTAACACAGGTTTTTTGTGTTCTATATTAACAACTCCGGAACAACTACAGCAATGGCCAGCAGCAACACAACTGTCCACGAATGCCTTGCCTATGTTAGTCCTAGTGGAAGTTCTGCCAAGTTATGATGGAGAGAGAGACACTTTGACTCTGTTCAGCTCCTGCCTTCTCTGTTGAGATTAACCCAGTTGACAGTCATAAACGGCAGTTCATTATTGTTGCCAGAGGTCTCAGCCCAGCTCACAGCCATCCACATCCACAAATCCAGGAAAGCTGATGTCCAATCATCCTAGGTAATTGACCAAAAGTCATTAGCCTCCACAGAAGTAAGCCATGTTTTAAATTAGGGATGACCTAGGTGTAAAAATACCCTAGCAACTGTTTAAGGAGAACATATGAAGTTCTGGAATTATGGTGGGCAAACTTATTCCTCCTGGGCACTCTCAGTAATATAACTTTATATTTCAAAGAAGAAAACGGCCATCTTGGATTTAATAGATACATTTACTGCCAGTAAAAAGATTTTTTTTTCTGAATTATTTGTCTTTATTTGTCTTCAACAGTCAATATACCTTCGGAGCTGATTCTCTTTATTGACTTCAGTGAAGTTACTACTGATTTACACTTGTGTAAATGAGATGCTACAAGGAAAATGTGACAGTAAAATCAGGCCCATAAAGGAGCATCTTTGTTTTTGCAGCTCATTTTAGCAATATCAACGTAAACATTTTGCAACAGGGCCAAAATCAACACCACTTTTTTGACTCTGACTGGCTGAAGAAAATCAGAGGCCATTTTTGAAGGGATAATCAAAGGCAGGTTCAAATTACTGCCAGATACTACGCATCTGAATTCCAACTTGACCTAAAGAAAAATATTTATTTGACTGAATAACAGCACTATAGCCATTAAATAAAATTTTCCCTATAAAAATAGCTAAGATATTTGTTTTCATGCTCCCCTGGGGTGTAGTAGCTGTATTCTCTAGAGCAATTTTCTCCTCCATGTTTTTTTCGTCTTCAGTATGTTCAGTCATTTCCCCTATCCTCTGGATGCTCGTCATTTTTTATTTATACTATTAATGGAAACTTTTTTCCAAATGGATTCCACTAATACAGATTTTAAAAATATTATGATTGTAACAATCCAGTTGGCCACAGTTTATCCAGATTAAGCCATTAAAAATACAAAAGTTACCAAACAGCCACAGCAGAGATTTAGAGACAGAAAGATGTTTTTTTCTAAAAAATAAATAAAAACAAAGTTATTAAAAATCATAATGAGGAACAGAAATGAGAGCCATGATATCTAATAATGTATTTGTGTGCACTGTGTTGGCAATGATTAGTTTTCCATCCATTTTTGAAAGAAACTATGTACAGAAGACTCAAGCTGATACAAATGGATATGATGGGAAACATAAACAATAGAAAGACAAGCAAAAGCACTAGTGCCAAAGGGAAATTTGTATATTTAACAAGCTCTTCTTGCATTGTCTGATGTTCCATCCCATCCCTCCCACCCCAAAAAAGTCAAATGTTTAATGGAAAGTAAATATTGCTGTGCTTGACTGTTTTTCTTTATTCTAGGTCCATTATTTCATGTATGTACCTGTTAATACAATTGCTTCTGCAGTTAAATGATAAAGATCTAATCTTTGGCTAGATAAATTATCAGTTGAGAAGAGAGAAGCAGAGCTACCTAATTAGTGACTTTTAATTTGTTCCTTTTACTGTGTTTTCAGATGTTATGCCCCCCTTTCATCTGTAGTATAATTTGAGACCCTTCACTGGAGGACTTTTGTTACAATAACAAGACATTCAGTTGTTTTCTGATTATTAGCATTTATATTATGTTAGCACCTAGGAGCTTCAAACAGAATCACACAACACTCAGCAGTGTGGAAACATATAGAGAAATACAGATCTGTCTTGACTTGAACAAATTGTAAACTGCTTAAGTCTTGTTAGTTTGTTATAACTTAATATTTTGTTTGTACATTTGTTACTTTAAAAAAAATGAGTTGTCACAAACCACCTCTCCCCTCCCCATCATTCAGGTGCCCCAGGCAGCTTGATACCCTGTGAGCATAGCAATGTGCACGCCTTCCATCCTCTCCACTCCACAGAAATAGATGCATGATGGGTCATAGTCAGTTAGACAGTGGCTGTGCTGCTGAAGGCATCTATAGGCACTCTAATGTGAAAGGTAAGTGGTAAAGTTTACAAAGAAAACATGAATTTTTTACAGAATTTGAAATGGTACTTTCCTTTCCTATGGATTGGGTTATTTCACTGAATGTGTGTATTCCCATAGTGCAATGAAACAAGCATCAGTTTGAGATACGGTGCTCAACTTGATTTCCTCACATTTCAGCATTAGTCTGATAACATTTCAGTTTCTTTTGATTATCTTGCTGAGGTTACTGATCGTGGGTACGTCTACACCAATAACTGCTGTGCTGTAGCAAACACATCATTCTACCTTTACAAAGGGCTATCTGTAAAGTAACTTTTTACTTAAACCCGAAAAGGAGGTGGCTGCATTTTTTCAGTTGTCATTAACCTAAACAACATGCATCTGTTTTTTATGGTGTTTAATATTTTAATCAGCTGTGAGGAGCCGGGGCGGCTCTAGCTTTTTTGCCACCCCAAGCACAGCAGTCAGGCAGCCTGCTTGTGGGAGGTCCCCGATCCCCCAGCTTCGGTGTACCAGCCACCGAATCCACAGGACCGGTGGACCTCTCGCATGCAAGCTGCCGAAGCTAGCCTGACAGCTGCCCTCACAGGGACCGGCAGGGCGCCCCCCGTGGCTTGCTGCCCCAGGCACGCACTTGGAGCACTGGTGCCTGGAGCCGCCGCCAGTGAGGAGCCAGGTCTTTAAACACTCCAGTCCTAGTACAGAATTCCTCTGGTGAGCACAGAGGCACACACATGCTCCCACACACACCCCTGTGTTAGCAGCTGTAGATTTTCAATGTAGCAAAAGGTTGAAGATCTGGTCCATTGGGTCAATCAGCATAGCTCCATTGTCTTCACTAGAGATATGCCAATGTACCCCAGCTGAGAACCTTAGGCCCTTTATGTGGATAATGAGACTATCCAGATGCATTAAACAGCATGCAATTCAGTGTTGGTTTTTACTTTTGAAGCCCTACGTGGGTTGGTACATACCTATCCCTTAGGCTGCCTCTCTACCTGTACCACCATTGCAGTAGGTGGAGGGGTATGAGCTATAGCTCCTTTACTCTAGACAGGAGGAGGAAGCTGCCGGCAGAGTGTTCTCTGTGTGGGTCCTCAACTCTGCACCATGCCTTCTCTTGGCCTCACAGAGCCCAGATTTGTTAGATCTCTGAAGAGGCTGAAAGGCCTGTCTTTTTTCCCAGGTATTTGCGGAGCTAAAGTGCTGAGAGGGCAGGCAGAGTGATGCTACTCTGATATTATAGTCGTTTATTATGTGGTAGATAAGTTGGGGGGCATTTGATTTGTGAGGGGGTTGAGCTATCTCACTGTGTGTTGTTGTATTTATTGTGTAAGAGCACTCGGAGGGTGGAGGGGGTTAATTTATTCTCCTGATTTGCACATTTGCCAAGCAGATAAAAGAGCTTATTTTCGGTTATGTTTAGAGCTCTCTACTGAGAACTGGACTGAAGGCACCTTCCATATAACTAGCACTACAATAACTAGGCCTCAGATTTGCCATATAAATTAACAGTTGAACGAGCATGGGACTAAATTACCCTGCTGGACAGTCACATGGGGGCAGTGTGTTGAAGCTGGTATAATCAAATCCCCAGTGCTGTACCAGTTCGGATAGTGACAGCTTTAGCAGTGAAGTTTTCTCTCCAGTTCCTTCTTGAGTACTAACCTCACTGAAAATGAGTAAAAGTATGAAAATGGTTATTTTTACCATGATTTTAGTGTTTCCTGTTTCTCCTTATTTGTTTTTATTCTTTTAGATCATCTTGTATTAAACAATTCGACAATGATGAAAATCAGTAGAAAGGCTGTGCTTTAGTAGGGTAGTTTGAATTGATTTCTCAACACATAAGAGAGGCCCACATGCAGGGAACATGTGATCTCAAATCTCCTTTTATTTATGAAACACCAGAAGGGAAATTAACAAATACTGTCAATGGTGTCCTTTCAACGTGCAGTTTTTAACAGAGTTTTCTTGCATTACCCTATTAAGAGTGACATTTCACGTTTGTATTGCCTTAACAATACACCTCTTACCATAACACCTCTGCATTACTCTCCTGAAGACGCACTGGTTTTGTGATTATTACAGAATTGAAAACAAAACAAAGAATGTGGACCAGCTACTCTAATCTAAGTTTTCATTCTTCATCCATCAAGACACAAGCAGTAATTCTTCCACTCTACTCTGCACTGGTTAGGCCTCAACTGGAGTATTGTGTCCAGTTCTGGGCACTGCATTTCAAGAAAGATGTGGAGAAATTGGAGAGGATCCAGAGAAGAGCAACAAGAATGATTAAAGGTCTTGAGAACATGACCTATGAAGGAAGGCTGAAAGAATTGGGTTTGTTTAGTTTGGAAAAGAGAAGACAGAGGGGACATGATAGCAGTTTTCAGGTATCTAAAAGAGTGTCATCAGGAGGAGGGAGAAAACTTGTTCACCTTAGCCTCTAATGATAGAACAAGAGGCAATGGGCTTAAACTGCAGCAAGGGAGGTTTAGATTGGACATTAGGAAAAAGTTCCTAACTGTCAGGGTGGTTGAACACTGGAATAAATTGCCTAGGGAGTTTGTGGAATTTCCATCTCTGGAGATATTTAAGAGTAGGTTAGATAAATGTCTATCAAGGATGGTCTAGACAGTATTTGGTCCTGCCATGAGGGCAGGGGACTGGACTCGATGACCTCTCAAGGTCCCTTCCAGTCCTAGAGTCTATGACTCTATGAATCACTAGATATGATAGGAAATATTGAGACTTAACCAATAAAATATCAGAACTTTCTACTGCCTGTTGTTGCATCTAGGCTGGGACTGGGAAGTCTATCTGAAATCTTGGAGAGTACTATTAGCATAAACATTCGCATTCCCTATTACTATAAGACTGAACCTTGTTATGCTAGCAACATATTTGTGATGCAGAAAATCCCAGTAGTAAGAAGCAGTGTACCCCATGTTACTGGTGGGTGTACGATGTCTATCTGCACTTCCAGCATTTACCTGGAATCATTCTACCTGTCCCTGCTGATGTCAAAAACACGCTTCAGCCACCTATTAGTAGATATCAAGCCACTGAGGACAATGCAGAACTCAAAGCTTTTCTGAGTTGAAATTACCTTTTTGTGGTTTACCCTCTTCAAAATGTTTATAGCCATAGAGCCCTAATATAGACAAAGCATCTTATAGAGTCATAGAACTGGAAGGGACCTCGAGAGGTCATCTAGTCCAGTCCACTGCACACCTGGCAGGACTAATTATCTAGACCATTCCTGACAAGTGTTTGTCTAACCTGCTCTTAAAAATCTCCAATGATGGAGATTCCACAACCTCCCCAGGCAATACTGCAGTGCTTAACCACCCCTGACAGGAAGTTTTTCCTTATGTCCAACCTAAACCTCCCTTGCTGCAATTTAAGCCCATTGCGTCTTATCCTATCTTGTCCTTATGTTTCATTAACTACATTTGTAGGCTCAAACTTATATTTTAACACCTCCTTTGGTTCTTGTCCCAGTAGATTGATGATCTTTTCTCCATATTGTCCTTTCCTTTTTCCCTTCCAGCCTTCGGAGAGTTATTTTCATGCTGCTGACAGATTTTGTAGTATTCTGCCTGCCTGGACACGGATGTTGCATATGATTAATGACTCTTTACTATAACTTCAATAAGACCATTTAAGTGGCAGGCAGTTAAATCCCCTGACTACAGTAATTGACTGCAAGTGGATTTCCTGTACTTGTCCAGAGGGCCAGATTCTGTTCACATGTATGCCAATGTCAGTCAGAAGTACCTGCATTGACCTGAGTGAACGTATTCCTGATCTATACCCATTTAACTGAGATAAAAAGTTTAAGTCCTTTATAAAATTACAAGCCACATTCAGCTATTTGTTATTAGCTATTCAGTTATTCTCCATTTGAAAATTAGATAATTCCTACTGGTAGCAAGAAAATCATGTCCTACCCACATCTCAGCCTCTCCAGTTCCCATTGGCTTCAATGTAAGTTATAGCCACTATCACATTTTTTGCAAAACAGAGGCCTGATTTTCAAAGAAACTCCAAAGGTTCAACTTTGCTCTACTTCTAGCTCCCTCTGATTTTATATTCCAGTAGGTGCAGTCTTGCAGAATAGAGATGTACTGTGGGCAGTCTGATCTCATCCAGTCAATGGATGAAACACAAGGTCTCAGTATTTGACTCAGAGAACCCCTGAACTCTTCCTGCCTCTCTCATCATCACTAGCCTGCTTCTTGTTAGATAACTACACCACATACCCACCAACTCCACAGGTCACGCCCAGAACATTTCACACCTGCTGTCCTTCCCCATTCTGGCTGAAAACCTCTCTTGCTCTTCAAAATCTGATTGGACTAACTTATTTTTAAATTGCTGGGGTATTTTAGAATGAATTATCTGATAAAGCGAGGCACAGTCTGACCTTGAGAAAGTCACTTGAGTTATCACACTAATTTTACAACATGAACCAGGGCAGGGGATTAGGAACCCAGACTCCTGGGTTCTGACCCTGGCTGTGCCATTCATCCTCTGACATAGAAATAAATTGGAAAAAAAATACAGCCCCAGGGTGTAACTCCATGGCATGTAAGATCCCCAGGAGTATTGTTTTTCTTCTTTAGAAGCCAGCTCTGCTGAAATCTGACTGCTCCACAGGCTAAGGGCCTAATCTGGCCCGGGGCCAAGTGTCCTTATATGCCATTCGCTTCAGTGACAGAAGGTATTCAGCTCTTCCTTGGAGAGGTCTGTATCTCATACAATGGGACTCTAATACAATGGGACCCCTATTATAAGTCTGCAACAAGTGTTACAGGAAAGAAGTCAAGAAGGCAATAGGTGCTATATTTCACTGGTAATTATGGGCCTTGCTTAATGCTACACTTCTGTACTGCTTTCCCACGACGTCCTGCACATAATCTCCATTACATCTATTACCTGCCAGTCACTAAATCAAGAGGAAGTTTAATTAAGGTCCTGGATTGTCTTTAAAGGGAGCTTCCTGCATATATAGTGTGTTGCTTTTCAGAACGATGTGCTGGATTGTAGGGTACACTGATGTTGTATGGGGAATCAGCGACATGAGCTCCCTTTGACAATACTGCTGTCATCTGAGTCCATGGAACTATGTTCCTTCATTGTTCAGGGGGAACGGCAAGTGCACACTTTACAAAAGTGAAACTGAAAAATGCCGAAGTTCCTGCTTGCTCACACTGTCGGGTCATTCCATTAGCATCCTTCCTTGAGCAAAGAGACATACAGAGTTTGAAAACATGATCCTCATTATTAGTTATAGCACACTTTGCATAGTTTACAAACAATAAGAATGACGGGTACAGACACTAAGATACATTGCTAAGATACCCCTAAGTACTGACTACAGTAAGTAGTTAAGGCTTGAGCCAACAAGATATTGAGCACTCTGGGCCTGATCCAGCAAAGCACTTGCTTAACTTTAAGCATGTAGTCTCATCAAGGCTTTAGTTAGTATCAATGGAAAGGAGACAGCTGCTGCCATTTTACATATATAAAACCACATTTCTAACTTTAAGCATGTAATTAGCTGTTAGTCAGTATTAGGGTGACCAGGTGTCCTGATTTTATAGGGATGATTCCAATTTCAGGGTCTTTGTCATAGAATATCAGGGTTGGAAGGAGGTCATCTAATCCAACCCCCTGCTTAAAGGAGGGCCAATCCCCAGACAGATTTTTGCCCTAGATCCCTAAATGACCCACTCAGGGATTGAACTCACAGTGCTGGGTTTAGCTGGCCAGTGCTCAAACCACTGAGCCATCCCTCTCCCCCTTTTCTTAGTCTTCACGCAGTGCACAGTCAATTTGTGGAACTCCTTGCCTGAGGAGGTTGTGAAGGCTAGGACTGTAACAGTGTTTAAAAGAGAAATGGATAAATTCATGGTGGTTAAGTCCATTAACGACTATTAGCCAGGATGGGTAAGGAATGGTGTCCCTAGCCTCTGTTCGTCAGAGGATGGAGATGGATGGCAGGAGAGAGATCACTTGATCATTTCCTGTTAGGTTCACTCCCTCTGGGGCACCTGGCATTGGCCGCTGTCGGTAGACAGGATACTGGGCTAGATGGACCTTTGGTCCGACCCGGTACGGCCTTTCTTATATAGGCTCCTATTATCCCCCACCCCCCTCCCAATTTTTCACACTTGCTGTCTGGTCACCCTAGTTAGTATCAATGGATGGGGACAGCTGCAGCCATGTCATATAGATAACTACATTTCAAATAACTGCCTGAGAACTGAGAAATCAAAGTTGTACTGTTAAATCTGCACTTAAGCACATGCTTATCTTTAAGCATGTAGTCTCATCAAGGCTTTAGTTAGTATCAATGGAAAGGAGACAGCTGCAGCCATTTTACATCTATATATAACCACATTTCTAACTTTAAGCATGTAATTAGTCTCATCAAGTCTTTAGTTAGTATCAATGGATGGGGACAGCTGCAGCCATGTGACATAGATAACTACTTTTCAAATAACTGCCTGAGAACTGGGAAATCAAAGTTGTACTGTTAAATCTGCAATAGCAGGGTGCAGTATTAAGGTTGTGTGTGCAATCATAACAAAGTGTCCTGACTTTTGAGTTTTTAATAGTTACTCTTCAGAGCATAAACTGATCACTAGGCCTCACAAAAAAACACAAAACCAAGAAATAGTGCAGAATTGTGCCATTAGGTATGCATTATACAAGAGGAATTCTCATACTTTCGCAGAATATGGATTGCAGCTTAAAGGTTTCTCTTTGACAACTCCCTTCACGTTCCCAAAGAACCAACATCCCTGTTGCGTTTACAACAATTGCTTACATGGAAAAAGTACTATTAGGAAGCTAACCAGGCATTTTAGCTGTCTTTAATATGGCTGTAATAAATAGCCTGTGGAAGCAAGGAAAAGCAGCCAGCATCATATGACCCTTTGGCCAAGGACCACCAGCAAGTGCTCCAGGGACTACAATTGAACACCACCTACACCAGACTCTCCAAAGGTAGGTAAAGAGCAGCTACCACAGTAGTTTTTTGGAGACTAAAATCCCCATAGTAGTGGAACAAAAACCTGTATTTTTAGAGATTGTAGCTAGTAATTCCAAAGATCTGAATTAATTGTAGAGGCAATTTTCCAATGCTGAAAAAGGTGTTATGCCATTAGGAATACAAATTATTATTTTATGTTACTGTAATGCATAGAATCCCCAACTGTGATCAGAATCCCAGTGGGTCAGGTGCTGTACAAACACAAGAGACACTCCTTGGCCCAAAGATCTTACAGTCTAACAAGAAAAGACAGAGTGGGAGGGGAAACAGGCAGGGAGAGGTGGTTTGACAAAGTACTTCACTTAGGAAAGGAAAAATCAAATTCATGACTATGCAATTGGGAATAACTGGCTAGGTGGTAGTACTGCTGACAAGGAACTGGGAATTATAGTGGATCACAAAATGTATACAAATTAACAATTTGATGCAGGTGCAAAAAAAGGCTAATGTCATTCTGGGGTGTATTAACATGGGAGGTAATTGTCCTGCATCCAATTCTGGGCACCACACTTTCAGAAAGACATGGACAAATTGGAGAGAGTCCAGAGGAGAGCAACAAAAATTATAAAAGGGATAGAAAACCTGATAAATGAGGCAAGATTAAAAAAACCTGCCCATGTTTAGTCTTGAGAACAGAAGACTGAGGGTGGACCTGATAAAAGTCTTCAAATATGTTAAAGGCTTCTATAAAGAGGACGGTGGTCAGTTGTTCTCCATGTCCACTGCAGGTAGGAAAAAAAATAATGGCCTACATCTGCAGCAAGGGAGATTTAGGTTAGATATTAGGAAAAACTTTCTGACTATAACTTTATGACCCTCTGGCCAAGGACCACCAGCAAGTGCTCCATGGATTACAGTTGAACACCACCTACACCAGACACTCCAAAGGTAGATAGAGAGCATAGCTTACTTCTGGAATAGGCTTCTAAGGGAGGAATCTCCATCATTTTTAAGAACAGGTTGGACAAACGCTTGTCAGGGTTGGTCTAGGTTTACTTGGTTCTGCCTCAGAACAGGGGTCAGGACTTGATGATCTCTCAAGGTCCCTATCAGCCCTACATTTCTGTGATCCTATGACAAATTAGTGGGAGAAATGAGAAGAGCACCTGTTCCCTCAATTTTTTTACATCCATGTGTGGAATGAATTTTGTTATGTGCACCAATATGGAGGTGATGTGTGACTTCTTCATATTGGTGCACATAACAAAATTCATGTGGTGAGGGTGGAGCCGAGGGGTTTGGAGTGTCGGAGGGGGCTCAGGGCTGGGGGAGAGGTGCCTCTCCCCTGGTGAGGGCAAGTCCAGGGCAGATCCATGCTGGGGGAGAGGCATCTCTCCCCGCCGCAGCCCTGAGCCCCTGTGCATGGCTTAATAGGTGGCTGCGCAGCTTAGAGGGACTATAGGGACCCACATATCCTGTACCATAGTCAAGTCTCTTAAAGTCATGAGGGAATTATTGTAAATGATCAGTAATTGCATTTTAAATGTATTTCTTTGCTCAGAGCTTTTTATCGATGAGAAAAATACAGGGCCATGCATGAAAGATTGCCTGTTCCTAAACACATGACCAATGTAATGGGGACACAATTATCATTCAACTTTGCCTGGTGCAGGAGGGGTATGTGAGGTCCTGGACTGTTCGTTGTTGTTGTTTTTAAATTTGAGTAATAGATAAATTAATTCCTGCTTTTGGAAAGTGCACCAGCTCAATTTGTTCTCATGGAAAGACATTCATCTCTATACTTGGATTACTATTTTACCACAAATAGGGGAACCCATGGGGCACATGCCTTAGTATGAAGACATTGATGCCTTATGACCACATTCATGAATGCTCTGAATTCTTTAAATTCCTTGTGTTGGTTTAAAGTTGTTGTAGGGATATGGTCTCATGTTTAGAGACTGGGCCTGGGATCTGCATGCTGGGACTTCTAGTCCTGGCTTTGCCATTGGTTCCCCGTATGGCCCTGAATAAGTCTTCTAACACCAAATTCAGCCCTCTTCTCCATAGGTACAGAAGTTTCTCTTGCTGCAGGCACGGTGTGGGGTTGCCACTCGAGAGATCCTCCCTCTCCCGCCAAGGCAGAGTGCAGCTTTGGAGAAAGGAGAGAGGGCTCTTTGTGCTGTTGTACTCACTGGAGTTGGAGGTAATGCAGCCAGCCAGACTTTTTGTGGCCCAGTCAGCTGTTCTGACCAGAGCTGCCAGGGTCCCTTTTCAACCAGATATTCCGGTCAAAAACCGGACACCTGGCAACCCTAGTTGGAGGGTAAGGTGGGGAGTCTGGCCCGAATGATTGCCATTCAGTGGTTCCTCTGGTCTTCCTCTCTCCTTTATGTTTGTAAAGGGAGAGAAGATGACTTGGGTCGTGAAAACTACATAAGCCTTTAGGATGGCATTAGGGTGACCAGATGTCCCGATTTTATAGGGACAGTTCCGATTTTGGGGTCTTTTTCTTATATAGGCTCCTATTACCCCCCACCCTCATCCCGATTTTTTACACTTGCTGTCTGGTCACCCTAAATGGGATAGCTTCCTTGTATTGGCTCTACTGCCACTTCACAGTGTAGGCAATCCCAGAATCCACCTGCAGAGAACTCCTGTGCTAATCAACCTGGGCTGGAAGCTAGGGAGGAAATATTTACCTTAATCTGTCTGTAGTTCCCTTCGTCAATCTTCAAATGGATCTTCAATTAATGCTTGTCAATTGCTCTAACAGCCTCAGATGGGAGTGGCATTGTGCTGTTTAATGATGGATTTACCAGTAGTCAAACAATTGTCTCCCTTAATATGGAAAAAGCAGGTGACTTCAGTTTGGCCCATGGCATTAAAAGTGAATCCTGTGCAGGTTGCCTGTTACGCAGCCAGGAGTGCATGTAGCATTGATGTCAGTTACCCATGAACAAGTCACACTGTCTGAATTTGCAACTGTGTAATTTATACCAATATTCACCTCAACCCTGTCTCAGTAGGATTTCTGTCCACAGGGTGTTCATTCTGATTACTGTAACTACATTTTAATATGTCGAGTCCTTTGTACTCTTCTTACCTCTGTAAAGTCTCCATGTTGTTGTTAAGCAACAGAAGCTAGATTCCTGTAGTAAAATTGTGACAGTGTATTGCCCAAATACATTCATAATGTTCAGAACTGTAAGACCTGAACCTTTCTCCCTCTTGAACTCTCTTGCCTTCTGTTGGCCCCAGACCCATAAAAATACCCAAACAAAGAAAGGAAGGTATTCTTGCAAGGGCCTCGGTTTTCATAAGATAACAACATTGTTTTGATTTAAAAATGGCCTTTTGCCAAGATTAGAAAAAACAACCTGCTTCTCTACATGGCTGAATGTAAAACGACACCTGCACATTTAGATGCATGCCCAGTATACTCTAATTTAAATAAATGATATGACTATGGTTTGAGTGGGGCAGGAGGAAAGAAGGGTGGGATGGACTATGCCATAAAATTTAACTCTTTATTAAATAAGTTTTAGGCCAGTAGAAGGAACACTAGTCATCTACATACACCAACATCAACTTAAAATGAAGGGGCTGTCATCTAGTGGTTAGGACAGGGGATTTGATGTCACCGTTCCTTAGTTCTCTTCTTAGCTCAGACACGGCCTTGCTTTGTGACTTACAGCATCATCCTACAAGGTACAGAGCATCCTCAACTCCCAATGAAGCTTCAGTCAGAGTCAAGGACCCTCATCACTTTGTGGGATTGGGACCCTGCTGACCATGCTGCAGTTAACCCCAATGCAAAAGTAAAATAATATTTATATTACTAATGAGTGGCTATAAGTATACATAGTGTTGTAATGTCACTAAAAATGCCTTCTGTGCAAATGAGCTTACAATCAATCTCTTTCATTTCTGTGCAGAATTTACCTACTCTAAGGAGTGCAGTGAAACTTAGTTATTTATGCACTAGGAAGTACCTTGCTCAGTTGGGACCTTAATATTTTATATAGTGCTTTGATGGAAGATGTGAATATTGCTATTAATAGTATGTGCATACAAGGCCAAAAAGAGTCGTACCTACAATGCTAGAGACAAAATGCCAGCCCTGCTTAAATTTATTGTGCCTTCCATTTAGGGCTATCATGGTTACTGATTGTCATTTTATAAGGCATCATTAAAAAAGGCTATACACAAATATAAAATCACATATATGGAAAGTTACAAGCTTCTTGAAACGGTGGCTTATACAGAAGTGCTGTTGCAACCTTAGGGCCTGATCCTGCATGGAAATTCACAGGGCAAACCCCTACACCAGTATTGATCCCTTAGGATAATGTGAGCCTTAGAAAAACTTAAACCACACTCTTCTTTGCCATGACTATTATATCTCAAGGTTCTATGGTGCCTTTCACTGTGGTATCTAACAGGCAGAAAAGAAAACAAGCAATAAATAACTTTAAAAAAACAGGTTCAACACATGAAGGCCTAGGATGCGAAACTAGCAGATTTTTAAAGTTTAACTATAAAGATCGAGGTTTTTTTATTTAAACTTTTGCCCTTTCCTGCTCTTGGTGATGAATGATGGCTTCAACCTTTCTTTGAAAGAATAAAATATTTAGCATGTAAAAGCTGATCAAGACAGCCGTATTGGACTCTCTTTTTCCCTGCCTGTGCTAAAGGAGACATCTTTGCAGGATTTGAATAATGAAGTCATTTGAGACTGTAGTGCTCTGGATTGTGGCTGCAGCTCACTCCCTCCCTGGTCGAATGGAAGGCGATGCTGAATCATGGTCTAAGAATCACACAAGTTATCCTAACACCTAAAATAGTTCAGAGAATACCATTCCCTGCCTTGCTTTCAGTGGTATCATTAACTGTTGAGGGGGAAACAGAATCTTGAACTCAGAATCTGGTAGTGAATTGGAGAACTAATGGGCTCAATTCTAAGTTACACTAGAGCCCCTCTGGAAGCTTTATCCTTGTCTTTTTTGCTGAAGAAGAGCTGGCTTAACATTTCTCACTCCAGCCCTGCTCTCAACCTTCCAGATCAGAGATATGACAGGAGTGGGGTGCGGGAGATATGAGAGGGAACTTAAACAAAGAAGGGACGTGGCCAAAGCACTCTGCTGTTCTCTGTTTTCCAGGGGCCCATGGTGGCAGAGCATAGAATTAGAGTAGCCCTAAGTCTGTCCCAGACTCTGGGGAGCATAGATATAGGTAGCTCAATGGCTTAAAGTCATCACTTTCTCTCCCACCTCCTCTTCGACACACACAGACACCATGTTCCTATCCCAAGCATTGGAATGAGGAAACCAAGAATTGAGGCCAATTTGCTATTAAATACCTAGTGAAGAGGTACCAGTGCTTAGGAATCTCTGTTCCAAATGATGAAATTTAGATTAGTCACAAACACATCTTTAGGAATGGGGCATCAGCTGTGTATTGCAGTATATAAATATAGCCAGGGGTTCTAGCCTTCCTCAAATAATTCCTATAAAACAATGGCAAAATATACTGTGTTTCCCATTCTTCCAGCACAGTTTATCAGCTGTTCCTCTCCTGTTACCATTTGTCCTCCACACATTTTTGCTTTGTCTTATTCAGCTTTCCTGGCCCATCCGCTCTACCCCTACCCTTCTTGCTACTATGCAATGGCCTCCTACTCGCTGGCTGGCACTTTGAGTTTAAAAATCAGCATTCCCCTTCCCCCAGCCCCTGACAGCAGGCGTCACAGCAGCTGCACCCTTCAGAAACACTTGACATTTTTCCTTTTTACTGAAAAAGCTAAATTAGAAGGCTTATATCATAAATCCCAGCATTTGTGTGTAATATGGAAATCATGGTCCTCCTGGATGTGAGTAAATGCTGAAAGCTGCCAGCAAATGAATTCTAATTCCTTTTCACTAGTAGCTTTGGTGCATCTATTGACCCTTTTCTGGCAAAGGATGACGCACTGGGAAAAATCTGCCTGCTGATGACAGCACTAAATTAATTTACTTCTGTCTTGCCATACTCTTTTACAGTAAGGCCATGTTTACACTTACTGGGTATCGACGCTGCTGCGATCAATGCAACGGGTTCAATTTAGCGGGTGTAGGGAAGACCCACTAAATTGACCGCAGAGTGCTCTCCAGTTGACTCCGGTACTGCACTAGAATGAGAGGAGTAAGGGAAGTCGACCAGAGAGCATCTCCCATTGATACAGCACAGTGTAGACACTGCAGTGAGTCGACCGAAGCTATGTTGACTTCAGTTACATTGTTTACAGAGGTTGACTTACCCCGGTAGTGTAGACAAGGCCTAAGAGTCAGAATTTATGCTCCATCCAGGTCATTACAAACAGTGGGCTGGTATTTTTAAAATTCTGAATTTCATTCTTTTTAATTGTGTGCCGTACATGGTACTCACGAAAGGGTTAATCAGCTCTGGGTAGTTGCTAAGTAACAGTTTGCTGGCCTCAGGATCACTGATTGACCAGTTTTTTTAAAAGTGGTTGCTTGTATGTTTATAGCTTTGCTAACGATTTCTCTAAGTTTAGTTCAAAGAGAGATGGTCTCAACTGGTCTCTCCTGCACAGAGAATTTCCCAGCTCTCCATCTTCAGACTGTGTAGATTAATTAATTAAACTTAATAAGCACTGTTGTTATTTTTCTAATTTGTCCTAGGCACTTAATACCCAATTATCCTAAATAAAGCAAATTTGTTGTCATGAAAGTTGTTGGTTTAAAAGCCTTGGAGATTACAGCTTCCATTTATTCCTACTCACAAAAATGTATTGGCTGACAGTTAAGATTGCTACAGCAAATTGTGCAACCTAATATAAAATGCATTAATATTTTATCCTTACAGTTAATATATGTTTGTCATAAACAGATAAGAAAAGTTAATAGCACAGAAGTACTTTATATCTCTTTGACTGTAAAGGGTTAACAAGTTCAGTAAGCCTGGCTGTCACCTGACCAGAGGACCAATCAGAGGACAGGATACTTTCAAATCTTGAGGGAGGGAAGTTTTTGTGCTGTGCTGTTAGTTTTGGTTGTTGTTCACTCTGGGGGCTCAGAGGGATCAGACGTGCAACCAGGTTTCTCTCCAATCTCTCCGATACAGGCTCTTATAAGTTCAGACTAGTGATACTAGGTAGATAAAGCGAGTTAGGCTTATGGTTGTTTTCTTTATTTGCAAATGTGTATTTGGTTGGAAGAAGTTCAAATGTGCATTTGGCTGAAAGGAGTTCCAATTGGTATTTTGCTGAAAAGATTTTAATTTGTACTTGTATACTTAGGCTGGGAGAGTATTCCCAGTGTCTATAGCTGAAAGACCCTGTACCTATTCCATTTTTTTTTTTAAATTTACAAAGATAATTTTTACTGTTTTTTCTTTCTTTTATTAAAAGCTTTTCTTGTTTAAGAACCTGATTGGGTTTTTTTTATTCTGGTGAGACCCCAGGGGACTGGGTCTGGATTCACCAGGGAAGAGGGAGAAAGGAGGGAAGAGGGAGAGAGAGGCTAAATTCTCTCTGTGTTAGGATTACTGTCTCTCTCAGGGAGAATCTGGGAGGGGAAGAGAGAAGGAGGGGGGAAGGTGCATTTTCCTCTCTGTTTCAGGATTCAAGGAGTTTGAATCACAGTGATCTTCCAGGGTAACCCAGGGAGGGGAAGGCTGGGAGAGGCAATGGAGGGGGAAAGGGTTTACTTTCCTTGTGTTAAGATCCAGAGGGACTGGGTCTTGGGGGTTCCCCGGGCAAGGTCTTAGGGGGACCAGAGTGTACCAGGCACTGGAATTCCTGGTTGGTGGCAGCGCTACAGGTTCTAAGCTGGTAACTGAGCTTAGAGGAATTCATGCTGGTACCCCATCTTTTGGACGCTAAGGTTCAGAGTGGGGAAGTGTACCATGGTTAGCAATAGTAGTGATGTGTGAAAATTTCCCTTACACATAACACTAGAAACTTGACTAAAACTCTTGAATGACTATGTTATTTTTGAAAATTTTACCAGGTCACATTTTCGAAAGTGCCTACAGGTCATTGAAAGTCAATGGGTGACCTGCACCCGAGACCCCTTTAGCACATCTTGAGTGCATTCCTCAGGTGACAACCTGACTTCCTACAACTCCCTTAGGGTGGAAACAGGCTGTCCAACCACACTCAGACTGGATCTGTGGGGTGCTGCCCCCTGGTATCCAAATGTGGTAACAGCACAAGTCTAACTCAGCTTTAGCACCGGTATCCCTTTGCCAGCCTGTGACTGTAGAATGTTCAGCAGCGGCTCCAGGCACCAGCGCTCCAAGCACGTGCCTGCAGGTGGCAAGCCGCGAGTGGTACCCTGCCAAGTCCCTGCAAGGGCAGCAGTCAGGCAGCCTTCAACGGGTTGCCTGCAGGAGGTCCGACGGTCCTCCTGACAAAATACGTCCAGCCCCGCGAACGGCATTAGCTTTGTTAGCAGTAGAGCGCTCCTGTTGACAAAGCCGTGTTCTCACTGCCACTTGCATTGGCAAAACATTTGTCTTTCGTGGAGGGGGGCTTTTTTAAATTCCCCGAGAAAGACAAAGGTTTTGTTGACAACATCGCAGTGTAGACAAGCCCTTAGTATTTTTTCGTTATTAGACATAAATAGGAAATCAGGTATAGGCCACTGTAGGATTGTACAGCACCCTCTAAAACTAAGTTTGGTCTTTACCCTACCCACTGGCTAAGTCCACCTTCATTTTTCAGTTTTGCTCACCTTCATGTTACCAACTCCCCATTGCATCCCTGTGCTCCCATTAGGCCTGGGACGTGTTGTCTGTCTTATCCCAAGCCCTGTAAAAATCCTGGTTTGTAACACAGGTACCTATCCTGTGGGAACTGGTACTAAGACCAACTGGGGATCCACAATTATTGCGCAAACAAGCTATTTAAAACTGATTTTCTTGTACAGGAGCCATGTCTCCCTTTAGTGTGATTTTAATCCACATCACAATGGGCTGTTTTCTTGAACAAGAGCTCCATCTAAGGGGAAAGTTCCGAAATCCTTACACAGGAAATTTCATTTTCTTGTATTAAGGAAAAAAATCTCTAGGGTCCCTCATCATCAGAATGAAGTATGCATTTCTACTTTGCTAAAATTATGCCATCTGAAAAAGCCAGCAAGAGAACATAAACTATATGAACTCTTCGTCCAAAACTGGAAGCTGGTCCCTAACTAATTTATGTATTTAGAAACAGCTGTAACCTTGCAGAGGCTGATTTTAAGATCTTGCAGCTCTAAGTAAAGCTTAAGGTTCCTTCCTGTCGTGAAAATGTCTGTTCTAAGGTTATGTCCATCTGTGGCTTAAATTCCTTTATTACATTACTTCTTCCTACACGCACTTTCATTCCTGGCCTGTTTCCTTTGGCTACTTCTCCCATTCTCTGCTGTGAGTCTTTTCTATGCTGCCACATGCAAGGAGCACATCCTCACAGTTCCCAAACAAACACTTTCTTTCAAACCCCTCCTTAATAACTCTTAATAACTCTTCGAGTTTGCATTGTCATCCTGTGTATAGCTTTTGTCTGTTAGATGATAACATGCTATCGTTACATGTTTTGTTAAACACCCTACACGCTTTCCTGCTGTTCACATTGTTTTAATAAAAGAACTTGAACAAGGGGTGATTTCAAGTTCCAACTGCATCGGAAAGAACACAATGGAGTGCTTAAAGGAACACTGCCCAGTTGAAGTTTTGGGGAAATTAACTAATGAAACTTCTGATAGAACATCCTTGAAATAGCAGATTTTGAAACATTTTTCAAATTACGTTATAATATTATAGGATTGGTTCTGCATCCCTGTTTAAGGTGTAGATTGGTCTTTTGTGAAGACTTGAAAGCAACACCATCAAACATGCTCAGACTGGCTTCCCCATCACCTTCTGGGCACACTAGCCTCTTTAGCTTCAGCTCTGCGGCTTGTATCACTGGCAATGATTCTTTTGCAGGGCCTGAGAAGGGCATGTATCATTCAAATAGTGGAGCTGACTATATACAAAATTCATAATGTTTTCTCTAGTCTCTTTTAGTTACTGTAATTTTATGGGTAATGTGGAACAAAACCAGTCACATTTCTATCTGAAAATTATGTACCTGCTATTGTTATAAATGGGGAGAATCCTTCGTTTGTGTGTTTTAGTGCTTTTCTTTCCCTTCCCTTTTCCTGGAAAATTTATCCTCCTGGTGTTCATGGTGTATTTTGAATTCAAGCCTTTGTCATTTTCACTATGTCACCTATCCCAATGAACAAGTATTTCTTGCGTTTCTCCACTTTGGCTGTCAATTCCCTGTCATCAGCTCAGATGATTATCTGTTAGTTTCTCAATAGGATGTCAATTTAATTCCATTTTCTAATTCTGCTGGAAAAATCTAGGGGGGAAATCATATTCTTCAACCCTGGTTTGTGAGACTCTAGCAGACAATGGCCTATTACATTTTATTACATTCTGTAATTTGCCTGGGAACGGTCTTATTTTGATTTTGTATCTCTGTCTGTTTCGCAAGGGAAAATGTATTGGTTTTACTGATACCTGGGTTCCTTGTGCTGTCAGCCTAAAGTCTGTGGTGTATCATTCCTATGGACAGAGGCCTCCACAGAGTACGATGCCTCTAAAATTCCCTCAGCCAGCATAGTCTATGTGTTATCATTCTTTGCATATCAACTCTGACAAAAGTATTTCCTCAATGGGAAACTTCTTTTTCACTGATATCTGAGTTCCTGTATGTGTTAGCGAGAGAAAGGGAGACAGCAGATTCTTCTTCAAGATCTTCTGTTCATAGAGCTCTGGTTTGTGGCCTGTGTTATCATGGGAATGCAGGGCTGGAAGGGAGCTCAAGAAGTTATCAAATCCAGCCCTCTGCACTAAGGCAGAACCCAGTAAACCTAGACCACATGGGCAGCACAGGAACTCCCCTTTTAGGGAGGCTAGCCCCTTACTCCACCCTTTCTGCTTGAGGCCTGGCCCCTAGCCCATCCCTTCTGCCTGAGGACCTATCCCCACCTGCCCCCAGCTCTGACCCGCTGGTGCCAGAGCCCTGAGCCCCCCCACCACAGCTGGAGGAGCCCCAGCCCGCTTGCCTGAGCTGTCCCAAGCGCTAGCCTTCGTGCCTGCCCACCCCAAGCTCTGGCTGCCTGGAGGAGCTCTGAGCCCCACCACAGCCCGGCCCTGGGGCATGGCAGGGAACATTAGTGGAGGTTTGGTGAGACTTAGCCTCCATTACATGCCACCCATGCTAGACCATCACTGAAAGATGTTAGCCCAACCTGTTCTTAAAAGTTCTTCAGTGATCAGGATTTCAGAGCCTCCTCTGGAAATCTTTTCTAGAGCTTAACTATCCTTACAGTTAGAATTTTTTCCCTAATAGCTAACCTAAATCTCCCCTGCTTCAGGTTAAGCCCATTACTTCTTGTTCTACCGTCAGTGGACATGGAGAACAATTGATCACCATCCTCTTTATGACAACCCTTAACATATTTGAATACTGTTATTAGGTCCCCGCTTAGTCTTCTTTTCTCAAGACTAAACATAGTTAGTTTTTTAACTTTTCCTCATAGGTCAGGTTTTCTAACCCTTTTAGCATTTTTGTTGCTCAATGTGGTGCCCAGAATTGGATGCAGTACTCCAGCTGAGGCTTAACTTGTGCTGAGTCGAGCAGGGCAATTCACCTCCCTTGTCTTACATATGAAATTCCTGTTAATACACCCCAGAATGATATTAGCCTTTTTCACAACTGCGGGATGTCAGATGAGGTTATTATGATCGTCCCTTCTAGCCTTAAAACAAATAAATCTATGACAGAGACCATTTTCACATGAGACTCTTTATCGGAGTTCATAACCTTAGCAAACAGCTGAATGTAAACCTGAATTACAGTGGTTCTAGACAAAACAAGACCCCAGCTGTAAAACTGCATATTGGAGGTATTTTGTCCTCTGGCTATTCAACGTTTTGTGGAGAAAGAAACCACCTGTCATCTGTAAGTGGATTGCAGCAGCATGGCTTTGTCTCACTTTAATGGGGAAGAACATATTGGGGAACATATTCCTACATTTATTTTCATCTTTGCTATTGGAGTGCTAAACCAAGCCACTCTGGCTTATTCTGCTTGCAACTGTGAGGTAATAAAATCCTGCAAGGAGAAATCAGTGTAGTTCTTGAAATATAGGATAATTATTGTGTTTATTACATAGTGCCTAAGGGCCAGCCAAGAATGGGGCCCCACTGTGCTAGGAACTGCACAAACACAGAGTAGTAGACACTCCTGTGCCAAAGAGTTTATAATCCAAATAAGCAAAGGGATGGAACACACAAGCAGAAGGAACAATGTGATGGCAGCAGATGGCATGTTCATTCCACAGTTTTTTTGAGGGCTGGGCTGGGCTGGTAAGAGGGGATCTGTTATATTGAAATAAAAGGGAAGGACAGTGGCATGAGGCAGTCAGGAGGAGGAGAAGAAGTTAAGAGGGGCAGATATTAGTTTGCAGTTAGTTTGGAAAAGAGAAGACTGAGAGGGAACGTGATAGCAGTTTTCAGGTATCTAAAAGGGTGTCATCAGGAGGAGGGAGAAAACCTGTTCACCTTCGCCTGTAAGGATAGAACAAGAAGCAATGGACTTAAACTGCAGCAAGGGAGGTTTAGGTTGGACATTAGGAAAAAGTTCCTAACTGTCAGGGTGGTTAAACATTGGAATAAACTGCCTAGGGAAGTTGTGGAGATATTTAAGAGTAGGTTAGATAAATGTCTATCAGGGATGGTCTAGACAGTATTTGGTCCTGCCATGAGGGCAGGGGACTGGACTCAATGACCTCTCAAGATCCCTTCCAGTCCTAGAGTCTATGAATCTATGTGGAGTGAAACTGAGGTGAACTGACTCTGAGTGGGAGGAGAGGGTTGGAGCAAACAGCCAATCACAGACTGGCTGAGAACATTCTACATTTTTATCTGGAATGTCTAGTGGCTCTTGTTTTGGCGGCTCTTGGTCCTACCAGCTGGAGTCTCTTACTGGTTCCTCTCTGGGGTTATCCCCCAAGGTCACATGATGTGCATGGGAGAGGAGGAAGGGCACTATCCAGGTCCGAGCATCTCCAAAGCTTGGAGAGGTTCCCCCTTGCCATATAGTTTTGGATCCAAGGGAATGCTGGAGGAGGGGTTGACTTAGATAGACTTTTTGTTGCCAATGATTTCCCACCACGTCCCCACAGGTGGGTCCTCCTGTAGGTGACCCAGCAAAAAGCCCTTTGCTGTTGAGGATTCAACAAAGAGTATCCTTTATGGTTCTGTTTCAATATTTATATGGCCACCATCACAATCATATTTAAGTGCCTCAAAAACATTAATGAAAGTACAGCACCCCCAAGAAGAGCAATATAATTATCCCCCTTATACAGAGGGGGATCTAATACAGACAGGTTAAGTGACTTGCGTGAGGTCACACAGGGTATATCTATGCAGCAAATAAAAACCCATAGCTTGTACAGAAATCTAACTCTGAGTACACAAGCAAGTAAACAAAGACTTCTCTCACACATCATAATCATTAGTGGCTTAATTAAAATCTCAGTTACATGTCACTGCACCATTCCCCTGGTGTAACTGAAATGAACAATTCTATAATAACTATCATAAAAGCTCCCTGGAGAAGAAAATGTGTGTTGTAATAGGGGAAGATTTCCTTTGCTCGTAGTCAGCAATGCCAACATTATGTCTACCAGTGTTCACATTAATTGCTCTGCCTTTGTCATGATTAGCACATTTACCATTAGAGCCAACTAGCAGTCAAACTAAATTCAGTCAAAGTAGATAAACACTACTCTCTTTGTGACAATGTTTATTTCCTAATGCTGTCTTACATTTACAGTAGATCTTTTTTCATCCCCAAAAATGTATTTGGGGCCAATTCTGCCTGCCTTATTTAGTTGAGAAGTGAACTCCACAAGTCATCCACTGACTTCAATTGACCTGACTTTGGAGGAAAGCACTACTCAACAAGAGCAAGGCTGCAGAATTGAACCCTTTCTAAACTACAGTACATACTCAGAAGGATCACTTCACCTTGCCCACAACTGAAATGCACCCATCTCTGGGTGGAGGACAGCTTTCAGGCAGACTACCTATCACTTCACCCATCTCTGAAATGCAATCAAGTCTGACTGCAAGCTACAATATTGGCATGCTATAACAAGCTACCTATATGGGGCATGGGAAGACTTTCTCTAAGGATTCTAGCATAAATACTAACTCTTATTAACAGTGCCTTGGGATTCTTAATAGGGAAAAAGTGTAGATAGGACCAAAATTTTTAGGGTGTCCTGCAAAAAAGGCCCCCTCTATGTAGACTTTCATTCTTCTAAAGTAAACAAAACTCAGTTCTATGCAGTTTTTTTAGTCAACACTGCTTTGATTCTAAATGTTCTAAACCTGATATGTAGGATGCTAAGGCCTTGGCTACACTTGAGAGTTGCAGCGCTGGTGGTGGCTTTACAGTGCTGTAACTCACTCACCGTCCACACTGGCAAGGCACATACAGCTCTGTATCTCCCTGGCTACAGCACTGCTTGTACTCCTCTTGCACAAGAGCAATAAAGACTATAGCGCTGCTGATGCAGTGCTGCCCCGCCAGTGTGGCCACCAAAAGTGCTGTTATTGGCCTCCAGAGGTATTCGGCAGTATCCCAGAATGCCTGTTCTAGCCACTCTGCTCATCAGTTCAAACTCTACTGCCCTGGCCTCAGGTGACCAACCATCAGACCCGTCCTTTAAATTCCCTGGGAATTTGAAAAATCCCCTTCCTGTTTGCTCAGCCAGCTGTGGAGTGCAATCAGTGAATCTTTCAGGTGACCATGCCTCCACATGCCAAATGAGCCCCAGTATGGAGCAATGGCTAGTTGCTGGACCTCATCAGTGTTTGAGGGGAGGAAGCTGTGCAGTCCCAGCTGCACTCCAGCCGTAGGAATTATGATACCTTTGGGCAGGTATCAAGGGCCATGATGGAAAGGGGCCCTGACCAGGATGCACTGCAGTGCAGGGTTAAAGTGAAGGAGCTGTGGAGTGCCTACTGCAAAGCCCATGAGGGAAACCACTGCTCCGGTGCTGCCCCACGACCTGCCATTTCTACAAAGAGCTGGACGCGATACTTGGGGGTGACCCCACCTCCACTCCGAGGACCACCATGGACACTTCAGAGCTGGAGGAGGAGAAGGAGAAGGAAAGTGAGAGTGAGGGTACTGGGGTGGGGGGAGACACCCCAGAGTCCCTGGAGGCATGGAGCCAGGAGCTTTTCTCAAGCCAGGAGGAAGGTAGCCAGTCGCAGCAGCCAGTACTTGGTGGAGGACAAATAGAGGAGCAGGTTCCCGGTAAGCGGCTTTTATTTTCAGGATGGAAATTTTTCGGGAGAGGAGGGAGGGTTAGGGCTGCATGCATGCATGCCTAGATGTGGAATAGCGCATTGATGTGGTCTATCATGTCGCGGTAATTGGCTTCGGTAATCTCTTCAAAAGTCTCAGCCAGAGTGTGGGCAATGCGCTTGCGCAGGTTTATTGGGAGAGCCACTGTGGTCCTTGTCCCAGTCAGGCTAATGCGTCCGCGCCACTGTGCCGCGAGGGGTGGGGGGACCATTGCTGCACACAGGGAAGCTGCATAGGGGCCAGGGCAGAATCTGCACTGCAGTAGAAGACCCTCCCTTCCTTCCCAGGTGACCCTCAGCAGTGAGATATCTTCCAGGATAAACTCCTGTGGAAAATGTTGGGATAGTGTTCAGTGTAGGTGCCCCCTGCAGCTGTTGGCTCTCCCCAACTCACAGAAACCCAGAGGACAGTACAGCCCTGAAACAATCAGTCCCCCTTACTCACCATTTCGGGGCTCCCGTGGGTTTTGCGCGCTCTCTTTGGGATGGGAAAATTATGCTATTGTGAAGACTGTATGTGCCCTCCGTAAGTAGGGGGGAATTACTCTGTCTGGTATAAACAATGCTGCCTCTCTTAAGTATTGCATTTTGCCTTTACACATGCAACCTTGAGATCTCAGCTGTCCGTGTTATCACCGGCTGAGAGACTGCAAACCCTCCGGAAGAGACCGTGAAAAAGCAAAGACGACATGCTGCATGAAGTGATGCACCAATCTCTCACAGAGAATCAAAAAGCGCAGGAGTGGATCCGCAAGGAAAACGCAGCACACAGGAAGCAAAGCACGGAGCGGCTGATAAGCATCCTGGAGTGCCAAGCGCACTCTATCCAGGCGCTTGTAGCCATGCAGACGGAGCACTACCACCCCCACCTCACCTGCACCGCTTGTCCCAAAGCTCTTTCCCTTGTGCCCCCATGTCAGCTCCAACTCTCCTTCCCCAACATCCAGGTTCTTACCGCCACCAGCTGCCTCCAAAACCTGTATGTTTACCAACCAGCCCTGAGAACTACAACCCTTACCCTCTGCACTCAACCCCCATCACCATGCAGTATAGCCATCCTGAAGTGCAGCACTCATTGCACAGCACTCCAGACAGGACATATGCAAATCTGTGATTGTACAGTTCCCCACCCCACCCCACCCCACCCCCTTGCTCTTTCAGATTCCCAAAAAGTTGTGTTTCTTTCAATAAAGTAATTTTTTTTCAATAAATGAATTTTTGTCTTTGAAATAGTCTTTATTATTGCATAAAGTTAAAGATCTCTTAGCCCAGGAAAGAAACAGGCACTGCAAATCAGCTTAGCAAACACAGATTCCTACTAACATTGTAAGCACTGTACTTCGTGCCCGTGCAGGGCACCAAACATTACTGTTGGTTTTCAGCCTCAAATTCCTCCCTCAAGGCATCTCTAATCCTTGCAGCCATGTTCTGGGCCTCTCTAGTAGCCCTGCTCTCTGGCTGTGCAAATTCAGCCTCCAGGCGTTGAACCTCAGAGGTCCATGCCTGACTGAATCTTTCACCTTTCCCTTCACAAATATTATGGAGGGTACAGCACGCGGATATAACTGCGAGGATACTGTTTTCGCCCAAGTCCAGCTTCCCATACAGAGATAGCCAGTGGCCCTTTAAATGGCCAAAAGCACACACCACAGTCATTCAGCTCCAGCTCAGCCTGTAGTTGAACCGTTCCTTGCTGCTATCAAGGCTCCCTGTGTACGATTTCGTGAGCCATGGCATTAACGGGTAAGTGGAGTCTCCAAGGATCACAATGGGCATTTGGACGTACCCTACTGTGATCCGGGCCTGCAGTTTCCTGAAGAGGCCAATGTTCCAAAAGATCATGCACTTTTCCAGGCCAGTCTGCGTTATGGAGGGTACAGCACGCGGATATAACTGCGGGGATACTGTTTTCGCCCAAGTCCAGCTTCCCATACAGAGATAGCCAGTGGCCCTTTAAATGGCCAAAAGCACACTCCACAGTCATTCAGCTCCAGCTCAGCCTGTAGTTGAACCGTTCCTTGCTGCTATCAAGGCTCCATGTGTACGATTTCGTGAGCCATGGCATTAACGGGTAAGCGGAGTCTCCAAGGATCACAATGGGCATTTCGACATACCCTACTGTGATCCCGGCCTGCAGTTTCCTGAAGAGGCCAGTGTTCCAAAAGATCATGCACTTTTCCAGGCCAGTCTGCGTTAATGTCAATGAAATGCCCACGGTGATCCATAAGCGCCAGGAGAACCATAGAGAAATACTCCTTCCGATTAACGTACTCGGATGCTAGGTGGGGTGGTGCCAGAATAGGAATATGTTTCCCATCTATCGCCCCTCCACAGTTAGGGAAACCCATTTGTCCAAAGCCATCCACAATGTCCTGCACGTTCTCCAGAGTCATGGTTCTTCTTAGCAGGATGCGATTAATGGCCCTGCAAACGTGCATCAACACAATTCCAATGTTCGACTTTCCCACTCCAAACTGGTTCGCGACCGATTGGTAGATATCTGGAGTTGCGAGCTTCCAGATTGCAATAGCCACCCGCTTCTCCACTGGCGGGGCAGCTCTCAATCTCGTGTCCTTGTGCTGCAGGGTGGGGGCAAGCTCCTCACACAGTCCCATGAAAGTGCCTTTTTTCATCCAAAAGTTCTGCAGCAACTGCTCGTCATCCCAGACTTGCATGATGATGTGATCCCACCACTCAGTGCTTGTTTCCCGAGGCCAAAAGCAGCATTCCACGGTGCTAAGCATGTCTGTGAATGCCACAAGCAATTTCGTGTTGTACGCATTACGCGACTTGCTCTCATTGTCGGACTCCTCACTGGCACATTGGATCTTAAGTAATAGCTCAACTGCCAAATGTGATGTGCTGGTGAGACTCGTCAGCATACTCCTCAGCAGTTCGGGCACCATTTCCCGCAGACTGAAACGGAACACAGAATCGCGCTGCACAGAAACCGTTGAAAGATGGTACCAAATGTGGATGGAAACACAGGGATTGCTGGGATGTGAAGTGATGCATCACGGGGTGTTGGGACAGGAACCAGAATGACCCGCACCCTCTGCCCCCTTCCCACAACCCAAGGCGCCAGAATGGGAAGAGGTGTGCTGTGGGATAGCTGCCCATAATGCACCACTCCCAACACCACTGCAAATGCTGCAAATGTGGCCACGACAGTGCGCTGGTAGCTGTCAGTGTGGCCAGACTGCAGCGCTTTCCCTACACAGCTGTACGAACAAAGGTTTAACTCCCAGCCCTGTACAGCTGCAAGTGTAGCCATACCCTAAGCTATTCCCTCCACCTGTTGTACTACAGACCTGTTCTGCACGAAGAGCGTTTCCTTGAGTATCATCTCTGTATACCATGGCATACTGACTAGCTAAACTGGCACTGACTCATTTTGTTGTCACTGTGATATTCCCGTTGTTATTGTCATTCTGACTTTTTGTATGCCTTACAAAGAAAATGATGACTGGAGAATTCTGGGGCATCACAGTTTATCACAGTCAGAACTAATTCAGACCACAGAACAGTGAGGCTCATTGTGTGTGTACACATTGGAAAGTGAATGTGGTTTCCATCTGGAATGCATCAGTCATCGGATCAATGGATTTGCTTGAAGACGGCAAAGGTGCCCCTTTGGCTTAGAAAGCATTTATCGGCAAATGGAGTCCTCTTTTTGAAAATGTGCCCATTCACCCTTGTGTGGTCTACATACAGGCTGATATTTAGCTAGGTATCTGTGCGGATTGTCTTTTGTGGTTCAATTATACATGTCTTATTAAACATAACCGACTGGGTTATGAAAGTGAGGATGAAATCATTCCAAAGCCTAAACTATCCTTCACCACTAGATTATGTCTGGTCTTTTCTGTCAGTCTTTCTGTCATTTAGACTGTCAGCTTTCAGGGAAACAGTTTACTTAGGACTTTACAATACAGAAAAACAGACAGGTGGCACTAGAATAATTATAAACTGGGACCGATAATGTTGGTTTTGAGAGCATAATACAGTGAGGTTAAAATGGACTAGATAGTGGAAGGTACTGGATGGTGTATAAAGCATAACACACTGTGGCTGGGCTACAGAGGATAAAATCCTTATTACTACTGCTAGATAAATTAGATTCTCTTTCAATTTAGGTAGTAGAAGTTTGTGGACAATATTACATCAGGCACACCTGGCAGTTAAACTGGGCCCTGCTAGGTTGTCGGCAACAGTTTTACCAGCTGAGCCAAATGGGAACCTTCTCTGGGGCCCAATCAGTGGAACCTGGGTTGTGTTCGTCACAGCGGGAAGCTACTATTGTCCTGTTAAATACATACCAACGCCATGAACTGTAATACTCCTGTTATTTTATTAGTGGGTTTCCCACTAACAGTAATTTCCACTATTAATTGGTGGTTTTGTGGTGTGTACACATGGAAACTTGGATCAGAGTGCTCCACTACAACTTCACTTGTGCTTAGAGTCAGGATTTGAACTCATGTCTCTACAGGTGAATATATGTATTATTTGCCTCCTCCTCCCTCTCCTTTGAAGTAAACCCTGCTTTTAAATGTATTGTGGTTTTATTACTCCTGAGGGAATTCTGTACCACTGTGCATGCACAGAATTCATCTGCTGCACAGAATTGTTTGTTCTCCACAGAAAATGTATTCTGCTGAAGAGATGCTGCAGTTACACCTTTTGCCCACCAAGGGCTGCTGTGGTACCAAAATAGAAGGCAGCTGCTCCTGGGCAGGACCCACCCTAGGTGTTGATAGGGAAGAGAAGGGGCTGCATTCCTCACAGTGCCCCACCCATGAGGCCAGATCAGGAGGCAAAGAATATGGGGGAATGGACAGTGTGGAAGGGATGGAGCTGCTTGGGAGGAGGGGTCACAGATGGGTTCAAAAGGACTAGTAGGGGGAACAGAGTGGGGCAGGAGCTGAATGAGAGTGAGGATGCAGGGACATGGGACCAGAAAGGAGGGGGTGGCTGAGGGGAGATGCAGGAACATATGGGAACGGGGAGCATAGCGACACATGGGGACTGGGTGGGAGGTGGCTGAGTGGAGGTGCGGGTACACATGGGGATGGGGAAGGGGGTGCAGGGCCACATGGGAGGAGGAGGTGGCTGAGTGGGGATTCAGGGCCACAGGAGGAGGAGGAGTGGCTGAGTGGGTGTGCAGGGACACATTGGGATGAGATGGTGCAGGGGCGATGGGGCAGATGTGCCTGACTGAGAGAGGCTAGGGGTCAGCCAGGGTCTGCATGGTGGAGGCTCCTCAACTCCCTAACAATTCCTCCCCTGCAAAAAAACAACAACAACCCTGTTCCATCCTTCTCCCACCCACACCCAACAACCCTCCAAGTTCACACACAGGCTTCTTCCCAGCAATTCCTTCCCTCTCCTTCAGCATCTCCATCACCCCTAACTCCCTCACTGCGTCTGAGAGTTGCGGGAAATATGTTTCCGTATTGTCGTTTAAACGAATTATTACTCAAAGTTCTGTATTCATATACCTAGTAAGGTATCCATTTGTCAAAAAACATTTCCTGGTTTTTTGTTGTCTGTATTGTTACAGACATATTTTCTGAAAGGTATTTTGAAACAAATGATCAAAATAATTGAAACTGGCATGATTATATTGTGTTATTTTGACAAAATATACAGAATTTTGCAGAATTTTAAAATATTGCTCACAGAATTTTTAATTTTATGGTGCAGAATTCACCCAGAAGTATTTTATAAAGCCCATCCAAAAAAAGGTGAAACATTATCTATGCAATATTTCTCTTTGATACTATAAATCCCTGCTTAAAGTGCAGGTGGTTCAATGCAGTTAAGCTTTGTACCTTTAAGTTTTAAAAGAGAAAAAATATTTCCTTGACCTACCATGTATGAATATGATGAAAAATCTATTCTTTATCATAAGTCATGGTATATTGAACAGAAAGATCATAAAAAATGGGAAATCTTACAAGACAGTGAGGAAAATCTCCCTTTGGCATCAGTGGGAATTTGCCTGCGTATGCACTACTGGAACCGATGCACAATCAACAAACCATATTTTCAAGGCAGAGGAAAAGTCTGCAGTTCTAAAGACCTTGATTCTGTATGTTTTTATAGAATCTGGCTCTGTTATTCAGCTTAAGCCAATGCAGGCTGGCTATTGGTATGGTTGGTACCATATGCAGTATTGCCAGCTCTCATGATCTTATCCTGACTCTGACAGTATTTGATGTTTTACTTAAAGCCCCAGCTCCCAAATGATTTTGTGTGAATCTCAACTTTCATTTTTCAAAAGTATTTTCCAGCCCTCATGCTGTGGAAAAAAATCTTGAAAACGTGATCTGAATGCCCCCTAAAGTCTCAGAAAACCGAAGGCACAGATGAACACAATACGCATATTTTAAAATCTCATAATTTTGGGAAGCCAGACTCATGAGTGGTAAATATTTGGGCTTGGCAATACTCCCCCTCTCTCTCCAGCCAGAACACACCCAGATCGTGTTAAACTACAAACAGACAAAAGCAGTTTGAATCAGGCACACTCCCAGTAGCAAAGAGCTTTTATAGATCAGCTCATCTGTTTGCAGTCTTATGGTGCAGTGCTCTATTTCAATAAAGTGACCCTGCAGAAATAATTATCAAATCCATAGTTTCCATTCACTTCAGCAGAGAACTTCTGCAACTGCATTAGTGTAAATCCTCTCTTCCTACATACCCATAACCCGCTCTCCTCAAAATGTATAATTATTGCTAGTATTATTTATTAATACTTCCATTATTCATATTAATAATAATAATAATATATAATAATGGGGAGTCATTTAATAGAACTGGAAATATATTTAATCTTGTTCCTATTATTTTCCCTGCCATCTTGTTCTGCTTTCATTGCTGTAAATCTTAATTTCACTATTTAATACAGTCCTTCATTCTCAGCAGCACTCCAGACTTTTTATTTTTGCTATACCTGTTGTCTTTTTTACAGTGGGGGGGGGGGGTACATCTTCACCATAACTGCAGGGATGGCTAAGTACAGGGCTATTTCTACGCATGGCTACAAAAAAATGACGCGCTAGTGTCAAGGGTTGAAGGCTGTACTGACCTTCCATAGTGACAGCATGTTAAAACTGTTTTGTTTTGTGATTAGTAATCACCTAATACAGTGGTTCTCAAACTTTTGTACTGGTGACCACTTTCACATAGGAAGTGCGACCCCCCCTCTTTATAAAACAAAACCACTTTTTTATATATTTAACACCATTATAAATGCTGGAGGCAAAGAGGGGTCTGGGTGGAGGTTGACAGCTCACGACCCCCCATGTAATAACCTCACGATCCCCTAGTTTGAGAACCCCTGACCTAACACAAGTCAGCCTCATTTGACCAAACTCTAGTGATAGCCCTTCAGCACAGAGAATCTCTTCGTACGCATCTGGAAAACCAGTTGGCTGTTTATTTTGGTTGTCCTCTAACCACTTTGCCTACGTGGGATTGTTTTGTAATTTGTATTCTCATGGGAGTTCAAAAGACCAAAAGGAAAAATCAAAATTCAAGAGAGCAAATGCCGGCTCAGGCAGAAAGTGACTTGAGGGTCACAAAAATAAATAATGTGAAGTCCCCCTTTCAATATAGCATACAGGTGTTTCTTCTTTTTTAATCCTCATTTTCAGTTAAGGAAAAAAACAGATAAAATGATCTAATTTCATACCAAAGCCACCCTCAGAATCATAATCACTCAGTTTACTTTTTTCTTTTCTTAAAAAACATGTATATTAACAGTAAGCATAGCTGTACGCATGACTGCGACATATTCAAACATAAAACCACATTAAACTAAAGCTAAAGGTTTGGCTTGAATCTTCAGCCGTCTGGAAATTCACAGTTCAAGCCAAAAACTCCATCCACAACTCACCGTATTGTGCCAAAGCCTCCATTCATACGGTTTTTTTGCTCTCAGTTCACTACCCGCCCTTCTGAGACGCTCAGCAGAGGAGCCAATAACCTTGAGTCAGACCTTTTGCCCCAAGTCTAGCCATGTTCTCTGTCGGGCAGGACCAGTGGAGAAGTGGGAGGAAAAGGGAACTGTGTGCCACATTTGCACTCCCACACCACAAACTGGAGCAGCCTCAGGGCCATTATACAAGCTGCGGATCAGAGGAGTACAGTGTGCACTGGCTACAGGCCTCCTCCCAAAACAGCCCCCTACTCCAGAGCAGCCAGCTCAGCCTTTTCAGAGTCCATAATCTGGCCTTTTAACTTTATTCTAACGTAATCTAGTTGTCATATGTGAATTTCTTCCCTTATCACTGTGTGGTGTTTGTTTTTTCCTGGTAGGCATTCAGCCAGCAGGAAATACTCATCAGACCAAAGAAACTAGTATCAGTATTTCTTGCAAGCATATGAGATTTGTTCAGTTTTACTATGGTGTAAATTATTCAGTAGTCTGTTTAGAGGTGCACGTAGTGTGGAACCCGTATTTCAATACAGAGAAGTGCTTGCATTTGTATTGTTGGAACATGAGGGATGCTTATTGAATCTATATATTTAAACTACTTTTTTTTCTATCAGAGCAAGTATGTGTTTCTTACCATGCATATCATGAAAAGGTCACTTAGCTGGTTTAATAATCAGAAATTACTGCGTGGGGGGGCGTTATTTGCATTGCTGTAGTGCCTAGAGACCTGAACTACCATTGAAGCCCCATTGTGCTAGGCAACATACACACATAGGGCTTGTCTCCACTTACCAGGGAATCGATGCATGACAATCAATGCGCCATGGGTTGATTTAACGGGTCTCACTAGACCTGCTACATCAGCCGCCAATGGCTTGCCCATCAACTCCGGTACTCCACCGGAACAAGAAGCATAAGGTAAGTTGATGGGAGAGTTTCTCCTGTCAATGCAGCATGTTGTAGGCACCGCTAAAGATCGACCTAAGGTACATCGACTCCAGCTCTGTTATTCACGTAGCTGGAGTTGCGTAACTTAGGTTGCCTGAGCCCTGTAGTGTAGACCTTCCCTTAGTGAGAGTTCCTGACCTGATCAGCGTGAAATCTTAACAGAACAAGCAGCCAAAAGGTGGGAGGGAAAACAGGCACAGAGAAGTGAAGTGATATCACTTGCCCAAGTGAGTGGAAGAACCAGGCCTAAACCCTGCATCTGCGGAGTCCCAGTCCAGTGTCCCATCCATTTTCTCTGTTGCTACTGAGTTGCTCTGTTATGCTGGTCATTTAACAGCTCAGCTGAGTGGTGGGTGTGAATTTCCAGACTGCTAAAGGTTCAAGCCAGATCTGTATCATTTTGCCCATTTAAAAAATGTGTATAATTACCTGCCTCACAAGGGTATTGTAAGGCTGAACTGGTATTTTTAAAAGCACAGAGATTCCCAGATGATAGGTATCAGAATAGTATAAAATATTAATAGAGATTATATCCTTAACTCATACTCAATCCTTAAATAATTGTACTCAAGAGTAATCAAAACGGCACAAGCTGATTAATGTGTAATTTTCCAAGGCATGAAAGTGACAAGAAAAAGAAGAAAGGAAATCCATTTACTTCTGACTCTTGCAGTTACTCCAGATTTGCAATGGAGGGTTTTTCTGAGTTTAGGATGATGGACAAGCAACTAACTTTTATTGGCTCATTTTGGAAGTGAGGGAGCTTGGGAATGGATAGAAACCTGGTGACATGCACTTTTAGTAACTTAGAAGTCATGCTACCCTTTTCTTTTGCATCATATCTTGGAGGTGTTGAGCAGTGCAACACAGTACTGCGACACAGAGTAAACACTTTATAAGTTGCCCCAAGAGCCATTGTTCATTTTGAGGGAGGTGGTTATAAATTGATATTGCAGCACCTGAAAGCCTGAGAAGAACGGGCGCACGAGAGACATATGGCAGAATTTTGGACCAAGGAGATCAAAGAACTCGAGACAATGTGATACTCATTATGAAAAATAAGTTTACAATAAACTTTTTATGATTTATATTTGTATTCTTTTAGATCCCTTTATAGCTCACAATATACTTGATCGGTTTATAATTTTCTGATGATGGCAGTAAATTAGGCTGTAGGTAACAATTTTAAAAACATCCTAGTTACTTAAGCCCAGAGCCTCAAAGGCATTTAGGTGCCTACCTCCTAGTGATTTCAATAGGAGTTAGGTTCCTAAATTTCTTTTAGGATCTGGGCCCTAGAGACTAAGTCCTACTGAGTTTCAGTGAAATTTAGGAACTTATATCTGATTTTCAAAAGTCCCTAAATCACTGTTGGAAATGGAACTTAGAGCAAAATTTTCAAGTGTCTACATGACTTAGAAGCCTGTCTCACTGTGACTATGCCAGTAGTTCTGTAGTACACGTTTTTGTTTCCAAAATGAAATTGTAAAGGAATACCATGAAAACCCCAAATTGCTGGAAAATAGCAGCCGGGGGAGGGGGGGGGGAGCCACATTTAAAACGGTTGCCAAAGTGAGTGCTATAGAAACTGAGAGCTGTGTTGTGAGAAATAGGGTGGAATTTTCTGCCAAGAAGGACATTAAAAAAACTACACACAGAAAGGAGGGGAGAGCAAATCTCCTATTATTTGTATACTAAAATGTATGGACTAGAAAGTGCAGAAACTGGCAGAAAAACTAACAAGACACAAATGTGTTCCTAGAAGTCCTGGCTCTTTACAATTTCCCCCTGTGTTGCATGGGGGGAATTGTAATTTCACTGAATAACACAGAGTTTCTGTAAAAAGACCCTCCATTCCTTGCATTAGGTCTGTATATGCAATACGTTCTTTTTATTGACCTTTTATGTGCAAATGAATATGAAGAACACAATTGACAGAGTCTAAGCAAATGGATTTCCCATCTCTACATTGCGCCCCAGTCTTGCTAAGGTTTATACAGATGCTTCACTTTCTGCACTGTGAGTCATATCTTTGACTTTAATGGAGCTACTCACTGTGTGTAAATTAAGCACCAGCATAAGTCTTTGCAGGGTTGGGGCCCTAGAATGCTTTACAGAAATATTTGGCAGACTGCACACTCTTGTTTACTTGTATTGTGCTAAATCTATTGCCTTTCACCCTATGTTGAGCAAATTTATAAAGGAAACCTGGGTCCAGATCTTTTGACCTGTACTGAACATAAATCTGCGGAGTGAGGGGGAGAAAGGGCAGCTCCCTGAGCCTGGCAGGTGCCAGCTTCAGTCACTAGCACCAGCCTAAACTGTGTTCTATGCTGTATTATTGTAGCCGCGTCGGTCCCAGGACATTAGAGAGACACGGGTAGGTGAGGTAATATCTTTTATTGGACCTACTTCTGTTGGCAAGAGAGACAAGCTTTCCAGATACACAGAGTTCTTCCTCAGGTGAGAAACTAACTCAGGGCATGTCTACACTACAAAATTAAGTCCATCTCCCTTATGTCAGCATATAGCCACCACAGTAATTACATCGCTCATGCTTCACTCGTGTTTTGCTCCTTGTGTCAGTGTAGTGAGATGGAGTGGTCTCCCTCTGAGCCAGAGGGGGAGGGACGACTCTGTGAACCCTGGTGGGCAGAGCCAGGGCATGCTCACCCCTTCCACCAGAAGTCTGAGGGCGGAACGGGAAGTGTAAAGGGCAGGTCCTGGGGCTCAGTTGGGCTGCAGGTGCTGAAGGAGACAGACGCCTCCTGCCTGCTCCCAAGCTGGGAAACTGCAGTGGATCCCCACCGAGTTGAGGACTGGCCAGAGCTGCTGGAGCCACCTGCTGTTCAAGGCACTGAGGAGCCTCTGGGACTGCCATTGGCCTTCTGCCCAGATGAACCAGAGCACCCTCTTACAGATCCAGGTATCCCCTGAAGTGAGGGGAAGAAGTGACCCTAGTCTGGCTGCATTGCTGCCAGAGACCCCGTCAGCGTGTTGCAGCTGGATTCCCCGCTGACCCAGTGGCGGAACGCAGTAGAGTTGGAAGAACCTGTGCTCTCTACCATGCTACCCCACCTCTGGGGTAGCAGTCAACCCTCTCTAAGCCAAGGAGCCTGTGATTGTCAGCCGTACGCCAGAGCTAGGATGCCCAACTCTCTTGCTGCTTGGCCCTGAATACAGGCCTGAGCTATACACTCCTTTCTGCGCCACCCTGACTAAAGACGGGCCCATAACTGTTTGTTTGTTGTTCGGCCCCGAGTACAGGCCTGAGCCATAGACTCTTTGCTGCCCTGCTTGGACTCATAACTATTTGTGCCTTTGCCCTGGTTGCGGGCTAGAGACCCTGACTACCACTCTGCCCAGACTGCTGGCCAGAGGCACAAACAGTGGGTTGGCTGGCTAATTCCCTAACTGTGGGCAACACCCAATGATGTAATGAAGCAGAGTGGCCTCCCACGGACCCAGAGGGGGAGGGACCACTGCTAATACACTACAAGTCATCCATGCGCATCCTTACTAGGAACACTTGTACTGATTGTACTGTCAGTGTGGGCATTGTGGGACAGTTTCTGAAAGCCAGTAACAGTCAGCATAAGCAATGCAGTGTCTACACTGACACTGTGTTGACCTAACTACATCGACCTCTACTCTACACCTCTCGTGGAGATGGTGAACTATCCCTTGAAATATGTGTTAACTATTTATGCTAAACAATCTTTTCTCTCTTCTATTTAGCTATGACACTCTAAGTTGCCCAGACCTGAATAAGAGCTCCGGGTAAGCTCGAAAGCTTGTCTCTCTCACCAAGAGAAATTGGTCCTGTGAAAGATATGACCTCACATACCGTGTCTTGCTAAACTCTGTTCTATTTTACAGCACCCACTAACAACAGATGCTGTTTCAGCATAGGAATCAGCTGAATGCAACAGCATCCTTGATCACATACTCTTCTCTCTGGCCACAGCTCCTATATTGGGCCTAGGAGTGGAAGAGGCACAGGAGATGCTAATAATGACCCTACAGCACCCAGGAATTTCCCAGTTCTGGGAAATCTTAATCTCGATATTTAATTCTGTTTTGCAAAGTAGGATTAGGGAATGCATATTTAACTGGACTGAGGATCTGGCCTCTGATCCGAAAAATAAGTTTTAGATGTCTTGCACACGTTACAAAATATGCTTGATCATAGAAAGAACAGGAAACTTGTCTTTGCTTGCACATTAACATTTGTCTCTCTAGCTGTGATAAGAACAATCAAATCTCATGCTTTTAGGGCATTTGCTGGTTGCCTGCACAAAGGCCAGGAAGGAATTTTTTTTCTCCCCTAATTCAAAATTGGCCAGATGAATTATGGAGGTTTTTTCACCAGTCTTCAAATAAATACTAGCACATGATCTGGAGGATCAAACCATTATCACCCTTTTCTTAGCATCAGTGTAACAAATGTCCAAAGTGGCTGAGCAATACACTGGTAGCCTGAGAGCTCCTTGTCTTCTGGTAACACACACTCATACAAGGAGACTCTCAAGCCCCTAAAAGACCTCAGTTCTTTAGAATTTTTTTATGCATATATGACCTATGGCCAGAAGCTCCAGAGGGAAAAAGAACTTTCTACTTCTTGTATTGGTGAAAAGAAAAAACTTCTGCTATAGGTAGCTTCCTTTGCACAGGCTACCTTCCCACAGTTCCTTTAGCGGCATCTCAGTGGTCAGCATAAGTATAAATTAACTTGGATTTGGGGCAGTAGTAGACTCAGTGAGAGGAGAGAGCTTATTTCCAAGCAGCCAGGACTCTAGTTAAGGCTCCAAAAGTGCTCGTCTCCCCTTTGGTGGGGACTTTGCCATGAAAGACTACGTCGATAGTGGAGCTTGCTGCAAGAAATTAAACAGACCAGGGACTTTGCTATGAGAGCCAATGAAGAAAAGAGCAGCAGAGATGCATGGATTCCACTGAGGTCCTGCCTACCCGGTATCTTAATAAAGCTGAATCATTAAACCAGCTTAGGTATCATAGAATCATAGGACTGGAAAAGACCTCGTGAGGTCATTTAGTCCAGTCCCCTGCACTCATGGCAGGACTAAATATTATCTAGATCATCCCTGACAGGTGTTTGTCTAACCTGCTCTTAAAAATCCCCAGTGACAGAGGTTCCACAACCTCCCTAGGCAATTTGTTCCAGTGCTTAACCACCCTCACAGGAAGTTTTTCCTAATGTCCATTCTAAAATGCCAAATTTTTCTCCCTCCTCCTTGTAACATTATTATGTATTTGAAAACTGTTATCATGTCTCCTCTCAGTCTTCTCTTCTCCAGACTAAACATATCCAATCATCCTCTGAACCATCAGATATTGGCCACACTGAGACACCTACCCAGGGTAGTGATGCCTCATGGTGGGACCAGGCAAGCAACAACCTTGGGACTGCAAACAGATATGCAAAGAGATACTTGGCCTACAGCAATTTGCTGATTCCAAACGTGAGTGGTGTTTCGTGGGTGGGTGAAGTAAAAGCAGTCAATGCATTTTTCTCTCTCAGACATTCACCAGCTGGGGAAGTTAAATGGACAACTCCCAAAGTTACTGGAAAGGAGCAGGGAAAGATATTTTATTCTTTCTTTGTATATATTGAGATAGACCTAGGCCAGTTGGGAACAGCAGAGTAGTCCTATTGGTATCCAGGAGGTGGGCGAGCGAAGCCCAGCCACTTCTAAAGGACCTCCCCCAAGCCTAAGGGGAGGATCCACAGGTCCGTGACACCAAATAAGTATGGGGGACAACTAATGAAAAAACAGGATCGGGAGTGAGTTCACAGGGCTAAACGAAGGGAACCTGATGGGCACACTGAGCAGAGAACCCCAGACAACACCCACTGCTCCTTGAAAGCGTCAAGGGAGCCAGTGGACGCCGCCCAGAGGAACTCTGCCTGGATGTGTGAATGGACAGAGGAGCAGAAATAGGCCCCACAGTCGCAGGAAATCCCGTCGGCCAACCTCCTCTCCCTGGTTTTGTAGATGGCTAGTTTGGCCAGGGCCAAGAGGAGGTTGACAAGGAGATCCTGCGTTTTTGTGGGGCCACCGATGGGCAGTGCGTAGATAGGTGAGGGGAAAAGTGCAGCCAAAAACGCAATAAAAGGTTCAAGAGGAGCTGGAACAGGGGCTGCAATCTGGCACACTCTAAATAAATGTGCGCCAGGGTCTCTTTTATGCCACAAAAAGGGCAGGTGTTGGGGACAGGAGTAAACTGCGCCAAGTACACGCCCGTGCTCACGGCCCTGTGAAGGAGCCACCAACTGACATCCTCGGCGGGCCTCGGGACCAGGGCAGAGTACAAGCTGGCCCACCGGGGCCTCTCACCCTCGAGAAGTGGCAGGAGGTCCCGCCATTTGGTATCGGGGCAGGATGCGAGGGTGAGGTAGTGGAGAGTGTGGAGCACGAGCGTGTACAGGTGTTTCCGTGGCGCGGCCTGGAACAGAACTGGCTGCAGATCGTGCAGCCGGCTCACAGTGAAAAGGTGAGGGGGAAGATTGAGTCCATAGGGCAGGGGCCTGATAAAAATGTCCATGGGGCCTAGGGTGGAGGGTGGGTGGGGCGTGCCCTCTCACAGGACCCGGTTGAGGTAAGCCCAAGCAGCAGGCAGAAAAGCGGCCTTCACCTCCTGAAGTACGCGCCGGGGAGCACAAGGTCTGGAGAGCCCCATGCACTGAGCGAGCGTCAGGGGATCCAGCCAGTCTCCTCGGTCATAGTCCAGGAGGTCTCCGACCCTGGTGACTCCCGCCAAGACCAGCCTCTGGCGCACCGTGGGGGACTCCGCCACCTGCACACGAAGCTGGGGATTGTGTAGCAGGGGCTCCGCGAGGAGATCGGCCCCCACGGTGGCAGCCACGGACCTGGTCATTGAAAAGAGCTTCCAGGTCCAGAAGAGGTCTTGGTACAAGACTGGCAGCCCGGAGAGGTCTCGCGGAAGACCTCTCGGATGGAGGTAAAAGAGCTGCTGGTCGTATCGGAGCCCACGGAAGCGGCAGAGGAAGGCGTGCACCAATACACTCCACGCCGGACTATCTGCACCATACAGGAGTCTCTGCAGGGCCTGGAGGCGGAAGACATGGACATGAGTGTGTAGGCATTTCAGGCCCTGCCCTCCCTCCTCCAGGGGCAGGTGGAGGACCCCTGCAGAGACCCAGTGCATCCCTGACCAAAAGAACTCCAGAATTGTCGTCCGGAGGTTGGCCAGGAAACCCGGGGCCGGGACCAGGGTGTTGAGCCGGTACCAGAGCATGGACAGGACCAGTTGATTGAGCACCAGCGCCCTCCCTCGAAGGGAGAGGCACTGGGGTAGTCCCGTCCATTTCCGGAGCCGCTCCATCACTCTGCCCTCTAAACCGTACCAGTTCTCCACCGGATGGCCTGAAGCGCAGGTGGGAGGGAGCTCTCCTGCCACCCTTCCCCAACCACCAGTCCAGAGCTCTTGACCCAGTTGACTCGGGCGGAGGAGGCCACTTAGCAGATGGCCTGGCAAGCCTCCACCCGCACCAAGTCGCCGGGGTCCTGGACCATGAGGAGCACATCGTCGGCGTACGCCGACAGGACCAGCCGCAGCTCCGGCTCTCGAAGCACCAACCCCATCAGCCTCCGATGGAGGAGACAGAGGAAGGGCTCAATCACAAGAGCGTACAGCTGACCTGAGAGGGGACACCCCTGCCGCAGTCCCTGCCCGAAGCTGACCGGCTAGGTCAGGGTCCAGTTGAGCCTGACCAGACACTCCGCAGAAGCATACAGCACCTGGAGAAAACCCACAAACCGGGGTCCGAAGCCAAAGGCTCGCAGAGTGCTCAGGAGATACCCGTGGTCTACCCTGTCGAACACCTTCTCCTGATCCAGGGACAAGAGGGCGAATGACAGACCATCCCTACACTCTAATTCCAGAAGATCCCGGACCAGATACAGGTTATCAAAGATCGTGCGGCCCGGGACGGTGTAGGTCTGGTCTGGGTGGATCACCTCCGCCAGCATGGACCCCAGTCGCATCGAGATGGCCTTCGCAACGATTTTGTAGTCCGTGCTGAGGTGGGAGACGGGACACCAATTCCGTAAGTCACGGAGGTCCCCCCTCTTCGGCAATAAGGCGAGCACGGCTCGCCTGCATGAGAGAGGGAGGACCCCACCCTGCAAAGACTCGACCCAGATGATGACCAGCTCTGGGCCGAGGACATCCCAGAACACGCAGTAGAACTCCACGGTCAGCCCATCCATGCCCGGAGATTTATTGGTGGGCATGCGACGGAGGGTGTCTGAGAACTCGGCCAGAGTGAGAGGCAGCTCTAGCCAGTCCTGGTCACCCATGCTGACCGTCGGGAGACTGTCCCAGAGCACTCTACAAGCGTTAGGATCGGTCATTCCGGGGAGAAAAGAGTCGCATAGAAGGCCCTGGCCCTCTCGCACTTCTCTGCCAGATCCGTGAAGGGGGTGCCATCCTCCACCAGGAGGCAGGTGATGTGCTTCTTGGCCTCCCTCCTTTTCTCCAGGGCATAGAAGAAGCGGGAGCCACGATCCATCTCTCGAAGGAGGCGGATGCGGGATCGAACAAAGGCAACCCGGGCCCGATGTCTTCGAGGGCCCGGAGCTCCTCCCGCTTCTCCTGTCACGCTCCGCAGAGGGATGGGTCCTCAGGGCTGGTGGCTAGATGCCTCTCCAGCTCCAAGACCTCCCGTTCCAACTGCCCTATCGCTGCATCCCTCCATTGGCTGGTGCCCCGGGTGTAGTCACGGCAGAAGAGCCGGGCGCGCACATTCCCCAGATCCCACCACCGCCGCGCTGAGGAAAAGGCGCGCCTCTGCCCTTGCCAGGCCAGTCAGAACTCCCGGAAGGACGCCATGAAGCCTGCATCCTCCAGCAAACTATTATTAAAGTGCCAATAGGCCGGCCCCAGCCTCTCCGCGCAGAGAGAGGCCGTCATGGTGGCAAGGTGGTGAATGAAAAGGGGGATGGCCGAACGCTGGAGGAGTGGGCCCGTGAAAGGTGGAAACACAACAGGTAAATGCGGTCCAGCCGGGAGTGGCACGACCGATGGGCCTCCACTCGGATGAAGGTGAACGTCGAGACGTCGTCCGGGTGGTGGTCGCGCCAGACATCCACCAGGGAGTGGCGATCGACGATCTCCTGGAGAACGTCCGCAGCAGCTGGGCACTGCTCGGTCCCCGAGCGGTCTTGTTCCTTGAGGGTGGTGTTAAAGTCCCCGCCCAGAACCAGGCACTCACGAGAATCCAGGGAGCCGAGGAAGGTGGACACCTGCTGATAAAAACGCAACCTCTCCGGGCCCAATGTCGGGGAGTAAACGTTGACAAGATTAACCACAAGCCCCTCCATACAGACCCGGAGGTGCAGCAGGCGGCCCAGCACAGCCTCGGCGACCCCCAGCACCTCGGGCCGTAGGTCGGGGGAGAATAGGGTCACCACTCCAGCCGTGTGGACCGAGAGGTGGCTAAAGTAGACCCTGTCCCCGCACTCCAGCTGCCAGCTAGCTTCAGCGGCCCGATCCGTATGGGTCTCCTGCAGGAAAACCACAGAGTATCCCTGCTCCCGAAGGAAGGAGAGCACCTGGCTCCTGCGGAGACCCATCCTATAGCCCCGGGTGTTTAATGTGGCAAAGATGATTGATGTCATGAGGAGGACTGGGGGGGATCCTCGCCGGCAGATAAGCCCATGACCTCCATCGGGCCGTGCAGCAATCCATGACCTACCCCGTAGGTGAGTAAAGAGTCGCGGAAAAGGCAGACCCGCTGGTAGGCTGCGGCGGCCTGCTTCCCGGTCCTCTTACCCTCCCCAGTGAGGGCCCTTGCAGCCCAGAGGACCTGATGGAAATCCCCCCACCGCTGGAGCGCAAGATGGACTTTGTTATGGGAGACACGGACATCCTCAAGGAACTCCCGCAGCTCCTCCTTCAGCGCATGGGGGGGCGGGGTCACTGATCTACGACTCTCCCCCAGTGGGGCCCCTGTCACAGCCCCATAGCCCACCGAGATGGGCAGGCAGGGGGCAGACCCCCGACGTGGCGTCCGATGGGCTGACGCCACGCGACCTGACCCACTCCTTGGTTCAACGGGGGGGGCATAAGGAAAACAGCAGCCCCCAATGGGTTGGGACAGGGAAAAACAATTAAAACCACTCCCTGGAGAGTATCTCCAGGAGTGGCACTGGCAGCACGGGAGGTGGGAGGGGACAAGGACAGGGCTGGCATCAGGAATAGGGTAGGGGACAGGAGTAGGGTGGGGATCAGGAAGGGAACCAGGGAGCGGGGCAGAAGTAGGATCCTGAGCCTCAATAGTTGGGCCGCTGGAAGGTGGCCCCTCCTGGTTAGGCTCAGAGATCTGAGGAGTGGGAAGGAGACCCCCAACGATGCCTGGCTCAGCCATTATGGTTTGGGGGGTAGCCCCAGCATCAGGAGATGGATGGTCGTCAAAGGGATCCCTGCCCGGGAAGGAGGTTGGGTGCTCCACACCCAAGAGGGACACCCCCTGGGAACCGGGTCCCAGCAGCGGGGCACCAGCCATCACCTCAATGGGCTCGGCGGCCGTCAGCAGGGTGCCACCTGCAGCCGGGCTGATGGAAGATTCCAGGGGACCCTCAGAGGCAGGAGCAGAAGCAGCGGTTAGGGGAAGGGAACACGGGGACAGGGGGACCTGGATGAGGTCGCCCAGATTGAGGCCCACTGGCAGAGGGTCGTCCTCCCCCTGCGTGACCGGGGTCAGACCCAGGGCCTCAATCTCCTCGTAGATAGAAGGGAGATCAACGTCCACCACTCCAGGGTCCTCCCCGCCAGCACCCGAAGCGATGCCCACCTAGGCGCTCGCAGGGGCTTCGGATGGGAAGGGAGTGAGAGAGGCTCCCTCGGGGGCTTCCACGGGAAGGGACCCTGGAGGAGGGGCGGTGTCACCTTCCGGTGCTGCCACGGTGTCCCCAGCCGGGACCACAGAATGTGAGTCATCGGGGGCAAGGCAGAAAGCTCGTCATCGGTGCCCCCTTCCTGCTCTTCCGGGGGGTCTCCGAATCCAAAGAATGTAATGGGGCCCGAGCCTTCCGCTTGCCCCACTTCCCATGCACTAAGGACCAGCCCTCCATGGCATCATCCGGGGTCTGGCTAACTGGAGCACAGTTTGAAAAAGACTCAGTCCAGTAAAGCCCCCTCCACAACATACACGTGGTCTTCCAGCAGCGGGTGGTCCTCTTCTCCTCCTCCTTCTCCTCGGGGCTCCAACAGGTCCCCAGCAACAGCCACAGTAGTCCCAGCAGCTCCAGGTGGTGGTAGTCTGGTGTCCAGGCAGGAGGGACCCCGCTCAGATGGTGGTGTCCTCAGCAACAAGAGCTGGGGTCCCTCACTCCCCTCCTTCTCTGGAAAGCACACCTTCAGCAGCTTTCCCCTCCCCTCCAGGGCTGTAGGTGGAGTAACAGCAGCAATTGAGGATGCGGGATAGGGGTGAGGGGATCAGCAGCCAGCCAACTAGAGGGTAGCAGAGAAGGGGGGAAGCAGGGATAGAAGTGGTGGTGTCTGGCCCAGCCAAGGGAGCAGCAGGAAGAGCTGCAGCAGCAGCAGCAGCAGCAGCAGCAGCGAGGGCCCAGTGCTGAGCAGGAACAGCAGCAGCAGCCCTCTCCCTCCTCCCCTCTACAGCAGAGGAATAGAAGGGAGATCTACTGGCCACAGGAGAAGCAGGTTTCTGCTCCCTGCGTGACAAGAGCAGGGGCTGCTCCAGGCTAATGAGAACACCTGACTCTAATTAACCTGCAAAGAGTCAGGTGAGGCCATTAAGTTAATATGACCGCCTGACTGTAATTAAGGCCCTGCTGATGGCCAAAGAGAGCCATGGAGCCAGGGGAGAGGAAGTATGGCTGAAGGGCTGGGTAACGAAGACACCCTGAAAGCACTGGAAAGGGAGCTCTAAGGTAAGGGTGAAGAAGGCGTTGAGAGAGAGAAGCGGGGGAGCTGTGGGGAAGTGGCCCTGGGAAATGTAGCAACTCAGGCAGTGAAAGATTGGCTGCCAACAGCTGCTGCCATTAGGGTCTCTGGTCCAGAACCCGGAGTGGAGGGCGGGCTCGTGTTCCTTCCAAACCCGCCACTACAGAAACACCTCCTGGAAAGGGAAGACAGGCCCCTGTCAGGACAGGAGACTCAACTGTTCTTGAATAAGCCTGTAGGGACAACAGAGACTGTGGGAGCTCTCTCACCAGTCTCCTTGCTGGCTTATGATGAAAAGGGCTCAGTAGATTGTACCCTGGCCCTAGAGAGAGAAGGGCTATAGTGAGGGTCTCAGTGAGTCTCTGAGACTAGCATAAACCATCTAGAAGTGTGGGGACCCACGGGGACAAGGTTGGAGGTTGAAGTTTACTTACCTTTAACTGGAGTTTTTCCAGATAAACCCTGTTTATTCCCACTTACGGGATGCTCCAACTGGTGCAGACTGCATGGTGGAGGCTTGATTAGCAGTGTCCATTGGTGTGCAAATGCACTTTGTTTGCCCTTCCCCTGAATGATTGTGATGGCCAGAGTATAAAAAGGGCCCAGCACTCCAGACACTTCAATTCCTTCTGCCATGACCCTAGGTCCTTTGGCAGGTAGGATTCTGAGGAAGTAGGGAAAGATGGAAGGGAGTGTGAATAGGCAGAGTCCATCTCGAGGAACTCCAGTTACAGGAAGTAACCTTCATTTCTTCTTTGAGTGTCCTCTGCACATTCCTACTTAGGGGATAGACTAGCAAGTAGTACATCCTACCCAGGAAGGTTGGACACAGAGTCCTAACTGACTAAGGACTGAAAGAGTGCCTATAAAACTTAGCATATGCTTTAGACTCTGTGCTGAATAAGAGAATGACCTGAACTCCATGTAGCTTCTCTACAAAGCTCTCTACTAGAGGAATGTGTTTAGTAAAGCCGCCACTCTGGTAGAGTATGCACTAATGGCTAACTACTTCAGAAAGTCGGATTTCAGCTACTTTATAAACTTCTTTTATGCAGAGTCTTTCCCATTTAGACAGAGTTCGAACACTCACAGCTTGACTGTGTGCTCTCCAGGAGATTATTTGTATAAGGTGACATTTCCCTGCATAAATGATAATGGTATCTTGCCATCACCGCCTGATAATTTGCTTGCAAACCCAGAATAGCAGACAAAACAATTTTCCTTCCCTCCACATCCATTATTTTGCTTTCCTTATCCGTTGGCATGGAATGAGCTTGCTCTCCTTTAGATCTTTGAATTGCAGCTTCAACCATGAACAAAATTGGGGAAAGGAGGGTGTGGAACATAGGCAGACCTGGGAAAACTCATATACTTTATCAGTCTTTTTTGACATAGGTTGAACTGATGAAGGTGCAGCCCATAGTATCTTTGCCAGCTCAGATAAACCATCTCAAAGGTCAAATACAGGATGTTTAGATTCTTCAGTGGTCACTGAAGGAATGTCCAGTGTCCTTGTCATTCTATCCACTAGCTTGTAGAATAATACTGCACCTTCTGATGGTGATGAAGCTGAAGTCACCCCTACACTTTCTTCTGGAGATGTTATTTCTCCAGAGTAGGGATCCAGCAATTAGGGATGAATTAACAACCCAACCTTATCTGATAAACTTTAATCACTGAACCCATTGGTAGAGCCCTGCATGGGACTATTCTTTAATCCCACACTCCCACTGTTATGGCAGTGGGTCCAGGAGGACCTGCAGGATCCCAGTCCCACTGCAGGGCTCTACAATAGTCCCATGCAGGGCTCTACCCATCAGTACCAGGGAACAGGGCTCCAAGTCTGGAGAAGGGGGTACCAGCAAAATCGAGACACAATCCTATGCAGAGGCACTGCAAGAAGTGGCTGGTTTCAGGTGGCACTCTGGCTTTGGAGTTGGGACCACAGGAGCATGTGGTTCCAGTGTCAGTAGTAACTGAGGCTCTAGAATTTCAAGAGAAGCCAGTACCAACAAGTTAAGTAACTCCCTGGCTTCCTTGAATACCTAGGTGTTAACAGCACCGGAAAGAGATCTTGAGCCTGTGGTACTGAGAGGTGCATCAATGCTTTGGGAATTGGTCTCTATGGACCCTTCCTGAGTTCTGGAGTCAACAATCCCTCCTGGTTTAGAGATTGCTCCTGGGGGTGTAACTTTTTAGGGCACTACATGAGTCTTTGGTGCCTTCCTCTTGGAAGGTCCTGGAACTGAGTTGTTAGGAGATGTATGCAGTCTCTTAGGTATCGGTGACACATCTGGCTGATGACTCTAAGAACTGGAGGAGCATTCCTAACAGACTCTCATGTGCTCAGTACCCATTTGGTGAAGCAGCCCTGGTAGCCCTGTCCTTTTTTGAATGTGGTTTGAACTGCCTACACTTGTGACATTGGTCACTCACCTGTGCCTCTCCCAGACACTTAAGGCAGCTGGGATGAGGGCTATTCACTGGCATAGACCTATCACATGAAATACAGGCCTTGAAGCCAGAAAAATGGAGCATCATTCCAGCACCAATTCCAATTCCAAACTTGGCACTGGTAACCACATACTAAAAAGATAGTATTGTACATTTATACTGATAACTATTTACAGAACTACTATACCAGACTAAAACTAACACTGATTGTGCTATATACACTAAGAGAGGGAAAATATGAAGGTATTAAGATTGCAGCTCCAACAACTATCACTGGTGGTAAGAAGTAACTGAGGTTGAGTCAGGAGCAGCGCAGCTCTTTATACCTGTGTGCAGTGGTGCAAAGCACCAGACGGCAACTCATGCACCCCTGATGGGTACTGACAACTATGCACGAGGCACACCCACCCCCACAGGGGAATGGACATGTGCAATCATTCAAAGAAGGTTACTTTCCAATCTCTCTCTTTCCTTCTTACTTATCTGTTCTGCAGTTTTCCTTCTCTGATCTTCTCATGATAAACCTTTGGTGCCCTTTTCATACTTGCACAGTGACTTGGCTAAAGATTTTTGTAAATTATTTTACAATATAAGAATGGTCTTTTCTCACTCTACTGAGTAAAATAGCCAATTGAAGGGCCCTGGAATGGCAATCAGGCAACCTGGGTTGTGTTTTTCCCTCTGCCTCTGACCTGCTGTCTCCCTTGATAAGTCACTTTGTCTCTGCTTCTCTCCATCATTTTGTCATGCTTGTTTTGACTGTCTAGACTTGAAGCTTTTCGAGGCACAGACTGTCTCTTACTCTGTATTTCTATAGCAACTAGCACAGTGGGATCCCCAGTGGGATTGAGCTATCTAGGCACTCTCTTAACACAATAATTATTGCTATTATTTCAGACTGTAGCTGAGCATGTACTAGGGAAGGAGTTTAGAGAAAATGCATCATTTAGCTGGTCAGCAGCAGTTCAAATGGAAGGTATCAGTGGGGTGCCACATTAGAGATTTTAGCTCTAACAATGACATTTCTTTCCACAGGTCCCACAGTGCATAAAGCATCCGCACTCCATACACAGAAAGAGAGAGAGGTGGAGAGAGAAATAAAGAGTATAAAAGACAGAGAGAGAATGACTATCAAGGAAGACCAGGAGACACCATGAGGATCAGAGTCTGTCTTGCACCTGACAGTGCAAAGAAGCAGAGATTGAAGTTCTTATTTAAGACCAGACTGTGAACCCGTTAGTCCACTGCAAATAAGAGTGAGCTCACCATGGTAAGCAGCTTCTCCAGAGTCTGGCCCTTTGTTTAGTTGAGGAGGGCCAAGTCTTGGGCATGTATCTGTACACATTTGCTATGTTCCATAAGGGTTCCCATGTGCCACCTTTATTCAGACTGAGAAGTGCCTTACTCCACAGCAGCTGCTATTGAAATGAATGGTACTACTTGTGGAGTATAGTACTACTCAAGGTGAGTAAGGGTGGCACAATTAATCGTTTCCACATCATGGAAAGAAAATGAACCTGTGTTTTGTTCCCACAATGTGAACACTCTATGTAGCTGAGATAAGAATAATCTAATCTCATGCTTCAGGGCTGATCATCTGCACAGGGGCAAGGAAGAAATTTTTCCCCCTAGTTCAAAACTGGCCTGATGAATTATGGGGATTTTTTCAACTCCCTCTGAAGCATCAGATATCACCTGCACCTGGAAGCAGGACACCAGGCTAGGTGGAACCAATGGTCTGATGCAGTTCAAGAAATCCTGTGGCCCTAGCTGTGCCACTCTTGCTCTCATGCTCAAGCTTAAACCAATCACCAGATTTAGATTTAGGAAGGAATTTTCCACCAGATCAGACTGGCCAAGACTTTGGCTTTACAACTTCCTCTTCAACATTGAACAGGGGTTATCAGCAAGAATCATTTTGGCCTGTCTGACACCACCAGTTTCCTGCCATTGCAGAGGCTTCAGACACTGGTGCCACCTCCATCTTTTCTGGTTTCCCTCTGTGGCAGACAATAATTTAGTCTCCTAAAAACTCCACATTTTACAGCAAAATGGGTTCATATCTGACTTACTAACTGGAATTTTGTTCAATAAAATTTGTTTGGAAAGATTCCAAAGCAAGTTGTGTCTACAGTCGGGGTATGCATGTGACGAAAAACCTTTTTCAGATGCTAGAATGACAGACTTAGCAGCCAGAGCTGAGATGTCATACATTATTTCAAGGGCAGTCCCCATAAAGAACTAGCGAAACTTCCTCTGAACTAAGGGAACAAATGGTAAATAAGCAGGGTAAATGGATAGAGTAAGTGCATGCCAAGACCATGGGAAAATGAGGGTTCAACCCTACTAAGTAACGGTGATTTCCTTAAGCAGGAAATCGATGGAGACTTAGCTCTCTCCCCTTTATTCACCAGCCAGGAGACTGGCCACATAGTGGGAGCGTGTGATACCCTCTAATGTGGTGCTGCTAGCTTTCTTTCCATTGCCAGTTGGGGATCTCTGAGAAACATTCTGCTTCCTAGGAGAATGTCCGCCAATGCTTCCCTTCTCATGCAGCACCACACCACCACTAACTCTGGGCCTGGCTATTACAGTAGCTTATTAGCAAGCAGACTGGTATCAAGTTAAACGCTTTATTATGAACAGAAATTGTATACATAAATGAGATAAACAACTTCCTACTTTTCTGTGGACCTAGAACCTGTCACTGGCCTGGACTGGATGGCTTTGTTTCTGCCCCAGCAGGAAGTGTGTCATCAGAAACCAAAAAGTGCATCTAGAGTGTACAGGAAAGGTGGCATCTCTACACCTCGTGGAGGACTTACTCCAAAGTGAGCCTGTAATCTACATTCTGTCCTATAATCTGTTAACTGCAGGGAAAAATCAAAGTCATAGCCACATGATTTAATTTGAGATGTTGAAGGACCTCGTAGTTCTACCACACCTCGCCCCAGGAAAGGAGCAGGAAAGGTGGGTTCTTCAGGCCTGCCTAGCAGGACTGCAAGAAAGCAGCCAGTCAGCACAGCAGACTCAGATAAAAGTTGCTACTGAGCAGGTCAGTTTCTGGCTGTGACCAGAAAGGGTAGGACAGAGGACTCTACAAACAGGGAACAGACAGACCCAAGGACTGTAACCCTAAGGTAATGGATGAAGGTGATGTAACCGAGTGGGAAGCAGCTCAGGGAATGCAGCAGCAGCAACTATTAAAGAAAGCAGCATGTGGCTGCTATTTGTAGGCGCCATGGATGGGCTTTAGGTTCCCCCACTGGCAGGGTGGCCAAAGTCCTGAGAAGGAGACAGGCTTCATTTGGAGGCCCAAGCACAGGGCTGGAATTTAAAGGGCTTACAGAGGGGGCTGAAGACACTGCAGAGGGCCAACATTTGCTGGACCATTGTTACTCTGGCAGGGGTTTATCCATTTGAGACTGTGTGACTTAGCCTGAGGGCTAGTCCATGAAGAACCATCTGAACCTACCTGACAAGGGCAACAGCTGACAGGGGGCTCTGTGAGCAGAGAGAGAGTGCAGGTTCACATCCAGCCGACAGGAGGCGCTCACTGCAGGAGAGGTGAGTGCATCCTGTCATAGAACCCAAGTGTTTTTTCTGATAAAAATGTGAGAAGTCATGTGTTAATTGTTTTTTGCTGATTTCTCAGTGTTTTCTCCAGGCCCATTGAGGGAAAATTCTCCAGGCCCTGATACATCATGTTCAAAGGGCCCCACCCAGCCCATCTCACTTTACTTACACAGAAGCTACATACATGTTGGGTTCCCTGGAGCTTGGGGCCCTGGTACAGTTGCCTCCTTTTGTCAGCCCCGATCATCTCCAGAGTGCGAGATTAATTCTTTCTTATAAACATTTTTATATAGAATCTACGTTATATTTCTTATAAAATAGTAACTCAATCATATTTTATGAAAGCTGTCTGAAAAGATTGCTTGATATAAGGCAAACAATAGAGATTAAATGTGCTAGAGATGAATGACTCATTTTCTCTCTGGAAATCATTATGACATTTAAAACTTTCCCAACTCCAAACGAAAATTTACATCTATAATAGAATTTAATGACTGGAGCCATAGGTCTGACAGCTACAAAGGAATTATTAAAATGGTGTTTCTATTAGAAACTTTAGCTTCAGTTATCTTTAAAGTGTCTCTTGTGTTTTAGGCTGAGAGAATGGTGTAGCACAGCTGAATGCGTCAGACACACTAACAATATGTGAAGAGACACTCTTAAAGATACGCGATGAAGCTTTAATTTAATGCATTAAAATATATTTCTAAAACATATGTTAGATGAATTTTTTACTCCTATTCTATATTTGAGAAGTAAAATAAGATGATTATATACATGGAAAAGTTTAATTTGATAACCAACCTAAGGTTATTAGATTTATGGCATACTGATTCAACATATTAGAACATATTGTACTTTAGAAGACAGAACTAACCTGATGCAAAAAATATTAATAAAATAGCAGTGAACATCAAATCAATTATTTTCATTCCACTGGAAGATCCCTGTTGCAACCGAGTTCCATGCTATATAGCAATTGCTGAAAAACTAAAAACAGATTCCTCTGTAATAATGAGGGATTCAATGGTACCACACAGGCTCAGTCCAAGCAATTTCAGGACTTCCATGGAACTGTTATAGATATGTCTGGAGCATAATTAGGCTGGCAAAGCACGGCTAAAGTGCTTCCTATCTATTCCCAGGGCAGCTGGAATTATGTTACTCTATTTGATTTATGCATCCAAACAAGCCACCGCAGACAATATGGAAATCCGAGAGGTAGATCTGTGAAAGGATTAATTTAACAACGTACATTACCTGTATTAAAGTTAAATTGAGTTATATGTAAATTTCCAAGGAAAAGAGAAAAATCCTACTGCAGGGTATACACTATAGAGAAGGCCTCATCTTTCTACCAGTTGCTCTTATTTTAGAGAGTAGAAATTTTGGGGATTGTTGCCTTTTGGTAGTGTATTTCCTAAGTCCACGAGAAGCCATAGTGCTTGCTGCAGACCAGTGCTCTTCAATATGGACCATGAGAGGGGGCTTCTAAGTGCAATTTATAACTATCTGGTGTTAGGAAGGAAGCACTGCAGTTTCCTCTGGAGAGTGGGAAAAGTCATACATAGTAGTTGGCTTTAGGTGGTTTGTTAGTGGTAGCCCAATGCTTTCCTGACCAGAAAATGAAAAGTTAAAAAAAGAGAGTTCATTGGGGGGGAATTGTATTCCCATCCTCACCTATGGTCATGAACTTTGGGTAATGACCAAAAGGATGAGATCATGGATACAAACAGCAGAAATGAGGTTTCTCTGCAGGGTGGACTGGGCTTACTCTCCTACACAGGGTGAGGGGCTCAGCTATTCAGGAGAGCCTCCACGTAGAGCCACTACTCCTCTAGATCGAGAAAAGCCAGCTGAGGTGGTTTGGGCTGCTGATAAGGATGCCCTGTGTATGTCCCACTGGAGGAAGCCCTGGGACCAACCCAGGACACGCTGAAGGGATTATATCTCCCAGTTGGCCTGGGAACGCTGGGGAATCTCCCAGGAGGAGCTGGCACTTGTTGCGGAAGAAAAGGAAGTCTGGTCCACCCTACTCTTCCTGCTGCTGCTGTGACTCTCACCAGGAAAAACAGCATAAAGAAAGAAGAAAAAAATACATTGAGGTAGAAGAGGATGACTGGCTAAAACCAATAAGAGCTGGAGCCAAGTGTCTCTAAAGTTTGCTTTAGTTTTGAAAAAACTCGGTTTAGGAACTTAATCCAGGTCAGGACTCAGAATGGGTTAGATTTCAGCTCAAGGATTTAAGTCAGATGCCTTCTTGGCCTTAGGAAGGAATTTTATAAAGGGAACACTATTTCATATGTGTTGCTACTGAGACTGTGTAAGTGAAAATTCACTTTATATATATATATATATATCCACACACACACATGCAGTATAAGTTTTAAACTAACAATTTAATACTGGTACACAGTGATGATGATTGTTAAGCTTGGTTGAGGTGGAGGAGTTAAAAGGTGGGATATTTCCCAGGGAATGCCTTACTGCTAAATGAACTAGCAATTGACTGAGCCCTCAAGGGTTAACTATCACAACACTCTACAAGGCACCAGGAAAGGAGGGAAGGCAGACAGAGACACACACCCTGTGTGTGAGAGAAAAAATGTGCATTTTCCTCTTTAAGTAGCTGACCCCAGGTTTAAGTACACTGGCTTGTTAATTAAATCAACTTGCTGAGACCTGAGACCCACAGCTATTGCCTAGAAACTCCCTCCCTTGGTCGTGTGTCCCCCCTGCTCTATGGAAGATGGGGTAAGCAGGGTGCAGGAGCAGGGGGTGAGGGGGAGACACCCTGACATTAGCCCCCCTCTTTCTCCCTCCCCCCATACAGCAAGCAAGAGTCTCTGGGAGCAGCTCCAAGGAGTCTCTGGGAGCAGCTCCAAGGCAGAGGGCAGGAGCAGCACATGGCATGGGGGAGGGACAGCTGCTGCACAGGGAACTTAGGGGAGTGGGGAGCTGATAGAGGGAGCTGATAGAGAGCTGCTGGTCCACCCTGGTTCCAGCCACCCACCAGCTAGCTGCAAGGGGCTGCTCTTCCTGCAAGCAGTGGACAAAACAGGCGACTGCCAAACAACGTTAGAAGGGAGCATTTCACAAACTTTAAACGAGCATGTTCCCTAATAGATCAGCAATGTAACGACACAATGTTAACCAGGACGACTTTAAGTGAGGAGTTCCTGTAATAACCTGCCCATCATGACTTCTAAGAAGCTTCTGGATAAAAGTTTGGTGGTGCTGCATCTTCACTGAACTCTCAGTCCTTCTGCAGTCTAATAATTCAAACAGGAATTATGACTTATTCAGCACCACTCAAAGTTTTCCCTAAGGGCTTATTGCATATATGTTTTTCTCTCCAGAGCACTGTCAATCAGGGCTTCAATGGACCTTGAATGAAGCCTTGCATAACATTACCACTAGGATATCCATTAACGTGTTTTTTTTTAAAAAGGCTAAATAAAAAGTTCTCACATCTTACACTTTAGAGCAATGAAGAACATGAAGTTCACGTGAAAAATGAAAAAATAAAAATACTAAAAAACAATCCATTTAAATAAAAATGAATAAAAACTTACTTTAACCATGAGAAACTAGGGAGCTGGCTAGATATAACTGTGATAGCTGTCTGAGGAACATCTAAAACACTATTTACTTCTGACCGCTGTTTTGTTTTGTATCCTGAAAAGATGGTTGTGGTTAAGACACAAGACTGGGATCCAGGGGATCTGGGCTCTACTCCCAGCTCTACCATAGGCTTCCTATATGACCCTGGGCAAATCATTTAATCTGTGTAGCTCCATACCGCCACTGTGAATGGGGATAACAATCGTGAACTCTCTCCTCCATATAACTCACCTCTTCATGCACTCTCCCCTCCCTTATCAATAATAGTCTGGTCCTCTAGCCCATGCCCTATTGCCTTGTGCTATGTTTTAGTTTACTTGTTTTAATTAGATAGGAAACTCTGACTGGAAACTCTTCAGGAAAGGGAATTTACCTTATGTGTGTATAAATTGCTGTGTATAGCAATGGTGCTATATAAATGTTCATCATCACAAATCTCACTGTTGCAAAGACTTTAATGACATTGGGCTTAAAGTTTCTTTAACTAGTAATTTTTTATTGCTCCTAATTATACCATCTTGTTCCATCCTAAATAATCCCAATTCTTCTTTTACGCTTATACCCTTCAAATAGTTGTAAGTGGTTAGCTTGTCATCTCTTAGCTTCAGCTGCCTGAGCTTTCAGTCTTTCCTTGCAAGTCCATCAATTCAACATCCTAATCATTTTTATTCCTTTTTTCTGATAATGAGGTGCCCAGAACTTAAACAGAATTTAGAAGATCACGTGCGCTTAATATTGTATGTCCTGAAAAATGAAAAGCTTGTATGGAAAGCAGAACTGTATTTCTTGGGTCTGCAAATGTCATGAGTATAGACTCTTTCACAAGACTGCCGATATGTACATACATATAGGCCAAAAATACAAGAACAGCTTTCCTCATGGAATATTGGTTTTCAAGGCCACAAAGATTTTGTTTGACTCTCTGAAAGGGTTGGTATAAGTTTCAGCAGAACGTTTCTATTTTATCTAGGCCATTTTGCCCATCCTAAAAACCAAACTTGCCTTTCATCACTAGAGGATGTTCAAACGAGATGAAAGGAGAATGCAGAATATATTGTATATCCTGAAGCATACAAGGTTTCCATTTTATTGGTTGGAGATCATGGGTTTGATTCTCCATTGCCTTGTACAGGTGTAGGCACTTACACCTATCAAATGCTACCACGCCCTTTGAACACCAATTTTGTACATACTGGGTTTATTTCACTACTATGGCACGCCAGTTTTATGCCATGGTAATTCTAATGAAATCAGTGGTTGTATCTCGGGTCCACTATGTGAAAATTATTACATAAAGCATGAGGCAATGGAGACTTGTTCTTCGTATATCCATAGAGCATAGAATGGGTTTGCTAGGGATATACCACTAGATGCTTTAATAAAACTCTGTGCATGTGTGCAATGCACAGCTGTGATTATATTGGGCCTGATTTACTACTGTGTTTCTCCAATTTTATGCAGCTATAACGCCATTGGTTTCAAATAAATTGCATTGGTGTAAAACCTCATGACTCAAGCTCTACTAAACTCTGTATGATGGATATATCTTATTCAGCGATGCAGTGAAAACAGCCGTAATACAATTCATTGTACAAAAGTTGGCCTTTTAAATGTGATTTCATAAGAAACTTGTTTTACTTAAGTATATACAAATTTCAGTGACTATCGTGTTAAACAGAATCTCACACTCTCCCATTTAATTTCTATTCTGGGGTTTTTCAGTCCCCTTTCTTAGTTTGCGCAAGGGCACCAAGGAACCATTGCCCTATAAGGACTTCTATGCTCTTTTGTAGAAAATCCATGACTTTGCAATGTCAGTCAATTCTTAAAAGAAAATTTAATATATTAAGTTATATGCATAATAGAATTTTTAAAAAAATCTAAAGGGATGATGTGTTATCTACTCGTCTCTTAACTTATTGACTCTTGACTCAAATATGACTGATTAAGGTTTAATCTCATCTAGAAATATTTCTTTATAATTTTTTGCTAACTTTTTAGTAAACTTTGAGAGAACCATTGAAAGTGTGCTTTAAGAGACATTACACATTTTTAATTCAGATTTTTCCATTAGATACCTCTCAACAGGCATGTACAAAATTGGGAAAACTAAAGGTGTAGGACACTATTTTGAATACGTTGGGGTTGTGGAATCCCTGTCTTTGGAGGTTTTTTAGAACAGGTTAGACAAATATCTGTCAGGGATGGCCTAGGCTTCAGGGCGGGGGAGGGGGGAGAGAGACTAGATGACTTGTTCAGTTAATGATTACAAATGACATTAAAATTGTTTGGTGACTTTTACATATGTAAAAAGAAGAGGAATTACAAGCTGCAGATGTTTATAAGTTCCCCATCATCATAGTATGTGAGTGCACCCAGGATGAAAGCATCACATTCATTCACAGCATTTCAACAGGCTGATCTATTAGCTTCCCTTTGCGTGCTAATGACACTTCATAGGACATATAGTTTATGCCTCAAAAAACGCACTGTGCAATTGCAAATATGTTAGTACCTTTTCCCAGTCGTATTAAGGAGACCCAAAAGACAGGAGTTTGGGAGTTCCTTCTCTCTGAGATTGGTCTGATAGAAGTTAAGAGAGAGGAGAACTGGGAAGATCCACAGGAAGAGAGTTAGCTGCATTTTGAGACCCACCACAGGAGCGATGACTTCAGGGAGGCAGACACGGGGGGGCAGGGTGTTCAGCTGAGGAGCAGAGTATTGGGGCACACTGGTGAAGGACTAAAGTTCAAGCCAAGGAAAGGTGGAAGTAGTTTAAGTTTATACTTTTGGTTTCAGGTTTTTTGGAGAACTCCAGAGAAGATTGCTGTGAGCCACCACCCTGAAGAAACAGTAATGTCTGCGACATTGTAGTGCCTGAGAGGAATACAGGTACACAGTGGGCCCAGGAAGGGGCTGTAAAAAAGGCCTGCTGATAGGTTGAGGTAGGAAGAAGCCTGGGGGGAAGCAGGGGAGGGGTGTCATAAACAGATAGCTAAGGGTTAATGTCTCTTTCACCTGAAGCACCTGACCAGAGGACCAATCAGGAAACCGGATTTTTTCAACTTTGGGTGGAGGGAATTTTGTGTCTGAAGTCTTTGTTTTCTGTCTGCCTGCTTTCTCTGAGCTTTGGAGAAGTAGTTTTACTTTCTAATCTTCTGTTTCTAAGTGTATGGACAAAGAGATCAGATAGTAAGTTATATGGTTTCTTTTCTTTGGTATTTGCATGAATATAAGTGCTGGAGTGCTTTGATTTGTATTCGTTTTGAATAAGGCTGTTTATTCCATATTCTTTTAAGCAATCGACCCTGTATTTTTGTCACCTTAATACAGAGAGACCATTTGTATGTATTTTTCCTTTCTTTTTTATATAAAGCTTTCTTTTAAGACCTGTTGAAGTTTTCTTTACTGGGAAATTTCAGGGAAATTGAGTCTGTACTCACCAGGGAATTGGTGGGAGGAAGAACTCAGGGGGAGATCTGTGTGTTGGATTTGCTAGCCTGATTTTGCATTCCCTCTGGGGGAATGGGAAAGTGCTTTTGGTTTCCAGGACTGGGAACGGAGAGGGTGAGTCACTCTGTTTGGATTCACAGAGCTTGTGTCTGTGTATCTCTCCAGGAGCACCTGGAGGGGGGAAGGGAAAAAGGATTATTTCCCTTGGTTGTGAGACTCAAGGGATTTGGGTCTTGGGGTCCCCAGGGAAGGTTTTTCAGGAGGACCAGAGTGCCCCAAAACACTCTAATTTTTTGGGTGGTGGCAGCAGGTACCAGGTCCAAGCTGGTAACTAAGCTTGGAGGTTTTCATGCTAACCCCCATATTTTGGACGCTAAGGTCCAAATCTGGGACTAAGGTTATGACAAGGGGAAGGGCTGAATAATCAGACCTTGCATGTTCACTAGAACCCAAAGGAGAGGGAGAGTCTGATTCCCCTTTTGGCCCTCCAAAAACAATGCCAGGACCCTGGAGGCCAGGGGTCAAAGGATTCATATGTCTGGATTTGGACCACAAACTCAGCATGAGGTGTCAGACTTTAGTTTGTTGGACTTGCTTTCTTACCCCAGAAGAGAAGGACTATAAATCACCTGGCTAGAGGGTTACATCTCACAAAGAAACAGACTGCTCCAGGACTGGACCAGCTGTGGCAGAGGGCGCTAGATGAGGAGAGCCCGATATGCTTTGCCCAGGGACAAAGGAGACGCATGAACAGTGAGTCCATCTTCTACAAGCCCCTATATATCATCTTTCTGAAATGTGACTGAACCTCTACATAGCTAATATATTAAATGATGCACTTAAATATACCTAGACTTAGTCACAGAGATACCAGTCATTATTTTCCTCAATTTATGCATTTGAAAAACTATATCAATTGAAAAAATACATTTAATGTTATGATAGATATTTTTGGCTTAAAAGATTGGTTTCCTCATTATTCAAGGCAATAAGAGTTTAATTATATTTTTATAAATTTCAAGTACAAATTGACCAAACTATGTAATATATCAGACTATAAAAAAGCAAGCAACAACTTTTTCAGAAAAATGTATTTGCAATTCAACTGATCATATAAAAAGCATTAAATGTTTTAAAAGTTCTAAATATTTTTAGAAGTGCTATGGTATCACCATTCATTGCAACTACATTCCGGAGTACTGTAAAGTCCAGGCCACATTATCCTTATTTGTGTAGCACAGTGAGCATTATCTTTATACTGAGGTCACTCTCATCACAACCTCTCCAGAACTGTTGTCTTCTGATGAATCCTCATGAGGTCTCATTCGATTGAACAGATGCAGCAATACATAGCCACACTGAAATCTTGGAGAGGTTAACTGTGTTGGATGAATTAAATTTCTGTTTCTAAATGCAGTTAGTGGTAACCACAATGTCCTACCCGGTGAAGATGCTCCTCGATTGCTCTCTTCTATGTCTGTAGCTTTATCATAATTTAATACATCCCAGTGAAGATTAACAGCCCTCCAGCGCTTAAACACTCTGTAAACTGATGCACCTTCATGTACAATTAGTCCTGAAATTTAAGGAAAGAATGATTAGTTACTACACAATAATCTTGGACTCCATTTTATGAGGGAATGAATGAAGATGTAAATTTAACCACATTTATCACATTGCAACTTGCAGGTGTCTATCAAATTAAGATGAGGATCCCTGTGAGTATCTTAACTCTAATAATACAAATAACTGTCCATAAAAGATACAGAGGTCTTATACAATCAGCCAGCAATTTATCTGAACTATTTCAGGTAAACTTTAGGTCCACTCAGAGTGTACATCATAATTTTACCCCCTCTTCCTTATCATCAGTGTAATGAGAATCTAAATTTTTAAATGAAAGTTTCTAGCCTTTATGGTTATTAAGGAAACCTTCTGTACGTGAACTGAACACAACCAATGTTATCTGATGTCTTGTCTATACTAGAAAAGTGCATTGATTTAACTAAATTGACATAAAAATCAATCATTCCATTGCATTAGTAAATTACCAACTGAAACTGAAATAATCCTTGCATATACTAATTTAAGTTTAGATTAAGTGCTTCTATGTTAGGGATTTTTACTAGAGGCCTCATCCTCATACAGATCTCCTTCTGTGGATATTCATTAGTTTGAGCAGCTTATCTAAACTGGTATAAGGCACTCAAACAGATTTAAGAGCGTCCTCCACATTCTTAGTTCTTCTCTGTGTACCTATAGCCTGACACAGCCTGAAACAACAGTTGTAATAAGTGTGAATTCCCCCTATTACTCCAATGTGGCATTAATTCTGAATATTGTCTCAGGGAAATAACTGAGATGTCAACATTAACTGTTATTTCACAAGCAGGGTTTGGAGTGGTGTATTTTATTCTTTCTGTTCAAATCTCAGAAGGCCAGAGAACAGGGATCCATTCTTGAGATTTGCAGAGATCCAGAGAATCTTTTTAAGTATCCCTCAAAGAAACATGGCTCATTTGATCTCCTGTATAGAATCACTTACTCTTAGGCTCACATCCAGCAAATATTTACATACATGCTTAATTGTCAGTATGTGACTTCAGTGGAATTGACTTCAGTGGAATTATTCAAATGTTCAAAGCTCAGCATATGTTCAAGTGTTTACAATACCGGGCCTTTACTAATAATGCTTATTGCTGTGAGTAGTTTCATTGGCTGGATTCTATTTGTAGGATCAAGGCCTATCAGAATAGTAGTTCATCAAAGACTAAACGCTCAAAAGAAAATATATCTGGAAGCTTTAGCCAAGTCATCTCCAGTGAGTAACACCAGTACCTGAAAAGAAATAATTCTCATAGAGAAAATTTAGTTTTTCCTTTTTGTCTTAAATTTTAAAAAAATAGAAAACTTTAGCAATTTTTAATAGGTACTGACAAATCTTTATAGAGAAAATTAAGATATTTTTGTTTTGAGAGCTGGATTTTTTTAAGGTTGCTAGCGCTATAGTTCAATTGAAAATGTGGTTGGTTCCAACTAGGATTTTTTTGGTTTTGAAAAGGGAAACTTGTGGTGTGTCACCATAAGTTTTTTCTTTTTCAAACTTCCTGTAAGGAAAAAAAAAGAGGAGATGTGATGTCCTAAAATGGTTAATGTCCCATATTGTCACTATCAACAAAGCCAGCAGAATATTAGATGTTCACTCCTTCTCTCAACTATGGCTGTTTTTTTCATGTAGCTAAATGACATATTTTGAGCTTGCAATAAAATTACTTCATGTTTTATAAACCTGCTGCCTGTGTATTTAGGAAATTGAACTATAATGAACATGAAGTTAGCCACTTATTGCCATATTTACCTGATAATGATCAGGATTCTGATTATCATCAGTGAAGGAATTACTGGCAAGGAAAAGATACCAAATTTCATTACTGAAATACTTTAATGGAACTCTATTTTTCATCAATATTAAAATGTTTCTAAGATTATTTGCTACTCTGTTTGTGACTATAGTGTCTAGGAAATATTCTTTTTCTACTCTTGCCCATATGAAAAATTATCTGTACAATACAATGACTGAAGATCACCATGAATGGATTAGTTCATGCAAGGATGCTTTTTCATCAAGAGATGATCCAGGACATAAACAGATTGATAGAAAATGCAACTGATTGCTTCGGAAGATAGTCAGGACCTCAATGCTTATTGCTTGCCTGAATCATTAGGAAGTATGCAATTCACTAGATTTAATAAAGAAAAAGCTAACTTGCATTCTGGTCTGCCTTGTTGCCCAGTAGTAAAATTGTAGAGCTGTTACTGTGTAGCCAATCATTAGAAGTATGATTGAATAGATAGTGTCAAGCCCAGCATCAAAAGTGTGAGGGAAAAGGACAAGTGGAAAATCCTGGCACTGAAGATTCAGAACCTTTTTCTGTCATCTTCTTAGTGAAAGAAGGTGTTAACAATAATTGATTTCTGAATGTATTGTCTTCATAGAGTCTAATTGTAGGAGTTGTGTGTTTAGCCAGGGAACTGCAAAAATATTTGAGAATAGTAGCTGGCTTTTGAGAGTTCACACTATTCCCTTGATCCCAACATTCATAAATAGAGGGCACAAAGATCTGGTCCCCTCTAACCATCCTTCAATTCCCCTCTACCTCCAGAAGCCCTATTGTACTTAGGATCTAAAGCAGAAAAGGTCCATGTTGCTCTATGGAGGGAACACGTTTGAGAACAAAGAGTTGTGGTTTCTCCTAACACTACCTCCCCAGGACCACACTGTAGGAGACTAGTTAGTACTGATTCCCTGAGGACAGCTGAGAAGTCCTGCTAGCTAAACAATGACTTGAACCACTGCCCTCTCAAAGGCTGCTTCTGCCCTTGATGCCATTTTAGGAAAGAGTAATTTGTGACTTCCTGTAGCAGCCATAAAGACTTCAGGTAAGGGCACACTGTGGATATATGATATTGAAGCTTCCATCCTCCTAAATTGAGTGAATCCTGAGCTTCAGCTCATTCATAATGACTGGCTGCATAGTCATATCCACTTAGTTTTTGACCTGAGATGGTTTAACGTTCTACAAAGGCCACAAATGATCTCTTCGACTTTCTAAATTGCTTAGTCCTGTCTAAGTAGTAGCTCTCTGGATATACAGGGTGTACAATTTTCCTTCCAAAGCTCTAGACATTCTGGTGAGGTGAACACAAATAGTGATATAAACTGACTGAGATCAAAGTCCAACACAGTTCTTACTAGAAATGTGAAGTGATTCCTAAATACAATCATATCTTTATGTTGTACAGTATAAGATCTGTAGGCCATAGCTCTTTATGGCAAGGACTCTCTCTTTTTAGTACATCCTTGGCACTGTATGAACATAATGGGGCCATGATCCTGATTAGGCCTTTAAGTGCTACTGTAATTTAAATTATTAAGGGCCTGCAACTCTGCTGGGTCTCTTTATTTGCCTTCTTATTTTTCAACTATTAAGGTGCACACACATTACATTTACAAACCTTTCTCTGAAACCATAAGGGCTAAAAACTTTTTTAAATGAAAGCAGATATTCTCATATACTCATTTGTCTCAAGGAGCTGTTGGTTTAAATAAAACACTAAATACCACAAGACTCACAATTAAACAGATCTGGCAACACTAGATAAGCTAGAAGGGGCAACTTCTTAAGAGTTTCCCATCATTTTCTCCCCTAACACTGAGTCTGACTTTACATCTGGCACAACTACTGATCCCAGGGACTCAAGTGAAGGGGGTCAAGGGATTTTCACTGGTGCCTTCACCTTCTTGCAGGACACTTTCTAGGGGAGTCCTGGAGGATTGAGTTCCTGGAGCTTTGTCCGGATGGATCTGACCTGGCAGAATCCAAGAAACCCATATCCTCAGATCTCTAAGATTTAAGCAAACTGATTGCAGTGCAGTCTGGCCAGATCCAACAGTAGGAGCACCTTTTCTTCTTAGTGTGATGTCTTTCAGAAATAGTACCACTGTAAGAACTTTCCTTGGCTCCATACAAAGAATCTGAATCCTGAGTCCATGGAACAAATTTCAAAAGTCCCTGCAAAAACCCTTACAAGAAGACAATCCTATTCAGCCTGTGATTTGGCATCAGGCTACAGCACCAAAACTGGCTTTGTCACCACAAAAACTGTATAATTAATGAATTTTTCAGTTCACTAGCAATTATCTCTTCTCCTATGCCCCTAAAAAATCATTTTGGGTCACACTAAAACCAAAATTTTCCAAAATGTTTGGCAAAGCAAAAAGTCTACAATTCATTTCAGATTGAACAAAGTGTTTCATTTTGATTTTGATCATTTCTAAATGCTTTGATTTTTTAAAATAAAATTAAGGCAAATTTTGAAAGTACTTTTTGAACCAAAAAGCAAAACGTTCACTTTAAAAATGTTGAAGTGATTTTTTTTCAGAATTGTTAAGACTTTTTTTACTTAAAGAATTAAGCAAAATTGACACAAAAACATGAAATATTTCAGCATCACTAAATCTGCATTTTTTACTGTAAAACATTTAAGCTGAAATATTTTGTCCAGCTCTAGTTGCCAGGCTACTCATGCCAGAGAACATCTTCCAGAAGACGGTCTCCCAGAATCGTGCCTCTTGGAGGAGCAGATTCTGGAGCAAAGTCTTAGTCCTTGTGGGCCTTTTTAGAGTTGGCCTTGCAAGCTTGACAACTTTTAGCTAAATGCTCTTCCCTATGGAATAAATTGCCTGTCTCAAGTAGGGACCATCACAGGACAAAAGGAAAACCCTTGAAACTATTGTTTAGATGGGTCCACAAAAATGTGTGAATTGATCAAACAATTAACATGAAATATAAATAAATCTAACTTTAACAATACAACTATTTAAAAAACCATTTACAACTAGATTTGTTTGACATGAAGGAAAAGAGTTGGTGAGTAGAAAGATACTGCAGTACAGTTAGAGGAAGAGGTTATTTATACCATTGGTCTAAAGAATGTTAGAGTGGGGGAATTGTACACATACTAACTGACAACTTACTACTTCAAAAAGGTTCCGTTACCACGTACTTAGTCATTCTTCTCCAATAGTGTAACTATGTGGAGGCAATATGATGAAGGAGAGCAGCCAGGTCCAAGCAATGGAAGAGTGGGAAGCTAATGTACTATTCCTTAAGGAATCCTTAAAGTTTTTGAATCCTAAATTCCTTTAATGAAAATACCTTGAGCACTCTCCCTCTCTCTCTCTCTCTCTCTCTGATAATCCCAACAGGGACTCACTAATCTCTGGCAATATCAATGTGTACAGCTTTGACTGGCCACAGTTCCATTTAGTTCAAATGTGAAATACTTCTCTGCAAATCTTGCATGCTGTGGAAGTTTTCCTGTGAGAACAACTTCATGCCCAGTTCAGATGCAGAATTACATAGAAAATTGCCATATTTGACACTGATGTGATTAGAAGGGAATGCTGTAAGGAGGGACCCAGAATTCCCAGGGAAGATCAGAAGAGGATTAATTGAACAACGGACACAAATTTAACCTACATGTTAAAATGTGTAAGTTAAATTGATATTGATAGAACACTGTCCTCTGCACAGAGAGTAAGAAGAGTCTTGTAATACAAGGCAACGTTATTCTTTGTTAAATGTTACGAAAGTGAACTTCCTGTAAAACTGGGTAGGCTGCAAATGGAAATGAACAGAGAATCCACATAAGTTATTTAGTGGGTGGCATACTGGTGAGCTGTAAGCTTTGACAGTTTTCTCTTGGTACAAATGAATGACAAGGCTGGCAGATTAAAATGTATGAGATATTTTTTAATATTACTTATTGGATAGGACTGTGGATTGATGCAATTAAATCAGATTTAATGGAAAAATACTAAAAATAATCTGTTAAAGTTTCTAAATGTGAAGGTTTTTAATATAACTGTATTTCTCACTAGCCAATTATTGAACTTCATTTCAAAATTATAAAAACAATAACACTTCAAGCAGTACAGATATTACATTTCTCAGGTTGCTGAAAACATTTTATTGTTTATGCAGAGCCACAGATGTACATGACTTTAGAAAACTGGAATAGGTCTTTAGTCATGGAGTTTACAACTCAAGCCCTGACCATGAAATTAACTATCCATGAGTGCACCCTTGTGCCTATGCAAATCCCCACTGAAATCAGTGAGGTTTTTCATGGGTGCAGGGACTCATCCACAGGGAGTTTATTGCAGAATGATCACAAATAAAGGGGTGGGGCACTTAACTTTTAGACTTGTGCTTCGTAACACTTCTGTTGGCTGCATCAACACTGCACAGGTCATAGTGTGTGAGGAACAAAAGTATAGCATACATCTACTTGTTAGTCCTTTTACATAATTTAGAGCTAGTGGGTAAGAATTAAAGAGTAAGACAAAAACTTTCTAATGTAATAAAATCATTGCCCACTGAACTGCTGTTAGAAAGTTATATCTGTCATCAGATTATCTTGTGGGTTTTTTAGATCATTCAGAAATCTAAACATTTGCATTCTAAAGAATTTAATTCAGATATTTTCAGTTAAAGCAATTACTCAGATTAAAGTCCTTTATCCTATAGAAGTTACAATAACAGACACCTCTAACACAGAGTGAAGTTGGAGATGCTAATAGATACTTTAAAAATTTGTAAGTGATCTTGGATGCACATGTTTAAAATACAATAGGCTGCAGAAGATTACTTGAAAGTATATTGAACTTGAATGGTCTGAGCTGATCAGAAGTACAAAAATGCTGCACAATTACCAAACCAGTTAATCAGTTATTTCTTAATTCCCAGACACAAGTTTAGTCATTTAAAGTTATTAGGTAACATAATTGTTTTTTTTTTAAAAACCTACACATTAATCTTGCCACCATTTATTAAAAGTTAATGTTCAAGTAAGGAAACTATAGTTACAAAATGTAGATAGAGATGCTAATTCAATGGCTCTCAAACTTTTGTATTGGTGACCCCTTTCACATACCAAGCCTCTGAGTGTGACCTCCTTATAAATTAAAAACACTTTTTTATATATTTAATACCATTATAAATGCTAGAGGCAAGGCAGGATTTAGGGTGGAGGCTGACAGCTCGCGACCTTCCATGTAATAACCTCATGACCCCCCTGAGGGGTCCTGACCCCCGTTTGAGAACCCCTGTGCTAAATAATGCTATTAGTATTAATTATAAGACTGTAGTTATATGCATATATTTAGATATCTAAGGCCACTCGCAAGTTTCCAAGTATCACTACTGTATATTGTTTTAAATCTAGATGTGAAAATTTACACTGGACATTTCAGTGACTACTTTATAACTCCTAGCAGGTCTTTCTTAGAATTGAATTTCCTCATTAGTACATCCACAACCCTGTTCCATTGATACATTTAGTTCTATAACTACATGAATGTATTTTTATCTGTCTACAGATACTAAGCAATACATTTTGAACTGATAAGAGTTTGATTTTTGTAACAAATTAAATCAGTGAAAAAATTCAATTAACACAATGTTTCAAATAATTATGTTATCAACTGAACTGTATGATAATGTATACATGGTATAGTAAGAGGCATATATAAAATTGAGTTAACAGCAACATTTGCAAAGCATTTTGAGATTTTTTTTTAATTAAAAGAATCATACAGCATTTCATCATGTTATCGATATAAATATTCTGTGAACCTTAGTTCAAATTACTGTGCCTTACTTACTCTAAGAGTGACTAGAATTCCTTTATTTTTACTTTAGTGTAACCTCTTTGACATTCAGCTCATAGTTGCTTTACTAACTATTTAAAAGTTTTTATTTAGACATTTTGGGGTCAATATATTAAAGGAAGTGCGTATACTCACACGCACAAAAGCTTTCAGAAAGTTTTATCTTCACTCTTTAAGAGTTCTGATGACATCATAAACCACTTGAGCTCTGCTTTCATAGTATAATTAATAAATTAAAATACTTAGCACTTATATAGTGTGTTTTATCTGTTTAGGATGTCAACAGAACTCTTGAATTAGTTCCTTCATCTCACCGCAGCAGTGCAGCCTATCCATTATACTCTATTTCTAGCATAGTGATTCACACAACTCTGTTCAGTGTAGTTCTAGATATGTAGTTGTACAAAAAAATCCTTCAGATACCTATTCTATCCTTGACGTAAAGACTAACTCTCTTTAGCAACAAAGGAAGATTTGAGAGAACAGAACTATCATTAGTCCTTTTCATCAAATCTTTGTTGTAATTTCACCTACTGACCCTCCTACACTTTACTATCCTTTTAAATTTCAAAGTAGGCAAAACTGATTGTGATTCTGGGAATTTAACATTTAGGGAAAGTGATTTGAACAGTCTGAGGGTTGGGTTTTTGTTTGGTTCCTCTCTCACAGTGTCTCTACTTTTATAAAAGTCAAGTGTTTGCTAAATATGTCAGCTAAGAATAAATAAGTAGAGAATTGAAGAGCTAAGGAAGTTTGACCCATAGTTATACTCTTAAACCCAATCTGTACTGATTAATGTTTTGAGCTTACCTATGCACACTAGATCCATAAAACCATACATTCCATAGCAGATTTGAAAAAGGATGTCCTTTCTTTGCCATACTGCATAGGGGCTGAAGGCTGACCATAGAAGCCAAGTCACACTTGCTACTAAGAACAGAGATCCTAGGATTACAGCAATCATCTGCACTTTCTCAACCAGTGTTATTGTAATGCGTTGCCACTAGAAGAGAAACAAAGTAGTGTAAGATAAAATATTACTTTTTGAAAACTTACGTTCAACTCCAGTTTTCTCCTGAAACCAGAAATCATTTAAATATTCATACAAATCTTCATAGATCTTTGCTGATATTCTTGACACTACAATTTATGAGAGAAAAAAAGACAGACTAGTAGTATAGAAATTGGTTATGTTAAAGTTTTTTTTAATGTTGTCCATATCACCATCTAGAAATGTACTTTGGAAGATTTACATTTATTTCAATCCTGCTATGAATACACAGGACAAAAATATTCAGTATCGGGAAATGCAGCTTGTCTTTCACATCTCTATAATGAGTAGCATCAAGACACTGTGGGAAGGACAATATCAAAGCCTTAGGGTCACAGACCAGGAAAAGGCTGTGTGCTTTAGTGGGCTTCATACAGAATGGGAGTCCAAGTAATAAACTTCACAGGCAAAAATTGTTTAAAATAAACCTTATAGCAAGAGGATGGATTTGCAGAAGATGGCCTAATGGTAAATCCAGTCACAAGTGGCATATTATGAAGGAATAGTTTGTTTCCTACAACTAAGGTACTATAGATATACATTTAATCAGTATTTAAAAGCTGTAGAACTATATTTGAATTTTATTAGGGTCATGTATTCAATAACAAAATCATTTCATACTTCTCAGCTACTGCCATACAGCACCTTTTGCAGTTTTATGCTTTATAATGCTATCAGTTAGACATTTCTGTTCTTCTCTTCTCACATTTACCAAAGTGAGATGGAACAAGAATAACTTTGTGCTAAATGTTAGAAATCAAAACAACACTCTTAAATGTAATAAAAAATAATTTTCATGAGTCACATAATTGTTAAGAATTAGTAGGAGCATTGACAGCAGATCGAGGGAAGTGATTATTCCCCTCTATTCGACACTGGTGAGGCCACATCTGGAGTACTGAATCCAGTTTTGGTCCCCCCACTACAGAAGGGATGTGGACAAATAGGAGAGAATCCAGGGGAGAGCAACAAAAATGATTACAGAGCTGGGGCTGTCATAAACAGATAGCTAAGGGTTAACGTCTCTTTCACCTGAAGCACCTGACCAGAGGACCAATCAGGAAACCGGATTTTTTCAACTCTGGGTGGAGGGAATTTTGTGTCTGAGGTCTTTGTCTGTCTGCCTGCTTTTCTCTGAGCTTTGGAGAAGTAGTTTCTACTTTCTAGTCTTCTGTTTCTAAGTGTAAGGACAAAGAGATCAGATAGTAAGTTATATGGTTTCTTTTCTTTGGTATTTGCATGAATATAAGTGCTGGAGTGCTTTAATTTGTATTCTTTTTGAATAAGGCTGTTTATTCAATATTCTTTTAAGCAACTGACCCTGTATTTTGTCACCTTAATACAGAGAGACCATTTGTTTGTATTTTTTCTTTCTTTTTTATATAAAGCTTTCTTTTAAGACCTGTTGGAGTTTTCTTTTCTGGGAAATTTCAGGGAAATTGAGTCTGTACTCACCAGGGAATTGGTGGGAGAAAGAAATCAGGGGGAAATCTGTGTGTGTTGAATTTGCTAGCCTGATTTTGCATTCCCTCTGGGTGAAGAGGAAAGTGCTTTTTGTTTCCAGGACTGGGAACGGAGAGGGGAAGTCACTCTGTTTGGATTCACAGAGCTTGTGTCTGTGTATCTCTCCAGGAGCACCTGGAGGGGGGAAGGGAAAAAGGATTATTTCCCTTTGTTGTGAGACTCAAGGGATTTGGGTCTTGGGGTCCCCAGGGAAGGTTTTTCAGGGGGACCAGAGTGCCCCAAAACACTCTAATTTTTTGGGTGGTGGCAGCAAGTACCAGGTCCAAGCTGGTAACTAAGCTTGGAGGTTTTCAGGCTAACCCCCATATTTTGGACGCTAAGGTCCAAATCTGGAACTAAGGTTATAATAGGGGCACAAGGAGAGGCTGAGGGAACTGGGGTTATTTAGTCTGGAGAAGAGAAGGGGGAGGGGGGATTTGATAGCAGCCTTCAACTACCTGAAGGGGGTGGTCCCAAAGAGGATGGTGCTAGACTGTTCTCAGTGGTAGCAGATGACAGAACAAAGAGTAATGGTCTCAAGTTGCAGTGGGGGAGGTATAGGTTGGATATTAGGAAACACTATTTCACTAGGAGGGTAGTGAAGCACTGGAATGAATTACCTAGGGAGGTAGTGCAATCTCCATCCTTAGAAATTTTTAAGGCCTGGCTTGACAAAGCCTTGGCTGGGATGATTTAGTTGGTGTTGAACAGGGGATTGGACTAGATGTCCTGAGGTCTCTTCCAACCCTAATATTCTATGATTCTAGATTAAATTGTTTAAAATATGGTCATATGAGCTTCTCTTTGGTTTTGGGTTTTGTTGTTTAATTTAAAAGAAAATTAATTGCCTGTTATAATTTTTTTTAAGATATCATCATTAAAGGTTTTCACTCTGGAAGGGAGAGGGAATACAAGTGTTTGGTTTGGGACAAAGATTACAGGACTTTGCTCCTCCTTCTGAATTATTGAGGGACTATTCAATGGTTCCCATTTGGATTAAGGATGACATTCACAACTGGGAAAGAGGCAGAGACAATTGCTTTTCGTAAGTGAGTCTATTGTTTTTTGCCAATATCTTTTGATAATTGGCAATCTTCATTTCCAGGATGGCTGGTACACCTTTATCTACTCTTTGCTTTTGAAAGCAGAAATGTGGGTGTGAGATACAAATCCTTGGAAACTTAGGTCCCTTAGACCCATCCACCAGTAAAGTTCCCTACATGCCAGAATTTCTGCTGGTGGGCATGCGCAATAGCACCTAACTCCTGATGCCGCTGAGCTGCTCCGCATTCCAGCTCATGTCTAATCCCTGCTGAGATTCACAAACTAGGTGTTCCCTTGCCTATTACACCTGCACAAGCTGATGTGGTCGCCAGACTCTTGGCATACCTACCACACCAAAGACAGCTAGGGATAGAGAGAGCAAGTCCCACTATCTCCATCAGCCCTGTGGTAAGAGCACTCACCTGGGATGTGGGAGACCCAGAATTCAGCAGGTGCGCTGCTTAATTTGGAGCAGGGACTTAGACTCATGTCGCCCAGGTGAGTGCACTAACCACCCAGCTATTCTGCATGCACCTCTTTCAATCTCTCTTGTTGAAGTAGTTCCACTTTGTATAACTAATGAAATATTCATTGGGCCAGAAAGAGATGAAAATTATTCTATAATCCAGAAGTTAAAGCACTCATCTGGAAGATACAAAAACTGACTTTAAGTTCCTTCTCCAATTCAGGCAGAACAGGGATTTGAAAACAGATCTCCTACATCCCAGATGAGTACCCTAATTACTGGGCTATCAGCTGTAATGGAGTGGGGGAAGGAGTTCTTTGATGGGGTGCATAAACCCTATACCAAGAAGGTGAGGGTTAATGAACTTCTCTGGCCTCAAGCAGCCCTGCCTCACCACACTTGCAAGGCATGTCAGGCTTGGAGAGAAGATCTAAAAAATATAAGCTCAGCTAATGGGAGATCTGGAAGGGGAACAGACCTTTGCTCTTCAGCCCGAAAGTGCCTGGCTGAAGGCAGGAGCTGCTTGGGTTAACTGCATTTTGAAGCCCTTGCCAAGACAATGGAGAGCTTGAGTCCGAAACAGTATTTTGGGACTATTACTAGAGACTTGCCTGCAAGTGCCAAACTGGGCTGGCTATGGCCTATCAGCAGCTGCCTGAAGGAAGTGTCCTGCCATGACCTTGTGTTGGTTCATTTGTGTTTGGTTTGCCTTTTGATCTTTGATAGCCCTGGAAGGGATGAACTTCTACAGATTCAGTTGGAGGGCTTAGTCTCCCACAACCAAACTTGTATTTTTGGCTGCCTGGAGATGGAAGACCAAAGGCCGTTGTGAGTTCAGAATCCTGTCATGCTTGTCAACATATCTATTAAAGTGACATCATCATAGGGACCTAATCACATCAGCCATACCATCAGGGGCTCATTCACCTGCACATCTACCAATGTGATATATGCCATCATATGCCAGCAATGCCCCTCTGCCATGTACATTGGCCAAACCGGACAGTCTCTACGCAAAAGAATTAATAGACACAAATCTGAACATCAGGAATCATAACACTCAAAAACCAGTAGGAGAACACTTTAACCTGTCTGGTCATTCAATGACAGACCTGCGGGTGGCAATTTTGCAACAGAAAAGCTTCAAAAACAGACTCCAATGAGAAACTGCTGAGCTGGAATTGATATGCAAACTAGATACAATCAACTTAGGCTTAAATAGGGACTGGGAATGGCTGAGCCATTACAAACATTGAATCTATCTCCCCTTGTAAGTATTCTCACACTTCTTATCAAACTGTCTGTACTGGGCTATCTTGATTATCACTTCAAAAGTTTTTTTCTCTTACTTAATTGGCCTCTCAGAGTTGGTAAGACAACTCTCACCTTTTCATGCTCTCTGTATGAGTATATATATCTCCTCAATATATGTTCCATTTTATGCAACCGAAGAAGTGGGCTGTAGCCCACGAAAGCTTATGCTCAAATAAATTTGTTGGTCTCTAAGGTGCCACAAGTACTCCTGTTCTTTTTGCGGATACAGACTAACACGGATGCTACTCTGAAACCTGTCAATTTGGCATGTTCAATCTTAAAGAAATTTCCCTCTTGAATTTTAAAATGGGCGTATTTTTTTAATGAATAGATACTTGAGTCCTAGCTAGCACTTCATTGTCCTTGCAAGATCCAGTATAGAACTGGATACAATCCAGTATACAATCCTGCCCACAAAATCAAAAGCTTTGCATTACAGAAGTGCAAAAGCTGTAAATACCGTACCAACTTCTCTCATATGGACTATAATACATTGGTTCATAGAGATTCTGTTTTGTGAGTTGCATGTGTGAAAAGTTTGTAGTGTAGGGCCCAAATTTTGTATTTCCCCACATTGTAAAATTTTTTGAATACTTCAGCCAAAATTGTGAAAGGACCCCAAAAATCTCCAAATGAAAACTTTTATCCAGATATAAAATTTCCAGTGGTTCTGTTTATCTCTCAGGTTTTAGTTAGTAACCAGTTATTGTGAACTGATAGTATTTAGAAGTAGGTATAGTAACTTCTGGTAGCAAAAATACTTGTTTTAGTTTAATACAAAAATGACCCTTCTACATCGGCATTCTTTGTTATGACACATTAGAATACATTCTCACAGAAATGAGATTTCATAAATATGCACTACAGAAAGTCTATTTCCACTAATCACAAAGCACAGCTAGCATGAAAGTTTGTTTTTCTGAAACTTATCTGAAATACACAGTTATAGTAATTTCATATGACTAAGGCCCTTCTTGTAGGCAGTCACTCGCTAAACAATTGAAGACTTTTTGTCATAAGAACAAGACTCGTTTTATGGAATCAAAAACTATTTAAGCTTTGTCTAATTGGCTATGATTATTTATAGCTCTTTACTACACACCATGTTGCATGCTGTTAAAAGATTAAATGACTGTAACATCACATGAATTACTTACCATCAGCAAGTTCTTTCAGTGTAATTGTTGCTGTTTGTCTCAATCTTTTAATGGGAGTTAATGTTGAGAGGCTGCACTAAGCATTTTATAAACTGATTTAACATTCAAAATTGAATTAATTTAGTTATTGAAATGAAAAACTGTAATTCTATTTTGTACCATTTTATACCAAATACCATTATTTACAACAAATATTTCTCATTTTCTTAATTTGGTAACTTGCCTAAATAAGGTGTTATGAAACATGAATATAAATTGCTCCCTTTATCTCTAGCTTTTTTTTAACTTAAAGAGCACTTTGCTAAAATGATCTTTCTAATTAGGGAATGTATAGTCAGCAAATCAAAAATTTTAAAAATGCTTTTTTTCAATATAGACATATGTGAAGAAGGTGGAGAAAGACACCTTGAAGAGAAATCATCTTTAATCATCTTTGAACGTAACTCTGTATATTAACTACATATAAAATCATTTATAGTCTTTGAACCTTATTAAACCTGTCTGCTAACTATTTTAAGTCTAATTTTTGGTTTAGCCAGAAAAATATTTGCCATGTCAAAATCTTTGAATGAGAGCATTCCAATCCATGTTAGAAACCATGGGAGAGGGCTGTTGGGTAAATTGTGCCAGTGCAATCTACAATTTACATGTTTGCACAGATTCTACACTACTAGACTGCACTCATGCAGTTACTTCACTTTGGCTAATATCTCCATTGTAGACATAGCCCTTATAGAGAAAACAATGTGCAAGTGCAAAATTCTGATTTTGTAGCATTTTACACCCACTTAGCCAGGTATATAAGACTACACAAAGTAAAAGGCATTGGGTTCCTTATATTCATTAGAGACACTGTTACACTAATCTGCATGGAGATTATACTAGAACATTCTTCCTGCTTTCCTTTGAAAACAAATCACATTTTCACCTACATTTACATTAATGTTTTTGAAGATCCGCTTGGATATTTTGCTTTGCTAATCCACCAAAGACCTTAGCCTCATCTAGAACTCCCTTTGAATTATATGGGAGTTTTACTAGTGCATCAGTGGCAAGTCATATCTCTTACTCTGACCCCAGATACACTGTTCCTCTATTTAAGTAGTCTGATTATTTTTCAAAATAACTTCCTTTCATAGGATATCTGGCCCCTTTAAGAGGAATCCAGGCCCAGTTGGCCAGTGATATGTTTCATTTGAAGAATGAGCTCATCTCAGCTCACCTGTAAGTAATTAACTGCGGAGGTGGCTGGTTGGCATCTGGCTGGCTAGTGAGCACCTGACCTGATAAAAGGCTATCAGAATGCAGTTAAAGAACAGGTGCTCCCAGAAAGAGGAGGATCCTAAGGAAAGCATCTTAGAGAGGGCTTTTCTAGATAGCTGTGTAGTAGGTGTAGCTTGCAAGGAGCTGCATGCTACCTAGAGAAAAGCTACAGCTGGCAGGAAGGTCCTGGCTGTGGGACTGAAACTCAGATGGAGTTTGCCTCCCTGCTAAGAAGCCTTGGTGAAGCTCTTTCTTGTGCTCGTGTTGATCTTTCCTTTTAACAAATGAGACTCTTAGAAGGGTGGAAAGGTGAAGGTGTGCTGTTCAATACATAAAAGCCTTGCTGGATTTATTGATAACTAAACTGGAGAAACTAAGACAGGGTGTACCTGCAGTGCCACACCCACTGGCACGGTCCTCAGCTGCGGTACATTTACATTAAAATAATTATGCTAATTTACACCATTTGCAAATCTGGCCCATATTTTTAAAACGACAAATTTAAACTAGCCAGCATTAACTGAGTCACAACTTAGAGAAGGAAAGTGATATGGTTTTCACTTAACACAAAATAGTATATACATAAGAGCTGCCATATTGGGTCAGACCAATGGTCTATCTAACCCAGTGTCATGTCTCTGACAGTGGCCTATACCCAAGCTTCAGAGGGAGTGTACTGAACAGGGCAGTTGGAATGATCCATCCCTGTCTTTCCTTGCCAGCTTCTAGCAGTCAAAGGTTCAGGATTGCTCTGAACATGGGGTTGTATCTCTGACCATCTTGGCTAATAGCCATTGAAGGATCTATCCATCCTTTTGCAGGTGTTCTTTAAACAGGAATGCATGGAAATTGTTTTTACAAAAGTTTCAGGTACTGAATGTTAGGCATTAGACAGGTGAACAGAAGCAAAACACCAAAACTATGTTGGAAATCTCTCACTCTTTCCTCAGGTCTTGCAACTTGAAGCCCCAAGGAAATGTACTGGGCCTGATTCTTCTGAGTTATCACTCTGTAAATCAGGAGAGGTATTTCTGAAGTCAGTGCAGTTACTTTGGTGTAAAATCAGTATAAAGTGAGATTGATCATCATCTCACTGCCTTTTGCTCTGAAAGGACATCTTACTATATCTAACATGCTCTTACCATTCTTTAAATGTGTCAGTAAAATAGTGGATAAAAGAGAGGCAGTTGACATTTATTTGAACTTTCAAAAAGCCTTTGAAAAGTACTTCACAAGAGACTACTACTCTCGGAAGTGAGAGAAAAAGTACGGTCATGGATCAGAAATTGACTAAAACAGAAAACAAGAATAGAAATAAACAGTCAATTTTCATCCCGGCAAAAGATTAATAATGAGGAGCCACAATGTTTCATACAAAGGTAAGTGGTGTTCAACATATGTATTATCTGGAGGTGAACAGTAAGGTGGTAGAATTTTCAGGTGACACAATTATTTAGGTTCCTCAAGAATGGAGAAGATGAAGGAAACTTGGAGGGATTTAAGCAAGCTAGATAAATGGAAGATGAAGTCCAATGGTGACATATGCAAAATAATGCACACAAGAGGGAATAACTTAACCTACTCATACACCTAACTACGGGGAGGGATAGCTCAGTGGTTTGAGCATTGATTTGCTAAACCCAGGGTTGTGAGTTCAATTCTTGAGGGGGACACTTAGGGATCTGCAAGAAAAATCAATACTTGGTCCTGCTAGTGAAGGCAGGGGGGCTGGACTCAATGACCTTTCAAGGTCCCTTCCAGTTCTAGGAGATTGGTATATCTCCTATTATTATTAGGTTCTTAATTAACTGTAACCACTTAAAAGAGGTGGAAACCATTGCAAGCAGCCCCAAGTCATTTTGAAATATAATTTTATTAAATGTATGGTGGCAGCAGTGATCAAAAAAGCGAAGTGTTAAGACTTATAAGGAATTGAATAAAGGGTAATACCAAAAACACTACATTGTCATCTAAATCAATGGTATGTACTTATGTGGAATAGTTTCAATTTGGGTCACTCTATTGCAAAGCGGTTCAGGGATAGATAATCTCAATTATGTTAGAGGCATGGAAAAACTCTTATATGAGGAGAGAGTGAAAGGATTGGGATTACTTGCAATAGAGGAAATGAATAAGAAGTTATGATAAAAAATAAGGGCATGGTAAAGGTAGTTTATGCACTATCTGCCCATTCTCCTACTACAAGTAGAAGAAGACATTCAATGAAATTGAATGGAACACATTTAAAACTGAAAAGGAAATACTTTTTCATATGATACACAACTAGCCTGTGGAATTCAGTGTTACAAAATATCACTGCAGCCAAGAGTTTAGCAGGATTCAAAAAAGCATTGTTTTAGAAGGATTACAAGAATATCTAAAATTATCATTGTAAGGATTTTTTTTTAAATTGGCATAGATAGAAACTCTTCTGCTTTAGCACATAAACCAATCTCTATCTACTGAGAGGTTAGAAATGGAATTATCAGGTCACACATTTTCTAAGTGCCTTCTGCAAGGTTCTTGAATCTTCTTCTGAAATACCAGCTGTTAGTCACTAGTCTAATCCAGCATGACAATTCCATTGTTCCTATGCTGGAGAAGTCAGAGCTACCGTAGAACCCCACCAGACACAGAGCCATGTTATGGAGGTTAAACAAGCATCTCTTTGAATATATTGTGCAGTTTTGCAAAATATTAAAGATTATTTTATTTCAATGATTATTTAGAATACCTAAAAATCTGCAAAACCACACAATGTACTACAAAAGCAGTACCTACCTGACTCCCACAGGCAGCTCTATACCCAGGGGAGATTTTGTGATAACTTTATAACACAATGGATGTTGATGTGTCACGTCAGAGTAGGTGCTGGCAACTGGACATGTTACTGAATCTAAGGAGAAGAAGCAAATTATTTTTTAACAATGTGTTAAATCTCCCTCTTAGCCTGGCTATGTCAGCATTGGCCATGTATTGCTACAGCTACGGAAAATTTTTCTGAAGCCAAGTTGCTGTTCACCGCTAAATACTCTGACTAAGCTGAACAGATACCAACTGGAAGACATAAAGGCTTTTTCCCTGCTTTGCTTGCCAGTTGCAGATTGTTCCAACAAATAAATGTTAACCATAGTATTCATTATGCAAAATAGAATTTGCGACCTGCTTGTGTACATGTAAGATTCTTATGCATGCAAAAAATAACCCAACAGTTTTGTGAGCTCAACAGATGTTTTGGAAATATGTGTTTAATTTCTTTTATTTTTAATGGAAAATATGACTAAACATTCAGAGAACCCACTTTCTCTGAGGCATAGCAACAGTCACAATGTTCCATATGCATTATTTCCCTATGTAGAGAATGTACAGTATACTTGTTGCTAACTTAATGACCAAATTGGTTACATGTTGGAAAGCATGTGTATTTTTAAACACAAGTTTCTTCTGTATTTTAAATGATAAGATATATCTTTATCTAGCAGCAAGCATAGTTATGTCAATGCAGATGCTGGCTTTGATGGCTGTACATTTTGATTAAACATGAAAACACAAGGAGCTTATAGTTAATAATGGGCACCCTATCTTTTGTGTCCCACAGATTTATCATGCAGAGCACTGCTAAATTTGCTTATGTATACCTTATCAGCCCTGTTGTGACAAATTATGTCCTTCTTTGTTCCTTACCTTCAAATTAGAACACTGATGTAATTTTTGAGGTTCTGGAGCTATTTCTGCTCTGCTACAGCCTTTTTATACTGTTCTGGTGGAGTAAACAAACTTAAGATATCAGAACCAACCCTTGGTGAATACCTTTGGTATAATAGCCAATGCAGCATAGAACTGCAAAAGGGGCTTGTTATTCTGAGCTCTGGAACTGCCTGAGGTCCACTGCAGTTGAGCATAAGTTAGAGCAGTCCTGAAGCCAGACCAGAACAGTCAAGGAGCTCTGAAGGTGCCAGTTATATTTGCTCCCTCACATTTATGCACCAAACATACCTCAGGCAGAATGGAGAATCAGTCATTTTTGTTTCCTGAAATGCATTGGTTCATGAAGCAGTCTGAAAATTTCTGCTACCCCATAAGCCAAGTGTGCACTACACGTCTTCAGAAGCTGTGTGGTGCCTACAAGGAACTTTACTGTGATCTTTGGCATCTACAAGGACATCAGATATGAACCACAACACATGTCAGAAACTGAGTTTTATTTTGGTACCGTGAAGTATGTTTAATGTCCTTAATTTGAAAATGAATACCTCACATTTACCTCAGCATGTATGTCACTGTAGAAGACTACAATTGTATGACAAAATTCTGCTCCCCTCATACACTTTTAATTTTCTCATAGGGAATCTGATTTCAAATTGCTAGATGGCTAACTAGCTATCTAAGGCTAAGTAACAATAGAAGTGGCCACAAAGATAATGGCAAAGCTAAGAGTAGAGTCTTCAACCTTTGCTGCTTTGGTATAATCACTGATAGCCATTAATGTTATAATATTCAGCAGAAAAAATTAAATATTATATGTACTCTATTGACAATATAGACACATGAAAATTGTTACCTCATACCTGGAGCCAGTGCTAATGTGAAAGGTTTTCTGTGAGCAGTTAACCTGGCACTAGTGTGGTTTTGTCCAGTTAGTGACTGACTACTACAATACTAAAATAAAATCATATAGTAAAGAGACTCTCTTCCCATGCAGAAGATTAAGTGTTCTATTTGTTGGAATGATAGAATCTCACTTATTTCAAATTAGGAAATCTAGATTATTAGGTTCTAGTTGGTGGTTTGTTTATTTTCTTTAAATGTAGAGCTAATGCTCACTTAGTATTCTTGGGTTGAATGCTCTAGATCAGGGATGGGAAAACTTTTTGGCCTCAGGCCCACATCAGGGTTCTGAAACTGTATGAAGGGCCAGGTAGGGAAGGCCGTGCCTCCCTAAACAGCCTGGCCCCTGCCCCCTGACTTCCCCCCTCATAACCCTCAACTCATCCAATCCCCCCTGCCTCTTGTCCCTTGACCACCCCCTCCCGAAATCCCCCCCTCTTTATCCACCCCCCCGGTCCCTGACTGCCCTGACCCCTATCCACGCCCCCACCCCCTGACAGGTTCCCCCAGAACTCCCACGCCTACCCAATCACTCCCTGTCCTCTGACTGCCCCCCGGAATCCTCTGCCCCTTATCCAAATCACCACCCCCTGCTCCCTTAGCATGCTGCTCAGAGCACCAGGGCTGTCAGCTGCACCACCTGGCCAGAGCCAGCTGCACAAGCTAGAGCAGTGAGGCAGGCTGGTGGCTCTCACAGCTGCACTGCCAAGCAGGAGCTTGCAGCCTCGCCACCCAGAGGGCTGGCGGCATGGTGAGCTGAGGCTGGGGGCGGGGGAACAGCAGGGCAGGGGCCGGGGGCTAGCCTCCCCAGCTGGGAGCTCAAGGGCTGGGCAGGATGGTCCTGTAGCCTGGAAGTGGCCTGTGGGCCAGAGTTTGCCCACCTCTGCTCTAGGTACTAGTTAAGATCCTCTGGAGATGGCCTTCTGTAGCACCATAGTTCAAGCTGGCTGGGCACTAGCAGGAAGGAATTAAGAGTGCAGGAGAAACAGTCTTGCTGCTGTCAGTTTGTGTCACAGGGCCCTGGGCAGCTGGGAGGAGTAGTGGCAGAAAAAGCCATGCTCAGCCTCTGCATCACCAGGATGGAGCATGCTCAGTTGCTCCATGGAGGATGACATATGCACAATCCAGTCAGTAGGTAGGAGCTGTGTTGGGATGGAATAGGATTATTGAAGGTATACCCTCCAGCAAATAAAGCTGACAGCCTCTAACAAACTTCTATGGCGCATATGTGAACTGTGGTCTTTTTTGCAAGGCTTCTAACGTGCCAAAACCTGAATAGACTTTCATGGGAATAACAAGAGGCATCCCGGAAACCAGAATGAAGCCCTGTCAAACTTTAAGTCTTTGCTTCAAAGCATACAGATGCTAGAGCTCATCAGTGAAATGGTTGGAAATGGCTCAACCATTTTTGCTGACCCAGCATGGGAAACTTTAGCCCATATAATTAACATCTGACAAAATTATACGCAATTCAAAATGGGATCTTACACTGCAAAGTGTTAGGCAGCCTTATTTATACATGTCGATACCAGCACCAGCTATGCTACTTTGTACTCATTTAGCATTTTTCATCTATAGATCTCAAAGCACTTTGCAAATGTTGATAAGTGCCACTATTCCCATTTTACAGATGAGGAAAGTGAGCTGCAGAGGTTAAGCAATTTACCCAAGGTCACAAGGCAAATAAATCAAAGTCTGTCTACATGTTTATCAATGTTACTTTTTTCTATGCTATCTACATGATTTCCAGCAAATTAGAACTGTAGCAAGGTTATTAGGTGACTTCTTGAATCTTCTGGTCTTCTCCCATACTTTGGTAAAGGAAGTTCTCCTTGAACTATGAGTGGCGTTCTCCAGTCTGTTATAGCCACTTTGCACCATGGCCCTAAAATTGCCAAAGATAGCTGTTAAGGTCTTCTCTTGTGGTAGTTGAAATCTCAAAGAAAAGCTTAAAAGGTGTGCCAGCTGTGACTTACCTCTCGTGCCTGACTTAGGACGGGGGAAGTATGACTGAGTAGCACCATGCCAGTAGTGAAAGTTAGAGTAGCCTCCTGGCTGCTCTAGTTTCTGCCAGGGCTGGGCAGCTCAGAATAGGGATTATAACTGTCTCCCTGGGGCTGCTGCTCTCCTCTGCAACTGAATATAGCTGGATTAGTGGACAATAATGGCCTACATGTAGGTGTTCTCCCCCTGCCCACCCCTGATCTAGAGCATTCAACCCCATAATACTAAGTGAGCATTATCTCTACATTTAAAGAAAATAAACGAACCACCAACTAGAACCTAATAATCTAGATTTCCTAATTTGAAATAAGTGAGATTCTATCATTCCAACAAATAGAATACTTAATCTTTCTGCATGGGAAGAGAGTCTCTTTACTACATGATTTTATGTTTTTGCAGCCTAGTCTGAAAATGATCCCACTCTGCCTAAGCCAGACATTCTCCAAAAGGTTGTTCCAACTGATGGAGGTTCAGCTAGTGAAAACTTGTTTCTAGTGCTCTCACTTCATCTTACCACGGGCTCTTTGAGCTGCGTTCCCCTAGAGTCTAGGTATCTTAATGTGTCAAAAAAATTTAAGAACAACTAGCTAAATACAAACTTTATATTTGCTGTTAGTTTATGTACACCAGAAGCAGGATGCCTGCCAAACAGTCAGTGGGGCCACTGGACAATCAAGGTGCTAAAGGTGCACTCAAGGAAGACAAAGCTGTTGTGTAGAAGCTAAATTAATTATCTGCATCAGTCTTCACTGCAGAGGATATAAGGGAGATTCCCAAACCTGAGCCATTCTCTTTAGGAAATAAACCTGAGGAACTGTCCTTGACTGAGGAGTCAGAGGAGGAGTTCTGAAGGAACTCTGGGATGAATACCATCTGGTCCTAGTGACTTATTACTGTTAAATTTATCAGCTTAGCACACTTACGCAGTTGGAACGATCAGCAGACTATTGACTATAAGAGGAAATGACAGCATCACCACCAATGTTCTATAGAGGGCTTGGGCTGGTAGATGAGCTGTAAAGCAGCACCTCAGCACATCTACTGGATCAGGCTCCACAGGTGGAGAATACCCTTCTTTGTGAATCCTGTCAGTGTTTAGCTATAAGTTAGGTGTCCAGCTGCTTGGCAGTGTCAGGAATGAGGCACCTGCGTACATGTCCACCAGCAGAAATTTAGGTGCCATAGGGACTTTATCAGTGGAAACTTAGGTACGTAGGGAGTTTAGGACCTATAGGGTTAAGCAGTGCTAAGCAGAGGTTTTGTGAATGCCCATGGCACCAAAATGTTGGATGTAGGTACCTATAGGGTCCACTGCCATTTTGAATACAAGCTCCACACAGGAACCTCACAAATCTTTCACTTCTCCATCAGAGATGTAGCTCCAAGCCCTTAAAGAGTCAACAGCATCATTTCATCTGCATATGTACTGACAATGGTGATACATATCTGAATGAGCGTTTTGCTGCACTTATTGCTGCTTGGAGCACAATGAAGATTAATTCACTTTAGTATTTTCTATTTGTAAATTATATTTGTACATGGATACTATAGAACACTAAGTCACTTGAGGATAAGTCATATATACCAAGTACATCAACAGAACTAAACGTGTGCTTAAGTGCTCTCTTGGCCAGAGACCTAAATCCTTGTAACAAGTAAAGAGCCATGCACCCCTATAATTATATATTATATAAATGTCAGTCATGTGGACATGATCCAGCTCCCACTGAAGTCAATGGGAGCCTTTCCACTACTTTCTGTATGAATTGGATAGAACCCTTATGCACAACTATGGTATAATAAAGAAGATAAATTGGAAAATGAATTATATGATCATAATGGACAGAGGAAACTAACAACTGAAACTGCTGCACATCAGTTTGACAAATCTAGAAAAATAACCTTTATAGTTCTACTATATTACTAAAAGTTTAAACAGGAAAAAACTGATTTTACATGCCAACTGGATAGCAATATTCTCAAGACTGGATGAGTCACTTGGATTACTTTGTCAGCTGGGTATACTCATTTAAGGTGGCTTCTGTTGCATCTCTTTGCTATTAAAACGATTCATAACATGAACTTTGAAGCAGAATAGTCTACCATCTCTAAAATCTGATCTAAATTCTTCATAACAAATATTTTAGGATTCCAAGCAGATCTGTGATAAGGACTATATTTTGGGAAGAGGTTAATAACTTAGGGGCAAATTGTGATTCTTCAGTTGCAGGCTATAGTGGAGCTGGTAGTGAGACATGCTACCACCTGATTTCAGGGGGACTGTGGCTACCCTGAAAAGGGTAGTATATGCTCAGTTTTGTTGGTCTGTGGGGAAGAGGTGCTTCCTGCCCACTTTTGGAATCTGCTGGAGGCATTAAGACTCCCATGGTTCCCCACCCTGAGCACAAGGATTATGATTGTATCTACCCGTGGAAGAAGGACATAAGGAGAGGAAAACCTTGTGTCCTCTACTCACTTAGCACAACTGAATAGGTACCATCTAACTCTTAACATTTTAGCATTCTGAAGGCATAAAACCACATGAAACTAAGTGCCTCTTCCCAAGTTTCATTTGTAGCAAGTTGATATTGTGCCTAATTCCTGCTCTTTTTCTACCATTTTGTGTAACTGTGTACAGTTCTGATGTCTAATTTTTTAAGAATGCTAAAAAACTGAAGTGCAGAAAACAGCCAAAAAAGATTAAAGGGTTAGATACAATGCCTTACAATGTGAGACTTAGGTATGTCTGCACTGCAACTGGGAGATGTGACTGCAGAATGTGTAGACATTCTTGAGCTAGCTAGATTAAATAGCAGTGATGCCATAGCAGCATGGGTGGCAGCCACTCAAGTATGTACCCAGGATCCTAAGAAAGTAGGATTAGCCCAGGCAGCCACCTCTGCTGCTGTGGCCTCACTGCTATTGTTATGTGAGCTAACTTTGATCTCACAAGATCAAATCTACTAAGGTGCATCTAAAAGTGGTGCAACCATATCTGCTGATTGCAGCTTAGACACACTTAAAGAGTGCTATCAATTTAACTAATCAAAATGATTGAGAGGTGACTGTTCACAACGTATAAGTATCGTGTGGAGAAAATGCTGGGTACTAAAGGGCTCCATTGTTTCATAGGGAAAGGCATAACAAGAACCAATGGATGGAAGCTGAAACCAGACGAAGCCAAATTAGACACAAATTTGAACAGTGAGGGTGATTACCCATTGGAACAAACTATCAAGAGAAGTCATGGAGTCTCCATCTTTTGATGTCTTCAAATAAAGATTGGATGCCTTTTTGGAAGATATGCTTTAGATAAACACATGCTGTGCTTTTAGTCAGACACAAGCTAGTGGACTCCCCTCAACAGGGCCAGCTCCAGGCCCCAGCGCGCCAAGCGCATGCTTGGGGTGGCATGCCGCGGGGAGTGCTCTGCCAGTTGCCGGGAGGGTGGCAGGCGGCTCCAGTGACCTCCCGCAGGCGTCCCTGCGGAGGGTCCACGGTCCCGCAGCTCCGGTGGAGCATCCGCAGGCACACCTGTGGGAGGTCCATTGGAGTCGCGGGACCAGCGGACCCTCTGCAGGGATGCCTGTGGGAGGTCCACCGGAGCTGCGGACTGGCGAGCGGCAGAGCGCCCCCCGCAGCATGCCGTCATGCTTGGGGCGGCGAAATGGCTAGAGCCGGCCCTGCCCCTCAACCACTGTGTTGAACATAAAACAGCCATACTGGGTCAGACCAAAGGTCTATCTAGCCCAGTATCCTGTCTTCCAACAGTGGCCAATGCCAGGTGTCCCAAAGGAAATGAATAGAGCAGGTAATCATTAAGTGATCCATGCACTTAGCCATCCAAATGAGATGATGTGGTGAGGGCCACAAAGATGTCCTGGCTCCACTGCCCCAGTGATCACATGCCATCTCCTGATCTCCCTCATGACCTCTCATCCCCTCCCTTACTCTTCTCCTTAATTTCTTACTCTCCTCTGGCTCTCTCCTCTCACAACACAAGCATGTTTAGACTTTCTCATCTTAAAAACACCCTAACCTTGACCCATTTGCCTCTTCAACTACCGTCCCGTCTCCCTTTCATCTCTAAGATCACTGAGCATACTGTTTACAGTTACTGCCTAGAGTTCCTCTTCTCCAATTTCATTTTAGACCCAGTTGTGCTGGAACTAGGGGTGCTGGGGATGATGCTGCTGCACCCCCTGGCTTGCTTGAAGTAGTAATAACAAACACCAAATATGTGTTTCCATCAGCAGCACTCCTTATCTCTCCAATCTTGCATCTGCCCATTGCACTCCACTCCCTGGCTCTCTACAAAGTCTCTGACTTCTTCCTAACCAAAGTTCAGAATCAGTACTCTATTCTCCTCCTCCTTGTCCTGTCAGCCCTTTTCAACACTGTCAACCATATTTTTATTTAAATCTTGCCCACGTTTGGCTTCCATGTTTGTTCTTTTTCCATGTTCTCCTTCTACCTATTTAATCTCTTCTTCTGCCTGTCCTTTGGAGAATTCCCTGCCCTCCAATTTTTTTGTGAGGGGTTCCATAGGGCTGTGTCCTAGGTCTCCTACTGCTCTCCCTCTACAGTTTATCTCTGGTAATTTCATCTGCAGACATAAATTCAACTACCGTCACTATGCTGACCACTCACAATCTACCTTTTTACTCCAGATGTATTGTCTTCTATCTGAACCAAAATGTTTGTATGTCTCCCTGACATCACCTCATGAATGTCTAATCATCATCTCAAGATCAACATGGCTAAACAGAGTAGTTAATCTCTCTCTAGCATTCTCTCTCTCTCTCTCTCTCTTCTTCCCCCGCCATCTCCACCAACCTCCTTTGAATATCACCATCATCCTGCCTGTCACTCAGGCATGTAACCTGGGCATCATCTTCAACTCAGATCTATTTTTATGACCTCACATTCAGGCTATGTCTAAAATATCTTGCTAGTTCTTTCTGTATAACATTTAAGATGTTTTCCTCAACTTAACATTAAATCAGCTTCTAAATTAATTCACCACTAGGACTCCTCTTTCTTGAAAACTAACAAATTACAGTGTTAACTGACTAATATTTCTTGCATTTCCATCCACAAATGATGATGATTCTATGATCATAACAGTTTAAAATATAAAACATTTTTTAAAAAGTAGCCTATTTATTCTCTTTTATAGCCCCAAAGCAACATATGAACTAGGGGAAGACAGGCATTACTCCATCTAATTGCCTGCGGGGCCCAATCCAGTAAGTATGCTTGGGGCTTGCCTATCAGATCAGGTCCCTATAAAGACGCTTACACAAAATGCAAGAGAGGAGGATCCTCCCTCATAATGTTTAGCCCAGTCGTTAGGGTATTCACCTTACATGTGGGAACTACCCAGTTCAAGTTACCCCTCCACCTGAGTGGGAAGAAAGGATTTAAACTGATACCTACAGCTTCTCAGGTAGGTGCTCTAGCCCCTGCGCTATGGGATATTCTAATGTGGGGCTCTCTTAATCTCTCCTACTGAAGCTGTTTCACTCTCATAGACTCATAGACTCTAGGACTGGAAGGGACCTCGAGAGGTCATCGAGTCCAGTCCCCTGCCCTCATGGCAGGACCAAATATTGTCTAGACCATCCCTGATAGACATTTATCTAACCTACTCTTAAATATCTCCAGAGATGGAGATTCCACAACTTCCCTAGGCAATCTATTCCAGTGTTTAACTACCCTGACAGTTAGGAACTTTTTCCTAATGTCCAACCTAAATCTCCCTTGCTGCAGTTTAAGCCCTGGACAATTTTAAAAAAGTCATTGGAGCAGGAGGGCTAGATTCTGGGTCTCCCACATGCATGCTATAACCACCAGGCTACAGAGTCATTCTCATACATTTATCCACATCCCGGGCCACTGGATAAAAATGAAAGAATCATTGGACCAGAGACAAAGCAAGCATCAGAATTGGGACAAAAATTCTTCCCTGCTGTAAAAAGGAGCAATTCCACTGACTTTAACATTTACTATTAGAGTTATGCTTGTTTACATCTGGCTCACTGAAAGGACAGGATACTGGGGGGAAATGCACAACTTGCATCTCTCCAATTAATTTGTAATCTACATCTCCCACTGCCAGCAAACCAGTTGGCTAATCTTAAAAGTAAATATGAATTTTCTCAGTTTGTAATTATGCTTTTGTGCCTCATCCTGTCAACATGTTGCATATTTTCAGGAGTGGGTCCCTTGATGGTAGTTAGCTGGCATGTGGTTAGATGTGCACCATGACAAAATATACTGAAAAAGCGGTTACCAACATAAACGTTCCCTGAATCTACTGCCTCCATAGAGGCCCACTTTGAGATTACATGTCATGCAGCAACAGAAACCATACAAAGCAGTTGGATTCTAGGAGAAATGTTCACATTGCTGGCTAATCCAACATTCTGGAACTAAGGGTTACAAAAAACCCAACTCCTAATTTTTCCTCTCTAATTCTGGGCACATCCTGTAAATCTCTGAAGTAGAAGGGGAAAGGGAGGACTGGTGTGGCTCTGCAGAGGCAATACATTTGAGAACAAAAGGTATGTGAGTAAAAAAGCCATCTCTCTCTTTCATGACACTATCTACCCAGATCCCATCTACAAGAGATTAGATCAGGGGTCGGCAACCTTTCAGAAGTGGTGTGCTGAATCTTCATTTATTCACTCTAATTTAAGGTTTCACATGCCAGTAATACATTTTAATGTTTTTAGACGGTCTCTTTCTATAAGTCTATAATATATAACTAAACTATTGTTGTATGTAAAGTAAATAAGTCTTTTAAAAGATTTTAAAAGTTTCATTTAAAATTAAATTAAAATGAAGAGCTCCCCGGACTGGTGGCCAGGACCTGGGCAGCGTGAGTGCCACTGAAAATCAGCTCGCGTGCTGCCTTCGGCACCCATGCCATAGGTTGCCTACCCCTGTTCTAGCTCTTTGGTAAAAGGGCATTGGCTCCTGGTTGTACAGGAACTTCAAGGAGTGTTTAGCCTGTCTGAAAGATGGCATATGATACACTTGAATCATCCCTGGACTGAAATGAATTGGGTCTTAGCTTTTCACCAAAACCCACAAATTACCTTAAAGGGCTTTTTCCTGTCAAGAAAATGACCAGTCTTTTCCTTTTTCATATGGCTGATGTAAATGTAAGAGCAACAACTATAATTTTACATTTAGATTGTTAAGCCAGATAATTGCATCTAAAATAGCAGAGTATTGCTGTGTGATGCCTCCTTCCGATTTGTGAATCGAGCATTGAGTTGTTATATTTTCCATAGTCTGTTCTTGGTGACCACAGTCACACACTGGAGAGTCTTTAATTTTCCATTTCTGCAGCAAGTATCTGCATCTGCCATTGGTTGTGTGGATACGGTTTAGGATTGCCCAGGAGCCCCTCTTAACAACAAAAGTGTGGAACCAAACTTAAATGGATTATAAGGCTTAGTAAAATCCTGGTTTAAAAAAACTTGCCTGATTTTAATGAAAGTCCAAGACCAGCATAGTCTAGAATTTGAGATGTGATGTTAGGACTACTATATCATTGTGAATATTTGCACAAGGAGGATCTGCTATCAAAAACTGTGGTTCTGAAACTCTTCTGATAGGTACTATAGCCACAGGCGAAGGAAAGTTCACTGATTGATGTAAGAAGAAACAGGTACTAAGAGGCACAAAGGGAGCTTTCATAAACTGTATGAGAACCAAGGGTTTAACCATATTAATATGTAAGTCATAATATGAAAATAAATTGTCATAGAATCTTTAAAATAACCATTTTCTAAAGGATTAAAGATACTGAATTCATTTGCACAAACAAAGGGAAGACCAAGTAACTTCTGGTTGTATTGCAGGCCAAACCTGACCACACCAAGGACAAAAAAAACAGTATAATAATTGAAGAGACAAAAAACACTGGAATTCTCTCATTAGGCTCTCCAAATTTTTAAACTGTTTTCACTTAGACATCCACCTTTGTAGCAATTGTTCATCAAAAGGTTATTACATAATCTCTGGTGATCAAATTAATATCCCCATTGAAACTGAGGTACTTTCTGGGCTTCTGCTTTCCAGATATATGGATGTATGTATCCTGAGCTTTCTACCTTTCAGAATATGTAGCAATCCATAGCTTCCCCATAATAGCATAATTTCTAAGACAAAAGGCCACATAACAATATGCCTTCCTCCCATGTTGGTCCTTTCAGACACTATCAACACAATCAGTGAATCCAAGTGGCATATTGTCTGTCTGGTAAAAGGAAACAGATTCCTGTCTCTGAAAGAATAGAGTTGATGATGGTGGTGATAGGTCAAATATCCAGCAGGAACACAGCTTGGGAAACCGCATCACGTGTTGTGCAACTAAGCTGGCAAATGTGCCCCAGAAATTGTAGTACCAGAAGAATACCCACTAGAATCCATGCCTTTATCCTCTGGACCCTTCCTCAAATTCATGTCCCTGTAGGTTTAAGGAGAGGCAAAGCCAGGTCCCCCAACACCCTTTAGATCTGAAGTATGGAGAAGTTTGGGAGAATTCCCTCTATAGAACCTGAAAGAATAGGCCTGACGACACAGCAATTTGTGAAGACACCTAGTATATGGAAAAGGATCAGAATGCCTTCAACCTAAGGAGGCCCTTTCACCTTCAGACTCCTAGGATCTGACAGAATTTAAGCACCTTGGATCCATGGAAAGCCCATCACCCTCAGACTTGTAGGAGCAAGGAAATGATCTGAGTGCCTTGGATCTGAGGAGGTTCGATCAACCCTGGACTCGTGGGATCCAACAAATTATACAAATATCTTAGTTTGGACTCAGGCACACAGTACTCCAATTTATAGGGCTCATACTGCTTTTAACCATTCTGTCAGTGCAAAGGGGCCATTAAGCTGGCCTAAGTAAGAGTTTTCTCAGGAGGGCGGGCTCTATGCTATTCTACTTTGAAGCTCCTTGGTGTGGTCATGAAAAAGAAGGCTTGGCCAAAGTGGTACTGCATGCTTTAACTTCTGGAACAGTTACTGAGGGGGGCTGCTGCCTTTATATACTCTTACGCTGCTGTAGGTCGTAGCAGGGGTTGAAGTGGCCCACATCTGACTGCACGACTGGGAAAGTGTAAAAGCAGCATCAAGTTACCTTTTGTCCCTCACCTCAATCTTTCAGAACTTGGCTAAGGACCAAAATAGGACCCAAAGTAAAAGACTGACTTAGATCCAAGGAGGTCTTATCACTTTTGATTCCATAGTGGTAGAGCATACGTGGAACCAATCTTTGAGTCTTTACCATATCCAGAGAATTAATGCATATTACTGGATGACTGTTTAACCCTAACACTTCCTGCAATGTTGTTCAAGAAGATGCTTCCAAGAGGCAACCTGAGTCCTTAGAGGACCTGGCTGCCCTGCCTACAGGCAAGGGATCCAAACAGCTCTTGTTGGGATAGAGGCAAGAACTTCTTCTGTAAGTAGTCTTAGGCCAGAAGAGCCTCCCCCTACCAAATGACTGGATCCTACTCTGGTGTGTACTCTTCCCCAATGACTGGGCACTTTGAAATGGGATCCAGTGCCTCACAGCAGGGCATGCAGTCTCACAGAGGTGATCTGTTGAGACAATGTCAAGGAGGAGAATAAATCAATATTTTATTAAATTTGCCTGTGTGCCATAAATTAACATTTGCAAGTCTCTGAAATATAGAAACGAAGTAACATTTTTGGTCTGTAAGTATGTAAAAATGTTACCTGGCAAGGTTTTTTCATTTTAATTGCTATAACATGGTATCTGTAACAGCAGAGCTCACAGGTCCATGACCCTCTTTCACTGATCCACTTTAAGAGACACAATTGATGTGTGTACCGTACTGACCCATCACATCGGCAAGGATTTAACAATTCACCCTGAAACAAGACAAAAATAAATGTGAGGGGGATTTATTTTGTTTGCTTACACAATATTTCATGTTACCTGTTCTGGAACAATGAATTTGTTTTAGTCCCTATCCTACACTTCTATATTTTTGGCTAAAATAAAACTCAAAAGTTAGAGCTCTTTTAAAGATATCATTATCTCCAACTTAAATATTCTACCACATTACAATCAACAGGTAACTCACTGCATGTGCAATTATTATGCTAATGGTCACGTTATGATCTCTTTTGAGTAACTTTAGATGGATGGTTAGATGTATTTTCTCTGCAGTAATTCTTAATCATGGATAAGAAGGAAATGTATGACATCATAGTGAACGGAATGCTTACACTAGCATTTGTACTGTTAAGATTCCTGACTGTCAGCAATTACACCATAAAAATTCTCTACAAAATGAACACTTAAAAAAATCTAAATATGTCTTTCCCATCAGAATTACATCTTGTAACAAATACTTGGATGACTGTGTGCTTAGTTGAAGCTTTCTTATTTCTGTGATGCTACTTCACAAATGTAATAGGCTACCTCTCATACTAACAACTGCCCTCACCTATGTTCTAAAATAAAACACAAAGCTAGTAGACTCATACATTAAACTCTAACTGGATACTACAAATAATAGCATTGGTTTTCCCCCCATTTTCTTGCTTTTTAAGAGAAAATAAACCAAATCCCCGTTTATGTCATAATGGCCCAGAGAGGGAGCTGGCCGACTAAGCTGACAGCTATAGAGTAAAATGCTAGTGGAAGTGTCCGGCTCCGATATTGTGATTATGACCAATCATGAAATCTTTCCCTAGGTTTTCTTCATAAAACTACTGGGAAACTAGTAACGGTTGATTAACATGTAGAAGACAAGAAGCTTGGAGAATGGGATTTTGCTCTTGAAGTCTTTGAGGGGAGAGGCTGCATCCTAAGTAACAGACCAATAATTTCCCTGCCTGTTTAGATTTGCAGCGGAGGCTGGCGAAGCTCTTCACAGAGGCTTGTCGCAGCCCCTCGCTCTTGTGCCCATTGCATTTACCCCCAGCTGTCGCTGAGCTGAGTTACGAGCCAACCCAGGGCGGCCTCACTAAACGGAGCCTGCTCGACTCGGCCACTCCGGGGCTCGTTTTCCAGCCACTGGCGGCGCAAGTCGAAGCGCTGGGTCCGGCTCCGAGCCCTGTCCAGGGTGCTGACCGCGGCGCGCCGGGACCTGCAGCCTCCAGCAACCTGCCCCGAGCCGCGTGCGCCAGAGAGAGGCCGGCGGCTCAGGGGTGCGTGCCTGGCGGCCGGGCTGGATCCGCCCGCCTGTCCGTCCCTCCCGGGGCGCCTGTCCGGCCGGTTCTCACCTGCTCGGCGCCCTGGAAGCAGATCTTGCAGATGGGGCCGGCGCCGCCGGGGTTGCTGTCGCTGCCGCTGTCGCTGCCGCACACGGAGCGGGTCTCGGGTTTGTCGCCGCCCGCGGCCCCCGCCTGCCCGCGGGCTCTCTCCGAGCCGCCGCTTCTCCCCTCGGAGGGGCCCGAGGGAGTCCCGCCGGAGCCGCTGCTCTGCCCCGCCCCGGGGGGGTCGTCGGCCGCCGGCTTCTCCTGGGGCTGCAGCCGCCGCAGCCCCGCGCTCTCCTCCGCGACCGGCAGCTCCAGGGGGGCGGCGGCGGCGGGGTCTCGCTGCGGCTCCCCGGGGCCGGCGATGCTGCTCGCCCCGCCGCAGCTCATCCCCCCGCCGGCCCGGGACACCCGCTGGCCCGAGCCGGACCCGGGGGCGGGGACCCCTCTCTGCGCCCTCAGAGCAACCGGGAAGGTGACCGGGGCGGAGGCGGCGGGGCTGGGACGAGGGGAGGGGGCGGGTCCCGCTGTCAGGGCGGCTCGCGCAGCTCCGGCTCCAGACGCAAACAGCCGCCTCCGAACGGAGAGCGCGAGAGACCGTTACACGGCGCGAGCCGGGCGGGGCAGCGAGCGCGAGATAGTCACTGCAACCGCCACGCGGCACAGACACCGAGACGCCTCCCCCCGCCCCCGCCCTCACTGCCGGGGGTTGTCACCCCTGTGCCCCCTCCCGCACCGGGGCACTGTCACCATCGCGCAGCAGGGACACAATCCCCCCCCCCCGCACCAGCCAGGGCAGCCACCTCTGAGGTCCCTCTGGCACGATCCTGAGCCCACACAGCTGGCCCGCTGGCGGGGAGCACTGGGCACCCTACAGATTGCCCAGGACAGCTGCCTCGGCCGCAGGACAATCCCGGGGAAACCTGGACAAGTGGCAGCCCTACCCCTCTGCACACACCTACGCACATACACCCCTACCACACACACCAAGGACACGGTCACCTCCCCCCACTGGAAAAATGTTCATATTCAAACATTCCCTTCCAACACTATCACCTTCCATGCACACAAGTCACCTGCCCCCTTCCACACAGTGATCTTCCCCTATGGCCCCAGTCACCTTCCCACCAGCATGTCACTTGTCTTTTGCAACCATCTGTCACTTCCCCACCTAATACACAAACAGCTGCTCCCCCTTTCCAACACAACTCACCTTCCTTCCCTGGACAATCACCTGTTCCCCTTAAAACTCCTCACACATACATGCTTGCCCCCTTCAAAAATTATCATCTCCCCTCTACAAATCATCCATTGCAACACCATTAACTCTCCCTCATAAATAATTAGCTCCCCTCCAACACTATCCATCTTTCCCAAGCAGACAGAAAAACAGTCCTCCTCCCCCGCCCCGCCCCAGCACTGTCCCACAATAGACACAGTCACTTTCCCCCTTCCAACACAGTCATCTTCACTTCATGGACACAGTCAATTACCATGCACACACTTACATACTCCCTCTCTTGAACACCATTACCCTCCAGCACACCTCCCCTCCATCCCTAGACACTGCAACACCTATGAACTGTTTCTCACATACCTTTTCCACCTTAAACTATGCCGCCACAACACACGCCTCCTCTCATGAGACTGCCACACCCCAATGCAGGATTTATCCTTTGTACATAAAGACTACAGTATTATACAGCTATTGCCACAAAACACTTCACTAACATTTGCATGCTGAAGCATTTTGGGCTGTTACTGGGGACTTACTAAAAAATAGGAGCAGGACATGGGTAAGCGATATCTATTCAGATTTATCTGTTAACAAACAAATGTCCTTGAGCCTTGATATTTACTACTGCCTGCAGTTTCCTTTTCTGCTCTACATATGCACTGGAGTGACTGGAAAATGCCCATCCTCTTCCCCAGGAGACACAGAGAGAGTTGTGTTAGTCATAAATTCATATTTAAAACGGAAACCCGGTTTCTTGCTAAACCATATACTCTCTCTCCCTCAGAGAGAGAGAGAGAGAGTCAAGCAGTCACTCAATCAATGAATAGACTTCACATATTTTGCTACATTCCAGTACTTTGCTGTCTTTTAGAGGCATCTCACCTACCTGAACTACCTGCTGTATATGACAGGATTGGCCTTGCTTGATAGCTCTGCTTCAGAGACTAATACCCCCTATCCCCCACTCCCTTCCTGGGAAAGAAAATGGGGAAAAAATTGTGTGTCCACACACCTTCAAAATGAAGAGTCAACAGTACATGTTTCATCTCTTTTCTCCTTCCCCCATTCTCTCTTTGGTTTAAGAGTTATATTGCAGATTCTTCCTCACTCCCCTTTATTAAAAACAAATATGCAGTTACATTCTGTACAATATAATATTGCTACAGCTTTGGGATGACCTGAGATGAGAGGTATGGGATGCAATCAACAGAAAAATGCTGCTTATGTTTGAGAGAGTGAGCGTGAGTGTGCATCAAAGAGGTACATTTTGAAAAAGAGTATGGGACAAGCAAGATTTTCTAGATAAGTGTTGCTGGTGCTCCTTGGAGAATGGGGGTGGCATAGCTGGCAAGAGGACTCCCATCCTCTTAGACCAGTGGTTCATTTCTTTTATCAGAGTGGCCTGCAGGGATTGTGTTTGCAAAATAGTAGTCCATGTGTTCTTTTCCTGATGTCCATTTTCCAAACATGGATGCTGTTACAAGTTTATAAAATATGCTTGAAAATATTTTTATCTTCTGATAAGCATAAAAAATACCTGTACAAATACCCATTCTGGTTAAAATACATATGTTCAGAAAGTACTTTATAATAAAAAAAACTTTAAATCCCATATATTTACAACTTCATAAACTTTTACCGGATCTCATAAAGTATCTGAGAAATTCTATATGTAAAAACAATGGATTTTTCATCTCATAATAAAGGAAGCAAAAGGACTTGACAAGGAAGGGAAAAGGAAATCAAAGGGCAACTATCTAGCCAGACAGGTACTTTCACTTCTCAGCATTTAATAAGAAATAAATAACAGAAGATGAGAAAACCTAAATTTTGCTCTCAGGGACTCTGATAGGGTTTACAAAATCTGAAGGTACTGCTGTGAGCCTAATTAGCTCTGCCCACACTGTCTGTAGTGGATGTTAGACAGGAAGGGTAGGACTCAAAAGAGGAGAACGCAGTCAGTAGGAGTCTGGTTAGCAAGCAGTGAAGAGGAACAGCTTCCTTTGGGGAGAAAAGGTGGGTAGGAGTCCAATGTTGAGTAGGATTGCTGCCTGTTTAAGCTTCTCTAAAGGGACGGTAGACCTTGATAGGGGACTATTTAGATGTACACAAGCTTTGCTCGTGGTCTTAAGCCAAGCTATGGCAAATAGTGTCCTGACAGGAAGGGGATGGAAAGCTAAACCAAGAGGGTGAATGGATGAATGACCTCATAAAGGCTGATAATTAAGACCAGCTGGGGCAAAGGCTCCCCTTCTTAGAGTATGTGGGGAGTGTTTTTTTTTCCTTTGGTTGTTGTTGTTTTTGCCTGTTAGTTTGGGCTGGGATTGAATTTTTGTGGTGACCTAATGGATGCCTGAGCCACATAAACCACGAGACCAGGTAGGAAATACTTGTTGGGTAAACTGAGGCAGAGGGCCTGCAGCACTATGCTTTGCCACAAGGAGAGGCACTGAGGTGGCAACCTGTGGACAGAGCTATCTCAGCTACATAGAGTAGGCAGCTGCATCACTACTAGTGATCCTCGAGTACAAAGAAAATACTTCTCTAGTATTAACATCTTAATCTAATTCAAAGCATTGAAGCATTTTCTGAAAAAGAAACCAAGTCTGTGGGCTGTTAGTCACTATGATTTCAAAGGGAGCTAACCTCCTAGACATTTTTGAAAATCCCACTAGCACCTCTCTACACCTTTAAAAACCTGGTTCTGTGGGCCAAATCATGTAGTCTTTACTTAGGTTTAATTCAGTCATTACTCATCCAAAAAATAACTCAGTCCTTAGTTTGTTTACTTAAATAGGATTTTTTGAGTAAACTATGAATTAAGACTTCAGAATTTGTGTACTGAGCAGAAGTGTCCTGTACAACTGATGCCTCCTTTATCTGGAAAATGATTAAATGGCTCATATAAAAAGATACAGGAAGAGAGGGGAAATCTGACAATAGAAAAGTGAGGAAGCTGAGAGCACCAGTCTGTGTGTGTGGAGTGGGGGGGAATAATACATGCAAGGACAAAAAAAATCAATTGTATTTTAAAAGGCTGAGGGAGAAAGAGACCAAAATCAAAGAGTGAGCAAAACTCAGAGAAGACAGAAAAACAGGCCAAAGAGCAAAAAATAACCAAGGCAATGGATAACTACTTTCTGGCTACCTAAAATTTCTCCTGTAACTTAAATTTGCAAACTTCTGTTTACTTGTCCTACAGAAAATTGTCATGTTGAGTTATTGACACAGAATACCATTCATACTTAGCCCCAGGAGGGGCTGCATTTCAGTACTGATGACTGATCCATGTATATGCAGCAATCTGTATCATACACTGGGATCATTCAAGATGGTGTTATAAAACAAGTTATTGTTATTGGAGGCTGAACAAAAGAGACCAAATAGAAATGAAGGTATAATCTGACACATGCTCAAGAAAGAAGAAACTACATTACAAATGAAAGAATAAGAACTATCAAAACAAAACAAAAGTCAAATATTGAAGGAGAGAGAAAATAAGCTAAAAACAATTAGAAACGTGGTGAAACAAGAGGGTGAAAAGGGAAAATAATTACTGCAAGGCTATTGTAATCAATATAATGGAACAATAATGTATCAGTATCCCTTTGTATAAAGTTCTGATTTTCTTTCTCTTTCTCTTTTGTACCCAAAAACATTCAGTAGAGAACTCAATTTTTAGAAAGAAATAGCCTTTTATAGAAAGATAAAAACCTCAAAGTAGAAATCAGACAATTGTTTTCCTAATATCGGAAGAGGGAGGAAGAAATAAATATGACTGAGATATATAGAATAATGTGTGAAGAAGGCTAATTGAGTGCTCCTATTTTACCTTTCCTATAATGCAAGTGCAAAAAGGGTATTCCTCAATCAAAGACAGAAAATCTGAAATGGATAAAAGGAATTGTATGTTTAGTTGGGGTTTGTGTGTGTATAACATAGAATTCATTGCTAGAGGATATCTTTAGACAAATAGTTTAGTAAGATCTTTAAAGAAGTACTTATTTATCTGTCTAGGATAAACTTGCAGTTACACAAATTAAAATAAAACTGCAAACACAATTGATCTTCATGCTTCAGAGTTTATCTGTGTTTTTCAGCATGCTGGGTGATGGGAGGAGAAGCAAAGGAAAAGAGCAGAAGCTGTGGAGAACACTACATGACACATCTTCCACCCAAGTAGCGTGCAGCCTTCTGGTGAGTGGGAAACAGGTATGGGAGCCAAAAAAATAAGAGAGGAAAAAGCAGAAAGGAGAAAAATAAAAGCAGAGAAGAAGGGACAGATTTTGGAGATGTGGTAAATTTTAGTAACAGCATCAATGTGGTGGGGTGGAAGGAAGAAAAGTTAAAAAGAGGAAGGATGTTCTTGTGTTTAAGACAGCAGCCTGGGACTCAGGAGATTTGTGTTCAATTCCTAACTCTGCTGCAGACCGTAAGTAAGTCATTTAATCTCTCTGTGCCTCAGTTCCCTATATGTTAAATGGAAATAATACTTCCTTTATATGTCTCTTCTATTAGGATTGTAAATTGTTATTGGAGGGGATTGCCTTTTACTGTGTCTGTACAGTGCCTTGCACAACGGGCCCTTGATCTTGGCTGTGGTCTCTAGGCACTACCATCATACAAATAATAAATAATAAAAACAAACTGATAGGTGATGAAGCTGTGGGACAGTGAGAAAAGTGGAGTTGTCAGCAGTTAATGGAGAAGGTAGGGGAAGTGCAACCACTGAGGGGAATGAATGACATCTCTCCACCAACATTTTACTAGCCTGCCTATTCTCATTCCTCTTCCTCCCTCTCTCCCAGCCCAACCCAATCTTTTTCATGTGGTTGCACCAGAGGGTTGGGAGAAAAGATTATTCCAGTTTTGGACATGTTGAGTATGAATTGTAGGTGGGACGCCCAGGAAGAGAAGTCAAAGAGATACTCAGAGGGCATTTTTGAAGAGAAGAAAATATTAGGGGTGGATAAGTAGTTCTGTGAGTCATCAGCACAGGCACTGTAAAGGCTGGATGAAGTTACCTAGGAATAAAGTGTAAAGGGGATGGTCAAGGAGAGGTCCTTGAGGAGTGGATATGGTATATTGTGGCACACACAGTTACCAAATCCTGCTTTTTAACGAAATATTTCCCTGATTCACAAACATTTGTCACTGTCAGACAAAATACTTGACTGGATGGATCATTGGTCTGTTTCATTTTGACAATTCCAATGTTTCTGTGAAAAGATAAAATGCATCTTTTTTGTTTTTATAAAAGAGAAAAGAAAACAATTACCAATATGTTAAAATATTATCTCATTAGAATTCAGCTAAGCAAAGGGCAAAATGAACTCACTTAAAAAGGAAAGGGAAAAATGATATAATCATAAAATGTATGTTAAATAATGCAGGAACTTAATGCAGTATTATTAAATATGTACTTTAATGTACAAAGCAGTACACCTAATCAGGGACAATCACCTGTACTTTTTAAAGGCATTCTTAGAATAATTGAACATTCAGATTTAATTTTAAATATGCTTTACATGTTTGGAATAACATAAAATGTGTCTATGAATAAGACAGACATCTGTTACACCGCCATTTTAAATCATTCAGCAACAACACAACATTAGAAAATGTGAACAGATGGTTAATTGCAGTGCTTGTGATTGTATATCATTTGCTTATTCATACAATGTTACTGTTTTCTGTTATGAACACATACACATCCTGCAAGGAAAGCTTTTATGGTTATGTCAACCAATTAATATGTTCTGTAGTGTAGAAAACTACTGTGTTATAAAACCTTTAATTCTTAGTTGTGCTTCTCACTGTCTTGGAAATACATATTTAGGGCCCCATCCACCCCGTATTGAATCCACAGCTGATGGAGCTCTAAAACTGCACTAGCACTTACGAGCTAGCAGCCAAAAGGTTGATCCTGATTCTAAGAGTGAGTAAAGTCTTGCATATTCAGGGATTCTGTGGCCACCCAAGACTCCCATGAGGCTGTGAAAAAGGGTCAATTTTACATGATAGATGCTCTTTTTAGTGGTTTTATAAACTTCAATTCATAATCAATAGGACATGTCAAGGATGTTTTGTGACTCACCCAACAGCCTAATGCAGATTAGTACAAAACTGAAGTAGTCTTCACAAGGTGACAACCCAAAGATATAGCAGGGCTCCATTTTAAAGCAGAGCCAGGCAAAGGAAGAGAAGAACCATGCAACCCAAAGATTATGTCCACCTAAAAACTGGTATTTAAGAAGGCCTCTCTATGTTGTTATCAGTAAGATTTCTGCCGAGAAGAGAATGAATGAAGTCTCTGAAATGAGCCCTTTTTGTACATCTTTAACAGCAGCAGCTAGATACAGAGCTTGGTCTTGCAAATTCTGTGTATGCCAATGCACGCAGAGGTTTTTACAGGATCAGGCCCATTTCTCAGTGTTTGTGCTTTTAGGGCAAATAGCCTGCTTCTCTGCAGCTCCAGAGACTCTTTGGCAGTGGAACTAATGTTCTTCTGCTATGCAAGGGCAGAGAACTGAATGCAGAGTGACCCTTTCTGGGCAAGTGTCCTATGTAGCAGCACACAGGACAGGAAGAAGTGGAACATGGGTAGCCTGAATTATTGATTGGGATATGACTGGAGGATTTGCTATTGCATGGGTCCTCTTGTCCTTTCTTCCCTTACAGAGGGGATGTGTAATGGCCCATGGAGTCTGCAGCAGACATTGGAGCCTGCTTCAACTCATGGAGCAGGCTGCTCTGCTGCTTAGGGAGTGGATGTTTCTCATCACCACTGTAGTTTATAGGAGGGTTGTTTGGTTATGTTAAGTAGAAATATATGAAAGGGTAAATAGAAAATAGGTTTTAGCTGAAGTTAGCCTAAGTATAGAGGAGTATGAGAAATGGAGCTTTCTAGTGTAAGTAAAAGTTGGGGATAGTAAGATGAGAAAACAAGTTAGCAAGGACGTGACCTAGGGTTATGTTGTGGTTGTTTTGGTTATAATTGGTTTTAGCAGGATTTTTAATTAATGTTTTTGATAATTTTGGATGTTTTATTACCATGTTATTTATATTGATAGTATAGGAAGGACATTGATGCAAATGTTAATTTGAATAATGTATAATATAAACTGCCAATGAAGAGGTGGCAGAAATGTGAATATGGTAATGGATAGGTTTAATGTTAATTAGTATTATAATTTTTTATAAAAAGGAGTAGTCTTGCTAAATTGGGAGAGATGCAATTAGCATCTAAAGTGTAACATTAAAAAAATTAATTGTGATTAATCTCACTTTTAATCGCATTGTTAAACAATAGAATACCAATAATTAAAATTTATTAAATATTTTGGATGTTTGTCTACATTTTCATATATATTATATTGTGTTGTAATTGAAAGCAAAGTGTATATTATTTTTATTACAAATATTTGCGCTCTAAAAATAAGCAAAAGAAATAGTATTTTTCAGTTCATCTCATACAAGTAATATAGTGCAATCTGTTTATTGTGAAAATGCAACTTACAAATGTAGATTTTTTGTTACATAATTGCACTGAAAAAAAAAAACAATGTAAAACTTCAGTGCCTACAAGTCTGCCCAGTCCTACTTCTTGTTCAGCCAATCACTAAGACAAACAAGTTTGTTCACTTTCACAGATGATAATGCTGCCTTCTTCTTATTTACAATGTTAATAGAAATTGAGAACAGGCATTTGCATGGCACTTTTGTCGCCGACATTGCAAGGTATTTATGTTCCAGATATGCTAAACATTTGTATGCCCCTTCATGCTTCCACTCCAGAGGACATGCTTCCATTATGCTCATTAAAAATGTAATGTGTTAATTAAATTTGTGATTGAACTCCTTGGGAAGAGAATTGTATGTCCCCTGCTCTGTTTTACCCACATTCTGCCATATATTTCATGTTATAGCAGTCTCGGATGATGACCCAGCACATATTGCTCATTTTAAGAACACTTTCACTGCAGATTTGACAAAACGCAAAGAAGGTACTAATGTGAGATTTCTTAAGATAGCTACAGCACTCAACCCAAGGTTTAAGAATCTTAAGTGCTTTCCAAAATCTGAGAGGGACGAGGTGTGGCACATGCTTTCAGAAGTCTTAAAAGAGCAATGCTCCAATGTGGAAACTACAGAACCCAAACCACCAAAAAAGAAAATCAACCTTCTGCTGGTGGCATCTGACTCACAATGAAAATGAACATGCATTGATCCACACTGCTTTGAATTGTTATCAAGCAGAACCTGTCATCAGCAAGAATGCATGTCCTCTGGAATGGTGGTTGAAGCATGAAGGGACATAGGAATCTTTAGTGCATCTGGCACATAAATATCTTGCAATGCTGGCTAGAATAGTGCCATGAGAACGTCTGTTCTCCCTTGCAGGTGACACTGTAAAGAAGAAGCATGCAGCATTATCTCCTGCAAATGTAAACAAACTTGTTTGTCTTAGCGATTGGCTGAACAAGAAGTAGGACTGAGTGGACTTGCAGGCTGTAAAATTTTACATTGTTTAATTTTTGATTGCAGATTTTTTGTACATAATTCTACATTTGTAAGTTCAACTTTCATGATAAAGAGATTGCACTGCAGTACTTGTATTAGGTGAACTGAAAAATACTATTTCTTTTGTTTTTTACAGTGCAAATACTTGTGATCAAATATAAAGTGATCACTGTGCACTTCGTATTCTGTATTGTAACTGAAATCAATATATTTGAAAATGTAGAAAACATCCAAAAATATTTAAATAAATGGTATTCTATTATTAACAGTGCAATTAATTGTGATTAATTTTTGTAATTGCTTGACAGCCCTAGTTACAGAATTATAAAGCTATACTTCATTCTGTTTTCAGTGGACTGATCACCCATTGATACACCATTCAATTGCTGAATGTGAGTACAACTGCATAAATGGTAATTGTATGCCTCTTTGCTTAACCAATCATTTTTCTCTTAAATACAGTTTAATTCTATCATTCAAAGTGATATCCAGGGTCTTCCACTGAATTAAGTTGTCTTCTTTCTGTAACCAACCTAGCAGCTCAAACCAGAAAACTAAGTTTAGTTCATTTCATCCTTTTATTAATTGGGAATATTTAAATTTCAAGATTACACCACATCTGACATCTGCCTAGTACTCTGTCCAACTACTTGAGCTGGATGCTGGGCCCTGGATTATGCCTTATACACTGGATTCATATTTTAATTCCCTGTAATGGAGGAGGATGGTGTTGTTAAGGCATGGGACTGGGAGTCAGGAAGCCTGAATTCCATTCCTTGTTCTGTTACAAACTTCTTGTGTGACCTTGAGCAGTTCACCTAACTTCTCTTTGCCTTAGTTTCCTCATCTGAGAAATGGGGATAATAATCTTTTCCTACTTCACATGATTGTAAAGAGGTCAAAGTGCTTTCAGATCCTTCCATGGAATATGCTATAAAAGTTTAAAGTATTATTATAATGCAGCTCTTAATTTTTTTTAAATCATTGAGAATCCACTCTTATTTGCAAGAATATAGCTTTTCAGAATGGCTAGCTTATTTTCAAGACATTCACCTATGATAGATGAGCTTTTCTTCAGAGCAAAGATATTTTAAACCTTTTTTGCTCTTCAACCAGATTGTTTACAGAGTTTGCCTGTTTCAGTATTTTATTGAAAAAAAATACTAACGGTTTCATGAATTAAATAGTCATTGTTTTCAAACAAATTTAGTTCCATAATATCTGTCAGAAGTGGCTCAGCTGTCATGGTGATCTTAAATGGAAGCATATTTGAATTCAGTTTATTAAAACAGAAATGACATAATGTCAGTTTGCTTCCCTGCCATATGCCATATATAAGAATCAAAAAACAATTGTGCAAGGCCAAACTGATTTTTTTTTCAATATCAGACAGGTGAGCCCTTTTTTTGTTTACAGTAAAAAAAGTCTCTTCTGAGAGCAACTAACACATTCAAACTTATTGTTAACTAGTACAAAGCATACAGATACATTTGTGATGTGAGAATTGGACTCAAACGCATCTCAGATCGGGACTAACAAATATTCATTAAATGAGAACAGCTTTTATTCCTTCTGAGTTGGGCAGGAGTCACACAAGTGAACTAGAAGTGAAAGACTTCATAACTCATTAGCAATGGTGGAGGCCCCCATAAGCGTTTATGTTATACCTATGAGAATGGGGATTGCTTCTAGAAAGATAACATCAGCTCAAGTTTTGAGCTTCTTGGATGTGACACCAGCAGAGTCTTTTACTCACTGGGCACACAGACAAAACCTCCCATACACAGCTCATAGTCCCAAACACCCTGTAAATCTGCCACCACTTACTCTTAAAGAGACAGCTCCCATTAACCAAATACCAATAATAAAAATACAGCAGTAAAGGAAATATTAGAATATCTAAATTCATTTCTGAATATGTTTTGCAACACAAAACTGTTCCTACAATTATTCCAGAGCTCCTACCCTCACTTACACACACACACACCACAAGCATCATCAGCAGGGTTAGAATCCACAGCACATGCCTTGTCTACCTGAGCTATAGGAGTACTGTGGTGTGGGGAGAGTATGTTCTGTATACATATGGCTACACTTATGATATGTAGAGTAGAGACATTGCACACCCAACTAGCAGGGCATAAATAGCAGTATAGACAGGCACTACTTAGGCAAGTAAAATAGACACACACTAGGATATATACCCTACATGCTCTCTACATGCCTAAGTAGTGTCTCTCATGTCTACACTAGTGTCCTATTGCTGGAGCCTTTTCTCACCACACTGAAAGGATCTGGCAAGGGGAGGCAGTGGGGAAAGGCTCTGGAAGCCATAGGTGCCGACTTCCCCTTTGGCCAGTGGGTGCTCGACCCCACCCCTGCCCCTGGCCCCACCCCTTCCCTACCTCTTCTGGCCCCTGCACTGCCCTCACCCCGCTCCCATTTCACCCCCTTCCCCCAAGCCCTGTCCCACCTCTTCTCCGCCTTCTCCCCTTAGTGCACCGCATCCCCATTCCTCCCTGAAGTGAAGCGGTGTGGCTCCCCTCCATCCCAGAGGAGGAAGAGCCCAGCCGGAGGCCAGAGTGGGCGGAGCAAGGCAGCTCTGAGCCTGCCCTTCAAAGGGTCAGGCGGCGACCCGGAACTATAAAGGTCGGACCTCAGAGCTCAGTAGGAGTCCAGCTGCTGGAGAAAGCAGATGTCCCTAGGGGAGCTCTGGACTGGGAAGCTCCTGTGGCCCAAGGTGGCCGCCCAGACTGGCCAGAGCTACCCCGCACTCGCTACCCGGAGCAGCTGCCGGAGCTACTCTGCGCCTGCTACCTGGAGGAGCTGCTGGACCTGCCAATCAACCCCTGCCGCAAAGAACCCATGCTTCAGGACCCTGCGGAGACCAACGCCAGGACCCAGATAGGGACCAAGGAGGTGTGGGGAAGTGGCCCGGGGGCAGCCAACCCCAGTCTGGCTGCAGCATTACCAGAGCTTATGTCAGTGTGTTGCGGCCAGGATCCCCACTGACTAAGCAGCGGATCCTCAACTGCTGCTAGGGCCTTGGGCTGGGATGCAGTGGAGTGGGAGGCCCTGCATCCCCCCTGCCACCCAACCCCTGGGTGGCAGACTCTCCCTCTTCCTGGCCTGAGGAGGCCAAAATCTATCATTACTGCTCAGCCAGGCCTGAACACCCCTGACTCAGTGTTTGTTGCCCTGCCCTGATCTAGGGCCGGGCTTAAGCTGTTATTACTGGTCAGCCCTGCCTGAGGGCCTGAGCCTCCTGACTCAGTGGTTGTTGCCCTGCCAGAGCCAGGGCCAGACGCAACCACATTGCAACCGACTACCGCAAAGGCTACCGAGGGAGACCCCCTGGCAGGACTAGTTCCCTGGACCCATCCAGATGTAGTGAGCTGGCGTGGCTCCCCTCTGCCCCGGAGAGGGTTGAGCCCCGGTGAACTCTCAAAAGCACCACCAAATAGCTGTTAGGTGGCAGGAAGCACTGGGAGGTAGGCAGAGGAGCAGGGATGCAGCATGCCCAAGGGATAAGGTGGGGAAGAGGCAGGGCTGGGGTGCAGAGTTGGGGGAGCTTGGCTGCTGGTGGTGCAGAGCACCTGCTAATTTTTCCCTGTGGGTGCTCCAGCCCCAAAGCACCCATAGAGTTGGCACCTATGCTGGAAGCTCCCTGCTGCTGGAGTCTTTCCTGGGTGCCTCCCACCTGCCAGAGCCCTACACTGCTGCACGTAGTTTCCCACCACAGTGGGACCACAGCCTGCTTTTCACTTTGGCATGTAGCTCCACATACCCTACACTGCTGCCAGTATAGACCAGGTGTACGTGGACCAGCCCACAAAAGGAGACAAAACATCCCCGTTTCTAGTGGGTTATACTCCTATTTATGTAACAGCACTGGAATGCTGGGCATCAAGATTCTTGGTTTTCATTCCTGACTCTTGGAGCAGAGCATGGTCTAGTGGTTAAAGATGTCATAGCCAAATACACCACCAACACCAATTCAGTTGTCTGTGGTGAGGACTGAATTCCCTGATCTCTAGAAGCAAAAACATGAGTATCTGCAATTTCAGCTAAAGAACCAGTCCTCTTAACATGCAGCAGCAGAGTTTTAAACCTCTCTATGGGCACACCTACACAGCAGTTAAAACCAGATCAAAATCAGGTTCCCTGTGATAAATTCACAGAAGCCTGTGGTGGGATGATCATACCCCAAACTGGATTAAGCAGGGAAGGAGTTAATTCCCTAGAAAGGGAACCAGGCAGAGAGCCTGGCCTGCCCGACCCTGCTTGCCAATTATGGAAAGAATTTCCACCTGGACTCAGGCAGTTACTTAAGCCAGAGAGACAGCAGCTTTTACTTATGTTAAGGGGAAAGAAGGAAATGTTCTGTTCCTGCTTGTTTTAGTCTGAAAAGGCAGAATTGAGAAAAGCAGGGCCTATATATCAAGAACAAGGTTACTACAATCAAGTCAGAAAAGTAAATTGCTGAACTGAGATCTCAGATAAGTGTTACTTTGGTTTTGTTTACCTTAATTGCTCTCAGCTGGAGAAGCCTGCAGTCAGGGTGGTGTAAATGCAGGTCTGCCAACCAGCATAGGGAAGTAATCTTGAAGGGAAAATATAGCTGTTTGTAGCCAGGGCCGCCTGGGGTGGCAGCAAATGGTGCAATTTGCCCCAGGCCCCCATGAGAATATAATATTCTATTGTTCTGCAACCCTTTTTTAATGGAAGGGGCCCCTGAATCCTCTGGGTGGCCCTGTTTGTAGCAGAAGCAGAGGGCTGCTTCTGTAGTTAAGGCCAGTGGATTAGAATGCATAGTGGAGGAAGGGTATGGACTCACCTACATCTTGTTGCTGAATCCTGGTGGGGGGTAGATGGGCATTCTAGCAAACAAGGGCTGAAGAACTACTTGTGAAGAAGATCCTTAGTTTGACTGTAGGAGAATATGACCCAACCAGCAGAGAAAGACTTGGACTAGTCCTGGGCACATCTGCTGATGAGGAAAAATTGTGCTGGGCATCATATAAACACAAAGAAATAATCTCTGTCCAGGAGGTTGTGCATTCTAGTGGAGGGATGTTTTAAAATGTATATCAGATTGTCATCTACTCCAAGGGGCTGGATCACCAGGTTGGATTAGGCCCTAAATGTGCATGATTATTATAGATGTTTTGGAAGTGAGAAGGCTGCAAGGAGTGGCTTCAGGGAGCTGCTAGACTCTGCAGTATGCTCCTATTGGGACCAGGTGAATTGTTGTGAACCTAGGAGCTTGGCTGGATCAGTGTAACCTACAGTCTTTTACATTACCATTTTATCCATCTGGTAGCTATTGCTGATGGAAACAGCTATAACTTTTTCTTCTCTGCTCTTTCTTCTTTCTGGATCCTTAATATAAAACTCAGAGAATGACAATGCGGCTCTGAAGGCAGAGTTTGACTCATTATCCTTCATTGTTTTCTCCAAAGTACAGATAAAGATATATAATTCAAGAAAATTGGGTTTTGGTGTAAGACTTGTGTCCATTTACAGAACTGATATCTGAAAATGACTTTCACAAACTGTGCCACGGATTTGATCAGAAAATGCAGTGATCAGTTATCTGACTGGAAAAATGATTCAATTTGTCTGCTTGCCAGTACATGTGGTTTATTTTAAGATAATTATATGCAGTGCAGGTAATGACTTCTATAACTAAGGTTGCCTAATGGCTTCCATTGTAAGAGCCTGTTTTCAGTTTGTTAAACGTAACTGTTTGGGCTGGCACTCTCTGTCAGGTGTGTGCCTAATGCTGAATTCTTTGGGAAGTTTCAGTTAAACAGTTCAGCCACTTCCAAGAAGGAGCTTAAGGGGGGAAAATAGTTTGTCCATGTTAAACAACTTAGTACAGCAATTTTGTTGAGATGCTGTAGTACTGCCATATTTTGGAGCAGGGGCTTTGAAATTTGATAGAAAGATCATGCTGATGTCAGATGTGCTTTTTTGCTGTCCCTGTAAAAATGTGCCTAAATTTGGTTAGTTGCCACTGGAAAGAATTTGATGCTGCCTTTGTGATTCTAGTCAAGTCTTATCAAACAAAATTTTCACAAGTGGCCACTGCGTGTTGCTCACTGTCTGGGTACCCAGGTTCAAACATCTGAGGTCTAGCTTGCAGGAGTGCTGAGCACTTGCAATAGAGGTCAATAGGGTCTCTGCACTGAACATATAAAGTGCTAAGTTCTCTGAAAAATTTATACTCTAGGCTTCTCATATTATACAATCAAAAGTAGCTGATGCTTTTGAATTCTATGAGGAACTGCATTCTTTCTAGATGCCTGCCATCTCCCATTATTATCAATGGGTCTGAGTGTCTCACCTCCTGACCACACTAAAGGCTTCTGTTTTCCCTGATGCAGGGGAATGTGGGGGTGGGGAGGAGGCAAGAGAGATAGTAATGGAAGGGGTTGTTTGGGGGTAGGAGGGATAATATGGTGATCAGAAGCTTGAGGAATCTAGCTAGTATGTTCTGGCTGCTCTGTGCTGCTCCAGGGTGATATAAAACAACCAGAAGGCACTGGAGAATCTGGTCCTAAAAGTAAGGTTTCAGATGGAATTAAAAAGAGATTGATATACTACCTTCAAATCATTGGAAAAATATCACCTAGCATTCCTTGAGGTTCTTTTATTTACTGGTAGTTCTTATTATGAAATTTAATTACACCAATCTCCAGACAAAAGCTGTTAAGCAGGAGCTAAGACTGGATACATAGCAGTAAGATAAGGGTAAAAACATGGCAGGGATGTTGTAACTATCCCCCCAAACAAGTATTGAACTACAGGCTTTTTAGAGTAAGTACCTCCAAGAAAAGATATTATGTGGGCCAAAATCAGCTCTGTTACATTATAAATCAGGAGCAACTTCACTGAAATTAGTTATTTTTTCTAGATTTATACTCCATATTACCAAAATCCTATTGTGTGCATGCAAGTCCTCAACTGGTACATGCATACAGGGCACTGCATGCATTCAATAGTACATGTAGATTCTGAAATTTGAACTGTTAATATCCAGGCAAGTGATTATTTGAGGCAAACTAAACACATACAATTTTTATTAGTAGTTTGTAACTTGTATCATGGAACTAAGAGATGCCATAATATTGAGTGAGTCAGAAAAAGAGAAATGAATGAACCAAAAGCCCATTAATAGGCTGTCAGTTTCTGCCTTCAATAGATGTCAAGCAATAACTGATAAAGGTAGAGCTATAGCTATATATTCTCCAACTCATTTAGTACAGCATATAAAAATGTAACTTGAAAAGCTTTATAGTTTTCTTGTGGACACAGTGCTAATTCATCTTCATCTGCAAAAGACCATATTTTTTCCAGATTCATATCCACTGGGTTATTGCTAGTCATCTTAACAAGGTATGTTCATCTGATTTCTGTTGGCTTCCAGTATATAATTCAATGCAGATAACTGTTAGTTTTTTTTTCCCCAAGGATTCACAAGGAATCACTTAAACTTAGGAAGTGTCACACAACTCTGATGCTGCTCCCTTTAGTGCATGCATTTTTATATCAACTTTAGTTTATGATTTGAAGCTAGATTTTTCCACACTACTCCTACCTCACTCAGTGTGCTAGTTGGTTGATAATGAATCAAGAAGCTATTACATTTTTTATCCTCACTGTTCAATGAATGAACTTTCATTCATTCCAGATCTTCCAAATTGCACAGTGAGGCAGAAATCCAGGGGATGCCCACCTCATTCACTACAACCCTGTCTCAGACTTCACATGTTCATCCAAACTCACTGAATCTCCAAGTGTATTCACTTGTACTGATATAATTTAAGATTTAGTCTATTGGAGTTACCATGGTACAATGAATGAAGCAAAGGTCTTGTGGAGAATTGCAGAAAATCACAGGATTAAATACTAAAATGCATGTGTACAGCAAGGGACAGAGTTAAGGTTGTCTGACCAACCTTAACTCTGGCATTTCCATGCTGCTAACATAGCCAACTGAAGCAATTTGTAGGTGATGCTGGAGATTCTAGGTGCACTGGGGAAGTTTTGCTTAGCTACCCATTACTTGGATATCTCTGGGGAAAGGATTAGGAACTATGTTCACCTGGAAAGCTAACTGTCCAGTTCTCTACAGTCTTATACTGCAGAGGCCAGATCTCTTCAATAGATGTCCTTTGTCACTGAAACTCCCTCCTAATGAATGCATCTAAATCTGATTCTTGCCACATTCAGGAATCATCCTGCAATCTAGATTTCTCAAGGGTTGTTTGCTTTGTTTTTTCTAACTGACTAATTCATTACCACTAACTTGTCTACTGTCAATGTTTTCCTCTCTTTCAACACAGTCTAGATAATACTTAGTCCTGCCATGAATGCAGGGGACTACACTAGATAACCTCTTGAGGTTCCGTCCAGTCCTATGATTTTGGTGCTGAGGGAAGTGTATTAGCTCCTTATGCTTGGAAAATGTTCTGTTTTTGTAATTTAAGCCATGTAGAGTATACTTAAATTCTAGGGTATAGGAGCCATAAAATAGTTTACTGGAATTTTAAGACCATTTTATCACAAGGTTCCTTGCCACTTCTAGCTGCTTTAAAAAAAAAATTCTTTCTTCAATTAGTATTAGTGTAATAAACAATTACTTTGTTTGCAGTGTTACAGCTATGTTGGTCCCATAGACAAGATGAGTGAGAATGTATTTTATTGGACTAGCTTCTGGTTAGTGAAAGAGGCAAGCTTTGGCACCTACAGAGAGCTGTTTTTCAGGTCCGGAAAAGTTACTCAAAGTCACAGCTTGAAACAGATTGTTTCCACCTTGTATTTAACTGACACTGAATACCTTTCTCAGACCTGAAGAAGAGGTTTGTGTAAGCTCCAAAGCTTGCCTCTTTCACCAACCACAAGTTAGTCCAATAAAATAGACTACCTCACCCCATCCACGTTGTGTCTCTAAGCAATTACTTTCTTTGGTATGTTTTTCCTGCTAATATCTTACCAGAACAAGTAAATACAAATCACTTCACTGCGTCCTCATGTTACACCTTCATGTAGACCTGCATTGCAACTCTGACTTCAGTTTGGCACACTTTCACAGCCGTGGAAGAAAGCCACCAATGACAGAACAGATTCAAGAATTGTTGCCAAGGCTAAGAGGGTACATCAATACAGCTGATGAGGTTGAACCCTCTCATCATTCTACAGGTGCCAAACCTTCTCAAGATGGAGAAGAAAATCAAATTTCCTGCCCCCTAAGCAGCTTTTCGCATGCATTTAGTCATAGACTATAAGATGCAGAAGTACAAGAATTAGAAACCAATAGTGTTTCTTTAATGACTACAGGTTAGTCTATCTCATGCATGTTGCGGTGAGAGGGAAGTGGGGAATTCTATTAATATGTACTGCAGTATATTTTCCTATATGTCCTGATGCTATAATCCTCCCAATAATTGAGAGAATAGATGAGATACTTACAAAGGAACTTGATCTGCAAGAATTAAGAGACCTTGGGATAATTACAAGGAGCTTTTTCATCATTCAAAATAAGATGGGGAACTTGGCATTTATTTTACTGATGAATGTCATGCAGAAAATGTCATGCATTCAAAAATGGCATCTGTACAATGTGCATATTTAAAAACTAATCGCTATCCCTTATTGAATTAGAGTTCATGAATATGCATAGAGTACTGTATCTGTCTTTAGGTGAAGTAGGGCAGCCATCAAGAACCACACATGATTGACTGTGAACTTATCAAATTCTGCATGTTCCATAGCCTATAAAGTTTCCTTTCAGTTGATTGCTAGAAATGCAGCAGTATTTGAAAAATAAGCTTGAGCTTTTAATTGTAATCTGAAAAAAAGATATTTGAATATGACCTAAATTTCAGTTCATCTGTTTTCTTCCTAATGCTTGATATACTTATGAATATTATCATCTTTGAAAATGATCTTCCTTTGTTAATATGTAATAAGAGCCACTAATCCTCCCTTCAGTTTCTCAAACTTTTATGGGAAGTGGAATGAAATGATTTATTGAGTAAAGAGTAATGCCAAAGGATTTACCTCTGGTATCTGGGGCCATATTCACTTAAATTGCAAGAAAAAAATTAGGGTGGGAGGTTTTGTAATCTTTATCAGATATGTTCTTCTGGGATTCGTACACAGCTTGCCATGGTGGACAGTTGATGCATTTGGTGGACTTATGAAGTTTCCAATGCTTTCCGTACAGCTAACTCTAATCCATACTTGTAAGCCCTAGTATTTGAGAGCCAAAATCACTAGATTGTGATATTTATATGAAAAGATAATTTATTATCACATACAATGCATGTCCCAAGATACTAGGTATTTTTCCATTTTATCTGTTCTCATTGTTCATCTGATCAGTTATATATAGGTTTTTATCAAGCTTGATGTTTGTTTCAAAATAAGAAACATAACTGAAAACAACATTTAATAAAAATGTTTGGATTCCAGCACAAATGAACAGAAGTCTACAATACCAAGACACATTCATAGGAATGTAGGTTTCAACATACCAGAACAGATCAATGGTCTAGCTACTCCAATATCCTGCCTTTGGGAGTGACCTTCAATTACTCTTTCAAAGTACAGAAAGAATGTCCTATTTTTCAATCTTGATAACTCATTTGGATGGAAATACATATTAAAATCCTAGCCCTGCAAGTGATCAACTTATGCCCTAAAGCTTGAAGGGGCTTGTTTTGCTAAGCCATCCTAAATTTTGATATTTTTTCCCCCTCTTCCCCCTGTCTTTTCAGAACACCTTTGCTTTCAAATACCAAAGGGAGATTAAAGTCAATGTAAAAAACTAGATTTCTTTGGCAAAAGGTTTTAGGTGATCCTCTCTTTTAATAATTGCATAGGTTTCAGCAACAGGAACTGTAAAATTCTGGAGCACAGAATTTAATTACTCCACATATTTATCCAGATACTTTCCTCAGAAGCTACATCCCTACTATTACTGCCTTAACTCATAGCTAGTAGAGGTCATACTCTAGGTTAATAGCCTGCAGCTCAATGTTCATTAAGTCATTCATTGATCATTAAAACATCCTGAAAGGGCTTTGTGTTGAAGTTTTAATAGCTGTAATATATGAAGGCTTGGTGTACTAAAATACTAATAATGTTCTCCTAAGATGGTCAGAAAGTATTTGCATACAGCAGTTGACATTAATCTCAAGTACCAGTTTATTTCTCTTGTCTTGCAGTTATGCTAGAATTTGTGCACTTTTTCTTTAAATCAGGTCAGGAGAAAGCATTTGGATGAGTAATGTTTTCAAGCTCAGGTATTTTTCTCAGTTCAGGGAGAGCAAATGGTTAGAAATGCATTCAAAACAGTGAATTGCAAAAGCCTGGATGTCTTCACCTTCTTAACAAGTTTCGTTTTGGACACTTTTATAAGACCCAGTATCTGCATGGGATGTGTGGTTTCTTTTTGTGGTTTTTTTTTTTTTTTTTAGGCAACATTTTTTTCTCTGTCTGATAAAGGGAGGCTTCTTCAATTGCATCTTGGCTTATCATAGGGTTGGAAGGGACCTCAGGAGGGCATCTAGTCCAACCCCCTGCTCAGCTCCACTCTGTCTGATCCAGGGCATTCCAGCTCACCTGGAGGATGGGACTCTCTCAACCTCCTGATTAGTCTGCCCTTCCTGTCAATCAGGCTGACCTGGAGCATTGGTCTCTTCCCATTGTTCCTGGGGACTGTCAGTCTCAGGGTCTTGATTTCCCATTGACTCTTCCCCTTTCTTTTGGTATTTGGAGCTACCCAACCAAAACACTTGCTCTGAGTTTTAGTAAGGGGACAACAGTACCCTTACACTAGGTGGCTTCTTGCCTAAAATAGTCAATGGCAGATGCCAAGCTTAAAGGCACATGTGACATCTCTTGGACATGGGGTCCTAAATCCAGGCTACAGGGAGGCACCTCACAATGCTTGGGTTTTTCAGCTGCAAAAACTCTCTTGGGGTTAGGTCCTGTGCTCTTTTAGCAAGAAACTGGGGGAAGGAAAGGAGGAACTCCCTCATAACATTTAGCCCAGTGGTTAGGGTACTCACCTGGGATTGAGGTGCTGGAACAGGGGGCCATGGCCCCACCACTTTTTACTGGTTGTAAGGTCAAGTGATGGTGGAGGAGGGGGTGAAGAGGAGTGAGTGGGGGGGGGGGGGCATGGCCTCAGGAGAAGAGCCTGCACAGAGGGTGGTGCCTTGGGAAGAAGTGGGTGGTGCAGCAGAGGAGGGCTATGGTTCAGGTGCCAGTGAGGCCCCCCCTCCACAATTTTAGGAAGCTTCTGCTTTCCTGTCTGAGATGTGGGAGACCCCATGGTTTAATTCTTGCCTCCTCCCCCCCCCCCCGCAAAAAAAGGGGAGCAGGAATTTGAAAGGAGAGGAATAAATTTGAAAAGTCACTGGAGCAGGGGGACTGGATCCTGGTCTCCCAAGTGAGTGCTCTAAACACCAAGCTACAGAGTCATTCTCATGCTTGCATCCCCCCACCCCTCATCTAATTTTTTTTCATTTTTCAACAGTGGAACAGCTTCAACACTGGGCCAGAGAGAAAGAGAACATGCATGCAAATGACTCTGTAGCCTGGTTGTTAGAGCACTCACATGCAAGGTAGGAGATCCAGGATCCAGTTCCCCTGCTCCAACTTTTGTAAAATATTTATCCAGAGTGGAACAGCTTCAGCAGGAAAGACTGAAAGAGCCCCATATCAGAATAATTCATAGCCCATGGGCTAGGGCATTCACCTGAGAGGTGGCTGATCCCACTTCAAATCTTTTCCCCATCAGGCAGAGATTGGATGTGAAGCAGAGGTCTCCCACATCTCAAGTGAGTACTCTTACCACTGGGCTAAAAGTTTTAGGGAGCTCCTCCTCATCCCCAATGTTCTGTGTAAGATTCTCTAGCAGCCTGGTAGGCAAGTTCTAAGCATGCTTACTGGATTGCGCCCTACAGATGTTAGGCTTTCTTCTGCCTATTTTCCCCTGGTTCCTGCAGCACTCTTCAGTTTGGGTGTCAGGATGCATGGTCTGGTCTGCGTGTGCTCAGAGGCAGAAACCCATAAACAAAAATAGCAGTTAGGCGCCTAAGTCTCTTGTGAATCTAGTCCAGAGTTGTCTTTTTTACAGGAGTTCTTAAAGAGTTCTGTTCAGACAATTGAATGATCCCTGCCATGCTTGGGTAAATGTCCAAATACATTTTACCCCAACATGTTAAACTGTTATATAGTGTCTGCATTTCCTTTCACATCAGAGATAATAGCCAAAGAGCAGTGTGCATCTAGGTGCTGAGATATCCAGGGGGGAGGCGCAATATATGAACCTCAGTGGAATAAAAAACTCATCTTCTACCCAGCCTGTCGTCTTTTGCCCAGTTAATTCAGTATTCCCACAATTCATTGCTTGTGACTTAAAATTCACTATCCTGCTAGCAAATGTACTATGACAACCACTTAACAGGGGCATTACTGTGTAAATCATGGAGGGTGAGACGTGATGAATATTAAAGATTAAAGCTGCCAAACTAAAATGATTGTAAAGGAAATGGGGGAGGAAAAAAGTATGGCCCTCAAATGCTCATTAAGTTATGCTTGTGTTTTATTACTCTATTCTTCTCAGAAGTAGTTACAGGTTTTGATCCTGCAAAATCACATGTGTAAGAGTACTCCCCTTTGGAGTTCAATCATGCATCATTACTTACAGAAGTGATTGCAAGATTGGCACCTTAGGGAGTGTCTATACTACCTAATCAGGTCCATTTTATACAAGTCAATCTTTAGAAATCAATTGTATACAGTTGATTGTGTGTGTCTGCACTAAGCACATTAAGTCAGTGGAGTGCATCCTCAATACCATGACTAGCATTGACTCAGAGTGGTGTACTGTGGGTAGCTATCCCACAGTCCCTGCAGTCTCCACTACCCACTGGAATTCTGGGTTAAGTTCCCAATGACTGATGGGGCAAAAACATTGTTCTGGGTGGTTTTGGGTACATGTCATCAGTCTCCCCTCCCTGTGTCTGCTATTGCTTTCATGATCATTTTTGTGCCCTTTTTTTCTGGGTTACCCATGCAGACACCATAGCACGGCAAGCATGGAGCCCACTCAGCTCACCACTGCTGTTGTGAGCATAGTAAACACCTTGCACATTATCCTGCAGTATATGCAGAACCTGGCTAGGAGTTGCCAGCATGAGGACGATTGTGAGGAGGAGATGGACACAGGCGTTCTTGAAAGCACGGGATGTGGCAATTGAGGCAGTGGGGCAGGTTGACGCAGTGAAATGCTGATTCTGGGCCCAGCAAACAAGCATAGACTGGTGGGACTGCATAGTGTTGCAGGTATGGGATGATTCCCAGTGGCGGCAAAACTTTCGCATGCATAAGGCCACTTTTCTGGAACTTTGTGGATTTCCTCTTCTTTCCCCCCCCCCCCCCGCCAGCACAGGAATACCAAGATGAGAGCTGCCCTGACAACTGAGAAGTGAGTGGCAATAGCCCTGTGGAAGCTTGCAACACCTGACTGCTACCTGTCAGTTGGAAATCAGTTTGTAGTGGGCAAATCTACTGTGGGGGCTGCTGTGATGCAAGTAGCCAAGGCTACTAACCTCCTGCTAGCAAGGGTAGTGACTCTGGGAAACATGCAGGTCATAGTGAATGGCTTTGCTTCAATGGGGTTCCCTAACTGTGGTGGGGCAATAGGGATATGCATTCCATCTATCTTGGCACCAGACCACCTTGCCAACCAGTATGTAAACCACAAGGGGTACTTCACAATAGTGCTGCAAGCACTGGTGGCTCACAAGGGACATTTCACCAATATCAATGTGGGATGGCCTAGAAAGGTGCATGACACACATCTTTAGGAACTCCGTGCTGTTTGAACAGCTGCAAGAAGGGACTTACTTCCCAGACCAGAGAATTACTATTGAAATGCCAATAGTTATCCTTGGAGACCCAGCCTACCCCTTGCTCCCATGGCTCATGAAGCCATACACAGGCATCCTGGACAGTAGTAAGGAGCAGTTCAACTATAGGCTGAGCAAGTGCAGAATGGTGGTAGAATGTGCCTTTGGATGTTTAAAAGCTCACTGGTGCTGTATGCTGACTAGGTTAGACCTCTGTGCAACCAATATTCCCATTGTTGTTGCTGCTTGCTGTGTGCTCCATAATATCTGTGAGTAAGGGGGAAGATGTTTCAACCTCCCACCCCACCATAAACAAATCACCTGTGGCTGATTTTGAGCAGCCAGACATCAGAGTGGTTAGAAGAGCACAGTGAGGCATGCTGCGCATCAGAGAGGCTTTAAAAACCAGTTTCATGACTGGCCAGGCTATGGTATGACAGTTTTGTGTGTTTGTTTTTTTTTTCCTTGATGCAAACCCACCCGCTTTGTTGATTTTTAATTCCCTGAAAGCCAACCACCCTCCCCCTCGCCCTTTGATCGCAACTGGCAAAGGAAATAGTTGCTATTGTTTTGAAACCATAATTGTTTGAAAACCATTGTTTTTCTTTATTAATGTGTCTTAAAAAAGAGAGAGAACTGACAAGGTAGCCTGGGTGGGAGAGGAGGGAAGGACAAAGCCACATGGCTTTCTGTAGCCACACTACAAATCAAAACTGTTTGAATGACAGCCTTCTGTTTGGACCATCCTCTGGAGTGCAGTGTCTGAGTGCCCAGAACCTCTCCCCTCTCACCACATTATTGGGCGTCTGGGTGAGGAGGATATGGAACTTGGGGAGGAGAGCAGGTGGTTATACAGTGGGTGCAGCAGCAGTCTGTGCTCTTGTTGCCTTTTCTGCAGCTCCATCAATACCTGAGCATGTCCGTTTGCTCCCCCATTAGCCTCAGCATCACTTCCTGCCTCTGCTCATCATGCTCACTGTGCTTTCCTGGCCTCTGACACTATGCCTCAGTGCACAGCTGAATGCATGATCAGTGCGGGAGGACTGCATGAGCTCGGAAAACATGTCATTGCAAGTACTTTTTTTTGCCTTCTAATCTGCAATAACCTCTTGGACAGAGATAAGGGGGAGCATAGAAACATTTGCACCTGCGGGGGATAAAAAGGGAGAGTAGAATTTAAGAATATACATTTCTGAGAACAAAAGGCAGACTTTCACAGTGAATCAAGCAATTCACAGCAGACAGCACATGTGCTTTAGGTACAAGGTCGCATTTTATCTTATATTGAGCGCCTGCCAGTATGGTGACATATCACACGTGGCTGGGCAACAGAATTTGGTTTCCAGGCAGCCATGAAATCCAAAGGGTAAGTGAGGTTGGCTTCTTCCACCTTCATAACATGTGGGAATGGTTTCAAACTGCAGCACCTTCCTTTCCCATAGCAAACAATACCAGTTGGGTTTGCTATTTAAAAGGAGGGCTTGCAGTTTTCAGGTGGATGCGCAGCACGCTCCTCCACTCACCCCACCATTTGGCTATTCAGGGATGATTCCTTTTAGCCAAGTGCAAACAGCCCAGCATGAATGGGGCCCTTTTACCAGGGTCGCCCAGAGGATTCAGGGGGCCTGGGGCAAAGCAATTTTGGGGGCCCTTTCCATAAAAAAAGCAATTCTAAACAATACTATATTCTCATGAGGGCCCTTGCAAGGCCTGGCGCAAATTGCCCCACTTGCTTTCCCTCCCCCTGCCCCCACGGGCGGCCCTGGGAAAAATAAACCACCTGCATCTCGGCACAAACCCAGTTTTGAGAGAACTTCTTTAGAAGGTATCACTGGTTCTCAGCATCAGGTAGTGCTAAAAGGCACTAAAGCTCGTTAAAAGTGTTGGACAAATATTTTCAGTCAAACTTTTTGTGGATCGAAAACTAGGGGGTTTTAAAAAGCAGAAAAAAAATCATGGACAATGTCTGCTTTCCTTCAAAATTTGTTGTACTTTTTTTAATTGAAAAGTTGAAATTAGTCTCCCAAAACCTGAATATAGTTTGGGGTTTCAGAAGTGTGGCCAAATATTTGCTGCTTGCTGTGTTTGTTTAAAGAAACAATAAAAAAAATTCTGCATAAAAAAATCCAAAACTTTTGAACCACCTCAGCTTATGACCAAATGCCTGAGCCCATCCAGTCAGATTTTTCTAGGTTTCTGATCTCTGCTGGCTTCCTTAACTCATATCTGTCTCCATAACTTTGGGTTCATTTAGGTTAGAACATAAGAACAGCCATACTGAGTCAAACCAAAGGTCCATCCAGCCCAGTATCCTGTTGGCCAACAATGGCCAATGCCAAGTGCCCCAGAGGGAGTAAATCTAACAGGTAATGATCAAGTGATCTCTCTACTGCCATCCAGCTCCACCCTCTGACAGAGGTTAGGGACACCATTCCTTACCCATCCTGGCTAATAGCCATTAATGGATTTAACCTCCATGCATTTATCTGTTTCCTAGAGACTGGCTCCAGGGGCTCCCTCACAAACTGGAGACAGTTACTGTGGGTTTGTCTTTAGTATAGCTTATGAACATACTCCATGAACTGAGCATTTGAGCTTGTTACAGAATCTAGGGTGAGTCTGTTGTGAAAACTGAAATGCTCAAAATAGCACATGTATGTGAATGGACACAGGGTGTTAAAATTAAATTAACCCGGGGTTCTCAAACTGGGGATCAGGACCACTCAGGGGGTCATGAGGTTATTACTGGGGGCCACGAGCTGTCAGCCTCCACCTCAAACCCCGCTTTGCCTCCAGCATTTATAATAGTGTTAAATATATAAAAAAGTGTTTTTGTTTTTAATTTATTGAGGGGGGGGGGGTTGCACTCAGAGGTTTGCTATGTGAAAGGGATCACCAGTATAAAAGTTTGAGAACTACTGAATTAACCCCTCTGGAGCCTCAGGGAATGTAGGAGCAGGGGGTCTCCCTTGGTAGGATTGGGAAGGATATTGCTCTTCTCATGTGATCCCTCTCCTAGTGGCTAATTTTAAACAAAGCTACCCTCCCCTGACATGAATCTCCCTATGGCACTGAAATTAAATGTAGATTATATAATTTGGCATTTGAGAATTTGAAAGGGATGATAGCCCTAATGGAAAAGCTAACAGCTTTGCTCTTCTGCAAGCCTCAAACTGCTTAATGAGCTTTAGAGTAGGGAAGGCTGTGCCTCCCAAACAGCCTGGCCCTGCCCCCTATCTGACCTCCACCCACTTCCTGCCCCCTGACTGCCCACCCCCCCTCGAATCCCCAACCCATCCTGCTCCTTGTCCCCCTGAGACCCCACCCTCACCCCTGTCCCCTGACTGCCCTGACCCCTATCCACTCCCCTGCTGAGTCTTGACAGAACCCTGGAATGCCAATCCAACCCCCCCATTCCTTGTCCCCGGAATTCCCCCCTAACCTCTTCCCCCTCCCTGTGCCCTGACTGTCCCTGGGACGCCCTGGCCCTGGCTGTGGCCCCTTACCGCCGGCTCCCCCCTCACCCAGAGCCCCAGCCCATCCAGGAGCATCCCTGGACAGCCGCAGCGTGGCTCTGGTTGGGCCCCTGAGCTCCTCTCCCCCCTCAGAGCTGCGTGGTAAGGGGGCGGGGCACTGCTGGATGCACTGAGTCTCTGGGAGAGGGGCGGAGATGGGGTCAGGTGGGGCTGGGGAGGGAGCCTTAGCCATTCTCATGGGGATCCCTTCAGAGTCCGGGGACTAGGATAAATTGCCCCACCCTGTCCTGCCTTTTACTGTTCCCTTACAAAAATTCCCCTATTTCAACCAGGTGACCATGAATGATATCACTCTCCTGAGGCTAACAAAGAAAGATATAGACCGAATGTTGCTTGAATGTGACCAAGACCATTCTCTGCCATGCTTTATGCTACAATGATTCCAGGCTACTTACTTCTGGCTTGGCATGGTAAAGTGTCCTACCATGGAGGATGAAATAAGGCAGCTCTCCCTAGAAACCTTCTGCAAAGGCTTTCAGAGTAACTACAGGAGAGCTTCATGGAGATGTCCCTGGAGGATTCCTGCTCCATCTCCAGACATGTTAACAGACTTTTCCAGTAGCTGTACTGGCCATGAATGCATCCCAAGTCTTCAGGGCAAATTAGACATTACTATGGGGTTCAAAAGCAATCGTCTATAGTTACAAATGTGCACTCAGCAGAGGTGACTTCTCTGGCTCCAGGGTCCAGGAATCTGCCTTGGGAGGGTACTGGCTCCAGGGTAATGAAAAGGTCCTGGCTACCAGGAGAACGGATTCTCTGCTTGCCTGCTGCGCATTCTCCTCCTCCCTGTTGTGAGACTCCCTCCTTGCAGGTGTCCATGGACAGTGGTGGTGTAGTGGTAGGGTTCACTCCCTAGAATGCCATGCAGCTGATCACAGAAGCGCTACTGCCCTTGCCGGGAGGAATACAGCGGTCAATTTTAAGAGCTCTTTAGGTCGACGGCACGGGGTTGGTTGTGTAGACGCATTGCTTATAAAATTGACCTAATGCAGCTAAATTCAGCCTAACCGCTTAGTGTAGACCAGGGTTTAGTGTAAACGTTTGAGGTTTAGGGAGTTTAGCATGATGTTTTAGGGGCTGTTTCTGCCAACAGTAAATGTAGTGCTGATTATCACTTACAGTGAGTAACCCACTTAAATTAATGGGATAGGTATAGAATCAGACCCTAGTACAGGTCTTTATCCTATAACTAATCCTAATGAAGTAATCACTCACAGCAGTAAGCACTATGTTAGAGCCTGATCCAAGTCCATTAAAGGCAATTAAGTCAATCAGTTGACTTCAATGGTTTTGAGATTATACCTATATACAGTTTTCACAGACTGGGCCTCTTTTAAGGGAAATTCTTCATTTTGTCAGCTTTAGTTAGAACACAAGTGAACTACAGTGGGAATATTAAATTCCCATCTAAAATTCCTGGATGCCCATTGTTATAATCTAGGTAATCTTTACTAAGATTATAATGTCCCAGTCCTTCCAGTGTTGTACTGAGTACTTAAAGAATAAGGGACTATTCACATTTCACAAACTCGAAGGCCAGAAAGTCAAGATATGTGAGTGGTCCTATTGACTTCAGTTGGGACTATTGACAGAGTAAGACACCTACTCATACTGAGTAGTACATCAGAATCTGGCCCAATATAATCGACAACCAGTCTAATACCATTGGAAAACCTACATCAAGGTTTTACATCAATAGATTGCTATCAAGCCATTACACGATAGAAACAATGAGTCAAAGTAGCAGCTCAACGGAGAGTAGAGAGAAAGAGTATTAGGATAAAAGTGCCTTGTGTCCAGGGTTACAAAGAATGACTTTTTTAAATAAGGATATGTAAAATAATACCTTATACAGGAATAAGAGGAGCAGATGGCACGTGGAGAACATGTTCAGACCAATTTACAGTAAATATGGAGTGTTGTCTATAGCTCAGTAACATGTTTTTTTAAAAAATTACTATACAGCATATCAGTGGTTCCTACTGATCAATTTTCCTTATTTTATAGTCATGCAATATTGATTGACGGCTTTACTCTAGGATTTCTGATTTTTAAGGCTTTGCTATCCATGTCTTCCTTTGAGCACTATTTGCTTTGTTTTAGAAAATGTACTGATGGAAGTAATATCTGGGCAAGTAAGTGTCTAGAGCAATATTGCTTTTATTTTACATACTGATTCCACTCCAGCATGTGGTTCTAAGTGGAAATAAAGGGAGAAATATGAGAGGCAATTCAGCCCATCAAGGCATATTCCTTTCTCTGTTTCCAGCTGAGATACCATCTAATTGTTTCCTAAATTACTCCAGTGGCCTCAGTAACCTGGCCTGGTGGCAACTTCCAAATGTGTGTTCATATTTAAAAATAAATATATATTACACAAAAGTGCTTCCTGAAGACTGCTCGGAATTTTTCTGTAGTTTTGTTTATGCCTCTGATTTTTTTTTGCATAAAACAGGAAATTTGCTGGGCTGACATACAGGGCTTGAGTTTCTTCTCAGTCACACCAGTTCTATACTGTAGCAACTGCACTGACTATAGTCACTGGTTTAAGTAGGCCCACAGTATCTAGGTCAATTTTGAGTTGTACTGGATCTCAATTAAATCATCTCAAGGGGGACTAGATGGTGCTGGTAATTAGTGACTTACAAAAGTCATACCTCCAAATTGCTAGAGCTTCAGGGTTGGATATGGCTGGCCTGTTGTCTCTACACAATTGTAAGAAAACACAACCTGTATCACTGCACAAGGGAGCTACAACTCAAGTCCTTGCAGTCCCTGAGAACAAAGCAGCATGATTAGGAGCTGCACTCTCTTCCCAAAAGGGAATAGGATGAGGGCAATGTAACAGCCTCTCTACTGAGCCTGCAGAACTGAAGCAATGCTTCATGCTTCCCAGTGCTCACTATGAGAGTAGCAAAAGTCTAGTTCACAACTCTCAATGTCCCCAGAGAAGTTCTGGCAGTCTAGTCTGGACTGCTACCAGAATTCCCTCTGCTCTGCAGCTATGAAGCCCTCCTCCATTTAAGGTGTCTCAAATTGTGCACGCAAAATTAGCAGTCATTTAAAACTGTGGGTTTAAAGTCCATTAAGTCAATGGAAAGACTCAACTAATTTCAGTGGGTTTTGGATCAGACCTCTATAGTCAGCTCCCCTGGAGAAGATTGGTTGGGAATGTGCAAGCTAATTGGCTGATCAGGCTGGGAGCCTGGATGAGCCAATTAGTCCAGCAGCGGATGGGTATAAGAAGTACTTAGGAAGGAAGTACTGAAGGGTGGAGGGAGAGGGAGTAACCAGGACTAGTTGAGCCCCAGTGTGTGCAGAAATCTCGAAGGGTTCCTCTCTGGCCCTGCAGAAAAGGGCTAAAGGTGGAGAAGCACTGCATGTAAAATGGGCATGTAATTAAAGCAGATGATGTTGCCTCACACTGGACAGAGTCTGAGTGGTTTCTGGGGCATCTGAGGACAGGGACAGAGCACACCCTATTACAGGTCCAAATTGATATGTTAGCGAGTGTTTTAGCTTTAAGTGAGGAGTGTTAGGCAGAGCCAAAGCCCTCGTTCTTGACTAATTGGGAAATCCATATGACCTTTCTCAGCCAGTTCTTTGAAATTATAACTCTCCCAATTTCCAAGTCTGTATCCCGGAGAGATGATTTTTGCATGATGGTGAGGATGAAATTAGTACCACTTAGCTAGCTAAGAATAGCCCTGACCCTTTGCACAGCCAGTGCTGTAGGCACCTTATTTTTCTCCATTGGACAAAAGAGGAACCAAGCAGACCTGCAGGGGGAATTGGATGCATTAATTCCTGTTCCATTTTCAGCCACATGAGTAAGAGGTGTCAGCATGCTGACACCTATGTGACAAGATAAAAGCATAACATTAATCTGTTTGGGCTGCTCCCCGCCCCACCAAGTAAGTAATAGTTATGGGTGTTGACCAGGGTCATACAGAGAAACTCTACTAATGTTAAACTTAGAATATGGAGGCGCCTGGGCAGAACATTCTTTTTTTTATTGCATTAACCATTCCTTTCAGGGTCTGGGAAAGAGGATGCCTCCTGTGTGTCACAAATTTAGATCCTGTACTTTCTCCAATAATTAATCTTCACTAGGTGGTTAATGTATGTTACTTTGATACCTTAAATGCATCAGTGCTATAATAACAATAACTTGTTCAAGGTTATCAGGGCCACAACAGCCTCAGACACACCAGGCTTGATTTGTGTTTGATAGAACCCAAAACTTCCAGTCTCATCACCAGAATTTTTGCCAGTATTTTGACGTTGCTATTAAGTGAAATTGGCCTGTAATTGGAACATAGTGTGGCATCTCTCACTGGTTGATGAATAACCAATCTTAGGCCTGGTCTACACTAGGGGATGTCATTGTAAGATACTTCAACTTCAGCTACAGTATTCCCGTAGCTGAAGTTGCATATCTTATTCCGACTTATCTGACGTCCGTGGCTCCCTCTGTCGACTCTGCTACCGCCGCTCATTCTGGAGTTCCAGATTTGACAGGAGCGCGTTCGGGGATCAATATATCGCATCTAGATGAGACGCGATATATCGATGGCTACCCGCCGATAGAGTGGGTAGTCTGGACATACCCTTAGAGCTTCCCTCAGTGTAGGGGAAAGAGTGCCATTTAGGAGTAACTCAGCCCTGGTCTACACTACAAACGTATAACTACATTGCTCAGGGATGTGGAAAATCCATACCCCTGAGCGATGCAGTTAAACTGACATGAAGCCCTTCTGTCAACACTTTCTGGACCTTGATCATCACACAAAATGACCACTTGCTTTGAAATTAGCATTTTCTGTTTAAAGTCCTTAAGTCCTTCATTAGCATTTCACTAGATTTCCTTGATGGGTAATTTACTTAGAGGATGCACACAAATGTAAATACTCACTGCTATATATAAGAGGAATAGCTCAGCAAGAACCAAATAATGACCCATGAGTGTAAGTGAAAGCAATTGGTAATGTATAAATGTATATTCAGATGTTTAAACTTCATGGAAACTAACATAAGTGAATTGGCCTTGACCCTGGCCTTGATCTGACCTGGTTTGCAAGCATCACAGAAGTGGCTATAGAATTCAGTAGGGAAGCCATCTGTCCTGGGGGCTTTTCCCTACTTTAATATTCTTAATTGCCTCATTTAACTCACCCTTGGTATAGGCGCATAGGCTGCAGTAACGTGTGGTACTACAATATTTTTGAAAATTTGTGGGTTTTGGAACAGATGCACTTCCTCACAACCCTGGAAATCTCGTAAAATATTTGAGCCTTGCTCTTCTGAGGGCTGATCTCTGTTCAACTACAGCTTTTGCAAAATCTTGAAAAAAATCATTCTTGTTTTGTGGCATCTCCCAAAACAGTTTTTTTTCCTACGAGCTAGCTGTTATTTTTTTTTTATGGTAAACCTGAGAAATTTGGCATGTGAGGCTGATTTCAGAGCCAGGGATCTATTTGCTCTCTCTAAATCAAATTTCAAATCAGACAGGCTACGCACTTCTGGAAGGAGCTGGGGAACAAGTTTCTTGGGGATTGGTTTTCTCTGCTCCTACTGTACTCCTGTAATTCTTAGATCGTTACAGCAAAACCTTGCATTGAGGTCTGGCACTTTAGGTTTAAGAGAAGATAAGTCTGCACCTGAGCAGAGACACCTTATACCTGATCTTCCATTGATATGTTTCTTTCTGCTTAATTCACCTGTCCTGTTAGTGCTTGCAAAGTGGAGCTAATTGAGATAAGTCAGTTACACTGTGACCTTGATATCTACTGTGTCTGCAGCAACTTTCTCCAGCAGTTATAAACACATACAGTTGTCCTCGCAGCAGCCATCTTCTTTAGGGACTGGTGGATCTCTGTTCTCCTTGTGTTTTGGCTACTTATAGAGCTCTCAGTAGACAAATCTTTGCCTGCTGATATCTGAGATTTTGAGGTACCTGTTCCTTTATTGGGGGGTCAGTCAGGAGCCATGGATGCCAGAATGAAATGGATATTGGCATCTGGCTCTGAAGCTAAAGGAATCTGCTCTGCCGTGCTCCACAGTACCTCTGGAGACTCATAAAACTGAATATAAAAACACATTCATCCTACTGTAACTGCATGGACTTCAGTAGAATTACAAGAGGGATGAATTTGACTTTTCCTCTATAAGTAGTGGGGAAATGGGTCTTCGGTGCTGAATAAAACAAATAATATTAAAGTGATGAGTGGGCAGGGGGGTGTGGGGTCATGCCCTCCCCCCCACTGAGTTGCTGCTTGGCTTGTACTGATATGGCTTGAGCATGCTCAGTAATATCAGCTGAAGCTGCTGTCCTCACTTTGCCCTGCCCCCCCGCATCTGCAGATAGGGGTCATCCCTGGTTTTATTAATGCCTTTTTATATAGAATTCTTCTTTCATCATAGGACCAATTCATGTAATAAATTGAGCAAAGTGACTAAAATGCAAATTTGATATTTGTTCCACACCACTATTTTGTCTCTGGGTGGTACCTAGCACATGTGTGCTCAGAGACTGACTAAATGAGAACAGGCATACACAAATGCCAGCTGTTAGAATTGGAGCATAAAGTTCCAATTAGTCTGACTCATGTGGAGAAAGATATGTGCACAGCATTTTGTTCCCCCCAAACTGATTTTAGAATAAACAAAAAAATAAATGTATTAACTACAAAAGGTAGATTTTAAGTGATAGCAAACAGATCAAAGCAGATTACTGAGCAAATAAACATGCAAACTAAGCTCAATACACTGAAGAAACTAACTACAAGTAGTAGTTTCTCATCCTAAATGTTTTAAGCAAGTTGCAGAATTTTTGTGGACATACAGCTCTTGCTTGCAGCTTAAAAATCCAGGTATATCCTTCATGGACTAGAACCCATTCCCAGCTACTCTCTCCCCCCAAATGCTTTTGTCTTTGTTTCTTAGATGTCTCCAGCAGTCATTCTGGGTGGGGATTCAGTGAAGAATGAACCCTGATTAACTCACTTCCCAGCGTTAAACAGGATTTACATATGGTGGGAATCATTTGTTTCCCAGTTTGATCCCCACCCTCTACTCATGGAAAAGTACTAGCATGGGTCAGCAACCTTTCAGAAGTGGAGTGCTGAGTCTTCATTTATTCACTCTAATTTAAGGTTTTGTGTGCCAGTAATACATTTTAATGTTTTTTAGAAGGTTTATTTCTATAAGTCTGTAATAGATAACTAAACTTTTTTCTATGTGAAGTAAATAAGGTTTTAAAAATGTTTAAGAAGCTTCATTTAAAATGCAGTGCCCCCCAGAGCAGTGGCCAGGACCCGGGCAGTGTGAGTGCCACTGAAAATCAGCTCACGTGCTGCCTTCAGCACGCATGCCATAGTGTCAGGGGTAGGCAACCTATCTTAATCACATGACCCTGCAGTGTCAAAGCAGCATCTCAGGAAGGTCAGAAAGTAACAATAGGTCTTTGAAGATGCTATCCCTAATGGTTTATTGACTGACCAGCCAGACTGGTTGCATTTTGTCTGGTGGGCATTCCCCAGGTGCAAACACTTTTTTGTAATTGTTATAGAGTCAATATTAACTTCAGATACAGCAATGATACATGCATACAAATAGGATAATTATAGTCAGTACATTATAACCTTTCCAATTATACCTCACATGATCCATCTTGCATAAAACATATCTAAGAATGTGGGGCATAGCATCACACCATAATTTTGCATAAGTGTGAAAACTTACATTGATAGGGAAAAAATGCTTTAAAAGAAACATTGATATCAGTCAAAATTATATTTTAAAAAATCAAATTTTGCTAAGCCTGAAGATCAGTGATGTGGAAAATGCATGACTTGCATATTGTCCTATTTTGTAAAAGGATAAAATTAATACATAATTAAGAAAACAATTGAGAAATAGGCTTCGTCATATAACTGCTAAGTGCAGCCTCTGAATGTATTCCAGTTCTTCTCTGAAAAGAGCTGGAGTGTATGGGCAGAATCCTATACACTTCTATTTGCATGCCTTCAGTGGGGTCACCCACATAAGGCTATCCAGGATCTGGACCTATGGGTATGGGCCTACAAGACTCTAAATTCTCTACTTCTACAGGTCTCTGAAAATATCAAATGGTGTCACTACTGGCTATAACGCATCTTTTTGAGGTGATGAATCATTCTCAATCACTCACTGGGGAAGGTGACTATCACTAACTGTCTTAAAGCACAGTTGGCACAGTTTTGGCTGACATCTTACAATAATGCATGCTAGCTGCCCTACTGTTTTACTCTTGGATTTATCTCGGATTGTGGTGTGCTGGTGGAGGACACCTCACGCTGCATCTGTGCCTCCTCTTTCCAGTCCTGGGTTGCAAAAATATGGACTAGCTTAGTATGAAAGTTATATCACCTGCTTTTCAGTGCTGCCACAAGAAATGTTCAAAACATTCTGGTGCATGCATGAAATGCCAAATTTATTCATTGAAGTGAATGGTGTTACAACCAAGATGGATATGGCCTAAAGACACAATGGGCTGCAAACACAGGTGGCATGCATCATGTTGTGGGGCAGCCATTTCATCCTAACACAGTAAACAAATGTTGTGAATCTGTACTTTTTTTACTGCTACAAACACCTTGTAAATTCATATTTAAATGAGCTTTGGTATTCCAAAGTTCACAGCCCTGATTCTCTGTGTGAAACTAGTGTAAAAGCTACCATTCTGATGTGGTAGAATTTCACGCCACCTCTCACAGGCATAAATAACTATGGTAAAGCCTTGTCTACACTTGTGATGTCCTGTCCCTTTAAATGTTCCCTCCTCCCTAATGCAAAGCCTCACTTTCATATTGGCTTTAAATTTGTTGCCAGAATGATAATCTTCACAGCAGACAGCTGTGTTTCTATATGCTTCTCTGCTGGGTCTAAATATAACATTGTCAATGCTGACCTTCTATCCCATGAGTGCACAGTGCTCCCATTGCCTGACCAAGTTGAAATTTTTTTAAAGGGGAAAAAGTTCACCTAGAAAGAGAGGATCTCTGGCTCCTGCCAGCCGGGGTCCTGGCAGCAGGCTGAGCAGGGCTGGCGGCCGGGACCCCAGCTAGCAGAAGCCAGCGGACAGAACCCCAGACCGGCAACGGGATGAGCAACTCAGCCTGCTGCTGGTCTGGGGTCCCGGCCACTGGCCCCACTCAGCCTGCTGATGGTCTGGGCTTCCGTCCACTTGTTCCTGGCAGCTGGAGTCTTGGCCGCTGGCCCTGCTGAGCCTGCTACCAGTCTGGGGTTCCATCCACTGGCTCCTGCCAGTCTGGGGTCCTGGCCGCCGGCCCTGCTCCTGCCGGCCTGGGGTTCCATTCACTCAGCCAGCAGCAGGCTCAGTGGCAGCCGGGATCCACAGACTCCCATTCAAAAAAAAAAAAAAATCGGCTCATGTGCCACCTTTGGCATGCACACTGCAGGTTGAGGACTCCTGTTCTACAGTATACTGTGTGTTCTGTACTTTATGGTAATTTTCACTATGCGTGATTTTCCTCTTACGCGCTGACCTTAGAACCTAACCCCCGCGTAAGATGTGACTCCACTGTCTTCATTTTTTAAAGCTGATAATAAGCAATGCTCCGGGGGGGAGAGCGGGGTGGGGGAATGCAAGGTGGACGTTTTGCCTAGGGTGCAAAATAGCCTTGCACCGGCCCTGTCCTGACCCATCAATGACAGCAGAACAATATCAGTTCCATCGGGGAAGTGGTGAATCAGTAATACAATTTGGTGCTGCTCTAAGGAAGCTGACAGGAGAATGCCAGTTTGGAAAAAGCCTAAAATGATGCCCAGTGATTAGATCTGGAAAAGTTACTGACTCTGTCAGCACTTACTTCAACAGCATTCTTGAATGGAGCAGTGTCATGGAGACCGCAGAAAAGGATTTCTCTTATTTTTTTTTAATATCAGCCAAGAATTTCACCATCTGGAACAGTGAGACAGTGAACAATGAAAATGTAAGGAATTTCCATTTGTCCATTTCTCACAAACTGCACATTAAGAAGGATTGTTAGGTACAGCTGGTTATTTGCAGGAAGTGCCAAAAAAAAGGGCATGTCACGGTAACCTGTCACACAGGTCAACAATCAGCAACACAGAGTAACCATCAATGGAAGAAGACACCTATGAAGACTGAACCTAACAAAGGACAGAAGTCAGGAATACATAATGTGGAAACAGATGAACTCTAGTGATACTGGGCAAGACCTAGCACTGCCCATGGTATCAGAACACTTTGAAAATCTTCAAGAAATCCTGGACAGACCCTCCAACATTTTTGAAAAAGAGCTTGGACACTGGAACAGTGAATTTCACTGTTACGTCTGACAGCACACCAAAATATTGCAAGCCAAGAGTTGTGCCTTATGCTCTGATGCTATGGTGAAAGCTGATTTGGACCATTTAGTGAACATTGGAGTCTTATTGCTAGTTTCACACAGTAGGTGGGCTACCCTCATCATATTGGTGATCATAAATTTGGAGAAGAGCCATCCTTTTTGGAGATGACCAAGGTGACACTGAATCAAGTTTTACTTGCAGACCAGTATCCACTACCTTGCATTGAAGATTGTTTGCTACCCTTACTGGAAGACAGTGTTTCAATAAATTGTAGTTGCTACAAATGGAGACTGAGCTGGCATCTCACAAAACATGCAAAAAGACTCCTTTTGTTAAAAACAGGTTGCCTTTTGGTGTCATATCAGCATCAGCCCTGTTCCAGAAAGCTATAAATGAGATTCTGAAAAGACTGAACTCCATTCAGTCTGATTTGGCTGACATCTTTCTTACAGATAAGGATCAAGAGAATCTTCCTCAAAATTTGGATGTTGTCTTGCAGTGTTTGGAAGACCGTGGACTGAAAGTACATCAAGACAAATGAGTTTTTCAGACCTTCAGCTGAATACCTTGGGCATGTAATTGAAGCCATGGGTTTAAGGAAGTCACCAGAGGAAAGAGAAGGCAGTTCTTCCAGAGACTGTCATAGTTATTTTCTTAGGACTGCTTAACTTCTGCCTAATCTGGTAACAGAATTAGGCACTCTTTAAATGGCTTGTTCAAGAAAAGGGGAAAAAATGGAAATGGACTAGAGTCTGAGTGTACATCACTCAAAGTACCATGCACTTTCATGCTTCACTGCCATTGGCTTGTGATGCTTCACGTTATGGAATGGGTGCAGTTCTTTCCCATAATCTTCCTAGTGGCATGGAGAAACCAGTTGTCTTTGCATCATGAACACTCCTGAGAAACTATACACAAATAGAATGAGAAGTTCTCAGCATTATTGTTGGAATGCAGAAGTTCCATACTTATCTGTATGATAGGTATTTTATCTTACTGACTGACCATTGCTCATTCCTTTCAATTTTTGGACCAGAACATGGAATTCTGTCGTTAGTTGTAGCTCTTATGCAAAGATGGATATTGATACTTTTCAGTTCATTCCTATACTAGTCAATTCTGTAAATGGACTCAGCATAGCGTGCCTGCCATTCCCAAGCTCCCATCAACCCAAAGAATCTTTACACTAAGTGGTTTTATCTCATTTGATGGATAGGTTACTCATCACTTGCATAAACATCATCAAAGAGACTGCTAAAGAGGATGTGCTTTCCCTTGTGGAAAGCACTAGTATTACGAGATACAGTGTTGGATCATAAGAATCCCCAATTTACGCAATGTGTGTCAAATCAATGAATTCTGTGAATCACCATTTCATCTTATGGGGAATGCTAGTGATCACTTCGAAATTACTTCAATCTCAGGTTTTAGAAGCTCTTAAAAGCAATTTTGGCATTATACGGATGAAGATCATAGCCCTGAGTCATGTTTAGTGGCCAGGGATCGACAGACATTGAGAGGAAGGTGAAGTGCTGTACTATGTGTCAGCAAATTCAACATGATCCTGGCCCAATTAGTCTACACCCTTGGTCATGACCTCCAGACTCATTGGAGACACACTCATGTGGACTTTGCCAGACATTTTAAAAGGTTGTTTTTCTTAGTCTTAGTCAGAAGTTTCCTGAATGATGACTACTTCTTCTACAGCTACCAAGACCATTGGACCTCTTTGTACCTTGTAAACCAAATTGTCACTCACCAATTGTAATGGTTTAGCCAATGGACCTCAATACTGTTTTTGAAGAATTCTAGAGTTCCTAGTTTCAAATGGAATTCAACACACATGCTCTGCTCCATCCCATCCTGCTACAAAATGACTAGTGGAAGCAGGGGTGAAAGTAACTTTAAGGACTTACCAGTACTCCAGAGCCCCTAGGAAGGGGCAGGGCTTCAACCAGAAGAGGCGGGGCCTTTAAATCCAGGATTTAAACAGGGCTGGGGCTGTCATAGCAGCAGCTGGGAGCCCCAGGCCCTTTAAATTACCCCCGGAACTACCAGCCGCAGAGGTGGCTTGGAGCCCCAGGGGTGATTTAAAGGGTCTGGGGCTCTAGCCGCTTCTACCACAGCCCCATCCCTGGGCCCTTTAAATCACCATTAGAGAGGGCCCCAGCCTCTGTCAGAGCTTTAAAGGGCCTGGGGCTCAGCTTCAGTAGCAGCAGCCAGGAGCCCCTGGCACTTTAAATCACCACCAGAGCCCCACAGCTGCTACCCCAGGGCTCCAGCAGCAGGGCTTGAGTGCCAATTTTAAAAGGCCCTGGAGGGTAGCAGCAGTGGGGGCCCTGAGCCCTTTAAATCGCCATCTGAGCCATGCTGCCAGAGCCCTGGGGTAGCAGCAGCAGCCAGGGGCTTAGGCGGTGATTTAAAAAGCCCAGGACTCCAGCTGCTGCTACCACCCCGGGCTCTTTAAATTGTTCCCGGATCCCTGCTGCCAGAGCCCTGGGGTAGTGGCAATGGTGCTCCGGCAGCTATTTTAAGGGCTGGGGTGGTAGTGGCAGATGAGCCTCTGACCCTCTAAATCACTACCTGAGCCCCGCCACCGCTACCCCAGGGCTCTGGGGACAATTTAAAAGGCTCAGAGCAGTAGCTGCAACAGGTGCCCTGGACCCTTTAAATGGCTGCCTGAGCTCCTCCGCCGCTTCCCCAGGGCTCCAGCAGCAGGGCTCTGGCAGCAGTTTAAAGGGCCTGGGGCGCCAGGGGAAGCCGATCTGCCTCGGTACGGTGCACTGGCTCTTACTGGCTTATTTTCACCTCTGAGTGGAGCACTTAGTTCTTAAGACATGCAAAAGTATTTGTACAAACAAGTCTATTTTGAGTCATCAGCAGGAATTGGACAATTTCTTGTTTGTCTACAGGAACACACCACATATTACTGCCCAGAAGTTACCTGCAACTCTTTTCTTGAGGTGATCTTTGCCTACGTGTTTGGGATGACTATGTAGTGGTGTTGCTTCACATCTAGCCAAATCCCAAGCTAAGTAAATTGATTGTGAGACTCCTCCTTTTCAAGAAGACGACTTAGTGTAGCCTAGCAACTACAGTATCAAGTGAAATTAGTACCTGGAGAACTTGTAAAATGCATGGGACCTGAGGGGTGGTTTTGGTGGTAAAATCATCCTATGGTATTTTATGGAAACAACAGTTGGACTAGTTGCAGCCTCTAAGTACTGAAGTCAGGGCATATTTCAGTAGGATAGTGTGTTCCTCTGATTGAACCTCCATCCATTACAACTCCTAATTTTAATGACTTGGTGGAAGAAACCTTGATACCAGATCCAGTTGATTCCTTACTCCAGACTGTTCCTGTTGTCCAGTACACTGCTACACCACTGTCACTAGAGGGAGGAAAAATCAGTTGTGCACTTGAAATTATAAATTGCTTAGCTTACTGAGTTGCTCTTCCAGGGTAGAAAAATCCCTTGCAACTTCAGAATCTGCAGGAGTCCACCCACAACATTGTTAGCTAATATGAAACACTATTGTGTGTGTGTGTGTGTGTGTGTAGTTGGAAAGTTTTTTTTATAAAGTAAGGTGAGGAATGTGAAGTCCTAGCCCTTTAAGTGTTTAAACATTCCCTGTTGCAAAGCTCCACTTTTGTGTTGGTTTCAGTTTTTCTGCCAGAACAATAAAGTCTCCAGAGCACCCAGCTGTATTTCTATCCTCTCCCTTTGTGTCTGTGTCCAATACTAGTAAACTTTGTACACATAACTCTCTGCCCCTACAGACCCATCTATGGTAGCAATGGTGGAAGCTATTATGGAGACAGGATGCAGACACTCTTTTACTGTAGTCTTCTCACCTTACACTGAGCAGACTAAGGTGCAAAGCAGTTGAGAATAAGTTCCCAGGTGTGTCTGCTGTAATAATGCCATGTACCGCATAAAACTAGATGACTTCATTTTCCCCTCTCCCCCATTCTGTGAGTCTGCTCCTAAAAAAAATTTCTTGCCTCAGGGTTACTCATGTGAATGATTGTTGAAAGTTGGGCCCCATCTTTGCAGGGTAAATGTCTATTGAGCATCAGCTCTCTGTCCCTCCCTGCCTGAGTTAGTGTGGTAGGATGATATAGCTTCCCACAACAAGATTCATGGAAATATAGCCTTTCCTAATGGCTTCTATCTACTCACCTTTTCCTTTTTACTTTGTTTAAAATCACTCCCTGCAATTAAGCTACAGCTTTATGAAACCCTACATTAGGCTCTTTAATGCAATTTTTTTTAGTAGACAATAGAAAATAATTAGGGAGATGCAGTTTGCACCACCTCTTTAACTGAATCTCTCGGTCCCTCCCACCTCACATACGTGACCTTGGTTATCTTTCAACTCAAGGGCCCATGTAATTGCCCATCGATAGCCTCTTTTTTGACACCCCTTTCAGTTCAGTTCTTGTAGCTTTTCACACAGCTGACCAACAATTGATAACTCATTAGTGTTTCTCAAATTGGCATGCCACAGTTGCTTCTCCCAGAAGGAGATCTATTAAGATGCTTCATCAGTGGATTCAAGAAACTTACATCTCCATGACACTAGATGTTAAAAGTCCTTCAGTGCAGGGGGGATAAATGATCCAGGGAAGCCATACTCCAGGGATGTCTAGAAAACAGTTTGTGTAAGAGATTCTGAATACTTGAGTTACCACCAAAATAGGAATTGAGGGGTTTAGGTCATTATTTTTTCCCCTGCAGACTTGTCTTGCTGACTCCACTTGAATCTTATAGAGTTACAGCTTCCTATGTTGGGACTGGCTTAATACCATGCACCAATCAGATTAGAAACCAGTAGACAGTGTGGGCTGGCCTCTGCTGTGTTAAGGTTCACTTTGTTTGTGACACCAGTGTGAAGGCTGTAACTCTCACTGCATCGGAAGGAAAAGTTATTTTAAAAATTCCTTAAATGTCTTAGCTGTCCCCAAACTGTGACACTTCCTAAAAGATTCAAAGCCTGTGTGGCTTCTTCAAACCTTCCTCTTAAGAAAGAGCTATACTTATCCCTCAGGGAACAAACAATATCACGTGACTTGTGATTAGTCCCACAGCTCACATTTTTAAAAGACCATTGAGTAATTTGCAGTGAACTATTCTGATTGCACTGAAAAGTGTGTGTTTGTATGCTGGCATGCATGTGTGCTGTGGGGCAAGGGTCTAAATAAAAGGAAATACCAATCTGCTCATTGACATCGTGGGCCCAGTCCAGATACTTTTACCAATGCTGAAAAGTAACTTCTTGTTCAAAGCAATGGAGTCACATGCAAAATCAGGTGGTATTCAACATGAATTAAGGTGTTGGAATTTGGCTTTCTACAAGATGAAAGAGGCTAAATTAGCTGTAAAAACTAATTATCTAGAACCAAGGAAAATGTGTTCTTTACTAGTTTTTCTTGATAAGTATATTTGAATATTAAACAGTTGAGCTGGAGCAAAAAGAGGAGGAAATGCATGTTAGGGATTTGTTTTTGGGGGGTGAAATAAACTCCAAAAATCTGTGTGAATCCTGGAAAAGAATGGTTTCCATTTTCCCTTTTGAGACAAAGGGATTGCTCAAGCAATTTTATCAACATCCATTATTCTCTTCTTTTTTTTTTTTTCCAGGCATTCTGGATGTTTTCAGAGCTGTGAATCCTGCTAGAAATGTTACTGTCCATTTTACTTTCATATTGGGCTCACGCAGGCAGGAGCGGTAGATGACAAATTGCTGATTTATCTATCACTTCATGCTCTTTTCAGCTCTTGAAAGTAACTCTCAAGCTTGAAGGCAGCTTTTGGACAAAAAAAGCTGCTGAGAATCATGACTCTCTGGGTCTCCTATATTCATTCATTTTGAAAACTAAATATATTGGCACCCTACATGCATAATAATCAGGTTTTATGCTAGTGCAATTCAATGTTTTATATATTGGTGGCCTTCAAGGGGCTGTTTCAGACAGCATTGTCTCTTTGTAGTCAAAAGTGGGAGAGCAATGACATTTTTTGTATTCTGACTGGTCTCTCTTTTGTTAGTCCTTTTCAGTTGACACTACATTCTTCTAAACAGGATCATAGGGCAGCTCCCTGATTATACTATGAACTCACCAGTAAACTCAGACTGCTTAAGCAGACCTGCTTGGCCTTTCACCTTAATGTGTAATTGTCATAGTTAAAAGTTGCCCCACACACTTCCTATGAGAGCCTACTTTGTTCCTGATTTATAAAAATTACAGAGAAAACATTAAAAACAATAAAAGAACCTACACAAATGCTAATAAACTTACCAGAGATCACCTGAACTGTCTCCAACCTGGGCTCTGGCAAATGAATCCTTTAACCCCATCTCGCAAAGGCATCTCTTTTGTGGCCACAAGGTCATAACAGCCTTAGCTCAGAATTAGTATCCTCATGAAAAGTCTTGTCCATCCTTAATACAGTTCAGGGGTCTTTAATGTGAAGTTTCTAGAAGCAGGTAATCAGTAGACAATCAGTTTCTCTTCCCACAGTGTAATTTCAAAAGGATGGACTGGAAGGGGGCATTTGCGTTCATCTCCTCCCCCTTGCCCAAATATTTCCTAGGAAATCCACTTGACACATTTTGTCCAAAAAAGTCCTTTGAAGTTCCTAATGCCTCCCAAATATTGCCTTAATTCTGTCTTCCTTCTAACGAATTTCCATGCAATTGTACACGGTGTGTACACATTTGCATTAGTAATACAATGAATTTCAAAGATACTAAACTTAATTCAGTAAGGTTTGTCCAGGGTATTAGATCTATCACAATCAGTACTACAGATTTGCAGGTAACCGGAGTTTGCCATATTGTTCAGAATACCTCCAATAAACAGCTGCTTTCCAGTGGTATGAGTTGGCCCCTGTGAAACAAAAATAGGCAATTTTGTAGCACTTGATATTTGTACAATGCTTCAAACACAAAATAATTCAAGTGTATTTTCAGAATTAAAATACTTCTGGCAGCAGACTTATTCTGTATCTGCATAATACCCTGGAGCCCAGTGCTCAAATTTAAGGGGAGAGTGCCAGAATGAGAACCCTGCCATACTAGGCAATGGGAAGCCGAGATATCTGTAGTGAGGGCTCGGTGTGGTAGCACAGGGAACAGTTCTGATGGGGTGTATGGCAGGCATGCAGTGGAAGGTTTTGGCAGCAGTGTCCTTGTACAGCGAGGAAATAGGGAGTTCACTAGGGGGCTTTGTGGAGAGAAGTGTATGACATACATGGTTGGGAATTCTCCTTGTGCATGTGTGCAGTGCTAGGCTGTTATCAATTTCACTGGGTCATCTGCCCTGGCAGCTCTTCCAGGTGACCATTGTGCACTGAGAGTTACAAAAACCTGGGACAAAACACTTTTTGGCTTTACTCTTTTGGTGACACCAGGACAGTGTTAGAAAACAAAGACTCTTCTAAATATATGGCCACTTTTTAAAGTATGTCTCCTTCCCTCTCCCACTGTGTGTGTGCATGTGCACATATTCTCTCCCTGTCTCCTGTGATTCCCCTAGAGCCCTTACTTCCTGTCTTTTTAGCTGGCCGGCCCTCAATAAGTTTTGGCTGCCTCTTTCCCTCTTTTTGCCATTGGGGGATGAGATGCCCAGTGCTAACTCTCTCCATGAGGATTGTGATTGGGCCCTCAGCATGGGCTCAATAAAGACTAAGTCCTTCTTTCCTTCAAAAGCCTCTCTAGTTCCTGAGGTGGCTCCCTGTTCTTGAGTTGCCTAGAACCCAGCATCTGGGGGGAAGGGGGGGACCCCTAGACACAGAGATAAGATCACACAGATGGTATGGCCATTCTGTTGGAGTAGCAAAAAGTGCTGATGGGGACTCTGAGACCCACTGGAGCCTAAATTAAATTCTCTATAGCTTTCAAAATGTCCTAGTTAATGATTCCTTTTTAAAGAGAAACTTAAAATAAACATGACAAGATCATCACAGCATGATCACTGAGAAAATTTATACAATTTGAATTCTAAGGAAATTAACTCCAGGGAAAATATCCAGCCATAAGCACCAGCTGTGTCAATGAAATCACTGACAACAAAACCAATCTCTGACAAATAAGAAGAGCTAACAGTTGGAATTTTTTTTTGTACTTATGTGCAAACAAAACCACACCCCACATCAGAAACTATTTAGGCTTTATTCACTTTGAACCTGAAATGAGCAGTCTTTTAAGTTGTGAGGTTTGGCAACACAGTCTGAGTACAAATCAACCTTGCTTTCAAGCTCTTTTTGTGATGCACGATTCAAGTCAGGGTGCTACTGTGACACTATCCTGGACAAATCCTATTGAACTAAGTTTATGCATTTTGGGAGTTCATTGTTTAAAAAAATACAAATGTGGATGTATTGTGGGATTGTATGTAATTCTATGGGGGGAGGGGCAGCAGGAATTAAAAAGGGGTGGGATGGTTAGGCACATTCACTCAGGTTATAACCCCTCCAGAGAGCTGCCACGACTCGGAGAGAGGCTCGCATATACTTGTTCAAACTGGATTCTCCCGGGACCAAGAGACAAACAATTTTTGGTTAAATAGCCTGAGTTAAAACTGACTCATAGGCTTCCTTCTGGTCCAAGTGGGGGCCCCCTAATCTCTAGGGAAGGGTTGGTAGGATTTTGGAATATTGAGCCCCCATAAAACTGAGGATGCACATTCTGAGCTGAAGTTGTGATGGACTTGTAACCACAGAAAAACCTTGTTCGGGGCTTGAAGGACTAATCACCAACCACTGCTACTGTTGGAGTCAGGATGTGATCTCTGGTGAGATTATTAGCACAAGAGTAAGTTCTTTTTTGGTTATAATATGTTTTCTCTGTAATGCTTTTACTTAAAAAATACTCTTGCTTAGGAAGAGCTGTGTGGTACTTTAATTGAGGTAATTACACTGTGTACCATCTCTGAGGAGAGAAGCAAAACGGGTTTGCTTAGGCAAGTTTGTCTTTTGCTGGGGATACACAGTTCCCTGACTATATTGTGATAGCCTGGAAACGCCCTGATCAGGAGGAAGGGAGAGACTCAGATCTCTGCCCAAGAAAGGTGATGGCTGTGGATCCTGGAGCCTAGAGTGGATGCCCTTGCTGGACAACAGATGGGAAATATAGGTGCACTTTGACTTCCACAGTGCAGGATCAGGCCTATATTAAATAGCATTTCATGAACATCAGCTCAAAACATCTGACACTGGTGTTGGGAGGACACACTGTCCAACATTTCCATTTCTCCTAAATCCTTAGCTCTAATACATATTAAAATATAATTAATGAAACATATAGCAGACATTGCCACAGATAGGCCTCAGTCAAAGCCCTAGATTCAAATACCACTAAACATTGTAGAAGTTCAGAGGCAAACTTGGCAGCTCAGACCCATCTCTTAAATTTGTGATAGCAACTGAATGCTGCAAATATCATACTTATGCAAAGACTCTCTGGGTACTAAAAGTACCCCATGGTGTGCACTAATGAATATTTGCAGCACATAAAACAAGCAAAAATGTCAAATACTGTGTGCACAGAGACCAAATACAAGCCTCTGTCAAAACCAATGGCAAGGGAAAACGTCAGAGGGAAAAAGTAACCCTATGGAAATGACACCATCAACCATGAAACAGCAAAAAGAGGTACCTTTGATCTCAGGTTGGCCCAAAAACCACCAAACTTTGGGAAAAAAAATCCAGTTCAGATTCACTTGAGCATCCAAACTTTGCTGCTCAGACCCATCTCTGTTTTTAATAGTACTCAGAGCACTATAAAACATTAATTAAAACTAGGAGAAAATAACTTGTCATTTGTGGGCTTGAGGCACTTAACAAAGGTGGTGAAGGGTTATTGCTGTTTTGCAGATGAAAAAAGGATACACACAAGATGAGTGGCAGAGATGGAAATGTAATCCAGATCTGAAACCCAGTCTACTGTCCTATCCCCTAGACTACATTGCCTTGTGGTCAAGACTTGCATGTTTTATGCCATTTTAAGGGGGTTTTTTTGGACAATGTAATGATCTGCTAAAACATTAGGCTAGAAAACTGCAGCATTCTAAGGGTTAAACTTTTGTAAAGGTAACTGGCACATAGTAACTCTTGCTCTCTTCAACCTGACTAAAGACAGAAATGACAATTTCAGTGTGATGCTTACTGAACAGTTAGCTTTTATTCTTTCCTTATCTCACAGCCTGTGCCTCTGTTGCTGTTTCCCAATGCTCTTTGACTGTCTCTGCATTTAAGTCTTTCATTAATGGCTAACGGTATTAATGCAAGTCTAATGCTGAATATATTTCAGTATGAAGTACACTGTGCCCTGCATTTATTCTTAAACAGGAAGTTCTACCTCCTAAAGAAATGCGTTGATACATCTATTTTATTTTTATGTTTTCGTGTTTGGCAGCACAAAAGACAGATTGCCATGCACTTACTCCTAGTGGACCACAGTTTTAACTCCTTCAGTACCTTATGTTAGAGAAGGGTGAACCATCTTGAAGGTTCAATAGGCTTTTTTATTCATCATCCCTCATTTGAATCTGGATGTTTCTTGAGGGTGGAATTTTGGAGAGGTGCCAATTCTGACATTTGAGTTTGGATGGGGACTTTGAACTAGGAATATGGAAATATAGACTACTTCCTGGTTTTGATTTGTCAGTAAAGAGGGAGGCCACCTTGTAAGCTTTCCACTTTTAAGCTTGCCAGCCTGATTTCCAGGTCACAAGAAGCTTCGGATCTGCAGGTGAACTTTCAGGTTCACATATGAGCCATATTTCTGAATCTCTTGTGGCTCATCTATCCTTGGATAGATTTATATCAGCTGAGAATAGCTATTTAACTCTATTGTCAAATGTTTTCATGTGTGTCTTTTAATGGACCTGTGAATGGGCAAGAATCCCAACTGGTGTAAATCTGCATTGTTTTATTGACTACACTGAAGTCACCTCATTTTATATCAGCTGAGGATCTGGACCATTTGTGTGTCCATTAAAAAATCCACGTGACCTCACAACCTTCTGCATACAACAGCTGTGGTATCTGCCATGGAACAGGTGCCTATGTAAGTAAAGAGTGGTGTCTCATGTTGAGTCTACTGAAGTCAATGGGGGAATTTTGCCACTGACTTCAATGGAGTCAGGATTGGATCTTTGGTTAGGAATCTGCTAGCAAAAGTGCAAACTCTCCTTTGTTTGTGCAGTTTGAAGAGTTCTGAATTCTGTCTGTTATAGGCTTTCAGGTGTCTTATTTGGCTTGCAAAATGAAAATAATACTTCCACTTGAAGTTAGCAGCCAACAGCCCAATACGGGTGTGGGTGCGATACTGCCCATCCTAGGGCGTGTGAGGTTTTGGTAGACAAGTATTAAAATGTTTGACACCAAAGGAGGAAAAAAGTGTAACTTTGATTTTAACTATTTTGTTCTTTTAAAAAAATTATAAATCTGAGTGTTAGTTGACATGAAATATTTAATAATTCTTGCAGTTGTTCCTCTTGTTTCAAGTCTGCCAGAAGATTCCCAAGCCAAATATTTTATGTAGCGCTTTCTAAATGTGTGAAGCTTTCTTCTTTTTAATTCTTGGCTCTGCTAGAGACAAAGTAAGGCAATCTGATATAGTGGATTGAGCATGGGACTGGGAACCAAGATCTCTCAAATTAGAACTCTTTTTGCCCATATAGCAAGTCAGTGATGGAATCACTTAACATGGCTCACATTCTCCTCTGCCAAACGGAGATGATAATGCATGCTTAATTCAACAAGGATTCTGTATGGATTAGCTAGTATTTGTTCATACAGCACTCTTAAAAATGTAAAATTCTATGTGTGGGGAGAAAGGGATCGGTTGGAACTGAAGCGACTTTCGTTGATATGACATCTGTTGAAAAGATGGTGTGTGTTCTTTACTCATCTGGCCACAATGAAAGAAAGTATGGAATTTTGAAATGCTAACTCAATGTTTCAGTCAGATGCTGGGTTACAAAACTTTAGTATGTTAGTTAGATCACATCTAGTATGGAAGTCAGCTTCGTTATATGCTTTCAAAATATTTTTCTCCCTGGTTTGTTCTAAGCTCAGATAACTATAAAAATGGTAAGAACAAGCTTTATTTAAAATCAAACACACCCCAAATTTTCATTTTTTTGGCTAAAAGCAGGCATGAAAAATTACAGTCCCCCAAAGTAATCTGGGACAAGTTGGGTTTCGATAAGCACCATTAAACAGAGCCTTGAAGGTATTCATTATATCAACTATGACTATTGTGACATTTCCCAGAGTGGGCAATAGCCACTGGGAACTATTTTTGTGCATTTCCGCTGCATTCAGTGTGTTAGGAGTAGCTGTATTAATGTTGGAGGAGTAAGCTGAAGCAGTTTGGGAGAGCTGAGATTGTGCTATGAGATATGGGATTAGTTTGAGGAGCGTCACAGAGTTATGAGTGTGATATGTGTATCTAAGTCACGACCCCATGTGTGTTATCAAAGGAATGAGGTGTGTGAACTTTGAGATTTCTCTCTGCATTATTTCAATACAGAATTGCATAGGTTGTGCCAGTAGCAGGGCACTGGGGTCTTCTTGCCATTGGTATTGTCTGTAGTGAGGTGGGATATGACATCAGCCTATGGATTTAATGATGGGTAAGGGAAGGTACTTACGGGTTTAGGTGGTATCCTGTGTGCAGGTACGAAGGGATTATAAAAAGGTATGAAGTTGTTACATTTTACAAGTGTGGTATTCTGCTGGGGGAGTAGGCTCAGCATTTGAGCCCAGGGCAAGTGCGGACAGCACTTGTCCATTTACAGTGAAAAGGCAGAGTGTGAATGTGTGTGCGGGGGATATAGAAAAGTGAGGGGTGTACAGGGCATTGCTCAAAAAAGGCAGTATTATGCTTGGGAGGGTGGTTACTTAAATTGTGGAATTTCCTGGTGTTCAGTTGTATGAGTTTTGCTGAACTTAACTCATGGCCTTACAGAGTGTTATCACTGGGCAACTTTACCTCTGAGTTATTTAAATAGCAAAAAGCTTTACTCTGTTAGAATAAAGCTGTGGAATATTATGCTGAAAGAATCTAAATTGTGATGTAAATTTTATAGTCTTGTAGACATGGCATAATTGTATTCTGTTAAAATGTGTATACAAGTGGCAAGAAGTCTCTGAATGTGTGTATAGAGTCACTAATGGTTTTACAGTCTCAGTTAAATACATTTTTTGGGAAAAAGCTGTGAATATTTAAAATGTTTGTATTAAATGTAAATTCTAAACAAAAATCTGTTTTAGCAAACACTAAGGTTGCAAAGTTATGCACTGAAAAATCAGTAAATGCCTTAGTTAGGACTGTACATGAAACCTCACCCTCTTGTTCATATATATTGCAAAACAGGGCCAGATTCTTGTTTGCATTCTGCCCCTCTTGTACTGCCTCATTAGCACAAAATGGCTGAAAAATAGCTGGATCTGGCCAGCCAGGTATGGAGAGGGCATACCTGGAACACTTAATGCTCCAGCCATGCTAAGCAGGTGTATGGTACTTAGAGGTCTACAGCTCAGTAGGAAAAGTTAGTGATCGCCAAGTTGCTATAAACTCTGCTGATGCTCATAGCAGTATGGATCCATTGTGAGAGTCAGGGAGTTGTAACTAGCTCCCAACTCAATTTGTGAGGCAGACGGCCTGGACCATAGTCCTTAATTACATCATACTATCATTTCAAAGAGAAACAGCAGAACTAAAATTCATTTGTAAATTTAATCTGGGCTTGAATAGGGACTGGGAGTGGCTGGCTCATTACAGAAGCAGCTTTGCCTCTCCTGGAATTGACACCTCCTCATCTATTATTGGAAGTGGACTACATCCACCCTGATTGAACTGCCTCTGTCAACCCTGGTTCTCCACTTGTGAGGTAACTCCCTTCTCTTCATGTGTCATTATATAATGCCTGCATCTGTAACTTTCACTCCATGCATCTGAAGAAGTGAGGTTTTTTCCCCAGAAAAGCTTATGCCCAAATAAATCTGTTGGTCTTTAAGGTGCCACCGGCCTCCTTGTTATCATTTCCCCAGGATCCCCATTTCCATTGAGTGTTTTGCCAGACATGAGTAATGTGTCCATCCCAACCTTACAGATAAAGTGTACATGATATGGTGTCATGAATTGTTTCTTTATAAACACAAAGACAGTATTCTATGTGTACGTACACCCACATGCAGCACAAGTGCTTGCATGAAATACAGAAGACCATCCTCTTATCTGCTTCTTAAAATAACAGCACAGCCACCACCATCACTAGATAAGCCCTTCTTTCGGCTGATAATTGCATTAGTGTTGATGGGAACTGTTCTGTAAAGTTATATGGTGCTCAATGCCAAAGGCTCAATCTAATATTTTGCCTTTAAAGTGCATCAGTCATCTGACTAATTTCCTCTTTATAGATTCAAGCAATATATGGCGGCATTTTCAGAATTTCCTGGGTGGGTTCCAATCCAGTATTCACAAATACATTGATTCACTTGAGAAAATGAGAGGGGACAAAAGAGCAGAGACCAAGTCAATGCCAAATAGGAAGAGGTGAGTCAGTCTATTGCCCGTGTGAGAGGATTAGAAGTAGATCAATCAGGGACATATTTAAAAACAATGGTTATGAATAACTGAATACTGTTTCTAGGTAACATAGAAGCACCTGATCAGCATCCGATACAGCAAACAGGAAAACATCAAAAAAGAGCTCTCCAACCTGTCAAGTATCAGAGGGGTAGCCATGTTAGTCTGGATCTGTAAAAGCAGCAAAGAATCCTGTGGCACCTTATAGACTAACAGACGTTTTGGAGCATGAGCTTTCGTGGGTGAATACCCACTTCGTCAGATGCATGTAGTGGAAATTTCCAGGGGCAGGTATATATATATGCAGGCAAGCTAGAGATAATGAGGTAGTTCAATCAGGGAGGATGAGGCCCTGTTCTAGCAGTTGAGGTGTGAAAACCAAGGGAGGAGAAACTGGTTTTGTAATTGACAAGCCATTCACAGTCTTTGTTTAATCCTGAGCTGATGGTGTCAAACTTGCAGATGAACTGAAGCTCAGCAGTTACTCTTTGAAGTCTGGTCCTGAAGTTCTTTTTGCTGCAGGATGGCCACCTTAAGGTCTGCTATAGTGTGGCCAGGGAGGTTGAAGTGTTCTCCTACAGGATTTTGTTGCCATTCCTAATATCTGATTTGTGTCCATTTATCCTTTTTCGTAGCGACTGTTCAGTTTGGCCGATGTACATAGAGGGGCATTGCTGGCATATGATAGCGTATATTACATTGGTGGAGGAACCGGTGATGGTGTGGCTGATCTGGTTAGGTCCTGTGATGGTGTCGCTGGTGTAGATATGTGGGCAGAGTTGGCATCGAGGTTTGTTGCATGGATTGGTTCCTGAGCTAGAGTTACTGTGGTGCAGAGTGCAGTTGCTGGTGAGAATATGTTTCAGGTTGGCAGGTTGCCTGTGGGCAAGGACTGGCCTGCCACCCAAGGCCTGTGAAAGTGTGGGATCGTTGTCCAGGATGGGTTGTAGATCCCTGATGATGCGTTGGAGAGGTTTTAGCTGGGGACTGTATGTGATGGCCAGTGGGGTCCTGTTGGTTTCTTTCTTGGGTTTGTCTTGCAGTAGGAGGCTTCTGGGTACACGTCTGGCTCTCTTGATCTGTTTCCTTATTTCCTCGTGCGGGTATTGTAGTTTTGAGAATGCTTGGTGGAGATTTTGTAGGTGTTGGTCTCTGTCTGAGGGGTTAGAGCAGATGCGGTTGTACTTCAGTGCTTGGCTGTAGACAATGGATCGTGTGATGTGCCCGGGATGGAAGCTGGAGGCATGAAGGTAGGCATAGCGGTCCGTAGGTTTTCGGTATAGGGTGGTGGTAATGTGACCATCACTTATTTGCACCATGGTGTCTAGGAAGTGGACCTCCTGTGTAGACTGGTCCAGGCTGAGGTTGATGGTGGGGTGGAAGCTGTTGAAATCGTGGTGGAATTTTTCCAGAGACTCCTTCCCATGGGTCCAGATGATGAAGATGTCATCAATGTAGCGTAGGTAGAGAAGGGGCGTGAGTGGACGAGAGCTGAGAAAGCGTTGTTCCAGGTCGGCCATAAAAATATTGGCATATTGTGGGGCCATGCGGGTGCCACTGATCTGGAGATATATATTGTCATCAAATTTGAAATAGTTGTGTGTGAGGATAAAGGCACAGAGCTCAGCAGCCGGTTGTGCTGTGGCATCATCAGGGATACTGTTCCTGACGGCTTGTATTCCATCTGTGTGGGGGATGTTCGTGTAGAGAGCCTCTACATCCATGGTGGCTAGGATGGTGTTTTCTGGAAGGTCACCAATGCTTGTAGTTTCCTCAGGAAATCAGTGGTGTCATGGAGATAGCTGGGAGTGCCGGTGGCATAGGGTCTGAGTAGAGAGTCCACATATCCAGACAGTCCTTCAATGAGAGTGCCAATGCCCGAGATGATGGGGCGTCCAGGATTTCCGGGTTTCCCAGCTATCTCCATGACAACGATCCCACACTTTCACAGGCCTTGGCTGGCAGGCCAGTCCTTGCCCACAGGCAACCTGCCAACCTGAAACATATTCTCACCAGCAACTGCACTCTGCACCATAGTAACTCTAGCTCAGGAACCAATCCATGCAACAAACCTCGATGCCAACTCTGCCCACATATCTACACCAGTGACACCATCACAGGACCTAACCAGATCAGCCACACCATCACCGGTTCATTCACCTGCACCTCCACCAATGTAATATACGCCATCATATGCCAGCAATGCCCCTCTGCTATGTACATCGGCCAAACTGGACAGTACCTACGGAAAAGGATAAATGGACACAAATCAGATATTAGGAATGGCAATATACAAAAACCTGTAGGAGAGCACTTCAACCTCCCTGGCCACACTATAGCAGACGTTAAGGTGGCCATCCTGCAGCAAAAAAACTTCAGGACCAGACTTCAAAGAGAAACTACTGAGCTTCAGTTCATCTGCAAGTTTGACACCATCAGCTCAGGATTAAACAAAGACTGTGAATGGCTTGTCAATTACAAAACCAGTTTCTCCTCCCTTGGTTTTCACACCTCAACTGCTAGAACAGGGTCTCATCCTCCCTGATTGAACTACCTCATTATCTCTAGCTTGCCTGCATATATATATATATATATATATATATATATACATATATATATATATATACACACACACACACATACACACACACTTACCCCTGGAAGTTTCCACTACATGCATCTGACGAAGTGGGTATTCACCCACGAAAGCTCATGCTCCAAAACGTCCGTTAGTCTATAAGGTGCCACAGGATTCTTTGCTGCTCTCCAACCTGGAGACTCTCATAGATAACCAAACTTCCATACAAACAGACTTCACTAAACTAAGGCAAAGCATGAGGTGGAACACAGGCATGAAATCTGGCCCTAGGATATGAGAGATGGAATCTGGTAAGGCCTCTTGAAAAGGTTACTCACTCCCTTGGAACAGAAAGTGACCTCTGTCACTGCTGAGTGCAGTGCCTGCAGGCGTGCCTGCAGAGGGTGCGCTGGTCCCACGGCTTTGGTGGAGCCATGGGACCAGTGGACCCTCCGCAGGCATGCCTGTGGGAGGTCCACCAGAGCCACGGGACCAGCAGACCGTCCGCAGGCATGCTGCCAAAGGCACCCTGCCTGCCTCCCTCCCGGCGACCGGCAGAGTGCCCCCCACGTCATGCCACCCCAAGCGCACGCTTGGCCTGCTGGGGCCTGAACCGCCCCTGTCTGTAACTTACTCACCGTCCACACTGGCAAGGCACATACAGCACTGTATCTCCCTCCCTACAGCGCTGGTTGTACTCCACCTCGACAAGGGGAATAAAGAGAACAGCGCTGGAGTGCCAGTGTAAACAGTGATTAATCTTACTACGCTGTAACTGACTTCTGGAATTTTCCCATAATGCTTTTAAGTAAAGATAACACTCTGTTTTGTTGTGATGCCTCTCTTTTGTTTTTTGTTGTGAAATCGGGGCTCCCAGAGCTGCTTATCTAAAAAAACAAACACAGCTACTGTTTGCTCAAGCAGAGGCAGGCAGGGAGATGAATGTCCACAGCTAGCGTATGCCTGAGGAGAGAAGCAGCACGGCTTGCAGGGGGGACGGGTGGTGTCCATTTCGGAGCAGCTGCTTATCTGGTCTGTGAGGAAAACAAAACACCAAAAGGCTATTTGCATTTAGTGAATGAGAGAGGGGTGGGGGAAGAGGTTGGAACTTGCAAGGAAGGGAGCTGACAGTGTCAGCTCCAAAAATCCCCTCTCTCTCCACCCCTCACGCTCCCTGACACACTCCACCCCACCCCTCTCTTTTTAAATGGACGTTGCAGCCACTTGAATACTGGGATAGCTGCCCATAATGCACCACTCCCAACACCACTGCAAATGCAGCCAAACTGCAGCGCTTTCCCTACACAGCTGTGCAAAGACAGCTTTAACTCCCAGTGCTGTATAGCTGCAAGTGTAGACAAACCCTAAGTCTGGTCCTGAATCTTTTTTTGCTGCAGGATGGCTACCTTTAAATCTGCTATTGTGTGTCCAGGGAGACTGAAGTGTTCTCCTACAGGTTTTTGTATATTGCCATTCCTAATATCTAATTTGTGTCCATTTATCCTTTTCCATAGGGACTGCCCAGTTTGGACTATGTACACAGCAGAGGGGCATTGCTGGCATGTATCACATTGACGGACGTGCAGGTGAATGAACCGGTGATGATGTAGCTGATCTGGTTAGGTCCTGTGATGATGTTGCTGGTATAGATATATGGGCAGAGTTGGCATCGAGGTTTGTTGCATGGATTGGTTCCTGAGCTAGTTACTATGGTGTAGTGGCAGTTACTGGTGAGAATATGCTTCAAGTTGGCAGGTTGTCTGTGGGCGAGGACTGGCCTACCACCCAAGGCCTGTGAAAGTGAGGGATCATTGTCCAGGATGGGTTGTAGATCCCTGATGATGCGTTGGAGGGGTTTTAGCTGGGGACTGTATGTGATTGCCAGTGGAGTTCTGTTGGTTTCTTTCTTGGGTTTGTCTTGCAGTAAGAGGCTTCTGGGTACATGTCTGGCTCTGTTGATCTGATATTAGGAATGGCAATATACAAAAACCTGTAGGAGAACACTTCAGTCTCCCTGGACACACAATAGCAGATTTAAAGGTAGTCATCCTGTAGCAAATAATCTTCAGGACCAGACTTCAGAGAAACTGCTGAGCTTCAGTTCATCTGCAAATTTGACACCATCAGCTCAGGATTAAACAAAGACTGTGAATGGTTAGCCAGCTGCAAAAGCAGTTTCTCCTCCCTTGGTTTTCACACCTCAACTGCTAGAAGAGGGCCTCATCCTCCTTGATTGAACTAACCTCATTATCTCTAGCCTGATTCTTGCCTGCATATATATACACACACCTGCCCCTGGAAATTTCCACTACATGCACCTGATGAAGTGGGTATTGACCTATGAAAGCTCATGCTCCAATATGTCTGTTGGTCTATAAGGTGCCACAGGACTCTCTGCTTTTACAGATCCAGACTAACATGGCTACCCCTCTGATACTAAAATAAGACAGGAGATCTACATTACACACTTTACCTCTCTACAAAGGAAAAAGGACTGCAAGTTGTCTAAAATCCTACCTGCCACATGAGGCCACAATGGTGGTACCCCTAACCCACCCAGCAATATCATCAATCTATCCAACTACACACTCAGCCCGGCAGAAGAGTCTGTCCTATCTCGGGGACTCTTTCTGCCCTGCCACTCCAATAAACATGATACAGTTATGCGGTGATCTGGAAACCTACTTTCGCCGTCTCCGACTCAAAGAACACTTTCAAGATAACACTGAACAGCACACTGATACACAGATACCCTCCTACCAGCAGCACAAGAAGAACTCCACATGGACTCCTCCTAAGGGTTGAAATGACAGTCTGGATCTATACATAGAAAGCTTCCACCAACATGCACAGGCAGAAATTGTGGAAAAACAACATCGCTTGCCTCATAACCTAAGTCGTGCAGAACCCAATGCCATCCACAGCCTCAGAAACCACCTTGACATTATAATCAAAGAGGCTGATAAAGGAGGTGCTCTTGTCGTCATGAACAGGTCTGACTACCAGAAGGAGGCTGCCAGACAACTCTCCAATACCAAATTCTACAGGTTCTCTTCCCTCAGATCCCACTAAGGAATACACTAAGAAACTACACCACCTACTCAGGACACTCCCTACACTAATACTGGAACAAATCAACACACCCTTAGAGCCCGACCGGGGTTATTCTATCTACTATCCAAGATCCACAAACCCAGAAATCCTGGATGCCCCATCATCTCGGGCATTGGCACGCTCACTGAAGGACTCTCTGGATATGTGGACTCTCTATTCAGACCATACACCACCAGCACTCCCAGCTATCTCCGTGACACCACTGATTTCCTGAGAAAACTACAATGTATTGGTGACCTTCCAGAAAACCCCATCCTAGCCATCATGGATGTAGAGGCTCTCTACACAAACAACTCACACGCAGATGGAATACAAGCTGTCAGGAACAGTATCCCTGATGATGCCACAGCACAACTGGTTGCTAAGCTCTGACTTTATCCTTACACACAACTATTTCAGATTTGATGACACTATATACCTCCAGACCAGTGACACCACTATGGGCACCCGCATGGCCCCACAATATGCCAACATTTTTATGGCTGTCCTGGAACAATGCTTTCTCAGCTCTCGTCCACTTGGCCCCTTCTCTACCTATGCTACATGGATGACATCATCATCATCCATCATCAGGACCCATGAGAAGGAGACTCTGGAAAAATTCCTCCACGATTTCAACAGCTTCCACTCCACCATCAGCCTCCAGCCTGGACCAATCTACATGTGTGGTCCACTTCCTAGACACCACGGTGCAAATAAGTGATGGTCACGTTAACACCACCCTATACCAAAAACCCACCAACCACTACGCCTACCTTCATGTCTCCAGCTTCCATCCCGGACATACCACACGATCCATTGTCTACAGCCAAGCACTGAGGTACAACCGAATCTGCTCCAACCCCTCCGACAGAGAACACCTACAAAATCTTCACCAAGCATTCTCAAAACTACGATACCCACAAGAAGAAATAAGGAAACAGATCAACACAGCCAGCTGTGTACCCAGAAGCCTTCTACTGCAAGACAAGCCCAAGAAAGAAACCAACAGAACTCCACTGGCCATCACACACAGTCCCCAACTAAGACCTCTGCAATGCATCATCAGGGATCCACAACCCATCCTGGACAATGATCCCTCACTTTCGCAGACCTTGGGAGGTAGGCCAGTCCTCGCCCACAGACAACCTGAAGCATATTCTTACCAGTAACTACACACCGCACCATAGTAACTAACTCAGAGACCAATCCATGCAACAAACCTCGATGCCAACTCTGCCCACATATCCACACCAGTGACACCATCAAAGGACCTAACCAGATCAGCCACACCATCACTGGTTCATTCACCTGCACGTCCACCAATGTAAAATACGCCATCATATGCCAGCAATGCCCGTCTGCAATGTACATTGGCCAAACTGGACAGTCCCTACGGAAAAGGATAAATAGACATAAATCAGATATTAGAAATGGCAATATACAAAAACCTGTAGGAGAACACTTCAATCTCCCTGGACGCACAATAGCAGATTTAAAGGTAGCCATCCTGCAGCAAAAAAAACTTCAGGACCAGACTTCAAAGAGAAACTGCTGAGCTTCAGTTCATCTGCAAATTTGACACCATCAGCTCAGAATTAAACAGACTGTGAATGGCTAGCCAACTACAAAAGCAGTTTCTCCTCCCTTGTTTTTCACACCTCAACTGCTAGAAGAGGGCCTCATCCTCCCTGATAGGCTAGAGATAATGAGGTTAGTTCTGATTCTTGCTTGCATATTTATACCTGCCTCTGGACATTTCCACTACATGCATCCAACGAAGTGGGTATTCACCCACGAAAGCTCATGCTCCAATACATCTGTTAGTCTATAAGGTGCCACAGAACTCTTTGCTGCTTTTATAGAAGCTTATGTTACTGAAGTGTTGTGGGTTGTGTGTGTGTGTGTGTTTGTTTTTTAAATGGATATATACCTATCTCCCTGAACTGGAAGGGACCCCGGAGGTTCATTGAGTCCAGTTCCCTGCCTTCACTAGCAGGACCAGGGTTGTTTTCTTGTTGTTTTTTCAATTCTGCTTTAAAAAATATACTTCTGCCATGTGCCTGTTTCATCACGGGATTGGAACCCATCAAAATAAATTTGTTTGAATAGTCAAACAGGCTCCATCTTTCTTCACCTTTGGGCTGCAAGACACCTTGCTACCATCTGCCTTTAGCATGAGGAAACCTGGCCTGTATGCCTCGGTCAGCTCCCTGACTTCTCCCCTCTCAGACTACCCTGGCTCCACAGTGCCTTTTCAGGTAAGCAATATGCACACCAGCACCCCACACCCCTCCTCCAAGCAGCCCCGTGGAGTGGCCAGTTCCCCTGGACATTCACAGAATTCATAGCTCCACTCTTCATGAAGACACAGAACACACCAGATTACCAGTTTCACCTCAAGAACCCCGCTCTGCTTGACACACAGCACTTGGATATGTTTATAGTGAAAACAAGTACATGTGTATAAAACAAAGAATACCTATTTGAGAAGTATGTACAATTAATGGAAATAAATGGTTACATACAAAATAAAATCATAAATATGCATTTCAGAACCTAGACTTACCTAACAAAATGTATTCAGGTCCTGTAGAGCAGTGATTCTCACTTTTTTACTGATGACTCCTTTCACAAAACAAGCCTCTGAGTGTGAACCCCCCCCCCCCAAACATATAAAACATGTTTTTAATGTATAACATCATTATAAATGCTGGAGGCAAAGCAGGGTTTGGGGTGGAAGCTGACAGCTCGCAATCCCCCATGTAATAGCCTCATGACCCCTTGAGAGGTCTCAACCACCAGTTTGAGAACTCCTGCTGTAAAGTTTAGCTCGCTTCAAAATCTCTCTCTGAGAATTTTACAGCCTGGTTGGTTGGTACCCTCTGTTTGTAAGGCATGCCAGCTTATCTCATAGAAGGATACTGAGTACACTCCTTGTTATATTCCAACAATCTACAGTCTTTACATGTAGACAGGAATCTCCCCTTCCCCTCACTGGTTGTTCTTTCCTGTAGTCTTTTCTTGTAGACGTTGCTAATGTTGACTAGGAGCTAGCTCAGTGTGTAAATAGGCATACAATACTCAATTCACCGTATAGGCATACATTTCTCACTGTCTGACATCTCCTGTCTGCAAGAAACATGTTTGTCACCTCCTGGTGACCTGCTTCAACTCACAGATCTTAAGAACATAATTTCCAGTATAGATACATAATTCATTAAATATGATCTGTATATACTTTTTGCAAAAGTTATGACCACCTATGTGGCGGTGGCTTTCAATAGAGACCTCACATGCCCTCTTTTGCATTGTATTATGCAGATATCAGATACAGGGGATCATTGTAAAACCCTGGGCTACACTTTTCTGTGCCATTTGCCAATTGGCATCAAGAGGTCCCTGGGTCACAACCTCTTCCTCTTCAAGCATGAACTTCATTACCTAAAGCTTCCAAATGGCTTTCATTCAGAGGTGGACTCCTAATTAATGTCTTGAATTTATTTGAGGATGGTGTCACATTCCAGGGTGCAATCTTGACCAGTAAGGGTTTGTGTCACTGCCTGCTCTGTAACCGTGGGTGCCTCACAATGCTTTCCTGTTGTAGCTCCCAACCTGGGCCATTCACAAACAGCCTTCCAGTATGCAGGTCACACCCTGAATGTCTAGGTATAGCTACAGTCCTGACCCAGCAGCCTGTCAGAACGCTCCAGTCACATTCTGACTTTCACCAGCCTTGGTTACCACTTGCAGGATGACCCCCACACATTCCCAAATTTTCCCCAAAATGTGTGTTCTGCGCTGTTCAGCCCTCTCCTGGGCAGTTCAGATAGAGTTCCATTACCCCTGTAAGGGGTCAATATTCTCCAGTTTGCTATTTTAACTGGAGTTACCAAATAGCTCAATTTATACACAAGACTGGATTGGTTTTGATTTAAAAATAAAATTACTGGGAGACTTTAAATGAGTACAAAAACAAGGTATTAAAGTCAAATGGTTACCAGAGAAATAAAGATAGAATGCTTCCTTGTAGCTAAAACTTAACAAGCTAGACTTAGTTCAAGGTAAAATCCTTACCATGTGTTCCCAGCAATGGCTGACCATATTCTCAGGTCAGGAACCTGTAAAGGCAAAGAGTTGGTTCCTTTGCTGTCTTAGTTGAGGCAGGGGTGGCAGGGAGAGAGAGATACCTTGAGGTGTGTAGTAGAGAGAGCCTGGTGCAAGACCTGATTCTTGAACCTAGTGGCTGTGAACCAAAGTCAGGCCATGTATTAAAGCAGATTATAAGTTCACTGTCTGATACAGAGTGTGTTTGCCCCTCATTTTTATAGTCCAGTCACCCTTTGAAGTGGATTCTTCTGAGGATTACCCCTCAAAGCAAAGTTTATTCAAACAGTAAGAGAGGCAACCCAGAGTCTGTTGGTGAAGGTGCCTCTTCCTTCCATGCTTTCTTCTCCCCGTGTATGCTGAAATGCAGATGTCTTAGTCTCCTGCAATTTCCCTTTCTTGCTGTCTCAAGAACGCTGTTTGCTACTTGTATGTAAATTGAGATTAAACACACATTCCTTTGTTTAGGATAGACCTATTTAACTACTTTTGCCCAGTTAGTGCTGTGAGGGTTTGAACATGTGCTTCCAACATCATATGGGGGAATTCATAACAACTTCATATCTAATGTTGCTACCTACATTTCACCAGGATATTATTAACAAGCAAGTTATTCTTTTTCAAATGATAACTCACAAGGCATATTTTATACAAAGAGTATTACAGTGGTGGGTAGGGCGTGAATACAGAGGCATTTTGCATAACTGTTTTGGTTACAGTTGAATTACATGATGGCTGCATAAGCTACGTAAGCCTGGAGCTCGGAGTGATGCTCTGTTTGCTGGTGTTCTAGCCTGGGAGAGTCGAACAAGGACATAAGATCTTGCACTACAAAAATTTGTTCCCACTCATGGCTGCTCTCAGCTGAGGTTAGTGGGCTCCTAGAAATCTATGTGACTTTCTGACCTCTCTCACTTGTAGAGTGCCTAAAGTAAACAAATGACAATAGTTACATTATCAAGATGTGTGCAGTTATGCAAGATACTCAGGTGTCTCAAATACAGTTACTTTTTTAAAATTTCTTTTAAAAGACAAAGCTAGGTTCTCAATTGTACTTGAATCCTATTCAGAAACTGAAAGTCTTCTCAGGATGAACAGACATGTTCAGATTGAGAATGTTGCCTTCAGCTAACATTGCTCTTGCATACAGATATGGTTTCTGGCTGCCTTCACACTCCCAACCATCTGTTAGGATGGCATTCAGCCAATTCAGAAATCTGAGTTTGTTTCATGAAGGCATAGGTGCCAAGCAATAATGGGTTTAGATGGACAAGCCCACATAATACTGCAAATGCCAATTCTACTTCTGGAAGTCTCTTCCACAAAAAGACTGCCAACCACCTGCCTTATTCCCTTGTAAGGCAGTCTGATACCATGGTAATGAGAGTAAATGGAAGGATTAAAAGAATATTGATGATAAAAACCATAAGAATGGTCATGCTGTGTCAGACCAATGGTCTATCTAGCCACAGTATCATGGTCAGTGCCAGGAGCTTAACAGAGGGAACAAACAGAGCAATTAGCAAGCAATCCACTCCCAGGTTCTGGCAGTCAGAGGCTTAGGGACACTCAGAGCATGGGGGTGCATCCTTCATCATCTTGCTTATAGCTGTCCTCCATGAACTTCTCTAATTCTTTTTTGAACCCCATTACTTTTGGCCTTCACAACATGCCCTGGTGAATTCCACAGTTCACTGTGCATTGTGTGAAGAAGTACTTCATTATGTTTGTTTTTAAACCTGCTGTCTGTTAGTTTAATTAGGCAGCCCATGGCTCTTGTGTTTGTGAGACATGGTAAATAACACTTCCCTACTCAGTTTCTCCACATCATTCATGGTTTTATAGATCTGTGTCTCTGTCCTTAGTTATCATCTCTTTTCTAAAATGAACAATCCTAGTCTTTTAAATCTCTCTTCATATGGAAGCTGCTCTATACCCCTAATCATTTTTGTTGCCCTTCTCTATACTTTTTCCAGTTGTAATATATCTGTTTTGAGATGGGTCGACCAGAATTGCATGCAGTATTCCAGGTGTGAGCATACTATGGAGTTATAGAGTGGTGTTATGATATTTTCTGTCTTATCTATCCCTTTCCTGATGGTTCCTATCATTTTGTTGGATTCCTATCATTTTACATTGAGCAAATGTTTTCAGAGGACTCTCCACAATGACTCTAAGATCCTTCTTGGGTGGTAATAGCTAATTTAGACACCATTTTGTATGCATAATTGGGACTATGTTTTCCCAATGTGCATTACTTTGCACTTAATGAATTTAATCTGCCATTTTGTTGTCCATCATCCAGTTTAGTGAGATGCCTTTGTAATTCTTAAGTCAGTTTTGGACTTGACTATCTTGAGTAATTTGCATTGTCTGCAAACTTTCCCATGTCATTGTTCACTCCCTTTTCCTGATCATTTATGAATATGTTGAACAAAAAAGGTTCCAGTACTGACCACAAATTCCTGGCCTTTGTTTCCTATCTTTTAACTAGTTACTGATCTACACAAGGACCTTCTCTCTATTCCCATGACTCTTTACTTTGCTTAAGAGCTTTTGGCATAGTCCGTTGTCAAAGGCTTTCTGAAAGTCCACGTGCACTATTTCAACTGTGGATCATCCTTGTCCACGTGCTTCTTGACACCCTTCAAGAATTCTAATAGATTGGTGAGGCATGATTCTCCTTTACAAAACCATGTAGATTTTTCCCCAACATATTGTATTCATCTGTTTTGATGATTCTGTTCTTTATGAAAGTTTCAACCAACCAATTTGCCTAGTACTGAAGTTAGGCTTGCTGACCTGTAATTTCTCTGAACCTTTCTGAAGAATTGGCATTCCTTCAGTTAACCTCCAGTCGTCTGGTCCAGAGGCTGATCTAAGTGATAGGTTACATGCCACAGTTAGTAGGTCTGCAGTTTTGCATCTGAGTTCCTTCAGAATTCTTGAGTGAATACCATCCAGTCCTGGTGACTTATTACTGTTTAATGTATTGATTTGTTCCAGAACCTCCTCTATTGACACCTTAGTTTGGGACAGTTTCTCATATTTTTTACCTAAAAAGAATGGCTCAGGTGTGGGAATCTCCTTCACAACCTCTACAGTGAAGACATATGCAAAGTATTAATTTTGCCTCTCCACAATGGTCTTGTCTTCCTTGAGTGGTCCTTTAGCACCTGGATGATGCAGTGGCCGCACTGACCATTTAGCAGGTTTCTTGATTCTGATGTACTTAAAAAAAGGTGCTGTTAGTTTTTCTCTTTTGCTAGTTGCTCTTAATTCTTTTTTGGACTTCCTCATTATACTTTTACACTACACTTGCCAGAGTTTATGCTCCTTTCTAGTCTCCTCAGTCGGATTTGACCTCAACTTTTTGCCCAATCACCTCTTTTATTCTGTTTAGCCGTGCTACGAGGATACCTTTTGATAAACTGGCATGTGAAGTTTTTCATGCAAGAGGGGAAAAAAAAGGTGTCTGTTAAATACAGAGTAAAAAACACTGGTTTGCATTGCAGGAGGTAAATGTGAATGCTGTTCACTTTATTACATTTCTAAACTTACTTAGGGTGACCAGATGTCCCAATTTTATAGGGACAGTCCCTATTTCGGGGTCTCTTATATAGGCTCTTATTACCCCACACCCCCATCCTGGTTTTTCACACTTGCTGTCTGGTCACCCTAAACTTACTTACCAAGATGACTTCCATGTAATCCGTAATTGTATTTACTAAAGGATCTCAGACAACTGTGAAAATCTATATAACAAGACCAACATTCACATTATTATTTATCAACAGATGTATCTGAAAGCACTTTTTGTATATGTACATGCATCTATAATTGCTTCACCTGTCAGTGAAATGCAGCCACCTCTGGGATGGAACACAGAAGCTGTTTAACTGTACACAGAAACAAATACTAAATGCCTCAGGACTGAAAAATATTGTTGTGTATCCGTTGCAATTATTTGAATATATAATATCTTTCCATAGTTTGTCATGACAGCACTCAACCCAGGCCTATCAACTTATGTCTGATCTGCTTTAGTTGCCTAATACTTTTAGGCCTAGGATGGTTTTACTGAGTCCCTTCCTTCTCCTGCCATTTACACGAAGGAATTGTCTGTGCTGCTAGATTTTTCTGGAATCACCTTTGCTAACTCCCGAGGGTTGCCAGTAGGTGAATTCCCCTTACACTCCCCACTAGTCTTGCTTGCACCTGCATCCATGTTCAAGGGTGTGTCTGTCTGTCTGCCTGTCATTTGGGTCATCCAAACAATGGTTGTGGTGTTGGAGTTGTCCTTCTGTTACCATCACATATGAGCTTGATGCAACTCTTTGCACATGCATCCTTCCCTTTCATCTCTTGTCTGTCATTAGGTTCTGATTTAGGTGCTCATTAATATGTATCATTCATAGAAGTAATCTTTTAGTTCATCAGTAGTCATATTTTGCTTCCTGTCACTGCTGTTTAGTTTGTTCTGTCACCTTTTCCACTATTGCTGGCTTCAAAAGTTTATTTACTGTGGGCAGTGTGTGTGTGTGTGTGATGTGACACAAGACCTTGCCCATGATTTCTGTTGATGTATTTCTCTAGTTCAGGATCAATTGATGAAGCTTTATTATCTCCAGGTGCCTTTCTTAAATAGCTTCTTGGCAATTTTGACAGCTGTTTCTGCCTTGCTATTATATTGGCCATGATCTGAGAAGGATATGATATGTTCAAATTTTGCTGATGCTGGAAACCATGCAAATTCCTGATGGGCAAATTAACACCTATTATCTGTAATCAGTTTGTATGGCATGGAATTCCAGTAACTTAACTTTGCAGCATTCAATGATGGAGGCTGTTGCATGTAAAAAAAATCTGTTTACCAATAATCCAACAGGTAATCAACCTGAAAAGTTTCGTGTGTGTGAGAAAAATAATAGGGATAAAACAAAATCCAGGGCTTGTTTGCTCCCTGGTATTTCATGCAGCCTGAGTTATTTACTAGGAGTTCCTTGCAGACACTGCATGATTCATGAAGTCTCACACTTCACTGCTGATATTTGTGCATGTCTTAGGCCTAGCATAATCATGCTTCAGCATCAATATAGCTCAAGTGTATGCAGGTTAGCATTTCAGGATGAATATCTGCAGGTATCTTGACCCTACTGTCTTATTTGTGTATGGTGCATAATTTCCATTCTTTCTAATGCTTTCAATTTTTGCAGAAGTTTCTCTGCTTGTTCACTGCTGCAGCATATATCAAATGACAGAGTAAGTTCCAGTTCTTGACTGGCATGTGTGTTCTGGTTTTATCATCTTTGTATAGTTTTAGGTACCAATCTCTAAATTCATCTGTAAATGTGACATATTTGCATCATGAGACTAACTGGTGCATCCTGGCTGCATATTGGTCTATAATTTCAATTTAATTATGATCAAATGTATTGACACTATATGTCATAACTGGCATATACAAGCCTCTCCAGGTGATGGTATTTCTCAGGTTGTAACGCCTCCTGAGTGATTTTGCCTAATTACCTCTGATCGTTCTTGGGGGTATGTCTACACTGCATTTAAAAAAACAAACAACTTACGGTAGTGAGTCTTAGAGCCCAGGTCTACAGACTTGCACTTGCAGGGCTCCTGCTACAAGGCTAAAAACAGTAGTGTAGACACTGCAGTTTGGGTTGGAACTTGGGCTCTGAAACCCACCCTCATCTCTGGGCTTCAGATCCCAAGCGTGAACTTCTATACACCTGTTTTAGCACTGTAGCACCAGTTCTGCAAGTCTGAGTCTGTAAACTCAGCCTCTGAGACTCTCTGCCACAAGTTTTAAAATGCAGGGTACATGTACCCTGCGTTCCTGGAGGGCTGTCGTCTCCCTCCCGCATGGAAATACAATCCATGGCCCACAATGACACACAAACTTCATTCAATAAGGATTATCCAGGATATTGTAGGAAATTACCATCTGTCAAAGTTAGTTGACCTACTTCTATTTTTTACTATTACATCACTGGCTCTGAAGGTCTAATTTTAGACCCAGCAATCTTGAAAACTGTCTATTTAAGTCAATACCAAGTATCTGAAATTAAGTTTGAGAAGGTTTTTTGTGGTGTGATTTGTAACAATGGTACTTTTTCTTCCTCCTAGATTTCCCTCTCCACCCCAATAAGAGACAAACATTTCAGAAAATAACAGCTCTTGTAGCATAACATTATATGGGCTATTAACTCTTGTGCCTAAGTGTATAAATTGATCATCTGATGGCTTTGGGAAGAAATGTCTGTTTATGGTACATTAATGTACAATTTGATGCATTATGCCTTCCTCTGCAGCATCCAGAATTGGCCACTGTCAGAGACCGGATATTGCTCTAGATGTATGATTGGTCTGTCCAATATGTCAATTCTGTGTTTTCTCTCTAGCACCATGGAGGAAGATACAAGAAGGTTTTTCCTGGGTCTGCAATAGGTTCAACCCTTTCATGTATGTTTCACATTACATAGCTCCTAAACAATATTGAGTTCAACAGCAAACCTAGTCCATTAAGTATCCCTGCCAAAGGCATATAACCTTTCCTGCTTAAAACAGGAAAGAAAGGAGGAGAGGTCAAAAGATGAAGCTCAAATATCATTCATACTGCAGTATCAACACATTGTGCAGTAGATTAACTGTAGTATAATGTATAGATTTTTCTACATGCCTAATATTTCATCAGTATCCAGGACATATGAGGGAGATTGATGAAGGGCAAAAAGTTTCTCAGTACAGGATAGAATCATATTTAATATCCATTCATATCTAAGACCTTAAATTTTATTTGACTTGGTCTGGTGGGAAGCTAACTGGGTGATCTTTGCTCAGTGAGCTGTGGATAGTTGTCCATAACTATTTCCTCCTTGCACAATTTAGTGTGTGACTGGTAATTACATTGAAAAAAATCTAAAAACAACTTCAGTACTGCAAATCAGCAATCATGTCTCTGGATGCAGCATGACAAATTTTTGCGTTTAGCAATAGCACTTTTTTCCCAGGGATGATTGTTCATTAGCTAAGGGCTCCTAAGTGCCTCTTCCATGGAAAACTGCTGCTAAAATGCCACAAGGTTGATTGTAGGGAGTGAAAGCCTCTGAAAGGAGGAAGAGGTTTGCAGTCTTGCAAGTGTGATAGAGGGCATTTCCTGCTGATCCTAAACCACCCATCGAAAGTAGGACCTAAACCTGGGACATGCCCTTCTCTTGCTGGCTTTCCCCCCTCTCCTGGCACTGCGCTTCTGAGTCACTGGCGGCACACGTGTGCCCTCCTGCCCACAGCTGCAAACGGTAGAGATGCAGAAAGGTAGGTAGCACTTCATACGCAATTATCTGTCTCTTGATCCTGTACCTGTTTATGGCATGTATAGTTAAAGGGAAACAAATACAAATAAAATTACAAACACCAAATCAGTCCAAAAGAACCACTAGCAGCTGAGAGCTCTAACTTGCATATAGTTAAGTGGGTCAATAATTTACCACAATTCTGATGGACAAATAATTCCTGTCAAACAGTCAGATTATGGTCACTCTTACTGCTGATCTGCCTGCTGTTTGTTCCCTTTTCCCACCCTCTTGCAAGGAACTACAGGCTGGTTTAATCACCCTAATGGTATGCAAAGGAAAGGCTTTGATTTGCAGAGATGTCTCCTCCAGTATGAGCAGAGCCTGTTCATTATTGCTTTTAGAAAATGTCTCCAAGTGAGATGACAATTTCAGTTTATAAATAGTGTTAATAAAGATCTGCAAGCAGATGAGCTGGGCTTTTGTATTTTGAAGCATATTAAAAGGCAAGCCAGGGTGAATTAGTATGCACCACTGAACTGTCTGGGTCTTGTAATGGTGATGTTATTGATTTTTAATGTAATCACACAGGATGACAGTTGGCACTGAAAGAAGATAAAGAATAAAAAGCTGGCATTTGCACAGGAGCATCAGCATGACCAGTTTCAATAGCTCTGTGCAGACCTTTATGCCTGAGACGTGGAGGGTGGGGTGGATAAAGGAGTCAGCATCTCCCTTCTGTTCTTTTGTGATTTATTTCCTTTAGACCTGTAGGGGCAAATTCAGCCATTTACTTGAATGACCTTACACCTGGGATGAATGTGGCCCATCACGACCAAAGAATAATCTGTGTGTTTTGATTTACACAAAAGCATCAGTAGCTTTACTTATATTTTTGGGAAAGGCTTTAGCTGAACCTAAATGCAGATGATATTAACGTGTAAACAAGTCTGTGTCTGTGGGGGTGGGTAATTTAGTTTCTTCAGTATAGTGCATTTAGGTATTAGAATTAGAACTTTTATACAAGTTCAATACCTCTGATGTTATAGAATATTAGCAACAGCTTTTTATTTAAGGATGCTCTTCACCTGCCTGTGTATCCATACACACCCTGATCCTGGTCTGTTTGTTCAAAATTTCACTAGTTTAAATGAGACCAGGATCAGGGTGTGTATGGATACACAGGCAGGTGAAGAGCATCCTTAAATAAAAAGCTGTTGCTAATATTCTATGAACATCAGAGGTATTGAACTTGTGAAGACAGTGGAGTCACTCCAGTTTTATATTGGAGTAATCTGAAAACAGAATCAGCTCCACAGAGAGTGGTTTTTTTCATGACATCATCATCAGTTAAAATTAGTGCTTTTTGCAGTGTTGAATTCTGGCACTGACCTCTCTTGCTATAATTGCTCCGTTTTTCACCCCGTGTCTATTACATTCTGAGAAATAGCAAGTATTACTGGCTCTTCCTAAGTTTTAATTGCCAGTTCATCAACTGCTAAGCATCTGTCTTAATATTACTGCGGAACTGACTTGCATTAAAGCTGCCATTTGCCCTGTCAGCAAGGTGGCAATATTTCATGCAAGTGAATAGAGCACTGGTATGTTCAGAAACTTGTTTAACCAAATGAAAGGAGCAAAAGGACTTTTATTCAGAGAGTCACTAGAGTCTTTTTCACTATCTTTACCACGTGACTGAGGACATGAGGTAATTTCAGAAAACTGACGCTGAATTTTGCTGTATGTTCCCCAAATCACCCTTTTGAAGTATTTCCCCCTCTTTTCCCATTGTTAAGTAGCAGTTCTCAGACTTAGATGTTAGGCTTGCAAAAATAAGTACACCTCTACCCTGATATAATATGACCCAATATAACACAAATTCAGATATAATGCGGTAAAGCAGTGCTCTGGGGGTGCAGGGCTGTGCACTCCGGTGGATCAAAGCAAGTTCAATATAACATGGTTTCACCTATAACACAGTAAGATTTTTTGGCTCCCGAGGACAGTGTTATATCGAGGTAGAGGTGTATAGAGTTTGGAAGTAAGGTGACCAAATGTCCCATTTTATAGAGACAGTCACGATATTTGGAGGTTTGTCTTATATAGGTGCCTATTACTCCGCACCTGCTGTCTGGATTTTTCACACTCTATTTGGAAGGTCACATTTGTGCTGGAAGGGAAACTGACATACAAGTGATCCAGAGTTAGGAAACAACAGAAAGATTGCTGAGGTATACAAGTCACAGAGAGGACTCCCTACCTACCCCATGCCTACCCTGAAGGAATTGGCAGTACTTCCTGCATGCCGCTGTAGTTCAGGGAGGTGCCTGAGGGGTTCTCTTAAAGCTGTAAGACAGCCATCCCGAACAGAGTACACAAATGCATTCAGACAGTGAGTGTGGTGGAAGTGGATGGCTTATTTGAATGAAATCAGTTAACCTAATTAAACTAAAGAGAAAAATGGATGCTGATTTGAAGCAGTTCAGTCTGGCTTGTGTGCTGCATGTAGTTTTGTTCTGGCCTGGTGGGCAGCTGGAGATAAAGATATTGCTACCTAGTTGGAAGGGGGTTTATGTCCTGCCTATTTGGGAGAGGATCTATATGCTTTGTTTGGCAAGTGTCTTTTTATCATTGAATTCCCAAATCACTAAAACTTTTAATCCATTGCTCTGCTCTTCAGTTGATGCCTAGAAGGAAGCAGGCAAAACCAATCAGGTGGATTTCCAGCCTCTCTCTCATTAAAGTCTTGTTTAAACTGCTCTTGATTACAACTTAGTCAACTCAATTCATAGAGATACAGAGTTGATGCTATCCTGTCTTGATATGGTGAATGTAAAGTTTTATACTACTTTGCAAAATTACAATAAAAGATAAGGTGAGAAAGTGTGATCTAGGAAACCTATCTCCAAATGAGGGCTTTTATTGGGTTTTGTATAGATAAGCAAGTACCAGCCTAACTCTCGCCTTGAATCTATTCTGAATACCTTGGATCTTTGTAAAAGTTAATATTCTCCATACAGGAGCGGCGCCAGGGTTTCTAGCACCCTAGGCAGAATTCAGAGGGTGGCATTTTGTGCGCTTCCCACGGGAACTTCCGGTTCCGCTCCCATCGCTCTGCCAAAGAAGGACCCTCCGCCAAAATGCTGCAGGCAACAGTGGCAGTCATTGAGCTGCTCAATTGCCTGCCGCTGTTTTCCACAGCACATTGGCAGAAGGTCTTTCAACGGTGGTGTGACGGGAGCGAAACCAGAAGCTCCTGTGTACCCCATGGGGAGTGCACAAAATGCCGCCCCCCGAATCCTGGCACCCTAGGCGACCGCCTAGGGTCGCCTAATGGAAGCACCAGCCCTGCCTCCATAGATAAATTAGTAAATGAAAAAGGAAGCTTTTTGTTAGATCTAGTTTCAGAGAGACCTGGAAGAATGTTCTGGACAGCTGACTGATGTCAAATATTGATTTATTATAGGTACTTATCTTTGAATTTAATTATTTCAGTCAATGGAGTTAAGCATAAAAATTGAGAACCCTAATGGTACCTGACATAACCTTAGTCCCAGATTTGGACCTTAGCGTCCAAAATATGGGGGTTAGCATGAAAACCTCCAAGCTTAGTTACCTGCTTGGACCTGGTACCTGCTGCCACCACCCAAAAAATTAGAGTGTTTTGGGGCACTCTGGTCCCTCTGAAAAACCTTCCCTGGGGACCCCAAGACCCAAATCCCTTGAGTCTCACAACAAAGGTTCTCTCTGTATTAAGATGATATAACACAGGGTCAATTGCTTAAAAGAATATTGAATAAACAGCCTTATTCAAAAAGAATACAAATCAAAGCACTCCAGCACTTATATTCATGCAAATACCAAAGAAAAGAAACCATAGAACTTACTATCTGATCTCTTTGTCCTTACACTTAGAAACAGAAGACTAGAAAGTAGAACTACTTCTCCAAAGCTCAGAGAAAGCAGGCAGACAGACACAAAGACTTAGACACAACTTCCCTCCACCCAAAGTTGAAAAAATCCGGTTTCCTGATTGGTCCTCTGGTCAGGTGCTTCAGGTGAAAGAGACATTAACCCTTAGCTATCTGTTTATGACAGTACCTCAGGGTCTTGGGCCCAAATCCTCACACGTATTCAAGCATCTAACTTGGATACCTACAATAATTCCGTAATTAGGCTCCCAAACAGAGGCAGCGACTTTGTGATTTCCCCAGGTGTGCTGGACTCCTGCTCTGCCCCAGGCCCTGCCCCCACTCCACCCTTCCTCCAAACCCCCACCCCTGCCTCTTCCTACCCCTGCTCCTCCCCTTCCCCACAGTGGCTCCTGCATGCTGCTGAACAGCTGATCACTGGCAGGCGGGAGGCACTGGGGAGAGGGGGAAGAGCTCATTGACGGGCCTGCTAGCAGGTAGGAGGTGCTGGGAGGAGGGAGAGAAGCTGATCCATAGGGATGCCAGTGGGTGTTGAGCACCCACTATTTTTTTCCTTGGATGCTCCAGCTCTGGAGCATCTGCCATTAGAAGTCTGAGTGCTCACTCAGTCCATCCGAAAATCAGGCCATTTATTGAATAGTCCAATTATGGATTTAGTTGCCTACTTGTTGCCCCAGTATGTTCAGTTATGGATGACTATGTGACTGTGCAAGTTTGCATAAGATGACTTTGACAGAGCAAGGAATTGAACCAAAAACTCTTAGTTCCCAGTCACTTGCTTTTCCATCTACGCTACAAATAGGAAAATTCATGTATTGTCCAGGAAATAAGGAGAAGCAGGAAAGCTAAAAGGGGGCAAAAAAACTCTCTACAGTTTGCACCTATTTCAGAGCCCTGTAGTTTCTTACATTCAGTGTTACATTGAAAAATGTTAAAACACCAGAGTTCAGCATAAACTGCAAAGCAGACCTACTACATGCAATCTTTGAGAGAGGAACTAATGGATTTGTTCATTTTAAAATATCTTGCCTAATAAGTTGTTTAATATTCTAAAAGTTCCTCTGCCATGCTAGTGTCTCCGTACACATTGTGTTACATTCTCATGATTCACAGGCACTCTGCTCATTGAGAAGGCTGCAGGCCCTTAAGTATATACTAAGCATTAATATTTGAATGACAAATCTTCCTTGCACTGTGCTAGTTAAACTCTTTCCTCTCTCCCTTCTCTCTTCAACTGCCCAGGAAGGAGGAGAGGTTTGGTTTGATTCGTTCTAATAACCTTGAGAGATTCTGGGAGGCAATTAATGAGACTGAGCAAATGGAAAAGAGGAGGAGGAGGAAAGAGAGATGATCAGATAATTGGAGATATTCACAAGAGCTTCCCGTCACATAGATAGCCAGCAGGGATTAATGCTTCAAATACCCCTGAGGTTGATGGCTCCAAGTTGTGGAACAGTAAATGGTGGAAGATTCTTCTGTACAAGAGAAGAATTCATTAGGAGGGCAAACACAGAGCTAGAATGAAATGCTAATAAGGTCAGAAGACTATCAGCTGTTGTGATACATATTGTAAAAATGATGTGCCTTGCTATACAATATAAAAAGCAAAAACCTCTTAAATGCTGCTTAAACATTTTAAATGCCACTACTGCCATTTATTCATCAAGCTCTGTATCTTTCAAACAATCTCCCACCAAGGTAGCTCAAATGTTCACAAAGATACAGGATTAGAAAGCTGCTAGACATGTGTGGGCAGCAGGGGCAGTGTTAATTTATACCTTCTTGACAAGAGGCTAACTGCATTCAGGTGACACTTCAGTGCTGTGAGAGGTAATTTCTGGCACTTGCCAATAGACATTTAATGAGATGGCTAATCAAAATAGGATTATTTCAGTGTAATTAGTGAGCTAGTAAAATGCTTGAATGACTAATTTGGTTTTTTTTTCCCCACTTCACACCAAATCATTTACTACCTGCAGCTGCCACCAATAAGTGTACAAGTAGGTTTGGAAGTTTGAGTTAGTAAATATATAAAACATTTAAATGAACAACGTTTCACTTGCATGGTCTGCGAGGGAAAGTATGGCTCCAGGATTGCTCCTGTTGACTTAACTGCAATAGAAAACATGTTTGTATAGAACTTATTTTCCTGCCTGTGTTGCTAAATGGCTACATTTTTTATTTGATATTGTTTTCAAGATTTCCTAGTGAATATAATTATTTTAAATACAGCTAGGGTAGAATTTTCAAAAATGTCTGGGACTTAGGGCTTCTAAATCTCTCTGGCACCTCTGAAAATGTTCCCCTAAGTGCATTTCAGTGAGACCTTGTCCCGTGTTTGGCTACAAAAATGGGAGGGTGACTCTGATATAGATGCCAGAAGTGCAAGCTTCCTACCAAAGTGATTCAGTCGAGAGGGAGGGCCTAGGGGGCTATGGCCCCATCACTTTTAAAAGTGGAAGGGCTCTGCCCCCTGCTTTTTACCAGCCGTAAGGGCAAAGTGAGGGGAGTCGGAGTCCTGGGGGCAGCGGCGGCACCAGCACTCCAAACCCTGCTGGTCCCTGTGAGGGTGGCAGTCAGGCTGCCTTTGGTGGCTTGGCTGTGGGAGGTCTGCCAGTCCTGCAGATTCAGCGGCAATTCGGCGGTGGGTACACCGAAGGTGCGGGACCAGCAGATCTCCCACAGGCAAGCAGCAGAATCCGCAGGACTGGGGACTTCCTGCAAGCAAGCTGCTGAAGGCAGCCTGCCTGCTGTGCTTGGGTTGGCAAAAAAGCTAGAGCTGCCCCTCCTTATGGGGGAAGAAGTGGCAGCGCAAGGGTGGAGCCATGGTTCTCCACCGCTCCCATGAGGGAGTGCCTGTATGGCTAAGAAGGTAACTTAATTTCCATGCTATTCAACGCTTGGTCTCTCTGCTAAACCCCGAGTCACTTAGCTGCCCAGGCCAGAATGATCCACTTGAGGTACTGCTTGCTGCAGCCTAGACCTCACTGTGCCTCAGTTCTCCAGCTACAAGAAGGTGATACCAGTGCTTCCTTGTCTCACAGGAGTTTACACTGTGAGGATAGATACATTAGTGTTTCTGAAGTGTTCAGACCCCCTGCTGCAGGGCGGTGGGCGCATAAGAACCTAACCAGATAACTTGTATAGTCTACGATATATATCTAATAAGGACTAGCTAAACAAGTTTCAGAGTGGTAGCCATGTTAATCTGTATCAGCAAAAAGAATGAGGAGCACTTGTGGCACCTTAGAGACTAACATTTACTTGGGCATAAGCTTTTGTGCGCTAAAACCCACTTCATCAGATGCATGCAGTGGAAAATACAATAGGAAGATATCTTTTCATGTTCTCTGTGTATGTATATATCTTCCTACTGTATTTTCCACTGCATGCATCTGATGAAGTGGGTTTTAGCCGACAAAAACTTATGCTCAAATACAGTAACTCCTCACTTAACGTTGTAGTTATGTTCCTGAAAAATGCTACTTTAAGCGAAACAATGATAAGCAAATCCAATTTCCCCATAAGAATAAATGAAAATGGGGGTGGGGGGCAGTTTAGGTTCCAGGGAAAAAAATTGCCAGACAAAAGACATTATATACATATACAGTATAAGTTTTTTAAAATAATTTTAAACAAACTATTTAATACTGTACTCACCAATGATTGTGAAGCTTGGTTGAGGTGGGGCATGGTGGGGTCGGAGTGCAGGGGCTTGTCCCACTCCACCTGTCCGATGCTCTTGCTGGGGGCTTGCCCACTCCCCGGCTGGAATGCTGGGTGGGAAGAGTGGGATAAGCCCCCACACCCTAACCCTGCTCCCATCTGGAACACCAGATGGGCAAGCTCCTGCTCCCTGGCTGGAACGCTGGGCGGGTGGAGCGGGGCAAGGCCCCATGCCCCTACCCCACTCTCTGGCAGGAGCACCGGGTGGAGTGGGGGCCCCTGCTCCCTGGCAGGAGCATCAGGCGGGTGGGTGGAGCAGGGCAAGCCAAACAACCTTATCATAGAATATTGCATGACTTTAAACAAATATGTTCTCTAACAGATCAGCAACCTAATAATGAAACCATGTTAACTGGGATGACTGTAGCTAAGGAGTTACTGTAAATTTGTTAGTCTCTAAGGTGCCACAAGTACTCCTCGTTCTTTTAGCTAAACAATGCAGAACATGAAAATGTAGCATGATGAAGTATCCACAGGGCCTTCTCTTGCCACTTATTGCCTAGGCCTCTGGGTGTGGATTGTTTTGCTTATTTAAGGGATATATTGCTTAGGTAGAACTCAGACATTCCCTTATTTCCATGCAGCCTTCAACCTTTCACAACTGGGGAAGCAGGCTGAGTGGGAAAGGGACTTCCCTCTATTAAAGAGAGAGATTACTGTACTGCTCACTAAGGAGTTTTTGGATTGCTGGGGTATACTTTTTTTTTCCTGGGGAGCCAATACGAGTCTGAGATTTATACGTAAATGATGTTGTTTAAAGCTAAATCTTTGTAACATGCGAATGGCAAAACAAAAATAAAATGTTTTGCTTACTGATGCAGTATAAGCTAGGTTTGTGACCAGACTGATGCAACCTGCTAGTCAGGTGATTCAGAATTGTGAGGATGGCGCTGAAGATAGAAGTGGACAACCCACTGCAGCAGTCAGAGTTTGAAGTCAATGTGTACTGAAAAATACAGTATCTTGCTGAAAAGTTTAAGGCCCCAAATACATGGTCACAGTCAAGATGTTTACTCTCTTTTTCCCTCGCTTTGCAATTCACAGAGAAATGGCACTTGGATCAGAGTGGCTGGGCTGGCTTCAATCTTATGATGCACCAATTCTATATTTAACATGCATCCAACAAAGTGGGTATTCATCCACGAAAGCTCATGCTCCAATATGTCTGTTAGTCTATAAGGTGCCACAGGACTCTTTGCTGCTTTTACAGATCCAGACTAACACCGCTAACCCTCTGATATATTTAACATTGTGATTGCCAATTGGTTTAAATGCAAGTTCTCTGCCCAGCTATATAATTGATTAGTGACTATGTCCTCCAATTTGGCAAACCATATCTGAATTTTTCAGGCATGCTTTAATTAATGTTTGTTCTTATTATGCAGAAAGGGTGAAAAAAGAAATACAACTCCAATTACCTCCAAACTATTTTTTAAAGTGCTAATTTGCTTTGCTGTCACTAAGTCACTATGAAATGTGGCACATTTTGATCTTTGCCCTTTTTAAAGCTTTTAGGAATCATTAAGTTTAAATGATCAACCTCTTGGACTTAAGCTACATAACTACCCAGAGGAGCTCTAGAAGCCCTCAAATCCGTAAGGATCGACACAAGAAAGGGGATGACTTACAAGATGTGCAGCCATGTGTATCTTTCCCACTACCTGCTAGGCTGAGCCCTTTGCTACGTTCGGTGCGTACCACTTTTCTCTTGTGTTGTATTCGTGTAGGGGATAGGGGTACTACTGAACCCTCTGACTCACCAGCCTAGGCTCCCTCTCACTACTGTGCTGCTGGGACAAGCCAGGAACAGCTCCTGGTCCTACACTTCCACCAGCATTCACACAGGCAGGGACAAAGCGTGCCACATTTCATAGTGACTTAGTGGCAGCAAAGCAAATTAGCACTTTAAAAAATAGTTTGGAGGTAATTAGAGTTGTATGTAAGCTACACTTACATGCAGGCTTACCAGCCACTGCATGAACCAACAATAGAGAGGCTATAGCCAAACTAACCCCCAGCTCCCTCGATCGAAACCCTAATCTGTATGAATTTATTACCCAGTTGCCTCTCCCTCAGTGTGGAGAGGAATATGCACACTTGTGGTAAACAAGCTGAGATTTTCCCCTGACACTTCAGTCAAAGGCATGCTGGTTTAGATTAAAACATAAAACACGTGTATTAAGATAGCTTTAAAGTAATTATACACAATATAAAATAGATCAAAGCAGATTACCTAGCAAATAAACAAAACCGCAAACTAAGCCTAAAATTCTAGAAAAATTGAATATGAATTAGCAGTTACTTACCCTGACTGATGATACAAACAGGCTTGCAGATTCTCAAGGCACAAGCTTCACTTGCTTTTCAGCTTGGACTCCCCATCCCCATTCCAAGTCCTTTTCTTTCAGAGCTTCTTTCAGGTGTTCAGTTGTGGGGGAGTGAAGAGCAACAGCTGATGTCACTCCCTGCCTTATAGAGCTTCACCACTGGGTGGGAACCCTTTGTTACAAAAACAGTTCCCAGCCTAGTTTGTTGGAAAATACAGGCTGCTAAAATGGAGTCCAGAGACATGTGGGCTGGTCATATGCCCTTGCAAAGTCATAGCAGCCATTATTTACAGGCTGGCTGAAACATCCACAGGAAGGTCATCAGATGGGGGGATAAGCTTCTCCTGAGGCCTATTGTTTTCCCTAATGGCCCTTTACCCTGAATGGGCCCTGCACAACCAACTATTTAGATTGGAAGCATCTTGCCTTGTAGTCACCCAGGTGTGACTACATGTGAAATACAGATATGTAGTCCATATTCTTAACTTTAGATACAAAATATACATGCACACAAACAGGATAATCATATTCAGCAAATCCAATGACACCTTACATGCTCCATGTTGTACAAAATGCATCATAATTATGCCATAATCATATAATAATATCACTATGAAGAATATGGGGTGCATGTCACAAGTGGATTTATTTTTGTGATCCCTGCAAGGCATGTACAGTGGCACAAAGTTGGATAAAGCTGGAAGTGGGCTTACAGATTATGCAATGAGATAAAAAATTAATGGGAGGCAGTAGTAATACAAAATGTAACATTTACTTCATTGTGGTTTACTTGTAGCAAAAAGGTTAACACTAGGGTGACCAGAGAGCAAGTGTGGAAAATCAGGACACCTTTTTTCGGGCGGGGGGGGAAGGGAGGATAGTGGCATCTATCAGCTAAATCCCCTACTATCAGACCATCTGGTCACCCTAATTAACACAGACACAGAGTAGATGTTCTCATTGGCTGGCTAAACCTTTCTAAAATCCTGCTCAGATCTTGCCCTTAGTGGTATCTGAAGGAAATCAGTTTCCTGGACCAATTATGCAGTGTTAAATAAAGGGGATAGTTGTTAATATAGTTTTTTATATTTGCTGGCTTTCTGTTTCAGTTACTAACTTGCCACTTCATTATTAAAAATAGTAAAGAGGAATAGCTGTCAGATTCATACGTTCTCAATACCATTCTCTATTTTTATATTTTGGTTGTGACCTCCTATTACATATCTTCCATATAAACTAAACGGACCCCAGGTCCTTGGTGTGGAAGTTTCCATAACTTTTCAATCTTGTAACCTGTCTTGCAAGCCCTACTATTTTTGAGACAGGGTGAGCTGACTTTGGGGACATTAGTCTTTGACACATGATCTATAGTATTTTCTATACCATTCTTTATACGTCCTAATACCTGCATTGTTTAGGCCACTGCTGTGCATTGAGCATAGGTTTACATTGAATTGTTCACACCGATAAGCAGGTTTTTCCCCTGAGCGGTTACAGTTAGTTTTGAAATGCAGCAATGTTGAAGAGTATCTCAGATTGTTCTTTTCAATGTGCACTACTACAGATTTCTTAATGAATTTAATCTATCATCCTGCTTCCTATCGACCACCTCATAGCTTGGTTAGGTCTAGGTCCCTCTGAGTTTTCTCCGGTTGACTAACCTAATAATTTTGTGCCAGTTGCAACTTTTGCCACTTCATTGCTCACCCTTTTTAGAGATCAATAATATATTTACCACCACCAGTTCTACTAAAGACCCTTGTGGCACTCTACTGTTAACTCTTTCCCATGTTGAAAATCATTTTATTCCTATGCTTTCTCTGTCTCTTGACAGTACATAACTTGAGACTATGCTGTTTCCTAAGCCTCATTGAGGGATATTGTTAAAGATTTTTTGAAGGTCTTGTATTAATAAATTACATCTGCTTATCCACTATTTTGTTTATTAATGTAAAGCATTATAGTAGCTAAGAGGGGAATGATTTTCTTTTACAGGAGCTGTGTGATTTGTCCCTACCATGTTATGTTTATGTACGTAAGTCTATTTTTTATTATCCTTTTAACCACTTCTCTTGCTATTGAAATGAGGCTTATGGGCCTGTAATTCTCAACTGGCCCAAGAATCATTTTTAAAGTATATTTGCTACCCTTCAGTTCTCCAGCATAGATGCTGATTACATGTTTTTGCTGCAGCCCACCTGAACTCCTTCAGAGCTCTTGGGTGCATATTACACTGGTCTAAAATTTTTAAAAAGTCATCTGCTTCAGAGATAAAATGTGCTATTTATTATGTATTTTGATGTACTGAATTCAAATATGACAATTAAAACAACTGGCTACTGTTTCTAAGATATTTAAGTTTTTACATTTTATGTCTATGTATATTGTGTAGATAGTAGAGTTTTAATCATAAATTGTAAACCTAGGTCTTTTCATGTGTTTATGGTTGCTTTACATGATAATATTTCACCTGTCCTGTTTATGTAACACTTTAAAAATCAGCAAAAGGGTTATATAAATAAAATTTATTATGAAACAAAAGGCAAAAAACTATTCTGTACATAGTTTAGTCCTATTCAGTGTCTACTCGGCGCTTCTTGGCTTGTCTCTTGTATTCATTAAATGGAGCATCTCTTGTCACTGTCCAGCAATAGTCTGCAAGCATTGATGGGCTCCATTTGCCCTGATAGCCTGCCAGGAGATTCCACTGCTGTAGTGTGGAGCCCAACAGCTCTGCCTTACTCTTGGGTAGTTCCAAATCCCTGACAAGGTCATTCAGTTCACCTTGTGTTATGAGGTGTGGTTCAGAGGAGGAGGATGGGAGAAAATGTGAGTCCTGTGACATTGATGGTTCAGGACCAGAAGTTTCATCCTCTTCCTCTTCCTCGTCTGACTCAAGTGAGAATGATTCTGGTGCATCAGGAACTGGCGGTCCTTCTCCGTGGGGTACTGGGCGTATAGCTGATGGAATGTTTGAATAATACACAGTCCACTTTTTCTTTTTTGACACACCTTTCCCAACTGGAGGCACCATGCAGAAGTAACAATTGCTGGTATGATCTGTTGGCTCTCTCCAAATCATTGGCACTGCAAAAGACATAGATTTCCTTTTCCTGTTCAACCACTGGCAAAGATTTGTTGCACAAGTGGTGCAGCATATGTGTGGGGCCCACCTCTTGTCCTGATCTCCAATTTTGCAGCCAAAAGAAAGGTGATAGGCTTTCTTAACCATAGTGGTTATACTGCGCTTTTGTGATGCAAAAGTCACTTCACCACAAACATAGCAGAAGTTATCTGCACTGTTCACACAAGTACGAGGCATCTCTGCTCACTTTGGCTAAACAGAAATGTGTCCCTTTGCAAAATCAAACACTGACAAAGAAGAGAGCACGACACTGTATGATTTCTAGAGCTGATATAGGGAAATTTGCTCAGCAGAGTGATGTAAGCTTCGTTATGATTGCATCATCCATGACTTATAGGAATAACATGATGCCATTCATATCATGTATGACGCAATACCAGCTTCAGATTGCATCATTCATTGTTTTGCCTAAAAAGCAAGTACTGTCCAAACTTAGTCATAGATTTATTCATAGATCCAGTCAAAGATGTATTTTAGTCATTTCTGGTTTAAACGGAGATCCCTTCCCTTTATAACTCACTTCTCCTCCACCATTCCCAAGTCAAGGGTCGTATATACTGACCCAATAGCATATCTTGAAAACTAGAGCCAATCAACAATTTTAAGCATCCTTTTCGTTCTCAGTGACCCAGAATCAGTTAACTTGGACTACATTTATTTCAGAAGCATTTTGGCTGTAGAGCAGTGTTATCCAAGTCTGCTGTCCTGTTTCTTTTCTCTCACTTTGTTCCAGCACCTCCCCTGACAATGCCTCATTTTTTTTTTAGCAGAAAAGAATAGATCCAAGTAGGTATCTCCCTCCCTAACACCCTAAAAAAACAGATCAGTGTAATTGCAATTTCTTTACCTTCAATTGCTCCTTTTGAAACTTTATTAAGCCATCAGCCTCACCAATCTTCTCATAAGTTTCCTGCTTCTGCTGTACTTTATGTCCTTGGCTATTTACAAGGTCCTCCTTCGCCTGCCTAATTTCCACCTTAAATTTATGTGCCAGAGCTTCTACTCTTTTGCTATTGGCCTCTCCAGGGTTGAGTTTCCATTTTCAGAATGGTACCTGTGGGGCTAGAACAGACTCTCAAACTTTGCCATTTAACATACACTTTTTTCTTCTTTCCTGTTTTGTTCACGGGTATGCATGTCTTCCATGGCTCGAGCTCTAGCCTCAGTCTAAGGATTTTAATTTCTTCACACTTGAGGATCTTTTTGACTAGCTTCCTTAGATGTATGACACTTTCCCTCTCAGCTGTCACTTGCTCCCCTATGGGAAGAAAGCCCCCACTGCTTAACCATTCCAGAATTTCCCATCTTCCCACCACCACCAGCCATCCATGGGAAATTCCCAACCTAACATACCCACTACTACTGGCCAGTCTGTGTCCACTCTGCCTTAATCCCAGCTCTCTGAGCTTCCTGCTGACTGCTTTGAAGGTGTTCTCTCATCCCACTAACACCTTCTTCTCATTCCTAGCCCTATGGCAAGGCAAGATCCTGAACAGAGGAGGTGGGTCACGTGTGTTGTGCTGGGGGCTCAGTGAGCATTTCTGGAAGAAAAGCACCCTTCACACAAGTGTCTCTACCACTGCTAACTCCTACCGTGCATATCTCCAAAAGCCGTGGGAAATAGCTACTTCCCATGCTTTAAGCCCCTGTGAAATAGACTGTTTCCTAAGGGTTAAACTAATGCATATGTTAAAGTCTCAGATACTTGTATTCATGCTTAGTTACAATCAGGAATTAACATCTAACATGCATAGAATCAGAATATTGAACCATAATAAAACTGAACCTGAGCTATTTGCCATGTGCTAGGTTTGGTCATCTGTATCATTGGCACTAAAAGTCATCTTCTGCATGCCAGCTCCTCCATAGTGGTAAGACTGCATGTTATAAATGGGTAAGGCCAGCAGATCCCCTTGGCACTATTTACTCTGCATTCACGCGCACGAATACAAACTGTCCCTTGTTTGTGAGATCTTCCTTCTGCTCAACAGTGCTGCCCTAATGAGGCAAATCTTCCATATAACTAATGGGAGTGTTTCCTGCTTTAAGGTCCGCAGGAACGGCTGCAGACGTAGACTGAAAGTAACACGTTCAGTGTCCAGCTTCATCCTTTTCCTAGCCCTGTATTTCCCCTTCTTTTCAGTTTCTTTTGGTGCACAAACCATTTATTTTTAATGGCTCTGAGGATAACAATTTGGAGAATGGGGTTGCTGCGTTCTCTACTGGCTGGCTGTGGCATGTGAATTACCAGCGCTAGAATTAAGTGGCAAATTTTTAAACTAAGATGGATAGTGTTTGGTTAACAATTTTAAAAAAAAAATTGACATTCCTGACCAGTTACGCTTAGGCCATACTGAGTCATAAACTTACGTGGCACAACTAGTTCCCTTTTTAATCAAGTTACAATGTCCACAGCCACATTTTCCAATACTAACTTGGCCAATTAGTTACGTCAATTTTTCCAATTAGTTTTTATTCAAAATAGGAAATCTTGTAACTACCCTACACTACAGACTAAATATCAAAATTTCTTTAAAAACAATTTAAAGGTTTCAAAATGTCATAATTTTTACCATTTCCATTCATGGCTGGTGCTTAAATATTATGGTGATGATGGTCAACCATCTAAAAAACATAGCTAGATAAAATGTGTATAAAAATGGATACCAAACATTATCAGCAAAATGAAGAATAGACTCCTGAGAGGGTAGCTTCCACTTTCCTGTTAATGTCCAGAAATTACGGGAGGATGGGCAGGTTCTTTATTCTGCAGTGAAATCTGTAGGAAAGAACAGCGTGTTGAATACTATTTGTAGTCAAAGATGCAATAGGTATCTTCCCAGTAAACAATTCTTTTATTTCTTCCAGATGCAGATGGGAAATCTGAGCCCAGTACTGCTAAGTCAGAGGTGGGCAAACTACGGCCCACAGGCCCCTCCTGCGTGGCCCGAGCTCCTGGCCCAGGAGGCTAGCTGCGGGTCCCTCCCCGCTGTTCCCCCTCCCCCACAGCCTCAGTTCAATGTGCTGCCAGGGCTGCGAGCTCTTGTCAGGCAGCGCAGCTGCAGAGCCACAGCCTGACCTGGTGCTGTGCTGAACGGTGGCATGGATGGCTCCAGCTGGGCGACATGGCTGCCTATACTGCTGCTCTGGGCGGCATGGCTGTAGTGCTGCCATCCAGTGGTGCTCCAGGCAGTGCAGTAAGGGAGCAGGGAGGTTGGACAGAGGGCACGGGAGTTCAGGGGTGGGGGTGTGCATAGGAGTTGGGGGGTCAGAGGGTAGGAACAGGGAGGTTAAAGGGGGGCAGGCAGGGGTCCTGGGAGGCAGTCAGGGAGAAGGGGTGGTTGCATGGGGCAGGGGTCCGGGGGGGGCAGTCAGGGAGGGGTGGATGGGGCAGGGGTCTGGGGGGATCAAGAAATGGGGAGTTGGATAGGGGGCAGGGGCAGGGCCATACCTGGCTATCTGGGGAGGCACAGCCTCCCCTAACCAGCCCTCCATACAATTTCAGAAACCCAGTGTGGCCCTCAGGCCAAAAAGTTTGCCTGCCCCTGCTCTAAGCAATGGTCTCTTCTGATCTCTTTCAGCCCACTACTTAACCACTCTGCATGTGGACCACTGCATTTTGGAAGCTGTGGTCCACACAGCTGCACTTCTCTGTTAAAGGGGAGGGCTGAAAACCCCCAAACATAAAAAAAAAAATCTATTGCCTGTAGAATATGGGATTACAAAGAACACCCCCAACCACTGTTGGGTTGGAAGACTAACCCTAAGGCCTTCATAGCTGTGGGTCTTCTAAACTAGTTGCATTATTTTGGTTAGAGATCCAACACTTCCATTCCTTTGGCCATGCTTCTGTGATTTGTACTTTGTAAGTGTATGAAGTGCACAGGAACTGCATAATATATTGCTGAATAATCATTCCATCTTTTGTACTTTAAATCAACTGTCACTTGTAAAAACTGCTTCTCAATGCAGATTTAAAACTATGGTAGTCTATGCACCGCACTTAAATACTGAGTCCAGTTTTGGTAGCAACACTTCTAAAAATGTTGAAAAACTGCAAGGAATTCAGAGAAGTGACAAACCAAAAGGTAACCATTGGAACAGTTTGCCTAAAGCTGTAGTGGATTCTCGGTCACTTAGCCCCTCTGGGAAAGATAATCCTTAAATCTAAGTAATGCTGTAGTTCAAGCACAAGTTATAGGCATGAGGCAGAAATTACCAGTGGCAGAGCTTGGGTTACGTAAGAGGTGGGAATAGTTGTGATCACCATATTCATCTGCTCTGCCCTTCTCAGCAACCCTCAGAGAGAGAGATCCTTAATAGTTTGAATTTATTCTACAAAGGTGATATGTAGTATAGCATATGTTCTGGCAATTTAGAGTCTCACTCCTTCGTAACTTGCATGCTACTAGAAAAGGGGTTGGGGGAAATCCACGCATCATGTAGGAAAGAGTAAGTTAAAATCAGATGGCAGCTTGCATCTTTTTCCTAGGCTTGGTCAGGGTCCCATGTATTCACAACTGAGACTCTGAATTCCCTTATGCTTGGAAAGATAACCTAAAGCTGGAGAGTAACCCAAGCAGTGCTGTTAGACTAAAAAATAGCTGAGACAGCATGTAAATGCTCCCCCTAGGATGATAAAAGGAACACTGTCAAATTTTGTTTGTTTTTATTTGAATTGCTAAAGGACCCTTCTGTTCTTACTGATTATTTAAAGGGCTTCTGAGCACCACAGGTGTCATGGGCCTAACATGAGGTCTGGTGCTTCTCTAATACCTTCCCATTACAAGCGACACATTTTGAAAATGGTGACATTCGTCCTGCTTTAACAACTTGCAGGCAAGCTTCCTTAAGCAAAAATTATAGCAAGGTGGAATACTATTCATGTAGTTTTTCTAAAAACATAAGCTGGTTATCACTCACGCTTAATTTTCAGTGAAATTTACATTAATAATCCTTACCTTCCCAATAAAGCACTAATGTATCAAACCTAATGATGAAATTCAGATTTTTCATAAACCTAATAGTAGTCCCAGGAAACAGAAAGAAGGTTCTGTGTATGTAGAGCTAGAGGAGAGACCAAATCTTTATTACAGAAATAATCTGATGGCACAGTGTAAAAATGTGCATTTAATTTGACAAAGTAATGTAGTAGTAGCTGGGATAACCTTGGAAGAAAAGACTGGTTCTTAGCCACATTCCATAGTCAGGCATGTAGCACTGGTGTGCTCCATGCTGACATGTTCATATTTCTGCACTTCTCATACTCTACTGCAACTGTGGAGTGGCAAAGGCATCAGTCAGAAATCAGATATGCTGTTATAAGTCAGACCCCCAAATTAAGCAACAGAGGGTTTCTTAGACAGCTGTGTCAGACAGACCCTAGTTTAGCAGGCTGCTTTTCTAGAGAAGATTGTGTGTTTTATCAAGAATGTAAAAATGCCTCTCTGCAAAGGTGACCACTACCTTAACTTTTCAACTCTCGTCAGTAATGAGTAATAATAACAATTCATAATGAGAGCGGTGCTAGTAAAAGTACCTTGAATGTATACTTTAATTTTAATGAAGTATTCAAAACATTACATTGAAGTTAAATCCAAACAGACAACTTGTAATAGTTGTAGTAAACCCAACTGTTTTCTGGCACACTGAGTTTGACAGGATAGAAACTATTAACTGAAACCCTGGAAATATGGTTTCAGAACAAAAAAATAACCATTTCCTTTTAGGTCAAGTGTTACTTCAAACTACTAGCACGGAAACTTCTACATAAACTGAACACAACTGAGTAGATTCCTGTCACTCATCATGTGCTGGCAATGTGCTCATTTTGAAAAGCTCTCCTTAATTCACCCACTGAAGGATTTTAACACTCCTGTCTAAAGTGCCTCTTACAAGATTGTTTGATATAAAGAAAGTGTATAACTTTGGTAAAGTGCTCTCTCCTACTTCATATAAAAGAAAATCATCTACTCTAAGCCAGAAGGGCTGAAGCACAGACCTCTCTCTCACCTCAGGTTTATAATCAGAATCTTCTCTTAGCCACCCCTCCCACCAGTTTTCTGTAATTCAATTACAACACCAAGTCAGCTTTTCAATCACAACCTACTGCATAAAGATAGACACTAGTAGAATGCGCATGACCTACACCAGTGACTAACCTATACCACATACTTTATTTGGACACTTAAATTTGACAGGCCAACAGTTATTAGAATACAAGATCTCTTAACAAGACTTGGGCAGAGAAGGAATAGTAGCATCCAGACAGTCCTTGGCTAGGTACCAGGGTCCATTTTAATGACATTCCCCCCCCCCCCCCACCCCCCCAAAAAGCTATTAATTCTCCTCTCCTGGAACAAGCTCTGTAAAGCAGTTGTGGCAGCTCAGAATCTGACTTGCATCCGGAAATGCATCTGCTTTGTAGCATTGTTACTCATTCCCGTCTTCAGCATCCACTTAGACTTCATCCTCTGTAGATACTGCATGTCACGTTCACGTGCTAGCGCTGCTCCTTTTGTAAAGGAGAAAAGGGTGAAAAGTTAGTAGCTTACAAGACTGATTTACAGTATAAGGCCTTGCCGCCAATTACACCAGTCTAGCTGCAGCAATACAGTTACCGAGGTCTAAACTTCTGGGTAGACACTTATTCTGCAGTAAGAGTGGCTTGTTTCATTTTAGCTTTACCTTCTTCCCAAGCAACGTAAACTAAGCTGAAAAGAGACCTCATGCTGGAATAAGACTGTCCAACAGGGGCTTATAACCTGTATACCCATCACTTTAAATTCACACCTTCCCTTATTCATCTGTAACTTCCCCATGAAAACCTAAGTGGCTTAATCCTGCAATGATCTCTACATGTGGACATGGGTTTGCTTGCTCTGAGCTCATGAGAGGATCAAGGTCTAAGTAATTGGGGGGAGGGAGGGAGAAGAGGCGGGAGAGTGTTTCTGAATAGCTACAGATCTGAAACAGACCTAAATTAATTGAATAATTTGAAGTGTGTCTCTCCATTCAAACAAATCTTAATTTTCTTTTTAAAAAAATTTGAAGTTATTTGCCAAATAACTTCTGCAAATAATTCTTCATCTGGAGATCATTCACTGCAAGTATCCAAAACTTGAATGGTTTTGACTGGGACTGTCAAAGAACAGTTTACGCTGGGGTCATGTATTACCATATTAAATGGCAAGAACAGAAGATGCTAGCATTGACAGCTGAAGGAAAGAGTGACACACAAATGGACAGGTAATCTTAATTACCGTCAGCCACCTCTGGCAAAGACAACCTATTAACCTTAGAACTTGACACATTCAGCCTTACTTTGTGGTCAATACAATATTTATGTTCCTGAGTATCAAAATGTTTAGAATTCAATTCTACATTAATCCTCTGAAGTATTCCGCAATACTTTACACTTACACAACAGGCTTGGGCATAGCACTGTTCAGACAAAATATTTGAACTACATAGTTACAGTGCAATACATATAGCTGCAGTAGTGCAGGAGCGAAGAGAAGTACAATAGCGCAAACTAAGGAAGAACATGTAATAACTGAAAACAGGATTTGAATTTAGCAGGCAGGAACAGGCTATGCAACTTCTAGTTCTGAAAAGCCAACCTCACCTTTATTTATTTTGTACATTAGCCTAGATTCATCCTTCATAACTTCACATCACCCAACTATGACTGGAAAGTTTCAGGCTTGTACACAAATGCACTTTTGCTATAAGAAGCAGTGTGTCTACAATTAATTTGTGTATATGCAGGGGTGGCAAATTTCTACAATGTATTGTGCTTATGTGCCAGAAACGAAGAGGACACCCAAAAGTCAGATATGGTGCAGGAGATAAGGTCCAAGCTTTTACCACAGAGCAGTGATGCTCTTCTCACTTTTTACCTACCAGAAGTTTAGTTTCTCCTTGCAAAAGTGATATTGCTCTTTGCTAGGAAGTGAAGCACCAAATCTGACAGCACCCCCAAGTAGCAGCTATATGGACAGAATTCAATCATGTAAATGCTGGTATAAGGAGACTACTCTAAGAGTGTGCCTACACAGGGAGCGGCAGCAAGTCTCACAGCCTGGGATGACAGACTCAGGCTCACATACAGCACTAAAAATAGCAGAGTAGATGGCTGAGCTGGGCTGGAAACCAGGGTCTGACACCCACCTCCCTCCAAGAATACAGGCTCAAAAGAGAGTTTAAAGAACTTAAGTTTGTCACTTACCTGTACTGCTTGTCCAACCCAGAGCTTTGTACTGTTGCAACACCCTGCCCACTGCCGCCTTATTTTTAGCAACAACCACTGCTCTTGACAAACCAAACCGCTGCTTGTAGTATCTCATCAAGGAACGGTGACCAACCCTGGCACCTGTTACACAAGAGAATATTTTACAGTTTAAGTCAAGCACAATGAGCCAGCTTTTGAAGCAAAGTAATCGTCCAAGCGCCTTTGGAAAGTAATCACATTGAGGAGTGCCTTTTAAAAGGATCCGATGTTTTAGGACTATGATAGAGTGTGACTAATGTAGCAGCTTCCATAGTATACCACATGTTGAAGAGAGGAAAGCCAGAAAAAGACCAGCAGCTCAACTAAAGGATGGCTAGGAATTATAAAAGCCTCCAGGAAGATTTAATTAAAGGCAGGAAATGGAGAGGACGATTGACTGTTAGTTTTGTTGCAAGGATTTGGGCCAGCTTTTTAATGCTAGAAGGAACCTTTATAATCAGCTAGTCTAAAGAATACAGGCCAAAGAATTTCACCTAGTAATTCCTGCATCAAGCCCAATAACTTCTGGTTGAACTAGAGCATCTCATTTAGAAAGCCATCCCATCTTGATTTAAGGGTCAGTAGGAGTCACTGTCCTAATGACAAAATAATACAAATTCACTAAGGTTCTCTACTCCTTGTGAAACAACAGAGATGATCAATCTGAGCTGTGCAGAGTCAAAAAAATGGGCCCAATATCAAGATTTATATAGCAAGATAAGCACAGAGGATTTACATTTACATGGCACCGTGTTTTGTAACTGGTCAAATAGTCAGGCAGCACGTTATCATCATCACATAATTCAGGAGTACGAGAGAGATTTTCTAATTACATTTTTACTGCCAAACCAGAACATGAAGACTGGTAGGGTAAGTTTTGTTAGTTATAACAGTCCCTTCTTGTTTCATGACATTTGATGAATAAAGCCTCTGCCTATCACTGGAATAAATCCTATTTCTCTTCCCCCCATTTTTTTCTTTTTTTAAACAAACTGACAATTTGGCGGGTTATACTAAGTAGTGAAAACAGGAAAGGTAATTTCATGGCAAAATACAGCTCCAATAACACAGCAACCTGCAGAAGCGCTCTGTGAAGACCTGAGGCTCCAACCACACAAGAGTTTGCAGGACTGGAATCCAAAACTCTGAATTCCCTCGAGATCTTCAGTTACTACTTTGTGATCCCTTGTGGAACCCCTGCATAAACAAACCAAACTGGAATGGCTAACATGCCCCCGCTCACTGGATAATAAAGAAAAATGGGTAATGAAGGGACAGACTCTGCAGCCAAAATGCTTAATTCCACAAAGATGAGCACTTATGACAAGAGAACAAATGCCTGTTTTCCTGTTTGTCAACAGTGACTGTCAACCCCTAGTTGCTAACAATTGTCTAATTTTGATTACAGCTTTTATACTGCCCTGAAATGAGAGAGACTTGTGCTTATTGACATGGCAGACCAATGACCCCAAGGAGGTCAATACTGACTTTACTTAGTGGTTATTAGCACCGAAACACTGATTAGATGTGTTGTTGCATGTTAGTTACAGCTACAGGGAAGGAAAACCCTAGACTAGATAGTGATGTGGTTTAGGTTTTCTAGTTCAACAGTACTCTGTTAAGATGTACTCTTCTTAGCCCATATGATTCTATAAATCTCATTTAACTATTTTCTGTCCAGTAATCTTCCAAAAAGAGGTGAAAGCAGAATGGATAAAAATTGATGATTTAAAAAAAAAGAAAAGAATTGTTTGTTAAATTTTAATTTAATTTAATTAAGACCGTAGGTTTATTTAAAAAAATATTTAAAATTAAATTTGAAATGATTAGTCTATCAAAATAATTTAATTAAAAACAATATTCAAGCAGTACAAGTGTGCTGCTGAAGTTTTAAAGAAAGTCAAACCACTGAACTGGTGGCAGTCACTGGCTAAGCACCTGGAACCACCGAGTTTGTTAAAGACTAGGGCTGTTGATTAATTGCAGTTAACTCACGTGATTAACTCAAAAAACCACTCCAGTGCAGACACTACAGAACCCGAACCACCAAAAAAGAAAATCAACCTTCTGCTTGGTGGCATCTGACTCAGATGATGAAAATGAACATGTGTCGGTCTGCTATGCTTCGGATTGTCATTGAGCAGAACCCATCATCAGCATGGACGCACGTCCTCTGGAATGGTGGTTGAAGCATGAAGGGACATATGAACCTTTAGGGCATTTGGCATGTAAATATCTTGTGACACTGGCTACAACAGTGCCATGAGAACGCCTGTTCTCACTTTCAGGTTACATTGTAAATAAGAAGCAGGCAGCATTAGCTCCTGAAAATGTAAACCAACTTGTTTGTCTGAGCTGAACAAAAAGTAGGACTGAGTGGACTTGTAGACTCTAAAGTTTTACTTTGTTTTATTTCTGAGTGCAGGTTTTTTTTAACCATAAAATTCTACATTTGTAAATTCAACTCTCACGATTAAGAGATTTCACTACAATAGTTGCAACAGTGAAACTGAAAAATACTATTTTTTATTTTATACAGTGCAAATATTTGTAATCAAAAATAAACTGTGCACTGTACACTTTGTACTGTGTTGAAATTGAAATATATTTGAAAATGTAGAAAACAAAAATATTTAAATAAATGGTATTCTATTATTGATTGATCATGTGATTAATCGCGATTAATTTTTTTAAATTGCTTGACAGCCCCTATTAAAGGCCAAAGCCAGCTTCTGAGAGCAGTTGCCTCTTCTACAGGTGCAGAGAGAATATTTTCTTCATTTCATTTCAGTTTATTCGACTAGTTCAGTTCCATAACTAATTAATTCAAAACTGAGAAACCAACTGGGAGGTGAAAAAGCAGGAAAGTTTGTTTTCCTCCTCCAATCTATACATAAAAAGATGATAGGCTGAGCTAATAGTCCTAAAATCTTGTAGGCCATGGCAGCCAGAAACAATCATTTCAATTCACTAACTATTGAGAATTCTCATTTATTAAAGAAAGGAAAGAAGTTTTAAATGCAAAACATGTTTTGATAAATGTACTGGGGAAATGTGTTGAAGGTCATTTTAAAAGTGCTGGTTTTCCAGGTTTGGTGCATTTTTAATTGAATTCCAATTTGCATCCAAATTGGCACAAATACCAAGTTAAAAAAAAATCAAATCAATCTAGTAAGAAAGAAATGAATCATTCACCATTTTCAAACATAAAAATTAAGCAGCCGAATCAATGTGTATTAAGCAATATACTTGTTTAAATAAGTGTACTAATACTGTGTATTCTCCTGGTTAGAACAAAAGCAGGAAATTTGGCATGTTTTAATAGTTATCAATGACTAAGAATCAACCTTTCCTTAGAAAAATAACTAAAGTGCGCAAATGCATAATAAGATTAAAATCAATAATTTAATTCTACCTTGCCTGGAAGTGTATTTTTATCATTCCAGCCTCCCTAAGTGAACTTTCACATACTCCATTGTTCCACTCACATATCTTGCAAATGAATTACAAGCCAGGTACCTACACGTCGGATAATTAGATTTGTTTAAAAAGTGTCCAGTGTTTAATATTAAAGTGGAAGTTTAGCAAATAAACTAGATGACCTCATTTTACACCAACCAAATCTACTCTAGAAATACAAGTATTGCACAACAGATAGGAACACAGATGGCTGGAAAAATGAACTTTTGAGTGCTGTCTTTCCATGCACTGAAATGGTGATGGATTAAAACACCTTTATCACTGTAACATGCAATAAACACCTACAGAACCTTTGCAGAGACAGGTGGTCTGATAATACAGGGTAGAATAAAAAAATAAAAGATTTAAAGCACCACAGTGCCCCCTACTGGTTTCCCATCATTGATCAATTTAGAGATCAAAAGATACCTTGCGTATCACTAGACCAGCTACAATTTAGTGAGAAAATCATCAGTTTTTCTACTTATGCACCAGTAGTTTCTAATGTGTTTCACCCTCAAAACTAAACGGGACCAGAACTAAAAACCAAAGCATTTGTACCCTTTAAAAAAAGACAGATCAAGAAATGTTTTGATTTGTTTTTTTAAACTATAAATGTCAGGTCTGGCATATGTTTGACATTACCCTGAAAGAATCGGATTTTTCACAAAAGACCTGCAGCATATAAAAAGTGAAACTGACTATGTGAGAGAAACTATGAAACTGGAAGGAGGAAGATTTTCAGAGGAATAAAAGGGAGTTTGGCACTCATCTCCCATAGAAAGTCTCCCTCAGACTACAGTAAAACAAAAACAGAAGAGAAAGCTTCTCCTCTAATCTTTCAGATCTAGCCATTTTAGGCTTAGTTGCTCCCAGTGACAATAGTATGTGTTACTTTTAAGATGAGGCCCTTCAGCTCAGTTGCTTAAGAGGAAAGGTCTCTTTTTGTTAAAGATTTAACATCCAACTCTTCCATAGGAAGGCTGAGAAAGCTCCTACTTTGGTTCGCTGGTCCTTCAAGGAGTCCTTCAGCAAAAATAGAATACAAAATGCAACGTTCCTGATATTTTTGAAGTTCTAAAAAACGAACAGCCTCCCTTACTGCACCACAGCTGCTTTTCATGCCATCTTTAACCACCAATAAGTTGTAATTAAATCATAAAGAACCAAAAAACAGTACAAAAGCAAGAGTTTCTCCACCACAGATCACCGTTAAAGAGACACATCAATTTATTCACTATCTGCATTTTCTTTAAAACCTACTACCGTTTCAAGTAATACACACAAGACTACTGTAACTAAAATTGGAGGAAAGATCTCTTTCCCCATTTTCATGGTGCATTTGACAGCACTTTAAAGGATCATGGGGATGTGCTGATATTAAGCATATGCAAGGGATCTCAGCGTGTGGAACTATACCCCAAAGCATCAGACAGTGTAGAAATTAATACACAAACAACAATATGTGGCTGCTTAAGGAAATTAATATCTGAGTAAGAGGTTGTCAAAATTAGTTACCTATGACCAGGTTACACTGCGCAGAACTTACTCTCTGTAAGATGTATTGCAATGAAGTACATATTACATCCTTGCATGCATGAAGTAAGTCAAGGGTAAATAAGAGGAAGTGATGCCCAAACACACACACACAAATGCAAGGGGATGGCAAGTTAGAAAGATTAAGAAATCTTATACATTTCAATTTGAGCTAATGGAATAAGAGTATTCAAATGGAAACAGGTCTTCAATTTGAAAATGGAACAAAAGAATTTGAGATCAAAGCAGATGAAGGACAAGTGGATAGCAAACCGTCTGCTTCATGACACAAATGGGAATCTCTCTTTGTTGGCAATAATTTAAAGTACAGCAAAGCCAAGAAGATAGGTACTTTTGATACAATATTTATTGTAAGTACCTGAAGGGAGGATCAGTTCCATACTTTCGTCATCATATTCTAAATTCTTCCCTGCTGGAAGCTCTCCAGACATCACCACATCCTCTCCTTCCTCGTGATCAGGGTAACTGCTCCTGTGGAACAGCAGCAGCAGTTGCTAAATTACACACCCAAACTCCTTCCCAGACCCCGCATGCCATCCCTGCACCCCAATCCCCTGCCCAGCACCAAACTCCTTCCCGGAGCCAGGGGCAGCTCTAGCCATTTCGCCGCCCCAAGCATGGCGGCACGCCGCGGGGGCGCTCTCCTGGTCGCCGGTCCTGCGGCTCTGATGACCTCCCGCAGGCGTGCCTGCGGATGCTCCACCGAAGCTGCGGGACCAGCGGACCCTCCACAGGCACGCTTGCAGGAGGTCCACCGGAGCCGCCTGCCGCCCTCCCGGCGATCAGCAGAGCGCCCCCCGCGGCATGCCGCCCCAAGCACATGTTTGGCACGCTGGGGCCTGGAGCCGCCCCTGCTCGGAGCCCAGACCTCTCACGCTCTCCTGCACCCCAACACTCTGCACCAGCCTGGAGCTCCCTCCTGCACCTAAACTCCCTCCCAGACCCTGCACTCCCTCCATTAATATAGTAGAAATGTGCAGCCCGTGATGACTTACCAAAATTCATAGAGTGGCCCCCCTACGAAAATTATTGCCCACCCCTGGTATGGATGGACAACAGCATCCTAACAGGTCTAACATTTCATTTTAAATAAATAAATAAATAAATAAAATAAATAAAAACACACACTCAACAACAGCACATACCATTATGCACTTGCATACTTGGAAGGGTTGTTTAATATATTATTAGTATTAAAGTGAATGCTTAAGGTGTTAATTTTTTCTGAAGTGCACAGTAGCTTTGTCCCCAAGACAGCTTCTGACTGATGAATTGATTTTTCAAGAATTGCTAGGACCTTAAGTATAAACATTAAAAATAGGTCTAGTTTCTAGAAGGTCACCAATGGAAAAGTGGGTTTCAAGTTTCAACACTTCTCTCTGCTTTCAATTTTGTGGCAAGGAAGAAAAAAATTTCCCTACCTAAAATCATAGAAGTCTGCAAATTCCAAGGCAGCATCCCCATCTGTGAAGAGCTTGCAGTGGCTTTTATCATTCATATGACCCTGCACTGCTTCTGTTGAGTAGAAGGATTTCCCTTTCTCATTGCACCACAGGCAGATTTTCCCAACACCAACTTTTTCTCCTGCGCAAGGGGGGAAAAGAGAAAAAAAAAGAAAAGTATAATTTTGAGTTTACATTCAATTCAATGATCAATATTGGCATCCCTGAAGTGGTTATCTCCACTTGCAGATGGAAGACCTGAGTCACAGCCAGAGTAAGTGACTTTCTCCAGATTAGAGAGTCATTGCCAGAAACTGAATTAGGGCCCTGGTCCCCTTGGACTTTAACCACTCTGCCTCCTCACAGAAGAAGTCCATGTATTTAAAGAATAATTCAAATGACAAACAGAGGGCTTTACACATACTGGGCAAAAACTCTGTGAGATGCTATAAAAAAAGGGTTTTTTGTGCATTTTCTTGCTCGTTCCAAGGAGTCAATTCCTATGAGAAGAGCTTTAGTGAGGATAGATAAATTTAATATGAATCTAGTTTGATTATAGCAAACATTCCATGTGCGGTGGAGCTGCTTTCTTATAACTGTAATAGTAGTTTGGCAAATATTTGCATCATCATTCACTAGGAGAGTCCATGTAATAGGCACACCCCGTGTAAATATTTTAGAACTTGAAGTTTTTTGCATAAACCTCATGCTGTTTAAACCAATACTATTAGAGATCAGGTTAAGACCTAATATGGGGGGAGACTATCCAAAAGCTGTCCAGTGCACCAGGGTTCTTATACTTTCCTCTGAAGCATCTGGTACTGGTCACTGTCAGAGACAGTACATTGAACTAAATAGACCTGAGGCCTGATAGAATATGGTTATTCCTAGATCTACTGGAATTAAGTCATACATTTGACTGAATGAAAGTCATGAATATCACATGACACTGAAGTCATAGCTCAAATCTTGGAGACTTTATTGCAACAAAACAGGGTATTTAACCTTGGTGGTGGTGGAGGAGGGGGGTGGGTGAAGAAGAGTCACGCTTACCCAAGTACTTAATCAGTCCCCTGAGATCCACAAGGTATTCTACATCTGGAATAAAGAAACTGTGGGCTTTTGTCATGTGGGCCACATTTTTCATGAGAGAGCTTGAATGGTGAGGACAAAACAAGCAGTCTGTGAGCGGTACTGCACCAGCAGCAATCTGTTTCTCATCTTCCCCCACTGCACCTTCCATCTGCTCATCTTCAGAATCTCCAGCTTCATCAGAATCTGCATCCTCCCAGCCTTTCAGTGCAAGTTAAAACATTAGGTTTATTTACATCATCTTTTTTTCAAGCAAATAAGTGTAATCTGTATGCTCTAGTACAGAATATGTTTACATCACCAATAATAATTATAAACTGATACAAAATGCTGTGTTCTAATTACTATACAGACATTTAAAATCAATCATGTGGTGAGCTCAGACCACTGTCAATAAAACTAACCTACAAAGAAATGACGGAAGCTTAAGGCAAAAGTCAAAACTGCTCATAACAGGGTCACCAGATCTAAGAATTTAGTTACAATCTTCTCTACTATGAAAATCCTATTGCTCTTTAGGAGCAACATTACTACTGTACCATGTAACATTAAAACAAAGCATAACTGGTAAAAAAGCAACCCAATTCTGTCATAAACCATGAGGATTTTGATTTCCTGTAGTGACTTAGCAGCCTGAGCAGAAAGTTATAAAATCAAAGATACTCTTTTCACATATACATCTTTATGACAAAAGAAACATTTTAAGTTATATATAAGCAGCGTTCTTAAAGTAACTGGAGCTATGTAATTGCTTTCATGTCACTTGTACTGCTTCCAGTCATGGTTTTTTCTCCTCTGATACTCATGCAAGATCCCACACATTGCTCTATCAATATATTTCAAATTTCACTGGGGAGGGTAACAGTGTGGGGGGGAAGGGGCATCAAGATAATTTCCTGTGACACTTCAATCTTCTGTAAATGCCAAAAAGGGCCAACTGAGAAGGCTGTTTGTGATGTCCATTAGGAACCAGAAGATAGTAAACTCATTTCACATAGGCCACTAAAGAGTTCTCAGATGGTAACTATTAATTACCAACCTAGATGGGATTCAAACCAGTGACCTGATAATGTTACTATCGGATATTGGTTTCTAGCTTTAAAAGCCTGAAACTGACAATCCTTTGACCTTTGTTTGCAGTATTGCTGCAGCTGCGTTGGTCCCAAGATAATCAGAGAGAGACCACTCCTTTCTTACTCTCTCTAATCCTTTCATGGTACACCTCTAAACAAACAGCACTGGTATCAAAACGTTAAAGGTAAAATGAACCCTCAGAAACCTCCTGAGATACAGTGTTACAACTTAAATATATCTTAAAGCAAAATAGTTGCATGTTGGTTTCTTCTTTATATATCTTCCAAAGCAGAGTACAGAAACAGGTTTACCGCACAACAGTTGATGATGTGTCTAACATCTAACACATGGGGACCTGATCCCCACCGACATCAATGGAATTACTTCAGCATAAATCTGCTGTAACGGAGTGGAGCATTAGGCTAAGGAGTGCAGGTCCTACACTGCTTTTGATGGACATAACAGAAGCAGTAGTTATGAGAGAAAAACACATGACCTCTATTCTTAGTAACTAGAAAACTTTTCAGTTAATCTTTAAAAAGAAAAAAGTTATGAATGAGATCGCTGGCCAGTAAACTTTGCTAGACTTGAATCTTTCTTCCCTCTTTATGGCAAATATTTTTTGGTGGGAACCTCTTCTGTGTGAACTGTCATTAGTAAAAAGCCTCCCCCCTGGAATTGTTAACAATGTTTTCCTGCCTGCAGAAATTTTATTAAAAACACATAGGGGGCTTCTACCCAAAACCAAAAACTAAGTTTGCTTACCCAGAGCCACCATTTTACCACCTTGCTGGTTTTCTTACCTTCTTCCATATCCTCCTCATCCTCTGCATCCTGTTTTGCCAGTTTCCGTGCCTGCTGTTCAAACCACTGTACCCTTGGAGGTTTTTCCAATTGCTCTCTGCTCTGTGACAAATTACCTCCAGCAGAAGGTGGAGAGCTGCTTGTATCAGTTGGGAGCAATGGTATCTTCTTTGGAGACAAGGATGGCTGGGCCCTGACAGCTTGCTGAATAGCTGTATTTATTTCATCGTTGTTTAGGCTCTCCTGGGCCAGACCCTTTTCCCGGTTCTTCTCGTTTAAGGTTTCTACCTTCTTGTTGACAGCCTGGAGAGCTTTTTTTTCAAGTTCTAGGTGCTTCTTGGACTTCAAATGATTCTCATAGGCATTGAATGTGGAGAACCTCTTGCTGCAAGCTGTGCAGTAGGTGGCGGTGACTTTGTTCTGTTCCTCTGTCACTGCTCTCTGAGCTATGACTCTCTCTTGGAAATTCTCGGCAGTGACAGGTGGCATGTCAGCAACTTTCCGTTTTAGATTATATCTATGCCAGTCGGTTTTGTAGTGGGCACGCTGAACGTCAGCATCCTTAAAAGCCACACGGCACGTAATGCAAGTATAAGACGCCATTACTGGGAAGCAAAGAAAGGCAGCATATCAAAAGAAAGTGATCAAAATATGGCAGAAGGAGGAGACATGAAAAACAAGCCAGTCCTTGCCTGTCTGAGCAATTGCACATTTGATGCAATCCTGGTGCAGGTGCATTAGTAACGTTTATGAAATGCTGATCATGCGATAGCCATTGCAAGGGATGAAACAAAGATATAAAGTTAGTTACAACTATCAAAGATGTATTACTATTTATTATTTGTATTATCGTAGCACCTAGAAGCCCTCATCATGGAGGACAAGGACCCCTTGGCCAAGTACATACACAAAGCAAAAGGATGGCCTGTGCCCCAAAGAGACTTACCTATAGCTCTCTCCACTTTTCACCAAAGAGCAAACTCCTGAAGTCTCTAGTCAGTAGGATGCAACCCATAGGTCTTTAAAAAGGGGACATGACCATTTTAAAGAAAAAAATACTTCTGTATGTTTTTTTTTACGCCTTCTACTGTCACAAGAAATGACTAAGATAATACAGTGTGAAAGGGATAGAGAAAGCTTTCACTTGGTTTTCAGCATATTGTGTACAATGACACTTTTTTCCCTCCAGTATCAGTCATTTTCCCCTTTTGTATGTCAGAGTCTCCCACATAGCAACAGGGGAGAGTTAAACAGGAAAATATGACTATAAAACAACAAAAACTGGCAGAGAGAATGAGGGACCATATTTTATTGTATGTTTGTAAAGCACCCAGCATAATGAGGCCCTCTGCTGGATTGGAGATTGCTGGGTACAGTAACACAAATACATAGCAACAATGGCTAAAGTTATCATTAATGTTTCTTTAAATTGAGTAGATGCAATGTTGATGGAGTCACTTTAAAACCATAATGGATCGTAAGCTCTCTAAGGCAGGGACTGTCTTTTTGTTCTGTGTCTGTACAACACTCAGAACAATAGGGTCCTGGTCCAGGACTGCTAGATGCTACAGTGGTAATAAACAACAAAACGGGCACAAGGAGACGGTCACAAATTGAGATCAAACCCACCATGCCTGTTTACAGATATGTGACTAATCTAAGGAAAGCACAATTCAACCCTGTAATATGGAGGGGGAAAAAAATCAAGTCCCGAACAGCATACAAAAACTGCAATCCCCCCAAGGGGACCAACAGGCAGAAAAAACTCCCCCAAAAACACTAGCATGAGCCTGTACAGCACTGAAAGGTATAGATTTTAATCAGAGGACAAGTACATTACAGAACTGACATTTCCTGTTTGAAACCAGCATTTGCTTTTGTTGTATTTCTTATCTGTAAATGCAGAGAAAAAACATGTACACGTACGAGAAAACATGAAAAATGGTCATTTATAAGCATTACAAAATAAACCAGTAAATTATTATACATAAGAGAAAAAGTCACTCATTCTTCACTGAGAAATGTCTATGTCAGAGGTAGGCAACCTGCGGCACACAAGTTGATTTTCAGTGGCACTCACACTGCCCGGGTCTTGGCCACCAGTTCGGGGAGCTCTGCATTTTAATTTAATTTTAAATGAAGCTTCTTAAACATTTTAAAAACCTTATTTACTTTACATACAATAATTGTTTAGTTATATATTATAGACTTGTAGAAAGAGACCTTCTAAAAACATTAAAATGTATTACTGGCACGTGAAACCTTAAATTAGAGTGAATAAATGAAGACTTGGCACACCACTTCCGAAAGGTTGCCGACCCCTGGTCTATGTTCACTCAAATAGTTATGTTTTGTTTCAGTCAGGATCAACTTCACTCCCTGCTTTCTAATTCAAATATGCACCACCTAACCCAGAGGTGGGCTACATCCAGCCTGCAGGACCATCCTGCCCAGCCCGTGAGCTCCCAGGGAGGCTAGCCCCTGGCCCCTGCCCTGCTGATCTCCCTCTCCCGCTGCTTCAGCTCGCTGTGCTGCCAGCGCTCTGGGCGCTGGGGCTGTGAGCACCGCCGGCCTGTCCCGGTGCTCTAGACTTCATGGCGGTGCGGTTGGCTCCGGCCGGGCGGCGTGGCTGCCAGTCCTAGTGTTCTGAGCAGCATGATAAGGGGACGGGGCAGTTGGATAAGGGGCAGGAGGTTCAGGGGGGCAGTCGGGGACAGGGAGTGTTTGGATAGGCATGGGAGTCCCAGGAGGCCTGTCAGGAGGCAGGGATGTGGATAGGGGTCAGGGCAGTCAGGGGAGGTTGGATAGAAGGTGGGCTCCTGGGGTGGGGGGGGGGAGTTAGAGACGGGGATGGTCAGGGACAAAGAGCAGGGGGGGTTGGATGGGTCGGAGGTCCTGGGGGGGCCAGTCAGGGGGCAGGAAGTGGGCTGTGTGGAGAGGGGGCCAGGCTGTTTTGGGTGCGGGGGGGAGAACAGCCTTCCCTATCTGGCCCTCCATACAGTTTTGGAACCCAGATGTGGCCCTCAGCCACCCCTGACCTAACCATTCTAAACCGATATGAGAACCTGTTTCCATTCAGCAGTATGTGGTCCTTGAAAGGAAAAAATGATAACACTGCAAGCCATCTGCTGTATAATTTAGACAGGTTCTTTTAAAATTATATTTTAGGTATTTGCTAACTCTTGTTAGAGTTATATGGCAAGCAAGAATGTTGCTAGATTCCTCTCTGACCAATTTCAGAAATAAAATTAAAACACAAGAAAATCCAGAACAACCAAAAGTATTTACATCTGCTAACACACCACAGGAACAATTCACTCTGTTCGAAGGTATAAAATAGAAGAGACTAACTATGGGATCACATGCTATGTCAGCACTTCTGTTATACACACTTACTTTCATCCATAATTTTAACCTTAAAAAACACCCTCAATTTTCTCTCTTTCATATGTCTGCATGTGTGTGTTGAGGGGGCAAAGTTTAAATGTAACTGAATTTTTGGAATCCAAGAACAGACTTGTTTCATCTAATTTTTGGAAGAGTTAACTTGTTTGCCGTTGGTCCTCTACTGAACCTGATTTCTGCTACTTTAACATGACACCAAATCAATAAGACTGGTGAACATAAGCACAGCCATACTGGGTCAGACCAATGGCCCGGTAGCCTGTCTTCCAACAGTAGCCAATGCCGGGTGCTTCAGAGGGAATCATCAAGTGATCCATCCCATGTCACCCATTCAGCAAACAGAAGCTAGGGACACTTTAGAGCATGGTTTTGCATCCCTGCCCTCCCAGCTAACAGCCATTGGTAGACTCATCCTCCATGAATTTATCTAGTTTTTTAAAACCCTTTTATAGTCTTGGCCTTCACAACATCCTATGGCAAAAAGTTCCACAGGTTGACTGTGCCTTGCATGAAGAAATACTTCCTTTTGTTCATTTTAAACCTGCTACCTATTAATTTTATTTGGTGACCCCCAGTTGTTGTGTTATGCGGAGGAGTAAATAACACTTCCTTATTTACTTTCTCCACACCAGTCATGATTTTATAGATCTTGATCATATCCCCCCCTTAGTCATTTCTTTTCCAAGCTGAGCCATTCCAGTCTTATTAATCTAGCTTCGTACGAAAGCTATTCCATACCCCTAATAGATTCTGTTGCCCTTTTCTGAACGTTTTCCAATTCTAGCATAGTGTTAGAATGACAGCTGCTAAACAGAAGTTAGTAGAATATAAGATCTTCTATTATGTCAGTTAGGAACTATAAAACCTAGGTAAAAATGGCTTGACAAATAAAATTATTTTTTGCCTTCACTTTGCATTTCCTTTTTGGTGGTTTAAAATCAGATAAGTCCAAAGTTACTTTTAAAGACCACGAGTTGAGTTTAATGTCAAAAGAAATTTGGCTACAGATAAAATATACAATGCGTGTATACGACTTACTAAACCTAGGAGGACAGGAGGGAGGTATAAAACAGCAAAAGGAGCATTAAAACAGGGTTGGTAGGATTCATTTCATGACTGTCTGGCTAATCAACTCAGCAAAGCTAATTTACTCCAACAACTCTTGCCCTGGGTGCCCTCCCTCCATGCCTGTCACACCCAGCAGAGCCTGGGCATGGAGCAATCCAGTCTGAACTCCTGGGTTTAGACCCAGCTTCTGTTTGTGCCATGAAGGCGGGGCTGCGGACAGCAATCCGGGCGCTGGGCACATCCCAGCACCAGAGCTGCCTCTGCGGGGGGAGGCGAGGGCCCCCCGCCCCGGGAAAGCCACAGGCGAGCGGTCCCAGCAGCGCTGCGTAGCTCCCCGGCTGCGGGACGGAAGCGCTGGGGGCTTCTCGGGCCTCCCCCGGCGCGGCCCCGCCCCCAGACCCAGGCCGCCCGCGGGAAGCAGGGAAGGGGCTGGCGGTGACCGGGCACCTACCTGCGGGGCGCGCAACGGCTGGCCGGGCTGGAACGCGGGGACAATGGGGCTGGAACGCTCGACCCCCGGGATTCCAACGCGGGGCGGCCACAAGCAGAGAGCGCCCTGCCCCAGTGACGCGCGTCGGCCGCGGCAGCAGGGAGGCGCCTCTAGCTGCTCTGCCGGAAGCCACCGCCCCCTGCCGGCCCGGCGGGCCCCAAGGAGCGTCTCCGCCGCGCTGCCCTTGGGCGGCCCCTGCCGGCTGCTCAGCGCCACTTCGATGCCCAGCAAAGCGCCGCCCGGTCCGGCCCCCCCGGCCTGGCCCCTCAGCGGCGCAGCCTGATGCACCCCAGGGCAGCAGCTTCGTACAGTGTCGCCGGGAGGGCGGGAGCGGGTCAGGGCTGGGGGCCCAGGCAGGACTCGTGAGGTGAATTCCCGTCTGCAGCTACGACAGCCCCCCCCCCCCCCGTCTGTTTGCCCTGGAGGCCGCTGGCTCAGCCCGTGGCTGGGAGACGCCTCTGGACCGGGTGTGACGGTTTTCAAAGAGCCCTCGCAATGCGGGCGGATGGTGTGAAAGGGGGAGACGGGCGGAGGGGGGAGAAGAGCCCCCCCCGCCCCCCCCCAGCCCCAGCCAACAGTCATTTCAGGTCACCGCGTTGCTGGAAGAAGCCCAAAGGGCACAGCCCGTTTTTAAAAAGCATTTTCTGGGCACCTTTAATACATCTCCGGGGAGGACACGCCATGGAAAATACTGAGCAGGCGCGAATGGACACGTTTTGCAAATGAGACAGAGAGCGAGAAAGTCAACATTTTTCAAAATTCACGTTTCTTTTACCAACTCTAGCTAAATAGCCCTGCACTGCTCTGTCTTGTAAAAGGCAATGTGCATGCAAAGGATATATACAACAATAATATAAATAGGAGAGAGATAGATAAAGGAATTTCCTGCCATATCCTGGGGAGGCTTCGTTGGATTAAGTTTAAGTATCTTTGAGGTCTATCGTATTAAATGAATGTGTATTGTTATATAATTTGTATTATTGTCAGGAGTGTATGTAATCTATCAGCAGGGGAGATGTGACAGATGTGAGACCTGGGTGTTCGAAAGACTAGATACTTAACAATGTGGCTCATCAACAACTGTCAGTAGCAAAAATCCCCAACTGCCAGAGACGGGACACTAGATGGGGAGTACTTTGAGTTGCTACAGAGAATTATTTCCCAGGCATCTGCCTGATGCGTTTTGCCTACAAGCTCAGAGTCTAAATCATTGCCATATTTGAGATCAAGAAGGAATTTTCCCCCAGGTCAGATTGGCAGAGACCTGGGGGGCGGGGGAAGGGCTTCACCTTCCTATGCAGCTTGGGGCACAGGTCACTTGCAGATTTTAAATAGTGTAAATGGTGAATTCTCTGTAACTTGAAATCTTTGAACTATGATTTGAGGATTTCAGTAACTCAGCCAGAGGTTAAGGGTCTGTTACAGGAGTGGGTGGGTGAGGTTCTGGGACCTGCAATGTGCTGGAGGTCAGACTAAATAATCACAGTGGTCCCTTCTGACCTTAAAATCTAGGACTCTATTTGCCAGACAAGAATGGACTTTTGGAACAAAGTGTTAAGTGGTTTTCCTGGGGAATATCCTTCCTCCAGTTATGCAAAAACTATACCATACGAGGTGTACCATTATCTGCTGATCACTTGCTACATGAGGCCAAGATCAAAGGCCCAACTTGCATAAAGGAAAGACCGAATTTTTCACGGGTGTTCAGAATCTGAGACAGTTAGGAACTTGTAAGCATGGAAAAACCCAGTTGTGAGTTTTAAAGGACTGACACCTATCAGAGCTTGACAGTGGATCTGGCATGGGTGTAGGGTCTTCTGTTTTTTAATATGTTTTACTCTATAAAGCTTTCATCAGAAGAATAAATGTGCTTGCTTAGAAAGACCTGTGTGGTTACTTATAACAGCAGGCAATTATTCTGTTCAAAGCCTCTGGAAAGAAAGCAAAGAGCAGACACTAGCGTTTTAGGCAGTCTCGCTTGCTGAGGATATCACAGTGTGGGATGGGAATTGTGCAGCCTGGAAAAATCCAGTCAGGAGGGAGAGAGACATGGGTCTCTGCCCAAGAAAGATGACAGCTGAGGAGCCAGGAGTCTAGACTGAGTGTCCTTGCTGGATCACAGGAGGGGAATATAGCTGCAGTTGCCCTGAACTGTGACAAAGAGCACAACTGTTGAAGTTGAAGATGAGGTAGTTGTGACCAGCAGTGAATGTTTGTTTAAAGCAGTATGGGGCAAGCCACCTTAGGCTGCCTCATGAACTATATTGCATGCAACCATTGTTACACAGAAGTCAGTCAAAGTCTGCTGCAAGGATATCACTCAGAGAAAAAATAAATATAACTGCTACTAAAGCAGAATTGGGAAATAGTAGAAAAGAATTATGTAAATAAAATAGCTAATATTTAATTTTTGTTAATTTATTTTTCTTTTTGTGCTATATTTCAATACTGGATGGCATTATGTATGTCAGTAGTGTCTCTAAGGTTCACCGGAAATGAAGAAGTTGAGAAAGGGTCTGTGTGGTGTGGGAAAGGCACGGAATCTAAGCATTAACCATATTTGAGATGAGATAGCAAAATGAAACTATCTGGCCTTGTCTACATTACAAACTTTGGCTGATGCAAGTTACATTGGCATCAAGCTACCCAAGTTATATTGTTCATGTTTGCATACGTGGTTGCTTGTATCAGTGCTGTGCATACTCACTGGGAGTGCTTGTGTTGATGCAAAGTATAGTGTATCCTGGGTAGCTATTCCCAGTGTGCTACGTGTTGCTGTCTAGTGCAGTGCCTTCTGGGGAGTTTTTCAATGTGTTGAGGGATAGAAATGACTCACCCAGAGGTCTCTGGGAGCTAGAGTTCCCAACGTGCAACTTTATCCATCCCATAATCACAGTTCCCAGCATGCAACTTTTTCCATCCCATAATGCCATCCATATCCAATAATTTTTGTGCCTTTTTAAAAAAAAAACTCTCAAACCCTTGTGGCACTTTTCACTGACTGCCATCTCTGACAGAAGCGTGGAGTCCACATAACACTGTGTTCATAAACATTGCAAATACAGGACACAGAATCCTCTAGTATTTTCAGGAACCGCAGGAAGACTCGCAGCACTAGGGGACATGATGATTTCTTCAAGGAGACGTAGTTAAGGGACATAGCGAAAAACAATTCAAGGTTGTTGGTGATGTTCAAAGAACAGCTTCAGATGGCCTAGTGCCACTTCTGGGCTCAAGTAATGAGCGTTGACTGGTGGAATTGCATCATAATGAAGATTTGGGATGATGAGCAGTGACTGCAGAACTTTTGGAGGCAAAAGGCCCCATTCCTCGATCTGTGTGATGAGCTTGCCCCAGCCCTGCAGCACATGGATACCAGAATGAGAATTATACTGACAGCTGAGAAGCAAGTGGTGATTGCACTGTGGAAGCCTGAACCACCAGATTGCTACCGGTCAGTGCAAATTCTCTTGGAGCTGGAAAATCCACAGTGGGGGCTGTTGTCATGCAAGTGTTTAGAGCAGTTAATCATCTCTTGCTACACAGGACTGTGGCTCTCAGTAATGTTCAGGACTTAGTGGATGGATTTGCGGCAGTGGTGTTCCTGAACTGCAGTGAGGCGATACATATCCTTTCCCAACAAGTGGCTTACCATTGCTGATATTGAAATGCCAGTAGTAATCCTGGGCATGGGTGGCGCGTTGCATAGGCTTAGGAAGGCTATGCCTGCCCAAACAACCCAGCGTGGCCCCGCCCATACTTCTCCCTGAAGCCCCCTGCTGCTTGCCCTTTCCGCTTGGCCCCAGCCCAGGCAGGCTGCTTCTTTCAGGGAAGCATGCTGGGGCTACGGGTAGGGTGGCTGGGACTTGTGGGGGCTGGGGCTGTGTGCCGCCCACTTACCCTGTGCTTGGGGGCTGGGGTGGGCCGTGCACTGCTGGCCCACCCACTCGGAGGCTGTGGATGGCGCGCTGCCTGCCCTGCACTTGAGGGCCAGGGGGGTTTCAGCAGGGGAAGGGGATGGGTCCTCAGGTGGGGAGGCAAGGCCATCCAGGGCCTATCCTCCCCCAGCCAGCAGTTCACCCGCCGCCCTTGATCCTGGAGGAACCCAACCCACCCCCTGCTCCTTTGGCTCATGAAAGCCATACATTGGCCACTTCAACAGCACCAAGAAAAAATCAACTACTGGCTCAGGAAGTGTAGGAAGTCAGGTGAATATGCTTTTGGTACATTGAAAGGATGCTGGTGGTATTTACTCACTAGATTAGATCTTAAGAAAAACATCCCAATGATTATAGCTGCAAGTTGTGTCCTGTATAATATATATGAGGCAAAGAGGAAAAAGTTGCTGGCGGGGCGGAGGCGGAACGGCTACTTGCTGAGTTTGAAGAGCCAGACACAAGGGCTATTACAAGAACTCAATGTTGAACTACGCAGTTGCGAGAGGCTTTGAGAGAGCACTTCAACGGTCAGTTACAGTAATGTGCTGTGCTTGACTGCACTTTGTGCCTGAAGTGTGTGGGCTATTAGGAATTGTGTAGTGCTTGGTGTACATTTATAAATGTAACATTGTGACTTCTAATGAACCTATGAATTATGTGATGCTTGCTGTATATTTACACACATGACTGGGTGTTTTGTTGAATACGTTAGACCTGTGGTGCTGTACATTTACAAGTACTGGGTGCTTTGAGCACTACTGTACATTCTGTATTATATCTGGTGAACTAATAAAAATGAGTATTACAAAAAATAAAATTTTATTGAGTGACAAAAAGTGCAAAAAGGCAATGTACAAATAAAAAGGACAACACAATACAAACTTAACAAAAATTAACAGAACAGAACTTTAAAATTAGAAAGACAGCAAACATTTCTGTCCATTTCAGTGCACAAATGCAGTTGATTGGGGTTACACACACACCAGCTGTACCTTTTCCAGATCAGTGCCTGTAAAGCTGTGGTTGTTCTAACTGTCTCCTGGCATGGAGTAGTAGGGGTTAGGATTCAGCCCATGATGCCATGTTGAATGTAGGTTGTAGGGAATTGCTACCAAGGAGCTCTCCAAGGACTGCAAAGAGTGGCGAGTCTATGATTTTGGATCTGTAGGTCAACTAGAGTCCGCAGCATTTGTATCTGCTACTTGAGAAGCCCCATTATGTCCTGGTGCATCTCCCTCTCCTTTTCCTGTTGGGCTTCCTGGGTCTTTTTCCATTTTGTCCTGTGTTGTCTGTCCTGCTCCATGCCATCTGCCATGTTGGCCCATCAGACACTTGTTTGCAGTTCGATGCAGCACTGACTGCAGGATCTTGGTGAACATATCTTCTCTAGTCCTCTTCTTTCCTCTTCTTCATCATGGTAAGGCATTCTATGCGTGTGGAGGGGGCACCCCTCAAGGCTGCAACTGCAGCTAGGACAGATGTATAATTGGATTTACAGCCACAATGGAAAGGGAGAAGACAGTTGCCTTTTCTGTAACGGGTGTTCTTCGAGATGTGCTGCTCATGTCCATTCCATAATAGGTGTGCGTACTCACCACGTGCATCAGTGCTGGAAGTTTTTCCCCTAGCAGTACCCCTGCAGTGACGCCTCTATGGCATGGTATAAGGGGCACTGCACGCTCCCCCCACCCTCAGTTCCTTCTTGCCAGACAACTCCAACAAAGGGGAAGGAGGGCGGGATGTGGAATGGACATGAGCAACACATCTCGAGGAACACCAGTTACAGAAAAGGTAACTGTCTTTTCTTCTTCAAGTGATTGCTCATGTGCATTCCACAATAGGTGATTCCAAGCTATATCTGTTGGAGGTGAGTAGGAGTTCACAGACTGTCGGGACAGAGTACAGCCCTGCCGAACCCAGCGTCATCCCTGGTCTGGGAGACAATTGCCTAATGCAAAGCGAACGTGTGAACAGAAGACCACGTGGCAGCCCTGCAAATGTCCTGAATTGGGACATGGGCTAAAAAGGCAGCCGATGAGGCCTGCGCCCTAGTCGAGTGTGCCCTCACAATTGATGGCGGGGGGATTCCTGCCAGGTTGTAACAGGTACAGATACATGAGATGATCCAGTTGGAGGGCCGCTGAGTGGAGACCAACCGACCCCTCGTGCATTTGGCCAAGGCGATGAACAGCTGCAGAGACTTCCTGAACGGCGTAGTCCACTCCAGATAAAAATTCAGAGCCCGTCTCACATCCAGCCGGTGAAGATGGCGCTCATCGCTAGACGCATGGGGCTTGGGACAGAGGACCGGCAGAAAGATGTCCTGACCCTTGTGGTAGGTGGAGACCACCTTAGGAAGGAATAAAGGATGCGGTTGGAGCTGGATCTTATCCTTAATGGAACACCGTGTATGGGGGCTCTGAAGTCAGGGCCCTGAGTTCCAAGACCCGTCTAGCTGACATGATCGCCACCAGGAAGGCTACCTTCCACGAGAGGTGCGACCAGGAGCATGTAGCCAGTGGCTCAAAAGGGGGACCCATCTACCGGGCCAGCACCAAGTTCAGGTCCCACTGCGGGACTGGGGGCCTAACATACGGGAAGAGAAGATCCAATCCCTTAAGAAATCAGCCAGTTATAGCATGGGAGAATACAGTGTGCACCTGTACTAGTGGGTCGAAGGCTGATATGGCTGCCAAGTGCACCTTGATGGACGAGGGCACTAGGCCTTGGGCTTTAAGATGAAGGAGGTAGTCTAAAATGAGCTGGATTGGAGCAGCCATGGGTGAAACGCCCCACTCAGCTGCCCACCAGGAAAACTGAGACCACTTTGTCAAGTAGGCTCAACGCATGGAGGGCTGCCTGCTTTCCAAGAGGATGCGCTGAACCCCTTCCGAGCATGTCCTTTCCTCCTGGTCTAACTATTGAGCAGCCATGCCATGAGGTGTAGTGCCACTAGGTTGGGATAAAGGAGGTGGCCCTGGTCCTAGGAGAACAGGTCCGCATGGGACAACAACGGCCATGGCGGGGTAACTGCCAGGCTTGTGAGGGTCCCGTACCAATGTTGCCTGGGCCATGCTGGGGCAATCTAGAGGACCTGGGCCCTGCCCGTTTTTTATCCTTTCCAGGATCATGCCGATCAGCCGGATCAGGGGGAAGGCATAAAGAAGCTGGCCTGACCAGGATAGGAGGAAGGCATCGGAGATGGCGCCCACTCCCCCTACCCCCCCGAGCAGAAACAGGGACACTGGCGGTTCTGTCGAGTCGCTAACAGGTCAAACTGGGGAGTGCTCCACTCTTGGAAAATCCTGTGCACCACCTCCGGGTGGAGTGATCACTCATGCTGAGAGGAGAAGTCTCGGCTCTGGCAATCTGCCTGTGAGTTCTGGGTGCCCGGTAAGTGGTGGGCCTGTAGGCAAATGTCTTGGGCTATTGCCTGTTGATCTAAAACATCAAGGCCATGTTGTCCATGAGAACCCTGATCACTCTACCCTCCAGGTGCGAGCAGAAGGCCACGCATGCCAGTTGCACTGCCCTGAGTTTCTTGATGTTTATATGCAGGGCAAGGTCCTGTGCTAACCACAGACCTTGGGTCTGAATGGTCCCCACATGGGCTCCCCATCCCAGGTCCGACATATCGGACACTAGCTCCACTGATGGGGACCTGCCCCTGAACAGGACCCCACGGAGCATGATCCCCGAGGACCACCACCATTGTATGGAGGCGATCACCGGCTTGGACACAGTGAAGACTTTCTCCATCCTGTCTCTGGACAGGGATAACACTGAGGCCAACCAGAGCTAGAGGGGCCTCATCCCGAGTCTGGCGTGGCAAACCACATATGTGCACGCCGACATGTGACCCAGGAGCTGGAGGCACGCTCTGGTTGTGGTCACCGGGAACCTTGTGACTGTGTCGATGAGCCCTTTCACATTCTTGAATCTTGGTGGGAGGGAGGCCCTGGCCAATGTCAAGTCCAGGACTGCCCCGATAAACTCTATGCACTGTGCTGGGGCTAACATGGATTTGGTGTTCTTTACTAACAGGCCCAGGGTGGCACATGTGGACAGGAGGAGCATCACTTGATTCCGGACCTGCGACTGGGAACTGCCCTTGACCCACCAGTCATCAAGATAGGGGAAGATCTGGACCCCATGACGTCTGAGGTAGGCCAATACCACAGACATGAACTTTGTGAATACCCTGGGAGCAGTGGACAGGCCAAATGGGAGGACCATAAATTGGTAGTGCTCCTGCCCAACTTTGAAATGGAGGAAGCGTCTGTGTCCCTCGAATATACGGATGTGGTAGTGCGTGTCCTACAGATGGAGGGCGACGTACCAGTGCCTGGGATCCAGGGAGGGGATGATAGAGGCCAGAGAGACCATGCGGAACTTGAGCTTTACCTTGTGCTGGTTCAGGCCTCGCAGGTCCAGGATGGGCCTGAGCCCCCCTTTGGCCTTCGGGATAAGGAACTAGCGGGAGTAGTATCCCTTGCATTTGAACTCCACTGGCACCACTTCCACCGCTGCTAAGCCAAGGAGCCGCCCCACCTCCTGCTTGAGCAGGGCCTCGTGAAAGGGGTTCCCCCAGGAGGGATGGGGACAGAGGGTGGTTGGGTGAGATAGAGGTCAACTGGGGTATAGCCCCAGGAGATGGTGTGGAGGACCCATCAGTCCGAGGTCAGCTGCCACCACTCCGGGAGAAAAGCACACAACTGGTTGGAGAAGGGAAGCTTTACTGCGGGTGGATCCCTGGTGTGAACTAGTAGGTCACCCCCAGACATCCCATCAAAACTGCCATTTCCCCTCCTGTTTACCCTTGGAGGGTCCAGGCTGCAGGGTAGACTGGGACTGCCTCTGTGGGCATTTCTAATAGTCCCATGACTTTTTAAAAGGGGGCTCATATTTAGAGTAGGAGGCCTGGGTGGGAGCCTGCCTAGGCTTAAACTTGGTCCTGGCCTTAGCCAGGACATAGAAGCCAAGTGTCTTAAGCATTGTGTGGGAATCTTTCAGGCCGTGCAATTTCACATCCATCTGTTCTGCAAACAGGGCCTTGCCATCAAACGGAAGGGCCTGCAAGGACAGGGGTTCTCAAACTGGGGGTCGGGACCCCAAAGGGGTTGCGAGGTTATTCATGGGGGGTCATGAGCTGTCAGCCTCCACCTCATACGCTGCTTTGCCTCCAGCATTTATAATGGTGTTAAATATATAAACAAGTGTTTTTAATTTATAAGGCGGGGGGTCACACTCAGACGCTTGCTATGTGAAAGGGGTCACCCGTACAATAGTTTGAGAACCACGGTGCAAGGAGTTCTGCGCCTCACTGGGCAGCCCAGACAGCAGGAAGCATGACACCCTCCTCATGAACACAGTGGAGGCCATAGATCTTGCAGCCTTATCTGTGGCATCCGACACTGCCTGCAGGGTTGCCCTGGCAGCCACTGTACCCACCTCAACCAGAGCTTTGAACTCCTTCTTGTCACGCTCCTGGAGGGAGTCTTCGAATTTGGGTAGAGTGCCCCACAAATTGAACTCATACCAACCCAGGAGAGCCTGATGGTTTGCCACCCTTAACAGGAAACTCAAGGATGAATAAACCTTTCTCCCAAATAAGTCCAGCCTCCTTGAGTTTTTATTTTTTGGAGTAGGGGCTGGTTGGCCCTGCCTCTCCTTGTGGTTGACCAACTCGACCACCAGGGAGCTGGGGACAGGATGGGTGTACAGGTATTCATGCCCCTTGGCAGGCACAAAGGACTTCTGTTCTGCCCTCTTAAAGACTGGGGGCAAGGAAGCTGGGGTTTGCCACAAGGCATTTGAAATTTTTGCCACCCCTTTGTGGAGTGGGAGGGCCACCTGGCTGGTGCCGAGGCCGAGAGGACATTGAAGAGGGAGTCTGAGGGTTCCTCCACCTCCTTGGCCTGAAGGTTGAGGCTCGATGCCACCTTTTTCAATAGTTCCTGTGGGCCTTAGAGTCCTCCTGCGGAACAAAGGGAGGAGGGGCCATAATCGCCTCATCAGGGGAGGATGAGGATGTGGGTGCGGTACTCTGTGTACCCACCGGTACTGGAGGTTCCACCACTTGGTTGCCCTCCAGGCATAGAACCGAAGATACATGCCCCACCAACTCCTTTCTGGGAGGCTGGGAAAGGGATGTCGATGGTCTCTCCAAGGCTCTGGCCACTGAGTGAGCCCCCACCAGGGGCTGCATCAGATGCCATGGGGCCCATTGGTACCACAGTGCCAGCCAAGGAGCCTGGTGCCACTGCATCTGCTATGGCAGTGACCGGTGGAGCAAGCTGTTTAGCCTGACTAGCCTGTCCCATCAACTGACGACTCCAAAGGGAGGCCGGGCTGGCATACAACCTGCCACTGTCCCTGGACCAGGAGGAGCAGTGGCATTGGAAACAGTGCTGACCATGAGACCATGATCCCGATGTGGAGGAGCAGTACTGCCAGCAGCAGCTGCTCTGTGATCGGCTCTGGCGGGCAGATCTGCGATGGCAAGGTGCCAGCGATCAACGCCCGGGACTGCGGGAGCGGTGCTGTGGTGGGGTCCTGGAGTGGAGAAGAACGGGAACGGCATTGATGCCAGTATCACGATGGGCTACGGTAGCCTCTTCGAGACGAGGACCTCTGGTGCTGTCTGTCTCAGTCTCGATGGGGCCCGCTCCCCTCGTGAAGCCTATGGTCCCTCGAGGCAGAGCGCTGCCTGGAACCCGTCAGTTGGAACCCAGCCTGACAGCCTGGTGGGGGTTGACGGGGACAAGCGTGGACTGCGCCCTCGACCGCGAACAGTACTGACCAGGCAGTGACTGCAGAGATCCAAGTGGTGGCTTGCCTCTGGACTGGGAACCAGCAGTGACTGTGCCCCTGGTACCAGCAGAGAGATAACATTCCAGGCTGCTTGCAAGGCCTCCTGTGTGGAGGGCACTCAAATATCTGAGAACTGCCCAACATGGGTCTAGTCTCTCCCATGGTCTTGCTCCAGTGTCTTGATGGAGAAGACCTCTTCTTAGCCTTCTTGGTGTGCCCTGTGGACGGGGAGCGGTGCCGACTGGTAGAAGGCACCGAAGGGTTGCCACGCACCGGAATTGGGGTCAATGCTGACTCCATCAGAATGGCTCAGAGCCAAATGTCCCTTTCCTTCTTGGTCCAAGGCTTGAAAGTTCTGCAAATCTTGGAGCAATTGCTGAGACAGGTTTCCCCCTGACAGTGTAAACAGTCCATGTGCAGGTCATTCAGTGATATCGGCCGCCTGCAAGTGTCACACGACTTAAAGCCCAGGGCATGGGGCATGCCCCGACTGAGGCACACTAACCAAACTAACACTAATCTAACTACAGGTACTACTAACTATGAATGAACAAGAGTTCAAGAGGAAAGCTGCAGACAAGCTGGAGCAGAGCAGTTCCGATGCCCCTTCACTGGAGGCAAGAAGGAGCTGGGGCGGGGGAGGTGAGGGGGAACGTGCAGCGCTCCTTATACTGCACCATAGAGGCAGTATTCCAGGGGTCGCTACGGGCGCTCTCCTATGGGTACTGCTAAGGGAAGAACTTCTGGCACTGGTGCACATGGCAAGCATGCACAACTATTGTGGAATGCATATGAGCAATCACTCGAAGAAGAAAAGTAAGTTTCAATACTCCCTTTCCTAATTTCATAACTTTTTCTAATAAGAAATGCTTATTGACATCTCAGCTTTGGAGTCCCTCTGCACAGCACTACTCTCTAGTCCTAGCCATGGTGAGTATGGCCCTCCAGTGGAAAGGGGGAGAAGGGAAAAGAGGAAGTGTCACCATGCTTCAGTGGGTCACAGCTCAGGATGCCAGATTCAGGACAAACTGCTGAGAAACAGGGCAGACTCACCCCTAAACTGGTCACCACCCAGACACTAAACTTAATGATGAATGGTTATTTAAAACTAGGGCAGTCGATTAATTGCAGTTAACTCACATGATTAAAAATTGTGATAAAAAATTAATTGTGATTAATCCCAGTTTTAATCGCCCTGCTAAACAATAGAATACCAAGTATTTATTAAATATTTTGGATGCTTTTCTATATTTTCAGATATATTGATTTCAATTACAACACAGAATACGAAGTGTACAGTGCTCACTTTATATTATTTTTATTAAATATTTGCACTGTAAAAGTGATAAACAAAAGAATTAGTATTTTTCAGTTCACCTCATGCAAGTATTGTAGTGCAATCTCTTTATAGTGAAAGTGCAATTTACAAATGTAGATTTTTTTTGTTACATAACTGCATTCGAAAACAAAACAATGTAAAACTTTAGAGCCTTCCAGTCCACTCAGTCCTACTTCTTGTTCAGCCAATCGCTAAGACAAACAAGTTTGTTTACATTTACAGGAGATAATACTGCCTGCTTCTTATTTACAATGTCACCTGAAAGTGAGACCAGGCATTCACATGGCACTTTTGTAGCAGGCATTGTAAGGGATTTACATGCCAGTAATGCTAAACATTTGTATGCCCCACCATGCTTCAGCCACCATTCCAGAAGACATGCTTCCATGCTGATGACACTCTTTAAAAAAAACGAGCGTTACTGAAATTTGTGAATGAACTCCTTGGGGGAGAATTGTATGTCTCCTGCTCTGTGTTACCCGCATTCTGCCATATATTTCATGTTATAGCAGTGTCAGCTGATGACCCAGCACATGTTGTTCATTTTAAGAACACTTTCACTGCAGATCTGACAAAACACAAATAAGGTATCAATGTGAGATTTTTGAAGATAGCTACAGCACTCGACCCAAAGTCTAAGAATCTGAAGTGCCTTCCAAAATCACGTGATTAATCAAAATTAATTTTTTTCATCATGTGATTAATTGTGATTACTTTTTAAATCACTTAACAGCTCTATTTAAAACCAATTTAATTGACCAAAGGGTTCTTCTGATCCCAAAAGACCGGCCACATACCCAATAATCACGATGTTGCCAATCCTTTAGAATCTAATATATAAAGGCTTATTTATAAGGGAAAAGAAAGAAGAGAGCGTTAAAATGGTCAAAGGAATCAATCAAATATGTACAATCATTGCAAACGTTCTTGTATCAGGTTTGTAGCAGTGATGGAATAAACTGCTGGCTTATGTCGTCTCTGGTAACATCCAAAAGAGTGGAAAGTCCTCAGTCCATTGGTTGTAACGGTCCTGTTAGTGTAAGTCCATAGTCCAGAGATCAGAGCAGGAAAGAGGCAAAATGGTAGATGCTTCCAGGGCCTTTTATACTTTTTGCCACCTGAAGGGAATTTCATTGTCCCAAACAAAGCCCCTAGCACAGTTTGTGGAAAAGCACAGGGACAAGTTGGAGTTTAGGGTTACATGAGCAAGTCACATGAGTCACAGTAGGAGCCATTACCCATATTTTGGCTAAAACATTCACAGGAAAGTCCATCAGCTGGGGATAAGCTTCTTCCATGGCCCATTGTGTTCGTTAATAGGCCATCAACTTGAATGGCCCATTCACAATGCGTTGGCTAGACTAGATGCAAACCAATTACCTTGTGGGTGTTACTACAGGAGCAAAAACATTTCAAATACAGGCATATTTAATATTCATAACTTCAGATACAAAAATGATACACACATATAAACAGTCATTTTTAGCAAATCATAACTTTTTCATTGACACCTTATATACGTACTTTGTACAAGATTTGTTGTAACTGTATAACAGTGGTAGCAACAATTATATACATGGTCATATTTTAATCATATAACATCACAGGAAGGCATTATGATTTTTGGTTGCATGAAACAATAACATTTTGGTCTCTATTTCCATGGGTATTAGCATAGGACAATGGCACTGAACACTGGCCCTATAATCCACAGGTAGTGATGACTTTTAACTAATATCTCACTCTTGAGGGTAACACAGGCACACAGTTTCTGAAGTGTCCTGAAGCTGCCCAGACCCTTTGCTGCTAGCCAGTGTATTGCAATGGTGTCAGGTGTTTTTTTTTCTGCCGATTGGGGCGGCAGAAACCCTGGAGCCAGCCCTGAATGGTGCCACCCAAACTTACTGAGTAGTGGCATGGGAACGTGTCCTAGGATGAAAGAAGAAATAAAGCAGCCATCCCTAGCAACTTTAGGGAAAGAACTGCAGAGTGTATCCACTAAAGTTTCAGCTAGTTCTCTCAGGAGGATACAAGGGACATTCTTGTGTACATAAAGTGTTCCATCCCCCTGCCCTCTGCTGCCTAATTCTACAGGAGACTGAAAATGAGGTAACTTTACTCTGTTTGATGTACTGCTACCTCCTCCTAGTACAAATACAATGAAAAGTCAATACCTGTGTCTTGTTAACTTGGGGACAGGCCAGGCAATTATTGGCCTCCCCAGCCTTGTGGTTCACTGGCTGGAGTTCCTTTTCTTTTACACAGCGCTGATGCAGAGCCATCATACCCCTTTGCCTGTAGCCACTGTGCAAGTTTTCCATAGATATCCTTGTTTCTATGGCTAGACCATAGCTGTGCTTGCACAGCATTTTCTCCCTTCAGGCCCAGGAGATCCGGTGCCTTCTGTCTACTTCAGCCAAGGGATTGCTTCCAGGCTCTATATGACCCTAGGGCAGTTGACAATTGTGACCAGAGCTGTCACTGTCTAGCATTGTGGGACAGCTGCTGGAGGAATGTAAGGGTCAATGCAGATCACACTTGCATCGTGTTGACCTCTCCAGGTCGACCATGGCTTTATGCTGTTTGAGGAGGTGGTTTTACTGCATCCCCTTACAGGGCTGCAGACAAATTTGAGTTTAGACACATGAACCAGTAGGTTGACACAAAGCTCATGCTCCAAAACGTCTGTTAGTCTATAAGGTGCCACAGGATTCTTTGCTGCTTTTACAGATCCAGACTAACACGGCTACCCCTCTGATAAAGTGACTTATGTTAACCTAACTTTGTAGTATAGATCAGGCCTCTTTCCAGAAGATAGCCTGATTTTCAAAAGTGCTCAGAGCTCACAGCTCCTGATGGCTTCAGTGTATCTTCAAAACAAAACCATAGAAATTGATACGGGACCACTTACTCATTTCACATAATCCAAGCAGTGATCAAATGACGTCTTTCAGTCACTACTGATGTGGACTGGGATTCAATTGGTGATCTTACCTTTTTGGGGGGTAACCAAGGAATCTTTGAATTCTTCAATCACAGCATATTGCCCAATTATAACATCTTAGAGCAGTCCCAATATTGTCTCTTGATGTAACCCTTCTGCCAGGTGGAGTCAGCAGCAACAAGGGCCGGATTCAGTATTGAGAGGTTCCTCTTAACAATACAAAACAGAACTGAGCCCCACCCAGTAACTTGAAAAAACTTAAAACTACCCCGGGGAGTCTCTAAGAGGTAATACTTCCCTCCTCCACCCCCCCTCAACCACGGAGACTGTTTGACATGCCCCCCTAAAAAAAACCCCTTTTAATAAAAAGGGAATAGGGACCTGGCATTAATTTGGGAAAACACCAAAAGCATAATTTGAAAGCATGTAACTGTGAACAAAAAGAGTATAATTAGGCAGGCCAAAAAAAGAATTAGAAGAGCAAGTAGCCAAAGACTCAACAATTAACAGTAATTTTTAAAAAATTACATCGCAAACAGGGAGCCCGCCAAACAATCAGTGGGGCCACTGGACAATCAAGTCATAAAGGAGCACTCAAGTAAGACAAGGCCATTGTGGAGAAGTTAAATGAATTCTCGGCATCAGTCTTCTCTGCAGAGGATGTGAGGGAGATTCTCACATCTGAGCTATTCTTTTTAGGTGACAAATCTGAGGCACTGTCCCAGACTGAGGTGTCAATAGAGATGGTTCTGGAACAAACTGATACATTAAACAACAACGCCCCAGGACAAGATGGTATTCACCCAAGAGTTTTGAAGGAACTCAAATATGAAATTGTGGAACTACTAAGTGTGGTACATAACCTGTCAGATGACTGGAGGATAGCTAATATGACACCAATTTTTTAAAAAGGCTCTAGAGATGATCCTCGCATTTACAAGCTGGTAGGCCTAACTTGAATACCAGGCAAACTGGTTCAAAGTATAGTAAAGAACAAAATTATCAGACACATAGGTGAACACAATTTGTTGGGGAAGAGTCAACATGGCTTTTGTAAATGGAAATCATGCCTCACAAATCTATTAGCTATCTCCAAGGGGATCAACAAACACATGCACAAGGGTGACCCAGTGGTTATCTTGTACTTGGACTTTCAGAAAGCCTTTGACAAGATCCCTCACACCAAAGGCTCTTAAAGTAAAGTAAGCAATCATGGGATAAGAGGGAACGTCCTTTCACGGATCATGCTTAAAAGATAGAAAATAAAAGGTAGGAATAAATGGTCAGTTTTCAGATTGGTAAACAGTGGTTTCCCCCAGGGAACTGTATTGGGACAGGTGCTGTTCAACATATTCATAAATGACCCGGAAAAGGGGGTAAACACTGAGGTGGCAAAATTTGCAGATGATACAAAATTACTTAGAATAGTTACATCCAAAACAGACTGCAAAGACTTACAAAGGAATCTCACAAAACTGGATGACTGGGCAACAAAATGTGGATAAATGCAAAGTAATGCACATTGGAAAACATAATCCCAACTATACATACAAAATGATGGGGACTAAATTAGCTGCTACCACTCAAGAAAGAGATCTTGGAGTCATTGTGGATAGTTCTCTGAAAACATCTGCTCAGTGTGCAGTGTTAGGAGCCATTAGGAAAGGGACAGATAACACAGAAAATGTCATAATGCCACTATATAAATCCATGGAACACTCACACCTTGAATACTGCATGTAGTTCTGGTTTCCTCATCTCAAAAAAAGTTATATTGGAATTGGAAAAGTTACAGAGAAGGGCAACAAAAAAGTGATTAGGGATGTGGAACAGCTCCCATATGAGGAGAGATTAAAAAAACCCTTGGGATTTTTCCGCTTGGAAGAGAGATGACTAAGAGGCGATATGACAGAGGTCTATAAAATCATGACTGATGTGGAGAAAATGAATAAAAGATGGTTACTCACCTTTGTAACTGTTGTTCTTCGAGAAGTGTTGCTCATATCCATTCCAGTTAGGTGTGCACGCCGTGCGTGCACGTTCGTCGGAAGATTTTTACCCTAGCAACTCCGGTGGGCCAGCAGGTCGCCCCCTAGAGTGGCGCCGGCATGGCGCCTGATACATACCCCTGCCGGCCCGCCCGCTCCTCAGTTCCTTCTTGCTGGCTACTCCGACAGTGGGGAAGGAGGGCGGGTGTGGAATGGATATGAGCAACACATCTCGAAGAACAACAGTTACAAAGGTGAGTAACCGTCTTTTCTTCTTCGAGTGATTGCTCATATCCATTCCAATTAGGTGAATCCCAAGCCTTACCTAGGCGGTGGGGTCGTAGTGAGAAGTCGTGGCGTGTAGCACTGTGGAGCCAAAGGCCGCGTCATCTCTGGACTGCTGGACCAGGGCATAATGGGAAGCAAAGGTATGAACGGAGGACCAGGTTGCTGCCCTACAGATCTCCTGGATGGGCACGTGGGTGAGGAAAGCTGTCAATGAAGCTTGAGCCCTGGTAGAGTGCGCAGTCACGTGACCCGGAGGAGTACGAGCCAAGTCATAACAGGCTCGGATACAGGACGTTACCCACGAGGAGATTCTTTGAGAGGAAACAGGTAACCCCTTGGCCCGTTCCGCTACCGCCACAAAGAGTTGGGGGGATTTGCGGAACGGCTTGGTTCTCTCTGTATAAAACGCAAGCGCTCGACGGACGTCCAGTGAGTGAAGCTGCTGCTCCCTGCGGGACGAGTGGGGTTTTGGGTAAAAGACAGGGAGAAAGATGTCCTGGTTGACATGAAAGGCTGAGACCACCTTGGGGAGAAAGGCTGGGTGCGGTCTCAGCTGGACCTTGTCCCTGTGGAACACCGTATAGTGGGGATCTACAGTGAGAGCCCGGTGCTCCGACACCCTTCTGGCTGAGGTGATGGCCACCAGGAAGGCAGTCTTCCAGGAGAGATAGAGCAGGGAGCAAGTCGTTAATGGCTCAAATGGAGGTGACATGAGCTGGGTCAGAACTAGGTTCAGGTCCCAGGTAGGGGTAGGGCGTCGAACCTGGGGGTAGAGACGCTCCAAGCCTTTAAGGAATCTCGTCACTATAGGGTGAGAGAACACCGAGTGGCCATCCTCCCCTAGGTGAAAGGTGGAGATGGCCGCCAGGTGAACCCGAAGAGATGATATCGCCAGGCCCTGCTCCTTAAGGGACCAGATGTAGTCTAAGATAATGGCAATGGAGACCTCAGTGGGAAGGAAACTGCGTTCCGCACACCAGCAGGTGAAGCGCTTCCATTTTGCTGAATAAGTCACTCTAGTGGAAGGCTTCCTGCTGCCCAGGAGCAGCTGCCGCACTGGAGTAGAGCAACGGAGTTCGGACCGGGTCAGCCACTCAGGAGCCACACCGTGAGGTGCAGTGATTGCAGGTCTGGGTGACGTAGCCTGCCGTGGTCCTGGGTGATCAGGTCCAGGTGAAGAGGCAGGGGGACAGGGTCAGCTAGAGACAGGTCCAGCAACATGGAGTACCAATGTTGCCTGGGCCACACTGGAGCTATCATGATCAAGCGGGCCCTGTCCCTGCGCACCTTCAGAAGGACCTTGTGGACTAGCGGGAACGGAGGGAATGCGTAGAACAGAAGCGTCGTCCAGGGGATAAGGAAGGCATCTGCTACCGAACCGGGTTCCCGGCCTTGAAAAGAGCAGAACATCTGGCATTTCCTGTTCCCTCGGGACGCGAAGAGGTCCATCTGGGGACATCTCCACCTCTGGAAGAGCGAAAGGGCGACGTCTGGGCGAAGGGACCACTCGTGGGAAAGGAAGGATCTGCTCAGATGATCCACCAGCATGTTCCGAACCCCGGGAAGGAAGGATGCGATGAGGTGAATGGAGTGGGCTATGCAGAAGTCCCAGAGCCTCACGGTCTCCTGACACAGGGCAAAAGACCTCGTGCCGCCCTGCTTGTTGATATAATACATGGTCGTTGTGTTGTCGGTGAATACCGAGACACAGCGACCTTGAAGTTGATGATGGAATGTTTGGCAAGCAAGGCGGACTGCCCTCAGTTCCCGTACTTTGATGTGGAGGGCTAGTTCGTGAGGTGACCACCGACCTTGTGTCCGTAGGGTTCCGAGATGGGCCCCCCAACCTAGATCTGTCAGGGACACCGAAGGCTGGGGCGGATGGAACGGGAGCCCCGCACACACCACGGACTGGTCCAGCCACCACCGCAGGGAACCTAATATGTCCTGGGGAATGGTAACAACCGCGTCCAGAAGGTGCCGGGCCGGATGGTACTGACTGATGAGCCAGAACTGGAGGGGCCTCATGCGAAGCCGCGCATACTGCGTGACAAACGTGCAAGCCGCCATGTGGCCCAATAGAGTTAGGCTCGTGCGTATGGAGGTCAAAGGTGCTGTCTGCAGTCGTTGTATAATGGCCGTCAAGGTCTGGAACCTTGATAGAGGAAGAACGGCTCTGGCCAGAGTAGAGTCCAGAAGGGCTCCGATAAACTCTATCCTCTGAATGGGGATTAGCGTTGACTTTTCTATATTGAGGATGAGACCCAAGTTCTCGAAGAGACTGCTGACCATGCGGACATGGCTGAGCACTTGTGCCTCTGATGGGCCCCAAATCAGCCAGTCGTCGAGGTATGGAAATACATGTATGCGGCTGCGACGGAGGTGGGTGACGACTACAGCCATACATTTGGTGAACACCCTCGGGGCCGTGGAAAGGCCGAATGGGAGGACCACGAATTGATAGTGGCAGCGGTTGATCACGAACCGAAGGAACCGTCTGTGCGGCGGGAAGATGGCTATATGAAAGTATGCGTCTTGCATGTCGAGGGCGACGTACCAGTCTCCAGGATCCAAGGATGGGATAATGGTCCCCAAGGATACCATACGGAACTTCAACTTCACGACATATCTGTTGAGTTCGCGCAGGTCGAGGATAGGCCTGAGGCCTCCCTTGGCTTTGGGGATCAGAAAGTAACGGGAATAAAACTCCTTGCCCCGCTCGGCTTCTGGAACCTCCTCTACGGCTCCTTTGTCGAGGAGCGTCCGCACCTCCTGAAGGAGGAGTTGCTCGTGAGAGGGGTCCCTGAAGAGGGACGAAGGAGGGGGGCAGGAGGGAGGGCGCGAAACAAACTGCAGATGGTATCCAGCTTGTAATGTGCGTAAGACCCAACGGTCGGATGTCAGTCGGGACCACGCCGGGAGGAAAAACGAAAGACAGTTGGAGGAGGGGACGGATCCGGGAGGGAAACTGGTGCAGCGCCCTCGGGCGCGCCTTCAAAATGAAGGCTTTGGGCCAGAGGGAGCCTTGGAGGAGCTCTGGTTTTGCCCCCCTTGGTTGCCCAATTGTCTACGCCGACCGTTCCTACTTCGATGTCTGGTGAAGTCCTGCCTCTGGCGGGGTTGAGGGTAGGACCGGCATTGCTGTTGAGGCCGGAAGGGACTGCGCTGGGTGACTGGTGTATGCATCCCCAAGGAGCGCATAATGACCCTATTGTCTTTAAGGCTTTGCAGCCTGGGGTCAGTCTTGTCCGAAAACAGGCCCTGGCCTTCAAACGGGAGATCCTGTATGGTGTACTGGAGTTCCAGAGAAAGGCCAGAGACCTGTAGCCAGGAAATTCGGCGCATGGTAATGCCAGAAGCCAGAGTCCTGGCAGCCGAATCTGTGGCGTCGAGAGATGCTTGCAGGGAAGTTCGTGCTACTTTCTTGCCCTTGTCAAGGATCGCCACGAATTCCTGTCGTGCATCTTGTGGAAGCAACTCCTTAAATTTGTCCGCTGCCGCCCAGGTGTTGTAAGTGTAGCGGCTAAGGAGAGCTTGTTGATTGGACACCCGAAGTTGGAGAGCGCCCGCAGAATAGACCTTTCGGCCAAGCAGGTCCATGCGCCTCACTTCTTTAGACTTCGGTGCCGGGGCCTGCGGGCCGTGACGCTCCCTCTTGTTTGCAGATTGTACGACGAGGGAGCATGGGGGCGGGTGAACATAGAGATACTCGTACCCTTTCGAGGGCACCATGTATTTACGTTCCACGCCGCGTGCCATGGGGGGAACTGATGCCGGCGACTGCCAGATGGTAGTGGCATTGGCCTGAATGGTCCGTATAAAGGGAAGGGGGACACGAGTGGGAGCATCTGCCGATAATATGCTCACCACTGGATCCTCAATTTCTGAGACCTCCTTGGCCTGTAAATTCATGTTTTGCACCACGCGCCGGAGGAGGTCCTGATGCGCCCTGAGGTCGAGCGGAGGAGGGCTGGTGGATGTTGTTCCAGCCAATGCCTCATCCGGGAAGGATGATGAGGAGACACCCGGCAGGAACGGATCTGCAGGAGGCTCCGTCTGGAGCAATGTTTCCGGCTCTGGAGGGAGATCAGGATCCCGATGTTGAGACAATCCCTCCTCTGCAGGGGATGGTGGAGGACGAGACAATGTGGCCTCCGGAGCCCTGTGCTCTGATGTTGTTGGACGCGGGGGAACCTGCTGCGGCCTTTGGGCTTGATGATATGCCCAGGGGGTCCAGAAGCCCCACTGCTGCGGTCCATGCTTCTGAGGAGGGGGATCCTGGAAGAGAGCGGCAGGCCTGTCAGCGTCCATAGCGTACGCGCTGTTTGAGAGGAGACAGACGGCTGTCAGGACGGCCAGGGTGGAGCCAAACGGGACTGATATGGGTCCCTTGGTCTAGACGGCGGAGACCTCCTCAGTGCCGGGAACCGGTGCTGGGAGTCATATCGGTGCCGGGATCGAGACCGGGAGCTACCACCAGCGCAGTGCTGGGAGGTCGACCAGGATGTCGAATGCTGACGATGGGAGCGGCTTCTGGAATCTCGGTGCCGGTAGCGGTGGCTCGAGCCAGAGCGGTGCCGGGAGTATCGGGACCGCCATGAAGAAGACCGGCGCTGCGAGTACGTCCGGTACCGCCGCAGAGAGCGGTGCCGGGACTGTGAGCGGCGTCCCGATCGAGATCGTCCACGGTGCCGGGATCTTGATGGGGATTGGTGCCGGCTCAGTGAAACCGGAGATGGAGCTCGCATGGCCGCAGGCTTGCCTTTTGATTGCAGGACCCGCACTGGAGGCACCGGGGGTTGAGGTAGTGTAGGCTCAGTCAATGCAATCAGGTCCTGAGCCAAAGCAAATGTCTCCGGCGTCGAGGGGACCATTAGCTCGACCCCAGATCTTATGGGGGAGCTGTGAGGGACCGGAGTCAACGGACCTCCCGGGCCCGGAGTCGACGGAATCCCTGGCATCGATGCCACGGCAGTAGATGGTGCCGGACGCTCCGTCTGCGTCTGCTTGACTGGAGTGGCAGACATCGAAGGCCTTGCTTCGGGGCCCGGTGCCGTGGAGGGCCGGTGCCGAGGCGTTTTCCCGGTGCTGGAGCGGTCCGGTGCTGGAGTGGAGCCGGCGCTCGGCGTCGAGGCTGGAGGGTTAAGCGCTGCTTCCATTAAGAGGGTCTTTAAGTGCTGATCTCTCTCCTTTTTTGTTCTTGGCTTAAATGCCTTACAAATGCGGCACTTTTCAGAGATATGCGATTCCCCAAGGCACTTCAAACAGGCGTCGTGGGGATCGCTCGTTGGCATCGGCTTCTTGCAGGCCGAGCACTGTTTGAATCCTGGCGAACTGGGCATGAGCCCGGCGCCGGGCGCGAGGGAGGGCTAGAGCCCAAGCCCGCTAACTATATACAACAAGTACTACAACTAACAACTAATATTATAAACTCTAACTACAACTATAACTATATACAACTATTAGAACAACGAGACAATGGAGAGCTAGGGACGTGGAGGACAGCTATGCCGCGCTCCACAGTTCCAACGACCAACACGGCGGTAAGAAGGAACTGAGGAGTGGGCGGGCCGGCAGGGGTATATATCAGGCGCCATGCTGGCGCCACTCTAGGGGGCGACCTGCTGGCCCACCAGAGTTGCTAGGGTAAAAATCTTCTGACAAACATGCACGCACAGCGCGCACACCTAACTGGAATGGATATGAGCAATCACTCGAAGAAGAAGGAAGAGTTATTTATTCCTTCACATAACACAAGAGCTAGGGGGCACCCAATGAAATTAATAGGCAGCAGGTTTAAAACAAACAAAAGGATGTACTTCTTCACACAACACAGTCAACCTGTGGAACTCATTGTCGGGGAATTTTCTTAAGGCCACAACTATAATGGGGTTCAAAACAGAACTAGATAAGCTCATTGAGGATAGGTCCATCATCACTGGCTATTAGCCAAGATGATCCGGGATATAACTCTGTGCTGTGGGTGTTCCTAGCCTCTGATTGCCAGAGGCTGGCAGTGGACGACAGGAAATGGATCACTCAGTGGTTGCCTGTTCTGTTCATTCCCTCTGGGGCACCTGACTTTGGCCACTGTTGGAAGATAGGATACTAGACGGACCACTGGTCTGACCCAGTATGGTCATTCTTATGTACGTTTAAACACACACCTCAGAGTGTGTTGGCCGTGTCCTTTGCTCTCACCTTGCAGTGTAAAAGTCCAACAAATGTTCCTTTAATGTGCTGTTTCCCTCTCCTCCCACTACACCTTACTCACAGTTACTGTCCTAGGTCAGTGAAGGCCCGGAATTCAGAGGTGTGTTCACGTGAGTTCACTTCCCGTCTCCGGGGAGTTGCCGAAAGCATCAAGCAGTGCCTCAGCTGCTGCAGCCATCTCAGCAACTGACTCTCAGTTCCTGCGACTCTCTCTCCTGGCCTCATTCACTCTGCCACCACTGGCCGCTGCCACCACCATTCATTCTGATATTCACAACTTAACCCAGCACTCAATGATTTCAGTAGATAATGGGGAACCTTCCTGCAGGCTGGGTAGTCCCTTTCACCACCATGCTGTCACTGTGCTCAGCACAGTGGTTATCAGTGATTTCAGCTGTAGTGATCACTTAACAAAACAAAGACTCTCAATGAGTGTAATCAGCTCTGTCTTTAAACAGTGGACAGGGGAAGGATCTTTAGACAGAACCCACAACACCAAGTATAAACACCCATTTCCACCCTCTCTGTTTTTCAAATGGAATTTGGCATCCCTACTTGCTTCTTAGAGAGTGAGGTTAAGTTTAGGGTGAGCCATCAATCAGGGCAACTTAAATACAGTTCTGCTGCCCTTTACTCACACAATCAGGATAACAACATTCCATTACTCCTGCATTCAAATACTAGAGTGATTTGTAACCCAACACCAGCCCAAATTGATCATTTTGGCAGACCAGTTCCCTCTGCTGTGTATATAGGCAGAATAGGTGTGCCTATGCAAATACAGTCTGTTCCTGAAATCTTTCCCTCCAGCTCATCACAATATGTCAGCAGAGAGCTCATTGGAATTCAGCATGGATAAAGTTCTAAAATTATCAGGCTGTAGCTGAGAGTTAAGATCATTTATTTAGTATGACCCTCCACACTATTAAACAGTGGTTCACATCAGATTAGGAGGGGAAAAAAAGTGGCATTAACTTAACTAAAGTTATACTTTTGGAATAACAAATGTACAATTTTATATAATGAAAGATAAAAACTACCATATTTATTAAATGGTTTTACAATTACAATAATAATAATTAATAATAATTCCATGTTTATAAAACAGTAATCATATTAGGTAAAGTGCTGCAAAATATTTTAGATAAACAGTTTAAGACATTCTGTAATTTTCCAGTTTCTGGTTATCTGGCTAGCTTGTATAGAGACCATTAATTGCTTTCATATTAAATAAATGGAGACCAAGGTATGTCTGTTCAACAGAGTGCTTAGTTAAATTGGTATTCGTTTGGAATAAGTGCAAAATGAACTAAAAGCAAGTAAAATCTGTATTTTTTCATATTTAGTAATGTCCTATTTATCTGTGCTCAAATAAACTAAGCTATCCCTCCTCATTGTAGATTCAATTTAAAAAAAGAAACAAGCTCCCTAAAGGATTAAAGGTATGCATTTATGACTATGTATGTGCCAAAAACGCTTCTATCTCCAAGTTTAAGCTTTTTGAAAAGGTCCTTTATTCTGAATTTAACATATTCAAGAAACAGGAGTGACATAATTAAGGCCCCCAATCAGGGACGGCTTTAGGAAGTGCGGGGCCCAATTCGAACAGTTTCGACGGGGCCCCGACAGGGAAGACAAAAAAAAACACGTAAAAAAACACGTGGGGCTTGTACTCACCGGGTGGTGCTCCGAGTCTTCGGCGGCGGGTCCTTCACTCGCTCCAGATCTTCGGCGGCACTGAAGGACCCGCCGCCGAAGACCCAGAACAAGTGAAGGACCCACTGCTGAAGTGCTGCTGAAGACCCGGAGTGCCGCCACGTGAGTAAAAATTTAAAAGGCGCCTCTTGCCAGAGAAGAGATTCTCACAGGGCGCGGGGCCTGATTCGGGGGAATTGGTGGAATTGGCCTAAAGCCGGCCCTGCCCCCAATTCAGCCATTCTTACTAGGGCAACAGGCCTAATTAAGTCAATAGGAATTTTATTGAGTAAGGAGGACTGAACTAGGAGGGTCCATATATACTCTTCTAACAAATGGAGAAATCCTTTAAAGATACAATCACTATCTAGCTCAATGTGTGTATATAATATTTTACAATACATTGTGTCTAAACAAGTTTTCTATGAAGCAAATAACACTTTTACACTATTTAATTTACTCTCATACTCATATGACTTTGTTTTTGTAATTTTATTAATTTTTGAAGGTGGCAGGACTCTTGGTAAGAAAGAAGCCATGCGAATTATTGCAAGATTGTAAAATGATGTAATTCTTCAGTAGCTTATTTTGTTGCTGCTGCTGCTGCTGAGTGCAGCAAACTTAGGATCCCTAATACGAATTCCAACTGAACACACTGTGGACGGGATCTTTTAGAAGGACAGAAAATGTTTCTTCATGCTCAGCTATCCAACTAATGCAAAGGGAATGCATAACCAATATTCCTTAATTATTTCTGAACCAAGTACTTCTGACTTCTGCTGTCTTTTTTTGAGAAAGTTCTGCAGAAAATCATGGCATGCTCAATTACTTACTATTCAGAGTTCAAAGCCTCCTTTTTCAGCTCTCACAGATGCTCGTGGGTCAATCTAATATTAATAAAGTATGCAAGATATGCTATAATTTTATTGCTACTAATAATTTTTATTAAGTCCTATTCTTCCAATCCTGCAGTATTTGGGTCTTGAACAGTTAATGATTCTTTAACTACTATAAAAACAGAAGGACAAAATATTTTAAAAAGCCAAACACGGGTAATGAGCAGTTGTGCTCCCACATTTCAGTATGTTGTATGTTCAGGTTTGTTTTGCCTTGCTTCCTTATGGACAATTCAGGACTTATTCCACATTGGAACATGTAGTCAAATTGGTTTACTTTTCTATCTTGAAACCAGAAAATGGATCATTTACAAAAAGTCTGAGCAACTCCTCCTGCAACTGCTTTTCTTCCTTGATGTAATTTGCATTTCTGTAAGAGTGCCCCTGTATTATATAATTTTGTAACCACAAATATTCTTCAGAAAACAATAAAGTGCACACTGTTACAATGCCACCATCAACAGTAAGCTAGCATCATCCACTTACAGTCTTGTTAAACACCCCCCTTCCAGCCCTTCCCATCCAGTTTCTTCATGTGTTGTACCCTGTTAATATTCTTGTTACTTGCACTAGCACACAAGGAAGCATACTAATGTCAAGATGTTCTGAAAGCTTCATCAGTGACTTGTAACTTATACTCTGACTATGTAGATTGTCTTAAACATGCATTAAGGAAACAGTGTTCTTTATTCATCTGAGAAACTGAAATGGCTTTTACACTCACTAATTTTGTGACCACAGCCTTTGTGTGTGTTTGTTTACTAAACGGGAATGCACAAGCTGGGAAAAAGTCATAAAACAACTTAACAGCTAACACTGCTTAAAATATATGGCTGTGTTTTCTATATTTTTCAGAAACTTGTATTAAATGTCAAAATGATGTAATTTTAAAAACTACATTTTGTGGCCTCTATATCCAGTTTTCACTTCTTTCAGGATGGGTTAGATAATGAAGGCACAGGCTCACTTTTGTACCGATAAAGGACAGCAAACACAGTTAATATGCATTACTGACACATAAGCATAAGCAACAATAAAGCTAGTGTCAAAAGTCTTCCATAGCTTTCCTTTACCTAAAATCTTTTTGGCAATCTGTCTAGCTTTTAAATGCCTCAGAAAGAAAAACAAATGTAAAAGGGTGCTACTTCAAAACAAGGTTTTTTTCTAAATATATTCTATTATGGAAGAAAAGCTGACCTTGCTATTAGCTTGGTTTGTACTTTCTGACAGATCTAGATAACAACATTCACCTGTAAAATGCCAGCAAATAGGAGATCACAAAGATTAGTGATAACAGCTGACATGGTCCCTCAACCCTGCTAACAATTTACAGCTCACTAATAAAACTAGCTTTACTTCTTCCTGTTAATCTTTGTTTACCTTAAATGGGCATTGCCTTTCATCTTTGTTTAAAGGTGAACCAAAAATCTTGAAAAACAAAAACAAATCAGACTAAGTTACTTAAGATCCCAAGCCACTCTGAGTATGTGAGGAGTTAAAAATTACCAATAAATATTTTTATACAAGTTCCTCCTTCACTTGTATGCCAAGAAGTTTCTGAGTTTCTTCTCTAACATCTGGCCTCACTGAACACCAGATACAGCTTAAAGAATAACTCTCTAATGACTTCAGTTAGGAGTGATAGCAGCTGTCTCATAAAAAAAACAGAACCCTGACTGCAGGTATTGGCAGGTAAAAAGCCTCTCTCTGTTCACCTTGAATATTCTTGGTTTCCCTATTCCAAACTAAAATTAAAAAAACAAAAACTACAAAGGCCTTGTTCAGTTTACATGATATCCATAATCTCAAGTGTAACATTGTTTTTGCCTTGCTTTTTATGGACATTGCTGCCCAGTACCAGACTCTAGCAGAGAATACAGCAGGCGGTCAATTTAGTAGCATGCCATTTCATAACTCTACAAGCCTAAAACATCAGAGATAACTTGGAAATGTATCAGCTTATCAAAAAATTAATTTGAACGTTTACATATGCAACACCACTTTTGTTAATTTTGATGGCGTTGCACACATCCTTAAATTCAAGGTTTATGCAGAATATGGACATCAAACGTGCCACACACAATAGGGATCTAGATATTTCACTATAATAGAGGCAGATGAGATTCTGCTAATCTCACTGCATCCTATTCATAATTTCTCTTCACTGTACATATCGTTAACTGCTTTGGATGCTTGAAAACTAAGTGTAAACAAACTGAAGGTGAAGAGCATTTGACTAAGGACTCCGAAATCTAGATTTGGCCCCAAAATCTAGATTTGGCAATTTAATTTTTTCTTAGATAACAACTGACTTCTAACATTCATCAGTGACCAAAGTGGCTAGATACTTCATTTCCATGCTCCTACATTGAGGCATAACTATCAGAAACATTAACTATCAGGGTCAGCTGATATGTATTCAATTAATTCACTCTGTGTAAGGGATATTACTACAACACATCTGAAGTAATAGTTAAAGCTTACAGCTGAGCATTTTCCTTTTTTTTTGCATTTGATTTTTTTGTTTCACTTCTGCTACGTTACTAGCTCCAATTTCCAGGTTAATGACCTCCAAGCAGATTTGAAAGGAAGCCTGAAGATTTCTTTTTTTCCTGTGGCTTTTCTTCTTGGCCTTGTGTAAGCCCCAGTTCACTCTCAATCTGCTCAAGCTCTGATTGGTCAAGCAGTTCAAAATCATCAGCTTCTTCTGTGTCTGTCTCCTCACTCAAACTGGGGACTACCTGTGAGGGTGCTCGCTGTGTGGACTGCAACTGGTCTTTGATGGCGGCAGACACTGCAGCTGCAATAACATCACCAGCAATATCACTCACTAAGTTAAAGGTTTGGTCAGTGGTCAAAGGAAGGGAGAGACCTGTGGCAGACTGCCTCTCTTTCCTCTGTCTAGGAGAATGAGCCATCTTGGAAGGCATCTGTTCCTTTTTTCTCTTCTGCTGGATGGGAATGCCAATGCTTGAGTCATCATCATCATTTGTTCCTGCACCATTTTCCAGAGAGGGAAATTCTGCAAGATCTCTGGCAAAAGCTTCTTCATGCTCACTAGGTCGGTCAAAATCTAGTAAGTGATTAACAATTGAAAATACTGTTAGCAAACAAAGGAGAATGCAAGAACACAAATAATTATTAGTAAAGTTTATTCCTTACCACAATTTTGTGATTTAACAAGGAGAGCTTTCTGGCATCATTCAGATTAGATGTTTCTCAAATTATATACTCAGTATTTCAAAGCTGCAAACATTGTTGCTCAAAATCTGACTATATTACTTCAGTGAGAAAACATTAATAATTTAATGGGAGAATGTCAGGTTAAAAGTAAATATTAAAAGCTTCCTTAGATTATTAAAAATGTAAAAATTAATTTCTTTTTTACCATTTACATTGTTTACTTTTTACATTTCACTTGGCCTACAAAATAAAAACTGCCTGGTGAAACTCATCTTGCGGTCCTCATGTATGAGCACCATACTGATAGGGGGTTGGTTGTAAAATCTGCTCAGGAATGTCTGAATCCATTAACAAATCTCTTCATTAAGGTATGAAAAAATATCATGAAAACATTTTTGTTAATATCAAAGTTGTATGTAAAACACCCCCACAAATTTTGAACACAAAACCTTAGCAAAACTGACCAGTGTAGTTTCACTTTTAATGGTTAAAAGTAAATTGGATTTTAATAGTTTTGTTTTTAATAATCCAAAGTGTTATTAGTAACATGCGGAATTTTAAAAAAAATTAAAACTTCACAGTGTGCCTTTACGACCTGATGCTAAAGTCCTTACTCTACTAAAACATCAAGTGACCACAGGCTGGTAAACCAGGCCTTAAGGAAGTGAATTAAGGAGAATATATATATATGAAAAGAACCTTTGTTCTAATGTGCACTGAGGATATAAAAAAAAATTACTCTGATTGAATTTATTGTGTTTCATAAGAACAAGTGATGAGGCATTTTGATAAAGGCTAACAGATTTTAAAGCCCTGAAGTTTAAATGAATCACAAATATGTAAACTTATATTTTTCCACCAACTACTGCTGCTTGATTACAACTTGTGATAGCTACTTTAAAAAAAGAAAATTAAATGACACTGATTTGGCATTTATAACTATCCTGCAATACTTCCTACTTGCAATTTTAAGTAACCTCCAGATTAGAAAAATACACGACCTGCAGAATAGCAGAACCACTAACTGAATAGATTACATCAAGACTTCTGTAGTGACACCAGATACAGTATATACAATATCAACGACATTTACAATATTATGGTCTTTCTCTTGATCTAGCTAGGTGGAAGTTCTCCATAACTTATTCAGAGGGCCAGATCCTGAACTCCTTACTGTGCTTCTGCTCAGTCCTCACTGAGGCAAATTCCCATTGGGAGATTGGCTGAGTAAAAACAGAGTAAGGATCTCATGATCTGGCCTTGAAAAAGATGTCTTTGAGTATCTCCTTCTAGCATATGAGCCTCTCCATCCAATCCTGGCTCAATGATGCCTATCTCCCCCAAGATTCTATTATTTGGAGTCCATTAATGCTTTTCTTTAATTGGCTGCTGGAGTGGTTACCGAACATGTTAAGATATGCTCTTCCTCTTCCTTCCTTTATATTAACATGGTACACACACACATACACCATAGAGCAAGAGAATAAATCCTATTTTTCCACCCTGCCTGAGAACTCTGGTGTAGATTGCTGGTCTTGCTGGCTCTGAACGTGTTTAGTTTAGTCTTTGCTGCTGATGTTATTTAAGTTATACACTGATGTGCTGCATAATGTACAAGACACAGATAATCCTTTTCCAGCAGATGTCCCCAAAACACAATAAATTAAACCTGTTGCAATATAATTTTAATAAAAAATGTCAGCTTTTACAAGGAATTTGTCATGTCCTGATGTACCCTAAAATTTTAGATAATTTTGAGTACTGTAATAAATGAAGACTTAAATGAAACCATTACATACCATCAGATGTATCTGTCTGTGGAGTGTATCCCTCAGATAAATTAAAGGTCCCATTATCAGTCCAAGATACCTCTGATACATCTGTGTCAGACACCGATAGCTCTTTAGCAATAACTGTAGGACTAATCTATAAATATATAAAAATACATGAAATGTGGCATTCTTACACTCAGAGAATTCATTTTACAGTTAAATTAATGCCTAGACACTGAAAAACAATGTAATGCATCCTGCTTGTGATATCACACAGACCAGGAGTGGGCAAACTACAACCCAGGGACTGCACCCAGCCCTTCAGACATTTTAATCTGACCCTCGAGCTCCAGTCGGGAAGTGGGGTCAGGGGCTTGCCCAGCTCCACGCGGCTTCTGATAGCAGCAGCATGTCTCCCTTCTAGCTCCTACACGTAGGGGCAGCCAATGGGCTCCTTACGCTGCCCCCGCCCCAAGTCCCGTCCCCGCAGCTCCCATTTGCTGGGAACCACAGCCAATGGGAGCATCAGGGGTGGCGCCTGCGGACGGGGCAACGTGCAGAGCTGCCTGGTCACATCTCTGCATAGAAGCCGGAGGGGGGACATGCCGCTGCTTCTGGGAGCTGCTTGAGGTAAGCGCTGCCCGGAGCCTGGTCATGAAGTACTGATGGGCACCTCCAACTTGTGATCATGTGGGAATTTGTGACTGAGGTTATCCGCTATCGAATTCTTAGTGCTGGGAGGTAAACCGCAGACAAACTGACGTTGTGAGAAAAGTACCAGTTCCATAGTCTCATTGCCTCCGTGCACAGGGAGGGTGACCGCCCACCCCCGCACAACGGCTATTTTGTCTTGTTTAGGAGCTTTGTATGTGATCCTGCTATCAGAGGGAGGAAATAGGTGCAGGCATTCCTGACCACTCTCAGTTTGAGGAAATTGATGTGTAGAAGCCATTTAAATGTGCACCCCACCATATGAGTGATGCGTAGATGGTAAGGAGCAACAATGGTGATGTCTGCAAGAGGGTGATCACTTTGCATGTATTGGCTGGGTCTAAGACAGTGGTGGAAACCCGCAGCCTGTGGACCACGTGACTCATCAGGGTAATCTGATTGCGGGTTGCGAGACATTTTGCTGATGTTGACCATCCCTGGGTACAGCCCCCCGCAGCTCCCAGTGGCTGTGGTTCACCATTCCCGGCCAATGGGAGGTTCAGGAAGCAGTTGGCCGCAGGGATGTGCTGGCTGCCACTTCCCGCAGCTCCCATCGGCTGGGAAAGGCAAACTGCGGCCACTGGGAGCTGCGGGGGCCATGCCTATGGGCTGTCAACATCAGCAAAATGTCTCACGGCCCGCAATCAGATTATCCTGATGGCCCACATGTGGCCTGCAGGTTGTCCACCACTGGTCTAAGGAGTGCTGGGAGGTAACACACACTTCCACCAGACTATGGAGTTTTTGATCTTGGTAGATAGTGACAGGGGTTTGTCCAGCCTGTCCCCGTTTGATCTGTGAACCAAACTGAACTATAGTTGGAGGTATCACGTGGAGTCTGGTGTGTGGTACCACAGCTGTTCCTGCCACCATATGCCCCAACAGTTAGAGGCAGTCTGGCTGGTATCTGGAGATTGTATTGAGCCGTGTCTATGAGTGAGACCAGGGATAGGAACCTGTGTTGAGGTAGGAAGGCTTTGGCCTCTAGAACATCGAGGTCGGCCCCTATGAATTCCAGGTGCTGCACTGGCCTGAAGGTTGAATTCTGGGTATTGATCTGTAAGCTCAGTTCTGTAAACAAGTGTATTGTGGTATTGATGGCTCAATGAGCCTCCTGAAATGATCAGGCTCTGTGGAGATAATTGTCCAGGTATGAGTAGATCATTATCCCCTGCAAGTGTAAATGAGTTGCTACCACTGGGAGAACTTTGGAAAATACTCTTTGGGCCAATGAGAGTCTGAAGGGAAGACTCTGTATTGGTAATGGTCGTGTCCCAGAGTGAATCTGAGAAATCGTCTGTGAGCCAGTAGGATCAAAATGTTAAAGTAGACGTCCTGTAGGTTGAGGGCTGAAAATCAGTCTCCCTGGTCCAGTGATGGAAAAATCATCGATAATCTGAACATCTTGAACTTCTGAGCTTTGACAAACTTGTTGAGAGCTCCGAGGTCCAGCATGGATCTCCAACCTCTCTTTCTTTTCGGTATTAGGAAGTAACAAGAGTAGAACGCCTTGCCTCATAGATGTTGAGGTACTCGTTCTATGGCTCCTAACTGGAGGAGTCTATCTCCTGTCATAGTAGACTCTTGTGAGAAGGGTCCCCGAAGAGGGACAGGGAAGGGTATTGTGGGGTGGTAGGCAGGGAGGTGAAGTGGATGGAGTATCCGGATCAGATGATCTCTAAGATTCATCTGTCTGATGTTACGTGTTCCCAGGAACTGTGCAATGCTGCCAGATGGGTGCATAATCATAGTCAGTTCCAGGGAGTGGTCTTGTGGCACCTCAATCTGCCCATCAAAAGTGGTGCTTACAGGCAGGGGACTGGGTTAAAGACTGTGGACTGGATGGCTTGAACTTCAGGAATTTCCCCTTTTTTCTTTGCGTCTCATAATGGCGTTGTTATGGGAATTGAGTCATATATGGTCTGTGTTGGGATTGGGCGCTAAACCGTCTCTTTTGCCCTGGTGTATAAATTCCCAGCAACCTGAGGGTGGCCCTGGAATTCTTCAAGGTATGGAGGTAGGCACTGGTCTTCTCAGCAAAGAGCTTTGCATCCTTGTAGGAGAGGTCTTCTATTGTGGTCTGCATCTCATTTGAATCCTGACAACTGGAGCCATAACACCTGCCTCATCACCACAGCTGTGGAGATGGATCTAACTGCCATGCTGGTGGTGTTGAGGGCTGACTGTAGCAATGTTTTTGCCACTAGTTGTCTCTCTTGAATGATGGCCTTGAAGGATTCCCGATGACTCTTTGGCAGTTTATCAATAAAGTCATTCAACTTATTGTAGTTTGTGTAATCGTATTTTGCTGTGAGCGCTTCATAGTTGGCAATGCGGAATTGTAAGGACGACGAGAAATACACCTTCCTGTCAAATAGATCAAGGCACTTCCTATCCCTGTAGTAGTATGTTGCCCTGGAATGGTGTTGTCAGATAAGGGAATTCATGGCATCTACCACGACAGAATGGTGGTGGGTGGGAGAAAAGGAACTCTGATTCCTTTGTGGGGACATAATATTTCTTGTACGCATGCTTGCACATTAGGGCTATTGATGCCGGGGTTTGCCACACCATTTTAGCCAGGTCTAAGACAGCTTCATGAACTGGGAGGGCGATCTTCAAGGAGGATATCAAGAAGCTGGTGACCTCCTCCAGTGGATGGAAACTGTCTACTAAGGACAGTTGTAAAGGCATGACCGCTTCATCTGGGGAAGAGAATATGGCTTTAGATGTTACTTCTTCGTCAGCCTCTTCTTCCTCCATTTCCTGAGGCTCTGAGGCCCTAGTTGCCGTGGCCAAAGGAGTGTTCTGGGAGGGTTTTCGGGCAAGGCTTGAAGCTTGCGAGGCAGGCTCTCAATGTGCCACCTAAGGGTCCCAAGTATGACCATTATGGTGGCATAGGGCCTAATGGAGGTTCCCATAGGTGGCTGTACCAAGATGGTGCTGGTATACCATCTGCTGGTACATTCCCAGATCCTGTTGATAGCTGGTCGCATATGGATCTTGGGAGGAGTCCTGTGATACTTCCTCTGGCTCACTGTTTGACCCCTCACTAGATAGTGGATGGGCATGCAGGGATATCCTCTGTGCTCAGCAAAAACATGATGCCTTGACGATGGTACTGAGCGGTGGAGACTCAGGTGCAGAAGTCATGCAGAAGTCTCTGGTCTGGTGGAATTCTGCTGGTACTGATCCTCCTGGTGTCAGGGAGATGGAGACCTTGTCTGTACCGGTCTCTCCGGTGCCAGGTGGGCTACTGTCACTAGCAGTACCGAGGTTGACTTGCATACTAGGAGCATCTTCCTAGGATGTTTGTCCTTATCTTTCAGTACTGATAATTCAGTGCCCATGCCCAACGGGTCTATGGGCCTGTGAGTGGTACTGGATACCAATGGTTGCCTTGAGGCGTGAGTGCCGGATTGTGATCCCGGTGCCGAGGATACTGAGTGAGATGGCTATTGCCTATGGCTATCCCTAGGCTCACTGAGGGGACTTCCTGCTCGTATTTTTGACTTGAGAGAGGAGTTCCCATTCCATTTCCTCGACCCACTGTCCTTTCAAAGTTGAAGGCTGTGGGGAAGACCGTCCATCAGAAGATTGAGGTCAAAGAGCTGCCTCCATGAAGATATCTTTTTGGTGAAGCTCTCTGCCTTGAGGGATCTCTGCCAGAGCTGCTGGCAGAGGGTACACCTTTGTTTGATGTAGCCCTTGCCAAGGCAGTTGATAAACTGAAAGTGCTTGTTCGCAACAGGGATCACCTTGCTGCAAGTGCGTCACTTCTGGAAGCCAGGGAGCTGGGCATAACCTTTTTTGGGGGGAGGGGTTGTCCTCCTGCCCACGAGGGGGGGGAAGGGGTTGACAAAAGAATAAAATCCTTTTTTTTTTCATTTCTTTTTTTAAGGCAACAGATAAGAAAAGCAAATGAAGAAAAGAGGCTTCAGAGGAAGCTAAAAATTGCAATTGTAAAAGGGGTTAACGATCTGTGAACAGACAGGTAATGGCTCTGTCTCTAGCCAGGGGAAGTTGAGAAAGAACTAAGGACAGTTAGCCTGTGCATACTGGCTAGCCTCCTGGCGCAGCAGGAGGAGAGACAATGCATGTGCTGGCTCAACAGACACTGCTACCAAAGTTCTCCTATCAGCAGCACAGGGACACAGGCACACCTACAGTGGAGCATCCACATGGACACTACTTGAAGAAGAATGTTTCTTTACATATTTTGAGGTTAGAGAGGGGGTGCTGCAAAGAGCAAAATGAATCTCCTCTACAATGATGTCAGTTGGGCCTCTAGGCACTATTGTAATACTAAGAAGAATCCGTATCTCCACTCCTGAGAAGTGGGATAGATTCAATTGCTGTGAAATTCTGGTATAGTCCTTATGCAGCCAATACCATAGGGGTGTAACATCTTGTAGCTTCTCCAAATGAATAGCCCAGTGGGCTACAGATATTTGGGGGACCTGAAGTCATAGATGTCGTTAGTTTCTGGGTCAATTTCTCAGGATGGAGACAGTGAGAATCACTTTTAGAACGTGATGCACATGGCTGTGTTCCTGGTCAGCAACAGCATGTCTCTTATTAGGAGGAAAAAAACTAGTCTTTCACAGAGCACAGAGACCAAGAGAAGTTTTCATACTCTTCAGTGCTTTTTCACATAAAAGAGCTGACTAAAATCCAGTCACCTTAGGACACAGGGCTGATATGTCTAATTCACTGTCATCTTCTGTGGATTTTGGTTTTGCAGTTTCTGAAAGAAAGAAAATTACAGTTAGTTATTTTCTATCTATCCTGATGACCAAGCATTTCTGAGTTATTTCTATTGTCTCTGTTGAGTTACAGCTCCTTAAATAATTCAATCATAAATAAATGGGCTTCATTTGTTAACACAATGAATGATTCATATATTATATACAATAAGCTGGTGGTGTAAAACGAGCTGACTGAGAAGCTGGATATTTATTGAGCTATTATTCTGTAGCATTTATAGGAGAGAGAACATTCGTCCGCACTGTCTTGCCGCATACTCATCCGCCTTTATTATGTTTATTTCTTTTAAAAACCTGTTGTTCCTTGCTGTGTGAAGTGCTTTGAGACTATACATCCCTGAAACTACATTGTGAGTACAAGTTAACACAAATTAAACAATTCAAGTAACTACAGTTCAAAACTGTGCCTTCCACATAGCTAGTCTAGTGTTGAGATGGCTGTATTTTATGGATTTAAAACAGGCAGTGGGTATGCAAACTATGCTATTTTCATACTGATTAAAATGTATGTAATTTCTGGATATGTATATATAGGTCTTCATGCACAGGATTTTCCCCTCCTTTTTACCCACTCATTCTTCCCCCTGCATTCATCCTAACTACCTTCAAATTTGCACTGGAAGTGACAAAGTAGGTCTGGTAGTTTTTGTTGGGTCACAGGTGTCTCCAATTAACATACAAAGAACACACATTTTGCCTTCACCCTTCTCTGCCCCTCTCTCAGAAACAGTCTCATCCTCTATCCATTTTTTTTAAAGAAGGAAGTTAACTGGAAGCAGCATTATAGCCTAGCAGAAAAGCTGATAGACTCCTGGGCCCCTCCAAATGCAATTTTTACTTTTCTCTGATAGCACCCCCAATACATATTAAGATGAAGAAAAACAAAGCTGGGGAGTAGTGCACTGCAAGATGCATGGTTATAGGGCACAAAAAATTTTAAATGAATGTGCATTCTACTGATCTAACATTTAAGTGACTGAAGAGTCAAGCTCCATAAATACATGCAGTGTGCGCAAGTACAGTTGTGGGAAACATAACATTGTAGTTCCTGGTTTTCAGCTTAAAATTACAATATAAATGAAAAAAATATCAATGAGGTAAAGTTAACAGAAGTTTATTAATAGAAATTTGCTTCTGACAGATTTAGTCCTTAACAAAGCCTACAGAATTTACTGTAATCTATGTCTGAAAGGAACACAGGTGTGATAAGAATTCTTATTTTAGATTTTCTTTCCTAGCTAAATGATAGTTTTGATTTATTTGTTTTTTGGACTGTCTTATTGGAATTCTCTTAAATGTTTATTGAATCTTTGGAAAAAAGGATATTTTAAGTGTAATTTTTTTCCTGTAGTCTAGCTGGAAAAAAGCAGATGCTGATACTGGGTCTGGATTCCAATCTCCTAATGTAGGTTGTATCCCTGGTTCTGTCATGTACTACTTTGTGTCCCTGGGTAATTCTCTAGATCTATGTGCCAGAGTTTTCCTCATCTACAAAGGGAATACCTTTCCCCAAGGATGGTGTAAAGCTTAATTACATTTGTTTTTGTAAAGCTATGTAAAATCTTACAATGAAGGTGCTAAAGATGCATTATCAATAATAGCCTCATACTAATGACAAAACACATTTTCCCAACATCACTTGCTTTCTCCCTGTAACAGGGTGCACGCCGTGCCCCGTAGGATTTGGCCACTTGGCCCCGCTCCTTAAAGACTCAGGGACACTCCAAGCTGGTGCAACACCTGTGCTCTTCATTTTGTGTCCTTTCTCCATCACCAGTTTCTCACTATTTACAGGCTATTTACACGGCTTTGCCTCTGACGGGCCTGACCAGCAACAAACTAGTAGGCTCACACATTTAGTGGGAGACCCTGCACAAATTGTTCTAGGATTATCTGGACCATTATCTCTCCCACTGTTTGGGTATCGGACCTTAACCACCACATGGCCCAGCCCATGAGCTTCTGGGCAAACGTGCGGGGCCATAAACCCCCTGTCCACTGCGCCACCCAAAACTTCTGCTGGTACTTTTTGGCTGACAGTCCCATCTGGTCCATGACTGCCGCCTTCACCGCCTCATAATCTTTGGCCTATTCATTAGTTAGGGCCTTGTAGGCAGCCTGCGCCTCTCCGACCAGATAGGGGGCTAGTCTTAGGGTCCAGGTCTCCTTGTACCATTTGGCGCCCATGGCTACATGCTCAAAAGTGAACAGAGAGGCATCGGGGTCATCGGTGGGGCCCATCTTACACAGCATCAACCCTGGTGCATGGCTGCTATCACCTCCTGGGGGACTCCCCAACCGGTGAAGGAGCTGCTGCTGTACACTGGCCTGCTCCCTGATGAAGTCCAGGAGGGTCTTTTGTTGCTTGGCCTCCCAATCAAGTAAGACCTGTCTCTTAGCCCAGTGGGACTGCTGAAAGGCCTGCAGGGTTTTCTGCAGCTCCTCTTGCTGCTTCACGAGCCACTGCACTGTTCCCTCCATGCTCAGGTTTCCACTCGCTGGCAGTAGCTTTGAGTCCTGGACAAGCCCCCACGTGTAACGGGGTGCATGTCGTGCCCCATAGGATTTGGCCTGCTGGCCCCACTCTTTAAAGACTCAGGGATGCTCCAAGCTGGTGCAACACCCATGCTCTTTATTTTGTGTCCTTTCCCCACCAGCGGTTTCCCATTACACCGGTCTACAATTTTTGAGAAGTCGTCTGCTTCAGAGATAAAATGTGATATTTATTATGTATTTTGATATGCTGAATTCAAATATGACAATTAAAACAACTGATTGGCTACTGTTTAAGATATTTAAGTTTTTACATTTTATGTCTATGTATATTGTGTAGATAGTAGAGTTTTAATCATAAATTGTAAACCTAGGTCTTTTCATGTGTTTATGATTGCTTTACATGATAATATTTCACCCGTCCTGTTTATGTAACACTTTAAAAATCAGCAAAAGGGTTATATAAATAAAATTTATTATGAAACAAAAGGCAAAAAACTATTCTGTACATAGTTTAGTCCTATTCAGTGTCTACTCGGCGCTTCTTGGCTTGTCTCTTGTATTCATTAAATGGAGCATCTCTTGTCACTGTCCAGCAATAGTCTGCAAGCATTGATGGGCTCCATTTGCCCTGATAGCCTGCCAGGAGATTCCACTGCTGTAGTGTGGAGCCCAACAGCTCTGCCTTACTCTTGGGTAGTTCCAAATCCCTGACAAGGTCATTCAGTTCACCTTGTGTTATAAGGTGTTGTCATAAACAGATAGCTAAGGGTTAATGTCTCTTTCACCTGAAGCACCTGACCAGAGGACCAATCAGGAAACCGGATTTTTTCAACTTTGGGTGGAGGGATTTGAGTGTCTTTGTCTTTGTTTTCTGGCTGCCTGCTTTCTCTGAGCTTTGGAGAAGTAGTTCTACTTTCTAGTCTTCTGTTTCTAAGTGTAAGGACAAAGAGATCAGATAGTAAGTTATATGGTTTCTTTTCTTTGGTATTTGCATGAATATAAGTGCTGGAGTGCTTTGATTTGTATTCTTTTTGAATAAGGCTGTTTATTCAATATTCTTTTAAAAAATTGCCCTGTGTTGTATCATCTTAATACAGAGAGAATATTTGTACTTATTTTTCTTTCTTTTTATATAAAGCTTTCTTTTAAGACCTGTTGGAGTTTTTCTTTACTTCAGGGAAATTGAGTCTGTACTCACCAGGGAATTGGTGGGAGGAAGAAATCAAGGGGAGATTTGTGTGTTGGATTGCTAGCCTAATGTTGCATTCCCTCTGGGGGAATAGGAAAGTACTTTTTGTTTCCAGGATTGGGAACAGAGAGGGAGATTCACTCTGTTTGGATTCACAGAGCTGGTGTCTGTGTATCTCTCCAGGAGCACCTGGAGGGGGGAAGGGAAAAAGGATTATTTCCCTTTGTTGTGAGACTCAAGGGATTTGGGTCTTGGGGTCCCCAGGAAAGGTTTTTCAGGGGGACCAGAGTGCCCCAAAACACTCTAATTTTTTGGGTGGTGGCAGCAGGTACCAGGTCCAAGCTGGTAACTAAGCTTGGAGGTTTTCATGCTAACCCCCATATTTTGGACGCTAAGGTCCAAATCTGGGACTAAGGTTATTACATGGTGGCAGCGGTGGGATATAGACAGAACCCAGAAGCCAGTAGAAATATTATATTTTTCTTTTCTCTGCTAAGGGCTTTTTAGCAAAGAGAAGCAGTTGGTTTTAAAAGGGAACCAGAGAGAATTTTTTTTTTCTGCTCTCTCTCGCAGTTTGTGGCTTGCATGTTAAGGGTCTTTTGTCATGCAATAGCCCTCCCATTAGGAGTCAAGTACCAGCACTTATAGGCATGCAAATAAAGTGGTTTTTCTGGTTTCCCTTCATTGAACATTAGCTAGAAAGAGAAAAGGAAAATTAGCTAAAGGCACTGTTGCTAGGCAAACTTCAGGAGGCAACAGAGAACCTGCAGTTCAGAAGATAAACACCGGAGGGCACCCCAACACAAGAAAACAGGAACCATGACTTCTAAGGCAAAAATTGACGCCGAAGAACAAATCAAAGAAGCTGAACACAGGCGACAACTGGAAATAAAACAAAAAAAGATGGAGATGAAAGAAAGAGCAGAACAGATCAAAGAGGCAGCCTTCCAAAGAAAACAGGCAGCCCAAGAGGCAGCACACAAAAGAAAACTAGAAGAAGAAGAGGTGGCCCACCGCCGAGAAATGGAAAACCACCACCGAGAAATGGAAAAACAACAAAAAGAGAATAAAGAGAAGGAAAAACAGAGAAAACATGAACTGGAGTTGGCAAAAGCTGGGCTGCCTGTGCCAGCCAACCCTAACAACCCGGCGCCAAATATTGCTCCACAGCACAGGAAATTTCCCACCTACAAGGCAGGTGATGACACCGAGGCCTTCTTGGAAAATTTTGAAAGAGCCTGTCTTGGGTACAGCATTCCCGAAGACCAGTACATGGTAGAATTGAGGTCACAGCTCAGTGGACCTTTAGCAGAGGTGGCAGCTGAAATGCCTAAGCACCAAATGAATGACTATAAACTTTTTCTAACCAAGGCCAGATACAGGATGGGGATAACCCCAGATCATGCCCGTCGGCGCTTCAGAACCCAAAAGTGGAAACCAGAGGTGTCATTTCCCAAACACGCCTACTACATTGCAAAAAACTATGAGGCCTGGCTAACAGGAAACAACATTCAAACCTTGGAAGAACTGAACCTCCTCATACAAATGGAGCAGTTCTTGGATGGTGTTCCTGAAGACATCACACGGTACATACAAGATGGAAACCCCAAGAATATCGCTGAGGCGGGGGAGATTGAAGCCAAATGGATGGAACTGGCAGAAAGCAAAAAAGCTACTGTCAAGGGAAACGATTACCCCAGGGGGCACACAGACCATAAACCCTACAACCGAGGACAGCCAAAGACCCCACATACCACCCAAGTAAAGCCACAGATACCCTACCCTTCAACCTCACCAGTCTCCAGTAACTCACCTCGGCCCAGTGACCCATCAGATGGAAGATGCTTTAAGTGTAATGAACTGGGACATATCAAGGCCAAGTGTCCCAAGAACACCATGCGAGTGCAATTCATTACACCACCATCACACCAAAGATCCCCAGGCCCGGATGCCTCTCAAATACCCTTGGAGCGAAGGGAAAATTTGAGAGTGGGCGGAAAGAAGGTTACTGCATGGAGAGACACGGGGGCACAAGTGTCAGCTATCCACCAATCCTTCGTTGACCCCAAATTCATCAACCCAAAGGCCAAAGTAACAATTTACCCCTTCATGTCACAAGCTGTAGACTTGCCTACAGCTCAACTGCCTGTCCAGTACAAAGGCTGGTCAGGAATGTGGACTTTTGCAGTCTATGACAATTATCCTATCCCCATGCTACTGGGGGAAGACTTGGCCAACCAGGTGAGGCGGGCCAAAAGAGTGGGAATGGTTACACGTAGCCAAACCAGGCAAGCTTCCAGACCCATTCCTGTTCCTGAACCGTCCACAGAGGCCCCGTCTGTGTTACCAGAGACCCAGACAGAGGTAGTGGACCCGGATTCCATGCCTACCACTGAAACAGCCACAGCATCTCCAGTCCCAGGCCCGGAACTGGAACAGCAACCAGCACCAGCAAGTGCAACTACATCTTCAAACTCAACGCCAGAGGGCGCCAGCGAGCCAAAACTGGCAGAAGCAACAGACAGCCATACCCAAAAGGCTCAGCCAGAGCCTGAAATACCCTCAGGTGCACCAGCGGAGAGCGGTTCACCAGCACTGGAAACAACCCCATCACCTACATCGCTTCCAGAGGGAACAAGCCCAAGTCCACAGTCTGAGGAAGAACTGGTGACCCCAGCCTCAAGGGAACAGTTCCAGACTGAGCAGGAAGCAGATGACAGCCTACAGAAAGCTTGGGCGGCGGCACGGAGCACCCCACCGCCTCTCAGCTCTTCTAATCGATCCCGGTTTGTTATAGACCAAGGACTTTTATACAAGGAAATTCTTTCTGGTGGACACCGGGAAGAATGGCAGCCGCAAAAACAGTTGGTGGTTCCAACTAAGTACCGGGGGAAGCTCTTAAGCTTAGCCCATGATCATCCCAGTGGCCATGCTGGGGTGAACAGAACCAAAGACAGGTTGGGGAAGTCCTTCCACTGGGAGGGGATGGGCAAGGATGTTGCCAAGTATGTCCGGTCTTGTGAGGTATGCCAAAGAGTGGGAAAGCCTCAAGACCAGGTCAAGGCCCCTCTCCAGCCACTCCCCATAATTGAGGTCCCATTTCAGCAAGTAGCTGTGAATATTCTGGGCCCTTTCCCAAAAAAGACGCCCAGAGGAAAGCAGTACGTACTGACTTTAGTGGACTTTGCTACCCGATGGCCAAAAGCAGTCGCTCTAGGCAACACCAGGGCTAACACTGTGTGCCTGGCCCTAACAGACATCTTTGCCAGGGTAGGTTGGCCCTCTGACATCCTTACAGATTCAGGGTCTAATTTCCTGGCAGGGACCATGGAAAAACTGTGGGAAACTCATGGGGTGAATCACTTGGTTGCCACCCCGTACCACCATCAAACCAATGGCCTGGTGGAAAGGTTCAATGGAACTTTGGGGGCCATGATACGAAAATTCATCAACGAATTCTCCAATAATTGGGACCTAGTGTTGCAGCAGTTGCTGTTTGCCTACAGGGCTGTACCACATCCCAGTTTAGGGTTTTCACCATTTGAACTTGTGTATGGTCACGAGGTTAAGGGGCCATTACAGTTGGTGAAGCAGCAATGGGAGGGGTTTACGCCTTCTCCAGGAACTAACATTCTGGACTTTGTAAGCAACCTACAAAGCACCCTCCGACACTCTTTAGCCCTTGCTAGAGAGAACCTAAAGGATGCTCAAGAAGAGCAAAAGGCCTGGTATGACAGACATGCCAGAGATCGGTCCTTCAAGGTAGGAGACCAGGTTATGGTCTTGAAGGCGCAACAGGCCCATAAGATGAAAGCATCATGGGAAGGGCCCTTCACGGTCCAAGAGCGCCTGGGAGCTGTAAACTACCTCATAGCATTTCCCAATTCCTCACTACAGCCTAAAGTGTACCATGTTAATTCTCTCAAGCCTTTCTATTCCAGAGACTTACAGGTTTGTCAGTTTACAGTCCAGGGAGAGGATGCTGAGTGGCCTGACGGTGTCTACTACGACGGGAAAAAAGACGGTGGCGTGGAAGAGGTGAACCTCTCAACCACTCTGGAACGTCTGCAGCGGCAGCAAATCAAGGAGCTGTGCACCAGCTTCGCCCCATTGTTCTCAGCCACCCCAGGACGGACTGAACGGGCATACCACTCCATTGATACAGGTAATGCTCACCCAATCAGAACCCCACCCTACCGAGTGTCTCCTCATGCCCAAGCTGCTATAGAACGGAAGATCCAGAACATGCTACAAATGGGTATAATCCGCCCATCTACCAGTGCATGGGCATCTCCAGTGGTTCTGGTACCCAAACCAGATGGGAAAATACGCTTTTGCGTGGCCTACCGTAAGCTAAATGCGGTAACTCGTCCGGACAACTATCCAATGCCACGTACCGATGAGCTATTGGAAAAGTTGGGACGTGCCCAGTTCATCTCTACAATAGACTTAACCAAGGGGTACTGGCAAGTACCGCTAGATGAACCTGCCAAGGAGAGGTCAGCATTCGTCACCCATGCGGGGGTGTATGAATTCAATGTCCTTCCTTTCGGCCTTCGAAATGCACCCGCCACCTTCCAGAGGCTGGTAGATGGTCTACTAGCTGGACTGGGAGAATTTGCAGTTGCCTACCTCGATGATGTGGCCATTTTTTCAGACTCCTGGCCCAAACACCTACTACACCTGGAAAAGGTCTTTGAGTGCATCAGGCAGGCAGGACTAACTGTTAAGGCCAAAAAGTGTCAAATAGGCCAAAACAGAGTGACTTACCTGGGGCACCAGGTGGGTCGAGGAACCATAAACCCCCTACAGGCCAAGGTGGATGCTATCCAAAAGTGGCCTGTCCCAAAGTCAAAGAAGCAGGTCCAATCCTTCTTAGGCTTGGCCGGATACTACAGGCGATTTGTACCCCACTACAGCCAAATCGCTGCCCCACTGACCGACCTGACCAAAAAGACCCAGCCAAATGCAGTTAAGTGGACTGATGAGTGTCAAAAGGCCTTTACCCAACTTAAGGCAACGCTCATGTCTGACCCTGTGCTCAGGGCCCCGGATTTTGACAAGCCATTCCTAGTAACCACAGATGCATCTGAGCGTGGTATAGGAGCAGTGCTCATGCAGGAAGCAACAGATCACAACTTCCATCCTGTCGTGTTTCTCAGCAAGAAACTGTCTGAGAGGGAAAGTCACTGGTCAGTCAGTGAAAAGGAATGCTATGCCATTGTGTACGCCCTGGAAAAGCTACGCCCATATGTTTGGGGACGGCGGTTCCAACTACAAACTGACCATGCTGCACTAAAGTGGCTTCATACTGCCAAGGGGAACAACAAGAAACTTCTTCGTTGGAGTTTGGCTCTCCAAGATTTTGATTTTGAAATTCAACACATCACAGGAGCTTCTAACAAAGTAGCTGATGCACTCTCCCGTGAGAGTTTCCCAGAATTCAGTAGTTAAAAAGTGTTCTTAAAATGTAGAAGTCTGTTAGTTATATACTTAGGAGTATATGTAAAGGTGTATGTGTTGTATTAATCTGTTTATTTTCAAGTTCTAGAAGGAAATCGCCGCCAGTGAGCTTCCCCACTGTCTGCAATTTGGGGGGCGTGTCATAAACAGATAGCTAAGGGTTAATGTCTCTTTCACCTGAAGCACCTGACCAGAGGACCAATCAGGAAACCGGATTTTTTCAACTTTGGGTGGAGGGATTTGAGTGTCTTTGTCTTTGTTTTCTGGCTGCCTGCTTTCTCTGAGCTTTGGAGAAGTAGTTCTACTTTCTAGTCTTCTGTTTCTAAGTGTAAGGACAAAGAGATCAGATAGTAAGTTATATGGTTTCTTTTCTTTGGTATTTGCATGAATATAAGTGCTGGAGTGCTTTGATTTGTATTCTTTTTGAATAAGGCTGTTTATTCAATATTCTTTTAAAAAATTGCCCTGTGTTGTATCATCTTAATACAGAGAGAATATTTGTACTTATTTTTCTTTCTTTTTATATAAAGCTTTCTTTTAAGACCTGTTGGAGTTTTTCTTTACTTCAGGGAAATTGAGTCTGTACTCACCAGGGAATTGGTGGGAGGAAGAAATCAAGGGGAGATTTGTGTGTTGGATCGCTAGCCTAATGTTGCATTCCCTCTGGGGGAATAGGAAAGTACTTTTTGTTTCCAGGATTGGGAACAGAGAGGGAGATTCACTCTGTTTGGATTCACAGAGCTGGTGTCTGTGTATCTCTCCAGGAGCACCTGGAGGGGGGAAGGGAAAAAGGATTATTTCCCTTTGTTGTGAGACTCAAGGGATTTGGGTCTTGGGGTCCCCAGGAAAGGTTTTTCAGGGGGACCAGAGTGCCCCAAAACACTCTAATTTTTTGGGTGGTGGCAGCAGGTACCAGGTCCAAGCTGGTAACTAAGCTTGGAGGTTTTCATGCTAACCCCCATATTTTGGACGCTAAGGTCCAAATCTGGGACTAAGGTTATTACAGGTGTGGTTCGGAGGAGGAGGAGGGGAGCAAATGTGGGTCCTGTGACATTGATGGTTCAGGACCAGAAGTTTCATCCTCTTCCTCTTCCTCGTCTGACTCAAGTGAGAATGATTCTGGTGCATCAGGAACCCGCAGTCCTTCTCCGTGGGGTACTGGGCGTATAGCTGATGGAATGTTTGGATAATGCACAGTCCACTTTTTCTTCTTTGACACACCTTTCCCAACTGGAGGCACCATGCAGAAGTAACAATTGCTGGTATGATCTGTTGGCTCTCTCCAAATCATTGGCACTGCAAAAGGCATAGATTTCCTTTTCCTGTTCAACCACTGGCGAAGATTTGTTGCACAAGTGTTGCAGCATATGTGTGGGGCCCACCTCTTGTCCTGATCTCCAATTTTGCAGCCAAAAGAAAGGTGATAGGCTTTCTTAACTATAGTGGTTATACTGTGCTTTTGTGATGCAAAAGTCACTTCACCACAAACATAGCAGAAGTTATCTGTACTGTTCACACAAGTACGAGGCATCTCTGCTGACTTTGGCTAAACAGAAATGTGTCCCTTTGCAAAATCAAACACTGACAAAGAAGAGAGCACGACACTGTATGATTTCTAGTGCTGATATAGGGCAATTTGTTCAGCAGAGTGATGTAAGCTTTGTTATGATTGCATCATCCATGACTTCTAGGAATAACATGATGCAATTCATATCATGTATGACGCAATACCAGCTTCAGATTGCATCATTCATTGTTTTGCCTAAAAAGCAAGTACTGTCCAAACCCAGTCATATTTATTCATAGATCCAGTCAAAGATGTATTTTAGTCATCTCTGATTTAAACTGAGATCCCTTTCCTTTATAACTCACTTATCCTCCGTCATTCCCAAGTCAAGGGTCGTATATACTGACCCAATAGCAGATCTGGAAAACTAGAACCAATCAACAATTTTAAGCATCATTTTCGTTCTCAGTAACCCAGAATTAGTAAAGTTGCACTACATTTATTTCAGAAGCATTTTGGCTGCAGAGCAGTGTTATTTACAGGCCATTTACACAGTTTGGCCTCACTCCGGCCTGACCAGCAACAGACTAGTAGGCTCTTTCCTCCCTGTGAGCCTGACCTTTCCCTCCCGGTCTCCACCCCGCCCCCTTCCACTTCCAGCCTTTTAGCTCCTGTTAATGAAGCTGGCAGATGTGGGCAGCTTCCTGGCAAGCACTGGCTATTTACCCAGCCCCAATCCATTCCCCTGATTGGGGCTGGGGTGGCGGGAGCTGATTAAGGGCTTTCCTAGCAGCACCCTGCCACACTCCCTCATGTGAACAATCAAATAAGCAATATCATAATTTTGCTCATATAAAGATGATCCAGAATAAAAGTTTATCTGAGAAAATCTGGGATGAAGATGGCATTTTTTAATTCATCTTCCTCATATTTCAGTGTCAGAAGTATTGCCTTTTGATTTTATATTATAGTGCAATTTCATGGTTCAAAAATAGTTGAGTATATTATTTCATATCCTTCCCAGCAGTTGCTTTGAGACCCCCCCCACACCTTCCACAATAAACATCTTAATAAAATAAACAACAACATGCACTTATACAGTATCTTTTAGTTCAAAGGATCTCAAACTGCTTACGCCTCACAATACCTCAATCGGAAAACACAGACACACAGAGGTTATGTAAATTGCCTGAAGTTGCACAGTCACTAGCATAATTTAGATGGGTTAGAATCTAGGAGTCCTTATTTCAGAAGCCTCAATCTAGTCACTATACATTAGGTGCTTTAATGTGAATAGAACATATGCATTTGGAAGTACATGTTAACTCTGAGTAAGGTGGCTCGATTAATGTTTCATACTTTAAAACTAGCAGTTTTCCTAAATATATGACGTGATGGGGCGGATCAAGTCTAAGAAGATGAGAAAACTCCTCACCCCATCCTAACCGGTCAGTCTGACATACTGTTTCAACTTTGCTCCCACCCATTAGTTTAGAATTCCAATAATGACAAGTATATTCATGCTTGGTTTAAAAGATGAACTGTGATGATTACAATATGAGCAGATTTTTGCCTAATTATAGATATATAATATTTGATACTGCATATGGGAAAAACTAAACAATCTCTCCCTCCTCCCCCTCCATATTAGTTACTTACCAGACCTCTCTCTCTTCTTTTGTTTGATATAGTCCCCAATTCCAAAATCCAGTTTCAGCAGAACTGACTTGATTTTGTTGCATATCTTCTGCCCAAGTTCATTGCACTTGAACAGCGGACATAAAAAGGCACACAGTACTGTAACACAAAACCAAGATATAAACAGAAAGGTTACTTAAATATTTATGTTTAAATCACTAACTAAAGATTACGCCATACATATAAAGAGAATTACCTTTACATAACTTAAAACAACAGTAAATGCCACATCAGAGAAGTTACTGGTCTCAGTACAGTTCCTACTGATTACTGGTCCACATCACAAAAATTACCATTATATTCAATCAACTGGCTCCTGTTTTCATAGTCTCTCTAGAAGGCTGGGCACTTAGATCAAATTACCCTCTCTTCTGCCCCCATAAATGCATTCTATTGAGGTCAGGGTAGGCAAAGCTTTCCACAGCTGCTGCCTATGCCATAATCTATCTGGATAAACAGAGCTTTACTCTCTAGTAACATCAATCCAAGCCTTCTCACAAGGACCTAAATTTGCCTTTCAAAATACATGAGTAATAATTAGTCCTCTTCATCCTAATCTTTTGTCCATTCCAAGTGTAAATCAGAAGCAAAATGATATCCCTATGACACTTCCCCGGGTAGCCAAGGTTGTGAGGCACCTCACCATCACCTGTTCTTAGTGTGAAGAATTCTTGTCTGTATCTGCTGTGGATCCGTTTCCTGAAACCAGCAGCATCTGGTGGCACAAGCACTACCTTTCAGACCTCTCTCTTTCGGTGCAGGTTAGCGATAGGCACACACCAACCCATGCGTCCTAGGAGTGTTCCCTACAGTCAGCCCTTTATTCACTGAACTCTCACACAACTACCAGGTCTGGTGTTCCCAACGGAACAGGACACTGCAGCTTACTAGTTATACCTTAGAACACAGCTCTGCTAAACACACAGCACTTAGATATATTTACAGAGAAAAGAAGTATAACTTCATTATCAAAGAACAGAAATTCAAGTGACAGTGAGTAAGAATATTGGAAACAAATGGTTTCATATAAAACAAAATCATAACATGCTTTCTAGAGACTAAACTTAATTAATAAGTTATCCTTCTGTCTAAAAAAGCTTATCTCACCCAAAGTTCTCTCAACATTCTCAGCCAGGCCTGGTTGAGACCCCTTTTCCCTTAAGCAAATTTTGCTATCCGACTTCCTAGGTGAAGGATGCCAGTGTGTCTCTTTGCACCCTTAAATGTACCAGCACATACCTTTGATGTGCATCTCAAGATGGGTTTCCCTGCCCCTGTCTACCCCACTATTTACTTCTTCCTGTTCCTTTCCTCTCTTTGAAGAGTTCAGGATCCTTCATTAGCATTTGGTTCAGACTGGTGAGTAGATTACCATTGTGAATCAGACACAACTTCATTTACATGGAAACACAAACATTTCTTGCCGGAAAGAAAACCAGTTTCTCCCTGTTCCTGGTGACCAGTCCCTACACATAGACCTTAAGAACATAATTTTCAGTGTACATATGTAACTCCATATACAACATTCGTACATGCATTTTGCAATGATACTGACAACCAGCACGACAGAGGCTTTTATTAAAGAGCTCACATGACACTCTTTTGGTGAACCAGAATGTAAATACCAGACCCAGGGCATTCCTCTAACTGTTATGTACCACTTAATCCTGCTGTCACTTGGCATCAAGAGGTCCCTGGGTCACAATCACAGTCTGATTAAAATATATATATTTAGGCAAATAAAATCTTTAAAAGGAGAAAAACAAAGCAAAGTCACTAAAATGTAGTGAAAAATGTTACCAAGTAATGGCCCTGACTGAATCCAACTGATGTGCATTTTGTCCCACTTACTCTGGAGAAAGTTTCTGCTGTTGTAGAAGATCAATCTATGTCAATCAGCAAGTTTAACCGTTAGATGAAATAATATTGCTGGTGCTGTCAGCAAAAATACAAAATGTATTTATATACTTAAAAGAAATCCGTGCTTCGTTAATTTTGGCTCATCCCAAAATAGGATTTAAAGGTGTGGTCTTACAATGCATTCAACCAGTAATTGCTGCCAAGACCAGTATCATAATAGATTTATAGGGTAACTATCTCCCATTTCTATATATGCTGGGGAAATGGCGGCAGATAATATATCAACTGTTAAAATGTCATTATTTGTTTTGTTTTCTGTTTCTACAGTCTGCTTAGTTTCACTTAAATCTCAGTTCTTTATTAATAAACTTATTGTTTTATTATAAATTCATTTCAATGCTGTTATATTAAAGTGAGGTGCGCATCCTCAGGTGAACCAACAGGTTGATGTATATTCTGTCTGTTTGGAAACAGCACACTTGGTAATTTCTGTGAGTGTCCAGGGACAGGATCTGGATGTCGTAGGGAGAAGCTTCTAGAGAGTTTTGGAACTGAAGTAGTCCAAGGGTTAATCTGCAAGACAGTTATGACTGGCAGAGTCCTGAGGAATATGTGAGGCTGGCTAACAAACTGGAGGACAAGGAATTGTCACTCGGTTAGGCACCAGAAGATCCCTCTTATGCTTAGGCAGAGAAGTAACAGGGTGGCTTACAGTTCTGGATACTCCAAGAAAATATCACAACCTGTTTACTGTGCCTAACTTAATGGGCCAGGATCTCTGATTGGGGCTTCGAGGTGTTACCACAATATAATAATATTACAGGCTTGTAAAACATTGAACTTTAATTCCTGTTCCTAGTCACATGACATCGGTCAGCGTCACAAAAGAGTAACCACCTACCATGTGACGGAGTCAGTATTCATAAACTCCAGAGGTTACTATAACATATTTAAAGAAAATATTGAATGCAAATAAAACATAATATAAACTAAAGATAACCCCAAACAAATACACCCAATTAACAAAACAAATAGAAAGCTCTAGGAGGAGGTAATGTATTGGACATTTGTCAATAACTACTATCTCAATGAATTTCTGATCACATGACCTCTTGTTCTAAAAACTGTTACTTCTGCAGTGGTCTATTTGTATCTGAGATTGGATCCACATTGTGTTTGCTGCTTCAGGTGATTTTCCAGTCAGTGACTCTGTGTGTGTGCCATTTCTGTCAGCACAGGAGTACTATCAATGGCATTCTGGATGTCCGGGGGGGGGGGGGGGGGGAGCCAGTGGCCTCCTTGATTTTGAGTAGATATTTTCTATTCCTGGTATAGGACAGATCCTTGGTGCTAAAGGTATAAGTCATTATCTTAAGAGGGTGGTAGCCACATTTTTTTGCGATTAATGTTCTCTCCCAATTGCAATGGGGGTAAACTTTTGGCATTCTTGTTTTATTAATTCTGTATAGCTGATATATAGCTCTTTTAGAACAAATAAAGGTTTATTATATTTGACTCAAAAAGCTCGATGTAAGCAGAAAGGTTTTTGTTCTTCTGCCTGTAAACCTTTGTATTGGTGATCTTAATAAATCACTGTGCTGTGTGCTGCAATACTCCAACAGTGCTAAATATAAATCTCTTAAATCTGCCAGGGCTCCATCATTATAATAAATTTGGTAATGGTGGTAATAATTCTTTTAATAATCCTTGCTATTTTCACTGAACTTTTCTGCTAACCCATTGGACTATACCTATTAAGGTCCTGACATGGTGCGCTTGAACTGATATCACACTCCAATGCAATGGATTAATACACGCATCAGCCTCAGTTTACTCTGTTTTTCCCCCTCCTTAACTAGGAGTTCTCTTGAAAGGACAAGGCACTCTCTCACAGCAGCAGAGACTGACACCAATATGCTGGCAAAACAGAGGCATCTGGGTTTTTTTCCATATAATTTACTCAGCTCTTTACCCACTCTTTTGAATTTTTTAAAACTCCATTCATATATAAAGAACAGCACTAGATGACAGTATGGACACACAATACACTACAGTAGTTGGTGGCATAATTTGTAAAAACAAAACAAACAAACAAAAAAACCCAGTAGGGGTAGTGGGATGATTTTCCATGGAAGAGACATCTCAGTGAGATATAGCTCACAGCCCACCATCAGTGTTTGAAGACATCATTTGCTTTCTGAGAAAGGGAAATGTACTGCTGAAAGATGGAAATCATTGATAAAGTAAACATCAAAACCAGCACATTCTAACCAGCTCCAGACATTGTGGGATAGGACTGTATGGTTTCTCTTCTATGGGATAGCAACATTATAACAACAACTACTTATACCAAGTGACTAACTATAGGGAATTTGTGGTCATGGTAGCATATATTTTTATTCATGATCATGTTCTCTTTTGGCATAAACATGTCTCTCTCTGTATCACTGCCTAAAAGATATCATACAGTTGTGCCATGATGTGCCAGAATTTTAACTGAAATTGAAAAATCTGTAACCTGACATCCATATAAAACCATCATCGATCAAGATCCATATACAGAACTATTTATTTAAAAAACGGACTGTATGTTAGACTGCATAATGAACACACAACATGCATAAGACATGACTTGAAAATAAAAGACTATACTTACATAGAAAGTAGGAGAGTACAATTCCAGGAATGTAACTACCCAAGATGGTGAAAAATGTACACACACTGCAGACCAGAAGGCAAAACTGAAAACAGAAGAGATCAGAGATGATAGTTAGAATTCATATTGCTATGACATTAAATATTTACACTTTGTGATAAGAACAGTTCCCCAGCAGGGTAATATTCTAGTTTAAAAGTACAATTTTGAAGATTTTTTATCATAATTGCAATACAAGTATTACAGTAAGAATTAAACAGCCTATTTTTGGGTGATTAGGCTATGTCTCAGGCGGTATTATAAAAATAAGGCTTCTTCCCTCCACCTCCCATATGGAAGTTTTAACAACCTCTAGGTCATCACCAGTCAGGAAAACTGAATACAAAGAATATCAGAAGGAATACAATAGGCAGTAATAACAGGTGCTCGTTTTGTTAGGTCACCATTTTCGAAATCCATCTGAAAACTACAACTTTTTTTTTTTAAACTTAAAACTGGGGGTTGATTTCATTCATAAAAGGAAGGCACTGACAAGATCTCGCTAAAGCCAGATATAGCTTTATGCAAATTAAGTTGTAATTTACTTGACATTTTCATTGTTTTGTCTTGTATAGTGCTAACTCTTGGCACTTGTCAACATTGTACAACGTATCATTATGGAAGCATCAGTTACTGCTCTATAAATGAATCTGAATTTTGCATATATAAAGAAGGAATTTAATCTCTGTTGTGTTTGAAAAATACAACGTATCCTCCCCAAAACTACAGTACTTATTTTTAGAAAACAGCATTAATTTTCTGAGAATTTACAAGCTTATTAATTAAATTATGAGATAAAATTAATTAAGAAGGAGATGCACGCACTATCAAACTTTATTTTTTCTCTTATGGTCTTAACAATAGAACAGCGACAACATCAGGGGAAAAGAGGAGGAAAAAAATCTAATGTGTCTTTAAAAATCAGTTTTGTCTAAACTGAGACCTCAAACACTAAAATGCCTTAACTACTCCTGGGGGAATTCTGTGCCAAAAAAAATAAAAAGTCTGTGCACAATTTTTTGAAATTCTGCAAAATTCTGCCTATTTTATTTGTCAAAATAATACAATACAATCATGCCAGTTTCAATTATTTTGGTAATTTATTTCAAAATATCTGTCAGTAAGTATGTCTGTAACAATACAGACCAAAAAAAGATTCTGGTAATTTTTTTTTGACAAATATACCCCATACTAGGCATATTAATACAGAACTTTGAGTAATTCATTTAAATTACAATACAGAACTATATTTCCTACATCTATCAGAATGAGTGAAAAGCCTCAGAGGAGTTGGGGTAACAGAGGAGCTGATAGACAGGGAAGGAGCAGATAGAGAGAGGAGGAGCCTGGAGTGAACCTGGAGGGTTGTTAGGTGGGGGTGGAAAAGTATGGAACAGGTTTTTTTGGGGGTGGGGAGGGGCGGGATTGTTAGGGAGTTGGTGAGGTTCCCCCATGCAGACCCTGGCTGACTCCAAGCCTCTCCCATTCAGTCAGGCACATCTGCCCCTGTCCCCAAACCTCCCTCCTCATGTGGCTTTGCACCCCAACTCCCATTCAGCCGCTGGCTCAACGCTGCTCCCCCCACTAGCCATTCTGAACCCCAGTCTGTGAATCCTCCCACCAGCCCCATGTGCCCCACTGTCTGTCCTAGCCTGGCTCTGGAGGCAGATGCTGTGATGAACCTCTGCTCCGAGGGGAATTCTGTACCACTGTTCATGTACAGAATTTTTTTCCCACAGAAAACACATTGGGCCCCAGCAGAAATGCAGCACTTCGTTTTGCCCACCAGAGGTTGCTGTGGCACTAGAACAGCCAGCTGCTGGCTGTTCTGGTGCCACAGTGGCCTCTAGCGGGAAAAAGGCAGAACTGCAGCACTTCTGAGGCAGAATGTATTTTCTGAGGAAAAATTATGTGGCACACATGAATTGTGTGTGTACACAGTGGTGCAAAATTCCCTCAGGCATGCTTAATGATAGATGTGACAGAATGTACCAGGCCCTTCTGGACTCCAGCTCGAGGCCCCACTCCTCTGCTGCACCCTGCCCCAGAAAGGAGCAACATGCAAGGAAAAGACCAGTGAAGTTGGGTCTTCCAGGCCTGCCTAGAGAGATCTCTTGGAAGCAGCCATATTGGAAACTACAAAGACCTGGTCCTCTAAGGGCTAGAAAGTCTAGTGACAGCCAATCAGTGCCCAACAGGTTCAGATAACATTTGATGCTGGGCCTTAGTAGGGCAGTCCCTGGGTGGGAAGGTGTTCCTCTTTGGCCAAAGGAGTACTAGCCAGGGTACAACTCAGCCCTCACTTGCGCAGTTGGGTTTGCAGGGAAAGAGGAACCTGAGAAGTCTGGTACTGGGATATTGGTGAAGATAAAGGGGCCAGATGGGAAGAGGTCTAGGGAAGTGGCAGCAACAAATGTAACTGAACAGTATGTGGCTGCTGTTTATACGGCCTCTAGGTTGGAACATAGAGTAATGGGTGGATCCACCAGCAAAATAGCATCAACCCCAAGAAATGGGAGGCGGGGGGAGAAGCCTAACCTAAGCCCCATGAAGGGGACAGGTCTTGCTTAGAAGCCCAAGCAAAGGGATGAATTTAAAGGGCCCAATGCTAGGGCTAAAGACTCTGGTGAGGGTAGACAGACCCTTTTGTTGGACTCTGCAAGATGTTCAGTCTGACTGTGTGACTTGGCTGGAGGTCCAAGCCAAAGAAAACTGGCAGAGACAGGCAGATAGCCTAGAGGGGGTGCCAGGAGCAGCAAAAGGACTGAAATACTACACTCAGCCACAAAGAGGTGCTCAAGAGATAAGTGCCCCTACCCCCCCGTGCAATATGGTTATTGCATGGCATCAGTAAACGGCAGATTAAAGCTGAATTTCCATACCTCATATGATTGGGTTTTTTTTCCCAGTTTAATCTTAACTTTGAATTTCCTGGGTTTATATTTGTTTCTAGGATAATCACAACTTCCCTATAATGTATTTTACCCTATGCTATTGATATACACTCTCAACCTTACATTCTTACTGTACTTTTAATCTGGGAATATATAAACTCATTTTGTTACATCGGAGAGCATTCTTTCCAGGAAAAATCTCAATGCAAAATCTTGTTATGATCTCAAGAAGAAAATGTAACTTGTCCAAGTAAGTTTGAATGTAAAAAAGAAAAAAAAATAGTGAAATTCCCGAAGATACAAGCAAAATCTACAATGTTCACTACAGTTGCCATGATACACTATTCCACTATCAATGCTGCTCATGCTACTCTTATCTTGTTTAATTGAGAAAAGATCAGTTCAGATCTGGCCAAAAACAACAGTACTCTGCCAATAGAAGAAGAGTATTATACTCCTGCTTGCCTTTATCACTCATGTGTTTTCTCGGAAAAACTATGCTACATTTGTAGGAGCAGATAAATGATAGCACTATGATATAGGTAGGATCCTCTCATATCATAATATTAGGTGCTATTTATGTAATACTTGAGTAAAACTTTCTGAAAATCAATTAAACCTATTTTAAAAAATAATACATAAATTTATAAATGATGTAGGATTTTTTCTGTTTTTGTTAAAGCTATTATTGTGATCTGATCTTTCTGATGTCTGTACCCTAGGGAGACAGATGGAATTTCCACCAGGAGCTCCAGAGCAGTGCATCCCATAGCCACCCTGGTCATGTCATATCCTGCCCTAATTCTGGTGTTACACAGTGGCTGGCGAAGAGTCCAGCAGCTAAGGGAGGAGGGGCTCTACTGCCATAAAACTTTCCTCTGGGCAACTTTTCTGCTACATGGAGTCTCCCTTACAATCCATACAGGAAGAAGCTAGCACAAACCCTGACTGAATCTAGCTTAGTGTCTTCATTTTAGCAAATTTACATACTATATTATCAAACATAGTTTGCTGAGACAGAACACCTCCTGATAAAACAGGATAAAGATATTGAGCTTACTTTATTGAACTTACCTTGCCAGGGTTTTTCTCTTTGAAGTGGGACATTTCTTGAAGAAATAGAAATAAATTCACCAATGCATCTACAATACATTGGTTTATTCTGGGCCTGTAGTCATGTTTGGAACTGATGACTTCCCAGCTGAGTATAGAAAAACAAATCTTTAGTTACAAGTAAAACTGAGAAGGTATTGCTTTTATGGAATATTTTGCTCTTATTATTAATCTTTCATACTATTTCTGGAAGAAAAGAAAAAACACTAAACAGAATCTGACCATTTTGAAAACTGATGTCCTCCATTTATCCTACTGCTACTGCTATAGAAATCCATAGTGCTTATTATCCCATATTTTCTGGCTAATGAATTACACAATGATCACGAAAGCTTATGCTCAAATAAATTTGTTAGTCTCTAAGGTGCCACAAGTACTCCTGTTCTTTTTGCAGATACAGACTAACATGGCTGCTACTCTGAAACAATGATCTAATTAAGTCTTGTGGAGTGAGGTGCAAGTCAAGATTATTATTTGTTATATTGTTAAATAAATATTTAAATAAATAACCACAGTATTCTCTTGTACACAGACAACTCAATTTAAAGATTACAAGCTGGCAGGCACCAATTATTTCATCAGACTACTTTCTACAGTTTTTTCCTCTGGACATTCTTTCCTAACATGTTTGCAAACCACCACTCTATTTACTCTAATTATATGGTACATCCTTTCCTCCCACCCTTTCTCTGCATTGTCTATTTAGATTTAAACACGTAGAGGGGGTATTATTGTCTCTTATTTTATGTTTGCACCGTGCACAATAGAACCTCAAACCTGGCAGAGTCTTTTAGATGATATTGGAATACAAACAATTAATAATAGTTAGCCACAGTGATGAAAAGCCTAAGCTAAAATTTGGGAAATCTCTATGTACAGTCGTCAAACACATGCAGGTTCCTTAGCTTCAGAATCTTTCCACAGCTTGACTGTGTTTTGAATAATAAACTACTTGTACTCTTGCTTATAGCAATATCTTACACTCTTTATCAATACATTCTCTTATTGAAACTACATAGTTAAACAGACCTAAAATAAATGATAGCTCAGTTCTGTGTAATATATTTCTAGGTCCCTATAAACAATCACAGCTGGAATCATTGCTTATTAATGCTGGAAGCATTAATTTCAAAGTCTAGATCCACATCTGCCTTACACAACTAAGTAAACACCAAGTTTGTGTTATTGGTTTTTCCTTTTAAAAAGAACATTATCAGGGCATTTGTCATACATTTAAAGCCATCTTGTGTGCCATTTAATGTGGTTCATTTATTGTATAATATTCTGGTGGGTATTTTTAGCATGCAAATGAGAAATTTTTGGCAAATTTGAGAAATCTTTATCAGATTTATTTTTTTATCCTAAAACCAAAGCCATCTGCTGAAGGGTTGAGGTTTAAATCTATTTTCTTATTTTTTCTGTTTGTTTATTGTGCAGGCACCCTAATTTATTATTGTAGGGTTGCTCAAGAGAACAGGCCTATGGCTATTTTTATTTTAGATTTTTTTTTTAAGAACCCATATATAGAAGAATTAGAACCCATATAGAACTTGCAGAAAGATGTTAGGGAAAAAATAACCACAAAATAGATCTAATTTTTGTCCTAGCAACCTATACAACATTTTAAGTGATAGCCTGTTTGCTTTTAATTTTCGCTTGGAGGAGTGCATGAACACAGGAAACGGTGGCAAACAGAATGAACAATTGGTACTGGCCTATATTATGTCCTATTAATGTAAAAGACGTGCCATCACATATATATCTAGAAGCTGAATTACATGTCCCACTTTAGGAGAAAGGGAGTTGGCAACCAGATCAGTGACTACGCAGCACAGCATTGATCAGACTGTATGGAAGTAACATGTATACAGTACTACAGTTCTTTTACTTTGACACTCAATCTATTAAGTCTAATGCATTACTAGGAGATTGCCAACAACAATCAACAAAAACTTTTCTATTAGCAGTAATAATTCTTTTGGTCACAGATTGGTTTCTCTTTAGTTTAACCTAAGAACTAGATAAAAGGAGGATGGGGGGAAAGAAAATCTCTCATACTAGACGCACAGCGCTAAATACACAAATTATAGGCTCAAGGAGGGGGTCTCTAATATCCTGGGACCGACACTGCTACAGCAACACTGCATAATACTATAAGCTGTCAAACACAGGCCCCTCTTTCCAGATGATTGTTCTACCATTCAGTTGGAAGAGGAGACTTTCTTAGCTAGATAGCAAAGACAAACTACCATTATTTTCAGTTTTTCATACCATTCAGAGTAGTAAAAAATCGTAAGATTTCACTGTAAGAGCTATACTGGCTCCATTTTTGCTATTTAAAATTCAACTAGCATGAACTTGGAAGGCAAATGTACTCAAAACGGACCCCAAAACATTTGTCCAATTTATTTGGGTTGGTATACTAATATAAAATATTTTTAAATGATTTCAAAATGGATTTTAAAGAAACAGCTTTACTGTTAAAAATTTCAAATCATTAAGAAATTTTGAAATGAATGTGGTTCTTCCAGAATATTGCACTGTATTAACTTGTTCAGCCTTTTTTTATTAGTGTCAGTGGATTTAAAACTTGCAAACGTTTTCCTGTATTGATTGACTTTTTTAAGCTGAAAGCTGGTTAAATAACAAGCTGCTTTGGTCTCATTCTCTGTGTAAAACCTCATATGCCTAATTAAAAATTGTATATTGTTTTAAAATTACTCTTTAGTCAGTGTGTTAGGGAGTTAGTGATGAGCTAATATTCACTCTTAATTGCATATTGTTGTCATTATATTTTATAATATGAGACTGTCTTGCATCAGTATAAAATGTGAATAAAATGACAAACTATAAATAAGACTTCAAAGTGTTTTGCAAGCATTAATTTAAGCTTATTTGTACCCTTGTGAAGTACTGCTGATATTTAAAAATATGCAACAAAATAATTAAAGCTATAGAGACGGTTTTGAAAACACTATTCAGTACTAATGTTATATAGGCACTTATCTACATCAGTAATTAACCTCCAACAATAAGCAACAAAACTAATTTAAGAGAGAAATTACTATGCTATTAGGCTTTATAAATATTAATATATGGTATACAGTTGCAGTCTCACAAGATATTGTGGCTCGGAGCCCACTCACAATTTATTAGACTTAAAACAGAAAATAGCAGCTGAATAGCAAGCTGTGCTTTCTGCATTCTACCATTCTTTTCAGATGGAGAGATAGGGTGCTGGTTGTTGGGGACTCTCATCTGAGTAGGATGGAGGCTTCCATCTACCAACATGATATGATGTCTTTAGATGTGCACTGCATGCCTGTAGCACACATCTGAGATGTTATGGAAAAGTTGCCAAGGTTCATGTGTTCCTCTTACCATGCTGTTCATCTACACTGGCACTAATGATACTGCCAGGTCTGACCCCAAGTAGATCAGTGACTACAGGACTCAGGAAGCAAGAGTGAAAGGGATGAGAGAAGTAGGTTGTCTTCTCACTCATCCTCCTGGTTGAAGGTAAGGGCCCAGGCAGCGACATGCACATCCTGGAGATGAATGAATGGCTGCATGGATGGTGTCGATGGGAGGACTTCAGCTTTCTCGACCATGGCATGCCGTTCCAGGAGGAAGGTATGCTGGGAAAAGATGGGCATCTACCTGACCAAGAAAGGGAAGAACATATTTGCATATCGACTTGCCAACCTAATGAGAAGGGCTTTAAACTAGGTTCCAGGGGGATGTGACAAAAGCTAACAGGTAAGCATAAAAAGAGGCCATCTTAATAGAGGACTAGATATTGAGAGGGGAAAAGAACATGAAAAAACACAATAGGATCATAGGAGAAACAAGAGGGAAATCAGTGGGGGGAATCTGCTCAACATCTCAGATGTTTATACACAAATGCAAGGAGTATGGGGAACACACATTAAGAACTGAGAGTATTCATCCATATGATAAATTATGACAATTAGTACCACAGAGACTTGGTGGGATAAGTCTCATGACTGAAATATTGGTATAAAGGTCTCTAGAACAGTGCTTGTAGCCAAATGACTCAGTGCTTACATCAGAGGTGGGCAAACTATAGCCTGTGGGCCACATCCAGCCCATGGGACCCTCCTGCCTGGCCCCTTAGCTTCTGGCCCGGGAGGCTTGCCCCCGGCCCCTTCCCCGCTGTTCACCCTCCCCCGCAGCCTCAGCTCACCCTGCCACCAGGACAATGTGCTTGATGGTGAGCTGTGAGCTCCTGGGGCAGGGTGTTGTGCGGTGGCGACGGCGTGGCTGGCTCCAGGCAGGCCAGCCACCAGTGCTCCAGGCAGTGCAGTAAGGGGGCAGGGAGCTGCGGGGGGTGGTGTTGGCTAGAGGTCAGGGGACTTTGGGGTGGTGGTCATGGGGTGGGGGTGTGGATAGGGGTCAGGGCGGTCAGAGGGCAGGGAACAGGGGGTTGAGTGGGGGAAGGGGTCCCATGGGGACAGTAAGGAATGAGAGGAGGGGTTGGATGGGGTGGCAGGGGTTACGGGGGCAGTCAGGGGACAGGGAGATGGGGTGGTTGGATGGGACAGGGGTCCCAGTGGGGCTGTCAGGAATGAGAGGACGGGTTGGATGAGGCGGTAGGGGGCAGTCAGGAGTAGGGGTTCTGCGAGCAGTCAGAGGACAGGGTGTGTGTGTGGGGGGAGGGTGGATGGGGCAGGGGTCCTGGGAGGGCAGTTAGGGAATGGGGGGTGGGGGGGTTGGATGGGGCAAGAGTCTGTGGGGGGGAGGGGGGACGCCATGACCTCCTCCCCTAAACAGCCCTCCATACAATTTCCAAAACCCGATGCGGCCCTCAAGCCAAAAAGTTTGCCAGCCCTGGACTAGACAGAAGAGTAGATTGGCTCCAGGCATAGAAGCATAGCACAACAACTTGGCTTACCTGGCAGTTAAACAATGGGCGACACTATGGAGAAGCGGGACCCCAGACAAATTTGAAAATATCTGGTCTGAATTTTTAGAAATCTTTGATTAATTCCTAGCAGATGGAAATGACAATGTCATTCTCCTTCTCTGTCCCCGCTCCCATTCCTTTACTGTTTTGTTCTCCCTTTATTTTTTGGGAGAAATTCGGTATATATTATATATATTAAAAACAATGACCACCACCACCACATACAAAAAAAAAAACTAAAACCCCAAAAGAAAACAAAATCCCAAATCCTAAGCCAAAATACAGCTACTAAAACTAATTTTTTTCATTGATACTCCAATCTTATCAATCCCCTTTCAGTCTCATCAGTGACTTCCCATTTCAACCATGTCGAATTCTAGCTCCTCATGCTCATGTTCAAAGCCTTGCACATCTTGTCCCCACCTGTATTGTGGTTCTCATTGCTCCCTTGTCCCTCTGCTTCTCTCTCTTTACTGCTCCTTTCTCCAAGTTATGGGTTTGTACTGTCACTCAGGTGCCTCAGACACTTGGAACAGCTTTTCACTTTCTCCTCCCCAAGCTTCCTCTTCTTAAACCCACTTCCTAATTTCTGAATCCTTTATGAGTCTTTCATATTTAACTCTCTTCACCAATAATCTCTGTACACCAGAGTGTAGTCCCACTGAAATCAATTGGATTATTTGAGTTATGTACCTACTTAAGTGTTTGCATCATCAGGGCCTTAACTTTCAATTTTTTGGTTTTTTTTTTTTTACTACAGTGGTTTTGTAAAATGTGACATATTCTCTCTGTTGTAGCATTAAAAAGCAGACATTTATAATTTAGTTCCTTATACATTTTAAATCTGAAGTTGCAACAGCAGTTTTTCAAATTAGTTTTATGAAGTCTTGACCTGATTTAAATCAACTAAAAAAAAAAATAAAAAAAATGTTTTAACTCATTTAGGTTGCTCCGCCCAGCCGTACAGGCTCAGTTCCCAGGATTACTGTTACTTGCCTTGACTCTGGTCAAGGAAGGGGATGCATTTGTATGTATCTATGTTTGTAAAGAACTACTTAAATGTGCTACTCAAATGACTAATCAAACATTTAAAAGTTACATCGTATTTCCACCTTCCCCAAAATACGATACTAATTAAAAATAAATAAACAAGTGAAAACACTACCAGGAACTAACAGACATGAAAGCAGAATGCCACTAGAAGAACTCTCCAACATAACGTTAATGATCTCTAATTATTTTGCAGACAATCTGATTTGAGGAGTAACAAAAAGGATGGCATGCTCTATACATCAACATTACTTAATATTTAAATCCAAGCAAGAATCAAACTAAATATAGTACTTCTAAGTCTATATGTATGTTATTTCTACACATTGTACTGTCTCACCTTTTCAGCTTACTTGTCTCCTTATGTTTGACTTTGTAAAATCCAATGTATGTTTTACATCAAACAATAAAAACATTGGTTGACATGTGTGGCTCAGTGGTTAAGGCAGGACTCTGATGTGCAGTGTGACCTTGGCAAGTCACCATGGGCAACCTCTGTGCTTCAGTTTGCCCATCTGTAAAAAGGGTGTCATAATATAATGTATCTTCCTCACAGATGTGCTGTGAGGCTTGAGTAAGATTCCAGGTCTGGCACGATGTGTCACTCTGAAGCCTAGAATGTCTATTAACTCAGTGTGAATTGATGGAAACAGCTACATGGTTGAGAATATCACGAGGGTCAATCATCACTGGGATTCGCGGTTTGTTACCATCCAATTTTTAAATTCTCAGTTTGGCTTTTTTACATATTACGGAAGATATCCATACCATCACAGCATGGACTGTCACATACTTAATGTTGATACAACACTTTACACATACAAAAGATTTTTCCATCCGAGGTTCTGGAAGCATTAACACAGAAATAATGAAGTGCAACATTCATTACAATGACTATGCTACAATCCTCTCTGTACGAGACACTGTTCTGATGTGTGTGTGGGATGACTCCCTCAGTGAAATCACACCTTACAGCAGGGACCAGCAATCTTTGGCACGTGGCCGGTCAGGGAAATCCGCTGGCGGGCTGGTTTGTTTACCTGCAGCGGCTGCAGGTTCGACCGATTGCAGCTCCCACTGGCCACGGTTCACCATTTCAGGTCAGTGGGGGCGGTGGGAAGCAGCGGCCAGCACATCCCTCGGCCTGTGCTGCTTCCTGCAGCCCCCATTGGCCTGGAATGGTGAACTGCGGCGGGAGCTGCGATCGGCCGAACACTGCAGACACTGCAGCAGACACTACAGGTAAAGAAACCGTCCTGGCCTGCCAGCAGATTTCTCTGACAGGTCGTGTGCAAAAGGTTGCCAATCCCTGCCTTACGGCATGGTTTTAGTGAACTTGTACTTTTTCCTTTGTTTTCTATAAAATGTATACTTTAAATTTAAAATCCTTCAGCATCCTGCACAACTTTTTTCTGGGTCTTCCTTGTGGTCTCAGTCTTGTAACTACTAGATCTAATGCCCTCTGACCACAGTGCCCTCTGTCTCGTCTCACATAACACAACCATCTCAGTTAATACTCCCTCAGCTTTTGAGTGATGGGGGCCACCTGTATCATGGCTTGTACTGTTTCACTTCATAGCCAATTACCTCTCATCTTAGTCAGCATCCATCTGAGCATCCTCATTTTGGCAATGTGAAGTAGTAGTAGTTCTCTCTTTCTCGATGGTCAGCATTCCTACATATACATACGTCATGGCTGGCCTAATCAAGGTCTTACACACTTTGCTCTTTAGTTCACTTGACATAGTCTTATTGCAGAGAATTCCTGACAACTCCCTCCATTTGTGCCAATAACTCTTCATACAACTACCAACATTCACAGTCCCATTATAGCTCAACACTGAACACTGTTGCACACCAGATTCTCATTTTACTAGCCTCTCGTCCCTCTTAATGAAGCATCACCAGTATTGCCTCTGTTGTTCGCTGATTCATAAACCGTTTTCTTTTAATCTAGCCCTCCATAATTCTAGATCCCTTATTTTAAAATAATATTTAAGGAAATATAGTGGTATTTTTTAAACATACAAATAACTAAAGATTCTACCAACTACTTGACTTTTTGGGCTCTCAATGTAGGATTCCAGGAGAAGAGGAGATTTAGGAACATCTGAGTGGAAAGGTCTCTCTTCCCCCCATTCTTTATTTGCTCAATCTTGCCATCTGGCCCTGGTCTAGTACCCCTCTGTAAAACAGAACCCACCTCCCTGCTCTCAGTACCCTTCCTTATCGGAACTTGAACAGGGTTTAAGAGTTCAGCAACACCTTAAACATGTTTAACTTAAAGCATGTGAGTAGTTCCATCTGAATTCAATGGAACTACTTAAGTGCTTAAAGTTAAGCATGTGTTTAAATCGCTTTACTTGACAGTGGCTACAGTGCTCAGCAGTTTGCAGGATTGAGCCTGAAATGACCACTAGGTTTTTTATAATAGAGTTATATATGCCTGTACAAGAATGATCCTATGAATCCTTTCATGTCAGTATCTTTATAGAAGTGTTACCTTTTTTGTGTATGCTACCAGATGTTTAGAACTAACAAAAATAAACCACTGTTTTTAATTGCTATTTTTTTCTTCTCCTCATCCTTCTGGCAAACTGCTGCATCATTTCTAAAATTGTGACAAGCAAATGCACAAGCTATCACATAGCTGTAAAAGCAGATGCTTCAACCCATCACTGTCACAAACTCTGGCCAGGAGATTTAGTAGCATTGCATTCTCTGGAAATGACTAATAGTCTCATGCTCTCAGTTTGTATGTAGACATCTGCTCAAGCAAAGACCCATCAAGTTCTTCTTAGAAAGGTCAGTTGATCTCAAGTTACTGATTTAAAAATCTCTACGAGTTGTGCTGGAATGTTTTTAATCACGTGAACATGTTTTATATATGTGTACACACACACCACTCAAAATTACAGCCATGACAAAGCAGAACATGATGTGGCAACTGGAGGATTATAAACACAAACAAAGAGTTAGTAATTACACAGCTTCAAGCCTTTGTAATTTTCCAACAATGATAATCACATCTGCCTTGAGCCTCTGCAGGCTTTGTGGACTAGAAGATGCCATTTAGGACCTACTACTCAAGTTAGTAGAGTTGAAAGTTACATTCCTATAGATCTATAAATTAAAACAATCTATTATTGCAGTCTTTACAAAAAATCAAAATCCAGAGCTCAACAGAGAAGTAAATTCTAAGTAACAACTAGAAAGTCATCAATTAGGACCTTTACAGAGTTTGATAAATATTACAACTAATCGACTAAGAGGCCTAAGAACATTTCTTTCTGGGTATTAGCAATAGTTACAAAACTTGAATAAACAAAAGCAAGTTTGTGAAGTTATATATAAGTAGAAGAGATCCTAGAAAGCACACTTCTTCAAAGCCCCCTTTGCATAAATAAAACTAGATATTTAAAATATTACATCTGCAATTTCTTAACGCCAAAAACTTACAGATGCACACAAGTTTGACATCACATGAAAATCAGTTTTACATGTTATTCAGATAACAAAAATGGCTTCCAGTCCTCCCCAAAAATTTAAATTTCAATATGTAAAATAAAAAAAATTACTTTGAAAAAGCACACTGATTTTAATGTATATTTCTAGAATTAAGGGTTATCAATCATTTTAATTATGTAATGTTAACACCTCTCAAGCAAAAGTTTCTAAAACTTCTATTATAAGGTGGTACAATAGTATTATGTTTACTGTAATAAAAGTATTACAGATTTATGAACAGTACTGAATGTGGTGTGTAGGAATCATTTAGTGCTAAGTAGAAATATCAAGTTTTAAACACCATTTAACTCAGACTGCACATTCTTAGTGATGTATCTGTCTAATTTAGAAGGCTGATTATGTAGTCTAAGTATTTTCTCCTATGCTACTTGGAGATCCCAATGCAATAATTAGGTATATTAAGATATTGAGAGTAATTTGTGTCAGCTGACTATGACAAAGCAAATGGAATAAATTTGTATTTGTGGCATAAATCAAACAGTGGGAGATGAGACAAATATCTATTTTCTTTTAACAGTTTCATAGTGTTGCTTAGTTAGCAAGGAACAAGGCATATAGTCACCACCTAGAAATATACTCTGCCCTCACCCACATGAACTGTTAACATTCTTTGTCCAAAACTCGTGGTTATTAATTTACTCACTATAAACAGTAAGTTTTCTAAAGTGATCTTTATAGTCTCTCTTCCTAATCAGTCCCACCATTGGGCATCCATGTCGGAGTTCTCCTTCACCGTATCTGACAAAAGCAGTCCTGAAGAAAGTCTTCCGGATTTCACCAGCACTTTACATTATAGTCACTATATTATCCATATTTTTTAACACTAATGATCTGGCAGCACCTTTCCTCTCCGTGCAAGGGATTTTCTTTTTACATTGAAGTTAATGAAACTTACTGACCACTAGAAGAAAAGAGCAACATCTCCAAATCCAATCTCTCTAATTAACTACATCTCTTCCCAGTCCAAGCATATCACTACTGTCAAAGCTGCAAAGGCTCTGAATGGATGAATCCCATTAATAATGTACAATGTATTGTAACTTTTTTAATAGTTTACATCAACTTTTGTCCTTGGCTTGAAAAAGTTTTGGAAAAATGAAGGCAAAATTATTACCTACAATCAATGGTAATGTGTATAGAGTGTATGCTCAGGTTAAGTCCAAAAAGACTACTTAGCAGTAAAGGATCAGGCTCCTATCTTAGTCTCTTTTGTCAGATGTAGTTACTCTCAGGAAACAAGTTTTAATGGTTAATAAAGATAATGAATGCATAAAACTGAAATGTACTCAGTAACAAATTTTCCTATTAAATTCAGGTACAAGTAGGACACATTTTGATCAGCAGTGGTGCCAATGATGTTCACTCCCGATAGGTAATGAGATATGTGGAACATTTGATAACTATGATCTGTAGAAGTCAGTACTTTATTAAATGGTGCTCTGAATATACTAATGCTTACAACCATTAAAACTGGCCCACCCTAGAGGAAAAGAAAACAATATTTGAGGAACAGCATCTTTTTGTGTTGAAACCTCTCTGTTGTGGATCAATGTTATTATTTTAAGCAAATTCTTACACATGCTTTCATCAAAGCAGCTTTTTTCATGATAAAAGAGTTGAAGAGTGCTTTTTCTAGAGTTCTTTTGTGTTGGTAAATGATAAACAAAAGAAATAGTATTTTTCAGCTCATCTCATACAAGTACCATAGTGCAATCTCTTTATCGTGAAAGTGAATTTATAAATGTAGATTGTTACATAACAGCACTCAAAAACAAAACAATGTAAAACTTTAGAACCTACCAGTCCACTCAGTCCTCCTCCTTGTTCAGCCAATCACTAAGAGAAACAAGTCTGTTTACATTTACAGGAGATAATGCTGCCTGCTTCTTATTTACAATGTCACCTGAAAGTGAGAACAGACATTCACATAGCACTTTTGTAGCTGGCATTGCAAGGTATTTACCTGCTAGATATGCTAAACATTCATATGCTCCTTCATGCTTTGGCTACCACTCCAGAGGACATGCTCCCATGTTGATGATGCTTGTTAAAAAAATAATGCATTAATTAAATTTGTGACTGAACTCCTTGGGGGAGAGTTGTATGTACCCTGCTCTGTGTTTTACCCGCATCCTGCCATATATTTCATGTTATAGCAGTCTCAGATGATGACCTAGCACATGGTGTTCATTTTAAGAACACTTTTACTGCAGATTTTACAAAATGTAAAAAAGGTACCAATGTGATATTTCTAAAGATAACTACAGCACTTGACCCAAGATTTAAGAATCTGAAGTGCCTTCCAAAATCTGATTGGGATGGGGTGCGGACCATGCTTTCAGAAGTCTTAAAAGAGCAACACTCTGATGCGGAAACTATAGAACCCGAACCACCAAAAAAGAAAATCAACCTTCTGCTGGTGGTATCTGACTCAGATGATGAAAATGAACATGTATTGGTCTGTACTGCTTTGGATTGTTATCGAGCAGAACCCATCATCAGCATGGATGCATGTCCTTTGGAATGGTGGTTGAAGTATAAAAGGACATATGAACCTTTAGTGCATCTGGCACGTGATATCTTGCAACGCCAGCTACAGCAGTGCCATGTGAACGCCTGTTCTCACTTTCAGGGGACATTTTTTTAATTGCTTGACAACCCTAATTATAAGTAAAATAAATAGCTCTGAACAGTCCTGATCTACAAGTCTTTTCCTTTCAATAGCCATGCTATTTAATGTAGACATTTCATAATTGCATATAGTACTGGTCCTCAGTTCAAGAAGTTGGTGTACTGCTGCTCCTACATTAAACTCTGAATGAACATCTTCATTAGGTGTAGAAACCAAGCGAGTGTCTATTTATTTGGTATAAGTAATAATACAAATTTCCTTTCCTCTTTTACCTTGTGAATCTTTCCTGGAAATAAGGGCATCAGAGGATATGTATACATTAGTTGACGTAATCTGGGACATCATATTGACTAAAGCCTATTTTTTCTGGTAGCTGAAGACTCTAAGTCCTGTATTCAAAATTTCCGATTATCCACTGGAAGATTCTGAATGTGGGTTTCACTTGCTGATGAACAATTTGTCAGCTTAACAAATCCACACTCTCATTCAGATACTCTAGTGTCTGTATCCCTTACGGACTGCACATCCATTTCTTACTCAAAACAATGGCTTTTTTTGGTTAGAGAAGTTTCTTTTACTTTTCTTCACAGTTTCCAGGAGATGACTGTAGTATTTTATTACATGATTAGCATTTGACGATCCTGGATGTGTTTTTCAGGGGACTGTACTGCAGATCTGATGGTATAGTACATATGACTCTGTACCTTCCCTGTTTCAACCACACATATATTCATGTTTGATCTGTGTACTAATACGCTACCTCGCTTACTCGTTAATGCTGGCATTTGTTGTGCTTATTTTCTCTCTAAGATTGGTAAAGGAATATCATGTCTCAGGAGAGCTCTTGAAAACTACTACTCCTGTAAAATGAAGAACTTGCCTGGCATTGCTAGTTGAGAGTCAAATCTTTCTAAAGTAGATGATCAAACTGTTAGTGTTATTCTTCCAAGTTGTTTTACAATACTGAGGAAACCCTTATCTTGGCCTGTGGCTAGAGATATGACTTTCTACAATTCCATGACTTGATTTGGAGATATTTTGACTTTCCTCTGATGTCTTTCTCAAAACTGATAATTAAACTGTAATTTAAAATTTCTTGGAGAGAATCCTATCCTCTAGTTCCTCAACACACATAGCTTGCTCTAATCTGTGTAAGACTTATTGATAGATGAGCTACATAAATTCCAGTTTAAATGTTTTGTGCATTTCAACTACCATCCCATATGTCTGCAAACACAGACCTGCTTTTTGGAGCAAATTTTGATGGGCCAGCCCTTACATAAAAGATTGCTTTAGACTACTGGTTCTACATGCCTCCAGTATCTCTTAGATATAGTCGATCCTCTAGTCTAGGATTTCCAAGGAAGAGGATGATCAATAATACAAGGCTCCTAGTATTGAGGTAATTTTAGAAATAATGTGTAATATGACACTGTAGCCAAATGTTATTCATTTGAAGTCCTGATTCTGCCAAATCACAAAATAAGCATTTCAGTGTTAATATATAAGACACCAAACTGGACAGTCTTTACGCAAAAGAATAAATGTGCACAAATCAGACATCAAGAATTGTAACATTCAAAAACCAGTAGGAGAGCACTTCAGTCTCCCTGGACACTCAATAGCAGACTTAAAAGTGGCCATTCTTCAACAAAAAAACTTCAAAAACAGACTTCAATGAGAAACTGCAGGACTGGAATTAATTTGCAAATTGGACACCATCAAATTAGGCCTGAATAAAGACTGGGAGTGGATGTGTCACTACAAAAAGTAATTTCCCCTCTGCTGATACTCACACCTTCTTGTCAACTGTTGACTTGTCAACTGAGAATAGGCCACTTCCACCTTAATTGAATTGGCCTTGTGAGCACTCACCCCACACTTGGCATTGTTAGCACTGACCCCCCACTTGGTAAGGCAATTTCCATCTTTTCATGTGCTGTATATATCTATATCTATCTATAGATATACACACACACACACATATACACTGCTTACTGTATTTTTCACTCCATGCATCTGATGAAATGGGTTTTAGCCCATGAAAGCTTATGCCCAAATAAATGTGTTAGTCTCTAAAGTGTCACAAGGACTCCCTATTGTTTTTGCTGATATAGACTAACACGGCTACCACTCTAAAACCATTTGAAACTTGATTTTTATATATCCACAATATGATACTTGCTCTACTGTACTGTATTTTTGCCATTTTGCCAAGCAAGCAGTAGCAGAATTTGGGGCCTTACAGGTAAATTTCCTGTTTGGAGCACAATTTGTGACAGGCTTTTTTTAGTATGTGTTTGTTTACAAAATGTATAGAAGTTGTGCTTCCTTGAACAAGAGTGGTAACAAACAACAGAGGCAACTCCCTTCTTGCAGAACCCTAATATCAGATACCTCTATTTCAGGGGTAGCCAACCTATGGCATGGGTGCTGAAAGCAGCAAGCGAGCTGATTTTCAGTGGCACTCACACTGCCCAGGTCCTGGCCACCGGTCCGAGGGCTTTGCATTTTAATTTAGTTTTAAATGAAGCTTCTTAAACATTTTAAAAACCTTATCTACTTTACATACAACAATAGTTTAGTTATATATTATAGACTTATAGAAAGAGACCTTCTAAAAACATTTAAATGTATTACTGGCATGCGAAACCTTAAATTAGAGTGAATAAATGAAGACTCAGCACACAACTTCTGAAAGGCTGCCGATCCCTGCTCTATCTCATCCCCAGAAGCAGTTCTCTCTCCCCTCCCCCAGGCCTCACTAATGTTTCATTGGCTCACAGACTCTATGCGAGTTTTCCACACTTTTCACCTGGGAGACCTCTAGTCGAAGGCTGCTCACCAAGCTCACATGATTTTGAACGGTGAGTGGGGCATCTATCTATCTTCCTTTTGTGAAGTTGCTCCTCAACAGAGAACACTCAGATCTTCAACTGCCAGACAAAGAAGAGTGCTTTAACTCCCCAAATACCCATAATAACTCTGACTTTAGTTATTGCGTGGTTTTTTCAGCTCTTTGCATGGGGAATTTTATACTTCAATGCCCCTTAATCATAAAATCATAGAAGATTAGGGTTGGAAGGGACCTCAGGAGGCCATCCAGTCCAACCCCCTGCTCAAAGCAAGACCAACCCCAACTAAATCTGTGAGAATGGTACTTCTCCTGGGTCTTCATCCTCCTTTGAGCCCCTTTCCTCCCTTGGACACCTTGGCCATCCCCATTCCTTCTTGGGTCTTCTGGTTCTGCTTTTTCCATGGAGGCATCCCACCATCCTTTGATTGAGTAGACCAGGTACTATGTCACTCCAGCCTGCATCATTCCAATATGTTCTTGCATGGTTAATGTGCAAGCCATTAGCAACTTTTGCCATAACAGTATTATCATCGTCATATGTTACGGCCATATAATCAAACCAGTTATTCTGCCTTGTAAACATTTAGTGATATGGTCACGTGACCATGCCCTTGGCCATATCAAATGAATAACACTTCCAAGCATTTGATGTAATTACTGAAAATGAGCAACCACTTATTCAAATATCTAAATCTGTGCATTGAATTAAATCTCCAAAAGAATAAACACATTATACTTTATTACTTACTATTAAACACAGGGGAACATCTATTATTCTATTTATGCAAATGCCATGTTTGGAGTAATTATTTATAGTACATAACACTTAGAGGTCTCAACTCAGATTGGAATCCTGTTGTTCTATATACTGAGCAAACACATAGTAAGAGACAGTCCATACCCTACAAAGCTTAAGTCTGAATAAACAAGGCAGATAGTGAGGGAGAGGGGAAACCAAGTCATAGAGAGATCAAGTAATTTGCCCATGTCACACAAAAATTCAGTGGCCAAGCCAGAAATGTAACCCAAGTCTCCTGATTCACAACCTAGTGCCCTAGCCACTGGACCACATTACCTCTCAATAATAAACATCTCTCTATTTTTGGTACAATTGAAGCTTTCAGTGATATAGGCAGTTATATTTCAAATACTTTTTGAAGCACAGCTGTGTTTACACTTCTTGAGCAGTGAGCAATTATAGCATATTTCATAGACTCACAAAAATGGAGGGCTGGAAGTGACCTCGAGAAGTCATTAAATCTAGCCCCCTTTGCTGAGTCAGGACCACAGAAACCTAGACCATTCCTGACAGATGTTAATATTTTTGTGACTTTTTTAAAAAGATGTTATTGAAACTGCTAACAGAGGATAAAATACTAGGTAACTTGAGCACAGGTATCTTGACTATTAGAAGGTGGTTGTCATGGCTACTGGCTTGCGGAAGCTGCTATATACAGTCCTTTTGGGGAGTAAAAGTTAATTGCCTATAAGATCATTTTAAATAAAACAATACATAACAGCTCAACTGGAGAGTGGGGTAAAATATATAAAAATTAGAAACACAGCAGGCCACATAATTCTTAAGAATCTGGGATGTGATTTTCAAAAGTGCTCAGCACTGGCCTAACACTTCTCTCCTGGAAGTCAATGATAATCACTGACTACTTTTGAAAATCCCATCTTTAGTGTTTAAATTTGGAGTGGACTGAATATGACCAGTGAAAAATATCTTCAGAGTCCTTGTTCTGTGGGCACTTGGCCTGTGCAGAAATGCCATTACCCTCTTTCTCAAATGTAAAAGCAGCAAAGAATCCTGTGGCAGCTTATAGACTAACAGACATTTTGGAGCATGAGCTTTCGTGGGTGAATACCACATGCATCCGACGAAGTGGGTATTCACCCACGAAAGCTCATGCTCCAAAACATCTGTTAGTCTATAAGGTGCCAGAGGATTCTTTGTTGCTTTTATAGATCCAGACTAACACGGCTACCCCTCTGATACTTTCTCAAATGTAGCAAGCATTTACACCAAAGTTACTCCATTACCTCTCAATTCATTTTAAAATCCATTTCAAAACTGCCCCTTTTAAACCTCTAAAATGAATTGCTCCAATCTACCGAACAAACCTCTCTACTTCTTTCTGTTCAGCTAGAAATTATCTACTTTGATTGTTCACACAATCTTAGCACTGTTGGTGCAAGAGCTTTCTCCTGCTATCTGAAACACCCTTCCTGTTTCTCTGTATACCTCTCCATCTATCAAAGGGTGCCTGAAAATCACATTCCCCCCCAAAACAGCAGAGGAAATCCTAAACTAACTGTATTTAACACTCAAAAGCACTGACAGATACAGACTGTTGGAAAACTATATACACCTCTACCTCGATATAATGCTATCCTCGGGAGCCAAAAAAATCTTAGCATGTTATAAGTGAAACTGCATTATATTGAACTTGCTCAGATCCACTGGAGTGCGCAGCCCCTCCTCCCCCCGGAGCACTGTTTTACTGCATTATATCCGAATTCGTGTTATATCGGGTAGTGTTATATTGGGGTAGAGGTGTACAACATAAAACTAATATAACCATGTGATAGAACTAAAATAAGTGTTTTCCCCTGTACATGCTCAGTAGTTATTTTCAAATGTTGATCTAAAATTTATTCAAGTCAGGCTAAATGCCCAGAAAAATCCACTGGTAAAAATGATGCCCTTTTTGCCAAGACAAAATGGCAAATCAAACCAGAAAAACCCCTTTTTGTCCCCTTTCCCCCCCAACTTCTATAAACACCTGAGTCTTTTTTAAAATATAAAAACAGTTCCCAGTCTGAGAATTTATAAAACAGAAAACTGGGAAATTCATGTTACTGAGTCCAGTTAAAGGGAAAGAAAAGAGAAAACAAATACTGCACTTCAGCCTGGAGGGATATGTTAGGTATAGATGGAGGCGGCAAGTGGGGGTTGGCACAGAGCTGTAATTCCCAATTTGTTGATTACACTGAATTTCCAACTCTTTTGTTCCACTGGAGATGCACAAAGGGTGGGAACCAGGATCTAGGCCAATGAATTCAAGGCGTGTTCCAGGAATTCATTATGGAAGGAGTGAGCCCTATTAATATTAATGTTTTGTTTCAAGTTCTCTCTTCTCAAATGTTTGCTAACTAAAGCATCAGTTTACAAAACTCTAACAGGTTAAACATTAATTTTTACAGCATTCTCTCTTATCTAATAGCCAAGGCCTCCTTACAACAAATTCTGAACTCCATATGCTGTCCATATACTTCTAGCTTCCTAAACATCAGATTAATCAAAAAGTTTCAGAGTAAGTAGTTAAATCAATTATTTTTCACTGGTGTTAAAACAACAGAGATGGAAAATAATCTCTCTGATCAAAGTGTTCCATTCTCCTGTGCAAGATAGTGTCCCCTCATAAGACTGACGTGATATAATGAAAAAAATCACTTTTGTTTAACTCCCCCCATATTATTCCTTCCTTGTATAGTAAATATAACCAAATTTTAATAAAAGTACCAGCGAAAGTGTTTTTAATAAAAAGAAACTAAATCGATACTTTAAAATAAAGACTATCAATAACCAATTAGGATTCCACTTTAAAAATAACTATGTTACACTGAGTTACAGTACTTTAAAATCAGATATTTACTGAAGCCCAGATCCTGCCATCGGATCTGTGTGGGCAAACCAATGTGTTTGCACAGAACCCCAATCATGTCACCAGTGATCCACATGGGGAGAGGAGTTTGCCACATCCAATTGCAGAATCAGGTACTAAGCTATTATCCTGGACTAGACAGGTAGAAATAGATATTTTATACTAGAGATATTTTTCCATAAATCCTGGAAAAAATAAACTACTGTGTTTGTAACCAGATGCATCAGTTGGAATGATAAACTCAAACCCTATGTGAATCTAGAGTTCTGGCTCTTAAAATTCCTTAAAATGTGCCATGGCTGCACAAAATTGTTTTTGAAAAGCTAGAAGTCTTCAAGCAAATTTCTGCCATCTTCATGTGTTTTTAAAACTTTTGATTGACACAGGGCATTGTGTAATTTGTGGAGTCTCAAATTGCTCCTTTGGTCATACTTTGGAGTCAATATTTTTCACTAATACCACAACACTTAATATAATCTCAAAGTGGAGAAATAGTTTGGCTTTCAAAAAACAACACTCCCTCCCTCTCCCCCCAAGCAGAAACTTTGCTGCAGCCTGATTTACACATTTATTGTCTCTGAAGGAAAAAAAGCATTTCCCTACAAACAGCCAAGATGTTACTTCCTAAAGGGTTACTAGTTTCAACATGTTTTGGCAGCCCACACAATGTTAAATCCAATGTATTTATTATTCATATTTTCCTATTCCCTTTAAGGAATTCAAACTCACTTATTCCTGGGATACACTGAAGATCTGTTTAACTTCATCCTTTGCTTTAAACACAGTTTAATTGGAATATTGATAATATCTGCATTTAACATATACATGTAGCTAAATGTAAGACATTCAATTTATTTCCACTGGAACATGCTGCATTATATTGTTACATTTTCATCAAACTAGTTGCTTCTAAAACTAAATTTTAGATCAGCAGCTCTTTCTCAGTCTATCTCCTATGATTTCACAATCTAATCTAAACAAACAGAGCAGATCATAGCAAGAAAGTATTCCACAGGCATGCCTCACAGGAACATGGTGCCCTATCCAGCAGTATGAATTATGGATCTGTTAATAACAGGCTCTACAAAAGTTATTTGTGTCTCTGATATTTTGAGGTTTATGTTGTTTTCAGGATGATGGCTGGGAGGAATGATTTATTAGAAATCTTAAATTTTTTTGTGTCATTCACTTTTTTTTTTTTACTTAAAAAATACACTAGCACTTATACAGCATTCTGCAACAAAAAAATCTCTCTAAAAACATTAACTAATTCCCAATATTGCTGTGAGCTAAGTATCCTTAGGTCCATTTCAAAGATGGGAAACTGAGACAGATTAAATGACTTGCTATAATCAAAGAGCAGGCTTGAGTTAGAGTTGGGATCAGAATTCAGGAGTTCCAGGCTCTTATTTTATGCTACTTCAAAATATATAATTCTATATGAAAAAGCTATAAAAGTAAATTACAGTACCTTTTAGTTTGTCCAAAGTCCTCACCTTCCGACATTTCAGATTAAAAAAAAAAATCTACACCAAACTAGTTAATCCAGACAAAGATTTTCAATTCTTTTTGTTTTAAAAGAAAAACAGTCCAGGACTCTGCTTTGTGTGCTTCTGAGTAAACTGCAGAGAGTATGTGTTTACACACGTCCTAAGCAACTGCTTGTCTTGAATGAAGTTCAGAGTGTTCTATTTTGACTGGTTAATTCTATAAATAAACAGGTTACATCTTACTACAAGTATTGTGACAGGCTGTTAGGTTCCAAGCACAGCTCAAAAGCCAAATGTTTTTTTTATGGTCATGTGAGAAGGAATCATCAGCCAGTAATTAACCTTTATTTGCCTGACTCCACTGACGCTCCTCTGCTTCGTCACTGCTTTTCTTGGCTGTAACTAAGTACAAACCAAAATGATAGAAAGCTACAGTACGTGGAGTTTACCAGGAATGTCAGTCTAAAAAATCATATAGAAAATACTGTGTAGTTTGTTAGAAAAAAGGTGTACTGTAATATTTAAAAACTTTGTTTACTGGCTGTCTCTACCACACAGTTGGCAGACACAACATACTGCTATTTTTTCCCTCTTACATCTAGAAATCAAGAGACACTGGCAGTTCATCAGTGAAAATGTACTGGAAGATCTATATTTCCAGTTAGGATTCACTTCCTTCTTATGTTGTGAGCATGAGTTCCTTGATTCTGTGTGCCCCCAACTTTTCAGCCACTTTCTGCTTCCTTCCCCCTTCCAAGTCTTCCACACTGTTCCTCTCATCGGTCCTCAGCTAGCCAACTCTTCCTTGCAACCCACACTCCTTCCTTCCTCCCTTTGTCACAGATGTTGAGGGGCCAGCAGGCATAGGTGGTTACTGCACCCCAAAACCCCAATTTAACTGTATACACCTCTTAGTAAAAGTGATGCTGCCTTACACAACAGATCTGTTCCCTATGAATATTCAGTCATACCTGCTTCCTTCAATGACCAAGTGTACTGCTTTTGGCTCCTGTTAGCCCAGGGGTCGGCAAACTTTCAGAAGTGGTGTGCCGAGTCTTCATTTATTCACTCTAATTTAAGGTTTCGTGTGCCAATAATACATTTTAATGTTTTTAGACGGTCTCTTTCTATAAATCTATAATATACAACTAAACTACTGTTGTATGTAAAGTAAATAAGGTTTTTAAAATGTTTAAGAAGCTTCATTTAAAATTAAATTAAAATGCAGAGCCAGCAGGACCCAGGCAGTGTGAGTGACACTGAAAATCAGCTCACATGCCTACCCCTGTGTTAGCCTAAGATAGAGGGAGCTAGATTCCATTCTGGCTTGCAACTCTTCATAAAATTGTTAACTATGTTCCCTAATCTTCTTTAATTAATTTTGATATGCTATACAGAAAAGAACCCAGTTTGACTCTGAGATCCTAGACTGAGCTTGCAGGCTTATCAGTTATCAAAAAGAATGTGTTTTTCTTATATAGAACGTGTGTGTACACCTATCTGCCCATCCACCTCATTAAATTAACATTAAGATTGTAAAGTCAAGCACTCCAAAATGAGGAAATGCCAGAACTAAGGTTGCTGCACATCTTTAATTCCTGCCTTGTGCACATGCATTATGATATGATCTTTAATTACATGAACATATAGTATTTTTTCCACATGATCTCTGCCTGAGTCAGTGCACAGGATGGATGTTGCTCACTTAATGATCAGCTATTCAATATTTTGTTTTATCCTCATTGTTTAATATGTGGCCTTAGGCTTTATTAACTGCACTACTCAAACCCAGCTCTGAAGACAATTATTAATTTCCTCCTGGGCTTTTCTTTGGTGATCATCACTATATTATCTCAGTGCTTCACAAACAATAATTTATCTTTCCAACACCCCTGTCAGAGTTATTATCCCAATTTTACACATGTGGACCTGAGCCACTGAGAGATTATGGTCAAAGGTGTCCACTAATTTTGAATGCCCAATTTGAGATGCCTTGGACCTCATTTGTCGGGGTACTTAGCATTATATAGCACTTTGTATGTTCAAAGCACAGCTCCCCCTGACTTCAGGTGGAACTGTGAGTACATAGCACTTCTGCAAATCAGACCCTGGATATGAAATCAAGCAAGCAGGAAAATTATCCTTTGTGACTTCACACTGAAAAGTATGGTTTAAGTGACTTGCTTAGCATCATATAGGAACTTTGTGGCAGAGGGAGGGATAGAATCCAGTTCTCCAAGGCAGCACTCAATTGCTTTAACCATAAAACCATCCTTTTTCTCCCTGATTCATTCAATATACACCTTCTCAACTTCTGTAACAAATGAGGCTAGGGACCTACAAACAACTGTCTCCTTTACACTCATTCATCCCCAAAGTAGCTTTTAAAATAAATTTAACAGACAGTGTTTATTTTTAAGCATTTTTTCCTCCATTTTTATTGAAATTTTCATAGTTGTGGGAAATCATGGGAGGGGATCAGACAATCATTTGACACTGAGATTTGAAAAAATAAAGCTTTATAGCCATTAAAAAACAAATTGTCAACAACTTGTCAAAACATAAATATTCTTAAATCAAACTCTAGTAAGTTCTCAAGCAGCATTTTTAATAGCAAACAGAAAAATCAAAAAAATCCATCATCATGTGGTATAATATTGATACCACATGGCTCATCAACTGGCGTGGACCTTTATATCCACCACACAATTCACAAAATACCTAGTCAATATTACATTGCAGTTTCATTCTGTATTATAGCAGAAGAGAGTTTTGAAGATGGACTTAAGAAAAGGTAAGGAGTTGGCTTTATGGACTTTGACTAGGAGCTTTCCCCACTCAAGTAATATGGAAGGAACCAGGAAAGTGCTTATTTGAGAAGCAGGCAATCAATGCTGGCATCATAGGTAGGAACTGACCTGACAAAAAAGTTAACAGGTTGGATAGGTAGGATGGAACTAAACTGTGATGAGCTTTGAAACCAAGGACAATACATTTTTGTTTGAGATGGAAGAGTGGGAGTCAAGGGAAGGAAGCAAAGGGTATATGTGATGTAGTCAGGGCAACAAGACAAAACTTGGACAAGAATTACAACACTAAATCATCAAGTGAATTTCCCATACCTTTATTAATATGATTGTCAAGTAATTTCATATCAATTTCACTAATTTTATTTTAAATCACGATGCCTTTCCAGCAAGACCAGGCCAGTGCCATAAAGCTCTGGGTGGCAGTACAAAGTGTGTACTACTATGACCAAGGATTCATTATGTGACAGGAAAAAGAAACATTTCATCCTGACAATTTACTGGTTTGGCACCAGTGACATTTTGGGCTACTAGAGAGCCAGATAAAGAATTTTACTGTTACAAATGTGGCAAGAGAGAAAGAGAGCGTGCACGAGCGCGCACTCATGTGTGGGACAGCTGTTGAGTAACTGTCTTCTACATAGACCCAGAGAATATCTGTGACATACAAGTTTGAATGCATGTTATTAAAATACATTTTGTTTCCATGTCACATAAGAGATGAGTCACATCAGGGTTGTTGTTCCTCCCTCCACAGGGTGAAGGTGACAGGCAGCAGGACTAGATCACATGGGCTGTGATTTGGTATGCATTCCCAGTTCTAGAGGATGAGCAGCAGGCTGGTAGTAAATATGCATAATCACTGTGTTGCCATACCAATTGTCAGTGCTGGCAAGATTGTCAAATATGAGTTCCATTTAACAGTTCTTTTCTTCCGTAGTTCAAATCTATGTAATTTCCCCATCTCTATCTGACAAACTGCACAAGCAAGACACATAGGCGTACTCGCCACACACTATTTAGTTTCGTGACATTCCACATGGTATTGAATCCGCACAGGAAAGCCAGGCAAGGTATGGAACATGCTCATGGAATGTGTAGCATTCTTTTCAAATTTGTCTACAACCTAGTTGTGGAAAATAGGATCTATGTCTGTTACAATTGTCTTAATTTTCTGGTTATTTATATTTAACTAGTAGAGTATATACTGCTTCTGTATACAGAAGGTTATTCATACATTTCATGAATCATTTTACAATGACTCTACATTACTCAGATTGCCATTAGGATATTATTTTATTCTGTAAGGCTCTGTTTCTGTAAGGATTAGGTAAGCATGAAGGGTATAGTTGGTACAATGTATTAAATACAGTAGAAACTGCACAGAATAATATTCCTACAAGATTATCAATTTATAATGATTTCTCCCTACCTTGTTGAGACTTTGTTTTGCAAGTTATATTTATTCTGTTAAAAAGCAGAGGAGGGAAAAATGAGGAATCTCTAACAATATTTATTAAAGATGTATATCTAAGGAATTGAGATAGGAGCTTAAATCAATCTTGATGTCAATTTTGTATATTGAATAAGCATATTTTCCATGTTCCCTTATAGTCTTCTCCTTGTGCTGTTCAGTGTGACAGCCTTCTCAAGGTATTGATAATCATAACTAAAAAGCCAAACTACTGTTTGATAGGGCTGCATAGTGTTTATTTTAAAACATACATGCACAGAAATCTATACTTTAGTATAGATTTGCCCCATTATGATAGTCTGTATTGTCCAGCAAGACAGGAGGGACATAAGAAACCCTTTCAGTGTCTGGCAACAAAGAACCAAGGTATCTTGAACTCTATACACAAAGATGGATTTCACTATTTGAACTGATCGCGTGCACTGAGTGCAGTTCTTGAAGCCTGTCCCACAGCTAGATCCACACAAATTTAGATTTAATTGTTAAGTAGAGAAGGATTTGAAATAAGAACCTCTGCTGTGACTGTGCACACAGTGGTGTGAAGGCAACAGGCCAATAAATTCACCACATGGATCAATTTTTCCATATGAATACAGAAACACACTTGCCTAACTCAATGGACTACTCAGATGAATAAAGAAACGAGGATTAGGTTTTAATGTACAGCACGAATTTTATGAGCTATGAATAAATCCCATAAGTTTAATATGGTTTGGGTGAATGAAAAAAGTCACGTACATAACTTCATATTTTTAAAGATATAATAAAACCTAATCTGATTTAAGGAACAAATCATATGGTATAGTAACTGCTCTGCTAAACCCAATTTAAATCATACTGTTCTCAAAGAGAATTGCAAATTTAAACCTTATAGTTCTATAGATATGGATTATTCTGGGGTTACTTTCAAAAAAGCCTAATGATGACTCATGCTTGACTTCAGCAGCAGGAATAATGACAGCAAACACTGCAAAGTAAAATACTTTGTATTTGTTTACTGAAGTAATAACCTGGACATAATCTTTAATCTTTCCCTAATATAACAGTAAAGATGAAAATGTTTTATGAACATAGAATATACACTCTTTTCCAATAAAGTGATATTTCACAAACTTTTACTACTTTAAGAACAGTCCTTTCAACTTTAAAGCTGCATAATAGCTCCTTATAGCATTAATGTCAGAAGTTAGGATTTCTCATAATTTGAAACCAAGTCTAAATGTAAAGGTACATTCCCCTTTCTAATGAACTGGAAATGTCTATTTTTTACTAAAAGACAATACATCAACTAAAGATAAATACAACCCAATATTCCATGAACATTATTACCCAAATAATTATTTTCCAAATAATTTTCATTTATTTTTATATCTAGTACAACATAAAATATGCAAGTTCACATTGTTTACATTAGAAGAGTCTATTATAGCAACTTCTCTGTAACACTGCAAACTTGCTGAAGGATATATGCTGTATGTATAACTTATATTCTAACCAAGGGCGGCTCCATGTTTTTTGCCGCCCCAAGCACAGCAGGCAGGTGGCTTTCAGCGGTGCACCAGTCACACGGATTCGGCGGCACACCTGCGGGCAGTGCGCCGGTCACGCGGATTCGGCGTCCCCATCACTGAATTACGGCCGAAGCCACAGGACCAGCGAACCTCTCGCAGGCGCACCACTGAAAGCTGCCTGCCTGCCGCCCTCACAGCGACTGGCAGGCTGCCCCAGGCACGTGCTTGCTGCGCTGGTGCCTAGAGCCGCCCCTGATCCTAACCCTTTAAGCTGTTCTGTGTGGCACCCCACTGACTTAAAAATGTATGAGCAAGACTGTACATGCTAAACTTTGAAAATCTTCCCACAGTCTATACTGTGTGTACAGAATTTCTGATATGTCCCCGCCAATGTGATTTACATAAGTATTGTCCCATTAGCTAAGGCCCTGATCCAACAAGTTATGTGAGGGCAGACCCCTTGCACATACACAAAATATACTTTTATACATTTACTATAAAAACACAGACTTTTGTTTATATATTCATACTTATACGTGTCCATTGGGTTTGAGTATGCACATACACAATTACTTTTTTTTCCATAAACTAGTTTTAAAGATGGTATTTTTTTACTTTATTATATTTAAAATTTGACAAAAAATTGTTTACTAAAAAAATATATTTAGCTAGAGGAATAATCAGATAGAAGCATCCTTGTCTAACAGTTAGACCAGTGCACTTTCGCTTAGTTCTCTGAAAGCAGGATGTTTTGCATAATAGCAAATGAAAAACATTCTATACAACAGTTCATGAAACTCTTTAGAGAGCCAGCCAAAATAAGCTGTAATGAAAAATTCTCATCTCCAAATGGAATTCTACAAGTTGTGTTCCTTCTCCATACCCGGAGGAAATCACCTCATTTTTAAAACAGAAAAGATCCATTCAGGTTGGATGGCAAAAATCATATGCGCAATATTAAAACAGCCACAGATAGAGTTAAAGCACATGCAACAAATATTTAGTCCTCCGAGCAAAGCACACAAGTCACATTTTTGTTAATGAAACATACAAAAATGGAACATGGTGGAGGCATGGCTGTCAATAGACACCTACACCGGATTTGTAAGCCATGGATTGTCATTATGTGTAGTTAGTGTCTCACCATGAGGCACACATGCTAGCCCATTTTTGTGAAACACAGAGCACTCTGGTTTTTGCATATAAGCTATAGAAAGAATATGAGAGCCGGAAAATACTTCAGAGAGTAAAAAGCAAACAATCACATTCCTAGATGTGTCAAAGGAGCACATCTTCCTCAGATACAAATATCATAGATCAGGGGTCAGCAACCTTTCAGAAGTGCTGTGCTGAGTCTTCATTTATTCACCTTAATGTAAGGTTTCGCATGCCAGTAATACATTTTAATGTTTTTAGAAGGTCTCTTTCTAGAAGTCTACACTATATAACTAAACTATTGTTGTATGTAAAGTAAATAATGTTTTTAAAATGTTTAAGAAGTTTCATTTAAAATTAAATTAAAATGCAGAGCCCCCCAGATCGGTGCAGTGTGAGTGCCACTGAAAATAAGCTCGTGTGTCGCCTTCGGCACACGTGCCATAGGTTGCCTACCCATGTCATAGATCATGGCGAATGTATGTGACAAAGTGAGAGAGGATCTAGATAGAGTGCCAGGAGTCCTTACCACTAAGGGTGAAAATCTCAACTGCCTTGGGACTTTCTTGGCCATGGAAACAAATGTGTGTGTGTGGGGGGGGGAAGAATCACCTTGAATCACATTGAGAAATTAATTTATGAACTGGTCAGAGGAATTCAGTGCCATTCATATTTTCAAGACATTATTTCCTGTTGTGTGAAACTGTAAGAGCTTTTTTCTCACAAAGCCCATCTTCTATATATCCTGAAGTCTATAGACTGTACATATATACCACTTTATCCATCATTATCTGCAACTCAAGCTAATTACATGAATTTTAAATTACTGACTGGGCCAGGCAGGCAAATAAATGACAGACACATGGGATGGGTTTAATCAGCAGGCTGCAACTTTATTAATTATACACTGGGATTGGCACTACAATGCTCACTCCTCACTCTTACATACCACGCATTTTAATAGGTTCCAGTGCAGGTTCCAGGGCTCCAATCTCACAAACAAAACGATAACTTGGGCTAGATACTCCCTGACCTACCCCACGAACTCAGCTTAATTACAAAACCTCTCTCCCCATCCCTGTGTAAGGGGGTGTGTGTGTCGGGGGGGGGGGGGGGAGTAGAGGCCACAAAGCTGGTGGTGAAGAGACCTTAATCTGCAAAAATTTTGGGTCTCTCCCCTTATATAAGTATAAGGTCCTACAGTGAAATCCTGAGTCCCACTGGCCTTTGGGAGCGGCTGCTTTTAGACTTTACATGCATCGGGCATATGATGAGGCAGTAGTCCTACCGTCACTATATAAAACTTCCAATTACCTATTGTTTTCAATTAACTGTACATCCAGGAGGCTGTGCGGAAGATAGACAAAAAACCACTGAACTACTTGCCGATGTGGCCTCAAGGAGAAAAATTCCTCCCTGATCCCTAGAAAACAGCCAATCAGTCAGACTCCTAGCAACAAAAAAGGGACTGCTCCTAAACTACAACAAAGGGGAAGGAGGGCAGGGCAGCTAATTGGAGAGCAAGAGGCATTTGAAAAGCCTAGGCTAGCTTAAATAGGCAGTGAAGGGACATCTGGAAGCCAATTCACTGGCCCCATCACCTCCTGCTCCAGCCAATAGCTAAGCAAAAGACCAAAGGGCGAATGGGAAGTCACAGCCCCCATCCTTCCAGCATGCACTCTAGGCTTCTCACATTCCCTACCTGATGAAGGCAGTAAGAGAGTATTTCACTCAGCAAGCAGTGAATTTGAGATTTTTTGGAATGTGCTTTACCGGCGGATCTGTAACTGCCCAAGTTTATTAGCTTTCAGGGTCATCTTTTCTCCCTAATCTGTAAAAATGGGTGATGGATAAGGGGAGTAGTTGTGTGAGACACTCGTGGAAAATTACTTTGTCATATTGATACTATTACTGGCTTATTTGATTTTATCTTGTGGTAACTTATTGGCCTACTTATGTGTATATTTTTGAAAGACAGGCACTCCTATTATAGAGCAGGAAAATTCCAAACCAATAGATCAGAGATCAGCAACCTTCCGCATGATGGCTGTGTGCCGAAGGTTGCCGATTCCTGCAATAGATAAATGTGTAACATATATGCTGTCTTTTGTTAAGGCAACGGTGTATACACTTCAAAGATCCGAAGAAGTGAGCTGTAGCTCACGATAGCTCATGCTGAAATAAATTTGTTAGTCTCTAAGGTGCCACAAATTCTCCTGTTCTTTTTGCGGATACAGACTAACACAGCTGCTACTCTGAAAACTTCAAAGATGTGACTCATGAATCCTGTACTACATCCTTGAAATTAGCCTGAGATAACAAGTGACATTGCTCAAAGGCTCACTAGTTTAAAATATTTAAAATATTTCGAGTGTCTAGACAAATTGCATGAGAAGCTATTATACAGACCTGAAAAAAGTGTTTAAGCTACTGTTGGCACATTGTATATTCCAATACAACTATCAAACCTGGTATATGCCTGCATGAGAGGCAAACAGCAGTTTACCCCTTGAAGATAGCGGAGGCCACTAAAAGACAATGTTATATGTAAGCCAGCTCAGGTAGTGAGGAATCATTCAATCATTCAGAATTTCTAAGGTAAATAAGAAATATGCAGCTACACAGTACTAATGCCTGTGTTTAACTCAGATCATACACACCAGTTTGCCAAGGCAAACGAACATGGCTCAGTACAGCTAATGTTTGAAGCAAGTGGGAGGGTATGGAGGTCAGCTTCCTGATTGGATATTTAACTTATTTGAGGTGCAGCCGGGGAAATTCCAGCGGAAAGAAAGTGTCAAACTTACCACAGGATCAAAGTCAAGGTCTAACTCTGGACTGATAACCTGAAGTGCTTGAAAAAGCATCAGCATGTTAATATACCAGCTGCTTGGTATTTGTAAGACAACAGTTTGCCTTAAGTTGTCCTTAAGAAAAACATTCTGGTTTAATGCTTAGAAGACAAATAGACAACTAGATTCCATTGTCAACTGTGCCACTGGTTTACCATCTGACAGTGAGCAAGTCGCAAAAATTTTCTCTTAGTCTAACTCAAGGTAAAATGAGAATAACATTTACTGATCTTTAAAGAGTTTGAGATCTTTTAATGAAAATTATGTTTATGTCTCAAGTGAACACCACTTTTATAGTTTCTAAACTGTGTATTTATCCATAGCACCAGAAGCATTCCTCCACTAAGTTGTCACAAACGTGATTCTATTTCAGTGCCTGTACTTCCTTGACTAGTTAAGTTAGTCTGTCACTTCTCACTGCAGTCTACCCCAATGTATATGTTTAACATTACATTTGCCCAAGAGATCATATAAAATAACATGCAGCATAACAGTGCTAATATGACAATGTTAAATCATGTTTATTTGGACACCAGAAGAACTTAGGAAGACTTATTCAGAATTTAAGGTACTGTGGGGTACATGCTGTAGTCTAACTAAGCTAGAGATAGTGACCGTTTAACTTTAGAACACAGTGGGATAATGAACCATAACATTAAAAAGGGAATATTCCTCACCTCTGCAACTGCTAGGAATAAAACCAGAGTGATTTGGTTCTATCTGCCTCAGATGAAAAGAAAGTCTTTCTTAAAAAATGGCATTAGCTCTTTCTGCGGAAAAGAAATCAAGCTTTAATTAGCTGCTTGATTCTTTTCAATGTTAGGATTAATACTGAATTGCTATGACTTACTGAAGCCACTCTGCTCAGGAGGCTCATCTTCTCATAATACAATATTATGCCCTTATATAAAATACACAAAAAGCAAAGGATATGAAGTGCTGATTTGACAAACTTTAATTCAATGCATCAAAAGCCTGTGTTACTTTAACGCAGAGCGAGATCTAACACTGTCCAAGTTTCCTGTCAGAAGACCTATTTGGAATGATTTTTTTAAACACACACATGCACACACACTTTGTTTTTTTCAAGTTTTCTATTCTGATTTAGAAACTTCCCAAACAAAATAAAGGCACTGTGTAGGCTCAACCCTCCAAAATAAGCGGTGAAGATTTTTCCATATGAGCTATAGCTGGTAACCACATTTTACAAGCTTGACCTGCTGTGTTCACAAAGCATATGAGTTTCCCTGAATCAGACTTGGAGATCATAAAAACTCCACCTGTACGTCTACAGAATTCGTATTTTCCTTGAATCAAAGAACAGAGTTTATAAACAATGCTTGATGTGCACGTAAAGTTTATGTTCCCTGAACCGGATTTTGGAGATTACAAATTACATAGTCTATGAGAAAACAGAATAAGATTCTATGATTTTTTTTTTGAATATACTGGTCAATAAATGAAGTACACTTATCATTTTTTAAAAAAAGTTTAACAGACGTAAATGTATTTCTCTCCAGGCTTGGGCCTTTGACTTTGTGAAGTAAAATGGGACCTGTAATACCTGCGCATGTCAACCAAAAATGCTTTTTCATATAATGCAACTTAGACAGCATGGTGAGTTGTATTTATATTTTTATGTTTAAACAGGGTTTCAAATGGCTTTGGCTCAAAAAACTTACAAGGCTCCCTTGTTAAAATAATGTGCTGAAGGTAAACGCCAGAGATAAAAGACGGTTACTCACCTTTGTAACTGTTGTTCTTCGAGATGTGTTGCTCATATCCATTCCAATTAGGTGTACGCGCGCCACGTGCACGTTCGTCGGAGACTTTTTACCCTAGCAACACTCGGTGGGCCAGCAGGTCACCCCCTGGAGTGGCGCCGGTATGGCGCCTGATATATACCCCTGCTGGCCCGCCCGCTCCTCAGTTCCTTCTTGCCGGCTACTCCGACAGTGGGGAAGGAGGGCGGGTGTGGAATGGATATGAGCAACACATCTCGAAGAACAACAGTTACAAAGGTGAGTAACCGACTTTTCTTCTTCGAGTGCTTGCTCATATCCATTCCAATTAGGTGATTCCCAAGCCTTACCTAGGCGGTGGGGTCGGAGTGAGACGTTGCGGACTGTAAAACCACTGCGCCAAAAGCAGCATCGTCTCTAGCTTGCTGTACCAGCGCATAGTGTGATGCGAAGGTGTGTACAGAAGACCATGTGGCCGCACGGCAGATTTATTGTATGGGGACATGAGCCAAAAACGCGGCCGAGGAAGCCTGAGCCCTGGTAGAATGGGCGGTAAGGGGTCCCGTTGGCACACTGGCCAAGTCATAACATGTCCTGATGCAGGATGTGACCCAGGATGCGATACGCTGGGAGGAGATTGCCATGCCTCTCATGCATTCCGCTACTGCCACAAACAATTGTGGTGAACGCCGGAAAGGTTTAGTTCTCTCAATGTAGAACGCGAGAGCCCTTCGGACATCCAAGGAGTGGAGCTGTTGCTCTCTTCGGGATGAATGCGGCTTTTGGTAAAAGACTGGCAGGAAGACGACTTGGTTAATATGGAAGGCGGAGATGACCTTAGGGAGGAACGCCGGGTGCGGTCGCAGCTGTACCTTGTCCCTATGGAACACCATATATGGAGGGTCCACGGTCAGAGCCCGAAGCTCCGAGACTCACCGGGCCGACGTAATAGCGACTAGGAAGGCCACCTTCCAGGATAGGTACAGCAGCGAGCATGTGGCTAAGGGTTCGAAGGGGGGTGCCATTAGCCTGGTTAGAACCAGGTTCAGGTCCCAAGTAGGGGTAGGCCGTTTGACCTGAGGGTAGAGTCGCTCCAGACCCTTGATAAATCTGGACACCATTGGGTGAGAAAATACGGACTTGCCAGCCTCGCCTGGGTGGAAGGTGGATATAGCCGCGAGGTGGACGCGTAGAGAGGAGATCGCCAAGCCCTGCTGCTTGAGAGACCACATGTAGTCCAAGATGGTGGGGACTAGCATGGCGAGTGGGTCATGGCCGTGCTGACTGCACCAGCAGCAGAAGCGTTTCCACTTCGCTAGGTAGGTTGAACGCGTGGAAGGCATCCTGCTGCCCAACAACACTTGTTGTACTGCATCGGAACAGTGCAACTCGGACTGGCTTAACCAGCCAGGAGCCACGCAGACAGATGAGGGACTGTAGATCCGGATGGCGCATCCTGCCGAAGTCCTGCGTGATCAGGTCCGGCCAAAGAGGTAGGGCAATCGGATTCGCCAGGGACAGATTGAGCAGCATGGTGTACCAAGGCTGCCGTGGCCATGCCGGAGCGATCAGGATGAGGCGGGCCTTGTCTCTCCGGACCTTGATCAGGACTCGATGGACGAGAGGGAAGGGTGGAAAGGCGTAGCAAAGACGACCCGTCCACGGTATGAGGAACGCGTCCGACAGGGAGCCCGGGGAGCGACCTTGTAGGGAGCAGAACACCTGGCATTTCCTGTTCGATCTGGAGGCGAACAGGTCTATCTGGGGAAACCCCCACCTCTAGAAAATGACATAGAGGACGTTCGGACGGATGGACCATTCGTGGGACAGAAAGGATCTGCTCAGGTGATCCGCAAGGGTGTTCCGCACTCCCAGGAGAAAGGAGGCCACTAGATGAATAGAGTGGGCTATGCAAAAGTCCCACAGACGTATTGCTTCCTGACACAGCAGGGAGGACCGGGTCCCGCCCTGCTTGTTGATGTAATACATGGCCATTGTGTTGTCCGTGAATACCGCAACACAACGGCCGTGCAAATGGCGTTGGAATGTCTGGCATGCTAGGCGAACGGCCCGTAGCTCCTGCACATTGATGTGAAGAGTCAACTCTCTCTGCGACCACAGACCCTGTGTATGCAGGGTCCCCAGGTGCGCACCCCAGCCCAGCGATGATGCGTCCGTTGTCAGGGACACTGAGGGCTGTGGGGCGTGAAACGGTAGGCCCGCACACACTTGGGAGGGCGTTGTCCACCAGCCTAGGGAGCCTAGAACATTCGGTGGAATCATTACGATTGTGTCTATGGCATCCCTGCCTGGTCGATAGACCGATGCGAGCCAGGTCTGCAGCGGGCGCATGCGGAGTCTTGCATGTCTGGTGACGAAGGTGCATGCGGCCATGTGCCCCAGGAGAGCGAGGCACGTTCAAGCAGATGTGGTCGGGAAGGCCCGCAGGCTTGTGACCATGGACACTATGGCTTGGAATCGGTGCCGGGGGAGGCTGGCCGTCGCGAGGTTGGAGTCCAGTACTGCCCCTATAAATTCTATGCTCCGCGTAAGCACCAGAGTGGACTTGTCCGGATTGATGGTCAGACCTAGGCTCATAAACAGCTCCGTGATGATGGTGATGTGCCCGGTCACCTGCGCTTCCGACGTGCCTCGAACGAGCCAGTCGTCGAGGTAAGGGAAGACATGGATACGACGACGTCGCAGGGCATCCGCGACGACCGCCATACACTTGGTGAATACCCGGGGGGCCGAGGAGAGCCCAAAGGGGAGGACCGTGAACTGGTAGTGGTCCTGATTCACCACAAAGCAGAGATACCGTCTGTGCGGGGGGAAGATCGCAATGTGGAAGTACGCATCCTTCATGTCGAGAGCAGCGTACCAATCTCCGGGATCCAGGGAAGGGATGATGGTTCCTAAGGATACCATGCGGAACTTGAACTTTTTGATGAATTTGTTCAGGCCTCGCAGGTCCAGGATGGGTCGTAGGCCCCCTTTTGACTTGGGGATTAAGAAGTACCGGGAATAAAACCCCTTGCCCCTTAGCTCCCTTGGCACCTCCTCTGTAGTCCCACGGACAGGAGCTTGCGAACCTCCTGGACGATAAGTTGCTCGTGAGAGGGGTCCCTGAAGAGGGACGAGGAGGGAGGGTGGGAGGGGGGTGGAGAAACAAACTGAAGATGGTAACCAAACTGCACCGTGCTCAGGACCCAACAATCCGAAGTCAGCTGGGACCATGACGGTAGGAAGTGGCGGAGGCGGTTGAGGAAATGAAGTGGATCCAGAGGGGGGATTGGTAAGCTGCTTTCGGGCGAACCTTCAAAAGTTCGCCTTGGGTCCCTGCGGTGGCTTTTCGGACCCGGAAGTGTTACCCCTTTGAGGACCTGACTGCCGTCTACGGTTTGGCCGGCCTTGCCTCCAGTTGAAATCTTGTCTGGGGCGAGGCGGGGGGTAAGTGCGCTGATGGTAGGGGCAGAATGGCCTTCTCTGAGTCTGGGGCGCATGCATTCCCAGTGAACGCATGATAACCCGGTTATCCTTCAGGCTCTGTAGTCTGGGATCCGTCTTTTCAGAGAAGAGGCCCTGCCCGTCGAATGGCAGGTCCTGGATCGTGTATTGTAGCTCCGGCGGTAGCCCGGAAAACTGCAGCCACGATATACGGCGCATGGCTACGCCCGACGCCAGAGTCCTCGCCGCTGAATCTGCGGCATCTAAGGACGCCTGTAGCGAGGTCCTGGCGACCCTCCTGCTCTCTTCCAGGAGAGATGAAAATTCCTGGCGTGAGTCCTGGGGGAGCAGCTCTGTAAATTTGCCGACAGCTTCCCAGGTGTTGTGGCTGTAACGGCTCAGGAGGGCCTGCTGGTTCGCCACACGGAGTTGAAGGCCTCCAGCAGAATAAATTTTACGGCCCAGCAAGTCCATGCGTCTGGCTTCCCTGGATTTTGGTGCAGAAGCCTGTTGGCCATGGCGTTCCCGCTCGTTGACTGATTGTACCACCAAGGAGCAGGGAGCGGGGTGTACGTAGAGGTACTCATACCCCTTGGATGGTACCATATACTTCCTTTCCACGCCGCGGGCAGTGGGTGGAATGGAGGCCGGAGACTGCCAGATGGTGTCCGTCTTCGCCTGGATTGACTTAATGAAGGGGTGGGCTACCCTGGTCGGTGCCTCTGCCGAGAGGATGCTTACTACCGGGTCCTCTACTTCTGGGACTTCCTCTACAGGAAGGTTTATGTTCTGGGCAACTCGCCTCAGCAGGTCCTGATGCGCCCAGAGATCAATCGGCGGGGGCCCTGATGAAGATGTGCCCGCTACCGCCTCATCCGGGGATGAGGACAAAGACACCCCAAGGAGGAGTGGTTCTTGCACGGAAGCCTCGTCCAGAGGGGCCTCCGTTTCCCGGGCATCCTGCTGCACCAGGGGATCCGTGGGGTCTTCCTCCATACCTGGGGGGGGGGGGCCAACTGACTGTGGTCTCTGGTGCACGACACTCCGATGGATTGGAGCGAGCTTGTCCCGAAGGTTCGCCCTGGGCTTGGTGGTACGCCCAGGGCGTCCAAAAGGACCATTGCGGTGGACCCTGGTCCGTGCAGGCGTGAACATCCGAACCCCCGTAAGAGGCGCTGTCCGTATGGGAAGAAGCGGACGAGTGCCTCGAAGGCCATGGAGGAGCCATCGATGACTGTGGCAGGCCCCTGCGCATCCCGATGTCGCTGCGCGATGCCGGTGAACGGTACCGGGAGTCATGGCGGTACCGCGATCTAGACTGGGACCTGCTACCAACTCGGTGCCGGGAGGTCGACCGGTGCCGTCCACTGCTGTGCCGGGACCGGCTGCGGTAGGAACGTCGGTGCTGTGATCTAGACCGGTGCCGAGAGTAGTACGACAGCAACCGGGATCTTGAACGGTGCCGCGAGTACGACCGGTGCCGCAGGTAGTGGTCCCGGGACTGTGAGCGGCGTCTAGATCTCGAGCGGCGACGCTGGGAGTGGTCCCTCGATTTGGAGCGGGACCGATGCCCGGTAGTACCCGGTGATTGCGGCCGTACCATGGCGGGCTTGCCCATCGATTGGATAACCCGCACCGGCGGTGCCAGGGGTTGGGGCAGCTCGGGTTCTGTCAGTGCGATGAGGTCGCGTGCCGCTGAGAAGTTCCTCCGGCATGGAGGGCGCGACAAACTCGACCCCTGTCCTCACTGGGGAGCTGAAAGGCACCGGACTCAACGGTCTCTGAGGGGCCAGAGTCGACGGTGCGACGACACTCGGTGCCGCGGCGGATGACGGTGCCGGGCGGTCAGGTTTTGAGGCACGCTCTGACTGTGGTGCAGTGGCAGGCACCGCAGGAGCCCTGTGCTTTTTGCTCCTTGGGGAGAGGGAGCGGTGCCGGCTACGGTGCCGGGCCGGTGCCGCGCGGGAAGTTGGAGCCTTCGCCGGCACCGGGCGGTCCGGAGCGGAGGCGACACTTGGTCCCGGTGCCGGAGTCGGTGCCGACGGTAGGGGAGTCGGCGCTGCCTCCATCAGGATCTGCTTCAGGCGACTGTCCCACTCCTTCGTTCGGGGCTTGAACGCCTTGCAGATCCGACACTTGTCCACAAGGTGGGACTCGCCTAGGTACCTCAGGCAGGAGTCGTGCGGATCTCCTGTTGGCATCGGCCGATGACAGGCCGCACAAGGCTTAAAGCCGGGTGAACCGGGCATGGGCCCCGGCACCGCGGGGAGGAAAAAGGGGCGAACCCCCGATCCTCAGTATAAGTATTTACAACTACACTAAATTAACTTTATACCTACAACTATTGATATAATAACTGAACTATATACACTAAATGCAGAAGAGTGAAATGCTAGGGAGGTGGAGAACGGCTAGCCGTGCTCCACAGTTCCAACGACCGACACGGGCAGTAAGAAGGAACTGAGGAGCGGGCGGGCCAGCAGGGGTATATATCAGGCGCCATACCGGCACCACTCCAGGGGGCGACCTGCTGGCCCACCGAGTGTTGCTAGGGTAAAAAGTCTCCGACGAACGTGTACGCGGCGCGCGCACACCTAATTGGAATGGATATGAGCAAGCACTCGAAGAAGAATAGTGAATTGGGTCATTTTCAAAATCAGTGTAACTATGTATGTGTTTTGTTATTGTATTTGTATTTGTCCTCTCTAGTAACTGCACCTACAGCTGCCAGCAGATTAATCCAAATCTGAATGATCCCATCTGGAAAGTTAGCTAAAAACTTCTCATAGTAGGAAACACTTGCCACTGCTAGCAAAAATAAGGACTAATAACAAGCAGTCAACCATGTGAAAGTGGTCTGCTGATGAGATTCCAGACACTGTGGTGGAAACAAGGAATCTCTTCTTTCATTCCTGTACAGCCACAGCATGAGATTTTAAGAAACCTGTGTTGCAATTGGTCAGGCTCAGTTGGTGCTTTCACAACCAACAATGGTGACATTTTCCTTACATTTATCTGCCTTAGGCCAGTGTTCAAAGGAAACATCGGAGAATGCAGCTTAAAATTCTGTCTTATTTAAAAGACAAAAAATTTTGTTTAAAAGTGACCTCACTTAAAAATGCCCCTGAAGTCCAGTAGTTTCCAAGTGCAGACAGACAACACTCTTACACCCATTACTGATGTAGCATATTAAATTGTAACCTGTAGCCTAGCTGTTTAAAGGCCAAATCCTGAGCAGCATTGAGCACCTACACCTCTCCTGGAAGTTCATGGTAGTAGCAGGTGCTCAGTTTGAATTTAGGCAATAGCTACTCTGTGCGCCTTTCCAGGACTTTACAATGCATAATACACAAAAATAAAATACAAAAACAGAAATAAACTTGCTTTATACATCACACGGTTAAAATTTTGTACAGTTGTTCTGAGGTCCAGTAGGTGGTAAGAGACAGACCAGCTGAAATCTCTGGGTAAAGATGAAAGGGAAAAAAATAGGGGAGGACATGAGGGAAAGGAGCAACTACAGACCATGAACTGAGGAAGAGGAGGTGGATGAGGCATTTCTAGTACAAAATAGAAATAACCAAATCACAAGCCCTGCTAGTAATGCAGGACTTTAACTATCTAGACATTTGTTGGAAAAAATAATACAGCAAAACACAATTTCCAAAAACTTATTGAAATGTATTGGGGACAACTTTTTGTTTCCGAAAGTGGAGGAAGTAATGAGGGAGGGAGGGAGGGAACAGCCATTTTAGACTTGACTCTGACCAACAGGGAGGAATTGGAAACAAATCTGAAGGTGGAAGGCAATTTGGATAAAAGTGATCACAAAATGACAGATTTCATGATTCTAAAGAAGGAAAGGAGCAAGAGCAGCAGAATTAGGACAATGGACTTCAAAAAAGCTAACTTTAACAAACTCAGAGAACTAGTAGGTAAAGTCCCTCGGCAATAAGAATCTAAGGAAAACAGAAGTTCAGGAGAGATGGCAGTTTCTCAAGGAGACAACATTAAAGGAAACTATCCCAATATGAAGGAAAGATAGCAAGACTAGTAAGAAGCCGATGTGGCTCCATTAGGAACTCTTTAATGCCTGAAAATCAAAAAGAAATCCTACAAAAAGTGGTAACATGGACAAACTGCTAAGGAGGGGTACAAAAGAAGAGCGCAGGCATGCAGGGACAAAATCAGAAAGGCTAAGGCACAAAATGAGTTAGACCTAGCAAGAGACATAAAAGGCAGTAAGAAAAGGTTCTCTGACTACATTAGGAGCAAGACAATGATGAAGGAAAGTGTAAATCTGCTACTTAGTGGGGAAGGAGAAGTAATATTTGAGGATATAAAGGTGGCTGCGGTGTTTAATTCCTATTTTGTTTTAGCCTTCACTAAAAAGGTTAATTGTGACCAGAAACTCAACCCAATTAATATTAACAACAAAAGGAAAGGAACCCAAGCCACAATAGGGAAAGAATATTTAGAAAAGCTTGATGTATTCAAGTCAGTAGAGTCTAATGAAATTCATCTGAGGGTACTTAAGGAATTAGCTGAAGCAATCTTGGAACTGTTAGCAATTAACTTCAAGAACTCCAGGAGGACGGGTGAGTCCCAATAGACTGGAAAAGGGAAAACATAATACCTATCTTTAAAACAGGGAATAAAGAGTACCCAGGGAACTATAGTCCAGTCAGTCTAATTTTGATATTTGGAAAGATAATGGAACAAATTATTAAACAATTTGTAAGCACATACAGGAAAACAGGATAATAAGGAACAGCAAGTATGGATTTGTCAAGAACAAATTGTGCTAAACCAACCTAATTTCCTTCTTTGACACAGTTACTGGACTACTAGCTAGGGCAGAAGGTGGGCAAACTATGGCCTGTGGGCCACATCCAGCCCACAGGACTCTCCTGCTCAGCCCCTGATCTCCTGGCCCAGGAGGCTAGCCCCTGGCCCCTCCCCTGCTGTTCCCCCTCTCCCACAGCCTCAGCTCACTGCGCCACCAGTGCAATGCTCTGGTTGGTGGGACTGCGAGCTCTTGCTGGGAAGTGCAGCTGCAGCGCCGCAGCCTGACCCGGTACTCTGTGCTGCGCGGTGGCATGGCTTGCTCCAGCTGGGCGGCGCAGGTGCCTGTCCTGGTGCTCTGGGTGGTGCGGCTGTAGTGCTGCCAGCCACCGGTGCTCCAGGCAGTGGGGTAAGGGGGCAGAGAGAAGAGGGGATTGGATAGAGGGGCAGGGGAGTTCAGGGTGGTGGTCAGGGGGTGGGGATGCGGATGGGGTTGGGGCAGTCCAAGGGCAGGGAACAGGGGGACTGAATGGGGGCAGGGGTCCTAGGGGAGGCAATCAGGAAGGAGATGGGGGGTTGGATGGGATAGCAGGGGGTCCAGGGGCAGTCAGGCAGAAGGGGTGGTTGGGGCAGTCAGAAATGAGAGGAGGGGTTGGATGGGGCAGCAGGCGGCAGTCAGAGATGGGGGGTCTGGGGGCGGTCAGGGGACAGGGGAGAGGGGTTGGATGGGAGAAGAGTCCTGGCGGCACTGTCAGGGGGGCAAGAAGCCGGGGCGGGGGCTAGATAGGGGGCAGAGGCCGGGCCATGCCTGGCTGTTTGGGGAGGCACAGCCTCCCCTAACCGGCCCGCCATACAATTTCAGAAACCCAATGTGGCCTTCAAGTTTGCCCACCCCAGGCTAAGGGGAATGCAGCAGACATAATATATCTTGATTTTAACGCAGTCCCACAACATTCTTACAAGCAAACTGGAGAAATGTGGTCTAGATGAAATTATTAAAATATGGGTGCAAACCTGGTTCAGAGACCGTACTCAAAGAGTAGTTCTCAATGGTTCACTGTCAGGCTGGGAGGACATATCTAATGGGGTTTTTACAGGGGTCAGTCCTGGGTCCAGCACTAGTCAATATTTTCATTAATGACTTGAATAAAGGACTGGAGTCTATGCACTGCAAATCTGCGGATGACGCCAAGGTGGGAGGAGTCTGAAGCACTCTGGAAGAGAGGATTAGAATTCAAGAAGACCTTCACAAATTAGAGAACTGATCAACATCAATAAAATGAAATTCAATAAAAGACAAATGCAAAGCATTTCACTTAGGAAGAAAAAAATCAAATGCACAACTACAAAATAGGGAAAAGCGGGTAGGTGGGAGTACTCTGAGTCAACATTTTCAAAATGTTGAGGCATTTGTGAAAAAGGCTAATATTCTGGCATGTGTTAAGAGGAGTGTTGTAAATAAGACAAGGAAGGTAACTGTCTCCCTCTGCTTGGCACTGATGAGGTCTCAGTGTTCAAATATGTTAAGGGCTGTTATAAATAGGATTGCAATCAATTGTCCTCTATGTCCACTGAACATAGAACAAGCAGCAGTACCGGGTTTACAATGATGCCAGTGGCACCATGGTGCTGGGCCCATGTTCAAAAGGGGCCCTGCCCTGCCCTGTTCCACTTGCAGTGCACCCAGAGCAGCTGGCTCTTCTCCATCCCCAGCTCCCCCCCCCCCACCATTCACATCTCTTGGTCTGCCCAGAGCTTCCCTCTGCCTCAGCCCTGTCCGCCGGCTCCTCCCCACCCCTTGATCCCTCCCCCCACCCACTGCCTGTTCTTCTCAGCCGGTGGCTGGCTGAGGGCTCCTCTCTGTGCCCATCACCAGCAGGCAGGTGCTGGCAGAGAGGAGCCCTCAGCTGCTGCCTCTCCAGGTCAGTGACTGTCCACTTTGGGCTCCCTGGGGGCAGGGCCCATCTCTCCATGCCACTCTGCGGAAGCAGCGGGATGGGGAAGTTGGCAGCTGCCTGCCCCCAACTCATGCAAGAAAATGCATCCTCCGCTGTGGGCACCATCAGCACCAGGCAGGTAGGGCTGGGTGGTGCCCTGGGGGATGGGGATGCTCTGTGCTCCCAAGCTTCAGCTGTCCAGCCTCTCATCAAGGTTCCTTCCCCACTTTGAACTCTAGGGCACAGATGTGGGGACCTGCATGAGACCCTCTAAGCTTAACTACCAGCTTAGATCTGGTTTTGCTGCCACCACCCAAATTATTTATGAGTCATTTGGGAAACTATCTACATCCCCCCTAAAATATCTCCCTCCCAAGTACTATATCCCTTCCCTGGGTAGCCCTAAGAGACTTCTCCACTAAGTTCCTGGTGAACACCAATCCAAACCCTTGGATCTTAAAACAAGGAGAAATTAACCATTCCTCCCCCTGTCCCTTCCCCCCCCCCCCAATTCCTGGTGAGTCCAGATCCAACCCCCTTGGATCTTAAAACAAGGAAAAAATCAATCAGGTTCTTAAAAAGAAGGCTTTTAAGTAAAGAAAGAAAGGTAAAAATCATCTCTGTAAAATCAGCATGGAAAATAACTTTACAGGGTAATCTGATTCAAAGAGCCCAGAGGAACCCACTCTAGCCTCAGGTTCAAAGTACAGCAATCAGAGGCAAACCCTCTAGCAAAAGGAACATTTACAAGTTGAGGAAACAAAGATAAAATTAGCACGCCTTGCCTGGCTGTTACTTACAAGTTTGAAATATGAGAAAGTTGTTCAGAAAGATTTGGAGAGCATGGATTGATGTCTGGTCCCTCTTAGTCCCAAGAGTGAACCACCCCCAAAACAAAGAGCACACAAACAAAAGCCTTCCCCCCACCAAAATTTGAAAGCATCTTGTCCCCTTATTGGTCCTTTGGGTCAGGTGTCAGCCAGGTTACCTGAGCTTCTTAATCCTTTACAGGTAAAAGGATTTTGGAGTCTCTGGCCAGGAGGGATTTTATAGTACTGTACACAGGAGGGCTGTTCCCTTCCCTTTATAGTTATGACACCCCCCTAGCAGTGTGCTGGGAGGGGGAATCCCTGCTGCACGGGCTTGGTAGGGCATGGGGGAGTGGGTCTCTGGGGGGGATGCTGAGCTGTGAGGAGGTGAGAGGCTCAGGTGCTGGGCGAGATTTGTGTGTTTTGGGATGCTAGGCAGCAGGAGGGTCTGTGTGAGGCGCTGCGTAGTTGTGATGGTGGGGCTGTGGGGAAGGACACTGGGCAGTTGGGGAGATCTGTGCCTGTTGGAGCACTACAGAGTGGGGGTTTTGTGTGGGGCGCAGGGCAGTTGTGGTGGGGCTGAGAAGGGGCACTGTGCATTTGTGTGTGTGGGGGGTGCTGGGCACAGCGGGTCTGGGGGATGCTGTGGGGAGTGTGTGCTGTGTGGTGCAGCATGGTCTGTTCCCAAAGGGAAGTGGCACACTGGCAGCACAGGGCCGGGTGGGCCAGTGCATGTCTGGCGAATTCTGGTGTGTAAACAGTGCCCTAGCATTGGGTGGAGCGGGTCTGCCCCCACCTTGCCATGCCCCATTGTCCCTGGCCAGTCCCTCGCTCTGGGGACGACCTCACTGTGCCATGTTCCATTGCTCCCATAAGGACCAACAATATGTTTGGTGCCAGGCCCACAAAAGATTAATCAGCCCTGACAAGAAGTAATGAGCTTATTCTGCAGCAAGGGAGATTTAGCTTGGATATTAAGAACAACTATAATGGAGTTAAACTCTGGAATAGGCTTACAACGGAGGTTGTGGAATCCCCATCATTGGAAGTTTCTAAGAACAGGTTGGACAAACACCCTTCAGGGATGATTTAGGTTTACTTGGTCCTGCCTCAGAGGGATGGGCTTGATGACCTCTGACAATCCCTTTCAGCTGTACATTTCTATGATTCCATGGAAGTTAAAATTTTATTGAGGTTTGTTGAAAATGCCTTTCTTGTTGTATGCCTTAAAGGACAAGGAAATCCCAAGAATTATTTTAACATGTATTTTGTCCCCATTAGCCTCTTTGGATGTTACAGAAATAAATGGATTTCTTGAACATTCATAAAGAACTTCTCTTAAGCATCATTCTGACAGTACAGAAAGCAATGACCAGAGTGCAGACAGATGAATTCAGTGAATTACTTCACGTGTACTACCACGGGAAATTATGCAATGAAAGAAAGTTTCAAGTTTTAAAAGGATATCATTTTTATTAGATTAAGCTTCATTCCTGGTTGGAGACTGAGAGTTATGTCATGACACAGTTTAAATGAGTGGCAGTTGCATCTGGGTGGACTGAGAAGGAATTTTATACTTTAAAATCCTTTTTCTCCCTATGTTAAATATTAATCACCATGGAACTTTGTAATGGACTAATCTCAAGGATACTTTTGATCACCTGGTCTCAAAAAATAATAAATAAAACAAAAGTAATACTACTAAGCATGAAAAGAAAAAGTTGGCTATATTAGCTTCAATCTTTTTCAGTGCAAGATGAGAAATAGTTGAAGTCTGACAGACAACATTACACTTTTGAACATTGTCCATGCACTGACTAAACTGCTAGAGAATCAGTTTAAGGAGAATAAAATATATTTCAATAGATAAACACACTGAATATCTGTTCATAGGGAAGACCAACTCAAATAAAGTATCATAACACTTAGTATTCTATACACTGTTCAAAAACGAAGTTGTTTCATTAGACTGTGTGTTGAAATGCTTCGTAATAAATAAACATGTTATTCTGTTGATATATTCACATGCTTTGATAAGGTATGTGCCAGGACATTCCTTGCTAAGTTAAGTGACTAATCAGATGCTGTGCTAGTAAGCACACCCTCAACTGTCATGAGAACCTGGATGTTTGCACAAGACACCCAGAGAAAAAAAGCTGTCACTGTAGGTTCTTGTGCCTCTGTAAATAATTTCCGTATTACGTTTTGTAATCTAATGCTTGTGTTTAGTGAACCAGGATACAAGTAAAGGTCAAAACCTACCACTTTTTAAGTTCACTCTCACACATTATCATCTCCTCTCTCTCTCTGCCCTCACTCTACGGCACTAAGCTTTAACATTTTTATTTAGGAGCAACAAAAAATATTTTAGTAATTGTTTCTGGGTGTCTCATTTCATTCACTATAACAGTAATGTGAAACACATTCCTGGAATCCTTAATTTAACTGAAGCCAGCATTCTTTTTTCTTTTAAAATTCTGAAATTTCTCCTTTCTGAAATTTGCAATGTGATTTACAAACTGAAGTTAGAAACAATTAATAGTAATTAGCTCGTTATGTAACTTTGGTTTGTTATGAGTGCTGAAAATATTTTCTCGAGTCACAGATTTCAAGAAAACAGCTTTCTTAATTGAAAATATTTATTTTCATTGCTGTATCTACAGTACATTGCCTATAGCTGAACATTTTGCTTTATAGAATTTACAAGCCTTTAAAAAAAAAAAAGCAAAGGGGATACTGGGAAAGTGTTTAAAATGATTAGCTTTCTGAAACAAAATGTAACAGCATGGAAAAGGGTGATGATGTCAGGGCAGCAGCAAGAAGACTGGAGGTTCTATGCCCATGTTCTAGCACCAGAAAGCACAACAAGGCATCTGAAGTATTATCAGACACTCAGATTCGAAGTAATGGATCAAAGCTTAGGAACAACTACTTTATTACACCATCTCTGTACAGGACCACATGCATATTCTTGTAACTAGATTGCTGCTCACCAGCTTTGCGTAAAAGGACTGATACTTGTGACTGGCAGTGGCTGTGGTGAATGATCCCTGAAAATAGGAGATAAATGCTCCATGCAAACATATGTCACATAACACGACAAGGTTTTAGGTTGAACCATGTAGTCTTTTCCATGGGGAGTATACCTTTCCCTAATCCACCCACGTTTTCAAGGAAATCTCCCCATGGATATTTCCTCCCTATAGCCCCACTTGCCACCATTTTTTTTCCTGTCAGAAAGGATCTGGACTTGTACTTTTTAAAAATGCTATTTATATATTTGGCAGAATTTGGCCATTAGATTTTTGAGTTTGACATAACTGGTGTAATTTACTTTGAATGTAGTCTTTCCTGCTTACTAGAAAATAGGTCTATAGAAAGTTTTAGCATATTGCATTTGTGGAATGAGTTAGGTTCTATGAAAATTTCTCATTAAACTGTCACTTGCATTATGATCCAGAAAAGCCACTTAAACAAACTGTCATTTTTTCTTTAATACTGAAAGTACTCTCTGTGTTGTAAGTGACACTATGGAACTCTCTGAACAATATAGTTTATAAATACCCTCTAAGAAGACAAGCCAAATGACTGAAGGATTATAAGTTCTCTCTACCAGTTGTTCAAGTATTAAAATGGCAAGCAGTAAGAGTACAGGGGGAAAAAGTAACAAACAGCCAATGTTGAAAATTTTACGCGTGCAACAGAATAAACGTTCAGAGAAGCATGGTGAATTACTATTATGGAACTCTTGTAATTCAAGTTTATTTTCCACTCCCTAATAAGGTCAAGTACAGACATCTCAGAATGATGTTTGCTTTTTTTTTTCTGCAAGTGTTACACTGTTGACTCATATTCAGCTTGTGATCCACTATGATCACCAGATCCCTTTCCACAATACTCCTTCCTAAGCAGTCATTTCCCATTTCACATGTGTGCAACCAACTGTTCCTTCCTAAGTGGAGTACTTTGCATTTGTCCTTATTGAATTTCATCCTATTTACTTCAGACCATTTCTCCAGATCATTTTTAATTTTAATCCTATCCTCTAAGACACTTGCAACCCCTCCCACCATGGTATCATCCACAAACTTTATAAGCGTACTCTTTATGCCAGTATCTAAATCACTGATGACAATACTGAAAAGAACCAGACCCAGAACTGATCCCTGAGGGACCTCACTCGATATGCTCTTCCAATTTGACTGTGAACCACTGAAAATTCTGGGAATGGTTTTCCAACCAGTTTTGCGCCCACCTTCTAGAAGTTCCATCTGGGTTGCATTTCCCTAGTTTGTTTATGAGAAGATCATGCGAGACATTATCAAAATCCTTACTAAAGTCAAGATATACCACATCTACCACTTCCCCCAACCATAAGGCTTGTCAAAGAAAGCTATTAGATTGGTTTGACATGATTTGTTCTCGACAAATACATGCTGACTGTTACTTATCTTATCTTCTAGGTCTTCACACACTGATTTTTAATTATTTGCTCCATTATTTTTCCGGGTACTGAAGTTAAGCTGGCTGGTCTGTAACTCACAGGTTGTCCTTATTCCTCTTTATATACCTGGACAAATATTGTGCCATTTTCCAGTCCTCTGGAATCTCTCCTATCTTTCCTGACTTTTTGAAGATAATTGCTAATGGTTCAGATATTTCTCCTCTCAGCTCCTTGAGTATTCTAGGATCTATTTCATCAGACCCTGGTGACTTGAAGGCATCTAACTTGTCTAAGTAATATTTAACTTGTTCTTTCCCTATTTTAGTTTCTGATCTTACTTCATTTTCACTGACATTTACTATGTTAGATGTCCAATTGTTTCACTATTCACCAAAAAAATTAGTAACAAAAAAGTCATTTAGCACTTCTTCCATTTCTACATTTTCTGTTACTGTGTTCCCCCTTCATTGAGTAACAGGCCTACCCAGTCCTTGGTCTTCCTCTTGCTTCTAATGTATTTGTAGAACGTCTTCTTGTTACCCTTTATGTCTCTAGCTAGTTTAATCTGGTTTTGTGCCTTGGCTATTCTAATTTTGTCCCTACATACTTGTGTTATTTGTTTATATTCATCCTCTGTAGTTTGACCTAGTTTCCACTTTTTCTAGGACTCTTTTTTGAGTTTCAGATCATTGAAGATCTCCCAGTTAAGCTAGGGTGGTCTCCTACCATACTTCCTATCTTTCCTACGTAGTAGGATAGTTTGCTCGTGTGTCCTTAATAATGTCTCTTTGAAAAAGTGCTAACTCTCTTGAACTGTTTTTCCCTTCAGAATACCTGGTGTTGTGAAGGATGAATGTTTTATTGGCATGTGTTAGAGGTGATCACATCATTCACCAGTGGCAAAGTTGTAAGCAAATAATATAGGTTGTGCCAAATGCATGCCAATAAAACTTATGTCACTCCACACCATGATATGTTCTGTATGCACCACATTATTAAAACATGCTTTCTTTAAAACGTTTTAGAGGACTTTAAAAAATGATTATTGAGACTTTTTTATTCATCCAACTCTAAAGCCATATGCCTCAGTTGCCAAGAATACAGCTGTACAGGATTCAAAGGGGGAAAGAAATTAAAACTATTACATTAAAAATACCTCCAAAAATGGCCTAAATAGCTTTTCTGTACAAAAATTGGTCACTCCTTTAAATCCAAATTCTGTAATCAACTGGAAAACTAAGAATATCCCCTTCCCAAACGTATAAAGTTTCCATTTCTAACTCTGCATGGCAGTGAAATGTAAATTTATCATATTTTATGTTTAGAAAAAACTGTTACTGGCCCAGGATTGAATCCCACCTATTTTGGAACTCAGGCAAGGGTAATCTGAGGAGGGAGGAGGAAATTCCACATTTGGAAGCAAAAGGAGGAAATGCTTTTGTGGTAGGGTAAGCGGCACAAAATGGGGGTGATTTGAAGCTGCTCATGAGTTTGTAACATCAGAACAATTCCCAAGAGATGGCTTAGTTGGCACTGATGCGGTCATAAGCATGTGATAAATTGTACAGGCAATTTTATCATATGAATAGCACACAGGTATATTATTAAATAGGCAAATGTAATTTCACTTGAATTTGCATGCCTGAAATCAAAACTAAGATGTGAATAACCTTATTAAATACATTACTTTGTTCTACATTACTAGTTATCTTCTATAAACTTTTTTTAGACAGTAAATCAGAAAATAACTACAAATACTTAAAGGAAAATCCTCCCCTTTCATAAAGGACATGAGTAGGGGACAGACATGCCACTTTAGCACTTTACATAATGCCATCATATAGTTATAGATCAAGGTAGCACAGGCAGGGCTACTGCCAATATGCTGCTAGACACTGTTTTTCCTTTTGATCGAGGCAGCAGATGCTCCTGGCTAGTGTATGCTCCATCGACCAGGTACAAGGGCTAGTTGCCAGTTGGCAATGGACACACCTTCTATCTAGCAGTCAGCATCTCTTTGGAACTGTAGTGTGCAGGCCAACTCAATGCCTCACAGTCTCCAGCCCTAGGCAGAGGTCCGGACCATCTACTTGCACAGGGAGGAAGAGATTCCTTGTGTTTTCTTCCCCTCTCTCCACCTTGTGCACCAGCACAGCAGAGGTTAGGATCTAGCCCTTATCCAATACCACAATATTAAATAATGCAATACCAAAAAATTCTCAGCAAAGAAAACAGGAAAGAAGGAATGATATGGCAAAGATTGAGCATAACACTCAAATATGCAGTTCAGAACCTGTATTATTGTTAATTTATAGTTGATCTCATTCATCAGTAAAGTATTATAGGTACATATATTTTAAAAATATGGAGATAAGTTATTTAAAGAAGGATTTACTAATGGTGTTTATCCTTTAATGCTCTAGTTGACAACTGCCCAGGAGAGTTGTCCCTTTGCCTGTCATTTTCAGAGGACAAAGGGTCTTGGAATGATGTTTTAACTACCCTGATTCTCTAAGGAGTCATTTTCCTTTACGATCCAGAAGCCTCTCTTTGCAAACTAAATTGGATGTGGGTCCAAAGATTCTGTGGTAAACACACTTCACCACCTTCCATTCCAAGCGCACTAATGTAAGCATACAGCTGCATTTATGTATTTTAAAAAACTACCAAAGCAAAACACTACACAGCCTACAAAGAGGATGAGAGAAAAGAGGAGACCTGCATTACATTGTCTAATCCAACAGTGGAAGCACTGCGATACAACAATACTGAATGAGGAAGACATAAATACCTATTTAGAAAAGAATAAAAGCTGAATCTTGTGTTTCCGTGTCCACATTATGGATTGTTAGCTTTCCAGCGCACAGCTAGAGCTGAGTAGAATTTTTAAATGATGTCACTAAGTCTGTGCCTTACACCTCAAGGCCATTGTTTCAAATGTTGTCAGTAGTAAGGTAACTGAAAATCATTACCATCTAACAGCTGTTTGGTAGCCTATGTAAAGTAACAATGCCTTACATTTCTATAGCATTTTTATTCAGAAGGTTCCCAAATTACTTCATAGACTGTACATAAGATTAATTTCATCCACTAATGAAATATAGCTAACCTACCCCAATGACACTATACAAACATTTGTGTGTGGGGGATAAATATAGGGGGTTTAGACAGACAAAATTAGCCAGCTGTGATAGTCCAATGCCTAGTAATAGGTTTCACAACCATCATTAATTGGTATCCATGGTAGCCATTTTAGAGATGCTAGCAACTGACAGAGCATTGAATTGATCTATCGTAGAACCTCAGAATTATGAACACCTTGGGAATGGAGGCTGTTCGTAACTCTGAGATGTTTGTAACTCTGAACAAAATGTTATGGTTGTTCTTGCAAAAGTTTACCACCTAACACTGACTTAATACAGCTTTGAAACTTCACTGTGCAGAGGGAAAAGCCTGCTTTTAACCACCTTAATTTAAATTAAACAAACACAGAAACAGTTCCCTGACCTTGTCAAATTTTTTTTTGAACTTTCCCTTTATTTTTTAGTAGTTTACATTTAACACAGTACTGTACTTTTTATTTTTATTTTTTTTGGTCTCTGCTGCTGTCCGACTGCATATTTGTGGTTCCAAACAAGGTGTGTGATTGAGTGGTCAGTTCGTAACTCTGGTGTTCATAACTCTGAGGTTCCACTGTACTGTTTCAGTCTAGTGCTGGTCACTACTAACCAGACATGCAATGGAGAGGGGAACTTTGTACTGATACTTCTAAGAATGGAAGACATTACTCTTCAGAGCTGTAAATCCAGCATCTTTCAAGAAGTAATTTCAAATTAAACACATTGTAAGTGGCAGAAAACCCAGAAGAGGAAAATACTTCTTAAAGAAAATGGTAACATTCAAAAAGAAGGTTGCTTTGTAAAATCTGATACTTGACTGAATAATATATTGTGATACAATTCAAATAAAAAACGTTATGACTTTCACAAAGAATACTATTTAAAACTGAGGCATCATGTGAACAGCCAGCAATATAGAATAATAAACTACACTGTGGTCAAAATAACTTAAGTTCTTGTTTTGTGAGCTATTTGGGAGAATCATTTGTAAAATTCAGAATTTTTAAATGGCACCTACCTGTCAGTGAGGCTCCTCCATAGCTGTGCACCTGAAATAAGCAAAGCATAAAATGAAAAATAGCACTGATATATACAGCAGAACTGTTTTCCCCCCTTTCAGTTTTTCAACAGTGCTCCAAATTACAGAAGAATTACTCTAAAAATCTCTGTAGTTCTATAATACAAGTCACATTTACCCATATAACTAGTAAAAAAAAAAATCATTCACCCTTTCCATTTTAAACAATGGAGTAACATGCTTCAGAAAATCAACATGTTTCTCTCACAGATCTTGGAAGACAGAGCAGTCCTTGCTTACAGACACCCCCCGCAACCTGAAGCAAATACCAACAACCGCACACTATACAACATAAACACTAACCCAGGAACCTATCCTTGCAACAAAGCCCAATGCCAACTCTGTCCACATATCTATTCAAGTGACACCATCATAGGATCTAATCACATCAGCCCCACCCTCAGGGGCTCGTTCTCCTGCACATCTACCAACGTAATATATGCCATCATGTGCCAGCAATGCCCCTCTGCCATGTACATTGGCCAAACCAGACAGTCTCTATGCAAAAGAATAAATGGACACAAATCTGACATCAGGAATCATAACATTCAAAAACCAGTGGGAGAACACTTCAACCTCTCTAGCCACTCAGTGACAGACTTGAAGGTGGCAATTTTACAACAAAAAAACTTCAAAAACAGACTCCAAAGAGAGACTGCTGAACTTGAATTAATATGCAAATTAGATACAACTAACTTAGGTTTGAACAGAGACTGGGAATAGTTGAGGCACTACACTAATTGAATCTATTTCCCAATGTTAAGTATCCTCACACCTTCTATGGGTCATCTGGATTATCTCTTCAAAAGTTTCTTTTTCTCCTGCTGATGATAGCTTATTTCAATTGATTGGCCTCTTACAGTTGGTATGGCTACTTCCACCTTTTCATGTTCTCTGTATGTATAAGTATCTTCTTCCTGTATGTTCCAGTCTATGCATCCAATGAAGTGGGCTGTAGCCCAAGAAAGCTTATGTTCAAATAAATGTGTTAGTCTCTAAGGTGCCACAAGTACTCCTGTTCTTTTAACATGTTTTCTGTAAACTTCGTATCTCAAAACAGTTTGAAATATTCATGAAAAATCAATGTAGTTTTTTAACCTGGTCTGTCTTTAAACTAGAAAGATTAGATACCCAATGTAATCTAACTTTGTTATCCAAATGTAATCTAATTTTGCAATCCAAAAATGTGACAATCACTTTCTGTATTTGTCATTATACTACAACAGTTTTGCCATCTAGTGGTTGGCTAGAGTTAAATAAAAGTTATTCTCCCACGAAGAGCTAACAGATTTTCTCTTTTAGTTCAAGTGATAATTTGTTGATTTCAGATCTAATGAAGTTTCTGGTTCAAGCTAAAAGACAGATTCTTCATGAAAGTACTCAATTAGTAGTTTTGGACTTTCCTGAACTCTTCCTCTGAAGTCACTGGAGACATTTTATATTAGCTCAGGTGAAATATGACTATCCCATGATTTCACAGTTAGCAACATAGAGCTTTATTGGCCTTATCTAACATTGCTGGATTGCCAAATAATAAAATAGGAGTACACTCTTGCACTTCCAATCAGATCAGTAATATTAGGTGCCAAAAATGATTAGCTGGTACTCATTACTAAAGATCACATAAAACCTGTAACATAACAGAAAACACCAAGGCCTCAGTTATCTGAAGCAGCAGCACAGATAGGAAATATACTTCCTTACTCTTCTGCTACTTTTTAGGGTATGCTTATACTGCAATGTAAGTCCCGGGATAGCAGAACTTGGGTTGGCGGACTCAACTTTTTATCAGCCTAAGGCTTGAGCATCTACACTCATCTGTAATTCCAGGTTAGAAACTGTTGAATCCTGGGTCCCAATCTGGGGGGCCGGTGCCTACACTGCATTACATGGGCCTGAGTCCAACCACTCATATCCTAGACTTCTTAGCGCGCCTCTCACCACACCGCCCCAAATGTGACTGCTCTAATTCTTTTTTCATGGTGCAGTGTGAGAAAACATGACTGTTCACCAAGCCTGACTGTCCCAGAGGACAAAGAAAGTTGATCTCTGGGATTGTGGAATACTTTTAATGTACTCCCACTGCACAAGTCCAGTGGGGTTGAATCTACATGGTTAAGCAATAGGGCTTGAACCTAGGTTCCCAGCTTAATTCAGGCTCAGAGCCAGGGATAGGGGGGTGGGAGGGAGGTCCAGTGCCTGGGTTCCAGCCCAAGCCTGGACGTCTACATAGCAATGAAACAGCCCCACAGCCCGAGCCCAAGACAGCTGGCCCATGGGGTTTTTCTTTGCTGCGTAGATATACCCATAAAATCCTTGGATGCTGGGTCCGAGCCCTGGGTCATAGTGATTTGTGTGTAGATGCAAGGGGGGTTAGGCTTGAGCCTGAGTTTGAACCTTGGGCTTACACTGTAGGGTAAACATACCTTTAGAAACTTTTTATACACTTTGCAGGAAACAAGAGTCATGAAACATGGGCAATGACATAATGAGTACAACTTTATTTGAAAGTGATTTTTCAGAGTAGAATTTCCTTTTACAACTTCTTCAGAGATTACTAGTCATTTGTCTCAGAAAATGTTACACATTTAATGCTTTTACTATGACACATTACACATTCACAAAAATTAAACAAAGAATAGGAGCACCAGTAAGATGAGAGCCAGCATAGGCAAACATTTGTAAATTAAAGGTAAATTACGAAACTGATGATTGCCTTACCTTTTATCCGAGACAATACCATATCCTTCATTATCTGCATAATTACAACCCCAAGTATTATGAGAGAAGTCAGTTGATATACTCTCCAGGGAGTCAGTGCAAGGAACCTAGGATATATTTAAAAAAAAAATCACTCTAGATGTTTTAACTTATAGTATAGACTTACTTTATATAGGACCATGATTGTACCCAAACCTGAATAACCAAGTACAAACAAAATAAATGTATATTGACATTGCTTTAATAGTTCTATTGAATTTGCTCTTCTCAGTATCATTTCCAAGAAGCAAACACTGAATAATAGTATAGTATGGCCATTATACCCTGGCCTAAAAAAACTATATTTAAGCATCTCTTGAACTTGATAGCGGAAACATTCTTAAAAAAAACCAACCAAACAAAAAAACCCATGAAACATTTTAGCTAAGAAGCAACAAGAAAAAACCTCAAAAACAAAATATGCTCAAGTGTTCCATGGGCATTTCCACAGGTTCTAGGGGGAAAAGCTTTGTAATTGAAATCGTCTAGGCGTTACATCCTAGGGAGCCTTTTTTTAAAATCAACATGAACAAAGGATAGGAAGGAAAACAGGACAGAATGGGCTTGTTTATATGATGTGGTAGAGCACTTTAGTGCGGTGTGAATTCTAATACACATTTGCATGCTGCGCACTAACTGGTCTTCAGAGAACCTGCTGCTGCACACTAAAAGTTCCTTAGTGTGTCTTAACAGTACTGTTTGAAATGGGTATTAGAGAACTTTTAATGTAAACTGGCAAGGTCTACATAGGCCAACTAACAAGTGACATGCTCATGTGCATTAGAATTCATGTGCCACTGATGCACACTACCGTACCCCATAGAAAAGCCCTTCTGTTTGCTTATTTTTTAATACAGAATCAGCAACAACCCTAAATATCTAATCTATGGTCAGACTAAATTCATATGGAAGTCCAATTACTTAATAAGGATTGATCCAGCTTTATAGAAAGATTAGACAATTATACTGCTCAGGGTATAATACCACAATTTGCTTTTAAAGAAATTAAGTTTTAATTATTTTTATTAATTATTTTATTATTTATTTTTCTTTTTCATAACAAAATGGTAACCATGTCCATTCAAGAGAAGTTGGACTTAGAGCAGGGGTTCTCAAACTGGGGGTTGGTACCCCTCAGGGGGTCACAAGGTTATTACGTGGGGGGGAGGTTGCGAGCTGTCAGCCTCCATCCCAAACCCTACTTTGCCTCCAGCATTTATAATGGTGTTAAATATGTAAAGAAGTGTTTTTAATTTAAAAGGGAGGCCACACACAGAGGCTTGCTATGTGAAAGGGATCACCAGTACAAACATTTGAGAACCACTGACTTAGAGAGCATGCATACACTTGTTTACCATACTACTGCTGATCTTGGCATGCAAGTATGTATAGAAACATTTATCAAATAATTAGAATCTTCTCTCTTTCACTTGCAGATCTTTCACTTTCCACTAGAGTTATCCCTACAAGAAATCATCGGAAGGTTGACAGGATCCAAATTCACTTAGTGGAAAAAATATATTATTATACTGGAAGATATTAATGGCTCTCTGCAAGAAGGTCTTTGATCTATGAACACTAATAGACCTCATTAAAGGTGATGGGGTGTGTTATGCTCCTTTCTTTCAGGATAAACAGAAGGAACAATTTAAAGCTCCTTTACATAGTGGTAGCTGAAAACAAAGGAAGCCACTGTCCAAGACACTGGCCCACGTCATGTGGCCAAATAGAAAATAAGATATATGAACTGAGGGTAAGGTGACCAGACAGCAAGTGTGAAAAATCGGGACAGGAGTGGGAGTAATAGGAGCCTATATAAGAAAAAGACGCAAAAATTGGGGCTGTCCCTATAAAATCGGGACATCTGGTCACCCTAACTGAGGGTTCCCCAGAGACTGTGGACTGATTGCTTGCAGATGTTCAAGTCTGCATGCAAGAAGCCAACAGCAAGACAAGTTTTGGTGAGTGCGCACCTGGGAGGGAACCAAGAGACAGATCTTTTAGACAGATCTAACAGTACTTGTTAGAAAGGCACACTGGATTTCTAAGCACAGAAACTGCCTGGTGCTTGTTTCTAGTTTGCTCAGAGAGACCGGATTTTATGTACAATCTTTGTAAATAAACTACATTACATCAACAAAATACCTAATTCTTATAATCAATTTCTCCTTCTAATGGAAACAACCCAACAAGGCCCCAAATATTAGCTAACCACTTCGGCCCAGAAGAGGGAACAATATACAGTTTTTGAAGTAAACTCGCATTCTGCTTATTGAAAATAAATAAATAAATAAAATAAATAGGTAGCTCCAGTCCCCAACAACCAAAGAAGGGTGCAACATTTAAAACAATTCCATAGTATATCAGGCAGATGATTTACCCAGAATTAACCTAGTGTGCTAGATTCCTCAGTGATTACAGGCATGCAATATTAGTGATTGTCTCTTCTCCAGTGAAGATGGTACCTGCGCCAACAGGAGGGTTTCTCCCATCTGCGTAGATATTCCAACTGCCCAAGAGGCAGTAGCTAGGTTAATAGCAGAATTCTCCCATTGACCTAGCACTGTATACACCAGGAGTTAGGTCTGTTTAACTGAGTTACTCAGGGCTGTGGATTTTTCACACCCAAGTGGTGTAGTTATATTGACCTAATTTCCTAGTATAGACCAGACCTCAGTGTCTGTCTCTCTTTTTCTCACACACATACAATGTGTCAACTCCATAGGATTAGCTTTCTTGTGAATAGAAAAGATGTGAATTATAAAAATTAGTCACTCTGATGGTACCACAAATTGGCATTTTTGGTGTGCTTCAGCATACATGCTTGCCCGTAAGAAACTAGCAAGTGTACAGAGAATAATACCACAAGGTACACATGCACCCTCTCTGACATGCAAGTACTAGATCTCCTTAATTCAAAACCCCTTTCCATAATGGTTCCAAAACTATGTTGTCCCAATATTTCCTCAAATATTTTGTACCATGAAAACATCCTTGAAATAACATGAGCATTTAATCTGGCTGCAGTGAAGACTTGCCCTGATGTCTAACTTACTGAAGAGACTGTATATGGTGTGAATCGTCCACATTATTCCCTGAGAAAATGGGGTCTCATGACCCAGTAGTCCAAGAAAAGTGTATTGGACCTCTAAAAGACAGTGAGCAGACACCATTGCATGGCACCTGGGTCCAGATTTTCAAGGGTAATAGGCATCTGAAGATGCAAATAGGTGCCTAATGGGATTTTCAAAAGCCCTTAGGTGCTCAACTCCATTGAAGTGAATGGGATTTAGACATCTAGGTGCTTTGAAAAGAAATCTAATTAGGCATCTCTTTCCATCTTTAAGTGACTCATTACCTTTGAAAATAGGTCCCTTTGTGAAGGTCTGAGAGCCATGGCCACCCCAAATATGTACTTTGTATTGATGGGGTCATTGCTCATTTTGAGCCACGATACTTGCTGTATGATAACCTAAGCATTGCAAGCTTACAAATTTCAGTGAGTCAAAGTAGTCCTAATTAATTCTAATTTTTCAGACATTTTTAAAATCACCAGGCCCAGATAAGCTGTATCCAAGAACATTTTAAAAGAGCTGGTTAAGAAGTTCTCTGGACTGCTAATGTTGTTTCTCAAGTCCTGGATCACAGGGGAAGTTATAAAAGACTGGAAGAAAGCTAATGTTGTGCCAATTTTTTGATGAGACTACAAGTTTGGTTGATAAAGGCAGTAACGATGTAATATACTTCTGTGATGCCTTGGACTTGGTACCACATGACTTTTGAATTAAAAATCAGCATGATACAGAATTGGCATGGCACACATTAAACTGGCTGACAGATCTCAAAATGTAATTGTAAATGGAGCATCACTGCTGCTCAGGTGCGTCTCTAGAGGGGTCCCGCAGGTATCAGTTTTTGGCCCTATGCTACTTAATATTCTTAGCAATGACCAGGAAGAAAAAATCACTCAGTTTTCAGATTGCACAAAAATGTGGGAGTGGTAAATAATTAAGAGGACAGGTGCAGGGACCACAGGTCTTGAACACTTGTCCACAGGGCTTTCCAGAGCTAGTAAGCTCCATACTGTCATTCAGTGACCTGCTAATTGTTGTCAGAATAGGAGCTGAAATCTGACAGAAGACTCCAGTCCTGGAATCTGACTGACAGGATGCTATGCAGCCTGATTGGTTCATAGCTTCTATATAAACCCAGCACAGAAACAGGAAGCTGTCCAAGCAACTGGGTTTTCCCTTCTTTGCTTCCCTGGGCTGCGCCCCCTGAGATCCCTGCTCCTACTGCATGCTGCCGACCGCCTGGTACCCTGGCCCTGCCTGCCTCATGATACCTGATTTTGGTTTGCCCTCTGGCCTGTCTTGGATTATGAGCTCGTGGTATTGGATCTGGCCTGACTCCCAACTCCTGCACCAACTACTAGTTCAGACTGCCCACATCCTGGTCACAACACTTTGCATGGACCACTTAAGCCGCAGGAGCAATCCCACTGCCAGCAGAATGGACCTGGCTAACCCTTTGGGAGCACTGGACACATATGAGTGGACTACATGCCTTCATACGGACAACTAAACCCTACAGGCCCGTGTCATCCATCTGACCTTGGAGAACCAGCTATTGCTGGACCAAGTCATGCAGTTGCATGTTGACACATCACCGTCCATATATGGCTCGTACAGCCCTGTTCCCCAATACCATTGACAGAACAGTTTGATGATAATCACCTGTGATTCAGGGGTTTTATAAGACAGTACTCCTTCTCATTTAGGTTGCTCCCAGTCCCAAGAAACCAGTCAGTTACCCCCAAATCAACTGGTACCCTAGATCTTACACCAAAGGCAGCACTGGTAGCCAATCCAAAAAAGGAATGACTCTTATTTACAGGTTAAAGCAAACAAACATATACACACAAAAGTTACTATCTAAATCCGGAGAGTGACAGAGTTGTAGTGATCTATCAATGAAAAGTATCTTGCAGAGCAGACCCAGGAGTCCATCCCTGGGGATTTCTGGCTTCAGTTTAGAGTCTCTGGCCGTTCATAGTTCAAATGGCCAAAAAGATGGAAAATTTTCCTGTGGCTTTGTTTTATTTCCTCCATTCATCTTCCAAGCCCACAGGACTTCCTTGCATGTAGTATTTCCAAGGTGTGATAGGACCATTAACCAGTCATTTATATTGCAATAATTCTTGATGGCCTATCTGATTTTGATAGTCGTTTGGAACGAGGGAGAGGAGGAATGATTCCCATGCCTAAATTCACAAGTTGAGGGCAAACATTTTTAAAGTTATAAATTTTCTTATAACATGGAATATACACATTACAAGTGAGATTAATGCATGCAGCAACTTACAAGCATTTCATAGAGTCTAAACACTAAATTCATTCTTATAAGACAAACACCTATTTTGAGCAAAACTAACATACAGGAGACCTGGCCTGGTCTCCAGCTACAAGGCTGTCAGTTCTTAGCTAATGCCTGCAACCTGGGCAGGAGCTGGCATCTGGACTGTCAGCATCACACCACAGCCAGAACAGTTTGACAATAATCACCAGTGATACCCAGAGTTTATAAACCAGTTCCATCTCCTGTTCATGACGTCCCCTCAGTTCCATAGCACTGATTGTGCAAAGATGAGTCTGGTTATCAGCTGGCTGTTTAAGGAAGTCTTACACTGTGCCTCCTCCTTCTTGGAGTGCAATAGACCAGTAGTGTCCAACTGGGAAGTCTTCCTCCAAGGCATGTCAGTCCTCTTTGATGATCTACACCGAGCTTGAACAGCAGAGGCTACACTAAGGAAGCTCCAACAGGGGCAGGGAACAGTAGCCTCCTGTGCTGTGCAATTCCACCGCCTCATGGCCAATACTGACTGGAACAAGGCAGCACAGAGTTAGTTGTTCTGGTGGACCTGAAAGACTAAATGAAGGACAAATTAGCCCGGGTAGAGACGTTCATGAGTCTGGATGCCCCGGTGGATCTTTCCATCCATATAGACAATCTGTTATTAGAACAAAGAGGGAAAAAACGGAGGTCTTGTGACTCTCCAATCCAGGTACTGTGATCTTTTCACCACTGCCTCCAGCCAAGCCAATGCATACAGCCCTGCACGGATACAAAATTTGTATCTGCATCCGATCTGCAAACATGACCCCTGGATCTAAAGCATATATCTGCAGATTGCTGGGCTCTACACATAAAATTTGGATCCACATCCATCCACAATCCGCAAACATGTTGCGGATATCTGCAAATTTGCAGGTCTCTACCAATGTGGGCAGATGTGGGCCATCAATGGCTCATCCCCATAGAAAAAAAGGAACGATGACGCCAGCACCATCTCTGCTTCTGTTACGGTGAGTCAGGTCACTCCATTTCTGCCTGCCCTCTATGAACTCCAAGGAGTCAGAGAAAAGAGCTCCCTCACATTTCAGTTTTGACTGGAATGCACCTGGAGCCCTGCCCATGGGTTCTCCACTTCTAGGTGCTGGTCCAGTTGGACATACCTGCGGTGCCCCTATAAAATCCCGTCTTACCAGCCCTGATTGAATCAGTGAGCTACATCTGAGTCATCGATACATCTGAAACCTAAGGCCACTCCTGACCTTATAGCAATTAACTGATAGCTCCTCCCCGTCTTCTGATCCAATAACGGAGGAAACAGCTCCCCTGGAGACCATGATTCAGAGGCACACGGAAACGTTACAGTTTGATGTGATCCATTCACCATGTTTTCCATGATCATTGGTATCTCCTGGCTGGTCCTCCACAATCCACTCACTTGGTGACAAACACAAAAAGTCTGTTTTCTATCGACACTGTTGGAGACCAGGGGTTGCTGTCCCAACATCCAAACCTTGAGACTCAGATGGGGGTGGCTGTCCAGGCAAAACCTTCCATTGAAGCTACATCTGAACTTCCCTCAAAATACCAAGACTACAATGATGTTCTTGAATAGAAGAATGTGGAAACTACTTCTGCATCAGGATTACGACTGCTCAACAAAGCAGCAGCCGGAAGGAAAAATACTCTCTACACAAATTTATGCCATATCAGAACCCGAGCTGACAGTGCTCCAAGAGTACCTCCAGGAGAACCTGGCTTGAGGGTTTATCGGCAAGTCAAGCTCATGAGCTGGTGCACCACTTTTTGTCAGGAAGAAATATGGCAGTCTCCAACTCTGTGTTGATTACCTTGCATTGAATCAGATAATTATCAGGAGTTGTCGCCTGCAATTTGATTCCTGAGTTGCTGGATTGTGTGGGGGCTGCCCATATATTAATTAATTTGAACCTTCGGGAGGCACAGAAGCTTGTGTGAATTAGGGCAGAGAACAAGTTGAAGACTGCCTTCCAAATCTGGTATGGCCAGGATGAATCTCTCATAACACCCTTCGGTTGACCAATGCCCCTGCCACCTTCCAACATTTTATAAATGATGTGTTCCAAGACATACTGGGACCTAGATGACATATTGATTTTCTCCAACTGCCCTGATCATCATAATGCTCATGTCCAAAGCGCCAGGGAATGCTTATGGCAGCACGGCCTTTATGAAAAGCTTGAGAAGCCTTCCTTCTATCAGACCTTCAAAGAGTTCTTGGGCTTCATCTTATCCCCAGAAGAGAACCAGAGACACCCACACAAGGTCCAAGCCATACAAAATCGGCCAACTCGCCACACAGTACACATCTTGAAACACTTCCTGGGATTCGCCAATTTTTATCAAATGATTTATCCTGAACTTTTCAAAATAAAACTGAACCCCTTACTACTGTCGTCCAGAAAAACATCCAATTCCATTGGTCTCCCGAGGCCCAGCATGCATACACTCAGCTAAAACTTGCCTTTGCTAAAGCACCCATATTGGCTCATGCCAATATTACATTTGCCTTTGTTGTAGAAGCTGAAGAAATATGCTCAGCTCTGGAAGTAAAGAGAAAAGCCTTTATAGAATGGCAGAACGATCCCTCCTCAGTCTCCAAACGGGACCATTTCAAGTACCTTCAGAGCAAAACACAGAAGGACCTCCGTCAGATACAAGACAATTGGTGGGAGAGCAAAGCCAAAGAAATCGAGGACTATGCTGAGACCCACAACTCAAAGATGTTCTTCAATGCTCTTAAGACTGTCTATGGACCTTCTAAACTAAGGATCACCCCACTGCTTTCAACAGACAACACAACGCTGATTAAAGATAAAGAAGGCATCAACGAAAGATGGCGAGAACACTTTAGCAACCTTCTCAATAGACTATCAACCGTAAATAACAACGTCCTCAATGAAATTCCACAACAACCTGCTCTGACAGATCTTGACTCTCTGCCCACTATAGATGAGATTAAGAAAGCGGTTAGTCAGATCAGTTCAGGAAAAGCTCCTGGAAAAGATGGGATACCAGCAGAGATATACAAAGAAGCAGGTCCAGCAGCACTAGCAGCGTTACACAGCGTGATCATCAGCATCTGGGAGGATGAAAACATACCACAGGACCTCCGCGACGCTACCATTTTCTCTCTTTTCAAGAACAAAGGCAGCAAAGCAGAACGTGGAAATTATAGAGGCATATCCCTCCTCTCCGTTGGAAGGAAAATCATCGCCCGCATCATCTTGAACCACCTAATAGCCAGTATTTCTGAGGAAAATCTACCTGAAAGTCAATGTGGTTTTCGACCTGGCTGGAGCATAGTCGATATGGTGTTTGCTGTCAGACAAATACAAGAGAAGTGCATTGAATAGAACATGCACCTGTATGCTGTCTTCATAGATCTGACAAAGGCATTTGATACCGTCAACAGGGAAGCCCTTTGGACTATTCTAACACGAGTTGGCTGCCCAAGAAAATTTGTCCAGATTATACGGCTTTTTCATGACAGCATGACAGGCGAAGCATTGTCTGATGGAGCCACATCTGCCCCCTTCAATATCACCACGGCATGAAACAAGGATGTGTTCTCGCTCCTGTCTTATTTAACCTGTTCTTTGCATGCGTCCTCAAACATGCAATGAAAGATCTGGATCGAGGTATACATTTGAAATACCGGCACGACGGTTCACTTTTTGACCTCCGTCGCCTGAATGCAACGACCAAGATAGTGCAGAAACTCCTTCTTGAGGCACTCTTTGCCGACGACTGTGCCCTCATGGCTCACACTGAAAATGATCTTCAGCACATTGTCAACAAGTTTGCCGAGGCCTCGCAACTCTTCGGACTAACTATCAGCCTCGGAAAGACAGAAGTTCTCCATTAACCTGTACCTGGATCAAATGCTTCTGTCCCAAGTATCTCCATAGATGGTACTCAGTTTAAAGTAGCGGAGAACTTTAAATACCTGGGCAGTGTCATATCCAGTGATGGATCACTGGATAATGAGATCAACGCACGAATATCCAAAGCAAGCCAGGCACTCAGCATCCGCGTGTCAAAGTTTTAAACCACTACAACATCCGGATTTTAACAAAACTGCTTGTGTACAGAGTTGCTGTTCTTTCATCTCTTTTGTACGGGTGTGAAACATGGACACTATATAGGTGTCACATCAAGCAGCTCGAATCATTCCACATGCATTGCCTCTGCAACATCATGAAGATCCACTGACAAGACAAACTGCCCAATCTTGAGGTCCTCGAGAGAGCCCAGATGACAAGCATCGAAATGATCATCATGAAGTCACAGCTACGTTGGACCAGTCATGTTAGCCGCATGGATGCCAAAAGAATCCCCCGCCAGCTTCTCTATGGTGAGCTCTCCCAGGACATCCGGCATATAGGTCGTCCATGAAAACGTTACAAGGACACATCAAAGCCAATCTGCAGTATAGCAGTATCAAACCCAGGGACCTTGAGGATGCCACCAGTGACAGAACACAGTGGCGAGCAACAGTCAGAAATACCTGCATCGCCTTTGAGGAAGACCGCTGCCAGTGTCTACAAGAGGCACGCGAACGATGTCACAGAGCACCAGCAGTGTACAACCCACTGACTGCGAATTTCCCATGCAACATCTGCAGCCAAATGTGCACCTCTAGAATTGGCTTGTATAGCCATCAGAGAGCACACCATGAGACCAACAATAGATGATTTACTCAGATTTGTCATCACTGCATTGGATCGATGGACTACCAAGAGAAGCTGACATCTCTAGTACAGTGATTGTGGCTGTCCTCTCCCAGTGATGTGGTCCCAAATGTGTGTTATACCTGTGTGCTTACTACTCAAGGAAGTTCACTCCCAAAAAACTAAGCTACAAAATACTTGATAAGGAACACCTGGAGATAATAACCTACTTTACAGAATGGCAGCACTCCCTGGAATATCTACATATGGTGAAAGCCTTAAACCAACAGCAGCTTTGGTGGGCCCAATTTTTTCTCACCATTCAATTTTATCATCACCTACCGCCCAAGACCCGAAAATGGCAAGGCGAATGCCCTGTCCCAAAGATGTGGTACCAACCCACGAGGCCCCATCCAGGAACCAACCCTCATTCTCAAATCCCGTAACTTTCTCAGTGCAGCTTGTCACCACAGTATACGCAGATTGATATGCTCTGCCTCAGGAATTCTGTCTTATTAACAAGCTATTATCCACAAGCAGCAGCATGACTCCCGGGAAGTGTCACATGTGTAAGGAACTGTATCTACATTCATGGGTTGCAGTCCCATAACTATGCCACAATATTCCCCTAGCAAGAGATTTGGGGTACTTCAATACCCAATGACTAATATCCTGCTCCTTTTGGTGACCCTGGATGCACCTGATGATGCAGTCATTTATTGTCCCCTGCGATAGTTGTTCCTGAACCAAAACATCACACCACTAGCTCTGCAGTCTCCTCCAGTCTTGGAAACCCCATCTTGACATTGGGCAGCCATCACCCTAGACTTGATTACAGAATTACCAGAATCCAACAATTTTAAAACATTTTTGACAGCCATGACCAATTTACTAAAATGGCCCACTTCATCCCTTCCCTCTCCTGAAGGGCCAGCCTAGCTCTGGATTAACCATGTAGTCTGTCTTTACGGCCTTCCAGAATGCAACACCCTCCAATCTGAGGGTCTCAGTTCATAGCCCGGTACTGGCACAACACCTGTTGGGAATCCATGCATCTTTCCTCTGCTTACCATCCCCAGTCCAACGGCCAAACAGAAAGGGTCAACCAATTTTTGAATAGTATCTGTGATGCTGTAAACACCAGGAGGACAATAGATGTTCACTTCTCCCCTACGCAGAGTTTGCCTATAACAATGCAGACCATGTATCTTTATTTATATGATTTTAGACTTGATTTTAACAAATAGGGAGGAACTCATTGAGAATTTGAAAGTAGAAGGCAACTTGGGTGAAAGTGATCATGAAATCAGAGTTTGCAATTCTAAGGAAGGGTAGAAGGGAGTACAGCAAAATAGAGACAATGGATTTCAGGAAAGTGGATTTTGGTAAGCTCAGAGAGCTGATAGGTAAGGTCCCATGGGAATCAAAACTGAGGGGAAAAACAACTAAGGGGAGTTGGCAGTTTTTCAAAGGGACACTATTAAGGGCCCAAAAGCAAGCTACTCCGATGGGTAGGAAAGATAGAAAATGTGGCAAAAGACCACCTTGGCTTAACCACGAGATCCTGCATGATCTAAAAAATAAAAAAGGAGTCATAAAAAATGGAAACTAGGACAGATTACAAAGGATGAATATAGGCAAACAACACAGGAATGCAGGGGCAAGATTAGAAAGGCAAAGGCACAAAATGAGCTCAAACTAGCTATGGGAGTAAAGGGAAACAAGACGACTTTTTATCAATACATTAGAAGCAAGAGGAAGACCAAGGACAGGGTAGGCCCACTGCTCAGTGAGGAGGGAGAAACAGTAACAGGAAACTTGGAAATGGCAGAGATGCTTAATGACTTCTTTGTTTCGGTCTTCACTGAGAAGTCTGAAGGAACGCCTAACATAGTGAATGCTAATGGGAAGGGGGTAGGTTTAGAAGATAAAATAAAAAAAGAACATAAGAACAGCTGTACCGGGTCAGACCAAAGGTCCATCTAGCCCAGTATCTGTCTACTGACAGTAGCCAATGCCAGGTGCCCCAGAGGGAGTGAACCTAGCAGGCAATGATCACATGATCTCTCTCCTGCCATCCATCTCCATCCTTTGACAAACAGAGGCTAGGGACACCATTCTTTACCCATCCTGGCTAATAGACATTTATGGACTTAACCACCACGAATTTATCCAGTTCTCTTTTAAACCCTGTTATAGTCCTAGCCTTCACAACCTCCTCAGGTAAGGAGTTCCACAAGTTGACTGTGCGCTGTGTGAAGAAGATCTTCCTTTTATTTGTTTTAAACTTGCTGCCTATTAATTTCATTTGGTGACCCCTAGTTCTTGTATTATGGGAATAAATAAATAACTTTTCCTTATCCACTTTCTCAACATCACTCATGATTTTATATACCTCTATCATATCTCCCCTTAGTCTCCTCTTCTCCAAGCTGAAGAGTCCTAGTCTCTAATCTTTCCTCATATGGGACCCCCTCCAAACCCCTAATAATTTTAGTTGCCCTTTTCTGAACCTTTTCTAGTGCTAGAATATCTTTTTTGAGGTGAGGAGACCACATCTGTACACAGTATTCGAGATGTGGACGTACCATGGATTTATATAAGGGCAATAAGATATTCTCAGTCTTATTCTCTATCCCCTTTTTAATGATTCCTAACATCTTGTTTGCTTTTTTGACTGCCTCTGCGCACTGCGTGGACATCTTCAGAGAACTGTCCACGATGACTCCAAGATCTTTTTCCTGATTTGTTGTAGCTAAATTAGCCCCCATCATATTATATGTATAGTTGAGGTTATTTTTTCCAATGTGCATTATTTTACATTTATTCACATTAAATTTCATTTGCCATTTTGCTACCCAATCACTTAATTTTGTGAGATCTTTTTGAAGTTCTTCACAATCTGCTTTGCTCTTAACTATCTTGAGTAGTTTAGTATCATCTGCAAACTTTGCCACCTCACTGTTTACCCCTTTCTCCAGATCATTTATGAATAAATTGAATAGAATTGGTCCTAGGACCTGGTCTACACTATGCGTTTAAACTAATTTTAGCAGCGTTAAACCGATTTAACGCCGCACGCGTCCACACTACGAGGCCCTTTATAAAGGGCTCTTTAAATCGGTTTCTGTACTCCTCCCCAACGAGAGGAATAGCGCTAAAATCGGTATTACCATATCGGATTAGGGTTAGTGTGGCCGCAAATTGATGGTATTGGCCTCTGGGTGGTATCCCACAGTGCACCACTGTGACCGCTCTGGACAGCAATCTGAAATCGGATGCAGTGGCCAGGTAGACAGCCATTCACAGTCTTTGTTCAATCCTGAGCTGATGGTGTCAAATTTGCAGATGAACTGAAGCTCAGCAGTTTCTCTTTGAAGTCTGGTCCTGAAGTTTTTTTGCTGCAGAATGGCCACCTTAAGGTCTGCTATAGTGTCAAATTTGCAGATGAACTGAAGCTCAGCAGTTTCTCTTTGAAGTCTGGTCCTGAAGTTTGGTCAACCGAAGGGTGTCATGAGAGATTCATCCTGGCCATACCAGATTTGGAAGGCAGTCTTCAACTTGTTCTCTGCCCTAATTCACAGTGCTCTCCTACAGGTTTTTGTATATTTCCGTACGGAAAAGGATAAATGGACACAAATCAGACATTAGGAATGGCAATATACAAAAACCTGTAGGAGAGCACTTCAACCTCCCTGGCCACACTATAGCAGACCTTAAGGTGGCCATCCTGCCAGGGCTGTACAATTGGAGGTGGGACAATTCTACAGTGTCCCAGAAAGCCTCATCAACATACCTCTCTGCCTCTCTTAGCTCCTCCAGTTCCGCCACCCTGGCCTCCAAAGACCATACATGGTCTCTGAGGGCCAGGAGCTCCTTGCACCTTGCCCTGTCCACAGGGCGGGTAATCATACATGCTACACTTGGTGCAATAAACTAGATAGCCCCCACCCTGCTGCTAGGCTTCTGCCTGCATTGTCTCCTAGTTAATGAAAGGATGATTTAAAGAAAGAAGTTTTGAATGTAGTTTGGTTTATAGGTTTTAAGGGGAATATAGGGGCATGGTTAGAACCGACAAGGGACCCCCACTCCCTTCCTGCTCCCCTTCCAAACTCCCTTGCGAAACACTCTGTTAGTAGCCCCTGGTTGCAAAGCTCCCTGGTCGCTTGTGCATGGCTTTATAAAGCCCTGGCCTGAGTGAATGCCCCGCCCCCTGATTAAGGCTCAGCCAATTACCATAGGCTTCTAGCTTTCCAACCTTCCTGTGAAGCTCACAGCATCCACTGCCAGCCACAGCACATGGTCCTTCAAACAACCAACCAACCCACCCACCAGACTGACAAACACAAGCTCAGCACACAGCAAGTAACCCCCAAACACAAACAAACACACACTACAGACAGTCACTTACCCCACAGATGCTGTATTTATTCCTCCTTCACCTGGAGAACTCCCTTGCGAAACTCCCTGTTACCAGCCCCTTGTTCGCAAAGAACAAGTGAAAAATCACTTAGAAAAGTTAGATGCCTGCAAGTCACCAGGACCTGATGAAATGCATCCTAGAATACTCAAGGAGCTAATAGAGGAGGTATCTGAGCCTCTAGCTATTATCTTTGGGAAATCATGGGAGAGATTCCAGAAGACTGGAAAAGGGCAAATATTATGCCCATCTATAAAATGGGAAATAAAAACAACCCAGGAAACTACAGACTAGTTAGTTTAACTTCTGTGCCAGGGAAGATAAAGGAGCAAATAATTAAGGAAATCCTCTGCAAACACTTGGAATGTGGTAAGGTGAAAGGGAATAGCCAGCATAGATTTGTAAAGAACAAATCATGTCAAACCAATCTGATAGCTTTCTTTGATTGGATAATGAGTCTTGTGGATAAGAGAGAAGCGGTGGATGTGGTATACCTAAACTTTAGTAAGCCATTTGATATGGTCTTGCATGATATTCTTACCGATAAACTAGGCAAATACAATTTAGATGGGGCTACTATAAGGTAGGTGCATAACTGGCTGGATAACCGTACTCAGAGAGTAGTTATTAATGGTTCCCAATCCCGCTAGAAAGGTATAACAAGTAGGGTTCCACAGGGGTCTGTTGTGGATCAGCTCTGTTCAATATCTTCATCAATGACTTAGATATTGGCATAGAAAGTATGCTTATTAAGTTTGCAGATGATACCAAACTGGGAGGGATTGCAACTGCTTTGGAGGACAGGGTCATAATTCAAAATGATCTGGACAAACTGGAGAAATGGTCTGAGGTAAACCGGATGAAGTTTAATAAAGATAAATGCAAAGTGCTCCACTTAGGAAGGAACAATCAGTTTCACACATACAGAATGAGAAGAAACTGTCTAGGAAGGAGTACGGCAGAAAGGGATCTAGAGGTTATAGTGGATCACAAGCTAAATATAAGTCAACAGTGTGATGTTGTTGCAAAAAAACTAAATGTGATTCTGGGATGCATTAACAGGTGTGTTTTGAGCAAGACACGAGAAGTCATTCTTCCGCTCTACTCTGCGCTGGTTAGGCCTCAACTGGAATATTGTGTCCAGGTCTGGGCACCGCATTTCAAGGAAGATGTAGAGAAATTGGAGAGGGTCCAGAGAAGAGCAACAAGAATGATTAAAGGTCTTGAGAACATGACCTATGAAGGAAGGCTGAAAGAACTGGGTTTGTTTAGTTTGGAAAACAGAAAACTGAGAAGGGACGTGATAGCAGTTTTCAGGTATCTAAAAAAGGTGTCATCAGGGGGAGGGAGAAAACTTGTTCACCTTAGCCTCTAAGGATAAAACAAGAAGCAAAGGGCTTAAACTGCAGCAAGGGAGGTTTAGTTTGTACATTAGGAAAAGGTTCCTAACTGTCAGGGTGGTTAAACCTTGGAATAAATTGCCTAGGGAGGTTGTGGAATCTCCATCTCTGGAGATATTTAAGAGTAGGTTAGAGAAATGTCTATCAGGGATAGTCTAGACAGTATTTGGTTTTGCCATGAGCGCAGGGGACAGGACCTCGATTACCTCTCGAGGTCCCTTCCAGTCCTAGAGTCTATGAATCTATAGGACAAAGCCTTTTCTTAAAAACATCAACAAAGGGTACCATCCTGATTCCACCCATAATTACCCGCAACATCTCCCAACCTAGCCACCTGAGACTTAATGTAGCAGAGAGATTCATCAGGACTAGGCATGAGTATGGCTCTCCACCCAGCATCTGTGCACAAACAGACCTGCTTGCAAGCTGGACTTTCAATTCCCAGGGCCCTTTAAAGATCTTTTGGCAGGTTAATTCAGTCACTTTTAAACTACAACTATCCTGCTCGCTGAAGGTTCACTTGGTGTTTCATGTATTATTTTTGAAATCTTACAAAGAAAACCCTTTTCCTCACAGGACACTTGCTCTGACCAGTGGGTCAGATCGCCCCCGTCCCGGTCATGATAATAGGTCAAAGAAAACAAAGAATGTACACCAAACTTAGAGGATGGGGGACTATCCTGGGCAGCAGTGACTCTGAAAAAGATTTGGGGGTTGTGGTGAATAATCAGCTGAACATAGGCCACAGCATTGCACTTGGGGCCTAAATGACTAATGCAACCTTCAGATGCATTAATAAGGAAAATTCAAGTAGGCGTAGAGAAGTTATTTTATTTCTCTACTTACTTATCCACTGCTGGAATACTGCATCCAATTCTGGTGTCCACAATTCAAGAAAGACTTTGGTAAATTGGAGAGGGTTCAGAGAAGAGTCACAAAAAATGATTTAAGGGTGACTTGATTACTTTCTACAAGTCCCTTCATGGGGAAGAAATATTTAATAATGGGTCTTTGATCTATCACTGAAAGGTATAAAATGAACCATTGGTTGGAAGCTGATGCTAGACAAATTCAGATTGGAAACAAGGTGTAAATTTTTAACAGTGAGGGTAATTAACCACTGGAACAGTCTACCGATGGTTGTGGCGGATTCTCCACCACTGAAAATCTTTAAATCAAGACCAAATCTGCTCTAAGAATTATTCTGGGGATATTCTATGGCCTGTATATATAGGAGGTCTGACTAGATGATCACAATAGTCCCGATTGGCCTTTGAATCTATGAATGAAAAACAGGGAAATTATGGCACCATACAGCCCTGGATTAATTTTAAGCCTTTTAGCCTCCCTACTCCCCTTGTCTTTTGGGCATAAAGAAATAATGGGAATAAAAATGCTTCCCTTTTGAATGAGTTCACCCTAACTGCAATAGTAAAGCAAAATCTTCCTATAACAATTACTCTTGAGAAAAATCTCTGTAAAAGAATAGGAGAAAGTCAGAAGTTGGTTTTAAAAAAAAAATCAAACTAAAAAGAGTATAATTTTTTTAAATGATTTCTAGGCCCTGTGATCTATACCTAAGGCACATTTTAAACTATGGCAGAACTCAGAGTTATGAACACCTCAGGAATGTTCGTAACTCTGAAATGTTCATAACTCAGAACAAAATGTTATGGTTGTTCTTTCAAAAGTTTATAACTGAATGTTGACTTAATACAGCTTTGAAACTTTACTATGAAGAAGAAAAATGCTGCTTTTAACCACCTTAATTTAAATGAAACAAGTACAGAAACAGTTTCCTTACCTTGTCAAACTTTTTTTTGTAAACTGCTCCCCTCGCCCCTTTTAAAAGTAGTTCACATTTAACAAAGTACTGGTTTGTTTCTATCTGCTGCTGCCTGATTGCATATTTCTGGTTCCAACTGAGGTATGTGGCTGAGTAGTCAGTTCATAACTCTGAGTTCTACTGTACGCAGGGCTGAGACCATGCTTTTCTGTATCTTCTCAGATTCTTGGAACAATAATATTTTATATCTGTGGTTCTTAATCAGGGGTATATCTTTCTCTGGGAGGAGGGTATATAGAGGTCTTCCAGGAGCAGGGAGACGAGATGTTCCGATTTTATAGGAACAGTCCCGATATTTGGGGCTTTGTCTTATGTAGGCACCTATTACCCCCACCCCCTTCCCGATTTTTCACACTTGCTGTCGGGTCACCCTATCCAGGAGGTACATCAACTCATCTAGACAGTTGTCTAGTTTTACAACAGACTATAAAAATCACTAGCGAAGTCAGTAAAATTTCATACAGACAATGACTTGTTTATATTGCTCTATATACAATACACTGAAATGTAAGGACAATATTTACATTCCAATTGCTTTATTTTATAATTATATGGTAAAAATGAGAAAGTAAGCAATGATTCAATAATACAATACTGTGACCCTTTTGTATTTTATGCCTGCTTTTGTAAGCAAGTAATTTTTTTAGTGAGGTGAAACTTCAGGTACGCAAAACAAATCAGATTCCTGAAAGGGGTACAGTAGTTTGGAAAGGTTGAGAGCCACTATTTTATAGCACCCAATAGTTTGCTATGAAACATTATGCCAACAGGCATCTCTCAAAAGTTTAAAGAAAAATTTAAATTCTCCGTGTACAATTGATTTTTAAGCTCTCTAAAACAGCATTAAAACTGCCACTTGAGAGAGGAAGAGGTAAACACTTGATCCTTGCAAAATGTAACCACTGTTTCAGAAAAGATGCAGAACACGGTATACTTTGTTTGGTACTTACAGTTAAGCTGTGTTCAGTACCAGTTCAGTTGCAGCCATTGCTGAATTTCTATTATCAGTTACAAGTAATTGTCCTAAATGCAGACAAGGATTAACCATGACGCATTCTGTCAGCAAATTCTTACCTATACACAATGCCATGCCACTCTATATTCTTACAGCCATTATATTTCACTGATTGATTGACTCATTATGTAGTGTTTAGATGTGCATTTGGCATGTACATTTATCAAAAGTTTAGTTCATTTCTCAGAAGCACCGATCGGTTTGTCCATAACATATGGATGAACAAGTTAGGTTACTTGTGCCCTTTTATTTCCTTGATTAACAAACAATGCTCTAGCTGGATAATGTAAAACAAAATAAGTAGATTTTTATATATTCCAGTTTTTAAATACAACGCAACATAAAATACATATACAATAAATAGGAATAAACATTAAACATAAAAACTTTGTTTTACTCTTAATTACACAGGAGAAATTTATCTTCTCATACTCCAAAATTTACAAAAGTGTGTACAGTATGTGCTTCTGGAAACGTGGGCTTCCACTGTTCTCTAGGTCTTCAGACCTCATCACTTGTCTGGCAAACTATGGGGATGACAGATACACAGAATACCAATTCTTCTTATAAAACTTCACTTTGAACCAAAAGGTTAATCTCAACCAAGTCAAAGACAAATCACAAGTTTCCTTCATTCCAATAAACCTTAAACTGAATCAAAACAATTTATTCTTGACCACAGCCCATGTCCCCATTAGAGAACTCCCCCACCCTACCCCCAAAAGATATATGAGGGGAAACTTCCTGGTGAGTTGCAGCACCAGCTCCTGATTTCACCACCTGTAGAATATTATTGAGCTGCAGACCCCAGACTTATCACAATGTCTGTTCATAAATAAATAAGGGGCATATGAGGTCCCCCAATTTATATTTGCATGTAGAGTGCAATCTCTTTTGGTATGGACTGTCCAATTTGCTCTTTATACATTTGTTATACTATTCCTGAAACATATAATACAAATTTGTAAAAAAGGAAATAAACTAAAGCAAAGCTGAACATGTTAAGGAGTGAGCTATCTACATTTACTTACTTGCAATTTCAGTAACTGATCTGAAAATTGGGACCGCTGCTCTTTTTATGCTTAAACTAAACTAAACACAGCAAAGAACATCTATATAGATATATATATATAAAGGCTCTCTAATTTATTTGTTACGAGACATTCAAAAACATCCGATAACATATCAGCATCGGGGAGTGATTTAGATGATCATTTGGAGGAAATTCACACCCTATCGTCACTCCAAAAACTATCTAAGTCATCTTTATGCAAGGAACTGAGCAGGGAAGGAGTGGAGGGGAAAAACAACCATCCCAACCCAGATTAGGCAGTAGGATTATTGTGCAGCTCCTCCACAGACATTACTTTTAACTATAGACTGGAATAAAAGGATGCTATCCTTCACTAAACCCTTTGGGGAAGCTATGCCTAAGTGTGGATCCAGTGTCCCCTCTTTGGCCTGCCTAAGCATACTCAGAGACAGCACACAGACTACTACACTTGTGTGCAAAGAGTGAAGAGAATCTCATTAGCAGCCCAACATACCTACCTCTCCTGCATACAGGAGTACTATGGAGGTTCCCTGGTACAAAAGTGTGTGCAAGGGAGGATTTTATTCTGATGAGCCTCCACTATACCAGGAAATCTTAGCTCAATTTTTAAAAAGTCGAGTTAGCTGACATTGCTGAACATGACTTATACTTGACTACACTAACTGCAAAGTTGTGGTCAGCATCATGTCAGCTAACTAAACTGGTACAAATCATGTTTAAGCACAAAATCTCCTCATGTAGGCAAGGCCAAAAAGAAAGGGTTGTTTTGTGGTTAGAGGTTCTGTTCCCTGCTCTGACAAAAACTTCCTGGGTGACAATGGGGAAGTCATAGAAGACCAAATTTTCTAGGGTGGCTATGAACAACTCTTTACATACCAGACTGAAACATGAACTTCCCCTCCTCAAATATGCATGTGCACTTTTGTAGAAGGAAGAGATAGCATGCTACATGAGGGCATATGCAAGGGCACATACCTCTCTTTAAAAATTTGGGTTTTAGTCACCAGGTCAAGTAGCTCAGTTTCTTCCTCATGTTAAAATAAAGAGCAGATTGTCATATAGCATGTATGCACATTCCAATACAAGCAAGCAAATCCTTATGTACATGTGACTTGCCTATAGGCATATACCAGTGACGTTGTTTACAGTGTGTGTGTGCACATTCGAAAAACTAGCCCAGCAATATCTGCCTACCTCACAGGAGTGTTCACACCTAAAAATCATTAGTAAATTGCTTTGAGATATTTGCACGGTCAGCACTATAAATGCCAAGTATTATTAGAAGATTTCAAATAAGGAGAAGAATCCACTTTCCTTTAATCACAAGTCTTAATGCACATCAAATACTTTAGCAACATATATATCAGGGGTGGGCAAACTTTTTGGCCTAAATGTCACATCTGGGTGAGGAAATTGTATGCAGGGCAATGAATGTAGGGCTGGGGGAGGGGGTTGGGGTGCAGAGTGTGTGAGGGGGTGTGGTGTGCAGGAAGGGGCTCAGGACAAGGGGTTAGGATGCAGGAGGGGTATGGGGTGCGGCAGGGGGTTGGGGTACAGGGGGTGTGGAGTGCAAGAGGGGGATCAGGGCAGGGGGTTGGGGTGCAGGAAGGTGCAGCAGGGGCTCAAAGCAGGGAGTTAGGAGGCTCAGGGCAAGGTGTTGGGGTGTAGGAGAAGTGCCGAAGGGGGCTCAAAGCAGGGGTTTGGAATGCAGGAGGGGGCTCAAGGGGGTTAGGGCATGGGGTACAAAAGGGGTTCAGGCTCTGATCCAGAGTCACTTACCTCGAGCGGTTCCAAGGTGGCAGCAGCATGCAGCAGGGCTAAGGCAGCCTCCCTGCCTGCCCTGGCCCTGCACCACTCCTGGAAGTGGCCAGCATGTCCAGCAGTGGCTCCTGGGGGTAGGGTATGGAAGGTGGCTCTGCCATGTGCTGCCCTTGCTTGCAGGTACCACCCTGAAGCTCCCATCGGCCGCGGCTCCCCATTCCCAGTCAATGGGAGCTGTAGGGGGCAGTGCCTGCAGGCGAGGGCAGTGCACTCAAAATACCTGTCAGCAAGTATGTCTGTAACAATACAGACAACAAAACAGGTTCAGGAAATGTTTTTCTGACAAACAGATTCCTTACTAGGCATATTAATACAGAACTTTGAGTAATAATTCATTTAAACAGCAATACAGAAACGTATTTCCCACACCCCTCATAAGCAGTGCAGAGGTTTGGACGAGTGAGGTAACGGAGGAGCTGAGGGACAGGGGAACAATTGCTGGGAAGGAGCCTGGACCCTCCTCTCCATGTGGCCCTGCACTCCTCCCTCCCATCCTGAGGTCATCCTGCACTCCCACTCAGCCACACCCCCCTCCCCATGTGTCCCTGCACCCCACTCAGCCCCTGGCTCAATGCTGTCACCCCACTAGCTCCTGTGCTCCCACTCTAGTCTGTCCCCCCCGGAACACTTTTGAACTCCAGTCTACGTGAGCCCCCAGCAGCTCTGTGTGCCCTGTTCTGTCTGTCCCTCTATATCCTGTGCCTCCTCATCTGGCCCTGCAGGCAGAGTGCTGTGAGGAACACAGACACTGCCACCTCCAGCTCTTCAGCTGGCTGAGCCAGCCCGTGAGCTGGCTGCCCTCTGTCCTGGCACCATAACAGCCCCTGTTGAGGGAAAGGTATAACTGTAGCACCTCTCTGGCTGTTTCTTCTATGGGGGATATGAATTCTGCACATGCAAAGTGGTGCAGAATTCCCCCAAGAGTAAGTTTGATTTCATGGTATCAGGTGGAAAAACTCTCTTAGCATAGTCTCCACGCATACAGACACTTCGGATGGATGATGAATTGCTGCTTCCTCTTCCGATATTTGTGTCACTGCACTCTTTCAGGAGATGAACAAAGAAGGCTTCATATAATGACCAAAAAAAAAAAAAAAGCACAAAAAAAACCAAGAAGATTACACTTGTTTTTTCTTGAGAAGTCTAGCCAGCTCACGCACCCTCCACCCTGTTCAGTGAAGAAGCTGTGTAAATGCAGATATACTTCCTCATGTCAATTAATGTTTAATGTAGTGTTACTGTCAACAACTTTCATGGACTCTTGCTCACTCTGAGTAGTACACAAAGTCACATTGAGGCAGATCACTTTATCCCACAGCGGACTGTAAGCCACATAAATCCATATCTGTCATGTCTCTAGGAAATGTAAGACAATTGCAGCAATATGATGCATTTTACACACACACAAACAAAAACAAATGTATACACACATCCATATAGAATCATTCTTTCCCTCGTAAAATGTATAAGTACGCATATTTGCAGAGGCTAAATTAACTGTGTCACAAACAATTTTAGCCTTACTGTGTGGCAGCAACTTTTGAATGTGACAATGTAAGTCCATTTACACTTGTAAATTACACTACTGTATATGCATGGATAGAAAAATTGGAAACAAAACACAATGAATGGATAATATACTACAGTGGTATTATATAAACTAATTGGTTTAAGAAAATTCAGAGAAGTAAAAGAATAAAGTGTCTCACCATCCAATACTCATTTAAACTCATTAAAAGTTATTTACATCATTTTTATTCATCTACAGCAGCATTTCCCAAACTTCCGACGCCGCTTGTTTAGTGAAAGCCCCTGGCAGGCTGGAACAGGCCTGTTTATTTACCTGCCGTGTCCGCAGGTTCAGCCAATCGCGGCTCACACTGGCCGTGGTTCGCTGCTCCAGGCCAAAGCTACTGGCTATCATTCACACCCCTGAATCTTTCCTAGTTTACCCCCACCTCTCAATTTCCCCTGCACAATAAGACAGATGAAGCCCCAAGAAGCACTGCTCTGCAGTGAAAGCCAGGTTTTCTTCATTCTGTCTCTCTTTGGCACTAGGAATGTAGCATGAACTAGAAATTCTGACAGAACCATTTCACTTAAATATCAGTAGCCATATAGTAGAATGCAAGCTGCCAATAAGACCATCAAAACCAACAGTATACATGAGTACAACAGAAAAAACAAACAATTTTTTAATTAAAGGAACAGAGGTAACAATGGTTGCACCCATCTACAAATCCACAGGTTCAAGTCAGACCAAATGTCCTTATCCTAACTGACTATTCCTTATGCTCAGTTATGCTCAAATTCAATGACAAATGGGAAGCCCTGTGATGCCCTAAACCGGGGTAAGCAACCTATGGCACACGTGCTGAAGGCGGCATATGAGCTGATTTTCAGTGGCACTCACACTGCCCGGGTCCTGGCCACTGGTCCGGGGGTCTGTGCATTTTAATTTAATTTTAAATGAAGCGTCTAAGCATTTTAAAAATCTTATTTAATTTACAAACAACAATAGTTTAGTTATATATTATAGACTTATAGAAATAGACCTTCTAAAAACATTAAAATGTATTACTGGCACCCGAAACCTTAAATTAGAGTGAATAAATGAAAACTCGGCACACCACTTCTGAAAGGTTGCCGACCCCTGCCCTAAACAAATGCAACCATCTCTACCTGAAATGCAGAATTTAATACAATTATTTTATAATCTAACCAGCTTTAGTGCTATTACCAATACTACTATTCATCATTACACAGCTTGGTTAAAAACAGGTCAACAAGGCATTATGGCCCTTTTGGATTGTAAGCAACCATTGTTGCAGAAACTGGATCTGACAGATCTAGAAAATGATGGTACAACTTCATAATTATTTTCTTAATGCAAGAGACTTACCTGCTATAGCAAGTATAGTAATGTATATTATGAATTGCGATCGTTAGGTGATACATAATTCATTTGAAGCTCAATCTCGTAAGCCAGGAAAGAACTCTTTAGTCTAGCCTCGGCACTAGAACATTTCTCTCCTTTCAAATTAGCAAATGACACCACATTCCCTTTAATTAAAGAGTACAGGCCTATATTTTTGTATTCAACAGAATATTTTCCTGTGTAGTGTGATGCTTAAGAAAATACTCAAGTTCTTTCCTTATGATTTGGACTGCATACTATTTAAAAACTGAACATTTCCAAGGTCATACAGCACTGAATGCAGTTGTCAATAATCCACCTGTTTTTTTGCTTTGTCTCTTACTTGCCATACTGAGGAGGAAAGAGGACGATCCTATGGGAGAAAACATCGCTTGGTGCCCTAGTCTCACTTGTATTAAAAGATTCAGCCCTAAGATGTATGTATATATACAATGCTGAATGTATGAACACAGAATACATGTAAGACCTGGTGATAGATGTAGGGATTTTTTATGCACTGGTGCAACCACAGATCAAAGACGACTTGAAACACGAGTAGAAAAATGTAGAATATTCCTATAGGAATAAATTACTTAAATTATAAAGATTTGAGGGTGGAGCACGCAGGGTGGATTTTCAACACAATGCAAATATGCCTATTTCAATTATAAATATTCCTTGTTTGTACACAAAGTTGACCTAAACCAACTAGAAAAGACTGAGTCAATCACAGAAAATATGCTTGCTGCTGCACAAAACACAAAATACAGAAAGCCCTTATTCTGCAATAGGCTTTTAAATAAGACTACTGATTCTGCAAAACACACACATGCTTAACTTTATGCCTCTGGCCTCACTCCCCTTACTATCAATTCCACATCAGTGGACCACTTTACCAGTGCAGAGCTCATTTCCCGATTGGGGTTTAATTTCATGAGCTTCACTTCCCTCCCCAAAATGCGTTGGAAACTCTGATGATGATATTTGGTGCCTGGGTGAGTCTAATCCCCATAGCATGGATTTGTTGGGAAAGGACAAAAATGATGAAAATAAGTGCAGAGAGGAAACACTGTACTCTGTTCAGTCCTGGGTGTTGGACAGCAAGGTGGGAGAGGAAGGGAAAAAAGTGCTGAGGAATCTCTCCCTTGGGTATCACGGCGATATTAAGGAAAGGCTGGGGTCTCTCCCAAGGGCAGGAGGGGCAGAGTGGGGGTCTCCCGCGTGGGAAGGAATGAGGTGTATTGGGGAGAGGAATGGAAAGGGGGCAGTGCCCTCATAGGGGGTGTGGGGGGAGAATAAGGGGAGAGGGTGCATGGGGGTAGCTCTGCCCTACTGGGGAGAGGGGACGGGGGTCTCGCCCATAGAGAACGGAGAGCAGGGTGCACTGGGCACAGGCTCTGCTGCTGGGGAAGGGCTGCAGGGGGGCGGGGTGTGTCGGGGTCTAGGCTGGCACTTTCCGAGCGGGGTTGGGGGGGGTCGGGTCTCTCCGAGGGACCGGGCGGGGCATCGCCCCCAGGCCCCCCGCGCCCGGCGAGACGCTCTCACCAGAACAGCAGGTTGGCGCAGACGAAGCCGCCCAGGCTGCGGAGCGGCCTCTCCCAGCTCAGAGCAGCCGCGATGCAGCCGCCCAGCGCCAGCCCGGTCTCCCCCAGCAGCGCGGACGCGGCCCCGCCTGACACCTGCTCCAGCTCTTCATCTCCAGCCGCTGGCTCCGGCAGCGACTGCTGGGGCCCCCCGGCCGCCGCGCTCCGAGCCCTGGGGACCTCGCAGCCACCGCCCGCCTCTGCGACCCGCTGCTGCCGCGGCGACCCCGCACTCGCCATGTCTCGGCGGCGGTTGCTGGGTGCGAGCTGGGAGGGGGCGGGGCGAGGGCGCGGCGCCCCTGGGGGAGGCGGGGGTGGGCTCCGCGCTCGCGCACAGCAGCTCCCTCTGCCAGGCAGCGGCTGACGTCACCGCGGGGCCGGTAGCCGTTGGGAGCGGTGAGGGGAGGAGCCGGGGCAGGGGGTTGCGCGAGGCAGGTGCTGGGAGGGGAGCACACGAGGCAGGGGCGCGCGCGCACAGCTCGAGCGTTTTGTCGCCGTTGCTAGCAGCAATGCCTCGTCCCCGTGTGTCTCTCCCCGGCTCCGCCCAGGTCCGGGTAACGGTGCCCGTCACCAGGGGAGCGATTGCTTCATAAATGTGCTTCCTGGAGCCCGCTACCGCTGGATCGGGGCGGGAGGCCGCGAGGAAGCTGCTCCGGTTTGGGCTGCGAGGTCTGGGAGGGGGAGGAAGTGGGCTCCCCTTGGGGCGGCTCCTGAGCCCGGGCGTTAGGCGCAGCCGAGCCCGAGGGCCTCAGAGCTGCCGAGGGCGCTGTGCAGATGCGATGTGAGTGACGCGACAACCCTGAAGCCTGCGGTTCGCTGCAAGTGTCACAACTGCGGGGCAGCCCTCGGGAACTGCAAGGCCAGAAAGTTGGCAGCTGGTCGCGCTGGGTGAGGCTCAGGCCGGGTAGGGCTAAACGTGCCTCACAAAGCTGGTTTGTTACCACGGCAGCGTACCACACTTCAGCCCATTGGTAAGGGTGGTGCTGTGCGAACCGCAGGGAGGTCTCCGGAGACGATTGCAGCTGTTAAACTCAGAGGGGGGGGCCTGCGTCCTGTGCTCCTCCTGCCTTTCCCCCTGCCCCGTGGGGCGGGCCCTAAGTAGCTGCAGGAGGAGCCAACAGTCAGTGACAGCTCCCGCTCCTGGGTTGGTCTACTGCCCGGGTCTCAAACTCAAATGACCACAAGGGCTGGCATTACTGACACCTCCCCCCCCCCGCCCCAACCCGCCTCTTTCCACCTCTTCCCTGCCCCCATTCCAACACCTTCCCTGAAATCCTCCAGGGGGTGCAGGAGGGGTGTAGGGCGTGACGGGGGCTCAGGGCAGGGAGTTTGTGTGGGGTGCAGGAGGGGTGTGGGGTGTGGCAGTGGGTTCAGGGTGGGGGCTGGGTGCAGGTAAGAGAGCTGGGGTGCGGTGTGCAGCGGGGGTTCATGGCAGGGGGTTGGGTGCAGGGTGCAGCAGGCAGCTCAGAGAAGGGTTGGGGTGCAGCGGGGGCTCAGGGCAGTGGGTAGGGGTGCAGGAGGGGTGTAGGGTGTGACAGGGGCTCAGGGCAGGGAGTTTGTGTGGTGTGCAGGAGGGGTGTGGGGTGTAGGAGGGGTGTGGGGTGTGGCAGTGGGTTCAGGGTGGGGGCTGGGTGCAGGGAAGGGAGCTGGGGTGCGGTGGGCAGCAGGGGGTTCATGGCAGGGGGTTGGGTGCAGGGTGCAGCAGGCAGCTCAGAGAAGGGTTGGGGTGCAGCGGGGGCTCAGGGCAGTGGGTTGGGGTGCAGGAGGGGTGTGGCAGGGGGTCGAGGTGCAGGGTGCGGCAAGGGGCTCAAGGCAAGGGGTTTGACTGCAGGAGGGGCTGGCGCAGGCAGCCTCTGGGAAGCGGCTGGAAGGTGGGAGAGCAAGGGTACAGGAGCATGTGTTGCTGTTGCTTCAGGCACCGCCCCTAGCATATCCCATTGGCTGGGAATGGGGAACTGCGGCCAATGGGAGCTGCTGGGGGTGGTGCCTGAAGCAACATCAACACACACCCCTGTGCCTCTCTTTCCCCACATTCTTTTGGCTTTCCTAAGTGGTGCGGGGGCAGGGCAGGTAGGCTGGGAGGTGCCCTGTCCTCAGTGCGCGTTGCCCCGGAGCCACTCTAGGTAAATGCTGGGGGAGGGCGGGGAGGCTGTGAAGAGCTCGCAGGCCACAGAAAATAACTTTGTGGACTGCATGCTGCCCGCAGGCTGTGCGTTTGAGACCCCTGGCCTACTGCTTCTTCACTGTAAAAAGGTACACTTGCAATAGCTATTAAATTATACATTTGTTAAGGCTAGAAATATTTTATAATATGTGCCTCACATGCCACCACTGACTGGGATCATTTGCTCTGCACCATCCAGGCTGCACTGGTGGCTCTAGCTCCTCTTAATGTGTCTTGGCATTGGGCGCAGAAAACTATGGGTATTGGGTACCAACCCATCACATTGGTGGGGGCAGAGCAGCATGTAGATGGGACAGGAGCCTTTTCTTCTAAGGTTCAGCCTGTGTTGTTATTCACTTTGGTGTGGGGAAAATTAAGAGAGGTGGGACCTTCAGACTGCATTGCACCATGGCCTGGTGAAGGCCAGTGGAGAAGTGTAGGGTCCAGAATTGGTGGAGGTTGTTAGAGCCTCCATCCTGGAGAGCAGGAGGCTTGCATAGACAGCTATGGGTTGATGGCCCATGAAGGATACTTCACTGTAACAATGGGCCATAGAAGAAACTCATCCTACCCTGTAAGCCTTCCTGTAGATGCCTCGGCAAGAATATGGGTAATGGTTGCCCCTATGAGTCATCAGAGCATGCAAGGACATGTGATATGCTCATATGAGCCTGGACTCCATCTTGGGTCCGTAACTTTCCACAAACAGAGGCTGTGAGCATTGTTTGAGATGGTAAAATTCCATGCACATGGTAAAGGATATAAAAGACCCCTGAGATATCTCCAGTTTGCCTCTTTCCTTCCCTGATTTGCTGGACTGTGGATTTACAACTAAAAGGAGCATTTTGAACTATGGGCTGAGGACCTTCCAAAAGAGAGAGACTTTATAAGCCAGCAGTCTATTCCATCACTGCTACAAATCTGATTATAAGGACTTTTCAATTATTTGTATGTATATGATCTATTAACCATTTTAACTCCTCTTTTATTATTAAACTTTTAGTTTTAGTTACTAAAGGATTGGCATCAGTGTGATTATTGGGTAAGATTTGGGTTATATATTGACCTGGCTATGTGGTTGATCTCTTGGGATTAGAAGAATGCTATGTATGATGAAATTGAGACAATGGCTGTAATGCCTAAGGAGATTGCATCTTTGATTTTTTGCTAACTAGTTTGGTAAAATGGAAGTTTACTTTTGTTTCTGCCTTGGTATAATCTAATGATAGAAAAACCACCAGTTTGGCGTGAGTTTGTCCTATTTCTCAGCAAGTTTTTCTGAATTTGGCATCCTCAGCTGTGACTCACTAAGGCACAGTGACACTTGGATACAGTACTAAAACAGTACAACTGATATTTGTTGGTACTCAACTTCTAAAAATCAGGCACTTTGAAAACATAGATGTAAGTGCTTAACTTAAAGTACTCAGGTTTGAAGATTTTTGACCTACATTCAAAAGATACTATGTTTCATGTACATTGCAAAAAACCCACAGATGTTAAAAACTAGGGCTGTCCTTACCCATATGCAAACTACACAGCTGCATAGGGCACTAGGAAATCTGAGGCACCAAATTACCGTAAATTTTCTGGTGCCCTTTGCAGCTGCATGCTGCTTCAGTGGCCAACCCGATCCCCCAGCCGGCTGAGCTCGCCAGGAAAGCTGCCCCCCCCGGCCCTGCTCTGCCCCTGCCCCACCTTGTCCGCAGAGTCCCCCGCTCCTGCTCCGCACCACCTTTTCCCACCCCTGCTGCACTCCAGCCCTGCCCCCACTCCATCGCTTCCCCAAAGCCCCCACTCCTGCTCCGCCCCAGCCCTACCTCCACTCTACCCCTTCCCCTGACATCCTGGGGGACTGCATAAGGGGGCGGGCGTGCCCTGCACTCACCAGGCGGAGGGAAGTGGAGCGACCCAGCCCACTCCGCCAGCTCCCAGCCATGCCACCAGTGCGTGCTGGGGGGTGGTTCCCTCCTGCCCCCCAAGTCCCAAGGCTGGGAGCCAGGGAAGCGGAGCAGAGTGGGCTGGGGCCGGATCAGTCCACTTCACTCTGGATCACTCCACTTGCCCAACCTGCAATCACCAGGCGGAAGGAAGTGGAGCGACCCGGCCCCAACCCACTCTGCTCCACCAGTTCATGCTGGGGGGCGGTTTCCCCTCTACCCTCCAGCCTGCTCTTGGGTGCCCCCCCCCCCCGTGGAGGCCTTGGTGCCCTCCCCTCTCCCCGCAGAGGTCTGGGGCCACCACCCCCCACGTGGGGGCTGTATAGGGCACCAAAATGTCTAGGGATGGCCCTGTTAAAAACAGAGGACATACAGAGTTAAAACTGTTCTTAAACAGTACACCCTATACTGACTTTTCCCCATACTACTCTCCATCCATTGGTGAGACCACAGAAACTGATAGTATTGAAAGGACCTTGCCAGTTTCTGCCATGAGAATATTAACAAAATACAATTTGACCTTCCTCCTCACCTCGACTTGCTACTCCTCCTCTCCTTCAAATCTTTTTCTCTCCTGTCACAGACACATACATTTTTCATCTGCTTTCTTTCTCTAACCCTTACACTTGCCTCGGTGATGCCATTTCATTTCCTGATCTCCCTTGCACTCACTTATCCCCTTCCTTGCACTTGTCCTTAAATTCTCTTCCTGGTTCTTTCCCTTCACAATATTAGCATGTTTTAACCTCTATCATCTTTTTAAAAAAAAAAAAAATCCTTGACTTCACTTGTCTCTCCAATTATGGCTCCCACTTTGCCTTCATCTTTGAATGTATTGTCTATGATTACATTGTGGATTTCTTCTCCAGTTCCATCCAATCTGGCTTCCACCCCTTGCACTCCACTGAAACCACTTCTCACCAAAGCTTTTAATGGCCTACTCTAAGCCAGAGCTCAGAACCAGTACTGCATCCCTGTCCTCCTTGACCTGTCATTCACCTTTGACACTATCAACCATGTGTGATGGGTTGTCATGCCTGGGGTGCAGTCTGGGAGCCATGAGAACTGCTGTGCCCCTCTAATCAGCCAGCTCGGCTAGCCCTGCTCTTCTGCTGGTTCAGCCTCTCCGGGCCCTGTTATCACCCAACATGACAGCAGATGGCGGCACACACCCAAACTTGCTACCTGAGTGCTTTACCTATGCCAATCAAAGACAGACAGGAAACAGCCAATTTCCCAGTTCCTCCCACCTTGCACGCTTGCTGGAGTATAAACCCCAGAATTATACCATTTTACACTGCACAGGGATCTGTACAAAGTAAGCCCACTAATATGTTCGCTTTCCCCTCAATGTGGGAAAGGTATGCACAACTAGCTAGTGTTAACCAAGCTGAGATTTTTCCCCAGACACTTCACTCAAAGGCACACTGGTTTAGATAAAGCATAAAACAAGTTTATTAATGACAGAAAGATAGTTTTTAAATGATTACAAGTGATAGCAAACAGATCACCTCATAAATAAACAAAACCGCAAACTAAGCCTAACATACTAGATTGCTAATTCGTATCCAATCTATTTATCACCCTGACTGATGATACAAGGTGTGATGGGTTGCCCTCTTTAAGATACCACCTGATGTGCTGAGATACCATTGAGCCCACCTGTTCTTCCAGCATGGGCCCCCTTTAACCTGTCTTGCTGAGCCAGGCTCTTAAGCCTCCTCTAGCACACACAGGGCCATACCCTGCCGTAGAAAGACACAGACACTGAGATCAGTTCTGGGAAGACTCCGCTTAAAGGACTTGCCCCAGCACGCAAGTGCCCACTTCCCTTGGAGCAGATGCAAAGGTGTACTGTGAAATCCACCCCATCCCTCAATGTGGATGAAGGCATGCATAGCCTCCTCCTCCCCGATTATGATTTGCACTAACTGGGTTTCAGAATAAACAAAAAACAAGTTTATTAACTAGAAAGAGTAAATTTTAAGTGAGTATAAGAGATAGTAAACAGAACAAAGCAGATTACTAAGCAAATAAAACAAAACATGCAAACTAAGCTTGATTCACTAAAGAAACAGGTTGCAAAATGTAATTTCTCACCCATAATATTGTCACAGGTAGATTACAGAAAGTCTTGAAAGGCAGATGCACTGGCCTGCAGCTTGAGACTTCAGGTGTTTCCACTCACAGACTGAACGCCCTCCCAGCCTGAGTTCAACCCTTCTCCTGTCAGTTCAGTTCTTACTTCCAGATGTTTTTCAGTGTCTCTTTGGGTGGGGAGGCTGAGGAGAACCCTCACTCCCCTGCCTTATATAGCTTTTGTGTATGGCAGGAACCCTTTGTCTTCTAGTGGAAAAACACTGGTATTCCAAGGGGTGGGTCCAGTATCAGGTGACCCAGACCCATGTCTCTGCAGGGCTGTAGCAGCCATTACTTGTATGCTGTCTGAGGCGTCCACATGAGGACTACGCTCTTTCACAGTCCATTGTCTTTGCTAATGGGCCATCAGTCCTGTTTGGCTCTTCCATTGTTGTATCTGAAGAACTAGTTATGGGTGACACCCAAAGTAGCATATTTGAAATGCAGATACATGGTCAATATTCCTAACTTCAGATACAGAAATGATACAGGCATACAAATTGGATAATCACATTCAGTAAATCATAATCTTTCCAATGATCGCTTACATGAGCCATCTTGCATAAAGTATATCTCAGTTATGTCATATCCATATCATAAGCATATTTTCTGTAAAGAATATGGAGTGTAACGTCACAAATAGAGTCCACCAAGTTTCCATACGCAGGCTAGAAATCCCTTTTAGCCTGGGACCAGCACTTCCCCCAGTTCAGTCTTTGTTCTTCAGCTATTTCCAGGAGTTTCCTTGTGTGGGAAGTGAGGCCCCTAGATGCTGTCACACCCCACAAGCTTTACCATATGGTGGGAAACCTTTGTTCCAAGCTAAGTTCCCAGTCCAGGTTGTGTAAAAATACAGGTACCAAAATGGAGTTTAGTGTCATGTGGTCTGGTCACATGCCCTTGGTAAGTCATAGCAGCCATTACTTACAAGCTGGCTGAAACATTTACAGGAAGGTTAAACTCTTCCATAGTCCATTGTCTTTGCTGATGGGCCATCAGCATTGTTTAGCTTCTTCATTGTTGTACCTGAAAGGCTAGCTGTGGGTGTTCCCAGAGTAAGCACATTAGAAATACAGATACCTAGTCAATATTCCTAACTTCAGATACAAAAATGATACATTGACGTGGGCAAATTTTTTGGCCCGAGGGCCACATCTGGATATGGAAATTGTTTGGCAGGCCATGAATGCTCACGAAGTTGGGGGTGGGAGAGGCTGAGGGATCTGGCATGGGGTGCAGGCTGTGTCCAGAAATGAAGAGTTCAGTGTGCAGGAAGGGACTCTGGGCTAGGGGTTGGGGTGTGGCGGGGGGGGGGGGTGTGAGGCTTCGGCTGGAGGTGTGGTTTCTGGGGTGGGGCTGGGGATGAGGGTTTGGGGTGCAGGAAGGTGCTCTGGGCTGGGACCAAGGGGTTTGGAGGGCAGGAGGGGGATCAGGGCTGGGGCAGGGGGTTTCCTCCTAGATCCTTTAATTGTTCCTTCAGCATGTCCATTGCAGGATCCTCTTCATCCCACTTCCAGCTTTCTGTGCTGATTCCACAGGACTCTCCCCTTGATCCCCTTCTGGATATCTCATCCACAAATACAAATTCAACAGTGATCTCTGTGCTGATTACTCAAAGATCTACCTCTCTACTATAGACCTGTCTCCTTCTATGCAAATCAAACTGGGCCTGTTTCTCCCTGCCTGCCGCTCAGGCCTTTAACCCTTCAACGCATACCCCTCTTTAGACCCCCCACATATAGGCTATGTATACGTTTTTTCTGATTCTTTCTGCATACCATCTTTAAGATATGGCCTTTTCTATCCATCCACACAGTTAAAACTCTCATCTTGCATCTTGGTTACTGTAACATTTTTTTCTTTGGTGTTGACTAATACATTCTTGCCCTGATCATACACATTCAGAATGCTGCTACATAAGATCATTTCCCCAGCCTGTTGCTGTGACCATATCACTCCTCTCTTTTCATCCCTTCACTGGCTCCCCTTTCTCTATTGCATCAAACAGAAATTGCTCGTCTTCACTTTCAAGGCCCTTTGCAGACTATCCCCATCTTATCTATCATCTCTCATTCGTGATCATTCCCATTTCCAATTGGTCAAATGATGCATCTCCATCATCCACTTTTTACATGTTCAAACAAAAAATGTTCTGCTTTCTCCCATGCTATCCCTCTCACTTGGGAAGAGCTCCCCATAAAATATTCAAAGCTACCTCATTACTTTCCTTCAGATCCCTCGTTTGCCATGATACTGTGATGGGGCAGAGCGTCCCCGCACTGGTACCACAGGGGTTAACCCTTTCTTCCTGGCAGAGGAAGCCATTCCCCTGAGGCTCTGCTGGGTATGCTCCAACTGGAGAACAGGTATAAAAGCCTGCAGAGCTGATCAATCTGGGCGGACTGCCGGAGGGCAAGGAGGCTCGCCGCCAGCTCCCAAGGAGGGACAGCCTGTGCTCCAGGATCCGGGAGCCAGCCAAGCCGGGATGCACCCTGATGCCCAGACCGAGTACATCACAGAAGGGGAACAGACCAGAGGACCCCCTGAAACGGAGGACCCGGAGGTTACGGTAGGAAGTGACCCAGGGGAACTTTAGAAGAAAACGGCATTAGAGCTGCACAGAGGCTCAGCGTGTTTTGAGCAGATCCCCGAACTTGCTACTAACAGGGCCCAGGTCGGGACCCAGAGGAGAGGGTGGGTCCAGGTCCCCCTATCTCTCCCTGCCGCCTGCCCACTTAGGAATGGGAGTGGCCCAGCACGAAAATCACGTGGACTCCAGCCGCTAGGCCGCACTACCCTGCCTGCGAGGGGGGTCATGTGGACTCTGGCCATTGGGCCACACAGCTCTGACATTTGGGGTGAATTACATGGACTTTACCGTTAGGACTCAGTACCCAGACAAAGGGGGTAATTGCATGGAGAGAGGCCATTAGGCCACATTGGGCCGCCTGCAGAGAGGTAAGCGTGCATACTTGGGAGTGGCAAGGCTCCAGCAACACCCATCCCCACCCCCTGCCCAAAGGGGCAGTAAGGTGCTAGGCCCGCCACTGATACCAACAAAAACAAAACTAAAAGACTTGTCAGTGGTTAGGTTACTTGTGCACTGATATCACTGCTTGTTATGCTGACCAATACTGCCTCATTGTTTTCTTGTACTCCCCTGTCAGTCTGTATTCATCTGTTTTCTCTTGTGTCAGATTGCTCGAGGGGAGGGATTATCCTTTTGATTTGTGTTTTGTTCAGCTCCTAGCACAGTGGGATCCTGGTCCATGACTAGGACTTCTGAGCTCTATGGTAATACAGTAAACAGTAATAATATAGCAGTTGATCTGCTTCACGGTTATAAACAACAAATAGTACACTGAGGCAATCATTCCCAAAATTTTTTCAAGGGCCTAATCCTACAGAGGTGATTAGTGCACTAAATACCTCACAGGACTGGGTCCTGAGACTCAGGGTGTTACCTGTATGTTGTCACGCTGCTTGTGAGTGGCCCAGATGGAAGCCACAGCAACAAAGCATTGTGAGGCACCTAAGGTTGCAGGTCAGGGGGGAGACAGCCTCTTGCAGGTCTGGATTGCACCTGGGAAGGTCGTTTGCAGATATGTAGTACAACATGGCAAGGCTGCACCTCAGGCCCCTCTAGACTTGGCTAGTCTCAGTTTACTCACCAAGCTGCCCTTCTCTGGACACTCTTCGTATCAACGTCAGAGAGCTAAGGGCGTCATATCAAGGGGTGAGGGTGGAGACTGTTTGTTTTCACAGAGAACAATGCAGCAATATTTTATCTCAGACAGCGAAGAGCTCACTCATCCTTGTCAGGAAGTGGTTCACTTGTGGGAATTTTGCATAACCCATTCAATCAACCTTGAGACCTCTTACCTGCCAGGGACATAAAATGAGCTATCAGGCCATCTGAGCAGGTCATTTTTGAGTCATCAGGAGTGGTATCTCTGCCTGGATGTACCTATATACATTTTCCAGCGGGGGTGGGGGTCGGGGGGGGGGGAGACTCTCTAGGTATAACTATTTGAAAACATGTCCAAAAGAAAATTTCATCAGGTCTTCTCCCTGCAAGGCCATAGTCCAAGCTTCGTCACAGATGCCTTCCTACTACCCTTGGGACAAAAAAGCTTTACTGCACTTTTCCCCCAATCCCACTCCTACACGGAGTGCTACTAAAGATCAAGTGGGATGACACCCAGGTTATATTAATAGCACCAGTGTGGCCTCGCTAACATTGGTTCTCCACTCTATTGGACCTCTCAGTTGTAACTCCAATCTCACTCCCATTGCATCCGGCTTTGATCTCCCAAGACCAAGGTGGTGAGAGAGACAAGCTTTTGAGCTGCACAGAGCTCTTTTTCAGGTCTGGTTAGGGTACTCCCAGTGTCACAGCAAAATGCCAGGTGGAACAGATTGTTTAGCTTAAGTAGTTAGCATACGTTGTAAGCGACCATTCAAGGTAGGGTGGCCAATTAACTGCAGAGATGTTAACGGGCCATTCTTGAATGGTCCCTTACAATATGTGTTAACTACTTTTGCTAAACAATCTGTTCAATTGTGATGCTGGAAGAAGAGCTCTGTGGGTATATCTACGCAGCAGTGTAAGCCTATCCCCCTTGTGCCTGCACCCTAGTTGTGTTAACCTAGGGCTCAAACCTAGCATCCCAGGACTCTGAAGGACTGGAGGATCTGAGTCAGTGCTTTCACATGTGCCTGTGGCCCCAGCTTGTCTCTGGTCTTGGAACTGCTCCGGATGTATCCCAGAATTCCTTGGAGCAACTTCCTTAGTCCTCTCTATGCCAACAATCTGTGGTGCACTCTATTGCAAATGGAAGCCACACCTCCCTTTGCAAATGGCAGCAGCTCAGATCAGAATTAACCCATTGTCTGCTGAACAGTGGTTTACAAGCACACTATCAGAGAGCTTGCAGGGTTTTCAGTGGAGACAGATCAGAAGAAGCTTTTTGCAAAGAGCTGCTTCCTGGTCACAAGAGCACAGCTGGATTTTAATGCATGCTGCCTAGGCAGCCCTGCTCATGCAGCCCCAAGGTGGATGGAGGGGGAACGAATGACTGAGAGCAGAATGGGAGCCAAGCAGCTGGCATGCAGGAAGAGGGAGCAGCAAAGTTCCTGGCCCAGCATGGCTAGGGGAGGGATGACTCCCTCCATCCCCCAACCACTCCCACTCCCTGCAGGGCAGCTGCTTGGTCCATGCTCCGCTTTCTCTGTCTTCCCCTGCTGCTGCATGTGCAGGGGCGCCTGGTTAGCATGCACTGTCAGGGCGGCGAGTTGGATCCAACCCCAAAACTTTCCTGCAACCTCCCATAGTGGTGGCTCTGGCTCTTCTTCACTGCTGTGCAGAGCTTCCCCAGAGCAGGGAGCAAAGCTGATAGGAGGGAGACAGCTGCCAGGATGTTTGAGGTCATCTCTCCCCTAGCCATGCTGAGCTGGGAGCTCTGCCACTCCCCTTCCCTGCAGGACAGCCGCTTGGTCTCACTCTGCTCTCTGTCCCTTGCTCCTGCTGCCCCCCTCTGCTCGCCACCTTCCCTAGGGCCGTGTGTGCAGGGGTACCCAGGCAATGTGCAATATGAGGGCAGTGAGTGGGAGCCAGTCCCAAAACTTCCCCACAGCTTCCTGAAGACTCCTGTATCTCTGCCTCCTGGTATGCGGCAGAAGCAGGGATTAGAGATCCGTGGGGTGCTGGAGCACACTGTACATGAAGCACTGTGGATGCACTTCGTTGCTCTGGAGCCAGCAGCAGCCAGGTTGGGGGTGGGGGTGTTTTTCCTCTAAAACCTACATTTTGTGTCAAACTTTGAAACAAAGACAAAAATTTTAAAAATAAACAACCATACAAAACCACCTTCATTGCACACCCCAAAAATTCGAGGAGCAGTGGAAAGACCAAAAGGTAGTACTCTGTACTGATAGCAATTGAAACCCACCATGAATTGTAGAAATCGTCTGTGAGCTGGATGTATGGTAATATGAAAATAAGCATCTTGGATGTTGAGGGCTCAAAAACAGTCCCCCTTGTCCAGCACTGAGATGATAGTGGCTAGTGTGACCATTTTGAATCTGTGAATCACATATTTGTTGAGCTTCTGAAGGTCTAAGATGGGTCTCCATCCACCATTTTTCTTTTTGGTGAGAAAATAATGGGAGTAAAAGCCCGTCCTTTTGTATTGAGTTGGAACTTGTTCCACAGCACTCAATTATAGAAGATGGTTCACTCCCTGTTGTAAAAGATGCTTGAGAGTGGTCCCTGAAGAGGGACAGGGAAGGGAGTAGGATGGAAGAAAGGGAGAGGAAAGGGATGGCATAACCTGATTTTATTGTCTCCGGTACCCATTGGTCCATTGCTATTGCTGCCCAGGCATGGTAGAATGAGCGCGGGCAGTTACCATAAGGTTGGGTAGGAGTATCTAACAGTGCTGTATTATGGGGGAGATCATTCATGCCCTCGACCAAGATTTCAAAACTGTGGGTTAGTGGTAGATGGTTGCAAAGATGAGGACTGAGTTTGGGGAGCCCTACGTCTTTGTGAGCATTGCTTATTTCTGTTCTGGTCAAAGTGCCGTTGTTGTGGGCAATGGAAAGAGGTGTCTGTGCCTTTTTGGCATGGTTGATACTGACATTTTGTCTGGTGGCGTGTATATGCTGTGACAAAGTTCCTCCTCTAACTTGGTGGGTCCTGCGCTTATTGGCAGATTTGCTTACCTCAGTGATTTTCCCCGCAGTCAGGGTCAGCTTCTCCTGTGTCTCTAATCAGGAGTTGGGAGGTTTAGGGGGAACCCGGGCCCGCCCTCTATTCTGGGTTCCAGCCGGGGCCCTGTGGAACACAGCTGTCTATAGTACCTCCTATAACAGCTGCATGACAGCTACACCTCCCTGGGCTACTTCCCCATGGCCTCCTCCAAACACCTTCTTTATCCTCACCACAGGATCTTCCTCCTGGTGTCTGATAACGCTTTTACTCCTTAGTCCTCCAGGAGCACACCCTCTCACTCTCACTCCTTGTGCCTCTTGCTCCCAGCTCCTCACACACACTGCCTCTCCTCTGGCTCCCCCCTCCCTGACTGGAGTGAGCTCCTTTTTAAACCCAGGTGCCCTGATTAGCCTGCCTTGATTGGCTGCAGGTGTTCTAATCAGCTTGTCTGCCTGAACTGATTCTAGCAGGTTCCTGATTACTCTAGTGCAGCCCCTGCTCTGGTCACTCAGGGAACAGAAAACTACTCAGCCAGTATATTTGCCCTCTACCAGACTCCTGTACTCCACTGCCCTGGGTCTGTCACAATACCTAAAGTGCATAGAGTGGCCGAGAGTCCTTCATCAAGTGAAGAACGTCATCAGTTTTTGTGGTAAAAAGTTTCTCCTGAACAAAAGGTAGATCCTCTACCTTGAGTTGGAGCACTTTTGGGATCCCGGACGACTGGAACCACGAGGCCATGCGGATTACAACACCTGTGGCCGTTGTTCTCTCAGCAGTGTTCTTTGAGGCCTATAGGGCTGTACAGGCAATTAGTTGCCCTCCATCATGATCACGTTGAGTTGGGGGCATTTTTCTTCCAGTTAGACCTCAAGGACTTCTTGCAGCTTACCGTAGTTATTGAAATTGTACTTGGCTAGGACGGAGTAATTGGCTACCCTGAATTGGAGTGTACCTGATGAGTGTACCTTTCTACCAAGAAGGTCTAAATGTTTGTGTTCTTTGTCTTGTGAAGTGGACTGGAATTGAGGTTGTTTGCTGCAGTGATTGGCGGCAATTGGGTTGTGGATGAGAGAAGAGAAAGTCCATCCCCTTAGCTGGGACAAAATACTTTGTCAGCTCATTTGCTGGTAGATGGTATCAAGGCAGGGGTCTGCCAGATATTTTCTGCCAGTTCCATTAGAGCATCATTGATTGGTAGAGCAATTTTGAAGGTAGTGGATATCTATAAGATTTGCAGTAGTTTGTGTTGGTTTTCTTGCACCTCTTCTAGGGGGATGTATTGGCTAGCAGCTACTCTTTTAAAGAGTTCCTGAAATTGTTCCAGATTGTCTAGTGTGCTTGGAGACGGTGTTATGACTGCTTCAGCGGGGGAGGATGATGAGCTGTGGTCCGAACCTTCTTCCTCCTCATCTCCCATGTCTCCCTGTGTTTCTGATATCTCCCTGTTTGGTGAAGGTGGAGAATGAATTTCCCTTTGGGCTGGGTTCCAGGGCCTAGTGTTTTGAGCCCTATACACCAGCCAGAGGCCCCAGGGGGACCATCAGTGGGCACATCCAGGTTTGTCCATACCATTGCTGCATCTCGCAAGATTTGGTCCTAGCAGCTTCCCATGGTGGTCTTCGTCCCGTGGTGAAGAGTGGTGGAAAGAGAAATGGCTCCCTTGTACTTCCTCCTCTTTGTCACTGGAGATAGGCTGGGGAGCAGGAGAAGTGGATAACTGCTCAGTTATTTGACCTGGAGATCCCTCAGTACCGAGCAAGAGTTATTGCGGCACCGAGGTGATCGCTATATCCTTGTGCTGTAGTAACTGCTGTGGCGTCACTTGTTTCTGTGATGGTGGTGCCACTGGTGTAGATGCAGGTGGTGCTTTGTTGAGATGGTCGGTGCCATTTTTGGTCTGTCTGTCAGTTCCTATGACTGGATTGTTGCTGGTGGGGGTGGCATTATCTGTTCTAATGATCTCGGTGCCAACTCCCGCACCGGGGTGATCAGTGCCGGAGAGGAGAAGCATCTTGATTCTGTTCTGGAGCAGCGGGGCTCGGCAGAGGTCTGCAAAGGGACAGTGCTGGAGGTGCCCAGAGCCTCAAAGGTGCTCACTCTACTTGAGCTTGGCACTGAGGAGAGCAACCTTGTTGGGGACCTTTCCCCCCTCCCCATTTGGAGAAGTCATGGCTCACTTCCTGGACCATTTGGAAGACTAAACACTCCCATTAGCAGAGGTTTTGTTTGGGGAACCATCTGCTGATGTTGATTTTGGTCCCTGAGTAGTAGGCTGAAAGGACTTCTCCATTAAAATTATCTTGAGGTGGAGATCTTTGTCACACTTTGCTCTTTCTTTAAGATTACTGCAGTGGGACACAGAAAACAGACGTGATGAGTGGCTGTGTGACACAGGCATCGCCTCATGGCAAGAGTCACATCGTTTAAACCTGGGCAAGCTGGGCATTGTGTCAAAGTTTCCCAACGAGGAAAGGGTGGAAAAAAATATCTCTAACTTTAAAAAAATATTTTAAAAAGAGCACTAGCTAACTAACTAATTAAACAAAATTTACTAAACTACAACTAGTCTAACTTGTTCTATAGAGATAAAAAATGAAGAGCAATGCTGCCACTGAGATCCATCTGCAGCTGAGGATGGTTGAGAAGGAATTGAAGGGCCTAGTCGTGTGTGTGCTACATGAGGCACCAACAGCACTGAAGGCAACTTCTGCGCATGTGCGTCTCGACCAAGCACTGCTACGGAAAATCTCCGATCTGCGGCGCAGGGATGCACCAACACGTAAAGTGGAGCACCCACAGGTACACACATCTTGAAGAACCATCGTTACTGCACAAGGTGAGTAACTTCTTCTTCTATGTCAAACTTTAAAACAGACCAAAAATAAATAAATAAAAACCAATCATACACCACCTACACTGCACACCTCATTTTAAAAATTACAGATTGTTAAGTTTCATTTTAACAGTTTGACAGCCCTGGAGACTGCTTTCCTAATTATCCTAATAACAGGTGCACAGGGGCATTTTCCTGCCAGTGTGACTCAGTCTAGCGGTGGAGAGCCCAATTTATCAGATTAGATGATAGTTCAGTATAAAGCCTTCTCAAACTGCAGTCATTCTACTGAGACAGCCACCAAATAAGCTAATTATGTGGTCCATGTACTCATGGGCTCCTTATGGGCACCTGAGTCCCATCAATAGCACCATCACAGTTAGGAAACAGGATTGGCAGTAGAGTTTTCCCACAGTGCAACAAGTTTGTAGGGTTAGAGTGTTGACAGTGGGCAGGGGGACACTAGGCACTCTGGGATAGGGTAACTTTGCCTCAGATGTGTGCACTGCAGTGTGGATGCCAAAGTCCTGGGCTCTTCGAGGAGTGTCCCTATGGATGCTCCTCTTTAGGTGAATCTGTGTGCCAGCACTTGTAATTGGAGATTTTTAGTAGCAATGCTTAGTTGGTTTGCACATGCGCTGTCCCAGTCTCGTGCTGCCTCATGTGGTTACATAGTGTGATGTGATCAACGCCCTCCCCTCCTTTACTTCTCTACCACCATCAACTTGAGGCAGAGCACTTGGCAGTGCCTCTGAGCTTATCTTTAGTCTAGTGTTAACTTTAGACTACCAGTTAGAACCCAGTCAGTTAGTTCATAATTTACTACCGTATCTCTTCCCCGTTTATTTTTTTTCTTTAAAAAAATTCTTACCTTATCTGTTTAAATTCAGTTATTAGTATACCCCTTAGTATAGTTGTAGCGAGGCGGAGTGGTCTTCCTCTGGACTTGAGAGCGAGAGACCACTGTCATCCCCTGGTGGGCAGAGCCAAACCCGCACCGCCTCCCTCACTGGAAGTACTGGGGCAGGGCAGGAGGTATAAAGGGAGGGCCCCGCAGATCAGTCGAAAGGGAGCCAGGAAAGGAGACACATATCTCTAGCTCGCTGCAGGACTCCGGAGCTGAACTTATTCTGTGCAACATCATGCCCCCTGGAGGAGACCAACCCTGGAGAAAAGTTGACAGGACTGCCATCCACACTGTACCCTGAGGAGACAGAGGACCCTTGGACTATGGAACCCCCACGCCCAGACAGTGGTAGGAAATAGCCCAGGGAATTCAGACTTTAGTCCAGTTTTGTTGCCGGAGCACAGGTCGTGTTTCAGTAGGTTGCCCGCTGACCCAGTGGTGGAACCTTTCACCACTTTTAGGGCCCTGGACTGGGACCCAGTGGAGCAGGCTGGGCCCAGGTCCCCCTAACTCCTTCCACTAACTTCACCCCTATGGTGCTGCTCTATTCCCCACTAGGCCAGAAGGCTTATTCATTGCTTGTGGCTTGCCCCAGCCATGAGACTCTGGAACCCAGATGGTTTGTTTCCAGACTGCCTTAGCTTGGAGGCTTAGGCTAAAGATTGCTACCTGCTCTGCCCTGCCCAGAGGGCCAGAACTTCCCTTATAGACTGTTAATTGCTTTCTGCCTCAGCCAGCAGACTGTCCTCTAAAGACTGTTTATGGTCTGCCCACCTAAAGGGCCAGAGCTTTAGACTCTCAATTTGTGGCAGCCCTAGCTGGGAAACTCTGGGCTAAAGACTGCTTACTGCTCTGCCCATCTGAGGGGTCTGGAGAGCTACAGACTATTAATGGCTGTTTGCCTCTGCTAGAAGCCTATGAGCTATAGACTGCTTATTGCTCGGCCCCACCAGTGGGACCTGAGCCTGAGTGCTGCTGTCTGATGCAGTGCGGCAGAGTGGCCTCCCTCTCCACTTGAGAGCAAGAGACCACTACAATAGTATAATTACCATCCCTGTCTCGGGAACCTGCCAAAAAGAGACCTTCCTGTCAGACTACTTCAGTACTGTCCGCACTAATACCATCCACCTCTGAGGTAGTGGGACCATCCAGTCCTGTGGGTACCATGCGAGCAAAAGACCCAAAGTGGTCTGTCTCAGAAAAAGTACCATCGAAGCTGCTCACACTTGTGGCAACGAGCAGCTGGGCAGCACTATGCTCTGTGGTGCCACCTCGTGCCTCCATAGCACATGATTCTTGGCACTGATAACCACAGTAAAGGGGCCAGTACTGCCAACAACACCCTCTTTGGTACCAATGCTCCCTGTACTGCAGTACTTTCTCCACCATAAAGATCTGGTCTCCTCGGCACAAGAGTCTCCACTCTTCAGTACTGACCTTTGCCAGCATGCTCAGTACTGTGCTATCTTACCACACCACCCAGATCAATTCCTCCCTTATCCAGTGACGAGGAGGATTATGATGGGCAAGTCTACTCTTCCCATCGCTCCTTGCCTGTCCACACAGCTACCAGACCAGCTCTGCTAGAGCATCATGAATACTACCCCAGACCTGAAATTCAAGGGTGATACAGGTACCATGGATGCCACCACCAATGCTATTCCTACCACAGTGGCCTTACTGGGACCCAGGGGAAGCATACCACCAACACTACCATAAGCCTTCCAGCCCACATAAGGAGAGGTTAAGGCATTTTCCATCACCCTCTGAACCTCCAGAAGAGGCAGTTGAGGAACTGGAGGAAACTTTGGATCCAGAAGTCACCCTAGCTGCCAATTTTTCATCTTTCTTTCTGGATAAAGCTATCCTGCCCTCACCACCCATGACTGGGGATGCTTTTAAACAGTTCCAAGAACTGTTCAAGAAGATCACAGATTCACTGGAGATACTGATGGAAGAGGCTGCGAAGTCTCAGCATAAGTTGTTGGATATCCTCCAGAAGTCAACCTCTTCCAGGATTGCCCTCCCAATAAATAAGGCTCTCATAGATCCAGCCAAGAACCTGTTCCCAGACCCCAGCAACAATTCCACCCACCTGCAAAAGAGCAGATTAAAAATACTATGTCCTTTCCAAGGGAATGGAATTTCTCCTTTCACAACTTACACCAAACTCTCTGGTGATAAAAGCCGTGAACAAGCGGAACAGACAGCTTTCCAGATCCACCCCATCTGACAGTGACTGGAAGAGATTGGGCCTTTTTGGTCATAAAGCTTACTCTTCAGTGACCCTATGATTCAGGATCACAAATTATGAAGCATTATTGGCCAAATCCAATCACTCCAGTTATTCAAAAATGTCTGATTTATTGAGCACATACCTGAGGACAAAATGGGAAAATTTAAAAGTTTTTTTATATCTGAGGGTCAGCTACTAGTTTGCACAGCTTTACAAGCTTCCCTGGACTCAGCAGACACAGTGGCATGCTCCATAGTAATATGATGAGCTTCCTGGCTCCATCTCTTGGGTTTTCCCAAAGAGATGTTGTGACATTCCCCTCTGGTGTTGTCTGGACCAGTGATCTTCTAGGCCATTCCAATCCTTGAGTCTGGGATCCAGCCTTACCCTGCTCTACTGTGAGAAGCCCCACTTCTGGGCTGGTCACCTACAGCTTCTGGCATGTAAGCTGCTCCCAGCTACTTGCAAGCAAATGATACTAGCCTATATCTCCAGTCCCAGAAACAACCCTAGGAACCTCCGTCTTGCAGTGTCCAGTTATGCCCACTGGTGGTGTCTGTAGTTGTAGGTGGAATAGAGGAGCATGGCAAAATGTCTCTCCCTTTTATCATGTCCTCCCTTTCCTCTTGGCTTTGCCCCCCCACCCCCTTTCAGAGTCAGGTGAGCATTACCTCATTGCAGTCCCAAAGTGCCCAAAGGAAGGAGATGACTCCCTAGAGGGTCTAATAGATTCTTTTGTTGCTGCTGTTGTTGTGTCTATTGTTCCTGTGAGGCTGGGTTGGGTTTCTCCCATCCATGCCCTGACGAGGTGTGAACTGCCTCTCTGTTCTTGGAGAGTTTTTACACAGGCTTGCTTTAAGCCATGAGGATACATTTTCAGCTTCATAACTATGTACATGAAATTATAATCTATAACCTTACTATAACATTACCTTAACAATTACTATAACATCACTATAACAACCTTGCTCAGTGCATTATGAGCCTTCCGAAGACACTCAACATGACAAACTTTGCATTGGATAACACATAATCATTTTATAAAGATGAACATGGGAGTGTAGCGTGTTCCTCTGAGGTCAGAGCATCACAGATGTATAATCCCACTTTCAAGGATCTCCCTTTTCAAGGCCCCAAGCTGTTCACAGCCAAAACAGAAGTTCCTTCACACACTGAGGGTGACTCTGAGGTCTTTGGGCATATGTGCCTACACAAAAAAAAAAAAAGAGCGGGGGGAGTATTACTTGACACAGAGAGCTAGATCCGCACCCTACATCCAACCACAGAGGCAATATGACCCATAAAGGTGGAGGCAGAGACCCACAAGATGGAGATCACTCCCTTCTCAGCCTTCAACATCCTAACATCCTCTCTCTAAACAGCATTTTTGAGTGTTTGGTCAAGGACCAGAAACACTTCCCACATCTTCTATTGCTAGGACCATCCGACACCATCTATCCGTTTGTCATGTTAGACAAATGGGTACTAGAAATTATGGAAACTGGCTATTCCATCCAATTTACGTCTATTCCCTTATCCACACTCCTTTCCTGTCCCTCTTCTCACAAACACCTTCTATGACAGGAGGTAAACCACCTCATACACCTGGGCAGTCCACAATGCATACTCATGCTTCCTATCTGCGATCAGGGACAAGACCATGAAGGTGCTGACAGACAACATCACCTGTATGTTTTCTATAAACCACCATGGAGGGGCACAGTCACACTCCCTATTCACAGAAGCCATCCTACTATGGAACTGGTGTATCTGCCATAACATTGACTCTCAGCCTCCTACCTACCAGGATGCCAAAACCCATTGCAGATACACAGAGCAGAAAAATTTTCTAGAACCATGAGTGGGAAATAAACACCAGGGTACTGCAGGACATATTCAAACAATGGGGTTCCCAACTATAGACTTATTTGTGACAAATCAGAACTCCAGGTGCCCACATTTCTGTTCCAGAGCGGGACTGGGACCCAGTTCTGTCAGTGACACTTTCTTCCTAAAATGGGATACACATCTACTGTACGCTTTTCCCCTCGACCCCTCTCCTATCCAGACTCATACACAAGCTAAGGACTGTCCAGTGTAGAATCATCTTGATAGTCCTCATATGGCCTAGACAAATGTGGTTTCCTTACCTCTTGAAGATGTAAGGAGTGAGCCCACCATGCACTCTTCCACATCTTCTGTCTCAGGATGCAGGCCAGGTCTACCTCCCAAATATGGCAAGACTCCACCTGAATGTATGGTTACTTCATGGTTCTGAAATAATGAAATGACCTGTTCAGAAGAGGTAAGGGACATTCTTTTAAACAGCAGAAGGTATATTACACGGTATACCTACTTGCACAAATGGAAGAGATTCCATGTATGGTGCCAAAATAGGCAAATAATGGCAACTACCTGTTCTTTACCAATGGTATTCAACTACGTATTGGAGCTCCAAAAATCTTGCCTCTCAATGAGCTCGATCAGAGTACACCTTGCTGCAATCAGAGTTTTCCACCACAAAGTGGTTGATTTCTCAGTCTTCACCCACTCTACCACTAAACGCTTCCTCAAGAGCCTTTGTAAACTTTACCTTGAAATATGGGCCCATACTCCATCATGGGGCCTCAGTCTTGTGCTGCGTTGTTTTACAGGAGCTCCTTTTGAACCATTAGTGACATGTTCACTTCTCCACTTTTGATGAAGGGTGGCCCTTCCTCATTGCTATCACATCTACCAGATGAGTAGGGGAACCGGGGCCCTTCATTGCACAGTCTCCATACACAATATTTTTCAAAAGCAAAATTACCCTAAAACCACATCCAAAATCTCTACCTAAAATAATTTCATTATTCCATTTGAATCACTCCATCCATCTCCCATTGTTCTTCCCAAAACCTCTTGGGAACAAATGAGAAGCTTTTTACTTTGAAGGGACAAAATCTTTCAGAAAGTCACAAAAATTATTTCTCTCCATCATGGAACAATCTAAGGGAGATGCCATATCCAAACAGAGGCTGTTGAAATGGATCTCTGGTTGCATTGATTTTTGGTATTGCCAGCAACAGTTACAACCCGCACCAGGGACCTCACACACTTCACCAGAGCACTCTCTACATCGATAACCTTCCTCAACAATGTGCCTATCATGAACATCTGCAAGGCAGCAACCTGGGCATTCACCCATATGTTCACACAGCACTATGCCATAGAGCAGCACTCGACATCAGATGCTCTACTCTGGACTTGTGGTTTTATCATTCACTAGAACTACAATTCTCAAACACCTTCCTTCCACCAAAGGACACTGCTCTACAGTCACCTAAAGTGCAGCACCCACTAGGACACTCCTTGAAGAAAAAATGAAGGTTACTCACTCTGTACAGTAACTGAGGTTCTTTGAGATGGTTTTCCCTGGGGGTGATCCACTACTCTCACTCCTCTCCTCTACTTCAGAATTCTTTTGAACCATAGACTGTGGTAGAGAAAGAACTGGGCAGGGGGTTGGTTGCACAAGGCTTGTAACTGCCTGAGGCAGCATGAGATGGGGAAGAGTGTCTATGCGACCCAACCAGGTACTGCTACTAAAAATCTCTGATTACAAGTGCAGATTAACCTAAAGTGGAACTACCACAGAGACAACCATCTCAAAGAACCTCAGTTACCGCACAGGGTGAGTAACCTTCTCTTCAGGCACAGGTCACAAAATCCTTAATCCAGGGTTAAAATGCAGTGCAGATACTCAGGCCCAGGTTTCCCTGACATGGGTCAGCTGACTTGAGTCCTACTAACTCTAGGCTTTCATTGCTGTGTAGACATAGTCTATGTGGGTCAAAATCTTGTCCCTTTCACCAACAGAAGTTGGTCCAATAAAAAAAAATTACCTTACCTATTTTGTGTTTCTAATACCCTGGGACTGACATGGCTACAGTTTCACTGCATACATAAATTTGTATGTCAGTTAATCAACTTTTCTCAAAAAGGATCATGTAGCTTTTGAGATACTTTTCAGAGTAGCAGCCGTGTTAGTCTGTATCCGCAAAAAGAACAGGAGTACTTGTGGCACCTTAGAGACTAACAAATTTATTTGAGCATAAGCTTTCATGGGCTACAGCCCACTTCATCGGACGCATAGAATAGGACATATAGTGAGGAGATTATATATACAGAGAACATGAAAAGGTGGGAGTTGCCCAACCAACTCTAAGAGGCTAGTTAATTAAGATGAACTGTTGTCAGCAGGAGAAAAAAAAACTTTTGTAGTAATAATCCAGATAGCCCATTTAAGACAGTTTGACAAGATACTTAACATGGGGGAAATAGATTCTATGTGTGTAATGGCTCAGCTATTCCCAGTCTCTATTTAAGCCTAAATTGATAGTATCTAGTTTGCATATCGATTCAAGTTCAGCAGTTTCTCTTTGGAGTCTGTTTTTGAAGCTTTTCTGTTGCAAAATTGCCACCTTTAAATCTGTTACTGAATGGCCAGAGAAGTGGAAGAGTTCTCCTACTGGTTTTTTAATGTTATGATTTCTGATGTCAGATTGGTGTCCATTTATTCTTTTGCTTAGAGACTGTCTGGTGTAGCCAATGTACATGGCAGAAGGGCATTGCTGGCACATGATGGCATATATCACATTGGTAGATGGGCAGGTGAATGAACCCGATGGTGTGTCTGAAGTGATTAGGTCCTATGATGGTGTCACTTGAATAGATATGTAGACAAAGTTGGCAATGGGCTTTGTTGCGAGGATAGGTTCTTGGTTAGTGTTTTTGTTCTGTGGTGTGTGGTTATTGGTGAGTATTTTGTTTCAGGTTGGGGAGGCTGATCCTGCAAAGAATCATGCATGTGCTTAACTTTAAGAATGTGAGTAGTCTCTTGGAGCTTAGGTCCTCGCAGGATTGGGGCCTAAAGTAATAGACTATACCACTAAAGAGTATTAGCTAAAAATTCCATAACTTCAACCACACAAGGTGCAAATAAGTATATTTCAAAATTATGTATAACACCACAGTGGGTAAAATTCTTAGGAGCTGCCCATGAATTATATAACCCATGAAGCAGAGGGTGAGTTTTTAATTTTGCATGTTTGTTTCAGTATTACAGTGTCTTGGGGGCAGAGGTGGGAGTAATTTAAAAAAATCACATAAGATGTGTTAAGTGATTTATGGCCAGTCCCTTAGAAACACTCAATTCTCACTGATTTTATAAGTGCAACTTGGGAGCAGGAGGCACCCAGCTGAGTTGATGCCATCTGAGGATCCCTGTGTGCAAGGCAAAACCCCAGCTGCCACTTCAGAGAAGCTTTAAGTCCATTTCTATCAGTGACTGGGATATGGGTAGTCATACCTAGTAACTGGAACAGGAGTCAGAGGCCCAATGCCAGAGCAAAGGATCAGAGCCCAAGTTAGGGCTCAGAACCAGTTTACTTGGAGTAAGGCTGGGAACATACACATACTATTGCAACATAGGCATATGCTTTGAGGAGCTAGTGAAGTGCTTCTGCTGGGCTTAAGAGCCAGTCTGCTGACCCTTCCAATCAATCAGGTGCTGGAGCCAATTAGTCAACCTGCTGCAGGCCAGCTGTGGTCATTAGTTTGCCTGAAGACTGGCTGTGCTGTAAGTCCTGGTTCCTGAGAGTTTGGTGCAGCTGGAGTGGCACAAAAGGGAATTTGGCATATGGTAAGACTTGGCTCAATATACACCTCTACCCCAATATAATGTTGTCCTCGGGAGCCGCGTTATAGGTGAAACCACATTATAGCAAACTTGCTTTGATCCACCGGAGTGCGCAGCGCCCCCGTCCTCCCCCAGAGTGCTGCTTTACCCTGTTATATACAAATTCGTGTTACATCGGGTCACATTATATTGGGGTAGACGTGTATTTACGTTAGTTAGCCACTAAGATTAAATTCTCTTCCTCACATTTTTGAGGCTTTCTGTCACAGCTGTGTATGATGGGACAGCTCTTATGTTTTGAGCTAAATATTTACTTTTTTTTCATTCTGTCCCTTTCAAAAAACTCTTCTAGTCCAATCTATTTCTATCTGAAGGGGCATGACTTATTTTCAGACCAGATAGCTCTGTTTCTTTCAGATGTTGGCAGTTATGCTATATTCTTCAGGTTGGTAACTGGACAGGACTCAAAAATGTAAATATTTAGCTCAAAACAAAAGAACTGTCCCTTTCTAACTACTTATTTAGGTGTAATGATTATATAAAGTTCTTTTAACAAGTTTTGCACACTTCTCCATCCAGAATTAAGTTCACTGCCTACACAAAGCTCCTGACCCATGGAACAGAAAGATAAGTCCTGGTGATTAAATGCAGGACACCTCTGTTGTAATGTCACTTAAGTGGAAATAAGTAATTTTCATTTGCAGGGGCCAGGAAACATGCACTATTTTATTAGCAACTGCTGTAAAGTGTGATCACTTCAAAAAGAGTTATAATTTGAAATATTCAAAACTCCAAAATACAATATTTTCCTTAGAACTTGGAACTTGTTGCAGTCTTGTTGACAAAAAGATTCATAAATATTGACTGATGCTGCCATAATGTTTAGACATTGTTAAAATTTCTGGGCCTGTTTCTCTGCTCCATTACATGCCATTGGAACTCTTTTGATGTTAAGATGTAACATTGGAGTAATTAGGGTTGGAAAGATTAGATTTTTATTGGTAAATGTCAGTAAACATCAATTTTTCTGTACACACACACCAATGAAACAATATTTCCATCAGTAATAATAGCAATTTGCAGTTTAGGCAAAGTAAGAAAAAAATGCTGTTTTGAGAACTTATTACAGTTTGATTTAAGACTATTTATTAACTTTTTATATTTTGATATCTGATGTTAAGAGTTTGAGTTTTAATGGTTATAAAGCTTTAACATCTTTAATCTGAACATTTACTGTCATTAAATAATTGTCCAACTCCTAAAATTTAAATAGATAACAATTTAAGCTTTTTTCCCTATTTTTAAGAATGTTGCTGAAGAATCTTGTCCTGGCTGTTCAATGTTTCTGTTCTGTAGCTCTGGTGTTATTAGCACTAGCAGAGAATGCAGCCTGCTAATTTAGCAGACCTCAGTGTTACTCATAAAGAAAGACCAAAGGCATGGTTTGGTGACAAAGGCACTTGGTCAGGTTTATTGCCCCGAAGGCACAGTCCTGGCGTCCTGCTCCATGGTTACAGGTTACATTAACACGAGTGCCCAGTGGCAAGGAGTAGCTCAGTCAACAGTGGGCCGGATCGGAGGGCAGTGATAGATCCAGCGGGGGTCGATTTATTGCATTTAGTGTAAATCGACTGCTGAGTGCTCTCCCGTCGACTCCGGTACTCCACCAGAACTCGGAATGCAAGCGGAGTTGACGGGAGCGCGTCAGCTGTCAACTTACCGCAGTGAAGACAGCACGGTAAGTAGATCTAAGTACGTCGACTTCAGCTATGTTGCTTTGTAGGAGTGCCTGTGTTTTAGCAATGCTAGCATTGTTTTTTGCCAAGTTCATGTATTGGGCCATGAATTTGTAAGCATCTGCCTTAATACATGGCCTCTGATTCAGGCCTCAGGTCTTGCACTGGGCCCAATGCTTCAGGCTCTCTTTCACTCCTACAAAAATGAACAGTGATTAAAATCTGTAGAAATTCATTTAAAAAAAATGAATTCTGCCAAATTTAGCAGTGAGGCAGTGGAGAATCGGGACTGTTGTTTCATTTCATTTTATCTTTCTTGTATAATACAAATCAGTATTGGGATATTATGAGAAGGTGGTCGTTGTTTTTGAGACTCAGTTTCTGATTTAGTTTGTTTTTCCGCTTGAGAATCAGGGTTCCCCCCCATCCCGTACTGGGCACAGCTGTTTTGTATGATGTGAGTATGTGGAACAACGTGAAACATAGTAAATTCTTCTTTCATTTTCTTCCTTCTTCATCTTTTGGCCCAGATTCTCAAAGGTGTTCAGGTGCTTAACTCCTATTGATTTCTATGGGAGTTAGGCACCTAAATATCTTAGAGAATTTGCTCTTTTCTCTGTAGAAAAGAACTAATGTGGAGATATATATATTTGTGTATACTAAGCTAGTAATATTGGGATTGGTAGTTACCTGGCTAGTAGGGTCAGATCAGCTCTGTCTTGATTACCTCACAGGTGTAGCAAATGTATAATCTCCCAGAATCTGAAATACAGGAAGCTACAGGAATATTAAAAAGAACCTCAGGAGAAAGTCAGCCTATCCGAGTAAGCTCTGAAGAGAGGACCAGAAATCTAGTTCAAAGGTAATTAATAAGCCTTGTACCACTTGTGGGCTAAATACAACAACTTCTATTGTTGTACTTGTGACTATTGCGTTCTTTCCCTGTAATGGGAGGATTAATAGATTTTATTTTAACCTTACTTGGTCTGGCCACCTTTTTATTTTAATAATAGTTTAAAAAAGGAAGGGGGAACAAACCCAACTGTTTGGCCTTTGTGATAAACACACATTATTTAGATTGCTATGTATGTAATTCTGTGCTTCCCTATTATAATAATACAAATAAATTAAAAGAGCTGACACTATACGTACAGAAAATGCTCTTACTGGTAATAACTTAATGGAGTTGGCCCATGAGTGGGATGAAACCTATATTTGAATATGAGATTACTGGCTTTGATGAAGCACTAAACTGCTTTAGAAAAAATAAGGTCTGATTTTCTATTGCCTGGCACATTGTGGAGTTATTTACACTTGCATAAAATGTGGCTATTCTGTTCTGAGGGTCTTTTACCCTCACTTTGTGTAGGTGTAAATGATGATCCAAAGTGCAAGCCAATGGGGAATTGGGTCCAATCTACATTAGAGAAACTTGCACTGATGTGATTATATTGATATAGATGTGCTGCACTGCTGTGACTTACCTGTTGTTACGCCATTGTGACTTACCTGTGAGTAGCACATCTACATTAGCGGATTGTACTGGTGTTACTAGATCAGTATCGTAATGCAGTCTAAATTTCTTTCATGCAGACAGGACTCCAGGCCTGTTTCTGATCAAACACTTGTTATTGCTTTCTGGATGAAGTGATTCCCTCTGTCTATAAAAGCAGCAAAGAGTCCTTTGGCACCTTATAGATTAACAGATGTTTTGGAGCATGAGCTTTTGTAGGTGAATACCCACTTCATGCAATCCCAAGAAAGCTCATGCTCCAAAACGTCTGTTGGTCTATAAGGTGCCACAGGACTCTTTGCCACTTTTACAGATCCAGACTAAGACGGCTACCCCTCTGATACTCCCTCTGTCTAGTTTGTATATCAATTTAAGTTTCTAAAGAGTTTCCTTAGGAATGAAAGGCATTATATTAGTGAAAGATATGAATTATCTGTTTCATAATGTTTAAATGACTTGCTTTGTCTGATATATTTGTGTCATGAGGCAAAAGGGAAACATGGTCATTAGATTAGACCTGAAGTCCCTTACTGTCTCCAGGCTGTGGTCAGGTTTTAGGGGATTTGGATACGAGCATTCTTATAAGACTTTGACACAGTCATATCGTCAGTGCAGCTACGTTTTCCTTCTTACATCATTCAGCCTAACAGGTTAATTGGCTTTTTGAATGGGTTTTACACAACAGGTCCCCTGACAGACTCTAACAGCGTCTATGTCCCATGGAGCCAGGGAACTTCTTCCTCTGGCTATACTGCACAAAATGCACACAGTGGCAGGGAGACATCTGTATTCTTGTCTTTCTCAAAGAACGTTGACAGGGTCACTATATGCAAATAGCCTTTACATTGTATAAATGGTAAATTGCATGTAAATAACAGAGTTCGTACAATGGCACAGGGTAGTTTGAATTGTATGAATCCTTATACTTGAAGCAAGATGTAGTGAGATACTTCTATTGTGCAAAACTGTAGAATTTTTTTACAGTAGGAGTTACAGGATTGTAATTGACTGGAAAATACTAGATGATGTCTTTATGGCCACTAGATGGAGGTACTTTAGCAGTATTATTATTATCTTATTGTGTACTGGGTACAATGTATCCTTTTGATTTTAAGGATAATCTTAAAAAGGAGTCACAAGTATAGTATTATCTTCTCTTCAATGGGGTTAGCTGCAGATATTTTAAATTAAAGTAAGAGGCTTTTTCCTTAGGTGCTATTTTAAACTCTTAAGTCCAATACTGTGGAGTCATGCATTCATATTCCATCGTGAATTGTACATGTTGTCCCATGAAGCTTATTTAAGCCTGGGTATTATTTAAGCATGGATTATTGGTGTTGATCAGAAGTTGTTGCATTTCTGCTGCATTGCATTGTTGATGTTGATGTTAAGGAAGGATGATCCAATGGAGAGAGCACTAGCATGTGCTGTGGGAGACCTGGGTTCAATTTTTACTCTGCCACAAACATCCTAGATGACCCTGGGCAAGTCACTTAGGGCCAGATTTTTAAAGGTATTTAGCTATCTGGTGGGATTTTTCAAAACCATCTAGGTACCTAATAGCCATTTATTTCAATGGGTATTAGGCATGTAGGTACTTTTGAAAATCCCACTTGGTATAATCTGAGCCTTAGTCTCTTTGGCTCAGAACTTCAAAGGCATTTAGGTTCCTAACTGATTTCAGTGGGAGTTTGGTGACTAAATACTTTTGAGGATCTGAGCTTCTGGGCCTTAGTTCCCCATCCTGTAAACAGAGCTAATACCACTCCCCTTCCTCACAAAGTTGTTTCCAGGATAAATATATTAAAAATTCTGAGGTGCTCAGTGATGACGGTCATATAAATACCTAAAATATCAGAAACTGTAGTGTTATGAAATGGCTGTGATCTTTAACCCTACATGTATTATTGAACTTTATATCAGCCAGACCTGTAATCTGGCATGTTAATATATTGTCTGCATTTGCTGCTCATCCTGAGTGTTTATTCCTTTCTTTACTAATCAAGATAGAGCCCAATCTGGTGGGGGAGGAGCAGTCAGGGGAATCTGACTTTTGGACATATTTTATACTCAGGGAGATGCCAGATGTTGGTTCTTCAGGGAAAGATCAAGCCCACTTAATAAGAACAGAAAAAAATTCCCTTTTACTAAATTATATCTTTTTTACAGTTAGTGTCAAGGAAAATCTCATTCAACAGGAAATGGCTAAATGTGCCAGTGTGTGGATGTCCTCTTTGTTATTTTACCATAAGAGTTCTCATTTGCTCCCATTACTATTGTCATGCTTTCTGGAGTGGCTCATGACTGAGAGTGCCTACTTCAGGGCAGACTGTCAAAAAGTAAGACAGAAACCCCGAACTGGTTGTATGTTCTATAATTAGATTTCACTAACCCAATAACAAATGTGAACTCCAAAAGCAAAAACAGACTTACCATGTAGTCGCAGACAGTCCCCTTGGGCATTCCAGTCTATCTTGCCACCCAGGCAAGCTGGGTTGTGTGATAGATGACCACTTTACACCAAAAATCACAATAATATTCAGGTTACTCCCAGTCCCAAAGGACCAGTCACTTTTACCCCTGGTCATTTTTACTGATCTCAAACAGAGGACAACAGCTGTAGCCAATCCTATAATAACCTAACTAAATATTTATTAACTAAGAAGAGAAATGAGTTATTTACAATGTTAAAACATGAAACACACATAACCGAGTTACAGTCTTAGAAGCTTCTATTGTCTTATGAACTCTATAAGAAGCTTTATTTGTCTTTTTAGGGCTGACCCTGCCAAACAACGTGGAGATTTCTTGTTGTTGAGGAATATTTGCCCATCAGAGTCCAGAAAGCATAATCATAGAATATCAGGGTTGGAAGGGACCTCAGGAGGTCATCTAGTCCAATCCCCCACTCAACGCAGGATCAATTTCCAGACAGATTTTTGCCCCAGATACCCCCCCTCAAGGATTGAGCTCACAACCCTGGGTTTAGCAGGCCAATGGTCAAACCACTGAGGTATCTGTCCCCACTCCACCTCCCCTGAGACCTACTTTCTCATTGTCAGGGATTTTTATCCCCTTCTTCCTAAAGTCCAAACTGATAGAACAAGTCTCAGTGTCTGACTTTTCTTCATATAACTGAACTGGGGAGGGCAGTCAACAAAATCTTTGTCCTTTTGATGTCACACAATGGCTCCTATGGTTTCAAAGGCCCTCTCATCTGCAGGATCAGGACTTTACATTAATTAATTCTTCTATGCTTCTATTCTTGTTTGGTGTCAAAGTTAGAATCAGGACTCACAATTTGTTAGACCACTCTGTTTTATTAGCGCAGCGCTCTGCCAACAACACCCAGATAATGTGAGCCCCATGCAAGGCACAAACTATTTTATTTATACAGATAAAAGAGCGGGAATTAGACAAAGGGACAAAGAAAGCAAAACTGTAAAATTCACCTGGGGCACAGCATGCATATCTATTTCCTTACTAACTGTTATCGTTCTAAGGCTAATGCTTCACCAATTGCCCTTAAACGGTGCAATTGTTCTATGTTAATGTCTGTATTCCTGACACCTGGTTGCAACATTCCAACAACTTTGCTTAAAGGTACAGACAACATTTCTTTAATCCTTTCTATTCTTACTATATAATTTATTCTACTTTTACATTGGCGAGTTACATAGTAATAGGGGTTTACAATGCAAATACTCAATATAACTTTGCCATGTTGTATACATCCAGCATCATACAAGCATTTAATAAAGTCTAAACACATTCATATAACACTAATATCTGTTTTATCTATACAAACCCACAGGTTTCCAGTTATGCATTTGTCATTATTCAGTGAGGACCTGGGCCTTGGCATGAGCTGGCACTTCTCTTTTGCCAGTGTCACAAATGTTATCAGTATTTGCTGTATTTGGATCAGCTTAGCTTTGCCTTTTAAAAACAAAAAAAACTTGTGGGCTATACCTCCGTTCTCTTGTGTATTACAAAAGTGCTAATCAATTATCTAAAGTTCTCCAGAATGGATTCTGTCTGTCCCGGATTAGCAAAAGTTAAAATGGATAATATTGTATACAGAATAAAAATGAACATTCAAGAATTGTTTGTAGTTCTTGTATACATTCACAATGTTACTACGTCTTTCATCCAAGGATCTCAAACTCTTTACAGGCTTTCATGCATTAAGCCTCACAACATCTCTGAACTATTTTTTGAGACTCCCGCCCACATAAACTATATATGGAATGACCGTCTGAACTGCCTTTTTGCTCCTGTCATTGTCTCATTCTCCCTTGGCTCCAGCCTTTCTTTCCTTCACATTGCGACACTGTGCCTGTTCCCCCATGCTTCCTATTTTCTCCATTTTGACGTCCATGATGCAGATCCTTGTTTATGGCTGAGGAGCCCCTATGCAGTTCACAAGTGAGGAGTATGGTGCAAAGGTGGCTTATGTGGTCCTCTGATTCTGAAAATTCTCTGTTATAACTCAGGGCAGCTCTGACTTATACCAGCTACCAAGGGGCCTAAAGATCAGTCAGGGATCAGCAGGCTGTGGAGAATCTCAAGCCATTCCAGTAGTAGTCATGGGGATAGTGGCATAAGAGAAACTGCACTAGCTTCATGTCTACCCTAGTGTGGTCACTCTGCAGATGGTTACACCAACTTTTGGGCTTGGATGCCATAATGGATAGTAAAACTCCCATTCTCTCAAAGGGGACAGGATGTGGCCTCATGTCTTTCTGCTGCTATCCTCCTACTAGATTTTTTTCCCCTCCTGTTCTGCACCATCAATTCTGCTTTTTTTTTTTTTTTTTTTTTTTAAACAATTTAGTTTTTACATCTCTCCCTCTCTATCAGCCATCTCATACCTTCTGCCACATTTCCAGCCGGCTGTATCTACAGTTTTGTGCTTACATTCTGTTTTTGCCTTATTCTTCCTACAGTAGCCTTAAAACCCCACTGTGTTGACTTTGCTCATTGATTCATGATGTAAAGGAAAAATCCACTAATATCATCCCTGTATCAAATACCAAAGTTCAGTTGAATATTTAAATGAATGTCTGTCATTTCAACGAAACAGACAGAACCAACACTCCCTTTAGAATTATAGCCTGTGATCTTTTGACTACAAGTAATCACTCAGCTTGTCTAGCCATTCTTATGCTTTACAGACACCACAGTTTTAGAATTCCTTACTTACACATTCCTCTAGCAGATTTTCATAGATTTGGATTTAAAACGGTCTGTCCTTGGCTTTGCATGCATGCGCAACATTTTTTTACTTCATATAAATTATTATGTAGTACTTCCAGTTGAAAACATTCCTCAACCCACCAAATTAACATTCTCCCTCCCAATCAGTTATGCCTCCTCTTGCTTAAAGCAAGCCTGGAAAAAAAGGCTCTGCAGTATCACCTAGAGGTCAACACATTAATGCTTTATAAAAAGCAAGACTGATGGAATTAGTTTCAGAGTCTAAGACCCTTTGCATAGAAGGTCCTGCTGTCAACCTGCTCCCATTTCAAATTGGGAACTATTGGCTCATGCACTTCAGCTGCTCAACAGCCTCTCTTCTGTGATACTGCAGCTATCTCTAAAGCAGCCATGTACGCCTAAAGTTCTATACAGTGGATGTCAATAGCAACAGTGTAAACCACCTACACAGAGATGAGTCCAAACACAATCCTTGTCTGGGCAGAAATTTGAATCCAGAGCTGAACTTTACTCTTTGTCCCCATCTCTGCAATGTACTGAACCAAAATCCTGGTGCTCTCAAAAGGTTTGGGTCTTATCTTTGCTGCAAAGGCCTATCTCTAATTATGTAGAATCTTTGGGTTTTGAAATATCACCACTGAAATAAAGGGGGCTGTGTATTTTCAGAACGGGTTGATACACTAGAACATACCTCTTTATGTTTATATGAATTCCTCTTCATTGTTCAGCTGAGTTGTTCTTTGAGTGGGTCTGCATATTCCTGCTTATCATTGCAACCTAAATGGGGAACCTTCTCCAGTCAGTGCATGTGAGAAGGTGGTGCACATGCACTCCATCCCACCCCACAGTGTTCATAAATATTCTGAGGGAGAGGCTATATAAGGAGGCATTGTGCCCTCTACCACTTCAGTTCTTCCAACCGCAAGTGCCAGATGAAAGTGAACCACTCTGATCTTCAGATCTGGGGTTTTCTCCTTCCTTAAGTGCCTTTTTAGGATGGTCTGTTGTTAGTTTTAGTGTCAGGATCAGTTAGTGTGTTAATAGTTTGCATTATTTAAGTCAGATTTTATTTTGGTTCCATAGGATAGCGGACCCGAAGAAACAGAGCTTCAAGAAGTGTGTGTTGTGTCCAGTGGTCTTCTTGATGATGGATGACCACATGATGTTTCTGAAGTGCCTTGGGGAAGATCACTCTCTTTTGGAGTGGTCCATCTACCAGATCTTCACACTCAGCACACATAAGGAAAGGCAGACAGGTTGCAAGTGCTCCTACTTGAGGAAGGTCTTGCTGTTAGGCCTTCCGATAATGGGAGATCTCAAGATTTCAAGGCTAAGGCCTGATCTACGCGGGGGGTGGGGTCGATGTAAGATATGCAACTTTAGCTATGGGAGTACTGTAGCTGAAGTCGACATATCTTATTTTGACTTACCTCCCCTCCTCACGGAGTGGGAATCGACGGCCACAGCTCCTCCGTTGACTCTGCTACCACTGCTCACTCTGTTGGAGTTCTGGAGTTGACAGGAGCGTGTTCAGGGATTGATATATCACATCTAGATGAGACACGATATATTGAGCCCCGATAAATCGATCGCTACCCGCCGATCCGGCGAGTAGTCTGGACGTAGCCTAAGAGACTTATATTGGCTCTGACTGCATCATCAGGTAAGGCTAAAGTGCTAAGGAAGTTCTAGTGATCTGTGTCTTTATTGGTTCTGACTGACGTTCCACATTCAGGTTCCAGTTCATTGGATCTTCCTATTAAGGCTGCTAAAGCATAGGAGGCAACTTCTTTCCAGACCGCAGTTAAAGACCCTATGCCAAGACCATCAGTTTCAGTTGTGCCTGTTTCTAAGAAGATGATAAACGAGAAGATGCATTCGATGAAGTGGGCTGTAGCCCACAAAAGCTTATGCTCAAATAAATTTGTTAGTCTCTAAGGTGCCACAAGTACTCCTGTTCTTTTTGCGGATACAGGCTAACATGGCTGCTACTCTGAAACCGAGAAGATTGCCACTGTTGGCAGTGCCAGATCCCCTGGGTCACATTTATCAGATGCTTCTGATTTGGATCAGTCTTCCACAGTTCTGATTCTAAGACTCAAGTCAGTTCCACTTTCTACTTTATGATCCCATTTAAGTCTCAGTCCAGATCCAATGATGCCTAAGTCTGTAAGTGTAGCACTGTTGTTTTACAAATCCCAGTAGCGATGTCATATCTGAAGAGGACTATTATGGTAGTAGCAGATCTGATGTGACATCTGATTGTTCTTCAGATCCAAGTAAGAAATTTTTGGGGCACAGAAGGAGAAAGACTTGGATGGTTAAATCCAAGGCCTAAATCCATTACTCCTGAAAAGAGGGTACGATTGTAAGTCTGTCTCTGCAGTCGTCTCCACCTCTACCTCCGAAGACTCCTACAGAATCACCGTGCAGACCTTTCTCACTTTTCATGTCTCTTCATCCTCTAGTGCAGGGGTCGGCAACCTTTCAGAAGTGGTGTGCCGAGTCTTCATTTATTCACTTTAACTTAAGGTTTCGCGTGCCGGTAATACATTTTAATGTTTTTTAGAAAGTCTCTTGCTATAAGTCTATATATTATATAACTAAACTATTGTTGTATTGTAAAATAAACAAGGTTTTCAAAATGTTTAATAAGCTTCATTTAAAATTAAATTAAAATGTTGATCTTACACTGCCGGCCCGCTCAGCCGGCTGCTGATCTGGGGTTCTGTTCACCTAGGCTGGCAGCGGGCTGTGTGGGACTGGTGGCTGGGACCCCAGACCAGCAGTGGGCTGAGGGGCTCAGCCCACTGCCACTCAGGGGTTCCATCCGCTGGCTCCTGCCAGCCAGGATCCTGGCTGCGGACCCACTCAGCCCACTGCTGGTCTGGGGTCCCTGCACTGCCCACATATAGTGGGTACCTACCTTCTCCCTGGTTCTGGCCCATTCTCTTCCTCTCTCTGCACTGAGCTGATGGTGGGAGTGCACAGAGCGCAGGGCTGGGGTTGAAGGGTCTGGCCAGGAGCTAGAAGGAGGGAGGGGGCTCAGGTTTGGGGCAGGAGGTTTGAGTGTGGGACACTTAGCTGGCAGCTCCCATTTGATGCGAGGGATGCAAGTGGGAATATATGAGGGGGTGCAGGAGCTCTCGTTTGGTGCTCAGGGTGGGGGTGGGAATGTGGGGGTGCAAGAGTCAGGGTGTGTGGGATGTGGGGGGCTGGGTATGTGAGGGGGTGCAGGAGTCAGGGCGGGGGGGACTGGGTATGTGTGGGGGTACCAGAGACAGGGCTGGGGTCATGGGGGGGTGAAGGAGTCAAGCAGAGGGCTGGGTGTGTATGAGGGGGGTACAGGGCTCAGGGCAGGGGCCTAGGGGGGTGTGCGAGGCACAGGGCTGGGTATGTGGGGTGGAGGTCAGGGCTCAGGGCACAGGGCTGGGGTGTGTGTGTGTGAGGGGTGTGGGGTGGGGTCAGGACAGGGGGATGGAGGGGATATGCCCCTATTCCACCACCACCCTCTGCCCCCTGCTGCTTCTCTGCCTCCGCTGGGAGCAGTGAGCACGCTGACTCTGCGCCTTCCCGACCCCCCCTTGCAAGGACCATCAGCTGATCAGCGGGCAGGGAGAGAGGGACAGAAATGCAGAGGAGGGGCAGGAACTCAGCATGCTACGGGAAGAGGCAGGGGAGCCAGCAGGACCAAGCTTCTGCCCCCTGCCCCCGTGGAGGAGGGGCGAAGGGAGGAGGAGAGCGTGCCGGGCTGGGCAGGATTTTTAATGGCACACTGCTGCCTGCTGCACACTGCTGCCTGCTGGGGCTCCGGCAGGCAGCAGCATGCCATTAAAAACCGTCTCACGTGTTGTCTTTGGCACGCGTGCCATAGGTTGTAGACCCCTGCTCTAGTGCCAGTGTTATCTCCGTTAAGATCTACTGCAGAATGGCTTCACAGTTATGAGGGTCAAGAAAGACTCAAAAGACCTGAGCTCCCTGTGGTGGGTGTTGTACCTCATTGACCCCTTAAGTCGGGGGGCAGGGGCGAGAGGTAATCCCACCTCTCTATGCCTATGCATATGATCTATGCTGATCCACCCCATTACACTCCCCCACCCCCAGTTTAAGCCACTCAGGGCTGATGGTCCTCAGTCTTGTGGACAATTTGCCTCCACATACTATGGATATGTTCCCTGATCCTAATTATTGGAGAGAGAGAATGTCCATCTTGGGCTCGGTGATCTTTACTGGGCTCTGCCTCGCAAGTTCTTGAGTCATCCACTGTATGGATGGAGGAGTGATATTCCAGCAGATAAGGGTCTGGTTGTAGAGGAATCTTTGAATCTGATTCTACGGGAGCTATCTGCACCCTAGATATTGGTACCTGACACACTATCTGAAGAAGAGGAGTTGGTTCCTTTTTTGGAGCACCGGACTTTTCTCCTGATGTAAGTATTGTTTCTATTTCATCTCTGGTCAGAAGATGCTTCATATTTACATGAATTGATGGATTGAATGGCATCTACTTTTAATTTACCTTCAATGGTTATAGAAGAGGCTTCACATCCATTTGATATTGGCTTTGATAATCCTGGGGCTCCATCAAAGAACAGGATGTCTTTATCAATTCTGGATGGTCTTTTGCAACATGCTAAAGCAGTTTGGGTTAATCCTACTTCCTGCCAGCCCATTTAAAGAAGGCAAATAAACTGTATCGAATCCCACATGAAGGGATTTAATATTTTCAGACTTTCCCCACCCCAAATTCTTTGATGGTTGCAGTTGTGAGTAATAAATTTAGATCTAGTCAATCCCATTCAATTCCTACAGATAAAGAAGGAAGGGAATTGGATGCCCTTGGAAAAAAGTTTTTTTTTTCCCCCTTTTATCTCTTGGTATTAGAGTAGCTAAGTACCAGGTGGTAATATCCTGCAACCTATTTCATCAGTTGGAAAAATGGCTACATTTGTGCAAGATTTACTGAATGATCAGAGGAGATTGGCCAATGCGATCTTGATAGAGGGACAAAATGTGGCAAAACATGCAGTGCTGCTTTTTGGATGTCCAGTTACAAGTAACTAACCTTCACTTTCTGACTATTACCTCCCCAGTAACTAACCTTTATGTTGTCAAGGATGATTTACAGCCATGGCCCTTAACCTTTCCAGAGTACTGTATCCTTGTATCCCTTCAGGAGTCTGATTTGTCTTGTGTACCCCCAAAGTTTTACCTCACTTAAAAACTACTTGTTTACATAGGCGCCGACTCCCTGGGTGCTGCAGGGCTGGAGCACCCATGGGAGAAAATTAGCGGGTGCTCTGTACCCACCAGCAGCCAAGCTCCCCCTGCCCTCTCCCCCTTCTTGCCTCCTCATTCCCTGAGCGTGCCATGTCCCCACTCCTCCCCCTCCCAGCACTGCCTGCTTACCGCCTAACGGGTGTTTGGTGGCGCTTAGGACTTTCCGGGAGGGAGGGAGAGGAGTGGGGATGCAGCGTTCTCTGGGATGGAGGCAGTAAAGAGGCGGGGAAAGAAATGGAATTGGGCAGGGCCTGGGGGGGGTCGAGCACCCACAAGGCAGAGGGGTAATTGGTGCCTATGCTTGCTTACAAAATCAGACAACAATATAAAAGTGTCACAGCACACTATTACTGAAAAATTGCTTACTTTTTCATTTTTACCATATAATTATAAATATAAATGAATTGGAATATAAATATTGTACTGACATTTGAGTTTATAGTATGTAGAACAGTATAAACAAGTCGTATGAAATTTTAGTTTGTACTGAATTCTCTAGTGCATTTTATGTAGCCTATTGTAAAACTAGACAACTATCTAGAGGCGTTGATATACCTCCTGGAAAACCTCTGCATACCCCTGGGGATACGCATTGCACCGATTGAGAAAAGACGGTTACTCACCTTGGTAACTGTTGTTCTTTGAGATGTGTTGCTCATATCCATTCCAGTTAGGTGTGCACGCCGCACATGCACGTTCGTCGGAAGACTTTTTACCCTAGCAACTCCAATGGGCCGGAAGGTCGCCCCCTAGAGTGGCGCCGCCATGGCGCTCGATATATACCCCTGCCGGCCCACCCGCTCCTCAGTTCCTTCTTGCCGGCTACTCCGACAGTGGGGAAGGAGGGCGGGTATGGAATGGATATGAGCAACACATCTCAAAGAACAACAGTTACAAAGGTGAGTAACCATCTTTTCTTCTTCGAGTGATTGCTCATATCCATTCCAGTTAGGTGAATCCCAAGCCTTACCTAGGAGGTGGGGTCGGAGTGAGAAGTCGCGGCATGAAGCACTGCAGAGCCGAAGGCCGCATCATCTCTGGACTGCTGGACCAGGGCGTAATGGGAAGCGAAGGTGTGGATGGAGGACCAGGTCGCCGCCCTACAGATCTCCTGGATGGGCACGCAGACAAGGAAAGCCATCGATGATGCTTGTGCCCTGGTGGAATGCGCAGTCACATGGCCCGCAGGGGTGTGAGCCAAGTCATAACAGGTCCTGATACAGGACATTACCCATGAGGATATCCTCTGTGAGGAAATGGGAAGCCCCTTGATTCGGTCCGCTACTGCCACAAAGAGCTGGGGGGATTTGCAGAACGGTTTGGTCCTCTCCACATAAAACGCGAGTGCCCGACGGACATCGAGCGAGTGGAGTTGTTGCTCCCTGCGGGACGAATGGGGCTTTGGGAAAAAGACGGGGAGAAAGATCTCCTGGTTGACATGAAAGGCTGAGACCACCTTGGGGAGAAAGGCAGGGTGTGGCCTCAGCTGCACCTTGTCGTTATGGAAGACCATATACGGGGGATCTACCGTGAGGGCCCGGAGTTCTGACACCCGTCTGGCTGAGGTGATGGCCACCAGGAAAGCAGTCTTCCAGGAGAGATAGAGCAGGGAGCAAGTCGCTAACAGCTCAAATGGAGGGCCCATGAGCCGAGTCAGAATCAGGTTGAGATCCCAGGTAGGGGCAGGGGGTCGAACCTGGGGGTAGAGATGTTCTAGACCTTTCAGGAATCTAGTCACCGTAGGGTGAGAGAAAACCGAACAGCCGTCTCCTCCCGGATGAAAGGTGGAGATAGCCGCCAGGTGAACTCGAAGGGACGATATCGCCAGGCCCTGCTGCTTGAGGGACCAGATGTAATTGAGAATACTGGTGATAGAAACCTCCATAGGGAGGTTAAACTTCTCCGTACACCAACAGGAGAAATGCTTCCACTTGGCCGAGTACGTCGCTCTAGTGGAAGGTTTCCTGCTGCCCAGTAGTACCTGACGTACAGGGGTAGAGCACCGTAGTTCCGACCTGGTCAGCCACTCAGGAGCCACGCCGTGAGGTGTAGAGACTGGAGGTCCGGGTGACGGAGCCTGCCGTGGTCCTGGGTGATCAGGTCCAGGTAAAGGGGCAGGGGGACTGGGTCGGCCAGAGACAGGTCCAGCAACATCGGATACCAATGCTGTCTGGGCCACGCTGGCGCTATCATAATCAAGCGGGCCCTGTCTCTGCGCACCTTCAGAAGGACCTTGTGGACAAGCGGGAACGGAGGGAACGCATAGAGCAGGTGTGTCGTCCACGGGATAAGAAAGGCATCCGCTCCGACCCTGGTTCCCGCCCTTGAAAAGAGCAGAACATCTGGCATTTCCTGTTCCCTCTGGACGCGAAGAGGTCCAGCCGGGGACAACCCCACCTCTGGAAGAGTGAGAGGGCGACGTCTGGGCGAAGGGACCATTCGTGCGAAAGGAAGGATCTGCTCAGGCGGTCTGCCAGCGTGTTCTGTACTCCGGGGAGAAAGGAAGCCATGAGGTGAATGGAGTGGGCTATACAAAAGTCCCAGAGCCGCATCGCCTCCTGACATAGGGGATAGGATCTCGTGCCGCCCTGCTTGTTGATATAGTACATGGTCATTGTGTTGTCGGTGAATACCGAGACACAGCAACCAGGAATCGTACCGGTGCCGGGAACGGGACCTGGACCTGCCACCAGCGCAGTGCCGGGAGGTCGATCGGGACCTGCCGCTGGCGCGGTGCCGGGAGGTCGACTGGGACTGAGACCTGCCACCAGCTCGGTGCCGGGAGGTTGACCGGGGTGCTGACCGCCGACGGGAACGGCTCCTGGAGTCTCGGTGCCGGTAGCGGCGACTCGATCCAGACCGGTGCCGGGAGTAGCGAGACTGTCTGGAAGATGACCGGCACCGCGAGTGCGACCGGTACCGCCGAGGGGAGCGGTGCCGGGACTGCGAGCGGTGCCTGGAGCGAGAACGTCCACGGTGCCAGGACCTCGAAGGGGATCGGTGCTGGCCGGGCGAGTCCAGAGACGGCGCTTGCATTGTCGCAGGCTTGCCTCTAGATATGACCCGCACTGGAGGTACCGGGGGTTGAGGCTGGGTAGGCTCTGTGAGAGCAATTAGGTCCTGCGCCGAAGTGAATGTCTCTGGCGTCGAAGGGACCAGTAGCTCAACCCCAGATTTTATAGGGGAGCTAGGAGGGACCGGACTCGACGGACCTCCGGGGCCCGGAGTCGACGGAATCCCTGCTGGTGGTGCCGCGGCAGAGGTAGGTGCCGGGCGCTCCGCTCGAGCCTGCAAGGATGGAGTCGCAGACTTCGAGGGTCTTGCGTTGGGTGCCGGGGCGTCTTTCCGGTGCCGGCGCGGTCCGGTGCCGGCGCGGAGCCGGCGCTCTGCGTCGAGGCCACAGGATTAAGTGCCGCTTCCATTAGGAGAGTCCTTAACCTCTGGTCCCTCTCCTTTTTTGTCCGAGGCTTAAAAGCCTTACAGATGCAGCACTTGTCTGAAATGTGCGATTCCCCCAGGCACTTCAGACAGGCGTCGTGGGGATCACTGGTCGGCATCGGCTTTTTACAGGCCAAGCATTGTTTGAACCCTGGTGAACCAGGCATGGGCCTGGTGCTGGGCGCAGGGAAGGGCTACAGCCCAAACCCGCTAATAAGTATATACACTATACTACAATTAACTATAACTAACTACAATTTACAACTATTTACAACTATCTACAACTATGAGAACAGTGAAACGAAGGAGAGCTAGGGACGTGGAGGACAGCTATGCCGCGCTCCACAGTTCCAACGACCGACACGGCGGTAAGAAGGAACTGAGGAGCGGGTGGGCCGGCAGGGGTATATATCGAGCTCCATGGCGGCGCCACTCTAGGGAGTGACCTGCCGGCCCACTGGAGTTGCTAGGGTAAAAAGTCTTCCGACGAACGTGCATGCGCGGCGTGCACACCTAACTGGAATGGATATGAGCAATCACTCGAAGAAGAACCTCTGGTTTACAGAACTAGCACGAAATTCCTTGTAATACTGGCTTGTAAAGCCTGTCAACATTTTTCAAAAATGGTTATTTAATGTGTGCCTCCTAATTTCATATTAAAATATCTGACTTATAGCAGGGCTGATCACTTGCACCTCCCCCTTGTTTTATAAAAAGTGCTGGTATTTAAGATTTCTGGTTTCATGACCACAGTCAGGTTTCAAGTCTTTTAGACAATGGGCCACATTCTGCATTTTAAAAGTCATGTGGCTTGTTGGTGTTGTGGGTGTTTTGTTTGGCATACGTTTCGGTTTGTTTTTGTGCAAATGACAACATTTCTGAAAAGGCCTCCATTTGTCTCTGCAGCAGTGACTTCAAAGGAGCTGCTTGACAAGGTGGCATAGTTTGGCATTCTGGGTTCTCCTGTCACTTTGACTGATGAATGTTCAGCTAGTGTTGACTTGAGTTCTGAATTTTTGTTTTTATGGCTTCTTACATGAAACGTGAGTCCGATCCTGGATTTGCAAATGTGGTTCCATGTCTGGAAGTGTAGCCATTGTTGTGATGTGCTCTCTTCTCCTGCAGAGACCTCACATGCCACTCCTCAAAAGTGGACGTGGCCTCGTGGCACAGACTTCTCCATCTGGGCCTGTCCAGTGCAACAGGTTCCCAGGTTTTAATGTCTACTGTGCATGCTTTGAGGTTGCCTTCAGGCTGTCTTTATATATAAGGATGGATTGACACTTAGGCTATGTCTACACTGATAACTGAACGACAAACCTTTTGTCTTTCAGAGGTGTTTTAAACCCCCCTAATCCCCCAAAAGACAAGTTTTGCCGACAAGTGCTGGTGTGAACAGCTTTTTGTCGGCAGGAGCACTCCTGCTGACAACGCTAACACCATTCGTTGGAGGTGGAAGTTTTTTGGTGGCAGGAGAGCTGACAAACAGCAGCTGCACTGCGTGCCTTTTAGCAACACAGCTGTAGCTAAAAGCTGCGTAGTGTAGACATTGGCTTAGAGTGGGTTTGCATGCTCAGTTGGCTGTAGAGCACCGCTTTTGGTATATGGGAAACTGCCATATGGACCATGTGCCAGGGATTTAACACCTTTCAAGGACTTCAGTGTTGGGCATCCTGTCCTGCCACTTGATGTTAGGCAGCAAAGTTGGAAGGTCTCCATGTTTTGAGATGGTGATGTTAGAGTATCCATGTCTCAAAGCCATAGAGGAGTGAGGTGAGTACAACAGCACAGTACATTTTTACTTTGGTTCTGAGGGCAGACTCCATGCTTCCTCAAGAGTCAGTGGGTGAGCCTGCTAAATGCCAAGCTGACCTTGCCAGGCCCTGAATAATTTCAGCATCCAACAGGAGGGTGTCGAAAAGCGTGTTACCCAAGTAGCAGAATTTCCTAACTGAGCTGAGGTATGTGTTGTCAATTGTGACAATGGGATCATGGTTCTCATTATGCTGGTGGTCTGGTGTTGGCTGCCATGGCACCTCTGTCTTTTGAAAGCTGATTATGAAACCACAACATTTTGAGGCGTAGGCAAAGCGATCCATGGAATGTCCTCAAGTGTGTGTGCAATGAGGGTGCAATTGTCAGCAAACGGCTCTCTGAATAGCTGCTCAATTACTTTGGCGTGGATCCTCAGTCACTATACATTGAATAGACTGGATGGTTACTCCTCTGTCAAAGTCCTGGAATGCTAACAAGAGCATGGCTGAAAAGACAATGGCACAGAGAACTGGAGCCATTACACATCCTTGTTTGGCGCTGTTGGCGATAGGGAAGGCTTCTGATGAATCATCATGCTCTGTCACCCTGGCCATCATACCATTGTGAAATGAGTGGATGACAGCAGTCATCTTCTCTGGGCAGCCAAATTTGTGAATGAGTTTCCATAGTCCCTCATGATTCACTGTGTCGAAGGCCTTGGTCAGGTCAACAGACACTATATACAGGTCCTTGATCTGTTCACAAGCCTTGTCTTGTATTTGTCAGGCTGCAAAGATCATGTCCATGGTGCCACAGCCAGCATGAAAACGACACTGACTCTAGATACACCAAGTCCACTAGGTGAGACACAAGCATATTGAGGACAACCTGTGCAAAGACCTTCCCCACTATAAACAGCAGTGAGATTTGGCAATGGCTGTCATGGCTAGATATGCTTCCTTTCTTTTTGTATAAATGGACTATGGAAATGTAGTAGGAAGAGAGCCTAAGACATAAGCCCTTGTATCAGAGGCTTGGTATGAGGCAGCACCTGTTAACAGAATTTAGCAAGAACAGGGCTAATATTGCAGAAATACATATTCCTAAAAAGTGCTAGTCACAGAGTGCTTACGCAAACACTTCCGGATATCAAGTAACACCAGAACATCCCAATATCAAGGATGGTACAAAAACATTCCCCAAAAATAATAGGAATGCACTGACTCCTCATAAAAGAAAAGGTCAGGATGACAGTATGTAATAGAAATGTTTTAATCAAACAACTTGTACAAAATAATGAATAATAACTAGCCATGTTAAGGGGCAGTAACTACGGCAGAGAGGCAGTACTAACTTGTTTGTATCGGGGTATAAAGATGTATCTCAGACAGAATATATTTGTCTGTCTGGCCTTAGGGAGGAACGGAAAGTCCCACCATTCACTGAGTTGGTCCATTGTTATGGGCATATGTGTATTAGTGGTCCGGTAAAGTCTGCCGGAAACTAGTACCATGCTTTGTCAACAATAAACCTGGCTGGGTGCCTTCGTCCCTTAACGGATCTTGTGATTATTGGGTGGTTTACTCAAGGTCTGCCATGCCAGCTATCTGCGCAGGGCTGGGGTGACACACAAAGGAAACACACACACAGCCAAACATCTATCAACATCTAACCACAGGAAGCATCTTTATACTCCTGGGGCATGGTACCCTGTTCCTTTAGTCTTGAAAAGGCTGGTTTAAGTTTCCTGACCAGGTAGGCACCTCCACATTTGTACACTTCAGCTGGCATGGCATCAGGTCCTGGAGACTTGCCTACGGACTGCTGCTTGATGGCCTTAGTAACCTCATCTAAAGAAGGGTCCAACTTTGCTTGGTTGTTAGTCTTTCATGGCAGCCACATTCTTTGGTGGTTGGAGGTGTCTTCTGGCATGCTTTGGTAAGAAGTTAAGTGACCTAATGCTTCTCACAAACCAATGGTCAGACACCAGCATTCGGCACCTCTCAGTGAGCAGATGCTGTGCGCAGCTTTAATATCTTTAGACTATACATAGTCCAGCATGTGCCACTGTTTTGACCTGGGATGCATCCATGTTATCTTATATTAGTTGGCCTGTTGGAAGACTCTGTTGGTAATGGTGAGATTGAACTCAGTACTTTTGGAGAGAAGTAACTGGCCATTGGAATTTGACCTTCCAATGCCTTGATTGCCTAGTATCCTAATCTATGTGTCACACAAGCATTAAACGCCCCAAGGGCAATGAGTTTGTCCTGGTATTGCAGTCCTCTGACGACAATGCTGAGATCTTCATAAAGTGCCTCCTTCACCTCATCTGTCTGCGTCATTGATGACATGTGGGAACTGCTAATGGTAGCCTACTAGTCTCTGGGCAAGTTTATGTGGAACACCAAAGTCAGTCATTCACTACTTTGGGGAGTGAGTGAAACTGATTGGAAGTGTCAGACCATATGGCGAACTGACGGTCTTGGCTTATCCTTGGTCTTGCCAGTCCAGTGGTAGGTGTAGCCTGCTCCCACCTCCTCAAGGTGTGACTCATCAGTGAGTCTGGTTTCAATGAGGCAGTATTTTGGCCAAAAGGGCTGTTCTACAATCTGGTATTTGGTCACTGTCAAGAAGAGTTCTAATTTTCCATGACCCAAATGTCAGTTTGTAAATCTTTGTTTTATTTCAATTGCTGAGTTGGATGACAAGCCACGAATGTAGCCTGAGAGGAACGGAAAGGACTGGCTGTGTTGAGGGTCTCGTTTGGATCTGGGGCAGGGGTAGGCAACCTATGGCATGCATGCCAAAGGCAGCATGCGAGCTGATTTTCAGTGGCACTCACTTATCTAGTAAAAATGAATAACTTGGCTACTGAGGCAGGAACAGTCTTACTCTCTATGTCACCTAACAAGGGATGAGATTTTGGGGTACTACTGTGAGGACAGACTTGTGGTTAAGGCACTGGACTGAGACGCTGGAGACTTGGGTTTGATTCCCAGCTCTGTTACAGATTTCCTGCGTGGCCTTGGACAAGTCACTTCGTCTCCCTGTTATCCATCTACAAAATGGGGATCACCACCCTTTTGTCTGTCTGCTTGGATTGCAAACTCTTCGGGGCAGGGATTTCCTCTTACTATGCAGATGTGCAGCACTAAGCTCAATGAGGCTCAATCTTGGCTAGAGTCATAGGATGCTATTGTAATGCAGTACTTTAAATAGTTATTTGTAATAGTTAAATCTAAAGTGTAGCCCTTCCTCATTAGTGTCACTTCAGTGGTGAAATCTGGGCCCCAATGAAGGCAACAGCAGTCTTATGTTTCTAAACAACTTATTATGAGCAGCAAGAACAGTTACTTATCTTAAAATAACTGTGGTTCTTTGAGATGTGTTGACTACATGTATCCCGCTTCTAGAGCGCACGGACCCTATGTCTTCAAGACAAATCTTTCTGAGTAGCGGTGTATTTTGGAATTGCACCTGTGCCCTGCATGTCCTCTAGTAATCCATAGAGGAGGATATAAAGGACAGGGTGGCTGCAACTGCTCTCCAGTTCCTTACCTGAGCAGAATCCCAATGGTCAAGGACTCCACAAAAGCAGGGAAGGAGAGCAGGTTATGGAGTACATGTGGACAATACATCTTGAAGAACCTCAACCTTACAATAGGGTAAGTAACTGTTTTCTTCTTTTCTTGGCCATGTATATTCCTTCCTCATCTGGTAACTAACAAGCAGTGAATTCATATCCTGTAGGTGGGTACTCTGAATCTATTGAAATAAGGACTGCAAGTCAGCTTTGCTGAATTGAGCATTGGATTGGGAGCTCTTTACTAAGAAGTGCTGAGTGAAGGTGTGAATTGAGTTCTAGATAACAACTTTACAAATCTCTTAGAGTGGGATACCATGGAAAGATGAAGCAGAATCAGCTTGAGTTCTCGTAGAGGGAGCACGAATATGTCCAGATAGGTCTAAGTAGGCCTGCTCTTATCATGTTTTACTACAGTCTAAGACCCATTTTGTCAGCAAATGCTTACAACAGTCTAGATTTCCTGAACAGCTTCTTTCTGCCCAAATGATGGGAGAGGGACACCTGACAATAACCAGAGTATGATGTTTTGGCTTCCCCTTCGGGGGGGTGAGGCTGGAGGGGGAAAAAGAAGTCAGGCCGGTGAATCAGCTGATTAATATGAATGATTGAAAAAAACACTTAGTAGGAACCTTGAGTGAAGTCTCATGGCATGTGTACACTATAAAACTTAAGTCAACGTATGCTAGGTTGACTTACAGCCACCACAGTAATTACTATGGTGGTTCATGTCCATGCTGCCCTTCTTCTGTCAGTGGTGCGCATCTTCACCAAGAGCACTTCCAGTGAGTTAAAAGGGGCAGTGGGCTTCCCAGCTCCCTGCCAGGAATGGGGAATCCCACTGGGTGCAGATTTCCCTGCCAGGAGTTCAGCTGCCCCCCATGGCTCTCAGTTCCCTGTCGGGAGCACGGCAGCTGACCAGACTCCAGGTGAAAAGCTCCTCAGTGGGCGCAGCCATGCTCCCAGTGGGGAGTGGGGAGCCAAGAGCCCAGTGGGGCAGCTGGGCTTCTGGTGGGGAGATCCGCACCTGGAGTCCGGTGCAGCTGCCCTGTTCCCGGCAAGGACTGAGGAGTCGAGAAGCCCAATACAGCTGCCCGGTTTCTGGCAGGGAACAGAGAGCCCAGGGGGTGTGGGGTGGGGACAGCTGGACTTCCAGTGGGGAGATCCGCCCCCGGAGTTTGTTTGGTTGCCATGTTCCCTGATTGGAGCTGGGAGCCTGGGCAACAGCCCAGCTGGGAAGAGGGAGCCAGGACCCCGGGAGGCAGCAGGGCTTCCCACAGGAAGCGAGGAAATCAGGCAGCAGCCTGGCTGGGGAGCCGACTTTGGAGCTGTGAAATTGGCAAGAATGACAGCCAATAGATGTAAGTAATGCAGTGTCTACAGGGACACTACGTCATCGTAACTCACAGACTTAAACCCTATACCTCTCATGGAGCTGGAGTTATTATGTCGGTGTAGTAGGGCAGTTGCATCAGCTGTAGCAAGGCTGTAGTGTGTACGGTGACATAATTAGGTTGACATAAGCTGCCTTAAGTCGTCCTAATGCTGTAGTGTAGACCAGGCCTCACAGTCACTTTGTCCTTGTGGAATACCAAGTCAGGAGGCCCTGCCATGTGTGCCTGAATCTCTCTTATCCTGGCTGAGGTAATGGCCACTAAAAAGGTGGCCGTCATAGTTAGCTGGTACAAGAATTACAAAGTGCAGGCATTGCAATGTTTATTAGTGTTAGTTCCAAGCAAGCATATCCATAGCTCTACGTGCTAGCAGAGTCTGTTTCCCAGTGTTCTGTTCCGAGCTTTGATGCCACAAAGTGTTTACCCAGTGTCATCCTTCCCAGCTCTGATGCCTCAGAACCTTGCCTGTATCCCCGTTCTCCATTCCCACCTCCTCCTCCTAAGTAGGCCCAAATATACCTGCAATGCATGTCCTATCCCACCCCTTACAACTTATGGTCATGTTCCGTTTTGGAGGGTCGTGAGTCTGGGGTCTTCGTCCCACCTCTTTTGTATCCTATGGGAGGGGCAAGGAGTGAGACTGTGTCTTGGCCACGGCCAGGCTTTTCTTTGGCTTTTAGTGTTTCTTATGCTTCCCCCCCCACAACCCCTCCTAACTGGTTGCTTGACCTTGACTTGAGAGAAGAGCCGGGCAGCCTTCCTGTGTATGCTCATATATTACACTCCCACCATATCCTGTAACACTTAACTGTTCTTATCTGTTCCCATTATACTAACAAACCTATTTGGCCAGGCAGAAGCAACACACACAGTGTCTTCGTCCTTTGTGCACACACATTCATATAAGATATAAGAGTATCAAAAAGTCAAACCCAAAATTCTATCTCAGGCTAACAAACAAGCCTATATACTAACACAATGTACTACAGAGCATGTTCAGACACTGTGGGTTTCTAAATATAGATCTCTTCGTGACAACCCAGAGTGCCAAGTGCCCACACTTCTGCTCAAGAGCTGGACTGGAAAAGACGATTACTCACCTTTGTAACTGTTGTTCTTCGAGATGTGTTGCTCATATCCATTGCAGTTAGGTGTGTGCACGCCACGTGCACGTTCATTGGAAGATTTTTACCCTAGCAACACTCGGTGGGTTGGCTGGGCGCCCCCTCGAGTGGCGCCGCCATGGCTCCAGATATATACCCCTGCCGACCCAACCGCCCCTCAGTTCCTTCTTGCCGGCTACTCTGACAGTGGGGAAGGAGGGTGGGTTTGGAATGGATATGAGCAACACATCTCGAAGAACAACAGTTACAAAGGTGAGTAACCATCTTTTCTTCGAGTGCTTGTTCATATCCATTCCATTTAGGTGATTCCCAAGCCTTACCTAGGCGGTGGGGTCGGAGTGAGATGTGGCAGAATGCAAAACTGCTGAGCCAAAGGCTGCATCATCTCTTGACTGTTGAACCAGAGCATAATGCGAAGCAAAGGTGTGGACCGAGGACCAGGTAGCTGCGCGACATATCTCCTGGATAGGTACATGAGCCAGGAAGGCGGCAGATGAAGCCTGAGCTCTGGTAGAATGTGCGGTGATGTGGCTTGGGGAAATATGAGCCAAATCATAACAAGTGCGGATGCACGCCATCACCCAAGATGAGATCCTCTGAGAGGAAACAGATAGGCCTTTCATTCGGTCTGCTACCGCGACAAAGAGTTGGGGCGTTTTACGAAACGGTTTTGTCCGCTCAATATAAAATGCGAGTGCTCTATGGACATCCAGGGAGTGCAGTTGTTGCTCCCGTCGCGTTGAGTGTGGCTTCGGGAAGAAGACCGGGAGAAAGATGTCCTGGTTAACATGAAAGGCTGAAACCACCTTAGGGAGGAAAGCCAGGTGTGGTCGCAACTGCACCTTGTCTTTGTGGAACACAGTGTACGGGCGGATCCACCATAAGAGCCCTAAGCTCGGAGACTCGTCTGGCTGATGTAATGGCTACGAGGAAAGCTGTCTTCCAAGACAGGTATAGTAGCGAGCAGGTTGCTAATGGCTCGAATGGGGGAGACATAAGTCTGCTTAAAACCAGGTTGAGGTCCCAGGTCAGGGCTGGGTGGCGTACTTGAGGGCATAAGCGCCCCAAGCCCTTGAGGAACCTCGAAACCATAGGGTCTGAGAACACGGAACGACCACCTTTGCCTGGGTGGAAGGTAGAGATGGCTGCCAAGTGTACCCTCAGTGATGATACTGCTAGGCCCTTCTGTTTGAGAGACCAGAGGTAGTCCAAAATAGAGTGGATCGAGACCTCAGTGGGAGTAAGATTAAGTGTTTCGCACCAGCAGGAGAAATGCTTCCACTTGGCCAGGTACGTTGACCGGGTGGAAGGCTTCCTGCTACCCAGGAGAACTTGTTGTACTTATTGAGAGCAACGTTACTCTGACTGGTTTAGCCATACAGCAGCCAAGCCGTGAGGCGAAGAGCCTGCAGATCCGGGTGGTGAAGCCTGTCGTGGTCCTGAGTTATGAGGTCTGGGTGGAGTGGCAGGGTAATTGGGTTGGCTATCGACAGGTTGAGCAACGTGGTGTACCAGTGCTGCGCTGGAGCGATCATGATGATGCACACTCTGTCCCTGCGGAGTTTCAGCAGGACCTTGTGAACCAGTGGGAATGGTGGGAAGGCATAAAGGAGCTGGCTCTTCCACGGCATCAGAAAAGCGTCCGAGATCGATCCCGGGGAGAGACCTTGGAAGGAGCAGAACATCTAGCATTTCCTGTTGTCGTGGAAAGAGAACAGGTCTACGTGGGGAAATCCCCACTTCTGGAAAACAGAATGCATAACGTCCGGGCGGATTGACCACTCATGAGACAGGAAAGACCTGCTGAGTCGATCCGCCAGGGTGTTCCGAATGCCTGGGAGAAAGGACGCTACCAGATCTATCGAGTGGGCTATGCAAAAGTCCCAGAGTTGGATGGCTTCCTGACAAAGGGGGGAGGATCGTGTCCCTCCCTGTTTGTTTATGTAGTACATGGCTGTTGTGTTGTCTGTAAACACTGAGACACAACGGCCTCGCAACCAGGTGGACTGCTCTCAGTCCTCGGACATTTATGTGTAATGCCAGCTCCTGAGAAGACCAAAGGCCTTGAGTACGAAGGTGACCGAGGTGAGCACCCCAGCCGAGAGATGACGTGTCTGTCGTCAGGGACATTGAGGGTTGGGGCGGATGGAACGGCATCCCTGCACACACCAGGGAGGGAGTTAGCCACCATTCTAGGGAGCCTAGGGTGCTCGGGGGAATGGTGACTATCGTGTCTATTGGGTCCCTGCCCGGGCGGTATACCGAGTTGAGCCAAACTTGGAGAGGACAGAGGCAGAGCCTGGCATGTTTGGTTACAAACGTGCAGGCAGCCATGTGACCCAGGAGACCCAGACAAGTGCGAGCCGAGGTCGTCGGGAAATTCTGTAGACCTCGGATGATTGTTGCCATCGCCTGAAATCGCTGCTGTGGTAAGCAGGCTCTGGCTAGACTGGAGTCCAGGATAGCTCCTATGAAGTCTAACCTCTGCATGGGAACCAGAGTAGATTTTTCTATATTGATCATCAGGCCTAGACGTGTGAATAGGTCCGTGATGATGCCCACATGCTGAGTGACTTGTGTCTCGGAGGCCCCTCGGATGAGCCAATCGTCCAGATACGGAAAAACGTGTATCCGACGTCGGCGGAGGTAGGCGGCGACTACAGCCATACACTTCGTAAATACCCTTGGGGCTGTAGAAAGGCCAAACAGCAGGACCGTAAACTGGAAGTGCTGACGGTTGGCTACAAAGTGGAGGTATCTCCTGTGCGGAGGGAAGATGGTGATGTGAAAGTACGCGTCCTTCATATCGAGGGCGGCATACCAGTCTCCAGGATCCAAGGACAGGATAATGGTCCCCAGGGATACCATGCGGAACTTCAACTTTATCATAAACTGGTTGAGTCCTCACAGGTCTAGGATAGGTCTGAGACCTCCCTTCGACTTGGGGATTAGGAAATAACGGGAGTAAAACCCTTTGCCCCTTTCGTCCATCGGTACCTCCTCTATAGCTCCTATGGCGAGGAGCGTCTGCACCTCTTGTAAGAGGAATTGCTCGTGAGAGGGGTCCCTGAAGAGGGACAGGGTTGGAGGGTGGGAGGGCAGGGTTGAAATAAATTGGAGGTGGTACCCATACTCCACCGTGCATAGGACCCAGCGATCTGAAGTTAACTGGGACCATGCCGGGAGGAAGTAGGAGAGACGGTTGAAGAAGGGAGGAGAGGGATCCTGGCCTGTAACTGGTATGCCACCCTCGCGCACCTTCAAAAGCTCGTCTTTGGTCCCGGTGGTGGTTTCGAGGGACCTTGATTTTGGCCCCCTTGGGGTCCAGAAGGTTGTGTGCGACCACCTCGACCGCGCCACCTGCCAAAGTCCTGTCTTTGTCTAGGCACAGAGTATGGGCAGTGAGGCTGGGGACAGAAAGGCCCGCATTGGGTCACCGGCGTATGCATGCCGAGAGAGCGCATTATGACCCTGTTGTCCCTTCAGGCTTTGCAGCCTGGGGTCAGCCTTTTCCGAGAAGAGGCCTTTAACATCAAATGGTAAGTCCTGAATGGTATACTGCAGCTCCGGTGGGAGGTTTGAAACCTGAAGCCATGAGATGCGCCTCATGGCAACACCCGGGGCCAGAGTCCTGGCTGCTAAGTCTGCTGCATCCAACGAGGCCTGGAGGGAAGTTCTGGCCACCTTTTTTCCCTTCCTCCAAGAGGGCAGCGAACTCTTGGTGGGAGTCTTGAGGGAGAAGCTCCGTAAACTTACCCACCGCCACCCAGGTGTTATAATTATAGAGGCTAAGCAAGGCTTGTTGATTTGCCACCCAGAGCTGTAGGGCCCCTGCCGAGTACACCTTGCAGCCGAGTAGGTCCATTCGCCTAACCTCCTTCAATTTTGGGGCTGGCGCCTGCTGGTCGTGGCGTTCCCTCTCATTAATGGACTGGACAACTAGTGAGCAGGGAGGAGGATGGACATACAAGTACTCGTACCCTTTAGAGGGCACCATATATTTACGCTTGACTCCCCTGGCCGCAGGATTGATAGAGGCTGGGGACTGCCATATAGTATCGGCATTCGCCTGGATGGTCCGAATAAACAGTAGGGCCACTCTAGTGGGGGCATCCACCGATAGAATGTCCACTACCGGGTCCTCTAGCTCCGGGACCTCCTCCACCTGGAGGTTCATATTGAGTGCTACCCTCCTTAGGAGGTCCTGTTGGGCTCTCAGGTCGATTGGAGGAGGGCCCGAGGAGGATGTTCCTGCCACTGCCTCATCTGGAGAAGAGGAAGAGGAGATGCCGGCAACGAGCAGGTTCTGGGTGGCCTGTTGCTCTTGGGAGATCTCCTGCTCCAGAGGAATCTGGGAATCCGGTGGGTGAACTGGGGCTTCCTCCGCAGCAGTCGGAGGGGGATAGCTAACCATCGCCTCTGGCACTCGGTGCTCTGATGAGACAGAGTGGGACGGAACTACTGGTATGCCTTGAGCCTGGTGGTATGCCCAAGGTGTCCAGAAAGACCACTGATGGGGTCCGTGGTCCTGGGCCTGGGTCTCTTGGAAGACTCTGGTGGGCACATCAGAATTGTGCTCCTGAGCATAAGAGCTGTCCGCGTGGGACGACACTGATGCGTGTCTGGATGGCCATGGAGGTGCTGAAAAGCCCTGGGCAGAGTCTCTGTCTCTAGCAGACCTTGCCCTACTCGGCACTGGGGACTGGTACCAGGAGGCATACCGGGAACGAGATTGAGACTTGCGACCGGAGCGGTGCCGGGAGATTGACCAAGATCTCGAGGCTCGACGTCAGGAGCGGCTATGGGAGTCACGGTGCCTGGAGCAGTGCCGGGAGCTGGAATGGTGCCGAGAGTAGCGGGCCGGCGAACGGGATACCGACCGGTGCCGCGAGTGCAATCGGTACCGAGGAGAACGGTACAGGGACTGCCAGTGGCATCGGGAGCAGGAGCGCCGACGGGACCTGGAGCGTGTGCGGGACCGCAATCGTGAACGGTGCCGCTCTGCTGTGCTGACAGAGGATAGTCTTATCAAGTCAGACTTGCCGATAGACTGTATTACCCGCACCTGCGGTGCCGGGGGTTGAGGCACTGTCAACTCTGTCATGGCAATCAGATCCCTCGCCATTGAGAATGTCTCTGGCATGGATGGAATAGTAAGCTCGACCATGGCTGGCGCTGGGGAGCTGACAGGCACTGGACTCGATGGCCCTCCTGGGACCGGAATCGACGGTACCGACATCGTCGGTGCCGCGGCAGGTGTCGGTGCTGGGCGATCCAACTTAGACAAGCTCTCTCGCTGCAGTGCAAGTGGCACGGAAGCATCAGGAGTCTTAGGCTTTCTCGACCTCGGGGAGAGGGAGCAGTGCTGAGTCGACTTCGGTGCTGGTGACGGCCAGTGCTGAGAGGCCTTGGCAGTACCGGCGTGGTCCGGTGCCGAGGAGGTGCTTCTACCCACCGATTGACCAGCGCTCGGTGCCGAATGCGGAGGGGTAAGAGCCGCCTCCATGAGGAGCTGCTTTAGCCGAAAGTCCCGCTCCTTTTTTGTTCTCGGCTTAAAAGCCTTGCAAATGTGACACTTATCTGTCAGGTGAGATTCCCTGAGGCACTTAAGGCAGGAGTTGTGTGGATCTCCTGTCGGCATCGGCTTATGACAGGCCGAGCACGGTTTGAAACCCAGTGAACCGGGCATGGGCCCTGGCACTGGGTGCGGGAAAGGGGCTAATCTCCGAATGCTTCTTAACTATGCACTAACTATGAACAATAAATATTAACTATAACTATATAACTTTGAACTATATACACAACAAAATAACTAGAGAACTACAAGTTGCTAGGGAGGTGGAGGTCAGTAAAACTGCACTCTACTGTTCCAATGACCGAGACGGGTGGTAAGAAGGAACTGAGGGGTGGTTTGGTCCGCAGGGGTATATATCCGGCGCCATGGCAGCGCCACTCCAGGGAGCGCCCAGCCGACCCACCGAGTATTGCTAGGGTAAAAAATCTTCCGACGAACGTGCACGTGGCGCGCGCACACACCTAACTGGAATGGATATGAGCAAGCACTCGAAGAAGAACCCTGTTCTCTAGGTTATGCTTTTCTCCTCAAATGAGATGCACCGCTACAGTATGCGTACCCTCCCGTACCCCCCACATCCAGGGTCATACACAAGATAAGGACCAACAACTCCAGAGTCATCTTGATAGCCTCCATGTGGGCCAGACAAATGTAGTTTCCTTACCTCTTGAAGATGTCTGTATGCCCAAATCTCCTGTCTCAGGACATGGACCAGGTCCACCCCCGAAATTTGCCAATACTCCACCTGAAGGCATGACTACTTCATGGTTCCAAGGCAGTGAAATGGCCTGTTCAGAGGAAGTAAGGGACATTCTCTTAAACAGCAGAACATCTACTACATCAGTGCTTCTCAAAGTGGTGGTCCGCGGACCGGTGCCGGTCCACGAGCCATCGGCTGCTGGTCCACGACGAGTTTCCTCATAAGAGCATTGAATAGGATAATAATATGGCACCGGTCCCTGGCACATTGGAAAAAAAAATTGCCAGTCCCCCACATCAGATAGCTTGAGAAGCACTGTACTACATGATATACTTACCTGCACAAATGAAGAGATTCCACACATGGTGCCAGAATAGATGAACAATGGCGACAACCTCTCCTTTACCCATGGCATTAGATTACATACTGGAATGTAAGAAATCAGGTCTTTCAATGAGCTCGATCAGAGTACACCTAATGGCAATCACGGCTTTCCAACACAAAGTTGATGAGTTCTCAATCTTCGCTCACCCACTAAAGGGTCTTCATAACCTTTACCCTGACATACAAGCTCCTGCTCCATAATGGGATCTTAATCTGGTGCTACGATGCCTTACTGAGCTCTGAGTGACCGGTTTACTTCTCCACCTCTCAATGGAGGTGGCATTTCTTATCGCTGTCACATCCGCCTGATGAGTAGGAGAACCTGGGGCCCTCATGGCAACCCCCCATACACAATATTTTTTCAAAAAACGAAGTTACTTTAAGACACCATCCAAAATTCTTACCTAAAAATGTTTCCTCGTTCCATTTGAATCAACCCATCCATCTCCTATCGTTCATCCCAAAGTCTCATGGGAACAAACAACAAGCAATGTTTCAAACTAGGTGCTAGCTAGCTTTACACCGAGGTGACTTTCTGAAAGACTTAGTCCCATAAGGCATTTCTTAGTATCACAGAATGATCTAAGGGAGATACCATATCCAAACGGAGGCTGTCAAAGTGGATCTCTGGTTGCATTGACTTGTTATGGCCAGCAACAGGTACAGCCCCCACTGGGAACCTGCACATACTCCTCCAGAGCACTCTGTACATAGATGGGGGGGCACCAGGTAAAGAGGACACGACCTCTCCACATCTCCTCCTCCCTGCCTACCCCTTGTTAACTGGGGGGAGGAAGAGTCTGTCCTGCTGCTGCAGCTCCTGCTGCCAGCACATTCAGCTGCTCTTCCTGGCAGCCAGACCTAGGCAGGGAGTGGGATGGAGCCACTCCCAGAGGCTGTCCGGTGCAGCGCAGCAGCTACCTAGGAGAATGCTGGTCACAGCACAGGACAGCGGCTGAGCGAGTTGAAGGCTCCCCCTTCCCCCACAGCATGCTCTCTGCAGCAGCTGGCTGCGAGAGAGCCTGGCTGGGGAGGGGTAGCTGTGGCAGCCTGCTCCCTGCCCAGGCTTGGCTTCTGGGGACAGGAGCCGACTCCGATCATGCGTGGGGGGCCTCGCTTGGCTGCTGTTCTGCCTGCGCTGGACTGGGCAGCATCCCAGGAAGTGCCTCTGGCCCTGCCCCTTCTTTTCCAGCTCTTGTGCCGCCCCTTCCGCTCCCGGGTTGCTTGGGGAACACTCGACTCTTCATGTCCTCTCCCCACCAAGTTGCCTATGACACTCTACATCGATAGCCTTCCTCAACAATGTGCCCTTTATAGACACCTGCGAAGCAGCAACCTGGCATCTGCCCATATGTTCACAAAGCATTAAGCTGTAGAGAAGGACTCAAAACCAGAAGTCAAAGTAGCGTGTCTGATGATATCTGTACAACTCTGAAGCCCCTTCCTTCCACTGAGGGGCACGGCTCTACAGTCACCTAAAGTGGAGCACCACAGGGACATTCCTCAAAGAAGAGGTTACGCACCCTGTGCAGTAACTGAGGTTCTTAGAGATGGTTGTCTCTGTGGGTGCTCCACTACTCTCCTTTCTCCCCACTACTTAAGAGCTTTCATGCTAAAGATGCTGTGGTAGAGAAGGAACCAAGTGGGGTTTGATTGCACAGCGCTATGTAACCACCAAAGGTGGCGTAAGATGGGAACAGCACATGTGTGACCCAATTAGGCACTGCTACTGAAATTCTCCAATCACAGGGACACAGATTCACCTAAAGTGGAGTATTCATAAGGACAATCATCTCAAAGAACTTGAGTTATTGCACAGGGTGAGTAACCTTTTCCTCTGTTAATTCCCACTGAAGCATCTGGCACTGCCCACTGTCAGAAACAGGATACTGGGGTAGATGGAACATGTTCTTATGTAAGATTAATTGGACAAAATTGTTCATTGGCTGCAGTGATTGACTTCAGATCAGACAATTGTGAAGAAAAGAGTAAACCTCGATTCCTTGTCTTCTCAGATATGCAGGCATGATCATCAGACACTTAGTGAAGATCCTCAAAGGTGTGGAGAGGCTGAAGGGGAGCACTTTGTATTGGTAATGAGGTATTTCCTGTGGTCTGGATAAATTTGCAATATGAAAGTATGTCTTAAGGATCCAATATCCATTCTGAACTTAAACCAACAGATCAACCTGTTGAGCTACTGAAGATTTTGGATGGGGTGTCATCCCCCATATTTATTTGAAACCAGGAAATAGTGAGAGTAGAACCACTTGTCCTGGAATTCTTTGGATACTTTTTCCACTGCTCCAAGTTGCAGAAGGGAGTCCACTTCCTTCCTGAGCAATAACTCATGAGAGGGTCCCCCAGTGGGGATGGGGAGAAAGGATAGGAAGGATTTGGACATGAGTTCCTTGTCTGTCATCTCCAGGACCCAATGGTCTGAGTGATCTGCACCCATCTGTCTCTAAAGAAAAGTAAATGGCTCCCAACCACAACATCAAACTTGATGGCAGGAGTGAGGTGGCAGATGTGCAACAGAAAAAGCAGCAGCAGAGGGTTCCTCTTCTGAAACCTCTGGATCCTTCCTTAGAGGTTTGAATGATCTTTACTGACCATAAAAGTAGGAGGACTACTGTCTGCCCCTGGTGTGGTTGAGGTTCATATTGTTTTCTTGGGGATGGGAGATGAGGTCGGATAACAATAGGTCTCCTAGTACTGTGAACTGGGTGGGTGCCATAAATAGAGGCTTGGGTGGCAAGATCTCAGGAAGTATAGTCAGTACCAATGTGTGTAGAGAACTCACATATTTTGCCAGTGCATTTGGTGCCATGATTGGCTCCTTCTGAGGGTTGTCCCTCAATCCTAGGATCTTCAGTCGAAGTGGGACAGAATACTCGTTCATCTGGGGCTCCAGTGATGAGGTCTTTGGTACCAGAAGTGTCAGTACTGAGCGCTTCATAGATTCATAGAAATGTAGTGCTGGAAAGGACCTTGAGAGGTAAACTAGTCCATCCCCCTGTGCTGTGGAAGGACCCAGTATACCTGGACCATCCCTGCCGGTTGGGTTTGTTCAAACTGTTCTTAAAATCCTCTCATGATGGGGATTCCACAACCTCCCTTAGAAACCTATTCCAGTGCTTAAGTACTCTTATAGTTAGGAAGTTTTTTCCAATATGTAACAAATTTCCCTTGCTGCACGTTGAGCTCATTACTTCTTGTCCTACCTTCAGTGGTCATGGAGAACAATTGATCACTGTCTTATCTTTAATAGTCTTTAGTAATTATCAAATATGTTATCAGGTCTCCTTTCAGTCATCTTTTCTCAAGACTAAACATGCTCAGGTTTTTTAACCTTTCTTCATACATCAGGTTTTCTAAACTTATTGTTTTTGTTTTCCTCTGGACATTCTCCAGTTTGTTCACATTTTTCCAGAAGCGCGGCACCTAGAATTGGACACAGTACTCCAGATGAGGCCTCACCAATACTGAGCAGCGCAGGACAGTTACCTCTGTCTTACATACAAAACTTTTTTGCTATACACCATATAATGATTAGCCTTTTTTGCAACTGCACCCAGTTGTCTTATATTCAATTTGTGATCCACTATAACCCCCAGAGCCTTTTCAGCAGTTTTACTGCCTATCCAGTTATCCCCCAGTTTGTAATTGTGCATTTAGTTTTTCCTTCCTAAATATAGAACTTTGCACTTATCTTTACTGAATTTTATCTTGTTGATTTCAAAATGTATCAAGGTCATTTTCAGTTCTAATCCTGTCCTCCAAGCTGCTTGCAACTCCTCCCAACCTGGTGTCATCGACAAATTTTATAAGCATACTCTCCATTCTGTTAGCTAAGTCATTAATAAAAACACTGACGAATACTGGACTCAGGACAGACGACGTGCAAGATCCTACTAGATATGTCCTCCCAGTTTGACAGTGAACCATTGATAACTACCCTGAGTGCAGTTTAACAAGTTGTGTACCCTTCTTATAGAAATTTAATCTAGGTCACAGTTCCCTAGTCTGTTTATGAGAGTCAGTCTGCAGTTGCTGATAGCAGATTCATTAAGGGCATACAGTTGTTATGCAGAGGTCTTGTGGTGACCACTCAGCACTGAGGCCTCAGCGAGCCCTGGTGTTGGCCTTAATGTGCCTCCTGTGCTGGACCTGCTTGGTTAGATCTGTTTCTCTGGTCACCATGGGATCACTATTTCTTGCAGCCTCTGTCTTCCAAGAACTGAAGACACTAGGGAGTCTCTGGCCAACTCTGTGGCTGAGTAGTGGGACTTCAACACTGGATGAGCTCTGGACTTGGGGTTAACTATTGACTTACCTAGTGCTTTGAAAAGTAGCCTGGTCCAGTCATGCACTTGTCTCTGCCTCCAGTGCTGAGGAAGCCCTCATGGAGCTCTCAGGGAGGAAGAGTTTCAAGTAAGACTTTTTTTGGTTTCTCTTAGAAAAGGTGCAGCATGTAGAACACTTGTGTGGTCTAGGCACTTACCCCAAACAGAAGGCCCCTTATGTGTCCATCATTGATAGAAATGGCTCCCTCACAAGAGGGGGCAGATCTTGAATCCTGGGGAGTTGGACTCCACCATATTCAAGAGCTGGTGGGTCCTGTGTACAGAGGCAGCACATGGATTTGAAGACCTCAGCTATCAATCTAAGATTTTATTTTATTGTCAATGGGCTGAAAACAACAAATTAGAACTGACTGGAAAAAAAAAAGTTGCACAGTATGTGGAAATGCAGACACTGCCGGTGTTCCATCCTGCAGTCATGGGCAGCAAGAAGGAATGGGAGAGCAGCTGAGGCTGCCCTACCCTTTTTCCCCTCTGTTATGGATGGCCCAAATGTGGCCCAACTGACACTGCTGTTCAGAATGATTCCAGTCTCATGGGGTGGGGCACACACACACCAGAAGTGGAATATATGTGGATAATCACTTGAACCACCACAGTTCTGATTTTTGTCTTATACCTTACAATGGACCAAAGGTCTATGTATATTGCAATTTAATGTTATTGCTGCCACGTGTTGCTTCTCTCACCCCCATCTCCTTATGTTGTAACAACGCTACAGGACCTCCTTTAGGATACGTTCCTCTTGCTCAGGAGGAATGGAATGATCTGATACGTGTGCAGAGCCAGGAGTTGCAGTGGAGCTGAGGTGCTCCTCTGGGACATTGGCCTCACACTAAGGGAGAAGCTGACATTACCTCGGGGCACAATGTTAATGGAAGTATTCAGTGCCCAAGGGAGCACAGGTTCATTTGAAAGAACCTCTTCATGCTCCTTTATGTGGTATCAGTATCTCACTCCTCAAAGGCACACGTATACACACAAACCAGAATGTGTATACAGGTATATGTGTTATGAAGGAACAAGTGCCTGAAGGAGTAGAGGTTGCCCTACCTTACATCTTTTTCCCTGTAAGCTCTGTAGACACAGAGAGCAGCTTTAGTAAATATAAAAATCTACTTACAGAGAAGAGGGAATCACTTTCAGAGAAACTCTAAAAAGGTAGCCATAAATTACCACAAGGGAAATGTCTGCCAGAGATTACAAATTGACGGAGTCATTATTTTTGCCATTCTACTCAGCAATAAACTGTTGATTTGATAGGTTGAAATTATTTAATTAAATTTGAAATTAATGTAAGCATTCCTTCAAAGTACTGAGCTTAATTTAAAATGGCAACCATGTATCTGCTGCAAAGATGGATTATATTATGTTTAGTGCATTTTTTATTTTTTTAATTATTCAAATATGAATTCCGTTAAATTGACACTGTAAGAAACTCTTACTTCCGAGGCCTTCTTGTGTTGCTGTTCAGCAATGTCACTTTGGTCATAATTACCAAATGCTACTTTAAAAAGTGATTTAAAATGTGTTACTTTTACCTTGTACTGTATATCTGCAAGATATTTTGTTTGATTTTAAAACACTTCCCTCCCCCAATGTAGTTTTTCCCATTGCAATCCAATTCTGAACATTTTAATACATTTATAGCAAGGCTACTTTATTATTAATATATCCAACAATTTTGATTAAAAAACCATAAAGATGGAATTTTTTTAAAATGGAAAACACAAAATCAGAAAATGCACAACAATAAAATGGATTTCATAGGGACCTGTAAGTAGCTACATGTACCTGCCACAGAGAAAGAGAGACCACGATTTGTAGCAAGCTTTTTTCAAGCCCCTTACAGCTTGTGATGAAGACCTCTCTTGGCCACACATTTGTCACACTTATGAATGATCAAAGTTGCTGTAGTGTATGCTGTGCACCCCTAGGGTGTGTCTGGTTGCTGATTAAGTTATTGATTGCTAGGGCAGCACAAGTGAAAGCTCTTGTGTTTAACTGCATTGTTTCCAGAGAGATTTTACATTGTACAGGGATAACTCAACAATTCTCATGCTTTAGCATTTCCCTGATTCCTCCCACATTTCCTCAGGCTGCACTCAGATCTTTTGCTATTTGTGGATTGTTTGTATAATACCAATTTTTGTTGTAATTCATAAAGCTTCTTACCAAGCAGGTGATTTGGGCTTATACTTGGGCTTTTGGAAGCTGGATATATTAGAAGTGTTTATATATTACTGTACTGTTCTCTACTTGATGTAAAACAAATACCATCACAGATGTAAACGCAACTCCAGTTTGCAGTGTATTCACAGCCTTGCCCCCCAAAAGTTGGAAGACAACTAATGTTTTTCTAGAAACCAGATTCAATATAAATGGGAAACAAGCATGATAACTAAGATCTTTTATTGCTGGATTTTCTTTGAGCAAATAATCAATATTTCTTAAAGGCTGAGGTCATCAATAAGGGCTAATACATGTGTTTATTGCTATGGACAAAAGACATCAATTCAAGTTTTACCTTATATTACAGCTTTTCCATATAAAAATAAAAGTCCCAAATCAGCTTTACTATTGGCTGATAGCACTGACTTATTTACAGGTGCTTTGTCAAGAACCATCATTAGGCAGCAGGGTAAATATTGAGAGGCATTTATAACAATACAATAGTTTAACTATATATAATTGTTCTCCTGTTTAATTTCTACTTTGAAGGGTTCTGACTTTTTCTGATTGGTTTATTTTGGAGCATCCAATCAGAGTTTTCATAAGAATAGCATCTTTAAAAGTAATGTGTAATATTTAAATTTTTTAATTGAAACAAATAAAAGAATATTGTACGGATAACTGCATTTCCTTATTAGAGCAGTTTATAAATAGTTTCAGCTACATATCTATTTATAATACAGCACATACAGAATGCAGACTTGCTACATACGTGGTAAAATGCATTTGTAATAGTAAATCAAAAAGATATGAAAATCCCAGATTTTGATTTGTTAATAAAACTGGCTTATAAAAGTAATTGTAAAATTGAGACAACTATAACTCTCTGGACTATTAAAATGTACAGAAAGACTGTTTACACCATTGCACATCATTATTCCCTTTGCTTTAAATGCTTGTGAAATATGGAATAAAATTAGAGTCTACACAGGTCATATGCATGCACACACAAGCATGCATCCATGAAAACAAGGGGAAAACAAAACACACTGTTAACTAAGTCCATAAGGAAGGCTGCCAGCAGCATTCCGACAAAAATACTTTCTCCCTCACACATGGATCAGGCCAGTAGGTTAGTGCATTATGGATCAATTAATTCCTCTTCCATCTTTTCTTCGTATTCTGAAGAGGGGGAAAAAGCACATCCCGCTCAACACCACGATTTATGTAAATGCAAGTTGGTTTTAATGTCTTAAGGCACTTCTTACTGCTTGGATGGCAGTGTATTAAGGCATACAGTATGTCAACTAAAAGTAATAAAGCTTTGGAAATTTTGAAGAATGTTAGCCAACTGTTTTTAGTATATGACTATTTAAGTCGATATTTTACAAAGGCCTCCTGAAAAAATTTTTTTTGAAGATTTCCCCCAAATTCTGTTTCTTGGGTAGCTCGTTGACAAATTTGATCAGTATTTCCAGGCCAGCAGTGATATGTTTTGATAGTAATGGCACAGTGAGACTGGTTCTGTTTTCACCTGGAGCTGCTTTGACTCCCATGGCTACTCACTGATCGAGAGGTGCTGTAACGTTTTTTCACAATCATACTGATATAAGCTTTCATCAGTTTTGCGATGTCAACCACCTGCCAAGAGAGTAAAAATAACCCAAACCTTTTAATGTGATACAGTAATGCATCTCAGCACATAAAATAGAAGTCTGACTTCCATTATCTAACCACTTACAAAAACCCCTTACTGTAAGTTAACACAAATACTTAGAAACTTAGTAGCTTCTACCCAATTCCTGTTTTGCCTCTATTTTCTGTCTCTGCTACAGAACAACAATTACTTATATTGATTTTTAACAACAATTGTCAGTTTTAGATGAAGATCTACAAAATGGTATTTAAACCTTTAAAAACTGAACTAGAAGTATTACCTGGAAAAATGAGTGCTAGTTAATAAGAGATGAAATTAACAAGAAGAGCATATTAAAATTCCTCTTGCTCTTTACTTACCTTACTGGTCTCAAAAAGCAGTTCTCTCTCATCCACTACAATCTTGTAGGTGTTGGCAAGTGGTGCCCCAAAGGACAAGATATGTTCATACTGGAACACTTCTAAAGGCCTGCCTTCCCCACGCTTGTAGACAGAAACTGCATCAGCACTGACTCCCAACCAGAGTTCTTGTGGGAAGCCCCCTTCTTTACACTAGTGAAGGAAAGAGTATAAATGAACATTCAGGAAAACTTGGGTGGGGGTGGGGGGGAACACTTAGCACTGAGGTCACCTTCTGTGCACCCTAAATCACAGTTCAAGTACAATATTACGTTCTGTAGAATATTTTCTATTCTCCATCCTGCCAACTTTTTTATGGGAGACAGTTATTTGATCTTGTAGAAAAATATTATGGTTCATGAATAGACAAATATAAATGTCTACACTGGGGATTATAACTAGAGTGCTTTTTAACTAAATACTCCATATTATGCCAGCCTTCTCTCCCTCCAAGAGAAAAATAGTAATATTCATTGAAATAATATACTGTTACATTCAGTGGGGACACTTTGGCATCAAGTTCATTGCCCAGAATAGTAGCAGCTCACCAGTACTTATTATGTTGCTCACCTCCACATCAAAGAGTGCTGACCCATAGCCAGGCCACTCCTTAATCAAATACATGTACTTGGCCATAGCTTGTTCCTGGTTCATTCCCTGCAGTTTTTTCCACTTGTCGATAACACTAGTCCTTGCAGCTGAGACTTCCTCTTTGACCCACATATCCAGCATCTGCTCCTCCTCCATCTTCTGTTTGCTGATGGAGCCACTGCGGAAACTCCTCCTCAGCGTTCCTTCAAGAAAGCTGGCTCGCTTCCTCTCAATCCTCTCTGCGGGGGTAAACATTTTAGTAGACTGTGTAATACGAGACTTCAGCCTTTGTAAGGGATAGACTTCTTCTATTTCTGGCATTGTGGTATGCAGACTGTAGTCTCCTTGTAGATATTGGAGTCGCAAGGCAGCAAGGACCTGGAGGGTTTCTTCAGGAGCAGGGTAGTGTCCTTTAATCACTGCTTCATGAGCCTAATGGAAAGTAAGAAGAGGGCTAGCTTTACACACAGGTAGTAGGATTCAACTCTTTGGAAACTAGATAATACCTGCAAACTAGCTTCTTCCTAGGAGCAGATTTAGAGAGCTAGTATAGGGATTTGAGAGACTGTCTCTAGCAGACTAGAGAGGGAGGGTAGATCAGGAATCGTAAATGGAAAGTATCTCAAAGTGCCTTCTTAATTGGACTATAAAGCCAAGAACAGCAAGAGATCAGCAGGGAATATAGTGGGGTCAGAGAGGCAACCAGGCAGCAGTAGCGGTGGCAGCAATGGGGGAGAAGAAATTAATCTGGGTTACAGGCTGGCTGAAAAATGTCCATCAACTGGTTTGATAAGAGAACTTTGTTTGACAAAATGAAATTTGTGAAAAGTGTCTGCTTTTTGTGGAAAATGATGACCATCAAAAAATCAGAAACCTTCAATTTGGAAATGCTCCTCTCATGCCTTATGGGAGTTATAGTTCAGGTGACTCATGTCTTGGTTCTCCTCTATGTGTTGGGATGCCATTTTCCACGATGCACTGTACTAGCTCATCAAAAAGAAAGATCATGGTGCATTGTGAGAGATGTAGTCCAGCCCATAAAAGGAGCATGAGGCAAGAGGAAGCCAAACTACAACTCATTGCCACTGTGGTGATATTTCGGAATTGAAATTTTCAGCCAAAAGTTTTCAATAATTTTTTTCCCTGAAAAGTCAATTTTTTCTGTGGAAAATTTTTGATCAAAATTTTCCATGAAGGAAAAAAAAAACCCGATTGTCTAACCAGGTGTCCTGGGGGAAAAGAGGGGAGGGAAAGAGATGAATAGTTGGATTGAGGCTGCGTGTGCGCATATGTGTGCAGCGGAGATAAGTAGTGAAGAAGCACCTTAGTGTCAAAGAAGTGCCTTCACTGTAAGGGTTAACTTTAGATATTAAAACAGTTCAGAGGTTTAGAGACACTAAAATTCAAAACTGGAGACCCTGATTTTTAACTGATAAAATAATACCAATTACTTGGCAGCAAACCCATGCAGCGAATAAAAAAGGGAGCAGCATGGCTGAAACCACATCACAATTAATCACATCCTGAAGATATATTCATGAAGTTCATTTTAGTGATTGAATGCTCTATGCTTTCTAGCTGGATTACTATTGTTCCTATCAATATACACAGAGTGCTTGAGTGACCCTTGCCATAAGACAGTGAGAAGGCAGATTCTCTGAGGAAATTGCCTTCATATAATTGCACTTATTTGAATTGCAAACTCTGCAAGCACATTGTCTGCAGTTCAGATCAATACCACAATGTGATATTTCAGAAGACAGCACTTCAGTGCTCCACAGCTCTTCTAGGTTATATTATGTAAAAGATTTTCTTAATGATTCTGTTCAAGTTTCATATAAAAAAACTGCTTGGCTGTTCAATGCCTAACAATATCTCTCTAGATTGGCAGGGGCTTGGAGTACTGCAGTGGTAGCCTGTTCAGCCTCTGAGATCTGTGCAGACAGTGGAGTAAACAAAGAGTAGTAATTAAGGAGTGTGTTGATCAGCTCTGAAGGGAGGCGCCCAAGTAGACCAGAAGGACTGTGTCTGTAATGTGGATACTTAAAGCCAGGTTTTAACTAAAAAGTTAAGTTGACCTACCTACTGCAGACCATGCTAGGTCAACAGAAGGAACAAAAGGTCAAACATACTTATTCAGGAAACCTTGGGGACATTTTAAAGTGGTCACTAGACAGAGAAGATGACAGCCTACTTAAGCGTTTTCCTTAGTCCTTCACAGTGTGGCACAAAATGAAATAACAGCTAAAACCTTCTGCAATAATAAATCCCAACAGTGAGAATCTTTGCTGGCATAATAGAGGGCTTGTTACCAAGCAAAACAAACTGTTTCCTGTCAATATTTATTTTAAGATTAATTTACACCCACAAATCCATTTAGTTTATTACCAGTTTTGTCCTTTTGCAATAATAAACCCCATTCTAGGGTGAGCAGAGCACATTCATTACTTATCACAGTGATGTGATGGGTACAGGGGGAGCCAGACTGATTGCTTATTACCGAGTTTATTAAGCTCTAATCTACTGCTGAAAAATGCAAGAGCTATTAGTTGTCTGCAGTTGTCACTATAAGTCTTGGAATTTAAAAAAAAAAAAAAAAAAAAGCCAACCCTTATGTATTTCTGTAGAAACTCATTGTTCCCTTTTCTATTTACCTTTTATGTTTCTTGTGCTGACTTAAGAGCATATATGGATGCAAATCCAGGTTCCCATCCCTGGGGGATGGAGTTATGATTTTGACTTAACAACGAAGGGGTTTAGGAAGAAAAAGGGTCACAAAGCTAGGGGCCAAATTCAGAGGTGAAGCGTAAGGCATAGTAACTGATCGTGAAGACCAGGTGATCCTCAGCTGGTGTAAACTGGTGTAGCTCCATTGAAATAAATGGAGCTAGCCAGTTTATACCATCTGAGGACTTGGTTCCAAATATTTATTAGTTCTTCAGTTTAGATGTATAAGATAAGTGTAGACTAAGGAAATCCAAAGATGTCTAAACTAGCTTGACTTGCATACTGAGAAGCTGGAAGACTTACCTTTATAGCAAGGACAAGGAGATTATTTTGACCAGTATGTTTATAGCTCCTGCCAACTGCTTTTAATGTTATATCCTTCTCTTCTGACCTCTAGGTGTGTAAATTATGCTAGCTTAGATGCAGTGAGCCAAATTCAAATGGGATGTGTAAGGGAGGGTGTAGATAACATAATGGTACTGGTGAGAGACTAGGATGGGCAAAGTAGTCTAAACTGCTGCAGTGTACAAGCAAAGCGGGGGGGAAACAATGTGTAAACTGCACTATCTTAGACTCATCTCTGAATTTAGCCCTAAAACTTAATATGGGAAGCCTCCTGTTCCGAGCAATCTTCTCTGGGAATGCACAGTCCTTTCCCATCTGGCATGTTAAGCATTTGTTTCTGTTGCCTTGATCTCCTGTCCTCCTTGTCTCTCCAAAAGAAAATAAATCTCATTTCCCCCATTCTTTACCTGCTCGAACATGAATGCGAATTCCACACTGTCTTTGGGCACATTTTGTGTGTCTAGGAAGCAGTAAAGCTTGAAGTAGAACTTCCATGGCATGTCCCCAGCTTCTGAAGTGGCAGCAAGCCTAGAAACAAGTTTGGAGCAGACATCAGTGACCAGAACTATTTTCTAAATTAACAAATATCGAGAATTCCAAACAAGACAGCAACCAAATTCTGCTCTGTCATATACCCAATGTAAATCTGGAGTAACTCGGTAACATCGGTGGAATTATTTTAGAGTTACACCAGAGTAACAGATCAAGAATTTGGCCCAGTATTTTCAATTTGCTTTAAAAAGATGATTTTGCTCCTGGCTGTAAATCTGTTAGGCTACAAAAAGACTCCGGTATTACAAATGTTGGTTCTGATTTGAGGCAACTGTTTCCACCACAAATCATCAATAATTTAATGAACAAATTTTAGACCAATGTGTAATAAGAGAAAAGCACCAATGATATCAGAAAGTCTGATTGGCTAATGACAACTGAAAGGTAGGGAATCTCTGGGGGAAGTGCTGCAAATATTTTTTATTATAACTGGATTTAGAAGTAGTGGAACACTGAGCACAGTAGCCTTAGATGAGAGAAAAGGAGAGAAATATGGATTTAAGCATTGAATTACACTAGTGAGTTTTTCCTAAAATCTCCCACCATTGCTATCATTGGCAGTAGCAATTTGGGAACACTAGTGTCTTAAGCATCTGCTCTGAGCAAGGTTAAATGACACAGTGATTCAAATAGCAGTGACTGCCTGGAATCCTGTGGATATTGCTGCTTCTGGCACTGCTCTCACCCATGGAGCTGCACCACGGTTATGGTGGGAAATTTTAGAGAAGAACAGGCAAGCACAGACATAACTAGGGTGGGAGGCAGGAGGAGAATGGGAGGTTAGGAGACAGAGAGAAACAACAGAATGCAAAAACCACTATGATGGAAAATTTGTATTTCATTGTCATGAGACTGAGGAAATCAAGTTTACAAGCACTTCATTAATCATTCTAAAAAAGATGCTATTGTTTCAGAAATAGCAGTATGTGGAATGCAGTTGTATATGCTGCCTCATCACTAACAAGTCTAAAGAAAGGGAGAATTGAGCATATTGCTGATGTTAGGAAGTTTTCTTTTTTAATTGCTGCTTATTAGCACAGAGAAAGAGACTCACTTTTCAAACTTTGCCAAGATATCAGCCACAATGGTCCTGCTTTCAATTGCTTTATCAGTAGTTCCATTGTATTCAAACAAGGCAAACATATTTCTGCTATCCTCCATGGCTAAGCCTCGAATTAACTTTTCAACAACCTAATGAAAAAAGCACAACAACAAAACCATAACAAAAAAGTTAGTACCTTAGAGGGTAATTAAGTCTAAGGAAAATTAAGACAAGGTAGGAGTCATTTTAGGGCAAAAAAGTGGCCAAGCTACTGTCTAGAATGATTTAACAATGGTTTTCTCCAAACACTTATCTATTTTCAATTGCTCCTCCTTTTGCGATAGACATTATTGAATTGTAGCAGGTACATGGCAGCATGCAACAGTTAATGCCCTAATTTTCCAAACTCAAATTTCTGAAGTATCAAAATTTGGGCTGAATTTTTCCAGGCATGGGGACATATATGCTCTCATCTACACCTGGGTATAGTGGAATAACTCCTATGAAGTCTGGATAGTACCAGGGTTACTTCTTCACATTCTTGCTAGCTATCTTTCCCAAAACCAGATTTGATGCAGATCAATGGTCACCAAGACTCTCCACTAAAAAGATAGTTTCCTAAGCAGAGGTCTTATCAGTGCCTCCTTGAACAAACCTTGAAATTTCACTTCCGCTGAACAGAGATGCTGATAATCTCCATCAGCCGGGCCCAATGTGGAGCCCAAAATGCCTCAGCACCTCCAGAGTTTCAGTGAGAATTAATGGCTAAAATTGTAGTGTCCACAAGAAGATTTAACACTTATCCCTATGAGGCCCTGCTCTGTCACTACCTCTTCTCACCTCTCCAGCTGTGGTATGGGAGTTGATTGTGATTTTACAGGAGCCACCACCATGGCAATAAACTGTAGATGTCATTTCTTGTCTTCTGATCAGGGCTTCTATTTCATCCCGCGATGGCACAAATTCTCTGCATTTGGTTTTTTTGAGAGATTCGTAAGTGAAGAGAGCATACTTTTCCATTTCGGTTCCTGGAAACTGGTCACGAGCCCTGTGACACAAACACTGAACTTAAATCACCTGCTGATAAAATAAAAGATCTGTGGCGAGCACCAGGGGCTCCTTGACTAAATGACACTGAGGCGGTGAACACACAGTGTTCCAGTGGTTAGTACAAGTCTGCACAGTTGTGTACTGACATGCAGAAGCTTGTCTTCACTGCTAAAAACCCCCTCCATGACAACTAATGCATGTTAGCTATCCTAATGTAAAAATCCTAGTGGAGACCAAGCACTATAGTTTACATCACGAGGAAAGTTAGGGGAGATCAACCATTGCAGGAGTGGAAGGCAAGGGAGGGCATTAGTGTTGATCTTGCCCAGCTCCCTCATGATAAAAACTACAGGTGCCTTGTTTCCACTGGGACTTTACAGCAAGATAACGATCACATTAGTTATCTCACTGTAAAACCAAACTTTTTTGACAGTGAAGACATAGCCTTAATATGTTCTCTTTTGCGCAGAATATTTTTCCCCAAAAAAAGAATCAAAAGCAAGAAAGGCCCAACAAAATGTGTCCTGACTACTCAATGTTGCAATTGTGGCAGTAGGGAGGGAATGTAGTTTACCAGCTAGAGTAGTGGGGTCAGGACTCCTGGTGTCTCCTCCCGGCTGGGTTATACCGTATAACAGTTACTCATGTTGGTGAGTATCTACTCACACAAGTAAATCAATGGACCTGAATGGGACAATTTGGGTAAGTGCTCAACAATGTAACCATCGCAGAGGTTGGGCCTTGATAATCTTAGACAACTTGAAGCATGGAGAGATTCCATGCTCTGCCCATCTGTAAAACAGATCTAATACCACCTTCCTCACAGGGGCATTGTGAGGCTTAATTCATTGATGTGTGAAAAGGGCTACAAGATCCCCAAATCAGGGGGTACGTCTACACTGGAGATGCAATTTCCAGCTTGGGCAGATGTATGTTTGGTAGATTTGATTGAGCTACTGTACTAAAAATAGCGGAAAAGCAGTGCCTGCAAGGGTGGTGGGAGAGGCTAGCTGCCCGAATACAACAATCCCATCTGAAACCCTAGGTACCTAATCTCCCAGGACTACCCTGCTATTTTTAGCACGCTAGCTCAATCAAAGCTAATGTGTGTAAATCTACCTGAGCTGAAAGTTACTCCTCCAGCTGCAGTGTAGACATACCCATGTGCATATGGAAGTACTGTTTATAGGACTACAACTATACTGTGGTATTCTTATGCACAGATATTCTACAACTGGCCTACAAAGGAAAAACTCAGTTACATGAAACACAAATTCAGATTCTCGTTTTAAGAAAACTGGAGGATTTATCTTGTGTTATAAAATAGTTTGGATTCAGGAAATAACCTGATTTCCTTTAAACATGCAGCAGTACAGCACAAAAGTCTGAACCATGGCCATACCTGTGGTTGCTCAATTCTACATCAAACAAGTTTTAAACATTTGTTCTAGATTTACAAATAAGTCTTCACTCTTTGTAACATATACGTAGGCTTAGAAAGATTAGGTTTTTATCAGTAAACGTCAGTTTCACCATAGTTTGCAGTGTTGTAGTCATGTTGGTCCTAGGATATTAGAGAGACAAGGAGGTGAGGTAATAACTTTTAAAGAACTAACTTCTCTTGGTGAAAGACAAGCTTTTGAGCTTACACACAGCTTTTCTTCAGGTCTGGGAAAGGAAGCTTATATTCATAACTTTGCTAGACTCTAAAAAATCATGGACATAATAAAGACACTGGATTCATGGCTTATTACAACAACCTATAACCCAATAACCCCCCTCCCAACCGCCCATTTTTGCCTCCTCACTGCAGAGGTGTTAACTGACTACTTCACCCTGAATGGTGTCTTACAATGTGTTTTAACTCCTTATGCTAAATGATCTGTTCCACCTTGTACTTAGCTGTGACACTCTAAGATTGTGTCTACACTACAGACCTTACGGTGGCACATCTATACCAAAGGTCTCTTGTGTAACTGCTCTGTGCCGGTGGGAGAGAGCTCTCCTGATGGAATAATTAAACCACCCCAAGGAAAGGCAGTACCTATGGCAGTGGGAGAGCATCTCCTGCTGACATAGTGCTGTGCACACCCGTGCTTTTGTCAGTGAAACTTATGTTGGTTGGGGTGTGTGTGTGTTTTTTTCCACACCCCTGAGTGACAGAGGTTTTGCCGACAAAAGTGCTAGTGTAGACAAAACCTGAGTATCTTTCCCAGACCTGAAGAACGGCTCTGTGTAAGCTCAAAAATGTGTCTGTTTCACCAACAGATGGTGGTCCACTAAAAGATATTGCCTCACTCACCTTGTCTCTCTAATTTCATCATACACACACACACACACACACACACACACAAACTGGCAAAAACGATTTCCATCTATAATCGAAATTTAGAGCTAGGCAAAGTAAGAAAAATGCTACTTAAGAACATCTTAGCGTTTGATTTAACACTATTTACTTGGTATATTTTGACATATTATGTTGGTGCTTTGTGTTAAGTTACAAAGCTTTAGCTTTTTTAATCTTAACACTTACTGTGATAAGAACAGCCATACTGGGTCAGACCAAAGGTCCATCTAGCCCAGTATCTTGTCTACTGACAGTGGCCAATGCCAGGTGCCCCAGAGGGAGTGAACCTAACAGGTAATGATCAAGTGATCTCTCTCCTGCCATCCATCTCCATCCTCTGACAAACAGAGGCTAGGGACACCATTTCTTACCCATCCTGGCTAATAGCCATTTATGGACTTAATCACCAACCCTTTTAAACGCTGTTATAGCCCTAGCCTTCATTAAATAATTGTCTGACCTCCCCACCAACATAACTTCCGACAACTGTGAGAATTTAAAATGACACAAATCAGACAAAAACACAACAAACTTCAAACACATAATTTTGCGCAACTGTGAAAATTTAAAATATTGTGAAAAATATTTTTTATAAACCCATCCATATCTGTCAACATTCCAATTCTGCCAAGCCAACATATGCTCAAAGTCAATGACTACTGTTTTTAAATAATAAATCTGCATTCATATCTTTCAGCCAGTGATCTCAAAATGCTTCACAAACACTAAAGGAATACTTAAAATTAAAAGCAACACAAACAATTCAGGTGCAAAACTTTGGTTTTGTAAAAAATGCATTTCTGCCAATACAAACATGAACAGAAATGTTGACATGACTTAAATTCCAACAGAAATTGTTTATTTTTAAAGGAATAACTTTCCCAGTGACCCAGACACTTTGTACCTTTCTACTATAAAAGAACCAAAAGTGAACCTAATGATACTATAATCCAGAGTGAAATTGACTAATCTATTTCATTGTCAAAATAAAGTAGACAACAAAAATTGGGGGGAGGGGAAATCAATTTTAAAAACTGTTTCCTTTTTAAATAGTGAAGTTAACTAGTAACACTTTAAATGGCAGAAAAGAAAGTTTTTAAAAAATATTTGTTTTAACATAATATCTCTGTAAGCATCGTAACACTCTTGTTATCTTCTCTCACTAAACACTGGCATAAATAGGTGAAGCGACATGTGCAAGTTGCAAGTTGATGGGAGAGCCAGGAGTAGGACCCAGGAGTTCTGGCTCTAAACTATTAAGACTACTTCTGTAGGTAAGAGTTTTTATAGTAAATACAAGATCTGTGCAGGTTTACAAAAAGAAGGCCCTGATCCTGCAAAGACTTGTGCATATGCCTTACTTTAGATGCTGTCATTAGTGCCATTCACTTAAAAAGTACTATGCACTGTGCATAAAGCTAAGCGCATGAGTAAGTTTTTGCAGGAATGAGGTCCTAACCGATTCTTCAAAAGATAACATTGAAGTCTATTAAAATTATTCCATGTACATTTTAAATGAATTTGATTACTTTTCCTCTAAATTTTAGACTCAGTGGTTGAAATACTTGGTACACTTCAAGGGATTCCTAACCCTTTCCCCAAAAGATGCCTGTTTATTGGAAACTGTTATGAAAAATTACCAGGAGAGGAGACAAAGTGAAGAAAAAGAGCTGAAAACAGTATTTGTATATCCTAGGTATTTGCAGCCTCTTACCTTTTGAGATGGAATTTCAGATACTTGAGGATACCACGGCTAGGCAGGAATGTGCAACTCATGCATGTGAGTATCTGCCAGCTATACAGATTCCCCACACTCCCTGGGTTAGGCACTTTGTTAGTCTGTTTGATGAGCTGACAGTAGAGCTCATCTCGAAGGGGTCGTAAATCATGCCCCGTCTGCAGGATACCCTGGATTATAGGTATGGGATCAGACATAGACTCTAGCTGCTGCAGAGAATTAAATATCTTGATGGCTTCATCCTGGAGAGTTGTGTAACCTTTATCTTTCAGCACTACAAAAAAGAGAGTAAGACATAAGAAGGTCTTATAAAAGAGATGCTCTAGCTCAACTGTTCTCAACTGGTGGTCCACGAGCCCTTTCAAGGGGGCTGCGGGGCCCCATGGCTGAAACTCAGGCTCTGAGCCCCAGCTACCTCTCTCCTGTACACTAAGCTACCCCCCCCGCCCATGCACAGCCCCTAGCCTCCCATCTCCTTGCACCCACAGCCACCCTGTGTGCACACAGCCCCAGCTACTCCCCTGCCTGCACACAGCCCCTACCTACCCTCTCCCTGCACCTAAGCTGTTTTCAAACTTTCTGAGCTAAGCACCTCATCTTTGAGTTATAATTTTTGGTTGCGCCCCCTCCTGTCCCCAACCCAGACTGGCGGATGGCCTGTTGAGGTGAGTCAGTGGGTGGAGGTGGCACTCCTTCCCTGGACCGCTGACCTCTTCCCCTGCCGCCCCCACCCCCCCCCCCGAAGTCGAACTATGTCTCTGCCCAAGGCCCTTGCCCTGAGCCGCTCTCCCCTCTACCCCCAGGCTGAGCCCTGGAGTTTTTATAGCATGTCAAGGGGGGCCTCAGAGAAAAAGAGGTTGAGAACCCCTGCTCTAGCTCAACCAAAAAGTATGGGCTTGAAGCAGGAATTACTGGGTGGAATTGTATGGCCTGTGTTATTCAGATGATCATAGTGGTCCCTTCTCACTTTGAAATCTATGAATCCATTAGAAATGTGTGGAAACTAATAATTTCTCATAAAATGAAAATTCCATGTTGAAGTTTGTTTTTATTCTGAACCTGAACAAAAAACAAAAATTTCAGAATTCCCATGAAAGGAAATTAATTTTAAAAAATGGTTTCAGGTCAATTGAAGCATTTTGTTTTGATTTTGACTTTAATATTTTATATTGTAATGTACAATATAAAATTTTGAAATAAAAAACATTGAAGTCCCCTTATCAAAATTGTTTCCCTCCCAAATGAGTCATCATTTTCCAACATAAAAACATTGTCAGAAAATTTTTGACCAGCTTAGAATCTGTACTGCTGAAATATCTATTGCTCTTTCAACAACATAAGGAAAATTAAGTGGAGATCACAAGTTAGTTGTTGAATTCTTGCGTTTACTCATTTTCAATATACATGGAATTGTTTTTCTATAATATTAGCATATTGCTTAAACTCTAATAGCCAAACTAGCTAATTGCTTTATTGCTTTTTAATACAAGAAAATGAATTAATCACTCTTTGTATTACCTAATGTTGACTAGGGCCTTAGTTAGTACAGCTAAAAGCACTGTATACAATTTGGGTTTGAAGAATGGGAGGGACTACACTGCATGGATGAGTAATCCTTATGTTTGATTCATAGTTAGGTTTAATCCCTCTGGCAAGATAGGTAGCAGTCTATTTTATGAGTGGTGAGTGATTGACTTTTCTTTACTGTGTTATCATTACAGAAAATAACTTTGGGCTCAAATGAAATTTAAAATATCTCAGATCTGAGCTATGTGAAGCTACATCATTTTAGGGACAACTCTGGCAGGAATCTTACCTCAGGAGCAGCACCCCCAGGTTTTATGCAGGGCCTTGGCTGCTGGCTCTGCGCCCAGGACTCCACTCCCCGGCCTGGGGCGCAGGTCTCAGCAGCCGGCCCCACTCCCCGGCCACTGGCCTCGTGCCTGGGGCTCTGCGCGCAGGGCCCTGCTCCCAGCCCCATTCCTGGCACCCCACTTCCAGCCCCACACCTGGGGCCCCGTGCCTGCCCCCATCTGTGGCCCCAGCCTTGGCCCCCTCAGCCCTGTCTGGGTCCCCCCTCCCAGAAACACAGCCCTGCTCCTGGCCCCAGATCGGGGGGATTGGGGGCATGGACGGGGTAAAGGGGGCAGGGAGGGATGAGGTAAGAAGTAAAAACTGCTTTTAGCACCCCCACTATTAAAAGTGCTCCAGCGCCACTGGTCAGTAGCCAGCGTTCTTCCTGGAGCATGCCCACTGCTATACCCGTCAAGGGGTGTAGCTTACTCTTCCTGCATGCACAGCCAGCTTAAAAGAGTAAAGAGACGCCAGCTTAAAAGAGTGAAGAACTGCAGCTCCTATGTTCTACCACTGCACAAGAATCGGGGGGGGGGCGGGGGGTGGCCTCTTGCAGGTCCCCTTCCTCCTCCCAGGAAATCCATGGGGCAGCAGGGTATAACTTGGGTCTGAGAGAAGATGAGAAGAAAATCTGACACACATGCCATTTGATATCCTGATATTTAGCCCCATGATTGCCACCTTTTCTTCACAGAACAGTCCTGATCTGGATGGGCTTCTCTCTTTGACCGGCAATATGAGTTTTAAAATAACTTAAGTTTATCTTTTTAAGGAAATCAAATTCATAACCATCGTGCAACAACTCTGTCCCAGTGTTCAAAGTCTATGAGGTACTCACCTGGAGGTAAAACATGAGTTGGCTGGCGTGGTTATTACACCTGTTTTTTTGGAAATCAAAGTTCACAATATCTATCTAAATCAATGACTTTTCAAATTAAATAGCCTCAATAATAATACATGTATATTGGATTCCTGTTTTCCCCACACAAATGACGAAATATGTAACAGTTTTAAACTGGAGGCTATAGTGGCTTAAGGCAGCTGCAGTCCCCTCTCCAGTCAGGAAGAGAGGGGCTCTGACGTGCATAGTGATAATGAGGGAAGGAGATGTGTTCAGGGTGGTTGATGGGATTAAATTATTTAACTAATCTCTGTTGCAGCCTTTACAAGGCAGGGCTTCTATGGAGCCCCTGATGGGAAACTAAAGTTGTGCTCCCTAGGGTAAAGTAGGTAACCTGGGCGAAAGAGAGAGGGAGTTTACATGTCTGAAAAACTTACAGTTTAGATTGATGTCCCCATATGGCAACGGCAGTAATGGGGAATGCAGTGGGTGATGCGTGTAACGGAGAATAGGGTTTCTCTTATAAATCTGTTCAACAACCTCAGAGTTCAGGCAGTTCTCCTGGTGGGTTTAAAAAAAGAAAAGGCATAATTCCTGGTTCAGTGTGAATGATAATCCAGTGATGGATGCATGTGAACAGACTGGTCCAAAAAATTATTCAACTGCAGCACCATGTGAAAAGGTCTGTTAGTAAAATTACTTGTTGCTAAAAGATACAGGAATAAAAACTGACCTGCAGAATTTTCTTCAGGGGGTCAGGCATCATTTCAGAAGGGTATGAGAAGTGTCAGCCATTCTTCTACACATTGAAGATGTAGAAACTTGTATCATGGCAAAGTGGCATTCTCATCTTGTTTTTATGCCCAAAGCAGAATATGGTATACGTGACTCTCCTAAATCCAGTACACTTCATAGTCCTGCCAGTTTCCCTACTTATAGAATGTCTGGCCAGATGTTTTCAGAGTTTGACAGACAACATCAAGCAGCTGTTCTCTAAAACACACTACTATAAGTAATGATCATGAGAGGTGCTTGGTATTTCCAGTTCCCACTGGCATCAAAGGGAGCAATGGGTGCTCAGCAGCCTCCAAGATGAGGCCCAGAATGAGCCACACTTTAATGCTTTTATTGCACAGACTAATCAAAAGAGCTGTGCAGAGGATGGAAAATCCATTTTTGGAAGAATTTTGAGGTTTCAAAATTTATTTTCATGTCACATTGGTATGAAAACAAAACCTTTCTAAAATTTTTGCAAAATGGAATTGTGTCAAAACATGTTTTCCGCTCAAAAAGATCAGGTTTTCAATTAATCCCTCTCTGGTGAAAAGTAGTCAGACAGCCCTGGACCCTAGAAACCTTCTGAAGAATCCTGCAATTTTTATCTTTTCTGAAGATCCACCACATTATCTGCTGAAGTGAGACCAACAGAGATCCATTGGGAGAGATGGTGAGAGCCCATGCACGTAACCCCTCCAATGAGATCACAAAGTGCATTAGTTAATGCTGCTTTAAGCAGTATTAAGTTACACAAGTTATCAGGGCAAAAGTTACACTGGTTTCCAAGGGAAACATACATACAGAGTAGCTTTTCCCTGACTCTTTCCCCTCCACAGGCTATATACCCCATGTTCTTTTGCTCTTGTAACAGTTAAAGGAGAGGTTCCTTGAGCTGCTGAATGGTGTATGTGCGTCTGAGATTGTTTATATCAGGCATCTAATTGTTTAGAAATTGGGTCATTGGGCTTCTATTTCCTTTCACGTCACATGACAGAGGGAGCATAAAGGGCTCAGGTTCCAAATGTATATACTGTCTCCCCCTTCAGAGGTTTATTTTTTACCTTAATATCTTGAATAAGCTGCTGGGTTGGTGTATCAATCGGTGCTTTTGTATCAGTCACATTCTGGATGGCACTTGACCAGCGGGTGGCCTCATTGAGCAATTTTGTATAGAGACGGTAGCAGTGCTTGCGTCCATACACAGTTACATTCCAATAGCCTATGACAATAGTAAAAATTAGTTATTACAAAACATTTTGTGGCTTTGCTTATTCTGATGTAAGCAGAGAGATCAGTGTTTTACTAAGACACAAACTGCATGTCAGGAATAGCTAAACTGCTCCACTGGAGTCTCACTGGCAACTTCTCTGGAACCCAAAGTCTGCAACTAAGTAGCCTAAAATAGAGCAAGCTGCAGTTACTCATGTTTCTGTTAGGGAGGTACAGCCTCCGAGACAACCAGTGCCAGCGTGGAACACTCCATCCTGATTCATACATGTGCAATCTCCACAGGCCTCATCTTGGTAAGGCTGAAGGTCACCATAGGCCACATTGTAAAGACAGACTTGTCTCATCCTAGCTGTACAAGAGGATACTGGGACAAAATTGTCTTACAGAAGAAATCCTTTAATAGCCTGTATTATTTACGTAAACATGCATCATTAACACACAGGCTACTCAGTCTGTAAAACCAATACGTGTTCTCATCTGTGTAGCTTTCTTGCACCTTAAAAATACACCACTGATTCAGTCCCAATGAGAAGCAGCATATATTCAAACTTTATTTTCCTTATATCCCCAAAAAGGAGCCTCTTGTTTGAAAAGAACTGAATCAGAGTTGAAAACCAGTTTAGAAAATGTTCTTGGCCAAATTCAGAGGTGACTTGGAAAGTGGTGTAAATTTGACTCTGTTACTGTAGATCTACTTAGACACTAAATAGGGTCTCAGTTGCTCTAAGTTACATGCTGAGAAGCTAGAAAGAGGCTAGAAAGTAGGGTGAAGGCTGCCTTAATTTATTTCTTCTTCCAAATCCTTGATGTGTAATCTACCGTACACTAATTTAGCAGTATTAGGAGTGTTAGGAAGAATGAATTATACCACCTTACACATCACCTCTGCAGTTTGTCCCAAAGAGTTCAGATGTCTCTACCGGCAAAATATTTTGTGAAGTACCTCAGTGATTTAGAAGCCTAAGTTCCACTTCTCTTTACCCATATGTATTCCTGTAATCCAAATAGTGGATGTAAAATATTTTCCTACTGTGCTTGTTGCATTTCCAGGTAGGCTGGAGCGCAGCTCAGTGTACACAAAAACCTAATGCTCATGAACAAATTACCTGTCTCTTTGAAGATTTTCTCATCAGGCGGTACCACTGAGCAGAGGCTATTCAGGACTAGGGTACCCAATTTCAGGGCATTCTTCTCTGAGCTCTTGTAGTAGTCCAAAGAATTGTGCGTTAAGACAAACCAGCGCTTCTTCAGCTTTAGTGAAGACATCTTCGGACTGTTTTTCACTTCTTTGTGTAACCATCCTGTTAAATAGACACCCCATGAATTAAAGCTTTTCATGGAATTAGGCAAAGCTGTGGTTAACTTTTGGCAGCTTAGACTTTTTTAAAAAATGATGAATACAATTTATAAAAGTATCACTAAGTACTGCCAAGTCCTCTTTTTAAATAACTTTTGTTTAAGTTAACAGTGTCAAATTAACTCCCAAGAAAAGGTGAGGTTGAAATATATATCTGTACTGGGGCTTCTCAAACGTTAATGGCATGAACCACATTTTACTAAAAAGACTGACTCTTGGACACCCTTCCCCATCCATTCACAAATCACAAAACATCCTTGTGGAAGCTACAGCAACTATTTACCTGGAAGAGTGATATTAAGAAAAAGTCTGAATGTGTTTTTAGTAGTATCTCTTGAGTTAGCAGCATGAAAAAAAGCCAGCAGCATGTGACCAGCGAGCTCTCTGCAGACCACCAGCAAGTGCTCCACAGACCACTGTTTGGGAACCACTTATCTATACAATTCAACTCCTCTGATTTGCTTTCCCATTAATTCTTACCCCTCACTATGAATTCTTGCCCCTCCACTCTGGTATCTCCCTTTGATCTCTGCAGCAGTGTTATCCAGTGGTGCATCTCCTCAGGGGTGTCAGCATTACAGTGGAGAACACGATTAGCAGTGATGATCACAAATGAATTGGGTCTATGGAAAAAAACAAAGGTGGAAAAACTCATACAGTAAATATAACTACTGTTTGCACCACAACTAAATGACTGACTTACCTCACTTGCCATAAGCATAAACACTTCCCTCTTGTTTGTATTTTATATTCAGGCAAGTGTTTCTCACTTCTGCACCATTTATTTCAAGAACTCTAGCCCTATAACATGTTAAGCTTTTAAAAAGACTGTTTAAAATGAAAGATGGGTTTGTACCAAATGCTGGGTCTATGCAGCCCTGAACTTTGGGAAAACTTATATCCAGACTTTGCCCCATCTTTATGTCAGCCCAACATAAGACACTTCCCCACTCTAACAACAAAAAAACCACTTTAAAATTTGGCTCTGGATCCAAACTTTGTAGTTCATGGTCATCTCCATATAAAGTGTTTGCTTCAGTAGCCACTTTAGCTAAAACCAACTCTAATTTACGAAGATTTATAATGAAGCAGCATGTGAACACAGATCCCTTTATTTTTAATACAGTGCAATTAAGGCAGAAGAGTCTCTTTTTAATGAGATTCTGGCTTTCATCCAATCCTACCCCAGCATTCACTGAAGCACCAGCAAATTGACCTGCTTGCCTAAGATCACACGAGTGGACTGTCTTGGTGGCTCTACACGGATTAGATTCTACTGTTGTGCCCTTCTGTCTCCACAAGCCATGTGCTTTGAACTCTTCAGACCCTTTTTCTCCCCAAGATACCAGCTCACAAGAATTAGAACGCCTTTATCAGGGCCCATGCCATTTTGGGATGCCAAAGCAGATCATCAGCATCAAGCAGGAAGATAACAGACTCTCACTTTGCAGTTCTAGTGAGAAGACATTAGGAATATTGCACTCAGTTCTGGACATTTTAATGGCAAAATTATTTGGAGACAACTCAGAGAAGAGCAGCAAAAAATAGCTACTAGGCTTTCATCCTAATGTGATGGGCACTTTCCAAACACAAAGGAAGGTAATTCCTGCAACAAACTGTGTGCAATCCAAAAGACAGATGAAAGGCAAGGAAAAGAGAGAGAACCTACAAAGTGATCAGGGTGACTGCAGGCAACTGTTTTGCATTGACTGGAGGGGGGATAACATGGGTATCAGGAAGGCCAGTGAGGAGGATGTTACAATAGTCAAAAAGGGAGAGAATGAAGGGCCTAGACTAGTTTTAGCTTTGTGTAGACAGGGAAATATTATGTAGAAAGAAGTGGCAAGATCTGGCCACTGTCTGGATGTGTTAAAAGGGCTGGGTCTGTGTCAAAACTGATCCCTAGGTTATAAACTCAACAACAACAAAAACAGGAGTAGAGAGAGTTCAGGAGGAATGAGCAACAGTTCAAAGTTTTGGGTATGTTACATTTAACCTGATGGTGAACCATTATCAGAGACATACAGGAGACAGGTGGAGAGGTGGAACTGGATGGAAGTTGAAACCAGATGAGTAGATGAGGGTGGAGAGCATGAAGAAAAGAGGGCCTAGGATAGAGCCCAGTAAACAACCCTCCTGGAAAGCTGGAGAGGACAGACATCCAAATGAGTGGCTGAAGATAAGGTCAAAGAGGTGAGAAAAGAACCAAGGGAGGACATAATTGCTACTCCTGGGGGAATTCTGCGTCACTGTGCAAGCAGAGACTTCATGTCCCCCATAGATAATACATTCTGCTGGAGAGGCACTGCAATTACACCTTTCCCCCACCAGGAGTTGCTGTGGCACCAAAGGAGAGGGCAGCCAGCTCACAGGCCAGCACAGCCAGCCACAGAGAGGGAGGAGGCAGAGGCCAGGTGAGGAGGCACAGGATATGGGGGAATTGATGGGGTTGCTGGTGGTTCACAGACAGGGTTCAGAAGGGCTCGTGGGAGGGACAAACTGGGACAGAGGAACAGGAGCTAGTGGTATGACAGCACTGAGCCAGGGGCTGAATGGGAGGGGATGCAGGACCACGTGGAGATGGGGGGACAGGGATGGCTGAGTAGGGGTGCAGGGACACATGGGGATGGAGTGTCTGACTGAACGGGAGAGGCTTGGGGTCAGCCAGGGTCTGCAGGGGGAGGCTTTCAACTCCCTAACAATCTCTCTCCCCTCAAAAAAACCCCACGGTCCATACTTTTCCCACCCACACCCAAGCTCCTTCCCCTCCAGGTTCACTCCCAGGCTCCTTCCCCTCACTCATTTACCTCTCCCTGAGCTCCTCCGTTACCCCGATTCCCTTAAGTGTTTGCACTGGTTGAGGCGCGTGGGAAATACATTTCTGTATTGTAATTTAAATGAATTATTACTCAAAGTTCTGTATTAATATGCCTACTAAGAAATCTATTTGTCAAAAAAAAAGTTCCTAAATCTTTTTTGTTGTCTGTATTGTTAGACATACTTGCTGACAGGTATTTTGAAATAAATTCCCAACATAATTAAAAATTGCATGATTATATTGTGTTATTTTGATAAATAAAATATGCCGAAATTTCCAGAATTTTAAAATATTGTGTGCAGAATTTTTAAATTTTTAGAGCAGAATTCCCCCAGGAATAAATTGCAAAAGACAAAGCAGGACAAACAATCAGGCAGGAGATTGTAATCAATAACATCAAAAGATCTACTTAGCAAAGTGGCAGAAGCCTATTCTAGAATATTTATGAGTAAATATTTAAAGGGATCTCAACCCAGCCTCTTACTTTTGAGCCTGCAACTATGACTACTGCCATCAGCTATCTAATTGGACAACACAAGTGTCCTATCACCCACATCAGGCAGATATATATTTTCTGTGTCCTGCACCTCCTAAATTGAAGATTTTTTTTTTTAAATTTGGTCCTTGAAACTGAATTAGATAAAGCACTAGGCACTAGTACTGAAAGGAACAATCTGTATGGCAATAGAATTGACTATATAACCTAATATTTCTTTTCCTTTTCTGATAACTGATTTCTAGGGGATGCAAAAATTGTATTTCTATGTGATTCTTAACACAGCAAGTGAGAGGATGAGAAGTTTTTTCTTTTTAAGATGAGTCCCACGGGGATGCTGACATGAACATCAGACATTTCCTAAGCAACACGTTTTTAACCTAACTACCATCGCATTTGCAGGCTTTTGCTTCCTTGCATTGCCTTGTTTATAAAGCTTCAGTTCACTACTAACTTAACTGGGAATGTTCAGATCTTTATAGGTTGTGGTGGGGTTAATAACTTCAGAACAGCTGCTCCATGCATATTTGTAAATGAGGGGATAGAAAGGAACTGTATCATTTGCATTTTTGACCTGATAACACTGCAGTATTATTAAGGCCCAAGCTAGTATGGGCTAGATTCACAAAAGGATTTAGGCACATAACTGCCACTTTAAGTACCTAAATCCCATAGTCAGGCCTGACTGGGATTCACAAAGCCCCTGCTCAGCTGCCCCCAAACCATGGAGGCACATAAGCTCACTTAGGGCCTAATTTTTTTTACAGTTAAAGTTCCCTAGGTTCCTATGTTGCTGTCTCTGAGCATGTGCACTGCAGCCCCATGCCAGGTGTCTGGACATCTATGTCCCAAAGCAATGCACACATTTAGGGAAGACAAGTTTTCCTCTGCATAACCTGCCTGCAAGGCCTGATCCAATAAGTGTGCTCAGAGCTCACCTACCACAGTGGACCCCTATGGAGAAACTTACATAAAATGGGTGGGGGGAGGAGGAAGGACAACCTTCCTCATAACTTTTAGCCAAATGCTCAGGATAATTCAAAACATCACTGGAGAAGCAGGACTCTAACCACCAGCTACAGAGTCATTCTCATGCTTGCTCTCTTTCCTGCCCAATTATTCATTATTTAGCCATAGTGCAACAGTTTCAATAAGAGAGACTGAGGGAGCCTCAGATCAGAATATCTCATCGCCCAGTGGTTAAAGGCACTCAGCTGAGGCATAGCAGATTCTTGGCGAAAGCCCTTCTCTTACTCAGGCAGATGGGGGACTTGAACGAGGGGTCTCCTACACCCCAGATGAGTAACCTAGCCATTGGGCTCAAAATTATGAGTGAGCTTCTCTGCTTCCTGCTGCTGCTGCTGCTGCTGCTGCGTCCCCCCCCTCCCCGCAAACTGGCACAGGCACAGGCACCTAACCCCAAGAGGTTTGCAGCTGAGAATCCCAAGTAGAGGGAAGTGCCTCCATGCAGCTGAGGCTTAGGCACCTATCTCCAAGAGAGGGATGGGGCTTAGCGCACATCCTGTAGGTTAGCATCTCCTATTGGCTAGTTTCAGTGAAGAACCTCCTAGAAATGCTGGCTTTTCTGAATCCCATTCTAGGAAGCCTAGACACTGAACTCTGGCTTTGTAAATCTTGGTGGTTTTCTAGGTGACAAAAGTTAGCCATGCTTAAATTTCTTAGTGAATCTAGCCCTATGTTCCAAAATAATGTCAGTTTCTTTCCTCCTCTGTTATGCATTGTTATTCAAAGTGAAGTATATCCTGGCCAGAGTTCTGGGGTTTCAATAAATCACTTCTAACATTTCAATAAATGTTTTCCAAAAGCATTCTGCTCTAACTGTATGTGTCATCCAAATAATTTTCTTAATAGAACATAACCTCCAAGGAAAAGGAAATGCAAGAGAGCCATAACAAAATGCAAAGGCGTTTTCCTAGTAAGGGTAGATAAAAATCCTACTTTTTACAGTGATTTAAAACAAGAAGCTTTGTTCTTTAAAAGTAGTTTGTATAAATAAAAATGCATTATTGTTCCTCTCCTACTTTCAGGCCTCTTGAGAAACAAGACTGTTGATTGACTGTTGAAACATGCTGACCCAAACAAGAGAGACGTTTGTGCTAGGCAAGTCAGCAGAACCCATTCTAGAACTGATGCAGATCCTTTCCCACCCACTTCGTACATTATGCTGGAAAATCTCAATTTTGGCACTATCAAAAAGGAAAGGCAGTGAGATAGTTTCATGTGCAAAATATGGAAAGCAGTGTAAAAAATGTCAATTTTTGAAAGAGGAAACATCCACCCCAGCCAAAAATGGCAGTGAAACTTACCTATCTGGGTTGTCAGAAGCACATACAGAATCAATCAGTCCAACATCCAGTGTGCCCTGTGCAACAAAAACCCAACCAAAAAAAAGAGGCAGACATTTTAACATCACTAAAATATATTATTCAATATATTACTTTTAGATATAAGCAAAACTCGGAATTACTTTGTATACTTTGGTTATGCAAAACTATATAGATCTAGGTCCCAATTTCTTCTAACCATTAAAATTTAGGGCAAAGGGAACAGGGGTTTCAGATAAGCAGATCTAATAACAGATCAACTCTAGTTACATTCACTGCAAAGCAAGTTCAAAAACAACTTCTATTTTTCTGAGTTTCACAACTCAGTTGCAATTTTGACATAATTTACAATAGCCTCTAGTGAACTTACCACCACACAGCATAGAACCTTGGGAAGCCAACATCAAACGGAAATCTAGATTTTTATTTTCCTTTGTTTCCTTGTTAGCACTCTCTAAACTGAATGGGTTAAATCTGCCCCCCAGTTACATGTTCTGTAAAAATAACCAACGGAAATGTTCCAATTTTTTTTTAAATTAACAGATAGTTGTATTTTTTAATTTAATCAAACAAGCATGCCTTTCCAGTACTTTAACCCCAAGTACTGCACTACTGTGTTTGAGCATGGAAATTTGATAGGGAAACTGACTAGAAAAAAGGTGAAACTAACTAATACATTTTCTTTTCTTAAGGACAGTGAAATGCAAAATCAAGAGGCTATAAATAGTAAAAAGGAAATTTAGATTAATAAAAGAAATCTTAACCTCTAGATATTGGCTTTAACAGGGGAAGGGATAGCTCAGTGGTTTGAGCATTAACCAGCTAAACCCAAGGTTGTGAGTTCAATCCTTAAGGGGGCCACTTAGGGATCTGGGGCAAAAATCAATACTTGGTCCTGCTAGTGAAGGCAGGGGCCTGGACTCAATGACTTTTCAGGGTCCCTTCCAGCTCTATGAGATAGGTATATCTCCTTGGGGCAGGGTCCATCTTCGCATTATGTGTGTGTGCAAAGTGCTTAGCACAATGGGGCCCTCTAGCCACTACCACAAATATGTTTGTAACATACACAAGGAAATTTGTGCCTGATTGTCAGAGGTGTTCAAACCCCTGTCACAATCAGGCCCTTTGTCTTCTAAAAATATAGGCTTCTGCGCCTTTAAATTTTGACTCACCACAGCATTCTGTGGGTTTGCCTGCTCATCATGCATCTCCTGGATCTCCTGTTCTGTGGAAGCATTGACCTGACTCAGCACGCTGAACCACTGGCTGCAAAAGAGAAAGGCAAACACCAGCATGACAAAAGGCTCACACCCAAGAAATCTCTATCACATTTGTGGCCTGTAGAAAAGCAACAGGTTCTACAGGTTTCCTGAACTGCCTCAGAAAGGATCTCTGTTCTCAGCACTCAAAAAAAACAGATAGCTTCTGTGCAGTCAGTTCAAATAACGACAGAATCCCAGAAGAGAGAACCAGCAGGGTCATCCCTAGCTATTCTGGAGCCCTACGCAGCACACACACACACCCCATGGGGGGGGACTGGCTTGGGAGACAGGAGAGAACTGCCCCCCCAGCACTCACTGGTGGTGTGGCTGGGACTCGGTCACTGCACTTCCCACTGCTAGTGAGTGCAGGCCCAGCCCTGCTGCAGTCCTCTGGGGAGTGGGGGTGGGGCTGGAGTAGGGCAAGGGCTTTGGGGAAGGGGTGGGAAGAGGCAGGGCTGGGGCAGAACAGGGGTGGGAAGAGGCAGGGCTGGGACAGCATGCAGCTGAGCAGGGCACGAGGAAATCTGAGTATGTGCCATATGGGTAGGGATGGCCCTGATAACCAGAATATCCTTGAATACCCCCTCCGCCCCAAAGTCTTTTTCCTAGATCTCCAATACCAATTCCCTTTACACCATACCATTTTAAGGTAAATACTCTTTGTTAACACAAGGTATCTATAAAGAATTGACTGTAATCCCACTGAAGCTCTTCTATGACCTGGATGTACCCAAACATACAGCAAACAGTTCAGCTGGAATAGATACATTAGTAATCTGCACATTTTGTTTGTTTGTTTTAAAACACTGGATGTTCACACCTCAAATGATTCCCTAAATCCTGATGCAGGAATGTTGTGATTGGACATTTCTTATTACTATACAGCTGAAAAAGTGAGTGTTTATATAATTTTGTATTTAAGTCCTCTGTGCATGTGGCAAAGGAAGAGGAGGACAAAAAGAACTCCCTACACATTCCGTTTGTCTGTAGTCAGGAGCAAGGCAAAAATCAGTCTGCACTAGGCTGCTTTGGAAGGAAGCACTGAAGATGGGCCGGTGTCAATTTATTCCAATCCAGTGGTCAGATATCCCCAAATAGCTGGCAGGTGGTGGAGCAGGAGTTGCTATTCCAAACTGTAACCCTGAGTAGCAATTACAGAAGGGCTGAACTTCAGCCATGTGGTCTGCTTTTGGCATATATTTCATCTATTTCTGGTCCCTGTACAGTTAGAACCCGATTATCTTGTGCAATCCCACTGAAAAATGAGCACCAAACTTGGCCAGTTCTGCAGGTTTCCTGAACATCATTCTTTGAGAAACTTGTCATTCATTCTAAAGATACTTACTCTAGGGCTAAGTTTCAAAGGGCCTCATCCCAGCCTCTAAAACTGCATCTTCACACTTTTTGCAACTGCAGAAGTTGTGTATACATGAACATTTTCTGTGCAAAATTGTGGGTTTAAGTTTAGAGGCCTCTTTGAAACAACTGCCTACATTCATGGATCCTCTGCCCACACATATGTAACTGAAAACTGTGGTGTTTAGGAAATGCCAGGTTTCCACACCCATACACATCTGGAAACTGGATTCTGGTAACAGTTTTAGAGAGACTAGGTGGTTAAAACAGCATCACAACAGGCAGGGGTTTAGTACCCTGCCTAACTCCTTCCACAAATGTAACATTTTAATTAATAGCAGCTATAAAAACTTCAGTATCTAGGAAATGGGGAGTGAATGAGAGTGCTGGTTCTGATCCAGACCCTATGTTAGTAGGAAAGAAGCTGAGAATAGCGTTATGGTCCTTTATATACCTCTGCATGAAAAATCAGGATCCACATTGGACACTGATTTCCAGCTGGCTCTGTACCTGCATCCTGAGGGTGCAGGTGCCCTAGCAATGGAGCTTGGCACAGGGCAATTCTTGAAGGAGAGCTGCCAAGTTTCAGGTGAAACCATTCAAACCTAGGATGTGTCTCACATGGTTTCCACTCACGGTCATAAATCAGCCCAGGTTTACTCAAAACTCATGTTGATCAAAAGTTGCACAAGCCTTTTCCTGAACTTGGCCTGAAATTTAGTTTGTGACAAAATCTGGAAGCAAGCAAAACGGTTTCATTATGGAAGTCTGCCCCAGTTCTAATCCAGTGTCTGTTAGCTCTCAAACAGCTCCCAAGTCAATGCTTAGAACGTCACAGATTCCAGAGAGCATCACCTCCAGCCCTCCTTTGCTGGAGGGAGTATTGACATGAGGAGGGCCCCTCTGAAGAGAGAGGGAAAGGTTCGGCTCTTAAAGGATCCTAAACCCAAAATATTCCCATCGATTATAAACAGTGATTCATCTTCCCTTTCCTTTCCAGATTCTGACCCACAGGTATTTTATTTAAAATCCAATGTATTAATTAAATCATATAAAAAAAGCTAGACCTTGTAGTATAAGCCACCTACTAACCTTTTATTATACAACAGCTAATGTGGGCACATAGTACACCTCTACCTCAATATAACAGTCCTCAGGAGTCAAAAAATCTTACCGTGTCACAGGTGAAACCGCGTTATATTGAACTTGTTTTGATCCACCCAAGTGCGCAGCTCCCACACCCCCCCGAGCAGTGCTTTACTGCATTATATCTGAATTCGTGTTATATCGGGTCACGTTATATCGAGGTAGAGGTGTAGTATTTTTAAAAAGAGTGATCTAAGTTTAACTTCAAGTACAAGTGGTGTTTTCCTAAAATATTTTTTAGAAATTACTTCGTTCAAAATGAATGAAAACCCTGCACCTGGATGAAAGGAAGATGGCAGCTCAGCTCTACAGTTCCCAAGTTAACGATTGGGTCTCAGAGGATCAGCTAACCCCCGAACTGTTTGTTTGCATGCCTGTGCCCTTTCTCCCCACACCAGAACAATGCAAAGAAAACAATAAGTACAAAATTTGTGGTATTTCCATCCCATGTATGAGATTAACCTCCATAGGGAACAACACATTACTTCATTCAATGTAATCAGAATTAACTAACAGATACTTCTAAATCATTTTTTGACCTGCTTTTCAACAGTGCTGAACATTCAGAGCTCCCTTGACTTCAGCACCTCTGAAAATCCTTACACATCTCCTACTGGAACCACTGTGTATTGTGAAAACAGAAACAAGGAAAATGCCAGCAGGTGAATTAACCTGTAATGTGTGTGGTGTGTATACTGAAACTGAAGTCGTTGTCCTCTCCTGTGTTTTGGAAAAAGGTAGAGATACGTGACTGAGAACATGAAAGCCCCTAAACGCTGGTAATTTCTTGTTGGCTCCTCAGTAGAGCAGTTTGCCAGAGACGTAGAGTAGTTCAAACAGACAAAACTAGCTACCTGGATCTTTATATACTTACATGTTACTGTATCTTACGATAAATCTCTCAAGTTAATAATGGAAAGCTTACAAATGGATTCAGACTCTAATTTTAAGGATAATATAGCAGCTCATTTTAATTTCAAAAAAGAGATCACTGAATTAACTGTGCTGTTATAGCCTATGAAAAGTTGCCCTTTAAAGTATGAATAAGAAGAACTGCAATCTGAAGATCTCAAGGCCCTCTGAATATATATAAATTAATTTATATTCAATACACCTGTGATGGAGGGAAGCATTATTCCCATCTTACAAATGAGAAAACAGAGTAATAGAAATGTTAAGGACTAAATCCACACAGGGAACTTAGGCTCAGCGTTGAAAAACCTGACTTTTAGATGCCCTGCTGCCCAATGGAACCTTCAGCCATGAGTTAGGTGCCCAGGCTCCCTAAATATTACCAGGGGAGAGAAAGGCAGCTAAGAATAGGATCCACAGAAGCCAGCATGCTGAGTGAGGAGCTGGCCAAGACAGCCAGTAGGAAGGGGGCTGGGGACCTAAGACCCACCGCTCAAACATAGTTAGGCACCTAGCTCTGGGTTGGAGGCATCTATCTCTACTTAGGATTCACAGCCCTGAACCCACTCCTGAAGATAGATGGCAAAGCCAGATCAGCCTTTTCACATGTGCTCATGAGCGAGAGTGTCCATCCCCCGCTTATATAGTGTAGTGGTTACGGCATTCACTGGGGAGGGAGGAGGGGACACATCTGATTTGAAATCCTTGCTCTGTCTGATAAAGAGCAGGTACTTTACTTTGGGTCTCCCATATGCAGGGGAATACCCTGACCAGCAGGCTATACAGTCTGTCTCTCTCTCTGGTCCAGTGAACAATTATTTATACAAAATGGAACAGCTTCAACAGGAGAGACTGAAGAAGCCACACCACCAACTATCCATGCTCAAGTCCCTGCTCCAACTCAGGCAGAGGGGGGATTTGAAGACACTCATGTGGAGCGTGGGAGACCTAACCACTGGGCTATTAAGCATTCTGGGATAGACACACACACCCCATGTGAAAAACTCCCAATCTGTCACTTCCAGCTGTTTTATATGAGGCCCAATCCAGTAGGTGTGGTCACCTCACAGGCAAGATAAATGGAAATGCCAAGCTTGTGAATCCCATCAGGCCTGGCTTAGGCATGAGCTAGGATCAGAGGTAAAAGTAAGCTGGTGTGCCCCGGTACGGCGTACCGGCAAGAGCCGGTGCATTCTACCGGGGCAGATTGGCTTCCCCGGCAGCCATTTAAAGGTCTTGGGGCCCCTTTAAGTCACTCAAAAAATACTGACTGGGCAGGATTTTTGCAGTTCCTTCTTAACTGCATGAAACTAGTCCTTAGATTGCTGGGGTGGGGAGGAGGGAAGGACCCAAACACCTATGAAACATTTAAAGATTTTCACTCAAAAACTCTCTCTATAGCTATTGAGAGCAAACACCTTCCACTTTCTAGAATTCTGAAATTTCCTATATTTCAAATTGCCTTGTGCTGCCCTGACAACCAGTCCCCCTACCCCGTGCCTCCAGCAGCTCCCCGCCAGCCGGGCCCCCTGCCCCACACCTCCAGCAGCGCCCCGCCAGCCGATCACCCCTGCCCCGCGCCTCCAGCAGCGCCCCGCCAGCCGGTCACCCCTGCCCTGCACCTCTAGCAGTGCCCCGCCAGCCGGTCCCCCTGCCCCACGCCCCCAGCAGCACCCTGCCAGCGGCTGGAGCCCTGGCCCTTTAAATAGCCGCCAGGGCCCTGCTGCCGCCTCCTTGGGGATCCGGCAGCAGGGCTTGGGGACAATTTAAAGGGCCAGGGCTCCAGCCACTGGTGGGGCGCTGCTGGGGGCGCGGGGCAGGGGGACCGGCTGGCGGGGCGCTGATGGAGGCGCGGGGCAGGGGTGACCGGCTGCTGCTTCTGCAGAAGAGCCCAGGGCCCTTTAAAGCTCCACTAGAGCCTGGGGTGGCAGCTGGGAGCCCCCCAGGCTCCAGTGATGATTTAAAGTGCCTGAGGCTGCGCGGCGGTAGGGCAGCTGGAGCCCCAAGCCCTTTAAATCACCCCAAGCTCTGGGGCTTCCAGCCACCTGTGCAGCTGGTAGCTCGGGGGTGATTTAAAGAGTCTGGGGATTTAAAGGCTATGCCTCTTCCGGAAGAGGCCCCACCCCCACCCCTAAGGACTCTGGAGTACCAGTAAGTCCTTTAAGTTACTTTCACCCCTGGCTAGGATGCTGCACAGCTCAGCGGGATCAGAATTTAGGTGATATTGCACGTCTCCTGGTAGAAACTTGGGCACGTAGGGAACTTTGCTGATACAAACTTAGATGTCTACATGGTTAGCTGCCAGCTGAGTGGGGTTATCAAGATTTCAGTGGAAGTTAAATATTGGACTTAGGTACCTAAGTCCCTTGTGGATCTAGCACTAAGTAATTTGGATGAGGCCACAGAGTAAAAGTACCCACATATCCTCACTTCTCATCCTGGCAGTCCATCTCAGTGGGCAGTGTGAGATTTTAAAATAACCTTAATTATTTATGTTCTTACATTTGAATGCTTGTGTTTTTGTAAATGATGTGATAGGCAAGTATGTTATTGTCACTCAGCAACTGCAGGTAGTTTTTTAAATTCAGATTTTTGGATTTGGAAAATAATAGATCTAGCAGCATTAGCTTGCTCCTAGCCCATGAGACTATGGTTTTCCTTGCTGCTGCCAAGGATCCATATCAGATTCTAAGACATTTAACAGCTGAGCAGACGGAGATCATGTGCTTTGCTCTAAATACCACAGTCTTCTCATTTGTGAATGTGAGTGCACTCTTCTGCATTACAGTGACCATGTGAAATCTCACATATGAAAAGATTTTAAGCTCTAATCCTGCAAAGAGAACAATGTAGGAGCCTGCCAGACCAGGGCCTTATTTCAGACAGCCTACAGTGGATCATATGGATTGCATCAGTTTTTTAAGCAGGTGAAGAAGGGCCTGAGAAGCACAAAAAGCAGTGAGAGAAGTGGCCAAAGGAAATGACTCTGTACAGGCAAGAGAACATTAAAGGTGTCACAGGGAGCAGGCATGACCGAATCTTGGTTATCGCAGCACTGTTGATATGGCTCTTTTCTGTACCACACTGCCACTGGCAGCCTCTGGTGGCTGCAATCTCCAACTGCCTCACAAGATCTTTCAAAGGGGATTAAATGCAGTGTGTTTAATACTGCTGGCCAATACCTTCAGAGATCGCATGTAAAAGACAGCCAATACATTGCTGCTGTTTGCAAGAGTTAAAATGATACGGAGATGAAGAGCTTAATGATTCTCTTACCTAGCATCCTCAGGAGAGTCAGCAATCAAGTGGTAGGTCCTGTCGGCCATTACTATATCAATCCCGTTTTCTTTACCAGTATTATCAACAATCTCTCTGAAATGGATGCAAATGCCAGAATTAAAGCTAGAGAGATACTTCATGCACAGTGAATATGCCCTTCTAGTGAGTGGCTTAGACACTCTAATATTTCAGAATAATATTTACTTAATTTTACCCTGATTCACTTAAGATATGTAATGCAGACTTCTGTTACTTAAACATTATCAATTCACCAAAACAATATTTGTCATGGCCACTGCAGCCACTGTCCAAGTTACCCATGTTTAAAGCACTATGAAGCCTCACTTTTTAAAGTGGCCTTTTTTTTCCACTTGTCATTTAAAAAATAAATACTTACAACAAAGAAAAACCTTACTAAAAGCAACAAAAGGAGGAAGAGAGTCATCTCTGAAAAAATAACCAGTGTTGAGGAAAGGAGCATAAGGTCTTACTCGGCCTCCTTAAAATATTCAAGAGGTTGCTAAAGATGCCAGAAATGCAGGCCAAGATTTTCAAACGTAACTGCATTTTGTCTGTCAGTTTTTGGGTGCCCAATTTAAGACACATTAAAGGGGCCTGGTTTCCAGGAAGTGCTGAGCACGCACCCTCTGAAAACCAACCCTTTTGAGGTGTTTCAAGTCAGACATGGAAATATCAAGGCCCCCAAAATACCACAAGTCATTTTTTTAAATCTTACCCTGTGTGTTTAAAGCAATACACAAAAACTTTGGTTATTTCCATGTACTGCTAAGCATTTCCCAAGGCTTAAAGAGTGATTTTTGGCTTTTTGTCCTTCCTGCCCAGTTACTATCTTAAGCTTATTTTTCCCCTTGTTAATTAACCAACACTCTTCTCATAAATCTCTTTCCTATCACAACACATGACATTTCTGATTTACCCTTGTCATCCATGTACAGATAAAAAAAATTAAAAAGCAATTTTAAATGTAAGAGAAAAAAGTGATCCCATATTTTGTCCTTTTCCTGAATTTTACTTTCTTCCTCCTTACTATAGAATAGAATACCAGGATTGGATGGGACGTCATCTAGTCCAACACCCCCTGCTCAAAGCAGGAAACATCCCCAGACAGATTTTTGCCTGAGATCCCTAAATGGCCCCATCATGGATTGAACTTATAACCCTGGGTTTAGCAAGCCAATGCTCAAACCCGTGAGCTATCCCTCCCTGCCATATAATGTTACCCTAGTATTTGCCTTTTAAATAATGTAAGTGAAGGAGCACAAGATTTCATTCTCTTTGACTAAAGCTCGGATGCTTGAGGAATCTGCTCACTGATTAAATAAACCCCTTAAATTCCAATTCCACTGCCTAGAAACTACACTTTATTTTTTGTTCCATGTAGATCTTTTCAGATACAAGCTCCTTTTTGTTATTCTATGTTTATAAATGTTCCGTTATTGATTAGAAAAATCCGAAGAGTTCAGTTTAGCTTTAAACATCTTCTTTGAGGTTCATCTTTAAAAGAGAGTGGATAATGGATGAATTCATCAAAAAGCTTTTTAAGATGACCATTAGTGAAACAATATTCTGATACAATGTAGCAATAAGAAATCTGGATTTTGACAGACATCATAGTAAGGACTATCATAATGAAGGCTACATTTTAGTCACTGGTATTTTTAGTAAAAGTCATGGACAGGTCACAGGCAGTAAACAAAAATTCATGGCCTGTGACCTGTCCATGACTTTTACTACATACCCGACTAAAACGTGGGGGGGTGGGAATGGAGGTGGCTCGGGAGGGTGGCCCTGAGGGCGGCCCTGAGGGCGCCATGGGTGTCACGGCCGGAGGGAGGGGAGGTACTGTGGGTGCTGGAGAATTGCGTCGTGGCCGGAGGAGGGGGGTGATGCTCAGGGGCTAGGGGGGGCAGACTTCCTACCTGGCTCCTGGGAAGCAGCAACCTCAGCTTCTAGCTCCAGGTGCTGCCTCTGTTCTGCAGCTCCCATTTGTTGGGAACTGCGGTCAGTGGGAACTGTGGGGCGGTGCCTGTGGGTAGAGGCAGCACATGCAGCTAGGACCTGAGGGAGGGGAGTTCCCGTCGTCCTTCTGGGGAGCCTTCCCCCCTCCCGGTAAGCACCACCCTGCACCCCAACCCCCAGCTCAGGCTCCCACACCAAAACTCTTGCTGCTGGTGGGCAGGGGGGCCTGGCCCAGGGGCTGCCTGAGCTGCTCAGGTGGCCCCGGGCCAGGTGCACCGACTGCAGAGGTCACAGAAAGATCTCTGTGACAAACACAGAGCCTTAGCCATAACTGATATGGTGTATGTGAATATTGAATTCAAGAGTAACAGAAGGCTAGTTGTAAGAATCCAGGCTCTATATTCATGGATTTACTATGTCAGCAGCTGCTCATTACTACTATTGTGACAGACCTGTACATGCTCAAAGGGCCTGATCCAAAGCCCACTGAAGTCAGTGGGAATCCCATTCACTTCAGTAGGCACTGGATCAAGCCCAAGGAGCAGATTGAGAGCAGCCACTTCCACAAAGAAAACTTGACAGAGCTTTGATTTAGGTTAAAAATAATTTAGTAGTAATAGAATACAAATGATAGGCTCTGCTCAAGATAGGCAGAGAACAGGAACAAGATGTTGTAACCAATCCTACCATACATTAGCAAAGCCATGTGGGGAAAATTACACACACTTCCACACAGAACTGAGACTAGCCAGCACTATCAGTCTTCATCTTCATACCCACTTAGGAACCCTCCTACCCCCAAACCTATACGATGTACTGAAATTTTAGAAGAGAAAGCAAAGACATTTTCACATAGAAATTTTTTTTTTCAAACATGCCTTCAGAGGCTTGGAATCGTGAAACTTGTGGAACTATCTGTACCTGATAGTATATATCCCCACTCCTACATTGTTAAAGTGCTGTGTGGGAGTTTTAGTGACTTGATTCCAATTAAAATCAATGCTGGTTAAAGCCCCAAACAGTGTTGTGAAAATGCACTTTCTAGTGACTGAAAGCATTTTGATTAATTATAAGAATCTGGTATAGTGCAGAGAAATGGTAGCCTCTCCACAGTTAAGGTTTTAACCAGCTTCCATTATAAAGCCCTCTTTTAACCACCATATAATTTTAGAAAACTGGTTTGGCCAGGAAATTAGTGCATTTATATTAAAGGTAAAGGAAAATGTGTGTGTGGTTACAGGCCTCCCTGAGAAGACATATGCCTGTGACTCAAGGTAGATTAAAAATTACTAAGACTAAAGGTTAGACAATACTTCTTTCACCTTCTTCATTCTAGGTCTCTCTGTGGTTGAAGACTTGACAGCATGTCTCAAACTGTCCTGAGTGACTACTGCATAAGTAGGGCTGGGATTTTCAAACATGCTCAGCGTTGGTCTGACTGTGGTAAGACCTCAGTTGACTTCAGCTGGAGTTAAGTTAAGCCAGTGCTGAGTACTTTCTCACACACACACATACATGAATGAATGCATGGTAGTTGAGGGCACTCAGCACCTTTCAGGGTTGAGTCCTGACAGGTGTTTATGTAAAGCTCTGTCCAACCAAAATGCACATCCAAACCTACCTGGCTGTTCGGATTTGAATGGTGCCCTTCAGCTTTTCTTCACTGTCATTTTCGAAGTACATGAGCCTGGATTGTCTGAGTACAAACCAGCGTTTCTTCCAGTTCCTTCTGGAAAGCGTAGATGATCCACCCCCCTTTTTGTGCAGCCAGCCCTGTTTGAGAGCTTCCTGCTTGGAACGGAACCATAGAAAGGTCTCGTCTTTCAAGACACACCAGCGTCGCTTCCATGTGTTCATTAAACCGCCTGGCAGAAAAGAGAGAGGATTAGCTTAAAAGGTTACATTAAAAATAAACAACAAAAAACACCAATCCAAAAAATTTAATCCCCTGAGTATGTCTATCTCGAAGAAACTAAGAAATAAGAAACTTTTATTTATAATGAAAGAGACTGAATCGACATGGACGATGGGAAGGTGGTTAACCAATCAGTGAAGTGACAATATCGATGCCTTTCTGTTATAGGGTGACCAGATGTCCCAATTTTATAGGGACAGTCCCAATTGTTGGGTCTTTTTCTTATATAGGCTTCTATTATCCTCACCCCCATCCCGATTTTTCACATTTGCTGTCTGGTCACCATATTCTGTTATGAGTCATGAGACTGAAGACCTCATCTTCATGTACCCTAAGGCCACCTCACACTGTTTTGGCAATGTAAAACAGCTTTAAAGTGGGTGAACGGTGAAAACAGGCCTTACTGGAAATAAGAATTAGGCCCCTAGTAGTTTATCCCAACAAAAGCAATGCTAACACCAGAGTTTAATACATATTCAAACTTACAAAAAACCTCCGTAAACATTTAAGGTTGCTATGAGCAAATAATGCCAAACTCAAAACCACCAGAGCTGGTACAGCTGAGGAAACTGAATTTAACATGGAAACTGTTGCTGCTTTAACTATACACGCACAGTTAAAGCACCATAACTCCCATAGTGTGGGTGCAGTTAAACCTCTATAACAGTGCTTATACTAACATAGCTTATTATGGTTTGGGAAACAAAATAAGTGATACCAGAACTAATTGCAACCCTACTAGGATTTTTTAATATAACTACATTAGCAAACAACCCATCCCCCAATCAACATAGTTACAATAGTAAAATTTTTGAGGGTAGGCCAGGCCACAGCATAAAGCCATTCTGCATTCATCACCTTTTCTCACACACACACACACACACACACACACACACCCTCCCACTCACAAATACCTCATCATCTCTATACGAATCAGCCACAGTCATCATGATGACACAAACTCAGATAACCTTAACTCTGTCCATTGTAGGATGGCAGTGTTCCTGGAGGATATTTACTCATTAATTTGGTTGTGATTTATGTCTGATATGCCCTCTGGAACTTTAACTGGTTTTAAGGATTTATTTTTGGGGGATGAATGTATTTTTGTAATATTGGATTTGTGAACGGAATGATGTTGTGACTAGTACAGACAGTTGCTGTGGTGCTGAATGGTTTGTAGAGTAATTGTCGTTGTTAGAGGGGAGAGATACAGCAAATTTTTGAATTTTCGTGGGTCATGTAAGTTTCCATGGCTTCTTACGTGAGGGCACTAAGTTGATAAACCTCATATATAGAATAGAATACAATCTATAGGCTGCTGCCCCTCATCTGCTGGAAAAACTAAGAATCGTAACGAAAAAACTCCTGAATATATTCTTTTCTAAATCTCTCATGGCACTTTGTAACGTAGCCTTCTTTTGGATTACTGATCCTAAGCCCACTGAAAGACTTCTATTGATTTCAGAGTGGTCTCTGGCACTGGCCCCAGTACATTGCATGTCAGAATGTTTTTATTTATCTATTTAGATTGTAAGGTCCTTGGGTCAGGGACAGTCTCTCCTTTACCTGTGGTACAACCTGGCTTTCTAGGCTGTCTCGCCACTCTATAAGACATATCCGATGTTCAGTTGTTCACTAGTCAGTGAAGATGTTATGTCAAATGAATGCGGACTATAAAAGGTAATGAAGTTGTGCTGCTCAGTCCATATCCCTTTGCAGAAGAGGAACTATCTGAAATCTGCCTGATACAAGACATTGCAATCGGAGCTTAAGTTGAGAATGGCTCTCTCCAGGTCATTCTCTCACCCCTTACAGAAATCATAGAACAGCAAGCAGTACTGAAGTGGAGCTGTAATCCTTAAAAGGGGAAAATACTAGAGAGATTTCTGAACATTTTGGTTCTTTAACCGTCTCTGGTTGGCTCTGTACCTTTCATGTATAAAAAGCTGTGGAAGTAAGGCAGGCTGACACAACTGTAGACCGAATCCCTCCGATAGGAAAGTTCATCATCTGTATCAAACCTGGAGTCAAAGTCTTCTTCGCTGTCTTCAAACTGTGGAAGAAAGGGAAGAAAGGGGAAATGAGCAGCCAGGAGGCTGGAAGCACAGTGTGCCAAACAAACGTTAACTGCCTCTCATATAGGATGGCGCTTACACCATAATAGCTAATGGCTGCAGAATAAAAACATTTTAAGAAAAAGCAAAGTTTAGATTTTAATGCAGCAGATTTTTTTAAGTCTGATACCATTTTGTGACGTGTTCTACGGCACATGCTCCATGGTCAGGTATGTATTGCACAACAGAATAAGGGGGATCGATGGGGAGAGTAGAGAAACACACATGAAAAAACAATGAGGGGTCCTTGTGGCACCTTAGAGACTAACAAATTTATTTGGGCATAAGTTTTCGTGGGCTACAAACCACTTCATCAGATGATGTGAAGTGGGTTTTAGCCCACGAAAGTTTATGCCCAAATAAATGTGTTAGTCTCTAAGGTGCCACAAGGACTCCCCGTTATTTTTGCTGATACAGACTAACACGGCTACTACTCTGAAATCTGTTAGACATGAAAAACTTAACCCTACCCACTTGTCAAACAGCTCTTGGAGAATCTTTACCATCTCCATATCCTTCCAGCTGGGAACATAATGTTCCCCATTGTAGTTATTACCCTCATTGATAGTAATCCCCAGGTTGCTCCAGTGGGGAAGGAAAGGTGTTGTGGGGACAAAAAATGGGGACCAGAGTAGGCAGTGTTGCTGGGAACAAGGCTCTTTCTTCTCCCAATTCCCATTGTGGGCAGACTTTCAGTCTATTTATTATCTTCTACTGGGCTGACAATTTCATTTTGGAGCTGTCAGTCAGGACTACAGGGTGGGATTTTCAAAAACAGCTAAGTGAGTTTGTTGCTTAACTTCTAGTGGCATAACTAAGTCACTTAGGCTTGTTTGAAATGCCTCCCACTATGTTGAACAGTGTGGCCCATTCAGGCATCCCATCTGAGAAAGAAGCCCCCTACCTCGACTGGAACATTGGGAAAGTCACTGCCTCCTCAGATATTATTCCCTAGTGCCCGATCACATACATGTACATCTGAATTTAATCCTTATGGTCTAATCCTGAGGAGAACTGAGCTTTCACAATTCCCACTGAAGTCAAAGCAAGCTCAGCAGCTCACACTGTGCACTTGGTTTATAATTAGCCCTACTATCTATATATAACAAACATATATAACAGCTTTACAGCTGTTAGAGGAGTTATCCTTTTGAAGGGTGCGACTGGTGTACACTACCTCCTCCCACCCCTCAAGGCCTGTATGTAACACTCAACTTAGAAGGTTTTCAAAAAGGAAAATCTACAAAGTATCCTTAGGTATCGGGCAAGTTCCCTTCCTGTCCCCCCAGCCCTTAAATATTCAGAGGTTTGCCAAGTTCCTGATCGGGTTTCATATACAGATAACCATGCGGGGGGTGGGGTATAGAAAGAGTCTTCAGTCTATACTGTTGAAATGTAGCAGGATGAAACATGTAAATGTTCACTCGTTCTCTGAGGTGGGAAATTGGTCACTAGGTATCCTAGGTAAAGCTGGTATGGAAAGGTTCCCAAATAGCACCACATGAGCTAATTCCCTGATGTCAGGGAGGGAAAAGGCACCAGAGTTTACTTCTTCCCTGTAACACATTCCTATCTGGAGAGATCTCCACGTCCTAATCCTCTGCCTCCAAAACTGTTCCATGTCTCCTGAAGACTGCTCTTGTCCAGCAGAGGAAGAGCCTTCCTCAGAAGATAAGCTGATGAAAAAACAAACTCCCCAGAATTAGTCAAATAAATATCAACTTATTCCTAGGGCAACAGCAGTCAAAACAAGAGTAAAAATAACTCGTTTTGTATTGTATTGCCTGAAATATAACAGTCTGAGATACTGTAGTGCTGCTTCTGTCCTCAGAGCCAGTCAGTATTTGTATGTTTCATGGTTGCTCAAACACTCTAGTCCCTTTTTTCTCCTAGACATAAATCTTTTGGGTGTATATTTGGTAGATGAAACCAAGTTCTTTCAAGAGATTTATGATTGAAAGAATAAAAGGACTGAAAGCCTACAGAGGGTGTGAGCAACAGCCCTGAAGAAGAGCCTTCAACAAAGGGGAAAGAAGTGCCCCAAGAATTCACATTCAGTAATATGAACATTTGCTATCATAGGATAGTTACTTTTGACAAAGAAAGGTTTTATGTATCTAGTTTCTCAAGGCTTTTTGCAAACAGTTGATTCAATACTATTCTATCTTGTATATATAGTTGAATCTTCTTACAATGAATTCACTCCTCTTCCCCATATAAGAACTGCATTTAGACTCTGTCCTAATCCAGGCATGAAACTCCCGATTGAAATTAATGGGAAGTTCTGCATCAAAATTGATAGGCTATAACCCTGTAACCAGAGATTCTTCTAACTAGGAATGCAGTTCACACATCTAATTGGTCTGTGGATTTCTAATACACTCATCCCAATGGTATCTAGTTGCCAGTTGATAACTATGTCCAAGTTCAGTGTAATCAAGGTCAAGCTATATATAACGCACACACATATTTATAGGAACAGACACAGCTACTGGATTTGGTACCTCTACCATTCAAGGAAAAATTTAACTATCATTTCTTCTGAATGTATAATGTTAGTGGATAAGAAGAAATAAAGGTACTCACAGATGACTGGGCTCCTTCAGAGCTGAACCTGTATGCTCCAGAACTGTTGTACGTCCCCACTGAGCAGCGGTAATCAGGAGACCACTGGCTACTGTGAGAATTAGAAAAAGTCACGCTGCTGCCAGAAGTGATGGCACCATCTTCATAGTCATCTTGATCATAATCATAGTCCCCATCAGGAGAAATCAGTTCCTCAGAATTCTGGGGTCTGCAGGACACATTTTCTGGCATGCAGTATGTGGATTCACCACTCGAAGAGTTGTGGAGACTAAGAGAGTCGTGGCCGGAAGCAATAAGCATGGTGTTGCTAGCAGCAGGACTTGTGGGCACTACTGTGTCATTCATATAAGGATCCTCTTCTGAAGAGTCATCACTTGTTCTAATGCCACTCGTCCTCTGATCTGAATGGCCATGCTCACTTGGATTGGGTGAATCCTTAAACGCATCATCATCAGCTTCAAAGCCTTCGTCCACCTCCTCCTCAGGGTATGGCTGGCTGAAGTTAAAATTGGGCTTTTCACTGCATGCATTCCCAGTCAGTTCACTGAGCTTGGCAGAATAACCACTGCCCACAGAAAGTGACCTCTCGATGTTTCGAACACATTCATCAATCTCATCGAAGTTCAGAGACTCCAGGAATTCTTGAGCTGCTCGGCATGCCTCATCCTCGAGCCGTTTGAGTTCCTCGTCTCGGAGCTGCTGTAGCCTCTGCAAGGAAGCCTCTGTCAAGGACAGCTCCTGCTGCTCCTTCATGCGTTGCAAGTCTTCAATCTCTTTCTCCAGGCGCAGGATCTCTTCCACCTGTTTGTTTTCTTTCTGTTTCTCCAGCTCCTGCTTCAGCTCTGCTTCCTTCTGGGCTTTCTGAATGGCTGCCAGTTCCTGCTGCTTCCTCTCCTCTTCAGCCTGCATTCCAAAAAGAAATGCAAGATTCCTTACTTTCTGTTGTTCAAGCTCCATAATCCTTCCATGCTGTTCATTTAAAAGAACCCTTCTCCTCTCCATATAAGAGGATGAAGTGAAAGTGTTGGTACATTTACCCATAGACACTGGAAAGCTCAAATGCATGCAACAGGCTCAATCCTTGCCAGGAACTAAATGAAGTGTGATGTGAAAGACATCCCCATGCAAACAACTATATCAAGTTTCTTTTGGCTTCACCTGCCAACTTCTGTAATAAGTTTAGTTTCAAAGCCCTGGGTGCTTTTTCTTTCTTTTTTTTTTATATTGGTTGGGGCAAGAGACAGAAATAAACAGGGTAGCAGAAAGTATTAACAGTGTAATTTACCTGCTGGGCAAGTCGTTCTGCTTCTTGCCTTTGCCTTTCCCTGCAAGGATAAGAAAAAAAAAAGTTAGCAAGAATAAGAAAGCGGAGAGGGGATTTCATTAGGGCAGTAGTAGAATTTTCAGAGGCGTTTTGTCAAATACAAGTAGCAACTCAAAAAGAAACCACAAAGGGTATGTTCTCCTCTTGTGTGCCTGAGAAACTCCCACAAAGGCTGCACATATCTCTTGTCATCATTAGTAAAGATTTACAAAATCAGCTGTGATTGCTTAAGGCAAAGGTGATACAGCTTGAAACTTAATGTTTGACTGGATCTGAAAGGCAGACAACAGCACACACTGCACACCTTTCCTCCTCTTCTTTCCTTCTCCTCTCCTCCTCTTGTCGCCGTTTCTCCTCTAGTAGCTGTCTGTAAACACGTCGAGCAATCTGGCCTCGCAGCTGCTTCTGAAAGGTTATGGCTGCTTTCCTCAGGTGAAGGAACTTTCTTCTTTGAAGGAATGCCCTGTAGTTCTTCTGTATCACAACCACGTAGTACAGCACCTTTTTATAATGCTTTCTGGAAGAAGTCAGAAAGAGCGTCTCTGTAAAGAGGGTTTGACTACCAACTAACTGAGGTTTCTATGTAACTGCCCTGCTTTAAAGAGTCCATGGTAGTAAAAAGGACAGAGGTACTAACTCTGGTCCTATGACAGCTCTCCCATTATAGTTTGTTATCTCTCCCAAGAAAGTTGACAAGGCCTTTCTGTGAGAGAGCTAGCTGTATCTTGACTAAGTAAATACACACCATCCAGGCTTACATTTTTAATACCTCCTGACAGGGAGATGCTGTTAAAAACTACCAGGGTTTTTTATATATATCCTGCACTATGAAAAGAAAAATCACACACAGCAAGATAGCTTTGTCCTTAAAAAAAAAAAAAAAGAATTCTTGTTGTTTTACGAGACATACTGTATGGACAGGACTAATATGCACATGAAAAGAAATTACCTCATTACGCAAACAACTATTGAACTGTCCTCTATTGACTTAGAGGAAATAGAGAAGTAAACAGATGGGATGTACTACCTCGATTCTAATACATAATGCATGAAACTAGGTGAGCAAATACATCATCATAATTCAGTCACCCAATGCCATTGTTCTTTTGTTCTTGAACAAAGAATCAAACTGATTATTCCTAATTTACCTTCTCTTCCCTCTTTCTGTCATGGCAAAAAGGGTAAGCCAGATCCTCAGCTAGTGTAACTCACTGTAATTCCATAGGCTTCAGTGGAGCTACTGTGTATCTGGTCCCATGATATTATATGAATGCTCCTCTGTGTATCTTCTACACTCTGACATCTTAGTTACTAAAAACAATTCAAACCACCTACTGTTTTATTAAAAGGTTGACAAAATGGGGTTGAGATTTCCAAACCACCTATGGGATCTGGGTGCCCAATTCCTAACAGAAATTAATGAAAATCCTCTAGGCAGCGTTGGAAATCCCTCCCAGAGGAGAGTCTGTGGATGCAGCCCATTAGTTAATATTCCCACCTTGTTACCTACCGTGCCACATAGCCTAAGACATGTGCTCGGATAATCATGGCTGCCTTGGTGACTTCTACCTCTCTCTGCTTCTCCAACTTGTTTTCCAAGGACTCCCGAAGAAAGACCTATGCAAGAAAAGTTCTGGCTTAATTGAATTCAGCTACCACAGTGACGGATGTCTTACAAATGCACATGAACATAACAATGACAATAATAAAAGGCTGTTGGGATGCAAGGTTACATCGGTAGCTAGATAGCACTGTTGACATTGAAGGAGGAATTCAGAATCCAATATATGTATTTTCCTAAGGGAGGGGGCGGGAGACATTTCCTCTTAAAAATAAAAAACAAAAAATCCCCAAAATGGCAACTCCTCCTCCTCCATTCCATGAGATCCTGACCCTACTGAAGTCAATGGGAATTTTCCCATTGACTTAAACAGGGCCAGGATTTTATCCAAATTGTCTACTCACTAATGACTATAGTCAGCAACATTATTACTAGACTTTCTTCAAAGTAACTTTATCCTTCTGAAGATTAATACACACATAAAAGAACTTTGGCTTGGCAATGTGAACAATTTGACTTACACTGACAGAGCCAGAAAATTCAGCCTTGAGGTTTAAACTGCTTCACAGTAACAACAAATTACTACAAACTCTTAGCCCACGTCCAGACTAACCCGCGGCATCGGCGGGTTAAAATCGATTGCTCGGGGATCGATATATCGCGTCTAGTCTGGACGCGATGTATCAATCCCCGAGCGCGCTTACATCGATTCCGGAACTCCATCAACCCGAACGGAGTTCCGGAATCGACACGGAGAGCCGTGGACATCGATGCCGCGCCGTTTGGACGGGTGAGTACCTCGATTTTAGAAATTCGACTTCAGCTACGTTATTCACGTAGCTGAAGTTGCGTATCTAAAATCGATTTTAATACCCTAGTCTGGACGTGGCCTTAGAGGGCCCATTCCTGCAAATTCCTCTTGCCAGAGCACAAATCAAATCAACAGGAGTAGCATCTATGTAAATGAAAGCAGTTTTAGGTCCAGAGGCTTGACTAAGGAGCAGACTTTTGTCCTGTTAAGCAGTGAGTCTACTGCTGTGGACAAATAGCTCAGTAAGATTTACATGCACTTGCTGAGAGGAAAGGATAATCTGCTCACGGAAAAAACTTTGGAAATTTGATGAGCAAAAGGTATGCAGAATAACCACTTCTGTAGTAAATGATGTATTTCTATATTTTCTGTTTTTTTAACACCTTCTTAGCTACAGCACTCATGCGAAAGCTACACCAACTCTGCAAAGTTGCACTTGGCTTCTGAGGTTTACAGTAGTGTGTAAATTGCAACTGAAATGGGTAAATCTTACTTATATTCTCGCACTCCTGTAACCTGATTTTTTTAAAACAATCTGGAACTCAAAAAAGAAAGTCTGTTACCAAGTGGAGGGTTTAAAGTTCATTTTCAGCCTGGAGCAAGTTTTTATGGTTGAATCACAAATCTTCTATGCTTGATCCAATCTTAATAATAATGATGCTGATTAAGACGCTATAACGTAGTCCTGTGCTATGTGCCCTGTGTGGTATAAGACCTTTTCCAGACCTCCTCTTCCATCTGCATCTTAGGACCCAATTGTCTGGTACCTACTATGGGTATATGGCTTGGAATATGGTGGGAATGTGGTGTTAGGCTGCACTGGGGCAGAGGAAGTGGCGGAAGCTTAGTGCAGGGACAGTGTGCATCTGAAGCACACCAGAGCCAAGCTCGGGGCAGCTGTTTATAGGAGCCTGGAGTTAGGGATTGTGGAGGTGAGGTGACTGTGTGGCCAGTGTGGACACAGAGGCACAAACTAGCTTCACTGAGCCAAAACTCTGTGTAGTGCAGGAGGGCAAGAAGGTGTCCGAAGGAGGCAAAGAGGGCAGCAGCTGCTACTCCCGTCCACAGGCTGTAGTGGTGGTTGTGCAGCTGCTTTGCACCTTGCCTTCACATTCCTCCCCTCCGATACGGTTCTCACAGGGTGACATTCTACTGGTTAGGTTTTGCTATGAGATGAGAGGAAGAAAATCTTGTGTGGAGTTCAGGTGAAAAAGGATGCAATTCTCCTGGCTGTTTGGAGCCAGAATCCTCACCACTCTTCCAGTGTCAATAGGCACCGAGGAAATGAGTTGTGAGGAAAGCACAAGCTAGTTACTTAGCAAGAGAGCTCTGTTGGATTGTGGCCCCTTGTTTTTGAAGCAAGGTTTGTTAACTTGGCAGAAATAACCATTAAAAAGGGTGACGGTCAGATATGACTAAAATTTATTATTCTGCACTGATGCATTTTTCAATGGGAAAGAGAGCATTTCCTTAGGAATAAGGGCTTTTTCTGGAATTGTTTTACTTCCGTACAACAACAACAAAACACCAAACCAACTTCTCACCAATGAAGACAGCCGCGCTCCCCGTATGGGAGGGTATAATCCAGTCCTGAGTGGAGCCTCAAAGGGGCTGGATTATACAACAGTTACCCAATATTGGTGAGCACTTGCTTGCATAAGAAGTCCCACTGCCTAAGGGCTCACCAATGTAAAGGTTGCAAAATCTAGTTTTTTATAAGCTTTTTATAGAAAGTCTTTACTCCCGTGTGTGAAACAGCCTCTGCTTCAGTGGGTCTACTGTTCTTTCCTATCCAATTTTGCTCTAGCACTCTCTAGATCACTATGGTCCTGATTCAGGAAAGCACTAAATTGCTTTCCTGAAAGGGGATGGATTTAATCATGTATTAAGCATGGGCTTGTGTGTTTTCCCATAAAAGAGTGCTTTCCTCAATCTGGGCTTGTAAGAACAAGAAGTATCGCAACTTCTGCCATAATCCGCATGATGTTATCATCACTCCTTTTACGTCAAAATGGAAGGGATACTATCATTAAATACCACAAACAGTAAGTCTTTTTCTATCTGTTAAAACTGTTTTATTCCTCTTTTTGTATACTGTAATTTTAAAAAACGGATATGAAGCTCTCCTTTTCCTCTTTACAATAGTACAGATAAACTGTATTGTTCTTTCCTCAATAACATGAAGGGCAGTTACAGGTAAAGTTAAAACAACATTTAGGGTCTGACTGCAAAAATCAAGACAACTGGCTGCCACTTTGCCCTTGGCTTATTCCCTGTACTGATTCTTGCAGGTGATACGGGTGATCTTGTGTCCACGCAAGATGTACGGTTTGAATTTAATGCCCTCTTGCCCTCCTCAGAAATAAGCTCCTTACTGACTTGCTTCACTAGTACATTTACCAATCCCCTTAGGTGATTCTTGCGCATCGCTGGAAAAGTTGTAAAACCAGCTCTGACCAAAGGTGCTAATGTATATGGAGCTTTCAGAGCAGTGCGGAGTCTCTCCTATATATTTCCCTAAATTTTGAAGCAATGCCCATGGTTTAATCAACATTACTCTAATTCACATGAATGGGTGTAATACGGTTAACACACTGCATGGCTGAGAGAACATGCAATGTGAAGCAAAACCTAGCTTTGAATTTATTGCATTATTTGTAAACAGTGGTGTACAAGAAGGTGGGACCAATGTCAATGTAAATCAAAGTGATCTATAAATCTTTAGGTCCCTTAATAATGGGAGACAGTTTCAATTCTACCTATATTATCTTAATGGGTTCGTTTGGATTTACAAACATGCTGCTTTCTTGTTGAGATTTCACCTTGTAAGAACACAACACACAGGAACCATGTGGTACTTCCATTCACTTCTTTTCAAGCCCTTTAGATGAGTTATGGAGTGGATGGAACAGTTAAATGTAAATGATACTATAGAAAGTCTCACTGAAATCAATGGGATTTTACAAGGTATCTTTGCCATGGATTCCTTATGGTAAAAACACACGAAGAACAACAACAAAGCTCGTCACAAATATTTATACTGGACCCCCGACAATTCAGCCAGCTTTACTTCTGGGTCTGTTATCTCCTTATTCCCCATACACAAGGCATCAGTGGGAGTTACACCAAGGGACATTGCAGTAACAGATGAGAGGCCTGCTGGACGATCTTGACCAATTCGGAATTTATCTTTACAGAATATTCCCTAGTACTTTACCCAGTATACTTTTAATTGTTTCTTAGACTCCTATAAAATGGAATATCTATGCATGCAATACTATTAAATGATTTGAGAAGGCTAGGAGCATACATTCACAGGAAGGATGGAATCTCTGCAAAGGCCTGTTTGAGATCAAGCTTTTTTCTCTGTCATTGCAACAAAACAAAACAAACAAACAAAAAGTGTGGGAGCTGCCTAAATACTGTCCTTGGACTCATTAGCCATGGGATTTCTTCTGCAGAAAAGGACCTAGGAGTTACAGTGGACGAGAAGCTGGATATGAGTCTACAGTGTGCCCTTGTTGCCAAGAAGGCTAACGGCATTTTGGGCTGTATAAGTAGGGTCATTACCAGCAGATCAAGGGACGTGATCATTCCCCTCTATTTGACATTGGTGAGGCCTCATCTGGAACGCTGTGTCCAGTTCTGGACCCCACACTAGAAGAAGGATGTGGAAAAATTGGAAAGAGTCCAGCAAAGGGCAACAAAAATGATTAGGGGGCTGGAGCACATGACTTATGAGGAGAGGCTGAGGGAACTGGGATTGTTTAGTCTGCAGAAGAGAAGAATGAGGGGGGATTTGATAGCTGCTTTCAACTACCTGAAAGGGGGTTCCAAAGAGGATGGGTCTAGAGTGTTCTCAGTGGTAGCAGATGACAGAACAAGGAGTTCAAGTTGCAGTGGAGGAGGTTTAGGTTGGATATTAGGAAAAACTTTTTCACTAGGAGGGTGGTGAAGCACTGGAATGGGTTACCAAGGGAGGTGGTGGAGGTTTTTAAGGTCAGGCTTGACAAAGCCTGGCTAGTATGATTTAGTTGGGGACTGGTCCTGTTTTGAGCAGGGGGTTGGACTAGATGACCTCCTGAGGTCTCTTCCAACCCTCATATTCTATGGTTCTATGATTCTAATTAAAGAGGACAACCATCTAGCAAGATTACGTTACCTTATTTTTTCCAAGCTGCCATTCAGTGCTAGTACTGTCATACCAACGAAGGAGGACGGCACACTTCCCTTTTAAATCGTCAGGCACAGTCAAGTTTCTCATTAGGACTTTATACCTGGCCCCCACCACAAGAAAAAAAATTACTTATCTCTTAATTTGACGACAGAGATTCCCCCCACCCCTTCCATTTCGTAAGGTTTCAAATCCCCTTAGTTAAGAGCATGAGCTCAATATCCAGGATTTATGTTTGTTTCATAGAATTGTCCCACCACGTTTACCTTTTATAAAAATCTTGAAATTGCCTTCTCACTGGAAAGCCAGCCCTTCGTATCCTCACTGTCTCCAGCATCCCAGAATAATGTAGCTGGTTAAGCACCACGGCCTGGTCAAACTGGTCTGGCATCTAAAACAAATGGATTTCAAAATTAAAATAACTTTCTTAACAATAATGGATATTAATGTGGTCTCTATCAAATTTGTAATGTGAGATCTTGGGAAAATAAATGAAAAGCTATACATACAAATCAGAAAAGCATGGAGCCAAGTCAGAGCTTCCTACGCCCAAAATACCTTACACTGGAGGTATAGTTTCTAAACACATGAACATTTCAGGGTATATAAAATCTCTCTTCAGGATGAAACAAACTAAAAGGATAATTACACAATGCAATCTCCTTATGCAGCACTGCAACTCCTGTTTAACCCAATCAGCCATCTCTTTTCATTTCACTTGTATTTGTTAATTAGACATTGCTCTCAATAATGAAACAGTGAAAAGGACCAAGGGATTGCTAAATTAATAGCTACAAGCTTGAAAAAAAACAAACCCTTAATCTGCATTCCCTGGAGATAATCAATCCTGCTTCTGTGTCAAATGTCAGTGACACAAACATAGGGCTTGAGCCCAGTTAAAATAGCTAAGGAACAGGTTTGTGTGTGTTCTGTTTTCTTAATTTTGTAACAACAATAAACACTTCATTTCCTATTTAAGATTGATGATGAAAAGTTTGTCAGTCTCTCCCCTCTTCTGATTAGTCATAGATTTCATTACTATTATTTCATACTAGTCATGTATTGGCTACCAATTCAAAGCAGCAGACAGGTCATTTTATTGTGTGTACGTGGTAGAAAACATTTATTTACCTAGCATATTCAGCCACAGCATTCTGTTTCTTTAGCTTTATGTTTAGCTATTTTAACATCCTTTTTTATTTAGAACAGAGATGCACCAGATAAGTTACAAACCCAGTCATTTACATATTAAAGTTTAAAAATTAAACAGCAGTGGTGTTTCTTATTTAGGATCCACCGCTACTTTTTTGCCATATCTTGCTTTTTGACCAGATGCTGCAGTGGAAGAATCAAATTCTCCCCTAAATTACAACCATAAAAAAGCCACTGAAGTCAGTGTAAGGTGGCAATCCTGCAAGGCACTGAGCACTCTAACCCCAATCCTGAAAAGTACATATGAATGTGCTTAACTACACAAGGTGAGTAATTCCATTGAGTTCAGTGGGGCTACTCACTTGCTTACGGTAAACCACTTGCTTTGCTGGTACAGGCCATTTACCTGAGTAAGCCTTGAGTGCACAGTATGGCACATATGGCTAATGGGTTGGTTATATAGGGCCTGATCCAGCTCCTACCGCAGTCAATGGACATCAGTGGGAGTGCTAAGTGACACTGGTTCAAAATGCTTTTCCCATTACTTGTCAAACAGTGAACTTTAAATGACGCTTTATTTATCACAAGTAATTTTCAGAAAACACAACCTCACAATAATTATTTTGGAACTGCACAACTTCATAATATCTTCTGTTGCTGCCAGTCACAATTAAACTAATTTATTAGTTTTATGTTCTATTTACTAGACATTTAAAACAAAGCAAAATATGTACAGAAAGGAACTTCAAAAATATTAGTATATTAATTTCAACCTCTTCTCCCCCCCCACAAAAAGCAATCAGCATTTAAAACAAAGATGTTAATACCACAACCGTCTTCCTTTCATTCATTTCTCTCTCATAGCAATATTTGATCATGTTTATCTCTGTGGGCAGTAAAAAATTTCTGAACCAAACTGCTTAGTCCAAATAGTTCTATAAAGTTCAGTAACACTCACCATTTTACCAACATCGCAAGTACATTTCAGCATCCTCTTTGGCACAGAGGTCAAAATTCACATGGAAAACAACTGCCACACTGACCTTTTCCCCACAGCTAAAAAACACTGAACAGTAATGAACACCATTCCTGTGCTTTAAAAAGTGCTTGGTCACCATGGCAACCCCTCCCATTCTCAGGATAATTAGTGTGGTGTGGCTGCAGGATTTGATAAAGGGTTAGAGGGAGAACGGTGGGCCAGTAAGAAATTCAGCCACTAAAATTTACTTCTCTCACCACCGCACTGAGATTGGATGTCTGTAACCCAGATGCTGATTTACCTAAGGGGAGGGGCAAACAATCTATAAAAATTGCTTGTCACACCTGGCATTACTTTAATAATTTATTCCTTTTACTAGTGTAGTTACTGTTTCAAGGAATTCCACCATTATGTAAGCTACTTTCATCAATACATTTTGAATAGCCACTGCCTGCTGTGTTACGTGTGTCTGCCCCATGGTGGCGGATACAAATTTCACACTACCTGGGCCTGTATATGCAGTGAATTTTATTGTCCTGAGGGAGAGCTGCTGGCTATTCTGCTCTCAGGAACATAAGCAGCAAATATTGCCACTGACAACACAAGAAGCTGTTTGGGGTGCTCTCAGACTGCAGTCAGGGGGGAGAAATTGCAGAGCGCCAGGAGATAAGACACTTAAGCATATCCACCATTTTACAGTTAGAAGTAAAACAACTAAAAGAAACACTAATTCCGTCCTAAGCACAATACCACAACATGCAGCATATACACAGAAAGGGATCATTTTATGAGTCCTAATCTTAACTATCCAGCAGACTCATTCAAAGCTTATTTAAATAAAGAAAGCACAGAAACCTTAAGATATAATAATAAATATATCTTACACCTACTATTAATTATTAGCACTTAGGAGCCATAGTCATAGACCATGACCCCCGTGGAAGGTACTGTACACAGACCAATAACTGATGGTAGGTAGCTCACTTCCTTCTTTATCTAACAGAACTTTACAAACTATGGTCCCAAACTTGCGAACACTTATGCCTCAGATCAATGTGACTACTCATGTCCTTAAAGTTAATTGTGTGTGTTTGTGGAACTGGAGGCTAAATAGTGTATATACAGTACTATTAAAATACAGCCACTTCTGAGACTGAAAATGGCAGCCAACTGTATTCTGAACTACAGAAGTATGCTCACTTTAGCACAGACAGAGTGTCTATTTCATGCACTGTGCTGGATCTGATTTCACTTACACTAGTCTAAGTCTGAAGTAACACCAGTAGAGTACTTCCAATTTAAATCAGTGTAATGTGAGGGCAGATTTGGCCCTGGCATCCAGTAGGTTAGAGCGAGACAGAAACTCCTTTGATTGCTACTGCCTTCAAAGCAGTTTACTTTATAAACACACATGTAAAGGAGTGGATTTTGTGAAGTATTTTAAAGTGAGCAGAACCACAACTTCTCTCTTCTAAAACACTGTATTGAACATACATTGTATCTTCTGATGTAAAAATTAATAACACACTAAAAATAAAACTATCTTAAAATAACACCAACGTTCTAGCAAACTCAGAAAAGCACAGAGATTCAACTGAAGGCTCTCACAGCTCAACATAAAATCCTCAACATAAAATCTAGTCAATTTCCAAAATTAGTTGAAATTGTTTCAGGTTCTGTACCAGCTCTGAATACCTGTGCATTTTCCTTTCTTCCTTTTTAATAATCATGTTTCCCCCTCCTCCCATGGACAAACAAAAGAGGGAAATGACTTAACTATCCAGGTGAAACTGTGAAAATTACTTGACAAAAAGCACTGAGCAATGCGCAAAATAAACTGAAGCAAATGTTTTTTTTCCTCTCTCTTCTTTTTCATTTATAGGAATCTTAAACGTTACTTGTAACAAGAGTATATTCAAAGTTTCCGAAGGAGGGCAATTTTATTTTTAAACTGAGTATCCCTTTATCTTGACTTATTGCCACCTATTCAATGCTGCACACTAGATCCTCTGTCAAATATTTGCTCCATCAGCACACAGTCCATGTTGGAAAAATAAATAACTCATCAGTGATCAGACTAAACTGTGCTGTGGGCTACTCTGACAGAGGATCACATGAAGCTGCACTAACAGGCCAAAATGTTGTAATGGAAATACTCCATATTTACACTGGTGTAACTGTAATAGAATCTCACCTCAGCCATGTTTAGGGCAGCGAGGTAACCTTAACTTGGAATTTCCCTGGTTTTAATGCCTGCAAGTAAGAACCATTCTGCTTGATGCTATGTTTTTGTTGTTGTTCTCCTCCTTCTCCTTTTTGGAAATGCAACTTGCAATTTATCAGTTTGTGATGTCCACAGATCTCCAATAAATTTGTGCCAGAAGGCACTAAAGTCAGGGCTTTAATATGACCTGAAGTCCATGCAGGCACAACTCTGGCTCCTTAAGATGCTAAATGCACACTCTGATCAGTACTGAGCCTCCTGAAAGTGCAAAGCTTGTGCCTGAGGTTATCATCAGTAAAAGTCCTTAGGGCAGACATTAACATCTTCATGGGTGTTTTTCATATGAATTAGTTCCTTCATTTGTAAATTGGCTGTGGGGGGGCTAGAGTTTAGAGGGAAAAAATACACGTAAAAAGATGCAATTTTCTTACTGTGACAATCATTGGTTAAACCTCACCTAAAATAGTAGTAGGAGTAGTTTGGATTTAGTCTGCATTTCAAAAGATAATTACAACTGCCCTGGAAAACTTGCCTTGTAAGTGTAAGGCAGTCATGGCCCTGCCAAGCGAAACAGTCAGACTGATTTTGGCTAGGTAGAAAGAACTTCACAGCTCAGAGACGTTATAAAAAATAAATAGTTCCTCATTTCTAGATTGCCTAAGAAAATTCAGGAAGAACTATCTCAGGCAAAGAAGAAACACATGGAATAGGCTGACAAGTCCACTGAAACAAATAGTATAAATGAGTTTAAGAAACAGCCAGATATATAGAGAGAGAGCAAAGGATTTAACTGAAGGGACGTGGCAAGATACATTTAAAAATGAGAAGTCTTTCCCTGTTTGTAAACACTTTACATCCAAAGCCAGGAGATCTTGGCAATATTGTATCTTGAGGGAGACACACTTGATTAAAAGAGCTCATTTGTTCCTTGTTTGTTTTATAGTGGATTTTGTACTAATGCATAAGTCTAAAGCTTATTGATTTCTATTCAAAGACAAATTAATTTGGCTCCCTGGAGGGATTTATTACACCAGGTCTTTCCAGTTGGGTCACTGTGCTCTTCCAAAATGCATGCTTGTTTTTAGGGCTGTCAAGAAATAAAAAAAATTAATAGCGATTAATCGCACTGTTAAATAATAACAGAATAGCATTTATTTAAATATTTTTGGATATTTTCTACATTTTCAAATATATCGATTTCAATTACAACACACAATACAATGTGTACCGTGCTCACTTTATATTTATTTTTTATTACAAATATTTGCTTTGTAAAAAAAAAATTATATTTTTCAATTCACCTAATACAAGCACTGTAGTGCAATCTCTTTATCATGAAGATTGAACTTAAAAATGTAGAATTATGTACAAAAAATAACTGCATTCAAAAATAAAACAAGGTAGAACTTTAGAGCCTATAAGTCCACTCAGTTCTACTTCTTGTTCAGCCAATTGCTAAAAGAAAGAAGTTTGTTTACATTTACGGAAGATAATGCTGCTGGCTTCTTATTTACAATGTCATCTAAAAGTGAGAACAGGCATTTGCATGGCACTTTTGTAGCCGACATTGCAAGGTGCCAGACATGCTAAACTTTTGTATGCCCTTTCATGCTTCAGTCACCGTTCCAGAGGACATGCTTCCGTGCTGATGGCACTCATTAAAAAAAAAATAATAATTTGTTAATTAAATTTTGACTGAACTCTTTTGGGGAGAATTCTATGTCTCCTGCTCTATTTTACCAACATTCTGCCATATATTTCATCTTATAGCTGTCTCGGATGATGACCCAGCACATATTGTTCATTTTAAGATCACTTTCACTACAGATTTGACAAAATGCAAAGAAGGTATCAATGTGAAATTTCTAAAGATAGCTACAGCACTCAACCCAAGGTTTAAGAATCTGAAGTGCTTTCCAAAATCTGAGAGGGACTAAGCGTGGCGCATGCTTTCAGAAGTCTTAAAATAGCAACACTCCAATGTGGAAACTACAGAACCTGAACCAACAAAAAAAAAAAAAAAAAAATCAACTTTCTGCTTGTGGCATCTGACTCAGATGATGAAAGTGAACATGCGTCAGTCTGCACTGCTTTGGATCATTATCAAGCACAACCCGTCATCAGCATGGACGCATGTCCTCTAGAATGGTAGTTGAAGCTTGAAAGGACATATGAATCTTTAGCGCATATGGCACATAAATATCTTGTGACGCTGGCTACAACAGTGCCATGGGAATGTCTGTTCTCACTTTCAGGTGACATTGTAAACAAGAAGAGGCCGCATTATCTCCTGCAAATTGTAACCAATCTTGTTTCTCTTTGCGATTGGCTGAACAAGAAGTAGGACTGATTGGACTTGTCAGCTCTAAAATTTTACATTGTTTTATTTCTGAATGCAGTTATGTAACAAAAAACTACATTTGTAAGTTGCACTTTCACAATAAAGAGATTGCATTATGGTACTTGTATGAGGTGAACTGAAAAATACTATTTCTTTTGTTTATCATTTTCAGTGCAAATATCTGTAATAAAAATAATATAAAGTGAGTACTGTACACTTTGTATTCTGTGTTGTAACTGAAATCAATATATTTGAAAATGTAGAAAAACATCCAAAAATATTGAATACATTTTGATTGGTATTCTATTGTTTAACAGTGCAATTAAAACTGATTAATCACAATTAATTTTTTTTATTAATTGCATGAGTTAATTGCGATTAATCCACAGTCCTACTTGTTTTTTCTATATGAATTTGATGAGTGGGAGCAAATTTAATTCAACATATGTAATCCAGCCAGGGTGATATTTTTCTTACAAAAATATCTCTGTCAGCATTATCATCTGTCTGCCCATCTTCCCCATCTTCCGTTGGTCTTGTCTATTTAAGCTGTAAATTCCTTGGGGGCAGGGACTGTCTGTGTGTGTATGCACAGTGGGGCTCCTCCGCCAGTGAGCTTCCCCACTGTCTGCAATTTGGGGGGTGTGTCATAAACAGATAGCTAAGGGTTAATGTCTCTTTCACCTGAAGCACCTGACCAGAGGACCAATCAGGAAACCGGATTTTTTCAACTTTGGGTGGAGGGAATTGAGTGTCTTTGTCTTTGTCTGCCTGCCTGCTTTCTCTGAGCTTTGGAGAAGTAGCTCTACTTTCTAGTCTTCGGTTTCTAAGTGTAAGGACAAAGAGATCAGATAGTAAGTTATATGGTTTCTTTTCTTTGGTATTTGCATGAATATAAGTGCTGGAGTGCTTTGATTTGTATTCTTTTGGAATAAGGCTGTTTATTCAATATTCTTTTAAGCAATTGACCCTGTGTGTATCATCTTAATACAGAGAGAACATTTGTACTTATTTTTCTTTCTTTTTATATAAAGCTTTCTTTTAAGACCTGTTGGAGTTTTTCTTTACTTCAGGGAAATTGAGTCTGTACTCACCAGGGAATTGGTGGGAGGAAGAAATCAAGGGGAGATTTGTAGGTTGGATCGCTAGCCTGATTTTTGCATTCCCTCTGGGGGAATAGGAAAGTACTTTTTGTTTCCAGGATTGGGAACAGAGAGGGAGATTCACTCTGTTTGGATTCACAGAGCTTGTGTCTGTGTATCTCTCCAGGAGCACCTGGAGGGGGGAAGGGAAAAAGGATTATTTCCCTTTGTTGTGAGACTCAAGGGATTTGGGTCTTGGGGTCCCCAGGGAAGGTTTTTCAGAGGGACCAGAGTGCCCCAAAACACTCTAATTTTTTGGGTGGTGGCAGCAAGTACCAGGTCCAAGCTGGTAACTAAGCTTGGAGGTTTTCATGCTAACCCCCATATTTTGGACGCTAAGGTCCAGATCTGGGACTAAGGTTATTACATGGTGGCAGCGGTGGGATTAGAATCCAGAAGCCAGTAGGAATATTATATTTTTCTTTTCTCTGCTAAGGGCTTTTTAGCAGAGAGAAACAGTTTGGTTTTAAAAGGGAACCAGAGAGAAATTTTTTTTTCTGCTCTCTCTGGCAGTTTGTGGCTTGCATGTTAAGCAGAAGTCGTTAAGGACTATTAACAGTCTTTTGTCACACAATAGCACTCCCATTGAGAGTCATACCAGCACTATATGAATGCAAATAAAGTGGTTTTTCAGGTTTACTTGACATTATCTGTTTATGACAGCTCCAATCTCAGTCAGGACCTAGAATGCCAGGCAGATAAATCCTTCTTCCAGGCTGAAGGGCTACTCTGGGGAAGTTACTCCAGCCCCATGTGGCCCCTGAAAAGACTGGAAGGCCAAATGCCTTCCCCTCCCTCAGACCACCTGTGTTCCTTTAGAAACCTGCTCTGCCCCACCTCATCCTTCTGTACAGTAGAACCACATTGTTTTAAAGTTTTTGCCCCCAAAGGTTAAATTACCAGGGCAAGTCACAGAGGTGTAAGCCTTGTTTTGCACTGGTGCAGCACTTCTATGTTAGGGGTTTGCACTAGTCTAGCTACATTGCTCCAAACCTCCCTCAGGTACACAGGCCACAAGGGGTGAAATCTAAGCATTCTTTTCAGTTTCTATGGCACTGCAATGTCCACAGAGTTAATTCTCAATGCACATGAGAATAAAAGGTGAATGTTTTATAAGGTAAGAGAGTAAATAAATTTAGACAGTGTCTTAGGTGGCATGGAGGGCTCAATCCTATTTACAGCTGAGCAAATCCAGCAAGGTGTGGAGTGTCTCACCTCACCAACTTAAAGAAAACACACTTTGAAGGCAACTTAAAAAAAAAACAAAGAGTATGTAGAAGTGTCTGGTCCCTCCAGCATGCAGCCAGCAGCAACTCCTGAATGCTCTGAAAAGAACTGCTGCAAAAGTGACGGTTCGCTGGCTTTGGAAGATGTTCTTTCTCTATTCCAGTGAACATGAGAGAGAGAAAATAAAGTCCATCGACACAGAACAGGATAACAAATGCTAGAAATTCACATGCCGCCACTACTAGACTACAATATTAGGCAAGGAAATATTTGGATAGGTAAGAAACAATGAAGAGGATCTCCTTGAGTGAGTGAGCATGTATATACATGTGTGTGCATATTTTTCTCCCTGATCCATCCCCTCCCCCACAAAAAAAGCTCTAACAAAAATTGGAGAGATAGTAACACTGATTGTGATTAATTGCTAAGATTAAGGCAACAATACAGAGAGAGGGTGTGTGGCCACGTCCACACTACAGACTAAAATCGAAATTAGTAAAATCGATTTTATAAAACAGGGTTTATAAAATCGATTTTACGCGTCCACACTAGGGCACATTACGTCGGTGGTGTGCGTCCATGGTCCCAGGCGTCCATCGATTTCCGGAGCGTTGCACTGTGGGTACCTATCCCATAGTTCCTGCAGTGTTCCCTGACCCTTGGAATTATGGGTTACTACCCCAGTGCCTGATGGGGCAAAAATCACTGTCGTGGGTGGTTCTGGGTACAGCCTCACCCCCTCCCTTCCTGAAAGCAGCAGACAGCCATTTTGCGCGTTTTTTACTGGGTGAAGTGAGCAAACGCCATTTTACAGCAAGCATGGACCCTGGTCTGATCAGTACCTTGATCGTAGACGTTGTAAAGTTCACGCATTCTCGTGCTATCTACGCTGAACCATGAACAGCAAATGCAGGAGAGGAGGCTGCAGCGCGGCGACGAGAGTGATGAGGACCTGGAGACTGATTTCTCTGAAACCGCGGGCCCCCGCGCTTTGGAGCTCCTGATGGTAATGGGGGAGGTTCTACCTATTGCTCGCCGATTTTGGGCCCGGGAAACAAGCACAGACTGGTGGGACCGCATAGTTTTGCAGGTGTGGGACGATTCGCAGTGGCTGCGGAACTTTCGCATGCGTAAGAGCACTTTCTTTGAACTTTGTGACTTGCTTTCCCCTGTCCTGAAACGCCATAATACCAGGATGAGAGCAGCCCTCACAGTGGAGAAACGAGTGGCAATAGCCCTCTGGAAGCTTGCAATGCCAGACAGCTACCGGTCAGTCGGGAATCAATTTGGAGTGGGCAAATCTACTGTGGGGGCTGCTGTGTTGCAAGTAGCCAAAGCAATCATTAAGCTGCTGCTACGAAAGGTTGTGACTCTGGGAAACGTGCAGGTCATAGTGGATGGCTTTGCTGCAATGGGATTCCCTAACTGTGGGGGGGCCATAGATGGAACCCATATCCCCATCTTGGCACCGGAGCACCAGGACACCCAGTACATAAACCGCAAGGGGTACTTTTCAATGGTGCTGCAAGCACTGGTGGATCACAAAGGACGTTTCACCAACATCCACGTGGGATGAACAGGAAGGGTTCATGACTCTCGTGTCTTCAGAAGCACTACTCTGTTTAAACGGCTGCAGCAAGGGACTTACTTCCCAGACCAGAAAATAACAGTTGGGGATGTTGAAATGCCTGTAGTTATCCTGGGGGACCCAGCCTACCCCTTGATGCCATGGCTCATGAAGCCATACACAGGCAGCCTGGACAGTGGTCAGGAGTTGTTTAACTACATGCTGAGCAAGTGCAGAATGGTGGTAGAATGTGCATTTGGGCGTCTCAAAGGTCGCTGGAGAAGTTTACATACTCGCTCAGACCTCAGCCAAACCAATGTCCCCTTTGTTATTGCTGCTGGCTGTGTGCTCCACAATCTCTGTGAGAGTAAGGGGGAGACCTTTATGGCGGGGTGGGAGGCTGAGGCAAATCACCTGGCCGCTGATTACGCGCAGCCAGGGCAATTAGAAGATCACACCAGGAAGCGGTGCGCATCAGAGAAGCCTTGAAAACGAATTTCATCATGGGCCAGGGTACGGTGTGACTGCTGTGTTTCTTTCCCCTTCATGAACCTCCCCCCCCGTATTGACTCCTGCTGCAAGCAAGCTACCCTCCACCCTTCCCTAATGGCTTGCTTATGGAAATAAAGTCATTCCCTGTAACCAACCCACCCTCCCACTTGCTTTGAATAGCATGTCATTATAAGAAGAGTAAGAGAAATAAAAAGGTACCCCAGGAGTGGTTTGGGAGGAGTATAGGAGGGAAGAAAAAGGCCATTAAGGACATTTCAATGTAATGACAGCCTTTTGGTTGGACTGTCCACGGGGGTGAAGTGGGCAGTTGCAGAAAGCCTTCCCCCACGCGTTCTTACACGTCTGGGTGTGGAAGATATGGGACATGGTGAGTACTGAGGGAGGTTAAACATGGGCTGGAGTGGCACTCTGTGACCCCGCAGCTCTTCCACCAGACGTCGGAGGATGTCAGTTTGGTCGCGCAGCAGCTCCAGCGTTCCATTCCGCCACCGCTGATCTTCCTGCCGCCACATCTCATCTCGAGCGTCCCTCCTGTCCTCACGTTCACTGGCATCTTTCCTGTACTTTGCTACCACGTCTTTCCACTTCCCCAGATGAGCTCTTTCACTGCAGGTTACTGCCATGATTTCTGTGAACATCTCCTCCCATGTCCTCTTCTTCCTGAGCCTCCTTATCTGACCTATCCTTCGGACTGGAGTAGGGAGGCTTGAAAAATGTGCAGCTGCATGAGTGGGGGGAAAGAGTGATAGAAGGATCATAAGAGACACATTTCACAGAACAATGGTTATACTCTTTCACAGTGAACTGCACTATTCACCATACGTAGCACATATCACTTCACTACAAGGTCGCCTTTGGATTCTTTTAGTATTTAGTGCTTGCGGCTGTGGTGTAACGGATCAACACAGACGCAGGTCCGGGGATTACAAATCAGCTTGCAGGCGGACATGGTAAGGCATACATCTAATGGCAGTTAACCGTACAACCTCCTCCTTTCCCCCCACCCGTGCCTATTAGCAGGTAAAATTCATGCTGGGCAGCCGAACTGCTAAAAAGCACATCTTTTGCTTCTTTTCTTATGCCATCAGAAAGGTTAAGCACTAGAGGAAAATTGCGAATGGTTTTCCCCCCGACTCTGCATGTCTGCTGTAATGGCAGGTCACTGAAACCTTACCCCCTCCCCCTTCCCCCCCCCCCTTGGCAATTAGCAGCGAAAATTCCTGCTGCCCAAATGCTAAAAAGGTCAGCGCCATTAGAGACACCTCCCAGTAGGAATGGGCTGCTTTTTCTCTTCCCCCCGCATGGCTAACTGCAAGGGAAGGATTTCTTTTAAGCCGCAGGAAAGCATCAGCGAAGGAATGATCATCTCTGTCCCCTTAATAAAATACATTAATTTTTACCAGGTGACCATGAACGATATCACTCTCCTGAGGATTACAGACAGAGAAAAAGAAATTATGCTTCTTGAATGCCAGCAATGCCCGGGACCATACGCAGCTAGGCTTTGTCATGCAATGATACCCGATTACGTGCTCCAGGCATGGCGTGGTAAAATTTCGTACCATGGTGGACGGAATAAGGCTGCCCTGCCCAGAAACCTTCTGAAAAGGCTTTTGGGGTACCTACAGGAGTGCTTCATAGAGATGTCCCTGAAGGATTTCCGCTCCATCCCCAGATATGTTAACAGACTTTTCCAGTAACTTTAATGCCAGCTAATGCATGCAAGCCCTCATGGCAAATCAATCATTAAAAAATGCTTGCTTTTAAACTATGTTTTATATTTAAAAAAGTACACTCACCAGAGGTCGCTTCCATGGCTTCATTGTCTGGGCTAGTGGCTTGGGAGGGCTGGGAGGGTAATTCTGTCTGGGTGAGAAAAAGCTCCTGGCTGTTGGGGAGAATGGAGTGCTGTGTGGTCTCTGCCATCTCGTCCTCCTCTTCCCCCTCCTCATCTTCACCCTCCGCAGAATCATCAGCAATGGCTGAGATTATTACCCCCACCTTGGAATCCACAGACAAGGGGGGGCTTGTCGTGGCGCAGCCCCCTAAAATTGCATGCAGCTCCGCGTAGAAGCGGCATGTTTTTGGCCCAGATCCGGATCTGCCATTTGCTGCTTTGGCTTTCTGGTACGCTTGTCTGAGCTCCTTCACTTTAACTCTGCACTGCACCGAGTCCCTGCTATGGCCTCTCTGCCTCATGGCATTAGAAATTTTTTCAAAAGTTTTTTCATTTCGTCTACTGGAACGCAGTTCTGATAGCACAGAATCTTCTCCCCATACAGCGATCAGATCCAATAACTCCTGTGTGTTCCACGCTGGAGCTCTTTTCCTATTCTCAGGAGACTGCATTGTTACCTGTGCTGCTGAGAGCTCCACGCTGGCCAAACAGGAAATGCAATTCAAAAGTTCCCGGGGCTTTTCCTGTATACCTGGCCAGTGCAGTAGAGTTCCTTTACCTGTCCAGAGCGGCCACTGGTGCACTGTGGGATACCTCCCGGAGGCCATTAACTTCGATTTCCGTCCACACTAACTCTAAATCGATTTAGTAATATTGATTTTAGGGTTACTCCTTTCGTTTAGCTGGAGTACAGAAATCGATTTTAAGACCCCTTAAAATTGATTTTAAGTGCCTTGTAGTGTGGACGGGTACAGCGTTAAATCGATTTAACGCTGTTTAAATCGATTTAACGCTGTAGTGTGGACCTGGCCTGTGACTATTAAATTGACAGTTACACACATCTAGCAGTGCCAAGTGAGGATTTGAGAAATGGATACTCAGATTAAACATTCTGTACCAAATTCCAGGCAAGATTTCATCGCTAATTTGATAACAATCTCTTAGCTCTTTTGTATCATCTGTACAACAAACATGATAGCACCACATTGGCCAATTACAAAGAATATCTAATGATTTCTAACTGTATATGCAATTAGCTATCTTCTATTTAATTCCAGTTATTGCATGCTACAGTATGACTTCTCTAGTTTGTTCACCTTGAATATTTCGGACTGACGAGGGACAACAGAATTTTGGTGATTACCGTGCCAAAGAGTACAGTACCATACTGTACCCTTATGCTTAAAATAATGCTGTAGGAATGCTGCAACTTTACCTATTCTTCTTCACGAGAATAGTTATTAAATAAGGAAACACCACAAATGACAATGGCATTTATATAAGGCTTTTCATTCAAACTTCTTTACAAACGTTTACTGATTGCATGTTTCTCCCTCACACACACATTGCTACCTCTAAGACACATGAAATGCTGCACTGTTAAACAGTTGCTGTAGCTATTGAGCAGTTTTATTACCATTACATTTGTATTGCAGTAGCACCCAGAGGTCTCAACCAGGCCAAGGCTCCATTGTGCTAAATATTGCACACACATACAGTAGTGACAGTGCCTGCCCCCCAGAGTTTATAATAGTTTTTATGGCAAAGATGTGATTTAGAAGTGGCTTTACAAATTTGAGGGGTGGAGGGGGAGACAGGATCCTTCTAAATGGCTCTAATCCCATACTATTGTCAATAATGACCAATCAATTCACAGAATTTTAGGCTTTCCCCTTGGCTATTATTTAAAATTCAGTGTAATTAAGATAGTAGTACTGAAGTGTTACATTTCAGGGCAATTATCACTTTGGCTACGTCCTCACTACCCACCGTATCGGCGGGTAGCAATCGATTTCTCCGGGATCGATATATCGCGTCTCATCTAGACGCAATATATCGATCCCCGAACACACTCCTGTCAACTCCGGAACTCCACCAATGCGAACGGCGGTAGCGGAGTCAACAGGGGGAGCCGCAAACATCGATCCCGCGCCATGAGGACGGTAGGTAAATCGATCTAAGATACTTCGACTTCAGCTACGTTATTCACATAGCTGAAGTTGCGTATCTTAGATCGATCCCCTCCCCTAGTGTAGACCAGCCCTTTCTTGGGCCAAATTCTACCCTCAATTATAATGGGGGTCCACAGAGATACAAGGGCAGAATTTGGCCAACTGTGCCTTCAGCCTGGTGACGAATACATCCCAAGCCATGCTGTCTCCTAAACATGTTCAGCCCCCATCACTTCTTAGGCCTACACGCTTACAATGAAGTATTTGCTTAAGTGTTTTGCTGAATTGGGGCCTTACTGCTTGAATATGTTATTTCAAAGAGCCGACTGAAATCAACAGAGAGATTCACAGGGGTTCATCGCAAAACAGAGACTGAGTCTCCACCCACATGAGACACACGCAATTAAGAGCATCTGAAGAAAGGGGATTTGAGATTTGGAGCAGCCTTGACTGATACAGTCCTGGTAAAACTGACAGAAGGTGCAGCTTACAATGCAGACCCCAGCTTGAAATCTTCATAGACCCTCCTCTCCACCTGTGAATAATCTGTTGCCATTTTATCTAAAGTCATCCTAATTAAAGGCTCCAATCCCTGCAGGCTAAACCTCAATCTGGCCACTCTTTCTCGCCACATTGTAATCGGTCAGCAGTTCTCCTCTGAAAAAAAATCAAGCAAGCTGTTAGTTACAGACTTACCATGAAAAAGCATGCTGTGAAATACTAATTAAAAGACAGCTGTCCTTCCCTAGCAACACCCTGTTAAGATGACCAGAATCAAGGTCATCACTGTTCATGACAATGGTCAAGAGAACTATGTCTGCAACATACACTACTCCACTTATAGAATAATGGCTGCTGTTAAAACTAGCAGATGCACACTTCCTGCGGCTGCACACAAACTAGTCTCACAGGGTGAAATACGGATCCTGTAGAAACCTATGGCACAACTCCCGCTGACTTAAATGGGGCCAAGGTTTCACCCATAAACTTTAATTTTCAATGGCAGTCCCATCCACATTCGATTTTTTAAATCAAGGCATATGGATTCATTTTCAGCAGTTTACAATTGGTATATATTAAGACGTTTTCTTTAAAAATCCACATCTACATTTAAAAAACAAAACAAAACAACATTGAAATATGGTGGTTGTAACATGGTTCACTCTTGCCTGTGTGGCACAGAAATAAAAACATGTTACAAAATCATATTTTTTACTACTGATAAATACCTGGGATGGATCATGGATCTGATAGAACATGTTCTGTTCAATCTACACCACCAAGCATAGTCAATGTTATAACAGAGTCTGATCCCACAAACATTTTATTAGCCAGCATAGTACTTACTACTACTCAGCGGTCTTTAAAATGTGAAACTGTCCATGTGGCTAGTCCTCACTCAGGTGCTAATATGTGTCTCTTTTGCCACTATGGCAACAGCAGCATATCCTGAACACAATGGCACAAACAGTGATGGGCTCGATTGTCAGAACCCTTACTAAGCACACAGGGGAGGACGGGGAATGAGGCCCCCTTGCTCAGACTGTGACTCCAGACATGGGGAGGAGTCATGGGACTGCTTGCCTAATATTCCGTACAGTGAGCAAGTGGGCAGGGAGGAGAAAGAAAAGGGATGGGAAGTGGGTGGAGTCCTGGCTCCACACTTCCTTCTCACCAGCCAGAGTAGCTGGATGTCTGCAAGTGGGCAATGCACTGTTCCACACAAAAAAGTAAACTCCCTCCCCAGAGCCAGGAGAATGCATGGGAGGAACTGTTACTGTAAGTCACAATTTATTGTCTAAAAAAAGAACAGGAGTACTTGTGGCACCTCAGAGACTAACAAATTTATTGGACCATAAGCTCCCACCTTTTCATGTTCTCTGTATGTATGTATATATCTCTCCTCACTATATGTTCCATTCTATGCATCCGATGAAGTGGGCTGTAGCCCACAAAATCTTATGCTCGAATATATTTGTTAGTCTCTAAGGTGCCACAAGTACTCCTGTTCTTTGTGCGGATATAGACTAACACGCCTGCTACTCTGAAACCAATTTATTCTCTGGTCTGCTCCTGGAGCATTGCAGCAACATGCTGTCCCTTGCTTAGGGCAGATTATAAAGTTACGATCTAGCTCTTTTAGACTGCAAGCCTGAATGCTATCAGTGATCTGATGGGCTTCCATTCTGAAGCGTTATCTTGCAGAGGCTGCTCAGCATTCTTCATTATTCACAAAGCAAAGAGGTTAAATTACCATATTTGGCACTGGTGCAACTGCCACTGAATAGTGTGTCCAATTCTGGTGTCCATAATTCAAGAAGGATGTCGGTAAATGGGAGAGGGTTCGGAGAAGAGCCACGAGAATGATTGAAGGATTAGAAAACATGTCGGATAGTGATAGATTCACGGAGCAAATCTATCTAAGCTTATCACAGAATTTTAGACTTTCCCCTTGGCTATTATTTAAAACTCAATGTAATTACGATAGTAGCACCGAAGTGTTACATTTCAGGGCAATTATCACTTTCTTGGGTTGAAATGGCGATGGTAAGGGGTGATGTGATTACACTCTATATGTACCTTCATGGGAACAAATATTTAATAATATGCTCTTTGATCTAACAGATAAAGGTATAAAATGATCCAATGGCTGGAAGCTGATACAAGACAAATTAAAACTAAAATTAAGGTGTAAATTTTTAACAGTGAGGGAAATTAACCCTTGGAACAATTTACCAAGAGTTGTGGTGGATTCTCTATCACTGGTAATTTTTAAAATCAAGATTGCATTTTTTTTCCTTCTCTAAAAAGATATGCTCAAGTTCAAACAGGAATTAATTCCGGGTAATCCTATGAGCTGTAGCTCTACAGGAGATCAGACTAGCTGATCACAGTGGTCCCTTTCTAGCTTTAGGATCTATAAAAAACTACAACTTTTACTTATTTAAAGGGAACTTAGTTCTGTGCTTATTTGACCTTAGGTGTTGGATAGACAGCCACAAAGACTGAATTTCTTAATTTATCCACAGAACATGTAGAGGACAGGCACAAACAAAGTGTGTACTGTGCCACCAATGTGCCTCAATCCTGACTCTCATCCCCAACCTGGGCGAACAGTCTCTGTGGTAAACACATCCCTTCTCTATGCCCATGTTTGACAATGCTAGGAAGGGTGCCAACTGTGATATGGACACCTACCCACTAGGATGCAGACAGAGAGCATCAACTGGCTTCACTTAAACCATTTCACAGCCATCAGATGACGGAAAACACAGCACTGCCACCCCAAATGTTAAAAATCAATCAATCAATCAATCATGAGTTAGGCCTCAGAAAATCGTGAGATTGGCTTAAAAACCACAAGATTTAAGAACAATAAAGATATGGTTCTTTTTAATTGTTTCTGGATTTTTGAGACTTTAGGGTGTACCAAGGTCCCATTTTCATGCTTTTCTCCCAATCGTAAGGGCTAGAAAGTGCCTTTTCAAATAATGAAAACCTGAGATTCTCATATATTCTCAGGATGCCAGCAGCTGGGGATTTTAGAAAAACATCAATTAGTTCATGACTCATGATAAAACTGTGGGTGTTGGTAGCACTAAAAACGTAATATTTGATCACTGTTCTTTTTCTTTAACTAGGAAATGAATTACTTCTCTTTCTCTGATATAATTAGTTCCCATACAGAATTTATTTCAATATCATATTCATAGATCAGGAAAAAAATCTCTGCAACAAGCCAACTGTAATAAGTAGGCTTGTTTCTCAGTGTTTTCTCAAGCAGGTTAATGTTTTAGTAATCCTTACTCTGGAGGAAGAAAATGGCAATTTAAAAAATGTTGCCTCCTAGGAGCCTTTCTTTTTGCTTCTTCATGTATTAAGGTAGTGGTTTGAAAGTCATAAAGGGAAATTAGCCAGGCTTAGATCACAGCTAATATTTGATATGTGTAAGTTAGGAGCACTACAAAATATTCCACTGACCAGCTTTGTGTTGCTAGGAAACCAAGGGTCAGGCAGCATTCAAAGGTCAGATTATTCCCATCCCCTGGTAAATTCATAGGGTTTATTCATTCCAAATTCCTGACTCCGTGGGTGCTGGCTGCAAAGACTCTCTGACCTGACACTCATAGAGACTAATTGTGATTCAGATCTGAGTCCCATGACACCAGCCTCCCTGAACTCTGATGGTGGCTGAATGCTTCAGTTTCCCCTTGCCTGGAGATTCAAGTAATACTGCCTGCTTGCCTTAATATGGAACTGAGGGCCCAATTTACACTCAAGGTGTCCAGTCAATTTATAGTCAGGGAGTCCAATAGTGTCATTATGAGGGCTCCCAGAGAGTGACTGCCAGCTATCTTTAAGATAACCAATTGTGACCAGCCAGATAGGATCTATTACATATTTTAAATGGCCTCTCTAGCTCCAAGCTTAGAAACTCAACTTATGAAAAATTGCACTGACCTTTTATATCAGCACTGAAATGTTTCATTTTGCCACCTCGCTAACTACAAAAGATTCATGCCATGCTCTTGGAACATGATCCAGCTTTATCCGATATATTCAACATATTAGCTACTCTATTGTGTAAAGACCTTCCAACTAATTTCCTCTCAGGCCTAAACAGTATTTTTCTGTAGCTGGTGACTCTGAGGTCACATATTTAAAGACAATCTCAGCTGGTCTTCTTGCATCTCTCTTTGCTGTTCTCTTCAGAATTTACTCTCACACACTGGTCTTGTTTTCCTACTTATTTTTATATTAGAAATTCAGGTCTTGTGTAGAAGACTGTGCAGGTAACTGGATAGCAACTAGAATAAGGAGATTCAAGTGAACCTGACCAATTGAAAATGGGAGTAATTTCAGTTAGAATGTTTAAGAACAGTGTGGTAATTGTTTGCTTTCGTTAACACCTACTTTACTGACATGCCTGACACACAGTTTGGAGAACAGATTTTGTTCCAGACTCAACATATCCTGCCTCGTTAGCAGCTGAAAAATCTCCCATTACACTTCTCTGGTGCTCCAGTGAGACCTCCATCAAAAATAAGACTTGATATTTCTAAGGTAAAAATACACCAGGCAAACAAACAAACAAACAAACAAACAAACAAACAAACAAACAAAACTGTCCCTTCCTCAACCCAACCCTCCCCTAAAAACAGCAACAAATCTTTCATGATTTATTTATACCTCGGGTAACCATACAAAATGGCACACACTCTTCCCCCTCCCCCCATCCCTTCTTTGCCGGTAACCCTTATTGATACGATTTCTAAAGCAACAGTAACTTAACTTCATCTGCCCAGTGGATTGTGGTATTCACAATTTGACACATATGATCAACTTACAGTGGTAACCATCTACCACAATAATTACCACAATACAGCATCTGTGATGCCACTGGAATTTCTTATTGTAATATAGGAAAGTATTGTGATCTCAGATACTGCAGCAGGATAACTGTTGGTAAATGCTGACCTTTTAATGGAAACTGCTAAATATTACCAGATAATTCTCTAGACAAAACTGCATAGATTACTTGTCTGTCCAGATTCCTAGTCTGTTCTCAGGGCAGAGATAAGCACACAGGAAGACAACTCCTCATTATTAGCCTGATGCAATGCTCCCAGAAGTCAACGGAAAGACTCCCATTGACTTCAAAAAGCATTGGATCAGGCCCTAAATTACTTAAAATTTCCTGTGTAGGGCCAAATTCTCTGTGGCATTAAATTGGCAAAACTGCTCACATCAATGGAGCTCTGACAACTGACTCCTGTAGAGTTTGTGACCCATAGTCCTTTTGATCTTGACTTATCTTAACACTGAGTCCTTCTTAGTTGTATGAAGGTATATACCTACTCCCTTAAATAATTTGTTTTAAAAGACAAACCTGTGAGCCCAGATTTTGCACTTACTTATGTTTTGCAATCTTACTGCAATGTGACAAATCAGAATTTGGCCCCTTGTTCTTTCTAAGTAGGTTTGCTCTGTGATAAAGGTCATGGGACCTACAGTACAATTCAGTATTAGACTCTTCATTTTATCATTAGCCATCTATGTGCATTTTGATTACTGACATACTGAAATGTCTAGGGGCTGGATGGCAATTTGGACCATATATCAGTGGAGTGAGGGATAGGAAAAACCTGTCTTGCATCTCTACACAGACTACCTGGATCTTGGATGTGGAGTGCAAGAGTAAGCAGGACTACATGCCTTCCCACTCTCTCCTCACAGCAGCTGGCGCGTTGGCTTTACCCACTTTACTCACTTGCCAGCACAGCTGAGCAAGTGCAGGGTGGTTAAATGCTTGAACGCAGGATTAATTTTGAAGCATGTGCTTAAGCCCCACTGAAGTCAGTGACACTTATGCATGTGCTTAAGTATGTTGCTGAATTGGGACCTTACTGATAGTATAAGACAGCAGCAAATTACTATCTACTAGAAGAAAGGAGGTAATTTTCACTTCCTAAATTACAATTCTTCCCCAGGGGAAATTCCTTGGGTGGTGGCACCCCCCTTAATAGGTTTCCCTGTGATAAAATTTAGCCCTTGGTTGAGTCAGAATTAGAAGTTTCAAGCAAATTCTGCTTTCTACAAGAGCATATTTCTGCTTGCTAAAGGGAATTATGGTCTGGAATTAGCTATGTAGAGTTTCTGACATATCTGCTTTAGCACTTGTAACAAAGCCACTGTTTCTTCCTTTGAAAGACTGCTTAAAATTTATGATACTGTAGTTTTGAGCCTGGAAAGTATTTCTTTTAGCTGAAACAAGCAGAAATGATGTGGCTGGCACATTTTGCACTGGTATTCTATCCTTTCAGACTGAATCTGGGGCAGCCATTCATTGGAGAAAGCTGATACCACACAGGATTTGGCAATTATCAGTGACTCTCTGAAAGCGAAGGCGTTCCTTCAATCTGTAAATTCTCTCTCCATTTTACTACAGAAAGTTGTAGGTACTGAGATTTCCAAATGACAGTCAAACGTATTAAAAAGTAATTATTTGCTCCTTGCTTCTTAAATGTAAAATAGTTTGGTCTCCAGAGTGCACTCTCAAAAATGCCTTTAGAAATCCATTGTTTATTCACGTAATTACACTACACATATATAGCTTTTGTGGGTATTATTTGAGAGATCACTGATAATAGTACATAGAAATGAGGAATAGATAAGATGATGCTGGGCGTAATTACGGGTAAACTTGCCCTATGGGCTAACCAAGTGAAGCACAGTGGGATATAATATGCAAAGGTGTATTTGACAATCCATGGGTATAATAAACATACAGGAATTTCTTGGTGCCCTGAGTCATTCCCATAGGGAGAAGTTTCTCTTGGCTTGCATGCAACAAAACCCGTAACTTCACAGCACCAAAGACAAGAATAAAACATTTATTACATCATTGGACTGGATGACAAAATTCAGGTGGCTGACATAGCCATGTGACCCTAAAGAGTTCTGCATTATTACTTTCTTATCCAGTCAGTACTTCCTGGTGCCAAAATCTGCTGAACTGATATATAAAGCTATAACCTGAAAGAGATGCCTTAGCGTAGATGAACTCAAACATACACCGCTACCTTGATATAATGCAACCCGCTATAAAGTGAATTCAGATATAACATGGTAAAGCAGTGCTCGGGGGGGGGGGGGCCTGCGCACTCTGGTGGATCAAAGCAAGTTCGATATAACACGATTTCACCTATAACGTGGTAAGATTTTTTTGACTCCCAAGGACAGCGTTATATTGAGGTAGAGGTGTATTTTGGGCAAAAAGTATTCTGCCAGATTTTGATCAGTCACATAGGTACAACTCTACTGTCTTAAAGAGAAAAACTGGGGATTTACACCTAGTAAATTCTGTTTGATATAACAGGAATCAGAATCTGGCACATTGCATCTCAAATATTCAATCTTTAAAATAGCATAGTGTTGGAAGAAATTTTCATGCTTTTTAGGCTTGTAAATAAATCACTCTGCAGAAATTTTAGAGAAACGGAAACAGACAGTATAAAAGTAACAAAAACATGCTTTAAGACACTCCCAGAGATACTAAATAGTATTTCCAAAGATATTCTTGAGTTAGACTACGTTATTAGATGAATGTAAAATAACTGAAGTGTTGCCGACCCTTGTGATTTTATTACAGTAATTGGTGTGCTTCTTAAAGTCCTAGCTTGCTTATGGAATCCTGTGATTATGAGAGAAATTCAGCTTCCAGTATGAAAAGGAGAAAGAAATACAAGTTTCTAGGCTCATGGTTAAGGAGAAAAAGCTTTAAAATATGACCGAAGTGCACCATAAAGTCTCAAAAATGAAAAGACAGATATAGACAGAAACCAAAATAGATTTTTTTTGCTGAAAAAAACCCAAAAACCTCCTGATTTTTACACCAAACACATGTTGTTGGGGGCCTGACTCATGATTTTTAAGCACCTAGGCTTGGCAATAGTGTAATTATTAGATAAATGCTGTGTGACCTAGCTGTATAGGGAAAAAAATCTAAATTACCATTGTTATAATTATTTATTTTGCTTCTCTTGTTGCAAGGTGGCCAGGTGCAAGGCTCTTAACTATAAATTTATGACAAAGCAAATGCAAAATGCAAAACTATATATATAGTTATATATATATATATATATATATATAACCCCCCAAATATCTAGTCATATGTTACTAACCATTTCTAGCAAAAGAAATGTCCTAAACATTTATGATGCTCTACCTAACAATACACCATGTAGCATTTTATATTATCAAAACACTGTTCAAGCATTGACAAATTTTCATGACACCTCAGTGAGGCAGATAACCAAGTATAACTACCACTCTTTACAGATGAGGGAAAACAGGCGCAACTCCTTGCCCAAACCATATGGAATGTCAGTGGTAGAACAAGCATTACAAGTTAGAAGTCTCCTGCTTCCCAGCTTCATCACACCAGATTTGTAATGAGAATTTAAGCTTGCTCCTATTGAAGACCATGGTAAAACTCCTACTGAGTTCAATGGTGCAAGATCAAGCCCATATACTTTAAAATCAGGTTAGAAAAATTTATTATGATTCTTTTCTCCTTCAAGATTTTCTTCAGGCTGAATGTACAATAATTACTTCTTGCTCTCTCATCTAAAGGGCCTGAACCTGCCAGATGCTGAGCTCCCTCATCTCCTTCTGTAGCCACAGTGAGGGTGCTCAGCACTCATTAGAATCTGACCCACAAAGCAGCACCACTTTTACACCTGTTAAAAGTTAAAAATAAACTCCACTAAATAGGCAGGGTCAAATGTAGAGGCGTTAGAGTATCACCTCTTTGTTACTGCTCCACATTCTCTTTCATGCAAATTATTTTGCCTTTGCTCCAGTGAAGAAAGAATCGTTATTTCAACAAATGTGCCCCATCAGGTTTCTCCACTACGACTGCAAAATTCATTTAGACTTGTGGGTGCTTGTATAAAACAGACTTATGCAGCAGACAACTCATTCTACTTTAATACTTTCCATTTCACCCTCTGGCTTTCTTGTGGGCCATAATGCAATCAAAGCAAAAATACAGACGTGCTTTATATTCTAATGTACAACCAGAACAATTTGTTCCAAAACCGTTGATACTTAATGAGGTGCATATCTGCTTTTAGCTATAACTATTTAATGAACTGGATTGATAGAAGGGATATTTCTGTACAAAACACAAAGCATCAATGCAGCACCACCCTCTCTACCCTTTTACACACACGCAGCTCAATTTAAAACTATGTGCTCATTTACTTTCTGCTTCTTTTTCTTTTTTTTCCAATCAGCCCTTTCAGTCATAAAGGGAATACCCTTGCCAAAGCAGTCTGTGTGGCTATACGGCTTCCTTGGCATTAACAAATGATTAGATTAGTTATTTATAAGCTGAGTCAGCACTTACCCTCTTTAAAAGAAATGGCAAGGCTAGAAACATTTCCAATATAGTCTGCAACAACAAACTCCAGTTACCTACGTGTTCTCCCTCTACAAGTCCACTAAGGCTCCAGCACATAAGACGAAAACTTTTTAAAACCTCAGCTGAAACAAACCCCCTACCTTTGAGGCTTTCCCCCCCTTCAGTTTTTGTCCATTGTGAAAGGCTGCATCTTTAGTTGTTGCACGCACGCACACACAGACCACTGACACACAGAACAGGGCTTTCTTCAGCTCCCTGGTATTTCAAGTCATTCATGTGATATATTTGGCTGAGCTTGTTTAATTCATTCCTGCTGCTACTCAACAGGAAGTCACGCCTAGCAAGGATTGGTTCAACAGTAATCACTGCAGATACTCCCTGACCAACAGTATATGAGGGCAAATCTCACCTTATGAATATCAAGAATGTAAATATGTTTCAAAACTAAAGAATTCCTAGACCTTCAGAGAAAAACTGTGTAAAATGCAACAGGGACATAGTATAGCCAGGGACTTAGAAGCTTTAAAAGTTTTTGCTAGAATACATAATTCTGCTCTCCCGTTTTGTGCTTCTGGAGCATTAACTATAGCTATTTATCATGGGCCATGCACAGCTTCTTGGTGCCATTACCATGACGACATGGTAAACAGGATTTGAATTTCTATCTAGAGATTTGGGGGGAAGGGGGTGTGGGTTGGAGAATAGCTTTTCAAAAGTACAATTTTTTGATCCATACACCTGCAAGAAAATGCGAACATAACTGATATAGCACACAAAGGGAAAAAAAAGGGAAAAAACGGTGGCTTGATGTTTATAAAGGCAAACACTCCACACACATGATCTGCATGTGTGATTGCCCAAATGCATTTCACACACACAAGACAGTGATAAAATTATCAGAAGATGTAATAACCAAATATCAAAATATATTCCAATGGCTACAGGGCATTTTCAAATAGTATACAACAATAAAGCACTCTGCTACTAATAAGGCAACCCATCTTAATGAACACTGGTTCAAGAAAGCTGACTTATCCACACAATAAACTCATAGACTTTAAGGTCAGAAGGGACCTTTACGATCATCTAGTCTGACCTCCTGCACAATGCAGGCTACAGAATCTCACCCACTTCAACATCTCAAGGCAGCTATATTCAGAGGTATGGACTGAAGGACAAACTCTTGGCAGCAGAACTATTGTGGCTGCACAAGGAGGGAGCAAGCTTGTTGGGAGACTACGCAGGGGATAGGCACCACCTGGGCAGCACACATGCCACTGTATACATCATCTGGTCCTACATAATATGGACTGCAACAGTAGCTTCAGAACTGCATTGTTGCTGCTCCACAACCTTGCCTCCTCTCCTCAAAGGAGTTCTTCAGAGCGCAGCCCCGTTACTCGAGCAGTGTGTCAGGAGAAGGTACAGCTGGACATACTTCACAGGAATTGATTTTGAAACAATAAAATTCTGCAAAATTCCAGGCCTGAAAATGAAGGTAGCTGAATTCAGCAGCATATCAGCTGGACAGGATGCCACACCTAATGGTGGCTTTCCTAAGAACAATAAAGCCTTATGAGTAAGTGGGTGATTTAGAAAGAATAAGTAGTAGCCCAATTATTTGTGGCTGTTCAGAAGCCTAATCAAACCTGGCTACTAAAGCAAAGTAATTAGGGTGCAGTATTAGAGGTCAGTTTGAAACCCAGTTTAAAAATTAATATGCCACAGCCTGTAATCTACTTCATTGTGCCCATGGGGATTTCACCCAAGCTGGGTGATTTAGAACAAGATCCTGAGGTAACTAATGGGGTTTTTTGAGGATGAAGGTGATGTGACCATGCTTCTTTCTACATGTGAGAAGGCAGGCAGCACCATTCTGCACATGTAGCAGTCTGAAGAGCTGTGACTTGGGGAAGCCATAGAGAAGACAGTTACAATAGTCAAGGTAAAAAGAGATGAAGGAATGGATGAGGATTCCAGCAGAGGGGAAGCTGAGATAATGACATATGTGGGCAATGTTTCAGAGGTCGTGCTAGACAGATTTGCAGACATAGGGAATTGGGAAGAAGCAGGAAAGCTTTGGGTTAAGAATTATACCAGTGTTACAGACAGTAAAGACAAGTAGAAAGTCTGAATTAGGAAAGGAGACTGAGAAGATGGACCTGAGTTTAAGGGTGCTCCTCCTGCCCAACAAGAGACAAACTTCAGTCTTTGAGACATTCAGCATAGAAAATCAATAACCTAAATTTCCATGGATCAGTCTGAAGACAGACAGAGGGCGTTAACAGGAAGGAGTCATGCTAAAGGCATTGCATTGGAAAATATCTACAACTGTGAACATTATCCACTGAGATGGTGGTTGATGAGCTTCAAGGTACGAAGATGAAAGAGAGGAACATGGAAAAAAGAGAAAGAATGAAATTTTGGGACTCTTTAGAGCAAGGGTCTTGGCACAGAGGAGAAATCACCATCAGATACACTGCATGAGCAGTTTTGATAAGTTAGAAGTGGAATCATGACAGGAGGAACTGAGAGACGCCTGAATCATCGTGGATAAAGTTCAGCAGGATGGAAGGATGCACAGTGCTCAAAGTTGCATTGAGGTCAAGAATGAGGGAGAAGGACCCTTCGTTAGCAGAAAGTATTACTTAATCACACAGCATAGAGCAGTTTCCATGCTCTGCCTAGAGCAGAACTCAGACTGAAAAACGTGAAAATAGATGCACTGATTGTTTAGGGGTCTCCCAAGAAAGATGAACAGGACTCTTATTCTCGCATCTACGGCTTATTTGCTGAAATGCCTTCAGACAAAAGGTTATGCAATCTGTGCGCTCACTTTAGGGAGTAGCTCTAATGAGGGCAGATTCTGCTCTGATATGTAAATGATGAGTGGTCTGCTGCATTTGGTGGATTGTTCTTGCCTGCTTCTGTAACATTTGATAAAAATCAACTTCTTAATCAATTACAACTTCAATAATTGTTACAAATTATCAAATCTCTTGTCCACTGTTAACAGCCTTTGATATATAGCACAGAATGTGGAGTATTGCCCTTGTACTTTTCCGCTTTTCAGATTTCGAATTTTATCTTCCATACGTCTTATCTCCTTTACTAAGGAGTCCAAATACGTATTTACTATACTGAAGTTCCTACATCTATTGCCCTCTGGAAATATTACAGACTTTCTTACTAAGGGATGTAACTTGTATGTACTAAATCAAAAGGGCAACAAGTGGTTTAGGAAGGTTTCTTTCCTTTTTTATCATCGCCTCTCTGATTCTCTCCTGTGCCTCTTTCCATAATGCAGTATTGTTTCAAAAGGCAAGAAAAGTAGCTATGTCTCCTTTTGTATCATTTCTTACTTTATAAATGCCACGTATGTTAAGTACCATCATTTAAAGGGTGATCCCTGTTATTTCTTTATTTGCTTACCTAGGGTAAAAACTAAGAGCAGAAACAATACATGACAAGGACTTGACAGTCACTAAGTTCTTGTTCTTCCAACCTTTGTTTCTCTGTGTTAGCAGCTAATCTAAATAGCTCATGCAATCAAGTCTACCTATCAGAGCCTGCAGTCTGACTCACATACATGCCATCAATTCCCTAGTAATGCGAGCACAAGGTTAAATTTTCTTTTAGCCAAGCTGTCTTGGAGTTAAACAAACTGATACACCATTCTCAGTCAATATAAATCATACAGTACTTTTTTTTTTTTGGCAAAGGAAAATCACCTGACAGTAACAATTACAAAAGACCCGAACCTGAAGAAGTCAAACAATAGGTTACAAGCAGTGTTCAGGGAGTGGTTGTCTTTGGAAAGTTCCTATTTAAAAAAAAATTCAACTGACTTACACCAGGGTCAAATCTGGTTTAGTGGGCCTGTCATAAACAGATAAGTAAGAGTTAATAGAACAGAAGTACTTCATATCTCTTTTGCCTGTAAAGGGTTAACAAGATCAGTGAGCCTGGCTGTCCCCTGACCAGAGGACCAATCAGAGGACAGGATACTCTCAAATCTTGAGGGAGGGAAGTTTTGTGTGTGCTGTTAGTTTTTGGTTGTTGTTCTCTCTGGGTTCTGAGACTGACCAGACGTGCAACCAGGTTTCTCTCCAATCTCTCTGATACAGTCTCTTATATGTCCAGAATAGTACTAGATAGATAAGGCGAGTTAGGCCTATGTTTGTTTTCTTTATTTGCAAATGTGTATTTGGCTGGAAGGAGAGCAAATTTGTATTTTGCTGAAAGGATTTCAATTTGTACTTGTATACTTAGGCTGGGAGGGTATTCTCAGTGTCTATAGCTGAAAGACCCTGTAACATATTCCATCTTAAATTTACAAAGATAATTTTTACTGTTTTTTCTTTCTTTAATTAAAAGCTTTTCTTGTTTAAGAACCTGATTGTTTTTTTTTATTCTGGTAAGACCCCAGGGGACTGGGTCTGGATCCACCAGAGAATTCGTGGAGAGAAAGGAGGGAAGGGGGAGAGAAAGGTTAATTTTCTCTCTGTGTTAGGATTACTTTCTCTCTCAGGGAGAGTCTGGTAGGGGGAGAGAGAAGAAGGGGAAAAGGTGAATTTTCCTCTCTGTTTTGAGATTCAAGGAGTTTGAATCACAGTAATCTTCCAGGGTAACCCAGGAAGGGGAAGCCTGGGAGAGGCAACAGTGAGGGAAAGGGTTTACTTTCCTTGTGTTACGATCCAGAGGGTCTGGGTCTTGGGGGTCCCCGGGCAAGGTTTTGGGGGGACCAGAGCGTACCAGGCACTGGAATTCCTGGTTGGTGGCAGCGCTACAGGTTCTAAGCTGGTAATTGAGCTTAGAGGAATTCATGCTGGTACCCCATCGTTTGGACGCTAAGGTTCAGAGTGGGGATTATACCATGACAGGGCCTGATACTGATCTTACAACAGTTTAAATGAGGACCAACTCCAGTTACCTCACTGCTGTTACACTGATGTACAACCAATAAAAAAGTCGCAGGCCCAATGTTGCTAAACTCCATTGATGTTTGCCTCACTAAATCCAAAGTAGATCTGAGGGAAAATAAGACCAGAACAACTCCTCATATAATTTTGAGGTTTGCAATCTCAGGAATTATAAATAATAAAATCCCTGCTTTATAGTGACACATTAATCAACTTCCTTTTCTTAAAAAAAAAAAAGTACCTTAAAATCAACCTACACAATTTTACTCTCTTTCACAAAAATAACAGTACAGAAATAAAAAGATGAATAAATAGAAGTGGTTCTATTGAGACGCCGGAGGAAAAGCCAGTGCACAATGGGTTAAATTTAAAAACAGAAATTTTCCGATATTGATTTTTGAATCTTAAACTGAATGAAAATTGCCATTGTCTGAAATTTTTGCTTGCCTGCCCCTCCTCTTTTCCACAAAATCTTGTATGAATTGGCACTGCTGGTTAGAACATTTTTGACTTCTTTCTTAGTAATTAAGCCATCAATCTAGTTCTTCAAATAGGGCTTATTGTTTGGCAAAGTCATCTTACATTTCTTTAACTTAAATTTACGATCACAGCAAGGCAAGAAGAAAACTAGGGAATAAACTCTTTGTGACCAAGATTTTTCTGACAGTTTATTAACACATTGAAAGGGACTATCTAGGAAAGGAGTTCTCAGTCTTATCCCACAACTAGCCATGGACTTTTGCTGCAGCCTCAGTTCCAGGATTCTTTATAGCCATGGCCCAGTCTCCTTCACAGCTGCTAATTTTGAGAGGATTTTTAATTAAATGTATGCAAAGATTAGGATGGCAGCATATTTTACTGAACTTGGGCAGACTAGGGTAAGAATACTGGCTGGAGAGGACCGAGTGGGAAGTAATGGGGTGCTGGATTGGAAGTACTGGGGGGTTCAGAGTAGTGGGTAGAGTCTTTAAGAAGATTCAGGATAGGAGGAAAAACTACTGACTTTGGAGGTGGTACTCAGTGAGCTCCCACTCTCCTTATTCCCACTCTCTTCCCCTCTTACCTTACCTCAGTGTCACTGGCAGGCTGAAGAGGGAAGGCTACACAGGGCCCTGCTGTTCCCAGATAGTGGCAGCAAGAGGCAAGAAAGGGGGCTGCCGAGAACTCTCTGGCTCCCCAGCGGGAGCTGGAGGCAAGATAGTTTGTGCTCTCTTCCCTGGTGGCAACAGCATTAGGAATTGAAAGAGCCATGCTGGCAAAATGCAAGGATCATGCACAAGTGATGCAAGCAATATAATGCAATGAGACTGATCCTTGCATCATCCATCTGTGGTCCTTGCATTTTTACTGCTGTTGGGCGGGGCTTGCTCAGGGCTCCTGGTTGCAAGAAGATATAAAAGGGCCCCTGTTATTCCCAAATGGCAGAAGAAGAGGGGCTTGATCAGGGCTCTGTGGGTCCTTGCAGGAAGAGGGAGAATAGTCTTCTCAGGTGCATGAATCCCTCCCTGAGCAGTGCTGTGACTTGACTAAGTGGGCCCCCACTGGTCCTAGCCACTGGTTATGTACCAAGCAGAGGGATTTTTATGTGTAGATTTTGGCCTTAGCACCCTAGAGGCCCCAAGGCTGAGAACAGTTGGTCTCAAGATCCACTCAGAGCCAGCATCAGGCCGTTTCCCCACAATGCCCAGTATTGCATGGGCAGCATCACAGACACATCATTTGAAACCCCAAAACCTAGGTTAAAGTTTTCCCCTTATAAAGAAAACTTGAAGGACAGTTAGCAGCTAACACATTTTAAAGCTCTGGGGATAGACAGCCATGAAATCTTTAGTGGAATCTAGCCAACTTCCTTGATGTTTTACAGCCCTGATAAATCAGACACCGAGGTTGTGTCACAAAATACACCTCTACCCTGATATAACGTGGTTCTCGGGAGACAAAAAAATCTCACCGCGTTATAGGCGAGACCGCGTTATATCAAATTTGCTTTGCCCCCCGCCCCTCGTTCCTTGTTTCCTGACCGCCCCCTTCAGATACTCCCATCCCTAATCACCCCTAGGATCCCACTCCCTACCCAACCCCCCTGTCCCCTGACTGTTCCGACCCCTATCTACCCCTCTCCAACCCTGACAGGCACTCAGCGGCAGCGGCAGGAAGTGGAGCAGCCCAGCCCCAGTCTGCTCCACCCTGCCAGCTCCCATCCACGGCACTCCGCTTCCCGTTGTCGGTGAGTACAGAGAAGCTGGGGAAAGGATGCCCCTCCCCACTCACTTGTGGCGGGAAGTGGAGTGACGTGGCCCCAGCCCGCTCCACTCTGTCAGCTCCGGCCCCAGGTGTTTCTCTGGGGGGGCGCCTGGGGAAAGGTCCTGCACTCACCTGCCCAGCAGGAAGCGAAGCGCCACGGTTTGGAGCTGGCGGAGTGGAGCTGGCTGGGGTTGGGCTGTTCCACTTCCCGCCACCGGTGAGTGCGGGGAGGTTGGGAAAAGGATGCCCCCCGCATTCACCGGTGGCGGGAAGTGAAGCAGCCCAGCCCCAGCCCGCTCCACTCCATCAGCTCCCAACCGCGGCGCTCCGCTTTCCACCGCCGGTGAGTGCGGGGAGGTTGGGGAAAGGATGCCCCCTCGTACTCACCTGTGGCAGGAAGTGGAGCGCTGCAGCTGGGAGCTGACAGAGTGGAGTGGGCTGGGGCCGGGCTGCTCTGCTTCCTGCCGCTGCCGGTGAGTGTGGGGAGGTATCCCTTCCCCCGAGCAACACGGCTGGGGCTGGGGCAAGGGAAGCAGAGTGAGCTGCTCCTGGCCCCCCGCTAATCTCCCAGGCCACTCTGGGACTGTGGGGTCCTCAAAAGTGCCCTCCCACAGCTCCTGCCGCCCAGACTCTGGGAGGTGGAAGCCCCTGACCGCCCCTGAGACCCTCTGCCCCTTATCAAACACCTCGGCCCCGGCCTGGTCCAGCACCCTTAACACACAGCTCAGTGCAGAGTGTCAGAGCTTTACCGCGTTATATGCAAACCTGCGTTCTATTGGGGTAGAGGTGTAGTGTATTTCTAGCTACTGTTTGCAGACTATACTGTGAAAGCTTAACATTTGTTAATGTCTTTGCTTGTTGCAATTTCAACTTTAGACATCACACCATGATGAGCAAATAAAAAGGACTACTTTGACATTTTAGGATCAGGGTACCATCATGAGACTAAGTGACTCCTAGATCTCAAACTTTTTGATTTTCTAGAGGGCCCCACATTCCCCTGCATGCCTGGCAACTTGGTACAGTGAATATTAATCTCTTTGAAACATTTTTTTCTGTTTTAAGTACTTAAGTTTCTCAGAACTACAACATAAGAACAAACATGACTTCACCTGATATTTTACAGAAACTGAAAGGTTAAGTGGCAGATGATAAAGAAAATACAGTAAAGCAAACCCCCCAAATTACTGGATTGCAAGTCATTAAAGGAAATAAACAGTATTTTTAAAAATTAAATTGTAGTAAGCAGAACAGCAATAGCACAGTGAAACCTGTACAAGTGACCATCTTTACTTGGCAATTTCCTGCTGTAAGAAACTGTTATTGTAAAATCCCCAAATGTATTGAGTACAATTCTGCTCCACTTTTATTAGAAGACCAACATGGTGAGGTAAGTGATTTTTGTCAGATCTTTGGGTAGTCACTTAAAACAGATTTCACTGTGGTAATGATTATTCTAATTGAGTACAGTGCATGTGAAATAGCTTGCTACGAAAAAGCCCAGACATGAGAGCTGCAGAAGTCTGGAGACTTCTCCAGAACCTGCCACTGTTTTTTGGAGTCAATTGTACCTGTGAAAGTGAGTCCAAAATGCTACTATTCTGATTTGCATATGTAAAAATGACCATACAAGATATGGAGCATTGGGCCCTGCATACGTGGAAAAGCAACTCAGACAAATAGAGTTTTAAATCTTACCTTCTGCGTATTTGGCTTGATACATCGAACGAAGAAAGGATTAGAGGAACTTAATGTTGCCATTAAGGAATGCAGTGAGTCCTAAAACAAAAGGTAGAAGAGAAGACAGTACTTTATAAATGGCTTTTTCTTAAGTCCTACACTTTAGCTCTCTCAAAACTAAGCATTGCAGGCAGTCCCTATAGCAACACCTAGTGATGTAGACTAGAAATTACAATAGTACGAGCGTTTCCATGATAGAGTCAGTCATGCTAATGGAGATACAGGCCTTAACACGTGAGGTGACACACTGCTCTATTGTTTTCCCTTTTGATTAAAAGTATTGACAAGAGTTCTGATCAGCATGAAGAAAGCTCTTTTTATAAAGCTACACCATCAACTTGAGAATCTCATTTCTCTCTCAAAATGCTGAACCTGTTGTAGTTACAAGTAACACTTAAGAATTCTGTCCTGCATTGTGATCTGTATGTATGCATTGCTGTGTTCATGCAAATCACAATGCACGATCCAGGCACAAGATAACATTGTTACTGAAAGAAGTTAGCAAAAATAATTTCCCCTCCTCCCATTTTCCCCCCGTTTTTCTATTCTGTGCATTTGACAGCATTTTGTGTATAGTCGGTTTCACTCTTTCTCCTATATGGCAATCAGTTTCTCTCTTGATGAAAAGACACTTATAAGAAAGATACTAAATCAATAACAGCACAGAAAAACCTAGCTCTAGTATTTCAAAAGTTCTTTAAAAAGTAACATTAAAATTGTGTTTAAAAAACACTCTTTCAGAAACTAGATTTAAAAAAAAAATCAATGAACAAAATTCACATTGAGTATATCTGTAACAAGGACATTCATATGCATTTTATTAAGTGTAGCTGTAATTTAATGTAAAATACAGTGCATCAGAGGCACGTTTTTCCATTAAATAAAATTCCTATAATATCCTTAGCAAGAAAACATCAAGTTTACAATACAATATAAAAAGTAAAACAGATTACATATATATTGTGTAATTATACACACACACTATTTTCTCCTCAGCACTAACAGAATTCTGAATTATAAAATACACAATATAACATAGATTATCTAATGTATTATTACCTCATCTAACTGAAAATAAAGGTCGCCAATGAAGTCATCATCCCTCTTCTGACAAGTATTATTTACATGAAAAATTCACCCCTTCACTGAACTGCCAATTTAATGTTCCCCCATACTATTCGAGGAGATACTGAGATGTTTTTGTAAATCTATTACAATGGGGGCAAAGAAAGCAAACGCTGAAGTGATTTGAAACTTGACCATTATTTCCAGTGTGTCTGGTTAACCATTGTTTGCTACAGAACAAAGAGGGCAAAAGAACCAAGCAGCAAATATTTCATAGAAAAGGCTCCAGCTTCTAGCAGTAAAATATTTACCTCTTGAAAAAAATGTAAGCTTTATCCATGCTTAAGCTGTGTGAACACTATATTTCAGGACAACTTGGCTAACCTTGGTGATCTCTGACAATAGATCAGGGATCTGCAACCTCTGGCACGTGGCTTGCCAGGGTAAGCACCCTGGTGGGCCAGGCCAGTTTGTTTACCTGTCGCGTCGGCAGGTTCAGCCGATCATGGCTCCCACTGGCTGTGGTTCGTCGGTCCAGGCCAATGGCGTTGCAGGAAGCAGCACGGGCCGAGGAATGTGCTGGCTGCGGCTTCCTGCTACCCCTATTGGCCTGGAGCAGCGAACCGCGGCCAGTGGGAGTCGCGATCAGCCAAACCTGCTGACGCGGCAGGTAAACAAACTGGCCCGGCCTGCCAGGGTACTTATCCTGGCGAGCTCTATGCCAGAGGTTGCTGACCCCTGCAATAGAGGATAGTAGTTATGGCAATCACTTTGTAAATGTTAACAGGGAAGGCAAGTGAGCCTGAACAAAGGTAGGATGATGATATATTCCATTTTCATATGCAGCTCAGCTCTGGATTGATCTCATGAGCTACTAACATCCTGGACTCCCACTGCCACCCAAGTCAGTGGGATAGGAGGATGCTCACCACACCTCAAGACAGGATCTAGAGACTACTCTGAATCAGGGTCATTACAAATCAATAACCAAGTTGTCATAATGAATCGTCACCAGTTCTATTCCTTTACATTTTAAACTTTTGAACAAATCATGTGTTGTTCAAGGCCCCTGGGAGAGAGGAGACAAAGAGAAAGAAGGGGCCTGATTTTCCCTTGCCTTACATCTTCTGTAGTCATTTACCCCGGGGCAAAGTGAGTGCAAAACACTGCTACTCATATCACGCTTGCTTTGCCCAAGTGCAAATGACTGCAAAGGCAGCAGTGAATCAAGCCCTCAGTGATCTGAAGAGATACCAAGGAGGGTTAGGAGAATGAGCTTCTGCAGCCAATGGCGTTCCACAACCTCAAGGGGGTGCTGTGTGCTACTCAAGGGTCAGAGCCATTTCTCCAGCCTCACTTGTGTATGCAGCATGCACCAACCAAGGGGATGCAATGCTCCTTTTCAAAGGAATAGCAGTGCTCCTCTCACCATATGTTCCGTAGGTTGTTCTGTCCAACACAACAAAAAGGCATCAGAGCAAGATTTTCTTAGTAATGATTCCACTAGCAATGGGCTCGATTCTGCTTTTGTTTGTACTAGTATAAAGGTGCAATAACTCCAATGAAAAGGAGTTAATCTGAATTTATACTAATGTAACTCAGAGCAGAATTTGGACCCATCTTTCTTTAAAATAATCACTTTCAGATGAAAATGTTTATGCTGAGTTTCTGCCCAAGGGAATTTTTAATGGCTGAATTATAAACCCTGAGTAGCAGGGGAGGTACTTTGACTGGACAGCAGCGAATGAGAGAATCCAAAACACATTGTATGGCAGAGAGGGGAAGATGAGGGCTGTCCCTTCCACTCCCCCAACCCTCCCTTTCAGTTCTCTGCTTGGCTATTGGTTGGGCAAAGGGAAATGGGGCCAACTGTTTGGCTGCTGTGCACCCTCTCTCGGGTCCTTGCCTACGTAAGTTAAGCCAGGGTTTACCGCCAGTTAGCTGTCCCATGGAAGATTAGCAGCTTTGCCACTTATGATGCTGCGGATTTTACTGATCGTCTGCTTTAGGACGTCAGGAAGGAATTTTGTCCAAAACCACCAAATTGGCAAGTAGTCCTGTGAGTTTTTTCACCTTCCTTGTAGCCTTCTGGAGGCACAGTTGGGTTAGAAACAAGGATTCGAGGTTCCTATATTGCTGTTAAACTATCGACTCTTCACGACTGGCAGCTGGTGTCCAGTGTGAGTAAAGACTAAACTGCCAGCTCCCAGAGGTAAACGAGAGCCAGAATTGTGCAAGTGGGCCATGTGCTTGTAAGGGGGAAGGAGCTTGAAGTTTTTGTGGACTGAGTTTTCCCCCACCCAGCATTGTGGCTTCTGTCACTCCATCCCCTTAAGAGGGAGGAAGGGAGGAGAGGTTTCAGAACTGAATCGAGACCAGGGAGGGCCTACCCCAAGTTAGTTTTTGGTTCATGATAAAGCCATGTAACGTGCACTGCAGAACCAATTAAATGGCTGGTACACGACAGCTGGGGGCTGGTAATGTTGTGCCCCTCCTCAAGATATAATTAATAAACCCATCCCATGTGTCTGACAATCTTTCACTTGCTTCTCCTTGTCCAATAAGGCAGATAATTAAAATGTTGCCCTGCATCCCTATTCAATACAAGGACTGAAAGCATTTTTATTAGGTATTTAGTGCTTATTTTTCCCAGTGTGCAGACCTCGTTTCAGTGTCTCAGGCCAATTTCACAGCTGATTTTGGGATAATTTCATATGTACGGCTGTAAGCACCTCCTAAGTCACAATGTTGGAGCCACTATGGGCCAGATCTCTGGCTGGTGTAAGTCAGCTCCACTGACTTCAATGGAGTTAAGGTGATTTATGCCCACTGAAGGCCTGCTGCTAAGTCCACAGAGGAGAGAAGCAATCACAGGGAGCCTTAGGCTTTGTCTGCACTTGCACTTCTGTCAGTCAGGGGTTTGAAAAAAACCACCCCTCTGAACAACTTAAGTTTCACCAACAAAAGAACTGGTGTGGACAGCACTGTGTCAGGAGGAGAGGCTCTCCTGGCGACATAGCTAACACCACTCTTTGGGGGTAGTTTAGTTATGCCAGCAGGGGAGTGGCTACACAGGAGACCTTACAGTGGCACAGCTTTAGCAGTACAGCTGTGCCACTGTAAGGTGCATAATGTAGACATAGCCTGAGTCTCCACTGCCTTAGCCCTTTGCTAGTCCTTTACACCTGTGCAAAATGGGTGCAAAATGCTATCCATTCATACTGGAAGCCTTTTGCATCCACTCTGTTCAGGCACAGACTCCCCTGGTTTTATAGGATTATACATTAGCATAGCCAATTTAAAATAAAAGTGACAGACGGAGAGGCACTTAAGGCCTGTCTATACTTAAAACGCTACAGCAGTTCAGCGAAGACACTACTTACGTTGAAGGGAGGGTTCTCCTATCACCACAGGCAATCCACCTCCCTAAGAGGTGGCAGCTAGGTTGATGGGAGAATTCTCCTGCTGACCTAGCACTGTCTACACTGGGGGTTACGTCAGACTAACTGCGTCACTCAGGGTGGTGGATTTTTCATACCCCTGCACGACATAATTATACCAATATATGTAATTTCCTAGTGTAGACCAGGCCTAAAAGTAGTGAGACTGTGAAGGAACCAATGATAGAAATGGAAACTGAGCAAGATGGGGAGTAAGAGCAAGACATACCTACGACGTATGCCGGGTCTAGTCCATGGAGAGGCCAACATGGTTAAAACAAGAAGGACAAGTCAATGAATGGGAAGCAACAGTTCTTTGAAGATGGAGGTGCTGTGCAGGTCAGCTTCTTCCTGAGGCTAACATTGCTGATTACGTGATTAGTGACTGAAGTTTCATATGGGAGGAGGCAACATTTTGGTACTGAAGATTTTCAGCATTTTAAAATCTCCAAGGGACACATACCCCCAACCCAGTCATTCTGAATCTTTGTTGATTACTGATTATTTATCATTTGTCAGTTGCTGACAGTAGAGGAGAGGACATACTAACCAACCTTGAACTGTAAGCTGACAGTGGGTTTCCGGTGTTTGCTTCCACATTTAAGGGTGTCTTGGTTGTTCCGACTTGAAACGTGTTCAAACAGATCATAGATAAAATCAAGTCTGAAACAGGGAAGGAAAAATATTTACAAAATATCCCAAGACACCACAAAATTTACCACAGTACAATCCAGAGCAAGCTTTGTTCCATAAAGAAAAATAACTCCTATTGACTCTCCTCTTACCCTCAACAACAATTAACCACAGACCTTTCAGATGTATCATTTATGCAATGAGACCAAGAAAAAACAGTCTAAATGCCATATACTACATTCTCAACGCCTCTTCTTGGAAATGAATGGCCAGATTTTATCACTTTTTACTTGATCGTTACTCAACCGATTGACCTTAATGGATGCTACGCTGGAGTGAAGACCAAGAAATAACATTTCCTGTTTGCTTTTCACAAGGGTGCAAATAACTCTGTGTGGGAACTTAAGCTTCAGCACTTAGTTGTGGGTGTTGTATGTACATTACAGAGGACTACAAGAGGCCCCTCACACCACTTTGACAGCAGCATAACCGCTGACTTGAATGGAATTGTTCCTGATTGATATGAGGATAAGTGAGAAGAGAATCAAGCCCTATAGCTTTAACTCCCCTATTGCATATATCTGCATATTTCAGCTGAGAGAAATGTGGCCTCAGGCATAACATGAAAACAGTATACACAATTAGGGATTTATTAAAATGACATTTTTTAAAAACATCTAAGGGATTTAGGAGCAGAATAAGTCCCACTGACTTTCAACAGTATGTATGCACTTAAATCCCTGAAAATCTCCCTGTAAGTCACTTACTACATTACTGTTGTTGTTATTTGTGCTACCATAGCTCCTGGAAGCCCTCATCACGGACCAGGACCCCCCAGAGCTAGGCAATGTACAAACAATGAACAAAAAGATGGTCGCTGCCCCAGAGAGCATACAGGCCTGACTGTCAATTCCTTGTGCACCCAAACCCCAAGTGAAGTAAGGGTCAGAGAAGTGCAAAGAATGCAGAATCAAGGCTTATGAGAGGCACTGAAAAAAAAATCACACATACATTTGGTAAAGCACCTTGAAAATATGAAGTATCCTGGGCCAAATTCTAATACATTTACTCACACTGAGTAGTACCTTACTCCTCTAAGGCCTGGTCTACACTACGCGTTTATACCGAATTTAGCAGCGTTAAATCGATTTAACCCTGCACCCGTCCATGCAATGAAGCCCTTTATATCGATATAAAGGGTTCTTAAAACCGATTTCTGTACTCCTCCCCGACGAGGGGAGTAGCGCTGAAATTGGTATTGCCATGTCGGATTAGGGTTAGTGTGGCCGCAATTCGACGGTATTGGCCTCCGGGCGGTATCCCACAGTGCACCATTGTGACCGCTCTGGAAAGCGATCTGAACTCAGATGCACTGGCCAGGTAGACAGGAAAAGCCCCGTGAACTTTTGAATTTCATTTCCTGTTTGCCCAGCATGGAGCACTGATCAGCATGGGTGGCCATGCAGTCCCAAATCCAAAAAGAGCTCCAGCATGAACCGTATGGAAGATACTGGATCTGATCGCTGTATGGGGAGACAAATCTGTTCTATCAGAGCTCCGTTCCAGAAGATGAAATGCCAAAGCAGAGACTCAACACAGTGCTGTGTGACAAGTGTAATGGAAAGCCAAAGAATAAAATGGATGCTCATGGAGGGAGGGAGGGAGGACTGAGGACTCGAGCTATCCCACAGTTCCTGCAGTCTCCGAAAAGCATTTGCATTATTGGCTGAGCTCCCAATGCCTGAAGGGTCGAAAACATTGTCACCAGGGTTCAGGGACTATGTTGTCAATTTACCCCTTCTTCCCCCTCCTCAAAGAAAAGGGAAAAACATCATTTCTCGCCTCTTTTCAATGTCATCATATGTCTACTGGATGCTGTTGGTAGATGGGGTGCTGCAGCACTAAACAGCAGCATCCTCTCCCCTCCCTGGTGGCAAACGGTACAGTACAAAATGACCGATAGCCGTCCTCGTCATCATCCTGTGAATGCTCTTGGCTGGTCTCGGTGAGGTTGGCCGGGGGTGCCTGGGCAAAAATGGGAATGACTCCTAGTCATTCCCTTCTTTAAGCGTTGTGTCCTGGAGATTCAGTCCTGGCAGATGGTGCAATAGGGCTGGTAACCGTCCTCATCATAGCAGTTGGAGGCTTAGCTCCTCTCCTCCCTGCTTTCATGTCTAATGGAGATTCTGGACTATCATAGCAGCAGGAGGCTGTGCTCCTCTCCCCCTCATCCTTTAATGAGTAATGGAGATGTCCTGCCTGGAATATTGTAGCAGTTGGAGGCTGCCTCCTCCTCATTTTATCTCATTAAAAAGTCAGTGTTTCTTATTCCTGCATTCTTTATTACTTCATCACACAAATGGGGGGATAACTGCCACGGTAGCCCAGGAGGGGTGAGGGAGGAGGGAAGCAACGGGTGGGGTTGTTCCAGAGGCACCCCCTAGAATGGCATGCAGCTCATCATTTCTGCGGGATATCTGGGGCTTTGACCCAGAGCGGCTGTGCTCTCTGGTTCTCTAGTAGACTTGCCCCATATTCTAGGCAGGATTTATTCTATTTTTAGACAAAACATAAAGACGGGAATGACCTGGGAAGTCATTCCCATTTTTGTCCATGCGCCCCCAGCCGACCTCAGTGAGGCCAGCCAGGAGCACCCATGACAGCAGCAGACGGTACAATATGACTGGTAACCATCATCGACAATTTCCAATTGCAGATGGTGATATAGGGCTGGTAACCATCTCTGCTACCTTGCAAAGGCAAATGAATGCTGCTGGGTAGCGCTGCAGTACCGCCTCTGTCAGCAGCATCCAGTACACATACGGTGACAGTGAAAAACGGCTAAACAGGCTCCATAGTTGCCATGCTATGGCGTCTGCCAGGGCAATCCAGAAAAAAAGGGCGCAAAATGATTGTCTGCCGTTGCTTTCACGGAGGAAGGATTGAGTGACGACATTTACCCAGAATCACCTGCGACACTGTTTTTGCTCCATCATGCATTGTGATCTCAACCCAGAATTCCAATGGGCGAGGGAGACTGCAGGAACTATGGGATAGCTATGAGATAGCTACCCATAGTGCAACGCTCTGGAAATCGACGCTAGCCTTGGTACGTGGTCGCCCACCACCAAATTAATGTGCTTAGTGTGGCCGCGTGCACTCAACTTTATACAATCTGTTTTACAAAACCGGTTTCTGTAAAATCAGAATAATCCCATAGTGTAGACATACTCTAACAAACGCACTGCAATCACTAGGAATAAGGTACTCTGCCACCTGGTGAGGATATCAGAATCTGGCCCAATATGAGAGAGAAGTAGTATTATATTTAGAACTGTACACAAGAGAAGTTCATTAAGTGCCAATCTCCTCAGCCACTTGTCTGTTGCTCACTTCTCCTCAGTAAAGGTCCAATCCTATGTTGCAGGTACTACTCTCAACTCCCACTGAAATCCGAGCACGTGGCACCTCCCAGTATAATCCCAAGATGCAAATGCACCAACATACCTGCTTTCACGTAACAAGTTTAGGAGATCATCTCTGAAAGTATCTCTGTTTTTCTCTAAGATTCCCCTGACGTCATAGTGGACCTAGTAAAAAGCAGAACAGGCTCAGATAAAATAGCACAGTCGTTAAGTACCTCTCACAAAAGCAGTACCATAAAGTGCACTGAGAGAACAGAATGCTTCAGTTAATTTGTGAGTGGCTGTGATTCTGAAACACTGTTTGGAAGCATTTTACCAAATGAAGAAAAGAAAATTACCTCCCCAGCGTAGTGTTTCACTCCAAAGTTGTGAACAGCGACTCTTGGTTTCACATAAAAGGAATTGTTCTAATTTAAGGAAAAATAAAAACATTTTAGTGGAGAAAACAATTGGAATCTAGATAAACAGCCAAGTTGTCTTCAATCTGAATTTGTCCAAACCACTGTCTTCCAGTGAACATCCTAAAAGATTAGTGCTCCAAAAGCAAACAACCATTTCTATATTGGTAATAGGATTTGTTAGTCTGGAGCTGCTTCAAACACAGTAACGGGAGATTTATAGTACGTTAAAAGGCATTAGACTAACTCTAAGCCATCTGGCAAAGTGATCAGTTAAAGACACGGTGGACAAGAAGGGCTTGCCTGAACTGGCTGTTGTCAGGTTAGGTAATTGTGAAAACAGAAATATGACTGTATTAAAGGGGGTGTTGTAGGTTCACCTTTCCAAGACCTGAAGAAGAACTCTGTGTAGCTTGAAAGCTTGTCTCTCTCGCCAGCAGAAGTTGGTCCAATAAAAGATATTATCTCACCCACCTTGTCTCTATATTAAAGGGGCTCTTGTACAATAAAGGTAATGATCATCTGAATATGGACATCAGGCCAGATTCCAGTTTGTCATATCAATGTAAATCTGGAGTAACTCTGGAGAAGTGAATAGAGTTACTCCAGATTTACATTGGTGTAGCTGAGATTAAAATCTGGCCTATTTCACTACCTATGCATATGGAAGTATCTATCTCCACATTGCGTATTTTCAGTTAACAAGCTCCCTCTTTCTCCCACTGAAGCAAATGACTTGGCCACTGACTTCACTGGGAATAGAATTGGGCCTAATATGTACTGTAAGATTATGCATCCATGCATATGAATCACAGACCTCTGGAGAAACAAAGGATCTTACAAATGGCACACTAAATAAATTAGAGAATCACATACAGCGTGTTGGGAGTGTAACTTCTCCAACAAGGTGCAATCAGTCGCTTGAGGAAAATGACTCTCTTCATTGATTAGTGCTAGCAGGCCAAGTTTCTAGATCAGTAAAAATAAAGAGAATGAAGATGAATTAGTCCATCGAGTGTTTACACTGATCCTTCCACTAGTGAAAATCGTCTTGAAGATGCTGTCAAGAGAGGCATAAGCGAACCAATATATCATAAAAACTCTCACAGGAACTGTAACGTTGTTAGAGGAAAAGGATTCCTCTGGGAACGTAAAGCAAGTAAAAGCAAAACAATGGAGGAAAAAGCAGTTATTGAAAATGTGAGCACTTTTTTAGCCCAAATTCATTGTTCAAGTGAAGGGGATTTATCCTGTTTTTCTTTAAAATTTGCTTTGGGTGAGCCAGTAGTCCAGCTCGAGCTATATTCTGAATAGCTAGAAACTGCAATGTGGTTATTTGCCCAAGTAATTCTCAACCTGAGGTTTGACGAACACTTCCAAATGGTGCACGGAGCTGCTTCTGTCACAGCGTTGAAGCATGTGTCATTCTTCAAGTCAGTCACTGATAACTTCATAACAATAGACGTCTCTTTTAGAGTTTCCAGAATCTTTTTTAACCAACTACATTCAAATTTTACTAACCACCACCACATCTAATCTTTTATAAGTGCTTTACAGTATTGATTAATTCTCATAACAGCCCTGGGAAGCGGGCAGGTATTATAGTCCTATCGAAAGGGACACAGAGGTTAAGTAACTTGTCCTATGCCCCAAACGGAGTAACTGTTGAACAGGGACAGGAACTTCTGAGTTACTGGTTCCAAGGAGAGAACTTAAATCCATTCCATCTCTCCTCCATCCCAACAAAAACAACATGCACTCACACATATCAACACTCTGTGCAGCTGTTTCACAGGTTTTGTGTTTCTTTGGTGTACATTCAACCATAATCAATTTTATGGATGGAAGAAAACTAGGGGAGGGGCAAATAATAAAACACAGGAGGACAGAAATAAATTGCAGAAGTGACCTGGAGCCACTATGGCAGTGGGGGGAAAACGGGCAATAAGAGAAGACTAGATACATTGAAATGCTAAGTTTACCATTCAGGAAAAGGAATTTAAGAGTAGAGATAGAATATACAACCCCCATCTCAACAAAACCCCACCCAACAAAGCAATTTAAAAATTGTGGAACTAATTTGATCTTTGTCAACCATCCTACAGTTCATTCTGCTTGTATGTTTCATCTCTTCCCTCCAGCCATTTTTATGTCTTGTCTATTTAGGTTGTAAAGAGTTCAGGCAGGGACTCTCTTTATCTACATTTCTACAGTGCCTAGTGCAACCGAATCCTGATCATGGTTGAAGTCCCGAAGCATCACAGTAATGTGAATCTCTCTCCAAGCTATCTCTTTAATGATCTCATCAGGATTGGGAGGGGTATATGTCCATTAAAGTATACTGATCCTATGAAAGTGATCCACAATATACTAAAGCTTGAAAACCACTGTATTAAAAGATCAACATTTAAACAAATAAAATATAGGCCGTCTTTTGACCACATGCTGCTTTAAAATTCCTGCTCACATAAGTGATGAGAACACAGTAATCTGTCCAAGCATACCACAATATCAAATAACGTATTACCTTTTCAATCAGGTCCAGGCACTCTCCATTGTCTGTCCAGTCAATATCTTTCCAAACTAGTCCTTCTCTATTGTAAGAAAAGAGAGGACATTTTATTCATAATTACAAACGTGTTAGGAGGAGAGGCGGTTTGCTATGCCTATCATGCAAGTTAGGGTAAAATCAATTAAAAAAAAATAATGATATGCAGCTATAGGCCAGGATTTTTAAAATGTGCTTATGGAAGTTAGGCACTCAAATCCCATTGAATGTTAAGGCTTTGGTTATTTCTCTCCCCTAGGCACCTTCCAAACTCCAGCTGTAATTCTTACCTGCTATATTCCAGTTGCTCCAAGGAAAAAATGTGCTTGTTGAAATATTCCTGAAGCTTTTCATTTGCATAGTTAATATTGAACTGCTCAAAATGATTAACCTGAAAAACCACAGACATTCAAAGGTAAAAACTTCCAACTCCATTTGTTTTGTAAATGATAAACTGATTTGTTTCAAGTCCTAAAGCATTTGATAATCCAGTTCTAGAGAAGTTAAATGGAATTGTGGAACAATGGCATACATAAAAATTAAAGAATAAATTCCCAGCAATTTTTTTGGAACATACCTCGAAGTTTTCAAATCCAAATATATCAAGAATTCCGATGGACTTGAAATCTTCTTTGCCTCTGATTCTGCTGTTGATTTTTTTAATAACCCATGCAAAACACTGGGAGTAAAGCGCCATAGCCACAGAATCTCTGCTATCTACTGCCTGCATTGGAGAGGTAATACACAGCATAGTAATTTAATTATCACATTTTGCCAGTGTCCTTTGCCCAGTGCAATGAAAAAGTAGTTTTATATTTCTATCAGGTCTGTATACATTACATTGGTTACAATTAAAGCACTAATGATTGAAAGCTCCATTGTGAGTTATTGTAACTCAGTATTTATACTGCATTTAAAAAGAAGTTAAGGTTTCAAAGTCAAACACTCAAAAATTAGGAAATACCACAATAAGGGTGTCTGTGCTACCTAAATTCAGCTCCTTTGTACATAAACATATATAATCTGAATGTACAGTATGCTTTTCCCTAATCTCATTCTCAGAAGCGGCTGAACCATATTTTGCTGAAACTTTCCAAAACTGAGCCTGAGGTAGGCATCTATCTGGCTTGGGAAATTTTAACCCAAATGGTTCTAGTCTTACAAAGTTATAGGCAACTAAAAATAGGATCCTACAGTGAGAAGTGGCGAGCAACTTTAAATAAATAGAGATATACCTATCTCATAGAACTGAAAGGTCATCAAGTCCAGCCTCCTGCCTTCACTAGCAGGACCAAGTACTGATTTTGCCCCAGATCTCTAAGTGGCTCCCTCAAGGATTGAACTTACAACCCTGTTTTTAGCAGGCCAATGCTCAAGCCACTGAGCTATCCCTCCTCCCTTTAACCAAAGGAAGCCCTTCCTGCTCCACCTACAGAGGTCTATATAGACTGGTCTGGAGAAAGTGAACAGTGCTATTTACCATTTCCCACAATTCAAAAACCAGCAGTTATGCAATGCAATTAATAGGCAGCAAGCTGAATAACAAGAAGACGTACTTTTTCACCCAATGCATAATGAATTGTGGAACTCATTGCCGTGGGATGTTGTGAAGGTCAAAAGTATAACTGTACTCAAGAAAAGAACTAGGTAAGTTCATGGAGGATAAGTCCATCAATGGCTATTAGCCAAGATGGTCAGGGATGCAACCCCATGCACAAGGTGAGTCTAAATCTCTGACTGCCAAAAAACGAAGAGGAAAACTGGGTGGATCACTCCAACTGCTCTGCTCTGTACATGGCCCTGAACTTTGGTACTGGCTGCTCTGGATAGACCATTGATCTAGATCAGCATGGCAGCTCTCATGTTCTTGTAATTACTAGATGGACATCCATAGAGATTTCTAAAAATCTAAGGGCCAGATTCTTATCCTACACTGAATAGCTCTGTACCACAAGAGAAGCCTCAGTGCAATCAACGGAGCTACCTGCAGAGTAAGCTGCTACCCAATGTGAGTCAGGATATCAGCAGAACATGCCCCTAAATAAATACTTAGGTAGTCTTACCTTCACGGCTCTCAATAACATTTCTTATGATTACCTCTCAGGTGCTGCCTCCTTTTATGCTCCTCTAATCCTGTTTGTTCAGCCCAAACTGCTAATCTGAATGCCCCCATCCCTTTTGTACCCCTTTTCCACCCTGCCTCCGCCATGCTTTCTTTCCTGCTGCTCTCTAGGACAGGAAGACCCTTCATGACCGTGGGAGCTACAATTTCACTCTCTTCTTCCTCTCAGCCTAGTCCCACAACTCCTTCTTCAAGGACGTTTATACATTATATTTCTGTATTTTATGGATTAAGATTTTTTTTAAAAAAATGTAACACAGAAGCAGCATGCATTAGCTTCCCAAATGACTGGACAACCAAATTGTTTTTGTGTCTTGACCACCGCTTCTTCCCCATCCCATGAGGTCATCTACTCTTGTTCTCGTCTTAATTTAGGCCTTAATCCTGCACTGGGATCTGCTAGCCTGGATTCCTGCACTTGTGCAGAGACTCATTAAAGTCAACTGAACTCTACAAAAGGCACAGGGCTAGTGGATCCCATGCAGGATTGGACCCCTAAACAGGCAGGGATTTGGTCTTTATCTATGTTATAAAATGCTATGCACATCTCTGGCATTATGTGACTCAAATCATAACAACTTGTTTTAAAACCATATTAGAAAATCCTGTGATGTATTGGTTACTTGAACCTCCCCAACAAGTTATCTGACTAAAATTCTGATGCCAGCTTCTTAGGGCTTGTCTACATAGGGACTCTGAGGAAAATTAATCCAAATGAACCAAAGGTGTGAATTAAAAGTGGATTATTTAAAGTCAATTAAACCCCTTTATGGACACAGAAAGAAGACTACTTCAATTCTAAATTTGTTAATTTGGAATTTTCCTGAGTACCCCTGTGCAGACAAGCCCTTATACATGCTTCAAGCTGTTGGTTCATTGTAGTCATTGACCTCAATGGAACTCTGCGCTGGATTTACATCAGATGAAAGTCTGGCCCAATTGTTTTGTTAAAATATATCTGAAGTGGTATGTCTTTACCTGTTGTACACTGAGAGGTGTTAAGATTTCTTCTCCCCTGAGTATCATTGATCTCTGTGTCAATGCTTCAGTCAGTTGTGTTGAGTCCAACCCAAGTAACTCTGCAGATCTGCCCAGAGCTAGCAAAAGAAGGAGCCAAAAATAAATACACACGTGTATGCAGAAGGCACAATTCTCTCAACATTTTTTTAACCTACTGTAATTAGAAGCAAAACCCAAGCAGCTTCTGACAGAGACTAGAAAAAAATATTGAGTTGGATTCTCTGGTCTGCTAAAGGGACTTTGCTCTCCTTATGCAAAGTGCTGGTAGAAGTAATGTAGCTGCCTTCTACACCAGACATCCCTCACCTACAGCTTAAGTGGGCACGATTGAGCTCCATTCCTGCTCTAACTTCCACTGGAGCCAGGCAGCCTTTAATCAGGGAACCAAACCTGGCTCCCATCAGCCACCACTCTCATCCACTCCATTGGAGAGCAGAACTGGCACCACCGTCTACTTCCCATTTTCTTTACTTTATGCACTTAATAGCATTCTGTGTTGTTTCACTCAGTTTTCACTCTCTTCCCTGTACAGGTCAGGTCAGTCAGCCCTTCTTAGTCATGTTGATGTTTCACCCAGTAATGGAGGAAAAAAGCACATTTTAAGAAATAGGAAAATGACATGGTAAACCCAAAAAAATTAGCAAGGAAGTTCAGGGACAGTTGAAATTCTGGAAAACATTTAACTCATATTTGAAACTAACTAAATTTCAGAGTGAGAGTGTCCCTTTAATTCTTCCTCTGAGAACCTATAATCATAAAGAAATTGTCAGTCACAGAGGTCTAATATCCCCTGAAATATATGCATAAATCCAGCTGCTAATGCATCCCAGTATACATCTCTATATAGGTTAAATCCCTGTACTCATTTTCACTGTCAGTCGAACCCAGTTATTAATGTCTGGATGCTCAACTTCAGAGAGACAAGGTTGAAATATTGTCTTAAAAATGCATTTACAATAAAATTGATACAGTGGTTGTCTAAGTCACTTATTCCTTTTCAGTGCTCCTGAAACAATAGGATACAGTGTTATAAACGTGCACAAAAGAAAGAAGCTTATTGAAAACACCCCCAATTCATTACAGATCACAGTTGGAAGCCTTTAATTTGTTCTTAACATAATAAAAATCCAAACCTAATCTTATTGCTAATACTAATGTTTGGTTTTATGGATATAGAAACCTAATACCCACTTCCTCATTCATTAGAAGGTACTTCTGCTTTCTCCCCGGATCATGTAGATGTTTCTGGTGAATAGAAGAAGAGTTTGTCCAAACTGTGCATCTGAATTTGCACTTTGCCATTATTTGGTATAAAAGTAAGGGATAATGTCACTGTTCCCAAACCCAATCCCTGAACTTTCTGTCCCATGGTTACACAGCTTCAGGTGTAACTTGCTGACAAGGCAACCAAGTCAGGAACAGTGCACTAAAGTCTTGAATCCAGAATGCACTTAAGTCTCATCAACCTAAGAATGAAGCATTCCAAATTCAGGACAGCATTGGCTTCAGGGGACTTAAGCACATGAGGAAGTTAAGCATACGCTTGAGTTCTTTCCTGAACTGGAGGCAGAGTTCAGTGCCAAGGAGTAACTCATTTCATCTTCATAAAACAACAACGATAGCATTTTAACCATCATTCACAGATCTTAAAAAGGAACCAGAGACTTTTGTCCTGCATGGTTTCCAACAGGAGCGGCGCCAGGGTTTTTGGCGCCCTAGGCGCAGGGCCGGCTCGCCGGTCCCGCAGCTCCGGTGGACCTCCCGCAGGCATTCCTGCGGACGGTCCGCTGGCCCCGCGGCTCCGGTGGACCTGCCACAGGCATGCCTGCGGATGCTCCACCAGAGCCCCAGGACCAGTGGACCGTCCACAGGCACACCTGTGGGAGGTCCACCGGAGCAGTCTGCCGCCCTCCCAAATCCTGGCGCCCTAGGCGACCGCCTAGGTCTCCTAAATGGAAGCGCCAGCCCTGGTTTCCAACACTGCTATTAAGCAATCATGGACATTTCCTCATCCCATAACAATCTCACCTGTTTTGAAGGACACCTGTGCCCCACCAGCAGTGATAAACTCAATGTTCCCTAGATGCAGAATTCCAGCTAGCAGCCTAAGAACTTCTCGCACCTCCTCCTTGCTGAACTGCATCACTTCCATTGCAGTCTAGAAGAAAATATTTCTTTCAGTTTGTGTCTGATTTTATTGGAGAACCGGAAACAAGCAGATTATGGAGGATAAATTACAAAACACAACAACTGACTTTTGCAGACTTTAGCATTTGAAACGACATAGGGACAGTGGAATGGGAATAGCAAATGCATCTCTTGTCTTAGCCCTCAATCTACACAAGCATTTTAACACATGATGTGTGCAACTTTAAGCACATAAAGTAACACACTGACATCTTTAAAATCTCATCCCCCTGAGTGTCATTGACCCTCTAAAGAGCTGTTCCACTGCAACAGAATGTTATTAAAGTTATGCTTGTGCTTGGGTACTTTACAAGATCAGGACCATAGTAAAAAACCTCACTAATTTGTACTAGCAACTGGGAGGAATCTCCCCTGTGTGTTACCAGATTTTGCAGATTAGTCCTGGAAGCAACCAAATGTGTATCATGCAATGTACGTTGTCAGTGCACTGTAATTTAGTTTTACTTGTAACACTAATGTTCTGCTTCATATTTTGAGAAATTAATAAAGTCTAAGTGAAAAACTCATTATTGTACGCTACTAACTGGGGTGAGACACAATTTTTTTGTGAAAACTACTAGATTTACGGATGAACAAAGTAAGAACGCCCACGGTTCCACTGTATAACAGGAACAAAATGAACAAACAAAAAATCAATGTAAAACATGTATTATTTGATTAATGCAAGAAAAACAGACAACTATTTTCTTTGGGAATGGCTTGTTTTTTCCAAATGTCTCTCTATAGTGCTGCAATCTCAACTAGATTGCAAATTCACTGTAATTCATGGTTTGCACTGATGAAATACTCTTAATTCAGGGACGCGGAATATACAGAGCATGACATATTTGAGTAGGGCTATTTCAGTGTGTTGTATTTCTGTGCAAATGTTATTACAAAAAGATGGTCTTTGGTCATAGTGTGTATCGATAATGACAATAGTGTCATTTTGCAAAACGCAAGCAGCACTGAGAGATGTTTTTGCAACTGCTCTCGGAATTACTTCCTCCCCACAAAGGAGCTCTACCCCATGTCAGCCAGCTTAGGGTTTGAGGAAGAAGTTCTCTTCTCTCCTCTCTCTCATACCTATCATCCCTCCAAGGCATTGGTAGGGGATCGTCCTGTTCCCCCTGCCACACCTCCAGTCACATACTTGCAATAACATTTTTAGTAAATAAGGAGGAAAGGGATATCTGCAGAAGCTCTGGGAATCCATTCCACTGTGTCTGCACAGAAAGAGCTGTTATAACTACTACTAAAATCCCACAGAACATACAACACCTTTTAGTACTGTAGACCTGAGAAAATGTACACTCTTCCAATACACAATAAATATATACGATCGCCAATACTTTGTAGGTAGATTCATAATTTTATGGTCACAATGATCATCTAGTCCAGTGGTTCTCAAATCTTTCTGGGCTCAGGACCCATTCATAAACCTTGATGGCCTGTCACAACCCAGTAAATAGCTTTAGTGCAAAAAACACCTGTCTTACTAAGTATTCCTTACCCATGATATAGAACATACATATTAACGTAATTGGTACTAAATAATGACACTGTGCATACCATAACAGCAGCTATTGCAGTTCTGGTTCTGCAGGGCTGGCTGGGCTCCAGACGTGGTGACATTCAGATAGCAGCACCACTCAGTTTTGGCTCAGTTTCCCTAATGAGGGGCTGCAGGGCCAAGTTTTCGTGAGTGGTTTTGTGACTTGTCAAATGAGGTCACAGTGCCACTCACTCAAATTTGGTCTGGCTGCCCACACCGCCCATCATGATGGAGGGGCGGCTCAGCCAAAGCCCAGTGGCACTGTGACCCCAGAAGTCACAACATCAGAAGTGAGGAACTGAACTCAGCCAGCTCCGTGGAACTGGAGCCTTTAGGTTCATGAGCCACAGATTGAGAAACCCTGATCTAATCTGAAATCAGCATAACACAGACCATGGAACTTCACCCAGTAAATCCACTTATTCCTGATGATTTTTAACAAATTTCTTGTGCTTGTCTCTAATCCTATCAGCCATAGTTATAGCTACAGAGGGAGGTACAAGCTGAAGAGATTTTATTAATAGGATTCAGTTCATGGCACAATAATAACAGATGTCACAAGAATACTTAGGAATGCATGTGTGTGTGCTCACACTGCAGATCCCCACTCCACTGGAGAAGAACTTTTGGAACACAAAGGAAAGAAAAACGTCTAGACGGGAAATCATCTATAGCCTCTTGGAAAAGATCATTAGAATGCATATGACAGAAAGAGAAGAATGAAATACGGCTTAGGAATTTTGAAGCCACATTCTCAGACCTTAGGAAGAACTGTAAGGAAACAAGGGATGGGGGTGCATGAAACGGGGAAGGAACAGGATCCCATGATGCAAAATGTCCTTGTCCCTCATTATAAGGAAAGCTGTGTGGAAAAGCCCCCATTCTGTTCCCAAATTTCTGCTTCTAAAATACTCCAGAATGCAAGATTTACATGTCAAGTTAATTTCATGCTCTACCTGCCTCAAGCCGATTAGCGCAAATTAAATGTCATGCTACTCAACCTGAACTATATGACTGCAATGCGTATAACATCTACTTCCACAAAAATATTTCTGTCACGAAATTAGGTAATTTTACAGTTGTAAAAACAAATATACATAAACACCTTTTAAATAAACTGTACAGGGCCATTTTTATTGGTTTTCAAATCTCATAGAATACATGCCACACTGAAATGGTGGTGGTACTAGGAAAAGAAATTGGTAATTCTGGTAATAGTAAGAGTCAGCTAATTACTGTAGCTAATCGCTGATGCTAATGTGAGTGTGAAAGTTAAGGCTACCTAGAGCAATCCTCAATTAATGTGAGTGCCTCCATTTCACCCATGTTTCCATTCTATTTAATAATTGTATTTGATCACTTACTCCACATACCAGATTATCTTTATCGCACCCTTCTACTCCAAAGGCACATGGCTAGAAGAGATTGGAAAGATGCAGAAGTCCACATACTACCATGGATTTGCTATTTCCATATTTCAGTAAATGCTGCAGAAAGTGTATGAATCCTTGAAATGAGAGAAGCAGCAGAAATATGTACACTGGTCATGTAAAATAAGGTGGCTTGTTTTCTTTTAGTAAGAAGGTTAATGTTCCCATAAAAGAAAGGCTGCTTCCTGCTTGCTCGGTATTTTTATTTGACAAATTTTGTATAAACTGTCCCAGGAGCATAAAGAGCAGACAGATAAGGAAGTGATGCTTCTCTTTTATACACACAGCCAGTCCTCACAGTGTACACCCAATAGTTATGAAGAAAAAAGCCATCTAGTTTATTCCAGATACTAAAATATTACACAAGGCGCAAACACTTTTGGAATGGGATGGGAGTGCTACACTGTATTCTAAAGGCTGCTTGGGGTTAGTCAGGTAAACAACAGAACACTTGTTTGGTTTTGTCAAAAAAAGTGGGAATGAATCAGAAAATGTACAGGTTCTCAATCAACTGTGAAACAAGATGCTTCATGCTTCTATCGCTCTCTGTGTACATCCCTTGTTATATATCCTGTGGTGTCCTATTTCGGACATGCATTATTAACGTATTTACTCTATAGCATCCTATCCTCACCATCATGCATTGAGTAATTTGCACCTAGGTATGAATGCATATGTCCTTTGTTATAAACTACTGTAACGGTAATTCTACATAAGTCGTGGATGGAAGGTAAGGTGGGTGAATGTCTGATTGCCTTCCACTGCTGTCTTCTTTGTTCTGCAATTTAATTGCTTTCCTTTCCAAGGAGTGGTGGGAGAGTGACTTCATATCCTGCAATCAAGGAAAGAAACACTCCCTGTGATAGCAAAGTGTATGACAAAACATTAATCACTTCTGAGCAACAGTAGACTCTGATCCTCCATGAGGCACCTTATGCCCATGTGGAGTGCTGTTCAAGTGAATGGGATTGCACCTAGCCATGACCATGGACTGATCCTTCTGCAGGATTAGGACCCCAGTTAGCTGCAGATCATGATAGCTTTCATTGAAGCCACTAGCAAGCAAAGAGAAGTGAAACTTATCACCCTTGAATGATAAAGAACTGGTCGAACAACTCACAATGACTTCCTTGAAGGAGTCTTTGTCATTGATTGTCTTATCCGCTATACATCCGGACTGATTCAGGTAGTGGTAGTGCTCTGGTACAGATAAGTAAAATGCATCTGCAAAGAGAAAACACAAGTCACCACCTTAGCAGTTAAAAAAATAATTAATGTTTCATTTACTTGAGATATACATGAGCAGGGACACAAAATCAAGTGGTTTATAGCAGTGGTTCTCAACCAGGGGTATACACACAGGTCTTCCAGGGGGTACAGCAACTCATCTAGATATTTGCCTAGTTTTACAGAAAGCTACATAAAAAGCACCAGCAAACTAAACTTTCATACAATGACTTGTTTATAAATTTCTATATACTAAACACAGAAATGTAAGGACAATGTTTATATTCCAATTGATTTATTTTATAATTATATGGGGAAAATGAGAAAGTAAGCAATTTCTCACTAACAGTGTGCTGTGACACTTTTGTATTTTTATGTCTGATTTTTTTAAATAAGTAGGTTTTAAGTGAGGTGTAACTTCGGGGTACGCAAGACAAATCAGACTCCTGAAAGGGGTACAGTAGTTTGGAAACGTTAAGAGCCTCTGGTTTATAGCAATGGAAAATGTATCACATTCATCGGATAATTTTCATTTTAACTAGTTGTGAAACACCATGAACTGTATAGTTGGCCAAAAAGGTGGTGCTAACACAGCTTAGACATTTTTACACAAATGCTATTTCTCTTGCTGGGGGTTAACCTTCATGACAAAGGATGTGAGAGTATGATTCCTTCTCCTCTCTTCCCTTTGGAATTTCCTAGTGCTCAGCCAAGATAGTCAGGGACAAGCTCACATCGCAGTATCCAGCCTGAGTGACTATCCCAAGGTCACAAAGTGAGTCTGTGGCAGCTGGGAATAAACCCCAGGAGGCCTGGTGGCATTCCTATGCTAGAGGCACTGCTTGTAGCAAGATGAGCTCACAAAACATGCTCGGTGAATTCAGATTAAATAAATAATCTATTTCTCTTGTTTGGTTATTGGTTTACCACAGCACTGTCACCGGAAGATGGTGTTTCATGACTGAAATAGTACTGGCAAAGAGCCATTGCAAACAGTTGTGTGAGCTGAGCTTTGTCACTCACCTTTCTCTTCCTCTTCTATCCCTGCCAGCAGTGCATAGAATATGTGATAATTTCTCTCCCCAGGGTTCTGCCTTACTACACGGTTCTGTCAAAGCAAATAAGAATTCTGTTTAGGGGATTATTTTAAAAGGGAACCTATTTAGCAGCAATTTTTGAGAAAGTCTGTGAATAAAACAAAAATACTGATGACAGCAAACGTTGACTTACTTTTTCTAATAAATCTTTAGTGTGGAAGAAAGTGATCCATCAAGGAATAAAATGGTGAAGTTAAAGAACTATATGTTTACAACTCCCTAGTGGCTTGACTTCAGAGACTAAAAAGAACATTGTGGTCTGTGTCATGTACCTGTTCGCACAGCAAAAGGAGAGTTTCCACAACTAACACATTCAGCCACTTCTAATCCCAAAAGTTTTTTCAACAGAGCATACTGAAGTATTGTCATATTCTGGACCAAATCAGGATTTGAAGTGACACCTACCTTTCTGCTTATCTTTCTGCTTGCTGGTTAGTTTGGTGCCTGCTTTAAGGGTGAAATTCACCCACCTTGCATGAACTGTGAACAAACAATTTTTGTGCAAAGATCTAGGCAGGATTTGGCGGTTGAGAGTGTGGGGACAGAATCACCCCCCTCCAAGACATGCAAGTGGGATGCAGCTGTTCCACAGAAAGTAATCCTGCTACAATGCAGGAATAGCAATCACAACCCAACACCCCTATACAGGGCCTATGCCTACTTCATCTACGTAACTGCAAATCCTGAGGATACACCCCTAATTCCCCAACCTGCAGTGTCCTATGTGGAACTGGTGCATAGCCCAGAGCTGCAGAGAGAAAGCAGTGCGGCCAACCTGAGGATACCGCCTCACACAATGGAACCTCTCACTTCTGCTCTGTACAGGCCTTTCCCTGCCCATTATGCCCTTGGATGAATTTCACCTGGCTGGTGAAGAGCTGGTAATCAGAGTTTTTCCCATGAAGCTAAGACATTAGCTCACTCTGAAGAAACATACTCATTAGCCATAATACCAAAAATAAGAGAGGTTTGGTGATTTTATATCTAGATAAAGGCATGGACAGATGGACACACACACTGAATCTGGACTTACTGATTTCTCTTGAAGTTCACCCAGGACAGTTTTTTTAACCTGGAATCTTTGGGTGTAGGCAGAGGGACAGGCAAAGGCCAATATTTCCCCCCACTACTCTCCACAGAACAGGTACAGGGAGCACATCACCCTGAACTACAAAGGGACTTAGCAAGAAGAGAGGATACAATCTACAATTCTTCCTCCCTGGATGTTTCCCTTCTGACAGATGTTCAGCTGAACAAACTTCCCAAAGCGACTGGAGTTGTTGTTGTAAACAGTCTTCGCGTTGCCAAAAGCTTCCATAATTGGGCTGTGAAAATAAGGGAGGACGACAAAAGTATTAACTTGTGACTGGAATGCCACTGATAGGAGCACTGCACTCCAGTGCTCAAGGAAAGGCATAATCCCCATAAAGCCCAGCTCTAACATTATCCTCAGACATGGCCTACATCCTTACTCATTACCATAGCTCTACTCCAGGGGGTCTCAAACTTCATTGCACCACCATCCCCTTCTGACAACAAAAATTACTGCACGACCCCAGGAGTGGGGACTGAGTCCACCTGAGCCCCACCATCCAGCGGCCAAAGCCAAAGCTCCAGGGCTTCTGCCCCAGGCAGGGGGCTGTAACCTGAGTCTGACCACCCATGGCTGACGCCCTTAGGCCCCGGGCCCCAGCAAGTTAAGCCAGCCCTGCTGATCCCATTAAAATGGGCTCGTGGCTCACTTTGGGTTCCTGACCCCAGTTTGAGAACTGCTGCTCTAGACAACTCAGTTATACCACAGGCTGTATGCCTGCAGGTAGTAAAGTAGCTATAATATTATATAACAAAAAGACATTAACCACTGTACAGCTTTGCGTATATAACCTAAATAGGTTTTATTATAACAGGTCTATATTATAAGTGTTGTTTAGTGTTTGCATTATAGTAAAGACAGAGGCCCCCGGTCAAGCCAAGACCCAATTGTGCAGCGTGCCATATGTGTGTATGGGAGACCATTCTTGTCCTAAAAACTTATACAATCTTACTTTAGTGGATGAAAACAGAGATGAGGGAGGGACAGGGAAGATGTATGACAGTGATAGCAGCAGATCTGTTCATTATCTAGCTGTGTGCACAACTTCTTGTTAAAACGTTGAGTGAATTTAGTGCTTGTGGAAGGTACCTGATTAACAACAGATAGATCTATCAAATCAGCTCGCCTGATTTTCCCTTACCTCAGCAAGCTACCTGCAGTTGCCCTGCTGATCCTTACTACCCCCTTCTGTTTCCCTTTAGCTCCCCCTCAAATCTCTCTCCTATCCACCAAATAATAAAATCTCCCCACCCCATCTGCCTCTCCCTCCCTCGCACCTCCTGCTGCCTTCCTCACTCCCATCCCCTCAGCTCAGCCCCAAACAAAAATGAAAAAAAAAAAACAATTAAGAAACAATCCCAACTTGTACAAAACCACTTCACGCATTGCACAGAACCATTCCACTGGTGATCCTGTTACTGTGACCCAGGCCCTCCCCACTCACGCTTATTGTTTTCTAAATGCACCCATGTGTCATGTGTAAAATAGATTGCAAGTTCTTCAAAGCAGGGACAGTCTAGTTTGTTCTATAAAATGCCTCACATTTGGGTGATTTACAAATACATAACACAAATAATCAGTAATGCTATAGCATCTGAAAGGCAGGCTTCGTCCATGTTCCTTAGGAAGGAACAATCAGTTTCACACATACAGAATGGGAGGAGACTGTCTAGGAAGGAGTATGGCAGAAAGAGATCTAGGGGTCATAGTGGACCACAAGCTTAATATGAGTCAACAGTGTGATACTGTTGCAAAAAAAGCAAACGTGATTCTGGGATGCATTAACAGGTGTGTTGTAAACAAGACACGAGAAGTCATTCTTCCGCTTTACTCTGCGCTGGTTAGGCCCCAACTGGAGTATTGTGTCCAGTTCTGGGCACCGCATTTCAAGAAAGATGTGGAGAAATTGGAGAGGGTCCAGAGAAGAGCAACAAGAATGATTAAAGGTCTTGAGAACATGACCTATGAAGGAAGGCTGAAGGAATTGGGTTTGTTTAGTTTGGAAAAGAGAAGACTGAGAGGGGACATGATAGCAGTTTTCAGGTATCTAAAAGGGTGTCATCAGGAGGAGGGAGAAAACTTGTTCACCTTAGCCTCCAATGATAGAACAAGAAGCAATGGGCTTAAACTGCAGCAAGGGAGATTTAGGTTGGACATTAGGAAAAAGTTCCTAACTGTCAGGGTAGTTAAACACTGGAATAGATTGCCTAGGGAAGTTGTGGAATCTCCATCTCTGGAGATATTTAAGAGTAGGTTAGATAAATGTCTATCAGGGATGGTCTAGACAGTATTTGGTCCTGCCATGAGGGCAGGGGACTGGACTCGATGACCTCTCGAGGTCCCTTCCAGTCCTAGAGTCTATGAGTCTATGCTGCCTTATCAATATATTTCAAACCTGACCTAGAGCTCCACTGACTTTTATTTTGATTTTCAAAAATTAGAGCTGTAATTTAAAATGTATGGGGGAAAACAGTGGAAAATCCATAGTGCATATGAAATTATAAAAGAGAAAAAAATCACTGGGAAAAACCTGCAATGTAAATCAGCAGCTCCACATACACCAAGAATTGGTGTCTGCTACACAGAATTTACAGCCAAAGAACCACAAACACTGGAGATCGAAAAGACCTCGCAGGTCATCTGGCCACTCCCTGGATGCTAGTGCAGGATTATTTTCCAGTGTTTTGTGCAGCAGTCTAGTTTTAAATATCTTCAGCTTCAGTGGTTGTTCTACCTCTGTCACTCTGTATTGCGTGCAACACTACGGACCACGTATGAGGATATGAACATAATACCTGCTCTCAAGAATAGCTTGCTCCACACAGGAGGTCTTTTCCTTACAGGACAGTTCCAGCGAATGTTGGCTCATGGCAGATAAGAACTTGAGAATCAGCTTAGTACTTTCTGTCTTACCAGCACCACTTTCACCACTGAAAGACAAAAAAAACATACCACAGTGTTTCTACTTTGACTATGCTCATGGAGGGAAAAAAATCCTTGGTCTGGCCTACATCAAGGCACTCACAAGCCAAAGTGAAGGGAGTGATTAGCGAGGGCTGTCAGACCATGACAATTGGAATGAGTGAGATTTAAAACGCTATGAGAATTTAAATGTCTCATTGGAACACAGTGCTAAACACATAATAGCTCCACGCTTCTACAGGACTTTTCAGCCAGGATCTCAATTTATTAACATATGACAAGCATCCCTTCAACTCCTCTGAGGCACCCTGGGGCTACAGAGATGACATAATACACCACCGCTGAAATGCAGCCACCACGGAATGGAAAACAGCACAAGGAGGCATGGCCATATAGCTACAGATATGCTAAAAACTGCTGTAAAGCTAATCCAAAATCAGGAGTCTTCTACCACATGGGGGAGACTTGGTAAGGCTGCAGCATGGTTATTTGTAGAAGGATAACCATAGGGGAGGGAGCCTTGGTATGAAACGGAGCATTAATAAGTGTGTAGGAGATCATCTATGCACATTTATGGCACTGCATACTTAAATATTATTACTACTGTTCATAATAAAGATGATGATGATGATGATGATGATACAGGTTGCTTTTAAACAAATGTTTTTCATGTAAGGGCAGACTCTGAACTTAGTCATACTAGCATAAATCCACAGCAACTCTATGTACATTTACCTAGTCCTCACTCATTTTTATTTTACATATACAAATATCATATGTATAAATTATATTTTATTTTAAACAGAATCCAAAAACACACCTATTGCCTCATATAGCAACTAATCTGATTTGGTAAAATTATATGCAAAATTTGTGCCAAAACAAAGGAAAAAGTTAAATGTGCCGAGATTTTGATGTGACACATTTAAAGACCCACTGATATCTGAAAAAAGAGACCATTTAAAAACAATCAATGCACAAACAGAATATGAAATACTGAATTTCCATTACTAGACCATTTGCCTAAAAACAGTGAGCCAAACTTTGCCTTCCGGTCCAAATCCATTTTCTTCAATAAAGTTGCATGTGGGCAAATTCAGAGCATAATTTAACCAATAATTTAACTGAGCTTATTTCCTAAAAACTCAATTATCTGACTTGCTTATTTCTCACCTGAAGTCATTGGACAAAATTGTGACTTTAAATACATGCACTTAATTCCTATTCACTTTCATGGAAATTGGGCACACTTAGGTCCTGATCCCACCTCCACATTGCAGCCAACGGGAGTTCTGTCATTGACTTTAATGGATGAGAACTGGGCACATATACAATGCACAATTTGGTTACTAAGCAAAAGTGGTAACTGTGGTGCCCTTATGTTATCACAGAGGTTTCTAGTGAGGAGCAAAGAACAGATACAGCCCCAAGAAGCAAACATCAGATTTCCATGCAAGTACACCTCAACAATTAAAAATAAAATATAAATCAGGGAAGAGAAATCTAGAATATATATATATAAAATGTATCCATAGAGCTGTGTCTAAATGTTTTGCACAGCTTTCCAGAAGGTGTCAGCAACTCTTAAAAATGATTCACAACTTCATATAAGATACAGTATATTTATTCTGATATGTGCTGGAGTCTCTTCAGCTCCAGCATCCTAACAGGCTCTTGGCTGACCTTCATTCATCCATCACACATTTACATTCTATCAAAAATTCTGCAGAACATTTAATTTATGTTGACCTTTTATAACTCTCATGAGATCCTTCCATTACATTAGTACCTTGCGCACATGAGAATGAGCAACAGCATTTCCGGGATTCATTTTTAAATAGTTTTATACTTCAGTGCCTTTGCATTTGCCAAATGAAAAACAACAAAACATCCCACTTTACTGATGTATATTTTCCTGCCTGCCCTCTGGGCCAAGATCTTTGGCTGGCATACATAAGCATAGACTCACTGCAGTTATCTGGATATCTGAGCTATGCCAGTGTAGGACAGCTAAGGATCTGGATCACTCTCCAATTATTAGAGTTGCCATTTCTGTCCTGTGCCATGAGCCAAATTCTGCTCTGACTCACCCTGGTGTGAATCTGAAGTAATTCTATTGAAGCCAATGGAGTCACTCTGGATTTATACTGGGGGTAACTGGGAGCATCATTTGGCTATACTTTTGTGCTAGTAATGGTTTTAAATTTGGTTTTTAAGGTTTTTTTTCTTCTTATTTCTAATATAGTTGGTACCATGCTTAGTTATGTTTTGCTGCTGCTTTCTTTGCAGCTCTTTGACCCAATGCAAGTTGTATTATTAATAAAAATATGAAAAAAACACCACATACTCCAAACTTTCCATTCATCATTTGCATGACTACTACAACTCAAACACTTACATTGTGTTGTGGTAGTTCAGTCCTACAAAATCCTCAGGGAAGTAGACTCTTTTAGTGTGCACTCAACCTTTCAACTAACCTCTCACCACAAGCATTTTTAAACGCAAAGCTTGTTCCAATCCATTACGTTCAGTACTCTGGATACACAAAGTATGACAGCAGTCTGTGAGGTCCTCATTTTGGAAATCTTTAATCTTTCTCCATCACTTGTTCCACATGTCGTGCTTTCTGAAGGGCAAAACAGTCTGAACTTTGGACTACTGGAGGGGAAAGAGGATCAGTAAAAGATTTCTCACTCCGAGGGCTTTCATATGCAAAATGACTGAACCAACACACTCTAAATCACTCCTCAGTTCAATATTTTGGATTTATAACTTACATGATAGAGTAAAAGATATAGCCCCCACAGCAAACATGGCTCTTCAAATGCACTGTTTAATCTTGGTATGTCAGTCTCATAAATAAAGTCTTCCCATCAAAAAGTTCAGGTCTTGTCCAAAGAATAGCTTGTTTTATGTTGATCTTCAATCTGAGCGAAAACGTTTCAGGCAGTCAGCTGATAATAAAGTGAACAGTCTGACGTTGGATTGTGATTTCAGGTTTGCTGTTTCCATTTCTTTAGTTGTTTTAGGGTTCGTATTTTTTTAAGCTTTTAATTTAAAAAAATGGAAGAACTACTAACATACGAGGAGAAGAATACACATAGATAAGGCCAGCTAAAAACCAAGCTAAGGTGTTACCCTACAACTGCACTAGGAAAAAGGTCCAGTTTAGGTCTGATTTAGCTAATGTGTTACCTATGCCTGACCTAAACTTGACCACTTTCCTAGTTAAGACAACTGCCCTGCAAGCTGAAAAGGAGAAGATTCCTCTCCCACCCCTGCAGAGATACCCAGAGCCCAGTCCAGCTACTCAGGCTGGGTGCCGGGCCTGGGGTTCATCTCTCCAAATACGACAGCAGTAGGTTATTGTGCAGTCTGTCTGTTGTGTTATAATAGCTAATTGTTTCGAATGAAATGATCCTGTGATGTAATGTGTAGACTGATACAAAGTTTAAAGCAATATGAACATGTCTCGGTGTAGTCATCTCTGTACGAAAGGCTTTAAGTACATAAACTTAATAAAAACAGTAATATTCAGCCTGGCAGAGGTCAAGGGCCACTTCACATAGTGCCAGTTGTAATAGAGTAATGGAGTCACATGAGAATCACAGCATGCTATGCACATGCTGGATAGCAGTATTTGCAACATGGCATTAGATCAGTATGTTAGCATGCTGCATCATTGTGACTCAGTATTATAGTGTAATAATGCAGCACTGTCTAACAAATTGCATAATTACTGTGTTTTTCTGCAACTTCATTTAAAAAACACTTCCTCAATCTTCTCCTAGCTTTTATGTGGTAAAGATAGCTTTATGTTAATAAACACTGGGTTTTATTTTGCAGTCTGAGTCAGTCCTGGTAATATTACACTCCCATTTTCCTACCTTATGTCTCCAATTAGAGAAAAAATCATAGCATTTAAAAATAATCCCATGTATTTGTTTTTAAATTATATTCTGAACATTTGAATTCACAGGAGTCTCTTCAAAAAAATTGCAAAACTGATTAACTCCACTAGGGGGTGCTTCATGTCTAGACAATTCCAAATGATGCTAAACCTTCTTTAGTTTATAATGCAGTTCTAACCTCCTATAATTTTAGATACAACATAACAATGAACCAGGAGCAATATAGTGGAATTTGAAAGTTGACAACTCACAACTTCATTTTATCTTAACTTGGGTACAATACTTGTTTTATATCATAGTTTTCAAGATGGAATTTGCTAAGATTTCCTTTGGTACCTTCTTTTGCAGGCAACATAACTAATACTCTGAATTCAGACATGTGGCAGCTAAGTTCTGCTTCTCATTACCATTTTCAAACATCAGAGCTAACCTGCCCAATAAAACTGACAAAACCAATCACTCCAACGTCTTTCAATTCTAAGCAAATAAACCAGGCATGGCCAAGGTTTTTAAAAGTGACTAGTCACTTTGAACACATCAATTTTTGCATAACCCGAATGAGAAGCCTTAATGGAGCCTGATTTTCAGGCGGTGTCAAAGGATAACTGGCCATTTTGAGGCCTGGTCTACACTACGCGTTTAAACCGATTTTAGCAGCGTTAAACCGATTTAACGCTGTACCCGTCCACACTACGAGGCCCTTTATATCGATATAAAGGGCTCTTTATATCGGTTTCTGTACTCCTCCCCAACGAGAGGAGTAGCGCTAAAATTGGTATTACCATATCGGATTAGGATTAGTATGGCCGCAAATCAACGGTATTGGCCTCTGGGCGGTATCCCACAGTGCACCACTATAACCGCTCTGGACAGCAATCTCAGCTCGGATGCAGTGGCCAGGTAAACAGGAAAAGCCCCACGAAATTTTGATTTTCATTTCCTGTTTGCCCAGCGTGGAGCTCTGATCAGCACGGGTGGCAATGCAGTCCCAAATCCAAAAAGAGCTCTAGCATGGACCGTACGGGAGATACTGAATCTGATCGCTGTATGGGGAAACAAATCTGTTCTATCAGAGCTCCATTACAGAAGACGAAATGTCAAAGCGTTTGAAAAAAAAATCTCCAGGCTATACAGTGTTGCATGACAAGTGTAATGGGAGGCCATAGACTCAAACGGACGCTCATGGATGGATGGAGGGGGTACTGAGGACTCCAGCTATCCCACAGTCCACAGCAGTCTCTGAAAAGTATTTGCATTCTTGGCTGAGCTCCCAATGCCTGTAGGGTCAAACACATTGTCCGGCGTGGTTCAGGGATTAGCTCGTCAATTTACTCCCTCCCCCCCCACGTGAAAGAAAAGGGGAGTACTTTTTTCAATGTCACCCTATGTCTACTGAATGCTGCTGGTAGACGCGATGCTGCAGCAGTGAAGAGCAGTATCCGCTCCTCTCCCCTCCCTGGTGGCAGATGGTACAATATGACTGATATCCGTCGTCACTATCAGCCCTTGAGTACTCCTGGCTTGCCTCAGGTGAGGTCGGCTGGGGGCACCTGGGTAAAAATAGGAATGATTCCTGGTCATTCCCAGTAGATGGGACAGAACGGCTGGTAACCGTCCTCATCATAGCAACTGGGGGCTGAGCTCCATCAGCCCCCTCCCTTTCCTGTGTAAAGAAAAGATTCTGTACTGCCTGGACTATCATAGCAGCGGGATGCTGGGCTCCTCTCCTCCGCACCGCTTAATGTCCTGCCTGGACTGTCATAGCACCGGGAGGCTGCCTCCCCCTCATTTTATGTCACTAAAAACTCAGTGTTTCTTATTCCTGCATTCTTTATAACTTCATGACACAAATGGGGGGGGACACTGCCACGGTAGCCCAGGAAGGTTGGGGGAGGAGGGAAGCAACGGGTGGGGTTGTTGCAGGGGCACCCCCCATTAATGGCATGCAGCTCATCATTTCTGCGGGATCTGACACGGAACAGCTGTACTCTCTGATACACTGCTTCTCTAGTACACTTGCCCCAAATTGTAGGCAGGACTGACTCTATTTTTAGAAACCATAAAGGAGGGATTGACTCAGGGAGTCATTCCCAGTTTTGCTTTTGCACCCCCGGCCGACCTGAGCCAGGGGCACCCATGATAGCAGCAGACAGCACAGAAGGACAGATAACCGTCATCTCATTGCCAAATTACCCTGGCAGCAGACGGTACAGAACGACTGGCAACCATCTCTGCTATCATGCATAAGCAAATGAATGCTGCTGTGTAGCGCTGGAGTATCGCCTCTGTCCGCGGCGTCCAGCACACATACGGTGACTGTAAAAAAAAAAAAGCTGAACAGGCTCCATGGTTGCCGTGCTATGGCATCTGCCAGGACAATCCAGGGAAAAAGGGCGCGAAATGATTGTCTGCCGTTGCTTTCCCGGAGGAAGGAATGACTGATGACATTTACCGAAAACCACCCGCGACAATGATTTTTGCCCCATCAGCCACCGGGCTCTCAACCCAGAATTCTAAGGGGAGGGGGAGACTGCGGGAACTATGGGATAGCTACGGAATAGCTACCCACAGTGCAACGCTCTGGAAATCAACGATAGCCTCGGACCATGGACGCACACCACCGAATTAATGTGCTTAGTGTGGCCGCGTGCACTCGACTTTATACAATCTGTTTTATAAAACCGGTTTATGTAAAATCGGAATTATCCCGTAGTGTAGACGTACCCTGATGGGAATGGGTCCAGCCACACCTGTGCCGTAAGTAATTAGTGGCTCCCCAGCCTGAAGATTCGGGACTAAGGAGGGGCACGTGATAGCTTAAGAGACATCTAGGCCTTATAAAAGGGCCTAGAGACCAGTCTGTGTGCTGGAACCACAGCGAGTGGGCAGGCTTCTATGGCACGTCCTGAGCCAGTGTCTGCAGCAGGTGGATTGCTCAGGAAGAACCAGTTCGGGGGCCCAGTGCTCTCTAGTGGAACAGGCAAGGATGCCAGGAAGAAAGCTCAGCAGGGTGTGAGAACACAGTCCACCCAGGGGCTGAAGGCTCTATCCCAGAGCCATAAAGACTCTCACAGTAGCCCAGAAAGGGGCTGGAATAGACCCGAGAGGATGGGCTGAAGGAAAGCCCTCAACAGGCAGAAAAACATTTTTGTTTGTTGGGATTTTTAGTTTGAGTTTCTTGTTCTGTGACTTGGCTAGAGGGTTAAGTCTGTGAAGCTAAGGAGAATAACCTCAGGAAAGGAAACTGGGACAGGGAGTGTTCAGCCACATCATACTCAGTCAGCAGGGAGCTTCTATGGGGCAGCCATGTCCCCACAAATAATGGGATTTTAGTGCTTTCTGAAAACCAGGCCCCTTCAAGGTCTCAAGTCTGACACCCAAAACTGAGATGGCCAAAAACACTAGCCACGTTTAAAAGTCTTGGCCCATGTTATTAGTCTGCTCAGACTGACTCTCAGCCAAAAAAAAAAAAAATAAAAAATAAAATAAAAAAATCACAGAAATTGGCATTGATTTTCTTTGATTCTTTTTAATTATAGCTATGAGCACAATTTCCTTTTAAATTTTGTAAAAGTGAAACCATCCCTTATAAAGTTGTGTTCCAGTATTTGTCCAAAACGTAGCATTTTACAAATGCTAACCAACTGCTTTGGGCCAGGCCTGCAGAAAATTGTTGTAAGGATAGAAGCTGTGAATGTGAAATTTTCCCAGATGATGTTTTGCCAGCACTGTGGCTCAACAGACCCAGCACGCTCCTGGAACTTGGCAGGCCTGTGTTCTATTCCGGCTGTGCCATCAGCCTGCCAGGTGATCTTGGACAAGTCGCTTCACTTTTCTGTGCTTCCGTTTCCCCATCTCTAAAATGGCAGTACTATGACTTACTGCTTTTGTAAACTGCTTTAAGATCTACGGATAGAAAATGCTATATAAAAACTAGGTATTGCTATTATTATTGGTGTGACCCCTAAGAACCTCTCTATGCCAACTGGCAAAGGACTCACGGTTTTGTATCAGGCCTGAGTCACTCACTGCATCTAGCACACTGCTTCACAGTATTCACCCAAAAAGGGTTGTGCAAAGTGTCCAATGGAAGCTTACGTCACACTAATCTTCCTGGTCATTGTGTGATGTAGGTATGGGTAATATTTAAGAATTTGTATGTATGTATTGAACATATATTTCGAATGTGTCCCTGGCAGGTAGACAAGCAGGTTTTGCCAGACAATGGGATGTGGAATCACCTCTCTCACTAGGTCTCCAATGTAAATTAAGCATTGTAAAACCAACACAAAACAATCCCTATTTGCATGTAAAGTCAACAGGAAAACAGGCTGATGGTGGGGATGTGAACTCAACAGGGGAGCACATACCAAAGTCTAACTTTGGGGCATAAGAAGGCAACATGATCCCTCTTTCATCCTGCACCTGAGGGCATAACCAGGCAATGCGGTTACATCTATGAAAACAGGATCTCAGCCAACCCGGACTGAAGCGCTGCAGAAAAGGCTTAGGTGAGAAAAGTCAGCTTTCAACAAGGATTGTAGCTTGTTATATTACTTTTTAGTCTCAAAAAAGCATGTTATACTTTTATTTCTAATCTGTTGTTCTTGTTATCCTTGCTCACTATCTCTTAAATCTTAACCTTTGATTTGTTTTCACTATAAGTAGATTACAGCGCTGTGTTGTTAGATTGATTCAATTGAATATCAGCTCCCAACAAGTTGGTGTGTTTATACTATTCCTTGGAAGCAGCAAACCTGGTAACTACCATGAGTGTCTGTGACAGGGGAATGCTCTTCAAGGGTGCTTGGGGTTCCTCTGTTGTTAACTTACAAAGCAGAGTAGGACAGGTAGAGTCCCGAGGAGAGTGCGTGAGTGGTTGAAAGGCTGGTGTTGTTCAGGCACTGACACTCAGCTACCACAGGAAAGACTCCCTCACGCTGGAGGCGGGGGGAGACAAGGTTACACTCGGTCCTGGGCACCCAAAGGAAGTGTCACAGTTGGGCATGATTCTTATCGCCCCCTCAGCTATTATACAGGAAGTCTTCCCCAGCGTCTTAGATAGAGGGTCCCAGTAGCACACCTCTTCCAAACAATTTGCACAGTTATCAGGCCAGATGTTAACCAAAACATTAGCTGCACCCACGGCAGAGCACATACACGACCAAATGAGAGAACAGTGAACAAGAAAAATGAAACAAATAAACACATATAAATCAACAGAGACAAGATTTGAGACACATATGTTTAAAAGTCAGCTGAAAAAGTAAATTAACCAGGTTTGTCACAAACACTGGTGATGCTAGTGAGGATGCTTTCAAAATGCTAAAACCGTTGACTTACAATGTTTCTACTGTAACTGGCATCAAACCAGTTACTGCCAATATGAACACAATGCCAATATGATGTAGGTCATCCTCCATCAACTCTTTTGTGAAGCCAAGTAATTACTATGACTAATGTAAAAGGATTTCCCACTGTCTTGGTCTGTAAGCCAGACGTATTTGACAGAATGTAGGATTTTGTCCCATGCCCATGTCTTTCTGGCAAAAGCCGTTCCCTGTCCCTCACTATGCTAATACTCTATAGAAACTGCTTACATATACCGACTCTTTTCACCAGCGCTGTGGTTCCTAGTTATGATAAAACCCAGCATTCCTCTCAGGGGCATATGAAGAGCTGGAAGAAAGGTGCCTCTTGTCTCAACACAAAAGAGCATGGAATGGGATTAATAAATAGTGGACGTCATACCAGTAGCCACTACGCTGGTTCCACAGGAGGCTTCACATTCCGTGTTTCAGAGCAAACAGGCTGTATTCAAGCAATTTTCTGATAGTATGCCATGAAATCATCTGACTCCAGTTTCATATTCTGTGACAGAGACCTTTTTGTATATTATTGCTTTAAGAGGTGCCACCTGGACTCAACATTACACAGTCCAAAGAGAAATGGGATTCTCTCAGCCCATATTTGAAACATGCCGTCAGCCAAACTGGCACTGTTACTAGGCAGCATTTGCGTGGGAGGGGGGTGCTGGGATTGGTATCTAAGAGCTTTTTAGTGACATTTAAGGGGCAACATAATTCAATCTGGTTTACATTCCCAGCAAGAGCATGGCTCTGAATTACATGTGGCAGATCATGCCTTTCACAAGAAAAAGAGGATACTGATCAGCAGTGTTGGTTATGTGGGAAAACCTCTGCTGATGGGAGGGAAAAGTTGCCACAGAGTGGCTTCACTTGGCCACACCCCTCTAAACCCAGCCATGCCCCTTACAATAGTAGAGCTCCACACTTGTTGAAGGGCTTTTTGTGGAGTTGGAGGGAGGAAAGATGCTGTCTGAGCCTCAAACCTCCTCTCTAACAAAAACTGGAACCTTTTCATTTCCAGAGACCATGGTCAGGCCCTGTGGTATCTTACTTGTCTGAACTATCCCTATCTCCAACGTATTGGTCAGGCAGCCTCTCTTTTGGATTAGGAGTGATATGCCTCCATTTCCAGGGTCCATCTTGGAAGGGGGACCTGTCCTTTTCAACTGATCTTTTTCCACAGCTTAACCTAGAAATCATTTTTGTTTCAAAAGGTTGTTTTCCTCTAAGAAAGTGAGCAAGATAAGCTAGAGAGAGAGGAAGAAATCCAATGACCCGTGAGCTTTAATAATTCTGCGTCAGAGGGGCTTACATCAGCAGTTTACATTAATCTCATTGAAAGCTGTGTTTTCTCCTGGTTCGAGCAGAGGAAAATCAAAACTCCAGGGTTCTAGTCCCCACTCTGCTACTGTGTAACTTCAGTGGTCATCCTGGACACATCTTTTGACTTTACTATGTCTTCATTTTTTCCTCTACAAGATGAATAAAATACTTACATTACGAGGTTGTGAGGCTTAATTAATAGGGGCTCGGCAGCACATATGCTAAAACTGGAATGATACAGAGAAGATTAGCATGGCCCCTGCACAAGGATGACATGCAAATTCATGAAGCGTTCGGTCATGAGCTCAGCTAGGTAGAGGATGTAAGGGGGTGTGAGGAGCCTCTTGCTCCTGCATGCAGGCTATCCATATCACTAAACCCTGCGAAGAGTGGGGAAGCAGCTGCCACCAAGCTGCTGTTCCCCATCCTGCTTAGGTGTGTGGAGAATGGGCAAGCAGGGGCACGGAGTAGGCGGAGCCTTAGCTTCACCCTCAGTCAGCAGGGGAAGTGATCTGCCTCAAGGAAAGAGCTGGCTCACTGAACTTCTCCCATGCAACAAGGGGGAAGCAGGGGCTGAACTGCGACTGAGCGCTACTGAAGTGCCAGCTGCAGTTCTGAACACCAGCAAACAGTAGACCACAGGGGAAACTATTATAGCTCCATCAAACTAAAGCATAATCAGGTTAAACAATAGGAGAAACAAGAAAAATTAATTACACTGAATTAAATAGCCAATGAGTTGGCAGGACTTCATTATTATTATTTATAGGTTCACTGACAATCTTTTTTTGATGCATTCAATTTTCAAGACTAGTGATGACACATTATCATGCTGCACAGCGAAGCAGAAGCCAATGGAAAAAGTGACACATTTAGAGCAAAATAAGGAAGTAAGCGAACAGTCAAAAAGTGTGTGGAGTTCAGACATCTTTTCATTAAATGACTGCAGGGCATATATAAGCAAAAAATGCCTTGTCTTTCAAGGGCTGATTAGGATCACGTAGTAATTCTACATCTGCACAAATAGGGGAAAGGGTCAGAGCATGCTCTTCCTCTGTGCTTTTCCCCCTGGCATTCCAAGCATTCATTTTCAATTTACCTTTAAAGCTCAGCGGTAGGACTAGGAATAATGAATGCAGTAGCCACTTACCTGATGAGAACACACTGGTTGTCATGACGTTTCCATAGGCAGCGGTAGCACTCGTTAGCGACAGCAAAGATATGAGGTGGAATTTCCCCCATGTGGTGCTTGCTGTATTGCTCTACTGCGGTGCGGTCATAGAGTCCCGGAATGGTCTTGTAGGGGTTCACAGAGGCAACAATGGAGCCAATATAGGTCTGCAATGGCATACAAAACAGGATCTCCGGGTTAACTATGTATGTTAAGGATCTACAAGGAGTTCTTTGGAGACAGAAAGAGCAACTTACCCTATGTTTGCAAATGCCTGGCACATGGCAGGGGCACTATCTGATATAGGTGTACAGTATGTTGTCTGTGTCTTGCTGTGATACTAGCAGCAGCCTGTTAAACGTTCCCACCTGCCTTGCACATTTGGGCATCATTATAACTGCATGCAAATGTCAACAAAGACTAATAAAAGCTTGTTTCACACACACTTTTGGAGAGCTAAAATCTCATCTGTTAACATTTTATGCTACGCATGGGTCTGTAAAACAGTTGGAGGACTCAGTTGAACCATCCACAGCGCCAAAACCCACAACCATACTGAGAAAGAAGCATCTCTTGCTGTGTCAGTCACCCATGTCCTAGCGCAGGCCCAAAGACAGGCATTTAAGTATTTCTTTTTTGGGGGCTTTGCTACAACGGAAGGTATTCTGGAATAGCTATTCCTGATTAACTGATTGTGTGGACATCCTTATTTCAGAGTAACCGTACTTAATGCTGAATACATTTAATCCATTTTGGATTATGCTAATTTGGAATAGGGCACTTTTGTTCCGGAATAAGAGCTTCCACACAAATCAATCAGGAATAGCTATTGCACATTAAATTCACACCCCATCTTACTCCAAATTAACTTCCCTGTGTAAATAAGCCCTTACTGCCTCTTCTTTTTTCTTCGACTCCTCTATTGTTTCAGGGCAAACTTTATATCATATCCATCCTCCCCAAGGTTGCAAACAGGGTATGAAGCAGCCAAATATACTTCTCCTGCTCCCCCACACCATGAAACTCACTCATACACAAATCACTGCTACCTGCTAAGTCTACCTAACATTTTGCATATCTTCACAATGTCTAATGCAGGGATCGGCAACCTTTGGCCCGTGGCTCGCCAGGGTAAGTACCCTGGTGGACCGGGCCAGTTTATTTACCTGCCGCATCCGCAGGTTCAGACGATTGCGGCTCCCACTAGCCATGGTTCGGCACTCCAGGACAACGAAGGCTGCAGGAAGTGGCGCGGGCCGAGGGATGTGGTGGCTGCCACTTCCCACAGCCCCCATTGGCCTGCAGCAGCGAACTGCGGCCAGTGGAAGTCGCGATCGGCCAAACTTGCGGATGTGGCAGGTAAACAAACTGGCCCAGGATACTTACCTTAGTGGGCCGCAGGCCAAAGGTTGCCGATCCCTGGTCTAATGCATATTTTAAACAGGAATGTGCATCCTGATTCCAATTGCAATTAAACCTATCCATACACACATGCATGCGCTTGCTTGTGCGCGCGCACGCACACACACACACAAAATGAAGAGCTATGGAGGATACGTTCCTCCCAACTGACAAAGTAAACAGGCGTCTGCTTGTCAGCAAGCAGGCCCCTCAAATAAATTTGAGTTAAAATGGGCAGGAGCATTTCACCCCATCCGGGGAGCTGCTTCATTTAGAATATATTTCTGGAGCATGTACTCACTCATTGTTGAGCATGGTATTCTGATTTACATTTTGCTAGTCATTGGTTTGAGGGATGTTTAGAAATTAGATTCAGGGGCCAAATTCCTGTTTTCAAAGAAGGTGGTCTGGATGGGCACTGGTTAAGAGAAGAGCTGGACCCAGGACACTTAGAAAGTATCTATACTCACCTTTTGTATAGCAAGGCCCTGATCCTGCAACAAGCACCTCATGAGCAGACCTGTGTCTACATGAAGCCAACAGAAGTCTACCTGTGTGGAGCTCATTGCAGAGTTGGGACCTTATTTCTATTAATTCAGTGCTTGACTTGGGAAAGATTAAAAAAGTGCTGCTCTGTTGCTACCTTCCCCACCAGGCTCACACTACATGCCCCAGGAGCGTAGCCTCGGGCTCTTTGGTCCCTTCAATTCCCCTTTCTAACAAGCTTTGAAAACATGATTCAATTTAATAAGATGAACTAACCTAAGTTTCCCTTTCCCAAGGTCTGCTCTGTCATCCTTACATATTCTTGTTCTTTCCTTCATTCCCTCCCATCTCACCCTAGTACTCACATTCCTTACCTCAAGCTCTTTTTAGTATGTTCTCTTGCACTCATATTTCCCTCTCCCACAATCCTTTTGTCTTCATTTTTATACAGTAGGCCTAATAAAAGCAGATGCTTTGAGCTTTTGTTTTCTAATGTCACTAGAATGTCCTTGGTGTTATGACAGCTTTATTATGCATTGTTAGGGGAACAATATTCCACATTATAACCTGTGGATATTTTACAGGTCTGTATACTTATAATCTGTTGGTTTTACAAAAATTCCCAAGCCGTGCAACAGTCGTTAGGGCACATGACATCTAGAGGAAAGGCACAAGCTAAATGTAAGACAATAATAACATTAGTCGTGTTACAGAATTGCATTAACGTCACTGTAATCTACTGGGGGCATCCCCTCCAGGATTTTGGAATAACCAAAGAGGAAACATCCCCTGGAGAATCTCTCGAAGGTTTTATACAGATTCCAGCATAGGCTGGGATAGGTAAGATTTTCAGCTACTAGTACGCATTGCGTGAATACAGTACAGACAATCAATAAAGCTCACAGCTATGCACGTAGTTCCGTACCACATTATTGAGTCTCAGTGTTTGATTTAAGGAGACCCCATGTAACCACATCAATACTAATCTGACCTTTATGGAATATAAACATGCACCCTAAACCTCTCCCACGACCAAAAATGTAACAACAAAATAAAAGAACATTCCATCCCGGTCTCATGACAAACCAGAAGCCAAGACCATTTGCTTCAGAGGAGCACTGCTAGAATCTCTGCAACAGACAATTCTGCAAGAGTTTGGCCATACGGGAAGTTTCATCCTAACCTCAGTTAGATAGCAGTTGATTTATGCCCTTAAGCATGAGAGATTATATCCCTTATTGTGAGGATCTGAGGTCTGGATCTGCTGCCATGTCTACGCTGTCACCTGACAGCTCTGGGGAAATGGGAACTCCAGTCTATAGCACTATGGGCTCAAGCAGCTCTGGATGTCCCACCCAGAGAGGCCCAGACTGGCTCAGGCATGCTATTTAAAGCCTAGGGAAAGCAGCTGCAGTGAAGAGTGTCTGTGCAACTAGGCAGGCCCCGGTTTGTTCCTGCAAACAAACCCTGCTACGCTGCACTTGATACCTTACTTTGTTCCTGGTTCCAGCCCTGCTCCTGATACCTAGCCTCAAGTCTGGTCCCAGCTCCTGGCCCCTTGCCCTGCCTCTGTTCCCCTAATCCTACTTTGGCTAACTCACTTGGCTCCTATCCACTGCAGCTCATCTATCTGAACTCTGACCCGAACCTACACTGTGACACTTGTACCAACTTCTGCTTCTGGCCTTGAGCAGATAGACTGAACAAAGGCCACATTATCAAGCCCCCTCTAACCCAGGCCCTGACCTGCGCCCAGTAGCCAAGATCCCGATACTTCTAATTTTTAGCCCATCTCATGGACTAAGGATGTTTTCATTACCCACATAATCTAAACGGTATGGATCAGAACTACTATGGGCTTGTGTCCTAGTTTAGGACTTAACTTTCTGGCCCACATGGGAGCATGGGCACTACACTACACTGAATCACAATAAGCAAAATTAGAAATGACACAACCCTTTCCTTGTTAATGCTGTGTGTGCATATGTGAATGTGTTGGTGAATAGGATTGGGGGGGGTGGAGGTACACGTGCAAAAAAGTAGGAGCAGAATTTTTTATTACATGGGTTTGACATTAATAATCCTATGTCTATGCCAACCCTCATTTATATCGTAAACTGAAGCAGTCATTAGTCAAAAATACGTATTAACTGCTTCATTATGCGAATACCATGCAGCAATGGTTCATATAAAGGCAGTTCCAGAAGGAAGGCAGTTCTCACTACATGCCCATCATTTCCCCTTTGCTGAAATCAGAATGAATTCCATTTTCTAACTGGACTTTGAAAATTAAGAGTTAACTTCCTGTGATGCATACATTACAAGGGAATAACGAACGGAACAGCTTTTACATTTGCCAGTGGTCTAACAAGCACACAGGATTTCACATTTCTGAAAAAGTTAAAGGATGTTTCAAAGAAACACAGTTAAAGGAGCTTCCACTCTCCTGGCCTCCACCATAAGCCCAAGTTTCATAAATCAGTGAAAACATCTTGGATGGAAAAGCTTATATTCACTTGTCTGTCGTTCCCATTACACAACCACCATCCAAATAAAAGACTTAGGGCCAACAGCTTCCATGCAACCCCCCACTGCAGATTCCCACAGAATTGCTGAGAGTTATTATAGAGACCCTGCAGTGCCACTGAGAGCAAGAAGTAACAAAACCAAGAACAATAATTCATTCTTTGTAGATGTCTGCTACGAATCTATTTAATAATGTGGTTTACAGTACAAAAGAATCAGAAAATAGTACATAGCACAATGCAGCCCAAATCCGAATAGGAGGCTTTGGTACCACTGCAATATAAATGTTAAACAACAATAATTACTAATAATAATAAATAAAAAAAGGAGTCTGTCCATTTAAAAGGAGAAGATAAATGGGTTTGCTTCTTTATAACTCAGAAAGAGGGAAATAGTATTTTTCTGATATTTGTAAAAAAGGTCTTTTTACATTAGCTCCTTTCTAGCCCAGAAGGCTTTATGAAAACTGATTAACAAGAGTCAAGAAAGTGAAAGTTGAGCACCTGAGGGAAAAAGGGATTTTTAGTTGGTGTCTAAAACACTTTTATTGTTAGTTTCTTTTTCGTTTTGCTAACACTTAATTTCAGTGACTAATTAACATCTTGGAGAAAGGAGACCTTTGTTAAAGACTCAACACCTAAATCCTTCAGCTAATGTGCTAGAGTTCACAGTAAGATTAAGTCCTCCAGCAAATCCAGGGAAAATCAGAGTGGACATGTCTGATATGTCTAAGGACTCGCCTGCCCCCAAAAAATATTAACTCAGGGTGTGATTTGCAACATTAGTCAAAACGGTGCAAAAAGCTGGGTGGACATTTTGCCTTGTTTAAGATTAAGACTGATTAGAAATCGGTTTGCAACAGTTTAACTAACTCAGTTTAAGAATCTATTTAAGTTTTAAAAAGGGCAACTTTCTCATGCAGAAAAAAACTTTGGTTAGAAAAGCAGACAAAAAAATTAAACACTTCAGAAAACCTTTCAGCCTTTCTATACACCTAAAGCCACAAAGAAGAGTAAGTCCAACTTTTAAACTTTGTTGCTTCTAAAGCCTGAGCTCCTTGCACACCCGCATTGCCCTCTCACGCAAACTCGCAGTGTACCACCCTTCCACCCCAGCATTTATTTCAGGGACTCCCCTCTCCACTTCCTCATGACAGTGGCTCCTGTGTGCCCCTCACTCCCCTTCTGTTCCCCCCCCTCAGGCATGCTGGAACAATTTGTATAGCGATGGTGCTGACAGCCATTGAACCAAACTGTAAACCCTGTATATGATGGAAAGCACTTCAAGCCAGGGGTGTGGCAGCACCCCCAGCACCTATGGTTCCCCATTCTCACTCCAGACAGAGAGTCCATGTGTACCCATCCCCATTACTCCCCATTTTCCCTCATCATACTGCTATAGCTACACTGGCAAAGCCTCCTAGTGTAGACACAGATTATACTGGCAAAAGATGATTTTGCCAGCAGGTCTTCCTTTGCCAGTTTAACCGTACTTTTGCCAGCATATCTATGCTAATCAAGGCAGTGATTTTTTTCAACACTCCTAATAGACACAGCAATGCCGGCAAAACTTTTAAGCATAGAGCAGGCCTTAGACCAGTGGTTTTCAAAAAAAAATTTCTGGCGACCCAGTTGAAGAAAATTGTTAATGTCCATGACCCAGAGGAGCTGGGGATGAGAGGTTTGGAGTGTGGGAGGTGACTCTGGGTTTGGGGGGGCTCAGGGCTGGGGTAAGGGGTTGGGGTATGGGAGGAGTTCAGGGCTCTGGGCTGAAGGTGCTGGCTCTGGTGTGGAGCCAGAGATGACAGATTTGAGTGCAGGAAGGGGCTCTGGGTTTGGGAGGGCTCAGGGCTGGGGATTGGGGCACAGGCTTACCTTGGGCGGCTCCCAGTCAACAGCACAGCAGGGGTGCTAAGGAAGGCTTCCTACCTGTCCTGGCACCGCAGACCATGCAGTGCCCTGGAAGCAGCCTGCAGCAGGTGCAGCTCTCGCCCGCAGGCACTGTGCCTCCCCACCCAGCTCCCATTGGCCAGAGCTCAGGGTGGGGGCAGCACATGGAGCCCAGTGGCCCTCCTGCCTAGGAGCCAGACCTGCTGCTGGCCGCTCCCAGGGTGCAGCGCAGTGTCAGAACAGGTAGGGACTAGCCTGCCTTAGCCGGCAGCACCGATAACAACGGCCCGGTTAGCGGTGCTGACCAGAGCTGATGCGACCCAGTGCTTTACATTCTGCAACCCAGTACTGCAGACATGGGAAAACTACGGCCTGCAGGCCACATCCAACCCACGGGACCCTCCTGCCTGGCCCTTGAGCTCCCGGCTGGGGAGGCTAGCCCCCCGCCCCTCCGCTGCTGGTCCCCTCCCCAGCCTCAGCTCACCATGCTGCCAGCACTCTGGTCACCGGGGCTGCGAGCTCCTGCCAGGCAGCGCAGCGACATGGCTGGCTCTGGCCGGGCGGCGCGGCTGCCGGTCCTGCTGCTCTGAGAGGCATGGTAAGGGGTTAGGTAAGGGGCAGGGAGTCCTGGGGGGCAGTCTGAGGACAGGGAGCAGGGGGCGGTTGAATGGGACAGAGGTTGGGGGAGCAGTCAGGGGATGTGGAATGGGGGGTTGGATGGGGTGTCGGTTCGTGGGGGTCCGATTAGGGGTGGGGACCCCTGGGAGGGGGCAGTCAGGGGACAAGGAGCAGAGGGGTTCGATGGGGGTGAGGTCCCGAGGGGGCAGGGGTCCCAGGAGGGGGCAGTCAGGGGACAAGAAGCAGGAGGAGTTGGTTGAGTCGGTGGTTCTGAGGGGGGCAGTCAGGGGGTAGGAAGTGGGAGGGGGCAGGAAGTGAGGGGGGCAGCAACCAGACTGTTTGGGGAGGTATAGCCTTCCCTACCCGACCCTCCATACAGTTTCGGAACCCTGATGCAGCCCTCAAGCCAAAAAGTTTGCCCACCCCTGCAGTACTGTGTCATGACCCGCAGTTTGAAAACCACTGCCTTAGACTTTGCTTTTCTTGGCCAAATACTCCTCTTCAGGTCATGATATGCACATCATACATAAGAACATATTCATCTTCACTGTGAAAAAGAGAGCATCTTACATACGTTTCTAAAGACATTTTTTCAAACTATTTCTTAAGTAACTCCACTGACCTTACTGGGATGAATTTGGCCCTCTGTGTCCTAAAGAGTGTACAGAAAGTGCAGTACATGATTTTTTTTAAAAAGGCATTTAGCAAGATGTCTTGTTGGGTTTTTAAACAATGTTATCTGCTGGAATCCCCTGCACAGCTGGGGCACTCAGTACCTAACCTTGTACTGCCCTCACCATTTATACAACTTTTACACATTATCTTTAAATTAACGTATACATTAAAAGATTGGCCTCGGTCATGTTAAGTGATAGCACTAAAGGACTTGCAGTCCGAAATGCCACAAATAGCTGCCAAGCTTCTTTGTGTCCATTTTCAATCTGAAACTTCAGGGATTCAAAAAACAAATCCAGGGAACAGAAGAGCTTGCTGAATGCCGTGATGTCTCCTCAGTTGTTTCTTATGGTATGTCTTCACTACCAATGTTAAAGTGCTGCCGCAGCAGCGCTTCAACCAGCCACGTGGTTGCAGCACCAGCGATGGCAGAGGGTTCTCCTAGCACTGTAAAAAAAGCCACCCTCATGAGGGGAGTAACTCCCAGTATTGGTGCACTGTCTACACTACCACTTTACAGCACTGAAACTTGCATCGCTCAGGGGGGTGTTTTTTCACACCCCTGAGCAAGAAAGTTGCAGTGCTGTAAAGTGACAGTGTAGACAAGGCCTTAAATTTTTCCAGGTAAAAGGGGTTAACATTGTTTTTCTTGCTTGCTTTTCTAGGCAAAGTCAAGTAGGTCAACAATGAAACATGTTAGCACAAAAGGCAAAACAAGATGCAACTGCATTTTCACATATTCTTTTTTTTTTTTGGGGGGGGGCATCACAAACAGAGAAATATTTAATGCTCTTGCGCATGCTACTGGCTTGGTTTACAGATGCTGTGGTAAGTATGTCCTGTATTTCAGCTTGTCTCATACTAATTTGGACAGGACTGAGTCCAGTTTACTGCCTAAATTATAAGCTAAATGTCTGAGGCCAAGCTTCTTTCTTAGAAGCCTTAGTTTAGCACATCAATTTGATTATAAGTTAAGAAGTTTTCAACCAGTCGAGCCATTTCTGTTATGGAAATGTCATACCCTTTAATCATGCTTATGCATGGGTTTTTGTAGGCTTTACCATGTGCATTCGGCTCAACGTGTTTCAAACGATCCATACAAACACAAATCTGGGTGGCTTCACAGTATCAAAGTGTTTATTGTTAAACACAGCAAAAAATATTTTTCTGTTTTTCTTTTCATTGGGCCAATGCCAGCAATGGTTGCAAAACACATGCGCGCACACACACAGAAACAGAGTGTAATACTACAACTAGGGGAAAACTAGTATCCACAGGAGTCCACGCTTTTTTAGGAGCCAGAACAAGATTAAAAAATTCACCACCAGATGAAATAAGATTGATCAGCTCTCCCCATTCAGAACTAAATGCAAAATACCCCCCTCCTTAACTTAGCTTTCCCATAACCCTCCTCTCAAATAAATCAGCATTCTTGCATATTAGGCTGTACTTTTTGCTCTGCTCTGGCCACGCAGTGGCATATATTGGAGCAGCCTGTTGGCTGCTCTAGCTACCAATCATCTCCCTGATGGCCCTTCTGCTCCCTGTGCCAAGCAGAGCTCAGATGTGAGGAAGAACTGAGCTCTGCACATTTATTTTAAAAAACCCCAAAACATCCCAAAGATAACTTTAGACTTGTTCCCAGTGGCAGGGCTGGAAAAAGAGATATTTTATAATATCAGATTCCACAGTGATGGGTGACTATAGAGAAATTTAGATTATTGCGGGTGCAGAGTCTGAGCAGCAGCACACCCAGGTGATTTCTGCTTGGAGGAAGAGTCCAAAAACCCCAAAGAATGAGGCACTCTAAGGCGAGAGAGAACAAAGAAGCAGCAGCAGCAGCAATCAAGTCATGCTAATTCAAAAGAAAAACAGGTAAAGTGCTGAAATGTTGGGGTGAACGTGTTGCTACCGCCCCAGGCAAAGAACTCAAATGCCAAGACCTTGCAGAGAGTCATATTGGTATTACACCTCTACCCCAATATAACGCTGTCCTCAGGAGCCAAAAAAATCTTACTGCATTATAGGTGAAACTGCGTTATATCAAACTTGCTTTGATCGCCCCGCCCAGAGCACTGTTTTACTGCATTATGTCCGAATTTGTGTTATATCGGGATAGAGGTGTATTAACACAGGGACTTTTTCTCCTGCTTGAAAAAGTCGACTGCATTAGGCTCAAGTGAGCTTTCCCTCAATACAAGTATAGTATGTCTTACTGTTCCCACCACGTATTTTCTCCTCAGTCATATATATGTTCATGACCAAGCAAGAAAACCCTTATCCTCCATTAGTCCCTTGCACAGTTTATCAGTACAAGGACCTGCTCTGTCTGGAGTGGAATTTCCCTTCAATACTGTGATAGAAAAAATATTTTGCTTAGTGACCTTCTGAAACAAAGGTTCAATCATTCAGGAAGAGAGAATGATTTTGCTCATTTTTATATGCAATAATCCAGAACATGACTCCTCATCCATCCTGTGAGAGTCTGTAACAGCCCAATAGCAGAAGATGTGGAGGCAGCATTATTTTCAGGCTTGAAAAGAAGAAAAATCAAGAGCAAACATACACACACACACGCAGCATATACCCTAGCATGAAACAAACCCTGTTTCTCCTCTTTCTTCTTCCGCTCCTAAATGATACATTTATTGTTCACCATTGTGCTAAGTGCTTAGTCCTATGCAATTTTCTAGCAAGGTCAAAAGCAAGCCCATCATGGCATCAATCTCTGCTCAAGCACACCGCCTGGCCCTGCCCCAATGCAGACATACAGCTACATTCAGAAAAAGTAATCAGGTAGCCAAATGTTGTGTTGACTAAGAGGCTTCTTGGCCATCTAGAAGAGTCCCATGCAAATGAAAAACCATTCTGCTACATGAAATATAGATGAACAGAGCTCTAGAACTGGAGAACTCTACGGGCACCATAAAGTTTGAAGTTCTGTGCTCTCATTTTGTCTAAGGTTATTTTCTAAGCCAGCACATAGATTTTCATATTCTGCATGTTTCTTCAAACTTTTAAAACTTTCTCTACAAAAAAGGATATTTTTTTGTTTTTACTATGCAATTAGTAGACAGACTGTGAAAAGGAAAGAAACTAAAAATCCCAAATCAGAATATGTATATTCCAGTTCACTTCCATCATGGGGGATAAAACCTGCCATGTAAAAAGGCAATCAGTTAACTAAACTAAAGCAGTTCCAAGAATAATGTGGGGGCACTGAACTGTCTTAGCCGTCAAATGGCTGCGTATCTTAAATCCACACAAAGGGAAACATACAAACAACATTAATAGTCAAATTCTTCTCTTAAATGGAAATGCTGGGCTCCCACTTACTTTAAAAGAAACACGAACGAGCAGAAGGAACAGCGGGAAAAGATTGACACTAACTGAGGGATAATACACACAAAGTTACATCCTTCCAAAAGGCAGACTGTGGACCCATATTCCACTTATGCAGGCAAATGACAGCCCTAACAATGATTTTGGTTTGTGCTCAGGTTATCAAGTTGCTTTCATACTTAAAACACTTCTAAATTGGAATTGTATGAAAAAGAGGCAGTTAAGCAGTATGTAGCAGAGACAGTAAAATGTACCCTGCCTGCTTTACTCTTAAAACTGTCTTATGCTAAAAACATTCATATTGGTGATGGCTAACTCACAAAAGATTCAGAGTCTCAGCTAGATTCACTTAAGTTGAAAGTTTGGATGCTTATGTGAAAGCTGCTTGAGACTCCTCTCTTCTCCTGAGCTATTACTACAATAACCTTGACTATAGTACAACTAATCCATTCTGGACAACGGCATAGCTGAACTGGTCCAGAACACTGCTTACCTGCAATCGTAGGAAAGGACAAACCACGTTTAGTACCATTTCAGGAACCTACAGCACCCAAGACTTACGAACCAAGGCCCTTTTTCAAAAGGGACTAAGGCACTTAGGAGCCTAATTCTTATTGGTGAGCCTTAGACACTTTTGAAAATTTAACTGTGTTACCTTTTTTTTAAAACTTTTATTTTTACATACCACTATAGTTTTGAAATAAATGGTTAATCATACAAGTGTATACTTGCAGAAGTACAGCAGTTCCTTCTGTAGTTGGAACAAGTGATCAGAATGAAGCAGACACTAGATTGTAAACAATAAGAAACACAATGCCACTGAATCATATCATCAAAATCCACGGTTGGAAAAATAGCCTCCAGACTTCCATTTGGTATCTAGACACTTGGTAATAATCCACAACAGCAAGAAGTGTTTACATCTATGAATCACTTCACTATACAGAAAAATCAAAACCTTACTGAGGTGAAAGTGGAAAGACCTTTGATAAAAAGGAACCCTTAGCAGTGCTTGATAAATTCGATCTCCACATGAATATGAACAAGGATGAATAAATTGAATCAAAGGACTAATAGGTAGCCCAACAATAGTGCAATTTGCTACCATACCATCCACACCAGGGGTCAGCAACCTCTGGCATGCGACTCGCCAGGATAAGCATCCTGAAGGGCCGGGCCAGTTTTTTACCTGCCACGACAGCAGGTTCAGCCAATCACGGCTCCCACTGGCTGCGGTTCACCGCTCCAGGCCAATGGGGGCTGCGGAAAGGGCAGTCAGTACATCCCTCAGCCTGAGCCGCCTCCCGCAGCCCCCATTGGCCTGGAGCGGTGAACTGCGGCCAGTGGGAGCTGCGATCAGCCAAACCTGCGGACGCAGCAGGTAAACAAACTGGCCCAGCCCGCCAAGGTGCTTACCCTGGTGAGTTGCATGCCAGAAGCTCCTGATCCCTGGTATGGATGGTATGTCCTTTGGCGTTTTCTACCTCGGTCCCATCGGTTTTCGCTCCTCAAGGCAGAGTGGTGCCAAGAATCTTGGTCAGACAGAACCCAGCCAGACAGTCTCATGGGCGTTGAGGGTGAGCCACGTGGACTTTGCCCTGAATGGTCACTGAGCAGCGAATGGCGTCAGGAATGTTCCTTCGACTGAGCCTGGTACCGAGCCAGGGCTGATTGCGGAGATCCCAGTGGCGGCTTGCCTCTGGAGCGCGGGGCTGACATCGGCAGTGCTCCAGGTACCAGCATGGACGTAATATCCCGGGCCACCTGCAGGGCCTCCGGTGCGGAGGGCATCCGGACATCCAGGGAGGCCTGCTCCGAATGGGCCAGGCTACTCCGCTCGACTTGAGTCAGCAGCCTAGAGGCTGGTGGGGATTGAGGGCTGCCCAACAAGGGTCTAGCCTCTATCCCAGGTTTACTCCGGTGCGGTGGCAAAGAAGGCCTCTTCCTAGCCTTCTTGGCATGCCCTGTGGATAAGTGCCCCTTATACCACGCCATGGAGGCGCCAATCGAGGGGTCGCTAAGGCACTCCCCTAAGGGTACTACTAGGGGAAAAACTTCTGGCACAAGTGCACGTTGCGAGCACACACACCTATTGTGGAATACACATGAGCAATCACTCTAAGAAGATCTGGGACTTTAGAGCTCCTGGTTCTTTTCCCAGTTCTGTTACAGACTTCCTGTGACACTCTGGGCTTGATCCAAAACCTACTGGCTTCAACAGAAAGACGCCTATTGGCCTCAATGGGTTTTAGATCAGACCCTTGTGTGCCTCAATTCCTAATTATTAAATGGGAACAATATTTGCCTCCTCACAGAGGTGTTGTGAGGATAAATACATTATGCTTTATGCAATGCGTGGATATTATGGTGATGGGGACCATAGAGGTAGACAGACAGACAAACAAGTGGATGCAGCATGGACACAACTTGTGATGAGCATTATCTGTAATCTTCTATTTTCTAAGTGTTACAGTGTAACTCAGTTATCAGAATCTATTTGAACAGTTCCCATTTTGATTATATCCTGCTCATCACTACGTCTAAATCCAAAAACAACTGCAAACATCCCAACTGAGGGACGTACAAAGTAGCAGCAAAATCTCCATCTCCAGTAACAAGTGTGGAGTGAATTCAGCTACATATTTTCATACCAAGCTAGGTAAGGCTCTAATTGTCACTCCTATAAGTTGTAAGTTTCTTTACCTGCAGCCAAGAGGCATTCAAAGGGATGAAAAATTCTTACCTAACTTTGAAAATAAATAAAAATAAACAAGTGTACTTCTAGTCTGATCCTTAAAACTCAGTTCACCCGAATAAAGGTGCATACATCAATATCAATAGCACTTGGCCTTTGGAAAATAAATTATTGATCCATATAACTGAATGGCCACTAGAAATGGAGATCATTAAAAGCAAATGCAACTATAATTCCATTTATAAATCCACTTGGTTTATACAGATCTTTGTCTTCAAAATGCCCAGTATAGCGTCAAATGGATCTGTATGGACATATTTCACGTAGTGTTTCAAATAGGGCTGTTAATTAATTGCAGTTAACTCACGTGATTCACTCAAAAAAATTAATCACGATTTATCGCAGTTTTAATCGCACTGGTAAACAACAGACTAACACTTGAAATGTATTAAATATTTTTGGATGTTTTTATACATTTTCAAAAATATTGATTTCAATTACAACACAATACAAAGTGTACACTGTTCACTTTATATTATTTTTATTACCAAATATTTGCACAGTAAAAATGATAAACAAAAGATAGTATATTTCAAAGCACTTCATACTAGTACTGTAGTGCAATCTCTTTATTATGAAAGTGCAACTTACAAATGTAGATTATTTTTGTTACATAACTGCATTCAAAAACAAAACAATGCAAAACTTTAGAGCCTACAAGTCCACTCAGTCCTATTTCTTGTTCAGCCAATCGCTAAGACAAACAAGTTTGTTTACATTTATGGGAAATAATGCTGCCCACTTCTTATTTACGTCACCAGAAAGTGAGAACAGATGTTCACGTGGGACTTCTGTAGCCAGCATTGCAAGGTATCTACATGCCAGAAATGCTAAACATTCATATGCCACTTCATCCTTTAGCCACCATTTCAGAGGACATGCTTCCATGCTGATGAGGCTTGTTAAAAAAAAAAATGTGTTAATTACATTTGTGACTAAACTCCTTGGGGGAGAATTGTATGTCTCCGGCTATCTTTTACCCGCATTCTGCCATATATTTCATGTTATAGCAGTCTCGGATGATGACTCAGCACATGTTGTTCGTTTTAAGAACACTTTCGCTGAAGATTTGACAAAACGCAAAGCAGGTACCAATGTGAGATTTCTAAAGATAGCTATAGCACTTGACCCAAGGTTTAAGAATCTGAAGTGCCTTTCAAAATCTGAGAGGGACGAGGTGTGGAGCATGCTTTCAGAAGTCTTAAAAGAACAACACTCCGATGCAGAAATTACAGAACCCAAACCACCAAAAAGGAAAATCAACCTTCTGTTGGTGGCATCTAACTCAGAGGATGAAAATGAACATGCATCAGGCTGCACTGCTTTGGATCGTTATCAAGCAGAACCTGTCATTAGCATGGACACATGTCCTCTAGAATGGTGGTTGAAGCATGAAGGGACATATGAATCTTTAGCATATCTGGCATGAAAATATCTTGCAGCGCCGGCTACAACACTGCCACGTGAACACCTGTTCTCACTTTCAAGTGACATTGTGAACAAGAAGCGGGAAGCATTATCTCCTGCAAATTGTAACCAGACTTGTTTGTCTGAGGGATTGGCTGAACAAGAAGTAGGACTGAGTGTACTTGTAGTCTCTAAAGTTTTACATTGTTTTGTTTTTGAATGCAGGTTTTTTTGGTACATAGTTCATTTTCATGATAAGGAGATTGCACTATAGTACTTGTATTGAGTGAACTGAAAAATACTATTTCTTTTGTTTTTTACCGTGCAAATATTTGTAATCAGAAACAAATATAATGTGAGCACTGTACACTTTGTATTCTGTGTTGTAACTGAAATCAGTATATTTGAAAATGTAGAAAACATCCAAAAATATTTAAATAAATGGTATTCTATTATTAACAGTACGTTTAATCGTGCAATTGCTATTATTTTTTTTAATTGCATGATTAATTACGATTAATTTTTTAATCACTTGACAACCCTAGTTGTAACACATGCCCTATCTCTCTTTAGTACAGACCTGAACAACTGATAGATACAACTATCTCAGCCCAGTGATGCAACAGGACGGACCCTAATAAGCCATGCAATCCACTTTGTCAATGTAGAGACCTAATATCTACAACATATGCGGTTCAAGTGTAGTAACCAGATAAACAGCAGTTTACTTGATGAGTATTTAATACTGTTTGGTTGTCTCTGCATGGAGAATGATAATATGGGATAGTTACAGAACACTGAATAGCAATTCAGGGGAATGTGCAATTACTGGTGGATGGTGCATCTTATTCTCAAATAACTGGACCAAGACAAAGGAATTAACTTCATTCTAGAGATCTGTGCTGAGGCACTGATGACCTGGCCAATCTGTGAATACAGAACAGCCACGTCACTTCTATTGTAAATTACTGAGAATGTACTGATGCAATTGACACTGACATATAGGAATGCTTATGATCTCATTTACAAGAGTTTCACAGCAGTGTAACTCTACTGTTTTCTGGGTTACTCCTGATTAAACCAATTTCAGTGTAATTAGGGGCAAAGGGTCCTATCATTAGCCAGTGTAATCTGGCATAGCTTCACCAAACTCAGTAAAGCTATGCTGATTTGTGCTAGCTGAAGATCTGGCCCAAAGGCTGCTTACATGCAGCTGCTCAGGACCGTGTTTGGGCAGTTTACACATACCGTAAAGGCTTGTGATTAATACATCCAAACTTTTGCATAAAATCACTACAGGTTTTGGCTTTGTAAACCGACATTTTATTTTTTTGACCATGTCCTCCCATTCACCTTCACCTCTGCACCTCTTTAAACTTGTACATATGCCAGGGGATATCAGACAAATGCCTCTATAGTGCATTAGTTAAACCCAATAGAAAACAGAATTCCTAAGGATGGGTAACAGCTGCAGAAGCATGTTTCATTATTTTACCATGTAACATGCACTGACATCAGTTTCCTGTTGGCCACATAGGCATGGTACAGCACAGAGCAACTGCACAACTAATACACAAAACCTAATGATATTTTTGTGAGTAAAATAAAACTTTGGTATAATCTAAGGCAGCTGCCTCTGGAAATGTTAATTACCAAATACCATAGTAATGGACACTATATAAGAACCTAGATAGATTGGATGGGTTTACTGACCTGGATGCTAAACCTAAAGCTCTCTGAGTGGAATTTGAAAAACAAAAAAAGGCAAGACAATTCATTATATCATTGATTATTATGTACAAGCATAAATCAGTTCCCTCAGGGAACTCTTGCAAATTAAACGAGAGAAAAACATGCCGTAATTAGATGGCTGAATTATTAGTAGCAGAGCATACTCAGTTAAAAGAAATCATATGAAAAGAAAGCAGAGTTAAATCTGATTGTAGACATTTTATATACTTTTCTAAATACATATAACTAGTTTTGATTCCAATGAAGTTGCTGAGATTTCTGCAGTCAAACAAAGAATCAGGAAGGAACTAAGTACCAGTTTCAGAACTTTTTAAAATTAAGAGTGATTTTGCTATCTCATCCCAGGTTATTATACATTTGCCTCTTCACCTAATGGAGAATGAGTGGTAGCAAAAAGAAGGTATAAAAGCGCAAATAAATGGAAACAGAGCTCTCAATTACCACTGCCACTGTCTGATGGAATACTTCGCAGCTCAATTCTTGGTACAAGAACTATGTATACACACACACACAACCTAACATATGGTTACAATCATCTGCAGGCAGCTACAGTCTTAATTTGAGCTAGAAAATAATCCATTTTGTTCACCTACTCCACCCCTCCTGCAATCCCACTACAGACTGTCTGCCAAATTTGAGACAACTATTTGACCTTTCTGACAATCTTCAGCTCATTATTCACATGAGAACTTGCAGCAATGACAGACAAACTGCTCCTTGGCACTTGTGGGGAAAAGAGGGGCAGGGGAGAGAACCCACTCTGAATTTCTCTGAGTGTACTGAGCTAAGAAAATGAAACACAGATTCAAAACTGCAAATCCAAGGTAATTGAACCTCTGGTGGAATGAATTCCTGACTCTGGGCATCACAAGCATGGTAAAAGAAAAGGCTGTTTAAGTTACAGTGAATAAGCTACTCATGGCTTCCTAAAGTCTTGAAAAGTGCACACTTCAAAGAAATAATCACTTCAAAGCAAGAACCAACTAATTCCTACTTCAGAGTTGAATTCAAAGGGAAAATCAAATGTGTTTATGGATTGTGTTTAAATGGCAAACAAGTCAAATGAGGATGCTTTCAACATTGAATAATGCAGTATTTATAAGTGTAGAAGAGGAGGTGAGCTTGCATATTAATTTTATTTTTAGATATCTTCTAACTTCAAAAAAAACGTCCTTACTCTGATCTCTACAAAATGTGCTTGCCTGGACCAGTCGCTAACCACTTGACTGGCTGGGACAAGAAAGAGGCAGCTCTCTTCAGCGGCAGCTCTAACACCATAATTTAAATGTCCTGTCCCCTGGTACACTCCAAGTGATGTGGTTTATGGTGTCTTCCCCAAGACGGAGCTAGTCTCTTCTATGATGTGTGATTAACTGAAACTGACCCAAGGAGTGGCAGTCTCAACAGTGCTTGGGGACATTTATCCCTTTGATATGGCAACAAGCATAACTGTTACACCACTGAACTGCCTGACACTTCTACTTTTGGAAATGAACATTTAAATGAAGTAGAAATTACATCCTTCAGTTGTCTGTTTTATCATGTGCACATCGCTGGCTTAGTTATAAGAAAGACTGTCTCAATTCCTGATTTCCCTTCAAAGAGGTCACATTTTCAAGCATGGGCACCTTAATATGATGTCCACATTTAGCATTTGGATGCGGATACTGGCATTTAGATATTATTAAAAGGCCATTCACATACCTACCGTGAGTGCTGATCTGAGCTTTCAAATATGGGAGTCTGACCTCTTTTAGGCTCACACATAAAGTTGGACTTCCAATGTTAAATTAACCCCAGCTTTCCCCCAGCAAAGTAATGAAGAAGGTAGAGACAATCACCTCAACAACCTCTGATCTCCACTAGTGTCCTGCCTAAATGCTTCCTCATAAGGCTTCAGATCTGCACATGGCACACAGATAACACTAATGGCAGAAACAACAACTGTTCTCTCTGTCCAAAACCTCTGCTCCTTGATTATTGAAGTCATGCATTGCTACAGAGTCTTTCCAGGCTCCCCTCTACGTAACTGCATCAGTAGTCACAAACATATCCTTCCATATTCGATTATCAAGGAGCCTGCATCTCTTCCGCTCAGACTTGGCCCTAGTCATGGTGACTTGTGCCTTCATTCCCCCCCAGGTTGGGCTACTGTTACACGGTCTCTTTGGGTCTGTCCAAGAAAGACACATTTAAGTTTCAGCTCATCTAACACCAGACAACTCACCTCATTTCTAGGAGAGATAAGAGACACATGCTCCCCACTCTTTCCTTGTGCATTTCTAGATCCACTTGAGGGCCAATTCCTTATCTTCAGTTCCATCAATAGACTAGGACTTGGCTACCTCAGGATCCACCTGTTCCTCATGTCTACACCAAGAAAACTACTATCAGCAGGGACAATACAGCAGATAGAGCCCAAGGTGCAACTCTCAGCAGTTAGAAGAAGAATGCATTGCAAGGAGGGCCCTGAACGATGGGGCTCCCTACCACCAGAGATAAAAGCTCCTGTCTCCTCTTTTAGAGCAAAACCCATAGCACATGTCTTTGGAGAGACGTCCACAAGAAAGACTACAGAAGAGCTACGAAGACTGTCCCTTCCCTTAGATAACTTCTCTCAAAAAAAAAAAAAACATCCTAAATAAAGGAGGCGCAGAGAAAAGCATCCCTCCTCAGGAAACAGTTTTACTTCTTTGAGTATTGTGTTTGGGACCTAGCTACTGAAGTGACCGTCCTGTTCTACAGTCGTTTAAAAGGGCAGGTACCTCCCACGGTTCTATAACAAAACAAGGAGGGAGAGAGGAACAGCACGTTTGTCTGAATTTCCATAAAGGAAAACAAGGAAAGAGTAAAGCGGTGTCTGAGGAAAACACATTAAATACAGAACAGATTTAGATACGTTCAGTTTTGACTTGAGATGTCAAAATGGTTCAACTCAAATTAGAATGGAGTTTATCATCTCTTCCAGCCTCAGTCTGCTTCAGAATATTGACTACAGATTTAGACAAGTTTCTGATAGTGTAGAAGTTCCTTATAGCCTAGCATTCCCTGAATGGAAGAGGGGAAAAATAACAAGGCTTATACTTTACACTAGTCTTCACTGCTGGAGTTGCTGGCTGAGGCTGAGCAAATCAATGAGGAGCCTGATAAACTGTGGCATCCATGGCAAATATCTTCACGATAATAAGGAAATAATGGAGGGTTTAAGAATAAAGGTCTCATTATGCCAGACAAAAAGGCATAAAAGGCGTAATTAACTGAAGTGAATTGCAAACTTAAATTGTAAATAAATCTTCAGATATTTACCTATGTCTTCTCTGCAGGAATAAGAGCGTTTTAATACAGGAAAGAAAAACTACTGTTTGGAACAAATGGATTATCAAGAGAAAAGCGCTACATTTAAAATGTCTTCATTGGAAAGCAACAACGTTAACTTTTCTCTCCACAATATCTGTATCTATTTATTCTCCTCTGTAATTTCACAGATAATCTTCACAAGCCTTTCTACATACAATTTAGAAATTAGTGGACTGCATTTAGATCATGACATTTTGCTGTGTAAACAAGGATGTTATAACAAACAAGTAAATTACAGCATTATACTGCACTCACTATGATGAGTATTAAGCTACTTCCTTGTCTCATTGTCATGTGAGCCAGAAGGTTTTTTTAAAAACATCATAATGTCTGTATTACTTTAAATATAATTTGTATGCTGCTTTTTAAAAAAAGTTACATATATTAAACTTTACTCAATGAATATACATTCTTCCACAGAAAAAAATTAAGTTAGCAGAGAGACCACAACAGAACTACAAGCTAAAGGCCAGGTTGTGGTATTTGCACAATGGCTTGTGATACGGGGTGGTCTGGAGACAGCTCATCCCAGGAAGAGGACAGTGCTTAGAGAGGCACAATTCCTTGCCAATTTCCCTACAATGTATTATGCTCTGGTTGACCAGCCACCTCTGTGGGCTAGTGGCAGGGTGTCAGGTTAATCATTAGAATATCAGGGTTAGAAGGGACCTCAAGTCCAACCCCCTGCTCAAAGGAGGACCAATCCCCAGACAGATTTTTGCCCCAAATCCCTACATGGCCCCCTCAAGGATTGAACTCACAACCCTAGGTTTAGCAGGCCAATGCTCAAACCACTGAACTAATGGCTCCATACCCTTCCTGACCCAGTGGGGAAGAGGGACATGGAGGAAGGCTATGGTTGCCTCTGGCCCTGGTACAAAAAACTTCAATGTAAGGAGGTGGTTCCTTGTGTGTTCTGTGCAAGGAACAATCCAGTCCAAAGCGAGAATGACAATGAAGCTTATCCCTTGAGCTGTATGAAAACATTTGGCAAATGTTAAGTGAACCTAATCTAACCTTTTTTTGGCTTTATCCCAGTAACGTATCAGTGTACCGTCCCTACATGGTTCAATAGCTCTGATTAGGGCATACAGTATCCACTTTATGATTGGCCACTCCCAATGACAAAAAATTTCAGGCTGCATCTTTTGCTATCTGAAGTGCCACCACTCTTGGAGCCCTTATCCCATTATTGCATCACCCTCAGCACTTTGATAGTGCTCCAGCTGGGGTGGAATAGAACTGCTTCCTATATCAGACTCTGGTCACATATGTAGGCCAAGTGGGTTGCTTGAATACAAATTTCACTGCATTGTATTTGAATGAACCTGGGTTTTGTGAGATGACAACACAGTGGACCCAAACAGTAAAATCAACAATATCGCAGGGACAATGAGCAGCATCAGCAACTGAAGGTGCCATGTCAGCAGCAACAGAACACAAATCTGTCCGTCTAGGAATTTATACTGTACTCCTCACCAGAATATTAGAGAGATCCACAAGTTGCCATGACAAGACAGGGAACAAACTAGAACACAGCTCTGTAAATATAGCTGTTGCTTGATTTTCCACACGGGCTTTTATTCCTTTAAAAAAAGGTAGAATCTAAATGTCAGCCTGTCTACGCAATGGGAAATTTATAGGTAGTTTTACTTTTAAAATAAATAAATAAAATAAATAAATAAATAAATAAATAAATCCCAAGGAAGCCTGGAACGGGTTCCTTAATTTTGTCAACTCTGTGCATGCAAAGGAAGTATGTATCCTGAGCTATCAGCATTGATTTTTTATTTATTGATTTGTATTTTATTATTATTTATTATTATTATTATTATTATTATTATTATTATTATTATTATTATTATTAGAGAAAATGGTTCATTTGTTTGAGGAAAACGTAAAAATTAGGGCTGTTGATAAATCGCAGTTCATTCATGCGATTAACTCAAAAAAATTAATCATAATTTTAAAAAGTAATCATGATTAATAACAGTTTTAATCGCACTGTTAAACAAGAATACCAATTGAAATTTGTTAAATATTTTGGATGTTTTTCTACATTTGCATATATACTGTATTCTATGCTCTAACTGAAATCAAAGTATATATGATTTTTTATTCTAAATATCTGCACTGTAAACATATCAACAAAAATCATATTTTTCAATTCACCTCAAACAAGTACTGTACTGCAATCTTTTTGTCATGAAAGTGCAATTTACAAATGTAGAATTTTTTTTGTTACATAACTGCACTCAAAAACAAAACAGTGTAAAACTTCAGAGCCTACAAGTCCAGTCTGTCCTACTTCTTGTTTAGCCAATCAAGTTTATTTACATTTACAGGAGATAATGCTGCCTTCTTCTTATTTACAATGTCAACAGAAAATGAGAACTTTTGAGTGGGCACTGCAAGGTATTTATGTGCCAGATATGCTAAACATTCATATGCCCCTTCATGCTTTGGCCACCTTTCCAGAGAACATGCTTCCATGCTGAGGACACTCATTAAAAGAAATGTGTCAATTAAATTTATTATTAAACTCTCTGGGGGAGAATTGTATGTCCCCTGCTCTGTTTTATCTGCATTCTGCCATATATTTCATGTTATAGCAGTCTGAGATGATGGCTCAGCATATGTTGTTCATTTTAAGAACACTTTCATTGCAGATTTGAAAAAACGCAAAGAAGATACTAATGTGAGATTTCTAAAGCTATCTACAGTGCTTGACCCAAGGTTTAAGAATCTGAAGTGCCTTCCAAAAATCTAGGAGGGATGAGCTGTGGAGAATGCTTTCAGAAGTCTTAAAAAAGCAATACTCCGATGCAGAAACTACAGAACCAGAACCATCAAAAAAGAAAGCTGTTTTGGATTGTTATTGAGCAGAACCAATCATCAGCATGGACGTGTGTCCCCTGGAATGGTGGTTGAAGAATGAAGGGACATATGAGTCTTTAGCACATCTGGCACATAAATAACTTGCGACGTCGGCTACAACAGTGCCATGAGAACACCTATTCTCACTTTCAGGTGACATTGTGAACAAGAAGTGGGCAGTATTATCTCCCTCAAATTGTAACCAAACTTGTTTGTCCGAGCGATTGGCTGAACAAGTAGTAGGACTGAGTGGACAAGCAGGCTCTAAAATTTTACATTGTTTTATTTTTTATTGCAGTTTTATTTTGTACATAATTCTATATTTCTAAGTTCAACTTTCATGATAAAGAGATTGCATAACAGTGCTTGTAATAGGTGAACTAAAAAACACTATTTCTTTTGTTTTTTACAGTGCAAATACTTGTAATCAAAAATAAATATAAAGTGAGCACTGTAAACATTGTATTCTGTGTTGTAATTGAAAGCAATATATTTGAAAATGTAGAAAACATCAAAAAATATTTAAATAAATGGTGTTCTATTATTAACAGTGCGATTAATAGCGATTAATTTTTTTTAATCGCTTGACAGCCCTAATAAAAATTATGAGGACCTCACAAAACATATTAAAAAAAGACAAGCTCAAAATTTAAGATTATCATCACTTACTGTTCCTTTGGCAGTGACATGTAATGGAACAAAAACAGGTTTGTGCCCTTTTGTGTTTCTTTATGGTGGTTGTTTGGATTTTAAATATGTGTTTACTTAAATTCAGCCTATTTGTTTATAAGAGATGGACTTTGGTAGAAAAAAACATTATGCTGGCTAGTCCAAGAAATTGGAAAGAAAATTTAGGCTAAATTACATTTTTCTGCATGTCAAATTATTTTATTACACTTTATTACAAAATGAAAAATAAGAATAAAAAGAAGCCTACAGGAGCCATTATTGTTCTCCATAAGTTGCTCACAATAATGTTAGACTGTTACATCAAGATCGGTGCTAAAAAGTAAAATTTAAACTCTAGTAGCCACAGAAGTGGCCAATATAAAGTCAAGAAAAATAAAACTCCATGTAGACTAATGGTCTGATTTTCAGAGGCCCTGAGCACCCGGCTGCTTCCACTGATGTAAGCTCCTAAATCTGACTGATTTCTATGGCATGGGCTCTCCACCTGTGGGATCATGATAACCACCCTGTCCTACCCATATTGAAGAATGGGAGAAGGGTCTCAGCTAGATCCTGGCCAGATGGGATCCCCAGAGGGGGACTCAGTATGGAAAAAGTTGAGAAGCACTGTTCCATTGTGTCCTCTCAGACAATCTTCTCACAACTTCATCTGTTGCAGTATATTCAAACAAACAAACAAAACAAACAAAAAAACAGCATCTTTGCTCTCCTGTCCTGTCCCAACATATTTTAACGAATAAAAAAGGAAGACCTTAAAAATCAGTATCGTGTCTGATTTTCATAGACATCAAAGATTCCATTGCACTTTTCTCATAAGCAGGGGTTTCCCTGGAGCCCTTGACCAAACTTTCTCTCCATTTTTTTCTGGTGGAAAGTCAGCCTCCAACACATAGATGGATTCATTTCAGTCTTATGCGTTTATATAGTTTGAAGAACTTAGGGGATGGGAGGTGCTAGATCAGTGTAAAATATTGCTGTTACATGCAGGAAAACATTCTTCATGGTTTTTGTTTCAGAAGATACTTACATAAATTTTATTTTGCTGATATCGCTGGAATAAGTTGTGCATGATGGAGCCCTCATGGAGGTCTACGAGCGCTGCCATGTCTTCCACACTTTCCACACTTGTTTGATGCATAGCCGTTACTTTTTGGTGCGTGATTGTACTCTGTTTGTAAGTGAATACCTGAAGGAGGAAAAACAGGCAGTGCATTAAAGTATCATGGCTATACAAGAAAGTATTGTTCAAACTGATAAACTGGACAGAGGTGAAATTCAGAGGGTCAAAACAAAGCACCTTCACCACGTCCGTCCAATTTATACCTATTTTGAGGATTTATGGGAGACATAAGCCTTGTAGACCTGCACAGGAAAAAACTACTCCTGAGGTTACTAATAACTACATAATGAGTAGTCAGAGGATGACAGTTCAGTTTGAGGTGAATAAGTCCCATCATTGCACACTGCACTATTTAGGACTTCATTTACCAGAACAAATTTCTCTCTAAAGTTAACGCTACTGATTTCAGTGAAATTACACTGGGAAAGAAACATGTTTTGCAGTAACAAGTGTCAGAAATAAAAAATGATCGATTCAATCATTGCTAGCAAAGTAAACATTTAAGGGCTTTATCCAACGCTCATTTAAATCTTTCCATTGTACTCTACAATCAGGATCAATGACATGTTAGGTCATTAATCCAACATTAATGTGCAGGTTAAGTACCATGTGGTGAGGCTTTTCAAGAGCAGGGGTCAGACTGTGATGAAAATGCATTGGACAAAACACAATCAGAGTATTTACTCATTAAATGAGTTCATGCATTTTCCATACAGTTGTTCTAAAGATCTGCTTGGAAGATATTTACATACAGAATCCAAATAAATCACCTTGTATGGGTTCTTGTGACAAATCATTACCAAGGTTTCTAATATCTTTGGAATTCAGTTTCCTGTTTCTTTTTCAATTCACATTCCTGGCAGCTAACCTCTATATGCACTGAATATATCATAAAAATAATTTCTGAAGGAGTTGCTTTTTTATTTATATAGTCAACTCTACTTGGCAATCTTATTCACTGGTAACATAATCACCCTTAAAAACTGAGAAATCCAAACACTGGGGAAATATGCAGAGATTTTAATAATGTGGTACATGAAAAAAATCTTCCAAAGCCTTCTGAAATAATATTTATAAAGCTTTCTTCTGATTTAAAGATTGTGATAACTGGCAGTCTAACTAGTTGTGAACACCTCAGAGTTGCCTATGTGGGCTACGAATTGCATGTTACTGGAGATTGGAACAATACGGTGCAAGATGCCAAGTCTTCTCAGGAAAAGAAAAAACTTCTAAAACCCAAATATTTTCAGAGAAAAACACTGAACATATTTTTTCTAATGAGGAGCTGAACAGGTGCAGTAATGTTCAGAATTATAGGAAGCCACTCTGCAAAAATAGAGGCCTGCCACTACTAGACACAATAAAACAGTGAAAACCATGTCATTGCTACAACAGAAACAGAGGGAGGAAGGAGACCAAGATCAGTTACAGACTGAATGGAAGGCAGAAACAGGTTGTAATGCTGAAGAAATTCAGTATTCAGGATCATTATCAGAATAATAGGCCTTTTGGGAAGTCCATTAAAAATCACGAGGATGGAACGCAGAATTGTGGCAGAAAGTTTGAGAACCACCACTAGGTATTATTCATATTGGAACAAATAGTGTGGAAGAGAAGGAAGAATTCAGAAAACTTTACAATTCTAACAAAAGTGGCAGACTTCCAAAACCTCTCAGTACTGCATGCACATTCACAAAGACCCAGGCTGATCCAGAAGATGCATGGTTAACTGAGGGCAAATGAAGATTCAGCTTCTGGAGGCCCTGGACAGTGTTCTGCAGGGAGAACTGTTGGATATAGAAGACAAGAAAAACACTTGATCAGGGAAGACTGAAGTTGTTTGGAATGGCCAAATAGGAGGGTAAGGGAATTAAACCAGGCAGTGGTGGGAGGGAGAGAACGGGCAGGAGGAAAGCTGGGTCACAGAAAGGTAAATGAAGTCACAACAAATCTGTGGCCTGCAAACATTTTTAGAGTCCTTAAGACTAAATCATACAAAAAGAACAGAGTCTGGAAACAGAGCCAGGCACAATTTCCTTGCCATTGCTGGGGCCTTGGGCACTGGTGCACCTCGGTCCCTCCTAGGCTCTGCCTGTGGCATGTAACAGTCTAGTTTCCTGGGAGCTGTAAAACTTTGGTCTAATTTTGGTTGTTGGGTTTAGTTTTCAGGCACTGGGTAGTGTTGGTGGCCTGTGATATACAGGAGGTCAGACTAGATGATCTGGTGGTTCCCTAGCCTTAAACTCTATCACAATGTCAAACAGAGAAAATGTATTAATAAATTAATTAATAAATACAGGACATATGGTGGGAAAGCAAAAGGAACAGGATAGAAGGAAGAATATCATGGGCAGGGAACAGACAAAAAGAATAGGGGCGGAGGGCGTAGGAAATGACTGAAGAGTGATAGCATTATATGAGAGAAATGAGCAACTTGAGCAGAGGCTATCGAAGAGGAAAGAGATGAAATTAAAACAAAATAGGTTCTGTTGAGAAGGGTTAAGAAGCCAAAAAGAAAAAAAAACTGTGTGTGAAGTCAGCTTACTGTAGGGTATGGGTCATGTAAAGGGACTAAGCACTAGCCAAGGAAACAGACAAAAATCACTTTTAAAGGGGGGATTTATTTTTAGGGGATTTTAATTTCCTTCATATTCCTGCCTCAGAATCCAGGCAGGTCACGCAGGTGAGCAGGGAGTTCCTGAATAGTTAAGCACAAACGCTATTAGCATCAGTAATAAATAAAGGAATGAAACAAGGGTGAAAAAAAAACAAAACAACCTTAAACCTTGCAAGGACTAATTAGAAGGTCACAGTGTGAGATACTGTAGCACAGGAAACCACCGGGGGTGGGGTGACCACAACACCATGACAGGTTACAGAACCGATGCAAGCACAAGAAGAGGAAGATGAACAAGCAGATTTCTGTACTTTAAAAGATCAAACTTTGGCAGAACACAGAACCTGACACCCTCTCTGAACTGGCAGCGGTATCGGAGGGTCATACAAAACACACAGGAAGGTTGGAACAAAATTTAAGATAGCACTAGATGAGGACTCAGCAAAAATGCTTTCCTCTCAAGATATAAATATACCAGGAAGATAATTTGTACATGCTGAATGCATAGGGAAGCTATGAATTAAATCCTAAGGAAGAAAGGGTATGCAAAATAAAAGTAAGAGGTCTAAAAATTACCATGGAGGGGGGAGAGGCAGCAAAACTGGAATACAATCGGAAGGCTCAGTCTTGCAAGAAAATCAGTTCGAGGTTAAAACAGAAGGGAACACAGAGTGTGGAATAACTGGAAACGAAACAAATGCTCTGAAAATATACAAGAAAATAGGTCCCTCTAAAGGAGTAAAGGGCACCCCACCCGGTGAGGACAGTGACACCTCAGAAATGCTTAATGACTAGCCTGCAGAGGTAAACACGCCATAGATAAAGCAAAGATGGAGGTGACTATTGACCAGACAATAGTGAGGAGAAGGCTATTTGTGAACTATGGTCAGGAGGGAACAAAGTGTGAAAGAAAAACAAGCATGAACACTCCAGGGTTCTAAAGGAATTTAGAAGGGAACTGCCAAATCCCCAGATACCATTAAATTGCTAAAAACAGAGCACACACACCTGAGGACTGGAGGAAAACTGGTTTAGTGCCAAGCTTGGAGAAGCGGGAAAATATGACTGAAGGCAGGTAAATACAGACCACTATGTTAGACTTCTCTCAGCTAAAAATACTGAATGTTACATGGATGAGCAGGGATCATTAGATAAATGTTAACATTAGCAAGGTGACATAGGCAGAGAGGAGGAGAGGGAATGAAGAAAAGTGAGATTAAAACAGTGGATAATCTGCCCTGATTTGATCAAAGCTTGCAAGAGAAGTGGGCACGAGATAACCCCACACCTCAGCTTTCTGACTCACTTCTGTTTAGAACTTTAGGGACATAATAGATAGGATTTTCAAACATGCTCATTGTTGGCCTAACTTTACTCCCTCTGAGTCAATGGTAAAATTCCACTGATTTCACTTGAAAACAGACCAACATCCAGTGCTTAATAAATAAATAAATAAATACCCACTCAAGGCTAGTACTATCTGAAGCCTTCCATTTGCCAGGCCTCCCATGAAATAACACACGCAGTTCTGGGTATTGAGTGCGAAAACTATACCCACCTTTTGGAAGTAGTACAGACAACAGGAAATGATTGAGGGGGTGGAAGCAAGGTCACACAAGGAATGATTTTGTGACTTTAACATGGTCAGCTAAGGAAAAGACAGCTAGAAAGGGGAATTAAATATATGGAGATATACCTATCTCACAGAACTGGAAGGGACCCTGAGAGGTCATCAAGTCCAGCCCTCTCTCTTTACTAGCAGGGCCAAGTACTGATTTTGCCCCAGATCCCTAAGTGCCTTTTTTTAAATCTACTCAATAATTCATTGACGTATTATGAAAAGTAAAAAAAAAGCCATGCAATTGAAGTGTAACGTTATAAATAAAATCATTCAAAGGACGCTTTTTAAAGGAACATTAAAAATCTCCACTAGTTTGCCCCTCCCTGTTTCTTTATGTGCAGTATACCACTTTATTTTGCATAGTGATTAATCTCTAATGAAAATAGCGGGGAATCTTTTTTCGTTAACCATTACCTTTCAAAAAAATCACTGCATCAATGTCTCTTTAGTAACAAATCGGCCCTTAGAACCAAGAACTAATGGAAAAACATGATAGTAGCGGAATTAACTTGTAACTCAATGTATAGACACTAGGAGCCCAATCTGAGGGCTTTAGGCTCTGTCTCCTGCTGACATCACTGTCATGTGCATGCCATGCAAGTAGTATCCCTGCCTCCATACGCTCACTCATTCTGTCATTCTCTTTTTATTTATACTTGCTTTGAGTCAAAGTGACTCCCAGCACGGAGTGTGGGACAGGAAAAACTCCCTGACTTGTAGAAGCTCATATGGTTCAGATGCAGCACGCCAGCAACCCCACTGGGCGTGGGCAGTTACAATTTAAATGTCAACACTGTTTATAACTATTTCAGCACTGATCATTTTAGCAGAAATATCCAGCACTGAGGGTGGTGACCAAGGGAACTGGAAACTTTGTACAAGTGGAGGAGGGGGACACAAGGCCAAAATGCCCCCTCCCTCTCTGCGGCCAGCTGCTCTGGCGGTGAGCCAGTTGCCCTCTCTTCTGGAGCTACAGCAGACCCTGGTGGGTAAAAGGTGTAATTTCAGTGCCTCCCCAGCAGAATATATGCTGCAGGCGTGAAAAATAATTTCCAGGAAACATGAATTCTTCCCCCTTCCAGTTCTGCTGTTGGTGACAGTGTTGAACTGAAAATTGGTTAACGGGGGTTGGGGGGGTTATTAATGTGTTGGTGTAGTTTACTATCATGATGGCAGCTGGAGACTGGTATTAAGTCAGGTATAAATGTTGGCTTAATTTAGGATGCCATTGTTTTTTGGCATGTGTGTTGTGGTGTGGAAATACACTCAAGTGTTTTTATGCAGGATAAAGTACAGGAGCTGAACATTTTTCTGTACTGCCATTCTGATCCACTTAAACTGCAACTTTCCATGCATCTGAAATGTTCATCTATATTATTTTGTTGAGTGCATAGGCTTCATATATAATGCTATGGGACACCCTACTGAAATTCATATGTGCAAGAAAGAAACTTTCATTTTAATTATGTGAATTTATACAATTAGAAGGTTATTGTAAAGTACTGTAGTTTAGATCTAAAATTCAAAGAGGTGTGGGGCAGAGAAAGTGAGTTTTACAGAAGTTATTGTTACAGAAACATTTGATAATAAACATTTCCCTGAAGTTTATGCAACCCAAGACCTACAACTTCCTGTTAATGCATGGAAGCCAGAAAATGAATTTAACTATAAACAAAAGGGAAACTGACAGGCCTCCTCCTTTCATTGCTCAAACTGAGGGCATATCCATATGGGAAGTTATACCAGTATAAAGTAAGGCATAAATTTAAACTGCTATAGATATACCTATATAAATCCCTAGGTAGGAACTCTTATCCTGATATGAGTGCCATTTTTTATTTAGCTTACGTTGCTTTGGAAACAGTTTTAGCTAAAGCGGAATAAGAATGTTTAAGAGTGTCATTATATAATGCAGCATCTGTAACTTTCTCTCCATGCATCTGAAGAAGTGAGGTTTTTTACCCTCGAAAGCTTATGCCCAAATATTAGTCTGTTAGTCTTTAAGGTGCCACCGGACTGACTCCTTGTTGTTTTAGTGTCTACACATGCAGTTAAACCACTATAGTTATACCAGTATAACTTCCTATGTGGATGAGCCCTGAGTGGGGTGCAAAAAGTGAACAAGAAGCATAACTGACAATTAGATTATAAAATTGTTTATTAAATTTATCTCTATTTAAAGAAAACACAGGTAATGTCTGTATTATTTTATAAAGTTCTGGATTTTAACTGGACAACATCCTTCAAATTTCAGCCTTAGTACTGCAAATTTGAGAGAGAGAATAATATCATTCCATTTTTTGTAGGTAAATTCCAGTAAATTGCTTACAGCCAGAACATCCGCTTTAAAATAACTTTACGCATTCTCTGCTGTTGGTCTGTATGGAGGGTAATCATTCATGTTTCCCCTCTGTTTAGAAGTTAAAAGACCTACTGTAATAAATCTTACAAAATCTTTCTAGACGTGAGTCCAAGTGAGGAACAGAGGCCATGAGCTCACATTACAAGCTGTGGAATGCAACATCCTAGGGAGAAAAATTTAAGTTACCAGAAGTCCTTCAAGGACCCAAAGGTTAAAAAATAAATGTTTTGTAGCTCTTATCTTTTCTAGTTATATAAAATAGAATGGAAATATTTAAAATGTGGGATGAAGAGGAGTGCTTAGAAATCTAAACAATTGAACACAAAAGAGAAGCAGCAAACTGCAAGTGCAGAATTTAAAATTTCTGTAGCGTTTGTTTCAATAAGATTACACACCACTGTAACACTGTGGTTTGATTCTTTATCCTCCCCTCCTTATTTCCCCCCTCCCACTGGAAACCTGACCTTCAACTTCCATTCTATTAACATTTATTTTACCACATGGGACAATATGATCCTCAGGCAAAACAGTCTACTAGAGCCCAAGACTAGTTTTTCTTTAACAAATGCCATTGTAATCCATAAATTTAATTTCTTTTGAGATTAACTGCAAAATGGAGTTTTTCTTCGAGATGTGTTGGTCATATCCATTCCAATTAGGTGTGCGCGTGCCACGTGCACAGTCATCAACCAACATGCCAGAGATGATGCAGCTTTCAGCAGAGCAATGCTCCAATCAGCAATTCCATAACTCCGACCCCACCACCTAGTAAGCCTAAGGAGTAACCTAATTGGAATCAATATGAGCAATCGCTCAAAGAACCGTTATTCACCTTCTCATAACTGTTGTTCTTGTCCATTCACCTAACTGGAATCAATATGAGCAATCACTCAAAGAACAGTTATTCACATTCTCGTAACCATTGTTCTTGTCCATTCTTGTCCATTGGAATGGATATGAGCAACACATCTCGAAGAAAAACACAGTTACAAGAAGGTGAGTAAACATTCTTTTTCTACCTCCATTTTCTCCAGTCACTCTTTCTGCTGAAGGCAACCAACAAGAATCTGACGAAGTGGGTATTCACCCATGAAAGCTCATGCTCCAATACGTTTGTTAGTCTATAAGGTGCCACAGAACTCTTTGCCGCTTCAACAAGCACAGTTTGGTTAGCAAGAAAGGGATATTTCTTCCGCCTAAATGGGCCCCTGCACCATTGTGATTGACATTGGTCTTTGCCCCAACAAGTGCAGTAATGTGCATGTATCACCTGGAACTCATCTGTTTTTTCCAGCAATTTTTATCACATTGCTGCCTTGCTCCCTGTTTTGTCCTGCCTTTGATGATTGCTCTCTCCACCAGCTTCAGGATTTCAAAATCCTTCCTCCTTATCTGCCCCGGGTAGCATCCTCCCATCCCAGCTACCAGCTCCTCCTTACCACCTCTAACAGTCTTCTCATATAAGCCCAGATGCCAGCTTCTCTCCGCACTGGGTCTGGCAACTTTCCCAAGAAATACTCGCTCAACCCCTGCCAGCTACTCTTGATCCCCTTTGGTAGCTCCACGTATAGTTTCAGTCTTCCCTCCAGGGCAGGGAAAGCAACGGATGACAAGAAGTGGATTCCACTTTCCAGACTTGGGTTTGCTGGTTCATTAACACTGGAGACTGCCTATCAGTCATTTCAGACACTCACAGAAAAGTTATCTAATCTTCCCCTGCTCCAGCCATAACACTGCTTCTAAAATCTTTTGCCCCTCTTCTGTTACCAATGCGTCATCGCCAGGCAGATCCTCTACTGACTGACTACCTTGGCCTTCAAGGCACTGCTCAGTTCTGCCCCACCTATATCCCTACTCTCATTTCCTCCTATGCCTATCATGGTCTAAGCTCCTTCCAAGACTCCCTCCTGGGAGCCCCTTTTGGATCCTTCTCAGACTCATCGTTGTGCCTTCTTCCTAGCCACTTCCCAGTGCGCTAAATGATCACCCTCTCTCTGTTCACGCTCTTTCATACATGCCGCCCCCCACAGAGCCTACCAAAGACAATCCACCAACACAAACACAACACATTCAGAGACATAAAAACCTATGATGCTTTGAGTTCAGGCCATCCTCTGGTTATCTGGTATATTACTTGGGCAAATCCACCACTGGTGTACCACCAATGAATGAATTTTTTCTGTTAAATAATGTAGCCCTATGTATTGACTGTCTAATTCAGGCTGAAAGATCCTTGGGTGGGAACGTGTTCTCCTCAACCGTGTTGATTATATAAAGCCTAGATTGAGACATTGCTATTATACCTGAGTAAAGGAGGTACAGAGCTACATTGCTCCAAAAACAAAACCCTGAGAAGCAATTGCAACTCAAAGTCACAATTTTTCCCCTCGTTTCCCCCCTTATTTCTGGGGAAAGGAAATACTTTGGCACAGCCCTTTACAGCAGAATCCTTTCTCTTGCATCAACCCAGCTCCACTGACTGGTATATACCGGGGATGGATGAAGCCAGAGACTCTGCCCACTCCCTGAGCCCACCCCACTCACCGACTCTCCTCCTAATGCTCAGAGTGGTGATCTGGGCTGAGGGGCAGGAGCTGGAACACTCAGACCTATTGTTTGGAGCACCAAAGGACAAGTGACAATCTTGCCCTCAATGAATAAAATTTGTTTGTAAAGATGTTTCAGCCTTTGCCCAACTGCGCAACAAAAGTGGTTTAATTGATAAATAAATCCCACATTTTGTAGAGAATTTATCCTTCAAGCAGATTACACTGTTTTAGTACTTCCTCTCCTCCCAACACAACAATAATGCAGCTCCCAACATTCAGTTCATAGAAATGCAAAGGACCTCACAAAACTAGAAAAACCTTGTTGTTTTTGTGGATTTAGACTAACATGGCTACCCCTTGATACCTCACAAATGAGTGAGGCCAAAAGACAAAGGGCCTGTCTACACTTGAAAAGCTACAGTGGCACAGCTGCAGTGGTTCAGCATACACATTCATTACAGTGACGAGAGGTGTTCTCCCATCATTTTAGGTAATCCACCTCTCCGGGAGGCAGTAGCTAAATCAATGGAAGAATTCTTCTTTCAATCTAGTACTGTCTACACTGGGGATTAGGTCGGCTTCACTATATCACTCAGGGGGTGTGGATTTTTTACACTCCTGAGTGACGAAGCTGGGTTGACTTAACTTTTGAGTGTAGAAAGGATGTCCTAATTTCAGGTGCAATCAACTGACTGCCTTCAGAATCTCCTGATTTTTGTAGCTGCCATTCCAGCACGTCTGATCAGAACTTTTTGTAACTTGAGGCAGGAGACAGCACAAATGAAGAGTCATCCTGCCTGTTTGTATAGTCAACAAAGTCACCCTGCAAACCTCCCTCATCATCATCTGCAATTGGGGCCCCCATTGTGCTAGGCACTGCACACGCATGTAGGAAGAGATAGCAAGATTTAGGGGCAGGCACTGTGTATAAATAGATAAGACTGACAGAGTGGGAAGAAGAACAGAGGCACAGAGAGGTGAAGTGACTTGCCTCATGTCACGCAGCAGAGTGGCAGAGTCGGGACCAAACCCGAAGGCTGAGTGCTTGTGGATAAATCATTGAAAGGGGCCTCAGAATAAACTGCAGTAAATTGGGGGTGTTGGAGATGGAATAAGAAAGCAAGGCCAAACAAACATCAGGAGAATAACAATCTGGGTCACCCCCATAATTGGTTCATTTCCTTGTTTGCTGGAGTGACTAAATGCACAGCTGTCACCCTAGTGTCATCTAACTTACAAAAGTAGCAGAAATACTCCATCTGCTATCCACCTTCAGGATAAACCACAGTGATTAGCCCAGTACAGAGAAAGAAACTGGTGTTACATACAGAAGGAAGATCAACACAACTATCATTCTTTGCACCTCATATTCCATGAGATAGGAAATACATTTATAGATAACACATGGCACTGAATGAGCTCACTTGTCTGTCAATATAATGTAGAGTTCAAGTCAAACTCCTTGCTTTGAATTCGTATTTGCTCAATGGTTCATGAGATATAAACAATGATTATTTTCAATTGAACAAACCAGGCAGAATTTGAGTAAAGCATCCTGCTATGAAAATTGGAACACGCCTCTTCAATTAGCAGCCTGTCACTTACACTAGCTCCGCTGAAGTAACAAAATTAGTCTTAAAATTAGTTTGTTTGTTTTTTTATTACAGGCAATTGACAGGACTGTCTCTGAATCTGAGAAATGGATGATCTTTGTGAAATGTTACACTAACAAAATCTGGAGGCCAATTCAGTACAATTAGCCTGTCTGTTTTTAACATCTGTCAGGCCATCACGGTCAAGCAAGTCTTGCCCCAAATGCAAATCCAAGCAGTAAGTGGGTTGTCCTTTGATAGGTTCTGCCAGGGTCTGAGACAAATGAATCCTCCTTCAAACTGTGGGGCAGTAGTGGATGCAGCTGCATCACAGAACCCCCGGAGCCATGGTAGTCAGTCACTGAGACTCTAGTAGCCCTGTTATATAAGCTGAGGAAAATAGACACTTTTGATGTTCCACGGACCTTGTCCCTACCTTTCCCTCAGTCCAGCACCATCTTGAACTCACCCTGAGTGCGTGTAAAAGAAGGCACTGTAATTTGCAGTGAGTAAAATGGTGCATATCTCCTGCAAGGGCCCCTGGCATTATGGCCCCTCTACTCAGCAGAACTGCCTCAGGATAGGGCCTTCCACACCCACAAATGGTAGGGAGAAATGGGGAAGGATTTGCAGTTTGTTACTCCATATACAACCCACTTTCACATCTTCGCCAAATTGTTCCTTGCAGCCCCATCTCCATACCTCCTGTGGGAATTAGGAAATAATTTGCACCTACGTAAGCTGCTATTTTACTCTCATCCTACGTATGCTTATTAGCCTTGCGGCATTCTAGGGGAGCAAAGACTAAACATTCTGCAGTCATGGCTGCTGCCCGAGACAAAAGGTTCTCTGTATGCGGGTGTGCAATTAAGTGAGTAAGCCACACTGCAGCGGCACCAGTATGCCGTTATTTATGACATTAATATCAGGTATGACTAGCAGGGGGACTGTTCATCAGGAGAAAGCAAGGGAGGTAATTGCACTGTGAAATGCAACAGAACACGGCAGGTTTGTTAGAAATGCCTCATATGAAATTTTCCTGAATGAGTTACTATCACATGATTTCAAAAATTAAGTGGGTTTCCTCAGCATTGACTCTGAAAACAAAGGCCCAGTTCCTGCAAGGTGCTGAGTGCCCTCAACTCCAACAGAGGCTAGAAGGTGACAGTCACTCAGCTATTGCAGGAGGCAGGCAGAATCTGCAGGCTGGGAAAGGAGAAAACCAGAACACAGTATAGGGAAAGCTTCTTATGGTGACATGAATATTCTCACAAAATAATTTTAAGCAGAGCTTTGACACAGTCACAGTTGCAACTGGCACATTTCAGTGCACTGAAACAATTTAGGACATCCATTCTGCTTTACTGGATCGTTTGTTATGAGTCAATACATGATTTAGTCACAGAGGTCACGTGACTTTACCGGACCTCCTGACTTCTGCTTTAGCTATCAGCAGTGGGGACGGAGCCGTAGCTATGCACTCCCCCCCACACCACACTCCTTGCAGCTTCAGCCAGGGCTGGGGCTGTGTGCCCCGCCCCATTGCTTCAGATGGGGCCGGAGCCACTGCTGTGTGCCCCTGCCCCACAGCTTTGGCTGGGACTATTCCCACACACACACTCCCTGTAGCTGTAGAAGGGACTGGAGCCATGGCTGTCAGGCCCCCGCATTGGACTCCACCTGTCATTCCTTCCCCCCTCCCCTCCAGCCTTCTCTCCCCCATTATTTTTAGTAAAAGTCACGGACAGGTCACAGCGCCCACAAATTTGTGTTTATTGCCCGTCACCCGTCCATGACTTTTACTAAAAATAACCGAGACAAAATCTACTTTTAGTTAAAAGCCAGTCCCACTGTATTTCAATCATTTGTGAGTGAATACCATGATGTTAAGCACGTTTTACTGCCTGCTTGATCAACAATGCCGACTGAAAGTCTGGCTAGGGAGAACTACGTCCCGTGTCCCAGTAGCTGTACGAAGGGATCACGTGCCCCTCCTTGCTTGACATGATGAAGTGAGAAGCGTCTCATGCTCCCGCACAGCAGTGACGACAATTGAACGGCTACTGCCATGAGAACTTCACACTGTACGGAGCCAAGTGCTAACTGGCTGACCTAAGACAGCGTGCTGACAGGCACTAGCTCCCAGGCTTCCTCCATCATGTATGGTAATGAAACACACTCAAAGAACATAAATCATGGAAGGCCAAGTCGGAAAAGTCCCATCAGATCATCACACTGCCACTGCAGGATCTAGTCCCTAAATATGCTTATGGGCTGACGAACATGTTATTGTCTGACCAGGGAAAATATCTAGTAATCCAGTATTATCATACATTACCTAGAACTGTACATAGTTATCTGTGACAAGTCCACACAGCGATCTTTGTAGCTCGCCTGGCATCCTAATTTCCTTCCTACTTCTTCCTCCTGCTGGTCTCTCTTCCAGCTTTCCATAGTTACTCAAATTCCAGTTCCATTACTGCTACTAATCCCACACCTGCCCACTGCCAACATCCCTCATCCATTCCAGCCACAATGCCACTTCCCTCCTGCTCCCTCTACTACCCTCACTTCCTTCCTTTCTTCTCTCCACCAACGGAATGTTTTCAATGGGGCCACTGGATTTATTCCAGTCAACAGCGTTGCCAGGCCAATAATGTGCGTGACAAGATGGTGAATTATCCCCTGAAGCATTTAACTTCAATCCCATAGGACATATAGTATTAATTTAGATTTGTCATTAACTACCTCATTCCCTGAATTGCAACCACAGAATACTGTACCACACATGTGAACTCTAGTGAACCAGATTTACAGTTAACTGGTTTGTACCCTGTATTGCACCAAAGGAAGGAAGAGGTGTTAATTGGAAATAAAATAGATAATACCTGGGTGCTGACTAAATTACTGAAGTACATTCTCGAAAAAGTTTAGATCATATAAAGCCAAAGTTACGATGAACTGAACCATCATGACAATGAAAATAAGCACTAAAAGAGCACGGCAAGGTGTTACTTAGGGATTTAAGGTTTGCAACAGGCAAAAATGCTTATTACTGTACATTATATTATGTATGTGATTGAAGATTGTGTTTTCATGTAAATGCACAATTATTATTATTATTTTTATTATTAGGGCTGTCAAGCAATTAAAAAATTAATTGCATGATTTAAAAAGTTAATTACAATGAATCATGCTGTTAAACAATAGAATACCATTCCTTTTAAATATTTTTGGATGTTTACTACATTTTTAAATATATTAATTTGAATTACAACACAGAATACAAAGTTACAGTGCTCACTTTATTTTTTATTACAAATATTTGCACTGTAAAAAACAAAAGAAATAGTATTTTTCTATTCACCTCATATGAGTATTGTAGTGCAATCTCTTTATCGTGAAAGTTGAGCTTACAAATGTAGAATAATGTACAAAAAAAATGCATTCAAAACAAAACAATGTAAAACTTTAGAGCCTGCAAGTCCACTCAGTTCTACTTTTTGGTCAGCCAATCACTCAGACAAACAAGGTTGGTTACAATTTGCAGGAGATAATGCTGCCTACTTTTTGTTTACAACGTCACCTGCAAGTGAGATGGGTTTAGGATGACCAGATATCCCAATTTTATAGGGACAGTCCCAATTTTTAGGTCTTTTTCTTATATAGGCTCCTATTACCCCCCACTCCTGTCCCAATTTTTCACACTTGCTGTCTGGTCACCGTAGATAGATGCTGCTTGATAACGATCCAAAGCAGTGCGGACTGATGCATGTTCATTTTCATCATCCGAGTCAGATGTCACCAGCAGAAAGTTGATTTTCTTTTTTGGTGGTTTGGGTTCTACAGTTTCCGCATCAGAGCGCTGTTCTTTTTAGGCTTCTGAAAGCGTGCTCTCTACACCTCATCCCTCTCAGATTTTAGAAGGCACTTCAGATTCTTAAACCTTGTGTCAAGTGCTCACGTTGGCATCATCTTTGTATTTTGTCAAATCTGCTGTGAAATCTGCTGCTTAAAATGAACATGTGCTGGGTTATCATCCAAGACTGCTATAACATGAAATATATGCAGAATGCGGGTAAAACAGAGCAGGAGACATACAGTTCTCCCCACAAGGAGCACAGTCACAAATTTAACTGACGCATTTTTTTTTAACAAGCATCATCAGCATGGAAGCATGTTCTCTGGAACAGTGGCCAAAGCATGAAGGGGCATACAAATGTTTAGGATATCTGGCATGTAAACACCTTGTAACACTGGCTACATAAGTGCCACGCAAACGCACATTCTCACTTTCAGGTGACACTGTAAATAAGAAGCAGGCATTACGTCCTGTCACTGTAAACAAACTTGTTTGTCTTAGCGATTGGCAGAAGAAGAAGTAGGACTGAGTGGACTTGTAGGCTCTAAAGTTTTACACTGTTTTGTTTTTGAGTGCAGTTATGTAACCAAAAAAATTTGCATTTGTAAGTTACACTTTCACAATCAAGAGATTGCACTTCAGTACCCGTATGAGGTGAACTGAAAAATACTATTTCTTCTGTTTATCATTTTTACAGTGCATATATTTGTAATAAAAATAATAATATAAAGTGAGCACTGTGCACTTTGTATTCTGTGTTGTAACTGAAATCAATATTGAAAATGTAGAAAAACATCCAAAAATATTTTATAAATTTCAATTGGTATTCTATTGTTATAAGTGTGATTAATCAAGATTAATTTAATCATGATTAATTTTTTTGAGTTAATCGCTTGAGTTAACTGTGATTAATTGACAGCTCTAATTATTATTTATAATTTTTATTACCATAGTGCCCAGGAGCCCTAGTCATGCACCAAGACCTCATTACGGTAGGCATTATACAAACAGAACAAAAAGACAGTCCATACCCCATAAATTTTACAATCTAACGCCTGGTCTACACCTACTACTTAGGTTGGCCTAGCTACATTGCTCACTGCTGTGAAAAATTTCAAGCCCTGTGTGACATAGTTAGACCAACATAACCCTCCTTCATCCCCACTGTAGATGCAGCTAGATCAACAGAAGAATTGTTCCGTCAACCTAGCTAGCACCTCTTGAAGAGGTGGATTTACTTCAGGGATAGAAAAACCCATTCCATCTGTCTACATACACTACAGCTGTGCCACTGTAGCGTTTGCAATATAGACATACTCTTGGTATAAAACAAAAAACAATTGATGGACACAGAGTTCAGATACATATGCAAACTTAGTTTGCACATTTCCTTGCTTCTAAGTCCTCAACTGTGAAATGTTATTGTTCCTTTCAAGGTAGTATTTCGATTAAATGTATATTTTATAATAGTCTCTCTGACATATACTAAATCTTGGCTTTGTTTCTCCTATTTCAAGCATCATACACATAGTAGCAACATCCTCTGATTACTCTCAAATTACTCATCTCACAAATGATTGTGAGTTGAAAAAAAACCCACACAAGTGTACAGTGTTTATTTTCCCATATATTCACTACAGACCGCCACACCTAGCCTGCAGAACGTTAAAGGACTGGTGTACATTTCTCCAGGTGAAGGAACGGTTGCACATTGTGATATATTTTCAAAAATAGCACATAATATGACAAATCTACAAAGGGCTACTCTTCTCATTCATCCTAATTTCTCTTTTCACTGTGACTTTCCAACCTTAATATCAAGTCTATCTCTAAGGTACCTTTGTTCAGCCAGTGTCCCAAAGTGCGGGATGCATAGAAGTCCTGCAGGTTGGGGGACAGAGGTATGGAGAGATTTCCCAAATGATCTCCAGAGTCCAGTTCCCAGGGTCTACCCATTGACTCCAATGGGCTTTGGATCAGACACTGAAGTCTCAGCTTTCATGGTTTAAAAAAAGGGAGTACCTAGTTGTTATGTTTGCAAAGAAAAAAAAAACTTTCAAAATGTGAAGCAAGTGTATTCCAAGCAGACACACCTGTCCAGAGTTTGGAGAGCGCCTGAAACATAGCTCTGAGGTATGAACTATCCCATTCATTTTAACAGCTGCTTCCTCAGACGCCAATGATATATTCCTTTTAAATATCAGAGGGGTGGCCGTGTTAGTCTGGATCTGTAAAAGCAGCAAAGAATCCTGTGGCACCTTATAGACTAACAGACGTTTTGGAGCATGAGCTTTCGTGGGTGAATACCCACTTCCTCAGATGCATGTAGTGGAAATTTCCAGGGGCAGGTATATATATGCTAGCAAGCAAGCTAGAGATAACGAGGTCAGTTCGATCAGGGAGGATGAGGCCCTGTTCTAGCAGTTGAGGTGTGAAAACCAAGAGAGGAGTCTTTGTTCAATCCTGAGCTGATGGTGTCAAATTTGCAGATGAACTGAAGCTCAGCAGTTTCTCTTTGAAGTCTGGTCCTGAAGTTCTTTTGCTGCAGGATGGCCACCTTAAGGTCTGCTATAGTGTGGCCAGGGAGGTTGAAGTGCTCTCCTATAGGTTTTTGTATATTGCCATTCCTAATATCTGATTTGTGTCCATTTATCCTTTTCCGTAGAGACTGTCCAGTTTGGCCGATGTACATAGCAGAGGGGCATTGCTGGCATATGATGGCGTATATTACATTGGTGGATGTGCAGGTGAATGAACCAGTGATGGTGTGGCTGATCTGGTTAGGTCCTGTGAGGGTGTCACTGGTGTAGATATGTGGGCAGAGTTGGCATCGAGGTTTGTTGCATGGATTGGTTCCTGAGCTAGACTTAGTATGGTGCGGTATGCAGTTACTGGTGAGAATATGTTTCACATTGGCAGGTTGTCTCTGGGCAAGGACTGGCCTGCCACCCAAGGCCTGTGAAAGTGTGGGATCATTGTCCAGGATGGGTTGTAGATCCTTGATGATGCGTTGGAGGGGTTTTAGCTGGAGGCTGTATGTGATGGCCAGTGGAGTCCTGTTCGTTTCTTTCTTGGGTTTGTGTTGCAGTAGGAGGCTTCTGGGTACACGTCTGGCTCTGTTGATCTGTTTCCTTATTTCCTCGTGCGGGTATTGTAGTTTTGAGAATGCTTGGTGGAGATTTTGTAGGTGTTGGTCTCTGTCTGAGGTACAACCGCATCTGCTCTAACCCCTCAGACAGAGAAACTGCTGAGCTTCAGTTCATCTGCAAATTTGACACCATCAGCTCAGGATTGAACAAAGACTGTGAATGGCTTGCCAACTACAGAACCAGTTTCTCCTCTCTTGGTTTTCACACCTCAACTGCTAGAACAGGGCCTCATCCTCCCTGATTGAACTGATCTCGTTATCTCTAGCTTGCTTGCTAGCATATATATATACCTGCCCCTGGAAATTTCCACTACAGGCATCTGAGGAAGTGGGTATTCACCCACGAAAGCTCATGCTCCAAAACGTCTTTTAGTCTATAAGGTGCCACAGGATTCTTTGCTGCTTTCCTTTTAAATGTCACCTTTGTTAGCTATTTCTATTGTTCCTCAAGCATGTAAAAAAGAGAAACGATGGGATTCATTTTCCAAGTTTAGCTTTCCTAAATTTGGGAAATATTAGTTTATGCAACTGTACCAGCACACATAAATCTCACTGTGTTCTTAACAAGTTTAGTGACCCTGTTCTTTGTACTTTACATAAATGCAATTATTGCGTTGGGCAGTTCAACATAACGTACATGAAGCCAGAAATCAGATTTTGTCAAACTGGGCATAGAGAACCCATCTTTTTTAGGTTTCACTTTTTATCTTCTTCCGAAATAGCACTGATAACAAACGTGACGGCAAACAAATGAACTTCTGGCAATGTGCTCCTTCTCCTAACAATTGCCACTATGCCCCTTTGTTCAGACCAAGAGATTGGGAACGGGCTAGCTTCTTAACCACTGTGATGGTGTTTGAAGCCTGTCTGCAGTCATAATTGGGGTTGCCTTTTGAGTAGGACAGTGTATTTCAGCTACCCTCACAGACTGTCTGTACTTTGAGATTTTCAGATGGTTATTATGCTAATTATATGCCTAAGACACATTTCATTCAGGGCTCAAAATCCTATTAGGACAGTAGGGAACACTGATAGGCACCCACCTACAATATAAAGTACCAACCTCAGAAAGTACTGTACCTGCCCAATGGTAACTAACTACAGTAAAAAGTAAAAACTCCCATTGCCACCAAAGGGAGGCTGTGTTGGCCTCTCAGTTACTCATTTTCTGCCTTTTGTTCTGACATGTCCAGGGGGTTTTAACTTGGGCAGTGTCAGATTAGCATCCACTTAGTTCCTAGGCCTCTCTTTTCCAGCCTTATCCAAATTAGTTCTCAGTTTACTGTTACTCAGCGTTCAAACATATAGGTGGGTCCTATGACAAGATAGGGTTTTTTCCCCTTGCCAAACATCAAGCATGACTAAACCCCTTTGCTGACTAATTATTTTATGAGACAGAAAATCAAGCAGTCCTTGCCTCAGGCTTCAGCCCCCAGAAATGTGATTACATCAGAATTTCACCTTTTGCTTTGGAAAGTTTCTAGCCCTCATGGTTGCAAAGAAAAGCTTTTTCTTTTTCTTTTTTTTTTAAAGTTACCCAAATATAACCAATGCAATGATGGCTGCCTGAGTCTGCAAACAGACTGAAACAATAGCTCTGAGAGGTCTGACTTGCCCCATTCCTCTCAATGGGGTGTTAACTCCAAAACCTCCTACTCTGACGGCCCTGCCAACACCATCCCAACAGAGGAACTTTGGGGTATGTCTTCATTGCAAGGTCAGCCTGGGCAATAAGCCTCCAGGTGTGAGCTCATTGGATTAGCCTAGTTTGGGTGTGCCAGCGAAGTCCCACCAATGTTATTGTACCCTCACTGTTTCTGCACTCATGGTTGTCTGGGGAAAGTCCCATGGCTCTTTGCATTGAGACATTTTAAGATTCTTTCCCAGTCAACTTCAGGGAATTTGTGGGAGGCCACTGGATGACTATCAGCACTTAAGTGATTTAAAACTGCATTTTCACTGCAAAGTGGGCAGAATCAAGCTTGAGTGAAAGTAGAATCTATACACCCAGCCAGGTCAGCTAGCCCTAGCTTAAAGCACCTCCAAAGCTAGCAAAAGGTTTATGAATGTAGACAGTGGGGGGGGAGGGTTGGGTCGAGACTCAGGTAAGAACGGAAGTTAACTCTGTAATGAAGACATACCCTTTGAGTCAGGACTCAGGAGAAGAGTGCAGAGGACTCAGTCCACTCAGCCAAGCAGATAACTCTTGGTTGATAGGGCATGTACCGAAGATCTCCTTCCACTCCAGCTGCTGCTCCTCCCTTTCTCACTCCTGCCACATAGCCTGCAGATGTCCATTCATAAGTAGGAGACATCACCCAAACCAAACACCTGCATATCCTGAGCATCTAAATCAACATGAGCGTTTGGACTGCAAAATGTTCTGATGGGATGATTGCAAGCCTTCCCAAAGAGAACATAAGAACATAAGAACAGCCGTACCGGATCAGACCAAAGGTCCATCTAGCCCAATATCCTGTCTACCAACAGTGGCCAATGCCATGTGCCCCAGAGGGAGTGAATCTAACAGGAAATGATCAAGTGATCTCTCTCCTGCCATCCATCTCCATCCTCTGACAAACAGAGGCTAGGGACACCATTCCTTACCCATCCTCGCTAACAGCCATTTATGGACTTAACCACCATTAATTTATCCAGTTCTCTTTTAAACACTGTTATAGTCCTAGCCTTCACAACCTCCTCAGGTAAGGAGTTCCATAAGTTGACTGTACGCTGCGTGAAGAACTTCCTTTTATTTGTTTTAAACCTGCTGCCTATTAATTTCATTTGGTGACCCCCCGTTCTTGTATTATAGGAATAAGTAAATAACTTTTCCTTATCCACTTTCTCCACATCATTCATGATTTTATATACCTCTATCATATCTCCCCCTTAGTCTCCTCTTTTCCAAAGCTGAAGAGTCCTAGCCTCTTTAATCCTTCCTTATATGGGACCCTCTCCAAACCCCTAATCATTTTAGTGGTTCCCTTTTCTGAACTTTTTCCAGTGCTAGTATATCTTTTTTGAGATGAGGAGACCACATCTGTACACAGTATTCGAGATGTGGGCATATCATGGATTTATATAAGGGCAATAAGATATTCTCAGTCTTATTCTCTATCCCCTTTTTAATGATTTCTAACTTCCTGTTTGCTTTCTTGACCGCCTCTGCACAGTGCGTGGACATCTTCAGAGAACTCTCCACGATGACTCCAAGATCTTTTTCCTGACTCGCTATAGCTAAATTAGCCCCCATCATATTCTATGTATAGTGGGGTTATTTTTTCCAATGTGCAATTTACATTTATCCACATTAAATTTCATTTGCCATTTTGTTGCCCAATCACTTAGTTTTGTGAGATCTTTTTGAAGTTCTTCACAGTCTGCTTTGGTCTTAACTATCTTGAGAAGTTTAGTGTCATGTGCAAACTTTGCTACCTCACTGTTTACCCCTTTCTCCAGATCACTTATGGTTACTATACAAGTCACATACTCCACACTGACAGCCCCAAGCATTCAAAAACCAAAGATCAGGGCCCCTAAAATAATTAGATTAGTTTAAAATCATAATAAGTTTACTGTTAATAATGAATCAATTTTGCGTGCTGATTTCGGAGTCTTTATGATGCACCACAAGGACTCCTTGGTTTTTTTGCTGATACAGACTAACATGGCTACCACTGAAACCTGTTCACATTTTCAAGCTTTTATCTTCAACTGAAAACAGACACTTCTGCAGTGTCTTGATTCCAGCAGCTGCAGCTTTTAGCAAGACACTCACTCATCACAAGGGCTGGCAACACTGATACTGCTGCCTCCTGTCATTGTGCCAGCTTCATTTCATTTGACTTGTACACTACAAGAAATCTGTTATAAAAATTACCAAGGCACCTCGCTGGACACAGGAAGGGCAGAGATTATGAAATAATCAAGACTTTTACTTTTGTAAGAAGTCTTCCAGCTCCACTGATGTGTGATCATTTTGACAGAACCACACCTACAGCCAAGCCTTGTTGCTTTAAATAGCCACTACTGAGTCAACCTGTGTCAGAGAGGGAAGAGCACGTATTATACAGCATGCGTAATTAAAGGCTGGTTTTCCCTCTCTCTATACTTTTAACCAAAGTAGGAAAAATCTTTGCTGTAAGAGCCAAAGAGGCAGGCCGGAGCATGCATGTCTCATAATAGCAAAATGTTGGCCTGAGCATGTTTCGTTGGGACTGTGAAACCATGTTCCACACCCTCAAAGCATGACCAACTCATGCTTACTGAAATCATACCTCTATGCATGGGGATAAAGCAATGTTAACTAACTAATTATAGCTAGTGTGCTGCTCACAGCTACTTACAACTGCCCAAGAATTTCTATTAGAGCTCCTTTTTCAGGCTCCCACTCCCACCCCCCAAATAAGCTAGTGAACTAAAATTTCCAGTCCTTGTTCTGCTCAAAGATGATTCTCTCTCTCTCTCTTACACACACACAAACTTTGTTTTTGTTTCTAATTTGGGCAAAAGCAGTTCAGCAGTCTTGCAGAATGATGGAAGTGGGGGGGGGACACCTATTCCCCAGTATAAAAGCATTGTCGCACACTTTGTTTGGAACAGTTCTAACAACTGAGGATAGAAAACAGAAATTCAACCACTGTGGAAGAAGAGAGCTCTTGGTTTTGACATGGTTGAGTTATGAGCCTATGTGCATAGTTGTAAGACTAACGATGATATTTTTAACAACTGTCAATCAGCCAGAGTAAAAGATGAAAGAAGGCTACATAGTGCACACATGCATAGTTACCCTAGTTGTGTACTACACTATTAAAACATGTTGTAATCAAGATTTGCACACTGAATGAGCCAGTGAACCACAGAAGACCTGCTTCGTTCAGAATGATCTTCCAGGGTACATGATGATGCAGTGCGATATAGAAGTGTTAGCAGCATGTGGTAAGGACAGTTGCATTACTCACAAGTGGTGTAGCAGTGAATGAATTATGTAGGCTATTCCAAGTAACTGCTAATAAATCTTTATACTCCACCCTCATGTATTCCTCGATGTGCCATGGTAACCTCTTACTTAACATGAAAGCTCTTTGGGGCAGGGACCATCTCTTTCTGCAGTAGCTGGTATAGTGGGGCTAAGCCCCTCAAGGCCAGGCATTACCACAATACAAATAATAAGCTGAATTATGCAAAATGATTTATTAGTGAATTCCCATCCCCCAATCTCTTTGCCTATAAAACCAGATACTTCACTTACAAGAAGCCCAATTATATCAGGCTTAGAGAGTACCAATGAAACCTGTAGAATGACTTAAAATAGCTTTTCTGTAGCTTACAATGTCACAACTTCCACCCTGTACATCTAGAAATAATGCTGTGCAACCTATTGGAAAGCCACGAACCTCATCTCTCCAATCCCCTGCTGGAATGCAAGCTATCAAACTTTAAACACATCATTGATTCAGGACTGTATATTGCTCATCGTAGAGCAGATTTCTCTAGCAAGCAGGTTACTGGAAAAAACAAAAACAACAAAGGCAGCTATTTGAAGCTGCTCAGAGGCCCGGAATGTTAAATACCCCAAGAGATGGATTAGCAGCCAAAGGGCAAGTGAAATGGTCAAAGGTGTGTGATAAATTGCAGAACCACGTTTATTCCATGGATGTCATGCCAACATGTACAGACAGACATAAGTTGCGCTGGCTGATAAAAATATTGACAGCTCTTTATATTTGATAGGTCAGCTCATTACTCCCACACGACTAGCAAATTGACAATTAATTAGATCAACAATTTAAACTGTAAATCTTGGTCTCCTGTGAAGCAGAGAAGACAAATGAAAGAGGGGTAAATCCTTATTGTATCTCCTCAGCGCCAGTACTTTCTCAAAAGAGCATATACAGACTTCTACTCTACATATTTACAGCATCTACTCAGGACACTCCCTGCACTAACACCAGAAGAAATCAACATACCCCTAGAGCCCCGACCAGGGTTATTCTATCTACTACCTAAGATCCACAAACCCGGAAATCCTGGACGCCCCATCATCTCGGGCATTGACACTCTCACTGAAGGACTGTCTGGCTATATGGACTCTCTACTCAGACCCTATGCCACCAGCACTCTCAGCTATCTCCGTGACACCACTGATTTCCTGAGGAAACTACAATGCATTGGTCACCTCCCAGAAAACACCATCCTAGCCACCATGGATGTAGAGGCTCTCTACACAAACATCCCACATACAGATGGAATACAAGCTGTCAGGAACACTATCCCTGATGATGCCACAGCACAACTGGCTGCTGAGCTCTGTGCCTTTATACTTACACACAACTATTTCAAATTTGATGACAATATATATCTCCAGATCAGTGGCACTGCTATGGGCACCCGCATGGCCCCACAATATGCCAATATCTTTATGGCCGACCTGGAACAACGCTTCCTCAGCTCTCGTCCACTCACGCCCCTTCTCTACCTACGCTACATTGATGACATCTTCATCATCTGGACCCACGGGAAGGAGACTCTGGAAAAATTCCACCACGATTTCAACAGCTTCCATTCCACCATCAACCTCAGCCTGGACCAATCTACACGGGAGGTCCACTTTCTTGACACCACAGTGCAAATAAGTGATGGTCACATTAACACCACCCTATATCGAAAACCTACCGACTGCTATGCCTACCTTCATGCCTCCAGGTTTCATCCCGGACACATCACACGATCCATAGTCTACAGCCAAGCACTGAGGTACAACCACATCTGCTCTAATCCCTCAGACAGAGACCAACACCTACAAAATCTCCACCAAGCATTCTCAAAACTACAATACCCACACGAGGAAATAAGGAAACAGATCAACAGAGCCAGACGTGTACCTAGAAGCCTCCTACTGCAAGACAAACCCAAGAAAGAAACCAACAGGACTCCACTGGCCATCACATACAGCCCCCAGCTAAAACCCCTCCAACGCATCATCAAGGATCTACAACACATCCTGGACAATGATCCCACACTTTCACAGGCCTTGGGTGGCAGGCCAGTCCTTGCCCACAGACAACCTGCCAACTTGAAACATATTCTCACCAGTAACTGCACACCGCACCATACCAACTCTAGCTCAGGAACCAATCCATGCAACAAACCTCGATGCCAACTCTGCTCACATATCTACACCAGCGACACCCTCACAGGACCTAACCAGATCAGCCACACCATCACTGGTTCATTCACCTGCACATCCACCAATGTAATATACACCATCATATGCCAGCAATGCCCCTCTGCTATGTACATCGGCCAAACTGGACAGTCTCTACGGAAAAGGATAAATGGACACAAATCAGACATTAGGAATGGCAATATACAAAAACCTGTAGGAGAGCACTTCAACCTCCGTGGACACACTATAGCAGACCTTAAGGTGGCCATCGTGCAGCAAAAAAACTTCAGGACCAGACTTCAAAGAGAAACTGCTGAGCTTCAGTTCATCTGCAAATTTGACACCATCAGCTCAGGATTGAACAAAGACTGTGAATGGCTTGCCAACTACAGAACCAGTTTCTCCTCTCTTGGTTTTCACACCTCAACTGCTAGAACAGGGCCTCATCCTCCCTGATTGAACTGACCTCGTTACCTCTAGCTTGCTTGCTAGCATATATATACCTGCCCCTGGAAATTTCCACTACATGCATCTGAGGAAGTGGGTATTCACCCATGAAAGCTCATGCTCCAAAACGTCCGTTAGTCTATAAGGTGCCACAGGATTCTTTGCTGCTTATACAGACTTGTTACCTTTCTATTCTGAAATGCATATAATGTGGCAAGGATATGGGTGTTTAAGCTGATTTAAAACCCTATCAAATGCATTTTTAATGTTGAATAAAATTGTCTAAGTAGCAGAGAATTCATGGTTTTGAATCTAGTGTTTACTTAATAAAAAACAAACAAACACACATTTAAGAGGAAGTTTCTAAAGCACCCTTTAGACCAGCAGTGGGGAACTTTTTTTTTTTTAAATCAGGGGCCATTGACCCACATTAAACAATCAGCTGTGGGCCACACACAGTCCCGCGGGGGGGCACGGAGGCTTGGGGTTTCCCCTAGGCTCCAGGGGGGCCAGAAATTAGGGGTTCAGGGTGCGTGGGGGGCTCCAGGCCAGGGCAGGAGGTTGGGGTGCAGGAGAGGAGCTGAAGGCTCTGGTTGGGGTTGCGGGCTCCAGGGTGGGACTGGAGATGAGGGGTTTGGAGTGCAGGAGGGGGCTCCGGGCTGCCGCCAAGGTGTTTGGGGTGTGGGCTCGGGCAAGGAGTTGGCTTGTGGGGTCTGGGAGGGAGTTAGGGTGCAGGAGGGGGTTCTGACTTAGGGCAGGGGGCTCAGAGTAGGGGCTCTGGCCAGGCAATGTTTACCTCAGGGGCTCAGCGCAGTGGGGCTAAGGCAGGCTCCCTGCCTGCCCTGGCTCCATGCAACTACTAGAAGTGGCCGGCATGTCCTGCTCCTAGGTGCAGTGGCAGCCACGGGGGCTCCGCATGCTGCCCCCACCCCAAGCATTGGCTCCGCAGCTTCCATTGGCCAGAAACCATGGCCAATGGGAGCTGCAGGGGTGGCACCTGAGGGGCGGGCAGGCAGAGCCTCCTCGGACCTCCACCTAGTAGCCAGGCATGCTGGCTGCTTCCAGGAGCCACCTGTGGTAAGCATCACCTGTCTGCAGTCTGCACCCCTGACCTCCTCCCGCATCCCTACCCTTTGCCCCATTCTAGAGCCCTCTCCTGAACCCCAAACCCCTCATCCCCAGCCCCGCCCCAGAGCCTGCATCCCCAACCGGAATCCTCACCCCCTCCCACACCACAACCCCCTGCTCCAGCCCGGTGAAAGTGAGTAAGGGTGGAGGAGAGTGAGTGATGGGGGACGGGGGGGGTGATGTGAGTAGGGGGCAGGGCCTCAGAGAAGGGACAGGGCAGGGCATTTGGTTTTGTGCAACTAGAAAGTTGACCATCCTAATGTGAAGAGATGTTCAGCTGATCACCCACTGCAGCAAGAAGGGATGAATTTAAAAGTAATTCCCTCTGTTGATATTCACCCCTTCCACCTTTACTGAATTGGTCCCACTAGCAATGACACCCCACGTGGTAAGGCAACTCCCATCTTTTCATGTGCTGTAATGTATATAACCTGCTTATTGTATTTTTCACTCCATGCATTTGATGAAGTGGGTTTTAGCCCATGAAAGCTTATGCCGAAATAAATTTGTTAGTCTCTGAGGTGCCATAAGGACTCCTCATTGTTTTTACACATTAATTTGTACAACTAGTATGTTTTTACAGGCAGAAGCAATATCTGCATTAAATACTGGAAAATTTTGCACTTTGCTACCCCAATTTGCATGTATACATATTGGGGGACCCTAATAAAATTTGGTATTCAGAGTACATAGGAATAGCATGGGTCACTTGCTAGGATTAGGTAGGTATATCTCGCCAAATCAATTCCCTGCCATTGCAAAGTCCTCAGGCATTAGTGCACTTCCTTTCCTTCTCTTTTCTGCCAGTGGCACACAACAGTTTATAGTCTCCTGAGGGATGCATAATTTAGTCTAACCGAAGTAACTGGGCTCAATACAAGGCCAACTGGTAATATACATGAGGTCAGACTAGAAGATCTGGTGGCTCCTTCCAGCCTTAAATTCTATGATTCTATGGCACATTTAACACAAAGGATAATCCATCTCTATCTGATACACCAAAGGACAGTATTTCTTAGAGATACCGCTGGGGTTATGGAGAATGTAGGCAAGAAAGAGGATTTAAATACAGGGAGTTGTTTAGCCTTATAAAACTGCAGACATAGTTAAATGTACAAAAAAGAAAATCTGAGATAAAGAGGAGAAAAAAACTTCAGCATTTTTCTGTAAATCGTTTGTTTGTTTGTGAGTTTTGCCTGATGAACCTTCAGCACATGAGACCCTAAAAGCCCTCATCTGCATTCTTTTAAATAACATGGGTTACACTGGAGTTCAACAGGAAATATGGTCAGATTATCCAGGCATGTTACTGAAAACACTTTAAAGCTAACTAAAAGGAACTGAATAAAATCAGACCTTGTTCTGATGGGCTCACACAGCAGCAAAGGTTGTGAGACCCTTATATGGACAACTTTCTAATTTGACGAATAACATTACCCTTTACATACCTTCCCATGCACCTCTCAGCTACCCAAAATAAATTGCACTAAGTTGTCTGATGAAAATTAGCAAAAGCATTTATTACAACGTATTCAACTCTGCCTGCAATACGATGGAAAAGGAGTCATGCAGCTGGAAACTAGGGTGTGACAAAGGGGAATGCATCCAGATTTCTCAGCAATCACCGATACTATATCAATGTTTCCTTTCCATGAGATTATCCCCTCAAGGAGGATAATGTAGGCTCTCTTTTGAGCATCTTACATATTGCATGCTCTTGCCTCCCGTGCATTTTTCTCAATTTACCTGTGTACCATTTCTTCTTTAGTTATAGCAATTTCTAGTGTTGGTCTCATCTTTAACATGAGACAGAGTAGGGAATAAAAGTAACACAACCATGCAGGGGAAAGGATTCTCTTAGGTCACTTTTATCCTCACAAGTTGAAGACTGAAACTCAGCTCTCACTTTTTCGCTCACACAACAATGGAAATACTATACAATAATACTAACACAGCGAAGCACATCCCATGCTATGACTGCCCTGTTTATTCCACTCTGTCGTGGAATGCTAGAAAGCCAAGGAACTTTTTTTTTAAAAAATTAACCTAGTTTATATTACAGAAGGGAAGCAAAACGATTTCTGCCACGAATACCAGAGTGGTTGTTCTGAGTATTCATTATACACAAGGCTTCCAAGGTGATGGATGCATCTGCCTTCACCTACTATAGCACAGCAAATAAGTTAACCTTGAAAACTTCTCCTAGGGAGCATCCGCGGAATCAGATTGGAAGAAAGTTGGACTGTATTAGATACCCATTTCATTTATCTATCTGATCTTTAGCTAATGGCATTTCACACTGGAAGTATTTAGTCATCATAATTCACACTATTTGCTTCTCCCTTCCCCCCACCTTCTACTTTACATGATTTAGAACGAAGGTGCTTAATCACTGGATATATATTCTACGCACGTCTTTATTATTCGATTGACTTAATGATGTTGGGTGCATTTAGCCAGTTCTTGAGTGTAGAGGACTAACCCAGAAGTTTCTAGCATGCTTACAATTCTTTGTTTTAAGAACAGCAAGACCTCTGCTTTAAAAGACTGTATCTCTTCTCCCAATCTCATTATCTTATGGTATCAAGTCTGAAATTCTTCCTTGCCACACACATTACTGACTTAAATGGGCAACAGAAACCTTTCCCTTATGTAGAGATGTTCTTTTTACAAGTCTTACAACATCTATCTTTTGTTTCACTAATTGTTTAGAAGTCTGAGCTCAGTACTATTCTACTCTTTCTTGGCTTCCATTGGGAACACAGGACTCTAGGGGGCTTGGTAGTGATCCCAGAATCATTCGATTCCATGGCATCACTTCAGTGGCGTAGCCAGGTTTTTCAGGGTAGGGGGAGCAAAAAACAAAAAAAAGGCGCCCCCCCTTTGGCTCCCCCTCTGGCCACGCCCCCTTGGCTACCCCCCTCTGGCCACGTCCCTAGACCGGACACCCCACCACCACCCCTGCTCACCTTCCCTCCTCTGCTTCCAAGCCATCCTGCCGCTCTGTGGTTCCTCCGGCTGTGCGGTGGGCAGCGCGGCTGGCAGGCGCGACTTCCGAGCCGGCCTGCTGCCCCGCGGCTCCTCCGGCGGTGCGGCTGGCAGGCGCCGCTTCCACGCCTGCTGGCTTGAGTGGAAGCAGCTGCTTCCGCTGAATCCCACCAGCTACGTTACTGTATCAATTGCGTAACAAAGTACAGGGCAAACCACCGTGCCTCAACAAAACATGCTGTGGGATAGCTGATCCAGGGATCACAGAGTGCTGAGAGGAGCTCTTCCTATCTGGTACATATGAAGACTGGCTAACGCTGTTATACAGACATGGTGAGGCAGTCCCATACACACTTCAGCAGTAACATCCCATAACCATGTTAAAAGCTTGGCAACTGTACTACAATGCTGCTCACCAGCAAGGCCAAAACACAATTCACCTCACAGCAAGCAATCTTGCTTCAAATATGTTGTGTGTGGGCAAGTACCATCTGTGGAATCAACCATGGTACAGACTGGCTCCCAACTCAATGAAGTGTAGATGAGTCTTTAGTGCAACACTAGCAGGCACTCCGCTCTTCACAAAAACTTGAGCGTTCCAGATCCAAAGCAAGGATCATACCTTCTAGTCTTTGGCCATCCTTGCCACACCTCTGAGGGAAAAGATGAGGTGATTCAAAATGAGAAAGATACAATACATCATGTATTCACAGTACTTGGGTACTTAACTGCCTCCTCTAAATATTTTATTTGAACCATCTCCACAAAAACTGACTTGAGCTAAGGGATTGTGGCACTGCTACAGAAGGTCACGATTCCTGGGTGAGCAGAAAGCCTTATGACACAGTAATTCTTCATTTCAAGTCCCTGCTCCCTTCTCTCTCACCCCAACTCTTGGGAAAAGAGGAATTCACAGTGAAGTGACCTTGTAGTGCTAAACTGACCCATCATCAGGTACTGTTTAATTAATGATTAACCCTAAACCAACTACAAATCTTGATAAACGCTGTGATCCTACTGAAAAGGTCTCATAACAACTATGTTGCAAGCTCTTTCCTATGCAAAATGTGCTTCAACAACATGCTCTTTAAGTGTGTTTCTTACAGTCGAAAACAAACTAATTCAGAAAGAGTTGCTTTTTCAAAGGGATTTGCTGAATTATTTTCCTCTCCCCAAGTTTAGGGGAAGCACACTCAGGTTATACTTTATTGGAAGGGCAATTATCAGCCCTTCCTCACTATGACAGGTTTAAAGGAGACCAATTTTAAGATTGTTATTCCTTTTGGTGTTGATGAGTTATTTGTTGAGCAAGCCACAGACTGTTCACGACACTGAGTGACCTCAGTTCCTAGTTAAGTCAATATAAGTTGAGAGTGTTCAGCACCTTAAAGGAGACATGCAACACCTCAGAGAACTGGATCCAAAATTAGTGATATAAAGACATGGGAGTCAAGGTAAGAAAATTTTACTTGCACTTATTTTCAGAGCACTCCAAAAACATTAACTGAGTTAATCCTCACAATGTCACTGTGTAGTAGGCAACTTATTCCAATTTTTTCAGAAGGTAAAATGGAAGCAGAGAGAGTAGGATCCAAGCTTTCAAACATGCATGCCTAAACTTAGGCAAGTAAGTAAAGTGGCCTGATTTTCAGAGGTCCTCAGCACCAACAGATATCACTGATATCAATTATCAGGAGGCAGCCGTGTTAATCTGTATCCACAAAAACAACAAGGAGTCCAGTGGCACCTTAAAGACCTAACAGATTTATTTGGGCATAAGCTTTCCTGGGTAAAAAACCTCGAGGTTTTTTACCCACAAAAGCTTATGCCCAAATAAATCTGTTAGTCTTTAAGGTGCCACTGATATCAATCTCTGAATGAAAAATTCAGCATCTCTGAATGAAAAATAAGTCACTTAATCTACTTACCTGTGATGGCATCCCCCTGTGCCCATCCTTTTTTGCTTCACACTGACTGCTCAGAGACCTACCCTTTTGAAGCTATCACCATGCAGTTTATTTAGGGCTTGTCTAGACTTGAAATGCTACAGCGGCACAGCTTCACCACGCAGCACTTCAGAGTAGATGCCATGTACACCGATGGAATTCTCCCACTGGTGTAGGTAATCCACCTCCCCAAGAGGCAGTAGCTAGGCTGAAGGAAGAATTCTTCCATTGACCTAGCATTGTCTACACTAGAGGTTCGGGAGGCTTAACTACATCACTCAGCAGTGTGGATTTTTCACACTCCTGAGCAACGTGGCTATGCCGATGTAAGTTCCTAGTGCAGACCAGCCCCTATGGTGTTTCACTCCACCACCTTTTATATATTAGGGCTTGGCTACACTGAAGAGTTGCAGCGCTGGTGGTGACTTTACAGCGCTGCAACTCACTCACCGTCCATACTTGCAAGGCACATACAGCGCTGTTTCTCCCTGGCTACAACGCTGGTTGTACTCCACCTCGGCCTGAGGAATAACGACTATAGCGCTGCTGTTGCAGCGCTGCTCCAACAGTGTGTCCACCAAAAGTGCTGTTATTGGCCTCCAGAGGTATTCGGAGGTATGCCAGAATGCCTGTTCAGCCACTCTGCTCATCAGTTCGAACTCTACTGCCCTGGCCTCAGGTGACCAACCATCAGACCTGCCCTTTAAATGTCCCGGGAATTTTAAAAATCCCCTTCCTGTTTGCTCAGTCAGGTGTAGAGTGCAATCAGTGAATCTTTCCAGGTGACCATGCCTCCACGTGCCAAACAAGCCCCAGCATGGAGCAATGGCGAGTTGCTGGACCTCATCAGCGTTTGGGGGGAGGAAGCTGTGCAGTCCCAGCTGCGCTCCAGCAGTAGGAATTATGATACCTATGGGCAGATATCAAGGGTCATGCTGGAAGGGTCCATGACCGGGACATGCTGCAGTGCAGGGTTAAAGTGAAGGAGCTGCGGAGTGCCTACTGCAAAGCCCGCGAGGGAAACTGCCGCTCTGGTGCTGCCCCCACAACCTGTCATTTTTACAAAGAGCTGGACGCGATACGTGGGGGTGACCCCAACTCCACTCCGAGGACCATGATGGACACTTCAGAGCGGTGGGGGGAGGAGGAGGAGGAAAGCGAGAGAGGGGGTACTGGGGTTCGGGGAGACATCCCAGAGTCTCTGGAGGCATGCAGCCAGGAGCTCTTCTCAAGCCAGGAGGAAGGTAGCCAGTTGCGGCGTTCGGTGCCTGGTGGAGGACAAACAGAGGAGTGGATTCCCGGTAAGTGGCTTTTATTTTTAGGATGGAAATTTTTCGGGAGAGTTAGGGCTGCATGCATGCATGCCTAGATGCAGAACAGCGCACTGATGTGGTCTATCACGTCGCGGTAATCGACCTCGGTAATCTCTTCAAAAGTTTCAGCCAGAGCGTGGGCAATGCGCTTGCGCAGGTTTCTTGGGAGAGCCACTGTGGTCCTCGTCCCAGTCAGGCTAACGTGTCCGTGCTACTGTGCTGCGGGGGGTGGGGGGACCATTGCTGCACACAGGCAAGCTGCATAGGGGCCAGGGCGGAATCCGCATTGCAGTAGAAGACCCTCTCGTGCTTCCCAGGTGACCCGCAGCAGCAAGATATCTTCCAGGATAAACTTCTCTGGAAAATGTTGGGATAGTGTTCAGTGTAGGTGCCCCCTGCAGTTGTTTGCTTTCCCCAACGCACAGAATCCCTGAGGACAGTACAGCCCTGAAACAATCAGTCCCCCTTACTCACTATTTCGGGGCTCTCATGGGTTATGTGTGCTCTCTTTGGGATGGGAAAATTATGCTATTGTGAAGACTGTTACCCTCCTTAACTGCGGAGGAATAACTGTCTGGTATAAACAAAGCTGCCTCTGTTAAGTGTTGCATTTTTGCCTTTACAGATGCAACCTGGAGATCTCAGCTGCCCGTGTTATCAAAGGCTGAGAGACTACAAAACCTCCGGAAGAAGCTGCAAAAAAGCAAAGAAGACATGCTGCAAGCAGTTATGTAGCACTCTGTCACAGAGAATCAAAAAGTGTAGGACTGGAGGGAAAGGGAAAGCAGGATCCGCCAGAGAAATGCAGCGGACAGGAAGAAAAGCACAAAGCAGCTGATAAGAATCCTGGCGCGCCAAGCAGACTCTATGCAGGCGGAGCATTACCGCACCCACCCACCCCCACCGCCCTTGTCCCAAAGCTCTTTCCCTTGTGTCCTCGTCAGCTCAAAACTCCCTTCCCCAGCATCCAGGTTCTTACCACCACTACCAGCTGCCTCCAACACCTGTACATTCACCAACCAGCTCTGAGAACTCCGACCCTTACCCTCTGCACTCAACCCCCATCACCATGCAGTATAGCCATCCTGAAGTGCAGCAGTCATTGCACAGCACTCCAGACAAGGCATATTCAAACCTGTTACTGTATAGTTCCCCACCCCACCCCCCTACCCTTTTGGGTTCCCAAAAACTTGTGTATCTGTCAATAAAGTTATTTTCTTTTCAATAAATGAATTCTTGGCTTTGAAAACAGTCTTTATTATTGCAGAAAGTCAAAGATACCTTAGCCCAGGAAAGAAACAGGCATTGCAAATCAGCTTAGCAAACACAGATTCCTACTAACATTGTAACCACTGCACTTCACTCCCGTGCAAGGCACCAAACATTACTGTTGGTTTTCAGCCTCAAATTCCTCCTTCAAGCTATCCCTAATCCTTGAAGCCCTGTGTTGGGCCTCTCTAGTAGCCCTGCTCTTCGGCTGTGCAAATTCAGCCTCTAGACATTGAACCTCGGAGGTCCATGCCTGATTGAATCTTTCACCCTTCCCTTCACAAATATTATGAAGGGTACAGCAAGTGGATATAACCGCAGGGATGCTGTTTTCCCCCAAGTCCAGATTCCCATACAGACATTGCCAGTGCCCCTTTAAACGGCCAAAAGCACACTCCACAATCATTCGGCACCAGCTCAGCCTGTAGTTGAACCATTCCTTGCTGCTGTCAAGGCTCCCTGTGGACGGTTTCATGAGCCACGGCATTAACGGGTAAGCGGGGTCTCCAAGGATCACAATGGGCATTTCGACGTCCCCTACTGTGATCTTCCGGTCTGGGGAAAAAATCCCGGCCTGCAGCTTCCTGAACAGGCCACTGTTCCGAAAGATGCGTGCATCATGCACCTTTCCGGGCCAGCCTGTGTTAATGTTAATGAAACACTCACAGTGATCCACAAGCGCCTGGAGAACCATGGAGAAATACCCCTTCCGATTAATGTACTCAGATAATAGGTGGGGTGGTGCCAGAATAGGAATATGCATCCCATTTATCGCCTCTCCAAAGTTAGAGGGACCCATTTGGGCAAAGCCATCCACAATGTCCTGCATGTTCCCAGAGTCACGGTTCTTCTGAGCAGGATGCAATTAATGGCCCTGCAAACTTGCATCAACACGATTCCAACGGTTGACTTTCCCACTCCAAACTGGTTCCCGACCGATCAATAACTGTCTGGAGTTGCCAGCTTCCAGATTGCAATAGCCACCCATCTTCTCCACCGGCAGGGAAGCTCTCAATCTCGTATCCTTACGTTGCATGGTGGGGGTAAGCTCAGCACACTGTCCCATGAAAGTGGATTTTCTCATCCGAAAGTTCTGCAGCCACTACTCGTCATCCCAGACTTCCATGACGATGTGATCCCACCACTCAGTGCTTGTTTCCCAAGCCAAAGTGGCATTCCACAGTGCTGAGCATGTCCGTGAATGCCACAAGCAATTTCGTATTGCTATCATCGTCGGACTCCTCACTGTCACTTTGGATCTTAAGGAATAGCTCAACTGCCAAACGTGATGTGCTGGCGAGACTCATCAGCATATTCCTCAACAGTTCGGGCTCCATTTCCCACAGAAATCATACTGCATAGAAACCGCTGAAAGAAGCAAGATGGTGCCAAACATGGACGGAAAAATAGGGATTGCTCGGATGTGAAGCAATGCATCACGGGGTGCTGGGACAGGAATTAGAATGACCCGCACCCTCCGCCCCCTTCTCACAACCCACGGCACCAGAATGGGAAGAGGTGCTCTGTGGGATAGCTGTCCATAATGCACCACTCCAAACACTGCTGCAAATGCTGCAAATCTGGTCACACTGCAGCACTGGTTGCTGTCAGTGTGGCCACACTGCAGCGCTTTCCCTACACAGCTGTACGAAGACAGCTTTAACTCCCAGTGCTGCACACCTGCAAGTGTAGCCAAACCCTTAGTGTGGTCACAGTATTTACAAGGTTATCCATCTTTGCTACACCTTCCCCAAAGACAGGACAAAAGGGGCGGGGGAGAGCGGGAGGCTGAGCAGAGGAAGATGTCACAATCCAGAAAACTCTTCTGTCAGGCCCTATTAGCCTTTTCTTTCTTTCTCACTTCCGGTCTTTGATTCTTTCTCTTCCTCACTTCTCCCCTCCTGCATTTCCTTTGTGGGCTCTCTTATCTTGTCTCTTTGTTAATTGGCTAATTAGCTCATTAGCAACCCAGCCCCAATCTGATCTGGTAATCTCAAACTCCTCTCCTTAATCAAGCCTTCCTTGGGGGCCTAGCTGGTTAACCAGAGTGTGAGTTCAAGTTGCTGATTCCCAGCATCCAGCCACAGTGCCCAAATATGGATTTAGGTGCCTAACTTCAGGCATCAGTTTGAAAATTTTGAGCTAAGTGACTTGCCCAAGACCAGGAAAGATGTCAGAGACTGAGAAAATTCAGTACTCCCACTCCTGGGCTCAAGCCATTAGCAGAATTTCATATTCCTTATAAGGGATACATACTCCATGCTGCTAGATTGCTGTACAGGGAGTAGCTCTGTTAACTGGTTTTGTTGTTATTAAACTCCAAGTATGTATCTACTTATTTGTAGGAGACAATCAAAGAAATTGTATGCTAGAAATGCCACATTTTATCTAGATTAAGTCAGAGAATGCATGCTAAGGAGCGCACAGGTAAACTCTGCTGCAATAAACAAATCTGCCTATTATCTTTAAATAGCATCTTTATGCAACAAGCAGCAAGACAATTCATATATACTTCAAATGTACTGTTTCTGACATAGTCTATCTGAAGTAATCTAATTTCTAAAGAAAGAACTTGACTATGTGGGAGATTTTTCCAATTATACCGTTACATTTATATCCTTATATTTAAACAAATGGAGCTAAACCAGTGTAACTTCCATATGGACATAATTATTCTGGAATGAGAACAACTTTTGTTTTTGGCTTAGCTTAAACCACTTCCAAAACAACAAATAAACCCCGGAAAAGGCACTCTTATTACCAAACGGGGAGTTACACAGGTATAACCACAGCACCTCAAATTCACACCTTAGCTTATACCAGTATAGCTTTCCTGTGTAGACAAGCCTTAAGTATCTTGAAGTTGCTCTGTAAAAGAATTCTCAAGGAAGTTTTTCCTTTTGTCAGTGACTATATTTTTAGCACAGGACCAACCAGCAGATGTGATTTTTCAAGGAGCTTCTTACAGGAGGCAATTGAGTATGGCATTGGTTTACGTGGTTGTTTAGACGAGGAGGGGCAGAGTGTTCCATAACAGTGACAGTCAAAATTTGCGTGACTAAATGGCATCTGGTTCAAAGCTGTAATGAAATATGTTTTGGACAGTTACAAAGATAGAGATTGTTTACAGCGTTGTGTTCTTCACAGAAATCTCAACAGAGACACTATGACTAAAACAATCCATCTTCTTTCAAAACATTTCACAGTGCTGGAGCGTATACATGGTAATAAAGTACAAAGTGGAAGCTCTGGCCAGGTCTCATAACCTGATGGCAGTCTAAATGGTAGTAAAAGTTGTCACCTCAAAGTAAACAGAATGTAAAAAAATGTTACTTTTATAAGTTCAAAACTAAGTAGCAAACTGGAAAATATCCAGTATAAATGCAATGAGTTGGCAGCGTAAAGGAGTGAACCTAATGTAATGGATTGCAAAGAGGTTGCTTCCACTGGGGAAGACCTGTAAGGGAGCTCAAATTTTTTGCCCATTATCATACGACAATTTATTCCTCATAAGACGATTAATATTAGTAGAGAGTCTATGTTTACAATACAGTTCTGGAGGATTCTTCAGCTCTTCACTAACTATAGCTTAGATCCGAAATCTTCCTGTTGATTAACCTATATATCAGGGGTAGGCAACCTATGGCACGTGTGCCGAAGGCAGCACGCAAGCTGATTTTCAGTGGCACTCACACTGCCCAGGTCCTGGCCACCGGTCCAGGGGGTGCTGCATTTTAATTTAATTTTAAATGAAGCTTCTTAAACATTTTAAAAACCTTATTTATTTTACATACAACAATAGCTTAATTATATATTATAGACATAAAAAGAGACCCTCTAAAAACGTTAAAATGTAATACTGGAACGTGAACTTTAAATTAGAGTGAATAAATGAAGACTCAGCACACCACTTCTGAAAGGTTGCCGACCCCTGCTCTATATCTTCCAAGTATGTTGCAGGTTAAAAGGAGAATGTCAATGTTGCCCAGGGTACAGCAACAGATGTCTGCTAAGGAATTAGCTCTGTTCCAAGTGAGCTATTAACTAGCTCAGATAAGCTACTTTACAGCCTGTAACAGAGTGTGTTTGTGAAGATTTGCTACGGACTAATACAAGTTTTGTTTGAAATATTTGTGTCTCCATTACTCCATTTCCCCCCTCTCTCTTTTTACCTGGAAAGTACTTATAGTAAGACTAGAAGAACAATGAAAATTAAGTAGAAGTGGAGAGCAAAACCAGAGGTGCTCACTAGTCAGTTTTACTTTGGATTTCTGGGTAGAAGGAACAGGAACAATCGAAAGTTTTGTTACATTCAATTTTTAGGTCCAGAAACCTAATTTTCTGGGCATTTGCAGACCACCGGAACTGAACAGACTTTAGAGCTATTCTGATTCAAAATACTTGTAACAAAATTTAAGTTATTTGTAACTGAACAACAGAATTGATTTCCCTACCAAGCCTTCTCTCAAATCTGTCCTTCTTTAATGAACTTTTTAAACTGTGCCCAATAGCAAAATTTGCTGTTCCATTATCCTGAGCTCTTGGTGTCCTTCCTCCTTGAAACTGGAATAGCAAGTATTAGCTTTAGTTCTCACCACACATCAAGTTTCCAACTGAGCAGACCACTGGAAGCTGATAACACCACAATAAAATCTAATTATTAAATGTATAAAGCTTGGTTTTTTGGGGGTGGGCGTTATGCAACTGGCAAAAAGACAGGTAGTAAGGGTCTGTGTGACCTTTTCCATTCTAGCAAGATATATCCATTTAGCTTCCTACATGAAACCTGAGCTTTGGCCTTGGTAAGTATTTTACACAGATGAAGTACTGCATCATTCTGTTCTTAAACAATTATTTTCACCCACAAGTGGTGCTGAAACAAAAAATGATTCATCACATCGGGTTTCTGGAAAAAAAATTGGATCAGGAATATTGTATTGTATGTATAAAGAGGTTGCAGTAGAAGAAACTTTCGTTAATCTTAAAAAGGAAACGGGCTTTTGAAATGGATGTCTGTTTAGCATACTGTGAAAATTAAAAAGAAAGCCATACAATTATTATTTAGCCACACCACCCTAATCTGCAAACTCATCAGCTCTCACAAGCTAAACAGGGTCAGTTGCTGGATAGGAGACCACAAAGGAAAACCCAAAGTGCTGCAGGAAGTAGTGATGGCATTATTCCCATGGCTCAGAACTGAACTCATGTTCTGGTTGCTGAGGGTACCCTCTTTTACAGGCGACTTAAAGCCCAGGTCTTGATCCCTTGTGGTCATTTGAGATTCCGTGGCACTTTTAACAAGAGAAGTGTGATGTCCAGTTACCAGGTCAAATTTCAATTTGAGTAATTCTGGTCTTACACTGTTAGTATAGATGAGATTCACTGTGTTTCTCTCTGGGGCTGGCTACATATCAGTGATCCAAAGTGGGTGGTGGTGAGGGGGTATTCCTGAACATATAGGTCACATCCTGCAAGTCTCTGGGACTGGTGCAGGGTACTTATTTTGGGATGGAAATTACTATCTGAATGCAAGGTATTATTTTAGAAATTCCTGTGTCTATCACTGTATTTCACTGACAGGGCATGGCCCTGTGAGCTGTCTGGAAGACGCCAAAGCCACAAGGCATGTCCAGACCAAAACCACAATGACATATAAATTTATGAATTGCAATTTCTGAAGGAAGTTAGAAAAGTTGCTTGATACTCTAGAGTCCTTTGACAAGGTTACAAATACAAGACTCCAGCAGCATCTTCTCATCTCTTATAGTCAAAATAAATCAACTATAAGACTGACCAATTAAAAATAAATCCAAAAGTGTGTATCAACAGGTGCAAGTAAACAAGGTTCCTGATATTATAAAAGAAATACAAACAAAAAGGTGTCAAGTATCAGAGGGGTAGCCGTGTTAGTCTGGATCTGTAAAAAGCAACAAAGAGTCCTGTGGTACCTGACGGACTAACAGATGTATTGGAGCATAAGCTTTCATGGGTAAATACCCACTTGGTCAGACACATGTCTGACAAAAAGGTGTAAGAGGTGTTCTAAATATTCCCCACTCCAAATTATGAGAATGGGATGGTCTGTTGGCCATTCCACTCTTGCTAAAACTTTTTTTAAAGTTTAAAATATAGTATTAATAAATGATTAATTAAATAATAATAATTGAATAATCTAAAGGGCTGATTGTTCTTATGGTTTTTTTAGACGTTTTAACCACGTTTTCAGAAGCAGGTGTCCTAAATGTGTCTGGAAAAATACATGTGTATACTCTTATACAGCCAACTCCAAACATGCAAAAATAGCATGTGTGAGTGTGTATATATGTATGGTGACAGAGAAATGTATTATATGGATCACTATATTAGCTACATAGTTGTAAATTGCTTTTAATTTCCTGTAGTATAAGATCTCTTAAGAAATGCTGACTGTTCTCCATCCTCTTTCCTTGTATTCACCTGTACAGTTTCATTCATATCTAACCTATATATTTGAATTTAAAAGCATATTTTTAAGAAATGGAACATTCTGTATGGATAAATCCGAGTATGGGTGACAAAAACATCAGTTATTGGGTGAACAAGGAAGACGTTTGGCATAATCTTCATCTGCAAAATTATTAATTTTACAATAAGCAAAATTTGGAGTATAAAAACACTTGATGCTTCCCTTTATTTAATGTCAGAAAATCTGAGGACTCTTGATCCTACTGAAGTCTGTGGCAAAACTCACATTGACTTTAGGGGGAGAAGAAGCTGGCCTTTCCAGTGGCATATGTGCCACAGAGTGTGTTATATTCACTTCAGAAATTACTGCAGTTAAAAAGTCATATCAACATGAAATTTGCCCACAGGGCTGCTGGCTTCCATAAACTACTCCCCTTTCCAAGGAGTGACTTATTTCTTAGAAAAGAATGGTTAATGTCAATTTTGGCTTCACTTAATCACCCAAGCCCACCCTCTTCCCTAGAGTCCACCTTACCCAATTACAAAATACAGGGGGGGAAAATGGGGGAAAAAATATATTTTGGAATGAGATTGGCCCAAACCAGCAATAGTTTCTTATACAGAATTGACACATTGCTATTTTGTCACAGCTGCTGGTACTTTGTGGGACTGTCTCTTTACCTGTGTTGGTACAGCTCTTTGCACACTGGAACCCCAATCAAGATTGGGGCCTTTGGGTCCACAATATGAATGTGAAACCATGATAACCAAAAACACAAAAATTTACTTGGTTAACCTAAAAACCATGTATATGTATTTATTTTAATGTAAAGCTGCCAAACATCTCATCTTTTTTATCGTTCAAGGCCACATCCCACTGAAATAATTTTCAAAATTCCCACCAACTTCAATGAGAGCAAGTTTGGTCCCTCAGTACCAATCCCGCTGTAAGTGCTTATAGAATCCAGGCCAATGTTTATTCATATAAATTAACTGTAGAGCACTGGTTATTTGTTGCAATAATTTGGAAAGAAAAAGGTGTATGTTCTAGTAACTAAGCAAAGCACTGAAGCCAGCAGGATCTGGAGTTCTACTCTCTAATCAACCACTGTGTGACCTTGAGAAAGTCCATCACCTCCTAGTAAATCTGTCAACACAGCTGTGAAATTGGCTGAAAACAGGACTTGGAAAACACATGCTGTGTCTAGGTTGGCCTTTGTTAAGTAAATACATCACCCCCTCAAAACAAAAAACACAGTCTGAGTTTTATATCCACCGTGCTTTTCACTGAAATATTTTAAAATAGAATATTTTAACAAGTGGGAGGGAACTAGAATGTAAATATTTACCCAATGTGCTCTGCAGAACTGTTACTCACCCAGGAGACAAGCATGACAGTAGGCGTATAACTCAAGAACTAGGTCAATATTCTGGGGACGTGCTCAGTAGACAGATACTTTATACTATCCCCATTGTAACTAGGCACTAAACTAAACAAAAACTGACTTCAGGGGATTATTCTCACCAGACTGTAAACTAAATTAGCTTCAAACAAAACACAGACTCAACAAAACTACAAGTGCTCAAGGTTTAATTATTACAATAGAGATAATTTTCAATTACCAGATTAGTACCCAGAATTTAGTCGACATTTCTATTCCACAAATCCTTCCAAAAACTTTAATAATCCTAGTGCATTTTGGACTTAGTAAATATGACAGGAAGGAGGGCAGTTATGTCTTTTCATGAAACGTACAGCATTCTATCCCTTAGATCTACCTATCCTGCAAACGAAAATGTATAAATCCAAAAGATGTACTGAAAGACGACGGCCACTTCAGCCATAATCTTAACTGTTTGTTTGACTTGCTGTTTTGACGCAAACACGGGGCCCAACCCTGCAATCCCTCTGTGTGTAGAACTCCCAAGAAAGTCATGGAATGTTGTGTAGATTTGTGGCCAGGGCTTAGTATGACTGCCTTATGCTTCTAAATCATTTTTTCAGTGCCAGCCACTCCTTATGCAAGTAGGTCTGAAGGCAAATTCAGCACAAGTTTAAAACCTGCATCACACAAATGGTGAGGGAGATTAGATTGTCTTTTTGATGACATAGCAATCTCCATTTACTCAGTGGTATGCAGAGGAGCTCAGTTCGCACTTTGATGTTAGAACAGAATTTTGCACCCATTGTATTTAAGGCTGAATTCCATCTTCCATAATAAACGTCATTTTCACTTAGAAATTTCCCAAGATGGAAAGGCTTTGCGGTTAATGTTTTCCATGTTTGCTCTCAACCCAAAATGAATTTGTTTTGGAGTTTGATTTGGTAGTTGTTGTTGTTTTAAAATAGTCAACTGTTTACAATCAGCCACTTCCTAGTTATTCAAGCTTGAATAAAACAAGTATTTCTTGCAGAGTTAAACCCGATTAGCAACTAATGTTTGGGTAGTGGCTACACTATAATTGACAATTAGTTAACGCGTTAAAACCCGCTAAACATTCAAGCATATATATGTCCCATACTTCTAAAGTAGTTTCAGCAACTGATGTCCTCTAAATCTTTACAATTTAAATTAAAGACTTCGGCTCCTTCAAGCAGATTAAACAGCTAAGAGTTTAGGGTAACTTCCATTTGTTTAGCTTGTTGGGGGTTCAATTTAAGTATGTCTCTGTTCAGGAAGCATCAAATCAAGCAGCCCCTGTTCAACAATTTAAAAAAAATCTGATATAGTCATTCTGCTCCTCATCTTTTTATTTAGAAACCAGGGGAGCCAGCGGGGATGGGGAAAGTGGACAGGTCTGTGTGACTGGAGGTCATGGAGAAGAGAGATTGGATGAGAAGCTGGGAGGAGGAGAACTGGGACTGGTAGGGCAAGACGACTGGGGTTAAGAAAATGAAGTAAGGGGAAAAAACTGGGAATGGCTGGCCAATGAAACCAGGAGTGGGGAGAAACTGGGACTAGGAGTCAGGAGGGGCAAGATTAGGACTTACTGGGCAAAAAGACTGGGAGTGGAGACTGGGACTGGATAAGTCAGGAGAATGAGACTGGAATGAGCAGCTGTGGTAGGAAAGAAACAGGACTGAGATAGGGATAGGTTGGAGGAAATGGGGCAGAAGGGGTCATGCATGTGGGAAAGGGTACAGGGTCTGTGCCTACCTGAGAACACTCCATTCCAGAGTCTAGAATGGAACCCAAAACTCCTGAGTCTTACCATTCCTCTGTGGTCAGCAAACATCTGTGAAATCCACTGGCAAAGCTTCTCATCTCCCTCTAGTGTTTCTTCTGATAGAGATGATAACCTACTGCTGCTATCAGTTACTTGGTTACTTCAAGTGGCAGAGGTCTGTGTGGTGAATCTAAAGGTTCCAACTCTGCTGATGAACCATGCTGGGGCCTGAAGTGAGGTGGTGTGGCTTCCCGCCGCTCCCAGAGTGGGAAGAGCCCATCCGGAGGCTGGAGTGGGCGGAGCTAGGGAGCTCAGAGCCCGCCCCTTAGAGGGTCAGGCGGCGACCCAGAAGTATAAAGGCTCGCCCTCAGAGCCCTCAGAGCTCAGTAAGCCCTGAGCCGCTGGAGAGGCCAGACGCCTCCAGCCTAGCTTGTGGCTGGGAAAACTCCGAGGCCCAAGGCAGCCGCCGGGACTGGCCAGGCCTGCCCTGCGCTCGCTACCCAGAGGAGTTGCCGAGCCTGCCGCTCGCCGAGGAACCTATGGTGCTGGACCCCCCTAGAGGACACCTCCTGACCCAGCTACTACCCAAGGGGGAGTCTGGGTGCAGCCAACCCTAGTCTGGCTGTAGCACACCCTGAGCCCATGTCAGTGTGTTGTGGCCAGGATACCCACTGACTCAGCAGTGGCTCTCCTGCTGCTGCTAGGGCCCTGGGCTGGGATGCAGAGGAGTGTGAGGGCCTGCGTCCCTCCTGCTACCCAACTCAGGGGGTGGCCGTCTCCTCCTCTCCCAGGCCTTTGGAGGCTTGGGGCCTACTACTGTTGCTCAGCCCTGTCTGAGGGCCTGAGCTCTGACTCTGCACTGCTCCACCCTGACCCAGGGCCTGGACTTATTGCTACTGTTTATAGTACCAGTGCTCAGCTCCGGCCCGAGGGCCTGAGCACCTGACCCAGTGTTGCCCCCCCCGACCCAGGGCCTGGGCTTACAGTATTTGTCCCTGTTATAGCAAGGGCCACCAAGGGAGACCCCACGGCCAGACTAATTCCCCAATATCACTTGTGCGTAGTGAGCCAGTGGGGCTCCCTGCCACCCCAGAGAGGGTCAAGCCCCGGTGAAGCCTTGTACAGTGTCAACAGGATGCCACATGATGGAATTCCTGTTTTTTCAGGGCTTTTTAAAACTATGAATGACATAAGCACAGAAAACTATGTTAAAAGAACATGATTAGGATTGCAAAGTCAAGCTCTAAAAAGTTAGGAAATGCCAGAATTTAGGTTGCTGCCTGTGCAACATTACATTTCTTTGACCCTCTTGTGTGTTGCATTTTGATACAATTCTTAATGACATGATCACATACTATTTTTTTCACAGGACCCTGCCTCATTTAGTGCATTAGTTTGAGGGTAAATCACAGTCAATATGTTATTCCTGCAGTTCTCCCAGCATTAAAAGCTTTCTGTGTTTATTCCTGGCCCCCAAAAGGATGATGACACTATTCGAAACAAAGTGAGGACCCTTTCCAAAACGCTAATGTGAAGAAGTTTAAAATAGTACTTGATCATGTAATTAAAAACTGCATCATAATCCATATGCACAACAGAGCTCAATTAAGGTTCTTTAGTCAATTTTCATTACGGTATTCCCTAACTTTTCAGTGCTTGACTCTGCAACCTTAATAATGTGCTTTTAATGTAGGTATTTTAATGTACAAAATAGTTAATATAAATCAGCTTGGATACAATATGTCTGTTTAGCTATCTCAGCTCCAACCTGTGTGCAATGAAGTGTGACTTACTTATTCCTAAAAATGGAGGGGAGGAAAGGGTGACTTATTTGTTCAAAGTCTTTTTCTGTGTTTTGAGTAAGTTAAACCAAACATGCAAGACTACTTCAAAGCTCTTTTGAAGCTAATTAAAATATCCATATCAAAATAACTTCACTGTCACGTTGCAATATGCTTTGGGAGGAAACATTGCACAGATATTCCTCTCATTCATGATATAATTTAATATTCTTAATTAAATAATAAAAGGTCACTTTAGAAATTTTCCAGAACACATGTATTTGGGGCTTACCTCTACATCTGAAAAGCATATGTTCTCTCTCGCTTAAATATTTCTTACTAAAGTTACTGCAGTTAGCAAACAGCACTTCCATTATAAATCTCTATTTCCGCAAGTTCAAAGCAAAACTTAAAACTACAAAAAGGCATTTGATTGTCTCTTTCCAAAATCCAGCAGGTTTTTTTTTGAAGGAAAAAAAATCTGTACATTAGCCATAATGAATATTAATATCATTGAGAGTCCTGAGGGGAAAGGTTTAAATAAACAAAATAAGCTACTTTGTGTGGAAAAGGAGTGTTGATCTCATGTAGTGTCCACTTTTCTTTATTCCTTATTTCTTTTAAAACACTATAAAGTTAATTCAGCTCTTTAAATCATTCTGATTGCCTACAGTGGAAATTAAAGCCATTTTTTTTAATCCACAAACCAGGCACAGAGAAGGTGTCAGCATCACAAACTTCCCAACTTGGCCTGTCTGCTGAAACTGGCAACTATTATGCCAAATAATGCCAGCTGTGACCATGGTGTTTTTTTTGTTTTGTTCTGTTTATTTTTTTACTACCTGGATAGCTGTTCACTAAGGACTGGATTGAGATCACTCATTTCACATAGGCCCCAAACAGCTGTCAGATGACTTAAAAAAAATAAATAAATCTGTAACTACTCACTTGGCTGGATTTGAACCAATAACCTAGAGGTTAAAAAAAAGGAAAAAAAGAAAAGAAAAAAGAAAGAAAGCAGCAACTTCACACATGACCCTCAGAAAATTTGAGGCAGACTCTTAATGTTCTTGAGTTTGGATCTTTTTTGGTGATGCTACATTGAGAAACCATGTACAAAATAAAAAGAGACAGTACAAAAACAGAGGGAATAGACATGGCTCGCTCTGACACTAATGAAGGGTGGCTAAGTATAAATTACATGTTATCGGAATAAGTGTCTCTTAGTTTCTTGTACTTGCTATCAGATTCTTTTCAACAGCCAATTATTGGAGACCCAAGCCTAAGTGTTAAAAGGATCGTTGGCCTCTCCTTTTCATAGGACAGCAGTTACTTCTTATGTGATTACAGGTGGTGAAGTTCCTGCCACATAGCTCTTTGCTTAACTTCAGCTTGTCTTTTTCTTGTAGTTGTCTTCCCCTGCCATGGTTCACACACAGTAGTGGTATTCCATCATGTATAAATCCTTATTTAAAAAAACAAAAATAAAAAAGCAGCATTCTACAGTAGTGGCTCAGACACTGCTGTTTGCAATGTGCCATTATACAATGTTTGGGACAAATTATTCTGGGGGCGGAATATATTTTTATCTATTTGAAAAGTTGATGCAATTAAATGACGCCAAGAAAAAGACTTAGCTAATTTAATTTCCTTATAAATTTTTCTTTAAAACGTTTGGGCCAGACCTGCAAACCCCTACACATAAGCAGTCCTTACTCAAACAAGTAGTCTCAGTGTCTCCCTGAAAGTAGAATTTTGCAGGATGGAGCCATTAGAGATCCTTACGTTTTCACTTAGTTCTTACTCAGGCAAAGTCCCATACAAGGCAACAGGAGTTTTGATTTGAATAAGAACCTCGAAAATTCGCCCAATGGACAACACTTCAGCTGAGCAGTATGAAGCATCTCCTTGTTGCAAACTGACACAGTAATGTATATATTGTTTAAACCAAACCATATGCTCATAAGGCACTGATAACACCGAACAATAAACTCAGTTCCACATCCAAAGGAGTCTGGAAACAGCACTACAAAATTGAATCGACAAGCTTACTCATCACAATACTCGATTTTTACGAACAAAGTAGCCTGAATTCCTTTCCATTTTTTGTGAACAGCTGAAATGTATTGTAACCCTTACAAAAGAAATTAAAATGGCAGTCTGTGTACATCTGCTTTAATCTTAAAACAAAAGCAGTTTTGCTCTCTTTAGTGCAGGCATAATAAAAGCACAGATGGTTTAGATTTTCTTTACAGAAAGCAACTGAAAAGACTGACATCTTAACTGTTTACATAGCCAAGACAGATCATAGGGATCATAGTAGGTCAAGAATTTCTAGAAGACAAAGAAGTACCCTATGTAGGTGTCTCAGAAATTAATTGCTCTCACTGACATCTCACGGGGACTAAAAATACCACTTTCTGCATTGTACAGCGGTGAGAGGAAAGTTTTAATTCATACTGCACTAAAACATTCATTTTTCCAAAAATGATAGCGACACTAATCCCAAAAGAATGGATTTCGGCAGTTACAACAAATAGTACCTAATAATGCTCAGTAAGTCGAGAACAGTACCCTGGAAGAAACAAAAGAAACAATTTGTTTGACCTGGTGGTCATTTTTATTTTTTTTAAGAATTACTCATGTGCTTTATAACTCTTTGGCTCGACCTCTTTCAAACGCTTCCATTTTTGACCATGCAGCCTTAAATACAGGGTGGCTACACTGCTATAATTAGAGAGCTAAACTGCAATCCCAGTGGCTCTAATGGAGTTGCATAGGTGTAACAGAGCATAATTTGGCCTATAATCTTTGTTCAATTTAAGCTTTATTTTAAACACTCTATTTCCCAGATGCTCCCATCCTGCAGCTAACCAAGGATAGTATTTTGGTGAGTGAAAGGGGACAAATACCAACAGACTGTGCCTTTGGAAAAGAAAAGGCAACGTATGCCTCAGTAGATGATATTTTACAATAAATGCCCATTAGGGTATGATGGAATGAGCAAATAGTAGAGGGAACAAATTGAAAAAAATACTGCTCCTTCTTAGTAGCAATGTCTCCACTCAGCCTTTAATATAAACAAACACAGCAAGGCTTGTTTTTCTGAACACTGGGTTAATCTTGAGCAAGGCCAAATAAAAACACTATGGACTAAATTAGCCCTGAACAAGCTTTCAAGGACTTAATATTGGTGAGTAAAAACATCACACTTGGGGCAAAGCAAGTGACAGAGCACGTGGTTTGGTCTTTCAAAGCGATCACTGGACAGTTGCTACATCAGCTCAACTGCAAGCAAAGGAATCATATTTTCCTTTAAAGTAATGGCTGTGCTGAATGTTTTCATTTTTCTTTTTAGCATTTATATAAACCAGAACCTCCACAACACAGACTAACAAGGCCTGTTGCAAACTACTGAATTTTGCAGACTAGTAAGTAATTAAACAAAGTACTCAAAAGGCAAGAATCATTCATCAGAAAATATACTTAGTTAATTCTGCAAGTGTACTTAGCTTGAATTAGTATATCAGAAAGTGTTCTGAAGTATACATTTGTAACAGTAAGGAATGCCTTAGTAACACAAGACCTCATGACAGCATTCTATCAAATCTTTGTACTGATGTGGAGAGACAGGCATTTTTGTGTTTCAGTTATAGGATGTGTGAACTAGTGAGGTGCTAAATGGATCTCAGAATCTTTTGCAACAGTTCACAAGGTGCTTGATAGGAGGCACTATGACATTCAGCACAATGGTCCCCATGAGGTACTTTTGGCATCTGAGGACTGAATTGGTTTAAACAAACCTGCCTCAAAGGCACAAATCAGAGACAGACTATGCACACAGTCCTCTTCACTCCAACAACTTCTGGTGACCCCTTGGTCATAACCCAAAAGCTGAGAAATGACCTAAAAAGCTTATTGCCATCTTGGCATTTATACGCTGTGAGGCTGTTTCTAGAACATCACAATATTTGCACAAAAACTGGCCAATCACTTGCTGACTGGGGGTAAGACATGCTCTAACCCAGCGGTTCTCAAACTGTGGGTCGGAACCCCAAAGTGGGTCATGACTCCATTTTAATGAGGTTGCCAGGGCTGGCTTAGACTTGCTGGGGCCTGGGGCTGAAGCCGAAGCTCTAGGGCTTAAGCCCGGGGTGCTGGGGCTCAGGTTACAGGCCCCCTGCCTAGGGGTGAAGCTCTGGGCTTCAGCTACAGTCCCCGTATCTGGAGCAGTGGGGCGCAGACTTTGCTTTCCCCCACCCCACCCAGGCAGCGGGGCTCGGGTGGGCTCAGGCTTTGGTCCCCCCTCCTGGGGTTGTATAGTAATTTTTGTTGTCACAAGGGGGTCCTGGTGCAATGAGGTTTGAGAACTCCTACTCTAACCCATTTTTACACAAGTATACATCTCCAGAAGTCACTCAGTTAACATGTCATTAGCTCTGTTTACAAGGGTGTCAACAGATGCTTGGAGCAAAAGACACTGAACTTTGACATCCCACACAAAGATTTATACATTACTCAACACAAGATAAAACCATGGTACTAAAAAACACAATCTGAATTTTAGCACTTTCCCTGCCTCCATCTCCAATATTGCCCTATTTTTCTTCTGGGAAACCAAGGTCCCAATACCCGCAGCAGTAGGTTTTGCAAGTATACCCAAGAATCATTACCAGAATTATTATAGCAGAGCCCAATATCCACTAACTAAAGAATTAGTCCTAATTTCACAGTGTTTAGACAGATGGAATCCAATTTCCTGAAATTAAGCCACTGAATCTGAAATCTAGCCCAGGGACAGTGTATATCTGCTATTTGAAAGATGCTGTAAAACTACAATGGTGTAAGCCAATATTCCTGCAAATTATTTTAGTGAGTTTTTTAAACTGAAAGCATCCTGGAAAAATTCTTACAAGTGATAATCATTCAGTGTTTATGCAAAGTTTAACTCCAAAAGCTGCTTTCAGAAAAAAAGAAAAAAAAAGTCACCTAAGTATCCCTGCATATTTTCTAAGCAAGTTTGAAAATGCAAGGAATACCATGAGGGTGTGTTAAAAAGCAGACACTTTTGGTAGGCATGCTTCAGTAGTGACACAGGTTCAACCGAGGAGTTATAATAAAATATGGTTTGGGGATTATTACTGAGCATTTATTTGTATGTAGCGTCACAGGAGCGCATAGGACTTTAAAAAGTGAACTAATGTACAATCCCTGATCTGAAGAATTCAGAATTTTGGGATGAGTCTACAAACTCTTAACATTGAGTATAGCATTTACTGATGACCAGTTCAATTGCCTTCAATATTTTCATTATTATTCATTATTAGTAGTAGTACTATCACCATAGCACCTAGGAACCCTAGTCATGGACCAGGACCTCTCTGTAGAAATACAGAACAAAAAGACAGTCCCTGCCCCAATGGGCATACGATCTCAGTGGGAGACAACAGACAGAGCCAGCAAATGGCAGAGTACAGGTAAACAATGAGACAATATTGGTAAACATGATAGACAATGATCTCTGTCCACAAACAGCTTAACCAAAAGTTTTTTGTAGGCATCAAGGCAAAGAAGAATTTTGTTCAAATGACTTCAGTGGGTCACAGTTGAGTATGCCACACAGAGTATGGGTAGCAGAATCTGACCCAAAGGGACAACTCATCATATTAACACTACACCCAGTAGCACAGGTTTGCAGAATAGGGGCCTAAATTATGATGCAAGAATAGATGATATGAGACATAGGACAGAGTGTTTATATAAAAATAAGACTCAGGATGCTTGTTGTAACACTGGGGGGATTTGTTTTAATTAAATTTAAATGTTGTCTAGTTGGATGGATGTATATTATCACACAGCAACTTCACTGTAGGAACATCACTGCCTTGAGCATATTCTCAAGTAAAGTCCAGCTCTAACCTTCCTGAATGAGCTCATCATGAGAAACTCTCCCAGCCCCCAGAGTGAGGAAGAAAAAAGGAAGGTGTAAACCCCTGTGGAAAACATACTTGAGTTGTGCTTAACACAGAACATATGTAGTCTTCCCATTCTTGCTGGGCATAAATACTCCAGCAGAGCCACGTTAAGTTAAACGTCTAGAAAATGCAGACCAAACCATTTACAGGTGCTCTTATTTGAGGCCGAGGATACTAAGCTATGTCCTGTTTGCTGACATAATACTGTACCATGAATTACTTCTTTGTAAAGCAAATTCAAAGAAAGTTGTTCTGACTGACAAGGTCTTTGCTAGTGATATTTACCATCTGTGTTTTTAAAGAACCTATATTTTAGGGATATTATATCTCAGCTGCTTCCATTTAGAATGCATTTTGATTTAAAAGTTTCTCTCAGTCAACTAAAGGAGTATGTAATTAAGCATTCTGCAATTTCAATGTCACAGATGCTAATCAGTTTGTGGCAATCAATTCAGCTTATACTCTCTGTGCAAGTTTCTTCATAGCAGAACAAGTTGTGTCCCCTCATTGTGTCAAGTCTTGTTAAACTTACAGGCAAGGTCTTCTGGAAGGGAAAGGAAAGGGATGTTACAGAAATCATATTTTTCATGGGATAGTTCAGAAAGACTGCTAGGTATCCATCTCAAATCCATCATACAAAACTTCTGCAAACAAGAACAGACGCCTAAAAACTGAATCCCCGGTATGCTGTTATATAGCTTATACAAGGTTCTGGGCACTTTTAAACATGGACCAGCCCTTTGACATGTAAGCGCTGGAAAAGGATCTTGATTAGGACAGGAAGGATGGTCTTGTGGTTAAAGCACTAAACTGGGACTCAAGAGATCTGGGTTCACCTTTTTCCCACCCTTTGACTTACCTATTTAGATTTAACCTCTTTGGGGCAGAGACTAATTTCATACTATGGCTACGTACAGCTTCTAGCACAATGGGGCCCTAATCTTCGGGAGAGCTTTTAGACACTACTGTGTATAAAACAAAGTAATAATAATAGTAAAAGTGAAATCCATACTATCTGAAGAAGTGCAAAAGGATAGATGGACCCTTTCCTAACTTCAACAGCTGCTTGAGGTCTCTTGTGGCATCTTGATAGATGGAGCCATTCATATTCTTTATTGAGTGTGTGCAATGCACCCATTTCAAGCGGTGCTTACAGCGACAGCAGTGCTTTTAGGGTTTTACTTCATTCAGTTGAGTATTTCATAAGCTCACACAACTCCATTAAAATTTATAGAATGTGGAGATGAGGAAATGCCTGTTTTATCATTAAATAAATAAAGGCTTTTTAAAAGGAGAAAATATCATATTTTATCCCCAAAAGAGCATATGAAAGTACTCACAAGTATAAAAATGATGCAGTAAGTTTAATGCACTCTTTGAAATATGATGGGGATCCAAGGGAAGAATAAGTCTCATACTCTGTATGTGTAATACACACACAGACACACGCACACTATATAGAACCATACACAGATGTTCCATGCACCTTACAAAATATTATGCATAGCCTCAACTACTACACACACATTAGCATTACTCAGGTCAAAACAGAGGAAAGAGTCTGATACAAAAACAACAATCACAGTGAAGTTTCTCCCACTCTGGAAGGCACCCAGACCCCATAGAAGCTTATAAAGAAAAGAAGATAAAATTTAGAACTGCCACTTATCACAATTTTTAGCTCATTCTAGACAGGACAAATAAATCTCTGCTTCAACCTAGTCTTCAAACCACTTTGGAAGTTCATCCACCAGCTGATTTCAATGCAACATGAAGAAGCAACACATTCTCTCATTTCTTTCCACCAAAAATTAAAAGAGAAGAGGGTGATAAAAGGGGAGTCCCCAAAAGTGGACCCCAGGAATAACTGGGTGGGCAGATGCTTGGGGATGGCCAGGACCACATATTACAGTTAAGCTACCAGCTGCTACTAGTTTCAAACTGTCTCCATGCATATGCACAAAGTACCACAGCAGCAGCAGGGTGATGCTACCACAGTGTTTCAATCATAATAAACAAAACAGCTTTATTTTAAATGACTAGTTTAATGCTATCTGAATTTTTCCTGATCAAGAAATAGCGGTGCACTCCATTTTCCATGAGGGCTCCTGATATGTAATTTACTGTCATCTTAATGTCACATCAAACATCGCGAAAGGGTGTTTGTATTTAGCAGCATTCACTTTGATTAGCATTCCTTCAAAGAACAATTGAGTGCCATAGAGTCATCTAAAAGATAAGTTTCCAGTGCTCAGAATAGTATGGAAAGAAAGAAGAAGAAAAATGAAACACTGTCTTCTGCTTAGCTATAGCAAATTGTCCATTGCAGTAATATAAAGTGACAATGATCTCAAGTCCAAACAGAAAAAGATTCCCATGTTGAGCATGCTAAAGTTAAGATAACATGAGTCTCTTGAATGAACAAGGGTGCAAGAGCAACCCCAGGAAACATGTCTTCCTAATGTTTCCCTGATTACATCTTCACATTCCACTCAAATGACTGACTGTACAATTGAAAACTGAGTGTGGGGCAATACCTGCAAGTTCTGGCAGCAGATATGGGGTCAAACATAGTTCTGCACTCAGTAAAGATCTTAACACTTCCATAATCAATTTGCTGATAGACATAAGTGTCATGCGTGGAATTTCCTAAAGAGCCCAGGAATTAGTTACCAAACACATAAAATTTTAATTGGACATTAACTCTATCGAAAATCTCAGTCCTACACCCATGTGACTTCCCATGCAGCAGTATTCCTTTAAAGTTCTAGTGTCTCATTGGATTGTCAGCACTTCTAAAGGTGACTGCCAGGTACTGTATGACAGGCAACACTGGTAATCTGTTTTAAGCCATATATTTGTTACGTTACACAGCACATAAGTGGTTAACGTATCAAGGGGAAACTTTCAAATAGGTGCAAGAGAATTTACTTGTGCAACATCCTTAATGTCAACCGGTGTGGTGCTGCTAAACCCCAAAGCATCCTTCTAAAAACACCAGGATTACTCACTGTCCCACTAAAAGTTACTTTGTCCCACTAAAAATATGCTAGCCAATCAAGTTGTAGGCTGTATTATTTATATTAAATGCTACTTAATGGTTCCACTGATTGTTGCCAACATCTTATGTTTCACGCTACTGTAAATAGCGTTAAAAACACTGTTAAAACACTGAAGGTGCCATTTACTATCAGGTATGGGGTCCCTCAGGAAATGGAATCATTCACATTTTACAAAGGTAACAGCATGAATCCTGCTTCAAGTCCTGTGCAGTTCAGTATGTACATGCTGAAAAGAGAGCAACACTACATATCAGATAGTATGTGTACACAAGAGTTGTTCATACTCACATAATAACTACTGGGCACATTTTTCATTGTGGGGGTCAAAGTCAGTCACCAAATTACTTTTTAGAACAACTAATTAAAACTAGCTCAGAGGTGCCAAGCACCAGAAGCTCCCATTACCTCCAGTTGGAGTTGCGGTGCTCTGTTAGATGCCCAACTTTAGATGCCCAAGACTGAAAATTTGGGCTGTTATTTTTAGAAGCTGGGTAGGGTTTGTGATTAAACCAGACAGCTAGTACCAGACTCAGCCTGCATTTTATTTTAAAAATAAATATATATGTACACATGATGTACATAACAAGCAATTTGTTCCGTAAACACAAATAAAGTTAGTGCTTTAACATGATCTGTCTTTCCATTTTTCTGATTAGATTATCAGTCCTTGTAAAGTGACAGATTTTACACCAACTGATGATCTAGACTTAAAATTTCAGAAGGGTTGGAAAGTGGTATGGATCGACATTACACAAATGGATAGAACAGGAACGGTCAAACCTAAATAACTTGAAAAATTCACTGGACAAACTGAAATGAATTCATGTGATGTTTCCATCTGCAGGGTGGATAGAACTACAGCCAACATTTCAAACTGGTACAGAAGAATGGAGAGTAAAGAAGGAACATGCAAGAGCTTGACATTTAAAGCTTTAGCTACACTTGACACCCAACTTAATGTATCCCCCAATATAAACAAGCCAAAATATAAAGGGTTATCTCTTATGATAGCACACATTTTGGTTCTATTACTGTTACTTTTTAGTATCAGGCTAAGGCAAAGATGTTTTCTGAGGGATTCTGACTACTCTTAACAAAAATCTGATTCTCTGCGTTCACCTGCTGTAGGATTGGAGAATATATAATTGGAGCTCGATCCCTGTCAATGGATGAAACAGGGTGAGATGCAGTGGGGACAGACAGAACTACTCGATAGGTATATGAACTGTGGATTACCAATGTATGGCTCGGATGAAATCAGAGTTTCCCACTGGTGTCAATAAGGATTGGATTTTTGTTTCTGTGAAGAAGATCAACTTTTAACCCTCACAAATGTTGACAATGTTTCTTCAGCTTTGTCCAACATAGTTACACCAAACCACCAGCAATACAACCGGAAGATCTATTAAAAACAGCAACATTTTTATATCCAGATTCCCCAAAGTTCATCACTCGTATAATTTTTTTTTAAAACATAGGGCGTCTTCTTTATTTTCTAAACAGTGATTAAAAAGATTAAGAGTAGCATCTTACCTGACCATAATCTGTCCTGAATACAACAACTCCCTCTGCACAGGAATGTACAGTGCTTGGATAATGCTGACCATTTTCTCGCAACCAGACTCGTGATCCCTATAACAAACAAATACATTCAGACTTCAGAAGGTGGGTGTACATAGACAACAAACACAAACTATTCAATTGAAATATTTTTCTTGGAAACATTTGCCAAACAAGAGACAAAGGTCTGGTCCAAGTAGGCAAGTAAGAAAATGGAACAAGATCATTTCCCAGTGAATATTTGACAATTACTACTCAAACAGTAATTGTGGGATATTTAGACTACAATGTTCCCTTTATTGTCAGCATAACTAGCTGGAACCAAATCACCGAGTCCTATGCCTTATGGGTTAACGTACATGAAGTTACATCAAAGTAGTTTTTAATTTACAGCCCAAGTTAAGGGTTTTCCCAGAGCTGGCAACCCCACTGTGCTTTCATTTTCTACCTTTCCTGAAGGCACTGCTCTTCCACACCCTTTAAGTCAACTGTATTTTAGACATTTCAGAATCTCTCCTTACATTGGGGGACTGGGAAAGAGGTGTCACAAAGGAAGGCAGAAGGAGCGGAGAGGGGCTGGTCTATACTAAAAAGTTAGGTCGATTCAGCTACGTTGCTCAGGGATATGAAAAATCCACGCCCTTGAGTGACGAACCTGGGTTGACCTAACCCCACTCAACACAGGCAGCGCTATGTTGCCAGAAGAACATTTCTGTTGGCCTAGCTACCATCTCTTGGGGAGGCGGATTGCTTACGCCAACGGAGAAGCTCTCCCATTGGTGTAGGCAGTATCTCAGCTGCTGCAGCACAGCTGTGCCTCTGTTGCATTTCAAGTGTAGACAAGCCCTAAGTGATTGTTAAAGATCTAATCTAAACCTCAGTGAAGACAATGGAAAGACTCCCACCGACTTCAATTGAGCTTTAGATCAGGCCCTAAAGCTGCGTAACAGCCCAACCCTATGGGCCTCTCCTACAAGGAATTAAGCGCTCAAGTACATTTAGCCCTGGCAGGATCAGGCCCTAAAATGATGACTTGGGAGCACATTCCATTTTGCCTTTTCAGGGGAGGATGGTAGGTTTGTTCCTCTTTGAGCACAGCCATGTTTCTAGATGCTTGATAGTGATGTGGTTTGCATTACGTTTAGATCTATCCAACTTTAGTACTGCAGCACAATAGTCATTTTATCTTAGGATTTTCTCCCATTGTTAACATTTCGGTAAGAGCCAATAACAAAGTAAGTAAAAAAAGTATCTCTCTGTACAAAGTATTCCCACAAAAGTTATTTTTCTCCTATAGCTCAGTGTAATGCTCATTCTGATTCAAGAGTGATGACACAACTTACAAGGAAACAGGCTTGTCATCGAGCAATATTTCTCATCATTACTACAAATGGGAGCACTCCAAATGCAAAGGACAAAGGCCTTTTTATGTTAACTACTGACACATTATTGCTATAAATACATTCGTCACCATCAGTAAGAACAGGTTCTGCCAACACAACTACCCCACAAAGCCAGCCCGTGCTTGCTCAGATACATGCTTATTGTTTTCAGACAGATCCATACCCTTTGGATCGAAACAGTCTTCACTGTTGACAGTGTGATATGAAGACAGCAGTAGCTCAAAAGATAAAACTGACACTTGCAGCTGCTTGTCAGCACAGTCAGTTCAGTTATTAGCAGACAGCTGCTGCCTAGGAAGCATGGCTGTTTTCTCCAATTCACTAAGTGGGGTTTTAACATTCATGCTTTTGTTTGCTTTAAACTGCATGGACGCAGAGCCAGAGTAGACATACGCACAGACCTGGATTGTGCTGGCCCCCGTGCAAGGACACTGGAAAAAGAGAAGCACTAAGTGTCTTTCCCACTATAGGCCATTCATAATTGCAGTCTCTTTATCCACTCAAGTAAAGGGACTTTTCTCTCTCTGCACCAGAGGTCCAAACTACCACAAGGGGAGCAAGAAAGGTCCATAAACCTTTTCCTAGGAACAATGTTGGGCCTACAAACTGGCCATCACAAAGAAAGGAACAAACTCCCTGAAGGACGGGGCAGTAAACATATTTCCCCTGCACCGGCTAAAACTCTGGGAGGGATTATGCCTCCCAACACAGATAGAATCCTGAAGTTTCCCCTGTGGTAATGTGTAATTTAGCAGTACCCCAGTGAATCAATTACACAATCTGGCCATATCTATACATAACTAAGACATAACATATATACAGAGAGTGACAGTAAAGTGGTTAGAATTGACAGCATGGACTCATCCGCAACTGACTGCGTGCATGTCCTTGGTCATGTCATTATCCTTTTCACTTTAGCTTTGTCCCTCTGTATAGCGAGAATAATACCTAGGTTACAGGAGTGTTGTGAGGCTTAATATCAGGAAAGTGATTTGAGAACACTGCTGTGAAAGAAGCTGTTTGAGTACAAATTATGTTACATAAATACCACTGTGCAGCCTGATTCACCATTGCATTACCCTAGTTTCAGGTTAGCGTGATTCTACTGAAATCAACCGGAGTCACACCCATGTACAGTTGGAGTAATCCACTGTGGTAAATCAGGTCCATGCACTTTTGCAGGATTTGTCATTTCCTCTGTAAGGATACTTTCTGACTTACAAACACAGACCTGCAAGGTTTGCCAAAACAAATATTTACCCACACGTTTACCCTTTTACTTCTGTGTTCCAATCGTTTTCTCATAAGGGGAGGAGAAAAATTTCAGCCTGTCATTTAAATTGCCCATTGTGAATATTTCTGGATTACAAGGCAAAATTTGGCACACAGAGCAAGTAATGGCTTGGAATCAGATTTAAAAGGTGTGAAAAACAAAAGGTACATCTTGTAAATTTGTTGTAACCCATTCACATGCATTCAAAATCATTTACTAAGTGCAACTGACTTACATGCTTTAGGACGCAGCACCTCTGTTTTGTTTATTCAGGATATTTCTCAAAATTTTCCATCCCATGCCCCCATGTTAAAACAGAAATTTTAAAAAAAAATTTCTGGACAAACGTACACCATTTACATCTAGCCATAAAGAAGAGGTGGATGCACCCAACCTTCTGAAACTAGTTTGTGATCCCAAGGGCATGTGTCTTGATCCCTCCCACCCCCAGGTTGAGCACCCATGGTTTAGATCTTATACAATAGCCCAAGACGTGTACTGGGTAGCGACACAGAAATCTCACTGGACTATATTTGGTTAGAAAACAGACACCTCTTTCTACCTCAGAATCAAGAGCTTTTTAAATAAATCTTACCAAAGGTAAGCTTCATTTAAATTCTTTAGGTACATTTTCACTTTAACTTTTTACTCATAATGAAATTTTTCCCTTTTTAGGTTTGCATCATTTTTAGATGAGACTGGGGAACAGTGGTTTGGTGTTGGTCAATATCTTTGGCAACTCCATTCATAAGAACAATTTCAAGACCATGGGTGCTCACTTCACTTTGATAAGAGAAAGAAACTACCACAGGTTGAAGTGAAGGGTTTTTGTGCATGTCCATAAAAGCAACATTTTTCCCTGAAGGAGGAAAAAAGCAGAAATACAAACTGCTTTATTCCAAATGTCTTCTGGACAGTTATGAATAAATGCTGATAACTAGAAACTGCCTGTTTCTTTTTTGTATCAGTTGGGATATCACCAGGGCCGGTGCAAACATTTAGGCGAACTAGGTGGCACCCCCAAAAAAATTTTTAAATGGTTGCAGCCGCTGCTGCTGGAGAGATAGTCTGAGCTGTCAGCGGCAGCAGCTACCTACAGCCGGCAGCCCAGGGCGCCCCCGGGGTCAGCGCGCAGCCACAGCAGCCCAGCAGCCCGGGGCGCCCCCGGGGTCAGAGAGCCGGCGCGGCAGCCCGGAGCCCGGGGCGCCCCTGGGGTCAGGGAGCCGCTGCGGTAGCCCGGCAGCCCAGGGCACCCCTGGGGTCAGGGCGCAGCCGCGGCAGCCCGGGGCGCCCCCCGGGGTTAGCGCGCCGCCGCGCGGCAGCCCAGCAGCCCAGGGCACCCCCGGGGTCAGCGCCGCCGCGTAACAGCCCAGCCTCCCGGGGCCCCCCCGGGGTCAGGGAGCCGCTGTGGCAGCCCGGCCGCCCGGGGCACCCCCGGGGTCAGAGAGCCGCTGCGGCAGCCCAGCAGCCTAGGGCGCCCCCGGGGTCAGGGCGGCAGCCCGGCAGCCCAGGGCGCCCCCGGGGTCAGGGAGCCGCAGCAGCAGCCCGGCAGCCCAGGGCGCCCCCGGGGTCAACGTGCAGCCCCGGCAGCCCAGGGCACCCCCGGGGTCAGCGCACTGCCGCGGCAGCCCGGCAGCCCGGGGCGCCCCCGGGGTCAGGGAGCCACTGAGGCAGCCCGGCAGCCCACAGCGCCCCCTGGGGTCAGCGCGCCGCCGCGCGGCAGCCCAGCAGCCAGGGGCACCCCCAGGGTCAGGGAGCCGCTGCGGCAGCCCGGCACCCCAGGGTGCCCCCCGGGGTCAGGGAGCCGCTGCGGCAGCCCGGCAGCCCAGCACGCCCCCGGGGTCAGGGTGCCGGCGCGGCAGCCCGGCAGCCCAGGGCACCCCCGGGGTCAGCGTGCTGCCGCAGCAGCCCAGAGGTTTGGGCTGACGGGCGGCTGCGCTGACCCAGGGGAATCCCTGAGCTGTAGGCAGAGGCTCAGAATTCCTCTCCCTCCCAGAGCAGTGGCTCCAGCCTCTGCAATTTTTCTCGTTGCCCGGCGGGGGCACCGGTGGCTGGGCAGAGCTGCGCAGCTCTGCTTAGGGCACGTGGCAGGGGCCCTGCAACAGTGGCGCAACACCAGGGCTTCGCTTCTGGAGGAAAGCCGCGGCTGCCCCCTGGCTCAGCCTCCACGTCAGCCCCAGCGAGGGGCACGGAGAAGAAAAGAGCCTCGTCAGTGGTCTGGTGGAGCGGAGGAAGAAAGAGGACCCTAGAGCTCATGCACTGGGCAAGGTAAGCAAGTGCCTCCCCACAGGTCGGCCTCTGGTGCCTGTGCTCCTGCCCCCTTGGTCCTTAGCTGGTCCCTGCTCCTGCTCCCCTTGTGCCTGGACGGCTGGAGAGAACACCAGCCTGCAGAGCTGAGCTGCCCCAGTGCCCCCAGGCACCCCCCTGACCCCATCCCCCCCACAGCCCTGACCCCCCAGCTCCGAGTCTAGTCCTTCTGAGCTGGAAACCCCCTCGACCTCATCCCCCCACAGCCCTGACCCCCAGCTCTGAGCCCAGTTCCTCTGAGCTGGAAATCCCCTGACCTCATCCCCCCAACAGCCCTGACCCCCAGCTGTGAGCCCAGCCACTCTGAGCTGGACACCGCCCTGACCCTATCTCCCCACATCCCTGAGCCCAGCCCCTGTGAGCTGGGCACCCCTGAACCCAGAGCCCAGCTCCCCACCCAGCCGTGGGCAACAACAGCACCACCCCCAGGCAACGACAGCCCATTGGTACCAACCATCACTATCACTCAGCAACTGCCCATTATGGAATTGCAAATGTATACATACCATTACAGCTTTTAATGTTTTTAAATAATGTATTTAGTTTATTTTCAAATTATTACAAATTAATTTTTGAATGTATTTCACTAGTTATTTTTTACATTTCCTAATACATGTTACTATAGTATTGCAAATGTTTTATGGAAGGGGCCCCCAATTTTGCTTTGCCCAAGGACCTGGGAGGCCCTGAGTCCTCTGGGCGACCCTGTCTGAGTTTTAAGCCCTGCTGCTGTGTTTTGCCTGCAACAGGCAGGCCTAAGCCTGTGAGTGACCCTCATAGCAGCTGCCTGAAGAAGTGCTTGGGGGAATCATGCAGAAGGAGCGTGATATTTGTTTGAGTTCTCTCCTCATGGAGGCTGTGGTCCACTTGGTGCAGGACAGCAGTCTCAGCAGGACTCTAGGCCCAGCACCTTGCCTCAGTTTGTAGATTTGTAGTGCTCCTATCACCGGGCTCAGTCTGGCACCGCTACCCCTCACCAGTGCCCAAGAAGCAGTCAAAAAAGTTGGATGGACTGGTTAGGTTAGTTGTCATGCTGTTGCTTAGCCAGTGTAGAGACCACTGAATGCATAGTATTCCTCTATGATGTTCTGCCCTGAGCAAAATTGGCATGTTATGAGGAGGTGCCTGTGAGGGACAGGTGTCTGTTTATGTATCCAGCCATCATGTCTTAGGTCTTCTGCGGGGGGAACTTTTCCATCCTGCTTTCATTGGTGATATCTGTGATGCTCTGGTAGATATCTTTGAAGACAATACTCTGACAGGATCATCTGGCAATACATCACGAGTTGATGCAAAGGCTCTTACAAAAGCCATTTCTAGTTTCAAGTTTCTTGTTTCTCTTGTTTTGTGGTATGACATATTGTTTGAGATCAACATAACTAGCAAACAACTTCAGGCAAAAGAATTTGATATATGTGATGCCATTAATCAACTTGGAGAAACCAAGAAGTTTCTTGTGGGCGGCAGGAGTGACGCAGCCTTTGAGAAAACATTGGTAGATGCAGGTGAACTTGCGGAGGAGTTGGATGTACCGGCACTTTTTGAACCAGATCAAATCCGTATTAGAAAGAAGAGGAAGCAGTTCACATATGAAGCAGATGACAAACCTATTTATAATCCGAAAGAAAAATTCAAAGTGAACTTTTACTTTGCAGTCATTGACACAGCAATACATTCGGTTGAAGAAAGATTCACATTTATGCAGCAAATTAGTTCAGTATTTGGCTTCATATATGATGTTTACAGTTTGCAAAATAAAACACCAAAGCAAATTATGGAACATTGCTTGAATCTGGAGAAAGCTTTGCAACATGGTGAATCCAAAGATATTGATGCCTTTGACTTGTGCAGTGAATTGCAAGCTATTGCAAGACGAGTCCAAAGGAGTTCATCACCGCAAGATGTATTGAACTTCATATGGGAAAATAAGCTGACAGATAGTGTCCCTAACACAGTTATTGCTCTTCGCATCCTGTTGACTCTCCCAGTTTCTGTGGCCAGTGGTGAGCAAAGCTTCTCGAAGCTCAAGTTGATAAAAACATATATGCGAACATCAATGTTGCAACAAAGACTTGTTGGGCTATCTACCTTGTCAATAGTACATGACATTGCTCACAGCATTGACTTGGAGGAACTTGTTTCTAAATTTGCTAAAGTTAAAGCGCGGAAACATAAATTCTAAATTATAACATGTTACTCTGTGACCGTGTATTGTGTATAATGTATGTGATGGAGGGGGGGCAAGACGGAAGTTTCGCCTAGGACGCAAAATATCCTTGCACCGGCCCTGGATATCACCATCACATGCTATTGGCCAGCCTCATGTTAGTATTCAAACAACTGGCTCATATGAGGAAGGGATCTGGTGAATGCACATGCTATCACTCATTGTTCCAATCTTATTTTTAGATGAAAAACAACTGATAACTTTGTTACTATAAAGCTCCCTAATATGCAATTTGACATACTGCCAGTCTGTTATTCTATGGCAAAATAAAGCAATGAAACATACATTTGTGTTACAGATACTACTCACTGGATTAGAGCCTAACGCTTTTTTATTTCAGTTAAATGAGACTATAAAAATGTTTAGAATAGCATTCATAGAAGAGGGCCATCACAATCATTTCTATAACCAGGAAATACATTTCCCCAGAGTGCCAAGAAAAAAAAAGGGGGGGGGAGGTCTATTATCAATAAGATTTTGTACTGAGTCACTTAGACCACTGTCATTTCCAAAACAGCTTTTAATTATTGGTTTTACCTCTTGGTTTGTAAATTGCACATCTGCAGATCACTTTCTTTAAGAGGTTCAGGGTGGGGATTATCTAGCATATTTTACTATGAAATATAAATATGGCCCATACTTTCTTACTCATGTGCTGTCAGGATAAAAATTCCAGCTCTTATTTCCTTTGTAGGGGAAATATATGTTCTACAAATGATAAAATTAGTCAAACACTGTATTTGAATTTACTAACAGACAGACCAACCTTCTGCAAAGCCAGCAAAGTCCAAAGTTAATTGTTCAAAGAATGGACAATTGTGAGCATACAATCTACCTGCAGAAAACAACACGTACGTGACCTATTGAGAGTCCATATTAATGACACTGACTGTTACAATGTTTTGTTTACACAGTAATTAAAATGTTGTACTATACTGTATGTTACATGTATTTGTTTTTGGATCCACATCATATGCCATTCATTTACATGTTTACACTGTTAATTACAGTTGATTTATTTACACTATATTTTCCAGCTGCTTTAAATTTAGGCTAGTGATGAATATTCTTTAAGCTATATTCACTAATCAGCCTAAGTGTTTTTGTTTTCATGCGCAGCAAGGGAAATGGAGCAGTCATTCATGTCAGAGCCATGCAGAGATTTCTAGCTTATGCACCATACAACAACTTGGCTATAAATGCTAAGTCTGAGAGAGAGAAATGATGCAACTTTAATTGGGTCAAGTTATAATTTTTTTTTTTTTTTTTTTAAGAATAAACAAAAAAATCCTGCGCAAGAAACCATGTTAGCCTTCCATTCTTCCTGACTACCACCTCACACTCAGACCAGTGGAGGAGCTACAACTTGAGGAGTTTTCCAGTCAGAAATAACACACTTTGCAACATTTCAAAGAAAGATAATTTAACAGGTCTTCCACACACACACCAACAGTACTAATATAATAACATAGGCTGCTCTGGTTAGCAAGAAAGATATACATTTCCAGAAGAGACCTCCAATTCTGGGTGTCTCCATTTTGGATGTCCAACTTGAGACATCTAGGGGGACAGTTTTTCAGAAATGCTGGGTGAAACCCTGGCCTCACTGAAAGTCAGTGGCAAAGTTTCCACTGACTTCAGTGGGACCAGGATTTCACATGCCAAATATTCTTAGCTCCCACTGACTTCAAATTCAAGTTGTGGGTGCTCATCTTTTCCAAATATCAAGCTTCCATGTGTATGTCAGGCTAGACACTCAAGAACGGGGCAACCAAATTTAGTGGACATTTTTTACAATTTGTTTACATTGCTTTATGTATTTATGCCACTAGTTTAGTGTCTCTAGCCATTTTGTCTGCTCCATGTTTCCTTCCCAGTAGCACTGATTTTCCCAGTTTACATTTCCTGAATCACTTTGCTGATAAAAGCACAAGAAGAATTTGCACTTTTATGCAAAGTGCAGTATTAAATCAATGTTATTTATTTAAAATCTGAGCTACTATTTCAGCAGCACCATGCAACCTACCACAGAAAAATAAATGACTATTCCAGAATTTCAGTTCTGGAAAAATCCACTGACCCTAGTGCACAATATGCATTACCTTTCCACTAACAATATTTCACTGACATTTGGCCGGTGGGTCAAGGAGAACTCAATATGTCTGTGAAGACACTGAAAGGAGACAAAATGGCATGACTGCCTTTCATGGGATAACTTCACATAGGCCCTGAGTTAGTAAGATACTTAAAGAACTTCAAGCTCAATGGAACTACTCACACGCTTAAAATTAGGTACATAGTATTACTACTATCGTTTGTATTATTGCAGAACAGAAGAGCCCTAGTTATGGACCAGGACCCCATTCCCGAGACCCCATTTATTCTCTCATGCTTTATTGACAAAGAATTTCCTTCATAAACAGAACCTAACTGTTCATGTAAACAAATATATGTGTGTGTGTAATTTTTATATAATTACACACACACACAGGCACATGTTGCACGCCAGTTTTGGTTGATTTCAACACACCTATTGCTGGTGGATGTTTTTCTATGGCCACACACAATTTCTTTGAGTAATGGATTTCAGAAGAGGACATCAACTCCAGGAGACTGGAGACCCCCAAGCAATATTAGTTCACCTATATGTTGGCTACTTCAGTTACACCATTATAACAGATAAGGTAGAAAGAAAATCCTTCAGTTGATGACATAGCAGCTATACTGCCATAGAACTAATATTATACTTTAATACAACCAAAATGATTAATTTTTAAAGAGTCATAAATGTTATTTAAATTTAAACTAATTCTCAAAAATATGATTGTTTCTAACAGTAAAGAATACCCATTGTATACTGTAGAATCACAGCTGCAGTAGCACATACTGATCGAGTCCCCTAACAGCATCGGTCACAGCTGGGCTGGAATCACTGCATAAGTCTGGAGCCTTTTACTTATAAATCTAAAGTACTGAAATAATAGGATAAATAGATAAATATTACTCTCTTGGGGAGGGATTTCCAAAAGCACTCCACATTGCCCTAACTCTTTTTTCACTGATTTTAGAGGGAGTTTTACCACTGAATCCAAACAGAACATTATTAGGCCAACACTGAGCACTTTTGAATCTTCTTCCTTTCCCCTATTTATTAGTTTTAATTGATTAACTACCTTACAGAATCTTTTATCTAGAGGAATCTCAAAGTCTTTGACAATTTATACACACATACGCACACACACACAACATTCATCTTCCAAGTGGAACATGGCAATTACTCAACAGAACCAGCAAAACTACTAAGCCCTCGTCCAGACTAACCCGCGGCATCGGCGGGTTAAAATCGATTGCTCGGGGATCGATATATCGCGTCTAGTCTGGACGCGGTGTATCGATCCCCGAGCGCGCTTACATCGATTCCGGAACTCCATCAATCCGAACGGAGTTCCGGAATCGACGCGGAGAGCCGCGGACATCGATGCCGCCCCGTCCAGACTGGTGAGTACCTCGATTTTAGAAATTCGACTTCAGCTACGTTATTCTCGTAGCTGAAGTTGCGTATCTAAAATCGATTTTAATTCCTAGTCTGGACGTGGCCTCAGTAGTTTAGGACAGGAAGAAAGAAAAATAATCTGTGTAAACGAAGGTGCAGAAGGCAAGGGAAAGATCCACATTCAGACCGTACTATAACGTTGCTGAAATCAATGGAGTTACAGAAGGGATGTATTTAGCCCAATGTAATTGCCCCAACAAGTGGGAATAGGGCCAAACACTGGATTTAACACCCCTAATTCCTGATACCTTGGGCACCTTCAATCGTCACAAATGGTCAGGAGCATGGTTTTACATCTCATCCAAAGACAGCAACTCCAACAGCAAAAACAACAAGGAGCAATTTTAGCACTGTGCCGGGATTCAGAGCAAACAGTGCATGCAGCACCTCAGCAGTTTGGTGGTCTCCAGTTCAAAAGCTGGCCAGACTTGCCCAATCTTAATTTCTGATCTTGTCCGCTGTCATAAACTAAAATGGACTGACTGGAGAAAGAATTCTAATATAGGACAATTATCACGTTTCTCATCTTCTAGTATTTCCACCCTCTCCTTACATTTAGATTTCTGCCCAGACAACTTTGGTAGCCCAGAAGCTAGATTAATGCACAAATATTTTCCTATACACTAGCCGTGCACTGGTGCTTTTCAGTAACACTCTGCTTAGTTTTTTGTTGTTTTTTTAAACTCAGAAATCTTCCTCTTAAAACATTCTAGGTTACTTAACTTTCAGCAACCTGGCAATCTAGAGAAGAGTATTTCAACCCTATTCACAACAGACCTGGAGCATGTCCTAGCATCCAAGTTGTTTTTTTCTTCTGCCTGCCACCTGGCTGATTAGAAAAGAACACACAACAAAGGGAATTGTAGCTGACTCATGAGTACTGTGTGGTATGCATGCCGCAAGCAACATGTGAAAGGAAGAACTCACTAGCAAAGTCCATGGTTCACTTCGAGACCAATGGTGATAAATATGTTTCTTACTAACTGTTTATTAGGCTTGTGCAGATTCCTCTGCAAAAACAATTTTTCAACTAGCAAGGGAAAAATAATCTAATTTTTAAATTCTTTACTTGCAGAGTAAGGCAAGGGTCAAACAGCTTTAATCCAATTATTTTAAACTGATTTAACAGTAAAGAAATAATTTTCTTCCTTTCAGACTTGGGTGGGAAGCAATTGCCATTTACTTAGGAAGATGCACATTTTTCCAGCTCATCACACCAATGATTGCATCCGTTTCTGAACATTTTTTTGCTGAATAAGATGTACTTTACTGTTCACTTTTCAGAATAAAACATAATACCCCACAGCCATGTCGTACTGTACTTTTTGCAGGCTGTAATTACATTACATAACCACCATTATGCCTTGTCTACACAGGGAAGTTGCACTGGTTCAACTTAAAATCAATTTTTAAACCAGTTTAGTTAAACCAGTACAAATGTCTGTATGGACATATTTATTTTGAATTAAGAGTCTTTGTCCATTTAGCTTAATTCACCTCTTGGGTTACAATGGCGTAAATTTGTCATGTAGCTAAATCCTCTATTATTTAACTACTTTTTGCCAGTCATCCTATTTTTTTCTAGTATGTGGAGTGTATCAGACTAAGATTTGCTTGTTTGAAAGAAGCTCTAACACTAAAATATGCAATGTGTCAGTTTTGGATCTGAAAGCAGAGTTGTGAGACAGACTGTTTCCTGACTCTGGTGAAGTTTGTCCCTCATCTACTTGGCTCAATGAAAACCTTCTGAAAAGCAAGCATTTTGTTTTTAATATACAGAAGATTGCACAAAATGATAGGCACATTCAAACCAGTACAGTAACTCCTCGCTTAACGTTGTAGTTAAGTTCCTGAAAAATGCACTTTAAGCAAAATGATGTTAAGCGAATCCAATTTCCATATAAGCGTTAATATAAATGGAGGCCTTAGATTCCAAGGAATTTTTTTTTCACCAGACAAAAGACATACACACACATATATATATATATATATATATATATATATATATATATATAGACACACACACACACACATACACACATACACACACTGTGACAGATCCATACCAGTGGGGTACAGGAGTCTGGTAGAGTGCAAATATACTGGTCACTGGATGAATAGTTTTCTGTTCCCTGAGTGACCAGAGCAGGGGCTGCACTAGAGTAATCAGGAACGAGCTAGAACCAATTAAGGCAGACAGGCTGATTAGAACACTTGCAGCCAATCAAGGCAGGCTAATCAGGGCACCTGGGTTTAAAAAGGAGCTCACTCCAGTCAGGCGAGGGGGAGCCAGAGGAGAGGAAGTGTATGTGACGAGTTGGGAGCAAGAGGTGCAAGGAGCCGAGAGTGAGAGGGTGTGCTGCTGGAGGAGTAAGGAGTACAAGCATTATCAGACACCACGAGGAAGGTCCTGTGGTGAGGATAAAGAAGGTGTTTGGAAGAGGCCATGGGGAAGTAGCCCAAGGAGTTGTAGCTGTCATGCAGCTGTTACAGGAGGCACTATAGACAGCTGCAATCCACAGGGCCCTGAGCTGGAACCCGGAGCAGAGGGCGGGCCCGGGTTCCCCCCAAACCTCCCAACTCCTGATCAGACACAGGAGAAGTTGACCCAGACTGTGGGGAAGATCACTGAGGTGAGCAAATCTGCCAATAAGCGCAGAACCCACCAAGGTAGAGGAGAAACTTTGTCACAATACATACATACATACACACATACACACACACAGTATAAGGTTTGAACAAACAATTTAATACTGGTACACAGCAATGGTGATTGTGAAGCTTGCTTGAGGTGGTGAAGTCAGAGGGTGGGATATTTCCCAGGGAATGCCTTACTGCTAAATGATGAACTAACAATTGGCTGTGCCCTCAAGGGTTAACTCTTTGTTAATGTAGCCTCATACTCTACAAGGCAACACAGATGGAGGGAGAGACAGGCAGACAGAGACACACACTGTGAACTGCTGCCAGTAAGCTCCCTCCAACCTGAGCCCTGTCGTGTGTTCCCCCTGCTCTATGAAAGATGGGGTAAGTGGGGTGCAGGAGCAAGGGGGACACCCTGACATTAACCCCCTTTTTCCCCCCTCCCTCCCGCACAGCAAGCAGGCGGCTTCAGGGAGCAGCTCCAAGGCAGAGGGCAGGAGCAGCACATGGCAATGGGGGGAGGGACAACTGAACTGCCAGCAAATTGATAGCCTGCTGGGCGGCTGCCACACAGGGAACGCAGTGGAATGGGGAACTAGGGGGCTGCCAGTCCACCCGGGTTCCAAGCCCCCACTGGCTAGCTGCAATGAGCTGCTCTTCCTGCAAGTAGTGGACAAAGCAGATGGCTGCCAAACAAGTTATAAGGGAGCATTGCATAACTTTAAATGAGCATGTTCTCTAATTGATCAGCAATGTAACAATGGAACAATGTTAACTGGGACAACTCTAAGTGAGGAGTTACTTGTACTCCCATTGTAAGAAAGCCACGGCTCCACCTCTGCCAATCACAAACATCAAATAAGGCTCATGAGGACTGATTCACTTCCGATTCCCAATATTACCAATTTTCATGATTTTACTACCAGGTTCACAATATTTGGTGTTTTCCTTAAAGTCTTAGCTCCTGGAAACATCTGATTACACGAGAATCTCAGCATTTATATATATATCCATCCCTCATGGCTGCAGAGAATAAACTTGAAAATATGAACCCTAAAGGCTAAAGGGAAATAAAAAGAACTCAAATTTTAAAAAGTCTCTTGATTTTTAAAATCACTCAATCTCAAGATTGTTTGGCTCCTGACTTCTGAGCACTTTGGATTAGAAATACTGTATTCCCCGATCTAATAAAAATAAAGGGGATACTGCTGAACACGGTCAGCAAACATTTGTTTTACTTATATTACTAACAACACCACAGATTATTGAAGAAGTGGAAGAATTTTAAAATTCCAATTTACTTGTCACTATTTAAGTCATATTTATACTTATTTTGCTTACTGCCTCTTTCACCTTGAAAAAAGAATAATCATTGAGCCGGTTTCACTTCTGTTTATAGTTTCACTTTCAGAGTCTGGGCATTGCAATGTTTGGGTTTCAAACACTGCAAGGAATGAATTTGTTTTTAAAGTTTTCACTGGAATTTAAAGAAAAAAACAAACAAACAAACAAACAAACAATCTGTAGAAATATTTCTATCATCCTACCTTTTATCAAATTTAAATTCTGGACCAGATTCAGCTAACGGTTTATGACCCTGATTCTGCTAACACTGGAAGGACCAGAAGCAGTTAAAGCTGTGACCTTTGGATATTCTTGTCAAAGCTAGAGAGACTGTTCTCTGTCTCTGCTGTGCACTGACTGGCTGTTTGCTCCAACCCTACTCCTCCCATCTCACAGTCTCTTTGTCTCAGATTCACTCCACACCTGCCCCTTCTACCGTCTCTTTCTCTGCCCTGTCCCCCTGCCCTTCTTTTTTTCACTCCACCCAAAAACACCAAAACCCCCAAAATAGAGTGACCAGACAGCAAGTGTGAAAAATCGGGACGGGGGTGGGAGATAATAGGCGCCTACATAAGACAAAGCTCCAAATATCGGGACTCTCCCCATAAAATCGGGACATCTGGTCACCCTATCGAAAAACCAAAAAAAACAACTCGTGGAACTATTGTTTTGCCATCACATTGTTCACCCTGCTTGTGTGTACTACCTCTTCCCCTACCCTGTGTCTGCCATGTCTATTTAGACAACATTTTCGCGTTGTCTTGTAGTACTTTGTCTCTCTGTCCATATCTGTCTGTTGTCTCTTGTCTTGTACTTTGATGGCTTTTTGTTCTGTTTGTACAATACCTAACACATGAAGCTCCTGGCTCTCATGGCTGCAGTTCCTAAGCACCACAAATAAATAAATTAATAAATAATAATCCACTTGCACTTAACTACACTCAACTACAGTTTCATCAGAATCAGTGAGATTACCCATGTGAGTAAAATTATGTGAGCATGTGTTTGCAGGATCAGGACTTATTGTACATAGATATCTGATTAGAATATTTTCATTAAAAGGAAAGAACTCAATTGTTTGAAAGTCAGGAAGTCAGAATGTTCCACTGAAAATATTCAGCTGAAACTCCCCCAGCAACTTTAGCGCTGCTTTTTAACTAATGATCACCATTTCCCATACAACTTTGAACAAAGGAACACAAATCGCAATTATCCCTAAGACAATGAACTCTAACCTGCAAACCCACCTGCTAACTTGTGGGTGGCGTCCACTCACTCCTTTTCCACAGACTACAACTCACGTGATCTACACTCTACACTAAAACCTTCCCCTTTCCATCACTACACTCCTTATCCCACTCCATTCACAGTCCCAATGTTGTCCAGAGAGGACACCTTCCAGACACAGGATGAAGATATACTTTTTCCAAGTCTTCCTGGAGCATATGGAACAGATCATCCATTCTTAAAATAGGTCTAGGAGAACTCATACTCTTTACACAGGCAAGAAAAGTAGGTGCAGGTAATATCAAGCAACAAAAGGTCATGTGATTGTAACAGACACATACAACCGGGAAGACTAAAATTTCATTCCTGCAACAACCAAATTCCCCTCCTTGCCAGGGGCAGAGTTAAGGACTGTGTTGAAACTTCAAGGAAGTATTTCTCATAGACTCATAGACTATAGGACTGGAAGGGACCTCGAGAGGTCATCGAGTCCAGTCCCCTGCCCTCATGGCAGGATCAAATACTGTCTAGACCATCCCTAATAGACATTTATCTAACCTACTCTTAAATATCTCCAGAGATGGAGATTCCACAACTTCCCTAGGCAATCTATTCCAGTGTTTAACTACCCTGACAGTTAGGAACTTTTTCCTAATGTCCAACCTAAATCTCCCTTGCTGCAGTTTAAGCCCATTGCTTCTTGTTCTATCATTGGAGGCTAAGGTGAACAAGTTTTCTCCCTCCTCCTGATGATACCCTTTTAGATACCTGAAAACGGCTATCATGTCCCCTCTCAGTCTTCTCTTTTCCAAACTAAACAAACCCAATTCCTTCAGCCTTCCTTCATAGGTCGTGTTCTCAAGACCTTTAATCATTCTCGTTGCTCTTCTCTGGACCCTCTCCAATTTCTCCACATCTTTCTTGAAATGTGGTGCCCAGAACTGGACACAATACTCCAGTTGAGCCCTAACCAGCGCAGAGTAAAGCGGAAGAATGACTTCTCGTGTCTTGTTTACAACACACCTGTTAATGCATCCCAGAATCACGTTTGCTTTTTTTGCAACAGTATCACACTGTTGACTCATATTAAGCTTGTGGTCTACTATGACCCCTAGATCTCTTTCTGCCATACTCCTTCCTAGACATTCTCTTCCCGTTCTGTACGTGTGAAACTGACTGTTCCTTCCTAAGTGGAGCACTTTGCATTTATCTTTATTGAACTTCATCCTGTTTACCTCAGACCATTTCTCCAATTTGTCAAGATCATTTTGAATTTTGACCCTGTCCTCCAAAGCAGTTGCAATCCCTCCCAGTTTGGTATCGTCCGCAAACTTAATAAGTGTACTTTCTATGCCAACATCTAAATCGTTGATGAAGATTTTGAACAGAGCCGGTCCCAAAACAGACCCCTGCGGAACCCCATTTGTTATACCTTTCCAGCAGGATTGGGAGCCATTAATAACTACTCTCTGAGTACGGTTATCCAGCCAGTTATGCACCCACCTTATAGTAGCCCCATCTAAATTGTACTTTCCTAGTTTATCTATAAGAATATAATGCGAGACCATATCTACTAGACTTGCAGCATGATACAAATCTACTAGACTTGCAGCATGATACAAATGGTACTAAGAGGGATTATGAAGCAAGCAGGGACAGCAGGGAGTGCGTGCTATGTATATAGGATGCAACCAACTAAAACCAAGTTGTAACAACAAACAAGAGCAAGGAAATTAAAGATTTGGGGACATCATTCTGAACACACTTGTCGTGCTTTGGTATTACGTGGGGGTTGCAGGGGGGAATGTCTCCAAACAGTGGGTGGTCTTCAAATAACAGGCACTAATGTAGTATATAAACACATCATGATGAGCGGAGGACAGAATGTAAAATTTCCTGGAACTCTTCTTTTGTTGCCTTTTTTGTTTTAAAATCAGCATAGAAGGTGGTTCCTAATATTGCCAGCCACTGCGAGCAGCTTCACATTCAAGTTTGTATGGGGACTGCTGATTTAGAGCAAACTTCATTGGTTTATGCATGACCGTCTCAAAAAAGGGTTTTGAAATGAATGGCTGGAACATCGAGCTCACATACCACCAGCAGGAGACCCACAGCAGTTGTAAACTCCTACTCTAAACCACACTGAACAGCTCCAAAATGTGTGAGGTCACATGGTAAAAGCACTCCCAATTGCATGGGCAACAGACAGCAATGGCGCACAGAGCTTATATATCATTAAAATACAGAGCAGGGGCCTATTCACGAATAACTGAGGTACTTGTACTGGTATGCATATCGATAGTTGGCAAACACCAGTCAGTTCAGAAGAGATAGTAGCTCCTGGTTTGGGCACAGCAAGGCCCTGTCTCATACTTTACATCACTCAGGCAAACTATTGTGTCTGTACAGAGTCCACTGAAGCCAATGGGCCTCCACTCAGAATACGTTTATGAATATAAAATTTTTGCTGCAATCTTTAACATAACTCTTAAAACGTGGGGAAAGTCAGTTAGTTGTGGGCCTAAGGGAACAAGGGGGAAAGTCAGTCAGTTGTGGGCCTAAGGGAACAAGAATATTAATAAACGCACACAAGAACACACAAAGAACAACATTTTTCTCTGCCTTTTTTGGAGACAACTCACAAGGATGTTTGCGCTCTTTACAGAATGTAATACCGGACATCCTTTTCCTCAGATTTCCTGGGGTTTATTGCCATATTTACAACAAGAAAAAACATGATTTAAACAAACATGGGCAGACAACACTATCTTAATGAAATCCTGGCAGTCTTTTAGCCAACTTCTCTTTTTCACAGAAATGTACAACGTAGTCCAAGAAGAGTTTTATATTATATAAAAGGATGGACGAACATTGAACCTAGTAGCAAAAAAACAGAAAAATTCAATAGGCATTTCTTTCTTCTCTCTTCTACAGCAATTATTGCATTTGTCAGTTAAATTAAGTTTTCCTCGGTTTTCTGAAATGGCAAGCTTTCTGCCCAGCATCCTTCCTCAGTTTCATTCCCCCAGGCAGGCCCCACTGGGGGGATACCTAAGTGTAGCAAAGGGCAGAATTTTGCCCCTCATGTTCATTTATTTTAGGATCTAAACTGCAAAGCAGCCTGCCCAGAGGCAGCACTCCCTGCAGCTGAAAGAGGATGCTAGCCTGACTGCCTCTCTAGCAAGTTGGAATTTGTGCCTCTGCTGCTCTACAAGGACAAGCAGCAGCACCTTCTCCCGCCCCCTGCTTCACTTTACGCAGTTTTCCCATTCTAAGATACTATGACTCTTGGGGAAGAACCCCCTTGCAGTTCTCTTGGCTTTTCAGTAGGCAGAGAAATTGGCTATCAGCAACAGTTTCTTCCTATGCCACATGTTATTACTAAATATTTCCCTTGTTCTCAATCAGGAACTGAGAGCAGGGTCTCAACGAAACCCACCCCCGAGCTAAAGCACAAATACCAGCACTCACTTGATTATTTTAAAAGGCATCAATAAAGGAAAAAACCCACAGATTTGTGTTGAATAGGCAAAGTTGTGGAAGGAGAAAGGGTGGCTCCCTAAATGTCTGATCTTACTTCACTTTAAAAACAGTCTGCTTTTTCAATTATTCCTAAATGGGACTTGAACCTTCTCAGTCCTAATCTGCCTAGCGATAAGGCTCAACCGTCTTCTGGAAAATACAATGATACATCACTAAGGCCTGATCTACACTTTACTACTCTGTAAGCGTCTAAACTATCATGGAATTTTCGCTCATGTAAGTCAACCACTGCACCGACTTAACTCCTTCTCTGCCAGAGGCATAGCATTCTGGTTGGTGTAGTTAGGTTGATGCAGCCTCAGTGTCGTCAGTGTGATGACTGTTCTGGCTATCAGCCCCTGGTAGCTGAAAGTCAGAACCCTGCCATCAGCCCAGTGGTGCTCTGGCTGTTAGTTCTACACAGTCCCCCACACTGACAGCCAGTACAAATGCTCCTGGTGAGAGTGCACATCACCAACAGAAGGAGCTAGTGTAGACATACAAAACCGATTTAACTACTGTGGTGGCTGTACATAAACGTAACTGAAGTCAACTTAATTTTGTAATATAGGCATGCCCATAGTTATCCTTCCCATGAGAGAGAACAATTCCATTCATGTAAATGCAGGTACTGAATCAGTCACTGGTTATTTCTGAAGAGTTGTTTGAAAATTAACTACAATAATAAAAAAAACTGACTGCACCAGAATTTTTAAAAATATTCAACTCACATCACGTTATCAAGAGAATGGAGCCTTCATGAAAAAAAATTGAGATGAGGAATCTCAAGATGTGGTCACATTTTTAATTTAAAACAGTCAAATAGAGGGAGTTTGGTTTAGTGGTGAAAACAGGGGACAGGGAATCAGGGCTAGTGCCAAATCTATCAATGATTTGCTGCGTGACTTTGGGGTATTCAGATTTTACAGCATTTTACATAGGTGTAAATGACAGCACAATGTGCAAGGAAAAGATGGTTACCTTTCATAACTATTGTTCTTTGAGATTTGTTGCTCGTGTCCATTCCACTGTAGGTGTGTGTGTGCTTGCCACATGCATCGGTGCTGGAGGTTTTTCCCTCAGTGGTATCCGTAGGGGACCAGCTCTGGCGCCCTCTGGAGTGGCGTGCATATGCACTGGTATAAGGGGTGCCACCAGCTCCCCCCTCTCTCAATTCCTTCCTGCCGCCAGTGACTGTGCTGGAACATCTCCTTGCTTCAGCCAGGTTTCCTATTTCTACAGTGTCTAATAGTGAATGTGTTGTATATAGTTGTTTAAAGTTGTATAGTTAATAGTTACCCTAGTCTTAAATTAGAAATAGTTAGTCCCATATGGGACTCAGCCTAGGGACAGGGCATGCCCCAGTCCCCGGGCTTCAAACCTCATGACTGTTGCAAAAAAATCTATGCCAGTCAGTGATCCCCATAGAAGCTGCTTGAAGCGTTTAGGGGAAAACCACGTGAACGACAAGTGTCACATTTGCACTTCAAGCCATGGACCAAGAAGGAGAGGGACATTTCTCTCCAAGCGCTCCTTATGGAGTCGGCCCTTGCACCAGTCTCGCAGCTGACGAGATCAGACTCTGCTCCAAGCACCACAACCTCAATGCGGAGTGTGCCACCGTAACTGACCAGCACCAAACCCCATCCCCGGTAGCAGCTAAAAAGCAAAGAAAGTCCAGGAGGGGGCAATCTCCTACGTCCCATCAAGGGAAGAGAGAGCCAGAGGTGAGCAAAGATCTGCTCGATGCAGCTCTTCCTCTCCAGGCAGTGGCCACTCCTGTTGAGTCCACTTCAAGACCTACCAGCGACCCCAGCACATATATGCGTGGCACTCCAGAGGGCGCTAGAACTGGTCCACTGAGGGAAAAACTTCCGGCACTCGTGAATGTGGCAAGCACACGCACCTAAAATGGAATGGACATGAGCAGGCACTCAAAGAAGAAGTGATAATTCAGGCTCAGGATCTCTAATGAAGATAAATAAGCTATGCAACGTTGTCTCCTGTATATCAAACTTTTTAAGGTTATCTTTTAAGTGAAGTCTATTAATGATTTAATTAACTTTGGCAAAATGTGAATTTTGGTTTGTGTAAAATATTTACCTGTTCACATTATCAAAGCTTTCAACCAGTGATGAGGTGATGCTATTGTATGATTTTCTACAGCATAGCCACATCACTGTCAGTGAACTTTCCAACAGCATGCATGAATTCCAAGGTAAGAAGGGTCTGAAACACTGCATTCATTATAATCAATCCCTCAAGGTCATAACCCTCCGAAAAGCAATCTCCTGTTTTTGCTTGGTCTCCCTCCTTTCCCGCCAACCAGATGCATTTCCTTTTAGTAATTCTACACTCTATTAGCAGATGGCATTTTTATTTTTCTGTAACTATGCCACCGTAAGATGAAGTGTTCAACAGGAAAGCCACCTGACCCACTTTCATGAGTAATTTTTTTTATTGGGAGTCTATCACAAAGGTTACAGATAATGGATATTAACTCTTCTTTAAACTTGCTCACCGTTAAGCAATGATAAATTAACACCTTGCACTAGAGAACCCAGATAACAACAAGTTATTTATTTCAAAGCACGCCTGATCTCACTACAGACAAATACTCCAGCTAACTACACAGGGTTGACTGAAATTTGTAATTCCATGTTGCTTTCAGTCTAGTTCTAACCCTGTATAAATTCATATAGGGCTTCTCTACACGAAGATGTAGCTTGCAGAAAGCTGGAGTGTGACTCTAATCCATGCTAGCCTGCTGTGCACTAACTGTCCATGTGGACCCTGCTGCTGTGCACGAACATTAACAAACAGAACCATTTCAAAGCAGGGGTACATCAAGCACACTAAAATGACTGCTTCTACATTAGGAAATTAGGTCACTATAACCATGTCTCTCAGGGGGCGTGAAAAATCCACAGCCCTGAGCGACGAAGTTAAATTGACCTAACTGCCAGTGTAGACAGTGCTAGGTCAACGGGAGAATTCTCTCATCCACCTAGCTGACTCCTCTCAGGGAGGTGGCTTACCTATGCTGATGGGACAGTCCCTCCCATTGTAGTGTCTTCACTGTAGCTACAGCAGCATAGCTGCACCGCTGTAGCGTTTTAACTGCAAACAAGCCCTAACAGTCAGTGTGTGTCACCAGGGTCCCCATGGACAGTTAGTGCATGGCAGGCTAGAGCTTGATGATATATCAGGACAACAGATATAAAGCAACTCACAGGACATGTAACAGACCCTCCCCTTTGGCATAAGGCTTCTTTTTTAAATAAAGAGACATTTGCACTCCACCTTCCAGTAAGAAAAGGCGTGTGAATTTCCTCACTTGCAGGGGTAGCCACGTTAGTCTGGATCTGTAAAAAGCGACAAAGAGTCCTGACAAAGTGGGCATTCACCCACGAAAGCTCATGCTCCAGTATTTGTTAGTCTATAAGGTGATACAGGACTCTTTGTCACTTCTTGAGATCTGACTCATTCTCATTCTTCCTTCTTTTTCCACTATAGTGGAGCTATAAACATTTCCCGGTGCTCTGGCACAGCTACAGGTAGGCTTGCAGCAGCTGGCAAAGAATATCTGTTTGAGCACAGTATTTGTGGCAGGAGAAGGAGAACAAAAAGCAGTTGCTCATTTTATTTCTTTTTAAGTGTGTGTGCATGTCATTCTGTACTGCAGCATATAATCCAATACCAAACCACAAAGCAGTTACCACACTTAACTAAACAAAAGTGATTTAGAGCATTAATACCAGGCAAAACGAGCATTTCTCCCAGAGATAATTGATAGAAAATACAGAACAAGGACTTGGAGTAATTCAGTACAAAGATACCTCACACATGAGCTGAGACTTTATTTGATTGAGATTGCCCCCTCAGTGTACAGGGATGTAGGCACAATGAAGGTGAGCTGACGTAAATGTAAGGGTAAACTGTGGAATGCCTCAAATCGCAAAAGGCAGAAAGACACATAAATGAAAGTGTGCTTAAAATCAGTTCTGTTTCAGGTCTCAGTGTTGTGTCAACCAGGGAGCTTTGATGAAGTTGCATGCATATGCAATCAATTCTCACCTCTAGTCAATGGACATTAGCATGGGTGAGGGTCAAACACTATCCTGAATTGAACCCTGCTGACTGGAGTACAATGCTACAGAATCAGGCTGAAAGTGAGGGCTGGCCTACACTGGCAATGTACAGTGCTACAACTTTCTTGCTCAGGGGTGTGAAAAAACACCCCACGAGCGCAGCAAGTTTCACTGCTGTAAAGCACCAGTGTAGACAGTGCTCCCAGCGCTGGGAGCCATTCCCCTTCTGGAGGTGGTTTTTTTAGAGCACTAGGAGAGCTCTCTCCCAGCGCTCTGCCATGACTACAGAAGCCATGTTAAAGCACTGCCACAGCAGCGCTTCAGCATTGCCAGTGCAGACTAGCCCTAAATGATGACTCTTAATCCCAATATACTTTGCTGGGGGCTAGTTTCTGATCTCCGTTTCTTGGGTCTAAATCCAGAATATGTCCACTAAATTCAAAGGGGTAGGATAATATGGTCATTGCACACATACCTGCTAAATATACCCATAAGCAGAAAAGCTAATATGGAAGCTAGACAATCAAACACACTCCTCCTCCAGGACTCTGGAAACACCAGCGAGTATAGTTCGGATGATGGGAGACTGTGTGTTAAACCAGGAGGGGATATAGCAGGGAAACATCTGTTTTACACAGCAATGTTACTTCCTCCCAACAAGCTTGTGAAATTGCCACAAGAAATTCCAGTAGACTTTAAAGTTGACAATTTCAGCATTATCTCCAAGTCTGCAAACCGAGGTGTTGGGGGAGGGAGCGAGAGTGTGTGCGTGTGTACGTGCACACACTGCACAAGTATGTATACAAGGAGTCAACAAAAGAGCAGATTCTCAGTAAGTCATTCTGCCAGTTGGGAGACATGACGTGGGCATGTGACTGGAGTGACACACCTCTTCCCTCTATGGCCTTATCTTCACTAGGAACAAGGTGTGTTTTTAAACACTCGTCAGTTAACACATTAACTCATTAAGGACCTTAGGCTTTACCTCAACCAGCTCACACATTAAACTACATCTTTCCTTGTCAATGCTAGGATTTTAATCGTATTGAAAAACCCACTCCTTCTTCCTAATTGAAGGCAAAGCCTGTTGGAGTAATGAGCCTACAACCCTACTCTAATAGTGAACTGAACTGCAAAAAGCGAGTGTAAGTTTATAAGATGTTAAAATAAACTGCCATGTTAATATGCAAAATGTTAGTGGGAAAAAGGTATAAAAGGGAGAGAAAAACAAGACTGAATTAGTCCAAATAAAAAGGTTCACTGATGTGACTCAAGGACTGCGTTAAGGTCATGCCTGGTAAACAAGAACAGCGTGGAACCAAAATCAATTAATCAAAATTGGTGTGTCCCTTTTGGGCTCCTTACAGAAAGAGAATAACTGGTTACAGGAGCAAACTTCACCACCATGGCTGCCACCCCCACCATCTCCTGTCACCGGGGCCTTCTCTTTTCTAATGCTGAAAGGTGTCTTGGCCCCAGACCGAGCCAGTGACACTGCTACCTCTATCGGCTTTGGTTAAATCCCAAGCACCAGCTGGGATGTGAGACTTTGTCTTATTCCCTCCCCACTTCCCTGCCTTATTTCTTTTCTTTCCTATGCCTCTTCTTTTTCCTTCCGTCTAATAAGAATTTGCCTTAGTCAGCCAAGACTGTACATTTTGCAATTTAGCTATGAGCCTGTGATCAGGAAGCAGCAACTAAAAGCAATGCACAGGTACAAGCAATGCTCCATGCTGGAGCAAGCTGATCAGGCCTCAGAGTGATGATAAGACTGTGTGCTGTCGCCTGTGTTTTCCCAGAAGTGAGGTTTCAAGTGGTAGTCAACACCAGAGACAGAAGCTACATTTGTTTAAATCTTTGCTATTTTTTTCACACCCCTTTTGTGTGTGTTTGTCTTGTTTTCGTCTTCTTAGGAAACAGGATCAGCCTTTTTCCCCAAAATGGTAGCTGTTACCATAGATACCATCTAAGAGACAGTCAAACAAGGGGTTTTTATCCTTCTAAAAACTCTCCAGCTAAAGAGAAAAGGAACAATGGATGCTGTTAAAATGAAAGCCATTTAATACTTCATATTTCAAATGCTTTAACAGTTTTTCCTTCTTTTCCGTAGCTTTAAAAATGCTTTCACTCTTATTAATTATGTGTTTGCCATGATGCTAAGCAAGCTAAGGTCTCTGTAAACCAAACCCCCAATCTTGTTTAACACTGTTTAATGCTGGACAGTGGCTGGGTTATGTTAATACCTTTGGCCCATATATTCCATGTCAATTAATACAGTGCCTAGTGAGCTGGAAAATACCTGTTCTTCCACCCCCAAAGAAGATAAGTAGGAAACTTAAAGGACTAAATAATAAGGAATTTTCATAATTTGGGGGGAGGGATAGCTCAGGGGTTTGAGCATTAGCCTACTAAACCCAGGGTTGTGAGTTCAATCCCTGAGGGGGCCATTAAGGGGAACTGGGGTAAAAATCTGGGGATTGGTCCTGCTTGGAGCAGGGGGTTGGACTAGATGACCTCCTGAGGTCCCTTCCAACCCTAATAGTCTATGATTCTATGATTCTATAAACAACCTTCCCAACCATGTGCATTTCCAGAGGAGGAGTGATTTCCCATAAACACCTATAAGGTATGCCTACACAACAGTGTCACTCCCCTTTTACCTCTAGTTAAGTGCAGTTAACTGGCCATCAATTAATGCTGTTGTAAAGGCTCATCAAGACACTCCACAAACATTTACTTCAAGTGACAATATTTGTAGATGCTAAATTACACACTCCACAAAGAGGCTGGTTAACCTTATCTCGATTTTAAAAAAGCCACATGTTCTATTCAAACCATAAGGCCATGTCGACATTAGAGAGTTTATGCTGGTGTAGCTATGTCATCATAACCCCTTAGTCCAGTGGTTCTCAAACTGGGGGTCGGGACCCCTCAGGGGGTCACGAGGTTATTACATGGGGGATAGCGAGCTGTCAACCTCCACCCCAAACCCTGCTTTGTCTCCAGCATTTATAACAGTGTTAAATATATAAAAAAGTGTTTTTAATTCATAAGGGGGGGTCGCATTCAGAGACTTGTTGGGTCAAAGGGGTCACCAGTAAAAAAGTTTGAGAGTCACTGCCTTAGTCCTAGTGTAAACACACAGTGTACGCTGTCAGAAGGAGTTCTGCGGACTTAGGAACATCATCTCCCCAAATGACATTAACTCTGATGACAGAAGCCCTGTTCTGTCAGTATAAATGTGTCTTCTAGACTGCGTCATTATAGCTATGTCACTAGGGGTTTCACACGCCTTACCCACACAGCCATGCTGGCGTACGTTTTAAATAAAGATTTGGCCTGAGAATGCTTAAACCCATATGTAAGTGCCCCAAATACGGCACTGGTGTCTGGAAAATTGGTTTTGAAAGCAGGAGAGCTGAAATCTGGGCATTCCTGCAGAAGATGAGACCAGTGTTCACAATTTTCTTTAAACAATTTTACCCCATAATTTTACAAGTTCTTTGTTACCTAATAAAACCAATATACATATATTTAAGTATGTGGGTGGGATTCTCAAAGCTCCTAAATTACTTAGGAGCACAAGTGCCATTAGAAGCACACATCCCTTAGTGTTCCAAGTCACTTAGGTGCTTTTGAAAATCCCATCCACAGGAAAAAAAGAATGTACAAGATTAACAGTATCCAAATACACACAGACCGCACAAATTCTGATCTATAGTTTTCTTTGACTGTTAAAAATATTGCTACCAAATATGCTTCAGTTATATTTATTGCATATTAACAAATAGACTTTTACTGCCCTGATTCAGGAATGCAAAATGTAACCCTATGTGCATTGCTACTCACATCACACAAAATATTTTGCAAATATATAAGTTAAAGGAGAGATTTAAATTAATGTTTATGTTCCTTGCACAACACAGCAATATCTGTCACTTTCTCATATCATTGGACATTACTGTGAAATCAACTTCTCATTTCCGATGTAATTAGTTTACTGTGATTTTTTAAAATCTGATGTAAAAGATGTAGTGAGATTAACGGCATAAAATTAAAAATAGTCTTTTCATAACTTGTAAATGTAGAAGTGTACAAAGCTAGATGCTATATGGATATGTCAGAAACAATATGCAATACAGGATTCAGGCCCCAGTTGAAGAAAGTATCCTTATTCATGAAGGACAAAGCACATACTCAAGTCCCATTGAAGTCAATAGAACATAAGGCCATGCTTAAGTGCTTTCCTGAATCAGGGCCTCATTTTACAAAACACTCAGGCCAGAATCCTGTAAGTTCATACGTGCTGGCGGACCTCTGCCCCATTAGGGTACTCTCACACAGGGCTCATGGCAGGATGGGAGCCTAAAGTAGTTTCAAACATTTTAACAGTGTTGCTGATTATTCACAGGCCATTTTCGTCCAAAGATTTCCTTGAGCGCTTTTCATTCCAAAAAGGAACTGACTCTCTCTCTCTCTCGCATGTAAACTAGCTTTCCTACCATCATTAATCTTAAAAACTACAGATATGCAGAAGGCATCTGAGAAGCATCGCACACATCACTATTAAACCTCAAGCTGCTGTGACAACATAGTGCTTTCTAGGGCTGCAACAGGAGGAACTATCAAAATCTGCTTACAGTTTATCATAGATAAACCTTTCATTAGCTCCATGCTTATCTGTTGCCAGCTCCATATTACCCTGTCTTAACTGATAGTCAAAAACACTTGTCCATTTCAAACAACATGACTGTAAAAGTAACTGATCTGCTTTTCAAAAACACCTATAAAAATAATTTAAAAGGAACAATGACCGCTTGTTTAGTCCAAAAAAATAAACCTACCTTGAAATCCTACGCAGTATATAAAATCTTTCACCTACCAGGGATGAGTGAGATTTTCTCTTTCCTTAACCTTTTGAGCAGGGCCGCGCGTGGGGGTGGGGGGGAAGGGATGGGGCAATTTGCCCCAGGGCCCAGGCCCCACAGGCTCCCACGAGAGTTTTTCAGGGCCCCTGGAACAAGGTCCTTCACTCGCTCCGGGAGCCCCGGAAAACTCTTGCAGGGCCCAGGCCCCCAGAGCTTCTTCCGCTCCGGGTCGTCGTTGGCAATTTGGCGGCAGGAGGTCCTTCCGCTCCAGGACCCGACGCCGAAGTGCCCCGAAGACCCGCAGCAGGGGGTCCTTCCGGCACTTCGGCGGCGGGACCGGGGGCGGGTCTTTGGCGGCAATTCAGCTGCGGGGAGTCCTTCCGCTCCAGGACTTGCCACCGAAGTGCCTAGTCTTCGGCGGCAATTCAGCAGCGGGGGCCCCAGGCTCCCTGAATCCTCTGGACGGCCCTGTTTTTGAGAACTAAGGAGTCTGACAGCATCCCTTGATCCATTCTTTCCCTTCATGCATACTACTATCATTTTATATTGCAAGGATTATGGCCCTGATTCTGAACCATAGATGTTAATTGGAGTTTTTCCACTGACTTAAATGGGAGGAGGATCAGTGTTTATCAAAGAGCTAAATATATTTGCATAGGGAACATTCTACATTCAGGATCACGTCCACTGGAGAACAGCATGTGCCAGGCATGTTGGAATTCTGTAATAATCCTTGCTACCGAAGCAAGTAACAGTAGTAGATCTGTTTACAAAAAAGACTTAGCCATTATCAGTATTATTTGCTGTTCTGCAATAGCATGCAGGAGTCCCAATCAGGATCAGGGCATTATTGTGGTAGGCACTGTGGTAGCACACAGAAAGCGACAGCACCTGCCCAGAAGAGCTTACAATTTTTAGATAATGTTTTCACCTCCTAGCTCATAAAGCCAAGATCTACATAGAGAAGACAAACAAAAATGGGGAAAGGGAAGAACTGTTATCCCCCATTTTATGGATGGAGAAATCAAGGCACAGAGATTAAATTACTTGTCCAAGATCACACCGGAGATCTTTGGCAAAGCCAGTAACTGGACCTAGATCTGCCGCATCCCATTTCAGTGCCTTAATCACACATGAACATGATCTTTCTTCTTCTATGTAGGTTATATATCGCAAAACTTTCTTATGGTTTCTGATGAGTCCAAGTGCTTCCTTGTTTTTATTTTACGTAAACGTTGCAAATGACTTTATCTTAGTAGTGCTTTTATCTGATAAGCACTGCACAAACGTTAACTAGTTCATCTCAACAGCTATATTTTTGTTATTAAATGGCCACAGTAGGTGCATGTTTGATTTTGAGCACTCCTTGTGTGGCCTTCTGCATGATTGTGTATTGAAGAGAGCCCTTGTACAACATTTTTCCCCATTGTTTTTATACACACACAATGTATTAAATATCCACTTACAGAGCTACATGCAAGATTTTTTGTGAGGTTTTTTGTTTTTGTTTTGTTCTTTATTTCTATGGGCTTAAACCTCCAGCTCTTAATGGGAATTAAGTTAATGCAGTTAATGGGAATTTTGCCTGCTTAAGGATTGCAGGATTAAGTCCTATGGCCACAATTTTCAAACATGCATGCCTAGATTTAGGCACCTGAATACATATTTAGACACCTATATTAAACACCATGATCTTCAGAGGTGGTGAGCAGCTTCAGTTTAATTTACAATGAGCTGTGACAGTTTAGCACATCTGTAAGTTAGGTCACTTATTTAGGTGCCTATGGTAAACAGTAATTTAAATGACTAATTTTGGACACCCAAATTTGAAAGTTTTGGCTTAGTCTTTCAATCATCAGTACACTACGCTTCTCTTTTCTCTCAAATAAAATTACTTTTAGACAAAAACAATATGTGAGTGTGAGAGACAGAGAGCATGCACATGATTATATTAATTTGCTATGAATCATGCCTATTGCAGGTAAGTTTATACCCTCTCTTCTTAAGATAAATGTGTGGATATAATATTGTATGGGTGTACGTGCTACCTAAGAGCATAAGAATAGCTATACTCGAACTGACCAATGGTCCATCTAGCCCACTATTCTGTCTTCCAACAATCGCCGGTGCCAGATGCTTCAGAAGGAGTGAACAGGACATGACAATTTATTGAGTGATCCATCCCCTGTTTGTCCAGGCCCATCTTCTGGCAGTCAGAGGTGTAGGGACACCTAGAGCACAGGATTGCATTCCTTAACATCTTGGCTAATGGCCACTGATGCACCTATCCACCCTGAACATACCTAATTATTTTTTTAACCCAATTATAGTTTTGGCCTTCACGACATCCCCTGCCAACAAGTTCCAAGGGTTAAGTGTGTAGTGTGTGATTTGTACACCACTACACACGGTGATACTTCCTGGCTGAGGTTTAACATCTGAATGTCTTGCATAACTCATCTATTTTCTTCAGGTTACTCTGTATTGTACGTAACCATCATTTACACATTTTTCCCCTCATGTTCTATGACAAGAGCAGTGCCTAGTTCTCCTTGTGAGCCTACCTATTTCCCTCTACAATCTCTCTCATGCTCAAGATTTGCACCATTCTCCCCTCTCCAATGCCAAGATGGCACTATCTTGTGCCCAGAAGGCACAATGCAGCATGTGATTTGTTCTGTCTACCACTGGTGCAGTTTCATTCCTCCACCAGGAAGGGGGCAAAGGAACAAAGAACTGTTCAAAACCCTGCCGTGAGAAAGGCCGCTCCCTCTTTGCTGGGTCTAATTCCTAATTCCAGATGTAGAGAATAAAAATAGACGTTTTGCGGAAAATCAAGTCTTCCTCACAGCAGTCTGTATTGCTATCATCATACTCACCTAACAAGATTTCTAAATACAATGCTTCCATATTGTATGGTTATTGTCTTGCTCCCAAATCTACAGAAGTCTAGTATAAACTTATCTCTTTATAACACAATAAGAACAGTAGAGCAGGTAGCCAAAGAGATTTTCTTATGAACTTTTAAGTAAATGTTCAGCATCTCAGCCATGAATTCACATTATGTATTCTGCCCTCTCCCCACAGCATGGCCTCCACTGTTTCACCGGATAGGTAAGGAGAAGGGAAATTTAGTTTCTGATTTATGAAGACATCTCAGTGCTCCAGGGGAATGTAACTGCCACTAAAGCAGCTCTAAAGACAACATGTACATCACTGCATCAAAGACACAGACATGGTTTAAAAAGCTGTAGAAGCATTAGAACAGTCACTTTTTAACAAAGTCATAGTCTATGTAGTGAGAACACAGACCCAACTGTGATACACACTTCCTGTTCTATTACTTTAGGATATAAGCATGGCAAGAGAGCTCACATCAGTACTCCATGTTAAAAGAAAAACAAAGGAGCATACACCAGAGTGGGACCCATTCCACTTCATTACCAAATTCCAAACTAAAACCCTGATCCAGCAAAGCATTTCATCTTATACTTAACTGTAAACGTATGACCTGTCCCATTGGAGTTAAACATTTTCTACTTAGAGGCTTTGTTGGATTGAGGCCTGTTACTTTAGTGCAAAAGAAAATCTGTCTGCTGGATTTTAACAATTTTGTTACAAATCAGTAAGTTACCATTAAGCAGCAATTCAGTTTTTTGGAGTTTTGACTAAGCCAGAGGTTCATAAACTCTTCCACAGCAAGGACCAACTTATATATCATCTTGATATAGCCCGACTGGGATTCACCACAGCTCCAGTGTGATCCAGGGGACCTAAATGCACATTTAGGCCTTAAAAACAATTAAGTGCCTTGCTGAATCAATACTGCAGGTACCTAAATAAAAATGACTTCAACAGATACTCCAGGAGCGCGGAACCTCAGAAAAATTAGGCTGCTAAATGTCAGAGTTTAACTTCTAATCTAGGTATTCAAGTCTGAATATTTTGACCATACTGCCCACCAGTCTATTTTTTTACTGTTTGTTTTGATTAACCATTATTGGCAACAATCTCAGATATTTTTGGTTCAAATCGCTAACAAATATTGTCTCTCTCCCTCCCCCAAATAAACAAATTTCCTCTCCCCATGTTTTGAGAAACTGCTGTCCTGGCTTCCCTTTTGTTTATGTACTTTTTGTGAACTAGAACACCTCTGGGAACAGGACGAAAATAAAGAATTAGTGAGTCTTAGTTTGCTGCAAGTCAGGAGAAGACCCTCTCTGCAGAGGAAGTGTTTATTACTTCTTCATGTTACAGTAGTTTTATTAGTTTTATTCTTTAAAATGAGAGAAACTGAGCAGGACCTCTCAACATCAAAAACATTTTAAAATTTAACAAAATGTGCTGGACAGTGTCCTTTTAAATTACTTTTTGCTTAAGATGGATGTTCAGTTAGGTTTGTTTAGAAGAAACACATCCACACAGACAAGCATGTGCAGATACTGCATGATGGATATTAGCATGTTATTCTTTAAAAAGCTATGTTCAAGTCAAAATTAAAGGTCAGGTAAACTAAGAGAAATTCAGGTTTGAGGATTAAAGCCTAAATTCTGCACCAGTGAAGTCAAAGGGAGTTTTGCTATTAACTTAAATGGGAGCAGAAGCGTGCCCTAAATTCCTCGCTTAAATGATGATCTTATATGTTTTGGAATATTTCAGCACAACAAATTAAAGTCACAGAATCAGAAAGTTTAAGGTCATAAGGGATCACCAGATCATGTAGCATGACCTCTTATATATCATAGGCCTCCAACACCAGACAGTGCTTGCACACTAAACCCAACAAAACTGAACTTGAAACTAAAAGTAGTTTTGTAGGTGTTCTGTCACAAGCAGAAATCACTAATCCAAATCCTTAAAGAGCACAATTTTGAGCTCAAATTAAATTTCACGTTGCTTTTTTCAATACTATGAAAGCAGTTCTCTCTCCCTTAAATTTTAGTGCCACTGAAAACTCTTGTGAAATGGAACAAGGGGAGCACTCTAACCATACAAACCAAGAGGATGCAAAACAATTGCTGTCCCTAGAAAGACCAATGCACAACGTCATCACACACACCAATTGCTCTGAATACTGGAATCTTGCAAGAGGATCCTAAAGAACAGACCTGAATTTAGATCAAAATCCTGCAGTCCCCACACTGCAGTGAACATACTAATACCAAAGTAGATCTGGCCCTGAAGAGCTCATAAAATAGAGCAGGGGGAAGGGGGAAGGTGGGAGGGTCAGAAGGATTTTCAGGCTTAAATCATTTACATACAATCTACTTTTTATGCAGCCTCTGCTACAGAAAAATGGATATGCTCATAAAGTAGAAAACACTGAACATAAATTTAGCTCAGAATGAAATGAATGCAGTTATTCTAGGGAAATCTTGGATATGATACATCATGTTGTACCTCAGTCTTCACTAGATGACACAGATGAAAATCTCAGACACCAACTTCATTTACCCATCCAAGCATCCAAATGAGTAAGCAATCTATTTATAGCTACCAACAGTTACTGTTTCCAGATGTACTTTTTCTCCTTAATGAACCACCTCCTCAAAATTGAATTTCAGCTTTCAGCTATTCAGATTTTTTCCGTTAGCTCAGAAACCATCCGAAACAAAACTATCAGCATGATTCCTAGTATACTGCCAAATAAACTCAAAAAAGATATGTAACTTTTTCCCCCCAGAGTGATTAAACTCCAGCTAAGAGAACCAAGGAAAATTTGAGAGGAAAGCAGCATAAAAAGAATTCTGATTTTTTACTGTATTATTCCCAAATAAATTCATTGTGATATGCTTTCTCCAAAAAATCAGGGACACTCCCCCCAGCTGAGTCAAATTATTTATTCAGACTTCAAAAGCAAAAATGGACAAACAGAATAAAGCATCTGCAAAGTACAGGGACATTACTCCAAAGTACAAGTTGGTTATTATCACTATTTGTAATGCAAAGCAGGGCAAAGCAGCAATCTAAAGAGAACTCCAATAATATCACATTTAGTGTTGTATTTGTAGAAATGTAAAACAGTCCAGTTTTGGAGGTGGGGGTGGCAGGCATAGGGAGAGATGTCCTGTTATTGTATTGCAAGAAGTCTGAAATAAATATGCCCATATTAGTAGTGACATTTTAAAAAAATATTTCAGCCAGGTCAAAGTTCTGTTTTGTTTTTATAAGAGAAACAATTCTCAGGCTCTGACACCCCGCAAATCCTTAAAGGTTTAAAAAATTTATTCTCAAGATTCTGATCATTTAATCCATTTACTGCCTTATAGATCTACCATCTTATAATCTCTGAAGTGGAAGAGTCATGTTTCAGCATTTTTCTGTGTTAAACTTTTCCCTCTTTTTTCTCTATCTTGTAACTACATAATCTACTAGAAGTCATGCAGCCTTCTGTAATAACCATTTGGTAAAGAATGACAGTGGTGCAACAGCATCACTATGAAAGAGAAGACCACCATATCAGACCAACATAAAATGCAACCTCTGATCAGTTCAGGAACTAAATCATGGGAGGAGCAGTATATCTCATGAAGACAACGTGCATGGAGAATTTCAGTCTCAATAAAACAAAATTACATTTGTTACCACAATAATATTCCCACAAATGCAACGTTGCTAACAACAACAATGCTGAAGACCTGTTCTCTCTACAGAAACAAATTGCTGTTTTCTGTAAAACATTATCACTAATCCCTTTCTAGTCAACCTAAAACATGCATTGTAACAGTCATAGTAGATTTCCTTGCTCAATAAAGTATAGGAACAAAGGTTTGCTCAACTGCTAGTGATTACACCACCCCACCGAGTATAAAAACATACATACAAATTACTGCCATGAAAACACCTAATTGTTCTCAGAACAGTGACAGAAAGCCATTCCCTTAATTGGATCTGAACTGCAAAGACAGAAGGGTGTTTGGGTTTGTTTTTTAATTAGCAACTAAGGCTACGTCTACACTACTCGCCGGATCGGCGGGTGGTGATTGATCTATCGGGGATCGATTTATCGCGTGTAATGTAGATGCGATAAATCAATCCCAGATTGCTCTCCCGTTGACTGCTGAACTCCAGCTCAGTGAGAGGCGGAAGCAAAGTTGATGGGGGAGCCGTGGCAACTGACCCCGCACTGTGAGGACGCAAGGTAAGTCGAACTAAGATACGTCGACTTCAGCTACGCTATTCTCATAGCTGAAGTTGCATATCTTAGGTCATTCCCCCCCCCACCCTGCCCTAGTGTAGACCCAGGCCTAAGAGGCATGTTTCTCTCTTTCATGCAAATACAAGCACCGTGACCTACCTATGCTACAAGAAGAGCCGAATATCTCTAACCATAGCATAAGTGTTACGAAACATTTTCATTGTCACTGTGGACAGGAAAACATGGTAATAAAACCAACAGACCTAATAGAATTATGGGTAAAGAAACTAATTCCATTCTCCAAAGTAGCAAAACACCCTCAAAACTGAGTTCTCATTGACAGAAAGTCACTAAAACCATATGATCTAACCCACTGGCTTTGCCATAGAATGAAACCCTGGCCCTACTGACTTCAATTGCAAGATTCCCATTCACTTCAACAGGGTCAGGATTTCACTCGAGTTCTTTCAGGGATTGACAGAATGGATGGGATTTCAAATTGGCAAGTCTATGTATCAGCTTGACCCTGTCTCTCAACCTGTGGCCAGTACCATCTTGGCTATTGTCAAATAACAATTAAGAAATCTTTCTTCTTGGAGGGAGCAGGGAAGACACTTGTAAACAATAATGTACGAATACATTGTTTATTAAACAGAACTTGCAGATAGTGGGGCCAGGAAAGACTGATCACTTAGGGTAGGTCTACACTAGAAACATTACAGCAGTAGAGGGGTTCTTCATTCGCTGTAGTAAATCTACCTCTCGTCCTAGCAGGGTCTACTTTGGAGCTTAGGCTGGCTTAATTACATCACCCAGGACTGAAATTTTTCACAGCCCTGAGCAGTGTAGTTAAACTGACTAACTATAGCGTAGATCAGCCCTCAGTCTGACAGGTATTTTACAAGGCTGATTCCTCCATTCTGCCTAGATTCTAATCTAATCTTCTCATAATTACCTCCACAAAGTTAGGGATGTAGTTGAGGTATCCTAAGTGATTTAATCCAATGATCAGTTACTCTAATTGTCAGATATTTTGTTTTTCTTTCCTTAATTTTAGCCCACAGCACCTCCACCTTATCCAGCCCCACTGTACACCCACATAATGACAACAGATGATAGGCGCTGAATCAGGCCCATTATTTCTATCTTATGATCAGCTCCTTCATGGACATTCTGACCCAGGAACCTCTGAGTGGCAACTCGCAAGGAGCACACAGGAGATGCATAGGGATTACAAGGATCTCCTGGGCCTCGAATTTATATTCTAGTTCACTAAGAGTGTCATGTGAGGTCTCTACTAAAAAACCAATGTCACATTGGCCATCAATATCATTCTGAAACACGTATGGATGTTGTGTAAGAGTAAAAGAAGATGTATTTTTGCCTCTATCCTTTAAAAAAAACTGGAAGTCAAATCCTACTAAGGAAAATAGCAAGGAGCATAAATCTGGCAAGTCAAGTATAATTATGCATGCCAAAAAAAAAATGTGAAGAGCAACTAATCAAAGATTCTAACACTAAAACAAACCGAAAAAAAAAAAGTAAGTACATCAGAAGCAGGAAGACTTCCAAACAATCAGTGGGGCCACTGGACAATTGGGGTGCTAAAGGAGCACTCAAGGAAGACATGGCCACTGCAGATAAGCTAAATGAATTCTTTGCATTGGTCTTCACTGCAGAGGATGTGAGGGAGATTCCCACACTTGAGCCATTCTTTTTAGGTAACAAATCTGAGGAACTGTCCCAAATTGAGGTGTCAACGGAGGATGTTTTTGAACAAACTAATAAACAAACAGCAATTTTAAACAGGACCAAATGGTATTCACACAAGAACTCAAATAAGAACTCAAATAAGAAACTGCAGAACTACAAACTGTTGTATGTACCACCTATGGCTCAAAGAAACCTCTGTGCCAAATGACTGGAAGATAGCTAACGTTATCCCAATTTTTAAAAAGGGCTCCAGAGGTGATACTGGCAATTTCAGGCCGGTATATCTAACTTCAGTACTCGGCAAATTGGTTGAATCTATAGTAAAGAACAGAATTATTAAACACAGATGATACTGGGGAAGAGTCAACATGTCTTTTATAAAGAAAACCCATGACTCATTTATCTATTAGAATTATTTGAGGGTGTCAACAAGCACATGGACAAGGGAGGTCCTGTTGATATAGCGCACATGCACATTCAGAAAGCCTTTGCCAAAGTCCCTCACCAAAGGCTCTTAAACAAAGTAAACAGTCAGGGGATTAGAGGGAATGTCCTCTCACGGATCAACAACTGGTTAAAAGACAGGAAACAAAGAAGAATAAATGTTCAGTTTTTACCATATAAAGTGGTAAATACCAGGGTCTCTCAAGGAGCTGTACTGGGACTTATGCTGTTGAACATATTCATAAATGATCTGGAAATGGGGGTAAACTGTGAGGTGGCAAAATTTGCAGATTATAATAAATTACCCAAAACATTTAAATCCAGTCTGACTGCAAAGAGTTACAAAGGGATCTCACAAAACTGGGGTGATCAAGTGACAACATGGAGATGGAATTCAAATAAGTGCAAAGTAATGCACACTGGAAAAGATAATCCCAACTATACATCCAAAATGATAGGATCTAAATTATCTGTTATTCAAGAAAGAGATCGTGGAGTCCTCGTGGATAGTTCTTTGAAAACATCTGTTCAATGTGCAATAGCAGCCAAAAAACCTAATAGAATGTTAGGAACCATCAAGTAAGGGATAGATAAGAAGACAGAAAATATCATATTGCCACTTTATAAATCCATGGTATACCCATACCTTGAATACTGTGTGCAGTTCTGATTGCCCCATCTCAAAAGAGAGATATTATAATAGGAAAAGGTACAAGGAAGGGCAACAAAAATTATTAGGAGTATGGAAAAGCTTCCATATGAGGAGAGATTAAAAAGATTGGAACTGTTCATATTAAAAGAAAGATGACTAACAGGGGATATGACAGACATCTAGAAAAGCTCGTAGAGAAAGTGAAGAGGGAAGTGTTATTTACCCCTTCACATAACACAAGAAGCAGGTATCACCCAATGAAATTAATAAGCAGCAGGTTTAAAGCAAACAAAAGGAAGCATTTCTTCACACAACACACAATCAGCCTGTGGCGCTCATTGCCAGGGGATATTGTGAACGTCAAAAGCATAAATGGGTTTAAAAAAGAACTAAAGTTTATGGAGGATAGATCCATCAATGACTATGCTCTGGGAGTCCCTAAATCTGTGATTGCCAGAAGCTGGGACTGAACAAGATGGATCATTTGAAAATTGCCCTGTTCTGTTCATTCCTTCTGAAACACCTGGCACTGGCCACTTTTAGATACTGGGCTAGAGGGACTATTGGACTCACCCAATATGGCCATTCTTATGAGTTATGTATATACATTGTCTAGAGACTGGTCACCAGGAAAGGTGGAAAACAGGTTTTCTTTCAGACAAAATTCTTTTTATCTATCTGTTAAATTAAGTATTGTCTGGTACACAATGCGCCTCCATTCATCAACCTGAATCAAATGCTAATGAAGGATTATGAAAAATTCAGAGAAAAATAACAAGAAGAAGAAACTAGTGAAGGGTGGGGGGCAGTGGCACGAGGGAACCCTATCTTTAGGTACACATCAAAGCTTTGTTGTAGTATATTTTTGGACAAAGACATGCTGACATCTTTCACACAGGAAGTAAACAGTGGGGCATCTCAGCTAGGCTTGGCTGAAAATGCTGGTGAGAACTTTGGGTGAGATAAGCTTCCTTAAACAGAAGGATAACTTGTTAGTTAAATTTAGTCTCTAGAAAGCATGTTATGATTCATTGGCACCGACTTCTGCTCCCGCCGGTGGGTGCTCAACCTCTCTCTGTCTCTGGCCCCACCCCGACTCCACCCCCATTCCAACCCTTTCCCCAAAGTCCCCACCCCAACTCCACCCCCTCCCTGCCCCTATTCTGACTCCTCCCCCAAACCCCCGCCCTGGCCCTACCTCCTCCCTTGAGTGCGCTGCGTTCCTGCTCCTCCCGCTCCCTCCCAGCACGCAGCCAAACAGAAGCAAGGCGGGAAGCGCTGGGAGGTAGGCGGAGGAGTGGGGACATGGCATGCCCTGGGAGGAGGCGGAGGAGGAGGTGGGGAGCTTGGCTGCCGGTGGGTGCAGAGCACTCACTAATTTTTCCCTGTGGGTGCTCAAACACCCATGGAGTCGGCGCCTATGTTATGATTTTGTTTTACATGTAACCATTTGCTTCCAATATTCTTCCTCAGGAACATCTGAATCGCTGTTCTTTGATAAGAGATATATTTATGGAGAAAACAGGAATACGTTTAAGTGCTGTGGTATTAAGCAAAGTGCTGATACTGAATTGAATCTAACTGGTGTGCGCCATTCCTTTGGGAACAGCAGGCCAGATAATTCTGCAAGCATTCAGTGGATAAGGGGCTGCAATACGCCTGTCGTTACCTGTACAGGGAGAGCAATGCCTCGAAGGTAGTGCTTGCGTCACCAAAGGCTGATGGTGAATTCAGGGAGCTGACTCACAGCAGGCATCAACAAGTCTTCCTCAGACTAAGAGCAGGTGGTGGTGAGGTGCCTCACAACCCTGGCTACCCTTGAGGAGCGTCACTGGCATTCTCTTGCCTTTCATGTTTGTTTGGTTTCCCAAAGTCCTTCTCTGTGCCTGTACCAGAGTGTTTCCAACAGACAAAGATAGGGAAACAGCAAAGCTTTTGTGGCATTATTGACTTCACGAAGGGACTGTTTGGCTGATTCTCCCCAATTAGACAATTCTCAGGCAACACACATTCTACTACTTTTACAAAGTGGCAGTAAAAGTTTCAGAATAGTTTCAAATCCATCAATGCAACACATATTAGATTCCAGCTGCATTCATAGTGTGCTAGGTGATGAATAATTTGCCACTTAAGACTCCAATAACTGCTGCTTAGAACCTCAGAGAGCTAAGGCTTAAGCCTTTAACAAGAGCATCCCAAAAGCGAGCAAAAATGTTAGGAATGTCACATTTAATTGGCTTTAACCTTCTGTCCTTGCACCAGGCACTGATAGTGCCCCTGCCTTTATAATATAAAAGAGGAGGTAGCCCAATTACACATGCGCAGGAGCATGGTAATCATCAGCTCAACATAAAGAGCTACATTACATTCTTCTTGTGCTTCCTCAGGAAAGGCCAGGGAGCAGACCCAGGTGACTGAGGGACCTTGTGTGGGACTTAGGGCCTGAATGAGCAAGGCAGATTTTGTGGCTGTTGCATTGTAATGATGATACACATCTGAGATTAGAATTTGGCCCTCAGTGTTGCAATGTAAGAAATTAATAGTAATAAAACCATCCTTTGTTGCAACTGTTGTATAAGATAAAAACACAACTTCCACATTCCCCAAGCCTCCTTAGCCCCAAGAACTGCCTGCCATCTGTTATACATTTTCAGATTTGGAGTGTAAAATATTGGAAATAGAAAAAAATTCATGAAAAGAAGGCAGCTGCACAAATTATGCTATGCAGCATAGACAAACAGCCCCATGACTTGCTTATTCTTGAAAACAGACTATTAAGTATCACATGGCAGAATATGATTCTCAGACTTTAAATAACAAAGAGATCATTTCATCGGATATTCTTCCTGGTATACACTTTGAAAAGAAACAGGAAATGCCAGCTTTGCCATAAAAGCCACACTGGTCTTCTCCGTGAAAAAAATTAATAAATGTGTTCTACATCTCAAAACACAGCAAGCAAACTATTCATCGTGCAAAACAACAAAAAGCTCTAATCACAAAACTACAGTGTATGTTAAGTAAAAAAAACACCAAGACAAATAAGACTAGAAGTTTGAACTAGAGACTCTACCACTTCTTGTCCTGACCTGAACTCCACAATTCTGCAAGCTTGGCTTTTTTCTGGAGTACATAAATATCCCGTGCCAAGATATGCTATTCATTATATTATTCAGTGAAGGAAAAATGGTCAAATTGCAATTATCCTTCCCCCTAGTTCAGTTTGTTGCCATTAACTAGACAGAGAGACATAAAACAATTACTTGATTTTTTCCAACAGTAGTAACAATTTAATAAAAAAAAGTACATGCTATCTTAAATAAGGAATTTATTTAACTTAATTTGAAAACATTTTAATGATATGCTAACCAATTAATATTTACAAAATGGGACTAAATATTCTTCTGAAATATAACAGATGAAATGCACGAGTAGACTCATTAAAAAAAAAAAGGGGGGGAAAGGACTGATTTCACTAAACACAATTGTAAGGTTTGATTCTGTTTCCACTGAAGTCAAGAGGAATTTTGTTAACTTCAATGCGAGCAGGAACGTGCACATTACATACAATACAAAAATGTGCAAGTTGGAAGATAGATAATAAAAGCGTTTTTTTTAATCAAGTCTGTAACAGATTTGACACTTTTGAATCTGGATACCAGAATGTAAAGAAACTTTGTGGACTGAGCATTCTCTAAATCAGGGGTTCTCAAACTTTAGCCACCTGAGGACCCACATTTTGATTTTAGAATGTTTAAGAGTGCTGGGAGGAAGGGGGAGCAGTTGATCAGCAGGGCCCATGGACCCCCTGGGGTCTCCTTGGGAAACGCTGCTCTAAATTATGATGCCTTCGGCATCCAGCAAGAAGTTATGGGAATATGGAAAATGTGATAGAAGATTCTGGGTTGAATCTGATTTTCCAAAGTGCTGAGCACTCACTAATCCAGTTAAAGTCAGTGACAGCTGCAGGTACTTGGTACTTCTTTAAATCAAGTCCTTGCTATCTGCAAGCAGGCACCTGAGGCACAAAAATCAGGATCATTTTTGAAAGTTTTGGCCTAATCTTTTTAGTGTTGTGCTGTTAACTGGGGAAAGGAAATGAGGGTGGACGGTTTTTGAAGAGAAGATAAAAAGGAAATGATTTTGACTCCATGCAAGGGAGCCTAACTTAATATTTTCTGAGTCATTACCTTAAAAAAGGTGTTACATACATTGAGCATAGCCCTTTGTTGGGATCATATGGGTAATTAAGAATTTTAGGCTTAGACTCCATGCTGAAAAGCTCCTCTCCCTCCTGCTTCCCTTTTCTTCCATTGGGGGAGGGGCACAACACACAGAGAAATTCAATAATCTCACCTATAAAGGACTGTACTGCAATTTACCTATCCATCTGAACCCATCTGTGACTGGAAGAGCTCCTTATGCTGGTGTGAACTATAATGAGCTTACTTGGAGAAAAGCCTTTTAGAAACTGTCAGTATCAATTCATAACCAATATTTTCCCTCCTTGAACAGAATTTGTACAACAGTTATTTAGCCAAAGCACTAGTGACCATGGGGAACCTTTTACCTAATTTATAAGGTTTGCTGCAATAACAGGAGACTGCATGTAGGATAATTCAGTGTCCCTGCCCACTCAGTCATTGGCTTCCCTAAGGAGATTGCTAATAAGGGAGCCAAATGTTGTGATTTGTATGACATAGACACCTGCCCAAGAGAAACTAAACAGTGATCACCAACCCAATTGGACAGCCATCATATAGTAATATCTTTTGATCTAGACAGACACCATAGATCAAATCAACCCAAAGCTGATGTTAACTGACAACCTTGTTTCCCCCCCATCTTCATTCTTCCCTTCCCAATTGTTGCTAATCTTAGACAAAACCAACAATAAATAATCCAGATTTCTCCAATTTTGAAGGATTCATCCTGTATACAAAAGATTCATATATTATAATACCAGAAAGGACAATTGTCTGACCTCTTTTGTAACACTGGTCAAAGAATTTCCCTAAATTAATTCCTGTTTCCACTAGAGCATATCTTTTAGAAAAACACCAATCTTGATTTTCAAATGGACAGAGAATCCACAACGTTTGATAAATTGTTCCAATGGTTAATTACCCTCATTGCATCTTTGAGTTTACGATGAAGCCAATCAAATTAATCCTGTCTCTATGCTATCTTTAAATGGTATCTTTAGAAATGCTGAAGACTAGATAGAAGTTTTGTCCCCCCCACGTTCCCAAAACATGGATAATGCCTTGGCATATTACAGACCACTCAGCATTTTAATACTTTCCTTAGTATGGATGTACTTAAATTATCTTCTAGCTCTGTATCACAGTATCAGTTCTCATTTTACTCCCAAACTTCAAAAGGTCACCTCTTTAAACTGCAGAGTGCCAGAGTTATTTAGCAGCTTTTCTACAATAATGAAAATGTTGTAAACCTGTTTTAATGGAGGGGTTGTCTGAAACGGAGTTGTACTTGTACCCATCAACCCTTAACCACGGGGCAGGGATACTCAGGAAGACCAGGACTTTAAAAAGTTTAGAGGGGGATTGTGAGAGGGGGCTAGATGCACTTAACATTCTTTAAACTTAAAGCCAAAACCACCCCTGATAAAAACAAAACATCAACAAAGGAATGAACTGCAGGAGTAAAAAGAGAATGCAGGCAGAAGTTCAGTAACACAGTGGGAGCTATCCAGTTTATTGCACCCAAAGCAGCATGTATAATTATCTGCCCTATAGGCAGGTGGCATATATGTCCATTTGGTACAAGGAGCTCCTGGCCCTCAGACACTGTGTACGGGCTTTGGAGACCAGAGTGGCTGAACTGGAGGAGCTAAGAGAGACACAAATGGGACTCTCCGGGACACAGTAGAAAGGTCCCACCACCATCTGACAGCTTCTGTGTTGTTGAGGAGGATGAAAGTCTCAGGGAAGGAGAACATCCAATTGGAACAGAGGGAAACGATTCCATAGTTGGGACCCTTCTTCCAGATATGTCATGGCATCCAATTGCACTGAGAGGGGGAGGGAACTCCAGTTATTAGGAAGAGACAGGTAACAGTTATGGGGAACTCAATCATTAGAAACATAGATAGCTGGATTTGTGATGACCAGGAGAATTGCATGGTGACTTGCCAGCCTAGTGCGAAGGTTGCAGATCTCTTGAGACATCTAGAGAGATGTATGTGTAGTGTGAGGAGGAGCTAGTGGTTGTGGGACATGTAGGTACCGATGCCACAGGGAAGGTAGGAGAGAGGTCCTGAAGGCCAAATTTAGGCTGCTAGGTAAGAGATTGAAGTCCAGGACCTCCATGGTAGCATTCTCTGAAATTATAGCCATTATTAACATACCTTTATTCTTCCTCTTCAGGGGTACGTAACTATATTTCACTCAGCCAAAAATTAGAACAAAAACAAAAAATAAATGGATGTGAATTCGGTGAAAACTGCTGTCCTTGTGCCCAGCCATCCTGTTGCTTATTGCCTCTCCATTGGCAAAATCCAGGGTAATGAGGAAATAGAAGAAAATCAGAAGAAATTCTAACACCCAAACCATGACCTTTTCCCTGGAATTTGAAACTGTGATCTGTCTGGGACGACGACAAGCCTTGAATACTTTACAAGAGACTGTAAGTACATGTGCAGTAGTGGCTAGAATTAGTAGTTGAAGGCTGGTATTATTTTTTCCAACAGTCTATTGATTCATAAAGACTTCCTCATCTCCTGCTCCTTTAACCATGACTCCACCCAGAACTATGTTTCTGCTCAGACCACAAGCAGGAACTGTGATTCACTAAGGAAAGTACAGCCCTTGCGGCCAGTTTTATCTGCTGAATGTTCCCAGCCACTGGAACCTTCTCAGAGTTCTACAAAAAGAAGCTGAACAAACGCAGAATGTTAGTTTCTAATACAATTATATCAACATTTGTACACACGCTTACCAGAGACTGGGACTGTTTGTTCGTTCCATGGAACTACAGTTGTTTATACAAAGATCCAGAAGTATCTCTTTTCCTGGAGACAACTTTTAAAGCTAAATAATTTAAGAGCTTCATGAAAAACTAATAGGCTTTCACCAAGCATAAACCTAGGATTCAGCAAGAATATTACAATGACAGTACAATCTACTGAAAGCCTGACCTAATTAAAACTATAATTATTGATGAGTTGCGCCACCCCATCATCTGTGCCATAATAGGGCGGCAAATCCACTTAAAGCCATGGAATCTGTCAGTGACACACACTGCTGTTGCACACAGGGTTAGGCTGTCAGCTAAATATATTAAACCACACGGTTTTCAAGTGATTTCTATCAGCATGGTATAGCGTAAAACAGACCCTTGAGCTCTGTTTCCCCACACAGATGGATATTGAAACTCTCACTCTCTAATCCAACACATCTACTGGATTACATTTTCAACCGATAATAAAATAATCATAAACCACACGCCACTGTCAATAAACTATATAGACGACTTATTTTGATAAATTACTAGCTCCTTTTTAAAAACAAATAAGTTGCCTTATAAAGGTGGCCTCCTGTACACATTGCAGCTCACTTAATTTCTCCAGAGTAAATCTTTTCAGCCATTCAGGTTGTTTCTGGATGGGAAAAAGCAACAAATATACCTGGTCCACTTGCAGGACACTTTCATTTAGAAAAATAGCTATTGTACTTGCTATATTTTCAGCTGTAACCTCCATTCCTCAGCCTGTAAAACAGATTCAACAATCACATAAAAGGAGGCTTACAACTGGCACTTGGCTATCTCTACACTGCAACAAGTGGTGTAAATTGCAGTTTTGCAAAAATACCCATTCTAGCTTTAATCAGGTAGCTCACCAAAAACAGCAGCAAAAACACAGCAGCAGACTTCAGCACAGGCTAGCAATTCCAGGACAAATCCAAGGGGCTGGGTGGGCTTGTACAGACCATGCTCAAACCCACACTGCTGCATCATCACTGCTATTTTTAGTGAGCTAGCTACATTAAAGATAGTGCAGGTACATCTAGAGGAGCTGCATATCTCACCTCCGGCTGCTCTCCAGCCTAGTAGTGGCTGCATATGTAGTTAGTGAAATGGTGGGTGATCATCTGGAATGAAAGGCATTTGATCTACACATACATGTAAGCTATTCTATTTATTAAACAAATAATAATATAATCTTGATAATGTTCAAGTAGACCGACTACTTATTAGAAGTCAGATGCAGGTGTTTGGTCTAATATATGGGCTCTCAATCAGGAGGGGGGGAAGGATTCCACAAACAGATCTAGGGGAATCATGACCATCCTCCTTTCCTTTGTGGCTAAATTGGAGGGGGTCCAGAGTATCCTGAAATTTCTTTTCTGTTCTATCATGGGGCTAGGAATCACTGGTGTAAAAGGACAGGTCAAGTACAATAAAATACTTTAAATTAAACACACAGACTCAGTCTATGCTGTGCCACAGGAGATCCCTCCACTATTCCCCAGGCCATCCTCTGTACCGAAGTCTCCAAAGGGGTGTAGGTAGGACTGCATATAGCAGTCTTACGCTGCTCCTGCACAAGGAAGCATTCTCCCCCTCAGATGGCTGCAGTGCCTTCAGGGCCCATACATCATCTGAGTCCAGGGAAGAGGCCAGCATTGGCCTAGGAGTTGCAAGAATTAGGGAAAACAGTCCCTTGGTGCTATCTTTTTAAAGAGTTTTAGGTATAACAGCAATTGGGTCCCATCTTGCAGCTTTTCTGTATGTGTAAGTCCCACTGAACTCAATCGCTATGTGGACAGGTTGCAGGACTGGACCTGCTTTGGTTAACACGTTCTGTTTGTCTTTCAAGGAAACACGCTATGTTTGGAACCATTTGGCATAATCAGGGAAATACATTCTGATGCATGTGAAGTTTCTCAGTCTCCAACTCATCAGTCTCTCAACTGTGTAGGCCAAAGTGTTTTCTACCCCCCTGCCCACAAGTGCTCAAGAGGATGTGGCCACACAAGCTCCACCAAAGAAACAGCAGGAGCACAGAGCTCCTGCGAGCCTGAGGGAATCCCATGCAACTTCCATGAGAAAGGGAAGGCCATTCTCGGAGCACCCTTGGCCCCCCTGATAGCACAGCTCCCTCAGGAACCTCAGCTTCACCCCAAGAGGCAACTCACATGATGTGAAGGAGCACTGGGTCAGCACTGACAACCTCTATATTGCAACATCCTCATGAGGTCAGAAGGGGATGGATGCTATGGAGAGCAACTTTCGCCTGGCCTCGTCCTCTGCTACTGGCCTCCAAAACTGCAGAAGCTAAACATGTGATGTGGCTAGGGTGACCAGATGTCCTGATTTTATACGGACAGTCCCACATTTTGGGTCTTTTTCTTATATAGGCTCCTATAACCCCCCACCCCCATCCCGATTTTTCACACTTGCTGTCTGGTCACCCTAGATGTGGCCTCCTGCAAGTTTCAGGGGCAAAAGAGATGGTGCTGTTTGCCCCCAATGCCTCCACTTCTGTGTGCGAACACAATATTTGCTTGTGTTCCTTCCTCGCTACGATTATATCCTGCAGCCAACTGTGCTTATTTGGGCAAAACTCCCATTGAAATCCCAAGATTTCGACCTCAGCTAAAAGACGAGAATGTCTCCTCTTGAGCCAGTCTGTTTAACCAGTTGGCTATATATGTGGGAAATATTTGGGCTGTCTTATTTAATGGATCATAATGGCTCTATTAAGAATTAAAATTATTAAAAAATGGATTTGCTTATCATAGAGCCTTAGGACGTTAACAGACAATTTTTAAAAGAATATGAAATACTATTAAGTTTATAGTCAGTGAAAGTTAATAACCTAACCAATCAGTTTCTTTCAAATAAACAAAGGTCTTAATCCACATTAACCATCCTGAAAAAGTATTCTAAAATCAAAATCAATTTTTAATTAATTTTATTTAATTAAGAACTTTAAGAAAGTAACTATTTAAAAGTATAACTTTAACAGGATTTAGAAGGGGGGAGGGGAAAAACGGGTTCTTGGACTGATACCTTCTAAACTAGTTTTCTCCCTGAAGCAATTTTTAAACGGCTGAGTTATAAACCACTGGAAAAAAGAAAAGGCTTCTATGGAAGGCCAGACACAAGTTCTTGTTACAGCACTGCCTAACAAAGGTAGGTGGTGAGGAAACAGAAACTCAATTGTGAGTTTAATGCCTTCAGGTTTTTCACTCCAAAAAAAATCAGTTTGACGTGAGTATGTCAGCTGAGTGGCATGAACTTCCCAACACTCAGTCAGGATTCCAGATCTTGTTTAAAACAGACAAGTGCCAACAAGAATGGGTTTTTTTTGTAACGTACACACACGTTAATACAATTAGGCAATTGCTTGATGTGTTCGCTCCAGTGAGTAACACAGTGTATTAAGAGATGGTTACAATTAGCACCTACCATTATCTAGGCACTTATGAAAAAAATACATGCAGACAACAATGGGTATGTTTTTCTCATAATGCCTGTTTGCAACAGTCCCGCTGTTTTGCAGTTATTCACAAATCTCAAAAAAGGAGAGTTTTGTGAATAACCTGGCCTGCAATATTTTGAGAACACAGAGACTGGAGATGCGCTGTAAATTTTATTTTTTAAAAAGAAATAAAGTCATATATGTTCTGTTCTCGCAACAGTTTTTAACTCCATTGATTTCAAAGGGATTGCTCCTGATCTATGCTGCTGCTAAAAGAGAACAGAATCAGGCCTGTCGTCTGGATACACATTTTTCTTACATAGCTCCTTTCTTTCACATGGTACAGTGGGATATTAATATAATGGGACACAATTAAATTCTCAAAGATATCAGTTACAGGATGTTTGCTTCAATCAAGTTTAGCCAACTAACGGCTTACTCAAACGACTTCCACTGATCTCAGTGGCAGCTGGATCAGGCCCTTAATGTGTTTCTACTTTACTATGTATTGAGCTCAATATAGAACTTACATTCACCAGCTCAAGGAAAGAAAATGTTTATACTTTTGGGTGGGACTTTGGATATAGATTAAAGCCAAGGTGCAATGTTTACCGATCTTTTAAAGTAATATCAACATGTTGAAAAAGCTCTTAGGAGAGATCAAAGGCACATTTAGCAACCATAAATTAACAAACATACGTTGAAATGCTAATGCAGCTTGGCAAAATTTTAGGCAATCAGTTGCCTGGGGCAAGTAATTTCAGCTAATGGACAAGTAAATACCATTAGTTCTTTTCTTCATCATCATAGTAGGATGAACAAGTGTATTTTGTGTCAGGGCTGGTGACTTTTTAAGACAATTTGGCAACGCTACAGAGAGACTTGCTCTTAATGCAAAATAAGCTTTTGAAAGATGAGGGACCATTCTCTTTAGAAAAGCCAACATTACTTTAGGATTTACCATTCACAATTCTTGCGAGTTAACCTAGCAAATTTCCCTCTTATGGTATATGACAGAATTTTTCTTGCCTTACATATGAAGATGTCTTGTATGCAGTGCTGTATACAACCTTCTTTTATCCGACTAATTATAATTCTGGGAAACAGACTAGCTATTTTATTTTTCGTGGGTGGGTGGGTATGGCAGCACCAAACACATGAAAGATGCTATATCCTGAGGGTACAGGATAGTCTCGTGGCTGAAGCACAGTACTGGAAGACAGAGGCCCAGTCTACACCTGAAGCTTTATTGGCATAACTATTTCATTAGCGGTGTGATTTTTTTTTTAAAAAACTGGAATAAGTCCTACTGCAGATGTGCTTATACCAGTATAGTTATTCCACTTCCTGTACTGGAACAGCTATGCCAAAATAAAGCATCAATATATCTACAACCACACTAGTAGGAGATGTACCGCTTTAACTGTACTGGTATAGTTAAAGCGGTACAACTATCTAGTGTAGACAAAGCCAGAGGATTCAGTTTCTACTTCCAGCAATGTCAGAGACCCTCTGCAAAACCTTAGGTAAGTGACAACTTCTCTCTGACTCTGTTTCCCCATCTGCTTCCCAGAATCAAGTCTTTCATCCTGTAGATATGGCTTACTTTCTTTGTTCCTAGGAAGTACACATTAACCCATATTAAAATGCATGCTGTTTGGTAAAACACAGTGTCTTCTCCTGAAGTGGAAGGGAAAAGCATTCACAGGCAAAACTCCCAAGGTAGGAGAGGATTGGCCCTTTTATGGAGGAGGGAAGCTAAGCCACAGAGTAGCAGGGTGATTTCCCCACAGTACATTGGTGGCCAGGCTAAGAATAGAAACCAGACTTCCAGATACCTGGTCCTGTTTTAATCACACACAACACCTTGTCTTGTTCTCTATTAGTACTATCCCAGTTACCCAAAACAGGATCTGTCCGCCAATATGTATTGTATTGAGAAAGTCCTCAGTTATCCAAAACCTTAATTACCAGCATTTACTCAGTGTCCATAAGACATTCTGATGGTCAAAGCTGTGTCATTTTTATTGCTTGTTATCCTCAGAAACATTTCATTTTTCTCTCGGTGTCAAAAGATCAAACGCACTATACTGAATTTGTGGGGACCCCTTGTATGTTAAAACCACAACATTCAACAAAACAAAAAGCTAGGAGAACTGTCACACACCACCTTCTCTGAATACAAAATTACATGCAGAAGTACTGTGCAAGAATACTGAAATCCGTTGAGTCAGCTAAGGGAACAGCAACCGAAGCTATTTTGCAAGTAGCAAACTCACCTACTATCAGAGGGGTAGCTGTGTTAATCTGGATCTGTAAAAAGCAACAAAGAGTCCTGTGGCACCTTCTAGACTAACAGAAGTATTGGAGCATGAGCTTTCGTGGGTGAATACTCACTTCGTCAGATGCAGTGGGTATTCACCCACAAAAGCTTATGCTCCAATACATGTTAGTCTATAAAGTGCCACAGGACTCTTCGTTATTTTTCACCTGCTATGCTGACTTCAGCTCTAAATGTGTGTGCATGCGAAACTGAAGACATTATGGTTGACAATCAGTAGCACACTTGGGCCCCAATCTTGTAGAGACTTTCACATGTGCTTAACTTTATGCAGTGAGCAGTTCCAGGGATCTGAATGGCACTACTCGCTGTACAGATGAGCAAGAGTGTAAATCTTTGCAGGATTGGGACATTAGATCTAGATTTTCAAAAGGTGCACAGCATCCACAAGTCCCATTGACTTCAGTAGAGCTGTGAGTTCTCAGCACTTCTGTATATCAGGCCATCAGAGTCCCGCAGATATGTTTATTATACTCTTTATAAAGTGTTCTTAAATTAACTTGAGTCAGAGCACAATTAATATCAACCATGAATTGACCAAATGCAGGATTACAAGTGACAATCTTAAAATTGCATTGTTTGCAATTATCCCAAACTACTAAAAAGTAATGTCTGGCCAATGTTATGCCTTGGTCAGCAGGGGAAACAGAAGTGGAATAAATCCTTTTCTTTTCCCCTTGCCCCCCCCCCTTCTGCTCTGGCAGTGAAGTGCACGCACCCCTGCAGTCACTAGCGTACCCCTCTCACAGGAAGCCAACAAGTTTTTGAAAGGAAATACCAGACCTCTCCGTGAGAAACCAGGCATTTAGCCATGTCCTTGTTTAAAGTTTTAGTGGGCTTTCTGCACAAGGGTGATCTTGCAAAGCCGGCATTTTTCTTCTAGCATTTAGCTCACAGATGCCGTCAATGGGCCAAAAGCCTCACGATTTGCTGACCTAATACAGAGTACACAGTGCATGTGCTACACAGACAGCAGTCTACACAAAAGGAAACTCACCTACAATACAACGTGGAGAACGAGGCAATCGCACTGCAGACCTGCCACGACTCGTAGTTTTAAAACTATCTCCCTCTTGTCATTAAAGGATACTTTTTGCCATGGGAGTTTCAGTAATATATATCACTTTCTTCTGGTAATCTCCCAACTCTCACACCCTGACAGAGCAGCAAAAATAATATGTTTAAACCATGCGAAAAGCAGAAAACTTTCAGCCAGAGGGCTAGTAACTGGAAAAGCAGCTTGCCCCCCTTTTATTTTTAAAGGGGAGAGGCTCCTGTAACAAAGCAATCCAGATAGGGAGGAAGGGGGGAATAGATCTCATAAATCTGCTCTTTAGAAAGAGCTGATCACTACAGCAGAAAACTGCCCCCTGCCGTACTCACCTCAGTGAAGAAGTTATCCATTGTTGAAGTGGAGAATGCAACTTGAGGAAGTCAGTCCAGCAAAAGGGCTGAGCAGCAAACCATGTGTGGCCAGAGCGATTACGCCCAGCAAGACTGAGGTATTTCAGTTTTCACACCCCTTCCATCACTTTTGCCCCCTCTCTTGACTCCTTCCTCTCCCCCAAAGTCAGCAGCACGTTCATTCAGACAGGCTCCTTTGTCTCTTTCTCTCCCCAGTGTCCTCAGTTCCGTGGCAAGTGGCTGCACCAGAAACCTTGGTGGCACGCCGCTGCCGTTCGCTTGGAGCGGGAGCTGGGGAAAAAATGATGAGGAGACAGAGGATCCAGCCGCCGAGAAGCACGTGTCTGCGCCGCGTAAGTGCCCCCAAGCTACCCTGGGCGTGCAGCTCCTGCAAGGACTTGCAGAGAGAGCGAGACACACACACGCGCTCCGGCTGCGCTGCTCCCTGCGCAGAGCAGCAGCCAGCAGGGCCCTCTCAGGTCACTCGCGGGAGAGTCCCCAGGGATTGGCAGAGTCCCCGCCCCCACGGGAGAGGCGCCGCCAATCCCGGCCAAGCGCCTCTTTGGAATCCCGGCCCGGCCGGCGCGAGCCCTCCTCTGCCCGCGGGCTGGGGCGGTCGCCGCGTGCTCTGCCCGGCTCACCTAGGGCTCGCGCGGGGTGGCCCCTGCACGACAACGAGCCGATGCGATCGCTGCTGCTGCTGCGGGTGTTTATCCGGAGAGAAGGGGCCGCGCGTGGAGCCTCCCACTGTCCCGCAATATCGTTCTCTAAGCCGCGCAGTCTCCTGAAGAGGAGAAGGGACGGGGATTTCAGAGCTGCCTGGTGGAACGCAGGCATTGGGGGTCACTTCTTTGCTCTGCAGCGGCGTGGTTGCGAAGACCTGATCTCGCTTCATTTGCACCCCCATTGGTGGCTCCCTGAGGCAGCCACAAACTAAATAAACCTATGGGAGACGCAAGAGTCCAGCACGCTGTTTGGAGCCGTGTACAGTAAACGATTCAGGAACACCACTGTTTGTTGGTGCTTAATAATCTGTTTAGTGCCGCCAAGGATACAGAAGTGAAGCTAGTCTCTGTCCCAAGCAGCTTACTTTGAGCTATTGGAGCCTCGTGTGGAATCCAATGCACTTTCCCACCTCATAATGCAATAAAGGAAATTCACCCCTGTCTGGATTTTGTGGTGTTCCTGCCCGCTGAAGGATGTTCTTAAATTCTTGTTTTTTATTTCTGTTTTTTGCTTCAGTGAGCCATGGAGGAGGCAAAAATAATATATATTTGTTCCCTTTCGTGTATTCCTATCAATCAGAAGTTGAATTGCCATGAAAAGACACTTCAAATCCCACCCTAAGGCATACAAAAGCCTTTTCAAAATGTAAACATAAATGCAAACAAACCCAGACAGGTAAGATACAAAGAGTTGGCCCTGCTTACTCCCTTAGTTCCTAGTGCAAAAGGTTCTGTTTATTTTGAAATGCAAAGCCCTGTGAAGTGGTGTCATCAAACAAAGGTACTAGGAGACCATTGTTTACACCTGTTTTAAAGGATATATATCCTTCAGAGTTTTTGCACACAACAAACTCATTTAAGTCCGTAGGAATTTTTTACTTAGCATCTACTTCATCAGGACACATCCTCTGCCCTTATAAAAATATACTGTAGTATTCAATATTTTACAGGCATAGTTCTCAGTAGTACACATCAAAATAGTCCTATTTCAGTGTGGGAGTCCATCATTTTAGAGTATCCTAGGCTTAATTCTCCTGCATCTTGTACAGCCATTTTTACATCTGCAGACAGCGAATGTAGAATGCTACCATTTTGCTTTAATATCATTTTACACCTGCCTTGTGCTGTCATAAATCACTACACAAGGTGTGCACCACAGGGAGAGTCAGGCCCTCTAAATATATGGTTAAAAAGGTGTGACCTGGCACATTTATATTTCAGGAAGAACTGCACTAAAAAAGAGTTACAACAATAGATAAAGAAAATGTAGTGTTCGGTCTTGCATTCCTCTCACACCTAGAGCCCCGTTGGCTTCTTTGGGAGTTTTGCATAGGTGAGTAATACAGGACAGGATCCTTGGAAATCAGCAGCATAACATCCAACAACACTGGCCTTTTTAGGGTGTAACAGACTCAGATGTAAGGTGCACAACAAACACTACTACACAAACTTGAAATAACATGGGATCTTTTCTTCAGTACAAATGTATAAAGTTACCTTTCATCCTCATTTGAAGTTTCACGTTTTAGGTGTCATAATATGTAGAAATAAAAAATGAAATTCCAGTAGGTATGACATTGACAAAAGTAGATTTAGATCTAAAATAAGAGAAGTAAAGCAATGGGAGATACAGCTGAAAGGTAGGATCAGACATATTAAAAAAATCCTACAATTGAGGCAAGGGAGTCATTTACACTAATAGCTACATCTTTAGTTTAGTTTACATGAAGTTGTGTTTGAAAACAGTCCGGACTTGATCTTCTCCTCCATTGAAGGTACAAAAGAAAGGATAAACTCCTGAGAAGGGTGAGAAAAGAGGTACTAATCCCCTTCTAATAGCTATGCTCCCCCAGCTCATAAAAGGATGAAGGGAATGGCTGCATTCCTGTAGCACACAGCACCAGAAGCAATAGCCTTAGGAACACAGAATACAGCCAGGGGGAAATGTCTCTGTATTGTATGCTCCCATGAAATAAACATTTTCAAATAAAAGAGCCTCTGGCTGCAGTACCATACCCAAAGAGATGTTTGTGAAAGAGTAGGCAAAAGCACATAGCACCCTGAGCAGCAGGACAGACTAAGACAGTAATCTGGTACAGGCAATGATCACAATAGAGACGGACAGGAAAGGAGAGTAGTTGGGGATGCATCACCCAACCCTATGACATCACCACGTGAAAGCAGCACTGTCTGTCACTTCTCTACTTCTGCCACTCAGTGCATTTTTCTCCACTAGTCATTCCAGCTCCTGTGACTACTTCTGAAACTGGCTGTTGTCTGCATATATTCAGACTTGGGACATAAGCAGCACATCTTCTGAATCTTGTATTGTCTGGCTGTTGTTTGAGGATAGACCTCTAAGGACCTCAGTCCAGCAACAAGAATTGTCACAATGTCTTCACCTGATTGCTCCCCTTGACCATTATAACATAAGCCATTAGAGTCAATAGATACTGATCCCTGTCATATGATAGTGCAAATTACCTTGGAAACTTGATTTAGCTCAGGTGACCAAGGCCGCGAAATAAAGTTCAGCCTCTAGCTAGACATTTTGAGTCTTTAGATAGTCAAGTTGCAGCTATAGCCAAGAGTGTATTTTCATCTGTGGTTGGCAAAGAGTAACTTTTTTCTTGCTGTGACTCTCGCACACCAGGAACCTTGTCTTTTTCACATCCAGCTTGGAATAAAACAAAGCTTTCTACATGAGGCTACATCTGAAAACCGCTCATTCACTTTAGCTAGTGAAGATTGGGGCCCCTGGTTTATTTAGTAATTCTTCTCATGGGTACAACATAATACCTCTGTTCCATAGTCCAAACTAGCTTCCAACCCATTTCCAGGTACAATCTAAGGTGTTTGTATTAACCTGTAGTGCCCAGTAGGATTTGAGGCGTGGCCATCTTAGAGTTTACATTGAGAGGTGATTTCTACTTCCAGTAGGTGAGATCTGCCAAGGTTCCTTAGCTAAAAGCCTCCACCTTTGAAGTGTCTCGGAGTTGGTGGTAGGGAGTTTGAATTGCCCCCTCAAGTCTGGAATTTTCTCCACAGCTGGCCCAAATCTGTCAATCTTTAGGTCATGCTGCAAGACACAAGGTTATTTACACTTGCTTTTACCTGGAGAAGTAAGGGCTTGTCGACACAGAGACATTTCCTGGCATAGCTATAGTGGAGTAATTATTCCACTACAAAAACAGCAAAGAGTCCTGTGGCACCTTATAGACTAACAGATGTATCGGAGCATGAGCTTTCGTGGGTGAATACCCACTTTGTCGGATGCAACGAAGTGGGTATTCACGCACGAAAGCTCATGCTCCAATACATCTGTTAGTCTAAAAGGTGCCACAGGACTCTGCTGCTTTTACAGATCCAGAGTAACATGGCTACCCCTCTGATACTATTCCACTACAGTTATTCAGTATAAGTCTCCATATGGATACTATTTTGGAATTAAAGTGATTTTAGTCCAGAATAATTACTCTTCTTAGGAAGTGGAAAACTTATGCTGGAATAAAGTCACTTTTATTTCAGAATAAAGTCTCTACTCAGAGATTTATACCAAATAACTATAGCTGAATAATAATTCCACCATAGCTATGACAGGCAATATCTTTGCATAGACAAGCTCTAATCCAAGCCTGCACAACTCGTAAAGCAGCGAGGGCCATATTACTCCAGAGAAAACAGCTGAGGGCCGAAATCCACCGCCCCCCCAAAACACGCCCCCCCAGCACCGCCCTGTTCCACGGAAGCAACCCCCCCCTAGCACCACCCGCCCTGCGGAAACAGACTTTCCTTCCCCAGAGCAACCCCACTGAAACAGCAAAATTGAACCTTGGTAATATGTTATAGAGAGCCCCTAAGGTAGTATAATTAAGGTAAAAGAAAAATGTCTTTTTGCTAGAAGTAGAATGAGATCTTCCCCCCACTTTGTAATCAGTTGCCCTGCTGAATGAATGAGGAGTGAATGAGGAAGGCATGGAAGGGAGCACCTCCAGACTGCTGCAACCCTTGGATAGGAGATGGGAGCCATACCAAGGACAATAAGGGTATGGCTACACTTGAAATTTCAAAGCGCTGCCGCGAAGTGTGAGTGTAGTCGGAGCGCCAGCGCTGGGAGAGAGTTCTCCCAGCGCTGCACGTAAACCACATCCCTTACGGGTGTAGCTTGCAGCGCTGGGAGCCGCGCTCCCAGTGCTGCAGCACTGATTACACTGAGGCTTTACAGCGCTGTATCTTGCAGCGCTCAGGGGGGTGTTTTTTCACACCCCTGAGCGTGAAAGTTGCAGCGCTGTAAAGTGCCAGTGTAGCCATGGCCTAAAACTTGTCAAGTAGGCTGACTAGAGAAGAGCAGACATACTGATGGCCTCGGCGGTTAGAAGCAAGCGCTTTCCTTTGGGAACACCCTCTTTGCAGCATTGGGACAACCCCCAGCCCAGAGAAAAGCAGCAAAAAGGACTAATTTTTATGAGAGCAGCAAAGAGTCCTGTGGAACCTTATAGACTAACAGACGTATTGGAGCATAAGCTTTCGTGGGTGAATGCTTCCCTTATAGACTAACAGACGTATTGGAGCTCTATGAGTCTATGTATTGGAGCATAAGCTTTCGTGGGTGAATGCTTCTGACGAAGTGGGTATTCACCCATGAAAGCTCATGCTCCAATACGTCTGTTAGTCTATAAGGGAAGCATTCACCCACGAAAGCTTATGCTCCAATACGTCTGTTAGTCTATAAGGTTCCACAGGACTCTTTGCTGCTTTTACAGATCCAGACTAACATGGCTACCCCTCTGATACTTGACAATTTGTATGAGAGACAAGATCAGTAGAACAGGTCAGCCACAGACTTGCCGCTCGCCTCCTCATCCCCTCTAGTATAAAGCTCCCCTGCCATTGCCCAACCGCTCGTCATCCCCCCACCTCCCTGGCTCACCTACTCACCCCCCGCCGGCTATTCACTTCCTCAGCTCCCCCTCCCCTGCCACCAGCTCACCGGCCCCCTCGCCACTGCCCTCCCACTTGGCTCGTCACCCCCCCCGGCTCGCCTACTCACTGCCTGCTTGCAACCACCAGCTCACCTGCCTGTCCACCGCCAGCTCACCTGCTCCCACTGCCACCAGCTGGCCTCTTACCTTCTGCCGCTGGCTCACCCTCACTCCCCAGCCTGCCACTGGCCTCTTCATCACCCTGCCCACCCGCTGGCCAGCCAGCCGTTGGCTTGCCTCACCCCACTGCTTGCCTATTCACCCCTTGTGGGCCATATGTTGTGCAGGCCTGCTCTGATTTGAAGAGGGCTGAGTCAGGCTGGGGATATATTAAATTCTTTAGACTTCTGATTGACTCTTATTTGACGCTGGATCCGTGTGCAACTGGTAGTTAATTCATGTGCTTGACTTTTATACATCCTTTTGCAGACATCTGTTAAATGCAATTTACAATTTTAAAAACAAAATAATTTAAAATCATAAAGACGAAACGTTAAGTGAAAAATTTTCATCATTCCAATAAAAGTAGCATATGTATTTTAAAATAAACATTTAGTAAATTGCAATAAACCATTACCATTCAAGTACTATTGCCTTCTAGAACTGTGACAGTGTACACCAGCTGAGGATCTGCCACACAGAAAATTAGTACTCTGTTTAGCCATGCATGTGTTATAAATATTTGTAAAATATTTGACTTTTCATAAGTAGTTAGCATGACTGACAGCAAGGATGAACTGAGATAAGTAAAGTGAAGGGACTATGGAACAGTGCTAATATGACAACTGCCTTGCATTTTTTTTGGGGGGGGCACCTGAATTTTGGAAGGGGTCCTCTTTTTATGTTTTGAATAGCAATATCATCCTTTTTTGGCCTATGAATAAACATGGAAGGTTTTTGCTAGTGGGAGAAAGTTAGGAATTACATATTGACTTTGATTGACCCTCAAACTAATGCAGTGACTGAAGCAGGGTCCTGTGGATAAAATAGTATGCGATCTTGTCATTAAAGACTGTATCATAAAGTGACATACAAGAGGGTCAAATTAATGTTGCACAGGCAACCTTAATTCTGGCATTTCTTAACTTTTGAGTGCTTGATTTTGAAACCTTAATAATGTTCTTTTAATATAGGGTTTTTGTGTGTGTTTTTCAAAAAGCAAACTAGAAAACCAGAAATTCCATCACATGGCATTCAATTGACACCCACATGGTTAATCATCAGGGTTGGAACTTTTAGCTCCATTGCCTAAACCTCTGCCACTTGAGGTAACAGATTAACTGATAACAGTAGTAAGTTGTCATCCTCTATGAGAACAAACACTAGAGGGGGATGAGACACTTCTCCATGGGTTTCACAGTATTTGTTGACAGCGGAGGAATGGTGAAATTCAGAAATCTTGGGTTCCATTCCAGATTCTGGAGGGGAGTGTTCTCAGGTGGCACAGACCCTTCTTCTGCCCATTGCCCCACAGGTATCACCACTTCTGCTCTGTCTCCTTCCCACCCTGGCTGTTCTTCCCCACCCATGGCTCCCCCCACTCTCATTCTACTCACCTGGCCAGTACCAGTCTCCACTCCCAATCTCCTTGCCTAGGAAGTCCTAGTCTCATCTCTGGAGACTGCCCATCTCAGTCTCCCCACAACTCCCAGTCCCAGTCTCCTTGTCCAGCAATTCATAGTTCCTGTCTCCAGCTTCCAAGGTCCTTGTTCCAGATTCTTTGCCCAATCAGTCCTAGCTGCCCCCCTCCCCCAACATCTTGGCTCCTTGTCAGATCTGCCTCCCTTCCCCTCCTTCTCCAGTCCCACTGGTTCTCAGTCCCTCTCTTTGTCCAGCCATTCCAAGCCTCTCCCTATCTTGGCCTCTTATCTGAATTGAGTCTCCCCCTCACTTACTGATTCTCTGTCTCTGCCACACACATTTCCCTCCCCTGCCCACAGTCCCAGCCTCTTTACTCTGTTAGTCATGTTCCACTCCCTTAGCTCCCAGTCTCCTTTTCCAGATAGTTCAAGTCTCCCCCGTCCAACATCCAGTCCCAGTTTCCCTCTCTCCCCTACTCTGCCAAACACTATTCCTAGCTCCTCCTCCCCCAAAGATTTTTCAAAGGTTTATAACTTGGCCAAATTTGGGCAAATTTTAATGAGGATGACAAAAGGCACATCCTTAACACAAACATCCTCTCTGTCAAATTTCAAGTCCTGGGTCCAAAGAATTGGGGCTCTAGAGCTTTTAAAAGAAAATGTTGCCTGAATGTAACAAAGGCAAAACAACATATTTTCCCCTAGTCTTTTTCTCAGAAACAGCTGAGCCATTTTAGCTGAAACTTTCCAGAAAAAGGAAAAAAGAAAAAGAAAGAAAGAAAGAAAAATCAGCCTGAGGCAGATACCCTGCCTGGGAAATTTCAGGCTGAATGCTTTAACTTTGGCAAAGTTATAAGCAACTTCAAACAGGGTCTCATAATGGTGAGCGTAAGGAAATCTTAATAGGCAATGCTACTAGCCTCACCTATAATAAGTGGTTCCATTGTACACTGAGTAAGGATTTATAGGACTGGCCTACAAGAATGTAAACTTTTTGTCCAGATGTAGCTTTAAACTCAATATGGCCATGAGAAGAATTTACAGAGTTTACAGAGTAACAATGCAAGTGTCAGTAGAACAAAAAAGTGTTAAGCCACAGAACTAGCATGAGCTTCACACAAGTGGCAACTTGCATCCACATAGGACTTCTCTGAAGTAATGGGAGCTCTGCATAGATTTTTAAGGTGAGGAGAGAAGCATTATTCTCATCTGGTCTGACCCCCTGAATAGAATTGCATCTAGTTGCCTGTGTGTATGGGGATGACAGCATGCTGTTAGCAGCTATAAACTGAGCCCTTTGAAAACCAGCACATTAGTCACTGGGTAGAGCATAGGAAGAATTTAGGTAGTTTGAGTTGGGATGCGTGAAAGGGATCCCTTGCATCTGTAGGGAGCCTGATGCACTAATGGGTTCATTAGTTCACCAGCTGAGTAGCACTGAGAAGAAAGCAAATAGCATATATGGCTGAGCTAGGGTGCAGGAAAGAGGTTTCATATAGGTACTGTTATGTTGTGTGGTACCTGAGCATAAACAATACTGAAAGCTATTTGGTGAAGGTACCCTGGTGGACTGCGTGGGTCGCTTAATTCACAAAGAGAGCTTAGCAGCCAAGCTTTCCAGGAGCTGAACTGGGAGCTATTCACAACAGGTCTGTCCAATCAGTACAGGGTTTGAGCCTTGGTTATTATCAGTCAGTGTAGGACAGTACATTATGGCTACATGTGTATTTTTTAGATCTTGGATATTATCTTTTAAAGGTCTTGTTTTCACTACAAACATTTGTCCTGAAATGTGAGATCCAATTGGATAATGACTTGCCTTAGAAATGCAAAGGTATTATTCTAATAGAGGTTGAAGCTGACGGATGTGATAGTGCCCTTCCTTCAGGACAAATGTAGGAAGTTTCAGGGACCAGGATATGGGTAATCTGACCTACTAAGTACAGGAACCAGGAGATAAGCCAGGGATCAGAACTGGAGACAAAAGCCAAGCAGACTTGAGCATGACAGGAATGAGGCAGTAGCAAGGTAGACCCAGAAACAATTGCAGTGGCAGGTAGGGCCGGCTTTAGGCCAATTCCACCAATTCCCCCAAATTGGGCCCCAAACCTAAGAGGGCCCCGCACCCAGTGAGAATCCCTTCCCTGGCTAGAGGCTCCTTTTTAATTTTTACTCACCTGGCGGCGCTTCGGGTATCCAGTGGCACTTCGGCGGCAGGTCCTTTGCTTGCTCTGGGTCTTCGACGGCGAGTCCTTCAGTGCCACCAAAGACCTGGTGCGAGTGAAGGACCCACCGCCGAAGTGCCACCGAAGACTCAGAGCACCATCCGGTGAGTACAAGCCCCACGTTTTTTTCTACAGGTGTTTTTTGTTGTTTTGGTTTGGGTTTTTTTTCAGTTATCCCTGCTGGGGCCCTGTCGAAACTGTTCGAATTGGGCCCGCACTTCCTAAAGCCGGCCCTGGCGGCAGGTATAAGTATTGTGTAGCTGGCCACCTGTCACTACTGCTGAGCTTAAATGAAGACTTATTGGCTCCTTGCAGCCAATTGGGTGGGCCAGCCAATTAGTTGATCCTGACACAGCTCAGCTAGATTCATTAACTGGCCTGAGGCTGAGCAAGCTAATCCTTGACTGATCTGAGAGAATTCAAGCCCCTAGTTCCTGACATGAAACAGTAGAAGCCACTCATAAGCCACATGCAATACTGGTGAGAAGCTGAGCTGAGCTGTGTGGGTGGGGGGACTTCACTAGGCACTGAATGCAAATGTAGGGTACTGGGTATATTTGGGGGTGGGAACTATCTGTGAGCAGAAGCAGCCAGAAAGCCAAAGAGACCATAAGAGGAGCAGTTGGAGTGCAATTCTGAGCAAAGGCAAAGCAAAGGATTTTTGGGCAGAGTGATGGGTGGAAAGAGGCTTGGAACTATGATTAAAAAAACTGTTTCCTGTTTGATTCCTACCAGCTGGGCCATAACAGGGAACAAAATTGTTTTTACTGTTAAGATATGTCAGGAAAGACTTCCTGTTTCAAGGGTGTTATTGCAGGATTCTCCATTTAAATGAGCAAATGCCTGAGATTAGCATTGTGTTCCTGAATAATTCTTAATTCTGTGACTTGAAAATAACACTCATTGAACCATGGTTTGCTGCTTATCCCATGAAAAGGCCACACAGACTGCTTTATTTACACCTAAAAAATGAAGCACAAAATAGGAAGGTTGACTCATAATGGCTTTCCATACCTAGTGAGGATTTGATTGTAGAATCATCAGGAAGTTCACTGCAGAACAGTGTAAGGCTTTGAGCAAACCTCCTTTCGCTTACACCAGTTTTATATGCTGACATAGGACCTGAGTTCAATGGATTTTACTCCTGATTTACACCAATGTGAAAGGTAAACAAGGCTCTTAATCTTAACTAGTAATGGATCAAGTTAATTTATTAATGTTTATATCTGAACTTTAGTTCTTAACCACCAGGAGTAATAATTCAAAAATGTGTATAGCTGGCAGAATTTGGTTATGTGTTTATAGCAGTTGTAGCAGTGAGTAATCCCAACCTTCCCACATTAAGTAAACAAGCTTCTTATAGGAGAGGAAAAAATTTAGGAAGGGAGACTCCTTGATCATTTCACAAACCTCTATATCTTCCTGCCTTGACCAATACCTCTGCCTTCATTATAGCCTCCTTAAGCCCCAGGTCTCCAAACTACCATCTGTTCAGTATAGATAGCTTTGGGTTTCTCCTAGGTGGAAAAAGATTTAGAACAACTGCAGATTTTTGGAATAGACAGGTAGCAAACATAGTAGCAACTAGGGTGACCAGACGTCCCAATAAAATTGGAACCATCCCGATATTTAGGTGTTTGTCCTGCATCCCGACCGATCTTTGGTCGGGACGCAGTTTGTCCCGACATTTCGCTCCGCCAGCAGCATTCGCTTTTTTTTTTTCTCACTGCTCCGCCGGCAGACCCCCCCCACCCCCACCCCATGTGTCCCGATATTTTCTCCCTCTCATCTGGTCACCCTAGTAGCAACATGCAGAGAGACTTGCTGCTTTTCTGTATCTATCAGGCTGGGTGCTTATAAAGAGTCCTGAGATTGTGGGCCAAATTCACATGTTGTGTAAGTGGGTACAACTCCATTGGTTGGTGAGTTCAGTTTGCTTACACCCACAGTGCATTTAGTCCTGAGTGTCTGGGATCCTATGGAGCTCTGATTAACAGCATTAAATGCGTGTTACCCTGCCAATGATTTTTGTTCAGAGTTCCCACAAGAGTGAGGATTTGATTGTTTACAAACTTATGCCCAGAACCATGTTGTGGGATATATTGGGATTTACTGTTTACTTAATATGCTACTGAGTAATTACATTACATGATTTAAAAATCTTTCTTCTACATTTACATAGTGACTTGTACTCAAAAGGATCCTCAATCACTTTCCAGAACATACTGTGTCTAACCTAATCTCTTCATCTACTACTGAAATGCAGTTACCTCTGAATTTAGCAGCAGGCAACACATGTACCAAGAAGCACAAGTCCATGATTTCCATTCTCAGTCAACTCCATGACTCCCCATGCATTTCAGATTCCAGTTTCTAAATTCTTTTAGGGCATCCAGGCATTGCCTTCCCATTTTTTAAATCTTGCTATGAGCTACTTAAAAGATGTTGTCTTTTTCTTCACTTCCTCCTATAGTACCTGTCTTCTCTGCTCTTTCACACAGCTTTAACACCGATAGGGAGAGAGAACAGTCTTTGTTCAGTTCCTGTCATCTTTGGATGTCTCAGCATCATTGACTTTATATGAAAGTGTGATACCCGCTTCACCCAGGGCAGAATTTTCAAAGCTTCTCCAGCAGCCTGTACCAAATTTAAATATTAACCACAGCACCCTGCCCAAAGTGCTAATGGGCATATAGAATAAAGAAAATCTGTAAATTCAAGGCCAAAGTGGTTTGTAAAATCACCTTCCAAAAATGTGATCAATTGTATAAAAATGAAATTTGATTTTTCTTCATATTGGTATATTTTATTAACAACTGGGTATATTGTCCTCAGACTCCCCACAACATTCTTTAGCAGTGGACTACACATGATACATTTCAGGCCTGATTAGTTGTGGTCATTTTAAGGTCTAAATTTCTTGAGTTATTTTGGGAAGTGGCTTGGGTCCTTGTGGAATTACAGCTTTATAGGTTTGCTTATGTATTGGATTGTGTATGTTTGTTTGAATGGCTCTCTAATTAAAACTAGACAAAAGCAAAATTCCTGTCTGAGATTGTTCTTGTGTCTGTTTTGGGATTACAATGTAATCAGCCTAGTTTTGTCCTTATTTAGAAATAGGAAGGCATTTGTTTTTGGGTAAACAACGAGATTACGCACTCCAATTTCAAGACTCAGAGGAAGTCAGGGAAGTTCAGGAAATTAACAAGTATAGTGCTGGTAGTGGTAGTGGCATGAAGTCTGTCTGCACTTGCTCTTTGTCTGTGCAACATTAATGGCAATCAACAACAGAGTACAGACTAAACTGGGATGATGAAGAACTTCTGTTCCCAGCTGGTTGGAGAGGTTATGAATATTAAGAAAGCAATTGTTCTAGTTTTTATTGGCCTAGACTGTTCATACAACTTGTGCTTCGTCCAGCACCTACCATTCCTCTAACACCTGGCAGCACCTATTTTATGCTTCTGCAAAGATGATGGGATTTGAATAGGTTGCAGCAATAAACTGTAGGTAGTATTTTGAATCTTGGATGGAAAAACAGAGGAGAGCAATTCTGCAGAAAACACTCATGGGGTTTTTGATACGTAGGAAATGTAGTAGCAAAAAGATGAAGATTTCCAAAGGCACGAATGGCAGTTAGGCCCCTAATTCCCATTGATGTTCAGTGGCAGTTACAGAACTGCCATTTGTACCTTTGAAAATCTCCCCCATAGACAGCTGATGTTAGTCTGGATTCATCAAGTCACATGCATGTCAAGAATATTGAGACTGTGGGGCCAGTTCACAGATGCAGTAGGAAAGCTCTATTGGCATTGGAGTGCAATTTGCTTATACCAGTGGTGAATGTTACTGTGTGGGAGCCCATGAGGCTCTGGCTAACAACAATAAGCGCACAATAACCTGCCAAAGATTTTGGGGTTTTTAAACATTTCAGCATTCCCATAACTGTGAGGATTTTCTTGTGGTTCTGGACAGAAGTTGGTATATAACATTGTGGGATATATTTGATTTTACTCTTCAGTTAATATGCTGGTAAGTATTTCCATTGCAGGCTTTTTAAATCTTTGACAGTTACACAGTGAGTTTCATGCAAAAGGATCGCAGCTCACTCTCTATAGAATCTACAATATCTAAACCTAATCTGGATACTTGAACCCTCTGGATTCAACAGCTTTAAAAACAGAAAACAACCTCTTAGGTAAGTAGAGGAAGTGAAAGACAACATATCCGTTTGAAACTCCCAGCAGAATTGAGTCAGACAGAAGGAAATGACCTAAATTAGAATTTTGCCAGCACTCCAGACCTGACATCTTTACTTTGGTGATAGTACAATGGCATGTGTCCTTGCCCATAACCAGGGTCTCTGGGTGCTATGCTACTAGAGATTAACAATAACCACAGCTGGGTTACTACCTCAGATTTGCATCTGATCCAAAGACCACACCTCCAGTATCATAATGCCCCTAGCACCATGAAGCCTGGCTCAGTGCTGCTTCAGATAAGAGAGATATTGCAAATAATGAACTGCAAACACCATTTCCCAAAATGATGGACCTTCCTTAGGGTGTCTATTCAGCCACTGATCAGGTGCTAAGAATTTGTCTTGTTTGTCATCTATAAATATCCTTTTTATTCCCAGGTTAACTTGAATAGCAAGATGATGGATCATGGGGGGAACTGTTTTTATTTTGCTTTTGATATTATTGTTTGAATGCTTATTGCAGGATGTACAAAATACCACACTGACAGTAGTTTTTGAGCAGCTACCATTGGAGGCAGCTGTTAGAAGATGCTGAAAGAAGTAGTTCGGTACATCCTTATGATACATTGTGGCTTTTAATGGACACCTTTAAGAATTTTTTCTTAATGTCCTTTTAAAAACATATTCATGTGAATTTAGGGCTAATGAAAGGTACCAGAGTGGAAACGCTGGAGAATGAAGCCCTTTATTTATCCATCCAGAGAACAGGTACAATATAGGTTTGCCTCCATCCTGACCTGCAGAGTTAGTCTAAGGCTTTGTCTAGACTAGAGTAAACTAAGCAAAGAGGTCTAAGTTACGTCAGGGTTAGCTAACATATGCTAGCAAACTTCAGTTTCTCTTGGTCATCTAAACAAACCTAAGGCTTTGTCTTGACTAGGAAAAGTAGTTGAGTTTAGAACAGTTTTAGCTAACATGAGGTAGCTAAACCCAACCTAAACTTGACCTTTTTCATAGGTTAGGCGCAACATAGCACATTGTAGCTCAGTTTTGCTAGGTTAGGCTCCAGCTAAATTCAAGCTCAAGGTGATGGGTAGAAGGTTTGCTCCTTTTAAATATTTTCTGGGAAACTGGGTATAATCTTCTCAGAAAAAATAAAGGAACATCAGAAGTTTAAGTTGGATGCAGTTGAGAACAGACTGTGCTAAATTAGGTTTGTAGAGCTTGTTGTTCCTGTAATAGTAGCAGCTCAGGAGAGATTGACTCACTAGATGACTGAACTACTTGTGGTTTGGGACAATTCTGAGCCAATATATCTAGAATCAGTGAAGCCCTTCTATTTTCCCTGTGTAAGCAAGGTGTCAGATTAAACTGAAATCTGTCATGATTGCTTACACCCTTGAGTTTACCCTACAAAATTCTCAAGTTATTGCGGAATCTGTAGAGATGCGTAATCATCTGTCCACGTGATTCACCTACCGGCATGGTTTTATAAAAGGAGACAATCACTTAGAGGCTAGAGTAGCTGAAATGGAAGCATGCCCCTTTCACACCCACTTGTTAAGAGGTCACTACCACATTTTATCCCTAGAAGCAGTGATTGAATTTGTCAGCCGTCTGGTGGACTATGGACTTAATTGATCCCAACTCAGAGGTGTCAGACTCACAGGGCTGAGAGGAGTCAATCTGGTTAAATTGTTTAGCCCAAATTGAGCCTAATTTCAAAGAATCTTTATTTGCAATCCAGAAACTGTAATTTCTCTTTGCACCTTGCTTTTGTGTTTGCCTTTGAGCTGTTTAGCTTATAACAAGGGCTACAATAAAGGGCATTAGTGCTGTTGTTTTCAGTGTTACTTTTCCTTGTTTAGATTTATAAAATTTGCCCTTTTGTTGAACTCGGGTAACATGGCTGTATATGGGTCTCTCTGCGGGGAGGAGGATGGTAGATGTTGGACTAAAAGAGGCCATTTTTGGTCTTTGAACTCAGAGGTCATTGTGACCGTCTAGCAATTGGAACTATTCTAATACATGCTATTAACATCGGTGACAGTTTTTGTAATGCATGTTACTTTCCTGCCTTGGGGCTCCTCAGCATCACATTTATAATTTTTTTTTCACTTTCTCATCCGTAAGGATAGTAAAGAATTGTCCCTATAAGGACATTTTAGGGTCAGACTAGTCATTTTGTCTTCTCCCATATATTTAATTGATTTGGCTTGGTCTTAGCAGGTCTGTGATCCGATCTTGGAGACTAATAATAAATTCATTTTAAATCAAGGCATAGTGTTTTAATTGTACCTATGGCTGTACATGCAATAGGTGAAAAAAAACAAACAACAACCCATAATTGGCTATTTGTAAATAATTTTAAAAAGACAGGTCCCCAAACTTAAACTTTGTGAGGAAAAAAAAAGTGGATTACAACATTTTAATAGAGAAATCAGGTTTTGGTCTTAATTCATTTCAACTTTTTAAAAGTTTAAGCAATCCCTTGGGTTCCAGGAACGATATTAGACTTATGCATCACGTGAGCTATTAATATTTAAAAAGTCCTTCAGGGTCTGCTTATATTCAAGTCTATGTAGCTGTATAATCCCAGTGCTTTAACTTTTGTCCTTCCTCACCCCATGTCCTCCTATTATGTGTTACTGACACTCATAGGCATCATGGCCCTCTACCCACATGGGTAGACTACTGCAACTGTGGAGAGCCACACAAAGTCAATGGGAGTCTGCATGGATGCAGGGATTTACTTGCACAGATGCAACTGTAGGATGGGGGCCATAAATTAGGCACCCATTCTGCTCAGACAAACATGTGCTCACCCTTATGCATCTGAATAGCCCCCCCAAAGCCATATATGTAAAGGGGATTGTGTAAGTCTTGGCAAGACTAGGGCCACTGGTTGTAAGAGCTTGCCTTGTTACTGTTGTTCTGGATAGTACCTAGCCTGTTTTCAGGCACTGCGTAATTAATACTGAGAACCAGATAACCGAACAGTCTGGCTTCACTGTCCAGGCTGAATGACATGCAAAACCCTCCAAACCACATAAATGATAAAATAAATTTCAGTTTTAAGAGCCTTTCAGGTAATATTAGTAACATAGGCCAGTGCATTTTTGAGAGAGACTTACTACTGATTAACTCAGATTAGTGCAACTCCAATGGCTGTAATGAAATGACTATTACATCTTAATTACATCTGTGTAATTGAGGGATAAATCCAGAGTCCACCTTGAGTAGTTGGGCCATAGACTGGGAAAGATGGGCAGTGTGGAGGTATACCCAGATTAGGCCATGAAGTGATTGTAGTGTTGCTACAGAGAGGCTACTTCAGGCTAGTGGCCTCCAAATGCTCTTTAACACAACTCATCATGGATTTGCTCAGTCATTTGCATTCTTTTGCCTCTTCCTGCAGCCTGCCTATGCTTTGTCCCCTGTGCTGCAGTTTAGGGATCTTGTGCAGAGCAAGGCATTCTGCTGCACACTGGGGCACGCCTGTGCCTGTCCTTCTGTGCCCTCCCCAGAGCTTGCACAATGGAGCAATGCAGTTCCCCTGCAAAGAGGCCAGCTAAGCTTGCAGAGGAAGAGACTGGATTCCTCTCTAAGGCCTTGGCTACACTTGAGTTACAGCGCTATTGGTGGCTTTATAGCGCAGTAACTCACTCCCCGTCCACACTGGCAAAGCACATACAGCGCTGTATCTCTGTGGCTACAGCGCTGCTTGTACTCCACCTCCATGAGAGGAATAGAGAGTATAGCGCTGCTGCTGCAGGGCTGCACTGCCAGTTTAAACAGGGAATAATCTTAGTGCGCTGTGACTGACCTCCGGAAGTTTCTCATAACCCTTTTAAGTGAAGGTTCTGCTCTTTGTTTTGTTGTGAACTCCAGGCTCCAGAGCTGCTTATCAAAAAAACAAACACAGCTCCTGTTTTCTGTGAATGAGCAGAGGAAGGGGGCTCCCTTTGGAACGCCCACAGCTAGTGTTTGCTTGAGGAGAGAAGCAGCACGGCGGGCGGGGGGGGGGTCCATTTCGACGAGGCTTCTTATCTGGTCTGTGAGGAAAAAAAGAGCTGTTTTTTGCCTTCAGTGAGTTAGAGAGGGGTAGGGGAGCGGGTCGGAACTTGCAGCTGCTGACACAGTGTCAGCTCCAAAAATCCATTCTCTCGCTTCCCCACACTCCCTGTCACACTCCACCCCACCCCTTTTGAAAAGCGCATTGCAGCCACTTGAATGCTGGGATAGCTGCCCATAATGCACCGCTCCCAATGCTGCTGCAGATGCTGCAAATGTGGCCACGATAGTGTGCTGGTAGCTGTCAGTGTGGCCAGACTGCAGAGCTTTCCCTATTCAGCTGTACGAGGACAGGTTTAACTTTCAGCGCTGTACAGCTGCAAGTGTAGCCATACCCTAAGAGCAGAACTCAGCTCGCTGCCCCCATAGTTGCACTTTGTTTGTATTTAGTAATTAAAAGATCGTTTTTAAAAAAAAAAGCAGTAAAGTCATAACTGGCTTGTTTTTTTGAGTGACCTCAAATTACCGAAACTCTACAATGTGGGGAATGTTTAGGATGCTCAGACCCCTTCCACTGCAGCCCTCCCCCACAGCCATTTAAGTCTTTTGTCCCATCTACATTATATCTATGGACAGAGGTTTCCTTTTTAATGCTTGCACAACCTCTAAAAAATTCACAAAGGCAGAATTGATTTTTTGAAGGCTAATGCCAGCAGGAAACAGTACCGAGATTGGATCACTCGCATTTTGAGGAACAGACCAACAAAGGGAATATTGTCTCTCTTTTGTAAGGCAGTTTTTTTTGCCCAGATTACTTTGACCTCAGCACTAGCCAATCTATATGGTACTTTACAGCAAAATCTGAATGCTGCTAGAGCAGCACCAGTGGTTTTATGTGTTTGTAATATGATAATCCCACAGGATCTCTTGCAGTTGGTCTTTATTCTTACCCTGAAAAAACAGCAGTTGAAAATGCCATGATTATGCCCTATTATCAGGCCAGAAATGGTAGCATTATACCACTCAGAAATATAGATGAGCAAAGCTTTCCTTACTGCAACTCCCTCAGCACTTGAAATGTGTGATAGAGCATTTGCTGTATGAATCTCACACAGAATGTCCATCAGCTTTCTTGTGAGACCTTCTTGAACAACACATGTAAGAGGCTCACAATACTGAGCAAATACTTGTTCACTAATGAGTCTGCAGCCATAGGATTATCAGTCTTAAAAATATCCAGTAACAAGACACAGGTACATAGCTGATTCTTGAAGCATCTGTTTTAATTTGTTTTAGAAGCTGGGATAGCAAGCTATTCTGATCACCACTTTGTCTGAAAGTGCCCTTGTACAGGAACTAGATAGTTCAGGGGATCAGTAATGTGAGCAGGGTCCTTTGCAATACTAGATTACTGGTTCAAATCTAATCTAGGTTGGTAGTGATCAAAAGTGACTACCATGACATGCATCTGACAAAATGGGTATTCACCCATGAAAGCTCATGCTCCAATATGTCCCTTAGTCTATAAGGTGCCATAGGACTCTTTGCTGCTTTTACAGATCCAGATTAACATGGCTATCCCTCTGATACTTGATACCATACCATGGTAGTGTAGTAAGCTATACCTCTCTCTAGCACCCCCTTGGAGGGAGAGAGGGTGCTGCTTCTGACTGAGTCCAGACCCAGTCCTCCAGCTATGCTATTCAGGGTGCCTGCCCCTTACATGGGGAGTTAAAGTAGGCCAAACAAAATAAGTCTGCATGCTTCTGCTGGCCACAAAAAGCAGATTTCCTTCAAGAAGCTAATGGGAAAAGTACTAGGCCTTCCCCTGTCTGAGAGGGCTAGCCAAGGCCTCAAACTGTTTTCCCAGTCAGCAACCCCATTTCCAGAAGCTGAGGAGCTCTGGGTTGCAATTCTGTTACTTTCCCTGCACTAAGTGGAAATCCTCCCTTTTAAGGGCCTACTCATCTCCAGGCTGGACAAGCCTCACATGTGCAATAAGTTGAGGTGGATTGGGAACAAAGGAGCTCTTTAATTCCCCATCCCAGTCAAGAAGGGAATCTGCCTTACAGGTAGGTGTATCGAACAAGTTGATGGTCTCTGTTCCTAATGGTCTGATCTGAAATATGGGGAAAGATTCCCATTAGTTCATTAGGCTTTGGATCAGGTCCTAAATGTCCACCTCACAAAACCATAAAGAACACATGTTGCTGTTAACAGTCCCAGGGACGCCAAGGATTGAGTAGTTATGGATGCTGAACCCTTGCTTTCACTTTAAGTGGTCCCTCCAAGTCAGAGATGAGGCACTTTAGCAGGGTGCTATGGGGAAGTCTGTGCTGCTGCATGGACGGACCTTATTCAGTGGGGGATAAAAAGATGACAATACTTATGGCTCTTACTGCACCATTGTTACGATCATCTAATTTTACTTAAACAGATAACAGGTGCTACACGCAATGGAGCTAGTTCTCCTTTCACTTACACTGATGTAACTACTGAAGCAAATGGAGTTACCTCTGTGTAAAACAAGTGTAAGATGAAGAAGAATCAGATCTAGTGTATTTTAAGATAAAGAGAGATGTAAAAGTATCACTCCTAGGAAATACTTCATAAGTAGGTCAATGACTAGCAAGGAATTTTACATTGATTGCACAATACATTAGGGGGAGGGATAGCTCAGTGGTTTGAGCATTGGTCTGCTAAATCCAGGGTTGTGTGTTCAGCCCTTGTGTGGGCCACTTAGGGATCTGGGGCAAAAATTGGCCCTGCTAGCAAAGGCAGAGGGCTGGAATCAATAACCTTTTAAGGTCCCTTCCAGTTCTAGGAGATTGATATATCTTCAATTATTACCTATTACCCTTCAGGGTCCCTTCCCATTCTGAGATAGGTATATGTATTGAAGGTCTAAGGACTATAGAAAAGAGCATATCAGATTTTCATCACAGAATAAAGCCTTTTTCATTTCTGCTGGATATATTCTAACAGTTATTAAGGTCAATAAAGCACATCAGTGACTTTACAGAGGACAGCACTAGAGATATGGCAAGCAAGCTGCTATTGATTCAGCTCAGGGCCATATGAAATATCCACTGAACCATTCCCAACACTGATTTACTGCCTAAGCTCATGACTACCAATCTCTGATTAGAAGAAACCTGGATATTCTTTGTATCTGTGACGTGTAAATACAATATTTGGCTAGGTGTCAGGGGGCCTCTACTCCCCACTAGGTGGCACTTCCTCCTGGCTGCTCTGGGAATTAGCTCTTTTGGCCCAACACCCTCTTCTTGCAGGTCCTTGGCCTGTCACCATCGCTCTCTTGCTTTGCAGCCCCTCTCTTGTTCCTTAGGTGGTGCTGCACCTCATCTTTGTGGCTTAGCTCTCTGGGCAAGTCACAACAGTCCTCCTCTTCCAGGGTAATCACATGCAAAAAGTCTCTCAGAACTGCCCTCTGCAATGTTCTCTTTCACTGTCCCTTAACGGTGCCACTTCCTCAGTGGCTAGTAAGGGAACTCAGGCCCACTTTCTACACTGGGTTCCAGCCCAGGAACCTACAAGCAGCAGTCAAGTTCTGCACAGTCCTGTCCCTTACTGCTGTATCCCGGGGCTACTACCTATCTTGCCATCGCTCATCCTGAGAGTGACTGCAGTCTGTTTGTCTTTCTATAACCCACTTCTATTCTCAGTTACTGGGCTTTATACAGGCTCTTCCTGTCCAGCTGAGCTTCCTCTTTACTTAATCTGCATTACTCCCTAGCTTCTCCAGCTGTAGCCTATGCAGTTAATTGGCCCATATGGCCACCTTAACCCCTTGTATGCGATGGACACCTCATCACACTGGGTTACACAGTCACATCATGAGACGCTGCAGAATCGGTTATAATATGCAGTGTAAAATCACAACTTTGGCAAAAACTTTTTTTTAATGAACCTGTTCATTGATCCAATAAGCATGGAGTCATCTTGAGGCATAAGAGCAACATTCACATGGAAGGGAATTTTATAAATGAAATTCATATGTTAACAATTACTGTCTGCTGTATCAACCAAGCAAGTTACCAACAACTTCAACAGGACTTTATTTTTACAGTGGAAACAGAGTGCATGCACCCTCTGTAACTCTCACTCAGCCTCCTCAACTCCTCCCTACTCCTTCCTGTTTCCTGTCCTTTAAGACTCCCAATAGCCAGTGCTCCCAGTTCTAATAATTACAAGCACATCTAAACACCACACTGTATATACTTGTTCATAAGCCAAATTTTTTTAGTAAAAAAGAGAAGCACCAGCGAAGGAGGTCGGCTTATGAACGGGTATAGAGAGAGAGAGGTGGGACACAGCCCCTCCCCGCAACAGAGGCAGCACAACCAGCAGAGGCAGAAGGGAAGAGGCGGGGCCAGAGTGTCTCTGCTTCTGGCCCCTCTGCTTTCCCCACAGCCTCCAAAGCAGCTGCAGCTCTGGAGCTGGTAGGCTGCAGCTGTGCCGCTTGGCCCTGCCCCCACAGAGCAGGCTGTGGCTGCACCACCTGGCCCACCGGAGCACACTGTGGCCGTGCCGCCCGGCCCAGCCCGCTGGAGCATGCTGTGGCTGCGCCGCCCAGCCTGCCGGAGCAGCTCCAGCCAGGACAGAGACATCCTCCCCTGGCCCTCCCCAGATAAAGTGGGAAGGGATGGGATGGGGAGAGTGTGGGGGTCCCGGGCTAGGGGTGGGGTCATGTGGGAGGCAGTCACAGGGGTTTCTCCCTGACCCCAGCTTCTCACCCTGAAAACATTTCCCCACCAGTTGCTGTCCCAACCCGTCAGGGTAAGCAGAAGGTGCACCGGGACACTTTGTTTACTTAGGTTTACCTCCATGCCTGCGGACGCTCAAGGTAAACAAACCATCCTGATGGCCCAGGAGCCAAAGTTTGCTGACCCCTGAATTATAGGAAACGAACTGGCTTACGATTGAGTATATACGGTACATCTAACAATTAAGCACAAGCTTTCATTTTCTCTGTATGTTCTCAAAAATAATGCATGTGGGTAGCTTGTCCAATTATAAACTAATATCAAGATTCTGATTTTATAGCTTGAGCGATGCTTTTGTGGTTTACGATATCACTGAAAGTCCTTGTTCCAATTTATAAGGAATAAATTATGAGCAACTGTAAATTACAGGGTTATAATTCCATCAAAAATTTCAGGTGATGTCATAAACTATGATAGTGAATCTTGAGTCACTAGAACCTCCCAATAGAATTAGAGATTCATAACTCAAAACTTGCCTATTATTGATGTTATGTACAGCACTATGTCCATAGAGTTCCCCACATTTTACACTTCCTTCCCTCCTGTTTTGACTCATCTTGCCACTCCCCCTCCTTTCCCTTCTGTTTAGCTCCTCGTCCACCTTTCCTTTCCCTCTGTCCTGATCCCTTCTGCTTCAAACTGCAGCTACACTCTTAAAATTACTCCTGTATCAATTGGGTCCAAAGCAGCTGGGCTTTGAGAGGTGAATGTCTCCATTCCTGAATGTGACATCATCCTTGTGCCTTATAAGATTTATTGAATATGGATTGTGCTACATATTAGCTTACTAATAACTACGTGCATCTCATTGCATCACGTTAGAAAAAGATGTAATGGTTTCAGTGTCAGCTGATTATCAGAGAATTACACTATTCTTCTGCTGCTAGTGGAGAGAGGAGATAGCCGATATTTCAAAGTGCATACCTTTTTGTATGGAGGATGTGGATGGAAATATTCAAAGAGATGCCACCGACATTATTCAACAGCTGAATCAGACTAGCAACAGTGGATGAGGTCAACAGGAAACAAACTCAACTAAATAACACCAGAGGTAAAGGGTGTTGGATTCTATTAGAACATCAGCAATCAGTACAGCCTTTGTTTCTGCAGCTTTCTGAGGGAGAGGCTTTTTGCTGTCTCCCAAGAAAGAAACCTGGTCATCAAGCCCTTCTGCTGATCCAGTCTACTCTTTGTTTTTTCTTGACATTTTTAATTGCATGGCACAATGGGGCTTTTTCTCTGCATGGACCACATCTTAGGCCTGGTCTACACTAGGGGGTGGGTCGATGTAAGATACGCAACTTCAGCTATGGGAATAGCGTAGCTGAAGTCGATGTATCTTATTTCAACTTACCTCCCGTCCTCACAGCACGGAATCAACGGCCGCGGCTCCCCGTGTTGATTCCACTACCGCCACTCGCCCTGGTGGAGTTCCGGAGTTGATGGAAGTGCGTTCGGGGATTGATATATCGCATCTCCTGATCCGGCAGGTAGTGTAAACATACCCTTAGAGTCACTCGCATGCATCACCTCCCTCCTAGTCATGATTCATTCCAAGGACCAGCTTCTCTTCCATCCATGACTGCAAAACATCCCCCTGACAACTACAGCAGTTGCTTGTATGGAAAAATAAAAGCATTTAATATAAGTTTTTAGATTCTTCTGAAGAGATATGGTAGCTGGTGATCAGGAGGGTCCAGTACCAAGTTACCAGCCAGCTTTCCAAGGATCACTCGCAAGTGCTCTTTAGATCACCAGTGGCCCACAGCAAAATGGTCTTTACCAGTTCATGACTTCTCAGGTGATAGCATTTCTTTTACAGCAAATTTAGCTCATACAAAAGTTGCCAAAAGAAAAGTCCTGCTAATTTCTATTTAGCTGCAGAACAGATACCACTGCCTTTTCTGTATGCAGGTTCCTCTCCTGAGTCTTATCAATGTGCCTCATTCCTCATTAATGTCATTTACAGACTTAAAAGCATGCTGTAATGAGAAGCCAATGACTCACTCCCTTGGGTTTACCACACAAGCATTTTTATTTTTTTCATATGCTGATATGCTGAGTGAGCTGCACCTTGGAATGTTTCCCCAGTCTTCACAATTTTTAAAAAATTTGTGACTATCTGAGCATACATTGCAGATCCACTGCACTGGAAGAGTTAAAGCAAATCTAATGGCTAGTAGAGCTATGGCCCTGGAGCTATGAAAAGTCAGGACTTCTGGAATTTGGCACTTGACAGTGGATTATACAGGTGCAGAATTGTGACAGCTGCATATAATCATGGCCACTGAATTAGCTAAAATTGGTCTTGAAATTTCCTCTCTTGGTGTAGAGGCACTGCAAGCCATCAAAGTCTGTGCTCACAAGCAAAGAATTTCATAAAATGAAGTGAGCATTTATGACAATTTCCATGTTTCAATATGATTCACCGTAATTAAACAGTCAGAAATCCCCAAAGGATCAGCAATGCTCAGCCCACGTCTCAAGTCTGGCTAAACAAATTCATGAAAAGGTTTTAGGCCTTCCTGTTAATTTAAGTCAGATGCCACTTCTATTTGACTTCTATGGAATTTTTAGGAGAAAACTGACACTTGGGGTATGTCTACAGTACGAAATTAATTCAAATTTATTCTATTCACATTTTTGGAAGTGATTTTATACATTCGGTGTTGTGTCCCCACTAAAGCGCATGAACTCGGCAGAGTGCGTCCACAGTACCAAGGCTAGCATCAAATGTCGGAGCAGTGCACTGTGGGAAGCTATCCCACAGTCCCTGCAGTCCCCGCCGCCCATTGGAACTGTGGGTTAAGCTCCCAGTGCATGATGGGGCAAAAACATTCTTGCGGGTGTTTCTGGGTGTGTGTCATCACTCACTCCTCCCTCCGTGAAAGCTATGGCAGATGCCATACTGCCAGCAGATGGTGCAGTACAGTGCACCACCTGTCTCCTGGTACTATGAATCCACCTCGCATGTCCTCTCATCTTTCTATCTACTCTTTTATCTAACCATTTCCTGCCTTTTTTCGGCTACCATGAACCAAGCAGCATAGCTCCCACCACAAACTCTGCTCCCCAGCTCTTGCATCGCTAGCTAGTTTTTCCATGTTTTCTGTCCTGGGCTCGCATGCAAGCTACAGAAGGCACCAATTTCCCCCACTGTTTTTCGGCCATCGTGACCTGAGCCACACAGCTTCCACTGTAAACTCTGCTCACGATTCTGCCCCAAACTCTATCCCACTCTTGCAGCTGTAGTGAGCTTCCCGACTCTGTGAAAGCTACAGAAGACAACCATTCAGAGGTGAAAGTAAGCTGGTACGGTCCGGTATGGCATACCGGCAAGAGCCAGTACACCGTGCCAGACTGCACTGGCTTCCGTGGCGGGGATTTAAAGGGCTCTGGGCTCCCGCGGTTGCACACAACAATGGTGAGAGTAAGGGGGAGACATTTATGGCGGGGTGGGAGGTTGAGGCAACTCACCTGGCAACCAATTTTGTACAGCCAGACAACAGGGTGATTAGAAGAGCACAGCAGGGTGCGCTGCGCATCAGAGAAGCTTTGAAAGCCAGTTTCATGACTGGCCAGGGTATGGTGTGACAATTGTTTGTTTCTCTTGAAGTTACCTGCTCCCGATATATATAATATATATGAAAGGAAATAAAGTCAAAATTGTTTTAAAAACTGTTCTTTATTATTTATTGCACAACACATGGAGAGAAATCCAAAGGTAAACTGGGGAAGGGGGGTATTGGGTTGGGCAGTGGAGGAGGAGGGAAGGACAAGTCCAGAAATCAAATCAAAAGTTTGCATATGCCAGCTTTCTGGTTGAGTGAGTGGGTCCCCGTAGCCTCCCTCCTCGTATTCTTGGGCATCTGGGTGAGGAGGTTATGGAACTTAAGGAGAAGGGAGGGTGGTTATACAGGGCCTGAAGCGGCAGTCTGTGGTCTTGCTGCCTTTCCCGCATTAGATCCACCATACAGCAGAGCATGTCAGTTTGCTCCTCCATGAGCTTGACCATAGCGTCCTGCCTGCTCTCATTGTGCGTGTCCCTCCTCTCTTCATGTTCCTGTAATGCTTTACGGGATTCAGCAATTGTTTGCCTCCATGCATTCAGCTGGGCCCTATCAGTGCGGGAGGACTGCATGACCTCAGCGAACATGTTGTCCTGAGTTCGTTTTTTCCGCCTTCTAATCTAGACCAGCCTTTGGGACAGAGTAGATAGGAGCCATGTTGAAACATTTGCACCTGTGGGAGGAGAAAAAGAGAGGGTAGTATTTTAAAAGATACATTTCAGAGAACAAAGGGGACACTTTGGTATGAGTAAGCCATCACACATGGCTGGGCAACAGAATTCAGCTTGCAGGCAGCCTAGGGGCATGTGGGGTGGTGGTGGTTCTACATTCAGTTCAATGCTTTCAAACTGCAGGGTGCCCTTTCCCATAGCAAGCAATGCCTGGTAGGTTTGCTATATAAAAGGGGGGCCTGCAGATTCTCTGGGACAATTACTTCACACAACACCCTCCCCCCCCCACCGCATGGTTCTGATGAGGCTCTGAGCAGGGATGAGCCCTTTAAACTATATGCAAACAGCCCATGGTGGCTGAGTTTCCCCGCCACCGTGTGGCTCTGATCAGGCTTTCACTCACCAGAAGTACCTTCTCCAGGGTCATGGTCTGGGAGCCCGCCTTGGGAGTAGGGGGAGGCTATTGGCTCCAGCATTAAGAATAGTTCCTGGCTCGGGGGGAAAATGGATTCTCCACTTGCCGCCTATGCACTGTCCTCCTCTTCATCCTCCAATGACTCTTCCTCTTCACTCCGTGCAACTCTCCCCTTGCAGGTGTCCATGGACAGTGGTGGGGTAGTGGTGCCATCAGCCCCCATAATTGCATGCAGCTCATGGTAGAAGCAGAATGTATGGGTCTGTGACCTAGAGTGCCCATTTGCCTCCCTGGCTTTTTGGTACGCTTGCCTGAGCTCCTTGATTTTTATATGACACTGCTCTGTGTCCCTGGAGTAGCCTCTTTCTGTTATGGCCCTGGAGACTTTATCATACATATTTGTGTTCCTTTTTTTGGAACGTAGTTCTGCCATAACAGACTTGTCTCCCCAACCTGTGATGAGATCCAGTACCTCCTGTTCAGACCATGCTGGAGCTCGTCTGCAAATCTGGGACTGTGTGATCTCCTGTGATGGTGGTCTGTGCTGATGGTGACCAAACAGGAAATGAAATTTAAGAGTTCCCAGGGCTTTTCCTGCCCACCTGGCTAGTGCATCGGAGTTGAGAGTGTTGTCCAGAGCGGTCACAAGGGAGCATTCTGGGATAGCTCCTGGAGGCCAATAACGTCAAATTGCGTCCACAATACCTTTAACCTGGAATTGTGATCTCGATTTAAGCGCTACTCCACTTGCCGAGGTGGAGTACAGAAATTGGATTAAAGAGCCCTTTAAATGGAAAAAAATGATTTGGTCGTGTGGACTGAATCTATTTTTTTTAATTAACTTGGCTAATTCCAAAATAACAGACTAGTGTAGACCAGGCCTCAGAGGGAAATTCAGACCTGGCATAAAGTGGATGCAACTAAGACTGACTTCAGTGAGAGAATACTCACTATATACCAGGATTCAGTTTGGTCCAGATAGAGATGGATGGACACATAAAAACCATAAATGACCTTTGTCATGATTCAGCAAGGTATGTAATCACATGCCTACCTTTAAGCACATGAGTAGTCTCATTGATGTCCACGGCACTATTCACATACATACTTAAATACCTTGCTGAACCAGAGCCTAAATTAATATCAAATACTTTTGACAGCAGAATTTCAGAAGCCTGGTTTTTGGTTTTGATGGATCTTTAACCTTTTTCTGTAGGGGACTCTCTCACTATCTCTACATATTTCCTGTAAAAAACTGCATTAAAGCACTATTAAGTTAGCAGAGTTAATATTTAAAAAAAAAACCAAAATACAATAGTTACACTTTTTCCAACGGCAACATTATTACGGCCATGTGGCACATTCTGTATTTTTTGTTCCTGATACAGTGAAATCTTGTGTTTTGTTTGTTTTTTTTCCAGAACTTAGTCAACAACAACTCTTATCCTTGAGGTGTATCTGCCCACGAGGTATTGTATAATGGCACAGCCAGCTGCAAGGGGAAGACATTATATCTAAGCTCCACATTTTACAAGATGACTGGGATGAGAGAAGGCCACTTCGTACTCAACTTAAGGGTGCCCTTGGAACCTTGAGCTTTCCATACCCTTACTTAGTTCCCAATCCTGTGAAGACTTTCGTATGTGCTTAACTTTATGCTCTGTAATGCCATTGACTTAAATGGGTGTAAAATTAAGCCTGTGCAAAAGTCTTTGCAGGATCAGGGCCTTCCTTTGGTTTTTTAACTGTACAGCTTTAATATTGCATTAGCATGATCAGGAAGGAAGTATGGTGGTGTGGTTTTGAGGTATGGAATGTGAAGTGGCAGTGCTCCTGGTTTCTTGTTTGAGCTTGGACAAGTCACTTAGGACCTGGCCCTGCACAATGTCAGACACCCTCAGCTCCCATTGTCTATAATGAGAACAGAGTGAATGTAGCACTGTGGATGCTCAGATCCTTAATCCCTGTGTCTGTCTCCTTGTCTGTAGTGTTCTCCACAGCGTGAAAGTTCCCAGACACAATTTCCCTGACAAGCCAAGTGTCTGAGGGCTGCCAGAGCATTGTGCCTTTTAGCTGATATTCTTCCTAGGATGAATGAAAGGCAGAAGGCAAAGACAAGCAATCTAAAATTTGCACATGAAACCCTTTGACAACTTCCTAAGCATTATAATATCATCCAAAAAATCCATCCCTCAAAAAAGAGTTCTCCCTTCTACCTTACAGCAATACGGGCCACCATCAAAATGTCTAGGCGTCCTTCTTGGAAATTAACTAAAAATAAATGGCTTGAGCACGCCCAATGAGCCTTTTACTCATATGTCAGCTCTGGGAAAAATAAAATAAACTCTTCTTGGTCACCCTTAGCAGGCAGTTCCAAGTCTAGTATGGGACATAACACAAAGAAATATTTTATTAATGAGAAAGGGAACATGGACAAATGGTTCAAAAACCAACTAGATAAATTCATTGAGGATAGGACCATCAATGGATATTAGCCAGGATAGGCAGGGATGGTGCCCCTAGCCTCTGTTTGCCAGAAGCTGGGAATAGGTGACAGGGAATGGATCACTTGATGATCACCTGTTCTGTTCATTTCCTCTGGGGCACCTGGCATGAGGCACCTGGCATTGGCCGCTTTCAGAAGACAGGATACTGGGTTAGATGCTGGACCAGGATACTGGTCTTACCCAGGATGGCCGTTCTTATGTGTGTGTATTATATATATAATATAATATAAGCAAGAAACCCAAATCAATATAATAATAATAGGAGTTTATTCAACCCAAGTCTCAGGAAGTTTCCACTAGCTGGAAGTCCAACACACTGACCACCACAACTCCACTCACTTGAAACTTCACTCACAATTTGATTGTTTCATCCAGTGTTGAGTCTCTTCTTTGCTGGTCTATCCAGTGCTGCTCAGCCTGATCCCACCCTGAGATGTCCGCTTGCCCTAGCGTGGAGCAGGTAGGGGCCCCACAAAGTTGGGTTGGTATAACTCTGCTAAATTGGCTATGGAGTCTACTCTGTCACTGCCTCCTGTCTAGAGTCCACTCTGTTCCACTCTCGCTCCAATGCAGAAGTGTGCTCAGCTGGTCCAGCTAGGAAGTCCACCCTACACCACTGCCAGTCTGGAATCCACAGATACTCCCTTTAGGTTGCAGGATCCTCAGTTAAGGAACCAAGGGCACACAGAAGCCCTGGGGAGAGTGCCTGCTTCTTGGAGTCAGGGATCTCATACCTGAAAGAGCTCCTTTCATCTGTTCTTTCTGGGCTCAAGCTTCATTACCCCTCTGAAATCTAATTCTGGTAGTGTTAGGGTGACCTTGCACTCGGGGCATTTTCAACACAATTACAATATCTCTTTTGTAAGTACTGACAATAAGCACTGACAAGGAAATTATTTATTATTGCCCTTATACTCAAACACAAATTAATATCCAACCTGATGAGTAGAACTCTGGGTAAATAATTATGGAAGTAGAATTCACACAGCTGTCTCCTCCCTTTTTCACCTACACAGGACTCCCGGGAGCTCCATCACTCTAGGTCTTCTAGGTATAGGCCACACATCTATACCATTTGGCTTTGTTGTCGCTGAAAGAAAAAAAGGTGTATTAACATTAAGATAACAATATCACCATATACACCTAGTAGAAACAAGGTGCTATAGTTTTTACCTCTATTTATCTGGTTGATATTAAGGGGGACTGACTTCAACAAGCTACACTGAGGTAAAAAGTTAGAGTGGCTTCTTGTCTCCACCAGGATTTTATGTTGAGAATGCTATGGATATAAAAACACCATTTTTTTTCCAGTGAAGACATACAAATTGTCAATCAATTAACCTGAGGTAGTAAAACACATCTAAAGGCTAGTGTGGACACTCCCTACATGTTCTTTACACTAGTGATCAGGTAAGGCTAAAGAACAAACATTAATAACCAAGAACAAACACGTAGGGAGTGTCCACACTAGCCTTTACAAGCGTATTAAGTACCTAGAGTTAATTGGCAATCAATTTACTTTAGGTACAAAAGTCTAGTGAAGATGAGCCCTTAGGGTACATCTACACTACGAAATTGCTTTGATTTTATAGAAGTCGATTTTTAGAAATCGATTTTATACAGTCAATTGTATGTCCACACTAAGCGCATTAAGTTGGCAGAGTGTGTCCTCACTACCGTAGCTAGCATCGATTTATGGAGCAGTGCACTGTGAGTAGCTATCCCACAGTTCCTGCAGTCTCTGCCATGCATTGGAATTCTGGGTTGAGCTCCCAATGTCTGATGGGGTAAAAACATTGTCGTGGGTGGTTTTGGGTACATGTCGTCAGTCGTCCCTCCCTCCATGAAAGCAACGGAAGACAATCGTTTCACACCAGACACCAGGGCGATAAGAAGAGCACAAGGCATGTTGCACATCAGAGAGGCTTTGAAAACCAGTTTCATGACTGGCCAGGCTTTGGTGTAACAGTTGTGTGTGTTTCTCCTTGATGTGTTTCTCTGCCCCCTTTGTTGATTTTAATTCTCTTTAAGCCAACCACCTTCCGCATTTCGAAATAAAGTAACTATTGTTTTGAAACCATGCATTCTTTCTTTATTAATTAAAAAAAAGAGATAATGGACAAGGTAGCCTGGGTGGGGTGGGGGAGGAGGGAAGGACAAGGCCACATTGCTTATTGTAGCCACACTAAAAATCAAACTGTTTTAATGACAGCCTTCTGTTGCTTGGGCCATCCTCTGGAGTGGAGTGGCTGGGTGCCAGGAGCCTCCCCTCCCCCTGCGTTCTTGGGCGTCTGGGTGAGGAGGCTAGGGAAAAAGGGGAGGAGGGTGGCTGGTTATACAGTGGATGCAGTGGGGGTCTGTGCTCTTGTTGGCTTTCCTGCGGCTCCAACAGATGCTTCATCATGTCTGTTTGCTCCCCTATTAGCCTCAGCATCGCGTCCTTCCTCTGCTCTTTGCGCTCACTTAATTTTTTCCTGGCCTCTGCCACTGAATGTCTCCATGCATTAAGCTGTGCCCTATCAGTGCAGGAGGACTGCATAAGCTCAGAAAACATGTCATCGTGAGTGCGTTTTTTTTTTCGCCTTCTAATCTGCGATAACCTCAGGGATAGAGATGATAGGAGGAGCGTAGAAACATTCTACGGTCTACGATTCTGGGGGGACTGCATGGTTACCTGTGCTGCTGAATTCGCCATGCTGACCAAACAGGAAATGAAATTAAAAAGTTCCCAGGGCTTTTCCTGTGTTCCTGTCTAGTGCATCGGAGTTCAAAGTGCTGTCCCGAGCGGTCACAATGGAGCACTCTGGGATAGTTCCCAGAGGCCAATACCATCAATTTGTGTCCGCACTACCCTAAATTCAACCCAGCAAAGTTGATTTTAGCGCTACTCCCCTGGCCGGGGAGGATTACAGCAGTCAATTTTAAGAGCCCTTTAGCTCGATGGAACGGGGTTGGTTGTGTGGACACAGTCATTTTTAAATCGACCTAACACGGTTAAATTCGACCTAACCCCATAGTGTAGATCAGGTCTTAGTTTGTGGTTACAAAAGACTACATCAAAGGAGAAAATTAAGGTTACCTTAATTTGAGCATTTCCTGACAGTTCAACTTTTAACTGTGCAACCTAATTGTTCAGTCAAGTTAATGTGGGGATTGTGTGGTTGTAACATTAAGTATTTCAAAATTCACAGACTCATGGAAATGTACGGCTCGAAGGCATCGTGAGGGGTCATCTAATCCATCCCCTGGCACTGAGGCAGGACCATGTATGTAGTATGGATACTTATGTATCGTGGGTGGGCCTAAGTTATGAAGTGCACATCCGAATGTGAAGTTCCTCAAAACTCATGCGTAACTGGATTCACATTTTTAATTTGAGTAACTGCTGTTCAGAACCTTGAACAGTTTCACTTTTGTAGTGTCAAATGTCCACTAGACTGTGATGGACTTGGGCCGCTTATTGTGAAAGCAAACAAAATAAACTTGTTGGTAGTTTAAAAAAAACAGCTTTTGAAAAAGGTCTCTGGAGTATCTGTATAAAGAACACCAGAAAGTGCATATTCTACACAGTCATAAATAAGGATGCAAATGATACAACAGTAATAAATCAGGTATGGAATTCATCTAAAAGCCTTGCACACTTCATATTTAAATTCTGCAAGAAAAGCAGATTTCCTTCTGGTACTAACTCAAGAATTCCTCATTCTTCTAGCCTTTCAACTTCAAGGATTGGAAGAATGAAATAAGCAGAACTAAAAAATTACCATTACTATGTTCCTTTGGGGTTAGCCATTCTTTGTAACTAGTTTAACTTTAGCATCTAACACAGCGGTAGGCAATCTATGGCACGCATTCCAAAGACAGAATGCGAGCTGATTTTCAGTGGCACTCTCTGCCTGGATCCTGGCCACTGGTCTGGAGGCTCTGCATTTTAATTTAATTTTAAATGAAGCTTCTTAAACACTTTAAAAACCTTATTTACTTTACATACAACAATAGTTTAGTTATATATTATAGACATAGAAAGAGACCTTCTAAAAATGTTAAAATGTATTACTGGCACACAAAACCTTAAATTAGAGTGAATAAGTGAAGACTCGGCACACCACTTCTGAAAGGTTGCTGACTCCTGGTCTAACATATCATTGTTGAAGAATGTAATTTGATTTCTCCCTAGGTCAAGATGTTTCTTTTTTTATTGAGCCTGATAATGTTTCCCTTATATTATCTGGCATAACAAAGGGCTTTCACATCTCCGGCCAGGATTTTCAAATGTGACTTCTGATTTTAGGTGTCCGAACGGCCATCTTAGAGGAGCCTGATTTTCAGAAGGTGGATGCACAGCACTTTCTGAAAATCAAACACTTTAAAGGTATTCCAAGTTGGGCAGCAAAATCACTAGTCACCTAAAAGTCTTGCCCCCAGATTTCCACCACCAGACTTCAAATGTTTAATTATATGACTGCAGAGGCACTCATTTAGAGGCACTGTGTCTCAGTGCTCTGTCTTGTCTCATCTTGTGAACTGGCACGTGTCTGAAATTGACAAGATCCTCACTCTTCAAGTGGTTTTAGAAAGTAGGCATCTTGTTAATTCTAATCCGTTGATGATTCTGAAGCTTGGAACTAAAAGGGAGGGGAGAGGAAAAGCATGCCAGACACACATGCATTCCCATCATATGAACATACAGATTTGTAACAAATCCATTATCTAGAAATTGTTGGTGTTGCGACACTCAGCATAACAGCTGGGACTGAAACCCTGTTGCAACACTCATTTTGGAGGATCCACAGTTAAGCTGCGGTGGCTATTTTAAAACCAAATATATCATTTTGATGTCAATGTTGAGGCTGAATGCTGAGGCTTGACAGAGCCCTTTTAACAGTGATGAGCTGAGTTGGATCTCATTTTAATAATAGAAATGCTGTAGAAAGTAAAATAATGGAGCACTGAGGAATTTAATAGCAACTGCTGTAAACAGTAATAGATTCAGAAAATAATATTCACAATTAATGAGGTAGTCACTTTATTGTACCAGTATTAGACTGCAAAATGGTCTACAGAACTCTAAGTGTAGCTTAGTAAAAGGTTCTTATGTGTAAAATGCTGCTTCTAATGCCATGTTTACACTAGCACTTATGTCGGCAAAACTTTCTTGCTCAGGGGTGTGAAAAAACATCCCTCCCCAAGCAACAAAAATTTTGCTGGCATAAGCGCTCAAGTGCACAGTTCTGTCGGTGGGAGATGCTCTCCTGGTAACATAGCTACTGCTGCTCATTGAGCTGGTTTTATTGTGTCGATGGGAGAGCTCTCCCCCATCAGTGTAAAGCGGCTACAGGAGCGCTACTCCTAAGGGAATTCTGTGCCAAAAATTAAAAACTTTGCATATTTTATTTGTCATAATGAAACAATATAATCACACTATTTTCAATTATTTGCTGACAAGTATTTTTAAATAAATTACCAAAATAACTGAAAATGGTGTGATTATATTGTTGTTGTTACTATGTTATTTTGACAAATAAAATATGCAGAACTTTGCAGAATTATAAAATGTTTATTTTATTATTTTATTTATTTTTTGACACAGAATTCCCTCAAGAGTACCAGGGTTCTGTGTGGTGCAATCTGGTGTGGGGGGTCTGGGTGAGGGAGGGGGAAATCTGGATGCACAAAGTTTGGGTGTGGGGTTCTGGGTGCAGGGGGAATGGGTGTCTGCAGGGGACTCCAGGTGAAGGTGGTTAGGGCTCAGTGGGGGGTGGGGGCTGGGTGAGTGGGGCTTGGTGGGGTGAGGGGTCAGGGTGCAGTTGTTGGGGGCTCAGGGGGCTGCAAGTCTGGGCGTGGGGGGCTCCTGATGCAGGGGGCTTGGCTCAGTGGGGTGGAGACAATCTCCATCTCCCTCCTCCTCCTCCTCCTCCCCCCACCCCCATACCAGCTGGGACTAACATCCCTGGATGTACTGCAGTGGCACAGAATTCCCCCAAGACTAATGCGCGCACCTACAGCAGCACAGCTGTACTATAATGTTGCAAGCTTGTAAGTGTAATCATGGCTCAGTGTAGACATAAGTTTAGCATTATGTTAACAAGACAATATAGTTATGTGGACTACTGGACTAAGGGGGCTAAGAATTTAAAAAATGGGTGCCTGAAGTTAAATGAGTGCCTAGTAAATAGGTTGCCTGATTTTCAAAAGTGTAGAGCCCTAGCACTTTTCTTGGGTTTCAATAGAAACTGCTCAGTGCTCTGCACTTTTCAAAACCAAATTACCTATTTCAGTGCCTAAATATGGCTTTAGGAGTCTAACTTTAGGCACTTTTTTCTTTTTTTTTTAATCTTGGCTAATTCTCTAAAGAATTGGAAGCAGGAGAGAAGTCGTTTTATATAGATGGTGCTCGGGACTCAGCACAACTAAGCTTTGGAATGACCCTGCACGCTCACATTTGGTTTTTATGTTGAAGGGAGATTTCAGTTGTTTTTATTAACTGGCATCTCTGACGGTGTTAGAATTTTGTGGTGCTCAAGAAAGAGAGCGATTTTAAAAGTTTGGAGAATTACTTCTCTTTAAACCACAGCAAGATAATCCTCCATGTGCAGGATTGCCCATGTGCAGGACTGGGGGGCGGGGAGGGACGCAAGTGGCAATTTGCCCCAGACCCCCGGCTGTACAGGGGCCCGCATGAGAATAGCTGAGGCTCCCTCCCCAGCCCCACCCGACGCCGTCTCCGCCCCTCTCCGGGAGCCTCAGCGCATCCAGCAGCGTCCCTGAACAGCTGCAGCGTAGCTCTGGCCGGGCCGCTGAGCTCTGCCCCGCTCAGAGCTGCGCGGTAAGGGGCGGGGTTGCGAGCTCCGGGCCGAGCGGCTTCTCCCCTTACTAGGCGGCTCTGAGCAGGGAGGAGCTCAGGGGCCCCTTCGGGGCCACGCTGCAGCTGTCGAGGGACGCTCCTGGATGGACTGAGGCTCCAGGTGAGGGGGGAGCGGGAGGTAAAAGGCCAGGGCAGGGGGGAGTTAGCTAAGGGGCAGGGAGTCCCAGGGACAGTCAGGGCACAGGGAGGGGGCAGAGGTTGGTGGGCAGTCATGGGACAGGGAATGGGGGGGTTGGATTGTGGGCAGTCTGGGGGGGGGGGGTCAGGACTCAGCAGGGGGTGGGGGTGGATAGGGGTCAAGGCAGTTAGGGAACAGGAAGCAGGGTGAGGTCCTGAGGTGGTGGTTGGGGGGGGTCTCTGGGGGACAGTGAGGGGACAAGGAGCAGGATGGGTTGGGGATTCTGAGGGGAGTCGGGGGGCAGGAAGTGGGTGGGGGTCAAATAGGGGGCTGGGCCAGGCTGTTTGGGAGGCACAGCCTTCCCTACCCTAAAACTCATTCAAAGCAGTTTGAGGCTTGCAGAAGAGCCAAGCTATTAGCTTTTCCATTAGGGCTACCATCCCTTTCACTTCTCAAATGCCAAATTATAGTCTCCATTTAATTTCAGTGCCATAGGGAGATTCATGTCTGGTGAGGGTAGCTTCATTTAAAATTAGCCACTGGGGGAGGGATCACATGAGAAGAGCAATATCCTAAACCACCTAGCTCCTTCCCAACCCTACCAAGGGAGACCCCCTCCCCTGCATTCCCTGAGGCTCCAGAGGGGTTAATTCAGTGGTTCTCAAACTTTTATTCTGGTGACCCTTTTCACATAGCAAACCTCTGAGTGTGACCCCCCCCTTATAAATTAAAAACACTTTTTTTTATATATTTAACACTATTATAAATGCTGGAGGAAAAGCAGGGTTTGAGGTGGAGGCTGACAGCTCATGACCCCCAGTAATAACCTCGTGACCCCCTGAGGGGTCCTGACCCCCAGTTTGAGAACCCCTGGGTTAATTTAATTTTAGCACCCTGTGTCCATTCACATGCATGTGCTATTTTAAGCATTTCAGTTTTCACAACATAGGCTCATCCCAGGTTCTGGAACAAGCTCAAATGCTCAGTTTGTGGAGTATGTACATAAGCTATACTAAAGACAAACCCAGAGTAACTGTCTCCAGTTTGTGAGGGACCCCATGGAGCCAGTCTCCAGGAAACAGATAAATGCATGGAGGTTAAGTCCATTAATGGCTATTAGCCAGGATGGGTAAGGAATGATGTCCCTAGCCTCTGTCAGAGGATGGAGATGGATGGCAGGAGAGAGATCACTTGATCATTACCTGTTAGGTTTACTTCCTCTGGGGCACTCAGCATTGGCCATTGTCGGTAGACAGGATACTGGGCTGGATGGACCTTTGGTTTGACCCAGTATGGCTGTTCTTATGTTCTAACCTAAATGAACCCAAAGTTATGGAGACAGATATGAGTCAAGGAAGCCAGCACAGTATCAGAAACCTGGAAAAATCTCTGACTAGATGGGCTCAGGCGTTTGGTCACAAGCTGCGGTGGTTCAAAAGTTTTGGATTTTTTTTAAGCAGAATTTTTTTATTGTTTCTTTAAACAATCAAACACAGCAAGCAGCAAATATTTGGCCACACACTTCTGAAACTCCAAACCTTATTCAGGTTTTGGCAAACTAATCTCAGCTTTTCAATTAAAAAAACCACAACAAATTTTGAAGGAAAGCAGACACTGTCCATGATTTTTTTCTGCTTTGTAAACCCCCCTATTTTTTGATCCAGAAAAAGTTTTGATGGAAAATATTTGTCCAACCCTTTTAATGAACTGTAGTGCCTTTTAGCACTAGCTGATGCTGAGAACCAGAGATACCTTGTAAAGAAGTTTTCTCAAAACTGGGTTTGTGCCGACATGCAGAAGGTTTATTTTTCCCAGGGCCACCTGTGGGGAGGGGGAGCAAGTGGGGCAATTTGCACTGGGCCCCGCAGGGGCCCCCACAAGAATATAGTATTGTATAGTATTGCAATTTTTTTTATGGAAGGGGCTGCCGAAATTGCTTTGTCCCAGGCCCCCTGAATCCTCTGGGCGGCCCTGTCTATATGTAGGGCTGGAAGGGATCTCAAAAAGTCTGTACTGCGGTAGGACCAAGTATACCTATAAGACCAGACCTTACAGATGTTTGTCTAACCTGTTCCTAAAAACCTTCAGTGACAGGGGTTCCATAACCTCCTTAGATAACCTGTTGCGGTACTTAACTACCCTTATAGTTAGAAATTTTTTTCCTAATATGTAACCTAAATCTCCCTTGCTGCAGATTAAGCCCATTACTTCTTGTCCCACCATTGGAGAACAAGTGATCACTGTCTTCTTTATAACAGTCCTTAACATAATTGAAGACATGTAATGTCTCCCCTCTGTCTTCTCGAGACTAAACATGCCCAATTCTTTCAACTTTTCCTCATAAGTCATGTTTTCTAAGACTTCTATCATTTTTGTTGCTTTCCTCTGGACTGTCTCCAATTTGCCAACCTCGTTCTTAAAGTGTTGTGCTCAAAACTGTGCTCCAGATGAAGCCAGTTTTGGGCACCACACTTTAAGGAAGCTCTTGTAACAATGTCAATGAAGGAAAACTCCAAGGTGAATGAACAAGTTGTTGGTTATGAAAACTTGATAGTTAGGCTTGATAGCCTTCTTAGTTAAAAGATTGTTTGAAGGTTAGTAAGTTTTCAGGACATCAGTAATTTGCTAAGACAAATAAAGTGCCTTGATAACATTGGATACATGCACAGCCATTTCTTGCACTAGCAAAATAAAACAATGCATGTTCCAGAGCTGATCAAATAATCCAAAAATATACTCTTAGAAATCAGGACCAATTCACAAGCAGAAAAAAGAACTATTTTCCCTATGAATATTGGTTCCAATAAATAATTGGACCCACTCTATTCCAGACCCAAATTATTCAATACTGTGTGTGTGACAGGCAGCTTGGAGGGGCAGGTAGCCTAATGGTTAGAGTACCTGGCTCTCAGCCCCCTGCTTGGTTGAGGACCCTCAGTATTTAAGGCCAAGCGGTATGGGGGCACGTGGGCATTCTGTCTCTACTAGGTCCTTGTCCAGGGCCCTGTGTACATCAACCCCTGAACGGGGTGGAGGAGGAGGAGGCCCTCCCAGCAGGGAGTCAAAATCAACTGCCCTTGGCTACTTTCTACCAGTCTGTTCAGTTTGGGGCATGGCCCCTGTAGCAGGGCTGGTGCAAGGATATTTTGTGCCCTAGGAGAAACTTCCACCCTCCCTCTCCCCCACTTCCTCCTCTCCCCCTGGAGCATCGCTTATTATAAACTTTCAAAAATGAATACTTAATATTATATGAATATGAATATAAAATATGAATACTTAATTATAATTAATACACGTTTGGCTTGAAAATTTATTAATTTCACTATTTTAGACTATATATTTAATAAAAATAAATGAACAACCTGACAGTGTTGACATTATGTTTTCACTTTGCATAACGTAGCACAGATCTTAAAATAAATCACGTACATTATACACTGTCACTTCCTTCCTTCATTCTTTCATATCAAAATCTACTACATTTTATTCTACCTTTATAATATCCAATTACTGTTATTAATAAAATTTATAAAATTAGGGCCTTGCATGGTGCTAAGTATCAGGGGTAGCCATTTTAGTCTGTATCCACAAAAACAACATGGAGTCCGCCAGCAATTACACACCACACCACAGAAACACTAACCCAGGAACCAATCCCTGTAGCAAACCTAGTTGCCTACTCTGTCCCAGATCTACTTTGGCAACACCATCAGAGGACCCAACCACAACAGCCACACCATCAAGGGCTCATTCACCTGCACGTCTACTAATGTTATATATGCCATCATGTGCCAGCAATGCCCCTCTGCCAGGTACATTGGCCAAACCAGACAGTCCCTATGTAAAAGAATAAATGGACACAAATCGGCCATCAAGAATAGTAACATACAAAAGCCAGTAGGTGAACACTTCAATCTCCCTGGATATTCTATAACAGATTTAAAAGTCACTATTCTTGAACAAAAAAACTTCAGAAACAGACTTCAAAGAGAAATTGCAATTCATTTGCAAATTTAACACCATTAGTTTGGGCTTGAATAGGTACAGGGAGTGGCTGGCTCATAACAGAAGCAGCTTTGCCTCTCCTGGAATTGACACCTCCTCAGCTATTATTGGGAGTGGACTACATCCACCCTGATTGAATTGGACCTGTCAACACCGGTTCTCCACTTGTGAAGTAACTCCCTTCCCTTCATGTGTCATTATATAGTGCCTGCATCTGTAACTTTCACTCCATGCATCTGAAGAAGTGGGTTTTTTACCCAGAAAAGCTTATGCCTAAATGTATCTTAGGGTATGTCTACATCTACAATTTTGCAGCGCTGGTTGTTACAGCTGTATTAGTACAGCTGTATAGGGCCAGCGCTGCAGAGTGGCCACACTTACAGCAACCAGCGCTGCAAGTGGTGTTAGATGTGGCCACACTGCAGCGCTGTTGGGCGGCTTCAAGGGGGGTTCGGGGAACGCGAGAGCAAACCGGGGAAGGAGACCAGCTTCGCCACGGTTTGCTCTCGCGTTCCCCGAACCCCCCTGCAAACCGCAGGGAAGGAGACCTGCTTGCTCGGAGGTTCGGGGAACGCGAGAGCAAACCGGGGAAGGAGACCAGCTTCGCCACGGTTTGCTCTCGCGTTCCCCGAACCCCCCTGCAAACCGCAGGGAAGGAGACCTGCTTGCTCGGGGGTTCGGGGAACGCGAGAGCAAACCGGGGAAGGAGACCAGCTTCGCCGCGGTTTGCTCTCGCGTTCCCCGAACCCCCCTGCAAACCGCAGGGAAGGAGAGCTGCTTGTTCGGGGGTTCGGGGAACGCGAGAGCAAACCGGGGAAGGAGACCTGCTTGATTACCAGAGGCTTCCTCAGGTATGCTGGGATACCTGCTTATTCCACGGAGGTCAAGAAAAGCGCTGGTAAGTGTCTACACTTGATTACCAGCGCTGGATCACCAGCGCTGGATCCTCTACACCCGAGACAAAACGGGAGTACGGCCAGTGCTGCAAACGGGGAGTTGCAGCGCTGGTGATGCCCTGCAGATGTGTACATCTCCTAAGTTGCAGCGCTGTAACCCCCTCACCTGCGCTGCAACTTTGTGATGTAGACAAGCCCTCAGTCTTTAAGGTGCCACCGGACTCCTTGCTGTTTTTATAAAATTAGAATGGCAGATACTCCGTCATAGGGGGATTGGGTTTGGCTTTGGGGGGAAGGGAAGCAGGCTGAGTTTGAATCAGTGGGGGATTGGGTTTGGCTAGGGAGTGCAAGGGGAGCAGAACAGATTCAGTCACTGGGAGGATTGAGTTTGGCTGTGGAGGGGAAGAGAAGCAGACCGGATTCGGTCAGTGATGGTTTGAGTTTGGCCAGGAGGAGAAGGAAGCAGACTGGGCTCGGGTCAGTGGGGGATTGGGTTTGGCTGGGGAAGGGAAGCAGACTGGGTTCAGTCAGTGGGGGTTCGGTTTTGGCTGGGGTGGGGAAGGGAAGCAGACTGGTTTTGGATGTGGAGGGGGGAGAGGGCGCAATCTGGGTTTGGCCAGGGAGCGGTGGGCAGGGAAGGATTCAAAGAGCCACACGGTGAGATGGGCGCTCTCCTCTCCAGTCCCTGGCATGCAGCAGGCCAAGTGCAACTGCAACAGGGCAATGGAAGCGTGTCGCCTGCTTTGCCTTCACGAGTCCGTCCTGCGCCCGGGCTGAGGAGTTGAATGCTGAGCTCTAGCTCTGACGGGGGTGTGAGGCAGGCAGGACTGTGAGGCAGAGAGTGCGCTGCCCTCATGCCAAAGCAGGGTCAGGAGAGTAGAAAGCTGGGACACAGGGAGATGGGTTAAAGTGGCTTAGTCGCCCCCCCAAGCGAGAGAGCCCACAGAGCAGCAGAGCCTCTGCCTGCAAATCCTGCCGCCCGCTCTCCGAGCATGTCATGCAGGCCGCCCTGGCTGCACCTCAGTGACAGCACAGCTCAGCCCCAGCAGGTCTTACCCTTCCTGCCGCAAGCTGCTCCACTCCCCTTCTAGCTGCTGTGCAATCTACAAGACAAAGGAGCTATTACTGTGTAAATGTACCTATCAACACAGCAATCAAATCAAAGGACTCCGCTGACTTTCTAAAGGCAGGAGAGCAATTCATTGGGAGTGTGGTTCTTATCATATATGTCTTCCCTCCCTACAGTCTGCGATCTGCAGCCAGGGTCTTGATTGGCGGCAGCACCCCCAAATCTTGGCGTCCTAGGGGCTGCCTAGTCTGCCTAGTGGTTGCACCGGCCCTGGCATCTAGCACAATTTGCTGGGCTGCTTGCTTCCCATAGGGTAATCTTTGGGGTCTCGGGCAGCACCTGGCCACAGTCCCAGGCTCCTTCAGGCAGGGCAGCTGCAAGGTGGTGAGGGCAAGCCCCACAGTGGCACTGGGGTTCACTCACTCAGCTACCTCCAGCACTGGAGGCTACTAGGTCCCCTTCACAGTCTCCCCTGGCCGTGGTCCAGTGCTTACACCTTCTGGGCTGCCTTGGCCCCTCAGGTAGAGAGGCAGCTAGCTCCTGCCTCTTTGTCAGTCAGCCCCAAACTGAGCCTTTTCTCCTCCCATCCCCAGGCCTGGCACTGGCCGCAGGTATAGCGGGGTGGGGCTAGCGGGGCCCTAAGGTTATCTTTAACCCCTGTTGTGCTGGCTGGCAGTTTCTCTGCTTCATCTCAGGATGTTTGTGTAATATTCAATAAATGCCATCAAATTGCAACCTGAACATGAAATAATGTGAGATTCTTTCACCCTCATATTTATTAATGTTTAACTGTAAATTTCACATCTTATTCCTTCTTCCCAAAGCTCCGTCTGCCCTAGAGGGCTCCTCAAACAGATATTCCAGATATGCTTCCATTGAAATAAATGCAAGTGATTTCACTGGGAGCAAAATTAGGCCCATAATGAACCAAAACAGACCATAAAGGAAGTTTAAAATATTCCATCCACAGCAACATTCGTCCATTTTGACAAATAATAACAGCTTCATTATTGCTGCGTCTGTGCCTTTGGGAACCCCCTGCTAATCTAACATCTTGATCTGAGCTTGTTTTCCAGGTCATCAATTCACTTTATCAACACTTTACAGTCTTCATTAATCTCTGCATTGTGTCCATTTGCAGTTATTTTCATGCCACATATGTTTCTCTAGGCCCCCTGCAACTGCTGGTGCAAACCCATTCGGAGCCCTAAGCAGGAATATTTTGGGCCCCCCCTCAACACATACTAATAATTAATAGGGCCCCCAGGCCTGCTGATGGGTGGGAGGACGGTAAAGGGGGCAATTGGCCAGGGGCCCAGGAGATTTAAAAGGGCCCAGGAGTCCTGGGGCATTTTAAATAGCCTGGGTGGGATGCAGGGCTCCTAGGTGCATGCAGGGAGGTACCGGCGGTGGCAAAGGCAGCCGGATGGACATGTGGAAACCCTGGCCATGCTGGAAGAGCACCCATTGATTGTTCTCCCCTGGGGCCGGGAATTGCTTTCAGCGGGCCTGAGGCCCCCACTTAAGCAAGCTCAGGGCCTTGGAAATTGCTTATTGTGCTTATGCCTAGTGCCAGCTCTGTTTGAGTCAAAGTTCTATAGTACAGTACAACCCTGCCAGCCTGATTCATACCTGATCTACCAATATCCAACATCTTAATATTTGTTTAGCAGTTGCGAGACAGTTAACTACATCTGATCCAATATCCACCAAGGCTATGAAGTCAAGAACAGGCTGACAGTCTTAGCTGGCAGGAACTTGGGGGCTAGAATGTAAGCCCTTTCGGGGCAGGGACTGTCTTTTAGTTCTGTGTATGTACAGCACCTAGCAGAATGGGGTCCTGGCCCATGACGAAGGCTCCTGGCGTAGGTGTTATGGTAATCAAATAATTAATAACAACAATAATTAATAAAAATAAGAATATTCACCAAATCTCATATAGACTTAATGCTCTTTGTAGAGTTTGGAAATTCTTATAGAATCATAGAATATCAGGGTTGGAAGGGACCTCAGGAAGTCATCTAGTCCAACCCCCTGCTCAAAGCAGGACCAATCCCCAACTAAATCATCTCCCCAATAACTATTATTTTTAAATGAACTTTAAAAATATAGCTTGAAGACAGGTGAGCAAGCTAGTGCCTGTGGCCCCCATTCAGAGAAGCACTGAGCCACGTGCTTAAGTCCCACTGAAGCAATTCTTCAGTATTTGCCTGAACTGGGGCCTGAGCTGGACACATGATCGTGTGACCTTAATTTTCTTTAAATTTAAGATGAAGCTCAGTGTAACCTTGAACAAAGCTGATCAGATTATTCATATTTGCTGTGAGTTTAGCACTTTTTTTCTATTGTGAATCATTTGCAAACTGATCCTGACACAAAACAAGAAGAAACTGGGGCTTTTTGAAAATGATTCAGACATAGTTTTTTAATGTAAAATGATCCCAGAAGTTACGACGGCTTGTAATTTTCTATGACACCATCTATCTCAAAGCATTTGACAATTATTAATGAATTTAGCCTTTCCACACCCTAGTTAGGTTGGTGAGTATTATCCCTATTTTACGATGAGGAACCAAGACACACAGAGGTTAAGTCTGTGTCAGAAACTGGGCATAGAACACAGATGTTCTTGTCCCATGCCTTCACCACAAAACGATCTTAACGCTGGCGCTCAGTCTAACCCCCTAATATTACTTAACTGTTATAGCATTGCAAAATGAGAGACCTGGGACGCCAACAAGACCAGTATGAGAAATATTATAATTACAGTTTCCAACATATGGGAAACTGGCTTGGATTTTGCATACTATACAGAAGAAAATATATTCTCCCTTACAACAAGAGTAAAGTGCTTTTCTTCCCCAATATGAGTCACAGCATGCAAATGAAAAGCAGAGAGTTGATGCTGACAAAGAAAAGCCTGAAGGACAATGCATGTGAGGTTGTCTTTTCTATACCTGACAAAACTGAAGGTATAATTTCAAGGACACATGCACATCTTTTGAGATGTTTTGGCCATTAACCAATGTATTTCTAGCATGGATAACCCTGCAGCTAGCTTGAATATTGTCATTGATGGGAACTGGCTGGCTTGTTGCTCAGGGAATGTTGTTGTTGAATTGTTTTTCATTTTTGTTTGAGTTTCCATGGACGGAGTCTATCAGGCTAGTACCATGACTGATCTTAGGTCACTATCAGGCTAAGAACAGTATGTTCTTCCTCTACCTGTTCTATTACTGGTCACAAACCAAGGTTAAAATAAGAGATGGGCTCAAGTCACCTTAGATCTAGATTTTGAACATACTTGGGCAGCTTCTGCAGTATGCTAAGAACACCTGTACACTACCAGAGCAGTGTAAAGAAGTCATAATACATCCCCAGAAAATACTCTTAGGGTGAGAGAGTTCCCTTGGTGAGGCAGAGCTGTGAAAATGGCTCTGTTTCCTTCTCTGACAATAGGGAGGGTGCCAGGGATATGGCTGGAGCATGCATCTAACCAGCTATTCTCATTTGCAGCTCTTACAAATCATTGCAATTTGTAGCAGCCCCGATTCTGTTGGAAGTTGCACTGGAAGTCAAACCGGCCCTCAGCCAGCTCAGAGTATGATCAGACCCAAAGGTGAGGTCAAGCCACAGGTTCTGTTGCCTGCACTGTGTGTAGCTTGGGCAGGATGGAGATTCTGCCCTTCTGTATCTATTCTCTTCCTTACCCACAGCAAATAGTGGACAGTTTATTTTGGAATGTAAGACCAGTCTTTGATTTAACACTGGCTCCACCTGTGGAGCTCTGCACAGAGCAGGACGTCTGCACTTGCTTCTTCCTCTGCCTGGTTGGATAGGGAGCATGGTTATTTGAATGGTAATTAGTGCAGGGTGGGAGATGAGTTTTCCGTCCATGAAACTTTGAGATTTCAGAAATGTTCCCATTCTGCAGTGGGATGAAACTGAGACGTTCACAAGTTTTTCATAACAAAACAGAGCAACTAAGAGACCCACCCCAGCATAGGTTCAACTCCCTGGCCTGAATCAGACTTTAAGTGCTCTGGTCAACTGACTACTGTGGGTTGAGGTCTCTCCAAGTTCCATCCTGGACCTGAGAAATCTCTGTGACTAAACTGGAAAGTCCACCACCCTGCAAAGTTTCAGTTTTGACACATCTCCATTTTTCAATGAAAAGCCCTTTCCTTGAAGCATTCCCAACTAGTTCTAATTGCAGTAAGACCGAGGGTCCCCGATTATTGAGCAGGGCTTCATTGTGCCAGGTGACGTACAAACACAAGATGGGTTTCTGCCCGGATCAACTTACATCATCTGTCCCTGCTGCCCTCACTGTGTTAAATGTGTGCAAGTCTCTCTGCTATGACTCCAGCTAGTTTGGACAGCAGGGCTGGGAGCCAGGGGAGGAACAGGAACTGGATGATCCCCACAGCACAGGCCTCTGTGGGCTTGCCAGATTTCTGTGTGGAAATCCGGCCAGGAAGTAATGCATTTGGAGCTATAACAACTCTTTGTGGGTTTCCTATTCAGCTGCTACTCAGGTGGACCGTGCAGGAATGTCTCTTGAAAGAAAAACGTGTGGCCATATGTTTATACAGTATTAGAGAATGTGCATGAAAACACAGGGTCCTGAATCACTTTTCATTTAAGATAAAGGTGTTGTCAAGGTTTTTTCCCCCACTTTGAACTTGAGTACAAATGTGGGGATCTGCATGAACACTTCTAAGCTTAATTTCCAGCTTAGATCTGGTAACACTGCCACCACCCAGAAATTTCAGTGTTTGGGGCACTACCTGTCCCCCCCAAAACTTTACCCTCCCTGGGCTGCCTTGAGGGACTTCACCAATTCCCTGGTGAACACAGATTTAAACTCCTTGGATCTTAAAACAAGGAGGAATTAACCATCTCCCCTTCTTTCCCCCCACCAATCCCTGGTGAGTTCAGACCCAATCCCCTTGGATCTTAAAACAAGGAAAATCAATCAGAGTCTTAAAAAGAAAGGTAAAAATTATCTCTGTAAAATCCGAATGGAAAATGCTTTACAGGGTACTCAGACTCATATAGACCAGAGGGACCCCACCCCAGCCTTAGATTCAAAGTTACAGCAAACAGAGGTAAAAATCCTTCCAGCAAAAAGAAACATTCACAAGTTGAGAAAACAAACATAAGACTAACCCGCCTTGCCTGGCTATTACTTACAATTTTGAAACATGAAAGACTGATTCAGAAAGATTTGGAGAGCCTGGATGTACGTCTGGTCCCTCTTAGTCCCAAGAGCGAACAACCCCCAAAACAAAAAGCACAAACAAAGACTTCCCTCCACCAAGATTTGAAAGTATCTTGTCCCCCAATTGGTCCTCTGGTCAGGTGTCAGCCAGGTTTACTGAGCTTCTTAACCCTTTACAAAGAGACATTAACCCTTAACTATCTGTTTATGACAGGTGTTATTTAATAAGGGGGGAAATATGAAGGAAAACACTGTCCACAATCAAGCTGGAAAATACTGTACAAAAGCTGTGAGTCAGAATAAAATGACAAAGAGCTTCTTTTCCCCTCAAGAGATTTAATTCACAAAACAATGCTACTCATATCCTTCTTATATCAATAGTGAAAATGAACGCAGCCTCATTTTCAGTCCCTCATGGATGCCTGACCACATCACCAAACATTGTGCAACATGGTAAATTTGGGAAGTTTCTGTCCACGAAAGGCTCAAGACTGGACACACAATGATGATGTAAATTAGATGGGAGATAAAGCTGTGTGCAGGGAAGTCTGCAAAGAGTCGACATTGCATCTGGATCTGGTCAGCGCTGTTAGTCACTCACTTTGAACACCACATTTGTAACAGGAGCCACTGAAGTCAAAGGGCAGGGTATTAGCTTCTTGTAACTGTGACTCAGGTCAAGTGATGGGCCCAGGAAATACAATTCAATTTCTTTCCAGAACTACTGTGTTACACGTTTATTACAATATACACTTGTTGTTATAGCTGATAGCTTACCCGATGTCATCAATTTTCTGATGCAATTAACTCTGTTTCATAAGTATTCCCAGTTTATGCTTTGAAGCAACACAGGAAGAACTGTCTTGTGGTTAAAGCACAGGACTGGGAGTCAAGCAATCTAGCTTCCATTACCAGTTCTACAACAGAATTCTTGGCCTGACTCACCTCTCTGTGACTTGGTTTCCTCATTTTAAATGTGTCTGATAATACTTCCCTCCCTCACATAGGAGTTAGTCTTATTTAGCTTGCTTGAAAAGGGTTTGGAGATCCATAGATAGAACAGACTCTAGGAAAAGCAAATATTTTATAGTTTAATTTTAATAAACTCCTTCAATACCATAAGCATAGAATGTGGCCATATAACTGGGAAAAATGTCATTGTTGTAAGATAGTTTACCTAGGCGTGTCATAAACAGATAGTTAAGGGTTAATAGAACAGGAGTACTTCATGTCTCTTTTGCCTGTAAAGGGTTAACAAGTTCAGTGAGCCTGGCTGTCACCTGACCAGAGGACCAATCAGGCGACAGGATACTTTCAAACCTTGAGGGAGGGAAGTTTTTGTGTGTGCTGTTAGTTTTTGGTTGTTCTCTCTGGGTTCTGAGAGTGACCAGATGTGCAACCAGATTTCTCTCCAATCTCTCTGATACAGGCTCTTATGTACTCAGAATAGTAAGTACTAGGTAGATAAGGCGAGTTAGGCTTATGTTTGTTTTCTTTATTTGCAAATGTGTATTTGGCTGGAAGGAGTTCAAATTTGTATTTTGCTGAAAGGATTTTAATTTGTACTTGAATACTTAGGCTGGGAGGGTATTCCCAGTGTCTATAGCTGAAAGACCCTGTAACATATTCCATCTTAAATTTACAAAGATAATTTTTACTGTTTTTTCTTTCTTTAATTAAAAGCTTTTCTTGTTTAAGAACCTGATTGTTTTTTTTTATTCTGTTGTGAGATCCCAGGGGACGAGGTCTGGATTCACCAGGGAATTGGTGGGGAGAAAGGAGGGAAGGGGGAGAGAAAGGTTAATTTTCTCTCTGTGTTGGGATTACTTTCTCTCTCAGGGAGAGTCTGGGATGGGGAGAGGGGGGGGGAGGTGAATTTTCTTCTCTGTTTTAAGATTCAAGGAGATTGAATCACAGTAATCTTCCAGGGTAACCCAGGGAGGGGAAGCCTGGGAGAGGCAACGGTGAGGGAAAGGGTTTACTTTCCTTGTGTTAAGATCCAGAGGGACTGGGTCTTGGGGGTCCCCGGGCAAGGTTTTGGGGGGACCGGAGTGTACCAGGCACTGGAATTCCTGGTTAGTGGCAGCGCTACAAGTACTAAGCTGGTAATTGAGCTTAGAGGAATTCATGCTGGTACCCCATCTTTTGGAGGCTAAGGTTCAGAGCGGGGGTTTATACCATGACAAGGCGCCTGAGCTTTTTTGTGTTTTCCATTAACTTAATTGGTCTTTGTATCAGGGCCAGAGCAGTTCAAATTCTAAGCAGTCAAAAATCTTGAGTCAGGCCTCCCACAAATCATGAGATTTAAAAAAGCAATCATTTTTGGTTCTTTTTATTTGCCTCTGAGGTTCTGAGCCTCTAGGTTGCATTGGTTAATGTTTTCAAGCTTTTCTCTGTTGCAGTGAGGGCTAGAAACTTCCTCTTTTACACCCAAGTATTGTGAGACTCACGGTAAAGTTGCAAGAGATAACAACACCAGTTGCATCACTACTTGTGAGATGCCCCCTTGGCAAAAACCTCAAATGAGTAAAGTTGCTAATGTGCTGAAGTCTTTTCAGGACTGGGCCATAATTCTCCAGTGCTTGTTGATTTAAGTATTAAGGAGAGATCCAGTGCTATTTTTATCCTTGTTGTGTTTTGTGTATTTAATTATATTTTTAAAATTCAGATTAATGCATGATTGGACAATGTACAAGATATGAGCAAGATTACTCCGCTAAGCAATATAGTCAAAGTCACCTCATTTGATGAAGGCTCTTGAGTGAAGATCAATTGATATTGGTTTATCTGAGATATTCTGGTTCTATGTCCTAAATAAGTCTAGTCCTCTGTGATCACAGAGTCACAGACCTGCAGGTCTGGAAGGGACCTCAAGAGGTCATCAAGTCCAGCTCCCTATGCTGAGGCAGGACCAAGTAAATCTAGACCAACCTGAGACTGAGAAGGAGCCAGAATTTACCAGTGTACATTTCCAAAGAGCCACAGTAATATGTCAGCAGCCCCCCATCAGCTCCTCCCCCTCCCCCGCTCCCATTGCCTCCCACCCACTGGCAGCCCCACCAATCAGTGCCTCCCCCTCCCTCCCCACACCTCCCAATCAGCTGTTTCATGGCGTGCAGGATGCTCTTGAGAGGGAAGGGGAGAAGCGAGGGCATGGCAGGCTCAGGGGAGGGGGCTGGAAGGGGTGGAGTGGGGGCAGAGCCTGTGGCAGAGCCAGGGGTTGAGCAGTTAGCACCCCTGGCATATTGGGAAGTTGGCGCCTATAGCTCCAGGCCCGGAGCCAGTGCCTATACAAGGAGCTGTGTATTAACTTCTGAAGAGCTGCATGGGGCTCCAGAGCCACAGATTGGCCACCCCGATGTAGACCATCCCTGACAAGCCTTTGTCCAACCTGTTTTTAAAAACTGCCAATGATAGGGATTCCACAGTCTCCCTTAGATGCCTATTCCATAACTTAACTAACCTTATAGTTAGGAACTTTTTCTTAACATCAAACCCAAAGCTCCCTGAATGATCTATTTAGTTTTTTCTTTCATTAACGACTGTAGGCCCTATTGCTCCCCAATGATCAAAGGCAAGCTGGGAGCAGTCCTCTGTGCAAGGATCATGCCTGTCTGAACAGAAGGATGGGACAGCCACTCCCCCCGGACACTCCTCTCCCCTGCCATTCTGTGGGTTGCAGAGCCTGCATGTTGAATGGAAGGAGTTAGGCCAGATGTGGTCCTGGTGGGGTTAACAAAATTTTCCTTCCACAATCCTCACAGGGAATATGCTACCAAATGAGGATAGCATTTCCTGCTCATCCCTTCTGTAAGGAACAAGTGCCCATCCCTTTATGGACGATTCAGAGATTCTTTCCTCTGATCATTCTCAAGAGTTCTTCCAGGGAGAAGGCGAGGTGGGCTTAAGCTCCTAAAATGGGGCTTCTTTTCCAGCTAATTGTAGTCAGTTTCGGATAAACAAATGAATACGTAATTGGTTCTCTTAAAAAGAAAGAATAAAAACCCATCTGACACTTTTTCATACTCAACATCCAAACTGGAACTATCTCAATATTTGTGATTATCCAGACTTTGGCAGTTTGATGAATCCTATGACATGTTCTATCTTTAGTAAAACAAAGCAGCTAATCGATGTACCATATAATGTAAAGGACTATAAGGCCAAACCCATTGTCCTTACACAGGCAAAGCTTCCATTGATATCAATGAGAGTTTCAATATTTCCAATCACAAGACTGGCTTGAAAATAATACATTCTTGGTTCTTATTTGCCTTCTGGTTTTTTATCTTTTAGGATTTACGTTTTCAAACTTTTTTCCACAAACTTTTTCTCCTAATCTTGTTTTAAAAACTGAGATTTCCCCCCAATAATCACATGACTCCAGAAGCTGGGGATTTAAGTAAAAACACCAAATATTGAGAGACTCATGATAAAATTGTGAGGGTTGGGAACACTGGAGTTTTGACTGTACAGGACTGCAGCATCAGGCTTTGCATGCATTTTGCACGTCAGGAATTGAACACCAAATGGGAAGTGAACCCCAGATTTTCTAGTTTCAGAATCAGTTTTCTAATAGTTGAAAATAGGACTCATGATGAACATGAAGGGAAAACCTTTCAGATGTTTTGCAGACTGGCTACTATTACACTGATTATAATAGTAGTAGTAGTTCCCTAGTCAATAGTAAATCTTCCAGTCATGCTGGAAAAAAAGAGTAAGCACAACTTGTGGTCGTATGCTAAGATGAGTTCAGCAGTACATAGGAATTGTCTTCCTATTAGGATTCAGTGATCTTTTTAAATTCCAAGAGAGATTTGTCAAAGAAGCCAGCATTAGGGGGTGTGACTTGTTCAGATTTTGGTAGAGAAAAGTAATGCTTCAATATTATAAATATAATTTTGATACTCTTCAGTATGTAAAGAATCTCCCTATAATTTAAGATTTCTCCTCTAGTATTTGAAAGACACATAGTGCTCAAATGTACATCTTTTGAATGCTATGCTGCATCTTATCAGGAACCTTTACTATCCCCCAAATATTTGTTTTCATTCAGCCATAGCCATTTTCCTCAGAAAACTTTAGCCCCTGCTAGAAATTGGTCCTATGCATGCCTATCTGAGAAATGAGGTATGCAGACCTTTTTTTTCAAAGCCTTAGGATTTGTCTACACTTGAAATGCTTCACTAATACAACTGCAGCACTGCAGCTGCACTGCTGTAGAGTTTCAGTTTAGACATTCCCTATAGCGATGGGAGGGGTCTCCTCCTATAGATAATCCACCTACCTGAGAGGCAGTAGCTGGGTGGACAGAAGAATTGTTCTCTCAGCCTAGCACCGTCTATGCCATGTGTTAAGTCAGTTTAACTATGTCCTTAGCTGGGTTGACCTAACTTTTTAGTGTAGATCAAGCGTTAGTCAGGTCTTATTATTTGTATTCCAATAGCATCTAGAGGCCCCAATCAGCGCTAGATGGTTGTATTGCTTTACCTATATCAGTACCTGACATGAATACAGAATGAAGAGAGCAAGCCTGGTCCAGAGATTAGATTGCTAGCCTGGGACTTGGAAGAGCCAGGTTCAGTTCCCTGCTTGGTTATATGCTGCTTGTGTGTACTTTGCAAGTCACTTAGCCTCTCAGTTCCTTATCTGTAAAATGGGTATACCAATAATTCCTACTTCACAGAGGTGTTGTGAGGACCAGGACTCAGAGACAGTTCTTGTTCTGCAGGGGTTAATCTCTATATGGACGTACGAAGAGAAAAAGTATGTAAACACGCAAGCAAAGGGATCAGAACAATGGGCAGCAAACATGGTAATTCCACTTTAAAAAAATTGTTTTGGGTAAATAAGCAAATTCTGCTTGATCGTCTCAAAAAGAAGAGACTAAAAAAATTAGGACTGTTCAGCTTAGAAAAGAGGTGATTAAGGGGGGATATGATTGAGGTCCATAAAATCAACGAATGGTGTAGAAAAAATGAATACAGAAGTGCTATTTACCCTTTCCCACAATACCAAAGCCAATGGTCACTCAATGAAATTAATAGGTAGCAAGTTTAATACAAACAAGAGGAAGCACTTTTTCATACAATGTGCAATTAATCTGTGGAACTCATTGCCATAGGATGTGGTGATGGCCAAAAGATAAATGAGTTCAAAGAAGAACTAAATAAGTTCATAGAAGATAGGTTCATCAGCGTCTCTTAGCCAAGATGGTCAGGGATCCCATGCTCAGGCAACCCTAAACCTCTGACTGCCAGAAGCCAGGAGGAGAAGTTGGGGTGGTGCTGGAAATCACTCCATCTGCCCTGTTTTGTACTCTCCCCTTGAAGCTCTAGTACTGGCCACTGCTGGAGACAGGATACTGAGCTAGGTGGATCATTGGTATGGCTGTTCTTTTGTTCTTATCCTGTTTCAGTTGAAATCAATGTGAATGGAAGCAAGTCCTATGTCTCACTATGACATAAGGATGCCTTCTTTGCTTCGAATTTGACTCCAGAAAAAGAGTCCCAAAGGCCAAATACAGCTCATGGTCACTCTCTTATAATATATCTTCACTGTAGGGTTAGCCTGGATGATTAGCACCCTGGTTAGCTTAGCCTTGGTGTGAGCATCTGTCAGTAACCTAGTCCCAGATTTGGACCTTAGCGTCCAAAATATGAGGGTTAGCATGAAAACCTCCAAGCTTAGTTACCAGCTTGGACCTGGTACTGCTGCCACTACCCAAAAAATTAGAGTGTTTTGGGGCACTCTGGTCCCCCCAAAAACCTTCCCTGGGGACCCCAAGACCCAAATCCCTTGAGTCTCACAACAAAGGGAAATAAACCTTTTCCCTTCCCCCCCCCTCCAGGTGTTCCTGGAGAGATACACAGAAGCAACCTCTGTAAATCTAAACAGAGGGATTCCACCCTCCCCGTTCCCAGCCTGGAGAACAGAATTACCGAGAGTCAATCTCTCTTCCCCCCTCACCCAGAGTGAATGCAAAGTCAGGCTAGTACATCTAACACACACAGGTTTTCCCCTGACTTCTTCCTCCCACCAATTCCCTGGTGAGCTGCAGACCCAATTCCCTGGAGTTCCTCACTAAAGAAAAACTCCAACAGGTCTTAAAAGAAAGCTTTATATAAAAAAGAAAGAAAAATACATACAAATGGTCTCTCTGTATTAAGGTGACAAATACAGGGTCAATTGCTTAAAAGAAATATGAATAAACAGCCTTATTCAAAAGAATACAATTTAAAGCACTCCAGCAACTATAGACATGTAAATACAAAACAAAAAACCAACTTTGTACTCACAACTTGGAAACAGAAGATTAGAAAGCAGGAAATACAAAAATCCTTCTCTAGCTGAGAGAGATTCAGGCAGAAGACAAAGAACTCAGACACAAACTTCCCTCCACCCAGAGTTGAAAAAAATCCTGTTTCCTGACTGGTCCTCTGGTCAGGTGCTTCAGGTTACTTTTTTTTCAGGTGAAAGAGACATTAACCCTTAGCTATCTGTTTATGACAGCATCCTCACTGCACAGCCCCACGCGTGTTACTGAGTCCTCACTGTATCTGCACTCACCTATGTGTTGGGGGACATATCTCATAGTTCTTTGTGCTGAGATGATCTAGGATTCTTTCTCAGTCAATTTCAGAAGAACTTGTCTGTCTTTGAGGGGAATTGTGGGAAAGCATTGGAGAACTGTCGGCACTTAAGTGATTTAGCCTGCATCCTTCCTGTTCAATGGGTGGGTTCCATGTTCCAGCCTGACTTAAAATGGCACCTGGGCTTTAATCCCTCCTCCCCAAGCCAGGTAAACTAGTTTAGTCTTAAAGCGTCGCCAAATCCAGGTAAAATGTTTGTGTGTGGATGGTAGGAGGGGTTGGGCTAAAACCTGAGTAAGAGCCTGGGTAACTCTGCATTGAGGACAAATGCTATGGTTAAGTAAGGGTAAGATAAAACTGGTCACCCACAGGTTTGTACTGCTGGCAAATACAAAGTACAAGCTCCTAGTTATCTGTCAAGGAAATATGCAATCAGGTACAAGAAATTGAAGATTATGTGACTTATTTTTTAAAAAAATTTATGGACAGGTTCATCTGAGACAAACTTTATGGCCCATCTATTCAAATTTATCCACAAATGAAGAGAGAGACAGACCCCATTCTAGAGAGAGAGCATGAGAGAGACCCCTATCATCATGTCAGAGTTGGTGAGGCATGTACAAGGGAAGGATGAGTCAGACCCCATTATCATGGAAGAATTGGGAAGCAGGCAACAATTTCTATACAATATTTGGCAAGTAATGGCAGTATCTTCATATTGTGATTTCCAGGACTTTGGAGCTGTGCTCCAGCTCTGCTCCAGCTCCAGGCAAAAACCTGCAGCTCCACTGCTCTGGAGCTGCTCTGCACTCCAACTCCGGGTTCCGCTCCAAAGCCCTGGTGATTTCCACATTTTAAAATTGGATTGGATGGGACTGCTTCTAAACTTTGTAGTGTTCAAATCCAAATCTGAGTTTTGCAGATGAAGTCCCTCTAATCAAGACATGTAACCGTTTGATCTTGGCTGCAAGTAATGTGGGCTTATATCTCGGAACAAGGAAACCACGCCCCAGCCAACAGAAGGAGAATGGACTGAAAGAGGGCAGCATATCGATAGGAATAAATTAACTTTAGCCCTTATCACTATCACTTATAGACAAATACCAAAATTAAAGGGCAGCCTGGGCCCAATTTTATCCCCACTCACAGCAACTAGAGGTGAGGAGAAGGAGAAGAGTCAGAAGTCTTTCCCTCTTATCCTTTGAAATGGAGTGATGACAAATTCAGATGAGCCCGCTGGTCTGCGTAAACTTTCCTATTAGCATTAGAAAGATGTCTAGCGAGTGCTATTGACAAAAGTGAGCAGCTGATTTATAGTATTAACGCTGGGGTGGAATGTGATAGATGGGTGGAGAAAACATAAGCTGGAATATTTTTTGCTAGTGGCATTGTAACATGTTGTGACATGGCTGTATAATAGAGGCCTTGTCTTCCCTACTAAGAAAGGCTTGTTCTTATCATTAAAATGTACCCTGACCTGTTAATACATGTAAAACTAAAAACTGCCTTGTCTTTACTATGGATTTTACCATATATTAACTAGTATGTGGGGCAAGAACACCCATTTTTTTCCTAATGTGGATGAAACCTCAGAGCTTCCAGAAAAAGCTCTTATGAAATTAAAGGGTTTGCTAGCGCTGATATTTCTAACATTGACCCTGACCCTGTGATGAGCTCTCCATGAGCAAAGGAGCCAACCAGTGCAGGCTTGGGGCATTAGGAACCACTCTGCTGGGGCTGACCCTGAGAAGTTCTGCGGGCCTTGTGTAGAGTACCACATGCCTTTTATTCCCATTGACTTCAATGGGAGTGGAGGAGGCTCAGTAGCTGCCAGATCAGATCCTTTATTTAAAATATTCTAAGACAGACTCAAACTTGCCGAGAGGAGACCTGTATTTTAGAAACTACCTCTGCTAGAGGCATTGTTCCATATTTTCACTCTGAGAACATTTTAGTTGCTGAGTGAGCACTGTATGCTGTTATTAGCACAGGAAAAGGACGATGGATATTTTAAAAGCTAGGCAACTTTCCAGCCACTGTGTTTGAGATCTCTACTGCACCTGTGCCCACCACACCCACCACAGCTGCACTCTGCCTGCCCGCTCCATTCTCACAGGCTGTCTTCACTGAATAAAATGAGTGTTTTTTACAGCAAGCTAGATCACTCATGTCAGCTATCTCAGTGTAAAATCCTAGTGGACTCAAGGCACTTAGCTTTTTACCCTGATGTAGCTAGTGTGGTAAACTCCAGGTGGAGCTTATAGGGTTTACCTAGCTACATCAAGGTAAAAACTAACCCTGAGGGCTTGGCTACACTCGAAACTTCAAAGCGCTGCCCCGGGATCGCTGCCGAAGCAGCACTTTGAAGTGTAAGTGTGGTCACATCGCCAGCGCTGGGAGAGAGCTCTCCAGCGCTGCATGTACTCCACCTCCTCATGGGGATTAGCTTGCAGTGCTGACAGCGCTGCGGCACTATTTACACTGGCGCTTTACAGTGCTGTATCTTGCAGCGCTCAGGGGTGTGTTTTTTTCACACCCCTGAGCGTGAAAGTTGCAGTGCTGTAAAGCGCCAGTGTAGCCAAGGCCTGACTTATCTCCTTGTAAACTCCTAGTGGAGACAGCTTTTTTGGCAGTGACAATATAACCCGTCTACGTGGATGTTAATGGGGTTTTTAATCAAGTTAAGTTAGCTTGATTGAATTAATTTGTCTGCGGCGGGGGGAGCACCTTGTTTCCTTGTCTCACCAAGGCGTTAGTGACACAGGGCCTAATTCAAAGCCGATTGAAGCTGATGGAAAGCTTCCCACTGACTACACAGGCCCATAGCTCTGAGCTGGCTGGTGTCCAAATGTGTGACATGACAGAGTGTTTAAAATTGGAAACACTCTAAATGAAGGAGTCAACAAAAATTAGCAGAGGCAGAAGCTTAAAAGGTGGGATTCAATTTCTTTTGGTTGTATACCGCCTTCTAGAACCTTACCTGAAAGCAAGGTTAAACATTTTTGTCAGAAGCTGATGTTAATAAGTCAGATGACGACAGCAGATTTGTGCAGGACAAGACTCATTTTGGGTCAACGCTTAGTGTCACACCTCATTGAAGTGTGAGTGTCAGGTAAAAGCCTGCCTAGGGGAGGAGTTAACTGTCTCGGTTTTAAAAACACAATGCTTCCCGTTTATCTGTTCGATTTTACTTTGTGGCTCAGAGAGTTTAGGCAACATTAATCAAAGACCCCTCTGTACATTTGCCCCCAGCTGCATGTTTTTGAGCAACATGAGTGGAACTGGGAGCTTTGCCAGCCTTGTCTTGTATAATCTTATATACAGACCTCAAAATGAAACTAAAAATCTGATCAGATATTATATGGCCTCCTGCATCCCATGTCAGAATTAATGTGAGCTATGCCTACACGAGGGGAAAAAAGGGTATATGGGTGTGTATTTTAACAATGAAATATCTGTCACATAATATCTTAGTGGAGACAACCAACCTCAATGTAGTGGTACTTTTACCTTAGTCTAGCTGGTGGAGGTGAACACTAGGACTCACCAAGGCTTCATTATTATTTGCATTATCATAGCACCCCTAGAGGCCCTAGTCATGCACTCGGTCCCCAGTGTGCGAGGAACTGTACAAAGAAAAGAAAAAAGACAGTCCCTGCCCCAAAGAGCTCGTAGTCTAAATAGACATGACAGACACAGAATGGGAAAAGGAGTAGAACACACAAGCAGAGTGAACAATGTGATGACAGCAAATGTCATGTTAGGTCCACCTTTTTTTAATGTGTTTTGCTAGAAAGGGCCAAGCTAAAGGGAAGGGAGAGGGGCCACTAAAGGGAAGGAGTGAGACTGGGGTGGCGAGACTGTGAGGGAGAAGGTTGGCGCAAACAGCCAATCTGCACAGGGCAGAGGAAGTCCAGTCAAAACAGTAGAAAGTTCTCCAAAGGACCAGAGGTCCCTGCTTTGGTTGCTTCTCCTAGTTGAAATCTCTGGCTGGCTCCTCTTCGCAGTTTCCTCCCAAGCCTGCGTGGTGGGGAGAGAGACACCTTGTGGATCCTAGTGCCTCGAGTGTATGGGGTGGGGTGTCTTTTCTTTGCAGATATGAGTCCGGGAGGGGGATGGAGGTGGCCCTGACTGGGCCCCATTTTACCCCTTCTCTCTCAGTGAAGCAGATACTCCTTTGGCAGTTTCTGCCCCTGTCAGTTCACCTTAACCAGCTACATTGAGATTCCTTCTCTGTGCTCGGCTAGTATAATAAAATGTCTTGCACACTTTTTTTCTTAAAGTAGACAAGCCCATGGAATGTGGTCACTCAATATTTTGAAACAGACTAATCTTACAGCAGTTTGAGGGACTACTTGGAGAAAAAAATTAAAAAGTGGGTGCCCCCATTTGGAAATATACTGCCCAATATATCCTGACTTATGTTTGGCTAATGAATAAACCAGAATGATCAGAAGGGTAATTTAAAGAAGAAAATATGCTAAGAAATAAGTTACTGCAACATGCTGATATATACAATCATAAATCATTCTGCAGCCTATGGCTTTCTAATTTCTTGGTAGATAACCAAAGAACTAGCTAAACTAAAAGTCTGTAATTAGAAAAAAGTTCTAAACATCTACATTTAGAAAATCCTGATAAATACTATTACATCATATGGTGGACAATTACAACAGCCTTTGTATAATGTAGTTAGACCTCAAAATACCTTCTAAGAACATGCACTTGCAGGGGTTGAATTTTTTACAGTTGAGGCTAAATGTGTCTTGTAAAGAAAATATATTTGTGTCCTTTTAATTCCTTATGAAGCTCTGTATTTAATAAGCTTTTTCCTGCTTGTTTTTGTATTAGATGCACCAGAAATAACAAGTATCCCCTGCTTTTTATACAGATCTTGGAGGATCATGAGAACTGCAGTGTGATCTTTCCAAGCCACCAATTGAAAGGCTGAGATGTTAAATATTTAACACAACTTAACTTTCTGGCATTAACTTAAATAAGTATTAACAAAAAAACACCTTCCTCCCAAACCTAACATTTTAAACCGCACAATTAAAATTCCTTTCCCTTTTTATTTGCTCTAGAGTCACATCTTTGGTACTTGTGAGTCCATAATTCTGTTAGTCCTTTATTCATCCATAGGTGCATAGCTTAATTTGTAATAAAATAGGTGCCAGATGTCAGGCAATTAGGTGCCAGGGCTCAAGCAATTTTTTTTACTTTCAGAACTGACACTGTACAGGTGGGACCATAGACAGTTCCTGATTTAATATAAAAAAAATACCAAAGAAAACACGCTGAAAAAATAAAACTTTTTCAGGCCTTCTTCATCCATTATAAAGAAGTACTTACCCAATTTTTTTTCTTCTTTGCAGCTCACCTTTAAGATGTTCTGTTATCTCTCAGAAGTACTCCAAAGAATCATTTAATATCTCAAGATGACAGATTAGATGAGCTCCATGGAGCAGATATGTAATGAATAGTGATTAAATGGGTTATCTAATGACTCTTCATACAGCACAGTTATTAATAGTGTAGATTGGAATTTGTAGGAAGAAGTGAATATAGACCCTCTCTGGTTAACGCAGATAATCAGATTTCGAAGGAATAATAAAAAACTGTGGTCAGGGAACAGACATTTAATTTCAACTTTAATCTATCATTTTTATTATGATAAACATGTCACAAGCTACTGTATAATAATCATGCAGAACATTTTATTAATATTTTTCAGTCATGATTCATTACAAGTATACAGTCCCTTTCAGCTGAGGATCTTAGAACACATCACAGTCATTTATTAAGTAACCATGCTATTAACACTACCCCTGTGAAGTATTATACCTCTTTTATAGAGTAGTAAACAAAACTCCATCATCTCATGTAACAATTGTGATGGGGATCTGATTTATAAGAGGGTAACATCCCAAGAAAGTTGAAGCATAATTTGATTTTGCTGTTATAGACTGAATACAATGTGTTTTTCACATTTGGCTATGCATTTTACATGTGAGACAGAATCTGCCTCTGTTGTGCCTTGTTCAGCAGTGAGAACATCACCAGCACTTTTGTAGTCATCATACTGGCCTGTGATAGGACTTAAGTCACAGAGAGGTTATGTTAAGTGATTTTCCCTAGGAAATCAGCAAGTCATTGGCAGAGACAGGAGAGAAGGGAGGAGTCCTGATTCTCCACCCACTAGTTGAACCATGAAACCTCACTTTTCCCATAGATTTTCCTGGTTGGTTAATTGAAACACTGTGTTATTATTATAGAATCATAGAATTGGAAGGGACCTCAAGAGGTCATTTAGTCCAGTCCCCTGCACTAGGCAGGACTAAGTATTTTCTAGACCATCCCTGAAAGGTGTTTGTTCAACCTGCTCTTAAAAATCCCCGATGATGGAGATTCCACCACCTTCCTAGGCAATTTATTCTAGTGCTTAACCACTCTGACAGTTAGGAAGTTTTTCCTAATGTCCAACCTAAACCGCTCTTGCTTCAATTTAAGCCCATTGCTTCTTGTCCTATCTTCAGAAGTTAAGAACAACAATTTTTCTCCCTCTTCCTTGTATCAATCTTTTATGTACCTGAAAATTGTTATCATGTCCGCTCTCAGTCTTCTCTTCTCCAGACTAAACAAACCCAATTTTTTCAATCTTTTCTCATAGATCATGTTTTCTAGACCTTTAATAATTTTTATTGCTCTTCTCTGGACTTTCTCCAATTTGTCCATATCTTTCCTGAAATGTGGCACCCAGAACTGGACACAATACTCCAGTTGAGGCCTAATCAGCGTGGAGTAGAGCAGAAGAATTACTTCTCATGTCTTGCTCACAATACACCTGTTAATGCATCCCAGAATGATGTTCGCTTTTTTTGCAACACGTTACACTGTTGACTCATATTTAGCTTGTGATCCACTATGACCCCCAGATCCCTTTCCGCAGGACTCCTTCCTAGGCATTAATTTTCCATTTTGTATGTGTGCAACTGACTGTTCCTTCGTAAGTGGAGTACTTTGCATTTGTCCTTATTGAATTTCATCCTATTTATTTCAGATCATTTCTCCAGATCATTTTGAATTTTAATCCTATCCTCCAAAGTACTTGCAACCCCTTCCAGCTTGGTATTGTCCGCAAACTTTATAAGTGTACTCTCTATGACATTATCTAAATCATTTATGAAGATATTGAACAGAACCTATACCTGCGGGACCCCACTCATTATGCCCTTCCAGCATGACTGTGAGCCACTGATAACTACTCTCTGGGAAAGATTTTCCAAACAGTTATGCTCCCACCTTATAGTAGCTCCATCTAGGTTGTATTTCCCTAGTTTGTTTATGAGAAGGCCATGTGAGACAGTATCAAAAGCCTTACTAAAGTCAAGATATACCACGTCTACTGCTTCCCCCGTATCCACAAGGCTTGTTATACTATCAAAGAAAGCTATCAGGTTGGCCTGACATGATTTATTCTTGACAAATCCATGCTGACTGATACTTATCACCTTATTATCTTCTAGGTGTTTGCAAATTGATTGCTTAGTTATTTGCTCCATTATCTTTCTGGGTACAGAAGTTAAACTGACTGGTCTGTAATTCCCTGGGTTGTCCTTATTTCCCTTTTTATAGATGGGCACTATATTTGCCCTTTTCCAGTCTTCTGAAATGGCTCCAGTCTTCCATGACTTTTCAAAGATAATTGCTAATGGCTCAGATATCTCCTCAGTCAGCTACTTGAGTATTCTAGGATGCCTTTCATCAGGCCCTCGTGATTTGAAAACATCTATCTTGTCTAAGTAATTTTTGACTTGTTCTTTCCCTATTTTAGACTCTGAACCTACCTCATTTTCACTGTCGTTCACTATTTTAGATGTCCAATCGCCAACAACCTTCTTGGTGAAAACCGAAACAAAGAAGTCATTAAGCACCTCTGCCATTTCCACATTTTCTATTACAAGAGTTACACATTGCAAACATTGATGGATGAAAGAAAACATTATTTTAACATGCAGTTTGCAACAGCTTTTCATAGCACAGGGCTTTATTGATACACATCTCAAGTCTTACGTGTTCTTAGTGTTTCACATTAAACATGCTGGTAGGACTAAAACATCACTTTATTCTGTCCCACATACTGGCACATTCCTGTGTTCTAGGTTTCTATGCCTAGGTTTTAGGCACAAATGCAACCTTTCATGAGCATGTTCTTTTTACATCCATGAAAGGACTGAACAATATATAGAACTGGTCATCTACACTTCCCTCTGATTTCTTTATGGGAAATTCAACCAGCTAATCGGAGGGCAAAATGAGGAAAAAAAGAGGAGGTACTCTTCTCAAGCTCCTCCCACAATCCCAAACCCTGTCTATATTAAAAAAGTAGCCTGAGTTGTTCATACCTAATGATTGGCACTGAAATAGTTAACACTAAATGGTGATTGAGAGAGGGAGAGGATACTGTACCCATAAACAGGCACATCAGTGCAATTGCTCTCCATTTGCTTGCCAGTGCTACCCTAGGGGCTTGTGAGATTAACATCACTGCCAATGTAAGGCTATGCCTAAATGGCACAGTGAGCTCAATATAATTTAGTTTATTCATCTTTAAAATGGGTATCCTATCACTCGCCTAAAAAGGATATTGCCCAGGAGGCTTAATTTATCGGAGTGGAAGTGTTCTGAAACTTTCTGGATGGAAGGAGCAGTAAAAGTGCAAATTATTACAACATTAAAACATGAAGTGTTTTTTGTCCCATCTTACTTTGCCTGCAAAATTCAAATCAGATGGAGAAACTGATTTGTCAGATAAGATTATTTATCTTAGCATTTAGAGACCCCCCCCCAAAAGGTCAGAGCTCCATTGTGCTAGGTGCTGTACTAACAAACATAGTACTTGCACAATCTTAATGGATTAGAGACATGTGCAGAAGTGAAAACAGGCACAAGGACTTGTCCAAGACCACAGCAGGTCATGAGTCTATGCGGAATAGTAGTCTTGTGACTATTAGTTCAGTGCTTGTCTACTGGACCACATTGATAATTACCTTAAGTGTCTGAAATTAACTCTCCATGTACCTGTTTCTCTACAGCTGCACCCCATCTTAGCTGGCCCCCTTGTTTTGTTTTGTTTTTATTTGATCAGAGTTGTATTCTCATGGTTAAGGTTTATTTCCTTCTATGGATCTCTAAAGCCAGTTTAGCATGTGAGGGTCTGAGCAGTGCAATACACACAGCACAAATTCCTTTTTCACAAAGTCCATTGTGGCACACAATGAGAGGTGCACTACCAATCAACATCCACTTCCATTCAAAGCCCACTGCATTCCTGGCACAACCTGCTCCACAATGCTGCTGAAAAACAATAAATCCGAATACTATGGGAACAATCATCAACATTCATTGGAGCTTTTCCTCCTTTGACAGAAATAGCTAGCCCCATACTCCTTCCTCAGTAAGCAATACGAGCCCTTAAGTTCTCACCAGGGGAATGTTTCTTTGGTTTGTTTTAGAAAAAGGCAGCATGGCAGCAAAGGTAAACACTATTGTTTTTTGTTTCGTGTTGTATGTGCATGTATTGTTATACAGCATAATGTTAGCAAGCAAAGTAACCTCGTCTGTGGACACTGAAAGAGCAAGGGGTTTAATAATGGGGTCAGGGTCTAAGCTAATCTGTGGATCTGGGAACAGCTGTCTGCTGTTGACACACCATGGTGCTGCTCTTTCTGCACTTACAGTAGCCATGCCAGGGCTTCCTCTTCCAAAGAGGGGTCTGGGCTGCAGCATGTGGCATCCTTTTCCTCCCTAGGAATGGCAAAAGGGGCCCCCTCCCTTTGGGAGCAGCAGCAGGCATCCTCTTCCTCCCAGAGAGGCAGGTGATAGAAGGTGAGGTGGGAGGCAGTACTTACCCCAGCGGCTGGGACAATGTGCCTCACTGGATAGGCTGGGCTACTCAGAGCACTGGGTCTTTGTATTAACACTCCATTAAGACAAATGGGGCTGTTCCCCTTCCCAAAACGATTGTATCAGGCTCCTGCAGCCTGCTGTTGCACCAGTTCACACTCAGGTCACATTTTCAAGCTTTTCTTCACAACCATGAAGGTGAGAAACTGACTTTATTAGAAATGAAAGCTGAGATTCTGAACTGATCATACCACTGCACGAGCAGGGGCCAGGCCTATGGCACCTATACCTTACCTGAGACCTGAATGGGCTTGAGTTTTTCACCTCAGAGTTCAAATCCAGGCAGGGTTTGTAGTGACCAAAAGTTGTTACTATCAAGTATCTGCTCAGTGGTCGCTTTGAGGGTGGCAGGCAGGCGGCTTTCGGTGGCGTGCCTGCAGGAGGTCCACCAGTCCCGTGACTTTGGCAGCAATTCGGCGGCGGGGACACCGAATCTGTGGCACTGGCAGACCTTCCGCAGGCACACCGCCATAACCGTGTGACCAGCGGACCACCTGCAGGCTTGCCGCCGAAAGCGGACTGCTTGACGTGCTTGGGGCGGCAAAAAACATAGAACCGCCCCTGCTGGGGAGAGATTACACAGGGCTCAGCTGTCTTGGACATGCTGTATCTGGCTAGGGAAACTTCCTACTGTCCTAGGTTCTAATGACTGATGCAACAAATCTAACATGCCCATCTTGCCTCTCCTTTATACTCTGCAGAGCTCTATTGCTTCGCTGGTGGTAAAACCATTCCAAATAAGGCCAGATACTATAGGATCTATCGACTGCCAATCAGGAAAATCAGGAAAGATAGGACATGTATTTCCTCCATTGGCTTTTCAAGGCAGGCTTCTGGTGATTTGTTCCCCCTTCTTCAGGTCTGCAGTATAAGTGGCCTTTCCTTTCAAGTGAGGCCTCTCCATTCACTGAAGCCTCTCTTCCGCAAAGCATAGGTGCTGACTTTTATTTTTCCCTGGTGGTGCTCTACCCCTGTTCCACCCCTGGCCCTGCCCCCACTCTGCCTCTTCTCCCGAGGCCCTGCCCTTGTTCTGCCTCCTCCTGTCCCGCTCTGCCCCCTCCCCTGCTCCGACTCTTCCCACTCCACTCTGTCCCTCCTCTGAGGCCCGCGCCTGCCTGCTGCTTTCTGCCCTCCCTCAACTGCCTGACAGCTGTGGCTGGTGGATGCTAAGTACCCTCTACTTCTTTTCCCTGGGTGCTCCAGCCCCAGAGCACCGATGCTGTTGGTGCCTATGCTGTAAAGCACAGCTTTTTTTCATGCTCTAGTGCACCAGAAAGATTGTGCATGCAGTAGAAGCCATTCTAGGGTGTTTACCTATTTAAAAAAAAATCATCTAGCAGAATGCAGAGCACAGAGCTCTGGCTGTCTGCAGGACTATAACAGCAGTGCCCGTGAGAGCTCTCCAACTTACTGATGGCAGTTCTTCTGTGCCAGATGAGTAGGATGGACTAATGCCATTTTGATTCAGGATTATGCAGCAATTTTAAGTATCCCAGGCCCAGATCAGCCTTGAAAATGATGGCCAAGATCTTGAATTTGATATATTCATATCCTTTTTGCATTGAGGATGAAATTCATGCCAGTGCAGAGAAGCACTTCAAAACTTTTGAGGGCCCTGACCTAAGTGAAGCTGAGATTCTGAGCTGGTCCTTAAGATATTTTATCCTTACAGAATAAACACAGTGGAAGCCATAAAATACAACATGCTAACCATTCCAAATAATCTTAGGTCTTGATCATGCACTCGTTAGTTGATACAAGTTTTGCTTGAGGAAGGACTGAGTTAAAACTGCAGGCCTGAACTTATCAGGTTTTAAACACTTGCCATTAATCTCAAAGTTACTTAAAAATTGATGACATGGCATGCCCTATGCAAGGACTTCAGAATTTGGCATACCAGGAGCTGCAGGTGTTGAGCACTTCATAAAAGGATTGGGCTCATAAGCAAAAAGGGGCCTAAAGAGAATTTGTCATCACTATGAACATTCAGATATAGGCCAGATTCATGTAATAAACACAAACAGTGCCCTTGTTGTAACTGTACTTAATAGTTGCAATAGGTGCATGATTAACAAGTCTCTAAGTACTAAAGTCATAAGAGCCCTCGTATCTGTATTTGGCTTAATACTGAGAAAGACAGGAAGGTCCTTTTAATTGCAGCCAAAAATCCCAACTTTATTAACAACATTAATATAAAGCTGCTTTTGTTTTGGATAGCACATCTGGCTATATTTTCTTTTAGTTAATAAAAATAAAGTAAGTCACTGAAAAAATACCCATATTTAATCAGTGACGAATGTATGAGCCATTCTTCAAGCATTCAGTTTCTTTACTTATTTTTAAGATGATACTTTACTAAATCCCCTATAATTTAAACTCTCTGGATTTGTCTACATGTTTACACAACAAAGTAGTTTAGAAAGATCAAAGTTACTTTAGATATCTGAATTAACTTTTTACTAGCAAGAGATCCATCCTTTTAATTCATCTCCTTTTCTTGATTGTAAACTGATACAAAAATAGAATGAGATTCCCTACTCAGTTTTTAATCCATCTATCTGTAAATGGGGGCATTAAACAATCCTAATTTTAATACAAAGTATTTTAATTAATTCCTTTTTCTAGTTTTTTTAATTTAAAGCTTTTCTTCTGCTAAAATATCTACAGCAAATTCTCCTCAGAATTACATGGGTTTAAGTGAGAGCAAACATTAGTCCTCTGAAATTATTAGCAATGTTTCTAGATCAGTGCTGGTAGAAGCACTTGACACATCCAGAAAGTTGCCAGTAAAAGTATAATTCATACTGGACAAATCTATGGACATATGGAAAAAATATATAATCACTTAATTAAAGATTGTATCATAATGCATATGCACGTGAGGCCCAACTAAGGTTACAAAGGCAAATTTATTTCTGGCATTTCCTAACTTTTGAGGTCTTGACTTGAAACTTTAATCATGTTCTTTTAACATAGAAAATTACATACAGAAAAGCTAAATTTTTTTAAAAAACAAACAGAAAATCAAATTCCATCTTTTGGAACAGTACTGACACCCATGTGGGCCTTCACTCATCAGCAGGACTGTAACTTTTTGATCCACAGCACAGACTGTCACTACAACCAACAGAGTAACTAGTAGTATCAGGCTGTTATTGTCTACATGGACCAACCACTAGAGGAAGAAGACAATTTTCCAGAAGTTTTCTCATCTATTTGTAAGACAGCAGAGGAATGTTGAGACTGAAGAAGCATGGGTTCAATTCTTGGTTCTGTAGGGGAATCTTCTCAAATGGTATAGAATCTTCTGCCCGTTTCTGTCCTGGTCTGCTCCTATCCAAGTCCCCAGTTCTTGTCCCTGTATCCCTCCTTGCAACTCTCTTTTCACCTGGCTCCTGCCACTGCCCCACTCCACTCCTAGCCCTCTTCTCCATGCCCTTGGCCACTGTCCATCTCCACCCTGATGCCTCCTGTCCCTGTGCCCCTCATTTCCTATTTACACCCTGATGCCTACTGTCTCTGCCCCCCTATACCTCTTTGCATTGAAGTCACTTATTTCCCCCTTCTTCTCCACTGCCTGGGAACTAGTGGAGGAGGCACTGAAAGCACCAACCAGTATCTCCCTGCTCTCAGGTCTGATGCCACAGTAGTCCCCCAGCTGCTAGGAGGAGCAATTACAGAAACAGCCCCGCTCAGCCCCTGCATCCCTGGGCTACAGCATGCTCTGTTGCTTCATGGAAGTGGCACATGTGCCCTCCAGTCAGCACATTAGGGCTAGATATTCTGTCTGGATGGCAGATGGAATCTTTGGAAAATTTAGCTGCTAAACTCTAAAAACCTCTATAGATCATGTGCAAACAGAGTTTTCAGAGGCATATAACTTGGCTCAATTTTATAGAGACAGCAAAAGACATATACCTGATAGACAGGCCACCCTCCTATGAAATTCAAGGCCTTGCTTCAAAGCATGGGGGACCCAACCTTTTCAACAAAATGGTTGAAATTTTTTTGTTTAGCATAGTCAAAACAATGTATTTTTTCCTAGTCTCAATCTCAGACATAAATGAACCATCTTAGCTGAAACTGGAAAAAAATTCAACCTGCAGCAGACACTTGGCATGGAAAATTTCATCCTGAACAGTTACAGTTTGTCAAAGTTATAAATAATTGACAGCAGGGTCTTAAATAGTGCTAGTTACCAAGCTTTGCCTATAAGAATATTTAACCAACTTTTTGCAAATCTTTTGCGTATCACATTTGTTCAGTTTACCAGTGTAAAGATGGAGGTCCTGGAAACTCAGCTTGGAATCACACCATCAGTAATAAAGTCTTCAAGCTAAATCCTTCCTGAGTTACATTTGTGCAGACCCACTATGAAATTGCATTCTTAGTGATGCATAAGCTGTGCAACCCTATTTCCACCAGTGGAGTTGCACAGCTGTCACTGAGGGGGATAGTTGGAGGATAAGAGAGTTGCACAGGTGCCTCTGCAAGGGGAACATGGGGCCTAATTTTTCAAGTGGTCAGCACCCATAACCAGGACCAGATTTTCCAGAAGACCCCAGCACCCATTTAAACACCTACACTAGGGCCAGATTTTCACAACAGCTCAGCACCCAAGTCAGTGAGCCATACTGAAAATCTGGCTATTCATTCTGGCATCGAAATGGGAGCTGAGCTCCTCTGAAAATCTGATCCCAACTGTTGGGGCTGATTGAAAGAAAATCTACCCCTTAATAATTTACAATTCTGTTGATATCTGAGCCAGAAGAGATCTACTTCACTCTCCCAGAGCGGTGTTGGTTCTTCAGGGTTAAAAGTACTGAAAACTTACTTTTGTCACCATAGAAAGCAGATGCAAATAGAAATAGAGTCAGGGAATGGAAATGCTAAGTAAGAAAGTGTAATTTTGAATAGTGATTTTTAAGCACAGAACCACACTTTAATGTCTCAAAAAATGAAGAAAAGTGACACCCGGCAGGCATATGTTTACCTGCATATTTTGCTGTCTTCATAGTCAGAGCCAACCTAGTGAAAATTGGTTGGCTGGATAAGAAAGTGAAAAGCTCACTCTGTATCACAGTGAGCCTTAGGCAAAATTCATAATTGCTACCCTCACCTAATCTAGAGTGGCATATGACACTGAATATAGCAGAGGGTCTAAATAACCATTAACACACTCATCCTCTAGGCAGAATGAATAGTGTATAGGCTGGAATAAGACAGGCTGGCACTTTCTTGGGAAGAATGCTCTGAGGACATACACATATATAACTGAATTGCATTATCCCATCCCTGTTTATTCCTTTCACAACCTCTGGCAACATGGAGATTTCAAGTTCTTTCCCAGTGACATCTGTGTTTATGGGACCCGACTATAGTAGTTCAAAACCACTGTACCTTGTTTGGGTAAACACGCTCACTATTGTTCCTATGTTCACTGAAGATGGTGGCCCCTCAGAGCCCCTCTGTTGACCCTCTTGTCTTTTTGCCTAGCCAGATGTCAAAAACATCTTGTGGCTGCTTGTGAACCCTGCACCTTCTGTTTTCCTATTGAGATCCCTTTCTGGTCATTTGTGAGCCAGTATAAAACTGGAGCACCACTTGCTGTGCAGCTACAGGCCTAACTGACCTTCTCTCTAACAAGCGATACAAACAGTCACTTCTTTTTTTATTCAAGATAGGTTGGCTGAAAAGTACATTCCACTCTAAAGAGACCACATTGCCCAATCTAGCATGAGCAATGAATCTCAGTAGCTGAATAATGCAGCCTTACAAAAATTCTACACACCATTGGGGCAAATAACTTTTTTGATGGTTATGTAAAACATTAGGTTTTCCATCTCAGTCATTGTGGTGAAAGATGTTATGCTTATGGCATGCAAACAGTTATATAAAAACATAAAATGCTGCTCCTGGAAGGTTGCAATATAAACTACTTTATTTCTTATAAGAACCAAAACCACAGAAAAAATGGGCTGCTCCGTTTGGCAGAAAGTCACAGCTCAACCCACCTTACTTGAGGCTGGCTCTTTGCAGGCTCACTGCAGAGAGAGGACTCCAATCATCTGCTTCCCTCAGAGCCCCCTGCTCTGCAAGCAGGACCAGTAAACTCCTTAGGATTTAAAGTGACAGTTTGTAATTTTTACACTTTATTAAAATACAGTACAAAAGTGCATACATTTTTCTTTTTTCATGGGTTGTTAAACTTTCATTACAATTTTTCACAACTAAAAAACTGTTTGGTAATGTTAGGATCTCTTTTCCTTATCACACTGGTCAACACAGTGAACAGTGATGTCCCATTTGGGTGAAGATTCTCAATCTTGAACTTCTACTTTTTAACTTGGAAGCTTCTTCTCAGGAGTTTTCCTGATCAGTGTTTATAGAAAAGTTGTCCATGTATACTTCATAGCGTTTTCTTCATGACAACTGGAAAATATGGATCAAGGGAACTTGTCAAGTGCAAAAATGCTTTTGATTCAACACATCCTATACCATAGGGAAGGATAGTTGAGATATCTGAATGAGGTCACTGTGGTTACATTCACAGTTTGTTTTTTTTTGGTCTTGTTTTTAAATTAAAAGTATTGTAAGGTCAATAACAAGTGGAAATAATTCAGGGTTAGCACTCCTACATTTCACTCCAACAGGTTATGTACTCTCTAGTGAAACTTTCCCATGTAGACCGACCCCAAGTTATACCAATATAATTATACTGATATAGTTAAACGAATACTGGTATAACCCCCCTGTGTGGACACACCTATTTTGGAATAAGAGTAGCTTTCTTTGATTTTAGCTTGAAACCCTTCCAAAGTAATATAAGATAAACTGAAAAAAGCCATACTCATTCTGAAAGAAGAGTGTCCACATGGTGACATTATAGTGGTATAATTATATCAGTGTATTTTCAGACCTTAACTTAGCCCGATGTCTCTTTCCTGTGTGCTGATTATTTTCTCTCTCTCTCTTGAAAGTACTGAAGATACACGTCTGAGTAAGGTGACAAACTCTACAGGGAAACAGAGGTTTCTCATACTGTGATCTGTGGACAACTGGAGTCTGTGGAGGACTTGTTAGTGGCATACCACAGATAGGAACGTTCAAAGTCTATTGCACTTTCACCCTCCCCATTCCTGCAGGCATGCTCTGCATTTGCCATCCAGTCAGCTGCACAGTGGCCGTTGTAGCCCGCTCCTGCCCATATATGACAGTTTTCAGTAGGGCTTCTTCCCTGGGACATTTATAAAAGCAACAAGGAAGATGGAAGAAATCTGGGCAGAAAACTGAAAAAAGCCTCAAAAGCCCTGGGGAAGGGCATATTCAGAATTTCAATTCTGAGCAAATGACAGTTGGATTTATCTATAGAGCTTTATATCTATATATACTTGTACACACACATGCAGATACAGCACTCTTATTACTATGAAAATAAAAGTAATACGGTAATTTACCAAATTTACAGGCATTGCATATCCTTTTCAGTGCTGTAACCGAACGCAGCTGTAAGTAAGTATGCGTATCAAAAAAGACTGTGAAACATTTTGTCCCTTTTCTACATGTTTCTAGGTCTCCAGCACAGATCTGGGGCCAAACTGCAGCAGATAAGCATTTCCTGTGTTGGGGACAGTACACAGTTGCAAAGATGCACCACCCCAGTGGGAACCCCAGAAGGCGTTGTGCTTCAAGAAGATACAGTGTAAAATTTCCTACAGTGCCTAAGTGACTTAGGCAAAGTTACTAAGGCGCCTTTGTAAATTTTACCCATAACTCTTCCCAGAGCTTCCCTGTCCTCAGGAGGTGTGTGTTTATTGCACAATTCACCATTAGAAGGGTGAAGCATGTAATCACGTCTGACTGCCTAGCTTTGTTGCTGCTGTCCAATATCTCCAGTTCCTTCTATTTCTCCTCTCTTGTTTAACCACACCCCTTTCTATAATGGTTCTTTCCCCCTCAAACCTGGTGTGCATCCTGTAATACTGCTGCCAGTCAACACAAGCTTATGCAGTCAACCTGTGCTCCCTCTAATTTCTCCCATGTATATGTGCAGAATGAATTTTGTGAAGAGACACATCACCTCCATATTGGTGCACATGACAAAATTCATGTGGTGGAGCTGAGGGGTTTAGAGTGTGGGAGGGAGGCTCAGGGCTGGAGGAGAGGATTGGGGTGCCGGGGGCGGGGCTCAGGGCTGGGGCAGAGGATTAGGATGTGTGGAGCTGTGTGAGGGCTCCAGCTGGGGGTGCAGGTTCTGGGCTGGGGCGGGGATGAGGGGCTTGGGATGCAGGCTGCCCGGAGGCTACGGTGGGGAGAGAGGACTCACCCCAGCTCTCTTTCCCTGCAGCAGCACCTGGGATGGGCGGGGGCAGGGGGAGGCACCTGTCCCCCAGGCCATGGCAGGTCTGTGCTGGAGCCAGGAGAGGGATGCCTCTTCCCTGGCAGGGGCAAGTCCGGGACAGGTCTGTGCTGGAGGAGAGGCATCTTTCCCTGCTGCAGCCCTGAGCTCCTGCATGGGGCTTAATAGGCAGCTGTGTGGCCGCACAGCTTAGAGGGAATTTAGTGGTCATTCCCCTGCACATAGTAAAGCTCTTTGAAGGTGGCTTTGGATGAAGCCACTATTGGAGAAGCCCAGCGGTGATAGTCTAGGGAGCTGTAGGCACAGATGTGCTTCTGGCCTTGGTAGATGTACCAATTTATACGGGCTAATAGTATGAACTCCCTGTCTGTTCTGCAAGGGGTGGTGGTAAATCCCAGCCCCAAATGGAACAACAGAATTGAAACTCCATAAGTCCATGATTTCTACATGGGTTTTTCCCCACTTAAGGGATAATATAGCCCATAGTCCCATATTTGGACCCCTCTTCACCAGATCTAGAGTTCAAAACATTTCCAAGTAATACATAGGGACTGATTAGCTGCTTTCAAACATGCAGACAACTGTCAGCAACCTGCAATTAGTCTGACTTCCCGCAGAGCTGGCTAGGTTTTTTTTTTTTTTCCTAAATGTAGGTTACCTACTGAAATGTCATTCCTTGAATTAGATGTAAACAGTTGTGGCGCTTGTAAAGCAGACTGATAACACCACTGAAGCTGCTATATCTGTGTTAAGCAAGAAGGGCTTTACCCTTGTACAAACGCACATTAAAAAGAGTGCTGTTATAATTATTATTTAGTCTAAGAAGTGGAGGAAGCAAGGCCCTAAGCTATTTTTAAAAACCGGCTTTTACATAGATGATGACGAGGGTGTTTTGTGAAAGGTAATCTTGCATCTCAGTTGAAACCAGGTCAAGTCAGGGAAGGAACCTTTTGTTTCCTCTTTCTGTTGATTAAGAGTCTAGTGGTCAAAGGGCAATTCCAAACAAGGGAAGAGATCTTTATCACCATCTTTGGAAAAATTCTCATTGTTGTTATGCTCATTTTTTCTCCCATAATCACCATTTGGGGATGAAAAACAGCAGTCAGAGAATGGTACCAGAACACCAGCAGTTCTATACAGTGATTATGCCATTCTGCCTTATTGCTTTTAAGTCCTTTCAAATGTTTCTAATATTATTCAGTTATTAAATGGCATTTTAAAAGACACCCCGCAACTCTGTTCTCATACTGAAGTAGCTTCTCTGCCAGTGGAGAAGCATCATAGGAAGTCATGTCAATATGAAGAGCCGGGGGCAGATGTTATCCACCTATTGCCATATATTAAATGTTGCTTGTATGCTTATCTATCAACACATTTCCAAACTTTGTTCAAAAGAACCCCATTGATTTTAATGGGACTGCACACACAACTTAGGGGAGAGGGATAGCTCAGTGGTTTGTGCATTGGCCTGCTAAACCTAGGATTGTGAGTTTAATCCTGGAGGGGGCCATTTAAGGGTGGCAAAAAGAAGAAAAAAAAAACTTGTCAGTGATAGTACTTGGTCCTGCTAGTGAAGGCAGGGGACTTAACTCAATGACCTTTCAAGGTCCCTCCCAGCTCTATGAGATAGGTATATCTCCATATATATTATTATTAGTGGATGTTATATGTTTTCCTCTGTGCTTGACCTGCAGAGATGTCTTCAGCTCATGCTTTTAGCTCTGGAGATTCAATCCCCATTGTTTACCCTGACTACACTCACTAATCTACCATTACAAGTATTTTGGAAACTGCCTGGGGCCAGCCAGTTCCTTCCACTGTAAACCATAAGGACAGCTGAAGTGAGTGATCACAAAAATTCCCCCAAATATTCTGACAGGTTTATAAATCTGGAATTCAAAGTCCTACTAAGACAAATCTCTGATGGTCACTATTCTGATACTGAAATCCTAGCAATTTTCCAATCTGCTCCCACTTTCAAGCAAGGTCCTGTTTTTCTCACCATGCCTCTTGGGCTGCTTCGTTCCCTGTCAGCAGGATCATCCTGAGGAAAGTCATTAGAAAAGCCTTCCTCTCCTCATTCTTCTCCAAATAATGGATAGGCTGGTCAGACTTCTGGCATGAAAACTGATAGGGTTTGAGTAATGTGGCTACAGGATCCCTGACAGTATCCAAGTGTGTTGAGCTATTGACAATGATAGGAAACTGCTGCGAGGGATCTACAATTTAACCTGTCAGGTCTCTGGTATATGTAGAGTGACCATATTTCTCAAAAGGAAAATGGGATACCCTAAGGCTAGCTCGAGGCCATCCCCCCCAGCAGGGGTGGCTCTAGGTATTTTGCCGTCCCAAGCACGGCAGGCAGGCTGCCTTCGGTGGCTTGCCTGCGGGGGGTCCCCGGTCCCGGGGATTCGGCAGCACGCCTGCGGGAGGTCTGCCGAAGCCGCAGGACTAGCGGACCCTCTGCAGGCATGCTGCCGAAGGCAACCTGCCTGCCACCCTCGCGGCGACCGGCAGAGCGCCCCTCGAGGCTTGCTGCCCCAGGCACGCGCTTGGCGTGCTGGTGCCTGGAGCCGCCCCTACCCCCCAGGTGGGGCTGGCCTGGCCTGGCTCCCCCTCCCTCTGCACAGGGCTGGCCTGAGCTGCTTGCCTGAATCCTCATCCCCATGTGGGACTGGCCCGAGCTGCTCGCCCGAGCCCTGCCTGCCCCCCACCAAGGCCTTCCTTCCCCACTCTGCACTGGGCTGGCATTACCACTTGTCCCTCTGCATCTCACTTTTGCTAAAAAGGTCAGGACAGCTAGGACAGGGCTTAAAAAAGGGACCATCTTGGCCAAAATGGGATATATGGTCACCCTAGATATATGTCTTTTGACTTGTCCATCTGTCTTCCCATAGGATATGAACAACTAATCTCACATGGAGGACACTAGATGCTTCAGTGTCATTTTTATCTAGATTCAGGCATGACCTGGTTTTAAAGTACCTATAGCTGCAAAATCCTAATTTCAAGGTACCAGGCCACTTCTTTTGGCCTGGCTGTTGGTGTCTTCCCACAAGGACCCTTCTGTAGAGACATCTACCAATATAAAGTAATGCTGCATGTATTAGTATTATGTTATCTTGTACGCTAAAGTTATGGGGGATGCTGCTGCAGACAGCAGCCATCTCCCATCCAGTCCCACATGGTCTGGTACCCATGGTGTACCCATAGAGGGTTTATTGCAAGTTCAGGTTGCAATGGAGTTTAGTTGGGCTCCTCAAGCCCAGTTTCACCTGCTCTGGACTCCATCTACTTAAGGCGTAGAAAGTATGATCAGGCTCCATGATAGGAAGTTAATGTAGGCTGGTTCACATCATGGTGATGCTGTGGATAAAACTCCTGCACCGCTCCAAGCCAGCTGCTCAAACTGGAGAAGCTCTAATGAAGGCTGTAGTGAATGCCTTCTATTGCTCTCCCTGCTAGAAGCAAGACTCCCTTGCAGCAGATTTAAGGGATGTCAACTTGTATCATTTGTAAGTGGATTATACTCACACTTGGTGCTGTAATTCTAAGAGATATGATTCCTTTCCTCCATGCCCCTCATTTAACTTGTAGCCTTTCTGTAAATTAAACTGCTTGAGCGGGATTGCTAGGGCTGCCTTAAAATAACATGAGAATTTTGTAGTCTATAAGAGAGAGGGAGAATTGATTGTGTCAGTAAAGAATGGGACAGAGCTTAACTGGCCCAGAAGCATGGTTTGTGTACTACAGATGAAGAGGACTTTAAAAAAAACAAAACCCTAATGCTTAACATGAGAGGAAATTGTACTGGCTTTTTATCAAATGGGGAGTGATAAATCTCTAGGAGCCAGTGATACTAAATAATGAAATTAATCAAGAATACTGGAGAAGATCCAGTAGAAAGCCTGAAGAGAAGATATTTGTGATGCATTCTTACCTTGCAATAGTGCTTTCTCTATAGGTACAATAATTTTATATCAGAGCTGGCACTGGATATTTTAGTAACTGTACTGATTTCTCAGTACCATTCTTTTGCCTGTTCCACTACACAGACTCACACACCCAAGCAGATGATGTGGGCTATAAACATTTTAAAAAGTCCCTGGTAATTTGCTAGTAATAGCATACTTTGTGGGCAAAAATTAAATGAATGAAGGTCTCAATTTTGCAATGCAATATGTACTCTACACATGAAGAATGGTGATGAGGGCCATTGAAGCACCTAAATCAAGCCAAGCTGTATGTGTAACGAACATGTTTTGTATTGCAGCATTTGACTTTGTTTCTCAAGGGGAGGAGAAGAGAAGCAGTAGGGTGGAGACATGGATCTTAGCTGGATAGTCTGTGTCTCTGCACACATGCAGAGAGCAGGGCAGGGCAACTCCATTAGAAGGATCCAGAAACATCCAGAACAGGGTATGGCAGTTCTACACATGCACAGTAGCTGTTTCTGAGGCTGTATAGTTCTAATTGTTGGCAAGTTGGCAACCCACCTGGCAGGTCACACCCTTTTAGAGCTGAGCCAATCAGAATGCAAGAGGGGAAAGGCTATGAATACAAGAGTAAAAGACAGTTTTTCTTGTCCCTGTGGACTCAGTGGCTGATCAACACAAGACCAAGATGTGTCAACTGTGAGGGCTGGGTCCCACTGTCTGTACCACTTTGGATACAACTTAATGCTATTCTAATTTTATTTACTAGGGAATCCCTTCATTATGATAATGTTTGGTCCACTGTGGTGCGTTTTATGGGCCAAGAGGTAGAGCTGAGGCATTTGTTACCCTTAGAAGCTACAGAATCTGTTGAACTTGCATTTAGCTATCAACTAACTGCAGTAAATTGGGATTCTATCTCAGTTAAAGAGCGAGAACAGGGCAGCAGTTAATGAGGTGAGGGTTTGTGAATTCTTGCCTGAATTAGCTGGGCTTATGGGAGAAGATGGTAGTTTATAGAGTGAGAGTCTTATAGGGATCCAGGAAATTGACATGCTGTATGCTGATCCCAATCCCTGCACCACTTTGGATATAGGCTACAGACTTCCGTTTCACCAGCGACTGAGAGGAACAGTCAGCTATTAACTCAAGGGCTGGAATGCCACTGTCTGTGGAGATCCAGCCTGTTTGTTTGCTGACAGGGTTCTGAAGTCTTTGAAAGGACAGAGATGCTACCATTTCTCAGTCTCTGGAGAGTTCACGTCAGGGAATGGAGGTGCCAGGGGGTCATGGCCCTTCCCAATTTTAAAAGTGGGAGGCTATGTCCTTCTACTTTTTATTGGCTGTTAGGACAAGCAATTGGGGCAGGGGAGAGTAGGGGGTGGACAAGAGTTAGAAGAGGCCTGGGGGTGAGGGGCAGTGCTGGAGCAGGGCCTTGGGTGGTGTGAGGGTGGGGGCTCAGGGAGGAGGGGCGGTGAGGTGGCAGGGACTCAGGAGGAAGGGGAGGCATGGGAGGGCAGGGCCACAGTTTGGGCATCGGTGGGCCCCCCACTTCTAGGGACCTATTGCCACTCCTGGTTCATGTGACGCACATGTACGATGGACATACTATAAAGAGTGAGAAATCAGCTGTTAGAAAAGATCACTGGGGATGTGTTTTTATGTGTGGGCTTAAATATAGAAAATATTACTCTGAAATCTTAAATTTGAATGTTTGTAACAGAAGGAAAAGGGAGGAACTCTGCATAAAGGACACCAGTTGTCTAATAGCTTTGCTTTATAAGTTATTTATAGTAATCCAAATATTATTTACAATAAAATTTACTACCTGCAGTGGTTTTTTTGGAAGCAAATATTAAGGAAGTGTATGGTGCTCTCTCTTTGAAATTGACTGCGGACTAATAACATCCATTTATGAAGATTTTACACACACAAGCCTTGAGGTTAACTCTGTGTAATGCTTTTTGAAATCTCCTGAAAAGACAGTGCTTCTGCTGAGGTGCAGAAAGGAGGGTCATGTATAATTATAACGAATATTGCCTGAGCATCCTCATATTGCCATGGAGGGCACCACTCTAGGAGTTTGAAGATAGTTCAGGCCAGAGGTGGATTAAGGTCTTCTTGGGTCCAGGGCCATAGGAAGTGGAGGGGCCCCCGGCGCCAGAACTGTGGTCCTGCCCCACCCCTTCTGCCCATGGCTTTACCCCCGTTCCGCCTCTTCTCTCTGTGGCCCACCCATGGCCCTTCCTCCATTCTGCCCCTTCCCCCGTGGCCCTGCCCCATTCCGCCCCCTCTTGTGGCCCTGCCCCTGTTCGCTTCTTTCTGTTATCCCCCTTCCCACTGGATGGGAAACACTGTCCCCCACAACCACAGTCTCAGGGCTGCAGTGGGGAGAGAGAGTTACTCCAGCCCTGAGGCCACGGCAGGGAGCGAGAACTCCTCCAGTGCTGGGGCCGCAGTCAGGGTCTGGGTGCTAGTGCTTCACCCACCCTGCCAGGCGCTGCTGCCGGGGATTGGGGTAGGGACATTGGGCTGCCCTGTGGCTTCTGCCAGGGCTCTGGACTTCTTCCGCCCTGCAGCAGATTTCTGCTGAGATACTCATTTTCCAGGGGCCAACTGGCTGGAGTCCCTGGGCATGGGCATGGGCATGGGCCCTGTGGGCCTGTTGGATAATCTACCACTGGTTCAGGCTCCATATCTCTTCAGTCTTTTATATCTGTCCTCAGAAAACCAATAAGCATCGTGTAGTAGTGTTTTTTTGTTGCGTGGGCTCTTTTCCACAGGAAAATGGACAGAAGTTACCAAACCACTGGACAATCAGATAATAATTTTGTGTTGCTTCCAAACTAGGTAGGGTTTGAATTCTGACTAGGAGATGAAAGCATTTAGATTCAATCACCTACCTCCCTGTGGTCCCTACTTCATTTTACATCAGTCATGTCAATTTATCCATACTATCATTTAATAGGATTTTACCACCATTTCACAAATTTGGCTATTTTTGTAGCAACTTGAACGTATTATGGATTAACCTAGGAATTGCCATACTGGGTCACACCAGCAGTCCATCTAGTTCAGTCTCTGACAGTGGCCAGGTCAGATGCTTCAGAAGAAGGTAGAAGAAATCCCATAGTGGACATTTATGAAAACCTGCACACTGGAGAATTTTTTTCCTAATCCCTATTAGTTAGAGGGTGGTTTATGCCCTGGAGCATGCACATTTACCTCCTATCCAGTTCAAGGTCACTCCACTGGGTTTTTAATTCTGCAGCAGGGGCGGGAGATGGAAATAAGCATCATCATCCCCAAAAGCAACTTCTAGAGACTTAGAGAATTTTTTGGACTGTGTTTCATAGCATCATAGCTCTAAGGTTGCATGTGTGGAAGCTGTTTTGCACTATCAACACTATAGAACAGCTCTTGGTAGATAAAGTAAAGAAAATATCCTCCAAATTGAAAACACAGTTTTAGTCACTGAAGGTAGAATATAGTTACTTTTGTTGGAATTTGGTGGGGGTACTGGCACTAACACTTTACAAAAAGTGCTATGGGATCTTTTGTTGATGATAAGTGATCTGGATCTTTGTTTGATATATATTCATCTCCTCTAACAGATGAGCTGCCAGTACTCCCTAACAATATGCTGAGACCTTGGATCAATATTGATTTAGAAGAAGGCAATTCCGTTCTGCACCTTTGAGGCCAATTAGATCCCCGGTGTAACTCCATTAACTTCACCAGTGATTAATGTTTCCTGGTTCTGTGTTTAGTCATAATTTTCTCAAAAGACAGCAAAACCAAACTTGCCGCAACATCCCCAGCTGGACCCACTATAGAGCGCTACCATTCCGTCTGGTAGTATTTCATGCTCATTTTGCACAGCTGTAAATGCCATCATGAAGTGCAGCACAGTGGAGAATCAAGACCCCTGTGTTTCCATGGTTAATATTTTATGTCTTTTGTGCAGTCGACACCTTGCCAGAGAGATGCCATTGGTGACTCTAGGTCATACACAATTATTCTTTTCCTCGGTGATTTGATTACTTCAGTGTCCAGTTTTATTACTTGCTGATCTTTAAGATTGTATAAAATCTCTCTGTGCTAAATAAATGACAAATGAGAGGGAGCTATAACCCTCACATTCCAGTTTGAACCAAACTGGAGAGAAAGGAAGGGGATTAGCTCTCACTGAATGTGGACCTCAGAGGATAACTGGATTTAAAGACTATACAATGCAACTCAGTTCTTTGAATTCCTCAACTTGTACTTATTTCCCCTTTCTTTTATTAAGTGCAAGTAGGTCTAGAGCACAGCAAAGGTAGAATAGGACAAAAGAATCACAGTTAAAGTAAGGGAAAAGGGGCCTAGCATTCATGACTTACACAAAATAGTATAGGGATAAGTCTAATGAGTTGCACAGTTGGTCTTTTTACCCAGATTCTAACTTTACAAAGTTTGGGTAGAGCTTTTCGCCAGGGGTTTGATTTGGTTCAGAACTGTGAGACAGATGAGCCACAAAGTTTGGATGCAAACTTTCCTATCCAGTTTGGAAATGTTTGGATCTAGGCTTTTAGTGTCTCTCCCTCTCTGTAGGAGATCAAAGGACCATGGGATAATAAATTAAGAAACCTCTGTGAAAGAGAAAGAAGACTACAAAAATCTAGGAATGTCTTGTTGTCTAAGGGCCCGATCATGTAAAACTCTTACTCAGTGAGTACTAATTACTCATGGCAGTAGTCCCACTTTGTAGTAGGACCAATGTTACTTGCATAAGGAAGAGTTTGTAAGATCAGGTCCTAGGATTAAACAATTCAAATAAGTAAATGATAAATTAATTCATAGAGTCTGTGTGACTCCAGCTAGTATGGTTACATTCTCCAAGGGGGGTATCAAATGGCTGTAAGAAGCCTGAAAGGTGTTTTCTGAAGCTGATTATGTTGGACTGCTGAGTGGTGAAAGATTTTTGCATTTAGGATTATATCAGAATTCTGGGGGGATGTTACTGCGCTAAACCCATAATCAGAGCTCTTACTTAGGAGGAAAGAAGAGAAATTGACTAAAGGCTTGTATACACTGGCAATTTACAGCGCTGCAACTTTCTTGCTCAGGTGTGTAAAAAAACACCCACCCCAGCGCAGCAAGTTTCAGCGCTGTAAAGCACCAGTGTAAACAGTGCACCAGTGGTAGCAACGCCTCTCATGGAAGTGCTTTTTTCAGAGCGCTGAGAGAGCTCTCTTCAGCATTCTGCCATGACTACACAAGCCACATTAAAGCACTGCCATGGCAGCGCTTTAGTGTTGCCAGTGTAACTAGCCCTAAGAAACTTGTGCGACACTACACCCCAGAGTCTTCACAGTGATATTATGATATGATTATGGCATAATTATGATGATTTTGTACAAGACAGGTCATGTGAGGTGTCATTGAAATAGCTGATTTGCTGAGTATGATTATCCTATTTGTATGCATGTATCATTTTTTCATCTGAAGTTATGAATATTGACTATGTATCTGTATTTCAAATGTAGTTACACCTGGATGACACCCATTAGGCTAGCTGGCTGTGAAGGGCCTATTCAAGGCGATGGGCCATTAGGAAAAACCCTATTGTTTTTCCTAATGGCCCATCGCCTTGAATAGGAGAAGCTTATCTGCCACCTAGTAAGCCTTTCTGAGAATGCTCCAGACAGCCTGTAAGTAATGGCTGCTATGACTCAGCAAGCTATGCAAGGGCATATGACCAGGCCATATGAGTCTTGAGATGTCTGTATTTTTCCACAAGCTGGTCTGGGAACCAATTTTAAAACAAAGGGTTCCCACCAGATGCTAACGCTATATAAGGTAGGGAGTGACATCATATGTTGTTCTTCACTCCCCACACAAGAAAACTCCTGGAAATACCCAAGGAACAAAAAGACTGAACTGGAGGAAGTGCTGGACCCAGGCTAAAGGGATTTCTAGCTTGTGTATGAAAACCTGGGGAATCCCAAGCTGCAAAGCAAGTGCAGCTTGGGCCTTGAGAATCTGCAAGCCTGCTTGTATCATCAGCCAGAGTGAGAATTTGCTAATTCATATCCTATCTTTCTAGTATTTTAAGCTTAGTTTGCATTTTTGTTTATTTACTAGGTAATCTGCTCTGATCTGTTTGCTATCACTTACAATCACTTAAAATCTATTGTTTAGTAGTTAGTCAACTTGTTTTATGTTTTATTCTAAACCAGTAAGTTTGGAGTGAACTGCTCGAGGGGGAGGGGCTGTTGCATTTCCTCTCCACATTGAGGGAGGGATTAACTCTATGAGCTTACACTGTACAGTTCCCTGTGCAGCGCAAGGTGGTATAATTTTGGGTTTTTATTCTAGAGGGGGCAAGTGTCTAGGGGAGTTGAGGATTATCTTAGCTGTAGCCTCTGTATTGTTGGTTCATTCAGTGGCTGGTCCGAGAGCCTGTATATAACTGCAGCTGGGTGTGTCACTACCTGCGGAATGCTTGTGTAAGTGTAAGACCAGGAGCGGGTCTGCAGCTTGTCCCAGCAGCACAGTGTGAGAGGGAGCCCAGGCTAGTGAGTCAGAGGGCTCAGTGGAATTCCAGTTCCAGGTGGCACCCGGGGAGAACCCATCACACCCTGTTTTGGGGGCTAGCTGTGCTACAGTATGATATGCTGTGACAGAAAGGGGGCAACCACCCTGCAAGTGAAGAAAGGATAACAGTTTTAGCTGGTTAGATTAGGAGCAAAGGTTTTATACACACCTGAGAGATGGGATTTTCAAAATGCTTAGTTTTATCCTCTTTCTGCTGCCTTTTATACCAGTGGTATGCAGAATTAGCTCAATGCCAATAGCTTTTAAAGATCCCAGTCTTCACTGTGTATTTGTAGAAGGTTTAAAAGAGGATGTGGCAGCCAACATAAATAAAATTAAATCCACAAAAATAAAATCATCTCTGCAAGTGTGAAAAAAAAAATAAGGCCAATACAATGTGGCTATCCATTAGACACAGTTACAAATGAAAACTAACCATGCTACATATTTTCATCCTTATGGGAAAATCCTATAGAATTTAATGCAGATAAATCAGTAGGGTTCTATAGAAAATGCTCTTTAAATCACACACAGTTTGATAGAAAATGGTAGCCTCTCTGTAGGGTTTTTTTTTTTTTAAATAGAATTTCGTATGAGGGGAGATAATGATTAAATTTTATAGGATGGTTAAAAAACCAACAAATGTTATATTCTGTAAGATTTTACATTACTAGTCCTTAATGGGAGTCTTTTCTTCTTCTTTGTGGGGTCAGCATCAACATAACTAATATTTTGATTGTTCCCCCTGATCAAAGTAGATAAGTACCTATAGAGCAGTGTTTTTCAAACCGTGGGTTGCAACCCACTACTGGGTCACGGCATGTAAGGCACTGGGTCGCCTTGCTCTGGTCAGCATTGCCGAGCAGGATGTTAAAAGTCCCATTGGCAGTGCTGCCCAGCTAAGGCAGGCTAATGTCTACCTGTTCCGACACTGCGCTGCGCCCTGGAAGCGGCCAGCAGCGGGTCTGGTTTATAGACGGGGGGCCACAGGGCTCCGCACGCTGCCCCTGCCCTGAGCACTGGAAACTGGCCAATGGGAGCTTGGGGGGCAGAGCCTGCAGGCAAGTTTTGCACAAAGCTGCTTGTACGCCTCCACCTAGGAGACAGATTTGCTGCTGGCCGTGATCCATGGTGCCAGGACAGACGGGAAGCCTGTCTCTGCACCCCGGCTGCGCTGCTGACCAGGAGCCACTGGAGGTAATTCCAAACCCTAACCCTGCACCCCAATCCCCTGCCACAGTCCTGAGCCCCACCAAACCTGGAACCCCTTCCTGCACCCCAAACTCCTCATCCCTGGCCCCACCCAGAGCCTGCATCCCCAGCCCAGAGCCCTGACCCCCTCCCACATCCCAACTCCATGCTTCAGCCCAGAGCCCCCTCCCACACCTTGAATCCCTCATTCCCAGCCCCACCTAGCCCTCACCCCCACACCCCAGCCCTAAGCCCCTCCCACTCCCTGAACTCCTCATCCCCAGCTTCATTGGGTTGCGGGCATCAATAATTTTCTTCAACAGGGTCCCCAGAAAAAAAGTTTGAAAACCACTGCTATAGAGCATGGGATGATAAGATATAGCAATAAAAGCAAAAAATAATATTGACTCCGTTTAGTGGTGTAGTCTGAAGCTAGTGGTCCAAGGTTAAACAAGCTGATGCAGCTTACGTTACAACTTTTTCAGAATAGCTTTTAATATCCAAAATTGGAAACTTTTTGATGGAAATTGGTGTAACTACATTATTCACACAGATATAAACATACGGTACAACATAGTAATACAACATACTTACCAGATTTCTTTTTCCTGACCTCAATTACTCTTTTCCTTTCCTGGTAATTTGATCTCCACCAATACAAACTGACATTGTTTTGCATTCTGTAGCTTCATGGACACATGCGTTGGCTGTACATTATTTTGACCTTCCTCCTATCATAGTATAATTTCTATTAGCTGATTTAGCTAAATACTGTTGATCAGCAAAACAGACTCAGAAAATACATGTTTGCCCCATTACCTATTAACCAATAGTTGTCCTTCAATTTCCAAGAGTGACACTGTAGAAAGTAGTACTTCTGGAGATCTTGTTATGGCATCAGCCTCCAGTTTGCTTCACTGTGACATGATCCAGATAGTTCCTCTGGGAAGGGAATTTCAGCAGGGTGGTTTGTTTTAAAAGCGAGTAGTGATGACAAGCAGATAGTTTAAATGCAGCCCTCTCAACTTTACTCACATTTTAAACAAGCTAATCCTCATATGGATGTCAGCCTAGAACTGGGCAATCACTAGTTTCTTCAGGGCCACTGAGAAGTATGTCGTAGGGAGGTAAGATTTCTGATCACTGGATGTCGGACCAGGTTCAGGCTTCATACCTGGTGGCTCCAACCTCATCCCTGCCCTTTATGGAAACATAGGTTCCCTGAAGGCCAAAAACTACCAGGGGAGAGCTAGCACCTATGAGAAGGGTAGAGGTTGGAATATAAGAACTGGCACAGTATCCAAAATATTTCCTTACAGAAAGGTGAGGCTAACATCAGAGGAGAGACTTGTGACTCTTTGCCTGCTCATAGGTTACTTCCAGTGCTGCAGGGAGAGGTCTGTAAGTGGGTGGATGGGGGAACAAGACTGTGGGGAGGTAGAGCTCATATTGAGGAAGGGAAGGTAGAGGCACACAGTCGAGTATACTTGTTATCATAACTTACTTCCAGCTCAATGAGGCTTGGATAAGAATCCAAACCTGTGTATGATGATCTGAATGGAATTGCCAGACTCTGTGAGGTTTGCTCACAACTAAATATGTCAAAACCTACAGCTCTGATTAATTTTTTTTCTTTACACTGTGATATCTTTGCTATAGAGTTGCATGATCAATGTAATTGTGTCTTTTTTGTGTCTTAAATTTCCATTTAAATCTTGTATGTGTCCCTCACAGTGTCGTTTTTCTAGGCTTCCACTGACTTCACCATGGGAATTTTTTTATGGTGCTAGACCTTATTTGAGTGAATGCTGAATTGGCATAGTGAAAAATGTTATGAAAAAGTAGCCCTTTTTCTGTGTAGAGATGGCCCAAACCAAACCCTGGGGTCTGAAAAGCCCTGAATGTTGAAGCATTCGGGATTCAACCTTCTTAGTTGATCCTTCTCTCTAATAGGCAGCACCAAAACTCCAGATCCAAACAGCTCTGAACTTTTTGTAAGCTGGGATCCAGATCTTAAACCATATGTTGCAGTTTGGGTTCATCTCCAAAATATATGGTCCAAATGTTATGCTCTCTGGAGAGGAGGTCTGTGGCTTCAAGACCGATTAGCAGGACGGTCAGACTAGTGTAGTGGTGTGGATGGCTGTTCAGATGCCATGTAGCCAGCACCTGTGGAGCTCAGCAGAGATGGGAAGCTCATGCAAATGAATTCCCAATCCCCTCTCCACAGTTTGCAGATACTGGTCCCCTTTGCATCACAATCAAGGACCTTAGAGACTTCTGCTGCCCAGGGACTGCTGTAGCTGCCAGTGAGACTCCCCATCAAGGGGTGGAGGCACTGAGTCAAAGTCCACTAAAGAAGTCTAGTGATCATGTGGGATTATGTATGCTTCTGCTCCTCTGACCATGATTAATCAGGAATGGGAGAAATAATTAAGATGACGATGTCCTGTGTCTCCAGGGAGGGGGCCACAGGATGTTTATCACTCAGCCAGGGAGACCCTGCAGTCATGCAGGCAAAACCAGACTTTGGGCTCGATGGCTCTGTGTACCCTGTCTGATTTGAGAAGAACTGGGAGTCTAAAAATTGACGATATCCTCAATCTTCTAAAGGGTTTCTAGCCTTCTTCCTTGTGAAGATATCTTTTAAAATGTAAACCAATATAAACCCATCACTAGGATTGAAGCTTTGCCTCTGCAGCCAGAAATCATGTCATTCACCGCCCTCTCCCCCCAGGTCCTTAGCCCAGGCTTGTACACCATGCTGTGATAATGGTGGAATCACGTAGGCTAAGACCTTTATCTTGCACAACCTCTGTGGCATCCAATCCATTTTGAATCAAATATTTTGTTGTTTCAGTATCATCCAAGATTCAGAGAGCCATTTTGAACATTATATAATATGCTCTGCCACTGAGATTCTTTTAAGGGCTGTGTGACAGGTGTGTCACTTACTATTGTTGTACCACCTGCTGGCTCTTGCCAATCAGCTCCACAGGTTGGTACGCTGACTCTCGATGGTGTCTTGCCCACCGTCACTTCTGCTCCAGGACCCATGTCACTCCTAGGACTGTGGCATCCTCTTCATGACACAACTCTCCAGCCATATCACAGTCTGTTTTCCCCACTTCTGGGGGAACTGCAGTCTGCTGTCCAGCCATTTCCCTCGGTGGCAACTGCCATCAGTTGTCTGGCCACTTTCTCAGTGGCAAAGTTGGAGAGAAGACCCAGGCCTGCCTACTACTTCAGATCCCAGACTAGAGACCCTGTAAATGGCCACCAATTGCTATATTCCCTCCAACTCCTCAGTTAATTTCCCTGGACCACTTCCCCCCAGCACCCTCTTTGCTCTTGCCTCAGGTTCTCAGCCTGTGAATCCCTGCAGCCACCCAGGAGCAGTCTTTAGCTTCCCCTGGTCCCTGCTGGCAGCACTGCTCTGTCCAGGGAGCTGGCACTCCTTTCTCCTGCTAGGAGCTTGACTTTCCCTCCTCGAGCTCCAGGCAGCTACTGAACAGGGCCGTCCTTAGACATACTCAGCATATGCAGCTGCATAGGGCACTGGAAAATTTGGGGCACCCCTGGATCTTAGGGCTTGGCTACACTGGAGAGTTGCAGCGCTGGTGATGGGGTTACAGTGCTGCAACTCACTCTGTGTCCACACTTGCAAAGCACAGCCAGCGCTGCAACTCCCTGGCTGTAGCGCTGGCTATACACCTGGTCTTTGGGGTGTAGTGATTCCAGCGCTGGTGATGCAGCGCTGGTCATCAAGTGTGGCCACCAAAAGCGCTTTTATTGGCCTCCAGGGTATTAGAAGGTATCCCAGCATACCTTTTCAGCCACTCTGCTCATCGTTTCGCACTCCACTGCCCTGGGCTCAGGTGACCTGCCCTTTAAATGCCCCGGGAATTTTAAAAATTTCCTTCCTGTTTGCTCAGCCAGGTGTGGAGTGCAATCAATCAATCAATCAATCAATCAGTGACCATGCCTGCACGCCCCAAACAAGCCCCAGCATGGAACACTTCTGAACTGCAGGACCTCATCAGTGTTTGGGGTGAGGAAGCTGTGCAGTCACAGCTGCGCTCCAGCCGTAGAAATTATGATACCTATGGGCAGATATCAAAGTCCATGCTGCGAAGGGGCCATGAACAGGACGCGTTGCAGTGCAGGGTTAAAGTAAAGGAGCTGTGGAGTGCCTATTTCAAAGCCCGTGAGGGAAACCGCCGCTCAGGAGCTGCCCCCACGACCTGCCGTTTTTACAAGAAGCTGGATGCCATACTTGAGTGTGACCCCACTACCAATCTGAGGACCACGATGGAGAGTTCAGAGCAGGGAGAATTGGGGGAGGGTGTAGAGGAAGCCAAGAGTGAGGCTACTGGGGTGGAGGGAGACACCCCGGAGTCCCAGGAGGCATGCAGCCAGGAGCTCTTCTCAAGCCAGGAGGAAGCTAGCCAGTTGCAGCAGCTGGAACTTGTTGGTGAAGAAGAAGCAGAGGAGCGGGTTCCCGGTAAGCAGCTTTTATTTTAAGGATGGAAATGTGTTGGGAGAGGAGGAGGAGGAGGAGGGGGGGTTATGGCTGCATGCATGCATGCCTAGATGTGGAATAGCCCATTGATTTGGTCTATCACGTCTCTGTAATCGGCCTCGGTAATCTCTTCAAAAGTTTCAGCCAGAGTGTGGGCAATGCGCTTGCGCAAGTTTATAGGGAGAGCCACCATGGTCCTTGTCCCAGTCAGGCTAACGTGTCCGCACCACTGTGCCGTGAGGGGTGGGAGGACCATTGCTGCACACAGGCAAGCTGCATAGGGACCAGGGCGGAATCCACATTGCTGTAGAAGACCCTCCCTCTCTTCCCAGGTAACACGCAGCAGTGATATATCTGGCAGTAGAAAATCCTGTTGAAAATGTAGGGATAGTGTTCAGTGCAGGTCCCCCCTAGCTGCTCTCTGCTTTCCCCAATGCACAGAAACCCCAGTGAGCCATGACTCAAGCAGCTCCCCTTCCCAGAGGAGTAACTGCTGTGGCAATTGTGGGGGTGGTGTTCAGTGCACTTTCCCCACAGCTGCTCTCTGCTTTCCCCAATACACAGAAACCCCAGTGAGCCCTGACTCAAGCAGCTCCCCTTCCCAGGTGAGTCGCGGCAGAAACACTCACCCCATTACTCACCAGGTCTTCACTGCTGTGGCCTCTCTGTGCTATGTTTGCTATGTGTAAATGATGCTACAAATAGTCTACAAACTCCTTCATTGTGATAATAAACAATGCAGCCTCTGTATTAAATGTTTCTATTTCTGTTTTTTTAAGTGTCCTTGAATCCTCCCGCCCTATCACAGCCTGCTGAAAAATTACAGAACTTGAGGTGTAAACCAAGGAAAAGCAAAGAAGATTTGGTGAAAGCAGTTATGAATCAGTATGCCAGAGAGAGCAAGAGGCTGCAGGACTGGAGAGAGAAAATGCATAAGTGGAGGGAAACACAAAGCAGGAGAAAGGAATTGGCTACCAAGAAAAGCACAAAGCAGCTGATAAGCCTCCTGGCGCGCCAAACGGACTGTATGCAGTCTCTCGTAGCCATGCAGGCAGGTCAGTACCGTGCTAACCCCTCTCACTCCCAAAGCTCTCTCCCTTGTGCCCCAGTGTTTGCTCAAAACACCTTTCTCCAGCAGCCTGGTTCTTACCACCACCAGCTGCCCCCAACACCTGTAGGTTCACCTACCAGCCCTGAGAACTACAACCCTTACCCTATGCACTCAACCCGCATCACCATGCAGCATATTAATCCTGAAGTGCAGCAGGCATTGCACAGCAATCCAGGTAGGACATATTCAAACCTCTGAATGTACAGTCCACCACCCTACCCCCCTGCCCTTTTATGTACTGTATTTTGAATAAATGATTTCTTAGCTTTTAAAACATTTTTTATTATTGCAGAAAGTGAGAAATACTGTACCCCAAGGGAAAAACAGGCACAGCAAATCATTGTAACCACTGCACTTCACACCCGTGCAAGGCACCAAACATTACTGTTGGCTTTCAGCCTCAAATTGCTCCCTTAAGGCATCCCTAATCCTTGAATCCCTGTGCTGGGCCTCTCTAGTAGCCCTGCTCTCTGGCTGTGCAAATTCAGCCTCTAGGCGTTGAACCTCGGAAGTCCATTCCTCACTGAATGTTTCACCCTTCCCTTCACAAATATTGTGGAGGGTACAGCACGCGGATATAACAGCGGGGATGCTGCTTTCCCCCAAATCTAGCTTCCCATAAAGACACCTCCAGCGTCCCTTTAAACGGCCGAAAGCACACTCCACAGTCATTCTGCAGCGGCTCAGCCTGTAGTTGAACCGGTCCTTGCTCCTGTCAAGCTTCCCTGTATACGGTTTCATGAGCCATGGCATTAAGGGGTAAGCGGGGTCTCCAAGGATCACAAAGGGCATTTCGACGTCCCCTACTGTGATCTTGCGGTCTGGGAAAAAAGTCCCGGCCTGCAGCTTCCTGAACAGGGCACTGTTCCGAAAGATGCATGCATCATGCACCTTTCCAGGCCTTCCTGAGTAAATGTCAGTGAAACGCCCAAGGTGATCCACAAGCGCTTGGAGAACCACAGAGAAATACCCCTTGCAATTAATGTACTCGGATGCCAGGTGGGGTGGTGCCAGAATAGGAATATGTGTCCCATCTATCGCCCCTCCACAGTTAGGGAAACCCATTTGTGCAAAGCCATCCACAATGTCCTGCACGTTCCCCAGACTCACGGTTCTTCTTAGCAGGATGCGATTAATGGCCGTGCAAACTTGCATCAACACAATTCCAACGGTTGACTTTCCCACTCCAAACTGGTTCATGACCGATCGGTAGATGTCTGGAGTTGCCAGCTTCCAGATTGCAATAGTCACCCGCTTCTCCACTGGCAGGGCAGCTCTCAATCTCGTGTCCTTGCGCCGCAGGGTGGGGGTGAGCTCCTCGCACAGTCCCATGAAAGTGACTTTTCTCATCCGAAAGTTCTGCAGCCACTGCTCGTCATCCCAGACTTGCAGGACGATGTGATCCCAGCACTCAGTGCTTGTTTCCCGAGCCCAAAGGCGGCGTTCCATGGTGCTGAGCACGTCCGTTACTGCCACAAGCAATTTAGTGTCTTGCGCATCAGGCGAATCAATATCATTGTCTGACTCCTCACTGTCACTTGGAGCTGAAGGAATAGCTCAACTGCCAAACGTGATGTGCTGGCAACATTCATCAGCAAGGTCCTCAGCAGTTCGGGCTCCATATGTAACAGAAATTGTGCTGCAGACTCACAATGGCGCCAAACTGCTTGGAATGTGTAGCGAAGCACCAAGGGGGCATTGGGACAGGAAGCGGAATGACCCGCACCCTCCCGTCCCCTTCCCACAACCCACGGCTCCAAAATGGGACGAGGTGCTCTGTGGGATAGCTACCCACAATGCACCACTCCCAACAGCGCTGCAAATGCTGCAAATGTGGCCACACTGCAGCGTTGGTAGCTGTCAGTGTGGCCACACTGCAGCGCTGTCCCTACACAGCTGTACGAACACAGCTGTAACTCCCTGCGCTGCACAAATGTAAGTGTAGCCATACCCTTAGTGTCCACCCTCCTGCCTGTTCCTATCCCTGTTCTGACCCTTCCTGCAGGCTTCCACAGCTGGCTGCTGAAGCCTGGTGAGTCTTCCTCTGGAGGGGATCTAGTAACTTAGGATATGGCTACACTTGAAATTTCAAAGCGTTGCCGTGGCAGCGCTTTGAAGTGTGAGTGTGGTCGGAGCGCCAGCGCTGGGAGAGAGCTCTCCCAGCACTGCACGTAAACCACATCCCTTACGAGTGTAGCTTGCAGCGCTGGGAGCTGCGCTTCCAGCGTTGCGGCACTGATTACACTGAGGCTTTACAGCGCTGTATCTTGCAGCGCTCAGGGGGGTGTTTTTTCACACGCCTGAGCGCGAAAGTTGCAGCGCTGTAAAGTGCCAGTGTAGCCAAGCCCTTAGAAGTGAAAAAGCTTTCCAGCCTGCCAGATCTATTAGCACAACATTGAAACTGTTAAAGAGCCATTCAAGTGGTAACGAAACCATTTAACAGGCATTTGCCAACCCCCATATATATAACATCAGTTTCTGAATTTACTGACAAAACCAGTTGTGCATTACTGTAATATTTACTCAGAACATGTTAGTCTACAGGACCTTAGTTTAAAATTTGCTTTAAAAATATTTTATTAATGTGTTGCTGAAGATTATAAAATCACGTGTCTCAAAAATTCTTGCACAGATTTTTAGATGCACAATCTGGGTATTCATCTTTAGCCTTAAATGCTTGGATCTTCTGACATATTTTTTAAAACAAATCCTTCAAAAGACCACCCTTATCTAAAATACAAATTTTAATTTTAATTATTATAGTATAAAAAACTTGCTTCCAAAGTCTTCCTATACATCCCTTTCTCCCTTCACTCCTCTGTTGAAGAGAGCCCTTAAAAGATCATCACCCCTTTCTTCCAGATAGCTGGACAAATGAGTTTGCCTTTCTTTACTTCTGACTATTTGATGAACTAGTTTTAGGAGAACCCTCCAGAAAAATCAGTACCTTAGTAAGATATAAATTCCTTTGTTATGCCTAAAATTTTTGGCATCATATTTTTTAAAGTTGGTGAAATTTCATAAACATGTTTATTATTATGGAGATCATAGATTATCAGGGTTGGAAGGGACCTAGGAGATCATCTAGTCTGAGGGTATGGCTACACTTGAAATTTCAAAGCGCTGCCATGGCAGCGCTGCAGGAGCGCTGCCGCAGCAGCGCTTTGAAGTGTGAGTGTAGTCGGAGCGCCAGCGCTGGGACAGAGCTCTCCCAGCGCTGCACATAAACCACATCCCTTACGGGTGTAGCTTGCAGTGCTGGGAGCCGTGCTCCCAGCGCGGCGGCACTGATTACACTGAGGCTTTACAGTGCCGTATCTTGCAGCGCTCAGAGGGGTGTTTTTTCACACCCCTGAGCGCGAAAGTTGCAGCGCTGTAAAGTAGCCAAGCCCTAACCCTCTACTCAAAGCAGGACCAATCCCCAACTGGCGCCCTCAAGGATTGAATTCACAACCCTCGGTTTAGCAGGCCAATGCTCAAACCACTGAGCTATCCTCCCTCCCAAAGTAAATTACTGTTCCCTTTTTCTAAAAGCAATGAGCATTGTTATGAACCCACTAAACTTCTGTGACTGATTAATTTAAAATAATGTCTTTGTTTCAGTGACTTAAATATGTTGTAATCTGGAATGATTACTTTATGAAGGCTTAAGAATACATTTAAAAATAAAATCATCTTAGAAATACTGATTAAGAAAATGTAAAACAGAAGAGCTGCATCATGTATTCCATATTTAATGTTGTGTTCAGCAGGACAGCTGACTTGCCCTTACTACATAGATTTTGCAAATAAATCTCTGACAAACTTCAGGGTATTGCAAAAAGCTCGTGACTGACATTTTTAATTCCCAAGATTAGTGCTTTTAATTAGATACCTTCTCCATGGCCAGTCTTCACCTTCTGGTATGCAGTGGAAAATATGCTCCATTTTCTTTAGAAAGAAATTGCAGAAGAGTGTTTTTTTCAAATATCATTTGCTTCATTTGGGTTCAGGGATTTGGGTGGAAGGGAGTGAGCAGGGAAGGGGAGGGAAGGGCCTGGGCAAAGTAGGGGCGGGGTCTGGGGCAGAGCAGGGGTGGAGTATGGGTGGGGCCACAGGCAGAAGAGGTGGACTGGGGAGTTTCACTCACTGCCCATGACAGCAGGTAAGAGCTGACTGCCCCCCTCAGAACCTCTGATCCATCCAACCCCCCCTGCTCCTTGTCCCCTGACCACCCCATCCCTGGACCCCCCGCCCCTAACTGCCTCCCTGGAACCCTACCTCCTATCCAACCCCCCTGCTCTCTGTTTTAAGATTCAAGGAGATTGAATCACAGTAATCTGGAGAATAAAATATATTCCTCCCCCCTCCTCTGTTTATTTGAGGTTTAAGAACTGTTTAATGCTTCTACAAATAAACAGCTTTTGAATTTAACCTTTTGATACCAGGAGTCAGGTTTTCCCAGTGCAACGTGACGTGAGGGCCTCTGTGTCCAGAGTTCTGGAGCATCTGCACTAAAGTGTTATACTACATTAACATTATGTTTTGGTGTTTAGATCTATTTCAGGGCCGTTGGCTACTCCTCAAGCACACACACACTCCACCTAGCCATGGAAAACTAAGGAAAATCAATAATCTCCCAATAATGCTGAAGAGAAATAGGTCACTAAAACAATAGCTAGCCTGTTCCCCCAGCAAGATCCCACAGTGTCCTCAAAGCATAACTGATTGTAACCTGTGCACTTCGACTGCAAGGGGAATAAAAGAAAAACATTTAACTCCAACATCATATTAGTCAAACTGCATATAAAGGAACACAGTAAGCTAGCCTCATCGCTGCAAATTCACATGTAAAAGCACACAGTAAACCATTCAATCTAACAGAATTGCATAGCCCTGATTTCCACAGCCTGCTCTCCCTGACTGGTTATGGCATTTAGGCCATTTGGACAGCTAACAACTTGATTGCACTTCCAAGTTTGCAGGGGCAAAAACGGAGCTGGTGAAGGCCAGGCTCAAAATAGAACTCAGCTCTATGATGGAGGAACCACAAAAGATTCAGTGTCTGGCTGCTTATCTGGGCTGTTTAGGCACATGGAGGACCCCCACCTCGGGTGACCAGATGTCCCATTTTTTGGGACTTTCTTATACAGGTGCCTATTACCCCCCACCCCCGTCCCGTTTTTTCACAGTTGCTAGCTGGTCACCCTACTCCCACCAGGCCATACAGTACTCCTCCCACCCAACAAGCACTGAGAAGAACTGTCTCTTAACAATTCCCCTGCACTGACCTATTTTGTTTTCCTGCAAGAAAGAACAGTGGGCTAGTACCCTTCTCCTGCATACTGGATGGATGGACCACTCATGCTTAATGTCTCCACAGGGACACTGGGGAGGGCAGCAGGTTTCTCAAGTCCAGAGTAGAATTTCAGTGTCTTATTCTTTTCAGACATGTTGCAAGAAGGTCAAAAGATGTTCCGGCAAATACTGTTCTTTGTGTCGCTTGTAACATCCAGGATAAAATTCCATCAACCAAGGGGTGGGGCAGCCCAGAGGCAAAGCCGCTATTATATGGGTGCATCAAATCTCTTCTGACATTGGATTTTTGGTTCATCAAGCTTTTGTGGCGACACAGGAATGGGCCAAAGGCAAATGATCACTAGAGCCGACCATTAGGCTAAGCGCTGAAGAGGAAGAGTAGAATTTTGAGTCAAAACAAGAGAACTCTAGCGGGGGAATCCCGTGCTCAAATCTCAGTTTTGGTGTGTAGGTGTGTGTGGCCATCTCTCCCTGTTGGAAGGAGGCCACACTCTCTCACTCTTTGGTCCCTAGCAAGGCAAGGGTTATTGGAAATTAGTAGTCTCTAAGGTTTGGCCCTGTAGGCAGGACCAAACAGCAAGTAGTCTAGGGCAACAGCCTCAGGCAGGGCAGAGCAACAAACAGTCTGGGGACTCAGGCCCTCAGGCAAGGAGAGGCACCAAACAGTCTAATGTCCTAGTTCAGGCAGATGGCAGACAAATGCAGGCCTCGTGGCCTAAGGAGGGGATGCTGCCATCCCAGGGGTGGGGATGGCAGTAGAAGGTAGGGGGACCTGGTCCCACCCTGCTCTACTGCGTCCCAGCCCAGGTTCCTAACTGTGGTGTATGTTCCACCGCTGGGGCAGTAGGAATCCGAACAAAGCATGCTGACCAGGGTTCAGTCAACAGCATACCTGAACTAAAGTCTGGCATCACTGTGCTACTTTCTACGCTCCCCTCGCTGTGTACTTGTATCTCTGGGTCATCCTTTGTCTCCCCAGGGTACACTGACAGTAGCAGTCCCAGTAGTTCCTCAGCACCCTGTTCAGCTGGCAGTTCTGGTGAGTCCTCAGTGCTGCAAAGATTCTCTTCAGGCTCCTGCTCCAGCAGCAGGTGGGAAGGCTCAGTCTCCCTGTGCTGCTCCAGCCCAGCTGAGATGCAGGGCCCACCTTTTATACTTCCTGTCCTGCCCATCTTCTTCTAGTGGGATGGGCATGGGTGTCTTGGCTCCGCCCATCAAGAAGTGGGTGGAGGTTTCTCCCTGTCAGTCTCTGAGGGAGGCCACACCCCCTTGCTACACAGCGGGACTTGAATCAGAGTTTCCCACTGTCCAGCTGTTTAACTTCTGTGTAGATGTTTGGGCTCAGGCTAGAGCCCGGGCTCTAGGGCCTAGGAAAGTGGGAAGGTCCCAGAGTTTGGGCTGCAGTCTGAGCCAAAACATCTACTCTGCAGTTAAACAGCACCGCAGCCCAAGTCCTGTGAGCCTGAGTCAGCTGGCATGGGCCATGCATGGGTGTCTAATTGCAATGTAGATATACCCTGTATGTGTTGGTTTTTTTGCCAAAAATTGTGAAAGGTTCTGATTTTGTCCCAGTGTGGAATGGGAATTTTTTTTGTAAATCTTAAAAATGTCCATAGGATGGGAAAACCATTTCTTTCCCGGTTCTAAACAGCACACCAAACCATTCTATATCTGAAAAGCACCTCCAGGCCCATGTCCTCTGACACAGGGGTAAGCACAGAGCCATTTCTGCAGGCTATATTCTGGCTCAGAGCACAGACACAAAATTAAATTATGCCTTGTGAGAAAATAAATCAAGACAATTTTTGCTAATTGCCCTCAAGACTCTAAAGGGCAGGATCAGCCCCTTAGAGGACCAGAATACACATTTTGGGATCCATAACAGCCAACCCAGCTTGAAATTCTAAAAAAGCAATGCAAAAATTGGTCACCACATTTTTGTAGCCATTTTAATAGTAGAAAGTTTTGCACTAAATTTCACCAAAACATTTAGAAGTTTTGTACAATTGGTTCTATTTTGCAGCTGCTCCATTACCTTTAATGTTTATACAAGTGCAGGGAAGCATCCTGATAGAGGACAATGGGTGATACTTTCTGCTGGCATGCCAGCCCATGCATACATTCACAAGATGGGGTGATCTGCTGCTTTAGAGGGTGCAGTCTTGTCTTCTCACACCAGGCTCAGCATGGACTTATCATTCACAGCTGCCAATATCTCATCTAGACACATTGCCTTTACGTGAGTCAAAATGGCAGAGATCTCAAAGAGATGATGATCAAGTTTGGCGGCCTAATGGAGAGAGAGGCTGAAGCGATAGGGGAAGACAGACTGACGCTGGAGGGAAGAGAAAACAACATATCAGTATGCACACACTTATTTTTTTAGGTGCTTAGATGCTACAGTAACAGTCACCATGTAAGAAGCTAGATCCCAGAGTGGCATTGAGCTTTCTTCTGGAGTCAGGAATGGATACCATCAGTGAGATGTCAATAGATGAACTGGCTTATTCCACTTGATCCTTCTTCCCTCAATCTTTTCTAGGCAGGGCGTCATCCAGGTTTAGAGGCAGGAAAATGATGTCTGCTTCCAAAGGCTTTGTCTCTTAGTGAGGCAGAAGAAGAATGCAGGAAATGAAGGATCCTGAAGAACATCTTGGCCAATTTCCAAAGTCCAAAAATAGTTATTCAACTAGCATCTCATTAGAAATAACAAACGAAAGATTTTCATTGCTTTGGATGCAGGTACTGTACCTCTCCATCTCTGAGAACTCAAGTTATTTTGCGATGGTTCCCATAACAATTACAGGCTTAATCAGAGACCTTGGAAATCTCAAACACTTTTCCAGACAAAACACAGTTAATTACACATACTTTCAGCTCAGTATCGTACTTATGTTTCTAATAACATTTTACGTAACATCTTTATAGGTTAGAGTGACCTTCCATGTCACCTTCTACCTACTCTGTCTCAGTAAGATTTTTCTCTAAACCTTTAAATAGCGGGGTTTTAACACATGCTCCCTCTTTTCGGGGACCATTAACCTCCCTCAGACAAAGGCAGGATTTTATTAATGGAAAATGTATGTTGAATTCTTTAATAGAGTAAGATTCTCACCCCTGCTCTGGTCCCTTTATGTTATGTAAAAGGGCTGCAGTTATATAAAGGGACCCTAAAAGCCCCAGTTCAGGTTGGATAAGGATTCCCCTGGCACAGGTATCATGGCAAGAGATCATAAGACTGCCCTCTAAAGATCTTTCAACAAGCCTTGGCAAGGGGGCATGCTGGAGGCCAAGAGATGGGTGTTGGGGGCCGGGACACAGCACCGCCAAGATTCTAGGCAGCACTGCAGCCCATAGAGCAACCCTGAGAGACTGCCTAAGTTAGACAGATTCTCATAACTGTCTGTGTTACACTAGGGCAGGGGTAGGCAACTTATGGCACGTGTGCCGAAGGTGGCACTTGAACTGATTTTTAGTGGCACTCACACTGCCCGAGTCCTGGCCACTGGTCCAGGGGGCTCTGCATTTTAATTTAATTTTAAATGAAGCTTCTTAAACATTTAAAAAACCTTATTTACTTTACATACAACATAATTTAGTTATATATTATAGACTTATAGAAAGAGACCCTCTAAAAACTTTAAAATGCATTACTGGCATGTAAAACCTTAAATTAGAGCGAATAAATGAAGACTTGGCACACCACTTCTGAAAGGTTGGTGACCCCTGCACTAGGGACCTCTCCAATCACCTGTGTAGAGGAGGACTGAGAGGATACAAAGGAGAAATCATCATACTCCCCCTCCCACCTGGGCTGTGAGTTCTGTGCCTGCCTGTCTTACTCAGAGTTTAGTTGTTTTTATGCATCCAAGATCTATTTTGTGATAGCAGTAAAGTTGCATAGCATCAACCCAGATACTGCAAGAACAGAAACATCTTTAAAGATTTAATGTTAGTCGTTATGCAGCAAGATATACTGCTCTCAAGGGATTTGGTTTGTAATGCACCTCTATTTCCATTCCTTCTGAAAATAGAAGTCTTTGTCTCGATGGGCAAGGATTAATGAAAGTAGTGGTGCTTAGTATTCCCCTCAGCTGCCTTTTTCAGTGGCCACTAACTCATGTCAGGCACATGCTGGAATTATCAGATCAAATTGTCAAGATCTTTCTTTCTTCAAATGAAGGTACCTGGAAGCACAGCTAAAGAAAACCAACCAATCCATCTACAGTAGCTTTCAAACTACAGAGTCTCAGCTGCAGGCCATTAAGGTACACTGTCAGATTCATCCCAGGTATAACCTCACCAGCTCAATGTGTAAAAAAATATTCCTCACCTATATTACTAGCATCATAGATGAGTAAAACTGAAGTCATTTAAAAATCTAAATTACTTTTAATTATTTATGCCCTTGTTTCTTCTTTTTTAGCTTTTCACTTCTCAGCTTGGACAATGAAAATATAGCAGACAAGTTTAATTTAATGTATGTTTCTAATCAGCTTTTAGTCATTTTCACTTCCTGGCTCACATGCACTAGCATATTTCTCATTGGCATAGAAAAATCACACAATGAGTTCCAAGGATTGAGTTTTGTACAGCATGTAAGTGGATATAGGTTGTATCATTTTACACAATATACTACTGTAGAACAAAAATAGGCAATAAGAGATAGCAATACATTTTGACCTTCACAGTCACAGATGGAGAAGTTGATTTGGCCAATATCTTTTAGATACCTAGTGAACGTCCTACTCACAAAGAAATAATTCTGTCTATATATAATAACGTATGAATTTATTGCAGAACGGAAAGAAATTGTATGGCTAGTTCTGATGCACAAAGAATACTCAGATCGAATTCTGCCCTCTGTGCAAATTCATTTGGACTTGATATATTAATATGTTAATTGGGTAATGATGGGGAATTTATGGAAGTAGGGATCAAATAATTGTTTTATCATAGTAGAGTTGTTAACCAGAGGACTGGGCACAGGAATCTGAGTTCTCATCCTGACTCTGACACACTCTTCTGTTACCAGGCCAAGTCATTCAGTCTCCCTGCCTCAGTCTTTCCATGTGTGAAATGGAGACACCTACCTTTGCAAAATGCTTGAGATCTACAGATACAATGTACTACACTTGTGCTAGGTATTATTTATTTACTATTACCTCACATGGGTGTTGTGAAGAGAAATTAATTATCTATACAAATCTTTAGAAATTAAATGTTGCCAATATAAGTGCCTAAGCATAGTTACTGTTAGTGCAAGATAACTGTTAGGGGAAGGATTCCAGGTGATCGGAGTCTGTACTAATGGCAATAGTAAACCTTTGAAAAAAATCAAAGGAAGCTGCCATCAGGAAGGGTAATGATGCAGTATCCTGTTGACTCCACACTGGACACAAAGGGAGATTCAAATCAAAGAGCATGAAAGGATGGAGAAGTTGGCACTGAGTCTGTCTCTCCTGGACAGTTTTCTCAGAGCTGGACAGAGGAGTCTGTATTTTGTTTTTAAACTATGTCAACAGTTCATTTTAATATGCCAGGAGAGAATAAAGAACAAGCTTATTATGTGTTCTGGGAGGCGAGAATAGGGCCGCTACGTGCATGCTGTGATGTTATTAGTACTTTTATGGATTATTGGTTAATATTCCCACTCAAACTTTGCAAGATAGTTAGGTTTGAAAGCACTTAAAAGCAAAACCCAAGCAAATATTTTTAAACCTCCCTTCACGCCTCTTAATAAAACCTACATGTTAGGAAGTCTGGAAACATAGTTATTTCTCCACTTGCTTGTGATATTTGACCACACACTATCACTCAACCAGTTTCCAGATTCACTCAATCTTAACTGAATTAGGCAGGGGTCCAGGGGAAAAATTACCATGGGATCATGTAATTAAAGCCTCTATCATAATGAGCACACACACACACACACACACACACACACACACACAACCTTAACTTTGTTGTTTCCTGACTTCTGAGACCTTCTCATTGCAACCTTCATGTTCTATTAATGTATGGAAATATTTTGCTAGCATGCAAAGTGTGTTGTCACTTTTCAAAGATTAGAAGTTTACAAGAATACTAACTGAATTCTTTCATTTCCTTTTTGAGAGTGAAGAGGTGCAAACCAGGGAGGCATTCAAATGTGGGATCCTGTTTATTACTTGCTTGTGTCTATCACTTGTCCACCCAAATCTTCACACTGGTAGGCTTCTTCTGCAGACTTTTATTCTGAGGACCAAATGCTATAGTCACTCAGTGTACAGGTTCCCAGTGAGTGATGCAGAATTCCATATCTTAAATAGATATGCACATGCAGCTGTAGTGAAGTAAACTGAAAGCAGGATTTTGACTATTGTCCTTTATGTAGATAGTAGTACACAACTCACACAAAGGGCCTGATTTTGTGCTCACTGAAGCCCGGGAGACTTTTGGCATTAACTTCAGTGGGAGCAAGTTAGGCCTCGAGGCATTTGTAAAACACTGCTAGATTCCAGTTAGTAAAAATCTCAGCTTTTGCCTTGTGAGAGTAGCAGAAGTAGTGAAAAAAATTAGGATAAGAATTCCGGTGGATTTTCTAAAGCATATAAGTGACTTAAGAGCTCAAGCCCAACTGGGAATAAATAGGATATGTGTTCCCAAGTCACTTAAGTCCAAATCCACAAAGGAACTTAGGCACCTACATCTGAGGTTTAGATACTAAGTCCCATTTTGGTTCCACTGTAACTCACAAAACTTAAACTCATCTGGCACCCTGGGGCCTAAGTTTCTTCAGCTGAGCACATGCACAGCTGCCTCTCTCACTAGGTGTCTGGATGCCTATCTTCTGCTTAAGCCCTTGAGTGATCCACAAACTGGGAATGAACATCTAAATCACTTGCTCACAGGCTGCCTTCTGGATTGGGTCCCATTATAAATCTGGCTGGAGGAGGAGGATATGGTTCTGACACCCATCTTATAACTTTTAGCCCAGTGGTTAGAGCACTCAGCTGGACGGTGGGAAACCCTCAGGCAGAGGGGGAGAAAAGATTTTAACAAGGGTCTCCTTCCTCTCAGGTGAGTGCGCCAACCACTGAGCTATGAAATATTCTAACGGGGGCTCCCTCAATCTCTCCTGTTGAAGCTGTTCCACTGTGAATAAATAATTAAAGAGCCTGTGGAGCAGGGTCTCCCAGGCCGAAGTGAGTACCCTAAGCATTGAACGACAGAGTCACTTGTTCTCTGGTCCAATTATTCTAAATATTCATCCACAATGGAACAGCTTCAAGAGGAGAGACTGAGGGAGCCCTATGTCAGAATGTCCCATAGCTTGGTGGTTAGCACACTCTCCTGAGAGGAAGGATTTGAACAAGGGGCTCTCTTTTCCTTGAGGAGGGGGAGAATTGAGTCTCCTGTATCCCCAGTGAGTGTTCCAGTCACTAGGCTAAAAGTTATGCCGGGGGGAACTACCGCCATTTCTTTCAATCCTTACCCACTCTGTTTTGAGTGGCGTGAGGGCATCTCAGACTTAGGTGCTTATTTGTGGGTGATATTTGCCACACATGACATTAACCTGATTTTGGTCTTTTGCTGCCTGCACATGCGACTGTTGCTATCCAGCTTGGAGAGGGTAGGGGAGATGGGACATATCAATTGTGCACTTGTGTTGGAGAGAAATTTTAATTTCAAAGTCTCCTTGCCTGTATATTTTTTTCCAGACCTTGGAAGGCCAGCAGCCTGTAATTTATAATTTAGAATAAAATACAATATTACCCACTTTAGAGAATATTTCCTTTTCTCCCCAGGGATGTCTGGAAGGGCAATTCTGGCATGCAAACAATACTGTACGTGACAGTAAAACGAGCTGATTTCTCTGGTAATATGGATGAGAATCAGATGAAACTCAGCTAAAATCAATCAATGCACCCACCGACTAGTCTGAGACCAGAATGAGGCCCATAATATTTTTAACTTGAAGAGTCTAGAAAAGACTAGTGAAAACCAACAACGCACGTGACTTCTTGAAGGACATTTATAGCAGAGATTAGGCATAGGTTTGCATGATACTTTAATGTGGTTACCCTACAAATGGTGCCCTTCATCTCCAGACAAAGTGCTCTTTTTCACCAGCTTGGGACCAGTTTCTAAATTTAGATTTTTACAGCCATGAAAACATTCTTGTTTGCCATGTCATGGCTTTCTTTTTACTCTGCATACACTGGTGTGTGTCTGTGTGGGGGGAATTAAGACTATTTTGAATGTTCTGTTCCACTTAAATATTGCCAGATCCAACCAATCCACACTCCTGTGAAAGAAAAACAATCACATATGCTTTAGGGTACAATCCATAGACCACACTCCTCACCTGCAGAGAACAGACATCACCTATTTGATACACTTTTCAAAAATCTAATCTGTGAATCAGAAAAAATGACCCGTTAACTATTTATGAACTCCAAGGGACCAATCTTGACCTTATTTCTACAGATGCAACTCCAACTGAATTTGATGAGACCTGAAGACTGAGGGAAGAGTGGCTCCCTACCAAGGATATGCACCGTAGGGCAATGTAGCACAGCACTAGGTCCTAACTCATAATGTACAAAGGTGTAGAGTTCTTTTGTCTTGGATGTAGGTTTCTGGTGCATCATGTAGAACCAAGTTGAAGGCAGAGTGCTATTTTTGGCGTCTAAGAGGAGAAAAAGGCAGCTAATAAGAACTCTGTGTTGTTATCTGTACTACCATGTCTGTACTAGCAGAACCGTGATGAGCAAGTGAGAGCTCTTCTTACATAAATGCATCAGATAGAGTGAATCCTGACTTGTCTTTGAGGAGGTATCCTCAAATGTATGCAGCGTGCTTCTACAACTTTATTAGCAGGTCGCCTCTACCAAGCAGCCAGTTTTTGTTGGTCCATTGAGTGATTGCTTAGGATAGGTTTCATTGTAATTTATAAGAGTACACATATGTGTATTTCAGCTATATGGACTTGATTCACCTCTGGATCACACTGGTGGTAAAGAAACCATGGATGGTGGGATGTTTCCTGAAACTGCCTACCAATCTCATTTTATTATGAGGTCTGGAGCTGACCAAGTTATCTCACAAAGTCTGGCCATAGCAGAGGGTCATTGTCTCAGCATCTGTCAGAGGTAACCAATGGAGGCCTGGCCAAAAGGGAAAGCTTCTGTTTCCTAGTATAACTCTGTCATAAACAGATAGCTAAGGGTGATAGCTAAGGGTTAATGTCTCTTTCACTTGAAGCACCTGACCAGAGGACCAATCAGGAAACCGGATTTTTTCAACTCTGGGTGGAGGGAAGTTTGTGTCTGAGTCTTTGTCTGTCTGCCTGCTTTCTCTGAGCTTTGGAGAAGTAGTTTCTACTTTCTAGTCTTCTGTTTCTAAGTGTAAGGACAAAGAGATCAGATAGTAAGTTATATGGTTTCTTTTCTTTGGTATTTGCATGAATATAAGTGCTGGAGTGCTTTGATTTGTATTCTTTTTGAATAAGGCTGTTTATTCAATATTCTTTTAAGCAATCGACCCTGTATTTTGTCACCTTAATACAGAGAGACCATTTGTATGTATTTTTCCTTTCTTTTTTTTATATAAAGCTTTCTTTTAAGACCTGTTGAAGTTTTCTTTACTGGGAAATTTCAGGGAAATTGAGTCTGTACTCACCAGGGAATTGGTGGGAGGAAGAAATCAAGGGGAGATCTGTGTGTTGGATTGCTAGCCTGATTTTGTATTCCCTCTGGGGGAATAGGAAAGTGCTTTTGGTTTCCAGGACTGGGAACGGAGAGGGGGAGTCACTCTGTTTGGATTCACAGAGCTTGTGTCTGTGTATCTCTCCAGGAGCACCTGGAGGGGGGAAGGGAAAAAGGATTATTTCCCTTTGTTGTGAGACTCAAGGGATTTGGGTCTTGGGTTCCCCAGGGAAGGTTTTTCAGGGGGACCAGAGTGCCCCAAAACACTCTAATTTTTTGGGTGGTGGCAGCAAGTACCAGGTCCAAGCTGGTAACTAAGCTTGGAGGTTTTCATGCTAACCCCCATATTTTGGACGCTAAGGTCCAAATCTGGGACTAAGGTTATCCTAGTATAACTCCCATTGGAAGATAGTGGTGAAAACATTAATGACACTCAGCCTGAGCTCAGGAGGGGCTACTCCTGGTGCTTAGCTACATCAGTTTGATCTTACATGTGTTTTACTTGCATGTGTGTTTTGAATATTTGTGTTTGTATTTGCCTTTTCTCAGAGAGTTGTAATGTCTTAGGGCATTATGCCGATGGGGCTGAAATAATGTGCGAGCTAATTTTTCTTCATGGTATTCCCAAATCTTGGATGGCAATAGCTAATTTTCAAAATTTAAATATTTAAATATTCAGTGCTGATCCTTAATTTACTTTGCTTAAAAAATTAAGAGACCTTATGCTACAAACCTTCTGTTCTCAACAAGATTGCTGGAAGGGTGCTAGTATTATATCGTACCCATTATTTTTTCAGTGGTCTATAGGACATTTACACCCTAGAGGTATGATTTTTAGAGAAGGTGAGCATCCACAACTTCAAATGAAGTCAGGAGGAACTTCGGGGATTCACAACCTCTGGAGATCAGGCCAAAAGCATCTCTCATCTTTACTCTAAAGTATGATGTTGACTGTAAAATAGTAAATGTACTTACTTCATTTGTCAGAATTAGGATCATTTATACTTGTGTAGTGCTTTGCATCTGAGGATCACAAAGAATGTAATGAACTTTGATGAGGCCTGGTCTACACCTAAAACTTAGGTTGTCCTAGCTACGTTGCTCAGGTCTGTGAAAATATTCATGGCCAGTGCAACAGTTAGGTCAACCTAACCCCAGCACTGTAGATGAGGCTAGATTGATGAAAGAATTCTTCTGTCAACGTAGCTACAGCCTCTCGAGAGGGTAGATTTACTACAATGAAGGAAAAAACTCTTCTGTCACTGTAGCTCTTGTAGTGTTGACATACTCCAAATTTAGCTCTCACAACTCCCCTGTGAGGAAGGGAAGTATTATTATCTCCATTTTATGTATATGGAAACTAGAGCACAGAGATATTAAATGAACATTGTCAACTTGAAATCTACTCCTTTAAAAAAAAAAAAGTTAAAATGCTTCCAAGTTCTGTACCTACCACTAAATCTTGCCAACATTTTGTGGTTTTACAGTCACAGTCTCTGATTTTAAAAGTGGGTGTTTTACTGGATCAAAGACCTGCACAAACTGAAGGCCCTAACCCTGCAAATACATTTGCATGTGAGTAGCCCCACTGAAACCAGTGGAACTACCCAAGCTAAGCAAGTGTATAAAACTTTGCAGGATTGGGACCTAACTGTACAGGTAAAAGAAAGAAATGGTTCATATTACCACATGCTGTCAAATGTAGAATATAAGCAAAATGAAAAAAAAATTATCTGGAATTTCCATTATAGTAAGTTTAAATGTTGTATGTGACAGGGTTACATAAAATATTTTTTACAAAGAACTGTGACTCCTTTAAAGTTGACAGTGTCGCTAATGACTTGCCCAGAGATATACCAGTAGCCTGTAGACACAGGATAGAACCCAGATTGCTTATTTTCAGTCTCATGCCTTAACCACAAGACCTTCCTAATATGTGGAAGATCAGAATAGGTTTATGAGCAACTGACAGTTGCAAGCCTTTTGTTGCTTAGCACAAACGTTAGTGTTAAATGCTCACATAAGAAGTCACACATGCAAATAATAAAGAGTATTATCATTGTATAACACAGGATATTGAGAGCTTTATAGCCAGATGTGATACACATACATTCTTTACAATATTCTGGGATGATATATTTGCATTGTTAAAACATTAGATGCAGCAGAACTATTTGTGCAGTGATGTAACTGAAGCTAGGGATACTGGGGGCAATAAACCATACAAGCTTTGCATTGCAGGTATCAAAATGAATAGCCTTCCAAGTTTATTACTGTGCTATTTTCACATATTGTTTTAATATATGGCTTTTCCATGACAGCAGGGCTGAAACCAAAAGCTGAAATCAGAACAACCCCTAGCTTTGAAGGATTTCAAACTCCATTTTGAACTTTGCAATTTGCACCATTTCTGATTATTACCTACATTTACTGATGGTTAGTGTATATCTTGGGAGTTTCGCTTTCCTTAATTTTTGAATGAAAAGTGTCTGACCTACCATCTACTTGCTGTAAAAACTCCTATAATCAATGGGCAAATCCCTCAAGTCATGGGATAATTGTGGGCAGTTTTGTTGTTGGGGCTCTTCTAGAATAGATACAGCCTTATGGCATAAAACTGGACCTCCTTGCCTGGACAATCAATGAGTATAAATGGATTATACTATAAGCTAGTGGAAAGACTCAGCAGAAAAAAACTGAAGGAACAACCAGCAAAGCCTTAAATGAATAATTTTACTGAAAATTGGCAAGAAAGTGTCCCAGTTTGGGGTTCAGCCCTACCCCATGTGTGGAAACTAACCTGCCCTATGCACTCTTCCCATCCTATTGCACAAGTAGTCGCTCTGATAGACCTTTCCTATGTACCTGTGCAAAGGGAGAAGACAGCTGAAATAGATTTAATCCCCTGTTCATAGCACAAAAGTCCCACCAAGGCAGCGACCAGCCAACATACCTTTACTCAATCTCCGGTATGCTTTTGTTGATCTTTTGGACTATATGGTATTTTTGAAAAGGTTGCACTCTAAAAGGAAAAGAGACAAAGTAGGGAAAGACATTTTCATTATTTTCATTCTGATTAATTAACTTTATTGTTATATACCTCTAGAAAACTATATAGTCTCCTTAATTACAATCAATAGTCAACAACATATGCTTCACAGCCTATCAGGTGCAAAATAGCTATTTAGGACTGCAACTTGGGCTCTCCATGCTGAGGGAAAAGTGCCTGCAAAAGGGCAAGACTGTACAAGGAACATTAAGTCAGAACCACACAATTGCTAAGGGAGGTGTGATAGAGATGATACTTTGGAAGCATGGACTGTTCAAAGACTATTATATTGAGATATGACAGAGGCTATGGATACATGGAATATTCAAAGGTTATTGTACTCTCTTTATACATGTTATATATCTCTTAATGAGCTTGTTAGTGATTGTGTTTCTGACTTGTGGGTGAACTAAAGGGTGCATACTATAGGAATTTAAAGTCAAGGGAATGGGAGTAGGATAATTAATCCATATCCTCAATGCTAAAATAATACAGGAATCAAGCCTTTTGAAGTTGTGCCCCCTTGGGAAATAGTACATACTAGTTTGACCTTGTCAAGACTGATTCCCCACTCTGGCACTTCAAGTGCAGAAGGTGGGGGCTGGCAAGGCACCTGGGGTTGGCACAGAGGAATCCACAAGCCATAAAGAAAAAAAGGAATAAATCCAATTGTGGTTTCCTAGACATTTCCTGATCTACTTCCATGTCTGGGGTTTTAGATGTGTAGTTTCTAGGTATGATACTGATCATTTTTCACACCTGACCCAAGCTTCTCACAGCATAATTGCTGCCTGTCTGCCTCTCCCTGGAGAACAACAACAGACAGACAAAAGGGGAGTCTTTTAAAAAGTTCTAGCCTTCCCATTGGCTCTTTTGGCCACGTGCCTACTCACTTCCTTTTACCTATGCATCACAGAGAGACTTTTTAACCCTTTAGAGGTAGAGCAATTAGAGAACAGCTACTAAGAGGGACTTTATAACTACTGACTGGCTGGGTGTCCATAAAAGGGTGCTACCCCCCACCCTTCATTTATCACAGAACTGGTTCAAGAAGCCTAAGATACAGAGGACTTGAACTGATATAAAGTGATAACCCACACCTGGAAGAGTGAGTCAGTTACACTAAATTCAAGAAATGCCATGGGTCTATGAAGAGAGACTGGTCACGTGAGAGAGATTGAAGTATGTTGGTCCTATTAGAGTCTCCCTGTGGAAGATGAGTGAGAGCCTGGTAAGTTAGATGTGAATAAGCTGTTTCTTGTTTTTATTATGTTTTCTTTGAAATGGTTTTGTTCTGAATAAATAGTACTTTGCTTTATAAAAGCTGGTCACTGGTTCCCTCTCATTGTCCCTGAGAGAAGATGACTTGTAACAGGGTGGCACCCCCTCTCGTGAGTGCCCCCGGATTGAGCGTGTGTGCTTGCAGTCTCTCAGTTTGTGGTAACCTCTGTTGGTGATTTTTCAGGCAGGTTTTCAGTGACTCAGCCCTCTGCTGAGTCACTGAAAACCTCTGTTGGTATCTCTGTAGCCCTCCCTGGGCTCAGTCTTTAACTAGTCCTGGCTCTGGTATGGGGCCATATCCCCCAAGCTTTCTCCCTGGAGATGTCTTCCTGCAGCCCTCCCTGGGCTCAGTCCTTACTCAGTCCCAGCAGGTAGCCAGGCACACCTTCCTTGCTCCTCTAGTCCCTGCCAACAGACTGTCTTGGGCTCAGTCACAGCAGCCAGCCAGGAGCTTCCTCTTTGCTCCTCCAGTCCCTGCCAGCAACTGATCTAGCTGTGGTCCTGCTGTTCCTTCAGCCAGCCAGGAACATAGTCCTCTCTCCCCCAGCTCCAGGCAGCAACTAACTGATTCTGACCCCGCAGCTCGTTTTATGTGCGTTTGCTGTGCCCTGATTGGCTGCTCCCTGTGGCCTCCCTCATTGGCTGCTTCCCTGCAACCACTCTAGGCCATTCTGCTCCTTTCTGGGACAGGGGGCCTCTGGGCTTAGTCCACCCCGTCACAGGACTATAGGTGCTGACTGAAGTGATCACAGGGAATGGCAGACGACTGCAGCTTTAGTCCTTGGTATGGAGGGAGTGGATCATGGGGTTTTTCCCTGAGAAGCATGGTGGCTATAGGCCTGAGACCCAAGAGTGGCACCCTCAAGGAGACTATGAAGGGCTCAGCGGTGCAGTTATCTTGGCAGTGGATACTATGTGTAAGCAGAGTCAGGATAAGCGCTACACTGACATCTGGTGGAAAGAATTTCAGAGAGTGTATTTGCATAGGCACGCCTACCCTATCCCAGACTCCCAAGCTGTGGGACTGCTTGGTGACAAATTGCTCACCCTCAGTTGGGTGGTACTGGCTAGACATGGGACATGGGTTCCAAAACCCAGAGAATTGAGAGAGGCTGGGGACAGGTATTTGTGCATGGTGGTGCAGTCTCCTTGTGGAGCCAGAAGCACCAGTTGCACCCCCTCCTCTCTCCACTGTGGAATGTCAGAGTTGATTTTTTTATTCCCTTAAGAGTTTAAATACAGGTTACTGAGCTGAAATCACTTTGGGCTAATGGTGCACTCGCACTGGGGCTCCCCCACTAAGAGCTGAGATCACTAAGAGTTGAAATCACTAAAGAGCTGAAATAACTGAGCTGAGAGCACTGAGTACTGTGCTAACTAGTGGGGGAGCCTGAAGATATGCTGTGGAACAGAGCGGCTGGCGGAGTGGAGCAGTTGTGGGGACGGCTGGAGCGGATCACGGGACAGCTGGTGGCAGCAGAGCGGCTGACAGAGCGGAGTAGCTGTGGGACGGGTGGAGCGGCCCACAGAGCGAGCGGAGCCGAGCAGTTTGCAGAGAGAACTGGAGTAGCTCATGGAGCAGAGCAGCTGGTGGAGCGGAGCAGTTTCTGAGGACGGCTGGAGGAGCAGCGTGGAGCGGCTGGTAAAGTGGAGCAGTTCGTGGAGAAGGTGGAAGCAGAACCCACGGAGAGGCAGGGCAGTTGGCCCCAGACCACGTAAGGTGCCCCTTTCTATCCAGGCTGGGGGGGAGGGACCTCTACAGATAAACTCTCGAACTCTGGGGTGGCATTGACCAGAGACTTTTGGGTTGTTGGACTTTGGGGTGATTGGACTTAAAACCCTAAGGGGAAAAAGGACAGTGCCAAACGTACTTGGAGGTGGGTTTTTGTTTATGGTTTGTGTTATAACCCTGTTTGTGGTGTTTCTCCAATGGGATGCCGCATTAATTCCTTCCTTTATTAAAAAGATTTTGCTACACTCAGACTCTGTGCTTGCGAGAGGGGAAGTATTGCCTCCTAGAGGCTCCCAGGGGGGTGTGGTATGTGAGTGTCCCAGGTCACTGGGTGGGGGCTCGAGCTGGTTATGCATTGTGTTACTGAAACGGAACCCCTGGATACTGAACCTGGCCCTTGTTGCTGCCAACTCAGAGGGGCAGAAGGGTTACATATGATTGTTCTTAAAACAGATAACTGCTTGATTTGATGAGTGATTGAAATTTAGAGATTTCCTTAAGATTTATTTCAGGAGGAGATTGCTATCCTAAATACCAACACCCTATGAGATCCAGGAATCTGTTGTTGAATGTGGTAGCTTGTGGCCACTTGTTTAAGATTTCTTTCAGGAGCAAGTAACTGTATCATAGATACTACCATCTGCTGAGTTCCAGGAATCTGCTGTCCTACTGATGAGCCTTCATTGCTGTAGATTTCATAGAATCATAGAATATCAGGGTTGGAAGGGACCTCAGGAGGTCATCTAGTCCAACCCCCTGCTCAGAGCAGGAACAATCCCAGGCTATTGAAAGATAGCCTGCTCAGACTAGGCCAGGAGATGGAACCAGATGATATCACTGCTTCCATCAGGTCTGGCTTTATCCTTAACATCTGGGATGTGAATTTGAGATGCTTATTTTCATGCCTTCTTAAGTGTCACTCTTCCTTCTCATATTTCTTCTCTTTTCTCTATTTGTTTTCTTTGTCTGAATAAATGCTGGCTTAGTCAAACAAACAAACAAAACAAACAAACTTACCTTTACAACATGAATATATTTAAAAAGGCAAGCTTAACAACAACTTTGCCTGATCCCATTCAAATTTGCAAGCTGTCAAAATGGCTAACAAATTTACATGGTAGGCTTCTCACTTCCTGATGTTTAGGGTGCAAGTAAACAGGGAATGAAGCAGCATCGCTTTCTCTGCTATAATTTCTTACTCTGTTTTCTCCTCTCCAAAAGAATCAGTATTGTCATTTAAACAACTCAAAATCTATAATGGATTATATTCCAAAATAACTTGTAATATTATCTGAAGACCCTACCAAATAGGGGATTTTCCCCTGTAGAAGATACTGTAGAGCTATAAAGGAACAGACAATAAAGGAAACAAAATGAAAGTTTTGAATTTAGTTAGGCTACAAATGTTTCAAATGTCTTCCTCCTCTGTGTTTAATAAAAAAATCAGTTTTAAAAATTATCACTGGCTTACTCCCATTGTCTTAATGCAGAATAATGGAACACACATTACTATTTGAAAGTAGTTAGATCCAAGAAATCCCCCCCTATAATCAGGGTTTCCAGGCGGAACTGAAGGTGTTGATTTTGACCTTTTAAAACCTTAAACGGCTAGAATCTGGGTTACCTAGAAGACAGCCCCTCCACCTGTTCCATGATGCCTTGGGTGAAATCAGCAGGAGCTCTCTCTATAGAGGAGATTGAGCTGCTAGCAGTATGCTTTCACTGCAGAGCCCGTTGACTCTAGAACATGTTTATTTTCCCCTATCCAATTTATTACAGCCTTTGTTAACCTTCCTGAGGTGCTGTAAAGCTATTTCTTTCTGTAGGCATTTGGGGAAGGCACAGCATGGGATGAAATTGTGGTGCTTATTAGTCTGTTGAGAGAATGGTATGATGAAGTGGGAATGAATTGATTGTACAGGTGGTCACGGGATTTTGGTATGTTAATTTAATTATTGAAGCAGTGCTTGGAACATAGGATGGGTGCTCCTAATATGTGGTGTTTAAACCATAGGATGGATGTTCTTCGTATTTGTGCTTTAAACTAAATAAATACCTTTCTGCCCAGGTACAACTTACCCTTTATTTTTCATCAGTTGAGACATCAGCTCATTCCATACCATGTGTCTCTCCCATGATTCTCAAGTTTTCCTCATTTGCTCACTGCCTCCTGCCAGCGTCATCCCTCAATAGCCAGTCCTGCCTATTCATTAACACCCTACTCTATCCATTTCATTGGCAATTGCCCTGGTCTTATACTTCAACAACATGGGCCCTCGCTCCTCTCATCATACCTCCCTCCACAAAGTCAAACCACCTGTCCCACAGAAATGACTCACAGGGCCCGGTACCAGAGGCAGAGAGAGAGAGAGAGAGAGAGAGAGAGTGTGTGTGTGTGTGTGTGTGTGTGTGCGCACACGTGCAGTGTCATGTGCGCCCCCTCCCCCATTTGTACTGAGCATGCTCACATGGGCTGAAGCTGCTAAAGCTGGTTGCCTTCACTCTGCCACCCTCCACGCTATTGTAGGCACGTGTCATCTTTGCCTGGTACCCAGGACCTCAGCATAGTTTCAGCAGCTGTGAAACTGCCTGCTTATGTCTGCTCACTGCAGAAGCTGCAGCCACTGCTATTGGAAGCCCTTCCTTCTGGGGAGGGCAGTATCCTTAAAGCAGGGACTGGTGGGTCTCTCCTTTATGTGGCAGTGTGGTGTGACTTTCATACTGTGGGTCTATAGGGTGCTACTTCCCCATTCCCCTGTCTTCCAAAGCTGTTACTGTCAGGAGCACTTCTTTCCAGGAAAGAAGCGGCCTATGGAGTATATACTTCTATTGACTTGTTATAGGGTGACTTGTGTAAGCCAGTGATTCTCAGTCGGTCCTCCGCTTGTTTAGGGAAAGCCCCTGGTGGGCCGGGCCAGTTTGTTTACCTGCCGCATCCACAGGTTCCACCGATCGTGGCTCCCACTGGCCACGGTTCTCCGCTCTAGGCCAATGGGGGCGGCGGAAAGCAGCACGGGCTGAGGGATGTGCTGGCTGCCGCTTCCTGCCACCCCCATTGGCCTGGAGTGGCATACCGCGGCCAGTGGGAGCCGCGATTGGCCGAACTTGCAGATGTGGTAGATAAACAAACCAGCCTGGCCCACCAGGGGCTTTCCTTGAACAAGCGGCAGACCAGCTTTGAGAACCACTGGGGTAAGCTATGGTCATTGTTTCTCCTAGAACTTTCTGTGTAGAGCTGGCTCCTTTAAGAGGCAGCACTATGCCTTATATGCTAACATACATTCATTCATTTTGCATTTTTTTAAATAACTTCATGATGTTCATAGATTTACTTTTATGTGGTGTCAAACATATCTTCTAACTTACATGGGCCTTTTTTGTTGTTACAAATGTACAGCTGAGATGGAATATATTAGGGCTTTATTCTTTTTAAAGGTCTTCCTAAGAAAATAAAATCTAACCACAGAAACAAAGAACAAAACACTACAAAGCATGTCATAAATTACTCATATTCATTATCTTCCTGAGTTGGAGTAGGTATTAATAGCATACATGGCCTGCCCCAAATTCTTAACCTTAACTCGCCTGCCTTTGCTTTTAATTTTCAAAAGCAGTGTGTCATGCTGGCCTCATATTACCCTACAACATGCTCTGGGGCTTTGGGGGGCATGAGTACACTGTTCATACAGGGTAATTTTCTTCTGTAGAAATGGGTTGTTAGCGAACTCAGGGAGCTCACTCTAATTGTTGACCGCAATACTTCACCTTGTAACAAATCTCCTAAATGTTTTTCTACAGGGGCAGTGTCTCAAGTGGAAAGTCCTCCTGTAGAGGATTCGTAAAATGTTGAGATGATCTTCTAGAGAGTAGGAGGGTACGCTTCAGTCATCTCTTGGGATCAGACCTAAAGAATGGGAGCAAAACCTATCAAAAGAACTAATAGGAAATCACAATATGCATCCTTTATAGCATTATAGCTATCTCTATACTTGTAAGCTGCGTGGCCACCCATCCCTGTCAACCTCTGAGGGAGGCCACACCTCCTTGCCATCACATACCAGTAAAGGTGAGCCCAAAAGGAGGGAATTAGCTGTACCTAGGGCTCCGGCCCGGCAAAGCAGTACAGCAGTCTATGAGCCCCAGATCCTCAGTCAAGGTGGGGCAGAAACCAGTTAGCAGGCTCTGGCCTGCAATCAGGGGAAAGTGGTTAAGTAGTCTATGAGCTCCAGTAAGGGTGAGCACCAACACAGACTCTGGGCTCAGGTAAGGGTGAGCACCAGCAGAGTCTAGGGGCTTCAGTACACTAACACAGGCTTCCTGGCCTAATATGGGGAGGCTGCCATCCTGGGGGTGGCGTGGCAGGGGATAGGGGGATGTGGGCCCACCTGACTCCACCACGTTCCAGGCCAGGGCCTTAACAGTGGTGAAGTGTTCTGCCACTGGGTCAGCAGGGATCTGCCCACAACACGCTGACCTAGAATCAGGCCATCACTTAACCAGGCAGTAGTCTAGTTCCCTGTGGCTACTTCTTACATCTCCGGGGTTTGATACATCTAACATGGGACGTCTTTTGTCTTCTTGGGGAGCTCTGGCCAGTCCTCAGGTGGCAGCCCCAGCAGCTCCTTGGCATCTTGGTCGGCTAGTGGCCTGGGAAGTTTTGGCTAGTCTTTGGAATGGCGGGGAGCCTCTTCAGGTTCCAGCAACTGATGCAATGTGTCTGTCTCCCTTGGCAGTTCCAGCCCAACTACCTTTTGTACTTCCTGCAGGAGAGGCATGGTTTTCCTGATTCTGCACACCAGGGGACATGTTGTGGTCCCTCTCTGGCAACATCTGAGGGAGGCCACGCCTCCTCACTACAATACCCTAAACTGCAAGGCATATATCAACAGCCTATAATCCCCTCATGTGACTCCTGCTGATGGGCCAGTCCTGCTACCTCATAAAAGTAGCCCCACTGCAGGCAGTGGACCAAATTCTTTTCTTGTAAGCGATGTGATTCCATTTACTTTCTAAGTTCCTTCAAATTTATGTGGGTGTCAATAAGATTCTGATTTGACAGAGTTTCACATACTGCTCTGCACAAATGCAAGAGATTACTCAAGGTGCAAGGCACTGGAAAATCAGGCCCAATGGAAATACTCTTGTGAGTAAGTATTAAAGGCAACCTTGTTGTGTGGCAGAGTGTCCTAGGTGACAGCACACTGAACTGGAAGTCAGGAGATATGGTTGCTATTCCCTGCTCTGATGCTGGCTGACCTTGGACAAGTCATTTTGCCTCTCTAAGCCTCAACTTCCCTTTCTGTGAAATAGAGATAATGATATTGACCTCCCTTGTAAAGCACTTTGAGATCTATGGATGAAGAGAGCTAGATAAGAACTAAGTATCATATAGGAACAGGTCCATGTGCCAAAGACTTCAAGTATTTCAACATATGAAGGGAGGAAACTGTTCAGAAAATACTGCTGAGTCTGGACAAACTTTTCATGTCTCATTGGGCTGTACTCCTTACACTAGGTGAAAGACAAAAAGGCTGATATCTGGTTCTAAGTGGCTTTAGGAGTCTTTATGTGCCTTGGCTTAGCATTCTTCACCCTTTCTTTTTACTTATTATAGTAATATCTTGATCTAAGGAAAAATAATACAACATACTTTTCTTGACCTCGTTGCTAGCTTAGTGCTTCTCTGAACATAATTTGCTGTTCTTGACATTGGAGCTACAAACCTCCCCCTGTCCATATTGCTAGGATAACATGAAAAATCCAGCTATCTAGATGAACTTCAGTGGATGGTAGCTGATTCTGACATGTTAGTTCTTTTTCTTTTCTCTCTCACTGGGGTTGAAGGAATAAAGGGTTAATATTAATTTATTTCCTATTGCCTTAACTACATGGGAAAGGAGCATCAATGCAAAATTAACCATCTTATCACACTATCTGGAGTGGCTCATGACTGTGAGTGTCTACCTCAGGGCAGACTGTCTAAGCCCAAGATTACCATTCTTCTAACCACTATTAATAAGTCTGGACTCCTCTCAGGATATAAAATTAACTGATGTACATCAGAAATCTTAGTCATTAACAAATATGCCTACACAGGCCTTTTCTCAAATTGGGGATTTCAATGGCAATTCTCTTATGGGAAATATTTAGAAATACTGATTCCCAAAAATAATCAAGACAGCCATAAGATAAATATAGAAATAATTATTGCCCCAGAGCCTAACATTTGGGGAGAGGAAGTTTGTTAATTCTCAGTTTGTGGGGTAAAATTATATACTGAAAATGAATGTCCTTCCCAGAATTTTGTATGTCCTCAGGGGTTTCTCTGTTTCTATTTCCTCAAAATTATTTCAAGAAATTCAGTAATATTTTCAGAAAGTTTATTTGGGGCACAGGTAAGGCTAACTCTGAACAAATTACAACTCTCTCTATCTCTGGCAGGATTTTGTTTTCCTAACTTGGAAAATTATCATATCTCCTTTTTGTTAAGACAGCCATCTTTGTGGCTATTAGATATGATCACATAGACCCAGATTGAATGAGAATTGGTATACCATCTCCCGCTTTCAGGCATTGTCGGAACAAATTTATTGTAGGTTTGATAGCTCCAGAGCTCCCACAATAATGGCTGTGAAGCAAGCGTTGTCAAGGTTCTGTTTCCATCCATTCTTCCATGTAGAGGTGGTCCTCTGGAGCAAGTCTATCCTTAAAATTGGTGACAAATCCTTGATGTGGAGGGAGAGGATGGTCAGAGAAATGATCACTGTGTCGCAGCTAATGACAATGAGAAATTAAAACCATTTGGGGACCTCCAGCAACAATTTGGCTTACCCTACTCTGGAGCATGGTAATATGTCCAGTTAAAACATTACTTGCAGATCTGCTTGGACCGGATTCATAGGGAGCTCCAGAACTTTTAGTATTTTAGAGGAAACTTCGTGGATTTACTGGGCCATTGGCATCCTTTTCTGATTTTCTGGATCAAAAATCTCTGCCAAAGAATGATAATTTGCGCGTTGCTTGGAATAGAGATTTGGATACACAACTATCTCCAACCCAATGGAATACAATTGTATCTAATGCTACAAAAAGTGGGTCAAAAGACCAATTTGATATTGGATGCTAAGTTGGAGCCATCCCACTTCAATTTCATTCTTAGATATATTTCTGATACCTGGAGATTACCTGGTAACAAGGATGTGTGGTTCAAAAGTGCAGCTTTGGTTGCTAAAAAATTCATTTAGCAAAAATGGAAAAGTTGATCCCCACCAAATATTGATGCTTGGGTCAGGATATGGCTGATCCTGCAGCTAATGAATGGCTGACATTCTGTAGAAAGGGAATGCCCAAAAAATTCAAAGCAATTTGGGCTGACTTTTTAGAAGTCTATGCTTAACATAGACCCTAAGGATAGATGTGTTGCTGTCCCTCCCCTCCCTTTATCCTACCCTCTTTATTCACTTTGTGTATTATGATGAATCTGGTATTTTGGTCTCTTTGTTTTGTAAAAATTAATAAAAGTATAAATAATAATAAGAGAAATATATACAGGGACTCAAAGAGTACCTATATTTACTGATATTCCATCAAATATTTCATGAAATATGGCTTGCATGTATCTTTTACATCTACCCAGGCTCTTTCCCCCTGAGCCTGAGTCTGCAGCCCTTGTTCATCCGAGTAATTCAACTGGAAGGCTAGGTGTATGAATAGGGGTCACAGAATGAACCTCATGTCCTGTCTCAATCAGAAAATGGCCAATGACCATCTCATTATACCATAACTATAGCTGACTAGAACTATAGCAAAACTAAGATGAGATCAATCTAATGAATGCCTTGCCTATGCTTGGGATTGGCCTTGGTTCTGCCTTTGATGGCCAGCATCTGATGTAACAGCACTGGAGTGAACCCCAGGCATTGATGAGGAGCTGTGACTTGCACCAGCTGAATTTGCATCTGCTTGACACCATGGGAAGATCAGCTGGCTTTCCTTCACAACACCTGGGATCTGCATTGATACAGTTTTGCTGGACGCTGGCCACTGAAGGCTGAATCTTGTACAGAGAAAGCTGACATGACAAAGACAGTTGGCTTGAGCTACTCAAACCCTAAATATAATTTCACTTTAAAAGGACGTTCTGATATGAATGGGAAGACCATTTAAATTAAATGTGTATAAATATTTGTCTCGAATGATTGTCTAATTCACATGGTTTGTCTAAATTAGTAGAAGAAGAACCAAGGTACACATTTGAGTGGAAAGGTATGCTAAAAAGGCCAGGATTCATCTGCATATCCCTTGATAAGACTGTTGTAAAACTAAATGGCTCCAAGGAAAGGAGCTCTAAAAAAACCAACTCTGTAAAATGACTCTCCCCTTGGTTTTGCTTGACAATTCTTAATCTATAAAGATGCAAGGACTGAAACTTGTCATGTGGAATATTTCTAGTCTAAATGGTAGGCAGAAATAGGAAACGGATACTAAAGGTGATAGAACTTTATGAGCTGTCCAAACAGCATTTGTTCAGTCTAATTACAAAAGTTAAAATGAGATTCCCTTAAATGTGTACCATGCTCATGACAGCAAGAATGGAACCTAATAGTGGAGTAGTACCTTGAATGGTAAAATCTGGCCAAATTCTCCTCCTCGTCATATGAGTAATCCTATAGAAATCATTGTGACTTCCTGTGAGTAAAACAAGCTGATTTTGAGCCATGGCGTGTGTGTGTGTGTATGTGTGTGGTGGTGGTGTCCAATTGCACACTTATTATGTAGGAAATAATTTCACGGAAGATTTTTAGCACTATGCCCAGTTTGAGAGACTGCCTTTTTCCTGATGGCAAACTGCCACAGCTGAGGTCTATGGAAGTGCCTAAACTGGAGAAACTCCCTTGAGATAAAGGAACCGGTGATTGAGAGCTCTCCTTAAGATCCCTTTTTTAAGAAGTGCACTCCTTTCACTCTCATTGGTCCACAATACCAGAGCTTGTTGACTGACAGGGCATGCTACAAGGTTCAACTTTTTAAACCTGCTTGGAATGGTGTATACACAAAGGTGGCAGGAGCAGGCATATTACTTGGTGGTGGTGATTAAAAAGGGCAGGAAATATTACTTGATTTTACTGTGTGGCTTATTTAGTTATTATCCTCTGTAGAGCTGTTGCTGTTTTTTCTTTAGTTGAGATTGATTGTACTCTATTGTGTTTTTAATTGTTCAGGGAGCCGAATCTGTAAAATAGGAACTCTTTGCTCTTTTAAATCCAAATAAAGCAAACATGCTACTTGGGAAGTTAATCTGATTTTAAAGACTCTTTCTCCATAAGGTGGATAAAACAGCAACTTTGTTTAATGTAAGGCATGTACTTTCCATTATGTATCTGAGGGGAAAGACAAATTTTGCCTGCTTCTCTCTCTCTCTCTCTCTCTCTCTCTCTCTCTCTCTCTCCTCTTGGCTAATGGCTACCTGTCAGTGCTCAGGCCCAAAGTATTTAAAATGCCACTTATCTTAAATAATGGGGACTCTGTGCCCTTCTTCAATTTTAACTTTCCACAGTGGAAATTAATTTAAAAAGCAGATGGTGAAACTGAGAAACTGATGGCTGCTGCTTACCTGAATATAACATCTAATTCCTGGTCTCAGTCAGCTTTTCTTCCGAAATTGTCACCTCTGCATAGCATTAGTCTAGGGCTCTTATTTCCCCTGGGAGAAGAGAAAAACCTAGAGAGCTTTGAGTCAAAAAAGTCAGGCATTTTTTCAATATAAACAAAAATTATACAGCGTGTTTTAATTCCTGGTGGAAGTCTTTTAAAAACAAACAAAACTATTATAATGGATACTTCGAATAGTTAAAGGGAATGTGTGGCCTACATAACCCTTTGTCTCTGCAGCTTTTTCATAGAATCATTATTCATTTTTAACAGATCAGCTTTTGATACCAGTGACCCTATAGCCAAGGCTGAAAGACTTGTTTCTGGTGAAACTGAAGCCAGGAGAATCTACCCACACAATATTAATTGATGTTTTGAGCAGATGGTGATGGTCTTTAGAATTATGTGATTTTTCAGCCTTTGTTTCTCTAGTAAGTGTGTATTTAACTATATCTATGTGTAGTAAGAGATCATTACTATTGACATGAGAATAAGGAGACACAAGTAACCCGGGGAAAAAAAATAAAAACAATTCTAATGACCTAATTAACCCAAACAATTCATTGTGAGTGTTAGAGGTTGAGAAAGGAGGTAATGAAGAGCCTACAGGCATTTTATATAGAATAGTATGTCATTGAAAGCTTAGATCTCTTGTAGTTCTGTGGCTGTCAAATCATTAGTCTGCTATGGCATTGGCTGTGCAAAAAAAAAGAAATTGTACTATAGAAATACTCTGTATTTTAAACAGAACACTGGAATCTGTTTTTTTTTCCTTTGTGCATAGGCTGATGTTGGTTATTTATGATCAAGACGTGTACACCACTGGCTGGGAAGGAAGGATGAAACAAACCTAAAATGCCTCCATTAGCCAAGAAAACTAATGGGGGATGGAAAAGGAAAGTTTAGTAACTATTTTAAAATATTGCATTCCTTAATCTTTAGGGAGACTCTACTCCCAGTTCTAGGGGTGATTCTCCCTTTCTCAGACTTCTCTCCTGCAGCAGACTCTATCCACCAACCTAACACACATTAAAGGATTAAGCCACACAGCACTTGTGACATTATCCAGGGTACAATCTGGACTGTTGAACAACTGTGTCCCCTCAATTTTCCAATGTGGGTGTCTTTTACACTGCTTTGCTGTGACAGCAACCTCTCTTGGTCTGCTCACACACAGCCTCCAGCATGTAAATTACTCCCACTTTTACTGTATAAGTGCTATGACCAGCCACTCTTGAATTACACTATAGAGCAACACCAGCAAATTCCCAGTCCCAGACTCTTCCCCAGAAATGTGCTTCTTGTACTGCCCAGCCCTCTCCTGGAAACATAAGTTCATGTTAAGTCTGTCATTTTATTAATAGAAAATGATATGCACATATCCCATTATCTCAAATAGCATTTCCAAACACTTCAATCCCAGCACAGTGGTTTAGTTAAAACAATAAAACAAACTTATTAACTACCGAAAGGTCAATTTTAAGTGATTACAAGTAATGATGCATAAAAGTCAGAATTGGTTACAAAGAAATAAAAAGATGAAACACAACTAATACCTAACTTAACAAGCTAAGCAAATTCAAAGCAAAAGTCTCTCTCACCACATGTTCTAGCAGTCTTACTGACTGAATTCCTTTCTGCTGGGATCCGTCCCCATTTCAGTGATGCTTCCTTTGTTCATCAAGTGTTGTTAATACCGTGAGTAGAGATGAAGGGAAAGATATCTTGGTGAATCTGTTCTCCATTCATATACCTTTTCCTCTTCTTTGAGAATCATCTCCAGCTGGGGTTCAGGAGACAGAAAATCTGTGGGGATGGGAACGGTCAGCTGTTTCTTCGCCAGGATGTACATTTTTTGCTCACACCCTTTTTCCTGCCAAAGAATGGCCACTTAAACAGGTGATAATCCATTTGATTTTGTTGACATCTGGCTGAGGTATCAGTTTGCCTTTTGTCTCTGAAGAACTGGTTTGTGGCTGCTTCCCCAGATTTGGAATATGTCTTAGTTATATCACAGAGTAGAATCTTATAACCTTGAATACAATATTAGGAGGACAATAAAGATCAGTGCAGCATGGGTTTTCAGATGGTACCTTACAAGGCATAGTTTGTATGAAATTGATCATAATCTTGAAAAAGGAGGTGGACATACGGATACAGACTGTCATAACACCCCTCTGGGATAGGTGAGTATTATATCTATTTTTAGATGAGCAAATGGAAGTACAGAAAACTTAACTGATTTCCAAATGCCAAATAAGAACAGTGTGGTGGCATAGCTGGGCATAGAAGTTGCATGTCCTGACTGCCAGAACTGTTAACCACTATTCCATTCCTCTTTTCCATTCAAGGGGCGATCACTCTACTTACATACCCCCAAACTTTAGGCATGTCGATATAGATGAATTGATGATACACCCATCATCTTATCCAAAAGATTTAGAAGCATTAAGCCTCATAACTCACCTGTGAGGTAGATGTTGTACTCATTTACCAACGGATAGCCTCCCTTTGTCTCAGTGTAAGTGACTTGCTGAAGGCCAAAACACGTCAGTAGCAAAGCAAGGAATAAAAGCCAGGAGCTCTGCCCCTTACTCTCCTCCTTGCTGCTTCTATCATTGGGTAGACTGCTTCCCAGATACTAACCTGTGGTTCAAGGAGGTTTTTTTTTAACCAGTCTCTTCATATAGGAGCTGTTCTTTCTCCACAGACTTTTCTCTTGCTTATCAAGGATGGCTATTGCTTGACATGCTCCATTCATTCCCAGTCAGAGGCAATTTTACACTGCACTGTTATCAGGGAGGCCATTTATAACCCTTTCTATGCTACCCACTGAATAGGCCAGTGAGTTTTACTAACGCTAGAGCTGAAAAGATCACCTTCACAACCTTCCAGCCTCTGCTGGGCTATGGAGTGAGACTGACTGAGGTTCTGGTTGAACTCTTAACACATTGTAACACAGAGAATTCATAATTTCAACTGCACAGTAGCAGCCTGGCTCCAAAGCCATTTCTGAAGCAGCAGTCTCTTCCTTCGCATGCTGTTTTGGCAGGCATTTTCGTTATTTCTTTCATAATGCAAATCTGAAAATAGGGTGCGATTTTCTAGGTGACATTGCTCAGAGCACTTGTAGTGGATGCTGATATTTTGCTTGAATAGTAAATAGTATACTCCACTAGGGTTATTTGTATTGCAGTCATGCCTAGATGTCTGATTAGTGATCATAAAAGACTGTCCCAGCCCCCAAATGCCTAGTCTAAATAGATAAAACAAAGGGAGGGAAAACAGAGATACAGAGAGATGAAGGCCCAAATGTTTAAAGGTGTTTAAGCATGGTTCCGCTCAGCATTGCAATACATAAGGTATGACACCTATGTCCACACTACAGACCTTACAGCTGTATCGCTGCAGCTGGGCTACTGTAAGGTCTCCTGTTTAGCCACTTTATGCTGATGGGAGAGAGCTCTTCCGCTGGCATAATCAAACTACCCACAACAAGTGACGGTAGCTGTGCCAGCGGTAGAGCATCCCCCACTGACTTAGCGCTGTCCACACCGGTGCTTTTGTCAGTGAAACTTATGTCGGTCTGGGGTGGGTTTTTTCACACTCTGGAGCAACAAAAGTTTTGACGACAAAAGTGCTAGTCTAGACAAAGCCTTAGTGTCTTAGGTGCCTAAATCCAATTGATTTACAATAAGACACAAGTTTCTAAGCCAGTTAGGCATTGCAATGCCTAAGTAGTTTAAAAAATCTGAGGCAAGAGGGGTGAGGTAATATCTTTTATTGGACCAGCTTCTGTTTGTGAGAGAGACAAGCTTTTGAGCTTACAGTGAGTTCTTCAGACTCTGAAGAAAAGTTCTATGTAAGCTTGAAAGCTTGTCTCTTTTGCCAACAGAAGTTGGTCCTATAAAAAATATTATCTCATCCACCTTGTCTCTCTAATCTCCTGGGACCGACATGACTGCAATAATACTGCATTTAAAAATCTGGGCTCAAGTTACATAGCAGGTCTATGGCAGAGCCAGGATTACAACCAACAGCTTCTGATTCCCAATCCAGTGCCTTCTTTACTAGACTGTGCTGCCTCCAATGGCCTAGATGTTAAATATGAGTCCTATTCTTTAGTGGGATTGATGGAGAAATATTGAAATATTTTCTGTAATTTAGTGGTGGGTAAGGAACACCACAAAACGTCAGGGTTTTGACTCACATGAGAGTTCCAGTCTGTGGCTTATGTACTTTTGGGAATGTTTGCCATACCAGTTATGAGCAGTGTATCAGTTCTTTATATGTTTGCAGAGTGTGACTGTTTGGCCGTGTAGTTGTTTGTTTGAAAAGTGTGAATTGGGAGTGCTTTGTTCCAGGTGGGCCTTGAGTGGTTGATTGGAGGGAAGGCTTTGAGCCAGAGCAACACAGGAGATGCAAACAGAGAGAGTTCGCCTATGGGGAGTTTCCACAGAGTTTTATGCCTTTCAGGCTTCTGTGAGCAGTAAATACAACATCTGAAGAAGCTCTTCGAAGGAAGACAATATGGATAGTGAGCGATCAGCTGTTGTGACCTGCACAGGATGTGCCATGTTTGTCTTTCTCCCAGAGGATAGAAACCACTTCATCTGTACAAAGTGCAAGCTGGTCTCCATATTGGAAGAGAAGGTTAAAGGACTAGAGACCCAAGTATCAACCTTGTGTTGTATCAGAGAAAATGAAGACTTTCTGGATAAAAATCAGCATTTGGTACTGCATGCACAGTATGGTGAAGAATCTGAGAGGGCAGTGCAGAAGAAATTGTCAGCATGTGACCTCCAGAAGAAAGATGAGAACCCATGTACCCCCATATCCATGTATGCAGATAGAGGTGAGAAACAGTTTTCAGGCTCTCTGTGTAGGTATAACGGTGGAGAATGGTTTGGAAGAGTCATCTGAGAAGGGATCAGAAGAAGACCCCATCGACCGGAAGGCATGGGATGCATTGTCCTAGGGATGGGGGTTCCACAACCACCACTCCCAAGAGAAGGAGGTGGTGGTATGTGGGGACTCCCTCCTAAGGGGGATGGAGTCATCCATCTGCCATCCAGACTGGGAAACTTGAGAAGCGTGCTGCTTGCTGGGAGATAGAATTCAGGATGTGTAGGAGTGTCTGCCGAAACAGATCAAGCCTCGGACCACTACCCCTTCCAACTTCTCCACGTGAGCACCAATGATACTGCCAAGAATACCCTTGAGCAGGTCACTGCAGACTATGTGGCTCTGGGAAGAAGGATAAAGGAGTTTGAGGCGCAAGTCATGTTCTTGTTCATCTTCCATTTTGAAGGAAAAGGCCCAGGTAGGGACCATCCAATTGTGGAGGTAAATGTGTGGTTACGCAGGAGGTACCAGAGAGAGGGCTTTGGATTCTTTGACTATAGGATGTTGTTCCAAGAAGAAGGATTGCTAGGAAGATATGGAATCCACCTAACGAAGAGAGGGAAGAGCATCTTCGCAGGCAGGTTTGCTAACCTAGTGAGGAGAGCTTTAAACTAGGCTCGACAGGAGATGGAGATCTAAGCCCTGAGGTAAGTGGGGAAGTGGGATACCGGGAGGAAACACAAGGAGGATGGTGCAACAGGGGAGGCCTCCTGATTCATACTGAGAAAGTAGGGCAATTGGCTTGTTATCTTAGATGCCTGTACACAAATGCAAGAAGCCCGGGAAACAAGCAGGAAGAATTGGAAGTCCTGGCACAGTCAAGGAACTATGATGTGATTTGGAATAACAGAGACTTGGTAGGGTAACTCACGTGACTGCATGTGAAGAAGTGGGTTTTTTATCCACAAAAGCTTATGCCCAAATAAATCTGTTAGACTTTAAGGTGCCACCGGAATCCTCATTGTTTTTGTGGATACAGACTAACATGGCTACCCCTCTGATAACTGATAAGGATTGGAGGCCTTGACAGATAGCCAACTGAACATAAGCACCCCATAAGATACTGTAGCTAAAAAGGACAACATGACCTTGGATACATAAAACCTCCTGCTTAAGAGTCATGAGAAGTAAGAGTTTGGAGGGGATATTACCCCAGCATGCATGAGTAATGAGATGCATGAGATACCATGTCCAGTTCTTGCATCCACACTTTTAAAAGGATGTGGATAAATTGGAAAGGGTTCAGGAAAGAGTGACAAGAATTATTTGAAGTCTGGAAAGCCACTTCTTGGCCCGCTCTGAGGGTTTTTTTTGGTTCCACCCCTATGACTTTACTTCCACCATTAGGTTCTTTCATCATCCATACCACTTCATCTGTCTGGGAATTACTGACTCCTTCACTCCCATAGTCACGTCTGTTCTAATCTCAACTGCAAATTTACCTCCATTTTAACTAGTAGTATGACTCAACCCCACCACAATCTCTCTCACACATTCTTGCATTCTTCCCTTCCTAACTCATTGTAACAGGGTCTGACCCAAAGCCAACTGAAGTCAATGGAAAAACTTCCATTGGGCTCTATGGATTTTAGAACAGCCTTACAGTGTGCAGTTGTTCATTTATTCACATTAATAATACTTCAATTACAGCTTCTCTCTTAGAGCTGTTCTACAGTACCACGGTAAATCGATCTAAGTTATGCTAATTCAGTGACATGAATAACATAGCTGAAGTTGACGCAGCTAGATCCATTTAGTGTGATGTCTACACCATGCTGTGTTGACAGGAGATGCTCTCCTTCTGACTTCCCTTACACTTCTCGCGGAGGTGGACACTCTCCCATCAATTTAGTGTGTCTTCACCAGACATGCTAAATTGACACCACTGCATTGATCGCAGCAGTGCCGATTTAGCTGGTAGTGTAGACATGGCCTTATTCTGCTCCTTGTCCATATGGCCTTCATCATGCTCAATGTATGAGTTGAACCTTTTTTTTAAATAATCTTCTCTTCTTCCATTGGTGAAATTACTATTGACTGACACTAGTGCAGAGGTTCTTAAACTGCATTGCACCATGACTCCCTTCTGACAACAAAAATTACTACATGACCCCCAAAAGGAGGACTAAAACCTGAGCTCAGCCGAGGCCCGCCACCCTGAGTGGGGACGAAGTTGAAGTCTGATCCCCGCTGTCCCAGGTTGGGGGCGGGGGGCAAAGCCCAAGCCCCACTACCCCAGATGGTGGGACTTGGGCTTTGACTTTGGCCCTTAATCTCAGCAAGTTTAAGGTAAGCTATGGCAACTCCATTAATATGGGATTGTGACCCACTTTGGGGTCCCGACCCACAGTTTGAGAACCGCTGCACTAGTAGATGTGGGAAATCTGTTTCTGAAACTTAGCAGCATCCATATCGTCAACCTCATCTAAAGAAAAATCTTGCTCTGTTTGGTTTGGGAAACATAAACTTTGATATCTTTGTAAGTGGTGCTTGTAAATTTCTTGGAATAAGATAGATGTATTATATCTAATTCTATTTAAGCATTTGATTGTGCTCCCAATGAAGTCCATAGCAACACAATGAGGCTCTTACTTAGGGTTACCACATAGCAACTGTGAAAAAACGGGACAGGGGGTGGGGAGTAATAGGCGCCTATATAAGAAAAAGTCCCAAAAAAACAGCTGTCCCTTTAAAAATGGGACATCTAGTCACCCGACTCTTACTAAGCATGTGGAACTTGTATGTTTTGTCAGTGGAATAGGAAATCTATAACTGAGTTTCCTTCTTTCATGAATCCTGAAAATGTGTTTTTATAAAATATTGAAAAATTCTATTTCAGATGAAGGAAACTTTAAAAACCATCAACCAGTTTTATTCAATGAACTCTACAAAAACAAAAAAACAAACAACTTCCCCTCCCCCCCAACAAACCACAGCCTGCTGTTTAAAATGTCTCTCTCCTTTTATTTTTGTGTTATTTCAGCACAACATTTCTGGTCAGAGCATATGGGGAGTGTATATTTTCCACACCTGAATAATTTAAAAATAGCTCAACAGATTTTGCTCAAAATTTCTAAAAAAGAATCACTCTTGGGCTGAGCATGGAAAATTGAAGCCCCAAAGGAGTTTGAGTTATAAACAATGCAAAAAAGAGGGGGTAGGATAGCAGCTGAATTTCAACATTAACTACCCATACTTACTATCATAAGATATTGTTCTTAATTATAATATTTGAACTTCCAAATAATATCCATTCAGAATATAAAAATAAATTTGAATAAGTGACATACTATCCCTAAATGTGGGTAAATGGTTGAAATTTTCAAAGACACAGATGGGCGTATCCTCCAAATAGCGCAGTGCATTATGCTGCACTAAATTGGCGATGGAAGAATAAACTGTAGCTGGGGAAAAAATGAAAGGAAAACCAAGCCCTTTGAGAAGCTAGATTTTACAAGATGCATCTGTAGAAAGTTTGACTATCACAAGAGTTGGAACTATGGTGTTGTCCAGCTGGCTCCAGTTAACTACGAATCCTTAGCAAAGCCTGCTGGCAGTGGGAGCGGCATGGAGTCCTGTATAATACAAGCCCAGCTCAGTTCAAGGTTGACAGGAGGACAGGCAGTACAGGAGAAGGATAGGCTACTGAGTAAGTGCTAGGAGGAAACAGCTCCAAACAGGAGAGATAGTATCTGATTAGTGTCCAAGGAAAAATAAGGACTTAGAAAAGAAGTTACTAGATTTGGAAGACTCTGAGCTTCCTAGCATGGGGGAAAAGTTTGAATGCACTTTGGGCACACAGAACATGGAGAACCTATGGGAAATGTGGGACTAAAAGTAAATAACTGTAGATGGTGATAAAATGAAGGAGTGGAGAGGGGGCAGGGCCTGGGGCTGAGCAGGGGATTTGGGGGTCTCCAAAAATTTTTTAAATGAAAATGGGGGTCCTTGGGTTGCTCAAGTTTGATAACTGCTGACTTAGGAAATATAGTGCAAAGCTTATCAGAGTCCAGGGACTAAGGGGGCAGTATTGTATTTTCGACTGAGACCAGAGAGCTTCAGAAAATCCTACTCCTCTTCACACTGTGATCTAGGATCTCAGCTGTGCCCTGTATCCCCTGAGAATAGCCAGTGCAGGTCTGGAAAGGAGGCCATTGTGGCTGTGGGATCTGCTGCAGCTATGGTATAGCTACACTGCGTTTTAAAACCCGCAGCAGCAAGACTCAGAGTCTGGGTGTACAGACATGGGCTTGCACTACGGTGCTAAAACCAGATGTGTAGAGGTTGAGCTTGGGCTCTGAAGGCTGGTGAGAGGGGTATGTTTCAGAGCCGGAGCCACAACATTTAAGCTGCTGTTTTTAGCACTGTAGCATGAGCCTGAGTCTGTAGACCTGGGCTCTGAGACTCGCTGCCCCGGGTTAAAAACACAGTGTAGACACACAAGGCAGTTGGCTATGGCCTCAATGGGCTATCCAGTTGAGGACTGCTGGAGCACAGTTGCCCTCTGGCCATTCATTCTCCTGCACCCAACTTGTCCCTTATGCCAGGCTGTGTGTGTGGTGGGATGAGGCTGGGGGAAGGTGGAATAATAGGAATAACTGGTTTATCCAGCTCCGCACCAGCCGAAGAGAACAAAGGAGCCAGATTCAATGGGAGATTCTGGCTGTATGAATATTTAGCCATAAGTTCATAAGACAAAAATAAAAGGAAATTTGATACAGTATTTCCACTGACATCAATATATGTTTCACAGTGATCAAAGTCTGATGTTTTTGTTTTACTCTGTTGCATCTTTCTCTCTACTCTCAGTCTCTCAAATTGAACAACCAAATGCTCATTGTACATGATTACAAACTGGGCATTCTTGTAGGGGAAATGTCACAATAAATTGAACATACACCCAACTTGCAACTGATTAGCATTCCATATGCGAAATTATTTTCTTTTAATCCATAAAGATTTGTTTTGTGTATGTTAACATTCCTTAGTACATTACCAAGTACAAACTTCCTTTGGTTATTCTAGTGGTGGTGGTGGGGGGGAGTTGGAAGAAATGCAAAAGTAAGCCAAACTGTAAATCCAGAATAACTTTACTGAAGTCAAGAGTAAATGTAACCTTCAGAGTAAATATTGGAATTTGGGCCATCGTGTTTAATAAAAAACATGGCTTAAGTCCAGATTGGTTGAAGTCCAGCTGCATTCTTTATCATTTGGATCTTAAAGATCTTTTGGTTTTAAAATAATCACTCCTGGCTTCCTGTGGAAAGCATTGTTTACTAAATCTATAGTGTTGTTGGATTAAGATTCTGTGAATGCCAGGCTCCTTATAGGCTTTTTTCCACCAGGAGGAATTCAGGGCTCTCATGTTTCTTTGTTCAGCTACAAATAGAACATATAGATCCTACAGTAATTTATCCTCTTTTTGCATGTTGAATTTGTTACTCTCTACAGCTGACTCTCCTGTTGAGTTCTCTGGTGCCTGGGATCTGTACTGCAGAGCGAGCTCTATTGCATATTTTGGACATCCCCACCAGAATTTTTACTGCCAACAATGAGTTTCATGATGATGTGTGTGGATTAAGCAATGGAGATCCCCACTGTGTATTACCAAGAACAGAATTTTTATACTGAATTCAGTGTGGGGCTAAGAGGCAGATGGCCTGGGGTATTTCCAAAATTGCCACTGACTCACCAGGTCAGATCCTCAGCAGATATAAATCGTCATAGCTCTTGACTTCAGTGGAGTTTTGCTAACTGCCCCATTGAGGATGTGGTCCACTGTGTGATCCTGGAAAGTCACTTATCCTCTCAGGGTTTGTCTACACTGCATCTGGGAGCAAGCCTCCTAACTTGGATAGACAGATGTGCACTAGCAGGGCTTGAGCTAGCATGCTATTTTTAGCAGTGCGGCTGTTGCGGCACTGGTAGAGACACAGACGAGCCAGCCAAGCTCATTCCCAGTTGCAATGTAGGGCCTGATTTTTAAAGGTATTTAGGTATCTAGGCACCTTTGAAAATGCCACTAGGAATCCACTGCATCTTTAGGCGCCTAAGTACAGTTTAAAATCTGGTCTTTTATGCCTCACTTTCCCCACCTATAAAATAGGAATAATACCCATCTCTTCAGAGCACTGTGAGCTCTACAGATAATGTGATATAGTCTTACTAACTCATCATAACTACAGTACATAACTGGCAACAAATTTCTGTTCTTGCTGCTCCACTGGTAAGATTACTTTAAATGCAATTAAAATGTATTGAGCCAACAGACCTGAAGCTGAGGAACTCTACTGAATGGCATAAGGTAACATTAAAGGATCATTGTGTTAGAATTTTTCAGTAGTCTACTGGAATGAGTTATGGAAGTTATAGGCCATAGTGTAGCACTAATGTTTGAGCAGAAATCACTGTTAATATCCCTGGGGATTTCTACTTTAACATTGGTGACAAGGTCTGGCCCCCCATTTGTAATAGTCCACTTAAAATCAACATTGCAAAATTGGCTGTTTCTTATGCATTTCAGAGTGCCTACAGCTTGAGATTTTTGTGGTGAAAGCATAACCTTTCAAACACATTCCGGTTTCATAAACAACTGGCAGACTTCTGTCCTTTTCAGAAGCACATGAGATTTACACATATCTATAAAAGTTGCCCTCAAAGCATTTCCTTTGGGTGAGTATGGAATGCTGACTATTCATTAAACCAGTAGTTGTCTAAAGTAGCTTCTTGCCCCCTGATCTGCTGAAGCTTTTGGCATGAACAGCTGCTTATCTCATGAATGGAATTTCCTGTTAGTATACTTCCAGCCTAACTGTTCACCAAAAGCACAGCAAATGTCAACAAATATAAATGTATTAGGCCCTAATTTCTTAAAGACGGTGGAGAAGTTATATATGCTTCACTCTCTCTCTCTTTTTTTTTAATTGTAGTTGTAGTAATGCACATGCTCTCATTTTTGTCACAACCCATTCTTACAGCCTGCCTCTGATCTCGTTTACTTTGGTGACTCCATCAGTTTAAATAAAATCAGGCCCTTTGTGCCTTTGCAATGTTGTTTCCTGATATTGGATAATATACAGAACCCTTTAAGAATGAAAGCTGAAATAACCGGGTTTATTGTTACAAAAAATGATGCTGCTCTTGCTAAATGACTGAGCCAAATTCTGCATAGGTTATACTGTAGTAAACCCACAATAACACCTCTGCTTGCTTCAGCTGAGTTAATCTGAATTTGCACTGGAATAACTGGCCCATTAGCTTTTCAGTCAGCTGATGGAGTTGATGTAGGTGCCAATGGAATCAAGGGGTGAAGTTGATGACACCAGTTGAGGAAAAGCCCCTAAAGTGCTGCTAACTCTTGGCAGCTGTTTAATGGAACCTGGGATCATTACATAACAGTTTAAAGACAGGAAATAGAGAATATCAGATCCATATAGAAGGGAGTTGTTAGGACTTCAGTTTGATGTCCCCTTCAAAAAAAGGCTACCAGCACTGTGGTAGGACTCTGTTTCAGTAACTAAGGGCTGGTCTACACTACAGCTGTAAGTTGACCTAAGTTATGCTACCTAAGTCAACGTAGCATGTCTACACCATACTGTGTCAACAGGAGATGCTCTCCTGTCCACTTCCCTTATGCTTTCTGCGAGCTGGAGTATAGAAGTCAACGGAAGAGTGCTCTGCAATCAATTTAGCTTGTCTTCACCAGACCCGCTAAATCGACACCACTGCATTGATCACAGCAGCGCTGATCTAGCTGTAAGTATAGACCTGGCCTAGGTCAGAGTGAAGAGTGTCACTTTCTGAATCACTAACATTATGTTCAGCAGCACCTGACTTTTCCTTGGTAGTGTTGAATGGAAGGACTTTCCTCTCCTGACAATGCTTAGCTTATTAGATGGAGAACAAACACACAACTGATGTTAGTCACATTGCTTAATGCACTGCTGGAAGATGCTCAGACACTACAGTGATGAATGTAGTATAAAAATCTTTATAGAACAGTATAGATATGTCAAGACCATGCACAGCCCATGGCAATATGGGTGTAGGCTGTGGATACCTTTGACGTATTCCAGTTATAAGTCCCTCAAATCTCCTACATTAAATATCAGTAGCAAAAAACAAGAACTGTTTAGAAATACAATACTAATGATAAGCTTTGCAGTGATATTTGGGAATGATCACTCAGCACTAGCTTTGACATGTTTATAATTTACAACTTTGGGTTTTGTATAAGAAAAAAAATCTCTCTCAAGCAGAAGAGACAGTGGTGTATGTGGATTCCTTTATACCCAGTTTTCTGTCTGGCAGTGCTGCTGAGAGAGTCCAACAGTCAGTATTTCCCAGTTGGAAGCCTTGTATTATCTTTTCCATCCGTTCAGTGGCTAAAGCATGAGCGTTGGCACTAGCCTTTCCTGTGAAGTTCAAGTGACAGTTGGGGCATGTCGTCTCAGAACCCTGCAAAATATGTATCCCCCACTATCACTATCCATCTCTCTAAGGCTAAGAATAGACTGGCATACTCACGCTAGCTTTAATCTAGCTTGCTCTGCTAAATTTAGTATTGAAGATACGGTGATATGGACTTCAGTGCAGGCTTGCAATGTGAGTGCATACTTAGGGTCTGCCTGTACAGTGCATGCTAAAGCCTGTGTTGTCATGGTGGACGAAATCCCTCAAGTCTCAGTGGTCTCTTCCCCTTCTGGAGAGGACACTCCTAACCTAACACCACATAGTGACAACGCCAGGGCAGAGGGTAAGCCAGAATCATTGGCCCCTGCTGAGAAAGATGTGGGAAATGGTCCACAAGGAACTACAAGTTCTGCTAATGCTGGGAATCATCAAGGAGTCCCACGGTGAATGGAGGAGCCTGATTGTGCTGGTACCAAAAGTCTTCCCTACCCCCTTTGGACTGTACCAATTTGTGATTATGTCATTTGGCCTCCATGGAATGGTAGCCACCTTTCAGTGCCTTATTGACCAGTGTTGCGATTCCACAACCAGTACGCAGCTGCCTATATTGATGACAGTCATCTGTAGCTACAGCTGGGAAGCCCACTTACAGTATGTCACCACGGTCTTTCTGGCCCTCGAGAAGGCAGGGCTTAAAGCAAACCCAGGCAAATACCACCTAGGACAGAGGGTAGTGACATATCTTGGATACACTGTGGGATGGGGATGGCTTCACTTGCTGGTGGACGAAGTCCAGGCTCTGACAGATTGATGGATACCATCAACCAAAAAGCAGGTGCGATACTTCCTAGGTTTTACCATCTATTACAGGTGGTTTGTACCTGATCTCATCACAATAGCTGCCCCCTTTACCTATCTGGTGAAAGGCACTAGCCCCAAGAAGGTGCAGTGGATGCAGGCATACGACTAAGCCTTTAAGATCTTGTAAGACTGGCTAATCCAGAGGCCACCCCAGCTTTACAAAGCAATTCATTCTGCAAATGGATGTATCAAAAGTGGGCCTTGGGGCTGTGCTGTCCCAAGAAGTTAAGGGCAAAGAATAGCTGATCCCACACATAGCTGTTCCCTTGGGAAGCGAACTACTTGATGATAAAAAAAAAAGCCCTGGCAGTGAAATGGGCCTTAGAGGCACTTGGATATTATCTCCTTAGGGAAATCCTTCTTACTCATCACAGACCACACACCCCTGTGGTGGCTAAACTCCATGAAAGACACCAACATCTGGTTCATGATATGGTACCTTTCCCTGGAACCCTACGACTTTCAGGTACTCCATCGCCCATGAGGTGCTCACAAAAATGCCAATTTTTTTTCTGAGGATGGAGGAAGGTGGCAGGAGGAAGATCTGCCCCTGGCTCTTAGCTTGAGGGGGAGGGTGTATAAGTCCCAAACCAGGAAACTAAGGTATAGCAAGCATCTCTGGGCCCAGAAGGCCCCACCCAGCTACACCTTCTGGGCATGCTCACAATGGAGGTGGAGCTCAAAAGGGAGCAGTCCAGCTCAGTCAGGGCAAGCAGAGCAAGAGAGCAGTCTTATGCTGGTAGCTCCTTTAGAGAGGCTGTAGGAGCTTCACCCTGCCTGGACCAATCCCCAGTGTAGAGCTGCCGAAGGCCTTGTGGAGACCACAAGTTAAGGAGAAGAGTCTCCAGATCAGTGAGAATTGATGTGAGTCCATAAGCTGATCCTTGTTGTGACTTTGGAGGGTGCTGCGAACACAGCAGGAAATGATTGAGGGAAAAGGCATGCTGGTGTCTGCCCCCACAGGCCACATATCTGACCATGCCTGAGTTGGAACCCGGTGGACCTAGGGAGGGGCAGGTTTCCTTACTGCTGGCCATAGAGACTTGCTGCTGGGCAATACTGCTGGGCTCGGACATGAAACTTCCCCAGGCGTATTAACAGGAGTGTGATATGTAAGAGGGTAGGATAATTACCTCCTGTGTACTTGCACTGGTGAGGCCTCAGATGGAGTACTGTGTCCAATTCTTGGCACCACACTTTAAGAAAGATGGATATAAACTGTTCAAGAAGGACAGGCAGGGCAGAAAAGGTGGAGGAGTTGCACTATATGTAAGAGAGCGGTTTGAGTGCTCAGAGCTCCAGTATGAAACTGCAGAAAAACCTGAGTCTCTCTGGATTAAGTTTAGAAGTGTGAGCAACAAGGGTGATGTCGTGGTGGGAGTCTGTTATAGACCACCAGACCAGGGGGATGAGGTGGACGAGGCTTTCTTCCAGCAACTAACAGAAGTTACTAGATCACAGTTCTCATGGGGAACTTCAATCATCCTGATATCTGCTGGGAGAGCAATACAGCGGTGCTCAGACAATCCAGGAAGTTTTTTAAAAGTGTAGGGGACAATTTCCTGGTGCAAGTGCTGGAGGAACCAACTAGGGGCAGGGCTTTTCTTGACCTGCTGCTCACAAACTGGGAAGAATTAGTAGGGGAAGCAAAAGTGGATGGGAACCTGGGAGGCAGTGACCATGAGATGGTTGAGTTCAGGATCCTGACACAAGGAAGAAAGGAGAGCAGCAAAATAGAACCCTGGACTTCAGAAAAGCAGACTTTGACTCCCTCAGAGAACTGTTGGGCAAGATCCCCTGGGAGAATAACATGAGGGGGAAAAGAGTCTAGGAGAGCTGGCTGTATTTTAAAGAATCTTTATTGAGGTTGCAGGAACCAACCCTCCCCATTTGTAGAAAGAATAGTAAATATGACAGGTGATCAGCTTGGCTTACCAGTGAAATCCTTGCTGATCTTAAACACAAAAAAGAAGCTTACAAGTAGTGGAAGATTGGACAAATGACCAGGGAGGAGTATAAAAATATTGCTCGGGCATGCAGGAGTAAAATCAGGAAGGCCAAATCACACTTGGAGTTGCAGCTAGCAAGAGATGTTAAGAGTAACAAGAAGGGTTTCTTCAGGTATGTTAGCAAAAAGAAGAAAGTCAAGGAAAATGTGGGCACCTTACTGAATGAGGGAGGCAACCTAGTGACAGAGGATGTGGAAAAAGCTAATGTACTCAATGCTTTTTTTGCCTCTGTCTTCATGAACAAGGTCAACTTTCAGACTACTGCACTGGGCAGCACTGAATGGGGAGGAGGTGACCAGCCCTCTGTGGAGAAAGAAGTGGTTTGGGACTATTTAGAAAAGCTGGACAAGCAGAAGTCCATGGGGCTGGATGTGCTGCATCTGACGGTGCTAAAGGAGGTGGTGCATGTGATTGCAGAACCATTGGCCATTATCTTTGAAAACTCATGGCGATCGGGGGAGGTCCTGGATGACTGGAAAAAGGCTAATGTAGTGCCCAACTTTAAAAAAAGGAAGGAGGAGGATCTGGGGAACTCTACAGGCCAGTCAGCCTCACCTCAGTCCCTGGAAAAATCATGGAGCAGGTCCTCAAGGAATCAATTCTGATGCACTTAGAGGAGAGGAAAGTAATCAAGAACAGTCAGCATGGATTCACCAAGGGCAAGTCATGTCTGACTAATGTAATTGCCTTCTATGATGAGATAACTGGGTCTGTGGATGAGGGAAAAGCAATGGACATGTTATTCTTTGACTTTAGCAAAGCTTTCGATACGGTCTCCCACAGTATTCTTGCCAGCAAGTTAAAGAAGTATGGGCTGGATGAATGGACTATAAGGAGGATAGAAAGCCGGCTAGATCGTTGGGCTCAACTGGTAGTGATCAATGGCTCCACGTCTAGTTGGCAGCTGGTATCAAGCAGAGTGCTCCAAGGGTCTGTCCTGGGGCTGGTTTCGTTCAATATCTTCATTAATGACCTGCAGGATGGCGTGGCCTGCACCCTCAGCAATTTTGCAGATGACTCTAAACTAGGAGGAGTGGTAGATATGTTGGAGGGTAGGGATAGGATACAGAGGGACCTAGACAAATTAGAGAATTCGGCCAAAAGAAATCTGATGAGGTTCAACAAGGACAAGTGCAGAGTTCTGCATTTAGGACGGAAGAATCCCATGCACTGCTACAGACTAGGGATCAAGCAGCAACAAAATAAAACAAAATAAAATAAACAACCCTCCCCCCCATGATTGGCGGCACTTCAGCAGCAGTTCTACCGCCGCCGCTTCATTCCTCGGCGGCAATTCAGTGGCAGGTCCTTCCCTCCGAGAGGGACTGAGGGACCGACCGCCAAATTGCCACAGAAGAGCCGGACGTGCCGCCCCTTTTCATTGGCCATCCCAAGCACCTGCTTGCTGCTCTGGTGCCTGGAGACAGCCCTGCTAGGGACCAAGTGGCTAGGCAGCAGTTCTGCAGAAAAGGACCTGGGGTTACAGTGGATGAGAAGCTGGACATGAATCAATAGTGTGCCCTTGTTGCCAAGAAAGCTAACGGCATTTTGGGCTGTAGAAGTAGGGGCATTGCCAGCAGATCAAGGAACATGATCATTCCCCTCTATTCAACATTGGTAAGGCCTCATCTGGAGTACTGTGTCTAGTTTTGGGCCCCACACTACAAGAAGGATATGGAAAAATTGGAAAGAGTCTAGCAGAGGGCAACAAAAATGATTAGGGGGCTGGAGCACATGGTTTATGAGGAGAGGCTGAGGGAACTGGGATTGTTTAGTCTGCAGAAGAGAAGAATGAGGGGGGATTTGATAGCTGCTTTCAACTATCTGAAAGGGGGTTCCAAAGAAGATGGATCTAGACTGTTCTCAGTGGTAGCAGATGACAGAACAAGGATTAAGGGTCTCAAGTTGCAGTGGGGGAGGTTTAGGTTGGATATTAGGAAAAACTTTTTCACTAGGAGGGTGCTGAAGTACTGGAATGGGTTACCTAGGGAGCTGGTGGAATCTCCTTCCTTAGAGGTTTTTAAGGTCAGGCTTGATGAAGGCCTGGCTGGGATGATTTAGTTGGGGATTGGTCCTGCTTTGAGCAAGAGGTTGGACTAAATGATCTCCTGAGGTCCCTTCCAACCCTCATATTCTAGATTCTATGAAAGAAAAGAGGAGAGCAACAGAAATGAAAAAAGGTTTAGAAAACCTGAATAATGAGGAAAAGGTAAAAAAAAAAAAAAAAAAGGGCATGTTTAGTGTTGAGAAAAGATGACTGCTGTGGGGACCTGATAACAGACTTCAGATATGTTAAGGGCTGTTGTAAAGAGGACGGTGATCAGTTGGTCTCCATATCTACTGATGGTAGGACAAGAAATAATGGCCTTAATCTGTAGCAAGGGAGATTTAGGTTAGATATCAGGTAAAGCTTTCTAACATAAGGATAGTTAAGCTCTGGAATTGGCTTCCAAGGAACACTATGGAATACCCATTATTGGCGGTTTTTAGGAACAGGTTGAACAAACACCTGTCAGGGATGGTCATGGCTCAAAACAAGGGGCTGGACTTGATAACTTCTCAAGGTCCCTTCCAGTTTTACATTGCTATGATTATATGGTTTTATGAAAGGGAAAAGAGTAGCTGCTCCTCCCAGAAACAAAAGGAAGATTTTTATTTTCAAAAGAAGAGGAAAAAGAGAGGGAGAGGCAAAGTAAGGAATGCAAACCAAACAGAAAGGAGGAAAACCAGAATCTAGAGGGCTGGAATTAAAGATAGAAGTGTGTGACGTTGCACTCTATATGATTTTATGAAAATATGCTACTGTAACTGGAATATGCTTTATACAAAAGGTCTCTGGTAAGGTATCATTACAAAGCTTATAATCTACGGAGTGTGATCATCCTATTTGTATAAATGTACCACTCTTGTATCTGAAACTAGAAATATGAAATATAACTCTGAGGGCCTGTTGTAATTATGCAAAGTGTGGGCCATTAATACTGGTTTGGAATCTTGATGACTCCCATTAACCAGGACAATTGACTGCAGATGGCTCTGATTTACCTGTAAGTCTCCCTGTATACTTGTGTGCTGGCAAGGGGTAATGAAGTCATACAGTGACATGTGATCATGTCACCTGAACTGAAATCCATCTTTAACCTAGTGCTTTTCCATTGAGAAAGGGCATGGAGGTGGGAACCCAGAGGGACAAAGGATTTCCACCTTATGCAAAAGATATATAAATGGGTGGAACAGAGAAAAGAGGCAGCCATCATGAGGAATCCCCTAGCTACCACCTGAGCTGGAACAAGGGCTGTACCAGGGGAAAGAACTGTGCCCAGACTAGAAAGGCGTCCAGTCTGTGAAAGAAACTTATTGAAACATCTCTCAGGATGAGATTTTATTTGTACTCAATTGTATTGCTGTATTAGGTTTAGATTTGCTTGTTTTATTTTATTTTGCTTGGTAATTCACTTTGTTCTGTCTGTTACTACTTGGAACCACTTATATCCAACTTTCTGTATTTAATAAAATCACTTTTTTACTTATTAATTAACTCAGAGTATGTGTTAATACCTGGGCGGGCAAACAACTGTTCATATCTCTCTATCAGTGTTAAAGAGGGCAAACAATTTTTGAGTTTACCCTGTATAAGCTTTATACAGGGTAAAACGGATTTATTTGGGTTTAGACCCCATTGGGATTTGGGCATCTGAGTATTAAAGGCAAGAACACTTCTGTAAGCTGCTTTCAGGTAAGTCTATAGCTGTTAGGGGATGTGATTCAGACCTGGGTCTGGGTTTGCAGCACGCCAGCGAGTCTGGTTCAAACCAGGCAGGGCACTGAAGTCCTAAGCCGATGGGGCAGGAAAGCAGGGGCAGAAGTATTCTTGGCACATTAGGTGGCAGCTCCCAAGGGGGGGTTCTGTGATCCAACCCATCATAAGGTGGACAGAAGGGAATAAACAACTATATACGTAAAATGAAAAAGCAAAGAAAGATGCTGGCAGCTTTTTAGGTTAGCATCATTTACTTGTATTTCTTTTCCCTGGCAGGCATCCCGCGGGTCTGTACTTTTTGGGGAAAGGTAATCCAAAATATCATTGGTATGGAGATTTGAATCTTACAGGGGAAGCATGGTCCAGTGATTAGGGCATTAGCAAAGGACCTTGGAGATCTGGAATCATTGCTTTGCTACAGACTTCCTGTGAGACCTTGAGAAAGTCTCTTAAGTGACAAAGTCACTTTTGAAATGGAACCTAAGTCACGTAGGCCTTGTCTGCACTAGAAGGGTTTTGCTGGTACATTTATAACAATTTAGCTGTACAACAAAACCCTGTAGCATGGATGAAGTTATAATGATATAAAAGTGTTTATATTGATTTGGCTTATGCTGGCTTGGGGAACCAGCATAAGGTATACCAGTCTAACTCCTTTATACTAAGGTAAATGCAGCCACTCTAGAGAGTTTTGCCTGTATAGCTATGCTGGTAAAAATGATCACACCCTGAACAGACTTACATTTTAGTGGAATAGTTAAGTGTAGACCAGGCTTTAGTCTCTCTCTCTGTGTGCCTCAGTTCCCCATATGTTCAATGGGATAATAGTACTTCCCTACTCAAAAGGGATGTTGTGATGCACCCAGATACTACAGTAATGGGGGCCACATAAGCACCTTAGAGAGACTCATTCTGCTTTAGAATAATTGTCAGAAATATAGCTATACAAACCTATGCTGCTGCAGGTGTGTGGCATTATAGGAGGGAGCCTCAAAATAGCTGGGGTTGATGTTGGTTTGATTAGCAAGTGGCACTGCTGCCCTTCCTTTCTCCCTCAGTTGCAATAATTCTGACATACACCAGTTAGAAAAAATAATGCCCTGGATTTTTTTCTCTCTATTAATGTGACCAGAGGGAAGGGAAATGCCATTTAAAATGCCAGAGTTTATATGGCTGTGAGAGTGGGTGGAAAGCTAATTATATTCTAACAAGTAACTAGGTCCTGAATGCAGATTCCAAATTCCCCTCTAGTACAGTATGAGCCTCTCTCCAACCTATAGCTAAAAATTGACAAGCAGGTGCACTTTTTCTTGTATGTGTAGTGTACACCTCTAACTGGCTGATATAATGCTTGTAGTTAGACTACGAAAGATTCCTAAACTTTAGTTGTGTCCTGAAAAGGAAAAATAGTTTGGCTTATGCCTTCTTTGCTTCTTTATAATGGATAAAGAATGTGCAAGGTTTTTTCATTTTGTTTCATTTGTTTTGTATATAAGGGTGAGAGCAAAAGTGGGGAGAGGCTTAGAAAGGAAGTATATGTGTGTGTCTGTCTGTCTCTGTGTGTGTATGTAAGAGACAGAAATGATAGAATTTGAGGTCTTACATACCCTGAAAACTCTAGAGAATTAATAAATTGTTTATCACTAGAGACTGACAGTTGAGCAGTTGAGAGGGAAAAGACTTTTAGTCAATATTTTTTTTAACATCTACTTAACTCCAGTGCCCAAGTAACAGTGTGGAAGAAAAATGGGCTTTGTTAAAATTTCAGCACCTTTTCTGTTAAGGTGTAAGCACTCACAATACACATCTCCTAAGGCTCTCAAGAGCACCTCCAGTAAAATAAAGGCTGACTGTATTTGGCATTCTTGATATTTCTAAGGCGATAAAAATATTATGATTATTACTTATTTGTATTACTGTACCTCCTAGGGACTCAAAGATAAAACTATTTGTTTTGGGAAAACCTGTCTGCTTTTAACCATCATAAAAAAAAAAATCCAGACCAACTTCTTAAACTCATTTGCAGATTGTCTTTAAAAGAGCCTTGTGGGGCTGGATAGTTGAAAGGGGCGCTGGAGCAATTTTTATAAAGGTGGTGCTGAGAGCCATTGAACCAAACTGTAAACCCTGTAAATGGTTGAAACCACTTCAAGCCTGGAGGTGCTGCAGCACCCCTTGCACTCCTAGTTTCAGCATCTTTGCCCTCTAGTCTTCTTTTTAAATTTGATTTAGGCATACAGTGACTGAGTGTTAAATACAATTAGTTGGCTGTATAACGGCCTGAGGGAAATGAATTGCCAGTCTCAGTCCAGTTCCTGGACAGTAGCCAACATCACCAATGGCAGTGTCAGCAGAAAGGCCAAAGATCAAATGGACAGTGGATACTAAAATTCTGTCACTCCTAGAAGTAATTCCTTTAAAATAAGGCCTAGGGTACCCTTAAAAAATTAGATTGACCTAACTATGCTGCTCATGGGTTTGAACAATTTTGTGCCCTGAATGCTGTAGTTAGGTCGACCTAAACCCTGGTGCAGACACAGCTAGGTCATTGAAGAATTCATCTGTTGACCTAGTTACCATGTCTTGGAGAGGTAGATTAACTACAGCAACTGAAAAACCCTTTCCATCAATATGGGAAACATCTACACTACTGTGTTACCATGGTCCACCTGCCGCACTGTAGCTGTGCTACTGTGACAGCTGTAGTGTAGACTTGGCCTAAGGTCAAGGTACTTGGCAGGGCAGTGCGGGGAAGCTTGTACTGCTGCCCCTGCTGTACTTGTTCTATGCTTAGATAGGGGATTTAACTTCCCAAGGCAGAAAAGTCCACTGCTGTCACAAGCATTAACACCTCCCACCCCCGACCTGTAAATCCTATGTTGCCTCCTTCTTACAAACATGCTGCTTTTTACTCATGTACAAATAAAAGAAACACACAAAGCTGCACAAACTAGCACAAGCAGAGGAAGAAAATGAAATCCATGTGTCAGTAGATTGTACTGGGCTAGCCAATATTCCAACATGGCTTGCATTACGGTTTAGTGAAGATTAGACCATCAAACCACACAAACATCAGGGCTGAATTGCTCGATGATGAATCCACTGTGGCTATCCAGAATGACTTGGCATTTCTCAGCATTAACCAGGTCTCACCTCTAGTGGTAGGGCATAGTGTTCACACACTGGAAACTTATACAGAGCATGTTGGAGCATTAAAGATTGTCCCCCACCCCTCACTACTGGAGGACTCTATGCAAGGGATGGGATCTAGTCGTGCTTCCCCAGGAGCAGACCAGGGACCAGACTGAGACCTGGAGTCACATTCTGATCCCTGGTTTCTCCCTTACTCCAAGGACAAAGTGACCTGTGCTAGCCCTATAGCTAGTGCAGATTATTTCCCCCATCTGTGCTAATTTGGCTGTGTTGAAGGTAGAGCCAAGACTCCTCCCAGTACTCACCCATGTCCACCTGCTCTCTAGTCAATTACACATGATGGGCAGTAACAACCTGATGGAAACTCATGTCCCTGACTCACCATATGCTTCTATTGGTGATACAGGGAGCCCTTAGGCCCAGATCCCCAAAGGTATTTAGGTTGCTAAATTCCATTGATTTCAATAGAATTTAGCAGTCAAAATACCTTTGAGGATCTGGGCTTTTATGACTGCTTACTTTTCTGTGTGGTTGTGTAGTCAGGGTCATGCTCTTGCCTATTGTTTATTTAGTTCTGCTAGTGCCCCCTGTGATATTGCACTCCATATACTCTATGGAAATGTGCTTATGAATATGACATAACTGGAATATGCTTTATGCTAAATACCCCTTGTATGGTGTCATTAGAAATCTTGTAATCTACTAAGTGTGTTCATCCTATTTGTTTGCATGTATTATTTCTCTGTCTGGAATTAGGAGAATAAGATATAAACCTGTATCACTGATGTAAACATATTAAGTGGAGGCCATTAAGGGTGCTCCAGAAACAATCAGTTATAAATGGCCTTAGTTACTTCAAAGCCTTCCTTTGTATGTGTGAGCCAGCCCCTGGAGAATGGAGACTAGGGAATCTTACAATGACATGTGACCATGTCACCTGATAATGAAATCCATCTTAAATCTGGTACTTTTCCTTTTAGAATAAGGGGTGGGGACCCAGAGAGACAAAAGATTCCTGCCTTATGCCAACGCTATAAAAGGGGGTGGAGCAGGACAAAGGAGGCTGCCAGTCATAAGAAAACCCCTGTTTACCACCTAAGATGTCTGCTGGAACTAACAAGGACTGTACCAGGGGAAAGGATTGGACCCAGACTAAAAAGGAGTCTAGTCTGTGAAAGAAGCTTATTGGAACTTCTCTGAGGGTGAGATATTACCTGTAATAAGTTTCTTAATGTATTAGGCTTAGACTTGCATGTTTTTACTTTACTTTGTTGGTGACTTACTTTGTTCTGTCTTATTACTTTAAACCACTTAAATCCTACTTTTTATACTTAATAAAATCACTTTTGTTTATTAATAAACTCAGAGTAAGTGATTAATATCTGGAGGAGCAAACAGCTGTGCATATCTCTCTATCAGCATTATAGAGAGTGGACAATTTAGGAATTTACCCTGTATAAGCTTTCTACAGAGTAAACAGGATTTATTTGGGGTTTGGATACCATTGGGAACTGGGTTCCTGGGTGCTGGAGAGGTTACCTGCTGAGGTGTTTTTGGTTAAAGTCTACAGCTTTGGAGACGTGGCCCAGACCCTGAGTATGTGTTGCAGCAGGCTAGCGTGTCTGGCTCAACAAGACAGGGGTTCTGGAGTCCCAAACTGTCAGGGAAAATGGGCTCAGAAGTAATTTCAGCACATCAGGTGACAGTCCCAAGGGGATCCCTGTGATCAAACCCATCACACCCACAATGAACCAAGTGCTGCATACGCATAAATGAATCCCCGCCCTAAAGAGCTCACACTCTAGGAAGACAGCAGAGACAAAGGTGGAAAGTTGGGAAAGGGAACCAAAACAACAAAGTGGCCAGGTGGTGACTGGAGACATTTGTATCTGTATTATTAATTGCAGACTTGGCCTCTCTGTAACCCAAGAATCTCTGGAAAGGAATCTCTTAAGCTTTTATTTGTTAAACACTTTATGTTTCAGCAGATGTAGAGCCATTCTGGGTTATGTAGTTCTTCCCCCTTCTTTCATTTTAATTTGGAAAGTTTAATTAAAAATATTAGTATTGTGTAATAGCTGTTTGAGAGTACTTCCTGTTAACTCAGGAATAACCATATACTGTGCTAACAAATTCCTTTGCTTTTAACTTTCAAATTGTTAACATAAACAGCTCAGCTTTAGGCTTTGAAGTTCATTCCGTGCAAAATACCATTATTATCTAATATAGACAAAGCACCTTTGAATTATAACTGTATTAACCTCATTTTACAGCTGGCTAAAGCAAGGCACAGACAATGACTTAATTGAGATTGTAGAACAAGTAGGGCTGGTTGAAAATTTGGATAGTATTGTCACAAACTGTCATGATGGTGACACTTTATCGTCCAAATCTGAAACTTGGGAAAATGTTCACCTGCTTTAACAGTGAGTCAGCATATAGAAGAGGAGAACCCTAGACCCCTGAGCCTAAGCTCTTGCTGTCCCCAGCTGATGCCAGCTCCTCTGTGTGTAGCTCTCTGAAGAAGCGGAGAAGAGCTCACAATTAGCAATTTTAATACAGGCTTTGGGTGAACAGTCCAATGACATTGAAACCTCATCTCTACAGAATGTTGTTATTCACACTTTCTGTTCAAACAGAATGCTCCTTGAATGGGCTTTGCATCAGGCCTGAAAGATAAATGAGAAACCTTCCAGTGACTTCAGTGAATTTTGGATTAGGCCCTAATTTCTTAGTCCTGTATCCATAGTTTCATTGCCAGCATCTCTCCCTTAAACCAAATAAATGGAAACCTTTGCTGCCATTTTTCAAAATCAAGCTTGGATGGTCTTGGCAATCAAATGACCTTGCCTGAGGGACCTAGTGGTGCTGGCAGCTTGTGCCTGCCATGAAGGATGTTACCTGTCTCTCCCTATAAGTCCATCCGTGTCACTGGGCAAGCAAACATATGCCTTTGTGATGCACAGGCATTCAGATCAGCAAGTTCTAATCGCTCAAGCAGTAGATACTTAGTGGTCTCTTCACTGTAGCTGAGTGCATCATCTGTTTCTCTATCTCCACGGACACCACTGGCTTCTCTCTCATTTCCTTTCTGAAGTTTTGCAGTATAGCTACAGGATAGTCATTTCTAGTGCGTATATAATACAAACATCTAAAACTGAAAACAGCATTGATCCTGCCATATGTTTTAGGCCTTCCCCATATGTTCATTCATTTGTGGCAACCACACAAGTCACCTAATATAGGCAAAAGGTATAGCAATTAGATCCTCACTCAGTCAGAGATTGACAGCTGGTAGTACACATCTTCAAGATTCTTTAAAGCTCAAATTCTTTTTCCCTCCATGGTCACTAAACTTAGCACATAAACAGAGATGAAAATAAACATCTCAAACAAAATGGGGTAACATTCCAAAGCATGGCTCAGGAGACAGACAGCATGTCTCCCTATAACATAGACAAGAGTCTATGTGGCTAAATCCTTGGTGCACCACTGTGGGAATGTATCCTACTTAATGGGAGATAGCAAATTAACTTGCATGCAACCACACCTTAATGACCAATGTCCCTGCTGAAACTCAAGTCTCTCAGTTTGAAGGTCAGTAGAAGACAGTTATCTTCCATGACCATTGTGCTATATACTCTTCAGAATCTTCTGCCAACATTTTCATTTAACAGAAGAGTCTCACAACCATTGACTATTAATTTGCCAAACGAGAATTCCATTACCACATGGAAGCAATCTATCTTACAGAATAATGTATTTTCTGGACACAGTCTAGTGGTTATAGCTGAGGACTGACAGTCAGCATTCTCTGCTTTGCCAGCTTCTATGTGACTTTGGGTGAATCACTTATGCCCAGATTTTAAAAATCTCTCCTTCAGTTTTAGATGCCTTCACTTTTGGGTGTTTAGCTTAATTTGATTGCTAGGGTTCAATTCCCAGCTGTGTCATGCTTATGCTTTAATCTATGGCCATCTGGGGTTTGAACAAGACCCTGATGCATGATAGAGGAGCCACAGAGCTGTTCTAATTTATGCTGGTTAGACCTTTTCTTTAGGGACCATTCCACTGGCCAGAGGTCAGCAAAACACATCATACTCCAATTCCAGCCCTTCTGGACTTTTTCAAACTCTCTTCCCTGTCCTCAAGCTACCTCCAAAGCACCCTGAGTCAAGGGGTGGTGTAGGGAGAAGGTGATGTAAAGTGGCCATATTAGGGGAATTTTAGGGCAGTTTTAATGGTGCAAAATGACCATTCTGAGAACTGAGGTTCAGGGCTGTAGGGCTTGGTTCTTCAGTACCTTGTACCTTATTTAGTCACTCACATCCGTGCAAAATGAGTCAAATCAGAATTCTGTACTCACTTCAGTGGTAGTATTTTACATTAGTTTTACACTCAGTTTGCACAAGTAGAAATAATCATACCAGGTGCAAATGGAGAGAATCACACTCCTGGGGGTGGGGGTCTTATTCCCAAATCCTTTCTGATTGCAAAACACCTCTGGGGTGAAATCATGGCCCTATTGAGGTCAATGGGGCCAGGTTTTCACCCTAGATATCTAAAGGCAGACACTGAAAAATGGAGGCACCCAAATTAGAGGTCACTTTTTGAAAAACTGATCTCAGTAGCATGTAAATTATACTTGGTAGGTTTTATTATTAATACAGAACAGAGCAGTCATGCCATCCACAAGGTAGCTATACAGGAAGGTCTTGATCCATCTGTCTCTGAAGTCAGTGGATCAAGTCATTGGATCAAGCTCTATGTGCAAAATCTACATTAAGAAAACAACATCAATGTTAAAAGGATTTTGGACTATGGTTAAAATCTCATTAATATTATTGGCATTTGTATTACATTGAGGGAACAGGTGTTCTAGCTGTGGGGGCTTTACTTTCTAGATAGGCAGGATGGCCCAAGTGGTTAAGGCCCTTGCCTAAGACTTTAATGAACAAGGGTTCAAGTCCATTCTCTATCATATGCTTCCTGTGGACTTTGGACAAGTCATTTAGGCTCACATCTTCAAAGGTATTTACTCTCCTAACTTTGACTGAAATAAATTGAATTTAGGATCCTAAATATCTTTGAGCTTCTAGGCCCGAGTCTGCTTGCCTCAGTTCCCCATGTGTAAAATGGGGATAATAGAATTTACCTACCTTACAGAAGTGGTATGAGGATAAATACATTAGAGATTGTGAGGTGCTCAGATGATGGGAGCCATATAAATACTTAAAGTAGATAGTAGATTTCATCCAATAAATCAATATGGAGCTGTGTCATTGAAATTTTTGGGACTGTTGCCATTGACGTTAGTGGGCACAGGATCAGGTCATGTATAATGTGGGGTTAGGATAAGGATTATGATCAATATCAGGATGTGATAATTTTTGAACTCTTAGCTGGAAGGAACTTTGTTGCCAAAGTGCCAAAGGCTGAAGCCCTTAATTCAGTTCTTCCTCCAGTAAAGGGTCCAAAAGAGACAAAGCTAAGTGAAAATGGAATTAGGGCGTCAGGAGCTAGACTCAATATTGGCAATGGAGAAGCTGCCAACACAAGAGCCAATTAACTGACAGGTGTTCAAAATGTGTGGACATATAGTTGTCTTTTTTCCAAATATGCAAAAGGAAGTTCCCTTCCTGTTCAGAAATGAAGAAAAATGTGGTCTTCTCTAAATGTGCTAAATAAATATAATGCAACTTTTATGAATTTTGCAAGTCCAAAAGGATTTGGTTAGTCATTTTTTCCCTGTTGCTGTTTGTTTTAGCATGTACTATGGACTAAATAACTACATAGAAGCATAATATATTCAGAAATACCACAACACTTTGGGATCTAGATGTCAGCCACCACAATGTTCAAGGGTGTTTGGATCCAATTATTTTGTTCATACCACTGTGGAGCTAGGGACTCACTCCATTATTTGGATCAGAATTTGGCGTTGTATTCAGCACTGTTCCAATACGGCGGTTTGGTTCAATGTAACCCAACCTATACAGTTTTAGGATTTTTAGTTACCCTCCCCACTAGTCCTCAATAAGCTATTGAAAATAAAAACAAAACTAGACTCAAAATATATTGACCCTTAAAAAATGTGTAATTATATGTACATGCCTAGGGCATGAAAAATCTAGTCCCCTGAACACAGATTGCACTTTCAAATATAACAACATTGCTAGTAAACTGTAATAATTACCCTATAATAAACTCTGGAAAACAGAGACCCTATTCATAATTAATTTCATTTCAGGGGAGCTTATTTTTTTAGCAATTTTTGAGTTTTATGTAGAGGTCCATGTAGCGAAGTGAAACTCACTGGTGCGGCGCCTCTTGCTGGTGTCTTGGGAACTAGCTCTCCAGCACTTGGAGCACCTCCCAGTGGCCGCTGTCTCGCCTGCTGCTGGCCCCCATGTCCCTCCCAGACCTTGGTGCCCTTTACCTCGGGGTTCTGCCCCAGCAGTACCCCACCATGCTTTGGGTCTTCCCTCCCAGGGGAACTCCCAACCCTCTCACCCACCTTGCTTCAGTGGCTACTGCCAGTCATCATCTAGCCCCCCGCTCACTGGGGCAAACTACAATCTGTCATGGCCACTCATCATTGGCATAGAGGTTTGGACCAGCTGCCTCTGCCTAACCCAAGACTGCACCTCTGTAGCCCCAGTACCTTCTTTAGGTCTTGCACAAGGCCTGCAGCCTGGGGGGTTGCCAGGATGGAGTTCCCCAGCTCCTCTTGCCTTTCCCCAGCACTGCTCTATCTCTGGTACCCTGCCTCCAGGCATCTAGGTCCTTCTCTGTCCACTGCTAGAGAGAGACTCCCACAGTGCCTCGCTCACAGCCCTTTTATAGGGCTGGCTGTCTCCTAATTGGGTGTGGCCCCAGCTGTGGCTGCCTTCCCAATCAGCCTTTTTTTATTAGCTCTCAGCCCCAGCCCTCACCAAGGGCTGGCTTTTAACCCTTCTGAGCCGGAGCAGGGTGACAGCCCTGCTACAACCCGCCCCCAAGATCATCAACCCTGGGGGTAGGGAGGTCTCCTAGCCTAGACCAGTTGCCCATGCACCTCCAGAGCCACTTGTTTCTTTTCTGACTCCTCTGACTTCTTTTCTGACTCCTCCTTACGCAAGCAGGTCTCCTCCTCTAGGATGGCCACATACTCTTTAGCAAGGTCCATGGCGCTTGCTTCGGCCTCGTGGCGGGCCTGCTCTGCAGCCTCCAGCTGCGCATGGAGGCCAGATTCCCCCGGGCCCTCCTCCTTCAGGGTCTGTGTTCCTACTGCGACCTGCTCCACAATAGCTTGGGTCCCGGCCTCTTGCTGGGCCCACTCTGTCCCAATCTCTTTGTCTGCCATCTCCTGTGGGTGGCTCTTGGGCAGATCTACTGCTCTCTCTGCAGCAGTTACCTGGCTGGTCCTTGAGCTCTTTGGGTCCTCAGGCCCCTCCACCTGAGTTCGCCCTCTTCCAAGGGGGCAGTTCCTCTTTATGTGGCCCAATTTGTGGCAGCCAAAGCAGGCTCCCCATCCCTTTTCTGCCCTTGTCCCAGACTTCTTCTGTTAGTCCTTCTCTGGGACAGCCCTCCCTGGGCTGCCCTGGGGCGTGCTCCTTGAGGCAGGGCACTCCCTCCATAGGTGCCCCCACCGCTCACAGGCCCAACACCTTCTTCGTCTCCTGACATCCCTTGCCAAGTGGCCTCTCGTAGGGGCTTGTCCCTTCTCCCTTTCTGGGTGAGGCTTCCTGTCCTCATCCCAGTAGGGACAATCCACCCTTACCTGTCCCTGCCTCCCACAGGTCTAACAAGCCCTGAACTCTGCCCCAGGCCTTCTGGCCCTGGTGCTCAGCTTCTCACACCATTCTCCACAGTTCCTCCAAAACTCCTGTCTGAGGAGTTTTACCAGGTCCCACTGTTCCCTTGCCAGCTGCCCCAACTGTTCCTGTAGGGCCCACTGTGCCTCACAATGCCTCTGCTGAGTCTCCCTGAGCTGTTGCACAAGTCTCTCAAGCCTCTCAGGCTGTCAGACTGCCCCTTTCCTCAGGAGACCAGACCCTGGAGCGCAGCCTGGAACGACACAGGAACTCTCTGCGAAGAACACCTCCGTATATCTGGGATCCATCATCCCCTTTCTCCTCTGGCCTGAGGTCCAAAATACCTTTCAAGATCTCTCATTTGAAGGGTCTGGCCTCTTCTCGCACCAAACGGATGCCAGGCTGCATAGCCTTAAAAACTCCCTGGCAACCCTTAATTCATTGGGGATGCACACCCTGGTGACGCAGAGGAAACCCTTCAAGCCCCAGCCGCCGCAACAAATGCAATACCAACCTCACCCTAGGCAGAAGCCATACCGTAGGAGAGGCAGAGACAATAGGCATAGGCGGAACAACACGCCTAGCCAAGGCCAGGGCTGAGGCCAGCTGCGACCCGGCAACAAACAAGGGTTTTGAAGGTGCGCTCGAGGATAGCGCACCGAACCAGTTACCAGATCCTTCCCTATGATTCCTGAACCATTTGTCCCACGTCTGCTGTGCGTGGTCTCATATAACATCAGACCATTGGGTTCTACAGTGAAAGTGGGGTACATGCTTCAGTTCTCCTTCTCCCCTTCCTCCCACTCCCCTTCCCCGTCCCTCTTCAGGGACCCCTCTCATGAGCAACTCCTTATGTAGGAGGTTCAGGCACTTCTTGAGGCGAGGGCTGTGGAAGAGGTCCCTGGGGACCTAAGGGGAAAGGGGTTTTACGCCTGTTATTTCCTTATCCCCAAAGCAAAGGGGGATCTCAACAAATTCTTAGTCAAAGTCCGCTTCTGCATAGTCTTCCTTGGCTATATTATCCCGTCCCTGGATCTGGGGGATTGGTACGCTGCCCTCGATATGAAAGATGCGTACTTTCACGTCGCCATTCATCCCGCTCACTGGCAGTTCCTGCGATTCACCATAAACCAGCACCATTACCAGTTTACAGTCCTACCCTTCAGCCTGGCGACTGCCCCATGTGTGTTCACGAAATGCATGTCAGTCGTGGCAGCCTTTCTTCGCAAAAGTAAAATGCGGGTATACCCATACTTAGACAACTGGCTACTAGCCGGTCAGTCCAAGGAGGAGGTCCGCTCCCATGTGGCGATGGCATTGGACGTATTCCTCTGACTAGGAGACCTAGCCTATGTGCACAAGTCCTCCCTGATACCCGCACAGAGGCTGGAGATCATTGGGGCAGTCCTGGACTCGGTACAGGCGCGAGCGAGCCTCACAGAATCCAGATTTCTGGCCATCCAGCGTGCCATAGACTCAATGCTGAGTTTCCCCACAACCATGGCCAGACGCTGTCTGCAGCTTTTAGGACATATGGTGACATGCACTCATGTGGTCAAACATGCTCGTCTGCGTCTCAGGACTTTGCAGTTGTGGCTAGTCCAATTGTATCACCCCGGCAGAGACCCCTTGGACTTTGTAGTGACAATCTCTGCCCAGGTATTGGACTCCCTGCGCTGGTGGCTCAATCAGCAGGTAGTTTGCGAAGGGATCCCCTCCACCGCACTGCAGCCCACTCTGACACTGGTAACAGACGTGTCAGACTTCGGCTGGGGAGCACACTTGGGGGACCTACGGACGCAGGGTTTGTGATCCAGGGACAAAAGGTTGCTCCACATCAATGCAAAGGAGCTCAGGGTGGTTTGCCTAGCCTGCCAGACCTTTCACACTACTTTAGAAGGGCACAGCGTGACAGTTCTGACAGACAACACCACCGCCATGTTCTATATAAACAAGCAGGGCAGAGCCCGTTCCTCTCCCCTCTGCTGAGAGGCCCTTCTCCTATGTGACTTTTGTATAGCCCGCTCAGTGCACCTTGTAGCGTCATACCTTCCGGGGGAGTGAAATGAGCTCGCGGACCTCCTCAGCAGGTTGTGCCAAATGCACGAATGGACGATGAGATCGGATATCCTGCATTCAATCTTACAGAAGTGGGGATTTCCCCAAATGACCTTTTTGCGACCAAGGACAACAGTCAATGCTCGCAGTTTTGTTCTTCCAAAACCACAGTCCGGCTCGATCGCAGATGCCTTTGCGATCCCTTGGAGTGGGAGTCTGAAGTATGCCTTTCCACCGCTCCTGCTCATCCACAGAATCCTCCTCAAGATTCGCAGGGACAAAGCGGCGATGATTCTCATCGTACTGGCTTGGCCCCGCCAACACTGGTTTATGACTTTGCTGGAAATGTCAGTGGCCGCCCTGATTGCCCTGCCCCTGCACCGAGATCTCATCACGCAGGACCGCGGGCGCCTGCTCCACCTGAACCTGCTATCGCTACATCTAATGATGTGGAAACTCTGTGGCTGAATGCTATGGAGAGTCAGTGCTCCCTTCAGGTGCGACAAATTCTCCTCGGTAGTAGGAAGCCTTCCACTAGGGCGACATACCTTGCTAAGTGGAAGAGGTTCTCCTGCTGGTGTGAACCAAAGCACATACAGCCTCTACAGGCCTCTGTTCCAGTCATACTCACCCCCTCCTCAATTAGAGTGCATCTGGCTGCAATTTCAGCATTCCATCCGGGGGAGTCTGGGCATTCGGTGTTTTCCAACCCCATGGTAGCCCGGTTCCTCAAGGGACTGGAGAGGGTGTTTCCTTACTCTTGCCCACCGGTCCCTTCCTGGAACCTTAACCTGGTTCTGACCAAACCCATGGGACCCCCTTTCGAGCCCCTAGCCTCTTGCTCTTTCACTCCCCTCTCCTGGAAGGTGGCATTTTTGGTGGCCATTATGTCCGCAAGGAGTGTTTCAGAACTGAGGGCCCTCACTTTGGACAAGGTGCAACTTAGGCTACTCCCTAAATTCCTCCCTAAAATAATTTTGCAATTTCATATGGAACAGGACATTTGTTTGCCAGTGTTCTTTCCAAAACCACACACTGACCTGACTCACCGTAGCCTGCATACTCCAGATGTCCGTAGGGCCCTGGCATTCTATCTGGAGTGAACTAGACCTTTCTGCAAGTCGACACAGTTGTTCATCGCCATTGCTGAGAGAGTGAAAGGGCTTCCGGTCTTGGTGCAAAGGATTTCTTCGTGGATTGCATCTGTGCGTGCTATGAGCTCGCCAAGGTGCCAGCCCCGGCGATCATGGCTCACTCGATTAGGGCTCAAGCATCCTTGACAGCTTTCCTGGCACAGGTTCTGCTCCAAGAGATCTGTAGAGCAGCCACCTGGTCATCAGTGCACACATTCACAGCCCACTATGCAGTCCATCAACAGGCCAGAGAGGACGCGGCGATCGGCAGGGCTGTGCTTCAATCAATTGTTCCATGACTCCTACCCGCCTACTATGGTAAGCCTGTGAGTCACCTAATGTGTAATGGATGTGAACAATCACTTGAAGAAGAAAAAATGGTTACCTACCCTTTCGTAACTGTTGTTCTTCAAGATGTGTTGTTCATGTCCATTACACTTCCCACCCTCCTTCCCCTCTGTTGGAGTCACCGACATGAAGGAACTGAGGGAGGGTCGGGTTGGGTCGGCAGGGGTATATATGCACCAGCATGAGGCGCCGCTCTGGCGGGGGCTCCCCTGCCGGCCCGACGGGAGCCACTAAGGGAAAAAGTTTCCAATGTTTGTGCACGCGGTGTACGCACACTTAAGGTGTAATGGATGTGAACAACACATCTCGGAGAACAACAGTTACAAAAAGGTAGGTAACCATTTTTTACCACTGGTGGGGAAAGGCACTGGGTCATCAACCCGCACCAGCTCCTGCTCAGCTGGGGCCATCTCCTACCTGCATCTTGTGGGTGGCCAGGCAGCAGGCTTCATATCAGGCTGCATCTCCTGTCCCAGCCCTGGAGCAGAGGGAGCCCAGCTGGAGGGACGGGAAAAGGAGGTGGAGAGGATCCAGTGAGGAGGAAGGATGGGGAGAGAAGCAAGTGATGGGGAAAGGGGGAGGAGTGAGTGAGGGCAGGACCTACAGGGAATAGGTGGAACATGGGATGGGGTCTGGGGGAAGAGGTGGAGCAGGGGAGGTCCAGTTTTCAGAAAGTAAAGTTGGCAACCCTAACTATGGACCTAAGTCTAGAGAGGTCACAACACTGAACATGGCAGCTGCCTGAATGGCACAAAGCCAATCTCTCTGGCAGAGCAGTCCAGGGGAGCACAGAAGGAGGGGTGGAGAAGAAAGGGGATGGGCCTGTCCACACTATGCAGTAGTAACCACAGGGTGTCCACTATGGCAGACTGGGGCTGAGGAGTGCCTTCTTCAGCGCCAAGTGCATGTGTTTCCTAAGCAGCTCACACATTCAGGTTGTGTGCTTTTTTTCAGAATTTGGGATTTAGCCATATTGGAACAAGAATACTTGTATACGTAAACATTCTGCTTCCAGGAATGGAGCAGGCAAATAGGGCCAGTCCCTGCAGACTTTTCTGATGTTATATTAATAAAAATCACATTCTTCTTCTTCCGACCTGTCAATCAATCATCAAGTATTTGTGCAATAAAGTGGAGAGATTTATGATGGAATTACTTAGATGTCAGATACTGCTCATGGGTGTGATATAAGAACCTAAATAGAATGGAATTTAGTGTGTATATATATATATATTGGAATAGTGCCCAATGTGTGCTCAGCACTTACAAACATATAGAAAGGCAAAGGCCCACATCTTCAAAGGTATTGAAGCTCCTAACTTCCATTGAAGGTAGGAGCCCAAATACCCTTGAGGATCTGGGCCAGAGAACTTTTCACAGGAATTTCCAGGCAACACTCTTATAAGATCACATTGTGCTATGAGCTATGTTGTTGTTATGAGTCCCAGTGCCTTAGAAACAAGCCCCAGTAATGACTAAAAAATACAAAAGGTTTTAAATACAAAACTTGAAAAAATACCTCCCCCATACTTTAAGCTTTATGGGCCCCCACTCATCAGCACCCTGAACGTGGGGTAGTTAGATATACTTGTGCAACGTAGGTGTGCATACAAACGGATTAGAATAGGGTTTTACTCCCAGTCTGCACCGATTTTGCACTGGTGTAAATGACTGCATGAAGTGCAGGTCAACAGTGAATTGGACTTTTAATGCATTTTAAAATCCTCTTCATAAAATGGAGTGGCAGACTACTAGCAGTGGTGCACTGACCTTTGGAATCCCAGCAGCAGTGCAGTGTTGGTCACCATATGGAAAAGGACAAATGGTCAGCATGAGTGAAAATGGTATAAGAATTGACTACCTTTCCTTCCTTGAAGCAAGAAGTAAAGGCTTCAGCCTGAAGCATGTGATGAACTGAAAGCACCCCCTTGTGGCCAATTCTTGGAAATACCTTTGCAAGTTGCTCAGAATGAAGGATCTTCCAGAAGCCAGGCCAATAAGGCAGATGGTGCCGTCAGAGTTGACAGATGCACAGTTTTGGCTTGCAATGGCGATGGGTCACTTCTTTTTTAGTTTTTATTTCTGATCGCCCATAATCTAAATGGAAGGGAAGAAAGATTTTTTTCTCTTGCCATGCTACCCTCTTTCCAACATCTGGAGGAGGGGCAACTGGACATTTGTTCATCTCTTTGTTCTTGCTGACCTCTGCCAAGCATTTCTGCCCTTTCCCCAGAGGGTGAAACTGAGGAGGAAAAGGGAAGAAACCTTCACTGTTTGCAAGCTCCTGCCACTAATTGCCAGTACTGATCAAAGACCTGAGGAAACATTCACTGGAGAGGAGAGAAGGAAAAAAATGACTGGAGAGACAGGAAATAGGCAGACTGGGATGTGGAGGAGACCTCAGGGGACTTCAGTGGGGACGAAGATGGGCAATAAGGGGTCTCCTGAGAAACTGGCATGGGCTGCAATTCGAGGGAGGTGAGAGCAGAGGAAGGACTCTGCCCAGAAGATTTTACAGCCTAAGTATAAAATCAGAAACTTAAGTGGCCACAGTGAGAAGGGGGAGCAGAAGGTAACAAGGAGTTGGGTTTGTTCTCCAAAGGAGGAGCTAAAGATATAAAGGGGATGATGAATCCTGGAGGGAAGAGTTGAGGGGTTTGGGGGTAAGTATGGGACTGCTGGACTGGGGTAGTGACCATGGTGTATAGGTTGGGGGAATGGGAGTGAGAAAGGACTGGCAAGGAGGTTTGGGGGATTCCATTGTGGCTGGGCTGGTGGGGGTTGGCTGGGGAGGACAGCTGCAAATTGGGTAGGATGTTTTGCAGAGGAAGGGGTCTTAGGCAGCAGGGCAAATAGTTGAATTATGGGAAAGGATTTAGGAGAGGCCAGTGAGCTGCTGTGCAAGAGATGGGCAGCAGAGGCAGAGCTCTCTTTTTCATTACAGGGCCTGCTGTCCCCCCTCACCCAGACATCTGTACCTCATAGCACCGCTGTTCATCTGTTTCAGGTAAGCTTGCTCATCAATGGTTCCTCAGCATGCAAGCTCCAGGAGGTGTATGCTGCAGACTGAGGCTGTAATCACTCCCACTTATGGTTAGGCAACAGCTGTATTTTCTTGGCATCTTCTTAAAGCTCCCAGGGGGCAGTAAGCTGCCACCAGTGGCTTTTCAATGTAACTGAAGGCAAACCATGTAGCCTAAGGCTTCCTAACACTTCTCCTGCTGACCCCTGCCTGTCCCTGCGCACTTCCATTATTCGCAAGTAGAGTGTATGTGTAAACTTTGTGGAATCTTTGCAGATTAGGCTGTAGCAAAGAAAGTGTGTGGGGGCTATGAGCAAAGAAATCCCTGCTGTCCCAGCCCATGCCCAGCTGTGCTGATTATCAGAGGGTAGACTGTAGCAGGATTACTGAGGGAAAAGTGGCATACCAAGTGTAGGTTTGTGTTTGGTTTGGCCAGGTGTCCTCAATTTGCATATCGTTCTATAAAGAAGATGGAATGCTAATTGGTAAAGCACCTGCCTGGCATGCTTTCAGTTGTGTCTTCTAGCTAATTAGCTGAAAAAAGTCGCTCTCCCAGGTGTGCTAAAGGAAAACAAGTAAAAAATATCCTGCAAAACCAGTAAAAAGGCAATTTTTGGCTCTGCCAGGCCTCTCCTTTGTCTTGCTTCCCTCCCCCCGTATACTCAGCACACGTTGGTCTTTAATTGTCCAGGTGTGTTAGCTTCCATTTCACTCACTCTCCTTGCCCATTTCCCCCAAGATTATTCAACGGTGATTATTCAACCTATGAGATACCAGCTTTCCCTCCAACCAGTCATTGTGTTTTCTTCTATTATGAACAGGACCCTTCTAGAGCTGGACTCTGAAGGTAGTGCAGCCGCAGAGCTTCCTGTGGCTGATGGAGGTGGGTCTGATCTCCCCCCGAAGAGTGGCCATGCAATGTAAGCTGAAGTCCCATCCTTCCCCAGCCCCAGAGACTAGCAGTTGGAGCCTGGTGAATGGTAGGAGCCCCCAGCTGGGGTGCCCCCAATCTGCTCCACTAATAGCTAGATTTCATGGGAGAGATCTGATTTCATGGTCTGTGATTTGTTTTTCACAGCTGTGAATTTGGTAGGGCTCTAGTTTTGAAGTACAGGAAGGAGGAACAGATCTCTAAAGTTCTTTGGCCTCCCCCCACACCCCTCCTCCCTTTGCGCGACAGGTCTACTGATGTAGGACTACACTAGAATCCCTACTTCATTGTGTCACTCTCAGCATTATCTGCTGATTGTCCGAGTGCATCACACAAAATGAGCACTGTTCTTTGTCAGCAGTTCTTGAGACCTGATACATTCACTACACCCAACACATTGCTTTCATAGTATTTATCTGCTGATTGTCTCAGTGCATCACACAAAATGAGCACTGTTCTTTGTCAGCAGTTCTTGAGACCTGATACATTCACTACACCCAACACATTGCTTTCATAGTATTTATCCAAACAGGATCCAGTGAGGTATCTAATAAAAGCTTATATCAGACTGTTCCTCAGAATTGTTGTGAGATGTATGCACAGATGATATTTAAGGAGTAATATGTAGGTACTGATGATAGGTTTAGAAACTGTGTCCCAAGCAGAGCTGACAAACAGGTTCCTTCCAGGCTGAAGATAAGATGTATATCTCTGCCTGGTTGTAAGTCAATACAATGGAAGTTCCATCTGCATGTGGCTCCAACAAGGCGCTTTGGGCTAGTCTACATTTGCAACTTTAAAGTGCTGTTAATGCGGCTTGTGTAGTCATGGCTCTAAAATAACCACCTCCACAAGGGGTGTAGCTAGCAGTCCTGGGAGCATGGCTCTGAGCACTGGTGCGCTATCTACACGGAGGCTTTCCAGTGCTGAAGCTTGCAGGGTTCAGGGGGGTGTTTTTCCACACCTCTGAGCAAGAAAGTTGCAGCGCTGTAAAGTGCCAGTGTAGACAAGCCCCACAGGGAAACCAACAGGGAAGAGTTTGCCAAAGAACAAACAACAGGTTAGCATTTCAAAGATTTACTGACTGGGAGACAAGTAAGACATTTGTCATCCATTCACTGGGGAAACCCTTTGAAGGGTGTGGGGTGTTCAGTTCATGGAAGTTTGGATCCTGATTTTTGACTGGAAATCAACAGCTTTGTTGAGGACTGAATCCTTGGCAGAAAATCTCTTTTATTAGGAAACATAATCATTAATAAGTGTAAGGCCAGGATTGCATTATATGTTTTGTTTTATATTTCTAGCCATTTCTGTTTCCATTCATTATCCTTACTCACTGTCTCTTAAAAATTAAACCTTTGATAATAAACTTATGAGCATTCCATTATAAATATATTTCAGTGCTGTAATGTTATAAAAGACCTGATCCTGAGTAGTGCCAGTCATGTATTGTACGCAGTCCCTCTGGAGACAGCTTACATGGTAATTTCTGTGAGTGGGTGATGGGCTGGATACGATAAGAGGACACTTTCAGAGGGGTTCAAGGAATAGGGGGCTCATATTGTTAACTTGCAAGGCAAAGTAAGGGCTGGCAGAGTTCTGTGGAGATTGTTTGGATGATTGACAGACTGCTTGCGTCAGGGAGTTAAGTGCAAACAAGTCCCCCTCTTGCTGAGACAGAGATAACAAGGTCTCTCACAATTTGGGGCACTCCAAGATAGCATCTCACACACTCCTTGTGGGATTCTGAATTCAGATTGAAGAAAGGAACATCACTGACTTTCTGTGAGCCTAAATAGAGCTTCCAAACTCTAAGCTCAGGGCACCCTCTAGAGGTCTGTGCTGATAAACTTACAAATGTTTAACAATAGTGGGTTGATTAAAAATTAAAAGCCTGTGTTGGATGATTTATGTAATAAATCCAATAAAACTTGGTTACTTGAGTTGTACTGGAAGAACCAGTAGCATAATAGGGAGCCATAGAACAGGGGGAAAACCTGGCAGTTCCTTAGAAAGGGGAAGTTTGGACAATCACGATTTTACTGTAGTTTCAGAGTATTAAATCATATGTCTTTCAACTACAGCGATATCCTGAAGTGCACACTTAAACATACTCTGTGAATAGAGCCACCAGAAGCAAGAGATTTAAGAGAAATTGACATACACTTTCAGTTTAAGCTCCTCTGAGAATGTCATTCTTATGTGGGGTACGCATTGTAGTTGTAGCAGTGTCAGTCCCAGGATATTAGAGACAAGGTGGAGGAGGTAATATCTTTTTATTGGATCAACTTCTGTCGAACTCCATGTGGCTTGAAAGCTTGTCTCTCTCTCACCAACAGAAGTCGGTCCAATAAAAGATATTACCTCACCCACCTTATCGTTCTTATTTGGAGTATTCATGGTCTCTGCTCTCTTCTGGATCACTTTGATATTCAACAACTTCCTCTTATATGTTCCACTTGATTTTGCCTTACTTAAGATTCTCACAATAGCAGTGGCAGGAGTCAAAAGAATGGCTAGAGTTTTAACTCCCTTGGTAACAATAATATGCATTTCTTAGGCGCTCTAGTTCCTATGATACATATTGATTTTGTCTTTTAAAAGAAAATGGCATGTGTAGATAATAGAACACACTGACATTTATAAAGTCCTCAGGAAACACAATCATTTGTTAAAATTCTGAAGTTCATAAAGAGTGTATTCTTATGAACTGTAGTATTTCTTCAAGCCTGGGAAAAATACCTAGCTTACTTTATCAGTGGGCTCTAGGACTGTAACAATGGCTACTGCTAGGCATCTCTCTTCTTTTTAAACAGTGTGATTTGGTAAATAATGAAGGCTATTGAATTATGCTTGTTGGATGGCATATCATGTTTCACAATGCACCTGTTGTTTATTAATGAGAATGTTTGTTTTTGCAGGCGTATGAGAACCTGAAACCAAAATTGATTACGGACTGGCTACTCACTGGATTTAATTTTCCCAGGTGAAAAGTAAAGAACATCATTTTGTGAAACACAGGCCAGATGCATGTTTTGTAACTCCTTTAATGCGTCTGACGAAGTGGGTATTCACCCATGAAAGCTTATGCTCCAATACATCTGTTAGTCTTAAAGGTGCCACAGGACACTCTGTTGCTTTTAATAACCTAGTCTCTCTAAGTTAGGTAACTTGTTTTTTTTTAACTGAACAGTGCCCTCCTAAAGCAAACAATTTATGAACCTAGCAATGGATATAAGTTTCACATGGTGCAGAGGTGAAAGGGAAGTCATGATGACTCTTCCCAGGAAAGGCTGGATTGCAACAAAACCACGTTTCTCCCATCCTTTTAAAAAAATGGTAACTTTTCTCTGTTGTCAGTGCCATTAGTCATTTCCTCTTTATTTGCTCTTTAAACCAGCTTGCTAAGTAAAATACACTGGGGAGAAGGAGAGAGAAATAAATATTTGAATACTAACAACTCTGGAGAAACTACTTCTATGTAATATATCAATTAAAGTATACTACCCCCCAAATGGCATCCATTTGATTTGGAAAATGGATCTCCTTGCCAATAACTCACAACACAATTTTGACCTATCAGGTGAGAGAGTTTAAATTTGATACCTTTCATAACTGATGAGAAATTTTCTTAAAGAACTTTTTCCCTTAAATCCTTGGGGCCAAATCCCTCTCTAAAGACACAGGGATTGAAGAGGAAATTACACAAATTGTAACACAAGAGTCTGGAGTTCTAGTTCAAAATTCAGTACAGTATTTTGCTTTTTCTCCATACACCTAGTATCTCGGGCTGTTTATTAATAACTGTAAGGGCATTAATCACCCTGCCGATGTTGAGAGGTCCATGAGTCTGACATGACTTTGACCAGTTTAACACATTTTAGAGTCAGGTGACCAGATAGCAAGTGTGAAAAATCAGGATGGGGGTAGAGGGTAATAGGCACTTATCTAAGACAAAGCCCTGAACATTGAGACTGTTCCTATAAAATCAGGATATATGGTCACCCTATTTTAGAGTAAAACCACTCAACTCTCTTGGGGCTGCCAACTGATGTGCCAAGACTACTTCTGTCTCTGCTTTCCCTGCCAGCTTGGGATTCCAGAGCCCTGCCTTGTTGTGCCAGACATGCTTGCTGGCCACAAACACAGATCCAGGTCTGAAGCATTTCACACAAAGTTCAAGCTTAAGTGAAAGCAGCTTAAGAAGTGTTCCTGTCTTTAACACTCAGATGCCCAACTCCCAATGGGGTCCAAACCCCAAATAAATCAGTTTACACTGTATAAAGCTTATAGGGAAAACTCATAAATTGTTTGCTGTCTATAACACTGATAGAGAGATATGCACAGCTGTTCTCTCCCCGCCCCAGGTATTAATACATACTTTGGGTTAAATAATAAGTAAAAAGTGTTTTTCTTAAATGCAGAAAGTAGGATTTAAGTGGTTCCAAGTAGTAACCAACAGAACAAAGTAAAATAAGCAAAATAAAATAGAACATGCAATCTATGCCTAATACAGCAAGAAAACTGAATACCAATAAAACCTCACCCTCAGAGGTGTTCCAGTAAGCTTCCTTTTACAGACTAGTCTCCTTCTAGTCTGGATCCAGCAATCACTCACACCTCTGTGGTTACTGTCCTTTGTTTCAGTTTCTTCCAGGTATCCTTTGGGGGTGGAGAGGCTATCTCTTGAGCCAGCTGAAGACAAAATGGAAGGGTCTCCCATGGGCTTAAATAAACGTTCTCTTGCGGGTGGAGAGCTCCTCCTCTCTCCTATGCAAAGTGCAGCTCCAAGATGGAGTTTTGGAGTCACATGGGCAAATTACATGTCCATGCACAACTCAGTTTTTAGAGACAGCAGCCATTGCCCACATGCTATCTTGAATGTCTCAAGGAAGACTTCTTATGTGATCGGAGCCTTCCAAGATCCATTGTTCGTTAAGTGTTTCTTGATTGGGCACTTAATTTGCACATTCCTTTCTCAAGAAGCTGGCCAAATGCCTTAGTAAGGCTATTTAAAATCAAACAAGTATACAGCCAATATTCATAACTTTGAATACAACAGTGACACATGCATACAAATAGGATGAATATATTCAGTAGATCATAATCTTTACATAGATATGTTACATGGCATATGTAGCATAAAACATATTCCAGTTATGTCATAGATACATTCATAAGCATATTTCCATAAAGCCTTATGGGGTGCACCATCAGATAGAGTGTATAGGCTTGTTAATGCATTTGCCTATGATACACTAAAAAGATTTTGGTGTGTAGGGCCATTGTGTGTGTGATACAGTACTTACAATGTAAATATCAGTTGCATACATATCTGCACTAGCCCACCAGTAATCTTCCTATAATAAGTAACTTCATTTCTGACTTCCATTTTCTCCTCTGTTCAGTATGCCTTTAGGAGGAATATTTTTGAAATACTTTGCACATTTACCTCATAACTGCATTTTCCTTTGGTATATCTGGTCGAATCCTGTTAACCCTACAAATCATGAGTAGATTTAGGACCATATACATGAATGAGCATGCATGTAAGAACTAGTGGCACTCTGATTTGGTGAAGGCAGGAATCCCACCTACCAACATTCGAATCACAGCCTGTTCAGAAGTTATGTACTCCTGTGGACATGGTATTTGTCCTACTGAAAAATAATTTGGAGAAATGAACACACACACGTAATGTCTGTGGGCCTGATTCTCCTCTTTCTTCTTGTGTAATCATTTATGCCTGTGCAAAGCCAATGTAAATTGCTACCACCATTCTGAGTGGACTACTTTGATTTGGCACTTTGCACAAGTGTAACTGATGACACAAAATGGAGGGCAAAGGGGAATTGAACCCTATGTTTTGCCCATATATATAGATGAGTGTAAATGATGTGCAAGGATTGTAGCAAGGCACCGCAATTCTTCATCAGTCTCCCCACTTTTTTTTCTGATCTCCACGTGAATAAGCATATCTGATCAAAGGTCTCTTATGAAACCCTGAGGGCCTAATCTCTTTCAGAAGAGGCTGTTTGAGTATTTTTAGTTCTGTAATTTTCACACTAAAACTAAGCAGTTCACTTTTGTTTCCCTGTCGATCTAATATAAACTCCCTCCTGACCCCACTTCAACATCAGATTTCTGCACACAGAATGTCCGAAGCAGGTGTAGCAGCAGGGTAATTGTCTGATGCAAGCTTGTTTAATGTCACTCTCCGCAGGGCAATAATGGTGAAACTGGTCAGGCTCAAGTCAGTTGCACTCTGTTTCAGGTGCCACAGGTGAACACGTAGGTGTGTGAGCACGAGCAGCAGTGGCTCTATACACCTAAAAGTGGACACCTTAAAATGTTTGAGAGTGAAGAAAAGCAACATTGGGCGCTGCAATCAGGCACCAAATTCAACTGTACTGTCTCACCCTCTTTCTTGACAAACTCTGCTGGGCCTTAGGAGAATATTAGTCTGCTTAGTCAACACAGCTGTTTCTGCAGTGTCATTGTACCAAACTCCTACCTAACTTATATTGGAACTGCTGCTTTAACTTGGTGGAAAATCCCTTCTAATTATTAAACATAACCCTAAATTTCAGCTCTGGTTACCAATTAACCAACCTCCTTTAACCAAACAGACTGGTTTCAAGGCTCTGCAGTCAATGAAATTAATGCAGTAAGGTGTCAAAAAGCCATTTTACATTACAGCATTTTGCCATTTCACCTTACCTAAATTGCAAATGATTGCTAGGTGGAAGAGGTGTATGTGTGTGTGTGTGAGAGAGAGAGAGAGAGAGAGAATATACTGTGATGTCTTCATACTGTCTGAAAAAGATTTAAAGGTTAGTAAGAAATCTCCTTAACTGTACACATTGGAAGCTGTATCAAAAGACATTTTTACAAGTACTGAATTGTTCTTGGTTTACAGGCTTAAAGATATTAAGGGTGGCATTAGTTAAACACTGATTTATGGTAAGGCTTTGAATATCGAGATTTGTTACGCTAATAAAACTATTTAATCAGTGCCTACGAAGAGCGCAGGATTTTTGATCTTGATAAGAACAGCTACTAGGAAACCACAAGCTGTGTTCTTGTGAATTTGCAGCTCTTAATCCCGATGCAGGCTCTCTCTCTAGTTTCTATGGTAACGTGTGGATCTATATTCCAATCGCGTTCTCTGGGGCTTGCTGTCCCCAGCATGAAAGCGAGCCAGCAACACCGTACGTGTGGATTTCTTGACGCTTTCCATTTTTGGAAATGTACGGGCATGGCATCAGCTACTGCATACTGAAAGAGGCAGATTAGCTAGATTGAAAGGACAAATTTGAAAGCGGAAATGTGCATGTCGCATACAGACTGTTGTATTTGAATGTCTGCAAAATCCTGGCTCGTCGTTACTCCTGAAATACAGACGATGTATTATGCATAATACTCGAGTGCTATCACTTTAGCGAGATCTTTGGCTTGTGCTCACTAACTCTCCCAGTCTAGTTTATTTCTGTAATTCTTTGTATTACAAAGTGTCCATATCAGGAAAATGGGAACTGCATGACTTTGCTAGCTATGCGCGCCTCTCTAAAGAGTGTGATCTATTGATTTGTGTACGAGGTGTTTGGAGTGGGGCTGTATATACATAGAAGTAGAACCTTCTCACAGACGTCTTCCATTCAACTTGACAGTAAACTAATCGGAAGTTCTTAATAGCCACAGCTTGTACCCGGTGGTACCCAGAAACAATTCATTTTATTGCGTTATAAAACAAGTCCCGCTGTATTAGAGTTCACTAGAAGTAGGTCTCCTTGCATATAAAATCATACCCCTGCAGCAAACCTGCTAGTATAGTCTGGTGTACTCGGCTATTTATTCTCTTTGCCTCCACGTCTGATATATTAGAAGCTAGTATTTTGGTTTGCTGCCTTTTAAAGTACTGGCATACCTGTCAATTCCACCTCGTGACTATGAAACAGTCAGTCCCCCAGAGGAGATGCCACAGCCACTATTTTAAAATTTTGTTCAGTGAAACGGGTCCAGCTTTACGATGTCCGTTTCTTCTTCCCTTTCACTAGATCGCAAGATATACTCATCAACGCGGTAGCTAATCCTATCCCGTTACTTGTATTTACAAACTGTCCTGACCTCTTTTAAGGCGCAGAGGGCGTCAAAGTGCTGCAAATCAAAATATCAGGCGAATAGGGGGTTTTTTGGGTAGCAATTTCGTTGACATGTAGACCCTTAATCAAATAAACAGCTGAGTTAATTGCAAATAAAGTTGTTCCCCTAAACTCTGTGTTTGGGGAAACACCAAGATCCAGAATGCGTGTGGCATTCATTTTCCTGTGGGGTAGGGGATATGATGCGAGTGCAGGATTGCCCTACGGTCTATGCAAGCTCTGAACATGGCAAGGACTACGGTGAGGTCAGACCTTACAGAAACTTGCGATCTCCAGGCTAGTTCGTCAACTGCGGGAGCGATCGAGTAAAATCCCCTCCGTTCTCTTGAGACCTGGTCCTGAGCTTGTTAAAGGAAAGCACGGCTGGTTAGAGCTCTCCTCGTCTCCCCGTTATGCCCCTCGCACCGGGCTTCTCTAATCTCCTCCAGAAAAGGTGACCCTTGAGGCAGGCAGTCCAGCATGCAACTGAACGGACCCATCGCGGCTCCCAACACCACAATGCAACCTCCTGCTAAGGTTTGCCGAGCTCCGCCTAACTTTAGGAGGCCGCTGATCTGCGTGTACTCCTGGGAGCTGCCGGCCGGCCGGTCTGCCGCACGAGTGCAGGGTGGAAGGCTCTTTTGCTGATGTCTCCAGACGCAAATCCTGTGTTGGAAGTGGCTGGGAGCTGCTGCTGGTAAGGAATAGCTTCGCCTCGCAAAGGGCACCTGCCTCCCTCTCTCTGGAGAGAGAGACGGGCTGTCAGAGATCTCTTTGGGCAGGAGGAACGGTTCCTCGGATCCAAACAACCCACCGCCAGGATCCTTTCTGAGATCCTATAATTTTACACGAAAAAGAGGGTTATGCACCTTCCCAACAAACCCTCCTCTAGCGTGCAAGCCTATATTTAAAACCCTGGGTCAGGGCGCCCCCTACGCGTGAGCGTGAGCAAGCACCTCGCCTGCATACGAGCTTCTTAAATAAATAAATAAGAGTGCGTGTGGCTTTTGAACTGCCCACAGACTGTCACAGAGAGAGAGGGGGTGGGGTGGGGGAGAGGGAGAGAGAGAAATGCAGAGGCAGCAGCAGCAGTAGCAGCGGCGGCGGCATTGCTCCAACAAGCACTAGTCACTCCAGTCCCAGCAAGCGAGCAGGGGAGAGACACACACCAACTCAGCCCAAGCCAAGCGGGCGCTAGGCTACCTAGGACTCTCCCTGTGACACCAGAGCACACAAACACACAAAGGGGGAGAGAGGAAAATATAAAAAAGGTAAGAAGCAGCGTCTCACTTATGCCATTTCCGTGGCAGACACCACGAGCTTTGCATTTGATTCTTTTCTGTCTAGATCTGTCTCAAATGTGGGGAAAGGATTAATTTTTTTTCAACAGTTCTAGTGGAGAAAGAATAGCAGAATGGGAGGTGCTTTAACACCCGTCTCTCACCAGGCACGCTGTGAAGGGTTATATTCCTCGAAAGGGAGAGAACGTATGAATTCATGTGCGGCTCAAAAATGGATTAAAATCCAGTCCTTACATTTAAATGCCTGTTACCACGCTTTGGGGAGTGTGTGTGTGTGTGTGTGTGAGGGTGGGGGAACAGTGTGTTTGTAATACTGCGTAATTTTTAGTGGTTTGAATTTTCTCAGGAAGGTTGCTTTAAACAACACACCTCCAAACCTACTCATGAAATGAAGCACATAGAGAAGAAAATGCATCCATGTTAAGAACATGGAGGGGAGGGAGGCGAAGAGGCACCATAGCGAGATAACATATAGCTGATACAAGGGCAATGTCCTAGATTTGGAAGGATGGTTTTCTATTTTACCTGTGGGGCATTTTGGCTTTTGGAATAGGATGAGATAGGGAATGTGTTTTGATTAAAATATAAATCTTGACGCAAACCCTCACTAACCGGGAGCCAGATCCGTTTAAATGGAAGCTCAGCCAGTTAACCTATTGTGGCTTTTCATAATGTGATTGTTCTTGATTAGGCAATAAAAAAGCTTGCTTTTTGCTTTAACAGTCACGGGTGTGTTTGAAAATGACAGCATACGCGGCAACAATTTTAATCCCCAGCCTTGTCAGTGCTTTATGCAAATTTTTGGAGGTTTAGCAGCGTTAGTTCTGTCTGGGCAGCAGCTAACAAACCAGACGTCCCACAAAAAAAAAAAAACAAAAAACATCTCCTCTTCTAATGCAGCCTGTATTTCAGTAAATGTGCATGACTCCTAAACGCATTTTTCCCATGGATATGCATCGAATGCTTTCTCTCTACTCCGACAGATCTTTTTTTCTCAGTCAAAGCTACATGTCCATGTAAATTTGTTTGCCTTATTTTCTCCCTCCATCAGCCCCTTATGCAGGGAAGGATCACCTCACTACACACACAATATCTATTTACAATGAGGGACTCTCTCGCAACTAACTTCCAGGTGTCTTTATTTTGCTTTTTAGTGACTAATACCAACACACACACACACACACACACACACACACACACACAATCCGTCTGCCACATCTGGTGGGTGTGAATAAGCCCCAGGGTATTGATTCTCTTCGCTATCAGAGCAATACTGCAGTGAAAATGAATGAAACTGTACTGTAATTACCTATTCCTTTGTCTTTGCCTGACGCATGCGCCGGAGAGCAGGGTGTGGAGAGAGGGACAAGTCAGAAAGATCTCTCCATCATTAATCAAACTCATATCAGAGTCAATGGAACAAAGGCATCCAGAGATGTTGCAATATACACATGGAAGCCAGGATGTTTGTAGATTTAATCTCCAGCACATTCTTCTCCCACGAGCTCAAATAATGTTTTAAAGAGCATACTATTTTGCTAGGATCTTAATTTTTTATTGGAGAATTTAAAGAGGGAAAACATTACACATCCCTCCTAGTCCATGTAATTTTTTTATCCCGATAACTACGCCGTCGTTACACTAAGGAGAATTTTACTGGTTTGTTTTTTAATGGTACTACACCTATGTTTTGGGCGGGGGCAACCTTCTTGCCTCCAAATTTTGATCAAGAAAAAGGGACCATGAAAAATGAGGTTGGAGGTTTTGCAGAATTCGCTATCTGCAAAGTAAATCTTCTAGGAAAATGGCCTTTCAAGGTCTGTGCTGCAAATGGGGTAACCATGTTCGGCTGGCATGTCTCTCTATGTTCAGTTTCTTGTGGGAACTGCTGTCTGGCCAGCTTGCAGACAAAGGAGTATTATATAGCAACACTAATGAGGCAGATCCATTTGTGAGTCCTCGTGGCTGAAGACGATTAAGTGGGTTTAATTTATTTACTGCAGTTAAAGTCCACGTTAACGATCTTATTTTAAAAAAAGGGGGTGACATGCTGCGGGGAGGGGGACACTTGCTGTGACAGATCCTACCAAGACTCCATCAAGAGGGAGACACTCGTGGTTTTTAAGGCAGACTTCTAAAGCCCCTCCCTCTATTTTAGTGAGGTTTCCATGAGACATTTTCTCTCATTCAGACTGTCGCATCTTGACAGCTGATTTGGTATGTCTCTTTCTACTCTCCTCAGAACACAGTCTTGTCAAGGATTATGATGCAGGCTCTGATTGTTTCCTGGTGGGAAACTCTTGGAGGTGGTGCAGCTCTTGTAGGCTTTGTAAATTACGACTGTTTAGACTATGTGTTTACAGCTACAGAGCGAGTGGATCTGTATGATTAGCTTCTGCCAAAACGTGTTCTTTGTAGGCCATCCCCTCCTCCCCAAGCCGCAGTCATTCACCAGACCGATCTTGGCTGTGGATTTTATTACCTCTCCTCAAACCTCACTTCTAAGCACTGGCTGGAAATCTCACATTCCCAGGCCTTTTGTCCCCAATGGATGATTACTTCGTACTCTTTAATACTATCGTTAAGGGCACTTGGGGTGGGGGGGAGAGCAGATGCACTGTCCATTATCAGAGCCTTTGAATTTGACTGGAGCCTGTGTACGCCTTGGCGTACAGACGCATGCCAGACACAGTAGCTGCAGGGCTGAACAGCCTTCAGACACGCAGACGATTTTTAAGCACAGCTGCTTCCCAACTTCCTCCAGCAAAAGCCTCGCAGGAGAAGCAGCAGGAGGCTGGGGGCATGGGTGGGGGGAGCTGCTAGTGAGGCTGCCGCGTCAGCTGCAGAGATGGAGTTTCCAGTAGAAGTACCTCTCTACCAGCAGCCTCTGTCAATTGGTTCTGGTGCTTAATATAGAGTGGGAGAAGGAGGGAGGGAAATACAATAATAATGAATTAATACAACTGGCTTTAAAAGGAGGTGGGAGTAGGGAGGGAGAAAAGGAACAAAGGTTCTTGCGTTTGCTGTGGCTCTATTGTTTCTTACAGGACAGGAATTTCCTGTCAAGGAGATGCTTGACTTTATGGTCTTCCTCCCTGCTGGATTAGTGAATGAGCAGTCTGTGTATGTAGGGGTTTCAGTTTCAGAGGGAGAATGTTAGCTACATTCCATGGTCTGGGGGGAAAAAAGAACCCAAAAAACCCATGCAGAGACAGGAAAATCATGGTGGTTCTTTCTCTTGGTGTGCCTTAATATATAAAACAGCTGATTGTGTAATTCAGGGAATTTGTTAGTACATAGCTGCTGGAACTGCACACCACACAGCATTTTTGTATCTAACTGAACCTCTGAGAATATCATAATTGTATCCCATTAAAATAAAATTTAGGTTAAAATGTGAGACTATTCAGTATTGGTTTTTGTGTGCAGTAATTTTTCTGCCTTTGCTTGTTTTTCTGTGGGTTTAAACAGTGTGCCAGCAAGATAAGTTAAGTGATATGTTATCCCTGTTAACTATTTCTGAAATGAAGATTTCAGTTTTTATCCTCCCACACACCTTGAAAATGTAACCCTGAAATTACATAAGGAGCATGACGTTATGAATTTTGAACCTTCCTAAATCTCCATGAAAATATTTGTGTATAATCACCTTTAAACATGAAGCCACTGGAATAAACTGTACTATCTAACTAATGCTTCATGTATTTGTCCTGTCTTCCATTTGTGGATTTTCCCCAAATACAACTAGTCCTGAAAACCTGCAACAGAGTGTTCTGCGTGCTGGACAACTTTTAGTCTGAAAAATACCATTCTGTGACTGTAAAAGAGCCATTTTTTATTGGACACATCTTTACTGAAAACACCAGTATTACAAAAACCTTTCCTGCAGAACGTCCCCATCTCAACTTATCTTTATCTCTTTAGCAAGATTACTTCTGGCTTAGTCACTAAATCAGCTGATGAGACAGTTATCAACTATTTATGCAGTTAAGACTAACATACACTAATCAAACTTGCATTTCATAGGCCCAATGTAGATATGTAGGATATCTTTTGATCAGTGTAGTTTCATAGCTCTTTGGATGCTGAATCTTTTGACTTACCTAGAATATCTGTTCTTGTATCCAGTGTTATTACAGATGTATGAATGTATAGGCATTAATACATATGAATTAGTAAATTAAATAATGTGGGAGAAGTAACATCTAAAAATGAGCTGCAGCACCAAATGGCTTAGATTCTTTAATGTACTGGAGACTACTCTGGTAACTTGATGCAACGAACTTGGCTTTACTGGTCTTATCAGACAAAATTCCTTGAGATGTGCATAATGCTAGTTGCTCAGGTTTATTAGAAATTAGAAACATCGGTGTTCATATTACATAATTAATCAGGAAAGCTATATTTTGAAGAAGAGTTAAGATAGGCTCCTAGATCCATACTCATTCTTGGGCATCCATTTGGCCTTCGGGAGCTGGATCTTGGTTTAGGTTTCTAGATACTACTGTAATTTCTTCTATACTTCTTAAATCTAAAGGTTAGATCTTAGTTTCTCAAGCAGGAAAATTGGCAGTACTAATTGTTCCAATACAAAGAAGTGGTGTCTACTTAGCTTTGTCAAAATCATTCTCTCTCCCCTTCTCTGCACAAAGAAGAGAGAGAGGAGGACCATAAAGGACCAAGACAGTCCCAAAGTGTAGATATGATGGAACAGTTTCTTCCTTGATCAGAGTTTGAGAAACAGAATACTAAGGGGGAGATTCTGACAAGGAATAAGCCAAGAAATCAGTGTGAATAGGTGTGAGCCAACAACCAGAGAAGTCAAAGAAGTAATTGGTGAAAGCATTAAAGCCCTGAGAATAGAAACCATATGCAACATAATGGAAGCTTAATGAATTAGGAAATACTTTCAAGACAAAATATTTAAAAAGTTTCTTATGGAGAATGAAAAGAACTTAAGATTCACGTCTAGCCTACAGCATTTTAGCATCCTGCTAATCATAACTTTCTTGCTCAAAATAGTGATGCCAACTAGGCATCTTTTTTCAAAATGGAGAAATTTGGTTAGTACAAACATGTAGATGTTGGTTTTCTGATGTAAAACTCATAACAATTTTTAAAATTGAAACTGATTATATTTAGAAAAATGTGTCACTATGCATATATGTAAAGGGATTTGAATAATAATTGGTGATTCGGTAGATTTTGAGAATTGCCCTCTTCCCACAGGATGTCTATAAATTTTTTTTTCAGCACATCAGTAGATATAAAGAGGACTAATTTTCAACATGTGACATAGTCAGAATTTTCCTGAGAGCAAGATGTGTAGTAATTCCTACCTCAAGTATGATTTAATGGACTTTAATTCTGGGGAAAGAATTTTAATAACAAAATCCTTCTGATTTAGATTTGCCTTCTTATCTAACTACTGTCTTCTGATCTGTTTGGTACACTGCTCTGCAAAATGGACTTAGCTAGCTTGCATACATATATTATCCAACTTTCTTCTAGGTTGCAGACTGCTGTGTACCTTCACCATAACTGAAAGCCATATGGTACTGTCACTTACATGCTACATTGTTTGAATTTTAAGCTGGAAACGTAAGTGTCACATGATTTGTGTGAGAATATTCTGCTGATCCTGGGATTTTTCATTTTAGCTGTGTCCACCACATAGGAAGTTGGATATCCTTTTGTAACTAAGTCTATGTGAATTTCTTGTCTAGATATTCAGAGAACAGCACCCATTTGGTGCTGTATACCATAGGCTCTGGCCAAGTGAGTTTCAATATTAATTATTTATACGCATAGTCTCAAGGGATTCAGCACTAACACCGAAACTTTTAAATGTAATAAGATAATCAGATTTTCACCTCCCCTCTTCCCTCATTCTACAGGTATCTCCTCACAGAAGAATTACTGATAATGTGTTAGAATAACAACTATAGTGACTTTACTTGCTCTGAATAGGAGGTACTTTAATGCTCCATTGAAGCATAACTCTCAACTACTGGCAAAAGTCAAGTGGCTACAATATAAATCCTGTAAAGCTTCTTTAACGAGGATTCATTTTAATGGCAAAAACATGTGCCATCAGCACCAAGTGAAAAATAGAAGTTGCCTTATGTGAAAGTAGTAAATTCAGTGACTAATATCCAGGTTACATTTAAGTAAACCCTACAATATTCAAAGGGAGCACTCTTCTGGTTGCGTAAGGACTTATACCTTCACAGAAAGTTCAAAATCGACAGTTGTAACTCTTCCTTTTGACATGCCTCTGACGAAGTGGGTATTCACCCACAAAAGCTCATGCTCCAAAACGCCTGTTAGTCTATAAGGTGCCACAGTATTCTTTGCTGCTTTTACAGATCCAGACTAACACGGCTACCCCTCTGATATTCTTCCTTTTATTTAATTGATGCCTTGATGGGAAAAAAGTAGAAATAGGGGCCTATGTTCTACATTATATGTTGAAATTACTGACCAGTTTAGAATCAAATTAGTAGTCAAATAGCAAGGTGCAATATGTGATCACATTCTAGACAAAGCTAAAATGGCTACAGGGGCACAGAGGGCAAACAAAACAAATCTACAGACACAACAGACTAACAATAACAGGGCTGCAACACATCTCTCCTTACTATCGGACTACTTAGTAAATATGCAGAATGCGATCATCAACTGGGAGGTAGAAATGCAGAGCATTATGAATGAGTAGCCAGCATGCCAGAGACTGAAACCAAATCGCAGCATCCAGATCCATCTTGTCTGTCCCAGATACCCAAGAGTGCAAGAGACGTACTTCTTCAAACTCTCAGAAATAATAACACTTCCTCAAAGCAGAGAAGAGTATAATTGTGGGAGAAAGCACAATAGCATAGAGTAAATTGCTACTGAACGGGCAATGGACATTGACCAAAGAAGAGAGGACAAAGCCCAATTCACTATTGTTAAGGGGTTTACTGGGCACATGTTTGATGTGCTGAGGAATTGCCCACAAATACCTCAAACAATTTTTTTTGTTTTTGTTTTGCTGACAGGAAAATGTATGCAACTATTGGCAGATGTATGTGTTAGTTGATTACTGCTGTGAATGACTTAGGGTATGGCTACACTTACAGTTGTACAGCGCTGGGAGTTACAGCTGTCTTCGTACAGCTGTGTAGGGAAAGCGCTGCAGTGTGGCCACACTGACAGCTACCAGCGCTGCAGTGTGGCCACATTTGCAGCATTTGCAGCGCTGTTGGGAGTGGTGCATTGTGGGCAGCTATCCCAGCATTCAAGTGGCTGCAACGTGCTTTTCAAAACAGGGGGGTAGGGTGGAGTGTGACAGGGAGCGTAGGGGAGACAGAGAGAGTGGATTTTTGGAGCTGACACTGTTCTCAGCTCCCTGCCTTGCAAGTTCTAAGGACTGGAAGATACATAGCACCTACCTTCAATCATTTTAAAAGTTTTGACCCCTTCCTCCACCCCTCTCTTATTCACTAAATGCAAATTATGCACTCCTAAATAGCCTTCAGACCACATAAGCAGCGGCTCAACATGGACTCCCCTCTCTCCTCAAGCAAACAGCTGTGAACATTCCAAATAGCTCCGGGGAGCTCGGGAGCTCGGAGTTCAGCCATTCTTCCGGTTTGTTGTGGACAGGAATTCTGGGATACCTCCTAATACCCTAGAGGCCAATAACAGTGCTTTTGGTGGCCACACTTGACGAGCAGCGCTGCATCACCAGCGATGCAATCGTTACACCCCAAGCAGACCAGGTGTACAGCCAGCGCTGCAGCCAGGGAGTTGCAGCGCTGGATGTGCCTTGCAGGTGTAGACAGTTACTAAGTTGCAGTGCTGTAAACCCACCACGAGCGCTGCAACTCTCCATTGTAGCCAACCCCTTATTTGCTCCATGCTTGTTCTGAGGGGAGCAAAATTACACTGGATAAGGAGGAAGGAGAGAATGTGCAGAGGGGAAAGCAGTCCCTCTGGGATTCTCACCTTCTCCTAATGTGACTGAGGTAAATGGGGACGACCTAGTTAATAGCGGCTCTAACAGTATGGCTCTGTGTGCAGACTGAAGCTGGCAGGGTAGCGGCATCCTACTTAGAGCAGCATCAGTTAGTTCTGTGCATGCACTCAGATCAGAATAGGCATGGCCCATGCTGCCACTGCTGGGAATATGTGCCTGGCTGGGGCATGGGCTAGAGTTTCCTGTAGATCTCTGCTTTTTTTCTCTTTTTCTTCATGTCTGCCAGCTCACTGGGACGCATTTTCTGTTTTGCTTCAAAGACTGGAAATAAAGATCCTGTCTCTTTATGCAGCTGCTTAGTCTCTGCCATAATCTAAGAGGGAGGATGAAGATGGGAGCATGCTGCTGACTAATCATTTGCAGTGTTCATGCAGTAACTTTGGCAGGGGCTGTCCTTTCATAGGTTTCTTCACTACCGATGCTGAAAGGGTGGTGATGTGGTGTAGTGCTGCCTTGTGGCATTCTCTCTTTCCCTGGCACATTGCAGAAGCTTTTCTATGATTCTGCACAGAAGCTGCTTGACTAGGTTTGTGGAGAGATGTCTTGGGGCGGTAAAGAGCAGGTCACTGGTCATATTCCATGTTCTCTGTGGACTGGCTAGATTTTGATGTCAGATTTAATGCAAATGTTAATGGCATTAACACTCTGTGTTCCCTCCATGGTTTCTACTGAGCACCTCCAGGGGGCCTGGCCAATGGCACCATGGCACTTCCAGAGCCATGTTGCCAGAATGAAGAGCGTGCAGCTGAGCAGCTTGGAGATACAAGTCATCCATGTAAATGACTTATCTCTATGGATTTGGTATTGTCCTTGCTGTGGATATGAGAGTCTGGGAGGCCTGGTCCCCTTCTCATGCCACATTCCTACTTCCAGAAAGATTTCTTCCTTATTAAAGGGGCAATTTACAGTTTAGAGACCTCAGTAGGATCACCCACAAACAACCTGGAATCTAGCTTGTGTGAACACATTACTTTACCTGTTTAATTCATTCAAATGTAGATGGCTTTCTGTAAATGCTGTCTCTTGCTTCTTAGGATGCTGGAGTTGAGGAACATCATATCATCTCAGAATAGAAAGCTGGAAGATCCAATTTTAAGCCCAATTGCCCCACTTAATTGCACTGTCCCAATGAATAATATATTTTTCAGAACTGACGTCAGTAATTGCTGGCAGGCCCAGTCAAGTACTGTAGTTCACTAGAAGGTACTCAAGAGTTCTGTTAATAGAACATTGAATAAAGTCACTAGAATAGCTCCAGAGAATGAACAGCACAGTAGCTTTTTTTCATAGGCATTTGAGTAATTATTAGGCCATAGAAACTTCAGCTGTCAATGCTCTTCTCTAGATGAGTCACTCACTGACAAACAGGTATATAAACAAACTATTGATAGTTATGGAAAAAGAAGTGTGGAGTTCCTCATAGCAACTCAAACTTTGCTGAACAATGTACAGTATTGACAGAGTCCTTTAAGCTCTAAGCACTTGTGGTGACAGGCCATTTCCCGCAGTTGGTACTTTGTTTCCAAGTGCTCAAACTTCGCCACAGAACATTTAAAGGTATTTCTTTGTGTGAACTTCTCTTTTAACAGTACCGTCACCAAGCAATATGGCCAAGCACAAACGTCTCCAGGTTAACAAATCACTAGACATTTTTGTAAGGTCTCTCTTGTATAGCTGCTATAAGAGCATTGGGGAGTTAGACTTGGGCCCAAATGTTCCCCTCTGTTTTGAGCCAATATGTGGAAGCAGCTCAAAAGTTGTGGGGGAAGGAGTGGAATTTATATTGCATGTTCCTCCACAGCTGTTTGGAAATAAAGTTGGTTATGTGGACCAACAAGTTGAATAGCCCTCTAGTCATCCCCCCTCAAAGGGAGAAAAAAAATCCTCCAAACAACCTGAATCCTGTAAAAGGACAGGAACTGCAATCCAAAGGAACTCCAGTAAAGAAATACACAGGGGATCCCTGACAGTGTCTCCATAGGCTGATAATAGAAACGTTTCCTACAGCAGCTTCCCCAAACTTTCTGTAAAAAGCTCTCTTTGGCATGAAAGCTCAGGCTTCCTCCTAGTTAAAGGATAATGTCTTTACTGGCAAAGTGTGTGCCAGAGTAAAGACATTTTTCATGCTTCAAAAATTTTTGTTCTGTGGTGATATACCTGGGTCTTCCCACCCACCCAACTACCATACACTTTGTGGCAGAATGGTGATGTTTTTGTACATATGAAGACCAATGAATTTTTATTTAAAATATTCATTGGTCTTCAACAAAACCTGGGTGCCCATGACTTTTTAAAACATTTGAAAAGTCTGGGTGGTTAACCCTACTACTAATAAAGAGCTTCATGAAGTCTCTAGCAATTATAAATTCTTCAGGAATGTGTAACCTACTCTCTAAACTCCATAAAACTAAACTTTAAGGAGCTTACAGCAGACATTTTATCAACATGTTGAGCAGAGCCCAACAGCAGTTCTGAAAGAAACTGATTGCCTCTGAGTGGTAAGGTTGTAAGTCTGCAGGCTTTGCTGGCAGAGCTTACAATGCCTGCTGGTGCCTGTGCAAAGTGCTGACCACCATGGATGTTACAAGGTACTCTGATTTTATCTACAGAGTTCCTTCCCAAAGTCTACACACACTATAGTGATCACAAGAGTAGGGTGGATAACTAATTTTTTTCAGTTTGTTGGCAATTTCAAAAAAAATCAAAAACAATTTGTTCTGGGACAGACAGAACACAAACATATTTTGAAAATTTTTGGCAAATTGAAAAGTTGAGAAATTCATTTTGTGTTGAACAAAACGTTTTGTTCAGCTCAAAATGAAACCTTTTTCAAGCTTTTTTTTTTACATTTTTTTAAAAAAACTCTTAAAATAAAATTAAACAAAATTTCAAAATGAAAAGTTGTTTCATACCAAAAATCAAAATGTGTTTTCTTTTGAAAATGTCAAAGTGAAAAAGTATTGGATTTTTTTTTTAAAATGAACAGTTCAGTGAAACTTACATGAATTCATGAAATATTCAGTGTCACCAAATCTGCTTTTTGTCTGGCTCTGTTAACCATTTCAGAGTCCTTTCAACTCTTGCAGAGCTGGGCCTGTGGACCTTTTCCTGTTCATGTGACGCACTTTCTACAAATTAAAGAACCACATGTGCCAAAATAGGCTCAGGTTTTACTGTCTCCCCACAAGGGTTGGGAGGAGGAGACAGCTGCCAGCGGTTGTGTAGAATATAATAAGATGTTGTTGTTTATAGTAAACAAAATGGACAGCTTTTCTTGTATAACATTAATATACTTGTATATCCATGTGACAGGGATATGGAATTAGAGCTGTTAGTTTATGGAACCTTAATTCTGATTTCATTTCTACTCTAAACAAGAGTTGTTAGATCATAGTAGTAAGTGTGTGTGCGTTAACTTCTAACTCAAAATTCTCCAAGTTATAATATTGTCAATTTAAATGCTTTAAATTCCATTTAAGAGCAAGCTAACACTTCTAACAAAATGTAGAAATCTCTCACCCCTTCAATCAGCATAAAAGTTTCTGCATCTCTAATCTTTTAGAAGTTGAGGACATGTTAATTGTGAGTAATCCTTACTGATTGAAGACGTTCAGGGAACAGCATTTTGATTTTTTTCCTTCCCTTTCTAAAACTGATTTTGGTTTTTAGGGTAACTGGCTCATGCCTCAATGAAAAGTTGTGCGTGGTGGCTTGCCTACACTGACACTTTCTAATTTCCAGAACAATCAGACCTCTGTGATTTTTGTGGTGTATTAAACAAATTGCTGAGATAGTGCAATTAAACTATATCACGATGAATGGCAATTGCTTTCTAAAGTGCCTTTGTAGTGGGAACTGACGACATATTACAATGGGTATGGGTTGTTTGGCAAGCTTGTTCAGGGTGGCTATTAAGTAAAGGGCTCCATCCTGTTTGCCTTATATTGCTTGCACTAAATCAGGTAGCACACTTTATTTGGATTTGTTTTAACTGCTTGAAACTGCCACCGTGCCTGATTAGAGTACAGTATCTATAGATGATGGGTGACATTCGCATGACTGCTATGAGAATTCATTATGAATACTGTCTAGACAAATGCCGTGCTTGGGCCAAATGAACTCATAATGGCAAACTTGTACAGTAAACATTTCCCAGCTTCTTCTGATTGAGATAAATACACTGAAGATAGAAGGCAAAATTCTGACTTCAGTTACAATCTTGCAACCACATTGGCTTCAGTGCGATTGTTCCCAAGCATAGCACTTGGTCCAGCATGCTTGGCATTATCTGCTGTGGTAAATCAGAGAGTCAGTAGCAATGTCGAATGAATACTTGCATCGTGTAGTAAACCTGATGGTTAACAATTAAAAAAGAAATACTGTAAATGCTTTGGCAAACTTTAATTAAACCAGCTTTGTGATTCTGGTCCCTGATTTAATTAGCTGGGGAGTCAGTTAAATATAATCCTGTGATTCTGGACTACTTTAACTGGCTCCCCAGCTAGTTAAATCCACTTGCAGTTCCTAAGAGACTAAGTTGTCAACGTTAAATATCAAGGTTTAGAACACTTCCTAGCTAATTTTACTGCATGATTGCCAGAAATACAAATGTGCCACTTTTATCTTAGATATTGTTCTGTTTCATAATAAAAAGAACAATTTGCATCTAGCACTTCTTGTAAAAGTGTTGTACAAAAGCTGGTAGGTATTTTCCCTGTTCTCTGGGTGGAGAAACTGGCAAATAATTGTATTGCTAATTACTGACTGGTATTATGGCTTCCATTATTTGAGAGGATGCACACAGCCTTAAGACTTCCTAGTGAGGACTCTGCACAGAATAGGTTAAGCTCCACATCTGAGGTAGATTCTGTCCCCCTTCCACATTCAATTTAATCAAATTTAATTGATTAATATGGAGCGTAAGGCAGTGTGAAAGGTAGAGAGTAATTTGTGAGAGAGTTCAAGTAAATCAAAATTATCTTTGATTTATAAACTCTCTTGGTGGGATACAGACATTCCCCTATGATGGGCCAGAGACTCTGCTTTGCTAACAGCACTTTGCACCACCAGGAAAGCACAAAGGAATCTTAAATCTGTCCAAAATGAGCAGCTGAGGATTCCTCTGTTTTTGCTATTAAATATTCAAAATGTGTTACTTAGTTGTGATGGGTCACAAGCCACATGAAACAGAAGTGTTGTCCTAATGCAGGAGCACGCAAATGTGTCTGATGCAAACACAGGGGTGACTTTGGTGTTTGAGAACTTTTGAGTTAACATCTTGCTCTAATGTTCACAGAACTTCAGGCACAATTGAAGAAAGCGTGGGTGAAGCAAATCAACTTTACAAACTGAATGACCATCTGTAACATTTTCAAAAGCACATAGGCCCCATTTTCAAAAATTTCTGAGGCACTTAGGCCCCTAAGTCTCATGTCAAGTCAATGTAACTTAGTGTCTAAAGTCACGTAGGTGCCATTGAAAAATTTTACACCATCACACATTGGACCTCAGAATAAAGTCTAGTACTGTATACTTGTGCAGTGTTGACTTGAGAGGGCAAGAGTAGCATACACTGTAGCTTAATCTACAGGCTGCAGAAATGTATTCTTGGGATGGTCCATAGAGCAACAAGAGAATTAAACGATACACAAAGATTTGCAACACATGGTTGGTCAAAATTAATAGTGTCATAAGAATAGTTTTGAAGATTGAGCCTTGTACAGGTTTTGGCCAAGCTTAAAGAAATCCCCTGTTTGTGTTTTTAAATTGTTTGAACAGGCTCAACGCTTGGCAAAACAAACACTGTTTTCTGTGCAGGTAAGTGGCTGAAGTGATCTTTCCAGTTGCATACCACAGGCTAACCATGCTGCGGCTGCATAGCACTACACAATTGACAAAAATTGTAAACCTTTTGACCCGGAAGTAGACCTGATATTTATTTAATTTCTGTACCTGACCTTGTTTGCCTACTGGAAATTTGCAGCATGCTCTTAAACATTTACAGGATTCACATGGTGTAAGAAAGCAAAGATTCTTGTGCATTTGCCAATGTCTTAGTTTCACTGAAGGTGGGAAGTGTTCACCTATATGCCATTTTCTAACAACGAAAATATTAAACTGTGTAGTCTCTGAGCCATGAACAAAAGAGTTGTGATAGGATTACTTCCATGTATTAGGGCTACTAATTTGACTGTAAAGATTGCATTCAGATCCATATGTATTGTGATAGACCCAGGCCAGTTGGGAACAGCAGAGTAGTTGAAGGGAGACATACTGGCCACTAGATAAGCAGTTTTCTGTTCCCTGAGTGACCAGAGCAGGGGCTGCTCCAAGCTAATGAGAACACCTGACTCTAATTAACCTGCTAAGAGTCAGGTGAGGCTGTTAAGCACCTGACTCTAATTAAGGCCCTTCTGATGCTATAAAAGGGCTCACTCCAGTCAGGCGAAAGGGAGCCAGAGGAGAGGAAGTGTATGCGAGGAACTGGGAGCAAGAGGTGTGCAAGAAGCTGAGAGTGAGTAGGCATACTGCTGGAGGACTGAGAAATACAAGTGTTATCAGACATCAGGAGGAAGGTCCGGTGGTGAGGACAAAAAAGGTGTTGGGAGGAGACCATGGGAAAGTAGCCCAGGGAGTTGTAGCTGCATGCAGCTGTTACAAGAGGCACTATAGACAGTTGCAATTCACAGGGCCCTGGGCTGGAACATGGAGTAGAGGGTGGGCCCGGGTTCCCCCCAAATCTCCCAACTCCTGATCAGACACAGGAGGAATTGACCTGGACTGTGGCTTCTACCAGAGGGGAAGGTCTCTGGGCTGTTTCCTGACCCACAGGGTGAATCTGTGAGGCGAGCAAATCCGCCAGTAAGTGCAGGACCCACCAAGGTAGAGGAGGAACTTTGTCACAGTATGTGTGTCTGGGGTGGGGAGAGGGAAATAGAAGACGCTATGGGCTTGACCCTGATTTTATTTATGCCATTGTAAGTCATAACTATTTCCACTGAAGCCAGTTGAGTTATACCAGTATAAATAAGTGCAAATAAAATCAAAATGAGGTCTCGGAGCTACAGTTGAATTTTGGATGAATAGAAAGAAACTGTCTGAAATAGTCACTGGGCATGCTCAGTACTGATATGAGTACAAAATATGTTTGTTTGTTTGTAACCACAATATACAGACACTTGCAATAAAGCTAAAGGAAAAAGAAACTTGCTTATCTTCATCCAACAAAAGATTCCTGTGCATCTTTCTCTTCTCCCTCCCCCACAATATTTATTCTACTGGATTGACTCTTTGCACAAAAGGTTCCTACATTAACTTGTAACAAGACAGTCTCTAGTAGGTTCAAATGTACTAGCTCTGTTCATGGTCCTTCATTTATTCCAGTACACTAAATGCAAAGTCAAAGAAAAACTAATACAGTAGTAGTCCAGTACTGATTCAACTGAAGTTAGGGTCAGAAGTCTCATTGATGACAGCAGAAGCAAGGTTGGCTCCTTTATTTCTAGAGGACACCTATCTGTAGCAATGCAATTGTGCTGTGATGGGCAGTTAGGTCAGGAAAAGCCATAACTTAGAACAAAGCTGCTGTAGGACGGGATTCTTCTGATCAGTGGCAAAAGTCTCCTGCACCATGTCCACACAGTCACTTCCTAGTATTAGAGTTGAAGGCCCATATAACAGGTATAAAGGGGCTGTAGGGCATGCATAAACCCCTTCCCCTCAAATACCCCAGTGCATGGGCCTGTATTACTAGGAACAGAGGTGATGGTGGTGTGTATTGAAGAAAGGGGAGTGTATAGCAGGAGAGTAGGGGGTGTGGGCAGGGTAATCTGCATCCCTGCAATAGACTTCTGCACAGAGGCCATTGAAGCAGGGGTGTTTGTTTAGATTAGCCTCAGGGCTGCCCTCGCTTGCCCCTGGGGCTGCCTCAACCTCCTGTGATTAGAGTGGGTGACACTGTTTGCCTGAAACTTTTTCTGCTGAAAAATGCAGATTTGGGTTGACTGAAACAGTTCACAAAGCCATGTTGACTTCTGCTATTATTATTATTACCTAAGCAAACAGAAATGTTTTGACATTTCTGGAATAAATCATTTTGCTTTTTTTAGGCTACATTCACAAGGAAACTTAAGTACCACTGACATTCATAAAATAAGGGTTGTGGTGGTAGTACCCTGTAGCCCAGTGGTTAGTGCACCTAGCTGGGGAAACCCAGGTTTGAATCCCAACTCTGGAGCCAGGAACTTGGCTCAGATTTGCCACCTGAGTGCCCTAACCATCAGACTGTCGGGTATTCTGGGGTCAGCTGCTCTCAATGTCTCCTGTTGAAGCTATTCCACTTTGTATAAATATTCATTGGACATGGAACCTGTCCTGTCCAAGCCTATTGTCATTGCCTGTCTCTCTGTCTCTTTCCCTTTGGATCAATAAATATTGAAGTATTTCATGCTTCAGTAGGAGCGATGAAAAGAGATCTGTCCCAGAATACCCAATATCCCACTGATATGGGCACTCACCTGGGAGTGAGAAGAGTTCTGAGTTCAAATCCTTTCTCCAGAGTGGAGATTCAAACCTGGGTTTCCCACGCGAGTGCCCAACACTTGGGTGATATGGTATAGTGAGGGTACCATTTTGTGAATGCCAGGGGTTCCTAAATCTCCTTGGCAGTCCGGCACCTTTTTATTTAAAAGGGGAGGGAAATGCCAAACAAAATAATTTTTCCCAAATACTTTGATTTGCTTAAATTCTGAAAATATTTGATTTCAGGTTTCCCACCTTTCACCCAACTCCACCCCATTCCACTCAACTTCCAGAACTGCCAGTAAACTGAAAAATGAGTTAGTAGCACAGTTCTAACAGCAGCCACCCATCTGTCCATTTGTTGGCCTGAGCAGTGGTGCAGCAAGCGAATCTGGCCTGGGATGAACTGCCTGTGTGTTCGTAAGAAGTTCAATCAGGTTTTAGTAAGTGCTACTGGAGAGCTGTAGCACAAACAACAGGAGTGTAGGGTGAAGTGCTAAAAATGCATGTCAGAATTGAATTCAGAGTTAACATGCCCTAGAAAATTTTTGCATTTCCTCACGAAGTATTATGTGAATGCTGAAGATTAAACTCTAGAGCAAAGCAGCACTGGTTTGTCATAGGAAATGTCTGACATGTATAACCCAGATATATTTGACATAATTGGTGTGCCCCTACCAGAGCCTTTTCTGCCAAGAGACAGGCCAATAAAAATAAACATGAACTTTAGAATCAACCCTGAAGTTTGTACTGAAGGATTAAAATGTACTTTCACCTGCAGCAGTCTAGAGAGTCCAGCATGATGTGACTAGCCACTTTCCACAGTTCCATCTTTGTGGGGGCTTTGGGACACAAGGCCTTGAAACTTGCAACACTGCACAATCCTTAAGGGCTAATGAGGATTTGTGGAAAACCAAAAGAGCCCAGCGGTATGACAGCTCATGGGATACAATTACTATGCAGTGAATTATTTTAAAATTGAATAATTCTAGTGGGTATTTGGTGGCTTCCCTTATAGCCCCAAGTCTTCCATACTTGTTCTCTGATCCAATGGGGGATTTTTGAGGGAGGCAAATTTGTCTAAAATCTCATTAACAGTTTTGAGTGTAGTAGTGATATAAAAATACTTATTTTAAATTCTAACTTATTTATTTATTTAATTTATTAATAGGGCTATAGCCAAAAAAGCTTGAGATTTGAAATTTGGCAATGACATCGTCTTAAAGGCTAATGGCTTTGCTTGGATTTGTAAATCAAATTCCTATCCAGGCATATATTTCCCTCACTCCCTTTTCAAAAATACCATGAATGTTTAAAAATAGCAGGCTGAACATTCTCAGAAGATGTTTTCCCAATAAAATCTGTAGATGTATCCTTAGCTATACTATGTATGTTTAGCTAAGGACTTGATAACTTCTTCATTTTAAGTAAATGGCAAAACATGAGTTGAAGTCCTGCCTCCCCCTCCCTGCCCAAAAAAGTCTGTGGCCAGAATTTCACTCTGTTTCTAGAACTTCTAGGATTTTTTTTTTTGGTAGTTTAATCCCTTTTTTGACTCAAAATGTTTATTTAAAAAAATGTGACTTTAAAAACCTTAAAAACTTTTTATCAAAAACTTTCATTTCTTTTTTTTCAAATTGGTTTTAAAAAAAATTAATTTTGAAAAGACCTTGTGATGTTTAGTGTGTCCTAGTTACATTGTGGAGTTTTTGAAAAATATTTCACTTAAAAAAAACCTTACTTTGCAAATTAAAACCAATAAATGAAAACTTGCAGTAAAAAAGTTCTGTTACAAAGACTAACACAATGAAAATGATTTCAAATGTCTGAATGTTTTTAGAAAACTGTCTTGATCAGCTCAGCTATTGACTTACCAAGAGTGCACTAAGGTTTCAAAGACCAAATTTGTAAGTCAAATGATAACTTGTTTCAGAAGATGAAGTACAGAGCTTACTTATCTGCCATAACTCTTGGTTTCCAATAGACATTAGCTTATTCAAAGTATACTGCTTGATAAAACTAAACAAAATCAGTGAGCAATAAATACACTATCTGTGTGCTGATACATAACAAAGACAACATAGATGAACCAAATAATGTAACATACTCCTTAGTCTATATAAATCAGATTCATTATGAAAGATTCCGAAACTTTTACTAAAGAAGGGTCTGATTTTGAAAATATTGTTAAGCATAGGGCTTAGTAGTTCTGATTCACTCTGCTTAGAAGCATTTCTAGGATTGGGCCTAGACAAATTCAGGTATTACACAGCCACCCCTAGAATAAAATGTCAGCCATTTTGGTCCAGCAATACGATACAAATCTCTCTTAAGAAGGGAAGTGAAGAATATTAGCTAGGCAGGATATAGTTACCTAAACTGAAGTCTGGCCTTGGCACTGAGGCAATACCGCAACCCTTGTGAAACGTTCTACTCTGTTATGAGGCTGATCAAGCAATTACATGCTCATCTCTTGTAATAACTCATCAGTCATGTCTACCCTACAATGACACCCAGTGCTAGATTTCTTGTACATGTGTACGGAGACTAGATTTTTAAAAAATATTACTACTGCTGTAATTTTTGAGAAACCAGTTAGGAGCAAGCCTTTGAAGTCATTAAAATCTGTATCAGTGTTTCAAAACTAATAACAGCTGCATAATACAGACTATTGAATGTCTTTATTCAGTTGTTTAAACTGAATAAAAAAGTACTGTACATAATCCAGCTGTGAGTGTTGCATAGACGTGTAATGCAAAATACATTGAATGTGTCTTCTCTAATTGTATTTAAATATTTTGATTTAGTGAGTTTAGCTCTCTATAAATGGCTGTACATTCTAAGTTCTTAAAATGAGTCTGAACTTTTAAATTACTGAATACTTACATTTTTTATCCATATGTTGACTTGAGAAATTGCAGGAGAGGGGTCTTGTTCTATCCAGCTCATTCATTATGTTAGACTTGAACAGTGTGCAGGTCTTGTATAAATGAATGACATGAGCGATTTTCAATCTCTAATATAAATGTTAACTTCTCAGGAGCCAGTTCTCTAATATGGCTCACACATATGCAATACTGTTATATCATATCATAATGGCGTTTTAGGACTAGGACTCCAAATCACTTGAGGCACTAGTCACTAATTGATAGTACTGCCTATTCATAAAACACACTGTGCTTGGCTCCCAAAGAATAAGGGAACTTAATCATGTTAATGGTACAGTGTAATTTTATATTCAGATAACAAGTACTGTACAGGTGAGCATATTTGTTTCCATGATGTATGTCAGGGATAGTAATCTATTAATAACAATGGTCAAAGATGAAATCAAAGTTTTGCGAATAATGTTTCAGGAGATTGTGATCAGATGGAGTAATCCAGTCTACTGCTCGATTAAGGCAACGTGAATGCCCTTTAGGTCTGAGCTCAGATGGTTAGCCTGAGCTGCCACCTGTGCCACAATGTCCACACTGCTATTTTTAGTGTGCGAGCTCGAACTAAGATAGTGCAAGTCTGTCTACCCAGGCTGGGACACCTTTCAGGTGTAGTGTAGATGTATTCTTAAGGGCCTGATTCAAAACCTGAAATCAGTGGAAAAACTTCTATTGACTTCAGTGGGATTTTGATCAGGCCCAAAGGGCTGCTATAGCTTATCATAGTAAGAAAGTTGGGTGAGTGAAAGGAGCCTTTTGTGAGAACTGGAAGAAACATATTCTATATAAATTTTGTATCAGAACTCCATTTAAATAGTATCTGGTCATTACAAAAATCTAGTGTGGATGTTAACAGTCCCCTGCACTCTTCTGGAAGGACAAACCTTTCTTTCTAAATTGCAACAAAGTGAGTTTCCAGTGTGGGTCAAATGCAAATCTTGTTTATGAAAAAGCCGCTAAAGACAACTTCATTTTTAATTTCAATGAAAGAGGCTCTTTGGTGACCTTTGAAGGCACGCCAATGGAATCTTCCAGCACATGCCTCAGTCAACAACAAATGATTCAGTGAGGTGCTCTAACAAGGATTGATGTGTCCACCCAATTAGAGGGATATAAAGAGCTCTCGGTTGAAATTCTGAGTTCATTTAGGTTGCTCCATCATGTCCACAAACTAATGCTGAAGCACTGCTTGAAGGATATTGTTGGCAAACAACTGACTTGTGCGTTAATTCTTCTGTATAACAAGTGTTATTCTGTCCATGCTGAAACAGCTACTTTAAAAAAAAAAATCTGAATATTGGAATGAAGCTAGCCATTACTCTCAACTAAAGGACTTAAGTACAAGAGCTTCTCTAAATATAGCATCACTATAAAAACATCTGAGAAGGCTCTTAAACTGTAAACACCTATTTTCAGGTGTTTATAACTTCCAGAATTTACTTTTTGGAGACCAAGTTTATCATGCCAACATTATGTGGTTTTGGTTTCTGTGCGTGGAATGCTCTTGGTACAATGAGGTTAACTCAAGTGGTCAGATGGAACAATGCATGGAAAGTTTATCAAGAACTTTCAGACTGTTTCCTTTTTCTTTTGGAACATTTCTTCCATTTTCCATTTTAGCCCAAAGTGTTGACTTATATTGCTTCAGAATGAGTTTCCTCAAGCCATCTTAATAAGCACACTATGTGTCTTTTGTAGAACAATATTTAAAGCAGTCATATGAGGGACATTAGGCAGGACATTACCAAAATACAAGAAACCACATAGAGATCAGGTTACATTTTGTTGTTTCAGCCAGGTACTCAGTGGTGTGACTCCTACATTAGTGCCTGAAGTCTTGTAGACGCTATTTAAGCCTTCACTGTGACAAAATGTTGCAATTAGAGATGTACTACCTTAACTACAGTTCCAGCAAAAGAAAAGTACATCATGTGCTGTACACGGTGCACTGAAAGTTCAGAAGTACATGACATTGGCATGTGTGTAATTCTGTTTCCCAGACTACAAATGAAACACTAACTTGTGAAGCAAATAATCTAAATCTAACAGCAAACCATTACAATATAGCACACCAAAAAAAGAGCAGCTCATTTTCTTTTTACTTGTAAACCCCTGAGGAGCCAGCATACATATAGGAGGATGGACCTGTTGGGTTGTAACGGGTAGATGTGTGGACTTCATCTCTGTAGAGAATGATTTAACTATTTCTGGGTTTTTTTTTTTATGGGCAGCTCTTAATTATGATCACCAGTGATTTAATTCAGATACAATTATAAATGTTTCATATGCGTAACATTTTGCAGGACCGGCTAAGATAAAGTCTTTGACTATTTAAAAAAAAGAATAAACACATTTTTCCTAACAGAAAATCTATCAAGTCTCTTCTGAACCTTTTTCTCATAATGTGTATATGCTTTACAAGGGAAGAGGAAATTAATACTCCAAAACACATCATCAGCATTTAATGAAAGGCCCTGATATCTCATTCTGTTACTTACAGATTACAGAGAAGTTGAACACTTAAGTGATAAACTACTGAGGGTTTAAATAGACCATCACGGAGACTTCCTTTATGAAGCAACATGAAAACTAAACGTGAGATAAACTGAAAGAAAGTTACACTGTAATGTATAGTCCTTACCTTTTCAGACAATAAAAGTTCTAAATATATCATTGTGTTGGGGTATACAACCCCACATTGGGCTGGAAAGGGTTAAAGGACAGTACTGGGCCAAGGTAACCTCTGGTCCTGCACATTATTAACTGGGTTGAAAAAGGGAGCAACCCAGCTTAGAATGGGGAGGCTGGAGTGGAGGGTTCCTGAGAAAGGGACCGGAGAAGCCTTCTTGAGGGAACAGTACTATATGCTGAGTGTAGTTGGGGTTGATCTTTTGGTTTCTTTTTCTTTTACCTTGTCTAGGACCAGAAGCTGAGGGAGGAAAGCAGCAGGAGGAGGTGACCCAGGGAGAGTAACTTAGAGGCCCCTTTAGAGGCTAAACATCTAGGGCCCTGGATCAGATCCTGGTGTAGCAGGCAGGCCTTGGCTCTCCTACCACTGCCCCAACTACTGGGTGGACGCCAGTCACTAGGCTACCCAGCCCTCCAAGGACCCTATTGCAATTATACAAAACAATTCACTTTACTTAAAAAAAAGGGGAGCGGGATGGGGGAGAAGAACTGGCATGTTTGAAGTAAGTTAATTGAAGCCAGCAATTGTAAAGCCTGATGTAGGCTTTTTCCTGAACAAGCTTAGCCTACTCTGCTTGAATTGGCCTATTCTTGGTTTTTAAGTTGAACAGAAGACCATCGTGTCAATGGATTCCCTATGTGTGAAATTATTTTTTTTTAACCTTTTTGTGTGTCCATTGTTTGTGGCGTTTTGGGTCACTGACCCACTAGCAATTCAATAGTATACAACTCAGAGGTCCAAAGTGTACATATCGGTCTCGAATCATTGGCCTTAAACTTATTTGCTGTTGTCTAGTCACAATCATGGTTGTCAAGTATGCCTGCATGCCAAAGCCTTGAGTATATAAATGAACCAATGTGTGTTTAATATTGAGGGTTTTTTGTTTAAGGATTTGGCACAGGAAAATGCTGAAACTAACATTCTGAATTAATTTCAGAAACATCATATTGAAGTGGTGACTGAAATACCATCTTTAAAGAATGAATAATTCTAATGGGATCAGATTAAACATTCGGTAGGGTGGAAGAACTGAGTTGGAATTCATGAATCTGGTGCTACTTCTTTGCTCTTCACATTCATTTAGAAAATACTTACACTTAGAGGTCTTGTCTCTTTTGTCTCTATATATTACTTGTTTGCATGTGTTAATTTGTATTGCATCATACCTTCCAGACCCTGAAGATAGAGTAATGAGTGCACTGTTACCTGGTAGGCATACAATTAAATGCCTTAACAATTGCAGAGTATCCTGGAACAAGCAGCTGCTCTTTTTAGTTGGCCAGTGCCACTTTGTCAACTGGATCTTTTTGAAGTTCTCCTGTGGGTCAGTTAACTCCCTGGGTTTGATTTTTTTTCTACTTATGGTTAATTATTTTCTAAATGAATATCTCAGAGCAGGAGTTTCAAATCCTCTATAAGATTTGGATTAGTCCCATGGTTGGAGTTTTAATTTGTAAATGCCTTGTTTTTAAATATTTGGAGGAAACTTCTTTCATATACATTTAATTATGTGCCAGATCTTGGGCCAGACACAATGTGTAAGCTTGAATGTATAAAATAGAACTTAACTAATTTAGTTTCAGTGAGAGAATTCAGGCCTGAATTCTCTTAGTCCTACTCTGCTGCATGCAGAAGTTTGTAATTTTTATATTTCAGTTTATGCTTCTAATATAAAATTCTAACCAGTAACTAGGCTCTAGGCATCATTTAATTCCACTTTGTCAATTACAGTCTCTTTTCCCAGAGCAGCTTTTGTTCCTCCAAGAGGACATTTACTGCAGCAGATCTCTCTTTTTGCACCTTGGCTTTCATTTTCCCTCGGCAGGAGCAGGGCCACTCTACCTAGAGGCAAACTAGGCTAGCACATTCTTCTTGAGGAAGTTGGGCCAAACCTGAATGGTGCTGTGATCCCATGCACCAGGTGTGACAGACCCAAACCAGCGGGGTACAGGAGTCTGGTAGAGGGCAAATATACTGGTCACTAGATGAGTAGTTTTCTGTTCCCTGAGTGACCAGAGCAGGAGCTGCACTAGAGTAATCAGGAACCTGCTAGAACCAATTAAGGCAGGTTGATTAGATCACCTGCAGCCAATCAAGGCAGGCTAATCAGGGCACCTGGGTTTAAAAAGGAGCTCACTCCAGTCAGGTGAGGGAGAGCCAGAGGAGAGGAAGTGTGTGTGAGGAGCCGGGAGCAAGAGGTGCAAGGAGCCGAGAGTCAGAGGGTGTGCTGCTGGAGGAGTAAGGAGTACAAGTGTTATCAGACACCAGGAGGAAGGTCCTGTGGTGAGGATAAAGAAGGTGGTTGGAGGAGGCCATGGGGAAGTAGCCCAGGGAGGTGTAGCTGTCATGCAGCTGTTACAAGAGGCACTATAGACAGTTGCAATCTACAGGGCCCTGGGCTGGAACCCGGAGTAGAGGGCGGGCCTGGGTTCCCCCCAAACCTCCCAACTCCTGATCAGACACAGGAGGAGTTGACCCAGACTGTGGGGAAGATCACTGAGGTGAGCAAATCTGCCAATAAGCACAGGACCCATCAAGGTAGAGGAGGAACTTTGTCACACAGGGTGCAGTGCCACTCTGACTCATGACAGAGGGTTGACTGGATCAAACCTGTGGTGGTGTGACCTGGTGCTTCGTGCTCCCACTTCTACCATAACCACAGAACCAGCAGAAGGCTTGCTTGCCTCCCCAACCCTGAAAGTCTGACATGCCCCATGTCTGAGGAACCTCTCTTCTCGGGATAAATAGAAAGATGGCACACTGGAGTTTTGCCTAGGCAGCCTTTGGTCAGGAATGACTGACACCATCAGGCATGCATACTCTTGCCATTTTCCTTTTTTTTAAACCAAACCCATTGCTGCAGTTGTCATGATCAAGCAGGGTGGATTGATGTAAATCAAAATGATTTAAATAATCAATTTTAATCATGATTTAAATCGGGAAGCCAGAAACTTTTACATGGTGAATGATGCATTTTTTATTTACTAGATAATGAACTTGGTTTTTTTGTGATTTGTGTCAGGTTCTCTTTGGATGGAAATTTAAATTCAATTAATGCACAAAATCAGGATTTTAATTTTTAAAAATTAAATAAAAGTACCTTAAATGAGCTGGATACATGAGGAAAAAAGGTTATCTATACATATTTGCATGTTATCTGTAGTTACTGAATTGAACTGATTGTTTCTGATCACCATGTCCTTCAAAATTTTCAAACTAGTAGATCTCATCCTTTCACACCTAGGTTTTTATTCACAGATTGGAAAAGGAAAATAATCTTTCCTGCTTTTTCAACTCTCAGTTGGTTTTTCAACTTTCATTGAACTAGACACTACACTGAATTAGTTGAATAAACTGTAATGAAAAAAATATTCTCTGCACATGCAGAACAGATTGATGTCAAAAGCTGATTTAGCACTTCAGCGAACTCTGTTTTCAGGTGCTTAGCCAGTGACTGCCACCAGTTCAGTGGTTTGACGTTCTTTAAAACTTGGCAGCAAACGCATATTGCTTAATATTATTTTTGGCTGTAATAGATTATAATAAGTTTAGGCTTTAATATATGTTGTCAATTTCAAATTGTTTATTCTTAAATAAGCCTACATTTAATTTAAATAAAACAAATCTGATTTAAATAAAAAATTAAAACTTATTTAAAAATCATGTATCTTTTATCCACCTTGTTGTCTGGCACCAATAAGTTTTTCCTCAAAAACTTTGTCTGCAGTGAGTGGTTCGATCTTTCTTCAGACTTTGGATGCTATTGACCATTTTTTGGTAAAGGAATTTATGTTTTTTTTTTTTAAATGCACACAAAAAACTACGGGGAAGAGAAAAATATAGAGCTATTAGAACGAAAAGACCCCAACTTGATCAAAGCAGTTTGGATGGCTTCCTCAATATAAAATGGATGTAAGCTGTGTTTGTATCATTAGCTTATCACTCTTCAATTCATTGCTGCCCACATAGGAAATCTAAATCAGAGATCTCAAGTTGGCAAACTTGCAGTGCGTACATTTTTCTGATAAGTAACATGATGTTACAGAAACATGAGTAAGCTAGCTGGTTGCTGAGGGGGGGACAGGTTTTTAACAAAGGTGCTGGTGCTTCATACTGTTGTTCCCCATCAACACAGGCTTTGACTCCGCTAACACCACTCACCTCCAGCTATTGGCTACCCATTTCCTGATTGTTTGGGAGTGATAGTTGATTAGGTTCTGCTCAGATCCCCTCCAGCAGTGGGCAAGGGTAAGGTACACCTCAGCCAAAGCAGATGAAGCAAGAAGAGCTGGGTGGCATTCTGTACTGGCACGGTGGGCAGCCGGACCAGATTTGAGTGATGTTATGACCCAGCACATGGACACCTGCTCCCAGTTTTGGGTTGCACTCCATGAGTTTTCTTGAGATAATCATGAGTATGTGAGATAGGATTCAAATGCATGAATCTCACAACTCAGTTGTGAGACCTAAGGTGTTTGCTGAGCGCACTTAGAAGTTGTAACCCATTATAAACCATTTGTCCCTTCTGTTAGGATATGGATTAGTGACCTAACATCCCAGGCTGAATCTTTGATCGGCACACAGTTCTTACAAAACCTTTCAGTTGAGAATTATTCTCCTATTGAGTGGCAGCTGTTCCAAAGTCATAAACTGCCTTATCTGCTACTTGATTACATTGACCCACATCTATTAAATTTACAGGCTTCCATTTGGAAGTTGGAGCCAGAGTATGACAATAGTAGGGCAATGGAGCCTTAGTTTTGGGGACACTTTGAAAATATATAATGACTATTCCTGGAGTGGATTTGATGTTGTGGCATGCAAAACAAGACTGTCCTACTAGCTTATGCTAAGTCAGTTCAAGCACTAATAATTGTATTTATTATAGTAGATCAAGAATGCCAAACACAAGCCTGGCTCTAGCTACTAAGTACTTCAGTCTGGACTGGATTGCCAAGCAGTTATAAATTCTTTTTCTGGCTTACAGGCTGATGTTGCATTGACTTTGCACTGCTGGAGGCAAGGCCGTCTAGCATGTGACTGAGAGAAAGCCTAAACCTTTTCCCAAACAATTAATTCTGCTGGGAATGCACAACTCAGACGGAGAGGGAGCCTTCATTAATTTATTTCAAAGACTAGAAGATACAGTTTAAAGAGTAGACTTACTACAGAATGGAAGAAACGTGCTCCTAGATCTGGCCAGCTACTAACTGCAGTGGAGCAAAAGTAGCAGTTGGCTTAAATAAGATTGGTGCTTTCACAATAGTGTGTGGCAATTTGTAGTTAAGATCTCTGGAGTTTCTTTTAGTTCTGTTTGTGTCTGAGTATAACAACTGATTTTTTGACAAACTCTTGTTTCTGGGCTGCTCAGAACTGATGATTTATTCACTTATTTTTTGGTTATCTTACCACTGTTCTCTGCTTTGGAAACCAATCTACACAGGTGGTTTTCATCTTGAGAAGAAATAACCTTGTCATTCCCTTCTCCTAGCAGCCCTAATGAAGTCCAGGGCTGAAGTATTTTTCGCTTTCACACTTCTATTGGCAGGTGCTGACAATGTGGCTCACCAATCAGGTAGAAATAGTTTGCTGCTGCCCCTACTTTTCTCCCTTTGGTATGACAAGCGTATGGGAAGGAAGCCTGTGTTCTTTTGCAATCTTGGATTGGTTTGTTCGTTTCATGAGACTCTTAGCTACCAGGTCTGTCTGTGCCAATGCCAGAGCCAACCAAAGTGGAGCCAGGCGAGGTACTGAGAATTTAACTGAATTGTTTATATGACTGATTTTTAATTATGGAAGACTAAATTTTGTGGAACTATTTGGAAAAAAAAAGTATTATTTATCACTTAGCTTGTTCCCTCTCCTTGGAGATCCTCATGGGAAAAGTTGCAAATATGCTACCAGTACTGAAGCTTACTTTCTCCCAGGATCCACTAAACACAGCTCACTAGCCTCTGAATCCTCCCTTTCTACTTCCTCATGCTTTCACAATGCAGTAACTCGTGAAACGTCACTTGTATACTTGTTTAGAGACCGAATTAAACTTCATGATCTTCTGAAAAATACTTGTACTTTTTTTTGCTATTGGCACTAGAATCCTCATTGCTTGGGCTTTGACAAATATTTCCACTTTGCTTTGGGAGTCCACTTAGAAAGGTTAGGCACTTAGGAAGTATCATCTATATGTGTGGAAAGTTGTAATGTGCACCAAATGTAGCTGATATAAAAGCATCTCATCTAGTATAGTTTAAGAGTGACATGCCACTTTAACTTGTCAAGAGTCCTTGGTGATTGTGTGTTTGAAGATGTGTAGGAGCTGTAGAAATGTGACTTTACTGTTCCATTCCTTAAACAGATATGTACGTACTTCAGTACTTGCATGGTAGTAAAACATCAGGATTAATGATTACCAAACGACCTACATGAGTCTTATTCTGTTAGCCCAGCACTTTTTGAGAGAGGTCTAAAACAGGTTTTTGCAAAGTGTTAGAGCTTGTGTATTAAGGCTGTTTATGAACATAAGACTGGTTGAGTTAAATGAAATGTCCAGGATATCAACCTGTTTGGGCAATCTACGAAATTATTTAAATCTAAAATCTAGTGGTGTCCCCAAGTTTTGAAATTTTTTTCTTTAACTTGCATTTATATTTTTTTCCTCTCACTATGTAGTGAATATTATCAGTCTGAACTTCCTTTACCACTTTTCAATTAGCTTGTACACAGCTACATAGCAGAAACCACAAATGTACAGTAAGATTACTTCATTGGCATCCTATTGCTTGCAATACTACATTATCTTTCTGCACAGGCATTTGGCTGTGAATCTCACCTCTTTATGAACTATGCTCTGGGGAATGAACAAGAGGTAGCCATGTTGTAATGCTAAGAAAAACAGCAATTTAAAATGTTTTTGTCTCTAAAACATTCCTCGCTCTCAGTCTGATTATTCTGATTATCTTCTTGAAAACAGGTTGAAGGTCGGACTATGGTGCTATTGTTTGTTCATTTATTTTAACTTTGACTATCCCTTAACTCCTTGGTGCTTGAAATCACATGGCCACCTTAAAAAGCCCTTCAGAATTTCACTTATGTGCAAACTTGAAAGATAACATTCCTACCTTCCTGCATAACAGGATCCTTGTGTAAATTGTAAGGTTAGGCAGACTTGGAATGGGAGACAACTGGAAGTTGTCTATTTTGGCAAAATAAAAGGGGATGAATAACAGGCATAGCCAAGGCAGGTGCTGTCTCTTTTACTGAAAACGCTTGTGTGTTTTAATTCAAACAAGGTCATGTTAACGTGCAAGTTCTGATTGTAGGGAAATACTGAGTTCTTGGGAATTATTACGCTTCAGATTATAAATTATCTGAATCACAACCAATACTAATTTGCAATCTTGTCCTCATCCTCTTTGCAGGACAAAAAACTTCACACAGACTGAACCTAGGGTATCTTCTCACGTAGAGCTGGTACATCCAGAACAGCAATGTGATGCATAGTTGGAGCCTGATCCAAAGTCCATTGAAGTCAATAGGAAAACTCCTGTTGACTTTAATGTCCCCTTGGTGAGAGGGAAGATTGTACAGTCACTACCTATGCTATACCTGTTCTGTGCAGGAACAGAAGACTTCATTCTTTGGTGATGTCAAGTGAACATCTTTTGCAAGTATTAAAAATTCATATATGAACCTTTCATGTATCCACACAACCCAAACTTAGCAATGACAATGCAATTGTTAAACATTTGTGCCACACATGGGTTTATGAGCTTGCATAAACTGTTGTGTTAGTAATATTTCAATATATACAGTTAAGTTCTGCTATCTTCCTGGAATGTCAGAAGGATACTTCTGAGAGTTCTTTTTTTTTTTTAACTGAGGATTTGTTTTTAAACACATTAAACTTTTCTTCGAATTACTGCTAATTTGTGTTACAGACTAATTTGAAATCCTACCTCTGTTCTATAATATGTAGAGGTTAAGGTGTGGTTTAATCTATTTATTGTTAAGGTGAGAACTGAACACTCAAGTGATCTACTGATTTTTTTTTAAATAGTTATATTTGATTTGAGGATGTAATTAGGTTGTTCATGAAAAATAGGTTATTTGTCAATATCCTCAACAGCTGAATTTTAGGCCCTGATCCTGCAACATCTTGGGCAGGGCAGACTCTCTTTGAAGTCAATAGTATTATGGTGTGGTATGGTATTTATGTTGCAGGACTAAAGACCTTAAGGACCAGGCTAAATCTTATTGAAACTTATAGACTCCTATTGACTACAGTAGAAACTGGATTGGGGCCCTAAATCAGAATTCATTACAGTAGGTTGAACTTTACGCTGGTCAACAGCAGTACGATTATATAGAAACTGTACTCTTGGCTAGCCAAACATTATCTAATTAGCTGACTCACAACATATTGAAGATCAAAAGACTCTATACTTGAGACAGTGTATTCTGTGTTTGGTGAAATATTTGATGAGGCTCATTTTGCTCCCTTAGTCACTGTTGGAAATAAGCATATTTGAAGTGAGGAACACAAAAGTGCCACTAAAAATTGTAAATATTCTGAGAAGCATTGTCTGGGAATGATTTTGGGGAGAGAGCATGGGAAAAAGGGGGAAACATACATGGATATAAGGAGGGTTTATTGACCCCCTGCCTCCCAAAAAAGTGGGGGGTGTATTGTGTGGTAGTTATTTCTGCTGCAGCTTGATTGACTTAGTTACCCAGCCCAGTGAGCAAAATAAAAACAACAGCAAATCTGTCAGGAATAGCCTTTAGTGAAAAGCACTACTGCTCATTTGGATTGGAATTGGAATGATGGGACCTGAAAAAGAACCCGGACTACCAGAAGCCACAGGCCTATAGCCTGTTGGTAATCACCTCTCCACCCATGAAACAACAGCCCTCCCTTGTAAACAAAGCATAGCCAATCTCCAGTTTGTGTTGAAAGAGAAACCATAGGAATAGGCAACTTGTATACTCCATAAGGGAGTGGGTGGATATGTAAGAGGAGGGGCTGGTTTTCTATTATAGTACTGTAGTTAGAAAAAGTGGGATTATTAATCCTTTAGAAAAATTTCACTTAACCAAAATACCTAAATTTATCTTTCTCAGTAAATTGCGGGAAAATAGAGTTTACTATATTGTGAATCTTTAAGTCGACATGGATGTTGGTTTTCCTTGTTGCTATGGGAACAGTGCTAACGGATGCTGCAAAAAGTTCAGAAATATCAGTGTTTGATTTGAGTCCTTTTCTAGATGCCTGACACCATGTCCACTAAGGACTTGCATCTCTGGCGCCTGAAGCTCTAAGAGTCTTTTAAGATTGTCTCACTGGTACAGACTCCTTCCCAAAACAAGTCAGTCCCTTTCCCCTGTATGCTTGGCCTTTCATCCAAATGCCAGCAGAGCTCTGTCCATAATGGCTTTCTTGGTTACCATTTCTTGGCTTGGCTAAATAAAATGCAGTTATAGAACTTGCGAAACAAAACAAAAATGGAATGATCAGAAATAGCTTTTCTATTACAGCTTAATATGATCTTCATGCTATCAGAAAATTTTTCACAGTGACATAGGGTCTCACATACTATAGTGGCAAAGACCATGTAGCTCCCTGGACAGAGTGGATTAACAAAATAAATCCTAAAAACAAATGCTTGTATTCCTTTATTTCTTGCAGTTGCCAGTTAGCTTTTTGGAAGTGATGGAGCTGGAAGAAGAAAATACTTCCTAAATATGTAATGTTCAAACTCAATGGTAAATATATATACAAGTGCTTGAAAGTTAACTCTTTGTCTAAATATAAAGAGAAATGCCCAGTTTACTATAAAAAGTCTTGTCCGCATAAAATTTAAACTTTGACTGTTAAATATAAGTTGATATTTAGATGGTGTCCTGCATTATACTATTGGTGTCTCAAATACACTATACTGTGCATTGCTGTCTCTCCCTCCCTCAAGAACTGTGGCAAAACAAAATGTATGTTTTATGAGACTATCCTCGTCAGAACAATCTTAAATAAACATGGTGTGTGTGTGTGTGTGGGGGGGAGAAGTAACACACTTTGATAGAGTAAAATTTAACATATCAAGAAGCATGAGACAGGTGAAGTATGAGGCTGGTGTTTATGATATTACTGTTTACAGAATGAGCGGCTCAGACCTTCACATAACAATCTATAAGCAACTCACTGAAGAGAACAGGAGGACACAGGATAACCAGAGTCCATTCTTAGCATGCTCATGAATTATGGACAAAATACTCCATTAGGAAAGAGCTATGGAATGGGATTATACACTTACCTCCTGTGAAAAGAAGATCTAACCCATAATCTTCAATTTGGGTAGGAATTTTAGTAGAGGTTAATCCAAAGCAAGATCACAAATATATTCACAACCTACTCTTCCTGTTTTGGTGGGGAGAATGGTTGGGTTTGAATTGCCAGAACTAAATCCAGCTGCATGATTTTTGGGTGTGGGTCAGATCCATAACCAGAAATATCCTGTTTCCTGGGAAATAAATGTTTGCAGCTATCATCCATAAAGTCTGATATGCTGTTCCTTGTTTCTGAATATAGTCTAAACAAAAAGGATTTCTTATTAAAAATCACCAAGGATACAGGATCCCTATAATCTTGCAAGACCTCTACTGATTGTCTACAGCTGCAAAAGTTAAACACTGCACCCAGAACTGCAACAATGCTGACATGGATTTTTCCTCCAAAATTACAGTGAAGGCCTTAATAAGATGAGCTGAAAATCAGCTGAGGAAGGAGGGAAGTGAGCACTCAGATGGGGCCTCAACCTATGACAGTAACACCAGCTTGTGGCCCAGTCTCTCAAGCAGTGTACATTGGCAGAGAGGGGAAGATGTTTGCATTGATACATTTCTTTTCTTTTTCTTCTAATCATACCATTGGGGATGGGGAAGTGCAGTTTGCCCATAAACTGCTGGGTTATTGTGGGGTGCCCAAAAGACTAGTGTGCTGAACAGAGCTGGTTGGAACATTTTCAATAAAATTTCATCTAAACTTACATCTCCACAAAAAACATTTATCTGTCCTGACAGCCTTCATTGGGAAGAAATATTTGGATCCAGGGTTCTTTGGTAATTTCTGATGGGAAAGAGAGAGACTGTCTCACACACACCCTGATGGTTGGGACACTATGCTGGATGTGGGAAAACCAAATCCTTTCTCTGTCTAATTTGCAGCAAAATTTTTCATCCCAGATCATACCAAATCCATCAGAGCAGGGACTTGAACCTGGATCAGCCTCAGCCCAAGCTAGTTCCCGAACCATCAGGCTATCAGCATATAGAAGCATGTCTTCTCAGAAGTGATGGTCTAGAACCCCTCCCAGTTTCCCAAATTGAAAAGTTCATGTTTTAGTATAGGATTCTAAGAGGCCCACTCAGTGCTCCCCATCAGTCAGAAAAGGTAGTTAATGGCTCAACACGTTAGCTAACTATTACATATGTTATCTCTTAGGAATCGAAATGCCACCATAGGAGCAAGGGGCTGTCATTACCTGTCCTGTTAAAGCCTCTCAGATAGATGGCTGTGAGTTTTCATGTACACTAGTGCTCCTCTTAGTCAGACTGCCCTTAATGAACAAACTAGAAATATCAGGCCAGATCTTCCATGGAGGAAATCGTAATCAACATTATGATACACACCAGCTGGAAATCTGGCCCATTATTTTCCTCCTGTGAAAAATCAGAGAGCACCTTCTGGGTTCTAGGTCACATTGGGTACTTGACCAAATGGTAATGAGGGAGGAATAGATGAGATTATCTTGGTTAAGTATTTGGAGCAGAATTCTCTTCCATCTGTATACCTCCAAAGATAGTACAAAAGGCTTGCATTGATGAGCTGTTGGCAAGATTTTTCAACTCTAACTCTTACAAACAAGTTTTTCTAAAACTGTCCTTGGCAATGCATAGCAGCAGCTATACTCTAAGCCAGCTATGTTTAAACGGTGGGATTAGTTTTTCTGACATATGGAATGTTGGAGATGCAGGTGTGAGCAGTGAAGCAGGAAATACTAATAGATGGGAAAGTATCAGAAGTTCTCTGGCTGATTCTAAAATCCTGCATACTTCTGATTTGTAAATTTGTCAATAAATGTGAGTTGTACATGAAATGGAAGGATATTTTGAGCCAAAATGTGATTATGGCAAGTGTAGTGAACAGGGGAAAACTGTGGCTTTAATCAAGAATGCATATTGCGTAAGGGTTGCTGGTCTACACATAGTTCTTGTACTCATTTAAGCGTAGAAACCTATATAAAACTAACCTAGTGTAACCATCTAGTGTAAACACAGTTATGCTAGTGGAAAGGTGTAGTATAGTATAGTATTTTGGTACAGTATAGTATTTCAGTAAAGTTAATCTCAGATGCTCTTTAAAAAACAAACAAAAAAAGTTCTCGAACAATGGCTGTGTTGCCAAATTATTAGTCTAAAGTAATTAAATTTATGCCTAAGGTTATTTAATTTAAATGCTATGGATGAAATTAAGGCTGAGAATTTTAAAAATGATGTAAAGGATTTTTATACCCATTTTCCATTAACTCTGGGAGATCTGATGGCAACGGGTTATTCTAATCCCTTAGATAGCTTTGAAAATCTAAACCCGATGGCGTAATATTATTAGTTATACCATTGCCATTAACAGAAGGAGTGAACATGCATACTCTAGCTTCCCATGAACTCCGCTGCAAACTACACTGCACCTAGATGTCTTTTTTGCAGGTACTTGTTCTAATGTAATTGATGCCACCCCACTGCCAATAAATGTAATTCAACAGCCAACCTTCTTAAAGAGGCAGATTAATGTATTTAATGTTGCCAGTGCTGAAACAAATACGTTAAGACTGCAAAGTGCTTTTCCCCAACGCCGGAAGTGCTACTGGTTAGTCTACAAGATAATAATGCCTTAATGTTTAAACTTGTATGTTTCTCATCCAACTATTTTGATTGTAAGCTGTCCAGGTTAGGGGACTACTTTCCTGTGTGTTTGTACAGTGCCTAGCACAAAGAAGCCATTATTCCACCTGGCTCCATGGATGGCGGGTACTCTTCAAGTACTGAACTCCCACACCATAGGGAGGTGCCCTCTGCCTTTGTGGGCTGCATATAACTTATCTGTGTGTGAGGAGGGAGATGGGCAGGCCTACTAGCTGCATTTCACTCCTACCTCCAGAAACCAGTGGAGAACCCACTTGGTGTGTAGCGTAGACACAGCCTACTTTTGATGGCATATAGGGTGCATGTCCAGGGCCGGATTAACTTTTTGTGGGCCCAGCGTGAAACATATTTTGGGGTATTGTGCAGGGGGACAGGAGGGTTAGTCTCCAGAGTGAAGGGCGGGCTGGAGGCAATGAGGCACAGCACAGCAGGAGCAGCCCTGCTCTGCGCAACCCAGCAGGGGGGCACTGTTTACAAACCTGCAGCTGCCAGACGTACACTGACCTTTCCAACCTTGTGCTGCCAGCCCCTTCCCCTTGAGGATGGTCCCGCACCACACTGCCCCCCTGCCCAGTGCCCCACCCTTATGCCCAGTGCCCCCTCACCTAGAGACCTCCACCACAGATCTCTATGCCCAGCCCCCACCCCTCCTAGACACCTCCCCCGCTGGCCTCCCACCACAACTGCGCAGCACCCTGCACAACACACCACTTGCCCTGTGCCCCTTGCCCATAGACCTCCCCACTGCCCACCACCTTCCTCACAGTCCCACCATCACAGCTGCACAGCACCCCATGTTCCTGAGGGGATTCTGCACCAAAAAATTAAAAATTCTGTGCACAATATTTTAAAATCCTGTAAATTTTATTTGTTAATAAATAAATGTGGAGACACGAACATGGCAGTGGGGAGCACAGGCCACTGGATGCATGGAGGTAGGAGATTACCCCAGGACACGGACTTGGCAGTGAGGTTTCACCCAACCCTGACACAGTGCAAGGGCCAGGCCTGGCCCAAAAACATCCTGGGTCCCTGTCTCCCTGTGCCAGGTGCACCAGGTGTGGCTGAGCAGGCTCAGCCCGGCAGAAGGATCCAAATGCAAAGGGACTTAGTGTGGGGGGATCCAGCCAGATGGGGGTAAGAGAGTTCTCTGTGGGGCAATATGGGTGCGGGTGGCTCACTGGGAGATCTGGATGCACAGAAGCTCATTGGGGGGTTCCAGGTGTAGGGGCAATGAGACTCTTCAGGGGATCCAGATGAAGGTGTTTGAGGCTCAGTGGTGGAGAGTCTAGGTGTGGGGAAGGTGGGGTTCATTTGGGTGGGGGTCCAGGTGCAGGTGGTTGGGGCTTAGTAGGGAGGGTGTGTATGGTGGGGCTCAGTGAGGTGGTACAGATGCAGGGGAGGTGGGGCTTGTTGGGGTGAGGGTTCGATGGGCCTGCTTAACAGGGGAGCTCCAACTTCTGCTAAGGGGATGCTGCATGCTGGGCTCCAGCTTCCCCTATGCCATACCTCTTCCCCACCGCTCTATCTCCTCCCCAGGCTTAGGGGGCAGGGGGAAACTGCCCCCCAGCATGAGCCACTGGAGCGGAGTGGGCTGGGGTTGCTCCATTTCCTGCTGCCTGGTGAGTGCAGGGCGGGCCCGACCCCTGCTGCAGTCCCTCCAGGACGCATAGCTCGGGGGTGGGAGGTGAGCTTGTGAGGGAAGGGGCGGGGGCCGAGCAGGGGCGGGGGCGGAGCAAGGGCGGCTCAGCTGTCTTGGGGATTGGGCTGGCTAGGGCCCCTTCTGACTCTGAGCCCAATGCCATGGTAAACTGCACATATCTACACATTTCAGTGAAAAGCAAACTGCGTCCATGCTGTGGTGTGTAGCTACGCATGTCAGTGAAAGGCTCTGGCAGAGGGAGGCAGTAAGGAAAGGCTTCAGCAGCTCTCTGCTGCCACCCCCATGCCAGAGTCTTTCCCTTCTGCTGGACCCTTTCCCTCTGGCAGGGGAAGGCTTTAGCAGCAGGGAGCTGGTGAAGTCTTTCCCTGCTGCTGGAGCGTTTTCGTGCAGGGGTGAGCCAGTAGCACTGGAGCTGGGAAGATGCAGCTTGGGTGAGTAGAGAGAGACATGTAGGGCATGTACTTGGGTACATACCCACACCCTTCAGGCATGTCTTTACTCACCTAAGCTGTGCCTCACTGTCTACACTGCTACTTAAACCCTGGCAGGGAGGCTACCCGCCTACATACTTAATATGCCGCTGAAAGAAGCATGCAGTATAGATGTAGCCTAAGACAAATAAAACCTTTGGTTTTCTCTCTCATGTAAAACCTCTGGTCTCAATTTCCCACTGCCCTGTACTTTTATGTAGGGATTTATGCCAGTACAAAGAGAATATAAAATTATATTGTTTGGTGCGGGCAGAAAAGAATCAGGTTTTTCATATGCTGTGAGTTACATAGAAAGCATCCAGTGGTGAGGGGAGACCATTATTGGCATGGCTTAGAGCTGTGATTATTGGGGCAGAGGAGGGGGAAATGGTTGGGGATGGGGCTTTAGGAAGTCACAAGGAAACATATATCTGCAGGCCCTCTGTAGGCATGGGTGTGGCCCTTGGTGGAGATGGAGATGAGAGGAGGTCTTAGCAGAGCTCAGGGCTGAACTTCTGCCTGCTCTGTGTGAGGCACAAGATGGAATGACCTGTCGAAAACTCCACAAGGAAGACCTCGTTGGATTTTCCTTCCTCAGGTCCTTTCTCTATATTTTTGCCATGGGAAGGGTGATCTGGCTTGTGACAGTGTTTGATATATAAAAAGAGATGGGATATAGCCCTTCTAGGAATGTTCTCCAGAGACTAGGCTCTCTTCCCCCAGAAAACAACCAACAAACAAACACAACCCCCCAAATGAGACCAAAACCATACAAAACTCTACTGCGCACTACTCTCAGTTTTTAAGTAACCCTCTGTTTAGCAACCAAGTGGCTTCTACAAAAATCAGTGGTGTCTGAAAGCCTTGGTGGGCTGCAAAGATGTAACTTTGACTTAATGCTTAAAAAACCATCGAACAATGAAAATGACAGTGTTTTTGGCATAAAACCCCCAGAAATATCAGTGCTAATCTGATATGACTTATCTGACATTAACTAATTACACATTGAATTCATTTTCTGTAGAGTATCTTGCAAAATAGAACTTCAGTTTCTAGAAGCATACTGATCAATGCGCATTCATCCTTCACAATAGAATAGCCACAGCACCAGTATACAGTCTTAGTTTAGCCTCTGTTCAGAACTTCTTTTTAGTTTTGTAACCCAGCACCATCAAATCTTTTGCCTTTAAGTTCAACACACATGATTTTCTTGGCAACCAATCCTCTTCTAGTGTCCAGCTGTGACCCCAAATGACTTAATATGCTTGACATCCGAAACACAATGCTGTAGGTAACAGAGCCAGAATGCTTCAATAGACAAGTGTAAAACAGAAAACTGTGGGAAAAGTAGAAAGTAGACAAAATGAGTTCAATCATCTAACCAAACTATGCAAAAAAATCCACTGGTTTCTTTACAATCATGAAACTCCCGCTACGTTTCTAAGCCTGTGGGATGGGCTATTTTTCTTATGAGGGGTGGAGGAAATAAACTCAGGCAAAAGTGGTTTTGGTTGTATTTTGATTTCAGAGTGTAGTTGAAACTTCAAATCTGAGAAGGAGTAGGGGTTGCTTGAGAATACAGAAACTCACATAGACCTATAATACTCTTTTAAGAACTTAAATATCTGATAAGGATTAGACTTGCTTAGCTTTGTGGAGACCTGCTAATAATTTGTGAAGAATGAATACATAACTAAAGCTTGAATATGTCCATGCACTAAGTTTGAGGAAATGGCTTAGTGTCCATTGTTTCAGTATGGAATAGATGTTTTACTCTGTGGCTGGAAGTTCTGCCTATAAAGCAGAATAAATAGTCTTTAGGAGTGATAATACCTCACCTTTGTGAAAGGGTGGGTGATGAGATATGGAACCTTTCAAACAGTGCTTAATTTGCAATGAAAGAGGTGCTGGGGCTCAAACAATTTTTTTTGCTTTCTGAACTGACGTGGCAAACCTAGAGGTGTTGGTAATTGGTAATCCTGGCTGGTTAGGGTGTAGCTGGAAAGTACACAGCCAATAGTTCTTTGGATATTTGTGATACACCCTATTGCTCTCAGCCCATTCCTGATCAGCAGGTGTGTACATAAAAACTGGCATGTTTCAATTTCTAAACAGAGAGGCCAAGGACTCTGCATGGGAATGCAGAATTAACTTTGCTCTACTCCTAAGGTGAGTAGCTTCAGGTCAGATTTGAGGCAAAATGGCAGGATAGCTTGAGGAAGCTTGCTGCACCATTCCCATACTGAATTTGCTCTGTAGAGAGGGAACAAAGTTTTCTGTCCAGTAGCTTTATTTCCTTCTTACAAAATTTAAATGCCCTTCAGATAATGGAAAACTTTCTTTCCTGGTAAATCTAATCTCAGCTGTGGTCTTATATTTCCATTGATTAAAATACAAAATGTGTCTGACAAAAGCTATTCTCCATCAGCCCCTAATCCTTTTTATTAGCAGATCTACCAATAGGTCGGTCATGTTATATGAAGGAGGATCGGGCTTTGTTTCTCTAGTTCAGCCCAGTATTTATTTTCCATGAGAAAGTTCAGACTGTAAATGAAGTCAGGTTTTTAATTTTACCATCTGACGGCACTGTAGTATTCCACACACTGTGATTTATATCTCTGGAAGGTCAAATGTGATGTGGCCTCATAGTGAAGGCTTTAGTTACACATACTTTTTGAACAATTACTCTGAATTTGTATGTCTGATAACACTCTGCAGCATATTGCTGAGATGTTTGCTGAGGCAGTGTTGTAATTCACAATGTTTGTCTGAAATATGCACCCTGGTTCTACAATGGGAAAGTAACCCTCTAGAGTTGTAAAACTTGTTTTCTTTGGCTATTAGCTTGCAGGGAGCAGATCTTGGTTTTCATCTAGGTACAGCATTTTGGTATTTGAGTCTTCTCATCAGAGCGTATCTCCAATAACTGAGGATCCTGAACAGTATCTGTGATATAACATGTTGGTATGCAATACCCTGGTGACCTTTTGGTAAATTTGTTAAATCTAGACTTTAGTAAAGCAAAACCAACTATAGTGTCTTTGAACTGGTATTCCTAATTCACAGCCCATAATTCAGTTACCCACCCTGACACATCAAGTCTTCTGGGTCTCCTTGTGCCTCTGTTGGCCTCAGCCAGCTTCCTTATTAGACTGATTGGAAGGGGATATCATTGACAGAACCCATGCCAGTAATCCACTCCTGACTCATCCTATCCTGAGAGCAGAATCCTCCCATTTTCTGAACTAGGGACACTGGCCCTCAGCCCTGTAAAGCTACTCTGTGTGGGCAGACCTCATTGAAATCAATGGGGCTTTGCCTGTGCAGATGTCCCTCCCCTACATGCTGCTTACAGTAGTGGACACTGTCAATTCCAAAGCATCCAACCGTGAACAAAATACTGGGGGCTTATTCTAAGGTCCCAGTTAAAATTCAGTCTTCTAAATTTTGAATCATCACCCTTTGAAACAGTTCCCTTAAAATGACAGAATTGCATCCTTTGGTCACTGATTACTGAAATGTGTGTTTAGCATTGCTAACAACTTTTACTATTTGAGTTAAGCAACGCAATTATTCTTAACAGTGTCCTTTTGTAAAGACTGTATTTCAGCTTTGCAGTATTAACTGTATAACCAGTAAGGCAGGTGGGAAGAACTGTACCGATCATGGCTAAAATTTTCAAAAGCACTTAAGTCCTAAAGATTTTGGCACACAAATCTTTGGGACTTAGACTAAATAGTGACTGAAGTGCTTTTGACATTTCCCCACTATATAAATAAAAATGAGTACTTCAAAAAACAAATGAATCTTTCCTCTCTTCCTTCCGTGGAAGAAACCTGCTCTCTGCTGCAGCATTGTGATACCACATTGATTTATACGTTAGTTACCTAGTGAAGAGGATAATACATAATACAAATATGCCATTTAGAAGTGGCAACAGTACTCTGAACAGATTTCAGAACTTTTTTTTTTCTAATCTAGACAATAGAAAGCAGCTACTTGTAGCAAAACAGATTTGCTGATTAACTAATAATTGAAGTGTAATCAGGTTGGGGAAGAAGTGGAGTTGAATGTCTGGAACAAACTGTCAAAATGGCCTACCAAGCAGCTAATTTCAAATTCCCATAGATTCAGTTGTGGTTCCTTTAGGCTCCATAACTAATTAACATGACAGTAAATTTCAAATGACTAATGTATTAGAATGCTCTAAGAAAGCTAAAGAGCAACAGAAAGTGCAAGTGAACAATGAAAGGCATATAGTAACAGACTCTTAAATACTCAGAAGACTGATGGATGAGAATGAATTATGTATGCAATCTTGCAGTCATTTACAATAACTAGTTAGTAGATTACCTTATCAATGTCACAAGTGAGGGATGGTAAGACTCAATTGGTGTTCTCTGCTCTCCACAGAGACTTCTTAAGAATCTCTGATTCAAGACTAAAAAATTCATATCTTTCTAGAAATTATAGTCACTTGAGGGTGATGTCTTTTTAAGATCTGCTCATGTTAATTTGAGGATGAAAAATTGGTAAGCATGTTCTTTCTTTAGGCTAGCATCAGTGACATTGGCAGCCTCTCTCTCCTTCCACACTTTGAACATATCACATACAGGGCACTTCAGCTTCCTTTTTCTCCATTTGCACCCCTTCTTTGTGACCTTATTCAGAGGTTCTTTGTCAGGCTTGTTTCTACTGACTAGGAATGATACCAGCTGCATCTGACTCTTGAATGCAAAGGTTAATTAATTCTTTAGCTTGCTTCATTTTACTCGGTGCTCATCTCAAGAGAAACAGAGGCCTATGTAGTCTATACATATGGATTCTAAATAGTTGACTAGTTACTTAGCACATTATTTGTGCTTTGCAATATTCTACTGAATGACAGGTTAGTAGTGATAGTGTCTCTGTGTAAAAACATTAATATATCCAATTCACTTTTTATGAAGGTTCCACGTTTTGTTCTGCTCCCCCATATGCATGCAGCATTGCCAACCCTAAGCATTCAAAAATTAGTCACAGCTCCAAGAATCATGAGTAGCTTAAAAATCATGAGACTTCAACTGAAAAAAAATCTATATATTTCTTTTCTGTTTTTTTTTAACCTTTTAAGGTTCCTGATTTCAAATTTTTCTCTGCAACTTTAAGGTCTAGAAATGAGAGCTGAGATTGTTTTGTAATGACTTCTGGAGCTGGTCTTTAAGAAGAACTCCAGATATCATGAAACTTGTGATAAAATCCTGTGGTGACATTGTGCGTGTGTTTTTAATATAACCAGAGAGTTCACATGGAACTGAACACCACAGTTATAATACAAGCTGATTTGCCGTCCGAACTCCATGTTCTCACTTACTCAAGAACCTCTACAAATTCTTTTTGGTATGCACGACATTTTCCATGCTTGTCTCTGACTTTTTCATCCATTTTTATAAGTTTCCCTCAGTTTTAAAAAAATCTACTCTTTTTTTAATCTTTTGCACTTACATAACACAGATGGATGTGTGACAAAGTGGGGCTGTTCTTAATGTTTCCTCTGAATGCTGTGTAGGTGCCTCAGTTTCTGGCTGACACTCTGTCTCCTGGCAACTAATGGCCTATGCCCTTCCCCTCCCTGCAAGGAGATGCTAAAGGTGTGGGAGAACAAAGAGATCAGCTGACCACTTGGCCTGGAAAAGGAACTCAGCAGAGAAGGAGGAGAGGGGCTGGAGGAGGTTTCAGTTTGGAGCTGGCTGGGAACAGGAAGTGAGGGCCGACGGGGTTGTCTGGCTCGCTGGGCCCCAGAATGGACCCGGCTGAGGGATCCCGTTCTCAGTACCTACAAACTCTGTTTTAGACCGTGTTCCTGTCATCTAATAAACCTCTGTTTTACTGGCTGGCTAAGAGTCATGTCTGACTGCGAAGTGGGGGTGTGTGCAGGACCCTCTGGCTTCCCCAGGACCCCGCCTGGGGAGACTTGCTGTGGGAAGCGCACAGAGGGGCATATGCTGAATGCTTCAAGGTCAGACCCAGGAAGGTGAAGCCGTGTGAGCTTCTTGCCCTGAAGACAGTCTGCTCCAAGGGAGAGGAGGCTCCCCAAAGTCCTGACTGGCTTTGTGGGGAGCAGTTCCAAAGCATTGCCGGGGGACTCTGTGAACCTGGAAATTTGACCTGCAAATAGTACTTATTTTTGAAGCCTATTCAAATTTTGAAAAAGAATTTGACTGTCTAGCTGGCAACTGGAAAGTAAGTTCTGAATATGCTCAGTAAACACAGGATGGGATTTTCAAAAGCATTTTGTTGGCCTAACTCTGCTCCCATTGACTTTAATGGGAGTAGAGTTAGGCCAAAGTTGTGTGATTTTGAAAGTCTTATCCCTGATGGTTTTTTTTGAACAGAGTCCAAACAAGAAATGCATTTCTTGACTTTTTAAAACTGTGTAGATTTAAGTTTGCAGTAACTGTCTTTGTAGTCATACAGAAATACCCGCTACTTGTATGTAAAAAGAAATATATTTCATGTCAAAACTTCAGGCCCAATTTTCATAGAATCATAGAAGTAGGAGTGGAAGGAACCTTGAGAGGTCAATTAGTGCAGTCCCCTGCTCTTGTGGAAGGACTATGTAATGACAAGACCATTCCTGGTAGATGTTTGTCTAACCTGTTCTTAAAAACTTCTAGTGATGGAGATTCAACAACGCCCCTAGGCAATTTGTTTCAGTGCTTAACCACCCTGACAGTTAGGAAGTTTTTTCGTAATGTTCAACCAAAACTTCCCTTGCTGCAATTTAAGCCCATTGCTTCTTGACCTATTCTCAGAGGTTAAGGAGAACAATTTTTCTCCTCCTCCTTATAACAACCTTTTATGTACTTGAAAACTGTTATCATGTCTCCCCTCAGCTTTCTCTTCTCCAGACTAAACAAACCCAATTTCTTCAATCTTTCCTCATAGGTGATGTTGTTTAGACCTTAAATCATTTTTGTTGCTCTCCTCTGGACTTTCTCCAATTTGTCCATATTTTTCTTGAAATGTGGTGCCCAGAGCTGTACACAGTACTCCAGATGAGACCTAATCAGCGTGGAGTAGAGCAGAAGAATTACTTCTTGTGTCATGCTTACAACACTTCTACTTTTATATAAAAGTCAAAGGGGAAGAAGAGACTTAGAGGTTCCCTAAGTTGACCCTGGGGTTAGAGCTGAATAGATCTCAGAAAGTTCATTTGAAACTTCACAGCTGCAGGCTTTAAAAGCATAGGCCTTTATAACTGGTGGCTGTTCATATTTAACTGCTTGGGAGTTGGGGTTTCCAAGCAAGATTTGCTGCTTTCCAGCTCTACCAATACTATTCTCTAATTCAGCATATATGGACTGCTCACTTACATACAGATCAAAGCTTTTTAAAATGGATACTCAAATTGGGAGTGGAGAGAGTATGTGAAAACATACAGTAACATTCCTGCTGCTCCTTAAAGCAATTTATCCAGGTTACCAGCGTTGAGCCAGTGCATTACAAATCAACAGAGCCAGAAGTGTACCCAGAAGCCTCCTGCAAGCCTAAGAAAGATACCAGAAAAACTCCACTGGCCATCATCTACAGTCCTCAGCTAGAAGCTCTCCAATGCATCATCAGTGATCTACAACCCATCCTGGACAACAACCCCTCACTTTCACAGGCCTTGGATGGCAGGCCAGTCCTTGCCCATAGACAACCCACCAACCTTAAGCATATTCTCACCAGCAACCACACACCGCACCATAGTAACTCTAACTCAGGAACCAATCCATGCAACAAACCTCGATGCCAACTCTGCCCACATATCTACACCAGCGACACCATTACAGGACCTAACCAGATCAGCCGCAACCTCACCGGTTCATTCATCTGCACGTCCACCAATGTAATATATGCCATCATATGCCAGCAATGCCCTTCTGCCATATACATTGGCCAAACTGGACAGTCCCTACTTAAAAGGATAAATGGACACAAATCAGATATTAGGAAAGGCAATATACAAAAACCTGTAGGAGAACACTTTAATCTCCCTGGACATACAGATTTAAAGGTAGCCATCCTGCAGCAAAAACACTTCAGGACCAGACTTCAAAGAGAAACTGCTGAGCTTCAGTTGATTTGCAAATTTGACACCGTCAGCTCAGGATTAAACAAAGACTGTGAATGGCTAGCCAACTACAAAAGCAGTTTCTCCTCCCTTTGTGTTCACACCTCAACTGCTAGAAGAGGGCCTCATCCTCCCTGACTGAATTAACCTCGTTATCTCTAGACTGATTCTTGCCTCCATATATATACCTGCCTCTGGAAATTTCCACTGCATTCATCTGACGAAGTGGGCATTCACCCACAAAAGCTTATGCTCCAATACATCTGTTAGTCTGTAAGGTGCCACAGGACTCTTTGTCGCTTTTTACAGATCCAGACTAACACGGCTACCCCTCTGATTCTTGGCATTGCAACAGAAATTTCAGTTCCTTGTTCTGTAGCTACATGGTAAAGCATCTCATCTAGTAGCCATGTGGCATATCCACAGCAATGCTACATTGATTGCTTTGGATATATAATGCACTTGCTGATCCCTCCACCTGAGATGAGGTGTTGAAGGCTGTCCAAGCAATGAAAACTAACCAGTCTTCTCATCCTGATGTCATTCCAGCTGAAGTTTTCAAACACAGAGGAAATTTTCTCATTGACAAACTTTTTGAATTCTTCTCACATGTCTGGCTTCAAGAAATCATACCACGACAACTGATAGATGCCAACATTTCACTATCTATAAGCGCAAAGGCTCAAAAAGCTATTGTGGTAATTACCGCAGCATGGCCTTGTTCTCTGTGGCCAGCAGGATTCTTGCACAGATCCTCTTGAACCAGCTCCTGGCCCAAATCAGAGTTACAGGGCAACTTTTGTGCTTAGTGGAGCATTGCTGACATAATTTCATCACTGGACAATTACAGGGAAAATGTCACAAGTAGCATCAAACTTTGTAATTGTGTTTCTTGATCTAACCAAGCTTTGAACATGGTCAGCTGCACTGCCCTCTGGAAATTGCTTGCTAAATTTGGGTGTCCATACCAATTTATTAACATCGCTCAGCAATTGCACAAAGGGTTAGTTGGCAGTGTTAGTGTCGAATGGTGATCTAGCACATCCATTTCTGATCACGAATGGGGTGAAGTAAGGATGTGTCCTCACTCCTAGCCTTTTTGGTCCATTCTTCACTGCTATGCTAGAAGAAATCCCTCCATGGCTCTTCAAATGACGTCTTTATATGCTTTTGCACTGGCAAGCTTTTTAATCTCTCTCATCTAAATACCAAGGTGATCGAAGTGTTGATCCAGGAACTGCTCTACACTGATGGTTTCCTGTTGGTGGCACACTCTGAAGCAGCACTGAAGATATTACAAACTGCTTTGCTGGGGCAGCTTGTAACTTTTCCTTACCATCAGTTGAACAAAAACGGAGGCTTTATACCAGCCAGCTTCTCAACAACCTTAGCAAGATCTATCGAAATGTTTGGAAGTTACCAAATTCCAAGCAGTCAAACTGTTTCCTTATCTTGGCAGCATGTAAAACAATGAAATGACAATCACTTATGAAGTAGACATGTGAATTAAGAAAGCCAGCACTGTATATGGTCCCCTTTATCACCAAATCTGGAAGCAATACCAAATCTGCCTATAAACAAAAATCAAAGCATATAATGCTGTTATTTCACAACCACAGAGCAATGCCATGAGAACATGGACTTGTTATCAAGGACAAATTAAAAGGTGTGATAGTTTCGATTTGTGACACCTACAACTGCTGGCATCAAATGGCGGGACTGGGTGTCCAGCACGGAAATCTTGGCCAAAGCTGGTTCAGTCAGTATCGAGATTCATTTGATTTGATTTGCCCGGACATGTAATTCATATGCCCGAGACCTGTCTGTCCAAACAAACTCTATATTCCAAATTAAGTTCTGGCAACTGTAAGCATGGAAGGCAGATGAAATGCTTCAAAGATACCCTGAAACAAAAGCTGCACAAGGCAAATATTTCTAATTTGATCTTTGAGCAACTGATAATTAATCATATTGCCCGGTGCTGCGCTGTAAGGGTGGGTGTCCATGACTTTGCACACAGCTGTTCTTCTCAGTTGGAAGTGCAGCGCCGGGTAAGGAAATAACATGCAGTTTAAGCAACACAACCAGGCAAATGACTGTGGTCAGTGCAGTCAACGTTGTAGTTCTCAGATTGTTCTCTGGAGCTGTGCAAAGACCCATCCGTACAAACCGTGACTGTTGTTGATGTTGTTGTCCTTGAAATTGGGGTGACTAGTGTTGCATTGCCGCATCTGTACTGTTGAGATTTTAATTACATAAATGGAGGAAAGTTTAAAACTTCTGGTTTACAAAATGATTCTGCCTTATTGCAAGTATGAAGTAGCTACAACTCAACACCTTATGCAGGAGAAAAGCTGCTATATACATAACTTTGAATTTCCTAACTTGTGTGATTTTTAACATTTGTGTTGATCTGGAATTTAAAAAAGAAGGAATCTTGAAGCACTTCTGAACTTCTTCATACAACTCTGCCTGTATTCAAATGATCGTTCTGAAACAAATGCCTTTTTAATAGTGTTGTGAACTTCTATAGGTATAAACATCCATACAGCATAGCACTGTTCACAACCTCTCAAACTGATTCCTGGAAACATAAGGAAAGCAGCTTACTGTGGATGTGTCAAACTCCAAAGGCAACTTTACAGAAGCATCTGAAAACCTTGAGCTGTGATGTGTCTCTATATTGTAACTTGCATCATTAATGCAATATTACTAGCATGGAAAGTGCTTAATTAGATTTTATCATGACTAGAGTAAATATGATTGCTAAATATGCACAGTAATAATAAAGCAGTGCAACTATAATATTTGGATTGTAAGTAGCACATTACATTGTTCCTAGACCCTTTCTCACAGAACATGGTGCTTGCATCGATAGCTGGGCATACTCCATACAGAGGTGTTCTCGGAAGTGGGATCAAAACTCTATGTGGTGTGGTTAGAAAACAAGGGATTCTTCTTCGAGTGATTGCTCACATCCATTCCAGTTAGGTGTGCGCGCCGCGAGTGCACGTTCGTCGGAAACTTTTTACCCTAGCAACTCCAGTGGGCCGGCAGGTCGCCCCCTGGAGTGGCGCCGCCATGGCGCTCAATATATATCCCTGCCGGCCCACCCGCTCCTCAGTTCCTTCTTACCACCGTGTCGGTCGTTGGAACTGTGGAGCGCGGCATAGCTGTCCTCCATGTCCCTAGCTCTCCTTGTTATCTCTCGTTATTGTTATAGTTGTTAGTTAGATCGTTAAGTTAGTTAGTAAGTAATTAAGTGTAAATAGGTTGTAAATAGTTGTTAGCCGGGGGCTGTAGCCCTTCCTGGCACCCGGCACCGGGCTCATGCCTGGTTCGCCGGGCTTTAAGCAGTGTGCGGCCTGTAAAAAGCCTATGCCTACCAGCGACCCCCACGACGCGTGCCTGAAGTGCCTGGGGGAATCGCACAGATCGGACAAGTGCCGCATCTGCAAGGCTTTTAAGCCCAGGACAAAAAAGGAGAGAGACCAAAGACTCCGGACTCTCCTTATGGAGGCGGCACTTGACCCGGTGGCTTCGCAGGCCGTGATCTCGGCGCCGGCACCGGATCGCACCGGCACCGGAAAGACTCCCCGGCACTGACCTTCTCCGGCACCGGGTGCAGAACCAAGACTGTCAGCGTCTGCTACTCCAGCCAGGCAGACCCGACTGGAGCGCCCGGCCTCAACATCGGCCGCGGCGCCGCCGGCACCGTCGACTCCGGGCCCGGCGGGTCCGTTGAGTCCGGTGCCGCCAAGCTCCCCCATGAGATCTGGGGTTGAGATTTTGGTCCCATCCACGCCGGAGACCTTCGCCTCGGCACGGGACCTTATCGCCTTGACAGAGCCTACTCAGCTGCCACCCCTGGTACCTCCGGTGCGGGTCGCATCTAGAGGCAAGCCCATGATGTCGGCACCGTCTCGGGACTCGCGCTCGCGGTCCAGGTCCCGACGTCACGGCAGGTCAAGATCTCATCGCCGCTCGCAGTCCCGGCACCGCTCCCCTCGGCGGTACCGGTCGCACTCGCGGCACCGCTCGACCTCCAGACGGTCGCGGTCTGACTCCAGCTGCCGATACCGGCACCGTGACTCCAGGAGCCAGTCCCGCCGTCACTCGCCGCACCGGTCGACCTCCTGGCACCGAGCTGGTGGCAGGTCCCGGTCCCGGTCGACCTCCCGGCACCGCGTCGGTGGCAGGTCCCGGTCCCGATCCCGGCACCGAAGCGGCGGCCGGTACCAGTCCAGATCCCGGCACCGAGACAGAACCCGGTCCCGGTCCCGGTCCCGATCCCGGCACCGCTATGACTCCCGGTACCGATCCCCGGCACCGAGAAGATCGTCGCTGCCGACCCGCGCAGAACCTTACCAGCCAGGGTCGGCCCCGCCGTGGCCTTCTAGGCAGCCGTCGGTCTCTTCACAAACGGACAGCGGGTATGCGCTGGGCACCGACCGGCAGGCGGCGCTCTTTTCAGACCCGCCACAACAAGACCAAGGCCCGCAGCAGTGGGGGTTTTGGACCCCATGGGCATACCATCAAGCCCAGGGCCCCCAACAGCTTCCTGCTAGGCGTGCGACGGCGGAGCACAGGGTGCCGGAAGCCTCGTTGTCTCGCCCCCCTCCCTCCCCGGATGGAGAGGAAGGGTCCAAGCAGCAAGACTCCGCTCTGGCTCCTGAGACAGAGGCGAGGGCCGAGGGGGACCCCCCATTGGACACTTTCTTGCCGGGGGTCTCCTCATCCTCCTCCCCTGATGAAGCGGTGGCTGGCACCTCCTCCAGTAGCCCCCCCCCCCCGCTGGATCTCAGGGCGCACCAAGACCTCCTTAGGCGAGTAGCTCAGAATCTGAGCCTACAAGCCGAGGAGGTCTCGGAGATCGAGGATCCAATTGTCACCATCCTCTCCTCGGATGCTCCCACCAGGGTCGCCCTACCCTTCATAAGAACGATCCAGGCCAATGCCAATACCATCTGGCAGTCACCGGCCTCCATCCCCCCTACGGCGAGGGGCGTCGAGAGGAAGTACATGGCCCCCTCTAAAGGCTATGAGTACCTCCATATCCACCCGACACCGTGTTCCCTGGTGGTACAGTCGGTAAATGACAGAGAGCGTCATGGGCAGGAAGCTCCAGCCCCCAAATCCAGGGAGGCCAGGCGTATGGACCTCCTTGGACGCAAAGTATACTCGGCTGGGGCGCTGCAGCTCAGGGTTTCGAACCAACAAGCCCTGCTCAGCAGGTACGCTTTCAACTCATGGGTGGCAGCGGACAAATTTAAAGAGCTGCTGCCACAAGACGCCCGCCAAGAATTTGCAGCCATCCTAGATGAGGGCAAGAAGGTTGCGCGTACATCATTGCAAGCTTCTTTGGACGCTGCAGACTCGGCTGCCCGCACCCTCGCTTCGGGGGTAACGATGCGCCGTATCTCCTGGCTGCAGGTCTCTGGCCTTCCTCCGGAGCTCCAACATACCATCCAGGACCTCCCGTTCGAAGGCCAGGGCCTGTTTTCGGAGAAGACAGACCCCAGACTTAAGAGTCTAAAGGACAATCGGGTCATTATGCGCTCCCTCGGGATGCACACACCGGGAACACAGCGCAGACCCTTCCGGCCACAGCAGCAACAGCAGCGCAGGCCATATCCCCAGTTCCGCCAACGGCAGGACCTTAATAGGCGCCGTGGCAGGAATGGAAGGCGCAGGCATTCGGGGAACCAAGGGGGGCAGAATCAAGGCTCCTCTAAGCCCCCGCCTGGACCCAAGCCTTCATTTTGAAGGTGCGCCCGAGGGCGCAGTAACAGTTTCCCCCACGGATCCTTCCCCCCCGTTTTCCAACCGCGTTTCGTTTTTCCTCCCGGCGTGGACCCAAATAACATCGGACCGCTGGGTCTTACGCACGGTGCAGACAGGATACCGCCTGCAGTTTATATCGTTTCCTCCTTCCCGCCCCCCTTCCTCGTCCCTCTTCAGGGACCCCTCTCACGAGCAATTCCTTTGGCAGGAGGTACAGGCGCTCCTCAGCAAAGGAGCTGTAGAGGCGGTTCCGGAAAACGAGAAAGGCAAGGGGTTTTATTCCCGTTACTTTCTGATCCCCAAGGCCAAGGGAGGCCTCAGGCCTATCCTCGACCTGCGAGAGCTCAACAAATACCTGGTGAAGTTGAAGTTCCGCATGGTATCCCTGGGGACCATTATCCCATCCCTGGATCCGGGAGACTGGTACGCCGCCCTCGACATGCAGGACGCTTATTTTCACATTGCCATTTGGCCACACCACAGACGTTTCCTTCGTTTCGTGGTGGGCTCCCTTGACTACCAATTTGCAGTCCTCCCATTTGGTCTTTCTACGGCCCTGAGGGTATTTACAAAATGCTTGGCAGTTGTTGTGGCACATCTTCGGCGCAGTCGTATCCACGTGTTCCCTTACCTAGACGATTGGTTAATCCGGGGCACGTCGGAACTGCAAGTTTGCAGCCATGTCTGCGTGATCACCGGCCTGTTTGCTACTTTGGGCCTCTTGATCAACATGGACAAGTCCACCCTGATCCCCACGCAGAGGGTGGAGTTCATCGGGGCCGTCCTGGACGCCACCGTGGCCAGGGCTCTTCTGCCGTTGCCGAGGTTCCAGGCATTGTCGGCGATCGTTCTACGACTACGGGCAGCCCCCTTGACTTCAGTGCGGACATGTCTAACCCTGTTAGGCCACATGGCAGCATGCACGTTTGTGACCGGTTATGCTCGGCTCCGCGTGAGGCCCCTCCAGTTGTGGCTCATCGAGCATTACCGGCTGGCAAGGCAGCCGCTAGACATGCTGATCACGATCCCCCAAGGGGTGTTAGATTCTCTCGACTGGTGGCTAGACCAGTCCGTAGTGTGTGCGGGGCTCCCTTTCCACCCACCTCAGCCCTCAGTGTCCCTGACAATGGATGCCTCAGATCTCGGCTGGGGGGCCCACCTGGGAACCCTGAGAACGCAGGGCCTGTGGTCCCCGCAGGAGGTGAGGTTGCACATCAACATGCGGGAGTTGAGAGCGGTCCGCCTTGCTTGTCAGACGTTCTGCCACCAGCTTCGAGGTCGTTGTGTCGCGGTGTTTACCGACAACACGACGACCATGTACTATATCAACAAGCAGGGCGGCACCAGATCCTCTCCCCTGTGTCACGAGGCGATGCGACTCTGGGACTTTTGTGTAGCCCATTCCATTCATCTCACGGCTTCCTTCCTCCTCGGAGTACGGAACACGCTGGCGGATCGCTTGAGCAGATCCTTCCTATCGCACGAGTGGTCCCTTCGCCCGGACGTCGCCCTCTCCATCTTCCAGAGGTGGGGTTATCCCCGTGTGGACCTCTTCGCGTCCGGGGGGAACAAGAAGTGCCAGGCGTTCTGCTCCTTTCAGGGCAGGGAGCCCGGATCGATAGCGGATGCCTTCCTTATTCCGTGGACGACCCACTTGTACTACGCGTTTCCCCCGTTTCCTCTGGTTCACAAGGTCCTTCTGAAGGTGCGCAGGGACAGGGCTCGCGTGATCATGGTAGCCCCGGCGTGGCCCAGGCAGCATTGGTACCCCATGCTGCTGGACCTGGCCATAGCCGACCCAGTTCCCCTGCCCCTTCACCCGGACCTGATTACCCAGGAGCACGGGACTCTCTGTCACCCGGACCTGCAGTCGCTGCACCTAGCGGCATGGTTCCTGCGTGGCTGACCGGCTCTGAGCTGCGCTGCTCCACACCGGTGAGGGAGGTGCTTTTGGGCAGCAGGAAGCCTTCCACGAGAGTGACATACTCGGCCAAGTGGAAGCGTTTCTCCTGTTGGTGCGTGGAGAGAGACCTCCGCCCTATGGAAGTTTCGGTGGCCAATATCTTAGACTACGTTTGGTCCCTCAAACAACAGGGTCTGGCGATATCGTCGTTGCGAGTCCACCTGGCAGCTATCTCCACCTTTCACCCGGGTGGGGATGGTCGCTCTGTTTTTTCTCACCCGACGGTGTCTAGATTCCTTAAGGGGCTGGAACGTTTATACCCTAACGTCCGACTCCCTGCTCCAACCTGGGATCTTAACCTGGTGTTGTCTCGGCTCATGGGGCCCCCCTTTGAGCCGTTAGCTACTTGCTCCCTGCTTTACCTCTCTTGGAAGACTGCCTTTTTAGTAGCTATCACCTCAGCTAGGCGGGTGTCGGAACTCCGGGATCTTGTGGTAGACCCCCCGTATACAGTCTTCCACAAAGATAAGGTGCAGCTGAGGCCACACCCTGCCTTCCTCCCCAAGGTAGTCTCGTCCTTCCACATCAACCAAGAGATATTCCTTCCGGTTTTTTTCCCGAAACCTCACTCCTCAGGCAGGGAGCAGCAGCTCCACTCGCTTGATGTCCGTAGGGCTCTCGCGTTCTATGTGGAGAGGACCAAGCCCTTCCGCAAATCCCCCCAGCTTTTCGTGGCGGTAGCGGACCGCATGAAGGGGCTTCCTATCTCCTCCCAGAGGTTGTCCTCATGGGTAACGTCCTGTATCAGGACCTGCTATGACTTGGCCCACGTCCCTACGGGCCGGGTGACTGCGCATTCTACCAGGGCGCAGGCGTCGTCGCTGGCTTTCCTCGCCCGTGTACCCATCCAGGAAATCTGTCGGGCGGCGACTTGGTCATCGGTCCACACCTTTGCTTCCCACTACGCCCTGGTCCAGCAGTCAAGAGAGGACGCGGCCTTCGGATCTGCAGTGCTCCATGCCGCGACTTCTCACTCCGACCCCACCGCCTAGGTATGGCTTGGGATTCACCTAACTGGAATGGATGTGAGCAATCACTCGAAGAAGAAAAGACGGTTACTCACCTTTGTAACTGTTGTTCTTCGAGATGTGTTGCTCACATCCATTCCACACCCGCCCTCCTTCCCCACTGTCGGAGTAGCCGGCAAGAAGGAACTGAGGAGCGGGTGGGCCGGCAGGGATATATATTGAGCGCCATGGCGGCGCCACTCCAGGGGGCGACCTGCCGGCCCACTGGAGTTGCTAGGGTAAAAAGTTTCCGACGAACGTGCACTCGCGGCGCGCACACCTAACTGGAATGGATGTGAGCAACACATCTCGAAGAACAACAGTTACAAAGGTGAGTAACCGTCTTTTTTTTTAATGAATAGAATTATGTGGGTCTTTCAGATAGGAATAGGTTTTTTTTTTTGTTTTTTTTCTTTAAAAGTCAGTATCTTGTATATAACAGTTTTCATGAGTTACCTGCCTTTGTAAAGCAAGTAATACTATAGGGAAACTGAGGCACAGAGAGGTGAGGTGACCTGCCAAATGTTGATGCAGGTCAGTGATAGAGTTGGGAATAGAATCCAAGCTCTTAAATCCCCCTTCAGTGCTCTGTTTGGATCAGTGCTTAAAAGCAGAAAGTAATAGGGGAGCCATAATGGGGACTGGAAAATCCTGTTTACTAATTTGAATTGTGGTAGCCCCTGGAGGTTACAGTAAGGGAATAGAGCCCTATTATGCTGGTACTGCGTGTTTATATGCACACACTGGAAAGATGGTTCCTGCCCCAAATGTGGGTGGAGGAGTGGATCGAGGAGGTGGGGAATTGAGCTGAGATAGGTTTGAACTGTGAAGAAGCCAAGGGGAGAGTAATTGGATTCTGACAACCCCCCTGAGGACGGGGGTGAAAGTAGAAATAGGGACATTCTGGTACGGGGCTGGGTTGGGGCCAGCTCTGGCCCCTGGAAGGGGCAGGGCCTTGGGCAGAAGGGCTGGGGATGGGGGGTCAGAGCCAGCCCCGACCCACCCTGTACTGGTAAGTGCCCTTCCCCTCCCTCGCCGGGGTAGCAATGGCAGCTGGGGGCTCAGGCAGCAGTTTAAATGGCCCAGGGCTCAGCCACTGCTTTGGCCCTGGCCCTTTAAATAGCCCCCGAAGCCCTAGGGTAGCAGTGGCAGGACTCCGGAAGCTATTTAAAGGGCCCAGGGCAGTAGAGGTAGCAGGAGCCCCAGCCCTTCAAATAACCCCTGGAGCCCCGCTGTTGCTACTTCAGGGCTCTGGCAACAGGGCTCTGGCGGCAATTTAAAGGGCCCGGGGCGCCAGCGGCTGCCGGGAGCCCCAGGCCGTTTAAATTGCCACCTGGGGAAGCTGGGCTGCCCTGGTACACTGCACTGGCTCTTGCCAGTATGCCGTACCGGGGCATAACAGCTTACTTTCACCTCTGCCTGAGGATCATCAAAGTAGAACTCCCTGTGCCCACCCAATCCCTCTAGCTCCCCATTTACATGGCTGTGCACCCCAGGGCTGCTTGGTGATGACTTGAGAAGGATAAATAGGGATGTGGTATGGAGTCGAGTGGGGAGCAGGGTTGTGAGGTGGTGCATGGGGAAGAATTGGGGCTTAAGTTTCAAAGGTGGGAAGTGAAGAGGAACTCTGATCTAATGAAGCAGAGGTCACAGCAGGCATCTACAGGCAAACCATAGGGCTCACGCACAGTCCTCACATACAAATCTTCTACTGCCCAATCTCATTCCTTCCCCCTCACCTGCCCATTGTCCCTCTGAGAAGTGGCAGGCGAGAATGGGAGTAGATGATGGAACTTGATGGCGACTTTGGTAGTCTTGGCTTAATGCAGTTGGATTATCTTGAATAAGGGGCATAACTCCCAATGCATCTAATTTTAGCACTTCAAAAGTAGTTCATGCCCAATAGTTATTTAGGGGTGGGGGAAGGGCAGAGAGAGATTTTTTGAGTTTGAGGATTGTGATGGTTTAGTTAGTAACCCCCCTAAAGCAATATGAGGAAACAAGACAAATTTTCCAAAAAGAAATAGTTAAAAATCTTTCTGCTGAAAAAGTTAGAAGCTGTTGTCCTAGCAGGATTAAAATTGTCCTATGAAGAGTTAGTGAGCCAAATGTGGAGAGCAATGCAATCACTTAAATACAAAGGATTTTTGTCCTGCTTTAAATGCAAATTGCACAGCAATATGGGGTTACTGCCAATGCCTCCATGATTAGAAACACCCTTCTTAGAATCTCTAAGTAGTACATGGGACAAATGCAAATTATGTGTTTGGGTAAGGGGGCTTCTAAAATGGTCCTATTTCTCATTCCTATAAATTGGCTCACTTCTTTAATTTGCACTGAAGCAGTTTGAGGCTATTAGGCATCCACATTTGGAAATATTGGTTCAGCTTTTTGCACGTGAATCATATCTAACTTTAGGCTCCCAGTGTGGAAAGTGTTGATCTCAGTGCTTAAACTGGATGTAAATAGGGTGACCATATTTTCCCAAAGGGAAAATGAGACACCTGCAGCGCTCCACCTCCCCCTCTGCAGGGTCCGTCCCAGCCCTCCTTGCCTCCCACCCACAGGGCTGGGCTGAGGTCCCCCCAGCCTGCCCCTGCACATGGGCTGCCTGAGGCCACTCTTCCCCTCCCCTCCCCTCCTCACATGTGGGGCTGGCCCAAGCCCTTCCTGCCTCCCGCCCATGTGGGACCAGCCTGAGATCCCCCTCCCCACTTGCTCCTGGGGACAGCCCAAGCCCACCCGTCCACCTGCACCTCTCTTCCCCCTCATGGTCCTGGTCCAAGCCCCCCCACTGCCTGCCTGTGCACGGGGCTGGTCCTCCAAGCCCCTTCCCACCCTGCTGCCCACCCATGTGCAGTGAAAATGCTGCTCGCAGCCTGATTCCCCTGCCAGAGGGCTAGAGGAGCCCCTCTGCCCGGGGGGAGAAGGGATCCTCCTGCTGGGGCTTAGCAGGGAACCCTTTCCAGAGGGCTGCCCCAGGTGCTGGGCAGGAGGCATATGAGGTGTGTGGAGGGTGGGGAGCACACTATGCCCCGGCTACTCACCTGTGCAAGGTGGGAACTGGTGGGGATGTGGTGGGGGTGCTGCCCGGGGCAGGGGGACAGGAGGAGCAGTGAGAGTGTGTGTGTGGGGGGAGTGCTCTTGCTGCCCATCCCTGCTGCTGCTGTCACTGGAGGAAGCAGCAAGGAAAACTCTGGTGTGGGCATGTGCTGGGGGAACCAAAGGGGTGGGCAGGGCTGCATGCTGCCCCCCGCTGCTGGCTCGGTACCACGATCCCTTCACAGTATCTTCCTGCCCGTCAGCCCGGCCCCAACTGTTTCTGCACCCCTGCAGGCAGCAACTGAATTCTGGGTGTCCAGTCACTGTTTCTGACCAGACACTGTCAGGTGCCCTTTTCGACTGGACTTTTCAGTGGAAAAGGACACCAGACAACCCTACGCACACCTATACCCCTCTCTCACACATGGGGGTCTGGGGGGTGACTGATCGATCGAATCCTCCCTGACTGGTGTCCTCCTCTCTCCTAGCCCCACTGGGTCCCCGGGATAGGCCCACCTCTCCCAGTACCTGGTGTTGCATCTTCCCTGCCAGAGTCTGCCACCTGCTCCCATTGACCAGCTGCCGCAGCTCGCAGCACACAGCCAGCACTGGTGGGAAACAGGATGGAGGTTGGGGGGCTGTGGTCATGGACCAGCTGGGGGAACCCCCTAGCCCCACATGCTGCAACTTCCTGCCACCAGCCTTGCACATCCACCCCCATCATTGACCCCCTGCCCTCCCCCGCATTCACCTCTGGTTGGGACACCTGGGAGGGGGCTTAAATACAGGACTGTCTCCTTAAAAACAGGACGTCTGGTCACCCTAGATAACTGCAGTGAATAGACTGGTTGTTTGTAGGTGTTATTCCTGTAGTGCTGTGTGCTCTTTTTACTGGTGGCAGGCTGTTTTTTCATCACAGGAAGCATACTTTTTTGCCCCAAAACAGCTCACCCAGAACTAATTTTCTCTCTTTTTTATCTCTCTACTGCTAAATGAATCAGAAGGATGGAGGAACAGGAGTCACCATTTACTATCACTTCCCTAATCCCCATACTGCCTATAATAGAGTAGGCCCGAGGAGTTGTGTCAATACCCACACGTACAATTGATCAGGAGGGATATTTTGGTGGATCTATGCTGCTGGATCTCTTGCTGCCTTGAGTGGGAGTCAGGAGAAAGGGTGAAGCAGTACACTGCTCAGCACAATTATTTGTGCTTTGCCATTCAGAGTCAATTCTAAACGAGCTTAGGGTAATGCATATGGAATCTTCTCTAAAATGAGTATCTGAAATGGATAATAGGGGAGAATTTGCAGTTAGGTGCTTAACTCCCATTGAAAGTTGGTGGTATTTGGGTACTTTCCTTCCTTTTGTTCCTTTAGAATACTGGAGGAGATTTTCAAAGTGACACTGGTAACTATGGTAGTTCAGATAGAATATGTAGGCTTTGTAAAATTTTTCAAAACTCAGTATGAATCAAAATTTAAAAAGTAGAAACAGGATTGTTTTTTCTATGGTGCTGGAAATACACAAACATGTATGAGAACCAGAAATGAAATGCACCAAATAGACTAGCGTAATACGTATAATTGACCCCGCTAAAGTGAAGTGAAAAATGGAAACGGCTCAAATGACTGCCATGAAACATAAATGTAAAACTTTTTTTTCAAAGATCTTAATAACCTAAGATGTTAAGATTTCTGACTTGCATTGTTCTCAGTACCTTTGGCCTTGTCTTACAAAACTTAATTAGAACGCAACTGTGTAGAGTTGAGGTAGCTAATGTGATGCTGACCCTTGATGATGTCATCATAAAGTTGAGTGGTATTTAGCATCGTGTAAACCATTTATGATTCAGTTTAGATCCCAGTAGGGCTTAATTGCAAGTACATGCAGAACATGACTTGCCTTGTGTACACCTAATTCATCACTGTATGCTTGCATAAAATTTTGTACTGAAGACAGACCTAAAAGGCTAAGGATTTTATTCCAAAGATGAAATGTAAGCCTCTTCAGAGTCTGTATAGCATATAAGTCCCACTGTATGGTTAAATTACCACTTAATGGTGCATAGGCTTTCTGCTATCCCTCTACAGAGGTGTAAATTTCAACATGGATGCACATGAAGCACTTAACAGTATTAGAAGCACACAACAGTACATACACCAGTGTGTGTATGTGTAAATAGCATGATATATAGCCTTATTCTGAAGATTTAAATATATCCTGCCTTCCTAAGAAACCATTATTTAAGGACAAAGGTTAGCTTCCATGAGCTATCGATTAGCTTAATGGTCTCTGAGGACTAAGGCAGAGCATATTCTAATAATTAAACCAATTATTTGGGATACTTGTTAATAATCCCATATTAACTGGAAGAGGGACATGGCTTAATTCTGTGACACTGCATCTGTTTTAATTATGTAAGACTCCTCCATTTTGTGTTCAGGGGTGAAGAGCATTCACATGAGGGTAGGCATCTAAGCACCGTCCTTCTTTTCCCGTGTCTCTTTCCCTCCTTCTCTATGGTACAGCTTTGATGTCAGTATGCTGGAGTCAGGAGTGCTGATTTGTAATATAATTGGAGTTAAATTCTGCCTGTGGATACACATGTGGCTCCCACTGGCTGCAATGGGAGTGCCATGTGTTAGAATATAGATATTCAGGCCTGCCTGTAAAGGCGTATACTTTAAGAACTCAGGTGTATTTTTATGACTTAGCTAGTTCTAGTCAGTAGCTAAAAACAAAGAATCAAAATCACAGTTCGCCTGTATATGAGCCTTCTCTCACTAGGATAGTCTGAGACCTTGTTCTTAGGCTAAGGCCTTTGGCTAAGCAGCAGGGGCAGCCAGCTGGGAAGCGTATGGTCACATCCTTACATCCCAAACAAGTCAAATTGAAATAAGGTAGTATTGGGCTGTTAGGAAGATGATCCTTTCTTGATAGTGCCCATCATCACCAGATAAAGAAACAGAACTTAAAATGGTTAAAGAAAACTTAGTTTAATAGCATCCTGTCTGGCAAGAAATCACTTATCAATGGTTGTGGTTGTGAAACCCTCATCTCTGTATGTTTTATCTTTATGGCCCTCACTTTTCTATTATTAATCTGTCTGATTCTCTAATTGTTTCTGTCTGCTGTATAATTAATTTTGCTAGGTGTAAGTTAATTAGGGTAGTGGGATATAATTGGTTAGAGAATTATGTTACAATATGTTAGGAGTGGTTAGTTAAATTTCAGTAAAATGATTGGTTAAGGAATAGCTGAGACTATTACTATATAAATTGGGGTCAAACAGGAAGTGGGAAGAAGGGAAATTGGAATCATTTGCTTTGCTAAGGGGGAGTGGAGTGGAATGGGGAACAGGGACACAGGCAAGGGTCTGCAGTGTCAGAGCTGGGAAGGGGAACACTGGGGAATAGACTCTATTGGCGTATAGAGATAAGCCTGACTGGTGTGAAGGGCTTTGAAATATGCTTACTTGGAAACTAACCCCAATAAACATCACATTGTCTGCGCTTCGAACTTCTGGCTTTATGCTGCTTGCTGTCTGCATGACAAGAACCAGGGAAATGGGAGGGTTGAGAGAAAGTCCTCTAAAATGATGCACAAGTGAGAAGAAAAAATATAGTTTGAGGAGTCTTGGGAGCTACTGCAAGTATTCACTACCTCTTTGTAATCCTAGTCTCAGTTACTGGCTCCATCTCCTTATCGTATGCTCACACATGACATTTTCAGGCAACCAGCACTGTATGAGAGCAGACTGTAGTCAGAAAGGAAAAGTCTTTGTAAGAACTTAATAATTACTTTGAAAATCTAAAATTATATTCCACAACTAATTTTTCCATTTGAAATCTGTGAAAAAAAAAAGATTACTTTACAGTATTGTGCCAAAGTTTATATTCCAAGAACTCTGCCTAAGCTGATGCAGAAAATAGAATGGTCTAGCTCAGGGGTCGGCAACCTCTGGCTCGTGGCTTGCCAAGGTAAGCACCCTCGTGGGCTGGGCCAGTTTGTTTACCTGCCGCGTCGGCAGATTCGGCCAACCGCGGCTCCCACTGGCTGCAGTTCACCATCCCAGGCCAATGGGGGCTGTGGGAAGCAGCACAGGCCAAAGGATGTGCTGGCTGCGGCTTCCCGCCTCCCCATTGGCCTGGGACGGCGAACTGCAGCCAGTGAGAGCCGCAATTGGCTGAACCTGCCAACGTGGCAGGTAAAAAAACTGGCCCGGCCTGCTTACCCTGGCAAGCCGCGTGCCAGAGGTTGCCGGCTCCTGGTCTAGCTAGTAAATACATAAAGTTACATATAGTTGTAAGTGAGAAACATTAAAGGGATACAATAACAAATTACTTAGATCCCAAAACATACATTCTTTTGAGGGAATGGTTAACATAACTTTCTGAAAAAGCTTGTGTATTGTATTTGTGGGTACGACTGCACATCAGTTGCTCAGGATGAGGGTAGGGAAATGTGGGCAGTGTGTGCTGGAAGTGCTGCCCTCATTTGCCAGCACACAGAGGCACCAGAGTGCTCTGAGGAGTCCCTCAAGAACTGAGGTCTTCACCACATCTCCGCTCTTCCCCAGTGCTGCATCCTGCAACTTCCTGTTCAGTTCTGGCTGCTGCCTGAACCCAAGCCTTATACTGTATTTTCAAAAGCGACTGGTGATTTTGGGTGCCCAATTTCAGACATCCAAAAGATAAGATTGGCAAGTACATATTAGAGATGTGTCAATAATTGTGGGTGCAGGACACAATATGAATAGAATACTTGTGAAGATGGAATTGCTCTTGTTATCTTAAATATTTCTTTAGCTAGACATTTGGATTGTATATTAAGTATTAGAGAGGTGGTTTGGCCATAAATGGAAGCTGGCCTGGAACCCAGTCTGGTTTCCAGAGGAGCTTTGTTGAAATATGTCTCTGTGGAATGTTTTGATTTTGACAAATTAGCAAATAGACAAAACACTGTTTCATCAGAATTTTTCTGACCAGATCTATTTTTCACCACTAATTGGGAAAATTCTTTGGCTCAGACCCATATTGGGAGCTGTGGGTGTTCAGCACTTCTGAAAACCAGGCTGTTTCTATTTAGAAGTCCAAATACAGATTTGGGTGCCTAATATTAGGCATCATGGTTTGAAAGCTTTGGCTAATGTGAAATTATTAAACAATATTTCTTGGGGAGAAATGCACACTAAACAAACCAATATGGTAGCTTGTAATTAGTATGCAAAAGGAATGTGCCAGTTTCTGGCTGTTGTTTTAGTTTATTGTCAAAGACCTGACAAACAAAATTGTTTTCAGAAAGGTTTTCTGGTAAAATCTATTTCTATTAAAATCCTCTGAAAAGAAGGAGTTTGTCAAAACCCTTGCTTCCAATTGTGAACAATGGTGTGATTAAGATCTCTGGTCTGGGGCAGACTGACTTTTTGGCCATACATTTTTGCAATGTTTAATTTGGTGCAAAGGGCCCTTTTATTGGAAGCTGACAAAAGAAAATGATCCTGTAACCTGAAACATCCAGTACTGTAGCCAACATCTTGCATAGCTGATGGCAAGCTGGACCTCCATTGTGTAGCAAGTTTCCTAAATTCTGCAGCACTCTGATGTAGCAAACTGAAAATTCTGTGGCTGCTTGCTTTAAATTAAAAAGGGAAGTTTTGAATGAATTAAACATGAATATGAATAATTCAGCCCCTGCACAGTATTTGTTAAAATAATATCTTATGCTGTTCCTTCACTTTACAGTTTTCCATGTGCCAAATCTTTTGTGTGGACAACGCATAACTGCCTTGTGGAAATTATGGGGGAGGAAATTGGAGTCTTTGGCAGTTGTGCTGGGGGCAGATGGTGCATTTTTGGCACATGGAGAGTCACTGGAGGCAGTCTGGGATTGCATGGCAAACACATTAGTTGATTCTGTTTAAAATCCACGGTAGTGCAATAGTTAACAATGGTGACATTTAAAGATGACTTCTCTGTTGTAGAAAATGCAGTGAGGTTAATGCAGCAGTTCACACCTAGCAGAGCTGTTGTTTCAGGATGCCTGTTTGCTCAGGAAGGCACATTTGGTTTACACTGTGTTCATGTATTCAAGGTTTTCTTTGCAACCATAAGGCTAGAAACATAACCTTTTTTTAAAGACCAGTGTGTATTATGCTGACCAATATAGTTTCATTGCTTCTTTTTACCCCCCTGTAATCCTTCTGTTCTTGTTTTATACTTGGATTGTAAACTCTTTGAGGCAGGGATTGTTTTTTATTGTTTGTGTAATATATACCACAATCTGGACCTGGTCCAAAAATAAATAGTAATGAATGATGGTTACATTCTGGAGTACAATTCTACAACAAGTTGTGGATTCTGCAACAAATGATGCGATCAGAGAAAACAGGGCCCAGGCTGTACAGTACCAGACCAATATGACTTGAATACAAGGTGACAAATAATATGAAACCACAAAATCAAACACCTTGAGCTTTTGGTTTCCTCTGATAGAATCAAACATGCTTGCTTGTTTCTATGGCTTCTCTGAAGACCAAAATAGTTGAGTGTCTGATGCCAAGTATATTATGTCTTCAGTGACCATACGGGCCACAATATTCAGCTATTCCATTGAAAGGGCTCCTGAAACGTGAACGGTGTTGGGAAAACTAAACAACCTTGCAGCATTGGCCAACAAGCCATGTTACATGGAGCAGAACAACCTATTAGCAGGGCTTGAAGAATGTTGCTATTTGAGCCAAGGCTACCATAATCTGAAATACATATGTATATTTAACTAATTTAATTTCACTTCATCATTTAATATTGAAGTAACACACTTGATTAGTATATCTTGAAATATTTCAGTCACTTAATTGATCAATTATACTTTATTTGAGTATTTTCTAGCTGGCTGGCTTTCTCCAGACGTGGTGATGACCATGACTCATTCGAGCAGATTACATGTGATTTCAGTTTGGTGCTAATTGGATTTGGTGGTTTTGGCAAGTCTAGTGTTTTTAATGAATCTGCTGGCCCTGAGACAGAGTTTCATCTCTGTTCTTTGAATAATAGATTCCTCACCTATTTTTCATTACTGTATCAACAAGTATCTGAAATCAAGTATTTCAAATAAATCTGGACAATATCTCATGTATTTTTTTCCTTTTTGACCTGTTCCCACAATACTGATAGTTTTGCCGTGTGTGGGAGGGGTTTATTTTGGTTTCTAGCTATAATTGTCCATTCGCAGGAGGGCTGGTTATTCAGTACCTTGTGGATATTGTTATATGAAGAGATGTTGTATTTGGACTAATAGAACTTGGCAAATTCTTGAAACTCTGCATTTGACAGTTGGGGTCTATTATCAATAACAGGACTTCTGATATTCCATTTCTTACATACTGTGATTTTTAGATGGATCATTGTCACTGTGCTTTTGTCTGGTAGTAATAACATCTCCATGAATTTAGAATATCTCGTAACAGAATCTTTTTGGCCATATCCAAATAAATCCTCACTCAGCCTTTTCCATAATCTACAAGGGATGACATGACCCTGCACTGGCTCTTCTGTTGGTATTTTTCAGAAGAAATTAAATGTATCACAGTGTGTCGGTATGGGGGGAATAGTAAATTACCTTCAATAATTAATCGGAGCTGTATTTTTAAAAATTGTGGAGGAGACACACTCCACTTCTACAAGGAGAGAAGTAAGAGTGAAATTTATCCATCTGAGAGCTAAACACCTAGTCTTGAGATACTACCTGCTAGTAGTGCCATGTTGGCTTGCCCATGGAAAAAAAAGTCAGCTTCGAAAAGGAACAAAGGACGGCCTATATCTGCTTAATATGGCACGTGGGAAATTAGGTGACCACTGCTTTTGTATTTTAAGGGATATCTCCCCTTACAATAGAGTTCCTTACCAGACCTGGAAATTCATGACGTTTTTGAAACAGTGCCCATGAGGAAGAGGGGAGAGAGTACCAGCGGCAGGAGTGTATGCAGCCTGAGGGAGCGCAAAAAAGATCTTTGTGTCCAATATAAGAAACAGGCTGACGCTTTACTCAATGATGGCCAAAGTCAAGGATCTCTCATTTTATTATCCTATTTCCCACTGCAATAAACAAATACAATTGCTAGATTTTAAGGACTTAAATTGAACAATTTGGGGCATCTGGAGACTGCTGGCCACCTTCTGTTCTGTTACAGCCATGTAATTAAGTCCACTGATGTTGATGGATTTATTTCATATATACGTCAATGTAGTAAGAGCATAATTTGGTCATATACCTCCAGACTTTGACAACTAAAATTTCTCAAAGCTACTTAATTTCTTTGTCTTAAGAAGCCTGAACTTGAGCTAGGGCAACCTTAATCATCTTCATCACGTTAAGCCGTTAGATCAGGGTTAGCATAAGGGTGATTGAGGATAAATGTGAATGGGTGGGGAGCCATGGGCTTTTGGCTAAGGATCAGGACTGGGAATCTGACTCTGACAGACTTCTGTTGACTTTGGCAGGCAAACTATGGCCTGCGGGACTGTCCTGCCTGGCCCTTGAGCTCTCAGCCGGGAGGCTAGCTCCCAGCCCCTCCGCTGCTGTAGCCTCCTCCCCTGCAGCCTCAGCTCGCTTTGCTGCCAGTGCTCTGGGTGGTGACAGTGCGAGCTCCTGCCGGGCAGTGCAGCTGCGAGAGCTGCCGGCCTGCCCCGGTGCTCTAGACTGTGCGGCGGTGTGGCTGGCTCCGGCCGGGGGGCACAGCTGCTAGTCCTGGTGCTCTGAGCGGCATGGTATCAGGGTGGGGAGCAGGGGAGTGGGGGTTGGATAAGGGGCTGGGGGTCCCAAGGGGCTGTCAGGGGATGGGGAGCAGGGGGTGGTTGGATAGGTATGGGAGTCCCGGAGGGCCTGTCAGAGGGCAGGGGTGTGGATAGGGATCAGGGAACAGGGAGCAGGGGTGGTGGTGGATTGGGGTTGGGGTGGGGGGGTCCCAGGAGGGGGTGGTCAGAGGACAAGGAGCAGGGGCGGTTGGATGGGTCAGCGGTTCTGAGGGGAATGGGAAGTGGGAGGGGGAGGGGGCAGGGGCCAGACTGTTTGGGGAGGCACAGCTTTCCCTACCTGGCCCTCCATTCAGTTTCAGAACCCCGATGTGGCCCTCAGGCCAAAAAGTTTGCCCGCCCCTGGACTAGTCACTTCATCTCCCTGTACTGGTGGTGGTGGGAATTGCAGAAAGACTCGTTGGTACTTTAACCTAGGCTTTGTTGTATACATTGTGAAAAAGCAAGTTAGTAATTTTTTTTTTCTATTGCAATAGAAGGAGACCATCAGGATCCCAATTTTCAGATTTTCAAAAGTGTGAAGTGGGAGCTGTTGGGTGCTGAGGTACTTGTGAAAATCTGTGTAACTCTACTTCTTGACTAAATGCTTTAAACACTAGAACTGAGTTCTTAATATGCACACTTTTTTATGTTAAACATCTATGGCTTTTTCTAAAAACATGAGTATAGCAAGTCTTTGAATTACTGAGCTCCATCAATGTTTGATTACTTACAGTTTGTTGCAATGCCTTTATTAAATGGCAGTTGACTGGGTAACCTGCAGGAAGGGTACCTATCTATTTATTTTGCAATGTTGAAATTCTGCTTTGAATTGTAAACTTTTGTTGTACAATACTTAAAGGTGGGAATGAGATGGGAAGTAGCTGATGCTGAGGTAGCTTGGCAGCTGATTTTTGTAGTTGGTATGACTGAAACTGACCTGTTACTTCCTCCAAATAATCTGTTGAAGATTAGTTTCATTCTTCTATGGTATGCCAGATATGCTAGTTTAAGCCTCAGTTTCTTAAGCACATGCTTATTTTCCATGGACTTCAATGGCATTTAAGTAGATTCTTAAGTGCTTTCCTGAAGTGGGATTTGGGGCTTAATTTTTGGCAGTGCTGAGCACCTCACACTCCCACTGAATTTGAGTGGGAACTTTGGGTGCGTAGTTTCTCTCAGAAGCAGACTCTTAGTTATGGGGTCATAGCCTTTCCAGCCTGTAGTCTTTCTAGCCTTTCATCCATCCTGGAAATGTACAGTTCTCTCTATTAAGGCTGTTGGTAATGGTCAATCCTAGTCTGGTCACTCATTAAATGATCTGACCCTTTGCTGCAATGTGAAGGCTTTTCCTGAATGATGCTTTATATAAAATATGTATGTATATACAGGAAGTCATAACTTTATAGATAAAAACCTGAAACAGATGGTTATATAAAGAGAGAAGTCTATTGACTTTTTTTCAGAAGGATGCAATTTCATTATAGAGGCACAATTTAATTATGACTCTTAAAAATTGCTCAGTCAGATTTTTATACTGTACTTTTTTCCAGGGTCAGTTATATTGGCCTATTTAAAGACCAGTTGAATTTTTTAAACATTCTACTCTGTGAATACATTACTGTAATCCATGATCTTAGATTTAACATTTTGTGATGCTGTCATCCTAGGTATCCAGCTATTCATGTATATTCCATCTTGAGGGAGTATTTGACAGTACATAGAAGGGAGGGGGAAGGATAGTTGCTAATTTACTGATATAAAAATGATTTTTTAAAAAATAAACTGTGAAGGATACTCAATTCTGGAACTACTTTCTGGGAGTGATAGAAAAGTTCAGGGTGATGAGGTCCCAGATTTTTAAAAATCTGGCCCAAGAAGCTTTTAGAAGGAGTTGATCAAAGCCTATACATATACTCTGATCTTCTTTTAGAACACCTTCATTCCAATATCTGCAGAGGGGTTATTTTTTCTTAATGTTTCCTCTACCTTTGGATGAACACTACATTGAAAAAATTCTGAATGGATTGAAATGCTTTTTATCTCTGATGCAACTTGTAAGTCTTTTGCTTCACTCTATTTGGCTGAACTACTGCTTTGGAACTTCAGAAAATTATTGCTGTTCACTACTCGTACAGAAACAGCCTATGTACTACTTTGCTTTTCCTGTTTCTCTCCAGCAATGGAAGAGCACAGACATCAAAATTCCAGGGACCTCTTCACAACAATATAAACTGGCCCTGTCTCTGAGAGTGTTTGATTACACAAATTAAATTTCACCACATTCAGCTGGTAACAGCTAGAGAGAGTTACAAAACCAAACTTTGGATTTTGTGTACCCCTCAAAGTTTGGGGAGTGTTTTGATCCAAACATGTATTTTGAGGCTTGAGACCAATATCTTTCAACTGTAGCTCAGGCAGTTATGATATTAACCACTGTAGATTTGTAAACTCTTCAAGGACCATCTTCCCAGATACATAGACAGTGGTTAGCATATTGTGGATGCTACCACAATACAAGTACACTATAATAAATTTACTTGCGTTGAATATAGCTCTCCATATTTTCTCATTCTTCTGAAATTGAAAAATTAAAGAAAACCAAATGGGCTACACAGTTGGCACACTGGAAAGTTCAGGGCAAAGGCCTCTACATGTACATGTGCATCAGCTTTCTCCCACCTTTCATTTGGGGTGGCTTTGATCCTTGAGTCAACATGCTCTAATAGATTATTCTTTAGAATAGATTGTTTTTCTTTCCAGAATGTCATGTGGCACATTTTTCAGCATAGTCAGTTGGGCCTAGATTTTTGAACCTGGTTGCCTAAATTTAGGCACTCAAACTCTCATTAGGAATTGCAGTAAGTGGCCAGACTTTTAGCAATGCTGAGCACTCACAGCTCCCACTTAGGTCAATGGAAGCTATGAATGTGTCTCTGAACATACACCATTTTCTTTACCTAAACATGAAAACAATACCAATGCAAAGGGCTGCCTTTTGCTCCTGGCTCTGATAATGAGACCGTCTAAAACCAGCATTATTTCCATAAATGAGTCTTTTCTCCTCCTTTTCTCTCTCATACCAGAAGGGACTCTGTGTGGTGGTCAAAAATAAAGCAGACTTTGGGATGTTGTCAGTAAATTTAAGATTTTAGATGTTGTCATTAAATTTAAGGGTATATTTAAGGAATATTTTTTGCCTTTGGTTTTAATTGACCCAAATGTGGATATTAAAGCTAGTATTTGACCCTTCTATAGTACAATACTGTATGGGAATGATCTCAAGAGGAAGCCTTGTATATACATTAGACACATGGTTACATGGCACCAGACATCATGGGCTCTGCTGTAGTCTTTTACCAACAGACCAGTCTTGAATTCTGTTTGCTAATTTTCTTCTGCTCTGGTTCCTGCTCTACACATTTTTTTAATATTCTGTTTAGTTATGTGCAGCCGGAGCCTTTTGTGTCTGATGTACCACAGGATTCTTTACACTATACTGAGATCCTTCTTTGAAGCATGGCTAGAACTGGTGGTAAGGGTTCTGGGGATAATAGCACCTACTTCAGACAATGGTAACAGAAATAAAGACCCACTTCTGGAGGAGGAAATCAGAGATAGAAAGCGAGAGGGGACTTGGTGCATTGAGAGAAAGAGTAATTGAGCGGAAGGTAGGATGGGTTGCGGAGAAGAACATCAAATCCCATCTTTACCTACAGCATAAATACACCTCCATGGTAGCACTGATGGTTCCTATGTCCTCATTTTGTGTTATAGCCTGATAAGCCAGGAAAGGAAAAGCAACAGTCTCTTTGGTTATAAAATGAATAGAAACAAGGCAACTGGAAAACTTACTGAGAGGATGAGTTATCTTCATGCAGCACTTTCAGTTAAGTAAATGACTGTTACTGCATGACTGGTAGCAATGCCTCCTAGCTAAGGAAACAGCTGTCTAATAAGCTGGCCTACAAATTCCAGAGTGATCTGTCTTTTTAAAAAAAAACCCTTATCTGCTTCGGTTAGCTTATTCTCAAGGCTGGAAAGTAGCAGTCCATTTTATGCTCTAAGCATCTATAAATAGATCTGAAAATAGTTTATACATCATTCCCCCGCATTTCTGTCCTAATGCATAATACCGATTGGCTGCAGGTAAATCTGGGGCATAGGAACCACACAGAAAATACATCAGAACAAATAAAATCTATTTCATAGGTTCTTGAGCATGCATTTATCTTTTAAGCATGTATTTCTGCTTCTTGAAGGACCTCTACCCTAAAGCATTTTGTGACTAGCAGTATTCAGAGCACAATAATTTGTATTAAAAAAGTAAGGTTGGCAAATTGCAAAACATGCTATAGTAAAATCTGGAAAAATACAGAAGGTGCAGAAAATGAAATTAGGCTCATGGTATTTGGACACTAGTACTGGAAAACAAATAGAGGCTTAGTTAGGGATTGGAAATCTGGAAGTGCACACAGCTCTGGTATAAATCTCTGTTCCTGCTGAATTGCAAAAACCCTCTGAAGCTCCCCAGTTGTACAAACATGTAAACTGCCTTTTGTTTCTATAAGAAGTGCTGGAGCTGAAATCGATGGACTAGACTAATAAGTAGTGAGAATTGGAGAGGCCATGATGTTATCAGATAGCAAACAAAGTCCTTGGCCTTTTTTTTTTCAATTATTTTTTAAATAACTAAGAGGTTTAATTTCCTTCAACAAAAGTAGTCCTTAGAATCCTCCAGTATTGTTCACCTAGGGTTAGAATCCTTTTACAGTGGTTCACCTTTCAATCTCTTTGGGAATAGCATATTACTTCTCAGCATAAGGCTCTTAAGATACATGACTGTTGTGGGACTCCACATTTCCCCATTACTCACATAAATAGTTTCCTTGTGATTACTCTCCTGTTTGAGGCTTGAGACCTGAAAGGTCACTGTCGATCATAATTTCCGATTTCAGCTGAACATATACAGGGGAGCCACTGTTAGACTGTGCATATACCTTGTTGTTACAACAGCAGGAAATCTACCTCTCAGAAGAAAGGTCCCTTGTCCAGGCTGCTGAAAACGAATGGTCCTCCATCGAGATCAGTGGTAATATGCTAATCTAAAGAAATGAGGATTGAAATGGCACATCAGTGCTACTTGTCAAGTAATGTACTAATTAATGGGGTTTGCATTTCAAAATCTGATAGGAAATGGGTAGAATGTTACCAGATGGTGCTTTGGAGGACACGGGCAGAATTCAAAATGATCTGGACAAATTGGAGAAATGGTCTGAGGTAAACAGCGTGAAGTTTAACAAAGACAAATGCAAAGTGCTCCACTTAGGAAGGAAAAATCAGTTTCACACATACAGAATAGGAAGAGGCTGTCTAGGAAGGAGTACGGCAGAAAGGGATCTAGGGGTTATAGTGGACCACAAGCTAAATATGAGTCAACAGTGTGATGCTGTTGCAAAAAAAGCAAATGTGATTCTGGGATACATTAACAGGTATGTTGTGAGCAAGACACAAGAAGTCATTCTTTCGCTCTACTCTGCGCTGGTTAGGCCTCAACTGGAGTATTGTGTCCAGTTCTGGGCGCCGCATTTCAAGAAAGATGTGGAGAAATTGGAGAGGGTCCAGAGAAGAGCAACAAGAATGATTAAAGGTCTTGAGAACATGACCTATGAAGGAAGGCTGAAGGAATTGGGTTTGTTTAGTTTGGAAAAGAGAAGACTGAGAGGGGACATGATAGCAGTTTTCAGGTATCTAAAAGGGTGTCATAAGGAGGAGGGAGAAAACTTGTTCACCTTAGCCTCCAATGATAGAACAAGAAGCAATGGGCTTAAGCTGCAGCAAGGGAGGTTTAGGTTGGACATTAGGAAAAAGTTCCTAACTGACAGGGTAGTTAAACACTGGAGTAGACTGCCTAGGGAGGTTGTGGAATCTCCATCTCTGGAGATATTTAAGAGTAGGTTAGATAAATGTCTATCCGGGATGGTCTAGACAGTATTTGGTCCTGCTATGAGGTCAGGGGACTGGACTCGATGACCTCTTGAGGTCCCTTCCAGTCCTAGAGTCTATGAGTCTATGAATGACTTGAGTGTATGATGGATATCTTGGTCACCATGCAGAAGGATGGAATGGATTAAGAGTATAGGTGGTGCAAATTAAATTAGATTTTTGCAAAAGGAATTTCAGGAAGACCAAGATGTTAAAGGGACGTAATCAACTGGAAAGCTAGTAACTTTTTAAAAATGGCTTAAGAGTAATTCCTGATATTATATCTGCCCCTGATTTTCCCTAATAATTGTGAATGTAAAAATACAAAAAAATTCATATATTTTTTTTCTCCCCTATAGCTGTGTGAAAGAACCACCCAAACAAGGGAAACTTAGTAATTTGACTCTACAGAGGAAGCTCTGAAATGGAACATGTATTTGACAGTACATTTCGCTGTCTTCTAAATATAAAACTGAAAGAGAGAATTTCCCCGCTCTAATCTTTCATTTATGATGATCTCCAGGTTGCAACAGTAGTACTACTGGTAACAATAGTGAGTAAATATTTTTAAGACAGAGAGTAGATTTTCAAGTTGGGGCCCATTAATAATGACATCACCTTTCAATCTCTCCTTTGTTTTAACCAGACCAAATTTGTGTTTCAATGTACAGTTCAGGATTAAAGATCTTGTTAGCTAAGACTTGAGTCTTTTCTCCTTACCAAGAAGATATAAATCCTCACATCAAACACAGATGTAGACACCTATTGACAGAAGCCAAGATTTTCAGAAATGACAAGTGATGTTGGGTGCCTTCATTTTTGCATGTCCAGTTTGAGGCATATTTTAAAGGGGCCTGACTAAGGGCAGGGACTTGGGGGTTCTGAAAACTGGATCTCTTTACGGTGACTCAGGTTGGGGATCTAATCACTAGTACATTTAAAAATCTTGGTGAGAGGCTGTAAGAAAGAGATATAATCTATTTAACCTGTTTAAAATGTTATATTACATTGTGTACTACATATAAACCTGCATGTAAAAAATCCCCACATTGGGTTTGTCTCTCTATCAGAAGAGCGGTAATAGCCTTGCTGTATTTCAGGTTGTCAGCGTTGCTGTTTCTTAACTCAACCTGCTGTGCCCAAGTATTGCAGCTCATAAGGTTCCTTATGTGACAGAATTAAAACAGTGGGAGATTCTTACATACCATATGTGCTGCAATATGAAGGAACAACAGGATAAGTTGCACAATAAGCCAGCTCAGTCCTTATTCCAAAGTCCTTCCTGCTTCTTGATTCCATTCTAATTTTGAATGTAGTGGGCATGTCCACTTAATCAAACTTGAATTTGTGTGCACATTTTTGTCCTCTGTGCATCCACACCCACTGGGCAAGCTGCCTTCTTAGTGGGAATGAACTCTGTAAGTCATGGGACATTGTTGTGAAGTATATGCAGTCTTTTATGTTGGGGAAAACATAAATCCGTTCAGTGTCACTGTTAGTTGGCTCAGCACTTTCATTCTAAAACAGTTTGAATCAGTTTATAGGTTGGCTGTAAAAAAAAAAAATCTTTCTAGGCTAAAACTTGGCCTGTGGTCTCAGCTCTGGATCAAAATATAAATAGCCGAGTTATTAACATTTGAAATCTGGTTACTGAACATGCACTGCTTGTTTGTGTTTTTTGTTACACCAAGCAGCCACAGTATGGATCAGTGCTGTCAAGTTGCTTGTATGTGATGGATTCATTTCAATCACTGAGAAGCAGTGACCACTGTTATTCTAGTAAATCCATAGCAAGTTTTGTTAGAGACTGAGTAATAGTGGATTTTTGTGCTAGCAGAGATGGATATAGCAGTTAGGCTTTGTAAGGATTCAAATTTAGTATTTGTCTAACTTGAATGGTACTCCTGAGCTCTTCTTCTTTTATTCCCCTTGAATACCTTTCCGAGACTCTTCCTCCCTTTTCAGTTCCTCCTGACAGAAATTGGAAAGTGGAGGAGTAAATAGCACTAGCAGCTGATTCTTCTTGACTTCATGGGGTGATGATTTAAGGATCCGGTGGCCCAAGTATTGCAGGTCCTCTGGGGTAGGGCAGGTAGTGCCCTGATAGGTGTTTGGCACGCTAGTGGATCACTGTGTTCAGTAGCTAATCAGTGATCAAGTTACTGCATGCTCTGCTGGAATAGTCAAGCACCCAAACTTTCCAGCTGCTGGTGTGGGAAGTAGTAAGGAATTTAGCTTTGAGGAGGTTTTTGTTAACAATCTTTTTTCTTTTTTTGCAGAACTCCAAACATGGGAGGCAAACTTAGCAAGAAGAAGAAGGGATACAATGTGAATGATGAAAAAGCTAAAGACAAGGACAAGAAGGCTGAGGGAGCAGCTACTGAGGAAGAGGAGACTCCAAAACAGAATGAGGATGCCCAGCAAACCACAGAGACCGCAGAAGTGAAGGAGAACAACAAGGAGGAGAAGGGTGATAAAGAGTCCCAGGTTGCTGCCAATAAGACAGAAGACAAAGAAGGGGAAAAAGAAAAAGCCGTGAGCCAGGAAGAAGTCCAGAAATCTGAACCAGAGAAGCCAGAGGCCATTGTTGATGCAAAAGTGGAGCCACAGAAGAACAATGAACAACTGGCACCTAAGCAAGAGGAACAGACTTCAGCCGCTGCTCCTGCTGCCAGTAGTGAAGCACCTAAAACTTCTGAGCCCAGCAATGATGCAAAAGTTTCCCAGCCTTCAGAAGCCACAGCTACTAGTAAAGCAGATGACAAGAGCAAAGAGGAAGGGGAAGCCAAAAAGACTGAGGCTCCCACAACACCTGCAGCGCAAGAAACTAAAAGTGATGTGGCCCCAGCTTCAGACTCAAAACCTAGCAGCAGCGAGGCTGCACCTTCTTCCAAGGAGACCCCGGCAGCAACAGAAGCACCTAGTTCTACTCCCAAGGCTTCAGCGCCTGCAGCCCCACCAGAGGAAGCGAAATCTTCTGAAGTTCCAGCGACTAATTCGGATCAAACCATAGCAGTGCAAGATTAAATTGGACAGCCTGTTGAAATTAACCACTTAAAACAACCTGTGTCTTTTTTTTTTTAATTTTTTCAGCTATACTAACTTGTTTCAGATCTGAAATAACAATATGTATTGCCCAGGGGGAAAAAAAAGGATGTCCCATCAAGTTGGGAGGGAGCAAGGGAGGGGGGGAAGAATCCAAATAGTATTTTTGTGGGGAAATATCTAATATACTTTCTGCCAGGATTTAAAAATAATAATGAAAAATATGGATGTCTGAAAGTACAGCACATCTTTTGTATCTGAACTGCTGTAAATGCACTCCACCAATGTATCAAAATATTTTTTTCGTTTTGTAATGGGGTTTGGGAGTGATGCTTTTGATTCTGCCCGCTAGGCTTGTGCCAAGGCAATCAGATCTTTATGAAAGCAGTATTTTCTGTGGGTGTTTTTTTTTTTATTTACAGCCTTTCTTATTTTGATATATTTTTTATGCAGTGGATGAATGCCAACTTTCAGACAAAACCCACTTAGCTGTCCACATTTTTCTCAAGGCCAATCCTCCAATTCTTCTTCCTCTCCAAATATTTTTGGGAGTAAACAGCATTCTCATCCTACTTAGCCTACCTAGATTTTTCATGAAGAGTTAATGCATGTCTGTGGTTGGGTGCACCTGTAGTTCTGTTTATTGGTCAGTGGAAATGAAAAAGTCTGCGTTCATTGCAGTTCCAGTTTCTCTTCCATTCTGTGTCACAGACACCAACACACCACTCATTGGAAAATAAATGAAAAATAAAATGTACAATGGATGCATTGAAATTATATGTAATTGTATAAATGGTGCAACAGTAATAAAAGTTAAATAATTTAAAAAAAATAAAAGTGTAAAGATTGATAGTTTATTTAGACTAATTCTTCATATTAATCCCTGACAGCCTGGCATCCACAATCCACATATTCAGAGGAAAAGGATGATTATTTGAGGGCAAATCAAAATCACTGTGGTCAGGATTCAGCTACCCACATTCACAATGAGTTCCAGTATAAAGCGCTACTCAACATCAGTAAGGATATTTGAATCTGACCCTAGAGATATTTTGCCATAAACTCTCACATGTGGCACAGAGTTCCATTAGAGTTTAGAGATAGTGAGTGAACAGGAAATGCGTTATACCCTATGCATATGCAGAATATAAGATCTGTCATATGCCAATGCCATTTTTAATAAAAATAAATGCTTTTGAATATCCTCACTTGCTGTTATACACAGCTACAGGTGTCCTCTTTGATTTTAAGTTTTACTTGGTGCAAGATGAATAGGCCATCAGAAAAAACAATGATACAATGCATTTTTTGTGTGTGTGAAAGATGCATCTTTTAAAATGATGCAATAGAGCTTAATCCTAGATTAGTTGGAGTCCCATTAAAATACTTCTTTCACTATAACATTTGGTTAACTTCTCAATGCTGGTATAAAGCAGTTGACCTTGAGCTCATGACTTACAGTAAGCCAAATGCTTCTTCTTTCAAATATGGCTATAGGTGTGTAAGTGAATAGAATTTATCAAATCTTTCTTTCAATAGAATTTTCCATGTCATGTCATTTTTAAAATCAGTCTGAACTGCAAGATAATCACAGGCAAGGTATCCCTGTCTAATGCAGCTCAAGATTACCATATGCAATCTAAGTTCATAAAACATAGAAAGATTCCTGCTCTGGGATATTATTCAGGGGCATTATAGTCTGTCATTCACCATACTCAATCTGCTGTTCAGTGATAATGAGAGAAGTAGGGCAGTAGTAAACAAAAACAGAGTAACTTTTAGACCTACCAAATGCATGAATGGATATGTTAAACAGGCACCTGTTTTTAAAGGTAATATAGATAATACACACACACAAAATCCAAATATCAGAAATCATAACTCAACATGCTTCCTTTGTGTTTATTCTTGAAGGGTTTACACAGGGGAAGGAGGGGTTCATTTGTGATTAAAAGTATCTTAAAATTGCATTCAGAACATGTTGTAGGGTTTATGTATTTCATTCACATAGAGGGAACAAAGCACCATGGGCCTGATGCAAAGCCCATTGGAGTCAACAGAAGTTAGTTTTATTGACTAGTGACTTTTGATCTGGCTCCAGAGGCTAAGCGGAACTTAAGGCCAACACAAGACCAATGCATCCTTGTGCACATTGGTGAATTTCACTCCAATGTGGCAAGATCAGATTTGCTTTTTCATGTACCAAAACTTCTAACAACTCTCTGCTGATTACTTTTAAAAAATTCAAAGTAAATGTGTCTTCTACTGAATGACAATACCTAAAGAATAGCAGAGTTCAGGCAGCCAGTGTGCAAGTTAGTCCACCAAGTTCTGTCAATACACCTGCCACAGCCTTTCCTAGTCAATCTTTAGGGTTCCCTGCAAAGGCTATTGCACCAATGTGGATACATTTTTGGAGATTTTTAAAATTCTCTCCAGCACCCATAGCCATTATATCCAAGCATCTTCAGTGCATTAATCAGTGTGACTACACATCTTGTCATGTAGTGTTTGTTCTATCCTGGAGAGGGAGAAGCTAAAACCAGAACCCCAAACTATTTTTTCTTATTTTGGTTGCAACTAATTCAAGATAGAAAGAGGTAATGCACTGAATCTAGTAGACAAAGGTACAAAAAGACACAGTGGCTGAAAGCTGATGCTACCCAAATTCAGACACTAAATAAGGTGTGCATTGTTCAGCAGTGAAGGTAATTAACTCCTGGAACAACTTACTGAGGGTTGTGGTAGAGTCTTCATCACTTGATGTTTTTATGTCTAGATTGTCTTCGTTCCTGCCCCAAAGCTATATTTTAGTTCAAATAGGAATTAATTCAGAGAAGTCTTATCAGAAGGTCAGATCAGAATGATCACAATGGTCTCTTCTGGCCTTAAGCTTTGAATTCTCTTAGTTATCTCTGTTAATGTAGTACGTGAATCAACCTGGATTTATTGGGACAAAATCTGCACTCTGACCCTGCTGCCTTTGAATAGGAGAGCAGATGCTGAAGGAGAATAGGTATGTAACTTATTGACTATGACGATATTCAAATAAGCATATTCCTTCTTCAAACATGTGTCACCTCATGGCTGGTAACAGTCATACTCCAGCACTACACTTTCACCTTCTATATAATGTATAGAAAAGCATTTTAATCTCTCCCAACTTCATACAGACTGAACAAATACTTTAGCTTTTGATTTACCCTGGGATACAGAGCAATTAGGAGAACTCAGATGATTCTACACATTAATGCTTCATTAGTGATGGGAAACTGATGAAGTAAACCCAAACACTCCACAGCAGTAGTCACATTGGATAGACTCAGCAACACTTGGCAGTAAATCCACCCACAAATTCAGCAGACTTTGCAATATGGAGATGGCTGTTTCCTCCTTAACCTTGCAGATGACAATGGGTATGAGCTACTTTTGCAGATAGTTAATCACGAGGCATGTGCAAAGAAGGCAAACGTGCTTGTGCTTGAAAAATGGGGAGGGGTGGAGGAAAATGCAGCCATAAGTAGGTGTTTTAACTAACCTGATATGGCTGGGCACTTCTTTTGCTATTGTACATATGGTTGCAAAATTGATTCTGTCACTGCAGTCAAAACTTTTGGTGACTTGTATGTATTATACTAACACCTAGACATCCCACAGAGATCTGGGCTCCATTATGTACTCTTGCATTAGAAGACAGCCCTTGCCCGAAAGAGCACACACATTGAGCAGACATCAGGTGGGGAAAAAGGAATTGATTTTCCTCTGGGGACCTGAAGCACAGAGATTGATATGCCTATGGTTACAGATAGGGTGATCAGATGTCCCGATTTTATAGGGGCATTATTTGGGGCTTTGTCTTATATAGGCACCTATTACCTCCCACCCCATGTCTGACTTTTCACACTTGCTGTCTGGTCACCCTAGTTACAGATGTGTCTTCTGCAGGTAGTGTGACATTCTTCTTAGCTAAACCACTACATTACTTTGGGCATCATTCAAGGACAGATTTCATTTAAAATTAAAATCCTATATTGCAGTACGTTAGAGGTGTACCATAACGTGTCAACTAGACCTTTGCTGTACCTAGAACCTACATAGCCTAAAAATGGGTTGTCATGTTTACAAAAGGGTTGGGAAAATGTCAAAAGATTTGGCAAAGCATCAAAATATTGAGATGTCTTAATGCTTACCAGTTGGATCTTGCTCTGCATTTTAATATGTATGGGCCAAATTCTGCTCTGTCACCCATGGGTAATTCTGAAATAACCCCACTGAAATGTTCATACTGCAAAATTTGTCACTATAGTAAGGTCTTGGAATTGTCATACTCTGTACAACTGCATTTTCAATGGCTCCTGTGTTTCAAACTGGTGTGCCAATTTTTTGGCAAACAAAAGGTGTATTTCAGTATCTGTCCATTACAGAATTAACTTCGGTATAAGTTACAGGTGACAGACTCAATCTGGAACATAAATGAATCGCACTGGGTTCTTTTCAAAGGTGTGGGGAGGGAAGTATGTGCTATCATTCACATGAACAAATGATAGGATTAAAAGTGTAATTATATTTTTATACCCTGAAATCATTTTTAAATAGTTCTTCTGGACCGTCAGCAACACTCTGTGGTGCTGCCATTTTGTAATGTAGGTTATGTTGATTATGGGGCAGGGAGGCACTTGGCAAAGTCACACTAGCATGCACAGTCTCATGCCTTTGCTACTATCATTTACTCAGAGACTTTGAGGAGATCTAGAGGCCAATCCAGTTCCCATTTAAAGTTAATGTGGGACTATTTCTGTTTACTTATGGGAGGCCTATCAGGCCCATAATGTCAGGTATACACAGTTTTACCCGAAAGTTTGGTGTAAATTCAGGAATAACCCAGCATATTGCGAAGACATTAAAAAATGTGAACACACCAATGTTACCAAAATGTACTTACTATCTGTTACGTGTCTTGGGGACCAAAGTGAAGTGAGTTGGTGATCACATTCCAGTTCCTTGTGGGCAGTAGAACCAGAGACCATCAAGGTAAACAGAACTGGTTTACAATCACAGCTAGAGCTGGGCAGGAGACAGTTTTCTCATCCCATGAGAATTTAAGATTTCAAAAATTTTCCCGATCCCAAATCTGGACAAAAAATGGAACTCTCAAAAATATTCACTAACTAAAAATTGGAACAAGTGGTGCCCATGCTGTAAATCCTATAGCATTAGAATGGTGGAGGCTCTTAATATTTAGTGTTTTGAATACAATCCACAAAGTGGATCTCTGAAAAATGGGTTGTTTGCCTATAGTACCTCCAAGGGGAAATCTACAACTGAGATTGACTTCTGTACCTGAGACCACAAAGTCTCAATGTAACTAGACTAGAAGGTAGGCTCATGGTCCTATATTTCAACTACATGTGATAGGAGAATTCCATGATACCTGCCCTCCACTGATTAGATTTCTCCCTGCTTCTCAATTGTGTTTGGACAATTTCAGTGACCTAGGGATTGGAACCAATGAGATCTCATACAATTCATTAATCAGATGTGGCTAAGTGGATCCAGTGGGCTGGAGAGGTCAAAGATTTTTATATCGATGAAAATTGGTACAAGGTTGAAAGAGCAAACCTTTTGTTTTATGATAGCCCTGGATTCAGAAATGGAATGCTGCAAGCTAAAAGACCCTGCATAGATTTCAAAAGATATCACGTCTGTGTGCTAAACATATTGTTGCTTTAAGCTCCGCTGCCCTATCTGATTATCGTAATTTTGTCAGCTGCACTATATTTTTATTTTTAAATAAAAGGAAGTATTACCAAGCGAGCCTTTTGTGTTTCAAAAGACAAACTACAGTAGCCCATAATCAGTATGGTGCACAGGAACAATTTCAATCCCATTAAAACTTAAATAACCTTTCATAGTATAAGAACTTCTAAAATGTATTATTTAAATATTTTATCTGACATTTAAAACATGTTCATTGTTGACTGAAGCTTCAATGGTACCGATCAATCCATAAGAAAGGCAAAATTTCAAAGATTAGTCATAGTTAAGCATTTGACACTGCATTTAGCTTCTTACTAATTAGATTCTGAGCCACATAGTCAGCTGCTGTAAATGGGTGTAATTTCAGTCAAGTCATGGGAGTTACACTGATTACACCAGCTCAGTATCAGGCCCCCTGTACTCAAAACTTGTCCTCCATTTTAGTTTAATGAGATTAGAGTGACCAGATGTCCTGATTTTATAGGGACAGTTCTGATTTTTGGGTCTTTTTCTTATATAGGCTCCTATTACCCCTCACCCCTGTCCTGATTTTTCACACTTGCTGTCTGGTCACCCTAAATGAGCTACTTCACACAATTGTGCAAAAATATTCTCATAACTATAATTTTGCATTACAATATGCCATCACAGTCACAGGATGCTAGAGAATTAAACTCTTATTCTTGGTGATAACTTTAGTTACTAATAAGTTTGGATCTGAATTGCAGCTGTTTACTGAGTACTAATTATATGAATGTGCACAAAGTCTCATAGCAGATTTCAGAGCTTATTCAAGACTTTTCATAATCTGCTTTTTATGAACATTGAAAATTGTATGTATCTATGAAATTAATGGGAAAAATTAAGGATACAAATCCATGCACACTGAGTGAGGGGAGAAAATTCATAACATAAAGGGAAGAAAGTGATATATAAGTTTTTTATAGGCATGGGTTGTAGGATGGTGGTATTATTTGAGCAGTGAAGCTGTATCTATTATTCCAGGTTTGAATTTTACCCCACTCCACCTGCTATGGTTTGTCATAGCTTACCTGTACAATACGTATTGGACCAGATCCTCATGTGGAATTTTGATATTGTCCTCCCAAAACATCTTTAGTTCAAGTAAATGGTACAGTTATGGTTCTGTGACAAACGGGAGAGAAATTATCATGTATTGATAAAGACAAGTGTTTGGGAATTTGATTAAATTGATCATTAATGAAGCAGAGAGGCACAGTAAGAAGGTTCTGGATAGTAGAAGATGCAGGAGAAAATAGTCTTTCACCATAGTGGTAAGATTGCACGGAGGTAGAGAGAAGAGACCACTACATTAATGGGTGGAGGAGCTAGGGAAATAAAGGTCTGTCAGATGCTGTAACAAGTTCACAGAGAGCTTTTAAAAAAAACATTAGGGCAATCTGGGAAATGAATGAGAAGCCAGTGAAGTAGTTTGACATGGGAAGCAACATTCTGCACATGCTGCTACCTGGAGAGGAGTAGGATCTGGGGAAGCCTTAGATGAATAAATTACAATAGTTAAGATGAGAAATTAAATCCTGCATTCTGATTTCAGCAAAACTGGAATTAAGGCAGTGAGTATCATACATGGATGACTCCAAACATAGGACAAGTGATGGTAACTGAAAGGTTTGACCTGAGGAGAGAGTTCCTTTGGGAAAGAGAAATAGCACATTCTATCTCTCAAATGTTTACTGGAGAAGCCACAAATTTACTTGATCAAGGCAAGCAGAGAACAGAAAGGAAAGAATCATGAAAGCCATCATAGGTAGTTGGGTATTAGCGCAAAAGTGATGATTTAGGTTTCAGGTAGACTTAAAGATGAAGATGTAGAATGTACTTAGAGAAAAACAGAAGGGTAAAAATTGAATCTTGTGGGATGCTACAAAGGAGGACTCCTGGTGCAGAGATGTAGCAATCTTGAGAATGAGAAATGACTGTTACATAGGAGCAGAACTATGCTGTCTGCATAGCCCCAGTGAGGTCTAAAGGGACGCAGGGATATACTCACACCTTCAGTCAATTGCAGCATTAGGATCCAGATTTGAAGCCTACCAACAGGTTTTCCAGTTGAAGGCTTAAATTTTCTAAAATTGACCGTTTCATATAAAATCTGAAAATTTTGCACACCGAAGCCACTTTAATTTTGCACACTGATTAAAGGAGTTGTCCTTATCTGAGATTTAATTGACAAATGTCATGCCCACAGGAGAATTCATCTATTCAAATAGATCAGTGTGACACAAATGGTTACAACAACGCTGCATAGGATGCAACACATGCCATTTTGACAAAAAGAAAATTTTCTGCACCATGAAATGCCAGAAATGAAATTACAATGATGTTTCTCAGGAAAATCTGTGGGGGATGAGAGGTGTCATTTTTGCATACAGTGAGCACAATGATCACTGCCAACTGATCAGATGAAATAAATAGAAGCCAGTTACCTTTGAGGATCTGGGGCCCAAATCATTTTGAAAATGAGATGTAGACTATTAAGCCAATTAGGCAACCAAATATCTTTAAAAATTGAGCCTTGTAATATTATCAGTGGAATTGGAGTCAGAGAGCCTGTGTTTATGGGGGGATTGTTAGTGATGAGATAGCAAGATAACAGAGAAGATGGGGAACTAGACTGGAAGCAGCTCAAGCCACATAGTCAGAAAAGTCCAAGGGGTTTAATAATGTTCTGCTTGTTCAATTTAATCTGCATTCAGCTTCTTTCTTTGTGAATGATGCCTGGTGGCAGTGGGTGAGTTCTCTGCAGTGCAGCATCTGGCAAGTGAGTTATGGAACTCAGTTTGAAACTTCCCCGAGGCCTGGATTTTGCAGGCACAAACTTAGAAGGAGGAGTTAGAGCTGTGTACAGACCTAGCCATGCAGGAGGACGACAGCAACAGGAAAATAAAGCTCCTCTTTTACTTAACTGGGGAACAAGGAAGAGAGGTCTGTGCTAATCTGAAACTCATCACTGCCTAAAGCCACACAGCTGTCCTAGCAGCCTTGGGGGACTATTGTTCCAAAAAATAAAAAATAAAAAGCAGAATGAAACTGTGCAGTGACACAGGTTTTTCGCTCAATACCAATTCAGAAGGGATGGTATAGAGTCATCTTTTACTGCTGAGTGCTATGTGCAATCTGGGGATTGAACAGACTCCCTAATTTGGGACAGGACAGTCTGCCATGCTTGAGATCGCCACCTGCAGGAGTGGCTGCTCTGGTACGGCAAGCTGATATTAGACAACACTTAGACATGAGGCATGCAGTGGAAGCCTCAAGAGAGAGGATGAAAGCCCTAGGAGGCGCCTCACCTTCAGAAGTACATGTTGTGAGACAACAGTAAAGGAGAGCAGGTGGCCATGGTTCCATATCCATAGTAAGATGCATTTCCTGTGAGAGATAATATTAATGGGGAAAAGAGAAGTGCCCCCACGAGGACAACATTGCAAGGAATAGGACTAGTTGAACCATTTCAGTACAGTGTGTAAGAGCAGAGGAAGGTCTTGGGAAGATTCAGTCAAACTTGTACAAGAGGGGGAAGACGCATCAGACATCTTGACTCTCTCCAAGAGCATGTCAGGATCAGACTCTCAGGAAAGGAAAGCAACAAGGACCAATATTAACCTCCATGCATGCAACAATGTTAATAGGGAAACACCTTGTGCTATTTGAACTGGATCCTGGGGCCTTCTGCAGTGTGAATCCTTGGGGTTAATTGGACTCGAACACACCCATTACGAAGAGCATCCACAGTCCAATAATGTACAATGAAAGCATAATGCAGCCTATAGGAAAACTTAACCTCATAATAGCTAACCTGAAAAACAACAGGCTGTTCCTTCATGGGGAATACAGTCATACAAGCCATGGATCTGATCAGGGTACATCATCAGAATTTATAGCTATAGTGCAAGAAGCGAAAGGGGGAATCCCATGGACAAAGGAGACAATTTTAAAAGTTATGGGGACGTTTTCACAGGTGATGAGTGCCTCAAAGGAAAACTATGACTGGAAGTAGACCCCACAGTGGAACCTGTGTGCTTACTATGGAGGAAAATTCCAGTGGCACTGTGTAATCCAGCACTTAGGGAGCTTAAAATTCTGCAAAGCAGGGATATCATAGCACTCATCGAGGCCAGAACAACCTGGGTAAGCAGCATGCTGGTGGTAAAGAAGCCGTCAAGCAAATTATGTATCTGCATAGACCCAAAGCCACTGAACTGGGTATTGAAAAGATGTCACTATCCAGTCTGTGATGTGAGGAATTGTTTATCACACAGAATCCTGGATAAAGAGTCCAGCACGCTGATAATCTGTGAAACTCTGTTTGGTCACTGCAGAAGGCTGTGCATGCCAATGTGCTTAAGCCTAGCACCAGAGGTGTTTCAGAGAAGATTCATCCAAGTGCTGGAAGGACTGCCTGGGGTGAAAATACTTACAAATGATAGTCTTATTGTCAGTGGAATGGACCAGTGACAAAGAAGTTGAACGAGACCATGACAGAAAACGACAAGCTTTTCTTCAGCGATACAGGGACAAGAACATAAAACTCAACTCAGAAAAAGCACAGCTCAAACAGCATGAGGCAACATACGTTGGATGTCAGCTCACCAGCAGAGGGACTGAACACAGAGCCCAACAAGAGCAAAGCAGTCAGAGAGTAGGCAGCACCAGTAGATGTGACAGGGTAATAGCAATTCAAAGAATGATAAATTTTCTGTCCAAGTTCTGTCCACACCTGGCTGCAGTAGTGGAACACATATGTGAGCTCAGAAGGCAGTCTGTTGAGTGGGACTGGGATGGTCCTCAAAGAAAACATTGGATATCCTGTAACAGATGATACCAATCAAGACAGTAATTGATACTCCAGTGTGATACATGAGAGAAAGGCCTGGGTGCAGCTCTTTTGCAGTGGCAGTCAATCACTTACGCCCTGTCAGAGACTGAACAGGGGTAAGCCCAAATGGAAAAACAGCTTCTGGCTATGGTATTTGGAGTGAAGCAATTCCATCAGTACACCTCTGGCCACCCACTAATAGTTAAATCAGACCACAAACCCCAAGACTCAACAATGGCAAGGCTCTTTCATAGTGCTCCAAAGAGGTTGCAGCACATGTTGATCAGCCTCCCACACTACTGGATATAAATTGCCCCACTTGCCCCTCCTCCTCTGGATGGCCCTGTTTGTGGATATTTATGGGGCGCTCCTCCCAAGTGTGAGGGTGAGCCTGGGAGAACGCACAAAGGTGCTCGCTTGAAAATGTGAGAAATAGGTGCTGGAGGCTGGCATCTCATTACTGATTGAGGGTTGATAGATGGCGGGAGGAGAGGGGAGCTGTGGAGGGCTTGGAAAGTGAAGACAAGCAACTTACATTTAATGCAGTAGAGATGGGGAAGCCAGCGAAGGGCTGCGAAGAGAGGAGGGACATGGTCAAAGAGATGGGCTAGGAGAATGATCTCTGTAGCAACTTTCTGAATGGGCACGAGCAGGGCAAGCTTGTGTTTTGTCACAGACAGAGACAAGGCTGTTGAAGTAACTGAGATGAGAGCCTGGATGAGAGTTTTAGCTGTGTGGATGGTTTGGAAAGGCTGAATCTTAGAGATGTTATGCAGAAGGAATAGGCAAGATTTAGACATAGCCTGGGCATGAGGACCTAGAGAGTAATCTGAGTAGAAGATAAGGCCCAGGTTATGGGCCTGAGTGACAGGCAGGATGGTGCTGTTGTCCACGGTGATTGAGAAAGGAAGTTGGGATGAGGGCTTAAGGTGGGGAAGACCAAGGGCTTCCTGCCTTCCCTCTCCTCAGTGACACTCCTCCTCAGACATTCTCTAATTTCACCCACCTAATTAGGTGACAGCAATGCTGCTCTTTCCTCTCAAACTCCCTACATATGTGCCAGATTTCCCAAGCTTCAGTACTACAAAATCTATTTGCTTGCCTTTCCTTCCTTCCCCCAGTCCAGCTTCTATCAGCTCCCTCCAACTCTTTATGAGATTATTCTCTCTCCTCTCTTGAAGATGATCACAGCTTTATGCATGCCAGACAGCACTTTCCTCAATTGCTCAGTGCTTATATCTGGAAAGAAGAGCATGCTGTGACAGGAATTACAACCTCCTGCAATGTCTTGATGGGAACCATATTGCAATCAATATTTAAAACATGAAAACCTCGAAAAACCATTATATTAAGATGTGCCAGTTGGTGTGAGCTGTAGAATATTCATAGCCCTTTGGACTGATACACGTGATGTGTATTTGTGTGCTCCTAGAATCACTAGGGGGTAATTAAGTCAAAATCCCAAGGCTGGCTTTGAAGCTTGTCCTCCTGTGGAATAAAGGGAGGGAAGGTTTACCTGTTTTCAGGAGACTAGGAGACAAAGCAAGAGCTTTGGTATAAAGGCTGAGTTTAAAGAGACTTGGCTTTAGCATACAGGGGCCCTAATCCTTGTTTAAGGTATAGAAAGATTTTGGCCTACCTGGACTGATGGTCTATTTCTGATATCTTTAAGTGTAGGGGGCAAGGGATAGCTCAGTGGTTTGAGTATTAGCCTGCTAAACTCAGGGTTGTGAATTCAATCCTTGAGGGGACCATTTAGGGAACTGGGGTAAAAATCTACCTGGAGATTAGTCTGACTTTGAGCAGGGGGTTGCACTAGATGACCTCCTGAGGTTCCTTCCAACCCTGATATTCTATAGGACTTCTTGATTGCTTTTTTATATTTTCTCTGTACACTTTTGTCTCTAAATACACGTTTGCTTTGGAAGAGCTGTGTGGTAACTTATAACTATTGGCGTACAGTGGTCATAGCCCTCCGAGAGAAAGCACAGAATAGGCTCTTGCCAGTACGCACACTGCATGGCAGAGCACTGTGCAGCCTTAAAACCCTGGACAGAAGGGAATGGTATGCAGGTCCCTGCCCAAAGACAAGAACAGCTGGAGGCCTGAGACTTAGCTGGGTATTCCTGGAGCAGAGGAGGAACACAGGTGAAGCACTCCACTCTTCTGGAGAGGTTTGCATGAGGATCCTTGCTCAAAGAAGCAGCTTGCCCTAGACAAATGTTCATGCATGAAACAGTGATATTGCAACTTCCTCATTATGTGGATTATTTTAAATGGAGGCTTTTTAAAACTTTTTCCCCCCACTCTCATTGTTAGAGCGTTAAAATGTTTCATTCTGAAAACAACTAGAAAAGGCTCTACAGATCCCTGGTTACCATTAGCTAAATAAAGAAAGGCTAGACTATCCTGTACACTGAGAAGTGACGTACTCTGCATGTAGTTCCATTGACTTCAGTGGGAATACTCACGGTTAAGGAACTAGCCAGTGTAACAAAGAGGATTACAATCAAGCCTTAAATAAATATCACCGTGTTCCACTACAATTGTTGCAGAGATTTAGACCATTACTCTGAAATACCAAGGTACTTTTTTTTAATAAAGGGGTCTATACACCTAGAATAATGCCTTCTTAACTTGTTTTATTTTTTCTCTAGAATGGATCCTTGTTTCAGACTCTGCCTAAATGCCAGAGAACAATGTGCAAACTCAGTTTTCTCTTGTTTACATTCAACCAAACCACACATTGATTATTCACAGCATGACAAACATTATCCCTTGTATTAGCTGTGACGTGTTTGAAAATAATTTTTTAGATTTACAGTTGGCATTTCTAAGTCTGCTGTTGGCAATGACCATCTTGCTAGGAAAAACTAAGACAATGGGCCAGACCATCAGCTGGTATAAATCAGCAAGTGGCTATGCTGATCTGTATCAGCTGAGGGCAAGGCCTGATGCTATTTTAATGAGCTTTATGTGCAGTTCAATTCACAATTCATAGCTGTTGCAAAATGCTGCTCACCCTGTGAACTTTCAGGCTCTGCCTTGTGCAAAATGGGTGAGACTTTCTTTTAAGAAGCATATCTGCTGATCTGGCAATCGGGGCAGCAAATTGCAATGATGAACTGTATAAAAATGACCTGGAAAAGCTCTGCATGATATACAGTGCTGACTGCTGAGTAATCATACCACAGGACAGCAATTTCTTTGTGCTAGGCTGTGCACAGAGATATTAATGCTGAGTTAACACAGAGCAGGGGGGAAAACCCCACACAAATGCAATTTTTTTTTAAACCTCTGATTTTTGTGTATGGGGAGTAGTGAGGTAAGAGACTGAGCTCTAGTTAGACTTTCACAACAACCTGGATCTCTCTCTACACTATGTAGAGTGGAAAGAAAGGGAGGGCGACACACTTTTCAGAAGTGATTCATCTGGAAGTACAATAATTAGATCTGTCTGAAACTCAGCATCTGGGGCTTTTGAGAAGTCTTGCAAACACTTTTTCACTTTAAAGTTTTGTGGGTTTGCACTGCTGCAATTTGCTTTGATGTCTTGCCTCCAACAGCCCCAAAACTTCAAAGCAACATCTGCTAGAACAGCCATGTGTTTCCTTGGTTTTGTGTCCAAACATTTGAAGCCACCATATTTTTGCATATTTCCCACCTGAAATTATAAACTGCCTCACTCTCATGTGAGCTAAGTTCATTGAAAGGTTGGAAAACTTGGCCTAAGGGCCAGCCTACATGCAAAGCATGTCTTGGTTTAACTAAAATCATTTAAAATTTAATTAGAATAAGCCCTCCAATTTAATAACCATTTTTAGTGAACCAAGTACAAGTTTTGTGTGTGTAGGTAAGGCCCAAGTTTCTGTTTTGTAATGAAAAATAGAACTGTGCAGGGCTTTTCTGTGTGGTTATACATAACACTGGCACATTGATACTTAGGTACTACACATTCCTACTAAGTTAACTCAGTATCTGAACAAGTGGGTGTCTGACCCTATCACTCTATAGATATTTTCTTTGTAAATGTGGACACGTGAGCGGGTGTGTAGTATTTCAGTCCCTGTCTGTCTCTATTTAGAAGATGCACAGAAAGTGTCTAATCTTTAGTGAACACCTTTATCTTTTTTCAAATAAGAAACATGAATTTTTTACGGATTCTACAACTGGACCTGTCAGGAGGAGTTACTGAATAACTTGGATGGAGGGAAGGGTTAGCAGTGTTCCCTGAGCCATTATCAAACCTGAGCACACAAAGAGAACAGACAGAGCTGCTTTTCTCTCTGAGGCTTTGAACAATGGCCAATGGCTGTGTCATAACCTTAGTCCCAGATTTGGACCTTAGCGTCCAAAATATGGGGGTTAGCATGAAAACCTCCAAGCTTAGTTACCAGCTTGGACCTGGTACCTGCTGCCACCACCCAAAAAATTAGAGTGTTTTGGGGCACTCTGGTCCCTCTGAAAAACCTTCCCTGGGGACCCCAAGACCCAAATCCCTTGAGTCTCACAACAAAGGGAAATAATCCTTTTTCCCTTCCCTCCTCCAGGTGCTCCTGGAGAGATACACAGACACAAGCTCTGTGAAACTACACAGAGAGTCTCCCCCTCTCTGTTCCCAATCCTGGAAACAAAAAGTACTTTCCTATTCCCCCAGAGGGAATGCAAAATCAGGCTAGCAATCCAACACACAGATCTCCCCTTGATTTCTTCCTCCCACCAATTCCCTGGTGAGTACAGACTCAATTTCCCTGAAGTAAAGAAAAACTCCAACAGGTCTTAAAAGAAAGCTTTATATAAAAAGAAAGAAAAATACATACAAATGTTCTCTCTGTATTAAGATGATATAATACAGGGTCGATTGCTTAAAAGAATATTGAATAAACAGCCTTATTCAAAAAGAATACAAATCAAAGCACTCCAGCACTTATATTCATGCAAATACCAAAGAAAAGAAACCATAGAACTTACTATCTGATCTCTTTGTCCTTACACTTAGAAACAGAAGACTAGAAAGCAGAACTACTTCTCCAAAGCTCAGAGAAAGCAGGCAGGCAGAAAACAAAGACTCAGACACTCAATTCCCTCCACCCAGAGTTGAAAAAATCCTGTTTCCTGATTGGTCCTCTGGTCAGGTGCTTCACGTGAAAGAGACATTAACCCCTAGCTATCTGTTTATGACACGCCCCCCAAATTGCAGACAGTGGGGAAGCTCACTGGCGGCGATTTCCTTCTAGAACTTGAAAATAAACAGATTAATACAACACATACACCTTTACATATACTCCTAAGTATATAACTAACAGACTTCTACATTTTAAGAACACTTTTTAACTACTGAATTCTGGGAAACTCTCACGGGAGAGTGCATCAGCTACTTTGTTAGAAGCTCCTGTGATGTGCTGAATTGCAAAATCAAAATCTTGGAGAGCTAAACTCCAACGAAGAAGTTTCTTGTTGTTCCCCTTGGCAGTATGAAGCCACTTTAGTGCAGCATGGTCAGTTTGTAGTTGGAACCGCCGTCCCCAAACATATGGGCGTAGCTTTTCCAGGGCGTACACAATGGCATAGCATTCCTTTTCACTGACTGACCAGTGACTTTCCCTCTCAGACAGTTTCTTGCTGAGAAACACGACAGGATGGAAGTTGTGATCTGTTGCTTCCTGCATGAGCACTGCTCCTATACCACGCTCAGATGCATCTGTGGTTACTAGGAATGGCTTGTCAAAGTCCGGGGCCCTGAGCACAGGGTCAGACATGAGCATCGCCTTAAGCTGGGTAAAGGCCTTTTGACACTCATCAGTCCACTTAACTGCATTTGGCTGGGTCTTTTTGGTCAGGTCGGTCAGTGGGGCAGCGATTTGGCTGTAGTGGGGTACAAATCGCCTGTAGTATCCGGCCAAGCCTAAGAAGGATTGGACCTGCTTCTTGGACCGTGGGACAGGCCACTTTTGGATAGCATCCACCTTGGCCTGTAGGGGGGTTATGGTTCCTCGACCCACCTGGTGCCCCAGGTAAGTCACTCTGTTTTGGCCTATTTGACACTTTTTGGCCTTAACAGTTAGTCCTGCCTGCCTGATGCGCTCAAAGACCTTTTCCAGGTGTAGTAGGTGTTCGGGCCAGGAGTCTGAAAAAATGGCCACATCATCGAGGTAGGCAACTGCAAATTCTCCCAGTCCAGCTAGTAGACCATCTACCAGCCTCTGGAAGGTGGCGGGTGCATTTCGAAGGCCGAAAGGAAGGACATTGAATTCATACACCCCCGCATGGGTGACAAATGCTGACCTCTCCTTGGCAGATTCATCTAGCGGTACTTGCCAATACCCCTTGGTTAAGTCTATTGTAGAGATGAACTGGGCACGTCCCAACTTCTCCAATAGCTCATCGGTACGTGGCATTGGATAGTTGTCCGGACGAGTTACAGCATTTAGCTTACGGTAGTCCACGCAAAAGCGTATTTCCCCATCTGGTTTGGGTACCAGAACCACTGGAGATGCCCATGCACTGGTAGATGAGCGGATTATACCCATCTGTAGCATGTTCTGGATCTCCCGTTCTATAGCAGCTTGGGCATGAGGAGACACTCGGTAGGGTGGGGTTCTGATTGGGTGAGCATTACCTGTATCAATGGAGTGGTATGCCCGTTCAGTCCGTCCTGGGGTGGCTGAGAACAATGGGGCGAAGCTAGTGCACAGCTCCTTGATTTGTTGCCGCTGCAGACGTTCCAGGGTGGTTGAGAGGTTCACCTCTTCCACGCCACCGTCTTTTTTCCCATCGTAGTAGACACCGTCAGGCCACTCAGCATCATCTCCCTGGACTGTAAACTGACAAACCTGTAAGTCTCTGGAATAAAAAGGCTTGAGAGAATTAACACGGTACACTTTAGGCTTTAGTGAGGAATTGGGAAATGCTATGAGGTAGTTTACAGCTCCCAGGCGCTCTTGGACCGTGAATGGCCCTTCCCATGATGCTTCCATCTTATGGGCCTGTTGCGCCTTTAAGACCATAACCTGGTCTCCTACCTTGAAGGAACGTTCTCTGGCATGTCTGTCATACCAGGCCTTTTGCTCTTCCTGAGCATTCTGTAGGTTCTCTCTAGCAAGGGCTAAAGAGTGTCGGAGGGTGCTTTGTAGGTTGCTTACAAAGTCCAGAATGTTAGTTCCTGGAGAAGGCGTAAACCCCTCCCATTGCTGCTTCACCAACTGTAATGGCCCCTTAACCTCGTGACCATACACAAGTTCAAATGGTGAAAACCCTAAACTGGGATGTGGTACAGCCCTGTAGGCAAACAGCAACTGCTGCAACACTAGGTCCCAATTATTGGAGAATTCGTTGATGAATTTTCGTATCATGGCCCCCAAAGTTCCATTGAACCTTTCAACCAGGCCATTGGTTTGATGGTGGTACGGGGTGGCAACCAAGTGATTCACCCCATGAGTTTCCCACAGTTTTTCCATGGTCCCTGCCAGGAAATTAGACCCTGAATCTGTAAGGATGTCAGAGGGCCAACCTACCCTGGCAAAGATGTCTGTTAGGGCCAGGCACACAGTGTTAGCCCTGGTGTTGCCTAGAGCTACTGCTTCCGGCCATCGGGTAGCAAAGTCCACTAAAGTCAGTACGTACTGCTTTCCTCTGGGCGTCTTTTTTGGGAAAGGGCCCAGAATATCCACAGCTACTCGCTGAAATGGGACCTCAATTATGGGGAGTGGCTGGAGAGGGGCCTTGACCTGGTCTTGAGGCTTTCCCACTCTTTGGCATACCTCACAAGACCGGACATACTTGGCAACGTCCTTGCCCATCCCCTCCCAGTGGAAGGACTTCCCCAACCGGTCCTTGGTTCTGTTCACCCCAGCATGGCCACTGGGATGATCATGGGCTAAGCTTAAGAGCTTCCCCCGGTACTTAGTTGGAACCACCAACTGTTTTTGCGGCTGCCATTCTTCCCGGTGTCCACCAGAAAGAATTTCCTTGTATAAAAGTCCTTGGTCTATAACAAACCGGGATCGATTAGAAGAGCTGAGAGGCGGTGGGGTGCTCCGTGCCGCCGCCCAAGCTTTCTGAAGGCTGTCATCTGCTTCCTGCTCAGTCTGGAACTGTTCCCTTGAGGCTGGGGTCACCAGTTCTTCCTCAGACTGTGGACTTGGGCTTGGTCCCTCTGGAAGCGATGTAGGTGATGGGGTTGTTTCCATTGCTGGTGAACCGCTCTCCGCTGGTGCACCTGAGGGTATTTCAGGCTCTGGCTGAGCCTTTTGGGTATGGCTGTCTTTTGCTTCTGCCAGTTCTGGCTCGCTGGCGCCCACTGGCGTTGAGTTTGAAGATGGGGTTGCAATTGCTGGTGCTGGTTGCTGTTCCAGTTCCGGGCCTGGGACTGGAGGTGCTGTGGCTGTTTCAGTGGTTGGCATGGAATCCGGGTCCACTACCTCTGTCTGGGTCTCTGGTAACACAGACGGGGCCTCTGTGGACGGCTCAGGAACAGGAATGGGTCTGGAAGCTTGCCTGGTTTGGCTACGTGTAACCATTCCCACTCTCTTGGCCTGCTTCACCTGGTTGGCCAAGTCTTCCCCCAGTAGCATGGGGATAGGATAATTGTCATAGACTGCAAAAGTCCACATTCCTGACCAGCCTTTGTACTGGACAGGCAGTTGAGCTGTAGGCAAGTCTACAGCTTGTGACATGAAGGGGTAAATTGTAACTTTGGCCTTTGGGTTGATGAATTTGGGGTCAACGAAGGATTGGTGGATAGCTGACACTTGTGCCCCCGTGTCTCTCCACGCAGTAACCTTCTTTCCGCCCACTCTCAAATTTTCCCTTCGCTCTAAGGGTATTCGAGAGGCATCCGGGCCTGTGGATCTTTGAGGTGATGGTGGTGTAATGAATTGCACTCGCATGGTGTTCTTTGGACAGTTGGCCTTGATATGTCCCAGTTCATTACACTTAAAGCATCTTCCATCTGATGGGTCAGTGGGCCTAGGGGAGTTACTGGAGACTGGTGAGGTTGAAGGGTAGGGTATGTGTGGCTTTACTTGGGTGGTATGTGGGGTCTTTGGCTGTCCTCGGTTGTAGGGTTTATGGTCTGTGTGCCCCCTGGGGTAATCGTTCCCCTTGACAGTAGCTTTCTTGCTTTCTGCCAGTTCCATCCATTTGGCTCCAATCTCCCCCGCCTCAGCGATATCTTTGGGATTTCCATCTTGTATGTACCGTGTGATGTCTTCAGGAACACCATCCAAGAACTGCTCCATTTGTATGAGGAGGTTCAGTTCTTCCAAGGTTTGAATGTTGTTTCCTGTTATCCAGGCCTCATAGTTTTTTGCAATGTAGTAGGCGTGTTTGGGAAATGACACCTCTGGTTTCCACTTTTGGGTTCTGAAATGCCGACGGGCATGATCTGGGGTTATCCCCATCCTGTATCTGGCCTTGGTTTGAAAAAGTTTATAGTCATTCATTTGCTGCTTAGGCATTTCAGCTGCCACCTCTGCTAAAGGTCCACTGAGCTGTGACCTCAATTCTACCATGTACTGGTCTTTGGGAATGCTGTACCCAAGACAGGCTCTTTCAAAATTTTCCAAGAAGGCCTCGGTGTCATCACCTGCCTTGTAGGTGGGAAATTTCCTGTGCTGTGGAGCAATAATTGGCGCCGGGTTGTTAGGGTTGGCTGGCACATGCAGCCCAGCTTTTGCCAACTCCCGTTCATGTTTTCTCTGTTGTTCCTTCTCTTCATTCTCTTTTTGTTGTTTTTCCATTTCTTTTTGTTGTTTTTCCATTTCTCGGTGGTGGGCCGCCTCTTCTTCTTCTTGCTTCCTTCTGTGGACCAGCTCTTCTTCTGCTTGTTTCCTTCGGTAGGCCACCTCTTCTTCTTCTAGTTTTCTTTTGTGTGCTGCCTCTTTGGCTGCCTGTTCTCTTTGGTAGGCTGCCTCTCTGATCTGTTCTTCTCTTTCTTTCATCTCCATCTCTTTTTGTTTTATTTCCAGTTGTCGCCTGTGTTTTGCTTCTCTGAATTGTTCTTCGGCCTCAATTTTTGCCTTAGAAGTCATGATTCCTGTTTTCTTGTGTTGGGGTGCCCTCCGGTGTTTATCTTCTGAACTGCAGGTTCTCTGTTGCCTCCTGAAGTCTGCCTAGCAACAGTGCCTTTTTTCCCTTTCTCTCTCTAGCTAATGTTCAATGAAGGGAAACCAGAAAAACCACTTTATTTGCATGCATATAAGTGCTGGTACTTGCCTCCTAATGGGAGGGCTATTGCATGACAAAAGACCCTCAACAGTTTGGTAATGGCTTCTCGCTTAACATGCAAGCCACAAACTGCCAGAGAGAGCAGAAAAAAATATTCTCTCTGGTTCCCTTTTAAAACCAACTGTTTCTCTCTGCTAAAAAGCCCTTAGCAGAGAAGAGAAAAATATAACATTCCTACTGGCTTCTGGATTCTGTCTATATCCCACCTGCTGCCACTCATGTCATAACCTTAGTCCCAGATTTGGACCTTAGCGTCCAAAATATGGGGGTTAGCATGAAAACCTCCAAGCTTAGTTACCAGCTTGGACCTGGTACCTGCTGCCACCACCCAAAAAATTAGAGTGTTTTGGGGCACTCTGGTCCCTCTGAAAAACCTTCCCTGGGGACCCCAAGACCCAAATCCCTTGAGTCTCACAACAAAGGGAAATAATCCTTTTTCCCTTCCCCCCTCCAGGTGCTCCTGGAGAGATACACAGACACAAGCTCTGTGAAACTACACAGAGAGTCTCCCCCTCTCTGTTCCCAATCCTGGAAACAAAAAGTACTTTCCTATTCCCCCAGAGGGAATGCAAAATCAGGCTAGCAATCCAACACACAGATCTCCCCTTGATTTCTTCCTCCCACCAATTCCCTGGTGAGTACAGACTCAATTTCCCTGAAGTAAAGAAAAACTCCAACAGGTCTTAAAAGAAAACTTTATATAAAAAGAAAGAAAAATACATACAAATGTTCTCTCTGTATTAAGATGATATAATACAGGGTCGATTGCTTAAAAGAATATTGAATAAACAGCCTTATTCAAAAAGAATACAAATCAAAGCACTCCAGCACTTATATTCATGCAAATACCAAAGAAAAGAAACCATAGAACTTACTATCTGATCTCTTTGTCCTTACACTTAGAAACAGAAGACTAGAAAGCAGAACTACTTCTCCAAAGCTCAGAGAAAGCAGGCAGGCAGAAAACAAAGACTCAGACACTCAATTCCCTCCACCCAGAGTTGAAAAAATCCTGTTTCCTGATTGGTCCTCTGGTCAGGTGCTTCAGGTGAAAGAGACATTAACCCCTAGCTATCTGTTTATGACAGGCTGGCAATGAGAAAACCACTGTTCCCTGTTTTTTCTCGTGAAAGTTGCAATGCTTTTACTTTTTTGTAGGGGGAAGAGTAAAATGACTCTGTAGTCCCTCAAATGCTCATAATTTGCTGAATGGAAAACTCCCAAACTCCCGCTACAAGCTCACTATTTATCAGTAAGAAGGATTCTAAGCTCTCTTTAATGCTAATTATCCTTCATTTGTGCCAACACAATATTGTCTTAATGGAGTGAAGTTGTTTAAGAGGTGCACCTGGTAACTTACAGGGAGATCAGTGCATCTGCAGATGGAATGTAAAGGATCTCTAAGTCCTAGCTTTCCTGGTGTAAATGGCAATACATATGCTTCCATTGTAAATAGCTGTCATGATAGGCCTAGTCATTTTGCACTCTGTGCCATGGTGGCAAGTGGCAACTGGAATCCCATGCTGCCATGTGACAAGTACAGCCAGCCCTGCTGTAGCTAATAACCTACACAATGGAAGATATTGCCATTCTGTTTAATTTAATGAGGCATTTAACTCTCAAAAATGGGAGTTTGTATTTCCCACCTCTGCTTCAATTACATCTCAAACCACTGTACAAGCGGATAATGATACATGCTATCAAGGAATGCTGGGAGGGAAGAGGAATATCTTTTTCTTCAATGCTTTTGTGGTTATTCAACATTGGGCAGTGTCTTTACAAAGATTGTTTCTTTCACAAGGGCACTGTGCTTAATAGTCATCTTTTTAATTATTAGGTTTTAAGGGCTTAAGTTTGGCTTACCCCTTAAGTAAGAACTGCCCCTTAATAAGTCAGAAAATGACCACCAGTGTTCAGCAAAGTTCTATCGATACAAGAAGAAAACCTGAAGTTAGTCTACAGCAAGCAGCAACAGATAACCTTCAAATGTAGTCTGTTCCACTTTGTCTCTTATGTAGACGAACTGGAAGCAACATGATTTTGAAAAGGCCCACATGTCAGACAAAATGTCCCTAATTGTTTCCATTAGTAAAATGTTCTTTATTAACTGTAACTGCTGTTCTAAGGGTGGGCAGTGTGCTGCTACACAATAGTTAAAAAAAATCCTTTTTGCTAGTACTAATAGAAATACATTTCTTTTCAGGTGGTGTGATCTCTTCACCTAGACCAGTACGGCAAAGATACAGCTTGGAGTTCAATGGGAGACAGATTGGTAATATTATTCAGTACTTTTTACAAAAGTGGTGTATTCTGGGACACTGCCATATGAATAATAAAAGGAAGGACTGGTCTAATTACATATTACAGATATTGGGAGAAATTTTATGCATGTTTTTATAAAACCCTCTAAGTTGCCTCAGATCACTGCACACTGTGAAATTCTGAAAGAGCATATAACCAGTCCTCCATATTGTCAGATCACTGAAGTAGTCAGGTCTGAGGGCTAGGAAAGGTCAGAATGCCAAGAGCTGGATAGCAGGAAAAAAAAAAGGCTGTTCTGCCAACCATTACCCCAGTTAATACTAGTTTATCCAGTGTTTGCACAGCATTTGATGAGAGATCAGCCATTATGAACCAAAGGGATGTTCTTTGGCTGAATACTAAGGTGGGGGAAGCAGAAGTTCTTCAGGAATACATTCTACTCCCTCTCATCCACATACTCCCCATCCCATAGTGCACTGTTCTGAGTGTACCTTATCTTTAGAGTCCAAGAGGATTCTGGTTTTAAGATTCAGCAGTCTGGCTAAACCAATTGGTCTTGTTTGAGAGAAAAGAAAATGAGATTGTTATTTCTGGTCTGGCCTATGGTTTGGCATGGAAAGCATCATCCTGGAAGAGAAACCGTGATGGTGAGATGCTGCACTCGAATAGCTTTAAGATATATATTTTCTTGCATATTTAGTAGTATTTATTCCCTTGATTTCTCCCCATATGTAGGAATTTACTGTGTCTATGTATGTATTACTGTGTCAACCTTTTTTTCTATTGTACCTACGTTGTTCCTGCACATATCTGTAAAATATAAGCCAATATTTGGAATAGAGATTAAATGATTGGGTTGAATTCAGGAATGACGTAAGTGGTGGTGTGAATTACATTGGCGTAAATGAATGTCTGCTGATTTAATTTGCCTGCTGAGGACCTGGGAGGATAGGGAGTATCAGGAAAATCAATGAACAGCAGGGTCTCAGAAGGTGGAAGATAAACTGAGGAAACAGAGAAGGATGCTACTTTATCTACAACTCCCTATTTTTTCTCTCTCTTCACATGTAGGCTCTCATCAATTCTTGACACTTCTCCCTCTATAATATTTCTAAAATCCACTGTTGGGTGATTCCTAGTTCAGCCTTTGATTTTGTACCATACCCTTCTCCCGCTCCCTGGCCTTCCTGATTGACAATTCTTTTCTACTTCAGTTGAATCCTCCAAATACACCACAACTGAAATATTCATTTCCCCGCACTGACCATGTGTCCCTACTGGTTCGCTTTATGTTTCTGTAGCAAAGACATAATCATTTCAGACTCTTGTACCTCAGGTATTGAAAGAATGTCGGGAGGAGAGAAATTTTTTTCAGTAAAAGTAGATCTGAATAAGGGAGATATGGGAACAAATGAGGCCAATAAAGAACAAGTGAATAGCACATCTTTTTGGTGTTAGCTAGATGCCTGGTCAGTAGTTATTGATGGGACAGTTGGGAAGTGGTTGTAAGGGCGAAATAGATGTATTAGGCCCAAAGTCAACAAAAGAGGCATAAGTCAGAGGTTTAGAAACATGGCTCACATTTACTGAGTTCTTAGAAAAGGAATGAAAATATTTGGAAGTACAAGGTCCTAATGGTAAACTGATGGAGAGGGTTGTCTCTTTTGATTTCTCGTTGTATGGCCTTTTCCATGAAACCTTGAATACGGGGACTTGACTGCTTTCTCTGCATGAAAAAGGAGTAGTTGGGTTTTGTGAGGACAATTATAAGATTTCAGTTAAGTTGCTCTGCTTCACATTCTAGAAGGATCCACTGTACTTATTATATGATCCATTACTCTCTGAACTGTCAATATTTGTCCTATTCTGTATTATGTGGTACTTCTTTGTACAGTGAATAAAGACTAAGTGGCCTAATCCTGCAACCATTAAGATCCATGGGAGTTTTGCCATTGCTTTCAACAACAGCAACATGAGGTCCTTATAAACTAGGGTCTGATTCTTCACCATGGTGGCCAGTGGAAGTGTAGCCATTGATTTTAGTGGGTGGCAGAACAATCCCTAAGTCTCATAAAATAAGGAATTTTACAAGCACCATATTTTATTTGCTAGCGAAGTCTAGTTGAACTACACTTGTGAAAAAAGTGGAGGGCACTAAGGGTTAATGGAGGAGGACAGAGGGATTAAAAGAGTTGATTGCCAAATTCCTTTGACCTTTACCTGAGGTAATAGCTGATGCTCATTTCACTGTCACAGTGAAAGGCAAAACAAATAGATAAGTGCTATGTCCGCCTGGACAATGATATGTAGAAATCTGAATTAATGTGCAGAATAACCACAGTTGTCATTTGATTACTTATTACAGTCTGTCATATGCTGGGCCATCAGATGATCAAGACCACATGTATTCTGCAGGACTGGAATCCATTTATCAATTTGGAATTAGGATCCAGAATCTCATCTTTCAATTTTTTAAAAAAAATTGTTTCTAGCCTTCACGGTTCTGAAGAAAATCTTAAAAATGTGAATTAATGTGCATTGTAGCAAAGTTGTTTTCTGCAAACAGCCTTCAACAATTACTCTGATAGCTGAGAATTGCCACATTCATTTCAGTGATATGTTAACAGTGAAACCCTAAAATGGCAATTTAAATATCAGAGTAGTGTAATATTTCACTGATCATTTTAGCAGAAGTATTCAGTTACTGTGGTTTTTCTTCAATCTCAAGCCACCTCCCACACCTTTTTGGATGCAAAGCCCCAACTGCCCCATGCCCAACTGCCAAAACCTTTAGCTTCCTCTTGACAACTTCTCTGATGTGGTAATGCATTATTTATACAAGAAAAAAAAAGTTGGCACATTGAAAATGTGTGGACAGTGCAAATGAAATTGAATCTTGTATCATGACATGTAATTTCATATTTAATTAAATGAATCCTCAGCTGCTGTAAATCAATGTAGCTCCACTGAGTTCAGAGGTATGCCAGTTGACATCAGCTCAGAATTTGACCTTTAATTCAACTGCTGCAAAATTACCATTAGGCTCCAGAAACAGGGGCCCTTCCTGAAGAATTTAACTTGGCTTGCCACACTGTACACAGAGCCGTGGCAATACCACTTGTTTACCTACCTTGTAAGAGGTATTTGAAAACTACTAAAGTGCTTTGAGGATGTATGACACTGTACAAGTGATATTTTTACTTTATTATTAATCATCCAAATGGCCCCACCACCAATCTCTGAAGTTTGAGATTTATCAATCCCTATTTATGAGTTTCCATTGAACACGAATATCTGATGCACCATGTCTTGTTTGAACACAGGAAATTATTGTTGCCTTTAAAAGGCAAAATTAGTTTGTGAACACTGAGAAACCTGGCAAGGGTGGGACTGTATTTACACAACGGATGTATGTTGTAAATGAGGGTGTTGAAAATTAGATTTCCATGTTTGCTGATGACAATAACTAGAAGGACCAGCAGATATTAGTTGCATAGCTTCTTCCTAGCAACCTCTTAGTAGAGCTGGTCGGAAAACAGAATTTCCATTCTGCAGAAAGTTCTGACGTTGAAATTTGTTGTTGCGCTCAATCAGAACAAAAAATTCCCAGAGACAAGAAAATTCTGAAAAAATTTGATACGGAAACATCAATGTTTCATTTTGATACTGTCAGCATATTAGAGAAGATACAATTTTAGAATGACTATTTTGATATAATGTAAAAGTAGGTGCAAAATTCATTGAAACAAGAAAGTGGAAGCAAAATGTTGACATATTGAAAAAAAGAGCCCAAATGATTAGTTTATTTCCTCCCCCCCATCAAAAGTTTGCCAAAATCAACACATCTCTGTGAAACATTTAGATTTGAATTCAACTCTTCTTCCATGGAAAAGAGTTCCACTGAAAGTTTTTCAACCAGCTCCATCCCTTAGATAGTTGTATATTCCTTTGCTAATAGATGACAAAGCAGATAAACAAAGAGCGTGTTTTAGGGCAAGAACTAAAGGCCAAGAGAAATGCTGAGCACTCACAAAATTCATTAACTTCACTAACTGTTGCCTGTACTCAGAACAGTGCTTTTCTGAACGGGGAAGTTTTGCTGATTCAGAGTCTTAATGAGGGTCTATCTAATGGTTAACTACTGCAGGACAATGATAAGAAAAATTCTTGGCATAGTGGTGGAAAAATCCTTAGTTCAATTGCACAATGAGCTGAAAGCTTTAAGTAAAGGTACTGAGCTACACTGTTTAAAGGAACCATTGAAAAGAAAAACACATAATATTATTTTTGGCATGTAAATCATATTTAAATTCACTTGAACTTCTCTGTCCCCTGACATTTGAAAAAATAATTTAGGTTCTTTTTTGAGGTGGTAAGAGGTGAGGAGCAAAATGTAAAAAAGTGACCATGAAAATATCAGATTTTCAATGCATTAAATCTAAATTTATAGTGCAATAGGAATTAAAAGGTCAGTCCTCAGGTGGTGTGAATTAGCACATATCCTTTTACATCAGCTAAAGATCTGACCAAAGTATCTCTGCCCTGGAAGAGAACAGAGTTGTGGCTATTTCACAGAAACATTTATAGCCGAGAAAGACCCAAGAAGTTAGAGATGCCCTCTCGCGCCCCCAAGCAAAATAACTAACTATGAAAACATCAATTGGGGCAAAATTGTTGAAGTGGAAAAAGAACGAGTGCTTAAGCAAAATACAGCTCATATGGCTGTGAGTAGCAAGGTGTTCACCGAGCTAAAATAAATGAAAATGTTCCAGGGGACAAACATTTCATTTTTTTAAAAAGAGATATGTTTGAAAAAGAAAGGAAAAATAGGAACAAGGTTAACAGGAAGTAGAGATGGGACCAAACAAAATCCCAGCTCGGGGTTAGAGTTTACATTTCAAACCAATCTGGAATGGGCTGAATGTGAACATGCTGCAGTTTGGGAAGGTTTGTATTTGTATTTTTCATGTTCCATATTGGGAGTGTTCAGATCTGTTATGTTTTGGTTCATGAAAGGGGCCTTAAAGTGGATGCAAGTTACATTTACCCCCACTTTAGGTTGCCTTTAGACTGACAGAACTGTGTAAAGGTCCCATCGGGAACATCTACATGGGGATAAAAACCCGTGGCCTGGGTTAGTTGAATCAAGCTCATGGGGCTTGGGCTCTGGGACTGAAAAATTGCTGTGTAGATATTTAGACTTGGGCTGGAGCCCAAGATCTGGGACCCTGTGAGCATGAAGGATCACAGAGCTCAGGCTCCAGCTTGAGCCTGAATATCTACAGTGTAATTTTTAGTCCCATAGCCAAAACCCTGCAAGCCTGAATCAGCTGACATGGGCCAGCTGCAGCCATGCTGTGGGTCTTTTATCTCTGTGCAGACGGTCCCTTAGTATAAATGTGAGTCAGGCTGAGCCAGAATTCATATCTGGAAATAATAATAATAAAAGGGACTGATATGGATGAGATTTTCCCTTTACTCCTAGGTTTTTTTTTTTGCTTATTTTATGCCTTCTGCTGCCATTTGTCAAGATGGTCTTCTGCACTGCAATAAGACTTTCCTAATGGCTCATGTCCTTCTGAGTTAGGCATGTCAATACGCTGACCATGTGAAATATATCCCCCTGATAAGCAAATTAAATTCTTGATAATTCAAGCTGCTTTGAAAGACTCCTGCTCTCTGTTAGCACAATGTCTGATTACTGCCAGGGCCCTATTACTGCTAATATCTGTTGGGCAAAAAAGCCAGTTCCTGATAGCAGAGGAATTTTTGTTCTCATAATTCAAGTGGTATTGACTCATTGTTCTGGTGCAAGCATTTCTGGTGTGTGACAAAATTAGTCATTTTACAGATTAAGCATTAACACAAATATACAACAGGATCTCCCAGCACCATGTTACATAACTCTGCAAGCACAGTCACCATTTTAGTGCCCTATTTATTTAGTAACAAAAGCATTTATGCAACGTTGTCACAGCACCCAGAATGAGCCATTGGCAATCCCCTAGAAGAAGCTGCCATCAGTTATTGTCATTTTCTAGAATGGCAGTTCAGCAATATAAAACCTAAGAAACAATAAACCCAGAATTAAAAAAATCCAGCCTTGGCAGGCTCTCATTTTGAGGTCAGGTGACTCATTTAAAGGGCAATCCAATTCAGTCATGAGACATTTTTTGTAGCCACATCAGCTTTCCAGCATTTGCTGCAGCTCCCAAGTGTTCATTGTGTGATTCATCAGACGTATGAATGCATTGCTCAGAGTTTTAAATTACAACCCTTGGAGAGCATCATGTTCATACAGATACCCCAGTGGCAAATGGTAGGCAACTCTTACAGAACAAACAAGTTAAATGGATGCTCTCTTTCTTCACTACAGGAAACTGATCACTTAAAATACTGCTGTTTTAAAAGAATATCCTAATGTCCCAGTTGTGTGTCTTTATGTGCAGGTAGCTAACTCATATTTCCTAGCTCTGAACACTCTTCGGTCAGAGGAAAAGTTTACCTCTGGAGCCAAATTGTGGACCAGACCTTACAACACAAGGATTCTGAACCAGAACCTTGATACTGACTCAAGGTTCAGGAGCATTATGTATAACTTGGCTTGGAAAGAGTTGGCTCCCTTTTGGACTCATTGCTATGTTTTAATTAGCATTACTGAGGCTACGGCTATTAACAGCTTCCAGTGGCAAAGATCATTTAGCAAGCCATGGCTATATTTTTCTTCCATCGTGCCCAGAAATCCAAGTATCATCAGTGGAAGTTCTGGCACGGATTGAGAGCAGTAATATGTGGACTTTTGTATGGAAATAAATCAGCTGTAGGTTTGCATTACTGGAAAAGGGGTGTTTAGAGATTCCCAGTGTTAGAAAGGCCTTTTTATTGTCCTTTACACTCTGGAGAGAATCTTCTTGGCAGTCTCAAATGAGATTCTAAGGAGTGACCGGACATAGAAACTGACCGATCCTCTCATCTATAGGTAGACCCTCCAGAATATGCATGAGGCACACTGATGGAATAGTGAGAATAGGCATATCTTCCTTCTTCAGCGACAGCCTTTCTACAAGGAGAGTTTGAATGCAGAGCCTAAGCTTTCCCAGGTACTACCCTCAAATATAATTAGGCATTTATAAAGTTTTGTGCTGTACACTGCATGAGGGATAGCTCAGTGGTTTGAGTATTGGCCTGCTAAACTTGAGGTTGTCAGTTCAATCCGTGAGAGGGGCCTTTTAAGGATCTGGGGCAAAAATATGTCTGGGGGTTGGACTAGATGATCTCCTGAGATCCTTTCCAACCCTGATAATGTATGATTCTACATGAAAGCTAAGGTCAAGGCATTGGTCAAACCTTGATTAGGTTCATGCTTGGCTCTTGAATGAGGGCTAAGATTTGAATTTAGGTTTATGCAGTGCTAAAATCTTCCACTCTGTTCTCGTGAGTGGCAAAGTTCTTGTGAGATCAATGTTCGTGCAAGATCTTTGCTATTCTGGCCACAACATAATCAGATTTAAAGTTAGACGACTTTGCTTTTGGATCTGAACCAGAATCAAAGTTATGCAGATTGGTTTTAATCTAGGGTTTCAGATATGAACCCCCACAGAATTGGGTGGGGCTCTGAATTGAGACCTTGTTTGAGCTTCTCTGTCATTAGGAGCAGGGAGAACCAGGGGGTGTTGGTTTGTCTAAAGCTAAATGGTTATTCATTTCTAAGAGAAATGGAAAGGTACACACCAAATGAAGGATGTGATTTGCAGAACTGGTTTCTCCTTTTCTTGGAACTAATAGATTTACGCTGGAGGAGCCAGGCTGGCACCTTGGAATTGCAGATGGCTGCAGAGAGACTCCATTTTGAGTAGGTTGGAAGGGGCTGATTGATCAGAGCCTGAAGGGAAGGGACTAGGTGTGATAAATAGGGCCCTACCAAATTCATGGTCCATTTTGGTCGATTTCATGGTCATAGGATTTAAAAAATCATAAATTTCATGATTTCAGCTATTTAAATCTAAAATTTCACAGTGTTATAATTGTAGGGGTTCTTATTCAAAAAGGAGTTGTGTGGAGTGGGAGTCACAAGGTTATTGTAGGGGGGTGTTGTGGTACTGCTACTCTTACTTCTGTGCTGCTGTTGGAGAGTGGTGGCTGCTGGCTGGGATCCCAGCTCTGAATGCATAGCTGCCGCCAGCAGCAGCACAGCAAGGTCTCCTGGGGGGGGGGGGGGGAGTGGGGCAATTTGCTCCAGGCCCCCACTAGAGTTTTTTTGGGCCCCTAGAGCTGGGTCCTTCACTCGCTCTGGGGACCCTGGAAAACTCTCGTGGGGCCAGGGTGCCTGAAGCTTCTTCTGCTCCGGGTCTTTGGTGGCAATTCGGCAGCAGGGGGTCCTTCCACTCTGGGACACACCGCCGAAGTGCCCTGAAGACCCATGGCAGGGGGTCCTTCCGCCCCAACACCCGCCACTGAAGTGCTAGGTCTTCCGTGGCAATTCGGCATTGGGGCACCCCTGCCGAAGACCTCAGGCCCCCTGAATCCTCTGGGCAGCCCTGCAGCACAGAAGTAAGGATGACATGGTATGGTATTGCCACCCCCACCCTTACTTCTGCATTGCTGTTGGCTGGGCTCTGCCTTCAGAGCTGGGCGTCTGGCCAACAGCTGCTGTTCTGTAGCTGCCCAGCTCTGAGGGCAGTGAAGAAGTAAGGATGGCAATACCGTGACTCCCGTAAAATAACCTTGTTACCCCCTTGCAACTCCCTTTTGGGTCAGGACCCATAATTTGAGAACTGCTGGTCTCCCCCGTGAAATCTGTATAGTGTAGGGTAAAAGCACACAAAAGACCAGATTTCATGGGAGGAGACCAAGATTTCATGGTCTGTGACATGTTTTTCATGGCTGCGAATTTGGTAGGGCCCTAGTTATAAAGCCTGCTTCAGTTGGGAAATCTGGCAAAGGCGGACTCCTGCTCCAGTTATGAAACATTGCTTACCTGAGAATTTAACCTAAGATTCAGTTTAACCTGGGGATTTAACTGAAGCAGAAGCTTGCTCTAGTCTACCAGGGGAAGCTTGATTTAAGGCAGATGCCTGTACTGGCCTGAAAACATTTTGCTTAGCCTGGAAAAGGCTTGCTCTAAGTCTGAGTGGTTTTTATTTTATTTTTTTATTTTTTATTTTTGCTTTACCTGGGAGCTATACTATCATTAACTTGTATTGGCATTTTTGTAACCTGAACTATTTCCGTTCCCATGGATCTTAAAATTAAGAGGTTTTTTTTTTCTATGCTCCTAAGTCTTTTTTGTCTCTTTTTCTCTTCATGGGACCTGTGTTGGAAAAAATGGTTGCTTGGAAAAAAGAAGAAGATATTTTTGCAAAATTTTATTTTATTTTCCACTTTTTAATGATACCCAAACCCAATTTTTAAAACTACATTCATCTTTTTAATTTTTTTTTCTATTTTCAATCCCTTTTCTGTGGTAGAAGGGAGGAAGGGGGAAAAACAAACCAAAAAGTATTAAAAACTTGAACTCTCCAAAAGTGGAAATTCTTATGAAAAATGTTGAATAAATCTAAAAATCAATCCTTTGAAATCTGCCAAATGAAATTCATTTTGAAACTTTTTCATTAAAACTCCTTAGTATTTTCTTCTCAGAACCCAGCAGTCATTGATTGGTTCCTAATGATTCTGTCATAACATATGGAGCAGTGGTCTCTCAGTAGCTTCTACCCACTCCTTTCTGTGGTCTGGCTATCAACTCCACCTGAAAAACTAATTTAATTAGTCTGGGCTGCATCACTTTAAATCTCAACTGGTTGCTGGTGGAGGAAGGCCAAAAAACTAGCAGTATTTAATTACAGGATAATGTTTTAAGTTATATGACACTTTTCAACTGAAGCGTTCAATATAATTTACAAATAGTGAGGTTCACATCACAGCACAACTGAGAATAGAGCTGTAGGAAAACGGAATTTTCCAACCTCATGGAAAATTTTGACTTTGCCAAAAAAAGGAACTTTTTTGAGACAAGATAAAAAAGAATTTTCAGTTCTCCAAAGAAAAATATCAAAATTGTTCTAGGAAAGCAAATACTTTGAGCGAAAAATTTAGTTTAGTCAAAAACAGTTTTCCCTTGAACAAGATTTTGATAGAAAAATTTCAGCCAGCCCTATCTGAGAGGTATTTTAAAGATGGACACTAAGATTCAGAGATCTTAAGTGAGCTGCCTGAATTCCCACGGGAAGTCTGTGGCAGACTAAGAATAGTACATATGTTTCCATACAGACATAGACTCCTGTTCCTCAGCCACAAGACCACCCTGCCTCTTTAAAAAGAACTGCCCTAATTATGGCTGTCCTGTGGTACTTTTTAAGAACCTGACATCAGCTTCAAAATGCAGCCTCAAGTTGTGGGAGCCCTGTAGACTTGGCAGGCATAGAATTCTCCTATTAAGTTTAGAAGAGGCACTTTCTCACTTTCACCTGAGATGGCAATGGCCAGCAAGAAGCGGCAGTGGGTGGAAGAGGGCAGAGGCCATAAAAGAATTGCACTTCCAAGGAAAGAGAAAATCAGCAAGCTTTACAGCAGCACTGAAACTTTTATGAAAAATGAGGAAAAATCCCATCAGAGTTATCCCTTCAGTGCACTATGAAATGGATAAATATAGGACTGTCAAACTAGATTAAAGAGACTTGATGGTATTTACCTTACAAGGAAAAGCTTAACTTTCATAAGACCTGTTGGACCATTGATTTCATGGTGTTCTGCAAATAACACCATGGAAATACCAGAGCTATTTTCCAGAAAATTGTGTGCAGTGTAGAAATATTTTGAATTAGCCTGAAATGTGATGAGTTGTAGCTAAGGGTTTAGTCAAACGTTTTTGAAAAGTTGTTTACCTTAGTGTCCTTGGCCCATGTTCTGCTCTTGATTGCACTGGTATGAATCCAGAGTACAATCCCTTGAAATCAACGGAATTATTGCAACAGAGCAGAATTTGGTTCATTAACTAGACTCTCTTTGAATCTGCATATAACATTACGGGCTGAATTCAATGGAGCTCTGCCAGTTTACACAAGTAGAGAATTTAAACTATATGTCAACAATCCAACTAACACCCTGCCCAATACATCTGAAAAACCCTCAGTGCAACAAATACAATAAAGCATATAAGTCATTAGTACTCTGGTTTGTGAAAAAATATGAAATAAACAGATGGTTTTACTTTAATTTACTGCTGTTACTTTACACATTCACTGTAATTTCTGGAACAGAGAGGAACTACTACAGAAGACTCTACTATTCTAAATGTGGTGGGATTTATAATATGTCCACTTAACCAGGGCTGGCTCCAGGTTTTCTGCCACCCCAAACGGCCAAAAAAAAAAAAAAGCCAATCGGCGGCACTTCGACAGCAGCTCAATCACGCCACTCCACTCATGGGCGGCACTTTGGCGGCAAGTCCTTCACTCCCTCTCTTGTGGCACTTCTGCAGCAGCTCAAAGAGGAAGAGAGGGACCTGCCACCGAATTCCTGCTGAAGACCTGGACAGACCACCCCAATAGTGGACAGAGTGCTGCCTCTTTGTATTGGCTGCCCCAGGCACCTGCTTCCTTAGCTGGTGCCTGCAGCTGGCCCTGGACTTAACTGTAGGGATACACTGAAGCCTGTTCAATGCACATATCCATAACCATCCCAACAAAGGCAAAGCTCTTAGGAGTAACAAGAAAATTATGGAGGGCCTGATTCAGCTCTAACTTACAGCAGTGTAAATTGGTAGTAGGTCCACTGGTGAATGGCTTGACATAAGTGCAAAGCCAGTGTCAGAAAAAGCAGGCTCAGGCTTAGACTCTCCACTTGCTTTTATACCCACCAATGAAGTGATGTCATCTCTTATGCAACTGAAATGATCTTAAGCCTACTACTGCTACCAGTTAGTGGAGTTACTTCTTTAACTCAAGAAGTGCAGACCCATACTTTTGGTGCTAGAGATCTCAGATTCTATTCTTTTGGTGGTGGCAAATGAGGAGGGATTTTACATAAAGAATGGAGTGAAGCCTTAACAGATCAGATAGGCTTGCTAGAGGAAGGAGTTGAGGGGGGCTGATAAGAAAGTTGCTGTAGTGTTTCCTGGGCAGAATTAGTCTTATTATGTTTTCCTAAGTGCAACGTTATAAGTAGTCAGATTGGCCTGTATTATATATATCAAGAGAACTACAAAACTAAAAAAAAGAAAAGTATGATCTCCATTAGTGCGGGGTATGCACACTCCGTTACACAGGGGAAATATCCCCTGGCCCTTTGTGGCTCATTTACAGCCCTATTTTCCACCAGAGCAGTGTAAAGGGGCCAGGATCACGCCTCTGCCAGAGACTGAAAGGTGCAATACACAGAAAATGAGTAATGATGACAGATACAAACTACATACACCACCGTTAGGCAGGAAACATGGATCCTTCTGTTCAGGACTGATGCACTGACATTCACATGGCTGGAGCATTTTTATATTTCTGCTCTTCAAAGGCCTGTTACTGTGCCTAATGATGCCAAAAGGTTCCACTGACTTCAGAGATGCAGAATCAAGCCTCATATAATTATTTGTTTTAAACCATGTGTAGCAGAGATTTTGATTCCCTAACATATCACATGATAATGCCAGGTGTTAGAGACAGGTTTAGAAGGAATGTATGCTTCTGGCATTACAGTTATGTCAGATTTTAAATAACATAACGTGGAAAATTGTCATTAATATTGGCAAACTGATAATGCTGTTGTGGCAACTATTTCTAAGATTAACAGCTGGTAAATTTCAGGAAGTCACCTCCAAGCAGTGGAATAGCAAAACAACACATTTCAAACATTAAGATAAAGCTAAGGAGTCTCAACATTGTTGCTTATGCACTGCATTTAAAAAAGACTGTTGTAGATTCTGAAAATACTGTCTGTTCAAATACTCCCTTATCCAGTTGTGGTTTTACACTTTGTAACAACTGGTGAGAAATTAAACAATAATGAAGTTGTAGGATGGAAAGACACATTTGAGGCTCTCTCAGTGGAGGATGTTGGAACATTGTGGGTCAAATTTAGCACTCCCCCAAAACACATTTCCTACATATTTATTATATAAACTACCTTAAAAGGATGTTAAGGTTGCAAAGTCAAGCACTCTAAAGCTAGGACCAGAATGAAGGTTGCCTGTGCAGCCATGATTCAGCCCCCTTGTGCATGTGCATTATGATGCACTCTTTAATTATATGATCACATACTATTTTTTCCCTGCGTCATTCTGTGCATGGGATAGGACAGTGTTCGCATGAGCAGCTTTTCAGTATTTTGTTTTATGCTCGTTCAATGTGTGGCCCTAGGCCTTATTTACTGCACACTATTCAAACACTGTTCTGAAGACAGAATTATTCATTTCCTCGTGGATTTTTCTAAGGGGCTCATCACTAGAGTATCTGAGTGAGTGAAATATTAATGACATGATCTTCACAACAAACCTGTATGATGTTATCCCCATTTTACAGCTGGAGAACTGAGTTCCTGTGACAGATTAATGTTAAAAGCGTTCTCCAGTTTTCAATGCTTAGAACTTGATTTTTCAGAGAACTTACGATTTTGTAGCACTTTCTTTGTTCAGTCCACCCTCTTGTCCCAGGCCCTCTCTCTTTCCAGCCTCCTCCACCTCGTGGGTCCTCATGTCAGTCTCCTTCCTTGCCACTCTCCAAGTCCTAGCTCCTCACCCCTCTGCATTTCAGTGAATGCTTCCTCCTCCTTCACACTGCCTAGATGACAGTAGGAAGGTCACTGAGCACAGGAAAGACAGGCTCCCTCCTCTCAGTTCCCATGGCTGGCACCACAGTAGCCCTGCAAGGTACAATTGCAGGGAAAGTCACACTCAGCCCCTGTAGACCTCGGTTGAAGCATGCTCAGTGCAGATGCAATCTTCTGAGAATTTAGCACTCAAACAGTAACAAGGCTCTATTGAGCATGCGTGAACTGAAATAGTTAGAGGCTTATAAATTGGTCAAATTTGGGGGGATTTTCATGGGGATGGTACGACCCCCTGACACCAGGGTGACCCATCTGCCAGATAATTAAGTCACTGCTCCAAAGCATGAAGGTGTTAGATTTCTCAATGAAATAGCTTGGAGAATTTGTTATCATGGGCAAAACAATGTATTTTTTATTAACTTGGTTCTGAGAAACAATCTTTTCCCTGAAATGTTCAATAATAATAATATAATTATTAATAATCCATAAATTAATAATTACTAATATTCAGCCTGAGACAGACACACGGCATGGACAATTTCAGCCAATGGTTAACATCTGGCAAAGTTATAAGGAACTGAAAACACGACCTTATAACAAAAAGTGTCTGATAACTTCAAGTATAGGCGGAGCTACCTGTGCTTTCCATAATGTACATAGTTTTGAAGTCAGGTTTTGCAGCATGGAATACTAGCATGAGATAAAGTGTTCTGAATGAAAAAGGTCTGTGAGAAAAAAAACATCCACCCATATTGGTTGCTATTACAATTGTGGAGTAAGGTGTTTTGGGTGGTTTTGTTTTTTGTCCTAGCTAATGAAAAACTGTATTTGTTAGAGCAGATTGAAGTCAAATATGAGATACTAAAGCGCCCCAGTATCATTCTTTCCTAATATCTCAACATTCCAACAGAGGCAATTGCCACATGCACTGGAGATTGGAGTAGAACCTCCACTATGAAGTTTGCTGAAGTTTCAGGTTTAATTGGACATTAGAGCTTTGGGCATATTTTATTTATTTAAGTGTTCCTGTCAATACATGTACAGGCTGACAGGATAATGACACAGATACAAATTCAAGTTTCTTATCAGACAGAAAAAATGCTTCCATCACTGTTTTGGAGAAAGAAGGAAGAGAAACACTCCAAATCATCATTAGCTTTCTCCCCTGGTTGTTGCAGTCCTTTTTTGACTTTAATATTTATAGCATGTTAACAACAAAAGAGGGTAAATGTCATGGGCTGTGCAGTTTACTGCACTCTTCATTATAAAGCTGTCTTCTTACTTTGCTGTGATTAAGGGTTTGCCGCATACCCAAACCAGCGCTCTTTTTTTTTTACAGGGAGTGATCTGTGACCCTTGGAGAACTGTTACTGGGCTGAAATTCAATTTCATAGATTTTAAAGCCTAAAGGGACCATTAGGATTCTCTAGTCTGACCTCTTGCATGACACAGGCCATGGAATTTCACTCAGTGATATATGCAAAGTTCAGTATGGGAAGTTCCTAGTTCTTCACACCTAATTTGGTTGTAACTTGGTTCTCTTAACTTAAAAAAACTCCTATAGATTAATTAAAGCTAAAATATAAAAATGGCAAATGTGGCTGTTGTTGAGTAATTTCTTGGTTCTGCCTCACCAGGAATCCCATTAGAATTGTCTTTCTAGGAATATTTCAGCCCTGTTTATAGAGCCTTCAGTAATCTCCATGAGGCCTTTTAGAGGTAACCCAGGCCTCATCCCAGCCTGTCCACTCTCCATTCCCTCTTCCCTTGTGGATACCCAGACTCTAGCACCAGAGGGAGGCCACTGACCACTGAGCATCAATTCTGCACAAAAGGGACTCTTCTCACAGGACTCATAGGATGTTATTAGACCCAATGGTATTACACCATGATAACCAATGATGTCTTGGTATTATTACTTGAGTAAAAAAGTCCACTCTTCGGCAGGACCATCATAATGAGGAATGACAGAGTGCTCCAGATACCAAAGTATGAGACATTTGGGTGGGTTGGAAGAGGAGCAGAGGGTAGACTAAGGGATGGAATAATTTTTTTATCTGTTAACTATGAAGGGTAAATACTTTGTGAGCTATTCAGATGTTATAACTGAAAAATTAGCAGAAGAATAAAATGGGTATTTTTTCATCAGGTATATACCCACAATGTGCATAATTAGAGTTAAGATGCATAGATGTTTTCATTATAAAAGTCAATCTATTCAGAGTAAAGCTTCACTTTAGGATGAAACTACACTTATGATACTGTCATCTGAGAGCTACTTTTCCTTTCTTTTTATCCCATCTAATTAAAACACAATGGGTAAAATCCATGAAGTCAATGGTTGTTTTGATTTCAGTGGAGCCAGGATTTCTCCCCATATTTTTCATGTTAATTTCAAAATTATACAACAATGTAAATAAAAAGAGAGATGTCAATACAAAGTTAAAGGTTAAGAATAATAGATTTAAAAATACTCTTAACCATTTAAATAGAACCTTAGATTAATAAACTTAAACTTATGATTAAACTTTTCATTATTTATTTTGTATGCTTAACTTTTTGAACATGGAGAATAGATTAGTCAGTTTTAGTTTTAGTTTTATTTGCTTTGGGGGCGGGGCAGAAAAAGATTCTAAGTTTCACCTATTAGCACTGTGCTGTAAAGTTTGGATTGCTTATACTAATGGAGATATTTGGTTTGTTCTTATATTTATTTTTCCTCCCAGTGGTAATTTATTTTTATAAAAAGCATGCAAAGATTTCTGTTACAAATTTGGGGCCAGATTTGCTCTGTCAGTGTCCCTTTAACTAGCTAAGGATTCTTTTTTTGTGTTTCTGGAAGTCAAAATTGCTTTGATTTTAAATAAGAAGTTTTACAATTCATCCATAACATATCCTAATCTCTCTCTTTTTCTTTCTTTGGTCTCATTGACTCTACTAATTCAGTCTTTGTTGTGGAAAAATGCTTTGACAATATTTCCAGCTGGATACAATACAGCTATCTTGTCCTCACTTATAGGAAAACAGAAATTGTGTTTTGATGGGGAAAAGTAGCTGTTATGAGAATGTTTTATCTTCTTTCATGTCCTGGGTTATCGATATTGAGAAGAATTAGTCAGAATTAGCAGGTAAATGTCAACCATATTATTTGGACCATGTTCCCACAGAGTGTGTTGTACATTGTCTGAAAGTCTTACTGTCAATTATATAATTTTGTGAGCCTCTACATTTTTTGAATTTTAATAAAGATGCTTTAAAATATTTTGTATTGTATTTTAATTCCATTTTACTATGTTATGCAGCACCTCAGTTGTGGAGGAAGGGGGCACTCTGATTTGGTGCATTAACAAAATGACTATTTTCCCCTGTCATTATTAGAAGTGTGATATTCTCTTTGAAATTTTTGCATAAAAACTCATGGTAAGATAAGACTCTGGGGCACTCCCTTGTCCTTGGTGAACAAGGGGTTAACTTCAGCTCAATTTCCCCTAGCACAGGTGCCCAGGGAGATGGCTATTGTAGTGAGGAAGGGGTATGGTTTGGGGAATGAAGAGATCCTAGCAGATCATAGCAATGAACTGAACTCCAAGCTGAGAAGCGTCTCTGTTTCCTTTCTATGTTTACTTTCTTGAGGAAAAACCCTTGCTGATTATGATTGTTTTACGCACCAGTTTCCAGGCCTGTAATTTTGAAGCATGGCTGTGGCACTTGTACAGTAAGTATCTTTCATGCCAAGGTTCCATTTGAGCAATTGATGAAAGGCACATTTGAACAACTGAGCTGGTTTGTGGAGGTGCTAGTGATCTTCAGTTTATTGACCTCATTGGTGATTGTGGGTGCTCAGCATCTCTGAAAATCCAGCCATATATATAACAAGATTAGAGTAGGAATTAATAAAGGGAGTCTATGGGGATTTGGGAGGACATCCGAAAACATCCAGCTTGAAGGTTCTATGCTCCAGTACCTTATCCATGGGAACATGGGCTGCATGTAGGGAGAGGCTAAGCATTCAAAAGACATATTCTTTGACCAAGTAGGGGTAGGGAAATGGAGGAGACAGGAGCTGGAGTTGGGTGGGGAGAGAGAGAGAGGGTGTGAGAGAGAGCGAGAGAAAGAGTGAGTGAGTGTGTGATGGGGTAACTTAGAAAATGAGGAAATAAAGAGGTGAGGGTAATGTACCAAATGAAATGAACAATACACATGTGCAGTTCTTTAAACATCTTAGATCTTGGGCTGAAATCCTGTCCCTTTGCTGGTGCTTCCTTTCCCAAGAGATGAGGCATACTTTAAGGCAGGGGTCAAATTCTGAGAGATTATTTCATGGAGCCCACTCACCCCCAGCATTTGGGAATCTGGGCTTCAGCTGCAGGGTGGGAGGTCTCAGGGCTCTAGCCCTATGGGGGTGGGGGTGAGGGTGGGGGGCTTGGGGCTTCAGCCCCATGGGGGGAAGAGGTGCAGGAGCTTGGGGATTTAACCCTGTAGTAGGCACCAGGGCTTGGAGATTCAGCCCATTGGTACATGGCAGGCACCAGGGCTTCTACGGGTTTGAAAATATTTTCTGGAGCTCTGCTGTGATGGGCTGCAGCTGAATTTAAGCCGTGCTTTAAGGTATGTAGCTAATTAAACCTCTTGTATTTTCTAAACTTCAGAGAGTGTCTGTCAGTATCCTATTAGAAGGGTTTGTTTAATGTGTGGTTGAGTTTTAAGAGGATCTTTTCTCAAGAGGCCATCTGACTCTTTATCACTAAACCAACTGAGGTCAAGCAATTTAGTAACTGAAGGAAGCAGTAAATTTTTAAGATCTATGGATTCCATTCAGGCATTTGTTATGGGAAAATTGTAAATATTAGAAACTTGCAGAGGTCCTGACCCTCAAACTTGCAAAAACTGCATCTGTGTCAAGGTGATTAACAATCATGCATAACAATACAAACATATTTCATTTTAAAACAAGATTACAGTTTGAAATCTTGTAAAATACTGGGACCTGTTTGTTTTGGCACTAGGACAATTTCATCCGTATGTTTCTGTTTGGGCTTCCCTCAAAAAACAAACAAACAAAACCCCTAAATATTTAAATCTGCTCAAGGAGGGGAAATATTTGAAATGGGGGTATTTCCGAATATATACATGGAGAAAATGATAGACGAGATACCATCAGAGAAGCATATGTCCTCCCATCCAGTACCCCTGGTCTTACTTAAGGCCCAGATCCTGCAAAGATACATGCATGTGCTTAATTTAATGCACTGTGAATAGTTCCAGTTGTATTAGTAACATTGGCATCACCCATAGAGTTAAACAATACATGACATTGTTAACCACGCATATAGGTTTTTGCAGTATTGAGGCGTAAGCTTCTTTGTGACCGTTGAGCCTAACAGCTTGTTAGCTTTGCGGGGAAGTATTGGATATTGCTTGCTGAGGGGTATTTTTAAACAGCTTCAGAGTTTAAGGATCAAAGCTGAAGAGACAACCATCTCCCAGCCTTCAAACCAACTTGCAACCAGGCTCTACCCAAAGTTTCAACAAAAGTTGATTTTAGTATTTACAATTTGCATGCCGTCTTTTCAAAAGAGTTAATTTTAATTCCTTTAATTCCTAAGGTGATATGTCTAGGAAAAAGTATGCTCATATTTCTTTATTCGCAATATGTCAGCCATCCAGCATTCCCATAGAAATTAATCATTTGATATTGCTTTTAAGGCATAGTCTTGAGGGGTACCATTCTTGCTTTTAAAAAATCACAATATTTCCTCTGTACTTAGAATAGAAATCAGTTGTGGCATCTCAAATACCACTCCGTGTGGTTGACAATATAATAGCAACCACTGTAGGTTAGAGAAAGAACAAATCTATTTCTATTTATGTGTTGTTTCATTTCCCTTTTTCCTCTGCTCTGCAATTATTTCTTTCTGAGGCAGGTTAAAGTGACTAAGGACATGGGGTACCCAACCTCATTTGTTGGCAAACTGAGGGCTTATGAAAGAGGTGAGGTGGACTTTAAGTGGGTGCAAAGGAATATTGATCTAGGAATGTGAACCTCCGATGCCCTTGGAGGTCCTTAGCCTCACAGTTTTCTCACCAGTCCAAAAGCCAGTCTTCGCCCAAAGATTTAAAGGCCAACTGAAATTGCTACTCCTAGTGCCAGAAAATCTAAAAGAGGTCAGAGAACAAAGGAACCCCCTGAGCCAAAGAAAAGACACACAAAGTACTGTAGATTTGAATTGGGTGCACAGACCCAAACTGTTGATGGTGGAGAACTGGTGTGTAATTGACTTGCCAGCACAGAGAGGCAGGGAACCTTTTCTGAACTTGCTTAATCCATCTCTAATTGGATAATTTTAAAAATATATATTGCAAGTAAAATCTTGAGCCCTTTAGAACTGATTTTCACACATGTTCTTTGTGTCCTGGATGACCCCTTAGACAATCTAGAGGGATCAATTTTGCTCTTTCTCATTGGCAGGATTGTGACTATATTAATTATTATTTATTATTTTATTTATTTGTATTATCATAATGTCTGTCAGCCACAGTCAAGGACCAGGATCCCATTGTGTTAGATGCTGAAAATGCACAGAACACCAAATTGTTGCTGCAATACTGCTGTTTGAATATTTTCATTTACACTACCCTAAAATTTGAGGGCTTAGTTCTGTCCTGCTATCAGCTATAGTTAATGTGGTTACACCAGGGTTGAATTTGGCCCAGTGAGTTCACACTGACACATTAGTGATAGAAACAGTGGATCCTAAATGACTGAACTTTCTGCAATATTTCAAAGTATTACAGTGTTTTCCAGTCAGTTGAGCAAAAGCTGAAATGAACAGAAATAAAGGACCCATCAGCATTTCCTGTAATTAGACTATTGGTTACCATGTAAAAGGCTCTGTATTTATTGCCTGAGTGAAGATACTTAATTTACTGCCGTCTGAGCTACTATGGGAATGAAGTCTAGCAAAGAAAATCTTTCTTACAGCTTTAAATGCTTAACTCACATTTACTGGCCTAGTGGCTGGGAGGAAGCAGTGGATGTGATTTATCTTGATTTTTCTAAAGCATTTGACACAGTCCCACATGACGTTGTCATGAGCAAACTAAGAAAATGTGATCCAGATGAAATTTCTGTAAGATGCGTGCACAACTGGTTGAAAAACCATACTCAAAGAGTAGTTATCTATGGTTTGCTGTCAAACTGGGAGGACGTAACTAGTGGGTTCCCAGAGGAGTCTCTCTTGGTCTGTACTTGGATAATGGGATGGGGAAGTATGCTTATAAAGTTTGCAGATGACACCAAGCTGGGAGGATTTGTAAGCATTTTGGAGAATGGGATTAGAATTCAAAGAGATCGTGATAAATTGGAGAATTAGGCCATGTCTACATCTAAAATTTTGCAGCGCTGGTTGTTACAGCTGTATTAGTACAGCTGTATAGGGCCAGCGCTGCAGAGTGGCCACACTTACAGCAACCAGCGCTGCAAGTGGTGTTAGATGTGGCCACACTGCAGCGCTGTTGGGCGGCTTCAAGGGGTTTCGGGGAACGCGAGAGCAAACCGGGAAAGGAGACCCACTTCGCCGCGGTTTGCTCTCTCGTTCCCGGAGCCACCCAGCAAACCGCAGGGAAGGAGACCTGCTTGCTCTGGGCTCCGGGAACGAGAGAGCAAACCGGGAAAGGAGACCCGCTTCGCCGCGGTTTGCTCTCTCGTTCCCGGAGCCACCCAGCAAACCGCAGGGAAGGAGACCTGCTTGCTCTGGGCTCCGGGAACGAGAGAGCAAACCGGGAAAGGAGACCCGCTTCGCCGCGGTTTGCTATCTCGTTCCCGGAGCCACCCAGCAAACCGCAGGGAAGGAGACCTGCTTGCTCTGGGCTCCGGGAACGAGAGAGCAAACCGGGAAAGGAGGCCAGCTTGATTACCAGAGGCTTCCTCCTTCCACGGAGGTCAAGAAAAGCGCTGGTAAGTGTCTACATTGGATTACCAGCGCTGGATCACCAGCGCTGGATCCTCTACACCCGAGACAAAACGGGAGTACGGCCAGCGCTGCAAACAGGGAGTTGCAGCGCTGGTGGTGCCCTGCAGATGTGTACACCTTCAAAGTTGCAGCGCTGTAACTCCCTCACCAGCGCTGCAACTTTCTGATGTAGACAAGCCCTTATTCTGAAGTCAACAATGTGAAATTCAATGAAGACAAATGCAAAATACTACTCTGAGGCTACATCTATACTTGGAGCTGGGGATATGATTCCTAGCTCACATAGACATGTTTGTGCTAGTTCCCACTGAGTTAGTATGCTAAAAATAATACTATAGCCCTGGTAGCATGGACAGTGCCGAGTAGTGGCATGGGTAGCCACCCTGAGTATCCTGGCCACCATTCACCTCTGCCCATGCTACTGCAGCTACACTTCTACACTTAATCCATCTCCACGAGAGGCTGTAGCTATGTCAGTGGGAGAAGCTCTCCCTCCAACACAGTGCTGTCTACACCAGTGCTTAGGTCGGTATAACTATGTTGTTCAGAGGTATGAATTTTTCACACTCCTGAGCAACTTAGTTATACCAAAGTAATTCTGTAGTGTAGACCAGGGCTCAGTGCAGGCAGGATCAATTCCACTGAACTCAATAGCTTTGTGCTTGCTCACACCAGCAGCCTGCCCCGGCAGTCAATGGGAAGTTTACACACGATCACACTTCAGGACTGAATTTGGCCTACATTTTTGGGAGTAACTGAGCTCTCTGGCTTCACTCCCAGTAGAATAGAAAAGGCTGAGCAAGCTTAACTGTGGAGTTGCTACTAGTAATTAGGTAGTACTGAGGCTAGAGGTAGGTCAAAATGCCATTTCTTACGGCAAAATGAAAGATTGCAGAATTTCAGATTCACGAGGTCAAAGTTCACAGAGCTGGTTCACACAGCCAAGCTTCTACAAACTGGTAAGCAAATTATTTATTGAAAAGTTTCTTCAGTGTACACTTCAAAGTACAACCACAGGAAAAGACAGATTGGTTAGATAAGATTAGAGAGAAAGTGAAACAAAAATAAATTCGTTAGAAACACCTAAATATGTGTTACTTCTACAGTCAGTGAGGCCAGGGTTCTACAGGCAATAATCTCTTTACTATACAACTGCGTTTCATCCCCAGAGCTGCTCTATCCTGTGTACTGACTGAGGCAGGGTCCTATGGAAAAATAGTATGTGATCGTAATGATTACAGTAATTAAAGTCCGTATCATAATGCATATACACAACGGGGCTCAAGGAAGGTTGCACAGGCAACCTTAATTCCAATATTTTCTAACTTTGCTTGACTTTTCATTCTTAATTATTTTTAACAAGGATTTTTGTGTGCAATTCACTAGGTTTAAAAAAAACTGATGGAATTTCTGGGGGGTTTTCAATGTGGCATCATATTGACACCTTTGTGTGTCATAATCAGGATAGGAAACTAGATCAATGGCACAGATCTCTGCCCCTTGCGCTAACAAAGTAACTGACAGCAATAGTAGGTTGTCATTTTATATGTGGACAAACATTAGAAGGAGATGAGATGCATACTTTGCCAGTGACTTTCATAGACCCTTGCTGACAGCAGAGGAATGGTGAGATTTAAGATTATAAGGATGAATGGTGAGACATCTTCTAATCTTCATGCTGTTTCAGGTTTCTAGCGCCGAAAGGAACAAGTTGTTTGATTCTAGATATTTTGCTAACAATAAAGTCCAGTAAGGTAAGGGGTAAGCTTCGACTAGATCTAGTATGTATGGAGCAGGGTGGGAACACCACTAGCATGCAGCATGTCTGATTTCTAACTTTGAATTTGAAGCCTCAAGTCAAATTCTTATTTTCAAATAGATGCAGTCTTAAAATTACTCCTTTTAGATCTATAGAAATATTCTATTCTTCAAACTAGAGTAATCTCCACCACCCCCAGTCTAGTTTTGTATTGAGTTTCCACATTCTGAAGTAATGAATGTGTTAGAAATGCACGTGTTAATAATACATTAACTTTATTTTACTTACTGTCTCTGGGATAAGTTTAGTCAAATGGGATGAGGTTTGATAATATAAAATATTAATTAATAAATTATATTAATTGCAGTATCTTTAGAAGTCAAAGCCTTGGCCGTTTAAAAATCTCTTTGGTGGGATATATTATTTTTAACACAAAAGGTCAAAACCTACTATGCTTTTTATTTGTTTTCGTTGTTTATTTAAAGAAAGCTTGCAGATATTCAATGACAAGTATGAGCTTTGTTTCAGACATCGAAAGCTAGCTGTCTGAAATTAGACTTCCAGATGAATCACCTGATTCTTTTGGCCCAATCCAATTTCCATTGAAATTACTTAACAAAGGCAAGACAAATAAGCCCTTTGAAGGAAGCGGTTTACTGCATGCATTTTTTCCATGAAAAGAAGTAGATGAGATTGCCAAAACCCATTTGTGTGTTTCGGCACTTTTTTGTTTTAATGTATGAAACTTGATGTGTATATGGTAGATCAGGAACCCTGTCAAATGAGCAAATAACTGAATTAGCTTCCCTATGTTCCCTAGCTCTTCTCTTCAATTTTTTTGCCAAGCAGAGTCAACTCTTACTGATTTTGTTTATCCACCTTTAGGTCACAGGTCAGAAAAACATATGAGCATGTGCCAAAATCTCTTTAAGACAGTGCTTTACTGAACTGCAGCTTTAATAGGTCTTTACATCTTTTCCCATAGAGCTCTTCAGATATAAGTGTGGTAAAAGAATGCCTCTGACAGCAAAGTATCACCATATTGCAGGTAGTACAATAATAGCTGGCAGAGTTATGAGGGGTCACATTCCTGGTGTTATTCTATCGACTTCCCTGAAGTTACATCCAAGTTAAATATGACCCATCATTTCTCCCTTTATTTTTGCCTTATAGTGGGCACTTGTTTTTCTGTTGCCTAATTACAACCATTGTGGATCAACCAGAAGTAACAATGGAGAAGACCAGAAGCCATGTAAAAGGTGCATGTACATTTATATGGTTCTCTTTGGTTTTCATTTACTTTCCCAATAAAACTCTAGTTCATTGAAACATCCAGGGCTTGGATATATTTATAGCTTTTGCATCTTTAAATGCTTTCAGGCTCGCAATACAGTTTCTGAGAAATTGCACTCATGGGGGCCTCACTTCATGACAGACATCGTAAATCTCTAGTTAAGAAAAAAAGTGACTATTTTTTTAAAGATAGTTACAACAGAGTTAGAGCTGAAAACTAATTCTTTACATATTTTCCCCCCAGCTCTGTTGAGATATGAGTGGAGTGAAAGAGTGCCCCTGACTGCAAAGTATCACTGTATAGCAGAGTACTACACACACTTTTAGATATTTGGTGTTGTGCTCTGTGTCCTGTGACCTCACAGTAGAGTTGTCAACCCTCACTGTTTCACCAAAAGTCTCCTGGAATCAGGCTCTATCACCCAGAGGCTACTGAAGCCAAACTGGGAGATTTTAGGCACTAAAAGTCTGGTGGCACAGAAGACCTAAGGCAGGCTACCTGCCCTGGCTCTGTGCCCCTCCTGGAAGCAGCCAGCATGTCCCTGCAGCCCCTGGGGTGGGAGGGGCAGAGGGTCTCCGCACAATGCCCATGCCCTGGGCGCTGACTCCGCAGCTCCCATTGGCTGGGAACTGCAGTTAATGGGAGCTGCAGGGGTGATGCCTGCAGGCATGGGCAGCATGGGGAGACCCCCCCTGCCTCCCCCTTCTGCCTAGGAACCACTGCCAGAGATATGTGCCAGTCCCTTTCGGGAACCGCCCGAGGTAAGCACCGCCCACATCCCTTTTCCCTCCTGCACCCAGCCCCCTGCCCCAGCCCAGAGCCCGCACGCAAACTCCCTCCCAGTGCCCACACCCCAAACCTCCTCCTGCACCCAAACTCCCTCCCAGAGCCATCACCCCCTCCTGCACCAAAATTCCCTCCAAGAGCCCGCACCCCTCACGCCCTCCTGCACTCAAACTCCTTGCCCCAGCCTGGTGAAAGTGAGTGGGGGGTGGGAGAGCGAGCGATGGAGGAAGAGGGGATGGAGTGAGTGGGAGCAGGCCCTTGGGAAAGGGGTGGGTCAGGGCATTGCCTCAGGGAAGGGGCATGGCAGGGGCATGACAGGGTGTTTGGGTTTGTGCGATTAGAGGATTGGCAACCCTAGCTCACAGGCAAGTTGTCATAAACAGATAGCTAAGGGTTAATGTCTCTTTCACCTGAAGCACCTGACCAGAGGACCAATCAGGAAACCGGATTTTTTCAACTTTGCGTGGAGGGAATTTAGTCTCTGAGTCTTTGTTTTCTGGCTGCCTGCTTTCTCTGAGCTTTGGAGAAGTAGTTCTACTTTCTAGTCTTCTGTTTCTAAGTGTAAGGACAAAGAGATCAGATAGTAAGTTCTATGGTTTCTTTTCTTTGGTATTTGCATGAATATAAGTGCTGGAGTGCTTTGATTTGTATTCTTTTTGAATAAGGCTGTTTATTCAATATTCTTTTAAGCAATTGACCCTGTGTTGTATCATCTAATACAGAGAGAACATTTGTATGTATTTTTCTTTCTTTTTATATAAAGCTTTCTTTTAAGACCTGTTGGAGTTTTCTTTACTTCAGGGAAATTGAGTCTATACTCACCAGGGAATTGGTGGGAGGAAGAAATCGGGGAGATCTGTGTGTTGGAGTGCTAGCCTGATTTTGCATTCCCTCTGGGGGAATAGGAAAGTACTTTTTGTTTTCAGGATTGGGAACAGAGAGGGGGAGTCTCTCTGTGTAGTTTCACAGAGCTTGTGTCTGTGTATCTCTCCAGGAGCACCTGGAGGGGGGAAGGGAAAAAGGATTATTTCCCTTTGTTGTGAGACTCAAGGGATTTGGGTCTTGGGGTCCCCAGGGAAGGTTTTTCAGGGGGACCAGAGTGCCCCAAAACACTCTAATTTTTTGGGTGGTGGCAGCAGGTACCAGGTCCAAGCAGGTAACTAAGCTTGGAGGTTTTCATGCTAACCCCCATATTTTGGACGCTAAGGTCCAAATCTGGGACTAAGGTTATGACATGGTGGCAGCGGTGGGATATAGACAGAATCCAGAAGCCAGTAGAAATATTATATTTTTCTTTTCTCTGCTAAGGGCTTTTTAGCAGAGAGAAACAGTTGGTTTTAAAAGGGAACCAGAGAGAATTTTTTTTTTCTGCTCTCTCTGGCAGTTTGTGGCTTGCATGTTAAGCGAGAAGCCATTACCAAACTGTTGAGGGTCTTTTGTCATGCAATAGCCCTCCCATTAGGAGGCAAGTACCAGCACTTATATGCATGCAAATAAAGTGGTTTTTCTGGTTTCCTTTCATTGAACATTAGCTAGAGAGAGAAAAGGAAAAAAGCACTGTTGCTAGGCAGACTTCAGGAGGCAACAGAACCTGCAGTTCAGAAGATAAACACCGGAGGGCACCCCAACACAAGAAAACAGGAACCATGACTTCTAAGGCAAAAATTGAGGCCGAAGAACAAATCAAAGAAGCTGAACACAGGCGACAGATGGAGATGAAAGAAAAGGAAGAAAGCATGAAACTGGCAGCCTTCCAAAGAGAAAGCAGGCAGCCAGAAAACAAAGACTCAGAGACTAAATTCCCTCCACCCAAAGTTGAAAAAATCCGGTTTCCTGATTGGTCCTCTGGTCAGGTGCTTCAGGTGAAAGAGACATTAACCCTTAGCTATCTGTTTATGACACAAGTATCTGAGACAGTCTATTCACTAGGCTGTAGACCTTAGCAGGTTCCCAATGGTCATTCTCACACTATTAGTAAGTATAGGAGGATTCTTTTCTAGGGCTGTGTGACAGAGTGCTATCTGTAGTATCCTGGTCACTGAGGTTGCCATAGCACTGAGAAGATTGCCGGCTTTACTGAAGTCAATTACCCAGTTTCTGTTTGGGATTATTGACACTTGGGTAGCAATTGCTGGGTTCATGAGGCAATTGGCTCAGTAATTGGGAGAAGTAAAGGGAAGTGCTCAGAGAGTGAGCAGGGAAGAGGAGAATAAGTTGTGTGGAAATTGCCTCCTGCTGCATACCTGTGGTTCCTTCCGTTGTGCTTTGAAGCCGAATGTTAAAAGCATGCATGGTGAAGGGGAAACATCCTGCATATGCTTGTGGTTAGGATACCACAAGAAAGTGATACTTATAGGGTAATTGAAGGGATGCCTGTGACAGGCTGACAGGAAAGAGGGGGTGCACATACATTAGGTATAAGTTTTAGTACTCAGTAGAAGAACACACTAGTTCCTAACTTATCACTAGGCAGCAGCCTGTTGAGAATACAAGGGTAACTGTCTGTGGAGGCTCCTGAGGCCTAGTAACTAGGGTACCACTTTCAATCTATCTTTGTGTTTAATTGTAACTTAGTCTTGGCCCATAAATCCTGCTAGTTTAAGTCCTGTCTCATCATATCTGGGTTCACTGAATAGATCCAGGGCTGGCACTTCCATTAGGCGACCCTAGGTGGTCGCCTAGGGCGCCAGGATTCGGGGGGCGGCATTTTGTGCGCTCCCCATGGGGCGCGCGGGAGCTTCCGGTTCCGCTCCCATCTCACCGCTGAAGAAGGACCTTCTGCTGACGTGCCATGGAAAACAGCGGCAAGCAATTGAGCAGCTCAATGACTGCCGCTGTCGCCTGCCGCATTTCAGCGGAGGGCCCTTCTTCGGTGGCGCAATGGGAGCAGAACAAAATGCTGCCCCCCGAATTCTGCCTAGGGCGCCAGAATCTCTGGCACTGCTCCTGAATAGATCCCCTATTGTCCTGTGACACTTGCCTCCCATATCCCATGTACAGGTTGCTCCTCCAATAACAAGTTGCTGGTTGGATCCTGATAAACACAACCAGCTTGACTCTCAACTTCTCACCCAGCCTTCTTGTTCTTGCTGCCTGCTACCTGGCCTTCCCTCTGCAGCCAGGTACCAGGTTGTTGCCTGCAACTCACACACAGTCCTCTGGTTCTCTCCTGATCTTGATATTTATTTCTTCTTGGTGTGTCTTCTTTTCCTGTTCACTAAGCACAGAGTGGTGAGGCTTTTCAAAATGAAAAAAGGGACAGAATTTGTTACGGGCACAAGGAATAGTACATGAAGTCATGCACAGGCTACTTAGACAGTTAGGAAAAAGGGGTAGGTGAGCAAATGATCCCTTCTTCTGCTTTTCAGCCACACAATACTTGTTCCTTTCCTTCTCCACCTTTAGAGTTGATCATAAAAAGTATATTTCACCAAAAAAAATCAGAAGAAATGAAAAGTATTTTTATTTTGTTGGAAATTTTTCATTTTTACGAATTTGTTTAGTTTCAGTGGACTCCTCTCTCCTCCTCACTTTTACTTCCCCCCCCCCTCCAGTGAATGAAAGGAAGAATAAAAAAGGCAGTGGGATTTTTTCCACGCCAAAATGAAATTTTGTAATATTACATTTAGAAATTTGTTGAAAAACAAACACATTTTTTTCAAAGTGGAAATATTCTACTGAAACTGTCAGTATTTTGAAAGAGAATTTTTTCATGAAGAACTTTTGGATGAAAAAATGTTGTATGATGTGAATATTCGTCTGTGTGTATGTAGAGAGAGCTGGCTTAAGGAATTATGCAGAGGAGGATTATGAGGGAGACCCTTTAGTTCAGAGGTTGGCAACCTTTCAGAAGCAGTGTGCCAAGTCTTCATTAATTCACTTTAATTTAAGGTTTCATGTGCCAGTAATACATTTTAATGTTTTTTAGAAGGTCTCTCTCTATAAGTCTATATATTATATAACTAAACTATTGTTGCATTGTAAAATAAACAAGGTTTTCAAAATGTTAAGAAGCTTCATTTAAAATTAAATTAAAATGTTGATCTTATGCTGCTGGCCCGCTCAGCCCATTGCTGGTCTGGGATTCTGTTCACCTAGGCTGGCAGTGGGCTGAGCGGGGCCTGTGGCCAGGACCCTGACTGGCAGGGGTCTGTCAGCCAGAACGCCAGATCAGCAGCGGGCTGTGCAGGGCCAGCAGCCGGGACCCCAGACCGGCAGTGGGCTGAGCAGCTCAGCCCACTGCCACCTCACTGTGACTCAGCCCACTGCCACTCAGGGGTTCCATCTGCTGGCTCCTGCCAGCCGGGATCCCGGCTGCTGGACCCGTTCAGCCGCTGATGGTTTGGGGTCCCGGCCTTGCCCACACACAGTGGGTACCTACCTTCTCCCTGGTTCTGGCCCATTCTCTTCCTCTCTCTGCAATGAGCTAAGGGTGGGAGTGGCACGGAGTACAGGGCTGGGGGTGAAGGGTCTGGCCAGGAGCTAGAAGGAGGGAGGGGGCTCAGGGTTGGGACAGGAGGTTTGGGTGTGGGGCATTTATCTGGGTAGTTCCCATTTGGTGGGAGGGATGCAGGTGGGAATGTGGGGTGTGTGTGTGCAGGAGCTCCCATTTGGTGCTCAGGGTGGGGGTGGGGGGTGCAAGAGTCAGAATGTGGGGTGTGCATGGGGTGTGTGCAAGAGTCAGGGCAGAGGGCTGGGGGCATATGAGGGGGTGCAGGTGTCAGGGCAGAGGGGGAGGCTGGGTATGTGTGGGGGTGCCAGAGTCAGGGCTGGGGTCGTAAGGGGGTTGAAGGAGTCAAGCAGAGGGCTCGGTGTGTATGAGGGGAGTACAGGGCTCATGGGAGGGGGCTGGGTGTGTGTGAGGGGGGTCAGGGCAGAGGGCTGGGATGTGTGTGAGGGGGGTCAGGTCAGGGCAGGGGGCTGGAGAGGAGATGCCCCTATTCCACCCTTCGCTTTTCCCAAGGCCCTGCCTCTGCTTCTTCTCTGCCTCTGCCAGGAGCAGCGAGCATGCTGACTCTGTGCCTTCCCAACCTGCCCCCCCTACTGCCGCAAGGGCCATCAGCTGATCGGCTGGCAGGGAGGGAAAGACGGAGAGGCGGAGGAGGGGCAGGAACCCAGCACACTACGGGAAGAGGCAGGGGAGCCGGCAGGACCAAACTTCTGCCCCTTGCCCCCTGCCCCTGTGGGATGGGGGCAGGGAGCAGAGGGCAGAAAAGAACTGTCCGGGCCGGACTGGACAGGATTTTTAATGGCCCACTGCTGCCTCCTGGAACTCCAGCAGGCAGCAGCGGGCCATTAAAAATCGGCTCACATGCTGTCTTTGGCACGCATGCCATAGGTTGCTGACCCCCACTTTAGTGTCTGCAGGGCTTTATGAAAATTGTGTCATAACACCTTGCTTTTGTTGGTGAAGCTGACTTGTACAATAGGACTGTTCCAGGTGACTGGGGCATTCCTTGCTTTCAAGACATATGTGGCCAGATTTTCAAAAGTGCTCAGAACCTACAACTAGGCCAGATTTTCACAACAGCTCAGTACATTGGGTGCTGAGCTGTTGTGAAAATCTGGCCAGAAGTCAAAGTGCTATAGAGCTTCTAGTAGGCAAAGGCCATATCCTGCCAACATTCTGCATGTAACTTTACCTGCTCCATGAGATTTATTCAATGAGTACAGTTCCATGAGACAAGTAAAGTCACTGACACACAGAAATGTTTGCAAGATTAGGCCTGCTAGATACTGATTTGGGACCTTGCCCCTCCCACAGTGACCTGTGGGTCATTCATTTCTGGAGTGGGATTGGAGTTTCCCAGTAATGAGCCAGCAGGATCATTGCAATATGTTACACACAGGCACATCTCATGGTGAGCTATCTATGTGACAATTTGCTGGATACTGTGGAGGTCATGCCTTGTCTGAAAGGTATTGTTATAACCAAAAAGAGTCTTGCTTATTTACGAAAGTTTATGTAAGAACAGGAGAGTGTTTATTATTTTACGAAGAGGCCATACACTGTACAGCAAAAGAAAGATACCATGGATATAGAAATAAATGTGTGCAAAAATCCATACAAAATAAATAGGCCCGATAAGCCAAAATAAATCCCTTCATTGGGATTGTAGCCAACTAGTATCATGTTGTGTTTCTCCTCTCCTCCCCACCTGGAATCTAATGAGATTCATGACCTGCAGGAGAGCTGGGGTTTGAGGACTTGGTTCAAGGCCACACTAAGAGAATAGAAACCTATTCCCATGCTTGTTAGAGTCTAACGTTATCTAATCCAGATCTACTTGTATAACCCCCCCATCACTGTTTCATCTGAGCACCTAACAACACAGGAAAAGGAATCAGGCAAGCTCAGCATAAAAGCACATCCCCAAAAAGTGGGAACGGGGGAGTTGTGAGCTATAAATACAAGCCACAGTAAGTATGAAATACCCTTGTATGCTCTGATTCTGGTGAACCTTTGTCTGCACAGGAATCAATGGGGCTTCATGTGGGTGCAAGGGACCAGCCATGCAGATCAGCTAGTGGGACTAGGGCTATGGGTCTGATCCAAAGGCCTATGAAGTCAATAGAAATCTTTTCACTTGTCTTTGGATCAGTCCCTAAAGACTAACAGGATGAACCTAGTACAGGATTAGGACAGGGTGGAGGAATGAATCTCCCTTGGCACCCTGGGTTGTTTCTGTCTACCCCAAACACAGCTAAGTTCTCTCCTAGCCATTTTTGTACAGTGTAGTAACACAGGAAGGAAGGAATAACTCTTTGGCTGTTTTCTCCATAAGGTAATTAGAGACTTCCTATTGGCATGAGTCTAGATGACTCTGCTGACATTTTAATCTGAATCTATTGGGCATTCTGATGGGAATCTCTGGTACCTTAATAGGGAGCCATCTAAAATGGAGCAGATTATGCTATAACAGACCACTTTCCTAAAGTTATTTTGCTCATGGGACAGACTGCTGAGGCTGTATACTAGTGAATAGACAAGAACATAGAAGTCATGTAAAACTTGTGGTGGAGGGGAATTCCAAATAGTGCAACATGTTAATCAGTCTTTGGTGTACAAACAAAAGTGGCAATGCTGTGGGAGTGTTGTTATACTCACTTCCCTTCAGAGAATGAGAATGTCACAGGAGGAGAGTGAGATATTTTAGGGGGAAGCCTGTCCTGACCAGGGAACTTTTCTGTAGATCTTTTCAGGCATGACAGAATGGTTAGAATAAATGAAGTTTTGAGTGGCAGAACAGGAAGTTCTGTTTTGGGGCTGGCTTTGGGTGGGTGGTCAGGACTGGTAGGTATTCTCTTTCAGTTAGCGCAGTGAAAGACTGTATTGAACAGCTGGATTATTATTATGATTTTTATATAAGGATTATCTCTATTCTAATAGGATGGAAAACACCGCCTCATGTTCACCATCGCCATCAGCTCATTCTGTGGTCCAGGGCCCTTGCAAGATGAAGGGTGACCCTTTGATGTCTTCACAGCCACAGCCTTACAAAATAGCTGCTGGGTATTTTCAGCAGGGATTCCCCAGACTCTGGATTTCACTTCCCTCATTGGTCTAAAATAGCAAAAATCTGGGCATTTCCAGGGTACACTGCAAAATGCATGTTTTGAGGTGAAGTGTTGGATGGAGTTCTGCAGTGAAGGGGATTTTTATTATGCTGTCTGTTAAGGAATTAATAACTAATGAAGACTTAATCAGAATTTAAATATAGTTAATCTGAGATATGTATGGAGCTGTACCTTAGAACCTGAATGTCAGAAAAAATTGCCTTCAAATGTTTTGGATCATGTCCCTCTTCTTCTGTCCTGCAGCTGGCCACCCATTCTGCAACTCCTGTCTGGAACTTTCCATCACAGCAGGAAGCCATCAATATAAGGCTAGTGAAATTACTACCACAAGTATAGGTGAGATAAAGGGGCTGGCACTTATCTTAAATGTCAGGAAATCCTCTCTTCAGCTGTTCATAAATTAATTAGCCAAATAGTTGACCTAAGGATGGGTGAATTAAGCAAAAGTTTTGGGGGATAGGAGAATGCTCTGATTCCTATAGTTAGTGAGACTGAAGAATTTAAGCCATAAAAACACACTCCATCTAAATTAATGTTTGTTTTGTATTGTACTTAGAGCTGGTCAGACTTTTCATTGTGTACAGATTATTTTTTTTTGGATTTGGCTCTATATTTGATGTGTCAATTGCTATTAATTTGTTCTCCAGCAGGTTCTATCTGCCTATTTGGGCCTACATATTGTTTAGGAATCTCTTCATAGCAAGTGCTGCAAATACGAATTGTTTGAGATTTGTTTTTTGAACTGTGTGATTGGTCATCAACATCACATGGTACGGTGTCTACTTACAGAGTGGATGGTTATTTTTACAAATTGGAGTGCTGGAAGACATTTGCTGGGAAGCTGAATCTCTGAGGGAGAACCTGGGGAGAACTGAAGGAAGAAAATAGCAGGTCTAGGAAATTTTAGGGCACTTACATTTCTTCCTGTCTTCTGTTACATAAAGAGAATAATAATGGACTATATATGTGAACTGTAGATTGAATATAGGTGGGGCTTTTATGGCACAGGGGACAAATAAAAAGTAAATGTACTGACTGTTTAGCAGGCATTATTTTCTTATGTCACAATTAGGACTGGCTGGACAACAAGAATTAAAAAGATAATTTGAGGTTTTAGAATGAAACTGAGATCTTTGGAAACACATCAGGAAAAAAGAGAGAGAGATTCCTTTCCCCATCTCCCAGAATAGGTTAGGGCACTGACTTGAGATATGAGAGAGCCAGGTTCTAGTCCCAGGTCTGGACGAGGGACTTGAATCTGGGTATCCCACATAGAAGGTGATTGTCCTAAGCACTGGCCTATTGGTTATTCTGGGGTAGCACTCTGTGTCTGTCTGTCTTCTTACTCATGCCCCCATTCTATTTGATGGTGCTGGAAGGACTCACGTCTCTCTTCCCAATTAACAACCCTTCAGCATCAAATTGGGTGGATATCCATGTGATAACTGGACCATAAATGTGAAGTCAAATTCTTTGCTGGTATAAATTGGCTTCACTCTGTTGAAGTCAGTGGAGTTTGCAGAGCATTTGCCCATTTGGAGAGAGGAAAACTCTTGTGAAACATGGAGTTTACCACCAGCTTTGGGCTGCATTCCCAAGCAACCCGACTCCAAGGAGATCCAGTCTCAGTACACCAGAGGCCGCTACCGGCCTCACACCGTCCCCAGGCACCTCTTAACAGTTTCACGCCCTCTTGAACTCTCTCTTCAAAGTTCTTTTCAACTTTCCCTTACGGTACTTGTTGACTATTGGTCTCGTGCCAGTATTTAGCCTTAGATAGAGTTTACCACGAGCTTTGGGCTGCATTCCCAAGCAACTTGACTCCAAGAAGACCTGGTGACAGTGTGCTGGGGGCTGCTACCGGCCTCACACTGTATACAGGCACCTCTTAACAGTGTCACATCCTCTTGTGAAACAAACTCTATTATGATACACATAATATGCATATCTTATTGAAAAGCCCTATAATACTTAATGCAAGGTTTTATCCTCTGCTATGGAATTTTACAGATTGATTAATAAATTCTATAGAAAGGATGCCATTCTAGATTACATTCTTTTAGATTAATCTCTAATGAGTCCTATCCTAAATTCCATAGGAGTTTTCATAAGACTATCTTTGTGTATATTTAATATACATACGGCTTGATTCTCCACTACCTAGCATCGTATGTAGTCATTTACACTGTGCAAAACATTATGGACCTGATTCTCCTCTTACACAAGTTTCATATCAATGACTTTCCATTGACTTCAGTGGAGTTATTTCTGATTTATACTAGTATGAGTTGAGAATTGGGCCTTATCCCCATGAGAGTTAAATATTTGCTTTGCATAGATGCAAATGACTATATAAGGTGCAAAGTATTCTAGAAAAAAAATGCAATAACAGAAATACTGATTTTGCTCCAAGCCATGTGCCAAAAAGTTTTGAATGTTGTCTTGTTACTGCTTTTGAGCCTCATATTAAAGGACAGAAGTATTTTGAAAGGCAATGTTGGCTTACAATTGTGACACCAGCTGAGACTTAAAACATCAATGGGACATGTTGGTGGAGATCAGTAAGAATTTATAAAGCAATATGACGTGGGGCATGTCAGCCAGAGATAAAAAGAGGTTGAAGACCCATGACTGCTCATTATTTTCCCATAATAATGAGTTTTCCTCTTGCATACTTAATCACTATTAAAACCAAAAAAATACCCTAAGTGCTACCTTACTGTTCTGTATAATACTGCATAATGATCAGGGTGAAACAGTTAATTGTTAATAGTTTTCTCAGTTAAGCATGTAGGACTTATGGAAGGGCACTAACCCTTTTTCAGCCATCAACTATTATTTAGATTTCAAAGGTTCTATAATTATTAGGCATTGGATGAACAAACTCAGATAAAATGAGTCAACTGGAGCCTTCACTGTAAATTTGAACCAAATCCAAATGAACCCTTTTGCTTTTGGGTTTAAGAAGTTTGATAGACACTCTTCTTTTGTATTTGTGAGTCTCTGAACTTCCTGGCTCCAGCTAACGTCAGAACTGGAAGTGCTGCCAAACTGTGATGGAGGTTTGTGCTGTATGTGATACCGATAGAAGGGTTAATTTGGAAAAGACTGAAATCTTCTAATGTCTAGCTCATTAGGGCATGATCGGATAATGAGAATTTGTTCTGATGACACAATGCTTATGACTTAGTAGTGTGAGTATGTTGACACTTGATATCCTGTTGGAGGATTTAGGGTGTTTTCTGTGGGAAACTCAGAGAAGATTGTTTTTTTCCCATCAATCTGCACCTTCTAAAGTCATTTACACCAATGTAAAGTGAGTGTAAAATGTTACCAAATCAGAATGGTAGCACTCTGCACAGGTATAAGTAATTGCATGAGGTGCAAGGTAGTGGAGAATCAGGCGGTCTCTCCTCACCATGTGTTGTTCAACCAAGCCGTAGTTAAACTTGATAGTTTGTTTCACCTTTGGGCTTCTAGGGCCTGCTACTGCTTCCGTAAAGGTCAAAAGCAAAGCCCCTACTGACTTTTATGGGATGTGATCATAATCTGTATGACTCTTGCTTCACACAGAGGGCCAGATCCAAAGCCACTGATCTCAGTGGAAAGATTCCTATTGACTTTAATGGACTTTGGCTCTAAGTCATAATGTGGTCATTACAGTGTTTATCATTTCAACTTTTTCAGAACATGGATGTACTAAAAGCCTTTCTGGACAAGCGGTTGTGAGATTCAGTTTGACTTCTTGACTAAAGAGGTCTGTACAAGCAACTGAACCTTTTGATACGTCCAGTGTCTCAGCTTTCCTGTACAATTTTTTATTATATGGTTGTCTCTGTGCCTCAGTGGGTCACAGATGAGGATGGCAGTTTCAGGACAAACTGCTGAAAAATAGGGCAGATTCACCCCAAACCGGTGGTCATTCTATTATTAGATATATCAAGCCAGAAAGAAAAGTAAACTTCTGTCTCATCACATTGGTTAACAAGAAGTCCAAACTGTGGTCTTCTTAGGCATTCCAGACCTTAATTCACCACCCAGACACTAGACTTTATGATGACTGGTTATTGAAAACCAATTTCATCAAAGAGAGTTTGTCTGATCTCAAAAGATCAGTCACACACCCAGGTCAATATATAACTCAGATCATACCCAGTAATCACGCTGTTGCCAATCTTTAGTATCTAATAGCTAAAGGTTCATTTATAAGAGAAAAGAAAGAGAGTTAAAATGGTCAAAGAAATCATATACATATCAGTTTTGTAGTTGTTTCTGGTAACTTCCAAACGATTGGAAGGACGTTAGTCAATATGCTTCTTTTAGAGTAAGTCCATAGTCCAGACATCAGAGCAGGAAAGAGGCAAAATGGAGATGCTTCCAGGATACTTTATACCTTCTCCCATGTGGAAGGAATGTTCTCAGTCTTAGTTTGTGGAAAATTACAGGCACAAGATGGAGTCCAGGATCACCTGAACAAGGCAAATTCTCTTACATGCTTTGGTGAGGTATGGGAGCAGACATTACCTGTATTCTGTCTAAGGCATCCACAGGTAGGCTCACCAGCTGGGGACAAGCTTCTACGACCCATTGTGAGAGTTAAGTGTTCTATGGCCATCAGCTTGAATGGTGCATTCACAGTGTGCTGGCGAGACTGGATGTAAACTATCTTGTGGGTTTTACCCCAGGAGCAAACACTTTACATAGTCAATATTCATAACTTTAGATACAAAGATGATAAATGCATACAAACAGGATAATCATTTTTGATAGATTGTTTCTTTTCCATTGATACCTTACATGATATACTTCGTATAACATTTGTTGCTATTGTCTAACCCTGGCAATATCAATGATATAAATGATCATATTTCAATCATACAGCATCACAAGTGTGCATAGCAGTGAACACCTAGATTCTTTCATTGAAATCACAGAGGGAGATTGTGACACTCTGTACCCCATGTGATACCCTGTTGCCCAAGTTCACCACATTTGTATGGATTACATGCTGGTGGCTGTGAGTGAATAGAGTCTGGAGGGGTTTGCTGTTCACTAGTCAAGAAGTGTGTAATGATGCCTTGTGCTGCTCATGCCACAAATCAGCCGGTGACCGCTTAGAGTGCAAGCACCAGTGCCCTTTTATTTGCAGTGTCACTTCCCACCACTATCTATTTACAGTCTTTTCAACCCAGCACCTGGGGGGCGGCCAGCTTCCTCAGCCAGAAGGGATCTACAGCCATAGGCTTTTTTTTTTTTTTTTCTTTTTCTTTTCTCTCTCTCCCCTCCCCCCACCCCACCTTGTTTCCTGCCAGCTTTATATAGCCCTTTTGCTAATAAGGTCCGCAGGCGTTTCTTCTCAAGCCCTTATGTGAGCCACACCCAGTCAGCTCCAATTAATTCTTCTTAATTGGAGCTAGGCTAACAGAGGCCTGGCTCAGGCTCTCCTGGCCAGCACCCTGTTACAAGTGTAAAAGGCATCCCAAGCTAGAGAGTTAAGGGGACACAGCAGTTCAAGTTGCACCCTGGGGAATATCACAGAGATATCGGGTCAAGGTATAAAAGTTTGATTTTAATAACGCTGTGTTGATTGAAAAGGCATACAAGCTGGGCGTCTTCTTAAAATCAGTTAGCTTTTCTTAGCTCCAGGTACAACAATTTCAGAAAACAAGCTTGATTATTCTCTTTATGATTTCTATTTTGCATAACACAAAACTCAATTTCAGTGTTTGTCTGGTTCTCATAAAACACTTATCCCTAAATTTGTAAAGCACTAAGCAAAGTATATATCTATGCGACTTCCTATGAAAATCAATGAGAGTCTTTTCAATGAAACCTAGTGCAGTGCTTTGAAAGGTTACAGTAAAACTTCATAGATATTAACAACTGCTAAAGTTAGACCACAGTTAGACGTGTACATCAGTCCAACAACCTGCTTTGCTTATTTCTAAAACGTAGAGTGAAAATGGATAATTGTCACCTTTTTTACCATATGAAAATCAAGGATCATGTGGTGAAATGAAAAGGGAATAAAGTAGAAGAAATAAAAAAGCTACATGTGCTCTCACAAAGGATTAAACCTTGGCCCCACTGAAGTCAACAGAAAAACATTCATTGTCATCCCAGAGGATTCATTAACAGAAATCATCATGATCATTATTCTAGCTGGATTTTGAAAGAGGCTGGATACAGGGCCGCCCAGAGGATTCCGGAGGCCTGGGGTCTTCGGCGGCGGGGGTCCCTGCTTCGGTGGTAATTCGGCGGCAGGGGGGTCCTTCCGCTCTGGGACCCACCGCCAAAGTGCCCCGAAGACCGGCGGCAAGGTCCCCCTGCTGCTGAATTACCGCTGAAGCGGGACCCACCGCCGAAGTGCATCCCGGTCTTCAGCGGTAATTCGGCGGTGGGGGTCCCCACTGTGGGTCTTCTAGGCCCTTCGGCAGCAGGTCCGGAATGGAAGGACCCCCCGCCGCTGAATTACCACCGAAGACCAGGCTCCACTTTGGAAGTGGGTCCTGCTTTGGCAGTAATTTTGTAGTGGGGGGTCCTTCTGCCCCAGAGTGGAAGGACCTCCCACCGCCAAATTGCCGCTGAAGACCCAGAGTGGAAGAAGCTTCAGGGACCCAGGCCCCGTGAGAGTTTTCCAGGGTCTCCGGAGTGAGTGAAGGACGCTGCTCCACGGGCCCTGAAAAACTCTCCTGGGGGCCCCTGTGGGGCCTGGGGCAAATTGCCCCACTTGCCCCCGCTCCTCTGGGTGTCCCTGGCTGCATAACTCTTGATACCATCAATAATTATGCTAGCTAAGGTAATGGTAATCACAGAGGTGAAAGTAAGCTGGTACGGGCCGGTATGGAGGACCGATAAGAAAAGGAGACTGGTTGAGGGGGGGAGAGAAGCCTGCCCCCTGCATAAGAATAGTTTAAACTCAGCTGTTCCCTGAGTGGTTCAACCCTCGGGGTTAGGAGTGGGTTCTGGCATCCTTGTTAATTTCACTCACAGTAGCTGGGGGGAGTGGAGAGGGTGTGTTTGACCATGGCAGGGGCAGTCCTTGTCTGTCTCTGGGATGAGGGGATCTCTCCAGTACTAATATATACAACAAATACAAGCATTTGGCCGCACAGCTTAAATCCAGAGCTAATAAAAGCAGGTGGAAGGGAAAAACTCACTGTCACATTGGTTTCTTGTCTCCTCCCTCCCCCTCCTCCAGCCAGGCTGCAGACAAGGCTCTGCATTCCTCACCCCACCCCCCAGCAGGGGCTCTTCCCTAGGCTCTAGCTTGCAGTAGGGACACTGGCTGAAATGCCTGCTGCTGCTGCCTGCATAAGAATAGTTTAAACTCAGCTGTTCCCTGTGCAGTTCAGCCCCCAGGATTAGAAGCTGTTTCTGGCATCCTTTAATTTCACTCTCAGTTGTTGTTGGGGGGGGGGAGGGGTGGTATGTGACCACGGCAGGGGCAGTTCTTTTCTGCCCCCGGGATGAGGGGATCTCCTATACACAAAAAACACAATCAAAATCAGGAACCATTTCCAAGTTAAAATCTATCTCATTCCCTCCCCAGCAGAGAATCATGGTTGTGATGTTCAAACTGCTTGCAGATCCTCTTTGAAATGTCACTGAACCGCACAGGGAACAGCTGAGTTTAAACTGTTCTTATGCAGGAGGCAGGCTTCTCCCTTCCTCAGCCAGTCTCCCTGCTCCTTGCTGCAAGCTAGAGGGAGGCCCCTGCAGCTGCTGCTCAGTGCCAGGCAGGGAGAAAGCATGAAGCCTAGTGTCAGCAGCCTGGCTGGAGGAGGAGGGAAGACATGGGGAAAAATGTGACAATGCGTTTTCACTTTTTCAGGCTTATTCCAATAGTAAAGTTTTATTACAGACAGTGCTGGTAGTAGTAATAATAGCTTTATTTTCTCTATCTATGTCATGCAATGGTAGGGATCCATGAAGTACGTAGGAGAATTGGGTTGCTTGCAATTAGACTATATGGGTAAGAAATGTAAATTACTTTCACTCCTGCCCAAACCCTAGGGCTCCCAGCCACCTCTGCGGCTGGTAGCTCTGGGGGTGATTTAAAGGGCCCAGCCTCTAGCTTCAGCTGAATCCCCGAGCCCTTTAAATCCTGATTTGAAAGCCCTGGGATTTAAAGGCCCCACCTCTTCCGATAGAGGACACGCCTCTTCCGGTTGAGGCCCCTCCCCGTCTGCAGGACTCTGGAGTACCAGCAAGTCCTTAAAGTTACTTTCACCCCTGGGTAATCAATCTAATTTCCAGATGTTGTTGGTAGGAGGGTGAGGTGAGGGGGTGAAGTATTCTGAGAGGGAAACCAAATAGCAGACTGAATGGCCAAATGGTTTGATCTAGTATTGGAAATCTTCTGTTCCTATCTTTCTAATTTGTTTCATTCACATTACTTCTTCCTCCACTTGTCTTCTCTATTTTTGCTTCCCCAATATCAACACCTACTTGTTGGCCGTGAGTTCTGCTTACATACTGAGGCGTAGCACACCCCATGCAAGCTAGATGGAAGGATCATTCTATGAAATTTCTGTCCAACTTAAATGAAATCTGAACTAGTGAGAAAAAAGCCTAATTTCTAGATAACAATTTGTTATTGAGCAAGATACCAGAGTTATAATGACAAGATAACCACATTCATTGTGTGATCATTATATTACCCTCTGAGATCTCACAATAGGCTGTATTCGTGTAATCATAGAAACAAATACTGACTTGCCTTACTGGCATCTTCTTATTTTCTGATAATTTGATTGTGTCATTGTTCTCCATGCATATTTCTCTTTGAAGTATCTGGCTAGTTGTGCATACCAAAGGACTGCTGGATGGGGCAGTAGCCAATAAAGCATTATAGTAACACTATGTATAGTGAGAGAGAGAAAAAGGAAATATAATAATGGATGGGAAACTACATATCCCACCAGTCTATCACACTTTATGAATCAACAGCCAACATCATGCAGTTCTAGTTTCTTTTTCCTTCAAATATTATTTGAATTCCTTTAAAATATTTCTTTCATTTGCTCAAATTGCTGCATTGGACAGTCCTTAGATGTTCCCAATTTTTTATTACTATTATCTTTGGTATGACTTACATTAAGCATTTTTTCTCACCTTCTTTTTCCTGGAAAACATGTAGTTTTCAACTATCTGTCCTCCTTCTTTATCTGTGAACATTTAAGGTAAAGAGTCATTGAATTTTCAGCAATATGTAGAGTGCATTCCTAGTCAAAGTATAGTGTAGCTTCAAAATTTGACCATCCACCCATTTCAATGTTCCCTGACTGCAGGTGTATTATTAATTTTGTGTGTGTGTGTGGGAGGTGGGGGGTTGGGAAGGAGTGAAACATTGTTTTCAATGTAGTTCCTGTGCTTACAATGAGGTGGGGTTGGGTTTTTTTTGGTCTTCTTTTTTTGTCATTCTCTCCACTCCCCATTCCTCCCAAACAGGCCTGGATTCAATAAAGCACTGAAGCACATACCTAACTTGAAGTCTGTGACCATGAAGATTTCAATGGGCATACTGTATTGACTTCACAGCAACACTCATGGGCTTTAAAGTTAGGCATGGGCTTAAGTAGTTTTGCTTAGCTGAGGCCTAAATACCTCTAACTGCTCTGATGGAAAGGGCGGAAGGTTCCACCTTCAAAATCCATGTTTTCTGAAGTGACACTCTTGTTTTAAATTGGCAAGTGGACATGGCATAAGTTGCCACCATCACCATTGCTGTCATGAATGCAGGGCTAAATGCCAGCTGTACTGAATGACTGGAGAGCATCACTTTTAAAATGACAGCACTGCCATTGAATTTTCCATACCATCCCTGGAAGTCTCTATTAGTACTTCCTCCTTAAATCCTGCAGATGGGTCTGAGCTGCAAATTTTGGCTCAAGATCTGAATTTTCTCTAAATTTGGGAGAAGGGAGTGTACGTTGGATCTGGGGTTTTTGTTTAGCCCTTCATAGTAATGCATTCCATCCATAATTTCTGATCCAATGCTCAGGAATATTCATACCCATCTGTTACATACATACATCTGTCTACTACATATTGTCCTAATTTGTGCAATCATCTCTTCATTGTCTTCTTTTTTACTTGTTACCCTTTAAATTTTCTTCTTCCTGCTTCTTCCCATTCCTGATATTACATACATCACATTTCTCTATCTTCCATTTAGTTAGTTTTTGAAGCTTTTTATTCATCCTCATGGGCCTTTATTAATACCCTGGGTTATATTTTGTAGGATGGTGAGCAACTCCTTTGAGAATAAAATAATTGTTTAGCGCACTTAGCCCTTCCTCTCTGTTTTGCTTTCCTTATATTGTTTTGTGAGATTCAGGGACTGATATTTGGACATTATATTTACACGCTTCTCCCTCCCCACCACTCTGTCTTGACACACACTGTAACTCTATTTTGTGTTTTACTCAAAACTATTCCTTATGATTGTTTCCTGTCACAGTTCTTCTTCTGTGTGTTGTGCAAGGCAGCCTTCCTGTGGCTGTACTAAACGTCTCTCTCAACTTATTCCTTCCAAATGGGTGTCCCAATTGCTGGTTGGTTAGTGGAAATCTCCTGCTACTACCGGCTTATTGTTGAATCTCTCCCAGAACCTTTATTATTTTCTTATACTAGGTTCCTTCTGATTAGGTGCTTGATAACAACCAATGTTTCTCTGGGACACATTCTGCAACCTCTACGTTGAATAGCATCGTCCTCTGCAAGCAGCCTCAATGATTTCAGTGACACTATTAATGGAGTTGCTACTCAGTGTAAACAAGGATGATAGAATCTGGCCCTCTATTTGTAGTTTGAAAACATATGTCCAAATATACGATTCTTCCATTTTCTTCCCCTGCTGTTCTTTCCAGTGTGTTCTAATCCAGTGGTTCTCAAAGTTTAGCAATCTAAGGACCCCCATTTTGATTTAAAATTTTTCGCAGACTGCCCCCACCCCACCTCTTCCTGCCCCCACTCCACCCCGCCTCTCCTCTCCTCTTCCCCTCCTCTTTCTGACCCTTCCCCCGAGCACACTCCATCTTTCATTCTAGGGCTGTCACCTCCCTCCCACTGCCCCCCCCCACAAAGCCAAACCCCACCTGCAACCCAGATTCTCCCTTCCCTCCCTCCACCTCCACCCTCACCCCCACTTGCAACCTAGACTCTCCTCTCCCTCCCTCCATCCCCCACACCCACCCCCCACTTTAACACCCTGCTTCTCCTATCCCCCCACCCCACGGAGTCACCACCAGCTCCTGCATCGCACCTGGACTTGCCCCACAACTGTCCCTTCCCCCCAAACCACACTGTTACCCTCCCGTCTCTGGAGTGTGTGGGGGGTGGCAGTTTATGGGCATCAGGGTCACTGGGGGGCTGCACATCATCTGAGAGTCACAGCACCGTGGCTGCCCCCAGCTCCCCACCACCCCAGGAGAGTGGGGGAGACTCGGGGGGAGAGGTGAGCCAGCAGCCCCCACCATGTGCCCCAAGGAGGAGGGGGGCACAGCAGGATCAGCACTGGGACCCCTCTCCCTGCACCAGACCATTTCCTTGCTTAGGATTTTTTTTTGGTCCGCTCCGCCCACTTCAACTAGGACTAGTAGTGCAGCTGGCAGCGCAGGTCCCAGGGCCTCAAGGGAACTCCAGCATACCCCGCAACACCCAGTCCCTTTTGCACCTGCATGTGGCACTCTTCGGGCTGCTGAAGTTGCTGATACTGGGAGTGAGGGAGGGGTTTGATCAGTGGGGCCAGCAGACCCCCAGGAGTACCCTTGTAGTCCCCAGTTTGAGAAACGCTGTTCTAAACAACCGTGCCTTTAGTGTTTTCTCATATTTCAGTCTCCCTTTGTGTCCATATCATATCCTTGTACATTCCTTATTTCCACAGGGGTTCTCTTTGTATGTGTTGGCACTATGGGAGCTTCAAATGGCTTACTTTATTACTTGCAGTGAAGGATAGAGAAGAAGGGAGATGAAATCAGCTGTATTTCTTGAAGTAAAACAAATTCTATTAACATTTCCTTCCACTCCCCCATTTTAGCCCTTATGTTATCTGTTTCATTTGTCTATGCAATTTCCTCTCTGTGTAGTCCCACCAATCTGCTGATTTCATCTATGACTTTCTCCTCTCTACCTGTTGGGTTCCAGGAAATGGGTGGGGAAAAGCTCTCCCACTGCTGAAGGAGCCCCCCTGCCCCCAGCCTAAGGGGAGGATCTACAGGACCTGGAAACCAAATGATTCCAGGGGACAACTAATAAAAGAACAGGGATAGGAGTGCGGTCAGAGGGTCAAAAGAAGGGAGCCTGATGGGGACACTGAGCAGAGAACCCCGGACAGCACCCACTGCTCCTCTAAGGTGTCAAGGGAGCCAGTGGATGCTGCCCAGAGGAACTCCGCCTGGATATGTGAACGGACTAAGGACTGGAAACAAGCCCCACAGTCACAGGAGACTCCATTGGCCAACCTCCTCTCCCTGGTTGCATAGATAGCCATTTTAGCCAGGGTGAGGAGGAGGTTGACCAGGAGGTCCTGGGACTTTGTGGGGCCATGGATAGGGAGTGCATAGAGAAGGAGGTGAGGGGAAAAGTGCAGCCAGAAACTTAACAGGATATTGGTGAGGAGCCAGTGTAGGGGCTGCAACCTGGCGCACTCTAAGTAAACATGCACCAGGGTCTCCCTCACGCCGCAGAAGGGGCAGGTGTCTGGGACGGGTAAATCGCGCCAAATACACGCCCGTGCTCATGGCCCCATGAAAGAGCAGCCAACTGATACTTTCTCTCTGTAGTTGTGGCTCACAACAGTGAAGTTGCTATACAGTAAAATAATGTGGTGTTTTAGTCAAGTGCTGTAGAACTTTGTTTATAAGGGTCCCTGTACCTATTGGGTTTCTGGGAACTGGGCGGGCAGAAGCCCACCCATTGCTAACAGATCCCCCCCCACATCCTGAGGGGAGGATCCACAGGATCTCAGAACTCCATTAATTCTGGGGGACAACTAATAAAAGAACAGGGACAGGAGTGAGGTCAGAGGGTCATAAGAAAGGAGCCTGACGGGGACACCGAGCAGAGAACCCCGGACAGCACCCACTGCTCCTCGAAGGCATCAAGAGAGCCAGTGGACGCCGCTAAGAGGAACTCCGCCCTGATACGTGAACGGACTAAGGATCGGAAACAAGCCCCACAGTCACCGGAGTCTCCATCGGCCAATCTCCGCTCCCTGGTTGCGTAGATGGCCACTTTAGCCAGGGCGAGGAGGAGGTTGACCAGGAGGTCCCAGGACTTTGTGGGGCCACGGATAGGGAGTGCGTAGAGAAGGAGGTGAGGGGAAAAGTGCAGCCAGAAACGTAACAGGATACTGGTGAGGAGTCGGTACAGAGGCTGCAGCCTGGCACACTGTAAGTAAACTTGCAGCAGGGTCTCCCTCACGCCGCAGAAGGGGCAGGTGTCTGGGACAGGGGTAAACCGTGCCAAATACACGACCATTCTCACGGCCCCATGAAGGAGCGGCCAACTGATACTTTCCCCTCTCTAGCGGGGTGGCTACCTGCTCCTGTCCTCTGAGGCTTAAAACAGCCCAGGAGAGGGCTGTGGCTGGGCAAGAAGCCTGGGCTGATTGGGGGAAAGTAGGCTCAACTGTGGCCAAGCCCCAGTCAGGCCCAGCTGGCCCCTATAAGAGGCTGTGAGCCAGGAGCGCAGTCAGTCTCCCTCTGCCTGTAGAGGGAGAAGGGCCTGGCTGCAAGGTTCCAAGAAGGGAACCTAGATTGGAGCAGGGCTGGGGAACGGCCAGAGGAGCTGGGAGCTCTGGCCTAAGAAAGCCCCAGGCTGTAGGCCTGGTAAGGCCTATTAGATATTGGGTTACAGGGGACAGCCCATGGGTAGGCAGATTCATATGAAGTCTGCTTTCAGTCACTTGAGGGCTGCCAAACAGATTCACATCTAACCTAAGAAGCCAGCTGAGGTGTCCATTAGGGTAAGAGGAATTCTCAAATGGTGCAGAATCAATGTAGCCAGGCCTGTGCCACCTCTTTCACCAGCATAGCTGGCATGCTGGGCAGAAGAGGATACTTCAGGAATGTTCTAATATTTATTTGGGGCCCAACTAAACCCCCAGTAGCCCTAGAGATTAGGGGCTGACAATCACCTTTGCCCTCCCTCTTCTTGAGTCCTTGTGCTGAATGCAGCTCATCTGCACCAGAAGACTGGGCCCTGTATGCACCGTTCTCCATTGTATGACAATTACTATATCTAGTGTTTTATCTGATTTGACAGACTTCATATAATATATTTTAGCTTTTTCATTTTACAGTCTACACTATTTTCCTGTTTCCAAGGTAAGCTAAAGTCTAAAACAGTCACTATGGTGCATGCATGTATCCAAATGTCCATAACAGGAACAACCCTATGCACTACTACTTACATTTTCAGTTTTCTGGGAATGTTCATTAAGTTGGAGGCATGCTTAGGCACGTTGGGGCATGTTTTCAAAGAGACACATGGGGGTTTTAGACATGTTGATCCCATGAATTTCCATAACAACTGCCTGGCTAAACCCTAGTGCAATGCTTTGAAAATATAGGGTTCATTTATTAGAATACGTCCATTATCTAAACTGTACAATGATTTACATTTTTATACTCTCAGCAAATGTTCTTTTTCATTGGATTGATATTCAACTAGCTTATAACAGTTGCCTTAACCCCACAATGGTTATTTTAAGCATGTTTAATCAAAGTTGTCAAGCTTTTTTTCTTTGTTTCCTAGTGTAGTAGTGATTCGTAAGAGGCAACTATTGGTTGTTCTCATAGGGCCTGAGCCAATGCCCACTGATTCTTTCCATTGGCTGGGCTTATAGTCTTTGATGCTGACCGAGCAGCTTCACTGGCATTAATATACAGTGGTCACCCCTAAAACTTTGCCCATTTTACCTTGGATGAATTCATAAAGCTATCTCAGCATCTATATTATTTCCCTGTACTTCCCATACCTCCTACAGGAAATACCTTGACTACTGTAAATGTATTTACTTTTGAAACCAGCTGGTAAGACTTTAAGAGTGAGCACTGTAATTGTTTGTTTGGATTATAACTTTACCAAGTTCTAAATACTAAAATATTAGGTCAGATACTGCACAATACATACTACTGCATCAGATGTAGGGGGAAAATCCAAACAATTCTTTTGAAAAAATTACAAGATTTTTGCTTCCTCAATAAAGCAGTTCAAATATACATATGTATATTGTATAATTACACAAATAGAGCGCATACAGAATGGCTAATAAAATGGTCACTCATGAGCTTTTAGCAAGTTGGTTAAGAAATGTGATAGATGGCATAGCTAACTTGAACTATGTCCAGAAATGATTGTGCAAGGCATGCTTATGAATTGGGCTCTGAATACTACTCAGCGTTCAAGGAACCAGCCTCTGATTTATAACATAACATTGTAAAACTAGAATATAAATGCAGTCATGGAATATAGATAAATAATTCTAATAAAACTAAAGCAAATAAAAGGGAGGATTGGAATGGTCACTTACAATGCCACCCTAGATTATTTTGATTTCTATTTTTTTTTCTGAGCACAACAGAATTGACCTCAAGAAACCTGAAACCTGACCTTGCACAACTAAGCAGCATAGTTTTGAAGGGAACATAGCAGTGCCATAAGCTGTCTGCCATTAAACCATCCAGTGAGTACAGAATTGGAAAGTTCTTGGCAGCTAGATCAACAGCCCTGAAAACCAAAGTTCTCTCTTTATCCATGAAACTGATATAGTGCAGATAGTGACACATGAAGGTTTCTGCTATCCCATCAATGTGACTCACTTGTCTTTTGGATGACCATTTGGAGTGGGAGGGTAGGAAAGGCCCTATGCCCATTCAGTCCTGAATGCTGTTGAAATTGCCAACAGCTGAGATTTCAGTGATTTGGATACCTATTAGGGACTGAACTGATATTGCCTGCTCACTTCCACTAGGCCATGAAAGAATGCTCTGGTAGTGAAAGTTCTTATTCACCACTGACCTTAGTGCTAATGGGCGAAAGGTTTCTTATCTCATATTGCCAAATCCTCTGACCTTGATATTTCCCACACAAATATGTTACACCATTATACGGATTTTGGTTGAATTTCAATACTATGATGGTATTAGATTTTTCTAGGCAGTTTCAGGTACACATAACACTGGTCTGTCTAGGTGTGAGCCAATCTGTATGAGACACTTGGATCATGATGCTGGGGTTTGCATTAACTCTTTTTGTAACGTTGTCTGTAGGTTGGCAAGTGAGCTTGGTTATTGGTGATGCTGTATGGTGCCTCCAGTTCTCATGTAGACATGTACACAATGGATGACACCTTATGGCTAAAAGAAGGTTGAATATACAAAGTATAGTTTACACAGTGCTGTAAGAATTCAATGAACAAGTTAGAATATATGAAATGTGACATCCTAGTGCTGGAGCTTAAAACTTTGAACCACATCTTAATCAAGAAACTCTTTTGTGGGCCACTAGGCCTTATATTGGTGCTCAGATAACATCCCTGTGGCAACTAGAGCAATGGCTTCCATGCAACAGTAGTATTAGGAAAATATTTACACCTGATCGAAAATCAGAATTTTCTTCCTGTGAGAAAATCTGATAGTTTGACATTTCTTTTTAGCTTGAATTAGGACAAAAAGTCAGAATAAAAATGCACCTGAACTACAGCTCCACAGTGCAGCAGCTCCTGGGGCACAGATTAATGCTGAACCAGCCTGAAACTGAACATTTTGTTTTGATTTTTCTCAAAGGAAAATTAATACATTTTGGTAAAGTTGATGTTTTCCCTTGGAAAGTCTCAATTTTTGCAGAAACTACATTTTCTGTTGGGCAAAAAAACCCTTTTGGATGGAAAATTTCTTACCAGCTTTAGTATTTGAGCTGCCTTTAATGCAGGCTAGCAGCTGGGCATGATGAGGAAGAAACTCAGCCATGTGTGATCATATATCTCTGTTGATCACCAGAAACTGTTCTATGCACCATTGGGGGTGTACAGACCACAGTTTGGGGAAAAAACTGCCCTGGTTAAAGGAATTTAGAGGAGAAGCTTACGGGGAAAGAGAAAAGGTAATAATTTTATTTTCTGGTTTATTCTCAGTTTACTCATCACACCTTCTGCTTACAGCTAGCTGGGGTTTTTTTTGGCTGAAAGGTTTTTCATCAGAAATGTCCTTTTCACAAAATGTATTTAGTGGAAAATATTTTTTTCTTCAATTTAAGTCCACAAAAATGATAAACAGTTCCATAGTAAATGCTGTGACATGAAAACAAATGTACTTTTTTTTTGTGAAAATAGATTTTCATTTTTCAACCGTCACTTCCTTGTCCTGCCACTACACAGGTTTCTGAATGTTTAGAGTAGAGTCCTACTAATACAAAAACATGAATGTGCAGCTAATGGTTATTTGAATACTACTTTTTCCTCTGAGCCCGGTGCTTACAGATGGGAGTAGTTGAAAGGTATAGTTAATAGATAGGGAACAACCAGTATGTTGATCAGTTATTGTAATTGGGAACCCCAATTTCAACATCTAAGACCTTGTACAGACATGAACTTGCACCACTTTAGCATGGTGTGTTTTAAACTGTGTTGGTTAAACCAGAGCATGTTTGGGTAGACACTCTCATTTCAGTTAGCTGAACCTGTTTGGATGTATGAAGAAGACCTTAGTGAGGAGCTCAGCTTTGGGGTTAGCAGTGACCATATTGTCAGACAATGAGAAGTGTAAATACTCAGTAGAATGAATATATCCATTCCATATTGTGATGGGGCAAGGCCAGATGGCTACAGTAAAGTAGTGAGGAACAGATATGTTAGCCCCAGGCTAAACAAATCCCTGGTACTATGGTAACCAAATGGCAGTTGCTCCAGCTTAATCAAGACACCTGGGGCCAATAAAGATCTTTCTAGAAGTCAGTGGAGATAGCTACATTGATTGGGACACCTGAAGCCAATCAAGGGGTGGCTGGAACTAGTTAAAAGCCTTCTAGTTAGTCAGTGAGGTGTGTGAGGCTGACAAGCACAAGCACAGAGGAAGGTCCTGTGGTGAGGATAAAGAAGGTGTTGGGAGGAGGCCATGGGGAAGTAGCCCAGGGAGGTGTAGCTGTCATGCAGTTGTTACAGGAGGCACTATAGACAGCTGCAATCCACAGGGCCCTGGGCTGGAACCCAGAGTAGAGGGCGGGCCTGGGTTCCCCCCAAACCTCCCAACTCCTGATCCAGCACAGGAGGAGTTGACCCAAACTCTGGGTTCCACCAGAGGGGAAGATAACTGAGGTGAGCAAATCTGCCAATAAGCACCGGATCCACCAAGGTAGAGGAGGAACTTTTTCCCAATATATGTTCTGAATGCCTGTTCTTTGATATAATAACTTGGTTAGTTTGAAGTAGTGTTGCTATTTTGGAGATTTAAGATAAAGTCATTCTGTGACACAGCAAAGTTAAATCAGGGGTCTAATTTTTTCTCTTCTTATTCCAAAAGCTTTCATGTGACTCTGCTTTTGTTTAGTACTGCACTGTGTGGACATAAACACAATGTTCCAATTTAATCTAAACAATTGAGGCCTTAAATTATGAAGAACTGTGAGAAAGTGCAGTGAAAGAGGTTCAAGGAAAAGTATACAAAAACAATCCCTCCTAATAGGTCCCAGAATCCCCAAGCAAATTGGAACTTGGAGGCAATTACTTTGGATCCTTTAGAAGCTTGGCCATTGGAAAGAATTTAAGTTTTTTCTCTTTTACGAATCAGTGAGAAAAGCAGCCCCATCATAAATTTATAATTTCATAAACTCCTAGTCCAGTGGTGGGCAACCTGTGGCCTGCAGGCCGCGTGTGGCCCATCAGGGTAATCTGCTGGTGGGCCGCCAGATAGTTCGTTTACATTTGCACAGCTGCCTGCAGCTCCCAGTGGCCGGGGTTCACCGTTTCCGGCCAGTGGGAGCTGCGGGAAGCGGCGCAGGCCTCAGGATTACCCTGACAGGCCATATGTGGCCCACAGGTTGCCCACTGCTGATCTAGTCTGACCTCCAATATAACACAGGCCATAGAACTTCCTCAAAATATTTCCTAGAGCATTCCTATTAGAAAAACAATCAATCTTGATTTAAAAAATGGTCAAAGAGAGAGAATCCATCATGACCTTTCGTAAATTGTTCCAATGGTCAATTACTCTGTATTAAAAATGTACACCTTATTTCCATTCTGAATTTGTCTAGCTTCAACTTCCTGCCATTGGATCATGTTATACCTTTCTCAGCTAAACTGAAGAACCCATTATTAAATATTTGTTCCCTATGTAGATACATATAGACTGTAATCAAGCCACCCCATAACCTTCTCTTTGTTAGACTCCAGAAGCTGAATCTATTTAGTTTATCACTATAAGGCAGATTTTCTAATCCTTTAACAATTCTTGTGGCTCTTCTCTGAACCCTCTCCAATTTATCAACATCCTTCTTGATTTCTCAGTGCCAGAACTGGACACAGTACTCCAGCAGGGGTTACACCAGGGGCAAATATAGAGATAAAAGAACCTCTCTGCTCTTGCTCAAGACTGCCCTTTTTAATCTATCCAAGGATCACATTAGCCATTTTTGGGCACAGCATTGTTCTGGGAGCTCAGGTTCAGCTTATTATCTGCCATGATCCCCAAATCTTTTTCAGATGTATTGCTTCCCAGGATAGAGACCCCCCCCCCATCTGTACATATGGCCTACATTCTTTGTTCCTAGATGTAATGCATTTACATTTAGTAATATTTAAAAAAAGCACATTGTTTTCTTTTACCCAGTTTACCAAGTGATCCAGAATGCTCTGCAATAGTGACCTGTCCTCTTTAATATTTACCACTGCCCCAATTTTTGTGTTATCTGCAAACTTTATCAACAATTGTGTTTCTTTCCAGGTCATTAATAAAAATGCTAAATAACTTAGGACCTAAAACAGATCCTTACAGGACCCCACTAGAAATATGCTCATTTGATGATGATTCCCCATTTGCAATTACATTTTGAGACCTATCAGTTAGCCAGCTTTTAATCCATGTAATGTTTGCCATGCTAATTTTATGTATGCAATGTAGTTATAGCTGCATTGGTCCAAGGAAATTAGAGAGACAAGGTGGGTGAGGTAATATCTTTTATTGGACCAACTTTTGTTGGAGAGAGACAAGCTTTCAAGCTACACAAAACTCTACCTCAGGTCTGGGAAAGGTACTCCCAGCGTCACAGAAAAATGCAAGGTGGAACGAATTGTTTAGCATAAGTAGTTAGCACATATTTTAAGGGATCATTCAAAGTACAGTGGCCTGTTCACACCTCTGCAGTCATAGGAAATAACCCTGATCGACACTACAAACGTATGTCGGTATAACTAAGTCACTGCGGGACCTAACCACTGGTGTAAACAGTGCTCTATTGACATAAGGGTGTCTCCTATCAACATAGCTACAGCCTCTCGGGAGAGGTGGAGGACCTACACTGATGGGAGAAGCTCTCCCGTTGGCACAGATAGTATCTTCATTAAGCTCTGTAGTGGCGCAGCTGCACCATTGCAGCACTGTAAGTGTAAACGAGCCCATAGACACTGGGTGCTTGTCTTCATGTACAGTGCCACTGTAGTGCTTTAGTGAAGACGCTACTATGCTGGCAGAAAAGCTTCTCCTGTTGGCATAGTTAATCCACCTGCCAGAGAGGTGGTAGTTATATTCATGTGAGAAGCTCTCCTGTTGACATACCACTGTCTATACCAGGGTTTAGGTTGGTATAACTAAGTCACTCAGGGATGTGGATTTTTCACACCCATGAGTGGTGTAGTTATAACGATATATGTCTGTAGTATAGCCCTGACTTGGATTTATGGCTTATTCCAACAATGTGTAACCCACTAATCCTCGCTTCTTGTCCTATGACTGCCAGAGTGGCCTGTTAACACCTGTGAATGGTCCCTTAAATATGTTTTAACTACTTATCCTAAACAATCTGTTCCACAATCTGCATTTTGCTGTGATGCTAGGTGTACCTTTCCCAGACCTGAAGAAGAGCTCTGTATAGCTTGAAAGCTTGCCTCTCTCACCAATGGAGGCTAATTTCATATTCTAATTTTGTAATCAACATGTCATGTGGTACAAAGTCATAAGTCAGCCAATGTGTCCTGGGGGTTCTATAGAAAGAATTCTTCAGTCTTTTTTTAATTTGTGGGTTCAGAAGGAGGTTATCGGGGGAGGAGACTCATAACTCCTAGCATTTTAAATGGATGGTAGGATACCTGACTTCCTCCATCTCGCTTCTTTTTAACATAAGAGCTATCGAGGTAGCCCCACTCACTAAGTACCTCCCAGGGACTGGGAGCTGAAAAGAGTGAGTCCAGTTACCCAAGAAGCAGGATGAAGGAGGAAGTGAAAAGTCACTGGAGATGATGGGATCTTCCCCAAGGAAATAGCAAAGGTAAGAGTGGGGAAGCTTGTCATAGAATTTAAAGCCTGAAGAGACCACCAGCTCATCTAGTCTGGCCTCCTGTATATCATAGGCCTCCAATGCTACCTAACATTCACAAATTAAACCCAACAACCAAAAGTTGACCAAAATATTACAGCCCACAGGAGACTAAGCTATTATGTATCTGCTCAAAATGTGGCCTGAGGGAAAGAAGTTCCAGTCCTTAATTTTCCCCCTGCTGGCCTCTCCGAGGGCCTGGGTGGTTTTTCCCTCCTCACTAAAGCCTAAAGGAGAATGATGCTGGCTGATGTAAAACCCAGCGGTTTATCATGGTTTCTACCAAAATTAGGGGAAATTTGTCTATTTATCTGGGTTTTATTCAAAGTCTTTAGTTTTATTTGAAACTCTCGCTGCAAATCCCTGGGAACTGAAACCAAAAATATCCTTTGCTGAATCCCATGCAAATCACAGCTTTTGATCTACATGCTGTTCAGCTGCTAGCAGACTGCTTTGTCCCTCTGGTAAGGGGCATTCTTTGTGTTGAGTGGAAAGCATTTATTTTTTCTTTTTTTTTTTATTTTAAGCATTTTCTTGTATAATACATACTCTTGAACTTTCATTTTGAATTACAAGATCAGATTGGTTGACTCTAGGTAGGAAAACTGTTTGTTTGAATGCCTTACCCTTTGACTCACTGCAACAGTCCACACAGACAACAACTTTAATATTAAAGAGTCAAGGGGCCCAATCCTGCTCCCACTGAAGTCAATAGCAAAACCTACACTAACTTCAGTGGGAGCAGGATTGGGCCCAGGGCCCTAGGTTGGTTTTTTTAAGGTATTTCATCCATTCTGTGCATAATCATAGTAAGCACTAGTGAGATAATAGTGTGAATTGTTTACCATCAGGAGCCCATACAATTAAATAAATGAGGGAGATGAGTATGCTGAGTATATTTTGGTGCAAGTGAGAATCTGTCTTTATTTTACTGTAGTTTGACTAAACATTGTTCGATTTGGCTTGTTTGAACCGTGTTTGAGTTATGTATACACTATTGCTCAGTAACTTACAATAAGGAAACAGTGAAAATGTGCGTAGATAATCTTACATTGCTTTGGAAAGTCCTGCAGATGGCATGAGGCATGTCTGCTATATCATACAGTAATATTTTTTAATTAAACCGTTAAAAAGCTTCCTATATTTACTTGCTTCATTTAATGATAGGGAACAGATTGCTGCTTGTATAGAGCAGGCCACAAGGTTATGTGTATGTGTTAGTTTCCTTTAGGAGTTTAAAAACTTGGCAGTGAAGATTAGCAACCCATTGTGATCTTGCTTGAAATTACCCAAGAAACACAAACTATCAGAAAAACTGCAAAACAGGCTTTATTGCAGGCTTTCAGACGTTTTGCATTTGCACCCTGCTGCATCACCACTGTCACTTATGTACCAAGTGCAATCAGCATGAGTTATTTTTTAAGGCTTGTCTCCACAGTGGGGTGATCTACTCCATAGGGGTGTGATTTCTAAAGTACACTAATATATTGCACTTTAATTGGTCTGGGTAGGCCCTGCTGGTGTGCACTAAGGATTTCCTAGTTGGCTGTAGTATATTACTATTTAGAACAGCATTATGTTAAAGCATACCAGCAGGGTCTATGTGGACCAATTAAAGAGCAACACCCTAGTGTGTGTTAGCGATCACACCTCCACAGAGCATATTTCTCCACCAGGTAGCCAAACCTAAGTGTGAGATAGGAATGGGAAACCAGACTATTCCGCAAAAAACAAGTGGAAGGAACAGAATGGCCAATGTCTTGGTCCCTTCTCTCTCTTCAGTTTTGGACTAAAGTCTCCTGTGATTAAGAGGTTTTATATTCTATACATTCTAATTCACATTTCCATTGTCTTCTGCAAGTTCTCCCTGCTACAGATGGAAATGGTTGGATTACACCATGGTTTTTTATAGCAGAAACCTCTATATAAAGGAAAATATTCTGAATTACTATGGCTTACTAGGCTTTTTTTTCTTTTTAAAACATTAGTCATCTTGGGCTTCCTTGGCTCTTCAAGTTCATGCTTTATTGAAATGCTCTTTAGACTTAGGACACAGGTTTAAATTCTTTGCAATTTTGGTATTGCTAGTCTGTTTGATGCAAAGTGTCATAAAACTGACATTGGCTCAGATAGTAAGGCAGAAACCCTGAGCTACCATAAAACAGGGACAGTGGAGGGTTTAGAGTTAGTAGGGCCCTGTGCGCACCTTCATTCTCATCTTCCCCTACCCCCAGTTTTCATTCTTTTTTTCTTCATCCTCCTCCTATATTGTAAGTAATGGGAAGTAAATGAAAATAGAGGTACCTTGATTGGGGTGAGGGTTGGGCTGCAAGAGAGGGTGCATGGGGTGGGCTCTGGGAGGAAGTTTGGGTACTGGGTGCGGGGTCTGGGCTGGGGCAGAGGGTTGGGGTGTAGAAGGAGGTGAGGGGTGCAGGCTCTGGGAGAAAGTTTGGGTGCAAAGTGCAGGCTCTGGGCTGGGGCAGGGGGTTGAGGTGTGGGAGGAGAGCAGGGGAGCGGCGCTTACCTCAGGCAGTGTGGCTCCCAAAGCAACCGGCACAACCCCCCCACAGCAGTGGCTCCTAGGCGGGGGGGAGGGGAGGCAGGGGCTCTCCATGCACTGTTGCCCACAGGTGCTGCCCCCACAGCTCCCTTTGGCCAGGAACTGTGGCAATGGGAGCTGTGGAGTCGGTGCTTGGGGCAGGGTCAGCATGAGATAGGGACTGCAGGGACATGCCAGCTGCTTCTGGGAGTAAAGCAGCGTAGAGGGAGGGAGGCAGAGCGAGTTGGGAGCTGCCTTAGCCCTGCTGCTGGCACGTCTCTGCTCATCCCTTGTTGAGAGGGGAGCAGCGGGTCTCTGTGTGCTGCCTGGGGCAGAGGCAGTGCATGGAGCCACCTCTCCCTCTCCCACCAGGGGCACGCAGAGAGGTGCTAGCAGTGCTTCTGGAGTGGTGTGGGAGCACGAGCCACAGCATGCAGGCAGCCTGCCTGCCTGAGCCCTGCTGCGCCGCTGGCTGGGACTCGGGGACAGGTTGTCAGATATTTGTTGGATAAAATATGAATTGATTTGCAGTTTCCTTCCATTACTTGAACCCAAATCCCTTCTGAGGTTTAAAAAGTTTGGTTAATTATGAGGTTTATTTTTAAAAAGGCATTAATTTTCCTGTAGTCTCTAGATTTGGTTGAAAGAGAAAATACCACAATACCAAGAGAGGTAGCTTTTATGGTATCGTTTACCCAGCCAAAAGCTGGAAGTACTGGAAATGTCATGAAAAAGCCTGATGTCTCCAGCTTTTTACCACAGTTTCCACACTAAAAGCGCTCAAAGAAGCATCCTCATGTTTGGAAGCTTCTCCAAACTGAAGGACTAAAGTTCTTGATGTTTCTCCATCATGAGTTACAAAGGTAAAGAATAAAGGGACTGAAGTCATGCCTCCATTTTAATGGTGTGGATCCTCTGTGTGGATCTCTCCAGTTTCATGTGGAAGGCTTCAGCAGCTCCTTATTGCCAGAGTCTTTCAGGGAACTGCTGAAGCCTTTCCCAACAACCTTCCTCCTGCCAGAGAATTTTCCCCTGCTGGAGTCTTTCCTGATGTGGGGAAAGGCTTCAGCAGTGGGGAAGCAGCAGGACGCTATCTGGCTAAAAGTAGGAGTGTAATCAGAGGCACAGCATGGGCAAGTAGACAGCCATGTAGAGTATATATGCAAATACATACTCACATCCTTCTCACATGTCTTTACTCATCTACGCCATGCCTCACCAGCTACATTGCTATTCATACCCATGCTAGGGGGACTGCATGTATATGTACACTACATGCCACTGAAAAAAGGGTGCAGTGTAGACGTACTCTCAGGGACAGTTAGTCTTTGGTACAATATACCTACAACAGCTAGATACAATTGTTACTGGCTGTGTTTCAAAAGAGTCTTTGTTCCTTCCTTGAAGAGAAAAATAAACGTGACCACTTTTGATTGAGAAACTCAAATCCTTTCATGAAAATACATTATTTTCTCTTGTTTCTATAGATGGGCTTGAAACAATCCCCTGGATGTGAATTCTCTTTAGCTATGGGAAAGTTCATAACTGGATCTGAACTCTGTGGTGTAGGTCCATCTTTGCTGTTATTTATTAAACATGTTTTACAATGCCATAATTTTCAGAGTAGAAAAGACAGCTATGAAGATTTTACAGTCTAAATTAGGCAACACAAAGCTTAAAGTTTCCTGATGAAGGAAGGAGAAGGAATTAACTGTTAGTTTGTGTGATGGCATTTGTTTCTTTGCATTATTGACACATCTTTCTTCATTTCACATTGTGGGTGGGTTCACTTTAAAGGTCCAAGGTGAAGAAAATGGAGAACGCAATCTCCAATTTTTAGTAGCTGAAGATTCCTCGACTGTAGCCCACGAGCTGTCAGACTTCTCAACTGCAGCTTTCCATGGTTTGATCCATTCAGAAATCAAAGCAGAATGTGATTTATAACTTCAAGTGTGAATATAGAACTCTGCATCTTGATGATGAAAAGGTCAAGTTTCTTATTACAATTAAGGGGCTGCGGAAGAACAAGCCAATCCGAAGATCTGAGTGCTCTTAACACCATTTTACAATGTAGTTATTACATAGTAAATGCACAGGCTTCTCTAACATTTCCAGGAACGCAATACTCCAGTTATAGCAAAAATATTAGGAACTTATACCTTCTGAGTCCTTCCCCTTAGCCATCCTCTTGTACCTCATAAGCCAAGGAGAAAAGATGCAGTGTACTGAAGCTTACAAAACTCCAGATATTATGGATCAAGGAAGGGATGCGTTCCAACAGATCAGACTTTTCTGAGCATGCCTTGTTGGCATCCCCCCCGCCCCTTTATACCAATAGGGCTTCAGCTAAGGTACCTCCATAGATCACAGCAGCAGTATCTTGCAGGGAGAGAGACAGTTTGTATGCTTAGGGTCATGGATTCCACTTTTAAGATACTTAATATTATGTACCAGATTCTGCCTCACTTAATCATATTGTATATTCCCGTACACTTCAAGTGGCCCAACTGAAATAAATAGTACTGTTTGAGGACATTACCCATTGCAATTTATGATACTGTGTCTCAAGATGTGTTGCAATCACAGTTAACTAGATTTTTGTGGCACCAAATCCAGTCAACAGACACCTCTGTTACTTGCATAAAGCGAGGAAACACAAATTTCAATTCATGTTTAACTGATTTCTTTCTCCCTCGACTGGCATTAAAAATATTCTGTGGTGATTGTTCCTCATTACTTTGACATTCACAATTTTTTGTAATAAAAAAAGAAAAAGAAAAGTCTAGGACAGGGGTTATTCAAACACAGTTTATATGAGCTTGTAGCGAGGCGGTGTGGCTCCCCTCTTCCTCAGGGAGGGTCCAGCCCTGTCAGACACCTAAAGGGGCGGGGCCACAGAGTAGTGAGCCCGCCCCTCCGAGGGTCAGGAGGTGACCCGGAAGTATAAAAGCTGGCCGTCAGCACTCAGTTGGAGCCCAGCCGCTGTCGGGAGCAGACCTACCAGAGGGTGCTCGTGACTGGGAGGCTGCTGAGGCCCAGGGCCGTTGCCCTGACTGGCTGGAGCGTCCCCGCGCCCGCTACGATGAGGAGCTGCTGGAGCCGCCCCGTCCCTGCTGTTACCCGAGGAGCTCCCGGAGCAGGCCTGGCCAAACTTCCCAGAAGTACTGCCGGACCTCCCACCCAGCCCTGGCTGTGAGGAACCTATGTGGCTGGACCTCCCCGGAGTGGACACTATGGACCAGGTAGGCCCGGAGGGGGATATTGGAAGTAGCCCGGGGGCAGCCGACCCTAGTCAGGCTGCAGAGTTACCTGTATCCTGTCAGTGTGTTGCGGTCAGGAACCCCACTGACCGTTAGCGGTGATAGCTGCTATTAGGGCCCCGGGCTGGAACGCAGTGGAGTGGGTGGGCCTGCGTTCCCCCTGCCACCTGTACCCGGGTGGCAGAATCCCCCTCTCCCCGGCCTAAAGAGGCCATCCAGGCTCTTGTCTGACTGCTCGACCCTGAGCCACGAGGGTCAGAACCTTTGTAACTATGTGTTTGGTGCCCTGCCCAAACCAAGGGCCTGGGCCCCTTTCGCTGTGCCACTGCTCGGTCCTGCCCCAAAGGGCTCGAGCTGCCTGAACTATTGTTGCTCAGCCCTGAGCCAGGAGGGTCTGGGTCTCTATAACTTTGTGTTTATCGCCCCGCCCTATAGCAGAAGGCCGGGCCCTGAGCGATTGTGCTGCGTCACTCAGCCCTGAAGAAAGGGGCTGACGTAGACGACGCGTATCGAGGCCAGTGTGGCTCCCCTCCTTCTCAGGGAGGGTCGAGCCCCGGCTGTGCGCCTTTACAGAGCTGATAACAGTCTGATCCAAACTCATGCAGTTCCCTGTTGCTGTAATCACATGGAACTGTCACAGTAGTTCTGACCATTGAAGGCAATATCCTAAAACAACTGCAGCCCATAATTTCCTCACTTGTTTTTCACAATTCTCTGAACCCTCAGAATGTGGTTTTGCTCATATGCATACAGAGCCAAATTCACCACTGGTGTAACTCCACTGAAGTCAAAGGCCTTATAGATGGGATGAATTTGTCCCAGACAGTACATAGAAAATGATAAACAATCAATTACTTCTAATCTATGATTGCCTCAAATTCTGCAACCTAGAGACTGCCTGATTTGATGCTTTTCTTCTCTCAGGGACAGAATCATCTTCCTCTATGACAGTTATGTTATGAGATTAAAACTGTACAGTATATTGATCTGTTTTCTAGGCAGCAAATTCTGTAGTCTTCAACCTATTATGACTTCAGAGAGTTAAATGTGGCTTTGAAAAGGGTGCCCAGCTACCTGTAACATTTTGCTAAAACTGTCCAAAAGGTGGATAAATGGAGGCATCTCTGGACCCTTCTAGCCTGTTCTTTGCAAGAGGTCTCAGTGCCTGCCTGATCCTCAGCTGCTGTAAATCAGCATAGCTTTCTTGACCTGAATGTAGCTATACCAACTTATAGCAGGTGAGGTATGTTCTTTTGATTACATGAACAAGAGATTGCAAGACTAAACAAAATGTGTACAAGATTTGTAATAACTCAAATCCATTTCAGGAGTTACTATCTGAATTATTAAGAACATCTAGGAAACCCCATGATAACCATCTTGCAGAAAAACCCAGGTGAGGGGCAGAACTACCAGTAAGTTAAAATCTTGATGGCTTTGAAACCCTAGAAAACTGGAGCTATTTTCCCCTTGGAACCGGTCTCTCAGAATGAGGCAGGGAAATTAGGAGCCATCCTTGTCTACCTTGGAACCTCTGCACAGAAAGCATGCACCTCCACACTGCCTGGCTCCCCAGCCCTTCCCTCTGGTAACATGGCTCCCTCAGGATCTCTTCTGCTTTCCCTTCCCCCATTCAGAAGAGACAATACTACTTTTAGAAACATTAGATTTCACATGACATTTTATTTGGAAATTTGTGGAGTCCTAAGCCTACTGATGCAATGGAGAGTTGTTGCCCTCTAAAATCTACAGAGGCCTAATTGCATAAAATAAAGACAGTTCGATGACCATGAACTGGGGGGCAAAAGGATGTCTGGGTTAGGTACTGTTGTGTACTGGAAACTGTGTTTTAAAAATGATAAGCTATCTCTTTAAGAGTGAGGGATTTCCTAGTCTTGCTTGCAGGTTTTGGAGCTCCGAGAGAAGTCATGTGATCTGGATTGTCTGAGTCAGTCAGCAGACTGCCAATCTGCAAGGAGCCAGTTTAAAACAAGGTAGGATGAGTTGTGTCTTGCTGCCTTAAGGAGCAGCCTCTCTTTCCTCTCTGTTTTTGGGTTCTCTGGTGTTATCGTTCTGGACTCTAAGAAATAAAGTAGTGCCATGTTGCAACCTTCCTGTAAGAACATTTGTTGTTATCTAATTCTCTGTATGTATGCTATAAACATAACAGATACTTATGTCAAGCTGGCTTTTGGAAATCTCTCTCTGGCCCTTAAAATCTTGTTCCAATGAAGGAAATTCTTTCAGGAAGGAAGAGGGCAGAACCTTCAATATGGTGTGCACTCTACCTTGGCCTACAGTCAAGCCTCTTGCATGGCTCACTACCTGGTGAGGCATCTGAGGTGGGACTCGGGAGAGCACAAGTCTGGTGGGTACTGAGGTGGCCTTAGCCTATAATGGGCTCCTAAGCACCAGTGTAGTTGATATATCAGAGATATTGGTGGATTATTAATTTGTACTATACATAATCAACCTCCTGGCAACAGTATTCTGCTTATACCACTAAAGTGGGCTGCCAGGTGGATATTACTTGACTGGGAGCATCATTAGAAAGGAAATCAACTCCTTGTGGTAAGAAGTTCAAAAATTAGCAGTCATCCTCCATTTGCAGGACTTGCTTTGTGTGTCCTGCAGACAGCAGGTGCCCCTATACTACAATGATAGAGGCTGTATAAAAGTACCTAGTTAGAATCAAGACTCAGAAATGGGTCTTTTGTGGTCCAAAGACTGGACATGTACAGTCAGCCAATGAATGGCAAGTAGACAGGTTACATAACACGGTTATGATTTGTATTTCAGTAGGGCCTAGTGGCCCCAATTAATCAAGGATTGGAGCCCCAGTGTTCTGGGACCTGTAAAATCTACAGTAAAAAGTTAATCCCTCCCCAAACAGCAAGTTCAGGTACGATCTAGAGCACAATGAAGATGTTTCTGGTTCCATAATATATTGAACCTATATTAAACTTGTGCATTTGTTGTATGTGTGTGTATATATAGGTTAATTCATCATAGTAATTGTAGATATATTGAAATAATGATCTCTAGAAAAATTATCACAAAAAAGGAACAAGTTTCATAAGGGCTGGTAGGGGCTATTAACCAGGAGTTACACATTTTTGGCTGAAAGCAGAGTTTCAACTTATTGCTAGAAAAAACTCTGCTTAGAAACATCACCCAATTTTATTGGCTGACTTCTCAAAACACTGCCAGCATGGTATAGTTTTTATTTGCTGAGTGGCCATTTGGAACTTGACTATGCTGACTACATTGGGCTCAGTTTCAAATCTCTCTTAATCCCCTAATGAACCTTTAATAAAGCTGGATTGACATTAAATCAGTACTTGGAAAGTTTATTAAAATAAAACAGGAGGAACCAGAAGATCAAAACAATTCTTTTTGTTGTTGTTTGTTTGTTCAAATATATGCTTTCCCCTCCCTGCCTCTCCCAGAAAATAGCAGCTCTTTGTAGGCAGCAGTTGTACGACTTCCAAAAAATGTTTTAAGCTGGATTTAGGTTTAATTATATTTACTGTTTTGGTGGCTGTTTTTTATATTTTGAAACAGTTGAGTGAACCACACTCTTTTTTTTTTTTTTTTTTTTTTTTTTTTTTTTTTTTTTGGATGGAAAAGCATGGAATAACAGGGACAGTGGTGATGACTAGTATGACAGGGCATGATGAAGTCCCAGCCATTCCAAATTAAGCAGGAGAGAAGACTGTCTCCTGCATAGACTGGAAATGGTCCCAGAAAGTTCTCTGCTTGCAGAGCCAAGCTGTAATAATAAGCAGTGCTATTCCTGCACTATTTTTTTTTGCTCAGCCCACCCTCCCACAATCTCCTTGTTGCCCTCTCCCTTACCAGAAAGCAGTCTGCTTTTGCATCCAATGCATTCAGTACAATAACAGCTCTGTGCACCCTCTTGGCCTGTGTCACTCAGCCTTGAGATTACAGCACAACTGACTGACAGCAGTAAGAAAGGTAACTCAACCATAAACACCAGCTTCTACCACTGCTGATATTAATTACATGGTATGGTTATACTTAAGGAGACACCTGATCTCCATTGTCAACCTTGCCATTTCATAAGTGAATTACATCATAGTTTTAGTGATTGTTTTTGTAGAAAAGGATCCTTATTTTTGTTGGATTTTCTTTTTCCCCTCTCCTGTACTCTGAGTCTGAGTTTTATCCAGTAATTTCCCTGCACTTCTTCCTTTTTTTTAAATGTGGTTTTAAGTTTGTGTCATAAGAATTAATAATTTTGTGCTGTGCCTTTCATCTTCTGATTTCAAAGACCTTCAAAATTTAGTTTTTAGAATACACTTGTGAATTATGTATATGCACTATAAGTAGGTAATTTATATATGTGTTTGTATCAGGGCTGGCTCTAGGTTTTTTGCCACCCCCCAAATTTTTTTTGGCTGCCCCTCACCCCACCCCTTGCCACCCCAGCCCTGGGCTCTACACCCCACCGCACCCATACCCCCTGCTGCCCCAGCCCCGGGCTCTCTCTCTTCCCCCACCCATACCCTCTGCGGCCTCAGCCCTGGGCTCCCCCCACCAGTGCTGACTCCATCCCAGCACAGGACTGCTTACATTATTCCTGCACTGCTGTTGTGCTGGGGCAACACCCTCCTGACCCATATGACCCCTAGGTAAGTTTACAGAGCAAGCTGCAGCCATGGCAGCACATCTGAGTCTAAACCCACAGACTAGGGCTTGTAACCAGTGTTAAAAATAACTATATCCTTGTTGGTCAGGCTTGAGGGAGCTTGGGCTCTGAAACCTGTGGAGTGATCACCAAAGTGCTGGACAGGTGTGAGGGCCAGAATCAATTCCTTAGAGATCAGTACTCATGAAAATGAGGGATGGATAGCACCTGCTATGGCTAGACATAACTCTAGCAGCTACTCTTCACGTTATTTTTCACTTGAGCTGCATCAAAATATTTCTGCCCATTTAGAGTGCCAGCAGTGCTGTTACAGCCCTAAAACATTTCCAGTAGAAACTGTCAAATGGGCCAAACAGGGCTTGTGTCTTTGTACTGTGAACACATTGGGGGAAGAGGCAGAGGATGAAAAACAACTAATTCAGCCTGAGGTATGAGATTGCTCCTGCTGGAATCAATACAAGTTTTGCCATTCACTTCAACAGGAGCAGGCACTCTTATTTTTGATTTCAGTTGTGGTTTAAACCTAGATTTCTACTGGAGGTGAAAAGCTAATTATTACAAATGTGCTTGATTTTAAAGTAACTTTTTTCTACAATTGTATTGGGCGGGGGAAGGGAAGGAAAAATATCAGTGGCAAACTATGAAAAGTTTAGAAAAGGACATAAAAAACCCAAAACTAAAATTTCCAAAAGCTGCTGCAATTGCAAATGGAGAGCTCAAAATGAGCACCCTATAATATTATACTGTAAACCTACTGTACCTTGAGGAGTGGGAAGATCACATTTCCTGGTATGGTCACACAGTCACACTCTTTAGCTATGCGTAGGTCTGGCTGGTTTCTCCTCAGATGCTACTCTCTGAACGGATGGCTATACAATTAGTTTCTTTTTTCCTTTGCTTTGCAGTTCTATAACCTATGTCAAACCCTCCTGAAAATGTTTCTGGCTTTAGCAAAGCCACAAACTGCATGTTAAAAGGAGGCTGGGGAAGGTGGTAAGTGGGAAACTAAAAGTCATAGGGTCGTTCCTTCAGATGGCATACACTGATGTAGATCCATGGACTTAGACAGAACTATGCAGATTTCCACCAGCCAAGATCTGACTTATTGCCTCAGTTCAGCTTGCTGTATGGCCTGGTTTTAGTTTGATTGTAAGCTAGGCTTTTTGAAAGCGCTGATGCGGGCCTAGAATTTGGAGAGGAAAAGTGGCGACGTGCATTTAAAGAAGAAAAACCAAAATAAATGTCAATATAGCTAAAATTAGTCAAATTGCCTGTCACCTTTTAATTTATTTGTTTGTACTCTGTGCTAAATGTGACTTCAGCAAATTACACACACGGTTCCTTTTTTATTCTGTTTATAAGAAGCTAGGGAGCATGTGGGAAGGGAAAGTTATTTCAAGAACTAAAATCAAAGGAGAAAATGGAAAGGGGAGAACTTGTCATTTTTGTTCCTAAGAGAGAACCTGTATATAGATCTATCTGTGTGAGACCCTGCTGTTACAAATTGCAAATGGTTTTGTTTGATCTGCCTAGGTTTGCGCCCCTTGAGATCTGCTTGGTTTTAGGTTCCAGTGACTTACAGAATGAAACACAAAACTACCCAACTTGGATTCTCATTGGATGTATGTAAAACCATGAATCTGGTATGGTTTTGATGTCCAAGCGTAAATTGTAATTACCCATTGTGTTGTGGTAGTACTTAAACCCTGATCAGGAACTGGGACCCCATTACGCTAGGCTTTGTACACATTCCTAATGAAAAGATGGTCCCAGCCTGTTAGTGTTCTGGTCCTTCAACAGTGCCTCTTTGGGTTGTAGTGTCAGGACATAAACACAAAGAATCATGCCTTAACCTAGCCAGGAAGTCACAACATTCATTGAGCTCTCCACTGTAACATATCCTTGTCCTCTCTGGTAACTTTGGAGGACTAGGAACTCTATAACCACACCACATCTCCTTTTCTTTACAATGAATGATTAAAACTTAAATTTCAAATCGGTATGTGTATATATACACAGCAATTCAGAATAAACTTAATAATTTTAAGGAATTTTTACATTACTATGGCTCTTTATCAATTGTATTTATAGTCACGAGCAGTACTCTAAAGAGCAAGTCTTTGTGAGGGGCTGATTAGTCTTCCAGTCTATGTTCTCACTTCTCCACACACAAACTCAACAGTTCCTGGTGGAGTGGCTCACTTCCTGACAGAGGACCTGCAGAACCCTGATCCTCTCATTGTTGTATTGGGAAATATTGAAAATGAATTTCATTCCCTCGGAGAAGCCCTTTTGGAGTCTCTAGTAGGTAGGATCTGGGAGTTTCTGCCAAGTTCCAAACAGTTCCAAATGGCTGGGAGCTTTTGAGCCAAAATTTGTTCTCTAGTCTCAGTTCAGATACTGTTTTTGTTCTGTGCCGAACACTGAAGTTTTGTTGCTGCTGAATTTTTCCTTCAGCATCCCATTTTCAAAATTCCTTCAGTTGGGCCACTTTTATGAAGCTCCCCTCTGCAACACAACCTGGTCCTCTCTGTGAAGGACCAAGAACCTATAACCACTCCACAAATTGGGTTGTATTCTCACACCAGGCCTGGTTACTCGAGTGGGACACTCAGTAGCACCCTAAAGGCAGTGAAGTCTCAGCCCTCCAGCCAAATACCTTCGGATGTTTAACCCTTCTGGGGTTCTGAGGGAACACACAAACTAATTAGGAGCAGGAAAATAAATGAAGGAAAAAAGTGTACAGTCAGTCTCAGCTGGACCACTGGCCTCTCTTCTTTCAGTGGGACCTTGGACAGGCTCAAGGTCTCCTTGTTCACCAGCCCTCTTCTTCTCAGGGGACTTTGGTGTTCTTTTAAGAAAGGGCATAGTCTGTGCTCTCTGCCAGGTCTCTTCCTGGGAGCTGGAAACCTCAGAACTCTGCTCTCTTTGAGCTGAGTTCCCTCCCTCTTGAACAACTCCTCTGTTCTTGACTTGCAGGTAGGGTGGGGCAGGGTCACTCCAGCCCAGAGCAAATCCTTAACCTCTTCCTAACTGATGCAGGGTTTATACACATTGTCACACTGTCTCAAAGAGTTTACAATTCAAGTAGGAACTTACATCCTTGGTTCTTCAAAACTTTCTCCAGGTACAGCTGAAGTGTTTAAACTGATGGGTTCCTACTGGCTCTTCTTTGAATGTTGAGCAAATTAAAAGGTCTGTGAAAGCCTAGGCCCAATTCACTGAGGGCTATCTGGAGGGTCAGTTCCTCCTTCAGGACCTAGACTGTCGTCAGCAGATCTGTTTCTCAGGAACAATGTGTTTCTATTAGGGCTGTCAAGCAATTAAAAAAATTTATTGTGAATAATCCTGTGATTGATTGCGCTGATAAACAACAATAGAATAACATTTATTTTAAATATTTTTGGATGTTTACTACATTTTCAAATATATTATTTTCAATTACAACACAGAATACAAAATGTACAGTGCTCACTTTATATTTTTGATTACAAATATTAGCACTGTAAAACTTATTTTTCAATTCATCTCATACAAGTATAGTAGTGAAATCTCTTTATCATGAAAGTTGAACTTACAGATGTAGACTATGTACAAAAACCCCCTGCATATTGTGTTTTTGGTTACGTAAGTGCACTCAAAAACATAACGATGTAAAGCCTCCAAGTCAACTCAGTCCTACTTCTTGGTCAGCCAATTACTCAGATAAACAAGGTTGGTTACAATTAGCAGGAAATAATGCTGCCTGCTTCTTGTTTACAATGTCACCTGAAAGTGAGAACAGGTGTTCGCATGGCACTGTTGTAGCTGGCATTGCAAGATATTTACATGCCAGATGCGTGGACATGCTTCCATGCTGATGATGGGTTCCGTTTGATAACAATCCAAAGCAGTGCAGACTGACGCATGTTCATTTTCATCATCTGAGTCTGATGCCAGCAGCAGAAAGCTGATTTTCTTTTTTGGTGGTTTGGGTTTTGTAACTTCTGCATCAGAGTGTTGCTATTTTAAGACTTCTAAAAGCATGGTCCGCACCCCATCCCAATCAGATTTTGGACGGCACTTCAGATTCTTAAACCTTAGGTTGAATACTGTAGCTATTTTCATAAATCTCACATCAGTACCTTCTTTGAGTTTTGTCTAATCTGCTGTGAAAGTGTTCTTAAAACGAACATGTGCTGCTGGGCCATCATCTGAGACTGCTATAACATGAAATATATGCAGAATGTGGGTAAAACAGAAGGAGACATACAATTCTCCCCACAAGAAGTACAATCACAAATTTAATTGATGCTTTATTTTTTTAACGAGCATCATCAGCATGGAAGCATGTCCTCTAGAATGGTGGCCAAAGCATGGAAGGGGCATATGAATGTTTAGCATTTCTGGCATATAAATACTTTGCAACTCCAGCTACAAAAGTGCCATGCGAATGTCTGTTTTCACTTTCAGGTAACATTGTAAATAAGAAGCAGGCAGCAGTATCTCCTGTCAGTGTAAACAAACTTGTTTATCTTAGTGATTGACAGAATAAGAAGTAGGACTGAGTTGACTTGTAGGCTCTAAAGTTTCACACTGTTCTGTTTTTGAGTGCATTTATGTAACCAAAAAAATCTGCATTTGTAAGTTACACTTTCACAATAAAGAGATTGCACTTCAGTATTTGTATGAGGTGAACTGAAAAATACTATTTTGTTTTTCATTTTTACAGTGCATATATATGTAATTAAAATAATATAAAGTGAACACTGTGCACTTTGTATTCTGTGTTGTAATTGAAATCAATATTGAAAATGTAGAAAAACATCCAAAAATATTTAACAAATTTCAATTGGTATTCTATTGTTATAAGTGGGATTAATCATGACTGGCTTTTTTTTTTAATCGCAATCAATTTTTTCAAGTTAATCGTGTGAGTTAACTGTGATTAATTGACAGCCCTAGTTTATACCTGGCTTTGACACTAACTTCTGTATCCTTGGGCAAGTTCTCTTCTCGGCCATCTGAGAATGCATATAGTGCTTATAAAGTGGATATAACAGTAAAACACCTACTCTAAATAGGAGTTGGGATGATTGATTAATTTGGAAATGAAGAGTCCTTGGCACCTCTCAGGATCTGGCCACTGATGTTTATAAAGCATTTTGAAGAAAAAATATTATGACGCTACTGTCAGGAATAAGCTCTGAGTATCCCTTGCTTTTTTTGGTTTGTCATACTGGTAATTTTGTCAACAGAGTTTTACATCCATTCCTAACTGTTATAATTCTCATCCTTGCATAAATGCAGTAATTTATTTTGAATGAGGATTGAAACTCTCTTAATCTGATGATCATTCATTTGAACTTCACTGTGTGCATGTTTCACCATCAAACAAATTCATTATAAATTTTTTTATAAAATGCTGGCTTTCTTATGCAATAAACAAGAAAATCAGTGTCACATTCAACTACAATATTTATACAAATCTATAAAAACTAAGCAAACAAAACCAAAATATGTGTGCCCTAAGTATAATACAGTAAATATATTGTAATATATTTGGCATTAAAATAAAAGCTGGGAAGGAGTGCTCTATTTTTCTTTTGTTTGAAAGTGCCACATCATGAACAAGTGTTTTTATAGGCACTAAGTTAATACATGTTGTGCAGCTTAGATGAAAACATTTCTGACATTATGCAGGGCTATTATTACTGCAGTAACCTCCAGACCCCTCCAAAACCAGCTGTCAATTTTCGCAGCTAAAGTGGTGAGTAGACTGCAGCTACACAGAATTTTCCTCACCTAGGTTTTGTTTGCACCTATGTTTACTGAGGGGAAAAAAGGGAGAGATGGTTGAGGCAGGCCTATTTTACAGTTGGTTCTCACTGCAGCTGCCAAAAGGAGCTGGATCTTTTGAGTTTGCATTGTGATATGAATAGCAAACTCTTATAGTATCTTTTTTCTTGTTTGCTTAAAAAATATGGGTTTGTCTACATGTTATTGGCAAAGCGCAGTAGAGGGGTATGATTTGTAAAGCTTTCTAATGTGTTGCATTCTAACTGCCCTGTGTAGACCCTGTTGACGTGCTAAAATGTTGTCCAACTTCATTAACGTGAACTAAGTACCTATTAGAGTGTGCCAGCAGGGTCTACATGGGGCAGTCGGACCTCAGAACATTGGTGTGCTTTACAAATCAGTCTTCTGGTGCACATTGCCATGACTTGTAGACAAGCCCTAAGATTCTTAAGAATATACACAGTAAGAACTGGATTCGCCACAGGCTTCACTTGTGGAATTCTGGTTGAATGGACATCTGTGTGTGAAATAAAAATGGATAAGGAATAGAGAGACATTTTTGAGTAAAGAATTTTTTAAACAGAGTTAAGCACAAATGTCTTGTTTAGATGAATGGTACTTTCTTTGTAAGACACTTACGTCAGTCAAATGTGTGCAGTGTACTAAACATAGCAGTTTAAATTTGCAAGAGAGAGTCAAGACCACTATCCCCCCCTGGATCTGGTTCCTATGGGTTTATCGTGCCTTGGCCTAATTCTTTCCTTCTCTGGCCAGATATGTCAGGAGAGCCCTCCCTGCACTGAGACAGCTCCCATTACTGAATTGTGTCCTGAATTTCACTCCACTCTGCTGTGACTTTGAATGTAGCCAGAATCTTAAAGTGAAACCAAGTATTGCCAGGTTGAAACCAAACCAAACAGCTGAATTGTTATAGTGGGTTCTGCATAAAAACATAACTTGTCTCTGCTCACATGGAACCTTTTCGCAAACTTGGTCTGCACATAGTCTGCCTGGTTTCATTTCTTATTATGAAAGTTTCTGAAAGCTCTAATGGTCATACCCTAGAAAACAGTTTTGTGTGAGACTCCCGGAGGAAAATGCTTGGTTTTTAATTTTCAAAGATGGCATAATAAAAGTAGAGTGGTATTATTTTAGCAAACATACAAATATATGGCACCTAGAACCTAAGAACGACCATACTGGGTAACACCAAAGGTCCATCTAGCCCAGTATCCTGTCTTCCAACAGTGGCCAATGCCAGGTACTTCAGAGGGAATGAACAGAACAGGTAATCATCAAGTGCTCCATTCCCTGTCGCCCATTCCCAGCTTCTGGATAAAGGTGTAAGACACCTCTCAGCAGGGCAGATACTCTGTCCCTGGGGAGGGGGGTCTCCGGAGCACTTGCTTGTAGTCCTCTGCCTCTTGAGGAGGACTGCTGTAGTGCTGCTGCTGTGGAAAATTTTTTCCGCTGGACCGAAGCCAACAGAGGCTCCATGTGGCTCAGTACCAGGTTAAATCCTGAGAACTGGGGAAGGCCGAGCACTCTGCACCCTCCACCACACCCAGTTGGCCAATGGATGCCAGACATCCCAAGTGGGTGGAAGAACTAACTGATGTTCCTCAGCCGGTGTCTTTCTCCCTTGCTGCTGGGACTGTCCTCTTTCATTGTCAGCTCCATCAACTTCCCCCACCCACTGAGGCAAGTGGGTGGCATTTGTGTTTGTATTTGGTCCTATCTACTCAAGAGCAAGGTGGAGCCAGTAAATGGAAGCAGGCCTCCTCAGTCTACTTTTTGTTCAGCTGGTAGAAACCAGAAACTAAAGTGGCCTCTCTTCTGCCCATTTATTTATTGATTCTACAATATAAAGGCACAACAATATCTATTCAACACCTGGAAATAGGTCTCCCACATAACCATAGTCATATGTCTCTTAAGAAATAAGTCTAAGGAAGCCAGGGATTTGATTAAAACCTGAATAAAGCTCAGGGCTTTTCAACTGCTACATTTTTTATGTACAATGTGGCTAGTCTGGTGTGGAACTCCATGAGAGCACATCTCATTTAAAGTCTTGCTGAACCCTAGTCAGCATTAGTATTAGAACTTCAGCTGAAAGTGCACTACTGATTTCAAGTTATGCTGCTAACAGCTGGATTCTTTCAGCAAGGCTTCAGAAGGCGGGAGTAGCAGAGTTCAGCACGGGCACTAGTAATTATTTACTTCATAGCTCTTCTGTCTGCAGCATGTTATCTATTATTTTTGTTACTTTATTTCAGAATTTCATTTTTTTACCCAAACATACATAAATTCTGGGCCTCCATGCAGCACACCCTATTTGGTACTTTCTCAGGGTTATTCATTCACAGACATTTCTATGGCATCATCACACACTAGAGTGTATGAGTGGCTCACAGCATGCCATGTAAGGCAGGGAAATACTTCTGTCCCCATTTTACAGAGAGGAAATCTGAGGCACAGAGATTAAAGTGTTTGCCCAAGGTCATACAGGAAGTCTGCAGGAGAATCAAAATTGCCTGATTCCTACTCCAAAGCATTAACCATAAGATCATCCTTCCTCCCAATGAAGTAACTGAGGGTTTTCCTGAGTAAGGAGCTGAGCAGGCCGCTTTAAATATTTATTGTAACAACCTTTATATAAAGGATTTCCAAGGCCAGGGCTTGGACTGGGCTGGTATGCAGTTACAGTATACCAGCATCTCTCTGAAGCTACAATCTCATTTTGCAGAATTTCAGGTTTCTTCTAAGTTTCTAGCTGTTACGGTTGTGAAGAAAATCTCAAACAGTGTAATCAATGCAGAGATGCCTATCTGAGTCTGCAGTGAACCTGGCACAATAGCTCAGAGTGGTCTGACCTGCCCCATTCATTTCAGTGAGGTGTTAACTCATATGGCCAGAGATGATCATTTAAATGTCAAATTTAACTATTTCATTTCTTATGTAACACTTTGTCTACACTTAACATCTTTGCTGATATTGCTTTAATGGTATAGTCCTACCAGCAAAGCCTCCCCGGGTACATCTATACGGCTTCTGGGAAGTGTGATTCCCAACATGGGTAGACAGGCTCTCACTAGCTTCGCTCAAGCTAGCATGCTAAAGATATCAGTGTGGATGTTGCTACATGGGCAGTGGTGTGGGCTAGCCACCTGAGTCCAAGCCCACACGACCCCCCAAGAGTGTGAGTTTGGATGGCTAACCTTAGCTGCCACCCATGCCGCAATATCTACACTGCTATTTTTATCACACTAGCTTGAGCAATGCTAGTGTGAGGCTAACTGGTCTGGGAGGCATGTTCTCAGTTGCAGTGAAGACATACCCCTAGTGTAGATGCGGTTATACCAGCAAAAAAGTGCTTTTTCTGGTGTTTGCAGTTGAGTGAAATAAGCTACAGTAGCAAAAGCACTTTTTTGCCAGTCTAACAGCATCTGTGCTAATGCTTTTGCTGACACATCTATGTCATGAAGAAAAAAATCACTCCCTTAATTGATATAGCTGTGTTCGTCAAAGTTTCTAATGTAAACCATGCCTAAGAAAGGAGACAGATAGGATCTGCAAAATTAACCATGAGTGATGTTTTATTTCGGTACCACAAATGTATGGTATTTCCCAAATGCCACACGACTTATCTTTCCCAGTCAAGGAGGAGACAAGTCCAAGGAGCTTAGTAAATCTTATGGGCATGTTCAAGCCACACCAAGGGGAGGTAAGCTCAAGGAGTCTGCTGGAACTCAGAGAACGCGCACAACCATATTTTGAACATCTGTGCAATTTACTGAGAGTAGTGTCTCAGACATGTTGGCAGTTCACATGGGCTAAGTTTATTTTGTGCGTGGAGCTTGGGAGAATTCCACCCCCTGTCCAAGGCTTCCAGGCATAGTGTTTTCTATTAGGGCTATCCAAATGTTGATTGTTAACAAGTAGCAACTCAATGGATGTTTGTGAAACTTTGGAACAGAGTTGGAGTGACTCTCTTACTGAATCCCTTTCATCTCCATGGCTTTGTGTATACGAATCTTCTGAGTGCTTGTCATCACTACTGGGGTAAGTCAACCTAAGTTATGCCTCTCAGTTACGTTATTCGATGTAGCTTAGGTTGACTTACCCCGGTGTCTTCACTGCGCTGCGTCAACAGGAGATGCTCTCTGGTCAACTTCCCTTACTGTTCTCAGGGAGCTGGAGTACTGGAGTCGACCAGAGAGCGCTCTGCTGTGGATTTAGTGGGTCTTCACTAGATCCACTAAATTGACGCCGGCTGCCTCGATTCCAGCAGTGAGGATCTCCCTGTAGCGAAGACAAGCTCTGTGTACATGTAGTACAGACAGGCTAAGAAAGCTGCTCTTACTGTTAGCTAAAGGAGTTCAGTGGGACAGGACAGCATTTTAGTCCTGGCTCTCAAAGTGTTGTTTATGTATTAATTGGGTCTGTTGTTTGCCAGCATGAATTCATAATAAAGTGAATGAAAATCTAAAGACTTTGCCATGTGTACCTGCACAGCTGAGTCCTTATTCTATAAACCAGAGGCCAATGTACAAATGTGTTGTGCAATGAACAAAACTTAATGTCTCTCTCCAGTTGTATCCCGCACAACTCCAGTGTCAGGTCACTTAAAAATAAGGGCCAGCCCTTCAGCTAGTGTATACTGGTGTAGCTCCATGGAATTCAATAGAACGATGCTGATTTACTGTAGCTGAGGATCTGGTCATCTCTCTGCAGAGTTGTAAAGAGTGATCCTGATTCTGTGCATGCTTTGTGTGTGCAACTCCCATTGACACAGGGAATACTGGTCTACTGTGTGACCCTGGCCAAGTCAGTTGCCTTTCTGTGCCTTAGTTCCCCCCACCTGTAAAATGGGATAAGGATACTGACTGCAAAGTGTTTCACAAAGGTGGACTTACTGATGAAAAGTGCTATGTAAGAGCTATTAACCTGAAGCAGAACAGTGGTGAACTGGGCCTTTTATGTTTTATAATCAGCTGGGAAGTCGTACTGCAGGGGAAAAAATATTATAAAAATACAACAGGTGTTACATTCCCCACGTTGACCATTGATTTTTTTTATCTGCTGTAGACCATTATGCTTCTAGGCTTTTGCCACAAGCTGACAGTGGAAAACAAATGTCTATCCTTACAGCCATTCAATCTGAATGTTTTTGTGACTGAGAGAGTATGTATGTAATACCACAGTGATTTGTACAGATCTCTGCACACTGGGATTTTGTTGAACATTGCATTGTAGTGCACCAACCATACCCAGATTACAAAATGCCTGTCTGAAACTGAAAATAAAATAAAATATAAATAATGGGCCTGATCCTATAAGTGCTCTGATTTCAGGATTCTCATTGAGGTTGATAGGTGAGGCGTTTTACATGAGGATGAAATCCAGACTCTATTGATGTCAATGAGGTTTTTGCCATTAATTTCAATAGGATTAGAATTTCACCTGAGGAGTATTTGAAAGTTTGGGCCCAACCTTCTCAGCTTTGTGAGAAGACATTTTTTTTGTGGCCTTAAAACCAGGCCCTTATGTCACTATAGATGGTAATGACTTTCATCTGAGGGCCTTGCAGGGTTTTACCAAACTCCCTCACAATTCAGTTTTGTTCAAGTAGTGATTATTGCATTTTACAGATGTTGAAACTGATGTATGTATGGGTTAAGCCACTTGTTCAAGGTTACACAGTGTCAGTGGCAAAGCCATGAAAAGGAGCTCAAACTCTTGTCTTCCACCACACAATTCTCCCTTCCTCGGAAGCTATACAAGACAGATTCACTCCTGGGAAAACTAAAATCTAAACCTAGCACCTTTAAATTGTTTGTGTTAGGCCATGCTGACAAGGATAAGGCATAGTTTTAATTTCTTTTGGGTGCTTATTTGGGTTTTTTTTTTTATTGCTTCCTCCTGATCTTGGATACATATTTTGCTGCTTTGATCTCCAGTGCAGCCTTTTCTTATAAACTACTTCCCATTATGGCTCCAGAGAGTGCTGAATGCTGAAAAAATCTCCAGTAACTCATTTGGAAATGGGTTAGGGTGTTGGATGTGAAAGGCATTGAGGTTAAATAACTACTGAGCTGCAAATACATATATAAACCTACAAGCAAAAAAAGGATGGAGTTTATTTTCCCCTTGGAAGTTGGATGGAGGTGGCTATAAATCTTAAAGCCAAATTAAAGGTTAAGTAGTATGGAACACACATTGTTTCAAATCCACTTTTAGCAGGGACACTAAAAAGCTTTTTTTGTTAATTAGAGCTTTTTTCTGTGAAGCCTCTCTGAAGTATCCATTTACCCTCTTAGCCTCTAATGCATTATGCACGGGTCTCTCTGAAGGTCACAACTGCCTGGGGAGAATGTATTTCCCTTTGTTTCATTCATAGAGTTTATAGCCCAGCTCATATTTGCCTGACTGTTGTAGGAAGAACCTCCAGACCCAAGGCTTTGAAACTGAGGTGCTGAGAGCTCTCAGTCCTGCTCAATAGGAGTTGATGAGGCTCAGTGACTCACAGGGTCAGTCTCTAGGCTCCTTGTCAGTAGGTGTATGAGGCTGCATGAAGTAATTTTTAAAAGCAAAATTCACTTATGGTATTGCTATTGTCTGTGAAGCTGATAATTACATTATTTTTTTTTTTTGTTCATCTATCCGCAGTGAAATCTACTGTTTATGGCATTGGCTTCTGCTTTAGGAAGTGGTGCCGGAACTGCAGCTCCCTAAGAAAGATCTTGAGAGCTGCCTGGAGAGGTTTGTAAGAGAAGAGAGTTCCTTACTGTAGTTTACATTTTTTCCTCCTTAGCAAATCGCAAGTTTCCTAGCCAAAAAGGGAGGAGGGAGAATTGGAAACCTATAACTCAGTGTAAAATAAAGCAGATCCATGTGGTTACTCTGTCAGCTATCTCTTTCCTCTCACATCTGGTGACAATCAATAGTGGGTGAATGTAGGAATCCACACTGTGTGTTGCATTTGTGTGTGTGTGTGTGAGTCCCAATGCTCCCATTCCATTTTGAAAGCATCTGCTCTTTATTAGGGAGCTGCTTGGACGTGATCATTACCAGCATTCCAAACAAACAGCACAACTTCTCCCCCCATGTTAAATACTGAATGTGTGTGAGTGAGTGTGAATAAATGGCACTGCCAAAGAGGACAGTGAGTCGTCTAAGTCTATGGAGGCCACCGTGCGCACACACTGGCTTCAATGTTTATTATTTGTTATCCCATTTAATCCTGTCTAGGTGGCTCTAGAATTTTAAATGAACACCCCGATTGATAAAATGTAATTGGATAGTACTTTGCTTTAGGGAGCTTTTGAAAGGGACATTGCGTAACAATATGTTTCTCTATTAAACTTTCTGTGCTTGTATTTCAAAAGGGAACTCGGTTTGTTTTTCCTTTTTCTTCTTTACTTGTTATCTGTGTTGCCTAATGTGTCCTTGCAGCAGTGACAACAAAAATCAGTAAGGCTAGAGTGGACCTTCAGGGTCACTACTGAAGCTATTCGGTTGAGTAATATTTGATCATCATTCTTGTGTTGCAACATCAGCCCTGGAGCATGTGATTTTAATCATTGCAGCAGCTTAAGAAAGGACTTTTAGATGACACAGCAAAACCAGAATGTTCCTTTTTGTGTCTTTTTATTCCATGATTGCACATATGCTGAGTTTCACCACCACCATAAATAATATCTTGGATGATGGACACTAGGAAAAGCCCAACTGTGTGGTGATGAATATGTGGGAAGCTAAGTAGCTTGTTTCAGCAAGAATCAAGAATTGCGTTAAGACAAACACTATTTAGTTCCCCCATCCAATAGAAATTGACATGCAGCACTCTGGGACAATGCTGTTCTTCTGTCTGATGAGTACCTGCAATCCTCCTTGCCTTCTCATCTGAAATGGAATAATGGTAGAGAGTGGTGTTAAAAGATATTTGAATACAGATTGCAAGGTCTGATGAGTGTTAGGTCAGACTACATTATGCTACTGGTTCTTCTGACCTTATCCATCCACAGGAGCTGGTCAAATGTTTTGAGGGAATGAGTCAATTTCAATGACATTTTTGCCAGGAAGAGGTTAAAACTTTTCATGTTTACAATGTTTATTTACTTTTCCCATCTCTGTGTATGTACATGTAGACACACAATCTCACACACACACTCGAAGGAAATGTAAAAGACAAAATGAAATGATTTGATGGTGCCACATCAATTTTTTTTCCAAATTGCAGCTTTTGTTCCAATTTGGAATGATTCCCTCCCCCCCCCCCCATGCTGGAATTTCCTGTGGAACAGAAATTCTGGTTCTAAACCAGCCCCACTATCTCCATAACAGAGGACATGAAGTTTCATCCAGTAATTCCTGCAGGTGAAGAAATTTTCCTTATTAGATAAGTGAACCAAATTATTTTGGGAAGTCCTGGATTGGGTACAGGACCCTGGTAGTGGAAAATCTTCCCAAAGGTAGCACTAACGGACAGAATTTACATTCAAATGTCTCTCCCAAAACAAAATACACGAAATATAAAAATTGTAGTCGAGTCTTTTCCTCTATTGATGTCAAAACATTTTACAAAGGAGGTCAGTATCATTATCCCCATTTTACTGATGGGGATATTGAGGCACAGAAAAATGAACTGACTTGCCCAAGGTCACTCAGCAGGATAGCCAGGATTAGAACGTAGGTCTTCTGATTTCCAGCTTAGTTCACTGGCCCATACTGCCTCATGTATTGAATTCTGAAAGGAATACAATTGGCTTTACAGTGTCTTGTAACATGTGCATTTGTTTTTACCTGTGCAAAATGTGCATAAAATACAGGCACCAGAGAATCATAATCATAATATGTTACAGTTGGGATAGAAAATAAATTGGATAATTTGAATGAGAAATAATATCATAAGGAAATGACAGGGCCAAAAGAACCATTGTTTGGCAGTTCTGAGCTTACACTTTGATATACAAAGAAGAAATATAAATGCAGTGTTTACAAATATTTCTGTGTATACTTGGAGTTGGGATGGGAAGCATTTTATGTTTTTATTCCAACTCTGATCTTGCTATGTGTTAAGTATGATAATTAACCTTAATTCTTGTATTAGGACCTCTTTCATTAAAAACAAACAAAAAGAAATACAGCATGTTGCTGTGTTTTCTTCTTTCAGAAAATATTTGTCCTGGCATTGGCAGGAAATCTTTATCACAATTCATGGAAAGCACAATTAGTGCCCATGCCTGCTCCGCTGACCCCAAAAGGGCCAAGATGGGGCCTTGTCTCTGGAGTGCAGGCAGGATTTCAAGTGTGGGTCTGATGCTGCAATCAACAGGATCCTCAAGGGGAGTTTTGCCTAGTTGGACTGCAGGACTAAGTCCGATATCAGTGCTGCATATATCACCATGGGCTGTCTGCTAATTATATGGGCAATAAAGTGTCACAACTTGGCCATCTAACCTAATGGTTGGCGTGGGAGTCAAGAGTCAGGCTGGGTCAGATACCAGGAGAGCAGAGTCCAAAACAAGCCAGAGGGCAAACAGATTCAAGTGTCAGGAGGCACACAGGGGCACGGTATCAGGAGATTAGGACTGCAGGGGAATCAGTCCTAAGCAGCCAAAACCCATTTGCATGGACAACTTCCTGTGTTTGGTTCCCTGCTTCTATTTAAACCAATCAGAGTCCAAGGAGTTCCTCCAATCTGATTCAAGGTCTGGAGTCCTCTGTCAGAGTTGTCTTTCTAGTTCTGGGGACTGTTAGCAAGGCTCTGGCTGGCAATTTTGAAATTACTGGCTCCTAACACCAGGGCTGGCTCCAGCTTTTCTGCCGCCCCTAGCAGCAAAAAATAAAGACGAGTGGTGGCACTTCGGTGGCAGCTCAATCGCGCTGCTTCTTCAGCGGCAGCTCAAAGAGGAAGAGAGGGAATGAGGGACCTGCTATCGAATTCCCGCCGAAGACCCGAACGTGCCCATCCCAATACCGGACGGAGTGCCGCCCCTTTGAATTAGCCGCCCCAAGCACCAGCTTCCTACCTAACACCCCTGTGAAGCAGTGTTTGAGACTCACAGTCCTTGACACCAAGCAATGCTACTCATTTCCCTTTTGACCCAAGAGAACCATAGCCTTGCCAGGTTGCTCCTATTAGGAGAAGATATTGATGATAGAGGTAGGTAATTCTTTGGTGCAATCCTATTTATGTACAAAGAATATACAGTCTTATTTCCCTCAACACAGTAGGAACAAACAGCATGAGGCAGTTTCCTTGCTCATAATTCCAAGCCTTTCCAGTCATCACTCTGCCCACAAGAACCTCTTTCTCTTGGCTTCTTCTCAGGGTCATTCTACCCACGCTTATCTGGCTTTTTGCTTCTCACATATAATCACCCCCCTCCAAAACAGTGCTGTGTTTGCAAACCCTATGCTGTATTTGCAGTCATTTCCTAGGGAAACCCCTCATGGCTCAATCTCTGCCCATGACTTGCATCTGGCCAGTGCTTTGAGCAATGGCTTCTAGTGTTTTACCATCTTACTCCATAAAAGAGCTTAATTTCTTCTTCAGTGTATCCAGAATGAAAGGTGACTAGCATGTCCATCAGTTTCAGTGAAGTCTGCAGTTGCCTAATAATCAAAGATATGCTTGCTGGCAACTACCAACACCATCAAGCATCACAATACTTTGTCTTTCAGCTGGGGATCTCAAAGTGCTTTGTCAGCATAAATTAATGAAATTAGGCCAGATTTCTCTGAAGTAGGTCAGAGTAATGGCACAAACTCTCTTAAGATTAGTAAACTGAAACACAGGTTATGTTTTTTGGTGATATTTGAGCAACGAGACTATGAATTTATGGCCTGATCTTGAGAGGTGCTGGGGCTACCTGCAAATCTACATGAGCATTATACTCAAGATGTTAGTTTCTGTTGTCATGCCAAGCTCCATAAAAATAATCTCACCTTGCAAAGCTTAGTGGACAAAATATATAACACAAGAGAATTTCTGAATTTGGACAAGGGTGAAATTCTGTCATTGCTTAAAAAAAAAGACATTTATATAGTGTCTTTCATCCTGAATTGTCTTGAAATATTTCATAAATGATTTATACATATATGACAATACTAAAATGAAGCTATCTACTGACCGGTGGTCAAGGGTCACAGCCCCTGGCGTCCAACAGGGCGGGAGAGGGGAAATTTTGTCTTGGAACTGTAATGTTTTGATAAGTTGAATCTTCACTATCCATACAGAGCAGACTGGGCCTTGGGGCAAAATTTTCATATGTGGGCACCTAGTCAGGGTACCCAAATCCATCCTTAGGCACCTCTTATATACGTGTTGATTTTCAGATATGTTGAGCACCTACATTCTTGCTTAGTTCATCCCCAAAAGTGACTTTGGGCACACCTATCCATGACTTTAGGTTAGAAGTAGCTGGAAGAACAACATTTAAATTGATCCCACTTTTACACACTTATTTATTCATTGTAGAAAGGGCATGTCCCATATAATATGCCAGAACTTCAGAATTATTCCTGTCCTGCAGAAAATTAGTAATATGTCTCAACAGGAACTCAGTGATACTGAGTGAAACTCAGCCAACTGGGCAGGAAATCCCATTCAGGACACATGGAATTGTAGGGCTCCAACACTGTGCTATTGCTATTGTCTGCTCTGGGGCATAGTGCTCCTTCTTCAGAGAAACACATATCATTTGAACTTCTGTGAGTAAGAGGATTTTATTATTTTAAGTGATGCATACTGTGTTTTAGAGGAGGCTAAGACAGTGCTACAATTTTAAATAAATAATCCCTTGTCCTTTGGCAACACTTCTGATGTAGATGGTGTTACCTATGAGTAAACAGGTATATCCTGTGCACTTATTTGATTTCTAGGCAGGAAAATTACTTAAACATTGTACAACAGAATGTGCCTGTAACCGTGCCTTAGTGGGTCACAGCTGAGGATGCCAAAATTAGGATAAACTGCTGAGAAATCGGGCAAACATAACCCCAAACTGGTGGTTATTCTTTTATAAGATATACCAAACCAGCCACAAAAGTAAACTCCTCTTTCACCACACTGGCTAACAAGAATACGTAAAAGCAGTTTCCTCAGGCATTCCAGTCCTTATATCACCACCAAAAATACTGGATTCAGAGATGAGTGGTTCTTCACAGCCAGTCTCATCAAATAAGAGGTTCTTCTGATCCCTAAGGACCAGCCACACACCCAGGACAATATATAACTTAGATCTTACCCCAAAATCACGCTGATGCCAATCTTTTAGTATCTAAAATCTAAAGGTTTCTTTATAAAAAGAAAGGTGAGAGTTAAAATTGGTGAAAATAATCAATTGCATACAGTAATTGCAAAGTTCTTGGTTCAGGCTTGTAGCAGTGGTGGAATAAACTGCTGGCTTAAGTCAAGTTTCTGGAGTATATCCACAGCTTGAATGGGTTATTCAGTCCTTTGAGAGCTTCAGTTTGTAGCAAAGTTCCTCCAGAGGTAAGAAGCAGGACTGAAGATAAAATAGAGATGTTTCCAGGGCCTTTTATAGCTTTTGCCATGTGGAGAGTATCCCATTGTTTTTACTGTGGAAAATTACAGCAACAAAATGGAGTTTGGAGTCAATCACCAAGTCACATGTTCATGCCCAATGTCCCTCAGTTATTGCAGGAAGCCATTACCTATGCACCAGGCAGCATGTTTACATGACAGTCCACTCAATGTAGCTGGGCATCTCCCATGGTCCATTGTCAACCAAGTGTTCCTTGATGAGCCACTTAATTTGAATAGTCCCTTCAAGATGTGCTGGGTGTTACCTTGTGGGCGTTACCCCAGGAGCAGACATTTGAAATCCAAGTATAGAGCCAATACTTATAACTTCAAATACAAAAATGATAGATGCATACAGATAGCATAATCATAACCAGCAAATCATAACCTTTTCATATGTCGGAGAAAAACTCAGTTCTCGCTTTTTGTTTGGGTGCAGCAAAATCAAATACTTTATTATTTCTCCAGCAATTGCAAGAGAGGGAGGGAGTGCCCTACGACACAGGGTTGCTCCAGTCCCGGACAGGTCTCTCCACAGGTAAACAATTACAGCAAGCATTTATACCTTTGTTGCAGACAATAACAAGCATTAATAGAGACAATAATAAGCAACAACTGCATTTTGTTTATACATAGGCCATCCTGCTGTCTTATTTTTCTCACTTAAGAGACGCCAGTCTACATATTGTATTATCTACACAAGGTCGAAAAACAACTTCTCACACAGTTCTTTTCCACTCACCTCACACAATCCTTGCTTCTACAAATCTTGCGTTACTAGGGTTACAGTTAGCCTAATTCTTGCTAACAAAGACTGTCATGCATTAAGATCCCCTACAAATCCCTGTCAGTTCTTTCTGTACTTCCACACATAGCACCTCACTCGATAACCTTTGTACATTTGCTGCGAATATACAACAGTGGATGCAACAATGATCTATCAATGAGATAACGTCACACCTACTTAAATGTATTTTTTTCCATGTGGATTTCTTGTAAACTTTGTGCTTTAACTGATGCATAAGATATACTGAGGGCCTGAAAAGACCCAGTGTGTAAGTGATTTCTTTTTCATGTTTTTTCATGTTATTATGTAACAAAATAGCCATTTTTGCTGTATTTCTAAAATAGATGCAGAATGTTCAGTGATTTTATTTATTAAAGAAACAAAGAGAATTTTAAAAAGTTGTGGAACTAAACTCATCACTTTACTTATATTTTTGTAAAAAAAAAAAAAGCTTCTTATAGTAGTTGGATCACATCCTCATCTGAGGTAAATTGAATGCTTCATTCAGCTACAGAGTCTACACCAATTTTCATCAGCTAAGGATCTGGCCTGTTAACAGTAATATATATGTTTTCCCACAAAAAGATTTTAGAATGTACAGAATTCAGGTTTATGGTGAAAATATTTATAAAGACACAGGATTTTTCTGCTATATATCTATAAGTTTATAATAATAATAATCATTATTAACAGGGTATATTATAAGTATGGCAAGGATTGTAGATGAATGTTTTTAGTCTATAGTAATATCCCCACATTCTTTTAAGCACATGTGGTTTCTTTTTAAGTTAAATGATAGGGTAGGTGCTGACGTTAGTCTCATTGTGAAATCACTGTGTCGTTATTTGACGGGGGTGGATCTAGCCCTTAAAAACAGCATAGAGAATTAGCAATGCAAAGCAAGCTACATTTTAATGGGGGGTTTGCAAGTTTTCCTGCATACTGTTGAGTGACCTAAATGTATATAGTAATATTTGCTGCTGTTAAAAATGAAGTAATTTTTTTCCAGTATAAATTTTTTATAAAAGTGTTTACATAGCATACAAGATCAGAATGGGCCCTTTATGCCTGGAACAGTTTTTGAACAACTCTGTCTGATTTTTATAAAAATTCACGTAGGGTCAAAATTGGGCTTTGGGTGGGGGGCTCCATGGAAGTTGTGGGGACAGAATCCTTTCTGTTCAACTCACAGAGGTCATGGAGCTCCAGTGAAGCCCCTTCTATAGATCTCCTTCTAGCCTATGGGTAGTAATAAAAAAACACAGCACCACCAGTGATGGATATTTGGGGGTAGCATATTCATAGCGGTGTCAATCATGTGGGACATCTCCATGCCCACTCCCAATGACAATCGTGTTGATATACTCAGGGCTTGTCTACACAATGAAATTTGACTGAAAAAAACCTATTCTGGAATAGCTTCCTGTATGGATGCTCTATGCCAGAATAAAAGTCATTTTTATTCTTAAATAGTGTATCCACACAGGGAGCTATTTCAGAATAACTGTTCTGGTCAATTTGCCTCTGTAGAAAAGCCCTTAGAATAAGTGTAACCAGATTGCCTGCATTTCTCTGTTCAGCCCACTCATGGAGCTTTAGTGGTGGGGTGGGTCTTGTGTGGACCTTCATGCTATCTGGGGCGGGTGCTGTTTCTTTCTTTGTTTTGACAGTAGGTAGGACAATGGAGTCCTACTCTTCACTGGAAATTCTGGGTGCTATCACATTTAAACATTTTTTAAAATAATATTATGAAAAATAAATCTTTGCTTGTAAGCCCACTGGGACAGTGTGATAGGGTATACAAATCCCAAACTCTGAACAACAGATGATTAATGCTCTGATTTGGACTCAGGTGGCCTTGCCCTGCCCCACCTGTGAGAGGTGTCAGACCTGAAGGGAGGATCATAAAAGATGGAAGACCATCACATTTGGTGGCAGATAAGGGAGGAGAGCAGGCTTCCAGTCCTCAACTCCTGGAGGGCAGGCTGACTGAAGGCTGGAGCCCTTCAGAGGGCTGCTAGTCCATGAACCAGAAAACTTTTTGGTATCTTCTGGGTAGGCAAATTCCCATCACGCGTGCTCTCTCTCTTTTTTTTAAGATCCATGCATACGTTTTAGAGAAATATCCAGTGGACCTTTCTACATGGTAGCTTTTAAGTGGAGTTTGGTCTGTTTCCATGGAAACTATACATATAAGGGTAGGCATTGGGTGAAAACAAGTATGTGCCATATTTTAACTAAAAATGAATACATCTTCATCCAATTTTGGGTAATTACGTTTTTCATTAAAATAATGAGGACTATGCACTTTGTCTCATTTGTATAACTGTTGCCATGGCAACTGCCAATAACCTAACAACAGAGATCATGCATTGTGTGAACAAATATTTTGATTCTACAAGCATTAATATCATTTTTTTTTACTTAAAATCAACTTTTAGGTAGTTGTTGTATACAATAAGATACTGTGACCTAAGATGTATGGTTTTTTTTCTTTGTTTGCATCAGATTTGACTGTGTTGTAGTTGTGCTTCCTGAATGAACAATGAAATCTTATACAGAGATTCCCCAAAAGCATCCATGAAGAGAGCAAATGCCGAAAAACACACACGTGATGTGGAGGCTCCTTTCACAAACTGACTAAATCAAGAGAGGTTTGATAATGATTACACTGCAATGCCAAAGCCTCTCACAGACTTCCTCGTAATGGTGTTAACAGGGACACAGAGACTACACCATCCTCACAAATACAAAGATTCAGACAATACTTTCCCAAGATTTTATATATGCCATTAGTGGAGGTGTGCGGAAACCTGACAAACAAATCCTGTTATCATGGACTGTGAAAACCCTCACAGGCAATGTGGAGTTGATTAAGATACTCAACTGATAAGGTCATGGGATATCCTATAGTCAGCTGGATGAAATGAACACTGTACAGAAGTTAGAGATGAGGATTAGTCAGATGTGTCAATACCATCCAACATTCTTCCCTGCATCCTGACAGCTTTGGCATATAACGTCTACAGACACTCAGTGCTGCAGGGACATCACTTAGAGTACATGGTAGTGCAGTGCAGCTACAGGTATCAACTCCTGGACAACCCAAGAGACCTCTACATGCAGAGAAAGTTTAAAAGAACTCCCCAAAATGCAGCATCACTCCTCCACCATTACTGCTTCCTCCTTATAATGCTGGTAAGCAAATTGGCCCTCCTGTGATGGAACCCATGGAGATAGACTATGAAGAGGACATTCACAGTGCTCAAGTTAAGAATCAAGTATGGTCTCTGGTCAGATGAACAGAAGTATATAACTAGATGATCAGTTCCTGGACTGGCTTCAACATCCAGACATGCAACAAGGTCAGTGTGACTCAGGACAATGTGGGGTATTTGTCAGCCATGAATGTGCTAGCAACTGAGATGTCCACAGTCTACAAAATCCTTAATCAGACTCTAAAAATATTGGAAAAACTCATTTTGAAAGAGATGTGTATCTTTGACCAGGCACTGTGTGCCAAGGCTGCAGAAATTCTGGGGAAGAATGACAACAATTCCAACTCATAGTTATCAGAATGGGAATAGGAACAAAATATGCAATAGGATGTTGATCATTTAGGAAGAGATTGCAGGATGCTGGTCTCAGAGATTTTGAAGTTGTTTCTGGTATTTTTGCTGAAAGTTCCATCCACAACATACTAGAGGGATGGAAGTACAACCAGGGGTGGCTCCAGGCACCAGCACGCCAAGCGCGTGCCTGGGGCGGCAAGCCACGGGGGGTGCTCTGCCAGTTGCCGCGAGGGCGGCAGGCAGGTTGCCTTCGGCAGCATGCCTGCAGAGGGTCTGCCAAATCCGCGGGACCGGGGACCTCCTGCAGACGAGCCGCCGAAGGCATTCTGCCTGCCGTGCTTGGGGTGGCAAGATACCTAGAGCCACCCCTGAGTACAACTGAGCTGTTAGTCTACATAAATCAGTGCAAGAGGCCTCAAGGACACAATCATCCAGATGGAAAAGCTGTACGATGTCCTTAACCATCCATCTTGTGTTTGGATCTGTCAGCTTTTCAAACCTGAGCTTCTCAAGGCATGAAAATGGCAACCTATCAGCATTCTGGATGCGTTTCACTGATGATATTTATGCGGTTCTTGGTCTTATTTGAGCATCCAGAGAAGCTAATTGGTCACACTTATTCATGATTAGAGTCTTCTTAACCTGGTGTTTTGCTTATGACAAGCAGAATTATCCAAGATATCTGTCTGTGTACTACACACTGTTGGAAACAGAACATCCTGAGGTGTTTGAGCATTTCAAAAAAGAGGCTTCTCTGTACAGACAGTGTCATCAAATCCATTTGGAAAAAATCCTGTAACAGATCCTCTTGAATGTCTGTTCAAATCCCTGTTTGAATTTCTATTCAAATCCTGTAAAAGAAAAAGGAGAAGGTGCATATGCATCATTCACATATAACAGGCTGGAAACAGAGCAGCCAACCCAGGATTTCTATGGTAGGCTGCCAAAGCAAAAACTGAAGACATTCGTTGACGTAAAGAAATTCAGAAAAACAAAACCCTCAGACAAGGAGATTATATTAAAGGCAGACCACAAGATTTTTGGCAAATGCTTTTGGTAGCAGCAAGCAGGCATCTGGACATGAGGAAAGTATTGCAGCACCTCTTAGGACCACTGTGCTGGGCTCTCGCCAACATTGACGGCACCATGAGGGAAGACAAATTAAGAAGCCCTGGCAAGGAATCTTGAGAAAAGAGTAACAGTGGCTGACATAATACCTAGTTCATCTGCCTGCATCATAGATGGAATGGCTCTTGCATTCAAAATAAAGATTGAAAATAAAACATGGTGATCTGTCAGAGAACGTCTTTATGTCATCCTTGAAGATTGGATCTGGCAGTGACACGATAGATGTGACCTTTGATACATACAATGAAATCTCCTTAAAAATCCATAGAGGGAAAATAGAAGATCAGGCCCTAGAGGGCTATTGAGCACAATAGTATCTGGCCACAAGATCCAACAGTAGAGGTGCATTCTTGTCAGTTCTACCAGCAAGACTGCTCTCATCAAGTTCTTATGGAAAATGCCCTGTTTCCTGAAGAAACTGGGCAAGAAAACCATGTGTGAGACATGTCAGGAATATTGTAACAAGCGTAGAAGGGGCATCAGACTTTCTGAACTTATTGTATCTCAGGACACCGATGTGCTAATTCTTACCTTTTGTTTTCTTCAGGCACATAGGCAAAATCTATGTAAGATCTGGTACCAAAAATCAAATGAAGCAATGTACGCAAACTTGGCACATCACTAGGCAAGGGAGTCTGGACAGCCCTGTTAGGAATGCTCACATTCACTGTGTGTGATTGGCAGGATGTGTGAAAGTGAATGACCTAAAGTTGATCATCAGAGAAGAGTATCTTTGGAGAGCACTGTCAGAGCTAGGGCAACACTGGGTCTTGTTTGCAGATCTCTATCATCTTCTTCCAGAATTTCCCTGTAGAATGTATGCAACCAAATGTCACAGAGGTAAATGAGCCAAGACACCAGCTGTTCTGCTCTAAGTAAGAAAGGAGAATCTGGCCAGCTGCCTCCATGCAAAGACTGCCTCCACATGTATGCTCTATGTCCATTTACCATGCTGCTGTCTGGCATAGTAGCTGGGAGAAGTATCCTGTCTTATAGCCCTGAAACAGGGAATGGCTGGATCATGGAGAATGTTGAGATGACAATAAAATGGATGAAAGGCTGCCTGCCCCTGAGGTAGTCTTGTAATTGATGGCTTGTAAATGCATCAAAGAATGTAAACTACCTGATTGCCAATACCTTGCAAACAGACTCAAATGTTCTTCAGCATGTAGGCTGCAAATGTGTGAGAAATAAATGAGGATGAGGTGATAGTTGGTATGGGAGACAGTCTGGATGATGAAGATGTCAATACATATGGAGATGATATTCAGTCAGACAATGAATAGTGGATTGTTTGTGGATTATCCATTTTATATCATTGTGCACTTGGTAGGTCACTCATCAATGTAGTTATGGCAGAACATACAATAACATTAGTACATTGAAAAAGCTTCAAAACATGGAGAGAGACATTTCTATTACATTATGTAGTATTTAGATGGTGGGAATGGTTTAATCATAGATTTTATAGATTTAGATTTGAAATTTTAAGATCCTTAGCATGATACGAAAATACTCCTTTTTGCTTACTGATGAACAATGTTTGAACAAATATACTCAAAGTGTGTTTCATTTAAGTCATTATATAACAAAAATCCCCCCCCCAAATTGACAGCTACACCTCTACCTTGATATAATGCTGTCCTCAGGAGCCAAAAAAACTTACTGCGTTATAGGTGAAACTGCATTATATCGAACTTGCTTTGATCCACTGGAATGCGCAGCCCCGCCCCTGCAGAGCACTGCTTTACCGCGTTATATCAGAATTTGTGTTATATCGGGTCACGTTATATCGAGGCAGAGGTGTACCACTAAACTGTTATGAAGGAAGGTCCACCATAACTTTTATCATCTATTAACAAGGAGGTATTCAAAATGCATGAAGAGATTTTGCCCATCCAAATAGTACCAATGTGCTGTTTTTAGGAGTTAGCTGATGGACTGTGTTGTCTGGTAGTCCCTCCTAAAGGAAAGGAGGGCCTGATGCTGACCCACCTTTTGAGGGTACTATTCCTCTGTGTATGTCTGTGAACTTAGTTGGGAGCCACAGCCCGATAAGGGCTATCTGAAGGAAGAAAGCTTTACCACAGTTGTGCAATAATTAATTTGTGTTAATTTTCTTTTTTTTTCCTGTTCATTGCCGGAACATTAGAAGCGGAGGACTAACTGGGACTCAGCCAGAGGGCTGAGCCTCTTCTGTCTGCAACTGGCATAGAAAGACACCTGGACATCACAGAGCAGGGGCCCAGCCCAGGGTCTAGGGGCACTCTGGGGCAGGAACCCTGGTGACAGGCAAGGACCGTCTTTTTGCTCTGTGTTTGTACAGTGCCTAGTCCAATGGGGCTCTGGTCCATGATTAGAACTCCTAGGTGCTACGTAAAACAAATTAATAATAATGAGAGGTAACAACTAAATATACCGCTAGTATGCAGGTTACAGTATTTTATAAAATAGCAATTGTCGAACAGTGGTTAAATAAGAAATTAAATTATAGGTTTACAGATGTGAGTAAAAGTTTCAAATCTATCAGGTCATATGATATAAGATCTGCCAAATGTAGAGTTAATAGAAATGTACTGCACCCTCTAGTCAATATATACCTAAGAAGCACCTTTTCCAATACAGTTTTGGTAGTTCTTATTATCAGAATGTGAATGCAATGAGATTTAGTTTATAAAGCTTGAATACAGTTTACTGTGATTGAAACACACAAAGTGCCAGCCTGGAATGCCAAGTAGCAGCAGTGGCCAGAAATGTCCTTTTCCATCCCTGAATAATCCCCAAACCAGTACACTATTGTCTATGAGGTAGTGTAGTGGGGCAGTTGCCCTACTCCTGAAAAAAGGCTAGGCTGATTGGGGAAGCAGTCACAGCTGGGACCATGCCCCATTCAGGCCCCAGCTGACCCTATAGAAGAGTTGTGAGCCAGGAGCTGAGTCAGTTTCTCTCTTGCTCTGGAGAGAGAAGGATCTGGCTGCCTGGGAGCTCAGGTTATAGGGATTGGATCAAGGCTGGGGAAAGGCAAGGGGAGCTGGGGAGCTCCAGCCTGCTAAAACCAAACTAGGTACTGGGGTTGCAGAGGCTGCGGCTGGGGTTAGGCAAAGGCAGCAGATCCTAACCCCTTGCCGATGATGAGTGGCCTTTTACAGACTGCAGTTTGCCCCGGTGAGGGGGGCTAGATGATGACTGGCAGTAGCCACTGAGGCAAGGTGGGGATAGAGGGTTAGTGGGGAAGACCCAAACTGTGGGTTACTGCTGAGGGCAGAACCCAGAGGAAAAGGGGCACCGGGGGCCCTAAGGCAGGCAAGACACCAGCCTGCAGCGGGCGCTCTGGGCTGGACAAGAGCTAATGCCCAGGATAGCCAGCAGGAGGCGCTGCACCAGTGAGTCTCACCTTGCTACAGGTGGGCATTGGTCATCCTTGTCATTATTACTTTTAGACTGGACACCTTCAACACACTTCACCTGGGACCAACTGCAAAGCCCACTTGCTAATTTTAACTGTCCATCATCTGAGTGGGGAAGACTAAACAGAGCATATCACACTAGTGCTCTATGCTCTGCACTGGCTACCAGTAACCTCCCAGCTGAAATTCAAATGGTTTGTATAAAATGATGGGGTCTAGATTAAGTGTTACCACTCAAGAAGGAGATCTTGGAGTCATTATGGATACTTCCCTGTAAACATCCACTCAATGTGCAGCGACAGTCAAAAAAGCGAACAGAATGTTGGGAATCATTAAGAAAGGGATAGATATTAAGACAGAAAATATCGTATTGCCTCTGTATAAATCCATGGTATGCCCACATCTTTAATACTGTGTGCAGATGTGGTCACCCCAGTTCAAAAAAAAAAAGAAGATATATTGGAATTGGAAAAGGTTCAGAAAAGGACAACAAAAATGATTAGGGGTATGGAACAGCTTCCATATGAGGAGAAATTAATATGACTGAAACTCTTCAGTTTGGAAAAGAGATGACTGCAGGGGATATAATAAAGGTCTATAAAATCATGACTGGTGTGGCAAAAGTAAATAAGGAAGTGTAATTGACTCCTTTTCATAATACAAGAACTAGGGTTCACCAAATGAAATTAATAGACAGCAGGTTTAAAACAAATAAAAGGAAGTATTTTTTTTCACACAATGCATAGTCAACCTGTGGAACACCTTTCCTGAGGATGTTGTGAAGGCCAAGACTATAACAGGGTTCAAAAAAGAACTAGATAAATTCATGGAGGATAGGTCATCAATGGCTATTAGCCAGGATGGGCAGGGTTGGTGTCCCTAGCCTCTGTTTGCTGGGTATGGGCGACAAGGAATGGATCACTTGATGATTACCTGTTCTGTTCATTGCTTCTGGGGCACTTTGATTAGCTCTTGTGCTGACTAATGTGTTTTGGAGTTAATATATTATGAAATGGATGAAAACCCATATGATTTAGGAAACTAATTTTTTTTTTATTGTTGGATCTGGAGCTAGTTAGAAATCTGGGTATTTTTTCCACAAGAAAACAATGGATCCTACATGATTCAATCCTCACATTTTTGTACCAAGTATGTAAAAAAATTCCATGCATATTACTGTCTCCTTCTACTCAAAAGAGCTTCAAAGGTGTAAATGGTGTTTGGGGACCTAGCTAACCCTTTGCGCCTTTGAAAATCTTCCCTATTGAGTCTACTGGCATCAAAGACATCCTGCACACACTAGCCCCACACTGTTATGCGCCAAATACTACTCTCAGTTAACCAGGTAAAGTCCCTGTTGAGTTTGATTGAATTGGGAAAATAAAGGTAATGGTATTCCTTCAAGTTCTGGTCACTTTACAGGCCAAAACAAGATGCTGTTCTCAGTAGATTGTGCAGCTCATGAGTGTTCTCTGGCTATGCAGGGCTCTTCAGACCTGATTTCATCTTGGTGGGGCTCAGATACCTGCTGGTTCCTTGGACTTGGATCCTTTTAGATTGGAGAAAAATATAACTGGTATGATCATCTAGGCCAACCCTGTCAGAGTGTCAAAATAAGCTGTTATGCAGAGTAGACTGTAGATCTTCATAATATGATACTTCCATTCCATTTTGCCATGCTTTGATCAGCAGTGAAACAGTTAATAACACAACATCTAAAATGTCATCATTAGCATACAAGTTTAAACTCATTGACATTCATAATTCATGGATATAAACTGGCCATCAGGAAGTTTAGATTTGAAATTAGGTGAAGGTTTCTAACCATCAGAGGAATGAAGTTCTGGAACAGCCTTCCAAGGGGAGTAGTGGGGGCAAAAGACATGTCTGGCTTTAAGACTAAGCTTGATAAGTTTATGGAGGGGATGGTATAATGAGAGAGCCTAATTTTGGCAATTAATTGGTCTTTGACTATTAGTGGTAAATATGCCCAGTGGCTTGTGATGGGATGCTAGATGGAGTGGGATCTGAGTTACTACAGAAAATTCTTTCCTGGTGTCTGGCTGGTGAGTCTTGCCCACATGCTCAGGGTTTAGTTGATCACCATATTTGGGGTTAGGAAGGAATTTTTCTCCAGGTTAGATTGGCAGAGGCCCTGGGAGTTTTTCACTTCCCCTGCCATGTGGGACACAGGTCACTTGCTGGAAGATTCTCTGCATCTTGAAGTCTTTAAACCATGATTTGAGGACTTCAGTGGCTCAGACATAGGTTTGATACATGAGTGGGTGGGTGAGACTCTGTAGCCTGCATTGTGCAGGAGGTCAGACTAGATGATCATAATGGTCCCTTGCATGCATCTGAGGAAGTGGGTATTCACCCACGAAAGCTCATGCTCCAAAACGTCTGTTAGTCTATAAGGTGCCACAGGACTCTTTGCTGCTTTTACAGATCCAGACTAACACGGCTACCCTCTGATAATGGTCCCTTCTGACCTTAAAGTCTATGACTCTATAAGTCAATTAATACCCTCAGAGCTATTGTTTTAGGCTCTCTGCACACTCAGGTAGACCTTTTTGCATCAGTTGCACCTGTTCCACATTTTCAAGGTTTCCTTTACCTTCCTCCCAGTTAATCTGTACTTATTGTTAAAGAAAAGTTCAGATTCCAAAGAATGGGAAGGCAGCTTGGCAGAGAAGTAAGTGAATGTGTATCTCAATATGACTCAACTGAAGTGTTTGAGATAGAGACTGGTGTTATCATGGCAACAGAGTAACCAGGGTGTTGTTTCCTCTCTAGATATTCAGAATCAAACTATAGAATGGAAACCAAATTGAATATGGAATAAGAGCCAAACCAAATATGAGGCAGGAACCAGAAGTGGGAGCCAAATTGAATATTTCAGAATACCACAGACAGGATGGGCACATGGGGGTATGTTACAGGTATTTGGGGTCTGATGCAATTTTGAGTTTTACAGAAGGGTCTAGTGAATACATAATGAATACATTACTGATACCTATCTCCTGTGCTTCTTGCCCTCATGTGGAAGAGGAGAGAAACACACTACTCCCATCTTTGGAGAAGTAGAAATTTTATTAAAGTTAATGTTTAAAATTAAATATATACAAGTTAAGAGGGAAGGTACTGTACATCTGGGGTCAGGCTTGAGCTATGAGGGATTACAGGTATTGCTTACAAGGAACACGAAATACATACATATCACATAACTAGCATAGACCCAGTTTGGGGTGCAGGAGTTTTTAAAGCATTAGTGGATAAGTGGGCTTGGATACGCCATCCAGGGAATGTATTAAGAGTCCAAGTTAGTATCAGTGTAGTGAAGTAAATGGGTGGGTTGTGTCCCTTGGTTCGTCAGGGAAAATACAGCATAGTACAATCCACTAGCCTCTGCAGAGAGGAGCAGAAATCCCCCTCCTGCTCCCCTTCCCTTGGCTTCAGAGCCTGAGCCCAAATGTCTACACAGTTATCTTTAGTGCCATAGTGTGAGCCCCACAAGCCTGAGTTTGTTGACTGGGGCTCTGAGACTTACTGCCATGGGCTGCTGCTCACTCTGTACATGCACCTTTAGGCACTTTTGAACATTGTGCTCACATCAACCAAAAGAAAACATAATTCAGAATAGTATTCATTTCAGTAGTCCCACTTTTCTTCAGTTCCATTGGAAATGAACAGTTCATGTCAGCATTTGGGTAGGAGGTGGGAAGATGATTTCTAATATGTCACTTTCAATAGATGCTAGGAGGTAAGACATTGAAAAGCCAGAGAGAATTTTTTGTCATGAATTCTAAAAATATTTACTCTTTTTAAACACAGAATTATATAGAATGTCATAAATGTATGTGCCCCTGTATATAGATACTGTAAAAAACCATTTCCTGCTTTGAAGAACTTATTCAAATGAATACAATGCAAACAGTATAGGCTCAGGTACAAAACTTGGTGCAGACAGTATTGGAGGGGAAATTAGCATTGGAAAGCTATGGGAAAGAAGTAGGCTCTCAAAGGGAATGCGCTGGTATAGGGAGGTTTTTTCCCCCAAGTTCAGGTGCAAGCAGTCAAGGGTAGAAAGAGAAGACACAGGAGAAGGTATTAGAAGGTGCATGGAGGATAAGGACAGAAGGATTGAGAATGGGGAAATCTAAATTCATTGGAGATTACTGGCTAATCCTGAAATTTTGCTCTACTTTGACTCCTTCACCTTAGCATCAGTGGGAATTTTGAAAGATGACTAAACAAAATCTCAGTAAGGATTTCAGGATTTGCCTCATGTGTTTCTTTATTGAAGTACATATACAAGCATCTACTGGTGTTACTGCAGCAAAGTGAGAATTGATACTTAGGAATCACTGTTGAAAATGAGACAGCAATTGTGCACAAAAGAGAAATATTTCTTTTCCCTCCTCTTTCCCTGGAGATGTAGAAAATTGTATGGACCTGGGATGGTGTTTTGTTTTTTAAGGTGAAGAAATCCTATGATATGTAGGATTAAGACACCTGTGATTTTTGTGAAGATTGCCAACCAGGGAAGAAGAGAAGCTAAGCAGTTGCTGAACAGGAGAGCCACGATCAATGTAAATTGATGCACTGTATCAGAAAGATCACTGGGTTTTATGGTGCACTGTGACTGAACTGGCTATAACTTGATGCAAAGTGAGATGTGAAAGAGTCTCTCTTTTTCCTTGTTTAGGAGTAGGTGAGTTGCCTTTAGGAAGCAGATGTTTAATAAATAAATCCAAGTAACGATTGCTCTACAATGTGATGTGTATGGACAGAACACTGCCTGTGTAGGGGGGCCCTACTGAAGTCTGTGGGATTCCATGTGAGTACCTGGGTATGCCCCAAGAGCATGTGGTATCAGGACCATAATGAGTAATCTGATAGGAATACAGCTGCTACTATCTTCATTTCCTCTCTGAAATGAACTCCCACATTTATTGTTAATCGGAAATACAGACTGTTCTTGTGGACTTTTAACAGAGAACATTTTTCACATCAAGGGCCAGTTCTTCATTTGGTGTAAATGACTGTATCTCTATTGACAGTATCTCTATTGACTTCAATGGATCTATGCTGATTTACACCAGCTGAGGCTCTGGCCCATAAGTCACAGAAGTTATTTATATCACTTCTATTTATGTTAACACTCTCTCTGTGTGTTAATGTGTATATGCACGCTCTCTCTCTTTCTTCTAGAGATTACTGAAATACTTTTGTCGTATATGTAGGGTCATATTAATAAGAGACAAAGGCACTACCTTAGTGGGTGATGAACTCATTTTGTGTAAACCTCATGGGTTTGAAAATTCAACTCAACATTATTGGGTTCAGAGTCTGCTTAGGAGATACTGTGCAAATTGGAGGAAAGCGTGGAAGGGAAAAATGCATTTAAAAGTGTGTGCATGTATGGCAAATAGAAGAGACAACAGGCCAAATGAAAAACTACAAAAAAGGCATTAGGAATTAGCTGAGAGAGCAAGAGAGAAATTCCAGTGAAAGAGAAGGATATTACAGGGCTTTGAGTCCAGTCCCCTGAGTGCCAGTGCAAGACTGTTCCCTTTGGTATATTGCCCAGTGCTTTAACCAGTCCAATTACAAAATGCCTTTATGCCTTTGGATACCTTTATCTGCCTGACATTGGTCTCCCGACTTCGTATTTCCAGAGTATTCCAAAGTATATTTGGTTCTGCAGTGCATTTTTGGTTGTTTACATCAAGAATTTCAAGAATTGCTATTGAAGGCTGGGAATTGGGATCAGCAACTAAATTGAAAGGTCAGAGACTAAACATCTATATTGATGTTCTGCAAATTGATATGCATTTAAAAAAAAGTGTCAGCATTTAATTTGTTGTTGTTGTTGTTAGCCCTACCATCATCTTTGTTGAATTTCTTTTATTGTCCAGGTGCAAAGGTGCTGGAGTTGCATCTGAAGTCAGGCAGTTAAATATTTTTCTGGTTCCATAGTCTGACATTATATTAATGGTTACTGGCTCTCAGACATCTAAGTGTAAAATCTGATGTGATGATCCAACAAATGAATAACACAAATCTCTCAATCTTTTATAACTCAGTCCTACTGAACTGTTAAAATTGGAGGCCAGATCCTCAGCTCACTCCACTTCACTGAAGCTGTGCTGATCAATGCTAGCTGAGGATCTGGCCCTGACTTTATAAATTGCCCAGATTTCAAAGCTTGAACGAATGGATTTTGGCAATGCAGAACCAAATTCTCTGCTGGTGTAAATGTGTGCAACTCCATTGAATTCAGGGGAGTTTTGTCCTTTTACCCCATAAGAGAACTTGGTCCATAGTCTGGTGGTCAGAGCAAGGGCTTAGGAATGAACATTCATGAGTTGTATTTTTATCTCTGCCATTGATTCACTGTGTGGCTTAGGTCAAGTCCCTTAATGTTCGCGTTTCTCAGTTGACTCAATTGAATATTATATTATTTTTACATTTCTCTCCCACCAGAGATGTAAGAATTAATTGTTTTTAAAGTGCTTTGAGATCTTCAGAGGAAAATGCAGAGTGATTATTGTTGTTCTATTGCAGTGGTTCTCAAACTTTTGTACTGGTGACCCCTTTCACATAGCAAGCCTCTGAGTGCAACCCCCCCCCCTTATAAATTAAAAACACTTTTTTATATATTTAACACCATTATAAATGCTGGATGCAAAGCAGGGCTTGGGGTGCAGGCTGACAGCTCCCGACCCCCAGTTTGAGAACCCCTGTTCTATTGGCACCAAGTAAATCAGAACAGCGCACTTGTCTGCAGGCAACATGTCCACCATTTTTAGAAACTGGCTTACAATTCCTCCATCTGCTAGAGAGGCAATAACGTGACATTTTCAATGGTATGCAACATTGGCATGTTCTTTGCTCAGTGATCTCTTTCAAACAATACCAGACATGACTGCTGAATAGGGAACTAATTATTTTATTTCTTAGTTTTACTTTCATTGGGTACTTACTCCACCACTGCTCCTAGAGACATAATATTGCTAAACATGATTCAGAATGGAAGAGTGCTGTACTCCAGTAGCTCTCAACCTTTCAGACTACTGTACCCTTTTCAGGAGTTTGATTGGTCTTGCATACCCCCCAACTTTCACCTCACTTAAAAACTACTTGCTTACAAAATTACACATAAAAATTCCAAAGTGTCACAGTACGCTACTACTGAACAATTGCTGACTTTCTCATTTTTACCATATAATTATAAAATAAATCAATTAGAATATAAATATTGTACTTATATTTCAGTATATAGTATATAGAACAAGTCATTGTATGAAATTTTAGGTTTTACTGACTTTGCTAGTGCTTTTTATGTAGGCAAATATCTAAATGAGCTCACTTACCTCCTGGAAGACCTCTGCATACCCTGGGGGGTACGGATACCCTTGGTTGAGAACCACTGCTCTACTCCTTAAAGAACGTTTCTTACACAGTAACAGTTCATGTAGGTCCTGATCAGTGATGAGCTGCCAGAATGTTAATAACTGTTTCCCTACCAGGTCTTCGGCGGCACTTCGGCGGCAGGTCCTTCACTCACTCTGGGCTTTCAGCGGCACATCCTTCAGTGCTGCCGAAGACCCGAAGCGAGTGAACAACCCGCCACCAAAATGCCACTGATGACCCGGTAGGGAACCGGTTATTAAGCACCTCCCGGTGAGTACAAGCCTGAGACCCTCCACCCTAACTGCCCCACCAGCATCCCACCCCTTACCCAATACGCCCTGCTCCCTGCCCCTAACTGCCCCGACCCTGTCCACCACCATCCTGACAGACCCCTGGAACTCCCACGTCTACCCAACTCCCCCTGTTCCCCGTCCCCTGACTGCCCCCCCAGAACCTCTGCCTCCTCCAACCACTCCCTGCCCCTTATCCAGCCCCAGCCCTGCCCCCTTACCATGCTGCTCAGGGCAGCGTGTACGGATGCCATGCGGCCCGCTGGAGCTCGCAGCCCCACCCCCTTACCATGTTTCTCAAAGTGGCAGGAGCTGCAGAGCTGCCCAGGACGGTCCAGAGCGCTGGCGGCACGGCTTGCTGAGGCTCTGTGAGAGGTGGAAAGGTGGGGGAGGGGCTGGAGAAGCGTCTCTAGCCAGGAGCTCAGGCGGGCTGGACAGGACTGTCCCATGGGCCGGATGTGGCCTGCGGGCCAGAGTTTGCCCACTCCTTTAACAACTGGTTCTAAACCGGCTTCTAAATTTAACAAGTAGTTCGCGTGAACCAGTGCGAACCGGCTCCAGCTCACCACTGGTCCTGATCTAAACTCCTCTGGATTTGGGTCAGACATATAGTGTAAATTTAAAAAACCTTTCATATTCTTAATGGGTCCTACGTAGTGTGCAAGAAATGTGATCAGAAAAATATTTTTGCCCAGTGGTACTATCAAATGTAAATGAATCAAAAATAAAATGCTATGAGACAATCAGCTAAAGTGCAAAGGATGACGATGATGATTTTAATAGGTATCAAAGTGATCATTGACCAAAGATATCCTATAATAAACTGCATGGAAAAAATAAGAATCTTCAGGGATACACTGGTGTTATTAGCCACAACAATGTTTTGATAAATATACAGTGAGAATTTGGAAGTGAGCCTGCATCATTATCTCAGCTACTGGAAATAATAGCAAGAGATTTGGTGAAAATTGCAGGGAGTTTGGCTATAATTTGAGTAGTAGTGATCAAATGATGAAAAAAAATATACAAATATATTTACAAATAAATGAGGCTGATTTGCTTTTCTGCTATGTGTTGCTTGTGTAAATATCTGGATGAGTATCAGGTATACTTAAGAGGAGGGATTTTCAAAAGTTCCTAAGGGAGTTAGGAGCACAGCTCCTGTCAAAAGTCAATGGGACTTATGCTCCTAAATCTTGTAGGTGCTTTTGAAAATTTCTCTGCAAAATCTTCATGAATCCCCAAATATTCACACGCTTTGCACAAATGATTATTTGTTTGAAAATTCAGGCTGGAAGTGTTTTATTCCCATTTGTCTTTTGTCTGCTTTTATCCTCCTCCTTAAAAAGTTTGTTATCCACTCAGGGAGTGAAAATGATGCCATGGAATTTAGGTGACCAATCATAGATCACAAACAACAAAGAGCAAATACCAAAGGTGAATTGTTCATGTACAATCCAGAGGCTGAAAATTTGCAGAAATCAGGAGTGATTCAGGAATAGAGAAGGGGGCTAAATTCTCAATGAATGGATTATCCATCTGAAAGCCTCAACCGTGGGAATGAGTTTTATCCTAATCTAGTGGTGAATTAACCACTGGGCCAACATGGCCTGTGTCCAGGGGCCCCAGCCAATTGGGGGGTCCCTGGAAAAATGGGTGCTCCTGTGCCGTGACCCACTTCTCCTGCCTGGCGTTCCTGCTGGGGAGCAGGGTCGGGATGCAGGGCCTTGCCCTGCTTCGCCTGCCCAGTGCTCCTGCAGTCCCCTTGCCTTCCCCAGCACTCCTGCTAGGGAAATGAGGTTGGGGTGCAGGGGCTCTCCTCCTACCCCCCCGGTGCACCTGCTGTGGAGTGGTGTCAGGGCATGGAGGCTTCCCCCACTCCCTGACAGGAGCACCAGGGAGAGAGCTGGGGAGGACTGCAGGCAGAAGGGGTGGGGCATGGCCCTGACTCGCTCTGGTCAAGGGCCCCACAAACCCCTAATCTGCCTCTGTCTTAATCAGATTATTATGTATTAAATTGGGTAGTGTGTGCTGTTCCATTGTTACAGGCCATATTTCAGGGTAGCAGATGTATTAGTGTGGCTCAGACTCTGGGTACAGATCCAGACGTGACCACACCTTCATCTATGTCTAGACTCATTGCCATTGCTTTCTAACAATTTCTTGTCTTTCCATCTATAACACCTATACCTGACCTGCAGAACAGTGGGCTCTCTCAGCCCACATTTGTCACAGATGTTTCTGATCAGTATTTATTCACCAACGACTGCCTTGAATGGAGCAACATTTATGTTCTTGCAGCATCCCCCATAACCTAATAAGTAGGTGCTAAGGTCACACTGGTGGCTAATAGTGTGGGTGAGCCAAATAAACTTCATATCTGTGTTAATTCCCTTAAGGCAACATCTGCTTCTATCCTCTGACACTGCCAATTTTCACATTTCCTTGTCCTGCTTTCCATGGACACAACAGTGCTAAAGTCTCTCTCCTTACTACTACTAAATTCCTGTGACCAACTTATTCAGAAATTGCCACTCAGCACATTTATAGTTCAACTACTGAGCAATGGTTGATTTGAGTCAGAAAACTTTAGCTCCCAGGCAAACATAAAGCAATTACTGCCTACATTCACATGTACAGCTACCTCACCCGGGTCTAATGTTTTCAGGATCAATACATTTAAAGCTGTCAAGATCTGGATGGCATAGGTTTCCTCTGACTTGCTGTGACCTAGTCTATGCTGAGCTCTGATGCCCTTGAGAACTCATTATTTTTGAACCAATTCAAGCTTCACCTTCGTTTTCAAATTTTATGGTGACAAAAAAAGAGTCCAGAGGAATTCAGGTTTGTGTTGACCTCTGAGTAGTTAATAAGGTCCTTATCCCAGAAAAAATTTACTTCTTACCTATAGCACAGAAACTGACTTCTCAGCTGGCTAACTCTCTGCACTTTTCTAAATTGGATCTGACACAAATATATCTATAGATTCATCCTACTGAACACAGCTGTAACCTAACTGGTTTTAACTCCCACAAAGGCTTTAGAGCAAGTCTGGCCCATAGTTGTTTTCAGAAAATTGTTACTTCCTTACTTACTGACATTTTGGGATTGGCATCACTTGATGATTAGAGAGGAGAAAAATGACTCACATAAATAAGTTACTCAGTTTATTTAGTCCCTTTTTCTGCTCATTGACTATTCACCATCAGGTCTTTGAAAGTTAATCATTTCAAATGCATTTAACAATTTTATTTTCAATTTTTAATCATGTGGCTCGATCATAAATATTTTCAAATCAGTCTATGCTGCCAAGTTTGGATAGATCAGACAAATCACATGGCATTGCTTTTATTGCCTGACTGAAAGAGTTTGCAAGAGCCAATACTTCTGTGCACAAGTTTAAAATTAAATTCCAGAAGAAATAAATAATCTAAGTAAAAACTCAATCACACAAATGTTTATGGTAAGTGACTAGAAAAGGTTGAGGAACTTGTCCAAAGCCAAATAATTAGAAATTCATATGAATATTCAGGAACTGTTGGTGCATTATTTGCTTTAGCTTTTGTTAATGACATCTGTGATGTTTTGCGGATCACCTACACCAGTATGAGGTTCTGTCACCACCTGCCTTGTAACTCTGGCCACTGATAAGCATTAAAGGTCTCAGTGGTGGTTTTCACCAGTCTAGTTATTCCTTGCAGTATGAGCTCAACAATCCCCTTCTCTCCCATGTCCCCTCAAATCCATCTCCCAATATTCTTAATGACCAGACACTCTGACCTATTCCCTGCCCCCAATTATCAGGTCACTTTGGCACACACAGTTTGAAGAAGAGAGACCTGCCTGTGGTAAAAATAAACAAGAAAGTTATTTAATAGAAAAAATAATAGATTAACAGATGAAATGGTAAGGAAATGCAAACGTAAGTTACACAGTAAATAAAAAAAGATGCAATCTCTAGCTTTACACTTCTATATTAGCTAAATTCCCTTTTCTAATACAAATGACCTATTGTTAAGGCTAAGATTAAGTCACGGGTATTTTTAATAAGAGTCATGGACAGGTCACTGATAATAAACAAAAATTCATAGCCCCTGACCTGTCCATGACTTTTACTATAAATACCCCTGACTAAATCTTAGCTGTTCCTAGGGCACTGCTGCTCTGGGGAGCCCCCAGGAGCCGCTGCTTTGGGGACCCTGGGGTGCTGCTGCTCTGGGGGGCACCAGGGACTGACAGTTGGCCCTTTCTCCAGTGGAGGGGGCTGAGTGCCTCCAGCTGCCCCCTGGACCGCTTCTCAGGCTGCCTCTGGGGGGGGGCCCCCCAGGACTGCTGCTGCTTTTGTGGTCCCTGGGGTCACCCCTGGGACTGCTGCTCAGGCAGTCCCTGCGGTCAGCCGCACTGGCTGCTGCAGCTGCTGAACTCTCACAGATTGCGGAAAGTCTCAGAATCTGTGATATCCATTACCTCGGTGACAGAATCACAGTCTTACCTATTAACTCTGAAGAGTTTCCCAGCATCCCAGCTGGATTCCCTCCTTCTGTCCTAGAGGGGATCCAGTCTTTCATGGATAGCAACCAGTTAGATACTGGGTAGGCATCACTTTAAACCCTCTTCCCTTTTAACCGGGTTTGCAGTTTTGGGGTGTTTTTTTTCCTTTCTTACGAGGCTTGTCTGCACTTGAAATGCTTCTGGGGCCTAGCTGTAGTCATGCAGCTGTGTCTCTGTGGCTTTTCAGTGTAGACACTACCTACTCTAGTAATCTATCTCTTTGAGAGGTGGTAACTACATCAATGGAAGAATTCTTCTGTCAACCTAAAACTGTCTGCACAGTGGGTTGGTTGGTTGATTGGCGAGCTAGAAATTGGGGGCAGGGCGGGGGCAGGAGGAAGAGGATGATGATGATAATTGGGTGAGAAGGATTTTCCATATAACTTTTAGCCTAGTGGTTAGTGGCCTGTGATTTAGGTGGCCAAATGCCTACCCTTCCCCAGTTTGTAAATCACCGTGGGGTTATTGGATGCCTACAGTGAGGCAACAATATTTATGCTCAGAGGCAGAAACTTAGGCATCTATGGACATTTTCCTGCAGAAACTTAGGGGCTGAGCAAGATGAGATGCCTATAGGGTTCAGCATGATTTTAGTGCATTACTGTGCTCCTGAAACAGGGACTTGGGTGCCTAACTCCTTTTGTGCATTCAGGCCATTGGGACAAACCTAAACCAAATCCACCCAACCTTTAAAGGAATAATCTGGATCCAGTTTTTTTGGCTCAGGCCTATCGCCATGGCTCTGTTACTAGTACAGTCTAAATCAGGCAAGACATACCTATTAGACAAAACTTGATTTGTACATCTATCTATCCATGAGGAGGTAATGTTGTCTAGTGATTAAATTGGTGCTGGGTTCTGTTCCCAACTCTGCTCACAACTTGCTGAGTAACTGTAAGTAAGCCATTGAAATTCTTTATGCCTTAGTTTTCTCATCTGTAAAATGGGGACAATACTCACTGTTGAAAAGCACCTTGAGCATCTCAAATGAAAGGGACAATCTGAGCAAATTAGGTTTTTTATCACCTGACCAAGGATTCAAGATCCCTTCATTCTGTGACATACACCAATTGCTGACCCACTTCTTTTTTGTTTCTCTTCTTGCTACTGCTCTTATCCCAGTCTCTGAAGTGCAGTATTTTGAAAGTCTCTTTTTGCTGTCTCTATTCAGAGACCTAGTAGAATATTAGCTCTTTGCTATTAGCTCTGTAGCCCTATTAAAGCTACAAAGCTAATAGGAAAAAACAGCAGGAAGTGAATCAAGAAGAAAAATCCCTGCTGGTAGAATTTGCCAATGTATGCTGGCCCCCGTCAAGCTCTCATCCAATAGTCAAGTAGAATTGGGATATGAAAGAGATATACAGTGGTTCTGTGTGTAGTAATACAGATATAGAATAGGGTCAGGGCCCTGTGCATTCCTTGATTGTGTGACTGTTGAATTTGCTCCTGAATCTCCCCCTTGCCATAATCTAAGCTTCCACTGTTGAAGTAATATTACATTTCCAGCCCTTATGGTTGTAGAGTATGAGCCAAATGTGAACCGATATAGTGCTAATTGCTGAGGCCTGGTCTATACTACAGAGTTAGGTTGATGCAAAGGAGCCTACATTGACCTAACTTTGTAAGTATCTACACTAAAATTTTACTCCTGCTGACCTAACTGTCCCATTATGCCGACTTAATAGAGTTAATGTCAATGTATTCAGAGTAAAGACTACATTGCTTACATCAACTGGTTTTCAGAAACTATCCCACAATGCTTCACACTGGCAGTACAGTCAGTACAAGCGCTCCTGGTGAGGACATGCTGCCAACACAACGAGTGTAGTGTGGACATGCAAAAGCAATTTAATTACCATGATGGCTGTATGGTGATGTAACTTAAGTCACCTTAATTTTGCAGTGTAGACATGCCCTGAGTCTGCAGACTGCTGCTGAAATAATGACTCTGAGAGGTGTGAACTACCTCATTTATTGTTATGGGTTAAATTACTTTTATTGATGACTATTTATAAGTATATATTATTAACTGTTCTACTGCTGATCATTTTTTAAGAAACTTCCAGATAATGTACTTAGCCCATAGATCTTTACTGCTTCTAATGCCTTCCTGGATGACCAAAATCTCAAGTGTCCCCTGCGTCTGCTCAAATCTTCAGCTTCATAATTACTACAATACAGTTATTATGCTTTGCAATACAAAATTCTCTAGAACATAAACATTTAGGGATAGAATAACATCTGTAATGAAGACATTGTCATATTATTTATTTCCAAAGAATGGGAGAGGGAATAAAAACCCAACTTTTTAAACCAAAATAACATCAGATTCTGGCCAAGAAAAGTCTCTTCTGAGAGACATAATTTTAAAAAGCATTCTACAACTATTCTTTTGGTTTAGGATATTTTTGGTTACAGGAAGACAGAAAATAGTGGTTTCTTATTATCTGCCACAGTGACAAAATAGATGACCCAGATGGGACCTTTTTCAATCCCTGCTGACAATAACCTACCATATGATGCAGTAGGTAGGCACAGGCCTATCTTAGATAACCAGAAATAGCTGATTAAATGTCCTCTTTGAGCTAAGCTGGGAATTTTCACCATATGCTAGAAATAAACTTTAGAGATGTACTTTGACTTTATACTGTGTGGTTATTGCTTCAGTTTTTAAATGACTAAAGAGCATGCAGTAAATATAAATATTAACACACAGTAAAAATAAAACCCTGCTTGCTCTCTTTTCTTGGAGCCATTTTATTCGTGTCTAACTGTCATGGTTCTGTGAATTGTGTCACACCCACCTCGTAAGGGAGGGTTAAGGGCTGTATTCTGTATAGACAGCAAAATGGAAAAAATAGGGCTTTCCAAAAGAAAATGAGCCTCCTGTTCTCTCTGAAAAGTTATTGTTCCTAGTGCATTTTTTCACACTTTTCACATTTTTTCAATACAGGCATGCTATTGTAAATGCAAGAGACATTATTTCAGTTTTCAACAGGACCTAGGTGCCTAAATCCCAATGGGAGTTGGGTGCTTTTAAAAATCCCAATAGGCTCCAAAATACCTTTACAAAATCTGGCCAAATGACTTAGGTACTGAATACTCTAAATTTCATTGACATTCACTGAGACTGAGGGCTTGTCTGTACTTGAAACAGTACAGCAGCACAGTTGCAGCTGCCTTGCTGTAGTGCATCAGTGTAAGCATTACCTATGCTACCTGGAGGGGATCTTCCATTGGCATAGATAATCTGAGAGGAGAGGAGGTAGCTAGGTCAACGGAAGAATTCTTCCAATAAGAGATGCTGTCCTAGCACTGTCTACATTGAGATTTAGGTTGGCTTAACTACCTCACTCAGGGGTATGGATTTTTCACACCCTTGAATGATGAAGTTAAAATGACCTAATTTTCTAGTGTAGACCAGGCCCCAGACTCCTAAATTTCTACGGTCTAAACCTAAAACTAAGATTTACCTAAGTACATCACTCAGAACTGAAAAGTTGCATGCTCCAAGCATTATAGTTAGGTCAACCTAACTCCCAGAGTTGATGAGGCTAGGTCAAAGGAAGGATTCTTCTATCAATCTAGCTACTGCTTCCTGGAGATGTCAATTGCCTACATTGCTGGAAAAGCCCTTCCCATCAATATAGGAAGCATCTACACTACAGCAGCAAAGCTGCAGCATCAGAGCTGTGCTGCTCTAGCGGCTGTAGCGTAGATATACCCTTAATCACTTAGGCCTTGCCATGCTGAGCCTTAGTGCCCAGGGTAGGGACACATTTCTGATGTAGCGGACCAGGACAGGCTTAAAGTGTTGCCACACAAACATTCAAAATTCAGTCTGGTGAATGAGAAACACCCCATTTTTCACCAACCTGAAACTGTGTGCAGACTCTTAGACCACGTTTACACTACCCACCAGATCAGTGGGTAGTAATTGATCTATCGGGGATCGATTCATTGCGTCTTGTATAGACGTGATAAATTGATCCCTGAATCGACGCCCCTACTCCACCTCGGCAGGAGGAGTAAGTGGAGTTGACGGGGGAGCTGCAGCAGTCGACTTGCTGCCATGAGGGCGGCCAGGTAAATCGAACTAAGATACTTCAACTTCAGCTATGCGAATAACGTAGCTGAAGTTGCATATTTTAGATCGATTCCCCATTTCCCCCTCTCCCCCAAAGTGTAGACCAGCCCTTAGGTACAGTTGCCACACTCCCTTACTCATAGATCTTATCAGCTGTTCGAATTGAAACCCAAAATACAAACAAAGGAATTTTTTTTTAAAAAGTCTGTGTTATGTAGAACAATGAAACACCCCGCTGATAATGCAAGTACACAACACACTTAGTTTTCCTCTTCTCAGGAACCAGCCTTGGAAATCATTTTGCATTTTGGTTAAGTAAGCAAACCTTTCTACATGCTTTTTGTGAAATGTGTGAGGGAATGTTAATTACAGAGGCGATTAATATTATACCAGCTAAGCCTCAGAAAGTAGGAAATAGTTAGTTTAGTCAAATAATGAAAAGCTAAGTATCAGGCCAAGGTTTGACTCCCTTAGAAAGGTTTGTTTCTATGTACAATAGATGTAATCTGGGTGTAGTGCAAAGTAATTTCCAAACAGAAACTAGTCTGTATTCAGTAAACAGTGAGTGTGGTATACCATGAAAACAGGCAAGTGAGTACATTGGATCTGCCCCATATATTCATCAGCTGTTATTTTTGGAAAACGTGCTAATTCCTGGACTGGCGATAAGTGCGAGCCCTGTGTATGCAGCATGCCTGGGCCCAGAGAGCTGCTCACACAGCTATGCAGTAACTTCCCTGGGTGATCTAGGAGCAACATGGATGGGATACAAAGGGAATCAGTCCCACTTGGGGTGTATGGAACACCAAAAAAAAAAGCATTTTTTTGGATAAACCTCGAAAGTTGCTAGGTTTATTGCCCTCAGGGTACATTCAACCACCAAGAATATGTTCTGATGACATAATGCTTGTAACTTTTTATTCTGTTTCAGAGCTTTGTTGAATGGATTACTGTGAACTGGTCTTTCTTGAACCCAGAGAATATTTCTTCTTTCCCACTCATGTAGCTGAATTTGTCAGCATAACACTATAGTGTAGATATAGTCTACACTGAAGAGAGGGTTTTCCTGTTATTGTAGGAACACCAGTGCTAATTATGTTGACTGAAACCCTCTTCCATCAGTATAGCTGTTTCCACACTGGTGGTTATGTCAACCTTGGTCAGGGGTGTAGTTTTTCCACACCTGACTATTACAACTATGCCAATGTAACTTTTCAGTGTACACCAGGCCTTAGAGAGTTGTTAATTCTCTAATTTATCTCCAGTGTTTTAATTTTCATTATAAATGCAATCTCATCCATCCTGGGTCTGAAGGAAGGTTGATGCAAAACTGGGCCTTGAGTAACATGGGACATATAATCCAAGGTGGGTAGAAGAACTATTGTGCGGGAACTCTCCATACATGATGCTTCATAGTAGAAAAGAGACTGTATTAAAATGCTTCTAAAATCTAAATAAGTATCACAGGCTGCAGAGTCAAAATTTTATTCCTTTCAAGGGGGTCACTGCATTCAGGAGACGCTTTCATACTTTTTGCAAAGGAATTTCCCATACCTCATCAGTAACTGTGAATAAAAAGTAAACAGCCTGGTTAACCAAAGCCTGATTCTATTGTCAGAATTAGTGAGGCACTAAAATGCTCTTATGAACATTAGCAGAATTTAAAAAAAAATCTTAAAGGCTTGGTCTATGCTAAAATGTTAGGTCGACCCAGTTACATTGCTCAGGAGTGTGAAAAATCCACACTCCTGAGTGACATAGTTAAGCTGACCTAACCCCCAGTGTAGCCTGTGCTAGGTCAACAGAAGAATTCTTCCATCTACCTAGCTACCATCTCTCTGGGAGGTGGATTACCTACATTAACGGGGGAACCCCTCCCATTGGCATAGGAGTGTTTACGCTGAAGTGCTATAGCGAAGCAGCTGCAGTGTTTAAAATGTAGGCAAGCTTTTCTACACTTGATTTATTGAACAGCAATTAAGACCTCACTTTAGGTGGTGCTGGGCACCCGCTGCTCCAGTTCAAGTCAATACTCTCACCAACTCTGAAAATCAGGCTCTTAGTTTAAACAGTTCCAGCTCTAGTTGCTATTGCTAGGTATGGGTGATCTCCATGACAGCACCTGACCTTGAGAGTCAGTATCCTTCTTGATAAAAAATGACCTGAATTTGTTGATGTTCAGGTATGCTGAAAAACCGCTCTATTTGCTCAGGCTTCTGAGGAAGCTGGGCTTTCAGGCTAATAGGAACTTAGGACTTGCATACACTGCAAATTTTGATTGGCAAAAGTTACGTCCTCATAAAGCTGCTGCAGTTCGTATATTGCTTGTGCACATGCATTGGTGCTGCACATACTCACCAGGAATGCTTGTGTTGATGTACATGTGGTGCACCATGGGTAGATATCCCAGTGAGCAATATGCCACTGTCTGGTACACTGCCTTTTGGGAAGTTTTGGCAACATGCGATGGGGCAGAAACAAGTTGCTCAGGGGGGACTGGGAGCAAGGGGTCAACTTCTCAGCATGCAACTGCCTCCCCCCATAATATCATCTATATTCCATAATTTTGCACCTTTTAAAAAAATCCCATAAACCCAGGCAGCACTTCTTGCTGTCTGCCATCTCTGACAGAAGCATGGAGCCTGCACAGCTCTGCGCTATTGTCATAAGCACTGCAAGCACAGGATGTACACTCCTCAGGTATTTGTAGAGCTATAAGAGAAACTGAATCAGTGGGGAACATGACAATTTCTTGAAGGACAGCTTACTGTGGGACATAGCAAGAAGCAACTGAAGATTGTTGGTGTTCGTGGAGCAGCTGCAGGTGGTGGAGTGCCACTTCTGGGCCCGAGAAATGAGCACTGATGGATGGGATAGCATCAGAATGCAGGCTTGGGATGAGCAGTCGCTGAAGAACTTTCAGATGTGGTAGGCCATATTTCTGGATCTGTGCACCAACCTCATACTTGCCTTCCAGTGCAGCGACACCAGAATGAGAGCTGCACTGACAGTTGAGAAGTGAGTGGTGTTTGCACCTATGGAAACTTGCAACCTTGATTCTGGGGGACCCAGCCTACTGTTTGCTCCTCAGGCTCATGAAGCCATCCACCAGGCATCTCAACAGCACCCAGGAAAGATTCAGCTACCAAGTCAGCAGGTGCAGCAGGATAGTTGAATGCACTTTTGGTACACTGAAGGGACGCTGGCATTATTTGGATGCTGGCATTATTTACCCACAAGATTCTATCTCAGTGAGAAAAACATCCCAACGGTTATAGCTGTCTACTGTGTCCTGCCTAATATCTATGGAGCAAAGGAGGGAAAATTGCTGCTGGGTGGAGGGCAGAGGTGGAAGAGCTGTGCACTGAGTTTGAATGGCCACACAAGGGCTATTAGAAGAGCTCAATGTGGAGCTATACAGCTCAGGGAGGCTTTGAAAGGACACTTTAACAGTGAGCCACAGTAATGCATTGTAGTGTACTGTGCTCTACCTGTCCCTGCTGTTTTGAGGCCTGTTAGGAACTCCTGTGGTGCTTCGCGCACATCTATGAATATAACACACTCAATAACCCTATTAATGTTGTGGTCCTTGCTGCATATTTATGAATATTACACTGTTTGTCACTGATCCTCTGAGTTGAGTCACACTGTACAGTAACAAGTAAGTGGGTGCTTTCAGAACAGATAGGCACCCTGTAGCATATGTTGTGAACTAATAAAACACGGCTACCCCTCTGATAATAAAAATGAATTATTTTCCAAATAATAGAATTTTATTTAGTAACATAAATCAGTGCAAAAAAAGTCTGAGCAATTTAAAAACAAATACACTAAAATCTTAATCTGCTAATGGAACTTAACATGTGGAAAGAACATTTAGGTCAATTTTACCTAGATATACAGCAACTATGGCTCTCACAGGTCAGTGTGTGAAGCTGTGGTTATCCTCAATGTCCGCTGGGGTCGAGTGAAAGTGGTAGGGATGTGGCCCCTGTGTTACTAGAGAAATTCTCCAGTCTCCACTTTGCCTGATCTTTAGTCTAAATAAGCAAGAGTCACTCTACACTGAGATGCATGCTGTGAACGCTGAGCGTGGTCGGTCAAAAGGCCAGAATTTCTAAAATGGCTCCTTGGAAAAAGCCAAATGTGTGTGAGAATCAGCAGAATCACAGTGCTAAGGTAAATAACAACAGTAAACATGCAAGATCAGTGGCTAAAGAGCAAGTGCAGTAAGGGGTGACAGAGAGGTCAATTAACTGAGGAGCTAGCTGGTCATAGCCCACTCATACAGGTCACGACTTGGCTTAAAAGTCAGAGCTGTCAGTCATAGGTCTGAGGTAGTGACTGATACTGAGCATGTGTGCATGAGGGAATTCCTTCTGAGAATAGAAAGGTATGTTAAAGGAGAGCCACAGTGCATCAGAAAAGGCCAGCTGCTAGTGGACGGTTTTGGAATCTGAGTCAGAGAGAGAGAGAGAGATTTGATCGGGAGAAGACAAAGGAATTGAAAGCCAGTAAGGGGAGCCAAAGAAAATCTGCTGGAAAGAAGTAGAAAATCTGCTGCAGAAAGAGAGAAGGCAGGGAGGAGAAAACTAGAGTGGAGTAAAGCTGACTGACCAGGAGCTGAGTACCAACAGCGATTAAAGAATAATACCAACAGAACTATAAAGCAACAACAGCAATATTAAAGGGAAACCAACAGATTTATAAAGTAAGATTGCCAGTTTATAATATAACTTTTAGTGTAGTGTAGTTTAGCATACTAAGTAATATGTGTATGCTTAAAGTGTGTGTGTTTAATTGTATTTCACTTATGTAAAACTTAAAGTGTGATTTAAGAACTGCTGTCAGTGATTTGTTACAAACTGGCCACTTGTAAGAAATCGCTTTGCTTAGAATCATTTAAACTATATACTGTTGTGGTTTGAATGTTCTTTAAAATGTGCAGTAAAGGACTGGTGTCAGAAAGCTTTGTGCCTTTAGGATTTTTAGATTATATTGTAGTAGGGATTATTAGTTACTTTAATAAAAATATACTTTGTTTTAGAAAGAATATTGCCTATGTCAATTACTTTATTGGAAGGTTATAGCTGTATACTTTAGTGTTTGCTTAACAACCTGGAAATTTTTACCTCATGAAGAACAGAATAAGGAGGTGATAGGCAGGTTATTATAGGGGCATCTCAAAATCTATTTTTCAGGTAATACGTGATGCCATGTGAAATGTTGAGTGGGGGGTAGAGGAAGGTGCTGTAATGGAGTTTTGAATGGACTTGAAAGGAAGGCAAACCTGGGATTGTTGAACCTGTAGGTCCACAAAAGTCTGCGGTGTCTGTGTTTGCTGCCAGAGAAGTCCCATTATGCCCTGGTGCATCTCCTTTTCCTGCTGGGACTCCAGGGCCTTTTTCCTGTTCAATCTTTCCTTCTCCAGGCTGCCTGCAAAGTTCGCATTCCAGGCCCTTTGTTCATGGTCTGATAAAGCACCAACTTGCAGGATCTCATTGAACGTGTCATCCCAACTCCTCTTCTTTCTCCTTATCTGGCTCAGGCATTTTGTGGAGGTGGTCAGAGAACCCCTCTAGGCTGCAACGGCAGCAGCTGGAAATAAAATACACAGAGGTACCATTGTCAGTATAGTCACAATGGAAAGTGAAACTTAAGATTCAGAACTCCCTTCCCATGATCCCTGAAAGTTTTAAACAAGACACTGACACTTCTGCTTCAGAGAGCTTGTGCACAGCGCCATTTATAGCACCAGCCCTGGTAAATATGACCCACGAGGGGTGAGAGAGATGATGAAGGAGTTGGTCAGTTGCATGAAACTATAAGTATAGGGCAATGACACTGAATACTGGCACCATGTTCCACAGGCAATGGTGATTTTAACAGATATCTCACTTCTGAGGGTAAAAAAGGCACAGAGAGCACAACTGTTACTGGCATCCTGAAGCCCACAAGGCCTATATGCTGCTAGCGTGTGTACTGCAATGGTGTCTGCTGAAGTTATCACTGACTGGTATGGTAAGGTGTCCTACTGTGGAAGAAGAAATATAGCTGCCATCCCACAAAACCTTTGGGAGAAGATTGCAGAGTATCTCTCAGGAGGATTCAAGAGATAGTCTTGGAGGGTGTCAGCAAATATGTGGACAAGGTAATCCAGTGGATATAGTGCTTTTGGAGTTTCAGAAAACCTATGACAAGGTCCTACACCAAAGGCTCTTAAGCAAAGTAAGCAATCATAGGATTACAGGGAAGGTATTCTCATGTGTCAGTAACAGGTTAAAAGATAGGAAATAAAGGGTAGGAATAAATGGCCAATTTTTACAATGACAAGAAGTAAGTAGCAGGATTTGTACTGGGACCAGTGCTGTTCAACATATATGTAAATAATCTGGAAAACGGGGTAAAAAGTGAGGTGACAAAGTTTGCAAATGACACAATTACTCAAGACAGTATGATAGACCCAGGCCAGTTGGGAACAGCAGAGTAGTAGAAGGGAGATATACTGGCCACTGGATAAGCAGTTTTCTGTTCCCTGAGTGACCAGAGCAGGGGCTGCTCCAGTCTAATGAGAACACCTGACTCCAATTAACCTGCTAAGAATCAGGTGAGGCTATTAAGCACCTGATTCTAATTAAGGCCCCTCTAATGCTATAAAAGGGCTCACTCCAGTCAGGCCAAAGGGAACCAGAAGAGAGGAAGCGCATGCGAGGAACTGGGAGCAAGAGGTGTGCAAGAAGCTGAGAGTGAGTAGGCATACTGCTGGAGGACTGAGAAGTGCAAGCGTTATCAGACATCAGGAGGAAGGTCCCATGGTGAGGACAAAGAAGGTGTTGGGAGGAGGCCATGGGGAAGTAGCCCATGGAGTTGTAGTTGTCATGCAGCTGTACCAGGAGGCACTCTAGACAGCTGCAGTTCGCAGGGCTCAGGGCTGGAACCCAGAGTAGAGGGTGGGCCCGGGTTCCCCTCAAACCTCCCAACTCCTGATCAAACACAGGAGGAATTGACCTGGACTGTGGCTTCTACCAGAGGGGAAGGTCTCTGGGCTGTTGCCCGACCCACAGGGTGAATCTGTGAGGCAAGCAAATCCTCCAGTAAGCGCATGACTCACCAAGGTAGAGGAGGAACTTTGTCACAACAGTTAAGTTCAAAGCAGACAACGAAGAGCTACAAAGGGATCTCACAAAACTGGGGGATTGGCAACAAAATGGCAGATGAAATTCAATGCTGATAAATGCAAAGTAATGCACATTAGAAAACATAATCCCAACTATGCATACAAAATGATGGGTTCTAAATTAGCTGTTACCACTCAAGAACAATCTTGGAGTCATTAGGCATAATTCTCTGAAAACATCTGTGCAGCAGCAGTCAAAAAAAGCTAACAGAATGTTAGAAAATATTAGGAAAGGGACAGATAATAAAACAGAAAACATCATAATGACACTGTATAAATCTATGGTATACCCAAACCTTGAATATTAGGTGCAGTTCTGGTCATCCCATCTCTTAAAAAAAAAATTAGAATTGGACACAGTACAGAGAAGGCCAAAAAACAAATTATTAGGGGTATGGAACACTTCCATATGAGGAGAGATTAAAAGGACTGGAACTGTTCATCTTAGAAAGGAGATGACTAAGGGGGGAATATGATAGAGCAAGATTTCTCAACCAGGGATCGCTGCTTCTGTAGGGAAATCCCCTGGTGGGCCAGGCTGGTGTGTTTACCTGCCCCATCCACAGGTCCAGCCGATCGTGGCTTCCACTGGCCATGGATCGCTGCTCCGGGCCAATGGGAGCTGCTGGAAGCGGTGTCCAGTACGTCCTTCGGCCTGCGCCATTTCCAGCAGCCCCCATTGGCCCGGAGCAGCGATTCACAGCCAGTGGGAGCCGTGATCGGCCGGACCTGTGGATGAGGCAGGTAAACACACCAGCCTGGCCCACCAGGGGCTTTCCCTACAGAAGCGGCAACCCCTGTTTGAGAAACCCTGTGATAGAAGTTTATAAAATTGTGAATAGTGTGGAGAAAGTGAATAAGGCCATGTTTTTTATCCATTCACATAACATAAAAGCCAGAGGTCACCCAATGAAATTAATAGGCAGCAGGTTTTAAAACAAACAAAAGGAAATACTTCACAGAAGGCACAGTCAACCTGTGGAACTCATTGCTATGGGATGTTATGAAGGCCAAAAGAATAAGTGGGTTAAAAAAGAACTAGATAAGTTCAGAGGATAGGCCACAAATGGCTATTAGCTAAGATTGCGGGGATACAACCCCATACCCTGGGTATCCGTAAGCCTCTGATTGCCAGAAGCTGGGACTAGATGACAGGGGATGGCTCACTCAATGATTGCCTCTTCTGTTTGTTTGTTCTCTCTGAAGCATTTGGTACCGGACACTGTCAGAAGACAGTATACTGGGCCAGATGGACCATGCATCTGACCCAATATGGCCATTTTTATATTCTTATTTGTGATCTTCTGGAGCCAAGAACTCCTGAAATGATGACATTTGATGCTATAGTTAAAGTAGTGACAGATCATTATGAACCAAAACCATCTGCTAGTATCCTGTGGTTTAAATTTAACTCCTGCCTCAAGGTGCCAAATGAATTTGTCTCGCAGTTTGTGGAAAATCTATGCTAGCTAGCAGCGCAATGTGAATTTGGAAATTGTTTGGAGGATATTTTGCACGACTGTATTGTTTGTGGCCTCAATAATGAAGCTATGCAGTGAATGGTTCTGGTAGAGCCCACTCTACTACTCTAGAAAGACATGGATATTGCTGTGGCACTGGAAACAGTCACCGGAGGCAGGGGCGCCTCTCTGTTTTTTGCCGCCCCAAGCACAGCAGGCAGGTGGCTTTCAGCGGCGTGCTTGCGGGCGGTCCACTGGTCATGTGGATTCAGCGGCATGCCTGTGGGAGGTCTGCCAGTGCCATGCCATCGGCATCCCTGCCGCCGAAGCCACGGAACTGGCAGACCTCCAGCAGGTGCACCGCCGAAAGCTGCCGGCCTGCTGCCCTCACAGTGACTGGCAGGCTGCCCTCTGCGGCTTGCCACCCCGGGAACATGCTTGCTGCGCTGGTGCCTGGAGCTGCCCCGACCAGAGGTACCCACAATCTTTCCCAAATCCCCACCAAGTGGATCAGCAAATTGGGGGATAAGAAAAGGATGGTCAAGCCATGCCAGGAAAGTCCAACCCTGGGACCTGTTAATGCTAAGGGATTAGAGAGTGTGTGTGTGGGATATGGGATATGAGTGGGATATGTGTGTGTGTGTGTGACCATTCTCACATGGAGTGCAGACATAAAGACTCAGTGTGTCATTATTGTAAAAAGAAAGGACATGTGGCTAGGTGCTGCAGAACTAGAGACGGAATGTGGGGATATCTGGAAGAAGAGGGGGAATAGGAGGCACCATGTGGTAGAAGCGTCAGCAGGGGACCTGAAGGAGGAAGAGCCAGATGAGTCATATGGTCTCTTGAATCAGACAGACTCCTGTAAGGAACTGATATTAGTCAAACTCCAGTGGACTGGGCAGAATGTGAAAATGAAACTTGACCCAGGGGCAGCAGCTATGATACGGGGGCAAAAGTCCTACAAAATTATTGTTGATATGTGCCTGGTCTGGGGTGTCCATTAGGGTGACCAGACAGCAAGTGTGAAAAATCGGGATGGGGGTGGGGTGGTGAGTAAGAGTAGGCTATATAAGACAAAACCCCAAATATCGGGACTGTCCCTATAAAATTGGGATATCTGGTCACCCTATGTCCACCCTACATCAGACTTGAAAGGGTTAAGGTGGCCACGTGGGCCAATTGACTCCCAATGCTGCACCTGAAGGAGAAGCCAAGGAGCAGAGATTAATTAAATGAGGCTCAGCTGGATGGGAATAGGAGGGGCCTATATAAAGCCCAGAAGCTGGTCATGGAGGTGAGGCTGCAGTCCTTCTCTGGTAGAAGGGAGGTGTGTCTGGGGCTATAGAGGCAAGAAGCCCACAGTCCCTCTCTTCAAGGAGAGAGTTTGAGCTGGCAAACCTGGAGAAGGGAAGAGAGGTAGGAAGGGCACAGGGGAAAAACAGCAATATATGGGACAAGATAGACGTTGGCTGCTGTTGAGAGGGCCCCTGAGCTGTAACCCAGAGTAGACGGCAGGCCTGAGTTCCCCTACCAGCCACAGGGGAAGTGGCATGGACCAGGCAGTGGAGAACAGACTGCCTGGGACAATTTGCCTCAAAAGACTCTGATACCCTGAATGGGAGGACCATAATGACTTGGCCCTCTGGCCAAGGAAGGAGCATCAAGCTGTAGATTGACTAAGATCAGTTTCTTATAAGAATCCTTTTGATTCAAGAGAGCACACAACTGAGCTGGCTCCTCCTCCTTCTCCAGGTCAGGGTCCCCAGCTGATGCTCCTTCAACAAAAGGCAACTGGAGTGAGAGGGGCAGCAGGGTGAGAGAGGATGATGGGTTGCGAGACCGCCAGAGGATGGCGCAACACCTGGAGTGGAGTTAATCCCCAGAGTGTCCAGGAGGAGGTGCTCTAGCAGTGAGTGGACCCTGTGACAGTGTCCCAACTTGACTTTATCCCCTATCTGAGATATACTGAAGTCCTTCACCAGGGACAAAATTCCTATACTGAGAAGGGTGGAAGTCGAGGAAGTTGATAGGACTCATCTCCCTTTCTTTGTAGTAGTAGCTGTGGCAGGGCCAAAGCTTTTTGCATGGAATTGGCTTTCCATTTTTAAGCTGGACTTCTGGGACCTTTGTATCTTCTAAGCACAGGATAGATCAGTGACCTTTTGGAAAACCATAAGCAAGTATTTAGAGAAGAACTGGGAGAACTCCAGAATCTCAAGGTGAAAATACATGTAGATCCCACTGCATGCCCTTGATTTTTGCGAGCGTTGCCCCATTCCTTATGCTCTACAAGCGAGGGTAGAAGAGGAATCATGGCATTTAGAGACCACAGGGATTATCCAACCATTGAAATTCTCTGAATTGGATGCTTGGTAGTGCCTGTAGCTGGGGGCTAGGTACATATATTCATTGATTACAAACAAACTGAAAACCAGCCTACCCACTCTTAGCACTATCCCATTTCTTGTACAGAAGAGCTATACAACAAGCTGGCAGGTGGAGTATTGTTTACCAAGCTAGATATGTTGCATACTTCCCAACCACTAATCTGGAGGAAGACTTGGAGGGTCTGGCACTGTCAATACACATAAGGGGCTCTATCAGTACACCTGCTTACAGAAGTGGATTAAGATGTATTGGGGCCCTGGGCCCAAAGAACATTTGGGCCTCCCACAACTCTGCTCCACCATGGGGCCCCACCCTTGCTCTTCCCCTTTCCCTCAAGACTCCGTCCTTTGGTGTGGCCAGAAGCCAGGCCATGGTAAGAACTGTCCAGGGAGCCTAGGTGGAGGTGGGCTGGGGCTACTCTGAGGCCCCCTGACCCCTTACCCTAGGCAGATGCGGTGTCCAGTGCTCCCCACAGCTTCCTGAACTCCCTGAGCAGCTCATACCACAGCCTACGGAAGTGGTCCCCAAACTGTGGGGAACACCCCCTAGGGGGACATGGAGGAATGGTTGGGGGAGTGCAGCAGGGCCCAGTCCTACCTACACCTCCGCTCTGACCCCACCCCAGCCCTACCCATAGCCTCAGCTATGGCTCTGCTCCTGGTTACAGCACCACTCACAGCCACCAACTGTAGGCCCCGGCTCCTGGCCCTGGCCCCTGTGTGGAAGGGTGGGAAGGCAGACCAGGTAAGAGGGAGCGTTACTGAAAAAGTTTGGGGACCCCTGTCCTAGGGTGACCATATGTCCCATTTTGGCCACAGACTTCCTGACTTTTTTGGCAAAATTGGGCATTTGTCCCATTTGCTCTTGCCAACTGATCACCATACAGTAATCTGCCACTGCCCGCATACCATTCAGGATTTTTTCTGCTTCTGCTATCTTCCAAAGGATCATGGAAGGCTGTTGGTTGGACTGTGCCATGTTGTGGTATACCTAGACAATGATCTCCTGATAGGAGAGACAGAAATGGAACACCTGTGGTACCTAGGCAAAGTCCTACAAAGGTTAAGGGAAGCTGGGTTGTCACTCAAGCACTTGAAGTATGTGTTTATGGCCAGGAGGTGGTTTAGTTAGGATATTGTGTTTTGGAAAAGAAAAGGACTGCAGTCACTAGAAGAAAATGTTAACGCCATCAGAGAAACTCCAGTTCCAAAAACTTTGGCCTTTTAAAACTATTATGGACAATTCCTAAAAAAATCTGTTAATGCAGCTTGCCCTCCCTTCATGCATTGCTAATAAAAGGAGCAGAATGGCATTGGGAGTAAGGATCAGGAGATGACCTTCAAAGGAACCAAAGAACGTCTGAAGTCAGCCAAACTCCTGGTGCATTTTGACCCCAAACATGCACTGTTACTTGTGATGCTTCACGCTACAGTGTGTGCGCAGTACTTTTGCATTAAATGGAAGATGGGACTGACAGGCCACTCTGCTATGCCTCATGCCCCTTATTGTCAGCAGAACAATGGCATTCCCAGTTAGATAAGGAAAGTTTGGCTATTGTCTTTGCTGTCAGAAAGTTCCATCAATATGTCTATTGGCAACAATTCACTATAACAATTGACCATAAGCCAGTTTTAGGACTTCTGGGGGAAGCCAAATCTATTTCCCCTTTAGCTTCTGTATGCTTGCAACATTGGGCATTATTGATAACAGCCTACCAATAATAGCTGATCTATATGCCTGGAGCGGCAATTGCTAATGCAGATAGCCTCAGCTGGCTGCTGGTGGGTAGAACACCAGAAGACCTTCCAGTACTTCAAGAAGTGTTGCTAGCTTTAGCTGGAGTGCAAGCAGCTCCACTAAGCAGATTTTCACAGACATTGGGAATTAAGTCTCCAAAGCGGTGTTCTCCTCTGGGGATCAGGAGTCATAATATTTCTCCAGGCAAGAAAGTTAATACTGGAGGAACTGCACATAACTTACCCTGGGATGATCTAAATGAAAACTCTGACCAGAAGTTACATCTGATGGCACAGGTGAGATAGAGCAAGTATTATTGGGCTGACCCACATGGCAGCAGTTAAGAAAATTGCCTCTAATAGCAAATGTATTACCATGGGAGTGGCCAGGAAGTTTTGGATCAGACAACTCCAACTATGCTGTTCCTGTCCTTAGGTCAATATTGCTTGTAATGGTGGATGTATATTCTAAGTGGGTGGAAGACATTCTGGTCAGAGTAGCTACTTCATCTATAACTATTGAGGAACTTTGTTGCTTATTTAGCACACATGGATTGCCTGACACCATGGATTTTGACAATGCTAGTGTCTTTATCAGGAAAGAATTCCAGGCCTTTTTGAGGGCCAATGGGATCAAACACAGAACATCTGCTCCCTATCACCCATCCATATATGAGTTGGCAGAAAGGGCTGTTCAGTCTTTTAAGAATGGACTGAGGAAGCTTATTGAGAGGTTGCTGTGGTCTAGGCTGTTTCAGTTTTTGAGTAATTATAGAACAACCCCTCACGCCATGATGGTGGTATTACCTGCAGAACTACTGATGAGGTAACTGATTCTAACTTGCTGGCGTTTCTTGAAACCTTGCCTGCAGAAACAGGCGTGTCAACATCAAGAGAATATGAAACTATATTATAACCATCAACAGGGCACTTGCTTTTTGTCTCCTAGAGTGCTTTTTGGGTTCTTCATTTTGTGGGAATGCCCAAGTAGTTATTTGGCACAATCGTAAAAGCTACAGGCCAGGTTGCTGTAGGAGATGGCATATCAATCATCTTTTTTCCTTTGGAGAATGTCAGGATCCTGAGTCAGGTTCCAAGGACTCACCGTCTCCAATTGTGGTGGTGGATCAGCAGCCTCTACTGTTTCTGTGGTTTACCCAAGCTCAGAGTTGGAGGAGGTAGTCTATTGTTGAAGCAGGTACTGGAATGGACCTCTTGAGGGATTCTCAGTCCTGAGACCCCTGTGAAATATCTGCCTGTCCTGGATACACCAGGAACATCTACTCCAGTATGCTGCTACTCCACAAGATGACACAAGGCCCATGTCCACTTAAATCTGCAGGTGAGGATGGGTGTGTGACTTGGGACAGAATAATCCCCCTTTTCTACCACATGAGGTTGGGTAGCCTACCCTGCACCTCTAGTTAGAGTTCTAGTTACTATATTGAGGTGTTGATTTTTCTATCAAGGAATTTTGGTTGAACTTTGAGGGGAAGGATGTATCTTGGGGGTTCAGGATAGTTATTTTAGGATAGTCCCTAAACAGATATTTCAGGGAATTTTGCCTGGTCAAGGGTTGCAACAGTCTAACTGCACAAACCTGAACACCCTTGCTCCACCTTACCCCATCCCTTACCTAAGGCCAAACCCCTGCCCCACCCCTTCTCCAAGGCCCTTTCCCCACTCACTCCATCCCCCCTCCCTCTGTCATGTGCTCGCCCCCCTCCCTCCATCATGCGCTATCCCCCACCCTCACTCACTTTCACCAGATTGGGGCAGGGGTGTGAGGTGTGGGATGGGGTGCAGGCTCTGAGCTGGGGGTGGGGTTGAAGGGTTCAGAGTGTGGGAAAGGGCTCTGTGTCAAGCTTGGAGCAGGGGGTTGGGGTGTGAGAGGGGGTTTGGGGTGTGGGCTCCAGGAGGGATTTTGGATGCAGGAGAGAGCTCAGTGAGAGGGCTTAGGGTTGGGGTAGGGGGTTGGGTGCAGGAGGGGGTTTGTGGTGCAGGATCCGGGAGGGAGTTTGGGTGTGGGAGGGGGCTCAGGCCTGGGGGTTGGGGTGTAAGGGGTTTGGGATGTGGCAGAGGCTTCAGGGTGCAGGCTCTGGGAGAGAGTGTGGGTGCAAGAGAGGGCTCAGGGATGGGTCAGGGGATTGGGGTGCTGGCAGGGGTTCGGGGTGCAGGCTCCAGCCAGGCATTGCTTACCTCAGCTGGCTCCCGGGACTGGTGGCATGCCCAGCAGTGGCTCCTAGGCTCATGGGCAGCCTGGTGGTTCTGGTTGCTGCCCCTGCTTGCAAGGACCACCTCCACAGCTCCCATTGGCTGCTGTTCCCCGTTCCAGGCCAATAGGAGCTGCAAAGTCAGTGCTTGGGGCGGGGGCAGTGCACAGAGACAGGGCAGGTAGGAACCTGCCTTACCCTGTTGCGCTGCTGGATTTCTAGTAGTCTGCAGTCTTCCGGTTTTGGCTTTAGTAGCCTCCAGGACATCAAGCCTGATTCCAGGAGACTTCTGGCCAAACTAAGAGGGTTGGCAACCCTAGCCTGGTCCCTGGGGATTATTTTGTCAGTTAATAAAGAAGCAGTTGAGAATAGACCTGGTGTGTTGTGCTCCCTGAGCAGCTAATAGCTAGCAAAGAATGTAGAATTCCAGGTTTGAAAAGATTTATTAGGCCATTTTGTTGCTCCACATCCTACCAATGCAGGATTAATACCTACAATATATTTCTTTTATATCAGTTCAAAATCCAGCAGCAGTGCAGTATTTTAGACTCATTACATTTTAAAGCCCAGGGAAACAGTGGTGGCATAGTTTTGTAAACAAGTTTGGAGACGATTCTTTGCTAGAGTTTAAATTTCTGAAGTGATCTTTGAATAATAAATAGTAATAAAATGATCATTGTTTAATTTTGTTGTGTCTTTTATCTTCAGGAGATAATTAAACATACTTTTTGCAGAGACACTAGAAACCTAGAGTTTATCGCTCCAAAAGCTGACATTGCGCTAGTTTTATTTCCAGATTTATCATGCATATAAGCAGCTGTGGTCCATTGTTACAAAATAGATCAAGGCTTAACATAGAATTAATTGAATCAGAGTGGGGAGGGGGGAATCCTACAGTATTTCCCTAAACTTCTTTGGTTGCCTGTATTCCACTAGATATCTGCATTATTATTTCTGTGACTTAAGAATCTAAAACCTTTCTGTCAACAAATAGCATACACAGGTCCCCTGATCTTCTATACCTGTCTTGATAAGGTCCATCTGTCTTATCTTTACTCGATCCATCATATGTTTCATTTTCTTAATCCATTTTATTGACTGCTATTTGCTTGGCCTTCATGTTTCTCTTTAAGACTGAAAACAAGGTTAGTATTCCATTGTATTAAGATTCCTTAACATTACTATATGATACTCAAACCTTATGATTAAATACTGCAGTTCGCACTATCTGGTTATACATTTTAAAATGTTTCTGTTCCTATTAGGTACAGCCCTGCATTAGGGGGTGATGCAGAGCAGCATAAACGTGGATTTACACTCACTCCTGGGGGAATACAAGAGTCATTCTGCCTCAGAGAAGAATTCATCAAAGCATAGGACAAGTGCACAACTATCATACTACTTTAGCATACTCCTCACTGTGTAGCTGGCCAGTTCTATTGAGTGTGGGGAAAGAGTCATTGCTTCACCTACTTGTTGAAAATCTCCATCCCTTACCTCCCTTTGCTGTGTCCTCAGGGAGTAATTACAGAGCAGTCTCTGACTACAGGGATGACAATGTTGCATAGCTCTTATGTGGGTTGTGAAAGGAGCTGTGGGTGAAGGAGGCTCTTAACGCCTTCTCCCCCTAATATCCACCTGCGTAAGGGCCAAGCAGAATTTCAAGTGTCTGATTGTTTGTGGGTCTAGGTATGCTTAAGAGCTACATATTGATGTGAGCGTACCCCTCTGTTGGTTGATTTTCCTACTGCAGCCCTGCCCTTGTGTCACTTTGGTATAAAAGTTTCAGCTTATGTGGTGTGAGTATGATTCAACTGCATAAATGAGTTGAGTAAAAAGTTTACTCTCTGTGACCATCTGCTTGGCCTCTGTGGTTGTCACATTTTAGGGCAACTGCACCTGTATTCCCCCTCTATGGTCCAGCAAGGGCACCCACTCTAGGGTCCTGTGACTTTCTCCCTCCTGATCAGGTATTTCCAGGCTGCACAGTTCCCTGACAATACTGTGATATCCCCAACAAATGATGGACTGTCTAGGCAGACCTGCTTTGCTGCTCTCCTCAGAGATGCTATACAGTGTAATTACCATAGGTAAAATTATACAGTTCTAAGCAAGCACATTTATTCTTAAGGTACAAGAATTAAAGAGAAACATATTAAAACAATCAAAGAACCTACATGGATGCTAACAAGCTCACCATAGATCATCCCCTCACTCCAGCAAAGATTCTGGCTGGTGAACAGCTCTTGAGACCCTACACGGGTTTTTCCTGTGGTCACACATTCATCTCAGCTTCAGCTAAGCACAAGCACCTCAGTCTTATGTGGGATTAGAAGGCCAAAATCCTTCGAACTCTTCCCCAAGGATTGGCACCGCCTTTGACCTGAGGTCCTGTCTGTTTGCTGGATCAGAAAGAAGGCCTTGAGTCAGTTTTAACTCAGGTTATTTAACCAGAAATCCCTTCTTTGTCTTTTGGTTCCTGGAGGATCCATTTTGAACCAGTATATATGAACATCTCTCCAGGTAGTGATAGCTCTCTTGAGATGTTACAACGTGAATTTTCCTACCTGCCCACCCCCACTGTTTTTAGTTGTTGGAGGGCTGTGGGGCCCTGTCCCTCATGGAAATATATACAATCCCTCATTAGTTCAGAAATGTTTGCATTCTTAATATAATGAACTCTTCAAACACATAAACTTTAATTCAATAAGATTTGTGCAGGACATTGTCACAGCTGTCATAGAGATTTTCCAGGATTAGAAGAAAGACATGGAATTATCCCTAGTGTCTTGCCTTCTTTTTTCTGGAAATATTTTAAGTGACATTTTGAATTTTTGAAACATTTTGACCAGCTCTGCTTTTGAGTTTTCACCTGTTGGAGTTTTACTTCCTGGGCTGGAGAAAACCAAAACAGTGGCCTGTGGATTGTTTGGAATCAAATGTGTTAAATTATAAATATCCAAAATGCTGGGCAAGAAACGGAGATTTTGCAATAATGTTGGGCATTATATGCCCTTTATGAAAAATCTCATTTTTCATAATTGATTCTTCCGGACTTCATCCAGTGAACTAAAAGCTCCACTAATCTGTTTTCTGAGCATAAACCTCAGTGCTAAAGAAATTATCTTGTGAATCAGCTCCAAGCTCTTAGTTCCTATTTTTACCACGAAATTTGCCTGCAGCTGCCAGTCTGAATTACTTCCATCTTCTCTGTACGTAAAACAAGAGGAGCAGAGGAAAGAAGGAAAGGTTTTGATTTTGCAAAAAGTGAATATGAATCTGATTTTAAACTCAGAAGTTTCAGAACCAGAACTTTATGTACCACAGTTATGTTTCTCCCTACTTCCTTTTTTTCCCTAATATAACGAACTGGCACCCAACGATTACAATATAAATCAGTAGAATATCTTGTGACAAGTCAGTTCCAACAGTTGTTTTATATGACTCTCATGCATCATTGCTTTGCAGCTTTGAAAATTTTAGTATTAGAAAGACGTCCTAGTCTTTATTTAAGTTCTTAAGCCCATATTTTGATTTGTAGGCCTATTCATGGATGCATTGCTTAAAATTAAGCATTATGCATGATATAGAAGATATATAGCATAGCGTGGGTCAATCGTCCGTACAGCTTTGATATATAGAATTCAATTTGTGTTAACTTCCTCTGTTTGGAAAGCAAAGGAGTCTGGGGCTTTGTACTTCTATAAAATCTATTACAGTGATCAATATACTGTGCTATTTATTCATATCCTGTAACAGCTATGGCCTGGTATCTGTAGATTCACCAGTCTACTGTGACCCCATAGAGTGGGCTAAAATAATCTGATGGCTAATCAATCATTCTTTTGTCATATTTAAGGTTAAAATAATCTCACCTTCTCCCATTTTAGATTGCGTACATTCCTGACATGTTTGCCTTGAAGCATGTTAAAAAAGTGCTGTGGAACATGAGCAGTATAACAATGAGCCCCTCTCATGGTTATGCATGAAGTGTATTGAATCCAGTTCCTGCATTCTCACCGTAGCACAGAGTGCGAGGGAGACTGAGGGAAGACATTGTTTCTCCTCGGATAGCATTGGTTCCCTTTTTCATGGAATCTTGGCCTCTGGTGACAGAACATATAGGGCCAGAGTCTCATTTGCACTGAGGCTACTTTACAGCGTAAAGGGACCTAAGTGTAAATATAAACCAGGGCTACAGGTGATTATTTTACCAGGAATCTCCACACTTTCATATTGACACCCCTTCCTATGGTTGATATGGTGAGTAACAATGGCAAAGCACACCTCTACCCCAATATCACGCCACCCGATGTAACACAAATGTGGATACAACGCGGTAAAGCAGCGCTCCGGGGGAGCGGGGCTGCGTGCTCCAGTGGATCAAAGCAAGTTCAATGTAACACAGTTTCACCTATAGTGCGGTAAGATTTTTTGGCTCCCGAGGACAGTGTTCTATCGAGGTAGAGGTGTACTACATTAAATGAAGGATTCCTAGCTGGTGCCTCCAGGTGATTGCCAGTATCCCACATGCAGCACCAGTGACTATTGCAATGCTTTTACATTGCACCTCAAATTATCCTGAAATCAATAACTTCCAGGAATGACACCAACATATTACTGAGACAGGGTGGGTGAAGTAAACCTTTTATTGGACTAACTTCTGCGGCCCAATAAATGATATTATCTCATCCATCTTGTCTCTCCCATATCATGGGACCAACAGGGCTACAACAACACTGCAGTCAACATATTAGCCAGACAGAATTGTCCTCTGCATTGTCTTTTCTCTGACTGGTACTTCTGAATATTGCAATAGCTAATAGGCAGTTCAGAAATGCAGCAGGTAATTCTATTATCCAATGCTCTACAGATGATCAGGAAAAAAATGTTGAATGATATCACTGCAGGAAATACCATTCTTGAAAGTCATGTTCCTGAGAGAGCAGCTTCTGTACTTGCCAATTTATATTGTTTTAAACAGTAATGACACTTGTAGCATTATTGCTTTCAAGAGCCAAAAATACAAGAGCCAGTAGGTATTTTTATTTTTTATAACAAATTTCTGGAAGATGGACTAATGAGCACTAAATTGCATTTACAGATGACTTAGATAATTTTTTTCACTAAATTGCCAGCAAACACCACTGAGTGCAGACAAATGATAAAAAGTACATACAGTGGTTGTATAAATATACAAGCTTGATCCTCAGAGGTATGAAGGGATTGGATGGTTATATAGATGACAGAAATATCCAGGGTTCTCATAATTAATGATAAAAATTCTGGAAGAGATATTAAACCTCATGCTTCAGGACTTAAGCCAACCTCTAACTATCAGAGATCAGGATGGGACCTAATGGAGGGAGCAGATTATGCACATCTGCCTGCTGTGGGCTTCTGACAATTTCTTTTGAATCACCTGATCAGAGACAAGATACTGGAGTAGATGGACATCAGGTCTGATCCACTCTGGCAATTCCTTTGTTGCTAAGGGCTCACTGACTTCAGGAGGAGGTGGAGGACGCTCAGCACCCCTCAGCACTGGGCCATGTACAGAAGAGAAAATGAGGTTCTGCTTTGGGAAAATGTAAAGCCATACCTGGAATTTTATATACTGTCTATTTCAGGATTCCTCAGCACAAAGTTGTTGAAAAAGCAGAAGAAACACTGTGCAGGTCATGCTGCATGGATGTGGAACCCAAATGGTTAATGGCTTCAAAGGGTTGACATGACTAAAGATTAGGAAAACTAATTATTTGTAGTTTAATTAAATGTTGACGAAGAGGGGATGTGATAAGTTACTACAAATATCTGAAGGACCTAAATACCAAAGAGGGCCATATTGGATGAAATCTTGTGCCATTCTGCTCAAGACACCCAGAACCATTACACCTCTGTCTCAACAAGTGAGAGCTTCTCTGATGCTAAGCTGTGTGTGAGCTCTCTGACGCTCCAGCCTGCATCCCTTGCCAGCAAACTCCTCGAGACTCTGCCAGTATCAACCTTGCCTTGAAGGTAACAATCAGTGAACTTCAGTTCCTGAGTCCCAGGGACATCTCCCTGCTATGTTCAGTCCCTCTCACCGGACTCTCTCAGAAATTGTTTGCTGCCTCCAAAGAGACAGAGCACACAACAGCCTGTTAGTTTAGTTGAGGCCTCACACTTCACTTTTAGAGACAACAGTGAGATGGTTTTGAAATAAAACAAGAAAAGAACAGCACTGTAAGCGGTACTAAGCAAGAGAAAAAGGGATAGATATGGTTACAAACAAAACACACATTCTAATGTCTTAATTTTAGCAAGTTACAATCTTTGTCTAAGCAGTTTTCTTACTTACATCAAGTTATCAGCATCTCCATCTCTAGGCTAGCGGAGCCAACTTTCACAGGCTCAGAGGGGGCTGTATCATATGTTCCGTAAGTGATGGATCACTAAAATGTCATTATGCTCCCCTTATATTCCCCAAAGTCCATTGTCTCTGCCTCAAGAGTCAGGAAGACTTCCTGGGATGAAGATTCTCTCTGCCTGCATGGTCGCTAAATTGTCTTCTCCCCCCTTGATAGCTTTATTTGCCTTACATGTAAAAGTACTTTGATTGTCTCCTGCCTGTAATCAAACCGATCAGTCGGGTAAACATCCATTTATTTGTGTAGTGTAGACTGGGTTTATACACTGCCTTCTAAATACATTTAAACAACTTATTTCCAGCACACACACACCTTCTACACAACCCATATGTACATTGCACAATGATATTTGGGATTAGAATGTTACCAGTTTACATATGAAACCTATGATGTCTTTCAGATACATATTATTACAACAGTGTATTGGGGGTTGTGACGGGTTGGATCACAGAAACCCCCTTGGGGCTGCCAACTGATGTGCCAAGGCTACTTCTGCCCCTGCTTTCCCTGCCAGCTTGGGACTCCAGCACCTTGTCTTTTTGAGCCTGACATGCCTGTCTGCTCCAGCACAGACCCAGGGTCTGAATTACTTGCCCCAAAGCTGCAGACTTAACTGAAAGCAGCTAACAGAAGTGTTCCTTTCTTTAACACTCAGATGCCAAACTCCCAATGGGGTCCAAACCCCAAATAAATCCATTTTACCCTGTATAAAGCTTATACAGGGTAAACTCATAAATTCTTCATCCTCTATAACACTGATAGAGAGATATGCACAGCTATTTGCCCCCCGCCCAGGTATTACTACATACTCTGGGTTAATTAATAAGTAAAAAGTGATTTTATTAAATACAGAAAGTAGGATTTAAGTGGTTCCAAGTAATAGCAGACAGAACAAAGTGAATTACCAAGCAAAATAAAACAAAACACGCAAGTCTAAACCTAAGACAGTAAGAAAACAGAATACAGATAAAATCTCACCCTCAGAGATGTTTCAATAAGCTTCTATCACAGTCTGGATGCCTTCCTAGTCCGGGCACAATCCTTTCCCCAGTACAGCCCTTGTTCCAGCTCAGGTGGTAGCTAGGTGATTTCTCATGATTGCAGCCCTCTTTGTTCTGTTCCACCCTCTTATATGGCTTTGGCACAAGGTGGGAATCTTTTGTCTCTCTGGGTCCCCACCCCCTGCTTTCTAAATAGAAAGGCACCAGGTTAACGATGGAGTCCAGTTCAGGCGACATGATCACATGTCACTGTAAGACTTCATTACCCACTTGCCAGCACGTAGGTATACAGAAAGACTTACAAGTAAAGAGAGCCATCTACAGACAATTGTCCTGGTTAATGGGAGCCATCAAGATTCCAAACCACCATTAATGGCCCACACTTTGCATAATTACAATAGGCCCTCAGAGTTATGTTTCATATTTCTCGTTTTAGATACAAGAATGATACATTCATACAAACAGGATGACCACACTCAGTAGATTATAAGCTTTGTAATGATACCTTACCAGAGACCTTTTGCATGAAGCATACTGCAGTTACATTATATTCACACTCATTAGCATATTTTCATAAAATCATATAGAGTGCAATGTCACAGGGTTAATGAATGTGTCAGGCCTGATGTGAGTTACAGTATGGTGGGCTTCTTCCAGTTGGCACTGAGGGGCTCCCAAAGTCACAGGAATATAACTAGAAGTCAGGAGATCCAATTAAGCTAATGAAAATTTAGGCTTAATAACAGGAACATTGTCCTACCATTGATCTAGATAAACCCCATTTAGTTTTCTGCATAGTTGGTTCCTCCATACAGAGATATCACCTCCTCACTATGGAAAGGAAGTCTGCATACTTCCAGAACACCATTCCCCTTGTCCCTTGACCAAGTGAGGGCTCTGTGGAGTGTAGTTGAGGTGGACCAGGGGAAGAGAGAGTAGACCTAGGGTCAGGCCTAGGGATGTATGTATTCACCCCTCTTCTCTTTCCACAGAAGATACTAAATAAAATTAAAAGTGGCAAAGGGTTCTGTGACACCTTATAGACTAACAAATGTATTGGAGCATGAGCTTTCGTGGGTGAATACCCACTTTGTCAGATGCATAACATGCTCATGCTCCAATACGTTTGTTAGTCTATAAGGTGTCACAGAACTCTTTACCGCTTTTACAGGATCTAACACAGCTACCCCTCTGATACTAAATAAAATTAGTGAAGCTCCTGGCTGTATTAATGTTCATGTATCCCATGCTGGCGTTGCCAAGAATTATTGCAACTAGAGGGGGCAGTCTCTAGCAGGCAATATAGTTCTGCTGCTAGGGAGTGGGATATGGGCCCCTGAGAGCCACAGAACAGCTGTGTAGGAGACTTTGGCTTCCAAGGGATCCCTGGAGGTCTGTCAGATTTGGGAGCAGCTTTTCCACCTGGGCCCTCTATGATTAGAAATTTAGGTTACTCTCCAGGAAGGATTCCTCACTTGTGCTTAATTATCTGACCAAATATGGGTTGAGAAGACCAGCTTTTAGGCACGTATATTTGAAAATCTTGGCCTGTATGAATCCTACTGAAACGTACTGTGTGTAAGATTCTACAGCAACTCTCAACCTGATTCACGTTATGGATTCATATTACTCAACAAATAACTTTGAATGATATAGAGATGAAATGAGGCAGTTTCCCACCTCTTCTCCTCACGATGATGTCATTCTATTAGTACAAAGCCCAGCACTGTGAAGTCGGCAGTGAAATCAGGATGGTACCTGTGTGGGAGATGAAGTCTCTACTGCCATTTTGGGCCTCACATCACTTTGCTGGGCTGACTGGAGAATGCAGCTGCAGCATAGTGAGAACAGAGTAGCTAGGAGCACAGTCTCCTGGTGATACACAACAAGAGGAAGGTGAGGGAAAGAGAGAGAGAGAGAGGGAAAATAGAAATAAAAGAAGTCAAGTAGAGATTCAAGAGGCAACATTACTGTGTGATAATTAGTGTCTCAATGCGTATAGTTGGGCTTTGGGACAAGCATGGGGAAATCTCTAAACAAGTGTGGCTAATAAATGGGGAACTGTTTAAGAACATAAGAATGGCCATACTGGGTCAGATCAATGGTGGATCCATCCCAGTATTCTGTCTTCCGCTGGTGCCCAATGCCAGGTGCCTTAGAGGGAATGGACAGAACAGGGAATCATCAAGTGATCCATCCCCTGTCACCCATTCCCAGCTTCTGGCAAAAAGGCTTGGGATGCTTCAGAGCATGGTTTTGCATCTCTGCCCATACTGGCTAATAGCCATTCATGGACCTATCCTCCAGCAATTTATCTAGTTCTTTTTTTGAACTCTGTTCTAGTCTTAGGATTTACAATACCCTCTGGCAAGGAGTTCCACAGGTTGATTGTGCATTGTGTGAAGAAACCCTTCCTTTTGTTTGTTTTAAACCTGCTGCCCATTAATTTTATTTGGTAACCCCTAGTTCTTGTGTTATGAGAGAAGGAGTAAATAACACTTCATTATTTACTTTCTCCACACTAGTCAAGATTTTGTAGACCTCTATAATATCCCCCCTTAGTTGTCTTTTTTTCCAAGCTGAAAAGTTATAGTCTTATTAATTACTACTCACATGGAAGCTATTCCATACCCCTAATCATTTTGGTTGCCCTTGTCTCTTTTTTGAGATGGAGTGATCAGATCTGCACGCAGTTTTCAAGATGTGGGCAGGGCCAGCACAACCCATTAGGCGACCTAGGTGGTCACCTAGGGCACTAACATTTGGGGGGTGGCGATGGTGGCGGCTGGACCTTTTGCAGCCTCTGTTGGGGGCAGCATTTCGGGGGTGGGACCTTCCGCCTCCTAGGACAGCAAAAAAGCTGGCGGCGCTCCTGGATATGGGTGTACCGTGGATTTATATACAGGCAATATGATATTTTCTGTCTTATTATCTATCCCTTTCCTAATGATTCCAAACATTCTGTTTGCTTTTTTGACTGCCACTGCACATTGAGTGGATGTTTTCAGAGAACTATCTACAGTGATTCCAAGATCTTTCTTGAGTGGTAACAGCTAATTTAGACCCCATCAGTTGATATGTATAGTTTGGAAAACATAATCCCGTGAGCATTACTTTGCATTTATCAACACTGAATTGCATCTGCCATTTTTTTGCCTAGTCACCCAGTTTTGTGAGGTCCCTTTGTAACTCTTCATAGACTGCTTTGGACTTAACTATCCTGAATAGTTTGTATTCTTTGCAAATTTTGCCACCTCACTGTTTGCCCCTTTTTGCAGACAATATATGAATATGTTGAACAGAACTGGTCTCAGTACAGACTCCTGGGGACACCTCTATTTACCTCTCTCCATTTCTAAAATTTTTTAGAAGTGAGGTGGGAGATTATCAAGTGATATCTTTCAAATATTGGTTTCTTTCCTTTATTTACAAAAGCCAATTTACATTTGTTTAATTAAAAAAAATCTATCTTCTTGTGGGGGGTGGAATTACTTTTGTGGGACTGGAGACTAGATTGGAAAAGATGGTCTGGAAACAATGCAAGAAAGAGATTTAAAGCGTCTGTTGAAGAACTCAGATATCACTGTAATACCACAGAATAGAATAATGGAAATAAATGTTACCAACTACTCTGGTTCAAAAGGGGAATAGTATCTACAAGGCTTGTCAGGGGAGCTTGGCTGGGAGGGATTGCAAAAGAACTGAAGCCCTGACTATTTCTGGGAGTTTGTATCGGAGGGATTGATGCAGAGGGAATGAGAGATTCATGGGTCCCATAGTATTTGTTTTAGGGGATTGCAGCAGGTTCTTTTGGAGATGAGGCTGAATCTGTTACTTTTCTGCTACCCTTCTGTATCTTACAGCCCTACAGGACACTTCTTTCTTACTGAAACAGATGATAAATTAATTCACCCTACAATGTGCAGAAAGCTATAATCCACTTTAACAAAGCCATCAAATGGAGACTCTCGGGGAGCAGAGCATTCCTTGGTTCTAACAGCTTTCCTTCTCAACGTGTACTTTGCCTGAATGTTAGTTTTGTGCATTCAATATAAAAAACACCATATGCACTACTGCTAACTCCCAGCATTCAAAAAAGATGAGTTCACCCTCCCCACCCCCGTCACATGATTGGTTTAAAATCCCAACTGTGACTAGAGTGTTTAGCTGGTGACCCCAGGTGTATAAATGGGCAGTTAGGAATGCTGGCTTTCTGTGTGTGCATTTAAAGGTGTCTAGAATTTGCAGAGCAGCTGCCCAATGAAGAATAAAATACAGAGCTTCCAAATATCAGGCAGCTCACGTGACACTCATATGTTTGGCAGCCCTCTCATACCTGCCCACATCTCAGCTGGATTCGGATGCCTGCAGCTGAGTTGTAGGTAAGCTTGGCAGAATTCTTTATATATATATATCAACATTTATTTTTAAGCATATTTTCAATTTTTAGTGATTTAAATTTTTCACACTTGTGCAAAATTATGGGTTTTAAGCATTTTTTCTGAATTCTTATTTATTTAAATTTTCACAGTAGAGGGCATTCTGGGGTGAGGGGGACGGATCATTAAAACACAGATTGTCAGCAACACTTTCCAAAATATACAAAGTAAAGATCATTAAAGTCTAAGAAGTTCACAAGTAGTATTTTTTCCTTTGCCTCTCTGTAGATGTTGATGATTATCAGTGGAAATATTTTTTGTCGGTTTGTGTGCGTACAGGGAAATGGACATTTACTGATATCAATCAACACAAAATCTAATCCTTCCAAGCATAGCTATAGCCAGTCTGCAGGTATTTGCTGTGCTGATAGCAGCACAAAGTGAAGGGATGGATACTGCCCCAGGTTCTTTCATACACCCCAGAAAACAGGCCCAAACACCTTATTACCAATCCAACCCCAGCAAGCTCCAGGCACACAGCAACCCACCCCCGCACCTTGCAGACACCCAGTAGTAAATCCCACACATCCTAGGAACCCAGGCAACCAGTAAACATGAACCTACTCTAGCAGCACCTCCAGCTACCCCAGCATCTCTGGCACCTCAGACAGCTACTAGCTAATCCGCGAGAGTCCTCAGATTTCCAGCACCCACCAAACCCAGCATCAAGATACCGTAGTACCCTGAAGTACTCACCCACCCACCCAGCTTCCTCAAATATCTTCCCACCTACCCGACTGTGGCACAGGGGTGCCTGGGGCAGCCCCTGCTGGAAATACCAAGGTCAGAGCACACTGCAAAAGGGACAGCAGACACTCACAAAATTGGTGGTTAACGCTAAAGTTAAACTTTTCAAACTGTGCTCCTGATCCCCCCCACTGGTTATGAAGAAGCAAAAAAAAAAAAAAGAAAAAAAAAAAGAGAGAAATCACACAGCCCTCTCCAGTGCATTCCAGTTCCCTGGCTCTCACTCAGCACTTAGGTGCAGTAAGGTAAGGTGTTGTTTGAAAACTCTTCTGACTATGACAAGGTCAGCTCCCAGACTACTGCACTGGGCAACACAGTATGGGGAGGGGGTGAGCAGCCCTCAGTGGTGAAAGAACAGGTTGAGGAATACTTAGAAAAGCTGAATATGCACAAGTCCATGAGTCCATATCTAATGCATCCAAGGGTGCTGAGAGAGTTGGCTGATGTGATTGCAGAGCCATTGGCCATTGTCTTTGAAAATTCATGGCGATTGGGGGAGGTCCTGGATGATTGGAAAAAGGCAATATAGTGCCCATATTTTAAAAAGGGAAGAAAGAGAACCCAGGGAACTACAGACAGGTCAGCTTCACTTCAGTCTCTGTGAAAAGCATGGAGCTGGTCCTCAAGGAATCCTTTTTGAAGCACTTGGAGGAGAGGAAGATGATCAGGAACAGTCAACACGGATTTACCAAAGGCAAGTCATGCCTGACCAACCTGATTGCCTTCTATGATGAGATAAGTGGCTTTGTGGATATGGGTTAAGAAGTGGATGTGATATATCTTGACTTTAGCAAAGCTTTTGATATGGTCTCCCATAGTGTTCTTGCCAGCAAGTTAAGAAAGTATGGATTGGAAGAATGGACTATAAGGTGGATAGAAAGCTGGCTAGATTGTTGGGCTCAATGGGTAGAGATCAATGGCTCCATGTCTAGTTGGCAGCTGGTATCAAGTGGAGTGGCCCAGTTTTGTTCAACATCTTTATTTATGATCTGGATGATGGGATGAATTGTATTCTCAGCAAGTTTGCAGATGACGCTAAGCTGGTGGGAGAGGTAGATGTGCTGGAGGGTAGGGATAGGGTCCAGAGTGACCTAGACAAATTGGAGGATTGGGACAAAAGAAATCTGATGAGGTTCAACAAGGACAGGTGCAGAGTTCTGCACTTAGCATGGAAGACTCCCATGCACTGCTACAGGCCGGAGACTGAATGGCTAAGCAGCAGTTCTGCAGAAAAGGCCCTGGTGATTACAGTGGATGAGAAGCTGGATATGAGTGATCAGTGTGCCCTTGTTGCCAAGAAGGCCAATGGCATATTAGGTTGTATTAGTAGGAGCATTGCCAGTAGATCGAGGGAAGTGATTATTCCTCTCTATTCGGCTCTGGTGAGGCCACACCTGAAGTACTGCATCCAGTTTTGGTCCCCCCATGATAAGAAGGATGTGGACAAATTGGAGTGAGTCCAGTGGAGGCAATGAAAATGATTAGGGGGCTGGGCACGACTTACAAGGAGAGGCTGAGAGAAGTGGGCTTGTTTAGTCTGCAGAAGAGAAGAGTGAGGGGGGATTTGATAGCAGCCTTCAACTACCTGAAAGGGGGTTCCAAAGAAGATGGATCTAGACTGTTCTCAGTGGTACTAGATGACAGAACAAGGAGTAATGGTCTCAAGTTGCAGTGGGGGAGGTTTAGGTTGGATATTAGGAAATACTATTTCACTAGGAGGGTAGTGAAGCACTGGAATGGGTTACCTAGGGAGGTGGTGGAATCTCCTTCCTTAGAGGTTTTTACGGCTCGGTTTGACAAAGCCCTGGCTGGGATGATTTAGTTGGTGTTGGTCCTGCTTTGAGCACAGGGTTGGATTAGATACCTCCTGACATCTCTTCCAACCCAGATCTTCTATGATTCTGTGATTCTATGCAAAATGTTTTTCTGAACCCCAAAGGGCCAGCCACATTGCCAGGTCAATATTAGGTTGGATCTTACCCAAAATACCATGCTGCCAGCCAATCCTTTAGCATCTAAAACTAAAGGTTTATTATAAAGAAAAAAGAAAGAGCAAGAAGAGAGTTGTTAAATGGTAAAGCAGTCACAGACATATAAAGCAGGGATCAGCAACCTTTGGCACGTGGCCCAGCAGGGTAAGCACCCCGGAGGGCCTGCGGGAAGCAGCGTGGGCTTATGGACATGCTGGTTGCCGCTTTCTGCTGCCCCCGTTGGCCTGGAGTGGCGAACTGCAGACAGTGGGAGCTGCAATTGGCTGAACCTGTAGACGTGGCGGGTAAACAAACCGGCCTAGCCCGCCGGGTGCTTACCCTGGCAGGCTGCATGCCAGTGGTTGCTGATCCCTGATATAAAGACTTCAAAGTCCATATATAAGGTTCTTAGCAGTATAGGTGAGTTTTCTGGCTTGAAAGTCCCTCTGGAACACATCCACAGCTTGGATGGGTCATTCAGTCCTTTGTTCAGAGCTTCAGTTTGTAGTAAAAACTCCTCCAGAGGTAAGAAGCAGGAGTGAAAACAAAATGGAGATGATGCGGCTGCCATTTATAGTCATTTGCCATTTAGCTTGAATTTCCTTTTCTTCAAACACAAGCTGCCCAGCACATGGCCTGGAAGCCTTAGAGTTCTGGCCATAGGCCTGTCCCTGCCTGCCTTGCCGAGTCACTAGGTAAAGTCCCTGACCCTTTCAATGAGTTCATTGTACAGGTGATGTACCCTGATGGGCCATCTAGGCAGTGCTGATGCCAATCTGCTTGGGGGTGTCACCCAAATGCACAGCACCAGTTTGGAAATACAGATATACCATACATATCTATAACTTACAATACAAAGGTGATATGAACATATAAACAAAATAATCATACTTTGCAAATCAGAACATTTTACAGATACCTTACATGGCATATCTGGTCAGATTCCTTGCAATTTTACAATATTGGTATCAACAATATTATAAACTGTCCCACATATTTCATACAGCCCTTTGGGGTTCAGAAAAACATTTTGCATAGAATCATAGAGTATTAGGGTTGGAAGAGACCTCAGGAGGTCATCTAGTCCAACCCCCTACTCAAAGCAGGACCAACATCAACTAAATCATCCCAGCCAAGGCTTTGTCAAGCTGGGCCTTAAAAACCTCTAAGGATGGAGATGCCACCACCTCCCTATGTAATCCATACAGCATCACACTACCATCACTCCTACCCTGATGTCCATGGGTAACAAATTTTGTGTAGCTCCATTTCCTAACCCATCACTGCTTGAGCTAGGACTAATTGAATATTATGTTTATATACAAGTTAGCCTATCAAATGATTTGCATAAAATGTCACAGCTGCACAAACTTCTAATATTCATGGTCAATGATGACTAGAAACTCTCTTATAGATAGAAAAGTTTGTCTCACATTTTATGGTTGAATTGCTGCAGCAGGATAGGTTAAGGTACTTTGCTGGAGTATTTGCTTATGATTGTATGATGCACATGTATTGAATGATGCCAGGTGAGGATTGTATTTTATGTAAGCTTTGGTTAATCGGTTGCTGTGAGGGGATTTGATAATTAAATTTCTTAGTTTTTAATATCTGGGTGGATAGTGCCTGTATTTGAGAAACCTCAACTGAAGTGTTTTTCTATTGGATATGGAAGAAGGAGCTATTTAAGGGCCATCTTCTGCTATCTTTATTCATGTTGAATAGTAACTTATTTCATGACCAGTCTCACTGATTTCAGTGGGACTATTCTTGTGATAATGTACGTCTCAACATGAGTAGGGTTCAGGGGGCAGTATCTGATGCTAAATGAGTTTTATATTCTGGTCTTCTGATGAATTCTGATTGGGTTCTGGGCTGCAGTCATCAAATCCTTTTCCATGTCTCCCTGTTCAGGAGATCCTATTCTGAAAGCTCCCAGGCGAGGAATAACCTTAGCTACTATGAGCTAAGCAGCAAGGCGTTATTCTGTAACTAGTAAATTTGTGCCCTCACATTCTCCTTTGCCAACAAAACTAGTTTTGATTCTTTTATGAACAAAGTGGAAGCTGTTAGATTCGAAGACTCTGGGTATGTTCTCTTCTCTGGGTATCTTTGCTAGCTCTCTGCCCTCTGCAAGGCTACAGGGTGAACATATAAAAGAATGTAATGGTCAGATTTCTGACATGCAGATATGTCTTTTATTACTATGTGTAAAAGTGAATAGCTAGCTTAATTTATATGATGCATTTCTAAAGAGAGTGAAATGCAAATACCTAATAAGTACTCAAGGCAGTGTCCTTTTTGAGGGGTAGGTAGGAGTAAAAAAGGCAGCGTTTCCTGACAGAAATATCAACTCACACTGACTGTCTATTTGTATACAGAAGCTTTAAAAATAGATTGGGGCTAGGGAATAAAACAGGCCACATTGAATGTTCATGCCAGACATTACATTGTGAAGGGACACATCTGTGTTCTGTTACTTTAATGGTGTTTTGATTAAAATAGCTCTCCCCCTACTCTCCTTTTTAATATTCTCCTTTTAAAAAGCAAGATCTGGATTATTGACCAGCAATTTTTTCCTCACAAGTTTCTCCACTGTCAGAAATTGCTGATTTCAAATACAGAACAAATGGAATAGGTTAACTGGTGTCAGCATTTGTCATTTCAGTTTTTTTTCCTTGACAGTTAAACTCTGAAAGGAAGCAGCATGATGCTCAAATATAAAATTGGGCACATATGAAACAGTGTCTTTAATGCTACTTCCCAAGCCAATTCACTAAGTGATTTCTGTCTACAATAACCATTTTCTAGTTAATAAAAATTACACCCACCATATGTTTGAACAACATGGAGGCTTTTGCTTTTGTCCCACTGTTAATAGATATACAGTGCACCAGTTTATAAATACTATCTAAGTAGATCCAATGCTCCAATGAGCATAGGCAGTGTTGGGCTTATAGCTCAGGGTCAATAACTATGATTTTAAGTCTGCATTTGCTCCAGTAAAATACCATTTCATTTTATTCCCTAATTTACCTCTTTTTTTATATAAACAGAAATGATTTCATGGTTCTAATAAAGATGTTCACTTTTTTAAAAATTGTATTATGCACATCTTCTTTGTTCCCCAAAGATCTGGGAGCATAATGCTGATTTAGAACAAGATTGTGACTTTCTGTATATGACCACTGTGACCCCTGATGCCTTCAGTGCCAACTGGCAAAAGGTTTACAAGACTATCCTGATCTTGGTATGTGCATTCTGGCTCACCAAAGAATATGATGTGAGATCTTAAATGAAATCTAGGATCACGTTGGTCATTAATATTGTGAAACGTATGTACAGATACTATGTAAAGAGTGATGTGTATATATATTGAAAATATCTTCCTACAGTTTGTATTCAGGCAGAGTTAACAAACAGGTTTTTCTTCCAGACAAAAGATGTTTGTTTACCTCAGTCAGCATGTAAATGAAGCATTGTAAGCCAACACAGTGGGAGCCCCATTTACATTCAAAGTCAATGGGGGTGTGGTGCTGTGAACTCAATGGGGAGGCAGCACTCCAGTGAACAAGCTACAGGGATGTTATTCTGGCTCTGGGTACAAACTTTGGGGGATATAAGGAGAAGGCAAGGAAGATGCCCCTTTATCTTGCACCTAGGAAGTAAATGGACAGTGTGTTTACATTCATGAAAATGGGATCTTGACCAAGCCTGGTTGAAATGCTGCAAAGGGCACTTGGGGTGAGATAAACTTTAGACAGAAAGCTAGCCTGCTAAGTTGCATTTAGTCTCTAGCATAGAATATCAGGGTTAGAAGGGACTTCAGGAGGTCATCCAGTCCAACCCCCTGGTCAAAGCAGGACCAATCCCCAGACAGATTTTTGTCCCAGATCCCTAAATGGCCCCCTCAAGTATTGAACTCACAACCCTGGGTTTATAGGCCAATGCTCAAACCACTGAGCTATCCCTCCCCTGATCCTTACTTACTATTGCTTGACTCCTAGATCTTAGACAATAAACTTGTTGTTTTCACTATAAATATATCTCAGTGCTGTGGTATTGTACAAGGAGTGATCCTGAGTAGAATCATTTAAGCTGGGGTGTACACTGTTCCCTAGGGGACAGCTGACCTGGTACTCTTATGAGTGTTCAGTGGAGAAAGGACTGAACACAACAGGGAATGCTTCAAAGGGGCTTGAGGACTGGGATGCACCTATTGTTTACCTGCAAGATAGAGTAAGGCCTAGTGCGGCCCAGAGGAGATTGTTTGAGTAGCTAACAGGCTGGTGGAGTCAGGGAGTTGACACTGAGTTAAGCACAAGCAAGTCTCCATCTTACTGGAGACAGGGTGATAACAAGGTGATTCATAGTCCTGGATTCCCCGAGAACTATCACACATAGACTCATAGACTTTAGGGTCAGAAGGGACCAATATGATCATCTAGTCTGACCTCCTGCACAAAGCAGGCCACAGAACCCTATCCATCCACTTCTATAACAAACCTCTAACCTATGTAAAGTGACCCTTTACTCCTCTGTGTGGGCTACCTGTATCATGGCTAGGAGAGTAGCTTCTTCAAGGCACTGCACACGGGCATGGAGTGGGAGAGAAGGGATGGGAATGGATGAAGCCTTGATCTGTACCACCAAAGTGCTGGCCAGTGCAGTTTAGCCAGATTGGCACAAGAAGTAATCTGCTACTGGAATATACCAGCAGCAGATTATTATCCTCCTAGAGCAAGTAGGAGCCAGGAAGAGAATTATGAGTCTCATAAGTTACACAATTCCCTTCTTGGTCTGCCCTTAGTATGGGGCAGCTGGACATTGCCCCTTACGGTGTAGGCTGAAGGAACATTCAGTTCTCAACAAGTGACAGAGACATTTGATCTGAGCAAAATTTTAAAAAAATTGTGTCAGAGCACATATAATATTTTTATTCAATTTTATATATATATATATATATATATATATATATATATATATATATATATATATATATATATATATATAGAAAAAATAAACAATGGACATGATAAATTATTACATATTCCTCTGTTCTCTGTTCTATAGAAGACTTGCCCTTTTTCTCCTCATCAGTCTAATGGTGGAGACAATGAAAAGGCTAAAGTGAGGTTAGTTCTGAGATAGATTGAATGTGTCAATGTACTCTAAACTTTGGCAGGACTCCAATCAGCCTGAAAGTTGTTGAACTGAGCTGAAGAAGGTCTTTACAAAGCTGTAAACTAAAGACATGTCTGCATGCTAATACCTCACATCCAGAAACACCTATGAGCTTTTCAAGAAATACCACATCTGCTTCTAGTGATAAACAATGTTCTTCTTCGTAATTATCCTCAAACTGGACTATGTATATCTTCTACCTGACTTGCTGGCAACTGTCAAGTTTGGATACAAAGTTCTTCTGTTAATATTTTTAGATTATTTTTAAATATGTAGGCCATGTACCTTGAAGGTGAGAAATTGAAAGTACTGGCAGTAATGCAGTCATTTTCAGTCAATATTAATACACTCTTCCTCTATCCTAACTCTGATAATGCATTTCAGCTCTGATTTTATATATCCATATTTTTTCAATATCTGGGGCTGTCTTTTGATATTCACAAATGGGAAGTCGGATAGGAGCACTGTTATGGGGTTCGGCTGCAATCCAGACTAGTAAGGGGTTTGTGTCACTTCCTAACCTGTAACCTTGGGTTCCTCTCAATGCTTCACTGCTGTAACTTCCAACCTGTGATGCTCACACCCAGCCTACAAACACGCAGGTCACACCTGGAGTGTCTGTGTGCTAGACATCACTGGTTCAGCATCTCTGATCCCAGCAGCCTCTGTACAACCCCACAGATGCATTCTGGCTTCCACCAGCCTTGGTTACAACCAGTAGCATGACTCCAACACACTCACAGTCTTGAATTTTCCCAAAACCATATGCTCTGCAATGTCCAGCTCTCTTCTAGACAGTTCATAGAAATAATGTTTGTTTGTTCCTCTAAAGACACAAAAGCATATCCCAGCATATTAACTTAATTGGGATAAATACATCCTTCCCTTTAAACACCGCACTGAGTTGGTTTATAGTAAAAATAAAACAAATTCATTAACAACAGGACATAGGTTAAGTGATGCCAAGTGAAAGGACTAAAGTTTGAAAGGGTTACAAGCAACTAAAAGTGAAAACATGCATCTAAAAGTCTAAAAATTAATCTAGCCAAGTACAGGCTTTGTTCAAGATGGTTTCTCTCACTAGTCATTCGTCTTCCCAGCCATCGCTGACTTTCTCTCAGTCAGGACTAGGGTGACCAGATGTCCTGATTTTATAGGGACAGTCCCAATTTGGGACATGCATCTGATGAATTGGGTATTCACCCACGAAAGCTCATGCTCCAATACGTCTGTTAGTCTATAAGGTGCCACAAGACTCTTTGCTGCTTTTACAGATCCAGACTAACACGGTTACCCCTCTGATACTTCCCAATTTTTGGGTCTTTTTCTTGTATAGGGTCCTATTACTCCCCACTCCCTGTCCCGATTTTTCACACTTGCTGTCTGGTCACCCTAGTCAGGACCTTCCACAGAAGTACAAGAAGCTGCCTTCCCTTTCTTCCTAGATGCAAGGTCTTTGCCTAAGTAGGTGACTCATCTATATTCAGTTTCCAGAGACTTCAACCCCTGCTTGGTTGAAGGACCCCTCTTTCTCAGCTTGCAAGAGCTCTGTTCCCTTGTGTCTGTCTAGTGATAGATGTCAAGGATGACTTCTGTCTTTGAATATATCTTCCAAAGTTTGTTCAAGAGGCAGGATGACCTCATGCTGTTTCTTCCCTCCTGTGGTCTTCCCATTCTCTTGTTGATTACTATGTAAATGGGGCTTCCATTGTTTCTGGTCACTTCTTGCTTAATTTCATTGGAGAGAGGTAGATAGCTGCCTTCCCTCCTAGTTGGGAAAAAGCCTGTTTCTCCCTTTGTTTGGTCATAGACCGAAAGCATTAAGTATCCATATTTCCTCATTCAAACTTCACAATGTGTAATTAGCTTTCAAAAAAAGACCTCACTCTATACACTCTCATAATACAGTCATATTGTATACAATCAGTTGATTCAATTGCTTATCACTTGAAGTTCAGCCCCACCCATCTTTATAGACTAGTAAACCTTTGAAATGGATTCTTCTGTGGGTTATCTCTCAAAGTAAAGGGTATTCAAGTTATGAGGAAGGTGACATGGAGTCTGGTGGTGAAGTAAGCTCTATCCTCTTTCTTCCCCTACTTGTTAGCTTAATAGCTTTGTTTACCTTAAATATGTAAAAATAGACCTTCATTGTCTTTTCCTGAAGATTGGGCTGGTCAGAGAATCAAACACACATTCCCGTTGTCTAAGGCAGATCTATTTGCCAGCTTCCCCATGTATGCCTAGTTTAAACACACTTTAGTCATAATACTAGTATATATCCATAACTCTTAATGCCCAGAACCTACATACATTACAATGGTGTGTAGGGTGGGAATACAAAAGTGCTTAGTGTCACAACCTCCCAAATCAATTCTGCTTCAGTCACCTGCACTGGAGAGTGAGCAAGTTTTTTTTAAACATTAAAAAAAAAAGAGAGAAAAGAAAATGCTCGATGCATTTTTGTTGGATTGCACCACATGTCATGTCAGATCGACTTATGCTGTGACATGAAATAATATATCCTGGCAAAATGCAACATCATGTCTACTTTGGCATCAATGAGAAAATCTTTTTTTTTAAAACGAGATATCTGCCTTTAATTTAGAATGTGGAAACTTGGTCAGATCTGACTGCAGGGGTGCAAAATTAGTTTAAGAAAAATAAGTAAATAAAAGTTTTCTCTGCAAACCAGTCGGTATCCTGGTTCACCAGCTTTTTCAGTTCTTTCCACTGAATCTTGTTCAAGTCTGTTACAACAGAAATTTTCATAGGAGCGACATTTTATAGTCCAAAACATATCTGGCACATAAAGTACTTAACTACAGAAGTCAGCACTGACAACAGGTATAGTAAGATGCAATTTTGGAGAATTCATATAAGCTACTACCAAAATCTTTAAAGCAAGAGAACAGATATGGAATTGATTCCACCGTCACAGATATAAGCGAGCTAGTTTTTCTTTCTTGTTTGAAAAAAACTCTCAATCTATTATGCACGACCGTAATTAAATAATAATGAGTCCAACCAAGTCTGAGACCTGGGATATTTTTGTTTTTGTTCTGTGTTTGTACAATATCTTATGTTGTAGTGTCTTGGTCCATCACTGGGACTCATTGGTGCTACTGCAGTAAGAGTAATCAATAATAATTGTGTTTAGATTATTATTTAAATATATTGTTATAATATCATTATTATTAATATAATAATATATTGTGATATTGTTATACTAATAGTGATTTAATATAAAACAGTGATTTTCATTTTGTGATACCAAAGACAGTCCAAATTAAAGTAATATATTTTTAGCATGGTATCGCCAATCCTACTTCCTCTGCTGTTGACAGCAGTTTTGCCACTGATGAGGCCCAATATAAGCTCCCGACAGTTAGTAGTCTTCTACAAAGGTCTTGGGGGAAAAATTGTTTGGAAGTGTATGTGAATTGTCTGAACACTTTGGGCTTGTCTACATCACAAAGTTGCAGCGCTGGTGAGGGGGTTACAGCGCTGCAACTTAGGAGGTGTACACATCTGCAGGGCATCACCAGCGCTGCAACTCCCTGTTTGCAGCGCTGGCCGTACTCCCGTTTTGTCTCGGGTGTAGAGGATCCAGCGCTGGTGATCCAGCGCTGGTAATCAAGTGTAGACACTTACCAGCGCTTTTCTTGACCTCCGTGGAATAAGCAGGTATCCCAGCATACCTGAGGAAGCCTCTGGTAATCAAGCTGGTCTCCTTCCCCGGTTTGCTCTCTCGTTCCCCGAACCCCCGAGCAAGCAGGTCGCCTTCCCTGCGGTTTGCAGGGTGGTTCGGGGAACGCGAGAGCAAACCGCAGCGAAGCTGGTCTCCTTCCCCGGTTTGCTCTCGCGTTCCCCGAACCCCCGAGCAAGCAGGTCGCCTTCCCTGCGGTTTGCAGGGGGGTTCAGGGAACGCGAGAGCAAACCGCGGCCAAGCTGGTCTCCTTCCCTGGTTTGCTCTCGCGTTCCCCGAACCCCCATGCAAGCAGGTCTCCTTCCCTGAGGTTTGCAGGGTGGTTCGGGGAACGCGAGAGCAAACCGCGGCGAAGCTGGTCTCCTTCCCCGGTTTGCTCTCGCGTTCCCCGAACCCCCCTTGAAGCCGCCCAACAGCGCTGCAGTGTGGCCACATCTAACACCACTTGCAGCAGCTGGTTGCTGTAAGTGTGGCCACTCTGCAGCGCTGGCCCTATACAGCTGTACTAATACAGCTGTAACAACCAGCGCTGCAAAATTGTAGATGTAGACATACCCTTTACTTCAGTGGAGTTGATGTACACCTGGTCTGAGTTTGGTCTTTTCAGTCTGCAAAATAGTGCTGTAAAGTTCACAGTAGGTTTTCTTGTGAGATTCCCAGCAGTTACATTTCTATCCAAAAACTAGAAATGCAACAACAGGCAAAAATGAAAGCAATTAACTAAAAAAACACAAACAAATAAAAACTTCAGAATTTTCAACAAGGTTCGGTCCTGAAAACCGGCTATGGCTTTGGGGGAGTGAAAGCGGGGAGGAGGGGGAAGTGTGCTCTCTCATTTAATGAAATGGGTTCATCCATCCTTTCTCCCGACTGGCTTATTCTGTCATGATATAGATTCACAGTTAAGGTTGAAAGGAACTTCTCACATCATCCAGTCTGTCTTCACTGCTTAACCCCATGAATCCTGCAGTATTGATTTACCTATGAACTCTGATATTGCTTCAGAAACGTATAACCTAGTGCAGAAAGCACTGGATTAGGGTTCAGGACACACAGGTTCTATTCCTGACTCTATTACTAGCCTGCTGGACAAGCTTGGGCAGAATGTTTCACTTCTCCATGCCTCAATTTTCCTATCCATAAAATAGGGATGATGATACTAACTTCCTTTGTAAAACATTTTGAGATCTACTGATGAAAGGTGCTCTACACAAGGTAGGTATTAATAATAAACTATTATTGTTATTATAACTTCATGTAATGTCTGATCCAAATCCCATTAACTATAATGGGATTTGGATCAAATATTTACAAACAAGTTTGGTGGAGATTATATGCATCTATGTTATCTGGACCCAGCATTTAGATTTTTAAAAGCCACAAAATCTATACTTTTCATTTTTTAAAATTCAAAAATATGGAAAGTTATATTTCTTTTAAGTAGCATCATTGTGCCTTTAGACTGTCATTGACTATAAAAAAAAAGGCTTGCATTTTTTTTTCAAGTTTACTGCTTCAGAGTCTATTAAGTGGGATTCTTGGATGAATACATTTTGTCTAACCTAACTGAATATAACAACCTTTTAAATAGGGTTTCTGAACCACCTTATTTTCCATATGAGATAACTTCTAATTTTTTTAAAAAGATGTCCTATTTTCTGTTCCTCTAAAATAGTAGTGAACATCTATGAAGTCCTAAACAACCGTGAGTCCTGAGCATCCATGCCATACTCCAATTTTTCCAAATTGTTCATCCCCAGACCAAAGAAAATCCACCTTCAGTCACCCTAACACAAATCCCAAGCAATATGTTTCGTGAAATTGTAAATTTCCATTTTGCTAATGCATGAGAGGTGATCTAGACACTGCACTGTTCTCTGAATACTTTACTACATTAAATTACATGTATGAATTTCACCTGAAAGCAAAATCCAAATGACCCACACAACTCAAACTACATTTGAATTTAAAATAGTCCTGCTGTTTCCTAAAGGCAAAGTAGTCTAGGCATTGTGTATGCATTACATCTAAATTCTGCTTGTTGGAATTTAAAAGTGTGATGTTGGCTTAACTTTCTATTGAAGTCAATGGGAGTTTTACTGTTGACTTCAGTGTGACTACTCAGTTTGTAAAGTGAAGTATGGGAGCAAGTCATTGCACGGTGAAGGCCTTAGGTAGAACCAATAAAGCACCATTGTGCAGCACAAGCTGTGTTCCTTAGTCTGTGAGGGCTAGAGAATCCGGGGACACTAATGTTTGTGTTTGCCCAGCATCCCAGACATAGCATCCCCTTTGTGTTTATTACACCTGAGTCCTGCCTCTTCTCGGTTGTGAGGGACACTCCACTTTCTGCATTTGACAGTATTCTGAGTGAGATTCTGTGTTGCACCTCTAAGACGTATCACAGAACTTTCTGGCTATGGAGGAGAGAGACTAATGTGGCTTTAAGCCACCTTTGTACTCTTCCAGTTATGGGCTGCTCTGTAGACAGGAGTAACCCCTGACAGAATTTAGACAGCACTAGGAAGCTGCCTATGTTATGACAGCCTGTCCTTAGCCACCCAACGTCAGCAGCGCAGCCCAGAATTTCTGCAGTGCTACATGCTGAGGGCCTGTCCTTGACATGTCTTTCCCACCCCATTTTCTACAACAGGGCTTGCAAATCAAGGAGGTCCTTGGAAGGCAGCCATATGTCTGTCTTCCATTGTATCCGGGCTGGAGGAATTCTTCCCTTGCCAGAACTGTGTGTGTGTGGTTTTTAGGGCCCCTTCATGCCACTCAGGACATTTACCAGGTGGTTCAGAATCTCACCCTTTGTGTGTAGTCAGTTTTATTGTTTTCCTCTGTTGGTCAGTTAGTTAGACAGGTTCCCCTGTTGTTTGTGTGGGTCTTTCACACAGCAACTGGGGAGAAAAATAAGGTTTAAATAGGAAAATGTGGGCCAGGCAAAGAATGATAGTGCTTTGTGGTGTGGTTCCACTCAGTGTCTGCTACCAAACAGCAGAACTTCACAGCATACTTCGCAATAGGTCAATGCCCCTGCAGCAACATCTGAAGGGTGGCCTTGGCTGTACACTCGTCACTCAGATCATTAAAGATCATAGCCATGGCTTGAATGAAGTTCTCAAGTTGGCCCACAAGTGGGTTTGGTTTCTCTAGGATGCCCACGCCAGAGCCTTCCCAGTCAGCAGCCTGATGATCAGTCCCACCCTGGACTGGTCCCTGGAGAATGACCAGCAGAAACAGGTGCCAACACTGATTAAAAACCCTCTACATTTGTCACTATCACCATTCAAGTTGTCAGGAACAGGAATTTCTGGCTCACAGGGATCAGGGTCAGAGTTGGGAATGGCACTGCCCATCCCTTGTGGTGCCACAGTCTGCACATGCAGAGTGGACACTTGGACCTGCAGAGTCTATAAGTGACTCTCTCTGGCTGGGAAATATTGGTCTGGGAGGAATCCATATTAATCACTGGGTTGGACCACTTACCAACTCTTGTTCCCTTTTTTGGTTGGAACTGCTCAGACTGCCAGGGATGGGACATGGGCAGTCATGCATAGTGGTTAGAAGAGGAGTTGGTAGCCAGGAATTGGAACTGAAGATGGGAACCAGAGTCAGAGGCCAGATGCCAAAGCTAAGGAGTAGAGCTGAATGTCACAGTAGACAATAGCCTAATGATGTCAATCCATCCTTTGTTGCTTAGTGATACCTTCACCATTCGGATGTGTCAGACTCTGGATAATGCTGACTCCTCACCATCCCCTGAGTTCAAGTCCCAGTCTGGGGTTCTCTGCCACAAGGGCTCTATACACACAGGAGGAACAAGTTGTGACATGCCCCTTGTGGGGCACTTGGCCATCTCAAGACCTAGACCCTAATTATGGAGAGTTTCTGGTTGCCAGGCTTGCACATCTCAGTCAAGAACTACATCAGATCCTGTGACCTTTGCTCCCAGACCAAATGTCCATGCTCAAAACCACTCTGCCTTCTCCAGCCCATGTCCCTTCCATCTCAGCCATGGGCTACCATACCCATTAACTTCATCATGGAGCTTCCCCATTCCCAGCGTCATATAGTGATCTAGTCGTGGTCAATTTCTTAAACAATATGATATACTTTTTGCCATCACTATTGCCCCCCAAATGGCTCTGCTGTTCTTGGAGAACATCTTTTGTCTCCACGGATTATCAACAGGCTTTTGTGTCAAACAGTGGTTCTCAGTTAGTTTCCCGGTTCTGGTGGGAATTTCTAAGACATCTGAGGATTGAGCCCCTCCTCCCATCTGCATGCTAATGGAGAGATGGAGCAGGTCAGTCAGATTCTTGAGCAATACCTTTGCTGTTTCCTGCATTATCATCAGGATGACTGGTTGTCTCTGCTTCCATATGCCAAGTTTGCTTATAATAATGTCCACCTAGTAAACACCCTTTTTTATGGCCAACTACAGGTTTCATCCTCGCTTTCATCTGAACATCCCTAGTACCCTCTGTTGCAGATCTAGCTACCCATCTCTGCCAAGTTCAGCAGGAGCTCAAGGAGCAATTAAAAACTGGCAAGAAAGTTATAAGCATCACACTGACTAGTGCTGTCAGACATCCCCTGACTTTGCTGTAGGAGACAAGATCTGGGGGTCCACCCACACTTTTAAATTGAATTTCCCCTTGGCCGTACTGGACTACCAATAGTTGGGCCTTTTCAAGATTGAGGCACAGATCAACCTCATTCAAATTGCAATTATCTAAATCCCTGAAGATTCATCCCATGTTTCATGTCACTCTCCTGCAGCTGTATAGCTAGAATCCCTTCCTGCACTAGTCCAGATAGTAGCAGTCCAAAGGCAAGATGAGCACATAGCGTGACAAATCCTTGACTCCTGACTTATTAGGGGGCAACTCTAACAGTTCGTTGATTGGGAGAGTTAGGGCCTGAACAAACAGTCCTGGGAACCAGTGTAATACATCCATGCCCTGAATCTGTTGTGAACTTTTCACACAGGCTATTTTGAGAAGCTGGGCCTGGGGGTGCCACGATAGTGCCTCTGAAGTGGGGACTGTCAGGAATAAGGTCCTGCAGCTGTGCTTGCTCAGGCTCCTGACAGCCTAATGAGCACAGCTGTGCTGCACCTGCTAGACCACCTGATGGAGTGGAGCACCTCACCCGGGTGGTTGGAAGGGTATGCAAAGCAGCTCTGAAGCTCAACAGTTGCAGCAGCAGTTCAGCACTGTCTCAAAGTGTTTGCTCATAGCTATGATAGCTCCTGTGCCTGCTTCTTCCCAGTCCTACCTCAGAACCAGCCCTGCCTCTGCCTTGCCTCACTCCAGGTAACTTGGTTCTGACACTTGACTTTTGTCTTCAGCTCTGACCCTTGATCTGGCGTCTGATTTCTGATTCCAGCTATATCCTTCAACTCTGATTCCTGGCTACTGACTCCAGCTCTAACCACTAGGCATGATCACCCACATCCTGGTCTCTGACACATATGTTTACCCTTAAAAAGCACAGGTGAGTTACAGGTCTATGGAAAACAACAGACTTCTGAACACAATCCCCCTCAGGATCCCTACTATCTCTGTGAAGCCTGGGATTCATCTGAGTCCTTAGGCCAAGCAGCTCTTCTGGTCTTCTTGACCTGACCACCTTGCTTTTGTTTCTGGCAGTGGAATGGCCCCTCTTCCCTGTCTGAGGTTGCAAGGGCAGAGCAGTCTCTTTGTGTCTTCCCCCTCACCCAGCTCTAGAGGCCCCAGCACAATCTGGCCTTAGTAGATATACTGACAGGAGTTGGCTCATATATTTATGTCTTTTTGACAATTTGCATAATGTTACCCAGGACTCTCTATTGCACATTTTTGTTACTGACAAGTATTATCATTTGGCAACCAGCCTCCAAATCTGGTTAAGGGATACTTACGACACTTCATCTTTATGAATGTTAGAATTTTTATGAAAATAAAATCACATTTAAAGGGATTTTTATTGCATGAATTTAACAAATGACATGGATCCAAATCTGCAATGCCAACACTGTAGGAGTTAATGAAATTCAGTTGCAGGAGGGGATGAAAGACTACATAATAGAAGCCCATTCTTTTATGTAGTCTCTTATAGCAGGCATTATGGCATGGGCAGCATACTCTTGTGAGCGAGAAAGGATTGTTAGAGGGAAAATTGCTTGTTGGAATTTCACCAGCGAGAAGGAATCAGAGGAGAAGCTTTAAGGCAGCATTATTGTTCAGTAATATAATCATAAAAGAATGAGATCTGCGAAGACACAGATAAGCTTCAGCAAAACAATTTTCCCCCAACTTCCTCAGCAGTAGTTTCCTTCCAGAAGTAATACGGGTGCTTTGAAGAATATCCCTTTCCTCCCTGTGCTTTTCTATCTGGGATCCTGTAGCATTATCCATGAAAGAGGATTTACGCCCAAACTCTTGTCTCCCTTAATGTAGTCTTTCTCTTAATCAACCACCAATCATAGCACTGTGAAAGGCAGCTATTTATAATTAATTTTTGAATAATCTTTTTTAAATTTTGATAGGCCAGTAAGGGTGACAAGCTTTTTGACAGTGTCTTTTTAATTATAGATTGTGAGTAGAAATCCTTGCCCTTTTGTGAGTTTCTTTTCAATGGTGCATTGCAGTACTGTGCTAAAGCTCCAGATAAAATGATTCTTTTAATCACTGCAGCTGAATTTCTTTTCAAAACTTCCTTCTCTGACAGTGCTCCAAAAGATAACATGTTAGAGGGGCTGATGCATATTATAGCAAACCTCTAGAAAATTATTCATACAACACACTGCCTAGAACTTCCCAAGTAGTTAAATACATTCACTGGTTCCCTGAACATGTGCTATGAGAACCTATCCTTCCACCTCCCCTTTACCTACAGGTAACATGGACCATTGCAGTACATTATTGCTTCCAGATGTACTTACCCTGGCAACTGAAAAATGATTGGCTGATACTGTGGTATCTCTTTTAGAAGGATAATAGAAACTAATATATCAGATAACATAGTATCACCTATACAAAAATAGTGGGATGGGTATATCTGCCCACTAAGGCCCCACTTCTGTAAAGATTTACACACATGCTTACCTTTGCATATTGCGAGTAGCCCCATTGGCTTCAGTGCAGCTACTCATAGTACATAATGTTAAACATAGAACTATGCTTAGGCCCATAAGGGACCTTAGGAAGTCATCTAGGCCAGCCCCCTGCCCAAAGCAGGACCAATCCTCAGATCCCTAAATGGCCCGCTCAGGAATTGAGTTCACAGCCCTGGGTTGAGTAGGCCAATGCTCAAACCACTGAGCTATCCCTCCCCATCTTTAAGTCCCCACAGGATCAAGGACTGTGACATTTACCCTTACATTGTGACGTACAATTTACTTCAATTTTAATGAGTGTATTTATCACATCCATTCTTAAAGCAATGCAGTTGTGTTTGTACATTAGTTCACATCCCTTTTAATATTCTTTTTTCTTTTAACTGGCAAATATACTACAGGGCCCATACCTCTGAACCTGCCAAGGCATATATATGGGAAATTGAGCCCCAAAAGAGTGACATGAGGAAATTAATGCATGCAGCTTTAACTCCCTGTTTTATTTTAGTGTTGGCTATCATCACATTATGTTAAGATTTTAAAATCACCAGTAACCTAAACCAAAGCGAAATATGAGTGGGAATGTTACCAATGGCATCAATTCAATACTTCAGTATTCCTGCAGCTATTTTGCAGAGGAAATGCAGGTCCCTGTGCTAATTGCTAGAGTTGATTGAAAATATTCCTATGGAATGTTTTTCTGTTGGAAAATGCTGATTCAACAAAATCTAAATATTTCACAAGAATGCCTCTCTGCTCAGAAGCCAATTGGGAGCTGGAGCCAGTGAATTCCCAGTAGAAGTGCACTGGCAGAAAAGGTGTCAAGGCTATTCTTTCCAGATTTCTAAATGGATATATGCCTTCACACATAAACAGACTCCAGCATTTAACCACAGTTAGCATTACTCTGGCAGCAAAATGAACTTAACAGAAATGTAATAAATCTCACCAAAAATGTGCACCATTCAATGATGAATGTGACTGTCTCATTTATAGCAGTTTTACACTTGCATCACGCCACTGATTTCAGTGGAATTACTCCAGATTTACACCAGTGAAGAGTGGGAGCACAATAATGCCTTAAAATCCAAAAGCTTACTACTTGTTTAAAATTGTATTAGTCATATTTAGAATTGCATATTTCTTCCTACTATGACCTCTAGCACTAATAGGTGACAGTCTGAAGGTTTTACTCAGTTGCTATTCAGGCAAACTCCCATTGACTTCACTTCAGAATTTGTCCTACTGCCTACAAGACATTATAGAAATTTCTGTCTCAGATAATCACTGAGAAATTTTCTACAGAAAAGTTTGTTATAGTTACAAACGGCCAAATCCCAAAGTCCCTATGCTGGTAAAACATCGAATTCAGTAGAAGCAGAATGGTGGTATAGATACCAAAAGCTTAAATTGGCTTATTTTTCTTAGGTAGATGAGAGAACATGTGAGCTTTTTGCTCAATTTTTAAAGTAAAATTACTATTTGGCTTAGTTTTCATGAAAATAATTACAACATGTACAAAATGTACCAAAATAGATTTATTATGAAATCCTCCCATGCTAATGTGGTTATGATATTGTAAGCATAAGAAAGAATGTTGGACTCAGGAGTCAGCTCTTTATCAAGCTAAGCACTGATATAGCTGCCAAGAGATTCTGCAGCTAAGTTTTGACCACAACATTTATCACCCTATACACCATTCATCTGTGCAAGCACAAAAAAGTTAGGAGAACAACCAAGCCAGAAGTGATTTTTAATAGAAGGCCATTCTCTCTCTCTCTCTCTCTCTCTCTCAGCCGAAGTAACTGAACAAACAATAATGTTACACTACCACAAATGTCTATTTGAGCAGAATTTTTAGGTGGAATTTGTGTGAATTCAAGAAAAAAAATTGGTTTGCTATTATAGAAATATTTGCAAATAGCGTTGCTCTGTTCACAAAGCACAGAATGCATTTTCACCCATTTACTTCCATTTTAGGGCCACTAAACACATTTGTAAGACATTCAGTTTAACTATTCAATTTTTCCCTTTTATTGTACCTTATGATTCACATATCTGTTCAGTAGGAAAATGGTTAGATCTTATCATGTGTTATTCCAGTAATAAATTCAACAGCTTTAAAAATCTTTCATTTTAACAGCTAAAGAAAAATGAAGCATGTAAAGTATGTATCTATAGTTATGTACCTATTGTGATGCTGTATGATTGAAAATGACCATTTGTATAATTGTTTCTGCCATTGTTATACAGTTGCTACAAATCTTATACAAAGTTCCAGAGTAGCAGCTGTGTTAGTCTGTATCCGCAAAAAGAACAGGAGTACTTGGGGCACCTTAGAGACTAACAAATTTATTTGAGCATAAGCTTTCGTGGGCTACAGCCCATTTCATCAGATGCATAAAATGGAACATATAGTAAAAAGATATATATACATACAGAGAACATGAAAAGGTGGAAGTAGCCATACCAACTGTAAAAGGCTAATTAATTAAGATGAGCTATTATCAGCAGGAGAAAAAAAACTTTTATAGTGATAATCATGATGGCACATTTTAGATAGTTGACAAGAAGATGTGAGGATACTTAACATGGGGAAATAGATTCAATATGGGTAATGACCCAACCACTCCCAGTGTCTATTCAAACCCAAGTTAATAGTATCTAGTTTGCATATTAATTCAAGCTCAGCAGTTTCTCACTGGAGTCTGTTTTTGAAGCTTTTCTGTTGCAAAATTGCCACCTCTAAGGGCTTGGCTACACTGGAGAGTTGCAGCGCTGGTGAGGGGGTTACAGCGCTGCAACTCAGGATGTGGCCACACTTGCAAAGCACAGCCAGTGCTGCAACTCCCTGGTTGCAGCGCTGGCTGTACACCTGGTCGTGCCTTGGGTGTAGCGATTCCAGCGCTGGTGATGCAGCGCTGGTCAGCAAGTGTGGACACCACCAGCGCTTTTATTGGCCTCCGGGGTATAAGGAGGTATCCTAGAATTCCTGTCCACAACAAACCGGAAGAAAGGGGGAGCTCGGAGTTCAGCCAAACTGCTCATTTAAAAAACAAACACAGCTCCTGTTTGCTGAGCGAGCGGAGGCAGGCAGGGGAATTACTTTGGAATGTTCACAGCTGTTTGCTTGAAGAGAGAAACAGCACGCTCACACGGCAGAGGGGGAGGGGGAAGTCCGTGTTGAGCAGATGCTTATCTGGTCTGACGGCTATTTAGGAGTGCATAATTTGCATTTAGTGAATAAGAGAGGGGTGGGGGAAGGGGTCAGAACTTTTAAAATGATTGAAGGTAGGCACTGTGTGTCTTCCAGTCCTTAGAACTTGCAAGGCAGGGAGCTGAGAACAGTGTCAGCTCCAAAAATCCACTCTCTCTGTCTCCCCCACGCTCCCTGTCACATTCCACCCCACCCCCCTCTTTTGAAAAGCACGTTGCAGCCACTTGAATGCTGGGATAGCTGCCCACAATGCACCACTCCCAACAGCGCTGCAAATGCTGCAAATGTGGCCACACTGCAGTGCTGGTAGCTGTCAGTGTGGCCACACTGCAGCGCTGGCCCTACACAGCTGTACGAATACAACTGTAACTACCAGCACTGCAGAACTGTAAGTGTAGCCATGGCCTAAGTCTGTTACTGAGTGAACAGAGAGGTTGAAGTGTTCTCCTACTGGTTTTTGAATGTTATGGTTCCTGATGTCAGATTTGTGTCCATTTATTCTTTCATATAGAGACTGTCCAGTTTGGCCAATGTACATGGCAGAGGGCCATTGCTGGCACATGATAGCATATATCTCATTGGTAGATGTGCAGGTGAACAGGCCCCGATGGTGTGGCTAATGTGATTAGGTCTTATGACGGTGTCATTTGAATAAATATGTGGACAGAGTTGGCATTGGGCTTTGTTGCAAGGATAGGTTCCCGGGTTAGTGTTTTTGTTGTGTGGTGTGTGGTTGTTGCTTCAGTTTGGGGGCTGTCTGTAAGCGAGGGCTGGTCTGTCTCCCAAGATCTGTGAGAGTGAGGGATCATCTTTCAGGATAGGTTGTAGATCTTTGATGATGTGCTGGAGAGGTTTTAGTTGGGGGCTGAAGGTGACGGCTAGTGGCATTCTGTTATTTTCTTTGTTGGGCCTGTCCTGCAGTAGGTGACTTCTGGGTAACAGACTCCAACGAGAAACTGCTGAGCTTGAATTAATATGCAAACTAGATACCATTAACTTGGGTTTGAATAGACACTAAGAGTGGCTGGGTCATTACCCATATTGAATTTGTTTCCCCATGTTAAGTATCCTGAGACCTTCTTGTCAACTGTCTAAAATGGGCCATCTTGATTATTACTACAAAACTTTTTATTCTCCTGCTGATAGCTCATCTTAATTAATTAGCCTCTTACAGTTGGTATGGCTACTTCCACCTTTTCATGTTCTCTGTATGTATATATATTTCTTACTGTATGTTCCATTCTATGCATCTGATGAAGTGGGTTGTAGCCCACGAAAGCTTATGCTCAAATAAATTTGTTAGTCTCTAAGGTGCCACAAGTACTTCTGTTATTTTTGCTTATACAAAGTGTATCATGTAATGTGTCAATTATAAAGTTACAGTCTATCAAGTATGATTCTCCTGGTTACATTGATGTATCATCTTTGTATCTGAGGTTATGAATATTAACTACGTATTTGTATCTCAAATGTGTTTGTTCTTGAGGTGACATCCACAAGGTAGTTTACATGCCAGTCTTGCCAGCCCATTGTGAATGGACTGTTCAGTCTTGATGGCCATTAAGAAGAATCAACTCTCCAGATAGCTCTTCCTGAGGATGCCTTGGACAGCAAAGAGTCTATGGTCACCTGTGACCCTGAGGACTCCTGCTGGAGGCCTTGTGTGCCACACCCCACCTCAGAAAAGGGCAGTAGAGAAGTCCTCCAAGCTGCCTAGAATGGCTGTGAGGGAAGCAGATAATCAGGGCCCAGCATGTCAGTATAAGATGAGCCACAGGGCCAGAGTGAGTTCAGTTCCTTGCTAGAGTGGAGGAGAATAGATAGGGCTCCAAGCTGGCTGCTGGGATTCCACAAGGACAAGGCCCTAAGTTAGGGTTGCCAATCCTCCAGGATTGGCCTGGAGTCTCCTGGAATCGGCATTGATCTCCTGATGACTATTGAAAGCAATCTAGGAGACTTTAATAGGATATTTAAAGAAAATTACATTATGTCATGTTGGGGAAAAAAATCTCCCAGAATAGCTTCAGTCAGAGTTGGCAACCCTACCCTAGGTAAGGGTGAAGAGTGTGCAGGAGCCATGGGGAAGTGGCCCAGGGAATTATAGCAGCAACACAGTTTATTTAAAGGGACATTATGGATGGCTGCTATCTACAGGGTCCCTGGGCTGGGACCCAGAATAAAGGGTGGGCCCGGGTCTTTCCCCCCTATTTCCCCAGCCACTGGGAAAATGGCCTGCACTTTAAGGCACCCCAGAAAAGGAACTGAACTGTAGTGGTCCAGCTGAAGAGCTGAGGCCAGAAAGGCCCTGAGAGGGCAAAGACACTGCCTCCAGGGAAGGAGCTCTGGGGCACGGATCTATTCCAGAGCAGGGGCAAAGAGAGAGACATCACGGAGGCCACTGAGAGAGGCCCCTGTTGGACTTGTACCCTGAAAGGGTTTTGCATTGCATCAGCAGCACTAAGTATATCTCCTGTAAAATAGTCAAGCAGAAATCATGGCCTGTCATAGTATAATTCCCAATTCTGAACCTTAGCGTCCAAAATATGGGTATTAGCATGAATTCCCCTAAGCTTAATTACCAGCTTAGATCCTGTAGTGCTGCTACCAATCAGGACTTAGAGTAGAGTGCCTGATAAACTCTGGTCTCCCCCAAAACCTTCCCTGGGGACCCCCAAGACCCAAAATCCTTTAGTCTCACAACAAAGGGTTATAAACCATTTCCCTTCCCTCTCCTCCCCTCCAGGTGTTCCCTCCCTGGGCTCCTGGAGAGATATACAGATTCAAGCTCCGTGAATCTAAACAAAGGTATTCCCCCTTCTTCTTTCTTCCTCCCAGATCTTTCCCGCCCTGGGTACACTAGGAGATCACCGTGATTCAAACTCCTTGAATCACAACACAGAGAAATCAGGTGGGTTTCCCCCCTCTTTCTCTCCCACTCCCTTCTCCTTCCCTGTTAAGTACAGACTCAATTCCCTTGAGCCTCAACAAGGGGAAAAATCAGACAGGTCTTAAAAGCAAAACTTTTAATAAAAGAAAAAAAGAATAAAGAAAATCACTGTAAATTCAAGATGGAATATTACAGGGCCTGTCAGCTTATAGAAATTGGAGGAAAAAAGCCTCCTCCAGCAAAAATACAATTTAAAATACTTTTAGCCAAATACACATTAGACCCCTACCAGCCAGATACACATTTGCAAATAAAGCAAAAACAATTAAAAAGACTAAACCGCCTTTCTACCTTTTGTACTTACTAAATTGGAATAGAAGATTAGAGAGCCTGTAGGTACGTGTGGTCACTCTCAGAGCCCAAAGAGAACAAAGTAAAACCCAAAAAACACAAGCAAAGGCTTCCCTCCACTGAGATTTGTATCTTGTCTCCTGATTGGTACCCTGGTCATGTGTTTGGTTCCCTGTTTGTTAACCCTTTACAGGTAAAAGAGACATTAACCCTTAACTATCTGTTTATGACATGGCCTAGGAGATTTTTTTCCCCCTAGTAGTTTGACATGTACCATTGATCAGGGATGGCAGGTTTGTAGAAATTTTGGTGGGGCCCAGAATGCCCAGAGCCCCCCCAAACTCCACCCCCACCTGCCTAAGGCTCTGGGAGGGAGGTTGGGTGGGGGGAGGAGGTTTGGGGTGCAGGCCCTGGGCTGGGGCAGGTGATTTGGGTACAGGACGGGTGAGAGATTGGGCTCTGGGAGTTTGGGTTCAGGCTCTGAGAGGGAGTTTGGAGATGGGAAGGGGGTGTGGAGGGAAGGGGTGCAGGTCCTGGGAGGGAGTTGGGGGATGGGAGAGGGTGAGGAGAGAGGGAGTGCAGGCTCTGGGAGGCAGTTTTGGGGCCTGAGGGGGTGTGTGGGAAAGGGATGGGGTGCAGGCTTTGGGAGGGGGTGTGACGCTTACCTGGGGCTCCTAGGCAGGTGGCCCAGGAGGCCTCCATGTGCTGCTACCCCCAGGCACTGCCCCTGCAGCTTCCTATTGGCTGCAGGGATGCTTGGGGCGGGACACAGATTCACCCCGCCTAGGGGCCACAGAGAGGGGCCTGAAGCCATGTGGAGTGAGCAGGCAGGAAGCCGCTCATCTCTGCTGCACTGTTGGTGGTGAGTGGGGGACCTGGGTTGTTTTAAATGGCCTGGGGGATGTGGGAAGAGGTGCCCAGGGGTGGAAAGCAGGGCTGAGGGCGAGACCGATGCTGGAGCCCGCGGGCCCATAGAACTCACCACCCATCCCATTGATTAGCTATGTTGACAATTGAAAGGAATGATGCTATTATGTGGAAGGATGGTCCTGTGAATAGGACCTAGCCTAGGACTTGAAAGACCTTGGGGCCAGTCCCTGTTCCTCTAAAAACATACTGTGTAATTGGGCAAGCCACATAGTCTCTCTGGGCCAGAACCTAAAAGATATTTAGGCATCTAACTCCCACTTAAATCAATCACAGTTGATGTCAATGGGAGTTAGGCCTCCAAATGCCCTTGAAGATCCTTGCCTCTGTGTCTGAATTAATTTTCTTTTGGTCAAGATTTATCTCTAAAATGAGGGTGATTGCATTTTCCTACATCACAGGGATCTTGTGAGAATAAATGTATTAAAGACTGTGAAGTGTTCAGAGACTATGGGAATGAGAGAAAAATAAGTACCTTAGATAGGTAAATATCAAAACCTTTAGAACCACATCTGTCAGAATCCACATAAGCCACAACCTTTGCATTATGTACTATGAACAAATTCAGAAAATGGATGGGCAGTAGGATTTGAAAGAAATAATGTGTCAGGACAAGTGCTTCTGATGTTAAGTGCAGAAACACAGCAGGTATGTACCATAGTCAGAGAGATTTGGAGCTACTTCAGTTGCACATCATGGCAACTTATGAGGGAGGTGAGAATCAATTGCCTTTCCACCAGATGGTGAAGGAACTGGTGGAAATCAATATTCCACATACTGGAATGGCTGTACAGACACATCAGATGTACTCCAGTCAGATCCAGAGGGACACCAGTCAGCATCTCGCTCCACAATAGCCTATCAGATCAAGGGCGGCTCTAGCTTTTTTGCTGCCCAAGTGAAGGCAGGCAGGCTGCCTTCACTGGCATGCCCGCGGGAGGTCCACCGGTCCCGTGGCTTTAGCGTACCCACCGCCAAATTGCCGCTGAATCTGCGGGACTGGCGGACCTCCCGCAGGCAAGCTGCCAAAGGCTGCCTGACTAACGCCCTCACAGGGACCGGCAGGGCGCCTCCCACGGCTTGCCACCCCAGGCACGTGCTTGGAGCACTGGTGCCTGGAGCCACCGCTGTATCAGATGGACTTTGTCAAATCTAATCAGCCATTTGATAATGTCATAAAATTGCATTATGGTAATGATGCCGTTATTTGCTAAGCAATATGTGTCATTGGACTGCTTGAGAAAATTTAATTCTCCATTGTGCAACTGGGTGACCAGCTAAATACTATATTTTCTGCAAAGACAGCATATAAATTTTCTGGGTTCTTTTAGAATTCCAATAGTTCTGATTGTAAAGAGCCACATAAAGATTTAAAATATTTAATCAGAACTATAAAAGTTATGTTTTTTAAGTTGCAGTGAGCCTGGTCTCTTCTCTCAGCTCTGTTATAATGACAGACTTTTCAAGCTGTATTTAAAGTTCTTATTGACAAATTTGGTTCTCACTGACACCAATTTATATCCAGAGTAAATACACCTCTACCCCGATATAACGTGACCCGATATGACATGAATTTGAATATAACGTGGTAAAATAGTGCTCCAGGGGAGTAGGGCTGCACACTCCAGTGGATCAAAGCAAGTTTGATATAATACAGTTTCACCTATAATGTGGTAAGATTTTTTGGCTCCAAAGGACAGCGTTATATAGAGGTAGAAGTGTATATTGAAGTCAAGTTACTGTGGCTTTATATAACTGAGATCAGAATATATCCCTTATGCAGTATTATGAATGTTTTAGAAAGCTAATTTTCTTCCTCATGAAAGATCTCCTGTTTTTCTTTAAGAGATGGGACAATCAGCATAACTCCAATGGTCGGAAAAGGCACCAACAGCCTATAGCAACAGCCTAGGAGATCAAAGGCAACATCATTGAAATTCATGTATTATATGAAAGCCATACAATTTATATACAACCTTATTCTCTTTCAGTACTGAGCAATAACAACAATGTATATCTCTGCTGTACAAATAAAATATCTGATTTTATTATGTGCACTTTGTAAAGTTTGTCTAAACATTCTTGAAACAGCTGTTTTGGCCATGGCTGCCAACAATGCATACCTATGGCTTCACGCATTGTAAAACAAAATCAGAAGCACTATAAATCCATGTAATTTATTATGTCTCCAGAACCTCTTGGAACAATGACATTCTCATTACATTCAGTTACATCCCTGCCAAATTCCCTCACTGAGTGGTTGACACCTGCAATTTTTTGTGGGATGGGGAGTGGGGAGGTAGTTTCAATACTTAATGCTCTGGATTTGAAAAGTCAATAATGGCTTCAGCAAGCCAAAACACTATTCTCACATCATAACATAGCATCATGATACCATGCTAGGTGATACTAATGCCACATGTGTATGTTGCAATGCTGTCAGTGCAGTTAATAATAGGTGGCAGAGCTCCTCATATTGTGGGCCACTGCCTGAATCCACGTTCAGCTTGACAGTCTGCATGACGTATACATACTAAATATCTATTTTGGAGAACAGTAAAACACAGAGCAAATCTGAGATGGAAACCAATGGCAAGCAATAACTGTGTTTCGGTGTTTTTATGATGACTTGTCAGAGTGTAACCATGCCAGGATCATCATGAAAGCTGTGTGAAATTTTCATACAAAATAAAGTACCTGATGCCATTGCATTGCCCGGTACCAAAACAACAGGTTTTGGGCAAAGCTGAAGAGGCTTTTTGGATCCACCTGATAAAAGGTGTTTGGATTCACTCAGAGACAATGTGCTACTTGGCTAGATAGTTAATGATAGTTATCTGAACTGGACCAAGGTGAAGTCTTTACAACACTGAATGGCAACTCTGCCTCAGAATCCACTCTTGCTGTCACATGATTTCTTTATGACTTCTGAAGACAACAGTTTTAACTATTTCAATTTGTTCCAGACACTAAGGCTTTTAATCAATATTCAGCTAGATTAATCCCCAATATAAATCCATTGATGTCAATGGCCTTATGTCAGGGATAGGTTTTACCCTTGAACTTATGGAGAACTGAGTGGAATCTTAGCAACAAATACCTGGAGAGCTTTATGAATGTTATTGACAGTGTTTTCTTCAAGTAGATTTTTCATTCTGAAAGCATTTCAAGTGGGTTTAGAAGAGTCTTATGTTTCTGCATGTTACAGTGTATATGAAAGCCTCATCCTCCCTGACGTTTCAATGGTTCTAACAGGTTGCTCAGTGCTGAGGGCAGGAGTGAGCTAGGTGAACATTTAGCTTCAGTTTGAAATATAATACTTGAATTTGTGATGTTCAAGTGGGCACAGCAAGCTTCCTGTATAATTCATCCAGCTGCATACGGACATGGTTCAGTAACCAATAGGCAAATTGTATTTACTAAGGTATGCCTAATGCTGTGCTCAGCAAAGCTATTCATGAAAAGATAAATACTAGTGACTGAGGTCCAGAGCCTTAATGGTACTTAGGCACCTAACTCCCCTTGATTTAGACACTGAAATATCTTTGAGGATCACAGCCTGATTCATCTACAAGGGTCTACCATTGCTTTAGTGTTTAAGAAAAAAAATCCTAAAATACTCATATAATTTCACCTGTTTTCCAGTCCATTATAATATTAAGTAGTTATATGTGTCTTGGGCTTTCCATTTGCTTGTGAGACAATGAACTTCTGCATCTGTTATGGCAAGCAACGCTGACCAGCCAGAAGTAAAAGCTGGTGAAGATGGTTATTAAATGTGAGCTTCAGATCTGAGCATGGCAAATAAGTAGCAAAACAGTAGCATTGTGAAGAAATGTGACTCTTTGTGGGCTGACTTTTTCCCGATCCTGGAAACTTATCCTGGCCACTGAATAATACAATTTGTTTCTCTTTTTCTAATTAAAGTTAAGGTCAAGTTAATGAACTCTGACTCCCAGATAATTGAGCTAATTGTCTGGATCTAGTACCTACTCATCCCAAATTAGGGGCAAGATGTTAAGTGGCAATATACAGTGTTTGTTTACTTCTAGTTAAGAGACTGAGGGCCCTATCCATTACTTAATAAAGTTACTGGGGGGAAAATCATATTTAATGGGAGCAGGATTGAGTGCTGATGGAATGAGGGAACTTTTAGCATGCAATAGATGAAGCAATGATCATGCCTTCTTTTTTTCACTCCTTTACATCCTTTTTTAATTCAAATGCAGAAATAAACCCTGACAAAAACTGCTGGTGCTACAGATAAACATCAGCTGATTATACTTCTGCTTTTTTTACTAGACTCATAAGTTTTCAGCTTTTTGCATTTAAGGAACTTGCATTTAAACCTTTGGTAGCAGTTTTCATACTATCTCTTGGAAGTTCCTCATAGTATTGGAGATGGGGTTTTTTAATGTGCAAAGTTCATTTTCTGCAGCAACATGAACTAGTCCTTTCCTCCTGTAATTGTGAACTTTAAAAATCCCTTTAATTGTAGAGAGTAACAACTGAGTGGTGATTATATCTCCATTTGCCAACCAAAGAGAGAAAGCTGCCTTAAAATGCGGAATAACATCATAAAGAAAGTTGATGCCACAGAAATGTGTGATGCCAGCATATTGTAGATGTCAGCAAGAAACAACCCAAGTGATTGTTTTCACTTTATAGTTTCCCTTTTCAATCCTAGGTAAGACTTTTAAGAAAGAAAACATTTTGGTGTTTCCATGTAAGTGCTGGAACATTTAGTAAAGCACGAACAATCAGGTTGGTTGGAGAAAAGGTGGAGCATATATTGTATTAGCTGCAGGAGTGCTCAGCTCAAACTGAGTCAGGCAGGCTGCATAGGCTTCTGGAAGCACCTAGTTCATATTGGGCATGCTCAAAAGTTAATAGCATAGTCAATCCATTACTGGTAACAGCATACTTAGCCTTACTGAATAGACTTATACCTTCTCAATAGACTCCTGGGATGGGTGCTACTCTCTGGTCAGGATAGGAAAAAAGGACTCATTTACAGCCTCCCCTCAGGCTGCTACAACTTAGAGGTTTGTGAACTGTTCATGGTGAAACTGCAAGGTTTTGTTAAAGAAGCATAATATTTATAGGTTCAAGGGAATCTCCTGTTTAGGTTCAGAAACCTCTGACTCCTCAGTCTGGGGATTTACTCTTCACCCCCTACAGATGGCCAGCTGATGCATCACTTCCATCCTGTTTTAAGGGTGTGTGTGCAGGCAATCTTTGTTCTTCCCCAGAACCAGTGCTAAGCATAAACAGACTAAGAGATTGCTTAGGGCCCTGAGCAGCTCAAGGGGCCCCCCTATTTGCTTTTTATGATAACAACATGCCTACTTAGGGCCCCCAATGGGCTAGCACCAGCTCTGTGGGATGTGGGATGCTCCGAGCTCTGGTGATGTGTAGTAGGCTTATCTCCAGGCTACGCAAACCTAAATTGCTTCCTCCATGATCCCTGCTGAGGAGCTGGGAGTACTCCAGAATGCTGCATGGCATTGGGGAGCAGCTGCTTCCTGCAGGCCCTGCTTCCCCTTTCCCAGCTGTCCGTGCTGCTGCTCCCTCAGGCCTGGGTGGGGAGTGAAGATGCACCCAGCAGTGTCCTAGGTCATGGGGGAAATGAAGAGGGGTGAAGAGCCTTCAGGAGATGCTTACCCTGCCCCCAGATTTCTCAAGGTGTGTGTGGGGGGAATTAGAGTGAAATGCTTTGGGATGGGTTGTGGTGGGAGATTGCAAAACTAAGGCTAGTGAAAAGGGATAAGTGAATAAAATATCTGGGTCTCACTCTGTCCCTCTCTTCTTGTTTGTGCTGCTCCCTTTTCTCATTCTTTTCTTTTCCCTCCTCCTTCTGACTCTCTTTCAAGGTTCATGCAAATTAAGAAAATCCATGTATATTTATGGCCATTATACAAAATATTAAATTTCTGCAAACCGGTATTCTGTTGGTATTTTCCTACAAACATTTGGCAGGTTTAGGAAACCAGTGTGTGACCTGAAAGTAATTGCTCACATAATGTCTTGCTGTCAGTGCCTGAGATCTACTGCCAAAGGCTGTGGAGTGAGTAGTGCCAATACTGTATAGTAGATTAACACCATTTTTAAATGTTGCCCCTTGCCATTAAGTATCCATTAGAGGTACCTACATGGCTATTTAGGTGTCTGGATTCCTATTTAGGTGCTGAAATCAGCTCAAGGGGTGCTTATCCACAGGGGAATCATTGTGCCAGAGATACACAGAGAAAATATGAATGACTCTGTAGCCTAGTGGCTAGGGCACCCACTTGGGAGGTGAGACCCTGGGTCTGGTCCACTCCCCCTGCTCCAACCACTCTTTCAATAATTATCCACAGTGGAATAGCTCTAACAGAAGAAATTGAGGGAGCACCACATCAGTGTACCATGTAGCTCAGAGGCTAGAGAGCTAGAGGTTTTTAAAGTCAGGCTTGACAAAGCCCTGACTGGGATGATTTCGTTGGGGATTGTCCTGCTCTGAGCAGGGGGTTGGACTAGATGACCTCCTGAGGTCTCTTCCAGCCCTGAGATTCTATAATTCTAACTCTCCTGAAAAGTGGGAGACCCATTTCAAATCCTTTCTCCCCCTCTGGCAACTGAATGTGGGTTTTCCACATCCCCCAGGAGTGATTTAACCACGTGGCTAAAGTTACAAGGGGACCACCGCCTATTTCTCCTGTGACTGGATTTTGAATAGGATCTGATCTGGTAAGCAACTTCTGAGCACACCTACTGGACTGGGCCCTGCATGCAACTTAGGCAGCCAAATGCCTGTGGTTCTCTGGTTTGCGAGTCACTCTGGAGTGAAGTGTCTAGACACTAAAAGGGAGGCAGCAGTGTGCATGCTCAGAAGCAGAAACACAGGTGCTGAAGGAACTTTTACAGTGAAAAAGTTGGGCACCAAGGGATTTAGGCACCCCTGGAGTTTGACAGAAATTCTGTGGATTGTAGTGGAGCCAAAATTGGGACTTAGGTGCCTATGTACTTTGGTGGATCCCATCATAAGTACCTAAAATAGTATTTAAGTGCCTGTTGTTGTTATTACTATTATTATTTTGTATAATACATTTCAAAATTTGTTCCAGTATAAACAGAATATTCTATCTTGCATATTTCTATGGCTCCACAATAGTGCCTCCTACTGTTTCATGAATTTATCCTCACAACACCCTTGTGTGGTAGGGAAGTGCTATTATAATGTTTTTTAAATAGCTGAGGCACAGAGTGGCTAAGTGACTTGCCCATCACACAGGAAGTCTCTGGCAGTACAGGGGATGGAATCCAGGTTTCCAAAATCCAAGGATAGTGTCCGCTATCCCTATCTATCCTCTTCAGATTACAGGTGCTATACTGAGCATGCAATGTATGATTTGTTGTTTTTGTTTTATTTATGACATTAACATTTCATTATATAATTCCAAAGAGAGAAACCAGATATGTACTAGTTGTCACCTAACCCATTCAGAGTATCATTAAACCGCTACAAACCATTCTCTGTGATGACCACATTCTGAGAGAGTTTTTTCCTGAAACTCCTCTTCTGGCCTTCAAACAATCCCCCTGCCTCTCCAAACTCATTATCAGAAGCAAGCTTACTACAAAGCAAGACACACCAACTCAAAGTAGCACCAGACCATGGCAGAACAACAGATGCAAAATCTGTAGACACATCTAGATTGCTACAATGATCAACGCTCCCCAGAACACACCTTTCAAGATACATGAGTCCTACGCATGCCTGTTTACAGCATGAGGTGTACCTTATCCAGTGTACTAAACACACCAATAACAACTGTGTGGGTAAAACCAGATAATCACTATGCTCTTGAATGAACTAACACACACAAGATAAAAATGATCACTCTATATTTGACCTATCATTCCTGTCATCAAAGGAAACCTGCACAACGCTTTCAAAAGCTGAGCTGGGAGCTTAAATTCATAACTTTGCTAGACATAAATATAATATTCTTCCCATTACAACTAGATTCAACAAATTCCAATATATTAGTACAAAAGACAGCCTGGGTCACTCAATAGAGAAAGGTAGCAAGACCTAAATTTGTTTCCCAGCTTCTGCTGTAGACTTTGCTCTGTGGCATTAGGCAAAGGAACTTAATGTCCCTTTTTGTTTTGTACAGATGTAAGTTTAGATAACATACATAGAATATGTTCAGAAAGTTTGGTGGGATGTATAGTGCTTTAAGGATGGGCCTGAGTCATGCTCAACCCCAGAGTAAGATCTGAATCTGAGAAGAGGTTTGAATAAAATAACGTTACACTATTTTTCTCTTTTTACAATTTGTTCTTCATTTTTACAGATTTGCATTAATTTATTTAAATTCCTGTACCTTGTAAAGGTTCTAGCTTCCAGCGTTCTCCGACTTCTTTATGTAGGTCTTTCTTTCTTTCTTTCTTTCATGGAACCTCCTACACAACTTGTGACTGCTTGAAAAAAGCCCTGTTACTGCTTCTTTCAGATTTCTCTGCACTCTGTGGTTTCCCACATCGGGGTTCACAAAGCAGAAAGGAAATACAGTATGTAGTGCTTTGGCTGTGGAAATTGGGGAGTGCGGGGGACAAGGAGCAGAAGTCCTTGCAGATGTTGGAGATGGAAGGTGCAAACCTCCATAAGCTTGGATAAGTAATGAGTATCTGAACTTTTGAATGTTTATCCATACTGAATCCCCAGATCTCTTAGTTGATTCTCTTATCCTTCTTTTCCAGCAAAATGTTGTCTTGTGAAGATGTTGGCAAAGCAGCGTGCTTTTGTAGGGGAATGTCTGCTACTTAATACCATTATCTTCTCCTATATTTTCTATGTCATTCTGACCTATGAAACATAAATGGTAAATTGCCACATAACAGATTGAGCTGGAATACTTGCATACATGCCAAGGTTTCTGTAACTAGGTCTTCATTTATCATTTGTGTGACTGAGAAGGGTTTAATAACTTTGGTTTGCAGATGAGATGTCTTATAAATGAAACAATTTCCCCAGCTAGTTTATTCACTAAAGATAAACATTTTTTTTATTCTTACATATTTTTGCTTACACATCCACAACCATCCTCTTCTTCCCCCTCTCCCCCCCCCAAAAAGTTTATAAGAACAGATAGGGTATGTGCGAGCACATCTGCCTTTGTGGTACCCTCTTTCCTGATGATTTATACTGTTATTTACTAAGTGCCAGCCAAGTGGTCAGCCCTGTAGAAGACACAATGTTCCCCTGCCTGAAACAGCATACTATGGGTAATAAGCAGAAGAGACATGGGAAGCCCAGAGAAAGATTGCATTTGGAGGTTTTATTTAATTAAATAACCTCAATTTATAAAACAAATATTCAAGTCAAAAACAATACCTTAAATTTCACCCAGAAGCAAACAGGCCATGAACATACAAAACAGGCCATGAAACAAGATGCTTATGGCAAAATAGTCTTCTTGACAAGTAGGCAGCCTCACTCTGCACAAGGGCCTGTTTCAGTGGAAAAGGAAGGACTCCTGTTAACTTCAGTAGGCTTTCAATTGGTCCCTGAATTAAATGTTTGAGTGGTTTAAGGTGTATATTACAATAGTGGCAAGTGGGGATACTTATAACAAAGTCCTCATCCAAGAGACAAGATTGTATCCATTTTACCAAAAGTAGATGGGGAAAATAAGTATTAGCCACAGGTAATTCCTGTTCAGATATAGTCCAAATGATATTTCAGTGCCATCAATTCAGTGTTCTTGGACTTGGGTGATATGAAATGTTATTATTTTATTCAGAAACAATTTTAAGAATGATTTATTTTTCTGTGCAGTTGGAGCTGGACATCGTAGTGATTACATAAGCAGAACAAAACCAGCAGTTAATAGGCATACTTAGACCCCAATCCTGAAATGAACTCTGCATGTGTGCCAGAGTGTACTCACATGAATCTCATTGCAGGATCAGCACTGTGTAATCAAAAGATCATATACTTATATCTTTCCAGGGGGTTCTTTAACAGATCCATTACATCGCTATTTGGTTCAGACTATAGTTAGGAAATGAAAAGGTACTTGTCCGAAGAATGTTATTTTGTCATCGTCAGAAATCCTATGGTTGAGGGTAGAGTGATGTGGCCATTCCGTTACAAGCAACTGAAAAGCAAGGTTTTGTAACTTTAACAAAATCTTTCTGGTTGAAATTTCATAAGCTTGGCTTCAATCCTAACTTGTTTTTTAACCCATTAAGTTCCTTTTGAGTAATGTGACTATGACAATTTATATTTTTCCCTTGTCTGTCTGTCTGTCTCTCTCTCTCTCTCTCTCTTTTTGGGAGAAGTGGGGGTGGGAATAACTTAAAAAGAGCTACGAGGAGTCCAGTGGCACCTTAAAGACTAATGGATATATTTGGTCAGAAGCTTTCATGGTTAAAAAACCCAGTTCTTCAGATGCATGGACTTCTTCAGACTCCATGCATCTGAAGAAGTGGGTTTTTTATCCACAAAAGCTTAAGCTCAAATAAATCTGTTAGTCTCTAAGGTGCCGCCGGGCTCCTCGTTGTTTTTGTGGATACAGACTAACAGAGCTACCTCTGTGATACTTAAAAAGGGCTGAAATTCACAACTACTATACACAGTGTGCAGAGAAAATTTACAGTAGCCATAGATTATCTTTTGTGTACTTACATTTTCAGTCTTACTGGTGTTCTAGCATAATTTTTGTACTTATTTTACTGAAAAATTATTTGTAACTGTAGTAATCTACTTTGAAGGCCTTACCCTCCTAATGTTACTCACTACAGTGAGGGCCTATTCCTGCACTCATTGAAGTCCATAGGAATTTTTCCATGAGCAGGATTGCATCCTGGGATTTTTAGCCTAATTTATATGAAAATTTTGCAACATGGCATTTTACTCACTATGAAATGATTCTTCCTTTCCTAATCGCCTGGATCTCTCGGGCCACCGCTATTCAAGTTACATTAGTGGTGGTGAATCCAACAAGGGCATTCACATTGTTTTTCCTCTTGTGAAACTTAAGACATTTTCAACTTGATGGCCCCCTGATCACTTCAAAAAAATTTCACTTGGGAAACAAACAATCACATTTACCTTACAAATGGGGTCCGGGGTTTAGCTGCTCAGCTCCTATTATAATCACCGTAACTTCCCCAGACTGTATTCATGCTGTGTTGCTATTGGTCCTCCAGTCCTCCTTTTGTGAGTTTAGGGGTTGTATGTATCTTCCAAACTATAGTCTGCAGTAGTGCCAACTCTGCTCTTACTTTCCAATATCACAGCATTAACGGCCCAATCCTGCAGTCGTTTGGTATGCAATATTCCATTTCACGGCATTAGGGGTTGTGTGGGTATTTAAGAGAGGTTATCCTTGTCTGGTATTTTCAATAATCCAACCACCCTATGTCTGCCTTACTCCAATATCTTGAATCAGTGAATCAGATTCAAAGCTGATCTATTGATTAAGCCACAGTCCTGCTACCCTCATTCGTAAATGGCTAGTGGTAAATTAAGGCAACATTATAACACTATTTCAGATATTTCAATTCTTGAGATCCTCTACTGTACTTGAGCCAATGAGGTTTGGATAATGAAATGTGAGGCCTTAAGTCAGTGTCAAACCTTTTCTATCATGGTATGGCCCTGATGTCGGCTCTGAAGAAAACCAGTTACCCAATGTTTTTAATACATGCAGCTAAAACTTTGGGTAACTGCAACATATAACCTGTGAATTGGTAACTGGATAGGGAGACATTTCTTTTTAGTTTCTATCCTGGGTTCCCCATGTCCAAGAGTCATTACTATTGAAGGCTGTTCCGTAAGTGTGTGAAATGAATTGCTGTTCTCAGTCCAATTTAAAGGCTTGACCAAGCCAATGTCAGCCTACCTCAAGAATTATCTGGCCTATGCTTCTTGCAGGCCAGGGGTCAATGAAAACTGATATCCTGGGGTTGTTGTCAGAATACAAAGCAAAAGGTTTCTTGCATCTTGAGGTTCAAAACCACCAAAAGGAATATAGCTTCCCATGGCCTGAGTCTTTTCAGCCCAGAATACAATTTTATCTTTTTTCTTTCTTTTTTTTTTTTTTTTTGAGATGAGGTGACCAGACCTGCACACAGTATTCAAGGTGTGGGCATACAATGGATTTATATAATGTCATTATGATATTTACTGCCTTATTATTTATCCCTTTCCTAATGGTTCATAACATTCTGTCAGCTTTTTTCACTGCTGGTGCACATTGAGTGGATGTATTCAGAGAACTATCGACAATGACTCCAAGATCTTTCTTGAGTGGTTACAGCTAATTTAGATCCCATCATTTTGTATGTATAGTTGGGATTATGTTTTCCAGTGTGCATTACTTTCAGTGTTGATAAATGCAAATTTATACACATTGGAAAGTACAGTTCTATGCCAATGCTTAATAACTAAGATTACATATAATTTAAGAATGGTTCATGCTAAGATGATTGATAGTACAATCTGGCTGGCTAGAGGATACAGGATCAAGCTATGTTCAGACATTTTGTTGTGTGCTGCAGTAAAGATAGGGCCTAACTGGCATCCTTACTGACAGTTTCAGTGAGACCACAAATTGAGGAGACATGGCAATTTTAATTGCCTTTTTGCCCTAGGGATGGTCCATCAAGGTCAGGGTTGAGGCACATTGTTTGAAAAATGGAGTGAAGCTTGTGCTGCCCAGGCAGTGGATGAATAAAAGATTTCTGGTTCCTGTGCTATCAATTTGGTTCATTTCACCACAGCTAAGTTCATTTAAAAGGAAAAGGAGGAAGAAAAGGTAATTGCAATGTCAAAGTACTTTGTGAATTAATTACTTTTAAAATATTTTTTGTTCCCTTTTCTTTTGTGCCGTGCTTTTTGATACTCTATGGTGGGAAAAGCCATATTTAAAAAGACACTGCTCTCCATATATTAAATAAAGGGAAGTTACATGCTTTATTTATTAATCAAAGAAATGGGTTTTCTGAGTATAGTAAGCCAAATGGGGAGTTTTAACTCATATCTGTAGCTAGCATACCTCAGTGACACACACCACACTCTACTCACGGGCTTGTATCAAAGAATATATTCCTTACATAATATTTTCCCATAATAAGTAATAGGCTTATGGCTGGTCGGCCCAGTCATGTTGCTATAATTGTTCAGCTAGGCTTGCACTCAGATTTCCATCATAATAAATAAAATAATAATAAAACAACTTGTTGAGGGAGGTTGGTGGGTATGGAGCTTAAAAAAAAAAGGAAAGAAATCAGACTTGTGTATTGAGGTTTTTCTGAGACAGAGAAACATTCTAGCTCTTCTTTCCATGAAGCATATTGTGACAGGGTCAGGCAGATGGCTACAGGAGAGTGTTCCTTTTGAGTACCGGGACGTGGGTGAGCACTAGCTCGCCCACTGCTGAAAGCCCCTCCTCCAGCCTAGGGAGGGGCTACTAAACCCGGAACCCAACTGAGTTCGAGGGACAACAAAGGCAACAACAGGAACAGGCGTGTGGGTCAAAGGGCCAAAGCTAAGGAACCAGAAGGGGACAACGAGCAGAGAACCCCAGACAGCGCCCACTGCTCCTCGAAAGCATCGAGAGAGCCAGCAGACGCTTCCCAGAGGAACTCTGCCCGGACACGTGAATGGATGAAAGAACGAAAAAAGGCCCCACAGTCGCAGCCCCCCCCCCCGCCAACCTCTGTTCCCTGACCCACATGGTGAATCTCTGAGAGGAACAAGTCTGCCAATAAGCGCAGGACCCACCAAGATAGAGGAGGAACTTTGTCACAATATGTGGTCATAGCAAACAAGGGTGGATTATACCCTTGAGAGACAATGTTTCAATTCAAATGGGGATCCAAATAATAATTGCAACATGTGGGGGTGAATCTTTAAAACCTCAAAATAGCAGCTAGCTGGGCCAGAGAAATGGGAATTTTACAATGGAGGAAAATTTATTTATTTATTTATTTATTGCCACTGAAGGTGCTTTAGTGTATCATTCTTAGAAAGAAAAAAAAAGAAACAATATTAGGAGCTTGCTGAAGTTCTCTGAAAATCAAACCAGATATAAAATATCAGTATCTGTCTCAGATTACATTCCAACTGAGAGAAGGCCTTTCAAATAAAAACATCAAACAAATAAAAAAAACATTTAGAGGAGTTCTTGGTTTCTAGTCAAAGTCACCTTGCAAAAACAGTGAGATGCTTACTGATTATAGACATTTATTCTACATCACTTCACACTTTTTCTCTAATGATTTAAATATGTCTATTAACCCTAAAGACTGTTTTGATTTGAATTTCTTTCTGCTTAATACAGGGGAGGAATTCACCATCTGCCTAAATTGTGACCTTACTTGAGGATCCCCTGGAGCTTTGGTATGATATAGGCACCAGGGTACATAGATTGATGCGGCCGTGCACGTGCTCGCTGGTAGAAACTCAGGATCTTACAGAGTTTGGTGGCACCTAGGGTATTTGAGGAGGCACCTAGGGTATTTGTTGAAGTTAGGCGTTGTGTGGCTCTATCCCTTAGGAATAATTTGCAGAAAAGCTTCTGTACATAGCATTACTGAGTATTTGTGAGACATCTACATCTCAGGTAAAAATTCCACATTATTTTAAAAATATGGGCCAGATTCTTAGCTGGAGTAAATCAGCGTAGCTCTATTGACTGCATCAGTTTTATACCATCTGAGAATCATCTGGCCTTCTATATGTTTGTATAGTTGCTGTTTTGCAACATGTTCAATATATTTGCAATTTACCTTTAAGACCTGTGATCAAATAATTCAGACCTGGTGTGAAGGGGTCACTATTACACTGAGTTCAAAGGACTTGCATCCACTTATACTAGGGCTAAATTAGCCACTTGGTCTGTCTTTGAATTTGCGGAGTATATAGTTTTCAATTGTTGCTGTAAAAATATTTGTAAACTTTAGGCCCCAAACCTGCAGACACACAAGTATTTAACTTTGGTGCACCAGTCCCTTGAACATGTGGGTGTTTGCCTGCGAGGGAGCTTAGTGTGCAGTTTGTTCAATCTATGGATCTGCCAAAGGTTTGATTAGAATTTGCGAACGCTGTCTGAAAAAGCAAGTATTGCCTCCTACTAGCTAAATATAGACCAGTAGCTTCCCCTTCCATCATGGATGCAATTCACGTAGGATTATATCCCTTCCATCAGTTTTAAAAAGACTCTTTCATGGAATAAAAAAAGCTTAGAAGTTGCTGGCTAACTTCCCAAATCCTCATAACTACATGTATTTACTTGATTCCCGATGGCCTTTTTTTAAAGGCACCTGCAAATTGAAGATCTTGGATGAAATTCTTCCTTTAGTAATCAGTGAAATCCCAGTAAAATCCGTTAAATTCCCAGAATAAGTTCACTTGTGAAATGTAAGGCCACAGTGTAATCAGATAAAGATGTACAAAACTAAGGGCCAGATTGGTTCAAGTGTTTAGGTGCCTAAAGATGCAGATAGGTACCTGGTGGGATACTGAAAAGCACCGCAGCACCTAACTTTGCTTTCAGGGGTTTTCAAGCAACTTCTTAAAACCGCATTGTGGTTCATTTTGTAGTAATAGGCAGGGCCCCCCACGGGGGGAGGGGGAAGTGGGGCAATTTGCCCCAGGCCCCGGGCCCTGCAGGGGCCCCCAGGAGAGTTTTTCGGGGCCTCTGGAGCAGGGTCCTTCACTCGCTCTGGAGGCCCCGGAAAACTCTTGCAGGGCCTGGGTCCCCAGAGCTTCTTCCGCTCTGGGTCTTCGGCAGTGGGGGGTCCTTCCACTCCGGGGAAGGAGGACCCCCCACCTCTGAATTACCGCCGAAACAGGACCCGCCGCCGAAGTGCAGCCCTGTCTTCGGCAGCAGGGGGTCCTTCCGCTCCGGGACCCACTGCCGAAGTGCCCCAAAGGCCGGGCTGCACTTCAGTGGCGGGTCCCGGTTCGGCGGTAATTTGGCGGCGGGAGGCCCCCACTGCGGGTCTTCAGGGCACTTTGGCAGTGGGTCCCAGAGTGGAAGGACCCCCTGCCGCCGAATTACCACCGAAGTGGAGGTCCCCTGCCACCGAAGACCCCAGGCCCCCGGAATCCTCTGAGCGGCCGTGGTAATAGGTAATAAGCCTAATCCCTGGTTGTCTTATTCAGCCAAACTTCCCACTGAAATCAATGGAAACCTTGCTTGATCAAGTGAGAGAGAATTGGGTCCATTACCTACCTTGACATTGTTGTGCAAGACTTAGCTAATATTTGCAAAACACTTTGGAAGCACTCAATGAAACAAGTTTAAAGTATTATCAATTGTGCTGTGGGTACAAACATTTCTGCAGAGCTCTATATGCTGCTTAAGGTTATACTACATCACTGTGTGCTGGATACACAGTTAAAGGGAGTTCCCACTGTTAGAACAAGTAGCATGTATTAATCTCACCTCTCTACATTGCATCTTCACTCACGCTTGGATAATTATCATACCAAAGATGAAAAGCCAGCAGCCCTGTATCTGCTGTGCACAGAATTTGGTTTCTAAGGTTATTTTTAAGGATAAGGTAGTTTTTTTTCTTTTTTTTTAAAAATCCCCTGGTTCCTAGGCAACTACTATAAATACATGTCCAACTGCTGAGAAAAAGAGAGAGGATGGAGAAGTCTCTCTTTCAAACGGAATTTAATTTATATCACTGAAGAGGAGAGCACAGTGACACAAACCACACAAAATATGTGAAGGCACAAAAAGTATAGTTATCCAGGTTTTCTTAGCTGTGGAAGTACATCTGGACTGGCTGAGTTTCCGGCAAAATATTTTAGTGGTTTCTGGCGAGACAGGTATTATAAGTCAGACTCTTGCTGGACTAGCTAAGATCTGTACTGTGATTTAACTTAATAGAGCAACTTGTTAATGAAACTGGAGAGTAAAAATTATATGGTGAAGGCTCCCCAACAGTCTCGGGATATCAGTTACTTCATTCTCTGTTTAAAAAGCTCAATACAGTTTTCTTATGAAATAAAAGAAAAATAAAGAGAATAAATTAAGGAAGAAACTGTATCTAATTATTAACTTTTTGACTGAAAATAGTACATCTCTCTCTTCTCCATCCTGCTGTGTGGCTTAGTCTTTGGCTTCTAATTTTGTGCATGCTGCTGGCATTTTCTTCTCTTCTACTCAGGATCTTTGGTGAAAACTCCTGAAGAGTGATTAGCCGATGGTAAAGGTGAGGCACCTTCTGATGTCCTTTGTCAGGGTGGAGGTTTCAGAGCCCCAGGGCTACTATTGTGCAGGCTCTACCTCTGTCTCCCTCCAGTTTCTACCTGTACCCTTGTTAGGTGCAGTATGCCAGATGATTGTAGTTACTCTGGTTGGTTCCAAAAGAGAAGGTGGTCCTATTTCATCTGGAGATTTTTAAATCAGTAGCAGATTTCAAAGTGGATCGGGTAGTGAATGGGAAGCAGCTTGTGAAGCCCCACATGTTATGTTCTCTTTGGCTTATCAGATATATGAGTTGAATCATGGCCATATGCACTAGCTGTTGCTTGTTTGTGAACTTCTCACTTAGAACAAGGTAGAGGGAATTACAATAGTTCAGTGGAGAGGTGACAAATGCATGCATCTCCTTGACAGGTCATTCTTAGAGAGGAACAAATGGATTCTTTCTAGATAGAGAAGGCACTTTGGGTGACAGTCATCAGCATGACCCAACGCTTGCACCTTATCTTGATGGAGGAGAGAGTTTCCATAGAGCAGGGACAGTGCTCCACACCAGGCAAGATCAGTGTTGGTCTTACTTGGGTCAAGTTGTGTGTGTATGTGTTTGTTTGTGTGTGTGAATGTGTGTATGCTAGCCTCACTCTCCTGCTTAGCCAAGTAAGACAATGATATGGTATAACCCTAAATATTTATCAAGTCTAACTGTCCACCTCATTAATAAGTTTCCTGCTTTTTTTCTTCCAACCTACAGCTTGGATTTTTTCTCCATCCATTTTAGTTTTGCTCTGCTGGCTGGTAGAAGAGGTGTGGAGAAGACACATATGTGGTCCTACTCTCACTCCAACCCTGCCTAATCCCTGTGGCATTGCTAGAACAGGGAGTGAGGACTATGACTGGCCCTGCATAGGATCACAATGTGGGAAAAGACTCGTGTTCTCGTGCTCTCACTCTCATCCTTGAACACTGGTACAGATCCAGTCACACTCAGGCCCTTCATCTCTAAAAACCTGCCTATGATACCCATACTCACACTGAGCAATACCTTTCTCCACAGGAGATCCCACTGAAGTTAAGGAGTAAGGTACTACTCGTTAATAAAAATGTTAGAATTTATCCCTAACTAAAGTGTTCAATTTACTTCTGTCCTCAGGGGGGTTTTAGAATATTTATTTTTATCTCTATCCCAGTTATTCCATATAGCATGGCCTTCACTGACATGGTGAACCATTCTTAAAATATGGCTTAATTCCAGAGTAGACAGGATCTTAGAGGAAAATTGTTCAGGACAGCAGCACTGACTGTAGGTATCTGATTTTCCTGACTCTCTGCTACTGTATTATTATTCTTAATTGCATTAAAATAACTCTGAGATGAGATCATTTTAATTCCCTACTATTTTCAGGCTTAAAACTAGTGAGGCAGTTTGCTTCTTGAATGGCCTTTCCACTGATTCCAGTGACCATCTGGTCAAATTCTGAGTCCAGAGAAACAAGAGCCACAGGAGACAGCTTAATTTGTTTTGTTTTTTAAACCTAGTAATTTCTGCGTTTAGCTCATGAGTGCTGCTTTTTGAGCAGAAGACAGAAAATTCTTCCATTGCGTCAGTGGTAGGCTTAGCCATCACACTTCTGCTCATAGAGCCCTGGGGGATCTAATTAAACTGTTGTGCAGACAAAGAATCTGCAACTCCCCCCATACAAACTATTGACCAGATTTTGTTTCCATCTTCGGCATCTCTAGTACAACACATGGCATTACCCCTCTTTCCCCCTCCAGGGTCTCATTCTGACTTCAGTGGGAGCTGAATATTTCCATTGGCTTCAGTGAGAGTTAGATCAGCCCTGGCATAATTGGGAACAATTGCGTTGACTTCAGTATAATTGTCTCTTTCTACCAGGGCTAAATTTGATCCGAAGAATCTCTTGTACAGCTTCAACATAAATTATAAGCCAAAGGAAGAACAGTCCAAGTTTAACTGCACAGATTTGCAGGGCCGGCCCACAACATTTTGGCACCTGAGGCAGGGAGCTCAAATGACGCCCCCATGCTCCCTCGCTTGGGCCAAAAGTTTGAAAGGTCTCAATTCTGCCTTCTTCCTGTTCTTCTCCTCTTATGGTAGTGCTCCGCTACCTACCCCAATAAAGGAGAACTAATACTTAAAATTTTTGAATAAGGCATTTTAAGTTAACATTTAACTTTCAAACACCTAAACAGCAAATGTAACTTTTCTTGTCTGCATAGTAAACACTGGCACTTTTATCTATTTGAATAGTCAAAGTGGTGCTTTCCGTGCCTTCTTGGTTGCAAAGATTTGAACTGCTTCCTGAAGGTCCACAGTCTGCGCCAACTCATGCTCTGTTGAGATGGTTGCAAGGCCGACCAGCCTCTCCTGTGTCATTGTGGAGTGTAGATGTGTTTTTATTAACTTCAGCTTGGAGAAGCTGCTTTATCCACTGGCAACTGGTACAGGAAGTGTTAGAAGTATGTGCAGAGCAACAAAAGCATTTGGAAAGAGGGTGATCATCTTATTTGTGCACATATATTCCAGAACAGCCTTCGGAGTTGAGCCTGCTGAAATGTATCTTGAAAGGGCTTTCAGTTCATCACCTAAATCACTCGCATCAATATTGCGCATGTCATCATGTGTTAACACTGTCTCTAGTGCCCTGAATTGCTGGTGTAGGTCTTCTTCAGATAGAGTAAGGAGTTTTGGAATATCGTACAACATCCCAAATATACTGCTGTGTTCCTTGAGCTGCATGAAATGTTCTTCAACTGACTGTATTGCACAATCTAGCATCTAGTTAAAGAATTCAACTTTGAATTGTTGTTTGGGGTCTCTTATGGGATTATCCCGTGCTTTGTAATCAAAATGTCTTCTTCAGTGACTCTTGTATTCTTGAATAGGTGGGAAAATAGCTTCAGTGTGAAGTTTCTCTGCCAACTTCTGTGCACTCTTCAGAATGTTTTGAAATCCCTCATCTGACCGATAAGACTGTAGTATGACTTTGCTTTGTCCAGTTATTCCATTGCTCCAGATATATCAAGGTCAATACCTTGGAGTCTCTTGCTTACAACATTTAGTTCAAACAGTATGTCATGCCACAACACTAAGCCACGCAGAAATTTGTAGTTATGTATGTTTCTGGTGATTCCATTTCCCTCTGCCACTGTTCTCCCATGAACAGTTCTTGTCATAGCATTGTCCTCCATAATGGTAACTATGGCATCATCTATCTTCCCAGTTTGGTGTTTGATAAGCTTTATCACCTCCACTCGACTCTCCCATCGTGTGGTACTCAGTGGTTTCAGTCAGAGAGGATGTTCCCAGATTTTGCTTCAAAATTTGCCATCAATGAGTTGATGCAGAGAAAAATACATAGATGCTTTGAATTACATTAAAAAATTCAGCAGCCTCACTGGAAGCTGATGCTGCATCACTGACCACCAGGTTCATTGACTGAGAACTGCATGGGACAAAAAAAGCTTGAGGGTTTAACTCTCGCATCCATGTCTGTACTCCTCTGTTCTTTCCTCTCATGTTGGCACCATTATCGTAGCCCTGACCTCTCATGTCCAACTCTCGCAATTCCTGTATCTTCCAGCTTTTTAAGAAGCACATTTGTCATACCAGCTCCTGTAGTATCAGCAATGTTAATAAATTCTAGAAAATGCTCTCTGATGGTCGCCATTGCAGGGACATTTTCACTAGGTTCTGTTGTTACAAAACACACCATTAAAGTCATTTGTTCCATTTAGCTGATGTCAGGTGTGCAGTGCAGAATAACAGAGTAATATCTTGGTGACTTCAGATCTGCCACAATCTTCTGTTTGATTTTTGTTGCCAGTAACTGTATGATCTCATTTTGAATTGTCTTTTAAAGGTAGTGGTGTGTGCACATTTCTTGGGTGGTGACTCTTCTTAGATGCTCCTGGAGTATAGCATCAAACTCAGCCATCAGCTCCACAATTTTAAGGAAGTTTCCATTGTTTGACACATACAGCTGATCTGAAGTGCCACGTGGTGCTAGGTTTTGGGTAGCAAGTATTCTCACAATGGCAATGAACCTTTTCAGAACATTTTGCCAGTTAAGAGACTCTGATGCAGTCTTCTCTTGATGCTGATCATCTATGGTGGCCTTTAACCTTAGTCTCATCTCAAGCTCTTTCCACCTATGGAATGCTCTCTGATGATTTGCTGCCTTCTCATGGCATGCCAGATTTCTAGCCAGATTTTTCCAGTCTTTTTTGTTCCTGTAGAACCCAGTGTGGCTGGAACGTTAGACTGGAAGAGTTTGCAACCAAAACAGTATGCAGCATTCTGGATTTTTGAGTACATAAGCCATGGCCTCTCCACTTTGTCACCACTGGGGATTTCATGCCAGTAATGTGTTGGATGGAAACTTCTATTTTCATTGTCTTTGGGGAACATGAAGTTTTTTCACTTGCTGTGGCCCATGCAATACAAGGAAGTCCCTCAGGCTACTGCTCAAGTGGGTCCACAGTCCTGGATCATCTTAACTTAAGGAACTAAACTCAGCAGCAGCTGTTTCTTGCACCTCCACCACACTCTTTTCTAATCTACACTTTTCTTCAGGAATGTGCATGGTTACATCGATTTTGAGATGGAGATATGGATGCTGCAGTAGATGCCAGATCACCTGCACTCTGATTAACTGGAAGATCAGACATCTCCTCACCACTCACATCCTCACTGGGGCCGGAAGGCTCACCATGAACATTTGTGTCTAAGTATCTCAGGAGAGCTCCTTCCTCCTTAGATAGAAAAGTTTCCTTTGCTTTCTTTCTTTTTTCTGAATGCTGCCTCAGAGGGACGTTTTCTTCTTTCACTCATGACTGTTGTTCTGTGCCAGCTATAGAGGCTCTCAACACTCAGTTGAAGGGGACAAATAAGCAGGCTGGTAGCAGGGCCTGAGTGAGGGAAAATATCAGTGTTTTAAGGGCCTAACTGGCTCCTACTATTTCAGTTGACCCTGTTCTCCTCAAGTGGGTTCAGGGAAGTAGCAGGAAACAGAAAGCTTCCCGAGAAGCTGGTGTTAATCAGTCCAGGCTCCTGTGGGTGCTAGAGAGGTACCTAAGAGGCTCCTCCTCCTCTCCCTGCAGCCCCTGCTGCTTTCTGTTATTCCCTCTCACCTTTTCTCCTGCCTGCTTGTTATGTCTCTTGTGCCCTCCTTCCTCCAGCACAACACTCCACCATCTCTGTGCATCTAGAGCAGAGAGAATACGTATGCACCAGCAGCAGACACAATTTTCTACACTCTGGGTCCTAGTGGCACCTCCACCACAGTCTGGCATCTGAGGCGGCCGCCTCAGTTCGCCTCATGGTAAGGCCAGCCCTGCAGATTTGAGAGAAACATCTTATTTGTTTGTTCTTCACTCCTGGTTTTTGATCCATTTTTAAAACCCTTCACAGGAACTATTGACTCTGAGTTTTCTTGAATTTAATTTTTTTTGTGAATTTAGTGCTGCTAAAAGGTGCCATAGTGACACAGACATAGTTTTACCACAGAATGAGTGCAGCAGTACAAGCTTAACTATTTTGATGTGCCAGATGCTTCAGTGCTGATGGGAAAGGATCACCTGTAGGCGTGAGAACAAACACATTGCAGACAAGATAGTCAATTAATCCCAGATTTGATGGTTTTGTGATATGAACATTTGCCCAAGAGCAACTGGAGTGGGAATAACTCATTTCGTCATGCATCCGACAAAGTGGGTATTCACCCACGAAAGCTCATGCTCCAATACATCTGTTAGTCTATAAGGTGCCACAGGACTCTTTGCTCATTTCAAATAGGTCACATAAGGCCCATCAGATGGTATGAAATTTTAGTCTGGTGCCCTCTTGTGGTGAACTCATGCTCTCATGTGGGTATCTGTTCTTGGAAACATCCAGATCCTAGATCCTTTCTAAAAGCAAGGCACATTTTTGGGCTCTACCTAACTTTGCATCTCTCAAGCATCCTCAGTCTGAATGATGTGTGTGACTATTTATTAATCTGACAAAGGAGTTTATTCATTATCTATGTGACCAGAGAACTATTTTGTGCTATGACTTCTGAGTTCCAGTAACATGCAGGGGCAGAAAAATTATAGGCTGTCTAGACTGGAAAATAATTGGATTTCATAAGCAGAGAAGCCTCTTCCTGTACATCATTAAATCTGCCTAAACTGTTTTACAAATCTGCATGGACCTTTCTCATCTTCCTAAATCTGAACCACTCAGTCCTTGTAGTGTGGAATACAGTAAAAGTTTGTTTATAAAGATTTGCTTCTTCTGTGCACACTATGCTTTGCTCTTAAAGAGTTGGGGGAAGCAGAGCCACAGCTCTACCCACCACACTTTATAGGGCCTATTGCGCTTCAAGTATATCTCAGCTTGCACAATCCCTGCTTGAGCTTCCCTTAGGGATGGTGAATTTCCACGTTAAGCCCTACTCACAGCAGTGCCTAACTGGCAATCTAGTGTGTTCTGTGCTTCCTTCTTCCAAACCCTCACCAGCGAGGGTCAGTTCTTTTTAACAGTTGTTATGACTTTAATAACGAATGACCAAACATACCTTAGTTTTCCATTCTACTCATTAACACTCTTCCCAGCCATGTGCTGAGTTTAGCGAGAGGGGTGTGTCAGTTTGCTATCGTAAAAAAAATCAGTGCTTTTTTGGAAGTCAGGGATTTTAACTGGCTGCTTAGGGAACTGGCATGTCTTCCAATCAGTTACAAGAGTACAAAGACAAGGAGCTCCTTTCTTAAATTTGGGAGGTATAAACAAATGTCAAGTGAACTGCAAGCAACTCCTGGCTACCACCAGCTGGTGCCTCAACTAGGAAATAGTTAACTCCTGGCACAGTGAAGTTAATTCTGTAAAACATTTTGAAATAGATTGGATTTTAAAGAGGAAATGTCTTGTTTGTGAAATTTGTTTAAGTGCCCTAGAGACTGACTTCTTCATGGAACATTGTCATGGGTTTCCTCCATTCTTCGCAGTCATGCTCCACAATGCTGTCCTGGCGGGACCACTCGTATGGGCTGGAGGGTACTGTAATTCAGTCTTCCCTTCACTTCTTGGTGCTTCTGCTGGGACTGATAACAAGGATGCCAGATAGTGTTGGCTGTGATGGTGTTTTCTGGAATGTGAGCTATACAAGAAGATATAATAAGATGTGAGCAGGAGGACATGGGTTAGCTGAGCTCACTATGCTTGGAGATTGCAAGGAAGAGATCTCCAAGCACAGTGCCCCAGTGGGAAAGGGTTAGAAGGCAAGAAACACTGTAAATACTTTGCTGCACGAGACTGTACTGGTGTTGGTGATGGAAATATAAATACATTCACATGAAGCTGCCACTTACTGAACATATTCTGTTTGGTTTCTGGGGGATCAGGGGATAGGAATGGAGCACACCCAGTTACAGGCGCTATATCTCTTTACAAATCCCCTCACTCCTCCAGTCACCTAGTTTGCATGAAAGATGCTACACAAAATAAAGATGCTTTTATCTTGTTAGATCTCCAAGCAATGGACAGTTCTGGAAAAAGCAAAATTTCCATTGAGACTCTAATGTTGTGGTAGGGTCCAGAGAACTCTTTCTGCATTCATGAACCCCCACTGTAAAGTTATACTGCATCAATAACTCTTTCTCCACACAGTGTATTATATATGAGGTGTCATCAGAGCAAGCAGTATTATGAGCAGTGGGTATCAAAGGCAGGGGAAGGCTGAGCCTTCCAAAACAACTTGCGTGGTCCCACCCAAATTTCGCCCCCAGGTCCCTTCCTGCTTCCTAGGACTGTGCTGGGGGGTGCTGTTCCCCCTGTGGCTGGGGCCCCAGACTGGGACTAATGAGGGCAGGCCTGTGCTCTGGGGCTGGGGGGAGGCACACTGCCCACCCACCCAGTGCTCTGGGGCTGGAGGAGGGGGACCGCGCCACCCTCCCGGTGTGCTGTGGGGGGTGGGGTCTGGCAGACGGGGGGGTGGGGCCTCTGGGCTTCAGTGGGAGGGGTGGGGCCTCAGGCAGAAGGTGTGGGCAAGGCCAGGGCCTAGCCTCTTCAAGTCTGGGGCATAGGTGTTGGATCTAAGGGTGTGGGGGTGCTGCAGCACCCTGTGAAATGAAGTAGTTTCCATTATACAGGGTTCACAGTTTGGTTCAATGGCTCTCAGCACCCTCCACTCTAAAAATTGTTCCAGCACCCCTGGCCAAGGGTTCAGCCGCTGCCCATGAGTGGCATAATGCATTTCTGTTTTTGTCTCTATCTTTTATTTGGTTTGTGAGGAAAGGAGGTTCTCCACCCACCCCCTCTTTTTTTTTTCTGTCACCAGATGTTGAGTAAGAGAATCAAAGCTCACAGCCCAGATTTTTTCGGAAATGACTAGTGATTTGAGGTTCTTCAGAGTTTGGTTGCCTATCTTGAGAGACCTTAAAAAAGAGACTGCTTGAGGGGCTTTTGGAGGGAACAGCGCTCCGCTCTTTCTAAAAACCAGGCCCCTATAAATTCTATAAAGCTAGACATCCAAAACTCAGGAACCCCCAAATCAGCAATTGTTTTTGAATATCATGGCCAAACAATTTCTTTTAATGGAAGGGTTTTTATTTTTAAACAAAACACAAAACTACAATCTGGGTAATCAGCTTAATACTAAGAGCAGCACTCATCTTCTCTCAGATTTTCAGAGTGCAAGAAACCGGGAAATGCTTCTCAGTTTTATTCTTAAGTATCTGAGGAGACAAAACTAAATGGAATCTCCAGAGAAGCCAGAAACTCCAGTCCCCATCCATACAAGTGCTCTAATCAGACTGATCCATAGTTCCAGAAAACAACCAGTCAAAAGGGCCTAATTCTTCCATCTTTTGAATAGTACCAGGAACGCGCTAATTGATTTCATTGGGACTACTTGTGGAATAAGGGACCATATTATGCAAGACTAAAGGGGCAGATTGGGCCCAACTTACATTAGCAAAAGCCACTCTTCTTATTTGTCCCCTTGCCAAGGTAACCAAGTATGTGAAGTGTAAATTGAGACTATGTGAGCTATGACAAAAATAACTTATATAAATACTGTTTTCCCTCCTGGGAATTTTACCCATCGAGTTTAATTAAGCTTTTAAAATGAGAGAGAACTTGCCTGCCGGGGGATGTTTTCAAGTTTTCACAGCTCTATTTTTATTTTTAATTGAATTTACCACATTAGGGGTTGATTGATAGCACTGAAGTTGAAATTGAAGTCCTCTGTCAATAGAACTAGTGCAGACCACACAGGCAGTGGAAGTGTCTTTTCCCAGTACTGCCTTGTGCCTCATCCCTGACCTGATGGGGTCAGAAGGCAACCATAATTCACTGTCCCTTTCCAGTCAGTCCTTGGCCTCTTTTCTGAGGCCATCAACAAGGGTGCTCATTAGGGCTAATTGTGATTTTGAGTTTCATGGTGAGGATGCCTTTCCAAAGGTTGCCGATCCCTGAGTTAGAGCATATCTTTTAGAGAAACATCCACTCTTGATTTAAAGACTTCAAGTGATGGCAAATCCACCACATCCCTAGGGAGCTTGTTCTCATTGTTAATTACCCTCTTTCCATGAGAAATTTCTGTGACTATCTTCTTGATAAGAGTTGGCTGAAGTGTAATGAGAGGACCTGGATCCCAAGATTGGAAGATTTAACATGCTTCCTTGGTTTTCTTGTTGTCAGTCTTTATTTTGGTCAATTAAACTGTGAGAAAAGAGTGTGAGTACCAGTCTCAAGACAGACTGACAAACCTAGGGCACAAACCTCAAATTGGTTGTTTCTTCTAAACTGAGATTTCACCCAACCAACTGCACCAAGTGCAAACTCCTCAGACACTTTAGCAGCCTAAACACAGAGACACAGATATCTCCTTGGGTACTCTGGTCTGTCTTGCCACCCAGGTGATCATGTCTCTGTGATAGATGGCCCCTTACATCAAGATTCACACCAATATTCATGTTACTACTAATATCAAAGGACCAGTCACTTACCCCTGGTGAATTGCGCTTTGGGTCTCACACCAACGATGCTTCAAGCCAATCCTATAGTAAACTATATGAAGATTTGTTAAATATAAAAAGGAAATTAGAGTTATTTACAAAGTTAAAGCAAGCAAACATAGATACATGAATGAGTTACAGTCTTTGCTTTCAAAAGCAATATAGGTTTCTATAATCAGTAAACTTTTTGTTCTTTAGGGCTAACCCAGGCTAGGCAGCTGGGGATCTCTTGCTTATGTCCAGAAAAACATTGCTCTCACAGAGTCCAAGCAGCAGAGAGAGTCTTAGTTCCTTTGCTTTCAAGTTTTATCCCCCTCCTGCCATGAGCTCTGAGCTGCAAACTCAGCTGATGGGAGGAGTCCACTTGCATGACGCATCTTCATGGGAAGGAGAGCAGAACAATAATAAGAGTCTTTAGTCCATTTGCTGATGATTCCTCAATCCAGATGTGGGAAGTTTCCAGTTGCAAGATCCAACCATCGCCCATCTGATATCAATGGGTCTCCTCTTTTGGAATGGGCATAACAATTTCTGAAGAAAAGCAGCGTTCATGCTAATTAATGTCCTAATGCTGAATGGGGATTCATACAGAGTATGTCTATACAGCAAAGAAAAACCCACGGCTGGCCTGTGCTAGCCAACTCCGGCCCACGGATCTTGGGCTGTGTGGCTCTTTCATTGCTGTGTAGACTTCAGGGCATGGGCTGGAGCCCAAGCTCTAGGACCCTGCAGAATGGGAGAATGGGAGGGTCCCAAAGCTCAGGCTGCAGCCTGAGCCCCAAAGTCTACACAGCAATGAAAGAGCCGCATGAGCCAAAGTTGTCTGGCATGGGCCAGCCGTGAGTTTTTCTTTGCTGTATAGACATACCCCCAGAGGCTCCAATACAACTGCTCAAATAATACATTACAGTAAGGAACACAGACATTACAAGTAAGATTCATACATGCAGCAACTCACAAGCACTCAAGAATGCAAACACTAAACACTTTTTTATAATTCTGATACCTGGTTTATAAATATTAACCCACAACTGAGCCAGATGGATTCCAGTCATGTATCCGTCAGTGTCTAGTTGAGACACACGGGGACCTTGGCATGAGCTGGCACCTGACCTGCCAACATCACAAAAACATATATAGTGAGATAGAAAAACCAAGAACAAAATTAAGAGAGACCTCATGGTTTCTGAATGTTATCTTAGGATAATGGTCTCTGGCTGCAACATGAATATAAAAATGAAGGAAATACATTTCATAGCCACAGAGATTTATCCTTTAATACAGTGGTTCTCAACCAGTGCTTTGTGTACCTCTGGAGCGTACACAGAGGTTTTCCAGGGGCTACATCAACTCATCTAGCCATATGCCTAGTTTTACAACAGGCTACATAAAAAGCACTAACAAAGTCAATATAGGCTAAAATTTCATATAGACAATGACTTGTTATATTGCTCTATACACTGAAATGTAAGTACAATATTTATATTCCAATTATTTTATTTTATAATTATATGCTAAAAATGAGGAAGTAAACAATTGTTCAGTAACAGTGTGCTGTGACACTTGTATTTTTATGTTTGATTTTGTAAGCCAGTCATTTTTAAGTGAACTTGAGGATATGCAAGACAAATCAGACTCCTGAAAAGGGTACAGTAACCTGGAAAGGTTGAGAGCCACTGCTTTAATGCATTGTTGTAATGATTTTCATTTGTTATGTCAGGGAGATAAAAATAATTGTATCCAATGGATGTTAGTACAGGAGAGTAAGAGTTCCTTTATGTACTGCTAGCAGCCTGTTGCCATCTGTTTGGGTTAGAAAAGCAATGGGCCTCATCCACTGGTACAAGAGAGCAGAGAAACTCCATTAATTTCAATAGAATTAACTGCAGTTCTCACCAGTGTGAGGGGAGAATGAGGCTCAGTTTATTCTATGAGCATCGGAAATCGGGACCCGATATGCACTGCACACACATACATCATGAAAGTGATGGGCCATGCCTCAAACAGTTTACAGTCTAAGCATATGATTAGGGGCAACAATTATATTCAACAAATACATGGGTGGGGGAGGGCGGCAAGGGAACAGTGAAATGATTATATTTAGTATAAGCAGCAGTTAACAGCATACCAGCTGATAGCTACATGAAATTACGGTACCAATATTCTCATCACAGTTTGCATATATTAATTTAATCCCAGTCTGCTCTGAAAATATACACAAGCAGTTCAACATTTCTCCAAGTCTATTAATAGTTTGTATTTAGTAGAGAAATATCTTTTCATACATTTCCATAACTGGGACTGTATGACTTGGTTGTGATTGGTCAGATAAGTTACATAATATTGTTTGTTCTTTGACTGAATGAATGTGCAAGCATTTCTGGTGCCAATTGTTCTTCATGCACATTTAGAATTCAGTTTCTATGAACAGTCAGATGAGACTATTCACAAACATTTGTGCCAGTAAAACTCAATCGCTTCAATAGTCACAGAAAGCTAATGCAAAAGCATCATAGTTGTGGTGAACAAATGACTATCTGTGAGAAATGTTTTGCAGTATTCACCCAAATCTAATTGTGCACTTTGGCCAACTGGAAATCATTATAGCCATAAAACTGTGTATATGACCCAATGGCCTGATTTTCAGTGGTGCTGAGAACCAACTGTCCTCAATTCAAACCTGGGTGTCCATGGTTCGACACTTAAATCTACTTTTAGACATATATTTAAGTTGCCTAAAGTCCATGAGGATTCAACAGTGGATGGATCACTTGATTACCTGTTCTGTTCATTCCCTCTGAAGCACCTGGCATTGGCCACTGTCAGAAGACAGGACACTGGGCTACATGGACCTTTGGTCTAGCCCAGTATAGCTGTTCTTATGTTCTTATTATTGTGTTCCCAGCACCTCTGAAAAATCAAGCCAATTATTTCAGTACCTAGTACCTAGTTCCTGCTCCTATAGTGTATCTCATGCAAGTGCTCAAAGCTCATTGCACTATCAGGACCTACTTTGCTTTTCGATGGCTGAAGTTTTACTGTTTGGGTTTTTTTTACTAACCTATTTTGAGATGTAGTCTTATGGTCTTTACACAGGCAAAATTCCCCATGAAATCAATGGGAATTTTTTTTGCTAAGCAATGTAGGAAGCTGCCTTACCATAGTTGTTGTGCATTCAGCAGTCTGAGAAGTGTAAATTCAGTGTATGCACTGAGGTATTTGTTTATTTCTAAGCTGACCATCTCTGTATGCAGTATCTAGGCTTACAGAAAACTAAACAAAAACTGGGCCCAGTGCCCAGAGAAACCAACCAGTCCCTCAACTTCCTGAACAAAAACAATGTGCTGACACTTCATATGCCTGACATAACACCACTATGCCTCTACAGCTTAAACACTGTAGAGAAAATGACCCCTTTGGTTCATGCTAATGAGGGTTTCTTTGCAAAATTTGTTTTTTACTTTAATTTCATGCATGATAAGCATTATTATTTATTATCGAAGCATCCTCCAATAGTCTGCCTGGTTAAACAGTAAATAGTAGTGATTTTTTTTTTGTTTATTCTTGTGTTCAGACCTGCAAATCCTATACATTTACATCACCTTCTTTACCGAGGCTGATTTAGAAGGTCTGGCCTTGCACTTCTAAAACGCTGTGGGAATCTTATTTTTGGTCTCACAATTAAGTTAATTGTGGTGCCCTCAGATCAGTCACTGTGGGAGTAGCTGACAGCAGAATTTACACAATTCGATCTCTGCTCAGGAAATCCCCCCCAAATAAGCAAATCTAACTCTTTTTTTTTTTTGGGGGGGGGGGAAGGGATCAGCAAATCTTTTCTCAGCTCTGCAGAGAGTGGGCCCCAGCAGATGCGGCGGCAACTGGTGAGGCTGTGCAGAAAAGGTCATACTATGAGTTTTTTGTTTAATAAATAATTGTTCTCTTTTTACATGGAGACACTGAAGCCTTTGATCACAAAAAAAATGGAGCCTGTGGTTTTCTCTATTCACTGGTGTTTTTTTTTTCCCTTTCTGTTTACAAATAACTGACTCACCACTGTGTGATCCTGAGGGGTGCACAATCTAACAATGGAGTGAATCAGCCAAAACAGAGTTACATGCTACTTTAAAAGAGCTGAACATGCATATTCAGAAGCACCCTGGCTTCAAAAAGCAAAGTGGCAACATTGCTGACTATTAGATCCAAATGCAAAAGAGCTTGTCCTTATGATAAAGAGCTGTTGGTGCTCTCTAGTAGAGATTTTGATTCCCGTGCCCCAAGATAGTCGCAAGCCTTTGGTCCATCTTGCAGGAAGGAGACATTTCTAGGCACATTTGAATGTCTCAAAAGCTGACATCATGGCTGGCATCATGGCAGGAAATCTGTGACTTAGGCTGATTAAATGGAGTTGCATGTGCCACAGGAGGAGGGACTGAAATCTCCATGGCCATGCATGGCTCTGCCACACGCATAGAAACACAGAGCTACTTCATTTAAGCAACAGGATATCATATCCTGGTAGGATACAGACATGATAATTAATGCATAGCTAGATAATGTCATAGGCCTGATTTCCCCACTGCCTAGCACTTTGTCAGTTACTCCTGTGCAAAATGAAAACAGTGAGTGTAAAATGCTGCCAGATTCGAAGGACGATGTTTTATACCCACTTTGCACAGGTATAAATAACTCCACAAGAAGTGAGGCACTGGAAAATCAGGTCCAGATTATCAAAACGCTTTAGACTCACTCCAATTTCTTGTGTCAATGCTTCATATGGCTTCATTATAATTAATCAAATACTAAAGGAAATGACTGTACACAGTGAAGGAAGAACATGCTCCTTTTTAACACAAATAGGAAAACCTGCTGATGCCCTGGGTTTTGTAAAGCCACTTGACTTTCTTCAAGTTCAAGTCCACAGTCCACATTTGTACTTGCAAAAGGTATGATCATATATGCACTTTTTCATGAACACATTGGGCAGCTGGAGTTGAAAATGTATCCCTAATACTCCAAGTTAAAATAAAGACCATGTCAAGTTTACTGACTACCTGACTGAAATCCTTTAGAAAGGACAGGCTGACAAAATATTCACTAGAGACATGTTGGTGAGTCAGTCGTCTTCTACTACTCAGTTACAAACAGATAAAAAAAAATATATGTTTATATTGCTGTAGCTATGAATACTTTATATCTGGAGAGAAGTATCAGTGGAGGTTTCAATTACTGTACCTCTTTGTATTGCCCTTCTAGCATTTTTCTCTGAATTTCCTTTGTTGCAGTGAGAGTGGACAGTCATTCAGTGGTAGATTTGAATGAGGTCAAGGAACAGAAAACACTTCAATAATTTTAAGTGCATTAATGTTTCTTAGACCCTGACACTCTCATTTACACACAATCAACATAATGTAGCCTTGATAACACACCCATTTACTCCTTCTTGGCCACTTGTCAACATTAATTACTCTGAGCTTTCTAGAACTTCATCATCATTCAAATTCATCAAATAATCCTTCAACATGTACTATGGATTTTTTCTAACAAAGAACATGAAGAACTCACTCACTCCTTCATGTTTTATTAGAAACAGCCCTACAGAATTCAGAGACAAACTGCAAGCAGAGCTGCCTATGGTATTAGTAATTATTTGTATTACGATAACCTCTAGAGGCCCCTATCAGGAACTGAATGCAAACAATTAAAAAGCAGCCCCTTGTTCCAAAGATCTTACAATCTTAACATATAATTAGACATAACAGGTAGATACACCAAACAAATGGATGGGGGAAGGAGGATAGAAGAAACAGGAAAACAATCATTTTTTACTACAAGTTGCAGTCACAGCACACAAATCGCCTACCCTCAGTGAAACTACAGCACCACTTTTCACTGATTGATTATTTGTATGTGAAGATGTGAGCCTTGCTTTGCTGTCAGTCACTTCAGTGAAATGATCTGCCTTTACATAGTTGTAGCTGACATGAAAATCTGGCCTATGAATTTTTAAATTTATTTTCCTCATTTTGCCAAGCAGAGAGCATTTTTCTGAGCGTTACCTGAGAGATCCCTTTGCCACACAAGTGGAGGCTATCAGCTGAATGACATCTCTAACAGAGGCTCCCAGAGATTCCTACCAAGGTTGAATTAAGTCTTAAAAAATGGTATTTTATTCTTGTTTGGGGAACACTAGGGACAGTGTTTCTCCCAAGCCAATATTGAAAGTTAGGAGCCTAATTTTGGACATTCAGATTGTCACGTATACACCAAATATCCATTTAGGCATCAAATTTAGATGCCTTAATTTGAATGCCAGCATTTTAATAATTAACTCCCCAGATTTAGTGAAGGGAGAACTCTGCAGTGCTATTGCAGGGATGTTGGTCCCAGGATATGCGAGCAACTACTTTCATTGTATAGCTTCATGCACTTTTATTAGCTGTATTGTTAATGCTCAGTGCACTTAACTATGCGAGGGGTCCCTGGTTGTGGATCGCCAGCAGAGATAAGCTTGCCCTAGAGCCTGTATTTAGGCATCTATTTCCATGAGAGGATCAGAGCTTAGAATATACACCTCTTGTCAGCATCTCCCATTGCATAGCTTAGGCAGATAATTGCCTGGTGTTCTGGCTTTTGTTGATCCTATTGCTGGTGCCTATCTCTACCCATTCATTGTATAGGGAGCTATGCACCTACCTCAGGCTTCGTGGATCCCATTGTTGATCTAGTGATTTTCTAGGGTGAGCTTCTGTCCTTTTGTGGACCCAAACCTCTCGGAGAAGCAAGTATAGAATCTAGTTCTTCAGGATGGTGGTGAACTGCCGTAACCACAAAAACATTCTTTCTCTTCCTGCAATCCCTTATTAACTATCCGCCTTCCAACTTCTGTAACAGTAAAGGCAGGGATACCACAGACAATCATAGAATCATAGAATATCAGGGTTGGACACTACATTAGCCTTTTTCCAGTCATCCAGGACCTTCCCCGATCACCATGAGTTTTCAAAGATAATGGCCAATGGCTTTGCAGTCACATCTGCCAACTTGTTTAGCACCCTTGGATGCAGCGCACCCAGCCTCATGGACTTGTGCTCATCCAGCTTTTCTAAATAGTCCTGAACCACTTCTTTCTCCACAGAGGGCTGGTCACCTCCTCCCCATGCTCTGCTGCCCAGTGCAGTAGTCTGGGAGCTGACCTTGTTTGTGAAGACAGAGGCAAAAGCAGCATTGAATACTTCAGCTTTTTCCACATCCTCTGTCACTAGATTGTCTCCTTCATTCAGTAAGGGACCCACACTTTCCTTGACCTTTTCTTGTTGCTAACATACCTGACGAAACCCTTCTTGTTACTCCTAACATCTCTTGCTAGCTGCAACTCCAAGTGTGATTTGGCCTTCCTGATTTCACTCCTGCTTGCCTGAGCAATATTTTTATACTCCTTCCTGGTCATTTGTCTAATCTTCCACTTCTTGTAAGCTTCTTTTTTGTGTTTAAGATCAGCAAGGATTTCACTGTTAAGCCAAGCCGGTCGCCTGCCATATTTACTATTCTTTCTACACATGGGGATGGTTTGTTCCTGCAACCTCAATAAGGATTCTTTAAAATACAGCCAGCTTTCCTTGAATCCTTTCCCCATCATGTTATTATCCCAGAGGATCCTGCCCATCCCTCCCCTGAGAGTCCAAGTCTGCTTTTTTGAAGTCTAGGGTCCTATTTTGCTGCTCTCCTTTCTTCCTTGTGTCAGGATCCTGAACTCGACCATCTCATAGTCGCTGCCTCCCATAGAACAACTATAATTTGTTCCCTGACAACTATCCTTCCTGTACATTGAGTGAGGCAGGGGATCTAGGTGAGGGGAAATTTGTGATCAATTCAAAACTGTATCATAAGGCATATACACAAGGGGATTTAATTAAGGTTCCACAAGCAACCTTAATTCTGTAAAAGCAGCAAAGAATCCTGTGGCACCTTATAGACTAACAGTTATGTCTGTTAGTCTATAAGGTGCCACAGGATTCTTTGCTGCTTTTACAGATCCAGACTAACATGGCTACCCCTCTGATACTTGACAACCTTAATTCTGGCATTTCCCAATTTCAAGTGTCTCTCTTTGCAACCTTAACATTCTTTAAATATATGCTACATTGAAAACATTGGCATTAAATTCAATTGATACAGCGCTACCATACCACCTGTTTTTGTCAACATGTTGGGAGACCATTACTCCTTAAGTTTACATATATTTTTAATAGTCCATAGAAATAAGGTGTTGTGTGGAGTTCTGTGATGCTGGTGTCTTTTGTTCAAGATATAAAGGTGCAAAAAGTTCTTTTTCTGAAACAGTTTTCAGTTCTATCACAACTGAACAAATGTACACAAATCACAGTAATTGTTGATACAGGAAAGTGTTGCATGCCTGTGAAGCCAATGGGGCTCTGTGCAGGCACAAATGTACACTTCTGCACATCTTATTTCAGGACTGGGGCCATAGTTAAGTATATAACCTCACCAAATAAGTTTTCTTGATAGTCATTTCTTAGAGATAGGTGTCACATTCCACCTTAAGCTGTCTGTCTGGAAGTAGTAACTTGGGTTTGATCCTCAGTCATTTTTAGTCTTTTCAACTCTCTCCTCCATTCCTTTACTCCCTTGATGTCATTTCTCAGTCATCATGCTTCCTCTACTCAAACTCCCTGTGGCTGCTTCTTTTAAACTTCCTCTAGTCGCTTCTTTTATGCTTCCCACCCACATCTTGCAGGCTTCAACAGCACAGGCAGAAAATCTAATAGCTAAATGACAAATGACGTACATGAGAGAGACAAGGTAGGTGAGGTAATATTTTTTATTGGACCAACTTTTGTTGCTGGAATGTACAAGCTTTTGAGCTACACAGAGCTCTTCTTTGCTGAAAAACTTGTATCTCACTTATCTTTTCTCTTTCATATCCTGGGACCAACATGGGCACAACAACACTGCAAATGGCATACATGACAGAGAGTGTGTTTGAAGGAAGAGTGAGAGAGTCTGATAACTATGAATACAAAAGACATTTTTTCTTCATATGAATGGTAGCTTTCTCTATTGTGTATGCTTATGTGTGTAGCTTTCTCTATTGTCAGAGACAATATGTGTAGCTTTCTCTATTGTCAGAGACATTTAGATGGGAAGAGATACACTAATGTTAGCAAAAGATGTGGTTTTTAGCTATGCAGTCAAAATTGTATTTTCTTTTCAATACTGTAAGTTGCCCTAAAGTACACAACTGCTTCAGACTGAGTCAGTTGCTTTGTACTGAAGCTCTAAAGGGGGAAAAGAGGAACAGCGGTTGCTTTCATGCTAATGATTGCTCCAGGGAAGTGCTTAATTTTGAAATTCATAAATATCATTAGGTTCTACTTTATAAACATGATCCTCTGAAGATATAAAGGGCCCAATCAGACAAAGCCAATCAGACCTTCTATATGGGTTTTTTTTTAATATGTTGTGTCTGTCTGGACATTCTCAATTTTACGGTGGCCATTAGACTCTATTAATGAGAGCACTGCACTGAACCAATCTCCGCAACTTGCAGCTGTACCAGCAAAATGCTCTCCTGAGGAATATTGATTGCCCTTCTTGGCTGTCCTTAAACAAGGCTGGCACTGCAGACATCTTAACCTGCATGTGCATTAGTCTCCAGAATACTGCTGCACTACAGCCTTTTATTTAAGAGAGAAGATTATTCTGTGCAGTGGGAGGGGTGTTATCTGAGACATGCATCAAGAGAAGGTCTGTAATAGGCCACTTAACAGTAACTGACATGCAGAGAAATGGAATTAACATTTTCTCAGAAACCTGCACACTTTCCTGCACTAGGCTATTTTGACTATCTGTTTCTGGCATGAAAAAACAAGAAGTGGTGGGAAAGCGGGGAGGGCACAGGATGTAGTACTAAATTCCCTGGGGGTGGCAGGGGAAATCTGGTTGATTTCTCAATTCTATTAAAATATATGTTTAGCATTTGTGTAAAAGCTTCAGCAAGAGCTTTGCAACAGCTGCTTGGAATCCTCAGTGCTTTCAGAATAGGAGACACGACTGGTGCCAATGCCTCTGTTAAGATTTCAGGACAGCTGGGCAAATACACAAAAATTATTCACAACTATTCTTAAAAATAAAGCCCACTAATTTGCTTTGCTGATATTTGTGACACTCCCCACCCTTCCCCCACATCCAGTACACACTTGAAGTGTGAGCATACAAGTTATATTTACAGACCGGATCATGGGACTCAAAGGTGTTGTGACTATTAGGATGAATAAACATTTGCTGCTGAAGTGTGTACACCTGCACTCACATTAAAAAAAAAATGAGTAGACTAGATGTAAGAATTCATTAGTCCTCAGCTGTGGCGAGAGGCACGTCTACAGGATAGTTGCATGTTTGCATGGTCATTTTGAAAAGTATGTTTGGGGATTTAGGAGCAGGAGGATGAAGTTTCTTGCAGAACAGAAAGAGGAATAATGAACAAACCCACTAAATAAAATGTGCAGCAATAATCAGGTGGATATGATGTGCAACCATAACCAGGAGAGGCTGTAAGTCATAGCAGCACTTCAGACACGGTGATGAGCACCTAGTCATCCAGCTGTGTGCCTGGACTATATCCAGGCTGTGAGAAGGAGGAACAACTAGACTCTCTGCAACTAATTTTTAGAAGTTGCATTACATCCAACCTGCGGAGTCACTGCTCTCCATGCCACAAGCACTTCTTGTGCTTCCAGGGTTGTACAACACAGGGAATGCTAACAGGACCACCACCGCCAGAGGATGAAGACTGCTGTAGCATCTGGCATAGTGGTGATGGAGAAGGACCTGAGGCCATAGGAGCTGACTCCATGGGTGCCCCAGGGCTGGAGCACCCGGTCCCCTGCTCCAGCTCACCTCTGTCTCTGCCTCCTCCGCGAGCGTGATGCCACGTCCTGCTTCTCCTCCCTCCCAGCCCTTGCACCACGACACAACTGATTCGCAAGGCAGGGAGGGAGCTTGGAGGAGGGGGAATGCCGTGTGCTGGGGGAAGAGGTGGGGCTGGGGCAGGGATTGGGTGAAGGGATCCAATAGGGGCAGGGACAGGGTGGAGTTAGGGTGGGGACTTTGGGGATGGGGTTGGAATGGGGGCAGGGCCAGGGGCAGGGAGGAGTGGAGTAGGGGCAGGGCCAAGGTGGAGAAAGAGGCAGGAGGGCTCGGGCACCCACCGGCGCCGGAGAAAGTTGGCGCCTATACTTGAGACTGGGACCTCAGGTGCAGAAACAGGGCAATCAAAGGGTTATGTAAATTCTGGCAGCATGGGATCAGGCAGTGATGGAGAGAACTGTGACTGCTGGCCGTGCAGAAGCAGGTTTTGCAGAAGGGCCAGTGTCTGCTCAGGGAGCAGCAAGAGGAGGCTGGTGTAGGATTGGCTTTGTTGAGATGGTGGATCTGCAGTCTCTTCTTGTGCTTGCTGCTGTGATGGATTCTGTGCCAGTTTACCGTGCCAGTTTGTGATTCTTGTATTGAACAATACAGATCTTACTACTGTCTGCCTCCGCACTAAAGTGGGGTAAATGATTTGGTATGGAACCTATGGGGTGGTCTTCCAATAAAAGCCTCCCTCTCCCCATCTCCTATGCATGTATTAAGTTTCAGGTTTTGATTTGAAATAGCTTCAATTTGGGGACATCTGGATTCAAGGTTCTGGTCTGGGCCAGTCTCTCCTTTTTATTGGTCGGCTCCAAAGCCTATCAAAGTCAATAGACTCCAAATGACTTCAGTGAGCTTTGGATCTGTTTTGTAAACTTAAACAACCAAATGCAGTGTGTTGCTATTTTACAGGTGATGTTTTTTATTAGAAATTAAAATAATGGCTGTGAATTTAGACATCAGCTATAGGAGATTCAGCTGACATGGTGTCAGGGCTGGGTCATAAGCAGCCAGACCTAGCAGTCAGAACCAGAGTCTACAGACAAGAGTCAAGAATAAGGAATCCAGGGTAAGGATACCAGCAGGTCAGGCGCAGGAGACAACCTGGAGATCACAACCACAACTGGAGGTCTGGAGCCAAGCCAGATTGGCCTACCAGGAAGTCAAGCCATGGGAGCAGGGAGCACAAAGTACGCAGCCGAAAGCAAGGTGAACCTCAGTTGCTTGGACAGTTTCCTGTGCCTGTTGATGGCTTAAGTAGGGCCATTGGGCCAATGAGCTGCCCTGGGACTCTGCCAATGGGAATTCAGGGGCAGAGCCTCAAATTGGGGCTTGGCTTCATGGGACTTGGGTCAGCAGGCTTCCAAGTGGAGGGTTGAAGCATGGCTGCTCCTGTGGATCCAGGTTTGAGACCTGTGGCTCATGACATGAGGCAGAACCTTCTGAGTGGCTCCAGATATGTAATTTTAATTGGTTCCAGAAACATTTCCTATGGTAGTGAGCTACATCTAAAGCTTCAGTGTGATCTTGTGTGGTCCTGCCCACCTCGGTTAAATATAGCTATAGGGAGTTATCTCTCTTCAATTCTGAAAACACTATTTTATGTATGGTTTCCTCAGGTTTAGTTTTCATTATCTTTCCCCTAAGCTGCATGGCCAGCTAAGTGTGGTATATTTGCAATATTCTGCTTCAAAAATGTAAATATGGGCCAACTGAGATAGTGTATGCACCAAACATGTATAGGCCTCAAATATGGCCATAGTGAACTCAAATCTTGTAGATATAGAGAGCTATGTAAGATATATGCATTAATTTCAAACATGGCATGACATGTACTTCCTAGTTGACTTACTCAACAAACATCTTCAGAATAAAAATACTGTCATTAAGCTGATACAACACATACCATAAAAATGAATCAGATAGTGTGTATAGTGACCACCGGATGGGGTCAGGATTGCTCAGTTGTGTGTCATAGGCCACATATTGCCAAAAGCTAATGAAGATTCTCTTGTAGCTCAAGCAGCAGGGGGCTCTGCTTTTGGAATAAGAGGATCTAAGTTCTGCCCCTGATATTGCTAAGAAGTGATGTGCAGCAATGACAACTGTGGCACTGTAGATGATTGATGAATTGTTACGATATCTTTCAGTTTTTGGCTCATCTGCACTTTCTGGTTCCAATCAGGATCAAAATGGGAACCTATGGGGTGGTCCAAAATACTCAGCAAAAAGCTGTTTGAATTTGTATTTCCAGCATGAGGTGAAGCAGAAACTCCCAGAAATATTATGGGAACTTGTTTTCCCAAAATTTCCAGCCCAGTGTTTTGGACTCAAGAAGTTTGAATGAGGTTCAGATGATCTTATCTGAACCAAGTCAAACCTCCAAATCTTTTCTCTGTCTCCCACATTACCATAATCAAGATGATCTTTGAAAATGTCCTTTTTAAACAGCCTCTGAATTAGGGTAATCTGAAATTGTTGCTGAGTGTGTCAGAAGTTAAACTCAAGACATCCCAGGAAAGATGAGGTGTTCTTTTTTTTGGCACCCAAGTTAAATTGTATGCTTTTTTTCATAAGACAACTCTGCCTGCTGAGTCGTTTTTGGCAGGGAATCAATACTTTTCACTGAAGAGGATTTATTGATTCACTTTGTGCTGAAGCTACATTGATATAGGCATTGCAATTTTAAAATGATGAATATAAAACTGTACTGATACATCTTTTCAAATCTTTGCAAATGTAATTTGCTAGCTACAAGAGTGGCTACATTATAGTTACAAGACTGAATTTTAATGCTATCGATCATATATACTAAAACATTCATGTTTGTTTTCAGTTTTACATTTTCAACACTTATTCTGCTGCAGTTTGGCAAAAGATTTTTTAATCATTTTCTAGGGAAGACATAACAAAAATAGTACAATACTCTTATTTTCATACGTGTTTCCTGCTGCTCCAGCAGAAGTCCTGGAGGACAGCATACCCTGACCACACATTGATCAGATCTTTTTATTTAGGAGCATATAACTGATGGTTCTGCACATCCAGATCAGATAAGATTAAAAGGATAAACTCTGAAGCAACTCTCATTTACTTCCTTTACCTTTTTTAAAAAACATAAATGTATTCCTCATGAAAGGTTGAAAGGATTGTCAGTAATGGAGACCTAAGTCCTCTGTTTATGTTCATAATCACGTCTCCTGTATCTGCAGGAGACTTGCTTTCTCCCATCTCCCCTGTCTCATCACCTCCTTGTCCTCCACTTCAAAAGTAGACAGTCTGTTCTGGGTTGACCTCAACTATCCAAGTCATTAAGCGTTGTTGTTGTTTCTTTTAAAGTACGTATATTTATACATAGAAGTTGATATTTGTGTTTTATATACATAGTAATTTCCAGACTGGCTCAGACCTGAGATCCATGTAACACAGTATCTTGTCTTCAACAGTTTCCAGCACCAGATGCTTCAATGGAAGATGTAAGAACCATGCAGTTGACAGATGTTGGATAATCTGTCCCCCACATTCGGTCTCATCCTGAGCTCTAATTAGAGATTGGCCTAAATCCTGAAGCATAAGTTTACTATCTCTTTCTATCACTTATTCTTCTAGTCAAAACTTTGAGATTTGCATATGTAGCATGTATGACAAATAATTACATCATTTGTTATGCCGCTTCTCACACCTGTTTTTATTTATTCAACCATGTGTTGTCCAAACTTCAGATTGGAGGGTCACTGGGGCATGGAATGCTTCCCCAATGTTTAGAAACTCGGTGAATAAACAATAACTAGTGTTTGTGTCAGTGAGAAACAAACTTTACTCACAAAATGTTAGAGCGGTATTGAACCCTTTGGGGATTCTGGTTCTCATTTTCTCTTGTTCAGGCAACCCTTTCACAGCAGGGTCTAAATAGGCAAACACATACATGCTTAACTTTATTCATGAGTGTAGTCCAGCTGAAGTTAATGGGAAAATTCATATGATTAAATTAAGCATGTGGATAAGTATTTGCATGATTGAGGCTTTAGTAGTCCAAGAAATAGGCTGGGGGATTTTTTTTTTATAGTTTGCAAAATTAAGAATTGATTCAACCCATTGAAGTCAATGACAGTCTTCTCATTGATTTCCTTGATGACTGGGTTATACCCTATATGAATGAGGTTAGTGACTTTTTTTTAATGCTGTTTGCTGGACCACTTCCTTACTGTGGCAGAATTAGAGGGGGTTCAGAGAAGGGCAGAAAATGATTAGGGGAACAGAAATACTCTCACGAAAAGAGATTGAAAAGATTGGGAGCTTTCTTCAAAAAGGACATAAGAGGCTGCATGGTAACAGGATACAAAATAATGAATAGTCTAGAGAAGGTAAAGCTGTAGTTTCTGTTCTCTGTCTCTCATAATATAAGGGGTTATGCAATGAAATGGCAACGCAGCAAATTCAAAACTTGGTAAAAGGAAAGACCATTTCACAGAATGTGATTAAATTGGGAAATTTATTGCTGCATGGCACTGTGCCAAAAACATAGCAAGATTCAAAGAGGATTGGGCACATATATGGGTAATGAGAATTATAATAGTTAAATCTAAGAAGTTTGGGAAAGGCTATAAATCCTCATGTTTGAGGGTTTAAAATAATCTCTAAATTAGGGATTAGGATGAGAAGTTCGGGGCAGGGAGGAGTTTATCCTACATCTGTCAAGTGTGGGGCTTTTTGTACCCTTCTCTGAAGTAGCTAGTGCTGGCAACTATCAAAGACAGGGTGCTGAACTAGATGGATCATGATTCTGATACAGTATGGCAATTCCTATGTAACACCATCCTAAATTGATCTCTTTTCTGTGACTGGGTTACAGTAGTTAAGATTTGTTTTCTATGTTAACTGGTGCATTACAGTAGTTTAGGCTGGAAATATATCTAAATGAACTGTTTTTCCTGTGACTGTTTCTCTTGTCCTCACCTGGTAGGGAACTGTAACTGAGGGCTGGTCCACACTACGGGGGGGAAATTGATCTTAGATACGCAACTTCAGCTACGTGAATAACGTAGCTGAAGTCGAATATCTAAGATCGGATTACTCACCCGTCCACACCGCGCGGGATCGATGTTTGCGGCTCTCCTTGTCGATTCCGGAACGCCGTTGGGGTTGATGGAGTTCCGGAATCGATATAAGCACGCTCGGGGATCGATATATCGCGTCTAGATTAGACGCGATATATCGATCCCCGAGCAATCAATTTTAACCCGCCGATATGGCGGGTAGTCTGGACGTGGCCTGAGGGAGTTCACTGTATATGAAGGTCTCCCTCCTTCTGTTTCTCACATACGCAAACCCAAGTAAGTGTTTGGAGCATTGCACTTCAGGCTCAAGCTTTCCTTAGAGTAGTTAATTTACTATACTTGTTTTTCCTCTTTGCAAATAGAGATATATCTATCGCTATATATTCCTGTATCTGTGGGGTGGTTATAGGCAACCCATTTTGTTTGTTGCATTGTTTTAGGTGTAATCCGTCTGTTAGATTACCAGGGGATATGAATTGTTACTGACTACAGGGCTTTTGAGTTCTTGACAATAAAGCTCTCAGTCTCTAAATACAACCCTGTGCTTTAAGTTTTTTCCTACTTTCCCTCCAATTACATATCTTGGATCTCCTCCTTCTCTGTCTAATGTTCCCTTCTTTTTTTTTTTTTGGTCCCAGATTCTCTTCTCTCCCATTTGTCTCTGCACTTCTCCCCACTCTAATTTCTCCCTTGCTTTCCTGCACTTGTAAAAGTGTCCTTTGATCCCCCATTACCACCCTTCCTCCTCTTTATACAACAGTGAGGGATTTCATCATCTTCAATATACACTTCCAGTACCAGGCTATTATTCATTCTATCACTGATGCCAAGCTTTACTATATCTACTCTATGTGACTTTGTCAAACTGAGTTGGGAAATTTAGCTGTTGTATTTTTCCCTCCCCCAATACCAGCTTTACCCTACTTTCCTTTCCTTCTCCAAGTCTGATTACTGCCTAGTTAGGAAGTGCGCACAGGACTAGCTCTCAGTGCATCCTCTGGAGTCTGTAATCATGGCTACTGCCAGAAAACAGTGCTGTGTGGCATTAAGCTTGCAACTTCTTTTCCTCCTCCTTGCCCGTCAAGGAAAGGAGAGAAGAACTGAAATCAGGATGACCTCTGGTTCCAGCCTCTTCCCTTCTCTGTTCAATGGAATGGAAGGGAGTAGTGTAAATGAGGATTTACAGGTTGCCAGAGCTGTGTGGGGCTCAGTCACAGGAGTACAAAGGCAGCAGTAGTGCTGTAGGTCCCTAGGGAAGCCCTTTCAGACTCTTCAGAGGATGTGGCACAGAGACAGAAACCCCTGCTTTAGAACAGTGGCTCTCAACCTTTCCAGACTATTGTCCCCCTTTCAGGAGTTGGATTTGTCTTGCATATCCCCAAGTTTCACCTCACTTAAAAACTACTTGCTTACAAAACCAGGCATAAAAATACAAAAGTCTCACAGTACTGTAAAAAGAACAGGAGTACTTGTGGCACCTTAGAGACTAACATATTTATTTGAGCATAAGCTTTCATGGGTTACAGCCCTCTTCATTGGATGCATGCTTATGCTCGAATAAATGTGTTAGTTTCTAAGGTGCCACAAGTACTCCTGTTCTTTTAGCGGATACAGACTAACACGTCTGCTACTCTGAAACCTGTCACAGCACTGTATTACTGAAAAATTGCTTACTTTCCCATTTTTACCATATAATTACACTGGTCTACAATTTTTGAGAAGTCGTCTGCTTCAGAGATAAAATGTGATATTTATTATGTATTTTGATGTGCTGAATTCAAATATGACAATTAAAACAACTGATTGGCTACTGTTTCTAAGATATTTAAGTTTTTACATTTTATGTCTATGTATATTGTGTAGATAGTAGAGTTTTAATCATAAATTGTAAACCTAGGTCTTTTCATGTGTTTATGGTTGCTTTACATGATAATATTTCACCTGTCCTGTTTATGTAACACTTTAAAAATCAGCAAAAGGGTTATATAAATGAAATTTATTATGAAACAAAAGGCAAAAAACTATTATGTACATAGTTTAGTCCTATTCAGTGCCTACTCGGCGCTTCTTGGCTTGTCTCTTGTATTCATTAAATGGAGCATCTCTTGTCACTGTCCAGCAATAGTCTGCAAGCATTGATGGGCTCCATTTGCCCTGATAGCCTGCCAGGAGATTCCATGGCTGTAGTCTGGAGCCCAACAGCTCTGCCTTACTCTTGGGTAGTTCCAAATCCCTGACAAGGCCATTCAATTCACCTTGTGTTATGAGGTGTGGTTCAGAGGAAGAGGATGGGAGAAAATGTGGATCCTGTGACATTGATGGTTCAGGACCAGAAGTTTCATCTTCTTCCTCGTCTGACTCAAGTGAGAATGATTCTGGTGCATCAGGAACTGGCGGTCCTTCTCCGTGGGGTACTGGGAGTATAGCTGATGGAATGTTTGGATAATGCACAGTCCACTTTTTCTTCTTTGACACACCTTTCCCAACTGGAGGCACCATGCAGAAGTAACAATTGCTGGTATGATCTGTTGGCTCTCTCCAAATCATTGGCACTGCAAAAGGCATAGATTTCCTTTTCCTGTTCAACCACTGGCGAAGATTTGTTGCACAAGTATTGCAGCATATGTGTGGGGTCCACCTCTTGTCCTGATCTCCAATTTTGCAGCCAAAAGAAAGGTGATAGGCTTTCTTAACCATAGTGGTTATACTGCGCTTTTGTGATGCAAAAGTCACTTCACCATAAACATAGCAGAAGTTATCTGCACTGTTCACACAAGTACGAGGCATCTCTGCTCACTTTGGCTAAACAGAAATGTGTCCCTTTGCAAAATCAAACATTGACAAAGAAGAGAGCACGACACTGTATGATTTCTAGAGCTGATATAGGGCAATTTGTTCAGCAGAGTGATGTAAGCTTCGTTATGATTGCATCAGCCATGACTTCTAATAATAACATGATGCAATTCATATCATGTATGATGCAATGCCAGCTTCAGATTGCATCATTCAGTGTTTTGCCTAAAAAGCAAGTACTGTCCAAACCCAGTCATAGATTTATTCATAGATCCAGTCAAAGATGCATTAGTCATTTCTGGTTTAAACTGAGATCCCTTCCCTTTATAACTCACTTATCCTCCGCCATTCCCAAGTCAAGGGTCATATATACTGACCCAATAGCATATCTTGAAAACTAGAGCCAATCAACAATTTTAAGCATCATTTTCGTTCTCAGTGACCCAGAATTAGTAAAGTTGGACTACATTTATTCAGAAGCATTTTGGCTGTAGAGCAGTGTTATAAAATAAATCAATTGAAATATAAACAAATATTGTACTTACATTTCAGTGTATAGCGCATAGAGCAGTATAAACAAGTAATTGTCTGAATGACATTTTAGTTTGTATGACTTCGTTAGTGCTTTTCATGTAGCCTGTTGTAAAACTAAGCAAATATCTAGATGAGCTGATGCACTCAATGGAAAGACCTCTCTATACCCCTGGTTGAGAACAACTGCTTTAGAATATCCCACATGATTCCAAACTTGTTTTAAAGTTTCTTATCTTGAAATTGGGCAGGAAGTCTCATGCGATTTTTAATTAAATCCTCCAGTTTCTCTGGTTTGACTCCAACACACTTGGTGTATCCCTTTCGGATTCCTCACCAAGACAGGAACAAAAGATGATATTCCTTCCAGGGAACCCAATACAGGTTGTAATACTATTGAAAGTACTAGTAATAGTAATAGTCCCATCCCAGATTTTACAGAGTCCAATGCATGCAGGGACATAACTTTGGGTGTATAGTCAGTGCTGTGTGGATACTCAGTACCTCAAAGTTTATATTGAGTACCTCTATCAAGAGATTGTGCTTTGATATAAAGAGCTCCCTAGTAAACTGGAGCATTATAATGTCCGGAGGGAAATCCTATTTGGAGAGGATTACTTGCAGCATTTTGATATTTTTGTTTCTGGATGAAGTTTTTTGAGTTAAAGTTCAGCCCGGAACTTAGTTTAGCAGAATTGTTTCATTCACCCCCTACTCAGTGCGTTTCTGACCATATATTACATGGGCTTTCATTGTCCTCAGTATAATTTAGCATATGCTTTTCTTTGGCAACTAGATATTAGATCTCAGCAGATATATATCACCATAGCTCTTTTGAAGTCAATCAAGCTATTGTAGTTTATACTAGCTGAGGATCTGATGCCCTGTTTTTAGGAGGTGGAAATATCAGTCCTCTAGCCTTTGTTGCCATGTAACAATGGTGAATCTACAGAAGTGAGAAAAATTAAACTATAAAAGACAAGGGTCCACTTAGATTGCACTAACGTGTGACAGACCCAGACCAGGGGGATACAGGAGTCTGGTCCTATTGGCATCCAGCGGGGGTGGGCGGGCAAAGCCCACCCACTTCTAAAGGACCTCCCCCCAGCCTAAGGGGAGGACCTACAGGTCTGGGACACCAAGTAATTACGTGGGACAACTAATGAAAAAACAGGATCGGGAGTGAGGTCATAGGGCTAAATGAAGGGAACCTGATGGGGACACCGAGCAGAGAACCCCGGACAACGCCCACTGCTCCTTCAAGGCGTCAAGGGAGCCAGTGGACGCCGCCCAGAGGAACTCTGCCCGGATGCGTTAACGGATGGAGGAACGGAAATAGGCCCTACTGTCGCAGGAAATCCCATCAGCCAACCTCCTCTCCCTGGTGTTGTAGATGGCTAGTTTGACCAGGGCCAAGAGGAGGTTGAGAAGGAGATCCCGCGACTTCGTGGGGCTACGGATGGGGAGCGTGTAGATAAAAGGTGAGGGGAAAAGTGCAACCAAAAACGCAAGAAAATATTCAAGAGAAGCCGGAACAGGGGCTGCAACCTGGCGCACTCCAAATAAATATGGGCCAAGGTCTCCTTCTCGCCACAGAAAGGGCAGGTGCTAGGGGTGAACCGTGCCAAGTACACGCCCATGCTCACGGCCCCGTGAAGGAGCCGCCAACTGACATCCTCGGCGGGCCTCAGGACCAGGGCAGAGTACAAGCTGGCCCACCAGGGCTTCTCACCCTCGAGAGGTGGCAGGAGGTCCCGCCATTTGGTATCGGGGTGGGATGCGAGGGTGAGGTAGTGAAGGGTGTGGAGCACGAGCGTTTACAGATGTTTCCGTGGCGCAGTCTGGAACAGAACCGGCTGCAGATCATGCAGCCGGCTGGCAGTGAAAGGGTGAGGGGGCGGATTGGGTCCACGGGGCAGGGGCCCAATAAAAATGTCCACGGGGCCTGGGGTGGAGGGTGGGCAGGGCGTGCCCTCTCGCAGGACCCGGTTGAGGTAAGCCCGAGCAGCTGGCAGTAAAGCGGCCTTCACCTCCTGAAGTAAGTGCTGGGGAGTACGAGGTCTGGAGAGCCCCATGCGCTGAGCGAGCATCAGGGGATCCAGCCAGTCTCCCCGGTCGTAGTCCAGGAGGTCTCCGACCTTGGTGACTCCCACCATGATCAGCCTCTGGTGCACCGTGGGGGACTCCGCCACCTGTACACAAAGCTGGGGATTGTGTAGCAGGGGCTCCGCGAGGAAGTCGGCCCCCACTGTGGCTGCCACGGACCTGATCGTTGAAAAGAGCTTCCAGGTCCGGAGGAGGTCTTGGTAGAAGACCGGCCGCCTGGAGAGTACAGGAGTCTGGTCCTATTGGCATCCAGCGGGGGTGGGCGGGTGAAGCCCGCCCACTTCTAAAGGGCCTCCCCCCAGCCTAAGGGGAGGACCCACAGGTCTGGGACACCAAATAATTACGGGGGACAACTAATGAAAAAAACAGGATCGGGAGTGAGGTCATAGGGCTAAACGAAGGGAACCCGATGGGGACACCGAGCAGAGAACCCCGGACAACGCCCACTGCTCCTCGAAGGCGTCAAGGGAGCCAGTGGACGCCGCCCAGAGGAACTCTGCCCGGATGCGAGAGCAGACGGAGGAACGGAAATAGGCCCCACAGTCGCAGGAAATCCCGTCGGCCAACCTCCTCTCCCTGGTGTTGTAGATGGTCAGTTTGGCCAGGGCCAAGAGGAGGTTGAGAAGGAGATCCCGCGACTTCGTGGGGCCACGGATGGGGAGCGTGTAGATAAAAAGGTGAGGGGAAAAGTGCAACCAAAAACGCAGGAAAATATTCAGGAGGAGCCGGAACAGGGGCCGCAACCTGGCGCACTCCAAATAAACGTGCGCCAAGGTCTCCTTCTCACCACAGAAAGGGCAGGTGCTAGGGACAGATGTGAACCGCGCCAAGTACACGCCCGTGCTCACGGCTCCGTGAAGGAGCCGCCAACTGATATCCCCGGCGGGCCTCGGGACCAGGGCAGAGTACAAGCTGGCCCACCGGGGCTCCTCACCCTCGAGAGGCGGCAGGAGGTCCCGCCATTTGGTATCGGGGCGGGACGCGAGGGTGAGGTAGTGAAGGGTATGGAGCACGAGCGAGTACAGATGTTTCCGTGGCGCGGTCTGGAACAAAACCGGCTGCAGATCATGCAGCCGGCTGGCAGGGAAAGGGTGAGGGGGCCGATTGGGTCCACGGGGCAGGGGCCCGATAAAAATGTCCACGGGGCCTGGGGTGGAGGGTGGGCGGGGCGTGCCCTCTCGCAGGACCCGGTCGAGGTAAGCCTGAGCAGCGGGCAGTAAAGCGGCCTTCACCTCCTGAAGTACGCGCTGGGGAGTACGAGGTCTGGAGAGCCCCATGCGCTGAGCGAGCGTCAGGGGATCCAGCCAGTCTCCCCGGTCGTAGTCCAGGAGGTCTCCAACCCTGGTGACTCCTGCCGAGACCAACCTCTGGCACACCGTGGGGGACTCCGCCACCTGCACACGAAGCTGGGGATTGTGTAGCAGGGGCTCCGCGAGGAGGTCAACCCCCACGGTGGCTGCCATGGACCTGATCGTTGAAAAGAGCTTCCAGGTCCGGAGGAGGTCTTGGTAGAAGACCGGCCGCCTGGAGAGTACAGGAGTCTGGTAGAGGGCAAATATACTGGTCCTATTGGCATCCAGCGGGGGTGGGCGGGCTTCTAAAGGGCCTCCCCCCAGCCTAAGGGGAGGACCCACAGGTCTGGGACACCAAATAATTACGGGGGACAACTAATGAAAAAAACAGGATCGGGAGTGAGGTCATAGGGCTAAACGAAGGGAACCCGATGGGGACACCGAGCAGAGAACCCCGGACAACGCCCACTGCTCCTCGAAGGCGTCAAGGGAGCCAGTGGACGCCGCCCAGAGGAACTCTGCCCGGATGCGAGAGCAGACGGAGGAACGGAAATAGGCCCCACAGTCGCAGGAAATCCCGTCGGCCAACCTCCTCTCCCTGGTGTTGTAGATGGTCAGTTTGGCCAGGGCCAAGAGGAGGTTGAGAAGGAGATCCCGCGACTTCGTGGGGCCACGGATGGGGAGCGTGTAGATAAAAAGGTGAGGGGAAAAGTGCAACCAAAAACGCAGGAAAATATCAGGAGGAGCCGGAACAGGGGCTGCAACCTGGCGCACTCCAAATAAACGTGCGCCAAGGTCTCCTTCTCACCACAGAAAGGGCAGGTGCTAGGGACAGATGTGAACCGCGCCAAGTACACGCCCGTGCTCACGGCTCCGTGAAGGAGCCGCCAACTGATATCCCCGGCGGGCCTCGGGACCAGGGCAGAGTACAAGCTGGCCCACCGGGGCTCCTCACCCTCGAGAGGCGGCAGGAGGTCCCGCCATTTGGTATCGGGGCGGGACGCGAGGGTGAGGTAGTGAAGGGTATGGAGCACGAGCGAGTACAGATGTTTCCGTGGCGCGGTCTGGAACAAAACCGGCTGCAGATCATGCAGCCGGCTGGCAGGGAAAGGGTGAGGGGGCCGATTGGGTCCACGGGGCAGGGGCCCGATAAAAATGTCCACGGGGCCTGGGGTGGAGGGTGGGAGGGGCGTGCCCTCTCGCAGGACCCGGTCGAGGTAAGCCCGAGCAGCGGGCAGTAAAGCGGCCTTCACCTCCTGAAGTACGCGCTGGGGAGTACGAGGTCTGGAGAGCCCCATGCGCTGAGCGAGCGTCAGGGGATCCAGCCAGTCTCCCCGGTCGTAGTCCAGGAGGTCTCCAACCCTGGTGACTCCTGCCGAGACCAACCTCTGGCACACCGTGGGGGACTCCGCCACCTGCACACGAAGCTGGGGATTGTGTAGCAGGGGCTCCGCGAGGAGGTCAACCCCCACGGTGGCTGCCATGGACCTGATCGTTGAAAAGAGCTTCCAGGTCCGGAGGAGGTCTTGGTAGAAGACCGGCCGCCTGGAGAGTACAGGAGTCTGGTAGAGGGCAAATATACTGGTCCTATTGGCATCCAGCGGGGGTGGGCGGGCTTCTAAAGGGCCTCCCCCCAGCCTAAGGGGAGGACCCACAGGTCTGGGACACCAAATAATTACGGGGGACAACTAATGAAAAAAACAGGATCGGGAGTGAGGTCATAGGGCTAAACGAAGGGAACCCGATGGGGACACCGAGCAGAGAACCCCGGACAACGCCCACTGCTCCTCGAAGGCGTCAAGGGAGCCAGTGGACGCCGCCCAGAGGAACTCTGCCCGGATGCGAGAGCAGACGGAGGAACGGAAATAGGCCCCACAGTCGCAGGAAATCCCGTCGGCCAACCTCCTCTCCCTGGTGTTGTAGATGGTCAGTTTGGCCAGGGCCAAGAGGAGGTTGAGAAGGAGATCCCGCGACTTCGTGGGGCCACGGATGGGGAGCGTGTAGATAAAAAGGTGAGGGGAAAAGTGCAACCAAAAACGCAGGAAAATATTCAGGAGGAGCCGGAACAGGGGCTGCAACCTGGCGCACTCCAAATAAACGTGCGCCAAGGTCTCCTTCTCACCACAGAAAGGGCAGGTGCTAGGGACAGATGTGAACCGCGCCAAGTACACGCCCGTGCTCACGGCTCCGTGAAGGAGCCGCCAACTGATATCCCCGGCGGGCCTCGGGACCAGGGCAGAGTACAAGCTGGCCCACCGGGGCTCCTCACCCTCGAGAGGCGGCAGGAGGTCCCGCCATTTGGTATCGGGGCGGGACGCGAGGGTGAGGTAGTGAAGGGTATGGAGCACGAGCGAGTACAGATGTTTCCGTGGCGCGGTCTGGAACAAAACCGGCTGCAGATCATGCAGCCGGCTGGCAGTGAAAGGGTGAGGGGGCCGATTGGGTCCACGGGGCAGGGGCCCGATAAAAATGTCCACGGGGCCTGGGGTGGAGGGTGGGCGGGGCGTGCCCTCTCGCAGGACCCGGTCGAGGTAAGCCCGAGCAGCGGGCAGTAAAGCGGCCTTCACCTCCTGAAGTACGCGCTGGGGAGTACGAGGTCTGGAGAGCCCCATGCGCTGAGCGAGCGTCAGGGGATCCAGCCAGTCTCCCCGGTCGTAGTCCAGGAGGTCTCCGACCCTAGTGACTCCTGCCGAGACCAACCTCTGGCACACCGTGGGGGACTCCGCCACCTGCACACGAAGCTGGGGATTGTGTAGCAGGGGCTCCGCGAGGAGGTCAACCCCCACGGTGGCTGCCATGGACCTGATCGTTGAAAAGAGCTTCCAGGTCCGGAGGAGGTCTTGGTAGAAGACTGGCCGCCTGGAGAGTACAGGAGTCTGGTAGAGGGCAAATATACTGGTCACTGGATGAGTAGTTTTCTGTTCCCTGAGTGACCAGAGCAGGGACTGAACTAGAGTAATCAGGAACCTGCTAAAACCAATTAAAGCAGACAGGCTGATTAGAACACCTGCAGCCAATCAAGGCAGGCTAATCAGGGCACCTGGGTTTAAAAAGGAGCTCACTTTAGTTTGTGGCCTGTGTGTGAGGAGCTGGGAAGAAGATGTGCAAGGAGCTGCTGGAGGACTGAGAAGTACAAGTGTTATCAGACACCAGGAGGAAGGTGCTGTGGTGAGGATAAAGAAGGTGTTTGGAGGAGGCCATGGGGAAGTAGCCCAGGGAGTTGTAGCTGTCATGCAACTATTACAGGAAGTACTATAGACAGCTGCAGTCCACAGGGCCCTGAGCTGGAACCTGGAGTAGAGGGCGGGCCTGGGTTCCCCCCAAACCTCCCAACTCCTGATCAGACACAGGAGGAGTTGACCTGGACTGTGGGTTCCACCAGAGGGGAAAATCTCTGAGGTTAGCAGGACCCACCTAGGAAGAGGAGGAACTTTGTCACACATGTTATAAGTGTAACAAGTTGTACATGAGAACCTGCACAACTTGCATGAGGCTTATAAATCTTTCTGTCTTTTAGGGTGCCTTGAATATTTTGTCCATAGATAGTTTATAAGGTGTAGAGAAGAGTTGTTTTCAGATGATGTACTTAACAGTGGACTGATTAGTAGACTTGCAAGATTTTTTTTTTTTTTTTTTTTTTTTTTTTTACTCAAGACTAAAGGTAATCTTGGATCTTTTTTCCCCCTTCCTTTTTAAAGACTTAGGGGAAAGAGTCCTGTCCTTACTTTCATACAGCTCAGTCCAGTAGTAAAAGCGAAGTAGTCCTGGCCAGTTGTCGAGAGCCATCCTGCCAGTGCAGAACCAAACAGTTCAGGTTAGTGAGCAGAAAGGGGAAATGTGCTGCTTGGCATGTTTTTCAGTCACTCAGACTAGTGCATATTGCTCTCCACAAGAGCTGGTCAGAAAAACTTTGATGGAACTATTTTCCATCAGAAAATGCATTTCATTGAGATCTAAGTGCTTCATAAAATCACCAAAATATTTCAAGCTTTACTGCATTGCCTCATGGGAGTTGTAGTTCAGGTGCCTGATGCCTCTCTTCTCCCCTGTGGGCCAGATTGCCTGATACATAGCAGCCAGGAACTCCCTTGATGAAATGTGGTGGCTCAGGAAGAGTGTGGACTGTGGTGAATCATGAGACATAATCTAGCTAGAGAGCCTGTGTTAGGGGGCTTATTCCTTCACCTGCTCACTTCCCTGATCCTTCTTGCATGAACAGAGAGCAACAATACCCAAAGTCCGAAGGTGCAAACAATTCAACGTTTATTGGAGTGAACTTCCAGCAAGCATGATCCCAGTTTCCTTCCTCAGTGTCCCCCTTCCCAGCTCTGACACCACAGAGCCTTGCCTGTATCCCTATTCCCATTCCCCCCTTAGCAAAACATGATTCCAATTCCACAACCCCTGTTCCCATTCCCCCCCTTACTTCCTGATTGACTGCAGACTATATAGTAGAACTTGAGTTCTGCTTAGTTATACCTTAACCAATCATTTTACTGAAATTTAACTAACCAATCCTAACATACTGTAATGATTATTTAGCCAATTATATCCCACCACCTTAATTGGTTTACACTCAACAAAATTAATTATACAGCAGACAGAAACAATCACAGAACCAGGCAGAGATTATACAGACAAACAATAGGGAAATAGGGACTACAGTGATAGAACAACAAAGAAATGAGGATTTCACATCCCAGCTATTGATAAGTGAGTCTTGCCAGACAGGACACTATCAAACATGGGCGGCAGGTTTGTAGAAATTTTGGTGGTGACCAGAACCCACTCCCCCCAAAACTCTGCCCCTCCAAAACTCTGCCCCCTCACTTGCTCAAGGCTCTGGGAGGAGGTCTGGGGTGCAGGGTGCTGGGAGGGAGTTTGGGGGTGGGAGGGAGTGCAGGCTCTGGGAGGGAGTTTGGGGGAGGGAGAGGGTTTGAGGTGGGGCTGGGTTTGAGGTGGGGCTGAGGATGAGAGGTGTGGGTGTGGGAGGAGGCTCAGGGCTATGGCAGAGGGGTGGGGCTGGGGATGAGGGGTTCATGATGCAGGAGGAGGCTCAGGGTTGGGGCAGACAGGATGCAGGGGGATGAGGGCTCTGGCTGGGATGAGGGTTTTGGGGTGGGAGGTGCTCAGGGCTGGGGCAGAGGGTTGGGGTGCAGGGGGGTGTGAGGGCTCTGTCTGGGGCTGGAGATGAGAGGCTTGGGGTGCTGGAGGGGGCTCAGGGCTAAGGCAGAGGGTTGGAATGCAGGGGGATGAGGGCTCTGGCTGGGACTGGGGATAAGGCGTTTGGGGAGTTGGAGGGGCTCAGGGCTAGGTTAGGGTGCTGGGGGTGGTGTGAAAGTTCTGGCTGGGGGCTCTGGGGTGGGGCACAGCTGGGGATGAGTTTGGGGTGCAGGCAGGCTGCTCTAGGATAGGGGCCAGAGAGGCGGACTCACCCCAGCCCTTTCCCCGCCAGCAGCAGCAAGCTCTGGGGGAGGAGCCCCCCTTTCCCCACCTCCCCTTCCCGCCCCCCCAGCAGCACACTCACCCCCACCAGTGTCCCTGCATGTGCTCCCAGGGCCCCTCTCAGGTCCAGGAATCTCCCTTGCCTCCCCGTGGTGGGTGCTGCGAGCGCCTCCTCAACTGCTGTTGCCCCTGATTGTAGCCTCACTGAGGGTGGGGGATGGGGCTGCCTTCTTGCCCAGCGGGGTCGGGGGCTGTGCTGGTGGAGGGTCCCGCCGGAAAAGGGAAGGGTCTGAGGAGGAAGGGCAGGCTCAGAGTCAATGTGCCCTGGCAGTGGTGAAGGGGGGCACTAGGACCCTGCGGCAGCAATTGCTGCAGGAAGGCAGCATGGAGCTGCACGGAAGAGGCAGGGACGCGCCTCTCCCTTAGGGTCCGGGGACGTGTACGGGGCCAGCAAGGGGGGGGCCGGGGGACACTCGAAGGAGGTGCGGGGGGGGGCAGCGGGGGGGGGGGAGCAGGTTGGGCCAGGGGGAGACCCGGCCCCAAACATTGGTGGAGCTGGGCCCCTGGACTGTGAATATAGCTGGTGCCCGGGCACCACGTGGGTATATAACTTGCAGCCCATGCACTTAGCCCCTCCTGGTTGGATCCTGCCTGGTTGAGGCTGCCAGCGCACACCTGGTGTGCCTGGCACAGAGGGGCAGGGCTTCAGGGTGTTTCTGGGGGCAGGCCCAGGCCTTGTGCTGTGCCAGGGTCAGGTGCAGCCTGACCACCGAGTCTATGTCCCTCCGGGTTGGGGGACTGCAGGGTGATCTCCCACCTTTGTGCAGCCAGCGGCCTGTGCTCCCTACAGCCATGCTGGAGACTCTGCATTTATTTATTGACAAATAAAACTTGCAGAATTTTGCAGATTTTTTAAATATTGTGCCCAGAATTTTTATTTTTTTGGCACAGAATTTTTATTTGTTTTGGTACACAATGCCCTCAGGAGTAACATTTGCAGATGGAGAACTGCTTGCCTGAGCTAAGAGCTGAGGCTCTGCTTTATGGGATATTACGTGGATATAAAGTTAAACAAGTTAGATTTTATTCTTAACAAGCACTTCTTTTGTTAATGAGATATGAGAGTCAGCTACAAATAGGTTTAATTTGTTTTCAGGGGACTGGATTGTTGCTGAATATTGTATATCCTGTCTGAATGGAGTATCTATTGGCGTTTGGGCCTTATGATCACTCAGCTGTCAGTTAATGTTACTGGAAGATGTTAAAGTTAATACCAACAGTTTTGATTCAGGAACTTATTAGAGAAGTCAGTACAGGACATATTTACAACAATGTAATTGGATGAAGAAATCACACATTGAACGCTGAAGGCCACTGACAATGTGGGAGGTGGGATAAGGGGAAATCAGGATATTCACTCCTGCTGCAAACCTTAGATGCATTGTTTGATATGGGGACTTACCTAGTATGCTCATTTTTGTATGAATGTATTTGCCCTTTAGTGGCATTCCTGTTCGTACAAGGAGGTATGTAGCTCAACAAATAGAGGTCTGAGTTTGGAGTTCATGGACCAGGGTTCTCCTCCCAGCTCTGTGTGTGTTTCATTACGTGTAACTGTTGGACTGCAGTATGTAAATTTTGCTCAATTCCTTACTTCCATCACACCTTGTATTCTTGCCCATTCCCTGATCTCATGTGGCTCTTTTGTTCTGCATCCCCTTTGTCTTTGGTTCTGGTTCCTTTGCCCTGAAATCACCCATAATCTTTTTTTTAATACTAAGGAGCCCTCTTGACCTCTCCTGCCGGTCTAACAGCAACAGCATTTTTCTTTCATATTCAAACCAGGGCTGCCCGGGGCGGGGGCAAGTGGGGGGTCTGGGTCTTTGGCAGCATTTCGGTGGCGGGGGGACCTTCCATCGCTCTGGGTCTTCGGCAGCATTTCAGCGGTGGGGGGCCCTTCAGTTGCTCCGGGTCTTCGGAAGTGGGGGGCCTTTCAGTGCTGCCAAAGATGCGGAGCGACTGAAGGGCCCCCTGCCGCCGAAATGCTGCCGAAGACCCGGACTGCCGCCGGGTAAGTACAAGCGCCGCAGCTCCTCCGCTTTGCCCCAGGCCCCTTGAATCCTCTGGGCAGCCCTGATTCAAACTCCTTGACTGAGCTGTTCCCAGTGCCTTGACTTCCTATGAAGTCTGGTTTGCCCCCTTCTCTCCACTAAGACTGTCTTACTGGGGCCACTAATAACCTCCTAGCAGGCAGCTTCTCTACCGAGGGACCATGGCTGCCTGCCCTTAATGCCAGGATCTGCAAGATGGTAGGGTAAAGTGAGTGTCTCCCAATCTTCTTCAAATGGAAGTAGAGAGAGAGGGGCTCTGGATGGAAGCAAAGGCCGCTCAGGCTGTGAGCCTTGAACTGGAGTATACCGTAGCACTCTCTGGTAGCCTGAGATGTCTAGTGCTTTTTCTCTTCTTGTATCCCTGTTTGGAAAAGTTTGGTTAGTTTAAAGGGGCAGGATGCCATTTTTATTTTTGTTGATTAATGGGAAAGCAATTAAAAATCTTTGTCTAGTTTTATATTTGTTTTCCAGATTTAGTAAATCATCTACTTCCTAATGCATATGGTTTGCATACCATGTCAGGTAATTCAAAATTTAGCCAATTTTCAGTTGTTCCTGTGATTTAAAGTATGTATAATCCAAATTTCTCTCTGGTCACATCATCCCAAACTCTAGCTGATGTCTGAGTTCATCCAGGAGGGATAGAGCATCAATTATATATATATATATATATATATATATATATATATATATATATATATATATATATATATCGCTGAAGGATTTTTCTTCAAACCTTCAAAAAACAAACCACACCAACCACCAAATTTCACCTTGGTCACAGCTTAAACACAGAATTGAAAATTGACATCCGAAAAAAAGGGAATGTGTCAGGAAGTGTGGAGTGTGAAAACATGGCGTTACAGGAAATGTTTTTGCAAACTTAAATGTAGTGATTGGTACAAGTAGCATTGCAATACTGTAAACTATTTAATTCCATTACCATTTCTCTCTAGAGCATTAGGTTTAATAAAATCTCTCCTCAAAACTGAATTGCTGAAATCTAGCCAGTGCCTGGTCTTTAGTGTGAGCTGCAAATAAATAAACAAAAATAGGCTTTTCAAATCTTTAAAGGCCAAACCAGTCCAATTTTTGTGCTACTGTGAAAGAAAACATATTGCTGGCATTGCTAATGACAACAGAAAGCATTAATTTCTTTGAGTAGCATTAGAATACAGGACTCCCGCAGTGCTCACCAGTGACTTGCTCGGCACAGCTGCCTTCTCAGCTGGGTATTCTGAATCAACCCTGAGAACACAGAGAAATGACCATAATGCATTTGTTCATTACAGCAATCTCCCTCACAGTGATGGAAAGGTACTGTTCAATTAATACCCTAGCCTTCTGTTTTCCAACAGACTCGCTCCCATATTTTTTTCATTCACTGTATAAATTCAGTCAACTGAAAATGTCTTGGTGCTTGTAATGATGGTACTAGGGAGCTGGTCTTTAAATAGGTCTACTGAAAACGAGGAATAGAGCTAGTGATCATGAGACATACATATTTTATATTTACTATTAGTGGTAAGTGTGCATTATGGATATACAAATATGTGTACTTATGCAGGTCTCTCTCCACAAACACACAGGGTACTTAATCCTTTGGTCTGATGAATTCTCTGTGCAGAAACTAAGTTGAGGGCAACAGTGGGTTTATGTTACACCTGACCAGCCCAGGTCTGATCCGGGATGTTACACTGGCTGAGGGACACAGTACAGCAGCACCCCTGCCACACCTTCCCCAACCTTGCCCCCTATACCAAGGGGATGTTTAACGGAGGGCTTAAATTGGCTGTATTACTTGGGGCTTCCTCCTTGCTGGGGGAATCATTAACATCTGAGTGGTAACATTTTACACTCACTTTGCACTAGTGTAAATAAGTAAACAAGGTGCAAGGCAGTGGGAAAAATCAGGTCCTTCGATTCTATATCTATTTCAAAATACACAGTTCCAACAGCATCCCCTACTACCATTGTGGGGCAATAGTTTAGTATAGGTTAGAGGGGGAGGGGATGAGAAGAGAACCAACTGAATCACCAGTACAGTTGCAACACCTATTCAGAAGGGTGTATTTAGCATATTTGTTAAAAGCTCAAGTGACAGAAGATATCTGTGGTTTACATAAATGCCTTTGACTCTATGCTTATGAAAGTCATGGATTAACAGGCATAGGATGAGTTCATTAGATATGTTAAGGGTGTGTGTGAAACTGAGATTTAAGTTTCAAAATGCATCAACCACAAACGAATACCAGCTATTTTTTAGTGGTTTATATGCATTGCTTTCCACATTACACAGCAGATGCTGCATTATATCTGATGTGCTGTATCGATTGGATGCACGCATATACAAATGCCATTTATTTCAAAGAGATGTTGCCTACTAAGATTTGCTTTGTAATAGATATTCAGAACATTTTGCTGGGATTTTGCATGATATGGATGGCACATTATTCCACTGGTGTTCTTGATGGGAACAGTGCACAACTGAAGAAATTCCATTAACATTTCATTGGATTAAACAGAACTTTGTATCCAACAGTGTCCGTGGTCGAAGTGGCCAACTCCTAATGGTTCCTGTGAGAGAGCAAAGGGAGTAAGAGGATATAAGGGAGCCAGCTGCCTTCAAGAGACTTGAAGCCTGGAGCAGGCTTGCTAAGTGAGCTAACCAGAGACACTTGACACAGGTAGGGAACTGCAAGTAGCTAGTTCCTTATAAAAGAGCCAAAGCAGTTGTTTTGGGGAGCTGACTCTGAGCAGAACAGCGATAAGCCAAACCCAGGCTCTCAGGTAAGAGCCATGCCTGGGAACAGATTTGTGGAGCTCTGACTTTTTTTGCTTTTGAATTGTTGTCTGAATAAGCTCAGACCTGTAGCAGGGTGATGATTGGATAAGGAAGTGTGTGGAGTCTCTGTAAAGAGAAAAGGCCTAGAACTGTGAGAAGAGGGGGCATGGCAGAGCAGAAGCACCTTGGGCACAAGGGGGTAGGCAACTTCTCTACAGTTTCAAAATATCATCAGTGGAAGTTCTGCTTGAGCAAGGACACCAGGGTCTGGCCACTATAATGTCAGTGGGAAATTTCTTTATAGCTGGGCTCTGCTAATAGTGGATGAAGCTATTACAAATACAAATAAAGTGCCATGAGATCTGTGAGAGGTAGTGGTTAGGGTTCTAGCTTGGGTGTTGGGAGAGCTGTGTTCAGTTCCCAGGTTTGTCTCAGACTTCCTGTGTGATTTTTGGACAAGTCATTTAATCTATCTGCCTTAATTCTCCACCTGTAAAATGGGGATAATAGGTGAGTGTACTGTCTCGTGGGGCTGTCATGAGGATATCATTAAAGACTGTGAAGTGCTCAGATATCACTGTGATGAGGGGAGGGGGGGCATATAAATACTGAAGACAAATAGTCATATCAGCTAAGATAAGAACTAACCCAAACATTTGAGGTCCAAAGAGATTTTTCTTTATATTTTGTGTACCTCTTTGGTCCTGGTTCACAGTGGATGTTTACATATATTCACCACATGTTACTCTGAACACTGGAGGCAAATTCATCTCTGGTGTAACTAGACTGACTTCAGAGGCATGATGTAACTACTACTGATTCCAGAGGTCCCTGCAGGAGTTGCTACTGCAGAGATATTCTGGCTCCAAAGGATGCCTCTACAACTGTCTAGCCCGTGATGAGGAGGGTATGTGGGGCAGAGCAGGTTCAACAGATGGCATCTCTCTTCCCTCTTTGCCCTTTGCTGTGCCAAGTTTCCATTTTCACTGAAGATGCTCCATTTGCTGCTAGGGAGTTGCGAGAAGTGACCGGCAAGTACTTGGAAGTTGTCCACCTATCCATGTGCCAACTGGCTTCACTTGGGTCAATCAGCACCCTTTGGAGCTGTGGGAGCAGCACAAGGAGTTGTTGTAAATGTGGCTATGCAAAGAGAGAGGGAAGAGGAGCCATACCACTGTAGGCTTGTGATGGAGGTGGTGAGCTGAGGGCCCAAGACAGTATAAGTAGAAGGACTGTTTAAGGAGAAGTTTATGGGGGTGGGCCACTTTGATTCTGAGCTTGGGAATCCTCCCAAACATTGTTATGCCCCTTTTCAATGGAGTTGTGCTAGAGAAGTTTGGTTATGGCTTTTGTCTGAAAGCAAAAAATGACAAATGCATTCAAAACTTGTGCTAACCTCAGTGAAAGCTTTTTTTGGCAAACCTAGGCCAAGTTTCACTTGATTTGGAATTTTGTCACAAGAGTTTAACACAGCTTTATTCTCTACTTCCTGGCTTTTGGCTAGACTTGAGTTTTTCAGTCAGGTATGGAACCTGATGTACAAATAGTGTAAGAAGCTATCATGATAGTTTCAACTAATCCAGATCAAGGAGACACTAGAAGTGTTACTAGGCATCCTAATATTGACATGAAAATTCAATTCTAAACCTTTGTAAAGTAAGGTTTATCCATTGAAAGGAAAGGCACTAACTGTGTAGTTAACAATTTTCCCTTCCTTTTTCCATAGGCCTAGATTTTAACTTGGATTACACATTGACACAGGGGAATATGAGCCCTCCTTGACTTCTACCCAAATGTATTAGTCCCTAATCACTCACTTACTCCTTCCTGGAAGCAGCTGCATGAGTAGGGGAGAGAATGGCTTGCTGGCTAGTGTAATTGAGCTCATGTGTGGTAAAGGTTGGAATTTACTGCTGATATAGGCCAGCAGTAAATTCCATCTGTCTAGGAGGGAAGAGGGGAAGAACTGTTGCTCAACATGTGTTCCGGTCACAGTAGCTCCTGGGTCAGCACATCTTGCTTGGGGCTGTGCTGACAGTCACAATCTAGCCCACAGTGTGGTGTTTTTTGGGTTGTTTGTTTTTTTTTTTTGTTCTCATTACTTATGTTAATGAAAGTTTTAGAAAATTAAGATTCCAGTACTGAGAGATAGTAGCATAAATCAAATCTTGGACCAAACAATGTGTGTCGCAGGGCTTTGCTCCACACATCTTTTCCTTAGGCTCTGCAGCCATGAAGTATGCAGAGGGCTCTGTGTTCCCATGCTTGGCTTCTCCCAGGATGGGTTTAAGCAAATTTGGACTCCCCTGCCAACTAGATGATTGGGACCCTGGGATACAAGGTCTAGAAGTCAGCATGTGATCTCTCGTATCCCCCAAATTCCTATGCCACAATGCTGGAGCTGAGCCCCCCATCCCCAACAGGAGTAAGGAGAATAGAAAATAAGTCCAGATCTGCTCTGACAGTTTGTGATGTACATTAGGAAAAATGGCTGGAGAGGAAAACAGCTGGTGATGTGTCCTAGAAAGGGTCATGAAAGAAGAGGAGAAGTTGAGCACCTCAGGGAATTAGCACAACATCACAACAGATCATACTGTCAGCATGAAGCAGCACATCATGTGGCAGTGGAGCTGGAGCAGTAAACATCATGCTAGCTTTTCAACCTGTCCCTGCTGGGAGGAGGTCCCGCCCATCAATGACTGCAGATTTGGCAGTGTTGTCTGAACCAGCCCTGACTTTCCCCTGCTTTGTCTGCTATTGCAGTGGAAATGCAGAATTCCATTGCTTTTGGGTCTTCGAGTCACAAGGGCACAGGATACTATTTACTTTCTTAAAATGCATTGCTGAAAGAGGAGTATTGGTGTGTAAGTGTGCATCATAGATTAAATTTTGTGTATACAGTTGTATGCATTTGTATCTATATATGTATAATATTTTGAGTCTGTCTAGCGTACTAATTTAGCCACCTGTTCTAGCCTCTCTGCTGCACAAATTAGATTGTCTCAAGGGAGCCTATGCAGTTGATTGGGTCTGCCTTGTTACTAAGGCAACCATTTTCCTCTCTGCTATATGATTTAGACAATGCTTATAACTCACATTCACCAGGCAAGAAATAGAAGGCAAGAAATTGGTCCAGACCCTGGGGATATCAGTACTTAATAGATGCTCTTAGCACACTTATTTATTCAGACAAGGATACATTTCCTAAATGTTGAAGTATTGAAGCAAGCAAAGTCATATATAACAGCACACGGTGATGCCGATAAAGACTAAATTAAAGGTGAGGAATAATTTCTACTGCAAATAGAGTATGAATCTTAAGGGAAACAGTTATTCAATATACTGTACATATTTCATGTGACACTGTCATTACACATACCAGCAGTTGTTCCTATCAAGGACAGCTATGCCCAGGGACAAAAATATGTATGCAAGGAAAATCCAGTAATGTAGGGCAACATTCGCCAGCCATATCCACAGGGTGGCTGCGCGATGTTGCAGAATGGTGGTTTGTTAATCTCAAAATGGAAGTTGCTCTTCACTGGCTGCTTCCACCTTTTCCAATAGTGATTTGGGTTGATTCAGAACATTACAGATGAGGTGTGCAAATTTGCCTAAAATGTGAGGTAGTTTAGCTACAAAACGGGCCTCTTAGAGTCCTTTAACAACAATCCTATCTATAATGAAGCCAAGTAGTGTAAAGGACAAGTAGCTGGTGTGCAGCACTTAATGCAGAGGGGGAGCTGCTACAGATACTGATGGACTTATTGGCACTGTGGGCCCAATTATCTTATCATATCTATCCTTTATTTTTCTAAATAAAGCTTGAGGTGCACATGTGAGAGCCTGTATACATATGCACAAGCAATTACACAATTGCACGAACGTATCTGGCATCTAGGCATTTAGAGTCTGATTTACATGGACAACCACCCATAAACAGAATTCCTTCTATAATTTTGTATTTGGTGGGATCAACTGAAGTAATGTTTGACATCTTTTTAGTATTTATACTTACCATGCAAAACAGGCACAAACTTGTGGGTATACTTATTCGCAGATGCAATACTGCACTTATGAAAGTAGAGAGCAAGCTGAAAGTCAGGGCCCTCATGAGCAATCTGAATGCTCAAATGAGTCGTGTATACAACTGTAATTTCTCACATAAATGTAGGTGGACAGCACAAGTGCCCTTTCTTATGTGTGGATCTCTTTAATTAATTTGAACCTGTGTATAACCAAATGTGCTAGGAGTTGGACTTTTTAGTCTGCAACCTGCCAAATGGCCAAAGCCATCCTGTAGCCTACCACATCCAATCCATGGGGGAAAAGGGAGGTTTCAGAGTGCTGGTGCTGATGTGGTGTGGGGCTAATGGTAAGCTGGAGGCAGCTTCTGGGTTCTGCTGTTGTATTTGGGCTGGATGTGGAGATGCTGGGTGAAGTGCCAGCTGTGGTACTGGGTTGTCACTTCTTTCCTCTTTCCCTGCCCACTCAATGCTGAGTTTTAGTGTAATAGTGGTTGAAGAGCCCGAGGCCAGCTCGGGAGCCTTTAGAATTATGGATGTCCCTTTCCACAGATCTGATTAGGGAGAAGGAAAGGAGAGCACCACAGTGATGGGTTTGGGGGGTACAGCGGAGGCATGGTAGCAGTGGTAAGATGAGAGGTGAGGAAGTTCTCCTGACCACCCTGACTTTCATGGAGTCCTAGCAGCTGTGAAATTCTACCCATTTCTCTTCTCCTTCCCCGCCACCTTTTAGATGGCCAGGTATGACTCGGTGGGTAGCACTTTGGTTTCATTTCTAGATTAGGCCCAAAGGTTCAGAAACACCACTGCATACAGTTTCTGGTGATGGAACTAACTTTGGCTATCAAGCTCTCATTGAAAGTGTCTCCTATAGCCCATAAATATTGGTTGACAAGTTGTGACAGACATGATCAGATTACCGTAATCAAAGGATTTAACACATAGGATCAGAATATTGGTCTATCAATTCCAATTTGTAAGTAGCAGTACCCAATACATAATTCTTCACGAGTCCTCGCTATACCTCCATTCCTAATGCAACTATTCCGGTAGGCACCAATATACAAAAATCCCTTCCTTGAAACATGAGAATTGGTAATCCTTACATTATTTGCAGTAGGGCCAGCGATACGTATCCTAAAATGAGCCAGGTCTTGTTAAAATGTAGTCAAAGTATATGACTTTCACTCTAAATGTGTGAAGGAACTATTTTATATTTGTTCTAAAGCTTACCTTTCCGTGTAAAATGACCCCTTGGTTTCATTAGGAGAAATGGTAAATATGTATAACTTTTTTCCACAACACTTCACAAATTTTAAATTCCTAAATGAATTGCCACACAGCACTTGGCTCTTCGTGAAAAATACAAAAGGCTGGATTCTCTTCTCACATTTTTATGCTACTGTAACTTTGGCTTCTGTGAAATTATTCCTGATTTGTAACTGTGTTTAGTGAAAGGGAGAATCAGGCTCAGAATTGATTAGTTTCTGCAATCTGTCAAACCTAATTTCCACTAACAATCTTTGTTTTCTGTGGACTTTTAAAAATCTGACCTAGATCTGAGAAGTTGAAAGTGGAATGTGAACAGTGCACTGAATGTTGGTGAACTCCCTTCCCCTTTGATGTAAATGGAATTATTTTCTATCCCACCTAGAATGCTCCCACTTATCCAGCTTGTTTTATTAAATTACTGCTGCACATTAGGTTGACATCATCTTCATTCAGCTCCTATGTATTTTTCCTATGCCGCGCCTATGTATTTTTCCCCTACTGAGAGAATCCTATAATTTCTCAGACCATTGGTGTGTTTTGGGAATTTAGGCTATTTTTGCCAATGCATGTTACCTCATATTTTTCAATTTACATATGCCGTTGTGCTGCGCAACCTAATGCATTAAAATCCATCTGCAGTTTCTTGCAATCCTCCAGATTGTTACTATCTGAAATAACTTGCCCACTGGCATTATCAACAAGCTGCAACAACCCATCCAATCTCTCCTCCAAAACATGAATACAGGCAATAGCCTTAGTTGCCTGTTTCCTAATGGTTGACCGTTTTTTAAATTCCACATTTTGCTTTTTTACCCTACATGTGTTTATTAAAGCTGTAATGAAGCAAAAACCAGGGCTTAATTTGACCTTGACATTGAAGAAGCAGGCTGCATGTGAATTGGCTGTCTCCATTTCTCGTGGAAGCAGTGCTCTCCAGGGCCCTGCTTCAACAAGGCATTTAACCATGTACTTAAGTCCATCCCTATTAGGCATGTGTTTAGGCACTGTGACCAACTCCAACTGTAGGGAATGGGATTTAACATGCTGAAGTGCTGTGCTGAATAAGAATAGACTGTTCGATTAGAATCCAGGCTCATAAATCTTTTATATTTAATTTGTTTCCATTTTTATTCTCATCTTCAATAGACAGATTAAGATAAAACTTGGTCAGAGTGTTGTATAATTTCCCCCCACACACACCACAATTTCTTGTAGCTCTGGTGTTGTAAATATTTAAACACACAATTTATCTATTTTTGACTTCCTGTCTGTTCATTCTAGCACTAACCTCCTATAGGCCCATTAATTTAATAGACATACCAGTACCACAGCTGGAACAAGCTCTGCTTACTATAGAAATAATGTGGCACCAGGAGAAAGTCTGTGCGTGGCCAAAGGCCACTTGGGTCTCCAATCCCAGGAGGATTGGCTACATAAGGGGAGCAGATCCTAATGCTGACACGTACATGATGCCAAACCTATTGTAAGTACCAGTAGGTTAGGGTCAACCATAGTAAAAACTGAAATAGAACCATGAAATTTGAGGGTGCTGCATAGCTTACCACAAGAATGGCATGAGAATTAATCAGGTTGTATATGGAGTTGTCTTTGTAGCTTCAGCACCATGTGATATTTTGTTTGCCAATGTGTAGGTATACTCTGTAGGCAGCAATTCCATATCTAAATAAAATGGTCAGATCTAAGCAGAACTGTCTTTACTATTGTTTGTATGATCAGCTACTGAAACTTTTTCTCCTGACAATAAGCATTTCTCTAAGATCTAGTTGCTATGCACTTAGTTTTGCATGTTCTGTTTATTTATCTGCAATACTGGCAACTGGAGATTCTTACTAAGGTTACATTGTAGGCGGATGAGGGCTGAAGCAGGGCAGAGACCTCTGGTTGTCTCAGACTTTCCTGCCACTGGGTCCAGGACTCCCTCCTGTCAAGATTCATGGGGTTGCTGCCTGCACACTGGTTCCCCCATGTTAAAAGATTTCACTCATAGAAATCTGTCTAGGATGTTAACGCCTCCACTAACAAAGTTCTGCAGTGATGGAGGAGTGGTGGTGAGGACAGGAGCAGTGATCTCTAAGAGTCCCTTGTCACAAATCTGCACGCAGACTGCAGCCATGTGTCATCTTGTGCTTGGACTAGTGAGACAGAAGCGCAGTTTGGCAGCTGTGGCTGCAACTGAGAAGTCCCTTTTTAGAGTTCCCTCTGCTTACCCTGAATGAGAGAGGATCCTGTGTATAGGGCACCTTTTCTAGCCATCTCAAAACTGCATCTCCTCTCGCCTCACCCCTCTCCCCCATTGGATGGCCATGTCCAGTGGGATCACTTTACATATGGTCAGAACATAAACAGCAAAGTAATGTTCATCACTTGAAATGTTAGCACTTTCATGCATTCCCCGAGCAGGGACTGTCTTGAAAAGTAGCGCCATAATAGCTAGAGAACTTGCAACATATGATATTGATATTGCTGTACTAAATGAGACCCATCAGGCAGATGAAGGCCAACTGGAAAGGAAAGCCATCTGAAGAGAGGCTGTCAAGGCTGATTCCCCCACTCTGGCACTTTGAGTACAGAAAGTCGTGGCCAGCAAGGATTTTAAGAATGAATACTGGCCACTCCAGGTTTGCATTAAACTCCCAAGGTTACAGCTTCTCTCTGATCTTGGATGGGTAGATGCTGCCATCACCAAGTCAAAAAGCCCTTTGAAACCAGAAAGGCACACTTGGGAATTCGTTCCTGTGAGGTTCTCTCAAGCCCTCTCACCCCAACTCCGGGGAAGAGCTGAGAGAACAGAAATCAGCTGTTGCAACCAGCTAATTAAACAACATATGCACAAACCTCTTAGGACACCCCCCCAAAAAAATCTTGTTCTTAAAAGTGTGATAAAGTTCCTCCTCTGCCTTGTTGGGTCCTACACTTATTGGCAGATTTGTTCACCTCAGAGATTCATGGCAGCCCCCCATTTGGCCACTTTTGCTAGTGGCTCAAACCTGCCATTCACTCAGCTAACCTCATCACTGGTCATCATGGGGGGAAAAGGCAAGAGAACAATTCTCCACAGTCTCTTCTGATCCACCTAGTGAGTCAGGGAACAGCCCAGAGACCTTCTCCCTCTGATGGACGCTCCTGTGTTGGATCAGGAGTTGGGAGGTTTGGGGGAAACCCGGGCCTGCCCTCTATCGTGGGTTCCAGCCCAGGGCCCTGTGGACTGCAGCTGTCTAGAATGCTTCCTGGTACAGCTACAACCCCCTGGGCTACTTCCCCATGGCCTCCTCCCAACACTTTCTTTGTCCTCACCACCGGACCTTCCTCCTGATGTCTGTTAATGCTTGTACTCCTCAGTCATCCAGCAGCACATCCTCTCACTCCCAGCTCCTTACACATACCTCACTAACTGGAGGGAGAGCCTTTTAAAACCTGATTAGTCTTAATTCTAGCAGCTTCCCAATTGGCTACAGGTGTCCTAATTAGCCTGCCTGCCTTAATTAGTTCTAGAAAGTTCCTGAGTGTTCTGGAATAGTCCCTGTTATCTTACCAAGGGAAAAGGGACCTGCATAACCTGGAACTAATGTATCTACCTTCAACCACTCTCTTGTAGCCATCTGGCCTGACCCTATCACAAAAGGCAAACTTTATTAAAAACCAAAAGAAAGAAAATACATCTGGAACGTTGGGATTTTTTAAATCTAGCAAAAGCCTCTTACAAAAATTAAACATCAGGAATAACAACGAGGAAATCCTGGCACATTCATTAGAAGAGAAGCACATTTTGCACTTGACAAAATGAACCCTCTAACCAGAAAAAAAAAAAAAAAAAGATTTATCGGCTTAACGCTGCAATTCAAAGGTGGCTGCATGACATCAAGAATCAGTGGTGACAAGCAAAGCCCATAGAGATCTAAAGTTTTGCTGATCAACATGGCATGAGAAGCTTTTTTGTTGCTTGGAGGGAAAAAAAGCCATTTACAGGCCAAGCTCAAGTGGCACAATGCTTCTGCAATCCCACGACAGCTCTATCATTCTTCAGGACAATGCAGCCTTGAAACAATGTTGGAAGAAGCATTTTGAGATTTTATTCAGAGAATCAGAAGTCCCAGCTACCACCATCAAGTCCTTTTCTCAGCATTCAGTAATAGAACCTCTTGCTGACTTCCCATCTTGTGAGCAAGTTTGGTGAACCATCACTCAGGCTAGAAAAGAACAAAGGTGCCAGGCCCAGATAGCATTCCCCTGGAGGTCTTCAAGCTGGTGGAATAGCACTCATGCAAAAACTTCAATTTCTTGTTAGAATTTAGGTTAATGAGGAAATTCCATCTGACCTAAAGAATGCCAATACTGTGACCATTTTTAGGAAAGGGGACAAGTCAATGTGCAGGAATTACCAAGGCATTGCTCTCCTCTCCGTTGCTGGGAAGATCCTTGCTCACATCCTTCTAAACGGTCTCTTTCTTGTCGCCAAAGACATTTTCCCAGAATCCCAATGTGGTTTCTGGCCATCTCTGGGCACCACCAACATGATTTTTGCTGCAAGACAGATCTAAGAAGCATAGAGAACAAAACTAGTCATTGTTTCTGCCACTTATTGACCTAACTAAGGCCTTTGATTCCATCAGTGATGAAGAATTATGGAAGGTGCTGTCTAGGTTTGGTTGTCCATTGAAGGTCATGTATGTTCTCAGGCTACTTCATGATAGGATAACCATCACCATCCTCAAATGGGTGCAGATGGACCCATTCATCATTGTACTCGTATTAAGTAGGGCTGTAATATTGCTTCAACCCTCTTTCCCCCCCCCCCATCTATCTTGCTGTAACCTTGATTCTTATGTGTGACTGCCTTTCTTCTGGAATTGGGATTAAGTATCGCCTGGATGGCCAGCTCTTCAATCTGTGGCATCTTCATTCTAAAACTAAAGTTACCAGGACTGTTGTTACCAACCTTCAGTATGCTGATGACTGTAATATCCTCATGCTCACAGAGGCTGACTAGCAATGAACCATAGATCTTTTCTCAGGTGCATCTCATAGCCTGAGACTTTCCCTCAACATTGGATAGACTAAAGTACTCCACCAGCCTGTCCCAGCACAAGTTGCCTCTGTTTTCCCACAAATTGTCACCAGTGAACTGCTGGAAAACGTTGAACATTTCCCTTATCTTAGTAGCCACCTCTCCCAGACAGGCCGTTCAATCCTGATGTACAGTGCCTTCAGAAAGTTGTGAAAGGCATCTGTTGTGCCTTCAGAAAGTTGCTTAATCATGTCTTTGACAGAGATCTGCAGATGGAAACTAAGATCCTGGTCTACAATGCAGTAGTCATCCCCTCTCTTTTATGGATGTGAGACATAGGTAACATACTGAAGCCATCTTAAGCATCTGGAGTGGTACCAACAGCCCTGCCTTAGGAAGATTCTACATATTAGATATGAAAACCATCACGCCAATGTCAGCATTCTCTCTGCAGCTAACACCTTTTCTCCACTTAGTCATGGTAAAAGGACCCACAGGGGACAGAGGAAATGCTACAAGGACGCACTGAAAGGATATCTTAAGAAGGCAGGCATTGACCTCAAGATTTAGGAAGAGCTGTCTGGCAATAGACTGCAATGGCGTCACATCATACATCAAGCCTCAGCCCGTTTTAAAGAGAATCACTTTGCTCAAGAGACTGGAAAATGGCAGCAGAGGAAGGAAAAGGTGTAGCATCCTAGCCAGCAGTGGTGCACTCTCCAAGCAACCACCAGCCACATATGTAGAAATACCTGTAAAGCACGGATTGGACACCTCAGCCATCTTAAGTCTCAATAACTTTCTTACCCCAGCAGACATCCTCGTACTGAGGGATAGCTGACGACAATGACATTGTAGGAGCTACAACATTAAACATTCCATTGTACAGTAAAAACAGTAATAACACTCCATGTTATGTGGCTATTTAGTTGTATGCCCTTTGAGTCTTGGATACACTTTGCTCTTGAGAAACTTGTACTTTACAAAATGCCTTTTGGCATATGCAATGTATTACATATTGATATCCAGGTGACAAGCTTCTCATGTGATAAGGTTTATTTATTATGCATTGTAGACTGCCTCACCTGCATTCTGCTTAATAATCCAACCTCCCAGGTTCAAAACCCTATGCAGCTTCAAACAGCACCCATTGTTCTGTACCATTATTTTGTTACATGTTGGAGCAATATTTTCTCCTTCCACTCTCAAATTATAGTAGACAGAGCTCAGGAAAGGTAATACTGTCGTGTACCAGTGACAGATTTCATGTCTGCTCTCTCAGAACCCAAAAGGGTTAGAAATGGAGGTTGGGATTTTAAAGACATCTACAATATTTAGAGACCACTCTAATGAATATTAATCTGCTTTGAAACTTTCAACCAGTAACTTGATACTATTGGAAAGGAGAGCTTCCCAATGGGCTGTACAGAACTGGCTTCCAGCCCTGGAAATTCATGAGATCTTGTACATCCAAATCATCTGTTTTAGATGTCAGTTAACTTTTCTATGCCCTGTATATTTGCACTCATGATACTAGGGGATCTGCAATGAGGCTAAATTGCTTTGGGATTTTCCATGATAACTAAGGAAGCCTGTTTTTCAGAATAAACATAGTAAAGTACCAATAGCATTTAGAACTTCTAGGATATTTACAAAATATTTTGCTGTCAAATGTTCTACAGGAGGCGTGATATCTCCTACTGTCCTTTTCGTCATCTCTTTTGAGAGCCAGGCATGCATGGAGTGGTCTCCTTTAGCTGAGCTCTTCACTAGTTAGCAAGATAACAAACTTACAGTGTATACTGAATGTGATATCTCGTAAAGCTCAGAACTGTCATATCAAAACCAATATTCATTGCAGTATGGAAAAGCCCTCAATGTAAACAAGTGCTGTTTCCAAGCCAAATCTCAACTTTCTACCTCTGGCCATTTTTGGCAGTAGTGCTGTTTAAAACAAGGTCACTCTCTCTCTTTTTAAAGGTTAGTACAGATATTTAATTCAACATGCTAGTGAACTGTTTCTCTTTTTTTGGAAAACTTGAGAGAAACATTTCTTTATTTGGAGAAAAGGACATCCCACACACAGCTATGGAAAGTTACAAGTGACTGAACTACAGTTGTGGTTTAGAATTGAAACACTGATGCATTCTTAACAATAGTGGTGGCTACTACTCCTATTGTGTATGCGTAAATATATGAGATCTGCAATTGATTTTTATGTAACTAATTTATCCTCTAAACTCTTAATTTCATAGAAAAGTTTGCAAAATGTTTCCTCAAATACTTCCATGAGAGCAATGGCCCATTGCACAGTATTCGGGGAGATTTGTGTACAGGGTAGTCGTTAACTATTTATTTAAGCAAAGTGTTAAAATATACCTTAGACCACTTGTAAAATAGGACTTTGGATTTTGGTATATCAGGTCATTCCTTATGTGAGCATGTGGGGGACAGGGGATATGGTATTGAGGCTCTGCCTTGCATTTTGTAAAATTATTTACATCTGAGTAAAATGGGTTTACCACTAGCATTCTGATGTGATAGAATTTCACACCCATTAGTATCATAACCTTAGTCCCAGATTTGGACCTTAGCGTCCAAAATATGGGGGTTAGCATGAAAACCTCCAAGCTTAGTTACCAGCTTGGACCTGGTACTTGCTGCCACCACCCAAAAAATTAGAGTGTTTTGGGGCACTCTGGTCCCCCTGAAAAACCTTCCCTGGGGACCCCAAGACCCAAATCCCTTGAGTCTCACAACCAAGGGAAATAATCCTTTTTCCCTTCCCCCCTCCAGGTGCTCCTGGAGAGATACACAGACACAAGCTCTGTGAATCCAAACAGAGTGACTCCCCCTCTCCGTTCCCAGTCCTGGAAACCAAAAGCACTTTCCTATTCCCCTAGAGGGAATGCAAAATCAGGCTAGCAAATCCAACACACAGATCTCCCCCTGATTTCTTCCTCCCACCAGTTCCCTGGTGAGTACAGACTCAATTTCCCTGAAATTTCCCAGTAAAGAAAACTTCAACAGGTCTTAAAAGAAAGCTTTATATAAAAAAGAAAGAAAAAATACATACAAATGGTCTCTCTGTATTAAGGTGACAAAATACAGGGTCGATTGCTTAAAAGAATATTGAATAAACAGCCTTATTCAAAAAGAATACAAATCAAAGCACTCCAGCACTTATATTCATGCAAATACCAAAGAAAAGAAACCATATAACTTACTATCTGATCTCTTTGTCCTTACACTTAGAAACAGAAGATTAGAAAGCAGGACTACTTCTCCAAAGCTCAGAGAAAGCAGGCAGCCAGAAAACAAAGACCTTAGACACAAAATTCCCTCCACCCAAAGTTGAAAAAATCCGGTTTCCTGATTGGTCCTCTGGTCAGGTGCTTCAGGTGAAAGAGACATTAACCCTTAGCTATCTGTTTATGACAATTAGGTACAAGTATAAATGACTATACAAGATGCAAGTATGCAGTGTTGCTGGAGCCATGTCAGTCCCAGGATATTAGAGAAACAAGGTGGGTGAGGTGATAGCTCTTATTGGACCAATTTTCTCTTAGTAGGAGAGCAGCTTTCAAGATTCTCAGAGCTGAAGTCTCGGAAAAGTACTCAGAGCATCACAGCCAAATATAAGATCAAACCAGGGTGTGTGAAGGAAGTTAAATTTGACCTCTTTGGGGGGAAGCTCACTGCCCCCTTCCCATCTCCGCAGGAGCAGAACGCTGCCCCTCCCTTCCTGGCCCTGACTCAAGCCTGATCTTTCACCTTGCTCTGGGCAGAAGCTCAATCTTCCCTCCCTCCATGTTGCCCCAGCCCTATCAAGAGCTCAGTCTTTCCTGCCTCTGTGGCCCTGGGGCCAGAGAAGTTCTGTGTCCCAAATGATTTGGGGGGGGGGAAGACCCTGCTTGACCCCCACCCCCACCCCTTCCTTGCACACACTCCTAGATCAAATAGTTTGGCAGAAGTAGTTAGCACATATTATTATACAGGACCATTCAAGGTGAAGTGGAATGCTAACACCCCTGTAGTCAGAGGACTAAAAGGGGGATTAGTGAATTACAGATTATTTGTAAGAAGCCATAAGTGGTGTCTGAAGTCCATGATTTTCAGTGTCTGGCAAAACTATGAATTTGAGTCCCCAGGCTCATCTTTTGAAGGTGTTGTGCAGGTTTCCTTTTGAGGGATGAGGACTGATACCTCCAGGGGTGGCTCTAGGTATTTTGGTGCCCCAAGCATGGCAGGCAGGCTGCCTTCAGCGGCTTGCCTGCAAGAGGTCCGCCAAAGCCGCGGGACCAGCGGACCCTCAGCAGGCATGCCGCTGAAGGCAACCTGCCTGCCGCCCTCACGGCAACCGGCAGAGCGCCTCCCGTGGCTTGCCGCCCCAAGCACATGCTTGGAGTGCTGGTGCCTGGAGCCGCCCCTGGATACCTTGTGTATATAGAATGCAAACACTACACAAGCAATTGTCGGTCTCCAGCACTGCTCTTTAGCAGTTAGTATTCTGATTCTTTCTGAGTATGGTCTTGTCCTCACGCGGGGGAGGGGAAGGGAGAAAGAGTGTTGCTAACATATTTAAAACTGCCTTGTCTATGCTAGTATTTTGTGTTAGCACATGCTAATGGTTAAGATAAAGTCTAAGTAAAACCTGTTAGCGAGTCATTGGGGGGGGGGGGGGCGCAAACTACACACATTTTTTGCCTAGTATAGACATGACTTACCAGGTCATAGAGAACAGTTGTTGGTCCCCTGTGGATGAGTTCTTTCTGTTTAGAGACAAGGAAATTTAATTCATACTTTTGCTGCTTGACCTTACTGCAGCATGTTAGTATTGATCAAACACTCTCTTGTTTTGTCTCCAGGAAACTGAAGGGATGATCTTAGACACCCTAAAATGGTTCAAATCCTTCCTAGAAGAAACCTAGAATATATAATGGACAACTGTTCTTGCTTCTCCAGATTCATCACTTGGAATCACCCTGCCCTGATTTTTCTCTCTCACATTCAGGTCTACACTATGCGTTTAAACCAAATTTAGCAGCATTAAACCGAATTAACCTTGCACCTGTCCACACAACGAAGCCCTTTATATCGATATAAAGGGCTCTTAAAACCGATTTCTGTACTCCTCCCCGACAAGGGGAGTAGCACTGAAATCGGTATTGCCATGTTGGATTAGGGTTAGTGTGGCCGCAATTCGACGGTATTGGCTTCCGGGTGGTATCCCACAGTGCACCATTGTGACTGCTCTGGAAAGCAATCTGAACTCGGATGCACTGGCCAGGTAGACAGGAAAAGCCCAGCGAACTTTTGAATTTCATTTCCTGTTTGCCCAGCGTGGAGCTCTCATCAGCACGGGTGGCGATGCAGTCCCAAATCCAAAAAGAGCTCCAGCATGGACCGTAAAGGAGATACTGGATCTGATTGCTGTATGGGGAGACAAATCTGTTCTATCAGAGCTCCGTTACAGAAGACGAAATGCCAAAGCATTTGAAAAAATCTCCAGGCTATGATAGACAGAGGCCACAGCAGGGACTCAGCACAGTGCTGTGTGACAAGCGTAACGGAAAGCCAAAGAATCAGATGGATGCTCATGCAGGGGGGTGGGGAGGAACTGAGGACTCCAGCTATCCCACAGTCCCCGCAGTCTCCAAAAAGCATTTGCATTCTTGGCTGAGCTCCCAATGCCTGAAGGGTCAAAAACATTTTCCCTGGTGTTTCAGGGTATATGTTGTCACTTTACGCTTCCCCCACCCCCGAAAGAAAAGGGAAAAAAAAAATCATTTCTCGCCTTTTTTCAATGTCCCCCTATGTCTACTGCATGCTGCTGGTAGACAGAGTGCTACAGCGCTGAACAGCAGCATCTCCTCCCCTCCCCAGTGGCAGACGGTGCAAAATGACTGATATCCGTCCTCCTCCTCATCCCGTGAGTGCTCCTGGCTGGCCTCGGTGAGGTCAGTCGGGGGCGCCTGGGCAAAAATGGGAATGACTCCCTGTTGTTCCCGGCAGATGGTACAGAAGGATTGAAAACAGTCCTCATCATAGCAACTGGAGGCTGAGCGCCTACCCCCTCCCCCCTTCATGTCTAATGAAGATTCTGTACTGCCTGGACTATCATAGCAGCGGGAGGCTGCCTCTCCCTCATTTTATCTTACTAAAATGTCAGTGTTCCTTATTACTTCATTACACAAATGGGGGGATAACTGTCATGGTAGTCCAGGCGGGGTGTGGGAGGAAGGAAGCAATGGGTAGAGTTGTTGCAGGGGCACCCCCTAGAATGGCATGCAGCTCATCATTCCTGCGGGATATCTGGGGCTCTGACCCAGAGCGGCTGTGCTCTCTGGTTCTCTAGTAGACTTGCCCCATATTCTAGGCAGGACTGACTCTATTTTTAGACAAAACATAAAGAAAGGAAATGACCTGGGGAGTCATTCCCAGTTTTGTCCATGCGCCCCCGGCCAACCTCAGCGTGGCCAGCCAGGAGCACCCATGACAGCAGCAGATGGTACAAAAGGATTGATAACCGTCATCGCCAATTTCAAATTGTAGACGATGATATAGGGCTGGTAACCATCTCTGCTACTTTGCAAAGGCGAATGAATGCTGCTGTGTAGCACTGCAGTACCCCGTCTGTCAGCAGCATCCAGTACACATACGGTGACAGTAACAAAAGGCTAAACGGGCTGCATGGTTGCCATGCTATGGCGTCTGCCAGGGCAATCCAGGAAAAAAGGGCTCGAAATGATTGTTGGCCGTTGCTTTCACGGAGGAAGGATTGAATGACGACATTTACCAGAATCACCTGTAACACTGTTTTTGCTCCATCATGCATTGGGATCACAACCCAGAATTCCAATGGGCGAAGGAGACTGCGGGAACTATGGGATAGCTACGGGATAGCTATCCACAGTGCAACGCTCTGGAAATCGACACTAGCCTCAGTACATGGACGCACACCGCTGAATTAATGTGCTTAGTGTGGCTGCGTGCACTCGACTTTATACAATCTGTTTTAAAAAACCAGTTTCTGTAACATCGGAATAATCCCATAGTGCAGACATACCCACAGTCATCCAGAAGGCTCCGTACACTGTCTCCCTATTAAATACAAAGTCCAATCTGAGGTATATAGTGATATTCAAAGTCTTCCATGGGATCAGACCTAGCTACCTAAGAAATTGCTTCTCTCATCATGACCATAGCTTTCCAGAACAGCAGTAATCCACTGGAACCTTGAACCTATGGCTAATAGGGGAGGCTCATTAACCATGTAGACAGAATACTCTCAGGAGCTGGGCCTAAACTAGGGGATTTACTCCCACACAACATAAAAATGATGCCAGGACTGAGTTCAGAAAGAAATTCAAAACTTGTATTTGAGTTGGCTTTCCCTTGAGAATGTTGCTCATACGTATACCAATTTTCTGACCCTTCATAGTCATTTTTTTTTAAAATAAAGCAGATTTTTTTTTAGATGCTATTGTCATCAGAACCATTTAAGTACCTAGAGCAAGAGAGCTACATGAAATATGTACTTTAACAGCCCAGATTATATTTGTAACTAGTGCCTTCCCAAATGGTAAATCAATACTAATACTGTAGTAAAAATGCATAACATTATATTGCACATAAATTGTGCAAGATGCGAAGAAACAATTACCAGCAGCCCCCACTAAATAAGCTGGCACCACCAGTATTTGCTTTTAGAGGATGTGTCACTGAAAACACATTTTATTGCCAAGCGGCTATAGAATGGGAAGCACTAGGCTCAGCAGGGAGTATCTCTTCTGCAATTCCTGTGTGCTGGCAGAGCTGTTCCTCAGAAGCCCTGGTGAGTGAATGCGTCTTTGCTGCTGAATTGCTGCTTAATATCTGTCACTATTCAAAACTGCAATATGTAGGAGGTGTAAATATTGTAACTAAATGTAGTCTATTAATCCTGTGTCTGTGGCCCTTTTTTGCTTTCCTCGAGACAAAATAATCCCCTCCCAATGTACAAAGCTTCCTGACCATGTAGGAGCGATAACTGTACTCTAGGCAGTGGGGAACTGCTATCTTTCTCAGAAGCCATCTGTGTACTTACCTGTCAGCCACACTTTCTTTTCATCGGATACTGTTGCTAAGGAAACTACCTCCTTTATATGTGTTCAAAGTAGCAGCCTCATTTTGGAGTGTGAGTCTGGGATTCTAGCCAGACACACAATTCCAAAATTCAAGACTACTACAGCTTGCTTAACCTCTGCAGGGGCCAGAGATATATTACACGGCATTATTAGCTTCCTTCTTCTCACTTTCTCCCCCCTCCCTGGGCTCCCAAAAAATCTGGAGCAGTACCAGGTCTGAGCTAGGGATGTGTAGGAATCTCTTCCAGCTTAACTGTAAAGAAGGGCTAGTGATTCAAGTCACAGCTTGGAGGACAATTCCAGACCATTTTCAAATTCTCTAATGCTGCTATAATAATGTAGTGTAAAGAGAAACAAATATTAACCATGAAACCAAACCAGGATAGTACTTTTTAAAAACCTATTCCTCATTGAAAATATTTGACTTAGGCTGAGCAGATAAGTTCACAAAAGATTGGAAACAAGCCTGAACTGTATCCTGTCCATTGATTTTTATACAAAGCGTAAGTTGTTTAAAAATATATGCTGGTTCTCAATATAAAACTGCAACAAGACCAGAACATAATGGGTCAAATAGCCCTCTCCCCTCGAGAGTTTCAGCATTCTAGACATGACTGCTATATCTCGCCTGCTCACACGACCTTTCAATGGACAGTAGGACTACATAAGCTTACTATTCCATGACTGATACCCATCTTTGCAGATCTGACTGGGGGGAAAAAAGCCACAGTGGAGCCATGTTGCTCCTGAATTAGAATGTAGTTTAAACATTGGAGGCATGTAATCTCACAGCACACAAACTTCCTGAGAGTGGGGGCCAGCAGAGTGTCTGCAAGGTTTGCTGGGTCATTGTCCTCCTGCTGCCATAGAGGGCTATGTAACCTCCTCTGACTTAAACATTACTGTTGCTATATGGAGGTGAGGGATAAAATGGTCCCCCTTAAAAATAACCATACTGCTGAGCTGGATGTGGAGGAACACAGACATCCCCTGAAGATTGTTCTCTGCACAAATGGGAGAAGAGGACTATGGACTTGAGGAAGGAGAGGTCACAATGACTATCAAAGGCAAAGATGGCTACCATGGCCGGAGGGAGGGAAAGATATGGGTCTGTTCAGAGGGAACGGGAATCTTTTTGGGAGTGGACCCTGTAAAATAGGAGGAGAGGGGAATCTAGATGGTCATGAAAGAGTTAGGAGGGGGGAAAGCCTAAAAAAATTGATGAGCATCCTAACTTTTGAATAATTTCCCTAATAAGGCCCTGATCTGCTAAACTCTTACTCATGTCTTCAGTGGAATCACTGTCCTTTTGCAAGTCACCATTTGTAGTAACTCCAGCCTTTTGTGGTTCATCCATTACATTGACCTGTTAGTAGGAGCCTTGTGCTTTAGTGGCTGAAAATCATTTCATGTTCTGCAACATTGTGTTCCCCCTTGATATTCTGGCTGAGCCACTTTTATGGTGTTGATTTTGGGCAACTGGGTTTATTTAGTGATGTCAGAGGCTTTATTTAGTGTCTGCGCATACCTCATCACAAAATCTACCCACAATTTAAACAAAATGCAGCTTTTAAAGCAACAATATCTAGTGGTATACAGGCTAATAGACATTTCAATTATTTATTTTTATGGAACCCAGCAATGCTTCAAGTGCTGAAATTGCTATCCAAAGACAGTGAGCTAAAGATAGTATTACTGAAACCGTCAAAAGGTATGTAGATAGCTGAGACTTCTGGCAGGACACTCAGTAGACTGGCAGAACCCCTCTTTGGCAAGCTCCAAGGAGTTGTGTGGGTTTATTTGCTTTCAAATTTTGGTAGAGAGGAAGTATGGGCCAGTGGTTAGGAAGCGTGCCTCACTTAGGAGACCCAGGTTCAGTTCCCTTGTCTGTCACAGACTTCCTGTGTGACCTCAGACAAGTCACTTAGTCTCTCTGTGCCTCACAGTTGGGATAATAGTAATTCCCTACCTCACAGGGGTGTTCAGTATAAATACGTTACATTGTGGGGTGCTCTAATGCTGTAGTAATGGGACTATACCAAATTGCATGATGATACATACAGTTATGGCTGTAAGCAAGTGTTTGAGAAAGTACTGGACTGGGCCTCAGGAGATGTGAGTTCATTTCTTGGCTCTGCCCCAGGCTGAATGGTCTTAAGCAAGTCTCTTAGGCCTCCAGTAAACCAATACACATAAATACTTAAGATTAAGCACATGAATAGTGCTTCTGAAGAATCAGGATGTATATTTTTATGCTTCAGTCCCCCCTGCCCCAAAACAGAGAAAATTGATAGTCCCTTTCTCCCACCTGCTGTCCCATAATTTGTAAACTATTTGGGGTAGGGGTTGGCTTTCTATGTATTTACACAGTGCCCAGCACAATAGGGTTATGATCTCAGTTGGGTCCCTTAGGTGCTACCATAATACACTAATAGCTATAATATGAAGATTCAGAATGCATATCTTGGCTTCTCAGCTCACACACTTGACCCTTGTGTTCATCCTCAAATAGAAGAAAATGTCTTGACCATAAGTAAATAAAATGGGACATTTTACATTCTTCTTGCCCACCATGTTTAATATTCTTACAGTACTTAAAATGAAGCACTCTGTAGGCATACTGGTGTATGCAGTATGCATTCAAGAAGGAACCAGGCAGACACAGTACACTGTTTAATTCTGAAATTCATTTATTCAGTCTGTTCTGAATGCATTTCACTGAAAAATGTGAATTCCTGTATTCAGCTGTCTTATCTGATTCTGTTACAGAGATGGCTGAGCAATCTCTGCAGCCAGATGGTTACTTTTTACTCCCATGACTGGGCTCTTTCTTCCATTTCCCAGGGCTAGGAGATCTTCAGACATAAATAATAGAACTGATTCTTTTTGAACTTTGTTATTCATAAAATTTGCATCCAGTCCTCTGTGCTCTCTTGTCACAAAGCACATGATCGCAATTACCGCCACACTCCTCTCCCACTCCAGCTCTAGTTGTAATGTGGGAATATCTTACACAGCATACTGATAGGTAAGTGTGCTGGAGACAAGATGTGTTTGTGGGCACAAGGGGGCAAAAGACAAGCTCAGCTTTTAGGGGAAAAAAATGTAGCCACACATACTTCAAAAGTATTTCTAAAGAACTATTGCCTAAAGAAATATGGATACTATATATAATATAAATGCACATAGCCATTATAGGGCAGCCTAACTTCTTGATAGAAGCTTTTACAAATTCCCATATTGTTCCTATTAGACAGCACCCAAATCCTAAGATTTCTGCCCTGGGTCCCAATGAGTCTAGTGCTGGCTCTGTTTGGCAGACCCACTGAAACCTGCTCCCAGACCCCCAGGGGGCCTCGGACCCCTGATTGAGAATTGCTGCTTTAGATACCTTATATATTACCCTGCAAGATAAATACTCTGTAATATAGGTTGGTGTAGTGAGTTTGTCAGATCAGAAATGAGGGTTGTTTGCAAAGACCAAGGCACCCAATTGCTTATCTACCTGATCCAGTAACATAATTCCTGTGTTATGACACTTAGATGGGTAAAATGTAGTTAGCTGAATAGGGTACTCTAACGACCACAAACTATTAGGAACTTGGCTACAGAGTTCACTCTAATGTCATGCTAGGACATTGCTTGTATATATACATCCACAGGAAAAAGCTGCATACTGAATTATCATTGTTATTTGTAGCAGGTAGCTATTTGAAAGTGTCTTGGTTAAGTATTGCTCTAGCCTAGATCATGGGAGCTGAGATCACAGCACAAAGTGGTAGGACCACAAAATGTCAAACAATACTGCTTTACAAACAGCGTGAAGTGTAATAGTATTGGAGACATGGTGTCCAACAAAATAAATAGAGCCATAATGCGTAGTTGCTGGCTATCTCATTTTAGGGTTCTGGTGATGTAAAAGTCGGAATACTAACGTATATAGTTGCAAGAAACTTTAACTTTAAAATTCAATTCCAAATATTCATGGAGGCAATTTAAAAAACAAACAAACAGACATTTGCTCTCCTGCTATGTTCTGCCCCAGGTTAACAGCCAACTTCTTTGACAGTAGTTAGTGGTACTATAGAAGATTTGATTGACAGGCTAGCACAATGTCCAAAAACATGGCAAATAAGCTGGATCATACCACATCCATCTCTGTACCACTATCAGAGATGGACTGGGTGACTATAACCTTCCCAGTCTTAAATCATCCCTGCTTAGTGTTCCCATTCCCAAGGTCATGGCCAATATGCTTTGGAGTGAAACTTCAGGAGACCCCAAGTATGATGTGGTATGCATGTTAGAAAATTAACTGGTGAATTGTTAATTCCAGGTATGCCATGAGATCCAATTGCTCCCCAGTAATGAAGTGTATCCTAACTCTCTCAACTGGCATCCTGCCCTACCAGTCTTTATTAGAGCATTCAGGTACCATAGCTGTATCTCTTCAGTAACTGTCATTTACAGCAATGCTGTTATGAGCTGGGAAGCTGGAGGACTAATAGTAGGGTGACCAGATGTCCCGATTTTATAGGGACAGTCTTGATTTTTTGGGTCTTTTTCTTATATAGGCTCCTATTACCCTCCACTCCATCCTGATTTTCACATTTGCTGTCTGGTCACCCTAATTAATAGTGGCATCAGTTTAGCGAGCTTCAGCTCTCCTGAGGGTGGTATTTGTACTTGGGTCATCCAAGAAATGGCACTCTTCAAGCTGTGTTCAGATTCATCTGCCATCAATAGTTATTTACTATTTTTTCCACTTAAACATGAGACCAAAAAGTGGTTGTACATAAAACTGTATTTTGTTAATTTGCAATGGCACAGTTTGATTTGAAGACCTTGTTTTTTTTAACAGCACTATCTGCTTCTTGCAAGCTTTGCTATCAGTCTCCAGACAAATGTAAATATGAAGAGCAGCATATCAGCTAATAGTAGCAAACAAGAAATTAGCAACTGAGGTCAGATCTGTTGCATTTATGAGATAGGACAGGAGAACTGAAAACCATGCAGAAAATTACCATTAAGCTAAGGTGTACCTTGCGAAAGATTTGTGCTGGTGTGCTGTCTGTTTTTTACAGCTTTATTAACTGACAGTAATGTCTAATGGTTTCAGGGATGCTACAGTTGGCAGCTGAGATGGTAGTTTAATTTAAGTCCTTATTTTCAGTTGCTTCCCCCAAGCTTTTTTTTCCCCCTTGGAAATTTCTCATGCCTGCTCATAGTCCAGAGTGGAATATTTATAGAGAGCTTGAAAAGTCCATTCAGCCATTTCAGAATTAGTCAAGCATTAAAAAACAGTGTTTTCCACCAGTTAAGTTATTTTTCAGATTTTTTTGGTGCTTGGATAACTCAGACGATTTGAATTCAAACCTTCAAGCTCAGAACAGGCAAAGCCTGCAGTGAGGAATGCGCATTTTGCTAAGTTAGAGTAAATATAACAGTGACAAGCTGTCCCTCCTGAGCTAGTTCTCCATCTTTTAAGACTACATCTGAAGGGTATGGCAGACTTTTGGCTATCCATTGGCATCTCCAAATGCAGTCTGTATTTTAGTCCCGTAGCATGCAATATCTGAATAGTATGACAATCTCTTACGCTCAAGTGAACATTCAGTTCAGTGGTATTAAACACATGACTATAGGCTGTATACACTGTACAATGGTAAGATAATTTCTGTAGTGCCTTTTAAAATTTGAGTTAATTACTGGTATGTATTTCGGTCATGATATAAATCAGGTACTCAGTAAACAAATCTTCCTCTAGAAGTTAGGGGTGTGTGCGCGCACTCAGGCACTGGAGAGTTAATTCAGTATATGGCAGTGGGGCTGCCAACAACAACGCCAACTAGCTGTGTTCCCAAACCGCTTTCATTATCCATTAGGAATTGGATTGACATCACGGATTTCAGACAGGTCACCGAAGAGCCATGAGGTCTTTGGTTCAACACTAAACAGGGCTGAATTCAAACTGGTGACCCAGAAGTGAAAGACCATTGATAATGCAGAGCCAAACATGCAAGATATCCAGAGTCTAATCAACAGGTCCCATACCCCTACACTAGGTTTTTAATGGATGAAATAAAAACTACAACCACAGTAATAGGGTTAACCTTATTTTTTGAGCTTCAATGGAACTATTGAGGGGCTGGAGCACATGACTTATGAGGAGAGGCTGAGGGAACTGGGATTGTTTAGTCTGCAGAAGAGAAGGATGAGAGGGAATTTGATAGCTGCTTTCAACTACCTGAAAGAGGATTCCAAAGAGGATGGATCTAGACTGTTCTCAGTGGTACCCGATGACAGAACAAGGAATAATGGTCTCAAGTTGCAATGGGGAAGGTTTAGGTTGGATATTAGGAAAAACTTTTTCACTGGAATGTGTTAGCTAGGGAGGTGGTGGAATCTCCTTCCTTAGAGGTTTTTAAGGCCCGGCTTGGCAAAACCCTGGCTGGGCTGATTTAGTTGGGGGCTGGTCCTACTTTGAGCAGAGGGTTGGACTAGATGAACTCCTGAGGTCCCTTCCAACCCTGATATTCTATGATTCTATTTGCCTTAGTGAGGCAACCAGAATTTAGCTCTGATTTAACATGTAGAGATAGTTACAGTTTCTATCTATAAAGAGAACAATGTGTTCAAATGTAGGATCCTAAAGTTAGGCACCTAAATTTATATTTAGGCATCTAAATAAAGGAGACTCCTAATTAGTACAGATGCTCATCCTCTGGAAATCAGGCCAGTTATTTAGTGTAACTTTACAATCTCACATTTGAAAGTTTGTCCAGACCTAAATGATGCTTGTATTGTGGAGGTTTTCACAATTAAAGAAAATCCAAAGCCTTGGATGTCCAAGGCTTCCAGAGAAATCTACACTGGACACATGCATGCTTAAACACCACATTTGCACGCACACTTTCTGATGTCTAAACACATAACTACATGCAAATATTTGGGTCATTTTATAATGAGACTAATTACAGAGTAATTGCAATTACATAGTTCTACTTTTTGATATCTGTATAATTATTAGTGGTATCATACTGTAACAAAATGCAATATATAAATGAGAATAACTAGAGTGTAAATACAAGGAAGCTAATATAGCTGGATTCTAGTAGTATGTGTCGTCATAAGAACAATAAAGGTAGAAGTATAGTGGTGCATGTAATCTCCTGGTAATATGAATTGGTGGTGTTAATAGTTAGAAAAGCAAAACCATGGTGTAATAGCACTCATTGCACTGTAACTAAACCACAGATACCATTCTAAGGCATAGCTAACTTTGATAACCTGGTCCTAAATATATGCAATGTCGACGAATGTTTGTAGCAGCAAGAGTTAATATCCTAGTTCTTACAAAAGTCTTTTTCAAAAATGGAGGTACCCATCCCCCTGCCACCATCCCGTTCAGAGTATAACTGCCTGCTAATATTTTTTAAACTTTAATTTTTGTTTTATTTTTTCCCGGAGGGTGGTATTTTACACCAGTAAAGACAACTTTTAAAACTCTTTCATCCAGTAAAAGTCTGAACTGACTCCAAGTTCCTTTATAAAAATTTCAGTGCTGTCTTATGCAAAACTGTGTGTGGGTTTTGATCTACAGCTATTTTATTTTGTGCACAACCCCCTGAAAGAGGAGTAATGCTGGCAGATAACCAAGTACCGTGGCATCATATAAACATAACTTTGTTGTTTTTGTAAGGAGTTGTTTTGATTAGGAATGGGTGGACTGTCTGAAGTGTTGCAAACTTCAGAGATTGAGGGTTTTGCTAAATTAGGGTCTGCTCCTGGAAGAAGCTGTCAATTGAAGTATAAAATAGTCAGTACCAGAGGTGGTTCTTGGCAACTCACCTAGTTTGTGAATTGCTTTCCTGCAGTTTTTCAAAGCTGATTTGGTTAAAATGCTTCCCCCCCCCACAGCTAGAGTGAAGTGTATGCCATGCAACAGGGTCTCTCTCTGCAGTTGGATTGGCACTAGTGGGTGCTATGTCTATGTGATACATCCTGAGCCAGATCTTGATCTTCTAAGAGATGAGTTATCCCCATGTGCAGGAATAAAAGGCATCAGCCTCTACAGGACTGAGCGTGAAGATACTCAGGCCAGCATGAAAGGGGATGTGACACAGATCTGCAGAGGAGACAGACATGCTGAAAGGAAAAAGGAACTCATGCAAACAGTTCACAGATCAACCTCCCTACTTCCAGTAGGTATTTTTGTCCTCTTCTCTCAAAAAATGGAGTTTAGGGGTGCTGTGCCATCTCCTCTTCCTCTCTCTCTTATCCTTGTTCAGGGGCTGATGCTTGGCCTTTGATTCCTGTCTGTAAGCTCAGTTTTGTAGCTGTCAGATGGCATTGTAAGCAAGGACCATTCAGTCCCTTCACCATCCGCCCAGGTGTTACTCAGCTAGGGAGACTTAGCTCTCAGGGCCTCTACTGCCATCTGTGCCATCTCACTCTCCTCCAAGGGAGGTGGCCAGGCTCCATGTCCACATTCTGATTTTAGGCTGCTGTTTTCATTCAAAAAATCAAGTATGCCCTGCTTGTCATTTCAGCTGAAGAAATTGATGAAGTCAATGGGAATCTTTCCATTGAACTTAATGGATTTTTAGAGAGCATCCTATGTGAAATTGCTTAAGCCTTAATACATTACTGGTGTGTGAACATCTGTGAGCTGCTTTATTTTTTGGCTATAAAATGATGGAAAACATCCTATTAACAATTCTCTATGGCTTAGACAATGAAGCATTTTCTCCCCCTCAGCCTCTTGCTTAGGTTCTCGGAGAGGCCTCCTTTATTGGGGCATCTTCTAATGAGGTATTTTAATTACTCAAGGAAATAATATTAGTGAAGTAAAGCATATTCTGATTTCCAAAACAGAAAAAAGTCAATACGTGAATCTCAAACTAAAATTCCAGTCCTCTCTAGGTTTTGATATAATAATAAACTAAAAGGAGATTTAATTTAATATGAAAATGTTTATGTAAAGTAGATATCCTGAGTGCATTTTAATTTTCTGCTACTGATGTTATATTATAATTACTAATTAGAATTATGGAAAGCTCCCCCCCTCCATATAAATTTGAAGTAATTGATATTCTTGTGAAATGTGTTGATGAATAAGAACACAAAATTCTGTTAACAGAATCAGGCAATGAACCTACATTCCAGTTAACAAAAATAATACTGATCTTTTTGGTACATTACTTACACCATACAAATGAACTTCCCTTCACCCCCTTCTCTAGTTGTAAAAAGTTGACTGTTACAGCAACAATGAAATGCCTTTTGAGCTTTATAAGCTGTGAATAGATCAAGGCCACCTGGCTTGGTGGAAAGGCAAAAGAAAAAATAACTCAGGCTGGCTTGTTTGTTTAACAACCCGGGGCTCAATGGGGGAACAGATGCAAGTATAAATTCAATCTTGGCCCTCCCCTTTCATAAATCTTGATTGCTAATATTTTCAATATTTACTTTTATCTCAGTGAAAACATACAATTTCATGGCTACATTTGATAAAGGCCCAATAAGTTCTGGTGTGGTGCAAATCTGCCCTGATCTTCTTTTAGCGGAGGCATTTGTTTGTTTGCATTTTGCACTGAATGTACGTTTCTCTTAAGAGTAAAGATTTAGAAACATGAGCAGCTGTTTACATGCTTTTGCGAACAGCAAGCTATGCTAGAGATGGAAATAGCTGAAAAGCCCCACAACTTAGGCCCAAGGAAAATGAGAACCATTCTTCTGAGAGGTATTTGTCTGTGTTCCAAAAGAAGAAACCTCCTTTAACCCTTGTTTTGTCTAAAATGTACACTTCTAAAAATTTTACAAGCATTTAAAAAAATGCTCTATCAGTGACTTACATTGCCTTAGTCACAATAAATGGATTGCTAAGGTAGTAACGGACAGTAAATGTAGGCTTCTGTCTGTTCTACATGACATCAGTTCTGTCTGGACAACCTGCTGTAAGTGGGGTTGAGGAGGAGTGATTCAGGATCAGCACGTGGACATCCATAACAACTTGTGGGTGTGAAAAATACTGTGGGGAAACACCCTGCACCCCCATGTTATAATATGATCGTGTGGTGTCCAATGCAAAGTTTGTCATGTCGGGTGTCTTCAGAAGGCTCATGATGCACTGAGGTTTATTGTTATAGTAATGTTATAGGTTAATGTTTATAGTTATGAGGCTTAAAATGTGTCTTCATGGCTTAAAAAAAGCCTATGCAAAACTGTCCAGGAGCAGAGGGGTAGTTCACACCTCATCAGGGCATGTATGAGACAAACTCAGCCCAGCCTCACAGGATCAAAGGACACTGACCTAGGCAGCAACAAAGGATCTTTTGGACTCTCACGTGAGTCACCCCCTTTCCCTTGGTCAGTTTGGGACTACGATGAGATAATGCTTACCTGACTCTGAAGTGGTGGGGGGGGGGCAAAGCCAAGAGGAAAGAAAGAACATGATAAAAGGGAGAGATATTTGCCATGCTCTCTCTCTCCCACCTCCATCTATAGACACTACCACCAAGCAACTGAAGCGCTGATCAGAAGGGAGAGCCTGGCTGAAGGGCAACCAACCAGCTTGTGGTGAGAAGCATCTAAGTTTGTAAGGGCACTTAAAGTGTTAAGATCAGCTTAGAATGTGTTTTGCTTTTATTTCATTTGACCAAATCCTACTTGTTGTGCTTTGACTTATAATCACTTAAAATCTATCTTTTGTAGTTAATAAATTTGTTTATTCTGTCTGAAGCAGTGTTTGGTTTGAAGCATGCCAGAGACTCCCCTTGGGATAACAAGCTTGGTGCATATCAATTTATTTGTTAAATTGATGAACTCATACAAGCTTTCAACATCCTGCATGCATAACTGGACACTGCAAGACGGAGGTTCCTAGGGTTGTGTCTGGGACCGGAGATATTGGCCATTTGGTTGCACAATCCAAGCAGTGGCTGGCCAAAAGTGCTCACTCATGTAGCTGGGAGCAGCTTACATGCCAGAGGTTGTGTGTGAACCGCCCGGGAGCAGGGGTTCTCACAGCAAAGCAGGGTAAGGCTGGCTCCCAGAGTCGAGGAGTGGAGTGGCCTAGCAGATCACTGGTTCAGATAACAGCAAGGGAACATCAGGGGAAAGTGGGGACATGTCGGTCAAAACATTGACTCTCGTTTTGGAGGTCGGGGGAGTAGGGTAATGACTTCATAGACAGCCTTGATGTGACTTCTCAGAAAAGTTCCCCAGTTACACCATGTTATGCTGTGAAAGTGTGTTTTTCGGGTGTGCATGACTGTGCCTGAAGGGCATGTAAGGGAACAGCACTTTATGTCCCTTCCAGCTCTTCCTCTGTTATCCATGTTTTCCAACTTTATGTCACACTCACTGCTCTGTCTCCTGAGGTCTCCTCTGCCTTTGCATCTAGTCTCCCTAATCAGGGAGGTGTGTTCCTGTCCCAGCAAGAGAGGGACTTGATATTCTGATATTTCCAAGGTAAAAACAAGCAAACAAATACAACTTAAAACACAGCTCATGTTTTAGGTACCAAATCTGCCTCACTATAAGTTTTATTTTTTTTTAAACTCATGCGTGCATGGCAATTAGTGATGGATGAACCTCAAAAGATCTGACAAAGTGGGTATTTACTCATGAAAGCTCATGCTCCAATATGTCTGTTAGTCTATAAGGTGCCACAGGACAGTTTGCTGCTTCAAAAGATCTAGTGTTCAGGTTTGATCTGGATAATCAGTCTCTAGTTATTACAGAAATGGAATGAAGGATATTTGGTTTGACCCAAAACCAGTTAAGTAAATTGGGCTCTCCTCATTGACTTCAGTCCCCCTGTGAGAACATGGAATAAATAATCCAAGTATGAAATTCACCCCTCTGTGGCAGCCCCCATTTAAGTGATGCATAAGAATTGTGGTGGTCCCTGCAGTGGGGTGAATTTCACCCAGGAGAGGCAGGGCTGCTCAGAGGATTCACGGGGCCTGGGGCAAAGCAATTTTGGGGGCCCCTTCCATAAAAAAAAGTTGCAATCCTATAGAATAATATATTCTTGTGGGGGCCCCAGTGGGGCCTGGGGCAAATTGTCCCACTTGCCCCCTGCTCTGGGCAGCCCTGAAGAGAGGAATTACTTGATTCTGGGGCTCTAGAATTGTCATACTCCCAAACTAGACTCCCAAGATGCCAGGTGGGGGCGGTGGAGAGGCATGCTCATTAAGATGGTTCTTGAAGATGCCATATGTGGGAGAGGATCCATCAGGTAGTCAATGGAGGGTGCAAAGAATCATGTTATGCAGAAAAACTGAGGGTCTCTATCAAATATTTCAATACCTTCTGAGCCAGTCTAGCTTATAGAACTGAACCAATATGTTTAGTTTACACGTTACATTTTTTACACATTTGCATGGTTCTTAATAATGCAACAGGTGTCAGTGTTATATATCTGTTTCTCAACTGTATTTTACCAATTATGTCTCTTACAGTACACATCAGAGACAGACATGAAAATCTATCGAATGTCACGTATCTACTTCATCAACAATCAGTTACCAAAAATAGCAGTTCAATTTTTGCCTCACATTTTTTTGTATAGTCTATTTTTTCAGTAATGTCTCTTCACCTCAACCTTAGGATGTTTGCTCTTAGCACAAGTTCATTTTCAAAATCTCCTGAGTTTAATGCGATGCACCAGGTGTCTTTGCTATCTGACAAGTTGGCTGTGCTTGACATTTTTATAGTTTCTATATTTTGTCATATTTTAAACATGTTTAACATATTACCTATCACATATATGGTAAACAAGATTTTCCAGTGCCAAACAATGCCTCTAAGATTTACCAATGTTTATAATCTATCCTGTCTCTTGGTATTATTACAGGTGGATTTGGCATCAGATCTGTGACATTTAGATTATTTTTCTCCCAGTTCAGAAAAGCACTTAAGCACCTGCTTAACATTAAGCGGGTAATCAACTGTTTTCCTGAATTGGGATCTTTTATGAAGAGAATAGAATGTTAGACTGTGTTTTCTCAAGTCTGAAATGCTGCCATGATGACTCACATCTGTCCATGAAAGTGTTTTAAAACATGCTGTAATTCAACGCTGGGGTAAAAAAAAACAATAGAACACCGTTGGACTTTATGCATCAGTTTCATCAGTTATTTATGATGCATCTGTATTTTATAAATCTGTTCTCACCAAAATATGAATCAGATATTGCACAGATTGGAAAAACATATTTAATCACTACTGAAAATTGTTAACCATTTAAAGACTATAGTAAGCTTTTAAAGATGCTGTGCATTGTTAATGCTAAACTGTTTAACATATTTGTGTGTAACATTTTTAAATACATGAACATATGACAATGTAATCGTGCGTTAGTTTAAACTCCATAGGAAATGGAAAGATAAAAATATTAAAATCTAAGTATTAAATTGCTCAGTGTGTGTACATATGAAGACTATATATTATGGTGTTGAGTAAGTATAAAGGTTTCATCAGCATGCATTTAGGATGGCTGCCTTACTCATGAAGCTATGAGTGAATTTTGCAGGTCTATGGATAAATCCTTCTATATATTCCATCTATACCATACTGTGATGCTTCCCAGGGGTACCCAGAGTTGTATGGTACCTCACAATCACCTACCCTCAGTGTGAAGCAGCCTTGTCTGTGCCTGCTGTAGATCAGCAACCTGAATCTACCACCCTCTGGCAACACAAGTGTTGCTCTCTAGGCCTCACTCCCTCTGTGCAGATTAGGGAATGGCACACACCAACCCAAGCCTGCTCCAAGCATTCCTTATAGTGTCCAGCCCTTTACCCACTGAATACTCACAGGAACATCAGACATATTTATAGTGAAAACAAGAATACCTTTATTATCACAGACTCAAGTGATAATGAGTGAGAATATTGGAAACAAATGGTTACATAGCAAACAAAATCACAACATGCTTTCAAGAGACTAAACTTAATAAAGGTTTCAGAGTAGGTTATATATAGGTTATATATTATTAATATAGGTTAACATCCTTCTAAATAAGTCTTATCTCACTCAATTCCTCTTCAGCGTTTTCAACCAAGGCTAGCTGAGATCCCATTTCTGTGAATGTAAACACATTGTAAGTTTACTTTCCAGGTGCAGCATGAAGTGGTGTCATTTTTGCCTTCTAGAAATTACCCCAAAGTTCACGGTCTTCATGCAAAGACAGGATAATCCCCTGTAGCTTTTTTTTGTAGTGTTCCTTCCCTGTTGACTTCACAGCTCTTCAGTAATGCTTGATTTTGCATGTAAAAGGACATCCATTGTGTTAGCTTACAATGCTTAACTTATGTCCTGACAGAGATACACATTTCTTACCTCCTGTCTGAAGGGAAAACCTGTTTTTCACCTTTGCTAGTGACTAAAACTTTGATACAGACTTTAAAACCATTTGCAGTATATATACATAATTCCTTACATAGTAGCTGTTTATATGTCACACTAATCATCAATATAATTGTGAAACTAACTTTCATTTGAGATCCTCCCATTATATCCTTTTTTTACCTAGAATGTTTACACTAGACTCATTGAGATTACTGCATCCCCTCTGCACCTTGCCAGTTGGCATTAGGAGGTTCTTGGATCTCACACATACATCACAGAAAAACTACAGTATTTGATAAATTGTTTAGAAAGCATCTTACAAATTTGACAGACTTGTAAAGCCAGGTGCCTTGGGAAGATTCCAATTCCTACAGTGCTCTTTTTAGATTATTGTGTCCCACTCTAACCTAAAATACCTTTTCTACACTTAGCAGACTAATTCTTTTTTAATAAAAACAATCTTGGGATCTTCAAGGGCAGTAAGCTAGCACTGTGTGCTGCTTTAGAAAACTGCGGATTGCTCCATTTCAGTCATATAAAGCTTGAGTTTCTACCCCTACAGAGTCATGAGATGCTAGAATTTTTTTGTAAACATGGAGACAAATATGTATTGAAAATGCATCACTGGTGTAGAGATAAATATTGTCTGTCCTGGGTCATTTTAGAGTCATAGTTTAAAGCCAGAAGGGACCAGTAAATCAGCTAGACCAGGGGTGGCCAACTTGAGCCTGAGAAGGAGCCAGAATTTACCAATGTACATTGTCAAAGAGCCTCAGCAGGCCCCCCGTCAGCTGCCCCCCACTGCTTCCAGCACCTCCCGGCCACCCGCAGCCCAGCAGATCAGCGCCTCCCCGCCCCTCCTGATCAGCAGTTTCATGGTGTGCAGGAGGCTGAGCGGGGGAGGGAGGGAGAGGAGCAAGGGCATAGCAGGCTCAGGGGAGGGGGAGGGAAGGGGTGCAGGGATGGCAGGGCCCATGGCAGAGCCAGGGATTGAGCAATGAGCACCACCTGGCACATTGGAAAGCTGGTGCCTGTAGTTCCAGCCCTGAAGTTAGTGCCTGTACAAGGAGTCGCATATTAACTTCTGAAGAGCTGCAAGTGGCTCCAGAGCTGCAAGTGGCTCCAGAGCCACAGGCTGGCCACCCCTGAGCTAGACTGACCTCTGTATATCATAGGCCAGTTAAGTTCAATAACTTTGTGTTAGGTTCAATCAGAGTGTATCTTTCAGAAAGGTATCCAGTCATGCTTTGAAGCAGGGCTGGCTTTAGGACGTGCGGGGCCCAATTCTAACATTTTTGGCAGGGTCCCAGCAGGGATGACAAAAAAAAAAAAAGTCTTTCATTTTTTAGCAACCGGTTCTCTATAAAAAATTCTGATTTAGGGGATGTGCCACAGTATGTATTTTTTTGTACCAATAGGGTTACCATACGTCCGTATTTCCTGGAAGGAATTTTTAAATTTAAAAAATTCCTCCCGGATGGTAATTTAAGAACCAAAAAACTGACATGTCCAGGAAAATACGGATGTATGTTAACCCTACCTAAAGTTCTTTTTAAAAAAGATGGGCCTGAACTAGAAATGAGCTCCATTTCACGTGTGGGTCCCCGCCACTCCCTGGGGGTGTGCTAGGGTGACCAGATGTCCTGATTTTATAGGGACAGTCCCGATTTTTGAGTCTTTTTCTTATATAAGATCCTATTACCCCCCACCCCCATCCCAATTTTTCACACTTGCTGTCTGATCACCCTAGGGTGTGCACACGTGTGAGTCCCAGCTGCTCCCTGCCCCTCTCATTGAAGCAGGTGTGCAGGGTTACTGCCCTGGGAACTGCAGGGCACCAATGGACATGGAGCTGGCTGCAGGCAGGGCAAGGGGTGCGGTGCTGGCTGCAGGCAGGGGGATGTGGGGGGTGGGGAGCTGGCTGGCTTCAGGCAGGGCCTCAGGGGGGTGCAGCAGCAGTTGGCAGGGCTGGAGACAGGAGTGTGGGACTGTCTAGCTTCAGGCAAGGGGGTGCAGCAGGGGCTGTCTGCAGGCAGGGCAGGGGGTGCAGCAGGGGCTGTCTGCAGGCAGGGCAGGGGTATCTGTGGGGCTGGCTGGCTTCGGGCAGGGCTGCAGGGGGGTGCAGCTGGGGTGGGCTGGAGACAAGGCAAAGGTGCAGCAAGGGCTGGCTGCGGGCAGGGGTTGCAGGTACAGGGGGTATAGCCCACCCTGTATGGTGAGTGCCCCCTCCTCCTGCCTCCCCCCCACCGGGATAGCAGCAGCAGCAGCAGCCCAGTGCTCAGGGGCTATTTAAAGAGCCTGGGGCTCCCCTGATCCACCACCCTGGCCCTTTAAATCGCCGCGGGAGCCCTGGGGAAGTGGTGAGGCTCCGGAAGTTATTTAAAGGACTGGAGCAGCAGCTGCAGCTGCAGCCCTGGCCCTTTAAATAGCCCCCAGAGCCCCCCGCTATCCCAGGCCCTTTAAATTGCCCCCCCTGGGGAAGCCGGGCCACCCCGGTACAGCGCACCGGTTCTTGCCCATACACCGTACTGAGGCTTGGGTGCGGGGCCCTCTTAAGGGCAGGGTCCGATTCAGGGGAATTGGTTGAATTAGCATAAAGCTGGCCCTGCTTTGAAGGCATCCAGAGAGAGAATCCACCAGTTCCCTCAGGAGTTTGTTCCAATGTTTAATTATCCTCTCTGTTAAACATCTGTACCTAATTTGAATTAGTCTGGCTTCAGCTTCTGGCCCTTTGTTCTTGTTATGCCTTACTCCACTAGATTCAAGTGCCCTTTAGTACCCAGCTTTCTCTCTTTGTGGAGGTACTTAGACACTGCAGTCAAGTCACCTCTCAATCTTCTTTTGGATAAACTAAGCAGATTTAGCTGAAAGTCTCAGGGTACATCTACACTACGGGATAATTTTGATTTAACATAAACCGGTTTTATAAAACAGATAGTATAAAGTCGATTGTGCGCGGCCACACTAGGTACATTAATTCGGTGGTGTGCGTCCATGGTCCGAGGCTAGCGTCGATTTCTGGAGCGTTGCACTGTGGTAGCTATCCTGTAGCTATCCCATAGTTCCCGCAGTCTCCCTTGCCCCTTGGAATTCTGGGTTGAGAGCCCAGAGCCTGATGGGCAAAAATCATTGTCGCGGGTGGTTCTGGGTACAGCCTCACCCCTCCCTAAGTGAAAGCAGCAGACAAACATTTCGCGCCTTTTTTCCTGGGTGAACTGTGCAGACGCCATAGCACTGCAAGCTTGGACCCCGCGCAGATCAACGCTGCTATCGTGAATGTTGTAAACACCTCAAACATTCTCGTGCAGTCTATGGTGAACCATGAACTGCAAAGGCAGGCGAGGAGGAGGAGGCGGCTACAGCAGCGTGGCGACGAGAGTGATGAGGACATGGAAACTGAATTCTCCTTAACCGTGGGCCCCTGCGCTTTGGAGCTCCTGCTGGTAATGGGGCAGGTTCTTCCCATTGAACGCCGATTTTGGGCCCGGGAAACAAGCACAGACTGGTGGGACCGCATAGTTTTGCAGGTGTGGGACAATTCGAAGTGGCTGCGAAACTTTCTCATGCGTAAGAGCACTTTCTTTGAACTTTGTGACTTGCTTTCCCCTGTCCTGAAACGACATAATACCAAGATGAGAGCAGCCCTCACAGTGGAGAAGCGAGTGGCAATAGCCCTGTGGAAGCTTGCAACGCCAGACAGCTACCGGTCAGTCGGGAATCAATTTGGAGTGGGAAAATCTACTGTGGGGGCTGCTGTGATGCAAGTAGCCAAAGCAATCAGTAAGCTGCTGCTACGAAAGGTTGTGACTCTAGGAAACGTGCAGGCCATAGTGGATGGCTTTGCTGCAATGGGATTCCCTAACTGTGGGGAGGCGATAGATGGAACCCATATCCCTATCTTGGCACCGGCACACCAGGCCACCCAGTACGTAAACTGCAAGGGGTACTTTTCAATGGTGCTGCAAGCACTGGTGGATCACAAGGGACGTTTCACCAACGTCCACGTGGGATGGCCAGGAAGGGTTCATGACGCTCGTGTCTTCAGAAGCACTGTTCTGTTTAAAATGCTGCAGCAAAGAATTTACTTCCCAGACCAGAAAATAACTTGGGGATGTTGAAATGCCTGTAGTTATCCTGGGGGACCCAGCCTACCCCTTGATGCCATGGCTCATGAAGCCATACACAGGCAGCCTGGACAGTGGTCAGGAGCTGTTCAGCTACAGGCTGAGCAAGTGCAGAATGGTGGTAGAATGTGCATTTGGCCGTTTAAAGGCGCGCTGGCGCACATTACTGACTCGCTCAGTCCTCAGCCAAACCAATGTCCCCTTTGTTATTGCTGCTTGCTGTGTGCTCCACAATCTCTGTGAGAGTAAGGAGGAGACCTTTATGGAGGGGTGGGAGGCTGAGGCAAATCAGCTGGCCGCTGATTACGCGCAGCCAGACACCAGGGTGATTAGAAGAGAACACCGGGAAGCGGTGCGCATCAGAGAAGCTTTGAAAATGAGTTTCATCACGGGCCAAGGTGCGGTGTGACTGCTGTGTTTGTTTCCCCTTGATGAATCCCACCCCCTTGATTGACTCATTCCCTGTAAGCAACCCACCCTCCCCCTTTGATTACAGCTTGTTTAAGGAAATAAAGTCACTATTGTTTAAAAATCATGTATTCTTTATTAAAAAGCTCATTATAAAAAGAGGGAGAGAACTGACAAGGTAGCCCAGGTGCGGTTTGGGAGGAGGATAGGAGGGAAGGAAAAGGCCACTAAAATCATTTCAATGTAATGACAGCCTTTTGGTTGGGCTGTCCACGGGGGTGGAGTGGGTGAGTGCACAAAGCCTTCCCCCACGCGTTCTTACACGTCTGGGTGAGGAAGATATGGAACATGGTGAGTACTGAGGGTGGTGACACAGGGGCTGCAGTGGCATTCTGTGACCTTGCTGCTCTTCCTGAAGCTCCACCAGACGTCGGAGGATGTCAGTTTGATTACGCAGCAGCCCCAGCGTTTCATTCCGCCACTGCTGATCTTCCTGCCTACACCTCTCATCTCGAGCGTCTCTCCTCTCCTCACATTGGTCCCTCCTGTCCTCACATTCACTGGCATCTTTCCTGTAATTTGATACCACGTCTTTCCACTGATTCAGATGAGCTCTTTCATTGCGGGTTACTTCCATGATTTCCGAGAACATTTCGTCTCGTGTCCTCTTCTTCCTCTGCCTTATCTGAGCTAGCCTTCGGGATGGAGTAGGGAGGCTTGAAAAATGTGCAGCTGAATGAGGGAAGGAAAAAAGGGAGAGAAGTATTTAAAAAGATACATTTTACAGAACAATGGTTATACTCTTTCACAGTGAACAACACTATTCACCTTACACAGCACATGTGATTTCACTACAAAGTCATATTTTGCATCTTAATTTTGAGTGCCTGCGCTCTGGTGTTACAGATCTCACAGACGCAGGTCTGGGCATCAGAATTCAGCTTGCATGCAGCCATGGTAAGCCATTGTCCTTCAGCTTCAGCAGCCTTCACTTCCATTCGCAGAAGCCACCCCCACCCCCCTCCAATTCTCTAGGATGATTGCTTTGCCCCCTCCCCCCACCGCATGGCTGGTATCATGGAAGATCACTGCTAATCACCCCCCTTCCCCGCACCGCGTGGCTGGTAGCTGGGAAGATTCCTGCTAGCCAAACGGGAGAAAGCTCAGCGCTATCCTTCCTCCCCTGCCCCTGCTTGGCTACATGCAAGGAAAGATTTCTTGGAAGCAACAGGCAAACACCCCTGTAGGAAAAAGGCCATCTCTGTCCCCTTAATTAAATTCCTGAATTTCAGCCAGGTTACCATGAACGATATCACTCTGCTGAGGATAACAGAGCAAGATAAAGAACGGATGTTTCTTGAATGCCAGCAGTCACCGGGACCATACGCAGATATGCTTTGTCATGCAATGATACCCGATTACTTGGTACATGCATGGCGTGGTAAAGTGTCCTACCATGGTGGATGGAACAAGGCTGCCCTGCCCAGAAACCTTCTGCAAAGGCTTTTAGAATACCTCCAGGAGTGCTTTATGGAGATGTCCCTGGAGAATTTCCGCTCCATCCCCAGACATGTTAACAAACTTTTCCAGTAACTTTACTGCCCGCGAATGCATCCCAAGCCTTCAGGGCAAATCAATCATTAAAAAACGCTTGCTTTTAAACCATGTTTTATATTTACAAAGGTACACTCACCAGAGGTCGCTTTCATGGCTTCACTGTCTGGGCTAGTGGGTTGGGAGGGCTGGGACGGTAATTCCGTCTGGGTCAGAAAAAGATCTTGGCTGTTGGGGCTGATGGAGTGCTGTGTGCACTCTGCAAGCTCGTCCTCCTCTTCCTCCTCCTCACCTTCCCTGTCCGCATAATCCTCAGGCATGGCTGAGATTACAACCCCCACTACGGAATCCAAGGACAGGGGGAGGTAGTGGTGGCGCAGCCCCCTGAAATTGCATGCAGCTCAGCATAGAAGCGGCATGTTTTCAGCCCTGCCCCAGACCTTCCGTTTGCCTCTTTGGTTTTCTGGTAGGCTTGTCTGAGCTCCTTCACTTTCACTCTGCACTGCACTGAGTCCCTGGTGTGGCCTTTCTCCATCATGGTCTTGGAAATTTTTTCAAAAGTTTTCTCGTTTCGTCTTTTTGAACGGAGTTCTGTTAGCACAGAATCCTCTCCCCATATAGCGATCAGATCCGGTACCTCCCGTGTGGTCCGTGCTGGAACTCTTTTTTGATTCTCAGGAGACTGCATTGTTACCTGTGCTGATGAGCTCTGTGTGGTCACCTGTGCTGATCACAGCTCCATGCTGGCCAAACAGGAAATGAAATTCAAAAGTTCACGGGGCTTTTCCTGTCTACCTGGCCAGTGCATCCGAGTTCAGATAGCTGTCCAGAGCGGTCAGTGGTGCACTGTGGGATACGGCCCGGAGGCCAATACCATCGATTTGCAGCCACACTAACCCTAATCCGATATAATAATACCGATTTTAGCGCTACTCCTCTCGTTGAGGAGGAGTACAGAAACAGATTTAAAGAGCTCTTTATATCGATTTAAAGGGCATCGTAGTGTGGACGGGTGCGGCTTTAAATCGGTTTAACGCTGCTAAAATTGGTATAAACACGTAGTGTAGACCAGGCCTCTGTCAGTAACCTAGTCCCAGATTTGGACCATAGCGTCCAAAATATGGGGGTTAGCATGAAAACCTCCAAGCTTGGTTACCAGCTTGGACCTGGTACTGCTGCCACCACCCAAAAAATTAGAGTGTTTTGGGGCACTCTAGTCCCCCCAAAAACCTTCCCTGGGGACCCCAAGACCCAAATCCCTTGAGTCTCACAACAAAGGGAAATAAACCTTTTCCCTTCCCCCACCTCCAGGTGTTCCTGGAGAGATACACAGAAGCAACCTCCGTGAATCTAAACAGAGGGATTCCACCCTCCCCGTTCCCAGCCTGGAGAACAGAATTACCGAGAGTCAATCTCTCTTCCCCCCTCACCCAGAGTGAATGCAAAGTCAGGCTAGTACATCTAACACACACAGGTTTTCCCCTGACTTCTTCCTCCTACCAGTTCCCTGGTGAGCTGCAGACCCAATTCCCTGGAGTTCCTCACTAAAGAAAAACTCCAACAGGTCTTAAAAGAAAGCTTTATATAAAAAAGAAAGAAAAATACATACAAATGGTCTCTCTGTATTAAGGTGACAAATACAGGGTCAATTGCTTAAAAGAATTTTGAATAAACAGCCTTATTCAAAAAGAATACAATTCAAAGCACTCCAGCAACTATAGACATGTAAATACAAAAGAAAAAAACCATATAACTCACTATTTGATCTCTTTGTACTTACAACTGGGAAACAGAAGATTAGAAAAGCAGGAAATAGAAAAATCCTTCTCTAGCTGAGAGAGATTCAGGCAGAAGACAAAGAACTCAGACACAAACTTCCCTCCACCCAGAGTTGAAAAAATCCTGTTTTCTGATAGGTCCTCTGGGCAGGTGCTTCAGGTTACTTTTTTTCCAGGTGAAAGAGACATTAACCCTTAGCTATCTGTTTATGACAGCCTCACAGTAAGGCATTTTCTCCAGCCCTTAGATTGGTTTAGTGGCTGTTCCTCCCCGCCCCCAACATCCTTTTTAAAATGTTGTTCCGTGCTTGAAGTTAGTAACAGTTGGAGACTATCAAAAACAGGCTGAAATGGAGTAGTCAATCGAATATTGCCTAATCAATATTAGTATAGCATGATACAGAATTCAGTGCTGGTCTACACTATGTCATTAGATCAACATTCCTCACATTAGGTCGAATTTATAATGTGCGTGTCTACACTACAGAGCCCTTCCCGCTGACCTAAAGGGCTTTTAAACTCGATGCCAGTACTCCACCTCAGTGAGGTGGATATTTGACCTAGTTGTGCTAGATTCGACCTTCCTGGGTTGAATTAGGGGTTGTGTAGACACAGCACAGTGTATTTCAACTTGTTTGGCCTCTGGGAGGTGTCCCAGAGTGCTCCAGTGTGTGCGCTCTGGACAGCACTTTCAGTTCCACTGCACTTCAGCCAGGTAAACAGGAAAAGCCCTGGGAACTTTAGAATTTCATTTTCTTTTTGATCAGCGTGGAGAGCTCACCACCACAGCTGACCATGGCTGGCCAGGTACGCAAATGTGCTCTAGTGTGAAGCATACAGGAGACACTGGATCTGATGGTTGTGTGGCGAGAAGAATCTGTGCAGGCAGAGCTCCGAACCAGCAGAAGAAATGCTGACATCTATGCCAAAATCACACAGGGCATGGGGGGGAAAAGGCTACACCAGAGACATATGGTGGTGCCGTGTGAAAATAAAGGAGCTCAGGCAAGCATACTAGAAGACAAGTGGGGGGTGAATAGTCACTCTGGTGCTGAACCACAGACATGCTGATTCTATGAGAAGCTGCATGCGATTCTAGGCAGGGACCACCCAACACTCTCCGTGGATACCACCCAGGGGACCCAGGTGGCTATGGGCAACAATGAAGAGGACATTGTTGATGAGGAAGAGGAGGAGGAGAATGCACAGCAGGCAAGCAGAGGATCCATTCTCCCCAACAGCCAGGACCTGTTTCTAACCCTGGAGCCAATCCCCTCCCAGGACCCACTGGTGCGGGACTGTGATGGTGGGGAAGGCACCTCTGGTGAGTGCATACTTGTAATAACATTACAGGGGTTAAATGTAATTGTGGTTAATGTTTAATCTGAGGTAAACAATTGGGATACACTGGCAGCCGGTGCAGCCATGCAAAGGGTGATCCCCGAAAAAGCCTGTTTTTGTGCCAAGAGTTTCCACACTAAAACATGTCCGCGGCTGTGCCCTCACACTGCCTACTACCCTTTTGTGTGTGCTTAGCATGCCTGCCTGCAAACCGAAATCTGCTGCCCAGCGCTCTGCCATGTGTTGTACCTTATTGGCAGGCTCTTCTTTTAAACACAGAATTTGGCTGAGTACCTTAGGGAATGTATTTACTGCTGTGAATTGTTTCATTCATTACAACAATTAACCATTTGTTTTCAACAATGTATGTGTTTCCTTGCAGCTGCAACATTTTCTCTGTGTGCTTCCTCCACTCCAGCACAAAGGCTGTCTCAGATGAGAAGGAGAAAAAAGCGGACAAGGGAAGACATGTTCTGTGATTTGATGCATTCCTCTGAGGCTGACAGAGCTCAGCTGAACGCAGGCTCACACTCTCAGAAAGCACGAACACTGAAGAAGAGCGTAACACACAAGAGGAGATGTTGCAGCTAATGGGTGAGCAAACAGACATGTTGAGGCGTCTGGCTGAGGTGCAGGAAAGGCAGCTAGACCTTAGAGTCCCGCTGCACCCAGTGATGAGCCAGCTGTCCTCCTCACCAAGTTCCATATCCTCCTCTCCCAGATGTCCTAAAATGCGGGGAACAGGGCAGAGGGTGGAGGGCCGGAGAGAAGGTCCGGTATCCCTTGAGCTCAACTCCTGGGGATGGTTCATGGAGCAGAAAACTCTCATTCCCACAGCTTTGATTGCTAGAAAGTGCAATTGTAATAAGCTATGTGTCCTTGCCCCTCCCTCCGTGAGGTCTATGAGTAAACTGTGCCTGCGCCCCTTTGGACACCCAAAGGCGCATTTTACCACCAGTCTGCACTTGCTCAGCCTATGGTTGAACTGCTCCTTACTGCTGTCCTGGCTGCCTGTGTATGGCTTCATGAGCCATGGGAACAAGGGGTAGGCTGGATCTCCAAGGATAACTTTTGGCATTTCAACCTCACCAATGGTAATTTTCCAGTCTGTGAAGAAATTTCCTTCTTGCAGCTTTCTAAAGAGTCCAGAGTTCCTAAAGAAGTGTGCATCATGGACCTTTCCTGACCATCCCATGTTGATGTTGGTGAAACAGCCCCTGTGATCCACTAAATGCTTGCAATACCATCGAGAAGTAGCCCTTCTGGTTTATGTACTTGTAAAGGTGCCCGGCCGGGGCTCGACCCTGCCTGAGGAGGAGGGGAGCCACACCAGCCTCGCTACACGCTGTCCGAGTCTGCCCTTTTTGTCAGGGCTAAGCGATGCTGCGCAGTCGCTTGGGACTCCGGCCTTCTGCTACAGAGCGGAGTAAACAGAAAGTCAGCTCGGGGTCTCAGGCCCTCAGTCCCGGGACTGAGGGCCTCCTCGCCCGAGGCTCGGGCCGCTTGAGCCTCTTGATGCAGGACCGAACAGTGGCACGGTTTAAAGGGGCCCAGCCCTTTGGTCGGGCGGGGCACCAAACACACAGTTATAGAGGCTCAGGCCCTCTTGGCTCAGGGCTGAGCGAACAACAGTTCAGGCTGCTTAGGTCCTTTGGTGCAGGACTGAGCAGTAGTACAGTTTAAAGGGGGCCCAGCCCTTGGGTCGGGTGGGGCACCAAACACACAGGGCTCAGGCCCTTCAGGAGAGACTGAGCAAACAACCAGTCTGAATGGCCTCCTCAGGCCAGGGGGAGTGGGAGTCTGCCACCCCTGGAAGGGTGGCAGCCCTCCCACTCCACTGCGTTCCAGCCCCGGGGCCCTCGTAGCGGCTAACACCGCTGACGGTCAGTGGGGATCCTGACCGAAACACACTGACATGGGTTCCAGTAGACTTGCAGCCTGACTGGGGTCGGCTGCCCCCGGGCCACTTCCAATCTCCTCCTCTGGGCCTAGCTGATCGGTGACGTCAGCCCCTGGGAAGTCCAGTAGCATAGGCCCTTCCTGGCTGGGGCTGGGTGGTAGATCCGGCAGTACCTCTGGGAAGTCCGGCCAGGCCTGCTCCGGGGGTTAACAGCAGGGACGGGGCGACTCCGGCAGTTCCTCCTCGTAGTGGGCGCGGGGAAGCTCCGGCCAGTCTGGGCAACCACCCTGGGCCTCAGCTGCCTCCCAGTCACGAGCACCTTCTGGCAGGTCTGCTCCTGACGGCGGCTGGGGCTCAACTGAGCGCTGCTGGTCGGCTTTTATACTTCCGGGTTGCCTCCTGACCCTCTGAGGGGCGGGTCCAGTGCCCTGTGGCCCCGCCCCTTCCGGCATCTGGCGGGGCTCGACCCTCCCTGAGGAGGAGGGGAGCCACACTGCCTCCTTACACACTCCCCTCTCAAGTCTGGCTCTGGCTCGTCGGGGCCAGGCCCTTCCATCTCCCTGAGGCGGGATAGGAAGTCTGCATTAGCATGGTCCTTACCTGCCCAGTGCTGGACGGTAAACGCATACGGCTGTAAGGCCAGGTACCAGCGCATGAGTCGGGCATTGTTGTTCTTCATGCTCATTAACCACCGGAGCGGGGCATGGTCCGTGACGAGCATGAAGGGGGCTCCCAGGAGGAAAAATCGGAGGGCCTCGCAGGCCCATTTCAGCACAAGGGCTTCCTTTTCGGTTACGGCATAATTCCGCTGTCTGGGGAATAGTTTTCGGCTCAGATACAACACCGGGTGATCTTCTCCATCTACTTCCTGGGATAGGACCGCCCCTATGTCCACCTCCGACGCATCCGTTTGGAGGATGAACCTCTTGTGGAAATCTGGGCTATACAGGACGGGTTCCTGACACAAACAATCCTGGAGCGTCCTGAAGGCAGTCTCGCACCCGGGGGTCCACTGCACCTGTTGGGGGCTATTTTTGGTTAGCAGCCCGGTTAGGGGCGCTGCGATAGACGCAAACTGCGGAATGAACCGCCAGTAGTACCCCGCGAGGCCCAGGAATTGCCGCACCTGACGTTTTGTCGTCGGTGTCGGGCAGTCCATGAGGACTTGTACCTTCCCCACAAGGGGTTTTATTTGTCCACCCGCCACAGTATAGCTGAGGTAGGTGGTCTCCTGCCAGGCTATGCGGCATTTCTTTGGGTTAACCGTTAACCCTGCCTGCCGCGTCGTTCTTAGGACCGCGGTGACCCGATTTAGATGGTCTTCACAGCGGCGGCTATAAATCACCACGTTGTCGAGGTAGGCGGTGACATAGTCCTGATGCTCTTGTAAGAGATGACCCATGAGCCACTGGAAGGTTGCTGGGGCCCCATGGAGACCGAAGGGCATTCGGGTGAACTGATAGAGTCCCGACAGGGTGGCAAAGGCGGTCTTCTGTTTGGAGGCCTCAGCGAGCGGGATCTGCCAATAGCCCTTGCTGAGGTCGAGGGTAGTAATGAACTGGGCGTCCCCGAGGCGGCCCAGCAGCTCGTCCACTCAGGGCATCGGGTAGGCGTCGAAGCGAAAGATAGCATTTACTTTCCGGAAATCTATACAGAACTGGCGGGTGCCGTCCGGTTTGGGCACCAAAACTACTGGACTGCACCACTCGCTTCGGGATGGCTCGATGACCCCCAGGGCTAACATGGCCTGGACCTCCTCCTCGACCTCCTGCTTCATCTGATACGGCAACGGCCGCGTGGTTTCACGTATTGTCTTTCCTGGCTCGGTCTGAATCGTGAGACAGGCCAGGGTCGTGGAACCCGGTATTGCCGTAAAAGTTCTGCGGAATGCCTGCAGGAGACACTTGGCCTGCTTGCGCTGTTCCTCCATGAGCGAGCTGCCAAGCGGGGGTTCGGCCAAGTCCTCCATCTGGGCCATGTCGGGGCCCAACGCTAGTTCAGGCGGATAAGGGTCGATCAGCAGACCCTCCTGGTCATTCCAAAGCTTTAGCAGGTTGACGTGATATAGCTGCGTTTTCTTCCATCGATTGGGTTGACGAACCTCGTAGGTCACGGGCCCTACTCTCCGGGTGACCTCATAAGGACCCTGCCAGCGGGCCAATAACTTTGACTCACTGGAGGGCAGGAGCAGGAGGACCCGATCCCCAGGGGCAAACTCCCGGACCTGCGCTCCCCGGTTGTAGCTTCGCTCCTGCTTCTTCTGGGCTACCCTCAGGTTTCCCGCGCCAGGGTCCCCGCCTGAGTAAGGTACTCCTGCAGCTGGAGGACGTACTTGAGGAGGCCTTGGGTGGGGGTGGCCGACTGCTCCCACATTATATCTAGGAGGCCTCGTGGCCTACGCTCTTACAATAGTTCGAATGGGGAAAACTGGATTGATGCCTGGGGGACCTCTCGGAGGGCCAGCAGCAGAGGAGGTAGGAACTGGTCCCAGTGGCGCAACTCCTCCAGGAGAAATTTCTTCAACATGTCTTTAAGGGTGCAATTAAACCGCTCCACCAACCCATCGGTCTGTGGGTGGTACACGGTGGTACACGGAGGTGGAGCTGTTTCACCCCCAGGAGCTTGCAGACCTGTTTGAGCAGCCGGGACGTAAAGTTGGTGCCTTGGTCAGTTAGAATCTCTTTGGGTAACCCCACGCGGGCAAAAATCTTTACCAGTTCGCCCACAATGGTCCGGGTCGTGATGCTCCTCAGGGGGATAGCCTCCGGGAAATGGGAGGCATCGTCTACGAGGACTAAGACATACTGGAAACCAGCCGCACTTCTGGGGAGTGGATGCACCAGGTCCATGGCGACCCATTCGAATGGGGTCCCGACCAGCGGCATAGGGACCAAGGGCGCCTTGGGTACCCGAGGCGGGGCAGCCAACTGGCATTCCGGGCAGGAATTACAGTACCGCTTCACATCTTGGTAGAGCCCCAGCCAGTAGAACCGGGTCCGGATGCAGGCAAGGGTTTTCTCCTGTCCTAGATGTCCGGTGGCCAGCACGTCATGGGCCAGTCTCATCATGGCCCGGTGGTGTCAGCGGGGCACAAGCAGTTGTGTCTGCGGCGCCCGCGTGCGGGGGTCTCGATTACCCAATAGAGCCTATCTCGGCGTAGCTCAAAGTGGGGCCACTGCGTGGCCTGATGGGGGTTGATAACTGACCCGTCAACCGCCGTGAGTTGCTCATAGGCCCTTCTGAGAGTGGAGTCCGCCCGCTGGTCCCGGCAAAAATCAGTATCAAAGCGGGGTTCGGAGGGGGCTCCTCCTGTGGACCACCGGCTTCTTGGTCTTCTGCCTCATCCTCCTTGAGATCCTCTGCGGCCTCCGATGGGGGTTCCTGGGGTTTGGCTTCTAAGGCCAGTGTGACCTGGAGGATCTCCTCGAAGGTGGGCCAGTCCCGCCCCAGAATTACGGGGTAGGCTAGTCGGGGGGCAAACCTGACTACTAACAGCGGTGCAAGCTGCGAGGCCAAGTCCGGGCACTGGGTCCAGGACGCCGTCCGGGCTTCCAATCCACGGCTCGGGTGTTGCGGTCCAGACGTGGTGGTTGTCTTTTTCTCTCCTTGGGGGTGCTCGGGCCCCGGGGTGGGTGGCTGAAAGGCAGGCCCCGTGGAGGCTTCCGCAGCCAGAAAGCCCTCCATTAGAGAGACGGCTGCCGCCAGTGTCGCCGACCGGTGGCAGAGTACCCAGGCCCTCCCCCGGGCGGGCAGAATATGGACAAATTGCTCCAAGACCACCTGCTCGGTTACTTCCTCCGTCGTCCGGGCTTCTGGCTGCAGCAACCAGTGGCACGCCTCTTTCAGGCTCTGGGCTACCAGCCAAGGACGGGCGCCGGTCGGGTAGGTCTGGCCCTGGAACCGCTGCCTGAAGGTTTCGGGGCTGACGTCCAAGGCGTCCAGGACCGCAGCCTTCACCCGGTCATAGTCCCTGGCTTCTTCCGCCGCTAGGCCACGATAGGCAATCTGGGCCGGTCCGGTCAAATAAGGGGCCAAAAGAGTGGCCCATTGATCTCGGGCTGAGCCGCGTGCTGCTGCTGTTGCTGATGGAGGTGAGCGGCATCTCGCTGCTGCTGTTGCTGCTGCCCCAGTCGGCCGCCTGCTGCCGCTCCTGGCTCTCCGCCAGCAGCTGGAATAGCCGCTCCATATCCATGTCACTGGCTGGGAGAGGGGTGTAATCTACCGCCCTCTGACTGGCCCCTTCTCACAGGGGCCGGGGTTCAGGTCCCTGCTCAGGTGTCCCTTGTAAAGGTGCCTGGCCGGGGCTCGACCCTCCTTAAGGAGGAGGGGAGCCACACTGGCCTCGCTGTCTGAGTCTGCCCTTTTTGTCAGGGCTAAGCGATGCTGCGCAGTCGCTTGGGGCTCCGGCCTTCTGCTACAGGGCGGAGTAAACAGAAAGTCAGCTCGGGGTCTCAGGCCCTCAGTCCCGGGACTGAGGGCCTCCTCGTCCGAGGCTCAGGCCACTTGATGCGGGACCGAGCAGTGGTACAGTTTAAGGGGGCCCAGCCCTTGGGTCGGGCGGGGCACCAAACACACAGGGCTCAGGCCCTTCAGGAGGGACTGAGCAAACAACCAGTCTGAATGGCCTCCTCAGGCCAGGGGGAGTGGGAGTCTGGCACCCCTGGAAGGGTGGCAGCCTTCCCACTCCACTGCGTTCCAGCCTGGGGCCCTAGTAGCGGCTAACACCGCTGACGGTCAGTGGGGATCCTGACCGAAACACACTGACATGGGTTCCAGTAGACTTGCAGCCTGACTGGGGTCGGCTGCCCCTGGGCCACTTCCAATCTCCCCCTCTGGGCCTAGCTGATCGGTGGCGTCAGCCCCTGGGAAGTCTAGTAGCACGGGCCCCTCCTGGTTGGGGCTGGGTGGTAGATCCGGCAGTACCTCTGGGAAGTCCGGCCAGGCCTGCTCCGGGGGTTCCTCGGGGTAACAGCAGGGACGGGGCGACTCCGGCAGTTCCTCCTCGTAGTGGGCGCAGGGAAGTTCTGGCCATTCCAGGCAACCACCCTGGGCCTCAGCTGCCTCCCAGTCACGAGCACCTTCTGGCAGGTCTGCTCCTGACGGCGGCTGGGGCTCAACTGAGCACTGCCGGTCGGCTTTTATACTTCCGGGTCGCCTCCTGTCCCTCTGAGGGGCAGGTCCAGTGCCCTGTGGCCCCGCCCCTTCCGACATCTGGTGGGGCTCGACCCTCCCTGAGGAGGAGGGGAGCAGGGCCGGCCTTAGGATTTATGGTGCCCTAGGTGAGATTATTAAACTGGTGCCCCTGTGCCTGCTCTGCTCTTAGCAACACAAACATAAGCTTATAGTATTGGAAAACTTGCCACATTCACATTATTAAAACCAGTTTAACTTAATTAAGCACACTGTAATGCTGATGGACTAGCACTAAAGAAGCAGCACTATAGAAAAAATTCTGATATGACAGAATGATGCAAATAATATATTTTTTTAATTTATCAAAATTTTATTGGAAATTTATATGAAGAGGTATTGAAACAAAGATTTGTTTTTAATTAAAAGCAATCTTTCTGGCTTTTTTGGCTGCAAAATCAGTAATAATGTCATCGTATGACAAAGACAAAGTCGTGTTTTGTTCGATCGCAAGAATAGCAAGACCAGTCAAGCGTTCCTGACTCATTATAGAGTGGAGATAGTTTTTAATGAGCTTTAGTTTTGAGAAACTCTGTTCTCCTGATGCTACTGTTACAGGAATAGTCAGTAGAATGACAAGTGGCAATGTACACATTAGCATATATATCAACAAGTTTGCGGGTATGAATAAACTGTACAATGTCCATCACCGATTTTGCATGTGGCAACATTGATGACAGTGTACTCAATTCTTCGTACAGTTCAAGTCCATTTAAATCAAAAGTATCACTGTGCTTCAGGAGCCTCTCTAGATTCTTGCACTTTGTCATTAGTTGCTCTTGTTTTCCTATTTCGTTGAATTTAGTTATGTCATACAAAAATCCAAACTGTTCATGGTGTACTTGCAAGGTATTAAACCTTTCATCAACAGCAGATACTGCTTTATCCATCACAACATTAAAAAATTCAACCTCAAATTTCTTTTCTGGATCATCTATGGGCATGATCTGCTGTACAGATTCTTCATAAAGAAGTGTTCCTGGCCTTTTTAACTCATATTAACTATGTATTTACTTTATGAAAGTTGGAGAAAACATTGTGAAAATGTAAAACATTATTGCCCAACTTCTGGGCTGGCAAAAGTTATACTGACTCACAGGGAAAAAAAAAAGCAGGAGAATCTTAGTACAACATATGGTCACTCTATACCAGGGGTCGGCAACCTTTCAGAAGTGGTGTGCCAAGTTCGCTGTAATTTAAGGTTTCTCGTGCCAGTAATACATTTTAATGTTTGTAGAAGGTTTCTCTCTATGTCTATATTATATAAATAAACTATTGTTATTATCTGAGGTCTTGGCCACCGGTCCTGCTCAGGCCACTGCCAGCTGAGTAAATGAAACCCCAAACCGGCAGCGGGCTGGTGGCTGGAACCCTAGACAAGGATCCCAGGCCCTGCTCAGCCTGCTGCTGGTCTGGGGTTCTGACCACCAACTCCTGCCAGCCAGGATCCCGGCCGCCAACCCCCCCTCAGCCCGCTACCAGCCTGGGATTCTGCTCACCCAGGCTGGCAGGAGGAAGAGTGGGACTGGCGGCTGAGCTCCTGACTGGCAAGGGGCCGGCAGCCGGAACCCCAGAGTAGCAGTAGGCTGAGTGCTGCTGGCACCCCAGACTGGCAGCAGACTGAGCCACTCAACCCCCCACCGGCCCTGCTCAGCCCGCCACCCGCCCACTCAGCCCGCTGCCGGCTGAGTGAACGGAACCCCAGGCTGACAGCAGGTTGAGTGGTTCAGCTGGCCTGCTCAGTCCACTGCCAGCCTGGGGTTCCTTGGGGGTCCCCAGGCCAGCAGCAGGTGCTGAGTGGGGCCGATGGCTGGTATCCCAGCTGGCAATAGGGCAGCAGCCGGAACCCCCGAGTAGTGATGGGCTGAGCCGCTCAGCCTGTGGCTGCATACCATCAAAAATCAGCTCACCTGCCACCTTTGACACGTGTGCCGTAGGTTGCCGACCCCTGCTTTATACATTAGTAAGGAGATGTTGTTGGAGGGCTCTTATCAGGAGTAACAGGCTATAGGAAAGTCAGTCAACATTTTTTGTTTCTCTGATGAAAACTGACCCACTCCCTGCCTCAAACCAAACCTGTCAACAACTTAATTTTCTGTTTTTGGCTAAGATATTGATTTTTAAAAAAAATATTGAAATTGGGTTCAGGATTGTTAGCAAGAATTTTTGGCAAACAAAGTTGTTAAATGTCAATCTAAATGGCAACACAGTACTGCTTTCATGCTTGGCTCACCCCCCAGCCTGCTGGTCCAACAGCTGCAGTAGAAGAGGAGATAGGTGGAAAACTGCAGGACCCCAAAATCCACCTCTTGGGGTGCAGAGTGGCAACAGCAGCAGCAAACCCTCAGGTCCAAACACACGCCAATGGGCACCGCCGCTAGCCCAACAGACCATGGTGAAGTTAGCACAGCATCTGATCTCAGGGATGGGGCACCCATGGAGCCACAGCAGCTCGTCCTGCCCTGTGCAGCTCCCCCCGGATGAGATGGATCGCTGGCAACTGCCAGCCCGGGGGAGAGGCACTCCCCAGCTAGGGTGGCCAGATCCAGATGTCCTGATTTTATAGGGCCAGTCCCGATATTTGGGGCTTTGTCTTATATAGGCACCAATTACCCCCACCTAGAGTGACCAGACAGAAAGTGTGAAAAATCAGGACAGGGATGGGTGGGGGTGGGAGGGTAAAAGGAGCCTATATAAGAAAAAGACCCCAAAATTGGGACTGTCCCTATAAAATAGGGATATCTCCTCACCCTACCCCAATCCCCTATCCTGATTTTTCACACATCTGGTTAACCCCAACTCAGCCCTGTGTGACATTCCAATTCTGGCTGCCTGCCGAGGAAGTGAGTTACTTTCACTTTCATTTCTCAGCAGGCAGCCAGCCAGCCTCCCCTCCCCCGCAGCACCTCACTCAACCCAGCCCTGACGGAGGGGAGGGAGGAGAGAGAGAGGGGTGCTCCTGAGGAGGAGGGAGAAAGGAGGGGGTGCTCCGTGGGGTGGAGAGGAGGTGAGCTCCTTTCCCAACCCCTACCCCCTCCCCTTCCCAGAGACCCCAGCAGCCAATCCCATTCCTCAGACTGTGCTGCATTCGGCTCTCTCTAGGACCCAGCAGCCCTGCTTCTACACTGTCTGGGCTGCCTGCAGAGTGGTGCCCCCAGGGAGAGTGAGGCCGTACGCTGCTGCCTATTCTGCCTATGCCTAAGGACAGCCCTGGAGGGGAGCCACACCGCCTCGTTACAGTACTCTTTGGCAAGGTGGTCTGGTGCCCCACCACAGTTAGGGAACCCTATCACAGCAAAGCCATATACTATGTCCTGCACATTTCCCAGAGTCACTACTCTTCTTAGCAGAAATTGAGTGCCTTGGCTACTTGGATCACAGCAGCCCCCACAGTATATTTACCTACTTCAAACTGATTCCCGACTGACCAGTAGCAATCTGGCGTTGTAAGCTTTCACAGGGCTATTGCCACTCACTTCTCAGTTGTCAGAACAGGGTATTTCTGTGCTTCAGGGCTGGGGAAAGCAATTCACAAAGTTCCATGAAAGTGACCTTATGCATTCAAAAGTTATGCAGCCACTGCTCCTGATCCCATACCTGCATCATGATCCCGTCCCACCAGTCTGTACTTGTTTCCCTGGCCCAGAAGCAGCGTTCCACTTTGTGAACAAGCCCGGCTGCCGCTGCCTGTGTGTGCGAATTGCTCTGTTCCATGACTTCCAGCACAGCGGGGTCCATGCTTCCTGTGCTATGGCATCTGTACGAGTAACCCAGGTTTAGATGTAAAAATTATTGTTTGCCATTGCTTCCAGGAAGAGTAGGAGGGAGGGAGGGAAGAGCCAAATGCATCATGGGAGGTTGATGATATGAACCCAAAACACCTCACGAAAATGTTTTTGTCCCATCTAGGGCGACCAGACAGCAAATGTGAAAAATCGGGACAGGGGTGGGGGGTAATAGGAGCTTATATAAGAAAAAGACCCAAAAATCGGGACTGTCTCTATAAAATCGGGACATCTGGTCACCCTAGTCCCATCAGGTATCGGGAGCTTAACCCAGAATTCCAATCGGCAGCAGGAACTGTGGGATAGCTGCCCACAGTGCATCGCTCCATGCTTTGATACTACCCACGGTAGTGGGGATGCGCTTTGCCAAAGGAATGTACATAATGGGGACATACACCATTGGTTTTGTAAAATCAGAGGCTACAGGTTGACTTTAATAAATTTGACCTAATTTTGTAGTGTAGACAAGCCCTCAGAAAGAAAACCTACTTTACTCTCTGTAGATGGTGAAGAGAAGGTAGTGCGGTGTGTTCCTTTCCTTTGTACCTGGTGGAATGCTGACAGTGTTCATTCTCATCTAACTTTCCAGCCCTCTTTTCTTTTATAGGGTGTGAGACAAAAACTCCTTTTTAGAGAGAAAAATTCTTTTCCATGATTAATTTCATCACAATTCTGTTTTCCTAATTATTGATGGAATTTATGGTCCTCAGTTTACCTGGTTAGTGAGTAAAAAGGAATTTCTAACAAGATCATTATTACTAACAGCTGTGGCAAAAAACATTTCTTAATGAGTTAAAAACATCATCTTTCAATGGGTCATTATTTCTTCCATTACAGAACCCATCTGCAATAACAAATATCAATCATCCAGCTTTGTTTATACCTTACTTCTATGGACATTTTTAGTAGTTTGAAGAGTCTTTTCCCTGGAGATCTATATTCCCATAGATTTGTAGATACTGAAGATAATTAGATACAGCCCAACACTCAATTATATAAAACATCCTGAGTACAGGTCACTCACAGGTTAAGAACCAACACTTTGAACATTAGAATTCAAACACAGGCATTGCTAATATAATAAAGATTCTGGGAGCAGATTTAATATGCAATTTTTTGCAAAGAATTTACAAAAAAGAGGATTAAAGGGTTAATATCTACTAACAGGTACTAACACTAGAACTGTAGGCAAAATTTCAGCATTGGTGTCACTAATGCAACATACAGAGATAAAGTCACTCCTCCTTACTCTCTCCTGGTTTGTCTCTTGCCAGAATAATTTTGGGGAGAGAGTGTGTGTGTTTGACAGAGGAGGAGAACACAGTTGTTTGGCAGGTTGATTTAGATAGAGTTGTGAGTCTTTGAAGCTGCTAAGAAGGTTGAAAATTTGAATAAGTTCGGGTGGGTGATGGATTAATGGGCAGAGTGCAAGTGAGGCAGTAAAAGGTATCTTTGATAAATTAATTTAGCACATGGTTCTGCAATTTATTACATGAATATTATATTTGTAAATATATTTATATATACAAATTTAGAGCAATTTTGGCTTTCTGATGTTGTAGCATTTTATACCCACTTTACATGCATTATGCACTGGTATAAATGACTATACAAGATGCAGAGCAAAGATGAATTAGCTTACACTGGTATTTACTCAGCAGCAAACATCACCATAGAAGGTCAAAACAGGCAGTTTAGATAAGCAGCAGCAACAATAGCAAAGCTGGCCTGTTCTCTGCCATGATCCTGTTGCGTACCCAAAGAAATTGTTCTTGATTACTCATGAAGGCACAATTTCATGACTTTTACATTGAACACAGTCATAAGGGGATGATGATCCATATAAAGTACAACAAATGCAGGCAGAAGAAGCATTAGCTGCAGACCTAGACCTTTCATCCTCGTCATCAAGCATGATCTACTCCAGGAACTACATTAAATAAAATGTGACTTTAACCATTGGTCTTCAGTCTCATCTTGAGACATGAAATGCAAAATGTGCTGTGAACTAAATAGCCATTTAGATAGTGCAATACACTTTCTGTGAACTTCAAAGAAAATGATGGTTATGTGGAATGTTCCATTTAGAACATTTCAAAGTAGGTAAATAGTCTTAAACTTTGCACTGAATATATCACACGACTCTAATTTCTGTGGACACATGTAGTTTAGTTTATGTAATTAAAAAATTCTGTAGCACTATAGTAGATTCAATGTTTTTTGCATTAGGGTGAAATTTATCCCTATGCAGAGAACTAGCCCAAAGTCTACATAAGCCCTCAAAATAAAAAAAATTATTGTTGTTTACTGTTGTGCTTTAAAGACAAAAAGTTAGTACCAGAAAACTCTTCAGGAAAAATTGTTTTGTCATTTGTCACTCTTGTGAAGTGTTACAATTAACTTACCCATTCCTCTCATTTCCTGTGTTTACACTTCCTAATTTTCTATCTCTTTTCTCACTTAACACAAGCTAAAAAGTGTGTGTATGTTGGGGGGAGGGGGAGATGGTGCAAGGGAAAGGAATAAAAGACAAATCTTTAGCCTGCTCTGCTTCATCCTACAGTTCAGATCATTAGCACACTGATCAAATCACTGCAATAAAATATTGCCACATAGCTCATATTTGAAAGCAATGTCTCAGACCCCCTCCCGGCCTGTCTTTCCTCCCACCCCCACACTGATACTTCCTAAACTTAAGGGCCTGGCACTTATGAGAGGGCACTGCACTTTCTACAAAGAAAACAATGTAGGAAAAACAAATCAAAGCTCCAAGGACTGGACTTACATGATGCCAAAGGTGACTAAAGTATTCCTACAAAACACTTGGTGCTTTTAGTCAGAAATAAATGAGCTCTGGAAACTGAAGCATGCTATCACCATCGAAAATAACTTTTCATTTAATGTGGAGATGTGTTGGTAGCTGTTTGCTCCTTATCTAGTTTCAGAGCTACAAGATACTGCTGCTATATCATTCCTGGAGAAATATCCAAATCTTATATTCTGAAATGTAGTGAGATATCTGACAAGATTCTCTCAGTCACAAAGTTCTGGAACAATTTTTTGGGTATAGAATGTAGTGTTAGGCCTTGGCTACACTGGCACTTTACAGCGCTGCAACTTTCGCGCTCAGGGATGTGAAAAAACACCCCCCTTAGTGCTGCAAGATACAGCGCTCTAAAGCCTCAGCGTAATCAGTGCCGCAGCGCTGGTAGCGCGGCTCCCAGCGCTGCAAGCTACACCCATAGAGGATGTGGTTTACGTGCGGCGCTGGGAGAGCTCTCTCCCAGCACTGGCTCTCCGACCACACCCACACTTCAAAGCGCTGCCGGCTTTGAAATTTCAAGTGTAGCCATACCCCTAGATGCAGCCCTCAGTAAGCTGCATCACCCCAGAGTAGCTTCAGTAGCCACTGTAACATAGATGCCCTTCAATTTCAATTCCTCTCCTACTGCTGCTTTGTTCTAGTGATTTGGATAGTGATTTTTTTGCTGGCCACTACCAGCAGCAAATTGCAGCACTACTTGTGCAGCCTCAACCATGCTAGTCAGGGAGTAATGGGGTAAATCGTAGGCCCTGCCCATCTCCCTGCTCTTCCCCATCCAATCTGTCCATCTGTTCTAGGGAGGGAGTAAACGAGTATATCCAGACCCAAAGTCCACATAGGTCATGAAAGGGTATTAGTAATTTAAACTTAGTTTATATTTCACATACATTGTAAGAGACTTCTTTAAATAATTGCATTATAGCCCCAGCCAGTGTGAAAGCAGTAGTACAAACGATGTGGGGATTTCCTCTTCAAACCCTAGTTTTCCACTTACTTATTACTTTTTGAGTATTTCTTCTTGCTATCCAAGGTCTCAGCCCAGAAGTGCTCTTTCAAAATGTGAGGGGGGGTGGGAATCAAAATGTTTGTGCTATAGAAATATTATTTTGAGCATGCTCATTAAGGGCATCCTCATTTGTGGTATTTTACTATACCTCTCTTGTCTAGTTACATCAGAAAAGTGTGCATGTTGCTTGACTTTACTTTGCCAAGACGTAAAATAGGTGAATGACCTGTTGAGGATGATAGTTCACTTGTGCGATGGTCACTCTGTGCTAGATTCCTCAAGTGTACAGAAGAAAAAGGAAGAGCAGTGTCATGTTCAGTTGTGCTTCTGGCCACGGGGGTGGGGGAGCAAAGTCTCAATACCCGCTTTATGAGCAAGTGTGTGGGAAAGGGGTGGAAGGAAGTGGCTAGTGGGATGAGCCTTTTCTTTGCCCCCCCTACATATTAGTCACTATAGCTTGTTCGGAGCACAGTCAGAAGTAAGCTGCTGCTTGAAATGGATGAAGTAATTTATTCCCTGTACAGTGCAAGAAGGACGCAGGGGATGAGCTATAACTGAAACTTGCACAGCCTGGTTAATCTAGGTTGCTTTAACTGACGAGTTGTTTTTCTGAGGATTTTTCGTGGTGCTCTGTGGAGGAACAGTGATCATTGGGACAAATTAAGTCTTTTCTCAAGGCTTTTATGCTGTGACTGAGGTTCTGGAAGTAAAGGGTGCAATCCAGATTATAGCCCATGGGCTAAATATAGCTCCAGATTACTGGGTCCACTGTTTGGTAAAAGTTGAACCAGCTATTGAGGCATGGGAGTTAGTACTTGCAATGCTTAAGGAAGCTAATGTGAGACTTCTTCTCAAGAACCATCAGTACTGACCGTCTTGCTAACTACTAGTTTATAATCAAGCTTCCATTATTTTGAAGGGGTTGAGGAAAAAGTGGAAGGTTATTGGGGAGTTTGTAAAAGGGCAGCTCCATTTTTCTTGACCTTCTCCTCCTCCTCAGTCAGTCAGGGTTCAGGCCTAGTAAGTTGAGCTGGTATCATTGTTTGATGACCTTTTAACTCTTCCAGTTGCTTTCCCAAGTATGTAACTCTAATGATTGGAAGTCTGTACCAGCTGCCTGTTAGCTTCTGTAGTGATACCATTACATATGTAGACCTCCTGGCCAGAGAATTTAGCCGACAGAAAGATGGAACTTTCCTCCTTCTGGTGATAAGGGGAAAAAACAGGTCATTTGCATATTACCAGTAAGTCCACCATATAAGTTTTGTTGTTTTTGGTTCAAATTTTTTTAAGTTTTTAGGTGTGTGCATGATAAACTTACTGTCTAACGAAAGGGCACGGGTATTGTACTAATGCCCTGGATTAAGGGTGGCCATGAGGTAGCAAGATGTGAACTAAGATTGAGTAATGAAGCTTGGGCCCAGCAAAGAAGAGGAAGTGCTCTGGTGTAGAGAGCAGGAGAGTCTGTCCAAAGGTCTTGTTCTTGTCCTGGGATTCTCCTGTCCAAAGATCTAGTACCCTGTGGAAAGGAGCCTGTGGGACTGGGCTTGACTAGATTATGAGTGGACTAGGGAATAAAGTTTACTCCATGAGAAGACCTGTCAGGTCCCATGGCAATGGAGAATATGAATTACCAATTTCTCACCCTGACTGATAATGCAAGTAGTACACCAAATTTCCATACACAGGCTAGAAATCCCTTTAACCTGGGACCAGCACTTCCCCCAGTTCAATCTTTTTTCCTCAGGTGTTTCCAGGAATTCTCTTGTGTGGGGAGTGAGGCCCAGAGATGATGTCACTCCCCACCTTATATAGCTTTTGCATATGGCAGGAACCCTTTGTTCCAAGCTAAGTTCCCAGTCCAGGTTGTGGAAAAATACAGGTACCAAAGTGGAGTTTAGTGTCATGTGGTCTTGCCTTGCAGAGTCCCTTGCATGCCTTGCTGAGTCATAGCAGCCATTACTCATAGGCTGGCTGAAATGTTCACCAGAAGGCTAAGCTCTTCCATGGTCCATTGTCTTTACTGATGAGCCATTAGCACTGTCTAACTTCTTCATTGTTGTACCTGAAAGACTAGTAGTGGGTGTTGCCCAGAGTAAGCACATTGAAATACAGATACATAGTTAATATTCATAACTTCAGATACAAAAATGATACATTTATGCAAATAGGATATTCATATTCAGCAAATCATAACTTTTCCAATGGCACCTCACATAAGCCATCTTGTATAAAATGCATCATAATTATGCCATAATCATATCATAATCATATCATAATGAATATGGGGTGCAGTGTCACAACCATACCTCAGGGTGGCACCAGGCTATGAAGCTTCAATAGGACTGGAGCCAGACTGGCAGAGGAGTGCTTCACGCCTGGATGCCTTGAGCTACTGCTTTTAAGAGACTCCAGTTTGAGAGTGGGATTTCAGATAAGTTGAGTTGTGGCGATCAGGGTGTTGGACATAGAACTATGGGATATTGATTTGAGAGAGGTTGTTGTTGCTGGTAGTGATTTACCAAAAGTTTGGTCTGTTAACTTGGTTTTGTAATCTCCTTTTCTCCCTCCCCTCACCCCCGGCAAAAAAAAAGGCTTTTTATGTTTGCTTGTGAGTGGGGAAGAACTGTACAGGGAGTGTTTGTTTTATTTTTCCCAGAGCTGAAATACAAGATGCTGGGTGGGGGCGTGAAATGTGATATTTTTCTAGAAGAACTTCAGATGCTTTGAACCTAGCCCTTGATGCTGCCATTGACACCTAGCAGAAGGGTTATGCTTGTAATAAACTATTTAGTACTAAATAATTCTGTGCTGTACTGAGATGCAGAGGGTGGGTTCCTTCGTGAACAAGGGTGATAAGGTAGAATTAAAGTATGTGGAAGCCTGATGTGTGTCTCTAGTTGGTAGTCTTGTTTCTTAAATACCTCCTATTTAAGATGCTGTTAGTACATCATAACAGCTCCAACTCTAGGTGGAGTTTAAGGTACAGATTTTGAACTATAAAGCCCTCTGTGATTTGGGGTCTCACGACTGAAAAAAACCACTTATTTGACAGTGATACTGGGGTAGTTGTGATCAGCAAAGACCCTAGAGTGAAGAGCTTTTTGGTTGAAAAAGGGATGGGATTTGTGACAGAATGATTTTCTGTGCATCTCTAGAACTTACTGTCCCTTCTGACAGGGCCTGGATTTGGCATCCTGCAATGCTAATCTCTCCTGTTGGGCTTCTGAGGAAGGAGTGGGTTGAGGAAGGCTGACTGAATGGAGGCTGGATGACTTAACTATTGTGGCTTGGTAGGGGCAGATCTTTGGTACACCTCTACTCTGATATAATGCTGTTCTCGGGAGCCAAAAAATCTCACTGTGTTATAGGTGAAACTGCATTATATCGAACTTGCTTTGACCCACCAGAGCATGCAGCCCCGCCCCCGTGGAGTGCTGCTTTACTGTGTTATATTGGGTCGTGTTATATCGGGGTAGAGGTGTATATTGTATTGTGAATTTTATTTCTTGTGCTGAATGTTTTAATTGACATAGAATAGTGAAACCATGAGAAAGGTACTCTAAAGATAAATAAAGTGAATATTAATAGCAGAGGTATCTGGTACAGAGCAAAGACAATGGGACAGTGTTTGCCCTGTTTTTCAATAGTTTGTAAAAGGTCTGAATGAGACAAAAAGAAGACCAACAGAAGAAAACAAAATCAGAACCCAACTTTCAAAACACAGTAATAGTGTATTGAGTTACCTACCTACCTATTTTAAAATGTCACCTCTAGCTAAGAGTATTTTCTTAACTAACTTGGGGCTACTAGTGTTACCATGACTGAATATACCAACATATACATTTTGGAGATTGCTTATTTACAGTGAAGTGACATAAATACAGTGTGCAGTGCTAACTAATATGTAATGATTAGAAATTGCTGAATGTGACTGGGGGTACATCTACACTACAGGGTAATTTCGAATTAACTTAAACCAGTTTTATAAAACAGATATTATAAAGTCAATTGCACGCGTCCACACTAGGCACATTAATTCGGCGGTGTGCGTCCATGGTCCGAGGCTAGAATCGATTTCCGGAGAGTTGCACTGTGGGTAGCTATTCCGTAGCTATCCCACAGTTCCCGCAGTCTCCCCTGCCCCTTGGAATTCTGGGTTGAGATCCCAGTGCCCGATGGGGCAAAAATCATTGTCGCGGGTGGTTCTGGGTACAGCCTCACCCCTCCCTTCCTGAAAGCAGCAGACAACCATTTCGCGCCTTTTTTCCTGGGTGAACTGAAAGCAAACGCCATAGCACAGCAAGCATGGACCCTGCTCAGATCAATAGCGCAATCGTGGACGTTGTAAACACCTCGCACATTCTCGTGCAGTCTATGGTGAACCATGAACTGCAAAGGCAGGCGAGGAGGAGGCAGCTATGGCAGCGCGGCGACAAGAGTGATGAGGACATGGACACTGATTTCTCCCTAACCGCGGGCCCCCGCGCTTTGGAGCTCCTGCTGGTAATGGGGGAGGTTCTACCCATTGAACGCCGATTTTGGGCCCAGGAAACAAGCACAGACTGATGGGACCGCATAGTTTTGCAGGTGTGGGACGATTCGCAGTCGCTGCGAAACTTTCGCATGCGTAAGAGCACTTTCTTTGAACTTTGTGACTTGCTTTCCCCTGCCCTGAAATGCCATAATACCAAGATGAGAGCAGCCCTCACAGTGGAGAAGCGAGTGGCAATAGCCCTGTGGAAGCTTGCAACGCCAGACAGCTACCGGTCAGTCGTGAATCAATTTGGAGTGGGAAAATCTTCTGTGGGGGCTGCTGTGTTGCAAGTAGTCATAGCAATCATTAAGCTGCTGCTACGAAAGGTTGTGACTCTGGGAAACGTGCAGGCCATAGTGGATGGCTTTGCTGCAATGGGATTCCCTAACTGTGGGGAGGCGATAGATGGAACCCATATCCGTATCTTGGCACTGGAGTGCCAGGGCACCCAGCACATAAACCGCAAGGGGTACTTTTCAATGGTGCTGCAAGCACTGGTGGATCACAAGGGACGTTTCACCAACATCCACGTGGGATGGCCAGGAAGGGTTCATGACGCTCGCGTCTTCAGAAGCACTGTTCTGTTTAAACGGCTGCAGCAAGGGACTTACTCCCCGGACCAGAAAATAACAGTTGGGGATGTTGAAATGCCTGTCGTTATCCTGGGTGACCCAGCCTACCCCTTGATGCCATGGCTCATGAAGCCATACACAGGCAGCCTGAACAGTGGTCAGGAGCTGTTCAGCTACAGGCTGAGCAAGTGCAGGATGGTGGTAGAATGTGCATTTGGCCGTTTAAAGGCTCGCTGGCGAACGTTACTCACTTGCTCAGACCTCAGCCAAACCAGTGTCCCCTTTGTTATTGCTGCTTGCTGTGTGCTCCACAATCTCTGAGAAAGGGGGAGACCTTTATGGCGGAGTGGGAGGCTGAGGCAAATCAGCTGGCCGCTGATTACGCGCAGCCAGACACCAGGGCGATTAGAAGAGCTCACCAGGAAGCGGTGTGCATCAGAGAAGCCTTGAAAACAAGTTTCATCACGGGCCAGGGTGCTGTGTGACTGCTGTGTTTGTTTCCCCTTCATGAACCTCCCCCCCTTTTTTGACTCCTCCTGTAAGCAACCCACCCTCCTCCTTCGATTATAGCTTGCTTATGGAAATAAAGTCACTATCATTTAAAAAGCATGTATTTTTTCTTAAAAGTCATTCCCTGTAAGCAACTGACCCTCCCCCTTCGATTACAGCTTGCTTATGGAAATAAAGTCACTATCATTTAAAAAGCATGTATTCTTTATTAAAAGTCATTCCCTGTAAGCAACCCACCCTCCCCCTTTGTTTAAAAAGCATGTAATTATAAAAAGAGGAAGAGAATTAACAAGGTATCCCGGGAATGGTTTGGGAGGAGGATAGGAGGGAAGGAAAAGGCCATTAAGCACATTTCAATGTAATGACAGCCTTTTGGTTGGACTGTCCACGGGGGTGGAGTGGGCTGGTGCACAAAGCCTTCCCCCACGCGTTCTTACACGTCTGGGTGAGGAAGACATGGAACATGGGGAGTAATGAGGGTGGTTAAACATGGGCTCCAGTGGCACTCTGTGACCCCGCTGCTCCTCCTGAAGATCCACCAGATGTCGGAGGATGTCAGTTTGATCACGCAGCAGCTCCAGCGTTGCATCCCGCCACCGCTGATCTTTCTGCCGCCACCTCTCATCTCGAGCGTCTCTCCTATCCTCACGTTCACTGGCATCTTTCCTGTACTTTTCTACCACGTCCTTCCACTCCCTCAGATGAGCTCTTTCATTGCGGGTTACTGCCATGATTTCTGAGAACATTTAATCTCGTGTCTTTTTCTTCCTCCACCTTATCTGAGCTATCCTTGGGGATGGAGTAGGGAGGCTTGAAAAATGTGCAGCTGCATGAGTGGGGGAAAATAGGGAGAGAAGGATTATAAAAGATACGTTTTACAGAACAATGGTTATACTCTTTCACAGTGAACAACACTATTCACCTTACATAGCACATGTGATTTCACTACAAGGTCGCCTTTGGAATATTTTAATATTGAGTGCCTGCGACTCTGGTGTTACAGATCAACACAGACGCAGGTCCGGGCATCACAATTCAGCTTGCATGCTGTCATGGTAAGGCATACCTTCTACCTTTGCTGCTTCTTTCCTGTTAACAAGGAGCAGCAGACGCCAACCCCCCCCAATCCAATTCTGTAGAATTGCTTTACCCCTCCCCCCACCGTATGGCTGGTATCATGGAAGATCACAGCTAATCACCAACCTTCCCCCCCCCCCCCGCACCGCGTGGCTGGTAGCTGGGAAGATTCCTGCTGGCCAAACGCTAAAAAGCTCAGCGCTATCCTTCCTCCCCTCCCCCATCTCTCTGTCCCCTTACTTAAATTCCTTAATTTCAACCAGGTTACCATGAACGATATCACTCTGCTGAGGATAACAGAGCGAGATAAAGAATGGATGTTTCTGGAATGCCAGCAATCACCGGGACCATACGCAGCTAGGCTTTGTCATGCAATGATACCCGATTACTTGCTACATGCATGGAGTGGTAAAGTGTCCTACCATGGTGGACGGAACAAGGCTGCCTTGCCCAGAAACCTTCTGCAAAGGCTTTTGGAGTACCTCCAGGAGCGCTTCATGGAGCTGTCCCTGGAGGATTTCCGCTCCATCCCCAGATATGTTAACAAACTTTTCCAGTAACTTTACTGGCTGCTAATGCATACAAAGCCCTCACGGCAAATCAATCATTAAAAAAACGCTTGCTTTTAAACCATGTTTTATATTTACAAAGGTACATTCACCAGAGGTTGCTTCCATGGCTTCACTGTCTGTGCTAGTGGGTTGGGAGGGCTGGGAGGGTAATTCCGTCTGGGTCACAAATAGCTCCTGGCTGCTGGGGAGAATAGAGTGCTGTGTGCTCTCTGCAAGCTCTGCCTCCTCTTTCTCTTACTTATCGTCCCCCTCCGCTGAATCCTCATCCATGGTTGAGATTATAACCCCCATCTCGGAATCCATGGACAAGGGGGGGGGTAGTGGTGGCGCAGCCCCCTAAAATTGCATGCATTTCAGCATAGAAGCGGCATGTTTTTGGCCCTGACCCTGATCTTCCCTTTGCTGCTTTGGTTTTCTGGTAGGCTTGTCTGAGCTCCTTCACTTTCACTCTGCACTGCACTGAGTCCCTGCTGTGGCCTCTCTCTATCATGGTCCTGGAAATTTTTTCAAAAGTTTTTTCATTTTGTCTTTTGGAACGCAGTTCTGTTAGCACTGAATCCTCTCCCCATATAGCGATAAGATCCAGTACCTCTCGTGCGGTCCATGCTGGTGCTCTTTTTCTATTCTCAGGAGACTGCATTGTTACCTGTGCTGATGAGCTCTGCGTGGTCACCTGTGCTGATGCGAGCTCCACGCTGGCCAAACAGGAAATGCAATTCAAAAGTTCGCGGGGCTTTTCCTGTATACCTGGCCAGTGCATTAGAGTTCAGATTCCTGTCCAGAGCGGCCAGTGGTGCACTGTGGGATACCGCCCGGAGGCCAATAACTTCAATTTGCGGCCACACTAACCCTAAATCGATATGTTAATATCGATTTTAGCGTTACTCCTCTCGTCGGGGAGGAGTACAGAAATCGATTTAAAGAGCCCTTTAAATTGATATAAAGTGCATTGTAGTGTGGACGCGTACAGTGTTAAATCGATTTAACACTGTTAAAATCAGTTTAACTGCGTAGTGTGGACCAGGCCTCAGAGAGAGAATGTTTGTGAAACTGCAAGCACAACACTTACAGTGCTCTGATGAAATCTCTGTAGAACCAATATCTTATAGCTAAAACTGTATCAAAGTAGGCAGTAGAAAATTTGTCTTCATATCGACTCTCATGTAGGTCAGCATCTTCCGGAGTACTGGACTCTGTTTCACTTCAGCCACTCTCTTCTACTGCATAGCGGGGGCTTCCCAATTGTAGCAAGTCAAGTGATCTCAATGGAGATCTAAAATTTGGTCTTTCTGTTGTGGGAGGGGGAGTTACCTGTATTTCAATTAACAACAAAAATGAAGCTTTAACCAGCTATCTGCACACAGACAACTATCTGTTCAAGTGCATAATTTGTAATATCCGCATACTGTACTGAGTGGAGCTAACATATGAACCTAGACCTGGAAATCAGGTGATATGGGGCCTGATTCTGCTGTTTTACTGGTGTAAATAAGGAGTAGCTCCTTTGAAGTAATGTAGTTTATATACCAATGTAAAACTAGTAAATGAGATCAGAATCAGGCCATTGGCCTATATCTCTGATTGACAGTAGCTGTGTGATCTTGATGTTATTAGACCAATATAAGCCACATTAACTCCATTTTCATCAAACTTTTGTAAAATGTATTGAGAGTGATTGAGGAAAAGTACTGTAGAAGTGCAAAGCATGTTTGTCAACCTCCCAGTTTCCAAATGTGGAACACTTAATATTTAGTATTGTTTACTTTTCTTTTTGTTTTACAGCACCCACAACGTGTTTGGGGCTATCCAGACCCTTCAGGAGGATGGTCCCTGTTCTGACAAGCTCATGATCTATAGGCAAATAAGTCGACAGAGGTCGGGAAATAACATTAGGCAACTTGTACACTTTTTTCCTTTTCATTTATCAAGTCAATTTATTTCACTACAGATAGCATGGCAAAAACCAGCCTTTAAGAAGGACTTAAATGCAGACAAGGTAGCGGCCTTGTAATGACCCAGGGAAAGTCAGACTATGTATAGGGTGTTGCATGGCAGAAAGCACAAAGGTGATTGTGTGAAAATGTGACTAATGGCCTGATGATGGTTGGTGCAGTGGCAGAGTAAACAGAGGCTGTGGAAGGTAACATGAAACTTAACAAGGGAGGATAAATAGGGAAGGGTAGAGTTATATGGAGCTTTGACAGTGGTGACAAAAAACTTAAATTTGATATAGTATCAGATGGCAGGCCAAGAGAGGGATTCAAAGAGGAGAGTTATATAATCAGACAGGCAAGGAAGCTGAGCATAGACAATACCCAGAATGAGAGTCACATTATTCTTGCAGGGAACTTAAAATGCTGCTGGATCCTTTCCTTTAATGAAAAGAAGTCTTCAGGTTTATGTTTCTGTATTGCTCATTAAAACAGTTTTCAACAATAAAAATGAAGACAGCAGATGTGTGTGTGGAACATGGGAACTTTGGGACTAAAATGAGTAATGTCCATAAAAATGAGAGGTATTATGCAAAGTACTTCATTCTACTGTGGTTACTGCAGTTCAGATGCAGAGAAGGATGCCTACACTGGATAGCTTAATTTTAGAAAGTAATTAGTTTATTAGAACTGTATGAACATTTTTGCTTATGGATGTTTCTGTTCAAAGCTTTTCTGCAAGACTATTCCCCCAATTACTATACAATATCCACATTTTTACACTATTAGGAAAAAAGGAAGTTTTGACGTCAACCCCAAATTTAGGATTAGCTAAAATTCTGTCCTCCCTGCTACCCTGTCTGAGGGTATGGCTACACTTGCAGCTGTACAGCACTGCCGTGGGAGCGTTCCTGCGGCAGCTCTTTGAAGTGCGAGTGTGGTCGTGGTGTCAGCATAGCTCTCTCCCAGCGCTGCAGGTGCTCCATTCTTATGGGGATTAGCTTACAGCGCTGGGAGCCACGCTTCCAGTGCTGAGGCACTGTTTACACTGGCGCTTTGCAGCATTGTAACTTGCTGTGCTCAGCGGGGTGTTTTTTCACCCCTCTGAGCGAGAAAGTTGCAGCGCTGTAAAGCGCCAGTGTAGCCAAGGCCTTAGTATGTGCTTCTGCTACAGTGGAGTAGGGAGGGGGGTCACAGCAGTGATGGGAGGTGGGGTATCAAAATGTGCAAAGAACTGGCAAATCCCATATTTTCAAGTTTACATTTCTACTTTTGGAGTCACTTTAATCAAAACTGTCTTCTCTTTTTAATGAAAGAACATAAGGACAGGTTTTGGAGACCCATGGGAACCTGCAGTCAGGTGACACAAGAATAAAGAGAAAAATATCCAATAAAAACAGCAAGAAAAAGGCAGCAGAGGGGCAGGAAATGAAAAAGATTAAACAGAAAATATAGTTTCATACCTCAGAAAAGCTTATCCAGTTTCTCTCTGTGCTGCCCTCAATCCTTAGTGTAGCCATCCACTGCTCTTACCACACACATCTTTCCACTGCTCCTTTAGTCTCACTTCTCCTGTAAAGCTGACCTACAAAACAAAAACCTGGGTTTGCACAAGGTGGAATTGGTTGGAGGTGAGGCAACCAAAATTTGGCCTACTCCAACCATGAGTAATGGAATTTCCACAAGAAGCAGCTTAAAACCTTTTTACAGCTTTTTTTTTTTTTTTTAAATATATCAGACTTTGGTTTAGACAATCAGTGTCCCCAACCAGACTAGAACACTAAAAGTCTTGTCACAGTTGGGCACAGCCAAGACCTCATCACTGAAACAGATGTGTGTGTATTTGCATACATATCTATGTGCAGTGTTTTTAAAATGCTCCTTTCATATACAATCAGTGTTTACGTAGGCCTTGATCCTGCAATTGGATCTTTAAAGACACTATTCCTCTGTGTTCTTCTCTTAGATGTAATTTGCAATACACCTTTTGCGTACTGCATATCCCCCCACAGCCTTTGCTTTACATGTGTTTGCTAACTCTGTGGGCTGGCTCATGGAAGGCCTGGGATGGAAGGGATGGAACCCTGGATTTGCCCGCTCCCTACTGCTCTTTGCATCCTTGGGTACCTGAAGACACAATAATGTGGCTGCGAACTGTAACATTGCCTTCTCCCCTTTATTTCCTTGCTCAACTTTTTGGGGGTTAGTTTAAAATAAGAGCTGGTCAAAAAGGGGAACTTTTCACCAAAATGTCATATTCTTTGTGATTATTAACAAAATGCTGTGGAAAAAATTATTCAGAAATGTTTAAATCAGCTCTATGTACAATCTAACACCTAATGAAAAGATCCTTCCTCTGTAAATAGTAAGGTAACTGTGCCACTCAGCTCACTCATAAAGGATTATTAATATATTAAATTCTGAAACAATAACATTATTCAATTGAGAACACTTTTTTTTTTGCAATTTTCCATTAAAAAAAAATTTCACAGCACCACAATCAACTGAAAAATTCCATCATTTTGTACTTCCCCAGTGGAGAAATTGACCCAAAGTCTTTATGGTATGGGAAAGTTCAGAACATGAATGAAGACTTCATATATTTCTTTAATAATATAAATCCACATGCTAGAGGCTTCCTTTTCATAAGGAGGGTAATTACCTCCTATTATTAATCCAAATCAACAGTGGCAAATAATTTAACATTACCCATCTTAAAAGAAAAAAAGAAAAAAAAACAAACCTTTCTGCTCAGCATACATTTTCTTTACTTTGAAAGAAAATCCCCCTCTGAGTCAAGTTAAGCAGGTATTATTAAATGGAGCTAGGTACTGAAGTTCATGTTCAGCTAATAAGCAAAACATGGATGAAGGGGAAAAAAGTAGAAAATTAAAGCTTGATCTCAGTCCATTGAATTCGACGGGAAACTTTTCATTGACTTCAATGGGCTTTCAAGTAGGCCAGATGGGTTTTTTGTTGTTCTTTTTTTTAAGGTGTGGTTTGAAATCCACTCTTTGAAATTCACTGAAGAAGTGAGTATTTCTTTTGTTTTTAATTGTTTTCTTTTTTGAGATTGAACCCCCATTTGTTCATCCAGGGTTTGTTTCTGAACTGTATTGTCAGGCTTATTTAGGGCCAAAGATTGTCATTTTTCTATGTTCTGAAGAGTGCTGAGAAAAATAATAAATAAGCAGCTACTGTTACATTTTCTAATTCCAAGGCCATATTTTTTATATAACTCATTGCATAAATATCCAATTGGTATCAACTTATATTTTAAATAGGTATAGAAGTTGTTTGGAATTTTTTCCACCACCACGTTTCAGGCTGTTACCATCTCTTGTAACTATCCCTTTTTTCTATTTGAAGATCAGAGACAAGCCAGGTTTTGTATCTTAAACTCTATGAACAGCCATCATTTTATTTTTTAAAATTCTTTAAATGGTGTGCTCAGTCCAACACTCCATACTTTGAAACACACTTGTACATCCTTGCTGTTAAGCACTGCTTACACAACTGCAGTTCATGTTGGCTTTCAGAATCTATTATCTTCCAGTTTATAATGACAACACTAGCACTGAAGTCAGCTCTTATTCCAGTGTCAGGACTTCGTGAGATGAGTCAATCCATTTCAGAGTTATTGGGCTGGACTTTTGCCTACCATCCAGAGGCTGGTGCAAACCAGAAAATCTTAACGCAGTACAGCCTCCAAATGAGTTTTTGTTTTAATAAATGTAAATTTACTGAATTAACATGAAAGCTTAGGAAGAAGGTAGGTTACCACATATGCTGAACTGCATTGTGGTCTCCTGAGGGCTCCCTTTATCTCCTCATAGGGAAGAAGATGCCGTTCTGGAAGTTTGGATTGCTTAGCTTAACTTGCCTATATTCTTTTCACACTGATTTATTTATAAGAGAGGATAGGTGAAGGAGCAAATGCCTCCATTGTTTTCTTAAATAGGATTGTCCAAGCAGCATTTTACTGTATGAGTTTGAAGCTTGCCATAATTACAGAAGAAATTTGCCAATATGTTGAAACTACTGTAATCCCTTTCATGGGAAAGAGTTTCAATGAATTTCTTGACTTGAAAAAATTTCAGAGTTGTTGAAATGTTTTTGATAGTTTCTAAAGAAAAAACCCTCCAGTTTTCTGATTGAAAATGACTTTCATAATTTTAGCTAATCATACTATTGTTTTTTTTAAAAATGGTTGAAATCAAAACAATGTGTTGAAATAATCAAAATGTTTAAATTGACATGAAACAAGAAGGTGTGAGTAACAGTAGGGGAAAAATTAGCATGAGGAAATAGCTAATTTTTCTCCTACCGTTATTCACATCTTTTGTCAACTGTTTGAAATAGGCCATCCTGATTATCACTACATTTTTTTTCTCCTGCTGATAATAGCCCACCTTAATTGATTAGTCTTGTTAGAGTTGGTATTGCAACACCCATTTTTCCTTGTTCTCTGTATATATATATATATATATATATATATATATATATATATATATATATATATATATATATATATATATATATATATATATATATATATATATCTTCCTACTGTTTTTTCTACTGCATGCATCTGATGAAGTTGGCTTTAGCCCATGAAAGCTTATGCCCAAATAAATTTGCTAGTCTCTAAGGTGTCATAAGTACTCCTCATTCTTTTTCCTCCTAGAAGTCCTTCTTATTCCTGGAGCCTCTTGATAGGCTCCCTGTTTAGGGTTGCCAAGCATGCATTTTACCTTTTCCCAGTTGCTGCTTGTAGGTTGGCGCTGGTGGGAACTGCTTCTTCCATGTGTAAGGGGACTGTTGTCCCCTTCCTAAAACTCAGTGGGGGTGTTTTGGTTGGCTAGCTCTCAGTACCAAAAGAAAGAAGAAGGATCAATGGGAAATCAGGACCCTGAGCCTGACAGTCCCCAGGAACAATGGGGAGAGGCCAATGCTCCAAGTCAGCCTGATTGACAAGGCTAATCAGGGAGTCAGGAGGCTAGGGGGGTTCTGTCCTATGTGTGAGCTGGAATTGCCTGGGTCAGAGTGACAGAGTGAGGCTGAGCTAAGGAGAAAGCAAGGGCCCAAGCCGAGCTGGGGAGCAAAGCCGTGCCAGATTCAGAAGGGCCAGAAAAGCAGCCCAGAAAGCAGGTCAGTGCTGGGAGCAGAATCACAGAAGAAGCCCACAAAGCAGACCTGTGCTGGGAGGAGAGCTGAGCAACAAGAGCCAGAGGGGCCAGAGCAGCAGCCCAGGGAACTGGAAGCAGAGAGGCAGCAGTGCGGAGGCAGAGTGGAGCTGGGGCTGGGGTTAGAGCAGTCCAGAGCTGGGTGTGGTAAGCAGCTGGGGAAAGCGAGAGGCCTGTCCCCAACCAAGACACCTTGCAAACCAGAGTTGGAGGGGGACCTGGAGGCAGAGCAGCAGCAGCAGCAGCAGCAGTGCAGAGGCAGAGTGGAGCTGGAGCTGGGGCTGGAGCAGTCCAGAGCTGGGTGTGTTAAGCAGCTGGCGAGAGCAAAGAGGACGGTGGGCAGTGGGCACAGTGCAGCCCCCAGCCAAGAGGCCTTGCAGGCCAGACTTGGAGGGGAATTGTAACCCTGACGGGGCAGGGGTGACGCTGGGAAGAAGGGTCCCTCCACCTAAAGCCTAAGGGCATGTGTCCACTGCCAGAGCACGTGTCTGTCCCGCAGCATCCCTGCAGCACAGCCAGGGCCTGAGAAGGAGGCCTGGATTTGTGAGGAACAAACTGTGAACTGCCCTTATTTTCCAGAGATGCTGGTTGTGATGTCCCTGTGCCAGAGAGCAGGGTTATGTGTTGTCCTTTAACCTTTACCATTTTTCTTTATTTTTTTAATTGGTTGCTGTTTAATAAATTGTATTTGCTTTGAACTGTATGTAATGATCAGAAGGTCAGGGAAGCATCCAGTGCAGAGAGAGCACCCCGTAGTGGGGACACTCTAGCCCAGGGGTGGGCAAACAATGGCCCGCAGGCCACATCCAGCCCGTGGGACCGTCGTGCCCGGCCCCTCAGCTCCTGGCCTGGGAAGCTCGCCCCAAGCCCCTCCCTTGCTATCCCACCTCCCCTCCCAGCCTTAGCTCACTCGCTTCGCTGCTGGCGCAATGCTCTGGGCAGTGGGGCTATGAGCTCCTGGGGCAGCGCAGCTGCAGAGCCCGGCCTGACCCGGTGCTTTCAACTGTGTGGTGGCGTCAGCGCGGTCTGGCTCCAGCTGGGCAGCGTGGCTGTAGCGCTGCCAGCCACTGGTGCTCCAGGCAGCACAGAAAGGGGGCATGGATTGGGGGGGTTGGATAGAGGGCAGGGGAGTTCAGGGTGGTGCTCAGGGGGTAGGGGTGTGGATAGGGGTCGGGGAAGTCGGGGGGAGGAATAGGGGGTTGAATGGGGATCTATCTATCTATCTGTCTAACTTTTTATTACAGGTGACATTTGAGACTGTTGCTCAAGTGCTGGAGAGTGCTAGTATATCCCAGCAAGAGATCCAGATTGCTGCCATAATTGGTGACAAAAGATGTGTTAATTTGCGGATGAATTCAACAAACTCTGGAGAGCTAGGCGGGCTTAAGGTGAGTGTTGTCACTTGCTAGAAAAAATTGGTGTGGAAAATATTCCTACTAAACAGCTTAATTAACACAAATATTTCAATAAAAAAATAGACCATTCCTTTAACCAGCCATTCTCCAGCCTCTTACATTTCTGACATTACTTTGTTACTAACTAGGACCGTTTTCCTGCAAAGTAATCTGAATGGATTGATTCTTACACTTGAAAAGAGGTATTGATTTTAGCAGGACTTCATGTAGGTGTAAAGGTCTGCCTGTATATAATTTTGCAGCATGAGGATATTAGCAGGAGTGGAACCTATGCATTGAGAAAAGTCTCTGTGTCTACTGAGTTCATAAAGTTAAATACCTGCATTAATTTTCAAAGGATTGGATCCTTAGTCAGTAAAGAGGCAAGTTGAGGGACCTGGTGACTTCCTTATCCTAGTAACTTATTTTGTTAAAATTAACATTTTTTTAAATAATACATTTTTACAAGTGGCTGAAGGAATTATAACACTTAAACAAACATGTAGTTTCTTTAAAACTATATTTTTTACTCTTTCTCCTTTAAAAAGAGAGAGCATGCTGGATTCTGGGGAGAGGTCTGCATTTCACGGATAGTTGAAGATGCAAATTTCCCCAACACAAATGGCAACACGTGAGCAATTCCCATTTCTATCTCAGCCAAGCCACAATGAGTGATGTAAATGAGAACAAATAGCCTTTTAAACTCACCCAAATATTTTAAGATAAAATTAGCAAGTATTAGGGGAACCATACAATGTTGGATGATTTCATATTGTATAGCTCTTATTAACGTTCTTCCCAGTGGAATGAAATTGAGGGTACGTATAGCCAGAGCCAACATAAATTACTGGATTATGTTCTTCCTCTCAGTGGAGCCATCCTGATAAAGATAAACACAAAGTACTGAAGACTTCCTATGCATATAAAGTGTATAATCATGCATACAGCATTCGTGCTGCATTATTTTGCACAAATACAATTTAACTGTTTCTGTTAATCACTAAGCCATTTTAATACTGTGAGCAAAGCATGGATCTGGGTTACTTTCCCATACATTTTCAGCCATACGAAGACCAAAATCCTTGCAAGTTGTAGTGTTCTGGAGACTTGGAAATATATTTGGGTTTCGGGGGGGGGGGGGGAGAGGAGTCTCAGTGATAGTCAAATCACCGAGTATACAGAAGCATGATGTCTTGACATGTTACAAAGGGGAGGATGGATGGTGTGCTGGTTGAAGCATGACATTGAGGATTTGAGTTCAGTTCCTGCCTTTCCACAAACTTCCTCCAGAGAGAGAGTTGAAAAATGGAAATTTCAGCATTTTAAAATGTGCTTTACTTCTATATTGGAATGAAAACTGACACTTCAAAATTTCTCTCAGATTGAAAATTCCAAAAACTTCCAAGTTGGGACCTTGCATCATTTTGTAATGTAAAATGTCTTCTGTCATAATTAAATTAATTGAAACAAAGTCCAAATAAAACATTTTTACCTTTATTAAAACTAAACATTTTATTTTGACTCTCACTGAAAACTCGATTAAAATTGACACTCTCATAAAATGTTTTGATATTGATGAAACTACCTTATTCGACAGTGTTAAGTCAAAATTTTCAGGCAGCTCTGTATGATGTTGCACTCCATAAGCTTTATGGCAATATGCTTATGAATATGACATTACTGAAATATGCTTTACACTACATACCCCTTGTATGGTGTCATTAGAAAACTTGTGATCTCCTAAGTGTGTTAATCCTATTTGTTTGCATGTATTATTTCTATATCTGGAGTTAGGAGAATAAGATATAAACTTTTATCACTGATGTAAACATATTGAGTGGAGGCCATTAAGGGTGCTCCAGAAACAATCAGTTGTAAATGGCCTTAGTTACTTCAAAGCCTTCCTGTGTATGTGGGGGCCAGCCCATGGAGAATGGAGACTAGGGGTCTTACAGTGACATGTGACCATGTCACCTGATAATGAAATCCATCTTAAATCTGGTACTTTTCCTTTTAGAAGAAGGGCTGGGGACCCAGGGAGACAAAAGATTCCCACCTTGTTCCAAAGCTATAAAACAGACTGGAGCAGGACAAAAGGGGCTCCCAGTCCTGAGAAAACCCTTGCTTAGTACCTGAGATGTCTGCTGGAACTAACAAGGACTGTACCAGGGGAAAGGATTGGGCCCAGACTAGGAAGGCGTCTAGTATGTGAAAGAAGCTTATTGGAACTTCTCTGAGGGTGAGATATTACCTGTAATCAGTTTCTTAATTTATTAGGCTTAGACTTGCATGTTTTTGCTTTACTTAGTTGGTAACTTACTTTGTTCTGTCTGTTATTACTTTAAACCACTTAAATCCTACTTTTTATTCTTAATAAAATCACATTAGTTTATTAATAAACCCAGCGTAAGTGATTAATACCTGGGGGAGCAAACCGCTGTGCATATCTCTCTATCAGTAATATAGAGGGCGAACAATGTAAGACTTTACCCTGTGTAAGCTTTATACAGAGTACAGTGGATTTATTTGGGATTCAGGCTCTCAGAAAGGCTGAAGATTGGGTGCTGGGAAAGTCCCTGTTAACTGAGAAGCCCTTGGGCTGAGTGAATCTCAGTTTTAGTGAACTCTGGGTCTGTGCTGGAGCTGGCTGAAGTGTCTAATTCAGCAAGACAGGAGTGGAAGGGCGCCTGTTCTAGCAGGAGGGTTGTTCTCACTGATATCCCAGCTCAACGAGTGACAGTCTCAAGAGGAGTCTCTGTGATGAAACATGTCATGCTCTGTTCCTGTGTGATCTAGTGCAAGTCACTTCATTTCTTTTTCTCAGTTATCCGTCTGTAAACTGGGTCTTATAATGTGGTGTTGTGAGGATATATTCATAAATAGGTGATAGTGACAATATACTTACCTAGATAGTTATGCTCAGATATTTGCTCATCCTGATTGACATACACTAATGTTGCAAGAGTTTTTCTCTTCTTTAAAAATCTTCAATGGAAATGTATCTGAACTATGGCTCTGATCCAGCAAAGCAGTTAAATATATACTTAACTTTTAGCACATAAGTCTTATTGAACTACTCATCTGGTTATCTATGTATATGGTTAAGTGCTTTACCAGGTTGGGTTTTAAAAGCTCTATGGGGAAATGTCTAAAACAACCAAACAAGTCTACTAGACTAGCAGTCTAGTCCTCCTGTCACTGAAATGGGCATCCTACTATTGAACTTATAAATCAAACTGAGGGCAAAATCTTACTTACTGTTGTCACATTAGCCATTGAACTTGGAATACATCATGTATAAGGAGAATAAGGTTTAGTCTTTAAGTAATTATCTGAGATAATACAAATATGAAGTTCTGTAACCACAACCGACTTAAGTAATTATAGACACAAGAACAATGTCACTAGGATCAAGTAGCAAATGGCCCTTGAGTAGTACTTGATAAGTCCTATTGAGTTCAATGGGACCACCTGAGTAAATGCTAATATGTAAGGCTGCAGAACTGGGACCATTATGAATAGTATATGTAAAACTTCATATGTATTACACTATTCACAAAAGGACTTAGATGCCTGAAGTGGCAGTTAGGTGCCTAAATCCCAGAATAAGGCCCCACAGAGATTTGCAAAGCCTGTGGTCAGCTGCCTCCAACTCTTATAGGTGCGTAAACTCACTTGGTGCCTACATTTTTGCAGTCAAATTCCCTAGGGACCTATGTTTCTGTCTCTGAGCTTGCACAGGGCAGCCCATGCTAGGCATGCAGACACCTAAGCCCCAGAGCGATGTGCAAAGCGAGGGAAGATAGCCATTCTTCCACCTTATTCATCTGCAGGACCTGATCCAATAAGCATGTTCAGAGCTCACCTACCAGATCAGGTCCCAGGAGGAAAGCTTACCTAAAAAGGCCAGGAGGAGGAACTCCCTCATAAATTTTAGCCCAGTGGTTAGGGTGCTTACTTGGGATGTGGGAGACCCCTGCTTAAGTCCCCCTTTCACCTGAGGGGAGAAGGGATTTGAACAGGAATCTGCTACCTCACGAGTGCCTTAACCATTAGGCCATGAGATATTCTCATGTGGGATTTCCTCAGTCTCTCCTCTTGAAGATATTCTACTGTGGATACATAATTCAAAAAGTCACGGGATCAGGGGGACTAGAGTCTCCACCTCCCTAGTGAGGGCTCTAAACTCCAGGCTACAGAGTCATTCTCATGTTGGCTCTCTCTCTCTGGCCCAATGATCCTTTTACTATTTATTCACAGTGGAACAACTTCAAAGGGAGAGAATGAGAGAGTCCCAGATCAAAATATCCCATTGCTCAGTAGTTAGTACATTCACCTGAGAGGTGGCAGATCCCAGTTCAAATCACTTCTCCCCCCACAGGTATGGGGGGCCGATTGGAAGTAGGAGTCTCCCACATATCAGGTGAATACCCTAACCTGGGGTGGGCACATGTTTTGGGCGGGAAAAAATTGTATGCAGGGACAGGGCGGAGGGTTGGGGTGCGGGAGGGCGTGCAGGGTGTGGGAAGGGATGCAGTGTGCAGGAAAGGGCTCAGGGCAAGGGATTGGGGCAGAAGAGGGGTGTGGGGTTTATGAGGGGGTTCAGGGAAGGGGATTGGGGTGCAGGAGGAGTGGAGAGTGCAGGAGGGGGCTCAGGACAGGGGGTTGGGGTACATAAGGGGTGTGGGGTGCAGCAGAGGGTTCAGGGTAGGGGGTTGGGGTGCAGGAGGTGTGTGGGGTGTACAAGGGGGCTTAGGACAGGGAGTTGGGGTGCAGGGTGCAGGCAGGTGGCTTAGGGCAGGGAGTTGAGGGACAGGGTGCAGATGGGGTTTCGGCTCCGGCCTGGTGCCGCTTACCTAAAGCGGCTCCGGGGTGGCAGCAGTGTGCACCAGGACCAGGGCAGGCTCCCTGCATGCCTGCCCTGGCCCTACACTCTGCCGCTCCAGGAAGCGCTGCGGCCCCAGGGGGAAGGGGGGTGAAGGGTTCCGCGTGCACTGCCCTTACTGCACCTCCAGGTACCTCCCCCGAAGATCCCATTGGCCGTGGTTCCCCATTCCTGGCCAATGGGAGCTGCAGGAGGAGGTACCTGGAGGAAAGGGCAATGCATGGACCCCTCTGCCTCCCCATCTGGGGGCCGCAGGGAAGTGGAGCTGGCTGCTTTTGGGAGCAGCATGGGGCCTGCGGCACCACGGGGGGCAATCCCGTGGGCCAGATGCAAACCCTGAGGGGTTGGATCTGGCTTGCAGGATGTAGTTTGCCCACCCCTGCCCTAACCACTGGGCTAAAGGTTATGAGGGAACTCCTACATCTTCTTGCTGAAACAATGTAAATGCCGAATCTCAACAGTTTGTTTGTAGCTGAAAAACCTAAGCAGAGGGAGGCAGCTCTCTACAGTCTGGATTTAGTGACCTATCTCTGAGAGAGGGGCAAGTCTTAAAAAAAAAAAAACCCTTCATCTTGGTGTCTCCCATTGGATAGCTTGGGGAAGGTGCTGAATTTTGTGAATCCCCTACTGAGGTGGCTATCTCTCTCCATTCAGGGTATAGGGAGGCTAGTCACCAAACACAGGCTTTGTGAACTCCAGTGATTTTCTACGGGCCTAAAAGTTAGATGTTTTTATGCTCAGCATATCATACCTATGTTCCTCTATGAATCTATCTCATGGTTTTCAGGAGGTTAGAAACACTGGACCACTTATTTTTAAAAATGGCCTCTAAATCTGTATCTCATGTCTGTGCAAATTGAATTTGACCATACAAACTGAGTAAAGATGTAATTACCTACAAATGCAGGTTTTTATGCTCACGCCAATTTGCATGTGCAAATAAATGGGTAGAAATAGCAGTCAGATTGAGGCCACACTGAAAATCTGACCTACTGTTCTATTTTCTGTTGGTTATTTTTAAAATAACTGCTATTCTGTACGCTGAGTAGAGGCTGATAAAATTCCTTGCCAATAATATTCACTTCAAATTTAGCCCTTTTCTGTTTGAAGCCAGTCTGTAAACTGATCTTGATTTTGGTGACTGAATTTGCTATTTATAGCTATTCATCACATTTCTAATAGCTGTTTAAATACATTTCAACCTATGGATTGTTTGCAAACTGTTAATTACTTTAACTACCTTCAGTCTGGTATTTATGGCATATGTTTGCTCCCCTTAGTCACTTGCAGTTGGTTTGTTCTTTGTTTGCATAAGATTCTGTTTGAACAACTAACTGAACAATGAGTAACGTACCTTCTGGGACTAATCATAAGATGAATAATCATTCCTGACTCCTGAGAAGGTTTGCAAATACAGAAAGCTTCAAGAATTTTAGCCTAGCCTTCTCAGGAATCAACTAGCAGTCACCTATATATTCATAAATAACAGCCTCCCAAATGACACTTGTCACTTTTTATCTTGGAGATGTTGACAAATAACTTTTTATATTGAGCCAGGTTTAGTGTTGAGTCCCATAGAATCTCCCTGCCCATGTGTGCATGTACCTGATCGGCTTTTGCCTATTCTCAGCCCTTCCAGACTCCAGAAGACCAACCCTCTGCTTCTGTTTGCCAGCTAATCTTTGGCCTCTCTGGGCAGTTCTAGGTATGGGAGGGGGCTGAATTCAGTGATTTTCTTCCCCAAAAGGAGATCTTCTTCAGGTGAAGTGTGCCACGGCCGCAGGACCTCCACCAGGAGGCAACCATTGCCTCTCGCACAGTCCTTGAAGCAATAGATCAACAGACTATAGCAGACAAAGAAATTTGTATCAGACAATTTCTTTCTTTTACTAAATGGAAGGGGTCTGTTGGCAGCTATCCCCTTTTGGTCTAATATAAAACAGTAATTAAGCCAAGATAAGATAGGTATAGGGTTGTTGTCATGCTCTGTGTGTGCAGTCCACTAATAGATATAATTGATCTTATTAAGTAGTTACTCCAGATCACTTAGGTTCTGACCTGCAGTTTAATATTAAACACTATGAATTTGTGTGTCTCAATGTCAACACCTGTCAACAATCCTCTGACCTGCCCAGAAGATCTGCTGGTTTCTAGGCATTGATTTTGATCTAAAAAGCTTTAATTGGGTTGGGAACTATTTGAGGGGACCAGCAGAGGCACTTGGACTGGATTCCTCTCATTCTGAGAGAGGGCTGGCGGCAGTATTCTCTATTTGTGGTCCTCAGCTCTGGAACATACTTCCCCATTGGTCTTACATAGTCCATGTATTGACCTTGAGAGTGCGCTGCAAGATGCATCTATTTATGTAAGCTGTGACGGAGGTGGGCTTTTGAGAGGATCAAATTTGGTAGGGGAGGAAGGTTGGTGATTTTGAGTGTTTGTTTTGCTGGCAGTTTAATTTTGGTTTTGTATGGCAGGGAAGCTAAGAGTCTTGGATTGGTTTGCCTTTTAATTCTTTGTATAAATCTAAATGAATACAACTAATTATACTCCAAAGTAATTGCATTTTTAAACATTCAAAACCCTGTCACATGCAGCCTGCTTTGGGATGTGAATGAAAATTATGTAAAATTAAAACCACCTAGAACCACCAAAGTGGAAGCAGTTCAAACTTGATGATTTGATGGAGTATCTTTTTATGATTCTGCATTACTCTAAACATGAAATTCAAAGGCAATCCCTGGTTTCTGGATAGAAACCGTAGAAAATATACAGATAAACACCTGTGAAAAGAGAACAGCAATTCTTGCATTACTCAACACCTATGCTCCACACTGCCTAATTTTACTTTCTTGGATCAAGAAGTCTCTGAACACTTTACTAGGTATGGAAAGAAAAATTGCTTCTTCATCTTTACGGTGATCAACTGAGGCAATGAAAAATTATATTAGAGTACCCCATTTTAGTGTATGTAATGGTGGTAGTTGTTTGGTTATATTATGCAATTGCTTTTTATGTATCTTTATCAGTCTTCTATAAATCTGCTTATAGTTCATGGAAAAACCAATTTAGCAATTACTTCATATCATGTGATTAGTAAAGGGTCAAGGTAGGGGGATTCATATACATTCCACCCAAAAGGTATGTTTTTTTCCCTCCCTATGGGCCTGATCCAAAGCCAACTGAGGTCAATGGAAGTTTTCCAATGAATTTCCATAGGCTTTGGATCAGAACCGCTATGAAGAAATATGTCTTCCATGTAATGAATAAATAATTACATTATAAATGTTCTAAATGTTACAAGTAATATTTTAGGGCCCAGAGTGGCACTTAAGGTAAACATACCATTTTAACTTGCAGTTTTGTTTAATTTAGGCCTTCAGATTTTGTCCCATTTTCTCTCTCTCTAGGTGTTGCAGTGGAGAAATAAACTTCAATATATTTTCAAATTTGCTGTAAATGTGTCACTAACAGATTGACTCAACACGTAGACATTCTATTTAATTTTTTTAGAATACAAGGCAGTTACACAATTTAAAATTGTTTAGAATAGAGACCTATGCTCTAGTGTGTTATCCTGTTCTGTGTTTAATGTGGTTATGGGAAAATAGCTTCATAAAAGTCTCAATGAATGAATGACATAATTGAATGTCTCACAGCTTGACTTTTTCCTTTTTTCATGTTTTTATAAATTGTCTAAGATCTTTGTTAAAGTTAAGATTATGTAACCATTCATTGGGTCATAAATTGTGGTTTAAACTAAAGGGGCTTGAGCTGCAAACTTCCCAGAATTTGATACCCTTTTCTCCTCCTGAATTTTGGGGTGATTGGATCTGAAGAACTGGTTCAGGCCTAGCTCTAGTTTAAATTTATTTTTCCTCCACTTTTATAAGACACTTCATGTTCTCTTAATGGAAACCCAGTACTAGATAGGAAAACACAGTTATTATTGTCAAGAAGAGCTCTAATAGGTATATTTATGGCAGAAAGCTTTGCTTTCACATCCTTCAATTGTACAGCTGGATCCTACTCACTGCAACTAGCCCAAGTAAACAGAATGTGGTTGCTGCCTTAGCAGCATACAATCTTTGTATGTGCTTTTACGTCAACTGTCACAATGGGGCTCTGACCCCTGACTGGGGATCCTAGGGACTACTGAAATACAAATCGTTATTAATTTGATGGGAGGAGGGAGTCTTTGGTCCTCTCAGATCCTGAAGTGGCACTAGAGATGATCTAGCTGTTTCTACAGCCTTAGTAACATCTGCACCACCATGACATTAAGCACCCCTGTATTCACACTATCTATATTATTGTAGTAATTTTTGTACAGATATGCCTGAGATATCATTTGAAAACTAATAATAAATCACTGATCATAATATTCTTATGGGATGTATGTACATAGTGGATATTAAAAGTTGTGGAAGTATGCTAGAATTATGATTACAGTTGGTAAACAGTTCTGTACTAGACAAAGGAATGTAATTTCCCTACCTGGGAGTTACTTCCAAAGTATTTTCAAAGACCAGGAGAATGTATTTACATATCACAGAAACAAACCTGTCACGCTAACAATGGGTGGAGACAAACCTCACACTATTAAAGCATGGTATCTACACTCACAAGGGGAGAGAAGCTTGGTCTGGGTTTTACTTTTCAAATAATACATAATACACAGGTCTATAAAGACTAGGAGGCTGAACTGGAAGTGATAAGCAACTGGATCAGCTGATTGTATACACATTACTGTATTATAAAAGTGTATGGAGTTGTCTTTTTTTGAATGCTTAATGACACACTGGTGATTAATATCATTTGAAATATATGTATTAACACTATGAGGAATTACAAATACTCACTGATATGCTGTACAGTCTTCCCAGATAGGAGGGAATGTCACAGCTATGTGCCTGTCTTCCATGTAAATTAAGCATGGTGGAATCAGAAACAATAAAAGCCACATTTAAACAGAAATCAGCAGGGGGAAGCCTTCAGGAAGGGAAGAAAAGCAGGTGGTCATTCTTACCTGAAACAAAGTAATTGAACTTTGGAAAATATAAGAAAGGACATAAGCCATTTTTGACATCCATCGCTAGACAGATACGAGAGAACAGAGCTCTTGCAAGCTGAGACAGATGAGGTGAGTTGAAATCTCAGGGACTGAATACTGTATAGAGGAGAAACCTGCTTAGGCAAAGGACTTTCACCTAGGTAGAAAACGGAAATCAGCCCCTTGTGCTCCTGTGAAAGGTCCTTTCTAAGACAGCCACTGCTGGGAAGAAGAGTGAATGGTGAGAGAAACCATCTTGAACAAGTATCAGAGGGGTAGCCGTGTTAGTCTGGATCTGTAAAAGCAGCAAAGAATGCTGTGGCACCTTATAGACTAACAGACGTTTTGGAGCATGAACTTTCGTGGGTGAATACCCACTTCTTCAGATGCATGTCAGACATGCATCTAACGAAGTGGGTATTCACCCACGAAAGCTCATGCTCCAAAACGTCTGTTAGTCTATAAGGTGCCACAGGATTCTTTGCTGCTTTTACATCTTGAACAAAACTACCTGTACCTTGCTAGATTAAGTTTTAGACTTTTAGATGCAAGTTTCACTTTTATTTGCACGTAACCGTTTCTAATTTTATTCCTTTTACTTGGCATCACTTAACCTATCTTCTGTGGTTAATAACATTTGTTTTATGTTTACTAAAACTAACTCAGTGCAGTGTTTAAAGGGAAAGGTGTATTTACCACAGTTACATTAATAAGCTGATGAGTTTTGTGTCTTTAGAGGAACAGATGGCCCTTGTTATTTCTCTGAACTGTCCAGTAGAGAGCTAAAAGTTATAGAAAACACATTTTTGGGAAAATTTGGGAATGAGTGTGTTGGGATCACCTTGCTGCTTGTAACGAAGACTGGTGGAAGCCACAGTGGGGCTATGTACAGGATGGTAAGGTCAGAGCTGCTAATCTAGGGCTGTTTAAGCACACAGACGCTTCAATGTATGACCTGAATGCTGTTAGGTGTGATATGACCTATGGCAAAATCTGGACTGATGGACAGCTGTGTCCCCTCAATGCTCCAACCTGGGATGCCTTTTACATTGGTTTAGTGGGGGAGCGACCACTCCCGGTTTGCCCCCACTCAGCCTCCAACATGTAAATTACCCCCAGCTATATTGTACGCGTGCTATAACCAGCCACCCATAGATTACACTGCAGCACAACACCAGCAAACTCCCAATCCCAGACTTTCCCCCATCTTGTACTGCCCAGCACTCTCCTGGACAATATAAGCTCATATAAATCCCATCATTTAATTAATAGAAAATGATATGCCCAAATCCTATTATCCCAAATGAATTTTCCCAAACACTGTAAACCATGCACACTGGTTTAGATGAAACAAGTTTATTAACTGCAGAAAGAGAGATTTTTAAATGATTGTAAGTAATGAGGTATAAAAGACAGAATTGATAATAAGAAAATAAAATACAATATCTAACTTAACAAACTAAATGAATTCAAAATAAAGGTTTCTTTCACCACATGCTTCAGGCTGGAATCCTTTCAGCCAGGACCCCTTCCCCAGTTCAGTGTTACTTTCCTTGTCCTTCAGTTGGTATTGATACCATGAGCAGAGAGAAAGGAGGGAGTATTTTGAGGCATCTGTTCCCCTTTGTTATAATTCTGTTTTTTTTTTGGAAATCATCTCCGGCTGCTGGTCAGGAGACAGAAGGTCTGTGTGGATGGGAACCTCCAGCTGTTTCTTTGCCAAAATGTAGATTTCTCACTCACACCCTTTTTCCTGCTGAAGAATGGCCACTTAACCATGTGATAGCCAGGTATCAACAAAATCAAATAAACCGAGGCATCAGTCTGTCTTTGACGAACTGGTTTGTTCCTGCTCTTCTAAACTTGGAACATGTCTCAGTAATGTTATACAGTAGAATCTTAACTTTACAAAGAATGCCACATATATTTTACCAGGACAATAATCAGCAAATTGAGTTTTCAAATGATACCTCACAAGGAATACTTTCTACAAATCCATTATAGTTTTGTAAAAATGGTGAACATAGGGATGCAGACTGCTACAGTAGGCTAGTTGTGAACTTCCCAGGCTGGGAGTTATAACAACAAATCACTGTGAGGCGCCCAGGGCTACAGAACAGGCAGTGACAGATCCCCTTACTGGTGTGGATTGTACCCCAGAATGTCCATGGCAACCACCACCATCTCCTCATGAAGAGGGGAGATATACAGCCAATGACTCCAGATAGCTCCAAAAGGTTCTGAAGTGGAAGGAACACCCAGAGAGCACAGCTCTATAATGCCAGGGCATAGGAATTCCCTGTGTTCGCTGTTTTCTCACTGAGCAACAAAACTACAACAGTTCCACTACATATTGAGTCTTCAGCACCTGCAGGGATCTGGGAATGGAATGTGCTTGGTAATATTCTTAAATCCAGTGTTAAACTGTCTCATATATTGCCTTAAACAAGAAGACTAATATCATCCTTTAAAGTGACATTATCATTGACCTTTAACTCATGTTACACTCTTCAGGTTATAGGGCTGATTTTTCAGACCTGTTCCTTGAGCCAGTGGAGATCCATGGAGAGCTGCAAAATCACTCACTCAGTGCTGCTGCCTCCGGTTGGTTTCTAGTTCTTATATGTGTTGTGGGGTCAAATTCTTTCATTGTAGCTCCATAGAGAGGAATAGCTACCCTGGAGCTGAATTTGATCCCTCATTTCTAGCTGCTTCTATAAGCTTTTTTGGAAGAGCCTGGACACCTGTACAAGAAGCTGGAAACAAGAAAGAACTTGTCTCCATTAAGGAACAAAAGGAATTAGCAAAAGAAAGAGGAGCCACTCTTGGGGCTCAGAGGTGCCAGCAGGAAAGGCAGGTCCATGGGACAACAGAACCAGTAGCTGGCCAACGTGTCCAAGGGAGGCAGGGATCAGGTAGCCAGGAGATCTGGGGAACCAGGTGCTCAGGCAGCATCTGTGGGGGAGATGAGAACCACAGAATGTGACGCATTCAAGGGAGTTAGAGAGAAGGGAACTAGAGGATTCTACAGCATGTGCAATGAGAGAGGAAGATGAAGTGGAAAGAGAGCATGTGCAGGGGAAACAAGAATGTAACAGAAGGTAAAATGAAGAGCAAAGGAGAAAAAGGGATGAAGTCCTGACCACATTAAGGACAGCTAAAATACATAAATACTTTTTCTTTTCCATGTAAACAGTTGTTGTAGCTGCCTCAGATCTCCAATGGAACTGGGAGGGGATGTTGTCTGTAAGATGTCCCTATTAATGTATTGCATCCTGTGAGAAAGTTTGAGAACCCCCTTTCTAAGCCCACCTGGAATGAAATCTGTGTTCGCACAGGCCAGTTTGGCCTCTTTTGGTGTTTTAGGTTATGATGTTCAGCAAGTAAAAGCAGTTACAGTGCACATTATCGAGCAGCAGACTGCCTGTGTAAACGAGAACTGATGAAAGCTTAGATTGGGTATTGAGGAGGTGAAATAATATTTTAATAAGAGAAGTTGGAAACACCCCGAACAACTCCACACTGAGGCATGAAATGAGCATCTGAATTATTTCCAACCCTACTGTGTGACACACATATAGGCAAAGCATTATGTTTTCTTTTACCCCCTGGAATATTGGTAACTCCCCAGTTAAGCCTCTATTGTAGCACTAAATTTTTTTGCAGCAGTTTATTTCTTGAAAAATATACCTGTGCATTTCAGGCTAGTGGTGGTTCTATCCAGAAGTGCCTGATGTTTTACATCTTTTGCTTTGAAAGGAAAGTGGTTGTGAAATAGGCCTGATTTTAAAAAAGAAACCCTTCAAAAAGGAAACATTGTTTATAGATGCAAGTTAATGTCTCTTGCTGAAGCTAGCATTCTCATGTCAGTTTTAATTTCACTGCTGCCAATAGATGTCACAGTAAACTGTTTACTGGATGCTGCAGCACCATTAGGAAAACTGCAGAGAAAATGTAACATATTTTGAGAAAGGCATAATATATTAAGATATCATTTTAGCTTGCCAAATATGTATCTGTCTTGCATAGTAAAAGTTAACTATTGTTTTGAATTTACATGGCGTTGCACAATAAAATACTTCCTTGAAATAACATGGAAGCAAAACAAATTAATCTTTAAAACATATCACCTCCTTTTGGTTGTTTGTGGGCAAATCCAGTTTGGTGACACTCTAGCTATGTGTATATGCAAGTCAGGTGGTATGTGAGCAAAGTGAAAGCACTTTTGAATCCATGAATGTGTACCTGCCTATATGCTGAAAATGGGCCAAAATATTTTTCATTGCTTATCTTAGATCTGGGCTGGTAAAAATAATGAATATTTTGCATTTCTGTAGCACGTCAGGAATCTCCAACCTTTTTCCAAACATGGATCTTGATTCAGAAAAAAACATCCCTATACAGAAAGGGCACTTAAGGACAACTTAATGTTGAACATAGATATTATTGCTTTCCTGAATTGGGGGCCATTCTAATTAAGCCTCACAACAACCATGCTGAAAAGGTAAGGAGACTCCATGTGTCAGATAATAACTTCATTTGCACAAGTGTACAACTGGACTAATTCTATTGAAATCAATGCCATCACTGAATCCTATATTTAAACCCAGTGGAGAAAAGACCCCAATTCAGCATTGCATGTAGGCAGGGCCGGCTTTAGGCCAATTCCACCAATATTGGCCCAGCGCCTAAGAGGGCCCGGCACCCAGTGAGAATCCCTTCCCTGGCTAGAGGCGCCTTTTTAATTTTTACTCACCTGGCGGCGCTCTAGGTCTTCTGCGGCACTTCGGCGGTGGGTCCTCCACTTGCTCTGGGTCTTCAGCGGCGGGTCCTTCAGTGCCGCTGAAGACCTGGAGCGAGCGAAGGACCCGCCGCTGAAGTGCCACCGAAGACTCAGAGCACCGCTTGGTGAGTACAAGCCCCACACTTTTATTTTTTTTTGGTCATCCCTGCTGGGGCCCTGTCGAAACTGTTCGAATTGGACCCCGCACTTCCTAAAGCCAGCCCTGCATGTAGGTATGCACTTAAAGTTAAGCTCATGATAAAATGCTTTGCTGATCAAGGGCTACTTTTTATGTCTTGCTGAAGCTATTGTTACAGGTTCTTAGATGTCTGAGCCCTCAAACAGAGCAGTGCCAGTTGAACTGGGGTCTTGACAGTGATTACAGCAGTGCGAGACTAACCGTCTGTGAGCAGTAACAGCCATGTTATCACTAGCCACATCTCAGTGACAAAAAAACCAACTCTCTCTTCAGCTTTGCTTGGTATCTGAATGAAAGACTCCCTAAAGCCCTGTGGGGTTGGAGAATTTCAACAGAGATAAAATGGTGCTTCAAAGGAGGGATATACCACAGCTCTGCATGTGGAAGAAGGGCCTGGAAACCAGTTTTCCCCCCCAATCAAACTGTCACAAAGTCTATGTGTGTGGCTAGCATATCAGTTTATTTTTTGAGTTGACAGCAGTAGCTCTGATGGGTTTCTTTCAATTTGTTTAAGTGTTAATTGCTTACAGTAGGCATTTGTGGCAAACCCTTTGAAAGCTCTTGTGGGAGCTGTCAGTTGCAGGCACAGTTATTAGGCTGAGGTGAAGGAAACAAAGAGTTGGGGATGCAACTGGGCAGCTGGTACTAGTACTAGCTGGTACTAGTAGTTTCAGACATGTCTCTTGGTTAGACAAATAGTGTTTAAGTGATGTTGCAGAGACGAGATTCCTAGACTGTAAAAAATCTCTGCTCACACTTTGATGTACTGCAGATGGCAAGACAAAGATCAGCTTTATTGACCAAGGAAGCACATTGTGCAGATGGAATGAGGTTCCTTCTGCAGGCAGTGGTAATCTTTAGTTCCAGTTCATACATTACCAGCTGGTATCCTGATGTTCGTAGCAATCTTAGCACTTGTTTCTTTTCTGACAACCCGAGAGCTGGTTATTTATTTTCCTAATGAAGAAATTTTTTTAATTCATTACTTTCCTTCCAACAGCAACTTTGTTCATCCGTGAAATTGGGAACAAGTGCTGAATCACCTCTGGCACGATATTCAGTGAATATAAAGGAAGCCAAAATACATGTATGTGGAGGATGCTGTTGAAGGCAATGATGTCACTAGCCCATTTGTTTTTATGAATGGAGCAAAAATATAACTTGCAAGCAGCAGCTGTGAAGCACAACAGAGTTGAAGGCAGTGGGAAATGTGCAAGAGGTCATATGGCAAATACAGGGTGTGGCCTAATCTGAAGCCATATGACCCTTCCCAGATATTTTCAGTCCGAGACAAATGTGGGTGCCCTCCTTGTTAACATCGTACATTGACACTTGGAAACAGCAGCTGCCTGTAAAACAGCACAGCAGTATGGTGTGTAGCAGGGCACAAGAACAGATGGCACAGCGAGTGTCTTCTGTGTTGCAGAAAGGCATTCCCCTCCCCCCACCTCTTGTCAACAGCTTCTGTGTGTTTTCTTCATTGCATATAGAGTTTAACCTTCTCTCGCCCTTATAAACAGCTGCTGTTTTCTACTGTATGTGTATAAAGGGGAAAGAGGGAAAACCCCATTAAACTATGAATTTAGCAGGTCAGAAAGCTCATAGGGGAAACAAATCTCCAGGCAGCTTTCTGTTCTGAGGGTTGATGGTTAGACAATTGTAACAACAGTTGGTGATGGAGTTACTTCATTGTGCATCAGGGAAGCAGCATGATATCAAACCATTGGAGGGAACTGATACAACCATTATTGTCTCATCTTTTCTTTTAAACATAATGTCACAAAAGATCTTAAAGCTTAAACTTTTAGTTGGTATAAATAAAACCACCTGAGACACATATATATTATTCTGTGGCTATTGCATATTAAATACTGTAAGTCTGGGAAAAATAAAATAGCCTGATGATATATGTTTAGGACACTGGCTTTTAGAAGATACATGTTTCTCTGTATTGTGTGTGTCTGTGTACAAACCAAGAGTTATGTGGAAAATATGCACTGAGTCATCCCTGCTGAGAAGACAAATAAGTTATTGAGGTCATATTGATTCTTGTCATCTCGCTGCTATTCCTGTGCCTGCCAGGGCCAGTCTGAGGCCCTCAGCACATCACAATCCAAAGCCACCCTGGTCCTGCACCGTCCAGCAGCAGCAGCTCTCCTATGCCAGAGAGGCAGGGGTGGTGGTAAAGGACTCCCAGACTAAGGAACAGCAGAGGGAATCCTAGTGCTCACCCTTCAAATGCTGTGCTAGCTAGTTGGCTGGGCTCATCTTACTGCACTCATCACCTCCTGCCACGCACAGAGTCCTTTGCAATGGTGGGGTTGGTAGGAGTCTCTAGAGCAGTGGTTCTCAATCTATTTGCCAGTATGAGCCACACAATATATATAAATATACTACCTGTATGGCCCTGAGAATGTCACATGGGCTGCAGCTGTGTGCTGATTGGACTGCAGGTTGAGAAATACTGCTCTAGAACCAATGGGTTTTGGAGTGAACATCTCACAGAGATGCATGGGGTATGTCACGCTTCCTGGGGCTATTTGTTCAAACTGTCTGCAGGGTCAGGCAGTGTCTGAGATTTGGTTCCATTTGGTTCATATTTTCAAACTTTTCTCTGCAACCATGAACTTAGTCATTATTTTTTTTTAAATGGAAGTTCAGATTTGTATATAATCCCATGACTGCAGAAACTGGGATTTTAAGCACTGGTCAACTATGTCTGTGCTTTAATCCATGCCTGGTGTCTGCTGTCTATTCCTGTGCTTGTGGCCACCCTGTGATTCTAAGAAGCTTCACATTTGCAAAGGATTCATACAATGTATAAACTCAGAACAGATGCCTAAGCATAAATGGGCCAGTGGAGTCAGAGCCCATTGATATCTTTACTAGGTAAATACGTTCAAAGGGTTTTCATTTCCATTTCAGAATAAGGAACTCTCTCTCCATAATTTGCAATAATGTCCTGCATGATATTGAAAATAACCTCTTGAATTGTTTAAGGACCAGAATCCAAAAGTTAGATGTTTGCCCGGGGAAGCCCTTGAACACATTTTTCAATTAACTGTTCACAAGCAGGAGAAAATGTTGTTGTTTGGTTTCAAAGCCTTCAGGAAAGTGCCTCCCGCTCACCTCCCTCATACACATAAATACCCCTTGCACATTCCATTATGATGTGTTTTTTATGGTGCTGTAGTTGAATCTCCAGAGATTGGATCTGGAAAGGCGCTCTTTGATATTTGCTAATCTCTTCAGGGCTTTGTAGAAAGTCACTTTGAAAATGCAAAATGATGGAAATTGGTGAGCTGTGCTCTCAAGCACTATAGTTTATGTAAACATTGAAATGTTGCTTCTAGTTGATATGGTTTATAATGTCTATCTCGTGCTTTATGACAGGATAATCATTAAGCTGCTATTCTCTGAGAGAGAAAAACAATGTATTTCAAGTACCTTCTCTTACTATAAAACTATCTAGTTAGATTTTTACATTGTTTATGGAATTAACATGGCAAAACCTAAACCACAATAAAAAAATGAGACCATAAATCCAGGGGCAGATGTTTTTACTTTTAACAAAACTTATTTCTCTGTACCTCTTTCAGGAGTATGATTTGTCTTGTGTACCCCTAACTTTCACCTCGCTTAAAAACTACTTGCTTACAAAATCAAACATAAGTACAAAAGTATCACAGCACACTATTAGTGAATATTTGCTCACTTTCTATTTTTTGCCCTATAGTTATAAAATAAATCGATTGGAATATAAATATCGTGCTTACATTTCAGTGTGATACTTCAGCCTATTTTTCACTTCTGAGCCTTGTCTGACGCCTGAGCCCTGCCCCCCTGAGGCTGAAGCATGTAACTTAGCTTTGTGGGGCCCCCTGTGGCCAACCCTAATGCTGGCCCTTCACTTGCAACCCCTCTAAACCCATCCCACAACCTCCAGGTTGAGAAACACTGACCTAGATGAGTACCCCCTGGAAGACCTCTGCATACCCCCAGTGGTACATGTACCTATGGTTGAGAACCACTGGTGTAAAACATTGTCCCTATCCTAAAGAGTTAACAATCTAAGGGCCTTAAGTCACTGGAGTGCAATTACCCTTAGGAATAGTTCCAACAGAGCTCACCCATACTGCTAAAAACATTTGTAATCTGGATCCATGTAGACAGGCAACATGAAGCAGATATAGAACCCATTTGGAAATTTAGAAGATTGGATCTTTGTGCGTTTGTATAATTTGCTTCGCAATGGGTAGATGGTGGCATTTTTACTGATGTGGATTAGATGTTTGTGAGCTTTGTGAAACAAGGTTTGTGGAGACATTTGAAATAAAATACGGTAGGCGCCTACAGCTAGGGCTGGCTTTAGGGACAGGTGAGGAGAGAAGTCCCCTGGGAGCCTTTTTCCAGGAGGTGCTGTGCCACTTGGGTGGTATTTGTCTAACTCTAATTAGCCAGCTTTTTTCTCTCTTTGCTGATTAGCTGGTGGATGTGGGATGGGACTTTTGGGGGTCTTGGGTTTCTTTATTTTTGTTTTTTGTTTTATGTTTTGCTCAGCCTAAAGCTTTTGAACATCCCATTAAACCCTGATTTTAATCTGTAGGCACCTAAATACCTTTGAAAGATCTAGATTCCGGTCCTAAGGAGTGCTCAGGTCTCTGGCCCTCATCCAGCAAAGCACTTAAACATATGCTTGATTTTAAATATGCAAATAGTGCCATTGACTTCAATAGGATTACTAACAAGTATGAATTTAAACATGTGCTTAAGTGCTTTGCTGGATCAAGGCCAGAGCGGTTAGCACCTTTCAGACTAGAGCCCTGAGATAGGGTAAGATTTCCAGTGGGATGGGGGGGGGGGGGCAGCATGGGAAAATGAAAGGAAAGATGAGGTAGAACTCACTGGTGGATTTAGAAGTGAAAAATCAAAATGAGATACAGGTGGGGATGGAATTGTGTGGGACCTTGAGAGGGAAGACAAGGAGCTTGAATAGAGGACAAGGGGATACCCAGGGGGCAAGGGGAAGCCAGTAGAAGGATTCAGCTGCGTTAACCACAACCACCAGATTGTCCTTTCTCTTTCTCCAGACCAGTCTGCAGCCTCAATCACAATACGTTTTTCAACTCCTTCAATAAACAAGGCCGGGGTCACTGTCAGGCACACAACAGCCTCCTTCACTACCCAGCCTTGAGTAATTCCCAGAGCACATCCATCCAGTGCACTGAATGAGACAGAGGGCCTGCTGAACAAAATATAATCACAGTATTGACGGTCTTGTTCTCTTTTTGTGAGTGACATGATTTTCAGCTGTGGCTGGAGCCAGTCTCATGATGATGTGAGAAGCTCCAGCCCTCAAGAGAATTCAAGCCCTGACTGTAGGGGAAAAGTCTGCCTATCCCACTTGCCCACCTCCTGAGCCTGATCAACTAATCAGAGCTCCTGTGGGAAGTGCTCTCCCCCCTCCTCTTTTTGAAGTAGCTGTTCCATGAAACCTGTACAGGGGCTCAGTGCACACCTGCCAGCTGTCTAGTTTTATGGCTCAGGATCATTCCAGATGCCCTGTGCTTTTGTACCTGAGAGGTAACAATCCAAGAAGGGAGAAGGTGAAGAACCCCAGAGCTGCTCCCTGTCCCATACCTAGTAGGGGCCCCCACTGCAGCCTCCCAGGCCTGGGTGAGTGTGAAGAATTTAGGAGGAACAGAAGTGAGATTGGGAGGCTGAACTGACTGGGGAGACAGGAATGATTTGGAAGTTGGGGCCAGAATTAATTGCTGCATCAGCATTGGGCAGATGTGGGGGTGAAACTCCTGCAATGGAGGCCAAAATTTAGTGTTGGAGAATTGGAGAGTTGTCTGGCAGCCTCCTTTTGGTAGTCAGACCTGTTCATCAGACAACTCTCCAACACCAAATTCTACAGGCCACTTCCCTCAGATCCCACTGAGGAATACACTAAGAAACTGCAACATCTACTCAGGACACTCCCTACACTGACACCGGAACAAATCAACATACCCTTAGAGCCCCGACCAGGGTTATTCTATCTACTACCCAAGATCCACAAACCCAGAAATCCTGGATGCCCCATCATCTCGGGCATTGGCACTCTCACTGAAGGACTGTCTGGATATGTGGACTCTCTACTCAGACCCTATGCCACCAGCACTCCCAGCTATCTCCATGACACCACTGATTTCCTGAGGAAACTACAATGCATTGGTGACCTTCCAGAAATCACCATCCTAGCCACCATGGATGTAGAGGCTCTCTACACGAACATCCCACACATAGATGGAATACAAGCTGTCAGGAACAGTATCCCTGATGATGCTACAGCACAACTGGCTGCTGAGCTTTGTGCCTTTATCCTCACACACAACTATTTCAAATTTAATGACAATATATATCTCCAGATCAGTGGCACAGCTATGGGCACTCGCATGGCCCCACGATATGCCAATATTTTTATGGCCGAGCTGGAACAACGCTTCCTCAGCTCTCGTCCACTCACGCCCCTTCTCTACCTACGCTACATTGATGACATCTTCATCATCTGGACCCATGGGAAGGAGTCTCTGGAAAAATTCCACCACGATTTCAACAGCTTCCACCCCACCATCAACCTCAGCCTGGACCAATCTACACAGGAGGTCCACTTCCTAGACACCACCCTATACCGAAAACCTACCGACCGCTATGCCTACCTTCATGCCTCCAGCTTCCATCCCGGGCACATCACACGATCCATTGTCTACAGCCAAGCACTGAGGTACAACTGCATCTGCTCTAACCCCTCAGACAGAGACCAACACCTACAAAATCTCCACCAAGCATTCTCAAAACTACAATACCTGCATAAGGAAATAAGGAAGCAGATCAACAGAACCAGACGTGTACCCAGAAGCCTCCTACTGCAAGACAAACCCAAGAAAGAAACCAACAGGACTCCACTGGCCATCACATACAGTCCCCAGCTAAAACCTCTCCAACACATCATCAGGGACCTACAACCCATCCTGGACAATGATCCCACACTTTCACAGGCCTTGGGTGGCAGGCCAGTCCTCACCCACAGGCAACCTCCCAACCTGAAACATATTCTCACCAGTACATCAGCCAAACTGGACAGTCGCTACGGAAAAGGATAAACGGACACAAATCAGATATTAGGAATGGCAATATAAAAAAACCTGTAGGAGAACACTTCAACCTCCCTGGCCACACTATAGCAGACCTTAAGGTGGCCATCCTGCAGCAAAAAAACTTCAGGACCAGACTTCAAAGAGAAACTGCTGAGCTTCAGTTCATCTGCAAATTTGACACCATCAGCTCAGGATTAAACAAAGACTGTGAATGGCTTGCCAATTACAGAACCAGTTTCTCCTCCCTTGGTTTTCACACCTCAACTGCTAGAACAGGGCCTCATCCTCCCTGATTGAACTACCTCATTATCTCTAGCTTGCCTGCATATATATACCTGTCCCTGGAAATTTCCACTACATGCATCTGATGAAGTGGGTATTCACCCACGAAAGCTCATGCTCCAAAACGTCTGTTAGTCTATAAGGTGCCACAGGACTCTTTGCTGCTTTTACAGATCCAGACTAACACGGCTACCCCTCTGATACTTGAAACTTGGAAGAGTGGGCAACACTTCCTGACAAACACACATTTGGAGATGGGCAGGGGAAATTAAAAAAATAGACCAAAAATCCACACCATATATTTTTTAAAAAACATTTTGGTCAATCTCATGATTTTGGGGGTTCTGACTTATGATTTTTGATCTCTTGAGATTGTCAAAACTGTAAACATGTGGTTGGAGAGTGTGTGATTATGCATACATTCAGAGGGGTGAGAAGTAAAGGTGCATAGGCGGTCTTAATTCTGACACTTTCAAATTTTTGAGTGCCTGAGTTTGCAACCTTGACGTTCTTTTAATGTGACTCTCTTTTTATCTAATGCTTGTGATGCGGTTACTAAATGAGAAAAATGATTCCCACCTTCCCATTCAGCAATAATTTTGAAACTTCATAGGCTGCTCAATGCACAGAAAAGTCCAAATTTGATATTTGTCCTATCCACCAGAGGCGGCCAAAGATCATCAGCCATTTTCTATTAGCTTTCAACTGTTCCTTTTCTGTTACATGCATATTCATCGCCATCATCATGTTCCCAGTATGCTTCTGGCATTTAGGGCAGCGATGAAGCTCCTCCATTCCTGTCTGTTTCTGGCAAGTCTTTCAGTGGTTCCCCAGCTGTGCCCCAGGTTTTTCAGCTTGGCTTCCACAGCTCTTTTCCATGTTGTGTTCAGGCGGCTTCCTTTTTGCTTGCCTTCTGGTGTCCATCTTATTGTTACTCTGGTGGCTGAATCAATTTCCATCTGAAGCACATGGCCAATCCATCTCCAGTGCCTCCTGACAATGATGGTGCTTAGCTCCTCTTGGCTGCAGTGTGTCAATATATCTTGGTTTGAGATTGTTCTGGGCATGCATGTTAGGGGTGACAGTTTTTCCTTTGTATTAATTTCTTCTGCGAGGTGATCATGCTGGGTAAGAGACCTCTAGTTTAAAAATATGAAGATGATAATCTAAAGTTGATCACATTTTAGCCAAGAAAATGTCCATAGAGGTGCATCAGTTATGTGATTACAAAACTTACATTAACTTAAGTGTCATGTTCTGCAATCAGTATTGCCAGTAGCATGCATTCAAAAATCATGCTTCAGGCCCCCAAATCACAATTAGTTTAAAATTTTGATTTGATTTTTTTTTTAACTTGCCTTCTGGTTTTGAGTCTTGAAGGCTCATGTTTCCAAGCTTTTAGCTGCAGCCAGGAGGGCTGGAAATATATTTAAACAGAAAAAGGGCCTGGGGGCTGAGATTCTAATCTAATCATGTGATTCCAGAAGCTCGGGCTTTAAGTAAAACACCAACTATAGTGAGATTTGCAGTTCTATTACAAGAGCTGGCAATGCTTTGCTGTGCAGGAGCCTGTGTATTTGCCTCTGGGCAGTTGTATGTCGCACTAGAGTAGGCTTGGGTCACTGACTGATACAAAAATGTTCAGTAGCAAAGTATTAGTATAAAGAAAGTAACTTCTTACCAAGCTTTCTACCATTATAAGACTCCTACAACTTTTAAGCATAGAAAAATAAGGCTTTAGGGTATTAAAATAATAGACTGTATACCAACGTTACTGTGTCTTAAAGGATGGTAAAATCACTCCTTCAGCCTTTATCATACATCAAAAAATCTGAAGCAGTGTTACTGGGAGGCTGAAAAGCTGAATATGTATGAAAAACAGATTGATGATCAAGATGAAAGCTTCTGTTTATTGATTACAGGCTGCTCTCTGAGATGAAAATAATAAAACTAATAAAGCTAATGTTGCTGCATTCCAATGTGATTTTACTGAGAGGTGAGTAAGTGTCCTTGCAGGGAATAACATTGATAGTCACATCCTCCCCAATACTAATAAACCTTTTTAATTTTGTTGGGTTTAAAAAATAATCAAGTTGTGAGGGCAAAGAATTGGAACCATTGGTGTTCATGGAGTGCTATAGATATGCATAGTTCTTTATATATAGATAAAAGATCATGTGCTTGCTCTAAGTAGGTCATGAAAGGAGGTGGGGTAAGGGAAGGAGTAGGCATATGCAGTACAAGGACATAACATTAGTTATGTACATGTGTTAGTTCCTGTTTAATTTATGTTTCAGTTTGTGAATATGAAGAAAAAATATAGGGAAGATTATTTAAGGACTGAAATAACAGAAGTTCAATATTTACGGTATTACCGTTTACCTGTCTAACTACTTTAATTAAACTATAAAGCAGGACTGCAGCTTGTGATATCAATTCTCCTATTGCTTTCTATTATATCAGGTGTCTTGCCCCAATTTGTTGTGGTGCATGTAGATGTGCCAGGCCTGGTTACTCCTTGTAACATCCTGTAATGAACCTGCTTGCTCACGGCTGTGGGGCACTATGTTAACTTCTAGCTTGACATCTAGCCAGCAGATGGCTCCATAACCACCAGAACACAGGAAAGGGAATTACTGGCAGAGGGAACCGGTTCAGGAAGGAGCCTGAGGCAGGACCCTGGGGACTGGCTGTAGAGGGAAGGTGGGGTTGGAGAGGGCAGCAGGAAGCTTCAGGGCTGCAGTTGCAGGCCAGAGTACAGTGCAGAGCATTACACTGGGACTCTTACTTTTGTGCCCCTGTACTGGGTTGCTCTAAGGAGCTTGTCTGGGAACTATTGGGTTTCTTTTTCCTTATGGTAACGGTTAAAGAAAATGTGCCCAGGACGTTTTCATCTTTCACTTCTGGCAGCCCAAAAAAAGGAATCCTGAGTTACTAAGAGGCAATCAGTATGTACGGGAACCAACTGAGGGTTACAGCCTGGTGATACCCATGCTTGCAGTGCCCAGAGCACTTCTGTCCAAACATATGGGCCAACTAGCGTGCTCTCAGACATTGAGGGGGTTTGCTACAATACCAACTTTATAGTTTTGCTCTCTGAGAGTATGCATATCCAAAATGGATCTGACTAGCAATGAGTGAACCTCAACAAGGTTTAGAGGTTCATTTCATATAAGCTTTACAAAAATCTGGATGCATTTGTACATTTTTATCTAATTAACCCAAACTGCTGAGCCTCCAAATTTGGACTGGAGATATCAAAAAGGCTGCTGTTTTGAGATTGCAGCACTTCCTTTTCCAAGCCTAACAACAACCAGGAAACTCAGAGGCATTTATGAGTTTATGGGATAGCCTAATTTTGGCAATTAATTTAATAATTGATCTTTGATTGTCAGCAGATAAGTATGCTCAGTGGTCTGTGATGGGAGGTTAGATGGGTTGGGATCTGAGTTACTATAGAGAATTCTTTCCTGGGTGCTGGCTGGTGAGTTTTGCCCACATGCTCAGAGTTTAACTGATCGCCATATTTGGGGTCGGGAAGGAATTTTTCTCCAGGGCAGATTGGCAGAAACCCTGGAAGATTTTCACCTTCCTCTGCAGCATGGGGCACGGGTCGCTTGCTGGAGGATTCTCTGCAGCTTGAGGTCTTCAAACCACAATTTGAGGACTTCAGTAACTCAGACATAGGTTAGGGGTTTGTTATAGAAGTGCACGGGTGAGATTCTGTGGCCTGCATTGTGCAGAAGGTCAGACTAGATGATCATAATGGTCCCTTCTGACCTTAAAGTCTATGAGTCTGAGTCTAAGACAAATTGGATTATTGGGCCAAAAGAAATCTGATGAGGTTCAACAAGGACAAGTCCAGAGTCCTGCACTTAGGAAGGAAGAATCCTATGCACCGCTATAGGCTGGAGACTGACTGGCTAAGCAGCAGTTCTGCAAAAAAGGATCTGGGATTACAGTGGATGAGAAGCTGGAGATAAGTCAGTAGTGTGCCCTTGTTGCCAATAAGGCCAACAACATATTGGGCTTGTCAAGTATGATTCCCAATTCTGGACCTTAGCGTCCAAAATATGGGTACTAGCATGAATTCCCCTAAGCTTAATTACCAGCTTAGATCTGATAGGCTGCCACCAATCAGGAATTTTTAGGGCCTGATACCCTCTGGTCCCCCCAAAACCTTCCCAGGGGACCCCAAGACCCAGATTCCTTGAGTCTCACAACAATGGGAAATAAACCATTCCCTTCCCCCTCCCTTCTTCCTCCCAGCTCCTTCTTGCCCTGGGAACACTAGGAGATCGCCTGATTCAACTTCTTGAATCACCACACCAAGAGGAGTGTTACCTTCCCCCTCACCCAGAGGCAATACAAGCTGCGTGAATATAACACAAAGAGAAAATTTATCCTTCCCTTCTCCCCACCAATTCCCTTGAACCTTAACTAGGAGAAAAAAATTAAACAGGTCTTAAAAGCAAAACTTTTAATAAGAAAGAAAGAAAAAAGTAAAAGGTTTATCTCTGCACTTTAGATGGTAAAAAGTTACAGGGTCTTTCAACTATAAACAATAGAAAGAAACTTTCTCCAGCAGAAACACAATTTAAGCTACTTCCAGCAAGTACACATAAGCAAATGGAAAAAAAAAATTAAAAGACTATGACCGCCTTTTCTTACTTACAATTCTGAATAGATAAGAGACTGTAGCAGGGAGATTGGCAGAAACCTGGTTGGACCTCTAGTCCCGTCCAGGACCCAGAGAGAACAAAGCCAAACCCAAAACCCACAAACAAAGGCTTCCCTCCACGAGATTTGAAAGTATTTTGTCTCCTGATTGGTCCTCTGGTCAGGTGTTTGCAGGTCACTCTTTGTTAACCCTTTATAGGTGAAAGAGACATTAACCCTTAGCTATCTGTTTATGACAGGGCTATATTAGTAGGAGCATTGCCAGCAGATTGAGTGAAGTGATTATTCTCCTCTATTCGGCACTGGTGAGGCCAAACCTGGAGTTTTGTGTCCAGTTTTGGTCCTCCCCCACTACAGAAGGGATGTGGACAAATTGGACAGAGTTCAGCGGAGGGCAAAAAAAATTATTAGGGGGCTAGGGCACATGACTTACAAGGAGAGGCTGAGGGAACTGGGGTTATATAGTCTGCAGAAGAGAAGAGTGGTGGGGGATTTGATAACAGCCTTCAAATACCTGAAGTGGGGTTCCAAAGAGGATGGAGCTAGGCTGTTCTCCGTGGTAGTAGATGACAGAATAAGAAGCAATGGTCTCAAGTTGCAATGGGGGAAGTCTAAGTTGGATATTAGGAAACACTATTTCACTAGGAGGGTGGTGAAGCACTGGAATGGGTTACCTATGGATGCTGTGGAATCTCCATACTTAAAGGTTTTTAAAGCCCGGCTTGACAAAGCCCTGGCTGGGATGATTTAGTTGGTGTTGGTTCTGCTTTGAGCAGGGGATTGGACTAGATGACCTCTTGAGGTCTCTTCCAACCCTAATATTCTATGATTCTATGATGGAGTGAGGCAGCCTCTGGGCAGCACTGACCTGGGGGTCTCCCCAGAAGCGGTAACATCCCCCTCGCTTAGCTCCTAGGCAGAGGCATGGCCAGGTAGCTCTGTGCACTGGCTCCACCTACAGGAATGGAGGAAGTGCATGCAGGCTTGTACTGTCAGGGCCTGATTTAGGCCTTGATTTATCAAGATGTTTTAAACATGAGTAACTTTAAGCACTTTAAACAGTAGTTCCATAGACCAGTGTTTCTCAAACTTTTTTTTTCATTGACCACTTGAAAATTGCTGAGGGTCTCAGCGGACCACTCAATGATATTTCCAAATGTTGTTTGTACTGTTAGCTAACTATTGTAAAGCATTTTGGATAAAAACCCTATCTTAAAAAAACCCTTAATAATTAACATTTTTTGTTCTACAAATAAAAGCACACAACTCATATTTTACTATCAGTAGTCTTACCTTTCTAATGCAATGGATGTGCCCTATCTCCCCCGCTGCAGCAGTCACAGAGCTGAGGCTGGGAAGGAGGGCTGTCTCTTTCCAACAACCGCAGTCCTGGAGCTGGGGAAAGTCGCCTCTTTCTCTGGCTGCCGCAGCCCTGCACGTCCCAGATTTCCCCTACCCCCTCTTCTCACCCCACTGCCTGATCCCATCTACCCCTATTCACCCCAAGGTCACCACCTCACCATACATGTCCATCTTCTCCAGGGTCCAGACACCTAATTGGTGGAGCCATGCTTGCATGGTTCCACTAATTATCTGGGTGGCCCTTCATTCTTTTGTGTGCGGCCGCCCAGGCATTCACCTTAGAGGGAACTATTTGCGGACCACCTGAATGGAACTTGCAGACCACAGTTTGAGAACCTCTGCCATAGACTTCTACAACACATAGCTAAATTAAAAGAGAGAGAAAACATGGGCAAGAATAGTTCTGTATGTTGCACTGTTGTCTCTACCAGTTCCATTTTACAGTCTAAACTAATGACATAAGTTGCTGATGCTCCTCAACAATGCAAAATATGCTGCACAGTATATAGTCCTGTCATAGCACTTTCTGTAAGGCAAATGTCTCTCAGTTTCTAATTTCAGTGTTTATAAAAAAAAAATTAAAAAATCATTCTTGTTTTCAAAAAGGGCTTGTTTCTCCTGTCACAGTTGCTTAAATCAAAAGTGACTCCACTGAAATCAGTGGCATTACACTGGTGTAAAACTGGAGTAAGACTACAATAAAGCCTTATGTAGTCACAGCTCTAGCTATCATAATTAGCCTTTAATCTCTGAAGGCCACTAGTACCAGAGGCATCCTGCTTGCAGAACAGACAGGCAACATGCCCCCGAATGTGCTAAGCTAAGGAAAGCATGCTGTGAAGTGCCTTCTGCACTTCCTTTTAGAAGGTGCAGCATGCTCTCATAATGTGGCCAGGCACACCCACATTACTTTCCATTTGTGTCACTCAGGAGCTGAGAAGGGGTGGAGACCGTCTCAGTCTTTAAAGATGACTAATGGACTCAGAACTGTTATAAACTTTTTCCCCATTGTGTGCCAAGTCCTAAACTTGAGGTGCGGGCTGGGGAGGAGTTTCAACAAAAAATCAGGAGAAGAAAAAATTAAGTGCTTCAATTCTGCCTTGTTCCTGCTGCTAATGAAAACAAATGAAATGAAGAGTAGCTGCCTCTGTAATTGCTTCTGAGATCTAAAGGCCAAGATTCAGTTGGAAGAAATATTGTATGTCAAAACTATGGGTTTTTTTTCTGAAATAATTGTATAACTGCCTCTTAATATTGAGGAACAGTTTAAGGAAACCAACATCAGCACCAGCTGACATCGGAAACAACTTAATGAGAACTGAATTTCACACTTTTAGGCCAACACAGAAAATAAGCTTTATTTGGTGAGGCAGAATAGGAGTTGGACTGAGTCCATACTTTTCACAGTACCTAATCAGTGTTTTATCCTAAGCTGCATGAAGAATTGCAGTGCCCTGAGAAGCTGCTATTGGTACTATTAAAATACATTTACTTTTAGCTTATAAACTATATATTGTTTTAATATATTCCAGCCTCTGAGATGCGATAAATACAGAAATAACACGATAGGGCTCTTACATACTTAACTCAGGAAAAACTCCCATTGGGGTGCAGAGCTTTTTACTCTTTCATTATTTAGGCAAAACTATTGAAGTCAAGTTTTGTCTGACTAAGGATTGAGTTAAGATCTCTGGGGTGGGCCCAGTTGGAGTTTTGCATGAATAAGAAATGCTGGAATGGGCCCTACGTATAACACATTTACTGACTGATGTTATACTACATAGGCCTAATCATCCTGTATTCCTTTCAAGTTGCAAACTTCCATTAACCTCTGTGGAAAATAAATGCAGGACTGGACACAAAAAGTGGCGTATACATAAAATGTGTAATAAACTTCCTAGTGTGTATGTGTTCCACTGCCCTCTTTTGGGTGGACTCAGAACTGTCCAACTCTGCATCATGTAGTGCTGAGCAAATGGTGCAATAATTTTGTGATGAATATTTGTTCAGATATGAAAGCAAGTCTCAATTCAGCCAGGCTCATTACCTTTGTGTGTTCACTTTCCATGAATGTTTAAGCAAAAGAGCTTTACTAGCACCAGTGTTTGTGAAAAGCTGATTGGTGCAGGAATGTGTTTGATAATGTGAAAAAACCTGGAGCCTGAGGCATTTGCTAGCAGATTTTTGTATAACATTTTTTAGTCCTTTATGCCAATAACAGCACGTGGACTAGGGATGTCTGGAAAACAATTCCATTTCGTGAAAAATGTCAAATTTTTAGAATTTGGTTTTGTTTTGATGCAGCATAAAACAGAGACCTTTCACAAATTTTCATGAATAAACAAGAGATCCCAGTGGTTAACACACTTACCTATGAAGGGAGAGAGTCAGATTCAAGTTCGCTATAAATTAGCCAGAGCAGATCTGAACCTGGGTCTCCTACACCCCAAGCAAATGCCCTAACCACAGGATATACAGTAAGTGTCATGCTAAACCTTGAATATTGAAATATTTATACAAAGTGAAACAGCGCCAACAGGGGAGTAAAAGAGACTGATTCATCTGGGGTGCAAGAAACCAAGGTTGAAGTCCCAGTTTGTCTGAAGCAGAGCCGGAACTTCAGCATTGTCTCTCACATCCCAGGTGAGTGCCCTTACCACCAAGCTACTCTGAGGGAATAGTGGGTGGGTGGATCTGTCTGTCTAAAAATTTCAGTCAGAACTGATACATTTCCACAAAACATTTAACCTTAGACAAATAATTTTTAATTTTTTTTTTTCACCAGCTCTAATGTAGATTACTAGCTCCTTTCAGGATACAACTACACTATGGGCTAGGACTGTGATCCTTCTCCTCGCATACACATTCACTCCTAGATGCTGAAATGAGGGGTACAGGGGATGCTGCAGCACCCCCTGACTTAAAGTGGTTTACATTATATACAGGGTTTACAGTTTGGTTCAATGGCTCACAGCACCCCCACTATAAAAGGTGTTCCAGCACCCCGGCTTGCACTAGCTCCGACTGGGTATAAACAGCAGTGTAGCTGTGGTAGTATGGGTCGCAGCAGTGGAGGCATGACTGAGCCACGTTGAGCACAAAACCCCCCATAAACTTGTCGGTATATATGTAGCATGGCTCGGCCGTGTCTCTGCTGCTGCCTGTGGACTGCTGCTACACTACTGTTTATACTCTCACTAGCTCTCCTTTGAGTCTGTGTGAGCATGTACACGAACAGAGGAATCCCATCCCTAGTGCTTAGTGTAGCTATAGACTTAACGTTCAGTTTTCTTAAATAGCTGCACATTTAACAATGAATGGTGTAAGTTCAGTACAGTAGTATTCTATATAATAGTTTTTAGCTAAATCTGTATGTATGTTAAATAGCTCTTCACTGTGAAGTGGGAATACACCTCATAAGGATCCATTACAGCATTGGCCTGGGTAGTTTGTATGAAGAACCTTCTCATGAAACCTATCATTTTGTTGAATACAGAACCCCTCAATAGTTCTACAATTGTAGATATATCATATAGGGGAAAAGAAATAATTAAATAAGCTGAAAAGTAATTGGTGGGTGCAGGGTACTCAGAAAACTGCCAATTTTGATGGCATCAGTGTTGGCTCTGAATTGAAAATGTTTGTAAGACAGCTATTTTTGTTCATACTGATCTAGTACTTTATATCCCTGTTGTGAAATCAGGTGCCTTAGCTACCATGAGTCCAACCACACGCCTTGGTGGAAGATAAATGTACTTAAAACACCCCTAAAATGATGCAGAATAGCTTTTCTAATATATATATTTCTTTAAAGACTCATTCATGTAAATGCCTTTTAAAAACTCTGATAAGTAAGATTGTAAGAGTAGAAGCAAGTGCTACAGATCTCTTTTGGGAAACTGGGAATCTCCCCTTTCTCTTGGTGTAAAGCTCCTCTTCCCCTAAAGGGACATTAGCTGGGCTCTGCACAGGTGTAATGGTCCACTCAACAGAACTGGCACTTTAGATTGGAAGTTTTTTAGAGCAGATGCTCACTTCATCTTGTGTCACAAATTAACTGGAGGTATAAATAAATGAAAGAGCAGCATGATCTTTGTTTTAAATTTGACATCCTTAAATACTAGGATTCTTTTGGCCAAGGATTACTTCTGCATGTCTTTTGTGCGCAATTTCTACCATTGTTCCAAATTATTCTTTTTTATTATGAGAGAGATTTTTATTATTGTACAGAGCCAAAAGTAAAGGGTATAAATCACAATTAAAAGAAACTTTCTTCCAAAAAAGATCTGTTTTTTGTTTTGTCAAGTAATGGTTGGAAAAATAAAATCTTAAACCACTGTATTTTAACTGCCGTAACCTTCAGTGAATTGTTTTTCTTGCTGGCAGCTTTCTGGTAAATGTGGAAAACAAAATCCGTTCTGTCGTTGGTTATGTAATGCCTTGAGAGAAAGAATGTACTTTGAACTGACAGCAGCCTTGTCAGCCTGAATGCTGAAGCTACAAATAGCTTCACAGATTTCTTTATGCTGCAAAACCCTATTTAGTGCAAGGGGGAATGGGAAGGAAGAAAGAAAGGGAAAGCATGTACGCACACATGACATACACATGGTGCGACAAATTAAACTGGATCAATAGCAGCAGTGAACTATATATTTTAGAAAAGCTACACACTTTGGGTGTTAGTAAGTGCTGTGCACTGGCTCTGTCTTCATACGAGGGCTAGTGTTGATTCTTTGGCAAATGGAAAGAAACTGCTTCCTTCAGCTGTAGAAGTCGTAGTGGCACTCTATGATTCTAAAAGTCCTTATTTGTCATTCTGCATGAATGTCTATGCATCCACAGTTAATCACCTCATTTTAAAACCAAAATAGAGAAAATACTGTAAAATATACAGGGGGAACAATCTACTGGCAACAGGATGGATGAGCTAACATCAATCAGATACCATGGTGCTGAGTGCATCTTAAAACTTCAGACAGAATATTTATTCACATTTATACTACACTAAACAAAAGTAGCTCAGAGTACCCTTGTTAAAATTCAAAATTGAATCAAATGGACAGGCATCAGCAATAACCTGGCACTATCTTGGCAGCAACTTGGACAGGGTCGGCTCTACCATTTTTGCCACCCCAAGCAAAAAAAAAAAATCCACCCGAACTGCTGAAGCAAAAAAAATGCTGCCTGGACTGTGCCGCTCCTTAGCATGTGCTGCCCCATGCACGAGCTTTCTCCGCTGATGCCTGGGGCCGGCCCTGAATTTGGCCTGAATTTGGATCACCAAACTTAGTACACTCTAACAATATTATATGGATAAAATCAGCGGTTAAAATAGATTTAAATAGTAGAGGAGCTCTTACCACACTAGCCAAGGATGAGGGGGAACTGTGAGGGAGTGCTGCTCAGCTAGGCTAGGGAGTGGAGGGAGAACTCTCTGCATTTAGCTGCTCTACTCCCTTTTACTTCAGCTCTTGGATTAAACTGATACCAAGTTAGATGCTGGCTATGGCCAGGTATGGTAGGGGACCAGAAGCTATACAAGCTTGCACTTCGCATTTGTCTTGAAGAGAGTGGGCTTCTTCCCTGCCGAAGTAGGGGTTGGGTCGTGGTTTGGCCCATAAAGCCAGCAGGATTCTGCTAGTATATGTGGAGGATGGACCTCCAGCAAGGAATCCTCTTTGGCAATATTGTCTCACTAAGAGTACAGCATTTAAGGTACATTAATGACATAGCCTATATCTACTTACTGTGGGATCCACACTACACTATGTCAATGAGAGATACTCTCCCATCGACTCCCCTTCCCTTCTCATTCTGGTGAAGTACTAGAGTAGATGGGAGAGCAATCTGCAGTCGATTTAGTGGGTCTTCAGTAGATTCTCTTGGGTTTTGTTCCCTCTGACTGAGGTTGGAAGCGGGGAGTGATATGGCTTATGATTGTACGTTATGTTGATTGCCTTATTTCCCAGGCTCTCATGAGTTAATGCCTATGCTGCAGACGTTTGGTTCTGTTTCCCTGATGAACCCTTTCAATCATGCTTTTTATTTATATCTCTGAGGGAGGTGGGAAAAGCTATTATTTGGCCATTTTCACCTCCCTGTGGTAATGGCTTGAGCTGTTAATTTAAAATTTGATTGCAACAATGATGTAGTGCTGTTAAGTACTACTTTGGGTTCTGTAGGCTCATTTGATATTTGCTCTAGGATTGCTTTTTTCCCTCTGAGCTGGCCTCAGGTTTTTGATTCTCTTTCCTAAGTATTTTTTTTTAATTTTGCAGCTGCAGTTTATATGTGATTATTGGCTTGTTAGTGGCATTCTAATACTATGCTATGAAGTATGTTGTTTGATAAGACTTTTCCCTCCTCCTGTCTAGTGTTCTATTACTGTGGCCTTCTGTGACTTTCTTTAAATTTATCCCACTCTGTTGGTAAGTATTTGCTGTATTGTATTACATTTTATGATGCGTTAGGGATAGATATAACAGTTCTGGGGCAGCCCATGCTTTACAGCTGTACTAATCAATTGTACTGATATCACTGGCTCACCAGTCTTGCATCAGAAAGAGAGAATCTATCAAACTGACATCCAAATGAGTGTGAAATTCTCAAGAGCCTTCAGAAATGTCTCCTATGTGAGAATACTTGGAACGTTAGATCAAATGACTCACTGAACAGGGGCTTTAATAACTTCTATCATAACTGTGCTAATTTATTTCTTTTATAATTAGTTTACTTTGTATTGTGTTTAGTATTAAAATATAATTTATTAAGGTAAAACATGCTTGGTACAGAGACAGACCATCATTGACATGCTCCTATGTTTACTTGAGTGATGACATGACTATCTGAACCTGAGAATCATTGGAGCCACTAATGGCCTAATTCAGGGATCAGCAACCTATGGCATGTGTGCCAAAGACGGCACGTGAGTCGATTTTTAATGGCACACTGCTGCCTGCCAGAGTCCTGGCAGGCAGCAGCATGCCATTTAAAATACTGCCCAGCCTGGCCTGGCCCGGCCTGACCCGACCCGCTCTTCTTCACCCCCCCGCCCCCTCCTGTGGGGGAGGAGGCAGAAGCTTGGTCCAGCTGGCTCTCCTGCCTCTTCCCGCAGTGTGCTGGGTTCCTGCCCCTCCTCCTCTCCATCCCTCCCTCTCTGCCAGCAGATCAGCTGATGGCCCTTGTGAAGGAAGGGGTGGGAGAGGAGTGGAGTGAGTGTGCTCACTGCTCCCGGCGGAGGCAGAGAAGAAGCAGGGGCAGAGTCTTGCGGAAGGGGGCGTGGAATAGGGTCATATCCCCTCCAGACCCCTGCTGTGAGCACCCCACGACCCAGCTCACACCCCCTGCCCTCTGCCCTGACCCCCCCCCCACACACCCAGCCCTCTGCCCTGAGCCCCCTGACCTCCCCAGCCCCCTGCCCTGAGCCCCACAGCCCCGCACCCCCCACAGGCCCATGCCCTGAATCCTGTGCCCCGCACACCCTCCAGGCCCCTGCCCTGCACTGCACCCCCCTCACACACACCCAGCCCTCTGCCCTGACCCCCCCTCACACACCTCCAGCTCCCTGCCCTGAGCCCCACAGCCTCGCACCTCCCCAAGGCCCCTGCCTTGAGCCCTGCACCCCCCTCACACACCTCCAGCACTCTGCTTGACTCCTTCACCTCCCCCACAACTCCAGCCCTGACTCTGGCACCCCCACACATACCCAGGCCCCCCCCACCACATGCTCAGACACCTGCACCCCCCTCACATGCTCCCAGCCCTCTGCCCTGACTCTTGCACTCCCACATACTCAGCCCCCCCACACCCCATTCACCCCCCACATCCCTACCCCCACCCTGAGCATTAAACGGGAGCTCCAGCACCCTCACCCCCCACATTCCCACCTGCACCCCTTGCACCAAATGGGAGCTGCCCTGGTAAGCGCTCCACAACCAAACCTCCTGCCCCAACCCTGAGCCCCCTTCCTCATTTTAGCTCCGGGCCAGACCCTTCACCCCCCAGCCCTGTGCTCAGTGCCACTCCCACCCTTAGCTCATTGCAGAGAGAGGAAGAGAATGGGCCAGAACCAGGGAGAAGGTAGGTACTCACTATATGTGGGCAGGGCCGGGACCCCAGACCGGCAGTGGGCTGAGTGGATCCGGCAGCCGGGATCCCTGCTGGCGGGAGCCGAGCCGGCGAATGGAACCCCTAAGTGACAGTGGGCTGAGCTGCCGGGTCCCGGCTGCCAGCCCCACACAGCCCACTGCCGGCCTAGGTGACATAGGGACAGCTCTAGGGATTTTACCACCCCAAGCACGGCAGGCAGGCTGACTTCGGTGGCTTGCCTGCGGAGGGTCCGCTGGTCCTGCAGCTTCGGAGCCTGCGGGAGGTCCACCGAAGCCACGGGACCAGCGGACCCTCCACAGGCAAGCCACCGAAGGTAACCTGCCTGCCGCCCTTGCGGCGACCAGCAGAGTGCCCCCCGTGGCTTGCCGCCCCAAGCAGGCGCTTGGCATACTGGGGCCTGGAGCCACCCTTGAGGTGACAGAACCCCAGACCAGCAGCGGGCTGAGTTGGCCAGTGGCGTAAGATCAACATTTTAATTTAATTTTAAATGAAGCTTCTTAAACATTTTGAAAACCTTGTTTATTTTACAATACAACAATAGTTTAGTTATATAATATATAGACTTGTAGAGAGAGATCTTCTAAAAAACATTAAAATGGATTACTGGCATGTGAAACCTTAACTTAAAGTGAATAAATGAAGACTCAGCACACCGCTTCTGAAAGGTTGCTGACCCCTGGCCTAATTTTCAGAGATGCTGAGCAGCTGCAGTTCTTTGAGTTCCTTGGGAGCTGTGGATGCTTTGCAACCTGATTTTCAAAGGTGTTATACTGTTTAAAGGGTGCCGTTTGCTTCACCTGCGTATAGCTTGACTAATTGGGTTTTATATGAATTAAATAAGTAGAGGTGACACCTATAATCCTTAACCACAAACACCTGGATTACTTTCCCAGGCCATTTACTAGGCCAGTGACCATATCCTCTGACTCATTTCTATGGGATGTTAGAGTCTCTGCGCATGTCCAGACTAACCCGCGGCGTTGGCGGGTTAAAATCGATTGCTCAGGGATCGATATATCGCGTCTAGACTGGACGCGATGTATCGATCCCCGAGCGCGCTTACATCGATTCCGGAACTCCATCAACCCGAACGGAGTTCCGGAATCGACACGGAGAGCCGCGGACATCGATGCCGCGCCGTCCAGACGGGTGAGTACCTCGATTTTAGAAATTCGACTTCAGCTACGTTATTCCCGTAGCTGAAGTTGCGTATCTAAAATCGATTTTAATACCTAGTCTGGACGTGGCCTCTGGCTCTAAAGGCTGGGCCAAGGGAAGAGCCTGACTGCCAACCTATATGGAAATCAGGCTATAATGAATTTCTAGCTACCTACTTACATCCAACCATGCATGCACAAACGGGGGATCATGTTCTGATCCAGATTTACAGATGTCTATCACTTGAGTTAGCAAGATCTGTCAGTTTGGAGTCAGGTATAAGCATAGAGGAATCCAGTCAGTATTTGGAGGGAGCAAGCTTGTGTATGAAACGTGTGAGTGCAAAAATGTATAAAAAATTGGCATCTGTGTATGCAATTATCAGTTTTCCATGTGCTGGTGCACCTCTTTGCATATGGAAATTGATGTGGGCACTAGATAGGAGATTACTTTAAAATTTTTCTCTTTGTGAATTAATGATTTCTGTGGAAGAAAGTAAACATATATGAGTAAATAGAGCTGATGCCTTTTCCCTTGTGAAAAATTAACTAAAGCATTTTTTGTCAATTTGCCACTGAAATATTTTAGGGTTTTGTTGAAAACTTTCAAGGAAAAAAGGAAATTTTTTAATAGACTTTTTTTTTGTCAAAAAGCCATTTTCTGTTAAACACTTTGGCAAACTCTAATACAGTACAAGTCACTGATTTCCATGTAAAGTTAAATAACCTTTGAGCCTACAGTTAATATTGTATTAATGCAATATAGTAAGCTATAACTTCATTGACTTCATGAGATTTCTGTACTTTTATATGCATGCTTCAAAAATTTAGGATTCATAACTAGCCAAATGAAATGAAATATCTGATATTGTTGCAACTTACTAGGTGTGATGATCTAGCAATGTACGGAGGAGGCCTTTAATTCAGATTGGGACTAAGTTAAAAAACACACTAAAAATCTATTGGTACAGCCAGGAGAAATGAAGAGGAGCATGTAAACACTTTATTCCATGGAATACAAAATGTTATTGTAGTTACTCTTAGAATTCTAATTTTAAACTTTTGGTCTTAACAAGAGCTGAACGACATGTTTGCCAGAACAAAGGATTCTGTGTTACAGGGTCTTCAAAGTTTTATTTGAGATACAGCTTTCAAGCTTCCTGATAGTCACTCAGCAGGCTTGCTCTTCATTTGTGAACCTGAATGTTTTGCTTGCACAGATGATTGAGTCTAAAAGATGAAAAGGCTTAATTTAATGTCAGGCTTGCACAGAAAAGACTGATCCAGGTGGAAGCACCAACAGAGCTTATGAAATCAAAGCATCCAGAACAAGATTATTGTGGTCTTATCTTATTTTGGATGAAAGTCCATGGCCTATTCTTGATCTGATTTTGTATTTATCTCCCCCCCGTCCCCCCCCAAACTTCTAGTAACTTGTGACAATTAACTGAATTAGTGTGTATGATTTACAGTTTCTATGGTAGGACAGTATTAATCCAACAGATTCACTGTACCATCTGCATTTATGGTTTTTTATGGTATAGCTTTCTTTCACATAAGGGAGCCAAGAGTTGTTAAAATACTAAGGGAAACTTTCTGACTGGAACTCATTCAAGACAATATCTAGTAGGACAGGGATTCTCTCTTCATCTAACTATGACACTCATGCAAGCCTGATTTCACATCTCAACTACTGCATCCTCCTTGTAATGGGGCCAGCTGCCCCTGTCTAGTCATATCTGCTACTTCAGTTTCCTCAAATTGGCTCCCCAGCCAATGAACATAGGTTCATGCAGTTCAAGTACAGCCTTTCCTGGGGTCTGGTTTATTTAACAAAACAGAGCACTTCAACTTCACACACATTTTCCAGCCCTCTTCCCCAGGCTCAACACTTCCTCCAAAGCAGGTTTCATGACTCAGAATCATGCCTCCTGGGTGTGTGTGTGTATATATATAAAAATATCTTTCTCTAGGCAGGGTTTCTGTTGGGTGTCTTAGAATATCAGGGTTGGAAGGGAACCTCAGGAAGTCATCTAGTTTAACCCCCTACCCAAGCAGGACCTATTCCCTGACAGATTTTTACCCCAGTTCCCTAAATGGCCCTCTCAAGGATTGAACTCACAACGCTGGGTTTAACAGGCCAATGCTCAAACCACTGAGCTATCCCTCCCCTCCTTCTTCCAGACATTCCATATGGTTGGTACAGAAAGTCTATATCCAACTCTGGGTTGTCTTCTTTGCCAGAGCAGGCTTTCTCTTCTAAGAAGCACCACCCCATAGTTATGTTGTTTTCCAGATAAGTCTAGGGAGAAGCCAAACCCATTCCTCAGAGACAAAGTAAGCTGATGACGCAGCCAGGTACAAACAAGTCTGCTAGGCCATTACCCACTAAGTAGGCATTCATTGTCAGGAAAGGGGGCAGAGGTAAAAATCTACATCTTAACAAAGAAAAAGCATGGACTTTTCTTTCACACACAGAGACTGCTTGTTGCCCTGCTCATAGCTGGAGATGCTTCTCAAAGGGGAGACAGGACTATAAAAGGAAGGGAAAGACGCACACTAAGACAACACCCCTCTCTCTCCCTATCTGCTTCTGGCATTGCACTTAAGACGACAAATGAAAACAGCCCTTGGACTCTGGAGGGTTGTTCCTGACATGACAGTCTGGTCAGTGATCTGCTGGAGCATGTGGAGATAAAACTATGCTTTGAATATAATATAGTTTGTTAAGTTAGGCACCAGTGTTTTATTTTTATTTTTATTGTAACTGTTTCTGATTGTATGCCTCATTACTTGTACTCATTTAAAATCTCTCTTTTTAGTTAATAAACTTGTATTATTTAATCCAGTGTGTTCAGTGTGTCTGGGTAACTCCATTTGGGGTAACAAGTTGTGTGTATATGATTCCCTTAAACAAATAATGAACTTACTTGTATGTCCAGGAGAGGGCTGGGTAGTATAAGACATACATTTTGGAGGGAAGATCCTGTACTGGGGCTGTGTTGGGGTCACCTTGCAGCATAACTAAGGCTAGTAAGAGCCAAGGCGTGGCTAGCTGACTGCAGCACACACACAGACATAGCTGGAAGTGACTTGCTTGCTGGAGGCTGTTTGTGAGCAGTCCAAGTTGGAGGCTACAAGCAACAAGGTATTGTAAAGATCACCCCGGGTTAGAGAGCAGGGGTGACACAGCTACACATTAGTCTGGATTGTAGCCTGGTATGTCACACTGGGATCTAAAAAGAAATCTTTTTTCGAGTATTTGGAAAATTAACATTCCTTATGACCAAATATAGAAGGCTAGTCTGTTGATTGAAAGGTGATGTGGCATAATACAATAGTATTTGCTTACCTCTTGTATAGCAGATGCAACCATTAATTGACTTGAACAGGGGAGTGAGAGCTAAGCTCTCAACACACTACTTTTGGGAGCTTGCTTCCCCACAAAGCCTGTCTCAGTGCTATATTCTCAGACAATAAGTAGAGAGACATGACAAGTTTGTACATCTTGAAGGTCAAGTAATTCAAGTAATTTTGCTATAATCTGTAATTCTAGTGCCAGACTAGTAATGCTCTTGATAGTTTTCCTCTGGGAAAATGTGTTTTTCTCTTTATTTTGGCATAATTGCCAGTAAAAGCTGCTTTTAGTCAGTTCTCAGTTCATTTCAGCATGACTTATCGGAGGCAGTTGCTGACTAGCAGACTTCGAGGAAAGTTGAACTTAGTCTGCTAAAGTTGCAGAACAGAGTGGAGATGAATTTGTCAGTGCATACAACAAGAGGCATGGAAAAGGCTGAATGTCTCCTCTGAAGGGGAGCCTTGTCTAGTGATGGATGTTGTCAGCAAAGTTATGAATGAATACAGACAAGAAACTAGTGACCACTTCAGCTGAACTTCTGCCTACAAAGTGATGGCAAGACATAGTCCATAGTCTGTGTGACGTGGCAACTGATAAAGATAGTACATGGTTTGGATAAACTGGTGTACCTCACTTGAAGAAGTGGGAACACAGAAACAAAGGGCCAGATAATGTTCTGAGTTGCGAAGGGATTGCCTGAGGGGTATATGGGCTTGTACTGTCTGAAGTGTGATGATGCCCTGAGACATTATTTCTGTGCCTGGCAGACACATGCAGAATGTCAATCTTCTTACTTCCAACTACTCCTTTGGAAAGGAAGTGTGTGAATTGCTTTCAGGCCTTATATATCATGTAAAATGGTGAACAAGAGAGTGGGGCATGGTAATCCTTAGGGTTTACTAGAGGCCGCAGCACCAGGTACGTTGGCAAACTCAAGTCTAGTGCTTCAGGAAGTGACAAGACTAGATACTGGCTGGCTCCTGTGTGGATTTACTAGTTAAAGAAGGGGTTCCTTCTGCAAGTTCTCACAGCATACTTGTGCAGGAGCAGTCAAAAGCTAGCACTGAATACAGACTTACAGAAAAAGGACTATGTACCAACACTTAGACTGGCAGATTCCTCTCCCCTCTTTCAGTTCTAGTCCTCATACATGACTGGTTCCCTCTGCTCATAAGGGATATGCTGGGACGGGGGTCAGGAGTAGGAAGGAGCATGCTGGAAGTGGAGGGGGCAAGACTATGGAGTATGTTGCTGTAGTTGTTCTGTCGTGGGGAGGCTGCTGTATGTTATAGTCCATCAAAATCTAAAGAAGCCCCAGGGCCACATCCCTTCTGGCCACACTCCTTTTCTCCCTCAAAATATCCATGCCTAAACCACAACTTTCCCCTATGGTGAGGGCTGCAAGGTGCTTTGGTATAGGGTTCTTAGCTGGCTCCATGCCATGTGGGGAACCAGTCAGTATAGCCAGAAAAATTAAAACACAGAACATATATTTTCAGCATCATGGTAAGTACAGTAGTATGTTCTAATACCACAGAATGTTACAGTGTATTCTCTACTACATTCTGCGGATATGTTCCCTGCATCATAGTTGACATTGGAACCACAAACAAAATCCATAGTGGATTGGGAGTACTGGCCCATATCCTTCTGTGATGGGGACAAGGGGTTGTATTAGAGGCATGGTACACAGGTTTCAGCATATGTCACCTATGGTCACCTTCACTTATATGGTTATATGGCTGGCTGAACAGGAATTATGTGGGTTCTCCTAGGCTGGGCACAATCTGAGCTGAGAACAACACTGCTTTTGTAGTGTTATTTCCCACATTTTACAGAGTGCAAAAGTGAAGAGGCTCTTCATTTGACACGTATTCATAGGATATATGGTACTTAACACACTGCATCCACAGCTTCATGCCAGCAACTTATCTTTTTCCACCTCCCAACCTGGAAAACAATCACGAAGTGGTGGTTTTATTTATGCTTCAAGAGAAGCCAGAGCACCATCTTAAAATCATAGCTGCGGCGATGATAAAAAATAGGATGAACAGCTCTTTACTGAGAGTACAGAGTATTTCAAGTGTGTTTCATAAGATTTCTGACAAAGCAAGTATCTTCTAGTGAATGAATCAGATACTCTAGGGCCATAAAATTATACTAGCCTTTGAGCTGAAAATAAACTAAGGTTCCCTGCAGGTTTTCTGGGTCTACCTTATTGTCCTCATGTTTTACTGGCATATTGCAAATATCTACATCAGAAATGGAAAATTTAGGAGGGGATTTTAAAAATGCTGTTTTTCCCCAACTCTGGTCCCACTGGAGTCAGTGGATGTTTTTAAATTGTCTTCAATGGGAGCAGAAATAAGGTAACATTGAATGTTTTTGAAAATCCTACCCTAAATGGAAAATGTTAATTTTTTATATGATCTTCTTTCATTCCAAGTGCCTCGAGGTAATGATATCAATGTGACTCTGCCTCTCTATTTCAGGCCGATTTGGTGCTTTCAATGAAAAGGAATTTTTAGACAAAAGTGTGAGCAACACCCAACCTAGCTCTCAGTGCTCAACAGTACAGTGTTCTTCAACATTAGCTACATAACATTTGAAGTCTCTGCTGCCTTAAGCTTCCCTTGTTTAAAATGTAAACCTGGACATCTTCTTCATCTAAGATACCATCTTCTTGGAACTTCTCTGTATAGATCAGAACATTCTAGAAGTTTGTGGGTGTCAGGGTCAGGATCCAAACCCAAGAAAGAGGTGATTTATGCTTCCAGGCTTTTGAAAGTAGAAATCCAAGCTCCAATTCTGGCCTTATGGAAGCCTTAGCACCTTTCTTTCACTGGGACTCCATTCAGTCTTGCTCTTTCCTAGGAATCATCTCACAGATCACCTTCAGGCTTTCTGTGGGATTGTCGGACGGCCACTCCTCTTAGCCACTGCATCTTTGAAGTGCTGTTGTATCAGGCAACCTCTTGTATCCTAATACAATGGTGATATTTCCGGGGTGTGGTAATTGCCCTAAACTCCTCACTTCATTCACACACAAACACACTTAGCGTAGGAGAAGTGGTCAAATTGTAGCTAGCAGCAAACTTTGCCTCTTGCTTCTACCCTGTGTATTTATGTAGGAACAGGTGAGTGTTGATAGCATAGAGTACCACTCATAAGCCTGCTGCAGTAGCTGCATAGTGAATCTTCTATCACTCCAGACCTTGTTAGTATTCCAGACCCATCGCTTTAGCTCCCGAGGACCTCCTTAGAGCCCTCTTCACAGTGTCTTGCACTCCCAGAGCAGTCATTGAACATGAGCATGCAGACAATGCAGGAACTGAGACTTAATACTGCATTGTCATAGCAAATACTCCTGTAAACATTTAAACATGTTAGCATTCCCAGTGATTTCCAGGGGAATCTATGTTTGAGTAAAAACTACTATGTGAATAAAGGTTTTTGCATTTGATTTCCTACATTGATGAGGTCAAACTAGATGTTCATGGTGGTCCCTTCTGATCTTAAAATCTGTGAAAGAAAACTGAGTTGTCAGATACTTGTAAGGAATGACAGCAATGTGAATTTCTGGAAACAAGTCAAACTGAAATGTTCTTTGCTATGTTTGGTGAGTTGGAAGTGTTTATTTCTGCTCTGGCTTGCTCCCATTTTAATATGTTTTGATTTAATTCTCTTTTGATTAAAAAATGAACATACTTTACCTCTGTTGCCATCATTTAGTAAATCATGTGAATTCTTTTCTAAATCCTGGGCTATTTTAATACATCAATTTCCTATTTGAAGTTATGCACAAGGTATAATAATAAACATAAAAGGTGCATCTCACCACCTTTCTTTAAATTGTTTTATTTCTATGAGGTTGTTCTGTTTATTTTTAATGAGAAAACGGATCTAAAGGCACAGTGGAGTTCATATTTATACAGAAAGTAGTCACAGTGCTAAACAGTCTGTCAATTATGGCCTAAATGCTTTTCTCAGTTTCCAGCAGTAGAGATGAGCAAACAGTCTCACTTTTGGGGACTTAGGAGGTGACAGTGCCTATTCCATGGTATGATAGCATTTTCCTCCAAACCTCTGACTCCTCTGTTTGTGCTTTAAGGTGACTGGGTCTTAGAGAGTGAGGAAGATGTTGTATCTTGCCCATTACACATCATGCATAACGTAGTTGAACCACATGGGCACAGTGGGATCCAAATAATTGTCTTTAGTAAACATATATAACATGTAACCCTAGGTAGATATAACCACTGCTGCTCTGGTGGCTTCCAGAAATATAGTACACAGTGGGTGCGATGCAGGGGCTCACAAATTATTTAAAGGGATATTATTTAGTTCCCTTACACAACAGAATGATTGGCTGCGAGGCTAGATGCATGAGTGAATTGTGGGGATGGTGCCATCTGTGGAACTGCTCTTGCCTTAAATCTGTGGCCTCATCCCAGAACAAGTTAATACAGGCTGACACCCTGGCACCCAAATATTCACCACTGTCATAGAATTAGGATATGTTTTGTAGAAAGTGATCTGCTAGACTGTAATATCTTGTTGGATCGTATGTGTTATCATCTTATGTGATGTTTGGCTATGTATGTGTTACTGAAACACGTCGTGAGGTTGAAAACACCCACAAGCAGTCTTTCAGGTACAACAGTAAAAAGGCCAAAATAATGTTAATGGCTTATTGAGGAAATGCACACAGGCACAAGGATTACGCCAGGAACTGTGTACTATAGAAACCTATCCGAGATGCACTACACAATGGGAACTGTTTGACCCAGGTCACAGCAAAAGAGCTTTCCAACAAGTGGGAAGATCTAAAAGGGGGAAAATGACATAATGATGGTACCTCAGTCTCCCTACACCACCACACCTAGAGACACCTGAGGAACAAAGACTGAACTGGGGGAAGTGATGGTCCCAGGCTGAAGGGATTTTTAGCCTGTGACTGGAACACCTGGGGATTCCAAGCTGTAAGCCTACACAGTGTGTGCCTTAAGAACTTGAGCCTGCTTGAATCATCATTTGGATATGAATAGCAAATTCTCACCCTAATCTATTTAGTGATTAAGCTCAGTTTGCAGGTTTGTATATTTACTAGGTAATTTACTTTGATCTGTTTACTACATTTATCACTTAAAATTTATCCTTTTTTTTTAGTTAATAAACTTATTTTATGTTTTAATCCAAAACAGTGGTAGTTTGACTAAGGTATCTGGAAAAAATCTCAGCTTCATTACCACAGGTGTGCATGGTCCTCTTCACATTAAGGGAGAGGCGGACTGGGTGTTAAACCCATATATTGGCCAGATTTGACCAGGGCAGGGCAGGACAGTAGTGCTCTGGGCTCCTAGGCTGCTGGTTAGAGAGCATGTTATTGCAGCTAGGTGTGTCTCTACCTGTGTGAATGCTGGTGAAAGTGTAAGCTTGGAGGGCTTTGCAACTTGTCCCAGAAGCACAATGTGAGAGGGAGCCCAGGCTGGTGGGTCAGAGGGCTCAGTCGTGGCACCCTGGAAGGGAACTGCGCACACAATATGTGAGCATTCATTTCCATGGGTTTCTCCACTGCACACTGAATGTTTATCTTAGGGTATGTCTATGCTACCCTCCGGATCAGGGGGCAGTTATCGATCTATTGGGAATCGATGTATTGCGTCGTCTACATGCAATACATCAATCCCTGAACGCACTCCCCGTCAACTCTGGAACTCCACCAGGGTGAGAGGTGGAAGTGGAGTCGATGGGGGAGCAGCAGCCGTTGATCCCGCGCCCCGAGGACGCGAAGTAAGTCAATCTAAGTCGATCTAAGATACGCAACTTCAGCTACAAGAATAGCGTAGCTGAAGTCGATGTATCTTAGATTGATCCCCCCGCCCCAGTGTAGACCAGGCCTTAGGTATTTATCTGGCCCCCATCACTATAGTATCTGAGCAGCTCACACTATTAAATGTATTTATCCTCACAACACTGCTGTGAGGTAGGGAAGCTCTATTATCTTGGTTTTATAGACGGGGAACTGAAGCAGAGAAAGGCTAAAGCCCAGATTCTCAAAAGGTATTTAGGCTCCTAACTTCCACTGAAACCCATGGAATGCCTTTGAGGGCTGGGCTCAAGTGATTTGCCAAAGGTCAGACTGGGAGTCTGTTGTAGAGCAGGGAATTGAACCTAGGTGTCTCAACTTTTAAGCTAGTCCCTTGTCCACTGAATCATCCTACCTTAGTGACCCAGTCCTTTGAACTCAGTGGAATTTCTGGTTCCAAAAAGAATGTAGGATTGTGTAGAGAAAAAAGGAACACACTTAAATGTAGTTAGTAATCGAATGGCGTTATCCAATACCTAATATTCCCCATTCACTTTACCTAACCTTATATAATGTAAGGGAACTGTTGTCTCCTTACTAAAACTCAGTGGGGGTGTTTTGGTTGGCTAGCTCCCAGTACCAAAAGAAAGGGGAAGAGTTGATGGGAAATCAGGACCCTGAGACTGACAGTCCCCAGGAACAATGAGGAGAAGCCAGTGCTCCAGGTCAGCCTGATTGACAGGGCAGGCTAATCAGGAGGCCAAGGGGTTCCCCTCCTCTGTGTGAGCTGGAATTGCCTGGGTCAGACAGAGTGGGGCCAAGCTAAGGAGAAAGCAGGGGCCCAAGCTGAGCTGGGGAGCAGATCTGTGCCAGCCAGAGGGACAAGAACAGGAACCCAGGAAGCAGGTCAGTGCTGGGAGCAGAGTCACAGAAGCAGCCCACAGAGCAGACCTGGAGAAGAGCTATGGCAACTGGAGCGAGAGGGGCCAGAGCAGCAGCCTAGGGAGCTGGAAGCAGAGCAGCAGCAACGCAGAGGCAGAGTGGAGCTGGGGCTAGAGCAGTCCAGAGCTGGGTGCGGTGAGCAGCTGTGGAAAGCGAGGGGCCTGCCCCCAGCCAGGACACCTTGCAAGTCAGAGTTGGAGGAGGATTGTAACCCCGACAGAGTGGTGGTGACACTGGGAAGAAGAGTCCTGCCACTTAGAGCCTGAGAACATGTGGCCACTGCCAGAGCAAGTGTCCGACATGCAGCATTCCTGCAGAAGAAGCCAGGGCCTGAGGAGGAGGCTTAGAACTTGTGAGGAACAGATTGAACTTCCCTTACATTCCAGAGACACTGGTTGTGATGTCCCTGTGCCATAGAGGTTCCTTTAACCTTTCCCATTTTTCCTTTTTTTTTTTAAATTGGTCGATGTTTAGTAAATTGTATTTGCTTTGAACTATATGTAATGATAAGTGGATCAGGGAAGAATTCAGTGCAGAGAGAGCATCCTGGAGTGGTGACACCCTAGCCTGGGGATGGACAATCTTTGGCACGTGGCTCGCCAGGGTAAGCCCCCTGGCGGGTCAGGCCGGTTTGTTTACCTGCCTCGTCCGCAGGTTTGGCCGATTGCGGCTCCCACTGGCTGCGGTTTGCCACTCCAGGCCGATGGGGGCTGCGGGAAACGGCGTGGGCTGAGGGATGTGCTTGTTGCCGCTTCCCGCAGCCCCCATTGGCTTGGAGTGGCAAACCTCAGCCAGTGGGAGCCACGATTGGCCGAACCTGCGGACAAGGCAGGTAAACAAACCGGCTCAGCCTGCCAGGGGGCTTACCCTGGTTGGCCGCGTGCCAAAGGTTGCTGATCCCTGCTGTAGAATATACTCCTTTTCTGCAGAATTGTGCTCTAAAATGTAAGTTTTCAATTTTTTACAAATATGGGTATGGTATAGTTTTATATTAAGGATACATTTTGTTTATAAAATGTTAATAGATAATTTTCACAGAGTGAGCTGCCCCTTTAAAGGGGTTAGGGCCCAGCTGCATCCCATGCCAAGCTTACTGTCCCTCCTCTCACCTGCCCCACCCTTTCCCTTCCCAAGTGAAGAGAATGAGTGCAAGGAATCCATGGTGAGGATCATGTGACTAGAAATCAGGTGGCTCCCAGGCAGAGGATTGGGAAAAGAAGTTCTTAGATCAGTGAAAGGACAAGGCTGGACTGGAGTTATCTTTGTGTGAATACCCTTTCAAAGGATTACTGAGCCCATGAGTGGAATAAAGAACTGGTAAACCTGAAGGTGGCTTGGAGTTTTGAATTAAACTGGTAATAAACTAAATCCTAGAAGACAAAGGGAGTGTAATTGCAGTCCCCTGTCTGTGGTGGTTTACCTAATGGTGGATGAGTCAGGAAAAGGCATGTCTGGAGATACTTTGCTACAATTAGATACGTATTAATCAGTTGTTAGAGAGTTCGATCAAAAGGTTGCTCATAGTAATCATTAGCAGTAGTACTCATGTCTAACATGCTTATAGCATTATAAAAGATATTTTAATATAAAGTGTGAGCAAAAATACTTCCTGTTCTTCCATTTGTGAAGAAACTCTCTTCCAAATGTTACAAATGCAGCATTGTCTTCCTGAGTCTGCAGAAAGTCTGAAACAGCTCTTACAGCTGTGAACTGGTCCAGGTGTTAACTCTGAAATCTCATTTAAATATCTAATAGTGCAGGGCCTGCCCAGGAAGAGTGAGGCAGCATGGTTCAGTCTTAGTCCTGGCAATTGTAAGCACAAGATGCAGAGATGGAGATGGCCTCTATTCAGACCCCCATTGGGTCCATGTTGTCTTATTGTTTCGTTGTGCATCCATTTGTCTCTCTCAGTATCTATAGATAGATAGATACTTATTCACCTACTATGGTTATCATGTGGTTAATGCTGCAGTTTAATATTTCCTTCCACTTGAATCCAAGTGCTGATCATCCAGGACCTAATTTCAATGTTCCTTGGAACAGATGCAAAAAAGATTGTGGTGTGAAGCTGAGCTTGGCATGGGATGTGCAGAGAGGCTGTGCTCACTCTACCTTCCTTTATGCTTGGTATTTTCTTGGGGGCTGGTCAGGAGGAGGGACAGACTCATGTTCTCCTCTAACTTCACCTTCTCCCTCCCCTCTTTGGATGATGTGACTTGCAAATTTAGCAGGGAACACAAAGATGGAGGTTGCCTCTGGCTCGTGTGTCAAGAAGAGGGAGGTTTTTACCCCTTTCTTCTCTCACAATCTGTAAGAACATGCCAAAGTTCCTCCCTTAAGAGGCGGTTGTAATGAATGGGAAGGGTGGCCCTGAATATTTCAATTACACTGTGCTACAGCAAAAGTTAATTGTGTTATACCAGTGTGAGATCGGGATCAAACTCTAGACTTGTATACCGAAGGCTAAATAAATCCTGCTCATCTTACTCATACAGCAATCAATCCTATAAACTGATGAGTCTTCTGGCCCCAATCCAGCAAAGTACTTAAAGCACATAGTTAATTTCAAGCACATGAACAATCCCACTGGCTTCAGTGGGGTTATTCACTTGTCTTAAAATGAACCAGGTGCTGAAATGCTTTGCTGCATTGGAGCCAGCATGTCCGGCACCTCACAAGATCTAGTCTACAAACAGATCCTTTGAAGTTAATGGGGACTATGCCTGTGAATAAGATAAAGGGATTTGACTCCAGATGTAATCTTGTCACAAATCAGACTTTTTTTTGTACCTGCCCTTTCTTCAAAATGGGCCTGGCATGCATAACTTTAGCTATGTTCTTTTGGTATCCTATATCAGCCTCAGTAGCCATCAGAACCTGAAATCAGCATTTCTGTGTTATGTACACAATTGCCTGCATATAATATGTAGTGGGAGTTCTACTATTCATGTAGATCAGCTGGAGAATAGATCCATTAACTAGCCCTTTCTTAATTGTTTCATGAGGCAGATTAGAATTGTCTGTTTCCCAGCAAATATATCGGCTCTTATGCCACCAGCAGTAAACCATTTCCATTTGATTTTGATGTATATGAACTATGAGTTTTCTTGTGTGTGTGTGTTGGGTCTCTGTTATATGCTGCAACAAGTATGCTGGTAATAAAGCACAAATTGCCTTAACAAAGTAAACCTGGCCCTAGGCTAGTCAGAACTCTATCTGCCCTTCTAAAATCAATCCATTTTTTTCTTTAAGCCCTCATTACCTTCTCCAGTATAAATTATTTGGAAAGAAAATATTTCAAAATAAGTCTAAGTTTATTTTCTTTTTTCTCTTTAATAAAGTGAATTTAATTTTTCATTACAATGAATCCTATGGTATTTGAAATGAGGAAAAAGAATAAAAAATGCTTGCTTGCCAGTGCCTGAGCAGTTGATATACTCTGACTACAGGGAAGTTGTGACGGGTTGGATCACAGAAACCCTCTTGGGAGCTGCCACCTGATGTTCCAAGACTACTTCTACCCCTGCTTTCCCTGCCAGCTCAAGATTCCAGCACCCTGTCTTGCTGAGCCAGACTCTCCTGTCTGCTCCAACACAGACCCAGGGTCTGAATTACTTGCCCCAAAGCTGCAGGTTTACCTGAAACCAGCTAACAGAAGTGTTCCTGTCTTTAACACTCAGATACCCAACTCCCAATGGGGTCTAAAGCCAAATAAATCCATTTTACCCTGTATAAAGTTTATACAGGGTAAACTCATAAATTGTTCACCCTCTATAACACTGATAGAGAGAGATGCACAGTTGTTTGCTCCCCCAGCTATTAATCCATACCAAGTTAATTAATAAGCAAAAAGTGATTTTATTAAATACAAAAAGTAGGATTTAAGTGGTCCAAGTAGTAACAGACAGAACAAAGTAAGTCACCAAGCAAAATAAAATGCACAAATCTATGTCTAATCAAACTGAATATAGATGAGATCCTCACCAGTCCAGAATGCTCCATTTTACAGACTCATCTCCTTTTAGCCTGGATCCAGCAACCATTCACACCCCTTGCAGTTACTGCCCTTTGTTCCAGTTTCTTTCAAGTAACCTGCGGGGTGGAGATACTCTTTCTTTAGCCAACTGAAGACAAAACGGAGGGGTCTCCCAGGGATTTAAATAGACTTTCTCTTGTGGGTGGAGATCCCCTCCTCACTCCTATGCAAAGTCCAGCTACAAGATGGAGTGTAGGAGTCACCTGGGCAAGTCACATGTCCATGCATGACTCACAGTTTTTACAGGTAGCATCCATTGTTTACATGCTACCTTGAATGTCCTCAAGTAGACTTCTTATGTGGATTGGAGCATTCCAAGGTCCATTGTCCTTTAAGTGTTTCTTGATTAGGTACTTAATTTCAACATTCCTTTCTCCAGGAACTGACCAAATACTCTACTAAGGTTATTTAAAAATCAAGCCAACATTCATAACATTGAATAAAAAAATGACACCTGCATACAAATAGGATTAATACATTCAGTAGATCATAACCTTTGTGGAGATATGTTACATGGCATATGTAGCATAAAACACATTCTAAGCATATTTCCATAAAAGCTTATGGGAGGTACCATCACAGAAGTAATGTACAAATCTGTACTAAAATGATCAAACTAATAAATGTTCAGACTTCAAGCCCAAGTCCAGTACTGGGTGAGTGCCACATCATCCCCAAGAAAGCCAAGACATTTCTTATCATTCTGTATTTGTACACCTGTGAGAAAGAGTGCATTTTTCCTAATCAAAATAAACTACTGCCCATTCTGTCCCACCTAGGTTAGTATCCTCAAGTCTGTGCACCATTGATCAGAAGGAGCTATCTGAAAGGAATGTAACATAAGATATATAAGTAAATAATGAAATATTTGACATCTCATAAAAAAGATTTCCAAGGTCCCAATCCTACAAATACTTAAGCACAAACACCACTTCATTCACATAAACAGTACTGTTGAAATCACAGGGACTACTCATCTGAGTAAAGATACACCTGCTTAAGTATTTGCAAGATGTGGTCTAAATAATAAACAAGATGTAGTTACCTTATATTTAGGGTTGCAAAGTGTTGCCATTTTAAGACATCATTTTCAGGTGCAATTTTAAAAAAATCTTTCAGGCTGCAATCTGGGAAGCTTGCTAGCCCAGAAATGAATTTATTTTGAAATGCTAAGAGAAAAAAATGCAGGTTATGAGTGGAGGAAAAATACCTTTCCCTCCCCCCTCCCCATTATTTTAAAAAAATCTTTTTTGAACAGCTGTAATGGTAGAAATTTTGGTAGGGCAACAGTTCCTGGGTCCGAGATGTACCTTTGGACAGTGTGGTGAAAATTAATTGTGACTAGTGAAAGTTATAAGCAGATTAAAAAAGAAATTTTGCTGTTTGCACATTTGAAACACAAGGCAGTAGCTGAGTCAGGGGCTGGTATAGCTTGAATTGGGAACATTCTGAAAGACAGCAAGCCAGATAAATTTGTGGGCATGTTGTATTTCACAATGGACATATTTATTGTTGTGACTGAAGTCCCTTTTTTCAAGGAGAGGCTCTCTTGATATTTGAGTCTTTGTAAAAGCTATAAAGCATGATGCTGGAACTCACTGCATCCAGAGACATTCCTGGCCTTATATATATATATATATATAAACTTCTTGAACGTGAGATTTCAAGGGGTCAAGATTTCTAGATGTTTAAAGGCCAAACAGTAGAAAAATCATCTCTACGTGCTTTTAAGCTCCCACTAAACATACAGATGGCAGATTCATTATGTTAGAGCTACCACCATTGTCTGGCTATGCCAAAAGAAGGATTGGAGACATATTGACATTGGTTTAATCAGGCCACAACTTTATTATTAGATGTCTTGGACTACCCCGCAGGTAACAGTGTACTGTGCAAGGTAACCTCATGTTTATTTTATTCTGTAATTACCTGGGGGCTTTAACCAGCTCCTCCTCTTTTTCCATCCAGTACCCTCCAGCAAATCCATTGCTGGGAACTTACCATCTCTGTCTCCCCCCAGAGGAGGGTTAAGGTGAGCTATAAGAATGAGGGGGTTTGGCTCTCTCCTACCAACCATAGCTTGGTCTTATGTTTAATTTTGCCCTGATGACATTAATTACAATCCTTCTTCTGCCATCAGTTTGATGCTGTGAGTAAGAGCTCAGAGTAGCTCCTCTATTTGTGCTGTCTGAAGTTGCTGTTTTGCATTCACAGTAATTGTGTCCACAGGTATGTCTTGTTTCTGGTCCACTTTCAAGCCAGTGGAGACTACCCTAATCTTGGCCAGAGGGCCTGATACTTTATTGTTTTGCACAGGTGTAATTGACTTCAGAAGGTAAAAAGTGAATGTAAAATATTCCCATTCTGATTTGGAAGCAGTTTACACCTGCTTTGCACAGAAATAAATGTCTGCACAATGTACAAGGCAGTAGAAAATCAGGACCCCAACTTGCTAAGGTAAAGCTGATATACTGTTTATCACATACTGCCATTATTATTGTCTTTCAGAATGACATGAAACTTGGAGATATAAGCACCTAGATAGATAAAATGGAATCATCTCTTCTACCTGTGATGGTTATGCAGATCTTTTGGTGCACCCTGGAGAAAACCCCTAGCCCTGTTTGCATCCACATAGGAAGAAATACTGCTAGGTCAGACAGTAGTTTGAATGGTGGTGGGTTAATTTCCTAGGAGGCACTCCTAGCTGAGAGTTAATTACATGCAGTTCAGCCTTGTTAGGCTAAGCACTGTAAAGAGGGCCAGGCAGCAGAGAATGAGGATGTTTAATACTGATTGCAAAAATAGGAACTCCGGTGAATTACTCCGTCCTACTTGATTTGTATTCTTCTGTTTTGTGCTTGAAGTCTATTGTTTGTAGATTGCATGAAGAGAGGTATCCAGAGACTCTGCTAATATTTTGGTTAAATTAGAACCTGGGGGATATAACAAACCTCTAAACTTGTTGTTTACATAAACCTGGACTTTCAGTAAGCTCGTTTGTTACCTACTCTGATTCTGGCCTTGCTTGATTCTGGTATTGTTCTAGATCTTATTGGTTAATTTCAGAACGGAAATGTTTTATTTAAATGAGCCTTTGTGTACATACAGCCTGTATGCTACACTAAAATTAATATTCTAAACTTTCAAACTTTAGGAAACATGACAATATTGCCATCCCCAAATGCTCAAATCATGAATCAGTGCCTCCCCGCCTATCTCCAAAATCATGAGATTTTTTTTTAAATACCCTTGAAATTTTTCTTAACTTTTGATCTCTTAAGGTTTGTGTTATCAAGCTTTTCTCTACAATCATGAAGGATAGAAACATGCATGTTCTTTAAAAGAAAAGCTAAGATTCTGTGGTATTCATGTAGCTGTAGGGCTTTATGATGAACCTCTTATATTACAAGATTTGTGATATAATTGGCAGAGTTGGTGATGCTGATATAGTGTTGAGGGGCTACAGCTTGCATTGTCTTCAACTTGAGTTGGAGATTCTCTACACATCTGACATATCTGGCCCAAGGTTCCCAAAGCACTTTTCAATTTCTGCCTCCTTGTTTATATGCTTTATGATGCACCTCAAAACTCAGGCTTGTGTGCACGAAGAGTGATTCAACCTATGGTGCAAATAGTGTTAGTGCTCAATCTTAAAACACGGGTTGTGTCTATGTTGAGACTTTGGACTAAAAACGACACAGTGTTAAGAATAACTTGGCTTACTTAATAAAAGAGGATCTTGCAATTCAGGATTATGAAAAATAACCAAGGGCCTAATTCTGTTCATACAGAGTCAGTACTGTATAGCTACCTCTTCTCACTGATGTGGTATCCCTACTCGGGGGAAGGGAGTGCCTATGTGTGTGACATATGGGTAATAATTGTAAGAATGACTGAACTAGGCTCTGATGCATCGTTCCATTATGAGCTAATATATATATATTTTCATTTAGATCCCTTCACTGGCTTATTCTTATACATAAAACTATTCATATGCATAAGTGTTTCCAAGGTTGGGACCAGACTTTTAGAAAGTAATTGGAAAGACTTTCAATCCTGTGCCTAATTAGCTTCATCATTTTTTCTTTCAGATAGAAGAAGTGGAGGAAATGCAGATGACTCAATCACCTGATGAGCAGTAAGTTCATATTTTCATTTATTCATGAATATGTTGTTGTTTTTTTAAATACTATTCACCCTCATGCAGGAATAACCTGCATTGGTGAAGAGGAACTGTTCTTAACTCAAGGAGTTTCCATGACATTCTCTTGGGGGAGCAGAGTGTGTGTTCCATACACGCTTCTGGAAGAGGCCAGAGGTTCTGCAGATCACCATGAATATTGGGACACTTATGTGAGAGGACCTGCCATGTCACTGCTGTTGATTTTCTTGCTTTGTTATAAACTCTAGCTGCAAAGCATGTTTCCAGTGGTTCCTGCCACCAATAGCTAGCCCGGGAACCTGATAGATTCTATAGAGCAAAGAGGGAAGGGAGTAACTTACTGAAGACTCTGGGCTGGTCTAAAGTGCACTGCAGTTCAGACTACAGGGGTGTGAATTTCAGCAGGCAACACAGCGCTGCACTATAACTGCCCCGTGTAGATGCTGCGGGTGTGAACTAAAAGCTACCTACTTTGGGTTAACATAGATCTGCTTGACAAACTAGGTGCCTTTTAGTTCATGCCAGCAGCATCCAGATAGGGCAGTTACAGTGCAGCACTTTGGTGCGTGCTGCAATTCACACCTCTGTAGTCTAAACTGCATCACAATGTAGAGGTAGCCTTAATTTAAAGTAAATGTGCCCATGGACTTGGGAGGTAAAATACAGAAAGATGCTGGCTCTTCCACTTTGTTGCTTCTCGAAGCACACAGATTAAACCTAACTGGAACCTTGCAGGAAGGTTTCTGCAGGGTCAATGGAAAGGAATTAGTCATGCAGAGGTGCTTGGAGATGACAGTGGTTGATTCCATCTGAGAACTTGGAGAGATAGATAAGGAGGTTGGCCATTCCACAGGATGGGCCCAAACTTCCCTTGACTTACCAGAACAGCAGGGAGCACAGGAGGACTTGAATTGAACTGAAATGAGCAAAGTTAGGGTTTTAGTCATATTTTTATGGGATGCATTGAAAAGTGTTTGTACTCTTCTTATTTCTGGATCCTTGCTTCATGTCTGAGTGTCTTTACATGGAGGGGGGGGGAATGAATGTTGCTGATGGGAGTGCGTGTGAACCAGGCTGGGAAACAAGAAGGAAGGAAAATAGGACCAGCCCATACTTAAAATGGCTGTCATCATGTGTTGCAGGTCATTGTATGTATCAATAATTTAGAGACTTATGGATATCTGTTTGAATCAACTGGGGGCCAAGGAACCGACATATTCCTACCCTAAACAGATTTGTGTTGAATTCAAGTTCCCCATAACCTGTCTTCAGTTTTAGCTCTGCATTGCTACCTTTTGAAATGTAAGGTGTAATTCTAACTGCTCACTCTGTACTAATGAGGAGAATTTGAGAGACATGCATTAATTTAAAAAAAATCAGGCCATTACTTTATAACTCAGGGCTTCTCACCCCCCATTGCTCTCTCTGTTGAATTTACATCTGTACTCTCCAGATCTATATTTCATGTTTTTCTCTTAATTTTAGCAGTCTGTTTTTTCTCAGTGTTTCAGACTATTTTTTCCTCTGGTGAAAAGCTGAAATGCCCTGTAGCAAGAGTTCTGCTCGGTAAATGAGGCCAGGCTGGAATTGCTATGTGGGCAGGGAGTTCCTAGGAGGTGCTAGTAATCTAAGACAGGGTTGCTCAAAAGTGAGGAACTTTACAAAGTGAATATGTATTCTGTGAGAATTCCCTTGCACTGGCAACTTTTCTTGTGAGGAATCTGTGACTTCCTTCACTTAAACATAGCTCCCCTTCTCTAAACCCCTCTCCCTCTGTTACAAAAATTTTTAGATTGAGCAATATTTTATTTCCTGTCAATATTTTATTTGCATAGTGACTGTAAATCCACTTAATGCGAGCAAAGTTTGTAATGTTGCATTATTCCATTCCTCTTTTGTCCTGAGGCTTTAATGGGCTTTGAAGTCCAGCTTCATAGTGATTTAAAAAACAAAACAAAAAACAAGCTTCATGTTTGCTTTAAAATGAAACAAAAAGGCTGATTATAGGTAAGATGAACAACTTGACATAAGAGCATCACAGCATGCATGTAATTGACACTCTTACCTACTTTCTCTCTATCCAAAATAAAATGAAGCTACGTTAGCCTGTTTCCTAGATCTTTGATCTGGTAGTGCCCAAAACAGAAACATGAACTAAGGATAGAAGGCATGCACAAGTCTCCAGATGCTCTGGTTTCTGTGAGTGAGCAAACCCTTGAAGCTGCCCCAGGAAGAAACTTCTCCCTCCATCGCTTTTGTTGCCAGAGAGATCAGTACAAAATCCAGGCAGCATATGTGTTAGAGAAAATAAATAAGGATTGTAATTGTTACTTCTGGCATAGGTAAACTTATCTAAACACATGAGCCTATATAGTTTGTAAGTACCTAATAACTATTTAGATCAGATCTCGCTTCAGGGTTAAAATATTGAGGCATAGTAATGGACAGGAGGTATGTGTGTGTTTGTCAAGGCTGGGCCAAAAAATGTGATATAGCAGTTGTTTCAAAAAGCCCCTGTGTAGCTCTATGAAAAAAACAGGTGTCACTGGCAGAACACAGAAAATGGCATGTGTGCGCATACTTACACAAAAACTGGAGCGTGGGGAAAATGCTAAGCGCATAAGAATTAAAGTTGTCAAACTATCCTAAAATTAGCTTAAAGGTAAAGGTACAGGTACTAACAAATGCAGCATGCAATCACAATGCTAGAGTTGAGGCTTAAAGAATTTTCAAAAACAAAACTTCTAGACAATCAAATGAATTTTTTGGGAATTTTCAGTGGTGCAGCATCTCACACCTAAAGAGACAAACTTTTTCATTTGCACTCCTTTACAATGAACAAAGTCTATCCATGCCCCCCACCCCATTACTGCACAGCCAAGGCTTCCTCAGCAGTGTAGCATGGACTGAAAGTGGACTGGGGGGCAAAACTGGGGATGGGGGGGTGAGGTGCAGCTGGGGTTGGAGGTGGGCTGGGGTTGGAGAGGGAGTAAAGTTGGAGCTGGGCCTGGAGGCAGAGCAGGACTGGGGTCTGAATGGGGTTGGAGGCAGAGCTGGTCTGGAGGTGGAGCAGGGCTGGAAGCATGGCAATCCATCCCTGCCCCGGTCCAGCCATGTCTCCCTCCCCCTCACCCCAAACATTCCTCTGTGCCCTGCTAGGGTGGAATGCCCCACAGTTTGAAAACCACTGCCTTGAGGTAGAGTGCTACTCTGTTAAAATGGTGTTTGTTTGTCTCTCCAACAAATCTGCTTAAATTGTGCAACAGATCTGCTCAGTGCACAGCTTAAAATAAATTAAAATGGCTGAGAAGAAAAACACAAGGATGAAAACATTGTGCTTTTTTTTATTGTTGTTTTTGTTTTTGTTACACTCATCTCCGCAAACTCAACCTAAGCTGTAATAACAATTGTGGGTTCTTTCTTGCACACTATCACCAGCAGTAAATGTTTTGCAGGTCAGAGTATGATGTGTGATCCATTCTACCGTGAGTGACAACTGCACAGCCCCATTATTTTCAGTGGAGGCTTACAGGATTAAATGGCTATGTAGCTAGAAATTAAGCATTTCTCTTTGCAAAGGAATAAAATATCTAAGAAGGTGCCATTTTTAGTTATTTAATCTTCACAGCAGAACTGGATCTTACTTTTAAATAAGATTTTCATGTCTCTAAGGAAGCCTTACTCACCAAGTTCTCACAGGACATAACGTCTAAAGTTGGAGTCTTAAATAAGACTTTCAAAAGTATTGAGCACCCAGCAGCTCCCGTTGACTTCATGGGACATAAGGCTCAAAACTCCAAATATTAGGTCACTTAAGTGATCACTCATGGTGATCTACTTTCATCCTTATTTCTTCTGTGTCTGTTAAAATAAACTTTTTATAAAGAGGTTTCACTTGGATCTGGTAGATGGCTCATGGTCTCTAACTCATCATAGCATCTCCAACTATTCCTTCAAATTGTGACTCTTTTTTTGTTTACTAATGCAGTTACTGTTACTTTCAAAACCACTTCACACTTACATTTAACAGAAAGCTTACTGTTTATATGGGACGTAAGCACTTACAAGAGTCATCTCTTGGGTTAATTTCACCCAGCCTATCTTTTTCCTGTTGAATGTGTTTCAAAAGGTTTTTGGTGCCAAATACTGCACTGTTTGTTTTAATGGCTTTAATAGCACCACAAAACTTGCTGCAGCTTGCAAACTATACACTTGGATGATTTCTAAAGTGAGGAGTCTTTCATCAGTCTTGATCTTCTGTGCTTTATTGAATATAATTTGGAATATGAGCACAAAAGGTCTCACTTAAAGTGAATAGAAAATAATGTTTAGGTTACATCATGTTAATAATAATATTTCCCCTGCTGGAAAAGAAGACAACCAAGAGAGAGCAAGTATATATGTGCATTCCAATGCATATGTTGCTTCCTGTATGCCTGCCTGCTGCCTCAAATTCCTCCTTAAATCGGTATGACATTAAGTGCAATAATATGAGCTTTATGTGGTGTTATAACATCAACCCCAGAATGCTTAATGGCTTGGGACATATGTGTGCAGAGCCCTTGAGAGGGTTCCAGGAACTGAGAAGCAAGGCAGATTGTGACATTTCTGCTAGAAACCTTCTTTGATCTCCTGCATATGTGTTCCGTACCTGACCGCCTTTCAGCTGTGGGTACCTGCCCCATTGTTGAGAGGTAGGTCAGATGAGAGTAGATATCTGTGGGGGAAAAAAGAGTGTTGGGGCACTTCTGAGGGAGGCTGGGAGCTAAGATGGCACTGAGTGTCTTGTCAAGACTGGGAAAAGACAACTGGAAGGGACTTGGGGCATTTGTCAAGGAGTGCATTGATTCATAGATTTGAAGGCCAGGAAGATCATCTGGTCTGTTTTTCTATATAACACAGACCATAGAACTTCCCCAAAATAATTCCTAGAGCAGATGTTTTACAAAAATATCCAATCCTGATTTTAAAAAAATCTCAATGAGAGAGAGTTCACCATGACTGTTGGTGAATTGTTCCAATGGTTAATTGTACTCACTGTTGAAAATCTATGCCTTATTTCCAGTCTGAATTTGTCTAGCTTTAATTTCCAGCCACTGAACTGTGTTATACCTTTCTCTGCTAGATTGAAGAGCCCATCATTATGTTTTTGTCCCCTGTGTAGGTGCATAAAAACTGTTATCAAGTCACCCCTTAACCTTCTCTTTTTAAATCTAAAAAGATTCGGGGAGCTCAATCGCTATGAGGAATGTTTTCTTATTGTTTACTCATTTTTTGTAGTTCTTCTCTGAACCTTCTCCAATTTATCAACGTCCTTTGTGAGCTGGGGACACCAGAACTGGATGCAGCATTCCAGTAGCAATTGCAGCAGTATAAAATACAGAGGTAAAATACCTCTCTGTTCCTCCTGGAGATTCCCCTGCTTAGCCCTTTTGGCCGTAACGGCGCACTAGGAGCTTATGTTAAGCTGATTATCCACCATGACACTGAAGACCTGTTTAGAGTCATTGCTTCCCAGGATAGAGTCCCCCTTCCTATAAGTATCACCTACATTCTTTGTTTGTTTATAGACACACACACACACAGACACACACACACACACACACTCTTAGTCATACTAAAAGGCTTATAATTTGTTTGACTGATCCCTGTACGACCCAATTAGAAACACATCTGCTTCATGATGATTTCTCCATTGACCCTTGTGTTTTGAGACCTATCAGTTAGCCAGCCTTTAATCCATTTAATGTGTGCCATGCTAATTTTATATTATTCTATTTTTTAATAGAATATTGTGCCATACCGAAACAGACTCCTTACAGAAGTCTGTTTACAAGTTTGGTTGTATAGCATTGATAGAGTAATCTCATAAATAAAAAGTATGAAATTCATTTTTCAGGATCTAATTTCCATTAATCCATGTTGATTTGCATTACATATGTTCTCCTCCTTTAATTTGTTTGAGTTCCATATAAGCCACTCCTTTATCTTGCCCAGGACCGATGTTAGGCTGACAGGCCTATAATTACCTAGGCCATCCTGTTTACCCTCTTTATATATTGGCACAACATTAGTTTTCTTCCAGTCATCTCGAACTTCCCCAGTACTCCAAAATATTTAGAAAATCAACATTAATGGTCCAGCGAGCTCCTCAGCCAGCTTTTAAAAAAACTCTTGGCATGCAAGTTATCTGGACCTGCTGATTTAAACATGGATCACTTAACTTAAGCGCTGCTGTTTAACAGCCTCCAGAGATATTAGTGAAACAGAAGAAGTGTTGTTATAATCATATGATAGGACTATAGCATCTAAATACAGAACAGAAATATTTATTGAACATTTCTGCCCTGAGAGGTGTTAAGTCTCCACAACTCCCATTACAGTAATTAAGTTGTCCACATATGTAGGTTTCAGAAGGATTTATGCAGTGGTTAAAGTAAGTCAGAGGAAAGTGAGCTCATAAATGCTGATCATCAACAAGCAAGGCTGGGTTTACTGCATCAAGTCCATGGTGGTGGTGAGGTGGGGTGCAGAAGCCATTGGTTATCTCTCTGCTCCCTTCAGGATGGGCAACATAGAAGCGCAGTGGAAGGAGTGGCTTTGAGAGAGTGTTTCCAGTCAGATATGCAGAGCAGGAAAGAGCTCCATTGTCAGGACTCTCAGTGGGGGAAAAATGAGACTGCATGGCTCCTTTTTTCCTAGCTCCCTTATCTGATAGTGTTAGTCATAGGACCATATGGAAGGGCTGCTCTATATAGGCAGTGAAGACTGGACAGATGTAAGGCACTCCCTGAGACTGGAGAGAGGGACAGTGGAAGGACATCTTCTTGTATGTTTACCAGAGATTAGCTGGCCTCTTCACTAGATATGCAGCTGTGAAATCCACATTGGACTAATAGGCACATTAAGCAAGATGACTTGAAAAAATTACGTGGACTAAAGAAGCAGTGTCACAACTCAGCAATAAAGGTTCAAAGAAGTTAGACAGGATTGCAGGAATTTCAATTTCAAGGCTGATAAAAGCCTTTAAGATCCAAAGGGTTTTAATGAAGGCTTTTAAAAACGATGTGGGTTTCTCTTGATGGAATCTATGCTATTTTTCAACTACCATGCTTGGAGTTTATTCAGAGGACACACAGAAACAACTGAGGTTCTTGGCCCCCTGTGAGGTCAGGAACAGATTTCAGAGGGGTTGCAACCACCTTTCCTTTCTCCTTTTTGTTTTTTTTAGCCATTATTTTTGCAGAGAACTTCTAAAGATGCAAACTGATGTGGTGATGCCTGCCTGAATCTGCAGATAGCCTGACACAATAACTGTAAGAGGGGTGAATTGCCCTATTTTTTTCAATCAGGGTCTCATGGACTCTGTGATTCTTTGGTCAAGAAGTCTGGCATTTTTTTCATGGTGCTATGGAACAAAGAATTTTTTCCATTGAATTTGCCATTTTTCTGTATTTTAGGATTAGGATTACAGTCCTTGTTCCCTGTACTCTTCCATGGATCCCAGAAGCAAGTCAGTCCAGACCACCCTACATTTCTTCCCTTTTCCGTGCACTGCCACTTACAGCCTGCTGTTCCTTCCTGGCAGACTTGGACCAAAATATGCACCAGAAAGCTTGTCAGTTACCATGATCCTTCAAAAGTGTTACACTAGTGGCATGTTCCCAGTAAAAGAAGGGAGCATTGAGCCATTTGGATAACAGCCATCAACTTCATGAAATAAACCCACTGAAGTCTTCAAGTGAGAGCTATATGGGTTTAAAAAGTCAGAAGACAGTGTTACTAATGACAGTGCTATGGACATGAAAGCCCTCTGAGCATTATACTTGTTATACCCGTGGATAGTAAAAGCTGTCAAACCAATCAAAATTGGGGAAACTTTCATCTGAGATGTAAGACACAACTTTGTTAGTGGGATATGCTGCCACCATTCAAGTCAAAGCAATTCCTTTCTCCAGTGACTTGATCAACTGACAAATTTATGACATGGCTAAAGATACTTGAGAACAGCTGATCAGGATTGCTAGCACTTCTGAGCACAACTGGAGGAAACTACAGATGAATCCCTTTCTGATCAACTCCTAACACTTGCCCAATATGAGTAGGAAGGATCCATATGTAAGGAATTGCTGTCCACTGATGAGTTATGCTGCGGGGTGGCGGAGGGGCAGAAATCTTGGAGGGTTTCTAATAATCAGTTCTTGGAGCTAGGTTGGACTGACATTGCTCTACTGGCCTGAATCTGAGGGAAAATACTGCAGCCTTGTGACTAGAATCCAGACTATTGCACCTAAAGCTATTTGACACATTGCTCTAAAGCTCACTAGAGGAATGAATGAAGATATTGCCAGTGGAACTGAAAAAAGATATTTGCGGATGTACAGTTGTGAACTTCTAAATGTAAACCATCCGATCAACAACTCTTCGCTATCCCATGTGAAGAAATGGGTACTTGACATCAGCAGCTCCGCTTTCACATCAAAGTTTGTTGCCATTGCAAAGTTTGTTTGTTTTTAATTTTGTGTTTTCAGCTCATATTTTCCTTGCTGAGTGTGGAACTGCCTTTGCAGAATACTTATCTCCTGAGGTGGAGTATGATATATATTCTCAACATGGAGGCTACAAGCAGGAATCAGGGTCATGATCATTCCACCCTTCCCATAAGATATTTGGGGCAAGAGTGTCCCAGGAACAGGCTGAGGACCACTTCGGCCTTTACATGGTCAATTCTATGAACTGCTTTCCAAAAGGAGAAAACCTGTCCATTTCCCAATGCAAGTCCAGGTTATCTTTGACTCAAAGGACAGAATATTCTGTTTTTGTTTGAAGAGGACTAGGCAAAATATTTTCCACATTTGGTTGTTTTTCATAGAGATTAATCAGTAAATAGATATACTGTAACATGTACATTGTAGCATGTATCAGTCATTTTAACCAGCTAGGGGAATACTTCTAATCTTGCTTGTGTAGAAGGGGCTCTAACGGCTATCCAGTGTTGAGTGTAGTATCTTACAGATCTTGATTCTTAAAATTTGCTCTTTCTAGCAATTTTTTTTCTGTATGAAATTCAAGCTATTTCTTCACTGTGTAATTGAAGCTTGTATCTTCAGTTCTGCTTCCCTCTTTTTAGGTTTTGATAAAACACTTATATATAGAATACCTAGTAATAAATGTCCTAGAAATACCACGAGGCCTAATCTATTATCTTTCAAATGTACAGCAGTAATTGAAATGTATATTTCTTCTCTATTACAGTTGCCATTCATAGTATGGTTCTGGAGGTATCTATCTTGCTGGAATATGATGTCAGTTGTGCCTTCTGCGGTGTGTGGTCTGCAGTCTCCTTCAATGGGCTTTTGGTTTTCAAGGTGCTTTAATAGAAGAAAAAGGTAATTCTTCACTTTTAATAATTGTTGATGGTGTGACATAATGTCAGTGCCTGCAGTACACTTGCCTTTGAATTCTAGTGTCTTAACATTGCAGAGTTTAGTATAAACATTTTAATGGAATTGAAGAGTGAAGGATGCTTTCACCTTTAATTATTGTTTGTTTATTAGTATGCAACTTCAGGCTGCTAGTAAAGCTATTTTATTATTTATGTGTGGTAGAAATAGAGTTAAATAATTTCTCCTGAGGGCATTCTGTGCCAAAAAATTAAAAATTCTGTGCACAATATTTTAAAATTCTGCATGCTTTATTTGTCAGTAAATAAATGCAGAGGCTCCAGCATGGCAGTGGGGAGCACAGGTCACTGGTTGTATGAAGGTGGGAGATCACCCTGTAGCCTTCCCACCCTTGATCCGGGACATGGATTCAGTGGTGAGGCTGCACCGGACCCTGACATAACACAAGACCTTAGCCTACCCCAGAAACACCATGGAGCCCTGCCCCTCTGCATCAGGTGCACCAGGTGTGGGGCAGACAGGCTCAACCAGGCAGAATCCAAGTGTGGAGGGGGTCAGTGTGGGGGGATCCAGGTGTGGGGTGAGAGGATTATGTGGGGGACAATCTGGGTGCAGGCAGCTCAGAGGGGGTTCTAGGTGTGGGGAGATCTGGATGCACAGAGGCTCATTGGGTGGGGGGTCCAGTTGCAGGGGCAATGGAACTCTGCATCGGCTTCCAGGTGAAAGTGGTTGGGGCTCAGCGGGGAGGGGTCTGGGTATGGGGGTTCCAGCAGGGGGGTCTGGCTTGGTGGGGTGAGGGTCTGGTTTCATCTATTTGGGAATCAGGGGCATGAGGATATGGATTTGGGGGCTCAGGATGGTACAGGAGGATGGGACTCCTCAGTGTGGGGTTTGAGTGCAGAGAGCTCAGTGGGGGGTGGTCTGGGTGCAGGGTTGGGGGTCCGGAGGCTGGGGGTTTGGGCACAGGGGGTCTCCAGATTCAGGGGTTGAGATTCAGTGGGGTGGGGTTTGAGTATGAAGGACTAGGGGGGTTCTGGGTGTATGGGGTGAGGCCAGGGGTGTCTGGGTATGAGAGGTCCAGATGCATGGGGGTGGGAGGATGGGGGAGCAGCTCCCTGTACAGTAATCCCTTCCCTCACAACTGAGGAGTGATGGGGGCAAGAAGCTGGGGAGGATGCTGAGCTTCTCACAGCTGTGGGATGGTCCGACACAGCCCCAGCCACTCCTTGCAGGGGAAGAGGAAATCCCATTCTCCACTACCTCCAGACCAGCCAGGACTAGCAACTGATCTCGGTTCAGGGTAGGAGCCAGTCCTGCGGTGATTTACCTCTTCGCCAGCTGCTCTGAGTGCCTGAAACAATGTACCTGCACAGCTAGGGAGTGGTACGTAACTGCTCTTGCAGCTTCTGTTTGCTTTCCTGTCAGAAAGCCATTTTTCTGTGGGGAAGCAAAGAAATCTGTGGGGGACATGAATTCTGTGCATGTGCAGTGCTGCAGAATTCCCCTAGGAGTAAATAATTTTGCCATACCATAGAAATAGTAAAAAAAAAAAAAAGTCATATCACAACAGCAATATTGTTTGTTTATAGGGCACTGAGTGTGAAAAGTTATTTTGGGCCATTGTTTTTAAGAAAAAAAAGAGGTGGGCTTTTTTTTCCCCATTATATAAACATACATCTCTGAATTTACACAGAGAGCCGGTCTAACCAGAAGCCACTCTTACTTAGTGATGCTTCAGTGTAGAACTGAACTTTAGCTTTCTAAGCCAGCCACATTTTGTATGAGGCTGCCAGGTTAGAAAAATGAAAATCTCCTGGGGAAATCAATTCTCTATATCAAGATTGAAGCCAAAAATGTCAACACATTTATTTATTATTGATAAAATAAGTTTTTACATGACACCATCTAAGATAATGTATTGATTCATATACTAGGGTGTATTTGATCATGGACTTATGTTAGAAACTTAGTGCCAAAGCTATGTGTTCTTATTCCATAGACTTGCAACAGGATTTAGAACACAGATGTGCTTTTGCCTTTCTGAACTAACATGGCTCAGAATGAACTGAATTCTTTTCTAGCTATGTATTAACAATTTTAATGATCAGGTGATCAGAATCTATATTACTGACTTCTTTCCTTTTTGTGTGTCATTAACTTGACTCTTGGATACCCAGCTGAGTTTGTTTTCTTTAACAACCAGCTCTACGTCTTCCTAGTTGTATTTTGGTCACAGAATCTGGAAATCACTGATTCAATAAACATAATTGTTTTATCCCACTTTTACATTCAGAATAGAACCATTGCTGCTCTTAATACATATGAAAGGAAATGTGAATGGTTGGGGGTCTCTTTTTTTTTAATTACTCACTGTTTTTCTGCAAAGATCACCAGAAGGTCAAAGTAGGGATTCTTTTCACCTATATACAGTGGGTCACAATAAATGACATTGACAAAGTCATTCTAGCCAAAAGGGAATGTGGAAATTAATTGTTTCACTTGGCAATCTGTGACCTGTTACAAGCATCTCTCTCTATATATTAGATTTCTTCAAAATCTGTAACTTCTTAAAATTACTATATTCTGCTGAATGTGTGTTCATAGTGCTAATTAGTGTGTGGGGGTGGGGTGGGGGAGGATTCAGTTGAATTATTTTCTGAATAAATGAGCAGTTTACTTTCCAAACCTGGTTGGAATTATTTACATAAAGTATATTTTAAAAACTTTAACTGTGTATTACTTGAAGAATTTTCTTACCTGTTACACAGCAATTTCTGGGGGGAGAGCCTCATGCATCTAAAATATCATTGTATTTAAGAGTTACATAAATTGTAATCCACATTAATTATTGTGGAAAATTTCTGAGTGCAGCTTGGGAAGCAGATTTCCTTGATAAGAAAGCACCATGGGCTAGAGTCACAAAGGATTGTAAGTGTTGAAATGCTGTTAGGTGCTCAAGCTCCCTACACAATGCATTGGAAGAATTAGGTGCCTGAGGGTATGTCTACACTACGAAATTAGGTCGATATTATAGAAGTTGATTCTTAGAAATAGATTTCATACAGTTGATTGTGTATGTCCACACCAAGCACATTAAGTCGACAGAGTGCGTCCTCACTACCGTGGCTAGCATCAACTTATGGAACGGTGCACTGTGGGTAGCTATCCCACAGTTCCCGCAGTCTCCACTGCCCATTGGAATTTTGGGTTAAGCTTCCAATGCCTGATGGGGCAAAATATTGTCACGGGTAGTTTTGGGTACATGTCATCAATCACTCCACCCTCCGTGAAAGCCATGGCAGACAATCGTTTCGTGCCTTTTTTCTGCGCAGATACAATACCATGGCAAGCATGCAGCCCGCTCAGCTCAGCTCACTGACACCCCCACTGTTGTGTCTTGGATGCTGCTGGCAGCAGACGGTGCAGTAGCACTGCTAACCATCATCATACACCGCTGATGCTGCAACTCTGCTCTGCTGCTATTATCTCAATAGCGAATTTCTCTATGTTGTCTGTCATGTGCTCCTGGGAATGTGTGTTCTTCCTCGGGAAATGTGCGCAGTACTAACTGTTGTCCTCCACTGCTTCCGCTGCAACTCTGCTCTCCTGCAGACACCATACCATGGCAAGCATGGAGCCTACTCAGATCACCTCTGCTGCGCTGAGCTTTGTAAACAACTTGCACATTATCCTACAGTATGTGGAGAACCTGCAAAAGCAGGCAAGGAGGTGACGGACAGTGATGGGGTAGTGGTAGGGGCCACCCTTAGAATTGCATGCAGCTCATCATAGAACTGGCACTTACGGGGCTCTGACCCGGACCAACTATTTGCATCCTTTGTTTTTTGGTAGGCTTGCCTCAGCTTCTTAACAATACTGTCAAATTGCGTCCACACTACCGCAAATTCGACCCAGCAAGGTCGATTTTAGCGCTAAACCCCTCGCTGGGGAGGAGTACAGAAATTGATTTTAAGAACCCTTTAAGTTGACAAAACAGGCTTGGTCATGTGGACGGGTGCAGGGTTAAATCAACCTAATGCTGCTAAATTTGATTTAAACTCATAGTGTAGACCAGGGCTAAGAAAGCCAATATGCTGGCTGAGGAGCTGCCTAAGATAGCCTGTAGGAAATGCTAAGGCTAGGAGGTATGTGGTCTAAGCCCTGACCCCAAACAGGATTTAAGCACCTACTTTTTGCTTGGGATTCTCTGCCATGAACCCCCTCTTGAAGTTAAGAAAGATTTTTGCATGAAATGCCAGAAGAGAAGGTTATTATAAAATCCTTCTTTACATGCCACCTCCTAAGGTGATGGATGGATTGATGTTGAAATAGATGTGTTATATCTTTTAGCCCAGTGGTTAGAGCACTCACTTGGAGTGTGGGAGACCCAAGTTCAGATACTTCTTTCACATCAGGCACAGAAAGAATAGAACCCTACTCTCCTGTATTCTGATTGAGTACTTTGAAGTAAACTCTGTGGCTTGAAGTCTGAGAGAAGAGGGACTGTCTACTGGCATCTCTTGGAGAGCAAAGAGAGTTGACTGAACGGGCCAGACCTCATTGTGTTCTGACAATTCAGGGCATTTTAGTTAAAGTACAGTTAAATTTTGAGTTTGAGGGTCATTAAACACAGTTGATGTGGTTGGACGGTATGCTACATTCAGGGTTACTATCACTAGGCTTTTATTGGAGAGGAGTGAGGAAGAGAGAGAGAGAGAGAAAATATTCTAAACAAATCACTTCAAAACATTTACCCCTGAAAATGTTGCCACAGGACATTTCAGCTTTATCGGGACCCTTTTTGTGATGTTCTTCTAAAACAAAATTCCTTTGAAATGACCCGATTACATGAAGTGTTTTGACTTTTTAATGGAACTGCATAGTCTGAGGGAATATGGCTTCACTGAAGTTTTTCCAACCAGCTCTGATTTATATCCCCCGTGTGCACACACAGCAATTAAGACACATTAATACCATAAGCTAAAGTATCTTCTCAGTCACACTCATGCAACGCCATAGAAATGTAGGGCTGGAAGGGATCTCAAGACAGGTTCAAGTCCAATCCCTGCAGCAAGGCAGGACCAACTAAACCTAAATCGTCCCTGACAGATGTTTGTCCAGACTGTTGTTAAAAGTCTCCATTGATGGGGATTCCATAACCTCCCTTGGAAGCCTATTCCAGAGCTTACCCTTACAGTTAGAAAGTTTTCCTAATATTGAATCTAAATCTCTCTGCTTCAGAGTAAGCCTGTTACTACTTGTCCTACTTTCTGTGGATATGGAGAACAACTGATCACCCTCCTCTTTTTGTAGCAGCCCTTAACATATCTGCTATCAGGTCCCCCCTCAGTCATCTTTTCTCAAGACTAAATATGCCCAGGGTTGTTGTTTTTTTTTTTCAACCATTAGTCCGAAATAAGATTTTCTAAAACTTTTATCATTTAAATTGCTCTCCTCTGGACTGTCTCCAATTTGTCCAAAACTTTCCTAAAGTGTGGCACCCAGAATGACAGCGCTGTAATCAAGAGGTTGGCAATGCCCACTGAGAAGGGAATTTGGACCATGATGTATAAAAACAATATAGTGAGACAAAGGATGTTTAAAAATTGCCAGATTGAAAGGTTGATAGTGCCTTATCCTCAGGTGGACCCAACATATGAGAGAGAAATTTTGTTACAAAATCCAGTACTGTATCAGAGGAAGGATTGACGTTTTCTAAACTGAAATGGCAGAGGAAATAAAAATGTGCAGAACAAGTAGCGGGGAAAATATTTACTCTCCTAAATTAGATGATCAGGAGAGGGGAAACTGGAGTAGCTGCAGCCAGAGAGAATAGAAACTTCAGGGATGGGTGAGCTTGAGAGAGGAGAAAACTGAAGTGAATTTGGTGAATGAAGCTCAGGAGAAGGGAGTAATTGCTGGGCATGGAAGGGAAATCATGTTAAAAGGGGAACCAATGGAAGGCCCATAACTTTCTGGTGTTCAGGGGAGGGTTTGATATTTTGGTAGAGACTGGCTTAGGTAACCCTGATGCGGAACACTTTATTCTTTTCCACTTTATTTACATTGCATGAGAACCTGTTCACAAACTTACACATCTTGGAAGGTTCATGGTGGATATTCATGAATTAGGCCAGGGGTAGGCAACCTATGGCACATGTGCAGAAGGTGGCACGTGAGCTGATTTTCAGTGACACTCACACTGCCCGGGTTCTGACCACCAGTCCGGGGAGCTCCGCATTTTAATTTTAAATGAAGTTTCGTAAACATTTTAAAAACCTTATTTACTTTACATACAACACTAGTTTAGTTATATATTACAGACTTAGAGACCTTCTAAAAATGTTAAAATGTATTACTGGCACGCGAAACCTTAAATCAGAGTGAATAAATGAAGACTCGGCAAACCACTGCTGAAAGATTGCTGACCCCTGAATTAAGCCCTAGCAATTATACATATGACACCCAGTTTCTGGAACAAACTGTGTAACAAACTGTGTAATTATAACAAACTGTGATACATCTTGTTGCACAACCAGATGGTCAGTCTCCAATTTATAAAGTTATATTAGGTACTGATGTAATTTGTTAAAAGTGCATAGGATTGATAATATGGAACTACCATATTATATAATTCCATCACTCCACCTGTACATCTCACAGCTAGTTCAATTTCTGGCACTCTTTAAAATGTAATTTAATAACTTTAATATCTATAGATGAACAAATTAATTGAATTTCAGTGTTTCTTTAACATGACATATAATCAATCTATTTTAACTTTTTTGTTAATTAACAGTTAACATCCCTATCCTGAAATCAATAAGTCAGACAATTGGCACTTTACAAGATGCCCTCAATACTTCATCGAATTGGGTCTATAATATCTACTGATTTTTCTTGCCATCTCATTTTCATAAGCAATACATGCTGTAAATAATTAGATTTGTGTGTAATATTGAGTAAATGACATTTGATCTCTTTCTCTAGGTAATTACACCATAGCAAAGGCCATTAATAATTATCGGTATCTAATACTCTAATATATATGGCAATTATTGACCTACTAAACGAAATTATGAGACTATCCCAGGGGTCGGTAACCTCTGGCAGGTGGCTCGCCAGGGTAAGCACCCTGGTGGGCCAGGCCAGTTTATCTGCCGCTTCGGCAGGTTCAACTGATCACAGCTCCCACTGGCTGCGGTTCGCCACCCCAGGCCAATGGGGGAGGCAGGAAGTGGTGCAGACCAGGGATATGCTGGCTGTGGCTTCCCGCCTCCCGCATTGGCCTCAGACAGTGAACTGCGGCCAGTGGGAGCCGCGATCGGCCGAACCTGCCAATGTGGCAGATAAACAAACCAGCCCAGCCCGCCAGTGTGCTTACCCTGGCGAGCTGCGTGCCAGAGGTTGCTGACCCCTGGACTATTCATTAATAAATATATTGGTTTACTTCATATAACTGTTTTGTTTTTTCCGGACATATGTACATCTTCATGTGTGTGTTGCATTGATTGTTCATGGTCTAAAAGAGCATGGTATAGATCAATTTTTAAAAAGTATTTACATGCCTAACTCCCATGGGATATGATCAGTATAGGAAAAGATGGAGCTAGAGAGATGTGAACTTGAGGGATGGGAGAGCTTGAAGAATAGGTATGTGAGGGAGTTGAGTGGCTAAATGCTTCTCAAAATCTGGCCCTATGTGTTTTCAGGGAGCTGCAAAATGACACTTCAGTATCACATTGGATCAGAAAACAAGAGAAAATGCTCTATTTTTGGTTGTGGTTCTGTGTATCTGATTATCTTGATTTTGCTTCTTTTTATTCAAAATTTGTGAGACTCTTGATAGTATGTTCAAAAACCTTAACAGTTTTTGCGCCAACTCTAATCTAGGTAAACTTCTCTTGGGTTCTAATTCAGGAAAGCATCCCTTTTGAGCTGAGCAGTTAAGTACATGCGTAAGTCTCATTGAAATTATCGGGTCTTAGTAATATCTTTAATTGTAAGCATGTGTTTAAGTACTTTGAATTGGGATGACCTAAGCACATGCTTAAGTGCTTTCCTGAATCAGGGCCTGAACATAAGAATGACCATGCTGGATCAGACCAAATGTCCATCTAGCCCAGTATACAGTCTTCCGACACTGGCCAGTGCCAGGTGCTTCAGAGGGAGTGAACAGGACAGGCAATCATCAAATGAACCATTCCGTTGCCTATTCCCAGCTTCTAGCAAACAGAGGCTAGGGACACCATCTCGGCCCATCTTGGCTAACAGCCACTGAAGGGCCTATCCTCCATGAATTTATTTAGTTCTTTTTTTGAACCCTGTTGTAGTCTTTGCCTTCACAACGTCCTCTGGCAAGGAGTTCCACAGGTTGACTGTGGTTTGTTTGGTTTGTTTTAAACTTGCTGCCTATTAATTTTGTTTGGTGACCCCTAGTTCCAGTGTTATGAGAAGGAGTTAATAACACTTTATTATTTATTTTCTCCAAACCAGTCATGATTTTATAGACCTCTATCATGTCCCTCCCTATTCAGCTCTTTTCCAAGTTGAAAAGTCCCAATCTTATTAATCTCTTTCCTCACATGGAAGCTGTTCCATACCTCTAATCCTTTTGGTTGCCCTTTTCTAACCTTTTCCAATTCCAATATATCTTTTTTGAGATGGGGCAATCAAATATGCATGCAGTATTCAAGATGTGGGTATACCATGGGTTTATATAAAGGCAATATGATATTTTCTGTCTTATTATCTATCCCTTTCTTAAAAACAGTGAGGAGTCAAGTGGCACCTTAAAGACTAACAGATTTATTTGGGCATAAGCTTTCATGGGTAAAAAGCTTTTGTGGGATCTGAAGAGTCTCCAAGCACCTGAAGAAGTGGGTTTTTTACCCACAAAAGCTTATGCCCAAATAAATCAGTTAGTTTTTAAGGTGCCACCAGATTCCTCATGTTTTTGTGGATACAGACTAACCCAACTACCCCTCTGATACTATCTCTTTCTTAATGATTCCCAACATTCTGTTCGCTCTTTTGATTGCTGCTGTACATTGAGTGGATGTCTTCAGAGAACTATCCATGACTCCAAGATCTATTTCTTGAGTGGTGACAGCTAATTTAGACCCCATAATTTTATATATATAGTTGGCCTGAAGTGAGTAACCAGCTGGTAAGTATAACCCTCTTAATTTGAATGATCTGTGCATGGTCTTTGATTTTTACAAATGTTCTTTTGTTTTTGAATGTATTACAACCTATGAATTTCTCATGAACCAGTTATATGTGTTATGAATAATTAAAGCAACAATTCGCTGTTTGTGCTGAATGAATGGTCACCCAAATTATGCTATTGTTTGTTTTCTAGTGGTGTGACCAAAACTTTGATAAACAGGAGTGCTTGTATAAACCAGTGGAATATCGGTTAGTATCAAGAGGGCTATATGAACATTTCCTGCAAGAATCTCTTTTCTGCCACATATGTACACAGTTATTAATTTTATTTAAAACATTTTGCAAACAGAAAACAAATAAAGGGTTGAGTGTGGCATTAATTTAATTAGATGAAAATGGATTTGCTTTATCTTGAATTCTTTTTTAAAGCAGTCGCCTAGACTTTTGAGAACTTTGGAAGATCTTGATCACCAGCCAGCCTTGTTAAAGTTTCTGAAGCTCTGTTCATCGTAGCACAGTGACCCCCCGCACCCCAGTTTCCATTTTTTAATGATAAAGTGACATTAATTGTGGGATGACTATTTCCCTTCTTAATTTACTACTCCGTGGTACACAGAATATGCTTATTTAACAGAAATATTATTTTGCAAGCAGAGAGGTTGAAAGAGTAAAGGCTGTGGGTCCAATCCTGCTCTCACTGAAGTCAATTGTAAAATGACCATTGATATCTGTAGAAACATAATCAAATTCTAAGAACTTTATTATCTGAGTGTCTGGCAATATCTTTGCAAACATGCATCAGTCTCCTCTCATATTTCCAGAGCTGTCTGAAAATCATTTTGTTAGGTACTGTTACCCCGGTACATAACTAGGAAGATCAGCTGATGTTTAAAGCCTATGCTTATCTAAACAGGCCAGTTTAGCATTTTGTAGATGTTAGATTTCCAAATCAATAATTCTGTAGACCGCCTATAACAGCAGTTCTCTGATGATGATGTAATACAGAATTGGATTCGCTGCTTTGCTGGGTAAGACAGACAAATTTAATTTACAATGTAAAAAGCCAGACATAAAGGGAATATGCCCCCTGCATATTCTCTTTCACCCAAGGGTAAATTATAAAATTGGAAGTCAAGGTCATTGTAACAGGCAACATATGCTTAGCAGAAAATGAAATGGCCACTTTGTGCTCCATTATTTTAAAGCTCTGAAATGCATATTAGTTTTTTTTTTTAAATACTGGAGTTTAGTCAAGATGGTAACAATAGGTTTTGAGGTATATAGCTGTGTTTTGTGTTAGCAGAAATAGAATCCACTGATATTAAACCTGCATATTGATATGTCATTTATTTGGAACAAATAGAGGGTGGTATGCCAGTTGCTATGGCAACTAGTTCTACTTTCGAGCACTGAAAGACCTCTAAACACACTTTGAAATTACTTCTTTCTGATTATGCTTCACCAGTGAGAAAGGTGACGCCTGCAATTAAATACCAATGAAGATATTGAATGTTCAAATTAAATTACATTTTTAGAGTTGTTCTTAACATGTTACTAAGCCAACAGAAGTTGAGGCAGCAATACTGCAAGCAAAAAGGCTTACTTAATATATTTATAGCCTGGAATCTTACAAGGAGAAAAATCTCTCTATATATTATGTTGTGGCAACACATTCTTCCGGCAATATTGAGTGTGTGTGTGTGAGAGAGAGAGAGAGAGTGAGTGTAACTAGGGCGTATAATCCAAGAGTGATTTACTACAGAAAAATTCTGCTTTACCCAGGCAATACCACAGGGTGGGCAAGACTTAGGCAAGCAAGAGAAAATCAGATGTTAGTACTGTGCTGATCAGATGGCCAACAGCTATCTAGGGTATAGTAGTGTGTTGAAATGCAGATTGCTTGCTCTAGAATGAGCATCTTAAAGTATGTTGCTTATATAATAGAAGGACAATAAATACTCTGTACTAGAATGTGTGTCTTTTTTTAATTCACCTAAGAGGTTAGGTGTAGCATTAAAGTATAGTGGGATTCTGAATTTTTCATAAAGGATAGGGCACAGAATTTGGCAGTGGTGATGATGTAATCTGGGGAAATGTGCTGTTGAAAATGTATTCCATTATGACAGAAAAGTGTGTGTGGGGGGGGGGGGGCATGGAATTCCTAGTCAATAGGTGTCAGGCTTGGACAGCCAACCTGTAAAGCTAGTCCAGTAGATATGCTTATGTGAACTGATGTTCATGTCAAATATACTCCAGAGAGAAATTATCCCAGTCAATTGGTGGTCAGAATGCAAGAATATTGTTTAGTTACTGACATACCATTCATTTCCCCCATATGCTATTTTTTGCACTCTGATTCTGAGTATCTAATTTGCATAATCATTCTACAGTGACTTCTGTAACTGTACAGGATGCCAAAATTTATAATCTGATTATGCAAATCCCCACACTCTGATTTGTTGAAATGACTGAACCATTATATAACTCTAACCTTAATATGAATTGGCTCCCATTTTCAGAACATCCAGCCTGGTTGCCAGTGCTAAAGATACCAGCTCAGCTTCTTCTTCCCTTCTGTTGTAGTAGACATGCACCAAACAGTATATAAAAGGATGGGGGAGGGAGAGGATGTTTACAAAAAAAAACCAAACCAAACCCTTTGATTCATTTCCATCTATTCCCTCAACACACATACATCAATGTAGGCCAGCAGAGGTCCTGGCCCTTGAATCTGTGTGTGTGTGTGAGAGAGAGAGAGAGAGAAAGAGACAGACAGACAGAGACACACACACACACACACGCTCATTTGTAATATACCTCTGAGCCTCTTTTATTTTTTTCCATTTAATATTTGAGTATTTAAAAATGCCCACATGTAAAAGGCCTATAGAAGTCATGATTAACTTAACCCATTCCACAGGGTTCAATAGAGAATTCTACATCTGCTTCAAACCATACCACTGAATTCTATAACAATCTATAGAAAGGATCTCATTTTCTACTAATTCTTTTTTTAAGAGCAATTTCTATAGAATCCTGTTGACTTCATTCTTAATTTTATAGCACTAGTTTCCCAAAAGGTTTTGGTTAACAGCAATTTGAATAATTACTGTGATGACTAATAGTTACAGCTGGATAAAAAATGAAACTCTGCTAAAATCAGATGAAATTGTTAAAGAATTTGCTTCAGATATTCTGATGCCCTCTTCCTGCTTGTTTTCCATAAGCAAAATATGTCCATGGAAAATAAATTTTAAAGTAGCGTGTGCCAAGTGTTTATGGAAACAGAATTTCTGAAATTTTGACCTGTGAGTATATGTAATAGAAATGCTTCCATGCACACAAATGGGGAATAGAAACAATACTACATATCTTATCTAGCTAGTTGAAAATAGGCAACATAACTTGAATTTGTAATGCTGCAGGACCAGCCCCACAAATTCAAAAATCATGAGTCTGGCCCCCAAACGACAGGATATTAAAAAAATAATACATTTGGGGTCTTATTTGCCATCTGGCTTCTGAGCCATTAAAATTCATGTTATGCAGCTTTTCTCAGCAACTGTGAAGTGTGGAAATATATGTTTGAATGAAAATTGCAATTCTCATAACCACATGACTCCAGGAGAGGAATTTCTCAATAACAAGAATGTTCATTGGTTCAGCCAGTAAATACCTTCAAAAATAGTCATCTAAATAGCATAAGGTCAGAGTCAGAGTGCAACGCCCTGTCAAACACGCAGGTCAGGCCATGGGTGGATGTGCAAGAAGGGGGAGATTTCAGGCAGTGAAGTGGCTCTGTAAAGGCTATTGTAGCCCAGTGGTTGGAGTAGTTGCTGTAGCCCTTTATGTATCTATGAAGAACAGGAGGATCCATGTAGCAGAAATTCCTCAAGTCTTGCCCCTCCTTCACAGCCACCAGTGCAACAAATCTTGCATGAAGCAGGTAGAACCACACTGGTTGCTTTCTCTTAAGAAGCCACTGAGACACAGAGGTGTAGGGCAGGGATTTGCTCCATAAATTAATAGATTTGCAGAAATCACGATCTGATTGTGGATATTCTGTGAGAACAAAGAGAAGCTAAATTATTTAAATGCATAATTGTGAATTATTCACTCAGTTCCAATAGTAACCATAGGATTGTTCCTGCAAATCCCTAGTCCATGTAAGTAGTCCCTCTGAAGTCGGTGCCCTGTTTACAGGACCCACAAGGGGATTCCTTTATGGTACAGTAGGCTGAAGTGGTGATGCTTAATAAGGATTACATTTGTGCAATGCTTTCCAGAATGGGGTTCCATATACTGAGCTAGTAAACTGGTACTTTTTTATTACCTGAGTTCCAGAGATGGTGAAATATTGGGGAATATGAATATATTGTAATTGTCAACTGGCTCTAATTGTTACCTTGTGGACAAGGAGCACCCTCAAATAACACTTATAATCACAAATCCGGCCCCTGCATGAGAGACAATCTGTAAATTCCTTCTATCCTAAGACTGCAGTTTGACAACTGCTCCCCCACTCCCACACTTGAGAAATGTACATTTTTAATTGGATGTGCATAACTTCCTCAGCTAGGAATCTCCTGTTTATCCCGAGTATATCATTTAATTGGAGTTTGGTATTTCTGGTGCATAACCTGTCAGCTGCTTAACTATGGGTGTGCTTGTACATTTGTGTGTGAGAGCAAGCCCTGATGTATACAATATTCCTGTTGCATGGAGACCCATGTTTATAAAGGGGCAACTGAGGAACTGAAAACAAAATAATCTTCTGTAATAGCAAGGTCTCTGTGGGTAGTGAACAGCTGCTCCACCAGCAGTCTTGGAACTTTCATAGGGCTACTGTGAATATGTTCACAGCATGAGGAGACTGACAACATGCTGCTAAAATGCTGGCATCACAGAAACTTGGTGGGACAATTCACATGACTGGAATATTGGTAAAGAAGGGTACAGCTTGTTCAAAAGGACAGCCAGGGAAAAAAGGGAGGAGGTGTTGGCTTGTATATCAAAGATGTATATATTTGCTATTGAGAGAGAAGTGGGAGACAAACCTGTTGAAAGTCTCTCTTGGTAAAGATAAAAGGAGTAAAAAAACCAACCAGCCAAGGGTGATGTCATGGTAGACGGTTGGCAGTAGGCCACCTAACCAGGAAGAAGACATGGATAAGGCTTATTTTAAATAGCTAACAAAATCGTCCAAAGAACAGGACGTAGTAGTAATGGGGGACTTGACCTACTCAGGCATCTATTTGTAAAATAACACATCAGAGCACATATTATCCAACAACTTCTCGGAGTGCACTGGAGACAACTTTTTATTATAGAAGGTGGAGAAAACGACTAGGGGCGAGGCAATTCTAGATTTGATTCTAACAAACAGGGAGGAACTACTTGAGAATTTGAAGATGGACGGCAGCTTGGGTAAAAGTGATCATGAAATGATGGAGTTCACAATTCTAAGGAATGGTAGGAAGGAAAAGAGCAAAATAAAGACCAAGTTCTTCAAGAAGGCAGACTTTAGCAAACTCAGAGAATTGGTAGGTAAGATCCTGAGGGAAGAAAATCTAAAGGAAAAAAGAGTTAAGGAGAATAGGCAGTTTTTTAAAGACACAGTTTGCTCTTGTGACCTTAATAATATCTCAATGCATAGGAAAGAAAGGAGTTATGGTAAGGGACCACCATGGCTTAACTAGGAGATCTTCAATGTCCTGAAACTGAGAATCCTACTAAAAGCAGAAGCTAGGTCAAATTACAAAGGACAAGTATATTAAAAAAATAGAAAGACCAAGGCACAAAATGAGATTAGGCTAGCTAGGGGCATAAAGGGTAATAAGAAAACATTTTACAAATTCATGAGAGACAAGTGGAAGACGAAGAACAGACTAAGCCCATCAGTATTCTGACAATTTTCAGCTTTGTGTTTTTTCTGATCCCTCACCAAGAATGTCTGTTCCACTGTCTAAAGCAGGCCTGCACAACTCATAGAGCGGCGAGGGCCACATTACTCCAAAGAAAATAGCTGAAGGCCGAACCCCTCCGCCATACTGAAACACCGCCCTCCCCTGCGCCGCCCAGCCAGTGTAAGCAAGCAGGACTAACCCTGGCGGCACCACCTGCTGGTCTTCTCGGGAATTAGCTCATCCAGTCATTGGAGCGCCCTCTGCAGGCCGGTGTCCCACTGCCGCTGGCTCTGTGTCCCTTCTTGATGCCGGTGCCCTTTGATCTGGGGTGCTGCCCCCTGACAATACCCCCACACTCTGGCTCTAGGTCTCCCCTCTCTGGGGAACCCCCAATCCTCTAATCCCCACCTCACCTCACTATAAGGCTACTGCCAGTCACCAACTAGCCACCGCGCCATGGGGCAGACTGCATTATATTAGCCACTCATCACAGGCAAGATTGGGTTTGGACCTGCTGCCTCCCTCTATAGCTGGGCTGCCCCTCTGCAGCCCTGGTACGGGTCTTAGGCCCTCAGCTAGGTCCGCAGTTTGGGGGTTTTCCAGGCTGGAGCTCCCCCAGCTCCTCTAGCCTTCTCCCAGCCCTGCTCCACTCCCAGTACCCTGCTCAGCTCCCTAGCAACAGACCCTTCTCTCTCTATAAGCAGAGAGAGACTTCCTCTGGGCCTCTGGCCCACAGCCTTTTTATACAGGCCAGCTGGGGCAGCTTCCCCAGTCAGCACAGCTTTTCTCCTGCCACAGCCCTTCCCCAGGGCTGTTTTAAGCCCTTCCGGGCAGGAGCAGGGTAACCACCCTGCTATACCCCCGAAACACATCCCCCACCCCAGCGACGCCCGCACCATGGAAATAAACCCTCCTTCCCTAGCGCCACCCCGCGGAAACAGCTGTGGGTTGAAAAAGAAGGCTTTTTTTTTGGGGGGGGGATACTTTATTAAGAATTTTTCAATTAAAGCAAACAATTTTTAAATTATTTTTATTTTTTTTATGAACCATGGAAAAATGAAAAACATCTGTTTCAATGAAAGAAAACATTTGTACTTTTCATAATCAGCTTGCAAATTTAATGAGAGATATTACATCTCTTTTCAGCAACAAGCTTGTCATATTCTGGGATCATATTTGAAGTGGGATATTTTCATAATGTCTTCCAAATGGTCATCAGTCAGAGAAGAACGTTGCTTGTTTTTATTCATGTTCATGATGGAAAATGTTTGTTCACATATGTAAGTGCTTCCAAAAATGCTGAACGTTTTCAGTGCAACTTCGATAAGATTCTTGTATTTTTCATCATCCAGACTTTTGTAGAAGTCCCACAGGCTGCTTTCTCTGTGCTTATTTCGGTAAATTGCCGAACTCTGAAGTTCATTAACCTCCAACTGCAAATCTCCTGGCACTTCCTCTGGATCCACAGAAAAGGGATCTTCAATCAGTTTCAACTGGATGTCATCATCTTTAGACAAAATAAGTCTTCTGTCAAATTCTTCAGTCAAAAGATTCATGCGCTTTGCATATTTTTCTCCTAACTCAGCGTGTTTGTGCTGAGGGATACGCTGTGCACAAGTGGGAAAGTGACACATTTCACCTTTTGACAGCTGATTTCTGAAAAGTTTCAATTTCATTTTGAAAGCTTTCACTGCTGCACACATTTGTAATATAAGTTGATTTTTTTCCCTGAAGTTGAATGTTGAGATCATTCAGGTGTGCTGTAATATCACAAAAGAAAAAGAGATCTTGATTCCAGGACTCATTTTCAAGCTCTGGGAATTTTATTGGCCCATTTTCTAGGAATTTTGCTACCTCCTCTTTCAAAGCAATGAAACGCTGGAGCACTCTTCCTCGACTCAACCACCTCACTTCTGTATGGTACATTAAGTCGCTGCACTAGGTGTCTTCCCCTTCAAGAAAGGCTCGAAACGTCCTGTGTTTTAGTCCTCTAGAATGGATGTAGTTTACAATGGAAGCTACCACTGACATTACATGCTCAAATTTTAAGACTTTGCTACACAAAACTTGCTGATGTATAATGCAGTGATGTTTGGTTATTTGTCTCCCAATAAATTCTTCAAGAAGACTAATGGCTCCAACATTTTTTCCGTACATAGCTGGAGCACCATCAGTACAAATAGCCACCAAGTTTGTGAAATCTAATCCCATTTTATCATTCATGCATTTGATCACTTCACTGGAGATTTCTTTTCCGGTTGTGCGACCTGTCATGGAGCACATGCCTACAAGTTCTTCAGTAATTTCAAAGTTTTTATCAATACCTCTAATAAAAATAAGAAGTTGGGCAGTGTCTTTTAAATCGGTGCTTTCATCCAGAGCTAGGGAGTAAAAGCAGAATTCAGTGACTCTCTGCTTTAACTGATCACTTAGATTAGTAGAAATGTCTGCTATTCTTCTCTGTACAGTCATGCTTGATAGACTGACATTCTCAAATATTCCCCTCTTTTCTGGACATAACTCAGATACAGCAATCAACATACATTTTTCTAAAAACTCGCCTTCTGTGAAACATTTCCCAGAAGCAGCAATTTCCTTAGAAATTTGATAGCTTACTTTAGTAACCGTATCGTTCTCAGTGCTCACTTTCTTGAAAATTTGCTGTTCTCCACTAAGGTTTTTCACTAAACTGGGTGCTTTAATTATTTTTTCATTTGAGCTCAATTTGGTGAGATTGGGATGTTTAGTTTCAAAGTGCCACCGAAGGCTGTATTCTTTCGGAACAGCTAATGTTTCGCGACACACGAGGCACAGTATTTTGTCTTTGGAAACAGTACATAAGTATTTATTCGTCCATTCAGTGTTGAAAACTCTGTGCTCTGATTCTATTTTTCTCTTTTTCTTTTCACTCGAGGTAGCCATTATGAAGCTCAAGATTTTGTTGAATAAATTTACACACAAGGGAAACACTCACAGTCACACACAAAGAGAAGAGATATCTCATGGCGCATGGCACACTAGCAAGGCTCTGACAGTGTGTGGAAGCCTGTAGAGGGGGAAAGAAATGGCGCGCATAGGGTAACCAGATCACAGCAGTAAAATAGAACTGCCCCTCCCTGCTTGGCCCCACCATCACACCCCTCTTTAATCCCGCAGAGGTCATTATATTACTGCACACAGCAGTACCAAAAATTAAAATACTTAAAATGGATGCCTCCCTCTAGCCGCCAACTCGCCACTACCTGCCCACCCACCCTCTCAGTTCATCATCTCCCTGCAAAATAAGGGGAGGGGAAAAGGAGGACAGTTTGAAGGGATTTTCTGGGGCTATGAACTAAGCCAGGGAGAGGAAAGGGGGGCAGTACGAAGGGATTGGATGTGACTGTCCAACACACAAACACAGGGCTGCAGGGAGCCTGGGGGTGGGGGGAAGCAGTGTGATAGGGGCCAGGGAGGGGTAAGGTCCCTGGACCAGGGAAGGGGACAGCAGTCGGGGAAGGGCAGGTGCAATGCACACACGCAGGGCCACCTGGGGGGGCAAGTGGGGCAATTTGCCCCAGGTCCCACAGGAGCCCCCACGAGAATGTCGGAGGCTCCACCCCGCCTCTGCCTTTGCCTTCCCCCATCTAGGGTGACCAAATCACAGAGGCGAAATATCGGGACGCGGGGGCGGAGCCAAAAAAAAAAGCTGGCAGCGGAGGGGAAAAAAGCAAAAAAGCATGAACAAGTGGGAAGCGCCTGGGCTGGCGCCAGCCACTCAGATGTAAATGGCGGCCCCAGCACTCAACAACCCCCATCTAGAGCCTGAGGGCTGACACCCCGATGCTGCGGAGATGGGCACTGAGAGGGGGAGCACCCCCACTAGGTTTCTGCACAGAGACCGGCCTGGGCTGGCTGTGGGCGCGCCTGTGGGGAGCAGCCCCTTCCCTGGCTGGCTCCAGCTCCCTACAGTTCTGGGAGTGCGGAGCCATAGCGACCTTTGCACCACTGGGCTACACCCTGCTGGAGAAAGCAGGACCTTTCCATGGCCCCCAGGCCAGGACATGCCCCAGCATCGCGGGATGGGATCTCCTCACCTAGGGTCGCACACCCAGCCAGGCACACACTGCTCCCCCCGCCCTGCCCCCTAGAGACAGACAGACTCACAGATACTAATTATCCCCAGCACTGCTCCCCCAACATCTTCCAGCCTCTCCTTCGCCCCTCCCTCGCTGCGTGTAACCTGGCACTCGGCGCCAACTACACTCCCCTGCCCGCCCAAGCAGCAAAGCTGCTAAGCAGCCAAACAACTGCATGGCACAGCGCCCGCGGAGCAGCAGGAAGGGAGATTCTCAGGGTGGGCTGCAGCGGAGCTGCCTTCACAAACACGGGCTGGGCAAGGGGACCAGCAATCCGGCACCCAGCTGCCCACAAAGCCCGACTCTGTCGCCCTTTGCAAAGCGCCTGGTGGGGCACAGGACCGCTCGGCTGGGGCACGGGCAGTGGAGCTATGCAACCGGCATCCCCCACCCCTTCCCTGGCGCTGAGGCCAAAACCTCTGCCTCCTCCCCCCAGGGTGGGTATTTGGGGAAGGATCCAATAGGGCAGTGAGGGAGCGGGGATTTGGGGAGGGATCCAATGGGGGAAGGAGCGGGCGGAGTTGGGGTAGGCGTGAGCCCCTTCCGGGCTGTGCCTGTGGAGGCAAAATAACTGGACAATTCGCGTCCTGACCGAACATCGGTCAGGACGCGGGACAATGAAGTAAAAATCGGGACAGTCCCAATAAAATCGGGACATCTGGTCACCCTACCCCCATCTCCCGGCGCCTCAGCATGCTGCGTCCAGGAGCAGCCCTGGACAGCACTGCAGCGGTGTCGCTCCAGTGAGTCCTGAACTCGTCCTGCTCAGAGCAGTGTGGTAAGGGGACGAAGCTGCAAGCTGCAGCCGAGCGGTGGGAGCTCACGCCTCGCTGGAGCCAGGCCGCTGCAGCATTGTCCAAGGCCACTCCTGGACGCGGCATGCTGAGGCTCCGAGAGAGGGAGGAGGAGGGGTAAGTAGCCTGGTAAGCCTCTCTGAGCCGAGTATTCCCCCAGCCCTGAGCCCTTCTGAGCCAGACACCCCCCTGACACCATCCCCCCCCAGCCCTGAGCCCCTCTGAGGTGGACATCCCCCTGACCCCATCCCTCCCCCCCAGCCCTGAGCCCCTCTGAGGCGGACACCCCCTGACCTCATTCCCTCCAGCCCTGAGCCCCTCTGAGCCGGACACCCCCCTGACTCCATCCTCCCCACAGCCCTGACCCCCCGTCCCTCTGAGCCAGACACCCCCCTGACTCCATCCCCCCCATCGCTGATCCCAGCTCCGAGCCCAGTCCTTCTGAGCCAGACACCCCCCGACCCATCTCCCCCAGCCCTGAGCCCCTCTGAGCCGGACACCCCCCTGACTCCATCCCCCCCATCGCTGATCCCATCTCCGAGCCCAGTCCTTCTGAGCCAGACACCCCCCTGACCCATCTCCCCCAGCCCTGAGCCCCTCTGAGCCAGACACCCTTCTCACCCCCCCATCCCTGACCCTTAGTTCTGAGCCCAGCCCCTCTGAGCCAAGGACCCCCTGATTCCAGCCCCCGCTGCGGCTCGAGCCCAGGCCGGGTGCCTCTCCCCTCGCTCTCACCGGCTCTGCCTCGTGCTTCCCGCCTCAGCAGCTCTGGAAGTGACAGTGTGGAGGAGCAGGAGAGAGAGACACGTGCCGCGCTTCTGAGCGCTGGGGCTGTCGGAACGCGGCGCGTGGGGCTGCGAGGTCGGGGCCCCCCAGCAGGGGGTGAACCTGGTCAGAAGTGCGGCTGCCGGGTTCGCCTCCTGCCGAGAGGGAGGGCCGACCTCACAGCCCAGCACGCGCGCGCACTGTGCTCTGACCGCCCGGAGGGTCAGAAGCGCGGGGCTGTGAGGTCGCCCCACCCCTGCCCCCGGGCAGGGGGAAACCTGGCAGCCACGCTTCTGACCGTCTGGGCAGTCAAAGCGCTGCGTGTGGGGCTGTGAGGTCGGCCCCCCCACAGGGGGGTGAACCTGGAAGTGCCCCCTGCCGCTTGCCTGCGGGCCGCACAGTGGGACCCGTGGGCCGCATGTGACTCGCAGGCCGCGTGTTGTGCAGGCCTGGTCTAAAGGAAACTGGATGCTAGACAAACGATAGCTGGCTTCTACTAAATTCAGGAAAGATGGAGATGGTGAAATAGAAAGTATTTTGAGAAAGGTAGAGAGCTGAGTTGATTGACAGTCTCAGGGTCACTTGAATATACTGGTTACACGTATAAACCCAAATAGCAACAGTATCTAGAAAACTTTTCTCACTATCTTTTACTGGCAAGTAGGCTGCACCCCCCCACCACTCATATAAATACCCTGTCCGTGGTGACCATGCTTACATTAGCTTCAGGATAGACTTAAAACAAGAGTTGAGGACTTACTCAGACAGAGGTTATGGGCTGTGACGAACTAGGAATGTTCTTAATGTTTGCTCTGAATACTGTGTTGGTGCCTCAGTGTCCCCATGGCAGTTCTTAAGTATCTGGCAGAGCAAAGGGCCAGTGCACCTAAATGCCTGACACTCTGTCTCCTAGCAACTGATGGCCTGGGCCCCTCCTCTGCAAAGGTGCCAGCTGAAGGTGTTGGAGACAAAGGGATCAGGTGACCTCCTGGCCCGGGAAAGGAGCTGAGCAGAAAGGAGGGGCTGGAAGGGGTGGTTAGTCTGGAGCTGGCAGGGGTCGAGGAGTGAAGTGCAGACGTGGGAGGTCTGGTTCACTGCCCCCCAGAATGGACCCGGCTGAGGGGTCCGGTTCACTGTATTTACAAGCTCTGTTTTAGACCCTGTTCCTGTCATCGAATAAACCTCTGTTTTACTGGCTGGCTAAGAGTCATGTCTGACTGCGAAGTGGGGGTGCAGGACCTGGTGGCTTCCCCAGGACCCCACTGAGGTGGGCTTGCTGTGGGAAGCGCACGGAGGGGCAGAGGATGCTGAATGCTCCAAGGAGAGACCCCGGAGGTGAAAACGTGTGAGCTTCTTGCCCTGAACAAGTCTGCTCCAAGGGAGAGGAGGCTCCCCAAAGTCCTGACTGGCTTGGTGGGGAGCAGTTCCAGAGCATCGCCCGGTGACTCCGTGACATGGGCCTACTACAGAAGTAGGTGGGTGAGTGTCTGTGGCCTGTGATGTGCAGGAGGTCAGACTAGATGATCATGATGCCACCCTTTACACTGACCTCCGTAGGAACTGACCTGGTCCACATGGGAAGCAGGCCTGCTGTACTACTCCTTAGCTGGATGCAACATATACTTCTGGATACACTTGTCCCTTTTGGTCATTCAGTTCCATTGGCTAGTACAGAGAAGGGAATTAAATGATGGATCTGCCTTTTCCCTACACAATAGTATGCCACAAGGGGACAGGCCCTGTGGTCATGAGAACAAGTGTGACATTGGATCCGGCTGGAGTGGGCATCAGGCAGGGGAAAGCTTCTCTCTTGTGTCTTTATTAGAGTCAGCCATAGCCTGCCCCATCTGAACTTAGAAATTGATGGCACTGGGGTCCAGACCTGTTGAGCCCCTTTGGATGATATTTTTAAAATGGTGTGATTTGGGAAGGGTAGGTTGGGTGGACAGAGTTGGTTTCTCAACACCTCTAGAGTGGCCAGGATTGTTTGGGGGTTGTGAAGGCAAGATACATACTGAACTACATATTTTTTTAAAAAAAATCCAGACTATGTTCCCAGTTATAGAAGCACCAAACAAATCTACTTTCTCCCACAAAAGAGTGTGAGTTACCAATAACAGAGGATTAGAATGAGAGTGAAATGACTGTACAATGCTGCTAGTATAATCCTATTATACAGTATTGTAAAAAAACCCATGGGCATGTCATCCCCATTTGGGGATTGGGAGCTCCATTGTGCTAGATGCTATACAAACACACAGGACAGGACACAACAGTCCCTGCCTGAGCAGCTTACAATCTAAATAGACCAGACAGACAGACAGTGGGAGGACAGAGTAAAAGAGGCACAGGGAAGTGAAATGATTTGTCAAATGCCATGTAGCAAGTCAGTGCAGAGCTGGGAATGGAAATGAGGTTTTCTGACTGCTGGACCCATGTTCTCTCCACTACACCATGAAAGCAGTAATAAAATTTAGATAATCCTGCATCAGAAAGTCTCACATCCAAAATGTGAGCTAGAGAATCTTGAACTTTAAGCAATAAGGCAACAACACAGAGTTGAGCCATTCTGATGCTATTCAGCAGAGCACAGTAGCACAGTTACACATTAGCCAGTTCATTAAATGATTTAATTCTGTATTTAGACAAGAAAATGAACTTGGTCTTAAAAATGCATCTAATGATTTTTTGATGGTTTTTTTTCAATTGCACTACCCCTGTAAGAATACAGCTTACTATTAAATCTGTTTTTGGTGAGAGACCTACAAATAAAGGCTCTCAGGTTCATTGATTTACACCTAGAACTCTTTGCATATGAAAAACTCCCATTAAAATCCATGGGAGTTTTGGGAGCACAGGAATACACGATCAGGCCGTGCATGTTTCAGACTACAGTAGTGTCCTATTAGAGATAGGTTTTACAAATCAATGGTCATATAAATGACACTATTCAATTAGGGTTAAAGATAACACTGGAACTCATCAGAAAGCATTTAGCTAAGAAGATGCTGTATAGTTTTCCCATTTATGTATTTACAGAAAAAAATGGGCAGGATTTTGATACAAAAATAAGAAGACTATTTGAATTGCAACTCAAAATGTGTGTGTGTGTGTATACATCCCTATTTGAATGAAAAATTTCCACCAGCTCTAGATAACCTAACGTATTAAAACAAATGGGGAAACTTGGAGGACTAACTAACATCACTCTAATTCTGTGATGGGTGGCAGTTTATTTTTCAGCTTTTATATATGCTCATCATTGTGTTGCTATATTTATGTCTTTAAACCACATCAGCTGAAACTTGCAATGCCACATCAAGAGTTTTACAAAATTTAGAAGCTTTTGGCTACAATATGACAGTGAGTGTGAGTTAAAAAAGAAAATACAAAACCAGAGTAATGTGAGTTTTTATCATGGAAACAAGCAAGTAAAATAACTTACTCACTGGAAACTGAAAATAATTGACACATCTGATGTTATTCTTGAGATATTGCAAAAACTGAACTCATTACAAGCCAAATACCAATATTTGTTTAAAGAAAGAAAAATACAGTATGCAGCATGACAAATGATCAAAATCAAAATAAGCTAAATTGTTTTGAGCTTTAAAAAATTACATAAAGTTTTGTTGTACTTTATTGAGAATAATGGAAATGAAATTACAGTAACTTAAAAGAATGAGATACCAGAGTGATATTATACTTCCTTCTAATGACAACATTGGCTATGTCTAGACTCACAACATCCAAGGATCACTAGCTGAAAATTATCCTGAAATTGAAAGATGGTTTTATACTGCACTTGCTGTGTTGACCTTTTCAGTGTTCGGTATATAATTGGGCTATCAGGACATTACTTTTCTCCCCTTTCATGGCCTTGACTACCTGTGAGAAACAAACATGATGGAATGTTGAAAAGGTTACAGTAATTGTAGTAAAAGCAGAAAAGCCACAATATATGAACCTTATCTCATGATAATGATCTCCAAATGGGATGGAGGAATAAATGATATATGATAAAGCTTACTGATTACTAAGATTGCATGTACTGTGTTGCCATAGTACATCATGCTGTCTGGAAGTATATTCTATCTACACAACCCCATTCTTAGTTTCATCCCATTTCTCTTAATTGTACCATCTTAAAGTTTAGGTAAGGCTCCAATCTTTGTGTTAATCTATTAATGAAGTCCATGGCAATTACGGAAACTTAAAAACACAAGCCATTGTCGAGTTATCTAAGTGCAAAAAAGTTTGAAAAACGTTAATATGGATAAATTATCAGTAACAGGCAAATGTAATTTTCTTCAAACAATTTCCTTCATTAACTGAGCACAAGCATTAGACATTTTAGTTCAGATATTTATTATGTGAATAAAACAAGTTAAAAGCAGTTTAAATTAGGGGTTTGTTATAAGTGCTGTTCCATCTGTATAAAGAGCCTCATGCTAGATCAGTGTGGTGTTCTGGTAGCCTTGTTGGTCCCAGGATATCAGAGAGAAAGGTGGGTAAGGTAATATCTTTGACTGGACCAACTTCTGTGGTCTCTCCACAACAGAAGTTGGTCCAATAGAAGATATTACCTCACCCACATGTGAGGTAATTTCAATGTGATTTTAGTCTTGTAGTGTCCCATAAGTCACTTATCTAAATTGGTGTATGCTTGTCTTGAAAAATTCTGGGTATTTGGGGCTATTTCTGGCTTCACCTCTTTTTTTTTTAATGCACTATCAAACTAACTTCAATATCAGAATATGCCATATCTGTATCTGCAGTATGCTGTGAGCACAGAATTTTCATTTCTAATATCCCTTATAAGGGAAAGCTTTGGAAAGAAACTAAACCAGGGGTTCTCACAACAATTTTTTTGGTGGCCTCAGCATGCGGCCACCATCTCTTGCTGGTGGCCACTCTGACAATTTTTCCTGAAATACTTATTTAACTTTAGGGAAAAAACAAACAAATATGCACATATCCATGTCCAAATCATTGTAATTTATTTATGCAGGGTTTTTTTCCAGACTCAATATTAAAAATAATGTATGGTTGTGTCTATTCTTTACTGGTCCTAAACAGAATAGAAACACAAATAAGGCGCTTTGTATGTTCTTGTCTTTTGGGCTTTTTTGGTTGCTTTTTTCCCCAAGGCATGCTAGATACTAAGTCTGCTGTGAAAAGTGATATTAACAAACATACAAATATCACTTCTCACAGCAGACTTACTCCGTCCTGGCAAGTTCTGGATGAGGAGGTGGATATGGAAGCAGCAGGGCCCAAGGGCACTGGATGGGGGAGTGACCTTTGGGGCAAAGCCCACTAGCGTACAGCCAGGGAACAGAGCCTGAAGCTCTGTGGCTGGAGCCTGCCACCCAAGGGCTGAAGCCTGACTCACCAGCCTTGTCAGAGTGGGGAACTCACTGGCTGCCTACTACTCCAGTTTTTGTTTCTCCAGAGGTGAGCAGGGCCCAACCACTGCTGGCAGCCCTGTTGGAGGGGGGAGGGGCACTGCTTTGCCCTCCCCCTATCATCACCCAGGAGGCTATGGCCACAAGAAAAGTCCCTGGTGGCCACATGCGGCTACAGTGGCTGCATTTGAGAAACGCTGTACTAAACCATATGCAACCTGTCCTATTGGCACATGGTTTGTTTTTCCTTGTGTTTTATGGAAAGCTTATTTTTTTGTTTTAGGAAATACCGATAAGAGGCCATTTTTGGCTGAGTTTATTTATGAATGCTACTAAGATGCTGTCTAACATACAGGGCCGGCTCCAGGCACCTGCGCTCCAAGCAGGTGCTTGGGGCGGTCAATGAGAAGGGGCGGCACGTCCGGCTCTTCAGCGGCAATTTGGTGGCGGGTCCCTCAGTCCTTCTGGGAGGGAAGGATTCGCCACCAAATTGCTGCTGAAGAATGAAGCGGTGGTGGTAGAGCTGCCGCTGAAGTGCCGCTGATCGCAGCTTCCACCTCCCTCCCCTCCCCGCTGCTTGGGGAAGCAAAAATGCTGGAGCTGGCCCTGCTAACATAACATCATATCTCTATCTTTTTGTGCTGGATTATGCTAAATAGAAGTTCAGGCCCTAATCCTTCAACTGATAGCACACAAGTGAACTGTGGAGCTCAGAGGAAGCACCATTAGCTTCAGTATGTCTCCATTTTGGTGCCCTTGTCTTCCTGCAGGGTATCAATTGTAGGATCAGAGCTTTAGTTTTACAATGGAAGTGTGAAAACACTAACAATTTTAAAACATTAGCTCTGTTGCACTTTGTTGTGATTTCAGATTTGGTTGTTGTAACTGGGTCAGCTGCCTCCTGTGCACTCCCTTGTGGCCTATGGTCATGCTGCAGGCATCCTGCCTCAGTGTCCCTCTTGGCCTGGTCAAATAAACTTCACTTCAGGCTTTTTCTTGGGCAAAAAATAACCACTTCTTGGAGTTTATTAATATCAAACTGTAAATAAAACGCATGAATGTTTTGGGGTAGTAAGTCCACTTAACACACACTTCCCCTTCTATTTCCAAGGCTTCCCTGCAGGAGAGCTTTTTTCACTCTCTCTGCAGGCTCTGCCACAGCTTCCTGAAGTGTCTCCCGTCACTGTAATTTCTTGCTCTTTTAAAATGGAAATCACCTGATTCCTTTCAGGTGGGGATCATTCAGGGTTGGCTTAGCTTCAGGCTCTCCAGCCCATGGGGCAAGACATCTTATTAAATACCTCTTCTCCCCTCTTGTCCTCCACTTTAGAACCTTGCCCACCCCATGACAAGTTGTACTTAAGAACATTTTTTCCCATTCTTTTTCTAATTACCAATGCCTTCGCCCCTTGCCAGAATGTCTTCCTTCCACAAATACTTTAGCTCAATTTGCTTTCAGTTTGCTCACTATGATGTCTTGTCAAGATGCCTGACACTCCTCAAACTTCCCTTCCCTCAGGGCTAACTGCCTTGCTTCTTGCAGTTTCCACAGATAGCTCTCTGCCAGAGAGGTCAAGTTTCCTATAGCCCCTTTTTTCAGTGCTGTATTGCACATCTTGGTAGCTGTGAGAGGTGCTGCTGTGGGTGCAACACTCGCTTTCACTGCATCCTCAATGTTCATCCCGTTCTCCTGAGGACCCAGGGCTTGACACAATCTGTGAGCATAGAGACTGTCTCTCCCCATCCCCCTCTCCTTTACAGAGATTCATAGATTTTCAAGGCCAGAGGGGACCACTGTGATCATCTACTCTGACCTCCTGTCTAAAGCAAGCCATAGCACTTCCCCAAATAGTGCCTAGATCAGGTCTTTTAGAAAAAACCCCATCCAGGCTCAATTTAAAACTGTCAGGGATGGAGAATTCCCCCCATGATCCTTGGTAAATTGTTCCAGTGGTTAATTACTCTCACTGTTTAAAAATGTTCACCTTATTTCCAATCTGAATTCACTAGCCTCAACTTCCAGCCATTGGGTCATGTTATAGCTTTCTCTGATAGATTGAAAAGCCCATCATGAAATATTTGTTCACCATATAGTTGCTAAGGGTATGCCTACACTGCAATAAAAGACCCACAGCACAGCCGCAGCTGGCCCAGGTCAATTGACCAAGGCTCACGAGGCTTAGGCTAAGGGGATAAATATCGCAGTGTTGCTGTTTGGGCTTGGTCTGGAGCCCAGGCTCTGAAACCCTCATCCTTACCCACATGGGGCCTCAGGGTCTGGGCTGTAGCCTGAATCTAGATGTCTGCACTGCATAGTAGTTGTTTTTTAAAGACATACAGCCTGAGCCCAGTGAGCCTGAATCAGCTGACCATGGCTCTGAGACTTGGTACTGCAGGTGTTTATTATTGTAGTGTAGACGTCCCCTTACAAAGTGTAATCACTTCACCCCTTAACCTTCTCTTTGTTAAGCTAAATAGATAGACTCAAGGAGTTCGGTCACCATAAGGCATGTTTATTGATACTTTTAATCATTCTCGTGGCTCTGAATCCTTTCCAATTTATTAACATCTTTCTTAAATTTTGGACACCAGAACTGGACACAATATTTCAGCAGCGGTTGTACCAGTCCAACTCAAAATTCCCTTGTTTTATGCATCCCAGGATCACATTAGCTCTTTTTGCCACAGCGAAACAATCAGTTAATTATTCACCATGACCTCTAGATCTTTTTCAGAGTTACACATCCCAGGATATAGTCCCCCATTCTGGAAGGGTAGGCTACCTACATTGTTTGTTCCTAGATATATATATTTATGTTTAACCATATTAAAACACAATTTGCTTATACCCCATTTACCAAGCGACCTAGATCACTCTGAATCAGTGATCTGTCCACTTTATTATTCACCATCCCCCGCATTTTTTCTGTCATCTGCAAACTTTCGGTGATTATTTTATGGTATTTTTGTTGTTGTTAGGCCCTGGCTAAAAATATTAAATACTGTAGGGCCAAGAAACATTCTCTGCAGGGCCCCACTGGAAACAGCATTTTTACATGTAGAGACCTATCAATTAAAATCCATTTAATGTGTGCCATGTTAATTTAATAACTTTCTACTCTTTTAAATCAAAATGTTGTGTGGTATCAAGTCAAAGGCCTTACAGAAGTCTAAGTATATTATGTTAACACTATTACCTTTGTCAGCCAAGCCAGTAATATCATCAAAAAAGGATATCAAATACTTTGGCAATATCTATTTTCCATAAATCCATGAAATAACTTGTGTTTTTGTTTCCTCATTTAAAAATAAAATACAAGGTAAATATAGGGTATCTGGCTCCCCCACTTCTGAAATATGGAGCTTAATGTGCCACAAAATCTCAGACTCTCATTGTCTTAAGAGTTCAGAAGCTCCATAGAGTCCTACTACTTCTCCCTGCAATGTGAGGTTTTGGAACTAGTAGAATATCTGAGTCCCCGTCGCTCAGATTACTTTGCAAGGCTCATGACATTTGCAAGCCTCATGGCTCTCTCCAGATGCCACAGCACTAAGAAACTCAGGGTCGCTGGCTTTCCATGTCTTTCCTTGCTTTGCACACCTTTTCACCTCCCGAGGTTTCCAGGCCTCCCTTTCTTGCATTAATCTGCATATGCCATTGCCCTTCACAGAATATAATCCACCCATAGGGGCAGGAAGGCTTTATAAAATGCCTGTACCATGTAGAGTATGCTCTGCTTTAAGAATAAGGTTTATATTTGTAAATAAGCCTTTTACTTTTTTTCTTATTTATCCTGGGCCTTGGATTTTAACTGTTTAGTTGTATGTAAAGCTTTACAATCAACCTATATGCTAGCACAATGACCAGAAAATGACATTAAAATTGAAAGTGCTATTTTAAAATATCCTTAACTTGAAAATGAATGAATAAAATGGCTTAATCAGTTGTCCTCAAACTCTCTAGTACTATACAGCAGTGCAGGCCAAGGGATGTGCTGGCCATAGCTTCCCGCAGCCCTCATTGGCCTGGAGTGGCGAACCACAGCCAGTGGGAGCCGCGATCAGCTGAACCTGCGGACGTGGCAGGTAAACAAACCGGCCCGGACCTCCAGGGGCTTTCCCTGAACAAGCAGTGGACTGGCTTTGAGAAGCACTGCTGTACACACAAGAAAACATAAAGAACAATTTGGCATTAGTGCTGGCTGCCAACCTGAGAAAATGAGGAAAATAAACCTGATCACTGAATGTCAGTGAGAATTTTGCCTGAGTAAAGCCTATAGGGCTGCATTGAATAGACATAAAAAACAAAGGGCTTTTATTTGTTTTCTTTTATTTTTCAAGCCTTGCATCAGTTTGATTCTATGAGACCTAATCCCGTCAATCTAACAGGCACCACTGAGATCTTGACATTTAATATTAAAAGTAATTAATTATGCTAGGATACCTAATACAAAGATGGTATTTTGAATATCTCTTCTGAACAAATCATATGCAATATCACAGTCTTTTGTCTTTGTTTGATGCCCCTTTTTTGTTTACTTTCCACAAACTTGTGGTTTGATTTAATATTAGCACAGATAAAAGATAATTTAAAGATTACATGCTCTATTACTCCCCAAACATTAAAGTCCCTTTCTGTAAGGATTTAGACCAAAGACTTGACTACAAGAGTTACAGCCATTCCATGGCTGTAAAGAAACAATATTGTATGCCTTATGTCAGGGGTTCTCAACCTTTTTCTTTCTGAGCGCCCCCCTCAACATGCTATAAAAATTCCACAGCCCATCTGTGCCACAACAACTGGTTTTCTGCATATAAAAGCTTGGGCGGTGTTAGAGGGTAGAAAGCAGGGCATTTGCCTGCGCCCCAAGCCACAGGGGCTCCACTGAAGCTACATTGCTCAGGCTTTGGCTTCAGCCCCTGCTGGCAGGGCTCAGTGCCCCAAACTTGAGCCCCATGCAGTGAGGCTTTGGCCTGAGTCTAACTTGCTCTGTTTGGAGGAACCCCTGAAACCTGCTCACTGCCCCCCAGGGGGCCCTGGACCCCTGGTTGAGAACCACTGCCTTATGTGACCAATTACAGGAAAGCAACATAGATGAAACAAGCTAAAATGAATGAAAGTTATTTGCAACTTAAATTAATTTTGAATGAATTATTCTGAGAATCACAATCTGACTGTGAATAGAGGAGAATAAATTCTGTCGTGATTCATTCACTCAACTTTACAAATTGAATATAGTAAGAGTTCTCTCAAATCTCATTTACAGCATAAAATGATAATTTTTAAGTGTTGCAGCGGGAAACAAAGGTAACTTCATAAAGTAGATGATATACAGGATGCTTTATCAGTGAAGACTAACGTAAAACAAGTACAGTATTTAACTGGTAAAGCTTTAAATGAGTTCAAGCAACATCTATGCCTCTTAATTAAAAAAGCAGTAGATTTTTGATTGAGTTATTGAGCCTAAAATTTTAGTTACTTCATACATCAATGTCCATAAACACCTTTACCTTTGATAGATGTCTTCACTTGCGCTCTCTCTCTCTGTCACTCATACACACACACTTTATTTAGTCATATAGTAAATGTTCTATTTTCAGTTTTTATTACAGTATGTGATAGACCTAGGCCAGTTGGGTATAGCAGAAGGCAGATATATTGGTCCTATTGGCATCCAGCGGGGGTGGGCGGGCGAAGCCCGCCCACTTCTAAAGGGCCTCCCTCCAGCCTAAGGGGAGGACCCACAGGTCTGGGACACCAAATAATTACGGGGGACAACTAATGAAAAAAACAGGATCGGGAGTGAGGTCATAGGGCTAAATGAAGGGAACCCGATGGGGACACCGAGCAGAGAACCCCGGACAACGCCCACTGCTCCTCGAAGGCGTCAAGGGAGCCAATGGACGCCGCCCAGAGGAACTCTGCCCGGATGCGTGAGCAGACGGAGGAACGGAAATAGGCCCTACAGTCGCAGGAAATCACGTTGGCCAACCTCCTCTCCATGTTGATATATTGGTCCTATTGGCATCCAGCGGGGGTGGGCGGGCGAAGCCCGCCCACTTCTAAAGGGCCTCCCCCCAGCCTAAGGGGAGGACCCACAGGTCTGGGACACCAAATAATTACGGGGGCCAACTAATGAAAAAAACAGGATCGGGAGTGAGGTCATAGGGCTAAACGAAGGGAACCCGATGGGGACACCGAGCAGAGAACCCCGGACAACGCCCACTGCTCCTTGAAGGCGTCAAGGGAGCCAGTGGACGCCGCCCAGAGGAACTCTGCCCGGATGCGTGAGCAGACGGAGGAACGGAAATAGGCCCTACAGTCGCAGGAAATCACGTCGGCCAACCTCCTCTCCATGTTGATATATTGGTCACTGGATTAACAGTTTTCTGTTCCCTGACTGACCAGAGCAGGGGCTGCTCCAGACTAATGAGAACACCTGACTCTAATTAACCTGCAAAGAGTCAGGTGAGGCCATTAAGTTAATGTGACCACCTGACTCTAATTCAGGCCCTGCTGATACTATAAAAAGGGCTCACTCCAGTCTGGCAGAGAAGAGCTAGGGGAGAGGAAATGTGGCTGAAGGGCTGGTTAAAGAAGACACCCCCAAAACCATCATTAAGGGAGCCCTAAGGTAAGGGTGAAGAAGGGAGAAGCAGGAATGCTGTGGGGAAGTAGCCCAGGGGAATGTAGCAACTCTGGCAGTGAAAGGTTGGCTGCCAACAGCTGCTACTCTTAGGGTCCCTGGGCTGGAACCCTGAGTAGAGGGTGGGCCCGGGTTCCCCCCAGCCCACCACTACAGGAACATCTCCTGGGAGGGGAAGTCAGGCCTCTGTCAGGATAGGACACTAAACTGTTCTGAAATAAGCCCCCAGGGACAACAGAGACTGTGGGAGTTCTCTCACCAACCTCCTTGAAGGCCTATGATGAAAAGGGCTCAGTAGACTGTAACCCTGATCCTAGAGAGAGAAGGGCTACGTGGAGGGTCACAGTGAGCCACTGAGGCTGGCATAAACCACCTAGAAGCGCAGGACCCATGGGGGCAAGGTCAGAGCTCTGCCACAAGTACTAAAAAAAAGTATATGAACTTGCCCTAAACCTAGTCTAGTTTAAATGTCAGATAAATTGGTAATATTATTATTTGTATTGACATAGTACCTAAAGTTCTCAGTCAGGGACCAGACCTCCATTGTCTTAATCACTTTACAAATGCATAATAAAAAGATGGCCCCATCCCAAAGAGCTTACTGTCTTGCAAAGAATCTGGTCTGTTTTTCTAACTACATAAAATTAATCCATTAGTAGAGGGATACTGAAGATGCCCAATAGAGAATCCACAACACTGCACAGGGTGAGTGGCTGTAGAGGAGGTATGCAGAAGGGCTCTTAATTTGTAGCATGTTATGAAGTTCTCAAGTGCCCATCTATCAGTCACTAATTTTGGTAGAGACAGGGAGAATGTCAGTGAGAAGTGGGAATCGCCTCAGGCTTCTGGTAGAGAAGAGCTGAAGAAAACATAGTGGGCTGCAGGGACAGACCACTGGTGGTGGGGGCGGGAGAAGGGATAAATGCTCATGTTCTTTTAGCTTTTAGGCTTTTGTAAAATATAAGTGTGACACTGTCTGGAGTGGCTCATGAGCAAGAATACCAATCTCAGGGCAGACTGTTAAGAAGCAGGGCACAAACCCCAAACTGGTTGTGAGTTCTATGCTTGGATTTCATAAACCAAGTAACAAGTCTAAGCTCTTTGGGTACTATACAGCCTTAACATGCAGTCACAGACAGCCCCCTTGGGCATTTGGCTTTATTTTGCCACTCAGGCAAGATTGACTGTGATAGATGGTCACTTTACACCGAAGATCACAAAACAATAAAATTACTGCTAGTCCCAAAGTTAATTTACTCCTGGTCAATTTTCACTTTACATCTCACACTGAAGACAAAGCTTGCAGCCAATCCTATACTTAACTAACTAAGGATTAATTAAGAAAAAGAAATGTGAGTTATTTATAAAGCTAAAACCAGTAGCATACACAAATGGGTTGCAGTATTAGTTTTTAAAAGTTAATAGAAACTTCTATAATAAGCAAACTATATATGCCTTTAGGGTTAACTCAAGACAAACAGCTGGAGATCCCTTGCTTATGCTTTAGAAATTGTCACCCCTCAGAGTTCAAGCATTACAGGGATCTCAATTTCTCCTTAACAGGCATATTTTTTTCCTTCCCCCAGCATTCAAGTTGTGATGAGACAAGGGTTTGTGGGGGCTTCCTCCATACTTCTTCAGGAGTGTGGGGAAAGCAATCAACAAAGTTTCTTGTCCAAAGTGGCTTATCTAATGTCTGTAGACATTCTTTTGTTGGGGAGGAGATAGTCTCTTGTGATAAACTAACCTTTTACACTTGGTAATGTTTCTCCCCATACTAGGGGGGATTTACAGTCTTAGCAAACATTTTTATAGTTAAAGAGCAAATGTTTAAACATTACCTTATAATATGGGATACAGATATTTTAAGTAGGATTAATAAATTCAGCATCCTACAAATATCTCTTAAAGTCTAAACACATTCTTAGAATTCTAATATCTATTTCAATAATATTAACACACAGGTGAGCCAGACTAGCTTTAAGCTATGCATTTGTCAGTGAATGAATAGTCTGACAAGGGACAAAGGCATTGGTAATTAGAAAAAGAAGAGGCTCATTCAGGGTTGGCTTAGCCTCAGGCTCTCGAGCCCATGGGGCAAGCCATCTTATTACATACCACTTCTTGCCATGAGATGTTAACTGGTCTGCTAGTGTCGCAATAAGGAAATCTGTCCACAAGTGGTGTAAGTACCCAAGGAGCTCACAATGCATTTTGTCCTGTTTGTCTAATATTGGCCTCTTACCATGGTCTGAACCAGTGGACAGTACTTCAGATTAGAGGTTTGGGGATGTGAGAGTGGGGTGTAGGCTTGAGAAGAGAGATCTGGTGATATTGAAGCCTTTCTCTGCTTCAGTTGTCTTTTTAAGCTTTTCTTTGACCAAGGGCCATGCTTTTAAAAACTGACACCCACAAATTGCTGGTCCAGTATTAGATACTTTAATTGTATTCTGTGTAGGATCTTGTATACTCCTCACCATAGTATCTGAACACATTCCAGTAGTGCATTAAGCAATGTAACTAACATCTGATAGGAGTTTATTTTTTCTCAACCTCTCACCAAGGGGAGAAGTGTGTGTAGTGGAGTGGGATATTTTTGGATTTTTTTTATAACTACACGTGGAGTGAAAGGCGGTGAGGTTTGTGATGGTCCTTGGTTCCTGTGGGAGTTTGTTCCACACAGGCCTATGGTCAGCCCCCAAGAAAGTTCAGTTTCCAGCACAAACTTCACCTTTGTGGTAGAATATTCCATTCTGCCAGAAGAGCAAAGTTGTTGACCAGCCTTCATTCCAGACTACAGTTAATCTTGAATATATGTGGGTATCTTTAAAAAGAAAATTCTAAAAGGTTTTAGAGAGCAGGTGCTCAGCACTCTTTGAATATCAGTGGCCTTTAAGGTATTTCAAACTGGGCACCCAAAATCACTAGTAGTATTGATTGGAATTGTCCAAAATTCCAAACTGATTTATCCTGTTGTTAACCTTGAGTTCAGACAACCACTAGGCTGCCTGTGTTTCCAATTTACACTTGTATGGCTAATTTTCTATCTGAAAGTTATAATCCATTAGCCATAAAAACATAGATATACAAAAGATGGACATCTTAAAGGAATCTGATTTTCAGAGGGTAGTGCCCAGCACTTTCTGAAAATCAAGTCCTTTTAAGTGTCTCAAGTTGGGCACCCAAAAATGGAGGCATATGGGATCATTAATCACTTCTAAAAATCCTGCTCAATAGCTTTTAAATGCATACAGATGCCAAGAGAACACAATTGTTTAACCAAAACCTTTACAATTTAAAGTTCTCAAACATGTACAAAATTCGAGAGAACCAGGGCTCGTATGTGCAGATCAAACAAATCAAGAGTGATACTAAATACATTGGAGATTCAAGCACAATATTTCTATCATCTCTAATTCCTGGAGCTTGACCAGGGTGAGCATGAATGTGTATAGCTTGAATGTATTGCATATTGGAGTATGAGCAGACAGCTGGGCTGGTCAGGGCCCATTATCTAGACACACATGCTATGGAATTTCATTCTTGATATAAAATAAACAAATACAAAAATTTGTTCTTTAATGACCCAAACTTTTTATCCATTTAACCCTGAAGTACAGATATTTTACTTTTGAGGGGCAGGTCGGTGTTTGCCATTGTTATTACTACCATTTAGTTAATTTATCAAAATAAATTGATTCTTCAGAGAAATGTGCTTCATGATTTTCTCTCATATCCATGTTTAATGAGGCAAGAATGGAAACGACGCTGTCTGACACATATTGAAAAAGTCTCTCTTCTCAGTGATAAAATAGCATTATTGAAGAAGAGTTATAGCTGCCATTTAAAATGTGATGTTCTTAATGTCAATATTTTCCAACTTATATTTTGTGAAATGTTTGAAAATGTTCCCTTCATTTAAAAAATGGTAAAGAATTACTGGCTGATGGGGATATTTGACACATCCCTTCTTTTCTCTCTTCATCTCAGCAGTGTTCCAGGAAAGATAACTAGCAAAGGAAAGCTACATGGCTATGTTCACAAAGCTTTGTGCAGCAATTGTAGTCTTTTCAGATTTACTTGGAATTTCATTTTAAACCTTGTGTAGGTGCTATAATAAATTGGTATAATTGAAGTTCTTGTGTTTTGAAACAGCATGGGATAAAACAATGAAACACCATGGTGGCAATACTTGCATTGGTCTGGAATTCACTAAAATATTGAAACATCAGGAGTTCGATAATGCTTTGTTTAGCAAAAATGATGCATTTCAGGTGCAACTTAAAAATTGGAAATGTATCACCCACTATAGTTAAATTTACCAACATGGCCTCCATACTACTTAAATTATTGTTCTTTGTACTTTTCTGACCTTTTGCATCATGGTGACGTTTATTCTGTTTTTCCTGACAATTTGACCTATCTGTAATCTTTTGTCAGTGATGATCACGTTCATAGTTTTTTTGCTAGTGACTTTATTTTAGAAAGTTTTTTTTTAAACTGATACTAAGATATAAGAAAATACCAGAGAGAGAGAAGAGGGGCAGCAAAACAAGAAAAAAGAGAAATTGTATAGGGAGGGAGGATATTTCAAGAACTGACTGACTGTGGTGGTTTCAAAGAACAAAGGAAAAGCATTTTCCTTGATGAAAATGTGCTTTTCTTTAAATGTTCAACCCTTTGTGCAAGGTCTTGAAAACCATGTATTTCCTTTTGTGTTTGCTTGACTGGTGGTGTAAATTGAAATGCAACAATCCTGTGTGGTGGTTGTCATAGAAATGATCTTCCTAGAGAGAGAGAATTCTGGGAAGGTTGAAGACTGTTTGGGCAATGTGGTATGGGTCAGCTCAATCTCTTTACATGACCTTGCTTATAAAAGAATAGTATCTGTATCCTGGGCTGGTTAACTTTAAAGAAAAAGAGTAAACAGAATCAAACAAAGTCATTCCTGTCAACCCTATTATACATCTATAGGAGGATATTTGATGTTAATGTCCTTTTGCTTATCATACTCTATTTTATAACCCATTCTTAAGGAATGGATGCCCCCACCCTTATATGTGCATTCTCTTGAAAGGTGACAATGACAATATATATTTTAGGAACTATCACTTTATTTTTGTGATGTATGCTCAAACAGCTGAAGACATGTACTTACAATTTCAATTTGAACAGAGATGTTGCTGGTGCATGTGGGAAATAAAATATGGAATACCTATGGCTAGAATTGGCCTATTAATACTCCAAGCTTTTACCAACCTGTTATATAGGTGTGCTGCCATTTGATTGTATTCTATCCATGTTTCTGGAAGGTGTATTTCTATAATGTTTAATAGAACTTGTTCTGTTCTGAGACAGTGACAGGTCTGGAGCTAAGCACTTACCTCAGAGAGGGCTATATTCAGACAAACAAGGTATTTAGAGGTTATGAAAAGTGAATAATAAGGGCTTCATAACATGGCTATTGGAGCCTTCTGCATTGATCCAGTAGAAACTGTTGTACAGACTTTACCTCCTAATACATAGAATTCTTCATTTGTTTGGGTAAAGGTTAAAGTACCGTGAAGATAACTGCATAAAAGCATGCTTGATTGAGTTGCGGATGGTCAGGGGGAGGGAGGAGGGATTTTCTCTCAAAAGCACACCTGTCCTGCCAATGTTTCTTTCTGAAGTATACCTGCTAAAAGGCACTTCATCTCTGAATGGTTGCAATTGACTGTATCATTGAGGAATGGGTAAATCAGCTTTAGTACAATAAAAACTGATCCAAAACTCAAGTCACATTTGCACAGGGTTTTAAAATAGCTGTTTTTGTATGCTCTGTTCTGCACAGACTGCTGCCTAAGAAAAAGGCTGTTCACTTTCTTATATCTGAAATGAAGCAGAAACAACCTATTTTTGAAGATTTTGAAGTCAGATATGTGAAAATAAGCTTTATATATGCCTCTAAAACCGTGGATGTTCACCTGTACTACTTGAAGTGTCCAGGAATTCAGTGATTTGCTCTTAGCTAATGTCAATCTACTTTCATCCATTAGAGCTGGTGCCACGGAAGAAAAGTGCATCATGGGTCCCCCTGTTAGGTTAGCCAGAGACCTGTTCATTTGACTAATGGCTCATGAATGCTATAAGGAGGAAATTCCTCCATAAAATAGAAAAATATGCAGCCACATCTTTGAAACTACAGATTTTAAAAGGTTCCATTGATACCCTCCTCTGCTGCTTTCTTTGCATGCTAATACAAATCAGTAAAGTCTTTAGAAAGCATTATGCATTTTGTTGAGCAACTAAGAATTTTCTGTATGGGTGTAAATAATACTGAACATTACACAATGAGAGGTGATTCTTTAAAAAAAAACAAGGCAGCATTGACACTGATTTCATACAAAGCATGAGATATGAAACAAGCACAGGGTGACCAAGTGCTTGGGATTTGCAGTCTAATTCATTAAAGAGGCTCCTAGCACATTACAGGGCAATACAAACAAGAGATCATTTTAGCATAGCTGAATGCCCAAGCTCTTCAAGTGGTGAGCTACACTGATTTCATTCCCTGGTGTGCATGCGCAAGAGATGGATTCTTCTGGCCAGCGTCAGTTGGGGCCATGTCTTTCCCCTTGCAGCACCCCATCCAATGGCATACAGGGCATAGTGGGCCCAGCTGTATCTATTTTTACTGCTTATGGCAGCAAGACAGAAATCTTGCAGTGTCCACATATTCTGCATGCTGTGTGATTTACTTAGTCTTGTGTATTAAAAATGTTCTTCATATAAATGTAAGGTTTATAGTGTAGTTTAGTTCTTTTAAATTATATATAAACTCCCCCCACCACACTCCCCCTCTCTTTACAAGGGCACTAGAACTGAGTACCAAGATTTAAGATTTGTCCTTTATGTGATACTTCAATGTTCATTAATGGTGGGTGCTCCTGATGTCTATTTTGTTTTGGAGAAATATATTTCCTGGAGTGATGTTCTATCTGTCACTCCTTCCCCAAACATATCTAGAGAGGGAGGGAGGCGAGACAAACTTTTCCTCCAAAACAAGTCAATGCTAAACTCCTAGAGGAAGACTACAACTAGATATAAGATGTTGGGTCGCTGCCCCAGGGAGCCATGATTTCATTCTGAGCTCCTGGGTCATATCTATTCAGAGTCCCTATTCATCTGTCTGACACGCAGAAAGGAGCACATCTGCAGTGAGGAGCCTATGTTAAGGTCAACGCCCCTGGCACCTGGCAAGAGATAGAAGGCTTATCAACTGCATGCCACATCTTGGACTTATACAATAACTCTGGTACCAACTTACGAGACATCAGTTGAGTTATACTCTTAATCAGCTGACCACACTTTCCTTGATACTGACTCCAGCACAGTGTGCCCTGATATTTAGAGCTTTAGCACCTAGTATTGCTGTGCTAATAGCCTTGGTACCTACCACCTCAGTACCAAATACCTCCATGGTACCATCTATCTCAGCACTGATACCTTGTATGGTGCTGAGTGACTTATTAGAGGGCTCAGTGCCATAGTCTTCTCTATCTGAAAAACTGAGAGGTGATCACCAAACCACCAGTTATTCAAGGCTAAGGAGGTGTCCCCAGTGCTGACTTCCCTGCTACAAAGATGGAGTTCACATTCTCTTAGAGCTGATACACTCTTTTTCCCCCCCCTCTTCTGCTGAGCACAGCAGAGAGTCACCTCCTAGCCATCCACCATCCCCTTCCTGAGTGTAGCTCACTGAGAGTCAGGGAGGGATTCTAGGAAGGAGGCTATGATGGATAGTAGAAAGTGGCATGGGCTTCATAGGATCACTCCTAGTACTCTCATGTGTCCTTCACCACAATTCTTTTACCCATACTAGACCTGGCTGTACTGGCCCGCTAGGGTGTACAGCCTTACTCCAGGAACCTACTTTGTCTACTGTCTTTAGGGCTAGATCACATTCTCCAAATGAACAAACCAAGCCAGTTGGTCAAGCCACAACTACTTGAGAGGCAGCAGGAAGAAAGTGAAGAGTAACATTAGCTACCAGGAGAAGAGCATCCAATCCCTGATGTAGTATTGTCATCCAGGACTGTGAATCTATCAGGCATCAGCCTCAGTTTATGACTCTAAAGTATTCCACAACTGATGAAGTACGTGGCAGAAACCTTGGACATACCCCTGGAAATGGTGCAAGAGGAGTAGTGCAAACTTTTGGCCATTTTGCATCCCACAACAGGGACACTTACCGTGCCTGTTACTGAGGGTAGATTCACTTAGCAATATCAGAGCTTAGGCAGCCTCTGCTAACCGTTTGAAGAATATTCCCCTCTGAAATTTGTAGAGCTACTGCATAGCATTTGATCCCCATATTTACAAGAGACTGTTGCTTAGTAAAGGCTTCCAGATTGAATGCCCATTTTGGAAGGGCTGTCTTGTAGTCATTGCTTACGTAGGACTCCTATTGCCTGCCTACAAGCAATTAGACAACTGCTTATTAGTCACCAAGAGTGGAGTCTGTGTGGACAATTGCTCAAAGAAGAGAGAGGTTGTGACCTTAGATGTGTTTCTTTATAGTAGTGGCCAAAACCACATTTACCCTGAGTCCTACTCCTAGACGATTCTGTATTAATGAAGGAACTGAGGGGTTGTTTGGTCATCTCCTCTCTTCATTGCCTTGCATGGTGGGGGAGTGAGGGAACTGAGGGCACAGGGTTGGCTTCAGTGGATGTGTTAATGGTGCACCAAAACTGGAATCTGAGGACAACACATCTCAGTGAACCATCCTTACTGTATGGAAAGTAACAATTTTATTTGTCTTGTCTGTTCCACAGCATAGTACAAATGAGGTTATCAATCAGCAGCAAATAGCTGCAGTTATTATAGCAATAATAGGAACAATTTCAGCTTTTCTATGAGCCAGCAGGCTGCCTTTACTATTTTGTTACCTGAAAACCTTGAACCCATTATGAAGAATTCAATGCTTGGAGTATTTTTTTTTTTTTTTTTTTTACTGTGTAGTTACAGAAATAACTAAGCATTCAGAGGCAGGCATAAAAGAAAGGTCACTAGTTTTGCATCTGCAGTTCTATATTTGCACATGTTGCTAGGCAATGCAAGAAAATCATAGCCCTTAGCTGCAAGACTGCCTTTTCAGGCATCCATTATTAGAAGGAAATCAACAACTGTACAGAGTAATATAATTTCACACAATTACCTTTTTGTCAATGCTCCTAAACCCTAACACTTATCAGAGGTAATAAAGACAAAATTATTTGTTTTGCACCTACTTACAAATGGATGTTTTCGTGCCAATGTTTCTTTTAAAAGGCTTCATTAACAAATTGATGCCAGCATAAATGCTGGGTGTATTTTTCTTTAACATAGGCTTGATAAATGTCTCTTCAAAAAAATACATCAATTATGTTTTTATTTTTCAACTGATATAGGCTTGACTGTTCTGATAACTGTCACGAGAGTTAGTGCTTGCATGAAGATTAAGGAGTTTTTGTACTTTTAGCTTCTCTTGTGTAACATGAGCTGCTAAAAAGGAGTATGTATGACTGTACTTAGTATTACAGAGGTCTGTGTTGTTGACCCATTTCTGATATGGACTGAGAGAGGCCTCTCCAATAGAATGTGGCCTGGAGAAGAAAAGGGAAAAGCAAAAGGAAGTGACAAGAATAGGCGTAGCTCAAAAAGCGGGAGCTCCTTTCTCTGGGGAAGACTAAGGGAATGTCTATTCCTAAAACATTACAATGCCGCACCTGAACTTCTGTAGTGTTTTAAGTATAGACACTTGCTACAGTGATGGGTAGGGTTGCCAACCATCCAGGATTGCCCTGGAGTCTCCAGGAATTAAAGATTAATCTTTAATTGAAGTTTGTCATGTGATGACAACTACCAGGAATACATCCAACCAAAACTGGTAATGCTAGTGATGGGAGGAGTAGTATAAGGGCCCTACCATCAATCAAACCCTAACCCCGCCCCTAACCCCGCCCCTTGACCCCTCTAGTCCCTCCCACCTGTCACCGGAAGTCCCACCCTATGGGGGTATTACTTCCGGGGTCAAGATGGCCACATGACCGGAAGCAAAGTGGGTCATGTGACCCCTCTAAGAACTCCTCCCACCACCCTCTACCAATCAGGAGGGGTTTCCTCCAGAAAGGACCACCCCCAAGAGGAGATTTGACCAATCAGGGCAACTTCCGGGGGCGGGTGACCTATCTAGAAGTGGGTCATGTGACCCCTCTAAGAACTCCTCCCACCACCCTCTACCAATCAGGAGGGGTTTCCTCCAGAAAGGACCACCCCAAGAGGAGATTTGACCAATCAGGGCAACTTCCGGGGGCGGGTGACCTATCTAGAAGTGGGTCATGTGACCCCTCTAAGAACTCCTCCCACCACCCTCTACCAATCAGGAGGGGTTTCCTCCCGAACGGACCACCCCGAGAGGAGATTTGACCAATCAGGGTGACTTCCGGGGTGGGTGACCCCGTCTAGAAGAGGGTCATGTGACCCCTCTAAGAACTCCTCCCACCACCCTCTACCAATCAGGATGGGTTTCCTCCCGAAAGGACCACCCCGAGAGGAGATTTTGACCAACCGGGGTGACCCCTCTAAGAACTCCTCCCAAGGCCCTCCACCAACCCGAGTGCAGCACCAATACCCCATAAGTACCAGCGCCGAACAGAGGAGGCCATTTTTCTTACCAAGGACACGTGTTTTAGAAAGCGTGGAAAGGCTGCTCAGAGGAAAACATGGACTCCTTTACCACCCCCGTTAGAACTTCGAACTTTGTTTTGGACCCAAGCACCATACTTATGTGGCGCAGGACCTACACCAGCGACAGTTCTGAGGAGGAGGGAATGACCGAGAGGAGCCCTTTGGCCGACCAGTTGATGGATACGTCGGAAACCAACCAGAAACCCCTCGTGAGGCGCCCTGAGGAGCCTGATGACCTCTCTTTGTCCACCCCCTCAGATCGCCACTTGGGAGAGTCACCGGTGGACAAGGCAAATGGAAAAGATGGCGCTCAGGTAAATGAACGATTAAGAAATGGCGGTAGAGGAGGGGGTGGGTAATGAAGCTAGGAACCGGGGGTTTGCGTAAATTAAAAAAAAACCCCAGCAGCTGGGGTACTTACTCTGTTTCTTTTTCTGAAAATCTTTCAGGAGCTCGACGATGCCTTTCTAGAGGCCTTTAAGAACTTGCGCGTCAGCTGTTTTTACTGCTATCCAAGAGACAGATCTGAAACCGAAAATCACAAAATGGAAGAATGAAACAGCTCAGACTCCCTTATGGTAGCAGTTATGGCGTCCATTTTACAGGCGGCTGTAAAAGATCATGTTAAACCAGGCAATTAATAAAATGTATTTAAATGTGTCAATATGAGCGTGTCCCCTTTCATACTTGTGGTAGTAAAAGACGGTACCAGTAACAGTCATGTCTACACCGACAGCTCTGTTAAAGAAAATATATTACAATCCCAGGGAAGTTGGGAGCTTTGGCGGGGTGAACTCTCTTTTTCAAGTGGCCAGAAAGCATAGTAAAACTTTAAATAGAAGACAGGTAACAGCTTGGCTTTCAGACCAGGATGCATACACTTTACACAAACCAGCTCGAATACATTTTAAAAGAAACAAGACTATTGTTTCAGATGTGGATGCACAGTGGCAGGCAGATTTGGTGGATATGCATCAGTTCTCCAAACACAACAGTGGCTTTAAGTACATCTTAACAGTGATAGACATTTTATCCAAATATGCCTGGGCCTTATGCCTAAAAGACAAGACAAGTGGTGAGGTATCCAAGGCCTTTAAAGCTATTTTCAGCGAAGGTCGCGTGCCTCAAAAATTACAAACCGATCGGGGGAAAGAATTTTTAAACAAACCTTTAAGTGGACTGTTAAAGCAGCATGGGGTTCACCATTTTCTTACTAATAATGAAGTCAAAGCAGGGGTTGTGGAGCGATTTAACAGAACTTTAAAAACTAGGATGTGGAGATATTTTACAGCCCATAACACCTTTCGCTACATTGACGTCTTACCTGACTTTATAAAGAGTTATAACCAGAGCTTTCACAGGACTATACGTACCAGACCCATAGATGTTAACCCTTCAAATTCTCTGAAGGTGTGGAAAACGGTTTATGGAGACAGTTTTAAAATAAAACAGGTTGTTCCCCCTTTTAGAAAAGGCGATCACGTGAGACTATCTAAAACCAAAGGCGCTTTTGAAAAAGGTTATGAACAGACGTTTACCGATGAGATATTCATAGTGGATGAAGCCTTAACCAGGGGCCGAAGACCTGTATACCGATTAAAAGATTACGAAGGTGAGGCAGTTACTGGATCTTTTTACCCTGAAGAGTTACAAAAAGTAAACCCCAAACGAGACAGGATTTACAGGATTGAAAAAATTCTAGCGGAGAAAGGAAAAGGGAGAAAAAAACACTTACTGGTAAAATGGTTGGGTTGGCCTGATAAGTTTAACAGCTGGGTGGAAGCTTCTCAACTCTGTGACATTTAGACACAAAACAAAGAGAAAAAAAAAAAAAAAAACCAATTCCTCCTGCAAAGACAGATAGAAGAAAAAATAATAATGAGCGACGGCGGGTTTTACATCACTTTGCCCAGCAATGCCAGCTCTGCAGTTTTTCCCCAAAACACCATCTCGAACTTTACAATACGGCTAATTAAGCCCTTGGATCTCCCGGGTGCCTGGGAGGTGGGGTTAGTGGAAATACAATACCCGCACAGCTGGAACACTATCAATGAAGACACCCCTTTTGAAATTACCTTTGAAGATATGAAGTGGAATTTCATCCTACGACGAGGTTATTACTCGACCATACCTGAACTACTGGAGCATATGAACAGCACCATGGCTCGTCACCAAGGACCGCCTGAGATGGTCATGAACTACGACCCTGTAGGTAGAAAAGTGAGACTTAAATCTACCAATTTTAACTACGGGTTTTCTACTGGCGGGGAACTAGCTAACATTTTGGGTTTGGGCCCAAAACGCAACGTCCAAAAATTTCCCTTCTCAGCAGACATTACAGGGGGTTTTAACTCCTTGTATCTGTACACGGATATTGTAGAACACCAGTTTGTGGGGGACTTTTCTGTTCCCCTGTTACGCTGCGTCCCTGTCCAAGGAAGGAACAATGAGTTTGTTACCATCACCTATGATAAACCTCATTACGTTCCTGTTAGTAAACACCACATCGACACCATTACCATTGAAATAAAGACAGATCAGAACAGACATGTCTCATTTCGCTTCGGCAAGGTGATCATCAAGCTGCATTTGCGACCGCGGAGAGAGCGAGGTTTCTAAAAAGCAAAAAAAAAAAACACTATTATGGCGATCCTAAAAAATTATGGCGACCCCACCATCTACAGGAACTATTACAAAGCCCAGGCTGGATACGCCCTTCCTGGATATCATGGGGCCCCCGTGATGTACGGGGCTGGTGTGGGTGGAATATTTCGTAGCCTCTTTCGAAAAGCTGTACCGCTTTTGAGGAGGGGGCTAGAGATTATTAAGCCCAACGTAAAAACCGCCGCTCAAAACATAGCTAAAGATGTGGTAGGTCATGTCTCCCGTGCTGTTCTGGAGAAGGTGGGGAATACAGCTTCACAGGAAGGATCGGGGCTGATGTACATTAAAAGGAGGAAGAAAAGAAAGAGAAATACGTCATACCCGCGACGCACAGGTCCCCCAAAACCTTTTAAAAGAAGGGCTTTGACACGCAGAGCCGGCCATAAACGAAAGTCCAAGAAGCAGCCTGGGCAAAAGAGGAGACGCGCTCTGCTTGGTAAAAGAGACATATTTTAATCAATATGGCTTTTGTTCACTGCGGGTCTGAAGAGTGCACCAAATCCGAACTAGACTTGTTTCAAATAGCCCCTACGCAGACCAGCATCGAGAAAAGCATTTACATCGAGGTGCCACCTCTATCGGCCGTTACGGAGTCTGCCCCCATTGACTTTTTTATAGCAGGGAATGGCATAGATTATATGGATTTAAACAACACGCTGCTTTACCTGTGTTGCAAGATTGTAAAAGGAGACGGAACTGAACTTGCTGCGGACGCTGAAGTGGGCCTGGTGAATTACCCCGTGGCCTCTATTTTCAGTCAGTTGGATGTTACGCTGGGAGACCGCCTTGTAAGCCAAAGCAACAACTGTTACCCTTACAGGGCCTTTATAGAATCAGTGCTCAATTACAGCGATGACACCCTCGCCACGCAATTTTCTGCCGGCCTGTTTTACAAAGACACTGCTGGACAACATGAAAAAACAGAGTTGGATGGAGAGAATCTAGGGTTTGTGAAGCGTGCAAAGCTGACAGCCCAGAGCAGAACGGTAGAGCTGCTGGGCCATCTACACAGTGACCTGTTTTTTCAAGAAAAACTTTTGTTAAACGGAGTGGATGTGAAAATTAAACTGACACGCAGTAAAGACGCCTTCTGTTTAATGGGCAGTGCGGCTGAAGGCTTTAAACTGCGCATTGTATCAGCGTCCCTTTTTGTGAAGAAAGTACGGGTGGCCCCGGGTGTCCGTTTGGGGCATGCAGAGGCCCTGCTTGCCGCTAATGCTAAATACCCCGTGGACCGTGTGGGAATGAAAGTGTTTAGCATCCCTGCAGGCAGCAGGGTCAGTAACCAGGAAAACCTGTTCTTGGGACAGTTACCCAAAATGCTTGTCCTAGGATTTGTGGATAACGATGCCTTTAGCGGCAGTTACACTAAAAATCCCTTTCATTTTAAACATTACGATATTAATTTTGTGGCCCTGTATGTGGATGGTGAACAGGTACCGACCAAGCCTCTGCAACCGGACTTCGAGGCAGGACGCTGCGTGAGAGAATACATGAATCTGGTACAGACAGCTGGTAAACACATGAAAGATCGTTCTCTGTTAATCGACCGTGAGGAGTTTGCACAGGGTTACACCTTGTTTGCCTTTGACCTGTCTCCCGACCAGGAATGCGCAGATCACTATTCCCTGATTAAAACTGGGAACCTGAGAGCAGAAATACGGTTTGGAAAGGCTTTAACGGTTACCGTCAATATGACTGTGTATGGAGTTTTTGACAATGTCATAGAAATAAATCAGAGAAGAAACGTTCTGTTTGACTACATGTGAACATGGACACCGTGCAGCTCTCACGTGTCTTATCAACGGATCCTTACACAAAAAAGAATTTTTTAGATGTGTTCCCTTGTGATTGGCTCCCTGGAAGCAAGCTGTCTCAGAGGCCCGTAGGTTTGGTGGTGAACACGCATCCACACAACCAACCGGGTGAACACTGGCTCGCCCTGTATCTGGCGGAGCATAACCGTGGAGAGTTTTTTGACTCATATGGGCAACCCCCGAACAGCGTGTTGTTTCCTAAAAGCATTATGAAATTTTTAAACAAAAATGCCACAGACATGGTGTTTCATAATAGACAATTAAAAGACCCCCGCTCCGTCGCCTGTGGCTATCACTGCGTGTTTTTTTTACATCATCGTAGCAAGGGTTTATCTTTTGACCGGATTTTAAAATTGTATTCTGACGACTTAGTGCAAAATGACCGGATGGTGATAAATTTTGTAAAAAATAAATTTAAATTTTTGGGCATGCCTAGCCTTGCTCAAAACATGTTTCAACAAGCCCAGACATGTGTATCTTGTAATGATTTTTATAGCCATGTTACCCAATAAAGCACCCCAGGTTAGGGGTTTAAAGAAATTGATGTTTGTCTGTTTTTTTAAATGACCAATTGAAAAATTACACAGATTTTTTTAAAAAAAATCTAGAAATGTTTTATTTAAAGCAAAACATTACAAGTTTTAAAATTTTTAGAATGTGAAAAACGTTACACACTGAGCCATTGGGCTCTTTTAGCCAATCTTTTTTTTTTTTTATAGGGCAAAAAAGGGGTCACGGATTCCTGATCCACCCCGGTGTCAGCAGTCGAGGCCTTGAGGCGTTCCAAAAGGTCTCTGTTGGCTGCATTGCCCATGACAGAAGATGGTACGTTCAGTTCCGCCATGGCATTCATAAACACATCCCATCCTTTAGGTACACGTTTGCTAGGTACAGAGCGAGTTTGGGTGACAGCCCTGACTAAGTCAAGCATGTTAGAACCATTAACCACAGAGCCTTTGTACACAAAAGACCCTTTATCATTCCATGAAGAGAGATTTTTATCCTGCCCCAGTTTATTTAGCAATACTATTGCATTTTTTTTATAACGCTTATTCACATTATCCAGCACCTCCTGAGCAATAGAGTCTGAGTTCTTTGGTGTTTCTGGGGGTTTGGCAGTTACGCTTTGTTCCTGTTCCGGTAGAAACAGACTTATTTTCCCTTTATCCGCATCACTTTGCCTCACGTACGTTAGGTACCTTTGAAGCACGGCGCTGTAAAGTTTAGCCTTTTCGTATTCGGCCAGGTCAGTTCTTTGAAGAACAGACTTCATTTCAGCGTCCAGTAAGCGAGTTGCTGTTGTTCTGATATTTTCCTCTGCTGGAGGGGGAGCCCTTAATTGCTCCAACTGGTGGCTGGGCACCAGGTACATTTTTTCTGCATACTCCATTATTGATTAGTTAAAAGCCCTGTTATCAGAGGGATAGCAAAACTTAACAGAGGCCCAATAAACCCCCCAGACTGCTTTACCAGATGCTTTTTTCTTTTAAGTGAAACGCTCTTATTACACAAAGTTTTTATAAGCGTGCGTTTCTTTTTCAACACACGCACTTGATTTTGTGTTAAAGGTATGTTTCCTTTTAAGGTATTGAGCGCTATTTCTGAGATGGCCACTACTAGATCGTCAGAGGCCGAACACAGAATAGCCTTCCTTTGCTGCGGGGACGATTTGCTAAGTAATTTTAAAAGGCCCAGGTTTCTCTTCACGCAGCTAGACATGTTTTCAGTCAGCAGTCCCAGCTGTTAAAAAGGGACCTGCCGATAAGTCATTTCTTTTTATATCCAGCTGTTTTTTTTAAAGTATAAACCACTGGCCAGTCTGGAGGGAAAAGACCGGTTCTTAGTCTATAAGCTTCCGGTGTGGAAGCATTTAAATCCACCACCAGGTAGCCATAAGGTCTTTTGGTAGCATCCTCAAAAGCTTCTAGAAAGAATTGAGCTTTGCCAGGGTACATTTGCCGAGCGAGCGTAGCGATTTGTAATTTATCCCTGGGGTTTTTGAACAGAACCATGTACTTTGTGTTTAGGTTAATTGTGCGACTCTTTTTTCCCTGACAAAATACGTTCTGAACTATATACATAATGCTCAGGTTTCTGTGATGCACGTACTTGGTAAAAGCTTTCTCGATTTCATTGCTTTCACAAGCAGAGTTCATCAGATCGTCTATGATAACCATATTTACTTTATTAGTAGGAAACAAACTGTCATCATCCAAAGCATCAGGCAACCCCTCCATAAAATTGATAAAGGGATATTTACAGAGCAGTTCTTTATACAGAGGTTGCCAACAACTATAACACCACACGATATTCTCAGGCATAACAGATAGTGTTTGTTTGGCATTATTCAACACATTTTTTATAAAGTAACTTTTTCCGCAGTTGCTAGGCCCCGCAAGAATTGCGGAAAAGGGGTGTTTCCACCTCGTATCCATTTTTTTTCAAAAGCCGTAGGGCAGGGTTTTAAAACCTTTTCCTAGGACCCTCTTGTTATAAACCACTTTTTGTGTTTTTTTAAGGGTTTTTGTTTCTATTTGCCACTGGTTTTTGTTTCTTACGATAGAGGGCTGCTGCACCTCTATCTTTTTTGAGGTGTTTTCGTTATCTCGCAGGCCCGTGCAGTAGTCCAGGACTAGATCTTTTAAACTTTCAAAGTTGATTTTTTCACAGTTTGCTACGTTTAGGGTAATACCTTTGACTTTTATACAGGCCTTTCCTCCAGACAACTTATACCCATACGTTTTTGGGCCTGCCGACACAAACTCGGTGATGTGTTGATCTGGCGGGAGCTCACTTGTGAGCTCCCCTAAATAATCCCCCAGAGGGGGATTCCAGGCACCCTCCCTTTTCACAAATATCACCGAGTCAGTGTCGTGGTACAGGCACCGCTCTTGCAAACCGTCTAGCAGACTGTATAATTCTAAGCGGGCATAAGCGGTGGTGAAACAGGCTATGACAACATTGGTATTGCCAGAGACAGAGTACCGTTCTTTTGCATGCTTCCAAGACACGCACGCTGTTTCATCATCGATAAACTCGCAGGATGAAACCTTGTAATTGGGGGAAAATAGGTACTGCAAGAGTTCGTCAGGGTCTCTCACGATGCTGGTGTTGGGTAGGTTGGTTCTTTGGCCGAATTTACCCCACAGAGAATTTAAAAACAGTTTAGCGATTTGGCGTTTAGCAGGGTTTGATCTGATCTCATGTTGGCGTAAACGAACGCCTTCTTTCTGGTAGAAATCGCTAATGTACTTATTTTGTTTTTCCTCGTTGGTGCACCAACTGGGATACCCTGAAGCCTCTTGTTTCTGGCGGAGGTGTAATTTTATGTACTCTGAAAAGAGTTTATTAGATTTTTCATTAAAATGCCAGATTTCATAGATTTCAGCCACCACGTACCCCTTCGCTATAGCCGCGTTCAATTCCACCGTGCACCAAGTCCCCAGGATGGCCCGCTCCTCGTCAGTATGGGTGCATATCTCCCGCTGCTCGGTTTCCGCACAGGTTTGGCATAGCGGGAACATAAGCTTGCCACCCACTCTGACGGGTAACAATGGAAAAAAGAGACCTCGTGGGGGGTAAACTTTAACTTTTGCAATTCCAAAATAATTTGCCAGGGGTCCAAATTTGTCATAAAGTATATCGGGGTGTCCGATAGGGTATTCTTTGGTTTTGTTTACGAAAGGGTACAGGCTGGTAAAATCATAATAGTGGATTTCTTCCCCGGGGTTAGGCTTGTAATACAGGCAGATAGCGTTTGTTCTCCCCCCAAAAAGAGCATCTCTAGGCACAAGAGGCTGGGGTAACTGGGCTCGGTTTAAAAAGTCTGCCAACTCCCTGTCTGTTTCTTTCATCACCTCCCACTCGTGCTCCCAAAGAGTCCTCACTACAAAACCAAGTCGTTTCAGATAGTCAGCCTTGAGCTGCGTCTTGTAATAAAGAAACCCAAAAGATGTCCCCGTCATAGGATTTTGTGCTTTTTCACAATAACAGGTGACACAGCCGTGGAAAAAACATCCATTAAACTCAAAGGCTGTGCGTACCCCATCAACATCGGCATAACCGTCTAAAAAGTAGGGTCCTACCTGTAGTTCCCCACCCTGTAAAGCATGCCGTATTTGTATATTTTCTTTGTAAGAGATATACAACAGCCACTGAATAGATGGAGTTGAATATCTTTTTTTCTGCCTGTGATAGTTGTCCGGAGGCAGAAGAGCTACTGTGTTAGGCTCCAAAAACATAAACCTGTACATAGCCATGCAAACAGATGCCAGTGTTATGTACTGGAATGGATCTATGCACAGTTTTACTTCGGTGAATTTACCAGGTTCTTTCTCTACTACATCTCCCTTCTCCGTCATTTTCATAATCTCTTTTCTGTATAGAATACAAGCCTGTCTCAAAATTTTGACATCCTGCTGACAGTAATACGCGAGCTCTTTCTGCAAGTCAAACACCTCAGAACTGTGGTCCTGATACCAGTCGAGAAACTCTGTTTTCTCCCTGGGCATCATGCTTTCTACACCATAGTGTGCCACACTGGGCATAGGTCCCACATAATTTTGATTTTTTACAGTGTTAAAAAAATGTGGAAAATAACCTTTGCACCCTTCAAATCCCAATGCCTGCGGTAGCTTGCTAAGCTTCATGGGCAAGAAGTTTAAAGAGTCTATAAAACGAATCCCCAGGGCCTTCACTTCCACACACATTAGTTTACTACCCTGAGTGATCAGTTCTATGCACATCTTTTCCTTCAGTAACTGCCTAACGATGAAGTACGCATCATAACCTTTGGAATTGTGCGCTAGGAACGTATAGTCGCGAAACTCTTTGCCGATAAAGGTCTTAACAAAGACAGACAGACACTCATCGCCCTTAAATTCCCAGGATTTTTCTGGATTTAAGGACATAGCAAAAATGTAATTGGGAGTGTGCAACCCAGTCTCCTGCATGCATTCAAAATCATAAAAAATATACTTTTCTGAGGATTCAGGCTTTCTAAGGCTATCCATAAAACAAAAGTGACTGTCTACATCACCAACAATCAAACCCTGACACTGCTTACATCGCCTCCCTTTACACTTATGCCGCTTGTTCACGTAAGACTGACACTTATCACACAAAGTTTTAGACAGGCATTCAACTTGGTTTTTTGATGCACAGTCGACATGTCTGTCTAAACATTCTTTGGATCGACAATACAGTCTACAGCTAGGACACCGCAGCTGCACGCCCACGCTGTCTGAGCACGTTACACTCAAGCAGAGGCGGCAACGATACCTACAAGAGTGGTCGTGGCTGTACACCGTGTGGCAAAACTCACAATAATTTTTCGCTCCAAACAACTTTTTCACATCCAGAACTCCATAGTAATGCTCATCGTGCAACAGGATGAAATAAGTCTTGGGGTACGTGAGGCCTCCTGTTTTAAAAAAGCCCCAGCCACCTTTTTCCGTATACAGCACCACGTGTATGTTCACTCCTAAATGCTGTTCAAACTTTGCTACGTCACTGACCAGAATCTTTTTTTGATCTGACCACCCCAGTTTCTCATGCAACTTTCTCGCCTCCGCTAACAATTCCGTGTCCGTAGGTTTACGATCGGACATGACGGCCAAAAGGCCACCCGCAAAACACAGATTGGTACCGGTGTAAGTCAGGTCTACCAAACACTGTCTTTTTTTATGAATAATTTGACTACTAAGGATAGAATTTAAAACTCTACGAGCACCCCCACCCCTGTTTTTTACAACTGTCACAACAAGGCGCAATGTCCCATCGAGATGCAACTCTCTATTGCTCTGTAGCAGCTTTGAGGTCTGATTTAAGAAATCCTCAGCAGATAGCTCATCCCTAGTTCTTCTGACTGAAAACAAAGGGTTAGCTAAATTACGGCTCTCTAAACGTAACTGAACGTAATCATCAGGGCCTACCCTACCATTAACATCATCGAGTACCAACTGTATTCCCTGGTGTATGGCTTCAACAACCCGCTGAGCTGAATTTACTTGCTCAAGATTGACAAAACGAAATTCCTCACAATATACCGACCCCCCAAATCTAGGTAATTCACGTTGCCAACTTCTCACTCTTTCCATATACACCTCTGCATTTTCGGGGTTACTTGGGGGTTCCTCTATGGGATCATTAGCGGGATCTTCTACATCAGATGCTATTTGGGAGTCAAACTCTGAGAAGCCTCCATGAGGGTCATTGGAAGTAGAATGGGGCCTGTCTAGAGAGCCCTCTGGGGAATTTGCTAAACCAGAGTCTGATTCCATCTCCCCATTTTCAGAGAAGCCAGTCTGAGAGCCTCCAGTAGGAGGCATCTCTCTTTGTTTTTTTTTCCTCATTACCTCTTTAGCCCTTTTTAAGATTTTTACAGCCACCCTGGCCTGAAACTTTTTGGCAGCCATTCGTTTATCCCTCAAGCGCTGTCCCCCCTTTTGTTTACACATAAGCTGATGTGTACTCTGGAGGGTGCCCCTTTTACCCAGGCCCCTTTCCACGACTAGTCATGCCTGCTCAGAGACACCCTTTTCAGCCCTCTTGTCTTTTAACATTGCTCTGAACAAAGCATCATATTTTTCCCAAGTCTTTCTAGAAGGCCGTTCTTTTAGACTCCCCGAGGATACAGCATCCATCACTTTTCTGATGGAAGCATCAAACTCTTCCCAAACACTAGAACTTGGGGGAGCTGTGGCGAGCTTATGGTTTTGGGAGAATGTTTTGTCAGTGCTCGGTGTTTTATTCACAACCCCTAGAGCGCATGCTCCGGGTTTGTGAACGTGGGCATTTTCTTTCACAGTTTTCTCAGGGCTTGCTGTGGCGGTGGCCGCTGAGGAACTGGAATTGTGTGTGTGTGGTTGCAACACCTTGGCATCGCAGAAGCTTCTAGACCGTGGTTTTTTATACGGAGCCCATACACCACATGCTCCAGGTTTGCGCACCTTCAGAACCCCTAGAGTGCGTGCTCTGGGTTTGTGAACGTGGGCATTTTCACTCACAGTTTTCTCAGGGCTTGGTGTGGCTGTAGCCGCTGAGCAACAGGAGTTGTGTTTGTGTGGTTGCTTTTTACCAGAGTCTTTTGTTTTGTCCTTGGGTTTCACGTATATGAGGTCTGGGCTGCCCGGATGCTTCATCTGCACTTCAGTGCTGTTTTGCGTTGTTAAAGGTCTCAAAGCAGATTTTTGGTTCTTTGGTAGTTCTTCTGGAGGAGGTGTGCTTGTAGCGCTGACTACAGCATTTTCAGAAAGGTTGCCCATGCCTATGAGGGGAAAGAAACCATAACAACAGTTTACAAAAACTGAATTTTACCATCTCTCTCTCACCCACACCTGTGTATTTACTTAAAATACAAAACCTCATAGAACAACTAAACCAATAAGCAAAATATATTTACTGGGCTTCATCTGTCCATCAGTCACTGATGCTGGTAAATTTTCCTTTTCAGTTGTCTCCTCTCTTTTTCTTTTGAGTTTCTTTGGTGGTTCTGGAGGAGGTGTCCTTGTAGCGCTGACTACAGTATTTTCAGAAAGGTTGCCCATGCCTATGAGGGGAAAAAAACACAACAGTTTACAAAAACTGAATTTTACCATCTCTCTCTCTCTCTCACCCACACCTGTGTATTTACTTAAAATACAAAACCTCATAGAACAACTAAACCAATAAGCAAAATATATTTACTGGGCTTCATCTGTCCATCAGTCACTGATGCTGGTAAATTTTCCTTTTCAGCTTTCTCCTCTCTTTTTCTTTTGAGTTTGTTTTCCCTCTGGTCATGTTTTGACAGTACTGTGGAGCAAACACATAAAGCCATCTTGTAAAACTTAAATTATATATATTCATTCAGCAGGGTGTTTTTCTATTTAAAAAATCATAGCTTTACAACAAAATAATCCATTTCTGGCCCTACAATAAACATCTTATTTCGCAAAATAAAAACCAAAAACTGCTTTTTAAAAAATCCATTATGCACAGTAAAAACCAAAATACTTTTTAAAAAAACCTATGCCTTCACAAATCCCCCTTGCCTCCCCCCCATCCCAGCTTTATAACACACACAAACCAAATCATGCTTGCAGCCACACACACTTTTCAAAAACCCACATGCATTTTAAAAACCAGTTGCAGCCTGCCCCCCCCCCCCCTGCATTTAAAAGCCCATGTGTTTGGGCCTTTCCCCCTCAAAGCCCATTTTTAAACACACACCATTATGTACAGTAACAAAAAAAACCTGTTTAAAACAAACCAAATACTTTTTTAAAAAAACCTATGCCTTCACATATCCCCCTTGCCTCCCCCCCCATCCCAGCTTTATAACACACACACACACCAAATCATGCTTGCAGCCACACACACTTTTCAAAAGCCCACATGCATTTTAAAAACCAGTTGCAGCCCCCCCTCCCCCTGCATTTAAAAGCCCATGTGTTTGGGCCTTTCCCCCTCAAAGCCCATTTTTAAACACACACCACATTATGTACAGTAACAAAAAAAACCTGTTTAAAACAAAACCAAATACTTTTTAAAAAAACCTATGCCTTCACAAATCCCCCTTGCCTCCCCCCCCCATCCCAAATCATGCTTGCAGCCACACACTTTTCAAAAGCCCACATGCATTTTAAAAACCAGTTGCAGCCTGCCCCCCCCCCTCTGCATTTAAAAGCCCATGTGTTTGGGCCTTTCCCCCTCAAAGCCCATTTTTAAACACACACCATTATGTACAGTAACAAAAAAACCTGTTTAAAACAAACCAAATACTTTTTTTAAAAAACCTATGCCTTCACATATCCCCCTTGCCTCCCCCCCCCCATCCCAGCTTTATAACACACACACACACCAAATCATGCTTGCAGCCACACACACTTTTCAAAAACCCACATGCATTTTAAAAACCAGTTGCAGCCCCCCGTCCCCCCTGCATTTAAAAGCCCATGTGTTTGGGCCTTTCCCCCTCAAAGCCCATTTTTAAACACACACCACATTATGTACAGTAACAAAAAAACCTGTTTAAAACAAACCAAATACTTTTTAAAAAAACCTATGCCTTCACAAATCCCCCTTGCCTCCCTCCCCCCCCATCCCAAATCAAGCTTGCAGCCACACACATTTCTCAAAAACCCACATGCATTTTAAAAACCAGTTGCAGCCCCCCCACCCCTCTGCATTTAAAAGCCCATGTGTTTGGGCCTTTTCCCCTCAAAGCCCATTTTTAAACACACACCATTATGTACAGTAACAAAAAAACCTGGTTAAAACAAACCAAATACTTTTTTAAAAAACCTATGCCTTCACAAATCCCCCCCCCCATCCCAAATCAAGCTTGCAGCCACACACTTTTCAAAAGCCCACATGCATTTAAAAAACCAGTTGCAGCCCCCCACCCCTCTGCATTTAAAAGCCCATGTGTTTGGGCCTTTCCCCCTCAAAGGCCATTTTTAAACACACACCATTATGTACAGTAACAAAAAAACCTGTTTAAAACAAACCAAATACTTTTTTTAAAAAACCTATGCCTTCACAAATCCCCCCCCCTCCCAATCCCAAATCAAGCTTGCAGCCACACACTTTTCAAAAACCCCACATGCATTTTAAAAACCAGTTGTGTAAAAAAAAAAGTTACCTTTCACTATGGGATAAAGTGTTGCTGGAACATGATTGTTCTGTTCCCCCCCATGTGTGTGTGGGCCTTCAGGTTAAAAACAAGCAAACATGTTAGCATTACCACCAAATCCCTATACTTTTTTAAAATTAACAGTATTAAGCTAACTATAGTTAAAATGGTTTTTACCTTGGCCTGGTGGTAAAATGCAGTTTGAAGTTACTGGTTCCATGCTAAAACAGATCACACTGCAATAAGCATAGGCACCATTATTTACTAAAGACAGCATGGGCAAAAAGTGGCAGTAGTTTCAGAGTTAGAGACAGCAAGCTTACCTCTTTTTGCAGTCCAGCAGTTATGTAAAAAGATTTTCTGTTAAAAGGACAGACTGCAGCATACCTAAGGTTTTTATACCCTCTTAGCCCCATTGTTTCAACATAGTTGCTAACAGGTTAATTTAATCACCACAGCTCTCAAATAATAGATTCTGCAGAACACCCTTTTGTATCTCTGTTGTGGGAACCATGCTATATACACAATAGGGCTTCCTCCACCCCTGTAAGTTAAAATACATTTGTGGCTTTCTTACAGTATTAAACAGTACCCCATTTCCAAGTGCAGGGTCCCCTTTTGCAATATCAGTTAATGTCTTGGGGTTGGTTGTTTCTTTCATGCTTAAAGTTTGGGGGGGTGGGGTGTTTTTCTAGCAAGAATGACTCATAGCATTCCACCAACTCCTGGGTCCTTTAAACTGCCCAATAGTGCTCCACCTTTACCCCAGGGGGGTTACATTTAAACTGTCCAATAGCATTCCACCAACTCCTGGGTCTTTTAAACTGCCCAATAGTGCTTCACCTTTACCCCAGGGGGTTACATTTAAACTGTCCAATAGCATTTCATATTAATCAGAACTCACCATCCAACTCACCAATCAATTGTAACCCTATAGGAACAAAGGTAAGTAATTGCAAACATTCTGGCTATTCAGTGAGGGTGGGGTGTGTGCTTAAACCTATTTATTTCAACAAGCAGGATAGCTCAGTGGCTTAAGTAATTGTTTGGTAAACCCAAGGTTGGGAGTTCAATCCCTGAGAGAGCCACTTAGGGACATGGGATGAAAAAAAAAACAATATTTGGTCCTGCTGGTAAAAGCAGCTCTCCATAACAACTGTATTATACTCAAACATGTCTGAACTATCCTGTTTGTTTGGTTTTTAGGATTTTTTCCCTCCCACAACATGCATTTCAGCTTTTTGCTACAAATGAATGTCTTTTACACACACACACACACACACACACAAAAACTAATTCTCACAAAAACTATTTATTTATTTTAAAAAGACATACAACTCCTTAAAAACAAACAAAGATGCTTCATTAAAACTTAAGGGCCAAAAGCCTTCTAACAAAACACAGATAGTCACAAAAGCCCCCCGCCCCCTTTTTTTTTTTAATTTACAGCTGCCAAGTTTTATATCGCATGTTTGCACCCTCACCATTCTCTAACTTAATCCTTTTAGATTTCTTACAAATAGTCTTTTTCTTAAGCAGGGTTCTGTAACTTCTTGTGCGAACTAGACGGTCAATATAACGTTGTAAGCAGGCATCTTCCGGCTTGGTCATTTTCTTTAAAACACGGTCAGGGTCTCCACTGAATTGCACAGCATTTATCAAAGTCACCCCTTGTGCTAAATGTTCTTGGGTTAGGCACAGACATTGCATAGCATAACCTATGGCAATAACAGTGTTTAGTAAGCTTTCCAAACACAGCTCAGCACACAGGGCCCGGAGCTTGCAGTTTATATCCACTGAAGTCCAAGTCACACAGTCATGGTGCCGTTGGGCTGGCGCATCTATGACACAGCCCTCACAATCTTCAAAAAGCTTTTCCCTAAGGCAGTGTTTAAGGACAGCATAAACAGCAACACGTACAATAATCCGCATAACTTTTTTACGCTCACGACGTGGCACTGGCTCGGACAGTTCTATGCCTAGCCTCCTCCTAAACTCTTCAAACCCATCATCCTCGGAGCCCTCTTCAACAATTTGTACTGGTGTTGAGCAAAAACATGGTGGGCCCAGTTCATCTTCGTTGCTTGATACAATGCTGTCCAGGGGCTCTGGGTCCTCTAGAAAGGCATCATTGAGCTGCTAAAAGATTTTTTCAAAAAAGAAACAGTGTAAGTACCTCAGCTTAGGGTTTTTTTTTAATTTATGCAAACCCCCGGTTCCTAGCTTCATTACCCTCCCCCCTCCCCACCGCCGTTTCTTAATCGTTCATTTACCTTAGAGCCATCTTTTCCATTTGCCTTGTCCACCGGTGACTCTCCCAAGTGGCGATCTGAGGGGTTGGACAAAGAGAGGCCATCAGGCTCTTTGGGATGTCTCACAAGAGTTTCGGGGTCGGATTCCGGCGTATCCAACAACGGCTGGGCCAAAGGGCTCCCCGTGGTCACAACCTCCTCCTCAGAACTGTCACTGATGTAACGTTTTCTCCGTGGACGGTCAAAGACTCTCGGGGGTAAAACAAAGTCTGAAGTTCTAACGGGGGTGGTAAAGGAGTCCATGTTTTCCTCTGAGCAGCCTTTCCACGCTTTCTAAAACACGTGTCCTTGGTAAGAAAAATGGCCTCCTCTGTTCGGCGCTGGTACTTATGGGGTATTGGTGCTGCACTCGGGTTGGTGGAGGGCCTTGGGAGGAGTTCTTAGAGGGGTCACCCCGGTTGGTCAAAATCTCCTCTCGGGGTGGTCCTTTCGGGAGGAAACCCGTCCTGATTGGTAGAGGGTGGTGGGAGGAGTTCTTAGAGGGGTCACATGACCCTCTTCTAGACGGGGTCACCCACCCCCGGAAGTCACCCTGATTGGTCAAATCTCCTCTCGGGGTGGTCCGTTCGGGAGGAAACCCCTCCTGATTGGTAGAGGGTGATGGGAGGAGTTCTTAGAGGGGTCACATGACCCACTTCTAGATAGGTCACCCGCCCCCGGAAGTTGCCCTGATTGGTCAAATCTCCTCTTGGGGTGGTCCTTTCTGGAGGAAACCCCTCCTGATTGGTAGAGGGTGGTGGGAGGAGTTCTTAGAGGGGTCACATGACCCACTTCTAGATAGGTCACCCGCCCCCGGAAGTTGCCCTGATTGGTCAAATCTCCTCTTGGGGGTGGTCCTTTCTGGAGGAAACCCCTCCTGATTGGTAGAGGGTGGTGGGAGGAGTTCTTAGAGGGGTCACATGACCCACTTTGCTTCCGGTCATGTGGCCATCTTGACCCCGGAAGTAATACCCCCATAGGGTGGGACTTCCGGTGACAGGTGGGAGGGACTAGAGGGGTCAAGGGGCGGGGTTAGGGGCGGGGTTAGGGTTTGATTGATGGTAGGGCCCTTATACTACTGGGAGGGGTTCTCCTTTTGCTGTAGTTAATCCAATTTTGAGAGGTGGTAGCCAGGTCAACAGAAGAATTCTTCCATTGACTGGTGCAGACAGCACTAGAGGGTTAGGTCAGCACAGTTATGGATCTTGGGTGGGGATTTTTCACCACATATATGAGAGGCATAGCTATGCCAATGAAAGGTTTCAGTGCAGACCAGCCTTTAGAGACTCTGCCTAACTGGACTGCAAAAGGGAGTGACTCAGCAAGTTTCTTCAGTGGCATAACGAACCATAAGAGGTTTCTTCCCTGACTGACTGCATGTCAGTTCGTATTATGTGTGATGGATGCGCACAAAACATTTAACAAAAGTCAAAGATCTAAGTTTTATTATCTCCCTACACCATTCCAAGTCCCTGATTCTGATTTCAGAACAATGTAAATCAAAGGCAATTCCCTTGAGGTCTTTCAAGTGACACTGATGTGAAAAGAAGAATCGGGCTTATAAAATGCATCCTAATTTGCTTTACTTAAACTCTCAGGTGAATAACTAGCTAGCTACAAAAGAGAAGCTGGGGGAGAGTGAAAGTCTCTACTCAGAATGTTCTTGTTTCTGTGAAGTTGTTGCATAAACCCCAAATGTTTTAACAAAGCTTTTTCTATTTATTATTTTATACTAAATGACAAACGTACAGAAATGCTTCCTGCTAACAACCTGGACTTTGACTTGGATGACATTTCCTTTTAATTAGCAAACAGCCCCTTATGATTCCTCATCCTTACAAAAGCCTGTTGTTCAGTTAACACTCCATGTGCTTGAGCTAGGCTGTAGTTCTAAGAAGGGAATTCATGTCTGAATATCTCAATTGCTTGTGTAGCAACATATACAGTTGGAAGCGCCAAAAGCTTGAGACAAAGCTGCAAGGACTGAAAAGGTGAATATTAGAATTTTCTCCTGGTTAACTTATTATATAAGAAGCCATTACAGAAAAGTTAAAACAAGACTGCTTCCATGGATATTTTTTTCAGGCACTTTCATTACTTGGAGCAGCCAAGGTTCTGCATAAGCTGAAGTCTTGTGATCACTCAACCAGAAAATAGAGATGAAGCAAAAGAAAATTTTAGAACACATCAGACTGATGTCTAGAAACTGTCCATTGGTGAAATATTTTTTGATACATGAAAATTATGGCAAGCATGCATTTTCATGGCAAGCATGCATTTTCATTGCTTTATATCATAAGAATAAAAATAGACCAGTCCTACCAATACAATTATTTGTGGAAGATACTTTGAAATTGTTTTGGGTAATATTGCCCTAATCATAGAGTCCCTTCATTGTCATGATGTCTTTCTGCAGGAAGTATAGAACTCATCCTTATACTATTTCATTAATGACCAAGGCAAGTTTCAGGTAACAAAATTTAACAATAAGAAATCAAATAAAATGCATCACTGTCTGCTGCTCTAGTGTCTGGTGTGGTTGCAATGGCCATCTTGGTACCTGCTACTAGTTCCTAATCCTAAGGAATAAGCTATAATAAAATCCTACTGGTTTTCCCAGAAAAACAAGGCATACACAGAAAATGTAATTTGGGAACGTTTTGAGAAGATTTCTCACTTACCTTAGGTTCTTGCAACTTTATTTTTTTCCCCCTCCTCTGCTGCAAACATGCCACTGTCTAAACTCCAAGTTAAGCCCAGCAATAAAACCAAATCATTCCACTCCCTACATCTGAAAGTAGTCTCTAATGCCAAATCAGTATACAGTTGCACAGTACTTGGAATCATGTGGGACTAGGACATTACCCAGGGCACAACTGGGACTCATGAACATCTGTGGCTCCTCACTTCTCCAACCTGGGGTGCCTTTTACACTGCTTTGCTGTGAGAGTTGCCACTCCTGGTCTCCTCTCACACAGCCTCCAGCATGTAGGTCACTTCCAGTTATATTGTACGAGAGCTTTAGCCAGCCGTTCATGAATTACACTACAGAGCAACACCAGCAAATTCCCAGTCCCAGACTTTTCCCCAGAAATGTACATCTTAGACTTTATATGACCTTGTATTGCCCAGGAGAGAGCAAGGAAGTATGTCATTTTATTAATAGAAATGATATGCACAAAACCCAAATGGAGTTTCCCAAAAACTTCAATCCAGACACACTGGTTTAGATAAAACAATAAAATAAATTTAGCTACAACAAAGGATAGATTTTAAGTGACTACAAGTAATGAAGCATAAAAGTCAGAACTGGTTACAAGAAAATAGTAAAATACAATTAATACCTAACTTAACAAGCTAAGTGAATTCAAAGCCAAGGTGTCTCTCACCACATATTATAGCAGTCTTACTGGCTGAATTTCTTTCAGTCAGGATCCCTCTCCCAGTGCAAAGATATTTCCTTTGTTCTTCAGGTTGTGTGGATGTCATGGGTAAAGAGAGAGGGAGGAATGATTTGGGTTGCTTCCTTTCTCCTTATATTGTCCTTTCTCCTCTGCGAGAATTGTCTCCAGCTGAGGTTCAAGAGACAGTCTGTGTGGATGGGAACCCCAAGCTGTTTCTTTGTCAAGATGTAGATTTTCACCCACATCCTCTTTCCTACCAAAGAATGGCCAGTTAACCAGGTAATTCTCCATTTGATTTTGCTGACACCTGGCTGAGGTGTTGGCTAGCCCTTTGTCTCTGGGGAACTGATTTGTGGGTGCTCCCCCCCAGCCTTGGAACATGTCTAGTAACGCTATACAGAATAATCCTATAACTTTATATGCAATGTTGCCACACATACTACATTGCCACACATATTGCTAGGACAATAATGACCAGCAAATTTTGAGTTTTCAAATAATACTTCACAAGGCATACTTTGTACAAAATTTACCATTGTCTTGTAAAAGGGGTGAATATAGGATTTAGATTGTCACCAGGAGCAACTCAGGCAGTTAATATTTGCAAAGCACTCTGAAAAGGGGGCTATGGCAGAAGGTGGGTTGTTGGGAATGATTACCCAATACAGATATATCACTGCATGTGTAACATATAGTGCTTAGTCCTTTTCCATGCCACAGTGAAGAAGACTAATTCTTGCTCTTCAAGTGCTGGTGACTTAAAATGTCTCATGAATCCCACCTAAATACTCAGAAGAATATTTGAATGCTTCCTGTAGGCTCATAAGATTGGTTGCTGAAAGGACATCTTAAAAATGTGTTTTAGATGCCTAGATAGATCTAATATGTTACTGTCTTGCCCTCGGAAGGTCCTCGAGATTTTCTTAGCATATTGTATTTTATACCACATTGTCCTCATGCATGGTTTGCCTTTTCAAGAAGAGGTAGACATGCAATAGCTGCAGGAAGTGGCAGTAAGGCAAGGGGCCAAGCAGATGACGACAGTTTATTTGGCAGTGAATAATAACAATGAATAAACCTTCTAAACCTTAGACTCTAAAGAGCATAGATTTTATTTACAGGAGTGAGTGGATGTGGAAAGTGGCAACTGGAAATGTGCTAGCACTCACAATGTTCCAAGTAGCAGCACACAAGTGTCATTTGGGGGATGGAGGGGGGACTCCTTCCCCACCCCTTTTTCATACAGGAATTCTGCTCATGGTGCATATCTGAGCCCCAAGTGGAGCTCTGAACTGCAGCACAGCCTAAGTGTGGACTGTGAGTTCTGCAGGGAAGAGGTGCTGCTACCAGCTTTTCCACTGGGGCAGGGAGTCAGTATTTTGTTTATAAACAGAGGCAGGGTGATTAAGATAAGAAAGGGTTGGTAATTAAATTAAGGATCTAGAAGTCCTTAGATGAGCCTGAATCCCTCTGCACAGGGGTGCTTAGTAGTGTTATTAGCACAGAAGAAATACAGCTAACTTGTAGGCCTGGATAAGATGACTCAGATATATAAGTGTAAAGCGTATAGTTACTGAGCACATGTTAATATGTGTGAATGCAGACTCTGATGGCAAGAGACGTTTTAAAGAAGAACTGCCCAGAGCTCTTATGTCTGTTTATTTTCCTTTCCTGCCTGAAATGGCCCTGATCTACCTCAGAAGACTCAACATTTTTCTCAACTTTAAAATGTGGAATTTTCCTGGTGTTCTCTGTTCAAGTATCCTCCTGTGAGAACTGTAACTCAGTCACTGTAGTATTGTGTTTAAGAGCCTTCTGGAAAGTAGCTAGCCTTTGAAACGGAAATGAAAACAGTGTTGCCAACTGTTGTTATTTTGTCATGAATCTCATGATAATTGGTTTCCTTAAAGCCCCAGCTCCTGGAGTCAAGCAGGTATGTGATGATTTCAGCCTTCATTCTTAAAGGAAAAGTAAGTTTCTAGCCCTTGTGGCTGTGGAAAAAGCTTCAAAATGTGATCACAGTGCACCCTAGAGGCTCAAAAAGCAGAAGCAAAATAAAAACACCAAATCTATTACTTTTACATAATCTCATGATTTTAAGCCAATCTCAAGATTTTTAGTGACCCTGACTCATGATTTTTGAACATTTCAGGTTGGCAATACTGTGAAAGTGATTTGAAAGTGTCAGTTTCACTCTTGTTTAGAGTCAGTTTCTAGTCTATTGTTGTGGTATGATAATATCCCTAGAGCCCCAGGTAGGGGAGTATAAACTCAAGGGGCCTTGCCCTAGAGGATGTTTCTAAAATTTAAATTGTCTATTCTAAACTTGGTGAACTGCAAAAAGTAAATATCCTAAACGATAGAAAGTAATATAGATTTTTCAACAATTGTTTCAATTGTTGTTGTATTCTAGAATTAGTAACATTAAAATTTTATACCTGACCAGTGTTCCTTAAGTGACTTGATACAAGATGTCCGAACATATTACTATTAAAGCTGTTTATTTACATATGTTATTATTTAAATGTTTATTTAATTTTCTTTCTTATATAGGAATTTGGTATAGTGCTTCTGTCAGCTAAATTCTAAGTTATCTGTGCAAAAAACTAAACCAAAGAAACAAAACTAGAGTTTTCAGATGTCTAAGTAGCCCCCCTATAACAAAATCTGAAATGGTACCTCTGGCAACACTGTATGACTTTTGTCTCCAACAGCTTAGTTTTTTATATCATCTTGTGTAAAGGCTCTAGGCAATTTAATAGGCATGAAACAATTTTTTTATAGAAGTTTTAATAGGGCTCTGTAGAAATTATTGTAAGTATTTAATATTAATTCCAAAGTTAATTTTATATCTATAAGATTACGAATCTCATAGCATTTTATAATAGATATAATTTTCCACTAAAGTATATGGAATGTGCAAAAAAAAAAAATCCCAAAATAAATAACCCCTCTCCCCGACAAAAGTCTATCATTTTCTATATAATTGTATAGGCCTTTTCCATAAGGGAACTTTCTTGTTTAAAACAAAACTTTGGAGCATGGAATTAACCTCTCTGAAATGCCTCCCAAACATAATGATTCACAAAAATACTTCAATAAAAGCCAGTGGATACCTATTTGCACTCAGGGACAAGTGGACCAGCAGAAGGGGATCCAGGTATTTCTATTATTACATCATTAGGCCTTTTGCTATGCATGCATCCGACAAAGTGGGTATTCACCCACGAAAGCTCATGCTCCAAAACGTCTGTTAGTCTATAAGGTGCCACAGGACTCCTTGCTGCTTTTATAGATCCAGACTAACACAGCTACCCCTCTGATGTATTGTTGCAATCTCTTACAGAATAATCAAGCATAACTTGACTCCCAGAGGTTTCTTACACAGACTTCTGTAAAACCAAAATATCATGGGATAGTACTGATGCTAAGTTTTGAGGCAAATTCTACATAGATTTCTAAACTAAGGCAACTCTAGACTGTTTTATTTAAGACTAAGTTATTGGCCAATTTCTCTCCACACAGGCTGTGATTAATTCTCATTTAAGTCAATGGAAGGTACTAATTCATAGATTCATAGATTCTAGGGTCAGAAGGGACCAATGTGATCATCTAGTCCGACCCCCTGCACAAAGCAGGCCACAGAACCCTACCCATCCACTTCTGTAACAAACCCCTAACCTATGCCTGAGTTATTGAAGTCTTCAAATTGTGGTCTGAAGACCTCAAGCTGCAGAGAATCCACCAGCAAGTGACCCATGCCCCACGCTGGAGGGGAAGGCGAAAAACCTCCAGGGCCTCTGCCAATCTGCCCTGGAGGAAAATTCCTTCCCGACCCCAAATATGGCGATCAGCTAAACCCTGAGCATGTGGGCAAGACGCACCAGCCAGCACTCAGGAAAGAATTCTCTGCAGTAACTCAGATCCCATCCCATCACCAACCACTGGGCATACTTATCTGGCGATAATCAAAGATCAGTTGCCAAAATTAGGCTCTCCCATCATACCATCCCTTCCATAAACTTATCAAGCTTAATCTTAAAGCCAGATATGTCTTTTGCCCCCACTACTCCCCTTGGAAGGCTTTTCCAGAACTTCACTCCTCTAATGGTTAGAAACCTTCGTCTAATTTCAAGTCTAAACTTCCTAGTGTCCAGTACCCATTCGTTCTTGTATCTCTCTTTGGTAGTCATATTATAGTAGTTTCTATGAATGAATGGGTTTTTAAAATAATAATAAACTGGGCAGTTGTTAAAATTTTTGTGTGTGCGCGCATGCGATTTTTGATAAAAGATGTTATCCTGAACAAGAAACAAAAGGCCTGATTTTTCCATTACTTCATTGGGCTTTGGACCAACCCTTAAACTCTTACTCTCCTTTCTCATGTGTGTGGTATTCTGAAGAAAAATAAGCAGGATTTGGTGTCATGAAAAATCACATTAGAAGCCATAGTTTAGGAATGAAGTCTAAAGGAGAGAATGAAGGGTGGATGAAATGCAAAATGTAATTGGAGTCCTTTTTTGTACTTGTAAACCTTTGTGAATTCATTTCTGCTGACAAATCTGGTAGATGAGCACCTCACTACTGTATTTATGGCCATGCCCTCATCTTCCCTGTGAGTATGCTGCACTTTGTAACAAACTCCCAATGAGCACAGCATGATGGACAATATTGTGTATGACTAATATCTGCTTGTATATGCAAATAGAGTAATTGCATGTAAATAGTTAAGCATGTCTTTTGTGCATGCAAATTTAGAGGTCTTTAGCAGGCCTGTAATCAGATAAAGAGAGTTTGCAGGAAGCCCAGGTAAAGCAAAATAAATCTCCCCTTTGGTGTTACCTGGTTACTTACATGACTCTGTTCCCCCCAAAAGTAATTAAAATCAGCAGATTTTCTAGCCGTAGTACCTTTCTGCAGTTTAACAACCTGTAAACTCAACCAATAGAAGGCAATGCAATGGGCATGTTTTATATTTCCAGAACTCCCTCTCCTGGCTTCTGATCAGCAATCTCCTGTCTCTCCCTTGCATGAGAGTAGCCTACCCTCTCTAGGTGTGTCTGCTCTGAAGTTGGGAGGTGGGTTTTTCCAGAGCCCAAATTAAAACTCCTAACTGGGACTTTAGCCTTCTGATCCCATCCCATTTTCAAGTTCAGCTGGGCCTCCTACTGTTGGGGAAAATGTCCCAGAAATGAGCTTGTTAAAAGATTGTTTAAAAACTCAGAAGGTTGGAGTCATGGGGTCATGGGCATGATGATACATTAGGACTGTCTCCTGGGGACACTGGATAACCTATCAGACAAGGCCACATACCTCTAAGCATATTTGCAAATTGTACCTGTCTTTGAATCCAACTAGTAGCAAAGAGGCAAAAACTGGGAACATAAGTCTGAACTGGTAACTGACTAAAAACACATTGAAAAGAAGATGCTATTTTTATTTATTTGCCAATTTTATTGTTTAGATGTGAAACTGTATTGATAGTATTTGCTTCATTTTGGTTTTGGCTAAACTATAAGTGGGCACTTGGAAGCTGTTGCAGGTTACCATAGATCTTTGCCAAGAGGAAGAAAAGGAATTGAGATGTACTTGTTTTTTATCCAAAACTTTTCAGTCTCAGCTTGGGCTGGTTTGAAGTAGAGTAATGATGCTTGCTTCAGATGTGAATGATCTTCGCTCACTTGCAATGTGCTATTGATGGAAACTGCCATTAAAAGGCTCAGAAGAAAAAAGTGGTTGTAAAATAGAATTCATGTTGGTTAATCTTGCATAATAAGATTGCGGTCAAAGAGATTAAAAAGTAGGAAATGTTATCTTATGTAGCATATAGAAAGTTTAGCCTAAACAGTGGTAACACAAGATGTTTGCTAACTGGGAAAGAAGTTTTAATTCAGATGGACTCATCTTTGAAAGATAACAACATTTAAATCCAAGTACCCAGTTCAACTCAAGTTACAGATTATTTTTAGTGTGCTGTAAATCAAGTACAGTGCATAGAAAATACTGCTAAAATATCATATAATTTTTACAAAATGGAGCATTTACCCTGATTTTGCACACACGATATTGTTTCAAATGGGCACAAGTGTACAGTATTGCATATCCAATTGCAGGATTGGAGCTATATCTTCCTGGGATCAGGGGAGGACAGATTATTTACTGATAGAAAAACAGAGCGTGTTCTTGAGACCCATTAACTTACATTTCCAATGGGCAATGAATCTTGTGACATTTTAGCAAAATATATTGAACAGTAACAGTTGGAAATCTAGTACTTGAAGGCAGTGTATCACTGACAGCCATCAAACAGAACGAAAAGGAAAGTTCATCATGGCTGACCATAGAGACTTTGGGATAAAGAATTTTCTCTCTTGGTTTAACTTTACATGTGTAGTGATTCTGCTAGAGATATCTAGCCCTGGAATCAATTTTGTAGAAATAAAATATATAAGAAAACCCATTATAACTTAGTTCAATGTACTATGCCACAAGAAGTTTGTCCAAGTTGGAGCCAATCTGCCATGGTAATGCTTTTTACTGAAGGGTTAGCCAAGAACTGCTTGATTTCAAGACTAACTTTCCAAAGGGAAAGCTGAATGCATTCAGGAGAAATCAGGATCTTCCTGGACATTTTTGCTTGTCTGTCATTTTAACCCTTTGTGTACACTGCAAAGTGGAGGTGTTATTTAGCATGGGTAACAATAGCAATGTAGACATTGTGGCACGTGTTAGCAACCAGAGTATGTACTGAGGGCCTTCAGTGGGCTTATCATGTGGTTGGTAGCCTATGCTCTATACTGCTATTGTTACTGGTGCCAACTAGATTAAAGATAACATGGTAATGCCTACCAGTTACAATCACACCTTCACTTGCAGTGTAGACATACCCTTTCCTTGATCACCTTGTTTCTTGTCATGCCCCTTTCCTTACATTTTTGAGATCTCTTAAAACTACCTAAGACATTCTCCTACTGCAGTGTTTCCCAAATGGTGGTCCACATGTGCCCCGGAGATGCTCTCACTTCCCCTGGGCAGTATGTAACAGTGTGAGGAGCAGGATCTGGGCAGCAACATGGGGGAAGGACTTTTAGGATGCACACAGAGGAAGGAGAAGCTGCTGGCTAGCTCCAGCTACTGCTTCTGCTTTGCTGCCTGGATCCCTTTCCCAAAGGCACTACTTACTGCCCAGGAGGAACAAGGAAAGGAATCCTGGCAGAGCCAGTGAATGGACCATCAGCGGGCTGGTAACGATCATGGCCTGGCCATAGGGATAGAGGAACTGGGAGAGCAAGAGTAAGGAGACTGAGGAAGCTGAGTGTGGGGGTCAGGCTGAACTGAGGAGGGGAGGGGAAAGCAAAAGGTTGGGAGGGAGTGCAGGGGCTGGAGACTGAGAAGGGGAGGTGGGAGAGCAGGGTTAATGGTGGGTCCCCAGAAAAGACAAAAAGAAGTTGGTGGGTCACCTTAGTAAAAACTTTGAGCCCCACTGTCCTACCATATGGATCACTCACAATAGTGTAATTTAGTGCTTGTTGATCATCTAGCAGCATGTACGTTTAGATCATGTTTATTTTACAGAGATGAGACACTCAAAGTATGTTAATATCCATTCTATGCACGTATACCACGATTTCAGTGCAACTACACCAGTGAGTATGGGTTGCAGAACTGAGCCCTTATATTGTACTGCCTATGATATGCCATTCTGTGCCCTCTATTTTTTTCTGTATGCAGACCAAGTAATTGCGAGAGTGCAAGTTTAACATCTGTGTATGTAGCTGCATGCTGACGAAAACATCCGCTGTGCAAAATGCTGTTAGACACATCTGGTTTGTCACATATAATAAACAGAAGTAGAGACAAATAAGACAAACTAAAACAAAGCCAGACATCTGTCTATAGGCAGGCTTTTATATAGGTACGTGTGAAACATGCAGTGATATACTAGAGGGAACTTGCAAGGACCACAAAATTTGGCCACAAAAATTGAAGGAAAAGGCTGGGATTTCCCTTTCACTTGGGAGAGTTACCCCTCTCAAACTCATCTCTGGTTGTGATGATTCCTACAGTTAACAGTTAAGAACAAACATTCTACCCTTGGAACGGATACGATTGGCTCCAAGACATGTGGCGGGAACTTTGCTCACCGCCTCCCCCATTCATTAAAGTGCACATGAGTAAAGGCCTTGTGCTTTCTTGTCAATACACTCAGTTTATTCTTTGGGAAGTAAGTGAAAAAGCATTTCCAGCAATGGACTTCTGGTATGTTTTTACCAGACATAGTTTCCTCCCTCTTTGGGTGTGAAAAAAGTCTTTGCTTTCCTAGCAAAACACATGGATACCCCTGGTGGGTGCAGCAGCCTGTGGTGGAGGAGATGAGTCCAATGTATGTCCTCTTGCCAGGAGGAGGAGGGCAGCACTGTGAAGGTGGGAGGCCCAAATTTCCATTTCCCACACTGAGATAGAATAGCACTGGGAAGTGGGGTGGAGAGCCTGAGAGGCAGATAGCTACACTAAGAAGCTCCTCTGGTCAGCAGGAACTGCTCAGTCCCCTGCAGCCTTGAAACTAAGTGTGATGTTGATAATTGTGTTAAATTTTAGAATCACTGGATAAAATATGTCCCATGATTCCATAATTTCACAGAGCTTTACACACTTCATCTCATTCAATAATAATGTATCTGTGTCCACTTATCCACCTCCTCCAGAATTACCTATGATTTTCCAGTCACCTTCGGAGCTTTCAGTAGTCACCTTTATTTATTTATTTTTAATCTCAGCATTACATCTAGGATTTAGAAGGGTTATGTGCTGAACATGGATGAGTAGCTACATAATGCATTACATGCTTCTCTTCTAATAGTAAGTAAAGGCCACACACCATTTACATTCTGCTCCCTCTTTTCACTCAGATACTGTTGTAAATCTGGACCATAACTACTACACCTAGGAAATAGTAGGCTCAGTGCTGCAAGATGCTAAGCTCTTCTTAGAAGGTACTGAATGCTCACTGATTTCAGCTGTAGTTGAGACCATGCAGAATTGGGCCCACTGATTGTTATAGCTAGTTTGCCAATAAAACAGACTCATAATGGATGGGATCCAGGGCCGGCTCCAGGCACCAGTGCTCCAAGCAGGTGCTTGGGGTGGCCAACAGAAAGAGGTGGCATGTCTGGCTCTTTGGCGGTAATTTGGCGGCGGGTCCATCAGTCCCTCTCGGAGGGAAGGACCTGCCGCCGAATCACCGTCGAAAAATGAAGCGATCACGGCTTTTTTTTTTTTCCCACCGCTGGGGGCGGCAAAAATGCTGGAGCTGGCCCTGATGGGATCAGCATGCTTAAGATACTGTGTTTACACACAGTCAAGGAAAACTCTGCAATGTACTTCAGTGACTGCTGTGCCTATTCCTTCACTGTGACTTTCATTGGTGTGGCTGCCCACAGACAAGTTTCAGAATCAGAGCCAAGCAGATAAAGAATACCAAGCAGAATAAAATAGTGAAAGCTGTTTGTGTAGAGTAGCTATTCATAGCTCTAGTGCAAAACCAGTTAGAAAGTAGAGAATATAGAGAAGCAATGAAGTCTTTATGGGCTCAAAGTTTGACCTTGCTGATTGAAGTATACATTACACTTACAATATAATTCATAGATTATAAAGTCAAAAGGGATCACTGTGATTATCTAATCTAATAATATGGGCCCTAGGACGTCCCAAAATTAATACTTGTTTGAACTACACCATCTCTCTTAGCAAAACAAGTAGATTTAAAAATTACCAGTGGTGGAAAATCCCTCCAAAGTTATTGCCAGACGGATCCAGTGGTTAATTACCCTGACTGTTAAAAATGTGTTCCTTATTTCCAGTCTGAATTTGTTTAGTTTCAATTTCTAGCCATTGGATCTTTTTTAAGATTTTGTCTGCTGATTGAAGAGCCCAGGTAAAAAGACTGAAGTCTGTCCTCTTCACCATTCCCAGGTACTTACTATGACTCTCTGCACATATCTACTTGCGAGTGTCTGAAGAGCTATGTTCATTCTAGAGATGGGACAGGATCAGGGTAAAGGAGGACACAAATAATCTGAATGTTTTCTTCATGAAGTATTTCAAATGGAAGAGCTCACAAGTATATTTACTGCTACAAATGTTATTTACACAAAACATTGTAAGAAAGTCATAACAGAAAGAAGTCTTCAATCCATGTTTTTGATCTTATTAGCAGCTGAGCTTCATTGACCTAATAAGAGCAGATATGCATGTTACAATAATATTCGGATTTTAAATCCTGCCTAATCTTATGGTAACTATCCTATGCAACCTTTGTTTTTCATATTTTGGGGAATCTAGTTGTATTATAGATAGAGTTAGTAACATTGCTTATTGTTAAAGTTGCCTGACACTAGGCATTCTAAAACCCTGTTTTCAGTTGTTGATAATTTTGTCAAACATGAACAGTTTAGACTGAACTTTTCCCTGCTGGGTGTCTGCCTAAAGCTGAAGGGATGCAGGGGAAAGGAGAACTGCTTTTTCTTTTTTTCCCTCAGACAAAATGTTTCACCCATTTCAGAGAATGAGGTTAGAGGGAAAAACAACGTTTTGTCTATGTCAAAAAAAAATCTTGAGACCTTTTCTTTGAAATCATTTCCCACTGCAATGTTTTAGAGCAGGGACTGGACATTGGACCATTGGGTGGCCTATATGTCAGATGTGCCTTTTATTGTTACAAAGAAAAACAGCCCAAATTTGGCCAAGTTATAAGTACAGCAGGGCAAAAATTTTTAATTAGTCGTTTATTTGCTGAAATATGCAATTTTGGTCAACCTGAAATGATTAGTGAATGTGTCAAATTCACCATATATTTTTGGGCCAAAAATTGGGGGGGAGAGTGCAGCAATTGAGTCACAAGGGGACTTAGGCACCATTTTCAAAACAACAGGAGGAGGCGGTGGTATTGCCTCCTTCTATCTAATAGCGCAGTGGTTAGGGCATTTAGCTAGGATGTGGAAGACCTGAGTTGAAGACCCTTCTCTAGAGTGGGGATTAGAATCTCTCACCCCCCAGGTGAATGTCCTATTCACTCACTCATGCCCTAACCACTGCACTATTGGGTAGTGGCAACTACACTGCTGCCATTTTGTGAATGTCCTAAATAAAAATGTTTTGATTTCAGGTCAAATTACTGGGACTTGCTGGGCAAAGAGACTGGGACTGGGATGAGAAACCCGAGGAGTGGAGAGTGGGATGGAGTAGGTGGGGAGAATGGACTGGAACACGGAGCCACTGGTGGGGAAGAAACTGGACTGGGGCAAAGACAGATTGGAGGTGGCAGAGCACAAGGGGTCAAGCTAGAGGGAAATGGGCAGAATAATCTGTGCCCTCTAAATAACATTCCCCTCTAGAGCCTGGAATGGAACTCAAGGTTCCTGAGTCTTACCATTCCTCTTTTGTCAGCAAATATCTGTGAACCCATTGGAAAAATATTTATCATCCTCTCTTTTGTTCTGGTGTACATAAAAGATGATACCCTACTACTGTTGTTAATTAATACCATAGCTCCAGTGCCCGAGGCTGTGTGATGGATTTAAAGGTTCCAACCTTCTGATGATCCATTTAGGTGTCAATATGGTGCCATGGGATGGAATTTGTTTTTTCAGTTTAAAAAGAAAAACGGAAATCACACACCAGACAGCAAGTGTGAAAAATTGGGATGTGGGCAGGAATTAATAGGCACCTATAGAAGAAAATGCCTCAAATATCAGGACTGTCCCTATAAAATAGGGACATCTGGTCACCCTATCACACACACACAAACTGAGCTCAAAGAACATTGTTCAAGTTGCAAAGTCAAGCACTCAAAAGACAGGAAATGCCAAAATTAAGGTTGCCAGTCTTTAAATAATGATCATATACAATTTTTTTCACAGAACCCCTATATCATTCAGTGCACAGGATGGACTGTACTCTGGGCATTATTCAGGGTTAGGTAGTGAAGGAGGCTGTTATCTGTAGGACCATTTCCTCATTTGTTGCAGAATTTGGAAGGTGTGTAGCTATTGTGGTTGCCAGGTGACACAGGACAAAGCCCACCCAAAGCTAAAGGCTCTCCTGTTCACCAAGGGGAAGGGCTTTTGAACTCAGGCCACAAATAATTTCTGGGGACAACAAATGAAAACAGGGATTAAACCAATTTTTTCTAGAGGTGGTTACTAATCATGTTCCTCATTTTTTGGGTGTGGAATTTGTGAACCTGGGGTCTAATTTGTAGATATGCTGAGTGCTCATAGCTGCACCTGAACTCAGTGGGAGCTGTGCTTTGAACAAATAAAATCATATATGATACTACGTAACCTGGAAAATCAGGTTTTGGATGTCTCAAATTAGGCACCCAAAATTAACCTTAATTTCCCTATGTCTCAACTGCCCATTTGTAAATTGGGAACAGTAGCGCCCCTCATCTCACAGGAGTGTTGTGAAGATAGATTAATATTTGTGAAGCACTCCGATATTATAATGATGAGAACCATAGACAAGACCATGAGGAAATGAATTCTGTCTTCAGAGCTGAGTTTTAAATAGTCTACAATGTATAAGACCCGGAGCCACACATTGAGCAATGGGGGTAAAACACAGGCAATCTTATTTTGAGTGTTTGAACTTGCAACTGTAATAATGTACTTTGAATTTTTGTGTGTGTAATATATGTAAAGGATGGGATTGTCAAAAGCACTCGGGGTTGGCTTCACTCTTCTCCCACTGACATCATCATGAATTCTCTTTCACTGACTTCAGTGAGAGCAGAGCTGGGATTTTCAAGAGCTCTCAGTGTTAGCCTAACTCTCTACTTTCATTGAAGTCCAAAGTCAATATAAGCATGCTCTTAATGTCACTTCTATTGTGTAGCCTCAAGCACAAATCTTCATTCACTTAAGATAAATTATTTATTTTCTAACTATAACAGCAACACAAATGCGAAAAAGCTTGACAATCATATATTAAGGCAACATTTGATCCTAAGTCAGCATAAAACTATTTTTAGTAGATCATTGAAAAATATATTCTTACACACTAGTGATCTGAAAATATTAGCCTGCTACCATCATGATATTCATCCACCCCAGCACATAATACCCTCTAGCCCATTAATTTTCAGTTCAGCAGTATTTCCATCCTAAAAATGAAAAGACAATCACATTGCAACACAAAACTTCAATTCCATTCTTCCAGCACTGCATTACTCATTCTATTCCATTTTCAATAAAAATCTTATCACTTCCACATACTGTATCGTAGAGAGAGAGAGAATGCCAACATGATTACATTCTCAAATGTTTTACCTATGAAAACCACACATTCCTACTCTATATCCGCACTAACACCTATGGTGGTCTGGAAACTAGAAACCTTTACATTTTAAAGTAATCATAGTGATCTCCAGAATAGCTTGCTCATCTACGTTTCCTCTTTTTGTCAGTGGTGCAGTAATTGTTTGAGTAGAGGAGCTCCAGGTGAAGTTGGGGAATGGGGTGATATGCATATTCATGTTTTCATAACTGCATCATAGTTGCAAGAACCAACAGGTTGGCCCATTTTCAGTCACCAAATATGTAGCTGGGAGTTCACACCATTTGAAGTCCTAGTGTCTGCCTGACTATTCATATCTTTATCTCTTTACTCCAGTTCACCACCTCCCTATTTCCTATATTTTTTTTACCATTTTCTCTTTCTCCATCTGTTTCTTCACTCCTCTTTTTTTTTTGCCTTCCTCCGTCTGTTCCTTCCTCTTCTATTTGACTTGGCTCAATTCTTCTCTTTTGCTAAGCAACCATCTTCCCTCTCAATAGCCTCACTCATCCTCTTTGCTAAATAAGAAACTTCTCGGGTCAGCCTCACTTCACTGACCGAGAGCATGTTTTAGTGCAGTTCTTCCTATACATGATATACGCCTGTGTCAGCCTAATGCTTGTCTGATTTCCACAGCATACATGGCCAACTGTGTGGGGTGCAAATTTCACTGCTCAAAATGTGCCCCAGAATTCATTGTCTAGACAGAAGAAGCTCTGCAGAGGTTTAAATCTGTAGGTTGATTTCTGTTCTCAACAAAACACATCAGGGATCTATCAGCAGAGAGGAGAGGCAGTTGAGAAACAGGAACCTGAACAGGGGCTGGCCCTCTGGCATGTGCTTAGCAGCAAAAACAGGGCTAGATTGCCTAGTGAAGAAGTGACAGCTAGCATAAGTTTGAGGTAAAGGCCTGCCGTGAGAGTAGCTGCAAAGCCAGCTGAGAAATGCTGACACCTCAGAAACAAAGGGTTGCAGTGAAGTGTCCATACTGCAACCCATTATTCAGAAAACAGTTCTTGATCTCATTAGTGTCAGTGCAAAAGGATTAAAATATGGAGGGGAGGGCACATAACATGTTAATACCTATGGATGCTCTTTAGGTTGACCCAGCCATGACTATGCAATTTTTAAGGTTTCCTTTTTGGAAAAGGAATCTTCTTTTTTTGTGACATCTCCAAGTGAACCATCTAGCAAATGAAGAACTCTGCACTGCAGCTTTGCAAAGTTCTATCACTGCCATGTCAAAAGAAGGTATTTTTTTTCAGCACCTCCTGTAGATTTGCTAACACACTGCTGGAAACAAGGGTTTTCTGATTAACCTCCAAGCTAACTCCTAAAAGTTTGACATGTCATGTTATTTAGCTAGGCTTGCAAATTTCTTACCTAATGAGTAAGCCTTGAAAAATAGATTGGCTGGCTTTCATCTCAGCACTAAGATGTGATGTGCTCAGTGTGTGACTTTTTGTTGACAGGAAAATTCAGATTTGGTTCACAACACTTGCTTTCATTACTCTTTTTTAATAGCTCCTTGTGAAAACCAAGAATATTTTTACAACTACTGTTACTAGGCAAATGTCTAGTATAGGTAAGGCCAGTTCTATCGGGCTGCAGAGCCTGCATCTGCAGTAGTGCCAGAGTGAAAGGGCCCTGTGGGAGGCGGGCAAAAAAGAGGGGTATGTGAGCGTGACGCTGTGAGAACAAACCTCGGCCCACAGGATTGCCAAGCAAAAGCCTTACCCTCTGCACCACCATACTGCCATGTCCAGTTGGACATTATTCCACCTGGGGAGGTAAGGAAAGCATCCAACTTAAAAGAAGTAAAGTATCTCAATGAGATGGTCCTAGAGTATAAATGTATGCCCACAAGACATATAAAATAAAAACTAAACTATGCCCAATGGACAACTCTTGCTGATAAATTGTCATCTGGAAAATATTTCATTAACATAAGTGTGCTGCAGAATTTAAAATAGCATCTCACAGGGCGTCTCCAGTTTAGCAGAGGTTATGAAGAAAACTCGGATGGGCATGACATCCAGGGGAGGCACAAGTTCATACTCTGTGGTATTTTGTTGTCAGGCTGAAGGATTCTTCCTAGTAGGACCCCACTGTGGAGCATGCAGCAGGAAGTGGGATCTTCCCATTATTCTGGCGACTGACTATAGTGCACCTCCGCAATGGTATAAACTACCCAAGTGTTTTGTCTGAGAATTAGAAATATCCTTCTAATGACAATATGGCTTAGTTAGTGCACCTCATTATCTACTTCCTGAGCTGCTGATGTGGAGCCTGAGAAAACATTGCCCTACATAATGAGAGAATCCACTGCTGATGACAGTAAAAAGTTGAATGACTTACCTGCCCTGCAAATTATTTGTATGGTTTGAGATAACTCTGAATTTTAGAATACCTGTGCTATGTTTTAAATCTTGGGTACCAATATGATCATTACACTAGAAATTTTCTTGCTTCTGTACTTTTACTAACTGGTGACTGTCACTCCCTGAGCAGTCATCCTTTTTAGCACACCCAGCATCTGTCCCTTTTCTAAGCTGGCGGTCTTGTAACAGTTTAGTCTCCTCCTTTGATTCTAGGCTTAGCCTTGGGAAAATTAAAGTGTTCTTGCCCTTTCCTGCTTTTATCCAGGCTATTTCCCAATAAATAGCTTCACTCTTGTTTCTTCAAGGACTTTTATCTGTGTCATTCCTGTTTGGATCCTTTAATAACCCTTTGATTTAACTCTCTGCATTCTGGCAGGAGAACATTTCACAGGTAACCTAAGGGCCATATGATATATATCAAAATGAATATTACACAATTTCCTCATTTACCACAACAGCTGTGGCCTCAGTGCTGCCATACACTATGTATAATTACAGATTCCCAGGATGCTGAACAACCCAGATAGGTCACACAGTTTTTCACTTTCTGTAGCTAATTAGTATTCAAACTACATAAACTATTTGCATGCATGTCCTGACACTTGTGTGGTTTGAGAAATCCCCCTGCCACAATCTGGAAAGAACTGGGGCTCTACACAGGTATTGTTGTTTGTTCAGCTATCAGCTTAAAGGAAACCAGGAGGAACAAAAATGATGGAGTCTGTCCCTCTTAAGGAATTTAATTCAGTGGATGATTAGTTGATGGCAATATTTCAAAGAGATGTTTATCACTTTCTCATTTTGTACTAAGTGGTACTTCCTTCAGTTAACTTAACTTAACCTCATTGAAAAGGTATGGCAAAGTATTTTTATAGTTTTGTGATTAAGGGAAAGACTGCCTATTTCTTGCCCTACCGTCCAGCCTACCAGAACTCAGGCCGTATGTATAACTCTCTCCTGGTCCAAATTAAATTGTTCATGCACTCCTTTGACCAAGTTTTGCTCAGTTATATTAGTGCAGCAGCAAAGAGGAGGAATGTAAGTGGGAACAAAATATGTCCCCTCATCTCTTATGAGCTAGGATCCAAGAACAGGTAAATTTAGAGTAACTGATAGCAGAGTTTGTCCACCTACATATAAGAATGTAACAAGTGGCCAGGGTTTCAAACTCCTTGTGCATAATAATAAACAGTTTGGGGACTTGCCAAAATTCTCATTCTAGATTAAAATGATGACACACCCATCATAATTTTGCAAGCTCACAGCAGAGTAAAACATTACTGCTTGCATCAAACTGAAAAAACAAACGTTTTTTGTAAGTGACTATATATATTTTTGAATGACCTACTAAAAATAAAAAAATAGTTTTGTGCCGACTTAGGATGAAATCAATGACAACCCTGATTCTCCATATAATAGTTACATGGGTATAACTGAGGGCAGATGAAATTGTGTCCAGGTCATTATTCCCATTTGTTTCTGTATGTGTACATGTCCTTTCTTTCTTCATCAGAAAGTCTCAATGTCTCACTACTCTTTTGAAAAATACTGCATTTAAAACAAAACAAAAATCCTAACAACCATCCACATGCTATTACAGCTGTGTTAGACATTCCCACCATTGGCCCAAATGAATTGCATAATTTGGGTAAATCTTTTTATTCTGCCCTTTTCTTATTCTGTCGTCTTTATAATTTTTTCTCTACTGTTACAACAATATTTAACCCTATCTACTTGTACTTTGTTTTGATTTGAAGAAAATAAATCACTTAAGTACAACTATATTGCTAGTGTTTGTAAACCAGTTGCATATACTGCTTGGTCAATGGTAATGAGGCAGCTGATAGAGCTAAAATAAACAGCATGGATGCCTGATCTTTGTCCTTTGTCCAAGAGAAGGTCACTATACAGTCCGTGCTGTGTCTATATTATGCCATAGCCTGCCCTACACCATAATTCTCTGAGGTCAAAGAGCTCAAGATTCCAGATATTGTTGGAGTTGAGAAACTACAGCCTATTTAGTAGCCTTCTGCCAAACTGAATAATTGGGACAGTATAATGATTGGAGAGACTTCTGGCATCTCAGAAGAAGGTTTCTTGAACAAGCGTATAACGATGACTTCTTTGAGAAACTAGTATGTTGCCTGGGGAGATTTAGACATTTATCTCCAATGATGGCTCTAATATTACCTTTCTTTTCTCTAACCAAGAACAGCATGCATCTAACTTTTACACTGGTAGATGTACATCCTCCATCAACCTCAATGTATGACCACAACTGACACTGAAGTAGAGAAGACTCAGCACTCGTCTCTACTAGACATGACTCTGCTACCATGGAGATAAACAGCTTGGTCCAAATTTGAGAGATCTGACCCACAAAATGTGAAAATACTTCATAGCAGGAAACACTGGGATCTGTAACTGAGCAAGCAACTCCAATCAACAAGGTCATTCACCACGCAGATCTGATCAGAACTTGGCAGATAATATGAGGAAGATCAGGAAGTTTGTCTTATGGCACATCCTGCACAGCCACAGCATAAGACTTAAAAAATGCTTGTCTTGGAATCTTTCAGGATATGCTGAGTATGAAAGATGATGTATAAAATACTATTCTATAGCCTAGAGCTTAAGCTGATTCACTTTGGACATGTTATTTAGGAAAAAATCTGACTTGCTTGAAACTGTGAACCCTTTATTTTTTTGTGGATCTATTTTTCTCATGATGAACTTGGAGTTCTGCTGGTATTGTGATTAATTATAATGCTTGCGAGTGTAAAAGCTCTTTCTTGCTGATTGATGGCTTTTGAAGCACTCAGCACTTCAAGAAGTGGCATAATTTTTTTCTAATTACAGTTGGTTGGTGGAGAATGCTATTATACTTTAATCTGAAAATTAAAAAAATTATGAAATGGACTATCAAGACAATTGCCATGAAATCAGTTTTGCTGGAATTAATTATATCATGAGATTTACTATCAAGGGAATTAAGTAATTGCACAAACTTTGATACTATTTGACAATCATGTGTTTTTTGCATCTTAAAATGAATAGTCTCTTTTGTGTATGCTCAGTCTACTGTAAAAACCATTGTCCATTTAGCTTCATGCTATGAATCAATGATAAATGATACTTTATAGTTGGAAGACATTTTTGAAGGAATTTATGGTTGTCCTGAATCCTAATTATATTATACTTCCCAGCTTCTTCTATTAATTCATCTCTAAGAGCTCTTCTATGCTAATGTCTATTAGGATGCTGGCCTACCAAAAAAGAACACCGACCCATGTGATGATAAAAATTAATTAGACATGGTTCTCAACATGACCACTGCTTTGTGCTATCGAAACTATTATATGAAACTTGATAGTTTTATGGCTCAGATTACCCACTTAGTTTCACCTCAGATCTGGAAGAAAACAGCAAAAAGTATTCTTGGAAATAAAACTTGCCCTTTGGCTTTGCCTATGCTTATAATTCTTCACATAAACGTGTTCAGGAACATTCAGATGTTAGTTTTTTATTCACCAGCATGTATGTGGAAACCAAGCCTGTTGCAAAGGTTGATGTGAATATGCATGTATGTATTGCACAGGCATGTTACATTGCTATTTTGAAAATGCTGTGTATTATTCTCACATGAGTCATCAGACAATTACAAATATTTGCAGAGGATTTGCAAATAAAACAAGGGACTCCTCTTGTTTGTAAAGTTCAGGTTATCCAATGGAGAAACAAAAATATGCTTTGGGATGTAGGTGAGCCACCATAAGGTACACACAAGGATTAGCAAGTCCTTATAAAACCTAGTTAGTGAACAAACAGCAAGCTAACCTTATTCACACAAACTTTCAAAGAACTCAGAATACGGGCATGGTGGTAGAAATTCTGACTTGGTTGCAGAAACAGAAGAAGGTCTAGATTCACTGGATAAGTTATTTACAATCAATAATTTGGCCAGCCCTTATCACAGCAGGCTAGAATGTGTGATTTACACATTCTGTGTTGAAGTCATTGTACAGCCTAACAAACTCTTGACTGTGTAAGCTGCATCATCCCTTTGATGATGGTACTGTTTACTGCGCCCATTCTGCTGGGCCCATTCTGTAAGAACCAGGAATGCAATGTGACGCACATCTATCCAGCATCCCACTGGAACACTGAACACACATGCAAGTAAAGTGGCAGGCAGCTCTTTAAAAGACCCCTCTTTGGGCTGATTTAACCATCCTTAGTGTCAGATTGTGCTGTTGGTAAAGCATTGCATTGCAGCAGAGAATCCAGCTAATTATTTATAAGCTATCAGTGGTGGTCCTTTATATGGTACATTAATAAATGTGTGGTGGCAATCTGAACAAAGGAGATTGTACTGCTGCTAATGTAATTTTGTTTTTGTCTATTGTCAAGAAATGTATCTATTGTGACACTTGGCAACATCACTCTCCAATGTTGCCTGATGGCTATGTTTGGGAACTAGAAAAAGCTTTGGAGTGAAACCTTCCAGTGAGAGATCAGAGGAATTGTGCCTGTCTGGAGATGCAGGAAGTACTGATTAAAATATAGAGTTCAAGTTTGTGACATTTGGCATAAAAATAGAATAGACATGGATTATGTGGAAATCAGTTTAGTTTGTGCATGTTGTGCTCTAGCTGTTCAAAATGCCAAATGCAGATTGACAGTTCTAAAGTCATATAAATTTCCTACTGATAACACGAAGTTAATATTGCTCTGTGCTGTAGTGACTGAACTCTGTGCAGAAGGAGACAAAGGAGTTTTGGCGTGTGCTTAGTGATGGGTAAAGGACCTGAGCTTTGGTTTACATAAACCACTCAAATTTCAGATTTCAAATTTTATCAAAATCAACATTTCCACAAAAGTTTCACTTTTGATGAATCAACACTTTCTAATGGAAAAACATTCTATCTGAAAACTTCCAGCTAGCTATACTCATCAGCATTCATCTCAGCCTTATAGTCCCTCGGACCTGGTTCTCTTAAAGAACAGCATTGGTGAAGTCATGCACTGTACCTATTTTATAGTGACTGTGTTTTATATATTTCAATCCTTATTTGAAGCCCCTCTGATAATACTCTGGTGGTGAGCCTTAATGGAGATCTTTATAAAGTTAGCACTGAGTAGCTTGTGTGTTTCCTCAAAAAGTTGCAGGTGTTTTGGCCTGTCAAGCTTATATAAACTTCAGGAAAGGAAGTATTAATAATAATATCAGCTGTCTGTAGTTGCCCAGGAATGTGGAAAATGGTACACATTTACACACACAAGCTTATCAATTTACGAAGTCCTAGGTAAGGGACACCAAGAAAACTTTGACATAGTTAAAAACAAATAAGCAAGCCTGCCCTTCCTAGTGAATATTTGAAACTTGTAGGACTTGAATTTATTTCAGGTAGCATGGTTCAGGAAAATGCTGACAATATGTTTTTGCCAGAAGATGCTGATTCATCAGAATCAAAACATGCTGTGGTGTCAGTTTGATGAAATTTTGATGGAATCCTGCCTGTCAGGCAGATTCCTGTCAGGCAGGTTCCAGCCAGCCAGTCTGTCCACTGGACTTCTTTGGCATCAAGAATCTCAGAGCTTCCAGCTTCCGCAACTCGAGCTGTTTGCATTTCACAGATAATGATGAAATATTTTGGTTTTTGTTCTGAATTGGAACTAAACCAAATTTCAAAATATCAAAATCCTCTACAAAACAGAATTACCTGTCTCCACACAGTTCTAATTTCAGGTATTTTTTCCCAAGCCTTATTATATTCAGATTGTATGGAATATGGATAAATACTCACTTTCAATTCTGAGCTGGTTAGCAATTTACTAGTATCCTCAGGCACTGTGGGTGCATCTTCACTAGGGGGGAAAAAAGTGTTTTCTTTTTTGGTGTTAGCTATCATATAATAACTAGCAGGAGGTAAAGTCTTAGTGAAGATAAGGTGGCTTGGTAAGGCATGCACATATCCTTTTTGTTTTACTTGTTTTTGCTGTTCTATAGCCTCATTGAGTTGTTATTAGGAGAGATCTTTGAGGCTTTTTAAAGCTTAGAAGGGCATGAACTTCATATGAACTCTGGTTTCTTTGGTTGCCTGGTGGCAGGACTGTAAGGCTCTCATACGACTCACAATTGAAAAGACAGTGTATATTTGGTGTGTCAAGCAACATCACTCAGAGCACATCTTAAAAGACAATTTATCAAGTGACATTCCTCAAGCTCCAGAATAATCTGCATGAACCCATTCTTATAAATGAGCAAGTAAGAACAAACAGAAATTTGGACTCCCTTTTTATCTGAGTGAACTGCAACCAATCACAGATGTATGCTTCAGGAAGGGTAGTGATGAGGAATTCTTGGTGAGGAAGACCTAAACTTAAGGTTTTTATTAACATTAGCTAAGATTGTTTTAAGAATGATTAGTCTCCTATTCTGTTAAGCAAAGAGCACTAATTTTTTTTCCTTTGATGAATTGTGCTTTTATGTATGTGGATGAGAGAGGAAGCAGCTGTGTGATAATCCTTTTGAGGTATGTGAACTCTAAAACTTCTTGTGAATTTTTTTCCCCACACAGTGTTTTGACAGGACTCTCAATTTTTTTAGAAAGCAGCACATCTTTAATTCTAAGGCCAAGGTCAAAAGGGTGAAAAGGGAGTGTCTTTCCTTTCTTATCAGACTAAATGACATGGCCTCTTAGGAGTTTTATAATTAAACAGACTTAAAATAAAGACCCATCAATAGTCTTTACAACTGTGTGCTCAGGGCATACCTAGTGAAGCTTTGGAAGTTCTAAGAGTTTAATGAGCCACAAGCATTTGGGTATTTCCCCACCTTTGCTGAGGCTGAAAAATGTAAGAAGCCAAAGGCTTTTGCAGAAAAATAGAATTCTTTACAATATCATTCTCCTGCAACTTGGCTGAAGATAAATGGAGAAATCAAGTCCCTGTAGCTTTCTACTTTGACTCACATCAGCTCATGACTTACTCTGGAAGCTTGGATGTTTTAAAGCTTACAGAGAACTACCTATGTGAGTGGTTCTTTTTTCTTTTTTTTTAAACAGCACAATTAAGGAGCAATATTTTTATAGACCGTACCTACTTGTCACTTATCCTGAATAAACAAAAATGCTGGATTGCCCAGCCTGAGTAAGGAACAGCATGAAGTTGTACTGTTCCAGGAACAGAGCAACCAAGACCAAATTATAACTCTCTGGGAGTCACAATTCATTTTCTTACTTCTCCTTATGTCCCCATGGAACAAGTTGCACCATCACTCTGCCTGGCACAGCAACCCCCTCTCTGTGTGGGTTCTGCTTCGCTATTTGGAAAGAGAGGGCATAGCTATGGCTCCACCATTGACTTCTAGAGCCTGGCATGATGAAATCCTGATCCATGACTGAGGCTCCTAAGCAAACAAGAAGTAATAGCAGCAACTGCTGGTATAAATTAGCTTCGCTCTATTGAAGTCAATGGAACTACTCAGTAACACCGTCTGATATTCTGGCCCACAAACTTGGAATTAACAAGAACTGGATTTCTGAGTTCAAGTTTACAGGTGAAGAACTAATGATAGCTTGTTTCTAGTAATTTGGTAAAACCTGGTATGGAGAAATCACTGCATACAATTCCCTGGGGTTTCCCTGTATTTGCAAGGTCACCTTTGTAAAGTTTTCAACCCAAGCATTGTAAAACAGATTTATTTTTTTACACATAGCAAATGTTTCTCCAAACAAACTTTGAAGAACGTGACAGTCATTCTCTGTTTAGCTTATTATTATTGAATCTATTTTTATTATTATTTTATAATTATAATTATTATTGAATCTTTCCCTATGTTAAGTTCTCCTCACACCTTCTATGGGTCATCCTAATTATCACTTCAAAAGTTTTTTTTCTCCTGCTGATAGCTCATCTCAATTGATTAGACTCTTCCTGTTGATATGCATACTTCTACCTTTTTATGTTCTCTGTATGTATAAATATCTCCTGTCTGTGTGTTCCATTCTATGCATCTGAAGAAGTGAGTTATAGCTCACGAAAGCTCATGCTGAAATAAATTTGTTAGTCTCTAAGGTGCCACAAGCACTCCTGTTCTGTTTGCAGATAGACTAACACGGCTGCTGCTCTGAAACTTATTATTGTGACATTTACAAGGAAAGAAAAACATTATTAAACTTGATTAGGGCTGGTTGAAAGTGGAAACTCTCACAAAAACCTGAATCTTTTACAATCCCAGAGTTGTTTACTGAAAAAATGTTCTGCCGTAAATTTTCAATTCAGCTCTATACATTTCTTACTTTGCTTGGGGTTAATAATGAACATCTGACATATGTCCCTTCTTGACTGTTCTTAGTTACTACTACCAGACTTAGCATCCTAACAACATTAACTACATTGTTCCATCTTTGGGTAGCTGATTTGGAAAATTGTAGGGTGGTATTATTATGGAAAAGCTATTATGAACACAGAAAATAATAAATATTTATTTGGCTTTGAAACAATGTATTTGATAAAATATATAAGCAGCTGCAGCATTTGTGTATTTTCCTTTGTGCTATACTGAATTTTAACATAACAATAGTTTAAACCTTATGTATTGCATATACAAGACTTGCTCTACTTGAAATGAGCATTTTATTGTCTTCCCCTGTGTGTGATGGATGCCCATATTGTATTCGTGGTAAACTGAACAATTCTGTCCTGACTTCCACTTTCCTTGCTGTTCGTTTTTTTAAAAAAATGATTCGCTTTGAAGAATGCGTGTTAAAAGATAAATAGGTCTCTTGGAGGAGCTCAAGTCGATAATACTGGCCAGATTGTGCACAGGCTGGGGACAAGGTTTCATGGAGCTCCTTTCCCTCCATTTCCCTGGTAAAGCAATTGGGCAGGAGTGTAATCTCTGTACTCTCATGAGTGCAAAGGCTGTTCATTCTGAGCCTGCTAGAGCACAAGATATCCCAAAGGAGGTGTGGGGGGTGGGGAGGTTGGGCTATGTTTTCCCCTCCCGACATCACTTCTGGACCAACAGCATTAGCCAGGAATACAGGAGGCAGAATGGTGCATCCTCTGAAAGCACTATTTAGGTAACCTTATCTCCCTTCAATGTACTACCTCCTGGAGCTGTCCCTCAAGGTGGTAACCCACACTGCCCACAGATAGGGGCTGTGCTTAAATGCATACGAGTCCTATATATGTGGTGGAAAAACCTTCCAAAGGTTCAGAGTTCAGTATCAGTTCAGGTAAGTACCCATATTTTTGGTTGCTTATCTGATGCTTCAGTGAATTATCTGAAGCTCAGAGCTCCAACAAATGGACTGGAAATCCTGTCAACACAGAGCTTTAATGAAACTTTGGGCACTACCTGCTTCTAAGCAGTAGTTAGTAAGGTCATGAAAGTAGTGCCTTTGCATACCATGGCATTTCCACTTCTGGTCCTGGCCATAAACTAACGGTTCAGAGGTGTGAAAAACAGTAGCTGATGAATGTTTCCTGAACCCCACTGAAGATCTAACCTGGTTATAGGACGATGTGGGGAGGATCTCTAATTTTGTCAAACCTGGCTCATTTGAGCGTGTCTAAACTAAGGCCTTGTCTACAGTACTGCAGTAAGTCGACCTAAGTTATGCTACTCTAGCTATGTAAATAATGTAGCTGGAGTTGACATAGCTTAGGGCAATCTACTGTGGTGTGTACACCATGCTGTGTCAACAGGAGACATTTGCCTGTCAATTTATCTTAATCTTCTCATTCTGGCGGAGTACCAGAGTCTACTGGAGAGTGCTCTGTGGTCGATTTTAGCAGGTCTTCTCTCGACTCACTAAATTGACCCCTGCTGCATTGATCACAGCAGTATCAATTCCCAGTAAGTGTAGATATGGCCTAAATAATGAAACTGGTGCCACAACAAATAGGAATAGTTAAACTGCATTATGGTCTGAACTAAGGCTGTTAACTTATTTTATAGTTCATTTGATTTGTCTGCCCATTTATTTAAAGGATATTCTCTACCAGAATTCATATTTAACGTAACCTAAGATACTGTGCCATCCATGTGTTGGGGAATGCTTGAACACACACACAAGTAGTCCTATTAACTAAGTGGTGGTCACCAGTACAAGTAAAGTTTATATAATCTATTCCAACATATTCTTTTGTATTTGTTGCAGTCAGAGGGTCCTAATCCTGTATGTATTTAGTTAGTTAGTTAGTTTTAACTGAGACTTCCGCTGTAGCCAACACCAACTTCTGGATGTGCAAAAAATGCTTGATTAAACCCAGAGTATGAATACACATCACATCATATCACCTTGTTTCTCTTTTTCACGTACTTCTTGCTAAAAGTTGCAGTTGCACAGTACAGATTTTGGCCATGAACAGAGCCAGTGTTTCAATATGTGAAAGCAGTGAAAAAAAAACAACTTCCTTTTTCCCCCTGTGGAAATCAGCATTTTGGATGCCTTTTCATCAGTTTGTTTACTGTATGAAAAGGACCTTGTCAGTGGTTCATCACAAATGTAAGCAGGCAGTAGCCAGTTCTCAGTCTGTTTACCCCACAAGGGTTGCAGCAAACCAAATCCTGGGGTGTTCCTGCTGACTCTGGGAATGAGCTGAGTCTGGCATGCTTCTGCTGCAGTTTGAGGCTACATGATACAATGTAGCCAAAAGTAGAAAAGCAACTTTTTAATGAGTCAATAGTTACTAATGCAAACCTGTTTAGCTAAGCAGGATCCAGGTCTTTGACCCCAAAACAAAATTAACAGAACTGAAACACCTTATGACTGTCAAATAAGTTCTGTTAACCTTAATTTAAAGAAAAAATCATCATGCATTTCAGTATTATCTAACTTTCATACCAAGGATAGGAGCATTACAATTTTGAGAAATGAGTACTTTAATTTCAGATTTTTTTTTTTAAAAGTGGTGTACAGGAAATTGCTGGAGACAGTCTTGGAAGATGTGCAAAATAATATCCAATCCAAATAAACTCAGATAACTTGGGCTAAACATATGAAATGCTACACAGATAGATGGTTTCATGGCTTTTTTCTTATTCTTTTTTTAATCTATAATGAGCTTTAATGTTAATGACCACAGCTACGTTTACATTACAGAAGACATAAAGGCCCCAGTCCTGCAAGGGAATCCTGCAGTGTTCCATTGAAGTCAATGAGATTCAATATTGTAACTGAAGAGAACTTTTTTCAAAATTGTAACTTTTTGATGAAAGTCCTAGAAATTGGTCAGAGTTTTTGACAAAATTGGAAAATGAAAAATGTAGTCACTTTTTTCTAACCTTTCTTCCACTTCTTCTTTTCTCCCCCTGCCCCAACTTCCTTCTCTTTTTTTTCCAGTGGCAAAGGAGAAAAGGGGTGGGGGGAAGAAGAAAATGAAAAAGGAGAAATTATGAGATAGAATACTCCTTTTCATTTTTCTGTGAAGGTAGTGTAGATCTTGTGTGCAACTATTCTATAGGATTTTAAACTGCAGTAACCTCATATTATGTAGGCATTTTTTTCATGCATTGCAGAACTTTTTCTCCCTATCACATAGTCACGTTTTCATCTATCATAAACATTTTCAGGGTAACTTATTTAGTTTATCTTTGTTCTGTGACAAACTAATGCTGGAAGCATATCGGTCAATATAGTGCCAAGTATAATGAGAACAATCAGAATTATAATAGCAAGGACCAAAAAACAAACTAATGCCAGGAGTTTTTTTTTGGAAGGGATATAGATTCTCATGTTTGAGAGCTTAATGGGACATGGGAAGAATGACAATTACTCAAAACGCTTATGGAACTTTTTCCGTAAATCTGGATTTGCGTAAATTGGGTTTACATAACCTGGGGAGCATCTGTATATGATGGAAACCACTTCAAGCCAGGGGGTGTAGCAGCACCCCCCAATACCCATATGGTCAGGTTATTCCATAATCACCTATTGTAGGAATTCTTACATCTTCCTCTAAAGCAGCTGGTACTGGCCACTGGACTAGATGAACCACTAATCTGGTTAAGTATCAGTTTTCTTGTGTGATTAAATTATGTTTCCAGCATATAGTATGTGTTAATATTTGGGGTACTCAACTCAGGAATGGGGAAGCGGTGTCAGAGGGACACGACCACCCTGTTCTTCCAACATTGCTAACTGCATAGGTGCTGCAACTAAGGGTATTGGGGGGATGCTGCTACACCCCCTGGCTTGAAGTGGTTTCCATCATAAACAGATGCTCCCCGGGTTATGTAAACCCAATTTACGCAAATCCGGATTTATGGAAAAAGTTCCATAAGCTTTTTCTTTTTTTTAAGTAATTGTCAGGTATATGTCCCCGACTTACACAAAATTTGATTTACACAAGGCGTTCCGGAACGGAATGCCTTTCGTAAGTTGGGGAGCATCTATATAGAGTTTATGGTTTGATTCAATGACTCTCAGCACTCTCATTATACAAATTGTTCCAACACCTCTGGCTAACTGCGATTGATCTCCTGGCTAGACCGCAAACAGCCGAGAAGAGGGGTGTAAAGGGGGTCATCCTTGATGTGGGAAAGGTCGAGGACCAATGCAGGATTAAATGGAATGAAGATCTGTTTTGTATTGGAAGAAATGATGTAATTACATTGAATCTGTTGTAAATTTACCTTTTTTAAAGGTTGGTTCATTTGTGGTGCCCACCCCTCCTTTTGTTTTCCTGTCCCATCTGTGTTTCTTCTCTCCTCTGCAGCTATTTAAAACCCTTTTTTCCTTTATATTTATTAGACAGTCTCTGGACAGATACTGAACTAATTAATTGACTTTACAGTGTACAATAATTAGTCAGTACAGAACATTATTCATGCAAGTGACTTGTATTCAAAATGAATGACTCCTGCTTTGTTACTTCATGGCCAGGGAACAAAAAATCATGTCCATACCATATTATGAAGTGTAAATGTCAGTGGATGCCATCAGTTTGCAGTCCTAAATCATGTAAAAGCAATTGGACCTCTTGGTTTGGACTGATCACAAAAAGTTGCATACCCAACAGAGAAATTTGAGGAACTTATGGCTAGGCACACTTAATAAACTTTCCATTGCATTTTGGTATCTCTTCACAATACTCTGTCATTTGACTAGGACAGTATTGTTACAAATAAGTACTGCATATTTGCACAATATTTTGCTTAATAAAAAGAAATAGACGTGAAGCAGTGTGCGGTTTTGTACTTTTTCCTCTTGCTTTGACCATTCTATTAAGATACCTGGGTTTCCAAAAGTCTCAAGGTAACTCAGAGAACAGGTTGACAACCCAAATAATGGAGAGAAATAACAATGGACACTACAAAGTATTTTTCTTAAACACAGTATTTTTATCCAATTAGGCCACAGCTACAGCAAGGAGAGAAAGCAATGGCTCCCAGCTAGCTCCCAGCAATTGCAGCCGCAAACCAGCTTCCAGCAATCAGAGAAATAATCAGTCATTTTAAACACTTGTCTGGGTAAAATCCAGAATTGTGACACTTTACATTGGATCAAAAAGCTCCTTCTCTACTCTTTTCAGCTGCAATTATAAATGATAATTGGACATCTTCATTTTTGTATAATTTCCCAGACAAATCACAGAATGTTTAAAGAATTAAGAAAAGATAATTATAGTTTGTAATTTGATATTATGGGATAATTTGTCTTGACAATTTTATTCAGGCATCAGGGGATTTAAAAATGACAACTACATAAAATGTTCTCAGAAAAAACTGCACATGGGTTAACAGTGAATTAGTCTATTAGACCAAGTATCCTATATGAATGGATTTTTTTTTAACTTGCACTGCTGAACAGATGCACTTTGATATTTGCTGATACTGATTGTGGATACATGTGCAGGGAGGTCTGAGGTTGGAGAAAGAAGACTATAAGCTTGCCATTTCTAAAGTTCACAAATAAGTTTATATGTTGTTGTTCTGGTTAATAATTCAGAGTGACTCAGAAGGTCACTTGTGAAAGTTGCATCTAAGAATCGGTTCACTAACAGTGCATCTATCCATGGGAACTTCAGTAGCTATCTTGGAAGCAGGTTTCAATATGTCATGGCGAGTGGCAAGCAAGCTTTGTATTTTTTGTTTTTTTTGAAGAGTAATGTCTCTCCTCCTAATCTAGAAGGGAGAATTGTGGTTAGAGCTAGTCATGAAGTGACTTCCTTCCTCATCTTGCCCCCACTCTGAAAAACTGACTAATGAGTGTGTGTGTGTGTGGGGGGGGTGTTTTTGCTTTTCATTTTTGCTGAAAACCTAAACTCTTCATTTAAAACTTAAACATTTTCAGTTTTGGTTGCCAGACACTGAACATTTTTTGGATTCCATTTTCTTGTTTGAGGGATGAACCCTCCTTTCCCTCCCACAAAATGACAAAAATTGAATATTTTTTTGGTGAATATTTCCCTTTCATCAAAAAGCCATTTTAAAAAAAATGACTACTTTTTTTTTTTGTTACCGCAGCTGTAATCACGGTACTATCCCTACCTCCTCCTCCTTTTGAGGATCTTCTTCTAGCACTGTTTTTACTCTATAAGGGGCGGATTTTGAAATGGAAATACTGTGGAATCTCAGACTTTCAACTAATCTCCATAAGAAGCTTGGGGGAGGCCTATTCACTCACCTCAGGATGTGAGTAATTCCAGTTAAAGACAAGGACTCACTTAGGTGTTTACTTTATATGACCAGTCCCATGTCCTAATCCATTGCTACTAAGATTGCTGCTTCTCAAGAAACAAGAGCATCCATTCAGATGGAGCATCTCTCAGATAGCACTGATCTGAGCGCAATGAATAAAATTTTATTGGGCTGTTCAACATAAAAAATTTCGATATCATTGTTCTCTCTCGTATCATCCTCTTTCCTAATTAGGAAAAATAAATCTCCCCTGTTTAAGGCAGTATCAGATTTATTGCATTCAGAAAATACAGGTAGTATGAATGCTACAAACTTTGCCTGGAATTTTAGTTTCTGACTAATGTTCGCATGCTCATAATTTCTCCCAAATCATTAAAATTTGTGGAGTCAGAGATAAAGGTCTGTTAACTGTAATTGAGAAAATAAATTTGTATTGATATATCTATTATGTATTGTGCATCTGTACGTGTGTTATATTCTCATTCTTTCACTTTGTGTGTATATGTGCATATAGATAGTATAGCAGGAGACTGCACATATGTAATCTATTGTAGAAAATGTATAATATAGAATAACCAGTTTTTTCTAAATAAGGTTTCATAATCTCCATTATTAAAGCAGCTTTTTCATTCTAAAGTTAGAGAAGCTGAAAGTTATACCCTTTTCACTTTGAGAAGTGCTTAAACTTCACACATCCACAAGCCAAGCTTCTTGGCTTATTGATATTGAAGTAAAAATCCTCTGTGAGACGCTGTCAAAATTAATATGTCCTCAGGAGGAATGTAATATTAACAGAATTCCCCATGGCAAGAGCAGTAGAGCAAAAGACAGATTGGTGTTTATTGTGCATGCCGCAATCCCCGTTTAGAGACACCTTAAACTGATTTACCATAGAAGGCGAATAATAGTTTCTAAAAAGAATTATTTTAATTTTTAAATTACAGAACCAATATGGGTTCTTGTTTCTGCTAGAGGTAAGGGTGGGTGGAATAATTTATACAATATAAGAACTACCTTAAACCAAAATGTAGCATATGGAAGTTTGGATCACTTTTTAATTCCCTTATTTTTCATTTCTGTGCATCTTTCCCTGTCCTCCTTCCAGCTGGAAGTAGAAACAGAAGAGGTAAATACTATGAGAGAGGCTGTTTGTCTCATATTTGTAACCAGGCTAAAAGCAAAATAAGATTACTTGTTTTGAGGAGAGCCTGTTTCTCATGAGGTTTGCCTTGATATTGCAGCCACAGCAATTTTGGATTAGGTTCAGATAAACTCCCAAAAGTTTGGATGTTTTCCTAAACTGCACCAAACCTTTTTCATTTCCTGGCATAAGAAAAAAAATCTCTCTTCACTGCAGAGAGGGTCTCGTAAAATGTTTGCCCTGTGTGAGTTAATCCGAGCATTATTTTTGCCCTTGGTGCAGTCTGACCTGGTACAGTCAGTAGCCACTAGATGGTGCTAGAAAGTCTAGTCAGTCTACCTATGTGTTCAAGTCAAAGTCCTTGTCTGGGACCCTGGCTTCTAAGCTACTATCTGCACCAGAGAGGGAGTAGAAACAGGGCAGGTGCAAGGATGTTTCGCGCCCTAGGCGAAAATTCCACCTTGCGCCCTCCCCCACCCGCTCCCCTGCCCTGAGGTGCCCCCCTGTGGCAGCTCCCCTCCTCTGCCCTGAGGTGCCCCCCTTGTGGCAGCTCCCCATCCTCTGCCCTGAGGCACCCCCCCACCCCAGCTCACCCCTGCTCCACACACGAGCACTCTGAGCACGCAGTCGCTGCTTCACTTCTCCTGCCTCCCAGGCTTGCGGTGCCTAAGCTGGTTGGCACCGCAAGCCTGGGAGGCAGAAGAAATGAAGCAGCTCACCCCTGCCCCGCCTCCTCCCCAAGCACGCCGTGGCTGCTTCACTCTTCCTACCTCCCAAGCTTGCGGCACCAATCAGCTTAGGTGCTGCAAGCCTGAGAGACGGGAGAAGTGAAGCAGCCACAATGTGCTCATGGAGGAGGCTGGGCAGGGGTGAGCTGGGGCAGGGAGTTCCCCTGTGTGTCGCTCCCCCCCTTACTTGCTGAAGGCACCCTCCCGCACCCCTCTGCCCCAGTTGCCTCCACCTAAATGCCGGCGGCAACCGGGGTGGCCAAAGATCCGTCCGCCGTGGTCACTGCCAAAGAAAATGGCGCCCCCAAATCCTAGCGCCCTAGGTGACTGCCTAGGTCCCCTAAATGGTTGCACCATCCCTGAGTAGGAAGGTCACAGAGATGGAACCCAAGTAGAAATTACTCATCCAGAATCCTTCCTAGGGAAGTGCATGTTGTAAGAACATCAGCTCTGCCACCCTCTCCAAAAATGCAGCCTGTATACTAGTCAAATGATGACTACCACCGGTTATAGAATGGCTTATTTAACTAACAATTGATCATGCTGTAATATGAGCCCATATAGAATAGACCAGAATATCAGCACTGCAGGCCAACCCAGAAAGAAGACTCATGGTTCTGGTCTCATCCTGTCCATCCCCTGGCCCTTTGGGGAAGGCCAGCAACATTGGTAATACTAACATGGAGTGGTGTCTCTGCTCTAGCAAGATTGTGGCTAATACCTTGGCAGAAGGGCAAGAAGAGATGATTCCTTGTAACTTCGTCTTCTGAGCACTCACAGGACAAGCTGCAATGTAGCTTTGTGATTTTACTGGGATGGAATTATTTGCCAGTCTTTAATTATTGCAGGTTTATTGGTGAGATAATTTCAACCTGCAGATAGGGAATGTTGGAAATGTATTTGTTGTTAGTTTTGCTTTCAAATATTCTCTAAGAATATCTTGCTCAAGCATCAAAATTGTCTGTTCCTGCGGCTTTTGGTTAAGTCAGAGGTCACATGTCCCTCTTTCAGCCAGTGGCTAGCTAAGCAATAGATCATATGTACTGTCCAACTAGGAACACCAAGCTGTTCTAGGTCTCTCAAAAATATTGGGCATTTATATAATAACTTTCACCCAAAGATCTTAAAGTGCTTTGCAAAAGTAGGAAAATATTATAATATCTGTTGTTTTGCCAATGAAACTAAGGCAGAAAGAGGTGACTTGCTCACATCCCATTAGTGATAGTCAAGATTATAACCTGAGTCTGATTCGCTACTGCCTTGTAGCCTGAGTAGTAACTTACATCTGCAATGATGATCGCTAAAGTAAATAAAGGTAGACTTTTGATTTGGTAGCATATTGCACATACTTTAGTTTGTTTAAACAGGTCTAAATGACTAGACCAAGCAGTGGAAAATCAGCTTCGAGTTCTCTTCTCTAGCCATAAGACCATGTTGCTTCACTCAGTTTGGCTGTTTCTCACTCAGAGGGAGTAATAAATACTGAAAGTTAGACAAACTATGTTCAATTCAATATGTTAAATTGGTTTGTCCAAAGAACAGAAATTAGCACTTTGTTGAAACTGCATAGCAGTGCACTCTTATTTGGGTTTAGCAAAGTAATTCTGCCAGCTCTTATCTGAAATAACATAGCAGGTCATTGTTAACTGAATATTTGTTAAGCAAATGCCTTTTGAACTGTTTTCGAATGTGAGCAACTGTACGTGTATAAAATTGGAGATGTGTGACAAGAAATAATTACAGGGCACAGAGCTACATTGGTGGGACAGTCTTTTCATGAAGTCAGCCAAAGAGCAGGTATGAAGCTCCTAATTTGTCATTCTGAACAAAGGCCATCACATGATTACAGATTAGAGCAAAACTAAAAAAAACCACCCCTACACCACATGAAAAAATAGAAAAATACAGTTCAATAAAAGGACTAGTTCAGGTCAATGGCATGGGGAAAACAAGTGTGAATGTTTCTGAGTTGTTGCTGAGAGTTCAGCAAGACAAAACTTGTCATCAATATTGTATATGGTGCAATCTTAAAGGATTCTGGTTTGACTGATGCTAGAAGTGTGTGGAGAGGACTGAGGTGGATCAAGCTTATTTGGAGAAGTCTGCAGAGCTTAAAGTAAATGATAGTAGGCCAGTGGATTAAACTGGTTTGGATGTTCTATCTTCCAGAATGCTTCTCTTGAAGACTGCTTCCAGAAGAGATAGTGAAATGTAATAGTAATATAGTACCGAGTGCTTGTATTGTGCTTTGTCACAGTAGATCTCAAAACGCTTTGCAAAAGTATACCTCTACCCTCATATAACGCTGTCCTTGGGAGCCAAAAAATCTTACTGAGTTATAGGTGAAACTACGTTATATCGAACTTGCTTTGATCCACTGGAGCACACAGCCCCATCCCCCCGGAGCGCTGCTTTACCACATTATATCCGAATTCGTGTTATAGCGGGTCACATTATATCGGGGTAGAGGTGTATTGTATATCATTGCCATTTTACAGATGGGGATACTGAGGCACAGATGTGTAGTAACTTGCCCAAAGTCAGCTAACAGACCATGGCAGAGCCAGGAAAAAAATCCAGGTTTCCTGAATCTCAGTCCTATGCTCTATCCATTAGATGACACTGCCTTTCTATGAAAATATAGTAGCTCTCTGGTATTCCATTCTTTGGATAATTGATTAGATTGGATGTTACCATACCTGTCTGTGTTTAATAGTCACCTTCAATCATGCTACAAAAAAATAAAATAAAAGTGGCAGTGACAAAATATATACCGGAGAATAGTTACAATAGATATGTCCATGAATCCACTTAGTATCTGCTCTACTAGAGGGAAGTTATATATGATAGGAGGGGTTCTCATTACCTATAAAAAGTATGGGTAATGGCTTTGTGGAAAAATCTTTTCTGGGTGTTGGGAGTAACAGAGCCCCCACTTTACCCAGAGCAAAGGAGTTGTGTACCCACCCCATGGTCACTACTTAAACCTCCAAGTTTTGAGCAGACACAGCTGGCAACATGGGAATTTTGTCTGGCGAATAGATGCAGCCTGTGGTTACCACCCGAAGGCTCATCCATTCTGCCACAGAAAGAACCCCAGACAAACTCTGTTCCATGGTAGGAGATTTGTGTTATGTGGCCTCTCTGTAGCTTGCGCCTCACAGACACAATAGAACAACTGAAGTTCCATTGTGTTATGTATCTGGGTGCTCATGCAGGTGGCAGTAGGATTTGCTTTGGAGTAAAATATATTGGTAGAAGGACACAATGAATAATGTTATAGTAATCTAGACAAACTGGCATTCTTTATTGTGTAGGTTTTGCGCAATCTATTTTGTTGTCAGGGAAAAAATGAGGCTTGTTCATCAAAGGGTAATGGGAAATATAATTAGAGTGATCACTGCACAGAGAAAACTTCAATGGGGGTAAACAGATTTTACTGCAAATATGATCTCTGTGTTTTAAACTACAGGAAACATATCCAGCTGATTGAGAACTATAGTGTTAGGAATTAAATCCATCATCATCCAGTGGCTGGAAGCTAGACAAATTGAGACTGGAAATAAAACCTAAACTTTTAACAGTGAGGATAATTAATCATTTGAACAGCTTACAAAGGGGTTTCTCTGTCACTGGAATTTTTTAAATCAAGATTGGATGTTTTTCTAAAAGATATGCACTGGAATTATTTTGGGGAAATTGTATGGCCTGCGTTATATAGGAGTTCAGACTAGATAATCGCAATGGACTTGTAATCTATGAATCATATTTGTCTTTCTATCAGTCCCTATTTCTTTGTCACTGATATATTGGTAATTCCTCATGAAAGCCCTGAAATTATTCACCATTAGGAAAATGGCTGATTTGTGAACTATGGTTTTTATTAGCATTTGTCTTAATATGTTAATTGTAAAGAGTGTAGACTATATATCACAAGAGGAGAAATGCAAAACATGTTGTTAATAAATTGTATAGTCAGTTGCTTCACCACCTTTTGGTTTGTTATTTTGTTATGAAATATACTCAAGAGACTAAATAACCAACATCAGTCAGATTTGTTAATATGGTAGAGGAAAAAGGTTCTAAAGAGGATACTAGTCTTCAAAGAGCAGTCCTATGCAGTGATGTTACATCCCTAAAGCCATCATTTTATGTCTTGCTTGTTTACCCGTAAAAGGTACTATATATGTCACCTGAAACTGAATTTAATTAATCACCTTTTTATCTTGTTTGTTTCTGGTACCACGGTGAACCCATTTATCTTTGTTCTGAGCACATGCATTCCAGGTACAAAGGGACGTGAAGCCACCTCCTAGGTTTGTGTGGGTAACTCCTTTCTTATTGCCATGAGGAAAAACCATGTGTCCTGAAATTGACAGTTTTCCTATCTAGTCAAACCGAGGCTTACTTCAGCTAATGCAATGTGTTATGCTAAGAATCCCATAAACATGCAGGATTATGACAAAGGTACAGGCCAGTTTGGCCTATATAACTGCTATACTAATGCTTAATAATATGTATGCTTAAATGTTTGGAATATATATTGTGGGTAGTATTATTAGCGTAATATATATGTACACTAGCCAGCACATATGAGTCAACAATATGGATTTTTCAAAGGGTTATTTTGTGTGTGTGTTAGGGCCAGAGCATTGGCAGCTTGGCCTAGGGCAAGGGTCGGCCACCTTTCAGAACGGTGCACCAAGGCTTCATGCAGTCACTCTAATTTAAGGTCTCGTGTGCCAGTAATATATTTTAACATTTTTAGAAGGTCTCTTTCTATAAGTCTATAATATATAACTAAACTATTATATGTAAAGTAAATAAGGTTTTTAAAATGTTTAAGAAGCTTCATTTAAAATTGGTGGCCAGGATCCGGGCAGTGAGTGCCACTGAAAATCAGCTTGTGTGCCGCCTTTAGCATGTGTGCCATAGGTTGCCTACCTCTGCCCTAGAGGTTAGTATCAAGTGCAGGCTGATGCTCCTTGAACCGATTACTAGGAATCAGGCTGGGTTGGAACACCAGGAAATCAGAATTGAGAGACAAACTGGAGGGTAGGAACCAGAATGCTGTGACCAAAAGTCAGGTAGAATCAGGATACCAGGAGGTCAGGGACAGGTAAACTCCAGACCAGCAGTCCATGGCAGTATGAAGCCCAGTTTTATGGACAACTTCCTGTTTTGTCCTCGGGTTTAAATAAGGGCTGCAGCTCAATCAGGACCCTTGGGGTGGGGCTTGTGTCCCAGCTGGGCTTCACTGATCTCAGTTTGAGCTGCTGGGATGAGGATTGGAGTGTGGTGACTTGCAGGACCCCCACATACCCGAGTTTGAGATCTGTGGGGCCTGACACTGAAATAGGACAATCCTAGATATATAGAAAAATGTAAAGTTTTGCATCTTCCTTTCTTGGGTCTTGATCCTGATATCAAATCTGCTTGTAGAGACATGTGGGTCTGTGCAGGGCCTATTGAGGTCAGTCAGGCTCTGCATAGGGACAAAGGACCAACCTAGCAGACCTGATAGGGCCATAGATTTTAATGCATTTTTAGCTATTAAAAATAGAGCCAGGGGTATGAAGAAGGATCAACCTTCCTTTGTGACTGTTTGGTCTCTACTAATCCTCCCTAGTTTAGGATTCCTTTCTGCAGGATACTTTTATCACAGCATGACCTTCTAGGAGTAGCCATTAACTGCTGGCAGAAGCTACTCACGGCAGCCTTAATTTTTTTTTTCAATAGACTCTTGCACCTTCCCTTCTTTAAGCTGACAAGTGCTTGGAACTTCTGTTAGCATTTTCCTTACTTATTCCTAAAGGAATGACACATTCTCACATGAGGTAATTTGCATAACTTTTAATAGGATTTTTTAAAAAAGAAAATGTATTTCTGTTTATTTTACTGGTTAATTTGTCAGTTTAAGTATAAAGAAACAATTTATTCAGACTAAGAGCAGGCACATTATGTATGTTCATATTTAGCCACTGAGTTACTTCTCAGCATTTAAAATTTTCAGCAAGCACTCAGCTCTAACTTCAGTGTCTAAGCAGTTGTGAAATTTTTGCTTTAGCATAACTAATTTCTGCCTCCAACTCAAATTATTCATGATGGAGAAAATAAAATGGAATTGCCTTTAAGTAGTATACTACTCCTCTAGATAACAGTAAAATAGATGCCTACTCTGGGATTACTTTGTTGTACAGTGGAAAATTATCCTTATCTGTCTGATCCATTTTGTGCCATAGAAAACAATAAACAGTGAAGAAACCTTTGGTAAGGCTGGAAGGGACCTCAAAAGGTCATCCTGTCCATCCCGAAGTGCTGAGACAGGAGCAAGGCAATGTCATGCTTTTCTTCCCTCCCAACACAGTTTTTCACTCAGAGTTCATCCATTTGTGGAAAACAATCTTTTCTTTAATTCCCCAGTGAGACCTAGCATTGAGTACAAATAGTAGTGTAGTTGCGGTAGCATGGCCAGAGGTAGTGATAGCACAACTTAGCTGTGCTGAGTGTGAACCCATGTGGTTCAGGCAGGTTTGTACTCAGCACAGCTAAGCTATGCAGTTGCTGCTTCTGACCATGCTGTCATGGCTACTTTACTAGTTATATGTGTGCTAATGGGGAATCACACCTCTAGCTTGTAGCATAGACATTCCCACCAACTGCTCCTAACCAATGGGGAGACAGTAGATTAGATTATTCTATTATTTCTTGCAAGATTCTGAGGAGAAAATTGTTTAAACTGTGAGCTTTTTTCCTTTTTTTTAGAAGAAAATCGAGAGTTTGATGTACTTGTGGACCAGGAAATTCAGTGGGTGGAGAGACTAGCAAAGACAAGATAGTTTCTCTCTCATCAAGTTGTAGCACATTGTAACTGGTTAGAAATTTGCCATAGAGGTTTCAAAGGAAACCATATAACTGAAGGAAGATTGTTTGCTGCATTAAATTTTAGGCTTATAAAGAGCTGAAGTTTATTCCTGTTTTTTTCTGAATAAAAAATGAAGTGTTTATCTTAATGGAAATGAGTTGGTTGTGATTTTCCTCTAAAATTATTCTATTTTCAATAACTGGGTGAAATAAATGGCATTACAATGTCCTACAGTTACACAGATGTACAGAAGTAAGATATGAGTACTGTTTACTTGCAGTGCAGCTCTGTTCCAAAATTAAAAATCAACTGCAGTGCAAAGAGCTGGTAGCCACCGCACAATTGATTAGCATAAAAGTAATATATCTGTAAAATTCTAATTAAGCAGCTTATCAGTGGCTTATATGTTGCAGCTGGCTAGATGCTATCCCTGTATTCATGGTTATTCAACATAAACTAGAGGCTAAGCCTTCTTATCAGATGTGCTGTGTGGATTTCAGATAAGCATATGAAATTAAGGCTTCTTTTGGCTGTAATGTTGAAAATGTCACTTCACAGGATGCTGCAGTGCTCAAATATGGATCTTTGCTTGCTAAGCACCATACTCATTTTGGTCCAAATGGACACTCAAAGAAGAACACATTTGACCAAAATAAAGGTTTTTTTTGGAGCCGCCTTTGCCATACAAAATTTGGAGACAATCCTTGGAGGATGGTCCTGGGAACAGAGGCACTTGTGCTCCTATGTGTTCCACACAAAGTAAAGGGAAAGTATGTCCATTCTGCTACAAAAAACATACTGAATTTAAGATAAGCAGCACCTCTCTTCATGATGTGTGTGTGTGTGTTGAGAGAGAGAGAGAGAGAGAGAGAGAGAGAAACTTAGTAATATATTTGTGCATATCTATTTAGGATCATTTTAACATTTAAGACTTCAAAATTAGAAAAACAGGTATAGCTGTCTTTTTAATTTATTTAAATACTAGTTGTGAGAAACTCTACTAGAATGGAAATTGCTTAAATAAAATGTGGCAGTGGATACAACATTTTGTGGTATATGGTATATCACTGAAGTGAAAGGAATAGAGATGGTACCTAATCAATACCATAGCACAAGCTAGCAGTGGTATGACCACTTAGGTGAAATATCAAAGCCAGAACACAGATTATCTGTGTCTAGTTTGTGACTTCACCAACATGCTGGAGAACTGACTGATGATTTGGCATTTCCCCAAAGTTACAGGGCAGGTGGTGACATGGACTACAAAGAAATTCTAGTCTTTGCAACTTTCTTTGGATACCTAACTTTGAGAACAGTAAACTTGATGGAGCAGAGTTCTAGCAGAGCAGTCATATGATCTTTAATTTATGTGTACATAGCTTGGAAAACACTTTCCAGGTTAATCTGTGATGTAACAATATTTTGGATTAACTGTTGTCACCCTTGTTTTCCAACACAAACCAATATTCTTCAGATAACAGTAGACCAAGCAATGAGGAGGAGGACCACTGTAAAATCAGATGGAAGAATAATTAAGGTGATTATTCTTAGTTTGGCAATTTTAACAAAGAACCCTGGACAAACAACAAAATATGGAGTTACTTAATGGTTGAAAAGTAATATGGAGCAACATGGATGTGAAAACTTCTCTCTCAGATGGATACACAGTATTTAAACACATATGACATGGAAAGGGAGAGTCAGAATGAATTCAGCATTCCAAAATTGTTGGCAAATTTTGATGGAATTGTTCTAAGTCACCTGTGGGACTGTGAGATTTGCTCATTAATGCCATTTAGCCTCTCACATGTGAAGATGTATAGACCTTATGCAAACCAGAGCGTTATGCAAACCTCTGGAGTCAGCAAATTTTGAGTGGAATTCTTACAAGAAAAGGGTTTTTTTGTGAGGATTTCTATATTTCTTGCTTCCATTCAGGTCATGAATATTGCAAAAACTGCTTTTTTTCCTGAAATTGCATCAGTTCTACTTCCACAATCAAGATGAGCAAAGGTGTGTGAAAATAAGAGAGAATTGCTTGACCTTTTTATTACCTCCAAATGTTTAACAAACCTTCACACTACTTGAACTAATCTGTCCAAACTGTTCACCAATCACTCATGTTGGTGAGGAATTCAGTTAAAATATTAGAAGGTGAAGATAACTTCAGAGATAGTGGTCCAGATCTTCAGAAAAATTCTTGATACACACCTGCTGAGGATTTCACCTGAACTGGCTTGATGTATTCTTGTTTGGTTTTGTACCCACTCTTCTGTTTTTCCAGTACAGGTGAGCCTATGCTATTTTTAATTACTTTCTATCTCCAAAGGGGCAATAGAGAGTGGTTTAATTAATTGTCAATCCCCCTTACTTATTAACTGTTCCTTTTATCTACATTTTATCTTCTGAACACTTGGACAGGTTCAGAGAGACTACAGGACTTGCTTAGGCAACAATTGTACACAGCTGTACTCTTTTCAAACCCTCTTCCTCCTCCAAATCCAGCATTACTTTGTTAAAGGATTGGCTTTCACTATTATCCGGTTGATGGTAGATACTGTTGATGTTTTGCCAACATGGGCCTTCTCTGAAAGAAAATAGTTGTCCTATGTAACACTTTCAGATTAAAACAAGCTTTTAATGTGATTGTGTAATCCTATGAAAATCATAAAGTTGTCAACATATGTTGGCCTCATGCTTGTCAAGCTACATGGAATTGTTACAAAGACAACATGTAATATTTCTATAATTGCTTTAAGCTCTCATGGAGCCACCTTTAATGAAAAGCATAAGGACAGAAATTCACTCAAACTAGAGCAGCAGCTTTTATTTACTCTGGATTTGAGTTTTGTAGTCTTTAAAAATGCCTTGGTTGGAGATTATTTTTATGGCTTCTCCAGTATCTTTCTTGATGACCTAATGTTTTCAGCAGTGGTAATAGCATAACTGGTCCATATTGGGCACTGCTGTTTGCCTTTGTTTCATTCAAACAAAATAGAGTTGATGCAATTCCATCTGAAAGGCCAAGATAACTTCATATCTTCCACCCACAGGATCTTGGGACTTCTGAGAGACATTTTCAGTGCTGATTATTGACATCACTGAAGATAACTACTGTATCTAGAAAGCAAATTCTTTTGAAGAGGAACTCTGCATCAACTGCAGTTCTTCTAAATATACTACTTTACATTTTCCACTCTGTGGAATGACATATTTATTTCTCCCCCCTAAAAACATAGCTGCATATTTAACTGTTCTGTTCATTTGATTTTGCTACTTGTAGTGTGAATTGGCTTTAGTTCAACCTCTGTAAATGTGTCTTAGAACAGGGCTTCTCAAACAGGGGTTGCCGCTTTTGTAGGGAAAGCTCCTGGTGGGCCGGGCCGGTGTGTTTACTTGCCCCATCCGCAGGTCTGGCCAATTGCGGCTCCCACTGGCCGTGGTTCACTGCTCTGGGCCAATGGGAGATTCTGGAAGCAGCGCAGGTCAAGGGACTTACTGGCTGCCGCTTCCAGCAGCTCCCATTGACCCAGAGCAGTGAACCACGGCCAGTGGGAGCCGTGATTGGCCGGACCTGAGGATGGGTCAGGTAAACATACTGGTCCGGCCCGCCAGGGGCTTTCCCTACACAAGTGACAACCCCTGTTTGAGAAACCCTGTGCTAAATCAACACTACTGCATCAATCTCAGTGGTGCTATTTAGCCAGTAGTGTAGACATGGCCTATGAGTCTAATACCGAGGGCCGGTGTAACCACTAGGCGAACTAGGCGGCTGCCTAGGGTGCCAAGATTTGGGGGCACCAAAAAGCAGTGTCCAGCGTCACAGGAGTCAGCTGAGCAGAGCAGGGAGTAAGGCCTCCATAACAAACCCGCCCCCGCTGTGAGGGCCACCATGCAGAACGGTCAGTGGGAGCCTGCGGCTGAGCAAGGAGGAGAAAGCCAGCCGGGCGCAGTGACCAGTGCGGCCGAGGGATGGAGCCATTGGGGGAGGCAGGACGCAGTCCTGAGTTCAGATGAGCTGCGCCTGGGGCCATTTGGAGGGTTTAGGAGAGTGCAAAGTCTGTGAGTCCTGATCTGGAAAGTCAGTTAACCTGAGCTGTTTGTTCATGAGTTTGAGTAGTATCCTGACTCTAGGTAGGATCTGTGTTCAAAGGCAAATAGTTTGTAGAGCCTCAAAATGTATTTTGGAGACATTTTGGTCTTGCCTATGCAGGGAAATTAAGTATGTGAATTTAAAGAACAGGCCACTCCCAGTGTGGATGCTCTTATTCTAAAATAGATGTGTCTTATTTTGAATTAGATTAGTCTACTTCCAAAGTGAATGAAGCTAATTTGGAAAATTAGGCACTTTTTTCGTGTTTGGCTACATATAGCACTCTTATTCAGGTGTGGTTACATTTTAAAACACAAAATTGGTATCTTCTCATATTTTTGACTAGGGGAGAAATGAAAACATTTGTCAGAAGCTATGCAGAGGTCACTTAAAATTTAAGGAATGTTACCAAGCAAGATACAAGAGTCTGATATCAGAGGGGTAGCCATGTTAGTCTGGATCTGTAAAAGCAGCAAAGAGTCCTGTGGCACCTTATAGACTAACAGACGTATTGGAGCATGAGCTTTCGTGGGTGAATACCCACTTTGTTGGATGCATGTAGTGGAAATTTCCGGAGGCAGGTATATATATTCAAACAAGAATCAAGCTGGAGATAACAAGGTCAGTTCAATCAGGGAGGATGAGGCCCTCTTCTAGCAGTTGAGGTGTGAATACTAAGGGAGGAGAAACTGATTTTGTAGTTGGCTAGCCATTTACAGTGTTTGTTTAATCCAGAGCTGATGGTGTCAAATCTGCAGATGAACTGAAGCTCAGCAGTTTCTCTTTGAAGTCTGGTCCTGAAGTTTTTTTTCTGCAGGATGGCTACCTTTAAATCTGCTATTGTGTGTCCAGGGAGATTGAAGTGTTTTGTATATTGTCATTCCTAATATCTGATTTGTGTCCATTTATCTTTTTATGTAGGGACTGTCCAGTTTGGCCGATGTACATTGCAGAGGGGCATTGCTGGCATATGATGGCGTATATTACATTGGTGGACGTGCAGGTGAATGAACCGGTGATGGTGTGGCTGATCTGATTAGGTCCTGTGATGGTGTCACTCGTATAAATATGTGGGCAGAGTTGGCATCGAGGTTTGTTGCATGGATTGGTTCCTGAGTTAGAGTTACTATGGTGTGGTGTGAAGTTACTGGTGAGAATATGCTTCAGGTTGGCGGGTTGTCTGTGGGTGAGGACTGGCCTGCCACCTAAGGTCTATGAAAGTGAGGGATCATTGTCCAGGATGGGTTGTAGATTCCTGATGATGCCTTGGAGGGGTTTTAGCTGGAGACTGTAAGTGACGGCCAGTGGAGTCCTGTTGGTTTTTTTCCTGGGCTTATCTTGTAGTAGGAGGCTTCTGGGTACATGTCTGGCTCTGTTGATGTGTTTCCTTATTTCCTCATGCGGGTGTCGTAGTTTTGAGAATGCTTGGTGAAGATTTTGTAGGTGTTGGTCTCTGTCTGAGGGGTTGGAGCAGATGCAGTTGTACCTCAGTGCTTGGCTGTAGACAATGGATTGTGTGATGTGTCTGGGATGGAAGCTGGAGGCACGAAGGTAGGCATAGCAGTCAGTGGGTTTTCGGTATAGGGTGGTGTTAACGTGACCATCACTTATTTGCACTGTGGTGTCTAGGAAATGGACCTCCCGTGTAGGTTGATCCAGGCTGAGGTTGATGGTGAGGTGGAAGCTGTTGAAATTGTGGTGGAATTTTTCCAGAGACCCCTTCCCATGGGTCCAGATGATGAAGATGTCATCAGTGTAGCATAGGTAGAGAAGGGGCATGAGTGGACAAGAGCTGAGGAAGCGTTGTTCCAGGTCAGCCATAAAAATGTTGGCATATTGTGGGGCCATGCGGATGCCCATAGCGGTGCCACTGATCTGGAGGTATATGTTGTCATCAAATTTGAAATAGTTGTGTGTGAGGATAAAGGCACAGAGCTCAGCAACCAATTGTGCTGTGGCATCATCAGGGATACTGTTCCTGACAGCTTGTATTCCATCTGTATGTGGGATGTTTGTGTAGAGAGCCTCTACATCCATGGTGGCTAGAATGCTGTTTTCTGGAAGGTCACCAATGCATTGTAGTTTTCTCAGGAAATCAGTGGTATCACGGAGATAGCTGGGAGTGCTGGTGGGATAGGGTCTGAGTAAAGAGTCCACGTATCCAGACAATCCTTCAGTGAGAGTGCCAATGCCCGAGATGATGGGGGCGTCCAGGATTTCTGGGTTTGTGGATCTTTGATAGTAGATAGAATAACCCTGGTCGGGGCTCTAAGGGTATGTTGATTTGTTCCGGTGTTAGTGTAGAGTAGATGGTGCAGTTTCTTAGTGTATTCCTCAGTGGGATCTGAGGGAAGTGGCCTGTAGAATTTGGTATTGGAGAGTTGTCTGGCAGCCTCCTTTTGGTAGTCAGACCTGTTTATGATGACAACAGCACCTCCTTTATCCGCCTCTTTGATTATAATGTCAGGATGGTTTCTGAGGCTGTGGATGGCATTGCGTTCTGCACGACTTAGGTTATGAGGCAAGTGATGTTGTTTTTCCACAATTTCTGCCTGTGCATGTTGGCAGAAGCTTTCTATGTATAGGTCCAGACTGTCATTTCGACTCTCAGGAGGAGTCCGTGTGGAGTTCTTCTTGTGCTCTTGGTGGGAGGATATCTGTGTATCAATGCGCTGTTCAGTGTTATCTTGAAAGCATTCTTTGAGTCAGAGACAGCGAAAGTAGGCTTCCAGATCGCCGCAGAACTGTATCATGTTTGTGGGGGTGGCAGGGCAGAAAGAGATTCCCCGAGATAGGACAGACTTTTCTGCTGGGCTGAGTGTGTGGTTGGATAGATTGATGATATTGCTGGGTGGGTTAGGGGTACCACTGTTGTGGCCCCATGTGGCAGGTAGGATTTTAGACAGCTTGCAGTCCTTTTTCCTTTGTAGAGAGGTGAAGTGTGTAGTGTAGATCTCCTGTCTTATTTTAGTGAAGTCCATTCTTATGGAAGTTTGGTTATTTATGAGAGTCTCCAGGTTGGAGAGCTATTTTTTTTTGATGTTTTCCTGTTTGCTCAAAGAGTCTAAATGTTTATGATGTTTAATTAAAAATTAACATGTGTTCTTTCTGTTTCTGCAGATCATGCAGGGTCAGGAGCTAAAGCAGGGGTTCTCAAACTGGGAGTTGGGACCCCTCGGGGGTCACAAGGTTATTGGGGGGGGTTGCGAGCTGTCAGCCTCCACCCCAAGCCCTACTTTGCCTGCAGCATTTTAAATATATAAAATGTGTTAAATATATAAAAAAGTGTTTTTAATTTACAAGTGGGGGTCGCACTCAGAGGCTTGCTATGTGAAAGGGATCACCAGTACAAAAGTATGAGAACCACTGAGCTAAAGGATGTAAGAAACAATATCTTTTAACGTAATTGATTCCCTAGTGGATTTCACAGAATGAGGCACCAATGTAGCATCCAGCCACAGTCTGGAGAGGGGTTAGGTTTACAACGTACTTCTTCAAAGGGTATCAGAACATCTGCTTGAAGTGCTGGCTCCCCCACAGCCCTGGGAGGATTTCTGCCCAAGTCAGCAAGAAATCTGCCTGGGTTTCCAGAGTTGTGTAGCTGATATTCACTTCCCAATTCTCCTTCCCACCCCAGCGTAGGGCTGTGCCTTAAAGGAACAATATAATCTTAAATATTTTACAGAGAGTTAAATATAAAATTTTAATATAAAAAATCAGATATCAAAGAAGTTGGAAAGAAATCGATATGTATTGCCAATTGATTTCAAAATTATTTATTGTACAGAGGGTGAAATGTAGCGATGCAGCAAGAAAGCCCTACATGCCACTCTCCCACTTAAGGTAACATAAAAGGTAAACTAGCATGGCTGAAGGCAACCCATTAAAAATTTGGAGAAAATTGACATAGAAAATAGTTCCAATTTTTGCCCAGCCCTACTCATTTACCATAGTTATTTCAACAAGACTTTTGGTGACCCAAGCCTGGGTTAATTTGAATCAGCATCCTAGGGGACAATCCTCAAGCACTTTAGTCTCCACAGTAAAAGGTGCTTCTATTAATTTCTCTTCACTATCTGTTTTTTCACTGTCAAGCATATTTTTACTTTGTTTGTCCTTAAATAGCCTTAGATTCTAAGAAATAAGTGAACTGACACATGTGAGAAATGAAACTTGAAAACAAGACAACTGATATAAATTAAATAACCCAGTACGCCTTAATTCTCTTGTAACAGTAATCTAGGTAAGTTTACTACCTTCAGGTGCCCATTTCATAGTAATCTATTCAATAGAAATCTCACTTTAAGGAACTAACTCTGCATCCCCCTAATTACCAGTGTGTTGTGAAGAAGCAGTGTTTAGATTTATGTCTCCACATTTTCTAAGCTCTTCACAGCTGTGCTACAGTGAATTGCGAAATTCCCCTAGTTGCTGACTCAGAAAATCAGAACAAAGGTACCTAAACATTTCTCAGTTTAAGCACAGGAAATTCCAACAAGTCATAATCTTGTATAATATAAAATCAGTGTAGCTGTGTGGACATACATAGGTTACATCCCTGCATTTCTGGTTCATAGAATTTGCCACCATTTTCTCCAGCTGTCAGATATTGCCTACATTAAATGTTCCTTTTCTGGAAAGTGCACTATTTTATTTTGCATTTTATGGGCATCTCTGCATAGATCTTGATAGCTAAATGTGTTCCAAACATAATTTGCATAGAACCATGTCTTCTTTTCACAATGCACTTAAAACAAACAAACAACCCTGAAAATGAGTAAAAGACAACATACAATTGAAAATGTTCTATAACATAATCAAATCAAAATGCTCCTCTAGTGATGCAGTGTTCTTAATAAACTAGTTATAACGTGCTGAACAGCTCCAAACATATTCTAATAGCCTCTAAAATTAAGAAAGCTACATTATAATAATAAATTTTGAGCTGAGGTACTCTATTGCCTATTTATTATCTAAATGACTTCATAATGATTGTAAACCTATTCCAAATATGTGCACTTAGGAAGACATTCTTGTAGTCTGAGTAAATCGGTTTGCAACCTACATGAATAATGTACAACTTCCTAATTTCTGTACAAATAATGTTATCTGGAAAAATGTCTCCAAGTTTTAGAGGGTCCTGTATTATTGCATAATTTTGTTGGAAATGCGTAAGTCGTTAAGGAAATTAAAATGTTATAATGCCTGCATCATTTCTCTAAAATGTTAAGGTTAATATATTTTGGCATAACCATCCTATCCTAGACTGCTTAGTTTTGTGAGTCTGGAATCCAAGAACGGTCACAAATTAAAGATTTAACATTCAAATAAGAATAGATTTATCTAGTACCTCTTTGGCCTGTTCAATAGACATCTCAAGAATGGATTCCCCTGGGTTACAAGTGCACATATGCTTACACACATACACAGTAGATAACAATGGGAAGCAATTCTTTTTTTATGATCAATGCAATTGTGTATTGTGATGGTGAAGGAATCTTAGGGGACAGGTAAGGGAGGAGAGATAGGATGGCTCTGGGTCACAAGGGCAGTAGAAGTGTTAGAAATGGGAAACAGTCAAACTTCAGTATTCTTGGAAATACTGTATTCCCAAGTATTCTGGGGAAAGTATGTCATAGGGCAGAGTTGATATCACAAAGGATTTTGTTCTTTCCTTGAAAAAATTGCAAGATCTTGCACAGAGATTGAATAGAGGGGAAGCAGGTTGAGGAAGGTGTCACCAGTGGTGACTTGATAACTGGGATTGCTGGTGTGGCAAGTCAATCTTAGTGGGAAAAGTAGTGCTGCTTGGCTAGGAATATGGCAAAACCGAGGGAGGGAATGGATTTTTAGCTGGAGAAGTCTGTGTGACCATGAGACTATTTTCTGAGGAGCTTGACAGTGATGACAAAGTTAGATCAGTGGAAGCTGATATTGGGGGTAAACCAGGGTGGAGTGTGTCACGGTACCTCCCATAAGGCTTTATGGAAATATGCTTAGAATATGTTTTATGCTACATATGCCATGTAACATATCTCCATAAAGGTTATGATCTACTGACTGTATTAATCCTATTTGTATGCATGTATCATTTTTGTATTCGAAGTTATGAATGTTATGAATGTTGGCTGTGTACTAGGTTGATATCTAAATAACCATAGTAGAGCATTTGGTCAGTTCCTGTAGAAAGGAATGTTCAAATTAAGTACCTAATCAAGAAACACTTAGAGGATAATGGATCTTGGAATGCTCCAATCCATGTAAGAAGTCTACTTGAGGATGTTCAAGGTAGCATGTAAACAATGGATGCTACCTGTAAAAACTGTGAGTCATGCATGGACATGTGACTTGCCTAAACTCTTGGAGCTGGACTTTGCATAGGAGTGAGGAGGGGGTCTCCATCCACAAGAGAGAGTCTATTTAAACCCTGGGAGACCCCTCCATTTTGTCTTCAGCTGGCTAAAGCGAGAGCCTCTCTATCCCCCAGGATGCTTGAAAAAAACTGGAACAAAGGACAGTGTGCAAGGGGTGTGAGTGATTGCTGGACCCAGGCTAAAAGAAGATTAGTCTGTAAAAGGGAGCATTCTGGAACTGATGAGGATCTTATCTGTATTCAGTTTGATTAGACATAGATTTGTGCATTTTATTTTATTTTGCTTGGTGACATTTTGTTCTGTCTGTTACTACTTGGAACCACGTAAATCCTACTTTCTGTATTTAATAAAATCACTTTTTACTTATCAATTAACTCAGAGTATGTGTTAATACCTGGGGAGGCAAAAAGCTGTGCATATCTCTCTATCAGTGTTATAGAGTGAACAATTTATGAGTTTACCCTGCATAAGCTTTATACAGGGTAAAACAGATTTATTTGGGTTTAGACTCCATTGGGAGTTGGGCATCTGAGTGTTAAAGACAGGAACACTTCTGTTAGCTGCTTTCAGGTAAACCTGCAGCTTTGCGGCAAGTAATGCAGACCCTGGGTCTGTGTTGGAGCAGACGGGAGTGTCTGGCTCAGCAAGACAGGGTGCTGGGGCCCTGAACTGGCAGGAAAGCAGGGGTAGAAGTAGTCTTGGCACATCAGGTGACAGCTCTCAAGGTGGGTTCTGTGATCCAACCCGTCACAGAGTGATTCTGGGAAGGAAGGGCATAGGAGTCAAGGGTGATGGAAAGCATGGAATGGAGGGAGGCAAAGAGCTAGTTGATTCAACAAAGCAGGGGACAGGAGGAGGTGTGGTGAGGAGGAGCAAGGATGAGACTCTGGTACAGAGCAGGATAGTGATGGCAAATGATATAAGAGTAGTGGCTGGCATGTTATAGTACTTAATTCTCCTGAGAAACAATTATATTGTAATTGGTCAATAGTGCATAGAACCAATTAAGATGCAAAGCATTTGTATGAGTGCTCAGTTATGGTATGTAGTAAATATGCAGAGGAATAAGTAATATGATTCAGTAATGCAGAGAATCATTAATGAGGTGAATCAGTTAATCAGGTAAATAGATATGCAATGAATCAATTATGGGGCAAATCAAAGATGCTGAAAATTATTTACAGAACAGTCAGATATGCAGAGACTTGGTTATGGATCATCTCAATTATAGAATGAATCAAAAATGCCAGGGATTAATTGCTGAACAAGTCATTCTCTCAGATTCATCGTGTGTTCTGACCACTTTCAAGACAGAGTACTGCATTTCAATCTTACTTCTGTCCCCAGAGGCTTTACCAAGGTATTCTTTGCAGTAGAAGCCCATAACAAATGCCATGGCTTCATCATTTTTCCCTACCTTGGCTCCTGGTTTCTTGTCACCAGGACATGCCAAGAACCCTAGAGGTCGACTGGAAGTGCTGCAGTTCTTCTCCTTCTCGGGGTCAGCATATACTGGGAAAAATCTGTCCTCACCCAAGCAGAGATTTTAGACTTTGTCGAGGCATCTTACATTCATTCATGGCAAGGGCTTAACTGCTGATGGATAGGTTTCAGGCAATGAAAAATCTCATAGACCAAATCATAGGCAAACCTCTAGCACCTGTCAAGATTTGCCTCTCCATCCTTGGTCATATTGCTTCGTGCACGTACGTCGTGCAGTTAGCAAAGGTGTGGCCTGGCAATCTGTGGGCATGGTTTCAAACAGTGTATTCACCAAACTGGCAGCCCATGAGCACCAGGGCAATAGTTACCCCCAAAATAATGTATTCTAAGAAGCATATTTTTATTTTGGTTTGTTTTGTAACCATTTACATGCTTATTCCTTATGCTTTATACCATTTAAACCTATGACTTTCTGTTTAATAAAATTGTTTTACTTACACTATAAACCAGAGGTTCTCAAACTTCATTGCACTGTGACCCGCTTCTGACAACAAAAATTAGTACACGATCCGAGAAGGGGAGACCGAAGCCTGAGTCTGCCCAAGGCCCACCACTCCAGGCAGGGGAGGGGCAAAAGCCAAAGCCCTAGGACTTCAGCCCCAGGCAGGGGGCCTGTAACCTGAGCCCCACTACCCAGGGCTAAAGCCCTCAGGCTTTGGTTTCGGCCCCAGATAGTGGGGCTTAGGCTTTGGCCCTGGGCCCCAGCAAGTCTAACACCAGCCCTGGCAACCCCATTAAAATAGGGTCATGTCCTACTTTTGAGGTCCTGACCTACAGCTTGAGAACCACTGCTATAAACCAATTCAAATAGTGTATTTGTTAACCTCTGTTAATTCATAGATTCCAGGGCTGGAAGGGACCTCAAGAGGTCATCGAGTCCAGTCCCCTGCCCTCATGGCAGGACCAAATACTGTCTAGACTATCCCTGATAGACATTTATCTAACCTACTCTTAAATATCTCCAGAGATGGAGATTCCACAACTTCCCTAGGCAGTTTATTCCAGTGTTTAACTACCCTAACAGTTAGGAACTTTTCCCTAATGTCCAACCTAAACCTCCCTTGCTGCAGTTTAAGCCCATTGCTTCTTGTTCTATCCTTAGAGGCTAAGGTGAACAAGTTTTTTCTCTCCTCCTTATGACACCCTTTTAGATACCTGAAAACTGCTATCATGTCCTCTCTCAGTCTTCTCTTTTCCAAACTAAACAAATCCAATTCTTTCAGCCTTCCTTCGTAGGTCATGTTGTCTAGATCTTTAATCATTCTTGTTGCTCTTCTCTGGACCCTCTCCAGTTTCTCCACATCTTTCTTGAAATGCGGTGCCCAGAACTGGACACAATACTCCAGTTGAGGCCTAACCAGCGCAGAGTAAAGCAGAAGAATGACTTCTCATGTCTTGCTCACACACCTGTTAATGCATCCCAGAATCATGTTTGCTTTTTTTGCAACAGCATCACACTGTTGACTCATATTTAGCTTATGGTCCACTATAACCCCTAGATCCTTTTCTGCCGTACTTCTTGCTAGACAGTTTCTTCCCATTCTGTATGTGTGAAACTGATTGTCCCTTCCTAAGTGGAGCACTTTGCATTTGTCTTTGTTAAACTTAATCCTGTTTACATCAGACTATTTCTCCAATTTGTCCAGATCATTTTGAATTATGACCCTGTCCTCCAAAGCAGTTGCAATCCCTCCCAGTTTGGTATCATCTGCAAACTTAATAAGCACACTTTCTATGCCAATATCTAAGTCATTGATGAAGATATTGAACAGAGCGGTCCCAAAACAGACCCCTGCGGAGCCCCACTTGTTATACCTTTCCAGTAGGACTGGGAACCATTAATAACTACTCTCTGAGTATGGTTATCCATCCAGTTATGCACCCACTTTATAGTATCCCCATCTAAATTGTATTTGCCTAGTTTATCCATAAGAATATCATGAGAGACCGTATCAAATGCCTTACTAAAGTCTAGGTATACCACATCCACCACTTCTCCCTTATCCACAAGGCTCGTTATCTTATCAAAGAAAGCTATCAGATTGGTTTGACACAATTTATTCTTTACAAATCCATGCTGGCTATTCCCTATCACCTTACCACTTTCCAAGTGTTTGCAGATGATTTCCTTAATTACTTGCTCCATTATCTTCCCTGGCACAGAAGTTAAACTAACTGGTCTGTAGTTTCCTGGGTTGTGTTTATTTCTCTTTTTATAGATGGGCACTATATTTGCCCTTTTCCAGTCTTCTGGAATCTCTCCTGTCTCTCATGATTTTCCAAAGATAATAGCTAGAGGCACAGATACCTCCTCTATTAGCTCCTTGAGTATTCTAGAATGCATTTCATCAGGCCCTGGTGACTTGCAGGCATCTAACTTTTCTAAGTGATTTTTAACTTGTTCTTTTTTTATTTTATCTTCTAAACCTACCCCCTTCCCATTAGCATTCACTATGTTAGGCATTCCTTCAGACTTCTCGGTGAAGACCGAAACAAAGAAGTCATTGAGCATCTCTGCCATTTCCAAGTTTCCTGTTACTGTTTCTCCGTCCTCACTGAGCAGTGGGCCTACCCTGTCCTTGGTCTTCCTCTTGCTTCTAATGTATTGATAAAAAGTCTTGTTTCCCTTTATTCCCGTAGCTAGTTTGAGCTCATTTTGTGCCTTTGCCTTTCTAATCTTGCCCCTGCATTCCTGTGTTGTTTGCTTATATTCATCCTTTGTAATTTGTCCTAGTTACCATTTTTTGTATGACTCCTTTTTATTTTTTAGATCATGCAAGATCTCGTGGTTAAGCCAGGTGGTCTTTTGCCACATTTTCTATCTTTCCTACCCAGTGGAATAGCTTGCTGTTGGGCCCTTAATAGTGTCTCTTTGAAATACTGCCAACTCTCCTCAGTTGTTTTTCCCCTAAGTCTTGATTCCCATGGGACCTTACTTATCAGCTCTCTGAGCTTACCAAAATCTGCCTTCCTGAAATCCATTGTCTCTATTTTGCTGTACTCCCTTCTACCCTTCCTTAGAATTGATCACTTACACCCAAGCTGCCTTCAACTTTCAAATTCTCAGTGAGTTCCTCCCTGTTTGTTAAAATCAAATCTAGACAGCTTCCCCCCAATAGCTGTTTCAACCTTCTGAAATAAAAAGTTGTCTGCCATGCAGTCCAAGAATTTATTGGATAGTCTGTGCCCCGCTGTGTTATTTTCCCAACATGTATTTGGATAGTTGAAGTCCCCCATCACCACCAAATCTTTTGGCTTTGGTTAATTTTGTTAGTTGTTTAAAAAAAAGTCTCATCCACCTCTTCCACCTCGTTAGGTGGCCTGTAGTAGACTCCTACCATGACCCAGATATCCTACCATGACATCACCTTTGTTTTTTACCCCTTTTAACCTAACCCAGAGACTGTCAACAGTTCCGTCTCCTATGTCCATCTCCACTGCAGTCCAAGTCCATTATTAATATATAAGTCAACACCTCTTCCCTTTTCCCCCATCTGTCCTTGCTGAGCAAGCTGTACTCATCTGTATCAACATTCCAATCAGGTGTATTATCCCACCAAGTTTCAGTGATGCCAACAATGTCATAGTTGTATTTATCTATTAGCACTTCCAGTTCTTCCTGCTTATTACCCATACTTCTTGCATTTGTATATAGGCATCTAAGATACTGATTTGACCCTGCCTCCCAGTTTTATCCTGACCCTCCTTGCTCTCTGCCATTGTAGCCCACGTTCCCTCCTATTTCCGACCCGTCTCCTGGGTCTTCATGTTCTCCACTTACCTGTGGGCTTTGCTCACCTGTCCCCATCGAACCTAGTTTAAAGTTCTCCTCACTAGGTTAGCCAGTATGTGTCCAAATAGGGCCTTCCCCTCCTCGAAAGGTGAATGCCATCTCTGCCTAGCAGTCCTTTCTGGAATAGCGTCCCGTGGTCGAAGAAGCCAAAGCCCTTCTGGTGACACCATCTTCGCAGCCAGGCACCTGTCTCTGCCTGGGCACTTACCTTTGACAGGAAGAATAGAAGAGAATACCACCTGCACTCCAAACTCCTTCACCCATACTCCCAGACCCCTGTAGTCACTCTTCACTCTTGATCCGCTCAGTGTCACACCTCGCAGTATCATTTGTTTCCACATGGATGAGTAGCATGGGGTAGTAGTCAGAGGGCTGGAAAATCCTCGACAATGCCCCCGTAACATCTCGGATACGGGCCCCTGGCAGGCAGTATACCTCCTGAGATGAAATGTCAGGGTGACAGATGGGCGCTTCTGTCCCCCTCAGCAGAGAGTTTCCAACCACCACTACCCTATGTTTCCTATTCACAGTGGTGGCAGCAGACCTCTCAGTCTTAGGGGTATGAGGCTTCTCCTTCTCTGCTGTAGAGGTTGATTCCTTCTCTCCTGTATCAAGAAGAGCATAATGATTTCCTATTACCACGGTGGGAGGGTTCGGAGCAGGGGTGGAGCACTGCCGGCTGCCAGAAGTAACCAGCTGCCAGTGTCTACCCTGAGCCATCTCCTCCTCCACCAGTGGTGTGTCAGCAGTCCTGTGTACTGGGACAGCTACCTCAGGTGTCTCCACATGGACACTGTCCAGGAATTGCTCATGGATTCGGATGCTCCTCAGCCACTTCCTCCTGTACGTCTCCCACCTGCTGCCTGAGAGATTCCACCAGCAGGCACCTTTCACGTTGGATGCCCCCTATTCCAGCCTGGATATCAGTAAGTGGGAATTGTAAGTCACAGTCCCTGCAAAACCACACTAGGATCTGGGTAGAAGCATCCATGCTCAGGCGCTCTGTCTGGCTACAGGCACAGGTGGAGGAGACAGAAGCAGGGCTGGCACAGGTGTTGCGGGTCTTCCTAACCGCAACTAGCGGGCAGCTAGTGAACTTATTCCTGTTGCCTTAAGTTCCTGTCTCTTATCACTTGTGTAGGCCTCCCTCTGTCAAACTCCCTCTCAAACTACCCTGTCTGCAGCCCCTGTCTGCTTCTGGATACTGGCTCTTTAAGGAAGCAGCAAACATAACAACTTCTCTGAGTTAGCAAGAGGACTGGACACTGCAGGGCTGACAGTTTGGGGGAAATTTGGGACTGGGGGAATGTTGGGGTCACCCTGCAAAAAGTAACTGGGTGGCAGAAGCCACAGTGTGACCTGGATATTTGTAGGCTGGCTGTTGATGTGTGGGCTGTGAGACACAGCAGCATAATATTTCAGACACTCAGAATTGGAAGGCATGCAATGGCACAGCTCCATTCAGGTCTGGGTGGAACCCCAAAGCATCGCACCTAGAAAATCACAGGAATAGCACTTCAACCCACACAGCCTGGGTTAGGCACCTAGCCTCCCTATACCACAAAAGCCAGCACACTAGACAGGAAGCTGCCTAAGGTAGCCAATGGGAGATGCTGACAGTATTCTAACCACTGCGCTATGGAATATTCTGATGTGGGTCTCCCTCAGTCTTGCCTATTGAATTTGTTCCACTTCAGTTAAATAATTACATATTAACTGGGCCAGAGAAAGTTAGATTGACTCTATAGCCAGTGGTTAGAGCATTCAGCTGTGAAGTCTCTGTTCAAATCCCTTCTCCTTATCAGGCAGAGGGTCTCTTACATCCCAGGTAAGCCTCCTAACAAGTGGGCTAAAGGTTATGAGGGAAGTTCTCTGCCTTTCCAGCTGTTTTGCGTGGAGTGAGGAGGTCTCTGAGTGTGCTACTGGATCAGGAGCCGTCCGTGACTGAGGTGTCTGAATGCCTGTCTTCCCTCAGTTTGTGGATCATACTGGGGTTTAGGTGGGCAGTAGGTGTCCAGATGCCTACAGTGAGGCAGCAGTGCACATGCACAGTTGCAGAGGCTGAAACAAAGGCAAGTAGAGAATGTTACTGCAAAAACTTAGGCACCAAGTGACTTTAGTTGCCTACAGGAAGAGACAGCACTGGAGCCTGAAAATGTGGGTGGGATCCACAAATCACCTTTGTGGATCCCACCCACTGTGACCAGATCTAACTTGCAAATGCAGTACAGTTGGCTTCAATGGAAATTTTCAGGAAAAATTACATGTTCACAGAAATCACAAAGCGCAAAGTTTTTATTTCCAGTTTGGCTGCTGAACCAGTAATCTGAGAGAACTGTGCTTTCACATCAGCCTAGCGAGGCTGGGTGTGTCCAAAGTGAAAAAGTAGGACCCCAGTGCAAGAGCAGCAGGAATGAAGGAATGAAGCAGTTACTTCCTGCTAACTGTTACAGCTGCAGTAATGGCTGATTTAAAAAACAAAACAGAATAAATACTCACAACTACTTTTGGCCTTGATTCTCCACAAACTTCTAGACATAGTTCTCCCACTCCTTCATGTTTCCCCCATATATACAAGTTTTCCAAGCTGAATAAAATTCCAAAGGTAAGCAGATATAAGTAGTAAATATAAATTACTTTTCTGTGGGATTTTTTTTAAATGCCAGGTTTAAGAATCTCAATCATTAGTAAAACAATGTACTGTAGGTAAGAAATTAGTAATTTTTTTTTAACCAACACGACACTCACTATTGATTCTCAACTTTTGGATTATTCTGACCTTTGTAAATTAAAGATATTGAGTTGAAACACTTGTAATGAATACAGCCTCTAGCTCACTCGTTCTCATACTGTAGGTCTCGACGCTGTTTTAATGGGGTCACCAGGGCTGGCTTAGACTTGCTGGTGCCTGGGGCTGAAGCCAAAGCCTGAGCCCGAGCCCAACCACCTAGGGATGAAGCCGAAGCCTGAGGACTTCAGCCCTCAGTGGTGAGGCTCAGGTTACAGGCACCCTGTTTGAGGCTGAAGCCCTTCAACTTTGGCCTCCCAACCTGGGGCGATGGGGCTTGAGCTTTGCCGCCCCCCCCACACACACCTGGGGTGGCGGGGCTCAGGCTTTGGTCCCCACTCCTAGAGTTGTGTAGTAATTTTTGTTGTCAGAAGGGCGTTGTGGTGCAATGAAGTTCGAGAATCCCTGCTCTATGTAGTCACATTTGACAAAGCTTCAGTTTAGTATAAATGAAAATCTGAATTGCATGTGCAAATCTCACATCTCACAACTGGAGTAATTTCCAGTTAAAACATCTGATTGTTTGTGGAAATGCGAGATGTGAATGCTCAGTTTAAGTGGCCAGCTCTTGAAATGTGGCCCTCCGTGGTTAAAATATTTTATAGGGTTTTTTTTTTTGGAGGGCTGTTCTTCTACTAATTGGCCTCTCCTCTTGCTACACACACACGCACGCATGTGCTTGCATGCATACATTCACAAGTGCATATCCACAATCTGTTCTTTCTCCGAGTTCATAAATAAATGCTTGAGAATTCAAAAACAAATTCGGCTAACATTTTATTTCCTCTCTAATTACACCTGCATGGTCATTTATGATTTTAAAATATTATGTTTGTGTCCTCAGTTTTCTGGCTTTGTTTTCCTCCTTCCTCCTTTTTTTTTTAACATTGGAGTGAAACAGCATTAATACATTTGTTCTGGGAAAGGAAAAATCCATATAAAACTGTAATATAGACTACACACTGACCAGGGAAAAATATTGGTCAAGAATTCTAATCACCAATCACAACAGCATAATCTTTAAAGCGCCTGCTTATGCCTCTGAAATTGTGTTTTCCAGAAAATAATTTATATGTGCGTCCGTGCGCGCGCACACACACAAAGCACGCCGCCCCCATATATTTGTTGACAAAATGTGCAGCTTCTTGAGTCTGAGTCAAACCCTGCACAAGTTTACACTTTTCTGAAATGGGTTGATCTACTATATCTGAGTTGTTAGCAAACAGCAGGGAAAATGTCCATCTAGTATTAGTCATTGATTCACATCTGCACACCTCACTATATATCAGCTAGGAAAACCACAATATGAGCTAATCAGCAGTTTTACCAGCTGAACATAGGTACAGACCATTAATTTTTCTGCAGGGTGTCCAGTCAGTTGCATTATTTAGGTATGAGAATCACAGCTAAGTGCTGAAAATCCAGCTTTCTGATAAAACTTTATGACCCTTAACTTGCAAATTGATTTATAATTAAGGGACTTGATCCCGCAAACAGCTTTTTTGCACATGGCTGGTCCCCATTTCCCTGCTTTGGGATATTTTTGGTGTCTCTACCCCACCCTTCATCTAAGTCTTCCTCTCTTTCATATATCAAATCTTCCTTCACTGTTTGTTTCTTTCTTGTTTCATGGCCATCTCATTCCATATACAAGTTGTCTCATTCACATGTTCCATTGCCCCAATATAGTATACATAAAATATACTAGAAAAATGAAAGTTAAATACTTGCTAGCCTTGCCTGGCAAGCCAATAGTTCTGGCCCAGGCACCGTATAAGCTATATGGCAGGGGTCGGCAACCTCTGGCACGGGTCTCTCCAGAGTAACCACCCTGGTGGGCCGGGCCAGTTTGTTTACCTGCAGTGTCGGCAGGTTCGGCCGGCCGCAGTTCCCACTGGCCGTGGTTCACCGTACCAGGCCAATGGGAGTGGCGGGAAGCGGCATGGGCAAGGGATGTGCTGGCCGCGGCTTCATGCCGCCCCCATTGGCCTGGGAAGGCGAACCGCGGCCAGTGGAAGCTGCAGTCGGCCGAACCTGCTGACTCAGCAGGTAAACAAATGGGTGCTTACCCTGGTGAGCCGTGTGCCAGAGCTTGCCGACCCCAGCTATATAGACACAACATTACATGGTGGGAATATGACAAGAAAAAATGGAATGTATAATCTGCAAAAAATATGGCTTATATATTTCTTTTCATCACAATGGAATGCCTACACCCTTTATAAATCTGAGGCCCACATGCATAGCTAAGTATAATGTTCTCTCTCTCTCTCTCTTTCTCTATATATATAATGTGTGCCAGAGATACTCAATTCCCTAATGATTCCTTATGTGTATGGATGATCTAACCTTTACAAAGAAGGATGATCAGAAAATAGAAATGATATCATGTGACATAGGTGACCAATCACTCAGGTCAGATACTAAATTTTGAATATTTGAATACGTTGAGTAATTAGTATGAACATTTTGTAAACAAAATATGGGCCCATATATATGCATTAAAACTATTTGTTGAATTGCACAACAAGAAATTTGTAAAAATCTGCAACAACAGCAGTGCTTTTATTTACCAAATAGTAGTGTCTAAGGTTAGTAGGACATTCAGATTTAGTAAAAGCAGCAGAGAATCCTGTGGCACCTTATAGACTAACAGACATTTTGGAGCATGAGCTTTCGTGGGTGAATACCCACTTCGTCAGATGCATGTAGTGGAAATTTCCAGGGGCAGATATATATATGAAAGCAAGCTAGAGATAATGAGGTTAGTTCAATTAGAGAGGATGAGGCCCTGTTCTAGCAGTTGAGGTGTGAAAACCAAGGGAGGAGAAACTGGTTCTGTAGTTGGCAAGCCATTCACAGTCTTTGTTTAATCCTGAGCTGATGGTGTCAAATTTGCAGATGAACTGAAGCTCAGCAGTTTCTCTTTGAAGTCTGGTCCTGAAGATTTTTGCTGCAGGATGGCCATCCTAAGGTCTGCTATAGTGTGGCCAGGGAGGTTGAAGTGTTCTCCTACAGGTTTTTGTATATTGCCATTTTGTATATTGCCATTTTGTATATAGCCAATACGGCTACCCCTCTGATACTTGATTCAGATTTAGCACACTTCCTTTTAGCCCTGTACAGAAATTAAAATATACATGTAACCTCCCATCCATCAAAATTACTTTGAATAATAGGTGTGATACTCATTATTATGATAAATAGCTTTCCAATGGTATGATTATCTCTAGGAATGTAAAGAAATCTACTTTCAAGAAGTGCTTCATGTTTGAAAGAACATTACACAGTATGTGGAGGAAAGAATTTAGCCGGAATGTTGCACTGTCTTCGGTCTCCAGGCTTGCACATGACCGAGACAAATGAGGTTCAAGTGAATGTTTAATGGGGGGAGGAACAACGGAATGCGAAAGAGTGGAATTTAAAGCCAAATGGCTGTTTATTATTTCCTACTGAATTAGTAACAGGGGATGAGTTACAACTTGGGCCGGGAAAAGACAATTCATCGATTAGAGATACTATTAAAACAAAAACAAAACACACACAACTTTATACCGAACAAAGAAGGGGACAAAGGAGAAGAGGCTTGGCAAAGTGGAGTTTTACAAAATTAATATGCACTTACCACAACCCAGATGCAACTGACTAGCAGTATGGACACCGAGTGCATGACCAATTAGTAGGATGTGACTTTGACACGACATGACACGAGCCAGAGAAATCTGGAGGAGACCCTGGCTGATAGGGTGATCAGGCCTATCAGCTAACACGCGGGCACTCCTACCGTTTTGGCACGGGATACAGTTTTATCTGGGGGCCCTTACTCGTGTCAATATCGGATTGGTTCCTAGCTCCTTCGCCTTCCGGGTTCCGGTCTGGAGCCCCTTACGTTAGCAGGGGCTGCACCCGACACACTACTCCTCTGCTCACAACACGCTTGCATTGTTGCACACGGCTCTGTTTTGATCGACAATTGGCCAGACCAGAAATTTGAGCATAGGTTTAGGGTTGCAACAGCACACAGAACACTTATATTGCTCCATTAAGTGTCATGCAGTGGGTCCATTTCTATGAATTGACTTGTCCATCTCTCTGTATTGTGGAACAAAAATGGAACATGTGGCTTTAAGAGATGGTTATGTAAGTGTGGCTTCTCCTTAGAGCTGGTTGGAAATTTTCTGATGAAATAGTTATGTTGGAAAATGCAGTGTTGTCAGAATTGAAATGTTTGGCAAAATGGTTCATTTTCAGTGAAATTTCACTGAATTCCTGCCAGTTTGCCTGGCAGGCTCCTGAAAACACCAGGGCTTTCAGGATCTGCAGCTCTGGGATAGCTCCATATGTCAGCAGCTGTTGGGGTCCCAGGGAGGATATTTTGCTTTAGAAACATCATGTATCGCTGTTTCTAAAACAACCAATTTGAAAAATTATGGACCAAAACCAATTTTTCAAACGTTGAAATTTTCTATGAACTGGTAATTCTGATTTTCAGCCAGCTGTACCACTCCTCTCCCACAATGGCCCGCTTTCCTGGGAGGGTCAGGCTGTAAGTACAGGCTGGGTGCATGATACCTTCAGGGTCAGGCGCTGCATTTCAACTCCATTGTTTAGGGTGAGCTGTAGCAGTTGCTGTCTAATGTAGTGTGGTGGTATTTGAAGAAGTAAAATGGAGAGTAAAGCAGAAAGAGAATGTCTCATAAACCATGATTTCAATGCATTTATAGTTTTAATAGTACTGAGCAAATGAACAGCCTTTTTCTGCAAAGACCTGGTCTACACTGGGTGCGGGGGGGTCGATCTAAGATATGCAACTTCAGCTATCAGAATAGCATAGCTGAAGTCAACGTATTTTAGATTGACTTAGATTGACTTACTTTGCGTCCTTGCAGCGTGGGATCGACGGCCGCTGCTCCCCCGTTGACTCGTCTTCCACCTCTTGCCCTGGTGGAGTTCCGGAGTCGACGGGGAGCGTGTTCGGGGATTGATTTATTGCGTTTAGATGAGACGCGATACATCGATCCCCAATAGATTGATCACTACCCGATCCAGCGGGTAGTGTAGATATACCCAAAGAAACCTAATATGAATGGAGTTTAAAGCTTATTATGTTAGTATATATGTATAGCGTTTACTGCAAATATGAGTTCAATGCTCATTGTAGCTCTCCACAGAAAAAATAATTTTGACAACTTTTGCAAAAGGTTGTAAAAAACAGTTTTCATTTATATAAGGCTTGTTTTGTTATATTGCTCCCATGAGGTGGTGCTTAAACTTATGCATGTGAGGAATGCAGTTAGAAAAATGTATTTTTATTTCCTAGAGCCCACTTTCCTCAGGAAAATGAAAGGGACGGTGCTACACATGTAGTACATTTAAAGTCAGGTGGAAGTCTGGCCTCTCTGATTTATAGGTGCATTTTGCTCCTACTCTTTTGTGACTAAAATAAATCTATGTGGTTGCATCTTCAGCTACCTGATTTGGGCTTGGAACTGGGTGTTTAGAACTATGAATGCTCAGATTTCCACCCACAATTCAACTGTGAACACTAAAATGTAGGCACAGATTTTATATGTGAAAACTGTTCCTGCAAAAAGGAAGCAACCCTTTTTACAATTTACTTCAGGACCATCTCTTGCCACGCACACTATTTTACCCCAGTCATTGATGACCCTTCCTCCATTCACCTGTCCGCCTCTGAGTTACATATAGTTGTGTTTCAGATCACCTTCTGTTTTCCTGTTCATTCAACTTTGCTGGGATGATACACATCACATATCCACAAACATCTATTACCCATGTATACCACGTGACTCACCGGGGATACATTATCCACTATTATCTGTTCTGATGTTGTAGAGTATTGAATGTAATCCATTAGATGGCCCTGCAGCAGTTTTGGAATTAAGACAGGCATTGACATTCCTACTCCCCGATCTGTCAGAAGCAGGTGCATAGCTGAAAGGTATGCATTTAAATCTTTCTGTATGGTCTGGATTAGTTTGTACCTGAAGAGAGAATAACTGTACTGTTGCATCATTGTTAGCAACTAGCCAAGGCATAAGGCCAAATTCATCCTTCCTATAACAGCAGCGATAAATTTGGCTCATTGTGCTTTGTAGTCTCAGAGGAGAAAGTACCATTTTGTATGTCAGCAGCAAAGGGAAAAGGGCTGTGGGAAGCAGTGGGCTCTAGACCAAGGGTGGGCAAACTTTTTGGCTCGAGGATCACATCTGGGTGGGGAAATTGCATACAGGGCCATGAATATAGTCCTGGACCAGGGGGTTGGAGTGCGGGGTGTGGAAGGGGGTGCAGTTTTCAGGAAGGAGTTCAGGGCAAGGGGTTGGGGCAGAGGAGGTGTGCAGGATGTACAAGGGGGCTCAGGGCAGGGGGCTGGGGTGCAGGGTGCAGGAGGGTTCCCTCGGGTCAGACTGGCAGAGATTCTAGGATATTTTGCCTTCCTCTGCAGCAAGAGGCTCGAGTCACTTGCAGGTTTAGTCCAGTGTAAATGGAGGATTCTCTGTAATTTGAAGTCTTTAAACCATAATTTGAGGACTTCAGTAACTCAGCCAGAGGTTAAGGGTCTATTACAGGAGCGGATGGGGTGACGTTTGGTGGCCTGCAATGTGCAGGAGGTCAGACTAGATGGTCCCTTCTGACCTTAAAGTCTATGAGACCACTGGGGGTCCACAGACTACGTCTAAGATTTCCAGAGTGGTCTGCACCTAAGTTCCCTATAAGGTGTGTGGCTGCACAGCAGCCTATTAAGTTCCGTGCAGTCACTTTGGGCTGCTGTGGGGAGAGATTCCTCTCCCCCAGCCACAGACCCAACCCAGCCTAGCAATGGACCTTCTGCACCCCAGAACCCGCATCCCAGCCAGAGCCATCATTCCCCCTAACACACCCCAACCCTCTGTCCCAGCCCTGAGCCATCTCCTACACTCCATACCCCTCAGCCCCACCCCTACATGAATTTTGTTATGTGCACCAATATGGAGCTGATGTTTTGATGTGCATAACAAAATTCATTCTGCACGTGGATGGGAAAAATTAGAGGGAACACTGGTCCGTTCCTTCATTTAAAATGTTTTAGGGACCTGCAAACAAAAAAAGGTTGAAACCCACTGCTGTAGATGAATAACAAATGAGACTGTCCCTGTCCCCAGACAGCTCACAATCTGTTTATTGGAAGGATTCAGTAGGTAGACCTTCAGAGTCAGCACTGTATAAATGTTTCAGGGATGGTGTTAGGAGTGAAAGGGATGCAGGAGAGTGCTGTCTTTTGCATGAAACATAACACTGAGGATCTGACCACTTGGGATTATTAAACACTCTATGGCACTGTTAGCATGAGTGGGAATTTCATTCTGCCTGCCTTAATTTACTGTTGTTACAAATAAATATGGTATTCTTCACTTCTGCTGTAAACTGCCATGTACTGTGGCTCCTGTGCAGTGTTCTGTTCCAGAAGGGGCTACATTGAAATAGGGAGAAAATGAGCCCTGTGTACGTCAGCGTGTTTAATGCTTCGGTTGGAGAAGGCTGATCTTCCGGCTGAGGAGGAGTTAAGATCTCGGTGCTTGAATCCTGCCTTGCTCTATCTTGACCTTCCAGCGTGACCTTGGGCAAATTATTTAAACTCTGTTTCAACTCCGCTAGCTGTAAAATATGAACAATAAAACTCACCTACTGAAGATGGTTAATGAATTATTTGCAAGACATTTTGAAATCGTTGGGTGGAAGACACTAAGAAAGGGCAAAATACTATAACTAGTTTATTTGGGATCCTTTGGGAGGAAAAATGCTACATAGATATAAAACTATTTATTCCCACCTGACAAGAGAAAATGTGAGGGTTGGCTGTGAGTTCGCATAGAGTAAAAAGGAAAAGCCTCAAGCTTTACAACATAGGCTTTTATAGATCTGCATTATACTGTACCTCCACAACGTCATTTGATAATCTCTCTTGCTGCTATTTACTATGAAAGAGTTTATAAAGTATGTATAAACTGCCACTAGAGACATTAAACAGACCCTGTTCAGGTGCCACAGATATTGTTATATGACTTTTATTTTACCAGAATAGGCATTCTGCAGTGGATGGGAGCAAAGTGTAGGGTCTGCTTTTTGCTGTTCAGATGCTGAACAGGACTTTCTTTATGACAGACATAAACCAGTGACAGTAGCGAGTCTGCTTATGAAACCAGTTTATCTGAGCAGTTAAAGACCAGAACAGATTTCAGCTTGACTTCCAAGACTGCGGGGGGGAGGGCTTTTCTTCTTCTTCTTCCATCCTCATTTTTCTTCACATTTTCTTGTTTCTCTCACTCTCCCTTCCCATCTGAGGTCCCCAGGCAGTGTGTCAAATTTGTCCATTGGCTAAGACTTGACAGTGTTTTGTCTCAGTTGACCCCTCTTCCACCAAATCCAGCCCCCTCCTCTCAGGTGCAGAGGATCCTTTAGCTGGTATGATCCTGCTGCACATGGGCATGTAGGAGGCAAGAGTGGGGCATGCAAGGGGCATGAATTACCTGTATGAGGTGAGTCCCTCTCTTCAGCAGCATACATAGGACAGGGCCTGTGGGAGATGGGATTGGGACCCAGGGTGTCTGCTTCTATGTGTATTCTCAGTGTTCTGGAGGATAGGGTGCATAAGGGCCCACAGAGGCTACTACAGACAGTTGGTCAAAATAGTCTCTCTGGAGCAGCTTCACACCTGGGAAAAGTTCCTCTATTCCTTTCCCACTATCTTCCTGGAGCCTGGCCTGGCTACTTGGGCTGGGTCCAAGACAGAAGGTTTCTCCCTGAATCATAGTAAAGACCAAGGATATTCTAGTCATGGTTGTGTCCTATTAGTACAGTGGTATCTATCTCCCTTAGGTACTTATATGATACTTACAATCTTGGATGTATCCTCACAACAACACTGTGAGTTCAGTAGTAGTATTATTATCCCCATTTTACAGATCGGGAAGTAAGACCCAAGGAAACTAAAGCTATGTCTACACTGCAATGGAGGGTGTGTTGGCAGTTTGGTTGGCAGACCCACAATAGTTTTAAGACATGGTGGGGTGGGCTGTACAACCTCCCCCCGTCCTGTATATGTACTCATGTTCTTAGCTTGAACTGGGGTCTGTGCCACTCTGCTTTCACTGCTATTTTTATCCATGGTAGTTAAACTAAAGGCAGCACAGGTATGTTTACATGAGCTGGAATCACAACTCAGATTGACGTTTATAGAATACCCTTGGGATATGTCAACACTTAGAGTGGCATATAAAGTATAGCACTATACATGTAGCTGCATGCAGGAGTGAAAGGCAGGCTCCATTCACACTTATCCCTGTGGTATGTAGGAACACACTGCAGTGAATGGCTCCAGCAGCAGGGAAAGGCTCTCTCAGAGGGGAGACAGTGTAGCTGTGCAAACACAGAAGGCACACCTTGGGCCTTTAGAGAGCCATGTAGGGTAAAAACCCGGGGGGTTGAGGCATGTAGGGCACTCTACTACCCTAAGCAGTACCTCACCATCTACACTGCTATTCATACCTGTGCTTGCTGGCTGTGCAGTGTCTATACTGCAAATGCCACCATAAGCATAGATTTACCTAAAGTAACTTGCCCAAGCAAGAAATTGAACCTGGGTCTCGAGTCACTGATAGTCACTCTAAGCACTGGACTATCCTTCCTCTCTTTAGAGAGCCCTACTGATATACCATTCATTAGCCACGAATTTGCAACACCCCCCAGCGCAGATGTCATCAGCAGGGATCCAACCTAGAACCTCTTGAGCTACTGCGTGAGCTAAAACAGTGGTTTGCAACCAGGAGTCCCCTCCTCAGCTACCTTGGTACAAATAATTTCACCAGCTCTAGACAGCACAAAGTCAGATTCTCTACAAAATTAACATGCTATTTACTTTATTGTATCCCGAGGTATGGAACTGGTATAGTTGCACTCACTCTACGTTAATAGCCTCACTTCCATGTTTCTATTCTACCTGGACAATATAACTATTCTCTTTAGGAAATACTCAACAAAAGGAGCGTGGAAAGTTGTGTTAGAACAGGTTTAAAATAAAACATTTAAAATAATCTATACACATTATCCTCTTCTGATTTTTTTCAACCCTGCAGTAAATCCCCTTTCTTAATGAACTATAATGATTCAAATAATTGTTTATGGACCCAATCCTCCTCTTATTGAAATCAATAGGAATTTTGACATTGGCTTCAGTGAGAATGGGACCACCACTTTTATTTTATTTGGCTTTCTGGGAATGTGACAAAGGAGGTAATACTTCACATCAAAATTCTGTAATGTTGAAATGTCTGTAATGTATCTTGTCATGTGAACTAGGCCCTCTGGAAGAGGCTTGTTTGTTTAACAAACCATAACACACTATTTTCAAAGGTGTATCAGCATCTAACATGTTGCATGTGTGTGCTCACTAAAAGCATTCCCTACTGCAACTCTGATAAGAACTTGAGAGTCCCACCTACATTTTCTTCTCAGCTCTTTCCCTTCTAACTGCATAATGTAAGCTGCCTGACTTTTTTTGAAAACAAAAGAGAAAAAATCATCAGGCTATGTAGGGCTTAATCTACATTTAAAATGTTTACCTGCATAGCAATGTGGGTTGGGAACTGAACCCCCCACTCCAATACAGATATGCTGACAACCCCCCCCTGTGTAGAGACAGCTCTGGTGACAGAAGAAGGCTTCAGTTGGCATAGCTAATGTCATGCAGGGGGAGGTGTGTTCCTGCACTGGCAGGAAACTCCTGTCAGTATAGGCTGCATCTACGCAATGGCAACATAGCTGTGCTGATGTAGGCTCCATAGTACAGATGTAGCTTAAAACTCAGTGAAATGCTTTGGCTTTAGCTGGAATGAGTCTGAGCCTCAGGGTGTTTCAGAATATGAGGTCTTTCTTACACAATACAGACCAGTGAGTCATATGTTTATCCTCATTTATCTTAACCTTTTTGTCTGGAAAAGAAGTTGAAATATCATAAACTAAATCTTTCCCGTGAGGTTTCTCGTATTCTCCAATTTCACCAGATTTGAAAATACGAGGACACCAGTCTTTATCATGGTATTTAGTATTTCCAGCCACTATTAGTCAGGAAGTGAAGATGTATGCAGTGTTGTTGTAGCTGTGTTGGTGCAGGATATTAGAGAGACAAGGTGGGTGAGTCAATATCTTTTATTGGACCAATTTGTTTTGGTGACACAGATACACAGAGCTCTTCTTTAGAGATCTGCAAGAAAAATGAGCTACCTAAATACTTCAAAGCCTCAGCAAAGGGTTAAGATTGGAGAGATTTTTAGGTTATGAGAACATGCCTCATCATCCATGATGCATTGTCTAGCAAAACAATGGCTAGTACCTAAAAATGATACATTGGGCCAAATGCACCCTAGTGTAAGAGGCACAATTCCTTTGGGCTGGTCTACACAGGGGGAGAGGGATTCAAACTAAGATACGCAACTTCAGCTACACTATTTGTGTAGCTGAAGTCGAAGTATGTTAGTTCGACTTACCTGGCCATCCTCACAGCGGCGAGTCGACTGTCGCAGCGCCCCCGTCAACTGAGCTTAGTACTCCTGCCAAGGTGGAGTATGGGTGTCGGTTAGCAGATCAATTTATCGTGTCCAGATGAGACGTGATAAATCGATCCCCAATACATCGAACACTACTTGACAATCTGGCGGGTAGTATGGACATACCCTTTGACTGCAATGGAGTTGTGCCAACTGAAACTAAATATGAACTTTTTGCTTGGCTACATCTCTTTATATAGCACCCATTTGAAATATTTCAAACATTTTTTCCATTGAAAAAGGGAGTTTAATGAAAACCCTTTTTTTCCCCCAGAAAATTTCATTTGATGATTTTGTTTTAATTTTTATCTGGGAAATTTCTAAATGAAATCAAAATGTGTTTAATTACAAATTATATTTTTTATTTTTCTATTTTGGTTTTCAAAAACTTATTCTGGGGGTTGATTTTCAGTTTTTGAATTTGGGTTCTTTCACCCCACTTTCTCTCTGTTACCCTGTCCCTCCTTTTTGTTTGCACTGCAAAAAAGAAGAGAGTAAATAAGGGAGAAGAAATGGGGAAAAACAAAAACTTTTTTGTGAGGGTGCTTTTCACCCATTTTCTTTCACTATTTTATTGTTTTCCCCATCTTTTTGCAGTGGGGTGGGGGAGGAGTAGAAAGGGGAACCTCCCAAAATTCAGACACCAAAAATAAAAAATTGGCACATGACATTTCAGACAGCTCTGCTTTTTTAAGTATAAACAAGTGGCATAACTGAACAAGTGCACATACCTTAGAAGATAGGGGAGCTGGTATACAAGGTACAATACAGAAATATCACTGTTAAAACTAAAATATACTGAAGACCTATTTCAAGAGTAGCTGGGATCATTACTTTGGCATTATCGGACAAAGAGGAGGAAACCTCCTGGCATTGTCTGATATAAAAGAGGAAAGCTCCTGTTAAAAGCTATGTCATTCTTTAAATCAAAGCCAGAGCACTTAGAAAAATATCCTTTCTTGGGTCACACATTGCTTGCACTGAAGTTGCTGCATACTTCAAATGATAGATGCCAGTTTGGACAGAGTAAAGTGTATCCCATGGAGAAATGTGAAAGACCAGTTCTAAGCCTGATCTTGAGAAAACCAAGATCAATCATTCTCATCTTAAAAGCAAAGGAATGTACAACAGCTGTGGTCCAGGAAAAAAGTTAATACTTAAAAAAAAATCAAATTGCATCAGTTTTTTTGCCTTGTGTTTCTACTGAACTATGCCTTATGTTTCTTATCTCCAAGAAGTTTGTTGTCATGTTTTACTTCTCAGAATATGTTGTCTAATTTATTGATATTGCTTTACAGGTTAGGAATAAGCAATATGTAGTCACTAATATTTGTTAATATGCTAAATTGAAAACAGACATACTGAAAATTCTTTAAATGTTTCTATCTTCAACATTTCCAAACTTATTACCTTTGTCCTTTCATTTTATTAGAATAATCTTGAATAATGTTAATTGGTATGACCTCTTGAGATAAAAATCTCATTTTTTTTTTTGTGAGGGCCTCGTAGATGACAGGAATCAAAGCTGTTATCTAGCTCCAATTTATATAAGTTTAAACAAGTGATAAAACTGAATAAAATGTTGTTTGAATTTATATTTAGAAAGCACCATATCACCTAATGAGAAATGTTAGGGAAAGGCCAGCCAGCCCAACAGGCCTGTCTATTTCTAATTGATCTTAAATTCTCATTCCTATTTTCTTGCTTTCCCTTGCCCTCCCTCCGCCATGTAAATCAATCTCCTTTTCCAAAAACAAATCCAGATGTCTTTCCCTTGCTAAAAATGCCTTCTTTTATGATCATTTCATCATGATTATTAAAAGGAATGCAAACAGTTGGTTTGAGTTTCCTAGTTTCTTCTTGTGCAGAAATGATCATTCTATTTAAAGTATGTAATGAACAGGAGATCACTGCTATTTCTGATACTGGATCACAAACAAATCCATTACATTTGTCTGTATAGTGGAACTATGACATTGACTCCTGGTAGGGAATCTTCAAGAGGACCATCTGGATTATGCCTAGTCCCACAAACACAAACCCCAAAATGCTCTTGAGAAAACTGAACAACAAAACCCCATAGTTTCTATCTGAGAGTTTCAATGGAGGAGGAAAAGTGTTTCGATTTTGGTTTTGGTTTTTTTTTGTAGCTGGAAAGCTAAAGGCATTGATTCTGCATGTTGGCTGCTTTGTGATGTTGTGATGGTACAAAACAGCTGGAAATCTATTTTAACAGGCCTCCTGAGGACTCCTCTTGTGTACGGAGAGCCCCTAGAGGTACAGAGCTGGTGCAACAGCTCTGTATCAAGCCATGTTGTCTTTGGTGGTGGGAGGTGGGGAGCTGCTATTATAGGGGCATAACAGGAGGGAGGAGAGGTTGAGCTTTTTCACATCATGAATATTTAACAAAGTATAACCAAACATAGATTTATTAACAGGGCAACATGTCCAGCTAGATTTGAGGACAGTATGAATTTGGGAATAAATTAAATGTCATTTCCCAAATTGATGCTCTATCTCATTTCAATATGTTAATGGCAGGCTTTCACACTTGTCAGACATGAATAAGGGGAACATTTAGGAACAAAATAAACTCAGCTCATAATTTACTGTCTGCCTCATTATTGTAGCTATTGGTGTTTGAATAAGAGCTTTGACTCTAATCACCAAGCTTTTCCTTCTACTTGATTCCATAATGAAATTAAAAAAACCTCTATTTTTGATACTGCAGCCTGTTGCCATGGAAATTACCAGCATGTTACCAATATAACTTTGCTTCAGGGTCAGTTAGGAGGAGCAGATGAGTTGAAAGAGAAAAAAAAAGTTTTAAAAGACTTCTTAAAAACAAAAGTTAAAGCAATAAATGACTTCGATTAATTAGTAAATGTGGCAGGAAAAAGATGTGTAATGGGTGTGAAAGCCTGCACCTAGTGTCTAAGAAAGATGTAGTTGAAAACTTTCCACAATGGGAAAATCCTCTTTTAATAACCTACTCCTATATTATTATTAGTTTTTCAGATCAACAGACCACCCCTCTAAACCAGTGGTTCTCAAAGCCAGTCCGCTGCTTGTTCAGGGAAAGCCCCTGGCGGGCTGGGCCGGTTTGTCTACCTGCTGCGTCCGCAAGTTCGGCTGACTGCGGCTCCCACTGGCCGCGGTTCACCGCTCCAGGCCAATGGGGGTGGCGGGAAGCGGTGGCCAGCAGATCCCTCGGCCCGCAATGTTTCCGCCTTTGTGTCGCTGTAGCAAGTTTCTAAACCACAGCACTACAGCGGCATAGCTGTGGTGCCACCGCTGTGCCACTGTAGCCCTTGTGGTATAGACGTACCATGATTCTTCCTGTAAGTTGGGCAAGTCAGTTTTTCCTTCTGACATTTGGATACTCAAACAACACACAGTGGTGTTTTGAGGTATGAAGTGCTAAATGAGTGCTATGGATTATTATTAAGTAATGACAAGTTTAGAGGATTTAAGGGACACGGCCAGTTTGAAAATTGGTCAATTTAAAATAAGAAAATAAACTAATTTCAGGTTCTATATGTACCCTTAAAGAATACTGTCTGGTTCTTGTTGTTGTTTTTTTTGTAATTTTCATAATGTCATTCTCTTCCCTTTTGAAGTGTGATTTTTATTCTGATGATGGTAGGAAAATGGAAATCACTGCTTAGATTTCTTTACTTTCCTTTAGATCTGGTAGGGGAATTTTTTGTTTGTTTGTTTTGTGGGGGGGGTGGATTTTTTCTTGTTGTTCCAGCAATACATTTGGGCTTTAATTTTCATCATTTTTTTCTTTAAAAGTTTTTGTTGAAAACCAAAACAATTATTTTTTTGACCAAACCCAAAAGCTTTTACTGAAATTAAAATTTCCCATGGAAATTCCCATTTTGATGAAAAAATATTTTTTTACTGAAAAACTGTTTTAAATGAAAAATTCCTACCAGCTCTACTTTCCATACAATATTGCAATGTACAATTGCCTGGTGACTTGAATCTAGAGGTTGGCTTGGCCTTAGACACTGGATCCAGTTTGCTTGGAGAAGTTTGTACTGTATCTCTATCTAAGGCCATGTCTACACTTACAAGCTTATAGCGACACAGCTACTGATACATGACCTAAATCTGGATTGGACTTCACGACTATAATAGGCTGAACTATGTAGCCTAGTAAGGGTTCCAAACGTGATTTAATCCAGGTCAGGAGTTAGGAAGATCCTGTGTGGTAACACTAAGCAGCCTAGGCTTAGGTTAGTTAGACTGGGAACTAGAGTGTAAAGGATAACTAGAATATTCTGTCTGTGTCCAATAGCTTCCACTTTACTATACTTGAGTCTTGTTTCTTCTCTGTGTGAAGGATACTACTGACAAGAACACTAAATCAGAACACTCCTAAAGTTCTGGGGAAATTTGGATCCAATTCCAATAAAGAACTTCACAACCCCTGGCCAGTCTCTCTTTGAAACATGCAGTGATTGAATTAAATAATAAAAAAATCCAAAGTCTAAAAGGACTCTTGGAGGAAGTCTGTTCCCAGAAGATAGTTAATTTTCTCAAGTAGAGGAAATCTCTCTGAGAATCCAATATTACCACTGTCAGCTTGTAGAGGATTTTACATTTAAATAGCTGTTTCACAGTATCCCATCATTTGCCAGCTGTGTCATGATGGACTAATATGCACTTAGTAGTAACAAGGCTTGATGTTAATGTATATATTAAACATGTGAAATACTAATATCCTTTGGGAACTGTGTGTCATTTTTACTGAGATCTCTACAGCAACATGGTACAGCTAAAAATGCGGATGAAAAGTAATGAGAGTAAAAGCCTCATATGTGCCTGTGGATAAAACCTTTACATAAATACTACTAAATGGAGCATTTTCATTTTCCACCTCTACATTTCACAGTACATGCTACATACTAGCTCCAAAGTCTGAGAGTGTAAAGTCAAAGTTAACTCTGGTCTGCATGAAAGGGCATGCAGAAATTATTTTCCTGATGTTGCCTACTTAGAAATCAAACTCATACAGCTTTGAGAAGAATGTGCATGATAAATAATGGTTTGCTCAAGGTCTGAGGCAGGCACAATTGAAGCTGGATATTTTTACCCTTTATACTTTTTGAAATGCTAATATTCACAACAGGAGAGAATGGAGAACAATTTTAGAGTTAGAGCTGGTGTGCTAACTGTCAGTGTAGATTTGTTATAAGACGTAGCTGAAATATTAGCACCTGGAGGAGAATGGGTCTATAAACCAATTTACACAGCAGTGTCACTTGCAGGGTAACAGAGAAAAATTCAATAATCTTTCAATACCTCACTTTCATAATCTATGTAAAATATATTAAGCTAAATAATCTTCTGTTACATTGGTGTTGTTTTACTGAAGTCCATAGTGCTGTACTGTTGCAACAGAGAACAGTGATTGCCCTTTATAAGATGGAGTAAGCACCTTTTCCCTTCAAAATACATTGCTGCATTGTTTGACAGATTTGCATAAGTATGCACTGTAACATTATAGTATGCAGTGTTGTAGTCGTGTTGGTCCCAACATATTACAGAGGTAATGTGGGTAATGTAATATCTTTTATTGGACCACCATCTGTTGCTGAGGGAGACAAGTTTTTGAGTTTACCCAGAGCTCTTCTTCAGGTTAGTAGAAGACCTGCCGAAGATCTCTGTGTAATCACAAAAGCCTGTCTCTCACCACCAGAAGCTGGTCCAGTAAAAGATATTATTACCTCACTCACCTTGTCTCTATTATGTTATAGTAAGTTAGCATAGAGAAAGCCCTACTTTAGAACTCTAATTAAATGAATGAAACAGAGCTATAAAAACAAACAATCACTTTTTTACAAACAGAAATGTTTAATGAATATTGCTGAAGCAGGTGGCTTTTCAAAAATCATCATGACGAATACATTCTTAATGGGTATAGCCTGAAGACCGGCCAAACCACATATGTTTGGTCTGATATTGCAGATGCCATTCAGCTGATGTCTACTGAATTCTGTGACGCCATCCAGATTGGTTGGTTTTCTGGCTGGCAAATGTTTACAAGCCTCCAAGCATCAGCTGGAACCAACAGGTTCTACCAAGCCTACCACACCCAGCTGTCTATGTTGGAGACTTCAACAGCCATCACACAGACTGGGTGCATAAGCAGGTTGACACCGACGGTGAACAACTTGCAGACTGGGCATCTCAAAATGACCTTGCCCTTATCCATAATGCTAAGGAGTGAGTTATGTTCCATTCTTCTAGATGGGATTGTAAGTACTCTCCTGACTTGTGCTGGGTCAGTTCAATTCATGGCCATCTTCAGCCAGCAACATGCCAAGTCTTGGATAACTTTCCACGCAACCAACACAGACTGTCGCCGATCTATATCAGCCTACAGCTCCCAGTTTTCAAGAGTTCCAAAGGGAAGTGGTGGAACTTCCGACTGGGAAAAATACAGGGAAGCACTGGAGAAGAGACAATACCAGCCAGATATATCTCGGTAAATGAGACAATACTATTGCTTCTGTAGTGCTATCTACAAAGCAGCCTGTCATAAACAGATGGTTAAGGGTTAATGTCTATTTTTCCTGTAAAGGGTTAACTAGCAGTAAACCTGGAACACCTGACCAGAGGACCAATCAAGAAACAAGATACTTTCAAATCTCGGTGGAGGGAAGCCTTTGTTTATGCTTTCTGGGTTTTTGTTGTTCTCTCTGGGTTCTGAGAGGGACCAGACATGTATACAGACTCTCCAATTTTCTGAAACAGCCTCTCCTGTTCAATTTAGTAAGTACCAGTTAGAAAGGCGGTTTAGTCTTTTGATTGTTTTCTTTATTTGCAAATGTGTATTTTTGCTGGAAAGATTGTATCTCTGTTTGCTGCAACGTGTACTTGTGCTGGGGGGAGGATTCTCTCTAGCGTCTATAAGCTGAAAGACCCTGTAACATTTGCCATCTTGATTTTACAGAGACAATTTTTACTTTTTTCTTTCTTTTATTAAAAGTTTTTCTTTTTAAGAACCTGATTGTTTTTTTATTCTTGTGTGAGACCCAAGAGGAGGAAGTCTGCGCTCACCAGGGAATTGGTGGGAGAAAGGAGAGAAGGGAGAGGAAAAGCCTGATTTCTCTGTGTTAGGATTACTGTCTCTCTCTCAGGGAGAGTCTGGGAGGGGGATAGAAGATGGGGAAGGTGAATTTCCTCTCTGTTTTAAGATTCAAGGAGTTGAATCACAGGGATCTCCCAGTATTACCCAGGGAGGGGAGAATCTGGGAGGAAGAAAGGAGGGGAATGGTTTATTTCCCTTTGTTTTGAGATCCAAGGGGTTTGGGTCTTGGGGTCCCCAGGGAAGGGTTTGGGGGCCAGAAAGTGCCCCAAAAACTATATTTTCAGGTGGTGGCAGCTCTACCATTTCTAAGCTAGTAATTAAGCTTAGGGGGGTTCATGCATGTACCCCATCTTTTGGACGCTAAGGTTCAGAGTGGGGAATCATACCTTGACATGGTGTGCAGTGTGTGGGATAAGATAGAAAGCAAAAGCCAGTAGGATTATTATTTTTTCTTCTTTTCTTTCTGCTAGCTGTTTATAAGTAGGCTAGAGGAGATTGTTTTTAAAAGCAAAAGTCTGCAGGGTTTTTTTCTCTCTTTCTTCCGAGTACTCTGAAGGCAGAAGCGTTAGGTTTAACAAGGGTCTTTTGTTAAACAAAGGGACTCCAGCAAAAGACATTTGCAAATCAATTGTTTTTTTCTTTCTAACTCTACGGGTATAGTAATAGTTAGAAGTCTCTGTTGCTAAGCAACCCTGAGCTGGAGCATTCCAGACACTCAACAGCAGAGGGAGCAACCAGCACAAAAAAGCAGGAGCTATGCGTTCCAAAAAAGCCATTAGACAGGAACAAGCAAAGCTAGAAGCCATAGAAAGAGACAACGAACATAAAAGAAAGATGGAACTAATAAATGCAGAAATTGACAGGGAAGACGCAGCCCACAAAAGAGAGCAAGAAGCCAAAGAGGCGGACCACAAAAGAAAAATAGAACTCCAAAGGGAGGCACACCAGCAGGCCCTGGAATTAGAACAGGCTAAGCAGAAGAACACAACCAATCCTAACAACCCTTTGCCAGTTATTGTTCCACATCCCAAGAAATTTCCCACCTACAAGGCAGGTGATGACACTGAGGACTTCTTAGAAAATTTTGAAAGGGCCTGCCTTGGGTGCAACATCTCTGAAGACCAGTACATAGTAGAACTGAGGCCACAGCTCAGTGGACCCTTAGCAGAGGTGGCGGCTGAAATGCCTAAGGAACACATGAACGATTATAAACTTTTTCAAACCAAGACCAGGATCAGAATGGGACTAACACCTGAGCATGCCCGTCAGAGGTTCAGAGCCCTAAGGTGGAAACCAGATGTGTCATTTCCCCGACACGCCCACCACATTGTAAAGAATTGGGATGCCTGGATACCAGGAACAAAGGTTAAAACTCTAGAAGAGCTGTCCCTCCTGATGCAAATGGAACAGTTCTTAGAGGGTGTTCCTGAGGAAGTAGAAAGGTACATCCTAGATGGAAAGCCCAAAACTGTAACCGAGGCAGGGGAGATTGGAGCCAGATGGGTGGAAGTGGCTGAAAAGAAAAAAGCTACTGTCAAGGGGAGCGAATATCACAGGGGGCAAACAGACACTAAACCCTATCAACGAGGGCAACCTAAGACCCCACCTACAACCCAAGGAAAGCCCCAGGCTCCCTATTCTCTCACCTCACCAGTCTCCAGTAACCCACCTCGGCCCAGTGATCAGTCAGCTGGGCGATGCTTTAAATGTAATGAACTGGGACATATAAAGGCCAACTGCCCCAAGAACCCCAACCGAGTGCACTTCATTACACCACTGTCACACCAAAGATCCCCAGGCCCAGATGCCTCTCAAATACCCTTGAAGCGAAGGGAAATTTTGAGAGTGGATGGAACGAAGGTTATCGTGTGGAGAGAGAAGGGGGCACAAGTGTCAGCTATCCACCAATCCTTAATGGACCCCAAATTCATCAACCCAAAGGCCCAAGTGACAATTTACCCCTTCATGTCACCAGCTGTAGACTTGCCTACAGCTCAACTGCCTGTCCAGTACAAAGGCTGGTCAGGAATGTGGACTTTTGCAGTCTATGACAATTATTCCATCCCCATGCTACTGGGGAAAGACTTGGCCAACCAGGTAAAGCGGGCCATGAGGGTGGGAATGGTTAGACGCAGCCAAGCCAGGCAAGCTTCCAGACCCGTCCCTGTTCCTGAACCGTCCACAAAGGCCCCGTCTATGTTACCAGAGACCCAGACAGAGGTAGTGGACCCAGATCCCCTGCCAACAACTGCAACAGCCACAGTGCCTCCAGTCCCAGACCTGGAACTGGAAAAGCAACCAGCACCAGAACCATTGCCAGCACTGACGCCAGCGCTTGCAAACTCATCTTCAACCCCGACGCCAGAGGGTGCCAGCGAGCCTGAACAGGCAGAAGCAGCAGACAACCATACCTAAGAGGCTCAGCCAGAGCCTGAAATACCACCTGGTGCACCAACAGAGAGCGGTTCACCAGCAACGATAACAACCCCATCACCTACATTGCTTCCACAGGGACCAAGCCCAAGTCCACAGTCTAAGGAGGAACTGGTGTCTCCAGCCTCAAGGGAACAGTTCCAGACTGAGCAGGAAGCAGATGACAGCCTTCAGAAAACTTGGGCGGCGGCACGGAGCACCCCACCGCCTCTCAGCTTTTCTAACCGATCCCAGTTTGTTGTAGAACAAGGACTTTTATACAAGGAGACTCTTTCTGGTGGACACCAGGAAGACTGGCATCCGCAAAAACACTCGATAGTTCCAACTAAGTACCGAGGGAAGCTCTTAAGCTTAGCCCATGATCATCCCAGTGGCCATGCTGGGGTGAACAGAACCAAAGACAGGTTGGGGAAGTCCTTCCACTGGGAGGGGATGGGCAAGGATGTTGCCAAGTATGTCCGGTCTTGTGAGGTGTGCCAAAGAGTGGGAAAGCCCCAAGACCAGGTCAAGGCACCTCTCCAGCCACTCCCCATAATTGAGATCCCATTTCAGCGAGTAGCTGTGGATATTCTGGGTCCTTTCCCAAAAAAGACCCCCAGAGGAAAGCAGTACATACTGACTTTTGTGGACTTTGCTACCCGATGGCCAGAAGCAGTAGCTCTAAGCAACACCAGGGCTGACACTGTGTGCCGGGCCCTAACAGACATTTTTGCCAGGGTAGGTTGGCCCTCCGACATCCTTACAGATTCAGGATCTAATTTCCTGGCAGGAACCATGAAAGATCTGTGGGAAACTCATGGGGTGAATCACTTGGTTGCCACCCCTTACCACCATCAAACCAATGGCCTGGTGGAGAGGTTTAATGGAACTTTGGGGGCCATGATATGTAAATTCGTGAATGAACACTCCAATGACTGGGACCTAGTGTTGCAGCAGTTGCTCTTTGCCTACAGGGCTGTACCACATCCCAATTTAGGGTTTTCACCATTTGAACTTGTGTATGGCCACGAGGTTAAGGGGCCATTACAGCTGGTGAAGCAGCAATGGGAGGGGTTTATGCCTTCTCCAGGAACTAATATTCTGGACTTTGTAAGCAACCCACAAAGCACCCTCCGACACTCTTCAGCCCTTGCTAAAGAAAACCTAAAGGATGCTCAGAAAGAGCAAAAGGCCTGGTATGGTAGACATACCAGAGAGCGTTCCTTCAAGGTAGGAGACCAGGTTATGGTCTTGAAGGCGCAACAGGCCCATAAGATGGAAGCATCATGGGAAGGGCCATTCACAGTCCAAGAGCGCCTGGGAGCTGTTAACTACCTCATAGCATTTCTCAATTCCTCCCTAAAGCCCAAAGTGTACCATGTTAATTCTCTCAAGCCCTTTTATTCCAGAGACTTACAGGTTTGTCAGTTTACAGCCCAGGGAGGAGATGACGCTGAGTGGCCTGAAGGTGTCTACTACGAAGGAAAAAGTGATGGTGGTGTGGAAGAGGTGAACCTCTCCACAACTCTGGAATGTCTGCAGCGGCAACAGATCAAGGAGCTGTGCAGTAGTTTCGCCCCATTGTTCTCAGCCACCCCAGGACGGACTGAACGGGCATACCACTCCATTGACACAGGTAATGCTCACCCAATTAGAACCCCACCCTACCGGGTGTCTCCTCATGCCCAAGCTGCTATAGAACGGGAGATCCAAAACATGCTACAGATGGGTATAATCTGCTCATCTACCAGTGCATGGGCATCTCCAGTGGTTCTGGTACCCAAACCAGATGGGGAAATACGCTTTTGAGTGGACTACCGTAAGCTAAATGCGGTAACTCGTCCAGACAACTATCCAATGTCACGCACCGATGAGCTATTGGAGAAGTTGGGACATGCCCAGTTCATATCTACAATAGACTTAACCAAGGGGTACTGGCAAGTACCGCTAGATGAACCTGCCAAAGAGAGGTCAGCAATCATCACCCATGCGGGGGTGTATAAATTTAATGTGCTTCCTTTCGGGCTGCGAAATGCACCCACCACCTTTCAAAGGCTGCTAGATGGTCTACTAGTAGGATTGGGAGAATATGCAGTTGCCTACCTCGATGATGTGGCCATTGTTTCTGATTCATGGCCCGAACACCTGGAAAAAGTCTTTGAACGCATCAGGCAGACAGGACTAACTGTTAAGGCCAAAAAGTGTTAAATAGGCCAAAACAGAGTGACTTACCTGGGACACCAGGTGGGTCGAGGAACCATAAACCCCCTACAGGCCAAGGTGGATGCTATCCAAAAGTGGCCTGTCCCAGAGTCAAAGAAACAGGTCCAATCCTTCTTAGGCTTGGCTGGGTATTACAGGCGATTTGTACCACATTACAGCCAAATCATAGACTCATAGACTCATAGGTCAGAAGGGACCAATCTGATCATCTAGTCTGACCTCCTGCACAAGGCAGGTCACAGAACCCCACCTTTCCAATTTTATAACAACCCCTATCCCAGGACCGAGTTATTGAAATCCTCAAAAATGGTTTGAAGACCTCAAGCTGCAGAGAAACCACCAGCAAGTGACCCGTGCCCCACGCTGCAGGGGAAGGCGAAAAACCTCCAGGGCACCTGCCAATCCGCCCTGGAGGAAAATTCCTTCCCGACCCCAAATATGGCGATCAGCTAAACCCTGAGCATGTGGGCAAGAGTCACCAGCTAGCACCCAAGAAGGAATTCTCTGCAGCAACTCAGTACCCATCGCATCCAACATCTCCCCGCAGACCATTGAGCAGACCTGTCTGGTGGTTATTCAAGATCAATTGCCCAAATTAACGATCCTATCATAACATCCCCTCCATATACTTATCAAGCTTTGTCTTAAAGCCAGAAAAGTCTTTTGCCCCCACTACTTCCCTCGGAAGGCTGTTCCAGAACTTCACTCCCCTAATGGTCAGAAACCTTCGTCTAATTTCAAGTCTAAACTTCCTAATATCCAGTTTATACCCATTCGTCCTCGTGTCTACATTAGTACTAAACAAATAATTCCTCTCCCTCCCTAACGTTAACCCCCTTGATATATTTATATAGAGCGAGCATATCCCCCCTCAGCCTTCTTTTGGCCAGGCTAAACAAGGCAAGCTCTTTGAGTCTCCTTTCATAAGGCAGTTTTTCCATTCCTCGGATCATCCTTGTAGCCCGTCTCTGAACCTGTTCCAGTTTGAATTCATCCTTCTTGCACATGGGACACCAGAACTGCACACAGTATTCCAGATGGGGTCTCACCAACGCCTTATATAACGGTACTAACACATCCTTATCCTTGCAGGAAATACCCCGCCTGATGCATCCCAAAATCGCATTTGCTTTTTTAACAGCCGTATCACATTGGCGACTCATAGTCATCCTGCTATCAACCAGTACCCCAAGGTCCTTCTCCTCCTCCGTCGCTTCCAACTGATGCGCCCCCAACGTATATCCAAAATTCTTATTATTAATTCCTAAATGCATGACCTTGCACTTTTCACTATTGTATTTCATCCTATTTCTATTACTCCAGTTTACAAGGTGGTTCAGATCTTCCTGAATAGTATCCCTGTCCTTCTCCGTGTTAGCAATACCCCCCAGCTTTGTGTCATCTGCAAACTTTATTAGCACATTCCCGCTCTTTGTGCCAAGGTCAGTAATAAAAAGGTTAAATAAGATCGGTCCCAAAACCGATCCTTGAGGGACTCCACTGGTGACCTCCTTCCAGCCTGACAGTTCACCTTGCAATACGACCCTCTGGAGTCTCCCCTTTAACCAGTTCCTTATCCACCTTACAACTTTCATATTCACTCCCATCTTTTCCAATTTAACTAACAGCTCCCTGTGCGGAACCGTGTCGAACGCCTTACTGAAATCTAGGTAAATTATATCTACCGCATTTCCTTTATCTAAGTAATCCGTCACCTTCTCAAAGAAGGAGATCAGATTGGTTTGGCACGATCTACCTTTAGTAAATCCGTGTTGCAATTTGTCACAATTACCATTGACCTCTATGTCCTTAACTACTTTCTCCCTTAAAATTTTTTCCAAGACCTTACATACTACAGATGTCAAGCTAACAGGCCTATAATTACCCGGATCACTCTTATTCCCTTTCTTAAAAATAGGAACGACATTAGCAATCCTCCAGTCATATGGCACAACCCCTGAGTTTATCGATTGCTTAAAAATTCTCGCTAACGGGCTTGCAATTTCCCGCGCCAGTTCCTTTAATATCCTCGGATGGAGATTGTCCGGGCCCTCCGACTTCGTCCCATCGAGCTGTTCAAGTACGGCCTCTACCTCAGATGCGGTAATATCCACTTCCATATCCACATTCCCGATTATCATTTCTCCATCATCGCAAGGTTCCTTACTAGTCTTATTAAAAACTGAGGCAAAGTACTTGTTTAGATGTTGGGCCATGCCTAGGTTATCCTTAACCTCCATTCCATCCTCAGTGTATAGCGGCCCCACTTCTTCTTTCTTTGTTTTCTTCTTATTTATGTGGCTGTAGAACCTTTTACTATTGGTTTTGATTCCCTTTGCAAGTTCCAGTTCAATGTGGCTTTTAGCCTTCCTCACTTTATCCCTACATGTTCTGACCTCAGCAAGGTAGCTTTCCTTACTGATCCTGCCTTCCTTCCACTCCCTGTAAGCTTTCTGCTTTTGTCTAATCCCCTCTCTGAGTTGCTTGCCCATCCAGTTTGGCCTACAACTCCTGCCCATGGTTTTTTTCCCCTTTCTCGGGATGCAGGCTTCCGACAGTCTCCGCAGCTGTGACTTAAAGTAATTCCAGGCCTCCTCCACATTTAAATCCACTAATTCCTCCGTCCAATCCACTTCCCTAACTAATTTCCTTAACTCTTTAAAATTAGCCCTCGAGACGTCAAAAACCCTAATCCCAGATGTACATTTGTTTATCCTTCCATCTAGTTTGAACTGAATCAGCTCATGATCACTCGAACCAAGGTTGTCCCCTACCACCATTTCTTCTATGAGGTCCTCACTGCTCACCAACACCAAATCTAAAATGGCATCCCCTCTTGTAAGTGCTTCAACTACTTGATGAAGAAATCCATCCGCTATCACATCCAGAAAAATCTGACCCCTATTATTCTTGCAAGTACTCGTCCTCCAGTCTATATCCGGGAAGTTGAAGTCCCCCATAATCACACATTTCCCCTTTGTGTTTACTTCATTAAAGACATTAAAGAGGTCTCTATCCATATCCCAATCCGATCCCGGCGGTCTGTAGCACACGCCAAGCACTATCTCAGGGGAAGCTCTAGTTGCTTTTTTACCCAGTGTGATTTTTGCCCAGACAGACTCTGTCTTATCCATTCCATCGCTTCTTATTTCGCTACATTTAATTTCATCATTGATGTACAAGGCTACTCCACCACCTTTGCCTTTCTTCCTGTCTTTTCTAAACAGCACATAGCCTTCAATACCCGTGCTCCAGTCATGAGTACTATTCCACCAGGTTTCGGTAATCCCTATAATATCCGGCTTCTCTTCCTGCACTAGTAACTCCAGTTCCTCCATCTTGTTACCTAGGCTCCTCGCATTAGTGTACAGACCTTTTAATTTTCGGCGTTTGGTGTCAGTGTCATTCTTTCCCCCGTCGTGCACAAACTTTCTACCACCAGCATCACCCGTTACTCTGGTTTCTACTCCACTATTCCTCCTTGGATCAAATCTTGGGGCCGCAAGGGTATCCCCGCTCACTTTGTTTACTTCCCTCTCCAGGTTATATTCTGGTGTGGAGATCTCCCGAACATCTCCCAACCATCTCCCCCAACTTCCTAGTTTAAAGCCCTCTTGATGAGGTCGGCGAGCCTCCATCCTAGAATTCTATTTCCCTCCTTGCTGAGATGAAGTCCATCCTGAGCGAACAGTTGTCTATCTGTAAATGCTTCCCAGTGACTGTACATCCCAAAGCCCTCCTTATAACACCACTCCCTGAGCCATCTGTTGATCGCCATAATCTTGTCACTCCTTCGTCGCCCCACTCTAGGAACCGGCAGAATCCCACTGAAGATCACCTGAGCCTCGATGTCTTTAAGCCTCTTCCCCAGTCTGGCATAGTCCTCCTTGATACAGTCCAGCGAGTAACTAGCCGTGTCATTCGTTCCCACATGAAGGATAATCAACGGAATCTTTCCCGCTCCCGCTAAGATCGTATTCAGCCTCAAGTCCACATCCTGTATCTTAGCCCCTGGCAGACAGCACACCCTTCTGTTCTCCCGATCAGGTCTAGTTACAGGCCTGTCTACTCTTCTCAGTAAAGAGTCTCCAATCACGTAGACTTGCCTTTTCCTGGCGACAGTGCGATTCTCCGGTCTATCCCCCACAGCAGCTGGCCGCGATTCCTCTCGATTTGTATTCGCCCTTACAATCCTCCTAGGGCTCGTACTTGATGTCGCCTCCACTGACTGCTCCCCTCCGTCTGCAGGACTAGCTGCTTGCCTCTTCTTCCTTGCCCTTTCTCCTTCAGCAGCCTGCTGTGTTCCATCTTCATTTCCCAAATCAGCAAACCTGTTCCTGAGTTCTATTTGTCCATCGCTGGCCCGTCTTTTCCTCTGCCTGGTTCTCCTAGTGACATGCTTCCACCGTCCACTTTCCTCACCCAGCAGTCCCTCCTCAGAGTCCTTAGGTCCTGCTTTTATCCGCTCGTCTGAGCTTGTCCCCTGTGCCTCATCATGTCTGTGTTCCATCATCTGCTCAAATCCCCTTCTAAACTCAGCCAGAGTTTCCACTTGCATCTCCAGTCCCCTTACCTTTTCCTCCAGCAGCTCTATCAGGCGGCACTTCATGCAGATGAAACTCGTTTCAGGTGCTCCCTCTAGGACCATGTACATGCCGCAGCTACCGCATCCGGTCATCCTCAGTGTGTCTGCACCTGCTGCCTCCGCCTCCATCGTAGCGCTGCAACTCTGTGCCTGGCAATCCACAGCTCACACCGCACCGCAGGCCACCGACAAGCGCAGGGCTGCTGGCAGACCCCTGCCTCTTCCCTAGTCTGCCTTCCTGGTTCCTCTGCCCTGGTCTCCCCTGCAACCTCCCCCTGGAAACTCCCACTGAAACTCCTCTGTTAGCCGCTCTGTTCGCCGCCTCCTGTGCTGCTGCAGCTGACTGTGCCGCTGCCTGAGTGCCTGGCTCCTTATATGGGACCCCTAATCAGGTAAGCCCCGCCCCCAACTCAGGGCTCAGCCTCGCTCCCAGCACACAGCCCCTAGCAGCCTGCACACACACTCACTCACACACAAACACCACAAACTACAAAAACCACAAAAACCTGCTCCTCCAACAGCACTCCCACTGAAACTCCCCTGTTAGCCGCTCTGTTCGCCACCTCCTGTGCCGCTGCCCCACTGACCAACCTGACCAAAAAGATCCAGCCGAATGCAGTTGAGTGGGCTGATGAGTGTTAGAAGGCCTCTACCCAGCTTAAGGCGACGCTCATGTTTGACCCTGTGCTAAGGGCCCTGGACTTTGACAAACCATTCCTAGTAACTACAGATGCATCTGAACGTGGTGTAGGAGCAGTTCTAATGCAGGAAGGACCGGATCACAACTTCCATCCTGTCGTGTTTCTTAGCAAGAAACTGTCTGAGAGGGAAAGCCACTGGTCCATCAGTGAAAAGGAATGCTACGCCATTGTGTATGTCCTGGAAAAGCTACACCCATATGTTTGGGGACGGCAGTTCCAGCTACAAACTGACCATGCTGCACTAAAATGGCTTCATACTGCCAAGGGAAACAACAAAAAACTGCTTCGAATGGAGTTTAGCTCTCCAAGATTTTGATTTTGAAATTCAACACATTTCAGGAGCTTCTAACAAATTAGCTGATGCTCTCTCCCATGAAAGATTCCCAGAATCAACTGGTTAAGAATTGTCCTTCAAATGTAGAAAGTCTTGTAGTTTACATACTTAGTAGTATATGTAAAGGTACCTGTGTTGTATTAATCTGTTTATTCTAAAGTTCTAGGAAGAAATCACTGCCAGTGAGGTTCCCCACTGTCTGCGATTTGGGGGGCATATCATAAACAGATGGTTAAGGGTTAATGTCTATTTTTCCTGTAAAGGGTTAACTAGCAGTAAACCTGGAACACCTGACCAGAGGACCAATCAGGAGACAAGATACTTTCAAATCTCGGTGGAGGGAAGCCTTTGTTTGTGCTTTCTGGGTTTTTGTTGTTCTCTCTGGGTTCTGAGAGGGACCAGACATGTATACAGACTCTCCTATTTTCTGAAACAGCCTCTCCTGTTCAATTTAGTAAGTACCAGTTAGAAAGGTGGTTTAGTCTTTTGATTGTTTTCTTTATTTGCAAATGTGTATTTTTGCTGGAAAGATTGTATCCCTGTTTGCTGCAATGTGTACTTGTGCTGGGGGGAGGATTCTCTCTAGTGTCTATAAGCTGAAAGACCCTGTAACATTTGCCATCTTGATTTTACAGAGACAATTTTTACTTTTTTCTTTCTTTAATTAAAAGTTTTTCTTTTTAAGAACCTGATTGTTTTTTTATTCTTGTGTGAGACCCAAGGGGAGGGAGTCTGCGCTCACCAGGGAATTGGTGGGAGAAAGGAGAGAAGGGGGGAGGAAAAGCCTGATTTCTCTCTGTGTTAGGATTACTGTCTCTCTCTCAGGGAGAGTCTGGGAGGGGGATAGAAGGTGGAGAAGGTGAATTTCCTCTCTGTTTTAAGATTCAAGGAGTTGAATCACAGGGATCTCCCAGTATTACCCAGGGAGGGGAGAATCTGGGAGGAAGAAAGGAGGGGAATGGTTTATTTCCCTTTGTTTTGAGATCCAAGGGGTTTGGGTCTTGGGGTCCCCAGGGAAGGGTTTGGGGGCCAGAAAGTGCCCCAAAACACTATATTTTCAGGTGGTGGCAGCTCTACTATTTCTAAGCTAGTAATTAAGCTTAGGGGGGTTCATGCATGTACCCCATCTTTTGGACGCTAAGGTTCAGAGTGGGGAATCATACCTTGACACAGCCTACAGCGCCATCCCACGCGATTGCAGCCCAGTCTATATCTCCTGTCTCAATGCAGAGAGCACTGCCTTGCTTGAGTAACATGAGGCATCTGGTGACCCAGATGTCACTGACCATCTGACCGAATCATTGGATGCTGCTCACCAAGCCAGATGGGAAGAGACAGCCAAGAGGATGGGCTTTACCTGCCTTTGAGCAGTGCAGCAGCCACCTGCATTCTGCTGACCCTCAGTGACACCTAGACACATAGCTGGAGACCTACTTACAGTGGCCAGAGCACCTTTGGAGAAACAGGTGCAAAGACAAGCGAGGAATGAATGGCATATGTTTAAACATGTACACCAGATCAGAAGCTGCTCAGAACCATTAATTGTAACAGCTGGAACAGATACTGGGTAGCATCACGTGTGGAACAGCTGTGGGTTATGACAATGTATTTCCATAATATTACCCAGTGTGGATAGAATTTTGAGCCCTGACCAAGCCGGGTTTCACCAAGGCCATAGCACATGCGACCAAGTACTCACACTGATCACATTTGTTGAAAATGGCTTCCAGAGAAACTTGAAAACAGGCGCTGTTTTCATCGACTTCACAGCAGCGTACAATACGGCATGGCACACTGGCTTGCTCATCAAAGTATCACGGGTCCTGTTACGTTGGGCCACAGGCATTGTTGAACTGTTCCTCTATGATAGGCAGTTCAGAGTCCATATTGTGAAGAAGACAAGTGCTTGGAAACAACAGAGCAATGGTTTAACCCCGGGCTTTGTGCTTTCTCCAAACCTGTTCAACCTTTACATCAATGACCTGTCAACAACGGAGTCATGAAAGTTAATTTATGCAGACAACATACCCAGGCCTAGATGTTTCAGGAGCTTGATGCCACCCTAAACCAGGACATGACAAAGTTATCTGACTACTGTAAGACTTGGCACCTCCAGCCAAGCATCATAAAAACAGTGTCCAGTTTGTTCCATCATCATCACACCTGCACAACCCGAGAACTGAATGTTTATCTGAATGGTCAGAAGATGAAGCATGAAGTAGAACCGGTCTATCTAGGTGTGACCTTAGACCTCACATTGAGTTACCACCTCAATAAGACAGCAGCTAAAGTTAAGACATGCAATAATCTTCTTATCAAACTGGCAGGTTGATCATGGGGTGCTTGTGCTCCAACTTTGTGGATGTCAGCTCTTGCCACCTTGTATTTGGTGGCGAAGTACTGTGCACCAGTTTGGAGTCTATCGTCACACACCAAACTGGTGGATATGTGGTTACATGCCACCATGTGTATCACCTCTGGCACCCTGCATCCAACTCCACTTCCATGACTTCCAGTTCTGAGCAATATTGCTCCTCCTCATATCAGACAAGAGGTTGCCACTGGCAAGTTTAGTGGAGAAAGTACATGCCAACTCAAGCCTGCTGCTGCACAATGACCTTTTTAAACCACCAGCTGCACGTTTGCTGTCATGTCACCCATTATGGTCTCATCTGCCATGCCAGGATGTTAGGGCAGAAACACTCTGGAGTAATTTGATAATAAAGTCACTGACTTTGAGTTAGGAGCTTAAGCCCCATTAAGAGGCAATGGCTTTCAAACGAATGTATTCATATTAGTGCATTCAATTACTTTTAAGTGGAGCTTAGGCTGTGAACTCACACACTTTTGAAAATGTTACTGTGTTCGCATCTTTGCGAAAACGTATCTATTCATTTTATTCCAAAAAGACCCCAAAATCAACAATCTTTGATTAGTCAGTGTAGTTGGGTGGTGATTGTCCCTCCTCCACACCACCTTACTATGCTGTCAGGATCTCTGCATAGTATTAGGGGAATTAGCAAGTTAGGCGTTAGTTTCCTGACTGGCCTAATGGGGGCCAGACCGCCAGATAGGCAATTAGTTCCGGCCCATAGGCAGAAACAGGTTCTTTCAGGAGTCTGTATGCCCTGGCCCTTAGGCGGGGGCTGAACAGCCAACAGTCTATAGTTCCTGGGCTCTTTAAGCAGGGACTGAGCAAACACGGTAGATTATGGCCTGGGGTCCCTTTGGCAGGAGCCAGAGCAAACCCAGTAGTCAATTAGCTTTTGGTCCTTGATTTAGGGACAGAGCAAAAGCCTCAGGGGTCAGGCATTCTAGCTCTGGTGGATGACAGATGAACGCAGGCCTCTGGACCTGGCAAGGGGAGGCTAGCACCTCAAGGGTGGGTTGGCAGGTGGGGCCAGGGCCTTCCCTACTCCACCGGACCCTGACCCAGGACCCTAACAGTGGCAGAATGGTCCACCACTGGGTCAGTGGGGAGTCGAGCTGCAACACATCGACCGTACCTCAGCCAGACTGAGGCATGGTTGGCATTTTTTAATGTAAATCTCATTGCAAAAAGGTCATGTTATATCATGGTCCCTTGGCCACTTCCTCCCCTCCCTTTGGGGTGTACCTGGATCAGCAAGGCATCCTCTGTGTCAGGCAGGTCCATGGCAGATGCAAGTTCCCCGGCTAGCAGGGTGCCTCTGGGCACAGCTGTAAATCAACAGCTGGGAGCGAGCAGGATCTATCTGCCTCTCTGTGTCTCAGCCCCAACTGAGCTGGAGGCCCCGCCCCACCTGTTATATTTCCTGTTCTCCATTTGCAGTGGGAGAGGTGAGGCAGGCCTGACTCCAGTCACTTGGCTTGGAGGGAGGCCACACTGCCTCACTACATAAACTATTAAGAATGTATTCACTATTATGGTTTGTGAAAAACCATCTGCAATATTGATTAAACATTTGTGTTATGTTGAAGATGTGATTGTTTTTATAGCTCAGTTTAATGTCAATGACTTTCAGGAGCCTAAGCACGTCTGTAGTGCTTCAGTATAGACACTTACTACAGCGACAGGAGGGGTTCTCCCATTGCTGTAGGTAATCCTTCTTCCAAAGAGGCATTAGCTAGGTTGATGGAAGAATTCTTCCATCGACCTAGCATTGCGTACACCAGGGGTTAGGTTGGCTTACCTACATCTCTGTTTGCTGTGGATTTTTTTACACTCCTGAAAGATCTAGCTATGCTGATGTAACTTTTCAGCCCTTTGATTTTTTTGGTAATTCTACCCACAAATACATGAACATTGGATTTTTTAAATATTTTGTTCATTAAAAAACAAAACCTTAAAAATATAAGAAACCACAAGTCTTAAGGTCCCAGAAGAAAAACTTTAGGACTTAATCCATTAAAGTGCTGAATTGTTTAACTTGCTGAAATCTAATTTAGTCTCTGTGATGAAGCTTTCTCTACCTTGCAAATACCTTGCACAACCAATTATCCATTCATCAAAAATAGTTAATGTCAAATCAATTATATGCCATGATTAAAATATTACATGAAAATAATTCAGCAAAAATATTCTACAACTAAAATTGCAGCATAGATAATAGTTAGTAGTGTTCATAAAGTTTTTTAAAAGACAATTAATAAACTTCAAAATAGCACTTGTCCTAGACTCTGAAGGAATCGACATGTAATGTCAAAACTTTTATTATAGAAAAATTTTAGCTGTCCAAAACTTTAGACTCCTAAACATTTAATAATACTTAGCCCTTGCATAGTTCAGTTCAGCTGTTCTCAAAACTCTTTACAGGAGGTGAAGTATTATTTTCCGTATTTTGTGGAAATAAAGCAGTCTGATAAGCGTCCATATTTTAGAGCCATTCTGAACTGAAGCTCCAACCATTTGATTTTTGCTTATCATGAGAAGAAACAACAACACTAATACTAATTCCGGTTACCCAAATTTCCTTTATCCAAAAATCCTAGTTATTCAGTGTGTTCCCATGTAGACCTGTTAGTTAACGGGTGAACAAACTACGGCCTGTGGGCCAGATCTGTCTCCTCAGGGCTTTGGATCTGGCCCGCAGGATTGCCTCCCATGGCGCCGTGGGCCCCATGCTGCTCTCAGAAGTGGCCGGCACCACATCCCTGCGGCCCCCTGGGCAGGGGAGCAGAAAACTCCATGCCCACACCTTGCACCCCTCCTGCACCCCAAACCCCTGCCCTGAGCCCCCTACCTCTGTCTGCACCCCTCCTGCACCCCTGCCCTGAACCCCCTCATACACTCCGCACCCCTGCTCTGCCCCAATCCCTTGCCCTGAGCCCCTTCCTGCACACCGCATTCCCTCCTGCACCCCGTACCCCCTCCTGTACCCTAACCCCCTGCCCAGGCCCTGCATACAATTTCCTCACCCAGATGTGGCCCTCGGGCCAAAATGTTTGCCGACCACTGTGTTAGTTAATAGCAGGGCTGTTCATTTGAATGCCCAGTTATCTGAAAGTTTCAGGTATCTGAAAGGCCATTTGAAGTCTTCGGTAACTAATACTACTAAGTGCTTGCTTGAACAATTTTAAAAGCAATTGCTACATTCTTGTGAGGCTTAGCCAGCAGTCTTTAACTCCCACTGATTCAGAAAGAGCGTTTGGGCTGCAGACATGAACACTCAGCCCTCCTTCATTTCTTTCTTCAGTGGAAGTAATGACTGTTAGCCTTACTCTGATAATGCCACATCACTCCCCACAATTCTAATGGGAGTTGAAAGTACTTAGCATCTCTTGAGAGGTACTCAGTATGTTGCAGGATTAGGGTCTCAGAAAACTATAGTATCTGGCTCTTCAGACTAGTCAATCATTTAGAAGGGTGAAAGAACTAGAAGCATCTGTTTCTGCTTTCAAATATGCACAGTAGTTTACTGTAAGAATATTCACCCATGTATTACAGATCATTGGCAAGGTCTCATGGTAGAAAATCTCTATGGTCTAGAATCAAAGGTAAATATTTTTATGACTTACACTACACCTCATTATGGAGACTGAATGTCAGTGTTACTCAGTGTTAGCCTCCCCTCTTAGTAGGATAATAAAATTCTGGATGCATGACTGAGTGACTGAGTAGAATGGCAGATACAGTATTAATCCAAATTAACCACATTTTTACAGTTGAAAACATACCTTTTTATATTTTGCCTTTCATATTTATATAACATGTGCTTTTGGTAAGAAACATTATCATAAATGTGTATTTGAAGTATTGGTTTAGGGACCATAAAAGTTCATTCAGCAAAATGTTTATTAAGAAAAAAAGAAGTATTTCTGAGGATTTGTTGTTGAGTTTCTAACTGCTAAACTCATTTCTTTCTAACTGGCTTCTATGTTTTGTTATAGTTCCAATATATCTTCCAAATGTGTATACATCCTGCTTCCATTTGGACTTGGAAGGATTGTCAAGTGTAAGGAATGTTCTAGAGATTTATTATACTGAATAAGATATTTATAATGATTGTAAAACATTTATAACGCAAAGGCTTTAGCAAGATTAGATATCTTAATAAATATGAAAATTATTAAACTTATGTTTTCCAGATTTCTAAAAAATCTGGAATATATAGATTTAACTGCAAGAGTTATAATACCTTTAAAAAAATGCTCAGGACAAATACCGCTTTGTAATTTTTCCATTACTGAGGCAATTTCAATGTATTTATGGTTAGTGGGTTAAAAAGGTATGACTTTGTCCCATGTTGACCATAAAAGTTTTTGAATATGGAGTGGTCTCTGAGTGGAGTATATTCTCTTTCTGAACATAAACATACTTCATTGCCTTTGAGCATTAGTGGGAATTGAACACACACTGGACACAAACATTTCAGTGTTAATGTGTTGGTAAAAAGAGGGGCTACATGTGTACACTAAGATTATGACTGCAAACTGATCTAAACAAGTGGACTCCTATGTCCTTTTATGTCCTCAGTGAAGCGAAGTGATAATCTGTCCAAAATGGCTCTCCTTGCACAATTCAGGCCTCAATGGGATATTAGTCGTTTACTTAAAGATGCATTATTTTAGTTTCAGTTAGGGCTAGCATGTGATTAAAAAAATTAATTGCCATTAATCACGTGATTAATTGCACTGTTAAATAATAGAATAACATTTATTTAAATATTTTTGGATGTTTTCCCACATTTTCAAATCTTTTGATTTTAATTATAACAGAATATAAAGTGTAAAGTGCTCACTTCATATTTATCTTTTATTACAAATATTTTCACTGTAAAAAACAAAAAATAAATTGTATTTTTCAATTTGCCTAACAGAAGTACTGTAGTGCAATCTCTTTATCATGAACATTGAACTTACAAATGTAAAACTATGTACACAAAATAACTGCAGTCAGAAAGAAAACAATGCAAAACTTTAGAGCCTAGAAGTCCACTCGCTCCTATTTCTTGTTCAGCCAATTGCTCAGACAAACAAGTTTGTTTACATTTGCAGGAGATAATGCTGCCCCGCTTCTTGTTCATAATGCCACTTGAAAGCGAGAACAGGTGTTTGCATGACACTGTGTTAGCCAGCGTCACAAGATATTTACATGCCAGATACACTAAAAATTCGTATGTCCCTTCATGCTTCAACCACCATTCCAGAGGACATGCTGATGAGTTCTGCTTGATAACAGTCCAAAGCAGTGCGGACCGACACATGTTCATTTTCATCATCTGAGTCAAAGGTCACCAGCAGAAAGTTGATTTTCTTTTTTGGTGGTTCAGGTTCTGTAGTTTCCATATCAGAGTGTTGCTCTTTTAAGACTTCTAAAAGCATTCTCCACACCTCATCCCTCTCAGATTTTGGAAGGCACTTCAGATTCTTAAACCTTGAGTTGAGTGGTATAGCTATCTTTAGAAATCTCACATTGGTACCTTCTATGTGTTTTGTCAAATCTGCACCAAAAGTATTCTTAAAATGAAAAATATGGGCTGAGTCATCATCCTAGACTACTATAATATGAAATATATGGCAGAATGCAGGTAAAATAGAACTGGAGACATACAGTTCTCCCCCAAGAAGTTCAGTCACAAATTTAATTAATGCATTTTTTTTAAATGAGTGCCATCAGCATGGAAGCATGTCCTCTGGAATGGGGAATAGTGGCCAAAGCATGAAGGAGCATATGAATGTTTAGCATATATGGCATATAGATATTTTGCAATGCGAGCTACAAAAGTCCCATGCGAATGCCTGTTCTCACTTTCAGGTGGCAATGGAAATAAGTGGGCAGCATTAGCTTCTCTAAATGTAAAGAAACTTCTTTGTCTAAGTGATTGGCTGAACCAGAAGTAGGACTGAGTGGACTTGTAGACTCTAAAACAGGTATCAGCAACCTCTGGCATGCGGCTCGCCAGGGTGAGCATCCTGGTGGGCCAGGCCGGTTTGTTTACTTGCCGCGTCTGCAGGTTCAGCCGATTACGGCTCCCACTGGCCGCGGTTCACTGCTCAAGGCCAATGAGGGCTGCAGGAAGCAGCAGCCAGCACATCCCTCAGCCCGTGCTACTTCCCGCAGCCCCCATTGGCCTGGAGCGGTGAACCGCGGCCAGTGGGAGCCGAAATCGGCTGAACCTGCAGACGCGGCAGGTAAACAAACCAGCCCCACCCTGGCGAGCTGATCCCTGGATGATAGTTTGAGTGGATATGCCCTGTTGAGGACACTCATTTTTAGCTAAGATAACAAAAACTTTTTATGCATGGGCAAGTGAATCCTGTTTGATTTATCATGAATAACTTATGCAGTTTATAAATGGGTAGGTAAGGCTATGTCTACACAGCATTTGGGAGCAAGTCTCCCAGCCTGGGTCCATGGACTCATGAGAGCAGGGCTTGCATTAGTGCACTATTTTTAGCTGCACAGATGGTGCTTTGACATTGCAGCTCAGGCTCTCAAGCCCCCTGCCAGACTTCAGGATCTGTACTGCAGTGCGAGCTGCAATGTCAAAGCTCTGTCTACATAGCTAAGATCATGTGGACTATTTTTAGTTAAGTCTGCTGAAACTGAAGAAAGTATTCAACTTATTAATTTAAAATAAGCCATTCAAGAGTTGCTCAAATGAAATAGCAAAGTTTCTTACAAACCAACTAAATTCACTTTAAGGAATGGTCTTCAGACACGCAAATTGAGAAGTATTAGGAAATGTGAATTCAACCTAAATACCATTATTTCTCTCTGTTTATCAAGGTTATCTTACGTCTTCTCTCCAGATGTACACAGTCTGAACAATCTGATATTAACAGGAGAAGTTGTTAGTACCTTAAAATATCATTGCATTTCAATGTCCCACTAAAAATTATTACAAGAAAAAAATAGTCTAATGCCTTGGCAGTGCTTTTGCAAATATCTCATGAATGATGTTGAAGTCTTGGTAATGTCATCAAGTTACAGAAACATGGATTAGAAGATTGTTTCTTCTTGATGCTGTATTGTGGGTTGTTTTCCTGCTGTTTCCTTGTTTGAAAGAGAGGAGGAGAATTGGTTGAGGTGAGTACTAAGTCTAAGAGAGATATACTCTTCTCCTTCCGTAGTTTCACTGAAGGAGGATAATACATCACTTTCAATGGCTTACCAGGATCCAAATATCTCTGCTAATGCACGTGCTGCTGGGTTGTACACCTCCTTCAGCTTCATGGTCATATTGCTTTTGTCTCTTTGTGGCAAGAAATTCTCAGAATATCTTGAAATTTACCCCAACACTTTCTTTTGTTTAGTTCATTTTCTGAGATAGTCCTTTAGTTCTGTCATAATTTAATACAAGTTGAATTTGTTTCAAACGAGTCAGAACACTCCGATTTTTATAAAAAGTTCTTCAGCTTAGAAATAGTCTTTTTAAACATAAACGATTCTTAAATAGTCTTTAAGCTTAAATAATTATCAAAGAAAGCATTGTCTCTTCTTATTAACAATCCTTAGAGAAGCGATTCTTGTCCTTTTGAGTTTGAGGAGAAAGTTACTTAAGCATTGTCAGATACCTAATTAATTCCCAATTAATATAAATATGATATACTAAGATGGCTTCTTATATTAGTGACAAGTTTAACAGGATCATTTTATTCCAGATTGGTGCATAAAACAGCTCATTATTCACATAGCAGTGGCATCAGGAAGATATTACATTACATTTTTGCATTTATATATAAACTATTTGTAAAGGAACATCACAAAATAAGCTTATACCATCTTAGATATTTCAGGAATACACAAACAAAAGTTTTCACCATTAAAATGGAAATATGAGGTTGAAATAACCAAAACATTTCCCAACTCTATATATTTACCTCAAATGAAAACTTGAGTTTGTAGAATAAATCAATTTTAATAAGAATATTTTCAGAATTCTTTGTGGGTTTAAAAAATGGAGAGGTTTTTTTTTTTTTGATGAGAGAAGGTGTAATGTGTTATATTTGGACCCAGCTGAGAAGAAGATGACAGAAATACAGATGTCTGCTGTGGAAAGTGTATTTTTCTGGCAGCAAAACTGACACTAACAGGAAAGTGAGGCTTTGCACTGGGGAGGAGGGAATGCTCAAACATTTAAAGGGACAGGACATCACATCTCTCCACTCTACTTTAAAAAAAACTTTCCAATATAGATGCATTATCGTTTACATGGTTAACAATAAGTGCTTATATAACCTAACTAAAAGTTGCAGATAGAGTACCACAGACTCTTGAATTGGAATGGATTATTCTGCCCTGAAATAGCAACTCACTATTTTAACAATTTATAAATTCAGGTGCACCATTGGTTTCTGCACTCTCTTTGGATAACATGGGGATGGTGGTCCTGAACAGAACAGAACAATTTGTGGTAAGGAATCAGCTGGATTTGGTATGGAATCAACTAGATCTGATATCAAAGTTTCTTCCACCAACTAACTGAAATTATGAGTTATAAGGGAAGGAAATTTGATCGAAGGAAAAGAAGATCCTGCAGGAACATCACTGGACTCAGATACTTGTTGAAACTGCAATTAGTCCATATGTTATTTCCATAAAGTACCATCAGGTATCTTCACTATGAAGGAAACCACTCCTGTGTCTTTTATAAGTTCTCCAGGTACCCATCTCAATCCACAGTTCTAGTTGCAAGTCTGCACAAAGTCTCCTACTTAAAAAAGAATCGATGGTGAGTCTTACATCCCTAATCATTTTCATAGCTTTGGATTGGCTACACATGAAGCAATATCAGGATGTAGCAGCTCCCAAAAGGCATGCTAAGTTTGCTTCAAAAAAACAGTTGCAGGTGACGCCTGAGTAGTAGCATGTGGTGTATTTCTGTAGAGCAAGACATAGTCCAGTTTCTACTGATAAAAACATAAGAACAGCCATACTGGGTCAGGCCAAAGGTCCATCCAGCCAGTGTCCCATCTACTGACAGTGGCCAATGCCAGGTACCCCAGAGGGAGTGAACTTAACAGGCAATGGTCAAGTGATCTCTCTCCTGCCATCCATCTCCATCCTCTGAGAAACAGAGGCTAGTGACACCATCCTTTACCCATCCTGGCTAATAGTCATTAATGGACTTACCCTCCATGAATTTATCCAGTTCTCTTTTAAACCCTGTTCTAGTCCTAGCCTTCACAACCTCCTCAGGCAAGGAGTTCAACAGGCTGACTGTGTGCTGTGTGAAGAAGAACTTCCTTTTATTTGTTTTAAACCTGCTGCCCATTAATTTCATTTGGTGGCCTCTAATTCTTATATTATGGGAACAAGTAAATGACATTTCCTTATTCACTTTCTCCACACCACTCATAATTTGATATACCTCTATCATATCCCCCCTTAGTCTCCTCTTTTCCAAGCTGAAAAGTCTTAGCCTCTTTAATCTCTCCTCATATGGGACTCGTTCCAAACCCCTAATCATTTTAGTTGCCCTTCTCTGAACCTTTTCTAATGCCAGTATATTTTTTGAGATGAGGAGACCACATCTGTACGCAGTACTCAAGATGTGGACGTACCAGGGATTTATATAAGGGCAATAAGATATTCTCTATCTTATTTTCTATCCTTTTTTTAATGATTCCTAACATCCTGTTTGCTTTTTTGACTGCCACTGCACACTGCATGGACGTCTTCAGAGAACTATCCATGATTACTCCAAGATATCTTTTCTGATTAGTTGTAGCTAAATTAGCCCCCATCATATTGTATGTATAGTTGGGGTAATTTTTCCCAGTGTGCATTACTTTACATTTATCCACATTAAATTTCATTTGCCATTTTGTTGCCCATCACTTAGTTTTGTGAGATCTTTTTGAAGTTCTTCACAGTCTGCTTTGGTCTTAACTATCTTGAGCAGTTTAGTATCATCTGCAAACTTTGCCACCTCACTGTTTACCCCTTTCTCCAGACCATTTATGAATAAGTTGAATAGGAGTGGTCCTAGGACTGACCCTTGGGGAACACCATTAGTTACCCTTCTCCATTCTGAAAATTTACCCTTTATTCCTACCCTTTGTTCCCTGTCTTTTAACAAGTTCTCAATCCATGAAAGGATCTTCCCTCGTATCCTATGACAACTTAATTTATGTAAGAGCTTTTGGTGAGGGACCTTGTCAAAGGCTTTCTGGAAATCTAAGTACACTATGTCCACTGGATCCTCCTTGTCCACATGTTTGTTGACCCTTTCAAAGAACTCTAATAGATTAATAAGACATGATTTCCCTTTACAGAAACCATGCTGACTTTTGCCCAACAATTTATATTCTTCTATGTGTCTGACAATTTTATTCTTTACTATTGTTTCAACTAATTTGCGCGGTACTGAGGTTAGACTTACCAGTCTGTAAATGCCGGGATCACCTCTAGCGCACTTTTTAAATACTGGCGTTACATTAGCTATCTTCCAGTCACTGGGTACAGAAGCTGATTTAAAGGACAGGTTACAAACCATAGTTAATAGTTCCGCAATTTCACGTTTGAGTTCTTTCAGAACTCTTGGGTGAATGCCCTTTGGTCCTGGTGACTTGTTACTGTTAAGTTTATCAATTAATTCCAAAACCTCCTCTAATGACACTTGAATCTGTGACCATTCCTCAGATTTGTCACCTACAAAGGATGGCTCAGGTTTGGGAATCTTCCTAACATCCTCAGCCACGAAAACTGAAGGAAAGAGTTCATTTAGTTTCTCCGCAATGACTTTATCATCTTTAAGTTCTCCTTTTCTATCTCGATCGCCTAGGGTCCCCACTGGTTGTTTAGTAGGCTTCCTGCTTCTGATGTACTTAAAAAAAACATTTTGTTACTACCTTTTGATTTTTTGGCTAGCTGTTCTTCAAACTCCTTTTTGGATTTTCTTATTACATTTTTATATTTAATTTGGCAGTTTTTATGCTCCTTTCTATTTACCTCAGTAGGATTTGATTTCTACTTTTTAAAAGATGCCTTTTTATTTCTCACGGCTTCTTTTACATGGTTAAGCCATGGTGGCTCTTTTTTTAGTTCTTTTACTGTGTTTTTTAATTTGGGGTCTACATTTAAGTTGGGCCTCTATTATTGTGGCTTTGAAAAGTGTCCATGCAGCTTGCAGGGATTTCACTCTGGTCACTGTACCTTTTAATTTTTGCATAGTTCCCCTTTCTGAAACTAAATGCCACAGCGTTCGGCTGCTGAGGTGTTCTTCCCACCACAGGAATGTTAAATGTTATTATGGTCACTAGTTCCAAGCGGTCCTGTTATAGTTACCTCTTGGACCAGATCCTGCGCTCCACTCAGGACTAAGTAGAGAATTGCCTCTGCCTGTGTGGGTTTGTGCACCAGCTGCTCCAAGAAGCAGTCATTTAAAGTATCAAGAAATTTTGTCTTTGCATTTCATCTTGAGGTGACATGTACCCAGTCAATATGGGGATAATTGAAATCCCCCACTATTATTGAGCTTTTTCTTTTGATAGCCTCTCTAATCTCCCTTAGCATTTCATAGTCACTATCACTGTCCTGGTCAGGTGGTCAATAACAGATCCCTACTCTTATATTCTTATTAGAGCACAGAATTACTATCTATAGAGATTCTATGGAACATGTGGATTCATTTAAGATTTTTATTTCATTTGATTCTACATTTTCTTTCACATATAGTCCCACTCCTCCCCACCCCCCGTATGACCTGTTCTCTCCTTCTGATATATTTTGTACCCCAAAATGATTGTGTCCCATTGATTGTCCTTACTCCACCAGGTTTCTGTGATGCCTATTACATCAATATCCTCCTTTAACATGAGGCACTCTTGTTCACTCATCTTATTATTTAGACTTCTAACATTTGTGTACAAGCACTTTAAAAACTTGTCACTGTTTGTTTGTCTACCCTTTTCTGATGTGTCAGATTCTTTTTTATGCAAATGTTTCTCTTTTTAACTGGCCCATATTTTATCCTCTTCCATCCTGTCCTCCTGACTAAAACCTAGAGAATCTCTATCAATAGACTCTTCTCTAAGAGAAGTCTCTGCTGCAGAGGAGCACGTGGACTGGAAAATCGGCTTTCCCTCATCTCTTAGCTGAAAAATTGCTCTGCAACCTTTTTAATATTAAGTGCCAGCAGTCTGGATCCACTTTGGTTTAGGTGGAGCCCATCCTTCCTGTATAGGCTCACCCTATCCCAAAAGTTTCCCCAGTTCCTAATAAATCTAAACCCCGCCTCCCTACACCATCAATGCATGGATGAGATGAGATTCTGAAACTCTGCCTGCCTACCTGGCCTTATGCATGGAACTGGAAGCATTTCTGAGAATGCCACCATAGAGGTCCTGGATTTCAGTCTCTTTCCTAGCAGCCTAAATTTGGCCTCCAGGATGTCTCTCCTACCCTTCCCTATGTTATTGGTACCTACATGTACCATGACCACTGGCTCCTTCCCAGCACTATACATATGTCTATCTAGATGCCTCAAGAGATCCGCAACCTTTGCACCAGGCAGGGAAGTCACCATACCATTCTCTTGGCATCACATATCCAGCTATCTACATTTCTAATGATCGAATATCCCATTACTAACACCTGCCTTTTCCTAATGACTGAGCTCTCTCCCCCAGAGACTGTCTGGATATGTGGACTCTCTACTCAGACCCTATGCCACCAGCACTCCCAGCTATCTCCGTGACACCACTGATTTCCTGAGGAAACTACAATGCATTGGTGACCATCCAGAAAACACCATCCTAGCCACCATGGATGTAGAGGCTCTCTACACGAACATCCCACACACAGATGGAATACAAGCTGTCAGGAACTGTATCCCTGATGATGCTACAGCACAACTGGCTGCTGAGCTCTGTGCCTTTATCCTCACACACAACTATTTCAAATTTAATGACAATATATATCTCCAGATCAGTGGCAGAGCTATGGGCACCCATATGGCCCCACAATATGCCAATGTTGCCGACCTGGAACAACGCTTCCTCAGCTCTCGTCCACTCACGCCCCTTCTCTACCTACGCTACATTGATGACATCTTCATCATCTGGACCCATGGGAAGGAGTCTCTGGAAAAATTCCACCACGATTTCAACAGCTTCCACCCCACCATCAACCTCAGCCTGGACCAATCTACACGGGAGGTCCACTTCCTAGACACCACGGTGCAAATAAGTGATGGTCACATTACCACCACTCTATACCGAAAACCTACCGACCGCTATGCCTACCTTCATGCCTCCAGCTTCCATCCCGGGTACATCACACGATCCATTGTCTACAGCCAAGCACTGAGGTACAACCGCATCTGCTCTAACCCCTCAGACAGAGACCAACACCTACAAAATCTCCACCGAGCATTCTCAAAACTACAATACCCGCATGAGGAAATAAGGAAACAGATCAACAGAGCCAGACGTGTACCCAGAAGCCTCCTACTGCAAGACAAACCCAAGAAAGAAACCAACAGGACTCCACTGGCCGTCACATACAGTCCCCAGCTAAAACCTCTCCAATGCATCATCAGGGACCTACAACCCATCCTGGACAATGATCCCACACTTTCACAGGCCTTGGGTGGCAGGCCAGTCCTCGCCCACAGGCAACCTGCCAACCTGAAACATATTCTCACCAGTAACTGCACACCGCACCATAGGAACTCTAGCTCAGGAACCAATCCATGCAACAAACCTCGATGCCAACTCTGCCCACATATCTACACCAGCGACACCATCACAGGACCTAACCAGATCAGCCACACCATCACCGGTTCATTCACCTGCATGTCCCCAATGTAATATACACCATCATATGCCAGCAATGCCCCTCTGCTATGTACATCAGCCAAACTGGACAGTCACTACGGAAAAGGATAAACGGACACAAATCAGATATTAGGAATGGCAATATACAAAAACCTGTAGGAGAACACTTCAACCTCCCTGGCCACACTATAGCAGACCTTAAGGAGGCCATCCTGCAGCAAAAAAACTTCAGGACCAGTCTTCAAAGAGAAACTGCTGAGCTTCAGTTCATCTGCAAATTTGACACCATCAGCTCAGGATTAAACAAAGACTGTGAATGGCTTGCCAATTACAGAACCAGTTTCTCCTCCCTTGGTTTTCACACCTCAACTGCTAGAACAGGGCCTCATCCTCCCTGATTGAACTACCTCATTATCTCTAGCTTGCCTGCATATATATCCCTCCCCCTGGAAATTTCCACTACATGCATCTGACGAAGTGGATATTCACCCATGAAAGCTCATGCTCCAAAATGTCTGTTAGTCTATAAGGTGCCACAGGATTCTTTGCTGCTTTTACAGATCCAGATTAACACGGCTACCCCTCTGATACTCCCCCAGAGAGGTAACCTCAGTGCGAGAGGATCTCTAACATCATCTGGAAGGAGGGTCCCAACTATGAGAAGGTCTCCCTCTGCTCCTGTTGACTGCTCTCCTTCCCTGAGCCTTTCATCCTCCTTAACAGCGCAAGGGCTGTCTGACCAGAGGTGGAGCAAATCTACAGTGTCCCAGAAAGCCTCATCAACATACCTCTCTACCTCCCTTAGCTCCTCCAGTTCCGCCATCCTGGCCTCCAAAGCCTGTACGTGGTCTTTGAGGGCAGGAACTCCTTGTACTGAATGCACACATACATGACCTGCACACAGAGAAGGTAATCATACATGCTACACTAAGCGCAATAAACAGGTTAGCCCCACTCTGCTGCTGGGCTTCTGCCTGCATTTTCTCCTACAGCTATCTAGGTTAATGATAGGGTTTTTGTTTAAATCAAGAAGTTTTGATTATAGTTTAATTTAAAGGTTTTAAAGAATGGCAAGTGTGCCTCGTCCCTTCCAAACTCCCTGTTAGTGGCCCCTGTTCGCAAAGCTCCCTGGTTACTGACTCACTGCTTTGTAAAGCCCTGGACTTCCTGATAGCCTCGCTTCCTGACTCAGCCGATGAACAGAGGCTTCTAGATTTCTAACGTTGTTTAGAAGCTCTCAGTCTCCAACTGCTGGTCACAGCACACAGTCAAACAAAGAAACGCTCAGCACACAGCAAGTAACCCCCAAACAGAAACTCCAATTCGCCTTGAGCTTCTCAAGCCATGATCTTCCAGATAATGATGGATACTTCCCTTTAATCACATACAGGTGTAAAATAACTGATTGTCCATCTAGTTGTACTTTAACCCAGCATATCCCTTGTGGGACTAACTTTTCTGTGACATACATCTTCAGAACCATGGAGGTTTCTTCAAAATCTTGTGATAGGTAGATGCAGAAAATCAAATGGCAGCTCCAGTATCCAGCTCCGTTCGTGTAGGAACACCTTCAATCAAGACTATGATTGATGCCATCTCTTTCTCTAGCCCTGCTAATATGTTCAGTGCTAAATCTTGATTGGTGTCACCAGAGTTCACTCCTTCTGTATGTCTCCTCTACCACAGGAAACATTTTTTTTTAAACTGAGCATTGTCTGAACTTTATCTCCCTCTGCTAGCTGTGTGCCTGCACTGCAGAATGCAGAATTCTTCTTTTGTCTGTACATGGCCTCCCTCTGATGGCTAAAGACCCTCAATGCATGTTAGGCTGTCTCTCTGCTGCCTGCTTGTATGTGGTCGGCCAAGATGGCTGCTTGCTTCCACCTCACTGTTTTGTTTGGACAGCTCTGGCAGAACCCTTCTCCTTTGTTCTATCTTTATTTGCCTACTTTTCTTCCACTGCTAGTTGGCTTATGTTGTCCCTGCAGTAAAAAGCAGCAATCTGCCACCTTCTGTTACTAAGTGAACTCTTTCCCTTTTCTTTTAATATTATCTGAATGCTTTTTCTTGTTCAGACAATAGGAGCACTGGACATTCATGGGATAGAAGATCTGTTTTACCAATATGTTCTATTCGGACCCAGCAGAAAAGGAGAGACATAGCCACAGAGGGACCTGATAGAAACACATAATCTGTTTGCTGGGAAACTTTATTGTTCTGGCAGCAAAACTGAAACTAACAGGAAAACTAGGCTTTGCACTGGGGAGCTAGGAGTGCTCAAATATTTAAAGGGACAGGACATTGCAACAAGAGACTTCTGGCTCAACTATTTTGTCCTTGGTAGTATCCAGGTTCCGCAAAACTTTTGAGATCCTAGAAGAAGAATATCTTCACATCCCGTAACAAGGCGGATGTCTCTGAGAAGACATGCCTGTTTGGAAGTGTCACAGGGCAGGGTTCCCTCACTCTGCACTCCTTGTTGCAAACAGTCCTCTCACTCCTAGGCATGTTCAACACCATGTGCTTTATTTACAACATGCTGTACAAGTGCTCCTTCCCCAAAGCCAGGGCTGGCTCCAGGCACCAGCGAAGGAAGCAATAGCCTGGGGTGGCACGCCTGGGTCTTTGGTGGCAATTTGGCTACGGGTTGCTTAGTCCCTCGGAGGGAAGAACCTGCCATCGAATTGCCACTGAAGAATAAAGTGGTGCGGTAGAGCTGCCACTGAAGTGCTGCCGATTGTGGCTTTTTTTTCTTTTTCCCCAGTTCGTCGCTTGGGGCGGCAGAAAAGCTAGAGCCGACTCTGCCCAAAGCCAAGGCTTTTACCTTCTCCTCAGATAATGGGTGAAAGGGGAGAGAGATCTTATCTCCCTGTGATCCTGGGCTTCTCTGGCCCTTCCTTCCAGTCTAGCTGTCTCTGTTTTAACTGTCCTCAGCTGATGAGCCGAACCACCTCATTAATCGGTTAATCACCTGGTGCTTAATCAATTCCATTAATTTGGCCCCTGTGGGGAAGCTTACAAAGAGCACAGAGTGGTGAGTCAGCTTAGGCTATTCACACTCTGTCACAGGGAGTTTGTCTTCTAACCAAACAGTTCTTAAGATTAGAACGCAGAACCTTAATTCACAATTAAAATTTCTACTCTGTGCAGGTCAAAAATCACAATAATTAAGAGTTAGCTCTATGCAGTCTAGAGTATTAAGGCAAAATAGAGGTCACAAAGCTGCACTCCAGAGACTGTACAATCAGACCTGGAGGTGATAAATATATGCTTAGATATATAAACATATGAGCTGATATCCTCTATGATTTTGGTTGCTCTAGGTCAAACTGACCTTGGTTTTATTTAGTAAAATGAGAAACCAAAATCATAGAGGATATCAGCTCATATATTTATGCCCCGCATGTATGAAAGTCATTGTATCTCCTAAAATTCAACAAAAGCATATTTATAAAAACCTGAAATTACCACAACTGAGACACATCCCCCATAATCCTATATGATGCAATTTAAGTGCGATATATAAGAAAATATATTAAAAAATAGGGAATTTTATGACATAGCAAGCCAAGTAGTATATAATCTGAGGCAAAATTCTGTGTATTTTTCTGTTTATTCATGTATGTTCTTTGTCATCTTTAGTGCAAAGTGAGAAGAGATTTTTTTCCCACTACACCAAGACTTGTACCTCTTCAGAAAGTGGGGACTGGATGCCTGGATTGATTAGATCCTCTCTTATGTGGTTACTCTAGTCTTTCCTATTTCTCATAAGAAGTGCTATTTCTCAAAAGTGCTAAAAGTAATTTAGAAGCATAATATCCAGTGATTTTCAATGGGACTTTTGCTCCTAAATCACTTAGGCTTTGTTGGTAATCGCATCCACAGGCCAAAAACAAATTCAAGCAAAGGCATCTGTCCCACAAACTCTTATTTACATGTACAGCTTTCTTAGCAGGAGCAGTACAATGGCCTAAGAAGACAGAGATTAAGTCAATGTATTTACACAAGCATAAAACTGGAGTAGCACGGTGATGATCCATACAATCATAGAGTTAGAAAGGACTGAAAGGATCATCTAGTCTAATTCCCTGGGAAGATGAAGGATTTATTTTGTGTAAATCATCCAAGATGGATGGCTATCTAGCCTCCTTAATCAGAATCTGACCATTTGAGTATGTAAATGTAATCGCATTCAAAACAGAAGAGTGGTTCTTGACCATGACACCAAATTTTAAATATTATATGGTTAACGTTCAGAGCAGAACATGAGACAACATTGTATTACCTTTTATATTTACCTTTACCATGAAAAACTAGTTTTGTTAACTAAAAAGCAGTTTGTTATAATTTTTTTAAAAGAAATACATTTTGCTTATAGTAAAATTAGTAAAAGTGCCCTAAGAGAAATGATTTTCCCAAGATTTCATGTATTTTACACAATTGTAAAATGAATGTACCTTACTTATGTATTTTTGCTTTGTTGTGATCTTTCCTGGTAAAGCTCTATGGTTTTAACAGTTTCACTGAGATGTAAAATCTCATATCAAGTCCTTAATATGTTTTGACAGTGCATTGGAATCATTCCTTGAAGAGAAATGCTATGCAGAATTAGAGGGTTTAAAAAGGAAAGTGCTTGACTCAAGTTGACAAAGCAGATATTTTTAAGGAAGCTTCTGATGAGATTTCAAACCAGATTTTTAAAATGCAAAAGATGTCATTGGTGCCAGTGTGACATGTACTAGTTATTTCACAAATATACCAATAGGTTTTTATGAAACAATACGTTTTCAGTTTTGTAAAATAAAAGTGAAGTTTTACAAGGATGTTATTTTTTCCCCTTTTTTGGACCAAAAACTTCTAAGAGCTGTTCTGTTCTGCCAAAATAAGCCTTGGAGGTACTGGTATAAATCAGCTTTACTGACATGGCATTTCTGTCAGGCTCATTTTACAGCAATATTAACATTTCCCTCAGTAATGGCTGTGTATTGCACCATCGCATTTTGCATCTCTTACCTCACTATCCATCCCAGTGAATGTAAGTCTAGAGAGGACAATTTGGTCAACTTATCCAAACCATGCCAGTGTGTAAAGTTTTGGTTTGTAAATGGAAAAGAAACCCTCTATTTTTAAACTCTTTGAAGGTTAAGACTGCATAACTCATTCCTCTGCTCACTATTATTTTCTTAACCATGATCACCACTACTGTCAAGCCTCTCTTATTTTCTTTCAACATCTCATCCCCAACACACTGTACACACACACACTCTTCAGTGTAAGCTTATATCCTCTCAGCAATAATAAAGGAAACAAAACAGGCAGAGAAGAGGAAAACTCAAACAGCTCCTTGCAAAATGGCTATTTTAGGGCTGCAGTGATTTGACTGCCAAATGTAAATAGCCAGGCATAGAAAGGCAAGCAGGGGGAAAAGGTTATCCTAAAAGGAAAGCTTTGCAGGATGATAATTAGTAGGAATTAGGTAGAAAAATGTTCTGAGGTAGTCTACATCACTCAGGGATGTCCCTGTTACATTATTACATTTCCTGTTTTCTGGCTTTACTGGAGACTATTTAGAATTATAACTAGGGCCTGGACCCTGAAAACACATGATTAACTTTACTACTAAGAGTAGGCCTGTTGATTGCAATGGGGCTACTCATTGTAGCAGTATTGCCAACCTCAATAAATCAAAACTTGTGAGTTGGACCCCCCTGAGAAAAAAACTCATGAGTCAAATTGCCAAAAATTATTAGATTGGCACTAAAATAATTAGATTAAAAAAACCATCAAATCATGTTTAATGCATGACCATTTCATTCACTTCAAGCTGCAATGTGAATCTACTGCACACTAAGGGACTGTGTGGACCTTGCTGCCATGCACAAACAGTTCCCTAGCACGCTTTGATCTATTCCACTTAAAAGTCAACCTTAAATGCACAACTCCGCCAGCTACTCAGGTGGAAACTCCACATCCCTAAGATGGGGGAACTAGCATCCATTTCCTATCACTGTCTTGACTTTCTCCCCTCCTACTTTTTCCTGTAATAGATTCAGGGCTGGATTGTAAATAGTTTGAGAACTGCTGGCCTAATTATTGCATGGTGAATCACACTTGCACTCAGAACTTATATTACTTTTTAGGGCTGAATTATAGATATACATAGTAAAGAACTTTAAACTTATATCAGTTGTTCATATAAGCAATAATGTCACAGTAAAAACAATATAGGATTGGTTTAGCCATTTGCAAGAACACACAGTTGCCTGACTCCCTGGCCTCCACCCCACTTCTCTGCCCGAGACTGAGCTGCACTTTCCCGCCAATTCCTCCCCTGTATCCTGCTGTTCCTGACCTCCCTCCCCTCCTCTTCCCTCCTTCCTTCCTACGCTCCACATTCCCCTGATATCCTTAAATGTGCCCCCCACTCCCTACAGCGCCCTGCTCCTCTTTGCTCTCACCACCCTCCATTCAGAGTGTCTGTGATAAGTGAAGGTGTGTGTGTGTGGGGGGGTAGCTCCCTTTTATGGACAGCCAGCCAGTTAACCTCAAAATCCCTGTTAGTAGCTATTCTCTACTTGTTTTACCTGTAAAGGGTTAAAAAAGCACATAGGTAAAAGAAAGGGAGTGGGCACCTGAGCAAAAGAGCCAATCGGAGGGCTAGAACTTTTTAAAATTTGTTAAAAAAAAACAAAAAAAACCTCTTCCCGTTGTCTGTTGTCTCTGGAGAGAGGGGACAGAGCAGGACAGGGCTGGAGCTATACTGTAAAAAGCTTTAAAACCTGGTATGAAAAAGCATCAAATCATACCTCAACCCTACTTATCTGAAACCCAAATTATGTAAGTAAATCAGGGAATGTCTAGGAATACGCAATTAGGGTTATTTCTTATTGACTTGTGGATGCCTCAGTGCTAACCCCAGATGCTTTTGTTTTGCTTGTAACCTTTAAGCTGAACCTTAAGCTGTCTTAATGGTTAATTTTTGTAATTGGGTTTTTTAAATCTAGCAAAAGCCTGAGTTCCAGATGTATTTTCTTTTTTGTTTTTAATAAACTTTACCTTTTTTTAAGAACAAGATTGGATTTTTGGTGTCCTAAGAGGTTTGTGCATATGTTTGTTTAGCTGATGGCAACAGCTGATTTCCTTTGTTTTTCTTTCTTAGCTCTTCCCCAGAGGGGGGTGAAAGGGCTTGAGGGTACACCACAGGAAGGAATTCCCAAGTGCACCTTTCTGGGTTCTCTAAAAAGATGAGGGGGGGTTCTTTGTTTTTTTGCACTTGGGTGGTGGTAGCATCTACCCATCCAAGGTCAGAGAGAAGCCGTGACCTTGGGTGTTTAATACCAGCCTGGAGTGGCCAGTATTAATTTTTAAAATCCTTGTGGGCCCCCCTCAAAGTGCCAGAGTGGAGAATCAGCCCTGACAGTGTCTCTGCTTCTCCTCACAGTCTGTGTCCTCTCCAGCCCCCTGAAACACAAAGTGACAGACATTTATCTCTGGACTGGCATGAATCGCCTTAAAAACAGTGGGAGGTGCAGCCAGCTTTACTATGGGTAGCCTCACTTCCACATTCAGATAGCTGCCATTTCTCTACAGTCTATCTTGCTGGTTTCAGCCATATACACAGTAATAGGAGACAGTGTCCATTTTGAATAAGGGAAAATTCATGAGTTGGCATGTTTCATCATGTTTTAATAAGACAGGTAAGAAATCAGGCACCTATTGCTAGAGTGAAGATAAAATTGTGAGAGTTGGCAATATAGATGTATTAAAGTTAAGTACATGCGTAAATCCAAATCCTGCAAATGCTTAAGTGGGTTACCACAAAAGTGTTTGGGAATGTTCACTGTATTGCTAAACAATTGTTCACTTTAACCATGTTTACGCTCTGATTACTTCAGAAAAAAATTGTGTATGTGAATTTTTGTTGGCATAAATGACTGGAGATTGGATGTTTACAGTCATACCAATATTTAATGAAAAAGGTGTTTTTGCACAAAGAGTATTAAATTCTATCAACTATTCTCTGTTTAAAAAAATTCAGTTTCCCAATTACAAAACAAAAAGCAATATCGTGTGACATAAGTGACCAGTCTGACATTCAAAGTGAACAGTTTGCCAACAATCAATAGAATGTGTACTATGTGCTCATAAACTCTGAAGGGATTTTAACTACATGTGTTTATTTAAAAAAAAAAAAGTGTTACGGCACTGATCTATGTGAAGGAACCCCTTTAAGAACTGGGTCCTAAATGTGTTTTGGCAGCTAAAAGGGCTTAATTTGTTGGCTAGATTATTCACAATGAATCACTTGCCTAAGTTTTAGACAGATGATTCTGAATCAGCAGAACTAATCTGTCTTAAAATAGGGAATCTGAAGAGCAAAACATGGGGAGTTATGCCTGAATTTTTTGCTACGGTGAATTTTAACAACTGGTAACCACTTTCTTTATTTGTGATAACAGAAGGAATTAACTATGGGGATCACTATATTGAGGAATGCAGAAACCAAATTCTGGCCAAGGTAAGAGGTGATAGAACATAGAATCATAGGACTGGAAGGGACATCGAGAGGTCATCTAGTCCAGTTCCCTGCACTCATGGCAGGACTAAGCATAACCTAGACCATCTCTGATAAGTGTTTGTCTAACCTGCTCATGTCTTTCTTACAACACTCCTGCTAATACATCTCAGAACAACATTACTTTTTTTGCAACAGTGTTATGCTGTTGACTCATATTTAGCTTGTGATCCACTATGACCTCCAGATCCTTTTCCACAGTACTCCTTCCTAGGCAGTCATTTCCCATTTTGTATGTGTGCAACTGATTGTTCCTTCCTAAGTGGACAATTTTGCATTTGTCCTTATTGAATTTCATCCTATTCACTTCAGACCATTTCTCCTGTTTGTCCAGATCATGCATAGCAATCTCCAAAGAGCACAGTGGAGATTAGATGTCACAGGAAGTACTGCCTAAAAAGTCTAGAGTGACTGCACCCTGTGGCCCTCTGATTAGCCAAGCACACTATTTAACCCTGAAGAGTGCCCCAGTAAGTTGTCTGGGCAACCACACAGACTTCTGGTCTGCTGTGACTCCAGACAACACCTTGCTCCTGAGCTCCAGTCTCTAACCTCAACCTGATTCTGACTAGCAGTTGGAGCAGGTACCAGAAGGGGCAACCCGAAACAACTGTAGTAAGATGAGGCCCTGAGACATAAACCCATGGTATCAGAGGCCTGGTATGAGGCCTGAGGCCTGAACTGAAGTAATGGTCAAGACGTTGCTTACATAAAGGCAGGCCCTGCTCACAGAAGTTGGCAAGAGCGTATACACATGTAAGTGCTAGTAAGATGAATGTATGCCAGGACAGCACCCACACAGATAACAAGGAATAAGGTAGACCCAGTCTAAAGACAGTATAAAAGGACAATATGATGGATAGACAATATAAAAGGACAATATGATGAATAGACAGTATGATGGACAGACTTATTTGTTCGAACTAATCTGCACCATGAGAGAGGCAACACCATAATGCATAGAGGGGCTGTACCTCAGTGCATTCAATGATGCGAAACCTATTTGTACCTGTGTATAAGAATGCATCCCCGAGTGAACGTCTTTTTCTGGCCTAGGGGGCAGTGGAGAGTCCTGCCACTAACTGAGCCAGTCCATTGTCAGGGGGCACATATTCGTAGTATGTCCTGTAGAGTCTGTGGGGAAGAATAACTGTGCTTCATTTGACAATAAACCTGGCCAGGTGCCTTCGTGAGTCTGTGGTCATTAGGGGTTCTCTTGGGGTCTGCTGTGCCAGCGATCTGCAGAGCCGGGACAGCACACAGAGGGAACACACACACGCAGCCAACTGTTATCAACATTGAACTGAGCAGAAACCACATCGGTAGCGTCTGACGACAACAACCAACCATCGGGGTCAGCCCAAAGCCCCACCTCACAAGGAGGAACCCTCCACGCAGCCAGGGAGACCCCAGCTGCTGTCTTGTCCCACCACCCCACTCTCCAACCACCCACTTTGCCCCAGCCCAGTGTCAGCTGGACAATGTTTTAAATATAATGAGTTGGGCCATGTGAAGACCAACTGCCCTAAGAGCACCAGGCCACTGCAACTCATCACTCTGGAGTCCCACCGAAAGCCTTCAGGCCCAATGTCTTGCAAATACCCCCAGACTGAAGGGAAACTGTGAGTGTGGGTGGGAGGAAGATTACTGCGTGGAGAGACACTGGAGCACAGGTGTCAGCTATCTACCAATCACTGGTGGACCCCAAATTCATTGACCCAGAGGCCCAAGTGATGGTGCAAACCTTTAAGGCCAAGTTGACTGTCTAGTACAAGGGCTGGTCAGGGATATGGTCTTTTGCAGTCTCTACCTATTATTCCATTTCCATGCTCCTGGGAGAAGCCAACCATGTGAGGCTAACAAAAAGGGTGGGGATGGTCACCCTCAGCCAGGCTAGACATGCACAGATGAGCTATTGGAGAAACAGGGACATGCCCAGTTCATCTCCAACTTAGACTTAACTAAGGGGTACTGTCAAATGCTGCTAGATGGCCCAGCCAAGGAAAGTCAGCCTTCATCACCCATGTAGGGTTGTATGAATTTAATGTGCTCCCTTTTGGACTGCAAAATGCACCTGTCACCTTCCAGAGACTGGTAGATAACCTTCTGGCTGGATTTGGGAAATGTGCAGTTGCCTACCTCGACGATGTGGCTATGGTCTAAGATTCATGGGCAGAACACCTGGAACACCTCCAAGATGTCTTTGAGCACATAAGGGAGGCAGGATTAACCATTAAGGCCAAAAAGTGTCAAATAGGCCTAAACAGGGTAATGTACCTTGGACACCAGGTGGGTCAAGGTACTATCAACCCCCTACAGGCTAAGGTAAATGCTATGCAAAGTTGGCCTGTCCCCAAGTCAAAGAAGCAAGTCCAATCCTTCTTGGGCTTGACCGGGTATTACTGACGATTTGTACCAAACTACAGGCAAATTGCCACCCCACTGAAAAACCTGACCAGGAAAGAACAACCAAATGCATTTCAGTAGATTGAAAAGTGTCAGAAAGCCTTTACTCTGACCCTGTACTGAGGGCCCTGGACTTCGACCAACAGTTCGTTGTAACCACAGATGTGTTTGAGCAGTGTGGGACCAGTTTTAATGCAGGAAGGACCAGATCAACAATTCCATCCTGTCGTGTTTCTCAGTAAAAAACTTTCTGTGAGAGAAAGGCACTGGTCAGTCTCTGAAAAAGAATGCTGTGCCATTGTGTATGCTCTGCAGAAGCTACACCCATATATTTGGGGATGGCGGTTCCACCTGCAGACTGATCATGGTACACTAAGTGGCTTCACACAGTCAAAGAGACTAACAAAAAACTTATTTGGTGGAGTTTAGCTCTTCAAGACTTTGATTCTGAGATACAACACATTTCAGGAGCTTCTGACAAAGTGGCTGATGCACTCTCCTGGGAAGGTTTCCCAGAATCAGCCAGGTAAAAATGTCACTGTATTCTAAGTCATTGTAGTCCTTGAAATGTAAAAAGCACTGTTTAGTTCTTCATGTAATTATTAGTGAAATCAGAGGTGCATGTATCTTATTAACTCTGTTTCCTAAACCTCCAGAAAGAAATCCCAGCAGGTGCAGACCCAACCTAAACCAGGCTGGCCAGCTCTATCTGTGATTTGGGGAGACATGTAATAACTGAAGTGGGGTTGGGGGGAGCTCCCTGATGGACACCCAGCCAGCTAGTTAGCTGTAAAATCCTTCTTGATGTCTGTTCTCTGCTTGCTTTACCTGTAAAGCATTAACAAGCCCATAGGTAAAAAAAAAGAAGTGGGCACCTGACCAAAAGAACCAATGGGAAGGCTAGAACTTTTAAATTTGGGAAAGAAACTTTCCCTTTGTCTGTCCCTGCAGCCCAGAGAACAACAGAGCAGCAATGCTATAAGCAGGAATGCTGTGTAAAGTTGGAACCAGGTATGAAGAAGTATTTTCCATACCTAGAAGAAATAATTTGGATAGAGAATGTCTAGCTGGGTGCTCTCAGGTTTATTTCTCATTTTCACTTGTGGATCTCCTCTGTGTTAATCCCAGATGCTTTTGTTTGCTTGTAACCTTTAAGCTGAACCCCCAAGAAAGCTATTTTGAGTGCTTGATTTTTGGAATTGCTCTTTTAAAATCTAGCAAAAGCCTAAATTCAGATGTATTTTCTTTCTTTTTGTTTTTAAATAAATTTACCATTTTTAAGAACATGATTGGATTTTTGGTGTCCTAAGACGTTTGTGCATGTTGTTTGATTGGCTGAGATCCACAGCTATTTTCCTTTGTTTTCTTTCTCAGCTCTTCCCTGGGGGTGTGTGTGTGAAAGGGCTTGAAGGTACTCCACAGGGAGGAATTCCCAAGTGATCCTTCCTAGGTCCAAGCGCTTTTCTTTGCACTTGGGTGGTGGCAGCATTTACCAAGCCAAGCTCAGAGAAAAGGTATATTAAACTCCCAAGGTTACAAGCCTGGAGCAGCAAATATTAGTTTTTAGAATCCTTGTGGGCCCTCACCTTCTGCACTTGGAGTGACAGAGTGGGGATTCAGCCTTGACATGTGCCCTCCTTATTCCAGCCTGGTAACTAACTCTCATCTCCGGTCTCTAACTCCAGCCTGACTCTTACTCTTGCTTATTGATCTCGAATGTAGCAATTACTCTGATCCCAGCATACTGACTGGCTCATGGCTGCCCTTGACTTTTGGACACCAGCTGTGCTGTGACCCTTAGGCTAGACTGCCTACACCCCGGTCCCTTACAAGTTGTGTGCCATAAAAAACATCTGAAGAGCCTTCTGTTTGATCATGTTATATCACGAGCTCAGCTATAGTACACTGGAGATTTTGTAGATTTTTTTTTATAAACTTTAAATAAAGTACTGAATGTAATGGGATTTTAGTTTTGAATATTGAGGGCCAAGTTATGGCTTCTCCAACACAGGTATGTTGAGAGCAGATGGGTTAGGGAGCATTTCCCCTAAGTACACACAAATGAGGCATCTGTAGTCTGCTTAACCTGTGGACTTTTTCCCAAACTGGCAGGAAATCCCCTGATGGTGTAAAGTCAGAATAGTTCCTCCTGTTTTTCTCTGGCATAGGAATTGTGGCTGGGGAGCTGCTACACCTAGTTGGGTCCCATAAAAGCTTATGCTCAAATAAATTTGTTAATCTCTATAGTGCCACAAGTACTCTTGTTCTTTTTGTGGATACAGACTAACACAGCTGCTACTCTGAAATTGCAATAATAGCTCCTTGGTGGCTGATCTCCGCCAGCACAAATTATAGTAGCCTGACGGCTGCTCTAAGGTATGCTTTGTGAGCAGACTGGTATGCTGCAGTCCAGGGGCTGCACGGGTGACTTAAAGCTCCCTTTTGTGCTCTACCGCTTAACTGTACTGGCCACTAAAGAGCTGGTCCTGAGGATTTGTTCCGTAATATTGTATAATTAAAGTTTCTCCAAGATATTGGACAAAAAGTGGTAGAAAATCTTTAAATTAAGCCATTTTTTTTGTGTTTCGTGCTGCAAATCATCCTTTAAAAAAAAATTAGGCCAAGTTCCTGCCTCACTTAAACACTATGCAATCTCATTATTTCAGTGAATTGTAACTCTTAAAATCTAAAGTCCCTGAATGCTGGGGTTAAAAATAGGTGGAGAAGGTGTAGATGATGAACCTCTGACCTAATGTGGGGGAAAAAGCCTGAGCTATTTTAAAAGATGAAGAAATGTTATGTTTACCTAGCTACCCCAGCATTAAAATAGAACCTGTTTGAAATCCACTGTGGAGATCAGGTCAAACACAGTGCCTTTAAATGAGATCTTCTATATAACAGAAGCTGTTCGGGAATCAATATGCCAACTTAGCCAAAATGTGGATGACAATTTAAGTCATTAAAAAGCATTAGATGCAAATAAGAAGCAATCTACCACATGATTTGTGCACACAAATTATGTGTCATGAATACAGTAAATCAGGACACAGATCTGCTTAGCATTCTTGCAGGAAAAGAAAAAAAGAGCTCTAGAAACGTTTGAAAAATGATATTATTATGATGCACCAAATCTTAGTGATATGGTAAACTGTTGTTTTTTTAAGTGGCTACGCACAGGCAGTTAATTCCTACAATGGCTTCTTCTCATCCTCCACCCTGTGGGTCCCTTGGTATGTGCCTCTCCTTTTTCCAAACCTGCAGATGATCTACTAATGGGAGAGAAGAGGGGAAAAAATGCAGTTTTGAATGAAATGGCCCTTCCTCCAAGTGCTCAACTTTCATTTTGGCATCGGTTTGGTTATTTGGACATTTTCACTTTTTTTGTAATTAAAAGAACACAGCTATTGTTGGGAGCTATTGAATATTTCCAGTTTAGCTTTTTTTCTAACAACATGAATTCAAAGTGGCTGTTTGACCAAAATCTGGTGCCGAATTGCGTCAGGATGAAGGAATTATAAAAGAGAGAAGCCATGCAGAGCTACCCACTCTGGATTAGATCATCTTTATTGTACAGCAGAGGTCAGCAACCTTTCAGAAGTGGTGTGCCGAGTCTTCATTTATTCACTCTAATTTGAGGTTTCATGTGCCAGTAATACATTTTAACGTTTTTAGAAGGTCTCTTTCTATAAGTCTATAATATATAACTAAACTATTGTTGTATGTAAAGTAAGTAAGGCTTTTAAAATGTTTAAAAAGCTTCATTTAGAATTAAATTAAAATGCAGAGCCCCCCAGACTGGTGGCCAGGATCCAGACAGTGTGAATGCCACTGAAAATCAGCTCACGTGCCGTCTTTGGCACCCATGCCACAAGTTGCCTACCCCTGGTGTACAGATTTCTTTTCTGTGCTTTTAGGGGTGCAGAGAGCCACAAGAGAGAGTAAAGTGCTCAAGGGGCCATCAGGAAGAGGCTATAACAGGGGCAGTGTGACTGTAAAGTGACACCATGAATGGGGTGCATAATTAGTGGCAATAGTGCTCCACCCACCCTTAATGGGTGCTATATTGGTAAAGATGTACTTAAATTTTGTAAACAAATACAAAAGAGTCTTTGTCAAAAAATTAATTGGAATTAAGGTGGATACTTGTGTTCTCAAGTAGATTGAAAATTGGCTGAAGGAATATAAACAAAATTAATTATAAATGGCAATGTATTGAGTTGAGGAAGGCATCCACTGGGTATTGCAGGGATCTGTTAGGTCCAATTTAAGTAACACCTACATTAATTTAGAGAGGGAAGTACTCTTATATGAAAGTGGCACCTTGCCAAATATTGATTGTGGCCCCATTGTGCTAGGCAAAGTATATATAATAATTGATTGTCCCTGCCCCAAAGATCTTACAATCTAAACACACAAAGTAGGTGTAGGGAGAAAGAAAGGAAGTAGTATTATTCCCATTTTATGGATTGGGGAACTGTGGAAGAGAGTTTGGGTGCCTCAGCCAAGTTCACAAAATCCAAGCTTGTCTACATGATGCTTTATTCCAGACCAGAGGGGTAAACATTTTAGATTGCACTTGCGTGCTGTGCACTAACTGGCGGACACTAAAAATTCCCTAGTGCACATTAATGTAGTCCCATTTCAAACTGTTCTATGTGCACTAGGGAACATTTTGTGCATGACAGCAGGGTCCATACAGACCAGTTAGTGCACAGTATGCTGGCATGGACTAAAATTTACACAGACAAGCCCTCTGTGGCAGAACTAGATTTGAACCCAGCTCCCCTGAGACCCAGTCCAGTGCCTTAACAGCAAAAACATTCTCTGTCTTATAAGCAGCATGTTAATGAAATTCACAAACAATATTAGGGACTATTTTATCAAGAGCTTGCTTCCACACATCATCTGATACAGACAGGCAATAATAGGCACATGCACAGTTTTTCCAGAGGGAGGTTCAGGTACGCAAAACCAGTGTGAAGGACTGACCTGAATTCAGGGATAGCTAACCATTGCCTAGTGATAGAACTCTCTGGAGAATATTAAGGATGATATAGGTGGATGCGCATTAGGTGTATTTTTGGCAGGGGACTCAGGTGGAGGTGGTCAATCAGTCTTCAGTAGTATCATAAACAGATAAGTAAGAGTTAATAGAACAGAAGTACTTCATATCTCTTTTGCCTGTAAAGGGTTAAGTTCAACGAGCCTGGCTGCCACCTGACCAGAGGACCAATCAGGGGCCAGGATACTTTCAAATCTTGAGGGAGGGAAGTTTTTGTGTGTGCTGTTAGAATTTGGTGGTTGTTCTCTCTGGGTTCTGAGAGTGACCAGACGTGCAATCAGTTTCTCTCCAATCTCTCTGATACAGTCTCTTATATGTCCAGAATAGTGAGTACTAGGTAGATAAGGCGAGTTAAGCTTATGTTTGTTTTCTTTATTTGCAAATGTGTATTTGGCTGGAAGGAGTTCAAATGTGTATTTGTATACTTAGGCTGGAAGGGTATTCCCAGTGTCTATAGCTGAAAGACCCTGTAACATATTCCGTCTTAAATTTACAAAGATAATTTTTACTATTTTTCCTTCTTTAATTAAAACCTTTTCTTGTTTAAGAACCTGATTGTTTTTTTATTCTGGTGAGACCCCAGGGGACTGGGTCTGGATCCACCAGGGAATTGGTGGGGAGAAAGGAGGGAAGGGGGAGAGAAAGGTTATTTTCTCTCTGTATTAGGATTACTTTCTCTCTCAGGGAGTCTGGGAGGGGGAGAGAGAAGGAGGGGGGAAGGTAGATTTTCCTCTCTGTTTCAAGATTCAAGGAGTTTGGATCACAGTGATCTTCCAGGGTAACCCAGGGAGGGGAAGTCTGGGAGAGGCAACGGTGAGGGAAAGGGTTTACTTTCCTTGTGTTAAGTATCAGAGGGGTAGCCGTGTTAGTCTGGATCTGTAAAAGCAGCAAAGATTCCTGTGGCACCTTATAGACTAACAGACGTTTTGGAGCATGAGCTTTCGTGGGTGAATACCCACTTCTTTCCTTGTGTTGAGATCCAGAGGGTCTGTGTCTTGGGGGTCCCCGGGCAAGGTTTTGGGGGCACCAGAGTGTACCAGGCACTGGAATTCCTGGTTGGTGGCAGCACTACAAGTACTAAGCTGGTAATTGAGCTTAGAGGAATTCATGCTGGTACCCCATCTTTTGGACGCTAAGATTCAGAGTGGGGGATTATACCATGACAAGTGGGTTGCTGCAACAACCAGTCAGGATAAAAACAGACAGCAGACGAGTCAGAAAATGCACGTTCTCATATGCGCTTTCCTTGTGTTTTATAGAACAGTGAGAGTTTGTTTGTTTTTGGGAGGGAGATGGGCATAAAGGGGTTGGCTGTTGTCAGGGTGTCAAACAAGACTAGAAAATAGCAAGCAGGGTTTGTATGTCTCTGGAAGTGGTGCAAAGAATGAGCACTGATCTTAACTTATCTCCAGTTTTTCACTGCTGGAATTTGATTTCCTTCTGGGCCTGCTCCTCCCTATGTAGTGCACCTCAGCCCTACTGCCACTAGCAGATGATGCTAGCCTAGTACTTTAGCAGCCTCAGCAGGCATGTTTTGTACTGTGTGGTTTGCTGTATGTAGAATTAATTAGCACATAGTAATGTGCAAATTTGTCATGATAGTGACAGGTAGGGCTTAGTCCTGTTTTTTTAATGGACCTGTCATTAGGCTACACAAATGCCTGCTAGGCTCTGGCTGGCATACACATCTTTAATTGTTCTATTGTGATAGGAAAGATGATGGGAGCCTGGTTGCCTAGCAACCATTTTACATAGGTCACCCTAAAGGAAGATATTAAAGCTTGACAGTAAATTCAAAAAGGACATTTTATACCTGCAGAATAATTCCCTAGGAAACATCAAAGAGTTCTATAGCTTACCATTATAAATTAAAAGTGCAACGAGCCCTTGGACCCTCTGGTGAGGAGAGCAGTTATAGCTAATAGCTACCTGGCCTGCAACCTCAAGACAGGAGATGGGAGGGGTGACCAGGGTGGAGAGTAATACCAGGATGAAAAGCATATAATTGACACTCACCTCATCGGCAAAGGGCAAGGAAGCCAGGAGACCAAAGGACCCCTTGGAAGAAGATAATTCTGTTACTTCATTTTGCAGCTGTGTGAGGTTCATTTCTTCCTCTTTCAATGCTTACTGTTGTGGGAAATCAGAGGAGATCAGATCATATTTACCATCCTTTGAGTGGTTCCTTGTCCTGTGATTATGGTGTGCCTATTGCAAATCTAGGGGTTGGAGGAAGGGAGATATTTTCTGGGGGCTAGGGAGGAAGATGTATTATATTGGCATCTGGTAGTGCTTACTCCTGCTGCAAAAGGCAATATGGTAGTACAGAATTGTAGCTGTATTTGAAATAGGAATTGAAAGAGGAGAGATGTTAAAGCCAGGTAGAAAATCAGAGTCCCCTTTTCTCTGTTCCATATACACATGAAGTTGGTGCATGATTTGACTATGGATATCCTCTTGTCTAAGTACATCCTCTGTCACCTGCAAATGCACATATAGCTTTTAAAATGTCATTCTATAAACATAGAGAAATATACAACTGCAAACCCCACTAAACTAGAAGTAGTCACATTAAAGGTCTAGAAAACATGACCTATTAGGGAAAATTGAAAAAAAATAGGGTTTTTTTGGTCTGGAAAAGAGAAGACTGAGAAGGGACACAATAACAGTTTTCAAATATGTAAAAGGTTGTTACAAGGAGAAGGAATAAAAATTGTTTTTCTTAACCTCTGAGAATAGGACAAGCAGCAGCAAGGGAGATTAGGCTGGACATTAGGAAAAACTTCTTAACTGTCAGGGTGGTTAAACACTGGAATAAATTGCCTAGGGAGGTTGTGGAATATCCATCATTGGAGATTTTTAAGAGCGGGTTAGACAAACACCTGTCAGGAATGGTCTAGGTAATACTTAGTCCTGCCATGAGTGCTGGGGACTGGACTAGATGACCTCTAGAGGTCCGTTCCAATCCTATGATTCTATTATAACAGTTTAATAGCGAAGGCACAGGTAAATTTTGTAAAACTTAGAGATGGAAAAGACCTGTTAGTTACCTAATCCATTTCCTTTGGACCAAATCAAAATTGCTCTCTACATTATATGCTAGTCCTCATTGCCCAAGCACTGAAGGTTTCACTGGTACCCTTAAGGGGCTATGGCGTAGGGCTTGTCTACACAGTGTGGCCATGCACACTACAGGGGTGTACATTCTAAAGTGTACCAATGTGTTGAGATCGAACTGGCACATGTAGATCCTGTTGTCACACTGAAAGTTCTTAGTGCACATTAATTTAGTACTATTGAAATCACACACCCCTAATGTGCATTGCTGCACTGTGTAGACAAGCCCACAGTCACAGTGTAAGTGAGACTCGTTATAATCATCTATATTTGCTTTGCTTAATTTCTTTAGTATTTTTAGTAATACACCTTCAGCCTATCATATATTTCCCAGTCTGTTTGTTTTCAAGGTGGAGGTAGTAATGAAGTTTGGAGTGAGAAAAATTGTCTTCTTTAAAGAACTCAGGAAAAAACCCAGCAGTATATGCAAATAGTTGTGAGATAGGAGTATTGACTTAAAATAGAAACAAATGTATTGTTGCCTCTTCTGACATTAAGCTCACCCTTCTGCCCAGCAGTATCAGATATTTGGGGATTTGCAAGTTGACTTCTCAATAAAGGAGAAACCAGTGACGTTAAGTGTGAGTATATTCTAAATGTAACTTGTTTCACTGACTGACGTACACCGGTCTTAGAACAGAGATGGTCAAACAGTATGCACGGCAATTCCTTCTTTTATAAAAAATAAACAGGGCACCAATGCCCAGATCCCAGGGAGCAATTCTGCCTTAACAATTGACACTAATCAGAGACCCAGGCAGAAATAAAACTTTCTTGCTTCTTGCACAGTTTATTTCTCTCTCCAGAAGCTCTCTGTATCAGAACTGTGGCATTACCAGAACTAACAAAACAGTATGGTCTTCTCAAGACTGTACATTTGCTTATCAGCTAAGAAAATGTTTTTGTTGTGTAACAGTGCAACCTGCTGACACCTAACATAGCAATAATAATAGGCAGAAGTAAGTAAAGGCCTGGATTTACGTCCATGAACTTAGTGGGATTATTCAACTAGGTTTCAGCATGTAGGAGAGAGCTGCCTGCAGTTCTGTTTATTGCCAAAATTAAATAGCTTCCCTCTGCTTTTAACTGAAGTAAATGGGATTTACTTTCTGAGTGTACTGAATCCAGCCACTTTTCAGATTTTATTCCTGATTGATTCCAAAACAGTGTGCCCAGTGCTGCATCCTTGGAAATCAGTAGGATTCTTGTCATGGATTTCAGTGAGATAAGGATTTGAGTCATTTATGAAATTAAGAACATAATAACGACCATACTGGGTCAGACCAGTGGTCCATCTATCCCAGTAAACTGTCTTCCAACTGTGCCCCAGGTGCTTCAAAGGGAATGAACAGAACAGGCAATCTTCGAGTGATACATGCCATCGTCTACTCCCAGCTTCTGGCAAACAGAGCCTAGAGACACTCAAAGACTAGTGTTGCATCCCTGCCCATCCTGGCTAATAGCCATTGATTGACCTATCCTCCATGAACTTATCTAGTTCTTTTTTGAACCCTGATATATTTTGGGCCTTCACAACATCCCCTGGCAAGGAGTTACACAGGTTGACTGTGCAGTGTGTGAAGAAATACTGCCTTCTGTTTGTTTTAAACTTGCTGCCTATTTTCTTTGGGTGACCTCTAGTTCTTGTGTTATGTGAAGGACTAAATAACATTTCCTTATTCACTTTTTCCACACTAGTCAAGATTGTATAGACCTGTATCATATCCCTCCTTTGTCATCTCTTTTGAGCTGAAAAGTTCCAGTCTTTTTAATCTCTGCTCATATGGAAGCTGTTCCATATTCCTAATCATTTCTGTTGCCCATCTCTGTAACTTTTCCAATTCCAATATATCTTTTTTGAGATGGGGCAACTAGAACTGCAGACAGTATTCAAGATGCAGGCATATCATGGATTTACATAGAGGCAATATGATATTATCTATCCCTTTTCTAATGGTTCCTAAGATTCCATTCGATTTTTTTGACTGCCACTGAACATTGAGCAGATGTTTTCAGAGAACTACCCACAACTACAAGATCTTTCTTGAGCGTAACAGCTCATTTCAATCCCATCATTTTGTATGTACAGTTGAGATTATCTTTTCCAGTGTGCATTACTTTGTATTTATCAACATTGAATTTAATCTGTCATTTTGTTGCCCAGTCACCCAGTTTTATGAGGTCCTGTGACAGGGAAAAATGGGGATGGGGGGCGTACGTATCTTACCTCTATGTCCCTCCCAGCCAGAATCCACATGCTCACCCTTATCAGCAGGGCAGTAAGGCCCAAGGGCCAGAGTCAGGAAGTCTGCCTCTTCTTGCAGGGCAGTAAGGACTGGTGGTCCAAGTCAGTACATTTGCCCTTGTCAGCTGGACAGTATGGTCTAGCAGCCGCTACCCAGCACAGGGGGAGGGGTTGCACCCCCAGTAAATGGGTCAAGCCCCTCTCACTCCACCGGACCCCAGCCCAGTGCCCTGTTAGTGGTCGTAGCATGGGCCGCTGAGTCAGCAAGGAAGGCTCTGACCAAAACATGCTGACTCAAGGCTTTGGCTCACTCACTGGTCTGCTGCCTGATTCTCCTGGGCTGCTTTCTGCTGTCATCCCTGCTGCGGTGGTCTGGGCATCTGTTACCTCTAGGCTCTCCAGTCTGCCCTTTCTCCAGGCCTCTGAACCCTGCGAGGCCTCCAGGTTTCCTTGGCATCTGCCTGGGCTGCAGCATCCCCAGCTCCTATGGTTCTGGGCTTCCGCTGAGCCTTGGCTGGAGTACATTCTTCCTCCACAGCAGTCACCCTTAACTGAGCCAAGCTGCTCTCTTTTATACTGGTACACCTGGAGCATGCCCAGTACAGTAAAGGGGGTGTGGCTTCTTCAGCCCACAATGCAGAGTTAACCTCTTCCCATCCAGTGTGGGGTGAGTGCGCCCTGTCACAGATCCCTTTGAAACTCTTTGCAGTCTGCTTTGACTTAGCTATCTTGAGTAAGTTTGTATCATCTGCAATTTTGCCACCTTGCTGTTTACCCCTTTTTCCAGATCATTTATGAATGTGTTGAATAAGACTGGTCCCAGTACAGACCCTGGGTGACACTACTATTTACCTCTCTCCATTCTGAAAGCTGGCCATTTATTCTTACCCTTTGTTTTCTGTCTTTTAACTAGTTACTGATTCATGAGAGGACCTTCCTTCTTATCTCATGACAACTTACTTTGCCTAAGAGCCTTTGGTGAGGGACCTTGTCAAAGGCTTTCTGAAAATCTAAGTATGCTACATCCAGTGGATCTCCCTTGTCCGCATGCTTGTTGATCCCCCTCAAATAATTCTAATAGATTGGTGAGGCATGATTTCCATTTACAAAAACCATGTTGACCTTTCCCCAACAAATTGTGTTCACCTATGTTAATTCTATTCTTTACGATAGTTTCAAGCAATTTGCCTGGTACTGAACTTCTTAAATGTACAACCAAAGCAATGTTAACATTGTTATTTTAGGCTCTGTCTACACTACCCTATATACCACTGCCAGTGGTGTGCATGTAGAGCTACACATTGCAGTGAAAAGCAAACTGAATTCATATGGTTGTGTGTCCCTGCATGGGTCAGTGAAAGAGTTAGGCAGCAGGGAAAGGCTTTAGCAGCTTCTGGCTGCGGAAGTCCTTCCCTGCAGTGAGGAAAGGCTCTGGCAGGGGGATGCAGCGAGGAAACGCCTCTTTCAGAGTCTTTCTCTGTAGGGGAAGAGTTCCATCCGTGGGGAGCTGTCAGTAACGGGGAGGCAACCGGATGATGAGCTGTTAAAACTAGCAGTGTAAGTGGAAAGATGGGGGTTGGATGAGTTGAGATCTATGCAGGTCATGTATTGACATACATACCTACACTCTTCAGGCTTGTCTTCACTCTACTCGCCTAAGATGGCCTCACTAACTACTCTATACCCAGGCCAGTGGGGCTAAATGCATATGAACACTATATTCCACCAAAAGAAAGATGCAGTATAGACTAATCTTTTAGAGTACACTTCTCTCTATTAGTATTAATGTTCTTGTGAATTATGCAGTTGAATTGTCAGAGGCACAGAGCTTGAATCAAATCAGGTCACTGCATTTCCCAACCAGTTATACAGAAAGAAATAGGACACTGAGAAATTCTGTTGTGGGCAGTTTTTGTTATTCTTTACCATTGTTACAAATAATATTTAAAAGCTTCAATGTATTCCCAGAACGATGGCTTAGGGTATTGGCAGTATCTAAAGCTTTGTTTTTTTCTTAAAACAAATAATTTTAGAGACCATAAGAAGGTACTAAGTGTATTTTTCTATTCAATTATATCATCTGCTGTTGGATGAATATCCCATTGAACTATTTTGGTATCTGAATTGGCAGGCAAGATGACACTACTTTAAATCTATAAATCAATCTTTAATGCCATTAGAGCATTCCCTACAAAAGTGCCTCTCTCCCCTTCAGCTGACTGTAGGATGAAAACAATATACCTTCAGTTTCCATTCTCTTATCCACTCCCTAGCATCTCTCAAATTTTGAGCTGCTGAAATATGCCAGCTCTATATTTGAAACCTAAGACTGTAATTCATTTCTGTGTATGTTTGCCTCTTTTAACCTTGTAAATAACTTATTTCTTTTTAATAGCTAATAAATATTTACTTCACCATAGAATTTACTGCAAGTGTTATCTTTGGTATGAGACCTAGGGATGAAAATTGACCTCGGGTAAGTGACTGGTCTTTTGAGACTGGGAATAATCTGAATATTTAGTGATCTTTGGTGTAAAGTGTCCATATATCACAGAATCAAGCTTGCCTGGGTGGAAAGATAGTCCCCTTTGGCATTCCAATCTATCTTTGACTCCATATTAAGGCATTATAGTGCCTGAGGAGCTTATACTTGGTTGGTGAAATGCAAGTATAGAACTCATAACCAGCTTGGAGTTTGTGCCCTGCTTCTTAAGTCTGCCTTGAGGTTGGTATTCTCACTCATAAGCCACTCCGAACAGCATGCCAGACCGTATTTAGATGCATTTGCTGGAAAGATCATGAGATGGCATCCTTTTTATATTATCTGAAACAGGATGTTTTGATGTAAACTATTAGTTTAGAAGTACAGCATATGTGAAGATAAGGGACTGCATGTAGGCTTAACAAACGTGCAGCAGATCAAGCACTCACTGTCAGGGTGCCTCCTACTGATCAGTTCGGAAACTAGCTCATTCCAGCACTTGGAGTGCTTCCTGCTGGCTGGTGTGTCTCCTGCCTCAGGCCCCATGTCCCTCCCAGACCCTGATGCCCCTTTCCTTGGGGTTCTGTCCACAGCAGAACCCCCGCACTTTGGGTCTCTCCTTCCAGGGGAACCCCCAATTCCCTACAACCACCTTGCCTCAGTGGCTACTCCCAGTCATCATCTAGCCCCCCATTCTCTGGGGCAGACTGCAGTCTGTAATGGCCACTCATCATTGGCAAGGAGGTAGAACCAGCTGCCTCTGCCTATCCCTAGGCTACATCTCTTCAGCCCTGGTACCTCTTTAGGCCTTAAACAAGGCCTCAGCCTGGGGAGTTTCCAGGCTGGAGCACCCTAGCCTTGCCTTTCCCCAGCACCGCTCTGTGCCAGGTACCCTCTATTCCCAGGCACCTAGGTCCTTCTCCCTTCAAGGCTGGAGAGAGAGATTGACTGCCTTCTGCCCCTGCAGCTCATTTATGCTCTTTTATAGGACCCAGCCTGGCTCTGATTGGATGCCTCCCAGCCTTTTCCGCCCCAGCCCTCTCCCAGGGCTGGCCTTTAACCCCCTCAGGGCTGGAGCAGGGTGACTGCCCTGCTACACATGCCATTTTGTTTTTAATGGCAATCTATTAGAAAATAGTAAAATCAATCATGTACTCAGTTGAGTTTCTCCATTTATATCTCTGGTTTTCTGCCCCACTATGCTATTTTCTTTTATATTAATAGTAAATAATGAATAGACTGAATCACCATACAAGGCCATAGTGGGCCTGAATCTGCTCCCATTAAATGTCAGTGATAAAACTTAACTTCCTTAGCAGGAATTTGTGTCTGAGACATTCTCTAATAATTAGAATTGTGGTGGAAGGAACTGTGTCTCTATATCATAAAAGACTCTGTCAGGCTGTTTTTACCCTTACGATTAACTTGTAAATTTCAGGGGGGAAGGACAAACTCATAAAAATATTTTGAAGGTACAAACTGGAGAAAACTGTCACAATATATTTAGCAAATAATTATCCAAGCCAGAGACAAATATACAGATGAGGAGTAAAATGCAAACCTTGACTGCCATCCTGTTAAAATAGAGCCTGCTTCCATGAAGTCGATGCCAAAATTCCTGTTGACTTCAGTGCGAGCAGGGTAAGGGGCATAGCATCTTTTCAAAGATGCTAATGGTGATCTTCATCTCTCTTTCCATCACTGGAACCTCTGGGCTGGAGTTAATGTTGCCTGGTGATGGGAAGAGGGAGGCTGAATTCTGAGTGTTGCCTCTACTACCAGCCCTTATATCACATTTTCTCTTTCTTTAACTCTCCTGAAGGCATATCTGCCTAAATTTAGATTTTAGGTATGAGACATGGGCTTTTGCAGGATTTTTCTGGCCCTCAGGCATTTCTTCAAAAATGTCTGGACTTTCCATGGTGCCATGTCTGCAGCAGTCCTGGCACGTAATAGAACAGAGTCATAAAAGAGCTTAGGAAGGTCATAAACACCACTCCTCTTGACTGCCACCCAGACTTGCTTACATTGGATCAGCAAAGGACCTATGGAAGTGGTGTATGTTTTTTCCCTCATGTCACAGGGTGGACCCCATCATCCAACTATTCCCCAAATGCCATCAATTAGTCTGCACAAATACCATCTGTTCTTCCTTGACATTGCAGCCATACCCCAATAAATCCAGCAGTTAGTTCTCACTCATCGGTGATGGACCTCACTCCACTTCATTAACTTTCCACCTTCAACCACGTGGATCGATTCTTTCCTCATCATTTCATATCTTTCCTCCAGTCCCTCACTTCCCTTTCCCTCTATCAACAATCCTCTCCCAACTTTGTTCCTTTTCTGAACCCACCCCCCCGCCACAGGCCAAACTAATTCCTCTGCTAATGCCCTTCCTTTCTTCCCTTCAGTCTAGTCAATGGTCACTCCAGCTTCCACTGGCTCTCCTTGGAGGAGGCAGTAAGACTAGAGGGCAGGGAGTGAGCAGAGTGGCTGGCAGAGGAAAGGGATATGTGCACAGTAGATTCTGCTTAATAGCAGTCCTGGTATTAGCAACTTCTGATTAATGGCAACATTTTGCCAGGAACCAATCTCATTCCATTATCAATGTTAATTGGATTTGGATATTGGCAATGGCATGCCAATTATTAGCAACTATTTTTGGAAGAAATGCCAGCTGTACAGGCAGGTTTGTGAGGCTGCAGCCAGGGAAGGAACAGCACTGGGATATACCTTCTCTGGCTGTAGCCCTGCAAACCTGCCTGTGGCCTGTGCTTAGCATATCCTGGCACTTCCTTCTGGGGCTGGTCAGCCTGGCAAAGATGTCAGTGCACAGGGACCACACAGGAGTCACTAGCATGGAGAGGGTCTGCAACCCAGATGCTGGAGCTACATGGCACCTCTGTTGAGTGAATTTTGTAGGTGAATTGGGGCACAGCAGGAATCAAACAAGAGCCTGCCACTCTCTGATTAAGCAAAGTTTATTGAACACCTAAGCAAGCAACTATTAACCACTAATAGCACCCTAGCTTACACCGTCCTAGTAGCAAAGTCCCACAATAGAGCTGGCCAGGCATTGGAATGAGTCCTTGGGGTCTGCGTCGATGGCATAGGTGTAGTTTGACTTCTGTATTTGGGGGGAGGGGTTAAAGAGTGGGGGGATGTTGCTCAGCGAGAGATCTAAGTGTGAGGTGGTTGAGGGGCTCTGGATGCAGGGGGTGAGGTTCGTCGAGGCGTCAGATGTGAGAGGACTGATGGGGAGGGGATTGGGCGGACGGGGGGCAGCACCCGATACAGTGACCTCTTCTTCCACAGCTGAAGAGTGATGGGGCGGGAAGTGGGGGGACTGCAGAGTTTCCTGTGGCCACAGAGGTTCCTTCGGGTAGGTCTGACCCAGCCCCAGCCCACTCATCTGGGCAGTAAACTGCACAGACACTTGGGAAGCAGCTCAGCTGCCTGGCTCTGCTCATCGGAAATGAGAGGCTGCCTTCCCCTTACACAGCCTATGAGGGGGAAACTGACCAGCTGGCAGAGAGCACCTGGCTGGTGTCACTGCATGCGCCGCAATGTTACTTCATACCCCTCCCCCAGGGGCTCGGAGATGGGGGGCAAGCAGCGCCTCCAGACTTTGTACGTGCTGGAGCTGCTCTCTTGCCCTTGCCTTATGCAAACCACATGTGGGAAACTGTCCAGCAGGCATAGAGCTCCTGGCTCACTGCTCACCACACCCCTCCGCACTCTGAATGTTCCTTCGCTGGGAGGAAGCAGGGCTAAGGGAGAAATATGGGTGCTCCTCCATGCATAGACTTTGCTGTGTATCCAGTTTTTGGGGGGCCATGTCTGCATATACTTTTCCAATGTACACCACTTCAGTCTTATCAGTCTCTTCAAGATGTACTTCGAAATGGCACACTCCTTCATTGGTATTAAAACGTGTCATTAATCTTAAAAGCATTGTCTTCACATATAAATCCTAGTCCTTTTTCTACAGTACAGGCTTCTAAATCTATTCACTGCCATTTATCATTGTCCCATATGGCCCATACCCTATGGTCTAGTGGATAAAGTACAGAACTCTTTTGGGTAATAAAGGGGCTACACCTTTTCAACAGTAGTGTCTGCTATTGTGACTAGTTAGACAACAATTGAATTGATGCTAACGTCATAGTAAAATTTACTGATCTCCGCAGGCTTGTATCTGTTGTTCCTTCTGAGTCGCAGCACTCCATATGACTTTCTGAATTTCTACAGGTAAAATTCCATTTGCCCCGTTTCTAAGAAGATTTATGACAACATTTCTTACCCAGGCTTGGGTTTATATGCACTTTAAGGCAAATAAACATTACTCTGTTCAGCACCAAGAGCCTTCACAATTAATAGATGGTCTTGTTCATTCATCTTTTCCCATTCTGGCAAAACATTTGCTATTCACTTTTGACCAATTCCCAGTTCCAAGAAGGATGAGTTTAGAGGTTTCAACAAGCATTGCATTCTGAATATTACAGTTTCCAACTTATTTGCCAAAACATCTACATCCATGCTATTAAGTACTCCTAATCCAGTTCCTGCTCTTCCCAATGTTTTATCAACTACATTCCTTTTAAATCGTTTAATGTGCGAAAACCAATTATTAATCCACTAGTCCATCCCATGTGTAGTGTAGTTATAAATGGAATACAATCAGGTCTTACAGTAGATATGTTAATAGTACACAAGGATGGTACCAGCTTTTTTAATAACTGGCCCAATTATCAATTCTTGTACATGATCACACTTTACCACACAGGGTTCTATTTTTGAAACTTTAAAGGCAAGGGCAGGAATTATTAAGAATTTTTCAGTAAATCCCTCAGGCCCTTGTATCTTCCCCTTATACCTTTAAGCTCAAGGTCATTTGTGCACTTATGCTTACTTTATACTACACATAGAAGTATATTAAAAGAGTGCTACATCTACCATTTACCTCTACCTCCCTATTGTACCACGGGCTGTTGGGATTTATTTGGTTTTCTCAATACATTCGTTGCTCCTTCACATAATTCACTCTTATTTTAGTTACATCTCCAATGAGTCAGTAATATTTACAATAGTCTCCTACAAGGTTGTAGCATTAGTGGATTTACTTGGGAATATTTTATTTCTAACACTACAGTTTGTCCTATTTTGGTCCAATGGGGTGCATGCCAGGACAAAAAGTGACACTTGGGTTGTACATACTTAAAGAAAAGTGTACTTTGCCTTATGCAACTGTCCACATTACTTTGTTTACTAATACAAATAGTCAAATTAAGATGATGTTCCCTGTTAACGTCATAAAGCACACACTTAATTCCATTATCTCCTTTAGTTATCTGCAGAGTAGAATTTAGGAATATATCCTCCTTCTGGTTAGTGCCCTGCTATTTACAACCAGCTATACCACTTTGTTTTCTAGTCCAAAAACTTACATTGAGCCCGCATTCTCTCTAAGCATCTATATTACAGAGCTGTCTTTTGGGTTATTGCAATAGCGCTGTTAAGATCTTCTTTTACCCAGTACAATATATTAACAGTGGAGTTTTCCTTTACCTGAACTTTAATTATGCAGTTACTCACCACACCTTCCCTCTATAATTGTTTGGTAGGTAACAACCACAAATCCTGCCAAATTATCCACTGCTCAACCATATTAAAGCCTTCAATATACAAAACATGACATGCCTCTCAGGGCCACTTATCAATTACCTTTCCATGACTTCAGCTGAGATGAGGGGAACCATTTTTGAACCCTCTTTTTGCTTTGGTGAATTTCTAGTTGATATACAGTAGAACTAGCCTTATCCACAATTCTCTCAGGTCCCATCCATATGCATCCTGAGGCACGGTTTTTCTCCTTTATACCTCTGTGCATCACCTGATCTTTTACGTTCCATTCAGTGAGATGCAATATTAGTCCTAAGTGCTTCTGTATCTTTTGCACATTGGCCTTTAAGGGAATAACTACTTGTCATTGAGTAGAAGACACCGACCTCAACAAATTCTGCATCCATTGGTCAGTGAGCACTCTGGGGGTAGCTCATCTGGAAGGTTCTGTCCTAGCCACCATTGTTCAAGCAATTTCATTTCTCAGCCAGTCATGGCTTGTAAATAGTGACCCAATGTATGGCCATAGTTCCTCTTAAGCCATTAGGACTAATGGTAGCTTTTCATCCCAGTATTTTCCTTGTTGGTTACCACTTTTCTCAAAGCTGTTTTTAAAGTGTTATTAATCCTTTCCACTTGCCCTGAATTCTGGGGATGTCCAGCAAGATGCAATCTCTGCTTTATTTCAAAGGCCTGATAAATCCCCTGTGTCACTTCTTCTGTAAAATGCAATCCCTGATCTGAATCTTATTTCTTTAGGTACTCCCCAGTGGGAAAACACCTGTCTCTGCTAAAACGTTGGCAGTGGTATTAGCTGTATTATTCCAAGTTGGTCTGGCTTCACTCTATTTTGTAAAACTGTTCACTATCACTAAACAATATTTATCTTGGAAAGTAAAAGCAAACTTGTACCAGGAACCTGGAAGAAGTGGGATAGCAAAAAAAGGCATTAGATAAATCAAGTATGGAAAACCATTTAGATCCTCCAGCTATAGCCACCATGATCTTTGGGTATTTAGCAACTATTGGAGCTGTCATAGGAATCACTTTATTTAGAGCCTTATAATCCAGTTAGTCTCCAGATCTTACCATCTGACTTCTTTACAGGCCAAATGGGAGAGTTGTTGGTACTCTGCTGTTCCATCACACCTCCTTATTCCAGAATTGACTATAGTTTCCTGTAATCTCTCCTCTGCTTCTACTGGGTATTGCTACTGCTTTTGTGCTGGGGGATCAAGTCCTTCCACATTCTAGCTTGTTCTTGGCCCAGACCTGGGAATATTGCTGGACTATGTCTTGGATGGGCTGCTTCTATTGTGGCATTGCTATTTGCTCATTTGCTTTTAACGCTGCCACTCTGTGCCTTGCTGGCACAACATGCATGTCCCAAATGGGCTTTTCCCAAAACGGCTGACACAACAGAGCATGGTTAGCCAAAACCACAATGATCCTTAGGCATTTTAACATATCTATCCCCAATATTCCCAGTCCTCGTAGTTCCATTTTTCCAAACTTGCCTTTTTCTGTCACTAACTCAATGCTTCACCTAAGTGTGACTGTAAATGGTACCCGAATTTCCTTTCAAGTGAATCCCTGTAACTGGATGACTTTCTTCATTGCAAAAATTCCCCTCTTAATGGGATTCATACTGAGGATGGGTTTCAGAGTGGTAGCTGTCTTAGTCTGTATCAGCAAAAACAAGGAGGAGTCCTTGTGGCACCGCCGAGACTAACAAATTTATTTGGGCATAAGCTTTGGTGGGCTAAAACCCTCTTCATCAGATGCATAGAGTGGAAAATACAGTAATGAAGTATAAATACACAGCATATGAAAAAATAGGAGTTGCCTTACTAAGTGGGGGATCAGTGATGATAAGCTAATTCAATTAAGGTGGAAGTGGGCTATTCTCAACAGTTGACAAGACGGGAGGAAAAATCACTTTTGTAATGCTAATGAGCTCAATGTAATCAAGGTGGCCCATTTCAAACAGTTGACAAGAAGGTTGTGAGTATCAGCAGGGGGAAATTACTTTTTGTAGTGACCCATCCACTCCCAGTCATGTCCAGTTTGCAAATTAATTCCAGTTCTGCAGTTTCTCACTGGATTGTTTTTTGAAGTTTTTTTGTTGAAGAATTGCCACTTAAGTCTGTTATTGAGTGTCCAGGGAGATTGAAGTATTCTCCTACTGTTTTTTGAATATTATAATTCTTGATGTCAGATTTGTGTCCAGGCCAGTCCTTGCTTACAGACACCCCCCAACCTGAAGCAAATACTCATCAGCAACTACACACCACTGAACAAAAACGCCAACCCAGGAACCAAACCCTGCAACAAACCCTGGTGCCAACTCTGTCCACATATCTATTCAAGGGACACTATCATAGGATTTAACCACATCAGCCACACCATCAGAGGCTTGTTCTGCACATCTACCAATGTGATATATGCCATCATGTGCCAGCAATGCCCCTCTGCCATGTACACTGGCCAAACCGGACAGTCTCTATACAAAAGAATAAATGGACACAAATCTGACATCAAGAATTATAATATTTCCCTAGGCATTTGTTCCTCCCTAATTTCTTCACAGTTTCCCACTTGAATGTCGGCTGGAAGGGCAGTAAATTCATTCAGATCCATATACCCCCATATCACATCAATTAAGTCTCCTGCAGAGTATCCTCCCTTCCCTCTGGGAAGACTTTGAGCCCTACTTAGCCAACTCACGGCCATATCTTTAGTTAGAGGACCTAAAGACTTTCCTAATGTCTTTACTTGTTCAGGAATTAATGCTTTGCTTTTTATCCAGGTTTCCTGGGCAGGTCGGGTTCCCTTTCTCTGGGTTTGGGTATCAGAACCATTGGTGGATTCATTCCATTGCCATCTAGCTCCTTTAACCACTGTGCAAAGAGGCATAAGGGATGACCAGGTAGGGACAGCAGCTCCCACCAGTTATCTTCATACTCATCAGTAAGTGGATACAAATCAGGGGTGCCATCATCCCCAGACCCACCTTACTACATCCGCTGCTCCCATTTCCTCCTTCCTGAATAGATGCTACAATTCCTTTTAACACTCCCAATTTCAATTGCAGTTCCCTTATTTGAACCTGACATTCCCAATGATCTGGGCCTGACTTACCCTGGGATTCTTTCAATACAGTCCTTATAGCTCTCTTGAGTTTCCTGAGCTTTCTTTTTCCATCCCTCAACCTCTTTGCTAAGTTGATCATTTCTCACTTTCTCATTATTGAGCTTATTTTCTAGCCAGGTTATCTCCACGGCACTTTTCAACTAATCTCCTTGCATCCCATTAATTTGAGCTTGCAATTTTTCCATACTTCCTTGTGACTCCTCCTTTTCACTTTCTAATTTCTGAATAGTACTCAAAGCATACCTCCTCTGGTTTTAAATTCTCTACACACCATAATCATCCTTGCAATTCTGCCCTTTTCTTTGTCTTTCTATTCAGTTTTGGCTTTTTCCCCAATGCTACCCAGCTCTTCCACAGTGCACACTGTTGCAAATAAGTATCTGGGCCCCTATATGCCTCTGGTGCCCAGATTGGGGAGAGACATTTTTGAATTACGAATTGCTCTAACTCTGAAGAAGTTTCTGCCATTTTGAATTCTATTAGGGGAGGTCCTAAAACCCTCCAAAGCCTTGGAAGCCTATGGAGTACACACAACTCTACCACAGAAAAAGGTGATGACCCTTTTATTCCTGTGTCCAAAAAACTGCTGCTCAGTTCCATTGGCTCCAATTTTGATGCTCACTGAGGGATGCCAAATCTTTTGACCAAATTTTGTGGGTAAGTCAGGCCACACCAATTATCAGACAAGAGCCTTCCATTCTCTGTTTAAACAAAGTGTATTGAATACCTGAGCAAGCAACTATTGACCATTAACAGCACCCTAACTTATGCAGTCCTAGTAGCGAAGTCCCAGAATGGAGCTGGCCAGACACCAGAATGAGTCCTTGGGGTCTGCGTTGAGGGGTCTTGACGGCGGCTAGACAGCCTCAGCAAACCCGCTGAGTCCCAAACTTCTCCTCACAGTCTGTCCTTTATACTCTTCTACACAGGCTGTGTTGTCTTGGTAACCACACATTATTTGTGCACTTTCTGTATAGTTTTCTGGAACCTTCTCTATCTTTTTGGGTTCATTCCCCTCCTCCCCCAACACACTCTCCTTTGGCAGGTTCTGGCTAGTCTCAGCCAGTTTTACCATGACTTTCTGTAATCTACCTGGCCTTGGGCAACTTAGAGTCAGGCTAACTCCCTGTTAATCTAGAGTACCTCTCCCTGCAGTCTTTGGGCTGCACTCTGCTGGCGAACTGTATCCAAAGAAGGAAGCACTAGGATGTGATGAGTCCCATCCCCCTGAGAGTGCAGGGAGAGGTACTGTGCAGCTCTGTGGGCTTCAGTACCCCTGCTCCCTGTAGAAAGTCTGGGCATCTGGATTGTGCTGTCCCTCTCTCTGCAAGGAGTTTTGCAGGGGGGCAGCCAGAGAAGGCATGGCCCAGTGCTTACTTATGTGGCTGCTGCCTCACAAACTTGCCTTTCACTTAGTAACTGCCGGATAATAGTAACTTTTTGCTGGCAATTGAGAAGTTGCTGATAAATGGAATCTACTGTATGTGGGGAGAATCCTCAGCCATCAGGGTCCTCCCACCCTCACAGTTAGCCAAGAAAAGTGGCAGACCCTATTAGCAAGCAGAGAAGTCTGAGGTGTGGTCTGAAATCCAGAGATTAGACAGGTCTGATCACCCCCCACCCATTGTGCAGATACTTGTGGTTGGTATTATATTTTATTAATTTCCAATAATTGAAATGTATTTGACGTTTACTCCTCCCAGAAACAGTAGTGAAATTTGAAGATGCTTAGGATAGGAAGTGTGTAATTCCTTCTGAGGAAAAGAAGAATGAGGGACACCAAGTTGTTTAGTTACCTCATTTTTTTCCCTCAGGTAGATATTCCAGCAATAGGTGCTACAGTGGCCTCTGTGATATCAAATAAGCACATTGCTCCTGAAAACAAAAACTTCAGCTAGCAGTTTGGAGACCCCAGGTAAGATCACGCAGTTTGCTTCCCTGAGTGCTGCAGCTCTTTGTTTACACACTGAGTGGGAGGATTGGTCCACATTTGCTGACCATGTCACTTGTGAAATCTCCCTTTGCTGAAATGCAAATATATTGCTTCTACCAACTCTGTAACTGTCAAAAACATTTAAAAATATTACTTTTGCTTAGCTAACAAGATCTCAGTTTATAAAGAACAGACCACTTAATTATCATTGTTACCCTTCAGGAATTTAGAGCTATACAAAATAAGAATTTCTTTGGGCAATTTTTTTTATTTAGTAAACTAAACTTTGTAATTTATTGATTTATTTTAATATGGAGAATGAGAACAGATTACTTTTTAAGTTCCAACGTGGATTCATGCAAGAAGTCTGAATTATATCTAGGTCTCTTCAGTATGAGAATCTGAAGCCTAAAATACATCAAACTCTTCATCGAAGCTGTAAGGTATGAAAAATGTGTATAGCCTTCTCAAGGACAAATACAAAGATTGCTTTAGTAGTAGTTCAAACAGATTCTCATTCTGCGTGGTGAATTTCATATTGTATTTCACAATGGAAAAACTTGACAGAGAAATGCCCCTCTTAAAAATGCATTTGATTAAATGAAAGAATTTTTCATGTACTGAAGGTTACTTGTATACTTGTACCATTACAAAACTGAGTCAAAATAGTATGTAGAGAGGGATGCAATAAGCTTCTTCAAACAGCTGGAGACTGGGCCACATTTTGCATTACATTACATAGCATTTGTTCAAGTCCAGTCTTAATACTGAAATGAATCTAGTCTTACTCCATTGATGTCATGTCTCTTCTGGTTAAATAAACAGTGCAATTTTAAAATAAGCATTAGATTTTACATGACACTGAACCTATACACTTTCTAATGCAATATATTCTTTTCATAAGATTATAAATGTTTAGGGTTCAATTCTGCCTTTCAGGCATTGCCAGCACTAAGTGGCAGTCCAGAGGTGCAGCTCTCAGTAGAAACTCCAAGATGTCTGATGTCTTTTATACCAAGCCACTGGCTGTCAGAGGAAGCATTGACACTGCATCATCATTTCGCAAGCCATGCTCCATTCTCATGCAGAGGCAGCTCTGCAGGCATGTGGGCTTGGAAAAGGATGGAAAAAAATGTCCATGCGCTACACTGGATTGTGATGGTCAGATCAAGATCAATTTAGGGAAGGCAGGACTATAATAAAAGGGGATTTTAGAAGGTTATTCATATGGACAAGATGACATTCAACCTGCAAATCTCAATCTACTGGATATGTGTTAAACTAATCGAAAAGACTGATATATTCAGTAGGAAGAAGATATTTGGAAAACAGTAAAGCTAGGAAGACTTATGCATGGCACAGGATAGCATTCTGAATAAGAACTTAAAATGTTACTTGACAGAAAGAGATCCTGCATTTCAATGTAAGGTTGTGGATGCCTATGAAGACTGAAGATCTTTGCCAATCATAAGCAGGCAGAATCTGTATATTTTTTCTAGTTACTAAGTTAGACAGGAATAGATACTCCCACACTCAGATCTCCCTTTAGAAAATAGATACAAATATGGAATGCTTCACTGATTATTTTTTTTTAAATTCTGTCTTATGGTATGATCTAAATTGCTTGATGCAGCTATTTTAAAAATGTACAGTAATAGAAGGCAATTTTCTTAATATCAAAAATCACATTAAGACTCCGAAGAAGTCTGGTCAATGTCAATGCAGCACCATGACACACAGTCTCCTATAAGAACTGAAGATATTCTGCAGAATTTTCATCATGCTGAATTGGAATTTAATAATACAGCTCCTTCTTATTGTTACAATGTGTGTGTGTAACTCCTGATGCACAGAAAACACTCCCCAAGCATCCATCACAAGACCTTCAGATGAGGACATGGGCAAGTTGTCTGAATTAGCCATCAGTTACCAACAAGTCTCTAAGCATTCCTGAGGTTGAAATTACTCATATCAGTTCAGTATGTCTGTTTGAAATGCCCTAGGAAGAAATTCAAATTGACAGACACACAGATAGAAATATTGAAGGTTCAGTGGACATCAGCTGTCAATGACTATTCCATCTAGAACTCTAGACTTCCTGTTTGTTTATGACATATTTCTCACAGGTTTTTAATCTTTGCTATTAAATTTTAGTCCCACTTTACCGAGTTTCACGTTCAACTTTGTTCCAACTTTACTATAGCTGTAGTTAGGAATGTTGGACTTGGTTCGACATTACATCCACACAATTTTACACCAGTGTAACAACATTGACTTCATCAGAGTCACATCAGCATAAAACTGGAGCAAGGCAGCAATCAGTCAAAACCACTGTTCGCACTTAAAGTGGCAGGACAACAAAATAGTTTTCCATTTCCATGTTTATAGTTGGGCCAGCAGGAGGGAATCAAGGACCTTTTTATCCTATTGTCTCAGGAGGGAAGAAGTAATAACACTAAGTTCAAAATTTTACAAATCTTTTAAACATTTTTTTTTGCAGCTCACAAAATTGTTTGATTTTGAAAACTTCTCCTTCTTCCGTAATTTAAATTTTGTTTCCTCCACTGTGGTAATTCATTTATTTTTGTTAAAAAAAAAAAAGTCCAAAGCCTTTTCAGTTAAAGGGAAACCTGTTAGGCATAAAATAGCACATTACTCCCCAAATAAAGGCCAGTCCAATGGGGTAGGTGTCCTTCATATGATTTACATCTCATATTGTAGGTAAGATTGTTCATGGAGCACTGTGGGTATGCAAAGAGGAGGAAAGAGCCCCAGGAACCTCCCTCTTTGCACCTGCACTTGGGCTAAGTGCAATGCTAGTGTTTGCACTCTCTGGCGGGAAGACAATATGAGACTTGTGCTCAGCTGCATTCTGTGCCAGGTGCTAGATTATGTAAATTGGGTAGGTGGTGGCAGAGCAATGACCTTATTCCCCACATACAAAATAATCAGTAGAGCTGTCTGGGTACCTCCTGGAGCTCTCTCAGTGGGGAAGTGCACCTCCACACAGTGTTAATGAGAGGGAGGGCTGTGCTTTAAATGTAAGTGTTTCCCTGTATTAGTATTTTATCCTGCCTTCTCTCCTCCCATCTCATCTACATTCTTTCACAATGTCACTTTAGTGGAACATTAGCCCAATAATGCCTGAGTCCAAGACAAGCTCTGAACCTACATTATGTGAGTTAGCCTGATCTTATCAAAACATTCCTCAAGGTAATTTTCCCTCTAATACATTCTTTTGTTTTTTCAATAGGTGGATAGATAGCTCCTCAGTACTTCATATACTTGTTTCATTATGCAACATCAAACATGATCTTTGAGTGAATAACGGTCATCATTATGATAAAAGGCAGCCATGGTGTTTGGGCAACATCATCGTTCTAGGGTCCTGCCACACTTTTTATCTGTTTACTAACTATTCAAAAACTGAAAGCTCCAAAGTGATCTTATTACATGTTAACAAATTCAGGGTAAATTCATCTAACTGGAAAGAATCTGCACAAAGCTTCTAGTCTAAGCCTTTGTACAGTGATAATAGATCAGGACTTGTAGTCAACTTATGGTTTTGTAGTAACTACAGGGCTTAAATCCTGGCCCCAATTGAAGCCAATAGCAAAACTCCCACTGATTGCAACAGGACCAAGACTTCATCTCAGGAGAGCAAATTAACTGTTAAAAATGGAAAACCATTTTATAATCTTAGTATAATGTGCTTTTACAGCTGTCTTTTGGTAGGAAACAGCTACTGCCCAATTTTCTTCTCTTACTGCATGTCTCATCTGTAATCATTCAGGTTTTGTCAGAGCAAGGACTTCAGAACCAGGCTCTGAGTAGAACTGCATTAGGATTTGGCACTGCATTAAGGTGAGTATAATCATATTAAGATGTTAAAGAACCCCAAATACTTAACTGAAATCTTGAAATTGTGTATTTTCCTATTAAATGTTAAATTATGTATAGTCTGTTGGATTAAATGATGTATCCTTCATATCCTGGAGTTACTTTCTTCATCTGCTTTTCATCCAATTCTTTTCTGGTCTTTTCCCATTATTTTGACTCAGGTCTTGCTGTTCCTAAAAGATTGGTTCCCTTATAAAGATGTCTGGGTTTCTGCAGCATGAGGCTCTGTAAGGTTTGTTTGTTTCTTTGTTTTTAATCTTTTCCAGGACTTTCCAGGTGTGCAAACACTTTTAATATATATTAGCCCTGAAAGGTCTTATCTCTCTTACATACATCTTTGTAACTCCCATTAATGACAACGGTGTTTATACTTTCATATTAAAAGGAAAAGAAACTCCTTAAATATAAGCAATCATACTTTAATCAAATTGTTTATGCAACCTCTACCTGCCGCTAAATTTTTAAAGATTTTTTTTTTATTTTTTGTACCATGTTCCAGTCAAATCTGTAATGTCTGTAAAGCATCCTACAGATTCAAATCAATGAATGTAAACATCTTTAGGCTACAATCTGCAAACACTTACACATGTTCTTAACTTTGATTTCACCATCCTATACCGAAAACCCACCGACCGATGTGCCTACCTTCATGCCTTTAGCTTCCATCCTGGACACACCACACGATCCATCATCTACAGCCAAGCACTGAGGTACAACCACATTTGTTCCAACTCCATAGACAGAGACGAATACCCAAAAGATCTTCACCAAGCATTCTCAAAACTACGATGCTGGCATGAGGAAATAAGGAAACAAATCAACAGAGCCAGATGTGTACCCAGAAGCCTCCTGCTGCAAGACAAGCCCAAGAAAGAAACCAACAGAACTCCACTGGCCATCACCTATGATCTTCAGCTAAAACCTCTCCAATGCACCATCAGTGATCTACGACTCATCCTGGACAATGATCACTTGCTTTCACAGGCCTTGGGAGGCAGGCCAGTCCTCGCCCACAAACAACCTGCCAAGCTTAAGCATATTCTCACCAGCAACCACACACCGCACCATAGTAACTCTAACTCAGGAACCAATCCATGCAACAAACCTTGATGCCAACTATGCCCACATGTTTACACTGGTGACACCATCACAGGACCTAACCAGATCAGCCACAACATCACTGATTCATTCACCTGCACGTCCACCAATGTAATATATGCCATCATATGCCAGCAATGCCCCTCTGCTATGTACCTTGGCCAAACTGGACAATCCCTACGTAAAAGGATAAATGGACACAAGTCAGATATTAGGAATGGCAATATACAAAAACCTGTAGGAGAACACTTCAAACTCCCTGGACACATACAAGTAGCCATCCTGCAACAAAAAATCTTCAGGACCAGACTTCAAAGAGAAACTGCTGAGCTTCAGTTCATTTTCAAATTTGACACCATCAGCTCAGGATTAAACAAAGACTGTGAATGGCTAGCCAACTACAAAAGCAGTTTCTCTTCCCTTGGTGTTCAGACCTCAACTGCTAGAAGAGGGCCTCATCCTCCCTGATTGAACTAACCTCGTTATCACTAGACTGATTCTTGCCTGCATATTTATATCTGCCTCTGGAAATTTCCACTACATTTATTTGACGAAGTGGGTATTCACCCATGAAAGCTTATGCTCCAATACATCTGTTAGTCTATAAGGTGCTACAGGACAATTTATTATATATTGTCGGAGAAAAACAGAGTTCTCACTCTCAGGTTGGGTGCAGCAAGTCAGATACTGTATTATCTCTAGCAATTGTGTGAAGGGAGAGAGCTAAACAGGTCTCTCTACAGGTAAACAATCACAGCAAGCATTTATTACCTTTTGTTACATATAATAATGAGCAACAGCTGCATTTTGTTTATACATATGTCATCCTGATATCTTATTCTTCTCACTTCTATTTAGACTGTAGTCTACATTCCATACTTATCTAACACAAGGTTGCAACACTTCTCACACAGTTCTTTCCCATTCACCTCACACAATCCTTGCTTCAACAAATCTCACATTATTAGGGTTACAGCTAGCCTGACTCTTGCTCACAGAAGGGACTGTTTGCATTGAAATCCCCTTCAAATCCCTGTCAGTTCTTGCTCTATTTCCACAATATTGTGAGAAACACGTATGTAAATATCACCTTTCCTAAGATGTTTTTAAATGAATTATGATCAGAGATTGTATAGGATGGGAAACATATATGGGAACAAGTCCATCGACATGGCTTATATTAATTCAAGGTAGGTTAGCATAAAGTACTATTATATCTGTGATGCCATGTATGCATTACACGGATTTAACTACTGTTCCTTTTTTTAAAAGATAAGTCACTGACACCTTCCCTGTATACATACACTTTTACAGTTACTGAAGTTCCAATTGTTTCTCATTTTCTTCTGTTTTCATCTTGGAAGATTCATACTTTACCTTTTCTCCCTCACATTGTCTTGTCTGTCATTCCCTAACTATAAAGTTCAGTTTTATTTTAATTACAAATGGCATTTTGTTAACCTGCTCTGATCACTTGGGATCATATACTTAAATATATTGAAAAGGACAAGCACTATCAATCCAACACTTTCTTACAACTATTTTATTTTTACTTAAGCAGTTTGTGGCTAAAAAATTAGAAGTATTTGCTTTTCACGACTTACTAGACTTTTAAAATGATATTTAAAGGATTTTTAGGGGCCATATGCATTTGATGGATTAGTGAATAAGATCATTAGTGGGGATGTGCCTATGTCTTGACATCATATTCATGGTCTGACACTTCGCTTTATCTGTATTTGGAAATATCATGATTATGAAAATAATGGGTAACTTAGACAACTGGTGCAGTCTGAGGCTTTAATTAAGCTTAAGTGTCACCCTAGGTGGTGGGATACTTCAATTGCAAATGGCATGATCAAAGGTGAGTCTGAGTTATTATAAGCCTCATATGTGAAAGATCTGAAAACAGAAGCAGCTGCTGTTGGGCTTGCCCGGCACAGTCACTGCAGTGAAAGTTATTAATAACTGTCTAACTGCTGGCACTTTTGTATCGGTTTGGGCTGGTCAAAAAAACAGAGTGCCTTGGAATCTACACAGAGTGTAAACCTCCTTTAATTAACAAAGGCTAAATCCTGTGGTACCCTGTGAATCCACGAACAACTAAAAAGCATGTAGATAGCACAGGGACAATGCTGTACAGGCAGGACTTCACACCCAGAGGGTGTGGCAGAATCTGTAAAGCAGGTCTCCACAAGCTCACTAAAATTGATGAGACTGAGGAAGGAGTGCAAGGCAGAGATATCCTGCAGGGCTGGCAATTTGCAAATAAGGATGACTCTTTGATCATAGGAGCGCCAGCTCTCTGGACCCAGTCTGATCCCAGGATAAGTCATGTCAGTAAGAGCCATCTGGGCTTTTTCAGGGTTGTTCATAAACCCTGTCCCGTGGATTCTTCCCAGTACAGCATCCAGAGTCTCTAAATTTGCCTGCCTGGTGGTGGTGGAAATTAGTATGTCATCAACATAACTTAAGATATATTCTCTGTTCCTTATGTCCATCCACATTCCAGAGACATGCTTATGACAAATAGAGGGGGTGTTTTGCAGCCCTTGTGGGATTCTGCTGAATGTGTATTATTGTCCCTCATCGGTAATCACAAACTTATGCTGGGGAGCTGCATGGAGGGATATTGAAAAGAATGTGTTTGCCAAGTCAAACACAATAAAGCATCTTGCCCCTTGTGTAGTTGCTGCCATAATTTCATTACATTTGGCCACTACCGGAGCGGGGTGGAAGATGGCAGCCTTTACGGGGCCCACTCTGCTAAGTGAGAATTCACAACAATTTCTGTCACCTTAACCACGGAACATTGCTCAGCAATCTCCTGGTCATCAGAGCAGTAACTCAACTAAACTATCGGAGCAAGCCTAGGTGTTACATGGTTTAGCTCATGGTGGTCCATTGTTAGGCGCTAGGTTTTGCGGTCTGCCTTAAGCACTGGCCAAACAGGGGAGTTGCAGGAGCTCTCCATTTCCCTGAGCACCCCTTGCTGAACTAGGGCCTGGATCATAGGTTTTAGCCCCTCTACAGCAGCAGCAGCAGACCTATACTGCTTGAAAGGCCTTAGGTTGGGTCCATCCACCCAACCTCTGCTACAATTTTGCCATGTTGCAATTTGTGTGTAGCAAACATTCCTGGATACTTCTGTGCCACCTCAGTTACATCAGCTTCCCATTTAGGCATAACGATATTTTCTGGAGCCTTCAGAGCAGCGACCCGATGGGATGCTGATATTTATGACATACTGATTTACTTTCTTGCGCTCGATCAGCTGTCTGTTTGGTAAGTCCATGATCAAATTTAGCTTTGTCAAAAGGTCGATTCCCAGAATGCCCTAACTACCCAAATCCTGGTTGCCAAAGGAAGCTCAGGTTGACACAGTATGTATAGTGCACTTAATAGGTCTTGTAAAGGCCACCATGCTGCTACCCCCATTAAATCCCTCAAGGATCCTTCATGTAGCTATGGGAATCTGGTCTACTCTAGGTTCTCCCATGGAACACAAAAGGGAAACTGAGGCACACGTGTCTACCAACATAGGTTGGCTTAGTTCCCCCAAACTCTCCCTCCATGGTGACCATTGTTATGTGTCTTCCTCAGCTATCATGGAATATGGGTGCCTTCTCTGGGAAATGAGGAGGAGTCTGGTGCCATCACAATAAGGTGGAAGAGGTGGCTGCCTGCTGTTCTGGTTGGCTCTTTTCATGTAGAGCCAACCTTTGCAGAACCTCTTCGGTGGGCAGCCTGTCAATATCATCTTTGTTTTCGAAATGCAGCAGCTGCTTCCACAGCAGGTTGTGGAATGCTTTCTGTTCCTGCCGGTGCAGGCTGCTTGATTGTCCTTCTTGATTTTGGTGAGATGCTGCTGGTCTTTTAGTGCTTTGGGAGTAGCTGGGACTTCCCTGAGGACTTTTCCTGAGCTCCTTGTTTTCCTTCTCAGTTACCACAGACACTCGTTTTCTGTGGGCAGACAATGGGAAAGCTTCCTATTTTTTTCAAATGACTCTCTGGTGATTGTCCATCTCCCTCAGAGTGATATCTGGGGATCCAGTGCTCCCAGGGTCACCTTGAGTATCGGAGTGAGTCCATGCCAAACCACCTCTCAAAATTTGGGAGTGTCATACAATGATGCTCCAGCTAGCCAATGGAGGAGGGTTTTTTTTCTGTTTAAATATTTCTCTGGACATTCAGTCGCCCATTGGCACTCAGAATAATAATGGCCAATAATGTTCTTGTGCAGATAATAAAATTTTAAAATGACTTCATATAACTGCAGATTGGAATCTATATCTGCAACCTGAAGGTGTCCAGGGAGGGCACTAAAATCCTCCCCTGACACTTGGCTATGAGGTTGTTCAGGTTCTATACTTGCATCTCTAGTCTCTCAATCTGTGCTGCATAAGTCCTACTGGGCCTTAATTCCCTCCACTCTGCAGCCCGTCTTTTCTAATTTTATATCACAAGCCTTTAAACTGATTTTCTGCCAGTGTGGCGCTATACTTATTTAGCACCACACAGACTGAATACAGGCCATAAATCAGAGCCCACTTTTTAACCTTCTTGGAAGGCTTTGGTTTCCCCTGGACGAAAGCCTCCCACTTTTGGGTCAGAGCGGCGATTGAGTCCCTCCCCTGAAACAGTCCCTCTGCCCAGGGGTTCTTCACTTTTCCCAACAAATGCACACCAAACACAAAGGAATTTGTATTCTGCTCCAGCAGGGAGGATTTGTAAGTCCATGCGCTCATGCCGGCTGGTGTGACAGGAACCGCCAGAACCCTGGGCTGTATTGCCCACTACCAGGGCTGGATTAACTGTCCTGTCAGCCCAGGGCTAATAGATTTTGGGGGGCTGCTGTATTCAAGTATTTTTCCTGGGAGGGAGTTTGGTGCAGGAGGAGGCTGAGGCAGGGGATTGGGGTGGAGAAGGGGGATTCTGATCTGTTGGGGTGAAGGACGGGGTGCGAGGTGCAGGCTGCAGCCAGGAGGCGCTTGTTACAGGTGGCTCCCAGACGGTGGCACAGCAGGGCTTAGGCAGGCTGCGTGCCATAGCCTCACACCACTCCCAAAAGTAGCCGGCTGCTAGCACGTCTCTGTGACCCCTTGAGGGAGGGGGACAGCATGTCTCTGTGTGCTGCCTGTGCCCGCAAGTGCCGCACCCGTAGCTCCCATTGGCCAGGAGCTGCAGGGATGGTGCTGGGGGCAGGGGCAGTATGCAGAGCTGCTCCCCCGCCCCCTTCCACCAGGGCCCACAGAGACCTGCTAGCAGCATGCCACTTCTGAGAGTGGTGTGAGGCCACGGCATGCAGGCACCCTGTCTGAGCACCCCGCTGCGCCGTGGGACTTTTAGCAGCCTGGAGACGCTGCCTGTGATTTATTTTTGCGTGGCCCTCGAGCTGGGGCCCTGGGCTGCAGCTCCTAAAAACCCTGCCTTAATCTGGCCCTGCCCACTGCTAGCGCCCTACTTGCTTGGCAACAACAGTTGAACACACCCAGCACTGGCCGGCATGTGCTTGAGACAGGAATGTGCCTCCCTCAGTGCCAGTATCTGCAAATTTACTGGGGGGCTGAGTTAGATCCTGCTTGAACCAAGCTGGTCTCAGTGTCCACACTTGCTCCACAAAATCTCCACACTTGCCACCTGACGCAACACTGAGTGGAGACACAGTCCTCCCAGGGGCTGGGCTGTAGTAGCTGCAGGTCACTGCTTGCCCTCCCGACACAATTGGTCGAGACCGCTGCTGGCTTCGTGCCAGTAGGATCAGTCTGCGGTAGGCACAAATCTCACAGCGCACAGGCTGGGCCATTTGTCCAAGGCACAAGGGTACCACAATGGCAGTCCACCAATGAACCACTCTCTTACTGTCAGCGGCACTGAAGGCTGTCACTTAAACTTGCCTCTGAAAGGGCTTTTCTGCGGCAAACAAAGCCGGTGACTCTTCCTGGTCTTAGGGTATGGCTACACTTGCACTTCAAAGCGCTGCCGCGGCAGTGCTTTGAAGTTTCGAGTGTGGTCGCAGCGCCAGCTATACTCCACATCCTCTACAGGTGTAGCTCCCAGCGCTGCGGCACTGTTTACATTGAGGCTTTACAGCGCTGTATCTTGCAGCGCTCAGGGGTGTGTTTTTTTCACACCCCAAGCGTGAAAGTTGCAGCGCTGTAAAGCGCCAGTGTAGCCATAGAGGCAGGCAGGGAGTCTATGGCTTCCAGGTCACAGGAGACAGCCAACATACAGCTCTATCTGCAGCAGGTCTCAGCAGTATTCCAAGCAGAGTCTTGCAAGGCCCACCCACTGGTACCTGTTCCTGCGCACTCGGAACAGCAACCTGCCCGCACAACCTCTGGGTTGCAGTTAACTAGCCGAGCAAATAATAAGAGGGACAAAACAAATAGGGAATCCTGCCACGGTCACCACAACTGTTCGCTTGGCCAGGACAAGAAGATTCGTTCCCTCTAATCCTGCGTCTATCATTGGGTTGTTACAGTCCCAAATGAAAACATACAATGGGGTAAGATGCAAAACAGTTGACAAGATTTATTAAAATAAGATAAGTTAACATTGAGTAGGACCTCCAAATGTACAGGACCAGATATAAACAGACTAGGCAGTTAACATATAAAGAGAGCTTGAAGCTCAGACCTACCCTAAGTATACAGGTAGATGGTGAGAGTTACTGAGATGTCGCTATACCATGTCTTGATGGCAGGAGCACTGGATGGTGGAAGACGTGAGACAGCAAGGGGCTCAAAGACAGGACCACAGGCAGGTAGGCTGATCTTTCCCCGGCAGGTCTTCTCCGTGAAGACGGGGCAGCGACCAGGTAACTGATTCCTCTCTCTCACTGGTCTTTTCCCTGCAGCGTCCTCTGTGTGTCCAGAGACTGAGGACAGCCAGTGGGCTGCTGACTTTGCATGCAGATTAGTAACCCTAACCATAAAACCAGAGCTGTTATGATCTGAACCTACCTAGTAGGGTAGCAACCCTAATCCTAAACAGGAATTCACGGTCTCAGGCGGACAGCCCTGAGTGACCAGGGAGATGGGCTATTATAATCTCCTGTTGATGGGCAGATTATCCAGTGATGTGTGGCTGGCCTTTCACACCTTTTCTCAAAAGTCCACCAAACTAGTGGAGAAGAAGCGTAGCAAACATGGATGCCCAACAACAACAAATGGAAAACAAGATGGCTAGATAGGGAAATAGATGTTAACCAAAAACTTTCCCTACTCCCCAGGGAACTTTACAGAGTTTTACTTAAGTTATTCTGTTCAGATGGTGAGTTTGATGATCCTCTTCTCCTATGCATTCCGTCTCCAAATCCCATATACTTCCAAGAGCTGCCAAAGGTGGTGACCCCTGCTCCTGACCCATGACCTCAGATATTTTTAAGTAGTAATTTCACTCAGTTGAAGTATGTCTATTAGTAAAATATGTTAGTCTTCCTGAGGCTGTAATGAAGTTAGTGTTTTAGTGTGATTTAGAGATACTCATATGTTACTTGTGGGTGGCAGTATGATGGAAGCGAAAGGGAGTCTGTTGTGGAGTGAAGTCAGTGAGTGTACATCTGTTACAATTAGGGCTGTCAAGCGATTAAAAAAATTAATCACGATTAATCACGCTGTTAATAATAGAATACCATTTACTTAAATATTTTTAGATGTTTTCTACATTTTCATATATATTGATTTCAATTACAACACAGAATATAAAGTGTACAGTGCTCAGTTTATATTTATTTTTATTACAAATATATGCACTGTAAAAAAAGGAAAGAAATAATATTTTTCAATTCCCCCATTACAAGCACTCTAGTGAAATCTCTTTATCATGAAAGTTGAACTTATGAATGTAGAGTTATATAAAAAAAACCTGCATTCAAAAATAAAACAATGTAAAACTTTAGAGCCTGCAAGTCCACTCAGTCCTACTTCTTGTTCAGCCAATCAGTGAGACAAACCAGTTTGTTTATATGTTCAAGAGATAATGCTGCCTGCTTCTTGTTTACAATGTCACCTGAAAGTGAGAACAGGCGTTCACATGGCACTGTTGTAGCCAGGTCACAAGATATTTTCGTGCCAAATGCCTTAAAGATTCATATGTCCCTTCATGCTGGAACCACCATTCAAGAGGACATGCGTCCAAGCTGATGATAGGTTCTGCTCCATAACAATCCAAAACAGTGTGGACTGACGAATGTTCATTTTCATCATCTGAGGCAGGTTGATTTTCTTTTTTGGTTGTTCGGGTTCTGTAGTTTTAAGACTTTTGAAAGCATGCTCCACACCTAGTCCCTCTCAGATTTTCGAAGGCACTTCAGATTCTTAAAACTTGGGTTGAGTGTCGTAGTGATCTTTAGAAATCTTACATTGGTACCTTCTTTGAGTTTTGTCATATCAGCAGTGAAAGTGTTCTTAAACGTGTTCTAGGTCATCAGCTGAGAGTGCTATAACATGAAATATATGGCAGAATGTGGGTAAAACAGCAGGAGACATGCAATTCTCCCCCAAAGAGTTCAGTCACAAATTTAATTAATTGGTTTTTTTAATGGGCATCATCAGCATGGAAGCATGTCCTCTGGAATGGGGCTAAAACATGAAGGGGCATCTGAATGTTTATCATATCTGGCATGTAAATACAATGTAATCCCGGCTACAAAAGTGCCATGTGACCACCTGCTCTCATTTTCAGGTGACATTGTAAATAAGAAGAGAACAGCATTACGTCCCTTAAATGCAAACACAGTTGTTTGTCTGAGCGATTGGCTGAACAAGAAGTAGGACTTGAATGGACTTGTAGGCTCTATAATTTTACACTGTTCTGTTTTTGAGCTCAGTTATGTAACAAAAACTATACATTTGTAAACTACACTTTCACAGTAAAGTGATTGCATTACAGTACTTGTATGAAGTTAACTGAAAAATACAATTTCTTTTATCATTTTTGAGGGCAAATATTAGTAATCAAAATAATAACATAAAGTGAACACTGTATACTTTGTATTCTGTGTTGTAATTGAAATCAATATATTTGAAAATGCAGAAAAAATCCAAAAATATTTAATAAATATCACTAGATATTCTATCGCTTAACAGAGTGATTAATTGTGAATAAATTTTTTATTCATGATTAATTTTTTGGAGTTAATCACATGCGTTTAACTGCGATTAATCGACAGCCCTAGTTACAAAAGACATGGACACTGAGATTGCTATGGATGTTAACATAGCATTAACTATTGACTCATTTATTTAATTTTTATTGATTATGCTTCCTAGAAATTGCATTTTAGCAATATTAACTCCAAGCTATTTCCCCCCTTGGTAATTACGGAATGTAGTATGTAAGGAGATTCCTTTATACTTATAAAACATATTTTTATTAACTATATAGTACATGTGTTCTCTCTCTTTCTCACACTCACACACACATAGTCATCAGTACTAGAAGCCACGACTGCTTCTCATGCCTTGGTGCCTGCCAAATGAGGCAAATAGTCCTGTGCAGCTGATAGAACTCTCAGCTTTCCCCTGACAACTTTTACAGTGCAGTTATCTTGTCAATATGGTAAAAACTCTGTGGCACATTGAGGATTTGGGAGCAGTGTAAAATAAAAATATTGTATAAAAATTAATAATTCAAAGGATACTCTACTGGTAGGACAGCAAGGAGAGAGTCAAGAGACAGCAGATAGTGATGAATACATCTATGGACCCTTCCGCATATGACATAGGGCCCTGCTATTAAGTAAATTACCTACACATGTCTTAGCTAATGGAAAACAAAACCAAAGACCACCTTGTCTTAGTCTTCCTTAAGATGCAAAAGCAAAGATGGGAAGGAAAGCCATGCCCTTTACAGAATTCACATTTTAAAATCCCACAGCACCAGTTAAAGTTATAATTTCACCAATTAACAAATGATTGTGAGGAACATTGCTGATGAAAGGTGAAGATTCTAGTGAGCTGTGAACAGCGGCAGCTCCAGGCACTAGCGCTCCAAATGTGTGCCTGGGGTGGCAAGCCACGGGGGGTGGCCTGCTGGTCGCTGTGAGGGCGACAGTCAGGCTGCCTTTGGCAGTGCGCCTGTGGGAGGTCTGTCAGTCCCGCCAAAGACACGGGACCGGCAGACTTCCCGCAGACACGCCGCCAAAGGCAGCCTGCCTGCCATGCTTGAGGTGGCAAAAAAGCTAGAGCCGCCCCTGGCTGTGAAGTTCCTCTTAGCATTTTTATTCTTTACCAGAAGTATGACTGAGAATCCCATCTATAATACACAGGAAATGTTTAAAGTGCCATATAAATTTTTGGGAGAAGAAAGGTTCTTTATAGTTGTTACAATTTTAACAGTGGTAAAGCATCAAGGAGAAAGGTTTCTATTTATATTAGGTTTCTTCCGGTTCTCTGCTGTTTATTTTTATGAGTATCTTTGGGATGGTTACCCTGGTAACCAATGTGGGCATTGGATGTAAATAGCTGTATTGTAAACTCACACTTGCAGGGCTTGTAATGTTTGGGAAATAATCGTTTAATGGTAAAAGAAGTGGTGTGAGGTTTGGTAGGAAAAATTAAGGAGAAAGTACTGCTTCTCCTTTACTCACTATTAACTTCCTTTGCTGCAGATTATGCCAATTCTAGCCTCTGTTAGCTACAGGAGAGAGCTAAATATGTGACAGTATTTTCAGTGGATTTTGCAGGTTTATCCATTTTAAAAGCAAAGTGATATCTTTCATGGCCATGTTGCAGAATGTGTGTTCCGGAATGATTTGCTGTATTTGAAGTGAGGTCATCTAAATACATAATGTCATCTAGTTTTATTTCAGCAAGATTGAAATTCCAAAAGGCTACCAGAATGCACTTCTCCATCTACCTCTTCTAGGCCTCCAGTTCTGTAATTCTGCATAAAGCTGCCCCTAACGTTTAGGCTGTTTCCTATCATCTTTAAATGTCAACATGCTTTTGTTCCTGTGGGTATGTCCTCTGGGAAGAACTCTGCATCCAAGAAACTATTCCAGTTGGAGTGAGACTTCGGTAGTGATTTGCTTCTAAAAATAACTGCATCACAGCTAACACAGAATGTCTCCTGAAATCTTACTGCCTACTCATTCAGAAAGATTATCTGAAATAACATGGTATGGTGGCCTGCATCATCCCGACCTCCTGATGTTTCCCACCTCTCCAATGCTGGGTTCTGAGATTAAGGGTATGGCTACATTTGGAATTTCAAAGCGCTGCCCCGGCAGCGCTGCGGGAGTGCTGCCATGGCAGCACTTTGAAGTGTGAGTGTAGTCAGAGCGGCAGCGCTGGGAGAGAGCTCTCCCAGTGCTGCATGTAAACCACATCCCTTACGGGTGTAGCATGCAGCGCTGGGAGCGCTGCCCTGATTACACTGACGCTTTACAGCGCTGTATCTTGCAGCGCTCAGGGGGGTGTTTTTTCACACCCCAGTTGCAGCGATGTAAAGTGTGAGTATAGCCAAGGCCTAAGATAGTAAACAGAGCAGGGGGAAGGGTGCCGTAATGTGAGTGGAGGCTATGGGAAAAAAAAAAAGAAGGAGGGTATAGGGAGGGTATGTTCTTGTTGCATACCAAAATCCAAAAGAGACTTGATGACTCTTTGCCACCCAGTAGCCAGAAAACTTTCCTCTGCCCTGGTATCATAGCATTCCAATGGCCACTCAACAAAAACAAAACAAAACAAAAATTCCCAATGAACTATTTTTTCAAGTATTTTGGACAAAATTGCATTATTTAACCCAGGGGTGATTCTTTCTTTCTTTCTTTCTTTCTTTCTTTCTTTCTTTCTTTCTTTCTTTCTTCCTTTCTGTTTCTTTTCTTTTTGCTGGAAGCCTCTTTGAAAATAGTTCAGTCTCTGATGACACCCCACCCCAGAATACCATACTATGCCACCCTTACTTTTGTGTTGCTGCTGATGGTGGTGCTGGATAGCCAGAGAGTTCTGAAGGCAGCATCACTGCCAGGAGCAGCACAGAAGTAAGGGTGGCAATACCATACCATCTTGCAACCAACCTACAATAGCCTTTTGAGGATTGGATCAACACTGATGTAACCTATTTCACTGATTCCTAGTTATAATCAACAGATGTGTTGTACAATAATTTTTCTTTGTGCCATAGAATATTAATGTAGCTCTGTAAATGTTAATGTATTTACACTATTGCTGAATCTAATAAAAGGAAAATAAGCTACAATTTTCAAACTTGGCTGCCCAAAGTTGGGCACCTAAATCTATGGGGCCAAATATGAAAATATTGCCTAGTTGTTTTTGACGTTTATAAAAAAATAAACCTAATTTAAAAATAGTTGGTTATTGTTAAATAACTATTTTCAGTAGAGTTACCAATTGCAAACACATTTTGACTTTAGGTTGTAATATTTCTAATTAAAATTCAAATGAAAGAAGCATCAGAAGAATCCAGGTACTTGAAATAAACTTCCAATTTTACCTGGAACTCTTGATTAATTATCATTTAGCTCTCACTTTTTCTAAAGACTCAGTTTTCCCATGGCAATCAAATGAAACTTCTTAATGGTTGTGCTCACAGCAATTTAGGCTAGATCCATGTGATTTGGTCCCATATGGAACGCTAATCTGTGGCCTTTAGGAAGATTCTCTTCAAAACAAATGGTAGGATTTACATTTGAGTAACTAGTGAGTGTTGCCTAGCAAAAATAAAGGTCTATTGTATATACTGGTGGAGGCAAGAACACTGGAATACCAATATCTGGGCTGTGACTTGGAGGTAACATCCATGCTTGAGACCAATGGCTTCCAAGGATCCACTATCTGTGTTGTAGGAGCAGCAACTCACACCACAGATCTGTTCTCTTCATTTGCTTTCATTCTTCTCACTCTGCCATGGCCCAATCCAATTCCCATTTAAATCAATGGAAATATTTCTGCTGACTCTTATGGGAATTGGATCAGGCCTCTAGAAATCAAGCACAAGTAGCTAAGCCGGAGGAGTGTACTCAGAAATAAGAGACAGCGGTATTTGGAGCCAACAAGCCATCTTGAACAAATCTTAGGCTGAGATTTTCAAAGGGGACTAAGGAAATAATTCAGCTCCCACTGAATTTCAACAGGATTTCATCACTTATCTCCCTTAGGCTTCTTTGAAAATCTCAGCCTTAATCAACTGCTAGAATTTCTGCTTTGGTGGTAGTAGGAACATGGCACGCTTTTATACTTCAGCTGCCATGGTTCCTAAAGTGCAGCATTCAGTGTCAAAATACAGACCTCTTTTTAGTCATTCTTACATAATATCCATTCAAGAATTAATCATTCTTTTGTTAAACAGAGGAATAGACAATATTTTATTAACCATTAATGAAGTGCCTGTTTATATTGTAGAGGGAAAGGAAGCAATTCAAAGGTCTGCATTTTTTTAAGCCATAGGGGAATAAGACTGATGAAGGCAAGCTCTAAATATCAGGACATTAGTGCTTTGTGATTAGGTTTGCATTTTCAGTGTATTTGACTCTTGAAACAATCATTATGTTTTACTGTGATATAGCAATCAACACTTACCCAGCTATCTACACATACTCCAACATTAAAAAATTGCAGTTGGCAGCATTATTTACTGATTGTAGCATAGTAAGATATTAAAGTAGGAGTCAAAATTATTAGGTTACTAAAAGCAAAAATCTATCACATTAAGAGTAGTAAGTGCTATCTAATAGATGCAAAAGTGATTTTGTAAACCAGTTGCCCTAACCACACGTACGGCTATTACACTGGTAGCTGAGAATGCCTGTGGACACTTCAATTGACCATTATAACCCCTTGTTTCCATTTGATCATACATTTCTGAAAGTTTCACCAGGCAAGATGAAATTTCCCAGGCCTGGTCTCTATTCAAAGTAAGAGTTCAAAGGAAAGGGTGAACTAAATGTGTGTCCAAAAATACATTTCCATAGACCCTTGCCTCACTCACTACATAAGACTCCACAATGGCGAACCTTATTCAGTGCATACCGGTTGCACATACCATCCAGGAAAGATACTCCATGGCTCCCCTCCCTGTCCCTCTCCATGTCTGTTAAGCTACAATCCACAAATTCAGATGAAATCTCAAAAGTGAATTATAAAGCTGATCTAACATTCCAGACTGCCAGTGACTTCAGCGAGCTTTGGATCAGGCCCTATTTCCAAAATGGGGCTGCTGGTGACTACCTGATGGGAGATGTAAATGGTATTGTCACAACTCCAAGCGTACATTTCATCCTCATTTTCAGCATGAATGCCCCGTGTGCCTCATGGCACAGGGGAGTATAGGGCCTTATGTGATCTGCCACCAGATCTTGTAAAACACAAATAAGAACTCTACTCTCAAAACACTTGATAGACATGAAGCTCAATTATAGGACTCTACAAAAGTCAGTAGCCCTTAAAGGGACCTTGATGTCATAGAAATCATAAAAAAAACCCTCTTATTCTTTTTGACATCAAAATGTTTACAAGAAGTAACTGTGCTATAACAGAGGATGATATAAGCAGCAGAAACATTCCTCTTAAGGAAGAAGATACCATTTGTATGCAAATGTAATAAAAAGTGGTGCCTGGCAGACTTTTCACTGAATAAAATCTTTCAAAGATTTCTAAGAGGCACTAATGGCGCTTTAAAGAGATGCTTTAATGTGTTGTGTGATATGACATATGGCATTCATATGCTTGCAGTGACTTCAAGTAGTGTATTTTAACTAATGGATCAGGACATGTGATGCAAAATCTATAGGGAAATACAGATGTCACTGTTAGAATATGTTATAAATTCCTACGAATATAAAGCGATAAAGGCACACTGCTTTTTTGTTTAAAATCACATTGCTTCTTAGTGTAGAAGGAAAACAATGATAATACTAAGATATGCTATTTACCGTAAACCCCAGCAATTTAGTAAATAAAACTCTAACAGTTGGGATGTTCTAATATAGACACTAAAACCTATGTTAAAAATGTCAAAGTACACTGATTAGTTCTCTACAATGTGTTATTTTCTGTGACTCATTGCAGCAAGAACTTAATATGTTCTTCACCTAAATCCTAGTAAGTTAGATCTGTACACATTACCAGTATGCATTGGTAAATTGTGGTCATACCTACAAACAAGCTTTTTGTCCTTTAAGGAATAATTAAGTCTTGCTTGTTAAATAGGCATGCACTGGATCATGTAATAAAACATTTGGATTATTCTGGAGATCCTTAAATCAACACTTGCTTAGTTCACAGATTAGCTAAAGAGCAGGGCCAAATTAAGACATTTAGAGGCCCTAAACAATGAAAAGATTATGGTGTCCCTCCATATGTAATTCAAAATAAAAACAATACTATACCATAAAATAAAATTTTATTTTTTGAAATGACACAAAACTTACATATATGCTGAAATTAAAATAGCTTCTTTCTAGATTTTCTGATTGCAAAATTCTGGATGAGTTCATCGAAGCTGACTCGACGAAGCATGTCTGCTTCCATACACAATAAGGAAAGTGCATCAAGTCTGTCCTGACACGTTGTTCACTGAGGGTTTTTTATTCTTTTCAGCTGAGAAAAAGAGTGTTCTGCAGAGCAGTTAATAATCATCAATGTTAGAAAAATACATAGTGTGATCTCTACATTTCGAAATACACATTATATTCCATCTTTCAATATTGTGTCATGAAGATCAATGTGACTGAATTTCATTTTTCCTGTTTCATTAAACTTTGCGCTCATGTAACAGTGGAACTACCGTACTTCTCCACAGAGATTCATGTTCAAGTCAACAGGATATGAGTCAACTAGCTTTTGGGAACCTTGTGAATATTGTTCATCAGATAAGTTCATATCATTTAGAAAATAAAATCTACTTGATACTTCTTTGTACACTTCACCTCTCCTCTTCATGTGAGCTTCAAGTGTATCAATTATAGTATAGTAAGTAGATACGCAATATTTGTCTCTAGTATTCAATGCTGTTTCTGTTGCACTGCTATCATTTGCTTTTTTTTTTCCTGATTCACTTGTGGGACTGGGCTTCTTTGTAGTTAGTATCAGGTAAGATATCTTTTGATATGTCTTCAGATCTTTCAGAATCATTCCTCAAAGTGTATTATTGGTCTGCTAATGATTGACAGAGGTCTGCAATGTTTTCAAATCCAATTCTTTTTCTTGGAGAGCTTGACTTGTGTGGTCAACATGAATACAAACTCTAGTTCTTGCATCTTGTTTGCAATGTTTTCTGCCTCTCATATAGTTTCTCCCTTTTGTGATTGGTCTTCAACTATATTTTCCAATGCATCCACAATCTTTGAGTAGGACTCCAGAATTGCACTTAGTGCCACTGCATGTGCCTCCCGGCGAGTATTAGAAAGAGATTTCAACACACAGTCATTGCCCAAATATGTTTTAAGAACTGCCTATCTATGTGTTGAGGCAGAGAAAAAATGTATAAAGTAATTGGACTGTTGAGAAAAACCTTACTGCCACCAGACAACAATCAACAGCACTGTGGCCAACAAGATTGAGAGAGTGTGCAGCGCATGGTATGAATATGGCATATTTGTTCTGTTCTAAAAGCTTCTTATGCATTCCTTGCTAACGCCCTGACATGTTGGCAGCTTTGTCATAAGATTGACCTTTGCGCTTTGAGAAATCTATTTTGCAAACTTGGCACAGATAATGCAGTACTTGATTTGCCATTTCTTCACCAGTGTGACTTTTCAAATTGAGGAATGTTATAAATCATGCTACTGGTTTTCCATCTGTGGGAGACACATATCTTAGTACAATACTCAATTGATCAATATGTGAAAGATCAGGTGTAGAGTCGACAGATAAACTGAAGTACCCAGCAATACTTATTTCATCCACAATAGCTGAATGAACTTTGTCACTCATTAGATCAATGAGTTCATCACATATTGTCTTCGATAAGTATGATGGGTTACCTTTGCCAGCATTCCCATATTTTGAGATATGGCCTGCTAAAAATGGGTCAAACTGAGCCACAAGCTCCAACAATCCCAAGAAATTTCCATTCTGGAAAGGCAGACCACGTTCAGCTAATGTTTGAATAACAGCTATAACACGCTGGAAGACATGTTGCCAGTATTCACACTCCCCTTTAATTTGTTCTTCCAATTTTTGTGTCAATCCAAATCACCGTCTTTGATTTAAATATGTCAACACTGAATCTCTGTGAGTAGTGCTATTTTCATGTTGTTCAATTAAAACAGTATTCCACCAGTCACTAAATCCATCTGCAGCAAACTGGGATGTTGAAGATTTATATGCAAAAAGTTTGCAAACAAAACAATAAACAGACCCTGTTGATGGTGAATACAGTAGTCATTCTTGAGTGTATGTCTCACCATGCCAAAAATATTTTTTTCTGGACAATATCTTGTTTGTTTGCCATTGGTAAAAGTCCAACATGATTTTTCAAATGGCCCAGTGTGGTGTTGACAGGCATTTGATCCACGATCTCTCCAGTAAGCTACATCATCAGTACTGAAATCAACCCACATACCAGGATCTTGGAGGGCTGTTTTAAGCCCTTCCGGGCAGGAGCGGGTGACCACCCTGCTACACGGAGCAATAGAGTAAATGCATTAAGGAGGTGCAGTAGCACTAGCAGTCAATCATAGTATGCATCATCAAAATATCCTGGTGGTCTCGCAGGGAAAATAAATGAGTAGTGATTTAGCTTTTATAAGCAAATACAATGGATGCTCATTTACAAAAAACATATATGTTACTTCAGTTACAAACATATACAACAAGAGAAACTCTCAAGCACCATAGGGCGGCAATAGTTATCACTTGAAATAGAGTTAAGAAATTGATTAGCGTAAATATTTGTTATTATGAAAATATCTATTTAGAATGTAAGAGGCTGATCCTGTGCTTTCTGCCAGATTCTGAGCACCCTGAACTCCCTTTGACTGCAATGGGAAAGAGTCAATGGGAGCTGAAAGTGCTCGACTACTCACCAGATGGGGATGTAAAGAACAAATATTATTGGAGCATTGTTATCAATATATATATTAGAATTAGGAAAGATGCATATCATAAAACTTCATATTCTGTAAATATTCCCCAAAGCTGCTGAAGTATGTCTGGAACCAGATGAAGATTCAAACAGTATTGTAATCAAATACTCTTCTTTCATGGTCCTACTGTGTGGAGTATATTCTAATAGACTAAGATACACTGGATGATGTTTTTCTTTGACATGGGGTTAGAATATTCTTGGTGTAAAAATAAAGTGTGATGAGCTGCCTTTGTCTGAAATGTTAGAAATGTCAGATGATTCCTCATATGCACAAAGGGATTCTGATTAAGTATGGATCTGTGGGAATTCAACCTCACTATAGCCAGACCTGGTAACACTGCTATTATTAGTATTTTCTGACACTTCCCATTATAAGATCCTTTACTGAGTTCCTTTTAATTTTGCCAAACTAAGTGTTTGGGCTGAAATTTTCCATGCCCAGTGTCTGAAGTAATTCTTTTGGAAAATTATAGCTAAAATGGTTCAGCTATTTCTGAGAACAAGACTATGGAAAAATGCATTATTTTGCAAATAAAACTGTTGACACTTTCTTTGGAAAACTCTAGTGTTCCTATGCTTTGGAGCAGAGACTTAGAATTTGACAGAGGTTTGGCCTTTGTGTCTGAAATGTGTCTTGTGCTGTTCCTGGGGGGAGCGGGGAAAGACCCAAATTTGGCCAAGTTATAAGCATATTGAAAAATTGCATGAAACACATGCTAAGTAGATTTTAGCAGTCAAAATTTCTGAAGATTTCATGCACCCTGAACATGCTCAAGTCTTTTACAGCTCCTAGGATTAGATAAACTGTGCATGTGCCATCTCCATAGAGCGACTGGGCATGCTTCACCCCCTCACAGCCCCTAAATGTGACAAGACTGTGCCATGATGGAATTTGGGGTTTTTTCAGATCACATTCAAAGAGCACTAGTAATGTTGTAAAGTCAAGCACCCAGAAGTTAGGAAATGCCAAAATTAAGGTTGCCTTTTCAACTTTCATTCACCCCCTTGTTCATATACGTTCTAATAGTCTTAAATGACATGATCACAACCATTTTTTTCACTGGGCCCTATTTCCTTTGGTGCATAGGATGGACCTGTTCTGGGTGTGAATCTGGTTTGTATTGTAAAGGAGAATGTTGTCTGTGGGACCCCTGCTTTATTTATTGCAGAAGTTGGAAGGTGTATAGTGAATGTACCAGGAAACTGCAGGAAGAGAGAGGATGATATCTGGTTTAAGGCAGTTCCCTTTCACTGTACACATACAAACAGTGGTATAGTGGAAACAAATTCATGAGTATTTGTGCAGCACTCAGATACTATAGTGATGAGCACCATAGGAAAGCCTGTGAAAGGATATTTTTTCTTCAGAGCAGAGTTTGAATAACATGCAGTAAATAAGGATGAATGTAAAATGGGGAGAAAATGCATCTTAAATTGCTAGCCTCTGGAGTGACCAGCTCTTAACAAATGAAGACTAGATTTCTCCACTGTGCTTTCTTTATAACAGCAGCAAAAGCTATTTCACTGTCCAGCTGATGCTGTATTAACAGACTTCCTCCTTTCAATGAGTCACCATGTGAGATCAGTTTATACAAGGCTTCTTGTAAAGTATAGCCTAGCTTTACAAATTGGACAGCTGTAATGTTTGTGCAGTAACATACTTTGAAAGATTTAAGCTGTTCATTTTGAATTGTATAATTTAATGTTCTGATAATAGTATCACTCAGATTTATGCTTATTTTAACATTACTCAGAACACCTGGAGAAGCAATCCCTCATCATACCCTACAGACCTTTAAAAGGCATAGAATGCCTTGTATGTGCTTAAAAAGGGGCTGCTTTGCTCCTAAAGGGTGAATTTTGCTTTTGATATCCCAAACTTGCAAAGTCTAATTGTAGTTATAGTGTGTATATATAGCACATTTATGTCCATCATGGATCTTATGATCATTGCAGAAGAAAATCCAATTAATCAGGAAAAAGTTTGAGTGAGAGGTATGTGGGATTTTTAAAAATACAAGAAAAGCAGTTATTTTAATAGGATGTTGTATGCAAGTGTGTATGGCAAAAAAGCATTTCAGATCCCCATACTCAAGAAACTGTGTGATATGGAAATATTTATTTATTCGTCCCTGCTTTTTATTTTGGTCCAAACTGATATAACTGAACGTCATTGCCATCTAAACCTTTAGTGACTTCTGAGGAGTAAGTTGTAGGTCTCCACTCAGTTTATGCCCTAGGAATGAATAATCCAATTCAGATTAATTAGTAATCTCTTTACTCCAAATTGGAACTGGACCAGACCTAAGTCTGCTTGTATTAAAGAAGTGGTTAACTTGATAATAATAAAAAGCATATCTGTGTATTTTCTCATTTCTCTGAATGAAGTGCTGTGGGAGGATACCTTATTGCTATTCTGCTCTGTCTGAAACTAGGAAAGGCGGCACAAAGATGTGTTCTTTGGATTATTCCAGTCTGATTTCTAAACTAAAGAAGTCAAGATAAGCATCCAAACGGCTCATTAAACCCAGTTTTTGTTTCTTTTGGGGTTTACTTCCCTCTAGTCTACAGAAAGGTTGACCAAGGTTGTCAATCCAACTTTTCCCATGCACATTAAAAATACAGAGATGTTGAATCCATTGGTATAGCTACTATCATGCTCCCTAGATATCCTCATATACCACTCTTAAAATCAACCTTTTATAGTCTTATGTACAGATGCTGCAAATGCTGTGAATTTTCGTAGTTTATCTGAAGCAGCTGTTTGTGACAGTCTATGCTACTATGTTCATACTTTTTTTACCAGGCTATGATACATTTTGTACCAAGTATTTCTTGTGAAGTATAATTTAGAAACTCATAATTTGCTGATCATTATTGTCCTGGTAAAATATGAGTGGCAATATTATATGTAAAATAATAGGATTCTACTGTATGACTTTACTGAGAGCATATCTACATTAAAAACTTAAGTTGATCTATATCAGGTCGACTTAGAGCTTTCAATTTATTTAGTTTGTTAGAAATTAGTTGTGTTTTACCTTTTTTTTTCTTGTTAGCAAATCCTGACTTTTATGCTTCATTACTTATAATCATTGAAAATCTATCTTTCTTTAATAACTTGTTTTATTGTTTATCTAAACCATCCAGCTTGGTTTGTGCTTGAGTTTGAGAAACTCAATTTCAGATAACAAGATTTCTGTATATCATCTAAGTTAAATTTGTTACTTTGTCTAATATATTTATTTGTATTTTAAGAAAGTAGTTCAGTAGCATCTTTGAAAATGCATTTACTCTTTTCAAATGTATTAATTAAAACAGAAATGAACAAAGAAATTATATATACAGTGGGTGAGAAACTCAGTTATGGAGACGCAAAGCTAGCGAATTTAGGTTGGAGTCTTCAGTTTTTCTACAGTGCAAATAATACTGACAATGAGACATGTTGAGTGAAGATATGATTTTAAAGGATATGCAAATGATGATGCTCCCATTTCAGTACCTGTTGAATATTTTGTGATTGATTTTAGAGATTAAGAATGGCTGTACCCGGTCCATCTAGCCCAGTATCTGTCTATCGACAGTGGCCGATGCCAGGTGCCCCAGAGGGAGTGAAGCTAACAGGCAATGATCAAGTGATCTCTTTCCTGCCATCCATCTCCATCCTCTGATGAACAGAGGCTAGGGACGCCATTCTTTACCCTTCCTGGCTAATAGCCATTTATGGACTTCGCCACCATGAATTTATCCAGTTCCCTTTTAAACATTCTTATAGTCCCATCCTTCACAACCTCCTCAGGTAAGGAGTTCCACAAGTTGACTGGAGAACAAAGGGGAAACATTAGCTTAGGGATATGAGTTAGAACAAGAAAGCGAATCAGTGAATATAAAAATATTCTAGCCACCTAATATTATTGAAAAGTAGTATTAAGCTGTGGTAATAAAGAAGAGGAGGAATTAGACATTACATTGCAGACATTACATTTAGTTCATTTCAAGTTGTATTGTTCAGAAAAGGAAGGTAGCCCTGTAATGCTTGTCTCTGGAGAACCTTCCTGAACTATTTATTTCTGTTCATTTTTCATCCTATTGACTCAGACTAGGCAACCTTTGGAGTTTTGTGTGCAAGCACCAATAAATGAAGCTATAAATAGAGCTGGGAGACATAGTTTATTTGCTGACAAAATGCAGTTTCAAGTCAACTGAAACTATTTAGAAATGTGGGCCAGGTTTGCAAAATAGTTTTGACCAAGCAAAAAATGTAGAAATGTTTTGGTAGTGTCAAAATGAAACATTTCAGGTTTTGTCTCCTCAAAAATTCATTTTGACTTTAAAGTATTCTGATAAAAGCAAGCACAAGACTGGCCAGAGGAGGTGGTGGTGCCAGTGCCTCCCTTATAAGCTTTACCCCAGTGGTTAGAGCACTGACATGGGAGACCCAGGTTCACTTCCGCCCTCTGAGTAATGTGGAGAAAGGGTTTACAGTTTGCTCTCCACTATTGCAGGAAAGTACCCTAACCAATGAGCTATTCTGGTAGGGGGCTTTCTCAATTTCTCCTCCTGAAGATGTTCTACTCTTTTTTATAAATAATATTTGAAACAATGACTTGGACATGAATATCTCACATCCTAGGGCAGTGGTCTCCAAACTTTTTTGATCGTGCACCCCATCAGTAAAAAAAAATTGAGCATGCTCCCCCAGCTGCGCCGCAGGGCCAGCTCTACCATTTTTCTGCCCCAAGCCAAAAAAAAAAAAGGCGTTCAGACTCCCGCCCGAACTGCTGAAGCAAAAAAAAATAAAAATAATAAAAGAAAAAGCCACCAGAACTGCCACGCACCCCAAAGAATTCTCTTGTGCACCCCCTGGGGTGTGCACACCCCACTTTGGAGGCCACTGTCCTAGGGGACTGCCCAACTACCAGTCTGTAGAGTCATTTTCTGTCTTTCCCTGGACCAATCACTATTCATTATCATTAATATAGTGGTAATTCATAAAGACAACAAATATTCATTGAGCTAGCTAGTGGCTAGGCTGTTTTCCTGCACTGAGGGAGACCCAAGCTCAGATTTTCCCCACATCAGGCACAGAAGAGAATTGAACATGATTCTCCCACATCCCAGGTGAGTGCCCGAACCACTGGGGTAAAGCTTGTAAGGGAGTAACTAGCACCACCACTATCTCCTCTGGCCAGTTTGTGACTCATTTGCTTACTTTTGTCAAAATGCCTGGAAATGAAAACATTGCATTTCGATTTGAATTATTTCATTTACTTTTGATTCACTGAAAAATCTCCAAAAAAGTGCCATTTTCAAATGATCTGCAACTAACTTCTTATTTTATTTTTCTAAATTGCTAGTGAACTGAAAAATCATTTATGCACCCAGTTCTAGCTATGAAATAGAGATGGGAACATGGCCATAAAACCTGGCTCGTGACTTCAACCCACCCACACCCACATTTAGGAGTGAGCATAACCAGGGGCTTGATTTCAGCTCACCACAGATAGAAGCCAGTGTAAAATTCAGATCCTGATCTGGGTTTCAGTTCCAATCTCATTGTCTTCAGGGATGTTTGGATCTATGCAATGCTTGTCTCAGCCCCAATTCTACATTAAGTTGCTGACTTCTTCATTTGAAATAGAAGTAGTGGTTTATGTTGAAGAATCTGGATCACTTGTGAGATAATGCAGAATTGTTGCTAGGAGGCCTTATTTGCTTGACATTCACCTTTGCTGTGACACAAGGCAGATCTTTAATTCCTTCTTCCATCTCTCTGGAGGAGACAGGGAAGTCAGATTAAGTGAAACAGTGCCATGTCTTTCTGGCCCCATGAGAATGTGAGATTCACCAGTGTGGTTCAAACCTTTGGTGATTCTAGTTAACCATCCTGTCTGTTGCTGCACTGGAAAGTCGGGTCTGCTTTCACCTTATCATGTGTTAGTCAACTGCAAAAATGCTATATGAAGATTAAAATAACAATCCTATACAAATTGCAGCCTAGCAATAAATGTTAAAGAAATAAGTGAGCTTGCAAGCTTTATCTAAACTGCGTATAGTGTGGCAGCTTATTGCAGATAGCTATTAATAGGGTGAGGGCTTCTTTTTTAATGGAAAAGCTCTATAGAATTTGATCCAAAAATAACATTTTCCTAGGCTTTTTGAATGATCCTATAGAACTTAATGGAGATCTACATCACTACTATAGCATGCTACACAATCATCCAAAAAACGTAGGATAGAGAAGAAACTTATCCTCTCTTAAATGGTATTGATTTTTAGCGTGGTGGTGTAGCCGTGTTGTATGTATGTATTACAGTGTGCATACATGTACTAGATATTTTACCATAACTGTAGAAGTCCTTGCCCCCAGGAGTTTATAATCGAATTGATATCTTTCACAGATAAGTGAGATTGTGATCTACTCTGGGATCAGGAGGAGAAAACATTTGTTACAGAAATAGCTTTTATGAGTATTCCATGCAGTTTTAGGGGTTTTTTTGGGGGGGTAGGGTAAAGAGATTTTACACTTTTTGTAGGGTTTATGGCAGATGTGGGTATTTAGAAGTGATCTACATGCATTTAGGGTCCAAGAATTGACTAAGATGTTAGAAGGGTATAAAGGACAGCATGAAAGCAAGCCCAAAAATGCTTGTGAGTGAGGATTCTAAAAAAAATATTATAGCCAGTGTCTGAAGGAGCAGGAGGATGGGGGCATGCAAAAAGACCAGATCAGAGATGTAGGGTCTTAAAATTAAAGATACATATGGAACTTCATGTGGAGAAAAATATGTGGTTTGCAAGGCTGATAGTAAGAAAAAATCATTTTCCCTATAAAAGGAGGAAATTTGATCTGAAAGTCATTGGTAGACAAATATAGAACCTTTATGATGCTATAATATGATGACATTTACTCTAAGGGCCAGATCCTGAATCACTGAACACAATGATTGTTTTGTCATGGACTTCAGAGGATGACAGACTAGACCATAAAATACCACCTCCCCAAGAGCTTTAATAGATTTAAAGTTCTCTATTTGGTCATCGTCATACAGTGGCACTGCCTGGCACACAATCCAGCTTCCGACTCTGGCACGACATGTGGATATGCTTTAGTTTCCCCTTTCAGAGTCTCCTGAAACAGACCAAGCAGTCTGGCGTAACTCAAATGGCCTGTGTGAGGTTAATTTATTACAAAAGAACACACTCCCCCTTGCACATAAGTCCCAACACAGAATCCAGGCAATACATCAAACACAACCCTGGCATCCTTCACCATAACCTCTGATCTTCAGCACAGCCCTCTCAGATCCTTTGGCTTCATCTCTTCATCTCTGCAAGTCAATAGGCATGTCACTCCACTGCCTTCAGCCTTTAACCCTCTCCAGCCATCCTTGGCCTTGGCTCTCTGGCTCAGGAAGGACAGCTGGCTTAGCTGCCCCCCCACCTTCCTAACTCTCAGTCCTTTCTAACCTCTTGCCACTGGCTTTGGCTTTTGAAAGTAAGTAGGCTAGCCCCTCCACTGGTTTCCTGATAATTCTCTCCTCTTTCCAGGGAGCTCTCTGCTCTCTGCAGCTTTCCTCAGAGACCTCCTCCAGTCTCTGGACTCTGGCAAACCTAACTCACCAGGTCTCTCTCTCTCTCTCTGAATCCCTCCCCTCAGATTCTTCGCAGCCTTTTGTCTTCCCAGGTACTGCCCTGCCCTCTTAATTAGCCAAAAGGGAGCCTCTGTTCTGACATAGGAGAACTGGAACTGAAAGTTAGGCTGGGAGTTTGGCTGAGAGAGTTGAAGAGGCTGGCTGGAGAGGGGCTTGACTGGAGGCTGGGATTGAAGTGGCTGAAGGTCGTTTGGCAGGCTGCTGGCTGGAGGTTGGGCCAGGGTGGAGTACTGGTTTCTGGCTGAAGACAGTGAGGGTGGGCTGTAGAAACAGGCTGGCTGGCTGTGACTGGTCCCCAGTTGAAAGAAGGCTTAATGTTTAAAACTGATAATAGATTGGGGGAGGGGAAGAGAAAGTTGCTTTGGACTATGAAGGAGAAGAAATGGGATGAGGAATGGTCTCAGATCAGGAGAAATAAAAAAGGACTAGATATATCAGGATTTGAAGAAGAAGAAACGAATACAAATGAAAAACAAAACTAGGATAAAAGTCAAATTTAATAGTCATAATGAGCTATGGGAAAGTAAGTAAACTGACCTAAATTAGTAAATGTTTAGAATGATTTATTGATGTGCCATAACCTGGTAATATTGAATACAAAAGCACCTTCTAAATTTAATTCAGTGGATGGATCCTTTTCTGCTTTGGATCTAGGAATTGCAACAAATAATAATATAGCTAGTAAATGGAGCTGGGAAATTCATAAAGATGATCGAATGGGGACACAATACAGTACAACAGATGAGGAACTGTTGAAAACACAAAAAGAGTTCCTAGCTGGAATTTTCAGAAAGCTGCCTGTGGCCTTTTTAAGATTAAATGTGATGACTCTTTGAGCAGTTACTGTACAAGTGACAAGCTCGGCAGATTCTATAATGTAATAAAAGGAATTACAGTAGCAACTGATCTGGCCATCTACACAATATCAAATTGCTTTGACTTAGAAATCTGGTTCCCTGTGGAATGAGGATTGTAAATTAGCAATCAAAGAAAGAAAGAAATCATACAAGCCAGCAAAACAGACAACGAATAGTAAAGGTTTAATGAATTATAGAAGATGTAGGATGGTGGCATAAAGGATTACCAAAAAGGAAGCTGGAGAAACTTCTGTGGGAAATTAAACAAAAAGTCAAGGTTTTCAGAAATATATAAGCAAATTCAAAGAATAAATGTAATTCAGAGTAAAAGTAAATCTGTATCTGGTCTTATTGCAAACAATGAAATTTAGCTCTACAATTTAGGAAGGGCAGACATTTCAGTACATAGTTCTAAGGCAAGAAACCTACAGGCCTACTCTGTAAGGCAGTGGTTTTCAACCTGTGATCCACAGACCCCTAGGAGTATGCTGACTATGTCTAAGATTTCCAAAGGGGTCTGCATCTCCATTAGAAATTTTTTAGGGGTGCACAAATGAAAAAAGGTTGAAAACCACTGCCGTATGGCATTAGCTGAAGCAGTTAGCATAAGGCTTTGATACCTATGAGCCTTAGCATAAGTAAGCAACCCAACAATGAAACAGAACTACGTGGAACTGGGAACATTGTGCTTGAAGGGAGGGTTGTACAAAGTGATACCAGGTAACCACAAACTTGGCTTGGCAACAAATAGATGTGCATGATGATAAGTTAAAATCATTATTATACTAACCTATATTATAAGAACACCCCTACATTATTAGGGTGAGGAAGATAAATGTGGACAAAGAGGGATGGACATTTGTATGACTATTCATGGCAACTGTCAGGCCCTATAATAGGCTAGACCACCATGTAAGGGTGAGAGCTGAATCAGACTCATTAGGTATGCCAGGGAAGAAGTAGATTACCATTTGTCTCTTACCAGCAGATCTGCAAGAAAGGGTGTGAGTATATGTAAGGAATGGTACAAAATATCAATTTAATTTTATATAATTGCTGGTTTTTGTGTAGGTTGGAGCATTTGTGTCTTTACTAATTGTGCTAACAAAATTTCTCAAAGTTTTGCTTTGCCCTTGGTGTGAGTGACATCATTGTGCACATTGGGGTTCCCAGCCAGACACTGATCTGATCACCATGATGCAATTGTGTCTGATTCTGGGACTAGAACCCTGCAATCCCCAGCTCTTTAAATTAGTAATTAATTGAAAATCAGTCATAGAATCAGTAACCACTTAAAGAATTGGGCAACAAACAAAAGAATTCCAAAAGGTCAGTAGTGATTTGAATCAAAACAATGAGTTTTGTGAGGAAAAATAGGAGATTTATTGAGGACAACTGTGAACTATTAAATAGCTAGAGAAAATATACTGATAATGTGCCAACCAAAGTTTTAGTATTCAGAAGCTTAATGCAGCCATTAGAAGAAAGGAAAATAGAGGCCCAGGTAAAGATAATAGAAGTAACAAAATGCTGCAACATTTGTCAGAAGGTAATATAAAGAGTTTATTGCAGTTATATAATGATAATGGGGAAAACTGTCTGTTGCCAATAGAATGGAAATAAGCATTGGTGATACCAATTAGGAGATCAGGCAAGGTATGTACGAGACCTGATGCTGACAACTCTACTGTTGTCCTCACATCTGGTGTGAGGAAAATCATGGGAAAACGATAAATATATGACTAGTGGAATAGTTGGAGAAAAATATTGTAATTGAGGTAAAAAGTGATTTTAGAAAAGGAAGATGCACAGTTGACAATATTGTGAGATGAGAAACAGAGGTACAAAAAATCATAAGGACTCAGAACTTTATGATAATAGTCTTCCTGGACATTGAAAAAGGATATGACATGCTATGCAGGGAAGGCCTCCTATATAAACTAGCCAAAATTGGAATAAAAGGGAGAAGGCTGAGGGACTTTTTAAGTGACAGAACTATAAAAGTCAAAGTATGAACAACTTTATCAAAAAACTACAAACTAACAAATGGAATTTCATAAGGGAGTATTATTTTGCCTACTGTTTTCTATTATGATAGATGACCTTGGAGAAAGTGTGCAGCTGAGAATAGGTATTTCTCTTTTCTTAGATGACTGTACTATATGGTCTAAGGATAAAAGACTTTAAAGTAGCTGTGGAAAAGACAACTGAGGCACTCCAGCGACTTTCCACATGGGAAAATGAGTGGGGATTTAAATTCTCACTTGCAAAAACTAAGGAAATGCTTTTAACCAGGAAGAAAATTAGGAAAGAGTGGGATTTATTTTTTTATGATGAAAAAATTCAGATACTTCACAAGTTTATTTTCTTAGGAGTAGTGTTGGATAATAAATTAACTTGGAAAGGTAACATAGACAATATCAAACAAAAGTATAAAAGGGCTACACCTATGAACATATAAGTACATGCCTGTGGACAGGGGACTCCAAGAGCTTTTCCATGCCCATGTGCTGTGAGCTTGTGTTTGGGACAAAGGAGGTACAAGCTCCATGGCAAAGGATATAAAAAGGCAGCTGCATCTTTTCCATTTTCTCTTCAATCTTGTTTCTCACCTCTGGAGTATCTTCTCTACAAACTGAAGCTTTGAACAGAGGATTCATAGATCCATCCAAGCTGCGGATGTGTTCCAGAGGGACTTTACAAGCCAGCAAACTCACCAATGCTACTAAGAATCTGATATATGGACTCCAAAGTCATATGCATGTATTTGATTGCTTTGACCATTTAACAACTCTCTTCCTTTTCCTTTCTTTTATAGTAAACCTTTAGTTTTAGATACTAAAGGATTGGCTGACAGCGTGGTGTGTTGGGTAAATATGTCCTCTGGCCTAAGATTGTTGCCGATATTACTTTAGGTCTGGCATGGAGAAGAGAAAGTTTGAAGAGGTTGCTGTCAATCCGATATTGGATGCCAATGCCCTGGAGTAGATGGTCTTGGGTTAATATTTTCATATCTGCTATGAAATTGCAGAAAAGGGTGGGTGCCACTTTGTTTTGTTTTACGCCACTTTGGATGACAAAGGACACAGAGGTAGAGCCACTGCACAGGATGGAGGCAGTCGTCTGGTCATAGAGGAGTCTTACAATGGTGATAAATCTTTTACATGATTTTCTGCAGAGCCTCACAGTTGACAGAGTTGAAGGCATTGGTCAGGGTCAGACTGATAAAGCCCATATACAGCTCCTGGTGTTGTTCTTGACATTTTTCCTGGATCTGCCTGGCTCTGAAAATCATGTTGGTTGTGCCTCGTGATGGTCTGAAGCCGCACTGGGACTCTGGAAGTACTTTCTCTGCAAGAGGGAGCAGGCGATTCAGTAAGATTCTAGCAAGAATCTTCCAAATGATGGAGAGGAGGGCAATGCCTTGATAGTTGCCACAGTTGGCCCAGTCCCTCTTTTTGAAAATGGTGACAATGTTAGCATTATATAAATCAGCAGGGATTTCTGTGGTGCAACAGATTTTGAGGAGCAGGAAGTGAAGCTTGTTAGTCAGTGTTTCTCCACTCACTTTCAGGATTTCAGCTGGTATGCCATCAGGACCCGGTGTTTTATTATTCTTCATTTGTTTAATTGCATTGCAGACCTCCTGAGGTGTTGGTGGGTTGGCAAGCGTTCTCCAGATTGGGTTTTGAGGGATGGAGTTGATGGTGTCGTCAGTCACAGTTGATTCTCGATTTAGAAGCTTTTGATAGTGTTACTTCCAGCACTCTTTGATGGATTTGTTATCTTTAAGAAGGATACTGCCATCTTCGGATCTCAGAGGTGTGAGGCCACATGAGCTTGGTCCATACAGGGTCTTTGTCTCACAATAAAAGCTCCACATATCATGTCTGTCAGTGAATGTTTTGATTTGTTTTACTTTGTCCTCCCACCATTTGTGTTTGATTTCTTGGATCCTCGTTTGAACTTCAGCTTTGAACTGATGGAAAGAATTCTGTTTCTGACTGGATAGTAGTTAGTTTTGCCAGTCACAGAAAGCTTTTCTCTTCTGATCCAAAAGGGCTGTGATCTCATTGTTGTTGTCAAACCAATCATGTTTTAGTCTTCTTCAACACTTGTGTTATCATTTCCAGGTGTGTATATGGCCAGTTTTTCACTGAGGAGTGTTTGGAAGTTCTCGTGGTGCACTGAGGAGTGAAGGCTGTGGATGTTGTATTGTCATCTGTGTAATTTGGATTACTTTATATGTTTCGGTGTAATTCTAATGGACATGACTGACCTCACCGGGTGATGGTCAGTCCAGCAATCATTGGATCCTCTTATGACACGGGTGATTTGGACATCTCTTAGATCCTGTGTTCTTACTATGCCATAGTTGAGGAGGTGCCACTGTTTTGAGTGGGGCTGTTACCAAGTTATTTTGTACTTGTTGCTTTGGCTGAAGATTGTGTTTGTGATCACAAGGTCACGCTCTGCACATTTGCTGAGTAGAAGGATGCCATTGGAATTGGTCTTGCCCACTCCTTCCTTCCCAATTGTGCTACTCCATATGTTAGAATCTCGGCTAACTCTTGCATTAAAGTCCCCTAAGAGTATTATTTTATCTGGTTTTGGAATGGATGACAAAATTTTATAAAGGTCAGTGTAGAAGGCTTCTTTCTGTTCTTGTTCAGCGTCAAGAGTTGGTTCATATGCACTGATGACAGTGACAAATGTCTTATTGACCAATTGGATATGGAGGGTCAGAAGGCGCTCATTGATGCTGAAAGGAAGCTCAGTCAGGCAGTTGACTAGAAGGTTTTTGATTGCAAAGCCAAACCATGTATTCACCTGTTGCTTGCTGGTTTTCCTTTCCCTCAAGTGGCCTTCATCTGCATGTCTTGTTTCGCTGAGAGCAGCAATGTCAATGTTGTACCTTGAGACTTCTCTGGCAACAATTGCTGTTCTGTATTTGTGTCTTTCACTTTTTGATTAGTTTAGTAGGATATAGACGTTCCAAGGTGCAAGAAACATTTTGGTTTTTCGACCGCATTGGGAGTGATTTCTCTGGACACAGTTATCCAATCAGGTATGGTGGGATAGCTTATGTTTGGGGCACTTTTCTAGCTCCTTCCCCGTATTGGCTGACTAGAGGGGTTCCTAAAAAGGCCTGCTCAGTCATGAGTGCTGCTGCTGAAATGCCCCTCATCCTGGTCCATGGAAACATGATGACCATCTTGTGGTCACCGCCTGCATATGGGTCTGTGACTACAGACTGCTGGTGATTATTTCAGCTATTCCCATCATCACCTGCCCATTGCCGCAGGACTCTTATGGGTAGGGGTGGGGGAAAAGTTCTTCCTGTGAAAGAAACCTCCATGTGAGTAGTCTAATGTGGGGGAGCTGTTGCACTCCAGCAGCCACACAAATCTTGGTGGAAGAGGCACCTGTTTTCAATAGCAAGGAAATCCAAGATGACTGGGTGTTTCGCCTCCATTGCAGCCTTCATAAGAACATAAGAACGACTGTACTGGGTCAGTCCAAAGGTCCATCTAGCCCACTATCCTGTCTACCGACAGTGGCCAATGCCAGGTGCCCCAGAGGGAGTGAACCTAACAGGTAGTGATCAAGTGATCTCCCTCTTGCCATCCATCTCCACCCTCTGACAAACAGGCTAGGGATACCATTCCTTACCCATTCTGGCTAATAGCCATTAATGGACTTAACCTCCATGAATTTATCAAGTTCTCTTTTAAATGGTGTTATAGTCCTAACCTTCACAACCTCCTCAGGCAAGGAGTTCCACAAGTTGACTGTGCGCTGTGTGAAGAAGAACTTCCTTGTATTTGTTTTAAACCTGCTGCCCATTAATTTCATTTGGTGGCCCCTAGTTCTTGTATTATGGGAAGAAGTAAATAACTTTTCCTTATCTACTTTCTCCACATCATTCATGATTTTATATACCTCTATCATATCCCCTCTTAGTCTCCTCTTTTCCAAGCTGAAAAGTCCTAGCCTCTTTCAACTCTCCTCATATGGGACCCGTTCCAAACACCTTAATCATTTTAGTTGCCCTTCTCTGAACCTTTTCTAGTGCCAGTTTATCTTTTTGGAGATGAGGAGACCACATCTGTATGCAGTATTCAATATGTGGACATACCTTCAATTTGTCTGGTACCTCACCTTTGACCTTACCACCATGGATGACCCTACTAGGAGTACAGGACTCCAGGACTCCAGAGGTATTGCTCTTACGGTTTTAAGTATACGCAAGCTTCTCCACCATGTCAACATGGCAGCCCAAGGAGAAGTATTTTGTATAGTAAACAGATTTAAATAACTTCTCACTTTACTGGGCCTATATGCTCATTGGAAGCCAGAGACTGGGATGCAATAACGGGAGCGGTATAGTTTTTTATTTTATTTTATTTGATTGATAACCAGTGTGGGGAATCAGGAGCACAGTTTGTGACTGGTTGGTGAAATTAACTACAGTGTTAACCACCAGTTTAGGTAGAATCTGCTCTCCTTTTTGCAGCCTGTCCTGACCTTGGCATTTTCAGTGTGGGCTACTCTAGGCACGTCGGCCACATGTTGTTACTGATATACCCACTCCAAATTAATCTTCCCCTTCCCTTTATATGCTTCCTCTGTATTTCCCCTTGCAAATAAAGTGTACCTTGATTGTTGGTTCATACGATTACCAGGTCAGGGGACAGTCAAAACCACATAGGGAAGTAAGGTAAGGTTCCTGACTTCCCTAAACAGTCAAGTGGAGGTACCAACAGTTACTAGCTAAGAACCCAGGCCACTGAAACCCACTGTGGCCACAGCAGAGTGACAATTAATAAGGGCTCCTATTGATGATTAGCTGCCCTTAGGAGCATGACAACCATTGCAACACACTTCCTCACATTATCAGGGTCAAAAAAGTGGCAAAGGAGATAGATAAAAAAGAAAAATTAACAGTCATGGGAAATCAAATTACAGCTAGACAGTTGTCCCCCCATTTGTGGATTTTGAATTGCAGGAAAAAAATGCACATTGTGATCAATGACATTTCTGAATTTATTTATGAAAAATGAGAACAGCTTCATCAAATCTATACAGATGGATCAAAAAATTACAGCATGGGCAGATAGGGGATCAGCCTTCTGTGTCCCTAGTCTTCAATTCCAGAAATCTAAGAGGTTGTTGAATTATATGACTGTTCCGACAGCTGAACTAATGGGGATAATGTTAACATTAACCTGGATTAGAGATGTATGAGTGGCTGTAGCTGTAATTTTATCTGATTCCTTGTCAGGGATAATGACGATCAGAACAGGGACTTTGGAATGCAGAAATGACATAAATGAAATAATGTTCCTAACTATGAAAATAGTGCAAGCTGGTATCTGTGTAACAACAGCAGGGATTCCAGCACGTATTAGAATACCTTGAAATGAGATGGATGACAAAGCAGTAAAACATTTTGTAAAAATGATTAGCTCTTTCAATTTTAGAAGGGTAGTTGAAATAGCTTTATCAAGAGTAAAATGTCTATCTTTTATGGAGCTGTGTGTATGTGGAGAGGTATATGCATAAAGAAATAAATCCATCAGTTTAATTATATCAAAACTATTAATCAGTTGGGGCATTTAAAAGTTACATAGGATTAGATTCTGCAAATGGGATCCACACAGGCACACCCTGTTGTAGCCCTTAGACATACACTGCGTTCAACAGATGCACACGTTATATGCTAAATATGTCAAAGACCAAGTGTAATGAGAATATTAAGCACTTACGTTGACTTCAACTTAACTCTTCCTCCCCCTTTTTTTCAAAATCACTGCCTTTGAATTTAGTTCATCTGTGATGTTCTTTTCGTTGAGCACAATGCTAAGACATTGCTGCTACCTCTGAACTTGCTGCAGTAGGGAGCCAGCCTATAAGCTACTAGGCAATTGATGTTTTTAAATACTGAGTATGATATTTTGCAAGCTTATTTTATAGACTCATAGACTTTAAGGTCAGAAGGGACCAATGTGATCATCTAGTCTGACCTCCTGCACAAAGCAGGCCACAGAACCCTACCCATCCACTTCTATAACAAACCCCTAACCTATGTCCGAGTTATTGAAGTCCTCAAATTGTGGTTTGAAGACCGCAAGCTGCAGAGAATCCACCAGCAAGTGACCCATGCCCCACGCTGCAGGGGAAGGCGAAAAACCTCCAGAGCCTCTGCCAATCTGCCCTGGAGGAAAATTCCCTCCCGACCCCAAATATGGCGATCAGCTAAACCCTGAGCATGTGGGCAAGACTCACCAGCCAGCAGGAAAGAATTCTCTGCAGTAACTCAGATCCCATTCCATCCAACATCCCATCACTGCCCACATGGCATACTTATCTGCTGATAATCAATGATCAATTGCCAAAATTAAGCTATCCCATCATACCATCCCTTCCATAAACCTATCAAGCTTATTCTTAAAGCCAGATATGTCTTTTGCCCCCACTACTCCCCTTGGAAGGCTGTTCCAGAACTTCACTCCTCTAAAGGTTAGAAACCTTCGTCTAATTTCAAGTCTAAACTTCCTAATGTCCAGTTTATACCCATTCGTTCTTGTGTCTACATTGGTACTAAGCTTAAATAATTCCTCTCCCTCCCTAATATTAATCCCTCTGATATATTTATAAAGAGCAGGCATATCCCCCCTCAGCCTTCTTTTGGCTAGACTAAACAAGCCAAGCTCTTTGAGTCTCCTTTCATATGACAGGTTTTCCATTCCTCGGATCATCCTAGTAGCCCATCTCTGAACCTGTTCCAGTTTGAATTCATCCTTCTTAAACATGGGAGACCAGAACTGCACACAGTATTCCAGGTGAGGTCTCACCAGCACCTTATATAACGGTACTAACACCTCCTTATCTTTGCTGGAAATACCTTGCCTGATGCATCCTAAAACCGCATTAGCTTTTTTAACGGCCATATCACATTGGCGGCTCATAGTCATCCTGCGATCAACCAATACCCCAAGGTCTTTCTCCTCCTCTGTTGCTTCCAACTGATGCGTCCCCAATGTATATCTAAAATTCTTATTATTAATACCTAAGTGCATGACCTTGCATTTTTCACTATTAAATTTCATCCTATTACTATTACTCCAGTTTACAAGGTCATCCAGATCTTCCTGTATGATATCCCGGTCCTTCTCCGTGTTAGCAATACCCACCAGCTTTGTGTCATCCGCAAATTTTATTAGCACAGTCCTGCTTTTTGTGCCAAGGTCAGTAATAAAAAGGTTAAATAAGATTGGTCCCAAAACCGATCCTTGAGGAACTCCACTAGTAACCACCTTCCAGCCTGACAGTTCACCCTTCAGCACTACCCATTGTAGTCTCCCCTTTAACCAGTTCCTTATCCACCTTTGAATTTTCATATTGATCCCCATCTTTTCCAATTTAACTATTAATTCCCCATGTGGAACCGTGTCAAATGCCTTACTAAAATCGAGGTAAATTAGGTCTACTGCATTCCCTTTGTCTAAATAATCTGTCACCCTCTCAAAGAAGGAGATCAGGTTGATTTGGCACGATCTACCTTTAGCAAAACCATGTTGTAATTTGTCCCAATTACCATTGACCTCAATGTCCTTAACTACTTTCTCCTTCAGAATTTTTTCCAAGACCTTACATACTACAGATGTCAAACTAACAGGCTTATAGTTACTTGGATCACTTTTTTTCCCTTTCTTAAAGATAGGAACTACGTTAGCAATTCTCCAGTTGTACGGTACAACCCCCGAGTTTACTGATTCATTAAAAATTCTCGCTAACGGGCTTGCAATTTCATGCGCCAGTTCCTTTAATATTCTCGGATGAAGATTGTCTGGGCCCTCCGATTTTGTCCCATTAAGCTGTTCAAGTTTGGCTTCTACCTCAGATGTGGTAATATCCACCTCCATATCCTCATTACTGTTTGTCATCCTTCCATTATCCCTAAGCTCCTCATTAGCCTTATTAAAGACTGAAGCAAAGTACTTATTTAGATATTGGGCCATGCCTAGGTTATCCTTAACCTCCTTTCCATCCTCAGTGTTTAGCGGTCCCACTTCTTCTTTCTTCATTTTCCTCTTATTTATATGGTTATAGAACCTTTTACTATTGGTTTTAATTCCCTTTGCAAGGTTCAACTCTACTTGGCTTTTAGCCTTTCTCACTTTATCGCTACATGTTCTGAACTCACTAAGGTAGCTTTCCTTGCTAATCCCGCCCTTCTTCCAGTCCTTGTAGGCTTTCTGCTTTTTCTTAATCACCTCTCTGAGATGCTTGCTCGTCCAGCTTGGTCTACAACTCCTGCCTATGGTTTTTTTCCTCTTTCTTGGGATGCAGGCTTCTGATAGTTTCTGCAACTGCGACTTAAAGTGATTCCAGGACCTCCTCCACATTTAGATCCACAAGTTCTTTAGTCCAATCCACTTCCCTAACTAATTTCCTTAATTCTTAAAAGTTAGCCTCGAGAAGTCAAAAACCCTAGTCCCAGATCTATTTTTGTTTATCCTTCCATCTAGTTTGAACTGAATTAGCTCATGATGACTCGAACCAAGGTTGTCCCCTACAACCATTTCTTCTATGAGGTCCTCACTACTCACCAAAACCAAATCTAAAATGGCATCCCCTCTTGTCGGTTCTTCAACTACTTGGTGAAGAAATCCATCTGCTATCACATCCAGAAAAATGTGAACCCTATTATCCTTGCTAGCACTTGACCTCCAGTCTATATCTGGGAAGTTAAAGTCTCCCATGATCACACATTTCCCATTAGTGTTTACTTCCTTAAAAACATTAAAGAGGTCTCTATCCATATCCAAATCAGATCCCGGTGGTCTGTAGCACACCCCAAGCACTATCTCAGGGGAGGCTCTAGTAGCTTTCTTTCCCAGTGTGATTTTTGCCCAGACAGACTCTGTCTTGTCCATTCCATCACTTCTTATTTCTTTACAGTTAACCTCCTCATTGATGTACAATGCTACTCCACCACCTTTGCCTTTGTTTCTGTCTTTCCTAAACAGCACATAGCCTTCAATACCTGTACTTCAGTCATGACTACTATTCCACCATGTTTCTGTTATCCCTATAATATCCGGTTTCACTTCCTGCACCAGTAGCTCTAGTTCCTCCATTTTGTTCCCTAGGCTCCTCGCATTAGTATACAGACATCTTAATTTTTGCCGTTTGGCTTCACTGACATTCTTTATCCTGTTGGGCTCAGACATTCTACCACCAGCATCATCTGTTAGTCTGCTATCTACACTACTCTTCCTCCTTATGCCAATTCTTCTGTCCACGGCTGTATTCCCTCTTACTTTGTTTACTTCCCTCTCAAGGTTACATTCCGGAGTTGAGATCTCCCGGACATCTCCCAACCATCTCCCCCAACTTCCTAGTTTAAAGCTCTCTTAATCAGTTCAGCGAGCCTCCATCCTAGAAGTCTGTTTCCCTCCTTGCTCAGGTGAAGTCCATCCGGAGAGAACAGTCTTCTGTCCGTAAATGCTTCCCAATGGCCGTACATCCCAAAACCCTCCTTATAGCACCACTGCCTGAGCCATCTGTTGATCACCATAATCTTGTCACACGTTTGTCGCCCTTCTCTAGGAACCGGCAGAATCCCACTGAAGATCACCTGAGCCTCGATTTCCTTAAGCGTCTTCCCCAGTCTGGCATAGTCTCCCTTGATACATTCCAGAGGGTATCTAGCCGTATCATTCGTTCCCACATGAAGGACAATCAACGGATTCTTTCCCGCTCCCGCTAGGATCCTTTTCAGCCTCAGGTCCACATCCTGTATCTTAGCACCCGGCAGACAGCACACCCTTCTGTTCTCCTGATCAGCTCTAGTTACAGGCCTGTCTATCCTTCTCAGTAAGGAGTCTCCAGTCACGTAGACCTGCCTTTTCCTGGTGACAGTGTGATTCTCTGGTCTATCCCTCGTGCTCACTGTCTGCAAGTCCTCTCGATGCCTAATCACCCTTGCAATCCTCCGGGGGGCTTATATTTGGTGTTGCCTCCATTGAGTCCTCCCCTCCTCTTGTAGGACTATCAGCTCTTCTCTTTTTCCTTGCCCTCTCTCCTTCAGCGACCACCTGCTGTGCCCCTTCTTCATTTTCCAACTCTGCAAACCTGTTCCTGAGTTCTATTTCTCCTTCACTGGCCCGTCTTTTCCTCTGCCTGGTTCTCTTAGTCACATGCTTCCACCGTGCACTTTCCTCACCCTGCAGTCTCTCTTCTGAATTCTTTGGTCCTGCTTCCATCTGCACGTCTGAGCTTATCTCTTCAGCCCCCTCGTGTCTGTGCTCCATCATCTGCTCAAACCCCCTTCTAAACTCAACCAGAGTTTCCACCTGCATTTCCAGTCCTCGGATCTTTTCTTCCATCAGCTCTATCAGGCGGCACTTCATGCAGACAAAACTCTTTTCAGGCACCCCCTCCAGGATCATGTACATGCCGCAGCTTCCTCATCCAGTCATCCTCATTGTGTCTTTCACTGCTACCTCTATATCAGTCATAGCCTTCCCACCTGAAGTCTGGTAGTCCACGGAACAGAACACAACACAAACCCCCAGCAGGAACCAGACCACCCCAATCCCTTAACTAGCCAGTCAGTTCCTCTGTCTTAGTCTCCCCTGCAACCTCCCCCTGGAAACTCCCTCTGAAACGCCCCTGTTTACAGCTCTGTTTGCTTTTGTTCTTTAACAGTAGGAGGGCTAATATGCTAAACAGTTCATGGCTCAAAGTGAAAAACTAGAAAATAGAAGTCAAATATTGTCACGTCTTTGAATAAAAGATGTCCAAAGCTTAGCAAAGGTCTAATTTGTATTCCAACATGTAACCCTGTTCTGTATGGATGTAATCTAAAAGAGGATATGAGATCTGCCACTGCTGGCTAGTGACTATGTTACTTTGAGTTAGAGTGGAAGATGCTATGGATCAATTTCTGCTCTTCTTTACACAGCTGTAAAGCTGGAGTATTATTCTTAAATTCAAAGTAGTTATTTAATATTTAAACTGGTGAGACAGAACAGAATTTACCTCACTTATTTTGAAACAGGCAAGCTAAGGAAGAAGAAAAACATGCAAGATCTAATTTCATGTTTTGTTACTGAAAAATCTGAGCATAAAAGCAGGCAGTTATCTCTATAGAGGAGCTAATCATTAGAATAGAATGGGCTGGTCCCCTTATAGCGATGTTACAGAACATTCAATTTCTGTTCTCTGGGGATGAGAATATTCTGCCTCTTGGAAACTGAGAGAAAGTTTTACTTTGATTACCAGCAGCCTGTATGCAAATTGATTGTATGTGGGGCTGCAACTTTGAGTGCAAAAGCCACTCCACAGAGATGGGAAGGGAAGGACCTTTTGGGGTTCTAAAAGGGTCACAAAGGAAACAAACTGTCTTGCTAGCTGTGGGAAGGCTTTCAAGAGTGCTTTAAGTTCCTTATTCATTTGAATGGAAAATAGCATCAGAAATGATATCATCTGTGATGACAGTAACCTCTACTGAAGTAAATGGTACTATTTATTACAGTCTGACTTTGCATCTTCACCAAACTTACTCCATATAATTAGGAAAAGTTTCTCACACAAGATGATGGTAATTAGATTACCTTAAATAGTGCTTATTCAACCATGTTGTAGTTCCAACTCTTACAAACTTGATAGCCATAAATGTTGAATGATTCATGGCTCAAAGTTTGAGTTCATTCATACGCTTGACTAAATGTACTGATGAATGATTGAGAATAAAAAGTTAATTTGTCAATTTCTATCATTAGAATCAAGCATGATTTGCTATTTCCTAGCTTGCATGCCATTTGTCATTTTAATGGCAATGTATAATAAATGAAAATAACATATTGACCATTGCCAAAGACGTGTTTGACCAAGGTCATTTTGAATTAACTTAACTAAGTGCTTACCTTGGCCTTTTAACATCTGTGGGGATCATCACATTGTGCTAATACACCTAACATCAGAAATTCTATTTATCAGCATGTATTGAAATTATGTCATGCGGAAAAAATTATTGATTACAATGTAGTTCTTTTAGCTGCTGAGCAAACAATTACAGCCTGTTCCACTGGAATCTCTAATTTTAACATCATTCATAAATGTAATTGCTTCGTGCCCACATTAGGATAGAAAAAAATTACCAAGAGCCAAAGCATTGCAGGCCTTCATGTTCTCCACAACTTCCATTTCCCAGGGTATGTGAGATACAAAGCATGTGCAGTATATATCTTCTTCAAATCGTTGCTGAAGAAACAGGCTCTCCCACAGATGAAACATTTGGCTATGCTAGATGACAGGGTTTCTAATGCTCTGAACGAGTTGCAGGCTGACCCCCTGATCTGTGCCTGGGTTTTGAGAGGTTAAATGTATATTCCAGGTTCACACAGTATATTCCATGTTGTGTGAACTTATGCAGGTTGTTTTGGATCCTGGCAATGGGGACCAAGGTTGTCTTGAGTTTCAACATGGTATACAGGAAAACAATGCTTTGTTAGTTCTAATAAAACAGGAAAAAACTATAACCAAAACCAGGCAAGTGCTACATCAATATTCCCTATACCTATATCTGTATGTATCCACTGACTAGGTTGAAAAGCAACTGTGCTGTATCTCCTATCCTGCCTTTCATACCAATCATGCTACTACTTCTAGTAGCATAGGCTCAAGATATGGAGTTGCTTTCTAATGTGGGAACTAGCTACACCCTCTCCACAATACTTACTGGAGCCCTGGGGTCTGGCCAGTCCCAGAAATGAATCACCACTGCAGATGGTGCAAGAGCCTGACTTGGGTTTTTGACTGTGTCAATCACAATTTATTACCAACTAGATATGAGTGAATACTGCAAAACATTTCTTCAAATATTCATTTCACTGTTTAAGGAATCAACTTCATCTCTGTCTATCTCTCTGCTTGTACTTGCTCTCAATGAATATTCAGGATAATGTGTATACTGGCAAAAATGATCACGGACACAGCGAATGAGGGGAGTGTCTGCTATATCCACACAAAGCAAATTTTAAACATGTATTATCATGAGAAACCTGATTCTAAAACTAGCACTCATCCAAGCAAGGAACAGAAATATATGTCTTACATAAAAATATGTTAAAAACATTATTAAGATTGTAAAGTCAAGCCGGACTGCTGTAAACGTTTGGTGAGAAAAACCTTTTTTGATTTAAATTCACTTGTAAAATTAGGTGTTATTTTGCATTTTACTTTTTATTTCTTTGTAACCAATTTTGACTTTTATATCTCATTTCTTGTAATCACGTAAAATCTATCTTTCTGTAGCTAATAAACTTGTTCTATTGTTTTAACCAAACCAGTGTGTTAGGTTAAAGTGCTTGGGAATCTGCATTTGAGATAACAGGTTTGTGCATATCATTTTCTATTAGTGAAATTACTGACTTTCTATGAGCTTGTATTGTCCAGAAGGCTGCTGGGCGGTATAAGATGCACATTTCTGAGGACAAGTCTGGGACTGAGAATTTGTGGTGTCATTCTGAAATATAATTCAGGATTGACTGCTAGAGTACAGACATAATTCAGTGGAGACTGGTTTTGCATGCTAGAGACTATGCATGAACAGGCCAGAGTGATTGTTCTCACAAAGAAACAGTGTAAAAGGCACCCCCAGGTTGGAGAGTCGAGAGGACATAGCTGTTCAATTGTCCAGATTGTTGTATGGCTGGATAATGTCACAGCCATACAACAGTGTTATTATAACCGTGGTTTTATAGATCTGCAGCTTCATAGCAAGGCTGTTGTCGCAACATCCCACAGAGGTTTCTGAAAGGCTTGAAACATGGCAGTAACTGCTGCTATATGAAAGTCCACATCTTCTGAGTGTCATCCAGCACTGTCTATGACACTTACCAAGTATTTTACTGTTGCCATCTGCTCAGTGTCCTATTCAAACGGGTTAATAATAAGCTAGTTATAAGAGGGAGTGGGATGCAGCATCTCGTCACTGATCCAGGGTTGATGTTTGAAGAACAGAAAAGTAGTTGGATAGATTGACTGTAATAAGAGATTTTGGTTGAATTGGACTAATTTGGACCCATTAACTGGCTATCGTCAAATTGTGAGGCACCTGTCAATAGAAGCTGATGGTAGTTTTCAGCACCTCTGAAAACTTGTACATCCATGACTGTTGACTGCCAATGATTGTTAATGAGAACACGATCCAATAACAAATCTAATGAAACATTCTGTGTTGTACCAGGGCTGCTTGTGAATCTACGGCTGATGGAAGAATGAATCAGCACTCACCATGTCATTGACAGTTCCAAATTTCAGTGGTAGCTGTCCATTCCTGTTCGTCTTTTTGATACCAAATTTCCCGAGTTTGCTTGATCAGGTATTATTATCCTTTCCTACCTGCACATTATAGATGCCAAAGATGATGATAATATATTTTCTTGGGACTTCATTAAGGATTGTCTGCAGTTGATATAAAAATTTTCTGCGGCTGCATTATTGTCCTTGCTATTAGTAGGACCGTATACTGCAGTGATGATAAGGTTCTGGAATCGGACACTGATAAGTTGCTTGCTAATCACATGCCAACCTTGAAATGCCCCCATCAGGCATTGGATGAAATTACAATAGCCACCCTTTGCTGGAGCAACCTGTTGAGGCCTCCTGAGAACAAAGATATATGTGCCTCTACTTTCTCAATGTAGGATCAATCCCTTATTAACCACAGAGTGCCAAGAATTTACAAATCAATTTGATTAGGATTTATTCTTAGGTAAAATGTCCAACATTGAGTTCTGTCACCTGCTTCAATAATATAGGAATTCATTGTTTTGCACGAGAGAAGCAAATTGATTAAACATTGTTTAATGCTTACAGAAATATCTTCAAACTACAAGCTTAATATCCAGTTGCAGGTGCCTCTAAATTTTCCTTAATGTTTACTGCAGTGTATCTAAACAGACCTAACAACCCAATCCAATTAGCTTCAACAGCATATCACCCCAAAAATAAATATTTACATTGCCTGCAAAATTTAAAATACTTAGTGTTTATATATAAAGTGTTACCATAGACTTTGGTCTCTTGCATATAACTAAGCTGACTATTCTCTCTACTCCCATTCGTAATTTGTTTTTTGATTTTTTCTAGGGTTTTTTCGGTATCAACGGAGGTCAGGTTTTTTTGCTGGATTGTTGCTTTTGGAAAAGCAAAACAAACACTAGATTAATGTACACAGAAAACTTTTAAATCTAGGTTTAAATCTTTATCAGATATGTTCACTTTCTTTTCATCTTGCTTCATTAAGGACTCTGAGATGCTATGTAAAAGGAGCTCTCTAAATACTAGATTCTTCTACCCTTACATATGAGTAACATCTTACTCCACAAATAGCTCTATTTCAATGAGGTACACTCAGAGTAAGGTGGTTCCCACTGAGAGTGTGGATGGCAGAACCTGGGCTAAGGGTAAGATTACTTGGTATATTGCTGAACTCAGCAAAATTTATATTATGAAAACCATTTTCCATTGACATATACCTAGTTTTGGATGCTTGGAATCTCCATGAAGGTAAGAACATAAAATGGCCATATAGGGTCAGAACAGTGGTTCACATAGCCCAGTGCCCTGTCTCTGGCAGTGGCCAGTGTCAGTGTTTCAGAGGGCATGAACAGAACAAAGCAATTTCAAGTGCTCCATCTCCCATCATCTAATCCCAGATTTTGGCAGGTGGAGGATTACAGACACACAGAGCACGGGGTTGCATTCCTGACCATTTTGGCTAAGAGCCATTGAAGGACCTATCCTCCAGGAGCTTATCTAATTCTTTTTTTGAAACCAATTATACTTTTGGCCTTCACAACATTCCCTTGCAATAAGTTCCCTTCTTGACTGTGCAGTGTGTGAAGAAATACTTCCTTTTGTTTGTTTTTAACCTGTTGCCTCTTAATTTCATTGGGTGACCCCTAGTTCCTGAGTTATGTGCAAGGATAAATTGCACTTCCTTCATACTTGCTCTGTACCATTCATGATATTATACAACCATTAATTACAACCATCCTTTGTCATCTATTTACTAAGATGAACCATCTGACATTTTTCTCTCTCTTTGTATGGAAGCTGTTCCATACCCTTAATCACTTCTGTTGACTTTCTCTATACCTTTTCAATTCTAATATATCTTTTTTTTTAAATGAGGTGACCAGAATCGGATGCAGTATTCAATGTGTGGGGGTGCCATTGGTTTGGATAATGGCTTTATGATGTTTGCTGTCTTATTATCTATCCCTTTCCTAATGGTTCCTAACATTCTGTTAGCTTCTTTGACTGTCATTGCACATTGAGTGGATGTTTTCTAGAACTATCCACGATGACTCCGAGATCTTTCTTGAGTGGTAACAACTAATTTTCATCCCATAATTTTGTGTGTATAGTTAGGATTAGGTTTTCTATGCATTACTTCGCATTTATTGACATTGAATTTTATCTGCCATTTTGTTGGCTAGTCGCTCAGTTTTGTGATACCCCTTCAGTCAGCTTTGGACTAAACTATATTGAGTAATTTTATGTCATCTGCAAATTTTGCCACTTCACTGTTTACCCCCTTTCCCAGATCATTTATGAATTTGTTGAACAGCACAAGTCCCAATACAGATTCTCAGGAGATCCTGTTATTTACCTCTTTCCAGTGTGAAAACTGACTATTTAGTCCTAGCCTTTGTTTTCTATCATTTAACCAGTTACAGATCCATGAGAGGGTTTTCCTTATCCCATCACTGTATAGAAATATATTGTGAAACATTTACATGATTTAAGTGGTGACAGAGTTTTACTGGTTGCTATTACTTTTGAAACAAAAACCCAGGAAAAGATACCATTAAGCACAACAACTATATACTACTTTATTAAATTACAGTATCACATTTAAAGCCTCCTACAAGTTATTTTCAACAAGACAGAACTGGGTTAATCACAATGAGGTTTTTGTACCGGAGAAGCTAACCTCTCTCCCCAAAAAAACCCCCAACAAACAAAGAAACAAACAAACAGACACCTCAGACAAAGCTAAAGATATATATTCCACTTGCAATTATTTATGTGGATTTAGGAAATAAAGATCAAAGGTAAGGTAATCCCAGCTTTTTTTTTTCATAATATGGACCAAAACATATTACAAAAAATATTCTGTGACATGCACCTTGGCTTTTACCTGAACTGAAATTAAGGATCTGCAGAATATGATACTTTCAGTTAAATGAAATACATTCTGTGCCTTCTTCCCCACATTACCAATAACCCTTGAGGTAAGATGTTACCACTAATTGAATGTGGGGAGAAAATAGCCCTCATGAACCTCATCTGAAAAATCAAGCAGTTGGGGAATAAGTCTACAGCATAAATTACCAGTGCTATGCTACTTGACTGTTTTCAGGTAAATTTTAACATGTATACCCAGTCTTCTCCTATTAATCAGTTAACAGGGGAACAACCACCCATTTTGGCCCATAGAGGTCACCTTAGCCTCTCTTATTGCATACAAGTAGCAGTCATGCTGTGCTTAAGGAACATTCCACAAATAGGAAACCAAAGTGTGCTACACTTGCAATAAACTCTTTTGTACCAGCGTAACTTACTCCTTCTCTTTCATCCCTCTATCTAGTAAGGGTTCACTTTAAAAGTGGGCAAAAAAAGCGGAAAATAAAATATGCTTAGCGTAAATAAAACAATTCATTCAGAAATTAGCTTTATAACTAGGAAAAAGCTTTACTCAGAAACACTTACATTTCATGTGATGATTGTATTTTGTTCTGCAGATGAGAAACATGCCACGGCACCTTACAGTTGCTATGGTAATGACAAACAGGCTGAAGCACAGGAAATCATTCTGATATCACATAATAGGTATCCTGCTCTGTCTATGGTATTTTAATTACCTGATCCAAATTTCAGAGGGAAGGAGATTGAGCGGTATTTTATTTTATTTTACTAATCTTCAAAAAGTGCCCTAAAACAACAGAAAGGTGGCACCTCTGTGAAAATTTGACTTGGAGAAGAGCTGTAAGAGTATCATGACAGAGGTCTTTAATTTCACCTTTCTAAATTTTCAGGGAGACCTCTAATTTTGCAACTGAAGTGTTCTGTCTGCAGTCAACTGTGTTCCCAATTGGTGGGTGCCATCAGTGGCAGATGCAAGTGAAAGGTAGGTGTTTAGATAACTCTCTTAGTTGTGGGCACATAACTACCTCATGCGGGAACATAATATTTTCCAAAATGTCCTCTAATATTGTGTCCCTTAATTCTTAGGTGCCCAGGTAGAAACATCAGCAACCAAACACTAAAGCACTTAGACACTTCTGAAAGTGTAGGCCTGTCTAAATTCTGCTGCACAATTATATCTGAACATTTGCACAGCAAATTTCCATAATAAGACGCCACTATACCATCACTTGTGCCCACAGTTGAGTAGCAATCTGTTGTAGAAAATATGTTCCTCAGCATTGCAGAAGGCCTCACCTGCTTTAAATGTCTTTGACACTTTTTATTTTATAAAAGATGCACCTTCGCTTTTGTGCCTATTTGACATAGAACCATCACCATATTCAGTAGACATCTTATGCTTACATCCTGCATTGGGATCTACTAACGTGGATGGATTAAGCATCTGTGCAGAATCTAACTGCTTTCAGCCTGTCCTTGTGCAAGCTTGGGCACATAGCTTATTACCTATTTATATATGCGACATACTGGCAATGTATTTGGTTCTGTATGTGTTACTCCCATCTTTTTTTCTTGTTGCTTTGTTTTTTGCTTTGCTTTTGTTTTGTTTGTTTGTTGTTTCACTATTGAAGCCTGAACTAGCAAATGCATATTGACAAGGTCGGTGATATCGCACCTAGAAAGCGTAGCTGTGAAGGACCTGGAAATTCTTAAGCTTGCTACCAAGATATAGTTTTGTCATGCTATCCATCCACTCTGCTAGCTGCTTGCAGTTTTGTGAGCAGGTGGAGCACTGAAATATAGAAAAATCTTGTTCCCAGAAGCACACAGTGAATGAGATTTTCATTTTACATTTCAATCTACTGCATGCACAATAAAAGGCAGGAAGACAGAGTGAACAGACAGTGCAAGTGTGTGTAACTGCAAATAAACCTAGCACTATTGTTGTTGTTGGAAAATTGCCCAGCAGAGCTGTTGACATTTTAACAATATTGCAGCTCGTTTTAGGGAGCTGGTAATGTTTTTCATGCGTAGGGAAATGTTTGAAAAAAAATGTGAAGGGTTCTCTGTCATAGAAATGGTGCTTTTTAATAAGAGCCCAGATTCTGATCCTACTGCGTAAGTGTAAGTGAGTAAATGTGTTATGAATGTTTTATGGCTGCTACTCCTGATGCAATAGACGGGGAGAGGATCCTATCCTTCTATTGCTACTTCACAAGCAGCAGCAAAAATGTAAATGATTCAGTATGTCTGCAGATTGCTTGACCAGCTCTAGAAACTGGGGAATGACAAACACACATAGTCTATTGCGGATCACTCTGCAAGCCAGAGTGACCATGATTGATGTCATCATACCAGGCATCATGTAGTAAAGTTCCCAGATATGGTTCAATCCTGAAAATCCATGAATCTCTAGGGTAGCCCAAGCTGTGTCAAAGCATGCACCCCTTTGTGCATTGATGGACATTTTGAGAGCACCATGTGTTGGTGTGTTTTTGTCCATTGTGGCGACATGACTGAAGAGAATGCAATGCTGCTTTTGAATGTAGTGAACAATTGGAGGAAGGCTAGGTCTCTGCAGGAGTATGACATTTTGCACAAAGTCAAACCACTTTATGTTCAGGATTTGGCACTGACAGTGCACATGGAATGTTCTAGCTGCTCCAAGTCTGCCTGTAAGATGATCCAGGTTTATGACCCATATAGTTGTACAGGCAGTACACAGACTTGATAATATTCTGAATTTTGTCTCGTGGCAGAGACATTTTTGCATCCATAAGTGAGACATGGACTTCCTGCAGGAGGTGGTGAGACCTATTTGTCAGAGGACATCTCATTTGTTGTAACCACTTGAACTCTGCTTGCGACCTCGGGAGAAGAACTCATCAGTGCTCTACCCAGTGCTCAACTCTACCTGCACCACGGATTCTGAGTTTGAGGCTGTGGACCTTGGTCTTCTGCCATGAGACATTCAATGAAAGTGTCTTGGAAACCTTGAAGGACCGGGCTGAAATTCTCTGTTTTCACCACAAAACAAGGAAACAATTTTGGCATAGTCTTGGTCAGTGAACATTTATTGACCAACCTTGATTCTGGCATGTGGAGCATCAAGACCTAATATCCAGTTGATAGTTTGGCAGAATAGTGGCTGGGTGAATATACATCCCTACCGCACACCTAAGGTTTTTAGAAACACAGTGAAAGCCATGAACCAATGCATACTCATTCCGGTTCTGTTGTGAAGATTGCACACCAGCTTTAGCAGAACATTTAGGACATCAGCTCCTTTAAGTGTGAGCTGAAGTGATAGCCTGTCAACCAAATCAAAAGCTGCTTTGATATTGATATATGCCACAAGAAGCAGACAGTTAAATTTTCAACTGAGTCAGAAGCTAGAGGATAAAAACTGACCAGCAGTAAAACCTGATTGCTGTGGATGATGATGTCTTTTAAGAATATTAGCAAAGATATTTCTAGAGACTGGTAGCAAAGAGATTGGCCTGTAGCGACCACACTTGATGCAAGATTCTTTTCCTTTGTACAGGGTTACTATGATGTAGGCTGATGCTCACTGCTTCCAAGGCACTCTTGAGTGGCTCAGGTGGAATACCTTCAGGTCCAGTAGCACATCCATTTTAAAACATTTGGATGACCTTTTGTACTTCCTCAAGGGATGGAGGAGCAGTGTTTGTCCTGGATCTGTTGAAGGTCACATAGCTCTGGACAGTTATCAGCAGGTGTGTGGTGTGACAGGGCAATTTCCTGCTGATCCTTGAGAGACCTTACTGAATTAAGTTTAATTAGTGTTGGGGTCTTGTAAGGAGGCGCCCTGGCTCCCCGCCGTGCCTGAGAGGGACGAGCCAGAGCAGGTGCCTCAGCGAGCGGAGCCACCGCCACCTGTCCCCGCCCCCTGGAAGTCAAGGGGCGGGACAGGAAGTATAAAAGCCCGGCCCAAACGCTCAGTTGGCGGCTGGCTGCCGGAGAGGACAGACGCTGGAGCCCGAGCTCCCGCCGGGCCCAGCCTACCCTGTGCTCACTACCCAGAGGAACGCTGGCCAGACCTGCCTCGCGCTCAGTATCCGGAGGAGCGCTGGCCGGACTTGCCTCATACCCGGTACCCGGAGAACGTCGGCCTGACCTGCCTTGTGCCCGGTATCCCGAGGAGCGGCCTGAGCTTCCCTACGACCGGTACCCGGAGGAGCCCATGGTCTGGGAACCCCGAGATGAAGCTGGCAAGAGACAGGTACCCAGAGAGGGGGAGGTCGGAAGTGGCCCGGGGATAGCCGACCCTGGTTTGGCTCCTGAAGAGCCTGAACCCATGTCAGTGTGTTTCGGCCAGGATCCCCACTGACAGCAGCGTGCCTTTGCCGCTGCTAGGGTCCCGGGCTGGAACGCAGTGGAGTGGGAGGGCCTGTGGGTGGCAGACTCCCCCTCTCCCTGGCCTGAGGAGGCCTTCTGTGTGGACGTATGATATACTGTGTTTGCTCAGCCTGCTGAAGGCCTGAGCCTGAACTGCTACTGCCCCGCCCTGCCCAAGGGCCTGGGCTGATATATTTTGTTTGCTCAGCCTGCTGGAGGCCTGAGCTTGAACTGCTTACTGCCCCACCCTGCCCAAGGGCCTGGGCTGATATACTTTGTTTGCAGACCCTTTATTCCCTCAACGCCTGCTGAGGGGTTAGGCCTACCCTGACTGCTGTGTGTAAGGAGGCACTCTGGCTCCCCACTGCACCTGAGAGGGATGAGCCCCGACACCACCGGCTTACAGGTCTATATTAAATGAATGGTTTATGTATTATTTTGGGCCTGGATAATCAAAGGACTATATTGAACAATGTGGCAGACAAAAATGGTCTCTTGGGACAATACATGTGAAGTGGATTTCCTGGGAAATCTCTAGGGGAAGGTGAAGGTGAATGTTTTTTCCAGTTATGGAAAAAAAAATGGCCTTTTGAAGCTATTCCCTGAAGAGCGGGGCCATTATTTGCTGATCACCTGTTACATGAGACCAAGATATATAAAGGAAAGACTGAACTATTCATGGGTGTGCTTGTTCTGAGTTAAGGCTGTGATGAACTTGTAACCACAGAAAATCCCCATTGTGGAGTTTGAAGGACTGACTCCTACAAGATCACATGTTGGAGCTGGTGTGATCCCTGGGAAACTTATTAGTGCAAATGTAGGCTCTTTTATTGTTTTAATATATCCTCTTTGTAATGCTTTCACCTTAAGAATAAGTGTGCTTGCTTTGAAATGGCTGTTTGGTAAACTATAACTGCTGGCAATCATGCTGTTCATAAGCCTTCCAAGAGAAAGCAAAGCAGAGATGCTGGACTGTTCAAGGCAGTCTGGTTTGCTGGGGATATCACAGTGCAGGCAGTATGTGCATCCTGGAAAAATCTCTGATAAGGAGATATGCTGGTCTCCACCTAGGAAAAGTTATGGTTGAGGAGCAAGAAACCAATGCTGGTGTCCTTGATGGACTATGGAGGGGGGAAATAGGTGCAGTTGCCCTTAACTGTAACATATGGTTCAGTATGCTTTCATCATGTGTTTTCCATTTGTCCAGGACCTCATCTGCTGATGAGACACCTCTCCGTTTGCATGCTTCTGCCTTTTTCACTAACATATCAAAAGCATCTTCAGAAAGCCAGGGTTGCTTGCATAATCAAAAGCTGATTGTTTCAGTAGAGGGGTGTGACATTGCCTGGAGTGGTATATGTAATGCTATCTTCATGTCATCCAAGAGCTTACTGAAGTTATATATGTGATTTTCGATGAACTGTGTGGATTCCATGGTTTCAACGGGATCCTTGGAATGATGCTGGGCATTGTACTGTTGATGGACACCTGGCTTTTGAGGAGTTGGAAGATGTAGTGGGAGCTGAGCGGCAACTAGTCTAGGGGCTGAATTTGCTGATGTTTCTGCACCACTCAAGACCAAGTGAGATTTCACTATGGAGCAATTTCGAATGAGGATGTGATCAATTTCTGTTGTAGCACATCCCTGGTTTGAAATCCAGCTTCAGCTATGGTTATTGAGATGCCTAAACCAGGAGTCCATGACAGACAATGTCTGGCACACAGTATCAGAAGGCAAGTGGTTGTGGCATTTGGGGACCCTGAACCAAAGGGGACGTATTGTAATAGTAAGATTTTATGTTTGTGTTTTGTATGATTTAGAATGAAGGATAAAGAATAATGAGATAATAATTCAGCATGTGTTAAATGTACTGGTGTATGATTTGATCATCTTCTGCTGGTCACCCTTTTTGAACAGAAGAAAGGAATGGCCTAATGGGCCATTTGATAAAGATGCATCAGCCAGAATCTGTGTCTGGGCTAATTTCAAGGCAATAACATACGTTTTAAGGTCACTATTTTGTTGTAGGTTTACCATTTTAAAATAAGCAAAAGAATGCCATGATTGCTTTGTTGTGTATTGCAACTTGATGTTGCTGTTTAAAATGTTCTGTGTAAATTAATTCCCTTTTGTATGTGAATGAGGAATGTTTGTGTAAAGAGATAAGTGTGAAGGCCATCGCTGCACCAGATGTATGAGGGAAGAACCAGAGACAGACACAAGGGTGCCAGGAAGCTGCAACACACTCCTATTGAAATGTCAGAGGAGAGCAGATTGACGACTTTAAAGATGAGACAGGCACCTATAAAAGGGGACAAGACAGCTGTGATAAAGAATGAGGAGGACAATTTAAGAAAACGAGCACTTGTCAAACAACGATTACAACATGATGAAGCAAAACTCATTGGTCCCAATGAAGGAAAATCACTATATAAATAGAGTGCCTAGCCATGAAACTTTGGGTTCATCCTGCCAAGACTTCCCTGGAGCATTGTATCATGACTGAAGGAACCCGGCTCCTCCCTACCCGTGATCAACCTAGCTGGCCACTAGATTGATCTGGACTCTGGACTGGTAACTATAATTTGACTGTGGGACTCTATGTGTGTGTGTGTGTGTGTGTGTGTGTGTGTGTGTGTGTGTGTGTGTGTGTGTGTGTGTGTGGATTGAATGCATATGCTAATTGTTGTATCTTCAATAAATGTGGCGTATTGCCTTTTCCCCTGAAAAAGATCCTGTGTGCTTCTTATAAGCAGAACATTTTTGGTGGAGAACTGTGAAAAGGGGAAGACATGCACTGTGATTGTTGAACATAATGCTAAATATTGCTAAAAGGTAAACCATATGTACAAAGTGATCGATCATTCATGTGTTCACACCCCCGGTTGTGGAAGTGACAGACGATAATGGGGAGGGTTAGAGTCCTCTCTTCTATCTGTCTGTTGGGGAAAAATTGCATAGGTGAATATACTCTTGGTCCTAGCAGGATCAAGCCCAAAAGATACGGGTCTTAGCATTTCCCCCACCTGCTCTGTTAGGCAGAGTTCTTTTTAGTGGGTATAGACTTTTGTGTTATGCAAGCCCCAGCATGAGTGTGGGCACGAAAGAGTTATAAAGGCAAAAGAGATTCACAAAGAAATATGTTTCAGGTGGTATTTTCTATGTGAGACCCAACCCTGAAGGATATAGGAGTGTGGGCAAATAGTGGTAGCACCTGTGTAAGAAACGTTTAAAAGGAAGCAATCCAAAGATGATACTTTGTTCAAAAGATAACTCGTTTTAAACAGATCTTGCTCTGTTCAACCAAACTGTGAAGGATATAGGAGTTGGGGCATTGTAGTATTTTTTGTGAGTGATATTATGGTGATTTCACAATTTTGAAAGAAATGTTGAAGGAAAGGGGTGGGGGCTAATTGAGGAACTCACCCTCCTTGCTAAATCGTTAGTGGAACAAAGCCTGTGTCCATGAAAAGGGACGGGTCAGCGAAGAAAGCAGGATTGGGCCCAGACAAGCAGGCAGGCAACAGATAAAAATATTGGAAAAGAAGCCTTAAGTGGCAGGAGTAAGAAAAAAAAGTAAGTACACCTCTACCCCAATATAACGCGGTCATGGGGAGCCAAAAATCCCTACCATGTTATAGGTGAAATGCCGTTATATCGGGGTAGCGGTGGTAGTGCTGCAGTGGTGATTTAAGGAGCCCGGAGCTCCGGCTGTGAGGAGCCCCGGGCCCTTTAAATTGACGGCGGAGCCCCACTGCTGCAGCCTCAGGGTAGCGGCGGCAGGGTTGCAGTGATGATTTAAAGGGCCCGGGTCTCCCCACAGCAGCTGGAGCCCCAGACCCTTTAAAGTGCTGCCGGAGTCCTGCTACCGCACTATATGTGAACCCGTGTTATGTTGGGTCATGTTATAGTGGAATAGAGGTTTACAGGCATGGGGATTTCAGATCCCTGGAACAATACTTGGAATGGTGAAATCTGAGTTGATGAATGTGTCATTTTGGGAGATAAGTGATTTAAGGAGAGAGAGCGAGAAGTTAACTGCGGAGGCTGGAGGGAACTAAGCAGTTGAACGTTGTAAAAATGTTAAAAAGAAAAAGTGTTATAGAAAGAGAATTCTTGGTTTCTTTGCAGCCATTCTGAAGGGAAAATAGGCCCTTTTCCAAAGGAATGTCTGTAAATAAGCCAGGCAAAGAGACAATCTGATTTAAATCATTTGACTATGAATAATTTAGTCAAATTTGCTAAAAGAACGTAAGGGGTTTCTACTGGAACTTAACTGCCCCCAAATGTATGTAAATGTAATCTATGTACAGCTGTGTAAAAAATTAAAGCAGTATAAGGGATGTTAAGAAAAGAGAATATATGTGTATAAATATATTGTAGAAATATGTGGCGTGTTTAGGATCTAAACCAACGCTCCTGGTTTGTAAAACTCTTGTTTTGTAGGTATAAAATGAATTGGTTTTGTTTTTAAATAATACCACTAAAATCCTACTATTACAATATCATGTTTTCATACTCAGTTCGATCACAGTCAGTCACGACACTGAAATCTCTGAACATGAGCAGTGTGTCATGTGGTGGGGTTGACTGGATGTTTGCTGCTAGTTGGTGGTAGAATGCGTCTTTTTTCCACAGACAATGCATCTTCTAATGATGCATAAGCCACAAGGAAAGATAAGTGTTGATGCCCGTGTTGAAGCTGAGCATAAATTAAGAGTGGGGAGCTCGGGTTTCACATGGTTAAAGTCTGTGCTAGAGGTTGTCTAATAACAAGTGTCGCACCTTGAATATGGTGTGTCCTGTAGAAATGGAATCCTTCCATAGGGATTTGATAATTTTGTGCCAGGCAAGCCTCTGTGATGCCAGAAATTGCAATCTTATAGTGGGTGAGTCCTTTGGCAAGGGCTGTTTGGTATGCAGTACCATTCAGTATTAACACATTGTATGTGGCAACATAGAATGCTCCTCTGAGGTCTGGTTTGGACTTCTGGAGAGTTAGGGCCATCAGGGCTGTGCCTTCCCTGAGCGGGGTTTGGCTCATGCCCATCATATGCATGCAAACTCTGTTCCTCCTACGGGAGCTGGTCATAACATATCCCTGGGGCTGTTGTTGCACTTTGTCATGGCTGGTTGCCCCATTATTTTCCTCTGCCTCTTTGGGACTCCGGAAATGCTTTTGGGGGGATGGAGGGGGTGAACCATCCCCTTCCTGGGAATTCTTCTGCCAGATGAGATTGGTTCCTGAGGATGTGGATGATGGTTCTGAAGATCTAGCTCCTCTTCCGCCCTGTGCAGTGTATACATCTGCAGTCATTCACCTTCACTACCACTGGGGAACTGGGATCTCATTCACTGGGTCTGCTGTTGGCCCGTGCTCAGTACCCTCAGTAGGTGACCTTGTTGGGTGCTGTCAACCAGAGCCAGTCAGACCTGGGGCTAGCCTGGGCAGGGATGACCACTCCATGAAATAGAGCACCTAATGCTGCTACTTACCTAAAAAAAAAAGAGACATCTTATATTTGTTCATCAAGTTATTTGACCATTTCATTGGAATCAGTAAAGTATATGAAATTGCTTAGAAAAAAATCAGTTTCAATGGTTTCCAGGGGCGGTTCAAGTTATCACTAGTCCTGTAGTATAGGATTTTTTGCATAGATAATTGTTCACCAGGGAATCCAGGCTGGATTTCTGTAATGCACTCTGCCTAGATATGAATCTCTAGACCTAAAACTTCAGCTGGTGCAGAATGCAGCTTCCTGCTTACTTAGGGATGTGTGCTGGCAAGATACCTATGCCCTATAGTCTGAATTAGTTTCTTCTTTGTTTCTGGGTACAGTTTAAAGACTGCTTCTTTTCATAGTCCCATGGCAGTTGGCTCAGGCACTCAAAGTAGCAGTCCTTGGTTTAAATGAGAGCTCCTTGCTAGCAGGGCATTTTCATTGTGAAAGGATCTCTGGTCTAGAGCTCATTCCCTCCCTGATTTAGAACATTTGTCTGTTGACTCAAGCATTTGGCAGGGCCTATTTTTCTGTGAGAGGATGAGTTGAGAAAGCAACAAAAAGGCTACAAGGGAAGAGTTTTTTAGTTTAGGGGGCTTGGGAGGCTTTGTATGGTGATACCAGTCTAATTAGAGTTCTGTACGCAGTATTTTATAGATTGCTACTGCAATTGTAGTACTGGATAGTTACATTTCTCTAAACTAGAATGAATAAAAAAAATTCTGGGGATGGGGGAAAATAACTTGAAAGAGACTGATCTCAATGTATTCCTGCTCCTAGGGTTGAAGCCTAAAGTCTTAGGTCTGCACAGGTTTGTTTATTCGCACAGCTGTAGTACATGTGTTCCCATCACTCTTCAGGTCAATTCATTTCTGACCATAGTTAGTGTAATGCCCCTGTGGTGTGCAGTTGTGATGACCATTCTTCTACTCAAGCATGCTACAGTGAATTAGTTTGTGGCCCATACTAACATGATCCTCCATATAGAGGCAATTATGAGACACCTGTGTTTTTTTTTTTCAGGCGGGGGTGGGGGGTGGATCATGCTAAGTATTTCTGAAGAAGAGTTAAATTGCATTGAAACCAATCTGGAGAAATGTTAAACCACTGAAACCAAAAGTTTGTCTTAATAGACCTAAGCATTCTTAACTCACTTTCTTGAAGAAATATTTGAAACTGTATTTTTTCATCAGCTCTTTCCTTCCTCACAATCTCTACTAGTATCCTCCCTTTCACAGAAGGGTTACCAAGGAAACTGGAAAATTAACTCGGTATTTTCTTACAGATTCTAAGAAAGGAAACAAAGCTGGAAGTCCCAGCTGCCTTCTTTTCACAGCAGCAGAACTTCTCTTCCCTCACTTGTTTACTGTTATATGGAGACTTTTCTCCACCTGCTGACTATAAGGAAAGAGCTTCAGGGGTTCAGGCAGAGGACTGGGATGTAGACAACTTATATTACAGTATGGGTCACTTGTATGATAATGTCTGTATTGGACTGAGAGTGGTTATTATAATACTGGGACATTTTAAGGCTGCTAGGTTATTTATTAGTAAACATTTTTGTGTGGAACAGCCTGTCCTGAGCTTATTCTCAGCAGGGGCTAGAAGGTAATCCTACATGATCAGGTAACATTCCCAGGATACATCTATGTTAAAGATGAGAATTAAGATATAATTGCAGGTCTGAATCTAACTATATCAGTGGCCATAATAAACAGAAGATATTTTGGACCAATTTCATGAGCCTTCCAAGGACTTGAATCCTGAAATGTACTTATGTTTTGGGGTGAAAACAGGCAGGAAATGTGCATAAGTTTTAAGGTGTGGTGGCTGCACATGTGCAAAGCGTCCTCACACTACTGTTTTGCAGCTGAACATTATGGTATATTTAGAATTCTGCAGGGCCTTCCCAGGAAGAGCGAGGCAGCACGGTTCAGTTCTAGTTCTGGCAATTGTAAGCACAGGATGCAGAGATGGAGGTGGCTGCCGTTCAGAACCCCATTGGGTCCAGGTTGTCTTATTGTTTCTTTGTGCATCCATCTCTTTATTTAATTTATTTATTTATTTATTTTTATGTAGGTGGATCGAGTCATGAGGGCTGGATTCCATTGGCTCCGTATCTACCAGACTACCTATAAAGAATAATAACACAGAGTGATGAGAAACAAGCTGCGTTTAAGGAAGTACTAAAGAAGCTATTTGTTTCTACATAACTACAGTTCAGTATGTTTTGGACACAAATGGACTAATGTGTCTATTAATCCACAAAGGGACCACTCTGTTGTCAAGCCAAAAAGAGGGAAACCAGGGTGAATTAGCACATGTACCAGTTAATCATAGCTCTTGCCTTCTCAGGACAGAGAAATGCTCTGTCATTCGCTCCTCTAGTTTAGCCATGAGTCACAGTCACCAGTGTAGCAAGATACCCTGTCCACAGCCTCTATGGTTATAATTAGTATAAATAGTTCCAGTCCAAACTTATCAGGGTAAACATCTCCCCACTTATGGAGTGGTTCATCTGCAGAGACTAGCACATTCAGTGCTGTGGAAAGGCAGGGTCCCCCTTCAGGAAGGTGTTTATAAGATTCAAAAACCTATTAAAAATTATTGGATCTGCTGCCTTGTGGTGAGGCCATGTAAGGCAGTTCATGAGTCCAGAAAAGAAGTGTCTTATCCATAGGAAAATATAAGAATTTGGGGGAATGATGTATTGTAAGGAAACTGGCACCACCAGGCACATTTTCACACTCATTCATCTACTATGTGGTCATCATGTGGTTAATGCTGCATTTTAATGTTCCCCTGGTCCCTTCCATTTGAATCCAAGTGATGAGCATCCAGGACCGAATTTCAATATTCCTTGCAACAGATGCAGAAAAGGTGCTGGTGTGAAACTGAGATACAAGTTCAACAAGTGGGCAGTATAGCACAATGACATCTAAGACTCCTTTATATAGCCACTGAGCTGTACAAGTTGCCAACATTTATACCTTCTCACATTTTAGGCAGGCTGAAAGCTGGCTCATGAAAAGCATGTCTAAATGCACACATAATTCTTTGAAAACGGTCACCATATTATTCATACAGAAAAATGCACTCCTTAAAGGGCACTGAACATCTGTGCAAGCTGCTTTACTTCCATAATTAGCCCCTTTAGGAACATGAACCTTATTTGGATGAAGTCCATTTTACCATGTGTGAAACAGACCCGTGGCTGGTGAAATCCAAAGGAGAATACCAGTGTCCATTGTCAGTAGAGATAAGTAAGTATTTGAGTCCAGAAGGCTGATGTAACCATCTATTATGATTCTTAGTAATTGATCCCAGATGATCTTTATAAACAAGGGCAATGTGTGAATTTTATTAGGAATTTAAGGCATCTCTCTCCATGGTATAAATGAAGTTATGTGTAGAAGTGAGTAGAGAAAGTTTCAATCTTTTCCCCTGTTACCAGTCACATATCTCCTGAGTTTTAGACTTATCATCTTTGCACTCATAATAGATTGATTAGTTTCTGCAAGCCTAAGCTAAAAGTGAGGTGCACAGCTGGCACATAAAAAGAAACACCTGGGATAAATTAACATTCAGCTCATCTGCAAGAGCTAAAGAGTAAAAGACTTTTCTCTTTTTAGCAAAACCTTGTGGGGAAATAACCAATGGTTGAAGGGTAAAAGCTCTCCCGAACTGGAGGCATGAGGAAAAAAACACTCTAAGTAATGAATATGTTATACAGTATAGAGTAGGCTATTGCGTATTAGCTGAACGAAAGAATTATGCTATTTTTTAGAGTTCTGATCTGAAGTTTCATCTTTGATTTGTTGCTGTATTTTACTTATTTCTTTATGTGCAACTATATTAATTTATATTTAAAGAATAAGAAGGATGAAATCCCTTACTTTCTGGCTGGGTGGCTGCATTGTACAAACTCCTGTTATCTGTAACTTTGTTAATGCCTCCTTTAAACAAGCTTTTGTCAACTTCTAAATTCAGTGGTCATCTTAAGAAATAATCAGTTAGTATGGTCTCTCACCTCCCTCTTTGGGCAAGATTATTAAGAAGATTGTGACAACAAGCTTATTCCACTAGTATGTGATTTCCTCTAGTCTTTTGGGCTTCAGGTCTTAATATGCAATGGAAATGATGTATAGTGCTAATGGATTATCTCCTCACATGAACATCACTCATATGTCTATGCTCCTGTGCTTGTTAGATCTATTGGTAATTTTCAATGCCATTTATCATGGGATGCGGCTGACATGACTGCAGGATCAGGTAGGGGTGGACAGAGTTACTTTCAGATAGCTTCATTCATTCCCCTCAGAGATGGTTATCATAGAATTGTTGGACTGGAAGGGACCTCGAAAGGTCATCGTCCAGTGCCCTGCATGATGTAGAGTTGATCCTTTTTAGGACTGTTGCTGATAGTCCTCTAAGACTCATTTTACTCATCTTGTTCAATGAGTGTGAGGCTACTTCAGGTATGAACTCTTGATTCAAGAACAATACAAATCCACAATATCCAAACCTTATGTTGAAGAGAAGTAGCAGGTGACATTTACCATTCTACTGCAGTAGCCAGTTATGTACTGGCTGTGTGCATGTAAGGGCTCTGATATTGAGACAGCTTAAAGATCTGTTTAGAACATTTTCCTAGAGTGAAGCAAAACACTTTTATTCCAGCTTCATTCCATTTATCTGGATGACCCAAGATGAATAGAGGATCATTACTTTTAACACTTGTAGAAGGAGAATATTGTTTTGTTTTGAAGGAAAAGTGATATGTAAAAGGTCAAACGGCATTGTCTTCTCCTAGTAAAGTCTGTACTACTGATAGAAACTTGAGCTCTGAGGTGGACAAAGACAGAAACACTGCTAATATCCATTTCCATCAGATTAGCTATTGACTAGACATAACTTCTCAAGTTGTCTGCTTTGAAAAGCTTTCCCCTTGAGTTGTCAAAAGGCACAATTTAAGATAATTTTAAATATTCAGGGGACATCCATTAGTAGAAAATTCGCTCATCCTGAGAAGTACAAAGAAATCAGGCGATCAGGAGATTATGTCTCCACAGTCCTGAAGAGGAGGAATATGCAACTTCAGTATTTAGGAATTTAGAAGTTTTCTGAGAGAACCCCCAAAGGAAAAATAGATTTTTTTAATCCTCCTCTCATTATAGAATACATCTGCAAAAAGTTATCTGAATTACTCAATTAAAGAAATAAGGGTAAATGATATTAATAAAACAAAGGAAGATACTTATTAAAAGAGACACTGTATACTAACACATTCTATATGCTTTTAAAAGGAAAACAAAAATATTTCCTTTCACATAATATTTGTCAGTTAGAAAAGGGACACCTGGGCACTTTGGATGTATTAGTCCTTTCCTTCACCAGAAAACCTATTAGGATTGGAGGTCTATATATTCAACATATTCTATAGGCAAGACATAAGATTAATTGTTAACTACTTAATACAACAATTAGGAGGCTATCATTTTAATAAGGGATATCATCATGTAGAAAAATAATTTGCCACTTATTACTGTAATATTCTTAATGAAATGAAATTCTGATGAGATAACTGACTGAATGAGGAATTAATCCATAACTGTTCTTGCTGCTATATTTTCCATGTTGTTTGTTTAAATTCAAACCATTTTAAAAGGATGCAATCTGTTTAAAATAAACTAGGGCCTAATTCTGCACTCCTTATTCAGGCAAAACTGCCAGTGATTTTGTAATATTTGATGGTCTGTTAAAAATGGCATTTGTGGGCATGAGTGGGAAACTGTAGAATATCAAATTAAGCACTGGTGTATGTAAGCTTTTGCTAAATACCATAGCATAAGAATGTTATATTCATTGATAAATTGAAAAAAGCAGACTGTGTGGAATTAAGAAAATCAGAGATTGTGATTTTAAATATCAAAGTATATTTCCTCATCCATTTTACCCCCTCCTCCTTTTAAAGGGCAAGTGATAACACAAGATAAGATGAGTTTGGATAAACAATTTTTTGCAATAATTTGTTTTCATTAATTTGGCAGGGGACATAAAAAAGCCAAAGTTTATGTTTTTAGACAACTGCAAATTTTTAGCTTCTTTAACAAAGCAAAAATCCTTTCAATTTGAAAACATGAAATTTTCATTGGTTTATTTTTCATGTAAAATACATTTCTGAGCAGCTGTAACAGCTACTTCCATTCATTTTTGCTTTACATTTTCATGTGCTTCTGCACTTCTAGGTACAGCTGCCACTGTACGTGAAACTATCACAATGTTTGACCCAGTCAGAGTACAGCATTCTTAAAACGAAAAATGTTCTTGCAAGAAGACTAAATCCCCACTGGCAGCATTGTTTCACAGCATCTTGACAGAAGGAATATAAGGCTTTTTCTGGGAAGTTATTTCTAGCTGCGTGGATGATTTTTTTTTGTTGTATTTTCCTTTATTTTCATTTTCAGGGAGGAGGGATAGCTCAGTGGTGTGAGCATTGGCCTTCTAAACCCGGGGTTGTAAATTCAATCCTTGAGGGAGCCATTAAGGATCTGGGGCAAAAATCTGTCTGGGGATTGGTCCCCCTTTGAGTAGGGGGTTGGACTAGATGACTTCCTGAGGTCCCTTCCAACCCTGACATTTAGGATTAGTTTTTTTTTTTTGCTAGGCTAATTTAAAATGGGGAAATAGGGCCCCATAACTGCATTATGCTTGTAAGGAAAAATTTTTTGCATCATTGGATGCATATATGTAATTATATATAAAAAATCTTTATGCCAAATATTTCATTCTTTACTCACACAAAACTCTCATTAAAGACAAGAGGAGTCTTTTTCTACATAACAACCAAATGATTTGGCATTGTGAACCTGATTTTTAAGTGATGCTTGTAGCAGCAATGGGAAGATTACTGAAGCATCACAAGAAGACTGGTGATCTGCATGTGTCTGTTAATAATTGATTATTTTAAGGTGGGAGCATCGAATATTAACTACATCTAGTCAGAAGAAGATTCCCATCTCCATTGGAAAATTGATGAAAATGGGACAGGAAGGGGCAATCTTTGATCTAGATTTTCCACCAGATTTGAAAACTGAAAATTTTTGGCTGAAAACAACAACAAAAATATTTTGAAAATGGTGCTCTAGTGTCTCATAGGAGTTGTAGTTTGAGAGCTTGAGGCACTCATTCTCCTTACGGGCCAGGTTCTCTGGTCAGGTTGTCTCTCCCATGATGCCCTATAATTTCTCCTCTCAGGTAGTATATCATGGGAGGTGTTGTCCACCCAGGGAGTCTGGCCTTTAGAAGAGAATGGGAACATGAGACACCTGAACTACATCTCCCATGAGACACTGTGGCAGCATTTCCAACCTGAATTATTTCTGTTTTAGGGCACTCCATTTTCCAACAAAAAATAATTTTTCTACAGAAGATGGACACTTTACTGAACAATTTTTTTCCATCAAACTCACTTATGTTGAAAAACAGTTTTGATGGAAACTTTTTGATCATCCCTAGTGCTAAAAGAACTTCAGTGATTAGCAAAAGTAATCCAAACCAATATCTGATTTAAGTGGATTTTCTTCAGGGAGAGGTACTCCTGTTTGTTCATTTGAAATTAAAAATCTGTCATCCAACTGTTATAGTTTTAGGGTCCAATCCTGCAAACATGAACAGATGGGGTTGCAAGCGCTAGATTCAGTGCTGGCAATGGTTTTGGTGTTGGTTGCTCTGCCAGTTCCAGTTTTGGGATTGGTTCTGGCTGGGTCTCTGCGACAGGATCCACTATTGCTGTTGCAGATGTTGGAATGGGGTCTGGTTCCACCACCTTGGTCTGGGTCTCTGGTAACACAGACGGTGCCCTTGTAGAAAGCTCAGGAACAGGGATAGGTGTGAAGGCTTGCTTAGCCTGACTGTGGATGACCATTCCCATCCTCTTGGCTAGCTTCACATGGTTGCCCAAGTCTTCCCCCAGCAGCATGGGAATGGGATAATCATCATAGACTGCAAAAGTCCACATTCCTGACCAGCCTTTGTACTGGACAGGCAACTTAGCTGTAGGCAAGTCAAAAGAGTTTGACATGAAGGGTTAAATCATCACTTAGGCCTCTGGGTTGATGAATTTGGGGTCCACTAAGGATTTGTGGATAGCTGACATCTGTGCTCCAGTGTCCCTCCACAATATAACCTTCTTCCCACCCACACTCACAGTCTCCCTGCACTCTGAGGGTATCTGAGAGGCATCTGGCCTGAGGAACTTTGGTATTACCCTGGTGCAATGAACTGTAGCCTGTTGGGGTTCTTGGGGCAGTTAGCCTTTACATGCCCCAGCTCATTACATTTAAAACATCGCCCAGTTGACTGGTCACTGGGGTGAGGTGGAGTGCTGGAAAATGGTGTGGTGGGACAATAAGGTGTCTGGGGTTTTCGTTGGGGTGTAGATGGGGCCTTGGGCTGCCCCCAGTGGTATGGTGTGGTCTCGGAGTATCCTTTCTGGTATCTGCCCAAACTGTGACCAGGGTTGTTTCTCTCTGCTGCCTCCACTCATTTTGTTCTGATTTGCTCCGCCTTTCTGATGATCTGGGACTGCTCGTATTGATCAGCATAAGAAGCAAGACTTTCTGATGAGTCCATTTTCTTATCCCATAAACGCTGTTTTATATCATCATTAGTCAGGAACTGCTCCTGTACAATCAAATTACACATTCTTTCAAAGTTAGTTAAACCCCTTTCTTTGACCCATTTATCTAACAGATCCTTCATCTGGTTTACATAAATCACATTACTTAGTCCAGCCCCTCTCTTAAGGGCTTTACATTTTACTCTGTAAGTTTCAGGTGTAATTTGAAATTGTTTCAACACCAACTCCTTAAATTTACCATTGTCAGAAGCATCTTCAATAGGCATATTGTTAAATATGTCCGGAGCTCTTCCAGTCAATTTTGCTACCAGTGTAGTCAACTTTTGATCTTCAGAAATTGCATGGAGGGTGCACAGTCTCTCAAAGGTGATGAAATATTCAGCAGTATCACTGGATTCATAATATTGTGGACATAGTCACCCCCATTTGTGAATTTTTGGGGAAGTGGAGCCAGCTGCTGAAGGATTCCATCTTTTCAACTCCATAACAGCCAGTTCATGCTTCTGGGCCACAATCTGGGCCTCAATCTGGGCCTGTATTTCTCTGTCTTTTAACTTCAGGGCTCTTTTATGGGCAGCCTCCTCCCTGGTTGTTCCTGTCTCCATAGCCCTTCTGTGTACAGTTGCCTCTGCTTCTTTGAGTTTCAGTTGATACTCCCAGTCCTTTGCCTTCTCTTCTGCTTCTAGTCTGGCCAGCTCTAGTTTAGTAGCTGCCTCACTGGTGGTCATATTTGCTAACCTTCTTGACCTTACTGCAGCCTAGCCCGAGCACTGGCGGGCAGGAGGAGAGAAACACAGCTTGTGAATTCCCTTGCTGTAACTTAACTGCTTTGCCCTCCGGCAAAGAAAAACTTCCAGCTGGTCTCAGCTAAAAAGTGTCCTTTAAAAAACAAACAAACAAACAAACAAACAAACAAAACTGCCCTGGTTTTCAAGCAGCCAAAAGGAAAAAATGTGTCCTTTTAAAATCCCGTGCTTCTGGTTCAAAATGATCCCACCACGCTGGCACCATGTCAGGATTCCCTCCCCACTCTGAACTCTGGGGTACAGATGTGGGGACCCGCATGAAAGACCCTCTAAGCTTATTTCTACCATCTTAGTTTAAAACTTCCCCAAGGCACAAATTCTTTCCTTGTGGTTGGATGGTATTGCTGCCACCACCAAGTGATTTAGCCAAAAATTTAGGAAAAAGGGCCACTCAGGCAATTTAGTACAGCTGCCCTGTGTATATTTATGACATATGCTGTAAACCTTTTAAATTCAGCTGGCCAGACAAAGGAGGTAATTAAAATATATACAAGAAGTTTTGAATCCTGGAAGAAAGACTTGTAGGGAAATTTACTCTTTCCTTAACATCTGTTTACACAGGTAGACTCAGGATAATGGGATAACCCATTGGAACTGGACACATGTTCATCTAAGCCAATGCCAGGAAGGAATAAATGTTTATCTGTAGCTGAAAAAGTAAGATATTTATCAAGAAACATATGTATTTTGACTAAGTTTAATGATATGACACTGTTGTACATTGAACTAACTTCAAAGAGAGAGGATGGCTTAAACAAAAGCCAAAGTGTATTTCTGATGCTACTTTGAAAAGATAACTCTTTCAATGTTACTTTATGAGATGAAAGTATTGGTAGATTATATGTAAGTGATTAAATAGGGAAGGAACTTATTTGGAAGATTATGCTAGGGAGAAAAACAGTATGAGGCTGAGAAGCTAAGGGCTTGTCTCTGCTGTGAGTTAGTATGTGACAAGCTAATGCACTGTAGATTCACACCCTGGCTTGCTGCACACTCATTTGCCATGTAAACAAGACCTTAGTTTACAAGAGACAGCATCATGATATAAAGTGATGGAAACTTTTGGGTATTGGGGAAAACTTAACTCACTTCTTCTGTAGCCTAAGGCTGATGCCACTTGAGAGCATTTTAAATAGTGTCCAGTCACAGATATTTAAAATTAAACTAACTTGTATATATTTTGTTCTATAAAATGCCAATAAAATCTTCAACTTATTTCAAAACAAGATGCATTATAGGTTAAAAAAAGAATACTGCAACATCATTTTTTTTGTGTTAAGAAAGGGCACAACACCAGGCATTTGTGGGAGAAGGTGAGTTGGGGCACTCACAGTGATAAGTCTGGAATATTTGGTTCTGGGGGTTGAAGTTCCAAGAAATCTCCTACTGTCCATGGAAGGTATCTTCCTTAGGTCTCCAGCTGATGCATTTCAGTGACTCAATTTTAGATTTCTTGCATTTGTTATGAATTGGTGCAAGATACTCAATCACATCTAGCTCAGTAATGCAGACACTCATGAATCTAGAAAAGCAGATTCTACATCAGTACAAAAGCATTCTGTTAAAATGAACTAATATCCAGATCAGTTTAATAATCAATGGATTTAGCTAAAATTATCCTGTTCAGTCAATAAAGAGACATACAGAAGTGGGGAATTAGTGATGCTGATCTCAGGTACTCTGGGGAGAAAACTGTAAACTTTGAATAAATATGAACAATCATAGAACAGTGAAAGAAGAATTCTATTTGAATGTTGCACTTCATGCTGGAGTTTTATATACTGAAGTTAAGACATTATAGGCAGTTAAAATAATTTATATATTAATATCAGATTAAATTAAAATGACACTGATTTTTGAAAGTTTTTCCTGACCTCAGGCTCAGTAGGACTAAATATTTTCTTCTGGAAAAACCCAAGAGAATGTGAAGATGGTATAAGTCTCTTTATAGACTGAGGAGAAACAAGGCTATGCATTTGAAATATTATAGATGCCAGCAGACAGTAATGTTGACTGAGAAGCCAGTACAATAGTTTGAGAGAAGATAGAATAAGTAGTATGTTTCCCCCACCACAAACTGAGAGGTAGCTTGAATACATACAAAATGTGGAATACTGTACCTGATAAGGTTTTGAAATATCATAACGCCTTTTTTAAATTTGCTATGAAAAAAAAAGATTCCCCTTGTGACAGGTTCTCCCCAGGGTGCCACTTGGAACTGAGATACAGCTGAGCCCGCCTGTCCCACCAGCCTGGGTTCCCTTACTCTGTGCTGCTGTGACAGGCTCTCAAGCCCCCTTCTAGCACACACACAGGTAGAGACACACCCAGCTGCAGCTATATTCACACAGATGCTGAGATCAGCTCTGCATGGGAGAGTTCAGATAAAGAATTGCCCAGCATTTAAGTGCCCTCCCCCTCTGGAGAGTAAACCCAAAGTTGTATTGTCTCTGTGCACAGAGAACTGTACAGCATAAGCTAATTGAAATTCGCCCTCTCCCTCACTGTGGAGAGAGATATGCACAGATTTTTGCCCACCCCCCATTATGAATTACACAAAATGGGTGTTAAACAAAAACAAGTTTGTTAAGTTTAGGAGGTAGATTTCACATGACTATAAGGGACAGCCAACAGATCAAATCCGATTACTTTAGTAAATAAACAAAAACTACAAACTGAGCTTAACACACTAGATAAGTAGTATATAAATTAGCAAATTCTCACTCTGAGTGGTAAACAGGCTGGCAGATTCTTAAGGCACAAGATGCCTGGGCTTTCCCAGGTTTTCATACACAGGCTAAAAATCCTTCTAGCCTGGGACCATCGCTTCCCACAATTCAGTTTTTGTTCGTCAGGTGTTTCCAGGTGTTGGCGGGAGAGTGAGAACCTCCCATAATGTCATTTCTCCCCTTTTATATCTTCTCCCCACTTGCTGGAAAGCTCTTTTGGTGTGACCCGGGTCAAATAGTTCTCACTGTGTAGTGCTATCTCTGATAGGTTTCTATTGTACACCATTCCTGGGGTAATCCTTGTGCTTGTGTGCATTTCATCAATAAACCATTAACATTGTTTGGCCTTTTTACTGTCATACCTGAAAGGCTGCTTGTGCTTTTAACCTCAGAACATGTTTCAGTAACACATACATAGCCAAACTTCATAACTTCACATATGATATTAGCACATATAATCCAACAATATATTATTGTCTAGCAGATCAAGACTTTTAGAATGACACCTCTCAAGGCATACTATATATAAGGCATAACATAATTACATGACAGTGGTGAATACTGGGGTGTCAGGATGTCATACCCCTGCTTACCCATTTTACATAGTGGTCCTATAAGGATCCCAGAAGATATGCGGAGAGAGCCAGGTAGAAAGATTCATAAGTTTGGAAGCCTTGAAATGGTAGACTAATAATGGATTTGATCTAATGTTTCAAAGGCAAGGTTGCATAGTAGCTTGTAGCAGACAAGGTTGCTCCCAGTGTTCCCCAACATGCTCACATGGAGTACAGAAGTTTATTTAATGAGATTCAGAAGCCAGATAGAGATATTGGAGCTGAGCTTAAAAAATTGTACAGCCTGAGGTCTGGAAACTTAATTTTGGCCAGATCAGGAAACAGTTTCTATTTATGCATACTTAGGGCCACAGTATCTGAGCACCTTATTCTTAATATATTTACCTTCCTAATGCTCAGTCAAGTAGAGAGGTACTATTAGCCCCACTTTACAGATGGAGAATTGGGGTAGGAAGAGGCTAAGGGCATGTCTATACTTACGTCTAAATCGGCACTGTTGCAATCAATGCAGGAGTGTCGATTTAGTGGGTCTGGTGAAGACCTGCTAAGTCAGTCACAGAGTGCTCTCCCATTGACTTCTGTACTCCAGCTATCCAGGAAGCATAAGGTAAGCATAAAGTGAAAAATTGGGAACCTCTGTCAGCATTGTTTTCCTCTTGAGCTCAAGAGTCTGACTAACTATTCAACATACAGACTTTGTTATTTACTTTAGGGGAAAAAAGGAAGTACGAAGAAAAAGCAGACAGTAGTAGTACACAGGCACACACAACTTCATTCACGTGAATAAACGCACTGGTAGCAACATATGGCATGAGGCTGAGCCAACCCCTACCATTAAAGGAAATTGAATCTGGGTATATTTGGATATATATTATTCAGGTCTCACTGGCTTCAGCAAATTATGGTCTATTGAATTTGAATCAGAGAGTTAGATTATTTGTTTTAAGATAATTTTATATCTACCACATTTGAAATATACATATTCTGGTATCATGCAGATTAGTCTATATGTACTTTATGGTGTTTCAAAACACTTCTGATTAGGCTATAAGTAAGGTACTTTGGTTTCAGTTTTTAGTGATTTTTCCCAAAGAAAATCCTATTTGTTTAAAAACAAAAACAAAAACAAACAAACAAACAGACATTATTTAGGTTTTACCGATTTTCACACAAATTTTTGAAGTACTGGAAATCCGCTGACCTATCAGCTTAGTCTCCCTTGCAGAGTTCCCACCACATGCCACAGCACATTTGTGCAGAGGAGAGTACCTTCCAGTTGGTGGCTGCTGCTTTGCAGTGGGATAGTGAGACAGGCATGGAAGCCAGGACCACCTGACCCACAGCAGCTGGCCTGCAAGGAGCAAGCTTCCTCAACTGCTATGGTATGAGTAATCGGGCACTCTCACTCCCCCACATGCTACCACCTCTGGGTACTGTACACCCCCAGCCCCATGCTTTCTCCTTAATTTGGGGGTTTTACTGTTTTTTGCCTTTTTTAAATTTTAGAATAAATACAAGTATCAGGAGGTAGAATAAATACAGAAATTCCCAGGAACTTTTAAACAAAATGAAAATTGAACATGAAGAGCTTTAGCTATAACGCTACAAAACAAAGAAAAGAAAAAGTTTTGTTATTTTCGATGTAGTTCAGTGAATGTATCACAATGTGTGCACACAGTCTAGGCCCTGTCTGCTGATCTAACCTAAGCATTTATGATGCATGAATCATAATAGCTCTGTGAATGCAGCTGTAAGTCGTATCTTGTTTAAAAAGCACATTAAGATATTGCACTGCATATTGCTCAATATAGTAAATCACAAAAAAAAAAGTCAAACTGAGATAAGGCTCTAGTGCTGTTTGAAGTTATTTGAAGGGCTTCAGCCTTTTTGCCTTTAAATGGATTTTATAGAATAGTAACTATTTCATTTGACTTTTGTTATTGGAACTTTAATTCAAAATTTTCATGAAATTAATTTGATTATCTCCAAAAGATCCTTGATTTCTTTCTAACATTCTCCTTTTCAAAGTACAACCTATATCAGCTGTGCTACAGTGTAGTGACATTACATTCAACAAATGCATTTTTACCACTGACCCCAATAACATTGACCCAAACATTAAGATCCTAGGAACTGTCAGACTTGATCGGACTTGCATGGCCATCTAATTTAGTATAGTGTCTCCAACACTGGCCAGCACCAGATGTTTCACTTTAAGGTTCAAGAAACTGCCATCTTCTGGGTAGATGTAGGATAATCTGCCACCCCAAAATATGTCTTTCTGGTCTGTAATAACTTACCCATAACTGACCAAGAAATGAACTTACAGTTCCAAAAAAAAAAAAAAGTCCCAAATTTATTCTACCACCTCTTCTTTATACCACAGTCACTGCTGGCTTCTAATCTTTATTACCAGAAAAGACCAAGTCCAGGTTAGGTATATCTCTAATTTCCTCTGTGGTGAAGACTAAGTTGAGAGTTTTAAAGCCTACCTAAGCAGAAAAAGGACTTACAGTAGTTTCAGCTCCTGTATTTGCCTGTGCATCCTTTTACTAGTTAATGTGGTTTTACAGTCACATTTTCACATACCAACAAGGGGGAGAGAAATATTTTTATGAATTAGAAGGGTCTACACAAACCATCAGGGAAGTTGTACATATTGACTTTCACTTTTCCAATTGGATAGTCAGTCAATTGACGGGTTTTCAAATGGATGGAGAATTTCCCCCCAGTTTATTACTATCTCCTTTCAGTTACAGTAAACTTAGGTCTGACTTGAAATCTTGGTAGGTAAAAAAAAACAAACCAAAGAGTTATTTTTAAGTTGACTGTGACTCCATATAGAAGATAGCTAACTGTTCATCTAGAATTTCATATATATTGTATATGATTTCTCTTTTTATTTCCTAAAATCTTATTCTAAAAATTTCTAAAATTCAGGAAACTGGACTTAGTATTTAAAAAAATGCAATTAATTTGTCATCCCTTTTTGTAACATCCATGGCTCCCTTGATTTTGATTGCCTACTTATGGGCTCAAGTCTCTTAAAAACTGACCCTCCATATTTTAGTCATGTTTGGTGTACTAGCACTCTGTTCAGTTTCTCCAGATTTAACAAAATTGCAGCCTTATAGCAGAAGGTATACTATGTTCTGACGCTGCTTGCTATGATAGGTCTCCACTATATTAAAATAGCATATCTCACAGAAGAGAAACAAATATGAATTTAGGGTGGTTTAGCTTTGAAAATGTAAAGACAATGAATGTGAAGAATGTTTTACATGAACATGACCTGCTTCTTGTGTTTTGTGTGTGTGTGTGTGTGTGTGTGTATGCAGAGATGTGGTTTGATTTTAGCAACCTTGCCTTAGAGGGACTGAACTGATCTATTAATAATTCAGGAGCTGCTACAATATCTAAACCCTCCTGTCAATTAAAAATTACAGCTGAAAAGATTTGTTTTAAAAGCAAAGCCTTCTAGAACTGAAATAAATAAATTAAGTGGAGTCAGCCTAAGGGAGGGAAGTAGTAATTCCTTAAGATACTAAAAGATAAGCTATTGCTATAGGAATTATTTTTGGGAAGTTCTATGGCCTATGTTATGTAGACAGTCGGACTAGAGAATCACAGTGGTCTCTACTCAACTTAGAATCTCTGAATCTCTGAAAAAGACAGGTGTAGGCAATATTTGATGTATGCATTGATAAGCTGGACAAGAACACTGCTTACAAAATCTTCCTATTTTTATGTAAATGTTATTTAATGTAAAAAATGTACAATGGAAAATTAAATTTGGGAAAACAAGCACTAAAATGTCAAGAAATGCAGTGTTAAGGTTGTGAAATAAAATTCCCCAAATCCAAGAAATTCAGAAATTAGACAAAGATCAAATTTAACCCTATCTTCTTGTGCTTATCTGTAAAGGCCTGATCCAACTTCCAACAAAGACAAGAGACATACTTTCATGAATTTCAGTCTGAGTTGGCTAGGGGCCTAGTTTGCTCCTTGTGTATTATGGACCTTGTCAATTAAAATTATATAATATAATTGCATCCAAGAAACTATGTTAAGAACATTAAAGTTGCAAAGTCAAGGACCAAGTTAAGAATTGCCATAATTAAAGGTACCCATTAAACTCCTGCAACATTTCATATCTCACTAACACAAGGGGATGCTACATCTTCTGGACAAAATGTATGTACAACCATTTACTTTCGGAAAAGGTATTTTTTTTACTATTTTATTTTCTAAACTGTATTAGCTAAAGCTTTAAAAAAAGGGTCTGCCTGAAGCTAAATCATATAAAATAGAAAAATTCATCCCAATTGATTTAAGTTTGGCAAAGTTATAAGCAACGGAAAATAGAATTTTCTAGTGGAAAGAGATAGGCAGCCTCAACAAAGGGGGTACAACCTGTGCCATCTGTAATACAAAGTAGAATTCTAGACAGTTATAGACAAAAGGATTCATACAGGAGTTTACTGGTAAATTTCAACACATATATCAATAAGGCCTAAGATGCAAAATCTCAAAAATTCATCTAGTCACTTGCTTCCCTAGGACTTTCACAGGTCAACTCTGGTCCAATCTACACAGTCAGTCACACCCTGAAACTGATTTTCCCCTTAGATGTCAAGATAGAATACATCACAATACAGTCATTGTCTTGGACAGACCATCACCTCATTAGGGCAATGGTCAGAGACCTTTCAGTGCCCAGGCAACAAGAAAGACTAGTAATGCTGCTCTGACCATTAAGACTCATGGACTCTGACAAATTCCAAAACCTGATAAAAGACAATAGCATCCCATCCTCAGGATGAGGCATTGAGGACTCAGTGAGTCATTACCTGCAATTCTACAGGGCCTTAGTTATAGACATGTTGGCTCCAAAACAGCTCTTTCCTTCCCATCACCTACACAGAACTGATTGGTTTTCTGACTCTCTACATCAGATGAAGAGAGATGGGCAGAATCTCCAGCACCAATGGCAGAAAACAAAGGCTGAATCAGACAGGATGAAACATAATGAATTCCTCAGTGCCTATCCTGAGGCAGAATTACAGGCCAAGAGAACCTTCAGATCATCCTGTGCTGATGTTGCCATAGAATTTCAAATCAAATTCAAGGTCTCAGTCCTTATCTCTTCAAAATGTTTCATGACCTGGACCCAAGATATCTAAAAGATTGCCTAGAGCTCCAGGAAGAAGACTGGGCAGGGTCAAAAACTGCATTCTTCTGGTACAATGGAACTCTCAAAAATAAGAGTAAAGCTCATCTGTGCAGGAGACACATGTATTTCTGAAGGCTGTCCACGTCTGTGGAATGAACTCCCTCCAGGAACTAAGAATGATCACAAACCTCACCTCTTTCCACTCTAAGAGCAGCATACATTTCTTTAAGCTTTTTTCTCTAATATAAACATATAGTAGTAGTGTGACAGGTTGTCACCTCTGGGGTGCAGTTTGGGAGCTGTGGAAACTGCGGCACCCTTCTTCAACACCCAGCTGGTTTGGGGACACAGCCAGCCTCACCCAGGCCCTGTTATCACCCAGTACAACAGCAGATGGCACCACTAACCCAAACTGGGCTACCTGAGCGTCTTGCTAGTCTTCCATCAGCTGGAATATGCTGAGGCCACTTGAGGAAGGAGAAGTTAATTACTAGCCACTGTTGTTCTTTTAGAGTATTGCCTCTTTATATTCATGGTCGCCATCCTTCTTCCCCATTTCATCAGAGTATCAGGTAAAGAATTCAGAAATTAAAGAATGAACTGATGGATGACTGGAATCATTCCCTCTTTTATATCTTTGGAATGCTCCATGAGGAAGGGGTGAGGTGGGGTGGATGGGGCAGGGCAACTGGCCTGATGGACACGGTTCACTAAAAAAAAAATCCACTGTTTAATGCCAGGTAGACTACATCCACAAGTGTGAATATGCAGAGGTGACACTCTCTAACAACAACAGTTACCAGTAAGTAAGCTGTCTTTCTTTTGTGCTCACATGAGTCCAGGACTTGAGGCTTGAAGGAAAATCCTAAATAGTTCAAGACTCATGATAAAATTTTGAGACGTGGCAACACTGAGCATCCTTTTTGGATTTCTGATAGCTTTTATTTAGACTGAAAGACTTGTAAAAACAAAACTAATCAAAATCTGGGTTTTCACTTTGTTACAAACTTGAAAATGGGCTCATCCATTGGAAAAATGGCCACATTATGAAAATAATTTTAGCTTGAAATGAGACTGTTTCTGATAGAAAAGAGCGGAAAGATGACTCATAAAGTTTCAATTTTTCAGCGATGCTAAATTTAAGGTCACAAAATTGCCCCAAATGAAATTGCAAAGATTTTCTTTAAAAGTTTGTGGAAAATGTTTATTCAGGTTTTTCACGTCTCTGCCTGCAAAGGCCCACTGAAAAGGAAAATGCATGAGAAGAGATATGTAGCTGTGAATCTTACTTTTGCATGAGTTTAAAATTGCTCTAATACTATGTGTTGGAAAGTTTTTATTTCAGTTCAAGTATTATTAGACTCATGTACTACCTCTGAGATACTGTAAAAGAAGAATCAGAGAGGCTAAAGAAACGTAAAAGAGGAAAAAGTAATGACAAGCAGAACAGGCAGATGTTTGAAGTGTGTGGGTTGTTTTTTTTAATAAAGTATTGGATTGGTTAGAGCGGTGTCCAACATAGAATCACATGAAACTGATTTAAATTTAAATGGTACAATTAGCAAACATGCACAGCTTTAAAGGGAAAGAGGACATGTATGGCTTTATATCAGTTATGCAGAATTGTTCATAATTTTCATGTAAAAAAAGGTGAAACTCAGCTTTTTGCACAGAATTTTGCTTTGGAGGTTTTGGATTTGCTTGAGCCTAACATTAACAAAAGAAACAAAGGTGAGAACCAAACCTACGTAGATTTAAACCACATAAAATATTTGTACAAGTCCCTGTGGTTTTCACAATTCTAGGAGGACAAGGAAGAACAGTCCTGCGGCTATTGTCTGGGACTCAGGAAGTATGGGTTTTGTTCCAATATCTGCTTCTCAGGCTGGGACAGATGAATGTCGTTTTGCTTCTGTACCTCAATTTTTCCATCTGTAGTTGAGGTCTTATAATACCTCATGTGAAGGATGTGGGATATATTATCAATATTATGTATGCCTTTGATTATTCTGCTGTTTGGTAAAGGTTAATTCCTACAGGAGTTCACATTAGGTATTCAGAAAAGCAGACTATGGTTTTAGATGGCTAAATCACATTTACTTACCTGGCAATAGCAGTGTCAATGCCTTTGAAGTTTTGTCTCTGACCAAGCTGAGCCCAGTACTCCTGGCTTGGGACAGTATAATTCAGACAAGAAACTTGGAACAAAACACTCTTGAGTGGATACACTTATAATTACCAGCTGGGAGGAGCTAAAAGTTTTATGGAGGACAGGATTAGACTTCAAAATGTTCTTGACAAACTGGAGAAACAATCTGAAATAAATAAGGACAAATGCAAAGTACTACACTAAGGAAGGAATAACAATTGCACACATATAAAATGGGAAATGACTGCATAGGAAGAAATACTGCAGAAAAGGATCTGTGGGTTATAGTGAATCACAAACTAAATATGAGTCAACAATGTGATGCAGTAACAAAAAAAGTGAACGTTATTTTGGGATGATTTAGCAGGAGTGTTGTAAGCAGGCCTCAGTTTCTCGACTTTGTTAACATGTCATTTGAGCCACCTGTCGAGTTTTTTTTCCCCACTTTGAACTTTAGTGTCCAAAAAGTAGGGACCTGCACGGTCACTTTTAAGCTTAATTACTAGCTTAAATTTGGTACACTGCAACCACCCAAAAATATAGTGTTTGGCACACTTCCTGTTCCCCCAAAACCTTCCCTGGGGAACCCAAGACCCAAACCCCTTGGGTCTTAACACAAGGAGAAATAAACCATCCCTCCTCCTTCCCCCCCCGCAGACTTTCCCCTCCTTGGGTTGCCTTGGGAAGCTATACTGATCCAAACTCCTTGGATCTTAAAACAAAGAGGAATTAACCATTCCCTTCCTTTTCCCCCCACCAATCCCTGGTGAGTTTAGACTCAATCCCTTGGATTCCAAAACAAGGAAAAAAATCAATCAGGTTCTTAAAAAAGAAAGCTTTTAATTAAAGAAAGAAAAAGTAAAAATTATCTCTGTAAAATCAGGATGGAAAACGTTTTACAGGGTTCTCAGATTCATATAGCCTAGAGGGACCTTCCCCCCCCCCCCGTTAGCCTGAGATTCAAAGTTACAGCAAACAGAGGTAAAAATCCTTCCAGCAAAAGACACATTTACAAGTTAAGAAAACAAACATAAGACTAATCTGCCTTTCCTGGCTATTACTTACTATTTTGAAACATGAGACTGATTCAGAAAGATTGGAGAAAACCTGGGTGTACGTCTGGTCACTCTTAGCCCCAAGAGTGAACAACGAACAAAACAAGCAGCACAAACAAAGACTTCCCTCCACCAAGATTTGAAAGTATCTTGTCCCCCCATTGGCCCTCTTGTCAGGTGTTAGCCAGGTTCACTGAGCTTCTTAACCCTTTACAGGTAAAAGAGACATTAACCCTTAACCATCTGTTTATGACACAACCGTTGTCCCAGAATCCAAGGTCAGATTTTTTATGCCAGGGTGTAATTCTTCACCAGGATCCTAACAAGTTAAATCTAGCAGCTTGGCATTTGAAAGGAAGTTTCTAGTACAAAAGGGTTACTTTTCTAGTCTCATTGAAACTCTATTACCACGTAGGAGAAAATCAAGAAACGGCTTACAAAGGATCTAGTCTAAAATTCAAAGCTTGGTGTAGAAAGATATATATATAGCAATATGTAATCAAAGCATTTCATGTTCTGGAGTTTTTACAAGCTGGTTTTGATAATGGGTTGCAGACAAATACCATATTTCTGCACAGAAAATTTTACATTTCACACCATAAAGACATATGTCACTTCATTAGCGTAGTTAATCTATTGTGTCCTTTTAAGGTGCAGAGAGCTCCATACTGGGATTTGAACATTGAGCCCAATGCCTTAATGAAATCACCCTTTGAACCTACAAAATCAGTTTGATTATATTACTTGTTTATCCAACTGACTTTTTAAAATCACTATCAGTTCAGAAAAAAAGGTGCCAGAGTTGGGAGCTTTTTCAGTTGATTCATCTTACTACATTTTTCACAAAGATAAGATGGTTTTGAGAATGGATCCCACCTTTTTTCCAAAAATAAATTGGATTTTTAATCGAGCACAAGAGATCTCATTGACTTCTTTTTGTCCACATTCTTCCTACCCAAAGGACAAGGCATTTGCTGGGTATAAGGCAAGCCTTAACATTTTATCTGAAAAGAACTGACAGGATAAGAAAAAAAAAACCCACCTTATTGGTCTTATGTCACCCAGGAAAAAGAGATGCTAAGACTCTAAATCATCAGTTTCTTGCTGCATTGCTGAGGCATATAGTGCAAAAAAGATTAATTCCTCCAATAAGCACCAGAGCTCACTAACAAGTGGTGGTGGCTGTGATGGGATCCTCCCAGGGTTCAGCCTGGGACTGTGAGACTGCTGTGCTCCCTTAATCCTCTCCAGCCTGGGCTGTCTCTCACAATGCCTTGCTAGTGACCAGCAGCAAACCCCTCCAGGTGCTGTTATCACTCAGCACAACTGCATGTGGAGACCCCACACCCAGCTAGATTGCATGAATGCTCCCAGAGCCACTAATGAATCACACAGAGAAAGGTACCAGAGCCAAATCCTCCCAGCTCCCAGCACTGCACTTCAGGAATATACCATCTTGCACTGCTCAAGATCTCAAGATGGGCAGTGCAGATTTATTAATTGGATCACCACCTCATCAATGGAAAGTGGACATACACCAGCGTTTGCAAAACCTGAGCAGATTTACCGTACTCTTCAGGCAAACTCACTGGTAAAGATAAACAGTACAACAAATGTATTGACTGCAAAAGATAGATATTAAGTGAAAGGCAAAAAGTTAGTTAGTTACCAAAATAAAATAAAATATAAGCACGCAGTCTAAACTCTCAATCCTATTAGACCAGGCAACATCTAGATTAAGCAGTTTTTCTTACCCCATGGAATATTGCAGTTCTTAATATACAGATTTCACCCTTGAAATCTGGACCAGTCCTCTCAGTTGGAGTCTTCAGTGTGTCCTTGCTGCTGCAGTGTAAGTGGGTGAAGGAGAAAAGGCCAACCCTGTGCCTGCTGTGTTCAGTTTTATACCTTCAGTCCATGTACTTGTAGAACACAAGTCCAGGCATGTCTCGGGGCATTGCTGAGTCTCCAGGCAAGGTTGATCAATCCCGCTTGTGTGGCCTCATGCAGGTGAGTCATTGAATTGTTGCTCCCTTGCTGGACAGTGGTTGTTGATGGTTTGTTTGAGACCCCACCCAAGTGTTGGTTACTTTCCTTGCTGTTGCCTCTAGGGAGCTAAGATCTGGCTGATTCCCCAGTTTACAGCATGTTTTAGTGACAACCATACAACACAATTCTCATAACTTCATATGCATTAATGATATACATATATGGATAGAGAAATTACTTTCAGCAGATCATAACCTTTCCCTTGATACCTTACAAGGCATGCTTTATATGTAAGATCATGATTATATAAACACAAGGAATATGGGGGTTACAGGATGCTCCCCCAAGGTATAGAATGTCACAGTGGCATCATGGGTCTGACAAAAGGCAGACCCTTTATGATGAAATCTGTAAGACTGCAAATTGGTCATTCCTATGTTACAAGATATAGTCTTCAGCTGATGCATCCTTTGACAGGCAGATCCTGAATGCTATGGTGATTCCTTAGAGTAAGGAATTATCTCAATTATCTCAGTGACATTAGTTTGTTCCCTCCCTAGGACTTTTGTGAGGGATGAAAAAAATCCTACATTGAGGATCTGTGGACCTAGCCCTGAGAGAGAATGGGAGAATTTGTGGTTGTTTACCTATAAAACTTGTGTTCTTCTAAGGGATAGGTCCATAGTTCCAGCCCTCCCTGAAAAAGGGAGATCTGCTTAACTTATGGTTAAAGTTCTCTGCAGTCATTAATTATTTTTGTTGTTTATGATGTACTCTTATTGATTATTGTTTTAGCAAGATGCTGATGCAGGACAGGAGATTTGCTTTTTGTTTTATGGAGGGGTTAACTTTGAAAGCTTCTTGAAACTGAAGGAGTCTTTATAAGGTAGGGGATATTCCCTTATCAGATGCCCAATCAGCTTTGATTCTGCCAGTGACAGAATAGTGACAGCCTACACAAAGAGGACTTTGGACTTAGCCCTTCAAAGAAGGCAAGATGTTCAGGTAACAACCACAAGTTCTCCCATTAATACTAACTGGTTTCGTTCTTGGAATTATTGTAATGTAGAATGTCATTGTAGCTACACGACAGAGTTATATTTTGTATGCATCACTATTTTGGGAGAGTTAAGCTCATGCCAAGATTTAAGCTTTTTAGGCTTCTTTTGAGGTTGAGAAAATTCATACAAGTCCTGTGACTGCATGACTGCAGTTTTCATACTTTTGAATTACACATTTTTGTACTAACTTAAATCCTCTTAGCTGTATGTCGATAGGGGTTATGTAATCTTGACAGCCCCAAATGGAAAGCACTCCTCTACTCCTCCCTTAATTTTGTGATGTGACTATCTGAGATGTTTTAAATTTTCAGAGATCTCTTTATAAAGAATTCCATCAGCTCTAAGTGTTCTTTCTCCCATGTCAGTGAAATTAAGGTTTGAACACTGAAGTTAATTTGATTTATATATAACACTACAGCATATCCATTGGAATCATTTTATCTAAGAGTGATTTTTAATTTTCATTCCACTAATATCACTGATGCTTTCCCACACAGTTGGCTGTTTTTAGCCTAATTATATTGTTTTGTGTCATTTTTAGAATATTGCAAAGCATAGGAGGCTATTCTCCCATTTGGGGCATTATCATCTTAACTGTCGCAATCCTATTCTGATAAAGAAATGGAGCTCAATGTAATTTATTTGCATATCGAGTCTTCTTGAAGAGGCTGACAAAAGCTTCTGTTTTATATAGAGAATATTAGGTGTCAACAGCTGCAAATTATGAAAAGCTTCCAGAAGTAACCTTGTCATTAGCTTCCAACACTACTCTTGTTGACACAAATAGGAATGAACAGATTAATACAAATGCATGGTTTGAAGGCACAACAACATGACTAGATAAATAAATATGTTTAAAATTCCACAAGGCCATGTAATGTATAAGTTAAAATCATACCCACCAGGTTTTATGTTATGTAATGTTATGTTTAACATTCCTATGTTAAATATGAAGGCTAATAGAAAATAAGTTAGCCATTTTACAATAGTGAATCTTGACATTCATTCCACTTACCAAGGGTATTTTTTTCTTTTCCATAGAGAAAAGGTTATAAACTTGATTCAGCACAACACTAACGAGAAAATAATTATTCAGCTGATGTTCTTTTGTGTGTGTGTGTGTATGTAAGTCTGTAAGCTAAATCTTTCATTTCATAAGAACAATTTATCTCATTCTAAAATGTTATTTTTCTGTGGTCACATGGTGCATTTAGCCTCCTATAGTTGATATATGAACAATCTGAATGAATAAACTATCATAAGCTCCAAGCATTTTGTTCTTTATGCTATATCCACACCAGGGATCAATTTGGCTCATTGTTTATCAGTTTTAATTTACTCAGACACAGAATCATAGAAATGCTGGTCTGGAAGGAGCCTTGAGAGATCACGTAGTGCAGCCCACAATGCTGAGGCAGGACCAAGTAAACCTAAACCATCCCTGACAGGTTAATGTTTAACCTGTTCTTAAAAACCTTCAGTGACAGGGCTTCCAAACCTCCCTTGGAAGCCTATTCCAGTACTTAGCAGGAAAAGCTCTTACTAGAAGAATAGCTATCTAACTTATATCTCCCTTGCTGCAGATTAAGCCCATTACTTCTTGTCCTATCTTCAGTGAACATGGAGAATAATTGGTCATTGTCCTCTTTATGACCCTCAGGTGCCCCCTCAGTCTTCTTTTTCTAAAAACATACAGTTTTTTAACCTTTCTGCATAGGTAACGTTTCCTAAACTTTTTAATAATTTTTGATCTCTTCTGGACTCTTTCCAATTTGTCTACATCTTTCTTAAAGTGTGGTACTGAAAACTGGACACAATACTCCCTCTGAGGCTTCACCAGCGCTGAGTAGAGCAGGACAATTACATCGTGTGTTTTACATACGACACTTTTGTTAATACACTCCGGACTCATATTAGCCTTTTTGCGGTTACACCACACTGTACCTTCATACTCAGTGTATGATCCACTATAACCCCCAGATCATTTTAAGCAGTACTACTGCCTAGCCAGTTATTCTCCATTTTCTAGGTGGGCATATGATTTTTCCTGCCTAAGTGTAGTACTTTGCACTTTTCTTTATTGAATTTCAACTTGTTGATTTCAGATTAAGGTTGTTTTGAATTCTAAACTTGTCCTCTAAAGTGACTTCACCCAGCTTGCTATCATTTGCATTTTATAAGTGTGCCCCGTTATCCAAGTCACTAACAAAAATGTTGAATAGTCTCAGACCCAGAACAGACCCATGTGGAACCCTACTAGATACTAGTTTGAGTACTCTCTGAGTATGGTCTTTCATCCAGTTACGCACCCACTTTATAGTAATTTCATTAGTCCACATTTTCCTAATTTGCTAATGAGAATGTCATACAGGACAGTCTCAAAGCCTCACTAAAATCAAATCTATCACATTTATGGTTGAAATTCTTGAAATGCTATGTACTCATATAACTTTAATATAGTCTCTTGTAAAGGTCTAAAAAACAATTGGTTCTGCTCTGTAGCAATCATGTTGGGCTCAGTTCAGCAGGAATGTTTAGCTCTCTGGATAAGGGCATGTGCCTTTCTTTAGTGCACACTAACTCTCTTCTGATCTATTCAAAAGAGCTAGGTTATATTGTTGTTATCAAAAGGCAAATGAGATGCTGGTGCATACAACTCGTAAATCAGTTTTATACACAGTCAATAACGGAATGTGGGTTATTAAAAACAATACATATGCTATTCAATAGTCTGAATCTCTTTTTTATTACAGAGTTGGACAGACAGGACATACGATGGAGCAACCTGCCACTGGATGAGGAATGAATATTCTTGACAAATGCAGGGTGGACACAAAGCCCACCTCCTGGATTCTTTTAAAGCTATGTTATCAGAGGGGTGTCTCTTTTATACTTTGACCCAACATGGTTTTTCATTTCAGTAAGGATTATGATTTTATATTGTCACCAATTATGCTACAGTAGTTTAAACCAGATTTGCCATCATAATATCAGGAAGAGAGGTCTAAATTTACCTATTGTAGCTCAACTCATCTTATGAAAACAGTGCACATAAAATTTCTCCTCTTCCCCTCTTTCCTGGAGAATACTGAAAGTCTTCTATTAATCTGACTCCTATAGTATTTTGAAATAGTCTTTTCTCACACCATCCTAGTTTAGTGGAGTTAGAAAGGGAACATGTTAACGTTTAATGTAGTAATGCTTTTAATATGCTTAAAATGTCTGTGAAACCAATTAGAGGTTTTTGCTTTAAATACATCCCATTACCATTAACCTTCTACATCTTGTTTTGTGATCCTAGTAAATTCTTTGACAGATATGGGCACAGAGGCCATGATTATCACGTGTGGACTGTAGTTCATTTATAAAAGGGACACATTAAGCATTAAAGCCTTCTCCTTACTCTGCATATTAAATTAGGGAAATCTATGCCCTTAGATAAAGATATGGGAAAGCTCCTTACTTTGCTTATTAATTATAGGGAAAATCCTTTCCACTTCTCTCTGTATCAAGTCTATCTACTACTAACTGGGCTAGGTTCAGAGTTGTCCCACAGTGGCTCAGGAGAGGGTTTTGTTTTGTTTTTCTTAATTTCCAAACTTCATAACACTTGATGGAGTCACTCTGCAGTCCTCAGCTTTAGGACTTTAAGAGCCTTGGCTTGGATTGGATCTCTGGACCCTGCCCCCAAATCTTTTTCCATGGCCATGTACAGGGAATCCCCCACAGTAATGAGTTATGTGATGTACAGGAATTGAACGTTTCCTACACAGGTTTCTCAGATTCTGTCCCTAACTGCACAGCTGAGCTGCACACTTTTACTGCGGCCAGGGTCCTTTCTGAAGGAAGGGAAGAAGTATTTTATATGTAGTAGATAAGGAACCACATATATTCTTCTAGCCATAAGTAAATTAATGCCAACTGCCTTGTGGCTGCATTTCCATAGCAACACATTATTGAAACAGTGAGAAGAAGTTATTATCACAGGTAACAGAGACCTACAGGTGTGGAAAATACTGATTTGTGCCATTAGTGTTGCAAGCTGCCTTTATCTAAAAATGTAACTGTAAATGGGGAATCATCATTGAGCTGCTCGCTTTCCATGGGGCCCTAGAGGGATTGGTTCTTGGTGCTTTTTAACACCTCTATCAATGACTTGTAAGAAAACAAAATCATGACCGACAACATTTGCTGATGGCACAAAAATTGGGGGAGTGGTAAATATTGAAGAGGACAGGTCACTGATTCAGAGCAATCTAGATCACTGGGTAAACTGGGCATAAGCAAATAATATGTGCTTTAATATGGCTAAATGTAAATTTATACATCTGTGAACAAAGAATGTAGGCCATACTTACAGGATGGTGGATTCTATCTGGGGAAGCAATAACTCTGATTAAGTTTTGGGAGGTAGGTATCGTGGATAATGAGTTGAACATGAGCTTCCAGTGTGATGCAGAGCCCCAAAGAGTTAATGTTATCCTGGGATGCATAAACAGGGAAATCTTTAGTAGGCATTGAGTTTATTTTACCTCTGTATTGAGCACTTGTGTGAGTACTGAATACTGATCTCAGTTCTGGTGTCTGCTATTCAAGAAGGATGCTGGTAAGTTGCAGGAGTATCAGAAAAGAGCCACAAGAATGATTAAAGGCTGAGAAAACATGCCATATAGTGACAGACTGCAGAAGCTCAATCTATTTAGCTTAACAAAGAGAAGATTACAGTAAGTACCTACGTGGGGAATTTTAATTTAACAGGGAAAGGTATAACATGATCCAATGGCTGACAAATTCAAACAGGAAATAAGATGTACATTTTTAATAGTGGGAATAATGAATCATTGGGACAATTTACCAAGGGTGGTGGTGGATTCTCCATCACTGTCAATTTTTTCTGTGAAGTTTGGCTGGGTTTTTTTCTAAAAGATCTGCTGTAGTTATAGTTTTGGTGAAGTTCTAGGGCCTGTGCTATACAGGAGATCAGTCTAGATGATCACATCAGTCTTTTTTGGCTTTAAAATATATGAATAATTTTAAAAACACAATCATTTCAAAGCCTATTTATAAAAATTTATAAGGTACCACTATCAGACCAACCTAAAAGGCAATCCTGAAGGCTGAGGTACCTGAAATGTAATGACAACACCCAGTTTGGTGCTAGTCTGAAATATGTCAGGCTCCTGGACTCAAGGTTCCTAATTCTACTTAAAAATGGAATCTGCGTTGACAGCCGTGCTCAGCCACATCTTTAAACCCACCATTTTTCCAACTCAAATTATTTATCCCCAACTTTTGTAAATTCTTTGGTGCAGGACCTCTAAGTCTATGTACAGCACCTAACACCATAGATTTTGGGCATAGCTGTGATTCTAATTTATGTATTGTATCATGGTAATGCCTGGACGCCTCAGCTGATATACATATCTCATTATACTAACTGCTTTAATACACATGGTAAGACACAGTCCCTTCCATAAAAATCTTGTGCTCCAAATAGAAAAGAAAAAAGGGTGGAGACCAAGGAATTATTGTACCTGTTAGGGGGCTTATTTCTTCACCCTCTCACTTCTCTGGTCCTCCTCGCATGAACAGAGAGCAACAATACCCAAAGTCCAAAGGCACAAACAATTCAATGTTTATTGGGGTGAACTTCCAGCAAGCATGATTCCAGTTTCCTTCCTTAGTGTCCCCCTTCCCAGCTCTGACACCACAGAGCCTTGCTTGTGTCTCTGTTCCTGTTCTCATCCCCTGTTCCCATTCCCCCTTTTAGCAAAACATGATCGCAATTCCCTCATCCCCAGTCCCTGTTTCCATTCTGCCCCCATCTTACTTCCTGATTGACTGCAGACTATATAGTAAAACCTGAGTTTTGCTTAGCTATTCCTTAAACAATTATTTTACTGAAATTTAACTGACCAACCCTAACATATTGTAACATGGTTATTTAACCAATTATATTCCACCACCTTCATTGGTTTACACCCAACAAAATTAATTATACAGCAGACAGAAACAATTACAGAACCAGACAGAGACCATGCAAATAAACATACGAAACAATACAGAAGTGAGGATTTCACAGCTACATCTATACAGACATAAGGGTTTTCCAGCTGTGTCTATTGACAAGTGAGTTCTTGCCAGACAGGATGCTATCAAACTAAGTTTCCTTTTACATCTTCTAGGCTCTACCCTTCCTCTGGAGGTGATTGGAATATCAGGACAGGACTGTATTCCTAATAGCCCAATAGCACCTTATTTCAATGTGACTAGTTTGGAATGTGAGGATGTGACCATACACTTCCCAGCTTATGGCTGCCTAACTACATCTTAGCTGAAGGCCATTACACAGACAGTGATTTTGATTCTTACTTTTATACTTCTATAACTAGCTAAGTGATAAGAATACACCTAAATTCTTAAAGGATAGGCCTTTGCAGACAGGCCTGAATATCTATATCCTAACAGTACTCCTTTTACAGATGGAGTACTGAGACCCAGATAAATTGACTTGCCCAGCGTCCCATAGCAAGACTGTGGTAGAGTCAAGACTTGAACCCAGATCTACTGAGTCCCAGGTCAGTGCCTTATCCACAAGAAAAAATAATAAATCTGATTAATTCAATCCTTCTACTAACAGAACGATGTGCTTTATGGATACCTTTGTTAGATATATTTACTTTAAAAAATACTTTTTTTCCTTAACTGTGGATTGATCACAGGCATTTCTGGATTAGCTATTTGAGCTGCTTGTTAGTTGTGAGCAAACAATTAAGCCCTATAATGATTCTATTCTCTTGCTGGATGAGCAAAAATATACTTTCATTACCAACCGTTGTGTGTATTTTACATTAGGTTGCTGGAAATACAACACACTCAATTGATATTTATATTAAACTTTACACTTGAAAAATGTCATGACAGATCAAAATTCAAGCAAATATTTATGGATTCTTTTGAGCAGCATTGAGCAGCATTCACTGAGCTTTAGTGTTCACCATGGGAGAAAGCTTTATTCCATTGTAGGTGTTACCACAAAATAAATAAACAATCATGTTAGAATTCAACAATAAATGAGAAGGAACACCACTATGAAGACCAAAATAAATAGTTAGGTTCCTAAGATAGACTTCTCCATGGAACTGATCACCATTACTATTGGTATCATCCCTTTTATTCATAGAAAGTATTTGTTGTTGCTCATGTTAGGATATTGTTATTGAATATGACTTTAGCAACAATTATTTTAATCTTTCTTACTGATTTGTTTATTGGTAATTGTATTGCATGGACTGCATAGCTTACTCTAGAAGCTTTTAAGTACTAGTAGATATATAAACATTTACAAAATCAGAGCTAGCTGATTTTAGATGATAGAAGTGGGCAGCGCTGAGACCACATTGAGAATTTCATTTACAATTTGGGAGGATTATTTAGCTGTTCTGTCTTATTTTGATCTCTCACATTTCCAGCAGATATAATATTATCGAGACAGTAAATCCTTTCTTGACATCATCTATTCCTGTTGTAAGCTCTAACAGATAATCTTGTCCCTTGTGAAGTTCTGAAGGTTGTTTGCAATTTACAAAATCTGCATCAGTCATATTTGCTCTTTGAGAACATTGTGCCTGCCTGCAGCACAATGCCACTATGAGCTCCTGACAAGGCAGTGTATCCTTCCCCTGTCAGGCACCAAACCTAAAGTATATTGGAAAGAGGAAATAAGCCTGAGCTGTAAAATTGAAGTTCAGATCTGAAAAATCTAGTTTGTTTGTAGCAAGTTATCTAAAAAATTGGTTGTATTCAGTTGTCTTCAATGATAGTCAGGACATTTGAGTATATTTAGAAAGTTTGGCTGGTTTATTTTAGAAACTAAAAGTCACTCTGAAAGGCTGAACCTTTTAAGGGTCGTCAGACCCCAACAGAACTTATCAGTGTTGCTGGTTAACAATTTAGATATTGCAGCTAACCTAAGTGTTTAACAAAATACGTTCCCAGCCCTTTTCAGTGTGAAGATTGCTTTGAAAATATAAACTAATAGATTACTATGCTTCGAGGTTGTCACAGTGACATTTCTTAATTGCAGCATAACCTTCCTCCCAGTCTAGTCCCAGACAGTGCTTTCCATTCCAAAAGAAGCTGGGGGCATTCAGTGGTGGTGCTAGACCACTAGGGCCCTAAGCAGGAAACACCCCCTCCCAAATACTAAACAGGCAAGTTCTTATGAAAATAATAAAAAGCAATTGGGGGCCTCCTTGAGCTGCTTGGGGGCCTAAGCAGTTGCTTAGTCTGTGTCAAGGTTCCTCCCACACTCTGAACTTTAGGGTACAGATGTGGGAACCTGCATGGACACTTCTAAGTTGAATTACTAGCTTAGATCTGGTAACACTGCCACCATCCAGAAATTTCAGTGTCTGGAACACTTCCTGTCCCCCCAAAACCTTCCCCTCCCTGGGCAGCCTTGAGAGGCTTTTTCACCAAGTTCCTGGTGAGCACCGATCCAACCTGTTGGATCTTAACACAAGGAGAATATAACCATCCCCCTCTCCTTTCCCCCACCAATTCCTGGTGAGTCCAGATCCAGTGCCCTTGGATCTTAAAAGAAGGAAAAGTCAATCAGGTTCTTAAAAAGAAAGCTTTTAATTAAAGAAAGAAAGGTAAAAATAATCTCTGTAAAATCAAGATGGAAAATACTTTACAGGGTAATCAGATTCATATAGCCCAGAGAAACCCCCTCTAGCCTTAGGTTCAAAGTTACAGCAAACAGTGGTAAAATCCTCTCAGCAAAAAGGAACATTTACAAGTTGAGAAAACAAAAATAAGACTAACAGGCCTTGCTTGGCTATTACTTACAAGTTTGAAACAGGAGAGACTGATTCAGAAAGGTTTGGAGAGCCTGGATTGACATCTGGTCCCTCTTAGTCCCAAGAGCGAACAACCCCCAAAACAAAGAGCACAAACAAAAGAGTTCCCCCCACCAAGATTTGAAAGTATCTTGTCCCCTTATTAGTCCTCTGGTCAGGTGTCAGCCAGGTTTTCTGAGCTTCTTAACCCTTTACAGGTAAAAGAGGCATTAACCCTTAACTATCTGTGTATGACAGTCTGTTTATGCCTAGCACTGGGGGCATTTCTAGAAACTCCAATTCAATAAATGAAGAATTTAGGGGCAGCTATTGGGCAGTCACCTAGCTTCTCTCAGCCAGAACATCTTAGTTAACAGTCACAGAGTTTAAGGCCAAAAGGAATGACCAGATCATCTAGTCTGTCCTCTATATCCCAGGCCGCCAGCACCACTCAGCACCTGCACATGGAACACAGCTGAAATGAGACCAAAGTTTTACAGCCCACAGGAGACTGGACTGTTGTGTGCCACAGGCAGAAAATAGGAGGGACTGAGGTGCACCAATGCCTGAGCCCTTGTAATGGCAGGGAAATACTTAAGTGAGAGATACACAGATAATACTAGCAAGAGACCCCACCCACACCCTGCAGAGGAAGGCAATTCCCACAGCCAATAATCTTACTTTTGTGAAAACTGCAATGTGATTTTCAGTTTGTAAGGTTCTTGGTTGTTCATCTCTGTATACCATCCAGATGGCAATCTCTCTGTGGAACACCTCACATTCCAAACTTTTGCTAAACAGACCCTAATGGATTCAAAGCTGAAGGAACAAAGTGCAAGCTCATGGTTTATGTTTTCTGTTTATCTCAGAATCCCTAGAGAGAAGTTAATACAAATCCCCCAACTCCAGTTACACTAAAACCAAGCTACTTAAACCTATGACCTAAGTGGAAGATCATTGTCTGCTGACTACTTGTTACAGAATCCCAAGATCAAAGGCCTGAGTTGTATAAAGAAACGGCTGATCTGCCTAGCCTTCATTCTGATTCTGGATCTAAGTTGGATGAACTTGTAATCATGAGGGAAAAGCAGTTGTGGGTTTTGGAGGACTGAAATCTACCAAAGCCTGAAGGGGTGACCTCTGGTAAGCTTTTTAGCATGCACATAGGGTCTTTTATTGTTTTTAATATTTTCTCTATAATGCTTTTACCTTAAGAATAAATGTGCTTGCTTAGAAGGAACTGTGTGGTAACTTATAACTGGTGGCAATGCACTGGTCATAGCCCTCAGAGAGGGAGCAAGCAGCAGGTGCTAGCCTTTTAGGTTTTCTGACTTGCTGGAGACATCACTGTAAGGCCAGGAGTTGTGCAGTGTTAAAATGGTGGTGACTGTAATGATTTTGGGGTTCATTGAATAACAGACCAGTAAATGAGAAAGGAATACAACTAATAAAACAAACTTGATAGCATCTCTGGTGAACTGCTGCACGCAGCCATGTGGTGTTCCCAACCCTCGCCTCTAGGGCACCTCTCCAAATTCCCACACTCACAACACAGTCTCTTAGGAGGGAGCATCTCCAAATCACAATAATCTCTTTATATCTTCCCTCTTAAAGAAAAACAAATTAACTCATATACATATATATAAACAGTTAACAACTTTACAATAACACATACATTAAATTCTCAACTCATCTAGTGAATTTCTGTAAACCCAATGTATCAACTACCTAGAGAGGAGAGGTTACTTGCACATCACTTTTGAGTGAATCTTTATCACTCACTTTCCTCAAATACCCCATCTCCAGGCAGGTTAGCAAGTCACTGTGAGTCTTTCAGGACATTAATATCCAGCTCTGATCTGCTCAGTATCAGCCTTTCATTACAGTCTGAGTTGTTCTCTTGTTCCTTGATAGTTACTCCTTTGTGCTTTGATGATATAGGATCAGTTAGATGGGAAATGCCGGAGTCCACATCAGCTGTCAATGGAACTTTTTGGGATTACTCTTAAATCCCTTCAATTGTGTCAAAATGTGTCCCTTCATACTGTCTGGACTATATAAGACTGTGGATGCAGCTGTTCTTTAATGGTACCCCCTTGGCCTCAAGTATTAGATATATGATTCCTCAGGGACACTCTATCACCTGGGTTAAGAGATGGGAAACCATAGGCCCTTTTGTCAAAATAATATTTCTGCTTCCACTTCTGATTTTTTTTCATCTTCCATATGGTTTCATTGTTATGAGATTTCAGTAAGTTATCAGTAATTGGTAGATTAGATCTGATCCTTCTTCCCATTAATAGCTGAGCTGGAGAAAAGCCATTCTCCAGAGATGTACTTTGGTAAACCAATAAAGCTTTATGCAAATCATCTCCACTGTCAAAAGTCTTTTTCATAAGGTTCTTTACTGTGCGCATAGACCTTTCTACAAGTCCATCTGATTGAGAGTAATATGGATTTGATGTTTTCTGATGAAAATCCCAATCTCTGGCAAACTGCCTAAAATCTGCTAGAGTGTCTCCCATCGACATCGCATAGTGCGGACCCCATGGTAAGTAGATCCAAGTTACATTGATTTGAGTTACGCTATTCATGTAACTCAAATTGCGTAGCTTAGGTCAAATTTCCTCTGTAGTGTAGGTAAGGCCTTAGTCCTGCCATGAGTGCAGGGGGCCGGACTAGATGACCTCTTGAGGTCACTTCCAGTCCTATGATACGATGAAATTGTGAACTTTGGAAATATGGCTTATCAGTCACAATGGAAATTTCCCTTGCACTCATGCTATTTATTCTGTTAAATACACATTACCCCTAGTCATATGTTATTAACTGCCTTAAATGAAATTTAAAATTAAAATGGATTTTCTGTCTAGAACATTAAACCTACAAGACATCTTTACTATTAAGTATTTTTAACACACACACACTCATGTTCTCTTGCCATCCAGTCTGCTTTCTCTATTATAAAATCCGCCCAAACGCTTGGTTGTCTAAATTAAGTTGAGAATGATACAGCATTGTACTCTTTTATCAGTCCACATGGCAATCTTTCATCTGTAAACTAACTCTACTGTTCAAGTCCTGGGGAAAGGTTTTTAACATAAAACAGATAATGTTGTGGAAGAAGAAGAAGTTAATTTTATTCTGCTTGTTTTTTTTATCTTGGGTTCATATAAAGCTGCAACTTTTGTATATGCAAGAACTTAATAGTCAAACTATGCTTCAGTTATGGAGCTAGTATTAAACTAATCTGTTCAGTATGGGGGTAAATCCTATCTTTTCCCCTCAACAAGCTTGAGTAAACACATATTTCCTGCACTGAGCTTGGCAAATGCAGGGTCCAACAGGAGGGAGAGGAGAGGAGAAGACTGAATCCTCCATAGCATTAATGAAACTGCAGTTGTTCCTATGTCACTTTCATACTGACTTAGTACGAGTGAGGGGAAATGGTCACTGTATCCATATAGCTTCAGATCCACCAGCCCCACCTTGGCTTTTTCTCCTCTGGCACCCAAACTGATTGTGCGAGGTGTGATCAGATCCCCCTCTCCCTGTTAGTGCAGCTGTGTGGTGCAAATGGGCTGTGCACTCAATGGGTGGGATCCGAGCATTTGCTCACCTGGGACTGAGAACTGCATACATTTCACAGCAGGCAGGACCCGCCTCAGTCACAGTAGATAGGATTTGTCTCTGGGTGCCCATGAGGCAACCCTTGTCTTTTAGGCAAAATCTTAATTGGGTGTAATGTATGGTCATACAATTCTAATGTCCCTCTTGATGTTAATGACTTGAGGCATGAATTTCAGAACATAATTTCAGCAGGATATTTGTAAATAACAATGCCAGAGGCTAGTGGCTTAGTACATGAAACACTGACCTTTTACCTTTGATATGATGGATCAGATTGAACCCATTTTATGTGGAATGACTTTAGGGGCTGTTTGCTGGACCATAGTAGTTTAAACCAATCTTTAAGAGGCATGTAGGTGTAACAGATGGAAGAGTTCAAGGCTGTCATGGTATAATTCCCCACTCTGAACCTTAGCGTCCAAAAGATGGGGTACCAGCATGAATTCCTCTAAGCTTAATTACCAGCTTAGAACCTGCAGCGCTGCCACCAACCAGGAATTCCAGTGCCTGGTACACTCTGGTCCCCCGAAGACCTTGCCCGGGGACCCCCAAGACCCAGACCCCCTGTATCTTAACACAAGGAAAGTAAACCCTTTCCCTCACCGTTGCCTCTCTCAGACTTCCCCTCCCTGGGTTACCCTGGAAGATCACTGTGATTCAAACTCCTTGAATCTTAACACAAAACAAAGAGGACAATTCACCTTCCTCCCTCCTTCTCTTTCCCCCTCCCAGACTCTTCCTGAGAGAGAAAGTAATCCTGACACAGAGAGAAATTAGCCTTTCTCTCCCCCTTCCCTCCTTTCTCCCCACCAATTCCCTGGTGAATCCAGACCCAGTCCCCTGGGGTCTCACCAGAATAAAAAACAATCAGGTTCTTAAACAAGAAACGTTTTTAATTAAAGAAAGACAAACAGTAAAAATTATCTTTGTAAATTTAAAATGGAATATGTTACAGGGTCTTTCAGCTATAGACACTGGGAATACCCTCCTAGCCTAAGTATACAAGTACAAATTAAAATTTTTTCAGCAAAATACCAATTTGAATTCCTTTCAGCCAAATACACATTTGAACTCCTTCCAACCAAATACACATTTGCAAATAAAGAAAACAACCATAAGCCTAACTCGCTTTATCTACCTAGTACTCACTAGTATGAACTTATAAGAGCCTGTATTGGAGAGATTGGAGAGAAATCTGGTTGCACGTCTGATCCCTCTGAGCCTCCAGAGTGAACAACAACCAAAACTAACAGCACAGCACAAAAACTTCCCTCCCTCAAGATTTGAAAGTATCCTGTCCTCTGATTGGTCCTCTGGTCAGGTGACAGCCAGGCTTACTGAACTTGTTAAACCTTTACAGTCAAAGAGATATAAAGTACTTCTGTGCTATTAACTTTTCTTATCTGTTTATGACAAAGCTAAAGTGAAGTAAAAACATTTTTACCTGAAGTCAGTCTTATCTCTCTTCACAGCATAGATCTTCATGGGCTGTAGGGAGAGAGGTATCGACTGCACATCCGTTTATATGTATATTGAGAGTAAAAATTCTAGGTGGGCTTATCTCACAGTAGTTTTATAGTGATGTAACTCCATTGGTGCTCTTGATTTACACCTTTGGAAATGGAAAACTGGCCCCATTTCTTCAGTTTCCAGCTCTTTGTTTCTTTTGAGTAAGTAAAATGCATGCGTCAGTGTCTTTAGGAACATGTTCTTAAATATACTAGGCCAAATTCAGCCCTGATTTACACCAATGCAGGTCTATTAGTCAATGGGATATACAACACAGGGTATCAGTGTGGCAATTTGGCCCACTGTAACTCAGGTATCCTTGGTATAGAGTATGGTTCCAGTCTTTGCTTGCATCATTTACTACATTTAGCTGTCCATTTTTTGTGGACACATCCTGGTTTTGGACACCAGTCTTACAAGAACAAAATAGGCAATTCATAAATGAATGCTAAAATTAACCTTTTTTGGCATAGGGAAACATCTTCATACTTGCTCAGCATGTTCCAAACAAAAAATACTGTTTCTCTGGGGTCATGACATTGGTACACGAGATATTCACACCCATACCCACACATCCTTATTATAGAACTAGGGGAAACTCCTGATTTAGTTAAATTACTGAAGACAGATGGCATACCCTTTAGAAACCTTTGGGTGAGTGAAGCTTAGTGTCAGATGAATCACCAGGTGTAGAGTCAACATAGGCTCCCCGTACAGACAGGCTAGGGGTGTGATTTCACCAGCTCGCATACATATACTCATGGTAGTTCAATGAGTAAATAGTAGAGCTATGGGTGACTCTGGGGCACCTCAATAACTTTCAAGAAGTCTTCTGTTAAATAATACCTATGCTTGAGATTTAGATTCTTGACAAAAAGTTCACAAATAAACAGTTTTCTCCCAGCCTTAAGCTGGCCACAGCCTTTCTGCCCGAGGTACTACCTCAAAACTCCCCTGGTGTCTCAGGCGCCTTTTCTGCAGCAGCCATTTTTATTCTCTGTCAGAACATCCTGTCCTGCTGTCCTGTGGCTCTTTATAGAGGGCAGCTGCATTGTGAGGCTGTTAATGAGGCACAGGGGGGCTGGGACCAGTTCTCTCTTAAATGGTCCAATGCACCTGTGACACTCCTTTTTATTCAGACTGAAATCACCATGTCAGGAACCATTTTAGGGGAATTCTAGCACTTTCCCAGTTAGAACTAGGAAGTTCAAGAGAAATACAAAAGGGCTGGGGTGAAGGGATGAAGGAACCAAACCTTTTCATATTTCAGAAAAGGCTCAGTTTGAGGAATAGGCTTCCTTATTCCTTCTAAGCAAACACAGGGTAGAAGGGGAGGAGACAGTAAAAAAAGATGATCCTCAGGAAGGGTCGGGATGGTAAGATACTGAGAGGAAACAGCCAGAGACCAAAAGAGCAGGCATTGTTTCTTGACAGGGAAACTAGTTTGGAAGTATGCAGCCAGATATAGGTATGTCCAGAAATCACATCTAGGAGCAATGCTGGTGCTTTACAGCTGGGCTAGATGTTTCAGGAGGCAGGCATATAGGCTTTTCATATGTGTTTATTATGTCCCAGGAATCATACACACTCTGGAAGTCAGCAGTATATTTTGTTGGAGTTTCTGCTTCAGGTTTATTTAATTTGCATCCATTTACAATGCATCTTTTGTGAGCTTTTCTTGTAGCCTATTGAACAGTAAGCTTAGTTTCCAGTTGAATTTCCCTCTCCTCATAGACTAAGACCTCCTCAGTGCAACTATTCAGAGGGACTTTAACAGCTATAGAAAGGATAAAGAAGCCATCAAAACTTTGAATCAGATTTTTTGATTTATTTTGCTATCTGCACCGTCACTATGTGCTCCTCCACGTGCACGTAGTGTGGGATTCTAACGTTATTTAAGAACGATGTAAATGGAACAAACAAGTAAAAGGACACGTGTTATACAGTTTTTGTAGATGGTGTCAGCTTATTTCTTTTAAAGGGGCTGTAGTAATTATCAGCCTGTCTATGAAGCTTGTTTAACTGGGTAGTTTATTAAAATAAACAATGTCTTTATTCTTTTTCCTGGGTTCTTATTAAGAGAACACAAACACTTAAGATTGAGAGGACTGTGATATCTGAATGTAATTAAGAAAAAAATTTAGACACGACTCCAAAGTTGTGGGTGCAGTATGCTAACCTGGATAGAATGGCAATCACATGAAGGCAAAGGAAAAACCCAAGTACTAATCGCATATCCAAGATCAGAGCATTGTAATTACTGCAGTTAAAAGACAAAAATCCTGTCTGTCTATAATCTTATTCCAAATAACTGACATTGAATAAAAAGACTTGAAATGAGGGGTATTCAGCACTAAAAAGCACCTGTTCATCTTAAAAAAATAAGTGCTTAATAACAATTATGTGAATACTATAAATTATAGCAATTTATATTCATTTTCCATTAGAAAAAAGGGGAAATACCTGAGGCCTAGCCGACTTTACCCTTGCAATTGGGATACTTCTAGCACTAGCAATAACCACTCAGCTTGTTTTGTAAAGGCTTAAGCATGCTATTGGCAGTTAATAAATGATAAGCATTAAGGGGAAAAATAGGGCACATGGTATGCTCATATCTTGAATTCTAGTTCCCCCGTCTCAAAAAAGATATGTTAGAATTGGAAAAGTTAGAGAAGGGAAACAAAAATGATTAGGGGTATGGAACAGATTACATCTGAGATAGATTAGAAGGAGACAGCTAAGGGAGGTGATATGATAGAGATCTATAAAATCATGAATAGTATGGACAAAGTGAATAGGAGGGTGGTGTTTACCCTCTCACATAATAGAAGAATCAGAGATCACGCTATGAAAGTAATAAGCAACAGGGGTAAAAGAAACTTAAAGCTAAAGCTAGTACAGCATGTCATGTTCAGGGCCTATAAACAAGCAAAACCATTCAGCCCCAAAGCAGGTTGTCTGGGCTTTCTGGTGCCAATAGGAAATGCTGAATGGATCATTTTAGCTCAATGGAAAAAAAGAAAAAAACAGAACTGAAAAAGTGAGCTTGGCAGATTCTTCTGCTCTTTGATGTGCCACAAATACCTGTGAGTATTCACAACGTGATTTGATTTCATACTTCACAACTGAATGGCAGGCTTTCCGCTGCTGTCTTTGTCATGTCATAAAGAAGTTCAATTTCAAATGCTGACCCCATAATCTTAAAAGATATATGATATCTTGTGAATAAAGAATGGAGTATGATTTCATATAATCAAGACATCTCAAAACACAATGAGTTAAATATTTGTCATGCAGTAAACAAACAGCAACATACATGACAATGAGGACTGGGTAGAAAAAATAGATAAAACCACTTTTCATCAGAATTTATCCTTTTGTTAGAATCAACATTTTCTGGAGATGGTTTAATGTTGATGAAATTCCTCGACAAACCAGCAGAGTTTTGATGGAATCCTGCCTGCCAGGCAGTTTTGGAAAGCTCCCTGGTCTCCTGCCATCTGGCTACTTAGCAGCCTGCCTGGTGGTATATGGGGGACCACGGCCCCAGGGCAATGAGGGCAGACGATTTGGAACAATCAGTCATGTGGATTACCTCAGAGTCAGGGAATCCAGGGCAGCCAGCCTATTATACAGACTTTCTGTGTGTATATGTTGAACTGAGGCTGTGATTCCCTCTTCAAGGAGACATACCCTCAGTAGTTCTGATCATGCTAGTTCACTAAATATAGCTGTGGCAGCATGAGCAGAAGAAAGGGTTACTCATGCCAAGTACATACCTATCTGTGGTGGGGTATTCACTCCACACTTGCCCTGAAAGGATTAATGCAGACTGAGAAGGGGGCTAATTAACCCAACAGGCCACAGCTGAGAGGAATCAGGTGGGTAAGCAATCCCCTGATTGGCTGAGGTAGCCCATCTGCGGAGAAACAAGCTGGGCTGGGATTATAAAGGCAAGAAATTGGCAGTAAACAGGGACTGGTGGGAAAGTTTTCAACTGCTCTCCGGGAGACGAGAGGTATGTTTGGGCTGGCAAACCCAGGAGGAGCAGCCAGAGCTTGAAAGGTAGGGCAGGGCTCAGGGAAAGGCAGTAAGATCTAATAGGGAACAGACCTTGACTGTTGATTAAAGGGATTGTGAGCCAGAACCTGGAGTAGAGGCTGAGTCTGAGTTCCCCTGCCCGCTACTGAAGGAGTGGCACTACAAGGCAAGGAATGCCTAGAGCCGCTAAAGGAAGACTTTGGTACCCCAGAAGGGGGAAATGTGTACAGTGACTTGGCCAGAGAGAAGGTCACAAAGAGGCAGCAGCAGCTCATGGAGTGAGAGAGGTGGAGAGAGAGCATGCAACCATAGGAAAGGGGCATTGATCTGATGAGCTATTTCCCAGAGTGACTGGGAGGAGGTGCCATCCCAGCAGTGAGTGGAGTGCCCAATCACACCATTCAAGACGATAGGCATGTACTCAGAATGGCTAGCACCTCCCACTGCTAGCACTGCTGTGGCTACATTCTATTTTTAGCATGCTAGCTTAATCAGAGCTAGCTCGGGCTATGTTTCCTTGAGCTGGGAATTACATCTCTTATTTGAAGTGTAGCCGTACTTTGAAATAGAACAAAAGCAGATTTTGAAATAGCAAGAACCTCAGAGAAAGGCTTGTTCTTCAGTGTGTTTAAGACCCAATCGTCTGGGTTGCATATGGGGTGGGACCGAGGCTGTGGGAATGTTTACATTGGAATGATGTAAGGTCCACTCCAGATCTTACTATTACATATACGATGAAAGCACAGTAGCAGATTTTTCATTCAGCTGGTTGTGTCCTGATTTTGCTGTGTATTAGTTGTGCAATACCAACAGTACATAGAGAGGCTTAAAGGCAAAGTAACAGCACTAATTCTGACATTCTTGGCATTGGTCAGTTAGTCAACCTTACTCTAATAGCACAGCTTTTATATCTTTAATCATGTCTCCAACTACATTAGTATTTTCCAAAGGAATTAATTGTGTAATTTCAGCATACTGACAGTTATGCATACTTATCAACATCTTCAGATACAGCCACAAATACTTGTATTATGGGCAGTTTATATGAAATGGTATCATTTTGATGATAAAAAAATGACTGGAACCTGGAGGAAAACCCACTCCAAAACAAAGCCTGGTCTTGGCCAGTAACCAACCTCACTCCCTATCCCTCCCATGAGATAGAAAACTCATGACTTTCCAAAACAGAACATGACCACAAATTATAAGGAGTGGGACCAAGAACGTGCACTACAGGTATAATTTATGCCTTCTAAGAAAGAGGAAGTAGAAACAAGAACACTGGGGGAAAATGCTATGTGGCATCAGAACTATGGATATACTTGCTGGAAAATAACCTCAATAAACATTGAATTGTCTTCACTTCAGACTTCTCATCTTCTGCTTTCTGTCTGCATAGCAAGAATCATGGGAAGGGTGATGGGAAAGCCCCTAACAACTCCATCTCCTTATGTTAGGTCAGGGGTTCTCATAATTTTTTTTGGTGGTCTCAGAGTGTGGTCACCAATTGTAGCCCTGCAGTTTCTCTTTAAAGTGTTTTTGAAAGTTTTTTGGTTGAAGGATGGCTACTTTTAAATCTATTATTGAATGTTCAGGGAGATTGAAATGTTCTCCTATTGGCTTTTGTATGTTACCATTCCTGATTTGTCCATTTATTCTTTTACATAGAGACTGTCTGGTTTGGCCAATGTACATGACAGAGGGGCACATGATGGCATACATCACATTAGTAGATGTGCAGGTTCATTTGCAAACTTAACACCATTAGTTTGGGCTTGAATAGGGACTGGAAGTGGCTGGCTCACTACAAAAGCAATTTTCCCTCTCTTGGTATTGACACCTCCTCATCAATTATTGGGAGCGGATCACATCCACCCTGACTGAACTAGCCTTGTCAATACTGGTTCTCCACTTGTAAGGTAACTCCCTTCTCTTCATGTGCCAGTATATTTATGCCTGAATCTGTAATTTTCACTACATGCATCTGAAGAAGTGGGTCTTTTTATCCACAAAAACTTATGCATAAATAAATCTGTTAGTCTTTAAGGTGCCACCAGACTCCTCGTTGTTTTTGTGTATACAGACTAACACAGCTCTCCCTCTGATACTTTCCAGATATATCATAATTCAAGGACAGGAATGGATGCTCGCTTGCAAGCAGATCTAATGTGTGCTTTTCCACCATTCCCTTTAATGTTGAAGGTTGTGAAGAAGGCCAGACATGACTCAGTCATGGCTAAGACAACAGTGGTACATGGACTTGCTTCTTCTTTCCAAAGGGAATAACAGATGTGTGTGTCACCAGACCTTCTGTCACAGCAGCAAGGAAAAGTGTATCATCCAGATCCACTTTTCTTGCATCTAACCCTGCAGGCAACAGGACTCTAACTGAATTAGAGAAATCTTTATCTATAGATGTACATGTTTTTATTAGATAATCAATTAAGGAATGTTGCGATTTAAAATGCAAAAGATTTTCACATCAATATCTAATAAGGGTATTGATCCTGGGTCAGCTCCTATTCCATCCATATTAAACTATTTGCTGTTTCTGCAGAGTAAGGGTTTATCTATTACATCACTCAGAGCATATAGCTGCAACTGTGGATTTCATAAACTGATGGATGGTAAATCTATATTCTTGCATGGTAGTATTAGGAGGTTTCTGAAAGGTATACAAAATTTTTATCCTCCTGTGAGAACCTATTCCCTCAATGAATTTAAACTTAGTGTGATCACAGCTTGTGTCTTCACCCTTTGTACCTTTATCTTGGCCTCTGTTTCAGCTTTTGATTAAGATGGCATGTATTATAGCAATCGTGTCAGCCTGGAGTGTTCATGAACTTCATGCTTTAGTGACTGACCCTCCTTTTACAATTTTTCATAAAGATAAAGTAGCTGTTTTTCCCTCAACTTATACCAAAAGTAATTTCTAATGACTAATTCCATGTCAATCAATCCATTACTCTACCAGTTTTTTTCCCCTCAGAACTTTACATTTACATAAGAGTGAGTCTGTTACATTGTTTGGCTGCTAGAAGGGTGTTTCTTTCTGAATAGGCCCAAGGATTTTAGATCTTCATGCAAATGGTTTGCTTCATATGCAGCTAACTGTAAAAGAAATCCCATTTCTGCTCAAACACTACCTGGATAGGTCAGATTATGAATAGTAGAAAGTTAAAAAAGTGCCTCATAATCTCCTCCTGCTCAGCTTATCCCACTAGGCCATGGCTACACTCAGTTTACAGCGCTACAACTTTCGCGCTCAGGGGTATGAAAAAACACCCCCCTGAGCGCTGCAAGATACAGCGCTGTAAAGCGTCAGTGTAATCAGGGCGGCAGCGCTGGGAGCGTGGCTCCCAGCGCTGCAAGCTACACCTGTAAGGGATATGGTTTACATGCAGCGCTGGGAAAGCTCTCTCCCAGCGCTGCCGCTCCGACTACACTCACACTTCAAAGCGCTGCCGCGGCAGCGCTCCCGCAGTGCTGCCGGGGCAGCGCTTTGAAATTCCAAATGTAACCATACCCCTAGAGTGATGGCTGCTTCTGTAACATGTTTAGGGCTTGTTCCAGTAATTGACATTTGTAAAGTTCAATACAAATGTTTACTAAGCATTAGATATCACAGCTACCATCGATATCTTCTGAGATATATACACTGCTGAGTGAACTGTCCCAAGAGTAGGACTATGCAGAAGATACCCAAATTAAAAAAGGAAGATTACATACTTGTAACCAGGGTTCTCTGAGATAGATGTGTATGAACTCTGGGGCGAAGAGTGCAGAGGGGGTGCATAAGTGCTCGAATAGGCACTACTGATAGAAGCCTGCATCATTCAGTGGCATCAGTCAGAATATATCCGAAGAGCGTGAATATGCAGGATCCATCGGTTACTGGTAAGTAATTTTCATTTTCTAGTAAAGCTTGTCTACACTTGGAAAGCTGTAGTGCTTCAGTGTGGATGCTACCTGCACCCATAGGAGGGGTTCTTCCACTGGTGTAGGTAATCCACCTCTCCAAGAGCTGGTGCCTAGGTTGACAGAAAAAAGTGTTTTGTTGACCTAGTGCTGTCTATATGGCAACTTGTGTTGACTTGACTTCCTCACTCAAGGGTGTGGATTTTTCACATTCCTGAGTGGCCTAGTTATGTAGACTTAATTTTCCTAGTGTAAACCAGGCCTTAGATAACCACTAAGGAAGAGAAGAAACAGCATCAAGAACAAAAAAGGCTGTGAAGCGCTACAGATCATCTTCTTTATAGACTCTTTTATGCTTATGTTAAGTTTGTTTCATTAATTTCAACAAGTGAAAAATTTCACTTTCTTCACCCCCTGCGCAAAGGGCCATCGCAAGATCTATGACCGCTGATGTGGGGCTTAAGCTCTTAACCTAACACTGAGGTGAAACTTTAGTGTTGCACAGCATCCCTGAATGGGGGTGAATTTCACCCCAAGGATAAGAGGTCACAAAGGCAGTGAAACAACTATGAAAAACAAGATACACTAAAAAGAAAGGCAAATATTGTAGTAGTGCCATACAAAAAGCTCTAGGTACTCAGTTCAATTTTTTTTTAAATTACCACTTCGCAGCTTTGAATAATCATATATGGATAACACAAATTCAACCCACAACTAGCATTAACCAATCAAATTTAACTCAGCCAGCAAATCAAAGCAACAGATAATCTTTCCATCCGCCAGGAACATAACTCTAATCTTCCCCCCAAAACCCTGTCAAATAGTTTTTGCAGCATTCCCAGGAGATCATCATATGAAAGGATTTACAAGACTGCAGTGTTAAAATCACTGAACAGACCCTACATAGGAAGGGTGGCATGGGCAGGAAGGAGGAAGGTGTCATGACACCCAAGATACAATTACTTGCCTTAGAGTAATTGACAATTCAGAAAGGTTGGATCAACAATACACACAGATCAACATTTTAAGTGACAACTAACAAGATAGAGTAATCTGTAGTAGTAGTGGGAGTCTGTTTTAGACCACTAAATCAGATGACAGAGCACTATGAACAGCTCTTGAAACATCTATCAACATGTGGAAGGAAAAACTTGTGCAGGATTTCAGCCCCGTGGACATATGCTGGAAGTCTCATGCTGCCACGAGTAAAACTTCCCTTGAGTTTCTAAAAGTTGTTTATGATGATTTTCTAGCACAAAAAGTACTACACTCTACTCAAGATAATTCTCTGTTAGACCTCATTCTGACATACAAAGATGAATTGATACTGAACTAAAGTGGTTGCCTAGGTACAAGTGATCATGACCCAATTACATTTATGTGCAAACAGAATATAGTCCCCATTAGTTTATATATAGGCATCTTAAAAGGGACAATTTCCCAAACCTGAATATAGTTTATGAGCAAAACGACTGGATGAGAAAAAATAAACAAAATAATGTGAATGGTAATTGGGAGATGTTTAAAAAATCTTTACTAGAAACTCAAAGCACTGCAATTCCACAATCACAAAAGTAGGCTTTATTAGTTAAAAACCCATCATGATTGAGGAAGGAAGTGAAAACAGCATAATTATATATATATGTAGAAAAAGGGGAAAGTTGATAACAATGAATATAAGAAGTCATGAAATGCCATCTTCTGATGAGGAAAGCTAAAAGATTTTAAGAGAAATCTATGGCCAGTAGCATTAATAAAAAAAAAAGGAACTTTTAAAAAATATAACGGGAACAAAAGAAATCTGTCATAGCATAGGACTGTTGTTAGACAGAGGGAGAGACAGTGGAGTTGTCAGTAGTGGGTGCAGAAAAGTCAGAAGTATTCAATAAATATTTCTGTTTGATATTCAGGAAGAAGCTGGATGACATTCACAGCTCACACTGATAATGAAATACTTTCTATTCCGATAGCAACCAGGGAGGATGTTAAACGGCAACTGTTAAGTCTTCAAATCTATGGGGTAAGATAACTTAAACCCAAGATTATTAAAGGATTAGCTGAGGAACTCCGAGTCACTGATGTTGACATTTAACAAGTCTTAGAATACTGGGGAAGTGCTAGAGGACTGGGAAAAACAGCTAATATTGTGCCAATATTTTAAAAAGGTAAACAGAATTACCCAGATAACTATAGGCCAACTAGCTTGACATTGGTCCCAAATGAAAGTCAATGGGAGTTCAGTGCCTAAAATCCCTTTTGGGCCTTTGGAAATCTTCCCATGAGTGTTTAACTTTCGGAACCTCTAAGTGACATAACAACCGGAAAATGTATCTAAAACTGTGGTTTTCATTCTTTTACTTTGAGATTATGTATGTATGCATGTATACCAGTAAGTTGGGAGAAAACTTTCAAATTCCTAGGTAAGCTAATTTAACAATTAATAGCTCAATAAACAATGTGTAGGACAAATATAATGAGGCAAACCAATAACTTCTACCTCAAGAATTTCTGCTTTGAGACAACCTAACACTTGTTTGGGAAAGCTAACGTGGGCTGGGAACTGTCAGAAGGAAATGTAAAGAGAAGAAGAAAAACTAATCTTAGACTAGATCAGCAAATGCCATGAGTGAGAGTGGCATTGTAGATTGTTCCCTGATTGGGGCACACTTTGTAGGAGAATTGGCCTCCACAGATCTTCCAGTCCATCTTCTCGCCATCCATGGAGACTGATCCTTATGAAGTTCACACAAAAGGCCTTCCAGGGGATAGTGGAAACAGGGAAGGATGGAAAACGATGGGGGAGCTGTGGCACCTGTTCCACCTATCCACTAGCAGATTACCTCTCCTCTGCTCACAGAAGGTTAGGAAGTTCTGTCTCCTAGAGAAAGGGAATAGGAGTGAGGAAAGGAGATGCTTAAATTGAAACTACCAAAATTTATCTTATACTGCAAAGAAAGGAAGGCTTTTTTAAAAATTGAATTGCTACAGCAATGATTGACCATTAAATAAAATGAATTAAGCATTAACACTAAAGGCATTAGGACATTGGCCTCAAATGCATGTTTCTTCATTGTGTATGGACTCTTTCGGTTTGTAAAGCCGGGGAAAGAAGTTTAAGTCCCAAATGGGGTTGCTTCTATAAACTCCTATTCAGGTTATGCAAACATGCTTAAGCTATCCTGACCACACTGGAGAAAAAAGTGTGATGAATTTGCTATAGGAAGACAACTTTGCATAGGTATTTGGCAATCAAACACAGTTAGCTAGCAGTTGCATCATGTGCAAAAAAATCAATGTTTAGTGTCAAATATATGAGTAACTCTTTACTCACTCAGTTAAAAAATGTGAGTGAATACAAGACCTAAAGCAAATGTTGATGGATGTGATGCAGTATTGTTGACTGCAGCTAATAACAAACAGAGGCAAGAGCTGACATCAGAGGTGTAGCGAGCGCCCTCCGTACCCTCCGATCAGAGGGGGCCCTGCAAGGAAGGGGGCCCCTACAAGTGGCAAAAAAAATGTAAGGTATAACTAGGTAAGTGACATTTATTGACGCTATTGCACAATCCATGTCGGTTTTACTGACAAAACCGTGAAGTCATTATGATACATCATAATGCTATTGGCTACATCAGTTGTCTGTCGGACAGTTTAGAATTTTAGTTGGATCCATTCAAAGAATGTGTATTTGTGTTCATAATGGTGGTCGGTGGATAAATATTATTAATTTAGTTGCTTAGTTTTTTATCGTTTCCAACGCAGAAGCGTGCTTTGTGATGTCTAAGAGAATGTATAAGAGCGGAGCTAGTAAACGAAAGGCAGAAAAAGATGCCAAGAAGGAACCTGAGAAAATTCCAAAGTTGTCAACGTATTTCGCGCTGCAATCCAACGTACAGGTACAGGCACATGAAACGGACAGCGCTAGCAGTGACGAATCGTATCCAGAAGTATCCAGAAATGCTTCAAGTGAGGTCGACGGTGAAGCCAGTTGTTCTACCAAACAAACTGTGACAGATATTCCAGCTGCTGCCGGGAAAGAAGTATCTGAATCTGAACCACTGACTGATGATCCAGGAGATTGGCCGTCTATAATATCGGACAGGCAATTGTGTGACATTGTTGCACGTGGCCCACCGCAGCAGAATGAAGTTACGAATTTCCATTTAACGAGGAAAGACAGAGGTTCACAAGTACTCATTTCTATTGAACCATGGCAAATGGCGAGAAAATAAGATGTTCATGGTTAATGTACTCAGTTCAGAAAGATGCCATTTTTTGTTTTTGTTGTAAATTATTTGGCACTGGCGACATACTGCTACGTCGTGGAACATCTGCTTGGAAAACACTGTCAAAAAGACTTCAGCAGCATGAAACAGGCAAAGGTCATCAAGACTGTATGGTGAAATGGTTTGACCTTCGGTCAGGCATAGTAAACCGTACATCTATTGACCAACTCAAATTGCAGGCTTTTCTGAAAGAAAGAGATTTCTGGAGAAATGTTGTCAAATGCATGGCTGATGTCGTTATTTTCTTGTCCGAAAGAAACTTGGCATTTCGAGGAAGTAATGAAAAGCTCGGCGATCCTTCGAATGGCAACTTTTTGGGACTGTTTGAATTGCTTGCAAAGTATGATACTGTCCTCAGCGAACTTTTACAGAGGATTAAGAAGGCAGAGACACATGTTCAGTACCTCAGTCCACAGATCCAAAAAGAGCTGATTCAACTTGTTGCCAGTAACATTCAAGAGGTCAACAAAGCGCAGCTTAAAAAAGCAAAATATTATTCAGTTATTTTGGACTGTACTCCCGACGTGTCACATGAAGAACAGATGTCTGTGGTGTTACGCTTTGTTGAATGCAACGGTGAAGATGGTGTAAATATTCGTGAAGCGTTTGTTGGTTTTCTTAATGTTCATGATACAACTGGTGAGGGCTTATTGGAAGAGTTTCTTGAAAAGGCAAACAACTTAGGAATAGACATTGCTGACGTGAGAAGCCAAGCTTATGATAACGGCAGTCTGATTAACAGAATATACATTATCTTTTCTTCTTCACCTTCACATTGGGATATACTTCAAGAACATATGCCAATATCTGTTTAAGGGTTATCGGAAACTCAGGAGTCGAGAATTGATGCTGTGAAGCCATTGCGTTATCACCTTGAAGAATTGTGCAATGCTTTGTCATCTTTACGAGAATATGCGCTCGAAAAGAAAGATGGCAATACAGCAACAGAAGCCGGTGCGCTTTTAGACCATGTTACTACATGGCCTTTTGTTCTGACTGTGTACACGTGGTACAATATACTATTTCAGGTCAATAAAACCAGCAAATTAATTCAGTCACCAGATGTGTCAATTGACATACTGCAGGCAGAAGTCGGTGCTACAATGAAGTTTTTGGAAGACTATCGAAATACAGGATATAACTCTGTGGTCACAAATGCACGTGAAATAGCAGAGCATATGGGTATTGAGCAGGTGTTTCCAGAAACCAGGGTGCGACGTAAGAAGAGAATGTTTGATTACGAATGTGCTGATGATTCGAGTTATCTTTCTGCCGAAGAAAGATTCAAATCGCAGTTCTTTCTTGTTCTCACTGATCAGGCCATATCTTCTGTTTCGTCGCGATTTGACCAACTCGTGGAGTGGTATAACTTGTTTGGATTTCTGTACAACGCTAACAGCCTGAAGCAGTGTCACAGAGAAAATGAACTGGAGAATCACAGCAAAAATTTTGAAAGAAAAATGGGAGACATTGATGCCAATGAACTCATAATGGAATTGAATCGTTTTATTTATGTCATCGAGAAAGAGAGAGGACTTGTCACGGCAAACAATTTTTTAACGTACATATACAAGAACAGCCTTCAGGAGATATATCTGAATCTTTGCATTTGCATCAGAATTCTTCTGACCACACCAGTTACTGTCGCTGGTGCTGAAAGGAGCTTCAGCAGAATGAAACTGATCAAGAATATCCTGCGCTCAACCATGACAGATGACAGGCTTTCTGCACTTGCAGTTATTTCATTCGAAAACAAGATTGCCAGATCTCTGGACTATGAAGCATTGATTAACCAATTTGCTGAGAACAAGGCTCGAAAGAAGTGCTTTGCGTAAATATGGAATACATGTACACTGTAGGCCTATGTATACATAATATGAACCCTGTATATTGTATAAAATAAATACCGCATTCCAGTTTCTGCATTGTAAGGGGCCCCGGACATATGTTCGGAGGGGGCCACGTTCTTTGTTGCTACGGCCCTGGCTGACATTCTCTGGCCCTTCTGCTGAGTACAAACATGACTCCAGAATTTAAAGAGGGGGAAAACTGTTTCTTTAAATAAGCCTGAGGTAAATATTAATTAGCCACAAAATTAAAGGAAAAACAAACAGAAAGAAAAATAGCTATGAGTACTTTAGACTCCTGCAATTGCTTTCTCTCATATTGTGCTCTGATCTCCAGCTTAGACCTGTGATGCAGCCTAAAAGGTTTTCAGTCATATCTGATTACAAAAGGGTCCCCTGAGACCAAGAGTCAGAGGAAAGAAACTTCACAGAAGGAAATTGAAACATGAAAAAAATCCCAGAGAACTATAGGTCATATGAATAGGTTTTATTTTCTGTACATATGGCCACATCTTAGGCTCTTTTTATGTTTCATTGACTTAGTCCTTGCCCACCAGGGAAAAATGAACCCTTTTGCGGTTTTAATTTTTTTTTTTGGTGAAGCAACTGGAAATCCTTGTGTGAATTTTCATTTTTCAATTCTTTCAGATTTAGCTTGCAGACAATTAATCCAATATAAACCACTCCTATGCCAAATAAGAAAGTCCTCATTGGAGGTGCACTGATTTAACTAAATTGGTTTAATACACACCTTAGGTTAAACTTTCTGATGTGAATAAGCCCTTAAGTTCTGATGATAGCCTAAAGATGCTCATGACTATTGCTCAGTCCTTCTCTTGGCTTCATTTCTGTTTTTATTATGAAGTATAGTAAAGAACAATTGCATAAAGGCATGATCTTTCACCTGTGCTTTAATATATCATGAGAGATTAACTAAGGTCACAGACACACACCCAGGTCACTGATTTATTTTATGTGGGAGGGGGGGAGTGGGGAGGAGTAAGGAATTCATGGCCAAAAATTGCTCCTTGCTTATTTCAGTGAAGTTATCGAGGCAGAAGGTGGATGCTTTTATCTGATACCTAAAACAGTGAAATAGCACTTGTGAATTGCATTATTGATTATAGCTATAAAAGTGTTTATACAGATTATAGTAGCTTTATATTAAAATAACCTTCAGAAGCTGCAGCATTTCCACATAAAAGTCTCCATAAAATTAGTATCTAATGTAACTAGTGATATCTAAAATAATATATGGAATAATAGCCAATACTTAATATCTAGAAAATAATTTGCGTGCAAATTTATGATTTTCTGAGGTTTAAGCAGTAATGTGAATCTGGACAGTAAAATTCACATATAAGATACAACACCAGCAATTTCTTTGAAACCTCACCTATAATCCTTCAATCGAGATCTTTACAGTGATCTCCTGCTTATTAATTTTCCTAAAACAGTAGCATTGGTCAGGGGAAGTAGGACAGGAATGACATCAGTCCTATTTTCTAAAGTATTCAGAAACATTTAGAAAGGCATCTCAGATGTAGTATCATGTATTTAATATCTGTAGGGGTAAATTTGACTTATTCTTCAGTGGATATTAAATATATTTAAAAAAATACTTCTGTGAACTGTACAAAGGAAATATTGGTTGTTACTTTTAAGCATTTTAAATATGCATTCTCTTCCATTCCTTCTATTTCTAAATGTTATTCAGCCGCTTTTGATGCTAGCTTTATCTTTTCATCTTTTTTTATTAGCTTTTTCTGTGCAGATAATTATGTCAGCTAAGAAACCGAGGAATTCCTTCATTTTTATAAGCAATACTTCCTCTGAGACCATATCTTTGATGCTTGTTTGACTGCTTTCATCTTTCCTCCATTTGTGTTTCTACAGATGATCTTTTTCCCATTTGTGTACAGGCATTTTCTATTATTCCCAAATTTCATGAGATCTTCACTCTGACTTTTTCAAAAGTGTAGCTAAAACTAGATGAGCTTCCAATTTAATTGAATCTGTGAGAAATATGTTTTTCACTGCTTGAAAGCCCTCTGCCTTTGCTTGGGGAAAGGGCAGTACTGAAAAATTTCACCTTTGCAACACTGTATTTTCTGCCACTTCATATAACAATATATCCAGGGAACTAGTCACAAATATGGCTCCACAATTGTTTATTTTCACTTCCTACAATCACTGTGCAAACCCTGGGCCAGATCTTGAGAGTTTTACCCTGATGGGGTGAAGATCATCCTGTCCAGTATCCAAATGTGAAAGGGGCAATTCACATGTGTGTAGGTGACCAGATGTCCTGATTTTATAGGGATGGTCCCAATTTTTGGGTCTGTTTCTTATATAGGATCCTATTACCCTCGGTCCCAATTTTTCACATTTGCTATCTGGTCACCCTACATGTGTGGAGAGTGGAAACACCAATCAGAATCCAATCTAACCCACATCTCCTCTAGAAGAATGCTAGGGATACATCACGAGTCTCATTTTATGGAATTTCCATGCCCTCTGTGGGAGTAATCCACTCAGTTGAACAATATGGCCCTAAATAATAGTATATTAGTTTAATTTTAAAATGGAACAGCTGACATTGTCAGCATAAATGGTGAGTTTCTATCCATAAAATTTTATATTAAATTGAGCTACTGAATAGTTTTGTTGTTGGTAATATGTATATGGTGTAAACGATATTGTTAAACAAAATTGTCTTACAGGACTGGAATTAACCAGAATTACTACTGCCTGATTATTTGTTTAGCTTATCAGATTTTATTAGTACTTTATTAAATTTGAATATGCTGTCTTGATTTCATATTTCACTTATGTGCTCACATCTGTAATAGAAAGGTGAGAGAAGTGATTAGATAGTTAAAGACCAAACTAATAAGTTGTGCGACTTAATACACATCATGGCATCAGCATCTAAGGCAGTGGTGGGCAATCTGTGGCCCATCAGGGTAATACGCTGGTGAACTGGGAAACAGTGTTTACCTTGACCGTCTGCAGGCACAGCTGCCCTCAACTCCCAGTGGCTGCGGTGCAGATTCTCAGCCAATGAGAGCTCTGGAAAGCAGCACAGGCTGCAGGGAGGTGCTGGCTGCCTCTTCCTGCAGCTCCCATTGGCTGGGAATGGCGAACTGTGGCCACTGGGATCTGTGAGCAGCCATGCCTGCGGATGGTCAATGTAAACACTGTCTAGCATCCCGCCAGCAGATTACCGTGATGGGCCACATGTATCCCATGGGCTGCAGGTTGCCCACCACTGATCTAAGGACTTGTCTACTCTTACTGGGGATTCAACGTGCTGCGATCGATGCATCAGCGGTCGATTTAGCGGGTCTAGTGAAGACCCAGTAAATCGACCACCAATCAGTCTCCCATTGACTAATGTACTCCACCTAAATGAGGTCAAGGGGAGTCGACAGGAGAGCGTCTCCAGTTGACATTGTGTACTGTGGACCCCGTGGTAAGTAAATCTAAGTATGTCAACTTCATTATTCATCTAGCTGAAGTTGCGTATCTGAGCTTGATCTCCCCCTGTAGTGTAGACAAGACCTAAGTGTCTAAACGTGTTTCAGTTTGTAGTAGGTGCTGCTCTACATGCCTGTAGTGATGCTTTAGCCTCATTAAAATCCTTCAAACTGTAAAACATTCTCCCTATTAAATAGCCATTTTTTTCTAAGTGCTCTAAAATGCATGTGATTATTCAGATTGCTTTGAAAATTACTTTTCCTCATGGGTCGCAGGGTAAGGTAAGTGGTCCAAATTTGAGATGGTTTGGGCAAGAGGTCCCACAGATACAATGCCCCCCTAGAAAAAAATCACACCACCAAAATATTATGGTTCTTACAATTTTTGTACATGCTTGGGCTCAAACTATGGCTCTGAATTATGATTTTTCAGCCAATAGTAAATTTCTTGAAGAATGCATTTTTCAGGGCACTTAAGCTATTAATGTAATTGGATTGAATTAAGAGAATAATTTCATCAAAAAAATGGAAGTGTCAAAAATGAACCTTCTGGACATTTTCTAAATGAGCTGGTTTGACTTTTCATTTTGAATTGACATTTTCAGAATATTTTGTTTGACACGAACATAATTTTCATTTTTTTTGTTTTGCAGAGAAAAAGCAAAAATAAAAAAAAATCCATTTTGATTCCAAACTAACCAAAATTTGGGGAAGGATTTCTTGGTTCAACCATCAAACAAACAAAAATCAATTACCTCAGCTGTACTGATATCACCACTTTGGTTTGATCTCAGTGTAATCGGGAGTATAAACCCTACACTAGGACTGATGGAGTTAAACAGCAATTCTGGGCCTAGATGGTCGCACCAAGCAGCACCTGAAGAGCATGCCCCAGATAGAAATGGAGCTCAAAAGGTAGCCAGATCACTCAGAATGGAGTTAACAAGGTAGGGATAAAGACCTGCCCTGGGAGCTCTTGAGAAGGGATGCTGCAGTAGCTCCTCTGGGGGGAAAGGAGCCTACTGACTAGGGTCAGACAGACAAAAGGTGCAGTTGATACTTTTTCTTCAGTACCTTATGCTACAACAGCAAAGCTTGGACTATAGAGCGAGGAGCAGGAAGTGGTCCAGTAAGGGCAGCTGTAAGATATATTTGGGTACCTGGCCATTGCTAAGCCTCACAAGGCCCTGAGTTAGAGCCTGATGGAGTGGGAGGGCCCAGGCTCCCCTGCCAACCTCCCTCTGCAATAGACTCATAGACTCATAGACTCATAGGTCAGAAGGGACCAATATGATCATCTAGTCTGACCTCCTGCACAAGGCAGGCCACAGAACCCCACCCATCCAATTTTATAACAACCCCTAACCCAGGACTGAGTTATTGAAATCCTCAAAATTGGTTTGAAGACCTCAAGCTGCAGAGAATCCACCAGCAAGCGACCCGTGCCCCACGCTGCAGGAGGAGCTGACCCCCTAATCACTAGGTGATGCCTCCATCATGGGCCAACCATCACACTTAGCTCATGTCTGGCACCTACAATTGTTATGAGGAAGCAATATTTTAAAAGTTATTCAGGGTAAAAGTTGGAACTACAATGTAGCTTGAGTCAAGTAGTCAGTCATTTGTAGATATGCAAACTGGAGTATTTGTAGACTGGTATCAACAACTTTTTGGCTTAAGGCAACATGCTGTGGCCACTCAACCTGAGCAACAGCCTCTTCTTCAGAGTCTGAGTCTTGCCCTTGGTAGCTTTCTGAGAATGTGGTATTCACTTTAGTGCTCGCTGCCTGCATTGCGCAGGAGCTCCTTTCTGAAGCTTTGCCCCGAAAGCAGAATTTATTTAAGAGCAGTGAGTAGGGAATTCACCCATACGAACCCTGCACAGATTAATGTGGGCCATAAGAGGCCAATTAATCTTGTATGCTGCACCTGAAGGGAAGCCAAGGATTGATAAGCATTAATTGCAGATGAAGCCCAGGTTGGGGGCAAGTTGGGACAGGAGTTTAAAGTGAGTGCAGGAATGAGGTCTGCAGTCACATCCTAGAGGGAAAGGCAGTTGGCCAGAGACAAGGAGGTAATTCAGGGGAAGAGTAAGCCCTAGGGTCCTGTCCTGGACTGGAAAGTCTGGCAAGAGGCAGAGATGGGTGAAGGAGCCACGGGCAGCAGAGGAATCTCTGGTGAAAAACCAGATAGGCAAGCAGATAGGGGAAGGGTAGAAAGGCACCCAGGGAAACAGCAATAGGGCCTGAAACTGAGCAAACCTGTCTTGGATCTTGGATACTGTCTTGAATCAAAACACTAACATGTGATTATCAAGAACAAATTTCATTCTACAATAATCCATCAAATCTATGCAAAATATGGGTATTCACTTATTAGTTGCACCCCTCAAAGTGCTGTTGTTCCTTGACAAAAAGAGTCTAAGGGAAATATCATATGACTATACTTTTTTTTTCTAGCATATGTCCCTTTTAAGAACAGTTATAGTAAACAAATAGTTGTCACCCCCTCACCAATCCATACTGCTATTGAAAAATTAAGTAGTGCACAAAGTACAAGGAACACTTGAAAATGATGCTGTATAACCCAAGGGATTTTTGGTATAACCTTTTCCACACCTCTTTTAAACTAGAAATCCTAATGCATCCATAACTCTGGTGCCACTACTGCCTCACAATTGGAGCTTTAGGTAACTCCACCATTTCAAAACTTTTATTCTGATACTAGGATGAAGATTAGAAATTTCAAAACATCCTGAAAAAAGGAAATTCTGAAGAAATTGGTTCAGAAAGAATTTTTTTTTAAATGACGTTCCCAGGAGTCAGAGGCAGCTGACTCTTACATTTCTTCAGCCCTCCCAGGATTGCAAGCCCTGAGGGTCCCGGCTTAGCTGCCTTGAAGCCACAGACTATGGAGTTTTGGGCTACTCAGTAGCCCGCCATGTGAGCTGGCAGGAGACCAGGCATGTTTGTGATCGAAAACCTACCTATTTAGAAGGAAGATTGTTGAAACTGAACCGTGTCTGCAAAACTTTTGTTTTCATGAATAAGCGTTTTCCTACAAAAAAATCTAATCAGAAGATTCCCAACCATCTCTACCCATCACAATATTGCTGTGCCACATTAGAGCCAGGGTTAGTTAGCTGTGCAAATTGGGATCATTTGATTAAGGGGTTTCTCAGGTAAAGTTCCTGCACCTCCCTCCAAGAAGAAGTGGATTTTAATAATCATCCCACTCTAAAATCCACATATTAGCATCTCTCTTCATAACCCTTTTGCTAACAGTAAATTACCATGATTCAGCAATATTAACCTTTTACTCCGGCAACTTTGTTTCCAAATCAAATTAATTTAGAAGCTGTAATTAACTGCAAAGTTGGGAAAGCACAAATATTATACCATCACTATGCTATGTTCCTCACATTTAACTATAGGAATAAAAACAATCATGTTTATTACCCTAGAACCAGGCATCCATCAAGAATGGGCTCTACTATGCTAGGCACTGTATAAGCACAGACTAGTAAATAATACCTGCCCTGGATAACTTACAATGCAAGAGTATATCTGCTTTGCAGCTGGGCATGTGAATGGCAGTTCATATACATGTACCCCATGAGCTGTAATCTAGCTAGCTCACTACACAAAAGTGAGATTGCCATGGTTTCAGCACAGCCTACACAAGTGAGTACATATCCAAAGGATCAGGTGGGCTTTTGCAGCCTGCACTGTGGCATCCTATTTTTAGTGAGCTACATAGATTACAGCTTGTGTGTATGTCTACATGAGCTGTCCATCCCACCCCGGCTGCATTGTAGATATATCGTTTATGTGTAATGTAAAATATTACTGATCTGTCATAATAGCTTATAAAAATGGCATTGGAAAGATTACAGGGTTAAATTCTGCATTATTAAAATAGCTTAAATATTTAAACATGGAAATACTTACCGAAGTGAATAATGGTATTTCAAAAACAAGCAGGATTTTTTAAAAATAAATCTTAGACTTCTACCCCTTCCCTTTTCAAATGCTTCAAGCTTTATAGAGAGCTAAATGAATATACACAAAGGCCAAAATAAAACTGTAAGATGTGAATATTAGCACTATTAAAAACTATTCAGTAAGCCACAGGAATCAGAGTTCTTACAAGGAGCTCCCCATTTGTCTGTGTTATTGAACCCCCACGTAGTTCCCTTTATTGCACTTTGCTTAGAGTTCTAAGCCTTTCTTGGTACACATTTCTTGGTTTGGTCTAGGTCTGCATTTTGGATTTCTTGTTCTTTAAATGGAAGGACAGTTTTGTATTCTTTGCACCCCCCCACAACTTCAGTTTAAGACTCCAATTCTGCAATTTTATCCATCATTGCACCCCATGCAATAAGCTCCACAGGCCTGTGTTAATGGATCCAGCTTTGGACTGAACCCTAAATCTGTGAGATATTAACTGCATAGAGAATGCAGTATTAGAGTAATGGTTCTTAAAGAGAAAACAATTCCCTTAATTCATAACACTGTAAGGTGTGTGGACTGTACTCAGGGGGTACGACTACACTTGCAACTGTACAGTGCTAGGAGTTAAACCTGTCTTCGTACAGCTGTGTAGGGAAAGTGCTGCAGTCTGGCCACACTGACAGCTACCAGCACACTGTCGTGGCCTCATTTGAAGCATTTGCAGAGGTGTTGGGAGTGGTGCATTATGGGCAGCTATCCCACAGAGCACCTCTTCCCATTCTGGCGCCGTGGGTTGTTGGAAGGGAGTGGAGGGTGTGGGGCATTCTGGTTCCTGGCCCAATGCCCAATGATGCATCACTTCACATCCCAGCAATCCTTGTGTTTCCGTCCACATTTGGTGCCATCTTTCAACGGTTTCTGTGCAGCGCGATTCTGTGTTCCGTTTCGGTCTGTGGGAAATGGAGCCCGAACTGCTGAGTATGCTGACGAGTCTCGCCAGCACATCACGTTTGGCAGTTGAGCTATTCTTTAAGATTCAAACTGACAGTGAGAATTCCATGAGGCGCGTAATGCGTACGATACAAAATTGCTTGTGGCATTCACAGACATGCTCAGCACCATGGAACACTGCTTTTGGGCTCAGGAAACAAGCACTGTGTGGGGGAATCACATCGTCATGCAAGTCTGGGATGATGAGCAGTGGCTGCAGAACTTTCGGATGAGAAAAGCCACTTTCATGGGACTGTGTGAGGAGCTTGCCCGCACTCTGCGGCACAAGGACACGAGATTGAGAGCTACCCTGCCGGTGGAGAAGCAGGTGGCTATTGCAGTCTGGAAGCTGGCAACTCCAGACAGCTACCAATCGGTTATGAACCAGTTTGGAGTGGGAAAGTCGACCGTTGGAATTGTGTTGATGCAAGTTTGCAGGGCCATTAATCGCATCCTGCTAAGAAGAACTGTGACTCTGGGGAATGTGCAGGACATTGTGGATGGCTTTGGACAAATGGGTTTCCCTAACTGTGGAGGGGCGATAGATGGGATACATATTCCTATTCTGACACCAGCCCACCTCGCATCTGAGTATGTTAATTGGAAGGGGTATTTCTCTATGGTTCTCCAGGAGCTCGTGGATCACCATGGGCATTTCATTGACATTAACGCAGGCTGGCCCGGAAAGGTGCATGATGCACGCATCTTTCGGAACACTGGCCTCTTCAGGAAGCTGCAGGCAGGGACTTTTTTCCCAGAGTGGAAGATCACAGTAGGGGACATCGAAATGCCCATTGTGATCCTTGGAGACCCCACTTACCCGTTCATGCCATGGCTCATGAAACCGTACACAGGGAGCCTTGACAGCAGCAAGGAACAGCTCAGCTACAGGCTGAGCTGGTGCCGAATGACTGTGGAATGTGCTTTTGGCCGTTTAAAGGGCAGCTGGCGATCTCTGTATGGGAAGCTGGACTTGGGCGAAAACAGCATCCCCCCAGTTAGATCCGTGTGCTGTACCCTCCATAATATTTGTGAAGGGAAGGGTGAAAGATTCAGTCAGGCATGGATCTCCAAGTTTCAACGCCTGGAGGCTGGATTTGCACAGCCAGATAGCAGGGCTACTAGAGAGGCCCCGCACATGGCTGCAAGGATTAGGAATGCCTTGAGGGAGGAATTTGAGGTTGAAAACCAACAGTAATGTTTAGTGCCCTGCACGGGAGTGAAGTGCAGTGGTTGCAATGTTAGTAGGAATCTGTGTTTGCTAACCTGATTTGCAATGTCTGTTTCTTTCCTGGGCTAAGATATCTTTAACATTATGCAATAATAAAGACAGTTTTCAAAGCCAAAAATTCATTTATTGAAAAGAAAATTATTTTACTGAAAGAAACACAACTTTTTGGGAATCTGAAAGGGCAAGGGGGTGGGGTGGGGAACTATACAATCATATATTTGCATATGTCCTGTCTGGAGTGCTGTGCAGTGAGTGCTGCACTTCAGGATGGCTATACTGCATGGTGATGGGGGTTGAGTGCAGAGGGTAAAGGGTCATAGTTCTCAGGGCTGGTTGGTGAACATACAGGTGTTGGAGGCAGCTGGTGGTTGTAAGAACCCGGATGTTAGGGAAGGGGGGTTGGAGCTGACGTGGGGGCACAAGGGAAAGAGCTTTGGGACAAGGGGTGCAGGGAGGTGCGGGGGCGGTAGTGCTCCATCAGCATGGCTATGAGCACCTGGATAGAGTCCACTTGGTGCTCCAGGATGCTTATCAGCCGCTTTGCTTCCTGTGCACTGCGTTTTCCTTGCAGATCCTGCTTTTCCTCTCCCTCCACTCCTGCGCTTTCTGATTCTCTGTGAGAGATGATGCATCACTTTGTGCAGTATGTCGTCTTTGCTTTTTCATGGTCTCTTCCAGATGTTTTGCAGTCTCTCAGCCGCTGATAACATGGACAGCCGAGATCTCAAGATTGCATCTGTAAAGGCAAAATGCAACACTTAACAGAGGCAGCATTGTTTATACCAGACAGAGTAATTCCCCCGCACTTAAGGAGGACACATACAGTCTTCACAATAGCATAATTTTCCCATCCCAAAGAGAGCGTGCATAACCCACAGGAGCCCCGAAATGGTGAGTAAGGGGGATTGATTCTTTCAGGGCTGTACTGTCCTCTGGGTTTCTGTGTGTTGGGGAGAGCCAACAGCTGCATGGGGCACCTACACTGAACACTATCCCAACATTTTTCACAGAAGTTTATCCTGGAAGATATCTTGCTGCTGAGGGTCACCTGGGAAGCAAGGGAGGGTCTTCACCAGCAATGCGGATTCCACCCTGACCCCTATGCAGCTTGCCTGTGTGCAGCAATGGTCCCCCCACCCCTCACAGCACAGTGGCGCGGACGCATTAGACTGACTGGGACAAGGACCATGGTGGCTCTCCCAATAAACCTGCGCAAGCGCATTGCCCACACTCTGGCTGAGACTTTTGAAGAGATTACCGAGGCCGATTACCGCAACATAATAGACCACATCAATGTGCTATTCCACATCTAGGCATGCATGCATGCATGCAGCCCTAACCCTCCCTCCTCCCCTGAAAAATTTCCATCCTGAAAATAAAAGCTGCTTACTGGGAACCTGCTCTTCTGTTAGTCCTCCACCAAGTACCAGCTGCTGCGACTGGCTACCTTCCTCCTGGCTTGAGAAGAGCTCCTGGCTGCATGCCTCCAGGGACTCCGAGGTGTCTCCCCCAACCCCAGTACCCTCACTCTAGCTTTCCTCCTCCTCCTCCTGCTCTGAAGTGTCCATGGTGGTCCTCAGAGTGGAGGTGGGGTCACCCCCAAGTATTGCATCCAGCTCCTTGTAGAAATGGCAGGTCATGGGGGCAGCACCAGAGCGATGGTTTCCCTTGTGGGCTTTGCAGTAGGCACTCCGCAGCTTCTTCACTTTAACCCTGCACTGCAGTGCGTCCCACCCCTTTCCATCATGGCCCTTGATATCTGCCCATAGGTATTGTAATTCCTACGGCTGAAGCGCAGCTGTGACTGCACAGCTTCCTCCCCCCAAACGCTGATGAGGTCCAGCAACTCGCCATTGCTCCATGCTGGGGCTCGTTTGGCACATGGAGGCATGGTCACCTGGAAAGATTCACTGATTGCACTCCATACCTGGCTGAGCAAACAGGAAGGGGATTTTTAAAATTCCTGGGGAATTTAAAAGGTGGGTCTGATGGTTGGTCACCTGAGGCCAGGGAAGTAGAGTTCGAACTGATGAGCAGAGTGGCTAGAACAGGCATTCTGGGATACTGCCACATACTTCTGGAGGCCAATAACAGCGCTTTTGGTGGCCACACTGGCGGGGCAGCACTGCATCAGCAGCGCTATAGTCTTTATTTCTCTTGTGGAAGTGGAGTACAAGCAGCGCTGTAGCCAGGGAGATACAGCGCTGTATGTGCCTTGCCACTGTGGACAGGGAGTGAGTTACAGCGCTGTAAAGCCACCACCAGCACTGCAACTCTCAAGTGTAGCCAAGGCCTGGATTTGTACCAGTGCTAATGAGAGAATTTGGCCCATTGTGTTTTGCTGTAACACATAAGATGCTTATTTGGGAGGGCTTTAGGTTTGAAAGGTTTATCATTTTGCTACATAATGTAGAAGCATTGAAAATACATCTTTGCAACCCTCATGACAAAAGGCAAAGAAAGGTTATACAAAACATAGCTCTGTGGCAAGCAATGAATTTAGAAAATGTGCAGCTTCAAGCCAGAAGCTTAACTTTTAGATAAAATGTAACCGATCCGTTAATCCTGAACCTCCTAAAGTCCTGGGTATAGAGTAAGTTAGCTTTCAGCAGTCTAATGGCAGCCCAATGAGATTTAAATTCTGTTGGATGAACCTATTTTAACAATATTTTTATAACATATCCAAAAAGAGACAAATGGGTGAAACAGTGCATTGAATAAAAACTGACACAGGGCCAAATCATGCCATTATTTTTTGAGCAGAACTCAATTTCAGTGGAGAACTCAGCATAAACTTCTATAGCATGAAATAGTCCTCAGTGAGCAAGTCATAAAAGAAAAGGTCAAAGTACAGGATACAGAATGGGCAGCAAGACAGAGGAAAAAAAAACTTGCATTGACTTAAATGATAGTTCTACCCTATTGCAGATGACATATTACATACTCCACACTGATATAAAGATGTAGACCCTGCTTGGAAGATTTTACAATTTACATTGCAGTATTAGGCCCTAAAATATTTAGCAATACTTTGAGATTGAACAGTAGGAAGTGGTGTAATTTCTCTATATCAGCGGTCGGCAACCTCTGGCACATGGCTTGCCAGGGTAAGCACTCTGGCAGGCCAGGCCAGTTTGTTTACCACTGGCTGTGGTTCGCCTTCCCAGGCCAATGGGGGCAGCGGGAAGTGGTGCAGCCGTGGCTTCCCACCACTCCCATTGGCCTGGAGTGGTGAACCGCAGCCAATGGGAGCCGCAAACAGCCGAACTTGCCAATGCGACAGGTAAACAAACTGTCCTGACCCGCCAGGGTGCTTATCATGGTGAGCTGTGTGCCTGAGGTTGCTGACCCCTCCTCTATATTAAACTAATGACATAATCAACTCTGAGAAGCTAGCACTTTCCCTATGAAAGAAAGAAATTGGTGGTGGTTGTAAGGGGATGATCATGTTTCATTGTGGATAAAATTAGAAGCATTGATTTTGGAATCACTAGTGACAATCATAGAAATGTAGGACTGTTAACTGGAGTGTTGTATGTAAGATACCAGGGTAACACACCTTAGCCTTTTTGCCATTATATCTCACTGCTGACTTGCATTTAATTCATGATCAGCTATAACCCTAGATCCTCTTCAGACTGCTGACTAGCCAGCTGTTCTACACTTTGTATTTGTGCATTTAATTATTTTTCCTTCCCAAATGCAGTACTTTGCATTTCTCTTTATTGAATTTCATCTTGTTGTTTTCATACCAATTCTCCAATTCATCATGATCCTTTTGAATTTTAATCCTGTCCTCTAAAGTGCTTGTTTGTCATCTACAAATGTGGAGTGTATGCTTATAACCCCATTATCTAAGATCCTTAATGAAAATATTAAATAGTACCAAACCCAGGACAGATCCCTACAGGAGTCTAGATATGTCCTCCCAGTTTGACAATTGTTAGTCAACATATGTATGTTAAACCAGTATGTACCAGATTATACAAATGCCTAGCAGATATAAAAGCTGAACCAGCCTGTTTTTCCCAGAGTTCTGTTCACTCATGCTAAGCTATATCCCACAATACCCTGCACTAGTACAATTCAGCTTTGGCATTAGGAAGTAAGAAATTTATGAAGAGTAAAATATATTAATGTTCTGTCCTGATACAAGCTGGGGAGGTACCTCCAGAGACCAGTACCTGGAATGCTAGTATCGGAAAAAGAAAAGGGGTGGTACAGAACAACAAGTTAAGGAATGGAGACAAACTGAGTTGGATTTTAATGATATGTAAAGAATAGTGTAACTTTGTAAAATCATCCTATAAATACTGCCAGCTGAAATGTGTAACTTTGGGAGCACACCTTCTTTGTAAGGTGAATTTAACAATGCTGCAGAGACAGCTTCTTGAAACTGGCATCTATAATCTAAATACCACATTTATTGCTTCTGTGCTATCCACTGTCAAAGAAAGAAATTAGGTTGGTTAGTCTTGATTTGTTCTTGACAAATCCATGGTGGCTGTTCCTTATAATCCTATTATGCTCTCATGCTTACAAACTGATTGTCTAATAATGTGTTCCAATATCTGTCCAGGTATCTAAGTTAGGCTGACTGGTCTATAATTCCAGGGGTCCTCTTTGTTCTCCTTTTCAAAGATAGGTACTATGTTTTCCCTTCTCCATTACTTCAGGACTTGAGACGACCTCCATGAGTTTTCAAAGATAATCAATAGTGGTTCTGAGATTACTTCAGCTATTCCTTCAGTATCCTGAGGTGAATTTAATCTTCCCTGATGAGTTGTGTACATCTAATTTAACTAAATATTCTGTAACCTGTTCTCTCCTCGTTCTGGCTTGCATTCTGTCCCCTTATTGTTTAATATTAATTATATTAAGCATCTAGTCAAAATTAACCTTTTTATTGGAGATTGAAGCAAAATTGACTTTAAACAGCTCAGAGTTCTTGGTCTTATCATTTGCTCTCCTTTCTCCACTAAGTAGTGGTCCCATACTTTTCTTCATCTGTCTCTTGCTCCTAATGTATTTTATAGAAACTCTCTTTATTACATTCTATGTCCTTTGTTTGGTATAACTGATTTGGTGCCTTATTCTTTCTGATTTTTGTCCCTATATGCTTGAGCTATTCTTTTGCACTTATCCGTAGCAATTTGTCTGTTTCCACTTTCTGTTAGATTCCTTTTTTATATTTTTTCAGGTCATTAAAGAGCTCCTGATGGAGGCATATTGGTCTCATACTATTCTTCCTACCTTTCCTTCACATTAGGATAGTTTTTTGTCATGCTTGATTCAGAAATTTCTAGGTCACCTACAACCTCACACTGGAACCCGCATGTGGTATCTATTATCAAACAGCTACAATCCATACTCAATGGGGACCCCATCCTGAAAGAAATCTTTCTTGAACCCCTCTTCTAGACTCAAACAATCCTCCAATCTCATCAGAAGCAAGCTCCCCAGAGACCAGGACACAACAACTCAAAGCAGTACCAGACCCTGCCAGAAAAACAGGTGCAAAAACTCCAGACGTATCTCCACTGCTGCAATGATCAACACCCCCCACAATACATCTTTCAAAATTCATGGGTCCTACACATGCCTGTCACAACATGTGATTTATCTCATTCAGTGTCCAGATGCCCCAACAGCAACTATGTGGGTGAAATCAGGCAATCACTATGCTCTCAAATGAACTCACACAAGAAAATGATAAAAGACAAAACACCATGTCACCTGTACGTGAATAATTTTACAAAGCAATAAATCTATATCTGACCTCCCAGTCCTCATCCTCAAAGGAAACCTGCACAATATGTTCAAAAGATAAGCCTGAGAGCTTAAATTCATAACTTTGCTAGACACTAAAAATCGTAATCTTAATAAAGACACTGGATTTATGGCTTATTACAGCAAAACAACCCCCCTCCCCCAATTTATTTCCCCCCAAGATTACAAAGTTGTTAACAGGCCTCTTCACTTTGAATGTTCCCTATCTCTTCAGTTTTGTATTTAGCTGTGATGCTCTCAGTATCTTTTCCAGACCTGGAGAAGAGCTCTGTGTAGTTCAAAAGTTTCTCTCTCTCTCTCTCACCAAGAGAAGTTATCTAATAAAAGATATTACCTCAGCTACCTTGTCTCTCCTATATCCTGGGACCGACATGGTTAAAACAACGCTGCATACAATTCTGATGAACTTCTTTTCTCCTGATATTTTCTTTCAATGGGATTATCTACCAATTCCAAATATTTTAATGGCTATGTTCTTGTTCTGCTGCTTTCACTCCTTCCTTTCCTTAGATATCTTGAATTCTGCCATTTTATGATCACTTTCATCAAAATTGCCTTCAGATTTGCAACCAACTCCTCTGTTAGTGAGAATCAAGCCTAAATTGGCTCTCCCATGGTTACTTCCTCCACCTTCTGAAATAAAAAATATGTCTGAACTACATTCCAAGAATTTACTGTATGTCTTGTGTTTTGCTATATTACTTTTCCAACAGATATCTGGGTAATCAAAGTCCCCCCATTACTACTCAGTCTTGTATTCTGGATATTCCTGGTTTTTGTTCTAGAAATACTGATGCCTCCTCTTCCTCCTGATTTTATTATCCATAGTAGACCCCCTACCATGATGTGACCCCTGTGTCCCCCGCCCTTTCTTCTTCACCAAGAGTTTTTCAAATGGTCTGCTGTCACCTACTTCTGGAACAAATGTATCTATTAGGGCTGTCAATTAATCACAGTTAATGCCTGTAATTAACTGAAAACAAAATTAATGTATTGTTGTTTAATGACATTAAACACATACTTCTGGGTGTGGAGGGAGGCTTTGGCTGTGGAGGGACCTGACAGTGTCTGGTCAGGCACAGTACCCAAACTGATTCTGGAGGATGGGAAGAGGAGAAGAGGAAGAAGAGGAAGCATCTCTCATCCTGGCTGGGGTGGAGAGGTAGGGATCCTGACCCCACCGTGCTCCACTGTCGCCGGCTGTCCCCTCACTCTGGGGACCGACCCCACATGTGCCATGCCCCATTGCCTGTGGCTAGCCCCTCATTCCAGGGGGTACCTCATAGAGAACAGGGGTCTGGCAAGCTCAGCCACCTTGCAGCACCCTCTCCTTCCCTGCCACATGCTGAGTCTCTGAGGTAAAATCCACTCTCCCTTGCAAACAAGGGCTCACTCATCAGAAGGGATCCCACCTAGCTCAGTAAAAGGAGGTGAGACTGGCCAGCGCAGTACCAGAAACTATCCTTCTACAAGCAGCAGCAAGACACTTCCCTTGCTCTCCTCCTGCACAAGTCATTGTGCTTATACCTTCATGTTAAATAATCTTTCCCTGTAGCTGTCAAATCCTTTTTTCCCCTGCCTCAACTTATGTTCTTTCATATGTGAAACTACTGGAGGCAGTGATAATATTAATTCAATTTATATCTTCAGTCCAAGCTTCTATGTTACTAATTTTTCTTTTTTCTCAACTCCCCTTGAAAACTGTCTTAGGAAAAGGAGGCTCTAAAATAAGCAAATTAAATTAAATTAAATTAAATAGATCCCAAATGAACCAACATTAACATGTTCAGTATGTTTTACTATACTTACCTTTCTTCCTCATAGGGCACTGGGGTAACTAGCCAAAGTAAGCATGGTGCTTTAAAGATGTGAATTACTATACAAGTATTATAGGCTGGAATTTTCAGTGGAGGCCTAATGGCACCTACTTCCCTTTGACCCAGCCATGGTGAATGTTGCAAAATATTAACATATGATATAATCATAAATGTTCTCTGCCACACCACTATAATAGCAGAATAGCAGCTGTTATGGTTCTCAGGATACCGAGGACTGAGAGTTCCCATTATTACTGCCTCCAGCCAGAGGGAGTCTTGCTTGTGATAGCTGGGTGTTAGCTCCCTGCTACAGCACTAACCTTTCAGCCACTCAAGCATTCTCCTTTGGGCTATGCCAGCCCTGTCTCTGCCTTGCAAGTTAACAATAGGTGCACCCCAGGGCCCAAGTCCCTTTTGAAAGTTCTTCTGTGATATGCAGGCCCTGACACTGGCTACTCACAGAAGTCCCAGATGCTCTGTCCCTAAAGGAGCAGTATACACCAATTCACTGTTTTTTACCTTAAAACTCCACTCCCGTATAATACACACAGCACTTGTGAGCACGTATAATAAAACAAAAGGTTTATTTGAGAAAATAGAGATTCCACTGGAAACAATAGATAAAAACAAATGGTTACAATACAAAAGAAAATCATACATGCAAATTAGGGCCTTCAGTTACTATTTACCTTTCCTATCTAATAAAGTATGTTTCCTACCCCTGAAGTTCAGTCTTTGCAGAATTGGCTGGCTTCACAGGAATCAAGATCCAAACGTTCGTGAAATCCCACGGCTCCCCATGGTATTTCCTCAGTGAATGGATACAGTGTGCCTCTCTCCACTCTGTTACACTGAAACAGTCTTGTATCTTTATTCATATGTTTGTTGCTCTGCCTGAACAGGATTGGAGCTGACACCACTGTCCGGTGTTATATCTGCAAGTATTGGCAGGTAACTAATAGGAAGTCACTTAATCAACATGCCTTAGACTTTTTTTTGTTTCTTTGTACCCCAAACAAGGCCACGTTCCTTAGGCACAAGAACTTGCACAGAAATTCAGTTTTAAAGGGCCTGATCCCAAGAACTACTTTGCATCTGGACCTCCCAGTGACTTCTCTAGGACCAGGATTTCATTCTGGATCAGGCCTTAAGAGACGGGGAAAAGGAGCAGAGTGAACTGATTGTTCTGAAGCTTCTGTTCAGTAGTAAGTTTTTCATTTCCTTTACATAATTGCAAATAAAGAGAGAGAAAAATCTGCCCAACTTCCACACGCCTCACACAATAGACACTACCAGTTGTGTGAAACTGAAGACCTGCTGTTCCATTTTGCTGTGGAAACCGTACTATGAAATATGTGAAAACTGTGCTAAAAGCAGCCAAAATGAATGGTTTAAATGCACTTTCAGAAACACATTAGAAATAATGAGTTCCCTTTTAGATTCACATGGCAAGTTAGCCCTGTGGCACTGGCGTGCTCCGTCCTCATTACAAAGTTTTATCTTTAAAATCTTTTAAGTTTTTTTTAAGTCCTATAAAAAGGCCTTAAGGTTTTGAGATTTTAATGTTCTAGCAACATGTCTGAAGTCATAATGAAGGAGTATGCTAAACCTGCTATCAATTAAGTAATGAGAAATCCAGGAACAGGGCTTACCCTGGCAGAACAGTTCAGTTTAAAAAGAGATTAAATAGACAAGCAGAACTAGCAGTGGTATATGTAAATCAACATTTCAGAGGGCATAAACACCAGTGTATGAGATGTAATAGTATTAAACAAATGTACCAGGTTTTGACAAAAGTGCATTTGGCTGCAGAAATTATAAGTAGCTGGGAAAGAGTGCATGATATTAACTGGGGCAAAAAGAGTGAGCACATCTTGAGTTAACTAGATTTGGGGCAAAGGAAGGCTTCCCAAGATAGGGGTGATTAGTTTCTGGAAGCATTCATTTCTCTTGTTTCATACAGATTTCATCTGGTCCTGTTTGAATGAACTCAAACCTGAAGTGTAACCCAGGCCAAACTGCTATGTTTTTTGCTTGGTTTAGAAATGGAAGCTGAAAGCATACAAAACTGTAGAGCAGAGATTGGCAAACCTTGGCATGTGGCTCGCCAGGGCAAGCACCCTGGCAGGCCAGGCTGGTTTGTTTACCTGCCGCCTCCACAGGTTTGGCTGATCGTGGCTCCCACTGGACATGGTTCACCACTCCAGGCCAATGGGGGCTGTGGGAAGGGTGGCCAGCACATCCCTTGGCCTGCACCACTTCCCACAGCCCCCATTGGCCTGGACCGGTGAACGGCGGCCAGTGTGAGCTGCGATCGGCCAGACCTGTGGACGCGGCAGGTAAACAAACCAGCCTAGCCTGTCAGGGTGCTTCCAGGGTGCAAAGGGTTGCCAATCCCTGCTGTAGAGTTTCTCTGGAACTATAAGCTAGGTTCTCTTCCTCTCTATAAAAAGCAGGGACTTCCTCCTTACTTCTTGGAGTCTTTTTGGAGATGTCTGGAGTTTGCATGCTCCCTTGCTCTCAAGGAGTTTGGCTGTCTCCCTCGTGACATGCTCCCCCTTTACAACCTCATTAGGGGAAATCTAGCTGGCCTACTTCCTGATTGCTCTGTCTTCTGGGGGATCCAAAAAGTGAGGCCTGCTGTCCTTCCACCTCCCCAGTAAATATCTTCTGGAGGGGGAGAAGAAATCTACCTGTCATGAAATTCTTCAATAATTGGACCTTAGAATTGCCACCAGCTCACACCGACATTGTTTGCGGTTAAGAGATACACCTACTCAACAGTACTTTAACAATCCAGCATGCCATTTTGGTTTTGATATCTGGAGAACTATTGCCTCTGAAATTTGTCATTTCAAGGGATGCCACTCATTTGAATTCCAAAGTTATCTGTATTTCACAAACATCCAGTTCACAAAACGATGTTTGGTTCTGAAAATGACTTTGATAAAAACAATCACAAAATGGGGATTCTAGAGTTTACACCAAAGGAATGGATGCAATAGCATTTTAAGATTTCTGCATGAATAACTGTCATCCTCAATTTGAGGCTTTGTTTCATGTTGGATCTTGCAGCCTAGCCTTAACAGATTTGACAGGTCTGGGAGAACTCACTCGTGATCATGCACCACTAGGCACAGAACCCTGAGGTGGAGTGCTGGAATATTTGTATGGTGGAGGTGCTGAGAGCCACTGAACCAAACTGTAAACCCTGTATACAATGGAAATCACTTCAAACCAGGGGATGCTGCAGCACCCCCCTCACACCTAGTCCCAGCACCTATGCCCGGAGGCCTCACAGCAGGGACTAAAGTTAGCACCACCACCCTCCTATGCTCTCCTTTTCTTTTTGTTGATCATCTCCATCATCTTCATCCCCTTTTCCTCTAACTCTATTGGATTTGAGTAGCTGTGCCACAGAATAGTAAAGAAAAAATTAACTATGACCATAGGCAAATGTACAGCTAATTTTACCTGAGCTATAATGATGATCTGATGCACGTTCAGTCAGAAGCATCATTTTCAACCAGTGTTTCAGTATAGTCTCTGACTACTTCTGTACTTGTAAGGGCTGCCTGCGCTCTGACTTTCTGAAGGATACCAGGAACAAACCCAGCTTAGAGAAATATGAGAAACTGCCAATGAGAGGTTGGATTGTCTTGTGGTGAGGACACTGAAGTTGGATTCAGGGGACCAGGATCCAGTTTTCATCTGTCACAGACAGCATGTATGACCTTCCATCAATAACTTGCTGTCAGTGCCTCAGCTCTCCCTCCCAGGAAGGTTATGAAGTTAGTGTATATGAAGCATTTTGATTATACTAGTACTACAAAAAGTCCTATAATTAAATTGTGTGCTTTTTCTGCCTTTCCCCTCTGCCAAACACTTTCCCCTCCCAGTCCAGCTATGGCCCCTTAAAAATGCTGTCTCTTCTAGGGTAGTGACTTTTGCTTTAGGGGAATTTTGATTTTAGGGTTTTGCCTGTCTCAAAACAAAATTAAATAAGAGTAGTACCCTGGCTGAAGTATTGCATTCATAGACCTCAGTCTCAGCCCACAGTCTTAAGTAGAACAGCTCCCTTCACCTATAGCTTGCAAAGAGCGTTACAAAAGATTTAACAAATTAATGTTGGAATTTTTGCTAAAGGCAAAAAAAAAAATCTAAGGAAAGAAACAAATGCAAACTCTGCTCTTCCAATCTCTGTCTATACAAAGAGGGAAGAGCAATTCTGGAAACTATGGAATTCCAAATCACAAGTGATCCCTTTTTACCCAAGTAGCTAGCCAAAGTTTGGAGCCTTCATGGTGCTCCAATTAGGGGTAGAAATTGATGATGGAGTGTAGAATTTTCTTTGATGTAATCTTGTTTATTAACAAGGAATGTTCAAAGTCCTGGCTCTTTGAATGCAGTATGAACAGAAAATGGGGGATAACTGCTTTCCTTACAAACCTGTCATAAACAGATGGTTAAGGGTTAATGCCTCTCTTAACTGTAAAGGGTTAAAAAGTTCACCTAGCCTAGCTAACACCTGACCAGAGGAACCAATGGGGGGAGCAAGATGTTTCAAAAGGAAGGAGGGAAGTTTTTCCTTTGTTTAGAGTTTCAGTTTCAGCCGGAGTGAAAAAGATCAAGGAACCAGCCTCTTATCAGAGTAGTAAGATTTAGAAAGGAATAAATAGGTTTATGTTTATTTCTTTGTAACCTGTCTTATGCAAATAGAGGTAGAATCAAATTGGGTATTTGGGTGTTATTTTTTTTTGTGTAACTAAATTTGTGCCCAGGGGAACATCCTCTGTGTTTTGAATCTGTTACCTGTGAGAGTAGCTGGTATGTTAATCTCTCCAAGAGGGTTTTCTTTTACCTTTCTTCTCTTTAATTACAAGCCTTTTCTTAATACCTGATTGATTTTTCCCTGTTTTTAGATCCAAGGGGATTGGATATGGACTCACCAGGGATTGGTGGGAGAAAGGAAGGGGGGTGGTTAATTTCTCCTTGTTTTAAGATCCAAGGGATTGGATCTGGACTCACCAGGGAATTGGTGAAGGTGTCTCTCAAGGCTACCCAGGGAGGGGAGGGTTTTGGGGGGACGGAGTGATCCAGACACTGAAATTCTGGATGGTGGCAGTGGTACCAGATCTAAGCTAGTAATTAAGCTTAGAAGTGTTCATGCAGGTCCCCACATCTGTACCCTAAAGTTCAGAGTGGGGAAGCCTTCATGGTGCTCCAATTGGGGGTAGAAATTGATGATGGAGTGTAGAATTTTCTTTGATGTAATCTTGTTTATTAACAAGGAATGTTCAAAGTCCTGGCTCTTTGAATGCAGTATGAACAGAAAATGGGGGATAACTGCTTTCCTTACAAACCCAAGCATCCTTAGCCAGCACTGGACCCAGAAGTTACCTCTAGGTTTCTCCCGGGTCACACTGTGCTTACAAGGCTGCTGGCTTTCTTCTTCTCCCTGAAGTCTGTTTGTTCTCTGCCCACCCCCCAGTGGAACCCTTCACCTACCTGCTGGTAGTTTCTCCTGTAAACTTGAGTTTTATTTCTAAGATTCACTCAGTTCTACCTGAAAATTTAGAGAGGATCCCGATTTTCTTTGGGAAAGGATGAAGCACTGGTCACTCCAGGTGAGGCCCACCATGCAATTGGATAGAGAGAGAATACATGAACAGGAGAGAGAGAGAGAGAGCTCTTTCCCCTGTGTCATCTCAACATGACCATAATGGTTACAAAACTGGATTTGACAATTAGAAGTTGAGAAGGAGTTGCTTTAGCAAAGTAGCTGAGAGAAAGGTTACTCACGTTCATGCCAAAATCAGTATTGCAAGACTGGTGGGGGGAAAATTGCTATTTATTCTCTCTCAACTCCACCTTTGTCATATTATTTTATAACCCCAGAATACATTCTGTTTCTTAAAAAAAGTGGCAGAACAAAGTCCCTTTTTTAGATAGAGATGAAGAGAGACTGAGAAACTCCCACTTAGCTATGGCTGTGGGATTTAGAATCCGTACCCAAATTCAAGTTTTGTGGTACTTTTAGTTTAAAAAAACCCCCAAAAACAAACACCTAAAACCCCAAAACAAACCATCACCCTTCATCCAACTTTGTGGTGTTATAAATTAGGATCCAGATTTGAAGATGGTCAAGAGTGGAGACTGAGTTTACAAGCTGAAAAGCTACTTGGTATATTTTAAAATATCCTTCTTCATAGAAAACTGAGGCATCTAGTGCCTACAGGCTGCACGTTGCTTTCCTCCACCAGCTTTGTATGAAGAACTGCTTGGATGAATAAGAGTGTACAATGTTGGGGGAGACTTTCAGAAACCCCCACTCAACTTTGGCTTTAACATAGCAGAGTTAGTCACCAAAGGCACACCGCAATTACAAAGCTTCAATTTGGATTCTTAAGTATTGGCCAATGGCCAATATGTTTTTGGTCTTTATAAAGTCTAGAAGCCTCAATAGTTCATTATTTCTACTGTTTTTTGTTATTATTGTTGTTTTTGTTTTTTTAAATAGATTTAAGTTAATATCACTTCGTGTATTTTAAGAGATCAGGTTTGAGACATTAAAATTATAAATAATGGCATATTATGAGCTATCTATATTCTGGAATTTTTAAAGTTACTACCAGCATATTATGCATTTTCTTCAGTTTTCTAAAAGTAGGTAATGCTTTAATGATAAAAGTGAGGGGAATAAAGCTATAATCAAAGAAAGCAAAAACAAGAGAATTCATGCTCAGAAGAGTATGAGAAATGAGGTGGGAGCTAATGGGTGGTGATGATGTAGAAAACCCAGCCAATCCCCAAACCACTATATTTTAATAATGGGTTATGAAGTTTTCATTAGCATTTTCTTGTGACTTTTAAAGCAAGACTACCATCCTGTGGCCATCATGCACAACTGCTACCTGAAATCATTAGCAAAAAACACAAAGGAACTTATGCCTGCTCTCTTTAAATTGCTCAGTTCTGCTTCCAGTTAGTGTTAAACACATCAGTCTTTATTCAGGTAAGACTTTCCCATTCAAATCAATGGACATTTTGCCTAAGAATTAAGTCTGTTGGATTTCACTCTATGCATAGGTGGCACAGCAAATAAACAGCAATCATGCACCACTGAGCACAGGTATTTTGTAAAATCCACTATGTCTTTGGTTACTCTGTTATATCATGGGAGCAACTAGATGTCACAACCAAGATCGGGGTCCCATTGCACTAGTCATTGTATAAACATAGTGAGGGAGTCCTGTCCATGAAGAACTTATACTCTTTACCTGTTCTTTTTTCCCCCAGGCATTATTCCCTTTTACACAGATGGGAATTTGGGCCATATTAAGTGACCTTCCCAAGGTCACACAATGTCTGTGGCAGCACCAGGAATTAAACTCTAATTGCCAAATCCCAGGCTAGCAACTTAATCACAGGGCCGTCATCCCTCTGAAGTGCACACGTATAGCAGTAGGGTTTAGCTTTTTAGCTGTATCCGATAATAGAATTAATCTCATTGCTGGGTAAGTCCCTGCTCTGCAGTAGGTTTCCATGGTGAGGTTCAGTTGTGCAAAGGGACCAGAGGCAAGACAGGTGTGTTGCACAGCTCAGCTGTATAGCAGTTTCCTGTGCAACAGCACAAAGAAGTTGGTTAATTATGAGATAGGATATCTTGAAGGAGCCGTGGAAAGAAACTGCCTTCAGTTATTGGAGGTTCTAGTCTTTCCGTGTCTGACTTACTACTTCCAATGGAGACTAGGTTAGAGGTCATGAGCCAGGTGACAACTGTTGACATCAGTTCTGATCTTGCTTTTCGGTGGAAGTGCTCGTCTGACATGATAAAAAAGTGCTTTCCCCCACAGTTGCATGTTTGGTCAGGCTGCTCCCTTATCTGTCCCATGATCAGCTTGCAGCAAAAGAGGATTAGTTTTCTCCATGGATGATACAAGGACAGTTGTGACCAACAAAGGCATTTGAACGTAGCCAAACCCATAGCCTGAGCCAAAACTATTTCAACCAAGGGACTGACAGCTCAAGAACTCCCTGATGTTTACTTTTATGCGTGTCTATACTCACCCCCCCCACACACCTTTTAGGAATTCTATTAAACTACAGTTGGTAGGAGGTGGTGCTTTTTCTTTGGTGACCTACTACATAGTAAAATTCACCATCCTGCATCTCTGTACCATCCCATCCCTCCCCCTAACCCTTTAAATTTGGAAAGTGTCCTCTGAACTGTTTTGGTATTACAGTGGTAAACTAATATTTAGAATCCTTCCCTTTCTGTATATGATTGCCTTTATATCCATTTCTTTTGGTAACAGTTAAATCATTTTATGATTTAATTATGAATTACTCAGAGCTCCTTGGATGGGGCAGTTTATAAGAGTTGTTTTTATTTTATAATGCCAATCCACACTACAATTTGAGGTTAGGAGGTATGTTAGGCCTTAGTAAAAGCCAAGTATCGAGTTGGCTTTCTAGGTATATGTGCCTGAGCCCAAGTCTCAGATTTTAAACACTCCCAATGTTTGAGGATCTTTTATTCCCAGGCCATAACATTTGGCTCAGCATCCCGTTTCAAATATATTGTCTTCCTAATGATCACAGCACATCACAGGACGTGCTCAGAACCTTGCAGAATCAGTGCATATTGTACTAACTGCTTTTTTCTGCAGGAACTCAAAACTCACTTTAAGGACATTAGTACCAAGGTGCACTTTTGAATATAATTGTGAAAAGCAAATTGAAAGGACCATGAACCCACTCAACAAAATCATAGCTGTAGACTGGTGAAGGGTTTGATTTCTGAACATTCAACTCTATGTGCTTTAGAATGGTAAAGAATGCATTGTAAGGTAAGGGAAACAGGAGGATGGGTGCTAGTGATTGGCATTAAGCTGAATGAACATGGACACTGGAAATACTAAAGCAGACAAAGCCTTCTCAATTTATATTTCTTCTTTAACATTTTATCTTTTATGTTGCACAAAGAAAAAAGAGCTCCTACTGAAAATGCCAAAGGCAAGTGGGAGGGAATTCTGAACTCTTCTCTCCATGTTCCTCTGCTATCTCAAGTCATACACCTAAAAGCATTGTGCGGATCATCTGAAGTATACAGCTCACCAGGGGGCCTTGGCTGTACACCCCCTATCAGGGAATTTTCTAGATTGCTTTTAATAGTTCTTGTGAAGTCTTCTCTGGCTCCACTGAAGGCTGTGCTAGTTAGCTATGAGTTCTTAGACTAAACTTTATAATTAATGATGTGTTTTTGTTTCACTGACAAAAACTGAAAACTTTTCATTTGTTTTATCCAAAATGATTTTTTAAAATGTTTGGTTTGCCCAATGAAATAAAAAATCAGTTATTTGTCTAGCTGTAGTTGCAACACCAGCTTTGCCTGAGACCATGGAAAGCAAGTCTGCAGGAAAAGTCAGTAGTATTTACCACTAGGTATCCACTGGGAAAGGCTCATTTGACTACACGTAGGGGTACCATGAGAGTCACCTTTAAATGAAAATAAATTTAAATAAAATAAAATCTAAAGACACCTTAACTCAAAAGAAAATGTAGAGACTACTTACAGGCCTTGGCAGTTGATCCAACTAAGAATAGTAGAAGGGACATACAACTGGTTGGTTGAATACATCAATTGGCATGAGCGACAGAGGAGAAACTACAGGAAAACCAGCTGCATTCTTCAAGAAAGCTTTGCTATAGACTGACCCTGTATGTCATGGGTCCCCACATGGGACAAAATTTTGAAGTGCTGGATCAATGCTACATTTAAAAACAAACATACACACATCTTTGGCAGAGATCTCTAGCCTAGCTTACACCTTGGAATTAAATGCAATGCCAAAACCAAGGCTGTTGATAATCTCTTCTTTCTCCGACCAACTGAAACAGCAGAGTATGAATACTCCAATATATTGTCTGCTTCCAACTGGGATAATAGATCTCCTAGGAAACAACGTAGCTAAGGACTCTACTCCATCTTCTTCCTAGGGCCCAAGCATTCTAAAAAACAAAGCACTCAACTAGAAGCCACAGTTCAGAATGGCAACCCTAAATTCCACCTTAACAGCCATTCCCATAATGAAGTTTTTAATGCCTCTGTCATCAATTCATCTGACGAACAATTGTTTTCATGTTTTATGAACCTCTCATAGGGAGTTTTAGCTTCACATGCAACAGCCAACTTTACCTGTATTCTGCTTTAGCTTTTGGCCCACCTTCCTCTCTAAGGCAAATGGGTTAGTTAACATTGGAGGGGAGAAAAGGAGTCAGGTATAGGGCTGCCCAGAAAATAAGAATTCTAATTTGTGAAACATTGAGGTTTCAAAATTTGTTTTCATTCTTCACTAGAACAAAAATGAGGCCTTTTATTTTTTTTGGTTGGGGGGGGTGAGTCCATGAAAAATATGAGAGAGAGAACCCAGAATGACCAACAGTGTGGTGGTTATGGTACATACGCTATATTTTTTCACCATTACCAAAATGTAAAGCTGCCTCTGGCTTGTAAGATTCCAAGGTAAATTCAGTTATGTCTGCTGAGCTCAGAATTACCTCCGTGGAGTCCTAAAAAGCCTCTTCAGTTATTCAGCCATGCAGGGTTCTCTGTATTTTGAGGAAGCATTTCTCCATTGGATTCGGCTATATAAAATAGATATCAGCCTTATGAGTCTCTGTAACACATTCAACTTTCCCTGGATAGAGAGTTTATGTTGGATGTTACGCTTGTGGGAATGTTGCTGAGTAATACATCATAAACAAAATTGATGAACTTTGGTATTGAGGAGTCACATATCCTACTGAAATCAACAGGAGCTAAAGTGTTCAGCATTTTTCAAAGCGTCTGGCACTTATTTTGGTTGGAACACCTTTGCTTAGCGTTTGTACCTGTTTGTGAAGACATTCTTCCATGCCATTGCCAGAAGTACTGCCTCACAGAACACTCCTAATGTAGATGATTATTGAAAATACCAATTGAAATATTCTTGGGTTGCTCCCTTTTTTAAAGCAAATAGTCAAATGTCATTACAATATCACTTAGATGTGGATAGTGGGTGATGGGGTTGCCTTTTTACTTTGACTGCTAATTGAATATTAAACCCATTTGAAAGCACTTTAAAAAATAAAAATATAGACCTGCAATCCTTTAGCTATTTATGCCAGATTACAAAGGGCTAGATTATAAACACCTCCCTTCCCCCTCCTCTCCTGTCCACATGGCCTATAGTAAGACACAGAAATGCTCAGGGAAGTGCCAGGACTAACAGAAAAGGGGCAGGAGGCAAGTAGGTAGAGCCATACAGAGCTGGCTGGCTGTACTGGGTCAGGGAGAATATGTTGTTTGCCTTAAAGATACACAAATAAGGGGGAACAAATCATTACAACTGAAGAGTTCTAGGAGGCCTTACACCTCTTTGTCAAAGAGATGGAACAATGTTGCCAATGCCAACAAGTCTCAGGGTATTTCATTTTTCATAATCCCCTAGCTTCTGGAGTCATCTGATTACATGAGACTGTGCTTTCATTTAAAAAAATATTGTTAGCCCTTATGAGTGTAGAGGGAAGTTTGACAGATGAACTCTAAAGGCTCAAAATGCAGAAAGCAAGTCAGAATAATTTATATAAGTATTAAATGTTCTCTCTTTTCAGTAATGTCTGCTAACTTTTAGGCTTCATGTTCATATCTTCATTCTGTACTGAAAATTGAGAAATCACCCTAAAATATAAGTATCTCTAAAGTACTCAGGTAGTATGGCTCATTTAGAATATAATGAGAGCTCTGCATTATGGGGCTATATTTCTATCATAGAATTCTAGTGCTATCCATCACAATGAAAACAAATATTATTGTTTGTACAGTCAGCAGAACTTTGATGGAATTATAGGTGCATCAGTAATTCAAAGTCTGATTCAATATCCTTGTATTATATGAAACAATCAATCAGATCCATGTCCACATTCTTCCTCTTACTCCCTACCACATCCCCTAGAAAGATAGATGATAGTGTGTGACCAGCCCAGTATAAATAGATTTTCCCCAACTTCCTTCTCCCTGGTCACAGAATTTCAGCTCATACCTCCACCTCACTGGTCTGACTGCTCTGGGACCCACTCATCTTTCCACTGCATGACTGAGTTCTCCTTCCCTCCCACTCCAGGGGCTACTGGAGTGAGGAAGGGTGGAAGGAAAGGCGATGGGTTGGTTAAAAGCTATTGGAAATGGTAATGCTACTTGCTGGATGCTTGCACTTTGAGAACAGTGGAACAGTACTTTCCTTTTTCATAGCTACATGCAGTCCATCAATTCATTAGCAGACGATTGTTTTCTATTTTAAAGCAGGATGGAGACTTACAATTTCTGCTTTCCCTGATTTTATTTTTCTGAACTGTAGATGTCACTCTAGTGCTGCCCTACTGCTATGCTCTGTTACTGGCCTCACATTAAAAGACAAAATGTGGGGAGGAAGGGAACCTGGAAATCAAGGACTAAGCCTTAATATTCAGAGAGGTAAATAATTTATAAGAGGCTACTGCTTACCTTGGAATGAGAGGAACTTCACTAACACATCAGTAGATGTTAGTTATTGTTTTTGTGTTGATAGTTATAAAGTTTGCTTCTTGGAATACATTTTTGAACATTCTAATTGATTAAAATATTACTTTAGAACATATGGTTCTTGTGAATGCCAGTCTGTTTGAATCCTGGGGACTTGTGAATGCCAGAATGACAGCTATGGAGGCTTCCATCTTCTGTTTTATCCCTTCCACAGATCAAGCATGGGTGTGTTAACCCTGTAAATTTTACTAGATTGCCCCAACTACCAGGGGATTAAGCTGAACCATGGTGTGGAAGAATCACCTGCAGCAGAGTATTTCATTCTGTGTTTGTGTAAGCCCTTGCTCAGTGAGGTACTTATACATGTGCATAATTTTAAGTATGTGAGTAGTGCTAATGAAGTCAGTGAGACCAATCATGCTCCAAAAAGGTATGAGAATACATGTATTTTTTCTTAAATGATTAAAAGAACCACCTATGATCTTAAATTGCATCCATTTTAGTTTGCTCCCCAAGCATTTTTTTTTACACTGAGGGACAACATAAGAAGTTGTTAGCCCACACCAAGGTCAAGTTTTACAAAAACTCAGTATTTACCACCATTCCCTGCACCAGCATGTTCTTATTCCAGCACCTAAATTTGCTCTTCTGAAATCTTCCAACAAATTCAGATACAACACAGTTAAATGCATTCAGGGTATTTGAGAAGATATGAGTTTGAGAGCTAAACAGGGAAAAACAGAATCTGAAGTCTCTCAAATGCTATTTTTTTCCATTTTTCAAAATGAAAAAGAAGCCTAAATTTTAAAGGTCAGATTAAATGAAAAGAGGGAAAGGGTTTTTTTCCCCTTTCAAAACTTCTTTTGTTAACATGTGGGGTCATGAAAGGACTGACAATTAAGAAATCTGATGTTTTCCTTATGCTTGGCTACTTTTTACTATCTTCCCAACGTTCTTGACTGACCAGAGTAGGCTGGCTGCTCTAAGAATTAAAGTAATTTTTGTGTCCTTATGCCATTACCTTTTCCAATGGGAAAAAATGAAGCTTTATACAATTTCTGATTCTCTAAATATAATACTTTAAAGACTAATTCTCCCATAAGCCATAATCTCCAGTTAATGGCATTGGGAATGTTCCATGTAAGCCAGTCTGAGTCAATTTGTTTACAGTAAGGGTAAGAAAGGGTTGGGTGTGAATTGAAACCACCCTACCCAATTCTCCCAAACCTACCCTGACTATTGTGAGCTCAGTATGATATACACTGAATTGTAGTGCAACCACAACATTATCATTCTGCTGTAGCTCCAACCCAGAAGATCCTTCCTTTCCAGAAACATACAGCTGGAGCCTGCTAGAAGTTGGGATCAGCGGGTAGTGATCGGTTTATTGGGGATTGATATATCGCGTCTCATCTAGACACGATATATCGATCCCCGAACACGTTCCAGTCGACTCCGGAACTCCACCAGGGGGAGCCGCTGCCATCGATCCCATGCCGTGAGGGTGGGAGGTAAGTAAAAATAAGGTACTTCAACTTCAGCTACGCTATTCACATAGCTGAAGTTGCGTATCTTATATTGACCGCGCCCCCTAGTGTAGACCAGGCATAAGGGTTTACTTTACTTGAACTTTAAAGCAGCTTAGGGTAGCACATGAATTTAAAGTGTAATGTTGTTCCTGACCACCTCCACATGTGGACATTCTTACTTTGGAACAAGATTGCGTTGTTCCTCTTTAGCTTAACCTCTGGATAAAGCAATGTTGATTCAGAATAAGAATGTCCACACATGAAGTTGATTAGGAACAACTATGTATAGATAAGCCCTAAGAGTTAACTCTGACCTTCCAAAGTTTGATGTATAAAGCCTAAGCCCACGTCCAGACTACCCCGCCGTATCGGCGGGTTAAAATCGATTGCTCGGGGATCGATATATTGCGTCTAGTCTAGACGCGATATATCGATCCCCGAGCGCGTTTACATCGATTCCAGAACTCCATCAACCCGAACGGAGTTCCAGAATCGACACGGAGAGTCGCGGACATCGATCCCGCGCCGTCTGGACGGGTGAGTAATTCGATCTTAGATATTCGACTTCAGCTACATTATTCACATAGCTGAAGTTGCATATCTAAGATCGATTTTCCTCCCCTAGTCTGGACGAGGCCTAAGTCTTGAATCTGTCAAACTCGAATAGAAATTTCTTACTTAACTCCAAATGCATTTGGCATTTATATGCATTTTAGAAGTGTTGCAAGAACAGCCTGTGGGGTATTTTGGCATTCCCACTTACAGTGCAGGCTAGAAAAACTGTAAAAATACTTTTGTGAAGTCATGATACTGGGAACAGGATAGGCTTTCCTTCCCCTCCCAGCTATTCCCTTTATAATCAGCTGTGCTCTAATATAATGAGTCCCACTTGTATTTAGTCCTTAGTCACTTAACCCTTCTTAACCTTCCATACTCCTACATGATTATTGTTTGTTGACCTTGGTTCTTCCAGGGTAACAATAGCTAAGTTGTCCTGATACATTCTTGGAGCCATTTATTGACATTTATTTTTTCCTCATTCAGAACCTGCAAGTGAAAAGCTATCACAAAAGTGGAAAAAAATGCTTTAAAAGTTTGATCTTAGTTTTCAAAATTAAAAATTTGGGGTAGGGAATTATTTTATTCTAGCCAGTTCACTCATTCTTAATATTAGATTTTTTCCCCCATAAAAGGAGATTCTGCATCTTTGATGGAGACAGGATCTTAATTTCCATCCATACTTTCCCTCTCCCCCAACACTTTCCTTAAGCTTTTAAATCAATGTCAAAATTATCTTGAAAGCCAAACTCCAAGCCGCATAAGTGAGACATTTTCAGCTGAAAGTTCTCATTTCATCATTAAGTGATCCCATTGTGCCTAAATATTGAATCAGTCTGTATGCCTTTCATAAGATCATTCATTTTTCTCTGACCTTATGGTTCCTCAGGCCATCAAGATGATTTAAGTATTTAGTGAGAGATCCTAAATTAAAGATATTTTTAGCTCGGAGTTCTTTTCCCTCAGCTTTCAGTTAACCCTAGGCTTCTGGTTATATGGCTATAAGGCTATATGAAATAACCTTCAATTAGTAAGAAAAAGCTGATGCAAAAGAAAACTAGTATTTTATCACTTCATTTCCCAGGCACTTGTGTTCAATCTATGTTATTCTGCTTTGAGCTGCGTTAAAGTGGGACAAGCTTAAATGCATCCTTCAAACAACTCCAGCAGAGATGTTTGTGACAATGTATCATGTCACTCTCTTCAATTAAACACTTTAGGTGCAAATTTTTTTCTATGGTGTATCTTGTAATTGCATATAATATATCTGTAAATGAACATGATTCTTTCTGACATAATGCATTATATGAATATGCATTATGAAGCTGTTAACAGTGGACGTTTAACAAATCATTGTGTTGACTCTTTTGAGCTTTCCTGTTATAACAGTGTGAACTAGGAAGTCCTTAGTGTTTTTTCTCCTTAAATTATACCATAAATACTCTTGATTTTCATACAAAAAGGGTAAATTGAAATGGCATTTAAATGCAATGGTCCCCATGAAACACATACATCAGGCATGTATGAAGATATAGTAGTCTACAATTCAAGAAATAGTTTACTGTTCACTAAAAATAAATACAAGATATCTTAGAAAACTTCATATATTATTGAAATCTATGCAAGATAAAAATAGTGTATGTCTTTGCAATTAGAATCATAATACACTAGAAATTTACTGCAAATGCTTCCTGTCTCTCCAAGAGTATTTCTCAGTGTGGCATACTATTCTAAACCAATTAAGATACTGAAAAGAATCTGAGTGCAATATTTAGTATTTTTGTTGATGACCCTGCTTCTAGCCAATTGAAGATCAAGGTCTTAAAATTAATCTGTTATTTGACAGGGAGCCGGTGCAGTGGTCATAATACCAGGATGATGTGCTCATGATAATCTGTGTTACTTCCGCAGCAGCCAGAGCTTCCAGTGTTTGTGGTTCCTATTTCAAGTAAGGTGTGGTGCAGCAATCAAATAAAAAAGGTCACAAATATCTGCCTGTGTTTGAGAGATATCATCTCTGCCATGTTTGACAGTCCTGATCTAGCTAAACCAGAGTTTAAGCTGTGTAGTTCTAGATTTGTGCCCCCAGTTTCTCACCATTCTCTTTTCTAAGAACAGCAACTGTGATCTGATTTTGGGCTAAAGCTTGCAGTCTGAATAGTTATATAAATATGAAGTTATATAAATAGCTGAGATAACTGATAATGCTCCTAACCCCAAGTAAAAATTCTTCGAATGGGCCCTAAATCTGGAAGTAATTACCTTGTTGAATCTACTAAACCTACCAGACAAATTGTTAAAACTGAACAGGTTTCTTGAAGCTAATCTTGCACAGTATGTTTCTGCTTCTGCAATGCAGAGATATGTTCCTAGGCAGTGTCCTTCAGAAGAAAAGGTGGTAGAACTGTTAACAAAACAAGTCTCAGACCAGATTGATTATGCATTTTGAGAAGCGAGTGACTTGCTGAATCTAAGAAAGGAACTTTTAGGGAGAGGGCCAAAATGTCCTCTCCATTACACTGAGAAAGCACCACTGAAATCTGAATTTACAGTTTTTATTTATAACAATGTATTTGGCTATACAGTTTTACATATTATGTTTAATCAACTATTTTAGATATGCAAGATTCCCAATACTTTGCATGGATTTATGTCATACAATTTAAGTCTTATTTGTATATTTTTCCATTATGTAAATGATATAATAAATAGCTATTAAATGGTGAAGTTGCTGCTATTACTAGCATTCAGGGGCGGCTCTAAGCACCAGCAAAGCAAGCACCTGCTTGGGGCAGCCCATTTGCAGGGGCAGCAGGGATCCAGCATGGGAGCTGAGAACCAACAGGGGGCTCTGGGAGCTGTAGTTCCTTGGTTAGCTCCCTGCCTATAGAGCCAGCCCTGGAGCAGGGAAAGAACTACATTTCCCAGCATTCCCTTGGCCACTACCAACTGGAAAGGAAGGAGGGTGACCCTATGCAGCAGCGTGCTGTAAGTGGAGAGTTACACTGGGAATAGTAGGGAGGCCATATTTTAACATTCAAAAAATAGGACACTCCACGAGGAGGGAAGCTCCATCCTGCCACCATCTATTCCCTCCACTGCCCCCCACAGAAACCCCAACCCATCCAACCCCCCCCCCCCCGGCTCCCTGTCCCCTGATCACCCCCTCCCGGGACCCCTGCCCCTAACTGCCCCTTGGGACCCCACCTCCATCTAAGCCTCCCTTCTTCTTGTCCCCAATTGCCCCCTCCTGAGACCTCCCTCAACTTCCCCCCAGGACCCCACCCCCTACCTGTCCCCTGACAAACCCCTGGGACTCCCATGCCTATCCAACCTCTGCCTGTCCCCTGACTGCCCTCCCGAACCTCTGACCCATCTAAGCCCCCCTTCTCCCTTCCCCTGACTGCCCCCCCGAACTTCCTCCCCATCCAACCCCCCCCCCCGCTCCCTGTCCCTTGACTGCCCCCCCCGGAACCCCCTACCCCTTCTCCAACCCCCCAGCCCCCTTACCATGCCATTCAGACCAGCGTTTCTGGCTCTGCGCAGCGCCAGACACACTGCTGCATACATGCTTCCATGCTCCCCCGAGAAGCTCACAGGCCCCCCCCACACCCAGCACCTGCCTTCCAGATTTGAACACCTCAAAATTCAGGAGTGCTCAAGCTCAGTTTGGGCAGCTGTTACTTCATTTCTCCCAAATCAAATATACTGACTACTGTAACTTGCTGTAGAAAAAGTAGGATAAAATTGAGCAAGAAATGCTTCCCAGTGGTTATTAGGACTGGAATTGCTATTTTCAACTGCCATTGCCTTTTTTTGTTTGTTTGTTTAAAAGGAAGACAGTGATATTGCATTGGCAAATTCCCCATAGAAAGAAAGAGTGGAACAAAAGAATAAAAAAGGCACCTCAACTTTTCCTCATTTATGGAGGACAATTTTATAATATGCATCCAGATATCCTCCAATCGCACAAGCTGAAATTTGTTCCTCTTTACTGCAGCTCTGTAACCATATGGGAACCAATCCTGTCTGTGTTTTGTGCACATCCAAAATTCCTGCTGAATGACCTGCCCTGAGAGTGAGGCACCAGTGACCCGGGCCTGTGGCAGAAGGAGAGTGCAGGTGTGTGTTGGGGGAGAGCCCACTGCTGGGGTGGCAGGGGGTGGGGGGAGGGCACTGGTGAGGGGAAAGGGGGAAGCCCAGGTGCAGCGGCGGCAGGGTGTGTGTGTGTGTGTGTGTGTGTGTGTGTGTGTGTGTGTGTGTGTGTGTGTGTGTGTGTGTGTGTGTGTGTGTGTGTGGGAAACCCAGGGCTGGGGTAGCAGGGAGGTGCAGGGTGGAGGAGCCCAGGGCTGAGACGGGAGGCAGCCAAAATTTTTTTTGCTTGGGTTGGCAAAAAACCTAGAGCCGGCCCTGCTAGCATTTGAGGAGTATTGGCTGTCTGTTTCAGGGAAAAGTCTCTCTTGATTTCTTTCCTGAGACAGAGAAATGAGTGACAACCCAATATACTGATTTATATGAGAAACTGGGACTGCCAGTCCAGTTTCAGTGGTGACAGCAGAGGTCTGTTAAAGCAGATTGAGTACATTGGACAAAAGAAAATATATGGAAGACTGATGTTAAGTCTGACTAATTTCTGGTAGCTCTGCAGATGAATGTCAAAGGGTAGTTCTGTTTTGAAGAGTGACTATAAAAAAGAATCTTATTACTCAGTGGTCTTTTTAGGATTGGAGATCCTATGAGATACCCTATGACTAAAATACATTCACTGCATTTTAGACTTCTTGGCACTGTGCCTCAGAGAAAACAGAATATGTTTTGCTTGCATAATCTTGTTTTTTATGCGTGGAGAGTTTTTACTCGGGCTAAGGCATTATCAGTACTTTCAGAATAGGACTGAAGTATTTAGCCCCAAATCAATCCAAGATGCTACTCTTAGAAAAGAGAATGGTGAGAAACTAGGACCATAAACCTAGCACTAAAATGCTTAAACTCTGCTTTAGCTAGATCAAGATTGTCCCTTAAAACCTGGCAGTTCAAGAAGATACCTCTCAAAGAAAGAATCTAATGTTTTGAGATTCAAGATGAGCTTGGAGAGCTGTCAAAAACAAAAATCCCCACCACTTTGAAAATAGAGCAGATTTGATCTGAAAGACAGTGAAACAATATGGAACCCATAAAGCCATTTTACAATTTTCAGAGTAGAAATGATCTTTAAAAGTGATTTTGCATTTTTCAGAAAGTCAGGACAAACCTTGATATCAATTCTCTCAAAAATAAACTAAGCGACAGTGTTCAAAGTTCTGTTTTGAGCTATTGCTGAACATGTAATGGCTGCTTCATTTTCCTATGCAGACACTTAATTACTAATACCTACCTCATTTGATTTGTAAAGTGTTAGGGGATTTCTTCAGGATAAAGGGTATTAAAATCAAATCTAGTTCTTGTCAGATTTTAGAAACTATTCTTTCATAGCTTAAATGTGTCTGAGAGAAAAGTCAATTATTCCATAGATGTGTATCCCAGTGATATATTTAAAGGCACAATTTTACACAGCCATTGTCATCACGTACTTTGTCACTGTTGATTTTTTAAATATTTTATGCAGATTACTCTCCGAGACCAATGCAGGTTCGAGTAAGGATTTGATTGAGAGAGGAAAATCAAAACGAAAACAGATTGTAATTCAAAACCAAGTGGTTATTTATTAATGGGGAATGAGTTGCAACTTGGGCTGGAGAGGAGCACTCTTACCAACTAACAATACTATCAGAACAAGAATATACACACAACTTGAAACAGTCTATTTACATCCAACAACAAGAAACCAAGCGATTTATAATCAACTGCTCACTAAAAACCAAAGCAGATACACAAACCAAGTAAACCCAAGCATGCGATGGGTACTGAGTTGCTGCGGAGAATTCCTTCTTGGGTGCTAGCTGGTGACTCTTGCCCACATGCTCAGGGTTTAGCTGATCGCCATATTTGGGGTCGGGAAGGAATTTTCCTCCAGGGCGGATTGACAGGTGCCCTGGAGGTTTTTCGCCTTCCCCTGCAGCGTGGGGCACGGGTCGCTTGCTGGTGGCGTCTCTGCAGCTTGAGGTCTTCAAACCATTTTTGAGGATTTCAATAACTCGGTCCTGGGATAGGGGTTGTTATAAAATTGGATGGGTGGGGTTCTGTGGCCTGCCTTGTGCAGGAGGTCAGACTAGATGATCAGACTGGTCCCTTCTGACCTATGAGTCTATGAGTCTATGAGTCATATATTATATACACAACTTGGTACCAAGTAAGGGAAGGGAAAAAGGGAAGAAGTTAAACAAACAGAGTATCTACAGAAATTAAAATGCACATACCACACTCCAGGCACAGCTGACCAGCCGTACAGACCCCGAGGACATGGCGAATTGGGGAGGGGAAGTAATCCAAAGAAAAATGACACGACACGAGCCGGCTAATTCCAGAGGAGACCCTGGCTGGAAGGGTGATCAGGCCTTCCAGCTAACATGCGGATACTCCTGCAAATTTTGGCGCGAGATACAGTTTTATTTGGACGCTCTTACTCGTGTCAGTGTCTGATTGGTCCCTAGCTCCTTCACCAACCAGGTTCCGAGCTGGTGCCCTCTACATCAATAGGAGCTGCACCCGGCACACTACTTTTGCACACAACCCTATGCTTTTGCACACAGCACCAACTTGAACTTTTGACCGACAGAAGGTTCGAGAACTGGCACACTGGTATTTTTTGCACACAGCACTAGCCTGACCTTTAGGTGACCAGAGAAAAGAGCGGGAATAGGCACATGGCACTAGGTGTTGCACACGGTACCAATGTGACCTTTTGACCGACAATTGGCCAAACAGATGCCATGGTTGAGCATAGGTTTTAGGGCTGCGACAATTACATTCAGAGCTTTATCATCAAATTCCCCTAGAAGATCTCATGCTGTTTTGTTGTCATGCTGTGATTAAGTTTTGTTTGAAATATGCCTTTTTGTAGTTCAAAATATTTCAGGGGAGGTCCCAATGATCCAACAAAGGTCAACTGCAAAGTTTTTGCTTAAAATTGGAAACTTGTTTGTAAAAATACTTGAAAAGGAAAAAGTACAGTGTTTGGTTGTGTAAAATGTAATTGGTGCTGCACATTAATTTGATAAACGCTTCATAAGAATGAGACATCTGAGCAGCTGAAATTCTGGTTTCTTTGCTACAATTAATAAAGCCACTCTTTATATCCTTGTTTTTTTGCCCTCATACCTCAGAAGTAATCCTTTGGGTTGGAAATTTCCATGCTTGGTCACAACCAAGACAATTTTAGAAAATACGATCACTTGAACCATTTCTGAGCTATGCATTTGCTGCCGAACAAAACATCTTTTGGGTGAGGTAGTTAGTTTCAGTGGACAACCCAATTGTATTTCTAGGAAAAACATCACAATGTAGCCTTTTTCAACTGGAAGATATTTTAGGACCCCAGAAGGATATGGTTATTTCAGATTCAATCTACATTTAACATTATATATTTTTAGTTTTATTTTGGAGAATGTAATTCAGATAAACTAAAATATTGAGACAGGAGTGTGAAGTTCAGCATTTTATTGAACCATTTCATGAAAACTTGGGCTCCAGTCCTGGGAAAAGAACCAAATGGGCAGATTCCTTGCCCTTTCCTAAAACTCAATCATCTTCAAACATTCGGGAGTGGCAATACTGCAGTAGAGGTGTTGCCAGACAGGCCTAAACTGAAGCCTTTCTCATGGCTATGCTAAAGAATTATACAGCCACAGTCACCAAGAAGCTTTGGAAATTTAGGCTAAGAGAAAAAGAATCGTTATCCAGCAGATTTTATACTCTTATAGAAGAGAAAATATAGCAAGGGGTTCCAGCGTATTTCTTGAAGCTGTTTAAAATTGTTTTGTGATTTCTGATTGGTTGTGCCTTGCAAAAAAACATGTTTGTGCTTAACTCTGATAATAAATGAAATGGCAAGAAAGGAGTATATGGGAAACGTAGCTCATCTCACAAGTGCGTGGGCAATATTGATTATAAAGGTAACTAATATTTAATTGTTTTAAACTCTTTTGTTTGAAATACATGCTAAGCTCTGGGGTTAAAAGGGTACACACAAGTTACTTTTATGCTGGAAATTTAGCGCAAATGGAACATATCAGCCATTTCCATCTAGATTGGTACCATTTCTTCACTGATAAATGACAATCATGTCAATAGCCACAAATTATAATATGAGGATAAACATCATGTCTACAAAAGTCCACTGAAACTGTTGTAATGCACACCGGTGTGGGAAGACAGGCCTGGTACCCCGGAATTGGTGAGTTAACATTTTCTGTTTGTGCTGTTTGTTCTGAGATGCCTAGGTTTTGATTAATAGAAAGCAAACTTGAGCTTGACCTGTTGATGTCTCAATCAATAAATAATTGAAAGAATCCATTATCTGCAGGGGTCTATTCATGTTGCAGGATCAAGTCTTATGCTCAGGTGTGTTCTGCATCATCACTCAGCATGAATAACTCAGGTGATCACTGGGAAATCCATAGAAAGTCTCCATCAAAAGAACATTTTAAAGGAACTAAGGCCATAAAACAAATGGTAGAATGGATTTCAGTTTTAAATAAAGATGTTAAAAGTGTCTTGAACAAATTGCCTCAGGAAGTACACTGGGCTGGTTAAGTATTTTCTCACTGGAAACACTCTTGTAAGGAATGAAATTAAAACACTGTAGTTAGATTTCAGAAGGTATAAATGAGAAATTGAATGACGATCAGGCTTGATAGAACCGTGGAGGAAGGTTAAGATTGCCACAAGGAAATAAGAAGCTTATCAGTTGAAAATATTCAAACCTGTGTTCATATTATTATGAATGGAAGAAATGGTAAATTTTCAGAATGGAGAGGGGTAACTAATGGTGTTCCCCAAGGGTCAGTCCTAGGACCAATCCTATTCAACTTATTCATAAATGATCTGGAGAAGGAGGTAAACAGTGAGGTGGCAAAGTTTGCAGATGAGACTAAACTGCTCAAGATAGTTAAGATCAAAGCAGACTGTGAAGAACTTCAAAAAGATCTCACAAAACAAAGCAATTGGGCAACAAAATGGCAAATGAAATTTAATGTGGATAAATGTAAAGTAATGCACATTGGAAAAATAAGCCCAACTATACATACAATATGATGGAGGCTAATTTAGCTACAACTAATCAGGAAAGAGATCTTGAAATCATCATGGATAGTTCTCTGAAGACATCCAGGAAGTGTGCAGTGGCAGTCAAAAAAGCAAACAGGATGTTAGGAATCATTAAAAAAAGATAGAGAATAAGATGCACAATATCTTATTTCCCTTATATAAATCCATGGTACGCTCACATCTTGAATACTGTGTACAGATGTGGTCTCCTCATCTCAAAAAAGATCTACTGGAATTAGAAAAGGTTCAGAGAAGGGCAACTAAAATGATTAGGGGTTTAGAACGGGTCCCATATGAGGAGAGATTAAAAAGACTAGGACATTCCGGCTTGGAAAGAGGAGACTAAGGGGGGATATGATAGAGGTATGTAAAATCATGAATGGTGTGGAGAAAGTGAATAAGGAAAAGTTATTTACTTGTTCCCATAATATAAGAACTAGAGGCCACCAATGAAAGTAATGGGCAGCAGGTTTAAAACAAATAAAAAGAAGTTCTACTTCACACAGCGCACAGTCAACCCATGGAACTCCTTGCCTGAGGAGGTTGTGAAGGCTAGGACCAGAACAAGGTTTAAAAGAGAACTGGATAAATTCATGGAGGTTAAGTCCATTAGTGGCCAGGATGGGTAAGAGATGGTGTCCCTATCCTCTGTTTGTCGGAGGGTGGAGGTGGATGGCAGGAGAGAGATCACTTGATCATTACCTGTTAGGTTCACTCCCTCTGGGGCACCTGGCATTGGCCACTGTCGGTAGACAGGATACTGGACTGGATGGATCTTTGGTCTGACCCAGTATGACCATTCTTATGTTCTTGTTACTAGCAAGGATATAAGTAATACTTGGCACTTGTATATAGTTTGCATTTAAGGTAGAATTCCAAATTATAGACATTCCAGTACAATATGTATACTTGTTACAATACCATAAACAACTTACAGTTCAGTATGCTAAAGACCAAGGAAAACTCCAACAATCTACTTCTGAATCTATGTAACCATACTCTACTTAATCTGATGCTAACAAATCCTTATGTTGCAACTGGACTGGTAAGAATCTGAGAGATATTGACATGTTTTGAATTTAAGATATTCGAGCAATGCCTGGTGTTTACACAAAGATAAATATATGAAACAGGCAGACTGCACCAGTTTCAATGGCAATCTGATACAGTAAAATTGCTGTACATGAGCAGGATTATTCTCCAACGTATATCATTCTCTTTTTTTCCAAGTGCAATTAATAATTTGGCTATAAGGAATTGGAGACCTCTGTTACTTTTATGTTGCAAGGTGTTTGACTGTCAAAATGTAGTTTACATGTGTCAAAGCTGATTCCCCACTCCGGCACTTCAAGTGCAGAAGATGGGGGCCCGCAAGGATTCTAAAAATTAATACTGGCCACTCCAGACTTGTATTAAACACCCAAGGTTACAGCTTTTCTCTGACCTTGACTTGGTAAACGCTGCCACCACCCAAATGCAAAATCCCTTTTGCAACCCAGAAAGATGCGCTTGGAAATTACTTCCTGTAGGGGTACCCTCAAGCCCTTTCACACACACACACACCGGGAAGAGCTGAGAAAGAAAACAAAGGCAATTAGCTGTTGCCACCAGCTAAACAAACAATATATGTACCCCTGTTAGGACACCAAAAATCCCATCCTGTTCTTAAAAAAAACTTTATTAAAAACAAAAAAGAAAATACATCTGGAACTTAGGCTTTTGCTAGATTTTTAAGGAGCAATTCCAAAACTTAAGCGCCCAAAATAGCTTTCTTGGGTGTTCAGTTTAAAGATTACAAGCAAACAAAAGAATCTGGGATTATCACACGGGAATCCATTAGCCATAAGAAGGAAACAGAAATAAACCTAATTGCATCTTTCTAAATATTCCTGATCTACTTACACATTTAGGGTTCCAAATAAGTAGTTCTAGGTATGATCTGATGATTTATGATCATACCTGCCTTAAAGCTTCTCATAGCATAACTTGCTCCCTGTTTCCCTCTGTCCTGGAGAAACAATAGAGACAATGGGGATGTTTTTTTCCTCATTTTAAAAAGTTTTAGCCTTCCCATTGGCTCTTTGGGTCAGGTGCCCACTCCCTTTCCTTTACCTAGGAGACTTTGTTAATCCTTTACAGGTAAAGCAACCAGCAAACAGCCATCAAGAGGGACTTTATAGCTAACTAGCTGGCTGGGTGTCCATAAAAGTGAGCCACCCCCCCCCCCCATATTTATCACAACATGCTTTCTTGATTTATTAAACTTACATAAATTTACAATAGACCACTTTCTGGCAAGATGAGTGAATAATATCTTTCATTGGACTAACTTCTGTGGTGTGAGAGAGAGAGAGAGAAACAAGCTTCTGAGCTTACGCAGAGCTCTTTGTGAGATCTGGGAAACTTACTCAGAGTCATAGCTAACTACAAAGTGGAACAGATTGTTTAGCATAAATAGTTTAACACAAATTTCAAGGAGCCATTCAAGGTGATGTGGCCTCTTACCATCCTTCCAGTCAGGGGGCAAAGTGGGGGTGGTGGGGTGGGGAAGGTAGCTGCTGGGGTGGTTTTAGTGGGTTATAGATTGATGTAATAAGTCATAAATCCAGTGTCTCTATTCATTCATGATTTTTAGTGTCTAGCAAAGTTATGTATTCAAACTTCTAGAGTTATAATTTGAAGGTTTTGTGCAGGTTTCCTTTGAGGATGAAGACTGATAGGTCAGATATAGTGTTCGCTTCATGAAAAGTGCTCACTCACAGCTGATATATATATTGTCTTTTATCATTTTCCTGTGTGAGTTTGTGTGTGTAGTGATTGTCTGGTTTCACACACAGTTATTGCTGGGGCATTCAGGGATCTGGGTGAGGTACAGCACATTTTGTGATAGGGAGGTATAGGATCCCTGGATCTTGAAAGGTGTCTTGTGAGAGGTGTTGTTGATCATTGTAGCTGTGGAGATACGTCTGCAAATTTTGCATCTGCTCCAGCAGGGTCTGGTGCCGCTTTGAGTTGGTGTGTCCTAGTCGGGGGGAGGGGGCTTGATTCTGATTATGAGTTTGGAGATGTTGGGGCATTGTCTGAAGGCCAAAATAACATCCCTTTGTCCAGCTGCTGTCTCATACTTAGATTTTAAGCTGTTTGGTGCAGTGTTTGTACAGTGTCTGGCACAGTTAGGTCCTAGCCCATGACTAGGGCTCGTAGGTACAACAATATCAGTAATATTGTGTAGGACTATGTATTATATTTATTAAAGTGGGAAGCTTGGCAGGACACAGCTAAGAAAGATTCCAGAGAGAAACTCTACAGTTAAGCAAAGAGCAAAAGTGGGATTAGGGACAGTATTGTAATCTTTATTCTTATAAGTGGTAATATTTACTGTTAGAAGCAACTCTTTGTTCTGATCCTTAAACAGTCACATGTCCCCAGACAGTATTCTTATGTATACCTATTTTAAGAACAATTCAGAACAGTTCCCTCATTATGTTACAATAGCTTTAAGTTAAAGCAGCAGTCAGATATCGCTATATCCATATTTAGCCACCTAGTGCTAGGTGTTCTAGGTACCGTTGATGCTGCCATGAGCAATTCACATATGTTCCTGTTTGTAACAATATATTTAAAGCTGGGGGGAAATTTTCAAACAAACAAAAAATTGTCCAAAAACACAGAGTCAGGTGAACTGAAATATTTTGCAAATTTCTGTCAAATTCACTTTTTTTTTTTTGGCAGATCAAAGTAAATCAGAACATCTTTGATTTTTCCATTCAAAGTGACTTTTAAAATCTTTTTTGCAGTTTTCTTTAAAAAGCCATTAACACAAACAAAACATCTTGCTTTGCTAGAAACAAAATCTGTATGACCTTTCCCTCCCTCCCACCCCTAGCTTGCCAAAAAAATGCAACTTTTGTTTTGGGTAAACGCCAAACAAATTTCTTTCATTTTTCAGATCTGCCAACATAATCAGTTATTCACACAGCACCAAACATAAATAATAGAAACTGAATAGCTAAAGAGAAAGAAACTAGTAAGCAGTAATTAGCTGCAATATGGCTTTGATCTTACTTCACACACTAAGGCCACGTCCAGACTAGGGTATTAAAATCGATTTTAGATACGCAACTTCAGCTACGTGAATAACGTAGCTGAAGTCGAATTTCTAAAATCGAGGTACTCATCCATCCAGACGGCGCGGCATCGATGTCCGCGGCTCTCCATGTCGATTCCGGAACTCCGTTCGGGTTGATGGAGTTCCGGAATCGATGTAAGCGCGCTCGGGGATCGATACATCGTGTCCAGACTAGACGCGATATATCGATCCCCGAGCAATCGATTTTAACCCGCCGATGCCGCGGGTTAGTCTGGACATGGGCTTAGAATGTAGAAATAACCCTTTTCCCCCTCCACCAAAGCACCTTTCAGAACTGTGTCACATCTATTGACTTTCCTTAGCGGAGGAAGGCCCTCTTATAGGATTTTTTCCACCTATCATGCATTTCTAAGGGCTGAACCTATAAATTTGGCAGAGACACACAGCTGCAACCCTAAAATGGCTACTTTGAAGCTATCTGTTGCAGATTTTGCTCTTCTAGTTAGTAAGTACCAGGTGTTGTTTTACAGACAGGCAAACATAGAAATGTTATCAAGTTGAAAGTAGGGCCTTGCTTTGCTCGGCCAATAACTTGTCAGATTTTGCGGTACATGTATAAGTTTGAATGTCTTCCCCATTCTAGATAATATTTAATATACAATCCATGTTACTCAATGTATTTCCCATGAAAAGTTCAGTTTATGGTATGTTCTTTTAATAACTACAGAGGCCTTCTAATTGAGAAAATAATTTTAAGGGTGCTTTGCTTCTTATTTATTTTTGCCCTGTGAGCAACAAAGATTTTGGTAGGCCTTTTTATGAATGCAGACATTTTTCTTTCAGATGTCTTCAAAAATATAAAATGCTCAGCAGCTGTTCTTGTTCTCCAACCTTCAGACTAAAATGATTTAAATTTGCAAAAGTAAAAAAAAACAACCCTGAAGTCAGCCATTGCTTATAATTGCTTTTAATAGAGCCAGAGCACTATATCATTAAGTTTGTAACATGTTTTCCATTTTAAGCCTGAGGCAGACACCCTTCAAAACCAAAATGCTTTTTTAAAAAATTCTTTTCACCTGGAATTATATACTTTTGGTTGCCTGCCAGAGGAAAATATTTGATCCAAGGCTGGAAGTTAAATGAGCAAGATGTTTTTTGTGATATGGCATTTGTGAAAATTGAAGTATTTTTACCTTCTGCTGAAGCCTTGAAAATGTTGTTTTGTAAAGCTATATCTCAGCAATAGCTTGTCTGGTACAAAGTTGGCCCTGTTCCAACAGTGAACTGCAAGTAGTTAGAGATCCTGTGAACATCATCTGAGCTCCTTGCAGGATTCAGGCCACAGTTTTGATACACTTACTTGTGCGGTCTAAAAATCAAATCTCCAATAATATATTTTTTTAAACAATTAGGTTTCTTTTTAAGGCAAAAAAGAATGGATAGTGTGTAAAGCAGCATTTTTATGTTAATAGTAGTTGAAAATTGCTAATTAATCAAGTTTAAATAGAGCTGTTAGAATGTGCCTGCTATCTAATTGCAGATAATAGAATGTAATTGTATGTTTGTATAGCTGATTATACTGTTGCTTTCATCACGCTGCAATAGGAAAAAATGAATTGTTATATACTGTACTTGATGGATATGGATATCATACTGTACTTGATAGAGAGGAAGAAGGAAAAAAATCATATAACTGATAACTTCAAATCTGTGGGAGTTGTACAGAAAAGGCAGAAGGATATTTCATTGTAATAATAGCCGCCTTGGGATAAAAGGTAGTATACAACTAACTTCTCGAAATAGGAATCTGAATTTTCCAAAGAGATGTACTTAAAAAAATTCTTAAAATATTCTGGGAAAGAGAATGATGAAGAGACATCTAGGTTAAATGTTTAGGCTATTTCTCTGGAAAGGGAATTTCCAGATTTTGCTGATGGCAATGTGTGAAGTGGCATTGCTTAATTCTAAGCTAAAATATATGCCAAATGTACTTTAATGCCCCCTGTTCTCTTATCATTATATGATACCCTGTGCATATCTAACATATCTCCATTGCTATGTTGCTCAACTGCTCCCCCTCCCCAACACACCTTTCAAGAGAAATGGGTCTTAACCCATGCCTATTGCAGCATGTGGTATACCTCATACAGTGCACTAAAGCAATGGCTCTCAATTTTTCAGGATTCTGATTTGTCTTGTGTATTCCCAAATTTCACCTCACTTAAAAACTACTTGCTTACAAAATCAGACATAAAAATGCAAAAGTGTCACAGCGCATTATTACTGAAAAATTGCGTACTTTCTCATTTCTCTCATATAATTATAAAATAAATCAATTGGAATATAAATATTATACTTACATTTCTGTGTATAGCATATACAGCAGTATAAATGAGTCATCTGTACGAAATTTTAGCTTATACTGACTTCATTAGTTTTTTTTATGTTGCCTGTTATAAAACAAAGATAATATCTAGATGAATTGATGTACCCCTTGGAAGACTTCTGCATACCCCCAGGGGTATGTGCACCCCTGGTTGAGAACCACTGTACGAAATGCCCCAGTAACGGTTATGTAGGTGAAATGAGATATCACTATGCTCTCACATGAACTCACACAGAAAAGTTATAAAAGACAAAAACACTATATCACCTGTGAGTGAGCACTTTTCAAAAAGTGATCACTATATCTTACCTCTCAGTCCTCACCCTCATTGGAAACCTGCATAACATCTTCAAAATACAAGCCTGAGAGCTTAAATTCATAACTTTGCTAGACACTAAAAATCACAGACTGAATAGAGATACTGGATTTATAACATATTACAACAGTCATTAACCCCCATCCCCAGCTCTTTTTTCTCCTTTCCTCTCTATGACTGGTGGAAGTGTTAACTGGCCACTTAACCTTGAATGGACACTTGAAATATGTGTTAGCTACTGTCATAAACAGATGGTTAAGGGTTAATGCCTCTTTTACCTGTAAAGGGTTAAAAAAGTCACCTAGCCTAGCTAACACCTGACCAGAGGAACCAATGGGGGAACAAGATCTTTCAAAAGGAAGGAGGGAAGTTTTTCCTTTGTTTAGAGTTTCAGTTTCAGCCTTAGTGAAAAGGATTAAGGAACCAGCCTCTTATCAGAGTAGTAAGTTTTAGAAAGAAATAAATAGGTTTATGTTTATTTCTTTGTAACCTGTCTTATGCAATTAGAGGTAGAATCAAATTGGGTATTTGGGTATTTTTTGTGTAACTAAAGTTGTGCCCAGGGGAACATCCTCTGTGTTTTGAATCTGTTATCTGTGAGAGTAGCTGGTATGCTAATCTCTTCCAGAGGGTTTTCTTTTACCTTTCTTTTCTTTAATTAAAAGCCTTTTCTTAATACATGATTGATTTTTCCTTGTTTTTAGATCCAAGGGGATTGGATCTGGACTCACCAGGGATTGGTAGTTAATTTCTTCTTGTTTTAAGATCCAAGGGGTTTGGATCTGTGTTCACCAGGGAATTGGTGAAGTCCCTCAAAACTACCCAGGGAAAAAAAGTAGTGCTTGGGGGATGGTGGCAGCGATGCCATATCTAAGCTGGTAATTAAGCTTAGAAGTGTCCATGCTGGTCCCCACATCTGTACCCTAAAGTTCAGAGTGGGGAAAAAACCTTGATAGCTACTTACGCTGAACAATCTGTTCCACCTTGTATTTAGCTGTGTCTCTCTGAATACATTTTCCAGCACTGAAGAAGAACTCTGTGTAAGCTCGAAAACTTGTCTCTCTCACCAGTTGAAGTTGGTACAATAAGAGCTATCACCTCACCCGCCTTGTCTCCCTAATATTCTGGAACCAACATGGCTATAACACTGCATATGTGTCAACTTTTGGCATGATTCAAATAAGAGAAGATAACCTTCTACCATGGAAATAACTTGAAATAAATTAACACAATAAATATATACACATCATCATGCTTGGCTATTCAAATATCCTCTGGATCTTTGTTTGCATTTAGTATGGTTGTGGGGAGTGCTCATCTTGCTAGGGCAGGGAAGACAGCAAACAAAAATTCATAGATAGCTCTAACTGAGCAAATTCTATGTACATATTCCATGTATAAAGTACAAAAATATCAAAAATCAACAGGTGTAAGTTTCAGTTATTCAGTTTAGGAAGAAACTTAACTGCGAGCTCTATTTACCTTCTTGTGTCAGGAAAGAGTAAACTATCAAAAAACAACAACAAATTATTAACTAATAAATGTACAGTGGTCACCATTAAAAAGTCAACATTTACCAGCAGTTGCCACAAAGTAAGTTAAATACCTCCAATTATTGCCTATTTTATTTCTTATTTTAAACATTAAAGTTGTATAATTAAAATAAAATAATAATAATCAGCTGCTACTATCTCCACCTACAGTTTCAGTCATTCTATAATTTATCGCCAACTAGTGGAACATGCTTAAACTGCTAAAACTTGAAAGCAGTTTTATGTTTCTGCATGAACAGTACATTCCAAAACATAGTGCATGCTAAACCTGTCAGCACAAGTAACCCCCTCCCCCCCAAAAAGGGGGAGATAGATATAGTCAGCCAGGTTGCAGTGATAAATAGGTGCCAGAAGGAATTTGCTTTGTTGGAAGAAGCCAGATAGCAGGGCTTCAAGAAAGAGTTCAGTTAATCAGTGATGTCAGAAGATGAGCTAAAAATACTGTGGGCAGAGAGGCAAACTGTCTGAAGTCAAAGGATCTGGTGGATACCAAGAATTTTCCTCATGACTGGCAAGGTTGTGGGGTAGAAGAGGACTGTCAAAGTGTGACTGGTCTTTAAGGGGAGCTTCCAAGTAGGGAGCCTAGTTTGGGAGATATATCTCCCCTTAAAGACCAGTCACACTATGACTCTGTGTGTGTGTGTGTGTGTATGTATATATATATATATATCACAAGGGGACTTACTAGGCAATCTTCACAAAACCATTGGGAATGGTGCTTTCCCTACCCCATACTCCTGTGTTTGGAGCGTTCACATTGGATGTGGAAAACCCAGATTCAAATCCCCACATTGCCTGATTCAAAGCAGGGATTTGAACATGGGTTTTCCATATTACAGGTGAGTGCCCTAACCACCAGGATATAGAGTATTCTTGAGCGGATTTCTCTGACTCTCTCTCCTGTTGAAACTATACATTGGAGCAGGGACTGGAACCTGGGTATTCCCTCTCCCAAGTGAGTCCCCTAACCACCAGGTTAAAGTCTCTCGCACACCCTCTACCCTACTCCCAGTGAATACAGAGAAGAGCCATATATTTTAGTAGAAATTTTTTATGTTGCTTTTAGTTGATATTGTGTCTTTTTCTTCTTTATGATGGTAGGTTGTATTTATGAAGAATAGGAAGGGTAATATCACAAGTTACATGAAAATAGACTGGGTTGTTTGATATATTTACTATACCCAAGAAATCCTACTTCAGCAGCTAAGTCATGAATCTTTCACCTTCTGTATAATTTTGTCATCAGTACCTCAACTGCATGATAGATTATATTTCACAATGTTGTATTATATGTTATGTTAGTTTTACAATCAATGTCTTATAATATTCTTGGTGAACAGTGATCTAAGATCTACAGTTTTGACTGCAATAGTCAGAAGATGGCACATAAATAATTTAATCAAAGGAATTGTAAATCATCAGCTAGTTTAATTCTTATTCAAATCCCAAACAAAACTCTGTCTCATTATACAGAACAAAATTCTTTTCATAGTTACCCTAGTATAAATCCAGAGCAAGTCCAATGACAGGAGAATTTAGCCCTTAAGCAACAGCAGGCTATGCTTACAATAGTTCATAACTTTCTTAAACTGTGCACATAAAAAAGTTTAATACAACAGAAGCAATATTTAGAACTGAACAAACAAATGATTTTTTTTCTCATAGCAAAACGAAAAGATCCTTTGTTTTCCTGAATTCGTTGTTGTTTTGATAATGAAGCATTACGTTTGTATTGTTTTTATTATTCTAACATCATTGTGCCATTGTTTTTTTAAAATGGAATTATCCACTGAGTTCAATAAAGAGTTCTGCTTAAAAATCAGTGACACAGTATGACCACAGATCCATCATTTTATGAATTTTCTAGTTACCACTGTAAACATTTAAAGACATTTACTTTCAAAACTAAAACCCATGTACTTGCAGCAGTGAACATTTTTAGTGCTCAACTATCATAAAGCTGGGGAAATAATGTGTGAACATATCTGTTAAATCTATTTTGTTCTACTGTTTGTCCAGGGCAGTGACCCTTTTATGATTATCAAACCTTTTGCGGAGGAGTTTTTGTTCCAATGAATAGGAGGTTATTGATCTGTGAGTGATCATGTTGTTGTGTGATTAGGGTTATATATATTCAGTTACTGTTATTTGTACCAAAAAAGTGATATCATGCTTTGTCCACCACATGATGGCTTTCTGGATGAGAGTGTCAAGACTAAGGGCAGGTCTACACTACCACAGTTGCTTGATCTATGCTATGCAATTTGAGTAACGTTAGTAGCGTAACTCAAGTCAACGTAGCTTAGATCTACTTACCATGGGCTACACACTATGCTATGTCAATAGGGGAGACACTCCCGTTGACATTGCTTCTGCCTCGGATGCGGCAGCACCGATTTAGCTCTGTAGTGAAGACAAGCCCTAAAAAGGCCAGAGATCACTAGTCACAGTAGTTAGAATCAGCATTGACCACAGTGAGGAAGCAATGGAAGCCAGGAGCAGCAAGAAGGTTGCTCCAGAAGCAGCAGATTTCTGGCTCATAGACGCTTTCATCATGTCCTGACAACAGAACATAGAACAATGTCTGCAGTGTAGCTAAATAACAAGGAGAGGGGAAGATAGGGATCAGGGCATGTATACGTTCTTTGGCTAAGTGGATGACAAGCTTTTGAGTTACAATGAGTTCTGTGACCTGAAGAAGAGCTCTGTGTAGCTTGTCTCTCACACCAACAGTGATTTGATGTTTATACTGCATGTTTTCTGATGACTATATGTATCTCATTTTGACACAGGTATTATTTGCATGAGCTATTTTGTGCCTGATTTTGGGAAAATTCTGATTACTTGAGTGTCAGCCTATGCAACCTCACCCAGAAAGACCATTAAGTGTTTCAGTCAGTTTGGCAGTCCAAGTCTGAATCAAAACCTAGGCCAGTCAAATAATATTAAAAAAAAAAAAGTAAATGTGTGGTAGAGGCATGATGGTGTTTGAAGTGCTTATTATAGTGATCTGCTGACTAGTGATTAGATGAGTTCTTGCTTGTTTGGTGCTGCTCACTTTTAGCCTTCATGGATTTATTTCCCTAATTCTGACCTCTCTTGATGCTCAATATGAAAATCATTTTTACTGCACATCTTATATCTGCTCTTGTACTGAATGTGTACTATGTTTATAATGAAGTGTGATTCTGTGGCAAAAAAGGTTAACACAATACTTGGAAGTATTAATAGGGGAATATTGATTAGAAATTGGAAAGTGATATTACCGCTATATATATGGCATATGACCATTACTAGAATGCAATTAATAGTGTCCATATGTCATAGGTTTCACCCCTACCCTGAACCTTAGAGTATAGATGTGGGGACCTGCATGTGAACCTCCTAAGCTTAATTACTAGCTTAGATCAATGGGCTGCCACCATCCAAATGTTTGAGTCATTTGGAAAACTCTGTTTTCCTCCCCAAAACATTCCTCTCCCTGGGTAGCCTTGAGAGACTCCTCCACCAAGTCCCTGGTGAACACTGATCCAAACTCCTTGAATCTTAAAACAAGGAAGAATTACTCATTCCGCCTCCTTCTCCCCCCCGCAACCCGTGGTGAGTCCAGATCCAATCCCCTTGGATCTAAAAAACAGGGAAAAAATCAATCAGGTTCTTAAAAAGAAGGCTTTTAATTAAAGAAAAGAAAGGTAAAAGAAAAAAACCTCTGGGAGATAGCATACAAGCTGATCTCACCGACAACAGATTTAAAACACAGGATGTTCCCCATGGCAAAAAACCTTAGTACACACAAGAATACCCAAATTTGATTATTCTCCTAATGCCAAGACAAGTTACAAAAAGAAAATAAACATAAACCTATTTATTCTTTTCTAAAACTTACTACTCTGATAAGAGGCTGGTTCCTTGATCTTTTTCACTCCGGCTGAAACTGAGACTGACTCTAAACAAAGGAAAACTTCCCTCCTTCCTTTTGAAAGATCTTGTTCCCCCATTGGTTCCTCTGGTCAGGTGTCAGCTAGGCTAGGTGAACTTCTTAACCCTTTACAGGTAAAAGAGGCATTAACCCTTAACTATATGTTTATGACACCGTACTTTAAAAAGAATATTTAAAAAGCATTGGGGGTTCAGAGAAGAGCTACAAGAATGATTCAGGGTCTGTAAAGAATGCCTTAAAATGAGACCAAAATAGTTCATCAAGGAGAAGATTAATCTGACTTGATCTCAGTCTTATAATCTACATAGGATGTATCTAATATGTCTGGTAAGTCAGTGATTTGAAATTGACCTCAGCAAAATGTAGAAGGAACAGATTACCAAGAGATGTAATAAACTGAAGTCTATAAATCAATTTGGAGATCTTTAAAAAAGTCATACTTTTAGTCTCCTCTGCCAGAAATCGAAACATAAGCGCAGATTGCATGTTCCCTGCATATTCTCCACACCCCCGCACCAAATAATAGATCATTGAGGAAGTGCTGCAATTACACCTTTCAACCACCAGGGGCTGATGTGGCACCAAAAGAGAAGGCAGCTGGCTCACTGCTGGAGCAGTCTGCCATGGTGCAGGAGGGGGCACTTTGGCCTTGCCCCCTCATTTCTACAAAGGTTCTGGCACTCAAGCTTTTAGTTCAACAGAAAATGCATCAGGGCTGCCCAGAGAATTCAGGGGGTCTGGGGCAGGGCTGGGTCTTCGGTGACAATTCAGTGGCGAGTCCCTCTTGGAGGGAAGGACCCACTACCGAATGCAGCCAAAGAATGAAGTGGTGGCGATAGCGCAGCCTAAGTGCTGCCGATCGCAGCTTTTTTTTTTTTTCCCGTTTGCAGCGTTTGTACTCACCGGGCAGCGCTCCGTGGCTTTGACAGCAGTTCAGCAGCGGGTCCTTCACTCGCGTCGAGTCTTCCGCTGCACTGAAGGACCCGCCACCGAAGACCCAGAGCAAGTGAAGAGCCCATTGCCGAAGTGCCACTGCAAACCCGGAGAGGCTTGCGGGGCCCCTGCGGGACCCGGGGCCTGGGGCAAATTGCCCCAATTGCCCCCCCACTGGGCGGCCTTGAAATGCATATAAGTCTACATGCAGCAATCACTATGGCTTGTGATATGCAGGAGATCAGTCTGGATCATCACAATTATCCCTTCTGGCCTTAAAATTTATGAATCTATTAATGTGAAAAGTATATCCTTTATACAGTATAGTGCAACCTGTGCTGCCATATAGTTGCTTTTTGAAGTCATATCCCATGGTAATCCCAATAGTTGTTTGGGGAAAAAAATAAAACAAACAAACAAAATCTTTGTAATTTGAGCATAAATGGTCAGGGGTCAGATTTGCAAAGAATCAAACATTTTTTATCATCTGTACCTTTCCATTTATTTCTAGTAATTTATTTCCATATATTTCCAGTAAATTCCAAATGTGAAAAAAGGAAAAGAATTAACCAAATAAAAGGAGCCCCGTTGCTAAGACAAGGATTTCCAACACAGACTATTGGGAATGTGATGGTAGGAGTTTTCCCTCTTCTTTTCCAAATGATGACATTGGCTTGACTAACCTGGTTATGATTCTGTATTATTACTAACTGAAAATTTATATGTTAAGAAAAAAATAGAGGTTCTTTTCCCCATTTAAGAACAGATATTATGCTTCATAGAAAAAACAACTGACACACTTTCATAGACTGAAAAATATACTACTGAAAAGATGACATTTCTATGTTAACATCCACTACATTCATTTCATAGCAATGAAAAGGTGACACTGCTTTATATAACTTTTGCTGGTTTTGTTCATATCATTGAAGAATTTATATGACCTATTTTGATGCTATGCCTCTAGTAACATTTTAAAGTAACAAGTCTTAATTTAAACAAGAATGCATTTGTATAAATCCATGGGGCTGGCATGTACTGTATGTGTATATAAACTTATTTTTTGAAAAAAAAAACACTTGAGCAAGGACTGATTTTTTTCTCTGTCATTATGAGCTGGGTGGAACTTTGTTATGGGTTGGGTTAAAAGACTCCTTGAAGTCAATAGGTGTGAACACACCCTTCAATTAACATAATTGTAAACATGAGCTCAGGGCCGTCCCTAAGGGGGTGCAGGGCCTGGGATAAATCAGCCTCCCTGCTAGTCTCCTCTCCACTCACCCACCTACTGCTCTTCTCCTCACCATCCATGCACCTGGCCACCCCTCGCCTACCTGCTAGTCTCCTCACTGGCTGTCTGGCACACTCACCCCGTCTGACCAACTGTAGCTCTCATCCTCACCATCTGCCCACCCGCCCACTTCCTCACCCTCCTCCTGCCTGCCCACCTGCCACTTGCCTCCCTGTTTGCCTCCTCGCTCACTCACCCACGCGCACATCCCACCTCACTTTCCCACCGCCGCCTCATCTGAATATTGGGACAAATGGCATCCCGATCATACATCAGTTGGGACAAAGGGCGAAATATTGGGACAGTCCTGATTTTATCAAAGTGTGGGGACCCACAAAGTACGGGGCTTAGGGTGGTTGCCTCGATTCGCCCTACCCAAGGATGGCTCTGCATGAGCTCTACCTAAAACAAAAGGTGTGTGTGAAACCATGAAGGAGCTTTTGGACTGAGTATTGTTTTGGTTAGGTGAATGTAGGCAGATGAGAGAATATAGGGATACTGAGATCATGGACAAGAACAGGGAGAGAAGCAAAGGAAACAAGGCAAGAAAAGCCAAGCAGTAGCCTGTGAACACAGTATGACCCTGGAAAAAGCTTCTGGGTCTGGTGTTGGACAAGAAGGATTGGTGGTTGTAAGCTAAGAAACTGCTTGTTTTGTTCTTGGTTCCTCCCACAGTTGGAGATACAGGATGTTAAACATTCTTTGTACATAAGCAAAACTGCATAAAAGAAATACCTATCACCAATTGCTGCTTCCAACTGGAACACCTCCAGGACTCCAAACTTGGACTAGCTGCTTGGGCTAAAACGGGCAATATTATCTCTGCACCCAGGTACTCTCATCGCACTCTACAAATTGAAATTAGACATAACATTTGCAGCTATAAAATGTGTGTAAATATAGGCTGTTTATATGAACCAGACATAATTCTACTTGCCCACTTTCTTAAAAAGATAATTATTTTATAAATATGTATTTCAGATAGGTAGGTTATTTCTGTATTATGCTTAACCATTATATGGTAAAAGGCAGAAGAGTAGATTTTGTGCCAGTGCTAGTAAATTTTTGACAGCTCTCTAACACTGAATATCTATTAGGCATATGCAATACGAGATAGCATGATGAAGTATTTATGGCCATAAATGTGAGAGGATGGAAAGGCTTTCTCTTTTTTTTTTCTTTTAAACAGAGGACTCCAATTACAAGCATAGTGGCATGAACAATTGCTTGTATGCACCTGATGTCATGCTGGAAAGCAAAGTGACTACTGAAAAATAGAAAAACACATCTTTATCTCTCTCTCCCAAAACAAATGTGTACACGTGTGTGTGTGTGTATGTGTGCGCGCGTGCGCACGTGCACACACACACAATATTATCTGGTCCTAATTCCACTCTGTAATACTTGAAGTTAATGAAGATACACAGGTATATTTAAGGGCACAATTTAGTTTTTTCTTAAAATGAATTTAAAATCTGTTGTATAGGTGCAGTTTTATACTGTTCCCTCTTCATGTATATGCATTTTGGGGGTGGGGGGGAGAGAATACACCAAAATGCACCTTTAAGGAACAGAGTACATTATTTCTAGGATTAATATGCACCTTACTAACAAATAAGCAAAAAGAACATTGTAGCAAATACAATAAATATGAATGCTACCCTTACATTCCTGCATTTTGCTTTTTTCCCACCCATGAATGAGGTTTCTTGTGATTTGTTTAATACAGCTGCAAGTTTGAATTAGAAAGTTTGGGTACAATGCTGGCACGTGAAATGATTTCAGTTGAAATTCTAAATACTAAGTGACAGCTGCAGTGTTCAAAAAGAGATCCGGCTTGAAAGGCCTTATGTCATATTGAGTGGAAAATAAAGAAATTGTGCCATGAGCAATAGTATACCTGAAGGGTATAAAATGAATTGATTTATATGCATTGTACTAATGTGAAATATGTACTTCCACTGAAAATCTCAGATGACTGTAATGTCAATTAAAAATTAATTGCAAAACAATAAAAAAAATGTAGGTGGCTATGGAACACTTTAAAACCACAGAGGATATATCACTGTCTTGTCTAAGTGTCAGACCATGTGGTCTCTGAATTTATTCCATGTTTTGTTTCTGTTTTAGTTCTTAAATTAAAACTATCCTAGTCAAGGAAAAAGCTTTTTTTAGCTCAAGAATTTTCAAATGTAGTGCTACAAGTTCTTGTTTCCCCTCTCGTACCTAGATTCTTTCATCTTTGCTGTCTCAGAAGGCAAAGGGCTAATTTTTTTGTTTGTATCACTAATGTAAGGATCCATCACTATAAAAGGAAGTATCAGAGGGGTAGCCGTATTAGTCTGGATCTGTAAAAGCAGCAAAGAGTCCTATGGCACCTTATAGACTAACAGACATATTGGTGCATGAGCTTTCCTGGGTGAATACCCACTTCGTCAAATGCACGTAAAAGGAAAATACAGCTTTTTTAACGCAAATGGTGTCCAGCTTTTTAAACTTTGAGCCTAAAGTTGCACACTAAATTCTATGTTTAGGCACCAAAATCCATATTAGGCACAACTCATCTCCTTAAGTACTTACATTTCAAAATTGTGACTTGTGTTTGAAAGAAAAAATAACTGAATAACATTCAGACACTGAAAAAAAATAGTTCAGGCTACTCCTTCAGCAATAAAGAATGGCTTGAAATTGAAGGTGTTATGCAACTTGCTTTCTGTTTGTAACTAAAAAAGTCCATTATCTGTATATTATCAAGGTGAAAATTGCTGTGTAAACATGCATTAGGTGCATATGACAAAGTCCTAGCAGCAGCACCCTAGTCACTTAGGTAATTGCATAACAGAGAAGATTACAGTCTTAATTGGAATCAATTAATCTTGTTATGGGGGGAATCAATTAATCTCGTTATTGACTCCTGGGGACAATGGTTGTCTTAATGAGGTAGTTAGTTCAATAAAGGGAAGATATATAATTGGCAGGAACCAGAAGTAAAGGGAGAGATTAGAACAAGTTGGGTGTGATGGAGAAAGCTGTGTGGAAGGTTCCTGCCAACTCATGCCTGTGCTATGTTCTGCAGTGCTTGACATCTAAAGATTAAAGGAATACCCCCGGGAAAGAAACAGGCTGTGTGTATGTTGGGAATAAGAGACCCTGCAAATAAGCCAGGCAGCACAGCACACTGGGTAGCTGAGGGAGTGTCTTTTGGCCATGTATTTCATAGCAATGATGTAAAAATAAATACAGTGGATAAGCATTTTTGGCTTATCCACTGTATTTATTGTCACTGGTAAAAAGTCTTGTATTGACACCAGCCCTTTATGAATGTCTGTGGAAAAGATATCTGGCTAATTTCAGTGTGAAGTTTGTGGAAGTAAAAGTATAAAATGGTAGAAGGAGGCATTATTGTTATGGTATTGTTATGGTCTACATGCTCTAAGAAATAAACCGTGTAGATTTGATTCCTCTTGAGTGTGTGACCCCAGTCTATGCGAGTGGATATGAGAGCTTTTATTCCCTTAGTTGAGAACACTTATATCTAAATGTATATAACAGCATGCAGAAATAATGACTGACACCTTTAAATATGTGTAAAAACTGTCTTTCATCTAATTCCAATTTACTGTAATATACTGGTTTACATTATTCATCTAGGGGCATAGGGAACATAGCTTCCTACTAAAGTGCACCCTCCCTGCTCATGCACAGTTGCTCATATATGCTCACATACCCTAACCTCCCAGTTTTGCAGTCTAAAATCTCTCTGTGCTTATACTTGCCTCCATAAAGTGATGCATCTTCCCAAGAGTTTAAAAAAGATCATTTTTTTCCTTATATGGGAGAAGTATTTATCATGAGAAAGATAGGTCAAAGAGATGAGAGCTACGTCAAAGAGAGAAGTTTTGGATTTATTTCTAAATGTCTTGAGGCCTATAACCATTCTTGCCTCATTTGAGAGTGAGTTCCACAATCCATGTCCAGCTCCTAAATTGAATCTCCCATGCTCCCGCTATTCCGTATCCTATTACCATAATTCTTGTGGGAGGGACATGCAATCTTTCAGGTAGATTTGTGTTCATGGTGACTTGTGACAGGCTACTGTATTTTATAGCAGTTACAGCTATTTCTTGCATGTGGCTTTGCTCCTAGAAGTGAGACTGACACTAATTTTCTTTCCTTTCTGTTGCTCCTGTCATAGACTGTCAGACACTTGCAGAGATCTGTGGGTGCAACAGGGAGAGAGTAGACACTTCCATGCCAGTACCTCACTGGCTGAAGTTAATGAGTATTCCTAATGATGCACGAGGTCTTCTATTTCATGGTGTTTTAGTAGAATGGAGTTACCTATGGAAATCTTGGAATTTGCTGGATCTATGAACTTTCAAAAGCAGACTGTTTATGATTGCTCTTTCTTGTCTGGAGACAGAGAGTTTTGATCTCAGCCTGAAAGAGTTGTTGATCAGCATAAGAAATGGGGAGAATGGCACTGCTTCTTTGTGTTTCCTAAATCAACATCAGTCTAGAAATCAGGTTTGACCAGCTATAGATGTGAGGCCAAAAATTACATTTGAGAAGTCGAGAGTTGAAAATGTGGTGATAAAGTTTTGGGGCTTTATTTCAGAGAAGTCATGAACATATATATTTTTCTCTCAGGCCACTCAGTCTTGGTAAATTCATCATCATCACAGGCAGAATTTTGATCAGCTCATGGATATTTCTAAGGACTGTTTTTTTTTTCTATTTCTATGGGTTAAGTGAAATGCATTTCATTCTAGAATAGAGAAACATTTACTTAGTTTTGGGAAACTAATGTTATCATTTATTTATAACTATCTTTGCAGTCGTCTTCACTGAATATTTTCATATTCTTTACTCTGTTTTCTTCCTTGAATAGGCTATAAAATTTAAATTGTCCTTCCTTTTAAATATCCCTTCCTTCTCTTTTTCCTCCTATTTTCTTTGTTTCTACAAGCTGATTTTAATTTAAAAGTAGAATGGGATCTGGGTGAGCACAAATATTTTTCTATTAATATTGATTTGAATTAAAACTAAATTTTCTTTGGTTCTGTTTGCCCTCTTTTCTGTTATGTGAATATTTGAGCAACTGAATTCTGTTGCCAAAAGGTTCACAGAAAATAAATGTTCTGTTGTCTCATGTGTGAGTGGTTGTGCCTGGTGATCCTTACAGGTCATGTGTGGCTTTAGGGTACAATCCTGCCATCATTTATATATGTGAGTAAAGGCCTGTTAGCTTACATTGAACTACTAACCCAAGTAAAGATAATCACAAGTATAATTGTTTGTGGCAATGGCCTCCCATAATGGAAGCTATTTGAGCCAGGAATTGTTTTCTGTTGATTCCTGTGAAGCACTTAGCATGCTTTTGGATGATATCAAACTGTCACATTATTTATTTAACACACCCAAACAGGAAAAATAAGAAAAATAACATCTATGCCACCGGGTTGTCCCAAGGCTCTTTTAATTCTGTGCCTGGTTCTGCCAGCCTTCACTCTTGCAAGTAGTCCTATTAGAGCCAACGAGTTAAAAAAAAAAAGTGACTAAAAGCTCAAGTCGCACTGGTGCTCAAGATTTTATCCATGGACACTATAGGACTATTTGGATGAGTAAGAGTTTGCAGGATCTGCACCCATGATGACAAAACACTTCAGAATAACTAACTGAATAGTACTTTAGTAATACATTTTTTCATTGTTACATTTTTATTTATTAGCACTAGGTGTTAGGAGCAGAGGTAAGGTTAAATCAGACAAAGATGAAATACCCACTGAGAACATCATGAAGAGAACAAGTTAGAAAATGTGACATACTAGAGGAGAACATGTATACAATTTAAATTCATATTTGTTGATTTTTGACTGTAACTTTTGAGTTTTCTAGTTTCTAAATTCTAATCTTTTATTTTTGGAATGTCACAAAACAAACATGATTAAGGCGCTTGATTTCTGTTGTTTTTTTTTAAAAGGACTCCAAACACCAGCATGTAGCTCAGACATCACACTCAAGCAATGACCACTGTGAAGAGTTGCTAGCATATTTGGTGATACGATTAACTAAATATATATGGCGCCTAACTGAAAGAAAATTCCACCCTGATCAGATTGAATTATCTACCTAACCACTTTTGACTGAGTTTGGCCCCAGCACACATATTGAAAATCAAGAAGCCCTGAAAAATATTTGAGCTGCAACATGTGAAATGGACCATGCACCTCCTAGCGGTAAAATCCAATAAAGAATAAGTGTCCACAACTAATTGAACTTGTCATAGATCATTTAGAGAAGCACACATGCCAAACTTCTTGAAAGGGTAAACTATTGCCTTTTTCATGTGCAAGTGAGGAGTCACTTCTGTGATAGGCTCCAGCACCGGGCTTGTGGATTGGCTGGTCAGGTGGCTCCCAAACCAGATATACAAGTCCCACAGGAGGAACAGCAGCTCAGTCTGCTCAAAGTCACTCCAGGGACTGAGATGGCTACAACAACACAGCATACTCAAATATATATTGCATTCTAAACTGATGCAGCCACAGCCCCTACTGAAATATCAGAGTGCTTACAAGAAATCAGCTGTTGGTTGATAAGTCAGCTGGCTGAAGCTGGATCCAGGTAGAACCAAAGAGATGCTAGCTGTAAAAAGGGAACTCTTCAAAGAATCGGCAGGGGTGTTGTCTCCACCTTGCCTTGAGGTGTTGGAGACTCCATGAAATCCACTAGGGATTGCTATTGGTTATATGTGGAAAGTGCTCAGATACTAGGCTAATAGGTGCCAGTATAAAACCCTAAGAAAGACGGAGAGTGTGGGCTATTCGTTTATGATGAGTCAGATTTGCTTCAGATGTGTTTTTTTCATGGCTGATGAACACCTGGAAGTCAGGTGTAATATTTTTAAGGGAGAGTACTATTGTTTTCCTTACACTGTGTCAGAGAACATGCTTGCCATCACAGCCTAACAATACAAAGTGACAGGTTATTGTTTCTGTTCACATAGGGGGGAAAAAAAACCTTCTCCTTAGTCCACACAAAGCTCTGAAAATCACACTGCAATACAGTGTTACTTTGTTCTGTCCAATGTTACATTAAGTCATGACAACTATAATTCAAACAATATGGTTGAGATTTTTACAGTTTTGTAATAGATTTAGCCATGCATCTTCCATTAAAATAGAAAAATTCTCTGCAGAGCTTAGGCAACAATTTAAGGCCTCAATCCTGTAAAGAATAAGGTATTTGATAATTTTGGCACACTGTGAGTAGTTCCATGCCGCTCAAATATAATTTAAAATTTATTATATAGTGAAAATTGCTTACCTTATCAAAACCATGAACTTCTATTACAGGGGTTGGCAACCTCTGGCACACAGCTCACCAGGGTAAGCACCCTGGTGGGCCAGGCCAGTTTGTTTACCTGCTGTGTCGGCAGGTTAGGCCGATTGCGGCTCCCACTGGCTGCGGTTCACCATCCCAGACCAATGGGGGCGGCGGGAAGTGGCGCGGGCTGAGGGATGTGCTGGCCGTGTCTTCCCGCCGCTCCCATTGGCCTGGAGCAGCGAACCACAGCCAGTGGGAACCATGATTAGCTGAACCTGCTTACCCTGGCGAGCGGCTTACCAGAGGTTGCCGACCCCTGTTATGTTACATGCCTTCTGCCAAAGAGTAGCCAGTGTTCAGGACTTGTAGGCTGGTTTCTCTGTGGAGGAGAAATAAGTTACATGGAGTATGGATGTATTCTTAATGCAACTTGTTTTATTTCCACATATACACCAGCTCTGGAAAAGAGTTCGTCAAACAGCATGCGGGGCACTCCCTTCTTTCAGAAACCTTGCTCCAATCCTAATGCTGTGTTCTTAGAGAGCAATTCTGTCTCAATAATTTATTTTAGCATTTCTTCAAAGACAGAACTGTGCTGTGATGCTAAGAAAAAGAAATTGTTCATAGAGCTGATCAAATAATGGAATTTCTAATCTGCTGGGAAATTGTAGTATTTCAATATTTATTTTTATCCTAAAACAGGATAAAGTTGATATATCAACACTTTTTGTTGAATGAAAAGTTCGGAAAAAATGAATTTAGAATGCTGAAAGATTGTTTCCGTGTCTGCCTGATCTGCCGTGGTGCCACATGGGAAGTTGTAATGTGCTCTCTTGTCCCCATTTTCCTATATAGGCTGGACTCCCAGGCTCCCCGGACTATATCTCCCAAAATGCACTGTAGGGTCTTCTTTTGGCTCGGCTGAGCTGTTGTAGTGCATTGTGGGCACCTCATGATCACAGTACATCATGACAATGGGCAAATGAGGCACCTGAACTTCATCTCAGGTGGCTACGGAAATTAATGTTGACATGAGCTGAAACAAAATGTTTATTATAAAATTAACCTCATAGAAAATTAAAAAAAAATCTGGTAAAAGCAATATTTTCTTGTGTAACATAGATCTAGCAAAGACCATAATTTCTGTCAAAAACATTTTGATAGAAAATTCCTAGCCAGCTCAATTTACAAAACTGTGTAACCACAACATCTGGTGACCCTTGCATAACAATTTTTTTACAAGATTGAAAAATAAAAGGCTGTGGCACCCAATGCAAACAGAAAGCATTGCCTCAAATAATGTTTAAATAATGTTAGTTTATTAAATAAGCAGTATGATACTTACAGACATTTGCTACTGTCTCAGCAGTATCTTACTTTGAGCCAATAATGCTTGTTACCGTGAGAAGGCAAAATCTCATTTATGTAAACGCGTCACATCATGGACAGGAAGAAAAGCAGCAGAAATATTAAAGGAACACACTTTGTTTTGAAATGTTAGCCATACGTAAAACAGAATTAATCCCTGCTTTAAATTTCACAAAAGCTTAACTATTTCGCCTCTACAACATACCAGTTTATTTTCTCTGTGATATGATGCCTTATAAACAAGCATTGTCTGCCAGTCCTGGCTTTATGAACTGTTTCAGTAAGATACTGGCATTTCATGTTTCTGTCTCTTCCGTAATTATGTTGAATATTAAAATATCAGTTTCCATCTGAAGGGAAGTCAGCCTACTGACAGCTTGGGAAAGCTGCTAATGTCATCACTTCTTATATACCAAGGAGCTTGGCATTTTTTCCAGCTGGATTTAAAAAACAAAGGGGCAAATCCTCTGCTCAGTCTGGCATGACGAATTGGCTGGGGTGCCTTTATTCCAGGAAGCAGTGATAGTGAAAAAGGACTTGAAGGACATGGTGGATAATCAGTTGACCACACAAGAATAATTAAACGGATTGGAAAACATACCCTTAAACTAATAGATTCAAGGACCTCAATGTGCTTAATTTAACAAATAGAAGCTTAAGTGCTGACTTGATCACTATCTAGAAGTTTTCTACATGAGGAATAAATATTTCATAATGGTCTCTTCAATCTAGCAGCAAATGGTGTAACAAAATCCAGTGACTGGAAGTTGTAGTTAGACAAATTCAGAATGGAAATAAGATATAAATAATTAACAGTGATAGTAATTAACCACTGGAACAACTTTTCAAAGGTTGAGGTAGATTCTACATCACTGGAAACTTTTCAATCAAGATTGGATGTTTTTCTAACAGATATGGTCTAGTTCAGGGGTCTCAAACATGTGGCCCGCAGAGTTATTTCCTGTGGCCGCCAAGCTCCCCTCCCCTGCTGCCCGCTGCTCCCCCCAGCGCACCATGTCCCCGCTCCTCTGAATATCTCCAGGCGCTTCCCACTGCCAAACAGCTGTTTGGTGGTGCTTAGTATTTTCCAGGAGGGAGGGGGAAGGAGCGAGGAGCAGCACACTCAGGGGAGGCGGTGGAGAAGAGGCAGGGCAGGGGCGGGGATTTGTGGAAGGGAGAAGGTGCTGTTGGTGTGGGTACTTTGAGGGAGAGGTTGGAATGGGGTCGGGGAAGGAGTGAGAAGAGGCAGGGAAGGGGAGGGGCCTCATGGAAGGGATGGAGTGGGGGTGGGGCCAGATGTGGGGGGGCATTTGTGTCTTTATATGAAAAAGGTGTCAGTGCTGTAGCCCTCGGGCCAACGTACTAGTCCTCATGTGGCACTCGTGGTGTTTTGAGTTTGAGATCCCTGGTCTAGTTGAATCAGGAATTAGTTCAGGGAAGTCCTATGGCCTGTATCATGAAGGAGGTGAGAGTAGATGGACACAGTGGTCCCTTCTGGCCTTATAAGTTTTGAATGTAATGTTTGACAGATACTTTGGAAATGGGAAGGAAATCTTCCCTTTCTAGCAGCAGGTTGATGGCAGAACAGTATCACAGAAACTAACCAGCACAACAACCAGTGGAGCTCCACATGTGGCAGGAGGATCCATTCAGCTACAAATTCTGACCCAGAAGCTATCTTCCCCACTAGCTACAGAAACTGGCAAAGTTAAATGAATGTGTAACGCTATAAAAAGGGTTGGAAAACTGTCTGTGAGTTTATTTTCACAAACAAACTTCAGTACTTCATCAGGAGTGGAATGTTTCTTAAGTTGTCTTGAAAAAGCCTGAACCTCACTACACAAATCTGTAGCATCAATATCTTGAATTTTCATGAGTTAATGCCTACTCCAATTTTATACAAAATTCTCTTATCTGTTTTGCTGTTTTCTTTTGCAAGGTGTGGATATCATATAGAAATCCAAATACTGACTCTAGCTGCTGCATCTAATGAAATCTTTCATCAACCAAGTGAATACCTGTATCAAGGAATGCAAAGTAGAAATTCACTTTGAATTTTTGTTTTGGGTTCTGAATGGGTGTGGCTCATCTTTCATACGAAAGCTGCTGTTTCTTTTGCCGAATGTGAACTGGCTCTGGTTCAAATTCTGTTGGAAAGTCTTTTTTTTCAGCAAGCAAGAGAGAATCTACCAATGTTCTTTTGAACCCTTCATCACTTCTGAATTCCTCCAGAATATTTTTAGTTTGCTGCAGTTTTTGGATAGCAGAATGTATGTTTAAGTTCTTTTCCTGCAGCTGCTTACTAGTGAGGATAATCTCAAAAAGGATATTATAACACAAAATGAGAGAAGTTACAAATTTGAACTTGGAAAGGCCATTTGCAAGAGCTTCTGCATCTGAACATGCCATGTTGCCAGATCATCCAGTAAAGGTAGTATCATCAGAAATTTCAATTAGGGCATCATAAATGTTTCCAAGTTCATAGCAAAGAGGCTTCAAAGCATCAATGTGACTCTCCCATCTTGTCTAACTATGTGGTTTCATAGTTAGAGAATTCACATGATGAGTCAGAATCTCCCAATGGCATGTTGAGCCTGAGAAAAACACACAAACACATTGCACCAGGTCAAAGAAACTGCTTGCCTAAAACCAGCATCTAATAGCATCATTGACAACCAAATTCAGAGAATGCACACTGCAAGGAATGAAAAAGGCCCTACGATTGATTTTTATCATTTTTCTTTGCACACCATTATCTTTACCCTTCATATTACTTCAATTATCATAGCCTTGGCCACATAAGTTTTCAACAGATAATGACATTGTTTCAAGCTCTTGTAGAATAGTTTGAGCCACAAATGCTCCAGTCGTCTCCTTCAAGGGTATGAAACCCCAAAAATGTTCCTTTATGAGCACTTCAACATTATCTTCATCTACAGACTTTTTCATATCCACTTTTTCATATCATCATCATTTGTTCAACATGACTCACATCTGGTGAACAGTCCAATATTATTGAAATGTATTTTGCAGAATGGGCAGCTTCTACAATTTCATTTTTAATGACGTTTCCTAAGATTTGAATCAGTTCATTCTGCATATTTTTTCCTAAGTAATGAACCTGTGTTTCATGATCAGTTATTTTATGTAGATGCTCCTTCATGACTGCATCAAACAAAGCTAGGTATTCAACAAATTTTAAAAAGTTTCCATTACCTGGAGTGTATAATTTTTAATTTCTACCGTGGCTGCAGAATGCTAAATTTTGCCCACTGAGAACTCTCACTAAAGCAATCAGATGTTCTAATATATGTTGACAATATTCTTTTTCCTTGATCACACGTAAATTTTCTTCATTGATAGTTTTTCCTTTTTTCAATCATAATTCAAGTTCTTTCCAATGTTGAAAACATTCCAAATCTTTTGTACTTCTTACATGTGAAGAGAGAATTGAAGATATGTTTTTCAAGTCCTTTGAACCATTTTCAGTAAGTCATGTACCAATTGCTTGATTTCTAAGCAGCTTGCAGCAAAAGCAAAACAGAGTCCTTTGACACTGAATATTGTAACCAGTTTTGATGAATTTCTTCCCCATTAATGAGTTTCCTCTTGTAATGCTGAGCAGAGAATTTTCTTTTATTTCCTTCCTAAGGGAAGGGAAATTCCTGAACTTGTTCGAGTCCATGTTCCATGAGAATTTGCCACACACTGTCATCACATCTGGGCCATGAAGCTGGGTCCCAATACTAAAAGTTGTTTGTAACTTCCTCTTCCTTCTACTTCATTTACTTCAATTTCTGCATGTGTCTCTGAGGGTGAATACATTTTCTCCACTTCCATATCAGTCTGATGCTGTGAGCTGCCTTCATCTAGAAATAAGTTTCCATCATCTTGAGTTTCCAAACTGCTTTTTTGTGGTTATAAGCTACTCTCATCTTGAAGTAATATATCTTCATCTTGATGTTCCAAACTGCTTTCATGCGGATGTGAGCTAACCTCCTCTCAACATAAAATTCCTTCATCTGGATGCTGTGAACTGCTTCCATTCAGGAAGGATCCCTGCTGTTTTGCTTCTGCTTTTTCCTTCTCAGCCTTTTGTTTACGATAGTCAGCTCCTGTGGGTTTTCTTTTTCATCTTTCTGCTATGAAGCATTTGAATATTATGTACTGTGCTCCTGACTGCAAACATTATAGCATTAAGGATGGCTGACACACCCATCATGTGGTTGGCGATTTAAACCACATTGCAGCCATCCCAACACATCTTTTCACTGCTTAAAGGTTCAATGATTAGTAACATACACTTGCTTGCCTATTAAAACAGTTAGTTGCATCATTTACATGGAAACAAAACGGCCTTTTTCATTGTTATAACCCAACACCCGTTGTTTGGAAAGTAATCCCCTTCCTCACGGTTTCCCACTTGGAGTGTGATGTCATCACTTGCATAGTCTATTAAGCGTTAACACTGTTACTTTTTTCCTATAGACCTTATCTATTCCATGTGAACCAGTTATAACAAAGAAAAGTTCATAATTTTACAGCCCGATAATAACACTAAAGTTTAATAACACTTAAAGATACTCACATTTTGGATTTATAAGGCTGAAAGACGTTATTTTTTATTCTTCAGCACCAAGAAACACAATTCTCCACAGTATTAGCTTGATTCTTAATCATCTACCTGCAACCTGTTAAAATGACCATTTGACATGTATCAACTCGTGATATCTACATGAATTTCCGGCTATGCGACCTTGATGTATATTTGAGTTAGGTGTCACTAGCACTGCAGCTCTTGCTGCTGGCAGATGTGTTTAATTGTGGCTGAGTTGTTGCCTATCAAAATTGCGGAGTGGGTCATCTTGACCCTATGTCACAAATTGGAAAAAAACCCCGCTGAAATATTATTTATTTTTGCAGTAAATAAAAGATTTGATATATTAATAAATTCTCAGAAATGTAGATAAATAAATTATAATTCATATCCCCTGCGTACATGCGGGAGAATTGAAATAATGACATCTTCATTATTTTATTTGTTTTTTTTATCTTTTTCATTTTTTTTTCATTTTTTTAAATTTGATTTTTTTCCTTGTCCCATTTAACTTGGCACCCTAGGCGACTGCCTAGTTCACCTATATGGATGGGCCATCCCCACTTGGGTGTGAATTTCAGTCTTTAAGCTGTTCATTTCTAATTAGTTATATGCTATTGGTTTTCTGACTGCATGAGTGCTGAACACAAATACTGGAGCTTGCAAATTTAATATTCTCTTTCTGAGACTACACACACATTACTTGCAAATTTTCTTTCCTCAGATATTTGTAAAATTGCTTTCTATTGGCATGAACAGTTGCGGAAAGGGAACGCAAGCAGTACAAACATGAATCAACTTAATTTACATAAATATCCACAGAAAAATGGTTTGATGAGTTCACCTAGCTCTAATAGTGAGGGGAGAAGATGCAACTTCCTTTGTATTGCTTTGAAAATGTACCCCTCAAAATTAGCTGGGATTTTACGTGATTAGGTGTGGAAACAATACTACATTTCAAAAGTAGCTACATGAACAATGGTTTACTGAAATATCTCTGGGCATTGGCTTGGTCCATGATTCACATAACAGAGAGAAATGAACTACAGTAATGGAACAAAATCATCATCTTTGGTGTATATATTTTTTTGTAATAGACAGAATATGGAACTGCTAGTGAGTAGATACTTCAACAGCTGATGTGCAGCAGGCATTTTTCAGACAAAGCCAAGAGATGAAACTCAAGAACTCTTATTCTATTTTAGCGAAAAGATCTGATGACAATCCCAAGGAAGTATTACTAGAGGGCAAAGTGTTAGGAAAGCAATCAGCAGATGAACTGATAAAATGTTGGTGGAGCAGTATCACACATTGGATGAGTCTGTGAATTAATGATCAAACGAGGTTGCAGAAAGATGGAAAGGACTTGGAGAATGCTTTTGCTTTATGCTATCATCAGCTCTCCAAATTAAAGAATATAGTACCCACAGTAAATCCACAGCAGCAATAAAAACTAACTGTATTATAGGAAAAGACAACACTTGCAGCTATTGTTTCAGAAATGTATCATCTTCTGTTACACTAACCGTGGCTCATTTGTCAAGCTTATCCTCATTAGGTGAACATAACATATTATTTGTACTATTAATTAAACTATTAAAAGTACGCACTACACTACTTGATGCAGATAATAAAGGAAAGGAAAGCCTCATACTGGGGGGAAAAGCTTCATACTTTTAAAAACACATCGGAAGATGACCTTAAGAAGTGCACATTGATTTTTAAAATGAATTTTCTTTGCTTGATGAATCATTAAATCTCCGACATTGACAGATAATTTTCTGATACCAACAGATCGATAAATTGATTCCTTTCTACCAGGTTGTTGCAGTATGCAAGAGTTACAGATATTTGATCAGATTCTAGTCTCTGTTTGGGTAATGTAACGGCAGAATAATTCTAGTGAATTCAGTAGATATGCTTTGGTTTGACACTGATGTGAATAAGAATTGAGAATGGAATATTGCCTATTCTTTCCAGAATGAAGGCAGGCAGGCAGGCAAATCAGAATAAAATATCACTTTTTTATATTCTCACTGAAATGTAAAAACTTTTATCATTTCAGCTATAACTAACTGCTCATACTAAAACACATAAAGCCTTACATAATTTGTGGGTTTTAAAAGTCATAGGCCATATTTGTGCCAATGATTTTTTTAAAGGTAGGAGACAATTGATATCACTGGAGACTTCTGTTAAAAACACACGCACGAAACTGTAACCATCTTCGGATTTTTATATTAGAGGACAGCATTAATTTTATTTTTTCTAATTTTCAAAAATGTTTAATACACACTATAACAATAAATTATCAGGGAATGTACATTTATTTAAAGGAAATAAACATTGCAATTATATTGCTATACTTTGGACATAGATGTTATCAGATCAAAATCATAATGTACTGCAACTTATATAAAACAAACATATAGAACTTCATTTAAAAAATCAGTTCAGGTTGCTAAGTGAAAACAATGTAACCTATCACATTATTAAAAAAGCTCCAGCTATTATAAATAAAGAAATAGTTTAGGGCATATATGATATTCCAGGGTGCAATCCAGAACTGTGAGGGGCTGTCATCACTTGCCCTATAACTTGGGGTGCCTCACGGTGTTTTGTTGTTGTAGCTCCTAACATGGGCTTCTCACAAACAAACAAACAGCATGAAGGTCACACCCTGAGTATTTGTGTATAGCCACAGCCCTGGTCCAGCAGCCTGTCAGCAACACACCAGTCACACTCTGGTTTCCAGTAGCCTTGGTTACTACTTGCAGGGAGACCCCAACATAGAACCAGTCCTGGATTTCACCCCCCACCCCCACCCCCAAAAATGTGTGTTCTGCACTGCCTAGCCCTCTCCTGGACAGTCTAAATATATCAGTTCATTGCTCCTCTAAAGGGACTAATATACAACTGTCTGCTACCTTAAATGAAGTTACTCAAAGAGTTCACAACACTGGATTAGTTTTAATTAAAGAATAAAACAAGTTTATTTACATACAAAGAGGTAGGTTTTACATGAGTACCAGTATAAGGCAGTAAAGTCAGAAATAGTTACAAGAGAAATAAAGATAAAACACTTCAGAAACATAGCAAACTAGCCTTCGTTCAAAGTGAAGTTCTTATCACATGCTGACCAAATTTCAGATCAGGATTTTCTCCAATGGCTTTTTGTTGTCTTAGGTTAAAATAGAGAGATAGATAGGCAAAGACAATTTGGTGTTTTTTGCCTCTCACCCTTATAGTTCAGTTACCCTTTGAAATGCATTTTCCTGAGGGTTACCCCTAGATAAAGTTCCTTCCACCTGTGAGGATGGAGCCAGGGGTCTGGTAGTGAAAGAGGTTGCATGCTGTTTCTTCTCATCTCTCTATCCTGAAATGCAGATTTTTCTTATCTCCTGTCTTCCTCCTCTTGCTGAGGACCCTGTTTACAACTTATATGTATATTCAGGTAAACACACACTCCTTTAAGACCTGCTTGACCACAGGCGCCGACTTTCAAAAGTACTGGAGGGTGCTCGACGCCTGGCTCTGCCCCAGGTCCCACCCCCAGTTCACCTGTTCCCCCAAGCCCGCACCCCACCTCTTCCCACCCCTGCTCTACCCCTGCCTAGTTCTGCCCCCCCACCTCTGAGCACACCATGTCCTTGCTCCTCCCGTCTCCCTCCCAGCCTCCTGTATGCTGTGAAACAGCTGTTTGCAGTGGGCAGGAGGTGCGGGGAGGGAGGAGCAGGCACTGATCCATGGGATCTGCTGGCAGGTTGGAGGCATTGGGGGGAAGGGGAAGTTCTGATGCGGGGCTGCTGGTGGATGCTCAGCTTATGTGCTTGACCAGTTCAGCCTAATTGGGGCTACCTAAGTTTAAACATGTGCTGCCAACATAATTCAGGGGGAATTTATAACTTTACATATAATGTTGCTTCATATAATTCACAATGATATTATTGGCCATTGAGTTTAGTTTTTAATTGATACCACTCAAGGCATATTTGGTACAAAGTTTATTACAATACTGCATTCAGTCACAGCATCGTACTGCTTGCACAGCTAACATAAGCACATGATTTCAAAGGAATTCATAGTACATCATCTCACAGAACACCTTAACTCTGTCTCATGGATTATTTTGAAAGTGGTTATTCAGTCTGGATTTCAATATCTAAATATTTTATTTTAAAAGCTACTGCACATTTGAGAATATTAAGAGTTACCATATTTAGGACCTCCTAGATATTTTTGGTTGACAATGTTTATGTAATTTAATACAAAAAGTACAGAGCATTGCTGCTATATGGTCTCCTCCTTACTGGCCCTGCCTCAGTCCTTCCTTCTCTCTGTCCTGTCTGCAGAGCAGGGTGCCCAGGACAGTAGAAAAGAAACAGTTCCTGCACTCTCCAGAATTGTATGTATGTAAGTCTGTCTTAGGGTTTCCTCTAGCACCTAGCACTATAAGAAGTGCTTTCTAGCTTAATTTGAAATCCTGAGTGTCATAGCTCACTGTCACCCAATCAGGGAAATCTATGCACACAACAGTAAACTAACGGATATTAAAAAAATATTAAATAAAAAAGCACATAACATGATGTGTCCCATGAAATTGAAAAACTGATATAAATTCACTCTGGCATTATAAACCAACGTATAAAAAGAACATTGGCTGGCAGATTTAGTCATTCTTAACAGGCACTCATCTTCTAACTACATAACTCAGAACATTAATCTTCTGTACCAGGGCCATTTTGACTTAATAATAAAAACCAATACTAGCTGATTTGATTGTGATCTAGAAAAATGTTTAATCTTGTTTCAGAATTTTCTCAATTTTCTCATTTTATTAAAGTAACAAATACACTCAGTCCTATCTCCAGTAGATATATGCTTTGAGTCAATCAAACTGCTAACTGAAAGTCTACATATCTTTTGTAGTACTGCATGTATGAAAATTTTTGGGAAACGTCTTGGAGAACATCTGTTTTTTTCATAGAAATCATTTGGTATTTATCACTATCATTTTAAACATGTCTTAGTTGAAATGAAATGGAGAATATAAGAGTTGACATGGCAACTAAAAAATGAACAACCACTGAGTTTACTTAGCTGCTCTACTAAACAGTTAATGTAGGATTTGTTTCAGTCGCACTTTCTGCTCTTGGAACACACAGAGCTATGACAACTTTATAAACAAAGAGGAGAGGAATCCAAGCCACAAAGACTAGAACTGGATCCAGATCCAAAATCCTTAATAAATCAGTGGTGGAAATGGGATTTTGCTACAGCCTATTCCAGAGACGGGAGTTACCTGTGAAGTTTGGATGTGAATCTGAAGTCATAACCCAGTTTCCAGGAAGCTTGGGGATGTCTGTATACAGAGATTTGATTCAGGCAATTTTTCAACAAAAAGCTGAGCATAGAGGCCAAACTATGCTAAAGCAGTAAGCTGCTATATAAGTTGTCATTGATAAGCAATCCAATCTGTAAGTAAAGAAGCGTTATGCTAAGTTAGTTATGCTAACACTAGTTATGCTAAAGTCTTTAGGCATAGGGAAATGACACTGCTTTAAAAATCTAATGCTGCATGTGTGCTTGCTTACAGCAATTATCCTGTACTAAATTACTGTGAGCCTGAGCAAAGAGATTCTATAGGTTAATTGTATAAGCCCATGTGGCATATCAGTAAAATCAACAGAGCCCTGTTATTTCCCCTTAGGGAGGAGGTGTTTCTGGATGAAATATGGTGACTGGGTCTTTCACTAAAAATCAAATGTAATAAGATGAAAATGTGCAGGCACTTGCAGCATTGTTGAGCTATGAGGACGGGAGGTTGTGGGAAAATGGTAGCATTCTAGGGTCCTGATTCAGAACAGTGTACACTCGGGTACCTAGGTATTTTGACCAGAATTTGGGTCTCATTTTTTATTGGCGCTATCATAGCAGTGTCTCTTATTTGTGCATGACATTAGTTCCAGATATTAAATGTATAGTAGTAGGCAAAGATGCAATAGACAGATGTATTTTGAAATATGCCTCTAATACTTAGAGTGGGTTCATGACTATTTAGTCAGGGATGGCAAATGTAAGGATAAACAGTCAATGTATGAGGAATGACATTCTGAAATCGCAAACCCTGTCTCCAGATCTGAATAAAAATTAAGATGAGAAAAGCAGTGTCATAATGGTTAATGAGTACTAAGGTTACAGGAATAGAGGAAGTTATTTGAATCTGAGGTGAAAAGCTTCAATCAGCTTTATATAGTAAATGCTGATACATACTGTAGGCAGATTTAGGAGATAAATTGAGATACCAGGTCTAGATGCTATTGTTTTTAATGTAATATCCACAGCGCTGAGACTGAGGTCACCCTTCTGTTCACTGTAGATACAGATCACTGGAGAGATGTTCTACATTTTCAGCTTCTAGGAGGTTCAGATGACCTGATAATCAACAGGCATTTTGTATGTACCAAAATGGACTGGCAATTTCAATACTAGGCCATCTGTAATGATACCACTGACTGATATTTTTTCAGTGAATCCTGAATCTTGATGTGATGCCATTATGGTGAACACACTCCATCTGATTTTAGTAGTAGTTAAACACGTCAATTAAACTGCAATTATATAGCAAGTATACTGTTTATACCACCTCTTAGGTAGAGAGATAGGGCTAGTTCTTCTGCTGCAGGGTACAGGGCCAATGGTTATTTCCAGGTTCACAGGTTGGGTCTGTGGCAGTGGTTTGAGTTTAGACTACTCTAAACTGTTTTAGTTGGCCCTCCTCTAGCCTGTGCCATCTAGTAACAGCCTACATAGGGCCTTTGCTAGCTGTGACTAGCAAAGAACATCAGGACTTGGGGCATGTCTTTTCTCTCTCCTCAGCCAGGGCTGGAAGAAATAGAGGGGACATTAGAGCCAGCTATGCTGGCTCTATGATTTCTGATAACTCCCTTATGCTAAGGAGATTCTCAGCTGGGAAGTGCTAATCAATTTCCAGCCTCTTTGAACAGTCAGAGTGATACAAAAAGGCTAGATGGCTTTCAAGAGCAAATAAGGTCCATAAGTTGAAATGTACCCTGAATTCATTTGTTAAGATACCTTATTTGTCTCAGGGAGTAATGATCTTCCCATTAGAGGGGTTGGCCTTTTAGGTGAACCATGAATATAACTTCATCCTTCTGGTTGTATTAAGTCAAATTTGAATTGTTTTCGTGCCAGCAGACATTGCTTAAGGCGTGTACAAGGCTCACCGTCCTCTCCATCATGGTCCGCTCTTTGCATGTCAGTTACGTGGCTAAGTCCCACAAGTTTACTATCTCTGAGTAGTGTTTGATGCAGGAATTCTTTTGTTTTTCCCCTTTGCATTTTCCTCTAGCGGCCCAATGGCACATCTGCTATGGCAGATGTTCTGGCTTCATTATTAGTGCATGTCCCAAGTAGTTCAAGCTCCTTTTCTGGATATCTTTAGTGATAAGAGGGTGTTGAATTCTCTGACAAATCTTTTTATTTTATAAATTCATTCCATTTAATACCTAGTATTTTCCTGAGGCATTGGTTTTCAAAGACATTTAAACATCTCTTTACTTTTGATGGATTTCCAATGTTCACATCCATATGTTAAGATAGAAATAACATTTGAATTGAAGATTTGCAGTTTGATCTTTAAGTTGTAGATTTTCTATGACCAAGCCTTGTTTAAGGTGATAAATACAGCTTCTGCTTTGCCAATTTGTGATGTTATTTTCTTCTGAGCTTCCCCATTGACTTGCGTGTTACTGCCAAAATATGTGAATTGACTCACTTTCTCTATTCCTTTGCCTTCTAAAGTAATGTTTGAGTTGGGAGTTGCTGGGATTTTCATAGATTTGTTTTTCCATAAATGATTATTGACCCCATCTTTTTTTGAAATGCTGCATAGGGTTGTTGTTTTTTTCTTTTTTCTTTTTTTTGTCTTTATTTGAACAATGGTTGGGCTGTCGCTTAAGAATATGTTGTCAACAAAATTAAGATTTTCTATTTTCTTGTTTGAGTCAGTCAATGCCTGCATTATACCATCTGTGATTTCTCTGATAGGAAACAGAATGCATTCTTGTTTGACCTTGGTATCTATGTTGAACCATTCACTCTAGCCTTCATTTATTTTAACTATGTATGCTGCACTTTGATATAAAGCCCACATTATGTTAATTATTTTTGTAGGCATACCATAACACTTCAAGATTCTCACGAGTGAATTACAATGGAGGCTGTCAAATGCATTATTGAAATATATGAAGGTTATAATGGGTGAGTTCTGCCATTCAATGCTCTCTTCATTATTTACTCTTGCTGTGAAAATTTGGTAGACATATGGTCTTCTGGGTCAAAATCCATCCGGCTATTCATTTAGGCACACCTTGACTGCTTCTCTTATTCTCCTTAAGATGATACTGCAGAAGACTTTACCTATCACTGAAAAGAATGTAACATCTTTCCAATTGTTGCAATCATTTAGATCAGGTTTTTTGTTTTTTGAATATAATGCTATTTTCCATTTTTCTGGAAGCTTTTCCTGCTCCCATAGTTTGTTGAAGAGTTCTTTGATTTTATTAGAAGTCTCATCATCACAGACTTTCAGCATTTCCCCAATGATTAGCTCTTTACCTGCAGCTTTTCCAAGTTTTTACTGCTGTTTTCACTTTTGGTGGGTTTTATGTAAGATGTTAAGATGTCTAATTTTGGGTCTTTAATATCTTTCTTGAAAGTCAATACTTTATTCTGGTGTTAATCTGTGTAGCTCTTTTTAGAAGTGCTCTGTGCATTACTCTTTGTTGTTTTTCTGTTGATAAGTTTGTCCTAGTTTATCCCTGACAGGACCTGCACCTGGTGTAAACATTCCAGATAGGAGCTTGTTGAACGGATAGAGTTTATTGTTACATCTTTTAGCAGCTGCTTCAGTTTCATTGGCAATGTAATCCAAGTACTTCCTCTTGTCTCTTCACATGCTGCTTTTTATTGCTCTGATTTCTGTTTTATACAGATTTTTTGCTGCTTCTTTTTCCAGGGCTGTTTTTGAAGTTGTTTGCTTTGACTTGTTTCCTTGTTTTACACAATTCCATGTATCCTCACTTATCCAGGCTTTAGGTCCACTTCTCTGGAAACCAGCTACAGTTATGTGATATTGTCAACCAGAAAATACCATGATATATCAGTATGGCTTCTTGTACTGTGTCTAAGTCTTATAGCACCTGGAGTCTGTTCTTCAGTTTGAAATTGCTGTTGTAATGTGTTGCTTATTAGCCTTTACTGTCTATTTTCTTAATACATTTTCATAGATTCCAAGGCCAGAAGGGCCAATTGTGATCATTTAGCCTGACCAGCTGTATAACACAGGCCATAGAACTTCCCCAAATTAATTCCTAGAATGTATATTTTAGAAAAAAATCAGTCTTGGTAAATACACATTAGTCTGAGTTGATATATGGCACTGATGCCAAAGAGACTTCCAAAGAGTGTGCATAACACCTGTAGCCTTACTGATTGTTTTTCATGTCAGCAAGATAACATCTCTCCTTGGGGACAATGAGATGACTAATCCAACTTCTTGCCCATTAGTTACAATGGGTAGGGGTAAAGAGCCATCAGCCACTTTCATCAGTTTGGTCTTCTTCCAGTTGACTTAAAGACTGAGCTTACTTACTTACTTCTTTAAATATATTGAGACCATTGATGAGATTAGTTTGTGAGGATGCAGATATAGCTGAGTCATCCACACATTCCAGGTCTGTTATGTGGAAGTCATGCAGTACCACCCCTGGTATGTGGCTTGTCATGGCTTCCATCATTTGGCCAATAATGGTGTTGAACAGATCAGAGGCAGCCATGCACCTGTAATGGCTGCCACGGCTGTGCACAACCCATTGGACATCCTAGTACCTGAGATTTAGTTGAGGATTGGTCCTGCTTTGAGCAGGGGGTTGGACTAGATGACCTCTTGAGGTCCCTTCCAACCCTGATATTCTATGATTCTACCTAAGAAAACACAGCTCTCACTTTGGCGACACATTTCTGTGCAAAGGTTGAGGAGCTTGCCAGACACACCAGAAGCTTGCAAGCAGAACCAAAAGGAACAGTGGTCAACAGAGTCTAAGGCATTTTTCCTGAACCCAAACTCTTGGGCTTTTTCAATAATTTGTCTAATGCTAAAAACCTGGTTCAATGTCAAGAGAAAAATCCAGCTTGCTGTAGGCAGCATAGATTTATTATGTCTTAATAAGCTCAAGAAGCAACAGCATGAAGAGTTTGCTTGGAATGGAATTGGAGTGGAAACATTCCAGTGGAAGCAATGGCTTCTGTCCCTTTATATGGCTATGAAATCTTGACCAGCATAGAGATGCAACTGTGCCAGCTGGACACTTTCAGCAGGAAACAGTAAGGACATTTTGAAGGCACATGGTAGTTTAATCATGTTATGAATTAGAAGGTCATACTGTGGACCAGCTAGCCTCCGGTGTCTTACCAAGTGACTCAGTGCAGGCTCTGGCGACTTGGCCATCTGCTCTGTGTACTGGGTTCTATACCAGCATGCCAACTTTATTAGCTTGATCCAACAAAAGCTGGATGGAGAACACCATGCAGATGGCCCTGCACACGCTGGAGAGATGTGGCTTTCAACATTGAACACTTCACCCTTAATATACAGTAGGCTGCAACATTGGCAAGAGATTGACATTTCCTTTCTGAAAACAGATGATCTGAAGTGTGCATGAATGAATCCAATGTTGATTTAACCCTCGGTCAATTATTGCAATAGTTAATTACCATCACCATTAAAAATGTATGCCTTATTTCCAGTCTGAACTTGTCTAGCTTCAATTTCCAGCCTTTGGATCATGTCATGTCTTTCTCTGCTAGACTGAAGAGCCAATTTTCAAATATTCCCCATGTGGGTACTTACAGACTGCAATTAAATTACCCCTTAAACTTTTCTTTGTAAAGCTGAATAGTTTGAATACTTTGAATCTATCACTATAAGGCACGTTTTTGAATCATTTATTCATTTTCATGACTCTTCTCTAAACTCTTTCCAATTTATCAACATCCTTCTTGAATTGTGGACACAGAACTGTACACAGTATTCCAACAGTGGTTGCATCCAGGCCAAATATAGAAGCAAAATAACCTCATTTTTTCTATTCAAGATTCCCCTGTTTATGCATCCCATGACCACATCAGCTCTTTTGTGCACAGTGTTGCGCTGGGAGTTCATGTTGAGCTGATTATACACCATCACCTCGAATCTTCTCCAGAGTTCCGGATTCACATGATAGAGTCCCCTATCCTGTAACTATGGTCTACATTCTTAGTTCCTAGATATATCCATTTACATTTAGCTGTAAAACAGGTATTGTTTGTTTGTTTGCTCAGATTACCAAGCAATCCAGATCACTCTGTATCAATGACCTGTCCTCTTCATTATTTATCATTCCCCCATTTTTTAAGTTACCTTCAAACTTTATCAGTGATTATTTAAGTTTTTTTTCCAGGTCACTGATAAAAATATTAAATAGTGCAGGGTCAAGAACTGATTCCTGTACAAATGCATTTGATGATGCTTCCCCATATAAAATTACATTTTGAGACCTATCAGCTAGCCAGCTTTTAATCCCTTTATGTGCCATGTTAATTTTGTATAATTTTAATTTTTTAATCAAAACATCATGTGTTACTAAGGCAAATGCCTTACAGAAGTCTAAGTATATTTAATCAGCACCATTACTTTTATCAAACAAACTTTTAAGCTCATAAAAAGATATCAAATTAGTTTGACAGGATCTATTTTCCATAAACCAATTTTGATTGCCATTAATTATAGTACCCTCATTTAATTCTTTATTAATTGAGTTCCTTGTCAGCCTTGTCCCTATATTGATGTCAGAGTTATAGACTTATAATAACCAAGTCATCCTATCTACCCTTTTTGTGTATTGCCCATTAGCTTTCTTTCAGACTCCTGGAACTTCTCTAGTGTTCCAAGACTTATTGAAAATCAGAATTCAAGTCCAGAGAGTTCCTGAGCCAACTCTTTTAAAACTCTTGGATACAAGTTCTCTGGACTGCTGATTTAAAAATGTCTATCTTTAGTGGCTGCTATTTAACATCCTCCTGAGATACTTGTGGATTGAAAGAGTATTATATGATAATGTTATGACTACATCATCTGTTTTTTCTGAAAGACAAAACAGATATATTTATTGAGCACTTCTGCCTTTTCCACATTCTTATTGATAATTCTACCATTTCCATCTAGTAATGGACCAATACCATGGTTAGGATTCTTTTTGTTGCTTAAAAATCTCCTCCTCCTCAGCTTTCCTTGCCATAGATTTCTCCTTGTGCCCCTTTGCTCCCCTTATCATTTTCTTGCAGTTCCTAGTTTCTGATTTGCATGTATTACTATCAACTTCCCCTTTCTTCCATTTGTTTTTGTGTGTGTCATTTTTGTAACCAATACAGTCCTGTTCCTTGATTGTGGCTTTTGGGGCAACTAGCAAAATGTTCTTAAATAATCACATTTTTCTGATTAAGTTCATTCAAGCTGATTTGTCTCATAATTGTTTTCAGCTTTTTGAAACTGGCCCTTTAAAAGCAGCAAGTATATTTATTACTGGTTTGCACTTTATTCTGTTTGCACATTACAGATGTCCTTACATCAAGAACACTTATACCTAAGTTACCACTATTCTTTAGTTCTGTATTCAATTCCTCTTTATCTGTCAAGAAAAAGTCTAATACAGAATTCCTAGTGCTGGTTGAAACACTTTCTAAGTAAGGAAATTATCTATAATATTTAGACATTTCAAGGATGATTTAGTACTCACAGCTTTTAGACCTCCACTATGTCTCTCAGATTGAAGTACCCCAGGATCTCACAATTTTTTTTTCCCTACACAATATAGATGGGAGCGAAAGGAATGTGTTCTTCATGGTGAATTGGTGGTCTGTAGCATACCCTATCTTATGCTTTATCTGTTAGGACACTGGTCCAGAAGTATTAAACACCCTGTTCTTCTGAATGATTAGTGACTCAAAAACTGCTAATTCCATTTTTAAATAGAGTGCCACTCCCCCACCCCTTTTTCCTCTCTTGATCCTTCTTAAATAGTTTATAACCATTGACTTTTAACATTCCTCTCATGTGACTCATCCCACCAGGTATCAGTAATGCTCATATCTCCTTTTTACCCTCCCCTTTTTGTTAGTTTAACGCTCTTTCGACTACTCAAAGCAGCCTGTCCTGGAGGCATTTGATTCTCTTTCTCCTGAGATGGAGACCATCCAAAATATACAGCTCCTTCTGTCCACAGAAAGTGGACCAATCCTCCACAAAACCAAAACCTACTCTGCTTACCTAACCAGCAATTCACTTCCAGTATCTTCTGCCTTCTGTCTTACTTTGCTTATGGGTCAGGGAGGATCTCAGAAAACGCTATTTGAATATTCTTCCTGTTCAGCATGCTTCCACTTTCCTTGAAGTCATCTATTATCTGTAACATAGCCTTCAATGCAGTGAATGCAGTGCCATTAGTGCAGATATGAATCATCACTAGGGCCCTACCAAATTCATGGTCCATTTTGGTCAATTTCATGGTCATAGGAGTTTAAAAATCATAAATTTCATTATTTCAGCTATTTAAATTTGAAATTTCATGGTGGTGTAATTGTAGGGGTCCTGACCCAAAAGGAGTTGTGGGGAGGTCAGAAGGTTATTGTAGGGGCCATGCAGTATCGCTACCCTTACTTCTGTGCTGCTGCTGGTGGCAGTGCTGCCTTCAGAACTGGGCAGCTGGAGAGTGATGGCTGCTGGCTGGGAGCCCAGCTCTGACGGTAGAGCTGCTGCCAGTATCAGCGCAGAACTAAGGATGACATGGTATGGTATTGCCACCCTTACTTCTGTGCTGCTGCCTGCAGAGCTGGGCCTTCAGTCAGCAGCCGCCACTCTCCGGCCGCCTAGCTCTGAAGGCAGCAGTGCAGAAGTAAGGGTGACCTGGAATGGTATTGCCACCCTTACTTCTGCGCTGTTGCTGGCAGGGCACTGCCTGCAGAGCTGGGCACCGAGCCAAGAGCTGCCTCCCTCTGGCCACCCGAGTCTGAAGGCAGTGCAGACGTGAGGGTGACAATATCACAATCCCTCTGTTGCTCCCCTTTGGGTCAGTACTTCCAATTTGAGAAATGTTGGTCTCCCCCATGAAATATGTATAGTATAAGGTAAAAGCACACAGAAGACCAGATTTCATGGGGTGAGACCAGATTTCACGGTCTGTGATGCGTTTTTCGTGGCCGTGAATTTGGTAGGGACCTAATCATCACCAATGCATCTTGCTTGTCAACTTTAGAAAAATATCCAATCTTATCTCATATCTTGGCTCTGGGAAGGCAAAACACTTTCCTGTTGTCTGCCTGTCCATTGAAGAATGTTCTTTCAATTCTTCTGACTATTGAATCCCCAACAAAGATGGCCTGTCTTCCTTGGACAGATGTAGAACAATTTGTGGGTCAGTTTGATTTTTCTTTCATGTTAGGCCAAGCTGCCATCTACAGGTGTTTCCCATACATTTCTCCATTCCCTTGAACCAGATAGATCTTGAGTGTTAACGTTCACAGTTTCGATGTTGAGGAGGTGATATTGATTGGAAACTTCTAGTTGTTTGGAATTCCTCTGTGTCCTTTTCTCTCTAGTGGCCACAGACTATGCATCCTCATTTGTCTGCAGGCTTGCAGAATTCTGCGATGATCTTCTGTCTCTTATGGTTACAATCTGCCTGCCCTCCTCTCTGACTTCCTCTCTTTCCAATTCCGTGGTGGCCAGCTCCTTTCTTCCTTGAACCTGGGGTACTGATCAATGTTCCCTCTAAGCTGCCTGCCTGTGCAGCCACTCAGCAATCAAGTGCCGGGCAATTCAGGTACCTCTCCCCCCACTGCCGCACTGTTCCTGCCCTCTGCCTTGGAGCCCCTGGCCAGCTGCTCCTGGGAGCTTCCTGCTTGCTGTGCAGAGCAGGGAGAGGGACGGGGGGCTAATGTCAGGGTGTTCCTGTTCTTCCATCCCTTCCCGCCCATGTACCCCATCTCCGCAGAGCACAAGGAGCATTCAGACTGGTGAATGCTGATCTACTTAAAGGGGCAGTGCCTGTCTCTCATACACTCCCCCAGTACTTACTCAGTCTCTCTCTCTCTCTCTCTCTCTCTCTCTCTCACACACACACACACACACACACACACACACACACATCCCAACACATACTTGTATTATTGCTATTGTTACTTCTTGGTGCTTCCTGCAATGCACATATGTTCTCTGTAATTTTATTCTTTCAAAGTGCTGTTATTTTAGTTTTTTGACTGTTCTGTGCATTTCATAATTTCATTTTTTTCTTATGCTGAAATTTAATTCTTAGAGTAGTGAGTTCTAGAATGCCTAACGTACCCTTGCTGGGGTAATTATCCCTCTGGTAACTTTTTTAAAGTTTTTATCTAGGGTTTTTTGTTTTGTTTTTACTAGTGGTGCACATCCGCATATTACCTCAATATTGGTATACACAACAAAATCTAAGCACAGGAAATTCATTCCGGCTTCAGGCTGGAAAAAGGCCATGACATCATCTGTTGCAAATCACCACCATTGTTCTACTGCTGGCCACCTTGAAATTACACATAGAGGTGACCCAGAAAGGAAAACTTCTCCCACTCCCTCTCTCAGTGCCCTCCATAACTTTCCTGTTAGCTGCCTCTCTTCACAGCTCTCAAGTTCAATTAGCAACTGACTTTTTATACCAAATCTCCTTGCTCAGCTCAGCTTTGCCACTCAGAACCAGGGAGTAATTAACCACTCAGACTTCAAAAGGTAGGGTTGATCAAAGCTCCAAGGGCCAGAGCTTTGTGGACTTTTCCAAGGCACCAATAAACAGACCTGCCTCAGGTGCTTACTCAGGGGACCATGGCTCAGCCATGCAGCCCATACACAGAGACCAAACAAACAGTCAAACAAACAACCCACAGATGGACCAAACATGCCACTCACCAAGTCCAGCTATCTCCAAGCACAAAGTCTGCAACTACACCCTCCAAAGCTCTTCTGTAGCTGCCTTTGTTCATGGCTCTCTCCTCCATCTTTTGGCATGGAGGGGTTATTTTTCTTGAGTCTGACCTCCAGTCTTGCCACTTACATATTATGGTCACTTCCAACATCAGCTACTCTGTGTGCTGTGACCTTCTGAACGATTGACCTACATTTCCTTCTAATACTTAGAAAGTCAGTCTGGTTCCTGGTGATTCCATCTGGAAAATTCCCAATTATTTTATGAATACATTTAATTGGAGAGACCTGGGGCAGAGGGCACGGGGACAGCCGCCCGCAGCAGTAAGAGGGGGCGAGACATGCAGGGGAACCGCACCCCCCCCCAGATCACCTCTGCTCCGCCTTCTCCTCTGAGCACACTGCCCCGCTCTGCTTCTCTCCCTCCCAGGCTTGCGGCACCAAACAACTGATTGATGCTGCAAGCCTGGGAGGTGGGAGAAGTGGAGCGGCAATGGCATGCTTGGGGAGGAGGTGGAGCAGAGGTGAGCTGGGGCGGGGAGCTGCCGCACGGCTCCACGGGCCGAGGGGAGCTGCTGCGGGGGGAGCCACCTCAGGGCGGAGAGGGGGGACTGCCATGGTGGGGCGTATCTTAGGGCGAAGGGCTGCCACAGGGCTTGGGGGGGAGGGAGCACAACGTGGAAGTTTCGCCTAGGGCGCGAAACGTCCTTGCCCCTGCCCTGCAGAAGCCTACTTTCATAGTTTTGTCTTTAATAAAGAATGTTGAATGATAGAAGAAATAAAAGGAATCCTGTGCTGGAGATATCTCTGTGGCTCTTTCAGTGTATTAGAATTCTAGGGCCAGATTCACTATATGTGGTGCATGGAAATACACATTACATCTTCACCAATTAGGCCACCTGTGCTTTGGTGAGTTTCACTCAAGGGAAAGAAGGTATTCCCGCTACTGCTTTCCCTTTGGGTTTTCTTCTCGGGGCGGGGAGAGGGGGCCTGGAGTCCCGTAGGAACTCTTATTGGGGACAATGCTGAGGGCATGTGCTGAACCCCTTCTTATCTTACATGGGCTACTTAGGTGGTTTGACCTGCCATTGTTGGGGAACTTGATGCCAATTTTCTGCACCACCACTTGCCCCGTTCCCAGCAGAAATGCTGCCTTTGAGAATCAGGTTAGATACTTAGATAAATTTAGCCCCTAGTATCCAATTGCCTTAATCTTTGAAGAAGGCAATGGAATTTTTAAGAGCAAAGGAATGAATTAATGAGCACCTCACCTCTGAACTTCTTGTGACAGAAAATATTTACTGTGAGGGCAATATCACTCCACCATGTTATGCTCAGTTGCTTTCCCAGAAGTGACTAAAACTCCTGTCATTTGGGAAGTGATTGTCTATTATGTTGCTCGTGATTGATCATTCAAAACTTCAAACAAATATACTTCTTTGGTAATTTTCACAAAAACATTTTAAATAAGCTTCTGTGCTATTGTCTCTGAAGTTTATGTGCAGAACTAGTGCTTTCTGTGGAAAGTAAATGAGACTGACAGCACTCTAGTGTTTAGAAAAGAATGTACAAGCTGTTCAAGGATGTGTGAAAATGCAGATTGACACAAATTGAGTCAATATTACAGAAATCATTCATGCAAAACAAGCTGTAATGCTGTAACAAACGGTGAGGAGTCAATGTGGAGGAGTGACTGTTTTATTGATAGTGAGGCACATCATTCCTTTTTAGCAGCTCCACACTGACGTTAGTGCATGCCCTGGTAAATGTAAAGAAGAAGCTTAGACATAATTTTAAAATGCAATTTTTTTTCCATAGCATAAACTAAAAAGACTCTGGGACTCAGATTTGATGGTTTGAAGTGTGAGTCATATCACTGAGCTGGTCAAGCTATTATAAATATAATAGAGATGGAATTGAACATTCTCAAAGTTTCTGGGGTTTCAGTTCAGTCCATCATATAGATGGGAGACAAAAATGTGGATCATAATATGAATCCAAATCTCCTCAAAGCTTGGGTCCATTCAGATCTGAGATTCTTTTGCAGCTGTCTTTGTTTTCTTTGTGTACCTAGTTTATGTGTCATCTCCTAACAATGCTGATGCTCAACATGTTACTTACACACACACACACACACACACACACACACACACACACACACACACACACACAAAGGGAAGCATAGCAAAGGCATAAAGCAAGGGGGAAATGTTATTCACATTGTATTAAATTATGTTGATTTGAGGACTAATTAAGAATAATACAGTAAACTAGTATGTTCCTTCAAATGTCACCCGTGGAATGGTTAGGAAGCTGCTTCAAGATCCCATTGGATATATATTAGTTAGATAGTTTAGGTAAGCTTTAGAGACTCGGTTTTGCATAGGGTTACTTAGTTCAGTTATAATTAAGTTGATTAGGATATCAGATGTTTAGGGGAGGGGCATTTTCCCCCAAAATGTTTTATTTGCTCAACTTTTACTATGTTCCTTCGATAACTGAGCCAGGCACTTCGGAGCAGTGGATGATCAGATGGATATAAGAATGGCCATACTGGGTCAGACCAATGGTCCATCTAGCTCAGTATCATGTCTTCCAACAGAGGCCAAGGCCAGATGCTTCAGAGGGAATGAACAGAACAAGCAGTCAAGTGATCCATCCCCTGTTGCCCACCCTCAGTTTCTGGCTAAGAGAGCCTAGGGAATCTCAGAGCATGGGTTTGAATCCCTGACCATCTTGGCTGACAGCCTTTGGTGGACTGTCCTCTATGAACGTATCTAGTTCTTTTTTTAATCCTGTTATAATTTTGGCCTTCACATCATCCTTTGGCAATGCGTTCCACAGGTTCACAATGCATTGTATGAAGAAATACTTCCTTTTGTTTGTTTTAAACCTTCTTCCTATTACTTTCATTGAGTAACCCTTGGTTCTCGTGTTATGTGAAAGAGTAAAGAATACTTCCTTATACACTTTCTCTACAACAGTCAAGATTTTATAGACCTCTATCATATTCCTTCTTAATAGTCTCTTTTCCAAGATGAAAAATCCCGATCCTTTAATCTCTCCTCACACAGAAGCTGTTCTATTCTCCTAATCATTTTTGTTGCTGTTCTCTGTGCCTTTTCCAATTCTAATAGATCTTTTTTGAAATGGTGTGACCAGAACAGTGTACAGTATTCAAGGTGTGGTCATACTATGGATTTATATAGAGGCATTATTATATTTACCGTTTTATTATCTATCCCCTTCCTAATGGTTCCTATCATTCTGTTTGCTTTTTTGACAGCTACTCCATGCTGGGCAGGTGTTTATAGAGAACTATCCACAATGACTACAAGATCTCTTTCTTGAGTGGTAACAGTTAATTTAGATACCTTAATTTTTTGTGCATAGCTAGGATTATGTTTTCCAATGTGCATTTCTTTGCATTTATCAACGCTGAGTTTCATCTGCCACTTTGTTGCCCAGTCATCCAGTTTCATGTGATTCCTTTGTAACTCTTAACAGTCTGCTTTGGACTTAACTATCTTGAGTAATTCTGTATCATCTGCAAATTTTGCCATCTCACTGCATATCCCCTTTTCCAGATCATTTACAAATATTTTGAATAGCACTGGTCCCAGTTCAGAACCCTGGGGGACATCATTATTTACACCTCTCTTCTTTCTGAAAACTGACCATTTATTTCTACCCTTTGTTTTCTGTCTTTCAACCAGTTACTGATCCACAAGAGGAACTTACATCTTATCCTATGATTGTGAAATCACAGAGGGAGGAGTTTTTATTCATGTTATTATATAATGTCAAAAAGAGATGGGGGCCTTTGCCCTATATTGGATTTAAGGAAATTAAACACCTAACATGAGGAAATGAAATTTCTTTTTGTATCTCTAACTTCTATTATCCTTTCTCTTTCCCTTCAGGATTGCTTTCCAGCTCTGCATGTGAGAGACACATATTTCCTTATTTCATTAAGATAATGTCATCGGAAATATCTGTGTTTCATGGTAGGAGAGAACCACTTTCAGTACAAAGTCTTCCCTTTTGGGTTGTCTATAGCATTCAGGGTGTTTACAAAATGCCTGTCTGTAGTGACAGCATCCCTAAGAAGGCAGGGATGTATGTGTACCTGTACCTAGATGACCACTTAATAGAAGTGTCATCCACAGAAGATGTAAATCAAATATGTAACCCTTTCTCACTCTGGGATTATAAATAAATTGGGAAAAGTAATTTGTAAGGCCTTGATCTTTTCCACCTGAGGTTTAATATCTTTTCTTTCTGGTAGTACCTAGGCATTGATGGTCCAATTAGACTGCATCCTGTCAAAGGCTATACATTCAGAATGATAGCATTTTATATACGAAGTGCAGGGCTCTGGTGAATCATGTCTTGTTTGAATTCCCTTGCCCTCAAGATGTCTTGCAACCAATCAGTAAATCATCATATTATATTAGACCTTATATCAGGGCTCATAGCTTTTTATGGAGGTGGTAGGTATTATCCCCATTTTGAATACAAGGAACCTTAGAGGCACAGAGACAATAAGCAAGTGGCCAAGATTTATAAAATGAGTCAATGGCAAGTCCAGAACTAGAACACAGGACTTCTGATGCCCAGTCCTCTGTTCTAGCTATTACACAATACTGTCTGCTTATATTACCTAGCTCTGGGATTGCAGGTATATGCACCACAATATATTATGCCAAGTGCAAAAAGAGGACAAAAATACCATAGCACCAATGCATCATTAATATTGAGATCTCAAGCACTCAGGAAATTATAAACATTAGAATTTCTCCTGCAAAACCAGCTCAACCACATTCCACATCATCAATATCTTATGGCATACATTAATAACAAACAATAATTCAGTGCATTATATTTTAAATTTAACAGGGAAACAGGAATAGAATATATAAGATGCTATGCAGTGTGGCCAAGATAATGGTGTGGGAGGAATCTTAACATGATGAACTTCCTGAGAGCTTGATTTATAATAAAGCAAAGGTGTGTTCTTCCTCTTCCCCATCTCAATTTAATCTCTTTTTGCTCCTTCCTTTCCAAGAAAAAAGAACAAATTAAGAGTTGAAGAATCTGGAGTTTGTCTTACTGGCTTTTTAGTGGACTTTAACATTGTGTGTGTCAGGGTAGTTTAGGTTATCATACCTGCTTGGTTTCAAAAGTCTAGCTATCAGCCTGACGATATCCATAGCAGAAAGTTACACCAAGCTGCTGAAGAGAGAATCAGTTACCAGGCTGTGAGCTCCTCATATGTGGTCCCTCTGCCAAAATGGATATCATGCTAAAGATGTGTGTGTGTCTAATCCTATTACAAGATTCCACAGTCTGAATTTTGTTTGAAAGTATAAAGTCAATTTCAAGAGATACTGGCCTCTTTTAGTGATGCCCAACACATCAATAACACACATACTGACATTCTATCTTTACAGATACTACAGAACACTTCAGGAACAGAACACACGAGTGTATATGAAGAAAGAGTTTCCCAAGGCAAAACTTGGGTTTAAATCAGGTTTAGAAAACAACATGTCTGACTACTGCTTCCTGGGTTCGTGACCCTACTTATGCATATGAATTAGTATATTAGCATTCTCAGCACATCCTTCTTTTAACAACCAAAGAACAAAACAAAAACCTATTCAGTCATGAAGAGGTGAAACATGATTTCACTTCTGCTCAGTGACTTTCAGTTAGTCTTTTGACGATTCTGCCATTGAGACAAGTCTCCTCCACTGGGTGCTTTGAGACAACATCAGTTTCTTGTGGTCGGGGCGGAGTGATTCCCAGATAATCAACCTGGGTATCTGATGATCTTGTGTCTGATAGATCCACAACCCTTGTAGTCTCAACAGGCTGTATAATTTCAGTATGTGTTGGTGTTATTACTGTAATGTCCCAAATTTGATGTGTAGGTGGTCTTACTAGTAAATCCTGTATTATCTGTGAAGGTAGCTGGGACATTTATTACAGAGATGCTCACAATTCCATCTCAACAAAAATTCTTATTTTGTTTTGATCTCATATGATTTTGGATCAACCAGATGAATCACCTCAGTCTTACCTTCTCAAGAACCATTATTCTAAATTTTAACAGATTCTCCACTGTATAGTTCCCTCTTTACATCTTTTCCTTTCCTTCTGCAACCATTTGTGCCTGAGTCAAACCCTGTCTGATCTCTAGCTGATGATGTTTAGTTCATATCTGATGCCCTAGCAGGAGCTCCATAGGTGACTTGCCACCTTCTAATGCAGTAACAGGGTCCTCCATCACATGTGTGGAAGCAGGGAAAGAAAGAGAGGGTTTAAGTGCAGCCATTTAGATGTTAGAGGCAGAGCAACTGTTCTGTCAAGTCTTAATCTAATATTGCGAGACCTGTAGAAACAGGGCTCACATCAGAAGCGAGTGGAAAACAGCAGAATAGTCAGTGTGACCTAGCTTTGAGAAGAGAAAGTGAGAAAATACTGGAATAGCTAGCAAATAGCCTAAATAAAATGAGATGTTTTTAATTCATGCACATCGCAAAGAGGTATAAATGCTTGTGTAATTTTGCTTGTACTTTGGAGAAACTGAGGCAGAGATGTGTTCTGTCAGCTATGTTCTTCCCTTGCAATTGCATGTCCTGAATAAAGCTGTCTCTGATTTTGTTGCTTCCAACCTGAGAGTGGAGTTCATTTTTTCCACACAGGTATTGCTTTTAAAAAAAGTCTCAATAGTTTTACCCCCTGCAATCCCATTACCCTCTGGATACCTAGGACTAGAAGTAATATATTCAAATCTATATTCATCTGCAAAAATCTTGAAGTCTCTACTAGCAAACTGAGGTCCATTCTTGGTCCTCACTACTTCTGGAATCCTAAATCTAGCAAAAAATAGTTTTGAGTTTCCTGATGACCTGGTTTCATGTGGCTTCCATCAATATTTCTATCTCTGAGTAGTCTGAGTATACATCAAATATATCCAAATAATCTCTGTCCTCTATGATATAAGTATCTTCTCCCACTGTGTCCTAAACTTAAGCTATCACATCCATATTTATTTGTGGGTCTTTGGGTATGGCTGGCCTATTGATTTGGATGTGCTACAGGAATTTAACATATCAGTGATGTTGCCATTCATGCCTGGCAAATAGATTGTTTTTTGTGCCCTTCTTTAGAACTTCTCTATACCCACGTGCCCTTCATGAATGGTCTTTAGCATGTTTGTTTCTGAGTTCAGCTGGATCACAATGTGCTTATGCTTGAGAAGGACATCATCAACCATAGACACTGAAAGAAACATACTGTTTAGCATGAATTGTTTTTTCCATCCTGAATATAAAGCGTGAATCATGGACTACAGCATCTTATCCTCCGCTGTAGCTCTTTTCAACTATGTCCACATGCAAGGTGAAATGGGTCCTGAATATTTTACCATGATGATGTGAATACCTATGTCAGATTATTTTTCTGATGTTCATATGTTTCATTACTAAAGTTTTGATGCCTTGCAACAAGATGTGTTCTATATTAAACAGCTTGCATGTCAGTCCCAATTGTTGACTTGTTTCCAGGTCCAAAATAGGTGTTCTCTCTCCTGTAACAATAACTAAACGTAGTCTTTTCTTATGTGTCAGTCTGAGCTGGCATCTGCCCACCACAGACATAGGGAGTCCATTGTAACCTGTCAATATACTTGCCTGTTTCTCCAGTGGCCGGCTTGTATTTTAAAGTTTGCCACACTCATGCTGATAATTGTATTGGGGTCAACACATATTTCTATATTATATGTAATTTGTGAGCCATTAGTGTTCAAAGTAATGAACCAGTGCTTGTCTACTGACAGCAGTTGCTCTGTGTCATCAACATATACCATCGCCTCATTGAAGCTATCATGATATTTCTGGATTGCATTCAGGGTTCTCTGTTGTCTGCATTGGTTAGCAAACTAGTTGTACTTGTGACACACGCTGTACTTTTGTCCAAATGCTGGGCATTGTCTACAAGCAATTTTTATTCCACGTTTTCCACGCAGTTGTCTGGGCTTGGCTTTCCATAATTTTTTCCCCTTCCTTATATAGACTAGTATCCATGTATTGCTTCCTTGTGTGTATTTCCTTCTTGTCTTGCTGTGCTGTGACTTCCTGCACAGTGTCCCTGTCATCCTCTGCATCATTACAGCCTACCACCAGCCTTTCCCTAATCAAGGAACTGCTTATGGGCACTAAGTTGCAAGAGTGGGTCTTATGCTTCAAGTCTGTGATGTAACACTCAACATCTTTGTGGTCCTTTTCCACTCTTTTGTGGAAAATAAACCTTTCATAAGTTTCATTCTTTCTAGGGATGAAATGAGTCTTAAATTGTGCTAAGAATTTATCAAAATCTTCACTGTTGTCGGGGAGAGCTTCTCTGCCATCTACAGATAGCAGTAAAGTCTACTTTATAGTCTCTGCTAAAGGAGCCTTCCTCTGTTGTCACCATGTATAGCGAAAAAACACTGTTTAAACTTCTTCCAGGATTCCTCTACATCAGAGTCTTTAGAGGCCCTAAGCAATGAAAAGATTCTGGTCCCCCCCACTCCATATGTAATTCAAAATAAAAACAATACTATACCTTAAAATAAAATTTTATTTTTTAAATGACACAAAACTTACATGTATGCTGAAATTAAAATAGCTTCTTTCTATATTTTCTGATTGCAAAATTCTGGATAATTTCATCAAAGCTCACTCGATGAAGCATGTCCACTTCCATACACAATAGGGAAAGTGAATCAAGTCTGACACACTGTTGTTCTCTGGTTTGTTTTTTTTTATTCTTTTCAACTGAGAAAAAGAGCATTCTGAGGAGCAGTTAGTAATCATCAATGTTAGAAAAATACGTAGTGCGATTTCTACATTTGGAAATACATGTTGTATTCCGTCTTTCAATATTGTGTCATGAAGATCAATGAGACTGAATTTCATTTTTCCTGTTTCATTAAACTATGAGCGCATATAACAGTGGAACTGCTGTACAGAGATTCATATTCAAGTCAACAGGGTATGAGTCAACTAGCTTTTGGGAATCTTGTGAATATTGTTCATCAGATAAGTCCATATTGTTTAGAAAAGAAAATCTACTTGATACTTCATAGTACACATCACTTCTCCTCTTTATATGAACTTCAAGTGTATCAATTATAGCATAGTAAGTAGATATGCGAAATTTGTCTCTAGGATTCAATGCTGTTTCTGTTGCACTGCTATAATTTGTTTGTATTTTCCTGATTCACTTGTGAGACTGGGCTTCTTTGTAGTTAGTATCAGGTAAGATATCTTTTGATATGTTTTCAAATCTTTCAGAATCATTCCTCAAAGTGTGTTATTGGTCTGCTAATGATTGACAGAGGTCCGCATATGTTTTCAAATCCAATTCTTTTTCTTGGAGATCTTGACTTGTGTGGTAAAAGTGTTGTAAAATTTCATTCCACATGGTCAACATGAATACAAACTCTAATTCTTGCATCTTGTTTGCAATGTTTGCAATGTTTTCTACCTTGTTTGTTTGCCATTGGTAAAGGTCCGACATGAGTTCTTAAATGGCCCAGTGTGGTATTGACAGTCATTTGGTCCACAATCTATCCAGTAAGCTACATCATCGGTACTGAAATCAACCCACACACCAAGATCTTTTCTCCTATTATTTACAGCATGAGCAGGTTCAGTCTCTGACACATCCAAACCTTCAAGAACAATGTCTGTTTTACCACCAGGAGTAGGATGATCAGTTACAGTCTCTGATTTCCTCACATTATTTCTTTCTACATTAGTAGGATGCCCCCCTGGTTTAGGTGGGGATAAAGTAATAAAAAGAGAACAGAAAAAGGGGGGAGAGTGTGTAGTGGAGTGTAAGGAAAACTAACAAAGTTCTGATTTTTCCCATCGCTACTACTTCGATGCTTTTTTTGAAATATTAAATAAAAAAAAAATTAAATCTCTCTTTCTTTTTTTTGGTGCCCGCTGTATTTCTGGTGCCCTAAGCATGTGCTTAGTCTGCCTATTGGGTAATCCAGTCCTGCTCTACATTCCCCACTGACTTCAGTTCCAATGGTGGCTTTATGCTATCCTTTTGTTGTTGTTTTGTTGTTAAACTGTGTGTGTTTCTGGATCAGGGAGGGAAGCTCCTCTGGTCTGCTCTCTGGTGTAAGGGCTGCTTGAAACAGTTCCTCTCTCCTTTACGTGCTGCCTTTAAATGTTCTCCAGGCAACACTCTCCCATCTGGCAACTCCTGATACCATGTATTGTTTTGCCCCTCATGAGGTATACACAGATTTATACAAAGGATTTTATTAAGCAGTTGTAACTTAACTTTTAGTGGTAGCTGTGTTGCTGATCCTGCAGTGTGTGCTGGCATCGTCTTGCTCTTCATCTCTGCAAAATGTCTGACTACTGCTTCCTGGCTTCCTGTGTCTATGCATTTGCATACTCAGCATATTATTCTTTGCTAAGCCCTAGACACCAGACTGCTGTCAGTCCTCATCAGAAGAAGACACTCATGTGCACCTCTACTGACAGTCTACAGAGCTCAGTGCTGAGATAAGGCATACTTGATCCTTCAGGGTACACATGTGCATCTCGTCATAGAACAGTGACAGCTCTGTGAACCTGCTTCAACTAATCCCTCCCCCATTCGGTACAGCCATACCTAGTACACCGAATACGGGTGGAGTGTACACAGATAAATGCTGGAATTCAAATCTGTGGAACACAACAAACAGTGACACATTCCTGGTTCTTATTAAAGCAGCCCCCTTATTGAACCATTCCCATGTGAGCTGTAGGGGACAGAACTGCATTGTGAAGGTGGTATGTACCTTCACTTTATGTTTCCTGACTTTGAGGTTCAAGATTAGCCCTTCTCTACATTCTGGAAGGGACACGAGGCTGCACAGAGCAACCTTAACTACACATTAATCAAGTTTGGGGGCAATTAATATTGGTGATGTAAGAGCAAAAACCAAACTTTGCCTGAGCTGCTGATCTGAACTTTCTGTAACATTTATAATAATAATTAAATTCAACAATCAATACTTTCAGACTAATTACAACTGAATTTCTTTAAACACAGCCTATGCAAGATTTTAATTAACTTTGATTATATGGAAAGTCTATAGTGTCTGCATTATTCCATTAAGATAATTCAGAGCAAAGAAAAATGCAATTTTAATAGACCCCTTTTAAAATAATTGTAGCTCCTAAACTCATTAAGATTTGCTTGTAAATTCTCAAAGGGGTGTACTTTGGGGGAGAATACACTATTTTTCAGACATGATGATGAGGTTAAATCCTTGCTTTAAATGGAGAATGCAACTCAACCTCATCTACAGAGTCACGACCAACACTTCTACAATGTAATGTAGTTAAACACAGTAAGTAGGAGTTAAAGATCTGTGTTTGTTCAGGATCACAGGAATTGCCCAATCAGAAAAGATCTGAGCCTATCTAGTTTAGTATCCCATCTCCCAACAGTGGCCAGTACCAGATGTCCCAGACTATAGTAGATAGGATGAATGTGAGATAATCTACCCACTCCCTGCCAATTTAGGTTTTATCCTGATCTCTGGTATCGAGAGATTGATCTAAACACTGAAGCAGGAGGTTTGATGATCCCTCCACAACATTTTTGTTATAACTATCATTAGCTGTGATAATTCTGGATGTCCCTAAATGTTCAATCCCTTTTTTAATCTTGTTTAGTTCTTGGTGTTCACTCCATTCTCTGGGAGTGAGTTCCACAGGCTAATTGTGCATTGTCTGGAAAGAGATTTCCTTTTACTGGTTTGGAATTTCCCACCTTTTAATGTCACTGTGTCCCCCTTTGTCAGACAGGAGAATGGCTTTTTCTAATGGATTGTGGACTTATGTTTCGCTAAAAAGTTTCATCTTAGGGGTAAATTCTGAGAAAAAAAATTATTGAGAACTCCGAGTGCTGGGAAATTTGTGACACTGAAACAGCACAGAACAGCCCCTAGTTGGGGAATGAGACCAAGAAAAATTAGTGGGTGCTGAGATCTCTGAAAATCTACCCTGTCTTCTTACACTGCACTCACTTTCCCAACCCTCCCACTCAACCCCTATGTTCATCCTCTGCCCCACTTCACACCCATACTAATGCCCCTCACATTCACCCCCTCACGCCCATACCTACACACCCTTTACTTGCACTCATGCCCTCGCACTCTGCAATCCCACTCTCACCACAGTTACTCCATGTACTCACCCCTCACTCCTTCACTCAGCCTTACACTTGACCCCATCCACTCCACACTTATTCCCCACTCACACCTCCTCCTCACATACTCTGCACTCATCCCTAACCCTATCCATATCCTGCACCCACCCCAGCACACTGACCCTGGCACTCACACCCCAGACTGCTGCAAACTGACTCTCTGCATTCAGCCTCTACAGCACTGGTGGGCAACCTGTGACCCCTGGGCCACATGCAGCCCATCAGGGTAATCCATTGGTGGGTCCCAAGACAGTTTGTTTACATTGACCATCTGCAGACACGGCCAACCATAGCTCCCAATGGCTGTGGTTTGCCATTCCTGGCCAATGGGATCTGCTGGAAATGGTGGCTGGCCCACACCACTTCCTGCAGCTCCCATTGACCAAGAACAGCGAACTGTGGCCAAAGGGAGCTGTGGTTGTCCGTGCCTGCAGATGGTCGATGTAAACAAACTGTCTCACTGCCCGCCAGCAGATTACTCTGATGGGCTGCAGGTTGCCCACCACTGCCCTACAGCCACCCGACCACACTCACCCATGTACTTACTCCAGCCCTCACACTCATATCCCCCTAGCCCCACTCACAGCAACCACCTCATACACCCTATGCCTACTCCTGTGTCTCACACTCCCTGCCTTTCCCTGCGACACTCTCCCCTGCACTGAATAGCAACCCCTCAATGCACTGTATTCACCTCTTCATATTCACCTCCCACCCAACACTCTGTACCTGCACTCCCCACAACACTCATCCCTACCCATTCATATCTCCTCACTATTATCTCAGGGCATCCTTCTTTACATCTGACATGGATTCATACTGCTTCATTCCTCCAACAGCACAACCCACCTGCAGAGGGCACTCCGGAGCTGGAACCGAGCTAATTCCCAGAAGTAACCAGCAGGAGGCACCGCAGGGGTGAGTCTGCACCTCTACACGTGGTGGAGAATGCGGGCATAGCGGTCCGCCCCGATACAAGGGGCCTGGGCAAGGACTGTGGACTATTGCTGGGACTGGAGTGATCCAGGGAATGATGGATCCGGGGTACACAGGGGTCTTCTATGCAGAGGCCCCAGAGGTAGTCTCTGGTTGGGCCCCAGTGCCAGTGCCCCAAAGAAAGGAGGCTGACCAACTGCAGGGGATCCGGGAGGCCCAACAGGACATGTGGGAGATGCAGGAGGGCCTCCGGGGACAGGTGGGCCAGCTGGTACAGGAACAGTGAGACCTGGTAAACATCCTCAGGATGGAGTTCTGGAGGCATGGTGGAGACCGATGGGAGAGGTGGAGAGCTGGGACCAGGAGGCCTGCGGCTGAGCGCCGGACATTTTATGCCTGTTTAAGACAGGGACATATAAAGAAGGACTGTCCCTATTGGGTTGGGAACAGGCTACTTCACCCAGAGAAGGGGCAGCGGCAGGTCCCTCGGGCAGTCTGCCGGGTGTGGGAACCCAGGCAGTGTGTTGGATGTGTAGGCAGACGGGCCACTTCTGGAGGGACTGTCTAGGCCCAGGGAACGTGGTGCAGGGCAACTCAGGGAGGACTAGGCCAACAAAAAGTCGGAGAAGGCCTAAGGCTCCGAGGAGGCAGGGAGCCTGCTGGGGCTGCCAGAAGCCAGGCCACATTAAGAGGCACTGCCCCCTCAGGAGAGATGAGGGTTGGCCGAGGGAGGTGCCGGGAGGCCCGGAAGGGGCCATGCTGGATCTGGAGAAGGTGACACAGGCTGAGTTGGAGATCGTGGGGACCCCGCAGGAGGTTGGGACCCAGACCATCACCTTGCCTGTCAGGGAGAGAGAGACCCAGACGGGGTGGGCCCAACAAGCAACGGGGACCCAGAGGGGACATATCCAAGAAACAAAATGGACCCAGGTGGTTGTGGGACAGACCACCAAGGGGACCCAGGGCCTGGGGGACTCAAATCTATGGGCATGGCTTGAGGAAGCAGAGCGGGCCCTCCGTGAGTCTGAAGCGAGTGCGATGGACCTCTCTAAGGAGTATGCGGCCGTCGTGGATGAGGAGGTCCGCTTGCGGAAGCAATTGGAGGAATCAGAAAAGAAGCGAGTGGCACTGGAGGCACATGGGCGGCTGGTCCAGGCGAAGAAGCCCCCCTCTCCCTAGGGGTGGGGGTTTTGAGGCAGGAGGTATGTAGCAGGATGGACCCCTGCTCCTGCCCTGAAGAGGTTAAAAACAGCCCTGGGAAGGGGCTGTGGCTGGAGAAAGCAGCCTTGAGGCTGAGCTGATTGGGGAAGTGGCTGCAGCTGGGGCCACGCCCCAAACTGGGCAATGGGTCCTCATAAGAAGACCAGAGGAGCTAGAAGCAGTCAGTCTCTCTCTAGCTGTAGAGGGAGATGGGCTTGGCTGCCAGGAGCTAGAGACAAAGTACCTGAGGGGAGCAGGGCTGAGGACAGGCTGAGGAGCGGGGGAGCTCTAGCCTAGAAAGCCCCAGGCTGTGGCCTAGCATTAGGCTAAAAGGTACTGGGGGTTGCAGAGGGCAGCCCGGGGGTAGGCTAGGGCAGCAAGTCCAAACCCTGTTGCCTATGATGAGTGGCTGATACTGCAGTCTGCTCCAGTGAATGGGGGCTAGATGGAGACTGGGCAGTAGCCATATACTGAGGCAAAGGGGGATAGAGGGTGAGGGTCCCCTGGGAAGGGAAAACCCTCAGAGAAAGGGGTGACTGCTTAGGGGCAGCACTCCACGTAAAAGGGCACCAGGTCCAGGGAGGGACACGGGGCCAGAGGACAGGTGGATCACCGGCTTGCAGAGGGCACTCTGGAGCTGGAACCGAGCTAATTCCCAGAAGTAACCAGCAGGAGGCACCGCAGGGGTTAGTCCGCACCTCTACACACCATATTGAGGTAATGTACAGATGTGCAACACCACTAGAAACAAAAAACCTATAGATAGATTATTTTAAAAAGTTACCATAGGGATAATAACTCCAGCCAGGACAGGTTAGGCATTTTAGAAATCACTACACAAAGCATTAAATTTAAGCATAAGAGAGAAATAAAAATTATACAATGCATAAACCTGTCAAAAAAACTAAAATAACAGCACTTTGACAGATTAAAATTACAGAAATATATATGCATTGCAGGAAGTATCAAGAAGTAACAACAATACAAGTATGTGTTAGGAGGTGGGTGTGAAAGACTGTGTGTGTGTGTGTGTGAGAGAGAGAGAGAGAGAGAGAGAGACAAACACACACACACGTGCAGCCCCTTTAAGCAGATGGGCACTCAGCAGTTTGAAGCCTACATGTTCAGACCCGGCAGCAGCCTTCAGCAAGCTCCTTCCTATGTCTCACTCCTGAGCCTGGTCGTGCTGTCTGCCCACCACCACTACAGCACAGCCAGCCGGAGCCTCTCGGGCGCAGCTGGCTAGGGGCTCCAAGACAGAGGGCAGGAGCAGTGTGGCCATGCAGGAAGGGACACCTCACATAGACTGCTGGGCAGTGCATGACTGCACAGTTTAGAGGTAACTTAGGTGTACTGGAAGGAATGGCAAGCCAGGAGGAGGAAGACACACAAACTCCATAGTGTTTGTTTGCATTGAAGAGACTGTTCAATAGTGCGTTTCTTTCTTCACCTTGTCCAGAAGATGACTTGAGTGAATTACAACTTAGTGTGCTGAATCTGGAACTATCAATACAAAGAGGATATATTGTCAAATGGCAAGACATTAGTAAATCCTATGTGAAAAGTTAGTTGATTAAATGGCTTAACAGGGGAACTTCATGAGCTTCTGGTGAAGGAAGATAACATACTGGATAAATCTGTGCACTAGCTTATATGCAGAGTTCAGAATGTGAAAGAAGAAACTAGTGCTTAGTGCACTGGATGAAGTGCATAGAGCCCCCACTTCTGGCCTTCAAACAATCCCCCACCTTGTCAAGCTCATCATCACAGGCAAGCTCCCCACAGACCAAGACACAGCAATTCAAAGCAGCAGAGACCATGACATAACAGCAGATGCAAAACATGCAGACACATCTCCACTGCTGTGACAATCATTTCATCCCACAACACATTTTTCAGGATCCATGGGTCCTACACGTGCCCTTTACAACATGTGGTGTACCTTATCCAGTGCACTAAATGCCCCAATAAAAACTATGTGGGTGAAACCAACAATCAATATGCTCTTGAATGAACTTAAACAGAAAAAAATGATAAAAGAAAATAACACATCACCTCTAGGCAATCACTTTTCACAAAACAATCACTCCATATCTGACCACTCAGTCCTGCTCCCCAAAGAAAACCTGCACAACGCTTTCAAAAGACAAGCCTGGGATCTTAAATTCATAACTTTTCCAGACTCTAAAAATCACGGTCTTCATAAAGACACTGGATTTATGGCCTATTATGGCAATCTGTAACCCACTGTTCCTCTTTTTCTGTCCTATGACTGCAGAGGTCCTAGTGGGTCACTTTGTCTTGGATGGTCCCTCAGAATATGTGCTAGATATTTACACTAAATAATCTGTTCCACCGTATATTTAGCTGTGACACTCTCAGCACATTTCCTGCCTTGAATAAGAGCTCTGTATAGCTTAAGAGCTTGTCCCTTGCACCAAAAAGATGATCCAATAAAAGATATTACCTCGCCCCAGGAGAGCTGGAAGCTCCCTAGAAGTGGGGGTACACTAATGCCTGAATCTTGGCCCCACCCCCAGATCACTCCTCTCTGCCTCCCCCTGTCACTCACCCTTAAGGCAGGTAAAAGTAGGAGAGAACAGCTTTCCCACTATTAAAAGTGATGGGGGCATGGCTCCCTGGTCCCCCATGTTCTGGGACCCTTGCCTTGTTTCTGCTTAGTACTATGGCAGACACACCATTTAAAAAACCCTTCAATCTTTTATTAAAGATACAGAAAAGAAGGGAAAATCAAGTATTTGAAATATAAAGTATTAAGTAAGGCTTTGTTTTCAACATCCCTTTTGCACTTTCTGTTTAGCTGTAGAAAGTTTGGAGAAGAAAAATAACCTTGTTTGACAGTTTCTTAGATTGTAGTAAAAATAACCATCCTTTTGGGAGAAAGAGAAGTTAGTTGAGCTGTTGCTATTCATCTGATCTCCATCCATGGTGGGTATCATAGGCCAAGGGAGGCTGAGCCTCTCTGAATAGCAGAGGTCCCATCCATGCTCTGCCCCCAAGCACTCTCCTGCTTCCCAATCTTCCCACATAACCCGGGCTAGGGCTGGGGCTAGGGTGGTCCGGCTTGCAGCCCGGGACTCAGGGCATCTGGGGCTGGTTCTTGATTGGAGGAAAATACTGAATATGAAAATTTCCCTTGTTAAATTGCTGCTCCCTTGGTACATTTTTCTCTCTACTTATTGTGCAATAAAAGAAAAAGTAGTTACCACAAAAACATTAAATGGTATTTTATTATGTCCATAGTATGTTACTTGTCCAGGCTCAAGCATGCAATTCAGGTACAGCCGTACAGTACAGGGGAATGTGGAGTAACCCTGGCCCTAAAGGGGAGCTGTCATGGGGAGTACTTCTGTCTTTGAATCTTCCCTGAGTTCCTTAGTACACAGAGGAGTGCACCACTGCTACCCCTCATTGTGCTAGTCCTACTCTTTGACTTGTGCAGAAAGGGGAATTGTGCACCCACAAAGCAGTATGAAGAGACAGCAATTGTGCTTTACCCTTCTGTAGTTACTTAAGGTGGAGGAATTGCTCCTTGTAGTCTCCTCCTAACACTAAAATGTGTACTCATATAAAAGCCAGACATAGTTTGTCTCTCCAGGATATTGAAAATGGAAAACAAATTCCAAAGGATATGTCCACACTGCATTTAGACACTTGCAGCTGACCTGTGCCAGCTGACTCGGGCTCACGGAACTCAGACTAAATGACTGTTTACTTGTAGTGTAGATGTTTGCCCTTGGGCTGCAGCCAGAGCTCTTCTCACCTTGCAGAGTCCTAGAGTCTGGGCTCCCACCCAAGCTCAAACAGCTACACCGCAATTAAACAGCCCCTTAGCCTAAGCCAGTTGTGGGTGGCCTGTGGGCCACACATGGCTCATCAGGGTAATCTGCTGGTGGGCCACCAGACAGTTTGTTTATATTTGCATGGCCACCCACAGCTCCTAGTGGCTCTGTTTCCCTGTTCTCAGCCAAGGTAGCTGCGGGCATAGATGGAGTTGGGGAATTTGCATTAACCTCTCCCTAGGGATTCCCCAGGAAATCCACTTAACCATGTATTGTCCCAAAAATCCATGCTTGTCTGACACATTCTCAGTATAGTCTTTTGAACTCTTACATTGGTCACATCTACTTCCCTAAAGAGATTACATGCAATCATGGACCACAATAATGCATAAATGTACAAGGTCTTTCAAGGATATTGTAGAAAATTGCCATATCTGTCACAGTGTAGGATATTTTATGGATATATGATTGGCAGAAAGCTGTGCATTGTACTTTTATATGGATGCCTTCACTACTAATAGCAAAGTAACTACGTGCAGGAGAGAAGGTGAGCTATTTCAGCATGTGCCCCATGTTTCTTCTAATTGGAATTGTTTCCATTAGTAAATTTGCTCTTTGTATGTGTGCATGTTGTCTTTTGGCCTTGCAATTAGCTGCAATTGTCTGATTTGCCTTTTGTCTTTGCAGAATCGAAACAATGTGGAAATGAGGAGATTGACAACAACACTGGAAAGACAAACAAGAGGTGAGAGTGAAAATAGAAATGTCCCTTTTCTATAAGAGGGCACTTCTTTCCCTGTTTTCAGTGATGGAAGGCTGAGATTAGGTTACTGTCTGTCACAGCTTTGTTAGGGTTGGTTGATGCCAAGTCATAGAAAATCTTTCATGAAAGCTCAAAAGCAAATCTCTAGTGCACTGGAGACTAGTTCCAGGATAATATGTACAATTTGAAACTTCAGTGTCATTAATAAATAGATAGCCAAGGAAGCACATCAGTCTTACTTAAAAGGTACAATCCATGAAGAAACTGAGTTGTTTTCATTAATTTCTGAGAGTAGTTTGGAAATCTGAGCTATGGTAAAGTAACTCTTATTTTTATCTGCCTAAAAGGACATCCCAAGGCTTCTATAATTATTACTGGGTTTCAGTAAAGCAACAGTAATTCAAACTCAATTCCTGATGTGGTATTTGTGCTGTGCTTTGGGGCAGTAATGTGGAGGGCTCAGTGATGCTTGCACTGTTTCCTTAGAGATATGTGCTAATGAAGCTGTAGCTCACAGGAGGGCAAATAGTATTTAATTTGGCTTACCCATTGTACTAATAAATGGATAAACCAATTAAACAAAACAAATATGGAAATGTAGAAAACAAGCATGGGAGAATCAAGATGACTGTCCCTTTTCAAGGAGGTCTCAGAGAAGAGGTTCTGATTTAATTATGACTTAAATTGTGAACGTGCCATAGAACAAAAAAATAGGTCAATTTTAATCTCTCAGCTGCTCTTCACTTATGCTGCCATTTGTACTCCATCCTTCCAATTGCACAAAGGGCTCATCTTATTCCTAAATTTTCAGAATTCCATGGTCTATTGGCCAAAAAATTCCCGGGTACTTTAATGGGAGTCATGTGATCATACCTCCATCAAAGTTTTGAAAATGTAAGTAGTTTTTTCAATGCTGAAAATTGCTTCTTGGAGCATACATTTTGTCTGGTAGCCTTGAAGTGACATTTATAAAACTTCTGTCCTTTTCCACTCCTTTGCACGCTTCCTTTCTCTTGCTATAACCAAACTGATTGTCTAGGAGAAGGTCCGCAAAATCAGTTATGACAGTATAGTGTCAACCCTTGCTATTATAAAAAGGGAGCAATTACTCTTAGTTCCCTCACGTTTAATGGCATATTTAAGCTTTCTTATGTAGGTATCACATCTTTGTACTGCTGAACCTGTTCTGGCTTTTTTTTTCACATTTTAAATGTAAGTGATTATACAAAATGTACAACTCAGGAAGGTAATCAGTCATGTACCTTTGTGTGAACTACAAATTAGTACAGTGTAGTTAGTTGGATAGCCAATGTGGTGCATAAAATAAACTGTGTGTGAAAAATACAGCTAAAGAATGGGGTGTGAGAAGAAAAAAGAATTAGGCAATAATGAGGTCAGATTACAATATCTGCTATACAAGCAGAAACAGTTCACAGGGGTAAGAAACCAAATAATGGAACAAAAGGAGATAGAGATTATTGAATTAAGTGGATAGTGAATGTGTAGCAGGAAAGAGAAATTAAATTTCAAGGCTATGGAAATCAAAGGGTAAAAGATAAGAGGAACAATGGAAGATCAAGGATATTTCTTTTTTGATAATCAGAAGAATATGCCTGAAACACATTAATCTTTCATGACCTTGACAAGGAGAGTACTAAGAATACCATTTTTCAGTACAGTACAGAGGTACTCCCATAGCTCTCCTTTCGTTATTCAGCCATTGGGTGGAAGGAGGGCTGCCACAGTGAAAAGCAGGTTCAGATCCTCACAGTGCGTGAAGCACACCAAATATGAATGATGCAGCTTGGATTAGAGTAATCAGTTACCTAGTTTTGTGCACATCCCAGGTTGTTGTGCTATATTTGAGTTCATCAATCAATATATATCAGCACTTCACTCCACTGTTTAGTGTCTGCTCTGGGCATTGCAGCTACTGTGCTCCACAGTTCAGCATGCAGGCACCAATTTGCAGAGAGGAAACTCGTTTTTCCCTTTCCCAGGGAGTGTACCTGTAAGAGAAAGGAGTCTTGATTTGTGAAAGACCACAGTAGATATCACTGTTGCAATTTCTTATCTTGTAGTCTTCCATTTTCTAGTTACTCTTCAGTGAATAGCTTCTAAGGATCTGACAGTTTCATGACAAGGAAGGAAGGAGTGCACAGACATTGCATAAGTAACTTGTATGGCAAGCTTTAAGCCTTCTTAGTGATCCTGTAAAATAGAATCTCTGAATAAATAACAAATACCATTAGTGGTCGTCTTCCACATTTGATTTAAGCTACCTTTGAAGATGAGGTATGGCAATTTTGCTGCAGCACTTCTCTGTTGCTCTGTGATGCCAAGTGCATGGTCTATCTCTAATTAAGGAGCTCCGTAAGGTGTTAGATCAGAGTATGGTCATAGCATGGTGCACAGCAGGGAGATGTTAAGGTTGCTGGACCACTTGATAAGTCCAACTGCTATTTCTGAAAGGGGAAGGAGAACATGCCATATTTCCTTCCCCCTGAACATATCTTACTGCTTCCAGGTGGGGAGAGAAACACCACAAGCAGCTGATTAAAGCTAGGCAGCGTGGGACAGAAATTAAAAGGCAGGGAGCTAGGAGAGCATGACAAATTTGTGAATTATATTATCTATAAACTACATGTCTATGCAACTTATTCAAATCCATTTAATGAATTCAGCATCAAAACAGCCCTAATCTTAATCAGTTATTTTAAAATGCATTCAAATAATTTCATTTATATCTCTTTATACTTGTATGTACACTTTAGATCGACAACTTCTTAAATGTATCACGATGAAAAGAAAAGAAAGCGCAAGAAATAGTCATTTCTCTGTTTGAGTCTGTGATAGATTTCATTTACAAAGCATTATTCAGCTGCTGTATTGACTATGCTGTATGCTCTTAAATTTAAAAACCCAACATAGTTAAGTTCTTAGAATTTATCTGTTCCAAATCAATTAATTATCTGCACTTGCAGCACCTAATTTTGAATGATTGCCAAGAGAATTAAGTAGCTATTTGAAGCAATATTTTTTGTGTATGTCTCATACATGATTAATTCACTATAATAGTCTAAAAAAGGAAAGAGGCTGATTTCCTATTAGGCTAATAAGTTCTATTGCCATTAACAAGGAAGACAGAAATGTACAATAGTCACTGATTTTACATTAAATTAACTAGACATGCCTCTAGACAATGACATTTAATAATCTTTTTTTTTCTTGAATGATGGCTTGACCTATGAAACACATTGAGATCTTTAAAGTTTCTCTATTTTACTTTGGAAACTGAAATCAATTCCTTTTAGTTATGCTTCTTCTGCATTTAAGCAGATTTGAAAGCTGATGGTGATGGTGTAATGAGGGGCTTCTGGGTCAGACACATGTAGACAATTTTGGAATAAAGCTCTTTAAATTAGTTGTTTGGAGAAAAAATAACTATTATCCTTCAGAATATGTTGTTTTCCCATGCCAACACTTGAAATAATTAATAGATCTAAATTTAAATGCATTTGGCTTGAACCATAATTCAGGTTCCAAATACCTCTGCATTTTTATAAAGTTTGTAATCTAAATACAAATAGCGATTACCCAGGAAACCCTGAAAATATTGTGGTAACACTATTTAGCCACCTTAGCGAAATTGCAAAGTTTAAAAGTAACCACTGGATAGTAATAGAAAGTTTTGACTTTAATAGGCATAAGACCATTGAAGCCAATGGAGTTGTATGGAAAATAAATTTGCCCTAATAGGGTGAACCTGAGAAGTGCACGGAAACTGTAAATTACAATTATTTTTTTCAATAACTCACCTCATTATACCTAGATTTTGCAGTGATCTCAGTACAATACATTATTCTACAGTTTCCTTAAATAGTTACTTGGGTTGACAGTTTTACATCAGTTAACAAGTATTAAGTTGTCTGTGTGATGTTAACTTATATTTATTCAGACTCAATTCAAGTTGATGCCAACACAAATACTTTCAGCTGATGGCTCTGTGCACATGGACACAGTTTTTTGAAAAGATTACAAAGTAAAAAGCAGTGAGATGACAGAAACATATTTTTGCTGACAGTTTCTCAAGACCATATTCTTTGTTATGTAGTATTTAATGGGTTCAAACTAGAAGAATATAGGTAATGTATTCTAGTATAAAATATTATACAAAAGCCATAGTAAAATAAAATTGAAGTTCTAATATTAAGCTCACAAAATCAGATATGTTCAGTTTACCAATTGGGCCATGTATTGCTGTCATCTCTGGTGGAAATGTGATTTTATTTACTAATATATCTGCTACTGTACCTTATTTTAGACTTTTTCTATGGCAGACAGTATTGGAAAAACATAGATATTAAAGTTTGGGTGAATGATTCACCAAAATTCTAGAAATACTTCAAAAATTTAAACCAATTTATTTGACTGTTTGTTCCTCTTTTGTATTGTTTTTCTGCAAGTATTCATTGTTAAATTTTGACATAATGACTAAGTTCCACTGGCAGAGATATTAATGGAATCTGAATTTTAAGATAATATTGACAAATTTAATTATCACTTTTCGTGAGCAGTCACACAAAACATTCTGATACTGAGAAACTGAAAAGTTTATCCAGTGATGGACAGTATGATTTAGATAGCCAACTAGACAGTTTTAATTTCAAATATTCATGATGAGTGATCACAAGGTTGCTGTATACCGAGACTGTTTATTGGCATTAATTGATGATATTTTCCAAGAAAAAATAAATTTGAGACAATTTTGATCTGTTCATGGGTGATTAATAAACAGGAAAAGAAGCAAAATTCTCTGAATAAATTATTTATTAAGAATTATTCATTGAGATCTAGTAATATAGGATGACTGATGGGAAAAGATGTTCAGTGTAACCACGATGACTCATGTGAAGATATTCTGCATTACTATATATGTTAATTTTAAGAGTCTACTTCTACCAGGAAGCTTCTTAGCCTTATCTGCCCATTAACAATATCTCCACATGCTCCTGCTTTTAAACTTTGCCACTGTGACATACCAGAGTGCAGTCCAGATTACTGAGAGCTGATGTCACCCTATGTGGCAACCTTGAGTGCCTTACAATACCTTTCTGATAGTAGTTCCCACCTGGGCCACTCTCAAACAGCCTTCCAGCATGCAAGTCACATACTTTGAGTGTCTGTAGAACTGCAGCCTGCCATCCACACTTGGCACCCACACTCTGGCTCTCGTCATCCCTGGTTGTACTTTAGGGTGACCGCAACACATTCCCAGTCCTGGATTTTCCCTCAGAAATGTATATCTTGTACTGCCAAATCCTATCCTGGACAGTCCAACTATATTAAGTCAGTTATTCCTTTAAGGGAATAATATACACTAGCCTGTTATCTTATATAGCATTAACTTAAACATGCTAGATTAGATAAAACAATACAATAATTTATTAACTATCAAGAAAGAGATTTTAAGTGAGTACAAGCAATGAGGCATAGAAGTCAGAAATTGTTACAAGAAAATAAAGATAAAATGCTTTCTAATGCCTAGCTTAAGAAATTGTATTAGATTCCAAGCAAAGTGTCTCAACACATGCTTCCAACAGCATTAATGACCAAACTTTTGAATTAGGACACCTTCCCCAGAGTCCAACAGCTGTTTCCTTTTTCTTCTGAGATGCAGAGAATGAGATGGGCAGGGAGAGAAAGAGAGGTATTTTGGAGTGTTTGCCCCTCTTTTTGATAGTTTCAGTCCCTCTTTGAAAAGCATTTCTAGATGAGAACCAAGAGACAGTTCTTCTGCTGTTTGTTCTTCTGCTGCTTCTTTGCTAAGAAGTAGATCTCTGTGTCCCTCCCACACTTTCTTGCCAGAGAATGGCCACTTGATAAGTGATGGCCCATCAGCTTTGTTGACCCTTGGCTAGGGCATCAGCTGCTTCCCCTTTTTGTTTAAGAAACTGGCTTAGCCACTCCCCAGACTTCTCTGGGAAAAAACACTTCAGTCATGATTTCAGTATATGTTAATAACTTTACACCTAATATTGGTACCTGCATCTTACCATGATATTACTTATGAGCAAAATGAGTTTTCAAATGATAGCTCACAAGGCAGACTTTGTGCAAAGATTATTACAATAGTACATAGGGTGTGAACACAGCGGTAATTGTGTCACACCATATACCATATTCATGAGATATAGGCTGTAAGCCCCTTGACTTTGGCCAAGATTTCAGAAGTGATGACTGATTTTTGGGTGCCTAGCTTGAGACACAACAGAAGGGACCTGATCTTCAGAAAATGCTGAGCACTCTCTCACTGAAAATAGGGTCCCTTTATGCTGTCTCAGTTTGGACACACAAAATTATTCTGCAGATTCTAAAATCATGGCCATTGGCTCTTTATGTTCTGTAAAGCACTTTGTGTACTTACTATTAAAGGATTTTATAAATTTATTAAATGATAATCAATGCACCTTGTTGAGATAACTGACAGCTATCAATAAGTTTTAAGAGAAAGTAACCACATTTTTAATATAACTGTTGCCCCTTTTTTTGTTTCATGTGACAAAAGCCTATAGATGCCATATTACAGAGCAGGAGTTGGCAATCTCTGGCACGTGGCTTGCCAGGGTAAGCACCCTGGCGGGTCGGGCCAGTTTGTTTACCTGCCACATCTACAGGTTTGGCCAATTGTGGGTCTCACTGGCCGTGGTTCGCCACTCCAGGCCAATGGGGCGATGGGAAGCGGCACAGGCTGAGGGATGTGCTGGCTGCAGCTTCCCGCTGCTCCCATTGGTCTGAAGCGACAAACCGCGGGCAGTGGGAGCTGCGATTGGCTGAACCTGAGGAGGCGGCAGGTAAATAAAGTGGCTTAGCCAGCCAGGGTAAGCACCCTGGTGAGCCGTGTGCCAGAGCTTGCCAACCCCTGTTATAGAGCATATTGACGTATCAGAGGTCAATGTAACCCTTTGGTTCTTGCTGCCCCAGTTTGCTTCTGTTATGTAATTAATAGCTTATCAAGAATATGTGAATCATTAGCAAAAACTAATTCTATTCTATTCAATGGGAGAGACTTACTTACTCCATGGGAACACGTGAAACTTGCTAGTGTTACCTATTAATGAAAAGTGGAAATGCACATAACTCTTGCTAATTCGAATATACCCAAACAGGACAGTGATGGGGGGCGGTAACTATAATTTACTTAGGCTCTAGTCTGGATATGTGTGTTGTCAAATTAGCATAATGTGCAAAACTTTGGATAAAGAAAGGAGTTTAAAAGTAACAGTAAAGATTACTTTTCATTGTAAAATGAGTCTTCATTTTGAAACTATGCTTAACACTTTGAAGCAATGTCTAGATTTCTAGACCAAACTGATTCATTCTTGACGGGCTTTGAGAAGCAGCCTGTGGATGTGTGACTCTGGCTTTGTTATTGGACAGTTTCCATTTTGACTGGGTTTGTTTTTTATTCAAGAAAATTGTTTATGCCTGCGATGGTAATGCTGGAATCTTCGTAAAGGACTAATGACTCTTCTTCTGATATTTTGTGACAGTCCTGTGCAGATTTTGAGAATTGGTAATGGGGACCATGAACTAACCAAATAAACAACAACAAAAAAACACCACATAGAATAGATTCCTTACTCTGGTATTACATTTTATGTCAATTTGGAATTTATTTAACTGAAAAAATGAGCCTGATATTAATCTCACATTGGCAATAGACAGTAACTCCACTGACCCCAGTGAAATTATTCCTGATCACCATTGGTATGAGATAAAAATTGGGCCTGTCATAAACAGATAGTTAAGGGTTAAGGTCTCTTTTACCTGTAAAGGGTTAACAAACAGGGAACCAAAAACACCTGACCAGAAAACAAGATACTTTCAAATATCGGTGGAAGGAAGCCTTTGTTTGTGTTTTTTGGGTTTTGCTTTGTTCTCTCTGGGTCCTGAAAGGGACTAGACGTGCAGCCAGGTTTCTTGTCAATCTCCCTGCTACAGTCTCTTATATATTCAGAATAGTGAATATTAAGTAGAAAGGAGGTTATAGTCTTTTGATTGTTTTCTGTATTTGCAAATGTGTAGTTTACTGGAAGTGTTTTAAACTGTATTTTGCTGGGGGGAGGCTTCTCTCTAGTGTCTATAAGCTGAAATACCCTGTAATTTTTAACATCTAAATTACAGAGATAACTTTTACTTTTTTCTTTCTTTTTATTAAAAGTTTTGTTTTTTAAGACCTGTTTGATTTTTTTCCCCTTGTTGAGGCTCAAGGGAATTGAGTCTGTACTTACCAGGAAATTGGTGAGAGACAGGGAGAAAGAAGAGAGGGAGGAAGGGTGGAATCCCTTTGTTTAGATTCACGGAGCTTGAATCTGTCTATCTTTCCAGGGTAACCCAGGGAGGGGAAGCCTGGGAGAGGCAACCGTGAGGGAAAGAGTTTACTTTCCTTGTGTTAAGATCCAGAGGGTCTGGGTCTTGGGGGTCCCCGGGCAAGGTTTTGGGGGGACCAGAGTGTACCAGGCACTGGAATTCCTGATTGGTGGCAGCATATCAGATCTAAGCAGGTAATTAAGCTGAGAGGAATTCATGCTGGTACCCCAATTTTTTGGACTCTAAGGTTCAGATTGGGGAAATATACCATGACAGGTCCTAGTTTCCCTTCAAGTACCACTTACATTTTAAATGTCAGTATGTACACTAAATGTATACCTTACTTAAATATTTGACTTAATTTGTTATAAAATATTAAACGCATGGAATAAGTTGTGAATATTAGAACATTTTTTTTAATTTTTCACTGCCATTCCACTCATCAGTATCAACAAGCTGATTCTTATTTGAATATCAATACAAATAATAAATATTTTATAATTTAATAACTGACACATTATTGTAACTTCTTAAAACAGGATACTATTATATCAATAGTCCTCCACTGCTGGCAGCCCATACTATGATAGGAAAGATGTTACTGTTCTCTGCTCTCTCATTTATCTCATGAACATTTCATATTGTTTCATTGTCTAGCCCTATTGCTTGAATATAATTCTTTCCCAATTTCCATAAACAAATAAGATTTTTTATTAGGCCGTTTGAAAGATGCCTAATAATTTACCTTCTAACGTACAAGATCTCTCATTCAGTGGAGTCATTAGTCAATGATGAAGTAATTATTTAATTTGCAGCGATAAATGAGATTATATAATATTTACATAACTAATACATATAAAAGAAATCATTTCATGACAGAAATACTATGGGTTTGATAGTGATAAGGAACACAAACATATTTGGTTTTTGTAAAACACCAAGTACATAATTAAAGTACTTACAAGCCTGAAGGTGAGATTGTTGCTTGAGACCTAACTTATTTACCATTGATGTAATCAATACTTAATTGAATAACATTTGATAACATCGCATTAATGTATGACCTTTTCTCTCTCTGCCTTATCTTTTAGTAGTTAATTATAAAGTGGCAACTTGAAATGTGTTCTCCAAATACAAAGAACTAGGTTTTAATAAGAAGACTATTAGAGCTGTGTAGAAGCCTTTGCTTTTTTTAAAGCTTCTCCTAGTTCTTCCACAGCAGTTTTATTTGGTTTATTGCAGAGTTAATTCATCAGCTTTTTAGTATCCAGAGAATGATTCCAGGGAATGGATTCTGAAGGCTGAATATTCAAAGTGGTTTAACCTTTGCCTCTAACTGTGCACCTGCTATTTTCTACTCACAGGTAGCCTTTGAACATGCATATTAAGTAAAAGAGCAAGTAACTCACTTATTGGAAAGTTCAAATACCATTGGTCGGTGTTAGAGCAGGTTTTTATACAGATAAGCAATTGTGTGGGGACACACAAAACTGGGAATGCAAATTTGGAGGTAGTCTTTGAAAATGTGGTCCTTAAATGTTCAAGGAATTTTCATAAAGTAACTGATCAAAATGTTACAGGCATTCATAATGTATTGCTGTCTCAGCCTAGCAATTACTCTTTATTTAATAGTTATACTTTGCACTCACTTTCCATCCAAGGACCTATAAACCCTTCTTAAACAATAATGAAATAAGCCTTAATGAAATTTCCTCTGCAAGGAAAGACTGAGGCACAGATGGCTTCTCCGATGCCTATTGTAGGTGGAAATCAAAGACACATCTTACCTCTTAGTCCTGTGCATTAACAACGAGAAGAACATTGCCTAGGGGAAAGAAACACTGTTGTTGTCGGGTTTTTTTTAATGATTTAACAGGGCATACCACTGTGTTGTATGATAACAAGGCTACACAGGTACAATTTATATAAACATATCCAGAGGGCATCCAAATGATTAATTTTAGGTTTTTAAATCCTTGTGCCATTCAACACTTCGCAAACTTAATTTTTCAAAGACTTAGTGACAACTCATGGTTAAGACTTTCAAATTTGAGAGTATTAAATTAGGCATTTTAGTCCATATTTAAGATCTTTTTTCTTCACAGGTGTCAAGCAGATGTGGCTGCTATAGAAAAAATGAGAGTTGGGGCCAAAGAAATTAACCACTTTGATGCTTAAATAGGGTTTTAGGTATCTTATATTAGATGCCATTTTTTTCCCAACAAGGGATTGAAGGGTAGGGTTCTTCTGTGGTGATGGCTTACGTGACAAGGACCATGTTATTGTTATATAATGTCCTAAGTGATATATTTGGATTTAGAATCTTTCATTATTTGTAATATTCAAATAAGTAGGTTTTCTTGATTATTTTGTTATTCCTTGTCTGGTCACGGTTCTGTGAGCAAGCTTTATCACAGCCTGGGATAAATATGATGAAATCACAGTGGACTAACTAATCATTCCCCCTGAAATTGGGGTAGCTAGTTAAAATAAGAAACCATGTGGGGCAAAGATGGAGGATAAATCACAATCAGTTAATCCTTGGCACTTAATGTGCCCTAGTTGTCTCTTTCATTAGAAAATGATGCATTGTTTCTAACAAGGGTATGCTTATCTGTGTAATTAAGTTTTGGCAGATTCACTTTCCAAACTGCCAGCAGCTCTGCTTTTTGTGGAAGCAGTCTGGATCTCTGGTCTATTATGTTTCCTACTATGCCAAATATCTGTTCGGAATACACAGTTGTTGGCAGGCAACATAACAAGTCAAGAGCTGAAATGATAAAGTCATGCCAACAGACTTATTTTTCCTTTCCAATATTCTAATGGACAAGTCTTATTAACCTTAAATGGCTCATTGAGGTGGTAGCATAATATTATAGGCATAGATTGCTCTTCCATGGGATTACAACAATCTGAGCCAAATTTCTCAAAAGGTTGATGCCTGTGATACCTTCAGTCACAGAATTGCTGTTGCCACTGCTGTGAAATCCTGGAGTACAACAAGGAAGTAAAAGTTGCTGGAGCAGCTGCCTATGCTCGGCAAGTTGCTATTCTATCCTTTTTTATGCCCAAATTTGTCTGTGTATCATTTCACAGAAGGTGTGGGATACATAAGCCTTGAACTTTTGATCTATTAGCACTGCAAATACCTAATGTATCCCTTGTCTGAACTGTTCTGCTGGCACTTGCTGCTTCACATATATTTAACTTACTTAAACATTCTTTTGTAATAAGTATTTCATCTTCCAGATTCATTTTAGTTCTATGACATCACTTGGGAAGGGGGACTCAGCAGACAGATTTCTTGTGAAGATCTCAGGTGTCCTACATCAGATTCCGGTTAGTTGGTGGGCAATGTGGGAAGAATATGGGCTCTGAATCTGATATTTAGGGTGTCAATAGAACAGAAAAATACTTTCAGTGAATATTGTACCGTGGTTCTCCATGCTGAAGGAACAACCAGATACTGGAAATTTTCACTCTGGATTATGACATACATTTTATTATGTCCATTATTTGCCTCTATATTTACAAGATTCCTTAGTTACATAAATTACACCTTTGTCAATTTTTTTTGGCATGAATGACATAATGTATAATCCCATAGTGTGTACTGTCGGCTGATGTGCAGGCCTTTCTCATATACTACAGAACTTGATATTTGCTTTGTCAAGCACATTGCTGAAATTGTCTTTTCATTTGTCTGCTCAGGTTGTAGATCTCTTATTAAAAGTATAGTTGCCAGCCTACTTTTGCTTCCATTACCTATATTAGTATTATTTGCTGAGCACAGGTAGCATGCATAGGTCTGTATAAGACACAAAGGAAATGTATGGTTCCTGCCCTGAAGAAGTTGTAAATATTATCTTTGGTACCACCGGTAATACTGATATTAGCCACTTTCTTTCTCCAAACCCCGAAACATCTGGGTTTCCAGTTTTCTGACAAAAAATACAAATCTTTAAAGAAAAGCAGACACTGTCCACAAACATTTATATAACAGGAAAAAAAAACAATTTTCCAACAAACAGAAAAGCTAGCCTTTCTGAAACCACCACAGTCCTTAGGATAGCCTAGAAAATGCATCCCCACAACTACTGAAAGCCCAGAGTAGATAGATGCTCTTGAAGATAGATTCAATGTATGACTTGCTAGCAGCAAGTTTCATCTGGCAGGAAAGAATATGTAACAAAGGACATGTGCTGTTTGTATAGCATAGAGAGACAGACTGGGAGCTGTCCCTCACTCTCCAGAAGTGGTAAAAAATAGTTTATGTATCAGTTGGACGTAGCTATTGCACATAGTTTTGGAAAGCACTATTATTAAATGGCATAATTTTTTTTTTAGTTTAAAAAGTCAAAACAACGAAAGAAACCTCTCATTTCAGTGGAGTGAGTGAAATGTTTTCCACTGAATATAGAATAAACAAACTTACTAGTTAGTTTTTCATATGGACCTGAGTCCTCAGTGTCTTAAGATGCATCCTTTACCAAAGGAAATCAGCACAACTTCTGATCCAATTGACTTGTGTTCCCCACAAAAGCGTACTTGGCCAGAAGTGATCCAGCATTCTGTGTGTTTCCAATGGATGGCAGATGTTCTTTGAAATACATTTTAAAACTGAGGCTCACTTAATCAATATATTCCTGCCATGCACACATGTGGTTATGAAATGGACAACTTGTTTAATATTTACAGAAAACTGGTATTTATTGGTAATTCTGTGGTACTCATCACTGTAATATGTAACTACCCCACGAACATTAACAATTAAGTCTCAAAACAGTATTATCTTTATTGTATACAAGAGGAATGTAGTAACTTGACCAAAGTTGCACGAGAAGTCAGTGACAGAATAGAAATCACATTTCCCAAGTCCTGGTCCTTTTACCTTAAACCAGTGTTTCCCACGTGGTGAGTCTTGACCCACCAGTATGTTGCAGGAAGGTTCTAGGCAGATCACTATATGCAGGGCCAGGTTAAGCAGTCACTGGGCCTAGGCCTACGCAAACATATACCTCTCCCAGCCTGGTGCAGTGGGGAAGCCCCAAAGGAAATGGAGATTGGGAGAGCATGCTCACCTTGCACTCATTTCACAGCGGTGGCTCCTGTTCCATGGGTCCAGCTCCACATGCCAAGCATTGTGACTTGGTGCACAGGGTCACAGCACCACTCAGGTTTAGCCTGGCCAGCCCTCCATTATGACACACTTACTTAAATTTTCCCCCTGCCCCATGTGTCCCTTGTGCACCGGGCTGGGATTAGGGTTGCAGTGTTGGTATGGTGGATATATGAAATGATGGGGTGCAAAAAAAAAGAAAAAATGCAGTTGATGGATTGCTTTGGGAACCACTCCCTTAACCTAATCATCCTTCCTGTGTAGGATAATTTAATGGATCTTCCAGACACAGATCAGATGACAAAAAAACTAATCTGTACCATATCTCAGTGAAAGGAGGTGGTGTGGTTCCCCGTCACCCTGGAGAGGGATGAGCTCCGCTGAATGCCAGAGTGGGCAGAGCCAAAGCACTCCCAGCCCACCCCCAGAGGGCAGAGACCAGACAGGAAGTATAAGAGCCCAACCTCAGAGCTCACTCGGGAGCAGCTGCTGGAGAGGCCAGGCGTGTCTGGCCCAGGTCCTGCTAGGGGATCTTCAGCAACCAGCAGTGGACCTGGAGACTGGCCTGACCGGCTGATACTCAACGCAGACCAGCATGTGGGAGAGTCTCTGAGCCTATCCCTTGCCAGCTACCCCAAAGATCCAATGGTTATCGACCCCCTTGAAGACACCACCTTGACTCAGGTACCTCCAGAGGGGGAGTTGGAAAGTAGCCCGAGGCAGTTGATCTGAGTCTGGCTGCAGCACAGCTGGAACCTATGTCAGTGTGTTGCGACCAGGATCCCCACTGACACAGCAGAGGGTCTTTGTCCACTGCTAAGGCCTCCGGGCTGGGATGTAGTGGAGTGGGAGGGCCTGCGTTCCCCCTGCTACCCAAGCCCTCTCCCAGGCCTCTTGGACCCTGAAGCCTGGGTGTGCTATTTACCTGTTTGCACAGCCCCTGCCTGAGGGCCGAATTCATTGCTGCTCCGCTCTGACCCAGGGCTTGGGCCCGTTGACTATATAAACTGCTGCTCAGCCCCTGTCTGAGGGCCTGAGCCCTGAATTTATTGCTGTCCCGTCCTGACCCAGGGCCTGGGCTTATTAACTGCTGATTGTTCCCTGTGTTTGCTCAGCCCCCACCTAAGGGCCCAAGCTGTGACTCTTTGCTGCCTCACTCTGACGCAGGGCCTGGGCTTGTTATCTGCTAATTGTAACCTGTGTGTCCTCAGCCTCCTGCCGGATGGCTTGAGCTAGGACTCCTGTGGCCCAAACGATTCCCCAAGGGGCCATGTAAGGACTAAAGGAGGCTGTGTGGTTTCCCGCCAACCCAGAGAGGGATGAACTCTGACGAACCTTCTCTCCACTCAGTCTCTCTCAAAGTACAGTCTCTGACATTCAAGTAGGTGTATTAATTTTCAGCAATAAGGGCAAATTGCGTCTCTTTTTTCAATAACACTGTTGGTCAGAGTGACCATTATTAAAAAGAGATCTCCAAACATGAGTACATTCAGTTACAAATGGAATGGTTCACAAAGTTCAATAGCTTTTTCAACCAGAATTTGTATAACCCCTCATTGAATAGAATTAAAATAAATATACTGATCTGCAGGTGTTAGTTTCCAAAAGATTAGAAACAGGAAAAAGTATCCATTTGAAGAAGGTGTTAATTTAAATTTCAAACAAGGGTTTACTTTCTCAATTTATATTCTGAAATTAAAAATATACATCAAATTCTTCAATGACTAGAAACTAGCACTTCTTTATGCAGGATCTAGAGTAATTCACATTTAAAATATTTAATCATTTAGAGATTAACTATACACATACACACAAAACAAAAACAAAACAAAAAAAATGTACAGGCAGACTTATGTTTTATTGTCCAGTTACTGTGGTTTTTAGACTGTTAGGATATAACTAATGTTTGTTTGTCATGGTGATCGTGTTAGGCTGTGGTGAAGAGTTATAAAATGTGGATACAATTTTGATAGAATATTTAGTGATGGCTAGTAATATTGTATTATTGTAATGTAGTACTTGGGTAAGATTGTGACTACATGGCTATGCAGGCATTCCCATGCTCATTTGTGACCTACTTGGGTCATGGCTCTGGCCACAGTGGAGAAGGGTAAAGCTACCTCCATCGGGCCACTACTCCCCTGACAGCAAGTGAGAAGAGAGGGTACAGAGTGGGTGAAACCTTCATTCTACTTTCCAGTGTGCCTGTCAGAAGAGCTGAGTTCCTTTGAAGGGGCTGCAGTAAATTACTTTCCTCCTCACCATCCCAGCCGAGAGAAAGGGGAAGGACACCAGGGAAGGAACTAGGAGTGAGTATTAATTCCTTCCCCAGGCTATTTTGAGAGGGTGCATCCCAGGGGTGATATTTCAGATTTGTTTTTTTTAGGTGAGGCAACTTTAACCCTGATTCCAGGGGCTACTTTCTATTGCATCAATAGTCCATGGTCACTTAAAAACTAGCCCAATCTATTTATTTAATTTTTTTAACAAAAGATTGGTCTGTACCTTTAAAAATAATCACTATCAAGTATAATTAAATGATGGATGTTAGCAGCATAGATCTATAACAAACAAAGACTGGCAGCCAAATTTTACAAATTGTTCAGATTGGCTTGGATTTCTATTCACTGTAGAGTTTATACAATAGTTATGATAAATACAAAGGATTAAGTTGGAAGGAGGTTTCTGGTGTGTTGCTGTAAGGATTTGAGAGAGTTACCAACACTTCAGTGAAATTCATGGATGGTACTTAAGTCTGAGAGACTATCACCCTCAGAAATATTAAAGAGTAAGTACAACAGGAGCTAAGATTACAGTACTTCCCAACTGGAAAAGAAGGACATACAGCACAGTCAACACACAGTTCTAAAATGATTGCTTGAGGGGAGCAGTTGCTCATCTTTACACATATAAAGGACCAGCAGCTCCTCAAATGGTATTCTGTTGAAAAGGTCCTAGAAAAGTTCAACCATGGGGTGATTTGGTAAGATCAAGGTATTCACAGAGGATTCAACATTTATATGTAACATCCTATGTGGACCTACCTGATAACTTGATCCAAAGCCCATTGTAGGCAAAGGAAAGATGCTCACAGACAATTTGAGACTAAATGGCAAAATAAATGGCCATGCTAGGGTACTGCCATTCACTAACAAAATTAGAGCATTGGAAAAAATGGGAAAGTTTTAAGTATAATTTAAACAATATTTGTGGTGTGAGAGCACATGCTTGTTTCTTCACCGCATGGAAGGATTACAGGTGGTCATTCATGAGCCCTGTTCTTGCAGCCTGAAACTTCCAAAGCTCAGCTGTCTGTCCGGATAATTATCCCCTGAATATGCCTGGGGCAGCAGCCCCCTTCCCTGCCTAAGCAGCCCTGTGTCTACTTGTGCATTCATATTTGTTGAGCAAAGAATAGGCCAGACAGGGGAGGAGGGAGAGGAACAAGCGGTGTTACTCTCAACTGGTGGAATAAAACTAGGGAGAATGAGAGGAGTCCCCCCTGCCCCTCCTAAATGGTGTCTCTGGTGCATATATGCAGAATGTCTGTTACCTGGGCTAGAAGTAAGGGCTGCCTTTTAGGGTTTCCACTCTGAGGTACAAAAAAGAGACATATCTCAGCTGATGAAGGGGAGCACAAAAAGAGGAGGGCATAGACGATGGCTCCCAGGAGTAGGAACAGGGCCCCAATGAGCAGGAACAGCGGCCACCATAGTGAGGAACAGGGCGCATTGTGGCTCCTGCCTTGAGCTCTTTTCCCTGCCCTCAGTGTTGGTCAGGTAGGAAGCAGCAGCTACCTCATGGAGCCTGTTGGTGGGGGCACAGAGCAGATGGGAGGGATAATTAACAGCGATAATTAACAGAAAAGCAGCATAAAAAGTAAAAACATTAATTTCTGAAATGGCCACATGGTATGACTGCTCCCATCATCATCTTACTGTCAGTCTGCCACCCTCAAATGGAACTGCAGAGCTCATCAGAATTTTAGAGTCATATTTCATAATTTTTTAGGTGTTTCTGAGCATGTTGCCTCACTACTTTGCTCTTGGTTAACTTTTGTAGTGAAGAAGTCAACCGTAACATTTGTGGCAACTACTTTATACACAACAAGCAAATTGCTAACTACCTGAGATTTTCCTCCATAAGAATGTTAATGAAAAATTTTCCACTGTGTGGGTTTACACCTTTTTTTCTGAAGCATTTTGTATTGGCCACTCTTAAAGGCAGAATTATCTTTTCTAACACAAGGCTCACTCTCAGAACCGACTAATCGTGCTGATCCACTCTTGGTAACCCACTGTGCATAGTGATTGTCATCCATGAAAATAGCTGAAGTACTTTTTTCCCTCTGTTCCTTTTCCTGTGTTTCAGTCTGAGTATGTATTGATGAACTGTTGCTATATTCCTGGAGCTGTTCCTTTGCTTGGGAGCTTCTTTGTTTAATCTGAGCAAATGACCCAAATGAATTTCCATTGATTTCTCCAAAGTTTAGATGTGGAAGACTTGATAGTACAAGACAGCATAGCAGCAATTGAGTTGTAAATATTCACCTTTTCCTTTCATCCAGCCAGACTTCATTGACCATCATCTGCTCTCTCAAAATCTGTGACTGTTACCCAGGGCCCTATGTGTAATACAGCCATACAGATGTCTACATAGTTGCCCTTTTATTCTAAAGTTGTTGCTTAATTATGCTTCAGAATCAAAAGCTTCCAGTGCCTGGGTAGGCAAACAACCTGGCACAATAGCTCTGAGTAAAGTATCAATTTAACACATTCATCCCAATGGGGTGTCAACTCTGAAGCCAATAGATAGTTCAAACATGAAACTTGACTTGACCACTCTAGCAGAAACATTAAGCCAATGTGATTATCTGCTATTATCGGATAGACTGGCATACACAGAGGAATAGAGTGGCTGGTTGTTGAGTTGATGGGATGGAATTGAAGTATTTATGCCCTTCCTAACCCCAAATTTACCTTTACCTTTGGCAAAAATGGGTGTGGCAAAAGATATGTATGAAGTGACTCCTTTCCAATACCAAACATCTCACTGCCACCTGGATGCTGAAATGCCAAATTGTCTTCTAAATTTACCAGAGTGCCAAAGCCTCACCAGTCAAAATTCCAGGTTTCCTATAATTTCTACACTGCAGTTTTCACATGTTCACTTCTAAAATCTGAGATAAATTTTCATACTTAATTGAGTAAAAACGTCCATTTTTTTAAAATTTAGCTGTCACTGCCACAGAATTTCCTATTTTATACAGTGCCCCATATTCACCACTTTTATATCTTTATGATATATGTTGTAAAAAGTATGTCTTGTGAGGTATCATTTGGAAACTCATAATCTGCTGAACATCATTATTCTGTTAAAATATATATAACAATATTGTGGGTAAAGCTGTGATGTTTTACTATCGGTTTATTATTGAAATATGTTGTAATTTTGAGGAATGCCCACTGACTAGCTCCTCAGAGACAACGTAAAAGCAGCAAAGAATCCTGTGGCACCTTATAGACTAACAGAGGTTTTGGAGCATGAGCTTTCGTGGGTGAACACCCACTTCCTCAGATGCATGAGTGGGTATTCACCCATGAAAGCTCATGCTCCAAAACCTCTGTTAGTCTATAAGGTGCCACAGGATTCTTTGCTGCTTTTACAGATCCAGACTAACACGGCTACCCTCTGATCAGAGACAACGAAGGATTGACGACAGGTGTTAAAAAACTATTAGCTGCTGAAAAACCCCTTTGCCACCAGGGGAATCTGTAAACAAAAATTGAACATGTCATCTCTGAGATGGCTCAAGCTTCACATATACTGAAAGTATAAGAAAGTAAGTCACAAATTACCTGAAAGGCATTTCAAATTTCATGTATATAGAAGACTATTTTGTCTACACCCCAGCTGTGGATAATCCTCAAAGAAGGGGAAAAGGTATAAGAATGGAGTACTCACAAATTGCCTCTTCTCCCCCATCTCTACTTACTGTAGCAAGATTGTTTGAAAGACATATGATGCATCATTGAACTTGGGGGAGTGTTCCTGGTCTGTTTTTTTTTCCAGCTAGTACAGACTGATAAAAGCTTTTGGGTGAGAGAAATCTTTTTGTTTTTAAGCTTATGGGTCTTGGTAAAGTTTAGGAATTAGCTTGCATGTTTATCTTTTTCTTTCTTTTGTAACCAATTCTGACTTATATGACTTATCACTTAGAATAACTTAAAATACATCTTTCTCTAGTTAATGAACTTGTTTTTTTTGTTTTATCTAAATTTCATTGAACTGTTTGAGAAATATATACTCAGGTCAAGAGGGCTGATGCATATGTATTACCCTTTGTTGGAATGACGGACTAATTATGAGCTTGTACCATCCAGTAAGCTACTGAACAGTACAAGATGTACATTTCTCGGGGGCAAAGTTGGGACTGAGGGCTATGCGGGGGTTGCCCTGTATCTGTTCATGGATGGTTAGGCATAGCACGCATGTATTCAGCTGAGAGTGACTCTTCATGCTGGTGACTGTGATTGGATGGGTTTGCTGCTCACTAGCAAAGTAACATAAAAGGCATCCCAGACTGGAGAGTTAAGAGGACACAGCAGTTCAATTTGCACCATTGGGAATGTCACAATATTAAAGTGCTTACGGCCAGGACTGTCCTATCAACTGCAGGAAGTCAACGGTGGAGGTGGGGAAATTCGAGGGGACAAGGGGATTAGATAGAAATCAAACCAGAGAACATACAGGGCCTATAGAAACTCCAAGTCTCTGCACCTTAGGAGTTTAATATAAGTAACAATTACACCTAGCTCTTATATAGCACCTTCACCTATTAATGTCCTAAGTAATTTTAAAAAGGAAGAAAATACCATTATCACCATTTTATAAATAACAAAGTTACAGTGAGCTTGTCCAAGGTGTCACAACAGGCAAGAAAAGTCAGGGATAGAACCTATGTCTCCTGAATCCCAGACCAGTAATCTATATATTGATAGATAGATCTTTCCCATCTTCACTTCATGCATTTCAGCTGGCAGTGGACATTGGGTCAGTGAATCACACATTGCTGTAAATGAGAGGGAGGACTTTTGATTGAAGGAAGTACAACATTCATCTGAAATACCTGGCATGTTATTTACTTATAGACTTTAAGGTCAGAAAGGACCATAACAATCGTCTAATCCAATCTTCTGCACATTGCAGGCCACAGAACCTCACCGACCCACTACTGTAATAGACCCATAACCTCTGGAGGAGTTACTGAAGTCCTCAAATCACAATTTAAAGACTTAAAGAAACCATACACAAAAAGTAATTATCAATGATTCACTGTCAGATGGGTAGGATGTATCTAGTGGCATCTGTAGGGTCTGTTCTTGGTCTGGTACTGTCCAATATGTTCATTAATGACTTGGATAATCGAGAGGCATGTATGCTTAATGAACTTGTGAATGACACCAAGCTGGGTTTGGTTTACTAGCTCTTTGGAGGGTAGACTAATATCATTCTGGGATGTATTGGCAGGAATGTTGTATCTAAGACATTAAAGGTAACTGTTCCCCTCTACTTCGCACTGGTGAGCCCTCAGATGGAGTACTGTGTCCAGTTTTGGGTGTCATACTTTTAAAAAGTTGTGGACCTATTAGAGAGTCTCCAGAGAAGATCCCCCGCCCCCCCAAAAAATTAGAAAGCATGACAAATGAGGAAAGATTAAGAAAATCCACAAACATCTGGACATGTTTAGGCTTGAGAAAAGATGACATGGGGTGGGGGAGAGACTAATAGCCTTCAAATATGTTAAGGGCTTTTATAAAGAGGGCAGAAATCAATGGTTCTCCTTATCTACTGAATATAATACAAGAAATAATCTGCTTAAGTTGCTTAAAGGGAGATTTAGGTGAGATGGTAAAAAATTTCTAACTATAATGATAAGTACTGGAATAAGTTATCAAGGTGGAATCCCCATTATTGGAGGTTTTAAAGAATAAGTTTGACAAACATCTGTCAGGGATCATCTAGATATGCTTGGTCCTGTCTCAACATGGGGAGTGGACACGATGACCTCTGGCGGTCCATCTAGACCTACATTTCTATGATTCTATGCCCCACAGGAGGACAATGGGCCCTGGTTGGTAACTCTGGTTGATACAGTGTGTAAATTGAAAATGTTAGGAGACGCATGACCAGAGTAACTGCGAAAGAGTAAGAAATTAATGAGGAAAGCATGTTGTCATGGTGTAAACTGCCTACAGCAGCTCTTAATCTGGCTGTATACGTTGGAAGCTTGTGGGTCTGGAAAAGGCCTTTGTAAGCAAGAGGATTGGGAATGCTTTCCATTGTCCTAGAGACAAGGTGTGGCTTCTCTAATATCGTAAGACCAACACAGTTACAACACCATTCTGTTGTCCTAATCACATGTAGAGCCATAGATAATTGAGAGAGAGACCTGTTGATAGCCCTGACAGTCATATTGTATTTGGTAATGTCACCTGGCCTACGTGGGTCATAACTGAGACTACCAAGTTCAGGTAGGGTGACCAGATAGCAAGTGTGAAAAACCAGGATGGGGGTGGCGGTAATAGAAGCCTATATAAGAAAAAGCTCCAAATATCGGGACTGTCCCTATAAAATCGGGACATCTGGTCACCCTAAGTTCAGGACAAACTGCTGAGAGATAGGGCATACACACCCCAAAACCACTGGTTATTCTCCCATAAGACATACCAGACCAGCAACAAAAGTAAATTTCTGTCTGACCACACTGGCTAACAAGAAGTCAGAAATGCAGCCTCTTTAGGTATTGCAGTCCTGGATTCAACACTCGGTCACTAGACTGAATGATGAGTGGTTATTTAATACCATATTCATCAACCAAAGGGTTCTTCTGATCCCAAAGGACCAGCCACATACCCAGGTCAATGTACAACTCAGATCTTATCCATTAATCATGCTGTTGCCAATCCTTTAGTATCTAATATCTAAAGGTTTATTTATAAAAAAGAAAGGTGAGAGTTAAAATTGGTTAAAAGAATCAAATACATACACTAATCGTAAAGTTCTTGGATCAGGCTTGTAGCAATGATGGAATAAACTGCTGGCTTGTTAAGTCTCTGGAAGCTTCCAAATCATTGGAAATTCCTCAGTCCCTTGGTTAGAATGCTCCCATTAGTAAAAGTTCATAGGCTAGAGGCCTGAGCAGGAAAGAGGCAAAACTGAGATGTTCCCAGGGCCTTTTATAGCTTCTGCTATGTGGAGGGAAACCCATTTTTCAATCAAAGCCCTCCACACAGCTTGTGGAAAAATACAGGTAACAAGATGGAGTTTAGTGTCACATGGCCTCGTCACGTGCCTTTGCATGCTCCGCTGAGTCACAGAATGGGCCATCACCCATATTCTAATTAGAACATTCACATAAAAGTCCATTGTGTGGGGATGGGCATCTTCCATGGCCCATAGTGAGTTACGTGTTCCTTGATGGGCCATTCAACTTCAATAGTCCCTTCACGATGTGCAGGCTAAATACCTTGTGAGTGTTACCACATGAGCAAACACATTTGAAATACAGGTACATGGTCAATATTCATAAATTCTGATAAGAAAAGGACACACATACAAATCAAATAATCATATGTAGCAAATCATAACTTTTCCATAGACACCTTGCATGACATATATTGTACAAGATTTGTTGCAGTTATATAATAGTGGTAGCAACAATGCTGTACATGGTCATATTTTAATCAGATAATGTCACAGATATAATTGTGGAAAACCATAACAATATGTTTTGCAATGAATGCCATGAGGAAAGTTCTTGCAAATTTACATATTCTTGACTTTGTTATTAAAAAGGTTCAGGGTAGGATTTTCAAAGGCACTCTGTGTTGGCCTAACTTTCTTCCCATTGACTTCAAAACCATATTTGCATACTATTAGCAGTGAGAGGCAGTAGCCTATAAATGGGTCTTTTTTGAAAAATAAAATATATTGTGATATATTGGGGAAAAAAATTTTAAATTATAGAGTTAATACAAACTCAGTGTGATAAATGATTCATAAGCTTTCAGGCACCTTTAGAGAACAAGTTCCAGACTGCACGTGAGTTCAGTATATGTAATGGATATTGTATAGACACTTTTATTTATTGCCCAATGGTTGTATCAAAACCTTTCGTAGTGAATTTCCTAACATGTTAGCTGGTGGTAAAGTTCAGAAAACAATATATAATAGCTTCTGATTAATATTTTTGAGCTCAGAATATTTTAAATATAAATCAAAGGCTGTCTTAATTTTGACAATGATAAAGCAAAACTTCTCATTACACTAATGAGAGAAAGAAAATCAGGATTTGGGAGACTGATAAATAAACGAGCCAACTTGTAAATTATATCTAGGAACATTTTAAATTACTAAAGTGCAGCCTGACTGCACACTGACTAATAACAATCTGACTGTAAGTTATTGCTCAAAGGAATCAATGAGAAATTTATGATATCCAATTTTTTGGCAATTAGGTATACATATGCAAATAAATGAGCTAGTGATACAGTTCGAGAACTATGTCCCCAGACAAAAATAAAATATTTTTAAATAAATTAAATTCATTTAAAAGAAATGCTGGGTTGTTCTATACTGCAGTATGACATATTTCCACAGGAAAAAGAACATTAGCTACACAAAGAAAATATTTGATTCTGCCACATCCTGACAGAAATGCAGTATTTGCATATATTTGTGAAGAACATATGTCTGTGGGTGCTACCATAATATAATTAGCACAAAAACATTGAGTGCTTTTCACAGTATCCCACCATTTCAAGTCATTCATGTCCCCACAGAATGTGACCACTGAAAATAGTTTGCCCCATGCTTCTCTCCCCTCCGCCCCTACAGTTCCTTATATCTCCTTGTGAAGTGCTGGAAATGGCCATTTTAATTACCACTACAAACAGTTATTTTTCTCTCCTGCTGACAACAGCTCACCTTAACTGTTCACCCTCCTTATAATGTGTATGGTAACACCCATTGTTTCATGTTCTCTGTGTGTGTATATATATCTTCCTTCTGTATTTTCCACTGCATGCATCCAATGAAGTGAACTGTAGCCCACGAAAGCTTATGCTACAATAAATTTGTTATTCTGTAAGGTGCCACAAGTACTCCTTTTTGCGGATACAGATTAACACGGCTGCTAGTCTGAAACCTTATATTTTGAGCGGCTTTACTTTGCAATTTGAGTGTTCTTTTAATGCAGTATTTGTGCATGGATTAAATAGCAATTTGTATTCATTTCACTAACAAAACACCCAGCTAGGAGGCTGTGATAAATTGGGTATATGTCTGTGAAACATGCTTGGTGAACCCCATTTTGTTACTGGGGCTGGGCTTTGTACTTGTCATAAACAAATAGCTAAGGGTTAATGTCTCTTTCACCTGGAAAGAAGTAACCTGAAACACCTGACCAGAGGACCAATCAGGAAACAAGACTTTTTCAAATCTGGGTGGAGGGAAGTTTGTGTCTGAGTCCTTTCTCTTGTATCTGTCCCTCTCGGCTATGGGAAGGATTTTTCTATTTCCTGCTTTCTACTCTTCTGTTTCCCAGTTGTAAGTACAAAAAGATAGGTTTGTTTTTTTGTAGTTACATGTGTGTAGTTGCTGGAGTGCTTTGAATTGTATTCTTTTTGGATAAGGCTGTTTATTCATATTTCTTTTAAGCAATTGACCCTGTATTTGTCACCTTAATACAGAGAGACCATTTTTATGTTTTTTTTTTCTTTTTACATAAAGCTTTCTCTTTAAGACCTGTTGGAGTTTTTCTTTAGTGGGGAACTCCAGGGAATTGAGTCTGTGCTCACCAGGGAATTGGTGGGAGGAAGAAGTCAGGGGGAAATCTGTGTGTGTTAGATTTACTAGCCTGACTTTGCATACCCTCTGGGTGAAGAGGGAAGTACTTCTGTTTCCAGGACTGGAAATAGCGAGGGTGGAATCCCTCTGTTTAGATTCACGGAGCTTGCTTCTGTGTATCTCTCCAGGAACACCTGGAGGGGGGAAGGGAAAAGGTTTATTTCCCTTTGTTGTGAGACTCAAGGGATTTGGGTCTTGGGGTCCCCAGGGAAGGTTTTTGGGGGGACCAGAGTGCCCCAAAACACTCTAATTTTTTGGGTGGTGGCAGCTTTACCAGGTCCAAGCTGGTAACTAAGCTTGGAGGTTTTCATGCTAACCCCCATATTTTGGACGCTAAGGTCCAAATCTGGGAATAGGTTATGACAGTACTGTATCTTCCTTTGTGAATTAGACCATTCATTTTTGTAGCAGAGGCTTGGAGCAATGGAAAGACTATGTATGAGAAGCTATTAGAGAGACAGAGTGGGTCAGGTAATATTTGGACCAACTTCTGTTGGGGAGAGGGACAAGCTTTTGAGCTACATAGAGCTCTTCCTCAGCAGCTATGATAGAGCAATCAAGAGTCATCAACACTGAATGACTGTTCTACTGGAAAAATGGACTTTCTGCTGGTAGGACAATTGACTTGGACTGGAGCATGGAATTACTTCTGTAGAAACATGTGCAAAGAAGGGGAACCGAGACTGTTTTAAAAGAGGGGTGTTTTTCTATGCAAAAGGTTCAGAGTTCAGACCACCATGACATGCAAGAAGACCAGGCCCAGGAGGCAAGGAATGCTCTAACAAAACCCAGGACACAGGAAGGGTGAGATCAGACCAGGGTGGTTGTGTTCAGGACTTTTCATAGATCTGTAACTTTTTAATGCTTTCAAAAGTGTCTGTGGTTATAAAATTACTTTGCTAAACCTGGGTTCCTCGCTTTCCTGCCCATTTCACTGAAAAGTTTAACTAGAAACCACAACTAGAGGGACTCTGGGGGAAACTGCTGAGCTACTGAGGGTTCAGGAGGGCCGTAGCACAAGTTTTGGGATCTGAGGCTTCTGCATATCCTTTCCCAGGAAGGGTGTCCAACATGGGGTTTGCATCTAGTACTGTACCTGCGAGACCCAGAGATCGGAGCAATGACCAGTCACAGCCCAGTAGCAGCTGGGTTTAGAAGCAAATGGGCCTGGGATTGGGGTTCATTTACAGAGATGGGGACTTAGCCAGGTTGTAACAGAAGCCATTCAAAATTTCATTGTTGTGTACCAGTTTTCTATGCATTCTGTTCAAGGTCAGTGAGGGATACTTGATAAGCTCTGTTTGCATTAGTGTTGTGGTTGAACGTCTGGCCTGCTTTACCAAATAGCAAGGTAAATAACCACAAGCCAAAAAAAATCTTTTTACTGCTCGAGTAGAATAACCTGTTTATTAATATCAAAGATAATGTTTTTATATACTTTCCAGCACTGTTTTTCCAGTCATGATCAGTAGTGCTTTTTTAAGCCATTTTATGACCTGGATACTGTGTTCTTTCAGAGCTCCAAAAATGCCATAAGATAAAATCATGGTTGCCAATACAGCTCAGAGGACCTAACAGGAAATGATGCATTTTTCTAATTTCCTTTTAACAATGGGAAATCAATGGTGAGTGATTAAAAGAGGAAAGTAGGAGTAACTAAGGGGAAGTGATCTGAAAATCGGCTGTTCAATGACAAGGATGCCCCATAGTTTAGGCCAGGGATCAGCAACCTTTGGCATGAGGACCATCAGGGAAATCCGCTGGTGGGCTGGGACAGTTTGTTTACCTGCAGCATCCGCAGGTTCAGACAATCGCAGCTCCCACTGGCCGCGGTTCTTCATTCTAGGCCCATGGGGTCTGCGGGAAGTGGCAGCCAGTACATGCCTCGGCCTGTGCCGCTTCCCACAGCCCCCATTGGCCTGGAGTGGTGAACCACAGCCAGTGGGAGCTGCACTTGGCTGAACCTGTGGATGCTGCAGATAAACAAACTGGTGCAGCCTGCCAGTGGATTTCCCTGATGGGCCGCGTGCCAAATTTGCCGATCCCTGGTTTAGCCTATGCTTCAGATATTTACCCCTACCAAGCATATTTTTATTCCAGGAGGAGTAGAGCAATAAAAATGATTTACAGACCTTTAATTAGCCTGTGTTTTTAAGTTCAGTGGAGACTCAGGTGTTGTATGCCTACATGTGTCATAGTTGGGATGATGATTGCACTGTCTCACCCTCAAGAAGTACTCCAGCCTCTGTCCCCCTTGCGCAGACACTGCATTACCTTTGTTGCTTTTCTGAGAATAAGAAAGGCAAGAGGCAGACCCCTTTTGAAGACAACAAATTATGCAATCTTTGAAAGCAAAGGCAGCATAGATTGCCCTACCACCTGTAGGGAGTGAGAAAGTTCAGGTTCTGTGGAATCTTAACTACGCAGCAAACCTGCAGGGGTTGATGCACTTCCAAAGCCTTTGAAACCTTTCATAAAAAATGTCCTGTCCTTTTAGTCCATGTGAACTGAACTCTGCAGGATTTACCTACCTGTACTCAATAAATTTCCATTTTACCTTTCAACTTCTAGACAGAAAAAAGACACCCTTGTAACCCGAAAGCTCTCCTATAGTTCCACAAAGAAAAAAAAAAGACATTTCTTATATTCCAAGAACTGCTAAATGATTCTTTCATCTGTTGTTCATTAGGGTATAGTAAAAATAATGCTAAGTCTAAGAAAGAAAATTATTTAATTTGAATATCATGCATTTGTGTCCATCTCTATTTATAGAATTACTCATATTACTGCTATACTTATTTTAGTACATAAATTGTAATAAATTAAAATGAATTAACTTTTATCATTTTATAATCTCACCAGCAGGAAGTCTGTGTGAATGGTAATAATATTTGATGAATCAGGGTAGATAAAATATACTGATAGCTGTACACTGAAGATAGCTCAGTATACTTATTTAATTCCTACTTTTTTATTAGCTTGATATCTTTGTGAATTCTAGTTTTTGCAATGAATTGTGTTGTAACTGATTATTGCTACTTCATTCTTAGGCATGATTTATGCTGACTGATAATAAATTAGTTCAGTATCATACAGCTGTTGCTTACTTTTCTCTGTCTTTTTGACCAGAGTTTATTACAAAACAAAATTAGTACAAAGGACTCTTTACTGTTCTGTACATGTGTACATTCTGTATCTGGCCTTGGTTTGAAAAAGTTTATAGTCATTCATTTGCTGCTTAGGCATTTCAGCTGCTACCTCTGCTAAAGGTCCACTGAGTTGTGACCTCAATTCTACCATGTACTGGTCTTCGGGGATGCTGTACCCAAGACAGGCTCTTTCAAAATTTTCCAAGAAGGCCTCGGTGTCATCACTTGCCTTGTAGGTGGGAAATTTCCTGTGCTGTGGAGCAATAATTGGCGCAGGGTTGTTAGGGTTGGCTGTGTTTTGCTTAGCCTTTTCTAATTCCATGGCCTGTCGGTGGGCTTCCCTCTGGAGTTCCATCTCTTTTTGTTGTTTTTCCATGTCTCGGCGGTGGGCCGCCTCTTCTTCTTCTAGTTTTCTTTTGTGTGCTGCCTCTTTGGCTGCCTGTTCTCTTTGGTAGGCTGCCAGTTTGATGCTTTCTTCCTTTTCTTTCAGCTCCACCTCTTTTTGTCTTTTTTCCAGTTGTCGCCTGTGTTCAGCTTCTTTGATTTGTGCTTCGGCCTCCATTTTTGTCTTGGTAGACATGGTTTCTGTTTTCTTGTGTTGTGGTGCCCTCCGGTGTTTATCTTCAGAACTGCAGGTTCTCTGTTGCCTCCTGAAGTCTGCCTAGCAACAGTGCTTATTTCCTTTTCTTCCTCTAGCGTAAACTAGAAAAACCACTTTATTTGCATGTATATAGTGCTGGTAATGACTCTCAATGGGAGTGCTATTGCATGACAAAAGACCTGTAACAGCTCCTTAATGGCTTCTTGCTTAAAATGCAAGCCACAAACTGCCAGAGAGAGCAGAAAAAAAAATTCTCTCTGGTTTCTTTGAAAACCAAACCCTCTCTGCTAAAAAGTCCCGAGCAGAGAAAAGAAAAATATAATATTCCTACTGGCTTCTGGATTCTATCTCACCACTGCACACCATGTCATAACTTTAGTCCCAGATTTGGACCTTAGCGTCCAAAATATGGGGGTTAGCATGAAAACCTCCAAGCTTAGTTACCAGCTTGGACCTGGTACTTGCTGCCACCACCCAAAAAATTAGAGTGTTTTGGGGCACTCTGGTCCCCCTGAAAAACCTTCCCTGGGGTTTTTCAGGGGGACCAGAGACCCAAATCCCTTGAGTCTCACAACAAAGGGAAATAATCCTTTTTCCCTTCCCCCCTCCAGGTGCTCCTGGAGAGATACACAGACACAAGCTCTGTGAATCCAAACAGAGTGACTCCCCCTCTCCGTTCCCAGTCCTGGAAACAAAAGCACTTTCCTCTTCACCCAGAGGGAATGCAAAATCAGGCTAGCAAATCCAACACACACAGACCTCCCCCTGATTTCTTCCTCCCACCAATTCCCTGGTGAGTACAGACTCAATTTCCCTGAAATTTCCCAGTAAAGAAAACTTTAACAGGTTTTAAAAAGAAAGCTTTATATAAAAAAGAAAGAAAAATACATACAAATGGTCTCTCTGTATTAAGGTGACAAAATACAGGGTCAATTGCTTAAAAGAATATTGAATAAACAGCCTTATTCAAAAAGAATACAAATCAAAGCACTCCAGCACTTATATTCATGCAAATACCAAAGAAAAGAAACCATATAACTTACTATCTGATCTCTTTGTCCTTACACTTAGAAACAGAAGATTAGAAAGCAGAAACTACTTCTCCAAAGCTCAGAGAAAGCAGGCAGACAGACAAAGACCTCAGACACAAAATTCCCTCCACCCAAAGTTGAAAAAATCCGGTTTCCTGATTGGTCCTCTGGTCAGGTGCTTCAGGTGAAAGAGACATTAACCCTTAGCTATCTGTTTATGACAACATGTCACAGTGTCATTGCTATGTGGTGTTAAACAGGTTGAGTTGTCATCTGCTCTGAAGAGAATCTACACAAACTTCACCTGATTTTTCAAAAGTTTTGAGCACCTGCAGTTTCCTTTAACTTCAGTGAGAGTCGTGGTCACTTGAGCACTTCTGGAAACCAGTCGCCAGCTGTTTTGAGTCCAAACATGCATTCCACTTCTGGGGAGTTGACTTAACAAAAACATAAACCTCAGCTGAAGCTTTCTACCTAAACTTGGCTCTTCTTAGCACTCACAAACTTCTTCCTAATCCCAAGTTTCTCTCCCTACAGCAAGACACTCCTAAGGTGGAGACAATGAGCTACACGTGCCATGAGCCCACAGAGCTTCAGCATCTATATGTGTGGTTCTAATACCTGCCAGCAGGGGGGAGAATAAAAGAATCTGTCCACCCCAGCCAAACCCCATTTTGAAAGCAAAAAGCTTCACTCTAATACTAAAATACAGTTTTATGTGATGAGAAAATAGGGCCAATTCTATCTTGCTTTTCTCTTATACATGTAGTTTCACCAAAGCATGTCAGATCGTTGATTTTTTTGCAGCTTGGTGAGTTTTAGTATGTTGCTGAGCTTGTCATTTTTGTATTGACTGTCTTTTTAGGAATGTCACAACTCCTTTTTATATAGATACAGAAATTAAAATATTTTATAAAATGTAGACATTTTAAATTTCAGCATTTTTTAATTAATTTGATCCCCAAAGAACAGTCCCAAGAATACAGAAAACGGATGACTGATGATCAGGAAAGACTTTCTTGGCTGCATGTTGAGAGCTTGCTATATAACTCTTTAGTGACCTAAATAGTCTGTTTTCCAATTAGTGGTAACATGTGAAGCTATAATTACGCTTACGAAGTATTATACCTTAGGAATCATGAGATTCTGATTGTATTTGAAATAAAAGTGATCAACTGACAAGAATTCTTGGGTTGTTCTCTGTGCACTGATTTGGACCAAAAGTGGTTATGCTGGGAAAATCCTGCAGGCCACAAAGCAGAACTTGTCTGCAATCAGTCCTGGGCTTCAGAATTGCAATAGTGCTCCCACTCAGAGAGTACATTGTGTCAGTGGATCTGAATAGATGCTTGATGCACTGGCCCTGCATACTTAAAGGCAAGAAACCCCCAAGGATCTCAGCTCTGCCCAGACCTCATATTCAAGCTTCCGGAAATGTGCCTCCAGTATCTGTTGTGGGACCACACCAAGTTACATGGTATCTAGGGTAGTCATTATCCACAGGGAATGGAGGAAAACTTTAATGAGTTGCAGAAGTCCTTATGTCTCCAGTTTTACTAGACTTTTCCTGAGTTGACAGCAACCTATTTCACAAAAACTCTTACCTACTTTATATGTGGTTGACTTAAATATTCTTATATGTGTTGGTTTGCTTTCCTAACATCATATCTTCCTCCCCACAATTTATACACCTTTTCCCTACTTTAATTAAGACTTCACACACTCATTCAACTGCTATGCAGGACAGGGGTTGACCCTGATTCAATATGCTCTAGTAATTGGAGATGCAAGCCAAATGACCAAATTTCATAAACAGACGGCTTCATGACAGATTTCATGTTTATGTCCATGCTATGTAAATTACTTTTAAAAATCATAGCAACCTTTCCATTTTCAATTGTTGATCATTACATAGTTTAGGCCAAGAGCTTGTAAATTAATTATAACATCTTCTGAGTGATGAAAAAAAAAAGTCAGAGTAATTATCAGTATTCCATCAATGTCAGTCATAAGTACCCAGAATGCAGTATTATGTGGCATTTTTTTAATAAAGGAAAAAAGAAACAGTCATATGGCTTCAAGGATAGTAGGTTGCTACAAATTCATTTAGTCAATTTCAAGGAATTTCACATTTTATCTTAAACATTCTTATTTTATTATCTATTTAAGCATTAAGGAATTTCATAAAATTAATATATCCGATAACATATGCAAATCTCTATAGGACTGTTTTTCACAACATACTATATTTTCCTATTAAATGTAGATTTTAATTTTGAGCATATGCAATACATGTCAATTCTACATTTTCTCCTGAAATGTTTTGCCAATAAGGAAATGTTTGACTTAATCTCTTTTAACTATCTAAACCTTCAGCCCTAAAAAACACTTTTGTTCGTAAGTGAGGTTCTGGCACTTCAAAGCAGTCATCATTAGTGCAAGAGATGCACTCTTAACCAAGGTGAACCAACTGCATAGACAACTTTTTGTTCCTGTGCTGGGTTTAAATAGGAGCTGTGAATTAATCGGGACCCCTAGCATTCTGCCAATCAGTTCCCAGAACTTTGGCAGAGTTCTGCTCCTATTCTGACAATTAGCAGGTCACTGGGTAGCAGGTTGGAGCTTTTTCTTGCTGAAAAGCCCTGTGGTCCCTGATGAAAGGATAATAATATTTGGCTGAAAATCAAAGATCTCTACAGAGAAAAATAAATAGTTGAAATAGAAACCTGCAGATGTAAAAATAATGGAGTCAGTCAAGGTTGAAAAAATAACATGCTAGTCCTCAACAAAGTTCTTGGGTCAGCCCTAAGCATAGTGCTGTAATAAGAATGTGTAGGGATTAGTTACATTCAGTGTGTGTAGTATGTGGGACATACATTATTTTCATAGGCCTTCTTAAAAATGTTAAGGTTGGCTCTCATTAAAATGTTTAGTCCTCTCTGATGCTGGCATTGAACTGGCTGCTGCTCATTCTAATATTATATGGGTGTACCCACAATAGGCATGACTACCACAGCTGCAGGAAGGGAATTCCTCTTCTATATCCATAGGAGTACATGGGTGCCACAGTGTAGTCTCCCCAGTATGTTAGGAGAATATGGTGTAGGGCCAACCTGCTGCTGCAGCTCCCACCAGTGGATGGCTAAATACCCAACCCCAAGCTAGAGCCTGGAGACCCTCTCTTCCACTATCACACAGCAGGGATCTTCTCTCTCTCTCTCTCTCACACACACACACACCCATACCTCAGCTAGGGGAAGATGCCCATTTCAAGAACAGAAGTGGGTATGTTTCCAAACAATCACCCAGTCCACCACAAGAGGTGATCTCTTTGTTTCTTTAACTGAACAACCACTCAACAGCAAGAGGTCATGGGTTAACCTGTCTGTCACTGCTGCCACAAGCAAAAGCCATAGTACACTAGCCTACCACCATCACTCTGCATGTGAGGAACAGTCATGCGGTAGGGGAGCTGCCTGAAGAAACCTCCCTAATGCTCTGAGGGAAGGGAAAATCAGGTGGACTGAGAAAAACAAGGATAGATGGAATTAGTGTGATGAAAGGGTATGGAATTAATGATTTTTTTATGTGGGGGTGAAGAATATCTTATCCAGGGAATGTCACTGGCATAATTGACAAAAGCAGAACATTTGAGGGATCCCATCTTTAAGATGTTGGCTGCTGATCTATGAGAACGTTTTCATAAACAACAACAGAAGCAGGAAAACCTCAACTACCTTTAATGGCCCTGATAGTTTTGTCTGGAGCACTTAGGAAATCTGCAAGAGCAGGCAGAGATGGAACAATGTGTCTTTTAGGACTAAAAGAATAACTTTTGAACTATCCCGGACATTCCTGAAAAACTGAACATGCACTGAGTTTATGATTTCTGTAAACACAGGAAAATTTATTAATAGTTCAGAAAGGGCAAAGTGTGAATGAAAGCTCAAAGGATTTCCTGACAGTAACTTCAGGAAAGTGGTGGCTATTGGGACTTATCATGCCCTGGGCTGTTATGTGTCAAACTTCTCAGAGGTATAGGATGGAGATTCAGTACTACAACATAGAAAGATTTCTGTATCTCAGGCTACGTCTTCACTACCCGCCGTATTGGCAGGTAGCAATCGATTCCTTGGGGATCGATATATTGCGTCTCACCTAGACACGATATATTGATCCCTGAACGTGCTTATATTGATTCCGGAACTCCACCAACCCCAACGGAGTTGCGGAGTCGACATGGGGAGCCGTGGACATCGATCCCGCACCGTGAGGATGGTGAGTAATTCGATCTTAGATACTTCGACTTCAGCTACGTTATTCACGTAGCTGAAGTTGCGTATCTGAGATCAATTTTCCCCCGTAGTGTAGACCAGCCCTAAAAGAGTTTCTTACAATGGACTCCGCAACAGTTATGTCTTGTCATTTAACAGGTAAGATTTCCAGTGACACTGGGGATTAGATAAGTTAGTAATGCTGTCCATACATACCCTTTGAATGACTAATAGCCTGTTCCATGTCTGTAACAGGTTATTTGTCTCAATTCCAAATTAACATCAAGTTTCTAAGTAGTAATAATCTTACTGACTGCGAAATTGTGACATAAAGACTAAAACAGGATATCTGTGTATATGTGTATGCATGTGCATGTATGTATGTTCATTGCTATAGAGGTTCTTAAAAACAAGAAAATGTCAGCAGTGTTAAATTGTTTTTCCTGTGGAGGCAGAACACCCTGGAGATGTTGTTGGTTGGCAGGTCCTCTCTGAAGTGTAGCTAATGATTGCCATCTCAACCTTCCTCCAATAATTTGCATTGTAGGACTGTCACGGTTCTTTCCTCACTCTGAACTCTGGGGTACAGATGTCAGGACCCCACATGAAAGACCCCCTAAGCTTATTTTTACCAGCTTAGGTTAAAACTTCCCCAAGGCACGAATACCTTCCTTGCCTTAGTATTGCTGCCACCACCAAGTGATTTAAACAAACATTCAGGGAGGGCCACTTGAAGCCCTACCTTCCCCAAATATCTCTTCCAAAATTGTACACCCCCTTTCCTGGGAAGGCTTAAGAATAATCCCCATCACCAATTGGTACAAGTGAACACAGATCCAAACCCTTGGATCTTAAGAACAATGAAAAATCAATTGGGTTCTTAAAAGAAGAATTTTAATTAAAGAAAAGGTAAAAAAGTCACCTCTGTAAACTCAGGATGGTAAGTACTTTACAGAATAACAAAAGACTCAAAAACACAGATGGATTTCCCCTGTAGGCAAAACTTTAAAGTTACAAAAACAGGGATAAACCTCCCTCTTAGCACAGGGAAAATTCACAAGCTAAAACAAAAGGTAATCTAATGCATTTCTTTTCTGCTATTACTTACTATTTCTGCAAGACTAGATGCTTAGTTCAGATATAGCTTTGGGAGATGTATTTTACCCTGCCCTGTTTCCTGGCTGGCTCTGAGACAGACAGACAAAAAACCTTCCCCCACAGATTTGAAAGTATCTTCTTCCCTTATTGGTCCTTTTGGTCAGGTGTCCCCTAGGTTATCTGAGCTTCTTAATCCTTTACAGGGCAAAGAGGGATTTTATGCTACCCTTAGCTGTATGTTTATGACAAGGACCCACCTACTTTTTCCAGATAGGTGAAGATGACATTTATAAAGAATATGGGTTTTGCATGCACGGGTGTGATTACATGCATTTACACCCAGTTTCATGGGTACAAGTCAGCTTCCACTGAATTAAGAGAAAAAAAGAAAAATGGACCCTAGAGGTCTATGAAACCCTTAGATTTCACTTCACAAATTAATATGAAAGAAACCTACAGATTTTTTCTTTTTATATTGATTCTGTGAAACTTTTTCTAATTGTGATATTTCCATCCTACTCACTTGTACTAGCGCTAAAATACATGAACACAAATATCTATAGCTAGATGCAAACATATACGCATTCTTTTTTTAGGATCTCATTCCACTAAACAGTATTGTGCCTATTTTGTAAAAAAACAGTCTTTTTAGTATGCTTGAAACTTGTTTAAATAATGTGGATTAAATACGTAGGAAGCACCCATGGCTGAGAAGATTAATACCAATTTGATCAGTAACCACACTCAAGACTTATCAATGAAGCTACCCTACTAGCTGACTAGAATCAGTAATATCATTGTGATAGAGGATATATTATTAAAAATATATGACCAATTTAGTTATTCCAGATATACACCAGCGCTAATGAGAAAATAATCTGGCCGGCCACGGTTTTTTTACAATTTTAACAGCAACATTCCATATTGTAAATATACTGATATATCACAGTGAAAACCAGTGTTTTATATTTGCAACCTATTATTGTCTGTAAATGTAACATGTTCTTCTCTGTTAGGATTGTGAAGAGTGAAGGAGCCATGTGTATCATTTTTATGAATATTAAATGCATCTCAGTTTACCTATTCAATATTCTCCTGTCTGACTGCATACAGTTAAATGAAAAAGGGAGGAAACCAGCAGAAAATGAAACAATGAGAGATGAAGCACCTTAACGGAACAATGAGAGGAATTAATAGCTGGGGAATGCCCCTGCCTGGCTCCAGCCAGCCTAGCAAGGTTTATTCTTCCCAGACCTAAACCTAGGATCAAAAGGAATGGGAAAAGCTCAAAGATCCCAGGCATAGGCAGGAAGGGAGCAGAGGAAAGGGATGAGTGGTCTGTCAGCAGCTGCCCAAGGAGGAAACTCTCAGAGACACATATAGGGTGAAGCTGCAATAAGCAGTTCAGGAGTAAGGATGTCTGGGGTGAGGAACTTACTCAACACCTGCAAGGAAAGAATGAAGTGTAGGTAAGACCCAGCATGTAGGTCTTTTATTGTTTTTCTAGTTAAGAATAAAATTGTCAGACACATAGAAAAACATAAACTGTTGAGCAATAGTCAACATGGTTTCTGTAAAGGGAAATTGTGTTTTACTAATCTATTAGAGTTATTTGAAGGGGTCAACAAACTGTGGACAAGGGGGATCCAGTGGACATAGTGTACTTAGATTTCCAGAAAGCCTTTGACAAGGTCCCTTACCAAAGGCTCTTACGTAAATTAAGCTGTCAGGGGATAAAAGGGAAGGTCCTTTCATGGATTGAGAACTGGTTAAAAGACAGGGAACAAAGGGTAGGAATTAATGGTAAATTCTCAGAATGGAGAGGGGTAACTAGTGGTGTTCCCCAAGGATCAGTCCCAGGACCAATCCTATTCAATTTATTCATAAATGATCTGGAGAAAGGGGTAAACAGTGAGGTGGCAAAGTTTGCAGATGATACTAAACTGCTCAAGATAGTTAAGACCAAAGCAGACTGTGAAGAACTTCAAAAAGATCTCACAAAACGAAGTGATGGGCAACAAAATGGCAAATGAAATTTAATGTGGATAAATGTAAAGTAATGCACATTGGAAAAAATAACCCCAACTATACATACAATATGATGGGGGCTAATTTAGCTACAGTCAGGAAAAATATCTTGGAGTCATCGTGGATAGTTCTCTGAAGATGTCCACGCAGTGTGCAGAGGCGGTCAAAAAAGCAAACAGGATGTTAGGAATCATTAAAAAGGGGATAGAGAATAAGACTGAAAATATATTATTGCCCTTATATAAATCCATGGTATGCCCATATCTTGAATACTGTATACAGATGTGGTCTCCTCATCTCAAAAAAGATATACTGGCACTAGAAAAGGTTCAGAAAAAGGCAACTAAAATGATTAGGGGTTTGGAGAGGGTCCCATATGAGAAAAGATTAAAGAGGCTAGGACTCTTCAGCTTGGAAAAGAGGAGACTAAGGGGAGATATGATCGAGGTATATAAAATCACAAGTGATGTGGAGAAAGTGGATAAGGAAAAGTTATTTATTTATTCCCATACTACAAGAACTAGTGGTCACCAAATGAAATTAATAGGCAGCAGGTTTAAAAAAAATAAAAGGAAGTTCTTCTTCACACAGCGCAAAGTCAACTTGTGGAACTCCTTACCTGAGAAGATTGTGAAGGTTAGGATTATAACAGTGTTTAAAAGAGAACTGGATAAATTCATGGAGGTTAAGTCCATTAATGGCTATTAGCCAGGGTAGGTAAGGAATGGTGTCCCTAGCCTCTGTTTGTCAGAGGATGGAGATGGATGGCAGGAGAGAGATCACTTGATCATTGGCTGTCGGGTTCACTCCTCCTGGGGCACCTGGCATTGGCCACTGCTGGTAGACAGATACTGGGATAGATGGACCTGTGGTCTGACCCGGTATGGCTGTTCTTATGTTCTTATGTTCCCTTGCCTCTGCATACTGTATCTCTTCAGGTAAATAGATAATTTGTTTTGAAGATCCTGTTTTTGAGTCACTTTAGTCAGCTGCTGTCACAGGCTCGCAAAAGAAAAGGTGCAAAACCCATTTGTGCTCATTATGTTAACACGGTTGGTATGTTGGGAGCTGCAGTCCTGAGACCCAGTCTAGGAGTGGTAGGACTGTATGCTTCCACCCTCAAGAGAGGTGGAGTGAAGTCTATCATCTGAAGGAAGCACTGAAGAGACACAAAAGGGGGATTTAAAGCACATCCTGCCCTGTAACTATGACACTAACACATTAAACATTGCTCTGAAAATGACTTTTAAGAAAGTCTCATTGATGTTTTGTCATTTGATGCTGCATGTCAACCAGTTACTAAAAAAACAGTATACCTGCTTGACAACCTTTGCTTCTGATAAAAATCAGCCCAGGAGCAACTGAAATACTGGTTTCTGCTAGTCATAACTCTAGGGAGTTATCACCTGACACTTCCACTTCCAGCTTTCAGTCACAGCAAAATCTATCATTTCTGTGGCATATTAATGATATGGCTGATTATGTATGTCTGCAAGATCTCTTCAAATAATAATAAAAAACGACATTAACTTTGACTGCTTGGGATGCAAAAATCCCAAAGATTTATGAGTTTGTTGTTTAACTGGTAAACTCACTGATACTAATCAAAGATAAGGAGTAGCTTATTGATGTCTGGCTTATACGTGCAATAGACCTTTATAAACTGAACAAATCTTAAGCTATCAGTCAAACATTCCTGCACCAATATGTATTCTCCAGTGTAGCCATGAGCTCTCTTTCATGACATTGCCTCTGCTGGTTTCACTCTAAGAGTCGCATACCCTGTCATGTGCCATGCAAACCTCTCATATTCCTCAGCACAAGTGTTCTGTAACAGCTTTCTACAAACATCCCCATCACCTCGTAATCTCTCAGTTTCTCTCCACTGGGTGGTACAGTCAAGGAATCCAACTCTCCCCTTTTGTAGGGCAATATTAGGGTTTTGGAGTTTGGCTTAATTATTTAAAAATGTAAGTAGTTGTCAATGTTGTTTTAAAGTTTGCTGCTTTCTCAATAGCTTGTTAGGGCTTTTTCCTCCAAGTAATTGCCCACTATGATAGATGTTAAGAGAAAGCGGCATTTAAGAAAAGCTCCTCTTGCCCCAACAATATGTTTGCTTCTGACCATTTTACTTACATTATTAAGAAGAATTATTCTTCTGTTACTTAGGATAGACTGAATGCTCAGTTCGGGAGAGTAGTCAATGGGACTGTAGCTCTTTACAAAGTATGGTGTATGTGTCGATGAGTTCTTTGATGGCTGCTAAGTCTGATGCACAAGTGACAATCCTGTTCACAGGTAGGGCACACCCATGCACTAGCAATGCTCTGAATTCAAGAAGCACATTATTCCCTCCTTTGACAGTGGTCATTAAAAATCCTTGCAGCACCTTGCTCCATGAACAAACTGACTCCGTCAACCAAAGCAGCATTCTGCACTGCTTTCCCAATTATCCACAGAAATTTCAAAGGATACTAAATCATCTTTGCAAGCACCCCAAAATCTACACAGCAGTATGCCTCTCTTTCTTGACCTTTATGAGATTCAGAGTACAGCACATTCTTTGGGATCCTGTAATCTGGCATTCGCTTTGCATGTCCAAGTCACCTGAGACTTTTCTTACTAATCAACGTTCCCCTGAATGACATAACAGTCCAATTTAAGACTTCCACATTTGTCACCTTGTCTTACCATCTTATCCGAATAATTTTATGTAAGAATCTCATATGAAAGCTGTTTAATCTTTTGGTACATTTGGCGTAAATCATCCATGTTTCTGAGCCATATAGAAGAAAGGATAAAATATGTCTCATACATATGGAGAGCTAATAAGGGAGAGTAGTACTCCATCCGTGGACACACACTACTAGATAGCTTTCTGCACAAGAAATATGCAGAAGCAACATCATGCAAGGCAAAAGTTTTTTTCCAGTAACTATAGTTCTCTGAATGTATCATGTTGTCTTTGCAAATCCAGATTGAACTTGACCCTGCATCCTCCAAAGTACTTGGGAGATTTAAAGGATATGTCTAGAGTCAGACATTTGATGGATAGTTTGGGTGCAGGGGCTTTTATACCCTTGGTTGATTCACACTGGATCCAAGGAAGATGTTTGTGTCACTTAATCATTTCCACATTTCCTGTGGTATAGGTAGCTTACTATATAAGAACTACATACCTTATTATCATCACTACTGCTGATTTTGTATGACAGGGCATAGAACTCCATTTGTGGGGATCTGAAGAAGCAATACATTTGGGATTTGGAGATGAACAGTTACTGATGAAGTCATCTTTCTTCTGATAGCATGAACAGCATTTTTGGCCATTGTGAAATTATACAATGTTCTGTTAAAATGAGACATGTGCTCCCACTGGATTCGGTGCATTTTAATTCAATAGTCTGTTAAAATATAATACAGATAAAAAACATCAAAATTGGTATACAAGTGAAGAACATAGCAGTGTGTGAAGTCATGGCAGAATCTTTGCAGTGCACTCTTTTATAACTACTCTGATAACTAAGTATTTATTAATCAAATCTTCAAATGGTGTGTATGTTAATGTGTGCTGTAAATCCATGATTCCTCTCAAAATCCCTAAAATGTAATATGTCTAGACGGACAATTTTATTCACTTCATACCATTCCAAGTTTTCCCATGTGTACGTGTACACACATACATATATGTATCCACACAAACACAACACACACCTAATCTTTCGAAATGCAAAAGAGAACCATTCATTGTATAATACAGCTGAAAATTTGTCATTTAGGGAATTTATTTTCCCATTAAATTAAATGGGAATCCTCTAGATAGTGCTGAAAATCTTAGCCTCTGAATATGTCCAGTTCATATTGAGGTCAATGGCAAATTAAAGCAAACTCCCACCCTAATATAGCATTATATAGAATTGTAGAAATTAAAGATGACAAAGAAAAAAGTATTTACTTTACTGTAGGCCTTACCTTCCCAAAACAGGACTGTGTACCTAGGCCTTCTGGTTATGCCCTTGGCTTAATTATGGAAGACTCACAGGTGAAGGTGTACTCTACGTTGTTATAATGGAAGAAGCTCTGTTATGACAAATGGGATCATGTAAATACATAACATAATCATTTTATCTTGGAGAGAAGCTTAGAGTTTGCAAGTCATTTGTTTGGGATTTTGGGGAAGGATGAAGGTAAGATTTGGCCGTATGAGGCTTTCCTGGAGTCATTTTTATTGTTTGCTGAGGTAAACTGGTACCTCTATTTGTTTCTTGAATGCTCTCTCCTTGTTGAGAGTTAATTTAATTGTTTGCTGTGGTGCGGTTATTATAATTTGAATTATTGGCAAGGCACTTGGAGCTTTGTATGGGACAAATGAAATCTATTAATAAAACAGTCAGACAGTGATATCATAGAGGCTAAGGAAGAAAGTTTCATAAGTGTAGACAGTTGAGGTGGGGCGAGCAGAAAGACAAGATGACTTAGTTCCTTCCCTGCTTCTGTGTATGATTATATACTTATAAAGCAAACCAAACAAGAACACTTGCAGGAAAGAGAAATCAAAATGCATTCCCTCTTGGAAAGATTAGGCCAAACTCACCTCCTCTAAGTAGCTCCATGGAGGAAGTCTGGGCTAGAAGTGGTCTTAAAGAATCAGTTATGTGAAAGGAATAGAAAGCACTGAGAGGGGAGGAGCCAGGGGTTGGGGTCAGTGCCCAGATAGTTGTCTGAATCCAGATGAATAGTGTTGTTCCTGACTTTCTTGAAGTGAATGAGATCAGTGGAGATATGTTAGGGATTTTTTTGCCCAGTGAACTGGTATATCTTTCATTCTGCATTATAGTGATAGTTCTAACACCAAATTTAAGAAGTGTGACATAGAAGTTTAAAACACCCACAGTTCTTCAAAACATCCTCGGCATTTTTCACCAAATCTTTCCTTTATTCATAGTCTTTAAATTCTATATTGCTAAAGCTCTCCTTTCTACTAGTTATGATTGACCATAGTTGCATTGTTTTACAATTAGAAATCCCCTCAAAAAGGCAATGTATCTTACCATCTGCAGTGTCACCAAACTTTTTGGTGAGATTAATATTTAATAGTGTGAGTATTTTAACATTTCAACATTTTTAATTATCAGCATGTTAATATTTAATTCAGATACTGCAAAATATAAGGTCTGAAAGGTTCAAATCTTCACATAGCACAAAATTAATATTTTCTTTCAGGGTCTATGAGTCTAACATAAAATAACATTGAGAATGAAACTTGAGATTTTAGCCTTGGAACTGTATGTGTCATAGTTCTTCAAGGATTCTCCAATTTTTGTTTTTTCACTTCCTACCTATAGCCTCATCCATGCAAGACTTCATACGGTCCCATGACAGGACATCAGTACCTATTCTTCCACCTAGTCCAAAGAAATAACTAGAAAGCAAAACAGACATCTATTTTCACTCTCTACTAGGAGCAGAGAAGTTGCCTCTAGGGTGCACACAGCTTCTGCCAGCCTGGGGAATATGGGTCTGAGTCTAGGAGTTTATTTTCAATGGAAACATTTCTTCCTGTTGTGGCGGCATGCAGTGAATGAAGCAAGGGCTTGATGTCTTTCTTCCTTCATTATCAAGTTCACAGTAAATTAAACAGGAAACCATGCCTCTGTCACTATGTGTCTTGTAAGGTAAAAGTTATCCATATACTAAGGTTTGCAAGATAGTGTCTCCTTTCTGTAGAACCCACAAGGGACATGGAGAGGGACATTCCATGGTACATAGTCAAACAGTTGTACATTATGGAATCTTTTTTTCTCTTTAAAATAAGTCCTAAGAAAAATCATTTAAACGTGACTGTAGTATGGACTACATACATAGTAGGCATGGGTAAAGGTATCAGAATCTGGCCCTATATAGACTCATAAACTTATTGCCATATTTGGGGTTGGGAAGGAAATTTCCTCCAGGGCAGATTGGCAGAGGCCCTGGAGGTTTTTCGCCTTCCTTTGCAGCATGGGGCACGGGTCACTTGCTGGAGGAGTCTCTGCAGCTTGAGGTCTTCAAACTATGATTTGAGGACTTCAATAACTCAGACATAGGTTAGGGATTTGTTCCAGGAGTGGGTGGGTGAGATTCTGTGGCCTGCATTGTGCAGGAGGTCAGACTAGATGATCATAAAGGTCCCTTCTGACCAAACAAGTATGCATAATTGTGTTGTGAATGTTGTAGCAAATGTCTTATTCTTAGACATATTACTTTAAATTTGGAGCCATGGAGCCTAGTCAAGTAATGCACAAGGAAAACTTCCATGGCTTGAGATGGCAAATTAATCATATTCAAGTTTTCACTAAAGAACTGTTTAGTTTGTTTCAATTTTTGTATTGTTTTTTTCAGTTGTCATGTGACTTATTAGAAGGGAATGTAGTTTGATAAAATTAAATTTGTGTTGTACTGGAAAGGGTCTGGATTTGAAATCAAAACACATAATGAAAAGAGACATGACAATGTAGTTATCTTTCTCACGTGGGAATGCAGCTCAAGATTTTCTGTAATTGCTTCTTGCTATCTTTTTATTTACTCATCTTATTCCTCCAACTAAAAATGCTTGTTTGCAACCTCCATTGATAGAGCATTACATTTTTCACATCATGTTAAATCATAATAAGTTTCAACCTGATGTATCATATATAAGACAAAGGAGAAAATGAGTTTGGCACGTATGTTCTCACTACAAATTAAAACAGCAAGTACCGGGTCCAGTTGTATTTCTACATCCAAATACGTTGTGCGTAGTAAATGCATACAGTATTGTGTAACGGGACAGTTTCTTATCTTCAGACTAACTGAATTATTTTTCAGGAGCTTATTTAATCTCTCATTCATAGCTGCAGTTTTCTTGTTGCTGTCATCATATTTTGTTAACGCACACTACACTTTAGTAACATGCCAAATAGACCATCTGCTTCTTTCTCCTCTTGTCCACTCCAACAAGACTTGACTGTTTCCCAAATAGTAACCTTTCAGTGTTTGAGAGATAACAGTGGATGGCTTGCATTAACAACTATTTTATGTTGCACTGGATGCCTGATTTTATCCCCCTGTCATTGGTATAATTACCCACTCTGAACCTTAGCGTCCAAAAGATGGGGTACCAGCATGAATTCCTCTAAGCTCAATTACCAGCTTAGAACCTGTAGCGCTGCCACCAACCAGGAATTCCAGTGCCTGGTACACTCTGGTCCCCACAAAACCTTGCTCGGGGACCCCCAAGACCCAGACCCTCTGGATCTTAACACAAGGAAAGTAAACCCTTTCCCTTACCGTTGCCTCTCCCAGGCTTCCCCTCCCTGGGTTACCCTGGAAGATCACTGTGTGATTCAAACTCCTTGAATCACAAAACAGAGAGGACAATTCACCTTCCTCCCTCCTCCTCTTTCCCCCTCCCAGACTCTTCCTGAGAGAAAGTAATCCTGGCACAGAGAGAAATCAGCCTCTCTCCCCCCCTTCCCTCCTTTCTCCCCACCAATTCCCTGGTGAATCCAGACCCAGTCCGCTGGGGTCTCACCAGAATAAAAAAATAATTAGGTTCTTAAACAAGAAAAGTTTTTAATTAAAGAGAAAAAAACAGTAAAAATTATCTTTGTAAATTTTAAAAAAATGGAATAGATACAGGGTCTTTCAGCTATAGACACTGGGAACACCCTCCCAGCCTAAGTATACAAGTACAAATTAAAATCTTTTCAGCAAAATACCAATTTGAACTCCTTTCAGCCAAATACACATTTGAACTTCTTCCAACCAATTACACATTTGCAAATAAAGAAAACAACCATAAGCCTAACTCGCTTTATCTACCTAGTACTCACTAGTCTGAACTTATAAGAGCTTGTAATGGAGAGATTGGAGAGAAACCTAATTGCACGTCTGATCCCTCTGAGCCCCCAGAGTGAACAACAACCAAAACTAACAGCACAGCAAAAAAAAACTTCCGTCCCTCAAGATTTGAAAGTATCCTGTCCTCTGATTGGTCCTCTGGTCAGGTGACAGCCAGGCTTACTGAACTTGTTAACCATTTACAGTCAAAGAGATATAAAGTACTTCTGTGCTATTAACTTTTCTTATCTGTTTATGACACCCCCCCAAAATATAATTATCTTTCAATAAGTTGCTATCCCTGCCTTTCTGCTCCAGTCTCAACTATGGGAAAAGCAAGAAATACATCAGCCTTGTCTGACTAGAAGAGCAAGTTTAATGAGTGGTATGTTATCGTCCATTTCTTTTGGCATATGAATCTTATGTTTCAATAGCTGAACCTGGAGAAGAAATATGCCCTTAATTATTTTGGAGGCTGCTCACTGTGAATTTCAAGGTCTTGCCTTTGATACATCTCTTAGATATTCATGAAAATTCTCCCTTCCCTTGCTAACTGGATAATGCCATTCACCCAAACCTCTGGGGCTGAGGATATCTCTGGTTGAAGAGTCTGTTTTGCTTGGATTTATGACTACCACTGACTGGAATACTAATAAGAAGAGTTGGACAGAAAAATCTGAGTATTCTTCTGAATTGTCTAATGTATTTGGCTTACCTGTGTTCATGCTCCTGTGTGTCACTTTCTATGAATATTCCAGACAACGAGTTTTGCTGGTGTGAATTGTTGCACAAACAATTTTAAACTCAAATATTTCCAAGAGCAAAATTTGAAATATATATTTTTACACCTGAATATGCACTTCAGTGTGCATTTAGTTGTTTAGCTATTTTACCCAATCAGAGAAGAGCTATGTACCTGACCAACCCATAGCTGCTGATAGATCACATGTTCTACGTTGCAAAGAGAGTTGGTGGCTTTAATATTTTGTGCTCCACAGATTAAACATTGCCTACAGAATATGTTTTAGGAGTGCCAAAGCTCTCCTATAAACAATATAGTTCCTCATAAATAATTCTCAATGCAAAATTGAGATTCAGACTTTAAATCCTGGATAATTCTCATTTCATGACCTACTCTGACCTTAACTCTGGCTTTGGAGCTAATGATAGACCGGTTAGAGTGGCCAGAATAAGAAATAGATAAACTGTTTCTTCAAAGCAGCCAAAAATATTTTGGGAGGTTCAGACAGGTTTGATTTTTTAAAAAAAGGTTCCAGAGGCAATCCTGGCAATTGCAAGCTAGAAAATTTCTTGAAACTATAGTAAAGAACAGAATTATCAGAAACATAGATGAACAGGATATGTTGGGGATGAGTCAACATAGCTTTTTCAAAGGGAAATCATGCCTCACCAATTTATAAGAATTATCTGAAGGAGTCAATAAGCATGTGGACAAGGATGATCCTGTTGATACAGTGTACTTGGACTTTCAGAAAACCTTTGACAAGGTCCCACACAAAAGGCTCTTCTGCAAACTAAGAGGCATAGCATATAAGGGAAGGTCTTCTCATGGATCAGTAACTGATTAAAAGATAAAAAACAAGAGGTAGGAAGAAATGGTCAATTTTCACAATGAGGAGCAGTAAATAGCAAGGTCCCCCATGGATCTATATTGGGACCTGTGCTGTACAACATACTCATAAATGATCTGGAAAAGGGGATGAACAGATACAAAAAGTTACTCAAGATAAGTCCAAAACTGACTGTGAGGAGTTACAAACAGATATCACAAAACTGGGTGACTGAGCAACGAAAAGGCAGATGAAATTCAATGTTGATAAGTGCAAATTAATGCACATTCTAAAACATAATCCCAACTATATATAAAAAATGATAGAATCTAAATTATCATTCAAGAGAGAGATCTTGGAGTCATTATAGATAGCTGTCTGAAAACATCTGCTCAATGTGCAGCAGCAGTCAAAAAAGCTAACCAAATATTGCGAACCAATAGGAAATTGATAGATAATAAGATAGAAAATATCATAATGCCACTATATCAATCCATGATACACCCAGAAACTTGAATACTGTGTATAGTACTGGTCACTCCATCTGGTGTTGTTGGACTGGGATGCTTTTTTCCAACCGAAGTCCATCATCTTTGATGACCTACACCAAGCGCTAATGGCCAAGGCCAACCGGAGTGGACTCCAACATGGACAAGGCATAGTGACCTCCTATACAGCACACTTCTGCCACCTCACAGCATATACAGTGTGGGATGAAACAGCACTGCTGTGCCAGTTCCAGTGGAGCTTGCAGGAAGAAATCAAGGATGAACTAGCTTGCGTAGAGACAGAAACTGGCCTAGATACCTTTGTGGATCTCACCATCCACATAGATAATCGTCTGCAAGAATTAAGGGAGGAGAAAGGGAGTGTCCTGCTGCCTTTCTTACGAGATACTATGACCCCAGCTTCTGTATCACCCAATGAACCCAGGCAAGCCAATTTGGCTTGCCAGTGACTCATACCTCAAGAAAAGGAATGGTACCACTAGCGCCATATGTGCTTCTACTGTGGTGAAACTGGCCAGGGTACTTGGCCGCCCCAGTATGAATGCCGAAGAGCATGGGCAAAGAAGCCCACCCAGAGCCAGTGCAGGAGAACCATCCTGGACCTTGAAAGAAAAGAACTTCTGTGTATCCTAGTTCGTACTTAGACACACCCGAGTCACATTCACAGGATTCTCATTTGCAGATGCCTACCCAGCTGTACATCCCACAGGACCCCTGACAGATTGCCCTCCACCAGGCCCCCATCAATTCAAGAACAGTGGATAATTTCATGGATGCAGCTGCAGCTCAGGCCCTACAGATCCCCGTGGTACACAAGAATATACCCAGCACAATCGAGACATTGACAGCTGTCCACTGTCCTCAGGTCCAATTGTAGAGGAGATGGTCTTCTTGGAGGCTATTATTCAGGGACATAGAGAAATGATACAATTTAGTGTGATCCATTCCCCACATTTTCCTCTGATCCTTGGTGTCTCCTGACTGACCCTTCATGACCCCCTTGTTCACTGGCAAGAACAGAAAACATGTTCCCATCAGAACTCTAACAGCTGACATTGCACCAAGACCCCAAAAAGGCTCAAGTAGGGTAGTTGCCCACATTTAAACACCTACTGGAGGAACTACAGAACTTCCTCCAAAGTACCATGACCACACAGATGTCTTTGAAAAGAAGAATGCAGAAAATCTCTCCCTACACTGTCACTATGACTACCCCATAGAACTCAGCTGGGGCGAAGATACTGTTTGGCCAGATATATGCAATGTCGGAGCCTCAACTGGAAGTATTATGAGAATGTCTCCAAGAGAATCTGGCCTGGGCATTTATCCTCAAATCAACTTCACCAGCTGGAGCGCTGGTCTTTTCTGGAAAAAGGAAGGATGGCAGCTCTGCCTCTGTGTCAATTACTGAGCCCTAAATCAGATAACAATCTGAAATTGTTACCTGTAACCCCTGGTCTCCGAGTTGTTGGACCCATGGGGGCTGCCTGCATATTCATGAAACTGGATCTCTGTGGAGCTTACAATCTCATCCGTATCCAAGAAGGCAACAAATGGAAAATCACCTTTTGGATATGCAATGGCAACTTAGAATATTTAGTTATGCCATTCGGATTGACTAATGCTCCAACAACATTCATTTCATTAATGATGTGCTACAAGATCTACTGGACCATTTTGCAGTAGTATACTTAGATAATATATTGATGTTCTTGAACTATCTAGATGAACACACCTTTCATGTCTGCACAGTCCTGGAGAGACTATGACAACATAATCTCTACGATAAACTAGAGAAATGCACATTTGATCAGACCTTACCAGAGTTACTGCATTTCATCCTGTCCCCAGGAGGCATCAAGATGGATTTGTGCAAGGTACAGGTTGTCTGCAACTGGGCAGCACCACCCCCATCTCACAATATGTATGACCTAGAACGTATTTTAGGCTTTGCAAACTTCTACCGGAGATTCATTTTGATTCTTTTGAAACAAGCTGAGCCTCTGACTGACCTACTCAGGAAAAAAAACAAAACACCAAGTTCCATTGGTTACCTAAGGCCTAGCACACTTTTGAGCAATTGAAGCTTGCCTTTACTACCATTCCAGTGTTGGCCCACCCTGACATGGCTTAAACTTTCGTTGTGGAAGCTGGTGTCTCTAGTATTGCAGTCAGGGCAGTCCTCTCCCAAAGGCATGGACCTGAGCAAATACTGCATCCTATTGCTACTATTCAAGGAAACTCACATCTGCTGAGCAAAACTAAGAGATCATGGACAAGGAGCTCCTAGCAATTCAGATTGCCTTTGAACAGTTGTGACACTACTTGGAAGGGACCCATTATCCAGCACCAGTGTTTGTGGACCACAAGTAGCCCTGAAAGAATGACAGCTCCAATAGGCCCTATTCTTCCCCTGGTTCAAATTTACCCTGGCCTACTTTGCTGGAATGAGGGACAGCAAGGCTGATGCCTTGTCCTGAAGATATGGCCCTGACCCATGAGGCCTCAGTTAAGAACCAGCCCACATTCTTAAATCCCATAATTTTCTTCACACCACTAACAACCAGGACCTGCTCACATTCTATCTCCAGAATTCCATCCGACGAGTTAGCCATTGTAAACTGAGAACCGCATGACACCTGGGAGAGGATAACATTGTGAAGGACCACATCTAAGTTCTCCCGAGACCTCTGGAGGCGGGGGTTCTCCAACTGTGCCTTGACTCCACCTTGGCAGGACTCTTAGGGTGATATAAAACCCATCCATTAATGTCCCGTTTCTTCTGGTGACTCTGAATGCACTCCATGATATAGACTTTATAGCTTCCTGTCAGGTGTGTGCTCACACCAAGATCTCTCATAAGAAACCCAGCAGTCTCCTCCAACCTCTGGACACCTCATCTCAGCCCTGGGAAGCTATTTCCTTGAACTTTGTAGTGAAACTACCAGAATCCAGTTGTTTCACCAGCATCCTGACAGTGGTAAATCACTTTTCTAAAATGGCACTGTGATGGAGCAGAGTGGCCCTGCACTGGTACCTCAAGGTTAACTCTTCCTTTCTAGCAGAGGAAGCTATGCCCCTGAGGCTCTGCTGGGCATGCTCCAACTGGAGAACAGGTATAAAAGCCTGCAGAACTGCTCAGTTGGGGCGAACCAGTGGAGGGGAAGGAGGCACACCACCAGGTCCCCAGGAGGGACAGCCTGCGCTCCAGGAACCAGAGGCCAACCAAGCCAAGACATACCCTAATGCCCGGATGGAGTATGTCACAGGAGGAAAACAGACCAGAAGACCCCCCGAATTGGAGGACACGGAGGTTATGGTCGGACATGACCTAGGGGAACTTTAAAGGAAAATAAATTAGAGCTGGACAGAGGCTCGGTGTGTTTTGGGCAGATCCTCCACCGAGCCAGTGGCAAAGGGAACTTGCCACTACCACGGCCCTGGTTTGGGACCTGGTGGAGAGGGCAAGCCCTTGCAGGGCCTGCTCCAAGTACTAGCTAAAGAAGCAGTGCTTGGGGCAGCCAATACAAAGGGGGGGCACTCCGCCCGCCATTGGGGTGGCATGTCTGGGTCTTCGGCAGGAATTCAGCGGTGACTCCCTCAGTCCCTCTATTCATCTTTGAGCTGCCCCTGAAGTGCCCAGAAGAGGAAGAGAGGGAGTGAAGGACCCACCGCCGAAGAATGGAGCAGCACAATTGCGCTGCTGCGGCTTTTTTTTTTTTTGACCCTTAGGGCAGCAGAAAACCTGGAGCTGACCCTTAGCCCAGGTCCCTCTACAACCCTCCCGCCGCCACACCATGAGAATCATATGGACTCTGGCCACTAGGCCATGCTACCCTGTCTGAAATGGGTGATTATATGGATGATGGCCATTGGGCCACACTGCCCTGACACTTGGGGTGAGTTACCCAGACTCTGGCTGCTAAGCTGCACTATCCCACCTGCAAGGAGAAAGTTATACGGACTCTGGCCATTGGACCACACTGCTCCAGTGCTGGGAGTGATTTATAGGGACCCTAGGCATTGGGCCTCACTGGCCTGACTCTTAGGGCAAGTTACATGGACTCTGGCCACTAAGCAACACTACCCCGCCTGCGAGGAAGGAGTCATATGGACTCTGACCATTAGGAAACACTCCCCAGAGCAAGGGATGATTGCTTGAAGGGAGGCCATTAGGTTTCATCTGGTTGCCAACAGAGAGGTAAGAATGTGAACTTGGGAGTGGTGAGGTTCCAACACTCCATCCCACCCCTGCCACAAAGGGGCAGTGTGGTGCCAGGCTCGCCACAAGCACACTTTATTCCGTGCACAGGTTTATTCTCTGCGGAGGAAACTGTCCAGCTTTGGATAAAAAAACGTTGTCTGTCTTCATGACCTCTTGGATCATATATCTCGAACTGGGAACTACATCTTACTGACCACTTCTGGCATGAGGCCCAATGTTTATTAGGAGTCCACATGCACCATCCTTTGCCTACCATCTGCAGTCAAACAACCAAATGGAAAGAATCAACCAGATCCTTTAACAATATTTATTCTGCTACATCAGTCATTACCAGGATGGACTTCACTGGTACCATATTGTTTTCAGACAATAATGCAGACCACACATCTACAGGACACAGCCCCTTCTTTATCAACTCTGGGCACAACTCCTGATTTCATCCACAAGTACCCACATCCTCCTTTGGACCTAGTAGAACACATCCATCACATCCAAGACACCTTGAAAAGGCAAAAGAGGACTGCAAAAGGCATGTGGACAAACATAGACAACCTCTGTAGGACAAAAGGTATGGTTTTCAACAAAACACCTTTACATTCACAGACCCTCCCAGAAATTAGACTGTTGGTTCTTTGGTCTATAATGCATTCAGAAACAATCAACCCAGTCATCTTCAAGCTTCAGCTCCCTCAATCCGTTAGAGTCCACCCTGTGTTCCACATCTCACTTCTGAAACCATACACTGAGGACACATTTCCCCATAGACCCCAATCACCTGCCCCACAAGTACAGGGTAAAGAGGAATACATTGTACATGAGGTCCTCAATTCTAAGATCAAATTGGGAAAATTATGGTACCTGATCATTTGGGAAAGTTATGGCCCAGAGGAACACACTTGGGAGACTAGTTCAGCCTTCCTTAGGAGCCACCCTGAGAAACCTCAGTCCCTGGAAAAATCATGGAGCAGGTCCTCAAGGAATCAATTCTGAAGCACTTAAAGGAGAGGAAAGTGATCAGGAACAGTCAGCATGGATTCACCAAGGGCAAGTCATGCCTGACTAACCTAATTGACTTCTATGATGAGATAACTGGCTCTGTGGGTGAGGGGGAAGCAGTAGACATGTTATTCTTTGACTTTAGCAAAGCTTTTGATACAGTCTCCAACAGTATTCTTGCCAGCAAGTTAAGTAAGTATGAGCAGGATGAATGGACTATAAGGTGGATAGAAAGCAGGCTAGGTTATCGGGCTCAAAGGGTAGTGATCAATGGCTTCATGTATAGTTGGCAGCTGGTATCAAATGGAGTGCCCCAAGGGTCTGTCCTGGGGCCAGTTTTGTTCAATATCTTCATTAATGACCTGCAGGATGGTGTGGACTGTACCCTCACCAAGTTTGCAGATGACACTAAACTGGGAGGAGTGATAGATACGCTGGAGGTTAGGGGTAGGATACCAAGGGACCTAGACAAATTAGAGGATTGGGCCAAAAGAAATCTGATGAGGTTCAACAAGGACAAGTGCAAAGTCCTGCACTTAGGATGGAAGAATTCCGTCCACTAATACAGACTAGGGACCAAATGGCTAGGGAGCAGTTCTGCAGAAAAGGACCTAGGGGTTACAGTGGATGAGAAGCTGGATATGAGTCAACAGTGTGCCCTTGTTGCCAAAAAGGCTAACAGCATTTTGGGCTGTATAAGTAGGGGCATTGCCAGCAGATCGAGGGACATGATCATTCCCCTCTATTCAGCACTGGTGAGGCCACAGCTGGAGTACTGTGTCCAGTTTTGGTCCCCCCACTACAGAAGAGATGTGGACAAATTGGAGAAAGTGCAGCAGAGAGCAACAAAAATTATTAGGGGCTGGGGCACATAACTTATGAGGAGAGGCTGAGAGAAGTGGGCTTGTTTAATCTGCAGAAAAGACGAGTGAGGGGGGATTTGATATCAGGCTTCAACTACCTGAAGGAGGGTTCCAAAAAGGATGGAGCTATACTGTTCTCACTGGTGGCAGATGACAGAACAAGAAGCAATGGTCTCAAGTTGCAATGGGAGAGATTTAGGTTGGATATTAGGAAAAATATTTTCACTAGGAGGATAGTGAAGCACTGGAATGGGTTACCTAGGGAGGTGGTGTAATCTCCTTCCTTAGAAGTTTTTAAGGTCAGGCTTGACAAAGCTCTGTCTGGGATGATTTAGTTGGGGATTGGTCCTGCTTTGAGGAGGGGGTTGGACTAGATGACCTCCTGAGGGCCTTCCAACCCTGATATTCTATGAAACCTGGATCCAAGTTGCCCAGAGTGCATCCTTAGGAGAAGGGGTGATGTCATGACCCACAGGTCTCAAACCTGGGTCTGCAGGGTTTTGAGAAATATCCAAGATCCAACCCTCTATCTGGAAGCTCACTGACACTTGCATACCTGGGGTCCATGAAGCCCAGACTCAGGTTGATTCTCCATCCTTGCAGTCCTATTGGTGGAGTCCCAGAGCAGCTGATTGTCCTGCTGGCACTACTACAGCCAGCAGCAGGAATAGGAAGCTATCTGAACAATGGGGCTCCAACCTGGTTTGGACTGTGTGCCTTGTGCTTCCTAATCTCATGGATTGATTTCTTGGCATCCTGACCTGGCGTAACTCCAGGCATCTGATCTGTGGTTCTGACCTTCAGTTTGTATCCTGACTCTGACCTCCTGGTATCCTGACCTAGCTGACTCCTGTTTTGTGACCGTGGAATCTTGCTCTGACTACTAGGTTTGGCCACCCGTGACCCGGCCATGACAACAGCTTCCATATGAGGAGAGACTAAAAAGACAGGGACTGTTCAGCTTGTAAAAGAGATTTCTAAGGGGGGATATGATGGAGGTCTATAAAATCATGAATAGTGTGGAGGAAGTAGATAAGGAAGTGTTAGTCACTCCTTCCCATAAAAAAAAAATAGCATGGGTCACCTAATGAAATTAATAGCCAGCAGGTTTAAAACAAACTTAAGAAAGTATTACTTCACATAATACACAGTCAGCCTGTGGAATTTTTGTCAGGGGATTTTGTGAAGAACAATTGTGTAACTGGGTTCAAAAAAGAATAGATAAGTTAATGGAAGATAAGTCCATCAATGGCTATTAGCAAAGATGGTTGGGGTGTAATCGCAAGCTTTGGATGTCCCTAAACCTCTGACTGCCAGAAGACAGAACTGGACAACAGGGGATGGATTGCTCAATAATTGCCCTATTCTATTCATTCTCTCCGAAGTGTCCAGGGCCAGTGCAAGGATGTTTCGCATCCTAGACGAAACTTCCACCTTGCGCCCTCCCCCATCCCCAAGCCCCCGCCCTAAGGCACACCTCCCCCCCGTGGCAGCTCCCCCCCGCACCCTGAGGCGCCCCACCCTGCGGCAGCTCCCCTCCTCCGCCCTGAGGTGCCCCCCCACGGCAGCTCCCCACCCTCCACCCTGAAGCACCCCCCTGCCCCAGCTTACTCCTGTTCCGCATCCACCCCAAGCACATGGTTGCTGCTTCACTTCTTCTGCCTCCTAGGCTTGAGGCGCCAATCAGCTTAGGCGCCGCAAGCCTGGGAGGTGGGAGAAGTGAAGCAGCCACAGTGTGCTTGGGGAGGAGGTGGGGCAGAGGTGAGCTGGGATGGGGAGTTCCCCTGCTTGCCACCCCCTCCCCTTACTTGCTGCAGGTGGCCCTCCCCTCACTCCCCTGCCCCAGCTTCCTCCGCCTAAATGCTGGTGGCGACCAGGGCGGCCGAAGATCCGACTGGCACGGTTGCTGCCGAAGAAAATGCCACCTCCCCCCCAATCCTAGCGCCCTAGGCGACTGCCTAGGTCACCTAAATGGTTGCACCGGCCCTGGAAGTGTCTGGGAGTGCCACTATTGGAAGATGGGATTCAGGCTAGAAGAATCTCTGGTCTGACCCATTATGGCTGTTCTTATGTTCTTATGATTTAAAAACAAAAATAAGTTAATAATCTAAACTAGTAAAACCCAAACCCCTACCCCCAAGCAGAGATTTTGTCCCCTAAAAGGGAGAAGTTCCATACGCTTGTGTAATCCATTGGGGACTTTGCTATTGATTTTATGGGAAAGGGGCTCAGATACTAAAGTGATGGGCAGCAGTCCAAACCCTACGATATATAATGATGTCAGCCTATTGCTGTTGTTAAGGCTTTTTTCCTGGGACTTCTTCAGTAATAATGCTTTTAGTATGCTAAAGCAGATCCAGATTTTACATTTTCTGGTGACTGCTACCTGCTTTGTATGATTAGGGGTAGCTTTGTGTTTAATCCTAAAATTTTATTTTTAAAAAATGTTATTTTAAAGAGTGTGGGTAAATATATATATATATATATATATATATATATATATATATATATATATATATATATATATATATTCAGTACTTAAAAGCCAAGGTAATGAGACCTTTAGTTCATCCTGTCCTATTTAAGTCAAAAGAAAAAATCCCATTGTTTTAAATGGCAATCTTTACATTGACTTAATTTAAAGCCATTTCTAGGAAAAGGAACTATTTGGCCAAAATATCATCCAATTTCTAATAGTATCCCTCATATTGCAGTTATCAAAAAACACCTCTTAGCCAGCTACAAAATTACTGGAAAGATACAGATGCTAAATAATGCTGAATACAAACCAGTGTGCTTTATAATTATACAATAACTGAACATTTATCAGTTTCGTATTTATCAGAGGATCTTATTCATGAATTTCATAAATTGCTTCATGTCGTTCACCCTTAAATAAGCTTGTCTTTTTATTGATAATGTGCCTAGTGTTAACTATTAAGTTTCTGCTTCAGTAAAGCTAGGGGCAGTACATCACTGCAACAAAGAGTCTTACAAATAGAACTGCAATGAAAACATTGGAAAGTAGATTTGTAGCAGCTGTGAAATTCAATTCCCTTTCTCTTAGACCTAATTCTATGTCCTGCAGTTTACTCACACTTTCGCATCTGAAATGTATGGCAGAGCTTGTGCAATTATCTTTTAAATATAACTCTTTCTTAGTAAAGAGAAGGCTGAATCTCTGGGGAGTGAGAGATGTAATTCTCTTTCAGAGCAAAATGCTATATTCTGACCCACGGTATTTGTTGGTAAAAACATAAAAGTATAATTAGTGATTATTCTTCTATTTACTGTTCTGTTCCTGTTGCAAGATAGAATACTAGCCAAGTGAATTTTTCATCTCAATTTTTTTTTCTGTCTTTACTTGAAAAAGAGAGTCTGTTAATGAGGTCATCTAAAAAAAATCTTTCTTGCAAGTTGTTGCATTCTCCTTCCCCCTGTTGTTTTTGGTTTTCTCTTTAGATAATTGGCTGTTCGGAGCCTCAGTTTTCCTCTATGTTCATTTAGTGCTTAGCATATTTTAGGGGGCTATTAAAATATAAATAATAAAAACTGGTAGGTGGATATTTAGATAATCTTTGTATATCCTTACTTTCCCCCTCTGCTCCATTTTATTTTCTGTTCTTCTACAATTAAGAATATGGATTTGCTGTACAAATTCTCAATAATGTCTCATTCCCTTAAAATTAATAATGCTATCTCATGCCGTAGTTTAGAAATGAAGTTGAACAGGGTGCAGAGACAAGCACTGTTTGGTTCTGGTGAAAGTGTAGAAATGTAAGACTGGAAGGGGCAGTGAAGTTATCAAGACATCCATCCCACTACACTGAGGAAGGATCAAGTGAACCTGGACGATCCCTGAGAGGTGTTTGTTGAACCTGTTTTTAAAAACCTTCAGTGATGGTATCATAACTTTAGTCCCAGATTTGGACCTTTGCGTCCAAAATATGGGGGTTAGCATGAAAACCTCCAAGCTTAGTTACCAGCTTGGACCTGGTACTTGCTGCCACCACCCAAAAAATTAGAGTGTTTTGGGGCACTCTGGTCCCCCTGAAAAACCTTCCCTGAGGACCCCAAGACCCAAATCCCTTGAGTCTCACAACAAAGGGAAATAATCCTTTTTCCCTTCCCCCCTCCAGGTGCTCCTGGAGAGATACACAGACACAAGCTCTGTGAATCCAAACAGAGTGACTCCCCCTCTCCGTTCCCAGTCCTGGAAACAAAAGCACTTTCCTCTTCACCCAGAGGGAATGCAAAATCAGGCTAGCAAATCCAACACACACAGATCTCCCCCTGATTTCTTCCTCCCACCAATTCCCTGGTGAGTACAGACTCAATTTCCCTGAAATTTCCCAGTAAAGAAAACTTTAACAGGTTTTAAAAAGAAAGCTTTATATAAAAAAGAAAGAAAAATACATACAAATGGTCTCTCTGTATTAAGGTGACAAAATACAGGGTTAATTGCTTAAAAGAAATATGAATAAACAGCCTTATTCAAAAAGAATACAAATCAAAGCACTCCAGCACTTATATTCATGCAAATACCAAAGAAAAGAAACCATATAACTTACTATCTGATCTCTTTGTCCTTACACTTAGAAACAGAAGATTAGAAAGCAGAAACTACTTCTCCAAAGCTCAGAGAAAGCAGGCAGACAGAAAACAAAAATCTCAGACACAAAATTCCCTCCACCCAAAGTTGAAAAAATCCAGTTTCCTGATTGGTCCTCTGGTCAGGTGCTTCAGGTGAAAGAGACATTAACCCTTAGCTATCTGTTTATGACAGATGGGGATTCCACAATCTCACCTGGAAGCCTCTACCCTAAATTTCCCTTGCTGCAGATTATTCCCATTGTTGCTTGTCCTACTTTCATTGGACATGGAGGACAATTAATCACAGTCATATTTATAACAGCCCTTACAATATTTTAAGACTTTTAATTAGGTCCCCCTTCAGTCTTCATTTCTCAAGACCAAACATGCCCATTTTCTTTTAATCTTTCTTCATAGGTCTGTTGGGGGGGCCAGGCCCCGAATAATTGGTAATATGGCATGGGGTTAAAAGTTTATATTCTCAGGCCTGCCATTGCCCTTGAAGTACCCCTTAGATTAATCAATATGTTCCTTTAAAGCTAGCAAGAGTATATGTAATCATTTATCATTTTCTTTTGTTCTTTTGTTTATGGTATAAAATGTAATCGAGCAAAGGAGGACTCTGTAGTGTGGGTAAAGGATATAGTTTAATTAAAGGATCCGGTACTTAATGAATTGTAAATGATGAATTGTGGCACCTGTAAGCATCTTTGTAAACAAGTGGGGTATATAAGGTGGGGAAAAGGATAGTGATTCGTGCATGATCTGAGATTTTACATCTCCTTGCACCTTATTTGACTCAAATAAAGATACTTGCTTCTCCACTCCGGTGTGGTCGTTGGGGATATGCACACCGGGCAAACGAACCCCAACTGTTGCACCCCCTGCAACAGCTTTGGCGAGCCAGCCAGGAGGTCAGAGGCTGAAAATTAGCCTTGCCCGGGCCCTCTCCAGTGGCCGATGGATTGAGACAATCGCTGATGCCCAGCGCGCACCGGTGCTTTCACCGGGGGCCTCAGCGAAGTCTGGTACAGTCGACCCCGGGAGGCACAACGGTGCAACACCCCAGAAAGTGGAGAAGCTTTGGTCCTGAGCGACGGTGAGGAACCGGTCTCGGGGATAAGGTAAGATACAAGTTAAAAGGTTTAATCTGTCACCTGCTAAGACCTGGGGACGCCCAGGGTCTCCCAGTAAGGAATGGGACAGGGACAGTCACAGGATAAGGTAGCGTGCACGCCTCTAGAATGCATTCTGGTTAATTGGAAAATCTTTGGAATGGATCCACTAACTAAGGGTAAACTAAAAAGGTATTGTACAATAGACTGGCCTCAATATCAGCTAGAGGACCAGGAACGGTGGCCACCGGAGGGTTCGATTAATTATAATACGATCCTCCAACTTCTTTTATTTTGTCAATGAACTGGTAAATGGAATGAGCATATGTATGGTCAGATATTTATGTCATTATGGAACAGAACGGATATTTTGAAGCAGTGTAATTTGATTCCAACAGGCTTAGGAAAGAGTTGTGAAAATGTTCCAAACTCCACTGTAATAGCAGGAGCGGGGTCCCATTCGGTCACAGCACCCCCACCGTATGGTGACAAAGTCCCCACAGCCCCGCCAATTGAGCCCTCCACAGGTTTGTACCCTTTAATTACTGAAACGCGAATCGCTCGCAAAGCTACAGGTACTCAGGATGCAACCACTATGCAGGTGTACTCTCATGTTCCTTTTAATCCTGTGGATTTAGCGGCTTTTAAAGTGCAGGCAGGGGAATTCTCTACCAACCCCTCCCGATTTATTTCAGTTTTTGAAGGCTGTCTGGTTAGTCATAAACCTGACTGGGATGACTGCCAGGTACTTCTGCGAACACTCTTCTCGGAAGTAGAGCGGAACCAAGTTTTAGCTAAGGCACGGGCAGAGGCAGAAAGGAGACATGAACAGGATCCGGCTGCCTATAAAGAGGCAAAAGATCAGGTACCTTTTACTGACCCCCAGTGGAACCCTAATAAGCCTGAAGGTATGGGTCCTTTAACTAATTACAAAGAACTGTTGTTGTTTGGCCTACGTCACTTGGCAGTTCGCCATAACAACTGGGCAAAGCCTTATGAGATAGTACAGGAGTCAAAGGAGAGTCCAGTAGCCTTTCTGCAGCGCATCCGGGATGCAATTAAACAGCATACAACAGCCAACCCTGAGAGCCCAGAGATTGAGGCAGTCATAAAGAGTATTTTTACCAGTCGGGCTGCCCTAGATATTAAAAGAAAATTACAAAAGAAGGAAGATCTCATGGGAATGACTATGGCTCAGATCCTGGAAACAGCTAACAAGGCTTACAGTCTTCGGGATGTAGAGAAGGAGAAGAAGCAGGTAAAAATGATGGTCACGGCAGTTCAGGCTGGCCGAGGGTGGCCCCCTGTGGGTGGAAGGGGCCGTGGATATAGAGGTCGAGGTCGAGGGCGCCCTGGTTCCCAAGAAAGACAGCTGGGTCGAGAGCAGTGTGCACTCTGCTGACAGGAAGGACATTGGAAGAATGAGTGTCCAAACCGGGAGTGTATCCCCCAGATGACAGCAGGGACCCTGACAGATTAGGGGGGTCAGGGGAAACGGATTACCCTACCCCCGGAGCCCCGAGTAAAAGTGAGGGTAGGAAGCCCTGAAATGGACTTTTTGGTAGATTCAGGAGCAGCCCGAACTGCTGTAAACCAGCCCCTCCCCTTGCCCATAGAGAGCTCCCTGGTGGTAACCGGGGCGGTTGGAAAAGCAGCTTCATGCTCAGTTTATGCCCCTGCTGAATGCGCTCTGGGGAAGAAGACTATTACACACCGGCTTGTTTATCTCCCTAAATGCCCCACTCCGTTGCTAGGACGGGACCTCCTATGCCGGTTAGGGGCTACGTTGCACTTCTCTCAAGATGAAATTGTTCTCACTCTACCCCCTGAAAATGCCTGGGTTATGGTTTTGGAACCTGAATCTGAATCTACAATTACCTGCGCCCCAGAATGGGAGGAATGGGAAGGCCAGGTGTACCCTTTGGTCTGGGCTTCAGGGACCCCAGGAAAAGCCGCTGATTTAAATCCTATAATGGTGCAGCTCTTGCCAGGAAAGGGGCCAATTCAGATTAAGCAGTACCCCATCAAGAAGGAGGCCAGGGAGGAACTACAGAAAATCATAGATAAATTCCTGCAGTGCGGGGTATTACGGGAGTGTCACTCGGCTTGGAATACCCCTATCGTACCAGTCCAGAAACCTGATGGCAGTTATCGATTGGTGCAGGATTTAAGAGCCGTCAACGAGCGGGTTAAGACTTTACACCCCCTGGTGCCCAACCCATATACCCTGCTAGCCTCTGTGGGGGGACAGTATTCATATTTCTCAGTTCTTATTTAAAGGATGTCTTTTTCACGATCCCGGTGGACACACAATCCCAGGAAATTTTCTCCTTCGAATGGGAAGATGCAAACAGGAATAAAAGGCAGCTGTGTTGGACGGTGCTGGCACAAGGATTTAAGAACTCCCCCACTCTTTTCTGCCAAGCTTTATCCCGGGACTTGGAAGGATGGGAAAATGAGAACAAAGTCCTTCTCCTACAGTACATTGATGATTTATTAATCGCAGCAGTGGGACTAGAAGTATGTCTCCAGGCAACCGTAAGTCTTTTAAACTTTCTCGGGTTGCGGGGGTATCGCGTGTCAAGAAATAAAGCCCAAATTGCCCTCCCCGAAGTAAGTTATCTAGGCTTCCAGATCAGACAGGGGGAACGCCAGCTCTCAAGGGGGAGGCTTGAAGCTATTTGTCGAGTTTCTACTCCCCGGAATCGCAAGCAGCTCAGAGCATTCCTGGGAATGGCAGGATTTTGCCGCATATGGATTCCAGAGTTTGGACTACTAGCTAAGCCACTGTATGAATGTGTTAAAGGGACCGATCAGGAACCATTTTACTGGACAACAGAGGCGAATAATGCCTTTACCTTAATAAAAAGAAAATTGATGGAAGCCCCAGCCCTGGGTCTGCCCGATCTTTCTAAGCCCTTTCAATTGTATGTACATGAAAGAAAAGGGGTGGCCCTGGGACTACTTACACAGTTATTGGGCTCTTGGAAACGCCCAGTGGCTTATTTCTCCAAACAATTGGATCAGGTTGCTAAGGGGTGGCCGGCATGCTTACGGGCAGTTGCAGCTACAGCTCTGGTGTTAGAGGAAGCAGAAAAACTGACTTTAGGGGGGCTGTTCAAGTATACACTCCACATATGGTCCAAGCCTTATTGGACACAAAGGGGGGTCTCTGGCTCACCCAAGCTCGGGTAGCCCGGTATCAGGCTAAGCTCTTAGAGAACCCCGAAGTTACTCTGCAGGCTTGCCCCTCCCTTAACCCAGCTACCTTGCTGCCAGAAACAGAGGGCCAAGAGCATGACTGCTTGGAAGTTATAGATGCCCAGTACTCCAGCCGTCAGGATTTAAAAGAACAACCTCTTCCTAACGCAAACTATGAGTGGTACACGGATGGCAGTAGCACTGTTGTAAATGGACTTAGAAGGGCGGGCTATGCTGTGGTATCTCTCCATGAAACTGTGGAGGCAAAAAGCCTGCCCCCTGGGACCTCAGCCCAGCTAGCCGAAATAGTGGCTTTAACTCGTGCGCTTGAATTGTCAAAAGGGAAAAGGGTTAATATCTTCACAGACTCTAAATATGCTTTTGGTGTACTGCATGCCCACGCAGGTTTATGGAAACAAAGGGGATTACTGACGGCTCAAGGCTCCCCGGTCAAGCACGGGTTACAAATTCTTCGGCTTTTGGAGGCCGTACAACTCCCCTTAGAGGTCGCAGTGATGCATTGCAGGGCTCACCAAAAGGAGGACCACAGTGTTAATCGAGGCAATGCCAGGGCGGATAGAGAAGCCAAGCGGGTTGCCACTTTAGAACCGGGACTAGCCGAGGCTGTCCATCTTCATGCCTTGATTCCATCGCTAGGGGACCTCCCTACCCCACAGTATACGAGTGAGGAGTTAGAATGGGCTGAATCTCTTGGGCTCCAGAAGGAAAATGGATGGTTCCATTCCACGGAGGGAAAGGTCCTGTTACCAAGGTGTATGATGCGACCAGTATTACAAAAGCTACACCACACCTCTCATGCAGGCAGGGAAGCTTTGACCCAGCTTTACACAAAAGTATTTCATCACCTCAGGACTTTGGCCCCTAGCATCCCAGATATCTGCGGAGTGCCTTACTTGCCAGAAAAATAATCCTCGACCAGGGAATCCAGTTATACCAGCTACCCTAGAACCCACTCTGTGCCCCGGGCTAATGTGGCAAATTGACTTCACTGAACTCCCTCGAGCCCAGGGGTATAAATACCTCCTCGTCCTGGTAGATCATTTCAGTGGGTGGCCTGAAGCTTTTCCTTGCCGAAATAACACTGCTAAGACTGTGGCTCTTAAACTTGTTAAAGAAATTTTTCCTAGATTTGGTCTGCCTCGATGGATGGAGTCTGACCAGGGAACACACTTCACCTCAAAAATTGTCCAGAATGTCTCGGATATCCTCCAGCTCAACTGGAAACTTCACACTCCTTGGAGGCCACAGGCCAGTGGAGTGGTAGAATGCACAAATCAGACACTTAAAAGGCACCTAGCCAAAATATGTCAGGAAGTGTCTTTAAAGTGGCCCGATGCCCTACCTTTGGTTTTACTCCACATTAGGGCTCTTCCTAAGGGTAGAACGGGTTTAAGCCCCTTCGAGATTATGTTTGGAAGGGCATGGCCTATGAATGGTACCCCGATCCTACTAGGGGAATGGGAGGTCGGGTGTGGATATTTGTCTCAATATATGTGTTCTCTGTCTGCTGTTCTATGTTCTCTTCACAGGTACGTGAGGGACTCTCAGCCACTCCCTTTGGATGCACCTGTCCATTCCCTACAGCCTGGTGACTTCGTCCTCGTCCGGACCTGGAAGGACGAACCCCTCCAGGAGAAGTGGAAAGGACTCTATCTCGTCTTACTGGTTTCCCACACGGCGGCGAAAGTAGAGGGACACAAGAGCTGGATTCACTACTCCCGATTAAAATCTGTAACTCCACCACAGAATCCAGACACTAAGCAGTGGACGGTTCAGCCTACGGGAACCAGAGAATCAGAAGATTTGGGACTCAAGTTATTGTTTAAACGCAAATCATTCTAATTTGGCCATGTTTCTAATACTTGTATGGGTGTTTACTGTTTCTGGACAGTTGGCCCCTTTATCTTTCCGCTCCCCAGAAAATAACTGGTGGGCCCTTTTAGCTGCCACAGCCTCTAATTCTTCCCATTTTTGTGTAGGGAGTGGTTACACTTTAGGGTCTGTATTTACTACTTGTTTTGTGGGAGTAGCTATGCCCTTGCAAGATATTCACAACTATACTGAACTTGCTGCTTATAAGATTAAATTGAAGGCCCAGCAGCTGGCTAGGTTTGGCTCTCTCTCAAATCCTAAGCCCTATACAAATCAGCATCGTCTTCAGATTAGGCTAATGGCTGTGTCCTCAAATGCTACTTCCTGTTTCACTATTGTAGGGGCACGGAAGGTTGATACTAATTTAACCAACCATGAGATGAATTGCTCTGTTTCCCCAACCCCGACTTCTTATTTTGATGTGCACTTATATCTTCCCCGTGGGTGGTTTCTGCTCTGTGGACTAACTGCATTCACCTATGTCCCAGCTAACAGTTCGGGAGGCCCTTGCTCTCTCGGACGATTAACCATGGGGGTTGTCCCTGGCCATGCTCTAGTTCTGAAGACACCTGGACCTACCCGAGCCCGGAGGGCTCGGCGTGGCCTGCCTCTGGACGAAACCTGTGATTCTAAGGTAAACCTGGTGTCTAAATCTCAGGCTATAGCCCTTGCTACTTCATTGGTCGGAGTCCCAGGCCTGGCCTTAGATGCAGAGCTCCAGCTTGCTAAAGTGGCCTGTGCCCTTGCCAAGTCCATTAATCTAACTTCCACTTTAATCTCTGATTGGCCTCGGAACTCACAGGGGTCCGAGAAGGGGTACTCCAAAATCGCGCTGCAATAGACTATCTCCTCTTAAGGCATAATAATGGTTGTGAGGAATTTAAGGGTCTCTGTTGCTTTAACCTTTCTGATCACAGTCAAAGCATTGAAAATAGACTAGCTAAGTTGCGTGACATTGTCACTCATATAACGCAAAATAGTGACAATGATTGGTGGGGTTCTTGGGGTTTTGGTAATTGGTTTGAGTGGCTTAAAAGCATTTTTACCTCCCTGCTAGTAGTAATAGTGATCGGTTTGCTCTTCTGCTGTGGTCTGCAGTTAGGAGTGCCTTGTTGTAAAAGTTGTCTGTCTGTCCTCCGTCAGCCAACAGAAATGTACCCCCTTAGGGCAGTCTCGCTACCAACATCGGGTGGCCTACCCTTTAACCTTGTTCTAAGTAGTGAATATGAGAAAACTCAACGGAAGGCCTTTGAGTATTCTCAAAGGGGGGATTGTTCGGGGGGGGCCAGGCCCCGAATAATTGGCAATATGGCATGGGGTTAAAAGTTTATATTCTCAGGCCTGCCATTGCCCTCGAAGTACCCCTTAGATTAATCAATATGTTCCTTTAAAGCTAGCAAGAGTACATGTAATCATTTATCATTTTCTTTTGTTCTTTTGTTTATGGTATAAAATGTAATCGAGCAAAGGGGGGCTCTGTAGTGTGGGTAAAGGATATAGTTTAATTAAAGGATCTGGTACTTAATGAATTGTAAAGGATGAATTGTGGCACTTGTAAGCATCTTTGTAAACAAGTGGGGTATATAAGGTGGGGAAAAGGATAGTGATTGTGCATGATCTGAGATTTTACATCTCTTTGCACCTTATTTGACTCAAATAAAGATACTTACTTCTCCACTCCGGTGTAGTCATTGGGGATACGCACACCGGGCAAACGAACCCCAACTGTTGCACCCCCTGCAACAGGTCTAGTTTTCTGAACTTATCATTTTTATTGCTCTCCTCCTGACTCTCTCCAATTTGTTCACATCTTTCCTAAAATGTAGGGCCCAGAACTGGACACAGTGCTCCAGCTGAGGCCTCACTAGTGCCAAGTACAGTGGGAGAATTTATCTCCCATGTCTTTCACACAGCACTTCTGTTAATGCACCCCAGAATATTGTTAGCCTTTTTTGCAACTGCATCACATTGTTGACTCATAATCAACTTAGCATCTATTATAGCCTCCAGATCCTTTTCTGTAGGACTACTGCATAGCTGGTTATTCCCCATTTTGTAGTTGTGCATTGATTTTTCCTTCCTAAGTGAAGTACTTTGCACTTACTGAAGTTCATCTTGTTGAATTCAGATCAAGGTCATTTTGAACTCCATTCCTGCAACCCCTTGCACCTCAGCATCATCTGTAAATTTCATAAGCATACTCTCCCCTCCATCATCTAAGTCATTAATGAAAATATTGACTATTACCAGATCCAGAACTGACCCCTGTGGGACCCCACTACATGTGCCCTCCCTGTTTGACAGTAAACCATTAATAATTACTCTTTCAACCAGTTCTGCACCTACTTTATAATAATTTCATCTATACCACATTTCTCTAGTTTGGTTATGAGATTGTCATGTGACACCATGAAAAGACTCACTAAAATTAAGATACATCACTTCTACTGTTTCCTTCCTGTCCACTAAACCAATAATCCTGTCAAAGAAGGAAATTAGATTGGTTTGGCATGATTTGGTCTTGAGAAATCCATGCTGGCTATTCCTCAAAACTCTATTATCCTCCAGGTGATTACAAATTAGTTGTTGATAATTTGTTCCTGAATCTTTCCAGTTATCAAAGTTAGGCTGACTGGTCTATAATTTCTTAGACCCTCTTTGTTCCCCTTTTTAAACATAGGTACTATATGTGCCCTTCTCCAGTCTTCTGAGGCCTCACTCATCTTTCAGGAGCTCTAAGATAATTGCTGACAGTTCCAAGATTGCTTCAACAGGCTCCTTAAGTATCCTATGAAGAATTTCAGCAAGACTGGCTGACATGAACACATCAACTTATCTAAATATTCTTTAACCCATTCTTTCCCTACTTTGTCTTGCATTCCTTTCCCGTTGTTATTAATATTAATTGTGTTGAGCATCTGATGACCATGAACATTCTTAATGAAAGATGAAGCAAAACTGGCATTAAACACCTCAGCCTTCTTGATGTCATCAATTGTTATCTTTCCTTTACTACAAAGTAGAGCACTTACACCTTCCTTTGTCTTTCTCTTGCTCCTAATGTATTTAAAGACTCCTTTTATGTCTCTTGCTAGTTGTAACTCATTTTGTGCTTTAGCCTTTCTGATTTTGATCCTACATGCTTGTGATATTCTTTTGTACTCCTTCTTAGTAATTCATCCATGTTTCTACTCTTTGTAAGATTCTTCTCTGATTCTCAGGAAATTAAAGATCTCCTGATGGAGCCATATTGGCCTCTTCCTATTCTTTCCTTCCTTTGCATCAGAATAGTTTGCAGTTCTCCCCCTAATATTATCTGCTTGAGAAAATGCCAGCTCTGCTGAACTCTTATTTCCCTTACATTTCCTTCCCATGATACCTTATCTACCAGTTCTCACAGTTTCTTAAATTCTGCTTTTTTGAAATCTATTGTCCTTTTTGCTTGCTCTCACTCCTTCCTTTTCTTAGAATCATGAAATCTACCTTTCATGATTACTTTCACCCAAGTTGCCTTCCACCTTCAGATTTTCTACCAATTTCCTCCCTCTTCGTCAGAATCAAGTCTAAAATGTCTGTCCCTCTGATTACTCATTTCCCATCTTTCATACTACTGCAATATAAAATATTAATAATATTATCCACTGGAAAATGATGCCCTTTGAAAGTAAATGTAAACAGTTCAAAACAGTTGTAGACAACAGCAGGAGGGCAATACAATAGTCACCGGTAGAGAAGGCAGCAGGAAAACATTGCCACTTTTTTATTGATTGATGCTAATTATAGCTGTTGGGATTCGGTACTGTGGACCATTTCTTGCCAACATGGATGTTGTAAAGAATCGTGCAGCTGTTACTATACCTACAGAGAAGTAACACATGGTGCATGTCAAGCCTCAGCCCACTGATCATATATTTAGGAAAGGAATGTAAGCAGCAGAAGCCTATTTTACCTTTTGAGGTGCCAGTATTGAAGCCAGTTATTTCCTATCATAAAGATTCATGAGACCCATCTGACTAGATTTGTTAGATTCTGTTGTTGCTGTTTGTTCCAGGGAGTCTGTTCTAAGAAAAGAAAGAGCAGCAAACTCATACACTGAACAAGTAGGGTACTTCACCAATTAGAAACATCAGGCAGAGTGACTTGATATCTAGTCTGAGTCTTATTTGCCTTTTTGCCAATTTTGAGGATTAAATAGTAGAACCTACTCCTGTCAGGAGAGAGCAGAAAGACATCCTGACACCCATTCCCATAACGGCCGCTGCTCCTCTTTGACCAGAATCTGCAAGATTTAGATCAGTTTAGCATGTATATTTAATGTTAGCATTTGTGCCTTGCAATTTATACTATTGTACTAAAGGCTAAAGATGGATTTTAAAAATTATTCCTGCTCCCCTTTACACTACAAACTCATTTTCTAAAGGCTCCTAAAATAAATAATTGATATCATAGAAGACAGCACAAATAACCAGTCTCACTACTGAAATAGTCTTCATTCATATACTAGATGGGATTTAACAGGATGCTATCTCTGTAATTTTAATTTTTCTGTGATAGTTCAGCTTTTCATTTTAAACTTTGTATCTAATAAGTCTGCACAGCACTCTGAACAAAATTTTGCAGTAATTTCTACCAAATGGCAAAGTACAGGAGAGGGAAAGAAATCAGAAAGAGAACTGTTTATATGACAAATATGGCATGTTTTGTTCTTCTGGATAGCTAATAAAAATGAATACATTATGCTGGCATCTTATTATAGAAAAGCAATACCTTGCCTTGACCTATGATGATGATCAAAAAATAAAAGACCAAAATATATGAAGGCGGCAGAAGTTGACGATTGTCATAAAATAATTTTATGTGCTGGATGGTTCTGGAATCTTCTTTTCACAAGGCACTGTTCAGGATTAATATATATATATATATATGAAAAACCCTTTGAGATAAGAGTCGAAGTGCTTTGAGGCATGTATGACAGAAAAAAGGATTTTATCTAAAGTGGTAAGCAAGATGAAAAAATAGACTATATATGTGAGAGAAACCTGTTATCTCTTTAGAGAGGCAAATTTGTCTTTATGACACACAAATATAAAATAATTAATATGTTCTTGTGTAACCTACATGTCCATTATAAGAGCACTGGTACAGAAGCTGTATTTTAAGATTGAGGTGACACTTCCATTTTCAACCCCTATTTTCAGGAGAATAATTGTCTCAATAAATTCTCTCTTGGGCTGAAATTTCTCATGCTTGGTCTCAGCCATGAAATTAATTTAAGTTCATAAAGGTATATGAAAGTTTCAGACAAATGCATTTACCACTTTTACATTACCTGGGTATCTAAAACCACCATTATTTTCCCTATCAGTTAAGAAACTTTTGAAAAGCCTTTTCTGCCTCTGAATAACTAAAATGGTTCTGTGCAGATCTCACATCAAATACCAGTAATCCTTCATGAGGTGTAATACCTTTAATATGTTTGTAAACATTCAGCTTTGAAAATGGGTCAATAAGGATCATTCTTGCAGGTGCCATGCTATCTATATTTGGCCAAAAAGTTTCATTATGGGGAAAGGCTTACTGGCGTGGAATCAGGGCCAGTGCAACCATTTAGGCAGACTAGGCGGTTGCCTAGGGTGCCAAGATTTGGGGGCACCAAAAAGCGCCCCCAATTTTTTTTAAGTGGTTGAGCTGCCGCTGCTGCTGGGATCGAGAGGGACTCGGAGCTGCCGGCAGCATCCGCAGCCGGCAGCCCAGGATGTCCCCTGGGTCAGGGCGCCGCCGCGGCAGCCAGCAGCCCAGGGTTTATAGGGGGCAGGTTCTATGTTTGCGGTGCTCGAGCACCAGCAATATTCAGGGCTGGGGGCCCTGCTCCAGCAATATTTAGAGCTTGGTCTCTCCCTGGCCCTGCCTGGATCGGGCCCTGGCCCCGACCCCCGCGGGTCTGCCCCCCACACGCCCCGCCGCGTCCGTGCCTCACAGAAAGCAGCGCAGCACCTCTCCCCTGCCTGCTTCTGCTGCTGGAGTAGAGCGGCTCCCGGCAGAACTGCTGTCTGCTGTCCCAGGGTCCTAGTGCCCCCCATCTCCTACCGGCAGGGCAGGCTGCCCTTACCCTGTGCTTCTGCCCTCGCCCTGAGTCTCTCCAACACCCCAAACCCCTCAGCCCCCCACACCCTAATCCTCTGCCTCAGCCCTGAGCCCCCCCACATCATAAATCCCTCATCCTCAGCCCCAACCCTCATCCTCCTGCACCCTAATCCTCTTCCCCAGCCCTCTGCCCCCCTCACATCATGAACCCCTAATCCTCAGCCCCAACCCCCATCCCCCTGCACCCTAATGCTCTTCCCCAACCCTCAGCCCCCCCTGCAGCATGAACCCCTCATCCTCAGCCCCAACCCTCATCCCCCTGCGCTCCCTCCTATCCCCAAACTCCCTCCCAGAGCATGCACTCCCTCCCAGAGCATGCACCACCTCCCCTTTCCCACACACTCCTTCCCACCCCCAAACTCCCTCCCAGAGCCTGCACCCCTCACCCTTTCCTACACCCCCACCCCCAGCCTGCACCCAAACTCCATCCCAAAGCCTGCACCCCTCACCCCCTCCTGCACACCCACCTCCTGCCCCAGCCCGGAGCCTGCACCCAGCACCCAAACTCCATCCCAAAGCCTGCACCCCTCCTGCACCCTAATCCCCAGCTCAGGGCCTGTACCCCAGAGCTCTCCCCCCAAACCCCTTCCAGAGCCTTAGGCAAGTGGGGGCGGAGTTTGGGGGGCAGGTTCTGGGCACCATCAAAATTTCTACAAACTTGCCACCTATGCCTGGGTCAGCGTGCCACCGGCAGCCCAGGGGTTCCACTGCGCAGTTGCTACTTCACTTCTCCCGCCTCCCAGGCTTGCGGCGCCAATCAGCTGTTTGGCGCCGCAAGCCTGGGAGGAGAATTAGAGCAGGACAGCATGCTCGAGGAGGACGCGGAGCAGAGGTGAGCTGGGGTGGGGAGGTACCGCAGGGCTCCTCAGGCCAGGGGGAGGGGAGCTGCCGCGGGGGCAGCGGGCACACTTCAGGGCGAGGAGCTGCTGCAGGGCTCGGGGGGCCGCAAGATGGAAGTTTCGCCTAGGGCTCGAAACTTCCTTGCACCGGCCCTGCGTGGAATGCCATGTGGTGTGATTCCCCACTGGTAGTTAGGCAGGCAGTGGGCTGGATCTGATTTGGGTAGTCGGGAGTTATAAAGGCTAGCAGGTGAAATGTTGAATAACTGAATATCAGAGTATAAGACTGTCCACAACCAGAGGGAATTGGACTTTTTCACTCTAGTAGGCCAGATGGATTATCTAAAAGGTTTTTGTTCCATGTCCAGCTATGGAAGTTTCTCCCTCCCCTATCATCTGAGGGAGCCTGAATCTGTTGACTTATTGGCACCTCACTCTGTTCCCCTTTCCCACATGCCCTGGGAAAATAGCTGAAATCCAATTACAGTGGGTGTTTGTGGGAGGTAGGCTAGTAATTCCTCTTTTTATATTTATTATGGGTTATGATTTTGAGATTAGGTTTCTAGATTCTTGTTCATGAGTGTTTTTAATATTCATTAAAATTGCCTAGAGACTAGAATGTTTATCAGAATTTAAAAAAAAATGAAAATCTTCAGAAACAGCAGGGAGAACCAATGGTAAGAATATTTCTCAGCACTGGAGTCCAATTTTATGAGAGTAACAGGCAACTATAATTTAGGCTGGGAGTATCTCCTGGGAATGATGCAGATTAATATTGAAATTCTTGTATGTACCTGAATCCTCCTGTCAAATCACTTTTAAAATCTTATACTCACTGATTTTGGGAACTTCACCACCTGTTCAATCAGGAGCTGACTGGAAGGTTACAAAGACAGCAGTTAAACTAAAAGTGGATAGCATGCTTTCAACCAACACTAGAGGCTGACTTCCTTTTCATCCTACTGCAATGGCATGGGGTTGCAAAGCACGCTCTACTTTGTCCTTTTGGAATCAACGGTCTTCAAGATCTTGTAGAGTTTTGCCAGTCTATTCTAGGGAGCTGAGACATGAGTAAGAATCCTGTCACAGTAGGTGTTATTTTTGATTTATTTTTAAAGACTTTTAGGGTGAAAAATGTGAGGCCAGGTTAGCACAGAGTTAATTACTGATGTAGTAAATGTGTAGTCTATGGCCATAAAGCTGTTTTTATTTTCTTGATATATGGAGTCCATTGGCAACATATGGAGTAGTTCTATAATCCAGACATTTAGGATTATATATATATATATAGGTGCCATGAGCATTTCACCTTTAACACATACTAGAAACAGTTTCTAATACTTCAGCACCAAACAGTTGTAGACAATGCCATCCATTTTACAGAAGAATGCTGACAGCTCTTGACCTACATCCAGTCACCTTAGAAAGACAATAGAGATTAAAATATAGTTGAGGACAAAAAGACAGGATAGTTCAACAAAGACCCCGTAGAGTTTTTGTGCCTGACTGCAGAGTTTGTCACTTTATTTTAGGCAACATGTATCTAGATTGATGGAGAATGTGCCTTTAACTTATAACAGAGAGACATTTATACAGGATGTTGTTAAAGGCAGCAGAGATGAGTTGGCAAAGAGCAATGCCAAATTTATTTTAGGTCACAATGGCCAAATTTGCATAACACAACATGTAACTAATGAATGATGAGTAACTAATGAATGATCAGGGACACAACTTGTGCCAGGAAGTTTAGAAAGGGACAGAGAATTAGAAGTTCCAAAAGGAAAATATTTGGTATATTGTGGGGAATGAAAATATAATTTAGCAGTACATGGATTGTCTTAAACTTAGTATCACTGGCAGCGTGAATTAAAGAAAATACTCTCTTCCCACTTTTTTTTTTTTGTAATTGTCTTTTGGTTTGGGAAATTCCTGGCTTCTCATGTCTGAAAACACTTTTTCAGGGAAAGGGATAAGTTAGGAGAGTTAAATCTTGAGCAAAGTAAGAAATATCTTCTAACAGTTTAACTCTCACAATGGAATTTATAGATAAATCTCAGTCAGCACTTCAAATATGTCCTTGTCGAAGACCCCAATTACAGCACAGTTTTCCCTTAACTGGCTATAAACATAGTTTCAATTTGTAGTGGAGGCTAGATTTTAATCTTGCTTATAAAACATCCTCAAGTTCCAATCTCCACTCCAATTCAGAATAATGTTTGAAACCAGTTAAGGGAGAATAGTTTAGTAACAAGATTCCCTGATAGGGTTTTATAGTGGCAGTTTAGACAGATCTGCATTACTTTTTCACACAGCTCTCATGTCTACCCCTTACAGCTATTCTTTGTATGACCCAGCAGAGTTTTGAGCACACACAAACATAAAAGCAATTTAGTGATAATCAGTGTCAGTTCCTCTTCTTGTTGTTTATATAGACAATAGTCTTTACTTGACTATGATGAAATGACTGAATCTAAGACAACAATACTGGAAATCAAATTGTCAGAATTGTGGATGCTCACTCCCATCTGAAAATCAGGCCTCTTACTTAGGTAACTAATATGACTCTAAGTGTCTAGTTTCAGGCACTCACATTTGAAAAAATTGCCTTTAACATTTTCTGCTGGCTGCTTTTTAAAAGCATTTCAAGAGGAAAAGCTATTTTAACCAATGGGAAACTGCCTATTTTTATCATAAAACTTATTATCGGGATTTTAAAAACATGTGCAGGAAGCTAAACATTAAAAAAAATGGGTTAAAATTTGATCCAAATAGTTTTTTTTCTGTTTAGATTTAATTGTCCAACAGTGAAAGATCAAGATGTGAGCCATATGCATGTTTAATGTTGATACCCAAAATGTTGCCTGGGTTTTCAGAACCCAAAGCAATGGTAACTTAACTGTTTCATTCCAGGTTGTACCAGGAATAAATCAGTGGGAATGCATGCATGCACATGCACACACACATATGATTAATGTTTGAGTTGTGCAAATTGAATTAGCCCCCAATTCTCAACAGGCATAATGTTCTCCTCCACACCAAACAATGAGATATGTGAATGCAAATTACAATAATACATATGGAACCAAAGAGAGGTGGCATCCGAGTACCCTTGAGACCTCTTAGTTTGAATTTCCATAATCCAGATTTGAAAACTCATCAGACCCAAACTATCAAAAATAGATATCTAATTTGGGCATACAAGATAAGTATGTGTAGGCACACAGAGATAATGCTTTCATACATAGAATGTATATGCAAAATGAATAATTGCCCATGAAAATGAGTACTGATGTGTAATTATCCATTTTGCACATGCAGCTATACATTTTGCATGTATGACTGCCTATTCATATTCGTATTTTGTGCATGCAGGTTTCACCCCATCTATCCCACCTCCAAGAAGCCATGGTGAGAAAAAATAGCCTGGAATTGGGACTCTCTTAGTCAAGCCCTTCCTCGGGGTTTTGCTGTGAAAAGAACTGTTAAAAATGGACTCATAGGATGGGGGGGGGAAGGGATTAAAGAAGTTTGAGCTGAAGTTAAATTGTATTTTTCCTATCATTCTCTCCACAGGTCAGCACAGAGGCACTGAGATTAAACACAGACTCAAAGAAAAGTCAAAAAATCATTTTAATAGCATCTGGCCTTTGAAATACAACATTCTCTTTTAAAATAAAATAGGCATTGAAGTAAAAAGTTCAGTATCCTGAAAGAGTCTATCTTTTCTGACTGGGCCTAAACTGCCTTTCCAAAACTATATTTAATTTCCGTGTCACTGTGCTGTCTCAACCAAATCTCTCTTCCTTTAATAAATCTTCAAGCTATTTCAGTTGTATTTTATCTTTCTCTGATACCTATGTCAGGATAAAAGAGGAATCAGAGTATTAATTCCTGTCTTTTAAAAAGATGTTTGTTTGTTTTTCTATTAGAAAAAGTAACAATTAACCAGCTAAAATGTATAGAGGAAGCAGCTGGGGTTCTAAAACAGAAAGTATGAGGAAGCGGTGTTTCACTCAAATGTTATGATTTCCATAAAAAGTTGTCCTATTGTCTGAAATATTTAAAAGATAAGAATGTAGTAAATCTTATACACTTTGTAGATATAGTACCCTTGCACTAAGATAATTTGCATTTTTTGTCAACTTAACATCTGTAAGAGCATTTGAGTTGTCTGGAGGAAGTCTTCTTCTCACAAACATTATTTCCCACAGCACCAAGTATCCAAGCCAAACTTTTTTGTTTCTTTGATTCCCACCTCTCAGCTTAGCTGCGATGATAGGGGCCAAATGAGATCTTTCTTTCATTTTGTATCTTGTACCAGCTTAATAGTTTTGTTCATCTTTAAACCTTTTTGTTCTGTCATTCTTCACAATGTCTATCCAACACATCCCTAGTCATCTATTTCTAGTTCTGTGCACTTTGGTGTATATTGACATGTATGGTAAACTTTCTGGGTTCATTCTTGACAGATGTCCAAACTATTGCAGTCATCTTTCTTGAATCTTCTGTAGCAGCATTATTTCTTTCTCTGGCCGTTTTCTTATCAGTTCATTATTTTTAATTTCTGCAGTCTTCAAACTCTCAGTATTCCCATCAACCAGTTCATTTCTGCAGTCAACTCTCCTCAGACTTCAACATTCCTGACCATACCACAGTATCGGCATGACAATTGTCTCATATATACTGATTTTCACTTTTATCGAAATGTCGTTAGCGTTCCATATCTGGCAGGGTTTTCTGAATGCAGTAGTGGCAAGTCCAGGCCTTCTTTTTATGTCATCTTCACAATTCTCACTCTTCAAGGAGAACACCAGATGGATAGTCCAAGCCGCAAACATTTCATTTTCTGTTCAGAGTTAACACAAATTGAGAGAATTAAAGATAGCTAGTTCTGTATGAAATTGTTTTGAACAATGCCAGCTCTCCAAATCAGTCACTATAGATTGTTATAAAAAACATATAGATGCATAAATATATTTAAAGCACAACAAAGTTTTGATTTGTGGGAAAACACTGATTGCACATCATGATACAAAACTAGGGTTGCCAACTTTCTACTTGCACAAAACTGAGCACCCCTGCCGCACTCTTTCTCTGAGGCCCTTCCCCCCACTCACTCCATCTTCCCTCCCTTTGTCGCTCACTCTGCCCACCTTCCCTCACTCAATTGCTGATTTTGACTGAGCTGGGGCAAGGGGTTGGGGTGTGGGATGGGGTGAGGGTTCTGGCTAGGGGTGCGGGCTCTGGGAGGGGCTAGAGATGAGGGGTTTGGGGTGAGGAGGGGGCTCTGGGATGGGTTGGAGCTGACGGGTTCAGAGTATGGGAGGGGGCTCTGGGCTGAGGCAGGGGATTTGGGTGCAGGAGGAGGAAGGGAGGGCTCCAGCTGGGGATGTGGGCTCTGGTGTGGAGCCGGGGATGAGAAATTAGGGATGCAGGAGGGGGTTCTGGGCTGGGGCTGGGGTGTGGGGGAGCATGTGAGAGCTCTGGCTGAGGAGCGGTGCAGCCTCTGAGGTGGGGCTGGGGATGAGGGGGTTGAGGTGTAGGAGGGTGCTACAAGGTGGTACTGAGGAGTTCGGAGGGTGGGAGGGGAATCAAGGCTGGGGCAGAGGGTTTGGATGGGGGGTGAGGGCTCTGGCTGGGGATGCAGGCTCTGAGGTGGGGCTGGAGATGAACAGCTTTGCATGTAGGAGGCTGCTTCAGGCTGGGATCAAGGGATTTGGAGGGTGGGAGGGGGATCAGAGCTGGGGTAGGGGGTTGGGGCATGGGAGAGGGGTCGGGGAGCAAACTCCCAGCAGCACTTATCAAGCAGCTCCTGGAAGTAGTGGCATATCCCCACTATTGCCCCTATACAGAGCCATGGCTAGGCAGCTCTTTGCACTGCCCTGTCTGCAGGCACCATCCCTGCAGCTTGGGTCATAGGAGCCAAAGCAGGGACATGCCACTTCTGGGAGCTGCACAGAGCCACAGCAGGCAGGGAGCCTGCCTTAGCCCCACTGCACCACCAACCAGAAGTCTAATGGCCCGGTCAGCAGTGCTGTCCAGAGCTTCCAGGGTCTCTTTTCAAGCAAGTGTTCTGGTCAAAACTTGGACACGTAGCAACCCTACACAAAACCCAAATCTCACCAAGTGTCTAGTTTTGTCATTTATAAAAGTTTACAAAAGTTACACTGCTCACTTTACTTATAGTTTTATACAATTCTACACTATGAACTTTGGTCAATGCAAGTTACGTCGGTGTACAGCTGCTGGTGTTTGAATATCACTTTGGAGCATGCACACTTGGCTGTTTGGTTGGCACTGCATGTATTCACCAGGACTACTTGAATGTAAAGTGCAGTGTGCCACTGGTAGGCACCTAAGTGTATCATTTGACACTGTCCAACACAGTGTTTTTTTGGGAAATGTGTGCAGTATTTTGTGGGATAGAAATAATTCAGACAGGGATATCTGGGAAGTAGGGGTCAAGTTCTCAGCCTGCAACTTGCTTCATCCCATAATGCCATTCATATAACATATTTGTTGCACTCTTTTAAAAAATCCACAAACGTACGTGGCACTTTTTAGTCTCTGACAGATGCATGAAGCCCGCAGAGCTCTGCACTCTTCTTGTGAACATTTCATATACAGGATGCATGATTCTCCTGTATTTGCACACCCTCAGGAAGTACTACCACAACAGGGGACATAAGGATGTCTTCTAGGACAGTTTGCTGAGGGACATAGTGAAAAACAATTCAAGATTGTTGATGGCCTTCATGGAGCAACTGTGAACTGTAGAGTGCTGCTTCTGGGCTTGAGAAATTAGCACTGAGTGGTGGAATTGTATTATAATGCTGGTTTGGGATGAGGATCCATGGCTGCAGAATTTTTGGATGCAAAAGGCCACATTCCTGGATTTTCTGCCCAGCTTGCCTCAACTCTCCATCACAGGGACACAAAAATGAGAGCTTTGACAGTGAGGAAGTGAGTGGTGATAGCACTCTGGAAGTTTGCAATGTCAGATTGCTAACTTTCAGTGAGCAATAATTTTGTAATTGGAAAATCCACAATAGGGACCATTGCCCTGCAAGTGTGCTGGGCCTGTAATCATCTCCTTCTACGCAGGACTGTGACTTTTAGCAACATAGAGGAAGTGGTGGATGGATTTGCAGCAATTTCCAAGACTGCAGTTGGGCAATAGACAGCATGTATAACCATATTTTGACATCAGTATATCTTGCAACAGAGTACATCAACAGAGTGGGCTACTTTTCTATGGTTATGCAAACATTGGCAGATCACTGGTGACGCTTCACCAATATTAATGTGGGCGAGCCAGGGAGGGTGTGTGATGCTTGCGTCTTTAAGAACACAGGACTATTCAGAAAGCTACAAGTGGGGACACTTTTTCCTGACTGGTGAATTACCACTGAAGATATTGAAATACTAGTAGTGATTCTGCAGTACCCAGACTACCCCATGCTTCCTTGGCTCATAAAATCATATATTTACCACCTCAATAGTACCAAGGAAAGATTCAACTACTGACTCAGCAGAATGACTGTCAGACATATTTTGAGTCGATTAAAGGAACATTGGTGGTGTTTACTCACTAGATTGGATCTCAGTAAGAAAAATATCCCAATGGTTATAGCTGCCTGTTATGTCCAGCATAATATCTGCGAGGCAAAGGTGGAAAAACTGCCACCAAGGTGGATGGCAGAGGTGGAATGGTCCTCTGCTGAGTTTGAACAGCCAGAAACAAGGGCTATTACAAGAGCCCACCATGAAGCTATGCAACTGAGGGAAACTTTGAATGATCATTTTAATGGTCAGCCAAAGTAATGTTCTGTGTTAGACTTTCTGTGGGCCTCAAGCTTTGGGTGCTGCTTAGAATTATGTGGTGGTTGCAGTATATTTATAAATATGACTGTGTGTTTTCCTTAAGGTATGAATTCTGTGGCTCTCAGTGTGCATTTACAAGAACTGTTTGCTTTGACTACTGCTATGCATTCTGCAATGTGTGTTGAAAGCTAATTGAGATAATTGGGCTCTCCAAAAACAGAACTTTGAGTAGGAAAAAAACTGTGGAGAAAGTGTGAAAACTCTCCACAAACAATGCTATACACTTTTAAGTGAAAATTTTAAATGAGAAAGAAAGTAAACATTTATGTCCAATTTAGTGCACAAATGTAGTCCTTTGTGGCTACACGTACACCAACCATGGATCTCAAAAGTCAATGTATCCAAAGCTGTGGTTTTCCCTGTTGTCCCCAGCATGGAGTGATAAGGGATAGTGATATGCCCTGTGATGTCAAATGTTCTGTTCAGGCTGTTTAGGGAGAAGCAACCATAGAGTTCTTCAAGGAGTGCAAAGGGTGGAAAGCCTGGGGTTTTTAGACATATAGGTCAATCAGGGTCAACAGTGTTAATAAACTGTATAGTCAATTGCTTGACCACAATTTGGTTCATTACTTTATTATAAAATGTTGTTGCTGCCGCTGTCACATTGGTCATTTGGGCGCCATCATTGATGAGCAATCAACCAATTGTCTCCACCCTGATGATTATGTGTCAGTGCTTGAGTCTCTGCGAAATCCATTCCTGTCCACTCTTTTATGTTGTCAATCCATCTCTTCTTCTTTCTACCTCTTCTTCTCTTCCCCTGTACTATTCCTTGGAGGATGGTCCTGGATAGGCCAAATGATCTTGTTACATGGCCGTACCACTTCAGCTTGCGCTTCTTCACGGTTATCAGGAGGTCCTCATATGACCAGCTCATTGGGTGAGAATGTTGCGGACCTCTTCATTAGTAACATGGTTGAAGTAGGAGATGCTCAGGATTTTACAGAAGTATCTCATCTCTACCACCTTTATTTTCCATTCATGAGGGTCCATGTCTGGCATGCATACAGAAAAATGGAGATGACCAATGTATGCAGCAGTTACAGTTTGGATTCCAGGGAGATGTTCTTGTTCCTCCAAATTGGCTTTAGCTTTGCTACTGTTGCTGTTGTTTGCATTGTTCTTGCCAGAATTTCTGTGTTTGATCCTTCATCAGTGATGATTACCATCAAATACTTGAACAGTTTCACTGCCTTCAGCTCTTGTCCACTGACAGTGATATGTGAGCTGATCCCATCATGTTTGTTTGTCATCAGCTTGGTTTTCTCTGCACTGATTTCCATGCTGTATTTTGCGGAGTTTTCATCCAATCGTTTCACAAGGTTGGCAAGTTCATCTTTGCCACCTGCCAGGCCGTAACGAAGATGAACTCGCCAACCTTGTGAAATATACTCAAGACTAAATAACCAATGCCAGTCAGGTTTATTAATATAGTACAGGAAAAGGGTTCTACATGATACCAGTCTCTCAAGAGCAGTCCCGTGCAGCGAAGTTACATTCACCTTACGCAGAAGGTGTGCTCCCCAAGTTACAAATATATATGATTTTATAAGTTACACATTTCTTTACATGTCACTAAAATTCAACCCATCAGTTTGTTCCAGTTCCCCAACTTGTGTTCTGTTCCTTCCTTATATGTCTTTTGGAGACTAGCATTCCAGGTATTCATCCATGAAGGTACTTCACTGGCTTGTACTAAGAAATAAAACAAGAGCATTTTGATTTCAACAAATTTCCTATCTGCTTGTGCCAAATGCTTACTTCAGGAAAGTCAAGGTGTTATGGGCTACTTAGAATAAGTGAACAGGATTATGGTATGGGCCAGGTTAAGCTATATCACTTTTACAATATTTGTGCTTCATGTTATTGGTGCTTAATGCATACTTATATATATATAGTGCATATAACATAGTATTATAAATATTTTACTAATATTAATATATATTTATATGCTAGACCACATATATTAGTCAACAGCAGCCTTTGGATTTGCTGCCTGAGAAGATACATTATGTCCTGGTGCATTTCCTTCTCCTTGTCCTGTCAGCACTCCTGGATCTTCTTCCTGTCGCCTCTGTCTTTCTCCATGCTGTCAATCATATTTTCCCTCCAAGTTCTTTGTTCATAGTCCAGTGCAGCACTGGCTTGCAAGATCTCATGTAACATGTCCTCCCTCATCCTCTTTTTAATCCTCATCCAGGTCAGGTGTGAAGAAAGCACCTGTCAAGGCCACTACACCAGAAGCTGCTGGTAAAAACAGACAAATGTACCACTGGATTGATAGTCACAAAGGCAAGGGAAAGATAAGTTTAAAAACTCCCTTTCTATATTTCTTTTAATAAGGAATGCTTATTACTCTTCAGTTTTGGAGTGCCTCTGCCCAATATCACTCTCCAACTCCAGCCATGGTGAGCATGACCTGCCAGACGAGAGGGGGAGAGAGAATTTTCTGTTGCCATAAGCTATAAAATTTCAGTCCTTATTTCCATAGGTATGAGTATAGGACAATGACACTGAATACTGGCACTATTTTCCACAGGCAGTGGTGATTTTAGCTGATATCTCACTCCTGAGAGTAATAAAGGCAGCGAGAATGCAGCTTCTATTGGCATCCTAAAGCTGCCAGACCCATATGCCACTAGCCTGCTTACTGCAATGGTTACAGCCAACCTCATTGCACAGTAGTGTGGGAAAATGTCCTGCCATAGAGGAAGAAATAAGTCATCCATCCCTAGAAACCTTTGGGAGAGGATTACAGAGTATCTCCATGACAGTTTCATGAAGATCTCTCGGGAGGATAAAGGGACATCCTTGTGCACATAAAATGCTCCTCATGGCCCTCCGCCTTACCCTAAAGGAGAATTAAAAGCAAATGCCAACTCTACTTCTGTTTGTTGTATCTCTACCTCTTCTGTTATGAGTAAAACAATGAAAAGTCTATACTTTTGTCTTGTTAACCTGGGGATGGGCCAGTTGTCATCTTTAAATGTAAACATTGTAAGGAAAAATTCATGTACACACTTACCCTAGTTCCCTTGCCCTTCATCAGCTGTCCAGTCGCAACTAGCTAGACTAGGCAACCTTTCAGAAGTGATGTGCTGAGTCTTCATTTATTCACTCTAATTTAAGGTTTTGTGTGCTGGTAATCCATTTTAATGTTTTTTAGAAGGTCTTTCCCTATAGATATATATATTATATAACTAAACTAGTATTATATCGTAAAATAAACAAAGTTTTCAAAATGTTTAAGAAGCTTCACTTAAAATTAAATTAAAATGTTGATCTTACGCCGCCGGCCCGCTCAGCCCGTTGCTGGTCTGGGGTTCTGTTCACCTAGGCCAGCAGCGGGCTGATCGGGGCCGGCAGCCAGGACCCCAGACCAGCAGCAGGCTGTGCGGGGCCAGCGGCGGGGACCCCAGACTCAGCCCACTGCGACTCAGGGGTTCCATCCGCCGTCTCGGATCCCGGCTGCTGGATCCACTCAGCCCACTGCTGGTCTGGGGTCTAGGCACTGCCCACTTACAAAGGGTACCTACCTTCTCCCTGGTTCTGGCCCATTCTCTTCCTCTCTGCACTGAGCTGAGAGTGGGAGTGCGCTGAGCACAGGGCTAGGGGTGAAAGGTCTGTCCAGGAGCTAGAATGAGGGAGGGGGCTCAGGGTTGGGGCAGGAGGTTTGGGTGTGGGACACTTACCTGGGCAGCTTCCATTTGATGCGAGGAGTGCAGATGGGAATGTGTATGTAGGGGGGTGTAGGAGCTCCCGTTTGATGCTCAGGGTGGGGCTGGGGATGCGGGGGGTGCATGGGGTGTGGGGGCTGGGGATGTGAGTGGGTGCAAAAGTCAGGGCAGAGGGATGGGGGAATGTTAAGGGGTGCAGGTGTCAGGCTGGGTTCATGTGGGGGTGAAGGAGTCAAGCAGAGGGCTGGATGTGTATGAGGGAGGTACAGGGCTCAGGGCAGGGGCCGGGGTGGGGGTGCGGGGCTTAGGGCAGAGGGCTGTGTGACTGTCCCTCTCAGAACCCTCAACCCCCCGGTCCTTGTCCCCTGACTACCCCCTCCTGGGACCTCTGACCCTAACTGTCCCCCAGGACCCCAACCCCTATCTAAGCCTCCCTGCTCCTTGTCCCCTGACTTCCCCCCCTAGGACCCTACCCTCTACCTATCCCCTGACTGCCCCAACCCTTATCCACACCCCCGCCCCCAGACAGACCCCTGGGACTCCCATGCCCCATCCAACCACTCCCCATCCCCTGACAGGACCCCCAGAACTCCTGACTCATACAACCCCCTCTGCTCCCTGCCTGCCCCAACCCCTCTCCACACCCCTACCTCCTGACAACCCCCCTCGAACGCCTGACTCATTCAACCCCCCCAAGCTCCTTGTCCCCTGACCACCTTCTCCAGAGACCCCCCCACCCTAACTGCCCCCCCAGGACTCAGCTTGCTCCCTGTCCCCTGGCTGCCCTGATCCCTATTCACCCCCCGCCCCGTGACAGACCCCGGGATCCCACCCCCTATCCAACCCACCCTGCTACCTGTCCCCTGACTGCCCTCACCCCTTATCCAACCCCCTCAGTCCCAGACCCCTTACTGTGAGGTTCCAAGCAGAGCCAGATACGCTGCCCTGTGGGAGCGCACAACCCTGCCCCTCAGAGCGCTGCGTGCGCAACAGCAGGGCTCTGCTTGAGTGGGGAGTGGGTCTATCTCCCCGCGGAGCCAAACACTGCCCCGTGGGAGTGCGCAGCCCCGGCCCCCAGAGAGCTGCGTGCGCGGCAGCAGGGCTCCAGGGGAGGGAGGAAGGCGGGGGAGGGACCAGTGGCTTATTGTGCTCTACCCAGCACTCCAGCCTAGGAGCACAGACCCTGTGGCTTGCCACACCGGGAGAGTGGGGCCATTTGCCCACCACGTGCACATGCCTATGCTTCCGCTCCCTGCCCCCGAAGGGGGAGCGGAAGACAGAGGAGAGTGGGCCAGGCTGGGCAGGATTCTTAATGGCACGTTGGAGTCCCGGCAGGCAGCAGTGTGCCATTAACAATTGGCTCGTGTGCCGTCTTTGGCACGCGTGCCATAGGTTGCCAACCCCTGGGCTAGACTGTAGAAATCTCAAATGGGTCCTGGCTTCTGCCATGGCTGGAGTCCCACACGTGCATCTCCTCCATCCTCCTCCTCTTTCTCATTGTTCATAGTAGAGATCTCTATCTCGGGTTCCTCCAAGGTATTCAGTGGTCTGTGAGTTGCTGATGGGGTCTCCTCCAACAATGGCTTGCAATTCCTTGTAGAAAGAGCAGGTCTGTGGTGAAGTACCAGGCTTATTGTTGCTCTCCATGGCCCTGTGGTTTCTCTGGCAAAGTTCCTTCATGTTCACATGGCACTGCTGCTGATCTCTGCTGTATCCGTTTGCCTTCATCCCCCATGCAATCTGCTTGTAGACCTCCATGTCTCTATGGCAGGATCAGAGCTGTGCTTACAGTCTCCCCCTAACCCCCTAGGCCCAGGAGATCCAATGCCTCCTGTTTACTCTAGGAGCTGGCACGAGCAGTTGCACACAAGGGTGAGCTGCTAGGTGTGCTCATCATGGTGGGAAATCTGGAAAATACATTTCAAAAAACTGATGGGGGTGTATGTGTTAACACAGCAGATGGTGGCTTCTGGTCTCCATAACCTCTGGGCAGTGGAGTATAAAATTGTGACTAAAATGGTCACTTGTCACAGGGAATCAGGAATTGTGGAACAGCTGCTCAAGAACTATTAGAATTGACACAGCTCATTTGTGCTCCAATCTCAAACTATGTTGATGTCTGTAGGTCAGCCACACCTTTACTCTATTTGGGGAGGTGGTTTTACTGCATCAATGTAATTGTGACACTTATGTCAGCTGAAGACTAATTTGAGTGTAGACATGCATATACAGGTCAACACAAGGAGACTTACATAGATTAGGAGGATGGTGTGATGACCTGTCCCTTCAAATTTTTGAGCACTCTCTCTGTCCCCTGTGAAAAGCATTAGTTTTGTATTCATTTCAGTTTTGCAGCATGAACAATAACATTTTCCACAGTAGCTAGCTGAGTTTATATGAGCTCCTCTCTGTCTGTATCTCCTTCTATTCTGGGTCCTGATGTAACATAAGGAGTTTTCATTCTCTCTAACGTTGTTACTGCTTGCTTCACTTCTACATGTTCCCATGGCACTTAATTTTTTTTTCTTGGTGACACCCTGGTCCTATGAAGTGCTAAGCACCAGAGTTCAGGGTGCAGAAAACCCATTTTACTAGTTTTGGGTTAAAGATCAGGCATTCCCTCTTCTAATACAAATCCTGGAGCTTGATACATGTTGTTCATAATGAACCAATGAAGCTACAGGGATCCCGGTTCATTAGGTCCTCGCTAGGTAGCCTAGATTTATGGCAACTCTACAGGTATTAATTCTAGGGAAGGATAGTGGATATTATTTATTTTGGTTCCCATGGTCTTCCATGCACTGTAGAGAAACTGGAGAATACATTTTTTTCTGACACAGAAAATGTTGAAGATAAGTTTCAGCAGATAATTTTTTTAGTTGAAGATGAGAAAGAAAATCATGTTTGGTTGAAAACTTTTGGTTTACGAGTGTTGTTTTCCAAGGAGAAAATGTTAAAGAAAAGCAAATACTTCCCATGGCTTTTTAAAAATTGAAAACCCAGTTGTCCATCAAAAAAAATTTTGATAGACAATTTTTGACCAGCTTTAATGAGCAGGTTCATCAGCAGGCATTTTATGAGAGTCATTTAATGTGAGGTCTGAGCTTGGGGATTGCTGTACTAGGATTGATAAGTCATTGATGTATAGATGGAAGATGGTTGGGCTGATGTTATATCCCATTATTTATTCCCATTTGCTCCCTTCTGTTTCCATATTCTTTGCTTTTAATCTTGTATATCCAATGGATTGGTACATGGATTTAATAAGGTCAGATGTTTTCCCACCAATTTTATTTTTTTAACAATTGGAGGTTCTATCCTGGGTGTCTGAGTCAAAAACTTAACTGAAACCTATAGAGCAGGCAAATATTTGTCCCTGTTTTTTTCCCCACTACATATCAGTTAATGAGCCCCTGTAGGGTAAAGATGGATTCAATGGCACATATCTCAGGGATGAACCCAGTTTGTTTTTCCTGGATGATATTGTAACTGATCATAATCCTATATTCTTGTACTGAAGATGCTACATAAGAGTTTGCTGATGTTGTTGCTAACACAGTTAGTTCTGTAGTTTTAGGTGGAGGGCATCTTCACTTGTGTGTATTGAGGTAATTAGTCCTTTTGACCATGTCTCACAGAAGTATTCAGATTTGAGGGTAAGGTTATATAGTTCTAGAAGACCATTCTGGATATGTTCACTGCTATGTTTCACTGTCTTCTTTGATATATTGTTCAGATCATATGATTTCCTAGTTTTTAGTATGTGACGGTTTCCCTTTGAGTTCTTGCAGTGCATCACTGTGTCAGACACTTTCTATATATCACATTTGTGAGTGAGGTTTCACTGGAAAAATATTCATTTTCTTCCCATTTTTCTGTGCTCACCCATTCTTTTGATCTTTGTCTTCACTTATCTCACATTTTTGATACCAGATGAAGAGGGAATTAGAAATGGGAGAGCAAACGATTGTTGAAGCAGTAGAGCTAGAAAATCAACAAAGCAATGGAATAGCGATGGGATGAACGTAATAATAACACTATTCAGTTAATAAACCTTGTTGAACCATTCCTTCTGGAGATCCAAAATAGATGATGAAGAAATGGAACAGTTTTGATGACAGGTGTCTGTTACTGCTATCCCCCTATTTCCCCATACTCCATTTTGTTTTTGTTCTCCTCCTGTGGCCGCCCTGCCCTGGCTGTTAAGTTGTTTACCAGGGCCACTGCCCTTCTCAAAGGGAGGGCCCCTTAAGTTGTTTAACAAGAGCCATTGCCCTTCTCAAAGGGATGGCCACTTGTGCTGCATGCTAAATGGGACCACTGCCCTGTTCAAAGGGTTAGTCGTGTTATCACCTCGTTGAACCTGGGCTCGGTGTAGGGCAGGCAATGTCCAGAGCTGCAAGACCTATTGTGTTTTTAAGATCCTGGGCATGAGTCATAGGCCTCATGTGCTTTTGAGTCACCTATTGCACAGGACTCTGCCCAGACATGTTTCTGTGCTCACCTGCCTGGTTTTTCCCTGTGCCTGCTCCCCTGTGACAGAGGGAGCCTATCACGATTACTGGCGGGAAACTGCCTGAGTTTGCCTTTAAAAACAGACATTTTTGGAACAAACATCAGAAAGGTTCCTGCATTGCTGCCTGGTCTGATCAGCCAGGGGTTCTGGGGGGTCCTTTCTCCGCTCTTGTTTTATTTTTTGAGCATACCCCCGTTTTTTGAAAAAAACCCCCCACGAAGAACGAATTGCTACCTGAGAGATCTCCTGATTATTGAGACCGTAATGAGCCTTCTGATGTTCTTGCTGCTGCTTCTGCCTTTGCTGCTGCCTTGGGGACTGGTAAGAATACCTCTGTAAAACTTTCTGTACTTTTATTTTATTAGCTAAAAATAAGTTTGTGCCGCTGCTAAGCTCTGCTCCTGTGGGCTTTGCCTAGGGGCTCCCTGCTTTCAGCTGTATCCCTTGGCTTCAGCCACCATCCCTTGGCTTCCTTGGGAGCTGTATCCTGGGCACATACCACTCTGCCCTCTGTGACTTCCCCATAGCATAAGGTGCACCATAGGTTTTGTGTTTTTTTTAGTTTAATAAGTCATAGTTTGTTAAGATTGTAGAGCTTGTAAGTTCACCTGCCTTGTTATAGTTTACTGTTTTGTTGCTCCGTATAGTTGCTTGTTATAGTTTTGCTTAGAATTGTGATATTTGTTGTTTTGCCTAGTCCTTGGTTAAGATAGATAAGGTTTTTGCTCCTTGAATTCGTATTCCCGCTCTCCCGATCTCTCCCTGAACTTTCCCGTGTCTGTTTTTCCCCCACTCCAATCTCCCCCTCTGTGTACTTCTCCGTGTCTATAGACAAGGTTTTGCTGCTTAAATTCGTCTTCCCGCTGTCCCGATCTCACCCTGAACTTTCCCGTGTCTGTTTTTCCCCGGCTCCAATCTCCCCCTCTGTGTGCTTCTCTGTGTCTCCCTGTTATAACCCTTTGCTGCCTTTTTCCCCGCATCTGCACTCTCTCTGAACTTCCCAAACCCCTTGCTGCTTCATCCCCCGTGAAACTTCCCAAACCCTTTGCCGCTTTTTTCCTTTGTTTTTGGCGTCCGCTTGTTGCTTAAACCTCTCTCTAGCCCATTTCCGCTGCCCCTCCCCTACCGAAGATCACCATCACACTGCTCCATTGTCCTTACCTTGCAGGGCTTCAGAGTCCCTCGCTGCTTCCAGCCGCACTCTCCTCTCATCAGTTGCCACTAATCATTCACTCCTCTCCTCCCTCCTGTTCCTTGACAGATTATCTGCTATCCTAGCCTCACAAATTAAGTCATTACTTTTCTTTTATACCGTTACATTGCATAAATTCACTTATGTTCACATTTTACTTGTAATTATAACACCTCATTGGTTGCTTCCACTTTTCTAATATACTTTGTATTTGCATTGATACCATTGTGTTACATTGTGTATAAGGCCACCAACCACTTAATACATTCTATCTAAAATTGTTGACCATTTTATATAGAAGCTACCATTTTATTTTGCATTTCTTTTTGATATGCTTATTGACTGTACTGTACCCCATTGTGCTGAACCCCACTTACTGTACCCCACTGTTAGAACTCCCTATACTGTTCAATAAGAAGAACCCCCCTGTCATTGTCTATTGTAAACACCCTATACACCCCATCCCATCGTATTTCATTGTTAAATTCCCACCACTTCCTTTTTTTCTTTAATAAAGAAATTAATTGGCACCCCACCTGAGTGGTAATTGCTCCCCAAGATCCCATATACCTGCTGGCAGGGACAACAGGGACAGAAGAGATTGGCTTATTGCCTCCAGATCAGAGTAAATAGAAATTATTTAACTGCTAATGTCCTTGTGTGCAAACCCCACCCCCATCCAATTAAAAAAAAAGGTACAAATAATATTTTATAATAGTTTTTCCAGGGAACCTGGAAGATAGTTCAAAGATGTTTTTGAAGATCTGAACTAATCATAGAAGTGTAGGATAGGAAGGGATCTCAAAAGGTCATTTAGTCCAGTCCCATGCTTTCAAGGCAGGACTAAGTATTATCTAGAACATTCCTGACAGATGTTTGTCTAACCTGTTCTTAAAATCCTCCAATGATGAAGATTCCACAGCCTGCCTACGCAATCTATTCCAATGCTTAACCACCCTGACAGGAAGTGTTTCCTAATGTCCAACCTAAACCACCCTTGCTGCAATTTAAGCCCACTGCTTCTTGTCCTATCCTCAAGGTTAAGAAGAACATTTTTTTCTCCTTCCTCCTTGTAACAACCTTCCAAGTAGTTGAAAATGTTCCCTCTCAATCTTCTCTTCTTCAGACTAAACAAACCCAATTTTTTCAATCTTCTCTCATAAGTCATGTTTTCTAAATCTTTAATCATTTATGTTGCCCTTCTTTGGACTTTCTCCAATTTCTCCACATCTTTCCTGAAATGTGGTACCCAGAACTGGACACAATACTCCCGCTGAGGGCTAATCAGTGTGGAATAGAGGGGAAGAAATACTTCTTATGTCTTATTACAACACTCCTGCTATTACATCCCAGAGTGAGGTTTGCTTTTTTTGAAAGTGTTACACTGTTCACTCATATTTAGCTTGTGGTCCACTACAACCTCCCAGATCCCTTCCATAATACTCCTTCCTAGGCAATCATTTCCCATTTTGTATGTGAGCAACTGATTATTCCTTCCTAAGTGCAGTACTGTGCATTTGTGTTTATTGAATTTCATCCTATTTACTTTAGACAATTTCTCCAGTTTTTCCAGATTATTCTGAATTTTTATCGTATTCTCCAAAGCACTTGCAACCCCTCTCAGCTTGATATCATCCTCAGACTTGATAAGTGTACACTCTATGCCATTATCTAAATCATTTATGAAGATATCAAACAGAACTGGACCCAGCACTGATCCTACAGGACTCCACTCAATATCTCCTTCCAGCTTTATTGTGAACTACTGATAACTACTCTGGGAATGGTTTTCCAACCAGCTGTGCACCCAATTTATAGTAGCACCATCTAGGCTATAGTTCTCTAGTTTATGAGGTCATGCGAGACAGTATCAAAAGACTTACTAAAGTCAAGATATATCACATCTACTATTTCCTTCCCATCCCCAAGACTTCTTACCCTGTCAAAGAAAGATATTAAGTTGGTTTGATATAATTTGTTCTTGACAAATCCATGTTGACTATTATGTATACTTTGAAATACAGTGATATAAAAACAGCCAACAAGTAAAAACTATTTAAAGTAGCAATTCACAGCAAAGTACTTAATAGGATCTAATATACTATTGGTCTCATTCACTTTTGTGGAGTCACTATGCTTTACATTGGTGCATCAACATTGATTTCAATAGTTTCACTGTTATAAAACTGGAGGAAGAGAATGATGAATAAGATCTTATGCTGGTATAATATTTTATGGGTTCGACCTTGTTAAATACAACCTTTTAGCCTTCTATCTTTGTTTTCAGAGTTTTTGTTTGTTTGTTTGTTTTAATCCTTTAATACAAAAATGCCAATTCAAATTTTGAATGAATTCAAAGTTAATTCTGAATGTTTCCATTGTAAGTCAGTTTAACATTGATTTAATTTCACCTTAAGCCATAAATGTATTCTAACATTTCCTTTCACATTACATTCAAATTGATTTATGTATGAACTTAATCTTTTTAAAATTCCTTCATTTTAAGAAAAAAAATGACTGAAAATGTATATAGAAATGAAGGAACTTACAAAGAAAGGCAGTTAGTCATAGTGAAGCAATGATTCATAGTTCTTAATATTCACTTGACAATCAAAACTGGGATTCAAAATTGGCTTTTGTTTGATAAGAGTGCTATATAGAGACAAACAAGCCATGGGTAATTAAACAGGTAAGAGAAACTGCTTTATTCAACTGCCTGGAATTTCAAAGAACCAAATGCACACAAAGGAGCAAATTACTTTAATCCACGCCTGACTGTCTGGAAAAAAAATCCAAATAAGAAATACACTAAAAACCAAGATAGAGGAATTACTTGTCAGTATATGTCTGACAAATACAGCCTGACTGACAACCAATATTTTTTAAGATAGTTAAGACTGTGAATTATAGTTAAATACAAACCTGAGCATTGAAAAACCAAGAAATCTGAGTCAAGATTATATAGAAGTTTGGAAGTTGTGAAGGGCCAAAACACAGAGTTGAACCACTTCAAATATGGGAATGGATGGATTTAAAAGCTGGTCTCTTATAGATGTACTGCTTTCTGTAGGTCTGGTGTTCAATTCACATCCAAAACCAGGCAAGATCCTGTTTTCCAGCTGCAGAATCTACTTCGATCTTGCAAGAACCACAGCTGATACAGAACTGTCCAAATTGCATCCTCTTGGGCCAACAGGATTTGACACACTCCAGGCTGAGTGAGGATTCGTTCCTAGAAAATGGCAAGCAATATTTGTGCAACTGGCCTGTCCCCAAGGTTTCACAGTGTGACTGCTCACTGTAAAGAGCAGTAATGTCAGTTGTTCCAGGACCTTAAATGCCATATTACCTCAGAGCCCATGGACTGTCAAGGGTCAAACTTTTAAAAGGATTTTGGTACCAGATAGTGATTTTTTGAATTGTATATTTCTATATTCCAGGAATCAAATATCTTAATTTTGGGTGTAAAATATAAGTATCCATGATTAAAGTCTCTAAGGATTGAAACTCAGTTAAATATGAAATATCAGACAATTTAGGTATGATCTTCTGTTGCAGCTGTGCAGTAAAGGTAAGATAGTTAATTCTTTCTAGTGTACTATCTGCTCGATACTGTTTGAAATAAGCATATTTGCTACCAAAATTATAGAGTGAAGTACTTGCCATAAAAACAGGCAATATATATCTACCTCTGTCTAAGTATTTATGTGGCCCCTTCCCCAGAGTATCAGAATGCCTCAAAAACATTCAGACATCTATCTCCACACCACCTCTGAATATGGAAGTATTATTAACCCTTACAGATGTAAACTGGAGCCAGGGAGAGATAAAAGACCTGTCCAGTTTTCAAGATTAGTCTGCAGTAGAGCCAGGAACTCAACCCGCATTGCCTTAATCACACAGGCATTCTTCTTTCACAAAGATCCAAATGTATGTGTTACCACAAATGCATACTCAATCTTCTACCAATTAAAAAATATCATAAGATCTCTAGTATTAATGCTTAACGTTCTGCTTAACGTTCTGCTTTACTGGTTGGTATATTTCTTTGCCTCTCCATAATTATTGCTTAAATGACCCTTTCATTTATCTAAATTTACCTGTTATTGAGGGAATTGCCCATACAATTCAGTTTTCACTAGAAAATTGTAAATGGGTAGCTAAACAGTCATCCACATATATCCTTTTTTTTTCAACATACCATAATACATGTGTTCAGAAATCTTTAAATAATATGTCTGATCTTACTCTTTACACATTTCTGTGATGTTCATGCACATTTTTGAATTTTTAGGCAAAAACATGATGCTCAAAAGTAAGGGACTAATATCTGATACATTAGCCTAAAGTAAAGGATATGTATTCAATTTTCTTTTTCTTGCACTAAACATCAGTATATGCAAGAGGAAAATATAAAAGAGAAAATTAACGTTCAGAGATAATTGATATATCTTTTGGTCTGACACTCTTCAGTGAGAGACACAGAAGGGTCTATAGTGGTTTGGGGATTATGTACTCTTCAGCCAGCAGTTCATGAAGGAAACCCAATTCAAGCTGATCAAGTCGCACATGTGAAATGAGGCATTATATCACCATTAGTGTCCAGAGCATACTCTCTGCAAATGATACAGGGTACTGCAATGCAGGATTTGGATCAGTTATAGAAAACTTTAATATTTGGATAGTAAGTGGTCCGAGGCCTCCTCTTCCCTCCTCTGCATATCCAGATAAAATGATATTAAAACAAACAAAAACAAATGTTTGAGCCTTCTTAAATTCCAGGAGCCAATGGGCATGCAGCTACCTGCTTCAGTTACTATGCTGGACTGAAAGAAGTTCTTTGACTCATGTAGGGTTTGATATTGCCAGGTGCAGATCACTCTGGATCTAATCCTGCAAAGCACTTAAGCATATGCTTAACTCTAACCTTTTTTAATGGGTGCTTTGTGGGGATAGGGCCAGAGGGCTCCGTGACCTGCTGTTTTGAGTTCATTATTTCCCATCAGATGTGTTAGTTGCTTTTCAGGACTTCAACAATATTCTTAACTGAGCAAAAATGTATTTGATCTTTTTTCCTTCTTTCCCTCCACCCCTCAATCTAATACTATGAAACGGGCATAAAGTATCCCAATGTTCTCTTCCATTTCTTGTTTACAACGGCTACCTTGTTTTGTGCTCTGTTTGCTGAGAGCCCTGTGAAGGGGGAAAGACTTCTCTTACAGCTTTTGTAAAATTATTATTATTATTTTATTTCAAGCTTCTCAGGTGAACTGAAAACGTAAAGCTCCGGAGATTAATTGTATCTGATATTAAACAATTAACAGAAACCAACCATTTGCATTTTAATAACATTGTAACCATCTGGTAAATGAATCCATTAATCTTAATTAGCTTGGTATCAGACTCTGGCATGTGGAGTTCACTGATGTGTGTACTATTAAAGGAGATTTTTTTAAGTCATGTTTGGCATAATTTTCTCCAGCAAAAGAGACTACAAAGACTAAGCCAGGCTTGACTAATATGGTGTAAGATACTGATCTAAAGTCACAGGTAAAAACTATGTTTAAATAACATTGAGATTATGACACAAAACAACAAATGCTCAAGTATTCAAAGTGAAGCCTGACACTTCATTCCAACCTTAAAATGCTATTATTAAAGAAGGCACTGTTATGTAATTTAAAGAGGAATATCAATATTAGCTTTGAACATCTTGGTCTTACACCATGGCTGAATCCAGCTAAAAATAGCTGCTGCTTGACAAGCTGAGGAAGGTCATAGAATTAGCTCTTGGCTCCTCTGGTCAGCACAAAGATCAGCCTGCCAGGGATCTTCCACACAAAATAAATCAAATAATTTCACAGCTGAACAATTTAGAGCTCTCTGGGGAGAGGAGATGTGGAAAGCACCTGTAGATTATTTTTATTGTCCTATGGGTCTCTGTGCTGGATTCTCATTCTGTTTAAATACCCCACTCGGGATTGCACAGCAAGTTACACAAGATCGCACCTGGCTGAAATCTCCTTTGATGTCACAGGTGGATGGTCTCAGCAGATCACCCTCTGATGCTTAGAGTCTGATTTTACTTGTGATCATGAGGTTTAGTGCTTTTCATTGTAATTATGCTCAGCATCTCTAGATCACTTGTTTACTTCCTTTTGAAGGGGAGTGGAGTGTTACAGTAATGTCAGAAAAAGCATGACATCTTTAGTATTCTACCATAGCAAATGCCACCATTTCTGTGATCAATCAAGGAATGCAATTTAAGAACCACTCTTGCCTTCTTCCTCATCACCAATACTAAGGGACAAATCAGGAAACGCACAATAGCCATGCACCTTTTTAAACCTTTTCCCTGTCTCACTGAAGTCCAGTCAGCCTCAAAAAGCCTGCCTTCATCTAGAGCAGAGGTTCTCAGATGGTGTTCCGTGGCCCACCAGTGGTCCACGAGCTCCATTCAGGTGGTCTGCGAATAGTTCCCTCTAAGGTGTGTGTGTGGGCGGCCGCACACAATAGAATGAAGGACCACCAACCTAATTAGTGGAGCTGTGCAGGCATGGAGCTAATGGTAAAAATGACATTTGGAAAGATCATTAAATGGTCCGCTGAGACCCTCAGCAATTTTCAAGTGGTCTGTGGGAAAAAAAAGTTTGAGAACAACTGGTCTAGAGAATTTCTAGCTTCTCTGCCTGTGGGCTATCTTGTGCCTATTATGATCGGAGTGAACCTTTGTTATGGATTGAGTTAAAGCCCCATTGAGATTGATAGGTGTGAACTCACCCTTCAATTTATATGACTATAAGCATAACCACCTACCTAAGAGAAAAGATGTGTGTGAATCCAGGCAGAAGCTTTTGGCTGAGTATTGTTTTGGACAGAGGTGTGTGTGGGAAGAGAGACCAGACAATTACAGAGAGTGAGTTTGAGGCAAGAAAGCCAAGCAGGAGCCTGTAAATACAGTGGGAACCTGGAAAAATCTAAAGAGGGCAATTTTGTATCTGGTGTTGGTAATGAGGCTTGGGGCTATATGCTAAGAAATTGCTCCTTTCATTCTTGATTCCTTGTTTGTTTAGAGACACAAGGACTTTGTGCAGTCCTTGTAAATAAACAAGATTGCATCAAAGATACTATCAGACTCTAACAATTTCTACTTCAAATTGGGACATCCCCATCAGCATAGTAATCCAGCTCTGTGAGAGGTAGTAGCTATGTCAATAGGAGAAGCTCTCCTATTAACATACTGCTGTCTATGTCCCTCAGGGGTGTGGATTTTTCACACCTTTGAGTTATGTAGTTATACCAATATAAGTCTGTAGTGTAGACCTGGCCTATGTTCCCTATACAACATAAGGGGAAAGAGAGAGACTTAAAAATAGGATCTACAAAAGCCAGTACTCTAGGTGGGGAGACATCTAAACTAACAAATAGCAAATGCCAAGGAAAGGGGTGTGTCCTAAACCCCACCCCTCTCAGGGAGCTACACGCCTAAATCTGGGCTGGAGGGAGGAGGGAGGCGTCTTTATCCACTTGAACAGCTGTGAACCCTCTCCTAGAGTCAAGCACCCAAGCCATTTCTTTTAAGAACAGCAGTGGCACAAGCCCAACTGGATTAAAAACAGTGAGTGGAGAGGAAGAGGAGGACAGTGACAACTGAACTAGAGAGTCATTCTCTCTCTCTCTCTCTCTCTCTCTCTCTCTGACTCAATGCATACTTAATTATTTATATGCAGTTGAGCAGCTTCAACAGGAGAGATTGAGAAGACCTATCTCAGAATAACCCATAGAGCCCAGCAGTTAGGGTACTCATCTGAGAGTCGAGAAACCCAAGTTCAAATGTCTTCCCATGGGAGGGAGAGGGTAGCAATTTACTCATGGTTTGCCACATCCCTGGTGACTGCCCTAGCCACTCAGCTAAAGGTTATAAGGGAGACCACTGTCTTCTCCCCCTGACTGTTTTCTGAGGCGTTCGGCATGTTTTGAAAATACCTACCAGATTAGGCCCTTCAGGCAGGGCAGGGCACACTCCCCTGGTCTGAGGATCTGACTGGGGCTTAGGAAAGACACAGGAGCTGGCTGTCAGGACTGAGGCATCAGTGTGCATGCCCAGAGGCAGAACTTAGGTGCCTTGGCCACTTTAATAGTTTACATTTGTGTGTCTGGGTTTTTAGGTGCTTCCAAAGTTATGTGGCACTGCAGCAGGGGTGCTGAGAATCTGTGGTGCCTAAATGAAGACTTTGGGGCCTGAAGTGGGAGTTACATGCCCAAGTCACTTTGTGGATGTGGGCTTGAATGACTTTCCAATGTCACACAGCAAGACTGCAGCAGATCATGGAATTGAATCTGAGGGCTAGTCAACAGTAGAAGTGCTATATCCTTGTAGCTGCGCCGCTGTAGCACATCTGGTGAATATGCTGTATGCCATGGGTATAATTACTTCACCTCAGTGAGAGGTGGCAGCTATGTTGTCAGGAGAGCATCTCGTGGACAGTGGATAAGTAGCTGTAACTTGCGTCGCTCAGGGTTGTGTGGCTTTTTTGCTCCCCGGAGTGAATCAAGTTATATCAACATAAGCGGTAGTATAGACCTGCCCTGAGTCTTACAAATTCCAGGCTAGTGCCCTAACCAGGGATTTGTCATCCTTCTTGTCTTACTGACTTTAGCAAGGGCTGAATCAGGCACTTTGAGGCTTCTTTTGAGAAGCAGAGTAAGGGGGTTGCATTAATAGAAGAGAACAAATCCTAAAATTGATTCACGCAAGCATTTACATTTTGTGAATGGACTACAGTTAATTAATGAAGTACATCATATTTTAAATTCTTTCTCTGAAGTATCTGAAATCACTGCTATGCATGCCTTGGGACAACAAGCTGCTAAATATGACTAACCAAAATAGTTTTGTTGATGCTTTTTCCTTTTCTTTTTTACATTGTAATAACAAAAAATGAACCAGATAAATAACAGGCTTCAGCATGGAGGAAAATGTTTCTGCCTGAGACAAACAAACAGGGACATCTTATTTGTATAGTACATGCTTATTTAGGTGCAGAATCCCTAGCAATCCATTTGCCATAGGGAAACATGGAAAAATGTGGATTTTGTGTTTTTACAGAGAATCTTCAGTTTTTACATTTTGTGAAAAAATAAAAATGAACAACTATCAACTAAATTTTACTGCAAGTCTCAGTATCACTTATTCAATGTGCACAACCTCCCCCTCTTGTGGTTGATTTTTGACTGTGCTTTAAATTGACAGTGGAACCCCATTTATCTGATCTAATTGGAACTAGGGACAGAGGGATAATCAAAATTTGAAATAATCAGGAGAATTGGGAAAAAGCTTTCTATCCCTTATTTTAAGATTGGGTAGAGGGGGCCTCAGGCGGTCAGCTCTGCAGGGCTCAAGCAGTGAATCCCAGCTGACCACCCAAGCCCAGCCACCATCGGCTCTGGGCGGCCAGAGCTTTGGTTAATACAGGGAGCTGCATAACGGAGGCTCAGATAAATGGGGGGATAATAGAAATTGTGTTTAACTGACACCTATATATGATCAGATAATTTTGTTTTTTATCATGGAAAGCTAGGATCCTTGCTTCTGTGTACATAAAGAGAAACAAGGTATAGTGCATATAATGTGCTGTAGTTCTACCATGATATTATTGAGTCTGTTGCCTTGTCATTGCTATAAAACCAAAACACACATTCCTTTTTCCCTATCTGTGTTTTCTACTTCTGTTTAGTATTATCCCAAATGTAGCCTTATCTGAATAATTTTCTACCTAACTGGTACATTATTTGGTTTTGAATTTTCTCTTTTTTAGCCCCAAACATCATCCTGAACAGGACTGGGGACTGGGATGAATTCTGACATGCAGTCTAACTTGAGAAATTAGATGCATCAAAAAAGCCAATTTCCCTGAAGTTTGGAAACTCTGAAAGAAAATGTGAAGCTATTTCATGTTGTATAATCTTATCTAATCTTCTTCTTGTCATTCATATTTTCTTTCTTGAAGAAAGGAGTATCATAACTGCATCAGTGTGATTTAACATTGGCTGTCATTCAATTTTTTGTAATTCAGTAGATAAGTATAATTCCATTTGAAGACAAAGTAAGAAATAAATTTCTGTTACCATGCTTTAGCAGCATGTAATGTACACACACTAGCATGGGTATCTGCAGTTGAATCTATTATTTCAAAAGGAAATATAATGCTTGGTTGTATGCAACCTATCTTGAAATCTGCAATGAAATTAAAAACTCTTGAAATCTGATCATTTCAGGTTTCAGAGCTTCTACAGAAATGCAGTGCTTTGAGTGGAATTTTTCTGTCCATGTGAAAATTTCATATCAATTGAGTGCAAACCCTTCTCCGGTATCTTTTTTTCAAAGACCATTTCTGAATATTGAGCTGTGCTGATTAAGACAGGTTATGTAGTACTGATTGTGATCCTCTGATTTCTTAAATTTAACCATCACCTTTGAGAGGTCAGCAGGAGCGATTTTGATGCTCTTATAGGGAGTTAGTGTTACGTTGCTTTCCGTTAGCTCCAATGGCTACATTGTCATAGCTACGATGAAGCTCTAATCATTTACACCAGCCAGGAATCTTCCTCGATAGTCTGTCGTTGAACCTTAGAATCATGGAAGCTATTTTTAATGGCTCACCACTTGCTGTGCTGACTTCTCCCCAACCTGCTGCTTCTTTCACCACTACTCCCTCCTCACTGCTCCCTCTACCTTGTAAACATAGAGTATGCAATCATGGGGTGTTATTACAGCTTTAGTGTGTGTATGTGTGTGTATATATATATATATATATATATATATATATATATACACACAACCTAATTTTAATTTAATTCGCTTGGGTATTGGAGATCTGAAGCTGCAGTAGCATGCACTTCAGCATTGACTAACCCCATGTGTAATGACCCAGCATTCAGCCCATGATGAAGCCCATACTGCCATGACTTCAGTGTTCCAGTACCTGAGCTAGCTAGATTAACCTTGGCTTGGGTATGTCTACACGATGCATGCTATGATTGCAGGATGGCGATAACTTCAAAGGCTTTCTTTGTTTAACTCCTTGATTCCAGAATATTTTCAGGGACTGGGGATGAGGAAATCAGTCTAAGGTTATCATGGGCCTACAAAGGGTCTGACCTTCACAAAGATATTTTTGGTCAGTAGGGAAACACTCCGGTGGATTTTCAGTATTTGCAGGTGCTCTAAAATTTTCCTTTCTTTTTCAACGTAAGTTGTAATTTCTTTGAAACACCTTTGAATTCAGGAAGATGGTAAGATGGGATTTTGCTTCTTTGCTATCTTGTACTGCATGTAAATGAATCTTTCCTCACTGAGAGACAGTAGTTTAATAAATTATGTATGAAGAAAATGTTACAAAGTGAAAATTAATGTATGCAGTAAGGACATGTGAAAATTAAAACACCTGGGCTTTCTAAGGCATGAAGTTTTAAACAGCTGAATTTTAAAAAGGCTAATTAAATCAAAGACTTTTTTTCAGAGACTCTCATTATATAAAAGGCATCTGTGATGACATACGATGAAAGTTTTAGTGGCATAAATTTGGGAGGGTCACATTACTCATGAGGGGACTCAAAATTTCACGCTTCCTGACACATCAGGCCACTGAAATTCTTTTGGCGAGGAAGGAGAAGTTCCATATTTGATGGGAAGAGAAATATCACAACGGGAGGTTTTTGCTTCTGAAATGGTGGCTGTTTGAAGCTACTTGGAGGTTTTAATATAAAAGTCCTGGGAAGATGATTAGTGAGTAGAGCGCAGGTAAGGTGGTGAAAAGGGCATAATTTGCGCAATTTATCGTGAGCATCATTCTGCAATTAATGACATGCATATCACCTAAATGTGTGTTATAACAGGCAATAGTTTCAAGCCAAAGTTAAGTGTGAAAATACACTTCAGTGACTTTGGTGTTCCTTCAAGACCTTTAACACACATTACCACAAAACACACAAGCAATTCAGACTTATGTTTATAAGGAATACCCAGGAATGTGGCAGTTTTTATGTATTTATTTTAACAAATTAAGGTTAACATTCCAAAAAAAAAGAGATGTTTTTCTTTTGACAACTCCAAGTCTTTCAAAACTTCCTATTAATTTTGTTGTGTAAAGGGACAAACCCCAACCCATTTTCAACTTTAATTCTGACTAAAAATATTTGGAATGGGGTTTGTCCCTTTTCAAAACAAACTTAATAAGAAGGAACCACACTGGCATAATGAGGTCAAAATTACCATGGTTACTAACTGTACACACGATCCAAGGACTAGCAACCTATCCATGCTACTGTTCTGTCAGGGTTCTAAACACAGAAGTCAGAAAGTCATAAACTATTTAAACAGATGTTCATTTCCTGTACACCTACAGGAGTTTTCTTTGGGGAATTTCTCTAGTTCTTGCAAAGACATTAAGAAATAGTTGTATTGTGAAAGACTTGAAATGAAAAAGGAAAATCCAAATTAGAGTTTAAACCTTAGCTCCCTTTTAAGGTTCACTTGATTATACATAGGACTCTCTACTGCCTTTTTCCACAGTGTGCCGTGTGAAGACTACTGGGTTCAGCCACTGACACCTTAAACATATAGCACAGGAACTGTGCTCCACTTATCCTACATAAGGCTTACTGGGTTATGCCTAAGACTTTCCAAGCGTGTCTTTCTACAGCTGCACCCGTAAAATATGGAATGGATCTCTTGTTCTACATTCCTCCTGAGGTCAGCAGTCCTGAAGTGTCTCAAGGACTTGGTATCCTCCGGGTGCAAGAAGGACCAGTTGCACTGCTGCCTCAAAAGACTGGAGAAGTGCATTGATATTTAGTGACCAACTGGTTCACTAGCCCACAAAAGTACCTCTGAAAGTTCGTCATCTCCAGAGAAACCTAAAAACTCCCACAGCCTCTGAAATGGTTTCAGGAGCTGAGACTTCAGCAGCCCAGTGTGTGGTAAAGTGAATAACTCCTCATTATGCTTGTTAGGAGGAAAGATTTTTAAACAGCTCTTTGGCCCCCGAGAGTGCCTGTTAGGCTTATTAACAAGAGCGGGTTACTTTTAAGTGTTGATGACATACATAAAACAAGCCAGGTTTGAAGTTACAAAGTATATCTCCTCCTCCCACCCCCTCTTATTCAAATAACTCAAAAGGCATCCCATCTGATTTTGCTCATCCTCTTCATGCGTTTGGGCCAAGACCAAGCATAGCAAATATCAGCCAAAAGGAATTTGTATGAGAAATGTACAAAAAGATGAAAAAGTGGTATTGGAATTGAGGTTGACAATCATCCCTCCTACAGCAGACACTACCTGCATCTGCTATAGTATAAAATCTTTATAGCTGAACTGCACCTGCCACAGAGATGTTACTTTTATTCTGAAGAGTTTAGTGCTAATTTAATTTGAGAGGAAACAATCCCAATGCGATATTGCTAGTTTTGTTGTGACTACACCTGTGTACATATTAGCGAGAGAGCCAAATATAATTATCTCCAGTCACCATTAGAGTGCACATGAGATGAGTTAGCAACACACAGTTTCATTAGATTGCTTTGCTAACAGGCAAACTAAATAGTACATTAATGATTATTAAATTTTTTGAGAATGTTATATAACAAAGGCTTTTAAACTGTTCTTGGCTACCTTCTGAATGATTATCAGGGAGGTATTACAAAACGGCTTATTTTACTGTTTGTTCTGATCTTATGCACAATCAAGTAGTAAATCCAGCACAGTTCCTGTGTGTCTCTTTTCAATTACTCTAGTATCGGTGATATTAACTATCTTATGCATTGTACTTAGGCAGACGGGTCTCGTGCACACAGGTCAGACATTCTTCACATTTGGCCAGCATGATTCAGTGAGCAATAGTAGAATTTTTCATCTCTTTTGATCTGATGCAATGCTCTGCTTAAAAGTAAAAGGCCCAAGTTATGTCAGGGTCCTAATTTTTCTTGCATAAGTCAAATTTGTTTTAAACCAATTCATAAGTTATGCTATTTTCCTTTTAGCTGTTGATAAGCATGGTGTAGTGCAGTCGTGGGCAACCTGAGGCCCACGGGCCACCTGCTGCCCATCAGCATAATCCACTGCTGAGCCGCCAGATAGTTTGTTTACATTGCACGGCCACCTGCAGCTTCCAGTGGGCACAGTCCACCGTTCCCGGCCAATGGGAGCAGCTGGAAGCGGCACAGGCGGCCACTGCTTCTCGCAGCTCCTATTGGCTGGGAACAGTGAACCGCAGCCTCTGGGAGCTGCGGGCAACCGTACCAATGTAAACAAACTGGCAGCCCAGAAGCAGATTACCCAGACGGGCCTCAGGTTACGCACCAGTGGTCTAGTGATTGGTAGTTGGGAGACCTGTGTTGTTTTCTATGCCCTTTATATTGACTCACTGCATTAACTTGGGCAACGGACTTAGCCCTTTTGTGCCTCAGTTTCTCCATCTCTAAAATAAAGCTAATCAAAAATGTAGAAAATAATTTGCAAAATTTCAAGCTTATTAATGGGAAAAAAGATTTTTTTTGAAAATCTCCAAGCTTTCAAAGATAGCTAAAAAACAACAAAAAAAACCCAATTACATTTTTGTCCTGCTATAAAAGCACATGCATCTGATGAAGTGGGTATTTACCCACGAAAGCTCATGCTCCAAAACGTCTGTTAGTCTATAAAGTGCCACAGGATTCTTTGCTGCTTTTACAGATCCAGACTAACACGGCTACTCCTCTGATACTTGATACCTTTGTAAAGTGTATTTAATCAGTACATGAATGGTGCTCTAGAAATACAAAAAAATTAAGTATTACATTGCTTACAAATGTCCATTATTTATTAACAGTATTTCTCCAGTATGGCATATATTTACTTAGAAAAAATATTATAGTTATGGCAGTGTTATCAGTTTCTACAGAAATGTATACATTTTCAAGCTAAAGTATTATTGCTTCCAGGTGGTGCAAACAACCTTGTATGCTTTTTTACATAATTTAACCCTTTGAGGCACTGTCCACATTAGAGAAAAAGGTGTGTTTTAAAAACATGTTAACTAATAGGCTAATATATTAAAACCCTAGCGTAGTCTGAGCAATATGTATATTAATGCATATTATATGTTATGTTATATGTTAAAATATAAATTACCCATACTATACTAGGGTTTTTATGTGTCAACTAATTTTAAAAACACACCTTTTTCCTAGTAAGGACAAGACAATAGAGTAGTCATAGACCTCTTAATTAATCCCTGCCACCATAATTACCTATACAAGTTTTGCATAAAGAAAGGGCTTTGACTATTACCTCTATATGTGAATAGTGGTTTCAGAGTGGTACTTGGGCCTATATAATAGCTCAGTAACTCCTATGAATTGTACAGTTAAATGCCTCAGGAGAACATTGAAAATGAACCCTGTGTGTCTGAAGATAAGATTTAAATGTCTGACTCTGCTTTCTACTTTAGTAGTAAATTCAGAATTTATCCGTGGACGTTTGTATTTAGAACTAGTCAAAAGAATGTAGAATTTTGAGCAAAATCTGAACCTAAACTCACTCTTTGAATTACAATAGTAAATAAAAGCATTAAAATAATATAAAATACACGTTGATCTATATCACATAAGCTTGCATCTCTGTAATACACTTTAGTTCTTAGACATTGTGGGACAGATTCATCTCAGGTGCTGCTCCATTGAAATGAATGGAGTGACACCAGAGAACATTATGGCTCTGGATTGCCTATGTAATACTTATAGGAGGATTAATAAATTGAATTAATCTATGGCATCATCATGCAAGGCTGATATCAGAAGCACTTGTATTTCAGTCTGGATTTTATTTATCTTTTATGATTTCATTGAAAAAAAGGCCATTCTTCTTCTGAGCAGTGGTTGTTTTGGAAATTACCCCTCTATCAATACTTCTGGCTTACACAGTTATGGATATTGTACTTTTGCCAGACTGTGGTACTGCTGAAAATACATATTTGCTTTGGCGGATAGGAACACACAGTTAATTTTAAACTAGTTTCATTATTTTACAGAGTTACCCCTTACATGAGAAACCTTATTTAATTCAATGAGACTAATTGTTTGAGTAAGTGTACTAAGCATGAATAAAAATTGTAGAACTAGCCCCCGAGGGGTGTTTATTATTTTACCCAAAGCATTCATCACTTACTACATTTTCAGGCCAGAAGGGACCGCTATGCTCATCTAGGGTATGTCTACACTATGAAATTAGGTCGATTTTATAGAAGACGATTTTTTAGAAATCGATTTTATACAGTTGATTGTGTGTGTCCCCACTAAGTGCATTAAGTTGGCGGAGTGTGTCCACAGTACCGAGGCTAGCATAGACTTTCGGAGTATTGCACTGTGGGTAGCTATCCCACAGTTCCCGCAGTCTCTGCCATCCATTGGAATTCTGGATTGAGGTCCCAATGCCTGATGGGGCAAAAACATTGTTGTGGATGGTTTTGGGTACATGTCATCAGGCCACCCTCCCTCCATGAGAGCAATGGCAAGCAATCATTTCTTGCCTTTTTTCCTGGGTTACCCATGCAGACGACATACCATGGCAAGCATGGAGCCTGCTCAGCTTACTGTCATCGTATGTCTCCTGGATGCTGCTGGCAGATGCAGTACTGCATTGCTACACAGCAGCAGCTCCTTGCCCTCGCGGCAGCAGATGATACAGTATGACTGCTAGCCATCATCATCATTTCCTGGGTGCCCCTGGCTGACCTCAGTGAGGCCGGTCGAGGCGCCTGGGCAGACATGGGTACTCTTGGCAGACCTCAGTGAGGTCAGTTAGGAGTGCCTGGAGATAAATGGGAGTGACTCTAGGTCATTCTCTTCTTTAAGTTTCATCTCATGGAGATTCAGTCCTGCCTGGAATATCATGTGAGCTGGAGGCTTCTGTCTCAGGCTCCTCTCCCAGCCGTCAGCCCTGCGCGGTTGCACCTACCCCAGCCTACCTCTTGCTCCCATGGCTCATGAAGCCTGGACAGTAGTAAGGAGCAGTTCAACTACAGGCTGAGCAAGTGCAGAATGGTAGTAGAATGTGCCTTTGGACATTTAAAAGTGTGCTGGTGCAGTTTACTGACTCAGTTAGACCTCAGCGAAACCAATATTTTCATTATTATTACTGCTTGCTGTGCGCTCCACAAAATCTGTGAGAGTAAGAGGGAGACGTTTATGGCAGGGTGGGAGGTTGAGGCAAATCACCTGGCTGCTGATTACATGCACCCAGACACCAGAGTGGTTAAAAAAGCGCAGGAGGGCACGCTGCGCATCAGAGAAGCTTTGAAAACCAGTTTCATGACTGGCCAGGCTATGGTGTGAAAGTTCTGTTTGTTTCTCCTTGATGAAAACCCGCCCCCTTGGTTCACTCTACTTCCTTGTAAGCCAACCGCCCTCCCCTCTCCCCTTTGATCACCACTTGCAGAGGCAATACCGTCATTGTTGTTTCAAATTCATGCATTCTTTATTAATTCATCACACAAATGGGGGATAACTGCCAAGGTAGCCCGGGAGCGGTGTGGGAGGAGGGAAGCACTGGGTGGGGTGGCGAAGAAGGGGAAGAGGGAAGGACAAGGCCACAGTGCACTTCAAAACTTATTGAATGCCAGCTTTCTATTGCTTGGGCAGTCCTCTGGGGTGGAGTGGTTGGGTACCCGGAGGCTCCCCCACTGCATTCTTGGGCATCTGGATGAGGAGGCTGTGGAACTTGGGGAGGAGGACGGTTGGTTACACAGGGGCTGCAGAGATGATCTGGAAATTTTTTCAAATATTTGGGCATTTCATCTTTTGGAACTGAGTTCTGATAGCATGGATTCCTCTCCCCATACAGCGATCAGATCCAGTACCTCTGTTCAGTCCATGCTGGAGATCTTTTGCGATTTTGGGACTCCATGGTCACCTCTGCTGATGAGATCTGCACGGTCACCTCTGAGCTCACCCCTCTGGCCAAACAGGAAATGAAATTCAAAAGTTTGTGGGACTTTTCCTGTCTACCTGGCCAGTGCATCTTAGTTGAGAGTGCTGTCCAGAGCGGTCACAATGGAGCACTCTGGGATAGCTCCCAGAGGCCAATACTGTCAAACTGTGTCCACACTACCCCAAATTTGACCCAGCAAGGTTGATTTCAGTGCTAATTCCCTCATCGGGGAGGAGTACAGAAATTGATTCTAAGAGCTCTTTAAGTCGACAAAAATGGCTTCGTCGTGTGGATGGGTGCAGGGTTAAATCAATTTAATGCTGCTAAATTCGACCTAAACTCGTAGTGTAGACCAGGGCCTAGTCTGACCTGCACAACACAGGCTATAATTTGATCCAGTAATTCCTGCAATGTAGGGAATTATTCTTCCCTATCATGTGTATGAACAGTATTGGGACCAATAATTTATGTCCCTCCAGCCCTAATTTTCTACTGTAATTGTAGTAAATCTTTTCAACTCTATGGACATTTTCTTATGAGTTATTTCATGTATAATATTTAAGAATGCAAAATATCATCTCCTCTCGCCCCCAGGTGAAATGGCTCTTATTGTTAAGGTTTAAATATTGCATGTGCCAGGAAGAATGCATTTATACTGCTGTATGTCATATGTTTACTTCTCTAGTCAAAGCTCTGGTATGTCAGAGGATTTTGAAAGGTCCGCACATAATGCTAGTCAGGGCTTGCATATTCTAGATTTTCTATTAAATGTCAATGGTATAGACTGCCAAATAACATTATTTTGCTTAACCACAGGCAATAACTGCTGCTTTAGGCAGAAATTAAACTGCTGTCATTAGCGACAAAAATATATAATTACATAATGAGATTTTAATACTCTTATTCTTTTGCTGCTGATTTCTGTCAATATGCAATAATCTGTTTTAAGGTGATTCCCTAGAAGACCAATTAAAATGCAATTTTCACCAGGAGCTCATTCCACGTCTTACTCTGTGGGGATTTTATAATAAATTACTTCCATTCGGTAAATCACTTCTGTTGTTTGATCTCTGCTTATGACCTCAAATAAATACTCAGTCAACAGTACTATGTGAGTAGCATACACACAGTCACATGCAAAGGGAAGACAGAAAAAACAGTGAATAATGAATTAATGAAATATGAAATGTGTGCTTATTTTTTAAAATATCGACTTATATCAAGTACAATAAAGTAACGACTAAGTGGGTTCCTCTGGTAGAAGTCCTGATGAGCTATGTAGTAATATTGTTCCCTTTTACAGTTGGTGGTGCACATTAACTGGTTAAATTTAAGGGACTATCCTCAAATAGCTGAGGCATTCCATAGCCATGGGATGCTAGCTTGGACTGACATGGTGTCTATACACGATAAAACACTGTAGCACAATGTAATGAAAGAAGAGGGGAAAAAGTACTGTATTCAGTTGAAATGGCAGGGGGAATTAGAATAGGGAGAATGTTACTCTGTGATTTGACCAGAAGGAATCTAGGGATAACACCATGATTCTTAGTAAAGTTGCCATGTGTCTGTAATGGGGTGGTTTGTCACTGGGAGTGGAGAGACCTCAGGGATTGGTTGGTTTAAGTTAAATGGGTCATTGGTATTAATTTCATTTTGGTCCAAGAGAAATGGGGAAGTAGTAACCATGCTTCAGTGTGTGCTCTGCAGAACTGGCATTTCCTTTCCTCTGAGCTCAATAGGTTTATCTTGAGAGAGCCGTGCTGGTTAAGTTCTCCTGGAGCTGAGGGAATCTGTAATGTTTGCTGTTAGTTGGGAGACTTTCTTTTGAGTTTGGTGGAAAGGAAGGATTGGTAAAGTGTACTAAGAAAGGAGCTAGGGCACTATGAAGTCTGCTCCACTCCTTAAAGATTCAGTCAATTTCAGAGTTTAGCTTAGACAGAAGCCTGCTCCTACTTTGGAGAGTGAATAAGCTAAATTGAATTAAGGCCTCTTTAATTCTGAATGTGAGTGCCCACACAGGGATTTAATGTAGTTTAACTAATAAACTTTTAATTCAACACATGGTTAATTCAGATTAATTTTCCTCAGTGTCCCTGTGTAGACAAGCCCTTACTTTACCCTGTGACTGAAATTAGCTTAGAAATCTAGTTTAGCCAGAAGTGTGTTCCAGCCTGGATGGACTGAGTTTAGCCTGAGAGTCTGGCAGAGGCCAGCACAAGTCTGAGAAGATTTTATTTAGCCTGGAAAAAGATTTGCTGTAACTGTCTTTTTTGTGTGTTTTTTTCTTTAATTAGAAACTACATTGTTTAGAATTTCCTACAGCAATTTTTTTAACCTTTGCTATTTCAGTTCCTGTAGGACCTAACATTTTAAAAAAATATTCCCCCCCCCCACGTGTGTTTTTGCCTCTTTCCCCTTTAGGGTACATGACTTTGACCAACAATTCACACACCAAATCATAGAAATCCAGAGCTGAAAGGGACTTTGAGAGGTCATCAAGTCCAATCCCCAGCACTGAGACTTAAAAACCACCAATGAGGTTGCCATAATCTCCCTTGATAACACATCTTAATAACCCTTATAGTTAGATTTTCCTAATATCCAACCTAAATCTCCCTTGCTGCAAGTTAAGCCCGTTACTTTTTGTCCTACCTTCAGTGGACCTGGAGAACAATTGTTCCCTGTCCTCTTTAGTACTTAGCATATCTGAACACTGTTATCAGGTTCCTAGTCAGTCTTTTCTTCTCAAAACTAAATGTGCCCAGTTTTTTTTTAACCTTTCCTCATAGGTCAAGATTTCTAAACCTTTTATCATTTTTGTTGCTCTTCTCTGGACTCTCTCCAATTTGTCCACATCTTTCCTAAAGTGTGGCACCCAAATTGGACACCGTACTCCTGTTGAGGCCTCACAAGTGTGAAGTAGAGTGGAACAACTCTCTCCCATCTCTTATATAGAACACTCCTGTTGATACGCCCCAGAATGGTAATAGCCTGTTTTGCAACTGCATCACACTGTTGGCTCATATTCAGTTTGTGAATCTCTATAACCCCCAAATTCTTTTAATCACTACTAATGCCCAGCCACTTACTCTCCTTTGTGTAGTTGCACATTTTGATTTTTTCTTTCCTAAGCGTAATACTTTGCACTGGTCTATTGAATTTTATCTTGTAGATTTCTGACCAAATCTCCAGTTTTCAAGGTCATTCTGAATTGTAATCCTGTCCTCCAAAGTGCTTGTTTCTCTTCTCAGCTTCATGGTATCTGCAAATTTTATAAGCATACTAAACAGCTGAATGACAATAACCTTTAATTACTAAAAGTGGCCAGTTTTAGTTCTACTTAAAAACAACACCTTCAGCAGTGCTCCATGACGCTATTCTGAAACCTTTGTTTAGTACTGATGCAGTGGGAAAGTATCTTCAGCTGAATCAATATCATCATTTTCCTCTAGTACCTAAATATTCATCATAAGTATCTATTCGAGTAGTAAGTAGGCCCAAACCTGCTTAGATTGAAATCTAATAGAATCAGTTCATGGTTGCAGACGTGCAGGACATGGGTCATATCCCAGCTCTTTTATAAATATTTGACCTGCTGATTCCTGAACAGTTGCAGATAGCTATGAAATGATTACAGAACACTGGCCAGATCCTCTGCATATAAAGGCAGAGAAAGGATATATCAGTTAGAAACCACATGCAATATGCTACAGGAGTTTGACAAAGACTGCTTTAAATCTTAATGAGAATGAAAAGATTAGTGAATGTTTTGATATGAAGTACATTATGTTGAACATACTCTGTGAATAGTTTTTTATGTTTCATTTTTCAGAAGGTGCCAAAGGTGAAAGTAAGCCAGTACGCCCTGATGCGGCATACCGGCAAGAGGTGGTGTGCCGTACCAGGTGGCCCAGCTTCCCCAGGCGGCAATTTAAAAAGCTTGGAGCTCCCAGCAGTGGCTGGATCCCCAGACCCTTTAAATTGCTGCCAGAGCCCTGGGGTAGTGGCAACGGGGCTCCAGGGGCTATTTAAAGGGCCGGGGCTCCACTGCTTCTACTGCCCTGGGCCCTTCAAATAGCCACCAGATGCCCGCCGCTGCTACCCTGGGGCTCCAGGAGCTATTTAAAGGGCTGGGGCAGTAGAAGCAGGGGAGTCCTGGGCCCTTTAAATAGCCCCCAGAGCCTGGAGTAAAGATGGGGTTCCAGGGGCTATTTAAAGGGCCCGGGGCTCCTGCTGCCTCTATGCCCCCGGCCCTTTAAACAGCCCCCGGATCCCTGCTGCCAGAGCCCTGGGCCCTTTAAACTGCTGCCGCTGCTACCCCGGCAGGGGAGGGAGAGGGCACTTACTGGTACAGGGTGTGTTGGGGCTGGCTCTGACCCCTCCATCCCTGTTCCTTCTGCCTGAGGCCCGGCCCCTTCTAGGGGCCAGAGCTGGCCCCAATCCAGCCACGTACCAGTAAGTCCCTATTTCTACTTTCACCCCTGGAAGGTGCTTCTATTGTTGTAATTTGTAGACAACATTTACAATGCTGTCCTGTTCGCTTTCTTTATAACAAGGAATCAGTTTTGGTAAAAATCCTAATGCTTAGTTTTTTTCAAATAACTTTTAAAACACATATTTTAAGCTCAGTAGTGAGGAAACATTAGTCTCTCAGTGCAGTACCTGTGGGATGACCAGCAACTTCTGCTTCCATTTGCTGCTTTGTGGCCAGTTCTGATGGTGGCCCAGAACAATTTGGGTGAAAGAGGGAAGTCATGAACAGCCTCTTCATCCCCTCCACAGCACCAATTGCTATTGCTTCCTTGCTGTTCCTGACCAATCCATATCAAATGGTCCCACCATTGCCCTTTTCCCTTCCTCACCATAAATGCAAATCCAGACCCCTACTCTTCCTCCCTCTTCTGACTGTCACTCATCTACTCCTTTCAGGAATGATTTCAGGGACCCTGGATAACTGCAGGGTTCAGGGGTCTCTGAAATTGCTTGTGACTCTCTTCATCCCTCATTCTAGTTATCCATCTTTTAAAACCATCATGCAGCTATCACTGACCTTTATTTGCGGCTGATTTGAAGATCAGCATTTGCTTATTGCCTTTTCTCTCTGCTCATGGTCCCCAGGAAACTTCCTAGTGATCCACAGGCTGCTGGTTGGTTCTCTGATACTGTCTTATTTCTAGCTGCTCAATGGTATTAAAAAAATCTGCATGACATATAGAAAATTTTCATAATATTACTTTTCCATTCAAGCTATTACTGTGCAAAGGTTTTGTGACTGTGAATGGAATGACAAGCAGTCTATGAAATTATCTCTAGTAAAATGTGGGTAAGACTATGAAAAAGTTTGAGAACCACAGTGTCAATAATATAGGGGAAAATACATTCTGAGGAAAGTTCCTAAGCTTTCCAGAGTATTAGTCTAATTTTTTTTTTAGAAGCAAAAATGTTCATAACTATATAAAAGAAAAACATAATCCTTACAGAATAGATCTAATTGCCAAGGTGTCTTTATTATGTGAATAATAATAATGTATCATCATTAGGGATTCAGTACTTATATTTCAAAACACCTGCCTAAATCAAACATAACTGTGCTGAAGCATTTTTAATACATGTTCAAATATATTCAAATAACAAATTATTAAAAAAATATAATGGAGAAGAAAGTATCTAATGTGATTTGTTTTGTGATGTTTTAGAGATAACTATTTGCACTGGGGTTTTCTGCTAACATCTTTTTGCAACAAATGATCAAACATTGATGCACTGTGTTGCCATAACATGTCTGGTGAAGACTTATGTCAACAGGAAAGTGCTCTCCTATCAGCATGATTACTCCACCTCAATGAGAGGAGAAAGCTATGTTGGCTGGAGAGCATCTGCCGTTGACATACCGTGGTGTAGATACCACTCTAAGTTGATGTAACTTATATCACTCTGGGGGGTGGTTTTTTCGACATCGACTTAAGTGGTAGTGTAGACAGGCCCTTAAGAAACTGCAAGTGTCACACAGAAAGGGATTTTATTTTCATGTTTCACCAGTTTAATATTTTTTCTAATATAATCACACGCTGTAGATCCTACAGGAAAAGTGTGGAGTTGTATTCAACACAGAAGAACTTTTTTCTCTACAAACTTATGCCCCAACTTTGCAGCCAGATCTATGTGTGCAGATTGCAATAGAGCTCCACACAGACATAAGCAGTGTAAAAGCGGGTTTTAGGTTTTCCAATAATTTATATTTCATGATAAGGAAAAATTGATATAAGGAATTTTAAAAGAGATAAAGTCATGCTACCTTGAATCAGTTAAGATAGAAACTGGATATGTGCAGCACGAGAACATGATCTAACTCTTATAACCAAGAACAATGGACAAACACTCAAAAATCAATCAACTTGACTGGTATGAGGTGTCTGAGGAAGTGGACATCAAAGCGGCCTTTGATATGCTGGATTTGGAAACAGAGATGTGAGGGATTTCTCATAGGTAATGAAGTAACAGTGGTCCTTATATTGGTCTGGAAAATAATTATGCATTTCCTTCAGTTAGTATTCTTGATTAAACACTATTTTTTGGAAATGTTAACATAACCGCAACCTGATATTATGATGAAGTCTAGGACTTGGTTAGCTGGAGAGGCAAGTGATATGGGAGACCTTCTCTTGACAATACAGATGAGTTATCAGGTTGACCTGGAAGTGGTCAGAGAGGGGATTGATTTGCAGAGATGTAAGACTTTCTTTTCTCTATGTATAGATTAAGGGAAGGCCAACCTCATGGGGATTAGCAAAATATTCAGATGAGGTATGTTGGGCAAATTGGATCTTACCATTTGTTCTCTATTCTAAATACATCCTGGTTTGAAGAATACCATGTAATTTCATTAGTCGATCTCAAAGAGATGAGACCTCCTCAGCCTCCAAGGAGAGGTGCTGAAGGCTCAGGAATTCCTGGGGTCTGACTCCCCACTCAAGGTCTCAGTCAGAGGGAGCATGGACAGAGGTAACCTCTCAAGGTGTATTGCAAAAAGCAGAGGCAGGCAAATGCAGAGGAGAAGACTAAAAAGCCCCAGGTTTTTATCTTTATATCTTTATCTTTGATATCTTTATATAAAAAGATATACTACAATTGGAAAAAAGTATGGAGAAGGGCAAAAAAAATTATTAAGGGTATGCAACAGATTCAGATTAGGACAGATTTAAAAGACTGGGACTTTTTAGCTTGGAAAAGAGATGACTAAGAGGGGTTACGATAGAGGTCTATAAAATAATAAATGGTATGGAGAAAGTGAATAAGGAAGTGTTATTTACCCCTTCACATCACACAAGAACCAAGGGTCATCCAATGAAATTAATAGGCAGCAGGTTTAAAATAAACAAAAGGAAGTACTTGTTCACAAAATGCAGAGTCAACCTGTGGAACTCATTGCCAGGGAATGTTGTGAAGGCCAAAACTATAATGGGGTTCACAAAAGAATTAAATAATTTCAGGGAGGATAGGTGCACAAGTGGCTATTAGCCAAGATGGTCAGGAATGTAACTCCATGTGCTAGGTCTTCCTAGGCTCTGACTGCCAGAAGCTGGAAGTGGGCTACAGGGGATGGATCACTTAATGATTACCTGTTCTGTTTATTATCTCTGAAGCAGCTGGCACTGGCCACTGTCAGCAGAAAGGATACTGGACTAGATAGACCATTGGTCTGTCCCAATATGGCTGTTCTTATGGCAGTGAAGCAGCTAAAACTGTAAGATCAAGAATGTGGATATACAAATGTAATATCTCCTTATTATGTATTAATATACACCTCTACCCCGATATAACATGAATTTGGATATAACGCAGTAAAGCAGTGCTCTGGGGGTGCGGGGCTGCGCACTCCGGCAGATCAAAGCAAGTTCAATATAACGTAGTTTTACCTATAATGTGGTAAGATTTTTTGACTCCCGAGGACAGCGTTATACAAAGGTATATATTTGTCAAACAGTCCATGAACTTGGATAGAAGCTGGAACCACTTCCCTGTGACTGTGCTTGTTAGAAGAGGCATTTTTAATTGGATGATAATTATAGTGTATTGTTTGAATCATAGTGTATGATAATATAGTTTAACTTTATCAAACAAAGTTTAAATTGCACATGATTAATATTCTCTTAGCATAAAGGTTTTTGCAGAAGTTTCTAGTTTTCTTTTTGGGGAGCCAGGAGGGAACGTATATTCAATAACCTGGAAGTATTTGGTGGGACATCACTGGAATTGATTAGTCATTGGGACATCACTCGCGAATTGATCACCCAGTGATTCCTTTTAACTCAGATCATGACTCAGAGCTGTTACATGATCATACTTCCTTCATCCTTAATCAGAGCTGATTGAATCCTATTCATCAAACACAGTATTTGCCACATTTTTCTTTTATTAATTGGATGTGTGTGTAGCATTCTTCAGCCAATTTGAACTGTACATTACTATTCTTCAAACAATGAATATTGGCAACAAAAAGCAAATAAATAATTCAGCCAGTATTATATTGAATGACTGCTATAACACTGTTCCCAACAGTAGGTGCACACATAAGTCCTGAATACCTTAAGTTTCTGAAACCTTCAAATATCAGAGCTGACATTCATAATTCAGGACATTTCCTTCATGAGGTGCCTTCAGACCTTTCTGAAAACAGTGATGGAGAATATTCTGCAGCAGAAAAGGATCCTCACAGGATCCGAAGATGCACAGCAGACATCAGTGTCTAATGCTGATGGCACTGGCTGGTGTTCAAGTGGTTGGGAAGGAAATGCTGGTAGAACACTGACTGGTTTACTCCCACTGCTGAAAAAGCCAGCTCGTGGCCCACTTTACCTCCCCAAAGAGAGGAAATGGATACATTCTTGCCATCTCTTCAGACCTGTTTTCAGGTCCAGTAAGACTTGTATCCTTGTCCCTGACCTCGGGAGTGCAAAGGGAGAAAAGCAGCAGGAGCACTCAAGGAAAACACTGCACCCAAATTCCAAAACTGAAATTATCTTGAATGCTTGGCCCCAAACACATCCATAGCCAATACCTTTTACTCTCTATGATGCTGCACTTCCATAATCTTCCCTAGCCACTTCATTGGTTTCCCCAGTACGTTTCCAATATGTTTTTATCTGGCTTTTCCAAAATATATACTATATCTAAACTATATAAAGCTCTCATCAGTACTCTTCTAGTCCAATAAAATCGGATGGTCAGAATAAACTGCTTTCCTGGCCTTTTTCAGTATTTTTCTGGATGCTCTCCATATTGCTATGCACATTTCTTCTGCTCATCTGTGTGCCACATGCCCTTCCTCCACGCCCTTACCCTCACTCTTTGGAGCATGTGTATTCACATGTTGCCAAACAGATTTCAGACTTTCTTGATATTTCTGAATTGAAATTTTCAGAATGTCTTTTCCACAAAACCAAATTTTGCTCAGCTCTGGCGACCTCTTATATTTCCCAACACATTTTCAACTGACAGTCCCTGGACATATAGTACAATATTATAGTGGAATCCACTTACTAGGAAATTAATTAATCACAAATAATGATACTGGTACTCAGTTAATATAAGATTCATCACATAATTTAAAGTGTTGCCTTTGAATAATTTCATTGTACTCATATAATTCACCTTATCAGTAATGCCTACGTCTCTTCTTAAGCAAGAAGGTACCTGACCTTTCTACACTGGCAATATCTATGCAGGCCTCTCAGGATTCATGAGAAATATAAAAAAGTGGCTCATAGAATCAAGCTGGAGTCAGTGAGAGCACTTGAAGAAACAAAATGTACCATTCCCTAGCTGCTGGTCTCAAGGCAGATGAATCATCTGACATTTCATAATTTCCATTATAAAGTAAACAAGATGCTATATCAGATCCATGCTCAGTCACCTCATTGGCTTACTATCAAGCTCCGGGTTTAGTTTGACTTTGCATGTGTTTTTCAAAACTCTCCATATTCTCTCTCTGACCTGTAATCCCCCTACTTCCAAACCACCATTTGATTCTTCCAGTGTTCTCCTTTCTGACCTTTCTCCATGAATCTTGAGGGGTTGGTAAGTCACTTTTTCATTTGTGCTGTGTTTTTATATGGCTAGAGATCTCCCTCCTGGCCACTGTGTCAGCAGCTTTCTATAAATCTGACCTTCAAAACCTTCATATTTTTACTTTTATCTAGTTTATGATTGATATTAACTGTATAATATGATAGTATGTATGGAGGATGCTATGGAAGGGAAAACTGTAATGTATTACATAGTATCATTAATGCCTCCGCTATACCTTCCACCTGAGAAACAACTTTGCTTCTTCTGTTGGGTTTATTACATTCATCATAAGCTATGGTGCTAGTTACAGCATGGACATTATACTTGTGTGACTTTGGGCATTGCAGTCTACTCCAGACATCCTCAAGTTGTATTCTACGATATAAAAAAAAAAGATGTGGATATTTCCTCTCCTAGTATTGATCAAATGAAATCTCTGTGGGATCTACACCAATTACTATGTAGCAATATTACATATCATAGTAGGACCTCTTATCCTATTTTAGCTTCTTTTAATGGGATGCATTAGCTGGAAAGAGGAGAGGCACAACCATGTGATCAGCTCTGCAGAACAATGATACCTCTTAAATTACAGTTTGGAAACAACTGTCCTAATCCAGAGCTGGTCACACATTGAGCATGATGGGTTCAGGGTGCATGCTCCATCTTCCTCCTAAATTCATTGTTTGAGTCGAATGTGCAATGGGTAGGGACTTACCAAATTTAAGATCCATTTTTATCAATATCACAGTTGTAGGATTTTAAAAATAGTCAGATTGATGGTTTCAGATATTTACATATGAAATATCACAGTGTTGTAACCATGCGGGTCCCTGGGGTGAGTTGCAAGGCTATTGTGGGGTTCGGGGTCATGGGATTGCAACCCTTACTTCTGCGCAGTTGCCAGCAGGGGCGCTGCCTTCAGAGCTGAGCAGCTGGAAAGCAGCGGCTGCTGGCTGGGCACCCAGATCTAAAGCCAGTACCATTGCCAGAAGAAGCACAGAAGTGAGGGTTGCAGGGTATAGGAGGTGGGTTGCCATATGTCCAGGTTTTCCCAACAGCCTCCCACACTGGTCGAGGGCTGACAGCTGGAGCCACAGCCTCTCCACATGGGGCAGGGGGCAGCTTGAGCTGCAGCCTCTCCATGCAGAGGGGCTGACAGTTTGAGCCGCATCCTCCTCACCTGGGTCAGGGGCTGACAGTCACCCCAACTTCTGTGCTGCCTTCAGAGCTGGTCTCACCCCCAGCAATCATGGAGCTTCCTGCAGCCATTGGAGGTTCCTGGAAGTGTGTCTAACCTGGCTCTAGGAGCAGCACCTGCAGGTGAAGAGGAAATCCCATCTCTCCCCAGTTTCGGCCAGGACTAGCAGCTGGAGCCCAGCACAAGGTAGGAGCCCCTGGCTGGGGCACCCCCAGCTCTGCACCTCCCCCAACAATTGCCAGATTTCATTGGGGAAATCAGATTTCCTGGCTTGTGACATGTTTTTCATGGTCTTGAATTTGATAGGTCCCTATCAATAGGTATATGGGAGCTTCAGGTGGGACACTGTGGCTCCAGAACATACTCCCTGCTTTAGACAGTAGCTTCCATGCCACAATGTTATCTCTGTCTTTCTGAATGCAACCCAAGAGGATGAGGGAGGCTTATGTGACCCTAATGTGGATTTGCACTATTTTTCTGTTAGTGGGTGAGTGGTTTCTGGTTCCAAAAAGATAGGCATTCAATGATGTGAGATCACAGTCTTTTATGAACTAAAATGCAGACTCCTCACCGTAGAGTACAGTAAATCTGCTGTCACAATGCATCTGGTGGAAAGTATCAATACTGAAATAATTTCACCACCCATTTCCCTCCAAAAATTTAATTAGTGTGATTTCTAGAAACATTGTATAGCTTATAAGGTCAGATTTTCTTTTTCTATATAGTTAATGAAAATAATCATTGAAAATTGTATAATTCGTGCATTGGGACAGATTGTGCTTCGCGCTAGCACAGGGGCAAGGAATGAGGATAGGGCTCTGTCAATAAAAATTCTCCATGCCTTTGTTTCCCCCACTCCTTCTGCACAAGGTTTGGGCATAATAACAATCTCTATTCTAAGGAGAGCATGGAAACTGGCACCTCAGGGGATACAAATCAGCTAAAGAGAAGGAATAAAAGGTGGAATAAGATGCTCCACTGCTTCCTACACAGCTAACTGGGAGTGTTACTGGGAGCAGTTTTTACCAAGCCAAGGGACAGGGGAGCATGCATGCTTCATTGTAGGCCCGAGAGTGTACTGCATGAGGCACTCTATCTGAGGTAACCGATGGTGGCTATTGCTTACAATGGGGTCCACCATAATTAATTTTTGGTGTAACTGGTTTGTTTAAGTAGCAGCACACAGCAAATCCAATTAAACAAGAGCAAAGCAAGCACCTCCTGAGAACTAGAACTAGTCGAGAAATTATTTTCTTTCCACTGACAAAAACAAACTTTAGTTTCAGCAATTTATGAAAATGTTTCTGATTTTGGCCACCCAAAACTGAAAAAATTCCAGCTAACTCTTTTGACTTTATTAAATCCAATTTATCCACTTGGTGAAATTTTTCAGCGTATGGTTTTTAAAAAGCAAACAACTTTTGACATTTCCTAGGTCAATTTTCAGTTTGATGAAACATTTCTGTCCCCTCAAAAACACAAACAAAACAAAACAAAACAAACAAACAAACAAAAACCTGAATGAGAAATTTTGTCCAGCTGTACTCTACATCTCACTGAAATTCTATAATACATAGACTGTTCTTCTCTTGTCATCAGGACCAGCAGGGGAAGAAACAACTTAGGAAACACACACACACACACACACACACACACACACACACACACACACACACACACTTCAGCAGCAGAACTAGAGGCAGGGAAACAATTCAAGACTTGGTTGTTCTTCTCTGGGCAGTCTGGGTCGCTTAGAATTGCAGCATTGCCAATTCCAAAAATCATGAGTTTGGTCCAAGAAAATTGTTGGAATAGCTTAGGAATCATAATATTAAAATAATAATAATAAAAAATGTGAGATTTTTTCCCCTTGCCATCTGTTTTTTGAGCATGTAGAGCTCACTTAAATTACTTTGTCAAGCCTTTCTCTATAACTGTGAAGGCCGGTAATGTGTTTTTTAACTAAAAATTGAGATGCTTATGTGGTCTTCAGACTCCGGGAGCTGGGAGCTTTAAGAAAAGTTAATACAATGAGCTTTGGCATTACTGACTTTCACCATTTTTAATTTTAAAGGCCAGACTCTGTCTGGCTGTAGTACAGGGGGGAAGGCAGAGGAGAGATGCATGGGATCTCTCCCTTCCATTTGTCTCTTTCTTGGGGGAAGCACAAGGCATGCTCCTTTCTAGAGGTGCCATGCTCTCAATGTCCCCTTATACATTAACATGCAGAACTGGCCAGCAGAGAGCATGCTACAGTATTGTGATGGGGTGTTCAACCCACATTGGCTAGTGAAAGGGTTAATGTAGATTGAGATCAGGGCTTATTAACTTGATAGACCTCAGCTGAGAGGAATCAGCTAAGAAATCCCCAGACTTAGTGCGGGACCCCAGCTGGGGAGGAACAGACTGGGCTGGATGTCTGGAGAAAGGAAATTGGAAGCAGAGGAGGCAGCTGGGAAAGTCTGCAGTCACTCTCTGGGAGAAGAGAAGAGTGTTTGGAGGCAGGTACAGAGACAGGTAACCCACAGTTACTCCCTGGGAGGAAGGAGTTGAGAGGCTGGCAAATCCAGAGAGGGGGAAACTAGGAAGACAGGAGAGGGCTCAGGGAAAGTTAGCAAGGTCAAGGAGGGAATTAGTGGAGCTCTGAGCTGGAATCTAGAGTAGAGGATGGGTCCAGGTTCTCCTACTAGCCACGGAGAACTTGGCACTAGGGGGTAGTGAAATTGAAGATTTTCTGAGACTGCTGGTGAGGATGGACTTTGATACATCATTTTGAAGTGCATATAGTGACCTGCCTGAGTCATGAAGAGGTAGCAGCAGCTTGTGGAGCAAGAGAGGAGTTGCAGACCCAAAGAAAGAGGTGGAGAGACAGCTTGTAATTGTGGGAAAGGGTGTTGATCTTGTGAAGCTAATCCCTAGAATGGCCAGCAGGAGGTGCCATCCTAGCGATGAGTCAGGCACCTCTTCACAAGTGTCCACAGCAAATGGCTTCTGCACTTTTGCGAGTTCTGGGAGCACCTACAGCTGTGTGGCTCTGCACCATCTCTAACTGAAGCCTTTGTGTTAATTACACAACCTGGCACTGAGAGAAGTCAGAGCATATCAAGCTTATAACACATTATGTATAGACAAAAAGGCACAGAATTTCAATACGTGCTGGATTTTAGCATTTGAAAATGACCAAGCAATAGCTTTAAAATAGCCTCACACATGCAGGACCGGCACTAGGGGTTTTAGCGCCCTAGGAGCACGGCAATTTCGCTGCCCCGCGCCCTGGTCCCGTGGCTCCGGTGGAGCTGCCGCAGTGGTGCCTGCGGCAGCTCCTCTGGAGCCGCGGACCAGCGGACACTCCGCAGGTATGACTGCGGCAGCTCCACTGGAGCCACCTGCCGCCCCCTCCGGCAAAATGCCACCCACCAATAATCCTGGTGCCCTAGGCGATTGCCTAGGCTGCTTAAATGTAAGTGCCGGCCCTGCACACATACCATATTCCATTTCCAGTTTCATCCCATATTCTAATTCTTATTATCCTCTTTATCACGGAAGCAAGGTATTACCAAAGTGCTAATGACTGAAATGCTCATTATGTAGTCTTATGTTCTTTCCAGTGTGGGGGGAAAAAAACAGCAATGAGAGAAGGGATGAAAAGTCTATTCTTCTGTCATTAGTAATGAGATCTGAAAATGCTATGAAATTAATCCACTGTCCTGACAATTTGAAGATTGTAAAATAATTTCTACCTTGGATGGAAAGCTAAAGATAGTCGCATTCAGAACATTATTACAAAAACTAGAATAACAGCAAACATTTCTGAGTCTCTCCCAGTGTCTGATTATTCCTCCCTAGCATAGAATGAGAGCTTTAGGTATATGCATCTATATTCTACCTTCCCTAGATTTTCATCACTTAATAGACAGAAACTTGACAAGTTTTCATGCATGTTGTTTACTCTGAGTTTGGCTGGGAGGCAGATTTAGGCCCCCGGAAAGTATGAATCTGATTTCTGGATAGATGTTCAGTATCTCTGCACTACCTCCCACCTCTGCCAGCCACTGTGGCTCCTGAAGGAAACCTGCCAGGTATGCTCCTGTCTGACAGGCCACTACTCCTGAGCTCACTAACCCATGGAATGGGAAATCCACATAATAAAATGCTTAGTGCATTGGAACTGTCTGGTTGCCACTCTTTAACATAGTGTAGCGCTTGTCTTCCTGCCTGTGCATCTGTGCCACAGTACAGGAGAAAGGTTAAACAGTATTATGGAACTGGAAATATTATTATTCTCAAGTCAAGATCTGAGTCTGTCTTAATCTTTTTTTTATGGCTGCCTATGCCACTCTCACTATTGAGGGCAAGATTCTATGCCATCTCTTCTTAATGTTGCTTTTAATTGGTACTAATTAAGGTTAAACATAATTCTATTTTTAAATAATTGTATCAAAGTTCAGTTTCAGACTAATGTGTAACCTCATGGCTAACTATGATTGATTGTAAATGAACTCACCAGCTGCAGCTTAGAAACAAACCATTTTTTAAATTCTTTTCTTAGAAAGATAGAAACTTGACAAGTGTTGCTATTAAGGTAAACTATTAATTCCACAGCAAGTCACAGTGAAGACCATCTGCCTATCTATGGTACGTGTATGGCCCCCATTACTATAGTATCTGAGCATTTCACAATCTATAAGTTGTTTATCCTCACAACAGCCTGGAAGTAGGGTAAGTGCTATTATTTGCCTTTTACAGATGGAGATCTGAGGCACAGAGAGATTTAAAGTGATTTGCCGAAGGTCATGCAGGAAGTCTGGGGCACAGCTGGAAATTGACCTCAGTTAACTTTAGGGTTGCCAACCCTCCTGGTTTTGCGGGGAGTCTCCTGGAATTCGGCTATATCTCCTGGAGGCTACTGAAGCCAAACCGAGAGATTTTAGGCTGCTAAAAGTCCGGCGGCGCAGCGGGACTAAGGCAGGCTCCCTGCCTGCCCTGGCCCTGTGCCACAATCAGAAGCGTCCGGCATGTCCCTGCAGCCTGTGTGGGGAGGCAGGGGGCTCCGTGCACTGCCTCTGCCTGCAGGCACCACCCCCACAGCTGCTACTGACCACAGTTATAGCCAATGGGAGCTGTGGAGTTGGCACTCAGGGTGGGACAGCACACGGAGCCCGCCTAGGAACCTTGCCTCCCCCTAGGGGGTTTGCTCAGCAAACACTGCCAACTATCAGAAGAAGGAGAAAGAGTTAACAGACCATAAAAATGAAAAAGAGTAAGTGGATAGCGACTTTGTTTTTGAGTGCCTCATAGATATAAACTTTATTGTTATAATTAGAAATGCTTTGCCAATAAGAGGTAATGAGCAATTTGTTAAAGCTAGAATTTGGAACCCAGTAGGAGTTACTATAGTGACTCAGTAGGGATTACTATCAATTATGTGTTTTATGAGAGCTAGCTATAAAATATTAAGTAAAATAAACATCTCGGAGTAGTCCGAGGAAGCTTTTCTTCAGGCAAGGAGCTGACACCGAGCCTACAGACGTGGCAGATAAACAAACCGGCCTGGTCTACCAGGGTGCTTACCCTGGTAGGCCGCCTGCCAAAGGTTGCCAATCACTAAATTAGATTGTTATAGGCCAGAAAAAAACTGTTTTGTTACGTGAGAGGGGTTGTGTACTGTTAGATATGGCTGCCTAGAGCCACTGTGTAGATGGCAAGTAAAGAATGTTAGAGGAGAAGTATGAAACCGTAGGCAAGGAGGAAATGCAGTTCATTCAAGGTACTCATTCTGACCAAGTTGGACATAAGGGCTTGGTTCTGATCACATTGTCAGATGTTACACACAATTACTGAAGGTTTTCTAAACCCAAGGCAGTGGTAACTTAACTGTTTCTCTCCAGGCAGTGTCAGAAATAAATCAGTGGGGGCACAACTCATCCATCCGATAAATGACTTATACGAACCAGAATGCTTTCCCTAAAACTACTCTTTTAGTAAATCTAAAGCATATACACACAAATACATGACAGCAACAGGTTCAGAACACTACAAATATTATAATTACCAAAAATCTGAGTTGGTTTTGAGTGATCACCAGCTGGGCTTCTGGCTGCCCTGCTTCAATCCAGCTGATGGAAAGTTTAAGTGTCAGCTCCTTGCCTGAAGAAAAGCTCCCTTGGACTACTCTGAGGTGTTTATTTTACTTAATATTTTATAGCTAGCTCTCACAAAACACATAATTCATAGTAACCCCTACTGGGTCACCAGTAACTACTACTGGGTGCTGGCCACTGCTTCCCATAGCTCCCATTGGCCTGGAGCGGCAAACCACAGCCAGTGGGAGCCACAATCGGCCGAATCCGTGGACGTGGCAAGCAAACAAACCAGCCCAGCCCGCCAGGGTGCTTTTTATAGACTCATAGACTTTAGGGTCAGAAGGGACCAATATGATCATCCAGTCTGACCTCCTGCACAAGCAGGCCACAGAATCCTACCCATCCTCTTCTATAACAAACCCCTAACCTATGTCTGAGTTATTGAAGTCTTCAAATTGTGGTTTGAAGGCCTTAAGCTGCAGAGAATCCACCAGCAAGTGACCCATGCCCAACGCTGCAGAGGAAGGCGAAAAACCTTCAGGGCCTCTGCCAAGCTGCCCCGGAGGAAAATTCCTTCCCGACCCCAAATATGGCAATCAGCTAAACCCTGAGCATGTGGGCAAGACTCACCAGCCAGAACTCAGGAAAGAATTCTCTTTAGTAACTCAGATCCCATCCTTGATCTAATTCAGCTAGGTGCAACTTGCAGCTCATTGTTTTCAACTATTTCCCAGGTTAGGAATCTTTGGCCTACAGTATGCTGGTTAAGGATAGGCTTCTCCATAGTACTGCCTTGTGTATTTTGTATTTTTAGTCTTAACTTTGGCTGTGTGGAATGAATACAGAAAAAAGAGAGACATCTTGAACTTGATTTGACAGTGTGAGTGTAACTCATTGCATTTTACTAACGGCAAGTGTTTGCTAAGTCAGAGGCCATCTTCACCACTTCCTACCCATGAATTTATAGTTCACTTGCAAGAATTAATCAGTGAATGTGGGTACAGATATTGTATAGCTGTCCTCTCAGCAGTGGAGAGATTGTGATGTTTGATAAGGATTTCAGTCCCTTTTTTTTCCCTGAAGCAAACAATATATAGTGATCAAGGATGTGATTTTGTCTGCTCTGTGGTGTCCAGTCAAATGATTCTTTTTTTCTTATGAATGTCAGTGGGGGCATGGTAATTGTAAGTGGTGGCATCATTGTTGTGAAGGAATTGTTGAGACAGAGCCAGTGGAAGAATTCTTTTAGTTCTCCACATGTTAGTATGGTATCAGAGTCTGTGATGGGGCAGAAGTTCAGTCTCTTGAAGAGCACAGATAATTCAGCTTCAGTTAAAGGTAATCTTGTTAAATTGGTGTTTGAGTGTCATGTAGCGTACGTAGGTGGGTACTGGCGCCATGCTTCCTCCTGGAGGTTGTGTTCTGTGGGTTTCAGAGTAGTTGTAGTTGATTCCACTTTTTTTGTTTTTGTGTTGGATTGCTGTCGTCAGATTTTTTTGGTAGTTGGGATTTCTTTCAGGTTTTCCAGGTAACTTTTCTGATTTTTTTTCTTCAAATGTGTGGGAGTGTGTGGTGATTTCTTGTTTGAGGTCATCCCTTCTGGAGTATGTGAGGTGCAATAAGTGGTTCCTCAGTTTTTCTGAAGTGTGCAGAGCTGTTCAGCACATTTGGAGTTGCATGTAGTGGTGAGACAATTATAGATAGTCTCACCATACTTAATGGGGACCCTATCATAAGAGAAATCCCCTCTTCTGGCTTTCAATCTTATCATCAGAAGCAAATACCTACAGACCAGGATGCACCAACTCAAAGGGGCATCAGATCCTCCTAGAATAACATGTACAAAACCTGCAGACATATCTCCACTGCTACAATGATCAACATCCCCCACAACAAACCTTTCAAGATCCATGGGTCCTAGACATGCTTATCACAATATGCTGTACCTCATCCAGTACACTCACTGTCCCCAATAACAACTATGTGTGTGAAATCGGACAATTACTATACTCTTGAATGAAATCACACAGGAAAATAATAAAAGACATAAACACTGTATCACCTGTGGTGAAGCTTTTCACAAAATGATGACTCTATATCTGACCTATCAGTTCTCATCCTCAAAGGAAAACTGCACAAAACTTCAAAGGTCAAGCCTGAGAACTTAAATTCATAACTTTGCTAGGCATTAAAAATCATGGACTGAATAGACACTGGATTTATGATTTATTACAATAATCTATAACCCCTAAAACACCACTCCTCCTTTCCTCAACTATGTCTAGAGGGGTGTTAAGAGGCCACTTGACTTTGAATGGTCCCTTGAAATATGCATTATCTATTTACGTTAAACAATCCGTTCCATCTTGTATTTAGTTGTGATACTCCTGAGTACGTTTCCAAGACTTGAGTAACAACACCACTATTCTTGACTTATCTTCTAGGTGCTTACAAATTGATTGTTTGGTTCTTTTATTTTATTTTGTTTTTGTTTCTTTCTCAATTATTTTTCTGGGTACCAAAGTTAAGTTGACTGGTCTATAATTCCCTGAGTAGCCCTGCTTCCCCTTTTTATATATTGGGACAAAATTAGAAATCCTCAGGCACAAAATGAGATTAAACTAGCTAGGAACATAAATGGTAACAAGAAAATATTTTACAAATACAGTAGAAGCAAGAGAAGAACTGACAAGCTTAGTCACATTAGTCAATGAGGAGGGAAAGACAATAACAAAAAATGCAGCCATGAAGTGTTTAATGACTTTTTTTTGTTCAGTTTTTACCAAAAATGTTAGCAGTGATTGGACAACTAGCATAGTGAAAATCAGTATGAATGGAATAGGATCTAAAGCTAAAATAGAGACTGAACAAGTTCAAATTACTTGGACAAGTTAGATGTCTTCAAGTCAGCAGGGCCTAATCAAACACATCCTAGAATGCTTAAAGAACTGGCTCAAGAGATCTCTGAGCCATTAGCGTTTTTAAAAATAATCTCATGGGGGACAGGAGAGAGCCAAGAGGACTGAAAAAGGGCAATTGTAGTAACTATGTGCTTCTGATTTTGTTTTGCTTTTTTCATATTCCTCCTTCATAATTTGATCTAGTTTTTTGTATGATTCTTGAGTTTTAAATCATCTTCTGGTTAAACCATGATGGTCTCTTACCATACTTCCTATCTTTCCTACAAATTGAGATAGTTTGCTTGCATGACTTAAATATTATCTCTTTAAAAAAAAATACTGCTCACTTTCCTGATTACCACCTTCCTTTAGATTTGCTTCCCATGGGATTTTACCTACCAATCCTCTGAGTTTGCTAAAATCTGCCTTTTTGAAAGTCTATGTTCTTTTTTCCTCCTACCATTCCTTAGAATCATGAACTCATAATTTCATGATCACTTTCACCCCAACTGCCTTCCACCTTCAAGTTCTCAGACAGTTCCTCCCTGTTTGTCAAAATCAAATCTAGAACAGCATCTCCTATAGTCACTTTCTCCACCGTCTTCAGCAAAAATAATTTCTCCAATGCATTCCAAGATAATTGGATTTTTTTGGATAATGTGTGCCTGGTTGTATTATTTTCCCAACAGATTTCTGGATAGTTGAAGTTTCCCATCACCACCAAGTCCTGTGCTTTGGTTGATCTTGTTTGTTGTTTAAAAAAGCCCCTATAACAGACCCCTACGATAAGATCACCTTGTATTTTATTCTTTACCCAAAGACTTTCAACAGGTCTGCCTACCCTTGACTGGAAGGATTGATCACAACACTACCTGCACACCCAATTCCTTCACCCTCACTCTCGGAGCCCAGTAGTCACTTCTCATGTGTTCAGGGTCGTACCTTGCATATCACTAGTGCCTATATGGATGAGCAGCATGTGGTAGCAGTCAGAGGTTCCAAATTGTCCTCAGTGATTCTTCCATATATAAAATTTACTGAAGAGCTTTTTGCAGTTACACATTATAAACGCAGTAATATAAATGTGCATTGCAGTGTTATGATAAAGTAGATGGTAAAAGCTATAACATGCTCCTCTTCCCATTATGAATAAAGGACAGACTTGCTTATATTTCTGCTGGTGTAATGTCCTGCAAAGAAATGTGCTACAGTATATGTGGCAATGCTATCATGATGGCACTGACACTGAAATTTACAGAATGCCTGATTGTAAAAGTAAGCAATTTGCATCTGTGTTCCAAATGAATCCAAAACAACGTAAGAATAGAAAGAGAATTAAATATGATGGTTAATGGTAGGATTCCCAGTTTGTTTTAATCCTTGACTTTACAGTTTAGAGAGGTGTGTTTTTTCCCAGAGTATAACTTATGCACAATGTTTTGTGGATATGGACTAACATGGCTACCCCCTGATTCTTGACACTAATGCACAAGTTATCTTGAGGTAAAAACACAATAAAGAGAACGTTTAGGTGTACCCTGAGGTAAATTCACCATGATGTAAATGCACTGGGGTTTACCTCACCTAGTTAAACTTATGGTAAAACTGAAGTGCCTTGTTCTTGCTGTAGTTTTTATCTTGGCATAGTTAACATCTGTTAGTTATCCTGAGCTAAAAATGCACCTATTTTAGCAATGAAGATAAAGCCTATGACCATTAATAATCCAACCCGGTCCTAGATTAAATTGAAAATATTGATGATAGTTCTATTTGCACCTAAGTGATATCATCGTTGCTGTCCAATTGTCTCAAAGATTAACATTTTGGAAAAAACAAATTTGCTGTAAGAGAATTAAATTTACTTTTAAATTAAATTGTAACTGCAGCTGTGGCTTTCAAACACTTTCTTGGAAATATGTAAGAATGATTGAGATTTGCCTTGATTTACGTAAGCATGTTGAAAAATTTGCAAGAAAATTAGATGTTAAAACCAATCTGATTGGTTGCTGAGTTAATTTACTCTCAGATTTTGGTTCATATCACAGTGAGAACTCAATTGACTGAATATACATAATAGGTTACTTTAAAAATTCAAAATGCTTCTGATGTTTTATTTGCCATTAATTAAGGTCTTGGTTTGCTTTTTGTGAACTATTAGGATTTACTACTAGACACTGAGAATGAAATTACTGTTGGCCCAAATCAGAACACGGATATTTAATATTCATGCAGCCTTTTTATTCCCTTTAATTAGAGAGAGAGAGAGAGAGAGAGAGTGGAATGTACAAAAAGTGCATTTGAACTTTCTTTAATTTTGAAAGACTTCCATTGACTTTGATATGCTTTCAATCAGACCTTTCATAGAGTGCCAACAGATTCTGGTACCACAGCAACATAAGATTTTGCCATATCATAACTGCAGCGTGACTTTGGCTTTCTCCTGGCAAGCTCTATATAGGAGAAGCAGTTGGCTCTCCATAGTTAAGGTTGTAGCTAAGTTTCTATTTGAAGTGGGATATTGCATTCTCTCAAGTCTAAAAACAAAAAAAGACAGATCAGTCTGAAAATTCATCATGCAGGCCAGCAGCTGAAATGTTCTAAGTAGGTGAGGAAAAAAGAAGGAATCTGAAAAAGGAGTTCCATGATAAAATTGAATGCTTTTCAAAACTGCAGAAATCTTTTCATGCTTTTTCAATGCATGGGTATAGGAGAGACATGAAATGTATTTCACTGGGCTCATCTTGCTAAGATGAAGTTTAAAATTTGCAGCAAGGAAAAATTAGACCACCTTTTGGAACCACCAGGCAACAGTGGAGTGGCAACCCCCTGATAGATCACCAGTAGTGTTCAGACTCCTCAGCTTCCGCCTTGACAGCTTCAGTGCCTCTGGACCTTTCAGAAAACAAGCTAGGAACAGGCAAAATGATTGCTTGCAACCCAGGGCTCCCAGTACCACAGGACAGACCACTATTACTTGAGATAAAGACGTATCTTCTTTATTTAGTAGCAGTACTCAGCTCTTATTTTCTTATGTGGACCAAACATGAGAGAGTCGATTTCAGTGCCACTTTCTCCCATAAAAAATATTCCTTGCCCTATGGATGGTAATCTGACCTCTTCAACAATTGGCATTGATAAGCCTCTGCATTTCACAGTACTTTTTTTTTTTTTTCAAACAAATCCAAGGGCATCTAGCAAGGGAGGGGGCAAGTATCAGTCACCCCTTTCTACAGATGCTGCAACTCTGGGTATCAAAAATTCAATAAGGTCACTTATGACAGAATGTCTTTTCCAGGCCAAAAGTTGCTTGTCCATGCTATTAGCAATTACTATATTTAGTAACGTGTTTATGATGCAAAGTACCAGAGCTTTGTAGTGCCTGTGACAGACTATTCTGTTGTATCCTGAACAAACCTTATAGAACTAGGACAAACTTTACTGAATTAAGTTAAACTTTATTGATTCATGTCAATGCAACGTATCCCATGGCTATTAAAAATGCAATTGTACATGTGTTGTTGTGGCATTATATGTACACTCTGTAGTAGGGATTGGGGGATGCTAATGTATTTCTTCATTATTAACCCTTAGAAGCCACTCCCTCAAGAGAGATGTATAAACAAGTTCAAACTGGATTCTCCAAGAAACAAAGGATTATTGAGTAAACAGCTTGGCAAATTTTGAACTAGGATGAAAAAATTCCTTCCTGGCCCGGTGCAGGCAACCAGCCAAAGCCCTGAAGCATAAGATTTGACTCTTCTTATTTCAGCTATTTCTCCTGGTGTGGAAGTGAGGGATTGTAACGCACATGTTTAGCACAAGTACAGTAGTACCATTCATATCAATGGCAGCTGCTCTGCAGTAAGGCACTATTCAGCCTGAGTAAAAGGTGGCACATAATGGCTTTTGTAGAACACAGCAAATGTGCACAAGCATATGCCCAAGTGCTGTCACTCCCCAAATGGACAAAGGACCAAACTGTGAGAAGTAACTCATCGTGGTGAGCTCTTTTTTGAACATCTAGTCCCGCTGGATTCAGTGTTTTTACTGGGTGACTTCTCAGCAGTGGGAGTAAGGGGTTCACAATCTGCCCCTAAATCAGAAAACGCCCTCAGTCTCTGCTTCTTTGCAAGATGTGGCTACAACGCCAACTCTGAACTGCCACCTGGAGTTTCTTGGACTTCCCTGCTGATTTGCAGTACCTGGCTATCTTTCTTTTTCTCTCTCCATCTTACTCTCTGTATGAATGGTGGATGATTTATGCACTGTGGGACCTGTGGAAAGAGAGAAACTTCATTATTAGAACTAAAGCATTCTATTGTACCTTAGTGCTGATGTAGGCCAAAAGCCTAAGGGGAAGAGATTGTCTCAAGTAAATTGTACTCCATTTTGCTTATTTTGTTAGCTTTGAATTAGCAAGAATAAATTGTTTTCATTTTATTCTTTGCTTTACATGTCAATTGTTTTTAGAAGGGTAGAAGTGTAATGTCTGTAATTCTTTCTTTCAAAATTATTTACTGTTTTGTCTGTGAGTGAAGACTGTATGGCATGCTAACAGAAAAGAGACAGGAGGCACCAGTACTGCTGGGCCAGATGGTCAAGAGGGAAGTGGAGAGGTTGAAAGGCACCAATCTTATTATCAGAATCACCCGGATGGCAGATTGACGACCCTAAAGCAAAGGCATATGCCCCAAGGACAAAATAAAGAGTGGAGCCAGAGGGACGAGATAAGAAATAGCTGTGGATACTTCCAATAACAACCCAAAATAATGCTGATTGGGAGCAACTTTGACTACCTCGTGATTAACAGCTCCAGTGTGACACAGCAAGGTCCATAGACTTGTATGGGAACTTATTACTATAAAAGAAGGGGGTATTGTCCATGGGATTTTGGGTTTGTTCTGCATCAACATCGGAGCTTCAGACGTGTCTGACAGAGAGCCAGCTCCAGCTGCTCCTCTCCCTCATGTACAGTTTCAGCTGGCCATTGGAACTGACTGAGCAACACTAAGGATTGATAACTATAAGATCCAGCTTCAGAACCCTTTTTTCTTTCTTTCTTTTTTTTTTTTTTTTTTTTTTTTTGGCGGAGGGGGATGAACGAACAGAAGCATATGCTGATTTTAATGCTTAAATTGTACTCTCAACAAACACAGCATATTGTCTTATCCCCTTGAAAAAGATTCCGGGTGCTTCTTATAGGCATAAGATTTTGTCTGCTTCTTATAAGCATAACGCTGATAGTGCCAGAGACTCTTCCTTTCCCAGAATGAGTCCCATGGACATGTAGTAGAGGAAAAATGGCACTATCCCTGATGTCACACCCTGGTGATACCTCCCATCTGAACTGTCAATGACTGACTAAGTTGATGCATTTCCTATAAATTTCTTCCTCAAAAGAATACATGGGGCTATTTTCCCACCTAGCCACCATCGAAATTATAAGTGATATTTGTATAACTGGAGTACCTAGAGACCCCAATCCAATTTGGGCTCCCATTGTGTCTGCACTGCAGAAACAGAGAGTAAGAGACAGTTTCTGCCTTGTAAAGCTCAGCATATAAATAGTCAAAACAGAACTGACAAAGGATGGAGAGAAATAGAGGCAAAGGGACTTGTCTCTGGAGACAGCAGGCCAGTGAGGGAGAGGGAAATATCACCCAGGTGTTCAGGATTGCTATTCCAGTGCCCTACCAGTTATCTCAGCTGAGTCCTTTTTCTTCCTGTCATGTGATCAGGGATTGGGGGGTCTCAAGCCCTGGCCCACTGTATTCTAAGGCACTAATAAATACTAATCTACCAACCAGTGACCTGATCAAGAGTTGTCAGAACTAGAAGATCACCTCTGTCAGAAATTTCCTGTCCTTGGATCTGACAAGAAGAAATCTACAGGTCCTGATTGGATCCCTGCTTCTATTTAAACCAACAGGAACAGGAAGTTGCCCATGGAGTTCACCTGTGAAGGATTGGTTCCCTTGTGCTATGTGTTCCTACTGCCTGTCTCTGGTCTCCTGATAACCTGATCTTGCCTGTCTCCTGATCCTTGGCTGACCCTCTGGCCTGTCTCAGACACTGATAATAATATCTCACTGTTTCTAACTCCTGCTCCAACCACTAGGTCAGACCAACCACTCTCTCTCTGTCTCTTTCTCTCACACACGTACGTATGTACATTGCTGGTTTTCCTAAAGGGAGCTCATTATCTAGAATTGTACTCAGCAGACAACATCTCCACTATGGGAGAAAGTATGGTCCTCCTTGTTCTTGATTCATGCTTTTTTTATTACAGCAGAGGCAGTTAACCATCCTTGTTGTGGAGTCGTATTAGTATAAAGTGATCATCTAGGCATGGCACACCCCTGCATGAGATGTCACTCTTACACTCCTGTTGGGGGAGGCAGTATGGGTGACTGCATTCCTCCCATAAGCTTCTGAAGAGCTGAGGCCTTTGTGGTCCCGAGTGTCTCCCTATATATTTGAGTTACCCCAGGGTGAGAAGCTCTCAGGGCACCAGTGTGAGCTCAGCCACCTCAGACGTTTATTGCTGTGGAAAGGCTGATGGTCATTTGGTCTTTCAGGTCTTGTACTATTAATGCTGCTTCTCAAGAGAAGTCACCCTCTCTAAACCACTGCCAGCCAATAGGGTTGCTGTATTTTGACTGATCTCACAATCGAAGCCCCAGTCCTGCTTCCTGCTCCCAACCAACTCTCATCTCTGTGGGACTCCTTCTGCCCTTCTTGTCCAAGTTTTTCTGGTCCCTTTATGGAGTATTGTGATTCATACCAGGGGTACAATTCAAATTAGTGGGGTGGGGGACTGTGTCACTTCAGCCAGGAAACCTTAGGTAACTTTCATTCCTTGATGTAGTATCTCCCACACAGGCCACTCATGAACAGCCTTCCAGTATGTAAGCCACACAATGAATGTCTATGTGTAACTGCAGCCTGCCAGCTACTCCCTGGCTTTCAGCCTTGATTACACTGCTGGGTGACCCCAAACATACCCCTAGTCCCAGATTGTCATCCAGAAATGTATGTCCTGTATTGCTCAGCCCTCTCCTGATCCGTACAAATATATTTAAGTTGGTGATTCCATTCAGTGAATAATATGCCATTTGATTACCTTAAACAGTTACCCAGACACTTCAGTTTAAACACACTGAACTAGATAAAACAAGTTTATTAATTACAAAGAGTATAAGTATTGGGGCATAAAACTCAGAAAGGGTTACAAGAAAAATAAAGATAAAACAGTTACTACTATCTACTTTATAAACTACTTGTTGCAAAGCAAACTTTCTAACCACATGCTCCGGCAGATTACACTGCTCTACAGCCAAAATGCTCCTGAAATAAATGTAGTCCAACTTTACTAATTCTGGGTCACTGAGAACGAAAATGATGCTTAAAATTGTTGATTGGCTCTAGTTTTCAAGATATGCTATTGGGTCAGTATATATGACCCTTGACTTGGGAATGGCGGAGGATAAGTGAGTTATAAAGGGAAGGGATCTCAATTTAAACCAGAAATTACTAAAATACATCTTTGACTGGATCTATGAATAAATCTATGACTGGGTTTGGACAGTACTTGCTTTTTAGGCAAAACAATGAATGATGCAATCTGAAGCTGGTATTGCATCATACATGATATGAATTGCATCATGTTATTCCTAGAAGTCATGGATGATGCAATCCTAACGAAGCTTACATCACTCTGCTGAACAAATTGCCCTATATCAGCTCTAGAAATCATACAGTGTTGTGCTCTCTTATTTGTCAGTGTTTGATTTTGCAAAGGGACACATTTCTGTTTAGCCAAAGTGAGCAGAGATGCCTCGTACTTGTGTGAACAGTGCAGATAATTTCTGCTATGTTTGTGATGAGGTGACTTTTGCATCACAAAAGCGCAGTATAACCACTACGGTTAAGAAAGCCTATCACCTTTATTTTGGCTGCAAACTTGGAGATCAGGACAAGAGGTGAGCCCCACACATATGCTGCACCACTTGTGCAACAAATCTTCGCCAGTGGTTGAACAGGAAAAGGAAATCTATGCCTTTTGCAGTGCCAATGATTTGGAGAGAGCCAACAGATCATACCAGCAATTGTTACTTCTGCATGGTGCCTCCAGTTGGGAAAGGTGTGGCAAAGAAGGAAAAGTGAACTGTGCATTATCCAAACATTCCATCAGCTATACGCCCAGTACCCCACGGAGAAGGACTGCCGGTTCCTGATGCATCAGAATCATTCTCACTTGAGTCAGACGAGGAAGAGGAAGAGGATGAAACTTCTGATCCTGAACCATCAGTGTCACAGGACCCACATTTTCTCCCATCCTCCTCCTCTGAACCACACCTCATAACACAAGGTGAACTGAATGACCTTGTCAGGGATTTGGAACTACCCAAGAGTAAGGCAGAGCTGTTGAGCTCCAAACTACAGCAGTGGAATCTCCTAGCAGGCTATCAGAGCAAATGGAGCCCATCAATGCTTGCAGACTATTGCTGGACAGTGACAAGAGATGCTCCATTTAATGAATACAAGAGACAAGCCAAGAAGCGCCGAGTAGACACTGAATAGGACTAAACTATGTACATAATAGTTTTTGCCTTTTGTTTCATAATAAATTTTAGTTATATAACCCTTTTGCTGATTTTTAAAGTGTTACATAAACAGGACAGATGAAATATTATCATGTACAGCAACCATAAACACATGAAAAGACCTAGGTTTACAATTTATGATTAAAACTCTACTATCTACACAATATACATAGACATAAAATGTAAAAACTTAAATATCTTAGAAACAGTAGCCAATCAGTTGTTTTAATTGTCATATTTGAATTCAGCACATCAAAATACATAATAAATATCACATTTTATCTCTGAAGCAGACAAATTCTCAAAAATTGTAGACCAGTGTTACTGATCAAACTTCAGATCAGGACTCCTCCCCAGAGTCCAAAGGCTGTTTCCTTTTGTGTTCTCAGGTGCAGAGAATGATGTGGGCAGGAAAAGAGATAGGGTCCCTTGGGGTGTTTGTCTCTCCTTTTCATAGTTTCAGTCCTCCTCTTGAAAAACATTTCCAGCTGAGACCCAGAAGACAGAGTCTATGTGGGAGGATATTCTGTGCTTTTTTCCCCCTCCCCCTCATCTGTTTGAGATTTCTTTGATTCCTTTTGGGTTTCATGATTCTGTGTACTGCTTAAATGCAAATTAATACAAGCACTGCTTCCTTCCTTTATTTAGGACAGATATGACTTCTGTTTCAAGAGGGCTGTGGAATTTGGAACATATGTTAATAACATCATACAGGGCATTCTTATAATTTAACATACAATGTTGCCACACATTTTATCAGGACAATACTGACCAGCAAATTAAGTTTTCAAATGATACCTTGGAGGGCATACTTTGTATAAATATTATTACACTAGTTAGGCTGTGCATGCAGGGATGTATTCTGTCACAGCTCTGTACATGCTTTATCTAGAATAAGTATTTTAATGTCAGTTCCTGCACCCTCCCAGATCCACTGACTAAATAAACTAAACTCAGTGCTGGCTGGGCCACTACTCCATAATCAATAAGAAAGGTGCTAGATTTAAGGATTTGTGCCTGTAGAATGACTTTCCTCTCATGTTTAAGAGATAGTTATTTGTCTGACCATTTGTCTGCCCTGCTGGGAAAGTGCTTATGCTCTATCCAATTCCTGATGAGCCTGGTGTACTGACTATTTCTGTTGTAGGGTGCCTTCATTCATTTCTCCCTTTTTTGTTCATTGTTAAGAAGAAGCTATATCTAAGTACTTGAGTATTGAGCTGTGACAGTGTGCCAGAGCTGTATGAAGGCTCATTCCTGAAACCCTGTTGTGAGGGAGGCAATGGGGCTGCTCATAAAAGTAAGGGTTGCAAGATCTGGCCCTAAATGCACAGTCATAGATTTTACATCAGACATCCACCCATCTTGCCAGTTTAGCAGTGCAGATCTAATGAGAAGTCATTTGCAGTTACCATTCAATCAGTTGCATTACAGCTCAGCAGCAGAACCAAATATTTAGGAGAAAACTCCAACTGTGACTTTTCTCTTGTTATGACTAATAGGAACCTCGGCTTTTAATGATAAGGGAGGTGACTGGCTAGTGTGTTGGATGGAAGGCTGGCTCTCAAGGATGTTTCTGATAGACTTTGCATGTCTGTGATGGAGAGCAAAGCGTGAGGCCCTTGCCTGGCTTGTTCTTTAAGGCAATACTGGAACCTCTCTCCCTTTCTGCTGTCTGACTTTTGTGCCTGGTTTTAGGGACCAGAAAGAGAATAGTACATAACAGCCCAGTCCATCCATCATCCCAGTTTTTGATGCGCACTCTATGCCTTAGGGACAAAATTCATCCTTTTTGGTGGTTTGTAGGGAAAAAGCCTCTCCCTTCCCATGCATCTCCCCAGCTTTCTCCATTCCACGAGGGAGCCCTGTGCTATGGCCTGAGATTGGTGCTTTGCTTGGATACTTGTATCACCATGACTTTTTCTTAGTTGCATTTTTAGCTTGTGCTTTCTGGTGCTGACACTCAAAACCGTTTTCAGTGTTTTAACTTGATGTCTTATATGGCATCTGGAGATTGACACTCTGAAGAGTGCCAAAACGAGTGCATTCCCTTCCTGATCCTTCTTCCCTCTATCCGTTCTTAATTCATATCTGAACCTCAATGGCAGTTTCTGATTCTGTTTTTGGGGTCTGATTACTGTAAGTTAGACATCTTGGCATGGTACGCTCCCTGCATGCGGAGGGTCTCTTACACCTCTATTTGAGAAGTCTGAATAGGCAAATGCATTCCTCACAGAAAAAGAAAATTCTTAAGAACAGAGGCTTTCTGGGGACTTGTGTCCCTTTGCATGTGTTACCTTGTGGTGGGTCATATCATTGACTAGATAGATATGAGACTGGGATGCCCATTGTATCAGGTTTCAGTGTAACCCCTGTGTCACCAGACCACCACAAGAAAGAATAGTTTTTCTTCTCCAGCCAGCAATAGTGATGTGACAGCCCTGCTGTTTTTGAGACCGTCACTTCCAACTATGTATAGCTCCTGCTGGTGGCATATTCTGACTGTACTATATAGAACACTCACTCTTGAGCTACCGGATCTAGTCTTGGTAAGATTTAGGCTTTCACAAAGTGAAAGAAAGACAATCTCTGGTGCCACACTCCTCAGACCCTGAGCAGCTTTGGAGGCTGAAAAATATGGGACAAAGCCAGCTTCCTGAAACAATAAATCTTCCCTTTGGGGCAGAAGTTAGATCTATTATGCACTTTTGGGGCAAAAGTTAGATATAACAGATATTTTTTTTCACATTTTAGCTCTACTATACACCTTTGTGTATTCATTGTATATTTGAATAGTTTTGTATCTTCTGCTCTTTACCCAACAACAAAGGTCATATGCAGGAACAAAAGGGGCACAGTGGAGTCTAAATGTGACCATTATTATTAAGAAGACAAAAGCATGCAAGGCCATGATGCATATACACACTGTTGCTCTGGTGAGCTTCTAAACACATAACACAGGGAGTGCCACTAAAAGGCTCAAACTATTTAAAGGGATCACACTCAGTTTCAATACACTAGAGATGGACATTTGTGGGCATGGTACTACTGCTCTTGGAACTTCTCCCTAGTTTGAATATGATGTGACTGTTCTCTAACCTCATCAACAGTCAGTGCAAATGTCCACCAGGGCATGTAGAATGTAGGATATAATGACTGGTCTCCATGGTCCATCCTGCTTATCCCCGAGTAGCTCCCAGGGCACCAGTGTTGTGCTCAGCCACTTTGAACATTTGTTGCCCTGTCTCCAAGGAACAGCTGATAGTGGCTTTATTCTCCAGGTCATAGGCCACACAGCCACAGCATTCCCTACTCATGATGTGAAATTTTGACAAAAATGGCTGCTCTTTTTTTCCATAGTTTGGAATTCCTCGTGTCCTATTCTTTTGATAGGGCTCACTGTGGTCTCCTGTATTTGGGATGGCTCCACTTCTACTATTGGGGGTTAACTGGACTCTCCTCTGGCTGGGCTGGCTTTGTGCCAGTTTTGGCCTTCCTGGCTAGATTCTGCCTAGGGGGTGATGTGTATCATGTAGTATCAGTTTAAATAGTTTGTGTGCTCTCTCCTGATTCTCACTGGCTTCTGAGTTTTAGAAGCCACCAGAACCCTGCCAGAGCATCAGTCTGTCTATGTAGTGAGGCCTTGCAAGTTGTGTATACTTAGTAAACATGGTTATTTGGACCCCAGTGTTTCTCTATGGTTGCTTCATATTCTGTATGTTGTGTAAAGGACAAGGGAACAGAGCATGTGGATAGGTTTTCCCCCTCCCTCAAATATCCCCTAGTGTGGCAAGGTTCCCCACAGTTTCCTTGGCTTAATGCTGGTTTGGGATTACTGTTCCTCTGGGATGTCTGGGGTCACTGAAAGCTCCTCTAGGATACTCACAAGTATTGTGCTGTTGTGGTTGTTCAGCCAACTGACCTTTCCTTTTTCATAGGGCGGAAGAGAGCAGTAAAGCCTGGCTAGCGTGTGCCTAACCTCTTCTGTATTTTCTTCCTGTGGCCACACAATCTTGAATTCCATATCACTGGCTTCTATTAGCCAATGGCATCAGTGTCATTGGCCACTCCTGGCACAGGAGGAGCTAACTAAAGCTGACTGAGGGAGGCCAGACAAAGGAGCCGCATTGCTGTAAAGCTATGGATCGCTTCAATCCAACTCCCATGTGTCCTGTATGAAATTAATTGATCATTGTACAGTTTCTAGTACAGGGATCAGCAGCCTTTGGCACATGGCCCATCAAGGAAATCTGCTGGCAGGCTGTGACGGTTTGTTTACCTTCAGCGTCTGCAGGTTCAGCCAGTTGCAGCTCCCACTGGCTTTGGTTCACCGTTCCAGGCTAATGAGGGCTGCGGGAAGCGATGTGGGCTGAGGGATGTACTGGCTGCTACCTCCCACAGCCCTCATTGGCCTGGAACAGCGAACCGCAGCCAGTGGGAGGTGCGATTGGCTGAAATTGTGGACGCTGCAAGTAAACAAACCGTCAAGGCCCAACAGCAGATTTCCCTGATGGGCCACGTGCCAAAAGTTGCTGACCTCTGTTCTAGTAGGTCTTTGCCAAAGAAAACCACCACACAAGCAATATCTAACTTTTGATCAATTTAATCAGGTTTGCACTTTGGGATAAAGGCTTATTTTAATTTAATTGTAAAAATATTTCAATTATATTAGTTACACTAAAGCTCTAAAATATTACTTTATTAGAGATTTTTGTGCTTTACATTAATCAAACACTACATGATATTCTCCTGATTGGTCAGTAGTCTGATTGTTGAAGTTAAAATCTTGATGATAACAAAGAATTTCTCTGAAACATATGCAGCAACTTGTTCATTAGTACAGGTTGGCCACAGCATTAAAGACATTCTGCATGCAAGTGCTAATGAATGCAACGAAAAATGCACACCCAAGCTATCTGACCCCACTTTGTAAATTAAATTTTATTAAGATTCAGTGGAGGACAGAAACTTTTCAGCCCTGATTGTACAAACACTTACGCAAAAATATAGCTTCACACACCAGCATACATGTTTGGAAGGCTGGGCACTTTCTTTTTGTATTAGCTCTTTTCTACAAAAGTTTGATAAACTTTTACTGATATATTCAGAGGTACAACCGTCTAGTATGGATGCAGTTACACAGGTAGAAAGGTGCTTTTAATAAGCTGATGTAAAAATCTTTATACCAGGATAGCTGTGTCCACACTTGGGGAGGTTTATCATTTTTACTACATTGTTAAAGCTATACAAAAACTTTGTAAACCAGCGATAGCCTAATGGAAACTCCTCTGTTTCCTAAGAATTGTTATGCATACATTAATGTTTGTCCCTGATCTCACTCATGCAGTTCTCTGGCACCATATAAATCAGCTGGTAAAAACAATAACACTGCAGATTTCATAGTATGTGTGTATTTCAAGATTATTTGAAATAGATCAGAACCTCTGTAGACACAAATGAACCTAATCTGCACCTTGTCCATCTCTATGTAATAAATGCTAAGCAAAGAACTGATGGTCTTTTCCTACCATTCAGTAAAGATTAATTATATAGACTCATAGTGTTAAAATGCCATTATTTTTAAAAGACTACAAAATATTTAGTGTAGTAGTTCATAATGAAGTATCATTTGAAATAATTAAAACTAAATAATAGTTGTCAAAACAAATGAACATAGTCCATCTTCTGATTCATTATTTTGTTATGATTGGTTTTAGTCAGCTAGAGCCCAATCCTGTTCCAGTTCAAATCCATGTCAAAATGCTTATTCAGCTAATGTGCAATGAATCCTATCCTTCAAGGTGCTAGGGGTCTTCTACAAGTTGCTGAGTTCCCTCAACTCTTTTTTTAAATAAAAGATAATTGAAGGCACTCAGAACCTGGCAGGACTGGGCCTAAAGATCTTTGATTTTGATTAAATCTGAGTGCCTCATCCAGTTCCTTTTCAAGTAATTGGGAGTTTTGTTACTGCTTTCATGGAAGCAAGATCAGATCCCAAATCATTAATGTTAACTAATGGAACTCTGCACTACCTAACCAGTGTTCGATGGAGTGGGACTCAGGAGACGTGGGTTCTGTTCTTGGCCCAGTCACTGACCTGCTGGATGACCTTAGGCAAAGTCAAGTCCTTCTGTGCCTCAGTTTCCCCATCTTTAAATTGGGGATAATGATACTGACCTCCATTGTAAAACACATTGATATCTACTGATAAAAATGCTATATGAGAGGTAGGTGTACTATTAGTTATTAGCTTATTAAGAGCACCTGATGTTTCTCTGACCCCCAAGGGAAAATATAAAGCTTTAATACACAACTGAATAATTATATAAACAGTGGAATTTATCTCCACTTAATTAGATATGTATGGAAATCCTTAGAGTATCTAACAGGGTTTTTAAGTTGTACTGTTGCACTGGATAATTCAAAGCATTATATACTGAGACTTGATTTTAGCCCCTTGTTCTGACGAAGGATTTAAAAATAATGGAAGCAAATTTTTTATTTTAAGGCACTAGAACATTTTTCAAGGCTTTTCTTGAGTTGACTCCTATTACCTTTCCAGAAAAAAAGTATAATTTAATTTGCATACTGATTAAATATATTTTGTGACTCCCTAAATTATTCCTAATTACAAAGGCTGTTTCCATAGCTACAATTTATATCTTCATTTCATACTGGATTTCTTGCCATGTTTTCAGCTCACTCCATTTATCTATCTTATTTGTTACTTGAACAGCAAGTAAACTTCAGGTCAGCTTATCTTTTGCAGCTCTTTGGGAGAAAAAGAAGTCTTGAAATGGATAGATTAAAGTGTTTGGCATGCAGCCAGTTCAATTACCAGAAAATATCTTTTAAACTTAATAAATACACAGGCCTTTGAAGAAGCTGTACAAGAAAATAAGCACAGAATCAATTAGATTCTCCTAGAAGAATTCAGTAAAGTACAAAAAGCACCATTTAAAATGTGTAATCATTTTTAACTAACAGCCATAATTTGCCTACATACATGCAACACAGATAAGTCATAAAAGCATTTAAAACATTTCTACACAATTTCTAATGCTGAAAAAGTGCATTAATATTTTAATTAAAAGTTCACAGCATATTTATCTTTTTTTTTCTTTATTATGCTGATTTTTTCATGAAGGATAGGTTTATGGCTGTTGCTTTATTTTGCATATCACATCAGATCCATTTCACACTCTAATTGTATAATTAAGTCACTTGTGCTAGATTTTCTTTCCCTGACACACTTAAATATAGGTGTTGTATTTTGTTTCTTTGCAAACACACATCTAATAATTCATCCAATAATTTTGACAAGTTTTGTCATGTGGAAAATATTCTATTCTCCAGAATCAGGTTATATATAATTGTGTGCGTTTAAATTAGATTTTATATGTATATTAGTGAGAAGATTACAGAGTGGCAAACATATAAACCTTATATCTGGGAGACATCTAAGTGTGATTAAAATACATGTGATCACACTTTTGAGAAGCTTGTTGGAATTTTTCCCACTAATCTGTTGTTTTCAGTTTAATTACAAAGTTCCAAACAGCCACAATTGTTATAAACAAACAGACCTTGCAAGAATGTTCTTCTCTTCCAGTCATCTAATGTGGAAATTCTCCCCAACATTACTTTGAACTGAAATACAGGATTGTCAGTATTCGACCCTGGACTAGAGATACATTTACAGTCTAAATTCTCTCAATTCATCAGTTCTAGAAATGGGAGGTTTATACCATGAAAGACTCAAGAATCCACCCTGTCCAATGAGCTAAAACTTTCTGTCCTTGGAAGATAAAGGAATAAAACCCCAATATTGTTACATAAGTGGAAACACCTTTTTAGGTCATCTTTAGAGGTTTCTAAAAATGTTAGTTATCATTTTAACTCTCCCTCTATTACCTGTTCATAAAAACAAGCTGACTCTATGCAGATGGTTACAAATACTAGCTCTAATAAAATGTTAAAATAAAATCCAATAGAATTTTTCTACAACATTTCTAAAATAGTGTTCTCTGTAAATGTGTGGCATATGTTGAATTCATGAAAATGGATGTGATATAAAGGCTCTATTGATGCTTATGTGGAATGACCTATATAGCTCCCTTGTGAATAATACATTTATTTCAAGGTTATGCCTAACATCTTTGCATTGTATTTAACAACTTATGATGCTTCTTAACTGGTACAGAACTATGTTTTCCAGGGTCAGTTAAATTCAGCAGTAATTTTCAAAAAGCAGCTCCTCAGCTTCTAACATAGTTTAACACTGGTTAAATTATATTTGATACCTGTTTTCACACTCAACTGGAAAATACATGGAGGAAACAGCTTAACACAGCTCCTAGCGTTAGCTTTTAACTAGGGATACGAAGAGTACTCTTTTTTACTATTAATCTGATTGCTCAATTCCATTTTGGCTACCACATAAAGAACAGAATTATTAACTAGCTTCCATTGCTGTGCCAAACTCCACCTCATTTAAACCTGTACAATCCTGTTGTATACGCTGGGGTTGGAGCACAGGTGATGCTGAAGATAGAAATCCTCTAATGGACAATTCTGTGAAATAACTTGAGCACAGAGCAAAATTCTCCATTACTACTGTTAGTTAATACTGGACCTACGTCCTGAAACATGAGGGTTTATTAACCTTGTATTATTTTTCTTTCTAAATGACTGGATTCACAAAAGGACTTAGGTGCCTAACTGCCACTTTTGGCGGAGGAGACAATCTCTCTTACCTTTTACCCCAGGGGTTAGGATGCTCACCTAGGATGTAGGAGACCCGTGGATCCAGTTCCCCCACAACCTGAGAGGCAGAAGAATTCTGAACAGGTCTCTGCCACCTCTGAGGTGAGTGCCTTAACTACTAAGCTATGGGATATTCTAACATGGAACTTCCTGAATCTCTCCTATTTAAGCTGTTCCACTGGCTCAATAAGGAAAGAGTCACAGGAGGGCATGGGAATGTTTCTATAGCCTGGTTGTTAGAGCACTCACCTGAGAAGTGGAAGACTCAGGAATCAGTCCCCCTGTTCCAATTACTTTTTAAAAATTATGTATCCAGTGGAATAGCTTTAACAGAGGAGCAGGAGCCCCATATCAGTATATCCCAGTGGTTAGGGCACTCACCTGAGAGGTGATAGATCCCAGTTCAAATCCCTTCCTCCTCCTGGGGATCTCCAGCCACCCTCAGGTGTGACTATTGACCACTGGGCTAAAAGTTATGAGGGACCAGCTCCTCCTCTGTCTCTGTTTTTGTATAAGCTTACCTATTGGGGTCCAATCTGGTAGGTGAGCTCTGATGTTAGCACATAGGTCAACAAGTCGTTGTCCATGTGTACTAGGAACTTGGCTTCAAAGAGGTAGTTATGAAACTTGTCCACTAATGCCTATTTCAATGCCAGGACCTCCAGCTTGTGAGCAGGATAGTTCTTTTCTGCCCCACTCAGATGTCTACTGGTAAATGCAACTGGACTCAATTCTCCATCATGTTCTTGATTCAGTACTGCTCTCAAGCCTCTAAGGCCAGCATCTGTGTGTACAGAAGTGGTATGCAAACTTTTCCAGTCATGCCCCACCTTACCATTGACAGACTCTGTCCATTGTGTTCCCCCCTTCATAAATGTTTATCCATGCCCCCTTATTTGGGGACCACAGGTCTAAGGCTTTTGAGGATCAGCATATGCTAATACTGCAGCTTGTGTTAGACAGTTGACCCACTGGAATGCCTAACCACATCTGGAGTCCCATTGCAGTCAAAATTGTTGAACCTACATGAAATAGATTTTCTCATTGTGAGTCTTTTTGTCTGTCCTATTGGATCTACTAGGGACATATCCCTGTATTTGTTCATGCAGGGGTAACAATCAATGAACAGTTCTTGATAAACCTGTGGTAGTATCCATAGATTCCTAAGAAGGATTGTTGACTCCACTGGTTACATAGATGAGGCCAGGCAGTAAAAGCACTTATTTTATCAGGGTCCAGCAATTTCCCATGTTTGGATGCAACATGGCCCACGTTCTTAACTGAGGTCTGGCAGAAAACACACCAGTGACACCTTCAGGCCATATTCCTGCAGGTGATACTGGACCTTCAGCAGAAGTATTTTGTGTTTCTCTCAACCTTTCCAGACTACTGTAGCCCTTTCAGGAGTCTGACTTATCTTGCATACCTCCAAGTTTCACGTCTCTTAAAAACAACTTGCTTACAAAATCAAACATAAAAATACAAAAGAGTCAGGGCACACTACTACTGAAAAATTGCTTACTTTTTCATTTTTACCCTATAATTATAAAATGAACCAATTGAAATATATATATATTGTACTTACATTTTAGTGAATAGTATATAGAGCAGTATAAACAAGTAATTGTATGAAATTTTAGTTTGTACTGAGTTTGCTAATGCTTTTTATGTAGCCTGTTGTAAAACTAGGCAAATATCTAGATTAGTTGATGTACGCCTGGAAGACCTCTGCGTACTCCGAGGGGTACGCATACCCCTGGTTAAGAACCACTGATCTAGGGTATTCCTGAAGATATGGCCATCTATGTAGACTAGAAATTTCAGAATGTTCATGTCTCCAACCACCTTCTTCATTAACCTGTGGAAGGTTGTAGGTACTCCCAAGGATGCCACAGAGAATCTCAAAGTCACAGAACCCAAGAAGGCAGATGAAAGCAGTCTTTTATTTTTCCTCTTCTCCTAGGGAGAGCTGATAATACTTGCTCCAGAAATCTAGAACAGAGAACCATTTTCTTTCTGACAGACAATCAAAGGCATTGTCTATTTATGGCATGGTATGTTGATCTGGAATTGTCCCTTGTTTATGGTCTGATAGTCAATGCATGTGCACACTTGTCCATTCATTTTTCTTGCCACTCCAATGTGAGAGAGACATAAGGTCTCTAAGATTCCTTGACAATTCCTGTTGACATCAGCTGTCAGGGGGATCATCTCAGACCTTCACATCTTCAGGAGGAAATCACCAAGATCTCTCCGAAAAAGGACCCAGTTTCTATCAAGTGCATATGGTGGTCTTCTCTCTTGGCACAATCTATATGCCATTAATGCAAGGAAAATGTGTCATGTGTCTTAGCCATCTTCTGAAACAGACATTCTTTATCTGGTGCAGATGAACCTCCAAAGTAAAAGGGCTGGTCTCCACTACGGGGAGATCGATGCTGCAACAGGGATTGATTTAGTGGGTCTAGTGAAGACCCGCTAAATCGATGGCAGAGCACTCTCCGGTCTATCCCAGTACTCCAGCTCTCCAAGAAGAGAAAGGGAAGTCAACCGGTAAGTGTCTCCCGTCAACTCAGCACTTCTGGGATGATGAACTAGAGGGGAAAAGTCTGAGTGTCTGATGGTTAAGAACTCAGGGAGGATGGATTCTGGAGATTTGGGACTGGAAAGGTTATTGGGTGTCACCCTGCAAGGAATAACTAGGCTGGCAGAAGTCAGGCTGATACTTGCTGCTTGTAAGCAGGTTACTGGTGGCAGAGAGTCTGAACCAAAGCTGTATAGCATAAAGGAAATCGGGCTTACAGAGCAGGTGCTGACAGAACCTCTTACTGGTCTCGGTGATCCCCAACATCACAATAGTCTTCTCCCCCGTCTTACGGCATAGCTTGGCAGGCTGTCCAACCACTGGCATTAGTACCAATTAGAACAGGCATCTGGTTATGCCCATGTGGATCTGGGCAGACCAAGGCCAATGTTTCCGATTTATGTCCACCTCCAGTCACATCAGGGGGAAATTCTTGCTTACAGTGATATTCCCAGAATAAGGGTATTCATAATCACTTAGCCCCCATATTTCTAGTCCTTGCAGCAAGCGAATGGAAATGTGTCTCAGTAATTTATCATTCAGGGATCTGAAGATGATGGTGTCTTTGAATCCACTAAGGATCCACTTTACAGGTGTGTCCTTCCATCTTTATTGTAACTTCCAAGGCAGGTGCTACCAGTCCTTTAGGTAGGTATTTTCCTGGGGTAGTCATCACTTTAAGCAGATTAACCTTGCTCGAGCAGTCCTTCTGTTAGGAGCCTTGGATGTTTTGCTGATCCATTTTGTGGGAGTTTACAAAGCATTTTTTGTTTGTTTGTTTTTTGTGTTTTGTTTCTTTAATGTTCTGGGGCTTATGACATCTTCTAGCTTTATGCCAAGCTTCTCCACAGGTGAAACAGATCAGAGAATTTTGGCTCACAGATTGATATGGTTTCTTACGTTTTTCTGATTTGGAGATGTTGGAGTAGGCTGTTTAGAGTGACTTCCTCTCTCACTGATGATTGCTTCTTCAAGTCTTTCAGTTGCTTTGACCCATCCTTTCCTTGGATGGTCACTGTTTCTTAACTTTTGGGAGCTGCACTGTTAGCCTGTGATACAGGAGCCAAGAAGGCTTTCTGCACTCTCCCTATCTTCTTTCCTCTAACTTCCTTTGATAGGGTGAGCAAGGTGGGTGGATCCTCCAACCTCTGTCTCAAATATAGGTTGAAGAGGACAGGTCATCATAGTCAGGGCCCCTCAATACCTAGGCACTTCATCCATGGCATGCAGATTCTGAAGAACCTCTTAGAAAGAGGAGAGTGGAAGGTCTCTTTTCTCTGCTTGCAGCACTGCCACTCTGACAACTAAGATTACCTTGTGTACTAAAATCCATAGGTGCAGGGCTAGCAGGCACTCTTACTACATCCTGAATCATTATCTCCCAGGCTGGCAATCTTTCAGAAGCTAGCATCCCTGTTGGTATCTGGAGCACTGTACCAAAACACTCGAGCTCCCTGTTGTGGTGCTGGTGACTCTGTCTTTCACTGTGCCTCTTCTCAGTGTTGAGAACACTTAAATCTGTTAATTTATAGTTTCACAGAATACCCCTGGTACCATAAAGGACTTGTCCAGCTCTAAGACTTCTGTTTCACATCAGTCAGAAAACAAAGTGCTCTCCGTCTTGTACACCTGCTCCATTAGGTGATAGTGAACTCACTTTTCACAGACAGAACAATAATTTGTGTACTAGCAGCAAAGAATCCTGTGGCACCTTATAGACTAACAGACATTTTGGAGCATGAGCTTCTGTGGGTGAATACCCACTTCGTCAGATGCATGTGGTGGAAATTTCCAGGGGCAGGTATATATATGCTAGCAAGCAAGCTAGAGATAACGAGGTCAGTTCAATCAGGGAGGATGAGGCCCTGTTCTAGCAGTTGAGGTGTGAAAACCAAGAGAGGAGAAATTGGTTCTGTAGTTGGCAAGCCATTCACAGTCTTTGTTCAATCCTGAGCTGATGGTGTCAAATTTGCAGATGAACTGAAGCTCAGCAGTTTCTCTTTGAAGTCTGGTCCTGAAGTTTTTTTGCTGCAGGATGGCCACCTTAAGGTCTGCAATAGTGTGGCCAGGGAGGTTGAAGTGCTCTCCTATAGGTTTTTGTATATTGCCATTCTTAATGTCTGATTTGTGTCCATTTATCCTTTTCCGTAGAGACTGTCATGCTCCAAAACGTCTGTTAGTCTATAAGGTGCCACAGGATTCTTTGTTGCTTTTACAGATCCAGACTAACACGGCTACCCCTCTGATACTTGACACCATGCAAGGCACTGCATTTAGCTGTATGGAGTGGAAATCCATCAACCTCATGAAGAAACTTGCACAAATACAGACAGATATCATCTTCCTTTCCAAATGCAAACGGATGGACATCATACTAAATGGACTAAAGGTAAAAAATCCACTGCTATCTACATACTACACAGACCACAGTGAGAGATTATGCTATACTCTATCAAAAAAACTGAGGAATCGCCTGATCAGCATCCTATACAGCAAACAGGAAAACATCAAAAAAGAGCTCTCCAACCTGGAGACTCTCATTAATAACCAAACTTCTATACAAATGGACTTCACTAGAATAAGACAGGAGATCTACATTACTCACTTCACCTCTCTACAAAGGAAAAAGGACTGTAAGCTGTCTAAACTCCTACCTGCCACATGGGGCCACAACCATGGTACCCCTAACCCACCCAGCAATATCGTCAATCTATCCAACTACACACTCAGCCCAGAAGAAAAGTCTGTCCTATCTCGGGGACTCTCTTTCTGCCCTGCCACCCCCACCAGCATGATACAGTTCTGTAGCAATCTGGAAGCCTACTTTCGCCATCTCCGACTCAAAGAATACTTCCAGGACAACACTGAACAGTGCACTGATACACAGGTGCCCTTCCACCAACAGCACAAGAAGAAGAACTCCACATGGACTCCTCCTGAGGGTCGAAATGACAGTCTGGACCTATACATTGAATGCTTCTGCCGGCGTGCACAGGCAGAAATCGTGGAACAACAACATCGCTTGCCTCACAACCTAAGTCGTGCAGAACGCAATGCCATCCACAGCCTCAGAAACCACCCTGACATTATCATCAAAGAGGCTGATAAAGGAGGTGCCGTTGTCATCATGAACAGGTCTGACTACCAAAAGGAGGCCACCAGACAACTCTCCAATACCAAATTCTACAGGCCACTTCCCTCAGATCCCACTGAGGAATACACTAAGAAACTACAGCATCTACTCAGGACACTCCCTATACTAACACCAGAAGAAATCAACATACCCCTAGAGCCCCGACCAGGGTTATTCTATCTACTACCCAAGATCCACAAACCCGGAAATCCTGGACGCCCCATCATCTCGGGCATTGGCACTCTCACTGAAGGACTGTCTGGATATATGGACTCTCTACTCAGACCCTATGCCACCAGCACTCCCAGCTATCTCAGTGACACCACTGATTTCCTGAGGAAACTACAATGCATTGGTCACCTCCCAGAAAACACCATCCTAGCCACCATGGATGTAGAGGCTCTCTACACAAACATCCCACACACAGATGGAATACAAGCTGTCAGGAACACTATCCCTGACGATGCCACAGCACAACTGGCTGCTGAGCTCTGTGCCTTTATACTTACACACAACTATTTCAAATTTGATGACAATATATATCTCCAGATCAGTGGCACTGCTATGGGCACCCGTATGGCCCCACAATATGCCAATATCTTTATGGCCGACCTGGAACAACACTTCCTCAGCTCTCGTCCACTCACGCACGTTCTCTACCTACGTTACATTGATGACATCTTCATCATCTGGACCCATGGGAAGGAGACTCTGGAAAAATTCCACCACGATTTCAACAGCTTCCACCCCACCATCAACCTCAGCCTGGACCAATCTACACGGGAGGTCCACTTTCTTGACACCACGGTGCAAATAAGTGATGGTCACATTAACACCACCCTATATCGAAAACCTACCGACCGCTATGCCTACCTTCATGCCTCCAGCTTCCATCCCGGGCACATCACACGATCCATTGTCTACAGCCAAGCACTGAGGTACAACTGCATCTGTTCTAACCCCTCAGACAGAGACCAACACCTACAAAATCTCCACCAAGCATTCTCAAAACAACAATACCCGCACAAGGAAATAAGAAAACAGATCAACAGAGCCAGATGTGTACCCAGAAGCCTCCTACTGCAAGACAAACCCAAGAAAGAAACCAACAGGACTCCACTGGCCATCACATACAGCCCCCAGCTAAAACCCCTCCAACGCATCATCAAGGATCTACAACCCATCCTGGACAATGATCCCACACTTTCACAGGCCTTGGGTGGCAGGCCAGTCCTTGCCCACAGACAACCTGCCAACCTGAAACATATTCTCACCAGTAACTGCACACCGCACCATAATAACTCTAGCTCAGGAACCAATCCATGCAACAAACCTCGATGCCAACTCTGCCCACATATCTACACCAGCGACACCATCACAGGACCTAACCAGACCATCCACACCATCACCGGTTCATTCACCTGCACATCCACCAATGTAATATACGCCATCATATGCCAGCAATGCCCCTCTGCTATGTACATCGGCCAAACTGGACAGTCTCTACGGAAAAGGATAAATGGACACAAATCAGACATTAGGAATGGCTATACAAAAACCTGTAGGAGAGCACTTCAACCTCCCTGGCCACACTACAGCAGACCTTAAGGTGGCCATCCTGCAGCAAAAAAACTTCAGGACCAGACTTCAAAGAGAAACTGCTGAGCTTCAGTTCTTCTGCAAATTTGACACTATCAGCTCAGGGCCTCATCCTCCCTGATTGAACTGACCTCGTTATCTCTAGCTTGCTTGCTAGCATATATATACCTGCCCCTGGAAATTTCCACCACATGCATCTGAAGAAGTGGGTATTCACCCATGAAAGCTCATGCTCCAAAACGTCTGTTAGTCTATAAGGTGCCACAGGATTCTTTGCTGCTTTTACAGATCCAGACTAACATGGCTACCCCTCTGATACTTGTCACTGATTTCAGTAGTCTGTGGATCAGGCTCTAAATTACTAGCACTTCCCAATCCACTCTTGATTGCAAAATGGCATCTTCCATCAGGAATCAAGCACTTCTGGTTTCTTCTAATCCCTGGATCTATGTGTCAGACTACTAGTGAAGTGTGTTCATCTAAGATAAGGCAATGCCTAGATTTCTCTTTCTGTACTATTGAGTGCAGGAGAATTGAAGGAACCAGCTTTGACGTGCACATTGTGCACTGGTTTTCTTCCTTCCTTTCTTGACTCCATTATGGGTCTCAGAAAGAAAGCTGTTAATATTAGGATATATGTCAAGCCATCACTCTGAAAGTTTTGCTTTCTTAATGGCAGATTCCTCCATTACATGTTGATGTGGTTTGCAAAGACACCAAACTTAGGTTGCAGCGTGCAATTTAGGGAGCCATAACCTGTAATCCTTCTCTGTTGTAAGTTTAGGTAGCTTTACAGGATACAGTGTCACATTAAATCAGACTGTCCCTGATTCCTCACTACTTCTCATTGACCAAATTCCCTTTTTTCCTGAATTGCTTGAGAGTGCTACCAATGTTGGGACGCAGTGTCATATCAGTATGCCCCCTAGGCACTTTCCTATGCATGAGGCATAATCAAACATTCTTTGTATTCACTTTTGATGAGGCTCTTTGATCCACAAAGTACAAGCCATGATTGCATATGATTTAAATTTTGATAACTCAGGGAAGGAGATCCATTAATTAAAATGAAATAACCCCTGGAATTAAAATAAAAACAACTCTAAGCCCCTACAGCTTTCTTTTAAATTGTAGTGTCGTGCAAAAACAAAATATAATTAAAATACAGAATTCTTTAGTTGGCCATGCAAATGATTCAATGAACCATGGATTTCAGTATGGTATTTTTAATAGCACATTCTTCCATATAGACTCTTTGCATCAGCAGAAAAATGAAAACAACATCTTAAAATCCAAATATGTTTCATGCACAATATCCATCTTATTTATCGCTGTAATGTCCAACATCTGTTTCAAATATTTGTTAGATTCCTAAATTGGCAGCTTTACAACTTCCTTGTTATTACCATTTTTATATGCTCTAAAATGCCAGAAACCTTAGTTGGTATTATGAGACTGAAAATGAGAGTGGACTGGAAAATGTACCGTGGCATTTTCCAAACATAAAGTATAATGTTACTGCAGTTCTCGAAAATGTGTTACCATAATAAAAACACTTTTGAGTACTTAATGTGGCTTGCAAATGAAATGTTTGCTTGATGTAATAAAACCTTCTGAAGGGACTATCAGAGAAGTCTGAAAAATGAATCTGTCCACTAGACCTGGGGTCATGTGCGGTCCCAAAATATGTATGTAAGTATTATTTATTTGATTATTTGTATTATAATAGCACCTAGGAATCCCAGTCATGCATCAGAATTCTCTTGTGCTAGGTGCTGTCTAAACACAGAACAAAAAAGCAGTCCCTGCCTCATAGAACTTGCAATTTAAGTAACTGACATGAAACTACACTTTGGAACCTAATAAAATGAATAGTATAACTGAAAACAAAATGTTCAAACATGAAACAAAATGGCAATAGAAACCATGAGGATATTTAAAAATGTAACTCAAAATGGGACTTATAAATCACCAATCTCCGGAATATCTAGTAATTAAGAGTCAGGTTTTCAAAAATGTTTAGTGATGGCCCAACCGATTGACTTCAGTGGCAGCAAGGTTAGACTAATGCTTAGAACTTGTGAAAATCCCACCCTAAGAGTCAGCTCCAAACCTCACAAAAGTAAAGGGGCTTTTCTAGTGACTTCAATGGGCTTTGGATCAGGCCCACTCTGGCTATCTATGGATGGTAGGTGATCTTTAGTGCAAAATTTATGTTTTTGTTATTCAGAAATCATCATTCTCTTTTAATCTGCTATTACATTTTCATTGTAGTATCATAGTGTTATAATACTTGCTTATAGAAGCACAGAGATTTACTGGGACATTGCAAGCACCAACTTCAGTTCCCAGAGGCATCACTGAATTTACGGCTAACTTGCCAGATCAGATCAACAACATAATCACACAGAAGACAACAAATTAATACTATGATAAGGATGTAGCACCATGTATTGGTGGAAGTGCTGTCTACAGTACACATTACAGTATCCAGGGCAATAAAGTCTCAGTGTGTGACCCTAGTGGTCCTGCTGGAACATCCATGCTCAATTAACAATTCTGAGAGCTCCCTATTCTTCAGGTTCAGTACTAGCAAATGGGTGAGGTTGAAAACTGCAACTATTGGATCAGGAGTCATTTTAAACAAGCCAAACTCCAACAGCAGTTAAGGGTTTTCTTGCAAACACAAAGTGCAGCACAAAGGTTCTGTGCCAAAATTCCAGGGCATTTAAATATATTAGAAACAAACTTCAAAATACAAGCTGTCCTTTCCCAAGGATTCCATGATCCTATCCATCTGACTAAATGGACAACAGTTGCAGAGGCCAACCAAAGGAGCAGATAGTCTGAGCTCTGTGCCTGCCTTTTTTTTTTTTTTACCCAGAGGGTAGAGTTGCTACTAGAACTAGTTGGAGGGCAGCAGGATAAAAGTAAGGGGCTACAGGGACCTGTTCCAACTCTGCCTCTCATGCTTCCCTTCCTAAAAAAACCAATTATTCACTCCTCTTTCTTGTTTTCTTTCCTTCACTCACATCTCCCCTTTCATTTAACATTGTTTTGTCTGGGGAAAGACAGAGAAGTGCAGAGCAACTGTTTCAACTTTCAGGGAACAGGTTTGCTGGTGCAAAGAACTTCACTTGTTAGTCAATCTCTCACAGAGATTAATAGATTCCAGAGCCAAAAGGGACTAGTCTGATCTCCTGTATAACACAGGCCATAGAACTTCCTCAAAATAATTCCTAGATCACAGCTTCTAGAAAAAATATCCAATCTTGGTTTAAAATGGTCAGCAATGGCAAATCCACTGTGACCCTTGATAAATTGGTCTGTCAAAATTTAACAGTTTTTTTTCCAGTCTCAGTTTGCCTAGGTCCAACTTCGAGCCATTGGATTGTTTTATATATTTCTCTGCCAGATTGAAGAGCCCATTATTAAATATGTGTTCTCCACATAGATACTTATATATTGTAATCAAGTCTCTCCTTAAACTTCTCTTTGTTAAGCTAAATAGATTGAGCTTGTTGAGTCTATCATTATAAGGCATGTTTCTAAATCCTTTATTAATTCTTGTGGCCCTTTTCTGAAGCCTCTCTGTTGTATCAACATCCTTCTTGAATTGTGGACACCAGAGCATGACACAGTATTCCAGCAGCGGTCACACTGTTGCCAAATAGAGAAGAAAACCTCTCTGCTTCTACACAACTGTTCCCTGTTTATTCACCCCAGGATTTCATTAGCTAATTTGCCACAGCATCAGACTGGATGTTCATGTTAAGCTAACTGATTATCCGTCATGGCCCCCAAATCTTTTTCAGTCACTCTCCATAGAGTCCTCCATTCTGTAAGGATGGCCTGCATTCTTTGTTCTCAGATGTGTACATTTACATTTAGCCATGTTAAAATGTATATTGTTTGCCTGCATCCAGTTTACCAAACAATCCAGATCTCTCTGAATCAGTGACCCAACCTCTTCATTATTTACCACTCTCAATTTTTGTGTCCATTGCAAACTATGATTTTATGTTTCCTTCCAAGTCATTGATAAAAATGTTAAACAGGGTATGGCCAAGAATGGATTCTTTTGGGGCCTTACTGGAAACACACTTCCTTGATGAAGATGATTCCCTGCTTACAGTTACATTTTGAGACCTATTAGCTAGTTTTTAATCAATGTAATGTATGTCATGTTAACTTTGTATTGTTCTAATTCTTTAATGTTGTGTGGTATCAAGCACAAACACTAACTTTGTCCTTTCCCAAGGGGTGCTCGATCCCTGCTCTGCCTCAGCCCCCCACCCACTCCACTCCTTCCCCCAAGTCCCCACCCTGCCTCTTTCTGGCCCTGTCCTGCTTCTTCCCACCCAGTTCCGTCCGCTCCCCCAAGCATGCACCCCCTTGCTCCTCCTCCCCAGTGCCTCCTGCACACTGCCAAACAGCTTATCCACTGCAGGTGGGAGGAGTTGGGAGGGAGGGAGAGGTGCTGATCAGTGGGGCCTGCCATTGGTCTGGAGGGAAGAAAGGAGCTGCTTTGGGGCTGCTGGTGGGTGCTGAGCCCTCACCATTTTTTTCCCATGGGTGCTCTAGGCCTGGAGCACCCATGGAATTTGCACCTATAGTACCAAGTAAAATGTCCTATTGAATCAAAACTACTACCTTTATCAACCAAATTAATAATCTCTTCCAAAAAATATCAAGTTAGTTTGACAGGATTTATCTTCCATAAACTCATGTTGATTTGCATTAATTCTATTACCTTTCTTTAATTCTTTATTAATCGTGTCCCATGTCAGCTGCTCCTTTATTATGCTATGGATTGATATCACGCATATAGGCCTATAATTACCCAGGTCATCCCATTTACTCTTTTTAAAAAATGGCAAAACATAGCTTTCATCCAGTCTTCTGGAACTTTCCCAGTGCTCCAAGACTTATTGATAATCAACATAAATGGCCCAGTGAGCTCCATAGCCATCTCTTTTAAAACTCTTGCATTACAGGTTATCTGGGCATGCTGATTTTAAAATGTCTAAGGTTAGTAATTTCTGCTTAACACCCTTCAGTGATACTAGTGAAATGGGAATATAAGAATTGCCATACTGAGTTATGCCAATGGTCCATCTTGTCTAGTATCCTGTCTTCTGACAGTGGTCAATGCCAGACACTCCAAAGGGAATGAACAGAACAGAGCAATCATCAAGTGATGCATCCTCAGTTGTCCAGTCACAGCATCTGGAAGTCAAAGCCTTAGGAGCATCCAGAGCATGGGGTTGCATCCTTCAGCATCTTGACTAACAGCCATTGATGGACCTATCCTCTGTGGACTTATCCAATTTCTTTTTGAACCCAGCTATACTTTTAGCCATCACAACACCTCCTGGCAATGAATTTCACAGGTTGACTGTGTGTTATGTGAAAAAGTATTTCCTTTTGTTTGTTTTAAATCTGCATCTTATTAATTTCATTAGGTGAGAAATCCAAGGCCAGCAGGTTACAGAGAATCCCTGTTAATAGATCTGCCTCTAAGGGATGCCTCAGTATGAACCATGTATTCCTCTATATCTGTTGGTTTTCCCCCAACCCTTAGTGTGTTATCACCATATGCAACTAAATCATCTTTCTCCCACCCACCAAACAGAACAAAAATATTTATTAAACACATCTGAATTGTCTGCATTATTATTGATAATTCTAATTCAACTATTTCCATCTAGTAATGGACCAATACCACCATTAAGATTCTTTTTGTTCCTAATATATATATTTTTTAAAAACTCTTTTTTATTGTCCTTAACTCTGCTGGCCTTGGATTTCTCCTTGTATTCTTTTGCTTCCATTTTCAATTTTCTATAATTCCTAGGTTTTTATTTATATTCATTACCATCAACTTCCCCTGTCTTCCATTTGTTACATGCTTTTTTTTTTAAATTTTTTTAGTAGCCTTCATTTCTTTTTAAATCAACTATTTTTTTAACAAGTACAGCCTTCTTCCTTGACTAAGGCTTTTGGAGAATCTAACAAGGTTTTCTTAAATGATTCACATTTTTATGATTAAATTCTCCCTCCCAGCTGATTTGGCTCATAATTGTTTTCAACATAATCAAACACCAAGTATATCTATTATTGGTCTGGACTTTATTCTGTTTGTACATTATAAATGTGATCAGGTCATGATCATGTACCTAAGTACTATTAAGTTATCGTTCTGTGATCTGTTCCTCTTCATCTGTTAATAAAGCTATAATAAAGAATTCCATTGTGTTGGCTGCAATATTTTGGAAGCTGTCATCTATAACATTTAGAAATTCCAACAATGTCTTAGGTAGAGAGCTTTGAAGGCAAGCTTGATTTTTCTTACAAGTTGTGCCTACCTACAATCCTTGTGCGTGTCCCATATATTTCTCCATTCTCTTGGACTTCCTGGGTCTTGAGAAGTATCTTCCGAAGTTTTCACACTGAGGACCTGGTATCGATTTGTAACTTCTAGCTGTGTGGAATTCCTCATGGTCCTCTTCTCTTTGGTCATAGCCTACCCATCCTCCTCTGTCTCCAAACATATAGAATGCCACCATGACTTCCTGGTGGTTATGAACTGTCAGGATTCGTCTCTGTCTCTCTTCCCCTCACTCCTGAGTGGCCAACTCCATTCTTCCTTTAACTTGGGGTCCTGATGTTTCCCAAACCTGGCTGTCTAGGAACTCCTTAGCATCTATGATTCTCAGTAGCCTCTCCAATCCAATAACCTTTTCCTCCAACACAACCACCAACTTGCTCTTTATGCACATGAAATCCCTTCTGTCTTCAGGCAAGAAAGAGAACATAGAACAGTGGTGCAACCTGCAATGGATGTGCCATCTCTGGCCATCTTGATATCACATGTAGTACTGCACCTGGAAGGATAGCCTCTCTCGCTCCCTCCAAAATTCCTCTATTTACTGCCTCTGTCATCAGTTGTCAAGTTTACCTAGCAAATGACTTTTTATACCAAATATTCCCTGCTTAGTTTAGTTCAGCTCAGCTCTGACCGTCACCACCAGGGAGTTATTAACCACTCAGACATCAAATAAGTCACACTTTGATGGCAGTATGACTACAACTAGCTTTGTATCTTATTGAGTTTCTCAGATGTGTTTGAAATCTTCTGTATGTAAATGCACGTTCTTATAGCTACGCTGTGCTCTCTTTCATAATAGACTTATATTCTTCCTGAAAAGAACTAAAAAAAGTGTTTTAAAAAATATTTAAAAACTGAGTTCCTTCCATTCATGTTGCATCAAATCAGTAATTTGTGGCAGCAAGCCAATTATACAGCAAAACAGTAGGTCCCTACCATAGATCTTAAACAGTATTATTTTATCCTTAGGGAAATCCCAGAGGTCTTATAACCTTACTTAGTAGACAAATGCGGTTAACTGGCACAAATCATTCTGTTTGAGAATTAAAATGTTACTGCAAGAAAGCATAAATGAGTATATCCTTAATGAATGTATATATGTACTAATTATAAAACAAGATTCTTTTTGTCCCAGCAGAAAATAGCTCAGAGGCCAAAATAGCAGCTCAGCTTTGAAGCAATTGCTTAAAGTTTACTTCAAAGAAGTAACCTTTTGTTAGTTATCTGCTTAAGAGTAATGGTAGTAGCCTTCATTGTATTTTAACTGTGAGTCTTTCAAATTTAATTGACTAAATTGACATCAAATGACAAAGGGAGTATTTTTATGTATTTTGAGATGGAAGCTGTTGTCTTCTTTTCTTGAACCTATACAAAATATATATTTCACGCTAAACAATCTAATAAATTACTTTTTCCCAGTTCATCTTATGCTATAATATTTTAAAGGAAGTCACATTTAGGGAAGCATATCTCAACTGCCAACAAGGATTAATGAGTTCAGAATGTGAATTGTGCAGTTCATTTATAAAGGACCATCTGCATCACTGAAGCAATCCAGCTATACTGTGGCTAGGCTATGTTTCTTGGTATAAACCAGTACATGATGAAATGCCTTATATTCTAAGCATATTACGTTCCAGGTAGCATTCAAACCAATTTTAGTATTTCCAAATATATCTACGGGCAGGAGCACACACATGCAAAGTAAATATGCTGACATTGTTTAGCACCACACTATACTATGGAAGTAGAAGAGAGAACTGAGAATATAAGGTTGGCTTCTGGTTTAAACTATATATGAGGACACAGATCAACAGAGACAATGCTCTGGGTACAACTGTGGCTAAATCAGACAAGAACAATGTGAACTACATCTATTTATAGAAAAAAAAAGCATGTGACTTGATCTATGCAAGAAAAGATCTGCTGCTGCTCAGAGTGGAGGGGATATATGGCTCCACACTGATGCTCTGCTATTGGTGGTTTCCACTGCAGCTGTTGCTGCTAGAGTCCCCTAGTCCCCAGAGGCTAAAAGTACATATATTAAGGGTATGTCTACACTAGAGGATTTTTCTGATTTTACAGAAACTGGTTTTTGGAAACATTATATAAAGTCAAGTGCACGCGGCCACACTAAACTCATTAATTTGGTGGTGTGTATCCATGTACCGAGGCTAGGGTCGATTTCCAGAGCGTTGCACTGTGGGTAGTTATCCCATAGCTATCCCATAGTTCCCGCCTTCTCCTCCGCCCATTGGAATTTTGGGTTGAGATCACAATGCATGATGGGGTAAAAACAGTCTTGCGAGTGATTCTGGGTAAATGTCGTCACTCAATCCTCCCTCCATGAAAGCAACGGTAGACAATCATTTCGCATCCTTTTCCCTGGATTGCCCGGGCAGATGCCATAGCATGACAACCATGACATCCGTTCAGCCTTTTTTCACTGTCACCATATGTCTACTGGATGTTGCTAACAGACGTGGTACTGCAGCACTACACAGCAGCATCCTCTTGCCTTTGCAAGTTAGCAAAGACGGTCACCAGCCATACTGTACCGTCTGCTGCTTTGCAAGTTGAAAATGATGGTTACCAGTTATACTGTACCGTCTACTGCTGTCATGGGTGCTCCTGGCCGGCCTCGGTGAGGTCGGCCGGGGTCACATGGACAAAAATGGGAATGACTCCCCAGGTCATTCCCTTCTTTAAGTTTTGTCTAAAAGGAGAGTCAGTCCTGCCTAGAATATCAGGCAAGCCTACTAAAGAACCATAGAGCACAACTGCTCTGGGTCAGAGCCCCAGATATCCTGCAGGAATGATGAGCTGCATGCCATTCTAGGGGGTGTCCCTGCAACAACGCCACCCGTTGCTTCCCTCATCTCCACCTCTCCTGGGCTACCGTGGCAGTTATCCCCCTATTTGTGTGATGAAGTAATAAAGAATGCAGGAATTTGAAACAACACTGATTTTATTGCCTCTGCAAGCAGACATCAAAATGGGGAGGAGAGGGCAGCCTCCAGTTGCTATATATTCCAGGCAGGACTGAATCTCCATTAGACAAAGCTTAAAGAAGGGAATGACCAGGAGTCATTCCAATTTTTGCCCAGGCACCCCGGCTGACCTCACCGAGGCCAGCCAGGAGCATTCACGGGACGACAATGACAGATATCAGTCATACTGTACCGTCTGTCATCCGCAAGGCAAAGGAAGGGAAGGTGATACTGCTGTGTAGCACTGCAGCACCACGTCTGCCAGCAGCATCCAGAAGATGTATGGTGACACTGAAAAAAGGCAAGAGAGGATTTTTTTCCCTTTGCTTTCACGGAGGGAGGGGGGGCGATGACATATACCCTGAACCATCCGCGACAATGTTTTTGACCCTTCAGGCTTTGGGAACTCAGCCAAGAATTCAAATCGTTTTCGAAAAGTGTGGGAACTGTGGGATAGCTACAGTCATCAGTCACCCCTCCTTCCACAAGCATCCATTTCATTCTTTGGCTTTCTGGTACGCTTGTTTCAGCTCCTTAAGTTTCACCCAGCACTTTGTTGAGTCCCTGTTGTGGCCTCTGTCCATCATAGCCTTGGAGATTTTTTTCAAATGTTTTGGCTTTTCGTCTATTGGAACAGAGATCTGATAGAACAGATTCATCTCCCCATACAGAGATCAGATTCAGTATCTCCTGTACGGTCCATGCTGGGTCACCTGCGCTGATCAGCGCTTCACGCTGGGCAAACAGGAAATGAAATTCAAAAGTTTGTGGGGCTTTTCCTGTTTACTTGGCCACTGTATCCGAGTTCAGATTGCTGTCCAGAGCAGTCACAATGGTGTACTGTGGGATAGTTCCCGGAAGCCAATACCACGTAATTGCGGCCACACTAACCTTAATCTGAAATGGCAATACTGATTTCAGTGCTACTCCCCTCATTGGGGAGGAGTACAGATATCGATATTGAGAGCCCTTTATATACAAATAAAGGGCTTTGTTGTGTGGACGGGTGCAGTGTTAATTCGGTTTAACGCTGCTAAATTCAAAATAAACTCATGGTGTAGAAAAGGCCTAAGAGATTGTGCCTGGCTCTTTGCCAACCTCTCTTCCCACTTATGCACACGTGAAGGTTTAAGCACAATGTAGCACATGCTCTTGCATTTGGTCAGACTAGAGGGTCATGATGGTGTCTTCTGGTTTCTAAATGTACTAATCATACACCTGAAGGTTGATCAGTTAGATGTCTTGAAAGGTTTTTTTTTACTTCTCTAATTTGTTAACACCTTCCTTTTGTGACATTCTGCTTTCTGCTAATTCTCACTGGGTAGAATTGCCCTTTAATAAGAGCAACTTCCCAGCATGCCTTTCTACTAACCCTTGACATTTGTTAGAGGTAAGAAGGTGCAGCACTACAGTGGCCATTTTCCAGCTGGTGGCTGCTTGCTGTATCTCCTCCTCTTCCAGTTGGTAAGTTCTCTGAACTATTATGTCTTCCCTTTCTCATTCCTGAGAAGAAGGTCTATTATCACACAGTATTATTAAAGTGCAAATTATCAGTAGTAATTATTGGTGAGCCTGTTAGGAGTGCAAGTGCCAATATAGGATCCAGGCTTATATTTTTTGCCTAAAATAGTTCTTTAAGTTCTTCTTACCTGTTTAATTTCTAATATATATATATATATATATATATATATATTTAGTAATATACATAAACAAATTCTTACTAAAATAAAAACAAACACTATACATGTTGTTTTTGCCTAAACCAAATAAATGTGTTAATACAATAAAAACAAATAAAGCAATTAAAATATTACTAATCATAATATATAAGTGCACACTTAAAAACTGCCTCAACTCCTTATCTCAAGGCAAAGTCAAGCAACCAGTTTAAAAAAAAAAAAGAAGAGGGGATGGGGAAAAAGGTAAAACACTAAAAAAACAAAGAAATGCCTGCCCCTGATACAACCTTACTCCTCCCATGAGGTACAAAAGGGGTAAAAATAAAGGCCTTAGACCTACGACCCCTCAAAACAGAACATGATCAGAAGTTGTAAGGGGTGGAACTGTAGGCGTGCATTTCAAGCATAATTGTGCCTACTAAAAAGGGAAAAGTGGAAACACTAAAAAACAAAGCTCTGTGGTGTCAGAGTTATGAAACACATTTTGCTGGAAACTAACCCCAAATAAACATTTCATTGTCTGCACTTCAGACTTCTGGTCTTCTGCTTTCTCTCTGTGTAACAAGAACCAGGGAAAAAGGTTAAAAAAAAAAAAGCCCTCTAACAGAGCCCTTCAAGTTTAATGTCAGATTCTGATAGGAGATTCATAAAATTGTTTTTCTAAGATACTAAGAACCGTGTCTATCCACTTTATACTGCCACCTATCAGCATAGATTCTGAGCAGCTTCCGTGTAAAATAAATAGCAAAGACTTTGGTGGATTTCATAAAGTCTCTGGCACTTCTTCCTTTCTGGTATAAAAACACTGCTTTGGTTAGAGTTTTTTAATTTTTTAGATTTTTGTTTTTATTTGGTAAGGGATTAGGAATAGAAGGAATTGTCAGTATTGTGAGTGTCATCTTTACAGTGGAAAGGCTTTTTGAAGAGGAAGATTTTTTCAGTGTTTCCTTATGATGTTCAGACTATATTTGCCTGATCTCCTCTGAGAGCTTGATCAATAGCCGGATCTTCTCAACAAAAAATGCTTGATCCCCAACTGTCACTCACTGTGTTCTGGGCTTTGAGATCTGCATAGTCCCAGTGGAATGCAGCGACTTGACAGATGCACACATATATATATATATAATAGGCTTTGATGATAACTTGTACTTCATCATTAAAAGTTAGAATGGATAATTGTGGACTGAAGAGCACATTAATTTTTCTCTCACTCCAGCAGCTACAGAATCATTAAATAAATAATATAGTATTTTTTTTGCAAACTATTGTGCTTTCCGTGCAGAAAAAATGTTCAATGCCTTCTGTAACTGAATACAATTCATTATCTTCTGACAGCAAACCCTATCTACCACAGGACCAACACCATTTATTTTATTCATGGTTGCATATTGTTAGCCAAAGTACTTAATGATAAAATTGGGCTCTTTGCAGCCTTCTGTTGATCATGTGATACAGAGGGATTCTCACAAGTACTCTCTATTAATTCCAATGACAAACAGGCAATGTTATACATTTTCTAGGCAGTACCATGCCTTGAATCCTTAGAGAAGCAACATTGTCATATCTAAGAATAAGCAAATCTGGTAAATGGTGAGCTATTATAATCAACATGCACCAGTGAATGTTTTTAACAATATTATATTAATAAGAGCTGGACTGAGTGGGTTTTGAAAACGTACGCTGCTTACATAGGATATTTTTAACATTGGTCAAAATGCTCGCCACGAAGTTTTATTATTGTTACAAACTCCAACTTCTGCCCTGATCTGTGGAAACATGTTGATCATTGATTAATCTCTTATGCCAGTTTGGGTTTAGTTTCAAGCAAATCTCTGTCCATTTTGGATGGATATATCAAGACCAGGATTTGTCAACAAGAACAAGATTAAATGCATTTCCATTATTTTAATCTGAAACCAGGGGGAACACTACCGTTTTGACTGAGTTTTTTGAGTTCACCCAAAGTAAATATGAGCATGCACACTTTTGCAATACAGAAAGGAAAACATTGTTTACGTGGACCTCTATGAATCAAAACTGTTATGTTTCACAGAATTCTAGATATATTAGTTGTATTTTAATAATAGTATTTCACATGTACAACACTATACAAGGCTTTCTATATGTTTACATGCATTAATTTAAATTAATCATTTGATATATCAACTACATTTTGTCAATGAGTCAGTCTACTCAAACTTTCACTGAATCAAGTTTCACTTTTGCCTCAAACTACTTTTCTCACTGATTGTTGCTTTGCCACTTCTAAGTCAGAGAGGAGTGGTATTGAAGAAAAAGGATCACGTTTTGGGGGAGCAGCATATATTGGTGCCATTCAAAAAAGTAGGACATGGGCTGGGTCTTGCGTGTGACTCGAGGGCAAACAGCAGAGTCTTAGCCTGTAACACTGTCTTCACAGTGTTCTTAATATCTGTTCCTTATAACTCTGCCCACATGTTTCCAAACTGTGAAAATTGAAGAAAATGATTAAAACATCATTCTGAATATTACAACCCAAATACACTGCATAGCTTTTCAGCTTTGAGCCATGATGCTATTTTTTCTACAGTGATATTTTATGGGTAGGATTTTTACTGGTGGCTTGACAAAATTTAGTTCAGTATATATGAAATACCAGTTCATATACATGTAAAAGCATTTCTATAGCTTCCAGCAGGGAAGTTGGCATTTGGTCATATTCTTTTTTAATTATTTCATGTTAATTGTTGTTTAGAATGGTGGATGGCACTGTGTCAGAGTGCAAAAATTTTTATATACTGCATCTGAATGTCTCATTAGCTTCAGTTCTGTCAAAAATGTGACTAATTAGGCTCTTTAGGTGGGTGACTGCTGTGGTGTATGTTGATAGAAGCCGCCTATTTTTCTGTGTCCATTTTTATTGTGCCTATACAGTCCAAAGCAGGGATCAGCAACCTTTGCACGCGGCCTGACAGGGTAAGCACCCTGGCGGGTTGGGCCGGTTTGTTTACCTGCTGCATCTGCAGGTTCGGCTGATCGCAGCTCCCACTGGCTGGCCGTGGTTCGCTGCTCCAGGCCAATGGGGGCTGTGGGAAGTGGCGGCCAGCACATCTCTCGGCCCGCGTCACTTTCCACAGCCCCCATTGGCCTGGAGCAGCGAACCATGGCTGATGTGGCAGGTAAACAAACTGGCCCGGCCTGGCAGGCCGCGTGCCAAAGGTTTCTGATGCCTGGTCTGAAGGTTCACTGATTTGTTTGACTATATCTAACTTATCATCTAGTCAACATACATTTTTCAATTGATGAAATTGTGGTTATTGATTTCAGGCACACTGCACAGGTGGGTACATTTTTATCCTTCCAGTGTGCCAGGTTTTCCTCTTTGGCTTCTATCATTGCTGTCACCTCCTTTCTACTTAAGTTTATATAAATGGAGGAACCTGAAGAAGCAGTAACACAGGAAGCATTGGTGTACTGGAGCCGGGTGCTGAAATATAGCTTTTCTGATCATATTCACTGTGAAATTTAACTCTTTCTACAGAATTTTAGCTTTAGCCTTCTACAAAACAGCGAGCGCTGAAAAGTGAGAATTGTTGCATTGGTCTCTCCAACAGATACATTTCCCAGCCTGGTAAATTGAGAGATAACATGTGATACAGATGGTTATTCAATATACACGCTAACAGAGGTCTCTAGCTCACAAGTATTTCATTTTGTATTTGCTGCCTACATGCCTATTTACCTTTTATGGGCATTTAATTTGGAAGCATGACTTACAGGTAACCTGGTATGTCTTGGCAAAAAGAGCATTTAAACTAAAAGTCATCTGATGTTTATCGACTGAGATGCTGCTGAATCTAGATGAAGGGATGTACCATATGGGAAGCAGATTAAGCAATACTTTGTGATGATATGTTGCTTATACCAAATATGTTTAATACTCATATCTACCATGTTTCTTACTCAATTATTCAGTTGCATTTTGCTTATAATTATACAGGTTTAAAAGTATTCTTAGTTCACAGAGGAACTTCTATTGACCAGTATGTTTGTCCATACTAAAACTACAAATAAAGTACCAATAAAATAAATGTAGGTTCAATGCCTATTTTATAATTAATGAAAAATATAATTAAAATATTGGACCCAGCTCTTGGGTCTGGACAAGCTGTACTTAATTAAATAGTATACAATTTTTGTTCTTTTTCTGTTCTTTTTCCTTTTTTCATTTTAACTTTTCCAAAGATGGAGAAGTTTTGAAAAGTTAGAATGGAGAAAGGAAAAAGTGGGACTGTGCGTGCATGAGTATGTGTGTTTGTGTCACAGAGAAACCCTGGTCATTGTTCATTTTATTGTACTTAATGGCAAAAAAGAAAAATGAGGTGGTGGGGAAGAAAATTCAATACATTCAGAAAATTTCAGTTGTGGAAATTTTTTTTTTCAATTTTGAAACCTGGTAAAATGGTTCAAATTTGTTCATTATTTGTGTCCCCCATTCTTCAGCCAGGTCTAATTTTGAATACAATAAATTAGTGAGATTACAGTTTTATTTTGTTTCTTCTTACTTACAATTCACTCTGCTATGTGATAGATACTCATCAGTGTATTGAATTATGTACATGTTACACACAAGAAAGCTATGTTAAAAGAACATTATTAAAGTTGCTGAGTCAGTCAAGCACTTGAAGGTTAGGATATGTGTGGGTCTTCTATAGCACCTAGTCATAGGGTGTATAGATTCCAAGTTGGCTTGGCAACCAAGGACTTAACGTTTATTGGCAGCCTACAGCAGCTGGCAGAATAAAGGAGCTGAGAAGCGGAGGGATGGGTCAATTATTGGAGAATCAAGCAGGTTAGAGAAAGAAGATCCTGTTAGCAAGCTGCTCCAGAGTGACAGCACCCCAGAGACAGGATGACCCGAACCAGAGATTATAGTAGCCTACAGAACCAAGGGAGGTAGGAATGAGCTCAGGGCACAGCAGGAAAATTGTTGAGGATTGATTATGCCTGCCTGGGTTAAGGGCCCTGAGCTGGTGGGCCTGGGTTCCCCTATCTACTCCACATAGGCTGACCAGATAGCAAGTGTCAAAAATCAGGACAGGAGGTGGGGGGTAATAGGTGCCTATGTGAGAAAAAGACCCCAAAATTGGGACTGTCCCTGTAAAATTGGGACATCTGGTCACCCTAACTCCACAAATACCTTAAAGATATTTAAGAACCAAAAGGGTTCCAGGCCTCTTGAGGGACCAGCTGACCTCTACCAAACATAAAGGGAAGTCCATGCACTCTAGTGGGCAGAATAAGACTATAGAGATTCAGACAAGAAGGGTGGACTGACCCCTTGCCAATCCAGACTGTGTGCAATGCTCCATCTGACCAAAGGAGGTCACTGACGCACTAGGGCACCAGACCACAATTCTTATAGGAGGTTTTGGAATCAATCACTGTTGCATGAAAGGATACAATTTATTAGCTCTATCGAGAAATCATACCCAGTGTAGTATAAAGGTCATAGAAGTTCTGATCACTTCTGTTTAGAAATATTCCAACTGAAAGTATGAAATGTAAACTATTACACTTTTTGAATTCTAAACAGGTGTCTAAATAGCACTGACTCACATCAGTGAGCAGTCTGCTTCTCTCTTTATAAGTGAGCACATGCTTTTCTTTGATAGCAATTTCTTCAGTACTGCATGTACACAGAATACGTTATTGTGTGAACTTTTGGAAATGCACTAGAAGCTGAGTAGGCACTAATGATATGAAAACAGCTGGTATTAGGTATTTATATGATAGATTAATGAGTGGATGTAAACTAGATTCAATTGCTAAATATTTTAATATACATTCTAAAAAGAAAAACATTAATTTTGGCTCATTTGCATCAGGAAATAATACTTAGCACCAAAATTTTCCATCAGAAAATGCTAATGGATCATGGCAAACAAAGGGTAAGGAAATTCAAAGCTAAAGGTTTTGATGATTGCTAACTTATGGCCCTGCATTCTCTTCTTCTCCCTTTTCTCTTTCCTCCTCTTTTCCTACTCTGCTCTCTTTTTATTTGTCTGTCCAAATCATCTATCCTTTTATTCTCTTTTTGGTTCTCTATTTCCTCCATACTTCAGTGGGCAAACAAGCAGGTGCAAGGCACAGTCAGAACTCAGTAAAGATATATTCTCTCTGTGTGACACAGGTAATATATAACAGCAGAACCCAAAACATAGCAGTGTTTTCAAGTAAATTATAATGAGATGATCAGAAGTATTATCATCCATTTAGGTAACAACAGAAGCATATTGGGGTCTCCAGTGTAGAAAAGAGAAGATTCTGAGTGTCATGGACTCACAGATCGTGCCCACTCTTGGCCCTGTGCGGTCCATGTGGGATGCCCCTTTCAGTGAGACAGCCCTTCCCGGGGGTCCACTCTCTCTCGAGGTCAGGCCCCTCCACCTCCTGGAGCTGCACCTCTCTGAGCCTTAGCATATCTGTCTCTGCTGTGGGCCCCCTCTGGGAGTCCACGCACTCTGGACCCCCTGGGCCTCTTCACCCCCGAAGGGGCTGATGCAACCCTGTTCTCTAGACCAGAGTGACTCTCAGCCAGCATAAAACAGGAGGGTTTATTGAGAGTTGAACACAGCACAGGAAACTCTCAGGGCCTCAGGCCTGGCCTCTCACAATAACAGCACATCCCAGTCTCCCTGCATCCAGGTGGGCTCTGCCTGCTTCCCCTCGCCAGCCCCGAGCCCCCCTGCTTCCCAGCTGGGCCTCTGATATCCCCGGCCTCAAGCCTTGCCTCTGTCCATTGTCTTCTCTCCAGGTAAAAAGGGTCGTAAACAGGAAGGCCTGAGTCCCCTCTCCTCCCAGCTCTCCTCTGGCTGGAACCGGCTGGTCAGGTCACCAGGGTGCTCTCTCTGCAGCCCATTGCCCTCCCACTGGCCAGAACCGGTTGTGTCTCCTGGGCTGGGGTCCTGAATCCCTCTCCAGTCCTCTGTAACAACAAACTCCCTCTCCCCTCACCTCGTTAAACCAGTAACACCCAGGTACATTGAGTCCCAACCCCTGTGCATGCAAACCCTGGAAAAGACAGAAAACCCTAAGAAAAAAACCCCACTGCATCACACTGAGATATCTTCTTATAACAATGTTTTATCACTAATTAAAAAATACAAAGACATGCAAACAGAAAATATGTTTAAATCCTTGAACAAGATGTACTTACTCTGAAAAGAACAACTGGCCATCAGCTGTTATGGGCTAAATGAAAGAAAACAGTGGGAGAACAGCCAGGGGAGTTTTCTTTTGGTGCATGGAGTGGTTGAGTGTACTCTCTGTTCAGATATCTAGAATAACTTGGTTTTATTCCTGTTATTTTTTTCTTTACTTGGAAGCCCTGGAAAAGGTCACGAACCAGTAAATCAAAGTGGTGATGTCTTATTTATGTTAGCCCTCCACCTTTTATTTTCCTCTTTCAAAGTGACTATAATGGGCTGAACAGCATCTTTTGAACCAATCTTTATGTACATCTCATTCATTGGGCATTGGCTAAACTGACCTACTGCAAGACCAATAGCTTTTTAGCTTGAACTGAGGAAAAGATACATTAAAAAAATCTGAGACTACATTGGCATTGCAGAACCATGTTCCACGCATCAAAGTAGCTTATTGCAGGTTTGATACATAACTGTTAATTGTTTTTTGCTTTGTTGGTTGTGCTTGCTCTGGACTACCCAAGCTTTTGCAAGGTGCTTAAAGTAAAACTACCAAACTATTTTCTTTGCCGTAAACAAAATATAAAAAATGACAGATGTTAAATGTAATAAAAATCATTAATTTCATTCAAGCAATTTTTTCCCAAACTTCAAAGAATTTTTAAAAAATTAGTTTATCACTGAAAGGCTTTAGCCACATAAGAGCCAAAAGATTCGCTCAACTCTCAGATGTCAATTCATCAAAGTAGTTTAAGCACTTGCATTAATTTAAGCTTGTATGTAGTCCTCATGTTGGTATCAGTGGGACTCCTTGCATGTTTAAGTCCTTGCTGAAGTTTAAACTGATGCATAATGTAACTGCATGCATGGTGGGCGGACCTTCTTGCTAGGAGCACGCTACATTTGAGCCACCTGGTCTGCACTGGCTGCTGGTTGGCAGTGGGATAAAATTTAAGATTTTGGTTTTAACCTTTAAACCTCAAAATGACTTGGCATCTGCCTACTTGAGACATTGCCTCTCTCTCTCTATGGTGTCTTGTAGCAGTTGTTATTAGCAGGGGTGGGCTAGCTGGGGCCTTCTTGGTTTTAATAGGAGGGAACTGCTAGCATGGCATTCTCTGTGATCCTCAAAGATGAAATTTATTCCCACTCTTGGTCTGAAATAACCTGAATCTGTTGACCTTCAGTACATGTTTCAAGGCTCATCTTTTTTTCTGCAGTCATTTGGGGAAGATAGAAGTAGAACAGGAATGAGAGAGTCTCAGGAAGAATGAGCGTAGTAGTTTCTTTATTTTGTTGTTTCGATAATGATTGGATTAAGAGATTTGTCTGACTGGAGTGTTTTTTTACATTGTATAATTTTGTCTGTGGTTTTAATTGGTTCCTAGAGGTACGGATTAGGTTCCTTTTTATATTTAGAAATCTAAATAGGATACAACATAATTTGCAAACAACTTTGAAATACTTGAACATAATGAATATTTTTTAAGGAAATCAGACTGATTTTCAAGGAAATTGTGAACAGGAAAGAGAGCTAAATTAGCTGAATAATTTATTTGAGATGACTTATTTGAGCAGTTTTCATGGGGGTTTATTAATCCTGTTGATCTATTGCATGCATGTTTATTTGTATTTATATACACTGTATTTTCTGAGCCCTCTCTGCTCAAATCTCCATTGTAAATGATTATATATTCTCAGTGGATTTTAGCTTGTAAAACGTAAGTGTTTTAATAGTTTGCGTAGGGCCAGAGTCATTAGAATAATATGATTTTTAAATTATTAATAAATGAGTGAAATTGGATCTTTAAATGTGAAACATTTGGACTTAATTTAATAAACACCATTATTGCAACAAATTATTGTCAGTTTATCTGGTAAGAGGGGCAACAGTAGCCAAGGACTGGTTTATTTTCCCAGGAAATTTATAAATCACCTACAACATAGCCTAACTACAGTAAATATAAAACTACACCATAAACTGACATTAACGTAGCTAAATGGCATATAATATAGTGGTGAGAAAATGTCAAAAAATTCAGAATTTGATGCTTACTCAAATTATCCATATCTGTGGAAGCGTTCCCCTCTCCTGATGATGTTGCCTCCTTGTGAAGGACTGGTAGACTGCTGTGATGAATTGGCTAAGTAGAAAGTCATCATTCCCAACAACCACTTCCCAGGAGCGGCGCCAGGGTTTTTGCTGCCCTAGGCGGCAGCGCTCCTCCTCTGAGCATTCGGTGGTAGGGTGTCCTGCTCCATGACCCGCTGCTGAATTTCCGCCGAAGATCCAGAGCGGAAGGACCCCGTCACCGAATTTCTGCTGAGGGCAGCAAAATACCACCTCCCAAGTCCTGCCGCACTAAGTGACCACCTAGGGTCGCCTAGTAGAAGCGCTGGCCCTGCCGCCTTCCTGCTAACCTATGAGCCCCAGAGTGGCTTCCTCCTGCCTTTGCAGGTAGGGACAGAGGGCAGAAACTGTATGAAAGATCCTGACCCAGGAAGTAATGTACCTGGGGAAAGACAGCAGCTGCATAGCAAGTCAGGAACAGCACAGGCAAGCTGGCTGCAAGGGAAGCAGTTTAGGAACTATCTGGCAAACAGGAAGTTGAACAGGCAGCAGCCGGGAACTGGAGAGCTGCATTTAGAGCAGACCAGGGTTTGCAGACACAGGGCTGAGGAGAGGAGGAGAAAGTGGAGACAATTATATTGGGATCCTGAGCTCAGTGAATCCCCCAAAACAATTGTGTTTAAATAAAGCATCTGTGTAAATTGAAATGGATGGAGTGGGGCTTCAGCAAACATTATGTACTAAGCCCAAAATTTCTCTCAGTGGTCCTGGCAGACGTAAGTGGATTTGGATCTGTGCAGAACTTGTGAGGAAGCAGCAGAGGAACCCTGTGGCTAATGGGCTGAGCAGAGAGGGGCCTGAAGGGAACTCTGAGACATGGATCCAACTCAAGCTCTTAAAAGTACAAGAGCCTGAAGAAGGCTATTACAGACAAAGTGCCCTAGGCATTGACAATTAGTTTGAAAAGTGGTCAGTGTGCTCTCATTGGATGTTGGACTCATGAGAAAGGTGGCTTGTAAAGGACATCTATATAAAAGACATGCCAAACCTGTGAAAAAAATCCAGACATTCGGCTTCTTTTTGGTTTAATTGGCTTGTGAGTTGCTTGTTGGCTAATTTTTGGCTTGTAGCTTGTTGCTGCTTCTTCCTTTTTATTTATTTATTTATTTTAAATTGGCTCCTGGCAAGCAAAGGCTAGGGGGGAGAGAGTCAGGGATGCACAGCAGGCCCACCACAGTCCCAGACTGCACACCCGGGGATCTAGTCACACAGAGTGTTGGATTGGCTTGTTCTGGCCTTGTTTTGAAATGGGGTTAGCTTGATTTTTGGCTTACTGTGAAAGTCAGGGTGCTTATTTTCCATGTGAATGTTGGCAACTTTGCTATACAGAGGCAAAGTTGCTATACAGAGGCAAGGCCTCTGGGGCACCCAGTGTCTTAGTTATAACAACAGTCAGAACCATTCACTAATAGGAGTTGTGCAGGAAGTGCTGTTGCAGCAACTGGAGTACAAAGGACAGGGGGCTGCTAGTGAAACATGCCATGGACTCATTCTGGCCAAAAAACCTGCAAGTTATCTCCTTGTCATTAGAAGACAACTGGAGAGGATACACTTGGAACTAGACCTGAGCAATCCTAACACTCTATTGCAGTTCTTCTCAAAATATGGGTTGGGCCTCCCAAAGGAAGTGCGGGAAAGTATCAAGAGAGGCGCTGGCTGTGTACTTTTTTTTTTTTTTTTTTTTTTTTTTTTAGCTCTGGCTGTCAGCCCAGGATGTCTGGGGCTTGTGCAGAAGGGCCGTGAACAGCCAGGAGGTGGGGATCAATGGGACAGTGAGAGCTGTTACTCACCACTCTTATTATCTCACCATAGTCAACCCATAACATTCTCACTGATCATCACAATATGGTTTGAAAGTGCTGTCAAGCTAATTCTTCCTTTCAGATCATTTGTTACACAGCCAACAGGTTAAATTAAACTACTCTGGAACAGTAATACCAACAAAAGGATAAAGAAAAGGTCAGTATAGCATCTGTATGGTAGCTACATAGTTAGATGTACTTAGCCAATATTATCAAAGAGTAGAAAAGGAAAGGAAACACAAAATGGGTAGACTGAAGAAACACATATTCAGGGCTTGTAAAATAAAGCAATTTAAGGAATTATTTTTCCCTAAAATTTTTGCTGTACTATGTTTAATAATTTAAAGAGATTGAAAAAAGTCACATTTCTATCGCAATTGGAACCTTCTGATCTGGAAATTCCAACATTTCAGTTTGAAGAGCCAGAAGAATTTTAGAACTAATGAAGAGTTAAACTTAATCTGTTGTAGCTTTTTCTATTAAATCTGTTAATAAATGTAGATTTTGGTGTAAACTAGTCAGATCAGGCAATTATGTACCAGGGTAATCTCAATGAGCTCTTCATCTTCTGACTCAGGGAAAACTTAATTAAGGAGAACCCGATGAGAGTTTGTGACATGTTTAGTTATGTGGGTAACTGACATCTCAGTATGATTAAGGATGACCTCTTCTAAATTGGAGAAAGGGAATGCTCCCTCCCTTCCCGCCTGGGGGACCAGACCATTCCCATAGTGGAAGGGATGTGGCAAAGTAGTTGGGTGCAGAGAGGCTGGAACCCAAAGGAGAAGGGTGCAGAATGACTGCTTCCTAAAGCACAAATTAGGGAAGTGCCTTCTGAGTGAGTTCCATAAGGCTGATATGTGTAAAGCTTAGATTGTGAGCAGACTTTGTGCAGTGTGCAGGGGATGCATCAGTTCAGGATCCTCTCCTGACTCAGCTGTGTGGTCTGCAAAAAGGCTGGTCACAGCTGCAGTACTGGGAGCAGGAACTGTTCGTCCTTTCCTTTGAAAATGCACAGTAGTGTTGGTGGAGAAGGTGAAATTATGGCCCTGTCGCCCTCCATACCATACTGTTTAATGTGACTGCTCACGACAGGCAAAGCAAACTATGCCATCCTAATGAACGGAGGAGAAGAGAACACCCATCTCCCTGTATTTGGAACTGGTGCACATTGCAACCCATGCAAGAATATTGTGTCCAGTTCTGGGTTCCACAGTCAAAAAAGGTTGTTGATAAATTGGTGAGGGTTCAGAAAAAAGACATGAAAATGATTAAAGAATTAGAAAATTTTCCTTATAATGATAAGCTTAATAAATTGACAATATCAATGAGAAGGTTAAGGGGTAAATTGATCATAGTCTATCTACAAGTATCTATATGGGAAACAGATATTTGATTAGAGTGCTCTTTTGTCTAGCAGACAAAGGTATAACTGATCCAATGGCTGGAAGCTAGACAAAATCAGACTAGAAATACTGCACACATTTTTAACATTGAGGGTAATTAGCCATTGGAACAATTTACCAAGGGTTATGGTGGATTCTCCTTCACTGGATTTTTTAAAAATTAAGATTAGATTCTCCGCATCCTCCCAAAAAGACACAGTTCCAACAAGAATGAATTCAGGAAAGTTCTATGGCCTGTTTTATGCTGAAGACCAGACTACATGGTTCCAGTGGTCCCTTCAGGCCTGGTAATCTAAGAATCTCCCTCCCAGGAGCAATAGCCCTGGCAGAGTCATCCTTCATTAATTACAGTCCCTTCCTGTAGTGGATAGGAATAGTGTAGAATCACTTTAAAAATATCAAGAGCCTTCTGGGTACATGTTCTATGTTGCTTCCCCTGTTCTTGCCTTTTTGCTAGTGCTTTTATGATAGGGAGACCAAAACTGAACACAGTGTTGTATCTCATGATGTGCCATTCATTTATGTTATGTTATTATATTGTCATAATTTCTATCCCTTTGTTTACACAGACTAAAGTTTTTGTGTTGCAGGCTTTGTGCACTGAAGAGGGTTTTCAATGATCTGCTTACAACAATACTTTTTTTCTGAGCAGTTGGTTATTATAGAACTTATCAATGTGTTCAAATTGTTCCATCCAATATGCATTGCTGTCTTGAGCCTCTCTACACTGAATGCCATCTACCATTATGTTGCCTAGCTTTCTTAGGTCCTTCTGAAGTTCTTTGATTCCTCTGTAGTCTTAACTAAATGAAATACTTTCGTGGGTCAGTTTAAGTAGCTGCTTTCACATTAGCATGCATTATTTTATAACCGAATAGGTAATTTTCAAAACAAAGATCCAGTATTGCTGATAAGTAGCCTGATATTGTGTTCCTGTGAGCAACTGTAGCTTTGCACAACTTACATTGCATTTTTGCAGAACTGTCATTGCTCACTGGAAAAAAACTCCAACACTACAGCGGTCTCCATTATAAACAATTGCCACTTACTAACAATTGCCACAGGTGACATCCGAAATGCGAGTAGAGTGTCCTACTGTAAATACAGGGGGAAACTGTGGTATCTCAGATACTGGCATGTGATAATTGAGTTGACTTTCTGATGGTGACCCTGTATGTTGCATTTCCTTTTACAGCTACAGCTTTTGTCCCTCACATAATTGATGGGAAGGGGAGGGAAGCTCATATCAAAGTCTGTCTGATTGGACGTTCAACAATACAAAACAGTCAGTGACAGGATTCTGCAGACTAGATTTGCACATTTGTTTATGTCAAGTCACCAGAGCATTATTACCCATTTTTTTACAGGACACTAGACAAGCAGTTCTTGATATGCTGTCTTTGCTTTCAGGAGATTTGTGTACAACTGAATGTGAATCGGGGAGTCATCAAATTCCTAGTACCTATGACAAATTGAACTGCTCAATATTGCTCTTGTGCCATTCTGTTTGAGTTAGAACCTGCAGCAGTGCAAACTGAAGTCGGGGGAAAGGAACTCATTTACTTAAATGGGCACTGGATAAGGATGTTAATGTAGAGTACATTTTTTTAAAACGAGAAAAAAATCCTTCAAAGGAAGTAAACAGCGTTATTCTGTGACTACACAATTTCTGATTTATTTGTAACTATTACTGAATGCCTGCAAATTTAATTTAAGAAAAGTCCAAGAGTCTCTCATCACCTACAACATTAAGAAATTAAAATGAGTAATTCCTTAAAAAATAAAAAGCCTGATAAAAAAATGAACAAGATGAATCAACATTAATGGGCTAGATTCATTTGTACCCTTTGGCTACTTTGGTACTGAACTTTGCTGTTTTCAAGCTTCCCACTGTCACATTTTACATAGATCAGATGGCAGTATGTGATGCAAGTACCTGAATGATGCTGCCTGATGTGATGTGCCAATTTATGCGATACTGCATGTAAAAACAAAGTTTTCTGAAAACTGAAGTTTAAAATATTGCAGAGGATTTTTCTGAACATCCCTTCTTCTTGTAAAACAAACCAACAAAATGATGTATGTTCCATATTTAGAATACTGGATATGACTTTCTTCATCTGATAGGTTGTTATATCCATACTATCTTACCATTAATCTGGGAAATTATATTTGAATGTCAAATGTACCATCTGCACTCTCCTAATTAAAAAGATCTAGAGAATTACTAACAAACAACTTGTGTCATTTTGTTTACACTCTATTCATTATTGCACTAAACATTATTTGAAAGTGTTTCTACTTCAAATTCTAAGTAGTAGGGCCTAAATGGGAGCTGTTAATGCAAAGTGTAATTGGTAACAAAACATAGTAAAAATAGTTTTTCTTTTTTATCGCATTTAAACAAGATATCAACACACAGCTCTGCATATCATCAATTGTGTATTCAATTTAAAAAGTTGCAGACATACAGATGTCTATATACTAGATTATAGTTTGATACAGTTGTGAAAAGAGGTAAAGTAATGAATAAGAGAGATGGTTAAACTAATGTAAAATATGTTTTGCTTTAATACATTAATAAAATGCTATAGACTGTCGATCACATGGATCCATGATTTTTTTTTATAAGCAGAGTTACTTTAAAAAAAAATAAAGATTTAAGAATGAAAAATCTGTTTCTCATATTGAGTGAAGGTTTTCAGAGTGTTTATGTATTAACAACTTTTTTAGCTTTGAGGTCAAGTAGGAAAGAAATGAAGAGCAGCTGAGTATGAATTTTAATTGTAAAAAGTTAGTAAAAAGGAACTCAGAAGGGCAGGAATGAGAAGGAGAAATAACATAGGAGTCAGTGTGAATAATTCTTTTGATAGTCACACAAAGGAGTATTTTATGATAAGTAATTTGGACTTCTAATACCACGTAAATGCAGCTTCTGAACTGAATCTAACTTAAGACTTATGTGAATCTTTTGAAATCTTCTGTAAAGACTAGGATGATTTTACATTTTTATACTACTTTTAAGAAAGGAAATGCTAGATTAATGCTAATCCAGAAATAGGAAGAAAAAGTCTTGGGGGTAACTCAATTCCTGACTATGATTCTTTAAAGGTAAAATTCTGAAAATGGGCATAAATGCCACTGTCCAACATGTATGAAAGAATGGAAAACATTCCATTGCCACCTTCAAACTGAGGGGGAAGAGAGGGAGGGAGGAAGGCAGGCTATGGGTCTGCTTTGCAGCCTCTTCAACAGCGCTCTGTAGCTCCTATTTAAATCACTTTAATTAGTAGTCACTGTTCTTCCATTAAAAGTGGTCATTCTTCAACAAAAAAAAACTTCAAAAACAGACTTTAACAAGAAACAGCAGAACTGGAATTCATTTCCAAACTTGACACCATCAAATTAAATCTGAATAAAGACTAGGAGTGGCTGGGTCACTATAAAAAGAATCTTCCTTCTGTTGCAACTGCTGGGAATAGGCCATATCCACTTTGATTAAATTGGCGTCATTAGCACTACAAAAAGTAATTTTTCCCTGATTTGATAATCACTCTTTCTTGTCAGCTGTAGGAAATGGACTACCTTAAGTGAATTGGCACTGTTAGCACTGACCCCCAACTTGGTAAGGCAACTCCCATCTTTTCATGTGCTGTGTATTTATTGGAGTGTATTTTTCACTCCATGCATCTGATGAAGTGAGTTTTAGCCCACGAAAGCTTATGCCCAAATAAATTTGTTAGTGTCTAAGATGCCACAAGAACTCAGCATTGTTTTTATTGATACAGACTAACACACTTACCACTCTGAAACTTGTTCTTCCATGTCCTTCATGAAGGGGTTCCCAACCACTGGATTTCGTAAATGGTTAATCTCTTTAGGAATATCCCATAGTTCAAAATCAGTTATGAAGAAAGATGGTCTCATGGCTAAGAGGCCTGGACCAGGGCTCTAAGATCCAGGTCCAGTTTCCAATTCTGTCATAGATTGTTTCTGTAATCTTAAACAGATCACTTAATCTGTGTGCCTCAGATCCCCATCTGTAAAATAGGGATTATAATCGTTCCTTTCTCCCACCTAGCACAATGGGATCCTGATCCTGGTTAAGGACTGCAATCACTACTGTAATGCAAATAAATGATAAATCAAACATGGTGTTAACTTTCCAGTCTAGGAGTTGGTTATTGCTTTTCTAGCAAGACTGTCCTTTTCCATATATACTGTAAAACTAACTTCCAAGACATCATTGTGGCACCTGCACTGTAGTTTCTCAAGTTTGTACTAAATGGTTCAGTCTAGGCCTGTAAAACCTAGTCTGTGAAAGCTTGCTGTACAGTAACTCCTCACTTAATGTTGTAGTTATGTTCCTGAGAAATGTGACATTAAGCGAAACGATGCTAAGTGAATCCAATTTCCCCTTAAGATTTAATGTAAATGGGGGGGTTAGGTTCCAGGGAATTTTTTTTCACCAGACGAAAGACTATATGTGTGTGTGTATGTGTATATATATATACACACACACAGTATAAGATTTTAAAAAACTATTTAATACTGGTACACAGTGATGATGATTGTGAAGCTGGGTTGAGGTGGAGAAGTCAGAGGGTGGGATATTTTGCAGGGAATGCCTTACTGCTACATGATGAACTAACGTTTGGCTGAGCCCTCAAGGTTTAACTGGTTGTTAATGTAGCCTCACTATATAAGGTAGCAGGCATAGAGGGAGGGGAGAGAGCATAGCAGAGAGAGACACACTGTGTGTCTGAGAGTGAGAGATGCATATTTCCCCTTTAAGTAGCTGACCCCAGTCTTAAGTACACTGCCTTGTTAATTAGATCAGCTTACTGAAACTGTAGCTGCTCCTTGGAAGCTCCCTTCATCCTGAACCCTGTCGTGTGTACCCTTTGCTCTATGGAAATGGGGTACGCAGGGTGCAGGAGCAGGGGGGACGGGGACACCTGACATTAACCCCCCACTTTCCCCTCCCCCTGTACAGCAAGCAGGAGTCTTGAGGAGCAGCTCCAAGGCAGAGGGCAGGAGCAGCACATGGCAGTGGTGGGAGGGACAACTCAACTGCCGATTGATAGCCTGCAGCACAGGGAAGTTAGGGGAGTAGGGAGCTGATAAGCGGGAGCTGATACAAGGGCTGCCACTACACCTGATTACAAGCCCCCACCAGCTAGCTCCTACGGGCTGCTCTTTCTGCAAGCAGTGGACAAAGCAGACAGCTGCCAAACGACATTAGAAGGGAACATTATACAACCTTAAATGATCATGTTCCCTAATTGATCAGCAACTTAACATTGAAACAACATTAATCGGGATGATACTAAGTGAGGAGTTATTGCAGTGGTCCCCAACGTGGTGCCCATGGGCGCCATGGAGCCCACCTGGGCATTTATGTGCGCCCACCTAATGCCCAGCAGGGGAGAGAAGCCGTGGCCCCATGCCTGCCAGGGACAGAGAGCTCCTGGGCCTGCCGACTGCGGGCGCCAGTGTTCTCTGTGCGTGACAGGTGCAGGACTGCGGCTTCTCTGGGGCTGCAGGTGCTAGTGTTTTCGGTCCCCGGCAGGTGCGGGGCCGTGCCTTAAGCCAGAGCAAAACTGCGGCCCCGTGCCTGCCGGGGACAGAGAACTCCGGGGCTGGACGCTGTGGGCGCCGGTATTCTCTGTCCCAGGTATGTGCTGGGCAGCGGCTTCTCTTCGGCTTCTCTGGGGCTGCAGTCTTCTTTCTATGTTAAAGTAAGAATAATAAATATATTTGAACCAGCAATTTAACAATGTTTTACTTTTTTAAAATAAATAAGATGAAGACTGTTTATGATATATATTTTGTAAAAACTCCTTCATTTTTCTTACAGGTAGATAAAAAATAGCAAATTCACATGGTAAGGCGCAAGAGTAATCGCCGAATAATTTAATTAATACTTTTACGTATAAAATTACCCTTTTTATCTTCTGGATTCATATATTATGTAATATTAAATATAATGTTTTTCGTATTATTTAACGTACAAATACAAAAGAAGCCTTGAAAAAATTTTGCTGCCTGCCACGCTCTTCTGAAAACATGAATGTGCTACTGGCCACAAAAAGGTTGGGGACCACTGAGTTACTGTATTTATGGAAGTGGGAGGGAGAAAAGAGTATTTAGGAACCATGCAGGAAATTTGATGAAAATAGAGCTGGAAATGTTTATAGCACAAGTCCATATATTTAAAGCTTTTAATCTTCATATAATTAACTAGCACGGAGACTTTTGTACTAGGATGTAAAATGACCTTTTCCCTTAAATTTGAACCAAAGAGGGGAGGGGAAGGAGGAAGCAATAATATAAACCAAGTTTTTTTCTTTGCCTGAAGATGCCCCTTTAAACTTCCATAACACCCTGAAAGCATGGCCTTTCTATCTGATTTAAAACTTAATGTCAACAGAAAATGCCTAAATGTCAAGACATTTTCATTCAATTTGCACTAATGCAATCCTGTCTGCTTAGTCATCTATGATTAACCATATACAAGCAAATGAAACCAAACCATATCTCAAATTGTTTTCCATAACTATTCACTTTCAGACTGTAATCTAATACATCAAGGGACAACATTTAAAGTGTATGTAAATATAATATATACATATTTTTAATGTCTGAGTACTAATTTCTGGCTAATGAAAAGTCTTCTCTTGTACACTGAAAGCTAACCATGTAACTTTCCCCACTCACCTCCACAAAAGGAAAAAAACAAAACCACAGGAGCTGAGATTTTCAAAGATGGTCTACAAGATTTGGATACCCAACTTGAATGGAAATTGGGCATCCAAATCCCCTCCAGCTTTTTTGACACTCTTTTCTGTTTGAAACCCCTAAAAAGTTATTTTTCTTTGTAATATTAACATAGGTTTACCCTCTGAATCCTTACAGAGTATGACCGTGGCGCTTTAGAGCACAGACTACAACAATTAGTCTTCTGCTTGGCATGTTCCATGTAAAAATAACTTTGGGGCATCCCTCTCCCTAAAGACTCTTCATAAATCAGGCTTGAGATGAGTTTCACACTCCATGTGAGCCAAGTGGCAAATAAATGATTTCATAATGCCCTAGATGTTATTTCTCAACAGGTTTCTATGGCGCTTGGTGTTTCCTTTTCTGAGCCCCATGTCTCCCTTGCCATGACCAGATATATTAGATAGATTTATAGATGAAGTTGCATGTCAAATCTGGAAAGTTTTTGCGGATCTCTTAGAGGTCCCATTAAAGACTCATCCTGGTTCTAAAGATAATAGTGATTCTAGTGGTATTCCTCATTTTAAGTATAGGGAATAGCTCTAAAACTGAAAGGAACTTTTAATGTGTTCCCACTGTATTGATATGTATGTGATGCATTTACTGTGTATAAACGTAGAACAATTCAGAATCCCATCATTATGGAATGTTGTGTTACTAAAATCATACCAGTCTTGTTTATCCATCATGCTCTTTCTGTATTATGTGTCTTTTCTATGAGACATAAGGTTTTGAGTAGAATTTGACTAATTTGCATGATAATAGATTTGAAGGATTTTCATCCCATTCTTTTACATATTTTATTTCTCTGATGGATTATTATGGAAAAAATACCATGAGCCAGGAGAGATACATGAAGATTATGTCTATACATCAATCAGATTGATGTACAAGTAGACATATCCATGCCAGCATGGCTAAAAATAGCAATGTAGATATGGAGCCTGGGGCTTCAGCATGAGCTAACAATGCATGTAGGTACCCAGGATCCCTAGTGTGCTTGTACTGCCTATGCTGAAACCTGTGCCACCATGTTTGTTTCTAGTTTTAACTGTATTAGTGCAGATATGGCTGCCTATACTGCAATTATACCTGATATTGCAGTGTACACATATACAAAGGCTTCAATCCTGTAAAAACCTTTGGAAGTGATTAACTTTATGTATGCACATAGTTTCACTGAAGTTGACAAGATTAGGCATACATGTTTGCAAGATTGGGACCTAGGTGCATAAAAAATGGCTTAGAAAAAAGGTTTCTCTTAGGCCTATATCTGGGAAATGTTAGCATGCGCTTGCTTTCTTAGCTAACCAAAATATCTCTTCTGCCAACTTGTTTTCTACTTTTGTTTGGTGACAATTGGGCTCTAAATGTAGTTCTTAAGTTTTTGCACCTACTTCTCCAGTTCCTCTAGTGAAATTTTGAGTGAGCATGAAGATCTTTAAAAAATCATAAAAAAGTCGTCAGCTGACTGGGAGCCATGTTGCCAGTAATTTTGTCTGCACAGTGAAGGATTGTTCTATTCCTCACATGGATCCCTGCATTTCTATATTTTTCCTGTTATCTAACTCGTAATCTTTTACTACTCGTTAGATCAACAAACAGTTATCTGTTGATTCAAGGATAAAACTTCTAAAGTTTTCTGTGCCACATTTAGCAGGATTAAATAAGATTGCACATTTATATGGATAACAAGAATATCCAACATTACAATAGTTAGTCTTATAAAAAAAACATCATAGATTGGGAATGGATTTAAGCCCTCAAGCTTCAGGACTAAGCCACATTGAACGTAATAATGACCTTACAGGGTCAGATCAATGGTCCATGAAGCCTAGTATCCAGTCTTCCAACAATGGACAATGCCAGATGCTTCAGAGGCAACAAACAGAACAGAGTAATTATCAAGTGACCCATTTCCTGTCATTCAGTCCCAACATCTGGCAATCAGAGGCTTATGGACACCCAGAGAATGGAGTTGCATCCCTGATCATATTGTTTAATAGCCATTGGTGGATCTATCTTCCATGATATATCTAATTCTTTTTTGATCTCAGTTCAAAGGAATAGCTCAGTGGTTTGCGCATTGGCCTACTAAACCTAGGATGATGAGTTCAATTCCTGAGGGGGCTGTTTAGGGATGTAGGGTAAAACTCTGTCAGGGATGGTATTTGGTCCTGCCGTGAAGGCAGGGGACTGGATGTGATGACTTTCCAAAGTCTCTTCTACTTCTATGAGATAGGTATCTCTCCATATAAAAAATATTTTTCTACTTTTGGCCTTCACACCATCCCATGGCAATGAGTTCCACTGGTGGGGAAGTAGTTTTGTGAAGTAGTACTTCCTTTTGTTTGTTTTAAAACTGCTGCCTATTGGTTTCATTGGGTGACCCTTGGTTCTCATGTTATGTGAATGAGTAAAGAATACTTCCTTGTGCACTTTCTCCACACCAGTCAAGATTTTACGGACCTCTATCATGTCCCCCCTTAGTTATCTCTTTTCCAAGCTGAACAGTCCCAGTCTTTTTAATCTCTCCTCATATGGAAGTAGTTCCATCCTCCTAATCATTTTTGTTGCCTTTCTCTCTACCTTTTCTGATTCTAACATATATTTTTTGAGATGGGGTGACCAGAATTGCATGCAGTATTAAAGATGTGGGTGTACTATGGCTTTTCATAGTGGCATGATGTTATGCTATGTCTTACCTATCTTTTTCCTAATAGTTCCTAACACTCTGTTAAGCTTTTTTGATTCATGATTCACATTGTGCAGATGTTTTTTAGAGAACTATCCATAATGATCCCAAGATCTCTTTCTTGAGGTTTAACAGCTAATTTAGATCCTTTCATTTTGTACGCATAGTTGGGATTATGTTTTCCAATATGCGTTATTTTGCATTTATCAACCCTGAGTTTCACCTATCATTTTGTTTCCCAGTCACACAGTTTTGTGAGGTCCCTTTGTGACTCTTAGTTAAGTCCAAAGCAAATTGCTATCTTGAATAATTTTGTATCATGTGTAAACTTTGACATTTCACTATTCATTCCTTATTCCAGATAATTTATGAATATGTTGAACAGCACTGTTGCCAGTAAAGATCCTGTGGGATCCTGCTATTTTCCTCTGTCCACTGAGAGAAATGACTAAGAGAGAACCTTCCCTCGTATCCCATGGCTGCTTAATTGCCAGGATTCCCTTTCTTAAAAATTGAAATTACATTAGCTATCCTCCAGACATCTGGTACATAAACTGATTTAAGTGATAGGTTACATGCCACAGTTAGTAGTTGTACAATCTGAGTTCCTTCAGAACATGGTCACAGTGGCTTATTACTGTTGTCACCTAAAAAGATTTGTCACCTAAAAAGAATGGCTCAGGCGTTGGAATCTCCTCCACATCCTCTGTAATGAATACAAATGAATAGAATTCATTTTGTTCCCCCATAATGGCCTTGCCTTCCTTGAGTGCTTCTTTAGCACCTCAGTTGTCCCCATTGATTGTCAGACTTCCTGCTTCTGATGTACTTTACATATTTTTTGCTATTAGTTTTGTGTCTTTTGCTTGTTGCTCTTCAAATTCTTTTTTGGCCTGCCTAATTATACTTTTACACATTAATTGCCAAAGTACATGTTCCTTTCTGTTTTCCTTAGTGGGATTTGACTTCCATTTTTTAAAGGATGCCTTTTTGCCTCCGCCTCTTTTACTCCATTGTTTGGTCATGTTGGCCTTGTGTGTGTGTGTGTTTTCTTTGTTTTTCTTTGTGATATACATTTAAGTTGAGCCACTATTATGTTTTTTTTTAAAGTTTCCATACAGCTTGCAGGCATTTCACTCTTCTGACTGATCCTTTTAATTTCCATTTAACTGGCTTCCTCATTTTTGTATACTTTTCCTTTTTGAAGTTAAATGCTACTGTGGTGGGCTTCTTTGGTGTTACTCCCACTCTCCTACAAGGATGCTAAATTGTATTACATTATAGTTACTCTTACCAAGTGGTTCAGCTGTTCTCACCTCTTGGACTAGATCCTGTGTGCCACTTAGAGGCAATTCTTGATTTAGTTCTCTCCCCTTATGGGTTCCAGGACTAGCTGCTTCAAGAAGAAGTCATTAATGGCTGGGGTTAGGAAGAAATATTCCCTGCACGTAGATTATCCCATAACTGCCTTCTTTGGGGTGTCTTGCATTTTCTTCTGGAGTAGCTGTGGCTGGCCACTATCTGCTCCTCTTGGAGGCAGGATCATTGGAGTAGATGAACTACTGCTATGATCCAATATAGATGTTCCTGTGTCCCTGTACTGACTTTGAAGTGTACATTAGTTTAATAATTGTATTGTAGGTGGTCTTGACATTGAAGAACATTGGACTAATTCATCTCTGATGTAACTCTACTGAAGTGGTAGGGGGAAGTTGCATCAGGAATACATTTGGCCTTCCCCTCCACCACTGCCTCATATCTCATCCAAAAATAGCATAATATTCTTTCACACAAGGTTTACTTTATGGAACCTTGCTTGTATTTCCTCAGATGCTTTATAATCTCATCCTTAAGAAATGTCTGGGATCCTGCATAGCAAAGGATCCTGCACATAATTTCCTGTGCTCTCCCTAGCCTCTTTCCTTCTTTTAAATTGGGGTGATGTGGTAGATTGGGGTGATATGGATTATCTATGGCATCTCAGTATTTCCAGTCTCAGAGATCTGTTAACATTTTTCTAACCATCTTTTGCTTCCTCCTTCAGCATTCCAAGTTTCTACCCATCCACGAGAGCGTTCACTGTTTTCAGTCTTTTTACATTTCAAGACTTTTCCTGCTGTGGTTGCCTAATGACCTCAGCTTTTCAGTTTTGTTTGTGGTATCTCCTCTCTAGTTCTCTTGTAAGCTATAAATCAAGGAACTTAGTGATTATTTGGAATTTAATTACAAGCATTTTTATTAATAATCTACATATATATAACAGTGCCTTTCATCCAAAATTATCCTAAAAGGCTTCAGAAATTAGATATATTCAGCCACTGCATTGGGGATGGGCAACATCCCTATGAATGAGTGGTATACAACTGACCAGATAACAAGGAAATTTTAGGGAAGAGAATAAGCACAGCCCCCTATTCTTATAACTATCAAGGTACTTCTTTATACATACAGAAAAGAGCACTTTCAAGGTCTTATTCTGTTAACACCATACACAGTAAGTTTATGACACTATGTAACACAGATGGCTAAAGAGCTGAGTCAAAACTTCTGGCAGTTTGAATCTATCATAAAAGAAAGATTTCAAAGAGGGTTTTCAATAAAATGGAGGGCCTTGATCCTGCATATATATATATGCTTAAACTTTATACATCATAAGTAGTCGCCTTGACTCCAATGTTGGTACATTAATAATTACTGATTTAAATAAGAACATCAAATACAAGCCCTTTGTAAATCTCCAAACAAAATGTTTGAGCAAGGGAGAAAACTCATTACACCTCTACCCTGATATAACACTGTTCTTGGGAACCAAAAAATCTTACCGTGTTATAGGTGAAACCACATTATGTTGAACTTGCTTTGATCCACCAGAGCACACAGCCCTGCCCCCCGGAGCCCTGCTTTACCATGTTATATCTGAATTCGTGTTTTATTGAGTCACATTGTATCGGGGTAGAGGTGTATATATTGTCCCTAAACTCTTTCTTCTTAAGGGGATCAGTTGGGGATCAATAATGAAAAATATTTTGCAGACCATTCCTAAGGCTTCAGTTCAGAAAGATACTTAAGCACATGCCTGTTCTAAACATGTGAATAGTCCTCTTGAATTCATTGATTGTCCTTTGATGAATTAGGGCCTAATATACAAAACATTAGATTTTTTTCCATACCATGTACTATCACAATGCAGAGATGAACAGTAAAACAAATGCAAGAGCAACATTTGCATTGTTTGGAGGATGACTGAATCAACATTTTACCTTCAAATAAAAAATCTGTAAGGGGCAAAGTCTTAAAACTGACACATCTTAGAATCTCAAATAAGTTATATAGAACTGTGGTTTTCAAACTTTTTTTCTGGAGACCCAGTTGAAGAAAATTGTTGAAGCCCGTGACCCAACAGATCTGGGGATGAGGTGTTTGGGGTGTGGGAGGGACTCAGGGTTGGGGCAGAGGGTTGAGGGTGAAGGCTGTGGGGTGGGGCCGTGAATGAGGGGTTCAGAGTGTGGGAGAGGGCACTGGGCTGGGACAGGGGTGTCATAAACAGATAGCTAAGGGTTAATGTTCTTTTACCTGTAAAGTGGTAACACCAGTAACCTGAAACACTTGATCAGAGGACCAATCAGAAAACAAGACTTTTTCAAATCTGGGTGGAGGGAAGTTTGTGTGTGAGTTCTTTGTTCTTTTTCTTGTGTCTGACCCTCTCGGCTCTGAGAGTGATCTTTCTGTCTCCTAGCTTTCTAATCTTCTGTTTCCAAGTTGTAAGTACAGAGATAGCAAGACCATAGGTTTATATTGTTTTCTTTTGTATTTACATGGTGTAGTTGCTGGAATGTGTTAAATTGTATTCTTTTTGGATAAGGCTGTTTATTCATTTTTTTCTTTTAAGCAAATGACCCTGTATTTGTCTCCTTAATACAGAGAGACCATTTTTATGTCCTTTTCTTTCTTTTTTATATAAAGCTTTCTTTTTAAGACCTGTTGGAGTTTTTCTTTAGTGGGGACTCCAGGGAATTGAGTCTGCAGCTCACCAGGGAATTGGTGGGAGGAAGAAGTCAGGGGGAAAATCTCTTTGTGTTAGATTTACTAGCCTGACTTTGCATACCCTCTGGGTGAGGGGGGGAAGTACTTGTGTTTCCAGAACTGGAAACAGGGAGGGTGGAGTCCCTCTGTTTAGATTCACGGAGCTTGCTGCTGTATATCTGTCCAGGAACCCAGGGAGGGAACACCTGGAGGGGAAAGGGAAATGGTTTATTCCCCTTTGTTGTGAGACTCAAGGAATCTGAGTCTGGGGGTCCCCCAGGGAAGGTTTTGGGGAGACCACAGTGAGCTAGGCACTGTAAATCCCTGGCTGGTGGCAGCTTTACCAGGTCCAAGCTGGTAACTAAGCTTGGAGGATTTCATGCTAACATCCATATTTTGGACGCTAAGGTCCAGATCTGGGAAAAATGTTATGACAAGGGGGTTGAGGTGCAGAAAGGGGTCACGGCTCTGGGCTGGGGATGCAGGCTCTGGGGTGGGGCCAGGGATGAGGTGTTTGGAGTGCAGGAAGGGGATCCAGATTTGGGGGCGGCTCAGGGCTGGGGTAGAGGATTGGGTCATGGGGTTGGGGCATGGGCTTACTTCAGGCGGCTCCCACTCAGCGGCACAGTAGGGGTGCTAAGGCAAGCTTCCTGTCCTTCCTGCCACCGCAAACCATGCTGCGCATGTGAAGCAGCCAGCAGCAGGCCCAGGTCCTAGCCGGAGGCATGCAAGTGGATCCATGCGGCTGTTGCCCACAGGCACTGCCATCCCAGCTCCCATTGGCTGGTTCCTGGTCAATGGGAGTGTGGAGCTGTTGCTCGGGATGGGGGCAGTGCGTGGAGACCAGGAGCCCTCCCTACCTAGGTGTGAAACCTGCTGCTGGCCGCTTCTGGGGCACAGTGCAGTGTCAGAACAGGTAGAAACTAGCCTGCCTTGGCCAGGCAGCACCACCATCGGCGGTGCTGACCAGTGCCACCGTGACCTAGGGCCTTACAACTGCAGTTTGAAAACCACTGATATGGAACACTTAAGAGCATGAAGAAACTGAAGCTTAGAGTGTTCAGTTTATGCTGATGCTCTTCCAAATGTCCTGTAAATTCGTTTTTCAGATTTAATGAAAATAAGTAATTTTTGGAAGCAAAGAAAAGATGAGTATATTTTAGAAGAAAATATGAGTGTATTTTTAAGTACACATACATAAAAAGAGAATCCCTCTGTGTTCTATGACATTTGACAAAGCTTAACACATCTTTATAAGGGGAAAATTAGTGGTTAAATATAATTTGATAGAAAAATATAAAAAGTAATTTTTAGGCACAGGAGGAATTAATCTTTACCTACCCTGAAAGGCTACACGTTAGCATTATCAGATGCGGCTGTTAATGAATGACTAGCTTGAAGTGTGCAATATAGCAAAGAAACATGTCATGAAAGCTTATGTCTCTGTGACATTCTCCAGGGTGAAAACTGAACTACTGAAGTGCTGTGTCACCTTTGCTCTCCATCCTGGGGTGCCTTTTATGCTGTTTTGCTAGTGAACAGCAAACTCTCCAGGCTCTGCTCACTCACAGCCACCAGCATGCAAAGTCACTCCCTGCGAGTATATGAATGCTGTGCCCAGCTATCCAGGATTGATACAGGGAAACACCCGCATATACCTGAGTCCTAGCCATGCACTCCAGAAATGTGCATCTTGTACTGTTCAGAAGCCCACTGGATGATACAAGCTCATTAGTTCATCATTATAACTATGGATAATGAATATGCACTAGCCTTTTTGCCTAGAGTGGAGGTTTCCGAGACACTTCAATCAAACACATTGGTTTAGATAAAACAATAAATCAAATGTATTAACTAAAGAAAGATGGATTTTATAAGTAGGAAGACATAAAAGTCAGAATTGGTTACAAAAGAAATAAAAAAATAAAACCGCAAGCTAATTCCCAAGCTTTACGAATCTAAATAAGATTTGAAGCTAAACATTATTCTCAATACACCAGATGCTGCAGGCATTTCTCAGTTCACGGTTGTCAGTTTATAATTCTGAGTTCACAGGCTGGATTTCCCTTCAGGTTGGGACCACTCCCCTTAGTTCAGTGTTCTTCAGGTAAGATGGAGAGGAAAGATTGCTATAGGCATTTTTTTCTCTCCTTCTTATAATCCAGCCCTTTTTTTGCTGGAAAAATCCTTGCTGAACCAGGTGGGCAGACAGTGCCATTGCATACTTGAGCTGTAAACTGTCTTTCAGATGAATTGTAAATTTCCAGTTTACAATTCCCCTTCTGGTGAATTTCTCATTAAGCAGGTAATGGCTCTTTGGCACTTTGCTGGCATGCTAGTGTGTCTTTCTCTGTGAGGAATTGGCTTATGGGTGTTATTGAGAATTACAACATATTTCTGCAAAATCATACAACAAAATCTCATAATTTCACATGTCGTGTGGTTATTTCAAGGAGATAATAATAGTCAGCAGATCATGAGTTTTCAAATGATAACTGACAAGGCATACTTTGTACAAAATATATGATAACCGCGTCAAAGTGGTGAACATGGAGTCCAGAGTGTCACAGTCCCTTTTAAGGAATGTATACAATCAATTGCAATATTAACATAAGGATTGCACGATCAAACAGTAAAATTGCTCTCTTCATCCCTTCTTTTCTATCACTTTCTACTTTCTACTTTTATTTTGTTTTTGTGCTCTAATATTTATTATTTCAATTTATTGTTTACAGTTTTATTTTGTTTATCTCTATTCTAAAATTGATTAAAATAGGTTTATTACTTGTGGTTATAATAATCATCAGAAGCCGACTCCAGGACACAGGACCGGACCCTAATGTTATCAGCTTAGTAATTACTAAGTAAGCTGAGGGCTGATATTCCTGTTACTGATCATGATTACACAAAACATTCAAAACCTTTAAATTGTGCACATTACTAATGTACACAAAACTATATTCTTATCACTATCTCATACTCCCTCCATGGCCTCCCAATTGTTTGTTTCACTTGACTTGTCTTAAACTAAGGCCCTGAGCCTGCCATGAGATATGGACCATATTGCAGGATTAGGATCTAGAATGGTGAGCTCTTTAGGCCCGGGACTGTCTCTTACTATATATTTGTACAGCACTTATCACCAGGGAGCCTTGGTGCTTCTTTGGGGTCTATAGGTACTACTAGAGTACAAATAAGTGGTATAATAAGCAAAATGCATGGACTATGCTTAGTGTGGGCTGCACCACTCTAGGAGTGATTCTCTCTCAAATTGTTGTTGTTGTCCCATAGAAGTAGGAGTTTACATATACATATGAGACAAAAAATAAAATTGGCCATATAAGTTCTAATATAAGCACCAGCTAAGCATCCAAAGTTTACATGTTCACCAGCACTAAGCCTACATTTTGGACTTTTGGATGTCCATCACCCACTGATAGCTATGGATGTGAGGTTAGGGTGCTGAGTGTTTTGAAGTATTAGGACTAACAGTGTATAAATAATTATGCAATGTCAACTATGTTTTCTTCTTCAAACATAATAGCGTTTATCACTACTTTATGTTTGCCATATACAGAAGAATGAAGCTAATATTTTATATGGGGCATGATTTTAAAGCAAGGGAAAAATATAGCTGCTAAAATGTGCTTTTTGATCAGGTATAATGGTATAATAAAGAAAGCAACTGTGTCAGATCAGAAAGGCATCCTCGGACACACAGATAACGATGTTCCTATTGTAATATATGTAATACCAATTCAATGAAAAAAGCCAGGATATGATATCCTCTTATCAGAATCCATGTACGATGAATTTCTTCTCTTTTTAATAAATAAAACATCAAAAAGTACACACTGCAATTTGTTACAGCTGGTATCACCTTATGTAATTTGTATAAAACCTGGCAGATCATTTTTCAGAAATATTTTATTATACATAAACTATAATGGGCTCCCTGTAAATGACTTAATATGGTTTTGTCCTTTTGCAATGTATTGCTGCTAAATGAAGTTAACAAATCACCTACTACTGCAATTGATCTAATCTTATTAACTTAGTCTATTTGACTTTTGCTAGTCTAAACTGTCTATATATCAATCTCTTTATTGTTCTACAGTGCAAAGAAGGGGCAAAAATATCCCCCCAAACCCACAACCCCCTCCCACCCCATCCCACCAGAAAATCAGTGTGGATGGCTTTATTACCATAACTCTTAAACTAATGACCATCTCCTTAACGGGTACTTCTTAATGGGGCCTAGAATTAGTCAAATGTATTTAAGTAACATGTTCAATATAAATTAACTGAACTAATTTACTGTTACTCTGTAAATTCATTCTCATGAAATAAAAAGCCTTTGGGAAAAATTAGTGTTTCATTTTCCACATGTATGAATATTGCATAAATATCTTTTCCATTTTAAGTGACTCATGCGGTATTCTCTACAACACATACAGCAATACCATTCAATGTAAATGACAGTACAGTCATTTAGATTAACTCATGGTATTCTATAAAATCTTTTTGTTTCTTTATTTGTTTTTAAATCATGCTACTTGGCTGCTATAGCACCTGTTACAATGGAGTCCTGATGCTTATTTGGTGTCTCTAGGCACTCCTACAATACGAATAAGTGCTATAATAAGCTAAATGCATAGACCATGCTTAGTGCGGCCTGCACCACTCTCCCTTTGAAATGTAGACTCTGAAATTGTATTTCATGTTAATGTTGTTTGCAGTGGTGTTATAGCAGTGTTGGTCCCAGAATATGGGAGAGACAAGGTGGGTAAGGAAATATCTTTTATTGGACCATCTTCTGTGTCCACAGCACATACATGCGGGCAAACACATTTCTATTGTTGCCCCATGTTCCAAGAAAGTATTCTAAAGTGACAGCACTGAGTAGAAAGCTGGTGAGTCAAAGGAACATAGACACATTCCATTTCAGCAAAATGCAGCTGCCAGGGCATTACATATATCTTGAAAGCTCTTAAAATTAACCTAAAAATGTAACAATTGTTCACAGGGGCAACTTGGGCTAATGCATTAGTATGGAAGCTGTAGCAATCACTTTTATTTCATTTGTAATGGTGGGAAATCCCTGTAGCAAATCCCCATTGTTCTTGTTGATAGAGTGTGGAGGGCAGGGAAGCCTGACAAGACTGTCTTTTTTTTTAATGTGCTTATGTTTAATGAATGTGGAACCCAAGAAAAAATAATGAAGTGTATAGAGAGGACAAATAGGAAAAACAAAAAATTTAGTAGCTTGGAAATTACTAAAAGTTTCAAAATGGCTATAGCATGTAATCAAAGATGGTTTCTTGAAAATGAGTCCCAAAGTTGTACTCCATTTAACGCTTCCATTCTAGCTTTAATGACTAGAATAAAACATTAATTGTTATTGTCTGGTGGCCTCTAGGCCATTTTATTGTTCTAAGAAGACTCCATAAATCTCTATTTTTTAAAGTTCTTCATGCAGTCCTGATGTCTTAGTAATTTAGGAGAAAATGACAAATGCACCAATAGAGAGAATGCTGAGATACAAGATCCACCATCCATCCCTCATGTAGCCTTTTCAAAACGAGTTAAACATATATTTGTCTCATGATTCCCATTTTAGAAATCCACAGGGAACATGGATATTGGCAATTTGAACCACTCTGTAGTTTTCTGTTGCTTAAAAAACAAAGGGCCAGCAAACTCGTTACTTATTACTCAGCAAACTTAAAACATATTTTAAACACCGTTCAGGCCATACCCTTGAATTTGAGTAAGGATGCTATGTTCAGGCCAAAATCTTGGAAATATAGGATTTGTTCCTAGTGTCCTGTCTTTAGTTGACAAAACCAGACTCAAGAGAGTCATGGTTCTATGCTAACTATTCCAGCATAGGTTTCAACTCCTTTTTTATGTTTTATTGATTTCCACATCTGCTTCATAGCTTTTTCAACCTTTCTTCTTTTGAAAGATTAATTATGTTGAAAACCAGCAACTATGTTTGGGTCTGACTCCATTGCCCTTCTGCTGAGAAGTCTCTTATGCCAGTAGTTGCCTTGAGCTCAGTGGTACTACTGGTGGGGTAAGTTACTATTCATTTGGGAGTCTGGATGGCAAACTGAGGAGGGAGAGAAATGAAATAGAAGAAGGCACAATTTCCCCTCAAAGCCTGTAAAAGCTTTGGGCCAGATTGCCACTGGCTTTTGTGGATGTTAGTGGTGTGGAAGGGCACATAGAACCTTTCGTCCACTCTGTGCAAGGGCTAGGACAGTCACTATCAGGAACACAGCGAATGTTCACCCCCAGGTGTGTAAACTGTGCCAAAAGTAGCAATGAGGAAGTGGCCCATGGGTGATCCTTCTGTGTCCTGGCCTATGGAGTTAGGTAACTGTAGAAAGGGGAGCAAGGGACACCACTACCTGGGGTCATGCAGTGTGCACAGTGCCTCATGTGCCAGGTAGCTTGTAGAGCAATTGTGGCACAATCCCTCTCTGAGCTTCCTATGGGGTGTGTGACAGGGTCTGCTTACTCCACACTTGTCTGGACAGAGTTAAGCCCATATTATGGACAGCAGAAGTCCTGCCTCCCTGGCAAGACTGGGCACGCTCCAAGTGCTATAGCCGTATAAAGGGAGGGAGCCCAGCTCATTCTGGGTGGGAGGCTGCAGGGGAAGCTCCTGCAAAGGGCCAGCCACAGCCATTAACTGCACTGGGAATCTAAGCCTTTTGCGGCCTGCTTGCATCCCAGCGACTGGAGGAGCCCCCAGAGATGACTGGCCCCCCTGAACACAGAGAACTCGACACCACATGGGAAACACCAGCACAGACTCTGGTAGGAAGTGACCCACAGACGGTGATGGAGTGGTACCTCACACCAGGGAAACTGTTTCGGTAGGACCCAACCCCAGCTGAATCAGTGGCAAGCTGCTATGCTAGGTCATGGCCTGGTGGAGTTGGGTGGGCCCATGCCCCCCTACTGGGGTGGCCACACCCCTTAGTGGGTGCCCCATCCTCACAGACTCTGGCCGCTGGGCCACACTGCCCTGGACCGAAGAGTGGCTCGATAGACTCTGTCCACTGGGCTTCGCTGTCCTGCACCAAAGGACTACTTTATGGACTCTGGTCGCTAGACCACGCTGCCCTGATGCTAGGGACATGGACCATTACCTCTAAAGTGAGCCCATGGCTCAATGCCACAGTCTGGGCCATCATTTTTGGAGAGTGAGGAGAAGTAGCTTTTGTAAATGACACAATGGCTCACACTGAGGCCGAGAGGCATTGTCCCGCCTCATTTCAGAAGGTGAATGTGCACAGTTTCCCACATCTTTGCAATATAATACACAGCCTCCAGTATTATTTAACTCTACTCAGGGGAAAGGTTCTTGGTACCAGTACACTATTGTCCTTCTTCTTATGTTTTCATTTAAACAAGTGCAAAGCATGTGTGAAACAATACTACTTTGACTGGCTGATGTCTTACACTTGCTTTGCACTGGGATAATAGTCTGATCCAATTTCCATTGGATTCAATAGGAAAATGTCCATTTCACTTACACTCTGCCTACTATTTGCTCCACCAGGAGCACATTGCGTCTCCAGAGGGATGCAAAAAGGGCAGTCAGGGTATTTCTGCAAGCACAGGGAGTGCAGTTGTCTCTACCTCTGGCACAGCAAACACAGGAGGGAGGGAGCTGAAAGCTGCTTGTGCACTTCCTCTTCTGCTCTGAGCCCTTCAAAAGAGCCAACGAAAATCTAACCTACATGTGGTCCAACCAAAGTCAATGAGCATACCTACTATCCTAAGCAAGTGTTGTCTGGGTCAGACCCTAATTTCTTAGGTACATCCTAACTTGCAGCACTGCTGGATGTGGAATGTTGAATGTCTTAAAAACACACACATTCACTTCTCTTCACTTGCATTATTCATGATTATTCTTTGCTTTGTTTGCTCAGTACCTCAGAAAAAGCAAGGGAGCTTTCAGAATGTTTTATATCTCAGGAAACTGTTACTATACTCACCAACTGAACAGGTACTAAGACAGTCATATTAAGCCTGGGCATTAAATATTAAAGAAAATTATCCTTATCTAGCTTGATAAGGTGCACACTATATTTTAAAAATACCACATAATGGTTTTACCTGTCAACATACAGGATGAAGTAATGGTAACTTGATAATCATTAGTGGCCTCACAGCTGGTGAGTTATGAATATATTAGGAATAGACGGTCTATTACATGATTTCCATCAAGTAGAATGTCAAGTTCATGTTTCTTTTAAAAAAAACAATCTCTCTAGCTTCACTGGCTTTGTGTTTAAAAGAAAAAAAGACTCAATCTTAACATCAGCGACTTGAGCCATTTATGTATTTCTGTGACATCATATGCTCAGTGGATGCTGATTTTAATTGTAAAAGGCTGCTCAGGCAAAGTGATGTGATATTTTACTTATTAGAAACATCACACAGATAATCATTTTTCAGATGAATAACACCCTCCCCCCAAACCCACAGAAAATCTATTGATTTCCTTTCACCAAACATTAAGATGCTCAGTTGAATTACAATAATTAAAAGACTTTCAATTTTTCAAGGGAAGATTCTAACATTTGGATTACAGTATGCAGTGCTACCTACTCTATGCAATACATTATACAATAAGCTACTCCTGATGGCATACAGTGTCAGGGCCGGCTCCAGGCCCCAGCACGCCAAGCGCGTGCTTGGGGCGGCATGCCATGGGGGGTGCTCTGCCGTTTGCTGGGAGGGTGGCAGGCGGCTCCGGTGGACCTCCTGCAGGCATGCCTGCAGAGGGTCCGCTGGTCCCGCTGCTCCGGTGGAGCATCCACAGGCACGCCTGCGGGAGGTCCACTGGAGCCGCGGGACCAGAGGACGCTCCACAGGGACGCCTGCGGGAGGTTCACCGGAGCTATGGGACTGGCGAGCGGCAGAGTGCCCTCCGCGGCGTGCCACCATGCTTGGGGCAGTGAAATGACTAGAGCCGGCCCTGTACAGTGTACAGACGCTCCCTGAGTTACGTAAAACTGACGTACACAAATCCGAGCTTACAGAAAAAGTTCCATAAGCTAGAAATAGGAGGGTTTTTCTTTTTGTTTTTGTTTTTACCTAATGGTTGGAGATATGTTTCCGACTTATGCAAAATTCAAGTTACACAAGGTATTCTGGAACAGAACACTTGCATAAGTCGTGGAGCGTCTGTAAAGCCATGGGTGGGATTTTATTTATAAATGTTTTAAATGATCAAAGACTAGTTTAAAGAATATATGGCTGATATATGTATACAGGTTCTTACGTTTGTACTTGTTACAACATTTATAAAATTCTATATACGTTGATTTCCCCATTCATTTTCCAGTATATACTATCTGATACTCCTCACTCCTGCCCATTTCTCACTGCAGACTATCATGTCATTTTAATGTGGATGAAGATCTCCTAAAAAATCATCCTTCTGGAGGCAGGATCAGTTTATTTCATTGAACTCAGAGCTGTGTAATACTCTTTACACCATTTCCTCTCTGTGGGCTTTAGGGAAGGGCCTAATGCCTTGATCCTGCATTGGAATCTGCTAGTTCAGACCTCTCCACTGACTTAAAAAATATATAGCTGTGCACATATCTGGGATATGTAAATGCATGTTCTTGTTACTGCTTCCCTTGTCCACCCTCCCCTGTTCCTTCTGGTTGGTTTATACCCATTTGTGCTTGTGTTTTAATTAGACCCTACATTATTCTGGATAGGGACCATCTTATATTCAGTGTTTCTTATAATAGTTTGCAAAATGTCCCAAGGTTGCTCTGCTGGTGTTAGCACAGTTCAAAGCCCTAGTGTATGTAAGTTGGCAGCTGCCAGTAGTATTAGAAGCTCTACATTCCCATTGCAGGTTTACTGAGAAAATATTTAAACCAGGGTGTCATAAACAGATAAGTAAGAGTTAATAGAACAGAAGTACTTCATATCTCTTTTGCCTGTAAAGGGTTAACAAGTTCAGTGAGCCTGGCTGTCACCTGACCAGAGGACCAATCAGGGGACAGGATACTTTCAAATCTTGAGAGAGGGAAGTTTTTGTGTGCGCTGTTAGTTTTTGGTTGTTGTTCTCTCTGGGTTCTGAGAGTGACCAGACTTGCAACCAGGTTTCTTTCCAATCTCTCTGATACAGGCTCTTATATGTCCAGACTAGTAAGTACTAGGTAGATAAGGCAAGTTAGGCTTATGTTTGTTTTCTTTATTTGCAAATGTGTATTTGGCTGGAAAGAGTTCAAATTTGTATTTTGCTGAAAGGATTTTAATTTGTACTTGTATACTTATGCTGGGAGGGTATTCCCAGTGTCTATAGCTGAAAGTCCCTGTAACTTATTCCATCTTAAATTTACAAAGATAATTTTTACTGTTTTTCTTTCTTTAATTAAAAGCTTTTCTTGTTTAAGAACCTGATAGTTTTCTTTAATTCTGGTGTGAGATCCCAGGGGACGGGGTCTGGATTCACCAGGGAATTGATGGGGAGAAAGGAGGAAAGGGGGAGAGAGAGGTTAATTTCTCTCTGTATTAGGATTACTTTCTCTCTCAGGGAGAGTCTGGGAGGGGGAGAGAGAAGGAGAGGGGAAGGTGGATTTTCCTCTCTGTTTTAAGATTCAAGGAATTTGAATCACAGTGATCTTCCAGAGTAACCCAGAGAGGGGAAGCCAGGGAGAGGCAATGGTGAGGAAAAGGGTTTACTTTCCTGTGTTGAGATCCAGAGGGTCTGGGTCTTGGGGGTCCCCGGGCAAGGTTTTTGGGGGGACCAGAGTGTACCAGGCACTGGAATTCCTGGTTGGTGGCAGCGCTACAAGTACTAAGCTGGTAATTGAGCTTAGAGGAATTCATGCTGGTACCCCATCTTTTGGACGCTAAGGTTCAGAGTGGGGAATTATACCATGACACAGGGATTGGAAACCTTTGTCCTTCGGCCCACCAGGGTAAGCACCCTGGTGGGCCGGGCCAGTTTGTTTACCTGCTGCGTCCGCAGGTTTGGCTGATCGCTGGCCGCAGTTAGCCGCTCCAGGCCAAATGGGGTGGCGGGAAGCGGCGGCCAGCACATCCCTTGGCCTGTGCCACTTCCCGCCATCCCCATTGGCCTGGAGTGCCGAATGGTGGCCACTGGGAGCCGTGATTGGCCAAATCTGTGGACGCAGCAGGTAAACAAACCAGCCTGGCCCTGCTCTATCCTAGGGCTCTTGCATTGCTAACAGTCATGGAACTGAGTGGGTGGAGTTGCAAAATTGATGGAGCATTTTGGGCAAATAATGAACCTGTGTTAAAATTGTTCTGAGAATAACCAGAATATGTCATTAAATTAGGTTTTCAGTTTGGCACCTTCCACAAGCAGTAAAAATCTACACATAAAATCAAATATCAGTCTATTTTTGAACATATTTGAGATGTAACAACTTGTGAATATATATTGTATTAATTCAAGTAAAACTGTCTTTAGGTTATAACTCACTGGGACCTTTAGTTAAGTAACTTCCTGGTAGGACTGAGCTGCTTTTCTCTCTCTGCTGCTCTACCTTCAACTCTGTGCCCATGTCGTAGGCATGTTTTTTTTCTTTGTAGCCTGAAATTGTCTGGAAGATTTCAGTAACTCTTATATAACTACTCCATGGAAGTAGTAAGAGATGATGTTCCTCCCTTCTGGTCATCTCCCCTTTATATAAATCAATAGTATTCCACCAAAATTGTATGAACAAGGCAGTTGTATTTAGAGGGCAGTTTGCCACCATTAAGGGTGTTGGTTTTATTATAAATACTATACTGCTTTGAAACAGTTACAGAAGAATTGTAATACATTTAGTGAAATCACTGCCTGCAACTCAGTGAAAGAAGCTGGATGCAGAGGGTGGCAGTATGTGGAGCAAGAGGAATGTGCAGTACAATTACCCTTTCTTAAGTGAATTTATTGGTCATGAATGATGCTGCGTTAACCATCCTAAAAGCTAAAGCTCTGTTTATCCACAGTGGAGATACAGCACAGGCAGCAAGAGTACAAGCTATTCCGCTGTCCTGTCAAAAGATCTCTGATTTAAAGTCTTTCCATAGACTTCAATGGGCTTTGGGTCAAGCCCACAGTGCTTCAACATTGTTCTGTAATGACCAAGGGATGAGAGAGTATTCCAGTCTCCATTACATTCAGTACTTTGCTGCTTTGGTGCTGCTTTAGGCTGCCACTAATAGCATAGACACCTGAGTACTAGAAACTGTCATGAAGTTACCAACACTTGAGCACATATGCCACCAAACAGAGAAGATGTTAGCCACTTTCTGTCCCAAACAACCTGGGCCAGATTGAAAGGAGTGACCAAAAATGAAAATCTTCATCTCCCATTACCAGTCCCTCTATATTAGACAAGCTGCTATCATTATGTGAAGAGGGCAAAGAGGAGAAGACATGTTTGTTTAGTTTAATCTACAATTATATTTACATTTAAATACAGTAGTTCCTTCTTTTTATATGTACTATTTTGAGGATAGCTTTTATTAGTTGTATTGATTTTGATTGCAGAATCATTTATTTTTCTCTTTACCTGGAGAAAGAGCAGTGAGTGCCGTCAGAAATGTTAAACATAGATTCCCTAACACTTGTGGAAATCCATTAGATGAAAATTTATAGTACCCCACTGAACTAGGTCAAACTGTTGCTTCTTGGTAGGACTCAAAAAAAGAAACATCCCAGCAGAAGCTTATTAAAAAGAATATGCTTCTAAAAATTTATTCTCTTGCTGAAACACTTAATCAGCATCTTCATAGGTGGCTGCTACAATTGATAGTATGATAGCAACAGCTAGTAAAAGCTATGTGTTTGCCACCTTATCAGACCTTTATTTAACATCCTCTGTATGTGCGCATGTATGTAACCCTGTGATGTGTTAGCAGAATTTATAGATCAGTTGGTAGGTGTGAGTCATCGATTGCATCTATTACTGCCAGTGGGTACAAGTGCAAGAGGAAATACAGGCAAGAAAAGGTTTTTTTCTGTTGTTGTTATTTGTTGTTGTTTTTTATGGGCTAGCACTCAGAAATGAATCTGAGGAAGTCTTGTTCTTCAAAAGGCAGTGCAGGCCTGTTGAGTCCCAAATTTCTGAGAGCTCCTTAAATCAAAATTCTGATGCTTGATATGTTCAAAATACAGACATTACCACAACTTTACAAATGTGTGCACTGCATGGATATCTAGCCAGCACTCAGTAAACTCCCAAAGGTTTGTCCTTGCTTGTGATGGCTTATTGTAAAAACCTGGGTAAGATTTGCTGGTGGCAATCTCCTCTTGAGTGATGTGGAGAAAGTAGATAAGGAAAAGTTATTTACTTATTCCTATAATACAAGAACTAGGGGACACCAAATGAAATTAATAGGCAGCAGGTTTAAAACAAATAAAAGGAAGTTCTTCTTCATGCAGCACACAGTCAACTTGTGGAACTCCTTGCCTGAGGAGGTTGTGAAGGCTAGGACTATGATAGCATTTAAAAGGGAACTGGATAAATTCATGGTGGTTAAGTCCATAAATAGCTGTTAGCCAGGATGGGTAAGGAATGGTGTCCCTAGCCTCTGTTTGTCAGAGGATGGAGATGGATGGCAGGAGTGATCATTGCCTGTTAGGTTCACTCCCTCTGGGGCACCTGGCATTGGCCACTGTCGGTAGACAGGATACTGGGCTAGATGGACCGTTAGTCTGACCCGTTATGGCCGTTCTTATGTTATGTTCTGTGTTTGTTCCAGAGCCCACGTCAGGAATCTGGATGGAACGTCTCCAAAATATTACAAGCGATTCATCCCTGCACCGGTCCTGAAGCTGGTCTAGGGACCACAGCAAGGAGACAACATACCTCCTTTATCCTTGAGCTGCTAGGAGCTGATTTAAATTAACCAGTTGTCAAAAATGCTTCTGCTGTTCAATGGAAACTGGGAAATAAGGTGATAATAACAAATTATACTTACAGTGTATAGGTTTCTGTAAGTATGAAACAAAACAAAGTCAATCATTAGCTAGTTGATCTTTGTGGACTTCTGAATTTATAAAAATATCAATACAATTTATTTGTTTAGAAGTTAAAAAAAAGGAAACTCTAAGCCTGTTGATGAATCTACCCTATTGAAACAGCATGACTTTTTTTGAGAGAGAGAGACCAGTAGTATTTTTAATAAAACTTTTTGAATGGGATCATATTGAGAATTGGAAAGGAAATCAACAGAAATTCTGGCATGTAAAGAGACTGGAATGGCCATCTCTCCTGACTCACTGGGGCTGCTCCTGTACTTTATGTAAATGTGAGAGATTGCTCCTACATTCAGGGGCAAAGTCTTTCTGACAGTGTATGTGGGAGGGGGAGGGCAAGGGGAGAAGGGGGAAGGTGCTGATCTGTAGGCAGGCTGCCAGCTGTGGAGAAAGCAGGCAGCCAAACAATGTAATAGTGGATCATTGCACAACTTTAAATGAGCATGTTCCTTAATTGCTCAGCAATGTAACAACAAAACACCGTTAACTGGGACAACTTTGCGTGAGGAGTTACTGTACCTACAACAGCATGTAGCCAATCTGTGACTGCTAGCAACAAATATCTCCAGCAAATATCTAGTGATGGAACACTAGATGGGGAGGGCTCTGAGTTACTACAGATCGTTCTTTCCCTGGTGTATGGCTGGTGGGTCCTGTCAAAATGCTCAGGGTCCAGCTGATCACCATATTTGGAGTCGGGAAGGAATTTTCCCCCAGGTCAGATTGGCAGAGAGCCTACGGTTTTTCCCTTTCTCTGCAGCATGGAACACAGGTCACTGGCATGTTTAAACAACTGTAAATGGTGGATTCTCTGTTAACATGAAGTCTTTAAATCACAATTTCAGTAACTCAGCCACAGCTTATGGGTCTATTACAGGACTGCAATGTGCAGGAGGTCAGATTAGACAATAATAATGGTGCTTTCTGGCATTAAAGCACAAGTCGATGAGCTCACACTGTGATGGGTGCAGAGCTGCTCCACTCTGGAATAACTCCAGAAAGAATTATCTCAGAGGCAGAATTCATAGAGTTCCTCAGTTCAGTGGGGAGGGTGCCCACTAATTCCCTTTTTCAAGGGATGCAGCATACTTCCCATGTGTGCCTAGCCAACTAGTTGATTTGTGTGGGAATGTTGCAGGGCTTCCTGGTCAGTCTTACTTCCTTTGAGGTATATCTAGTGCTCCCTGATGTACTTAGGAAGAGTTGTCCTTGTGCTCAAAGGAGTATTGGTTCAAAACCTTTGAATGAAAATGTCTGTGAATGGTTCAGTTGGGTCTCACTGGTATTAAAGCCATGGGACTCGTTGTTTGAGTCTCTTGGTCTATGCAATATTCATAATTTGTAGCATGTGACCGGTCCCCTAAATCGCCTGGTGTTCTTTCTGCTCCCTGATTTGATGACAAACTTTTAAAACAGGAGAACAAAGACTGGCAAATGCTTGTGTGAACAAAACCATGTTAGTGTGCATATTAGCAAACAGCAAAAATATGGGGTAGTAACATGAATGAGTAGAACAGCTATTCAGAATCTCATTGGATGTTCATGAATGCTGTTTCTGAAGCATTCATTCTGACTCAAACAGTTCTGCAGAAATGTTGCAGCTGCAATATCTGTTTTAAGATCATAAAAAAGCTCAATATTTTGCTTTTAAATGTGAAAATATTTATCAAATTAAACCTGATATAATGTGTTTGCTATTAGTAGAGGAGTTTCATTAGCTTTCAGCAGCTGATTGGCAGATATCCACTAGCTGGCATCATGATTTTTACATGTCACACAATGTTATTTATGATTTTTCATACACTCTCTGGTGGATTGTCAAGTCAGTACTGGCAGAGTCTGGAATGTATTTCCATTTATTTTTGAGATACATATGTACTGGTCAGCAGACATCAATGAAGAACTGTACTATGGTTCTGTTGCTTTCATTTCTTCATTTGGCTTAATGCTTTCTGTCTTCATATTGATGAAAAGTCTATTTGTTGATTGTGCTGCCACTAGTAGTGATAAAAACATTGTTTGCATCTGTGCTTAGACTATGCCTCTAGATTCTTCATTCCAATCTGGTTTTTAATATTAATCAGAGGCTAGACTATGACTTGCAGAGTGTGATTGTTGAGGGAAATAAGGGAAATAATACCTCTGGGTAAGGTTCAGAGAAGTAAGCAAATGCCATGCACTTTTGATTTTCCTAAGAACATGATGAGGAAACTGAGCTGATGCTTAGGACTAGTGCTAAAAATAGAAGTGTAGCTGCAGCGATGTTAGCTGAGGGAGGGTCCCGCCATCCCTAGTACATACCTAGGGTCTGAGACTGGATTGCACTAGTGGCAGCTAGCCCCTCCCACCTCTCATGCCACCATGACAACACCTCTATTGTTAGCATTCTAGCTTGATCAGAAATAAGGTGGGAAGTCATGGAGATCACAGAAAAGGAATCACACCTACCCAGCTCCAGCCCAGACATACCCTATGTTCCATCCTCCCCAGTCATCTAGCCAGCACACCTAAGCTGGAACGTGAGTGTCGTGATTTATTGCTAGTATAGACCAATACCACATTTGCTATCCACCCTCCTAGAGCAAGAAGAAAAAAGACAGCAATTTTAGAGAGCCAGCTGCCACAGCTCCTTCCAAGCACTGTTCCTTGGGAAGCACATGCATGCATAGTCACATACACAAAGCTTGAGGCAAAGCCACAATCTAACCCTATTTTTAAAAATATGTAGCACTCCTTCTGCTTAAGAAAACATTAATCAATAGTTTCACATAGTTGAAAAATGTTATTTGTAATTGTACTTCTCTTAACTGTATAGCATGCCTTTTTGCTGTCTGAATAACCCAGAAAGATCTAATTCAATAACATTAAAAATCTGAAAAAATGTATTGTGCATATGTCTATAAGAAGTATAAATTGTCTTGTTTAGTTCTGATTTTTTTCTTTCAGTCTAGGTTTGCTATCAGTTGTGATTAGAAAATTCTGTGTGAAATTTGACTTTGGCTATCAAGAGGATCAGGTGCAATATAAACCAAATCTGAGTCTTATTTTTTTTTAAGAACTGGTGAAGAGGAAAATAAACTGGTATATTTTTTAAGAAAGTCAACATCTTGAAATTAAAAAAAACATTTTTAAAGGTCAAAAATTGAGGGGGAACGTAAAATATCATCTGTTATTAGTTTTCAAATACTGAAATTTTTTTAATTTAAAAGAATGACCCACTCAAGTCTTTAGAAATTGTATTTTTTTTTGTTACAGTACATGCCTCTTCGCTTAACTTTTCTCTACTTTTTCAGATACATTTTCTGCATGCACTTCCTGAAGAGTTCATAAAAGGATCCTTTTGGAGCAGCTCCTGTTCGCTGCCTCCTGTTTGCTGCTGCTTTAGTTAGCCAAAGAGGATCTGGTCATGATTTGCCTTTTCCCCCCAACTCCGCCATCTTGGAACATCATCTCTAAATTGGATCTGCATCTCCTCCTCACTAATGCTCATATGTCACAGCATTCTACTGGATGAATGGGCACATCTTTCAATCTTTTCTCACTCTCTTTCATGCCATTTTGTGGGGGATGGGAAAGGAACTGCAATCAGCACTGCTGCACAAATTTTCGGAAATTTACCCCCATCCATCATCACTTCAGTCGTTCTGCAGTGCTTTATAACAGCCCAGCAGCATAAGTTCCTGTCCCTGCTTAGCTCCCTCAGTCTTCTTGATAAGCAATGGATGAATGTCCTGGAGAAGGGGTTGATGGGGAGAGAATGCTCTTTGGCGTGCTGATGAGCAGCAGCCAGAGCCAAACAGAGCACAAATGTTGCTGTGAGGTGTTCTGTTGCACCCAGACTCTCCTGTGATACAAGGATGAGAAAGTCTGTCTCGCCTAAGGGCGGGAATGTTTCCATGAAATGAAAGAGAAAAAGGGGAAAGTTAGTATAATACAAAATATGGACTTGAAAAATACTGTAAAGATATATTGTGGTTTTATACTCTCCCTGACCTTTCCTAACAGCCTATGCTGAAACAAACAAACCTGTGTACAATATCAAACATATTATGTTGGGAACAATTCTGCATTGCCAGGCAGTTAATCTAGATGACCCAACTGAGATGGAAAAGACCTATCATCTATAATCCTATGATTGCATTAGTGGCGATGTTTGTACAGAGCACACTGAGATGTTAATACACTACATGTTTTCAATGGCACATGGTATTTCTGAGATACCTGTAATTTGGTCCTGTATGTCCTCTGTGTAGATTGTTTCTAATGTAATTTAACTAAGTATTATGAAACAGATAATAGTGGCATAGAGAGTGGTTTGTTCTTCATTCATTACCTCCTATGTATAATCTCACACATGCTATGGGATATTTATCTTGGTTTTATTTGACTTTCATTCTCATATCACTGTTTAGTCTTATTGTAATGCATAGAAACTATTTTTTATTTCCCCTATTGTTTTCATCAGAGTGGACTGAATTTATCTGTGGTAGTTCCAATGATTTCAATGGACATATGACAGGCATTCATTTGATCCACGGTTGTTCAGTACTTAGTTTTGGTACCTAGTCCTGTCCACAGTGCAGACTGAGTAGTTGAAATGTCCACTAGGGAATCCCAGGTAGATTTAATGGGAAAGAGCCCTTTCCTTGAGTGGCAACTAAGGGCTGGTCTATGCTTGGGAGGGAAGGGAGGAGTCGATGTAAGATATGCAACGTCAGCTACGGGAATAGCATAGCTGAAGTCAACGTATCTTATTTCGACTTACTGCCCGTCCTCACAGTGTGGGATTGATGGCCACGGCTCCCCCGTCGATTCCGCTTCCGCCTCTCACCCTGGTGGAGTTCCAGAGTTGATGAGAGTGCGTTTGGGGATCAATTTATCACGTCTAGATGAGACACGATAAATTGATTTGCGGTAGATCGATCACTACCCGCCGATCTGGCAGGTAGTGTGGACGTACCCTAGGATTGCTTTAGGGGCAATACTGCTTCCTCATGGCTATAGCAGCGTCTAAAGCTCATGCACCACACCTCTGCAGGAGCAAAGATGAGTTGATCCATTTAAGTAAGGGTTCACTGGTCCTGTACCATCATCAGACCCACTCTATGTGCTGGGGTGAAGGAAGCTTCTGCAGAGAAAATAGCCACAACATTCTGATATGCCGACCTCCTGCCTACTGTCTTGTCTTCCTACTCCCTTCCCCTTCTTACTCCCCAACAAAGCTGGCTCTGTAATAGTGAGGGCCTCTGTGCCCACAGATTTTATAAGACACTAAAGAGACTAGATTTGCTCCTTAATAAAAAGTTCTATACGTAATTATTTATACTTGCACTTACATCTATTGGTAATTAAAACCTATGTGTACTATCAAAATGCCTGTTATTAAATATCCTTATGTGCCTTGGGACCTGAGATCCTTTCAGGACCTTTTATTTAAAGACCATGTAGAGAGAGAAAATAATCCTTTCACAGATCAGTGAAATTATATTTTTCTGTTGATGAACAATAGGGGTCTGATTCAAAGCCTTTAGAAATCTATTGGAAAGACTCCAAAGGGCTTTGGAGAAGGCCCTGAATACACAGTTGAGACACTGTATGTAGAAGAGAAATGAGATTTGAAAGCAATGGTCAGATGCTGGGCCTGATTGACCTTTGTATTATTTGTCAGCGTAAGCCCCATTAAACCAGAGTAAAGATTTGCTGAACAAGGCCCAACACTGTACTTGCACTAACATTTTAATTTTTTTCTATTCAGGTTTTATTTTTAGGGTTTTTTTTTTCATTGTTCTACAGGACTTTTCAGTCTACCAGCTGCGAATTCCCTTGCCCTCATTGCTAAATGTCTATTTTTTTTCTTTGAGGAAATACTTATCTCAGCTACTATCCTCTGCCCTCTTCCCCCCAAAAATCCCCAAAGTGTTATACATTAGTTATAATAAAGAATACAATACACTCACAAACCATGAGGCCATAACCAAAATGCCTTGTCTGAACTGCGGTATTCTCTATCCACATTTTATAAAGTTTAGATTTCAGATAAAATGTAGTGCCTTTGGGGAAACCAATTAAAGTCTGGATTTTATCTTTTTGTTTAAATGTTTCCCATTTTTTGTCTCCATCAATAGATGTTTTAAGACGAGTGCAATATTACATAAAATATGCATTAAAGTATCAAACTAAATGTCCTTTAGGCTAATTTTCAGTTCAAGTTAAGCCATTCCCGTGTGTCTATCAAGACACACAACATTCAGCATTTTCTTTCCTTCTTGATTTCCAATTCTTTCATCTTTCTGTCTTTGGTGCTATGGGAGAATTAAAATGCACCAACACTTGTTTTGTTCACATGGACACTCGGTTCTTTATTTTTTTCCTCGAGTATCTCCCTGTATTGTGTATTGAGTGCTTCCTTTGAGATGTATTATTCACAGTTAAAAATGATGGAAATTGCTGGCATGTAGTGACATCTAGGGCTAACATCCATTTGTATTTGCCAGGATTTCAAATACAGTTGCAACCATCTTGTAAGTCTACTAAATTCACCTGCAGTTTTATTTGATTGGTGAGCTGTGTGCTGCAGTACTGCAGATGTTGTTGGAGACTGGGACTGTAGACATGCTGTATTATATGATAAAATAGCACAAGGTGTTGTGTGCAATTAATGTATTTGCTTCAAGAAAATTCTCACCAAAAATATTCTTTTCCCCAAAGTTTTGTGACATCTAAATCATTTTGTTCTATATGAAAAACTAGAAGAGGCTCTGGCCCTACTTGTGAGGTTTAGTTCCCTCCATTCACATGAAGCGGCTTTCTGGACTATTAATCATATTTAGTGCTTATACAGCACTTTTCAGCTGTTGATATGAAGGGGCTTCACAAGCGTGAATGTGTATCATTATCACTGTTATATAGATGTGGAAGTGAGGCACAAGGAAGGTTAATTTACATGCCAAAGATCACATTATGAAACATGACAAAGCTGGGAATAAAAACTCAACTCCTGATTCCCAGTCCTGCTTTGTATCTGGCTGACAACATTGTCCCCTTGCGTACTCCTACTGAATTCCCAATGCCTTCAACTGTCAAGCTGGCTGGGTTACTTAACTACTTGTGGATTATATGTAACAGAAAATCTGTTTCTTTCAGCCTAAACAGCAAAATATTGCAGTCTTTTCCCTGGTACATGATTAATTCTGTTTGTTGTACTAGGTCAGCTACAATTATGGGCTGATACTGGCATATTAGAGACAAAACATGGAGGTGAGGGAAGTGATTTCTACCTACACACTATTGCCAGTATCAAACTCCCACAACTTGTGCCTGGCACAAGTAAGAATATCTCCTAGGGATATTCACATGACTGATTGCCTACCAGTTCTACAGTATTTTAAGGGATGGTGAAATTATTACATTGAAAAATAGTCACCAGTGTGACTAGAAGGCTGAAAAGCTGCTGTCATAAACAGATGGTTAAGATTAATGTCTCTCTTACCTGTAAAGGGTTAAGAAGCTCAGTAAACCTGGCTGACACCTGACCAGAGGACCAATGGGGGGACAAGATACTTTCAAATCTTGGTGGAGGGAAGTCTTTGTTTGTGCTGTTTGTTTTGTTCGTTGTTCGCTCTTGGGGCTAAGAGGGACCAGACGTGCAACCCAGTTTCGCCAATCTTTCTAAAACAGTCTCTCACGTTCAAAATAGTAAGTACTAGCTAGAAAAGGCGGATTAGTCTTATGTTTGTTTTCTTAACTTGCAAATGTGTATTTTGCTGGAAGGAGTTTTACCTCTGTTTGCTGTAACTTGGAATATCAGGCTAGGGGGGAGGGAGTCCCTCTAGGCTATATAAATCTGACTACCCTGTAAACATTTTCCATCCTAATTTTACAGAGATAGCTTTTAATTAAAGAAAGAAAAAGTAAAAATTTTCTTTTTCAAGAACCTGATTGATTTTTTCCCCTCATTTAAGAGCCAAGGGGATTGGATCTGAACTAACCAGGGATTGGTGGGGGGAAAGGGAGGAGAAGGTTAATTCCTCTCTGTTTTAAGATCCAAAGACTTTGGATCAGTGGAGCCTCTCAGGGTAGCCCAGGGAAGGGAAAGTCTGGGAGGGGGAAAGGAGGGGCGATGGTTTATTTCTCCTGGTTTTAAGACCCAAGAGGTTTGGGTCTTGGGTTCCCCAGGGAAGGTTTTGGAGGAACAGAAAGTGTGCCAAACACTATATTTTGGCTGGTGGTGGCGCTATCAAATCTAAACTAGGAATTAAGCTTAGAAGTGTCCATGCAGGTCCCCACTTTTGGACGCTAAAGTTCAAACTGGGGGAAAAATACCTCGACAGCTGCATGTTAGTGAATAAGGAATTGATGGCTGAGATAAATACATCACAAGTTTCTCCCTTCAGTTCAAATAATGGCAACATCCAACGTCCCTACATTAAAAAGTTGACATGACTATCAACTGGTATCCACCAGCACGACCAACAAAAGTTGGTCTGCAAGGAGGGAAAAGTTTTAAATAAACAAAGAACAACATTTTACTGGAAAGCTTCCAGATATCTTGAAGTGGTCAGTTATGACAGGGCTTGTCTGTTGCAGATGATCCTTCATGCAGTTTTCACAGACACAATATGATATGTTGCATATTGCTTTTAGAAAATAATTAAATGGAGGCATACTGTACTTTCCAACACAAGGATGTTAAAATGGTTCTGAGATATATTTATCAGTGTCATTCTCCAGCTGTAACAAACAGTGTTATAAATACATTTTTAGAAAAAGAATGGCTGTCACGGTTCACACAAAATCTTATTTTTTAATACCGTAAGTGTTTGATGATGCTAAATACAGCTAGAATAAAAGGCAGGAAAAATACTTTTAAAAGGCAATGGGCTGGAAACTTTTATGACATCTTACTTTGACCGTTCCAGAATGTTTTTATTTTTACTGTAAATATGATATTGTCTAAAAGAATTTGCTAGCAAAACATTTCAACACCCGGAAGCTCTTATTACAACACTGAAGGCTAGACTTATCCAACATGTTGACCTCTTTTGAAATCCTGTCCACTTATTTAGGTGGTACAATAGGAGAAGAACTCTCTTGAAAAACTTTCCTGTCTAATAAGGTATTTCTCACTAAAAGGTTGGTCCTGGCAATGCTTGTCCAGTGCAAAGAGCTGGGATTCTGTTTTCATGAGACACCCCCACTGGCAGGCACTCTGTACTGGATAACAACATGTGCCACTTATTCTGCTCTTATACAGTTTCAGGCTATCGTCTCTTAGCCCTCTGGGGCCCACTTCAAAGAACCCATTTGGGGTTTGTTTGTCATGGTCAATGCTCATGTCTACCCCTGAACCAAACAGTGAATAAAGTGCTGTATCCACAGATGTCCATTGTTCTCAGTTTTGATTGAAAAAAATGAGGAGTCCTTGTGACACCTTAGAGACTAACAAATTTATTTGGGCATAAGCTTTCGAGGGATATAACCCACTTCATCGGATGCATGGAGCAGAAAATACAGTAGGCGGGTATAAATACACAGCACATGAAAAGATGTTTGTTGCCTTACCAAGTGGGGGATCCGTGCTAATGAGCCAATTCAGTTAAGGTGGACATGGCCTATTCTCAACAGCTGACAAGAAGAGTTGAATACCAAGGGAGGGAAAATCACTTTTGTAGTGCTATTGAGGGCAATGCAATCAAGGTGTCCTATCTCAAACAGTTGACAAGAAGGTGCAAGTATCAGCAAGGGGAAATTACTTTTTGTAGTTACCCATCCACTCTCAGTCTTTATTCAGGCCTAATTTGATGGTGTCCAATTTGCAAATTAATTCCAGTTCTGCAGTTTCTCATTGAAGTCTGTTTTTGAAGTTTTTATTGTTGAAGAATTGCCACTTTTAAGTCTCTTATTGAGTGTCCAGGGATATTTAAGTGTTCTCCTACTGGTTTTTGAATTCTGTAATTCTTGATATCTGATTTGTGTCTATTTATTCTTTTGCATAGAGACTGTCCGGTTTGGTCAATGTAGGTGGCAAAGGAGCATTGTTGGCACATGCTCATTTACCAGTGTTTTATCTGACATCATACCTGCCTACTGTATTTTCCACTCCATGCATATGAGGAAGTGGGTTTTAGCTCATGAAAGCTTATGCCTAGATAAATTTGTTAGTCTCTAAGGTGCTACAAGTACTACAAGTACTAAGGTACTCCTCATTGTTTTTGCTGATGCAGACTAACACAGATACTACTCTGAGTTATGATTGAGTTAGCCCAGAGACTTCACCTTGCCTCAGGTGACAAGTCTTACTTCAACAGTTTTGCAACCTAATATTATACTTTTTACATATCTCATAAATTATTTCCCATAAAACACGTTGCAATAACCATGACAATTAGCTAGTTCTTAGCTCTCAGCAGAGACCACACTATGACATTTCAGGGTACATTTCAGACCAGAGTGGGATTGTGTCACCACCAGCCCTGGGGTGCCACACAATGCCTCACAAACAGTCTGCCAGTATGCAGGTCACTCCCTGAGTGTCTGTGTATAGCCACAACTTGGCTCAGCAACTCAGCCCCTACCAGTCTTTCAGCAAAAACTAACCATACTCTAGCTTCCAACAACCTTGTTTACTATGTCCAGAGTTGCCAACATTTCTAGAACAGACTATTAAATATGTGGCCACCTATGTCCTTCCTCTGTGTTCTGGCACAGCCATTGCTTTTTGTGATCCTTCGAGGAGGAGAGGGACCTCCAAGTCACTCCACTATTTGGCTTTCTGAGAAGAGAACAAAGTATGTCTCCTGTTGCGGCAGTGCCAGTGAGGTCAGGAGGAAGAAAGGGGTAGGAAATAGCTTAGCCCACGACACCATTGGTCTTTGCAGAACTCAACACATTGTACCACATTTTCAGGAAATTCAGGAAAGGAGAGAGGCAGGTGGGGGATGAAGCCACAGTCTTTCTCTGTGAATATCCCATTCATGAGACAATTGTACCTATGATTCACCTCCGGAAATGATGACAATGTAGCACCAGTGCAGGGAGAGGGGGGAAAGTAGCCTCCAGCCTACTCTCATCTTTTCTAGTTCTGCTCCTTTCTGCTAGTTCTAGCCTCCAGCCTACTCTCATCTGCTCTAGTTCTGCTCACTTTATTCTCACCTGTCCCCTGCTCTCATGGACTCCCCCAAGTTGAGTAAGATATATGAGGTGTAATTGGGGGGGCTTTGCTGAAAATTAGGGAAAGGATGTGCAAGAGCTCACCAAGTCATCTTAGTGTGTCATGACTGTCATGTGACCATGCAATCTGTTAGGTGACAAACATCTTTTCCAAATCATTTAAAAAATTTTAGAGATGGCATCTAAATGCCCAAGTTTTTTGGTGTTTGGAATTTTGAGTCACCAAAGTTTGAGCACTTCAAAATTCAGGTTGCTCATGCATGTAGAATTTACACATACTTAACTGGATAGGCACATGTAAATCTCACTTCTATCGCCCCCAAAATTGCCAACACAAATATAGAGGGCAGGTTGCTGCCACTTTTTAGTGTTTCATCTTATCTCATAAGATTTCTAGCCTTTATCAAGCTTTTTTGGCCAGATAAACTTCAGAAATCAAATTATTTTCAAGATGTTTCAGTTCACAATTATCAAAGATATAATTCAGCACCTTTTCTCACATGTTAAAATCCAGTTTTGCTTTTGAAAAAACCAAACAGGTTTCTGTATTTTTTCACACATCACAGCATTTTAAGTAAATAAATACACTTTTGACATGTTGTGATAAAATGCAGAGAGGAAATAACTACTTCAGGAGTATGAATGATGGAATCTGACTACAATCCCATTAACAGCAGCAATGAGCCAGGAATAGAATGACATGCCTGTCATAAGGAAAGTGCCTTTGCTATTTCTTAGTCAACTGTTTTATTTTGTATTCAGGTGAAAAGATAAAATTCCAGGATGTTCTTCCATTTATCCCCTTTATTTTCCTACCCTAACCCACAGATACCCCAATTTCAGCAAATCATTGAAACACATGCTGAAGGTGCTTTGCTGAATAAAGATGGATTTAAGCATGTGCTTATCTTTAAGCAAAGATCGTTATCGAGATTATCCTTATTCACCAAGGCACCCAGACATGGGACTTAAGTATCTATTTAAATGATTTGCTTAGTGAGTACCAAAGACTAGGATATCAAGCAGGGTCTGATAATAGGAAAACAAACAAAGCACTCCCTCCAAAGTGCTCCCAGGCCTAACTAACCCACCAAGAAAGGAATGAATGGGAGTTTGATCCCTCTTTTATATGAAGTCAAATTTCAGTAACTTCAGCTTATCAGACCAGCCATATTTTAGAGTCTTTTGTAGGTCTAGTTCAATTTTGCCAAATTTTGATTTAAAATGGTGTCTGCAATACACCAGCCACACCCTGGCTTCTGCCAGCCTAGGTTACAACCTGCAGAGTGACCTTAACACACTTCCAGTCCTAAATTTTCCCCCAAAACATTTGTTCTACACACTCCAGACCTTTTCTAGACACTCCAGATATTACAGTTCTGTTGCCCTCTAAAGATTCAATATTCAGCCGTTTGCTACTTTAACTGGAGTTACCCTACAGTTCAGCTTAAACACAACAGAGTTGTGCAAATTAAAAATAAAACAAGTTTATTTAACTAAAGAGAGATTGTAAATTGAATATAAGTATACGGTATTGAAGTCAGAAACGGCTACCTAAGAAATAAAGATAAAACACTTTCTAGTAGCTAAAACTTAAGAAGCTAGACTTGATTCAAGCTAATATCCTCATGGCATGATCCCAGCAACATGGCTGACCAAATTCTTAGGTCCTGAACCCCCAAATTCAAAGAGTGGTTCCTTTGCTGTCTTAGGTGAGAGAGAGAGGAAGAGATATCTTGAGTTGTTTCTGCACCTCACTTTTATAGTCTGGTCACCCTTGGAAGTAGATTCTTCTGAGGATTATCCCTCAAAACAAAGTTTAGTCAAGCAGTAAAGAAGGCGACATGGAGTCTGTTGGTGAAGGTAGCTTCATGCTCTTTCTTCTCCTCTGTGTATGCTGAAATGCAGATTTGCCTTGTCTCCTGCCATTTCTTCTTCTTGCTGTATCAAGGTCCCCCATTTACTACTTACATGTAAACTGAGGTGTAAACAGCTTCCGTTGTTTGGGATAGACTTGTTTAATGACTTTTGCCAAATCAGCATTGTGTGGGTTTGAACATGTGCTAACAACATCATGCAGGGGGATTTCATAACTTTACATATAATATTGCTATATATATTTTGCCATGATACTATTGACGAGCAGGCTATTAGTTTTCAAATGATACCTCACATGGCATATTTTGTACAAAGAGTATTACAATAGTATGTAAATAAAGGATCACTTTTTGTCAGAGGCAATGCCGGGGGGCATGCAGGGTCATGTGCCCCCCAGTTTTCTGCCATCGTTTATATGCACTGCCCTGAAACCCGCTCCATACCACCAGAACCTTTAAACCGTGCCCCCCTCCACACACACCATCCCTGCATTCGGTCACATTGTTCGTTCTAAATTTTTAGAGCAACAAGCTTCAACCACTTGTTCTTTTTTTTAATGAATTAAAAAGCATATAAACAGTGATTTAAATAGTTCGAAGCATAAATAGATATAAGCATAGACTTAGCTGTGTGGATATCCTAAACAAGTCTGTCTCAGAATCTTCTCTTCTACATTAAGCCAGTAATTCAGGTTTCAACTTACAGTTCTCACAATTAGAACAATCTATTCCACTGGCTCTGCTTCCTGTTAGTAGCTAAAAAGAGCTGCTGTTTTTCCATCAGGGCATTTTAAATCCATCTCTATCATTTTTCTATTCTTTCCCTCTGATTTCATTTCCATTCCCTCTGTTCTGCTTTCCTTTGTTTGCCTTTTTGGTTTATTTTTTTCTTGTGGCCATTGCCCATTTTTCCCCGATGTTGACCAAACTGAGTCAAAATCACTTAATGTTTCATGATGCTGTTGACCAATCTGAACCAAAAAGTAAGGTAGGAGAAAGGCAAGAAGGATAGCTCAGTGGTTTGAGCATTGGTCTGTTAAACCCAGGGTTGTGAGTTTAATCCTTGAGGGAGCCATTTAGGGAACTGGGGTAAAAATCCATCTGAGGATTGGTCCTGCTTTGGGCAGAGGGGTTTGATGACCTCCTGAGGTCCTTTCCAACCCTGATCTTCTATAATTTAAGTTATAGCTACACGTTGCTAACTGTTGTGATGGCAGACATGGAATTTTATTAGGAATCTGTGAAGCTAACTTGTAAACAGAGCTATTAAGCATGAATGTAAATTGACCAGAAAACAGATACATTTCCAAATCAATTTCACAGTCAACATGTATTGATCAAAGCATGAAAACTGTTTGTGCCTCTAACCAAATTTGTGATTAAAAAGTAGTATGAAACCAAACTTTAAAAAAATCACTACTGATGAATAAAAGTACATTATATTTAGAATCCTTTATATTCATACAATTGTATAACTTAAAAACTCACTGCAGTTGCTATAATCTTTGCATAATTTTTATTCTGTATACACAGGAAAATACATGCCTGTCAAAGTCTGAGACTTGCAAAAACTCTCATGGTCTTAAGGTATTTGTGCTGTGCCTGGCTACAGACCCTGTATGTTTTCAAATATATATTAAGACAGATAAGAGAAAGCCTGTATAGTCTATAATGTTATCCAATCTTATATACAATATTAATGGTAAACACAATATATAGTATACATATTATGTAAAATATCATGGTTTTGTATACATTATTCAAGCTCTTCTCAAAATGTTTTTCTTATGTTAAACCAAAGGAAGATGTGAAGTATTTGGCTACCTGTAAAGACATAACAGAAGAAACAGATGCCTTTACACTTTAATGAATTCTAAAATGCTATGTCTGGAATGTTCAAAACAAATGTTTTTCCTTGTGTTCATGCATCTCTGTTTTAGTTTAACATGCAGGGGCTGAATAAAACTGAAAATGTGATATGTATGCTATGTTGAAACAAGCATGAACAAACTACAGTTACTTGGTTTTGCTTAGAAAACATATAAAAGAAGCAAAATAAGAGATGAGAAGTAGGTTTAAGCTAATACAAAGAAAATCATGAAACTTCTCCCAGTTAGATATAAATACAGGGGGAGAAGCACAAAATCTTTGATAATTTGAGTGCTGCAACTGCTGTCTCCCAGAGGGGGTTGGTAACATATGTACTCTACCTTTCTGTTTTATGCTGTATTAATCTTTGACTCGTAACCTTTGATTGACCAACAAGGATTAAGCCTTGTTATTAATTTATATTGAACCCATAAAACCACTCTCCTGGTTTTTCTCTTTCCCTTTTCCACATCCCCTCACATCAGCTTTCCAATTCCCTTTCCTTACCTGTCCCCTCTCCTCTCTCTCTCTCTCTCTCTCTCTCTCTCATTTTCTGTCCTAGAAGCAACTCCATGCACCTACACTCATCGGCTGCAATCCCAACCACTTTTCCTCCTCAAACACTCCACCAATTCCAGCACCGTCACTAAAGATGTTTTCATGGGGGGGGAGATGACAATGTCTGTCGCACCAGCAGTAACAGTAAGAGGGTAATAACTAGGGAAGAGATATGTATGTGGCCTGTGCTTGTAACAAAGCACCTTGTCCTATGACCCAACCGGTCTCACCCCCTCAAACTTGGATACCTAATCCTCTTGCTGGTTCAAGCATCCCAATAACCCAATCTCTCTAATCCCAAAATGAAAATAGCAGCAGAATGTTAACATCATGCTTCTGCCTTGATATGAACAATGACACAGATAATTTGTTGGGACTTTTGAGCAAATCTAAGCCCTTTGGGAAAACAGACTACTGCCTCTTGCTCTAAACTCATGGTAATTTCACTCATATGACATTATTTAATGGGCACCTCGTGACATTGGATCGCTTATGTGCAACAGAACACACACCAGCAGTGATTACTGCTAAGGTAGGCACCACAGAGGGAGTTAAGTCAATATATTGAAACAATACATTGCACATCATGATCAACATGATTAAGTTAAGAGGCCTATGCTTTCAGTCGTACTGCACCTTTCTCTCTGCCTTTTTTAATTGGATCTCTGCCAGTTATCTGCCTGCCCTAATAAATTAAGTTGGTAAACAATATGGGTTACCACACTGAGAAGTACTAAGGAAGGGAAGTCCTCATAAAGGCAATAGATCAATTGATGCTAGGGCTTTTAAGATACAGCACCTCTGTTACCCGGGGTTCTTTCAACCCAAAGCTCTTGGTAATTTCACTCTGTGCGAGGAGGTGTCAGGAAATAAATCAGGGGAGACACGGCCGTCCAACCTATAGATGGCTGGCACAAACAGGACAACACAAGAGTGCTTTCACTTTAACCTAAACTTTACTTAGTCTCAAGCACTTACACACATCTGCAACAAGTTAGTAAAACACCCCCAACCCTTGATAATTACCAAAGCTGAGTGTGGCTTTCGAGTGATACAGCAGCAGCCCGTCTGCCCTTGGGTAACAAGATGCATCCAGAGGGAGAGTCCAGTCCTGAAATGAGTCCCACCTGTCTCAAGCTGTTTCCCCTTATTTATACATTAGTAATTAAAGAAACCTTGTTAAGTAAGCAGTTTCAAGCAAGAGGTTCCTTCTGATTATTGATTAACCAGGTGTGGGTCTTTCCAGAATTTGCAGCCTTGAGACCTCAATAGACATTCCTGGGGCATATCCTACTCTTTGAAAACTCATGTATCAGCAATTTTAACTCAATTCTTATCAGGAAGGACGTGGGGTCAAGCTACCCTTTCAGTGGCACCTAAACCCCCTCCCCTCCTGCCTTGGTCAAGCTGAGACTTGCTTTTAACAGCTTGCTGACTAGGCTGTCTTTAACAATAAGTCACAGTGGTTTCAGGCACTTTACTGGTTTGCCAAAGTCTCCCCGCACACCTCCATTTGCCATGTTTAACTGCTTTGTCCCCATAAAAGATTCAAGCAAAAGTCTAAACTGGAAGCTGCTGATCAGAGAAAATCTGAGACTGACAGTGCTTTCAGCTGTCTCTGTTTGTGGCATCAGTGGTCTCATAGTATTTAATTTGTGAGCCCAAGGTGCATTTTCAACTGTAATTGTCTGATTTTGGCAGCAGGTGAAGATCACAATATTCTGCTGATAGAAAGGAATGGGCAATCTATTAAAGAAATCTCCTCTCTTTTGTATAGTTAGACCTCTTTTTACAGATCGCTTGTATGATAAAATAAGAAGTGTTTCTATATACAGGCATATAGAACAAAAACAGAGTGAGTGGCCGCATTCTAATGAATCATCCATCACCTTAAGTAGCATATTCCAAATCTGATTACAGTACTTTTTTTCTCTCCCAAAGTACCTAAAAGATGTTAATGTAGGAAAGTAAAACATTTGAAAGTATTTTGGACCAGAAAAAATGTCTGCATCAAAGCTGTTTTGTTTTCTTTGCAGTTCCCTGGAGCTGCCTGCAGTGTTATTGGGTGGAAAAATGTAGACATGGCAGTACCGCTACTATCCGGGTTATCTTCTGGAGGCTTACCATCCACTTTCTTCTCCTTCCTAGTTAGGGGAGTAGTAGTGAGATTGGGTGTCAAACAATCATGCAGATGTGGCATTTCACCCATTCATGTTGGACCAAGACAACAATGCTAGGGGTTAAAAAAACTAAATACCAGAATAATTTTCTGTCCTCCCCCTCATCACAGATTGTTTGCTTCATGAATATGGGAGGGAAACTGATCCCTCAATATCAACAAGGTTCAGAGAAGGTTCAGAGAAATGCCAGGCAAGTAAACAAAGGATTGCAGTTCAATGGGAAGAATGCTTAGCAATCCTTTGTTTACATTGTAAATGTCCTCATCTCCTACTCTCTGTATGCTACTCTTTGTCCCTGGATGACCTTGTCCCTTCTCTGACTCAGATACCATCATATGCTGAAAATCACCCTCTTACCCTCAAGTATCAGAGGGGTAGCCGTATTAGTCTGGATTTGTAAAAAACAACAGATTCTTTAAGACTAACAGATGTGCCACAGGACTCTCTGTTGCCTCTCACCATCAAATCTCCTCTATTTGTTCAGTCTTGTTTCCGTGACTGGCTTGCTTACATCTCATCCTGATTGTCTTGCCACCAAATTAAACTCAGTGCAACTAAACTAAGGCCACGTCCAGACTAGGAATTAAAATCGATTTTAGATACGCAACTTCAGCTACGTGAATAACGTAGCTGAAGTCGAATTTCTAAAATCGAGGTACTCACCAGTCTGGACGGCGCTGCATCGATGTCCGCGGCTCTCCGTGTCGATTCCGGAACTCCGTTCGGATTGATGGAGTTCCGGAATCGATGTAAGCGCGCTCGGGGATCGATACACCGCGTCCAGACTAGACGCGATATATCGATCCCCGAGCAATCGATTTTAACCCACCGATGCCGCGGGTTAGTCTGGACGAGGGCTAAAACACCTAACTTTTTTTTTCTCCCAGGTCATCTCTTCTTCCTTTCTTCATCCCTGTCACTGATGTCACTCTCCTCCCCATCACCTAGGCTTGCAATCTGTGTTATATTTTATTCCTATCCAGAGCCCAGTCTAGGGCTATATAAATAGTGCATCCGCACAAAATGCCCTGCCTGTGGCCAAATACATGGTGTTGGAGTAGTTGCAATAAAGCTTTTCTTTTTGTTAGAAGAAGATGAATGGAAGGGTCAGATGGAGGAAAAGAAGGTGATTCAATAAAGTGAATCCCTTTAGACAATTCTTGTTCTTCCTATAGAAGAAGGTAATATAAGCAATATTCCCTCCAGGCCTACTGTACCACCTTAAAAAATTCAATTTTTCATTTCTATTTCTCTGGCTGTAATGTTTGCCTTTGTCATATTTTTCTCCTGTCCTGACTCCTGTAACCTACCCTCACTGGTACCCCAAGTTCCGCTTCACTCTCCCTCCAATCTATTCAAAATGCTACAGCTAATATTAGCTGGTTCTCCCCTCACCCTGACTTATGGTCCCTATTTTAACTCTTGCACTGGCTTTTTCTCACTTTCTGCATCATTTTCAAGCTTCTTGTCCTTTACTGTATAATTATGTAAAGGGTGTATGGGGAGTAATGAATGTAATGGAGAAAATTAAGAAGTGATGTGTAAGGTACATATTGGTAAATGGGTTTGAGGCTAGGGGAATCTAAGTGAGTCTAAAGTGGTCTATTATTCACTCAGATACAGAACAAGGTGAAAGTTATACCTAGTTATACTGACTTCAAGGCACTTTGTCAATTCTGAATGTGGACCCATTTGTGTGAAATTTAGAATTATTATAGGACTGTTTGAATATTAATGGTCACCAGGTATTATTTTCAGACCAGTGCTAGAAGCCCTGTAGGAAGATACTGCATAGCCTAACTATTCTGATATTGGAGAAAAAGAATCATTAAAAGTTCATAGCACAGGGTGAGGGAAGAGGAGTAGGAAAAGATATCTTGAGTGAGTCTGAAACTTTCTGGAATTTCATAGTACAAGTATCAATTACCAGACTGACTAGGCCTCTTTCCTGAAATTTATCAAAATGGAACTTGAAAGTAATAGACTGTTCTCCTCTGGATTTATTTTGTTTAAAAAATATTAGTGGCTATGTGACGGTACAGGACTCACCACTGCAGCACCTCTCACTGGTTGTCTCTGGGAATCAGCACATCCAGCCTCCAGAGTGCCCTCTTCAGGCCAGTTTCCTGCTGCCACTTGGCCCCTGTGTCCCTCCTGGACTCAGTGCCCCATTATCTGGGGTGCTGCCCCTTGGTAGTAACCCCTTTGTCCCAGGGTCTCCCCTCCCCAGGGAGCCACCACCGACTATCCCCACGTCACCTCAGTATAAGGTTACTGCCAGTCATTGTCTAGCCCCCACACCGTGGGGCAGACTGCAGTATCAGCCTACTCATCACTGTCAAGGTTGAGTTTGGCCCTGCTGCCTTTGCCTACCCTTGGGCTCCCCTCTGCAACCCCCAGTACCCATTGGCTTTCTGCATACTGCAGCCTGAGGCATTCCAGGCTGGAGCATCCCCAGCTCTTTACCCTTTCCCCAGCCCTGATCTGCCCAGGTTCCTGTAGCCAGGTCCATCGCTCGCTACAGAGAGACTGCTGAGCTCCTGGCTCTCAGCCTCTTATATAGAGCCAGCTGAGGCCTGATTAGGGCATGGCCCAACTGTGGCTGCTTCCCCAATTAGCCTACTAGCTGCTTTCCCTGCCACAGCCCTCTCCCAGGGCTGTTTTAAGTCCTCCAGGGCAGGAGTGGGGTAACCACCCTGCTACGGTTATAAAAAAATTCCCAGGGACCAGAGAGCCAGGTCAGCCTTTCTAAAAGAGGCCCTATCTCTATCATAAGAGTAACATAATGATGATCGGTAGAGTAGTAGCTTCATCTGTTAGAGAGATCAGATGTATGCTTTATTGTAAAAAAAAAAAAAAAAAGGAACATTTAGATATTCTACAGCTACAGTTTAGCATCAGTTTGTAGAATCTTCATTTTGGCTCTATTCTAGAGTTAATGACTGAATGACATCTTGTTTTGTGTCTTTACTGTAACTCCTGATAAATTCCTCTTTTTTTATATAAACTTGAAGTGATTTGGATCTGACTTCTCTGGAAGAAAGGTTGGCTACTGTGGACTGGCTGCTCCTTGGAATGTGAGTTCTGCCCTTTTACTTTAATTTAGGTGAAAATTTGTCATCTGTTTCTGTTTAACATGTATAATAATGTAATTGAAGTGCTGTAATACTTAATGGGCAAGGTTCTCCATTCGTGTAAATTATAATTCCATTTAAGTCAATTTATACCACAGAAAATGCAGCCTAGTAATTGTTTCTAAATTCCTCAGGTGAAAGATAGTCCAAAAGTGTAAAGGATTATTAATAATAGATAAAGAGGTATAGCATGCACTTATGCAAACAGTTCCTTTCCACATACCCCATCATCCTAATTCATCACATCACCAGAGCATTCACTACAGCAGTAGAATCGTTGCCCTGAACGATGTCAAAGGAAGAGAAAGTATTTGGGGGGGAAGTTCAAAATATTAATAAGGTGTGAGGAAGAATTCCGCTATTTTCTACACAAAACTTAAGGTTGTATGTCTAGTACTTAGTAATAATAAAAAAAAAGTCAACTCTTGGGCCCTGTTATTGTAACATCAGCATTTAGGACCACTGAAAAATCAAGGAGTAAATACTTCACAACCATGAAGGAGAGAGAAACTGAGAGCACTGGAAAAAGTTATTGTGTAACTGTATTGTCAAGGTACTCAAAGTGAAACTTTTCATCTTACTATATCATAGTGCAATTAATATCTCTTTTTTCAGTAACCCTTGTAGTGGGATCACTATCACTGGAGGTATCTCTGATTGGCATTCTGAACTAAAAGGCTAAGGGGTGAATGGATAACGAGATTGAACTTTCCTTATCCCTGGAGGTAAACCCCTCCAGGTCAGGATGAAGACATATTGAAGGGGGCAGTATGAAGGAGCCGGCGTTGCTACTCCTAAGACTGTATTCATTCTCTGGATTCTTTAAAATAGGAGTTCAGTTGGCAAGGCTATCAATCTGACAATTTACATTAACAACAAATCACTCAGGAATTTTGAAAATGAAGAACAGAAAAAAATAATTCCCTTATGGCCTTTTATTCTCTTCTTAATAATACAAAATATAAGATAAATACTACACATCGGAAAGTCACACATTTTATAAAATCAATATAAAGGTTTGAAAAAAATCCAGTTCCTTCCTCATGCATCCGACGAAGTGGGTGTTCACCCACGAAAGCTCATGCTCCAAAACGTCTGTTAGTCTATAAGGTGCCACAAGACTCTTTGCTGCTCTTCCAGAAGTTTGTAAACATTCTCCAAACCCCACACAGTTGCTTACATTGGTAAGGAAAGTAGCAGCCTTAACTCTTGTAGGATAGAAGAGCCAGTTCTTGAGAATGTTTATGAAAATCTTTTCTCTGTTTGGGTGACATGGAGAGTAAAGTGTGGGGCCCTTGCCTGGCTTATTCTTCAAGACAATGCTAGGAGTTCTATCCCTTTCTTCACAATGGCTATAATGCCTGCTTTTAAGGGCCAAAAAGAATATCATACCTACCAACTTTAGACTCACAGACTTTAAGGCCAAAGGGGCGATCATGATCAGCTAGTTTGACTTCCTGCACATTGCAGGCCATAGAACTTTGCCCACCCACTCCTGCAATAGATGCTTAACCTCTGGCTGAGTTACTGAAGTCCTCAAATCACGATTTAAAGATTTCAAGTTACAGAGAATCCACCATTTATACTAGTTTAAAGCTACAAGTGACCCGTGCCCCACGCTGCAGAATAAGATGAAAAACACTCAGAGTCTCTGCCAACCTGATCTATGGGAAAATTTCTTCTTGACCCCAAATATGGCAGTCACTTGGTCCCTGAGCATTTCAGCAAGATCCAACAGCCAGATGCGTGAGAGAGAATTCTCTGTAGTAATTCAGAGCCCTCCCGATCTAGTGTCCTATCGCTGATGTTGGAGATTTTGCTACTAGCAATTGCAGATTGGCTATATGCTATTGTAGGTATTCTAAGCATACCATCTCCTTCATAAAATTATCAAACTCAGTCTTGAAGCCAGTTAGGTTTTTTGCCCCCACAGCTCTACTTGGAAAGCTGTTCCAGTATTTCACTTCTCTGATGGTTATAAACTTTTGTCTCTAGCTGCAAAGTGTTTAGTTTGCATATCTGAAAATCTGCTTTTAACACATGCAGGCTCTAACTACAGACAAAATCACAACTCGCTTTATACTCTTTCCAAATGAATTTTATTGACGCAAACTCACATTAATAAATCTGTTAGGAGCTAATTCTGTGGTAAAATTTGGAGTCTTCCAGATACTACAGTGTTATCAGTCACAGGCAGAAAATAGGCAAGACGGTTGTGTCACCAATGACTGACACTCATGTAGTGTCAGAAAATCAGTTTTGCGTTATGGGCCCAGGTGATCCCAGAAGACATCGATCCCCCGCTCAATGCTTCAGTGGAAGGCATAAAATCTCTAAGACGTCAGCAAATCTGACTAGAGGAAAATTCCTTCCTGACCCAAATCTGGCGATAGGTTTAACCCTGAGCATGAGAGGAAGAGTGGCAAAGCTAAGCATCAATGGCCATAGGATTTGCTGAACTGCATCAGACCATTGGTCCAGTTATCCTGGTATCCTGCTTCCAGCTGTGGCCAATATCTCATGCTTCAGAGTAAGATGGAAAAAAGTCATCTGGCCAATTTTGAACTAAGGGAGAAAAAAATGTCTTTCTGGCCCCTGAGCACATGACCCACGGATGCTCTGAAGCATCAGATATGATTATTCTTAACTCAGCTACAGAGATGCAAGTGTTAACATTGTGAAGGCAAAGCAGAGATCCGTTTTCTTTCAGTGGCATGGAAGCAAAAGAGTATGACCTCCTTACTTGTGTTTAGTAGTACCTTACTCCACAAGTGGCACCATTCTTACCAATGTCACCTGCTGTGGAGAAGGCCACTACTTAGGCTGAGGAAGGGTGGAGAAGTTACTCATCATGGTGAGCTCTTTCCCACAGAAGCAGTACTACCCTAGCAATTGGGTCCTTTTGGGTGAAGAAGTGCTCAGGAGTGGGAGTAAGGGGGTCACAGCCTGGCTCTATATAAGAAAAGAACTTCAGTCTGTTCTCCTCTGCAAGGTGTGTGGCTGTAAGTCGGACTCTAAACTGGACCACTCTAAACTGGGCTCCTCTAGTGGTTTGCAGTGACTGGCTGTCATATTCTCTTTCTCTGTGCACTGTGAAAAGAAATGCCATTATTCAAGCTAAAACATTCAATGGTAACTTGGCGCTGATTGTTTCAGAGCCTCTCTCTCTTCCAGTCTGAGTTCCATGAATTGCATGAAACAGAGAAATGGAAAGATGACACCATCCTCTCTGTAACACCCCAGCAACCCCTTCCCTTTGAACTGCATCTGAACAGCTAAGTGGATGTGATGCATTTTCACAGACATTTCTTCCATATCTGCTATTTGGGTCGATTCTCCCACTCAGCTACCCTCTGAATTATTAGTAGTGTTTCTGTTTATACTATGGAAGTACCAAGAGACCCCAATACCCTTTTGGATTCCATGGCACATTACAAACAGATAGTAAGAGACAATCCCTGCCTTGAAGAGCATAGCATCTAAACCTCAAGACAGAATAACAAAGAGGAAACAGGCAAAATGATTTGTCCAGTGCAACAACAGGCCAAGGATAGTGGCAAGAATATAAACCTGGTCTCTTGATTGCCATTGCTGTACCTTATCCACTGGACAACGCTGTCTCTCAATTGAGTCCTTGTTCTTTCTTTTACATCCTGGGGCTTCTGGTTTCTTTGGGAGGAATAAGTTACATAGAGTTGTGCACAGCAGGGTGAGAAACCACATGGACCAATATTTATGCAATTGCTCACAAAGATAGTGTGAAAAGAGTCATCATGAGAAGATCAAAGAAAGAAAACTGCATAACACAAGAGTAACAAGGAAAGATATGGGTTGGAAAAAAACATTGTGAAAATGAGATTCAGATCTGCAGTCACTCCCAAGCTCTGGATCTAGTTGCACTTAGACTCTGGGGTGTTTAAAAATTGGATATGAAATTTGCAGCTTGTTCCTGGTCATTGTTACTAATGATATGGAGCATGAGTTCAGAAAGACCTTTAAACATTCTTTTTCCCTTGTGCATATACAGAAAGGGAGAGACCAAGAGATCTAAAGAAAGGACAGCTATCTGCTTCTTAGTACTGTGAGCAAACTTATTAGATTTCTCTGTGGATCATGTCAACTGGTGAGCATCTGTTTTCACATTCTTTAATAAAATCACCATATTATCTATTAGACATGGGTGAGAACCAAACCCCAGTACCTTGATCTTTGGAAGAAGGGGTGAGATCCAGATCAGGATCTAAATTATTTTGTTTGGTCCCATCTCTAACAGCCATAGAGCCTGGCTGGTAAAGCTCTAGCAAAGCTGGAGAGCAACTGCCTCTCTTCCTGCCTCTCTCTAACCTAATGAGGCTGATATGGCTCCTGAGAAAACATACTGGGGAGATGAAGTCATCAGCCTTTTAACATGAAGCTGATGACTCCACTCCTTCTGAATTTCTGCTATCCAGTGAAGCTGCTATATTTTCACACTGCCTGGTCCACTGGGAGAGTATCTTCTCTCTTATGTGTATGTTTTGATCTCCCTTTGGCCGTTAAACTTCTGTTAATGCCATATCAATTGCATCATCTTACACACCACCCATGAATGTTACTTTCTGTTACTTTATTCATACTAACTTGCCTTTCATAAAAAAGGGTTTATGTCTTGTTTAATGTCATCTTCTTTTGGTGGGGGAGAAAAGAGGGGAAGAAGCATAATGATGTGGGAAGGCAGTTTATCATGTCTCAGATCATGCATAGCATTGTTGTGGAGGCTGCCTGACAATCAGTGAGAGACGTGTCAGGGAGTGAGACTAATGAAAGTTCTGACAACAGTCTGTTCTTACCCATTTACAGCACCTGCAGTATCTACTCTAAAATGGTGGGACTATAGTAAACTTTTGAACAGTGTTATCAGAAGACTCATTTTTCTACATAACCACCCAAATTAATTAGCATTCTAATAATCCCAGTGAAGATTCTAGACTCCACAAGGAACATCTTGGGAACTGTGACAGAACTCACAACTAAGCACTTTCGGGTCAGGTCAGTATTTGGATATGAGATATCCAAGCAAAATCCAAGGTGCTACACAAAGTGATGTTAATTATACATAAGATGGCACTCATTTTTCTCTGAAGCAAAACACTCACACACACTCTTAGGAGGTGCTGTAATGTGGAGAGCACCCTCTTTCAGACGAGAGGCAAAGGCAAGCTTTTAACCCTGTGTGGTAATGAAATATCATATACCTTATTTTGTGAGAGTAGAGAGCTTGGGAATGGTGTTCTGGCCAAAGTCCAGTTCTGATCAGCCCATTCTGCCCCCTGAAAATTCCTCCTGCTATTTCACTGGGATTCATCACTTCCTGCTCTACGGTGTGGGTTTACACTGTTAATCACATTCTTTGTACCACACCACAGGTAGCTGATTCTGTCAGGGGCGGTGAAGTGATGTGCATACAAGAACTTTGAAACTGTGATTTGAGGAGCACTAGTAATCCACAGAGCATTTTGCCGATGGTGTATAGAGAAGAGGTTGGTCACGCAATGCTAGTTACCCCTCCTTTATTGTCAACTGCTAAAACTGCATTATTAGAAACTAAAAATCTTTTTCATTACCATTCCTAACAGAGGCCAACGGCTGAATGGATATAAAAACTAAACATCTTTCAACCCTTTTCTGCATAGGGCATTGCTGTAGTTGCTTCAGGGATGATATGCAATCACAAATGGTAGATAAGGTTGTCTACAAAAAATCCTAATCCCTTTAGGATCACTTGACAAGGGGGCAGGTCAAACTCAGGGATATCAGGAGTTTAAAAAACTAGCTCCTAAGTAATCAAAGGAGCTAGCAAACAGGAGCAGTAAACAGGAGAGTTTTGCGAGGGAGTTCTCCAGGTGAAGGAGGGGCAGAAAACAAGGAGTTTAGGGGTTTGTGAGGGAGTTTAGAGATGGAGTATGAAAGCCAGGTATATCCAACATACATACTCTAAGCTTGGGCCAATAATCCCTCCCCATAGCCTCTCCTCCAAAGAACAAACAAAAACCTTGAAAAAGTAAAAATAATACAGGCAGAAGTCCAGAAGCAGAGTGGGGGCGATCCAGTTTATTGCACTGAATTCAGCATGTACAATTACCTGCCTTGTGTGCATAGTATAGGCATGCATTCAGTGAAAGCAACTCATGGCCCTCAGAGAATGAGTATGGGCTCTTAAGACCAGTGTCACTGAACTGGAGGAGGCAAGGGGACAGAGAGGTACATAGACTTTCCAGGTATGACATTGCACTCCATACGCTTTATGAAAATATGCTTGGAATGTGAATATAATGTAACTGGGATGTGCTTTATGCAAAAGGTCTCTTGTAAGGTATCATTACAAAGCTTATAATCTACTGAGTGTGTTTATCCTGTTTGTATGTATGTATCATTCTTGTATTTAAAATTAGAAGTATGAAGTTGACTCTGAGGTCCTATTGTAATTTTGCAAAGTGTGGGCCATTAATGGTGGTTTAGAATCTTGATGGCACCCATTGACCAGGACAACTGGCTGTAGATTGTTTATTTACCTCCAAGCCTTCTTGTGGACATGGGGGCCAGCCTGTAGATAATGAAGTATGAGGTCTTACAGTGACATGTGACCATGTTACCTGATACTGGAATCCATCTTAAACCTGGTGTTTTTCCATTTAGTAAGAGGGGTATTAATTCAGAGAGACAAAGCTATGAAAGGGAGTGGAACATAACAAAGGGGGCTGCAGTCATGAGAAATCCCCTAGCTACCACCTGAGCTGGAACAAGAACTGTACAGGGGAAAGGATTGGACCCAGAATAGAAAGGAGTCCAGTCTGTGAAAAAACCTTATTGGAACATCTCTGAGGATGAGATTTACCTGTATTCAGTTTCTAAAGTGTATTAGACTTAGACTTGTGTGTTTTGTTTTATTTTGCTTGGTAACTTACTTTATTCTGTCTGTTATTACTTGTAACCACTTAAATCCAATTTTTTATATTTAATTAAATCACTTTTGCTTATTAATTAACCCAGAGTAAGTAAGTAATACCTGGGGGAGCAAACAGCTGTGTGTATCTCTCTATCAGTGTTATAAAGGGCAGACAATTTATGAGTTTACCATGTATGAGCATTATATAGAGTAAAATGGATTCATTTGGTGTTTGGATCCCATTGGGAGCTGGGTGTCTGGGTGCTGGAGACAGGAACACTTGCCGAGTGATTTTCAGTTAAGTCTGCAGCTTTGGGGGCTTGGAGTCTGTGTTGCAGCAGATTAGAATATCTGGCTCGACAAAGCAGGGTTCTGGAGATCCAAACTGGCAGAGAAAACTGGCTCACACTTAGTCTCAGGACATCAGGTGACAGTCCCAAACATATCACACCAGAATACAGTAGTGTAGTCTGTTGACAAGCATCAAAGGCCATGCTGTTGAGACACATCAAAGTCTCAGGGAACAAGAACATCAAACTAGAGTGAAGGGAAATGATCCTATAGATGGGACCTTCCTTCCAGATGATGTCATGGTATCCTCTAGCACTGAAAATTCCTCTCATGGGAAGAGGACCCCATTTATTAGGAAGAGCCATGTAATAGTAATTGGGGGATTCAATTATTAGCAATATAGATAGTTGCATTCATGATCACTGGGAGAATCATATGGTAAGTTGCCTGTTGGATGCGAAGGTTGCAGACTTCTTGAGACATCTAGATAGATTTAGATACAATACTAGAGAGGAGTCAATGACCATGGTACCAGTAGGTACCAATGACATAGGGAAAAGTAGGAGACAGTTCTCAAAGGCTAAATTTAGGCTGTTTGGTAAAAGATTAAAATCCAGGATCTCCCTGGTAGCATTTTCTGAAATGCTTCCAGTTCCACACGCAGGGACAGTTGCATATGAAGAGAGAAGTAGGAATAAATTATCAATTTTCCCAAAGGAGAAAGGTAAGCAGTGGTGTCCCCCAAGGATCTGTACTGAGAACTGTGCTGTTCAACATATTCATAAATGATCTGGAAAATGGGGTGAACAATGAGGAGGCAAAGTTTGTGAATGATACAAAATTATTCAAGATAGTTAAGTCCAAAGTTGACTGTAAAGAGTTACAAAGGGATCTCTCTATTTTGAGTGACTGAGGAACTAAATGACAGATGAAATTCAATGCTGATAAATGCAAAGTAATGCACATTGGAAAACATATTCCCAACTATGCATATAAAATAATGGGGGGGGATCTAAATTAGGTGTTACCATTCAAGAAAGAGATCTTGACATCTCTGGAGTCTTGAAGATCATGGACAGTTCTCTGAAAATGTCTGCTCAATGTGCAGTGACAGTAAAAAACACTAACCAAACATTATGAACCATTAGGAAAAGTATAGATAATAGAACTGAAAATATCATAATGCCATTATATAAAGCCATTGTACATGCACACCTTGAATACTGTGTGCAGTTCTGGTCTCCTCATCTCAAAAAAGCTATATTAGAATTGGAAAAGGTACAAAGAAAGAAAGAAAAATGATTAGGGGAATGTAACAGCTTCCATATGGAGAGAGATTACAAAGATTGGGACTGTTCAAGCTTAGAAAAGAGATTATTGAGGGGTAGGGGGCATGGCAGAGGTCTATAAAATCATGATTTATGTGGAGAAAGTGAATAGTGAAGTGTTACTTACCCCTTCACATAACACAAGAATCAGCAGTCACCCAATGAAATGAATAGGCACCAGGTTTAAAATAAACATAAGGAAGTACTTCTTCATGTAATGCACAGCCAATCTGTCAAACTTGTTGCTAGGGGATGTTGTGAAGAGCAAAAGTAGACTGGGTTCAAAAAAGAATGAGGTAAGTTCATGGAGGATAGGTCCATAAATGGCTATGAGCCAAGATACAGACACAGCTCCATGCTCTGAGTGCCCCTAAACCTCTGACTGTCAGAAGCTGGGACTGGATGACAGGGATGGATCACTGCTGTTCATTCCCTCTGAGGTATCTGGGACTGGTGGCTATCATAAGATAGGATACTGGCTAGATCAGAGGTCGGCAACCTTTCGGAAGTGGTGTGCCGAGTCTTCAGTTATTCACTCTAATTTAAGGTTTCGTGTGCCAGTAATACATTTTAACGTTTTTAGAAGGTCTTTCTATAAATCTATAATTTTTAACTAAACTATTGTTGTATGTAAAGTAAATAAGGTTTTTTAAATGTTTAAGAAGCTTCATTTAAAATTAAATTAAAATACAGAGCCCCCCGGACCAGTGGCTAGGCCCCGGGCAGTGTTAGTGCCACTGAAAATCAGCTTGTGTGCCACCTTCAGCACCTGTGCCATAGGTTGCCTACCCCTGGGCTAGATGGACCATTGGTAAGAACCATTATGGCCATGCTAATATACTATATATGGTGTTCATTGTGAACAAGTTTGAGACCTTCTGCTATATAACCACACTGGTAGGTAGCAAGAAGAGAAGTGGTGTCCTTTAAACATTTTTATATCCAAAATTAATACTTTGTCTTATTAGGCAAACTAACCACACAGTATCTAGAAAAATATCCAACACATTCAAATATTATGAATTTCAAAAAATCAGGAGGCACCTAAAATTTAGAGAATTAAATATATTATATTATATTATATTATATTATATTATATTATATTATATTATATTATATTATATTATAATGATTGTCTTTTCGATCCCCACAGTTGCACATCCAAAGGCAAACTGATTACTTAGGAATAAGTTGATGGGGAGCATTTTCTTATTTGATTAGAAAAAACATTAAACCACGACAATTACAACTATATTTGCAGCAGCGATACCATTGGAAAGTAAGTTTTATATAGTGACTATTGTAGATATGACAAGTCAAAAGTGAAGTTTTCTCCTTTTCTGTGGGTCTGGTGCTGAGCCGTAGTGTAGTTCATCCATGGGAACTCCAGAGGGATCCCTGCTACAAAGATAAACTGTCAGAGCAGGTGATTGAGCAGGGTAAAGTTGATGACTGTGTATTTAGTGCCAGATCCTGCAACCCGCACCCTTACAAGTAGCTCAGATGGCTAGCTCACAAAATGGCTTCAGGAAAAAGGCTTTTATAAGCTTTGAAACACCGTCATAGCTCAAATACACATGCAAGGAGTTAGATAACACCAAAAGAAGAATGGAAAAGAGAATTTGGTGCTCTACCATGGACACAGTCAGCACACTGGGCTCCTTGAAAACTGAGTACAGAGTGAGCAATGTGACACTAGAGCAGAGAAGAGTGTGTGCTCCTAGGAGTCTCCTATTACAAAGGGTTGTCTTCTAACCATGAGGAGGAATGTTATTCTGCAGACACAAATCCTTTATCTCTAGCACCTTCCTTATTTTTTATGAATAATGGCTCAGCCAGCATGGAGTTTAGTTTATTCTAAGTCAGTGGACTTGGGGAGTATGGAACAGCAGTCACATCACATTCCCTGTTAGAACATGGCCCGGGTTGGGGAAACTAATGATCCAACGAGTGGACCAAATTCGGTGCTGAATCCTGGTCACATACCACCTGAGGCACATTGTGCATATGCCACGAAGAAGTGGAGTGGGTGGGTGCAGGGAGTGACATTAAAAAACTTATCCCACATATGCATCTAACTATCCTGCAAAAGGAACTGGAAGAACTAGAATAAAAATGCACAACAAGCCCAATTTAGATGAGAGATGATTGGGCACAGTGGCTGGAAGTTGGATTGTGAGGCACCACCCCCTGCAGCTCCCTGGCCAATGGGAGCTGCAAAGCCATTACACCATTTACACACAGCTGCCTGGCCACATCTCTGCCTAGAAGCTGAGCAAGGGAGATATTGCCGCTTCCAGGGAGCCCCCAGGTAAGCTCTGCCCAGAGCCCACCTCACCCCATCCCATGCCCCTACCCCCTCCCATACCCAAACTCTGCTGCTGGGGTGCGGTGGCTGAGACTGCTGCAGCAGCGGCTGGTGTGTCTGGCACAGGGACTTCCTTAGCTGCCTCTTAGCCAGGCACACTGGCCACTGCAGAAGTCATGCAGGTCACGGAAAGTCAGGGAATTCATGACTTCGGTGACCTCTGTGACAAACCCACAGCCTTAACGATACTTTCTACCCATGTGACTATCTTCTTAATACATATAGAGCAAACTGTCATTCAGAATTTCTTTTAATCTGGTTTTGGTTTCCTTTGACATTTTTTAGTTTTCTAAGTGGAGGTAGCAAGTCTGTTATATGACGCCATCTATTTCTCTGATTGTAGGAATATCTAGGATTTGTAATAAGACATCCTTTGCCAGTTTGTAGGTTATTTGATTTGCGGATGGTCTGCAGGTTATTGAATTGTCTGAGAAAGTTTAAAATTGCCCTTGCTTTATTCTTACACAGAGTATATTAATTATAAATCACTGAGTTTTATGTTGACATATATTTTTTGGGGCCGGGGCAGCTTGTTTTTCATTTGTGGTGTGCTGCATTTATTTCTGGAACCACTGGTATCCCATGGCAATTTATTTAACTTCATCTTAGGATATAGTGTGTCTTCAGCAAGGCACAATAGCAAGAAGTTAAAAACATAGCAACCATTAATAACTAGATTTAATATTTATACTCTTAGCTGTAAATTTAGTCTTGAATGTGTTGTGGTTGGATGGAGTTGGCTGAAACTTTATCAGTATGTATTAAGAACCTTATTCAGCAAAGCATTTAGGCATGAGTTAAAATGCTTTTCTGATTTGGGGCTCATCTGTTTCATTTGTACTCATTTATTTCATTTATTCCAGGATTACATTCACTTTAATTTTCACATTTCAGAAGTCATCAGCATATTCAGCCGTGGCACAGCTGACTGACTAAAGTCATTTCTGCTCCTAACCAATCCTGGTCTGGCTAGAGGCCAGTTCAGCCCTCAGAACAGCTGAGCAGCCTTGTGGTTGCTCTTGGTTATGGCTGATAGCAACACCTCTTTCACACAGCCATGCTGGGGTGGGGGCAGGATGATGTAGGGATGACATACAGAGGGGTAGTTCACAGGATGTTGGTCAAAATGGCTTTACAGCTCCTTTGTCCCATTAAAGTGGTGAACAGTGACTACATCAGGACTGAGATCCTAGGCCAAGGTATTTTCAAGTATTTTAGTTTAAACTTGGTCATCTCTCTCTTGAAAGTATCATGGACTATCCTTTGTCACTCCTAAACAAAAGTGTGTGTCTGTGTGTCAAGTTGGCCTTGGCAGAAAATGCATGTGCATGTTTAAAGTGCAAATATAAGGTGAATAATTATACTAATGGTCAATTGAAAGGAAAGCTATTATAGCATGCAGCTGACTTACAGGAGAAAGTTTTGTACAGTACCAAAGCATTCCTGTAAGTGGAATTCAAGATGGATTTTACCAGGGATGCAAATCTACTATACACTATGGCCATTCTAAGCTAGTAGTGCCAGCCACATTTTAACTCTGTTCTTGAGAGCACTCTCTAGGAACAATATCATAGAGTCAGCTGATCAGTATTATCCAGGGATATGATGTAATTCCTAGGCTGACTACATCTTAGGGAAATATTTCCACATATGATACTCTTTGAAATATGAGCACTCACATTATATCTAACTGACCTACTTCTGAACTCCTATGAGATGCCCACAGCAGGATAGAACAGCTTGTGATAAAAGGTATTTTACTTTGCTGAGCCATGTTCAACCCTTTTCCAGTCAAAAAATATGTTAGTGTGTAATTCTTTAAAGGTAAATTCTTCCTTTCGTTATATGGTGTTCCATTGTGAGACTGTGATACTAATCCTCTTATCTGGGATAAAAATTTTTACTATTGACAGTGGGCTGTCATATACACCAACTTTCTAAAAAGAACTCCCCATCGGCTCCAAACTTAAAAACTGATGGCTTGATAAGGCCCAAGGAAATTTAATTGTGAAAAGAAGAGCAAGACACAATGGAAATTGCAATATCATGCTATAAAACAGTGTTTTACTATTGTTAAAAAATAAATACATTTTTGAAAAACAAACAAAAAACCAAATCAGTACATTTACACCAATGCAGCCCAACTGAAGCTAAGTGTAAATTGGAGCAGAACTCCATGATAAATCATTAAAATGTGGTCATGGTCCAGATCTAGTGTTTTGCAATTATTACATAGAAAATACTCACACAATCATTTTTAATGCAATAATAACAGGACAAATTGTAACAAAATTCATTCAGCAGGTTGGGTCATAAATTACAATGCAAAAATGGTGATCCATGGTGATATTGAATAGCCAAATTGAAATTATTCCTATTTTAGTGGCTCCTGTTTGTTAAGAGGAGCAGGACATGAGGCTTAATTATAGCCTGGTACTGAACAGAGGATCATATGTAAATCTATAGTATTCATCATTTTATTTATCACTTTCTGAGGCTAAAGTACTATTTTGAAAATATGAACAATAGCTGGATGCACTCTACAGTAGACCTGCTCATACCAGTTTTCAAGGTCTAAAAATAGCCTCAAATATCACAACTATAATTAAATATTTCAGGTTTATGTTAGAAGATGTTTTCTCAAGGCCTCTGTCACAGTAACATATTCTGGTTTGACTTTTATTCTTTTGTGCCTCCAAATACTCATTTTTCCCCAACGGATTCACTGGTAGCGAAGGCTAAACAAGCGATAATCTTTTGTCTCTTTCACTATGAATTTAGTTCAAGGACAATCAGTTGTGCTTGTGTTAATACTAAGAAACAAGAGGTTTAGACCAATAATCCATTGTGTAGATATAATTTCTCTGAACTCGGAATACTGTGCAAAGCTATCAGCTAGTTTGAGGAAAACTCTGTATGAAAAAATTAACCCTACATTTAAAAAATCCTAAATCACTTCCTGTCAACATAAGTTATAATTTTGATTTTCCTCTATTTTTTGCTGTTTTTTTCCCCCCTGACCCTCTCTGGTTATGTTAAAAAAATAGTCTAAGTCAAAACATGGATACTGAGAAAGAAAGGAGAGGACAAAACAAGAGTTTAAAGAAAAAAAGTCACATGAAAGGAAAAACTAAATGTATGTATATATTTGTTTATCTATTTTAATTGAAAGTTTGCTTCCAAATGGACACCAAAAGGTTGTGTCTGATTCTATAACACTTTTGTTGGGCAGAAGTTACTTGTGCTAATAGTTCCACTGATATCAATGGAACTACAAATGTGGGTAAGTGCTACTCAAAGAGTAAAGATTACAGAGTCAAATCCATATTTTATGTATATTTGTTCCCTACCCTTTTCCCTAGGGTTCTCTCAAATATTACTCACTGGCATATTTATCATGTGCTCATATGTATGGCCAGTCCCAGCATTTAGCAATATTTGAATAGTGAATAAAAAGTAAGCACATTACCAATAATAAGCACTTCTAACAGGCCTGTGGAAGCAAATACAGAAAGGTGTAAAGCTATAGTGGAGCATCTGCTGAAGGACACTTTATAAAGAATAATGTACAGAAGGATTCAGAGAAGGAGTTTAATGCCAGAAGGAGTCATTAAGTCATCTAGTCTGACCTCCTGCATATCACAGGCTACTAAATTTCACCCAGTTACCCTATATTGAGGCCATTAACTTGGGTATGACTAAAGCCAGAAAGGCATCCAGGAAGCAAATTGATCTTAATAAGGTCCTTCACTAGCATCTGCATAGTCATTTGATTTGAAGTATAGCATTAACTGACATGAGGAAGGTGAATCTTAATTATGCTCTGTTTCTTCAATCAGATTTAATTTTAGCATCTGTTTTTAAAACATCATGGATTGAATGCATTACAGTTCAACTGATGCATTCTTTTAATTCCCTTATATTGCTATAGTTAAAGTTCCATTAGTGATTCCTCAATAACCTTCTAGTCTATAAAAATGTACACAAAAGAAAGTGTTTTGGTCTATTGTGCTGTCAGTTAAAGCAAACTGTCTCAGACACAGACACAATTGAATGTAATAGCTCCAATGAAGCTGTTACAATATACTATATTGTGTCAGTAATATGTGTAAGAATGAATCTGCAAATATAGCTCTAAGTATTATATCATTGCCTCATTAGCCTGAGCAGTAGCCAGTATTTGGGACCTTGAGGATTGTTTCCATTAGGATGAGAAGTTGATAATTTGAGTCAGGTGTATTCTTTGGTGTAAGCTTATTTACTTACAAAAAAACTACACAAAGTCCTGTTTGTCTGAACACAGTGGAAACAAATCAGTAGCTGGCAGTCTCCTTGGTCAGAATTGTTCCAGTCTGGCACTCCAGCAAGTCCTGTGCCTAAATAACTCTTGCTGCTTCAACTTTAGTGTCATGCTCACAACTGGTGCTCCAGGCTTTCTGATGGCTTTCTCCCTTTATGACATACCAAAACCAATATCCTAGGCCCTGCATCTGCAATGAGGGATACCCCTTAGGTCACACAGCTTAGCTCTGACTGCCATATATCTTGGGCAGTCCCTCCATTGTTTGCAGCTTTTTCTGTTACAAAAAGGGAATTAAGTGCTCCTTCCTTTGAGTCTGAAAGAGTACTTGGCACGTCTACTGATTTTAACCATGTCTGTAATTGTCTTTGACCAGAGGTGAAAGTAAGCTAGTACGGGCCGGTGCGGAGGACCAGTAAGAAAAGGAGACTGACTGAGGGAGGGAGAGAGAAGCCTGCTCCCTGCATAAGGATAGTTTAAACTCAGCTGTTCCCTGATTGTTCAGTCCCCAGGGCTAGGTTTCTGGCATCCTTGTTCATTTCACTCACAGTAGCTGGGGGGAGGGGGTTGAGGGGAGGGTGTGTTTGACCATGGCAGGGGCAGTCCTTTTCTGCCCCCGGGATGAGGGAATCTCTCCAATATATACACAATGAATACAAGCATTTAGCTGCACAGCTTAAATCTAGAGCTAATAAAAGCAGGTGGAAGGGGATAACTCACTGTCACATTGGTTTCTCGGCTCCTCCCTCCCCCTCCTCCAGCCAGGCTGCAGACAATGCTCTGCATTCCTCTCCCCCCACCCTCACCCTCACCTGGGGTTCTCCTCTAGGTTCTAGCCTGCAGTAGGGACACTGGCTGAGATGGCTGCTGCTGCTGCCTGCAAAAAAACAGTTTAAACTCAGCTGTTCCCTGTGCAGTTCAGTGCCCAGAGTTAAGAGACGTTTCTGGCATCCTTGTTAACTTCACTCCCAGTTGTTGTTGTGTGTGTCTGACCATGGCAGAGGCAGTTCTTTTCTTCCCCCGAGATAAGGGGATCTCCTAAACACAATCAAAATCAGGAACCATTTTCAAGTTCAAATCTATCCCATTCCCTCTCCAGCAGAGGATCATGGTTGTGATGTCCAAACTGCTTGCAGATCCTCTTTGAAATGTTACGGTTTAAAAAAAAAAACACAAAAAACATGGAGAACATAGTGGAAAGATGTCACGATGATTAGGGTTTATTTTGGGCAAAGCAATTTTGCAAAAGCAACTAAAGATTCACAGGGAAAGCAAATAGCTCTCATAGACAAAACCACAAAGGGATTGGAGGGAAAACTGAATATTCAGGGAAATTATTGTGCCTCCTTTGAAAGAAATAGTAGTTTTCATTCCAATCCACCCTCTTTATATATTGATTTAAACACCTGAAATGTCCTTAGGACATCAGGTGCAATCTCAGATCTCTCTTTTTGTCCTGCCTGCAGAGTGCAGAGGCTGAAATTGACAAAACTTTCTCTAAATATTTTGTATATTTCATGAAGGCTATTCCAGTTGTCCTTCATTCACCCCTGACTTCCCATCCCCGGCTCCTTCCCTGGCTGGCTGGCTGTGGTTTTTGCCTTGGTTACTTACTCCTTGGCAGATCCAGCCCAGCGGCACCTGCTTGCTCTCTTTAGGCAGCAGCCCACAGGGGCCAGTTGCTGGGGTCACTATTGGTCGGTGGTAGGCTGCAGATGCATTGTTTGTGGCACATTCATACACATACACATACATACAGTCAGAGGTGAAAGTAAGCCGGTCTTGTCTGGTACGGCGTACCGGCAAGAGCCAGTACACCATGCTGGACCACATCGACTTCCACGGCGGGGATTGAAAGGGCTCTGGGCTGCCCATGGCTGCAGGCAGCCCTGAACCATTTAAATTCCAGCCGCGGCTGAGATTTAAAGGGCTCAAAGCTCCCCGTGGCTGCGGGCAGCCCAGAACCCTTTCAATCCCGGCCACAGCTCTGGCAGCCAGGCTGGGGCCAGGATTTAAAGGGCTCCGTGCTTCCCTCAGGGGCAGGAGCTCTCGGCCCTTTAAATCCCTGCCCCAGCCCCACAAAGCTCGGGGTTCCCCCTGGCGGCCAGAGCCCTGGGCCCTTCAATTTGCCCCTGAGCCTCGGGGGGCTCCCAGCCACCTCTGCAGCTGGGAGCCCCTGGTTGATTTAAAGGCCCTGGGTCTCCCAGCCACAGCTGGTTCCCCAGGACCTTTAAATCTTGAGAGGCCACAGCTCTTCCGGATGAGGCCACGCCCCCCCAGGACTCCGGCAGTACCGGTAAGTCCTGTAAATTACTTTCACCCTTGTCTTTGAGTCATATTCACCTCATGGCAGTTATTAGCATCTTTCAGCATAATAGTAGTTTGATAGGTGGATAATGGAAGCACATTAGCACATACGACTTTTCTTTCTAATTATTTTTGCATTAGTAATAACTGTAGTTTTACTTAATAGTCTAATCTACATATTAGAAAGTTCAATGTGAGTGACTGTATTAGATTTCCATTCTATCACTATGGAATAGCATGTGTAGTGGTGAGTGGGGGAACTTGCCTTGCAATAGCATTTAGGGAGTAAGCCTAGGGACCCTTCTTAGTGACCACCTGGGGTAAGGTGCCACAGATCCAAATATATCCTTATCTTCTATAGCTTCCCCAGGAGCAGTTCCACATGTCATTTTGGGGCATCCTTGCGGCAGGTAGCAGCAACCCAGTCTTGGAGGCTATGCTCCTGCAGACTGTATGCTCTCAAGGTATTGTTCATAGGGTCTTCAGAACAATGGCCTGAGCACTTTACCTGTTAAATCCATACATTTGGGAATAAAATAATATATAAGAAACATTGCTCTATTTATATGCTAAATATGCATTATTTAAAATAGTAAATATGACTGTCTCCCTTTAAGTGACTTGCCCAGTGTCACACAGGAAGACAATGATAGAACCTGAGTTTTAGTCACAAGATATTTGCATATACTTTCTCCAAATAGAAAGGCAAAACTGATGCTGCTGTTGCCAAATCTGCCATTGTCCTTTGTAAGCTTGCTCTCATTTACATAGAAAACATAATGCTGCGCTTTTATTTCTAAGCAAATTCAGCATTCAGCTAGTCTAGTGCTTTTCTCGTGTTTACTTTTCCCTTTTTTATCTGCTGGGACTCCTTCTATCTCCCACTCCCCTTTGCCTCAAACTTCATCCAATTTATCGTTTGTACACAATCACTGTAAGGCAAGTAGAGTGTTTTCCAGTATTTTCTTCATAATTTAAAAGTATATTTTATTCTGAACATGCTGAGATTTGTACAGAATCTTGTGAGCATCTAGGAATTTCTTTTTAGACTCACATCAGGAGGCTTAGCGTTCTGTCTTAGCTCTCTCCACCTCGTCATGCAAACACTGCAGTTGCTAGATAAAAAAGGCAGTTTTAATTTAGAACATATAATAAAACTGCCTTCAGCAAAATCTGAACCTGTGAGCTCTGGTGAATAAATAAATACATTTCACCTGTTGTAAAAGATATATGCACAGACACTATAATAATGGGGTCATATTAGTAGGGTCAGTGGTAGATCTCACTCCACCAAATAGATCCTAGGTGATTTACCTCAACAGAAGAACATATGATCCCCTCCAGGGGCATCCCTAGTTCCCAAAGGTGGTAGAGACCCTAATTCCTTCCTTGTCAGGGGCTTGGCAACCCACTTTAGGACCAGTGGACCCTAGCTTCTTAGGCTATGCCTGTATTTATGGCAGCATGTAGAGTACATACCCTGCCCACAATCCTAGCACAGGGAGGTAGCAGTGTCGACAGTGAGCCACTGAGTAAAGACAAGCCAGAACATTAGGGTATATACCCTACATGGCTCTCTACTACACACTCAAGCAGAACCTTCCCCATCTACATTGATATTTTCAGCAGTGTATTGTCCTGCTGCCTCCATGCTGCTGGACACAGGTGCTGATTTTCTTTTTTCTGGGTGGGTGCTTCACCCCCGCTCTGCTCCTTTCCCCAAGGCCCCGCACTTGCTCTGCTTCTTCCCGCCCCTGCTCTGCCCTCTCCCCCAAGTGCCTCTGCCTGCTGTCAAACAGCTGATCAGCAGGTGGCTGGTGGGTGCTGAGTACCCACTATTTTATTTTCATGGGTGCTCCAGCCCCGGAGTACCCACAGAGTTGGTGCCAGCACTGCTGGAGCCTTTCCCCACAGCAGGATAAGGCTACAGCAATGGGAAAAGGTGCTGGTAGGAGGGAAGCAGTGAGGAAAAGCTCTGACAGACCTTTTCCAGCTGCCTTCCCCCTGCCTGAGTTTTTCACTGCCACATGTAACTACATGTTGCAGTGTGGCGATAGCCTGCTTTTGACTGCGGCATGTAGCTATCCGTATCCTACGTGCTGCCGCTAATGTGGACAAGGACTTGGTGCTTCCTCTGGTGCATAAACTAGTAGACAATAAGCAATTTATAAGTACTGGAAATCAACAGATAAAGATATAAACAATGTTTTATTCCTGGAAAAGACAGGTAAATTGAAAGAAGGGAAAGGGAGCAGACAGCGGAATCAAGGATATCAAATAAATGAGTAATCATTTAGTCACACTGCAATAATAAAACACTAAATGCCCACCAACTAGATAAAACTACCGAATATTGCAGGCCCAGTGGAGGCTTGTGGCTCAGTCTCTCTGTGGAGCTGGGGCCTCCAGGTTGGTCTCAAACCTCATGGGTCAGAGAGAAAAAACAATGCCTCCCCTTCTGTTGCAGGGTGCTGTTCCTGCCCCTCCAGCTGCTGTAACCTGACACTTTGCAGCCAGCTCTCTCCCACAAACACTACCCCTGGCGGAACTCAACTTACATATTGGGGTTGTTCCAGCCTTGTGCAGCTTTATCTGGGCCCTGTATTTGGTTGCCTGGCTCATCCTTTGGTCTCTTGGTTTGGCACCTGCAGGCTGTTTGTGTCTTTAAGGCAGGCAGTCTCAGGGCTTGTCTGCACTACAGAACCTATGCTGGCCTAGCTATGCTGGCAATGTCCCTTACTGTAGGCTCTGTGTAAACCAGCAGAAGAAGTTTTTCTGCTAATATAGCTAAACTGTCTCCCTGAATGACAGTAGCTGTGCCAGCAGAACCACTCTTCTATTGATGAAGTAGTATCCATTCCTGGGGTTCTGCCGACAGAGCTATGCCAGCTAAGAAGTGATTTTTTTCCATACTGCTAGTTGACATAGATATACTGGCAAAGGCTCTGTGGTTGGACCAAGCTTCAGTTTCACTTCTATAGTCTCTGTCCTGCCTGTCTATAGGAGCCAACAAATCATAATTAGACCTGCAAATTCACACCCAGTTTCAACTCACAGTAACATGCTGCACCATCTCTAGAGAAAGTCCCTTTTTTCAATCACTGAGAAAAGTAATTCAGCTAGGTTTAGGAAATGAACAAAAACCCTGAGAACTAATGGATATGTTACTGAAACCATATGGACTGTATCAGATGACAAAAGAACACAATTAAGATTCATTTAGCCATATTTAAACAGTAGTAAATAAATCTTTTTTCCCCTTTCTTTCACCATCTAATATGATCCTGATAGCTTCAATCTGCTTTTTCAGAGTGTACCTCTTTTTAATGGTATATATTACAGCTAATGCCCTCTGTATTCATCTCTCTTCTCCCTTTTTCCCATTCCCCTTTTAATACATTTACTTAATACTTCTAATTTTTCTCAAATACCTTAAAATAAGGTAATTGAGTTCTTAATAATACTCCTTTATTTGTCATAAATCCTACTTTTTGTCATGCAGTCGTCTTTCTTTAGCTGCTTTATGCAAAATTTGTCAAACCCAACTGTCTTTATATCTTCATTTGATTTTGAGCATAATGATTTTGCAATTTGGAAGGTTTTCATAGCATAATGATTTAGACTCTGCAGGAAACTGATGGAGCAGGATTGCAGTGTGTGAGCGTTTTTTCTGTGGGTTTGATTCAACTACTATTCTTCATATTTTTCAAGTGAATTAAAAGTTACCCAGGAAAAGTGTAAAGAAATTCAGTTTTTCACCCTACACATGCTGTGATGGGTTGGACCCCCCTTTTGGGATGCCACCTGATGTGCTCGGGATTAACTGAGCCGCCCCTACTCAATCAGCCTGGGTTCCCTGTGCCTGCTTTGCTGAATTAGGCTCTCCGGCCTCTTGCAGCATACCCTGCTGAAGACACAGACTGAAGTTAGCTCTCTGTGAAACGGGTCCCCCAGCACTCACATGCCCACCTCTTTTGGGAAACAAACCCCAAAATACTATTGTCTTGCATGGTATAGAAATATCTGTACAGTGCAAGCTCATAAAATTTGCCCTCTTCCTCAATGTGAAGAGAGATGAGCATTACTTCTTGCCCACCCCAGCTAGAAATTGCATAAATGGGTTTATTATAAACAAGAAATAAGTTTATTAACTACAAAAGGTGAATTTTAAGTGAATATAAGAGATAACAGACAGAACATAGCAGATTACTGACCAAATAAAGCAAAATATACAAGCTAAGCTCAATGTACTTAAACAGGTTATACAATATAAATTCTCATCCTAAATGTTATTTTAGGCAGGTTGAAAGTTTCTGTGGTTCAGAGTTACAGTTATATTCCTGTTCAGACTGGATCCCTGTCTCAGTCTGGACTCCACTCTTTCCTTCCCTTCAGGTGGCTTTAGCAGTCTTTCTTCTTGGGCAGCCAGGCCATGGAGAGGAGGAGTCTTGTTTGCCTTCCATCCTTAAATAGGATTTATGTAAGGCAGGAAACCTTTGTTTCCCGAACTTGACCCAGCTTCCCTTCCAGTGGAAAGTTACAAGAAGTTCCAGGTAATGTTTAGTATCAGGTGATATGACCATCTGACTCTGTAGTATCACAGTTTCCATGAGTCAGTGGCAGTACGGAGCATCCACAGGAAGGCCAAGCCTTTCCACAGTTCATTGTCCTCTCTGCTGGGCCATCAGCCCTGTCTGGCTTTTCCATTGTTGCACCTGAAGTGCTAGCAGTGGGCGTCACTCAAAGTAGCATAGTTGAAATATAGATACATTGTCAATATTCCTAACTTCAGATACAGAAATTATATAGGGATACAAATTGGATAATCACATTCAGTAAATTATAACCTTTCCAATGATATCTTACATGACCCCTCTTGCATAAAGTATATCTCAGTTATGTCATATTCAGATCATAAGAATATTTGCATAAAGAATATGGAGTGAAACGTCACACGTACTTTTCAAACTCCAGGTATACAATCCAATGGCATATGTTTAGCAAGCACCAGCACTTCTGGAAATCTCTCTGCTCTAAACTGAAATAGTGATAGATGTGAACCTAAGCCAGATTTGATTGATTGATTGCTTTTTGGAAGGAAAGGGATGGCATAAACATGCAGATACCATTGTAGTTACTCAGTCAGATCCTAATCCCCACCTCCCACTGCTCCAACAGTTTTGGGGCCATAAAGCTGCCCTAACATGCCAGCTGAGGAGCCCCTTTGTGAGAGGGGAATCTCTGGTTGCTGGTTGAGACAAAAAAGGCAGCTCTGTGTGATGCATTCCTCACCACCACCACATCATAGAGGGAGTATTTCAGAAAAAAAAATCCACATATCTTAAAAGCAATGAAAAACAGCTTATATGGATGCTTGCTTTCCCCTAAGGCATATCATTCCCAGTATCTGGGAAGCGCCAACTTTACAGACCCTTTCTCTGTTTGTCAGCCTGTCTCTCTGGACGTCTGGCAGGAGTCCTCCCACATACCTTTCCCTGAGAAGCGCTTTTCAACCCTTCAGGGTCCCATTGGGGTGTTTTTAGCTTTGACAGGCCTCTCTCTTTTTCTTGAACATGTAGAAAAGCCATTTCCAAGTCTGTTTTTGCAAGATGTCTATGACAACCCTTTCTGTCCCTAGAATTTGTTATTGGATTTGAAGGATGTACAGGAAACTTACTCTGTGTTTCTGTTCATCAGCTGTTAGATCACTGAAGTTAGGTTGAGTCCTGAAATTATTCACATAGTCATCTACTGAGACAATATCATGTTGCTTCATATATTTAAAGACATATCTTGTATGTCATAAATAGAACTTTGGTGCAAAATATTTGGTATGTTTTTCTTGATCTTGAACATGTGTTCTGTTTGTATCATATGGTGTTTTCCCCAGTACTCCCATATAATTTTATTCCTATGCAAAATAGTAGTACTCTTCTCTTTAATGTCTTTGGCAATGTCAATGACTTCTAAGTTATGGTCAAGTTTTCTAAGCCATTGGCATCATAATTCAGCTGCATTTGGTGCATCCAGAGGAGTGAACAGAGATATTAATTATAAGAATCACTCAGTTGGAGCTCATTGGATAATGGGAAAAAATGTCTTGAACCTGTGATGAAATTGCCAAAATTGGTAATGGATGTTATTCGGAATGAATTATTCTACTGTTGTACTTTATGTGATGCTTAATTATGGCATTCTTCTTGTTGATAAAAATCAATTTGTAAAAAAAAAAAAAAGCAAGACCCATCTTTTCCCAACAGATTTTAAGAGATCTATGTTCTTATTCTGTTCTCACACTGATTAACTTCACTGAAGTCAATGAAGTTAATCCTGATTTACACTATGTAAGTCAAATCAAAATTAGATCTGGAGTGTTATTCATTAACCACTTCATAAATGTTAAAGGACAGAGCTCCCTCAGGGGAGCCTTCTCCCCTTTGCTGCAGCAATCATAAGGAGAAAGAAGTTGGTAGCATAAAATGTGTGTGCTAATGACACTAGGGTTTGGTTCATTTTAATGAGCCATTTACTAATGAGTAATTTTCTCCTTTTCATTTGCAAATGTTTTATTGGAAGCTAATTTCCTTTTTATTGTTTGGATGTAATCATTTTTAATTTATAAAAGAAAACAGAAAAATTTTGGAAACAAGAAAAGAAAGCTTTCTCTTATGAGGAACCCTGATGGTTCTTTTCTTTTAATGACACCCTTGATGCTTTAGATGCTAAAATAGGAATCTCAAAAAGCTTTATACAGATGGCTAGGCATTGTTTTCAGAGACTGGAAAATTTACAGGTTAAGGAACTCTCCCAAAGTGTCCCTGTGAATAAATGGTAAATTTGGAACAGATTGTTCATTGGACCATTTGCCAAGAAGCAAATTCCAGAAACACTTTGAATCAGATAATGATTAAGTGTCTTCAAACAGTATTTTGGAACTATTTGTAAAATCTAAATAGGCTGAATAAAATCAAACACTCCTGGAGCACCTTCAGTTGTCCATAGTTAGTGAGTAACCATATATCCAGGCTAATGCTTCTGCTGCTGCTAAGTTATGATTGTGACGGTGCACTCCATATGATGTTGTTATAAAATATGCTAATGAGTGTGAATATAATGTAACCAGAATATGCTTCATGCAAAAGGTCTCTTGTAAGGTATTATTACAAAGCTTATAATCTACTGAGCGTGTTCATTCTATTTGTATAAATGTACATTCTTGTATCTGAAACTAGAAATATGTAATATAGCTCTGAGGGCCTATAGTAATTCTGCAAAGTGTGGGCCATTAAGGGTGGCTTGAATCTTGATGACTCTCATTAACCAGGACAACAGGTCGTGAATGGCTCTGTTTTACCTGTAAGTCTTCCTGTATACCTGTGTGCTGGGAAGTGGGTAATGAAGTCTTTCAGTGGCATGTGATCATGTCACCTGAACTGGAAACCACCTTTAACCTGGTGTCTTTCCATTGAGAAAGGAGGTGGGGGTGTTAACCGAGATTGGGACAAAGGATTCCCATCTTGTGCAAAAGATATATAAGGTCTTGGAACAGAACAAAGGGGGCTGCAGTCATGAGAAATCCCCTAGCTACCACCTGAGCTGGAACAAGGACCGTACCGGGGAAAAGATTGGGCCCACACTAGGAGGAAGTCTAGTCTGTAAAAAAGGCTTATTGGAACATCTCTGAGGGTGAGATTTACTTGCATTTAGTTTTTACTATACTAGGCTTAGACTTGTGTGTTTTATTTTATTTTTCTTGGTAATTTACTTTGTTCTGTCTGTTATTACTTGGAACCACTTAAATCCTACTTTATGTATTTAATAAAATCACTTTTTACTTATTAATTAACCCAGAGTAAGTACTAATACCTGGGAGGAGGGGACAAACAGCTTTGCATATCTCTCTATCTGTGTTATAGAGGTGAACAGTTTATGAGTTTACCCTGTATAAGCTTTATACAGGGTAAAACAGATTTATTTGGGGTTTGAACCCCATTGGGAGTTGGGCATCTGAGTACTGGAGACAGGAGCACTTCTTAAGCTGTTTTGAGTTAATCCTGCAGCTTGTGGGCGATGTGGTTCAGACTTGGATCTATGTTTAGAGCAGGCAAGCGTGTCTGGCTGAAACAAGGTAAGGCACTGAAGTCCCAGGCTGCCAGGGAAAGCAGGCTCAGAGGAAGTCTAGGCACATCAGGTGGCAGTTCCAAAGGGGTTTCTCTGATCCAACCCATCACAATGATGTTTTTACCAAAAGTAATATCTCTGAATGTTAGCTCTTGGGTGCCTATATGAAAATATCCTTCCCTCCTCCCCCTCCCCTTATAGCTTAAGGATGTTTAGAGCCAACCTCTTCTCACATTGACTGTACTCTTAAAAAAGTCAATTGAGAAAATGAGAAAACAAAAAATAGAACATTTGTACAGTTGAACAGTAGACTTTTGCAATATCAAATTCAGAGATACTGGTCTCAAATAGGGGGTTATATTTTCATAGAATCACAGAATGTCAGGGTTGGAAGGGACCTCAGGAGGTTATCTAGTCCAACCCCCTGCTCAAAGTAGGACCAATCTCCAACTAAATCACCCCAGCCAGAGCTTTGTCAAACCTGACCTTAAAAACCTCTAAAGAAGGAGATTCCACCACCTTCCTAGGTAACCCATTCCAGTACTTCAGCACCCTCCTAATGAAAAAGTGTTTCCTAATATCCAACCTAAACCTCCCTCAATGCAACTTGAGACCGTTACTCCTTGTTCTGTCATCTGGTACCACTGATCTAAATTAGCTTTACAATTAAGCAAGGGTTTGTGGTTTGAGACTGAAACAGAGCTAGAATTTGAGTTCATGTTTGAGATTTGTCAGTGGTGTCATTTTACCAGCTGTTTTCATGATATTTGGGCCTTGTATGTTGGAAACCATATACGATTAGTTATTTTCATGAGAATTTTGGTGAATTCAAAACAGGAAAGTAGGCCCTTTCAATTATCAGATTTGATCTAGGAGTAACATATTGCACTTGCGTTCAGGTATGGGGACTTGTATTGGACCCTCTCTCCACAAAATGCAAGGGTGTTTTGACTTCAAAGTTTTTGTGTGAGCCTATGTTCAGAATAAAGACTTTCTAATTATCTGATACAGTTACAAAGAAAAGTAAAGCAGTTGCCATGATAGGTTCAAGTTCACAATTCTCATTTCTGATTAAATTATATGGAGGAATAATTGTCCCCCCTCATCCTGAAAAAAATTAGAAAGTTACTGGACCAACATCTTTTGAAAGTTGATTTAGGTCTCTAATCTCTTAGTCCATATGGTAATTCTGCCTATTGATCATGTCAGAAGAAGATAATGAATCTGTCTTTCTTCTCATTCCTTTGCTAAAGATTTTTATTAACTATTATTAGGATAGTATTATTGCATTTGACCTTGAAGAGTAAAGCCAAAATAGTCTTTCCATGCGTGACTGTCTGATTCATCAAAGTTTTGTTTATTCTTGTCATGCAGGATGTTTGACTGATGCAAGCAATGCTCTTCTCTTCTGTAAATAGAGTCAGAGGCATAAAATAGAAAAAGTCATATGCTGAGACACATTTGAGATAGAACAGAAATAAAACTCACTTTTGGAACGAAAAGCAGAGAGTAACAGATTTGCTCTTTGAAGCATATTGTCTTTTATGCCAGTAATTTTTCTTTCCCTTTTATTATTTGTTTGCTGTTTTACATACAGGCAAAAAAACAAATATAAAATCCACAGTGAACAACATGAAAAAATGCATCAGACAAGAGGAGTAAACCACAGAATTCTGCACTGCTAACTTGTCTGCAAGCATTGGGAGTGATCACTACTCAAGAGAACATACCTGATCAAGTTTTAGGTTCTGGAACAGTGAAGCCGCAGCCTCACAAGCTAGTCCCACAAGTAATTACCTGGGGTTCCAGGCTGGACTGTACAGCTCATGCTGAGGTGTGCATTGCTGCAGTTTCGCTGTTCTAAGACCTGAGCTAGCAAGCTTAAAGGTAGATCAGGTAAGGCAGCTCAAGCAGGGATTGCAGTTCAGACATACACTAATTGGAGGCAGTTGGAGACTTTCAAGTGAAAAATTAGAAGTATTTTAGATTTAGACCAACACTAAGATATGAAGTTTGCAGTAGACTATAATTAAAGGATCATATGCATTCACTGTGGCCTTCACCTTGCCCCGTTTGAAGATAACCCTGCCTCCTTCCAATTAGAATTTACTTGACTTAGATTGGGATTCCCAATATGTGGCCCCCAATTCCCAAGCCTGTTCATTTTCTGCTGTCTGTTCAACTACATCAGCAGAGAGATATCACAAAAGGTTTACAGTGCTACTTCCACTGCGGTTAATAGAACCAAAGCAAAAGAACCACTGCTGATTGGCAGGAAGCAGATGGAATATAAACATCAGAAACATCAGCTGTACTGCAGGCATTAGCAAATATATATATATATATCTGAATAACATGGAAAACAATTTATTTGCTCGTCTCACCCAGGCACTCTGTAGTAATTTCCTTCCCTGCTCCCTTAAAAATGAAGCTCCTGCAACCCTCCGTCAAACTATGCTAAAACAACAGCAATCAGTCCCTGAAACAGTAAGCAACCTGCCTCACTTTTTTATATAACTTTGAGTGGATTATTGAAATTAGATCAGTGAACTGAATACAATAGAAAGAAACATTAACATCTTCTTTTATAAATGTATATTTTGAATAGTCCATCTTTTCCTGTTATGTAGAACATATTGTGGTCCTGATCCTATTGAAGTAATAGGCAAAACTCCTGTTCGTTTAACTAGAAGCAGAAGCGAGATCAGGCCACATTTACAAAAAAAATATATAATATTTGCTGTTCTAACAGATACCAATCCAACACCCATTAAAGTCAGTGGAAAGACCCCAGTTCAGTGGGGTTTGGATTGAGCTAGTAAAAATAATTTGTCTTTTATACTTGTGAGCATAGAACTTTACAAAAATCATCATATTTAAATAAGATCATCAATTTCACATTTTGGCTTGGCAGTCTTAAATGAATTACTGAAATCATTTATACTTGGAGGTTTTTAAAAAGTATTAAATTTTACACAATATTAGCACTGCCAAACATAAAATACGTAGTTTATATCCTAGATAAACAAGGTGGATGAGGTAATGTCTTTTATTGAACCAACTTTTGTTGCTGAAAGAGACAAGCGTTCAAGCTAGGCAGGTCTGACCTGAAGAAGAGCTCTTTGTAGCTTGAAAGCTTTGCTCTTTCATCAACAGAAGTTGATCCAATAAAAGATATTACGTCACCTCACCCATTTTGTCTCTCTTATATACTGGAACCAATACAGCTACAAACAACCCTGTAAACAATATTGGATTATATATTAGATGGCAGGATGTTATTTTGGAGATGATTGATATTGATGAACCATACTTGTGCGATAGAAATTGTTTCAATGAGGAATCATAACATTTAAGAGAATCTTATCTATCTTGGCAGAATAAACCTGGCTGCTGGACCTTACTGTATGGAAGTTGCCATCATACTCATGTCAATAGCTTGGTAACGCCTAGTGAAATGACTCAGAAACAATGGGCACAACAGGCAAAATAAAAGTTGATTTCACACTGGGTTCAAGGCTTGCAATTCAAGAGAAGATGTCTGTTGACATAAGAAATAAGGAGACAGCACTTCATATGGTTTATGAAGAGCTGTAGAATTTGAAGGCTGACTGATAGCCTTGATGTGAAGCTAAAGGTTTTAAAATTAAAATCTGTCAGGGAGAAGGTTAAGGCTTACACTTTATGAGCTGGAAGGACAAGAGGGTACAGGAAAATATTATATATGTAAGTGGAGGACTTGTGCATTTATTTTGCCTTCCATATAAACATAAGATGTGTCTTGCTAACTTGTGCAACAATCTGACCTCATACCATAAATAAAAACAAGTATAAGAGGCCTGCTACTCCTCTCACTTGCACCAGTGTAACGCTGTTGAAAGGCAAATCAGCCTCTTTATTAAAAAGTCCATTATGAATTCAAAATGTCCTCTTTCTAGTAGACAAATACATTTTTCATTTTTTTTAACATTGATGTAAAAAGTCCTTGTGAAAGGTATTAGACTGACAAGTGTGGAAATAAGACTTCAGGATAGCCACGTAGAAAAGTGCAGCCATAGTGTACACTTCTCTACCCCTGCCCACTCGAAGTCTTGAAACTGTCCTAGAGGGACCATTTCTTTTGGTCACAGAATAGATTACTCTACCTGCCCATACATTCCTTAGTTATTACTGAAACTCCCAAGTGGATGTTCTAAGGCTTACTGTATTCTATAAAAAGTAAAAGATGGAAAGAAAAACAGAATGCAAACCAGCTCATTCATTAAATTAATTCACTTAGTGCTGAAAATTAAAAATCTGTTGGGAAGTATTGTAATATTGTTTGCATTTCAAATAAATAACAATCACGTTTGTATTGTTGTTATAAATAATGGGCTCGAAAAGACTACTCTAGTGATATTTCAGCCGTAAGCCTTCAAAAACAATAAACCCATTCATTAATATTCATTAAAATAACTAAGCATCTGTAGCATGTGATGTGGCAGTTAGATGGTAGGGTAATTTTGCATTTATTCACAAATACAGAAATCACTGAGGAGTGCAAGAACTGGTAGAAACTCTTTTACATGAGCTTTGGATTTATTTTTCAAATACAAAGCATGTATGTGTATGTATGTGTTTATATAATACACATAAAGGAAACAAGTTTCCGTTTCCCTTGTGCATTTGGTCACTGTTCAGAAGTTACACTGACAGAACCATTGTAAATATTTGATGTTTTTACAAATGCAGACAGTGTGAAATCAGCCAGTGGGACAGGTGGCATAACAGCTGAAAAATTTTATAGTAGCCGAGTAAATAGAAGCTGACTGCTCTTCAAGTGAATATGTAAGCTATTCAATTAATCTCCTGTATTAACAGTCAGTCACAAGAAGTGACAGTGAATGCTTTGGAAAAACTTCCTTTGTTTTTTTCATAGTCCTCAACAGATCAAAAAATTCTGGCACCACATTAAATATTTATCAGTCCTTGAGGATGAGTGGAATATAAAATTTTAAAAATTTCTTGCCACGTACTCTATACAGCAGATAGATTTCTGATACAGAAAAAAATAAATAAAAGTCCTTTGGCAATCTTGCATTAACCAAATGTAAGGCATCAAGATCACAACCTTCTTAAATGCTTACTAGACAATCATACTGCAGGAAGGCCCCTTCTGGCCTAATGAGAACCTCTCATTGTCAGTAAAGGCAGCCTGTAAAATCTGTTTCTTTCTTTCTATCTTTCTTAATGGATTGGAAGCTCTGACTGATGCTGGAGGGAATATTATTGCTGTATATGCCTTCATTTTCCTCAATTTCACAGCAAGAGAATGTAACTGTGAATGTTTCAGCCGTTTTACAGCATAGGCATGTACAATAGCTAATGATAGGCTCATTTGAGGAGAAAATGTATCTATTTTTTCTCTCTCTTATACATTTATTTTTTAGCATTGCACACACTGGATGTTTGGACTCTTGTTTGTCTATATTTTTCTGTTGACTAGAGCGAGCTACAAGAGAATATTCATACAGGCTGAAATTCAGAAGAGGGCCATCACAAGGCCCATGCAGCCAATGCTGAGGTCTTATGTGTAGGGTTACCAGACAGCAACTGTGAAAAAACAAGATGGAGGTGGAGAGTAATAGGTGCCTGTATAAGAAAAAGTCCCAAAAAAACGGCACTGTCTCTTAAAAAACAGGACCTCTGGTCATCCTACTTATGTGAGACTTAAGTGGTGACTAGGTCTTCTCCTGGCCCTCTGACCAGGACTGAATTTCTGCCATAGATACCTGTAGTGAGCATTTGGACGTTGACCAACTTTGGTTCTTTTGTATTACCAGACAGCAAACCATTACAGATAAGTGAGGGTTAGCTAAGTATCTCAATGTTTGGATGTTAATTTACATTTTATTTTAATGTATCTGCTTTTTTGTGTGTGTCTAGAAGCTGTTTCAGACATTTCACAACAACAGACTCATATTGCTAGTTTAGTACTTCCTGGCTCTATATAGCTCTGTAATATAATCCCAGCACTTCTGTGTTATGTGCGATGTGTGGTTGCTGGTGAGAATATGCTTAAGGTTGGTGCTTAAGTTTGGCGGATTGTCTGTGGGCGAGGACTGGCCTGCCTCTCAAGGTCAAGTGAAGAGGATGAGAGACCTATAGAGATAGCCAAGAAAATGTTATGGGGCTGCGGGAAGGGTGGCCAGCACATCCCTCGGCCTGTGCTGCTTTCCACAGCCCCCATTGGCCTAGGACGGTGAACCGCAGCCAGCGAGAGCTGTGATCAGCCGAACTTGCAGATGCAGCAGGTAAACAAGCCAGCCCAGACTGCCAGGGGCATTCCTTGAACAAGCAGTAGACCGACTTAGAGAAGCACTGCTCTAAATCATTTACATGCAGTATAAAATTGTCAAGGATCACAAAATTATGATGATGTAGAACAACTGTGGCCATTTTACTGGTTTTAAATGTCCTAATACTTATGAATCTCTTACTCCAGAGTGAATTTTCTGTTCCTACACAATTTGGTATTGTACTTGGAGTATTTGCAGGACTGGGCCACTAGGGTGAATACAGCTCACTTCCCCATTGTTGGAAATGTCATCAGCATTGGTCATGTATAGTGAATGAGTTTGGACAGGCCATGGCAATTCAAATAAAGTAAAATTGTTAGTAAGCTCTATATGTAACTTTAAGAAAGCAACTATAAAGCAAAAATATTACAAACAAAAATATATTTAACGAAAGGCTTATCTTTTGTTATATCATGAGGCAAATCCAGTCATGAACAATGATCCTTCTTGATTAATGCCCAGATGTGTTTACTTGCACTTAGTATTTCTCCTATAGTACTGTATATCTCATGTCTTTTATATTGTTTCTACCCTCACTGTTTTTGCTCTTCAGTGTTCTTAAATTGGTTTTTCCTTCTAATATCTGAGCTGTTATATTTTTTCTGTGACTAAAGTAATTATTTCTTTCTCTATTGGCGAGTCCACTGTTCTTATCTTCTCATTTCTTGTGGAAGTTCATTATTCCACTTGTAACAGTTATAAGGTTACTTATCCTACTCCTACAGCATTCAGGAATAAAACCCCTCTCACAACTCTATAAAGAAAAAGTCTCTTACACCATCAGCACATTGGGATCATGATATCCTCAGTTCCAGTTTTCCAGTATCCCTCTTGTAATGGTGGTGAATTAACTTCATACAGACCATTGTCCACCTTCAGTCTCCAGTCACCCAATTCCAGTGATGCATGCACTGGAACTCTGCTGTGCCTTATTGTTATCTGACTGCCTAGTCATAGTCCTGTCCAATGATGATCGTACAGAGTTTTGTATAGGCACAAATCACAGATTTGTCACAGATCATAGCTTTTAATTGGTACCATCTGTGCAATCCAAACCCATAGTCCTATAAACAGAATCCATCCCAGCCATACAGTCATTTGTTACCTACTTCAAAGAATTCGGGTGTTGTATCACCTTGGAGGACCTGCATAAATAAAGCAGATCTCACAAACATGTAATTAGTTACCTTTTATATAATTTCAGTTAGTTTATATGATACCATTTTTTAATCTATTTCTTTTCCTTGTCGATTTGGACTAGATATACACTAGGACTGGCTTTATCTTCAATGTTTTAAGGCCCCACCCAATTGATCACAGCAATTGGGTCTTACTTCCTAATCTCTTGCCTATCACTATCTCGTATTTGCCATTCTTGTTCACTCATTTTTTGTTAAAATACCTACTCCTCTGCTCTCTAACATTTAGCAAGTTTGCTGCTATTACTTGATTCACTTTGGTTACCCTCTCACATAAATCTAGCATCCATTTTTCCACTGTAATTTCCTGCACTAGCTTAGGAGGCACTGGTTATAATAAACAATCTGGCATTCTCATTTTCTTTCCTGTCATACATAACTGCAAAAGTTGAGACTCCAGTGCCTGTGGCTTCTGAAGCCTGTATGGCCATCAGAATCAAAGGGATTAGTTGATTCCAATCTTTCCCAGACTTCTTCATCAATATTCTGAGCATTTGTTTTTTGTTGGATTACTCCTTTCTAGTTGTCCAGAAGTCTGTGGGTGATAAGGGACCTGGAACTTCTGCTCAATTCCATCCAGTGCAGCATATTTTTCATTATTTGCCCAGCATGGGAGCATCTAGCTAGCTAGCTAGCTATGGATTCCCTAGCTACTAAAAATCTGTTCCGCAAACACATTGGCTGTAGTCAGGGCTAAGTTATTTTTCACTAGTATTGCTTCAATCTGTTTTGTAAAGAGGCCCACAATCACTAACAAATGAACATTTTTTCTTTAGGGGTTTTAGGAAATGACCCTAAAAATCAATTTGCTATCTTTTCCAGGGACCTAAAATTTGTTGATGAGAAAATTTAGCCTTTCCAACTATTTGACCTGCATTGCTCTGGATATACATCAGACAGTTTGCACAATATTATTTTAAATCTTCATTCAGATCTAACCAGCCTGTCTGCAAGATTTATGCCTTTGTTTTAGCTGCACTTTGATGTCTTCCCATGAGGACATCATGTCAAATATACACCAATTTATCCCATCTCTGCTGGAAAAACAATCACCCATTGATCAGCTTGATGGACCATAAGGACCTTTTTGTTATTTAAAGATTTTTTAAAAGGGTACCCCCTTCCACTCCTTGCCTTGCACCTCTATATCCCATGATGGTTGCAATAATGAATTTGCCTTTTTAAGGTTTTCAAGGTTTGGAGCTAAATCTAACATAGCATTTTTGGCTAAAGCACAGGTGACAATTGGACACACCTGTGCAATGCTACATGGTGACTGCCATAAAGGAGCAGTTTGTGCAGCTTCCTTAGCAAAGGGGTCTACATAATTATGGTTATGAGCACTCCAAGTGGTTATGGAATGTGCCCTTACTATAGACGGTGGTAATTCTACCTTATACTAGGTCCCAAATACTTGTAGAGTCTCTGGATAAACAAGGGGCTTTCCATCTGCCCAGACAAATCCATTTAGGCCCAATAATGATAACAAATAATCAGGGAGTTGTACACCCATTTAGAGTCAGAATACATGGTAAATGGTGTATCTGGGTATAATACCAGCACTACTTCTGTTGCTAAAAGTTTTCCAAATTGTGCAAATGTGACAGGAAAGAATATTAATGTGCAAACTCTTCCTTGGACAGCCACTGGGCAAATCCTGTCACTGGTTTTCCCTCAACAGAATAGGAGGAGCCATCAACAAAAATGTTCCATCATAGGGCCTTCATGTCATATCGATTCTCTCTACAAATGGGGATCTGACAAAATAGAATTTTGGCAGAAGGCAGTGATGGGACTCTTCCTTAACTAAAAGGTGATAGGCTGGGGTACATGAGTTTTTGACATGTCTTACCTCTAAACAGTCTTGCAACAAAAGGCACCAGTGGGCCAATTGGGAACTGGGCATATTACTTTCCTTAATGTCAACAGAGAACAAATACTGTAGTGGGGTATGTGGTATATAAATAGCCAGTTTATGTAGTCCAATTATACATGCAAAATAATTGAGTACCCAGAAAATAGTCCACTTGTGGACTTGACAAGAGCCATACTTCCTTTCAGCAATGGTAAGTTGGTTCAAGCCATATGCTGTGGAGCACTGTTCTCCCTGATGTTCCTGGGTTAAGAAGGCTGCTAATGCAGTGCCCATTGCTGCTGCTTCCAAACTGAAGAGGCTGGGATAATTTTGCTGAGCCAGTACTGGGACAGCTGCCAAGTCTTCTTTCAAGGTCTCTGTTGCCTGAATAGGATCAAGAGTCCACTGTCAAGTATCTCCATATTTAAAAGGCTATGATGGGTGCTGCGAATGAAGCATAATTGGATATAAAATCATGGCAGAACCCACTCAAACCTAAAAAGGAGTGTAGTGCGGTTTTAGTGATAGAGGTAGGCAGTGCCTGTATTAAAGCGACTCTTTCCCTGTCTGAGTGCAAGACACAAAAAGCCAAGGGAATAGTTGCACAGCTAGGCTTTCCAAGGGTTAACCTTCACTCCTCCCCTTCTGGGGTTTCAAATAAATATGCTAATATTTCCAAATGAGATTCTGTGGTTTCAGTGAATAGCAGGAGATCAGCCACATACTGCAGCAGATAACCCCTAACAAGATAATCCCAAAATAGGGACTGCATGTGCAGATGAAAGATGACCATGGAATTATGGAATCCCCGAAGCAAACACACCCAACTATATTGCTGACCCTCAAAAGTAAATACAATTTTATATTGACTAACAGGGTGCAACAGTAAGGATCAAAATCCATTTGAAATATCTAAGACTGTAAAATAAGACACCTCCTCTGTGATAATTGCTATGTAATGCAAACCTTGAGGCAGTTGGGTGGGTTATCTCATTTAATACTTTATAGTAAAGTGCCAGGAACTGTCAGATTTTCAAACCAGCCAAATAGATGAATTATTAATAGAGGTACATGGCTGAAAAATCTCCAGCTCTAGCTCTAACAATGATTTAATCATTTTCTGTATGGATTGTACAGCTTTATGCAGATAAATATATTTCCTCTGTGGAATAGGATCAGGCTGTTCAAAAACAATGAGCACATCCATCCTGCCACAATCATTTTGGTGTGTAGTAAGTACGTACTTGTGCTGAATTATTAGTGCTTCGAGGTCCTCTGTAGATCACCTTCTGCCTTCGCTGTGTGTACAGAACACACAAGGAGTGTCACTGGAATATCACTACAGCCAAGATCCACAAACACTGATTTGCTAAGTCCACTAACATATCTTCCCATAAAATATTAGAGCCAATTATTGCATGTAGATTTGGAAGGGACCTAATGGTAATAGATTTTAAAGTATCTCTTTCTCTAGTTTGTGTAAGGAAGAGCTTGGAAAGAATAGTTCTTCCATTAAACCCCTCCAATTCTATGGCATCATTACTTCTCCAGGGTGATGCTGCTGTTGTTTTTTGGTCAAAAATAGAATGAGACACCCCAGTAGCTACACATACTAAACAAATACCTTTCACACTGGCTTCTACCAGGAGTTGTCCATAGCAGACCTGACTGCTTCTTGTAACCCTTTGATTTTTTCTCTAAGCTCTTCCAAATGTGCTAGGAATTATTTGTAGAAGGAGGCTGTCATAGGTTCCAATCCCACTATGAACTTTAGGGTACAGATGTGGGGACCTGCATGTGAAACCCTAAGCTTAATTACCAGCTTAGATCAGTATGCTGCCACCATCTAAATATTTGAGTCATTTGGAAAACTCTGTCTTCCCCCGCAAAACCTTCCCATCCCTGGGTAGCCTTGAGAGACTCCTCCACCAATTCCCTGGTGAACACTGATCCAAACCCTTTGGATCTTAAAACAAGGAAGAATTACTTATTCCCCCGCTTTTCACCCCACAAATCCCTGGTGAGTCCAGATCCAATGCCCTTGGATCTAAAAACAAGGAGAAATCAATCAGGCTCTTAAAAAGAACGTTTTTAATTAAAGAAAAGAAAGGTAAAAGAAAAAGCCTCTCGGAGATACAAGCTGATCTCACAGACAACAGATTCAAAACACAGGATGTTCCCCTGGGCAAAATCCTTAGTACACACAAGAATAACCAATTTGATTATCCCCCTAATGCCAAGATAAGTTACAAAAAGAAAATAAACATAAACCTATTTATTTCCTTCCTTAATACTCACTACTCTGATAAGAGGCTGATTCCTTGATCTTTTCCACTCTGACCAAAACTGAAACTGACTCTAAACAAAGAAAACTTCCCTCCTTTCTTTTGAAACATCTTGTTCCCTCACTGGTTCCTCTGGTCAGGTGTCAGCTAGGCTAGGTGAACTTTTTAATCCTTTACAGGTAAAAGAGGCATTAACCCTTACCCATTTGTTTATGACAGAGGCCCTGTATGATGTGACCCCCAGGATACAACATGGAACTGTGGCACCACTGTGCCCCATTAACTCTCCACCCTGGGCTGTCTCTAGCAGTGCTTTGCTAGTTAGAAGCAATGAACCTCTCCAGGCACTGTTATCATTCAGCCACCAGCATGCAGAGACACACCTAGCTAAGTTGCCACTCATAAATTATACAGAGAGAGACACCAGGAAATCCCCCCCCCCCAACCTCCAGCTTTGCAACCCAGAAATGTATGGTCTTACACTGCTCAAGACCTTGTCTTGAACAAGGCAAGTTCATTAATTAGTTTGCTACTTTGTCAAAGGATAGTGGACATGCAGCAGCTTTTGTAATCTAAGCAGGTTCCCCAGATAAACTCACTGGTTAAGATAAAACATTAAAATAAATTTATTAACTACCAAAAGATTGATTTTAAGTTATTGTAAGTGGTTGGCAAAAAGGTGAGCGATAGTAATCTAAGAAAATAAAAAGTAAACACACATTCTAAATCCTAAACTTTCAAACTAAACAAGCATTGAATCAAACAGCTTTTCTAACCCTCCTGGATATTGCAGACTAGTTACAATTCTTAATACACAGGCTGAATTTCCTTCTCAGCCTTGGCCAAGTCTCCTCAGTTAAAGTCGTTGTCTTCCCAGTGTTGTTGTTGCATTCAGTGCAGGTGTGGGAGGAGATAGGTGGTCTCATGATCCACACTCCATTATTTTGTACTCTGAATTCATGTCCCAGTAAAGATACTGGTCCAGGCATGTCGTGATAGGCCTTGCTGAGTCACAAAGTTGAACAATCTTCATTGTGTGGTGTTTGCCCAACTCTCTCTTACAGAGCTTTAAATCTCTTGTTTACAATTCCCCTGGTGGTCAAAGGCTTATGATGGTCACTTAACACCTGTTTGGGTGTGGGTCACCTCCTTTGTTGCTAGCTGTGGGTGTCTCCCGGACACACAACATATTTCAATAACAACCATATAGCAGAATATCATAATTCCATATACAATGATGATACACATATTTTGACAGAACAATGAGTTTCAGCAGATCATTACCTTTCATATGATACCTTGCAAGGCATGCTTTGTATGAAATATTACACTAAAATACCAATTATGAATGTAGGGGTTACAAGGCGCTACTTTGAGGTATAATACGCCACACCTCAGGACTCTTTCCTTGATGGGCACCTGTGCACAGTTTTGGAAATTAGAAGAAGGTAGATACTGATCTTCTGTCTCTTTGGCTCCATTTAATTTCTAAAAGTGACCTTTTTCTGGACTTAGTGGTTGATTTTTGTGTGGCCACATTCAGGGGCTTCTTTTTATAGCCACACATATTCCATGATGTCTCTATTTTTTCCATTATCTAATCAAATTGTGAACATTTTGTTACCAGTTCTTTCATGATCTTTTTAAGGGACAGCAGTCCCTTAAGAGATATATCATTCTGATTTGGATTTTAATACATCATGGTGTAAATGGCATATAACCATGAGGTATAGGACTGAGGATGTGCACCATCCTGTTGTCAGGCATTAGCCAATATAGTATGCAGATCATTGTTCCCTTTAAAAGCTGTGCTACAAAATGCACAATAAGCTAATGGAAGAGGATCATCACGGGCCTCTCTTTCTTCATGGAACATTCCCTTTAATGGTTTTCCCAGAAGTATAGCTTTTATCGTGTTGAAATGGTCCCTGCTGGTCAGCCCAAAAACTCTGACCCATTTCTCTAACCACAGAATACGTTGAATGAGATTCTCACCTCCTCTGCAAACTCAGAACGACTGTGGACATTTTCCTGGTTTTATGTGCCCTGATTCTTAAAAAAATCTTACTCTACAATGAAATGGTTAGTAAGCTCCATATATAACTTTGAGAAAGCAGCTATATAAAGTTATTACAAACAAAAATATATTTGACAAGAGGGCTTGTCTTTCATTATATCATGAGGCAAATCCAATTGTGAACTACGATCCTTCTTGATTAATACCCTAATGTGTTTACTAGCACCTAGTATTGCTACAATAGTACTGTATATCTTATATGTCCCTTATATTGTTTCCACTCACACTATGTTTATTGTTCTTCAGTGTACTATATTTCTTTTTACTGTTAATATTTCAGCTGTTATATCTGTTCTGTCACTATAGTAATTGTTTATTTCTTCGTCTGGTTTACTTAAAAACATTCTATAAAGAAGTTTTAACACAAACACACAACAAAACTAAGAGAGGAAGTATATATTTTTCTAGTAGTTAAAAATAATGTTATAAAATTGGAATCAAATTAATATGTTAGGTACAGAAAACTACTGCTTTCAGCCACTATCTTTTAAACCAATCACCTACCCAAAAGAATGAAGGTGTCCACAGCTAACCTGGTGGCTGAACTTTGTGACTTTGTCCTCATCCACAACTATTTCACATTTGGGGACAATAGATACCTTCAAGTCAGCGGCACTGCTATGGGTACCCGCATGGCCCCACAGTATGCCAACATTTTTAATGCTGACTTAGAACAACACTTCCTCAGCTCTCGTCCCCTAACGCCCCTACTCTACTTGTGCTACATTGATGACATCTTCATCATCTGGACCCATGGAAAAGAAGCCCTTGAGGAATTCCACCCGGATTTCAACAATTTCCACCCCACCGTCAACCTCAGCCTAGATCAATCCACACAAGCAGTCCATTTCCTGGACACTACAGTGCTAATAAGCCAAAATCACATAAATACCACCCTATACTGGAAACCTACTGCCTGCTATACTTACCTACATGCCTCCAGCTTCTATCCAGGACATACCACATGATCCATTGTCTACAGCCAAGCTCTAAGATACAACCGCATTTGCTCCAATCCCTCAGACAGAGACAAGCACCTACAAGATCTCTATCAAGCATTCTTAAAACTGCAATGCGCACCTGCTGAAGTGAAAAAACAGATTGACAGAGCCAGATGAACACTGAGAAGTCACCTCCTACAAGACAGGCCCAACAAAGAAAATAACAGAACACCACTAGCTGTTACCTTCAGCCCCCAACTAAAACCTCTCCAGCGCATCACCAAAGATCTACAACCTATTCTGAAAGATGATCCCTCACTCTCACAGATCTTGGGAGACAGACCTGTCCTCATTTACAGACAGCCCCCAACCTGAAGCAAATACTCACCAGCAACCACACACCACTGAACAAAAACGCTGACCCAGGAACCTATCCTTGCGACAAAGCTCAATGCCAACTCCATCCACATATCTATTCAAGTGACATCATCATAGGACCTAATCACATCAGCCATGCCATCAGGGGCTCATTCACCTGCACATCTACCAATGTGATATTTGCCATCATGTGCCAGCAATGCCCCTCTGCCATGAACATTGGCTAAACCAGACAGTCTCTATACAAATGAATAAATGGACACAAATCTGACATCAGGAATCATAACATTCAGAAACCAGTAGGAGAACACTTTAACCTGTCTGGTCACTCAATAACAGACCTGAGGGTAGCAATTTTGCAACAGAAAAGCTTCAAAAACAGACTCCAACAAGAAACTGCTGAACTCGAATTGATATGCAAACTAGATACAATCAGCTTAGGCTTGAATAGAGACTGGGAATGGCTGAGCCATTACAAACATCAAATCTATTTCCCCATGTAAGTATTCTCACACTTCTTATCAAACTATCTGTACTGGCCTATCTTAAAGCCGGGCAAAAGACTTTCCTGGCTTTAAGACAAAGCTTGATAAGTATATGGAGGGGATGTTATGATAGGATCGTTAATTTGGGCAATTGATCTTGAATTACCACCAGACAGGTCTGCTCAATGGTCTGCGGGGTGATGTTGCATGCGATGGGTACTGAGTTGCTGCGGAGAACTCCTTCTTGGGTGCTGGCTGGTGACTCTTGCCCACATGCTCAGGGTTTAGCTGATCGCCATATTTGGGGTCGGGAAGGAATTTTCCTCCAGGGCGGATTGGCAGGTGCCCTGGAGGTTTTTCGCCTTCCCCTGCAGCGTGGGGCACGGGTCGCTTGCTGGTGGTGTCTCTGCAGCTTGAGGTCTTCAAACCATTTTTGAGGATTTCAATAACTCGGTCCTGGGATAGGGGTTGTACAAAATTGGATGGGTGGGGTTCTGTGGCCTGCCTTGTGCAGGAGGTCAGACTAGATGATCAGATTGGTCCCTTCTGACCTATGAGTCTATGAGTCTATGATCATCTCAAAAGTTTTTTCTCTTACTTAATTGGCCTCTCAGAGTTGGTAAGACAACTCCCACCTTTTCATGCTCTCTGTATGTGTGTATATATATCCTCAACATATGTTCCATTCTATGCATCTGAAGAAGTGGGCTGTAGCTCACGAAAGCTTATGCTCAAATAAATTTGTTAGTCTCTAAGGTGCCACAAGTACTCCTGTTCTTTTCACAGTGAAAATGAATATTAACATTAAACCCAGGAGAGACAATTTCTGAACAGATATTAATCCTTTATTTTGCCAGCTACTTATTTATTAAAGGGATGTTTTATCTTATAGGGTAGACCATGACATACAAAAGAAAAATTAAAACAACAGGGGCTAAAGCAAATAATATTTAAGGTTCTGCTAAAGAAGTTTTTAATAAAGAATCATTTATAAAGCATAATATTCAAGCATGGGAAAATTATTTAAAATATCTTCCCCTCCAATCACTACTCCTGATCATTCTTCGATTCATTCTTTTGTTGGTGTGGGAGGAAAAGCAGGAATAACATTCAGATAGCCTTGTTTTCCTCAAATATAATTAAAATGCTTTCAGCTGAATTATTTCAGTGTTCACAGCCTAAAGTGGGTAACCACATAATCTTACTATTGTTATCCTCTCCCTTTCTTAGTTCCTTTATGCTATACTGTATGTTAATCTCACTCTCAGACTGGATTGTAAGTACCTTGGGGCAGGAACCTTTTCTCCTTATTTGGCTTGCAATGCCCCAGCACGCTTTTTGGACACTATAATGGTAACAATAATCAATAGCGATTTGACAGTGCAAGAAATATTAACAAAGTAGTGTTGGTTCCAGTAGTAAGAAGGGAAACCCCTCCTAAGGGTACATCTACAGTATGAAATTAATTCAAACTTATTTTATTCAAATTTTTGGAAGTGATTTTATACATTCGGTGTTTTGTGTCCACACTAAAGTGCATGAATTTGGCGGAGTGCATCCACAGTACTGAGGCTAGCATCAAATGTTGGAGCGGTGCACTGTGAGAAGCTATCCCACAGTCCCTGCAGTCTCTGCCGCCCACTGGAATTGTGGGATAAGCTCCCAGTGCATGATGGGGCAAAAACATTCTCGCAGGTGTTTCTGGATGTGTGCCATCACTCACTCCTCCTCCGTGAAAGCTATGGCAGGCGCCATACTGCCAGCAGATGGTGCAGTACGGTGCACCGCCTGTCTCCTGGTACTATGAATCCACCTTGCATGTCCTCTCATCTTTCTATCTACTCTTTCATCTAACCATTGCCCGCCTTTTTTGGCTACTGTGAACTGAGCCACACAGCTTCCGCTGCTTTTTCCATGTTGCCAGTCGTGGATTCCCATGGAAGCTACAGATGGCAACAATTCCCCGCTGTTTTTTTGGCCATCGTGAATAGAGCCGCACAGCTTCTGCCACAAACTCTGCTAACGTTTCCGCCACAAACTCTGCTCTCCTGCTCTTGCAGCTCTAACGAGATTCCTGACTCTGTGAAAGCTACAGAAGACAACCATTTACCACTTTTTATTGGCCGTCATGAACTGAACAGCTCATTTCATGCCCTTTTTCCAGGATTACCCATGCAGGTGCCATAGCGCGGCAAGCATGGAGCCCGCTCAGATCTACGCTGCAGTTTTGATCATTGTAAATACCTTGCACATTATCCAGCAGTATGTGCAGTAGCTGCAAAACCGGGCTAGGAAGTGACGACAATTACTATGCTGATGAGGACATGGACACAGACATTCCTAGAAGTACGGCATGTGGCGACTGGGAGATCATGGTGGCCTTGGGCCAGGTTCATGCCGTGGAACGCCGATTCTGGGCCCGGGAAACAAGCATAGACTGGTGGCATCGCATAGTGTTGCAGGTCAGGGATGATTCCCAGTGGCTGCAAAACTTTCGTATGCATAGGGCCACTTTCATGGAACTTTGTGACTTGCTTCCCCCTGCCCTGAAGAGTAAAGACACCAAAATGAGAGCAGCCCTCACAGTTGAGAAGCGAGTGGCCATAGCACAGTGGAAGCTTGCAATGCTAGATAACTCCCAGTCAGTCGGGAATCAGTTTGAAGTGGGCAAATCTACGGTGGGGGCTGCAGTGCTGCAAGTAGCCAACACAATCATTGAGCAGCTGCTATCAAGGGTAGTGACTCTGGGAAATGTGCAGACCATTGTGGATGGCGTTAATGCACTGGGGTTCCCTAATTGCGGCAGGGTGATAGACAAAACGCATATCCCTATCCTGGCCCCGACACACTGAGGGGTACTTTTCCATGGTGCTGCAAGCATTGGTAGATCACAAGGGACGTTACACAGACATCAACATGGGATGGCCAGGAAAGGTGCAGGACTCTCGCATCATCAGGAACTCTGGTCTGCTTGAACAGCTGCAGGAAGAGACTTACTTCCCGATCAGAAAATTACCGCTGGGGATGTTGAAATGCCAATAATTCTCCTCAGGGACCCAGTCTACCCCTTAATACCATGGCTCATGAAACCGTACCCAGGCAGCCTGGACAGTAGTAAGAAGCAGTTCAACTATAGGCTGAGCAAGTACATAATGGTGGTAGAACGTGCTTTTGGATGTTAAAAAAGCGCACTCGTTAAATTTACTGACTTGCTTAGATCTCAGCGCTACCAATATTCCAAGTGTAATTGCTTCTTGTTGTGTGCTTCACAATATCTGTGAGAGTAAGGGGGAGATGTTTATGGTGGAGTGGAAGGTTGAGGCAACTCATCTGGGGCCAATTTTGCACAGCCAGACAACAGGGTGATTAGAAGAGTACAGCAGGGTGCACTGTGCATCAGAGAAGCTTTGACTAGCCAGGGAATGGTGTGACAGTTGTGTTTGTTTCTCCTGAAGTTACCCACCCCCTATATGTATGAAAGGAAATAAAGTCTTAATTGTTTTAAAACTGTTCTGATTTCTCTCAATGTGTTGTGCAACAAATAATAAAGAAGGCAGACTGGGGGAAAGGGAGTTGAATTATGGGGGTGGAAGAGGAGGGAAGGGCAAGTTAAGAAACCAAACCAAAAGTTTTCATATGCCAGCTTTCTGCTGCTTGGGCGATCCTCTGGGGTTGAATCTGTGGGTCCCCGTAGCTTCCCTCCTCATATTCTTGGGCGTCTGGGTGAGGAGGCTATGGAACTTGAGGAGAAGGGAGGGCGGTTATACAGGGGCTGCAGCGGCAGTCTGTGGTCTTTCTGCCTTTCCTGCATTAGATCCACCATACAGCAGAGCATGTCAGTTTGCTCCCCCATGAGCTTGACCATAGCATCGTGCCTGCTCTCATCGCATGCGTCCCTCCTTTCTTCGTGTCCCTGTAATGCTTTAAGGGACTCCATAATTGTTTGCCTCCATGCATTCAGCTGGGCCCTATCAGTGTGGGAGGACTGCATGAGCTCGGCGAACATGCCTTCCCCAGTTCGTTTTTTCCACCTTCTAATCTAGAAGAACCTCTGGGATGGAGTAGATAGGGGCCGCGTTGAAACATTTGCACCTGTGGAAGGAGTAAAAGGGAGGGTAGTATTTTAAAATATACATTTCAGAGAACAAAGAGACACTTTTGTATGAAGTAAGCCATCACACACAGCTAGGCAACAGAATTCAGCTTGCAGGCAGCCTTGGGGCACATGGGATTCTGCTTCTTCTACATTCATTTCAATATTTTCAAACTGCTGGGACCCCTTTCCCATAGCAAGCAATGCCTGGTGGGTTTGCCATAAAGGACGACCTGTGGGCTCTCTGGGATGATCACTTCACACAACACCCACACCACCCCACCTTCCCCACACCCACTGTGTGGCTCTGATGAGACTCTAAGCAGGGATGATCCCTTTAAACTAAATGCAAACAGCCCAGTGTGGCTGTGGCTGGGCTTCCCCCCCCCACCCCCCGCACTCCACCGTGTGGCTCTGATCAGGCTCTCATTCACTAGAAGTACCTTCTCCAGGGTCATGGTCCGGAAGCCCTCTTTGGGACTCGAGGGATGCTATTGGTTCCAGCATTAAGCATAGTTCCTGGATGGAGGGGAACACAGATTTCCCACTTGCCGCCTGTGCACTGTCCTCTTCCTCCTTCTCCTCCTCCTCTTCGTCCTCCAATGACTCTTCCTCCTTGCTCTGTGCAACTACCCCTTTGCAGGTGTCCATGGACCAGTGGTTTCCCCAGAAATTGAAATTAGGGGGAGGTGTTTGAATTTGCAGGGGGGGTGTCAGGTCCAATGAGATATATAAAAGAGATATGAATAAAGTAAATGTTTTGTTAGGATTATGCAAATTTAACATAAGGAAAATGCAAGTTACACCAAAACACATAACAGATCTAGATTTCTAAAAAAAAATAATTAAAAAATGTATTTAATTTAAATTAACTTTTGAAAAGTAAGCCATCATGGGATAAAAGGGCAGTCCTCTCATGGATCAGTAACTGGTTAAAAGATGGGAAACAAAGGGTAGGAATAAATTATCAGTTTTCAGAATGGAGAGAGATAAATAGTGGTATCCTTGAGGGGTCAGTACTGAGACCAGTACTATTCAACATATTCATCTGGAAAAATGGGTAAACAGTGAGGTGGCAAAATTTGCAGATGATACAAAACTATTCAAGATAGTTAAGTCCCAGGCAGACTGCGAAGAGCTACAAAGGAATCTCACAAAACTGGGTGACTGGGCAACAAAATGGCAAATTAAATTCAATGTTGATAAATGCCAAGTAATGAACATGGGAAAGCAATCTCAACTATACATACAAAATGATGGCATCTGAATTAGCTGTTAACACTCATGAAAGAGATCTTGAAGTCATTGTGGAGTTCTCTGAAAACGTCCACTCAATGTGCAGCAGCAGTCACAAAAGCAAACAATGTTGGGAATCATTAAGAAAGGGATAGATAATAAGACAGAAAATATCACATTGCCTCTATATAAATCCATGGTACGTGCACACTTTGAATAATGTGTGCAGATCTGGTCACCCATCCTAAAAAATATATATTGGAACTGGAAAAGGTACAGAGATGGGCAACTAAAATGATCAGGGGTATGAAACAGGAGGAGAGATTAAAATGACTGGGAATTTTCAGCTTAGAAAAGAGATGACTAATGGGGATATGATAGAGGTCTAAATCTTGACTGGTGTGAAGACAGTGAATAAGGAAATTTCATTTAATCCTTCACATAACAGAAGAACTAGCAGTCACCCAATGAAATTAATAGGGAGCAGGTTTTAAAAAAACAAAAGGAAGTACTTCTTCACACAATATAAAGTTAACCCAGGGAACTCTTTGCTAGGGGATGCTGTGAACACCAAAACTATAACAGGATTATAAAACGAACTAGATAAATTCCTGGAGAACAGGTCCATCTGTGGCTATTAGCCAGGATGGGGAGGGATGCAATACCATGCTCTGAGTGTCCCTAGCCTGTTTGCCAGAAGCTGAGAATGGGCAACAGGGGATGGTCACTTGATGATTACCTGTTCGGTTCATTCCCTCTGAAGCACCTGGCCTTGACCACTGTTGTACGACAGGGTACTGGGCTATATGGACCATTGGTCTGACCCAGTATGACCATTCTTATGTAAAAATTAATTATAATAAAAATGTTTAGTACAGAAACTCCTCAATATAATGACCTCCCAAGATAGCAACAATGTGAGATAACAACCTTGGCAAATAATGCATTTTAAAAATCTTGGCCTACTAGGAAACATATTTTTATGTTTCCGTTGCCAGTCACAAATCTAGCATTCTGGAGCAAAGTGACTAAAATATAGTGCAACAAAAAAATGTTTATTTAACATGCCCCTCACTTTTCCCTCCACCGCACTCCACTCACCGGTGTTGTCCTTGGTCAGTGGAGACTCAGAGCTCAGAGGTGCTTTCACGTGAGTACATCTTCCAGGTGGGGGACAAGAAGGCACTTTGCTTGTTCCTCCAGCTGCTCACTGTTCGCTCTGGCCATGTCTGTTCGTTGTGCCACCGTTCACTCCACCACTCTGTTGCCAATGGCCCTGCGCAGTCACCTTCTGCTGCCATCTGCCACTGTGACCTCTGCGAGTTGGTCTCTTGAGGTTCCACCAGCTCTCAGTGATTTCAGCTGAGCTCTCAGTGCGGGAACCTCGCTCGCTGCTAGTGCAGTCTGGGTTGTCTCTTACACAAAAAGACTGTACCCACAGGAACACTGTCCCCACAACAGGACTAATCACTTAGACCTGATTGTCAGTGATTTCAGCTGCAGTGGTCCCTTAACAGAACAAAAGACTATCTATGGAGCCTAATCAGCTCTGTCTTTAAACAGTGGAGAGGGACAGGTCCCCACCCTCTCTCTTGATGTCTTCAAATCATCACAGGCTACAGTTCTACTGCCCTTTACTCATACAATAAGAACAACATTTCATCCCCCATTCCCCCCACATTCAAGTAGTTTGTAACCCAACCCCAGCCAAAATCTATCACTTGGACAACACAGCTCTATTTGCTGGATACTTAGGTAGATTAGGTGTGAATGTAAATATAATCTGGCCCTGAAGCCTTTCCCCACAGCCCCAGCTCATTACTAGCTGTCAGGGAGAGCTCATTTAGACTTTACTTACAAATCATCATTTGAAATTATTAGGTTGGCCAACATCACCAAAATGAATGTACTGACATCATAAATAACAGCTGTATAAGGAAGCAAGGAAGCTAGTCTATGTTCATACTTTTCAAATCTATTATACTTTTTCAGATACACATATTTTATCATACATTGTATAATCTTTTAAAGTGTGTATTAATGTTTCAGTTTAAATTCAGATTTCCAAACAGTCACTGAATTGGTATGTAACTAGCTCACAAAACTAAGGGGGGGGGTGTTGGGGACATTCGGGGGGGGGTGTAGGGAAATCACTGCCATGGACAGTGGTAGGGTAGTGGTGGCGTCACCCCCCATAATTGCATGGAGCTCACTGTAGAAGTGGAATGTATAGGGCTGTGACACAGAGCACCCGTTTGCCTTTCTGGCTTTTTTGTATGCTTGCCTGAGCTCCTTGATTTTTGTATGACAGTGCTCTGTGTCCCTGGAGTAGCCTCTTTCCATTATGGCCCTGGAAACTTTAGCGTACGTATTTGCATTCCTTTTTTTGGAAAGTAGTTCTGCTATAACATTAACACTTTAATTAATTACCTTGGAACAAAAAGTGGGAGTGACAATAAAATTTTCATAGAATGAAAATCTGGGAGGTATTACCAATACAGAGGAGGATCAGAATATCATACAAGAAAATCTGGACTACCTTGAAAAAACTGGAGTAAAAGTAATGGGATAAAATTTTATAGCACAAATTGCAAGATTATGCACCTAGGGGCTAACAACAAGAATTTTTGCTAATCTGGGTACATATCAGTTGAAAGAGAGAAGGAGAAGGTCATGGATATATTGGTTGATCACAGGATGACTATGAACCGCCAATGTGATATGGCTGTGAAAAAGGCTGATGTCTCAGTCGAGGTGTTTCCCCCAGAGAAAGGGAAGTTTTAGTACCATTATATGAGGCACTGGTGAGACCTGATCTGGAATACCTTGTACAGTCCTGGTCTCCAAAATTTAAGATTAATTCAAACTGGAACAGGTGCAGAGAAGGGCTACTAGGATGATCTGAGGAATGGAAAACCTACCTTATGAGAGGAAACTCAAGAAACCTAACCAAAGAAGGCTGAAGGAATATTTTATTGCTCTCTATAAACACATCAGAGGGATAAATTCAAGGAAGGAAGAGATATTGTTTAACTTCTGCATAAGTATGGACACAAGAACAAATGGATATAAACTGGCCATCAAAAAGTTTAGGCTTGAAATTAGATGAAGGTTTCTAACCATCAGAGAAGTGAAGTTCTGGGACAGCTTTTAAAGGGGAGCAATGGGGGCAAAATACCTAGCTGGCTTCCAGACTGAGCTTGATAAATTTGTGGAGGGGATGATAAGATAAAACTGCCTACAATGGCATGTAGCTGATTGGTGACTGAAGGCAGCAAATATCTCCAACAACTGGTGATGGGACACTAGATGGAAGGGCTCTGAGTTACTACAGAAAATTCTTTCCCAGGTCTTGATGTTGGGTCTTCCCCACATGCTCAGGGTCTATCTGACTGCCATATTTGGGGTTGGCAAGTGTGACAAAGCTCTGTCCTTATCTCCATGGGTCCTGCGTTTCCTGGAGGATTTCACTAGCCTCAGAGGCTCACTGTGACCCTCCATGTAGCCCTTGTCTTTCTAGAGGCAAGGGTCAGTTTACTGAGCCATTATCATTATAAGCCAGCAAGGGAGGTGAGGAGAATCTACTCTCCCTTGCGCAGTTTCTGTTGTCTCCCAGTCTCAGTCATTAATAGGGGTGGGAGACAATGGGGGGAGCCTGGGCCCACCCTCAACTCCAGGCTACAGCCCAGGGACCTTAATAGTATCAGCTATGGTAGCTGACTTTTTAGAAACAGGATACATACAATTCCCTGGGCCACTTCCCCACAGCAATATCCACTTCACCCTTACCTCAGGGCCTCCTTCCTTGTGTCTGATATGGTTTGTACTGCTCAGTCTCTCCAACAGCACAGCTTTTTCCTACAGCTCCTGGTACATGCCCCCACCTGACTAACTGGGAGGTTTTTAACTAGTTTCAGCCTGCCCCTGATTGGCTTCAGGAGTCCCAATCAACCTAGCTGTACTCCCTGCCTTCTGGAAAGATCTTAGTTGGCCCCAGGTGTCTTAATTGATCTGGAGCAGCTGCCATTTGCTTATCCTGCTAACAGGGATTTGTTTAGCCTGTGGCTAATCTATCTGTCTCCCACTACTTTACTATAGCCATCTGGCCTTGCCCCATCACACAAGGAATCAGTCCCTGGATCAGATTGGCAGATACCATGAGGGGTTTTCATCTTCCTTTGCAGCATGGGACACTGGTCACGTGCAGCTTTAAACTATTGTAAATGGTGGATTCCCAATAATGTAAAGTCCTTAAATAATGATTTGAGGACTTTGATAATGCAGCCTGAGGCTATGTATCTATTGCAGAAGTGGGTGGGCAAGGTTATGTGGCCTGAATGTGCAGGAGGTCAGATTAGATAATAATGATGGTCCCTTCTGGCCTTAAAGTCTATGAATCTGTGGGGAACTGAGACACAGAGAAATTAAGCAATTTGCGCAGAGTTACAGAAGAAGCCAATAATACTGTTTCCTCTGATTTAATCCTGAATCAGTGCCCTAGTATGATATTAGTGGACACCGCGGTATTGGAGGTGCTTGTCTTTTAGGATATATATGAAACTGGGACCCTGACTACTAACAATCTCATTATTATTTTTGCAAGAAGAGAGATGTTAATTACAATCTTGGTCAAAGGTATTACCGTCATTCTGCCTACATAACATTTGTGTTTGATAAAGTATGATTTGTAGTATTTGGTTGAAATTGTAGATGCCTGCGCTTTGGCAACCACAGTACCAGGATTCTATCCCAGCTCCTGGTTTCTGTACCCATATGTAGTGTAGTGGAGCAGATACTCACCTCAGTCAGGAAAAGATAAAAGAGTTCCTCTAGGCAAAATCAGCTTTATCCCAGCACACATGTGAGGCTTAGCTAGCCTGAACATGGGCAGGTCCTTAAAAGGGATGTTCCCTGCTCATTTCTGGGTGCCTACTTGGAAGGAGCAGGATTACAGCTCAGAGCTCTCCAGCCCCTGGAAACAGGGATGCTGTCTAGGATAGTGGCTTGAGAGCCTGCCTGTGCCTTCTCAAATAGGAGGACGGCTGTACGCCCTCCCCCCTGCCCTTTGGTTTTCTTGTTTCAGGTGCAGAAGCACACTCTGTTTTTGCTTGGATGACTTTAACTGCCCCATCTTACCTTGCAATGGGTTGATGCCCTGTACAGCACAGCCGGAGGGCTGTGCCTTGGACTCTGAGACAAGAGTAATGCCTACCCTCTCCTCAGATGGGTGCTAGAGAGGTACAACCTACTACAATAGTAATTATATCTGATGTTGCAGACAGGGTTAAATTATAACTTCCTGTCTGTTATTAATGCTGTGCATGTTACACCACAGTGCTAGAAAATGATTCCCTTACAAAGTCTGTAAAAAACTTTGAGAGCCTTTGGGATGAGAGCTGCTGTATAAAGGGCAAGATACTGCAAGTTTATTCAGCTGTTTGTAGAAATTTGTTTGTAGTCCCTCTAGTACACAAATCTTTTCCAAAAGGTCAAAAAACAATGAAATGCCAATGGCTCTATCCCCTCTGATTTAGCAGAGCCTATAGGGATTTATTAACCAATGCCTATTCAGGGGAAAGGATTACAGTTACATTCTTTTATATTCTTCTGAGTAGACTTAAAAAGTTTGCAGGCAATACCCAGCTGGGAGGGGTTGCAAGTTCTTTGGAGGATAGGATTAAAATTCAAAATGATCTGGACAAACTGGAGAAATGATCTGAAGTAAATAGGGTAAAATTCAATGAGGACAAATGCAAAGTACTGCACTTAGGAAGGAACAATCAATTACACTGTGAATACATACAAAACGCGAAATGACTGCCTGTGAAGGAGTAATGCAGAAAGTTTTCAAGTACATAACAATTTGTCACAAGGAGGAGGGAGAAAGATTGTTCTTATTAACCTCTGATGATAGGACAGGAAGCAACAGGCTTTAATTGCAGGAAGGGTGGTTTAGGTTGGATATTAGGAAAAACTTCCTGTCAAGGTAGTTAAATACTGGAATGAATTGCTTAGGGCAGTTATGGCATCTCCATCAATGAAAAGATTGGGGAAATTTTTTCGGGGGGAGAAGCTGGGAGTCAAGGGAATAACCCCTGTGATCACCCCCACATGATCCCACTCCTAGCCCGGGACCCCCACACTCTCTCCATCCCATCCCTTCCCACCTTATCTGGAGAGGGCCAGGGGAGGATGTCTCTGACCTGGCTGGAGCTGGTCTAGCAGGCTGGGCAGCGCGGCCACAGCATGTTCCAGCAGGCTTGGGCCGAGCAGCACAGTCACAGCGTGCTCCGGTGGGCCAGGCGGAGCAGCCGCAGTGTGTTCTGGCGAGGCGGGGCTGAGCAGCATGGCTGCAGCCTGCCAGCGCCAGAGCTGCAGCTGCTTTGGAGGTTGAGGGGAGAGCAGCATGGCCAGAAGAGGAGAGACTCTGGCCCCACCTCTTTCCTTCTATATCTGCTGGCTTTGCTGCCTCTCCCTACTCCCTCTGTTGAGGGGAGGGGCTGTGTCCCACCTCTCCCTCTCTATACCCGTTCATAAGCTGACCCCCTTCTCTGATGCTTCCCTTTTTTACTAAAAAAAATTGGCTTATGAACGAGTATATATGGCAGTTAAGTAAAGCATGCAACAACGATAGGCTATTACCCCTGAGTGCTGTGAAGTTTTAGTGAGAATTGTTATCTGAACAGGGTGATATATTGAGATTTATTGCTGAGGAAGATGGAGCTGAAGATAGAAAGGAGCCACAAACACATTTTCCTGGGTTATATTGCTCTCCATTTATAAACAAGAGAGTGTTGTCTAGTGGTTAGAACATGAAAGTACCCATGAGTACTGTTCTATTCCTGATAAGATGGGGTTATAATAATATTTATTCCACAAGTGTACTGTGATGATACTTAGTACAGTACTTTGATATCAAAGGAAAGGCATTTCATCCTATAAGGCCTCAACATTTTAAAAAGGTAGATTGGATGACCAGGGTAATTATAGGTCTGTCAGTCTGACAATGATCCCAGGAAAGAAAATGGAATAGTTCATGTGGGACTTGATTAATAAAGAATTAAAGAAGGGTAATATAATTAATGCCAATTAGAATGAGTTTATGGAAAATAGATCCTGTCAGACTAAATTGATATTTTTCTTTGATGAACTTATAAGTTTGGTTGATAAAGGTCACAGTATTGATGTAATATGCTTAGACATCTGTATGGCATTTGAGTTGGTTCTGAATAATATTTTGATTAAAAAACTAAAAAGATATAGAATTAAGATGGCATACTTTAAACAGATTAAATACCGGCTAACTGATAGGTCTCAAAATGTGATTGTAAATAGGGAATCATCTATGAGCAGGTGTGTTTCTAGTGGGGTCTTGCAGGGGTCCATTCTTGGCCCCACACTGTTTAATGTTTTTATTAATAACTAGGAAGAAAACACAGAATTATCCTGATGAAGTTCGCAGATGACTGAAAAATGAGGGGAGTGGTAAATAATGACAGGGGGAGGTCACCTATTCAGAGTGATCTGGACAACGTGGTAAACTAGGCTCAAGGAAACAATATGCTTTTGGGAAAAGGTATATATTTAGGAACAAAGAACCCAGACTATATTTACATGATTGGGGACTGTAGCCTGTGAAGCAGTCACTCTTTAAAAGATTTGGGTATCCTGATGGATCAGCAACTGAATGTGAGCTCTTATTGTGACACCGTGGCCAAAAGGGCAAAGGCAATCCTTGGATGCACAAACAGGGGAATCTCGAGTAGGAAAAGAGAGGTTATTTTACCTCAATATTTAGCACTGGTGTATCCATTGCTAGAATACTGTGTCCAAGTCTGGCATCCACAATTCAAGAAGGATGTTGATAAATTGGAGAGGGTTCAGAGAAGATCCATGAGAATGATTAAAAGGATCAGAATACAAGCTTTATAGCGACAGACTCAAGTAGTTCAATAGCTTAACAAAGAGGTTATAGTATGAGATGAACACCGTCTATAAGTATCTAGCTGGGAAACAAATATTTAATAATGGACTCTTCAGTCTAGCAGGAAAAGGTATGACATGATCTATTAGCTGGAAGTTGAAGCTAGACTGGATAAGGAATATATTTTCTAACAGTGAAAGTAATTAATATTCAAATAACTTACCAAGGTAATGGGGAATTCTCTGTGACTAACGTTTTTTAAATCAAGATTGGATGTTTTTCTAAATGACATGCTCTAGAAATTATTCTGGGGGAAGTTCTATGGCCTGTGTTATACAGCAGATCACACCTGATGATCACAGGGGCCTAGGAATCTATGAATAATAAGCAGCAGAATAATGGCCAAGTAAAAATTTGGCTGTGCCCTGCTCTGCACTCCCAGGGGTGAGGACAAATATTTAGGCAAAAAGTCTGCTCCCCAAGGAGCAGACTGAGTCTCATGCTCCAGGCACAGACTGCCCACCCACCCCAGATAAATGTGACCCCTCCGTTTTCTCAGCAGAACCATATTAGTACACAGCCAGGGCCCAGCAGCTAAGGTAGGTAATAGGATTTTCCCCTAAAAATGCACATCATTATATAAATATGTCAGCAGTGAGGAAGAATGGTTTTGGGGTCACAGCACTTCACTGGGACTTTTGACTATACACTCAGTTTTCACCTCTGCCACAGGCTTTGTCTACACAAAAAGCACTACAGCAGCACAACTGCAACTACACTGCTGTAGCATAGCCACATACTCAAGAGGTGGTAAGCAGGTTGACAGAAGGATTCTTCCATCAACCTGGCAGTGTATACATTCGGGTTTCGGTCAACTTAACTACATCTCTCAGTGGTGTGATTTTTTCCCCTGAGGACTGTTGCTAGGTGAACCTATGTTTTAGGTGTAGAGCAGGTCTCAGACTTAAACTCTGAGGGCTTGTCTACATCAGAAAGTTGCAGCGCTGGTGAGGGAGTTACAGCGCTGCAACTTTGAAGGTGTACACATCTGCAGGGCACCACCAGCGCTGCAACTCCCTGTTTGCAGCGCTGGCCGTACTCCCGTTTTGTCTCGGGTGTAGAGGATCCAGCGCTGGTGATCCAGCGCTGGTAATCCAATGTAGACACTTACCAGCGCTTTTCTTGACCTCCGTGGAAGGAGGAAGCCTCTGGTAATCAAGCTGGTCTCCTTTCCCGGTTTGCTCTCTCGTTCCCGGAGCCCAGAGCAAGCAGGTCTCCTTCCCTGCGGTTTGCTGGGTGGCTCCGGGAACGCGAGAGCAAACCGCGGCGAAGCGGGTCTCCTTTCCCGGTTTGCTCTCTCGTTCCCGGAGCCCCGAGCAAGCAGGTCTCTCCTTCCCTGCGGTTTGCTGGGTGGCTCCGGGAACGCGAGAGCAAACCGCGGCGAAGCGGGTCTCCTTTCCCGGTTTGCTCTCTCGTTCCCGGAGCCCCGAGCAAGCAGGTCTCTCCTTCCCTGCGGTTTGCTGGGTGGCTCCGGGAACGCGAGAGCAAACCGCGGCGAAGCGGGTCTCCTTTCCCGGTTTGCTCTCTCGTTCCCGGAGCCCCGAGCAAGCAGGTCTCTCCTTCCCTGCGGTTTGCTGGGTGGCTCCGGGAACGCGAGAGCAAACCGCGGCGAAGCGGGTCTCCTTTCCCGGTTTGCTCTCTCGTTCCCGGAGCCCCGAGCAAGCAGGTCTCCTTCCCTGCGGTTTGCTGGGTGGCTCCGGGAACGCGAGAGCAAACCGCGGCGAAGCGGGTCTCCTTTCCCGGTTTGCTCTCTCGTTCCCGGAGCCCCGAGCAAGCAGGTCTCTCCTTCCCTGCGGTTTGCTGGGTGGCTCCGGGAACGCGAGAGCAAACCGCGGCGAAGCGGGTCTCCTTTCCCGGTTTGCTCTCTCGTTCCCGGAGCCCCGAGCAAGCAGGTCTCTCCTTCCCTGCGGTTTGCTGGGTGGCTCCGGGAACGCGAGAGCAAACCGCGGCGAAGCGGGTCTCCTTTCCCGGTTTGCTCTCTCGTTCCCGGAGCCCCGAGCAAGCAGGTCTCTCCTTCCCTGCGGTTTGCTGGGTGGCTCCGGGAACGCGAGAGCAAACCGCGGCGAAGCGGGTCTCCTTTCCCGGTTTGCTCTCTCGTTCCCGGAGCCCCGAGCAAGCAGGTCTCCTTCCCTGCGGTTTGCTGGGTGGCTCCGGGAACGAGAGAGCAAACCGCGGCGAAGCGGGTCTCCTTTCCCGGTTTGCTCTCTCGTTCCCAGAGCCCAGAGCAAGCAGGTCTCCTTCCCTGCGGTTTGCTGGGTGGCTCCGGGAACGAGAGAGCAAACCGCGGCGAAGCGGGTCTCCTTTCCCGGTTTGCTCTCTCGTTCCCGGAGCCCAGAGCAAGCAGGTCTCCTTCCCTGCGGTTTGCTGGGTGGCTCCGGGAACGAGAGAGCAAACCGCGGCGAAGCGGGTCTCCTTTCCCGGTTTGCTCTCTCGTTCCCGGAGCCCAGAGCAAGCAGGTCTCCTTCCCTGCGGTTTGCTGGGTGGCTCCGGGAACGAGAGAGCAAACCGCGGCGAAGCGGGTCTCCTTTCCCGGTTTGCTCTCGCGTTCCCGGAACCCCCCTTGAAGCCGCCCAACAGCGCTGCAGTGTGGCCACATCTAACACCACTTGCAGCGCTGGTTGCTGTAAGTGTGGCCACTCTGCAGCGCTGGCCCTATACAGCTGTACTAATACAGCTGTAACAACCAGCGCTGCAAAACTTTAGATGTAGACATGGCCTGAGAACAACATCTTCTAAAGCACCCAAGTGATTCAGGGGCAGTGAGAAATTCCTATGGAAACTGTGATGGAAGATTTGGAGTAAACGGATTTTTTCACCAAAAATCTTATTTATTTCCTCAGAAAATATTGATCTTTTTCATAAAAAAACAGAAATATTTTGGCCAAACCCCAAATACATTGTTTTGTTTGTCTCATGGGGGTGGTGGTTCAGTTGCCACACCTCCCCAGTCTCCTCTGTGGGCCAGGCTTCCCATTCAGACTTCATCTCAAGAGACACTGCTTCCCCTTCGTCCTGAGGCGAGACCATGGTGCATCATGGGAGATGTAGTCTAAGCAGGGACCACAGCCTACAAATGAGAATGGGAGCATAAGGCACTCAAACTATAACTCCTGAGGCACTGCAGCAGAATTTCCAAATGAAAATATTTCAGTATTTGAATTTCTGCTCAAAAATCAATCCATTTTCTGCAGATCCCTCCCCCACCCAATTTTTCAACCAACTTTACTTAGGACCCCAAGTCCCATTTTTGAAAGTGACTTAGGGGCTTAGGAACCAAATTATCATTGATTTCCAGTGAGACTTAGTTTCATAAGTCATTTTTGAAAATGAGACTTTGAGGCACAGACAGTAAAATTTTAAAAGAAGCTGTTTCCCATCATCAAAATGGGAATAATACTTCCCTTCTCACACCCTGTTTCTGTCTTGCCATATAGAGTATAAATTCTTTGGGAAAGGACTGTCTCTACTATGGGTTTGTACAGCACCTACACAGTTGGATACTGATCCTAGACAGGGGTTCTTGTTGCTTCTGTCCTACAAAAAATAACAAAATCCATTGTGTAAGTTCACAAAAAAACCCAATATATTATAAAAACAGGACAAGAATCCCCCCCAAAACAGTTTAAGCCACGAAAAACAAGTCTGATGCATTTAACAGCTCCCTTAATGATCTTTCATTATAAATAGGCAAAAGTAGAATTCTCTGTTGTAACTCAGTCACTTGTCTTCGTAAAGCAATCAGCACTTCCTAAAATAATGGTCATTAAAACCTCAAATACCCAAATTACCAAGCTTGGAAAAGGAAAATTACAGGGCACATAATTGGAAGACATCCTATTGTTCAGTAATGTCTCTTGAATCCTGGTGGCTATTGTAAAATTGTCTACGATGCTTGGAGCTGGGAGATAAATTAGGAAAGCAGTTCTCTACATTACCAATCTATTAATATTTGTATGTGGGAATATAATTGAAAAAAGAAATTGCTGACGAATAAGGTTGAATTGTACTCTATATAATGATTAAACTATGACCCTTATGTTTCTAACTTGAAGCTAAAGCTTGGATTTTAATGTAATGTCAAGTGAATACTGATTGGTTATTGTAACTCTAAGTGAAAGAGAACACACAACAAAAAGAACTAAAATTATGCTGGCAAGAAAAAAAATTGTCTGAGTGTAGCAGACAAAAGAATACATGCTGGAGAGATAAATTAGCCAAAGTCCTTTGCAGAGCCGTTTCATATTTCACATCAAGTGCTTATCTCCATTTGCTATGGTGAAGAGAAAGGTCAGTCTGTAAGCCTGTGAAATTGCCATGAATATACTGCTAGGCAGTGAGAACCGATATAATGCCTCAGGTCTTAACAGAAAGAAATAACAGGCCTCTGTGACCACTGGCTACTTATTATCAAAGAGATTTATTGATTTTTGTCTCCATCTCTGTTGGTTTAACATCTTTGCTGACTTGCTGATATCTTTGTTACAGTTTACACACATTTTTCTTGTGAGCTTCCAGAATTAGAACATTTTGATATATAATAATCATAAAGTTAACTAGAGAGACAAGATGAGTGACATGATATCTCTTATTGGACCAACTTTTATTGGTGAGAAAGACAAGCTTTCAAGCTTACACAGAGCTCTTCTTCAGGTCTGGGAAATGGATCTGTTACAAATAAATGTGGACTGGAGCAAATTTTTTATTATAAGTAGTTAACACATATTTCAACTGACTGTTCAAGGTTAAATGGCCAGTTAATACCCCTCCAGTCATAGGAAGGGAAGGAAGGCAGCAGAGGGGGAAAAGGCAGTGGGGGGGGGAGTTACTAGGTTACAGATTGTTGTCATAAGCCATAAATCCTGTGTCTCTTCAGTCCATGATTTTTAGTATCTAGCAAAGTTATGAATTCAAGCTCCCAGGCTCACCTTTTAAAGGTGATGTGCAGGTTTCCTTCGTGAATGAGGGCTGAAAGGTCAAATATAAAGTGATCATTTTGCAAAAAGTGTCTAGAACACTCCCACACTAGAATCAGCTTCCTGGATACCATGATCAACTTCCACAATGGAACCTGACAAACAACTATATTCAAGAAACCCACAGATCACCACACCTACCTTCATAGATCCAATGACCACCCCAAATACACCAAAACATTTCTTATGTACAGCCTGGCACTCGGCACAGAATATGCTTCAGTGAGAGACTCTGGGGTATGCACTTTAACATACTTAAAATGGCCTTCACCAAACAAGGACGCTCTACCAGAGATGTAGATCATGTCATGGGATGTGCCACCCAAATATCTCAAAAGAAAATGCTTCAGTATGGAACTAAACCACCACCAAATGCACACTCTTATTTGTCACCCACCTCCCAACACTGGAGCCCATATGGGGTATCATTAAACAATTACAAACCATAGTTAATCCTGAAACAAATCATTCCTAACCTTCAAACAATCTCTCAGCCTCTCCAACTTCATAACTGGAAGCAAGCTCCCCACAGACCAAGCCACACCAACTCAAAGTGGCACCAGACCCTGTCAGAACAACAGATCCAAAATCTGTAGGCATATCTCCTCTTCTATGAAGAGGATCACCACAACAAACCTTTAAAGATCCATGGATCCTACACATTCCTATTCCAACATGTGTTGTCCCTCATCACTAAATGCTCCAGCAACAACAGTGTGAGGGAAACTACGTTCTTGAGTGAACTCACACATGAAAATGAGAAAAGACAACAACACCGTATCACCTGTGGCTGAGCACTTTTCACAAAATGATAACAGTGTATCTGATCTCAGTCATCATTCCTCAAAGGAAATCTTCAGAACACCTTCAAAAGATGAGCCTGGGAGCATAAATTCATAATTTTTATAGACACTAAAATGGTGGTCTGAATAGAGACACTGGCTTTATGGCTTATTGTATTGCTAACAACTCCTCCCTTGGCAATCCCCCAGTGGGCTTCCTTCCCTACCCACCTCCTTCTTCTTTCCCTTACTGTTCCCCCTTTAACTGGACACATGTTAATTGGCCACTTCACCTTGAATGGTCCCTTGAAATGTGGGTTAACTACTTATGCTAAACAATCTGTTCTGCCTTGTATTTAGCTGTGACATTTTGAGTATGTTTCCTAGACATGAAGAAGAGATCTGTGTAAACTCAAAATTATTCCTTTCACTAACAGAATTTGGTCCTGTAAAAGATATTTAATTACCCAACTTGTGTCTGTAATATCCTGGAACCGACATGGCTACAACAACACTGCATACATAAAGTTAACTGTTTAATAAAAGAGGCAGAAGAGAAGAAATAGTCTAATGTTTGGCCTAATCTGCCTGTAATAATACTTCTGCCTTATTATTACATTCATCCAGCCAGAGAGCAGAAACAATGCCATGCAACTAAGGTGAACACTGGTTTCATAGCAGTGACAATGGATATGGGTAGCAAACACATACTATAAGCACAGTATGCAAACAATTCATTGGCTGAAATTCTTTTACATAAACTATTCAGTGAATACTTTCACATAGTGAATGAATTAATGCAGGCCATATCCTGTCCATGAACAACAGCCCATACAGCTAAATCATTATGAAGGTAGAGTAAAGATGTCTGCATGTGGGCACATTGACCTGACTTAATATTTTACAATCTGTAATAAAGCTAAAATACAATTTTGTATTCTTTACTGGGATGAATGGGATTTGACAGAGTCTATTTCTCATGGCCATTTATGTCAGGATGGTTTAACAAGCTGCCTTTGCAACCTAGAAGATAGTTTCAATTTGGAAGTAGTCAACAATTGAACTGCAATGTAATTTCAAGATTTTTTTGTTTTTGTTTAAAACACTTGAAACATCTTCGCTGGCTTTTTCAGTATTAAAATATGCACTCTTCATTTACTAGGATCATCTTACCTTACATGAGCACATCAATATGTCAGCCATAAATGCTTTTATGAGAGGTAAGAGTTTTGTATACATTGAACTATACTACCAGAGCTGTACAGGAGTGTGAAGTTAAGTTACAATCATTTGAAGTCCATATTCGGCTCACTTGTTCAAATGCAGTTTACTACGCCAGTGGTGCTCACACTTTTCCAGTCAAGCCCCTCACTTAGTAGTTATGGAATTTGTTTGTGTGCCTCCGCCCATTACTGCACAGTAGTAGAGCTTGGGCTGAAGGCAGAGCTGGGAGTGGTACTGGGGATGGAAGGGGAGGAGCTAGAGCTAGATGGTCTGGGGATGGAGAGGGAATTAGGGCAGAGTTGGGCTGGAGCTGGAGAAGGGAGTGGAGTGAGGCTGTGGCTGAGGCCGGAGCTGGGCTGGGGGCAGAGAGGGAGTGAGAGTGGAGCTGGGCCTGGAGGCAGAGCAGGATTGGGGGCTGAACAGGGTTGGAGGTGGAGCTGGTTTTGGGAGGTGGAGTGGGGCTGGAAGTGTGGTGCTTCCTCCCTTCCACATTGGGGCTGGCCCTGGCCCCACCACATGCCCCCCTGTGCCTCCCACACTTGAGAACCACTGTTCTAGACAATGGTGTGCCCTGGCTGCGTAAGGAGTATGATGGTAATTTGACATTTATTACATGGCAACACCCTAATATTGGAAATTTGTGTTCAAATGCTTCAAACATTGTAGAATTTCAGCCAGGACTATATTTGCTACATGATTTTTCATCAGCAGGTGGGATTAAAATGTCTCTTAAGGAATGGACCGCAGTCACCTTTGTGCCAGAAGATCGATCCTTAGAAAGTGGAAAAATTTCTGTGAACTACTTTGAAAAGATCGGTGGGTTGACCTGGCAGAAATTGCTTCATACTAACATCTTATTTATAAGATTAATGATAAAAAGGAAGATTTTTCTGTGATATGGTGCAAATTTATCTCTTATCTAAAAGAAAACAGATGTGAAAGTGAGAGGGATATGAGTTCACTAGAGAAGCAATGTGGGGAAAGGAATCCAAAGTTTTCATTTTGGAAAGTGTTTGTTTTTTGGTTGTCCATAGTTTATTTTATTCTTATGTACAGTTTTTATTCATTTTAAAGCAATGATGTAAGAAGTTTATTGCTTATTTGTGCAAGTGAGGTATACTTTAGTCTCACAAAGCTCAGTCTTGTCACCCATCTTATTTAACATCCTCATATGGGGTTTGATCTTTAGCTTGTCTAAATCAGTGTAGCTTCATTGACTTCATTGGAGCTGCATCAGTTTACATTAGGTAAGTATCTGGCCCATAAATTCTTGCGAAGATGTGAGGTAGCCTGGGTAGAATGCCAGTGGCATGCCTTCTTTTATATCAACTACAAACAGCACCATCTCTGATCTGTCTCAACATCAAGACAAAATCAGCTCCTGAATGAAGAGCAACTGATTAGAATTAGAGCTAGTTGGAACGTTTTCAATAAAATGAAATTTAATTAAAATGTGACATTTTGTCAAAGCCAAAATCTTTCACATAGATTTATCTATTTTGATATCATTTTTATCAGGAAGGATTTTTTGGTCCACAGCTTCGGTCACTTCTGAGGAGAGAGAGCAAGAGAGACTGTCACAGGCTTTGCAGTGGCTTACAACTGTGAGTGCCTATCTCAGGGCAGATATCTCAAACTGGTGCTGTATTCTATAATTATAATTAGGCCTGGTTTACACTACGATTTTAGGTCGAATTTAGCAGCGTTACCTTGATTTAAGCCTGGACCCGGCCACACGATGAAGCCCTTTTTTTCAACTTTAAGGGCTCTTTAAATTGATTTCTTTACTCCACCTCCAACGAGAGGATTAGCGCTGAAATCAGCCTAGCTGGGCCAAATTTGGGGTAGTGTGGATGCAATTCGATGGTATTGGCGTCCGGTATTGGTCTCCCAGAGTGCTCCATTGTGACTGCTCTGGGCAGCGCTCTCAACTCAGATGCACTGGCCAGGTAGACAGGAAAAGGCCCCCAAACTTTTGAATTTCATTTCCTGTTTGGCCAGCGTGGCGAGCTGATCAGCACAAGTGACCATGAAGAGCTCATCAGCATGATGTGCACATGGCCGGGGCGCATTGCCTGGCCTGTACTTTGTGAGAAGTCTATGTTCATGTCTATGTCCTCATCACTCTTGTCACCACACTGCCGTGCCACCTAGCCTGGTTTTGCTTTTGCAGCTTCTGGTTCTGTGCTGAAAAAAGGCGCAAAACAATTGTCTGCCGTTGCTCTGACGGAGGGAGGGGTGACTGACGACATGGCTTACAGGGAATTAAAATCAACAAAAGAGGTGGCTTTACATCAAGGAGAAACACAAACAACTGTCACACAGAATGGCCCCCTCAAGGATTGAAATCAAAACCCTGGGTTTAGCAGACCATTAATTTCACAAAACAAATTGGGTCAATTTCTTATTTTGATCCACTACATCTATCTTTTACATCTTAGACTGGCAGCAGACAGTGCAGTATGACTGCTAGCCATTGTCATCTCCTGGGTGCTCGCCAGAAGATGATGCAGTACAACTGCTAGCCATCATCATCTCCTGGAAAATGGGAATGACCTGGCTGAGTCACTCTCATGTCTGCCCTAGGCTCCCCTGACTGACCTCACTGAGTTCGGCTAAAAGAGCACCCAGGAGTACGATGACTATAGCTACCAATCATAATGCACCGTCTGCTGCCAAAAGGCAATGAGCTGCTGCTGTGTAGCAATGCAGTCCCACATCTGCCAGCACCCAGGAGATGTACGGTGATGGTGAGCTCAGCGGGCTCCATGCTTGCCATGGTATGGCGTCTGCTCAGGTAACTCAGGAAAAAAGGCACGAAACGATTGTCTGCCATTGCTTTCACGGAGGGAGGGAGGGAGACTGGGGCCTGACAACATGTACCCAGAACCACCCATGACATCAAGCATTGGGATCTCAACCCAGAATTCCAATGAGCAGCAGAGACTGCGGAAACTCTGGGATAGCTACCCACAGCTACCCACAGTGCAACACTCCAGAAGTCGACACTAGCCTCAGTACTGTGGACGTAGTCCGCCGACTTAATGCACTTAGAGCATTTTGTGTGGAGACATACACAGTCGACTGTATAAAAACAATTTCTAAAAAAATGACTTTTATAAATTTTACTAATTCCGTAGTGTAGACATACCCTTAGATTTCACCAAGCCAGTAACAGATGTGAACACCTGGATCACTGTAACAGTCTTATCACAGAATCCCAGACCGTCCCCTTAAACACTCTAGTCTATCTTGCCACCCAGACAAACTGGACTTAGTTATAAATAGCTATTTACATCAAAGATCACATCACATTTAAGTTGCTCCCAATCCCAAGAGACCAGTCACTTACCGTAGATCAGTTGGTACTCTTGCTCTTACACCAAAGACAACACTGGCAGCCACTTCTAAACTAATTAAAAATATATTCACTAAGAAAAGGAAATGAGAGTTGTTGATGGTTAAAACAGATAAAATATATGTACAGATGAGTCACAGTTTGTAATTCCAAATGGTGGCTGTGATGTAATAAACTGCTAGTTTCCAAAAAGTCTTTTCAGGGTACCCAAATTGCATTTGGGAATTTCACTTACACTGCCTTGTAAGAGTCCAAACAGTTCAGAGATGAAGGATCTTTCCTTGAATCCATATGTATAGCTTCTTCTTGCAGAAAACAAGCTGACAGGGTTATTTCCCACATGGGCTTTCCCTTTGATGACAGAGAGTAAGGAATGCATTTAGAATCTTTGACCTCCAGTCATCATACACAATGACCACTTGCTTTGAAATTAGCACTTTTCTGTTGAAGTTCTTCATTTGCATTTCACAAGGCTTCTTCCCCATTTGATGGGTTATTTAGTCACAGGGGTACACACAATGTAAATGTTTGCTAGTACATTATGACAGGATATAGATAAGTGAAATCAATGCATTTAACATCCCATCATAAAGTTTAAACATGCTCATACATTTAACTATTACTTTGATTTATACTAATACACAAGTGAATTGACCTGGGGCTTTGGCATAAGCTATCACTTGGTCTGCCAGTGTCACAGAGACCAAGTTGAAAAGCTCAGGTTTTTCAATCCAAAAACATGATCACATAATTGGTAGCTGTGTCTTCATGTTCACTGGGAAGTTGTGTTGGCAACTGAGCAGAGTGCCAGCTGCACAGCAAAATTAGGCCAGGAGAAGCTACTAGTGGATCGGTGAGGGCCAACAACAGTAGTGGGATAATGGAAGAAAAGATATAGCTAGGGAAGTTTTATTTGTCTAAACTTCTAGCACAGCTAAGCACCTAGTAGTTTTCTGAACACTGCATAAAATAAATAATTATTAGCACTAGAGAGGTCTTGTGGAGGGATCGCACCTGCACACATGAAACTCATTAGAGAGAACTTCCTATCCTTGAATAACCCTGCACAAGACACTGAAAGAGGGGTAAGACTTGAATGAAACTGACTGTTGTGAGTTACACTTAATATGACAGAAGTGAGATTATCTCAGTTAATTATCTGGCATTTAGGATCATTTAACCTTTTTATTTATTTGCACTCTTTTGGGGTCTATCCTAGCTAAACAACCCAGAGATTCAACTGATGTAGAGTGAAGCAGCTCATCTTCTGATTGGGGCAAACTAGTCCAAGCACAAAAAAACCCATCATTTTCTGTTCAGGACTGGATCTGTGTTCACTAATGGAGCAGTTCAAAACATTGTTTAAAGCTGTAGCAACCTGCATGCAGTCTGGAGGGAAGAGTTTGGAAAAGTTACCGGGACACTGGTCTTTGTGTACATGGCTGGAATGCTAACTGCAGTTGCAGTGTATCTGTAAACAGTTCTCCTTAAGAGCCAGTCTGTTTTTTAGAAATATGGAGTCCTCTCATGTTACTACCCAGCACAAAGAACAGGAAGCAAAAACCATGGTGATCTGGGATACAATTACCCAAGGGATCATTTTCCCTTCTGTTCTCCATGGAGATGGCATTGGAGACATGCACTATCAATTCTCAGACTAAAACTTTAAGGATGGTTGAACAGGATGGCCTGCTCTTAAAAAGGCCAGGACATCTGGACCTAACCATCCATGTTTAATTAGCTCTGCCTGTGCCATAATGAACTGCCTCTCAGCTTATAGGGGCAGGACTAACTGGGCATCATAAAAAGGCAGAGAGCATAGTTTAGAGGAGCAACAGGGAGCAATTTAGACTTCTGGAGCCTAGAAGGCAAGCCTGGAACATGCTAGGGGACTCCTGGGAAGGAACTTAGAAGTCAGGGCTCTATCTCAGTGCAGAGAGACTGGAAGGGAGCCACAGGGTGGATTGAAGAGGAGCCCAAACAAGGTAGAAGAATCTTTTGTTTTCCAGTCACTTTCATTACTTATCCACAGTTGAACAGCTTCAGCAGGAGAGTTCGAGAGAGTCTCCACATCAGAATATCCTATAGCTCAGTGATTAGAGCACTCTCTAGTGAGGTGGGAGATCCCTATTCAAATTGTTCTTCCCTTGGGAAGAAATTGAATTTCATATCCCAGGTGTTTGCTGTAACCACTGAGTTAAAAGATATAAGGTGGGCACCACCAACTCCTCCCTCTAGTCTGGCTAGAGTCCATTCTAGTAGCCTCTGAGCACATCTACTGACTTGGGCCCTGCACATAACTTAGGTTTTTGGCTGCCTATGTTCCCTGGTTCGTGAATCATTCTAGGGCTCTGGTGGGAGATGGGCATCCAGATGCCTACAGGGAGGCAGAGGCTGAAACATAGGTATCTAGGGAACGTTTACCCTGAAAACTTAGGTGATGAGTGAGTTTAGGATGGTACCTACAGGGTTCAGCAGGACTTTTGTAGCTCACAGTGGAGCCAAAACTGGAACTTAGACATCTAACTACCTTTCTGGATTTCACCCAGAGTATCATGCTCAGCCAGGAAGGTAAACTATGGGGCTGCAATGCCTCTGACAGATGAGGTTTTGAAATGCACTTTGTATTTGGCCTAACTCTGCTCCCATTGATTCAATGGAGTTGGATCATTAAGAATGAGATTGTGTTAATGGGGTAATATTTTAATGAAGTCAGTTGCATGAGCATCATGATATTTTTCATCAGGTTGCTTTAAACTTACTGCGAGGTATTCTAAAACTGCACTAATGATTTTGTTGCTACTAAGTACAGCTATTTGATTATACCTAACGTATATATAAGCGTTTGCCTTATTATTGATGATCCCAGCTCTGATAAGGCATACTGTATTCAGAGGTCTCAAGACACGGAAGTTACTCAAGAAGAATGAGACTCAAAAAACTCTCCCCTCTGTTGTATTTTTAGGCAGGAAAGGGTTATGAGTGTGGGAGGTGCAGGAGCTGGAGTTTTTTTAGGCAACCAGTCCCAACTGCTTGGTGTATAAAGCAGAAAACCTAAGCCAACTGCTGATCATAAGATCAGTGTGATATAATGTGTTTATTTTAGAGCTTTATTTGTAGTCTTCCCAAAAGGGAAGAACTTTATTTGGAGACTACTTGTTCCTGAGAGGAGAGTGGAAGAGCCCATTTTACGACTTTTCCTACCCTTGACTCTCCATGTTTGTGGAAACCTACATTGTGAGTTTCTGTGCTATAATATACCTTTTCCTGCTGCCATCAATCTTGGCCCCTCCATGAGTACTAACTTCAATTAAAAATAAACCTGATAAAACCATACATTCAAAGTGGTATGAATGACACACATAGCTCTTGCACTTCAACAGGATTGAAAATGTATTCATTTCTGCAAAAGGTACCTATTTAGTGTTTCTGACTGAAGCTGTAAGTGTTCTATAATCTCCTGCATTCCTTTCCCCTGAAAATTCCCTGCTCAGCTTAAAGCAAGAGGTGAAATGTCTCTAACTATTGTTATTGCACTGTGCTTGCAAAGATTTTTTTAATTTCAGCCTTTACCACTGTTGGAGATCAATCTGTGTTTTAAATTTGAATTAAAGGCTAAACCAATCTCCCAGGCAACCAACTGTATAATGTTTGTCTTCTGGAAAAGAAAAGAAGCCATCCTTTGAATCTCTTGCTATCACAAAATAATACAGCATTCATTGTTTATACAAAGATGCCTGCAGTGTTCAACTCTACTTCAGTAAAATTTTCCTCACTGGCTACAGGAAATGCTTTATCAACTGCACTTGGGAAATATGATAAAAGAGGTCAGCACAAAAGAAGGTTGTATGCCTAAGATTAAAAAAACAGTGCTTCCATTTTTCTTCCTGTTTGACTTTTCTTTCTCTGCAATATGATGTACTTGTGTACAATTCTCTTTCTCATAAACATCTTCCTTCCAGCTAACTTCTTTCATAGTCTAATAACTATATATTTAACGCTGAATTTGCCATGGCAAAAAGATAATATAAAATATTTCTGTATATGAGACACATTTTCTTGGCAGGGGGAGGGTGGAATTGTTCTGAACTTCAGTCCCAACCTCTCAGGTTAGCAAAAGTTCATTATTTAAACAAATAAAGACACACCTCTTTCCTACCCCAACTCCCTGCCCCCTTTCTGAAATCCATCACAGTGTCTCACAAGATCTGGCCATCTATTATAGCTCAGATCCTTTCTTTCCTGCCGTGAGTACAGGGGACTGGACTAAATGACCTCTTGAGGTCCCTTCCAGTCCTACAATTCTATGATTCTATTATTCAGATTTTCAGGGGAGATGCTCTTGTGTTAATTGCACTGGACTAGGAATTGGGAGATATGGATTCATTTCTAGGCTCTGCCAGAGACTTCCTCTGTGACTTTAGTCAAGTCACTTAATATCTCAGTGCCTCAGTCCACATGAGGATAACAGTACTTGACCTCGTAATGTCTTCAGGGCAGGGATCTTCTCATGTGTGTATACACAAGGCCTAAAATAGTGCCCTGATTTCATTTGGAGTTTTTAGATACAACTGTAATACAAATGAAATATTTTGTGAGTTCTTTCAGTTTAGGGATAATTAGGCATTTTGAGATGATGATGATTTAAGCAAATTAAGCCCAGCAGCAAAAGACAGTTAAATAGATCAACCAATGAGAAAAATCATAATAGGAACTGAAACAATCATTCACTTGGTCATCTGAAAATTAAGTAAATCCAGTGATTATCATCTTGAACATTTGAAATGATCTAAATTTGTATAGAAAAGTATCTTGCATTTGGGATAAGGGTGAAGTCCTCACCTTTGTATATGTAACCAAAATCTATTTGGATAACATTGCTAAACTTGTGTTGCCTTAGTTGTCACTGGCCAGGTGTTTGGTGCAGTGTGAACTAAAAGGGAGATTAAAAACTTGGAGTGGTTGTGCTGCTGTATTTAGTCTGAAATGTTGCAGATCTACTGCTCCCAAAAGTGTCCATTTGTTTCTGCAAGTTGCAGGTTAGGTTAAGATGGGACTTGCTTGGTTCTACAGATCATTCCACTGTATTGCAAAGCCATAGTGTGAACTGCTGATGTTCTTTTTTTGAGGATTTAAGTCATTGAGACCAATTATGCTTAGTGACAATTCTTTTGCATCAGCTGAAGATATCCCTGAGGAACCCAGAGACTATTCCAAGCGCTTGATGGCTCTATATATACATGGCCATGCTCTTGGTTTGATGTTTGGGACAGGATTGATAGTTAGATGGTTGGAAACTGTGCCTGTATCATGGACCAATATTGCCTGTGATAAAAGATCAGGGAGCACCTTTCCTATCAGGTCTGGGGAGCTTTTCCAATGGTCCATCTTTGGAGGTTAATGGAAACTGAGCATTTCTAGAAGGCTTTGAAGGTAGAGTAGTGGGTCAGTTAAAGTGTAAAACTCTTTGGGGCATGGACTGTCCATTTGTTGTGTGTCTGTACAGCACCTAGCACACTGGAGTCCTGGCCCATGGCTTGGACTCCTAGGCACCTCAGTTATACAAATTATAATAATATGTTGCTAGAGATTGCCAATACCTCCCTAAAGAGGACAGCTGCCAGTCGTCTTTAAGGAAGCACTTCAACAACCATTCTCCAAAAATTTCTGCAAAAAAGAAGAGAAAAAAGTAAAAACATGTTCTAATCAAACACATTCACACAAACAGCCTTTGATATTCAATGAGTCCTATACTAGACATATCCTGAAAAATCAGGACGGTATAGCAAATCTGGAGGAAGCAGATGGGGTGGCATTGCCATAGTTATTGCACCTGCCTAATGGCTCAAATCTGAAAGATTTTGAAGTCGGCCAAAGTGGAGAGTGTTCAGCACCTTGAAAGCATCAGACTTTAATTCTGCCCTGTTATCCTTAGAAGAAAAATTCCAGATAACCATCACTGGAACACACACATGCAATCCTCTCCTGAGCATCCTCATGCCCTTGACTTAATGAACATGTACAGTTTTGAGAAAGCCCTATTAGTATATTAAGTAAGCTGTTCCTAGCTAAAGTTACTGTTAGCCAAATATCTATTGTTTTAGCTTCTGTTTCTTTGGAGACCAGTTCAGCTTCCTTTAGCTCTGTTAGGACATTTTTTGCTACTGCTATTTTTTAGAAATGACCTGGAATGGAAAAGCTTTGCTGCCAACATTTTTTCCCAAGGTTTTAATTTTTTTTTGCTGCCAAATCAAACGAAGTTGAAAGCATTACAGTCCTGGCCAGCTGGTGAACTGATCCTAGGGATACAGACAAGCTTCCACATCCAGAAAGTCATTACCTGCCTGCAAATACATTAAACCTCAGAAGCAGGAAGGTAACGCTGGAGCCAATTTTAAAATAACAACATTGCCTCAAGTTGTTTTAACATTATCAAGCATAGCATTTTAGGGTCCTGTATATTGGCGTTCAACTGCATCACACAGATCTGACAATGAAACAAAGATGTATCATACCTTCCTTTTAGAACAATGGTTTAAAAATAGATAAATCCTCTTCCCTTGCCTGCAAAATCAATGTTGTCTCAAATACCCTGGCTATCCACCTCCTTCTTTTCCTTTTTAAAGTCTTCTTCCATGTTGATATGTTTGTAACCCACATGCGTGCATTGCAGCATTAAGTGGGGAAGGAACAATAGAAGGACACATAGTTCTTGTTATTGGTTTGGAGGCCTCTGTGTGCCTACAGAGGTTCTAGAGACAGGTTGGATGACTACTGCATGGGCCAGAATCATCCACAAATTGGGTGTGGTGCTCATAGGCATGGTCATTAGGCATGCTCATGAACTATTCTAAGCTACTTAGGTGATTTCTATTGTTGGTAAGCAGCCTGGCAGGATACACCCAGAGTCACTCTTAGGGCAGGTCTACACCTAAAATGCTGCAGCAGTGCAGCTGCTGTAGTGCTTCTGAGAAGATGCTACTATGTCAACGGGAGAGTTTTTCCTGTCCTCATAGTTAATCTACCTCTGGGAAAGGCAGTATCTATGTCAATGGGAGAAGCTCCCCTGTCTACACTTGCGGTTAGGTCGGTATAACTGTGTCACTCAGGGGTGTGGATTTTTCACATTCCTGAATGATGTAGTTACAACAATGTGCGTTTATAGTGTAGTCCTGGCCTGAGACTGGAACCAATGGGAACTCAAGGGGAGGGGGAGGAGCTTATAAATAGAAGGAATGGGAGTCAGGCAAAAACTCAGCAGTGGAACATCTTTGCGAATTGCAGACTGTGTTGCAGAGATGCAAACGGAATTTAAAAACTGTGAGTTTATCACTTGTTACCAGACTTTAAGGAGCTTGTGTGCCCTACTGACGGTTTTGCCACCATTCCACAGAGACCTGTAAGGATAAATCGTCCCAGAGAAGAGCCCTAGGAAAACATAGACGCATGTTAACTTGCGATAGTAACAAGCACTAATCTTCATGGAAAAAATCCCTGACAGTGTTTTTAAAAAAGTTATTGACAATATGAATGATTGTTCCTAGGATTATAAGTAAACTTTTGTATAATAAACATTTTCTGTCAGAGATTGTCGCTGTTCTTCTATCAGAGCTTTAACTCTCTCTCTCCTGTGCATTTGATCTCTCTCTATATATAAAAAAAACCTATACTTGCAAAGTTCTGAAAAGACTAAACTCTGGTCTCCACAAAAACAGTAGGGGAAAGCAATATTATACCTGACATTGGCATATCGCTGTCCCCAAACCCATCGCATGTGGAGGGATTCTCCGCCCCACAGAGCACAGCTCCAGGATGTGCAGAAAACATTGTCTTCTTTACCATGAAGGCCACATCCTGCACACTGTGCAGCAGAACTTCTCACCCTTCCTTCCACATTTGTTCCTTGACTTGTGAGAGGGGTTCTGAGGCCGCCAAGCCCCTCAATTCTTTAATGAGTACTGGTATTAAGCAATTTGTCATCTGTCTGGATGAACATCCACAGGGTTCTATTTGCATCTGTTGCTGTTCATTTGTGTATATATAGTTGTTATTAAAGGTTACAGCCTGAGCCAGCACAAGCAGAAATCTATGGGAATACTGCCACTGACTGATCAGTCGCTTAGGGATGAAATGTGGGCTGCGGTATATTCAGTATGCAGATGACATCCAGCTTTGTATCTCTATCTCATCTAAATTGGTTGGTACACTGGAAAGATGTATCCAGTTCCTGTAGAGATTAATGAATATGTGATAGCTTGGTGGGTGAGGCTTAACCTAGATAAAAGTGAAGTAATATAAATGCTTACTGGTTGAGGGAAGTTATTAGAAGAATTAAGAGAGGTTAGTTCAACACGGATTGGGGAAACTTTCACACCATTTATGACACAGGCTCACAATCTGGGGTGACTCACCTCATGGTTATCCTAGAAACAGCCTTTGTCAAGAGCATGTGTTCATCTGCACTTAATAAAGAGGCTCTGACCTTTTTGTTTTGGATGTGGAATGTAGTACAGGTTTCAGAGTAGCCGCCGTGTTAGTCTGTATCCTCAAAAAGAACAGGAGTACTATGTATCACTGCTGGTTCCATTGAAAAGTCAATGCACTTTTCCCATTGATTTCAGTGCAAGCAGAGTTAGGCTAATGCTGAGTAATATTTACAATCTCACCCAAAATGTTTTGGATACTGGCTACCTGAGAAACTGCCTCTTCAACAGGTAGTACTGCTGCAGTTGAGATCAGCTGAGGTGCTCAAGTTTTCATACTGATGTGTTAATTAGGGAGGGTGCTGTAACCTATAGGACCTTTTATCTAGACCAATAGACAATGGAGAATGGCATAGAGGGGGTTTCAATATTGTATCCACAGACTTAACAGGTACACCACAAGGGAACTTATGTGCATATGTTCATATCATCAATATGCACATACATACTAGCCTATGGAGTAAGAGTACCCTAACATAATGTGGGTGAGAATGAAATTTGGGCATTGAAGGAAGGATTTCCAGCACTTGTGCCCTATAAAAGAGGTGACCTACCTCGCTAGAGTACTCCATTCTTACTTATTCTCACTTACCTTCTATTTCTACTCTATCTCTCTCTATCTATTCGTCTATCTACAATGACTGCTACTATTAATAGGCTTTACTTGTTCTTAAACTTTAAGTTTCAAGGGAACTAGGCTAAGCTTGGTCTCCCTAAGTTTTTATTTTTAGTTTGTTTATTAGGTTTTGATTCTGAGTTTAAGTTAGTCAGGGAAACCCTAATTTAGTTTTGATAGCTCTTAGCATTAGCGTTTTCTAAGCACTGCATCCCTCACTCAAGAATTGAGAAACCTGAACTACAAGGCTGGTCCTGTGTCTCTCATCACCAGGTTATCAAGGAAGGGTGTGAGCATATTAACCAAAGCTTTGTTGCATATAAAACTATATTAGCATATGTATCTTTTGAATAGCAGTAATGCAATTGTAACTTTGTAACTCTGGGTATTTCACCATTTACTTACTATTATTGATTTTAATAAAAAGTCTTTAAGGCTATATCTGTCTCAGTGTGAGCTTCCTGTCATACCCCCGAGGGTCTTCTGTAAATTCTATGGAGCCTGATTTGGGACAAGAACTTTTGTCTTCTGATCAAACAGATGGACGAGCCTAAAACCCACATTAATTAATATTAATAATTAATTAATATCAATATTATTAATAAATTAAATTAAAATTAAAAGAGAATTGAATTGATGACTTACAATAATATTATTAGAACACCCTAAATCAGGCTACAGTGCTGACAGGACATTGTTAGCGAAGCATCCTCAACTCTGGAAGCTACTTTGCCTTTTAGGGCATGTCTACACTACCCCACAGTTTGTACTCCAGAGCGTATGAAGAGCAGTATGAACCAAAAGACTGTGCTGTGACTCCCCTGCGTGGATGCAGTGAGTGGAAACTAAAAGGTTCCTAATTTGCACTAAAATAGTCATCCTCAGACAGGAGGCAGTATTGACATGCCCTGAGTCTGAACTTCAGAACACATTGCAAGACCTGTCTGTTTTCTCAAGGTGTGATGGGGTTTACTAACCCTGCACTAAATTAAGCAGCTGCTCTGAGCCCAGGCAGCCCCACCTTGCCACACCTGGGACACATGCATGGCTTGGAGGAGGAGCTCAAAAGGAGGAGAGGCAAACAATAGAAGGGAACAGAACTGTGCTATTAGCAAGGAATAATAAAGGAGCTTTTGTTCCCTGAGGCTGGTCAATACTGACCTGACCAAGCCCACAAAGGAGGGAATTCTGATTGTTCCTGAATCTCAGAAACTTGATTTTGTGTTGCATTTTTTAATATACTCTGTGGGAAAAAGCAGACTGTGGGAGAAAGTGATTCAGGGAGGCAGCTGCCTAGCACCCAAGATTAACTTCCCTCCTTTGGGCCCTGGATTGGAGTCCGGTGGGTCCAGGCTCCCCTAGCAACCTCTAAAGAGGAGGCGAAGATAGGAGCCTAATGGTGAGGAACCAAGTTGGGGAAGGTCCTGAATGGACAATGGTCCAGACTCCAAGTCCTTGACCTAAGGAAAAAGCTCCAATATCCTGGCAGGCATCTGAAGACTTTGCCGTAATTGGACTTTCTTTTGTGTACCCTGAAATGGGTGGACTAGAACACGTGACCTGGCTGCAAGCCTGAGCCATGGAAGGGCTAGATCACAGCACAATCAGTGAGGTTATCAACAAGGGTGCCAGAAAAGAAAAGGACGTGCCTCACCCTGCCTGACCATTGCATGGTTTCTGCAGTGAATAATTGACTTTACACTTCGCTTTCAAGAACAGGATGGTTTAAGAAAGGCATAAATGCTGGGTTAAAATGAGCAATATATATGAATCGTTACAGGTAGAAGGGGTTTCAAGTTCATACTGTATTGTTGATTTATTTTGTATAATTTATATTTGTAAATGTACATATGCTTAGGGCAAAAAGATGAGGCCTCTTAAAATCCAAATAATAAATATAGAAAGTGTTCTGTAATCAGTCACCCTACACTGCAGAATTGTACGGGAAACCACAGAAGATACTGAAATAACAGTGGAGATTTTCAACTCCTCACTGAACACTGTAAAGTTACATAGTGAGAAACAAGAAGCAAACATAATTTCAAAAAAGGGATCAAATGAGGAAGAGATACTATAGGTCTACAACTTTGATCTCTGTACCATGATATATTGTAGAGTGTTCAATTAGAGTAAAGAAAAGAGCAACACTTGAAAAGGTAAGGATTGTTCAAAGACACCAGCATAGATTAAAAAGAGGACGTCATGCTTAACAAATTTGATGAGTTTCTTTGAGGAGGTGACAATGAAAGCTGACAGGAATGAAATAAGAGGCAAGCTGCTTTGAAAGCCTTCTAGATGTCAATGTACAGTAGTACTGAAAAAAAGAATTAAGAATTAGCATGGCAGTTTAGTTTACCATGGTAGTGGTAAATAAATTCAGGATTATTCAGCAGGGAAATAACAAGTGGAACAATATGACACACATATTGCTAACAAAATTGGATCAGTGATCTGAAGTAAAAGTTTCAGCAGGGAAGTGTTCATAAGCAGATGATATGAGGCGTGGAGACCTAGTTCACTCAACATTTAAGAAATGCATAGCAATTGCATCTACATAGACTTACACCCTTGATTTGACTAACTCACTTAACGATTCAATAGCTGAGGGAAGAGCATTGTACAAGTCAATGAGGGAACCAGGCAGCCCTCGTCAGTGGATGAAACCTGCAAGTATGTGATCTACATCTTCTAACTGGCCACAGTAGCAACAGGGTGAGTAACAAAGGCCCCACTTATAATCATTAGCAGCATTTCTGATCATTGCACATCGTAAGTGGTTGACCTTTACCCAGAGATAGTATGGAAACTCAAAACCATAGGGCCAGGCTGTTGGAGCTGCACAAGATAAGACTATTTTGAAGCTTATTCCTGCCATCTAATATGCCACCTGTAAGTGATTTTGAGGTTCCTTAGGGCAAATGTCCTAACAGGATGTCTTGAACTAAGACTGTGGCTTTAATACATATTTAAACAGGGGTAGGTGAGGCATGTCTTGCACCTTATGGAACAAATTCTGCAAGGCAACTTGTTGCCTGGGTGTGGTGGTGCACAGCTGTAACCCCAGCTACTTGAGAGGCTGAAACTGGCAGATCACTTGAGCTCAGAGGTTCTGGGCTGCGGTGTGCTATGCCAATCAGGTGTCCAGTGCCACTGACAGTCTAGCCAGCCACTAGCTGATGGAATGGCTAAACCAACATGAATAACATGCTCTGATTGGTGCTCTCTCCATGGACTGATCAATCAAAGTGACTTGTTGCCTGATGTCTAAAGAAGCAATGTTGGGAAGAACTGGCAGCCATGTCAAGCTGGTACATCTTGTGGTACCTGTTGTATATACAGAAGTAGGTAGAACCAATTCGTTTGGTGATCAGGTTGTTTCTTCTCTTTATTTCCAGTGAGGTGAGGTCTTGGTAAGGTATGCCTTGATAATCAAAGTATGGTCCAGTGTAACACCTAGGTACACAGGCTTTAGGTTGTGGTCAAGCCTACGCCCATTCAGGAAGATGGGAAGCTGTTTGTGGGCCTTTGTGTAGTATAGATATAAGCAGAGGGAAACTGTCTATTGGTATTAACGTTAAGTCTCCATCTTTTACAATAATGGGCCATCATTTTCATGTCAGCATTTGGGACTTCTTCTAGATGACTGAAATTCTAATTCTGTACCACCGCACATTTATTGTTTGCATAAATCAAATACCTGGCAGTGGAGTTAGGAAGGGCATTTGTGAAGAGCTTGAAAAGCATCTGTGTTAGAACTGAGCCTTGAGGTAGACAGTTGTTTTGGGACCTCCAAGATGTGGTAGTATTACCAGGATGAAGTGCTGGTGCTTACCAGCTCCATTGAGAATGGCTTTCAGATCAGGCAGAAGACAGGCACATGTGATCTTTCTACTGCTTGTGACATCATCTGGCAAACAGACATACTGTACAAACTTTCATTAGTCCTACCAAAGTGGGTTGTTATGGCTGTGGAACTATTGCTGAGAGGCTACTGGTTCCAGGTTTCACTTGGACAAAAAAACAGTTCCTGGGGGAGGCTCAAATTTAAGGGATGGACCACAACAAAGATCTTTCAAAAAAGGGGTTATCATGGGCGTCTTAGGCATATACAATGCAATAGATAATATGTAATGATACGGTGTTGTTCAAAGGTTTTATCATACATTTGGAAAGAGCACATTATGTAAGAATGACAATGTCATGAGGGATTTATGTAAACCAACCCAAAAGAGTGTGGTTAAAAGCTTTCTACACCACCATCCACCATGTATTACATGTGTGCAGAAAAACTGTTTGTTTTAGATAATTAAAAAAAAAGTTGTTGGGTTTTTTTTTTTTCTGTGACTAAAAATCAAGAGCTTCAGTTACCAAGAGCCCAGCTATGGAGCTTAGAGGGAGATATATATTTTTAAAACCTCTCTAAATATCTAAACTAGCTTTGATATCTATATCTATTTATATCTATATCTATATGTATGTATTGTGATAGACCCAGACCAGTTGGGTACAGCAAAATAGCAGAAAAAGCAAATATACTGGCCACTGGATTAACAGTTTTCTGTTCCCTGACTGACCAGAGCAGGGGCTGCTCCAGGCTAATGAGAACACCTGACTCTCATTAACCTGCAAAGAGTCAGGTGAGGCCATTAAGCTAATGTGACCACCTGACTCTGAGGCCCTGCTGATACTATAAAAAGGGCTCACTCCAGTCAGGCAGAGAAGAAAGTCAGGGAGCCTGAGGAGAGGAAGTGCGGCTGAAGGGCTGGTTAATGAAGACTCCCTCAAACCATCGGTAAGGGAGCCGTAAGGTAAGGGTGAAGAAGGGAAAAGAAGAAGAGCTTTGGGGAAGTGGCCCAGGGAAATATAGCAACTCTGGCAGTGAAAGGCTGGCTGCTAACAGCTGCTACAATTAGGGTCCCTGGGCTGGAACCTGGAGTAGAGGGTGGGCCTGGGTTCCCCCCAACCCACCACTACAGAAACATCTCCTGGGAGGGGAAGTCAGGCCTCTGTCAGGAGAGGAGGCTAAACTGTTCTGAAATAAGCTCCAAGGGACAACAGAGACTGTGGGATTTCTCTCACCAACCTCCTTGCTGGTCTATGATGAAAAGGGCTCAGTAGACTGTAACCCTGACCCTAGAGAGAGAGAAGGGCTACGTGGAGGGTCATAGTGAGCCACTGAGGCAAGCATAAATTGCCTAGAAGTGCAGGACCCATGGGGACAACGTCAGAGCTCTGCTACAGTACCTATAGCTATCTATATATGTGTGTGTGTATTGATATAGATATAGATAATCTCACAATTTTAATTTCTAACTCTTCCATGCCTGGAAGCATGCACTTGTGACCCATTGGAAAGATGTGAATTGAATATAAAACTCCCATTTAGGGAGAAAATGAGGAAATGCTTCTGGATTGGATGACTTTTTAAAAAAATGTTAACTGTTTAAAACTATTGGATTTGTAATCCCAAGAGAAATTACTTAGAGGGCAAAGCAGAGGTCAAGTGGACAAAAGTGCATGATCAATGAACTTATCACATGGAGGCTATGTCCACTTATGTGGTGGGGGACTGTCCAAAAGAGGAACATGAAGACTTTGATTTAGATAAGCTTTTTGTTTGATGAGGAGAAGAGGAAAATTAACTGGTTTTAAGCCTCATTTACTAATGTCTGGTAGCGGATAAGAAGGCAAACAGAACCCAACAATTGAGCATATATCAGTGATAAGTGATAGCAAAAAGGCTGAGTTCTGGGCTATTCTGTATAATTTAGGGCATTATATTATAGGAAAAGCATTGAATACTAATGTACTGAAAACAAGAGTGTCTCAGTGGCAAAAACTATGTGATACTGAACTGGAAATATCTTTCTGTTTATTAGAGAAGAAGATATTGGGGACACTAGTGAGCACAATGTGGATCAGACAGTGAGAGACTAGCTGAGATCATCATGTAACTTAAATTTCTCTCTCTCCAGTAGCTGTAAATGCACCCTAACAAGCATCCCACAGACTAAGTTATGTCAAATATATTTCTGGTTAGAAATGACGGAGAAACTTGAAATCTGCTCCAGGAGTGGACAAGACTGAAACCAGAGAAATAGATCCTCAAGCACAGAGAATTCTGTAATAGGAATGTTTTCTATTGCTTTGTAATTTGCTCACAAATAACTTTTGTAGTGGAACAACTCCTCATCAGTACACTGCTTTATTTTCTTTACAATTTAATGTTATTGAATGGAACTAATAAAGAAGAATTGTTCAGTGATGGTTTTAAAAAAGATAGCCTAAAACTTAAAGAAGGAGAATGTAATTATATATTAACAGTAATGTGAATTGGATGGTGGAATAACTTACTATGGGAAGCTGTTGAAGTTCCATTATTAGTTATTCAGAAAGTAGATATATAGGAGAGTGAGGCCAGACCAGTAAACAGAGCAGATGTCTGGCACCTGAGCTCAAATGCAACTGTTAATGTAGGCCCTGCTCATGGAATGAGTTTGGTGCAGGAAGACTTTTTGACTGCACTAGGGCTCTGTGCAGGCTCAAGGGTCCACCCAAATAGAACTGAATACAGGATCATGACCTAATGAGGAGAAATTTCTTCTGCAGTCCCTAGAAGAGATTGAACAAGTTTGTAGCATGCAATGATGTGGAGAGAAAAGGAAAAGAATAAATTCTCTAAGCCCGCCCTTACTCTGCTTTTGCCACAGGGCATTGTGGGGAATTCTCAATATGAGAACTTCCTGAAACTTAAGCTAAAATGTCTGGTAAAGAAGCATAAAACTGTGGGTAAAAAAAATCAGGGTACTTGGTTGAAGAGTGGAAATTTTAATCTGAGCTAATCAAATTTATTAATTAACTAGAAACAACAGCAATAACTGAAATAAACAGTTATTGCATCAGACAAAATTGTAGCCAGGATTGTTTCTGTTTAATAAAACCCACAAATGTACACAAGCAGTTGAACAATCAGAAAATCAGACCAAGAAGGAAGAATGTGGAATCTTGGGATTTCAGAATGAGAGAGAAACTACATCAATAGAAACTAGGGGGAATATATATTTTTTTCTTCTGGGGCTGGATACAGAAGAAAATCTTGTTTACTTGGAATGTTATAGTATTTTTCTAAAAAGGAATAGATAGCCATTGTGATTTGCTAACACTGGTATGACATTAAAGGAGTACACTGGTTCTGATCCAACAACTTAAACTGGACAGAAATTAGCTTGTAAGAGTTGAGTCAAAGAAACCCCTCCGAAGATATTAGTACCAATTTTTCAGAAAAAGAAACACTCAGTTTGGAGGCTATGAAGGCAAAGTCCATCAGGATCCATATGCAGCTGGTAGTGCAGTATTTACTAGTTTAGTGACAGACAGGTTATAAAAACTGAATGGTTGATGAAGTGTGTCAAAAATAAAGATTAGTTTACAATAAGAATGACTTATTTATAGCCACTATCTATTTTCAATCTAGACCACCTGAAGCAGTATCAGAAGTGATGAGACACACTCCAGAGCCATACTGGCATAAATTAAACACAGTACTTACTACCTTGTCCATTTTGGATAGTAAGATATTTTTTTCATTAATGGTAAGAACAAATAACTGAAATTATAGTTGTACTGTAAGTGCCTGAAATTCACATAGATGTAAGTCTCACAATATTTGACTTTTTTCTTACGGCTCCAGAGCTCCTGGCCTGAAGTGAGAATAAGAAACTCAAGTATTTTAAAATAAGAATGACCATACTGGGTCAGACCAAAGGTTCATCTAACCCGGTATCCTGTCTTCCAACAGTGGCCAATGCCAGGTGCCCCAGAGGGAATGAACAGAACAGTAATCATCAAGTGATACGTTCCCTGCCTCCCATTCCCAGCTTCTCTCAAACAGAGGCTAGAAACACCATCCCTGCCCATCCTGGTTAATAGCCATTGATGGACCTATCCTCCATAAACTTATCTGGTTCTTTTTTTGAACTCTGTTATAGCCTTGGCCTTCACAATATCCTCTGGCAAGAAGTTCCACAGGTTCACTGTGCGTTGTGTGGAAAATACTTCATTTTGTTTGTTTTTAAATCTGCTGCCTAATAAATTTCATTTGGTAACATCTTTTTCTTGTGCTAAAAGAGAGGGTAAATAACTGTTCCTTATTTACTTTGTTCACAGTCATAATTTCATAGACCTCTATCAAATCCCTCCTTAGTCATCTCTCTTCAAAGTTTGTAAGTTCCAGATTTATTTATTGTTCCTCATATGGAAGCCATTCCATACTCCTAATAATTTTTGTTGCCTTTTTCTGAAACTTTTCCAATTCCTCTCTCTTTCTCTATGTCTATATATATCTATATATGTCTATATATATATATCTATATATAAATTTTGAGATCTGCACACAGTATTCAAGATGTGGGTATACCATGGATTTGTATAGAGGCAATATGATATTTTCGGTTTTATTATCTATTCCTTTCTTAATGATGCCCAACATTCTGTTCACTTTTTTGACTGTCACCGCACATTACGTGGATGTTTCCAGACAGCAATCCAGAATGACTCCAAGATCTCTTTCTTGAGTGGTAACAGCTAATTTAGACCTCATCATTTTATATGTATAATTGGGATTATGTTTTCCAATGTGCATTACTTTGAATTTATCAACATCGAATCTCATCTGCCACTTAGTTGCCCAGTCAACCAGTTTTGTGAGATCCTTTTGTAGCTCTTCACAGTCTGCTTATGACTTAACTATCTTGAGTAGTTTTGTATCATTTGCAAATTTTGCCACCTCATTTTTTACCCCCTTTTCAAGATCATTTATGAATATGTTGAATAGGACTGAATACAGAGCCCTGGGGGACACCACCATTTACCACTCTCCATTCTAAAAAATTACCATTTATTCCTACCCTTTGTTTCCTATCTTTTAACCAGTTATCAATCCATGAGCGGACCTTCCCTCTTAGCCCATGACAACTTATTTTGCTTAAGAGCCTTTGATGAGGGACCTTGTAAATAGTTTTCTGGAAATCTAAGTAAACTATATCTCCTGGATTACCCTTGTCCACATGCTTATTGCCCCCCTTAAAGATTTCTGCTAGATTGGTGAGGCATGATTACCCTTTACATAAAACATGTTGACTCTTCTCCAACAAATTATGTTCATCTATGTGTCTGACAATTTTGTTCTTTACTATAGTTTCAACAAGTTTGCCCTGCACTGAAGTTAAGCTTGCCGAATTGTAATTGCTGGGATCTCCTCTGGAGCCCTTTTTAAACATTGGCATCACATTAGCTATCCTCCAGTCATTTGGTTCAGAAGCTGATTAAAATGATAGGTTACAAACTAGTTAGTAGTTCTGCAATTTCACATTTGACTTTCTCCAGAACTATTGGGTGAATACCATCTGGTCCTGGTGACTTATTACTGTTTAGCTTATCAATTTGTTCCAAAACCTCCTCTAATAACACCTCAATCTGGGATAGTTCTTCAGATTTGTCACCTATAAAGAATGGCTAAGGTTTGGAAATTTCCCTCACATCCTCAGCCGTGACGATCAATGCAAAGAATTCATTTAGTCTTTCTGCAATGGCCTTATCATCCTTGAGTGCTCCTTTAGCAACTCGATCATCCAGTTGCCCCACTGGTTGTTTAGCAGGCTTCCTGCTTCTAATGTACTTTTTTTTTTTAATCTAGTCCTCAGTGTCTTAGAGAAAAGCTGGAAAATGTGAATCCTACAAGCTCAAAAATGAGAGGGCAAGTAAAAAGAACCCCAAATAATATTTAAAAAAAAATCACAATTTGGAGGTGAGCAAGGGTATGATTCATTATTTTTGAACACTTGATGGCAATACTGAAAACAACTGTCAATAATCTAATACCCTGCGAGGTGGGAGAGTCCCAGAGCCCGGGCTCCAGCCAAAGCCTGGAAGTTTACACAGCAATGAAAAAGACTGGCAGCCCACGCTTCATAAGCCTGGGTCAGCTGGCATGCTCCAGTATGGGTGTCTAGCTGCTGTGTTGACATATGCACAGAGGGCACATCTACACTGCCCTGCTGTTCAGACTATGGGGTGTGAATAGTAACAAAGTGTGGCACTGTAACTCCCCCAGGTGGATGCTGTGGGCCCAATTAAAAGGATTCTACTTTGCATTAACGTAGCCCTCTTCAAACAAGAGTACATTAATGCAAAATCAGAACCTTTTATTTTGTGCTTGCAGAGCTCATATGGGGGAGAAACACTGGAGCACTTTGGTGCACACTGCTATTCACACCCCAAAGTCCAAACTTCAGGACAGTGGTTCCATGCCCAGAATCTCCTGGAATCTCAGTTCAAGATGGGGGAATAAATTTAACAGTGAAAATACATCGCAGTTTACACTCAAAATAGTGTTCACTGAACAAAATGGAGTTTGTAGTTTGAGATACACCTATACAGACATACATTAACCCATCACATGCTGCATTTACAGGTTTGCATCAATATAAAAAGCCATCCTGACTATTTGGCACATGTTATTCAGCAAATAGGTTTCTTTATCCAGTAATATTTCTGTAGAAGAAGGTAAAGACTTTTTCTATGGAAGTTGAGATCCATTTTTAATTTTTTTTATTATTTCCTCAGATGCAGAGAAGAACAAACTCTATGACATAGACAGAAGACTGCTAAAATCAGTGTTAAAGCATATTGAACCTACAGTGCAAAGCCCATCAATTTACAGAGCTTCATCTGAAAATGTTCTTTAAACAGTATAATTTTGTGGGCTTTTGGCTATACATATTGTAGAAGTATAGAGTTAAATGGTCTTTTATTAGAAAAACTCCAGCTTTCTTCTCTACGTTCTATTCCAGTGCAATATCTGATGACTTCCAGCCATGCTGGTCCTCTCAAATTAAAAAGCAGTGGCCTTAACGGGATATGTCATTACTTCTGTCCCACTTTGCTTTACAAACCCATCCAATTGTCTATTCCCAGTTAACTGTTACTATTGTATCTCATCATTGCTTTTCCTTGCTTGTTGTGGTCATATTCAAGTGATTGCTTTTCCACTTGTATTTGAAAAGGTTTCAAGGCTTCCACTTTTCAGATGTTTCAGCAGAACTGCTATGATTTGGTGTCATTTTACTATGAATAGTCTTTCTCGTTTTGAGGTGGTTGTATGCTACCTTTTCCCCAAGGAACTTTCTTATTTCCTTTGATGTCTCTAAGGGAGCAGGAATGGAAGGCAATATGTATTTGTCTTCCTGGTTCAGTGTCTTTTCTGTGTAGGGGCAGAGGCAACTTCAGGCCATTTATAAAGTTTTTCCTCCCAAGTTTGCTGCATATGAGGGGTTTTCAAAGTAAAACAAACAGACAAAAGAAAAGTCCTTTCCTCTCTCCTTCCCTTAGGAGATAGGGGAATCTGAGTGAACGCAAAGAAAGGCAAAGGTGGCCCTGCTTTCAGGCAGTCTTTCTGGGTTCAACTCTTTGCATTTAGGGTATCAGAAGGTCTGTTGTTTTTTATTAGGGTGTATCTCCAGCCTCTTCTTTTGAGGCATTCTGCTTTTCAGCTGGTCTGTGCAGCTTCAGGGGTGATGAGATCTGCAGTTGTCCCCCTCCTGGCTAACCTCTCTCTATCAGCAGTCTCTGAGGTGGAGCACCCCCTACCCTTCTGTTCACCACCACTTCCTGCAGCTGGTTTACAGATTTTATGCTCCCCCTGCTCCAGGCAGAGCAATCCTTACAGATGCTCCTCATTAGTACTGAACAGACCCAGAAGAGCTCATTAGTCTTTCTGCCACCAGAATGAGGCAATGCCCCATTCACATGCTGTTATATGGCCAATGTAATCCCTGAGTTCTACCAACAAATTCCCCCTTGCCCCATTTATCTATGCTGACTATAGACTCTTCATTGTTGTCTGATGCAGCAGATGATATTTACAGTTCATTTGTGTTCCCTTTACAATGTCCAGATGGTGGACATTGAAAGGAAACTCTCCATCCTGAGAGAGGACATACATTCAGCCTGGCTGATACTGGTGTCACCATACAGCCCCTGGGAAGAAAGGTATGTTTGGAGCAAGGAGAAGCAAACCAAAAACAAACCACTGTGCATAGGGAGGGGGAACTGGATAAAACAAGTGATGGAGTGGAGCCAAGAAACTATAAAACTGGTTTCTCGCTGTAAGTATTTTATCCAAACATGGAGTTCAGTCCAGTCTAGTAACCTATTCGCAGTAAGATGCTAAACTCACATTAAGACCTTGTGTGGGTTAAAACAGCGGTTCCTAAACTTTATTAGTTCATATATCACCTTCTTAAAAAAATGATGTTCTAAGCAGCATATGCAAATTTCTCCTTTTGAGATTTTGGTGAGCTTCAGTTGAAGGTCCATTCTGCACTAAGATTCATCCCATACTTGCTTTTTTTATGGCAATTAGGGTAGAAAAATAAGTCTCGTAGAGTTACATAGTACTGAAGGTCATCAAAAGTGCCAAAGGTCTATCTGGTATAGGGTAAACTCCTCACTACTTCTTAACCAAAAGTCACTGAGTTGAACTTTGTTGAGTTTGAGTCCACCATCAGATGACAGTTGAATCAACAATTCCTTTGCCAAGATGCAATCTGACATCATTTCTTTTTTACTGAAAATGAGCCCTGCTCCAATTCTCATTTGTTATGCTATCGAGAAATTATTTATTAAACTTGATGACCAAATTCAGACAATAGTCCCTTGTGTCAGCCATGAGATCAGTATGAATCTTCAATGCATTCTCAATTAGGAAATTTTCCAAGGTTGGGAGCGATAGTCAGTTTTACCTTTCTCCTTGTGCTATAAAGTGCAGTTTCTTTAATGTTGCCTTAGTATTGTCATGGACATTAAAAGGGCATGGTTTTCATTCCCTGTGAATAGGTGGTCAGTTCACTGAGATAACGAACAAATCAGTTAAATAAGCTAGTCATAACAGCCATAATTCAACTACAAAGCAGTCAAAACATTCTAAAATAAAATCACTAAAGAAAACTTTTACCTTAGAATGGAGTTCAAAGAGACGAATCTATACCTTACCCCATTATAGCATCTCACCTCTGTGTGAAGAAGTTTTTGATGATTGCTTCCGGAATCACTTTCACATTAACAGCCTTTTTTTTTTTTTACCGCTACTGCCTCATGATAAAAACTTTTCAAACAAACTCTTATGGGTCTCAGTTTTTGACAACATGAAAATTTTTCCCGGGGGACAAGGGGGAAACATTGACAAAAGTGAATTGCTTTTAAAGTCTTCAGTGGAGGGGAAAAAAACAATTTTTTTGGGCCAGGTGGCTCTTGCCATTCAAAGGACAAGGAAACTGTTACAGAGTTGAAATGACCTGACCAAGTCCATACAACAGGTCTGTGGTGGAGGGAGGGCTAGAATCCAAGTCTGACTCATTCCAGTGCCCTACTAGTGAACTCTTCATGTGCAATGGGCATCCTTTCCAAGTCATTCTTAATGTCTTACATTGTTATTCTGTTTGTTTTCATATTTTCCATTTTTAAAACAATTTTATACTTTTCATCTTTAATGCTAATGAAAAGTGCCATCTCAGCAGCCTTAGATTCAAGGCCTTAGAACACAAACAAATATAAGCAACTTAGGGGAAGCTTTCCCCACATTTATCCAACAATGTGTCTTGTTGAATCAATATCTATTGGCCCAGATGAAACATTCTGAACTCTTAAGTTTGGAGGCTAATATATTTTGGTGTACCGATGATTTAGGCCAGGCATACAGTGTACAAGACTTGCTTCTAGCAGAGAAAGTTGTGAACACGTGACTCTTCAGATGCAATATCACAAAAGTCAGGCATCAAGAGTAGGGAATTGTGAGTGCATGGTGGCGACCAGGGATTTCTTGTGTACAGCACAGGAAGGGGAAAATATCCAGTTCAGCTGGGAGAAGAAAGAAGATGACAGAAAAAGGGCTTTCAAAAGGTTTGGATCACCTTCTCATAAGGCACCAACATTTAAGAGTTCACTGAACGAAAAGAACTCTTGAACATTTACATAATGACTTGTCATTAATTTTGAAATGGTCATCGGTTCTCTTCCCTGCTCCTCCCAAAAGCCTGCTTGCTTTAAACATATCTGAGTCCTAAACTAAGCACCTACAAGATGAATCTGGATTTTGTATTTTTTCTAAAGACACCAGCATATTCTTTCACTGGAAGCTGCATAAAACATTGTAATGATAGTACAGTTATTCTGCCATTAAAAAGCAACCCATTAGTAACTGGAACAGTACAAATCATTTGAATTGTTTAGTCTGTGTTATCCATTAAAACTATAGTTGTCTAGTCTGTGCAAGTGGACAAGTGGAGTAATTAATTATTTACACAATATCTTCTGTAATGATACATTTGGAGAAGCCAGAGAGTTATTTCCCAGACACTTTAAGGTAAGAGTACATAATTAATCAAGGGGAGGTAGGATGCATAGGCAGCAGCCCTGAGAGACTAAAGTTATGTCCATATTTGAATCTGGAGGTGAATTCCCATCTTAAGAAGACATATCCTCACTAGTTCTGATTGAGTTAGCATACTAAAAATATAGTGTAGTTTCAGTGGCACAAGAGGCAGGGTGGGCTAGTTGCCCTGATTACGTACCTCAGATCTTGGATTGTTAAGTATGTGGGGCAGCTAGCCTCATATACTACCATGGTTACACTTTGTTTTTAGCTCTGATCATGTTAGTTTAAGTACGTCTCTTTGAGCTGAGATTTACATCGCCAGCTCAAAGTGTAGATATTCACTAAGAGTTTTTACTCCTATCACTGGGAGAAGAGCTGAGTTTCTGTGCAGCTCCTAACTGGGATAAAGCTTTTCCTGTTTTGCTCACCTTAAACTGTTTGACTAACTCACTTATTCAGGAGACTTGCTTCAAGCACTCACAATACATAATAGCAAAATAGTGTTAAAATCACAATAATTTGTAGTTTTCATTTAACCTTAAAAACATATTTTAAACTGTTTTATTTCTGTTTTTCAATTCATCTGAAATTTGATCTCAGATAAGGCAGTTTAGGAAACCTAGGCCTATTAACCAGGTTATTTTGTAGCCAATGCAGATTGGATCTAAAACCAGAGAGTTCATATAAATGTTCATGTCCCATAAGATATAGTCCCAAGGTCATATATTCATGATGTTCTCAGGAATCGCCTTTTATTTTAATGGTTCGAGGCAGGCTTTGAATTGCTGTCAAAGTTTGTCATCTTCAATTGTTTTCTCTTCAAGACTGCTAAATCCTCATCTCTCTCAGCAAACAGCACAAGGTTTTTGGGGTATTTTTTAGAATTTTCACTGTATCATTGCTGACACATGATGGCATATATCACATCGGTAGATGTGCAAGTGAACGAGCCCCAGATCTACCAATGTGATATATGCCATCATGTGCTAGTAATGCCCCTCTGCCATGTACATTGGCCAAACCGGACAGTCTCTATGCAAAAGCATAAATGGACACAAATCTGACATCAGGAATCATAACATTCAAAAACCAGTAGGAGAACATTTTGGTCACTCAATAACAGACCTCAAAGTGGCAATTCTTCAACAAAAAAAACCTTCAAAAACAGACTCCAATGTGAAGTTGCAGAACTGGAATTAATTTGCAAACTAGATATCATCAGATTAGGCCTGAATAAAGACTAGAAGTGGTTGGGTCATTACAAAACCTAAACTTAATTTCCTCAATACTAATTTCTCCCTACTGTTACTCACACCTTCTTGTCAACTGTCTGTAATGAGTCACTCTCTTACCACTTCAAAAGTTATTTCTCCTCCCTTGGTATCTTGCTGTTAATTGATTTATCTCATTAGACTGACTTAACACTTGGTAAAGCAACTCACATCCTTTCATGTATTTATACCTGCTCCTGTATCTTTTACTTCATACATCTGATGAAGTGGGTTCTAGCCCATGAAAGCTTATGCCCAGATAAATTTGTTAGTCTCTCAGGTGCCACAAGGACTCCTCATTTTTTTTTTTCTGATACAGACTAACACGGCTACCACTGGCCCCATCTCTCCAAAGGGTATTCATAGTCAAACCCTACAGCAGGGTTTCTCAAACAGGGGTCGCCACTTGTGTAGGGAAAGCCCCTGGTGGGCTGGGCAGCTATGTTTACCTTCCCCGTCCGCAGGTCTGGCTGATCACAGCTCCCACTGGCTGCGGATTGCTGCTCTGGGCCAATGGGAGCTGCTGGAAGCGGTGGCCAGTAAGTCCCTAGGCCCACACCACTTCCAGCAGCTCCCATTGGCCTGGAGCAGCAATCCGTGGCCAGTGGGAGCTGCGATCGACCGGACCTGCTGATGGGGCAGGTAAACACAAATGCCCGGCCCACCAGGGGCTTTCCCTACACAAGTGGCAACCCCTGTTTGAGAAACCCTGAACTACAGAATCTAGAGGTTGCATGTATTTATGATATAACTCAGCCTATATATAACTTGAACCAGTTTACTGCATCTCAGTTTCCTAGCCCATGACAGACCAAAGTGCAGCCCTTATGCCAAATGAAGGTCTCCAAGCTGCACAAAACAGCCTATGACTGCTTGCCTTTAGAACATGTTAGTGCAACCTCTGGAGACTACAGCTGTTGGCACTCACCACCCTATCTTCATTCCAATGGCTTCTTTGATGGGGACTGCGGTATCTATGTCATTGTATTTGAGGATGACTGTAGTATGCTTTTTAGCAAATTAGGTGCATTCTTCTGGATCTTGACAAGTTGTCTCTTTTATACCAAGTTTGCATACCCTAGATTTAATGCCATCCAACCATTGTGTTCCTTGTGCCATGTCAGTGCATTAGCCACTGAGCTTTATGTTGTAGCAACAGCGTTACCCTGCATGTAATGATAGATTATCACCCCTTTCCCCATCTCCCTTGCTCCTACTAACTTCTTAGTGTCTTAGCTTTCTGTTGGCACTGCCTCAGGATTTGTTGCCAGTCTGAATGAAGGTGATAGGGCATCTCAAGATGCATGTATTTTGCTTCTCTCCCATCTGGTATGAATGTATAGCCAAGTAACTAACTCTCAGCCTTGAAACCTACCAAAACATGGCACAAGCTATTAGGATATTTGAAAAAACAAACAAAATGTGGAGCCCCCACTGTGTTTTGTTGCATCATAACCAACAGGACATACTTTTAATGATAAAATCTTTTTTTTTTAATTATCCAGAAGACCTTTAATACACTGGCAGCTCTATGCATCCTGCTCTTCTCTTAGGAATTAGAGGCCTGTGAAGGAAGCGGTAGCGGTGGCCAGGAGGAGTGCCAGTACTGTTTGGATAGAGAAGAAGGAAGCCAGAAGGCTAAATCACACCCTGCTCACAAGAGCAGAGGAAGGATCAGAGAGAGTCTACTGGCTCAGATACAGCTCTGTTCCCCTTTTCCCCCCCCCACACCTGTGAAAATGTTGGTGGCCCAACTTTCCTGCTCCCTCTCCTATTCAAAATTTCCTTTTAGCTCCTGCATCCCTCCCAGACATCGCTGATCTTCGGAAGGTAGAAGCAAAATGGAGTAGGATGCCCAGAGCTGTCCAATTATATACCTATCTTATAGAGCTGGAAGGAACCTTGAAGGATCATTGAGTCAAGTCCCCTACCTTCACAGCAGGACCAAGTACCGTGCCCCAGATCCCTAAATGGCCCCATCAAAGACTGAACTCACAAGCCTGGGTTTAGCAGACCAATGCTCAAACCATTGAGCTATCCATCCCTTGGCCTGTGCCTCTTCCTGCAGCCCCCATTGGCCTGGAATGGCAAACCGCAGTCAGTGGGAGCTACAGTCGGCTGAACCTGCGGATACTGCAGGTAAACAAACCATCTTGGCCTGCCAGCAGATTTCCCTGATGGGCCGCATGCCAAAGGTTGACGATACCTGGTGTAGACACAGCTGTAAGATGACCTAAATTATGTTGACTTCAGTTACAGAACTTATATAAATGAAGTAGCATAACTTAGACTTACAACTTTAGTGTAGACCAGCCCTAAGTCAGGCAACTCAAATCTAGTTTTGTGGAGGCAAGATTTAACTTATTATGTTTTTTTTTCCAGAGCTTAATGGTACAGCTACAAAATTTACACATTCTCATACGGTGATTGATTGCTCTGTGCTTATGCTTTGTTACCAGTAATTATTTATTATTTATCAAAAACTCTAACTATGTGATTAATTACAGTGTAAATCTGATGTAGTTAATGCATTTGGATTCTAAAGATGCATATACTAAGCCTGTGATTAAAGAGGCAATAAGTAGTTTATCAATGTAAATAGCTTCCCAGTTATGAGAATGTTATTTAGTTATCAGAAAACAGAACCACACACACACACACACACACAAAGAAAAAAACAATAAAAACCTTAATGTGAGGTACTGCTACTGCAATAGAACCAGTCGCTGTGCTATAAAGTGTAACTGGCAGTTTTCCATGGCACTGAAAAATTAATGTATGAGAGTGGCTTCCTAGAATTCTGTATGTCTTGTCTGTCAGTGACTTCCAAGTCAAATCTTTTTAAAAAATCTCTTTCCATGTAAATTAAATTGCCAGACCTACAAACTCACCCTGGGATTTTAAAGTCAAGTGGAGTTCTTTCTGGTTCACACATCACCAGCAATAAGAAATTCTGTTCATTTAGCTCATAGCTCAGATAACGATGCCTGAGACAGGATAGAATCCTGCTCACTCACCTGAACTGGCTCTGCAGCAATAAAAGGAGTAAGTAGGTTTGGTTTGTTTTGTTAAACACCAAAGGCACAAAATAAGATTCTGAACATACCCAGGAAGCAAGTCTGTTGCTTAAGATCATGCCACATTCGCAACACTAATTGTAGTTCTTACCTGTTCATTCCTCTCATATTTTCAAATAGAAAAAGTGTGATGCAAAATATATCTAAAAAATACCAAGTTTCGTCTCAGATGTCAACACTGATGCGTAATAGGCCTTGAAAACAGAATTTCAGCACATCATTATTCCTCTTCATAGGAGACTGCAGCCTTGCTACAGGCAAGGGAATAGCAAGGGGACAATTTAGATGACCACTCCAATACTAGTTTGGTCCCTTCTAGCCCCAACAATTCTGTTCTGAATGTTTATATTCCTTCAGCTGTTCTGTGATTTATTTTTTTCCTCCAAATTCTAAAATTAACATTTATATCCTCCAGGCTTGTCTCCATGGATATTTAGTCATGGCAAGTCAGGATGTGAATCTGCAGCACATGTCCTTGCCGTGCGCCGACTAGCCATGTGGACCCTGCTACTGTGAATTAAAAGTTCTGTTGTGCACTTTGAGTATGGAATTTTTACTGCATAATAGCAGGATCCACACAGCCAGTTAGTGCACTGTATGCTAGAGCTCTATAGATTCACACCTTGCCTTGCCATGCACTAAGTTTCTGTGTAGATGAGCCTTCAGTTCTTTATTAATGGGTCATCATTTCATTCTTTACTTTAGAAGCTACTTGGATTTTTCATGGCCTGTGTCACCATTAACTAAAATATGAACTTTCAGCTTTTGCATTTTAATGAAGACACTATAGATTTCTGGATTTATATGTTGTCATAGTTAATAGGTTTTCTCCTCATTACTGGCTTATGCTTCCTAACCATGTTCAATTCCTTGGGTGGTATTCTCAACCACTCTGTCTCCTTTACAATATGCAAGTGGCTCAAGTGGTGTAATGCAGTGGTTTTCAACCTTTTTTCGTTTGCAGACCACTAAACATTTCAAATGGAGGTGCGGAACCCTTTGGGAATATTAGATATAGACTCTTTGCACCCAGTGGTCCACAGACTACAGGCTGCAAACCACTATTCAATGGCAATGACAATCTGTTGCTGACCACTTAGACATAGTCTGAGGACCTCCAGGGTCTGAGGACCCCCAGGATGAAAACCACTGATGTAAAGGTAGTTTCCACAGCTCAGTCATGGTAGACAGCTGTAAGGTTGTCTCCCAAGGACCCTTCTGCAAGCCCTAGTAAAAGGGTGGGGTCTAAGTGACGGGTTGGATCACAGAAACCCCCTGTGAGCTGCCACCTGATGTGCCAAGACTACCTCTGCTCCTGTTTTCCCTGCCAGCTCAGGACTCCAGCACCCTGTTTGCTGAGCCAGACACTCCCGTCTGATCCAACAAAGACCCAGGGTCTGAATTACTTGCTCCAAAGCTGCAGGTTTACCTGAAAGCAGCTAACAGAAGTGTGCTTGTCTTTCGCACTCAGATGCCCAACTCCTAATAGGGTCTAAACCCAAATAAATCCATTTTACTCTGTATAAAGCTTATGCAGGGTAAACTCATAAATTGTTTGCCCTCTATAACATTGATAGAGAGAGATGCACAGTTGTTTGCTCCCCCAGGTATTAATACATACTCTGAGTTAATTAATAAGCAAAATGTTATTTTATTAAATACAGGAAGTAGGATTTAAGTGGTTCCAAAGTAGTAACAGATAGAACAAAGTCACCAAACAAAATAAAATAAAGTGCGCAAATCTATGTCTAATCAAACTGAATACAGATAACCTCACCCTCAGAGATGCTTCAGTAAGTTTTTTCCTCAGACTGGACACCTTCCAGGCCTGGACTCAAATCTTTCCCCTGGTACAGGTCTTAGTCCAGCTTAGGTGGTAGCTAGGGGATTCTTCATGATGGCGCTCCTCCCTTTATTCTCTTCCACCCCTTTATACATCTTTTGCATAAGGCAGGAATCCTTTTGTCCCTCTCTGAGTTCCCACCCCCTCCTTCTCAATGGAAAGACACTAGGTTAAAGATGGATTCCAGTTCCGGTGACATGATCACATGTCACTGAAAGACTTCATTACCTACTTGCCAGCACACAGGTATACAGGAAGACTTACAGATAAAACAGCCATTTGCAGACAATGGTCCTAGTTAATGGGAGTCATCAAGATTCCAAACCACCATTAATGGCCCACACTTTACATAATTACAGTAGGCCCTCAGAGTTATGTTTCATATGTCTAGTTTCAGATACAAGAGTGGTACATTTATACAAATAGGATGTTTACACTCAGTAGATCATAAGCTTTGTAATGATACTTTACAAAAGACCTTTTGCATGAAGCATATTCCAGTTACATTATATTCACTTATTATTACATTTTTATAAAACCATATAGACTGCACAATGTCACATCCTCAACACTGCAGAAATTTTGGGCAGCACTGCAATCAATAGGATGGCACATGAGGCTGTTTTAGTTCTGTAACTTAGACAGTCTGGAAGAGTGGGAGGGGACTGTTTACATTACATAATGGGCCTCTCTAGCTCTTGGAGCACCTCAGGATTGGAAATGTGCAAATGAAGCTTAAAGTCCCCTTAGCCCAGCATTTCTCAAATGCAGCCACCCCACTGTGGCTGCATGCAGCCCCCAGAGACTTTTCTTGTGACCACAGCCTCCTGGGTGGTGATAGGGGGTGTGTGTGTGCAAACAAGTGGCTCCCTCCCCTAGGGCCACCAGCAGTGGTTGGGCCCTGACTGCCTGGAGACACAAACTGGGGGTGCAGGCAGCCAGTGAGTTCCCCACTTTCCCAGGGATGGTGCGTCAGGCTTCAGCCCTTGGGCAGCAGGTGGCAGGCTCCAGCCACAGGGCTTCAGGCTCCATTCCCTAGCCACATGGTGGTGGGTTCTGGTGTCACAATCCAATTGCCCTCTCACCTTAGGGAGTCCCCTGGGAAGGCAGATCAGCCCTGTATATTGCTAACGCCGTTGCAAGCATCGCAAAGCATTTTGGGGAGGGTCAAAGGTGTGTGAGTGGAGAGTGGAAGTTTCCTTACAGAGTCTGAGAGGCCGAGGGCGGGGGGGGGGGGAAAGAAGAAGAATGAGTTAACTCAACACTGTAGCTAGCAAGCTCAGTCCGAAAATGAGAAGCTGACTCCCGCCCAAGGCCAGTTGCTACCTGCCGAATGAAACGCAGAGTTGCTGAGATAACAACAAGAACAGTGAGAGCAACAGCAGAGACCAACAGAAGGGAAAACAGTCTCTAGAGCCAGGATGTTTTGGGAAACAGCGAAGGCCACAGCAAGCCTGTTTGTACTGATACAAAGAGCATCAGGCACATAGGGCCCTGGATGACGACACCCCCAAAGGAACCCAGGACTTAAAACTCTCCTGAGAGCTGGAGCAGTTCAGAGATTACAATGGATTCTCCGGATGACCTGGGCCCAGGGCAAGAACTGCCATCCACCCTTCCCCCTCTTCTTCTTACATTACATCCAGGCCTGGCCAATTTGTGGAGTGAGTGAGTGAGTATGAAAGTGGGTTAGGGCTTGGGGCTCTAATGCTTTCTTTCTTCCCCTGAGTGACATAGGAGTGTTCCCAGCACTCTTTGCTGTATTTTATTATTTTATTAATAAAGCAATAAAACTTAGACCCTTGGTGTGCTTCGTCATCTCCTCCCTGAAAAGATCCTGTAGCCCAGCCTGATCAACTGTGGCCCAGGCAAATTGGCAACGAAAATCTGTCACACTGACCCCCAGGTCGCCCCCCTCCAGTGCTCCGGGCCCCCGCCGCTTCCATATCCATCTTCCCATCCAGGGTTTGCCAAAGCTGAGTAAGTCTGCTGTGAAAAGTGATGTTTGTTAATATCACTTTTCACATCAGACTTAGTAACTAGCATGGCTTGAAAAAAAAGCAAAAGACAAGAACCTACAAAGCACCTTATTTGTGTTTCTATTCTATTTAGGTCCAGTAAACAATAGAGACAACTGTACATTATTTTAATTATTGAATCTGGAAAAAAAAATCCTATGTAAATAAATTACAATGATTTGGACATGGATATGTGAATATTTATTTGTTTTTCTAAAGTTATACTTAAATACTTAAATTTCAGCAAAAATTGTCAGAGTGGCCACCAGCAAGAGATGATGGCTGCACTCTGAGGCAAGCAAAAAATTGTTGTGAAAACCCCTATCATAGCCTAACTCTGGGCTCCGAGTTCTGCACTGTACTTCACTGAGGATACTTGTTAAATTTGTTATCTTCTGTTCTATCTCCAGGATCCTACTGCAAATGAAGTCAATGGGATTTTTGTTGTTGACAAAGGGAGCAGAATCAAGCCCTATATTCAATGTAAACTTGTTGTGTCTGAAATGTTTCAAGTTCTGCCACTGTTTTTTTTAATGCATTTGAATGCCATACTTTTTTAAAGGTGTATCTTAAGAGTTCTTGACACAAGTTGTAATATTTATTCATATTACCCAAAGGCTTATACTAAAATAATATTTTAATAAGAAACCATGACAAGCCAGATAAATGATGGTTTTAAATAACTTTGTGTTAGTTAGCCATATGCCACTAAGTAAATCAGAATTTGAAAGAGTATTTACTTGTAACAAACAGCAGTATGGATGTTCCACAAATTAACACATACAGTTATAATTTATCTAAAATGTGTGAGCTCAAGGGGGAAATAGAGATGAAAACAATGAAGTGAAACTGACTGTTCTAGAAGCTACACTATCTTAGAATGGTTTTATCTCATAGGACATGATCCTAATTATTATAGAAGAGCCTTCACACAATAGAATGAAGGTATTTGTTTATTTAATAACTTTGTGTTAGTGGAGCAGTGGATTAGGGATAAAATTAGATGACTCTGCCCAGAACTTTCACCCACAGTTCTGAAGCAAATCCAGAAATGTCTAGTTAATTCTTTTAAATATTTTTAACTTCCTCCACACATCTTGGTTTCAGCTAGTGCCAAAAGGCAACTATCCAAATAAGTGCAAGGGCTCTTCTCATGAGTTTCCGGGCCTTTTAGAAAATATTGTAATTTCATAGAAAAGCAGGTAAATATTGCACACTTGAATTTTTAACTCCAGTTTCTGAACAGGTATAGTTCCTAAAACCAAATGGAAAATGAGTGAATACTGATTACCCATGAAAAACAGGGTTTTTTTTAATGTATTCTAGTGGTAGTTTTTGTACGCTGATATCTGGCACATATCCAAAGCAAAATGAACATCCATGCCTTCTGAGCCTTTTTCCACTGCTGTTACTTCTGTGCCCCAGCTTCTTTATGTGTAATATTGAGATAAGAGCCTAAAATTGGTGTAACTCCATTTGCTTAATTATAAATTGGATTGCTTAAGTGAAGGAAGCCTAACGTTTTCCATTATAAGACTTTGTTTTCATTTGCTGATAATTTTGCCAAGCTTTAACTGTTTAAGCTGAGATTTTCCATGCTGCCTCAGGTTGAATATAATTTTTGGAAGTTTCAGGTAAAAGATATTGGCCATTTCCTGGAATGAGATCAGGGAAAAATACAATTATTTTGCCCTGGAAAAAATATGCACCTGTTTCATTAAGAAATTGTAGCACCTCCATGCTTTGGAACAAGGGCTTGAAATTGGGCAGGAGTGTCATCCTGGTGTCAGAGACGTGCTATAGCAGTCCCCATGAAAATCTACCCAATTTTGGCCAGGTTTAAAATCACTGGAAAAAATCTGTTTGCAAATACTCAAGAGCGACTTGATAGAGTTTTGCAATTCAATTCTGTGAAGATTCTGGCCGCATCAAGCATGCTTGTGACCAGAAACAAAGGCTGAGCAGGGCTTTCCATGTAACTGCTTCCCGTGGCAGCTGAGAGTAGCTATGATACTTGGTGTAGGGAATGAGAGCAAGGAGACTCGTTCAATATTCTGCCTCCTGACACCCACCCAGCTCAGAGGAGGAAGCAGTTTGACTCAAATGCAGACGGGTGGGGTTCAGTGGGTGCAGACGGTGCAGAACAATGATCTGTCTGTAGCCCCTGGGTGGGACAAAATAAACGAGTAGTCTATGGCCCCTCCTGGCTGGAACAGGTAGTAGCAATTGGGGGAATTGACCCCTTTTGGGCAGAGCAGACAAGCAATCTGAAGCCCCTGGGTCGGGCAGAACAAACAAACAGTCTATAGCCCCTAAGCCTCCTGGCTGGGGCTGGCAGTAGCAATAAGGGAATTGGCCCCCCAGGCAGAGCAAAGCAACAATCAGTCTACGGCCCCTGGGTGAGGCAAGACAAAAGTCTATAGCTGCTACACCTTTGGGCTGGGACATAGAGCAGACAGCATTCGTGTCTGGTGGCCCGTAAGGGTGGTAGGGGAACCTGGCCCTACCCTTTCCACTGGGTTCTGACCCAGGGCCCTATGAAGCCAGGGTACTACAGGATTCTACAGTATTTTAACCGGTTTGAAGAAGCATCCTTGGAGTGTTTCTCATTCACTTCTGAGGATCTAGTGTGTTGTTACTGGGTTTTTTATTTTTTGTACTCACACTCAAAGTGCACAATCTTTTTCTTTTAGTTTCTTTCTCTGTCCTTATATGCCTTAAGACCAACATCACTGTTTGTTACATTTTCTCTGTGTTTCTGACTCTGAAAGCTGTTTGTAATTATCAGATTTGTTTTTGCACCCGTGCCTTATTGTAAAGCTATAATTGCCATGTTTGCTTAAAGAGGTCCAGGCCCATAGCTGGTTGCTACTGTGCAAACATCCATTTACTCAGATATAGTGGCTCACTGCGCACATGTAGGAAGAAAGAATGTGGGGCATGAGCTAGGGTAGGGAAGACAGGCTGGAGGTGCAGGGGCAGGAAGTTCTAACCACTAAGTCATATTCCCTTCCAAAACCTGGACTTGAACTCAGGAGATCTGAGTCTCTACATTCCTCTGCCTCATTTCTTGTACAAGTTGAAAGGTGTATACCTATTGTGGTTGTAAGGAGAGATTGGGCTATGCCTGCCAATAGCTGACAGCTCTCCCACTTAACTGAGGGTAAGGGGCCATTGAACGTAGGCTACAGGTAAATAATGGGAACAACAAACGAAAAAATGGGGTTGTGAGTGAAGGCCCTAGGGTGAAAATCAGGTAACTAGAAAAGGCTACTAAGCAGAGAAACCTCAACAGCCCCCACTGCTCCTTAGAGATATCTGTCCAAGGAACCCCACTCAGATGTGTGATGTAAAAAGGGATCAGCAGGAGACCCCACAGTCACAGAGCATCTTCCCCCGCATTCCAGAACTATCTCGACAATCCCTGGGACCTCAGGCTGAATGTCCAGGGACAACAGGGTGACCACCCCACCTGAGATAGTGTTGAGATGGCTGAAGTACACCCTGTCCTCCCACTCAAGCTGTCTGCTGGCTTCAGTGGCTGGATCAATGTGTCTACTACAGGAATATCACAGACAGCTTTCTCGCTTGAAGGAAGGAGTGTGCCTGACATGTGGAGACTCACCCTACAACTCTTTATGCTCAGCAATGCAAAGGTGGTATGTCTCATTTAGGGGGCTGAGGATCCTCATGGCCAGGGACACCATCCATCCCCATGGAGCCACACAGAAACCCATGGTTGATCCTGAAGGGAATTGTGGAAGCTAAGGGCCTCCACATAGGCTGCAGCATCCTGTTTCCTGATCCCCTTTCCTTCCTCCATCAAGATCTGGAGGATAAGATTAAAGTCGTCCTGCCCACTGAAGGGTGAGCTGCACCGTCCCATTGGAGTCATGGGGATCTGCCAGATCCAGCGCAGGGAAGCTGAGACCTTTGTAGACTCAACCAAGCCCATGGACCCCCAGTCATCCTCTAAGTGTGCTCCAGAGGTGTTTGCTCCCCTGCCTTGATGGTAGTGGAACCCTAGTGCAGCAACACTCACGTGGTGGGTCTGCCTCAGCCCCGAACACAGGAATGAGTGGTGGAAGGAGTACAGCAGTTCCCAGGAGAATGAGGCAGGGGAATGCAAGCACAACCTCCTGAGGGCTGCCCTTGAAAAAGAGGAGACAACCACCCCAGGAACAGCAGCAGCATGGGATATGGAAGGAGAAAGGTAGGAAGTGGGATTGAGCTGAGCCACTGCGATGTTGCACCACCTCACCAGGCATAGGGACAGATTGAAAATGGAGGCTGACCCCTCCTCCCCATTAGGAGGAGGGTGCAAACAAAAACTGTGGGGTGGGGGGGTAAAGAAATAAATCAAGGCAGGCAAAGGACACAATAGCCAGTTTTAGGAGGGTGGAACTGGGTGTACTGGGTGAGGAGCAGCAATAAGTGTGAGGGTTTGCAGTGACAAGGGCATGAAACAAAATGATTCGGTACAATCAGAAGCAGTGAAAGCACAGGTGCACAGGGCTTGGTGGGTCAGGGAACAAAATGGCAATGCAGGGAACAAACAGGAAAAGTAGGAGACGAGCAGGGCTTGACTTGCCGGTACCGAACAATGAGGAGGAGGCCTGGGCAGGGCAAGTACCAGAGAGCAACCTGAGGGGGCCTGGGTGGGCAGGGAACAAACACTGAAAGGGGGATGGGGCTGGGCTGGGCAGGTACTAAAATAACAAGGAGAGGAAGGCAAGTAAACAACTGTAGGGGCTGCAGGCAGGGGAAGGGAAGCAAGTAACTAACTGGGGCAGGCAGGGAGAGGGGAGTACAGGAAACAGGTCGAAGAAGCATGCTGCAAGGAGGGAGGAGAGTCATGTGAGACTGGGACAGGTGGCAAATTGGGAGAAGGAGGGGCTTATGAAGAGGCTGGGGGAGGACAAGGAGGTCCACTGGCCTGATACAAACTGGGGAAAGGGAAGGAGGGGAAGCCAAAGAGGTATATGCACCTGTGTGTCCTTGCAAAATTAGTCCCGGCTACAGCACTTCCAGAGTAGGCAGGTGGGTGGAGACAGTCAGACAAGCAAGCAAGCAGGTCAGCAGATAATCTTCAGCAGCAGGGTAGCAGTGGGGGAGTGAATGGAATGGTGGGATGGCCACACACTGCTCTCCACTTTCAGCACAGCAATAGCAGCAAAGTGGAAGCTTAGCAGCAACTCCAACAGCAGCCTCCTTCTCCTCCAGCAGCATCTACAGAGTCACAGGGGTATAGGGATGAGGGAAGGGAAAGGATGGTCTTTTGGGTAAGGTAGCTGAAGGGCATCCTGGAGAACAGGACTCTATTCCTGCATCTGCCACAGAGTTCCTGGGTAATAGTGTGGGGAAATTGTTTAAACCAGATCCTTCAGAGGTGGTCACTGAGTGTGTATGTTCTTCTTTTTCTGGGAGTTGAACATGAGGTAATGGGGACAGATTTGCAGAAGTGCAACTGCACTCACAACTACAACTGAAGTCAATGAGAGCTGTGCTTAGAACATATAAAATGCTGTATAATTGTATGCATTCTGGAAAATCAGGCCCTTAGTATCTCAAGCTGGATACCTAACAGTGAAGTCTAGACAATTATGGCCTTAGTCTCTCTGTGTGTCAGATCCCCATCTATAAAATGGAGATGATATCCATTACCCAGAGAGGTGTTGCAAAGTTAAGTTAAGTTAATATTTGTAAAGCACCTAGATACTATGGTGAGAGCATCATAGATTTTTCCCCTTTGTATTGAATACATCTTGTAATTAGTGCAAGATTTGAGTGATGTGTCTTTAAATAAGCCATTGGGTCAAACACTAAATGAAGACAATAAAGAGAAATATTGAATAGATGCCCAGTCACTGAATGAGGCAAGGACTCTGCCGAAGAAATAATATGTGATCATGTATTTAAATTAAAGACTGTATCATAATGCATAGGCATAAGGACCCCAATTAAGGCTGCATAGTGTTAAATAGTGTTACTTAAGGATTACGTGTGGGCTTGTATACACCACACAGCTTTTAGTAACAAGGTTGTTTTGACACAGCCTTGTCGCTAAAAGTCAGCATGTGTAAATGCTCTTTTTTGGTACTTTGTCAGCACTTTCACTGGCAAAATACTTCCAGCCCCGTGAGCGGCATTAACTTTGTTGCCACGTACACACTGCCACTTGCGTCAGCAAAACGTTTATCTTTTGTGGGAGGAGAAGAGGGGCTTTTTGAAGTACCCATGGAAGACAAAAGTTTTGTCAACAACTTTGCAGTCTAGACAAGTCCTAAACCAGTTAAGGTTCTTAGAGGCTCAATAACTGGTAAATATCTATATGATCCTTGTACAGAAGATGCTACAGAAACGCATAGAATTATTAGCCTTATTTTTCATTGCTTCACTGACATTTGTCATTAGTTTAATTTGTATTTATGATAGACATAGCACAAACACAGTTTTTAATTTCAAGTTCCTTCTATCCAGGTTAGACAGCTTCAGCAATCAATAGCTGCTCTGCTTTAAATGAGCAAGCAGATTGCTTTGTCTTCATATAACCACAGGACATATGTAAAGAGCAATGTGTTTTATGAAAAAATATAGTTTGATGATGCCTGTGGAATTCCTGTTTGATATGATGTTTTCATACATGATTTCTGGCATTCTGCCTGCAGCCCAAATATAATTTGTATAGAATTCATCAGGATTTTTCTAAATTGCCTAAACATTTTCTAATAACCAGCAAGAGACTTCAAGACCTGCATTCTCATATTGTGGATTCTGCAGGCACTTCCATTTAATAAATGATGTTAAGGGACAAGGAAAAATTGTGAAAACTAGCCTCCCTTAATGATCAATTTCTACCTGAAGCCTGAATTCCAGGTTAGAATTAGCAGTAAGATTTTGGGCAAATGGGAATGTGAAAGTATACAGACTACTGTGCAGAGCTTAGTTCAGTTACGCAAACTAGACTTTCCTGTATCGTATGCCCACAATCTCAAAGGGAGAAGTGACTTTTTAAAGGGTTTTAGCTAAAGTAAAGCCTGTTTTGTGCATTGAGGAGAGAAGAAACCCACAGGAGAGTAGGTTTGTACAAACAGGTGCTTGGGAGCAGGTAAGCATTCCTACATTGCTTAGATGAGATCCTTCTGTGTTGTACAGGAGCAAAGTCACACTCTGAAGGCCTTTTCTGGATTGTGTGAAATGTTTTATGAATCCCAGCTGTCTCTGCTCAACCTCATAACTTAGAATCTTTTATAGTAGAAAATTGTCTTAATGGAGAGAGTCACTTGCATCTCGAAAAGTTTCTTGGTGTTCATTGGGTCGAATATAAAGTGCTCTTCTTCAAAGATTGTGTCTCTGTTGCACAAGCAGTAGGCATGGAAGTGCTCATGATAATCAGGGCTGCAATCCATGACTGATTCTTGCCCTTTCTGGCCAGTGAAAGGGCTGAGATCATCTGGGGTCTCTATTAAACAGTTAGTCAATACCCAATCAACAAAAATGATGAGACTTCAAGGGCTCAAGTGTCAAAACAATATGCAGATGACACACAGCACTATCTGTCCTTCATGCCCTAAGGAAACTACAACTAGTACAGAGGGTAGAAGCATGCTTCCTCACTCATGGGTTACCAGAAGAATGTCAAACCTATCTTCTGGTCTCTAGTCTGGCTCTCCATAGAATATTATACCACGTAAAATGCTTTTAACAGTCAAGGTCAAGAATATTCAGGATAACTTCATGTTATGGATGATTACCACAGTTGTCAAGTCTGCTCTTATAAAAAAACCAGCACAAATGAGTTGTCCATTACAAGGACAAAGCTTATAAGGTCAGAGAATTCTTGGAGACTGGTCAAAGAGTTCTGAATTCATTTTTACCAGGAAATAAGAATTATTTCAGAGCTCACTAACAAAGTGTATTTTATCCCCTCCCCACTTCCTTACCTTACCACCCTTGGGGCAAAATTAAAAATGAACCATGTATGGCAAGATGGGTCACTGTACTTAATACACCTCTGAAAATGAACACAGATGCCAGGCTAATAATTGTAGTAATAAGCCAAGCCAGAATAAAATGTAACATGCAATAGTCTAACCAATACTACAGAGGCCATTACTCAGCACTAAATATATTCCTATGACCAATATCTAGCTTCCCTTTTTCTAATGAGCTAATTAATGAGATAGCAAAATTATCTCCAATGACACATAAAGGCTGTCAATATCTTGAATCCTGACCAGTCATGCTTCAGACAGCAGTTTGTCCTTTGTTAGATGGGCTCCCACCCACAGAAAGAAGTACACTCATACTCATTCTGTTTGATCCCTCAGAAGCATTTGTTACTACTGATAACCACCTCCTTGTCCTGCCCCTCGCCCCTACTCCAAGAGGTTAGATGGGAATGGGAAATGCCCTACGACGGTTCATGTCTTTTCTTTCAAATCAAACTGAGATTGTGCTTCCATCTCCAGAACTTTCTCTTAGATTCCCAGATTCCCATCCTTAGATGCCCCATAAGAAGTATGGGCATCATTCTGACAACTCTCAGCTCTACATCCCTTATATATCAAATGCATGAGCACCATCTCCCAGCTGTCTCAATGCCTAGCCAAATGTAGCACATGGAGATAAAGCAGAAGTCTAATGCTGAATCCAGGCAGCCAGAGAGGTTGCTAGTGGGAAGAAAATGTGCCACCTCTGTATTCACCTTCTGTAGAGGACACCCCATTAACAATATAGGGGCACGTCCACAGCCTTGGGCCATTCTAGAGTTCTTACTGCTGCTGTGTTCCCTAATGCCCACAGTACCCCGAAAATGCCCATAACAATCTGCAACTGGCCAGAAGACTTTGCCCTATCCTATTAGACAAAAGCCCAGCCACAGGGACCCAAAGGCTTAGTTAGTTCAACACCTATCAAAGAATGGAGTCATCACCACATCTCTTCCATCTGCACTGGCTCCCCATGCAGTAGAATATAGGTCAAGATCTCTGTCCTGCTGTTCAAAACCCTATCAGTGCTTAATTTGTGTGGAGCTGAGCCCCGGCACCTGTAGGCATGGCAGACTATAGCCCCGGTATCCCTAGGCTCCTGGCCAGCAGCTGCTGCTCTCTGGCTGCCCAACTCTGAAGGCAATGCCACAGACAGCAGCAGCACAGAAGTAAGGTTGACAATACACTATACCAAGCCATCCTTACTTCTGCGCTGCTGCTGGTGGTGGAATTGCCTTCAGAACTGGGTTCTGGGCCAGCAGCTGCCACTATCCGGCCACCCAGCTTGAGCCTTGCCACCTCCTTCATTACAAATTAAGCATTGCTTTCTATCCAAGTGATTGCCTCTCCCACTATGTCAATGACATGAAATGAACAATGGACATTAAAATGTCCAAAATGGGGAGGCTTGTAAGCATAATGGCAACTTGTGCAGGAGACAAAACTAGACTGTGGAAGTCACTCATTATGAGAAGAAGAGGATAATCACTACCGTGGCTATGTTTACAGCTAACCGCCAGATTCCTTTCTTTGATTTCGCTTTCCCAGAGTAAATATCTATTTCTAAAGTGAAAACAATTCTAATCAAGCATTTTATACCGGCTTTGGAAAAGAGAGTACCTTTAAAAAAAAAAGGGATTAGACTCCCTGTGTCATGGTAAGCTACTACATCAATAACATACATACTACTGCTAATGAAATAACTAGGATAGGTAGTGGAGCTGACAAGGTGCATCTCTCCCTTTCCCTGCCCCTCCCTCCCATGACTCAGCTGAACTTATTCAATAGCTTCATCCTTAGAAATTAGGTTTGAAACGCCTATTAACTCAGTGAGTCAAAAGGGTCCTATGCAGTTTCTGAGGTCCTGCCATCGTGCCCCATAAACAATAAGAATATATACTTTTTAAACTGGATTTTTTTTCTTTTCCAGTCTTTCCTAGCTCATCTTTGGTCTATCCCCCAGACTTTCTTAAATTGACCACAAATTACTATGGATTCATTGATTCCAAGGCCAGACGGATTTATTGTGATAATCTAGTCTGACATAAGAGCCATAAACAGAGGCAACTAACAGGAGAATTTGAGAGTGCTTCACTCTGGCCTCTGCACTTCTAGGTACAGGACTTGGTGACTGGTTTGCTTGGTCTATCTGTGAGTTGCTAGTTGTTTTACTCTCTGTGTCCTGGCTGTATAGCTGGGCCATGCACTCCTGAGTATGCAGCTGAGAGAGCTCTGTTTGCTGGTGCCTTGGTATACTGTTGTTGGCGACCTTTGAAGAATTAATCAGTGCCTTGATAAAGGTCACAAGGTGGTGATGACCTGCAACAGAAGTGCAGTGTTTTCTTTCCTGCCTGAAGCCAGAAGGGACTTCCTGTGCATGAAGTGCAAGTTGATGACTATGCAGGAGGAGATTCTTGTATTGGAAGGGCAGCTGAGATTCAGAGACATTGAGATGTTGCTAGACAGACAAGTTCAGCAAACATCAGTACCCTAGATTCAAGGAAGAAAAGAGCTGGCCACCCAGGAGTCAGAGAGATAGGGGAAGTCAGAGAGGAGGTTGTACAGTTTGTAACTACCAGGAGCAAGAGGTCACGGTGACATTCTACACAACTGGAGATAGATGAGTATGGGCAGGCTGTGGCTACCAGAGAGAAGAGGACCAGGAGGAATTCCACAGAGGTAGAAGTTTCCAATCAATACCAGGTCCTTAGAGTGGAAACTGTTTAACCCCAAGAGTATTGTGTTAAACTTCCGAAACTGTAATGTTTGCCAGTTAGCAAAACATTTGTGTGCATTCCTCCCAACAATCATTTTTAGATGTGGAAGGCTAGTACAAATGAAGTACGTATTTATATATATTGCCTGCATGCACATTGCCAGAGCTTTCATTAAATGTCAGAGGATGATGAATCAAAGACAATTTGATTCATGTAGACAAGCTCATACAGAAGAATTATAGTAAGTTAATTTTGTTGTACAGTCACATTTATTTTTACATATATTCTCTGCCATTTTCAATCTTGCTAAATATGGACAACATTACTCTGAGCATGCTAATCTATGAAGTGAGCATTTTTCCTTCATTCTGCTTAGATTTCTTTAATCTTTTGTATTACTTTGGAGGAGTAACTATTAATTCTGACTTGTATGCAAATGGTTCCTCCCATTTTCAGTGTGAAGATTCCAAATGGGGGAGGGAGGAGGAGAAGCAGATTTTAACACTTATCAAATTAAAAATTATTTTGCACCTCTAAAAACTTGCTTAGCCTCAAACACGAATCTACATAGGAAATGTAGGGTTTTGTTTTAGTTTTCTTGATGTGACTCAGAATTAGAATTAAAAACATGAAAATACATAGTATGTGTATCGGTATTTATAAGTGGGATATATAATTGGTGTCAGTATAATAGATTCATAGATCCCCAAGGCAAAAGAGACTATTCTGATCATCTGACATACTTGTATAACAGAAGCCATAGAACTTCCCCCAAATAATTCCTAAAACATATCTTTCAGAAAAAATCCCATCTTGTCTTAAAAATTTCCAGTGGGGGAGAATCCACCATCATCCTTGGTAAATTGTCCCTCCCAGTTAAAAATTTATGTCTTTTTTCCAGTCTGAACTTGTTCAGCTTCAGTGTTAAGCCATTGGGTCATGTTATATCTTTCTTGGCTAGATTGAAAATCCCATTATCAAACATTTGTTTCCACGAGTAGGTACTTGTAGACTATAATCAAGTCATCCCTTAACCTTATCTTTGTTAATCTAAATAGATTGAGCTCCTTGAGTCTATCACTCAAGGATGTTTTCTAGTCCTTTCTAATCAGTTTGTATTCCTCACCTAACTCACTCTTGGCTTTACTAGTAAGTAATGGAGATCATTCCAGCTGACTGGAAATAAAATCTTTGTGCCATTTCATGTATTTTTAAGCCATGTTACAGAAAGGATTAGTAAGAATGCTTTGGAATTAAGAGTTTTGGAAGGATTCGTTTATCCTTCCACTAGTAAGACCAAGTACTATACTTGCCCTGAATTTGGGCTGTGCAGGTCTCAGATGGAGTCATCAAAACTTCTGAATGACTAACTTTTCTGTACATGCAATATTATGGTCTAAGTTAAGAGAAACTTTTCGAGGACTAGAAGCAAATGCCATGTGTCTCTTTGGGAAATGGGGACTCTCCTTTTCCACTAGTATAAAACTACCTTTTAGAGCACTGCAAGGGCAGAGAGATAAACAGACTTTACAATTGTATTTTTATGTGTAGGAAAACCTGTCACTGGCACAGGATTGAACCTTACATGTTCTAGGTTTTGCATTGGGGTGGGGTTTTGTGGAGGAAGTGGTAGAAGCAATTCCTTGCCAAGTTTATTCATTTCCCCCTTCTCCTGCTTTCTTCCCCACAACATGTTAGTAACTGCTCAGGAACTTGGACTATTATAAGACGTCATCAGGAGATGAGTTAGTGAGTAGTCATAGGTAAGTGGAAATACCAAAGTATGTGCCTATCCAGTTTATCACTTCCACCCACTAACCATGTACATGTATATACACACAAATATGTTTATACATATAGAAGATTTAACAAAAATCACTCTGTGGGTGACCTTGGACCAGTTACTTAACCTTTCTGTGCCTGCTTTTAGTCATTGACTTCAGTGTGGTTGTATAGGTTGTAAGTCAGTGCCAGACATAACCTTTTAAACTTGTTAGGGTATTGTGAACTATTTTTTGCAAGGTGCTTTCAGCTTTTCATATGCAAATCCAATTTTGTTTTTATGTATGTTAAACACAAAATATATTGCATGAGTGTTCCATGATTCTGACTTCTTGCAATGTATATGAGAATTAACCCACTGTTTTACACTGAGCAACCTTTTCTACATTCTGCTACAGGACTAGTCACATTTAACGGCAATTATAGCACACTTATACACTAATTTATACACCAGCTTATGAAGACTGGTGAGAACTATTTACCTGTTTGTTTGGTTTTTTTCCCTTCTTCATTTTCAAATTGCTGTAATCACCCAAATTCCTCGAGGTAAGAAGTGTTCCATGCTGTTACTGTTATACTGTGAATTTCCATTCTGTAGCAGAATACAAATGGTAATCCTAAACTTCAGGTTTACCTTTTTCCTCTTTTCATTGATAACTCTGGTCTGTTTTCTGTTCGGCTTCCTAAGAAAGCTTGGCAGATTATTGTTTGTTCAAAATTTAATGAAAATGCTAATGTTGTTGCCAATCCTAATTGTCTAGCTGGAAAGGGCAAACATAATTTACATTAATTTGAGCACCTTAATAACTAATTAAAATCTTAGCCTTGTGGTTATGCTTTCAAACATCTTTACACTTTAATGCAACAACAAAATATTGTTAGTCACTTGCTTGTGTGAAATTTGGTCTTGATTTATTGACACTGTAAGGGCATTTTCCAATCTGAAGCCTAATCAACCTTAACCACAGATTTTGTACTCTGCATGGCTCAAAACTTTCACTCAATCATTTACTGCAAAGTCACTGAGGCATTTTTTCTCCTAATTCACTGCTATGATTTTCAATTAGGCCAGTTTTTGCCTGTGCATTGGTCAAGGATTTTAAAGATTTAAATCTCATATAATAAAGATCAGAGGAACATACTTAAAGGATATCTCTGAATGAATAATGCTTATTTGTAGAGGAGAAATAACATATGAAAAATAAATTGGAACTGAAGTTATCAAACAGAGTCAGCTGTAATGCTCAGTCTGGTAAAGCTCATGTTTCTAATTACATTTGAATGTACAGCTCAGCAGAAAGTGGAAGAAGGCCTACATTGATACCTTCTTATATCCTCTAGACCAAGGGTCCCCAAACTTGGTTCACGGCATGTTCAGGGTAAGCCCCTGGTGGGCCGCAAGAGGCTTTGTTTTCCTGAGCGTCCACAGGTACGGACACTCACAGCTCCCAGTGGCCGCGGTTCGCTGTTCCATCTATTCTGGCATGAGGTTCTAAACATCACAAGCAGTTCCCCCCAGTTTACTAGATTATTCTGCTTTTAGAAGCATGTGAGAATATTTGAAGTGTTGCTTACTAGAGTTTACTCACTGAGAAAAGAAACCAGAATGATAAAAATCAAAAGGTTTTAGGGCACGGCTACACTAAAGTATTTACAGCAGCACAATTGCACTGATGCAGCTGTGCCACTGTAAGCTCTCTAATGTAGCCACTCCAAACCAATGGGAGTGCTATTGCTCTCTGGTTGCTATTTAACATTCTTTATCAATGACCTGGAAGAAAATATAAAATCACCACTGATAAAACTTGCAGATGACATACAGAATGGGGGAATGGTAAATAATGAAGATGTCAGGTCACTGATACAGGGTGATCTGAATCGCTTGGTAATCTGGGGGCAAGGAAACAAGTATGGCCAAATGTAAATGTATACATGTAGGAACAAAGAATAGAAGCCATTCTTACAGGATGGGAAAAAGTGTCTCTGAAAAGGACTTGGATGTCATGGTGGATAATCAGCTTAATACAAGTTCACAGTGTGACAGTGTGGCTAAAAGTGTAATATGATCCTTGGATATATAACCAGAGAAATGTTGAGTAGGAATAAAGAGGTTACATTACCTCCGTACCTGAAAATGGTGCAACTGCTACTAGAATGTTTTGTCCAGTTCTGGTTTCCCCGCTTCTAGAAAGAGGTAGAAAAATTGGAGACAGTTCAGAGAAGAGCCACAAGAATTAAAGGATTAAACACCTCATAATGATAGACTCAAGGAGCTTAGTCTATTTATCAAAGAGAAGGATGAGGGTGACTTGATCACATGGGGAACAGAAATTCAATAATAGTAGGCTTTTCAGTGTAGGAGACAAAAGTATAATAAGATCATATGGCTGGATGTTTAATCTGATTTAGTCTAGCTTTGAATCAAGGCACAACTTTCATCCGTGAGGGTAGTTAACTATTAGAACAGTTTACCAAGGTCCGTTGTGGATTCTCTATCACTTGAAATTTTAAATAAAGGTTCGATGTTTTTCAACCACAGCTGTTGAACTTGAAGTAGGAATTAATTCAAGGAAATTCTGTGGTATATGTTAATCAGAAATTCAGACTAAGTGATTGCATTGGTTCCTTTTGGCCTTAAAATGTATGAATCTATTAACACGGTAGCTGGAGCTCTACTGCTTACATTCTACTCTCCCTTCTTTAGCTGTGAAATCTTGAAAAGATTATTTTGGGACTGAGAGAGTCCATGTTTGCTGTTAGCCAGCAGTGTTTCAGTACCACGGTTATACTTTAAAATCATTCACACACAAACAAGTTAAGCAAAATCAGTCCAGCAGTTTCTGAATTATGCAAGAATGGGGGAAAAAAATCCCCAGATATTAAAATTTCCCAGAATGTATGCATATATAGCACAACAGATGAAGCTATAAAATTGAGACTGGGTTTGCTTTACTGTCCTCCAAATCTTGGTCTTGTTCTCCTCGGTAGTAAGAGGCATGGCAGCCCTTTATCGCTATGCTAAATGACTGCAGCAAAGCCACCAGTCATGAGGATATTGGGATCAAAGCAGAACAGGAGCAGTTATGAGATGTATCTGCTCCTTAGGCATGTAGTGCAGAGCAATTTCAGTGGGTTGGAAGCTATTGCCACAAAGGAAAAGGGGACCAGATCATTTTTAAAAATAAGTCGTGGGGACTGTATCCTCACAGCCTTCACCTGTCAGGGAAGAGAGGAGACTCTTTCCTGATGGGATTCAAAGCCCTTTGATGGATGATTTTTATAAATACATGTCCAATAGCAACAAGGTGTTTGGCCTCCAATAAATCCTCACAGCAACCATATTCTGCCATTTTTAATGTGTGCACAAAAAAATTATGAAGAAGTGGGAAAAATAAAAATAAAATTCAGGCACAGAAGTAGAGATCACTTTTGTGTTTTTAAATTCTCCAACCCTTTTCAATGTTATGAATTATTCTGTCCTAGCTCAGTGCCATTTGTTTCTGGACATATTTCTGTCTTTTTTTTTTTAATGGGGTGGGGAGAGACAGCATTTCATTTCTTCTTCTCACCCAACTCCATACTTTATTTGCGCCTTCATATTTTCTGCCTATGCCACTCCCCCTTGATACCCTATCTTACCCTGTCTTCTCTTCTGTGGTCTGTCCCCTCTTTTTTTCTCCCCTGTTCAATTCTGTCCATCCATCCTCATTACTCTTTTACCCTCTGTGCTCACCTTGTTATTCCACATCTTTTTCCCTGGCCCTTCCTATCTGATCTGCTTTTTGGCTGGTGCTCCCAAGTCTCTTTCCTTCCATTTATTTCCCACTCCCTCCACGGTGCCTTCAGTCTTTTTTTCTTCCTTTCCCCATCGCCAGGTTCCTCCTTTCTCACCCAGCCAATCTCATGTACCTTATTCTTCAGCCAGCTGCACAGTAGTATTCTCACCATTTAATCTGTTTTTAAAGGTGACAAAACATTAATTTTGTAAGGCAATTGGAGAGAGCTGTAAAGTCCTCACACCAGAGGAAATCTCTTTCCTTTCCTTTCTTTACCTTCAGGGTAATGTTTGTCACTTGTGGCTATTGTTCCTGGCCCAGCAACAATAGCCACAAATGACAAACATTACCCTCAACGTAAAGAAAGGAAAGGAAAGAGATTTCCTCTGGTGTGAGGACTTTACAGCTCTCTCCAATTGCCTTACAAAATTAATGTTTTGTCACCTTTAAAAACAGATTAAATGGTGAGAATACTACTGTGCAGCTGGCTGAAGAATAAGATTCACATTGACTTCACATTGACTTCATAGAGCAGAAACCTTGTATGGACAACCCCCACTTGTTTAATACATCTTTGGTCTCTTTGAGATCTGCTGACTGCTCAGTTCTAGATGAGTGCATGGAGAAGCTAGAAAGTGAAAATCCCATGCTCTATTAGATATTTGCAGTATATATATGCTGTAGTTCAACTCTAACTATTGAACCTGAAGCAGGAGTTAATTCAAGGACATTCTATGAACTGTGTTATACAGGAGGTCAGACTATATGATCACAATGGCCTCTTCTGGCTTTAAAATCTGTGAAAACATCTGTTCATCTGAACTCCATATTGAAGGCCCAGGCACCCACAGAGAATGCTAAATTTCTGTGGATTCCCTGTATGGCTTTTGCAACTCTTTGGAATGGCTAAGTGAGTGAGGGAAATGCATATACATGCCAAAGGGACCCAGTTTCCATCAGTCTTTGATTAACAAGTTCATAAGCAAAGAGCACCACCTCAAAGAATCCCTTGTGTGACAGCTCAGTTGAATCCCACATTTGTAGATATTAGAGGAAACAGGGCTGTGTGAGAATAGTTCTCTTCCCTGCCATATGCACTGGATTCTTGCCCTGCCTCCAAAACCTGAAGGGAAAATCAGTGCAATTTACCAAGTTTCTCACCTCATGTGGAGCCCCTTACCCACAGAGGAGGATTACAGAGACAGGCTATATTTGGAGGAGACCTTCGCAGCACAGCTCCTACAGGAGTCATGTTGTCTATGGGAAGCAAGGGCATGGAGATGGGGTCAGAAATCCAGAGGAACAGGGAAAGAGGATCTTTTGTGTGGTGCTCAGATGGCACAGTATGGGAAATTCTAAATAGAACAGAAAATGCTTCTCAAATGTAACAGATTGCATGGTACACAGTGGTTTGTGAATGGCTGCCTAAGTCTCTTTGATGGTGGAAATAGTATATGCTGGCCTTCTGACAATTATAACAACATTCTAGAACAGGGTTGCTCAAACAGGGGTTGCAGGTTGTGTAGGGAAAGCCACTGGCGGGCCGGGCTGGTGTGTTTACCTGCCCCTTCCGCAGATCTGGCCAATCGCAGCTCCCACTGGCCAGGGATCACAGCTCCGGGCCAATGGGGGCTGCTAGAAGTGGCAGCAAATATGTCTCTTGGCCCATACCGCTTCCAGCAGCCCCCATTGGCCCGAAGCAGCAATTCGCAGCCAGTGGGAGCCGCGATTGGCTGGACCAGTGGACGGGGTAGGTAAACACACCGTCCCAGCTTTCCAGGGGCTTTCCCTACACAACCGGTGACCCTTGTTTGAGAAACCCTGTTCTAGAAGCTTTTGTCTATTTGTGTGATAAACAAGCCCAAATTCGCTTACTGAACCAATGAGTTCAGATGCATCTATTTTCACTAACCAATCCATTATCAATTCATAATTGTATCTTTAGAGGCCATGTTACATAAACTGTCAATCACCATCTCTTACATTTAGGATGCCAGTTTTGGCACCATTTATTTTTTTAGGTTTTTTTTAATTTATATTTTATGTTTGAATTAAACAGCCAGGCACATAGCAATATCTATCACTTACTAAACGGAAAGAATTTGCTAGTTATGTCAAGTTGATTTGATGAATTGGTGGTGTTTGGGAAACCTTTTTCCATTCCCAAAGATGCTGCTTTGATTCATCACTTTTTGAAGTGAGCCTATATATAGCAGAGAAAACTCAGTTCCGCTAGACAAGGACATGCAGAACAAATTCAGGGATTAAAATACCAGCAGCGTTGAAATATATCTTTATGCATTATTTATGAAAAGTGTTTTGATGATGCTTTCATACCTATTAAAGACTAAATTTTTCAGTGGTTTTTTCCATCTGACTACCATCCTACTTAGGGCTATACACAAAAGCAGTAATTCTCTTCATAGACATTCAAACTCCATCTCAGACCAAAGTCATTTGGAATTTGTGTCTCTCTCCATTTTGCATTAAACCCATTAGAAAGCAGAAAGCTAGCACAAACTCAATGTAGAGACTTAAATTAGACCATTTTAGTTCAAAACTGGGCCCTAAGTTTCCTCAAAATGTCCCAGGACAAATATTTAGCTGAATGTAGCCTTAGACTGTTAGCTACTTGTTCTATACAGTAGTCTAGCACACTTGAATGCTGCAAAAAATATGTCTAATGAATAATTTTCCTGGTTACTACTTGTTTGGTAGATCTATACATCAAATACTTAGAGAGACAGCACTGTACATGATGGATTTGGTCAAGGTATGTCTAGCTGGAAATACCCAGGTGTGGTCTAGCTTTAATCTTTCTAGCTCTGGTCCTGGAGTTACAAAGTCATGACAGCATGAGCTTTGGTGTGGACTGTACAAACCCTCCCAGAACTGTGGGTTATTACTTGTAGGACTAGCCTCTGGTGAATCTCCTGCTAGCTTGGATATGTTGGCTTGAACTGCAGTCACACCCAGTTACCATGAGTACACATGAGTGCACTGGAACTTAAGAGTAAATCTTCTTATGCCAAAGCCCCAATTGTGAAACACTTAGGCTATGTCTATCAATATAGCTGTGCCACTGTAGCGCCTCTAATGAAGACACTCTGTGCTGACGGGCATAGAGCTCTCTCCTATCAGCATAATAAAACCACTTCCACGAGCAGCAGAAGCTATGTTGGCAGGAGAAACTCTCTTGCTAATATAACACTATGCACACAAGCACTTAGGTCAGTGTAACTAATGTTGCTCATGGGGGTAGTTTTTTCACACCAGAGTGACGTAAGTTCTGGTGGCGTTGTCTGTAGTGTAGATATAGCCTTACTTTTGATGAGAAGCATTCACCAAAGAGTTTCCATTTGCAACATAGAGTTGAACAATTGATTAGCACTTTACCCAAATCAACGAAGGAAGCCTGATAACACAAACACATCCATTCTGTGAAACTTTGTTTATTTCTAGGGCCCAAAGTGTCTCTAGGACTTCCTACATTAACTTTAGACACCCGTGAGGATAACTAATTAACAATTACCTGTAGCAAGATAAAGAAGAATGGGGTCAGCGCACTGAGTACACATAACACATCTAAAATGCTTTTGTATTAGACTGTTTGGAAAGACGGTGGCTTGGCATACAGAAACATCACACAGAATTTGTTAATCTTAATGCATGTTTCTGGAACTTGAATCTTTAAAGATACTGCAGGTACAATACCAAGTTACCTCTGAGTTTTTATCGTGCACTTAAGGGATGATGCTTTTAATTAAAGCATTACTAGCTGACACTGTGCAGGAAAGTAAGGACAAGTCACTTTTTATGCAGTTTTCAGAGTCAGTTACAGTTTACTTGATTTGGAGTAATTGAATAAATTATCTATAACTAAAATCATGGTCCACACCTGCAGAACTATAATGTAGGCAACAGTCCCATTAATTTAAAAGGCAATTACAGGCAGGGAATGCAGAATCAGACCACAAGTCTGAATAGGAAACCATTTGAATAACTAAATCATTAGCTCTGGAATACAAGGTGCCGTGTATTACATAAACATGAAGGATTCACCCCCAAACCATCAAATTAACCAAGGCAAATGCATCTTTACAAACGTTTGCAGCATTCATATTATATCTGAAGTATAAGAATTTGAGTAATCCTCAATATGAAGACATATTTCTCTACAGGTGACTTCATCTGATTACCTTATTAGTACATCAGTCTCTTTCAACTTAAGCAAGTGGTGTTAGAAAATTGTTTTAAAGGGACCTTCCTTGATAGGTTAGGAACCAGAACACCTGTTAGCCTATCACATGAATAGCTTCATCTTATTTAAAAATATTACCAAATTGATTTCCTCCTGTAACTCCAAAACAGGCTACCAGAAATGAGGTTGCAGCTACCATCTATGTCCTTCTTCTCAGCAAGACAGTTCAAAGCTGTGGCAACTGTGTGATGAAAAGCAGTGTAGCTAGGCAGCCTCCATGTGGCTAAAGTTAGTTTGTTTCTTAGTGGTCTTGTAATTCCCCACGGGATCCAGCAGAGCACCAGGTTTAGTGTTCACACTTTAGACTGAGTATGCACAGTACGTTAGTCCAAATATAGCATTTCAAATCCAGCCTCATTCATCTTTTAGGGCCCAATTCTGCAAGATGCTGAGCAGCCCCATTAAACCCAATGGGATCTAGCGCACAGTGAAGGTTTACCAGAGATCTTCCCTTCACTTCTGAACTCCTTAAACATGGACTTCCTGCTCCAGTCCCATTCTCCCACAAGGAGTTTGTTTGGGCTTATTATATAACCAATAAAAATTGTGCAATACAAGTTCCTAGTTCTGAAATTGTATGATATAATATGTTTATCAATGGAATATTCTCATCCCCCTGATGAGCAGCAGCAGAGGTCAGGGCCTTGTGGGTTGGCTTCTTGTAGAAAGAGAAATCTCAAAAACAGTGACTGGGTATATTCTTAGTACAACTTTTTTCATTCACGCACACGCACACACACACACACACACACAGAGTCCCTGAAGAGAGGTGCTTAAACAGCGTGCAGGAAATTCCTTCTTTCAGGAATTTCAGCCCAGAACTAGTGTCCAGGTTGCAAAACACATCTCTGCCTCAAGAACAGACTCTAGTTAGAGAGATTAAGATTGAGAGCAAACTCCCTTGCTGCTTCGCACAAATCTTTCCAGAGTCACTGCATCACAACAAAACTCTTGGAAAGACCACAGCCTTTTTCATCCAAGATTAAAGACTTGCACACATCTAAGAAATATCTATGCCATCTGGTGACCTCTGTCACAACAATACTTGCTAGATTTCCCTGTGTGGTTGCCATAGGGTTCGCACCACTTGCTGCTGTAGCATCTTTTTGTGGCTCATCTGAGGATTAATTTACCACTGGTTGGATGCCTCCTCTTGCGATTTCTGAGCCCCTTGTTCCAATCTATCACTCAGCATCCTCTCTCATGCCCTACAAGCTGCAGCACTTCCTCTTCATGGCTTGGCCCTCCAGTCAGGTCACTATAGTTTCTCCTCTTTAGCGTATCAAAGTCTCTCTAAGTCCACTACCCTGCCCATGCCACTCATCCCCAGCAGCTGGTAGGGGAACCCAGGCCTGCCCTTGTTAACACTGGATAATTTTGTTGAGGCATCAGAAACTCCACTGATGATCTGGAATAGGCTTGTGCAACTACTAACCAGAGTTTGCCTTTGGGTCCCATGATGGAAAAACTCAGCTTGCATTTAAATAATGTTTCCAGCCCTTTTTGTTGCAAAGATAGCTCTGGCAGTGTAAATAAATGTAAAGACCCAGTGTAAACAGCCAGTCACTAGGCAATTAATACAGAAGCAGTGGAAGCCCCAATATAGTGGTAGAACACATATGCTTATGTAGAGAATATCAGTTAGATTTGAATATGACTCCTGAAGAATTACCTTGCTAAACTTGCTCAAATCTTCAGGCCAGACCTGTGTATAGACGTGCAATAATTGCAGACTAAAATTGTCTATGGAGGATGAAAAATAGTTTCACAGGCCCATTCAGAAGTGTTACGCAGAGCCAAACTTAATGCTTTTCACCTTTTCTGATGCCAGGAAGAGCAAGCTTTGCTCATTCAGGTACGTAAGAACATAAAAGTAGCTATAATGGGTCACCAGTGGTCTATCTAGCCCAGTATCTTGTCTTCTGACAGCGGCCAGTGCCTGATGCTTCAGAAGGAATGAGCAGAAAAGGGCAATTATTGAATGATCTATCCGCTGTCCTCCAGTCCCAACTTCTGGCAGTCAGAGGTTTAGGGACACCTGGAGTGTGGGATTGCGTCCCTGACCATCATGGCTAATAGCCATTGATGGACCTATGATCCATGAACATATCTAATTCTTTTTTAAACCCAGTTATACTTTTGGCCTTCACAACATCCCCGGCAACAAGTTCCGCAGGTTGACTGTGTGTTTAGTGAAAAAGGACTTCCTTATTTTAGTTTTCAACCAGCTGCCTGTTAATTTGATTGGGTGACTCTGGTTCATGTGGTATGTGAAGGGACAAATAATACTTCCTTATTCACTTTCTCTACAACAGCGGTTCTCACACTGTGGGTCAGGACTCCAAAGTGGGTCACAACCCTGTTTTAATGGGGTTGGTAGAGCAGGTGTTAGCAGGCCAAATCCCGAGCCCCATTGCCTGGGGCCAAAGCCAAAGCCTAAAAGCTTCAGCCCTGGGCAGTGAGGCTCAGGTTACAAGTCCTCCACCTTTGGCTGAAGCCCTTGGGCTTTGGCTTTGTTCCCCTGGGGAAGTGGGGCTCAGGTTTTGGCTTTGGCCCCTCCCCCTGGGGCAGTGGGGCTTAGGCGAGCTCAGGCTTTCATCTCCCCTCCTGGGGTTGTGCAGTAATTTTTGTTGTCAGAAGGGGGTCTTGGTGCAGTGACATTTGAGAACTCCTGCTCTACAACATTCATGAAAGGGAACTCCCTAGCAGTGCTGTAGTGGGACACCTGAAGGAATGCACACCTCAGTAGCCAGCAGTGCAGAAGGCAGAAAAATAGCAGAACCAGCCTGCTTCTGCACGGGGAGGTAATAGGGCAGGTGTAGGCCAAGTCTACTATAGCTAGTTAGGTCACATTTTTCTAGCATTACGTTTCTGTTGTCTGTTTGATAAGGTAGACAGAACGATGCAGCTTGAATGAAACTAATGTGATCCAGCATGAACTGAATAGCTAAGCAAATGTAAGAAAATAACCCATTTGTTTTCAAATATAGGTAGAACAGTCACAAATACCAAAGGCTATATTGTTTTCAGAAGTATGTATGTAATGTAGCACATAATTAACATTCAGTTTCTCAGTATTTCAAGAGAATATCTTGTTACACCGAGAGGAAGAGGAAAGTTGTGCTTGTGGTTTTGGCATAGCACAAGGAATTAGGAGACCTGGTATATAGGTTCCTGGCACATCCTGAGTGACGGGAAAGAGGATAATCACTCGCTTCTGCCTTAGTTTCTGTCTCTTTCAAATTTATATATTTCCCTCCCTTCCCTACACAGGTGTTTTGAAGCTAACAACTTTTGGCAAGTGCTTCGAGATCCTCTGATGGAAGGTGCTGTATAACTGCTACATTACTGCTATGTGATTTGTGTTTTACAGAAAATTTTAATTGTTCTAGACCATGTTAGTTCTGTAACAAAAGGACTGAGATAAATATTTCATTCATCTGTGCTTCTCATACTCTGGTGTCTACCTTGGCATTTATCAGCTTGATTGTTGGCTCAGTGGTGCAGTGTCACTTGGAAGACATGATCCTGTTTGACCCTCTTTCCTGTTTTTAAAAGAAGTTTACTAGTCTGGAGAAGGCAGAACTTCTGACTGGTTAACTTGAACACAACCATGTTCACTGTGCAAGTTCTAGGTTATTTATTTAGTTAGATTTTCAATATGGCCATATTATATCAGGACAATGGTCAAATGCATGTGATCTTAAAATGTTGACCATTTGCATCCCAGAGATGCAACAACAGCTCAAAATACTGGATGTATTTCTGGAAGCTAACCCTGAACAAATGAAACTTATATGGCCTGGCCACCAAAACATCTCCCCTTCACTCTGTTGACATATCCTCATTTCTTTCAAAAAATACCCAGAGAATTATCCCTATTCCAACAAGTAAGATTATTTCCCTGCTAGCTCAATTCCCTCCACTTTCAGGTGAGTTCCTCTCTATGTGGTGGCTTCACTTTCTGAAAACTCAATAAAATGGAAGCCTTCCTGAAATTCAGCCACCCTTTAACAGCTACAGAACTGCTGAAGCACCTCAGGTATTTCTAAATATTTATTTTCATTGTAAGTTATTAAGTCTTCTTTAAAATCTCCTCTCTTTACACTCTGATAGAGGAAAAATTAGTTTTCTTAGAATAATTGAATCCCTCAGAACTAGTGCATTATACTGAAAAGCAAAAAACCTTTAAATTAAGAGTCTGGTAATCAAAACTGAACCACAAATGTAATTAAAAATCACAGTCCATTTATCCATGTATTACTCTGCTGCCATTTAGCACTACTGAAAATATTTTAATGCATCTTGCACATTAAAACAAGACATTTTGCCGCTTTGCTAATGTACCATTATCTGACAAAATTACGTCAATTGTGATTTTTTTTGTTTCTTTCTATTATTCCATTACTTTAAGACATCATATAATTTCATTTACTGAATGCTGTGCTGGGAGAGCAAGCCTGTGTCTTACTCTGGGTTTTTATAACACAAGGAAATAGGAGTGTGTACTAATAGTACTGGTTTGGGGCGCGGGGGGGGGCATGGAATCTTTCTTTCTTAGACACAGTACCATGGGAAAAGCATGTATCTTAGAATTCAGTATTAACATTTAAACAACTTGATTTTCAGATTTTTCTGCAATTACATATAATGAGCAAAGCTCAATTCAGACTCTTATTTTTAGGAAGATTTTAAATTTTTATTTAATTTCTCAGCAAAGTAGATCAAAGTACAAATAGTACTTTGTACAGTCATATTACAGTGCAAAGTGCCTCAGTCTGGTTTAAAGCTCCAGACCCTCATTGCTCTCACTCTTGTTTTAACTAATGGGCAACATAGCAGGGTAACATACTTTGATTACACACAGTAGATTTACAGTACTTTTTGATGTGTGTGGAGGAGCTTCCCATTTGCTGTCCTTTGAGAATATAGTTCTATTACTTCTTCAGACAAACGGCTTATTTCTCGTTACCATCACCTTTTTTATTACTGGTGAAAGAAAAAAAAAACACAGATTTCAGCAAAAGCCAAATCCATAAAGCTTTCACAAAACTTTCATCTAACTTTTCAACAAATTCTCTTTATAAAGTTTCCCAAAATGGGGAGATTAGAGATTGAGTAACAGCTGATGAGATTCCAAGTGTCAAGAGAAAAAGGGGTTGTTATTTAAGAGAAGTCAGAAACTTTCTTCAAGTCAATGAAGTTACCGTGGGTTCATGCTGGCATAAATGAAATCCAAATCTGAAATATAATACCTCATTGTACTTTAGTTTCCAATTCTTCCTAGTTTCCATATTCCCTATTTTGGGAAATGTATAGAGAAAATGGCAAAGCTATTTTGATATTACTTGGAGCCTTCATGTTTCCTTAACTTTCCTCCAGATAGCTTTGGAAGTGAGTATGTTAGAAAGACTACATTGGTCTCACTAGCTAGCTATTCTCTTCTGGAGATTCATAAAAATTGAGTGCTCATGCCAATTCCTTTAGGTCAGTGAGCTACCTTTGATACCACTAAGAGTAGATTTTGACATCTGGCATGATTAAAGAAGTAACTTTACTGAAGATCAATAGATACACCAGAACTATATCAATGTAAATGAGATCAAAGGTGTCTTGTTTTTACTGGTAGATTTGCAGCCAAGTGGTAAATGGGACCAATTTGTAGGCAATAACCTCAGCTCCTTAAGGACCTCTAGATTCTTAGCAAATCAAGTGAAGCAAAGAAGACTCAGCTTTTATCCCCTCTAGAAATCTCTGTCCCCATGACAGAGAGAAGTTTAGTCTAAATCTGAGCCATCCTAGCCATGAAGTATGCTGAAATTCCTCACTGAAATCAATAAAAGACAGCTAGACTGTATTAGACTGTGCACAACAGTTCTGCTGATTAGGAGTCCACAGATGCTGTAGTGGAAGTGAAACACCCTTCCTGCATAGTCCTGGCATTACATTTTAAAATGTATACTGCTATTCATATATAACCTCGGCTTCTGCCTTTAGTTGTGCTCTAGTTGTGTTCGCAGAGAGTCAGATCTCAGTGCGATTATCAGCTCCCTCTCAGAAGAGGCCCAACAATTTACTAGAAGGGAAGTACTGGTAAACAGTTACACATAGAATCTTGCAAAGTCATCTATCTGCTAGGACTGGCAATAAATATATAAAAATGAGACTGACCAATAATGATAGAAATTGATCCAACCCAAGAAACTCACAGCTGGATCTAGATTGAGATTTCACTTCTCCATCTTTCTAGCCCTTAAAATTTGAAATACTTGGATCTGGGCTTCGTTGGGGTTCATCACTGTGCTTGGAGGTGCAAATGTTTTGCTTATTTTAAGTAGTAAAATCACTGACTATTCTGTACAGGCTGGGAGGATGTGTGAAGTGCTTAATTTGTGCCAGGGTTTGCCAGGTCTGAGCCCTGGCACCTCTAGGTTTGGCAGTTCATACCCCCGCACCTCTGGACTTGTCCCATCAGTTATGAAAGTAAAAAAAAAAATCTTAAGCCTTGGCACCTAATTGCTTGAGCCAGGGCACCTCTTTCATTGCAAATTAAGCACTGGGTATCTAACACTCACTAATCCTAGAGGACAACTGATCTCTCTTGAACTACAATACGCTTTTTTGTTGCCAATTTACTGCTGAAGTTAATGTGCTGTATACTGCGGGATTGCTTCCAGAGATTTCAGCTTTAGTGTGTGTGTACATGTACATGTGTAAAAAAATGTTGTCTACGTCCACTTAACCTATATGTACCTATATATGAACAATCAGTTAACAGCTAGCAGATTATATTTAGAGAAGCTGCTTTAAATCAACTTTTAAGAGTGTGGTCGAGTTACTTAATCATTTAGAACTTTCTCCCTTACATATAGGAGTATGTACTATGTTTATTAAATAAACAATGCTAAAATTGTCATTGAGGTTGCAAAGTCAACCTCTCAAAAGCTAGCCCAGTCAAGGTCTCCTATACAATTGTAAGTCAGCATATGCATAATACTGTTTTTTAATTACATGAGCACATTCTGTTTTTCTCTACAGTATTTTTGCCTCACTCAATGCACAGGATGGATAGTGCTCATGGAATGAGGCAGCTGTTCATTATTTCTTCTTATGCTCATTCAGGATGTGTCCCTGTACTTTAATTCACTATCTGAGACAGAGTGTGGATGGTACGGTAAGACGTTTTCTCATGGGCTTTTCCTATGGCACTGATCACCTTAGTATCTCAGCCTAACAAACATTAATTAATTAGTTTTCACAGCATTTCTGTGAGGTACAGAGTTTTTCATAGATAGGCACAGAGGCACCCTAGGCTCTGGGTGTCCCTACACTTCTAATTGCCAAAAGCTGCAACTGTATCACCTGATAATTGCTTTGTGCTGTTCATTCCTTCTGAAGCATCTGGCCCTGGCCACTGACAGAAGACATGATCTGAGCTGAATGGACCATTGGTCTAACTCAGTGTGGCCATTCTTACGTTCTTAGGGAAAGTAAGGCCAACATTTGCAAAGTCCCATTATTTTCAGGAACATTCAATGATTTAGTCGTTCAACTTGAAATAGCTAGGGCCTGTGTTTTTCATAGTGCTTTGATTTCAGTATATGTAGTTCTATAAAAATGATGGGTTTGGACATTGATTAAGCCTGACAACTACCCTGTGAGGTAATAGAAATAATACTCACCATTTTACAGATGTGGCAACTGAAACAGAAGGCAAAATTAATTGCCCAAGACAACCCACAGAGTCAGTAGCAGAATTTGAACTCAGGACTGCCTGGCTCCCAAATCAACATTAAATCCTCTTCTTCAGATTTCCTTACTTCCAGAGGTATTAAGCAACGGCTCCTCCTATGGATTTCAGTTGCAGTGGTGAGTGCTCAGTACTTAGTCATATTTATCCTTGGGGTCTCACGCTGGACATCCAGAAAATGATATACAGTTAGTGGCCACCAGCAAAAATTTTGATTGAAGTACCTTGTGCAGTTTCACATAGGACTTTTACAGCAGAGTCTCTTAGTGGCATTCATCTACCTCGGTAACAAGACCATCTTCTCCTAATGCACTCAGCAGATTCTTTCACTTCATGCCTTCAATTTTTGCAATAAATCAGAGAGGTGTCCTTCAAACAGTCTCATTGACTGTTCAGCTCTGATTCATCCACAAAGGTTTTCCATTCTGGCAACTTATTGGGGCAGAGATCCTGTATGAAAAGTAATGTGATTATGTAATTCAAAACAGCACCACAATGTACAAAAACAAGGCAAATCAAGGTTGCACCAGTAACCATAATTCTTACACTTCTGAACTACTTAGTGCTTGAGTATGCAATGTTCATGTTCTTTTTTTAAAAAAAGAATAGGAAATTACATAGTTAAATAAGAAATTTTATTCTGTGTAGCTGCAAGAGTTAACTAAACACAGAAATATTTGTGAAAATGGAGCAATTTATGTGATAAGGCAAATATCATGCTCTTTTTCCTGGAGAATAATGAGAGACAATACTGACTTTTTTAGTAGAATATCAAACCCTAACCCAGTGGAACATTTGGGAACTAAAGTGGCAAATTTATTTCTTCCTCTTCCTGTTCTGAGTTGTATTTTTTTTTAAGAGCTTATTTTTATTTCAGCCAATGTTCTCTTACAGTCTTATATTGGAGTTTTAGTATTCACCCCTGTTCCTCACTAGAAATTGATCAGAAAATTGGAGCAGAGAAAAATATACAGTACTTTGTGTATTTTCCTTTTGAATGATGGAGTGTAAAAAATCAGAAATGGACATTTTTGTTTGAAAGATTTCTCAAGGCAACTCATTTAGGAAAAAAGAAGGCAGAGATGCCATAATTATAATATGATGAATGGTAGAGTTCCTTTCCTCAGAAAGAGGTGAGACAAACCAAAATACTTATCACTGGATTCTGATCTTGTTTATACTGGCTTAAATCCAGAATAAGTCCATTGACTTCAGAGGATTTACTCTCAATTTACATTGTTGTAAATAAGATCAGCCTTTAGTTTCTAACTCTAGTTAAGGAAGCCACAAAGTTCTTGATACAACACACATTCAGGTTCAACAACTAAAGCTCAAAATGACAGAAAAGTTTGTTCCAAAAATCTTGCACTCTTGAATTAAAGCCAAGATTGTGATCTTTCTTCCAAAGAAGTAAGGTATTGTCCAAAATTAAAAGCAGCTTGAAAAACTGTATAATGTATTGCAATTTTGTCAGTACAGATCTGTCTTCAGGTGGAGCCATAATTACCCTTCAAAGGAGACATCTTCAGTACATTATTGCTAAAATGAACATCTAATTTCTAGAAGCTTGTCTGAATAATGTAGGGTTTAACAAGGGCCTAGTATTTCCTTTTTTTCCCATTAGTTTTCCATTTAACTTGTTATCCACAAACCAAGGTTAACTCATCTTTCATTGCACCTTGTACATACCCTATGAGTACATGCACATGCAGCATGATTTCTTTTGAAAAAATTGAGAGACAGGAAAAAGAAAAAGGAGATGTTGCACCGACTACAATCTTGCTGTCTTTACGCCCTACAAAAAGCCTATTGACTGTAATACGACTGTAGGGTGAGGCAAACTGCACTTACAACACAACTGCACTCTACAACACTGTATAATTTATAAATAGACCTGGCAGTATTCCATTTTTTAAAATAATTTTGTTTGGATAATATCAGTGTTTAGTTTTAAGCATTTTTTCTATTTTTATCAAAATGTTCACACGTCGGAAATTATCAGTGGTATCAGATAACTGTTTAATGACTAAAAAAATGAAATTCAAAAGTTTTATAACCATAAAAAACAAATTGTCAAAATCACACATCAAAATATACAAAGTAAATATGCTTAAATCAAAGTCTAATAAGTTCAAGCAGCATTTTTCTTACTTTGCCTATCTCGTTCATTATCAATGGAAATATTTTTTCATCAGTTTGTGTGTACAGCATTTACCAATTAAAAATCTAATCCTTCCAAACCAACTGATGTATTGATAGAATCTTAGAGAGATATGAATAAAATACACAGCATATCTTTAGGCACATGATATTTAAAATATCAACTCAAAATGTTTTCTAATTATACCCTCACCCTCATCCTCAAAAGAGTCCACAAGGGTGAGAGGGAGCTATATCTTATGAGCAAGTTTTGGTTTCACTTGGAGATGCTCATTGTTCCATCTACAGCCAGTGAATATGACAATAAGTGAAATATCACCATTTTATAATTAATAAGGAATTTAAGATTTTGCTGCCTCTGAGCTATCCTTTCAAGCTAGCCAGTTGTCTATACTAGTGCCAAATATGGGAAGGCAGCTCAGAAGCCACAGAACTGAATGATGATCAGTATGAAAGCCAAACCAAGAGGCTGGGGTGGCATTTTTCTGACATTGCAGAAAGCCCTCTCCACTCCCATCCTCAAAAAAAAAAAATCACTATGAAGCAGTAAAAGAGCTGCAAGTGTGAGACAGTTTGTCATTTACAGCAGAAGTTACTGCATTGCTTACCTGCATGCAGGACCCAACGGACAAAGCTTTTGATTCCCCTAGTACTGTGTTTCTGCCTAGAAACTCCGAAGCTAGCTAGAGGGTGACTTCCTCTCTCAGGCTCATGGAGTCATGTCTCCATTTCTCTCTGAATCTGGAAAATATTCTTTTAGTGTGATAATGGAGTGGAGAGTATGTTCATAAAATTTGCAGGTGACATCAAGCGCGGAAGGGTAGTAAGCAGTTTAGAGGACAGGATTAGAATTCAAAAGGACCTTGAAAAATTGGAGAATTGGTCTGAAATCAACTAGATGAAATTCAATAAAAACAAATGCAAAGTACTTCATTGAGGATGGATAACTCAAGTACAGCTACACAATTATGAATAACTGGCTAGGTGATAATACTGCTGAAAAGGATCAAGAGGTTAGAGTGGATTACAAAATGAATATGCAAAAGCAGAAAAGAGTCCTCTGGCACCGTATAGACTAACAGACGTATAGAAGCATGAGCTTTCATGGGTGAATACCCACTTCATCAGATGCATTGAATATGAGTCAACAATGTGATGCAGCTGTGAAAAAGACTAATACCATTGTGGGCTCTATTAATAAGATTGCCATATATGAAATAAGAGGTATTCATTTCACACTTTTTAAGCACTGGTGAGGCCTCAGCTGGAGTACTGTGTCCAATTTAGGGCACTACATCTTTCCTAAAGTGTAGACAAATTGGGGAGAGCAACAAAAATGGTAAAATGTTTAGAAAACCTAACCTATGAGGAACAATTTCAAAAATTGGGCATATTTAGTCTTGACAAAAGAAGACTGAACAGAGAACTAATAAATACGGTTAGTGCTGTTAGAAAGAGGATGGTGATCAGTTGTCCTCCATGTCCACTGATGGTAAGACTGGAGGTAGTGGGCTTAATCTACAGCAAGGGAGCTTTAGGTTAGATATTAGGAAAAACTTGTTAAGTTGAAGGGTTATTAAGCTCTGGAATAGATGTAGGCCAAAAGCCTAATGGGGAGAGATTGTCTTGAGTAAATTGTACTCCATTTTGCTTATTTTGTTAGCTTTGAATTAGTAAGAAGAAATAGTTTAGGTTTAATTTTTTGCTTTTCATGTTAATGATTGTTTTTAGAAGGATAGAAGTGTTATGGCTGTAATTCTTGCTTTTGAAATTATTTATTGTTTTGTGTGTGAGTGAAGACTGTGTGGCATGCTAACAGAAAAGAGACAGGAGGCATCAGTACTGATGGGTCGGATGGTTGAGAGGGGAGTGAAGAAGTCGAGGCACCAATCTTATTATCAGAATCACCCAGATGGTAGATTGACAACCCTAAAGCAAGAGCATATGCCCCAAGGAGAAGATAAAGAGAGGAGCCAGAGGGATGAGATAAATAACAGCTGTGGATACTCCCAATAACAACCCAAAATAATGCTGATTGGGAGTAACTTTGACTATCTTGCGGTTAACAGCTCTGGTGTGACAGAGCAAGGTCCATAGACTTGTATGGGAACTGTCAAGGTTCCTTCCCCACTCTGAACTTTAGGGTGCAGATGTGGGGACCTGCCTGGACACTTCTAAGCTTAGTTACTAGCTTAGATCTGGTATTGCCGCCATCACCTCCAAGTACCACCTTTTTCCCTGGATAGTCTTGAGGGACTTCACCAATTCCCTAGTGAACACAAATCCAAACCCCTTGGATCTTAAAACAAGGAGAAATTAAACATCTCCCTCCCTTTCTCCCACCAACTCCTGGTGGATCCAGATCCAACTCCCTTGGATCTAAAAAACAAGGAAAAATCAATCAGGTATTAAGAAAAAGGCTTTTAATTAAAGAAAAGAAAGGTAAAAGAAAACCCTCTGGGAGAGATTAGCATACCAACTACTCTCACAGACAACAGATTCAAAACACAGAGAATGTTCCCCTTGGCACAAATTTAGTTACACAAAAAAAAATACCCAATTTGATTCTACCTCTATTTACATAAGACAGGTTACAAAGAAATAAACATAAACCTATTTATTCCTTTCTAAAACTTATTACTCTGATAAGAGGCTGGTTCCTTGATCTTTTTCACTCCGGCTGAAACTGAAACTCTAAACGAAGGAAAAACTTCCCTCCTTCCTTTTGAAACATCTTGTTCCCCCATTGGTTCCTCTGGTCAGGTGTTAGCTAGGCTAGGTGAACTTTTAACCCTTTACAGGTAAAAGAGGCATTAACCCTTAACCATCTGTTTATGACAGGAACTTATTACTATGAAAGAAGGGTGTATTGCCATGGGACTTTGGGTTCATTCTGCATCAACATCAGCGCTTCGGACATGTCCAACAGAGACCCAGCTCCAGCTCCTCCCATCCCACATGTGCAGTTTCAGCTGGCCACTGGAACTGACCGAGCAACACTAAGGACTGGTAATTATAAGATCCAGCTGCAGAACCTTTTGGGTGTGTGTGTGGGTGGGATAATGGAAGCACATGCTGCTTTTATGTTTAAATTGTACTCTCAATAAATGTGACATATTGCCTTATCCCCTTGAAAAAGATTCCGTGTGCTTCTCATAAGCATAACATAGGCTTCCAAGGGAGGTTGTTGGATCCCCTTTATTGGAGGTTTTTAAAAACAGGTTGGATAAATCCTATTAGAGACTGTCTAAGTTTACTTGGTACTGTCAGAGTGCAGGGGGCTGAACTTGACTTCTTGCGGTCCCTTCCAGCTCTACATTTCTATGATTCTATATTATTAATATTGCTTGGCTGTGTCTTTACTAGGAATAAAATGTGTGTTCTTAAGTCAGCTAACTCAAGGTAAAATCCTAGTGAAGACAAGGCAGTTTCATTTGCACACAAATTAGCAGGTCAATTTAATTAGTATAAGGAAGCCAATTTTTTGCCTAAACCTGGTCTTTACTAGGATTTTACCTTGAGTAAGCTAACTTGAGTTGAGTACACTCACTTTTTCCTAGTGAAGTTAAGGCCAGTGTTTAGCAACTAAAGATGAAGTTGTTAGAGAGAAATAGTCCCAAATTTCAAATCACTGTCTACAAATTGAGTCATTTAATACGAGAAACCCTGCATAGCATGGTCTTTCCATATGCTAAACCATAAGGAAGTTATGAACACTTGAAATATTAAACATTATTTTTAACATCTTTCAAGCATGCTGGCATGCTAACCAGTGAAATAATCCTCCAGAGTAATTCTACTCATGTATGCTTATGTTTCACCTTCTCCAGATCACCCAGTCATTGTGATGTTAACCTTAATAAAAGTCTGTTGGAGACTACATTTTGCCCTGCCCTTTTTTGGTCTAATTCCTGAACTTGTCAACACTCATATTTTAAATGCCAGCAGAGTTAATGCAAGAGGATTTTTAAGTATAAAATAAATAAGCAAATGGAAATATTGCATCTGATCCTAGAAGCATCTGCTGAGACCAGTTGAGTGCCCTTAATTCACCTTGAAATCAAGCATAAGTTGAGTGCTTGGCACCATATAGCATTGGGTCCACTGTGATAATCACACCTCATATCCAATGTATTAAATGAAAGAGCACCAGCTCTTGAATTTTTATGTTTGATTGAACACCTGTCAAAATATATTAAAATAATGTTCCATTCATGTCCAGTGAAACTGAATATCAGCCTATATAATTATGTTGTGGGGAGAGATTAAACAAATTAAATACAATTTCTTTTCCACCAATGTGTAAAAAAAAATGTACAAAACTTTATTTTATTTTCCAAATTTAAAATATAAGAGTGCAAACAGGATGCTCTAAGTAACCAAATATTCCTCAGTTAGTATCCTTTTGTCTTCTACTTAGATTGTAAATTCTATGGTCCAGGGACTATCTTTGTGCTCTGTGTTTGTAGAGCGCCTAGCGGAATGGGTTCTAGTCTATAACTAAGGCTCTTACATGTCCCAGTAATACAAAATAATAATAACAGTGCCAAAAATCAATCCCAGAAAGACATCCAGAAACAATGTTAAACTGTATCAGCGTCCAGACTGAAGCTCTGAGGAACTTTGCAACATAAGGCTGAGCTATGTGCACTTTCATTAGTTCTTTAATAATTTATCTTGTTCCTGTATTTTTCACTCATTTGAATGCATGAGAGGGCTGCATGTTGCTTAAAAACTAGACTCAGGTCTCTAGCCTTCACTACGGTAGTAACTTCGCTTATAGTTTCTATATGTTCTTCCTGAGAAGAGAATTTATCATTCAAAGCTTTCAGGAAAATGTGGGCAATGAACTGAGCTCTCTGAGAGCGGGACTTGTTTATTAGTTTGTACAGAGCACCTAGTACAATGAAACCCTAATACCAGTTTAGAATCACTAGGCACTACCACAGGAGACATAACTGGTGTAATGTTCAATCTTGATAAGTAACTAGATATATGAGGCATGTGCAGTGGAAGTCAAATGGTTAATATTCATCAACATTCCCCCCTTTCCATCAATTTAATATTTGATTGTTTGGTCATGTGTATTAGCTCTGAGGTAGTTTTCATTTTAGAAACGCCTCTCAGTTTAAACTGGAACATTTTCTTGTCAGTGGGAAACACACTACAGAGGATCAATTGAATCTCATTCACTCCAAGCATGAGAGTCTTGAGGGCAGTTACCAAATATTCATAAATCGACAGAGTAAAAACAGTTTGATATGGTGATTTGTTTTAATGGAAGTTGGGTTATTTTAAGGCATACGTCATATTTTTTCCCTTCAATTAATCATAGAGATCAAGCAGATCTTTGGGGAAATATAAAGAGATGGTGTGTCCATCCAGTAAGGAGGACTATACTATGCCCCTCAAATTATGCATCTTTTATACTGCAGCCTGACAATGCATAAAAGGATTTTGTTTCACTTGAAGAGTCTCAACATTCAGGCAGAGAATCCACTACCCAGTACAGTTGGGTAATGATTTCTAAGGTACACCATGTGAAAGAAGCAATATGGGACACAGCACCATGCAGGTACTGAAAATATCAGGTGATCTAGAATAACAAAGTGATTGTGATCTCCTGTTCATTGTGCATATCCATAGACATATTCCCTGCCATGCCTTGGTTCATCAATAACCCTTCCTTACATGGGAAGCTGCAGAAAATGTTGTGTTGTAATGTACTAAGTTCCTCATTTCAAGGTCTCAGCTGCTTTTGTGCCTGCTGTTCTGTCAAATGTTCATTTTTTTTAACTCTCTGCTATGTTATTTTGTTGACTATAATTTTGAGTATACCTGAAAAATTAACCTTTAATATAAATTATATAAAGATAAAGCTGGAGAGGTTTTCCCTTAATATTTGAGGCTTCCCTTATTGATCTACTGTTTTTAAAGTTTGGTTTTAAAATAAGTTTCTTTTGAGTTTCTCTTTTCTTAACCCCTGTTAGGCTGGATTGTCAGGTCTTTTGCTAAATTATGCAGGGGAATAAATTCTGTTCTGATCATTGGGACTACAAATTTGCCCCAATTGTGAACTCAACTGTAAAAAGTGAGTGAAAGTTCCTAACATGTTACAATAACCTATAAAAATAAGTGATGATGGAGAAAAGGCGCAAAAATGAGACAGGCTGAATTAGTTAAATCAATTACAGGCCATTAAGCCTGATTTCAGTACTGGGCAAACTGAAACTACAGTAAAGTTTGAACTGAACATTCAAACTATAGTAAAGAACGTTGAAAAAATTAGAACTATAGTAAAGAACAAAATTGTCAGACATATAGATTAACATAATTTGTTGATGAAGGTTCAACTTGGTTTTCATAAAGAGAAATCATGCCTCCCCAATCTACGAGAATTCTTTGAGGAGGTCAACAAGAATGTGGACAAGGGTGATCCAGTGGATACAGTGTCCTTAGATTTTCAGAAAGCCTTTGACTAGGTGCCTCATCAAAGGCTGTTAAGAAAAGTATTCTGTCATGGGGTAAGAGGGAAAGTCCACTCATGGATTGGTAACTGGTTAAAAGATAGGAAACAAAGGTTAGGAATAAATAGTCATTTTTCGGAATTGTGAGAGGTAAATAGTAGTATCCCCAAAGTGTCTCTACTGGGACCAGTCCTATTCAACATATTCATAAATGAACAGGAAAAAGGCTAAACAGTGAGGTGGAAAAAAATTGCAAATGATACAAAACTGCTCAAGATAGTTAAGTCCCAAGCAGACTGGGAAGAGCTACAATAGAATTTTACAAAACTGGGTGACTGGGAAACAAAATGGCAGATGACATTCAATGTTGATAAATGCAAAGTAATGCACATTGGAAAACATAATCCCAACTATACATATAAAATGGTGGAGTCTAAATTAGCTGTTACCACTGAAGAAAGATCTTGGAGTCATTGTGGAAAGTTCTCTGAAAACATCCACTCAATGTGCAGCGACAGTCATAAAAGTGAACAGAATGTTGGGCATCATTAAGAAAGGGATAGATAAGAAGACAGAAAATATCATATTGCCTCTTTATAAATCCCTGGCATGCCCACATCTTGAATACTGCATGCAGATGTGGTCAACTCATCTCAAAAATATATATATTAGGATTGGAAAAGGCTCAGAAAAGGGCAACAAAAATTTTCAGGATTATGGAATGGCTACCATATGAGGAGCGATTAATAAGACTTGGACTTTTTAGCTTGGAAAAGAGATGACTAAGGGGAGGATATGATAGAGCTCTATAAAATCATGACTGGTGTGGAGAAAGAAAATAAGGAAGTGCTATTTTCTCCTTCTCATAACACAAGAGCTGGGGGTCACCAAATGAAATTAATAGGCAGCAGATTTAAAACAAAGAAAAGGAAGTATTTTTCACACAATGCACAATGAACCTGTGGAACTCCTTGCCAGAGGATTTTGTGAAGGCCAAGACTATAACAGAGTTAAAAAAAGAACTATATAAATTCATGGAGGATAGATCCATCAATGGCTATTAGCTGGGATGGGCAGGGCTGGTGGCCCTAGCTTCTCTTTCCTGGAAGCTGGGAATGGGCAACAGGGGATGGATCACTTGATGATTACCTGTTCTGTTCATTTCCTCTGGGGCACCTGGCATTGCCACTGTCAGAAAACAGGATACTGGGCTAGATGGAACTTTGGTCTGTATGGCCATTCTTATGTTCTGATGTAAATCAGTGAACTAAAATTTGTGTGTCAGAAACCAGGCCTCATTGGTGGACAATCTGTGAGGATAGACTATTCCACTCATCACTCCCCTTTTGAGCTCCTCAGAAAGAGACTTTAGGGGGAAATCTGGCTACTGAAATGTTGTCTGAGTGAACAATGAGAGAAGGGGAGGGAAGGACGGAGTTTCACCATCATGGCTGCCATTCCTACTGTTTCTTGAGATCCTAGATCATCTTCTTCCTAACCCTGAGAGATGTTCTAACAAGACTGGACCAGAGAGAGGAAACCAGATGACACAAACACTGCCACCTTCACCAGCTCCATTTATATCCCAGGGTTTGTCATCTCCTCTCTTGTGTATTCTTTTCCTTCCCTACCTTATTTCTTCTCTTTCCTATCCCTTTCTGTTTTGCTTCTGTCTAATAAGTCTCTGGCTTAGCTGGAAAATACTATATTTTGTTACACTGCTGTAAACCTGTGTCCAGAAAGAGGACACTAAAACAATGTCCTGAACAGTCTGATGCTTGTTCAAGTTTGCCCAGTCTTAAAGTGTCTGATAAGATCGTGTGGTGAGCTAGTGTTTTTCCAGCAGTGAGGTTGCAAGTAAAAGTTAACACCAGAAATAGAAGCTGCATGTTCTGTCTTTACTCCTCTTTTCTCTCCCCTTTTGCCTTCTTTGGAAACAGTATCAGACTTTAACAACAATAGCTCCAGCTCATCTCAACTAGCTTCTTTTCTTTTCTTTTCTTTTCCCCCAGTTATTATTATTACTATTATTATTATCTTTGATACCATCTAAAAGACTGTCAAATTTTTTTTTTCTTCTAAGAACTCCCTCCAGGTAAAGGGCAAGGGAACAAGGCTGAGGTCTCTATATACCAAACTCATATCTAATTTTCAACTGTTTAATGTTGGACAGTGACTGGATTACATAATACCTTTATATTTTTGTGCCCAGTAGCGGGGTGACGACTCACCGCTCTGACACCTCCTGCTGTCGTGCAGGTAATTAGCTCGCCAGCCTCTGGAGATCCCTCTGCAGTCCGCTGTCTTGCTTGCTGCTGGCCCTGGTGTCCTTCCTGGACCCTGGTGCCCCCTCTCTTGGGGTTCTGCTCCCTGAAGTACCCTGCAGATCTAGGTCTCCCCTCCCTGGGGAACCCCCACCCTCTAGTCCCACCTCGCCTCAGACTATGGCTACTGCCAGTCACCATCTAGCTCCTGGCTCACTAGGGAGGACTGCAGTATAATTGCCACTCATCATCGGCAAGGAGGATTTGGACCTACTGTCTCTGCCTATCCTTGGGCTGTCCCATTGCAACGCCAGTACCTTTTTGGCCCTTAACAAAGCCTGCAGCCTGGGGTTTTTCCAGGCTGGCGCTCCCCAACTCCTCTGGCCTTTCCCAAGCCCTGCTCCACTTTAGGTACTTGGTTCAGCTTCCCAGCAGCCAGACCCTTCTCCCTCTAGAGAAAGAGTCTCCCTGCTCCTGGCCCACTGCTCTCTTATAAAGGCCAGCTGGGCCCTAACTGAGGCATGGCCCCAGCTGAGGCTGCTTCCCCAATCAGCCTTACCCCAGCTACAGCCCTCTCCAGGTCTGTTTTTAACCCCTCCGGGCAGGAGGGGGTGACCATCCCGCTACATGCCCGTACAGACCCCTTTTACTCCCCTTCTCAGATTGTGTCTCTGGCAATGGGGACAAGAGTAGGAGCGCTCCGAGGCAAACACTCACACAGGAATTATATGGACTCTGGCCATTGGGCAACACTGCCCTGACGCTTGGAGTGAGCTACATGGACTCTGGCTGCTAAGCTGCCCTACCGCACCCCCCAGGGGGGAGTTATATGGACTCTGGTCATTAGGCCTGTCATAACATATTTCCCAGATTTGGACCTTAGCGTCCAAAATATGGGGGTTAGCATGAAAACCTCCAAGCTTAGTTACCAGCTTGGACCTGGTAAAGCTGCCACCACCCAAAAAATTAGAGTGTTTTGGGGCACTCTGGTCCCCCAAAAAACCTTCCCTGGGGACCCCAAGACCAAAATTCCTTGAGTCTCACAACAAAGGGGAATAAACCATTTCCCTTGCCCCCCTCTTCAGGTGTTCCCTCCCTGGGTTCCTGGAGAGACACACAGAAGCAAGCTCCGTGAATCTAAACAGAGGGATTCCACCCTCCCTATTTCCAGTCCTGGAAAACACAAGTACCGAGATATCTAATCTCTCTTCCCCCTTACCCAGAGGGAATGCAAAGTCAGGCTAGTAAATCTAACACACACAGATTTCCCCCTGACTTCTTCCTCCCACCAATTCCCTGGTGAGCTACAGACTCAATTCCCTGGAGTCCCCCACTAAAGAAAAACTCCAACAGGTCTTAAAAAGAAAGCTTTATGTAAAAAGAAAGAAAAATACATAAAAATGGTCTCTCTGTATTAAGGTGACAAATACAGGGTCAATTGCTTAAAAGAAAAATGAATAAACAGCCTTATTCAAAAGAACACAATTCCAAACACTCCAGCAACTACACACATGTAAATACAAAATAAAAACCCTATAAATCACTATTTTATCTTTTGTACTTACAACTGGGAAACAGAAGATTAGAAAAGCAGGAGGCAGAAAAAAATCATGTCACAGCCGAGAGAGTACAGGCAGAAGACAAAGGACTCAGACACAAACTTCCCTCCACCCAGATTTGAAAAAGTCTTGTTTCCTGATTGGTCCTCTAGTCAGGTGTTTCAGGTTACTCCTTTCCAGGTGAAAGAGACATTAACCCTTAGCTATCTATTTATGACAAGGCCACACGGCCCTGACTCTTGGGGTGAGCTACATGGATTCTGGCCACTAAGCCGCACTACCCCACCTGTGAGAGGGGGAGTTATATGGACTTTGGCCATTGGGCTGTACTGCTCCAATGCTGGGAGCGATTTACATGGACTCTGGCCATTAGGACCCACTACCCCGACCAAGGGGTGATTGTATGGAGACAGGCCATTAGGCCACACCAAGCCGCCCGGAGAGAGGTGAGCGCGTGAACTTGGGAGTGGTGAGGTTCCGACACCCCATCCTACCCCTGCCTCAAAGGTGGTGACAGACCTGCCACAACTGGTGGAGAATGTGGGCATCGATCAGGGCCTGAAATAAGGATCCAGACACCCAAGATGGAGCTAGAGAAGCTCTTGAAATGGCTGATGAACAAACAATAGCAGCAGGTGGCGCAACAGCAACAGCAGCAAGCACAGCTGCTCCAACAGCTAGCAGCGCAGCAGCAACTGCAGGTGGTGCAGCAGCAAGAACAGCAGCAGCAGCAGCTGATTCAGGAGTTGACTGCCCAACAACAAGCCAACCAGGAGCAACTATTTCAGCAGATGACAATGTTGCTAGGAAGCACACCAAGTCCTCCCCCAGGCACGGCTGGGGACGGAGCCAGGGATGGCCTCAGAGGACTACCAGTGCGCCTAACAAAGATTGGGCCTGGGTATGACCCTGAGGCCTCTCTCATGACTTTTGAGTGGGTTGCAACCGCCGTCCAATGGCCCACTGCACACTGGGCCACTCTTTTGGCCCCTTACTGAACAGGCCCAGCTCAAGTCGCATATCACAACCTCGATCCTCAGGAGGTGCTGGACTACTCTAAGGCCAAGGCAGCCATCTTGGACCAAATGGGTGTCAACCCTGACCTACTGCCAGTGACTCCTGCCCCCAGTGGGTACTGCTGTCGGCAACCACGAGCAGTGGCACAGCGGATCTGCAACCTCTGTTGGAGGTGGCTAGAACCAGAATGCCGGACGAGCGCTCAAGTAGCCAAGGCCATGGCCCTAGAGTAGTTTCTCCAGACCCATCCTACTGGAGGAAAAGAGTGGGTGCAGCGGCACTACCTGAAGACCCTCGCCGACGCAACCTCCATAATGGAGGATTACCTGGCTGCAGAAGGAGACGTGAAGGCCTACTCCAAATTGGGGAACTTAGGTGAACAGACCCCACTTCTGGCACAGGGGGTGCACAAGGTGTAGGGGGGGACACTACACCAACCATCAGTGATAGGGACCCAACTGGGGCAAAACACATGCAGAGCTGGGATGACCTGTCAGGAAGGCAGAGCACCCCCCAAAATACCCCACCCAGAGAAGGAAAGTGAGACCGGTGTTATGAATGTGAACAGATAGGACATTTCCGGAGGGAGTGCCCATACATGGATTGTAATTATGGGCAGGTTTGAGATGCTGGGCAACATGCCTGGAAGTAGGAGCCGGGTAAGATCATCGTACCAGTGAGCATGGATGGGATGCCTACTCTGGCCTTGGTGGACTCCAGATGCAGCCAGACAATCATCTGAGAGGGGCTGGTAGAGCCCATTGGACCCACCATTGCCCCCATACGCCTTCAGTATATTCATGGGGACATGAAGTCCTACCCCACCATCTGGGTGCAGCTTGAGGCTGCTCAACAAGGAGAGCGGTATCTAGTTGGAGTGGCTCCGATGTTAGCTTAATCAGTGATTCTGGGATGTGATTGGCCTATCTTTGCTGACCTCCTGTAAGAGTGGGGTACCCAGACCATGAGGAAAATGGTGGTGCAGGCTGAAAGGCCTGCACTACTAGGCCAACCAGCATCAGACGACCCTCTGGGGGGCCTTAGAGAATCCCAAGATAGCTGAGGGTGGCCGAACCCCTACCGAGGACCCGACAAGGGATGGCCAAGAATGACTGGATATCAATGCGGATTTCCACGAAGAATAAAGGAGGGATACTACCCTCAGCTGAGTCTGGGAGCAGGCAACTGGCTCTCCTGGGGATGAAGGACCCACCCCGACACCAGCAATAAGGCCCCCACTTTGAGATTCATAACGACCTGCTCTATCAGGTGATCCAGGCACCACAAATGAAAGAAGACCTGCGCCAGCTGTTGGTCCTGTGGCAGTTCCAACAGAACCTGCTCCACTTGGCTCACTCAGTACCTTGGGTTGGGCATCTGGGGAGAGAGAAAACACTGCAATGGGTGGCACAGAGGTTCTTCTGGTTGGGCATCCATCAAGAGGTGCAGGATTACTGCACCTCTTGCCCAGAGTGCCAGAAGGTCAGCCCGAAAGGGGTACCGAAAGCCCCCCCTCGTGCCCTTGCCGGTGATTGGAACAACCTTTGAGCGGATTGGCCTGGACTTGATGGGGCCCTTGGAAAAGAGCAGCTCGGGCCACAAGTACATCCTGTTCATGCTTGACTATTCAACACGATACCCAGGGGCGGTACCATTGCGAACCGCCACTGCCCAGTCATCAGCAACGAACTCGTTCAGATCTTTGCCCATGTCCATCTGCCACGGGAGATACTGATGGACCAAGAGACTAATGTAACTTCTAGGTTGATGGCAGAACTATGCTGTCTGTTGAATATCCATGCCCTTAAGACCTCAGTCTACCACTCTCAGACAGATGGGTTGGTAGAGAGATTTAATGGCACCCTGAAAGCCATGCTGAGAAAATTCATCGAAGATGACCCTTGGCACTGAGATAAGCTGCTACCAGCGCACCTCTTCACCGTGCGAAAGGTGCCACAGGCTTCCATGGTGTTCTCCCCCTTCGAACTCCTCTATGGGAGAAAACCCTGGCGGATCCTGGATCTCCTTAAAGAAACAAGGGAAGAACAGGAGACCTGGGTCAGAGGATCCATTCAATATATCCTCCACCTACTGGAGCAGCTCTGAGAGTTGGGAGCCTTGGCACGAGAGAACCTGGTGAAGGCCCAGTGTAGTCAAATGGCTCAGTACAATAAAAAGGTGAAGATGAGAAATTTTGAGCCCCAGGATTGCATCCTGTTGTTGCTACTCTCGTCTGAATCTAAGCTGTTAGCAAAATGATAGGGCCCCTTCGAGGTGACCAGATGAATAGGGCCTGTCGACTACAAAGTAGGGATGTCGGGGCGAAGGAAAGACACTCAGGTGTACCATGCGATCCTCCTCAAGGCCTGGAGAGACCAAGAAGGCCTGATGATTGCCCCATACTCTCCAGAACCCAAGCTGGGGCCATTGGCCAGCCAACCAGTGGAACCAAGGGCAGATGCCATAGGTCAGGAGCTTGACCCAGTACAGCAGAGACAGATACGACAGTTGATATCAGCCTTCCTCACTATCTTATCAGCCCAGCCAAGGAAGATCACTTTGACCAGCCATCATATCGCTATCATTCATGGCCACAAAGTGAGGGAGAACCACCATCCACTCCCCAGAAAGATGTAGGACACAGTGCAGAAAGAACTTGAGATGATGCTGGCCCTGGGGGTGGTTGAAGAGTCAAGAAGTGAATGGCAGAGCCCAATTACACTAGTTCCCAAGCAAGATGGAACAGTCAGGTTCTGTATTGATTTCCGTAAGGTGAACGTGGTCTCTTGTTTTCATGCCTATCCCATGCCCCGGGTGGATGAGCTGCTGGAATGACTAGGTAAGGCAGAATTCATCTCCACCCTAGACTTGACCAAAGGATATTTGAAGATCCCTTTGACACCTGCCTCCAGAGAAAATACAGCTTTTCCAACACCTTTCAACCTCTACCAATTCACGATTATACCTTTTGGGTTACATGGGGCCGTGGCTACCTTCCAGCAGCTCAGGAATCAAGTGCTATGCCCCCACAGTTCGTACACCGCAGCATACATCGACGATATCGTTGTTTACAGTGCCAACTAGAAGGAACATCTCCAGCACCTCTCCAATGTTCTACAAGCTCTGGGCGAGGCAGGCCTTACCACAAACCCAACCAAATGTCACTTGGGCCAAAGAGAACTGACCTACCTGGGCTATACGGTGGGCCGAGGGAAAGTCCACCTTTTGGTAGATAAGGTGGAAGCTTTGAGGAACTATCCTACACCTACGACAAAAAGGCAAGTATGCAATTCTTAGGTACAAATTGTTGATAGTTCTAACTTTGCCACGCTAGTTGCCCCCCTGGCGGACCTGATGAGAAGCTCCCAGCCATGGAAGGTCCAGTGGTCGGAAGACTGTGAAAAGGCCTTCTGTGCCCTGTGGGAACGGTTTACCCAGGAGCCAAAACTGATACAGCTCGACTTCACAAAGCCCTTTATCCTCCAAACTGACACCTCAGAGGTAGGACTGGGAGCCATGCTATCGCAAGACTTGGGGGGCAAAGAGTACTCCAACTTGTACCTAAGCTGCAAGCAGTTCCCCCCAAAAACACGTTATTCTACCATAGAGCGGGAGGCCCTTGTGGTTAAATGGGCAGTCAGGAGGAGAAGGAGGCATGCCGCCAGCTCCCCAGGAGGGACAGCCTGCACTCCAGGATCTGGAGGCCAGCCAAGCCAGGACACACCCTGAGGCCCAGACAGAGTACGTCACAGAAGGGGAACACACCGGAGGATCCCCCCGAAGTGGAGAACCTGCCATTTATGGTAGGAAGTGACCCGGAGGAACTTTAGAGTCAAACAGCATTAAAGCCGCACAGACGCCCAGCGTGTTACAGGTGCATCCCCGCCGAGCTAGTGGCAAGGGGAACTTGCTGCTATCAGGGCCCTGGGTCAGGACCTGGTGGAGAGGATGGCTCCGGGTCCCCCTACCACCACACATGCGCACACACAAACACACACACAGAGGAAGTATATGGACTCTGGCCATTGGGCCACACTGCCCTGTCACTTGGACTGATTTACGTGGACTCTGGCCGCTAGGCTGCACTATCCCACCTGCGAGGGGGTAGTTATATGGACTCTGGCCATTGGGCCACACAACCCTGACTCTTGGGGTGAGCTACATGGACTCTGGCCGCTAGGCAGCACTACCCCACCTGCGAGGGGGGGTATATAGAGTCTGGCCATTGGGCAGGACTGCTCCAATGCTGGGAGTGATTTACATGGACTTTAGGGGTTAGGCCCTACTACCCTGACCAAGGGGTGATTGTGTGGAGGCAAGCCATTAGGCGGCACCAGGCTGCCTTGAGAGAGGCGAGTGTGTGAACTTGGGAGTGAGGAGGCTCCAATACCCCATTCTACCCCTGCCACAAAGGGGCAGTGCGGTGCCAGACCCGCCACACAACCCTACAAAAAGCAGTTAAGTAAATTACTCCTTCCCCAGAGCAAGGGGAACAATAACTATTAAGTCACAGCTCATTCTCTGCTTTGATCCTGCGACAGAGCAGCTTTAGCTGTCTATTACCCAGGGCAGATTGCAGAGTTACAGTCTGATTCTCAGTTAAGTACTCAATTTATCCTGCTGTTCCAGTCATGCAGAAAACCACTTGTGGTTTAGTTACTTTGTGTTATTCTAGGTCACTTGATATTTACTGTATCTAATTTATCCCAAGATTTAATAAAGAGGTTGAATTAAGTAAGTTGTTTTATTTTCCTTCAGGAAAGCAACATGGTCTGAGTCAGTCATTCCTCTGAGATCAATTTTGTGTGTGTGTGTGTTTGTGTGTACATCATTTGTTTTCAAAAAAGGAAGGAAGCAATTAACATTGACACAGAGCCTTTTTTCTCAAGTTGCACATTTTTCCTCTTTCCCTGATAGAAGAAAGGCAGTGGTCAACTCATTGCAGACATACAAGTTGGAGATGTTGTTCCAAAAAAATTAAAGAGAGACTTAAAATTTCCAGTGTGTTTTCTCTGAAACAATTTATTCTTGATTTCAGCTAAATATCTAAAGTGAAGATAAGTACAGTAATAGTGACTGACACACACAAGCTTGCATTGAAGAAATTGCAGTTACGGCACAATTAATTCATTGTCTTTTGTTTATTTTTTAATACCCCCTTCCCCCCTTGCCAGACTTGTCAAATGAACTCAGCTCTAGAGGCTTAAAGTTCTACCCATCTTGCAGGAAGGAGGTTCCTTGTTCAAGAGCTCAGTGTTAATCATTGGTATTCAAGGAAATCCTCAGCATTCAAAGCTTCCAATTCCTTTGTTCTTGAAGCTTTGTTTTTCAGTAAAAAGACTTGCAATTAGTAGGGAGAACAGTGTCACAGTTACAGTGCAGTGTATTATATTGTTAGTGGTATTGCAGAGAGCGTGATAGTATTCCATTAAAACTGTTGCATTTTAAGCTTGCCTGTCCAATTTAATTTTGTCAGTGAAAACTGTCAAAGAAAAAAGGCAGGCAAATCCCCAAAGCTCTTGAATTTTTTCATTTATATGAACTGAATCCATTTTTGAACAGTGATTAGCAGGGATAGAGGACTTCTGCTGAAATAGAATCCACTGAACAATCATGGGTTTTAAATTTAGAATAAGACTTAGTGTTTTGGGATCCAAGTTCTGTTTCCAGCTCACAAGATATGAATGTGCTGATGGCAGCAATGCAGACCCCTGGCAGAATGTACATCAATGGTCCTAACTCTAACAAGTCCTCGCATCCAACCTGTGGGAGAAGTGGGAAAAACACTCCTTCAGCCTCGAGCTGGGGGCAGGGAAAAGATTCAAAATTTCTTCATTCTCCTGCACTTCAAAGCTAAACAGGAAAACTCTCTCAAATCATCTGGCTGGTCCTTCTGGAATTCTCCTTTCCCTCTTCCACTGTAACCAAGCACTGTCCCCTTCACCCAAGTGTTTGTAGGGAGGGCAGATTAAATTCCCCTGCCCTGGCCAGAGATAAGACAATTTTGACTTGAAAGTCCTACTCCAACATGCTTGGGTTTCCCCTCTTTCCTATAGTCATTTACTAAGGAACAGTCCAGTGGCCTCTGACTTCTCCTCACCTGCTGAAGTCTTCATAGAGAAGCTTGAAGGCCTTCCAATCCTTGCATCCCATAAAGGCCAGGTAGATCATTTCCTGCATCCTGATTAGGGCACCTACTAATCTGGTTCCTCATAATGCAGGGTATAGTCAAAGGACGTGTAACCTGGAACACTTCCTCTCCTACTGGACAGTAGAACTAGAAAACACTTCTCCATGTGCACTGGGTTTTTAACATGCTGTGGCCGAGAATCCTCCAAGGGCGATAGGTTCTTGGGAACATCAGCCCAAGGATCTACTCCACTCTTGTCTCAGTTCCACAGCATTAGGAGTTTTTATGGTAATTTAAATAATAAATAATAATATGTAGGAGCAGAAGGAGAGTTTTCCAGCCCTGCTGCTATAAAATGAGAGAGAGGTAAGTGCACAACTTAAGTAGAGCAAAATATTTCTACTAAAGAGGATTTTTGTTGTTGAAAATTGCCTGGTTTTGGAAAGGATCATGAAACAAAATAATGTTAGTAACAGCTAATGCGCTACTTCCTCATGCAATAGGAGGTTAGAGCCACTTTCAGTCTTCACTGCTTCACCAGAAAGGCTGTCCTGAAATGCTGAGGGGCAGAGGGCTTGTCAGCTCACCCGAGACAATGAAGGGGAGAGCTAAAGTTGCGTGGAAACTGTATCTTAGACGAAAGGGTGAGTTGGTTAGCTGGCTGGACAGGTTCCTGTGGAACTAATTGCAATGCTGCTGTAGTTTAATTTAATTGTGCTTATTATATGATTAATTTAAGGCACCTAAAGATTTGAAAAGGAATATATTTAAAAACAAAATGAAATAAAGGTGAGTCTACAGCATTTACTGAATATCACAGATGAATTAATCTTTAGATGTGCAAACTATATGATGTGTATATGCATACCACTTTAAGATATTTGATCATCTCCTTACATCGATTATTCCTCTTAGTTTGTTAGTCAGTGCATGATGGTTAATTTGCCCACTCATCACATGAGAGTAGATGAATATTTGTGAACTAGAGGGTATCACTTTGCATTGGTCCTAATTTATTCTTTCAAGAAAGAGCTCATTAAAGCACTGTGTGAATGGACAGCAGACCCGAAATCAGATCAGTGTAATTTGGCAAGAGGTCAGATCTGGAGGAGAGCAGAGAGTCAGGTGAGTAATATTACCTGAGAGAGCTTTGTCTTAAAGCTTTGTATTTGTTTTTTTCCCCAGCAGATACATATAAAGCTACATTTGTGATAGTAGTCAGCTCTACAATGAGAAATTTCAGGATCTCAGAAGATAACTTCAGAGGGAGTTACACAAAGACTGAAAGGTATTGATATATCAGTTTAACAGAAGTTTTGGACAAGCTGTTTATTAGTCCAAAATGCACCATCATCTGACATTACCTCCCTAAACAGCTGCATTATTGCCAAGAATGAAAATTCAGCTGTGGTGCCCTGGTATTTCTGGTTAAAATGGTTTACATGTGATTATACTCTCAATTTTTGAGGAACAAACTGTGATTGCACTTGGAAAATTTCAGATTAATGCAAAACGGAAAACCTAACTTGAAACAGATCAAATTATTTGGCAGAGTGTACAAGTTGTAAAGTAAGTAACAAGTTGTAAAATAAGTAAAAAAGTTCTTATCCTTTTGAAAAAATATGTGACTGACCTATAACAAAAAATAACAATAGTGCTACTGTGCAAATTTATTTTTACATGTTAATGCTAGAAAGCGAAGCTGCACAACTCTACCGCTTGGTCTTCATTTTCTATTTTTAGTATAATGGTATATCACTAAGTCCAAATCCTGCTTACATCACTTTTGTGAAGAGTCCAAGTAGAGTCAGCTCAAGTATGTGAAACAAGCGAGAACTAGCATTAGGAAGAGATATTTGCTTTCTTATAAATCTTGTTTAAATCATAAGAGTTCTGATTACCAACAACACATCCTAGTAATTGGTGCAGCTGAGCTGGTGATGGAACAGTTTAATTTCAAACATAGACAAGGGAATACCATATCCAGTTCTCTTTGATTTAATTTAGTCTACACTTGCAGGTAAGTGAATTGTGCCAATTCATATTTCTAAGATAACACACAAAGATTTTCCCTGAAAGATACCTTATTTTGTGTAGTGCCACAGGTAATATTTTGTAAAGGGACAGAGAGAGAAGAAAGAAGACACACTCAAAGAAAGAGTAAATGACTTATAAGTAAAATTTATAATATTCTAACTCCTGATACATATGGTAATATTTATTGTTGATCCATGATCCATACCCAGGACTGATCCATGGTCTCCATCTCCTGAGATCCTATTCCTGATGCAGAGTTTCTGCTGTTGGGCAAAGCTCTCATTTGCTCATCTTACACTATCTAATATATTTTTAAAGTGGTTAGTGAATTTTCTTTGTGGGGCAGTGTAAACATATTTGGGGAGAATGTTGGGACAGGCGTTGCAGAGTGTTCATGTGAGGAGAATGCGTAGGGGGATTAGAGCGATGTTGGATTTCTGATGGGAAGGGAACTACCAGAGAGGTTAAGAAAAATGCAAAGTGAGAAGTAAAGTGCCAGAGTGGGAGACAAGATAATCAAAGGAACAAAGAGGCTGCAGAAAGCTGCTTAGGTATTAGCTGCAGAGTGTGGCGGCTTGAGAAATGTTGGGAAACAGAATAGAGTTTAGAAAGAAATGGGAAAACGATTGTATGGTTTAAGTGCCAGCATATGCACTACTGAAAGCTAATTTTATTTGGGAACATGGCTTTCATTCAGCTTGTCCAACTGCTTGGACAATTGATGAAATTTATGAGAAGTTAAATCAACACATTCTACTGAATGGGACAAAGCTGTTGTACTTCTGACGTCCTCCACAAATTGAATATAAACTTCCAGCTGCCAGTATCCTACCATACCGCCTGGGAATTATGATATTGCATATGTTTGTATATGTGACACTAAAGCACCACAGGGCAAGAATCAACCAAGGCTTATCAAACTTCATAAAAGGAAAACAAGATTTAATAGGCCACAATGTAAACGCAAGTATATTAAGTAGGCACAATCAATCAAGAATGTGAAATTGCAACGGTGCAGCATGACATCTGGAGAAAATTAAATGCATAACAAATTAAAATGTTAATCTTTATTTTGCTTGCTTAATTTCTATAGGGGCTTTTGAGTGGTGTGTATAAATGCCTTTTCATTCTGTGCTGTCTCTTTGACCTAGAAGCACAAAAGAAACAAAATACAATGAAATAATAAAACTGAGAAATGACTGTTTATGACTGAAACTGGGTGGTAGTGTTTGGGAGGATACTGTTAGTTGTCTGAGCACAGCAGATATGTATCTTTCTAGTGCATTAATACTCTATAGTAGTAGTAATGGGCAAAATTCAAATTGCTTGAATGCCAAATTCATCTAGGTACCAAAAAGCTTGGAAGCTCATCTCAACTATTCATAGCTCTAGGATCTGCAAAATTGGAACCCTACACAGCAACAGGATCTTCATGGACAAATCCTTATTCTCCACCTGCAGCCCCTCAGTGCTAGCCTATGTGGGATTTAAGTGGTGTGGAAGCCCTTAGTGTTGGCCCTCTGCACCATGGGTAAATGTCACCACATGCTCTGGTGTTGAGTCTATTTAATTTTGGGGTGCACAAAAACTTCTTAATTAATTGCCTACCTAGACAATTATTTTGGTGCAAATGCGATGACATCAAATTACATTTTAATTAGTTTGTAAATTAATTTTGTTAAGAATATTGCCTTGGGGAAGGGGGAGCATGTGTGGCCTAGAAAGGAAAAGATTTAGAATTTGTTTCCAAATTTCCTACCTGTTTTTGACCTGTCCTCCTGATTGCCAAAAAAATCATTGTTGAATCAGGGAGCAGGAGGAAACAAACATATGACTTATGTTATGTGACTAATCGTAGTTAAATGTTGAATGTGAAGTGTCACTGAATTTTTACCAATTGATTTACAAAGCATAATATTAGTTTTTTAAATTGTTGAGTAGATTTGAATAACAAATATAGCTGAAGAAATAACTATCAGCTAACAAACATTCTGGAAACAGAAAAAAGATGCTACATCCAATGAGAAACTTATTCACTGTAAATTTTTGGCTCAGCTCTAATTAATATATTTTCTGCCTGCAGGAGTTGTGTAATGTTATAAATTTACAGCACTTGGGATGTAATATTGTACCCCCAAATCTAGTTTCATTTTTCCCAAAAAAGAATTATATCTTGTAGATTTTCACTAGATAAGTGTTTTTGTTGACCTGAAACATAGTAATTGTGAAAGTTTATGAAACTATTATTTTTTTCTTTGCTATTACTGTAGGCTGCTTGTAATACCAAAATAAAGGATGAATAATGGATTACATCTCTGCTTTTTTTTCATTTAGTTATTGATATGCAGTTACATTTTTATATTAAAAGTATATAAGATGCAGTATTGTTTGGGGTTCTCTATGCTCAGTATTCTATCTGTAGTGCAACAATATAAAGTTCAGAAAAAATATTTCTTCATTTGATCAAAGTATCACTATATCGCAGAACTAGTGGGCCCACCTTGTCCAGTGTCTCATCTCCAGCTCAGATAATTCAGAGAAAAGAGGAAGAAGAGAAAAAAAAAACCCACACAGAAGATATGGCCTTCCATTTTGTACTATTAAATTTCATTTAATTTTTATTGCCCCAGTACGCCAGGTCATCCAATTCTTTCTGTATGATAGTCCGAGCCTCCTCTATCTTGACAATATCTCCCAACTTTGTGTCATCAGCAAATCTATTGCTGTTTCTTTTTTATTGCTGTCATAGTATCTTTCCCCAATCTGAATCTTGGAGTCCGAAAGTTGGGGTACCAGCATAAATTCCTCTAAGCTTAATTAGATCTGCTTAGATCTGATAAGCTGCCACCAATTAGGAATTCCAGTGCCTGATACACTCTGGTCCCCCCCAAAACCTTCCCTGGGGACCCCCAAGACCCAGACCCCCTGGATCTTAACACAAGGAAAGTAAACCCCTTTGCTCACCATTGCCTTTCCTAGGATTTCCCTCCCTGGGTTACCCTGGAAGATCACTGTGATTCAAACTCCTTGAATCACAACACAGAGAAATTAGGTTTGTTCCCCCACCTTCTTCTCCCTTCCAGGTGTTCCCTCCCTGGGCTCCTAGAGAGATAAACAGATTCAAGCTCCGTGAATCTAAAACAAAGGGATTCCAACCTTCTCCCCTCCCTTCCCCTTCCCTGTTAAGTACACACTCAGTTCCCTTGAGCTTCAACAAGGGGAAAAATCAGACAGATCTTAAAAGCAAAACTTTTAATAAAAAGAAAGAAAAAAAGTAAAAGTTATCTCTGCAATTTAGATGGTAAAAGTTACAGGGTCTGTCAGCTTATAGAAACTGGAGAAAAAGCCTTCTCCAGCAGAAATACAATTTAAAATACTTTCAGCCAAATACACATTTGCAAATATAGAAAACAATCAAAAGACTATAACCACCATTCTTGCTAAATACTCACTATTCTGAATATATAAGAGACTGTAGCAGGGAGATTGGCAAGAAACCTGATTGCACGTCTAGTCCCTTCCAGGACCCAGAGAGAACAAAGCCAAACCCAAAAAACACAAACAAAGGCTTCCCTCCACTGAGATTTGAAAGTATCTTGTTTCCTGATTGGTCCTCTGGTCAGGTGTTTGGTTCCCTGTTTGTTAACCCTTTATAGGTAAAAGAGACATTAACCCTTAACTATCTGTTTATGACAATTGCTCATAAGTGGAGCTCGGTAGTAAACATTTTCAAAGGTGGTCACTGAATTTATGTGTGCTCGGTTTCTGGGTACAAAATTTGGCAGCTTGAAATAGTGGCCATTGTTGGAAATGTTGGGCACTGATCTCCACTGATGAGCTGTAAAACGCAAGCAATAATAAATCTGCTGATGACAGAAAGTGGGGAAGTATCCACTGCTTCTGTGTTCCCTGCAATATGGTGCAAAGAAGAGACGCATCTTCATATTACATGTGATAAAATTACACCAAGAAAAGTGTAAGAATTGACTGATGAAGTGGGGCGTAGGCCTCACTTGGGCCCTCCTCACAGGAATGATTTGATTTTCTTTTTATTCATATATCCTTGCTTTCTGCTAACTAAAATTCTTATTTCCAAAGTGGACTCATTTCCATAAGTTGTTAGAATTAGCATTTAACCCTCCCCTCCTACTCCATGCTCCCTTCAGGTAGTGTAAGAAAGCAACTTCTGGGCTGCCTCTCACTTGCCAATTTATTTTGTGTGGATTAGAGACACAATCGCAAAGGCAGAAGCCTTAGTAAAAAACCCACAACTTTCTGTAAACAATGAACCTATGAATCAGATGCAGGACCTTGAGCTCTCTCTTGTAAATACAAAGTAATTTTGATGTCCTGATAATCATCCTACTCCATTGCATGCTGTGTGTCATGGCGTACTAATTCTAAAACACAGTTTTGACAATAAGGTCCAGCAGATGCCCAGACATACAGAGAGGAACAGTAGTGACATTAGTACACTAAAGGTGAGGTATTCAAAAACACAAAGAGGAGTTAAGTCCCCAGATCCCTTTTAACTGGAATTGGGTGGCTCACTCTCCTTTGTGCCTTTGAAGATCTCCCCCTTTTGTTTGGTTCCCCATGCAGCATTGATTCTCTGCCCCCTTTGTAGTATAATTCTGAAGTTAACTCCATTAGTGTCAATGGAGTGACTCTAGATAGCATAATGGAGCATAATGGAGAAGAGACCTTTAGTGCGTAATATTTGTTCTATATTACCATGTTTTGATGGTCCATTATGACATATAAAGTTCCTGTTTTAATATCATAGACTTAATTATACAATCACAAAGTATTGTTTGTTCTTACAGCAGTTTTGCCTCTGATATTAATTCCATGTATCTATTTAAATAAATGTGCTCCATAGGAGTAGATTTGGATGTGCTTATACAGTGTGGTGTCAGGCATTATAGAGAACCCTAGGAAAGAGCCTGGAACTGTTAAAGCATCTTTAATTTTATGGATTGTCTATGGTTGTGTGAAAGGCCAAACTTTTTAAAAAACTGTTTGTATTACTGAAGGTAAGGTTATTTATTCACAGTTTGAGTAAAAGCTATATGATGAGTGGGTAACGTTTATTCACACTTTGTAGTTACTGGCAATGTCCTATTACTGGGCACAGTTAAAGTTGTTTGTGAGATGGTCATTGAGAACACTTTGGTGTGTAAGTTCTGTGCTAAAATTAGTGTTAGCATTGTCTACCCAACTGTAGGCTGTGATTTCCAAAGTCTTGGTTTGTGTTTTTTTTTTTACAGTTGTAATTTAGCTGTATAAAGTGTATATTAACAAATGACTGCACCATACTTTTAAGCGGGGGTGGGGGGAAGGAATTTGGCTGGCTCGCTGAATGAAGGTGACAGTGCTTTGTGGCTGGGGTGGGGGCAGAGAGGAAAACTGCTGCAAAAGGGGACGGGGATGGGGCCAATATGGCAACATTGACTCATCCCCTGGGAACCAGATGGGAGGGAGGATTTAAAAGGGGCAGCCCTGTGCTTATAGCCCCCTTTTATACAGAGCAGGCTAAGCCAGCACATACCCTCCTTCCTCTTTAGGTGGTGAAATACCAGGTTTGGGCCACACCTGCTATGGGCATTGCTTTTTTTAGGGGGTGGGGGAGAGGAATTTTTCCCTCACCACCAGATTGGCCTAGGTCAAGTTGGTTTTTTTCTGCCTTCCTCAAAGCAGGTTCAGGAAGGGCTCTGTTTATGCATGGCATGAAGGGTGGTAGGATATCTGTTGCAACTGATCATATAAGTGTTGGGTGGATGTTCAGTGCAGGTACTCTATCAGTAAGTTATACAGTGACAAGATAAATGGCTTGGAATAGGACTTAAAAAGGAGATGTTCATTAAAGGAATGGAACGACGGGCCAGGGTTGGGGACTCCTATGATTGGTATACCAGGGAGCCAACCCTTTCTTATAGCCCACCTTAACCTTCCTGTGAAGGGTGAGGGGTGGATAGTAAGCTCCTAGCAATGGATTGGCTGGGGGGACCTGAATGGAAAAAGAGAGGGAGCTGGCAGAAGCTCCCTGGGCATTATAGAATTAACATGGAGTTATCTGCACAGTACATTTTTATCTGCCACGATATCTAATAATAAAGTTGCGGCTTGATTAAAATCATATCAAATGTCTCCTGTCCTTTCGGTAGAGACGGACAATGTCTTGTTAGGGATTTCCTTTGTTTTTTGTAACTCTGTTCTTTGTATAATGCCAGGCTCCCATCCAGAGCTTTGTGTGAAGAGTTCTGTGTATGCTTTGGTGAAAGCTTGAGTGTCCATTAGGCCTTTTTCCAGTGGAGTATGATTTTTTTTTTTCACACAGTAAATGATTACTTTACTGGCTCCTTGGCTCAACTTCTCTGCCAAACCAGCTCCCTAGACCAGATGTCTCAAAGTCCCGGCCATGGGCTATCTGCGGCCCAAGAACCTCTCCACTGCAGCCAAAAGGAGAAATACATGCAGAAGCACTGCCAGCAATGTCTGCTGCAGGCACCACCCCCCACAGCTCCCATTGGCTGGAGAAGAGGGACAGAGATACCATCACTAGTCGCCGGGCAGAGTCAGCCATGGAGGCAGCATCATTTTTTTCCACACTGTGTATAAACAAGTCAAAATACCAAACACAAGTATCTGATGCACACCTCGCTGCAATACTGAAGATTTCAACTGCTCAGTCACTGAGGCCAAACATCCACACACTGATAGAAGTATTGCCAGGTGTCTGGCAAACACTAAAAAGTCTCTGCTAGACAAAGAATTGTATAAAGTTGTATGACAGTTTTATTATTTCTAAGAAATTCAAAATAAAAGTACAATATTAACATTTTCTTTTCTGAACACCATCTTCAGTGACATTATTGACACGCTGGGAGGATTTGAGGACTAGCATTGGCCCTAAGGTAAATTGAGTTTGAGACCCCTGCCCTAGACAGTCTCCAACCCTGGCTCTGCAGCCAGTCCTTGTTGTCAAGTTTCCAGCTTTTTTTTCTCCTCTCCTTTTCCTCAGCCCAGTGCCGACTCTGCCCTCTGGCTTCAGCCTCCAGCAGGCCTTTTACCTTGGCTTCTTCAATGGCTACTCTCTTCCCTTTGCTAATATCTGTACTAATGAAACCTTGTTCCCTTGTACCTAAGTCTACCATTTGCAGTGACTGAATAGCAATCTGGGAGTCTCCCCTTTCCTTGTCGTCACCCCCCCTCCACAAATCCATTCCCATACTCCCATGACCTACCCTGCTCTGCTATTCCTCATCCATTACTATTTTGCATATGCAGGCATTGGCACTTAGTTGGAAGTGCTAACTGCTTAGTGATTAAAAACTCTATTAATTGAGACAATGAAATGTAGATCTGTTTTTTTTTCAAAAGTGTTTAGTGAGAGAGTGCCTCAATTTTGGAAGATACTGGAGATACTGTTAATGGGTCTGACATTCAGAAAGTGATGCACACTCTGAAAATCAGGCTCCTGTAAAGTGTCTTGATTTGGACATCCAGAAGTTGAGGCATCCCAAATCACTAATCTCTTAAGAAAAGCATAGACCTCAATCTTAACCTCGTCTATGGTGACAAAACTGCGGTACTTTTCAAAAGTGAAGCTTTCTATGGAAAACGATGCTGTGCTCAAACATATAGAGACCTACTGAGGAAGAATCATGAGATTTAAATGTAAAAATTTTTGGATTAAGCACTATATGAAAGGATTTTTTTAAATTCAGTTTCTATATTCCGAATGGGAAAAAAAAACTCCCTCTAATCTATTCTGAAATTTAAACACATTTCCATTTCAATCACAAGTTAGAGGGAGAGTACAAGATAGGATTTACAATGGAAGTCTGGATACATCCTTAACTATGGAAATGCCATGCCTCCATGACTTGTGTGTGTCTAATCTATTCCATTAAAAAATAACACCATGTTGACTGTTTTCCTAAGTTGGTGCATTTGGTGTTTCCACAGTTACATTGTACTGATGGTAGTAATTATTCAAAGGATTTGTTAAATTCTCCTACACTCATCTTGTATGACAAAAATCTTGGGAGATGGATAACTGCTATATACGGTCTCTGCTTCTTTCTTTCTTTTTTATTTTTTTTCATTGATTTATTTCCTTGTTTCAATTTCAGTTGCTGTCACTGCAGCATTTTAACTCTAGCCTCTCTTCTGACACAAGACTGCAATATTGGAAGGTTGCATTGTGAAGTTTGGAGAGCTGTTTCTACCTTCAAAATGTACTCTTCCACAATAAGCAATAATCAGAGCAGATGATATTGTGTGATCTATCTATTTTTTTCTTTATCACTTCATTAACAGTGTTCAGATTTCAGGGGCTGATGATATATTTTGATGGCCCCATTTTAATATATATCAGGATTCTGAGAATTCACTGTGGTTCAGAATACATGAGTGGAATTTTCTGAGACATTTTTCTTTTTAAAAATGACTCCTCTATTTATTAATATTGTGTAACTTTTTGCTATAATCTTCTGGGTTTAATGAGATTTAAATTGTTTCTCCATTCTTCCAAAACGCAGAATGAGATATGCTTAATCAGTTGTTTTCTTGGTGCTAAATATTGTATCTGCGCAGAATTTCCTATATTCTTCATCTCAGAAATTATTGCCTTTTATTTTTCTTAAGGTTATTAAGGTTCATTGGGCCAAAATATGTTCTCAATTGCACCAGTATTAATAAAGTCACTCCACTAACTTCAACTGGTGCCTGTTTAGCATATAAATAAACAATCTACAGACCTGGAATAAGTAATTTTTAGTCCAGTCTCTTTTTTTCTGTGCCAAAATATAATCCTATAGGCTAAGAAAGTTATCAAGGAAGTCACTATAAATAACAATCTCCATTTAATAGGCTCACGCCGGAGGACAAACTGAGCATGCTCTTTTTCGCTCACATGATTGGTTTATTTTGCATTTCCTAGTGAATCAGACCCAAATTAACTTCACATTCCACAAGAACCATTACTGAAACTGGGTGGTGTGATTGGCATGATTGAAATATTAAAACCACTGTTTATCATCTGTTGAGGTAGGTGAGGTTAAAGACATTGTTATCTCCTGTAGAATTATTGATAATTCAGATTCACAGAATCTCTAGTGTATAGGGATCAATGTATCAACTAACAAAGCCCCAGAGGGGGTACTGGTGGGGATCTCTTAGAGTCAGAACAGTGTGGAATGTGTGGAAAGAAACATTTGTCGTATTATGGGGAACTTCAGTTTGGGAGACATGCTGGTGGTCTCATGCAGCCTTTAACAAAACATCATTAGAGTTCCTAAAACATACAGATCATATCTTTTTTTAGAAATTGTATACTTTTCCAACACTAAATGTATTGCATCCAATATGAGGTAACTTTTTTATGGACCTCATTATGACGGATAAAGATGAAATAATCACTGGACTGGAAGATGGATGCCTAGGGACCAATGAATATTATATGATTGCATTCAGTGTGGGCAAACGGAGAACAGTCCCAAGCATTTATAGGTATAGATGTAGATACTTGGTGCTGCAAAGGGGTGATTCCCAAAGCTGAGGGAAATTATGAGCAAAATTGGTTGAAGGATAAATTCAGATAGAAAAATGAGAAACAGAGAAGTTTTTAAAGAACAGTTTATCAGATAGCCAAAAAAATCATATCACAATCAAGAAAGAGAACTTTGGCTAAAAGCCTATCCTGGTTGAGTGACAAAGTGAAGGCAACAATTTGAAACAAAAATAATGAATAACAAATAGAGGTAAGGGGTAACAATGTATACTTAGAAATTATGAAGGGTAGAAAATTGATATGGGACACTAAAGACATCAATGAAAAAATTATGGCTGGCAGAAATAAGGACAATAAGGAGTTTAAGTATTCTAGTAACAAAAAGAAATCCTAGTAATGGTTACCATTGCTAGTTGGAGATGGTAAAACTGTTAATGATGCAGAAAAGGCAGAAGTGGTTAATAAATATTTCTGTTCTGTATTTGTAAAGAACTGGACGTACTTGTATCATATGAGGATCATGAAATACATTCTAATCCATTAGTAACTAAAAAGGATAATAAATGACATCTCTGGGTAGTCTACACAGCCCGTGGCAGCAAGCCTCGGGTTGACAGACTCAGGCTATTGGGATCACTCTAGTGCTCTAAAAATAGCTGTGAGGAGAGCACTTTGAAGTGTGTCTCAGGCTGGAGCTCAGGCTCTGAAGCCTAGAGAGGAGTCCCACAGACTTGGTGTTTGTAAGTTTGGGCTTGAGAGTCCACACTGAATATTGATCCTAGGGTTAGAATTTCTGGACCTAGGTCTCACACCCATGCTCCAACATCTACACTGCACTATGCAGCCTATCCAAGGCTTCTTAGCACCCTCTGCAGCTGTAACCTGCAATATGGACATGGCAGACTCAAACTGGCTGATGCTACTCACAACTCTTGCTATTACCACCAATGCTCCTACTTAGACATTGTTTCTGGAGCAGGGCTACAAGCACAGACTGGTGAAATCATAATGCCCTGCAAATCTGGAATGATCAACAGTGGGTCTAGAACTTATATGTGAAGAAAGCTACATTTCTAGAGCTTTGTGAGCAGCTTGCTCTGAACCTCTGGTATCACAACACATGCATGAGTGTGACCATCCTGGTCCAGAAGCAGGTTGCTATAAGCATCTGGAAACTAGCTAGCCCCATACTGTTACAGATGCATTGCTAACTAGTTTGGAGATGAAAAGTCAACTGTGGGTAAAGTGGCGGCAGAGGTTTTGGAAGTGACCAGGCACATGATTTGCCCAAAGGTGTTGGGTATAAACAATATCCATGGAGTAATTGCTAGTTTTGAGAGAATGGGGTTTCCAAACTGCAGCAAGGCCATTGATGGGACTCATGTGCCCTCCTCAAAGAGCACACGAGTACATAAACTGCGAAGTGTACTACTCCATTGTTATGCAGGCTCCTGTGGACCACAGAGGCTGATTTTTATGGACATCAACATGGGCTTAACTGGACACATTCATGGTTCAAGGATTTTCTGAGGATCAGGAGTTTACCTTCATGGACAGGCTGGGACACTAGTCCCACCAAATGACATTGTCATAAATAGAGTAACTGCCCTCACTGTTATTCTAGGGGACCTCACATACCCCCTTTTGCCTTGGCTTATGAAAACAATACCAGATCTCAAAGGCCCTGGAAAAAGAAGGTTTAATGACACTCACAATAGGCATGGAATGGAGGTTGAATGTGCATTTGACAGACTGAAATTTTGCTGACACTGTTTACACAACTGTTCCAGTTGTGACACTGTATAGAATATGGGAAAACGTTATTATATTGTTGAAACAAATATTATAAAATTGCAAGGAATCTGACCAGATATGCTGTGTGAGGTATCTGCGAAAATTTTATAAATTGCAAGTATGATAATATTGTTTATATGTTTGTATCACCTTTGTATGATGAGTTATAGATATGTATAGTGTATCTGTATTTCCAAACTTGTGCTGTGTTTCTGGGTGACACCCCCAGACACACTGGCATCAGCACTGCCTAGCCTGTTCAATGGCCCATCAAAGGTCATCAACTGTAGAATGAATCCACTGAAAGGAACTAGGGGATACACCTTATGAGTCAGCAAGGCATGTGGTGTACTTATGGACAGAACTCTGAGGCTTTTCCATGCCATGCACTGTAAAGCTTGTGTTTGGGGATACAGGAAGTACAAGTCAAATGGCAAAAGAATATAAAGGGCAGCTGCATCATCTCCATTTTGTCTTTCAACCTGCTTCTTACCTCTGGAGTGAATTTTCTAGAAACTGAAGCATTGAACAAAGGACTGAATGACCCATCCAAGCTGTGGATGTGTTCCAGAGCGACTTTCAAGCCAGCAAACTCACCAATACTGCTAAAAACCGGATATAGGAACTCATTTAACAACTCTCTTTTTGTTCTTTCTTTTTTTCCTTATAATAAAGCTTATTTTTAGACACTAAAGATTGGCTGGCTGCATGTTATTTTGATGAGATCCAACCTAATATTGACTTGGCAGTGTGGCTGGCCCTTTGCTGTTCAGAAAAACATTTTGTGCCGTGAGCAGAGTTTTTTAAATAACTTCTCACTGTACTGGACCTAGGTGCTGATTGGGAGCCAGAGAACTGGAATGCAGTAAGGAGGCTGTAATTTTTTTTTCCAGCTTGGCAATTACCAGAGTGGGAGATCAGAAGCACAGTCTGTGGCTGGTGGGTGAGTTTAACATCAGTGTTAACGATCAGTTTTGGGGGTATTTGCTCTCCTTTTGCAGCCTGCCGTGACCTTGGCATTTTCAGTGGTGTTTACCCCAGCACCCCAAGCCACATCAGTATCATCAATGCTTTCTGCGTTATTGTGGTTTGCTGTGCTCTTTGCAATCTTTGTGAATCCAGAGGTGAGCCATTTGGCCTGAATGGACTGTGACCATAATAGATTGCTGAACTGGCATATTAAACCAGAAAGTGCACCTGTCACAGCTGGAGCAGGATGCACACAGGCAACAGAAATCAGGAATGCTTTGTGCACCCACATTATAGACTTGCATTAACCAGTGGAAGAGCAGTCCAGTGTCTGGGTGGCGAGACAAGGGCTGGGATGCCTGAGGAGACTGCATCTTTGGCTTTTTGCTAACCAATGTAGTGAGGCAGAAGTTTACTTTTGTTATTGTCTCAATATGATCTAATTATAGAATAACTACCAGTTTGAGGTGACTCCGCTCTGTTTCTCAGCAGTTTGTCCCGAATTTAGCATCCTCAGCTGTGACCCACTGAGGCACAGTGACAGGTGTCACAGTTCTGGACATCTGAACCTGAATTGTACCCTCTCTATTGTCTAGCAAGGGCACCCACTCTAAGGCTTCTCACTCCCTGTCATAACCTTAGTCCCAGATTTGGACCTTAGCGTCCAAAATATGGGGGTTAGCATGAAAACCTCCAAGCTTAATTACCAGCTTGGACCTGGTACTTGCTGCCACCACCCAAAAAATTAGAGTGTTTTGGGGCACTCTGGTCCCCCTGAAAAACCTTCCCTGGGGACCCCAAGACCCAAATCCCTTGAGTCTCACAACCAAGGGAAATAATCCTTTTTCCCTTCTCCCCTCCAGGTGCTCCTGGAGAGATACCCAGACACAAGCTCTGTGAATCCAAACAGAGTGACTCCCCCTCTCCGTTCCCAGTCCTGGAAACCAAAAGCACTTTCCTATTCCCCCAGAGGGAATGCAAAATCAGGCTGGCAAATCCAACACACAGATCTCCCCTGATTTCTTCCTCCCACCAATTCCCTGGTGAGTACAGACCCAATTTCCCTGAAGTAAAGAAAAACTCCAACAGGTCTTAAAAGAAAGCTTTATATAAAAAAGAAAGGAAAAATACATACAAATGGTCTCTCTGTATTAAGGTGACAAAATACAGGGTCGATTGCTTAAAAGAATATTGAATAAACAGCCTTATTCAAAAAGAGTACAAATCAAAGCACTCCAGCACTTATATTCATGCAAATACCAAAGAAAAGAAACCATATAACTTACTATCTGATCTCTTTGTCCATACACTTAGAAACAGAAGATTAGAAAACAGAAACTACTTCTCCAAAGCTCAGAGAAAGCAGGCAGACAGAAAACAAAGACTCAGACACAAACTTCCCTCCACCCAGAGTTGAAAAAATCCGGTTTCCTGATTGGTCCTCTGGTCAGGTGCTTCAGGTGGAAGAGACATTAACCCTTAGCTATCTGTTTATGACACGCCCCCCAAATTGCAGACAGTGGGGAAGCTCACTGGCGGCGATTTCCTTCTAGAACTTGAAAATAAACAGATTAATACAACACATGCACCTTTACATATACCACTAAGTATATAACTAACAGACTTTTACATTTTAAGAACACTTTTTAACTACTGAATTTTGGGAAACTTTCACGGGAGAGAGCATCAGCAACTTTGTTAGAAGCTCCTGTGATGTGTTGAATTTCAAAATTAAAATTTTGGAGAGCTAAACTCCAACGAAGAAGTTTCTTGTTGTTCCCCTTGGCAGTATGAAGCCACTTTAGTGCAGCATGGTCAGTTTGTAGTTGGAACCGCCGTCCCCAAACATATGGGCGTAGCTTTTTCAGGGCGTACACAATGGCATAGCATTTCTTTTTACTGACTGACCAGTGACTTTCCCTTTTAGACAGTTTTTTGCTGAGAAACACGACAGGATGGAAGTTGTGATTTGTTGCTTCCTGCATGAGCACTGCTTCTATACCACGCTTAGATGCATCCGTGGTTACTAGGAATGGCTTGTCAAAGTTCGGGGCCCTGAGCACAGGGTCAGACATGAGCATTGCCTTAAGCTGGGTAAAGGCCTTTTGACACTTATTAGTTCACTTAACTGCATTTGGCTGGGTCTTTTTGGTCAGGTCGGTTAGTGGGGCAGCGATTTGGCTGTAGTGTGGTACAAATCGCCTGTAGTATTCGGCCAAGCCTAAGAAGGATTGGACCTGCTTTTTGGACCGTGGGACAGGCCACTTTTGGATAGCATCCACCTTGGCCTGTAGGGGGTTTATGGTTTCTTGGCCCACCTGGTGCCCCAGGTAAGTCACTTTGTTTTGGCCTATTTGACACTTTTTGGCCTTAACAGTTAGTCCAGCCTGCCTGATGCGCTTAAAGACTTTTTTCAGGTGTAGTAGGTGTTCGGGCCAGGAGTCTGAAAAAATGGCCACATTATTGAGGTAGGCAACTGCAAATTCTCCCAGTTCAGCTAGTAGACCATCTACCAGCCTTTGGAAGGTGGCGGGTGCATTGCGAAGGCCGAAAGGAAGGACATTGAATTCATACACCCCCGCATGGGTGACGAATGCTGACCTCTCCTTGGCAGGTTTATTTAGCGGTACTTGCCAGTACCCCTTGGTTAAGTCTATTGTAGAGATGAACTGGGCACGTTCCAACTTTTTCAATAGCTTATCGGTGCGTGGCATTGGATAGTTGTCCGGACGAGTTACAGCATTTAGCTTACGGTAGTCCACGCAAAAGCGTATTTCACCATCTGGTTTGGGTACCAGAACCACTGGAGATGCCCATGCACTGGTAGATGGGTGGATTATACCCATCTGTAGCATGTTCTGGATCTCCCATTTTATAGCAGCTTGGGCATGAGGAGACACCCGGTAGGGTGGGGTTCTGATTGGGTGAGTATTACCTGTATCAATGGAGTGGTATGCCCGTTCAGTCCGTCCTGGGGTGGCTGAGAACAATGGGGCGAAGCTAGTGCACAGCTCCTTGATTTGGCGCCGCTGCAGACGTTCCAGGGTGGTTGAGAGGTTCACCTCTTCCAAGCCACCGTCTTTTTTCCCGTCGTAGTAGACACCGTCAGGCCACTCAGCATCATCTCCCTGGACTGTAAACTGACAAATCTGTAAATCTTTGGAATAGAAAGGCTTGAGAGAATTAACATGGTACACTTTAGGCTTTAGTGAGGAATTGGGAAATGCTATGAGGTAGTTTACAGTTCCCAGGCGCTCTTGGACCGTGAATGGCCCTTCCCATGATGCTTCCATCTTATGGGCCTGTTGCGCCTTCAAGACCATAACCTGGTCTCCTACCGTGAAGGAACGTTTTCTGGCATGTCTGTTATACCAGGCCTTTTGCTCTTCTTGAGCATCCTTTAGGTTTTTTCTAGCAAGGGCTAAAGAGTGTCGGAGGGTGCTTTGTAGGTTGCTTACAAAGTCCAGAATGTTAGTTCCTGGAGAAGGCGTAAACCCCTCCCATTGCTGCTTCACCAACTGTAATGGCCCCTTAACCTCGTGACCATACACAAGTTCAAATGGTGAAAACCCTAAACTGGGATGTGGTACAGCCCTGTAGGCAAACAGCAACTGCTGCAACACTAGGTTCCAATTATTGGAGAATTCGTTGATGAATTTTCGTATCATGGCCCCCAAAGTTCCATTGAACCTTTCCACCAGGCCATTGGTTTGATGGTGGTACGGGGTGGCAACCAAGTGATTCACCCCATGAGTTTCCCACAGTTTTTCCATGGTCCCTGCCAGGAAATTAGACCCTGAATCTGTAAGGATGTCAGAGGGCCAACCTACCCTGGCAAAGATGTCTGTTAGGGCCAGGCACACAGTGTTAGCCCTGGTGTTGCCTAGAGCTACTGCTTCTGGCCATCGGGTAGCAAAGTCCACTAAAGTCAGTACGTACTGCTTTCCTCTGGGCGTCTTTTTTGGGAAAGGGCTCAGAATATCCACAGCTACTCGCTGAAATGGGACCTCAATTATGGGGAGTGGCTGGAGAGGGGCCTTGACCTGGTCTTGAGGCTTTCCCACTCTTTGGCATACCTCACAAGACCGGACATACTTGGCAACGTCCTTGCCCATCCCCTCCCAGTGGAAGGACTTCCCCAACCGGTCCTTGGTTCTGTTTACCCCAGCATGGCCACTGGGATGATCATGGGCTAAGCTTAAGAGCTTCCCCCAGTACTTAGTTGGAACCACCAACTGTTTTTGCGGCTGCCATTTTTCCCGGTGTCCACCAGAAAGAATTTTCTTGTATAAAAGTCCTTGATCTATAACAAACCGGGATCGATTAGAAGAGCTGAGAGGCGGTGGGGTGCTTCGTGCCGCCGCCCACGCTTTTTGAAGGCTGTCATCTGCTTCCTGCTCAGTCTGGAACTGTTCCCTTGAGGCTGGGGTTACCAGTTCTTTCTCAGACTGTGGACTTGGGCTTGGTCCCTCTGGAAGCGATGTAGGTGATGGGGTTGTTTCCGTTGCTGGTGAACCGCCCTCCGCTAGTGCACCTGAGGGTATTTTAGGCTCTGGCTGAGCCTTTTGGGTATGGCTGTCTGTTGCTTCTGGCTCGCTGGTGCCCTCTGGCATTGAGTGTGAAGATGGGGTTGCAATTGCTGGTGCTGGTTGTTGTTCCAGTTCCGGGCCTGGGACTGGAGATTCTGTGGCTGTTTCAGTGGTAGGCATGGAATCCGGGTCCACTACCTCTGTCTGGGTCTCTGGTAACACAGACGGGGCGTCTGTGGACGGTTCAGGAACAGGAATGGGTCTGGAAGCTTGCCTGGTTTGGCTACGTGTAACCATTCCCACTCTCTTGGCCCGCCTCACCTGGTTGGCTAAGTCTTCCCCCAGTAGCATGGGGATAGGATAATTGTCATAGACTGCAAAAGTCCACATTCCTGACCAGCCTTTGTACTGGACAGGCAGTTGAGCTGTAGGCAAGTCTACAGCTTGTGACATGAAGGGGTAAATTGTAACTTTGGCCTTTGGGTTGATGAATTTGGGGTCAACGAAGGATTGGTGGATAGCTGACACTTGTGCCCCCGTGTCTTTCCACGCAGTAACCTTCTTTCCGCCCACTCTCAAATTTTCCCTTCGCTCCAAGGGTATTTGAGAGGCATCCGGGCCTGGGGATCTTTGGTGTGATGGTGGTGTAATGAATTGCACTCGCATGGTGTTCTTTGGACAGTTGGCCTTGATATGTCCCAGTTCATTACACTTAAAGCATCTTCCATCTGATGGGTCACTGGGCCGAGGTGAGTTACTGGAGACTGGTGAGGTGGAAGAGTAGGGTATCTGTGGCTTTACTTGGGTGGTATGTGGGGTCTTTGGCTGTCCTCGGTTGTAGGGTTTATGGTCTGTGTGCCCCCTGGGGTAATCGTTCCCCTTGACAGTAGCTTTCTTGCTTTCTGCCAGTTCCATCCATTTGGCTCCAATCTCCCCCGCCTCAGCGAGATCTTTGGGTTTTCCATCTTGTATGTACCGTGTGATGTCTTCAGGAACACCATCCAAGAACTGCTCCATTTGTATGAGGAGGTGCAGTTCTTCCAAGGTTTGAACGTTGTTTCCTGTTATCCAGGCCTCATAGTTTTTTGCAATGTAGTAGGCGTGTTTGGGAAATGACACCTCTGGTTTCCACTTTTGGGTTCTGAAGCGCCGACGGGCATGATCTGGGGTTATCCCCATTCTGTATCTGGCCTTGGTTTGAAAAAGTTTATAGTCATTCATTTGCTGCTTAGGCATTTCAGCTGCCACCTCTGCTAAAGGTTTACTGAGCTGTGACCATAATTTTACCATGTACTGGTCTTTGGTGATGCTGTACCCAAGACAGGCTTTTTTAAAATTTTCCAAGAAGGCCTCGGTGTTATTACCTGCCTTGTAGGTGGGAAATTTTCTGTGCTGTGGAGCAATAATTGGCGCCGGGTTGTTAGGGTTGGCTGGCACATGCAGCCCAGCTTTTGCCAAGTTCAGTTCATGTTTTTTTTGTTTTTTCTTTTCTTTATTTTTTGTTGTTCTTTTTTTATTTTTTTTTGGTGTTTTTTCATGTCTTGGCGGTGGGCCGCCTCTTCTTCTTCTTGCTTCCTTCTGTGGGCCAACTCTTCTTCTGCTTGTTTCCTTCGGTAGGCCACCTCTTCTTCTTCTAGTTTTCTTTTGTGTGCTGCCTCTTTGGCTGCCTGTTCTCTTTGGTAGGCTGCCTGTTCTCTTTGGTAGGCTGCCTCTCTGATCTGTTCTTCTCTTTCTTTCATTTCCATCTCTTTTTGTTTTATTTCCAGTTGTCGCCTGTGTTCAGCTTCTCTGAATTGTTCTTCGGCCTCAATTTTTGCCTTAGAAGTCATGGTTCCTGTTTTCTTGGGTTGGGGTGCCCTCCGGTGTTTATCTTCTGCACTGCAGGCTCTGTTGCCTCCTGAAGTCTGCCTAGCAACAGTGCTTTTTAACTTTTCTCTCTCTAGCTAATGTTCAATGAAAGGAAACCAGAAAAACCACTTTATTTGCATGCATATAGTGCTGGTACTTGCCTCCTAATGGGAGGGCTATTGCATGACAAAAGACCCTTAACAGTCTGGTAATGGCTTCTTGCTTAACATGCAAGCCACAAACTGCCAGAGAGAGCAGAAAAAAAAATTCTCTTTGGTTCCCTTTTAAAACCAAACTGTTTCTCTCTGCTAAAAAGCCCCTAGCAGAGAAAAGAAAAATAAAATATTTCCACTGGCTTCTGGATTCTGTCTATCCCACCGCTGCCACCATGTCATAACCTTAGTCCCAGATTTGGACCTTAGCGTCCAAAATATGGGGGTTAGCATGAAAACCTCCAAGCTTAGTTACCAGCTTGGACCTGGTACTTGCTGCCACCACCCAAAAAATTAGAGTGTTTTGGGGCACTCTGGTCCCCCTGAAAAACCTTCCCTGGGGACCCCAAGACCCAAATCCCTTGAGTCTCACAACCAAGGGAAATAATCCTTTTTCCCTTCCCCCCTCCAGGTGCTCCTGGAGAGATACACAGACACAAGCTCTGTGAATCCAAACAGAGTGACTCCCCCTCTCCGTTCCCAGTCCTGGAAACCAAAAGCACTTTCCTATTCCCCCAGAGGGAATGCAAAATCAGGCTGGCAAATCCAACACACAGATCTCCCCTGATTTCTTCCTCCCACCAATTCCCTGGTGAGTACAGACCCAATTTTCCTGAAGTAAAGAAAAACTCCAACAGGTCTTAAAAGAAAGCTTTATATAAAAAAGAAAGGAAAAATACATACAAATGGTCTCTCTGTATTAAGGTGACAAAATACAGGGTCGATTGCTTAAAAGAATATTGAATAAACAGCCTTATTCAAAAAGAATACAAATCAAAGCACTCCAGCACTTATATTCATGCAAATACCAAAGAAAAGAAACCATATAACTTACTATCTGATCTCTTTGTCCATACACTTAGAAACAGAAGATTAGAAAACAGAAACTACTTCTCCAAAGCTCAGAGAAAGCAGGCAGACAGAAAACAAAGACTCAGACACAAACTTCCCTCCACCCAGAGTTGAAAAAATCCGGTTTCCTGATTGGTCCTCTGGTCAGGTGCTTCAGGTGGAAGAGACATTAACCCTTAGCTATCTGTTTATGACACTCCCCAACCACTACCTCTCTTTGGGAGAGACAAGCATATCTCTCACTCCTAACTGGGGTATTTCCAGGTGCACAGTTCCCTGCTTACGCCATGAATTCCCCAGCAAAGTCAAGCTGCCTAAGCAGGCCTGCTTTGCCTTCTCCTTCGAGATTATAAACAGTTTGCTTGCCCACAATTAAATTACTACACAGTTCTAAGCAAGCATATTTATTCCTCAGGCAGAAGCATTACAGAGAAAAACATATTAAAATCAATAAAATAACACAGATGCAAGCTAATAAGTTTACTATAGATCAACCAGATCGACTAAGGGCTCTGGCAAGTGACCAGTCCTTTAAACCCCACACAGCGGTTTCCTGTGGTTACAAGCTCATAACCACTTTAACTCAGAACAAACACACACAAATCTGACAGTCACTCCTTTGTATTGTTTGGGCCTTGTATAACAGATGATCGGCAGACAAAAAGTCCCCTCCTCAGAGAAAAGCTTCAAAAGGCTGAATTCTTGCATAACCATAACGGGTACACATTTGCATAAACCTCATTGTTGGGATTTCCTAGAAAACCCAATTAACTTTGAAATTTCACATCGTTTCAAATAGCCCTTTGAAGCTCATAACACTTCCAAGCATTTGCATTAATCACGTCTTCCTTCCTAGAGATGCTACATACAAAAACACATAGATATTTGTATTTTAAGGCAGTAAGTTTAAGAATCATAATTCAAAGGTTTGCCCAGGATATTGCAGAAATTTGCCATATCTGTCTCATATGGAAAATAGGTCTTGTCAAACTGGATTTAAGCCTTTGAGATTAGAGGTAATGTATTTGGGCTTTAATAAGGCATTTAACTTAGTGCTAATTTTTTAATCAGACTGTCATGAGGTGCTATGTAATATCAATAAAGCACCCATTAAATGGATTAAGACGTGGCTAACTGACAAATCTCAAAATAGTCATCAGCATGCTGTCTTTACTGAATTGGAGTATTTCTCCTGGGATTCTGCAGGGACTGGTACTAGGCCTAATGCTATTCAGCATTTTCAGTAATGATCTGGCAATAACAGAGAAAACTGCTGTTGATAAAATTTGTGGATGGCTCAAAGATTCTCTGAATGGTAAATGATGAGAATGGAGCAGTCACACAGAACATGCTGGATAACCTGGACCCATTCAAACAAAATGCGTTTCACTACAGTCAAATGCAAAGCTATACGTTTAGGAACAAGGAATGCATACCATGCCTACAGAATGAAAGTGGTTTAAGGATCATGAGCTCTCAGTGTGATGCTGTGGCAGAAAGATCTAATGTGACACCTTGATGTATAAACAGATGGGTAGTACATAATAAGGAGATATAAGGAGGTGATTTTTATCTCTTCCTTACATATATGGCACTGGTGAGACTGAACCCATAATACTGCATACAGTTGGTGTGTTTTAAAAAGTGTGCTGAAAAATAGTGGGGACAGAAAATAGCCACAAAAATTATTTCAGAGCTGGAGAAAATTCTATACAATGAGAGACTTAGCATTCAATCTGTTCAGTTTTTCAAAAAGAAGATTCAGAGGTGATTTCATTAACATGCACGTGTACCTTCATTGGAGGAAATACCAGGTACTAAAGGGCTTTTTAATCTAATAACAAAAGCCGTAACAAGAACCAGTAGCTGGAATCTGAAGCAAGAAACATTCAAATTAGAAATTAGGTGCAAGTTTGCAATAGTGAGGCAATTAACTATTGGAATGAACTCTGAAGGGAAATGATGGATTCTCCGTGTTTGGTGCCCTCAGGTCAAGACTAGATGCTCTACTGGAAGATATGTTTTAGACAAACATAATACGAGGATAAATGTAGTGGCCTGTGATATAAAGGAAGTTAGACTACATTATCTAATGGTCCCTTGTGGCTTTAAATTCTATGAATTTATGAAAAACTAATACAGCTTCACCATGATGGGGTGTACTTCAAAAATATATGGCAAAATTAATGGGGAGAATAAGATGAATTAATTTCCTTCTCCATGCTCTCAATGGGAGCTATCCATCTGGGAAAGTTAGCTTGTAAATTGCAAGCATGCTGCTTAGCAAATATAAAGGCAGAAAAGGAGAGTTGTTTATAGACAAGCTTCCCCATCATGGTAAAGAGAGAGGGGACCAATAATCTTATGAAGTGCAAACCAGAATGCAAAAGGCTTGGGGAGCAAAATGTGCTTCCCATCTGTTCCCTCAAACTATATTCGCTGATGCTGCTGTAGAAAATAAAGTGAGCATATTCAATAGCAGCACTCCATGCAAAAATAGGATCCAGGGGCTCTCTTCATTGCAGTCTACAAGATAATAAGAGGTAAGAATGACATCTCTGAAGGAACAGCATTGATGTGGGAATTCTTTGTGTTTTCTGTGCTTGTTGGTTTATAATATCATTATTGGGTTTATTCATCATTGGGTTTATTTATTAATATTAGTACCCCGAGGTGTGCTAGGTTAGTGAGTGTTAAAACATCTTTGTACTTCATATTACACCAAAAATTCGTTTTAGGCACCTACAGAGAGAGGGTCACCATCCATCTGGAACAATTTGTCATCCCCACAGGAGTCATAAATCTCAGGTTAAGAACCTATGTACTAGGTGCTTCACAGAAGGTAAAGAAATGGCTCCTGCCTCAAAGAGCCTACTATCTAAATTTTAGGTATGATAACAAATCAACCTAAAAAAGAATATGGAAGAGGTGGGCCAAGGAAGGGCCAGTTTTGTGGCAATAAGACCACATAAGTTCACATATTTTCTTTGTTTTTATAAAAACAAATATGGGAAAGATACAAACTGAATATTACTGACTTATTGTGGAAGAAATGAGTTTTCATGAGGGATCTGAATGAGAAGGATAGTGGGTTGGTGGACTGGATCAGGAAAGAACCAGCAGCTTGGATGAAAACTGGCAGCTTCATTTTTTTATAGGCTGCAAGGATGTGTAGGTCAAACAAGAGATGATTAGGCTAATTAAGTAAGAGTTGATTGGATCAGGGATGCAAGATACAGCTGTCACAGCAGAGAAGAAGGATGGGATCTTCAAATCCTGTGGAAGAAATAGTAGCAGGATTTGAACACAACCTTGATGTGAGGGAAGAGGTGAAAGAAAAACACTCAAGTTGTGAGCATGGGCAACCAAATGAATAGTGGGGATGTCATGAATAACAGATAAAGGAGGAAAAGGAGGGGATTTGAGTGGAGGAAAATGACCTCACTTTTAGAATTTTAAGTTGATGAAACATCCAGGGCTGTCAAAGATACTGAGATGTGGGATTGGACGAAGGGAAACTGATAAAGGGTGTGATGTAGATCTGAGTCATCAGCATAGACACAACACCTGAAATTATGGTGAAAATGAAGGAAATTCCACTAGCACAGTATTCAGAGTTACAGGAGATTAGGACATACCACCTCCAGGCCACAGTTTGTGCACATTTTGCCATACCATAAGTGACTGAACCCATTCCACTGCAGTGAGATGGATGCTACTAATAATCAGTGCCATTGACAGTACTAAACAGGCTGGCTTAGTGTAAGACAACAGCACAGAGTGGATGGTAAATTTTCTTCAACATAGCTATTATAGGGAATGCAAGATTTGTCATGACATGGTCTCTAATCTTGGCACATTGTTTAATATAGCCCTATTTCTGGTGTCCTATTCTGTTTGTCTAAGGTCCCAGCATCCCTTGCAAACTGGTATGTGGTGTGGGTTTTTTCACACAAAGTGGGATATGTGGAAAGAAAAGCTGTTGGCTTACCCAAGGGCATTATTATTGTCTAAACAATTGTTTCGCTCTATATCAGTAATTTTAGTATCACCCAGGTGGTTTTAAAAATTCTGTGCCACTCAATAAATTGCCTTCGGTTGCATTTTGAGTTTTCTAGTCCATTTTCACTGGTGGTTTTAATTTCAGTTGACATAAGAGAGCTGCGGCTGATAGAAAAGATACTAAAAACAATTTAAAGACAAAGACTGTCAGGTCTATCAGTGGATAATGTTTGGATGTGTTCCTGTTTGGTCATTTCAAGCAAATGTATTATTCTTGCAGTGACTGTCACAGATGGCATACTACAAAATTCAGCTGTCTGCCTGGCACTGATTATCTAGTAATTTCCAAAACTTTGTTACGGCAGACATTTGCTGTCATATGCTTCTCAGTAAAAAGGCACAGAACAGCTTAACTCCTTGAACAACAAAGGCAATGAACACTTACGAGGCACATGCAAAACCGCCAGGGCATATAAGGACATTTGAGAAACATACATAGATGTTGCTTATCTGAGTTGGTGTCCAATGACCATGGTCCAGCAAAGAGGCTAGTCATTATAAGAGGATAGAAAATGAGTTTACTGAGTGAAGGAACAACTTGACTTGTGCATGTGGGTTAACAAACACTATTACTTATTTCAGTACCACCCGATGTTTTCTTGGAGCTGTAAAAACGCAAAAGGGGATGTAGTCATATGCCCTGAAAGCACAACAATGGCAACTACTGAACTTAGCCAGCTTACCCTACTTAATAATATTGCATGCATGAAAGGTAAATATACCTTATATTTTAAAATTATCCTTTTTTCTTTATATTGAAGTACATTTAATTGTTATGTTATTATTACTGGTAAAATTCCTTGTGTCAGATAAGTATTTATATGCCATTTAGACAAATAAATGTGTATTGAGTTGTCTAATTGGTATATGTTGTACACAGTGCAGACCTTCTAAATTGGCAGTAATTTGAACTCTAGAAACTAAATTTCTGAATTTTTCTCACTTTTTGTGGTTGCCCCACTCCAACTCTTCATTCCAACTCATGTCCCCAGAATAATAGAATCACAGAACTGAAGCACTGGAAGGGACCTCAAAAGGTCTTCTAGTCCAATCCTTTGGACTAATCCAAACTCAGCACAGGACTAAATATTATTTAGACTGATGGGTGTTTCTCTAACCTGCTCTTTATAATCTCCAATGATGGAGATTCTACAGTCTCCCTAGGCAATTTATTCCAGCGCTTAACATTAGGAAGTTTTTCCTAATGTCCAGCCTAAACTGCCTTTGCTGCAATTTAAGCCCATTGTTTCTTGTCCTACCTTCAGAGGTTAGGGAGAACATATTTTCTCCTTCTTCCATGCAGCAACCTTTTATGTATTTGAAAACTGTCGTCATGTCCCCCCAAGTCTTCTGTTCTCTAGACTGACCAAAACCAGTTTTTTCAATCTTCCCTCATAGGTCATGTTTTCTAGACTTTAAATCATTTTTGTTGCTCTTCACAGGACTTTCTCAAATTTGTCCACATCTTTCCCAAAACATGGCACCCAGAACTGGACACAATACTCCAGTTGAGGCCTAATCAGCATGAAGTAGAGCAGAAGAATTACTTTTTATGCCTTGCTTACAACACTCTGGGTTAATACATCCCAGATGTATGAGGGATTATTGTGAAAAGGGCACCATATTTGCCCTTTTCCAGTCCTCTGGAATCTCTCCCATCTTCCATGACTTTTTGAGATAATTATATATGCTCTCAGATATCTTTTCAGTGAACTCCTTGAGCAATCTAGGATGTATTACATCAGGCCCTGGTGACCTGAAGGCATCTAACTTGTCTAAGCAATTTTCAACCTGTTCTTTCCCTATTTTTAGCCTCTGATTCATCCTCATTTTCACGGGCAGTCATTTTGTGAGATGTTTAATCACTACTAATCTTTTTGGTGAAAATAGAAACAAAAAAGTCTCTGAGCATTTCTGCCATTTCCACATTTTCTGTTATACCCCCCTCCCAATTGAGTAATGGGACTACCCTGTCCTTGGTCTTCCTCTTGCTTCTAATGTATTTGTAGAATGTTTTCTTGATACCTTTTATGTCTCTTGCTAGTTTAATCTCATTTGTGCCCTGGCCTTTCTAATTTTGTCCCTACATACTTGTGTTGTTTGTTTATTTCATCCTTTGTAATTTACAAATGCAGTGGTGCATTAGTGATTCTATTGCTACAGTCCCTACAGATTATTTTTAAAAGTATGAGATGTCATTGCATGTTAAGATTTCTGTTTCACCATAGCAGACCTACTTAATAGCATGATTATTAGAAATTACTATAAACTTCTCTTTATAAGGGCTGCATCAGAGAAATAATCCTACAGCTGTAGGAATAGCTGAAAAAAAAATACATCTCATTCTCATTCATTTTTTGCACTCTGGTTTCATTTGCCACACATGACAAACATCCATTTTCATTTTAGCAAAACAGTATAAATATTTGAGGGTAACACTCTTATCTACCAGCTAGAATATTACTGTCACTTCACTCTAAAGATAGTTAATTTCCACTTTCACTGCTGTGTGGTCATTTCATATCCATATTTTCTCTATGGTTTGACTGTAAGCTACTTTTCTGCACTTCTCCTTGATGTTTTATAGTTCTGCTATGTTTGCATGTAAAAGTGTACGTCACAGTGTATCGTTAATTACATGACAAATAGTTTACTTTCAAATTTCATTTAACTGGTGAGTCAATGCTATGTGCAAGAATGAATTGTTGAAATCAGCAAAGGGAAATGAGAGCAAAGGAATAGAGAAGATATATGTAGTGGAAGGTCAAAAGGAGAGATATCTGGGATGTTATTCTGCAAATCTATATATTTTTCAAGTGTATAAAGTAGTAATGTGTAATTAATTATGAACATATTGGCATAATTATGAAAACAACCCATATGGGCCTGCTTCTTAAATAAGTTATACAAGCTGTATTTTTGTATGCCTATTTTGTTATGCAGTTATTGACTTGTGAATTGTAATTGCATGAGCAATTGTATGTGCCAACATGGTAATTGACATGGACAGTTCCCCGACTTGCTTGCAAAATTACTCCAACTGCATGTAAATAAGATGCAAGAATTGTTTACCTGACATTTTTAAAATCCAGCTCAGTAGGCTTAGTGTTGCAAACTTATGTTATAAATACCAGATTATTAATGAACAAACTTTTATTGGCATGGCACTGTTTCAGAAATCCAGAAAGGTTTGATTTAGTTTTAGTTCTGAGTACAGACTGAGATATTATATATTTTGTTCAGACTAGTTCACACGTCCCTAGGCTGTAATATATAGACCATACAATTTTAAAATGAGAAAATATAATGGAAATACTATTTGCTTGAGTTTGTACAAATAACAATAATTTTCCAGCGAATCATAGTATTTTCCAGTGTTTGTACATGTTGGGCTAAATTTTCAAATGAGACTAATGATTTGAGGTGTCCAAGCTGATTTTTGCCTGACTTTCAGAAAGTGCTGAGTAACTGTCCTCTGAAAATTATGTCCTATTAATATATATTAGATTGGGCACTCAAAAATGGAGGCACCCAAATCACTACTCACTTTTGAAAATGCAGGTCCATAGCTTTAAAATTTTAGATGATTGTAGTTGCTAATTGGCCAAGTTCATCCCTGGAACGAGCAGTTGCAGTGGGCTTGGTTTGTCCAAGATGTTTTCTATTTCAATGGCTTTTACTGGATATACAAAACTACTGTTTTTCTAAGGCTGCAATATGTCTAGCATACTACAGTACATTGCAATTTTTTATAATATGGCACTATATGACTGCTTGGAACATAAGTGGTTATGCATATTTGCTTTGTGCAGAAGTCAGATGTCTGATCTTGTGTGTCAAAAATTTACTAAATGTGAAATGAAAGGCAGCTTTCTGTAGGTAACTTGCATCAGTAGCTTCTTCATGATCGGTTATTTCTACTTTTACTCTGATTTATTTTGGTAACTTTGACTTTTTGAATTTTAATATAACTTGTCTTTACATCTTAACATATTCTTGGCTATGAAAAATATCCTTGTGTTCAGTAGATTCTTGTCTCTCCAGTCCACTGATATAACTTGCCAATATTTCAACAAAGCCTGCAAACAATCTTCAACTAAAAACAGCAAAATTACAAAAAGGTTATCTTAGAAGAAGGCCTCTACTATGATCCTTCTGCTCACAAACACTGCCTGTTTTGTAGCACTAACCTAAGATTAGCTAGAAAGCGATAATGACTTTTATTACTATTAGAACTAATCCAAAACCAGAATTTCCATTCTGCAGGAAGTACAGTTATTTAAACTTTAGTTTTTGTTCCAATTTGGAACAAAAAGTTGAAATTTCTTGCTGAATGGGAATTCTGAAAAAAAATCATTTTGGAAACATCAAATCAATTCATGTAGATAAGATAGAAAAAACATAACCCAATATAAAACTCTAGCTAACATTTATTTTATTTAGTTTATATTATATATAATATCTAACTTATGGTTTAAAAACATTCTTTTAAATATTGTTTTAAAAATATTCAAAACAAAATATTTTTGCTTAGTCAAAATTATTTGTTTTGACTTTTTCCATTTGAAAATGTTGTTGAAATCAACATATTCCTGTGAAATGTTACAGTTTTGACAACACTGATTTTTCCATAACTGTTCCATCAAAAAAAATTTCAATCAATTATCGTTACTATCTTATTTCTTGTCTTGTGTGTCACTGGGATACAGCCCTGGGCAAGACAGGTATCAGGGTGACTCAGTGTTCCCAACTGTAAAACAGCGATCAAAATACTTCCTGCACAGAAAGGGCTATGAAACGTAGTTCCAAAATGTTTGGAAAGTTCTTTCAGTTCCTATATAAGTGAACATTACCATATTATAACATCTATTATGTTGTTTCTCAGATTGCATGTTGGGGCCCCAAGGAGGTTGTAAAGGGTTTCAAAGTGTATTGTAGACTTTAAATCATAACAATGTTAAGATGGAAATGTTCCCATTTTTACAATATGTAATACCTAATTATATACAAATAGAAAGTAGGTACCATTGTATCTCTTGTATTCTGGAAGATAAGAATCTACTCTAGTCATACAGTGGGTGTTATGAGAGAGAGTACTATTGGTCTTAGTGCTGCCTGAACTAACTGGGGAGCAGTGCAAGGTCTCTATTGGGATTCTGGGACAATTTTTATAGTAGGGGTACTGAGAGCCATTGAATGAAACTGTAAACCCTATATATAATGGAAACCACTTCAAGCCAAGGGGTGCGGTAGCCACCATAGGTTTGCCAACTTTCTGACCAAACAAAATGGAACACCCTTGCCCCTCCCTTTCTCCAAGGCCTAGTTCCACTCACTCCATCCCCCCACTCCCTCCATCACTCTCTCTCCCCCACCCTCACTTGCTTGCTTATTTTCACCAGGCTGGGAAGGATCCCTTTCCAAATGGGTGTTCAGTTGAAAACAGGACTCCTGGCAACCACAATGGGAGCTCCCCCAGCACCCTTAGTTTCAGAATGTATGATCTCTACTGTACTTGAGTGCACTGGTTTCTAAACAGTACCACTGAAATATGGAGAGGACTTTACTAAGCTCTTCCTACCCCCACATTTGCTTTCCATTGTGAGGTTTTGTCCTTAATTTTCACTCTAAGAATCTCCTCTTGCACTGCAGTTTGTTACAAAGAGTCCTTGAGACCTTTTAATTTCATGGCTGCTTATCTATCCTTAATTAGCTGTCTGTGTGTGTTGCTGGATCTTTTTTATGCATTCTAAAATAATATTGCAAATGAAAATAAGGAGAGTTATCTTTAAATATCAGCCTTGTTTTAGTGGCTGTTGTTTCATCTAATGACAGGTAAATGTGCAAAAGCAGTTTAGGCTTGCAGGGAGGTTGATTTCTGTGTAGACATGGTGTTTGATAATATGATTACTTTTGAACCATTCACAAGGAAATAGGGTTTGGTGATGCTTGAAATGTAATTTCCATGTAAAACACAGGAAGCCACTTTTATTAAATTTAAAGAGGAATAAAATGTATCCCGTATATTTTAAACAGTGTAACTATATTAGCAGCATGGAGTTACTTCCCCTTCTTAGTAGTAATTGTATTAAAATATAGTCAGAGGTAATTAAACTAATTTTCAAGTATTAGATGACTAGATTTAAAAAGGGTTATGAGGATGGAATAAACACTGTTTTGTAGAAAGTTGAGCATTTTAGTACTTTACTACAATGGACTTATCAGTATCATATACTAGGAATTGGAATCTGGGGATTGGGGGGCGGATATTAGATAGTCTATCTCCCTAACAATGCAGGATTATTCCTAGTTGCACATACTCTATTAGTTTATCAGTCTAGTTTAAAAAGCTATGGAGATTCACTCCAGAGGGTAGAATTGCCACCCTAAAGGGACCCTAGTCTCCAGAATATTTTTCAGATATTAAGCCTACATTTTTCTTTCAATAATATAACCCCATCGATCCTAGTTACACTTCCTTGAATTCTAAATAAATCCTCTGTCCTTTGGGTTTGTGTCCTTCAAATATTTGTTGATTACTCATATTCCACTATGGGCATTAGCCAAGCTATAGATGTAGAATTCTTTTAATCTTTCTTCATAAATCAGTTTTGGGTGGTGTTATCAGACAGTGATAAACTGTAGGAAATTCAAACTGGAAACCAGAGAGACAAGATGGATGAGGTAATATCTTTTATTGGACCAATTCTGTTGGTGGGAAAGAGAAGCTGTTGAGCTTACACAAAGCTCTTCTTCAGGTCTTGGAAATGTAGACGAAGAAGATCTCTGTGTAAGCTTGAAAGCTTGTCTCTCTCACCAAAATAAGTTAGCGCAGTAAAAGATATATTACCTCACCCATATTGTCTCTCTGATACACTAGAACAAGTGAGGGTAAACAACATCATGTAACTGAAAACTAATCAGAAGAATTGAATTCAATATTTAGAATTTAATTCCACCAAAGCTGCTCTGAGGCAGGTATTGTCTCCTTGATCTGTGTAATGAGATCACTGCATACTGTGCCTGAAATTTTGTTGACTTTTTCCCCTGTCATTTCATAGTGCAAACTCATGGCCTGACTTTGGGGCCCCAATACAATTAACCTGCCCCCCACCTCTCATCTGCCATGGATCTTGGGAAGGTCTTTGAATACCAGTGGATGAAGGAAAGGTAGATCATTTGCTGTCCCTTCAAGAAAAGATGTACCGTGGTAGGGCCCAAAGAGCAGCTGAATGCAGGATGGCATAGAGACCGCAGCCAGTCCGGCCTCAGGCATAAATTAGAGCATTCTAAGGGGCAGTCCCTCACCTAGGAAAAGCTGAAACTCAAAAGTGCCACAGTGTAACCTCTAAACAGGGAACTGGAGGGAGCTATAAAAGCTGAGATATAGGGCTTGTCAACACTAATGCACGGGGTCAATCTAAGATATGCAACTTCAGCTACGTGAATAGTGTAGCTGAAGTTGACGTAATTAGATTTACTTACCACGGTGTCTTCACTGCAGTAAATCCACAGCTGATGCTCTCCCGTCAACTCGGCTTGTGTTCCTCGTTCTGGTGGAGTACCGGAGTCAATGAGAGAGCACTCAGCAGTCAATTTATCGTGTCTATACTAGACGCGATAAATCGACCCCTGCTGGATCAATTGCTGCCCGCCAATCTGCAAGTTAGCATAGACAAGCCCATAGAGCCACAATGCTGGCTCTGATCCATGTGGAAATACCCCTTACCAAACTGGAATCACCAGGTAGCTGGAAAAATTTGCTTCCTGGCAGCTTTGCACTGCAGGAATTAGAGAAAACAGCCAGAGATGGGGGCCAGAGTATGGTCTGTTGTATCTGACACATTGCATGCATGTGCATGCATACCTCAACAGGAGTTCTAATACTTAGCTCCTTTTTATGGCCACTTATAAATGAATCCTGTTTCCAAAAGTAAGTGTGTGTTGGCAATCCGGGCAGAGGAGTTGTTTTATGAGAAAGTTAGAAACACTTCTTTCAGGGGTCCAAAAAAAAAATGCAGTTAGAGGAATCTATGGGGAACTGAGCACAGGACCATAGACTTATTGATGCTGAGCAGGAACATTTCCTTATCTAGCTGAAGGGGCTGCAATGTGAAGACCTCATGTTGTGATGGCTTGACCATTTTAGAGCTATATGCCTGTTGTTCAACTAATAGAGAATTATTCTGGAGTTAAAGGACCAACGTTCCTGTCCTGGTAACCCTGTGTGTGGTTATCTGTAGCTCATTTTTTCCAGAAGTGCTGAGAAACCCCAGCTTCCTTAACGCATTTGAGAATCAGGCTTCTAGTAATTACTTGTAGCATATGGATTAGTGACATATTGGTACCCAAACAAGTGTAAAAGTGGTGTGATTTTTTGGAGGATTTAGATTAATAAAATATGTATTCTCTAGAAATTCCTAGCGCACACATATTTGGGGTTTACAGCACCTTGTACTTTTAAGAGTTATTTCTGATTGATTGCGTTAACTTTTTAAATCCATTAAAGGAAATTCAAACAGGTACCAAGAGTGCCTTTGGAGCCTAAATAAGTTGAAGGGAAATGCAGAGGAAAATACTCTAAAAGCCAAAGTTTCACAACATTCAGTTCTCTTTGAACTTATATAGCCAGTGAAAATAAAAGCAAGGTTTCCTGTAATGTAGGACATTGTATGTAAGGACCTTCCAAAATGTGCCAGCAAATGGATGTGTGAATTTACTCTTACATGTTAGTGGGAGGAAATCTGTGAACTTAATTCACATTTCATAGTTGAATTAACACCACACACACTGAAAAGCACTGAGATTATGCTTGGATGCATATACACTTCCTTAAAATAAATATTTTCTAGATTAACCTTTCACACTCTCATTTCAACATTTCATTAAATTTGAGCAAGTTATTTTATAGGTCAGGGCCTGGGTCTGTTCCATTGGACTCCAGGAAAAAGATCTATTTTTAACGGTTGTAGCTAACACATGTTAAAATCTTAGAGGGATGCAAGGCAAACTTTAGTTTTAACATGTGTTAGCTAATTGAAGTAAATCCCAGGAGGGCAGTGTGGATCCTTGGTTGTTGGTGTGTGAGTTTACTTTGACCAGTTAAAGTGTTAAAAGTATACCTTGCTTTGTCAATGCAAAGGTTTTAACATGTTAGATAATAATTATTAAGCAACTCCCTTCTCCTAGTGCAGATATGAACATTGACTTCAATTGAGGCAGAAATGGACACCTAAATCATTGGGAAAACATTCTTCATATGCATTCACAAAAAGTACAACTTGTGGTTTTACCTTGAAATTCCTGTTTACTTCTTCAAAATTCATAGTTTAAAACTGCCAGTCACTTAAGCAAATGCCTCACTTCCCTCATTATTTGCACATATAACAATAGGGGTTTTTTTTAATTGGCAAAAAGTGGCTTTTCAGAGTATTTGTATGTAAAGTAAACAACACTGAAATTAATGAGATGTTCAGTATGAAATTTTCCAGAGAAACTCTGAATTTTACAATGAAGATTTTATCCAGCAAAAACTGATAGTGGTTATTTTCACAAAATTCTGTCTCACTAGCACAATAAAAGCCAAATTCTGATCTCACACTGGTGGAAGGCCCAGTTTTCCTAATGGGCGCATGCACTTCTTTCACATGCCCAGTTTAGACACGACTCCCCTGATGCAAGCATATATATAGAGGTTGTGCTTGTGTGTGTCTATCGGTGTGCTGAGACACGTAACTGTGTGAGAATAATCAAGGGCTTTGTGTTGAAGTTGGGGATTAGTTATTTGCAAAGTTGAATGTCAAGATACTATCCAAAGGGACTATCTGTGACTCCATGTTAAGGCTGTTATATGTGAAGTCCTCAGGCATTATAACACTTGGTTGGTGAAATCTGATTATAGAACACACAACCTGGGGGTTGTGCCATGGTTTGTAACAATCTGCCCTGAGTTTGGCACTCATGTTCGTGAGCCACTCCAGATAGCATTTCGCCATACAATAGTATGCACAACCAAACATAAAAGTGCTTCACAAATAAACAGTGGGCTCAGTTCTGCCAAAGTAGTCCCTATTACTGTCAGCACCACTGTAAAAATCAGTGCTATAATAAGTTGCTTTTTGACATCGCTGCCTATTACGCTAACCAATAGTGTCTCATTGTTTCCTTGTTCCTCACATTTGTCTGTATTCATCTGTTGTCTCTTGCCTCTTATTGAGATTGGCAGCTCTTTTGGGCAAGGCCCATCTTTTTGTTCTGTGTGCGCACACGTAGCACAGTGGGGTCATGGTCTACCACTGGGGCTTCTAGGTACTACTGCAGGACAAATAATAGATAAATAATAACCTGTTTATCTAAAATCCTTCTTTCTGACTGATTCCAGTTCCAATTTGTGTGTGTGTGTCTGTGTGTCTAAATCTATTTATCTACATAGATAAAATGAAGTTCTCACAAACAGGTCCAGAATGTTCAACTGCATAATCAGAATGATAGAAAAATGCAGAGCATAGCTGGATATATATTTACCATTTGGAAGCCAGTGTCATATAGGCTCTACAACAGAGGTCGAAGGGACCGGGATTGTGGGTTCTATTCACGAGTATGCCATTTTTTTCTGATTTGGGGGAAAACATTTTACCACTCTGTGCTTCAGTTTCCACTATCTGTGAAGTGATGGGTGTATTATCATACTCATTTTAAAAATGGTGGTATAGGAGATGTAATTAGCATGCAGTCAAGTGACTTGCAGAGTCTAATGATAGAAAAGTACTCCCATATATTCAGTGCAAGGTGGTGATATTGTCTGGATTAGATTATCTCTGAAGAAAACTACATGCTTTAGTTCTTCTCTAACTGAAGTGAATTACCCCTATTGCTTCTTGGTTTAATGACAAAATGAGGAGGACTCTTGAATCATCTGCTGTAAGATGCAATACACCCAATCATTTTACCATGATTGTTTCTTATATGTGCTGATGTTATAATTCCCCTTGACAAACAGGTACAAATAAATCTGTAGTTCTGGTTTTTTTCACAGTGTTAACAGGAATGATTAATTTCATCAACACAGGGATTTATGCAGCTCGGTGTTTATTTGAAGCCTAAGGAAGCATTCTCATGTTATTCCATTACTGATTTGGCAGCATTTATGACTGGTAGATCAGATCCCTCCTAACAGCAACAGTAAACCAGATGGAAAGGGCTTAGCATAATTTGACAAACAAACAACAGACATAAAGTCTCTCAGTGATGTTGTTTATGGCATCCATTCACCAAACACTCTCTAGTTTACTTGAAAATGGCAGCAGCTGGATTCTGGAGCAAGCTGGTCACTAATAGGACTGAATTAATTGCTGCTATTAATTTTAATTGGGATTCAAAATGATCTAATTTGCTGTACATTTAAATTACTAATTAAGTTTGATTATATATACATACTATATGAAGCAATTACTGATAATGCATCCATGAGATAAAGACTTGAAGACTTTTTACAATATGTAATACCTAATTATATACAAATAGAAAGTAGGTACCATTGTATCTCTTGTATTCTGGAAGATAAGAATCTACTCTAGTCATACAGTGGGTGTTATGAGAGAGAGTACTATTGGTCTTAGTGCTGCCTGAACTAACTGGGGAGCAGTGCAAGGTCTCTATTGGGATTCTGGGACAATTTTTATAGTAGGGGTACTGAGAGCCATTGAATGAAACTGTAAACCCTATATATAATGGAAACCACTTCAAGCCAAGGGGTGCGGTAGCCACCATAGGTTTGCCAACTTTCTGACCAAACAAAATGGAACACCCTTGCCCCTCCCTTTCTCCAAGGCCTAGTTCCACTCACTCCATCCCCCCACTCCCTCCATCACTCTCTCTCCCCCACCCTCACTTGCTTGCTTATTTTCACCAGGCTGGGAAGGATCCCTTTCCAAATGGGTGTTCAGTTGAAAACAGGACTCCTGGCAACCACAATGGGAGCTCCCCCAGCACCCTTAGTTTCAGAATGTATGATCTCTACTGTACTTGAGTGCACTGGTTTCTAAACAGTACCACTGAAATATGGAGAGGACTTTACTAAGCTCTTCCTACCCCCACATTTGCTTTCCATTGTGAGGTTTTGTCCTTAATTTTCACTCTAAGAATCTCCTCTTGCACTGCAGTTTGTTACAAAGAGTCCTTGAGACCTTTTAATTTCATGGCTGCTTATCTATCCTTAATTAGCTGTCTGTGTGTGTTGCTGGATCTTTTTTATGCATTCTAAAATAATATTGCAAATGAAAATAAGGAGAGTTATCTTTAAATATCAGCCTTGTTTTAGTGGCTGTTGTTTCATCTAATGACAGGTAAATGTGCAAAAGCAGTTTAGGCTTGCAGGGAGGTTGATTTCTGTGTAGACATGGTGTTTGATAATATGATTACTTTTGAACCATTCACAAGGAAATAGGGTTTGGTGATGCTTGAAATGTAATTTCCATGTAAAACACAGGAAGCCACTTTTATTAAATTTAAAGAGGAATAAAATGTATCCCGTATATTTTAAACAGTGTAACTATATTAGCAGCATGGAGTTACTTCCCCTTCTTAGTAGTAATTGTATTAAAATATAGTCAGAGGTAATTAAACTAATTTTCAAGTATTAGATGACTAGATTTAAAAAGGGTTATGAGGATGGAATAAACACTGTTTTGTAGAAAGTTGAGCATTTTAGTACTTTACTACAATGGACTTATCAGTATCATATACTAGGAATTGGAATCTGGGGATTGGGGGGCGGATATTAGATAGTCTATCTCCCTAACAATGCAGGATTATTCCTAGTTGCACATACTCTATTAGTTTATCAGTCTAGTTTAAAAAGCTATGGAGATTCACTCCAGAGGGTAGAATTGCCACCCTAAAGGGACCCTAGTCTCCAGAATATTTTTCAGATATTAAGCCTACATTTTTCTTTCAATAATATAACCCCATCGATCCTAGTTACACTTCCTTGAATTCTAAATAAATCCTCTGTCCTTTGGGTTTGTGTCCTTCAAATATTTGTTGATTACTCATATTCCACTATGGGCATTAGCCAAGCTATAGATGTAGAATTCTTTTAATCTTTCTTCATAAATCAGTTTTGGGTGGTGTTATCAGACAGTGATAAACTGTAGGAAATTCAAACTGGAAACCAGAGAGACAAGATGGATGAGGTAATATCTTTTATTGGACCAATTCTGTTGGTGGGAAAGAGAAGCTGTTGAGCTTACACAAAGCTCTTCTTCAGGTCTTGGAAATGTAGACGAAGAAGATCTCTGTGTAAGCTTGAAAGCTTGTCTCTCTCACCAAAATAAGTTAGCGCAGTAAAAGATATATTACCTCACCCATATTGTCTCTCTGATACACTAGAACAAGTGAGGGTAAACAACATCATGTAACTGAAAACTAATCAGAAGAATTGAATTCAATATTTAGAATTTAATTCCACCAAAGCTGCTCTGAGGCAGGTATTGTCTCCTTGATCTGTGTAATGAGATCACTGCATACTGTGCCTGAAATTTTGTTGACTTTTTCCCCTGTCATTTCATAGTGCAAACTCATGGCCTGACTTTGGGGCCCCAATACAATTAACCTGCCCCCCACCTCTCATCTGCCATGGATCTTGGGAAGGTCTTTGAATACCAGTGGATGAAGGAAAGGTAGATCATTTGCTGTCCCTTCAAGAAAAGATGTACCGTGGTAGGGCCCAAAGAGCAGCTGAATGCAGGATGGCATAGAGACCGCAGCCAGTCCGGCCTCAGGCATAAATTAGAGCATTCTAAGGGGCAGTCCCTCACCTAGGAAAAGCTGAAACTCAAAAGTGCCACAGTGTAACCTCTAAACAGGGAACTGGAGGGAGCTATAAAAGCTGAGATATAGGGCTTGTCAACACTAATGCACGGGGTCAATCTAAGATATGCAACTTCAGCTACGTGAATAGTGTAGCTGAAGTTGACGTAATTAGATTTACTTACCACGGTGTCTTCACTGCAGTAAATCCACAGCTGATGCTCTCCCGTCAACTCGGCTTGTGTTCCTCGTTCTGGTGGAGTACCGGAGTCAATGAGAGAGCACTCAGCAGTCAATTTATCGTGTCTATACTAGACGCGATAAATCGACCCCTGCTGGATCAATTGCTGCCCGCCAATCTGCAAGTTAGCATAGACAAGCCCATAGAGCCACAATGCTGGCTCTGATCCATGTGGAAATACCCCTTACCAAACTGGAATCACCAGGTAGCTGGAAAAATTTGCTTCCTGGCAGCTTTGCACTGCAGGAATTAGAGAAAACAGCCAGAGATGGGGGCCAGAGTATGGTCTGTTGTATCTGACACATTGCATGCATGTGCATGCATACCTCAACAGGAGTTCTAATACTTAGCTCCTTTTTATGGCCACTTATAAATGAATCCTGTTTCCAAAAGTAAGTGTGTGTTGGCAATCCGGGCAGAGGAGTTGTTTTATGAGAAAGTTAGAAACACTTCTTTCAGGGGTCCAAAAAAAAAATGCAGTTAGAGGAATCTATGGGGAACTGAGCACAGGACCATAGACTTATTGATGCTGAGCAGGAACATTTCCTTATCTAGCTGAAGGGGCTGCAATGTGAAGACCTCATGTTGTGATGGCTTGACCATTTTAGAGCTATATGCCTGTTGTTCAACTAATAGAGAATTATTCTGGAGTTAAAGGACCAACGTTCCTGTCCTGGTAACCCTGTGTGTGGTTATCTGTAGCTCATTTTTTCCAGAAGTGCTGAGAAACCCCAGCTTCCTTAACGCATTTGAGAATCAGGCTTCTAGTAATTACTTGTAGCATATGGATTAGTGACATATTGGTACCCAAACAAGTGTAAAAGTGGTGTGATTTTTTGGAGGATTTAGATTAATAAAATATGTATTCTCTAGAAATTCCTAGCGCACACATATTTGGGGTTTACAGCACCTTGTACTTTTAAGAGTTATTTCTGATTGATTGCGTTAACTTTTTAAATCCATTAAAGGAAATTCAAACAGGTACCAAGAGTGCCTTTGGAGCCTAAATAAGTTGAAGGGAAATGCAGAGGAAAATACTCTAAAAGCCAAAGTTTCACAACATTCAGTTCTCTTTGAACTTATATAGCCAGTGAAAATAAAAGCAAGGTTTCCTGTAATGTAGGACATTGTATGTAAGGACCTTCCAAAATGTGCCAGCAAATGGATGTGTGAATTTACTCTTACATGTTAGTGGGAGGAAATCTGTGAACTTAATTCACATTTCATAGTTGAATTAACACCACACACACTGAAAAGCACTGAGATTATGCTTGGATGCATATACACTTCCTTAAAATAAATATTTTCTAGATTAACCTTTCACACTCTCATTTCAACATTTCATTAAATTTGAGCAAGTTATTTTATAGGTCAGGGCCTGGGTCTGTTCCATTGGACTCCAGGAAAAAGATCTATTTTTAACGGTTGTAGCTAACACATGTTAAAATCTTAGAGGGATGCAAGGCAAACTTTAGTTTTAACATGTGTTAGCTAATTGAAGTAAATCCCAGGAGGGCAGTGTGGATCCTTGGTTGTTGGTGTGTGAGTTTACTTTGACCAGTTAAAGTGTTAAAAGTATACCTTGCTTTGTCAATGCAAAGGTTTTAACATGTTAGATAATAATTATTAAGCAACTCCCTTCTCCTAGTGCAGATATGAACATTGACTTCAATTGAGGCAGAAATGGACACCTAAATCATTGGGAAAACATTCTTCATATGCATTCACAAAAAGTACAACTTGTGGTTTTACCTTGAAATTCCTGTTTACTTCTTCAAAATTCATAGTTTAAAACTGCCAGTCACTTAAGCAAATGCCTCACTTCCCTCATTATTTGCACATATAACAATAGGGGTTTTTTTTAATTGGCAAAAAGTGGCTTTTCAGAGTATTTGTATGTAAAGTAAACAACACTGAAATTAATGAGATGTTCAGTATGAAATTTTCCAGAGAAACTCTGAATTTTACAATGAAGATTTTATCCAGCAAAAACTGATAGTGGTTATTTTCACAAAATTCTGTCTCACTAGCACAATAAAAGCCAAATTCTGATCTCACACTGGTGGAAGGCCCAGTTTTCCTAATGGGCGCATGCACTTCTTTCACATGCCCAGTTTAGACACGACTCCCCTGATGCAAGCATATATATAGAGGTTGTGCTTGTGTGTGTCTATCGGTGTGCTGAGACACGTAACTGTGTGAGAATAATCAAGGGCTTTGTGTTGAAGTTGGGGATTAGTTATTTGCAAAGTTGAATGTCAAGATACTATCCAAAGGGACTATCTGTGACTCCATGTTAAGGCTGTTATATGTGAAGTCCTCAGGCATTATAACACTTGGTTGGTGAAATCTGATTATAGAACACACAACCTGGGGGTTGTGCCATGGTTTGTAACAATCTGCCCTGAGTTTGGCACTCATGTTCGTGAGCCACTCCAGATAGCATTTCGCCATACAATAGTATGCACAACCAAACATAAAAGTGCTTCACAAATAAACAGTGGGCTCAGTTCTGCCAAAGTAGTCCCTATTACTGTCAGCACCACTGTAAAAATCAGTGCTATAATAAGTTGCTTTTTGACATCGCTGCCTATTACGCTAACCAATAGTGTCTCATTGTTTCCTTGTTCCTCACATTTGTCTGTATTCATCTGTTGTCTCTTGCCTCTTATTGAGATTGGCAGCTCTTTTGGGCAAGGCCCATCTTTTTGTTCTGTGTGCGCACACGTAGCACAGTGGGGTCATGGTCTACCACTGGGGCTTCTAGGTACTACTGCAGGACAAATAATAGATAAATAATAACCTGTTTATCTAAAATCCTTCTTTCTGACTGATTCCAGTTCCAATTTGTGTGTGTGTGTCTGTGTGTCTAAATCTATTTATCTACATAGATAAAATGAAGTTCTCACAAACAGGTCCAGAATGTTCAACTGCATAATCAGAATGATAGAAAAATGCAGAGCATAGCTGGATATATATTTACCATTTGGAAGCCAGTGTCATATAGGCTCTACAACAGAGGTCGAAGGGACCGGGATTGTGGGTTCTATTCACGAGTATGCCATTTTTTTCTGATTTGGGGGAAAACATTTTACCACTCTGTGCTTCAGTTTCCACTATCTGTGAAGTGATGGGTGTATTATCATACTCATTTTAAAAATGGTGGTATAGGAGATGTAATTAGCATGCAGTCAAGTGACTTGCAGAGTCTAATGATAGAAAAGTACTCCCATATATTCAGTGCAAGGTGGTGATATTGTCTGGATTAGATTATCTCTGAAGAAAACTACATGCTTTAGTTCTTCTCTAACTGAAGTGAATTACCCCTATTGCTTCTTGGTTTAATGACAAAATGAGGAGGACTCTTGAATCATCTGCTGTAAGATGCAATACACCCAATCATTTTACCATGATTGTTTCTTATATGTGCTGATGTTATAATTCCCCTTGACAAACAGGTACAAATAAATCTGTAGTTCTGGTTTTTTTCACAGTGTTAACAGGAATGATTAATTTCATCAACACAGGGATTTATGCAGCTCGGTGTTTATTTGAAGCCTAAGGAAGCATTCTCATGTTATTCCATTACTGATTTGGCAGCATTTATGACTGGTAGATCAGATCCCTCCTAACAGCAACAGTAAACCAGATGGAAAGGGCTTAGCATAATTTGACAAACAAACAACAGACATAAAGTCTCTCAGTGATGTTGTTTATGGCATCCATTCACCAAACACTCTCTAGTTTACTTGAAAATGGCAGCAGCTGGATTCTGGAGCAAGCTGGTCACTAATAGGACTGAATTAATTGCTGCTATTAATTTTAATTGGGATTCAAAATGATCTAATTTGCTGTACATTTAAATTACTAATTAAGTTTGATTATATATACATACTATATGAAGCAATTACTGATAATGCATCCATGAGATAAAGACTTGAAGAAGGAAAAGAAAAAAAAACAGAGAAAAGCTTCTGATTTCACTCTTAAACCACATGAATTGAACTTTGGTGGTCCCTTTATTTGCTGCTTCTTTAGTGAGATTCTTGGCTAGAGTTTGGCAAATACTATATAAAAAAGAATATTTATGGAAATGCTAGCCATGAATTTCCTTACAAGTTCATATAACTCTTTTTATTAGTTTTCCAGGAACATATATACAAGTGGGGAGGTTGTTGTTGTTCTCAGGAATGTTTGCAGAAAGTGATTTTCCCTTAGTGTTCCTAAAACGATCTCAAAATCAACTTGACTTCTCTTTTTTATAAAAATTTGTCGTCCAGTCATGCAGCAGAAATATCATCTTATAACTTAGGTGAGCAAGCACACAACACAAATACAAAAAGGGAATTATCACAGAGAGTAGTTTTTAAACAAACCAGAGGTGGAATTATGTCCATGTAGAGGGTCTAGTGCAGGGGTCCCCAATACGGTGCCCGCGGGAGCCATGGCGTCCACGGGGGCATCTAAATGCACCCATGTCCTGCCCGGCAGTCAAGCATCTGCCGCAATGCTGCTGAATTTCTGTGGCATTTCTGCGGCAACGCCTCTCGATGACGCTGCTTGCCGTCGACAAGCGATGTCATCGAGAGGCGTTGCCGCCGAAATGCCGCAGAAATTTGGTGGCATTTTGGTGGATTCTCGACTGTTGCCACGGTCCTTCATCTGGTGCCCTCCAGACGAAAAAGTTGGGGACCACTGGTCTAGTGAATGAATTCAAATTACAAACAAATTAGTTAATATCAACAACTGAGATTTTCATAACAGTGCAGGGGATTTAGCCAAGCATTTTAGCCAATTGCTGATCATGGATAATTCACAAATAGAAAAAGAGGGTTGCAGTTTTGAATAATTTACCATTATAAATAGCTCACCCATTCCTTCTCTTGGCAATGCTGGGAGTGCCGTCAGTTTTGATGCAATTATCTAGGAATAAAAAGCTTCAGAACAAAAATCTTAATGTCTGAGTATGTCTGGATGTGCTGAAATGAGATAGTTAAAGAGAAGGACCTGTTTTCAGTTCTTATGGACCTCTCAATATTTAATCTAAATGATCCTCAAATGTTCTTTATAGCACATCTTGCCATACTGATTGAATGTGGGAATATAACATTACAGTTGCATATTTCTACTGATCCTCATTTTGGTTGCCCACATCATCATCTTAAATGAAAATCACAAGATTTTTTTACATGGTCCCTTTTTTTGAATCTAGCAATTGAAATAAAAATAGATAAACCTAGATAATGATAGTGCTTACAATGATATAAATCATGTCAGGTTATAGACCGAGACACATCTGGATCTAAGATAGGTTTGAAGCAGTTCAATTTCTGGCAAGAAAGCAGCCACCTTTTAACTAGCCAGCCTGTTTAAAAGTGAAGCACAATGTCCTCCATCCCTCCCTCCAGGTTATTTTACCATAAATGTCGATCCTTTCTTGAGACACAGTCTTACTAAAATCAATGCCACATTGAATGTGCACAGGTCAGGGATATCTACATTTCAAGCTGGAAATAAGCTTTGGGAGTGGAATATCAGTTTGTCTTCTGCTGCTAGAATGGCTAACATCTTACAGTACTGCTATTTTCTAGTTGGGAAGCACTAGTTCAGGTCATCCTCTCATTCTGGGTCCATCCAGGACTTTGATTGGCAAATGCTTTATATTCATTATTGATACCAACACAAAAAACTCCCCAAAGATTCCAATACTCTCTCCAAACTACAGCCAGATGTTAAACATAAATGATAAAGACCTAGAAAGCTTACTCCAGATCACAAGTAGATTACTGCCTCATTGTGACTTTCTCCACAGCCTTCCCTGAAAAGAGATAATAAACACAAATTTCATGATTTATTAACCATCATTTTAACCACCATCTGTTTAAGGGTACTTGGAACCCTGTCTTCCCAAGGGAAGCTTCAGCAATTTCAGCTAGTAGCTATTGTGATTTCCCCAGAGGTTCCTACTAGCTGTGTATGCAACCATTTCACCTTGACAATTGACTCCCCCTCTACTTCAGTTAAAAACATTACCATGTACTTCTTTGAGGAAGTTAGAGTATTATGAATGTATTTTTAAAAAAATGTTTAAAAGTTGTTTTGTTCAAAACTAAATAACTTCAATCATTAGGCAATGTGAGACCCGGTACTGTTCAGAGACCACTCAAAGCCTGGCAAGTTTTTCACTTCTAGGTTTCAAATACAAACCAGGCCTGATACTGTGTCATAGGTGTTGTCACCTGATCACTGTTCATTTAGCTATGGTTGGTGAGATGAGTCACAATATGATTCCTGATGAAAAACCAGCGCATTTGGCACTAGTTGACACTTATGGCAGTCCAAGTAGAGAGGCCAATGTTTAAATGAAAATGGAGACTGAGCTACCTTTCATCACTAGAAGTGGTCCCTTCACACCTGCATTGAGTTGCAGTGTGGGTATGCTTGCAGTGCTACTGCTTGTGCAGTTAATATACAAAAAGATTTCATTCTCCAGGACTGCCAATTCATTTAAATGGGAGTTGTGTGAGCAAAACTATGGGATACTGAGTACCCAGGGAGTCCCTTGAGTAGGGCAAATTGGGGTGATTGCTCTGGGCTCATGCTTTGTGGGCTCCCACTGGCTGGTGTGATTGACCAGCGTGGTCGGTCCCAGAAGCAACGAATCCGTTACTTCTGCCCCAGACCTCACACTCCCCCAGGGTTGTCCCTGTGAGTACCTCCTCCTTAATGCTGATTTTTCACTTTGGATGTCAATGGGACTAGAGGGCACTCAGCCCTTGGGAGAATCTGACTCATAATCTGACCAAAAAAATCTTTTTTGTAGTGTTTGCTATAACCTGAAGCAGACAAACTGTGTTTACTGCTTGTAATGGCTTTGTTTCATTAGTACCATTTTTACTGTTTAATGCTATAGTCTGACTTCTAGCGCCTTGTGCTTAGTGCTATCAATTTGAGCATTCAGTGTTGGAAAATACTACAAGGAACAACATCACTTTTTATAACTATATTCTTGCAAAAACATTCACTGTGATCAGGAATGAGAGCCCAGTGACACTTTCTCTGATCTTTAGTAATAGTCAAAATGTGATTTGTTTTTAAAGCAGGATCAAACTGAGAAATAGAAACATAGGGACACATAACAGAACATATCAAGAAGTTACAAAGCATATAATTACACAGCTCTGCCTCCAACATATAAAACAAATACTTCAGAGAGTAGCCTTATGACTAGTTGGTGTTTAGCTAGAAGCTGGGTTTTTAGGAGCTTATGGCTTTATTAGCTTGCAGTGTAACTTGGAAGGCTGTTTGACTGAAGGAAAAACAACTCTAATTTATACATATTTATTTTTATACAATAGTTTTATCACCTTTCATTGTCTCCTGCTGGTTTTTTGACAAGTGGGAATAAAAGTGAAGTGGTGACATTGAATGTGTTAAAACTACACAAATTTAAAAACTCCTAGGGAATTAATTAATGGAGAAAAGGCAACAGGACCTGGGAATTTTACTGAGGTAATTTGCTAGAAAGGAAAGAGCCCAGAGAAGTGAGTGATGCAGTTGCTGATTCTGTAGGAGAAAAGGAGAAAAAACAGAAGTTGTTGACAGCCACATAAAGCTGAGTGGTTCATGCAGGATGGGACATATTGTAACTAGTGGAGGGAGTGTCCAAGTATGTGGAAAGGGAGCAAAAATCCTCTGCAAATGTTGCTGGCACAAAAGAGTAAAGGGAAAGAATGGCTCTGGATGGAAGTACAGATGTGCATTTGAGAGAAGAGGATATTCAGTGCCTACCTCTTTATGATATTCAGACTGATACTATTAATTTTGATGATATTTATGAGCCAGAAGAGAACCTAGGTCGTTCTCTCGTACTGTATTGACTCTGCAACACGGGTAAAAACTATCCAAAATGTAATTTTGGATCTGACCTCACTTCCATTAAATTCAATGGGGTTTTAGATATTGATATGAGAGAGCATAGAATCCAGCCCAATATCCTTAAAAACAAGAGACTCTGATTACAGACATAGTAAATTCATGTTAAGCACAATAGAAATGCCTCTTATAGAGGGATGAAGAGATTAATGGAACGGAATCTGCATATAGATGAAGCTGAGGTTCTCTTCACCCGTTCCAAACCGTTTTGGGTGGATTGTCACATCAGGCTGAGTAGCACAAAGCCCAATACTTCATACAAAAAGGGAATTTGCAACACGCAATAAATTATACTGCAAATCTGCATTCGGAGACATCAGGGCCAGCAAGAGTCTACTAAAGCTCCTGGGCCTTGCATCATCCACCCTTAGTTTGGTGACATCTCACTTTCATGATCTCCTCTAACCCTGCACAAATAAGCAATAGGCCACGGTTTAGGCCATTTCTTATTCTGGTTGAATTGGCTTTATTAGTTTAAGCTTCTCACATCTGTCCAGTGCTAAATGGAAAGAAAGAGACAGAATTGCAGGATTAAAATTTAGCAAAGAGAAAATGGGCTCCCCTTTGGAGTTTATTTGTGCTTCAGCACTCTTGCAAAAGTCAATCGTCTCTGCTCCTCCATAAGCTTCCCTTATGAAATAAATGGAGAACCCGCCTCCCTCCACCACACATACACAGTCATTCACTCTTGCTGCAGAAAAAACTCTGCTAGAGGCAATCCCTTAAATAAGCAAAAACAGGATTCTTGGGAGACTTTGTATTGATTTAATCTCAAATAGAATGTTCTGGGGGTGGTGGGATGCAAGGTAGAGGAGAATGGTAGTTTTAAAAACCATGCATCAACCTGTCACATACGCTTTAGTTTCAGTCAAATTAAAAAGCAATTCCTATGAAAATAGCATTGTTTCGCTAGGAAATTCCAGGGAAACTCACAATTGGGACCATGGTGAGATTTCACAATGGCTCACAACAAGCATCTGTATTTGCTGACAAACAGAGGGCGAGAAGGATGTCTTGGGTCAAGGTTGTGAATATGTATGTGTACTGGTGGAAATTTCTGAATTTGTATACAAATAATTGCGGACCAATCATATGATTATTTAACCTGGTCTAGCAGCAGGAGAAAAGGAGACAAAATACTTAATAATAAATCTGTGGGCAACACACTCACCTCAAGCATGAACATCTCACTGTAACTCCTGCCAGTTACGGTTCTTCTACAACCTGTACTGTGGTTTCTCCAGCCATAATCTCTAGTTAACCTCACCTTGTTTCTGCAGTGAAAGTCTTCTGTTTTGTCTGTACCCAGTGGACTTCAAGGTCAAAGTCAATTGTATTGACTGTGGTAAACTTCATATTGTACACGCTCCCTCCTTGTTCCCTATGTAAGTGGGAAAGAAAAGCTTGTTAAAGGCAATATGTTCCATGCTAAACTGCACTTGTGAGCTTTGTTGCTGTTTACCACATGAAATTTGTTGGATGAAGAAGGGAAAGGTTTACTAATGCTTCCCTTCTGCACCTCTGAGGTCCTCTGAGTCATACAGCTTCCCCGCTCTCTCAAAGAAAGATCAGGTGGGGGCTGTTATGGTGTATAGGGACGTGAAAAGGTAAGTGAGTTTCTGGACAAGATCATAGATGGAGACTAGCTCTCAAGAGAGAGTCTATGTTATTGGGTGTTCTGATGGGACTGCCAGTGCAAATTAGTCCAGGTGGAAAGGGACACTCTTCATCAAGGAAAGGCAATAGAAAACAATAGTGTCTTCTCAATGCAGCAAAACTCCTGTGAGTTATCAATGGGAAGTATCAAATACAAAATTAACAATAAAAAGCTCAGGAGACTCACTATCTTAGGGAATTAGGAACAAGATATATTACTAGACTTCCATTTCAAATTCAGCAAAGGCTGATAGTGGAAAAAGTAGTTGTAGCCATCTGATTATTTGATGGCCTTCATAAAATGAGTTAGTCAGTCATCCATTTTCCAGATGGTGGGATCTGCATCACAAAAATCACCAGCACATTTGGCACAAATTGTAACTTTGCTGACAGCCTCAGGAGACATACCAAGGACTGAATGGGATTAGAGATGAAATTATACTTACTGCTACAGGTGCACAATCGAGAGCATGTGTGGCATATAGTTGGGAAATTTGCTATGTGTGTTCTGTGGATAAATAGTTCATTCTCTCTTGTTGTCAGTTCAGCACTATTCACAGGCATGCGGTTTCTCTAAAGTACAATAAAAAATCAATTCAAAAGATCAGCAGAAACCAGGGGAGACACTTTAGAATGAGAGTAATATGACTGAATAACCTACGGCAGATTCAATAAGAGAATCTGTCAGCAATGTTCTTTAACAGATTCAGTAACATATGAGAACAATCTAGAAACCTTAGAATGAGTTGCAATCATCAGACATGGTCTAAATAGGCACTGTTACTAATTCAAGGTTTATCTTAATGATTAAAGAGACTTCATGTATCCAAACTTGACTAATAAATATCAATCTGTTATTAAAATAGAACATAATAGAAAGGTATATAAGTCACCAAGTCTTTGGATCCAAAGCTTGCAGTAGGTAACAAGGATGGCAGACTGATTCCAGTGCTCTCTGGTTCTGCTGCTTGTGACTAGCTCAAGATTACTCAGAGCTAACTTGTTTATGATTTACAATCTCTTTCACATCAAGAGTAAAATTATGTTTGTCTGGTACATTGCATAATTTTTTTAAACACATGATCATACATTTGCTGCTTAATCATAACCTTTACCATTGTACATTTTCTTTTCTTTTCAAGTTGGTACTTTCCTTGAAAAACTGCTTAATAAATCAAGTAATATGTTACTGGGCTAAAGAGTTTAGCAAGCCAGCATTGCCATATCCTACAGCAGGGGTTGGTAACCTTTGACCCGTGGCCTGCCAGGGTAAGCACCCTGGCTGGCCAGGCCAGTTTGTTTACCTGTCGTGTCCGCAGGTTTAGCCGATCGTAGCTCCCACTGGCTGCAGTTCGCTGCTCGGCCTGCAACATTTCCCACAGCCCCCATTGGCCTGGAGCAACAAACTGTGGCCAGTGGCAGCGGAAGCGGCAGGTGAATAAACTGGCCCAAGGCATCTTGGGAGTTTGGTTCACTGGTATGCCTTAAGCCTACTACAAATTTGGCTTACTGGTCAACAAGACCCCACCTTGTCACCATAAATGTTATTTGTGCTGACATTTATAAGCATTAAACCCCATTTACTTTTAGTCTAAGGATCAGCATAGGCCACATATAGTTTGTCTCCTTTTTTTTTTAATCTTTAACCATAAGTCTCAGTTGGCAAAATAAACTTAGTACAATTAATAACATTACCGCCTGTATTAGAATTAAATCCTTAAAAGTAACCTCTAGCCAAGACTGTAAATAACATGTCAAAAGCTCCATTGTGTATTAATGATTAAGATCCTTTTTTGCTTCTGTTATGGTAGGACCAATTTGTATAACATGGGTATCTTTC